>NC_065580.1:5112500-15112500 GCF_024542745.1 Macaca thibetana thibetana | reverse complement strand
TTGTTTCCTCAAAATACAGAAACCCTTGAAAATAGCTTATACTACTCTCTGACATAAGTCCCTAGGAAAAGGAGAAATAAGAATTAATGGAAAATTCACTTTCACAATGCAGCCTGTATTCAGAAGCTAAAAATAGGAGAATGGTTCTAATTGCACTAAAGCTTCTTTCTGGAATAGTGAAACCATTTTCTTGAATAGGGATAAATAAGAGGTCTTTTTCTTCTTCTTCTTCTTCTTTTTTTTAGATGGAATTTCACTCTTTTGCCCAGGCTGGAGTGCAGTGGCACGATCTCAGCTCAGGGCAACCTCCCCTCCCGAGTTCAAGTGATTCTCCTGCCTCAGATTCCCAAGTAGCTGGGATTACAGGCATGCGCCACCACACCCGGCTAATTTTTGTATTTTCAGTAGAGACGGGGTTTTGCCATGTTGGCCAGGCTGGTGTCAAATGCCAGACCTCAGGTGATCCGCCTAAAGACAGCAAACATATACAATAGTTGGAAATCCTCATCTAGTCTTCTCCCATTATCATACATTCTTATTAGTAATGTATTAATCCTATAGCCCCCTACACGAAAACTGATATGTGACAGGCCCTGCCCTTGGGGCTGTAGATACACTGTGAATAGGGCAGGTCTAGTCCCTGCCCCTGTGAAGTTTCCATGTAGTAAGAAAGAGAGATTTTAAACAAATAATTACAAATGGGATGACTGATATATAAAGGAAGTTACAGGTTTTATGGGAGCATGAGGCTTAGAGACATGGCTCAAGGAAATGACCTCTGGGTTAAGAGCTGAAGAAAAAAAAAAGAAAACCTTAAAAAATACTGATACCCCAGTCCGAATTAATATAGAGAAGTGCCGTCCCTTCTCCAAGGCCACCACTAGCTCATAAAATGCCTCTGCGTGAATTAGAGAATGTGGCTCTTGCTATCCTGGCTGGCTCAATGGCGCACCCCAGTGGCCCACCTTTGTGTGTGACCCAAATGGCACGTCCACAAAGTGTGTCCCTTCCCCACGGGGCAGGTTTTGTTTTATCAAAAACACTATTTCACCGAATTTAGCTGATGGAGAAAATACAGGTTGAAGTTACTCACATTTCAAAAGATTGCAGACAAGTCAAGATTAATTAATTCCTGGTTAAAGATAATTAAAGATTTAACAGGAAAAAAGAAAAAGTGAAAATGTTTCAATTTCCTATGATAAAATATAAATGATATATGATTCCTCACTCTGAAAATATAACTCTAAAAAGAACATGTTTCTAGTTGACTTTTGTTGTTCTACCCAAAAGGAAGCCCAAACATCAGAAACTTCTCTACACTATTGTGAAGTGGAGGGAAGACCAGTTGGAAGAAAGGAATGACCCGGAAGCACAGAACAGTCTGTAGAGATGATGATGAGGGTTGCATTTGCACAGCTGAAATGTGGGCATCACAGCTGCAATAATGACAGCGAGGGACAGAGGTGGGAGGCAAAGCTGGAAACACTCGCAGAGACCAACTCACGGAAGACTATGTTGGTATGCAAGCTGTGGCGTAAATTTTAATACAGTTTGTATCTATCTTGTTTAAAAGGTGTCATGCTTATATAGGGTAGAAAACATATATGGTAGAAATACAATACTAAATTACTAACATATGTGGTAGAAATACAATACTAAATTACTAACAAAGAGCTTATAAGAAAAACAACAGGAATCGCCCAAACCCTACTCCCTCTTTATCTCCCCCGTTTCTCTACTCCTTCAATCCTACTCTCCCTAAGAAACTATTTCAAAACTTAAAAAAAAAACAAGTCTTTTACTTCTCTTTATTTTTCTTTTCTGTTCCTTCCTTTCTTCCTTTCTTTTTCTTTCTTCTTTTCTTTTTCTTTCTCTCCCTTTCTTTCCTTCCTTCCTTCCTTCCTTCCCTCCCTCCCTCCCTCCCTCCCTCCCTCCTTTCTTTCTTTCTTTCTTTCTTTCTTTCTTTCTTTCTTTCTTTCTTTCTTTCTTTCTTTCTTTCTTTCTTTCTTTCTTTCTTTCTTTCTTTCTCTCTTTCTTTCTCTCTTTCTTTCTCTCTTTCTTTCTCTCTTTCTTTCTTTCTTTTCTTTCTTTCCTTCTGACAGAGTCTTGCTCTGTTGCCCAGGCTACAGTGCAGTGGTGTGATCTCGGCTCACTGCAATCTCCGCCTGCTGGATTCCAGAGATTCTCCTGCCTCAGGCTCCCAAGTTGCTGGGACTACAGGTGTGAGCCACTGCACCCCACTAATTTTGCATTTTTTTTAGTAGAAATGGGGTTTCCCCATACTGGCCTGCCTGGTCTTGAACTCCTGACCTCGTGATCTGCCCGCCTCAGCCTGCCAAAGTGCTGGGATTACAGATGTGAACCACTGCGCCCAGCAAAACTCTTTTACTTCTATAGGTATAAATAGTAGACTTACACCATTACAATTTTATTACAAACTTTCCAATCATATGCAAAAGTTGAGTAAGGATCCTTCAAGAGCCCCTTCACTCAGCTTCGATAACAAACAACATTTGGCACTGTCGTTACCAGTTCTCCAGTACCAAAGAAAATGTATGCTTCCCAGTACAGCCAGTAAAAGTCTGTGGTATGCACTTCATCACCCTGGCAAGGGTCACCTTCCCATCACTTGAACCAATCCTTGTTGGAAGGTATGGACAATAAGATGAGCCAGGCATGGATTCTGCGCCCACTCCTGCCACCAGTGTGGGCCAACCCCTTCCAAACCAAGTGGACTCTGTGTTGAGGTTGGTGTACCAAAGGAAACCAAAGGAAAAGTGATGGGGCTTTTAGCAAAGCAATTGAGTGGCTCATGGGAGGGAAAAGCAAATCAAACCCATGTCCTGTACAGTAGTGATTGGACAAAAATATATAGTCCAAGGGAAATTATAAGAACTAGCTCCAAAGTGAGACAAGCTAGATTCAGTATCTATCCTACTGTTCACAGGACATGATTTTTCTTTGGGTTGGTTCCAAGACCACCCAATAATTTTCTTCTAATAATTTTTCTAGACTTAGAACTGTGAAATTATGGAAGTAGATGTCTCAGAAATCATGGATTATCCCTATCACTGGCAGCAAATTAGTTTCTGTGAATAGACAAAATGATCTGAGAGTATTGCAGTTACAATTAACTATAACTTTAAAAAAAGAGGCGAAGTCACAGTCTCTCCGTATGAGAGACAAGGAGCTACAGACTCCAGCTTCTACCAGGAATGTGTGTATGTGTGGAAGAAGCCAGACATTGTCTCTGTCTCTAGGGCAATCTATTAAACCCAATGATATCCATCATTTTACCCTAACATCAAAAGAACACCAGTTCTGCAACCTACAGAATAGGAGAAATTTTTAGAAAGCTACCCATCTGACAAGGTCTAATATCCAGAATCTGCAAGGAACTTAAACAAATTTACAAGAAAAAAAAAAAAAACAACATCAAAAAGTGGGTGAAGGATATGAAAAGACACTTCTGAAAGGAAGACATTTATGCAGCCAAGAAACATGTGAAAAAAGCTCATCATCACTGGTCACTAGGGAAAGGTAAACCAAAACCACAATGAGGTACTATCTCATGCCAGTTATGCCAGTTAGAATGGCGATTATTAAAAAGTCAGGAAACAACAGATGTTAGTGAGGCTGTGGAGAAACAGGAATGCTTTTACACTGTTGTTGGGAGTGTAAATTAGTTCAATCATTGTGGAAGACAATGTGGTGATTCCTCAAGGATCTAGAACAAGAAATACCATTTGACCCAGCAATCCCATTACTGGGTATATACCCAAAGGACCATAAACCATTCTACTATAAAGACAGATGCGCACATATGTTTACTGCAGCATTATTTACAATAGCAAAAACTTGGAATCAACCCAAATGCCCACCAATGATAGACTGGATAAAGAAAATATGGCACATATATACAATTGAATACTATGCAGCCATGAAAAAGAATGAATTCATGTCCTTTGCAGGGACATGGATGAAGATGGAAGCCATAAATCTCAGCAAATGAACACAGGAACAGAAAAGCAAATACCACATATTCTCACTCATAAGTGGGAGATAAAAAATGAGAACACATGGATATAGGGAGGGAAACATCACACTGGGGCCTGTCGGGAGGTTGGGGGCAATGGGAGGGAGAGCATTAGGACAAATACCTGATGCATGCAGAGCTTAAAATCCAGATGATGGATTCTAGATAGGTGCAGCAAACCACCATGGCACATGTATACCTATGTAACAAACCTGCACGTTCTGCACATGTATCCCAGAACTTAAAGGAAAAAAAATAAAAATAAAAAAAAAGAACACCAGTTCTGGAGTTGAATTTTCTGGTTTCAAATTCCTTCTCTACCCAAGGCTGGATTACCCAAAGGCAGACAAATCACATTCTGAGGCAGGCAGAAAATCAGATATCAACACCTTTTTGGAAGTTCAATCTGTTACTGATTGAAAATTCAGTAGTAAACATCAGAAAAATCCAGACTCTGTTGAACATATTTTCATCTATTTTCTAGGTGACATTTTGTTTAAATTGTAAACCATTCATGAAGAATAAGTTCCACAATGTTTTCATTGCTATGGACTTCAATTAAGCCCTGGCTCTGCCTCTTACTCACTTCGTGACTTCAAAAAACTTATTTTATGTCCCTTAGTGTCAGTTTCCTCATCTATGAAATGGGGATGATACTAGTACCTACCTCAGAGGTCTGCTGGGAAGATAACATGAAATCACTCACAGTAAATAGCTCACATAATGCCTGGAACATACTAATCACTCATTACGTGTTACGTGTCATTACTGTTCTTCCCTTTGACAAATGTTTCATGAACACCTTTCATGTGTAAAGCCCCTGGCAAAGGGTACTAGAGAAATAAAAAGAAATTATCTAGAATTGGGAAGGATAGACTGACGGGATTCAGCAAAAGACATGCCCTAAATTAGTTCTCCTCGTGGGAAGTCAATCTACTCTCCACAAAGCCTAAGGAATGATATTCAAAACAAACAATAATATGGTCTAAAAGTAAACTGGAGAAAGTAGCTAGGCATACACCCATTAATCCCAGAGACAAATCTCCAGTGAGAACCCTTCCTAACCGAAGAGTCACGATGGGCTAGAATGAGATTAAGAGAAAGCTCAGGGTGCTGGGGTGTGGGTTGATGAAGTGAGGATTGCGTCTGCTGCACCCAGTAATCCTGTTCCAGAGTGAAGCCCACTGTGCCTGTGGAGCCCCCACCCCCATCAAGTGCCTTGATTCCATGGTGACAGATGCCTGTTTTGTGGTATGAACGAATAGGCATGTAGACTTAGTAGCAGCTGTTAACATGACTTTGTCCTTTGGTTGAAGGGCAAAGGGCAAACCCTGGAAGATGGAGCTAACCCCAAAGACCCAACCTCACAGCCCTCAGTTTGAGCACATGGCATTTTTCTTTGGGTTAGGTTATACCCGAGAATCATTCCAGAAGTGGGAGAATAAATAGAGAAAGGGCTAGGATACTGCTGACAACTACCATTATTATCATGTCTGGGAAAACACTGATATTCTCTAAATATACAAGGACTGAATGCTAACGCCAAGGGGGTCAACACTGAAGAGAGATTCAGTGCCCAGGATGTGCACGCTAGACTGAACACCGTAACAGTCCACTATGGGACCAGGAGAAATCTCAGGAATACCCTTATAGACACGTAATGTCTCTGCATGTGGTGGTGCACAAACACGTTCACCATTATCAAACAACAGCTGTGCGAGGAAAAGATTTGTATAAGCTCATGTCATGGATGTGAGACAGAAACACAGAGAGGTGAAGTGATTTTCCATAGAACCAAAGCTGGTTTAGGGCTCTCTCCACTATTCCAGTGTGTCTCGCTTGCTTTACGAAAACTTCTTCAAGCATAATAAATTAGAAGCCTTGTTCAGGGACGGCAGGGATGAGAAAGAGATATCAGGTTGTTATGGGAACCCATGGTCTTTAGAGCTATTGGTCAAAAATAGAAGCCTCAGGATGGCAGGATGAAAGATCCTCTCTGGGAGACTAAGAGGTGAGGTGAGTCTCTTGGGGAAAGCAATAGTGTAAGCAGAAAAACAATAAAAAGAAGCACAAGGCACCTTTTTCAGAAAGGGGTTCCATTTTTTTTTTTTTTTTTTTTTTTTTTTTTGAGACGGAGTCTCGCTCTGTCTCCCAGGCTGGAGTGCAGTGGCCGGATCTCAGCTCACTGCAAGCTCCGCCTCCCGGGTTCCCGCCATTCTCCTGCCTCAGCCTCCCGAGTAGCTGGGACTACAGGCGCCCGCCACCTCACCCGGCTAGTTTTTTGTATTTTTTTTTAGTAGAGACGGGGTTTCACTGTGTTAGCCAGGATGGTCTCGATCTCCCGACCTCGTGATCCGCCCGTCTCGGCCTCCCAAAGTGCTGGGATTACAGGCTTGAGCCACCGCGCCCGGCCGGGTTCCATTTTTTCTTATGACCTTGGCCACCATCTAGTGGTCAGGCTTGGAAGCGGGATCCAGGCTCAGATACTGAGCACACATGGCCAAAGCCTAGTGGTGGAGTTGCCGGCGTGACCCTGCTTTTTCTCTCCCGCCTTGCGGGGCATCCTTCACTCCTTGGCACGGAGGTATACTTGCATGGGGTTTTCCTGCCACTCTGGTAGGGAGGCCAGGCTGTCAGCCACCTCCTTCTGGACAGGCCAGCCCCAGGCCTCAAAGAAGGGAACCAGGTTCTTCTTCACTTTTTCAGAGAACTTCTTTACCCATAGGTTCATCCTGCCAGTGTTGTCTTTGGGGAGATGAGAGAGGGTCTGGTACTCAGCAAAGAGCTGGGTGAATGGCTCCCACCCGAAGGCCTCCTGGAGCTGACAAGGGAAAGAAGGAACAGAATGAGGTGTCAAGTTTGCAAAAGTGATGCGACATGTGCGTTCTTAAATATATTTCATTCACATGATCACCTCCCCTCAATCGTTACCTTCATCCTGGGTATGTGTCCCTATCTTCCCACTCTACCCCTGCACAATAATGCAATTTCATTGCTCATTCCACCTCTCAGCCACAAAACATCACCCCCTGAATCTAGTGGGGGGTGCTCAGGGGAAACCTAATGTCTGAATAGAGGTAAACACTCAATAAATGTCCACTATTAGTATCTTTAATTTAAAAAATTGTCTTCCCAGATCTCAAGTATTTTCCTCAGCATCAGGACAGGTTTGGACCTTACTGAGATGAGAAACCCTCACTTCCTACATATTTGGCCTATTGAGATTCTAAAAGGCTGCAAACCTCGAATACTATACTTTCCAGGTATGATACTAATCCTTATTTTTTAGATAACCGTCTCGGACCTGTGACTATCTGCAATGATACAAAATTGCTCTGTAGAACACTGCATTTAGGGCAGAAAAAGAAAATACTCCAGCCTGTCTTGAGGGGCTACAAATGAGAGTGGCTCATACTTCTTAAGGGGCAGCCCTCCGGAAAGCCCTTGGCAGAAGGCCCCTGTTCACTAAGATTATACAAATTTCTAGTTAGCAGGGGTCTGGGGTTTCCATCTCTACTCTCCCTTTAATAGATGAGCATTCTCTGACTCTAGCTTGTAAAAGCCCAAGGATAGATAACACTATTGAAGTCAAGCCTCCCTCAGAGTCTCACTGCTGTACCCTCATTATTGCTCATCTGTTCTTTACTGGCTTGCTCTTTGACACTTATTAATGAATACGTCAATAAATTAAGCATTTAATAAACATATAACATGTATTAGACATCCAGACCCTGCCAGCTACTGTGCTAGGCAAACATGATTAAGAGCTCTTGTCCTTCTAGAGAACACTGGCCAAAGGGAGAAACACAAGTAAATAAACACATTATTAAAAATGTTGGTTTATCAAGGAGGCGATGTCCAGGAGAGAAGGGGACAACAGAGCTGAATTTGGACAAGTGACTTGACAGCTAATGAACAAGATGTTCCAGCATGATTCAGCAGCAGGAAGCAAACAACGGGAGGCGCAGAAGCCAAAACAGCAAGATGTGTCCGTAAGCATAAGCAGGTTGGCATGCCGGAGGGTAAATGTGGAGGTGACAGCAGGAGATGTAGCTAGAGGCACTGGTGGGGCTGGTCATGAAGGGCCTCCTATGCCCTGCTAATGAGCTTTGACTTTTCCTTATATGTGCTAGAGAACACTGTAAGCATTTTATAGACAGAGTATTCACATTATTTTGGAAGGAGTGTAAGGAAGATGAATCATAGAGCATTGAGGCAAGATGCTAGGACAATTTAGAAGGCTACTGGAATACACTGAGGGAAGACTAACGAGGCCCGAGCTAAGGCAGCAGCAGCACGGATGCTGGGGAGAAGCCCGCTAGTGGGAAGAGGAGTCAGAAGGTGCCTGTTTGTCTTGAGGCCAAGTCCCAGACTTGGTCTCTCTAGAGCTATTGAGAAATGATATTCAGGGCTCCACAGTGAGTCGGTAGCAGAATAGGACAGAATCAGGGCTTAAATTTACAGTTTAGGGTCAACCTACCATTGTGGTCAGTGGTCCTATATACCCCCAGACTGGCTATCTAAGGATATGGAAATGAATGCAGTACAAAGTTACCTCATTAACTGGGACTGTCTCACATTCACTCTTCACAACATTAGTGAAAGGCACAAAAAACTAAGAAAGGGCATGGCAATGCGAAAGCCTGGGGCTTGTCATTAGGTCCTGATTTTAAGTTCTAGGTCCTTCATTTAAATGGGGGATACTGGACAGGTTGCTTAAATTCTTTATAACTTATGCTATATTTCTATTTTTTCATAATATTTTTCATTTCCTCGTACATCTCAAAATCAGAAGGTGAGTGAGACAGGTGCTAGTCTCTCTGCCTTAGAGGGGTATAACTCAAGAAGCACCACCATGTGGCCCAGTCCCTCTCATTTCCAGGGGAGGTGGTGGTCCCTGGACCTAGTGGGGTGGTGAAGGAGCTGGAGAGCTACTGAGATCCAGGTCGCTACATAACTGAAGGGTCTGGTCATCTCCTTCTCCCAGAATTTCTGCTCAGTACCTGTAGATATGTTTCCAGGGCTGTCCACACATTCCAGCCACACAGAGGGGCTCCCTTTCCCAGGTGGGCCTTGATTCTCTTCTCTCGCTCTGGAGGGCTCAGAGCCTCGTGGGCCTGAGCCCTGGGGATCCCTAGGACTGTTTCATGCACGTAGACTGACCAAAGGTTGCAGGTGGCCTCAGTAGTGTGCGGGGGGAACTCCCATCCATGCCGCTGTTGGTTGTGGCCCAGCTCATGGATGGGGCCCCACACACCCCTGCTCCTCATGTCCATCTCGTTGATGATCTCCTTCACAGACTCCAGGTGGCACATGATGGGGTATCCTGAATGCATCCAGCCTGGGAACACAGAAGGAAGAGATGAGCATTGAGGAGGGTCTGCCCAAACTGTCTCCTTCATTCTTCTCCATTATGGGACTTTTCTTCACCATCCTGGTTATCCCCAATAATTGCAGAATCTCTGTGCTGATTGGAAAGCAAATAGCTTTCTCCTACTTGGTCAGAAACTGAATAGTACCTAATCTCCTTCTTAGCCTCTCACACCTGAGTTGTGGCCTCCTCCTCACTCTGGCCCCGGAGAATACGGTTACACTTTACATAGTCATTCTTGCTGTAATTCGACACCTTCATTTTGTGTGTGTGAGTGTCCTTTACATGTCAGTCTGATATAATGATGTCCTATGACTGGATCTGAGATCCTTGAGGACTAGAACAGTGTCATTCTTTCTTCCCCATGTATACTACTTTTGTCCAAATTTACACTCTATGATAGAGGTAATTTTTGTCCTTATTTGAAGCTATGAAATTTGAGGTATGAACTTTCCCCATGTGGGATCCGCAGTTCCTTATTTCTCTTCCTATGCACCTCCTTCTTTTTAATCACTCAGTACTTACCATAAACCTCCTTATGTATTTCCTCTTTTCATTTCCAACTCGGCTTATGTTTGAAGAAAATAGTTGATTTTCTATGCTGTCCTTGAAATGACTCTGGTTGCCATCTATGAATTCGCAGTACAACTTTTTCTGAGATTGTTCTACCATCTGCTGAAATCTCACCTTGTAGATATCAATAATTCGTTTTTTTCACATGTAAACATTCTTTCATCCCCATTGTGGTCAATGTCTTTTATATCTTTTTCCCTTGCTTTCCTAATAAAAATATGCTTACACATCTTGGACGTTCATAAAAGGCAAAGTAATAGATACATGGTTTCCACTGACCAGGAGGATTCCCTGGGAGCACCCACCAGCTGAGATCTGCACATCAGCCACAATCCTCTCGGGACGGCGGAGAGGGAAGGGTTCAGCCGCCAGCCTGGCCACAGCCTCCATCATCTCATCCCAGAGGCGGAGCACAGGCTCGGGGTCCTTCAGGGCCTGGAGGTTTGTGGTTGGCACTGTCAGGATGATGTTGTCCGTGGCCAGCTCTCCCCAGGGAGCCGGGTCCTCCTGCATCTGCCTCTTCCACTCTTCTAGTGATGTCTTACCTGGGAATAAATATCATGGAACCTACCACACCCACTTCCCCGACTTCCTTTGAGCTGAAAAATACCACCTGAACTCTGGAAGAACATTGCAATAATGAACTCCTATCACAGGGGTCTATAGGCTATAAAGTGAAGAAAAGGCTTCCTGACTCTTCTCTTTGTCTGCTCGGAAGTATCCATAGACACAGGGTATTCCATATCTCCTGCCTCCACGTTCTCCCTCAACAGTTCTTCCTCTTTCTCTCCACCAAACCTTATTTCTCTCCCATTTAGCAACCATCCCACAGTTTCCATGGCATCTGCCGCTCTTCCTCCTCCCTAGATGTTCATTCCACTTACCCAACTTGTAGTATGGGGCAGGCACAGCCCCCCTGATAGTGACAGACACAGGGCCTAGTTGGCTGCCCTTGGGCACGATGACGTAGAGGAGGCCGCCCCAGAGGCAGGAGACTGACCGTTCAGTCCTGTCCATACAGCATTGATGAGTCACCACGGGGGCTCGAGATAGCTTCCTGGCCTTGGTTAGGTCATCGGTGTGGCAGCCAATCTGTACCTGGACAGGTGATTCCACCAAGTGATGGAGGAATTAGAATCCTTGTGATGTGCGTGTGAGGTTGTTTAGATGGAAGATATTAGACAAACATGCCCATGAAACCCCAGCTTCCCTTATCTATGTGCTAGGCATGGAAACTTCTCAATTTTAGCAGTCCAAAGTCATCTGGACTTCAAAGCACGTAAAATCATTTTTCCAAGGATTTAAACAGCTCCACCATAAATCTTCACCTGACATGAATTGGTGAGAGACCAGGCTAATCCTGGCAAAGGTCTTCTGTCTTTCTGCCAGGCAAAATCCTGGGCTCTTCTAACAGGACCTAAGCCAGTCTGGTGACGCTGATGTTGGGGATGAGCTGGGGGACTGTGCTCTGTCCTCTGTGAACACACAGGAGGCCCATCCAGAGTGAAAGGTTGATTCTCTCTCCCTCTTTGTCCAGAGCTTCCCTTTCTGGCTGCCAGATGGGTGGAGATCTGTTTTGTCTGGAGTCCTGGAGTTGCTTTTCTTAGGTTTGATATAAGCAAGCTCCAGAAAGAATGCTGACAGAAAAGAGGCCCTAGCTGTGGTAGGAAGTGGCCCTCAGAGTCAAGGAGGCCGAATGAATTTAAATTCTGCATGTAGGGCATATTTTGGGGAGTGATGGGATTTTCACACCCTTCAGATGTCAAGATAAAGAGATAAAACCAGAGTTTGTGCAGAATGAGCTTGCTGACACCCAGCCCAAATTTCTACCGCATGTTTCATACTAACTCCCTCTGAATTTGCACGTGGGACCCATAAGGAGGCATGAAGAGGTAACTGCCCATGCCCAAGGATTCCCAGCCCTTCCTTTTCCTTCTGTCAGTCACCTACTAATCACATCATCCACTCCCTAAACCTTTTCTAATAAAGTAACTCTTTAAGTACAATGGGACAGATTTGAGCTGGGCTCCTGTCTCCTTGTTAGTCCAATTGCAATAAAATGCTTTTTTTAAAATGAAACATTCAAGTGTCATAGTTTTGGCTTCTAGTCCATTCTGCAGTGAGCTTCTTTTGCTTGATAATACTAGGCACTTCAGTCACTCACTTAGATGGCCTAAAATTTAGCCGCTTCATCTGTAAAATCTGTAAAATGGGCAGAATAATCCATCTCTGTACTCCTGGCAGCATTGCCATGAGCTGGAGCTAGACAGTGGATGAGAATGACACAGCTCTCGGGTTTTGAGGGGCGGCAGATGTGGGTGTTCAGACCTTACCCGTAGGCCAGCAGAGGCGGCAACTTCAGACAGTGAGACTTCTGCATTTTGTCCTTCCAGGAGGTAGAGCCCGGTACTTACCCAGCAATCACTGTTGCCTGACAAAAGTCATAGAGAAGGCTCAGTTCTTCCTTCCTATGTGACTCTATCTCCACTTGGGGCCTCCCAGTCTCTCCCAGTGGCACAGCTTGTCCCCTGTGTATCTCAAGTCATCCGCACTTCTCCTTAGACTCATCCCTCCTAAACCTTAAGCAGAGTCCCAGCCCCCATCTTCTTGAAAGTACCTGATAAAGAATGCAGTCTGCTGGGCCCAGTGGCTCATGCCTGTAATCCCAGCACTTTGGGAGGCCGAGGCAGGTGGATCACCTGAGGTCAGGAATTCCAGACCAGCCTTACCATTATGCATTTATGCTATTTCTCTTACTGCTTATGAAACCCCATCTCTACTAAAAGTACAAAAATTAGACGGGCCTGGTGGCGTGTGCCTGTAGTCCCAGTGACTCAGGAGGCTGAGAGAGGAGAATTGCTTAAACCCAGGAGGCGCAGGTTGCATGAGCCGAGATCGCGCCACTGCACTCCAGCCTGGGTGACAGAGTGAGACTCTGTCTCAAAAAAAAAAAAAAAAAAAAAAAAAAAAGGATTGGGGTCAATCTTCCTGAAGGTAAGTACTTGCAACGTCCTGTGTAGTGTCAGCCAATCCCACTTTCCCCTATGTCTTTAATGTTCTGGGCATTCTCTCCTGTTTTCATACCTGGGTTGATTCCGTCAATCTCCACAGTGATGGGGTGTTTTGAGGGGTACAAACTGGAGGAGCAGGTCCAGGTGCCAAGCCCCTGGGCCAGCTGGGAGCAGTCAGTTCCAGAGTGAGCCAGCCCAGTGGCCAGGGAGAGCATGGCAGCCTCATAGGAGTCACTGGCAACTGGATTTTCCCGGCTCACAGCTGGGAGGCCTGACCCTCGTAGCATCTTCCTCAGGAGCCTGTGCAGGGATATGTAAGCAGGGATCCCCTCCGCAGGAATCTGTAGGAAGGCTGCACCATCAACTCTCAACTTTGCCAGACAGCTCTTTTCCAAGTTCCCATTCTCATGGTTCAGGATAGCCTGGAATTCAGAGAGCGCCTTGCGGAAGTGGTAGCTTCTCATCTCAAGGGTGGGAACAGGGAAACAGCCTGCTTTGAGAGTCTGAGGCAGGATGCTGAGGCCAAAGCAGTTGAGGATGACGTTACCAGGGAAACCAGCCAAGGGGCAGTGGCCAGGGTTCTGGGAGGCCCACCACCAGGCCTGGCCCCCAATCAGCAGCCCCCCACCCTCAGCCACAAACTCCTGCAGCTGCTTAGCCTCCTTGTCACTGTACGCCTTGCAGCAGTAGACACACAAGTTGCTGTTCAGATGGGGCTCCAGGCTGCATTGCAGGCCATGTTCCGATAGGAGGGGACACAGATCTTTTAGATTTGTGTTCACCCCAACTTTGCCTGTCTGGCCTCTGGCCAGCCAGCGCACCGCATTGAGCAAGAAGGACCCCATCTTGGGAGCACAGAGCAGGCACTCGTGGGCAGCCAGGACCACACGGCCCCAGCCATAGCGAGCAGCTGCCAGGAAGCAGTTGAGTGAGGCATCCAGCCCCAGAGGGAAGGCCAGGGCTCCATGCACCAGCAGCTGTGAGGGGACTCCCCCTGTCCTGATGTCCAGCTCTGAGATCCCCTCCAGGAGCTGCTGCTGGTCCTGCCTGACATCCTCCCCACACCTGGAAGAGACAGGAGAAACAGTGAGTCTACAGTCAGTTAATGAGCTACTGAATCAAACTCATTGAATAGAGAAATCTATGTGCAGGTAGGAAGATTGCATTGTTGATGTCAATCTTCACATTCTTACTAATATTAGGATTTCAGCATGCTAACATCATTTATTTTTATCATGTTTAAGACATATTTTTTCACTTTTTTTTACAACTGATGGCATATTATCATTTAATTGGCAATGTTTGGTCTTTGTTTTTTTTTGAGATGGAGTCTTGCTCTGTCACCAGGCTAGAGTGCAATGGCACAGTCTCGGCTCACTGCAACCTCTGCCTCCCGGGGTCAGGCAATTCTTCTGCCTCAGCCTCCTAAGAAGCTGGGTCTATAGGCGCATGCCACCACACCCAGCTAATTTTTGTATTTTTAATAGAGACAGGGTTTCACAATGCTGGCCAGGATGGTTTCGATCTCATGACCTTGTGAGCCTGCCTCAGCCTTCCAAAGTGCTGGGATTACAGGCGTGAGCCACCACGTCCAGCGTGGTCTTTCTCAGTGATACATAAAATAATGGCATTTTTCACAATCAATGTTGTCATAGATTTCAGGAAACGCTATAGAGGGAGTGCCCTTACTTGCATATCTTAAAATCCACATTTTCTAAATGAACACCTCCAGGAATTCCTCCCATTTAGTCAACTAAGTGTTGAATATTGTGGCTTCAGTTTCTTGACTTTTAAAATAATTAAACATATAAACAAATTAAGTTAGAAAAATTAGTTTATTATGTCCAGAGAAAGTAGTACTGCTTATGAATTACACGAGCTAACTTTCTGCAAAGGAAGATTGCAAAAACACCAAATTTGGACTCTCCATAGGGTAGTTCTGATCTAGGAACACATCAGAAGTAAATTGTTTAACACTACACTTGAAGATTTATACAAACACACACTGTTTTTAAAAATTCACTTAGATCTGGTTAGAGTATTCACTTCTTTTTATTAAGGAATAGCCAAAATGTAATGAATCAAGAAAAGGTTTTGTATTTCAAGAATTTTTAAAAACAATTTGTATATACTGTAAATGTCAAGCAACAGGAGGTTGGTTAAATAAGTTATGGTTAACAATAGATTGCAAACCATATTGTGATGAAAATAATTATCAGATAATTTGAAAAATGCTTAATGGAAAAACTTTTAAGATTAGATTCCAGGATACCATGGTCTAAATAAGCCAAATTTTAGGGGAAAAAATCAAAAACCATAAAACCAGACATTGAAGCAGAACCTAAAGCATATTTATCAAAATATCTTTGTTAAAAAAAAAGTCTTGGCTGGGCGCAGTGGCTCAAGCCTGTAATCCCAGCACTTTGGGAGGCCGAGACGGGCGGATCACGAGGTCAGGAGATCGAGACCATCCTGGCTAACACGGTGAAACCCCGTCTCTACTAAAAAATACAAAAAAACTAGCCAGGCGAGGTGGTGGGCGCCTGTAGTCCCAGCTACTCGGGAGGCTGAGGCAGGAGAATGGCGTGAACCCGGGAGGCGGAGCTTGCAGTGAGCTGAGATCCAGCCACTGCACTCCAGCCTGGGCGACAGAGCGAGACTCCGTCTCAAAAAAAAAAAATAAAAAAATAAAAAAATAAAGTCTTCAGTGGTTTGTCTTGGCTGGTGGGATTTTAGGTCCTTTTAATTATCTTATAAAACTTTATTGTCTCAAATTTTAAAATTAACATCTATTTCTCTTATAATTAAAAATTAAATGTTATATTTTTTAAAAGTATAGTTCATTTATTCTGGTAGTAAAACATTATTGAAAAATGTAACACTTGTTCAGATTCTCTTTCTTTTCAGCATGAAAATGAGGAGATGGCATGTCTTAGTTTTGCCATCCCATTTTCAGGCTGACATGGTAAATGTCATATCAGGTATCAGTTCTGCCTGTGGCTTTTTGTTACCTGTTGAAACTCAAGATAATTTGGGGAGTTAATGACATTGAGCTACAAGACTTAATAATAAAACATTCCACTCTAAGTGTGCTTAGCATCTTCTCACCTGGCAAAGTCTCAGCTAATGGCAGTAAACCTTCAATATAGAAAGCTGCAGATACCGTCTCCACAGCTAATTGAAATGATTGCTTACATTCATCCACGTGCCCACACACACATACAAACCACAGTAGCATTGGGAATCTAGGAAGTGACTAGAATGGGTGACAAAAGTTGCAACAACCACATAGAATTAAAGAAAAAAACCCAAGAACTTCTTAGCATAAAGGGCAGCATAAATAAAGTTAAAGAAGGTGAGATCATTGAGAGAAAAATATTTGCAACAGATTGAACAGATACAAAATTAGAATCCAGAATATATGAGTAATTTCTAAGAATAAACAGAAAAGCAAAAAAACTGAAAATAGTTTTAAACTATATTCTCAAACAGCTCATGAAAGATGAAATCCAAGTGAAATATCCAACATTTGAAAAGATATAATCATGTAAACGCAAATTATATACAATAACGTTTTTTATCCAGAAAATTAGTGAAAGTTTCAAAAGCTAACAATATTAAGTGCTGGCAAGAGTGTGGAGAAAAATAATCTTTCATAAAATCTGGAGATCAATTTGGCAGTATCCAATAACATTAAAAATAGAAATAGCCTGTAGTAGTATACACGGAGGCAGTACTAGGAAGTTCATTGCAAATTGTTGGCAATAGTGAAAAAGTATGAAGAAGTTAAATATTCACTAACATGAATGCAAATAAAAATTGGCATTTAATCATACGATGGATTACTATTTACCAGTCAATAAGAATAGGTCCACCTATGTTAATTAACAAGGGAAGATGTTCAAAACATTTGTTGAGTAAAACAATTTCAAAAATAGCAGAACTTGGTGATGTTACTTATGGAAGACCAATATAAAGCAAAGTAAACATACGTCAGTATATATCCAGAATGTCAGGAAACAACCACAATAAATGGATAAGAGTTTTTCTATTGGATTGTGGGATAGACAGAAGGACTGACATTGAAAGAGATGATCAAAAGGGCTTTTGCCTCAATAATTTATTTCTTCAAATAAGGAGAATGTACAATTATATTTCTCAGGTTGTTCAAAATTAAATATAAAATGTTAAGATAACTGCTCCAAAAATAGAAGTAAAATGTATAATCCACAAATGTGTTGAGGAAATTTAAGAAATGGATAAAACTTAGTAGCAAGCAAGGAAAAATGTAAAAAGAAATAAAGCATAAAAATAGAAAATAAAATTAAAAGGGGGTAAGAGCAAGAAATACATTGGAATCATCACAGTATATATGAATGTATTGAATTTCTATTTGATAGAGGCTGTTAGATTAGTTTAAAAACATCTGGATATAAGCTGCTTATAAAAGATACCCTTGAAACTAAGTGACATAAAGCATTGAAAATGACAAAATCAACGAAGTTTTATTTCAAAAAATACAAAAACAAAAAAGCAGACATGTCAGCATTACTAAGGGATACAATAATTTCAAAGAGGAAAAATTAAAAATGAACATTTTCTGTGGATAACAGTTACACTCTAACCAAAATAAAATTTTTATTAATTTTTATGTCCTGCAAAAACACAATACTGAAAGCAAGAACTGCTACAAAGAAAATAAAAATATGAATTGACATTACATTTGGAGACAGTAATGTATTCTCAGCATCCATTGGAAAAAAAAAAAGGATGGAGATGATTTGATCAGAATGACTTACAAGCTTACTTACAGCCAGAAGACAATTGTCCTGCATGCTGAGGACAAGAAAATGAGACCCTAAAAGGTTGTGCTCTGCTAAGTTGTTGCATAAATATAAAGTAAAAGGCGGACATTCTCCAACATGATACATTAACTAAAAAATCAATGTGCAGAGCACACACACACATAGATAAGCATCTGAGATGATCAAACTTTTAGGATTGGCTACCTCGGTCCAGAGGCACGAGACTGGAGCTGGTGGTGTGGGGAGGAGGATGAGTTGCCATTTTCCTCTCTATATTTCTGTATTGGTGCGCATTTTTTTCACAATAAATTTGAATTCCTTTTGAAATATTTTCATAAAGAGGCATTTCTTAAAAAGAAAAATAAAGAAAGAAAGGAAATGAGGAAAGAAGGAAGGAAGGGGATGACAGAGGGAGGGAGGGGAAGGGAAGTGGGAAGTGGGGAGGGAGGGAGGGAAAAGTGAGTAAGCATAGCAGTTAGGATACCAGGTAAATTTCAACAGATGATTTGACAGTATCCTAAGGGCAATATTAATGATCTCAGACAGCTAGTTACCAATATTAAATCTTGTATAATATCTGTTTACAATGTTTAAGTGTGGAAAACAATGAAAGTAGCTGCTATTTAATGAGGTTTAACATATGCTAGGCATTTAATATATGTATTATCTCTTTCAATCATTATAATAAACTTGAAAGTTATTATTCTCACTTTAAAGATGGAGTTTGGAAAAGCATGTTTCTTAGCTAATAACTGGCAGGGACAGGAAGCAAACCTGACAGAGCAGGAGCACATCTCAGACACACACCACTAATTTATGTTTCAGCTCCCTTTGTAGCCCCATGCATTTCAAGGAAATCACTTCTCTTTTAACTACAAGCAGCCAGAAAGAGCAGACAGAAAAACACAGATAAGACAGCTCTGGCACAGAGGGAGGAGGGAGCAAAGTCTCTTGGGTAACTGCCCAACTTCATCCTCACACAATGAGCCCCAGTTAAACAGTGGGCCTTAATAAGCACATTCCTTTCCCTTTGGGTGCACTGTCAGGGAAGCTAAAAGATAAGAAGCTAAAAGTGGGGTATGCCTGCATATGCAGAAAGAGCTATGGGAACAGAGACACAACTCTCCCTCCCAGATAAGCACAACAAAGAGACAAAGAAGCAGTTGAAGTCTCTGATAAACTCTCCCACCCTGAATCCTTAAAAACTGTTAGTCTGTAAGGGAGTGTGCCTCTGACCTAACTTGTCCAGAAGCCCCTCTCATGTTTGTTTTCTTTAAATTAAACCTGTCCTTGACTGTCAAGCCATCTATCATGTTTCTTATCTATTTCTTTAATTTTTACTAAACCCAGGCTGGATTTCTTCCAAATCCACTGATGTCTACACACCAGAACTCTGTCACTCAATTACTGAGGCTTTGACGGAACCTACATCTGGGTACATGGTTATCGACAGGTATATGTTGTGCAAAGGAAGCACAAATTAAAAACTGCCAAATTAGGAAGGTACTGCACTGAATAAAACAGTAAGTGTGAAGTGCGCTGCTGTCATTTTCACCATATTGAAGGTAAAACATCTAACAATTTATATATTTTTTCTTGAACATAAAAGTAATGAAGTCTACTGGTAGTAATCAAATATATCTTCACTTAGCTTGTTTTGTTTTTCTGTTCAGATTGTATAGGATGCAAAAATACTCTTCTGGATTTATTTCACTCTCTGATAAATATGAACAGGACAGAAATACTAGAATCTAGAAATGTTTTCTTAGGATCTGTAACATCAAGAAAAGGACTAGAGAGCACTATGTTGATCAGATGCTGTAAAAAACATTTTGAAGATCTGCAGCCCCCAACACTTGAGTATCTTTTTTTGTATTTTTAATTCCTTAAATACAGATAAACCATAGTAAATAACAAAACTTTTAAAACTGTCTTCATCATCACTGAACAATATGGGCATAGATGGTCAGAGAGGTGCCTTGAAATTGTAAATGTATTTTTTTTCTTTTATTTTAAGCTGGTAAATACAGGGTAAAATCTCTTTAGGTCTCAATCATGCCTATTAGACACACAATTTTATTTAACCTATTTAACCTGTCAGATTTAAGAAAATAATTTGGAAAACTCACTTTTGTAACAAATTGCAGGTACATAAATTACTCACTTGGAATAGTCAGAATACAGATGTATTTTGACTGTGAGCACAGATATATCCATATTTATATGTCAGACCAAAACCCTGCTTAAACATACAAACATTCCTATGAATGTCATAATATTTACTCTTTCTCCTGGTTTAATAAACTACATTTCCAATATTATTGGAAGATTATTGTTAGAACAGAAGGAGATAATATAGGGTTGAGCAGCTCTTATGGAAAATGTTTGGGACCCACCACTAGTGTTTCAGATTTTGATTTTTTTCAGGTTGTGGAATATTTGCATACACATAAGGAGATACCTTGGTGATGGGACCCAACTCTAAACACAAAATTCATTTATGTTTCCTATATACCTTTACGTAGAGCCTAACGGTAATTTATACAATATTTTAAATAAGTTTGTGCATGAAACAAAGTTTGTGTACATTGAACCATCAGAAAGCAAAGGTGTCCCAAAAGTGGGAATTTCCACTTCTGGCATTAACGTTGGTAGCACTCAAAAAGTTTTGAATTTTGGAGCATTTCAGATTTTGGATTTTTGATTAGGCCTGGTCTCCTCACTCTTAGGGGACCTAGTAAGCTATGCCCACTTCACCAAACCACAGATGGAACTCACATGGGGAGTTTATACTTGAAAGTTTTTTTTCTTGTCTGTTCACCCAATTTGTTCACGTTTCTATGAATTAGAAAGCATTAACGATAACTATTGAATTTGTGATTTTGACTATTTTCTTTCCATTGTACATGGGAGGTTGATTGGTGTTAGGAGATACTCCATCCTGGGCCACTCATCAATCACCTGTTCTCCTTGGCCAGTGTATAGGAATGTATGTCATCATCATAAAAACCTTTGATATCCAGTCATTTATTAATTATTTTTCATTCATTTTGTCAAATTTGATAGAGCAATTCTGGGATCTAGCCTCATTTCACAGTTCTTACCTGGAAACTGCATTCACGGATCTTGAATATAAACCTTATAAACCTCCCACACATTTATCTCTGTCTCTGAGTCAGATTCCCAGGAACCCAAGCTAAAACAAGTGGAATTTAGCAGTGCCTAGAGAAATTACGTATGAATTTCCTCCGTGACTCTGAAAGCCCATTTCCAGTGATATGGCAAAATATAATGATACATACACAAAGGTATGTGGTGCTTGTCATCTGGAACTCTTTGGACAAAGACTTTGTACTCTACAGGACTTTGTTGAGGACAGAGATAATAAATAATTCTCAAGAGAGTCATAAGCTTAAGCCACTAGTACATATTTACAATCTTTACTTACAAAATAGTGACAGGTTCTCACTATGTTGCTCAGGCTGGAGGGCAGTGGTTATTTGCAGGTGCAATTATAGCACACTGCTGCCTTGGACTCCCAGCCTCAAGAGAGCCTCCTACCTCAGCCTCTCGAGTATGTGAGTACGTGTGCATCAGCATGCCCAGGTACATATTTACTAATATGTTTTAGAGCTTGTAGATTATACCATGTGTAAGTATAATGGGTGGCTGGTTGGTATCTGAGGTTAACTTTTCCTCCAGACTCTTCTGTCATGGTATAAAGGTAGCAAGTGCCTTTGGATTTGCTTTTAAATATTAAAGCAACTACACTATCCTCCTGTTATATAAACACAGGTGTGCCCTTGCAGATAGGACGTGAGAGGAGCTTTTGTTGGGTTTTAGAGACTGCCCCACTCCTTGGCAGGTAGAGTTGGGGCAAGCCAGCAATCAGTTCTCTTAAGAAGCTCCAGGGCCTTCCAGCCGAGATTTGAAGTTGAGGAACCTGCTGGGTCAGTCCAAGCGCCTTTGACCAATATTTGTTGGCAGGAATGTTCACTGAAAACCTCTAATGGGACTTGCTCTGAAGGTGGGAAGAATCTGAGCCAAAGACTCAGACTGTGACCTTCTGAGACTCTCAAGGAATTGGTTAGCTCTGGCTCTGTTGTTGACTGAGGCTGGAAGGCTCTGGCGCAACCCCTAGCCCCATATTCCCTAGCAGGAAGCTGTCTGCAGGATTAACACTAGTATGTGAGGCTGCCTTTTCTCTTGCTATGGATTTGGATTCATTCCTATTTTTTCATTAATTTATATAGTTTACAAATATTTGTTGATCTCTAATGTTAAATACTCCAGGCACTGAGAATAAAGCAGTAAATGCAACAGGCAAGAAGATCACAGAGCTCTATATTCTGGTTGGTTAGAGAGGCCCTAGCAAGAAACAGCAGAGATAGTTATAGAGAGTGATAATGTTTAAGGAATAAATGGAGAAATGTGATGAAGTGAAACTGGATGGAAAGTCCTAATTTCAGTATGGCCACTGGGGAAGACTGCTCTGAGGAGGGTGTTTGAGTTGAAATGAATTAAGAAGAATAAATTGGATTTTCAAGAGCTGAGAGAAAGCTTGATATTTTATAAAACAAGAAACCTAATGTTACATATTGTGGTCTTTACATTGAGGGACAGTTCTAAAATACTTCAAAGATGTGTATGGATAACATATGTTATCGCCAACCCCCCAGTACTCAACTAGAAAATATCTGAATATTTAAGCAATATTCTATTACAGACACACGTTTCTTCCATTATTTCACTTAACAGTGAAAATATAGGTAAAAAATATTTGGTTCATAGCCCGACTTCTCCCTGTCTCCAATGCTTCTTCCTTCACCTTTCCACAGCTGCTGATCCTGAGAGCACAACCTCATAAACCTCCCACACATTTGTCTCTGTCTCTGAGTCAGATTCCTAGGAACCCCAGCTGCAACAAGGGGAATTTAGCAGTGCCTAGTGAAATTACGTATGAATTTACCCCATGACTCAGAAGTCCCATTTCCAATGATATCACAAAATATAAGGATGCACGTACAAAGGTATTCAGTGCAGCACATGTGTAACAGTAGAAGTACCAGAAAAATAACACATACTGGAAACTCAAGTGCCTGTCAATAAGGGACTTATTGAATAAACAATATCATATCCATATACCATGGTATAATAGAGTATACAGTGTATCTCTACATACTACTCTGAGGCCATATCCAGGAAATAATGTCAAGTGAAAAAAAGTAAGGAGGAAAAAATGTATAGAGTATGTAATTGCCTTATCCAGTGAAGAGAAGACTACTAATATGTGTGTGTTTGTGGATATATAAACAAATCATGGAGCATTAACCATTAAAAAAAGCAGGGAAGGAAGAAGGGAATTGTTTGAAGGAAACAGGGACAGCATATAGGTTTCTTAAAATTTTACTTTGGACCCAGATTACTATTTTACATAATTTTAAACAAAATTAAATTACACAAGCAATTCCAAAACTAAATAAAATAACCAGTGAATTGACATGTACATCTGTTTAGCAATATAACCACAAAGAGAGGAAGTATTGGAAGTGATTTTAAAGATAGTATTTTGACTTTACATATATATAATAAAATATATCATCGGGGCCAGGCACTGTGGCTCACACCTATAATCCCAGGACTTTGGGAGGCCGAGGCGGGCGGATCACGAGGTCCAGAGATCGAGACCATCCTGGCTAACGCGTTGAAACCCGTCTCTATAAAATCACAAAAAATTAGCTGGGCATGGTGGAGGGCGCCTGTAGTCCCAGCTACTTGGAAGGCTAAGGCAGGAGAATGGAGTGAACCCAGGAGGCAGAGCTTGCAGTGAGCCGAGATTGCGCCACCGCACTCCAGCCTGGGCAACAGAGTGAGACTCTGTCTCAAAAAAAAAAAAAAAAAAAAAATATATATATATATATATATATATCTCACTGGGACAAAAAAAAAAACTGCAAGTAATCTTTGCTACAATAATCATCATATTGCTGGTAGTAGTGCTATTATTCATATTTTGCAACTGTTGTTTGTATATCATGGGATAGAGCAAATGGATAATTACACTGGTGTCTTATAGAACCAGAATTTTTCATCATGAGAGATAGGAGATGCAGAGGTAAATTGCTGAAATCAAATTAAAACCCTGTAGCCCCAAATCTGATCTGAAGTATCAGTATAAACCAAAAAGATCCATTTCTTAGCTGTGCCTATTTAGAAGGCCTAGAAACAATGATCAAACAATGCACACATCTAACACCAAGATTGGGGTTTCTAAATGCAAATTAGGACTCCCAGAAATATGGGCTGTATGTTTAAAAAAAAATAGAAGAAAGAAAAAAAATAGGGCTTTTTGGAGAAATGGCAGCTCCTGGGCCTGAGAAGGAAATACATGAAACCAAATTGAACCTTCCTGTTATATTAAAAAATCAGGAAGCCCATTAAGGTTGGGTGGAAAAGATTCAGGAATCATCCTGAATTGGCTCACAATGGCCAAACAGGACAATTTCAACATCAGTAAGGACAATAAATGAAACACATTGTGTTTCCAATCATGATTTCATAAGAATTCTAAGAAAAATTTAAAAACATTGGTGACCTCTGGAAGATGCTAGGGAACCAACTCAATATTGGAAACTGGTTTTAAAATGAGAAAGAGAGAATTAAGTATTTATTTTGCCTTTCCTATATAAATTATACCATAGAGTATGTAATTGGTGAAGGAAAGTGTGTTTTACACAACTATTCCAAATAACAAATAAAAAGAATATTAAAATTTTAAAGTCATCATTTTATAAACACAAATTAATGGGTCTAGGGCTAAGCAATGGTTATTAAGGACTGCCAACCTCACAGTAAGAGAGAAAATTAGACCACTGTGTTCTATCCAATGGAAGTGCATACTACCACCTATAAAGTAGGTCAAAAATTCAAACATGAATCTGATCAAACCTCTAGATTAGGAGTTAGGAAAGTTTTCCTTAAAAGGCCTGACAAATATGTTAGACAAATATGGGTCACGTGGTCTCTGCTAAAACTACTCAACAACGGTAAACACTGGAGATTGAAAGCAGTCACAGTTTGTGAATGAATGGGCACGGCTGTGCTCTAACAACACTTCATTCACAAAAACAGGGGCTGGTCTAAGTTTGTCAATCCTGACCTAAAATCGAGATCTAACTTTTAATTTGTATTATACAGAAAATACAAGGAAAAGATGAATACGTTAAATCAGTGGTCCCTGACCTTTTGGTACCAGGGACATGTTTATAGAAGACAATTTTTCCATGGACTTGGCAGGGGCTTCAGGATAATTCAAGTGCGTTACATTATGGTGCACTTTTTTCTATTATTAGTACATTGTAATATATAATGAACTAACTATACAACCCACCATTATGTAGAATCAGTGGGAGCCCTGAGCTTGCTTTCCTGCAACTAGATGGCCCCATGTGGGGGTGATGGGAGACAGTGACAGATCATCAGGCATTAGATTCTCAATAAGGAGCACACTACCTAGACCCTTTGCATGAGCAATTTGCAACACGGTTCGTGTCCCTATGAGACTCTAATGCTGCCACTGATCTAACAGGAGGCGGAGCTTAGGTGGTAATGCAAGTGATGGGGAGCAGCTGTAAATACAGATGAAGCTTTGTTTGCTCACCCACTGCTCACATTCTGCTGTGTGGTCTGGTTCCTCATAGGCCATAGACTGGCACCCCTGTTTTAAATGATACCATAGGAAGGCAATGAATTTGCCTTTCCAGGTTTTCACCATTGCTCCTCACTCTGCCTGGAATCCTCCTCTCACAGATGCCCTCATGGCTCATTCCCTGACTTCCTTGAGGTCTACTTTCAAAGTCCAGACTGAAGGAAACTGTTTGATAAGGAGTAACTGGTGTCTTCAACAATAGCAACAAAACTGCAAGAAACAGAAAGTTGGAAAGGAAAAGTGTATCTTAAAAGAGATAAAAAATTCGTATCAGGAAATCAGAATATCTGGGCTTTATTTAAATGTCAATGTCAACATATTTTTTTTTTTTTGAGACAGAGTCTCACTCTGTTGCCCAGGTTGGAGTCCAATGGCACGATCTCGGCTCACTGCAACCTCCACCTCTCGGGTTCATGTGATTCTCCAACTTCAACCTCGCGAATAGCTAGGACCGCAGGCGTGCACCACAACACTCAGCCAATTTTGGTATTTTTAGTAGAGTATTGCTATGTTGACCAGTCTGGTCCCAAACTCCTGACCTCAAGTGATCCACCTACCTTGGCCTCCCAAAGTACTGGAATTAAAAGCGCGAGCCACCACGCCTGGCCCAACATTAACAAATTTTTAAAAATAAGACAATCATGGAAATAAATGATGATGCTAAAGAATTATTCTTTTAGGTGTGATAATGGTGACTTGCATTTATGTTTTCAAAATACTTCATACCTTTACAGATGTATATTTAAATACTTACAGATGAAAAGACATGATGTCTGCTGTTTGCTTCAAAATAATCTTGGGTGGGGAAGAGTGGGGCTATGGGTGAAATAAGATAGAACTGGAGTTGACTATTTTGGGGATGGGGAATGGCTACATGGGGGTTCATTGTACTCTTCTGTCTACTTTTGCATATGTTTAATGTTTTCAGTAATTAAGAGTTAGAATAACAAACACACAAAATATACCTGAGAATTGGTGGCAGGGATTAAAAATGTAGGTATAGATGAAGAAAAGCAGGTTGAGTTAGCTAAATAGGAGAGTCCCTTGGGGCAATTAAGAGGCATTATGGTGATGAGATTTCACCTGTTTGTCCCTCCTTAGTGTTAGAATAAAAAAGTTGAAGTGAATCAGATCCACTCTAATGTCTCTGAAAAAACTCATCCCGTCCCCAAATCTCTCAGAAGGGAAGGAATTCAAAGAGGTCCAGAGTTCGGGGCTGGGGGTTCGGGGCACTGCCAGCTGCTCACTAGTATCTGAATGCCCCTTCTTCTTTCTACAGAATCTTGATTTCTTCAGAGACGCCAGCGCCCATTTAAAAATAGCCAACCCTTCAGACCTTCTGGTAGTTAGGTCTGGAAGTCAGGGCTCCCACTGATTCTACATTATGGTGGGTTGTATAATTATTTCATTATATATTACAATGTACTAATAATAGAAATAAAGTGGATAATAAATGCAATGCACTTGAATTATCCTGAAACCCCTGCCAGGTCCATGGAAAAATTATCTTCTACAAAACAGGTCCCTGGGAGCAAAAGGTTAGGAACTACTGATTTAACTAGGCTGGCCACTAAAATATAAATAGAAGTCTAGGACTTCCAGAAAATGTATGATTGTATAAACTTAAAGTAGGTGTATCCATTCCAATTTATTATTGCATGGGTGTAATTATGGTGCCTGGGGTAGTAGTGGCAATCTTGTAGCCATAAGGATAAAATAACACACCATGACAGGGGCAGGCAGTGATAGGGAGACAGCGACCGACCATGGGACGTCATGGAGTCACTGCCCCAGAGTTGGACTACCTACCCGTACTTCATGTTTCATAGAAAAAATAAACAGCTACATGGTTAATCTGCTATACTAAGGCTTCTGCTACACGTGGGCAAACATAAGTAAGTAGTCACTAATATCTGAAACCCAAAACATCCAAAATGAAACTCCTGATCTCCTCTAATCCATCTTCTCATTGTCCTTTCAAGATCACTAAACAGCAGCACCTGTGTTTAATTTTTTGTCTTTTTCAGACCAAAAGTCTCAAATCCTCTTTCTCCTTACTCAATCCATCAGCCAAGCCTGTTGGGTTCTCCCTTTGAGGTGTTTCCAGAAGGGAACCTGTTCTCAGTAGCTCCACAGCTTCTACCAGCCTTGTCTGGGCCACCACCATCTCTCCTGTGGTCTATCTCAGTGGCCTCCTGATTGGTCTGCTACTTCCACCTTTGCCTCCCACAGTCTGTTCTCCACCATCAATCACAGGGTTCCTTTTGAAATTTAAGTCACATCATAGCAATCTTCTGTAGAGAATACAAAATGCCTTCCCATCTCACTGCAAATAAGATCTAAAGTTCTACTCCTGGCCTGTCAGTTCTTACATGACCTGAGCTGTCATTCACTGAGCTCCCATCATTCTGGCTTCCTTGATTGCCAGGTGTGTCCCTGGCTGATGGATGAAATGAGTGCTCAGACACAGGTATGCAGTGTAAGAACAGCTAGGTGACTGCCTGGCTCTAGTGGCCAGAGAGTAGCTCCAAGAAGCTGAAGCTGCTTGCTTTTATTTACTGCAGGCATAATACCGAAAGCCTGGAGCCTACACAATCCGTAAATGACTAACATTTATTGTTCCTCATTCAGAGAACATCATGCGTGCAGATGTTCAAATGTCAGCTCCTGTACAACTTCAAACAAGTTTGATCAAGACAAATTCCCCTACACTCACTTGTACCTACTCCTTGCCCTCTGCCTCAGGGTCACAGAACAGCTGCCTCAGCTATTCTCCCCCGGGGCTTTGCAGAGCCTTCTGACGTTACAGAAGGGCCACTCCCTTTCCCTTGGAACGTACCAAGCAGGCTTCCCTTCCAGGTTTTCACACTCGCTCCTCACTCTGCCTGGAATCTTCCTCTCACAGATGCCCACATGGTTCATTCCCTCACTTCCTTGAGGTCTCCTTGAAAGTGTCACCTACCAGACCAGCCTTCCAAGCTAGCCATGGGCTTGTTTGTACTCATCTCCATTCCCCTTTCATCTTGGTCATCCTCTGTGTTGCAGAAAACTGCATTTCTGTGGCTCCCCTGTTCCCTGGATCCTGGTGGGTTCAGCCCATGGGAGGCAGAGGTAGAAGACTGAAATCAGGAAGGAAGAGGGAAGGAGGCTAAGTGTTTGCTTCTCTCTTCAGGCTGTATTTCTGGTAACCACAGTGTCTCCTCTGAGACTCCAGCTCCCGGCAGACAGACGTTGCATCTGTGTTCCAGCTCCTGCTGGGAAGGCGTAGCATGGCTCCAGCTTCTACCAGGTGGCCACAGCACCCGGACTGCAGTAATACCACCATCTCCCTCTGCTGGTTCTGCTGTTGCTGATCTCTGGGTTTCTTGCTGTCCCCTGTGTGTATTTTCAGCTCCTCTATCATGGGTATAGTCAATTCCCCACACGAAATCCCTTCTGCTAGCAATGCCAACAAATCCTGACCAATCCAACTTGGCCTGACTGATAGGACCTCCCTGAACACCTTAAATAAAATAGCCTCCATCAGCCTTCCAGTTGTCATGCTATCCACTTATACTATTATCCTTCATGGATTTTAGCAATGCCTGACAGAGCACATATATATTAGTTTCCTTAATTGCCTATCTCTCCCCTGGAATACAAACCTCATGATGGCATGATTTGCCTGCCTCGATCTCTGCTAGACCCCCATTATCCAGAATGAGGCGTGACCAACAGTAGGTGCTCATGCAAACAAACAACTATTCTTTCACGCATTTAAGAGGTACCGATGAGCACTCTCTATGTTCTATGTACTAGATGTGGAGATAGAGTGGTGAGTAAGACAAGCTTTTCTATTCAGCTTTGGCCACAGGAGGGAGTGGCAGTGAGGGCCCCGCCTCTCTTGTGTCTTGGTGCATTTTAATCATCCTGCTTTTGATTTGTGGTGGTTCCAAACTGGGTGGAAAATCACCTGTATTGAAAAATGGAAGCTCGTTGAGGAGGGGAACCAACTCTATTGTTTACCCTGAGTCAGACTCCCTAAGAGGGGAACCGACACTCACCTGACATGGAGTGGGATCTTGGGCACCTTCTTAGAGACCTTGAACCGGTCTCTGTCCCCATAGGTGTCGGTGAAGTACACTCCGGCCACACTTGTCACCTTGTTCCCGGGGAACCTGGAGAGCACCTTCTCAGGGCCGTGCCGGCTGGCCCAGTACCAGGCCTGGCCCCCGATTAACAAGCCCCCTCCATGTTTCACAAACTGGATCAGTGTTGCAGTCATGGTGTCATTGTAGGCATTGATGCAGTAAACCCCTAGGGGCTCTCCTGGTTCTGGCTTGACCTGTGCCTCAAGCCCAGCATCCTGCAGGATGTTTACTAGAGGTGCCAGGGATGGATGCACTCCCATGGGAGCCCCAGGGCAGGGACACAGCCAGCTCACTGCATTGAGGAGAAATGGAGCCAAGCCCGCATGCAACAGGTAGCCCTCATGGGACACAACCACGAGGCGGCCTTGGCCGTAGGAGGAGGCAGCAATGAGCACCTGGCCCTTGTCATTCACCATCACGGGGAAGGCAGCCTCTCCAATAAGAAGGAGTTCACTGGGGACGGGGTCTCTGGGGACATCCCAGCATGTCACTCCATCCATGAGGGCCTTGAATGCAGCAGCGGCAGTGGTCGCCATGGTTCTATCAGCTGCTGCAGGGGGAAGCAAAAACTTTCATGTATTTAAGAGATACTGATATGCACTGCTGGTCAGAACAGATGAAGGAACAGGTGAAAAAAGCAAACAACTAAATGCATTCACCTCCAAATTTTACTGGATTCTCTACTGTGGGCCAAGCAGTGTTCTAGCACTGGGAGTACAGCAAGAAACAAAACAGATAAGGTTTCCCTTTTTGTGAGTTGAATATTTTAGAAGGAGAAAGAAAGAAGAATAAATAGGTAGATAGAAAAATAAATAAAATGCAGCAATCACTATGATGAAAATAAAACATGATGATGTGATATGGAGGAACTGGAAGATTATTTTAGATTGGGTGATAGGAAAGGCCTCTGAGAAACTGGCATTGAAGCTGAAACTTGAAATGCAGTGAGCAAAGAGCATTCCAGCAAAGAGACCACTTTGGGGTGGCTGAGAGCCAGAGGCAGGGAAGAGCAGGACCCTAGGAGGAGGGAAGGAGGGGCTAGATCCTGTGGGGCTGGTAGATCCAGGTGGTAGTTAAGTTCGTGAGCCTGAGTTGACACAGTACCTGATCTTTTTGAACAGAAAGGTCATAGACCTGTCAAAACATGCATTTCTTCTGACAGCTCTGATAAGTTGGAAAGTGCCTCCCAATTTATAAAGTCTGCCCTAATGGAGAGGGCCTCCCTCTATTTGGTAGCATTCTGCAGTTTCCGGAGGTCTTTTAAAATTTGCTGTGCCTAAACTGAGCCTATTTTTCCCTTTAAGCAGCTCCTCTTGGATAAATGACTTCAGCCTCAGTTTCCCTATCTACAAAAAGAGAATAATACAGCCCTGGGAAGATTGTTTTTGAAGTTTAAAGGAATATGGATGGGCCAGGCACAGTGGCTTATGCCTGTAATCCCAGCACATTAGGAGGCTGAGGCGGGTGGATCACCTGAGCTCAGGAGTTCGAGACCAGCCTGGCCAACATGGCGAAACCCGTCTCTACTAAATCTACAAAATATAGCTGGGTATGGTGGCATGTGCCTCTAATCCCAGCTACTCAGGAAGCCGAGTCATGAGAATTTCTTGAACCCTGGCGGGAGTGGAGGTTGCAGTGAGCCGATATCGCACCACTGGACTCTAGCCTGGGCGAAAGAGCAAGACTCTGCCTCAAAAAATAGAATAGAATAGAATAGAATAGAATAAAACAAAATAAAGAATACGGCTAAAAATGCCTTGTCTGGAGTCGGTACACACACAGTGGGCAAGGAATACTTTGCTGTCCTTTCTAGTTTCCCAGATTGATGAGGACAGTGTTGTAGATTGCAGTCCTGCAGTAGTCCCCTGGCTGCCTGTGTCGCCTCCCTATGCGCATCTCGGAGGAGCCCACTGTGAGGGACTTTCCTCTGTGTTCAGATGGCTTCTCACCTCTGCAGATGCACAGGGCAGCCCTGAAGTAGCAGTGAGTTGACACCAGGGTGAGCTTCGCCCAGTAGAGCGGGGAGTCATAGAAAAGTGTCCCATGGCTTTCCAGAGGGGCCCATCACAGAGATCCTCGGAAGGCACCCAATGGAACGGAGCGCCATGTGGAAGACCCTCAGCCACATGCCCCTCCCAGCTGTCTCTTTTTCCTTGTCTAATTCTCTCCACTTCCTCATTTGGGCTTTCTGGTCTCCCTTACCGCAAAAAAATCACCTGCAGGTACGCCCTTGCATAAGGCTTTGCTTTAGGGGAGAATCTAAACTAAAACACACACCAAGCCCTTGAGCCACACGTGCCTCCTTCCTTTCTTCCTCCTGTTCCTATATGCAGTCAACCACCTCATTTTGTTAATCTCTCACCATCGCTCTCAAACATCAGTCCCTTTAGTTGGCAATCATTCTAGACTAAACCAATCTGGTTTTAGTCCCCGGGATGTATTCTCATCCACAGTCGTCCTCTACAAGAACTCTAACAAGAACCGTTACATTTCGTCCACTCTCTCTAAGGTGAAACTTGCAGAGCGCCTCAGCCTGACTTCTCCAAGGTCTGGCATCCCAGTGATTACTGGACGTTTTCCCTGCTACTTTCTTCCACGAAATCTCTCCAAGCTCAGAAAGGTTGGCATTCTGAGCATGCCCTGCGTTTCCTGTAGAATTCCATCTCTTCCCCTCTTCCCTTCCTATCCACCACCTTTTTCTTAATAATGCTCGCGGGAAAGAAATTCACAAAAGAGAGCCAATACTCGGCAGAGCACTGAGAATGCGGGTACATGATCTCAGCCTTAGAAGTTACCAGTGGAAAAAAAAAAAAGCAGCGGAGAGAGAGATCCGGAAGCCTGAGCTCAAGATCTTGCTAGCTACTTTCCAAAAGACAAGCGACGTCTTTCACTTCTGAGGCAGAACCAGTTTGACAGGATAAACAAAAACAGACAAAAAAACCTCAGATGAGTAATATGTCCCGGAAAGCTGACCCAGCATTCCGCAAGGACATGTGTCCTCGTGCACGCACACACCATGCTCATCTTTGTCAAATTCATAATTTACAAGTTCAAATAGGAGGGAGAAATGTGTTTTGACACAAATTGCAAATAGCACCAGACTAACAAAACGAAATGAAACCAGACCTGGACCTAAGAAGGGAGGGACACCCGCTGACGCCGGGAATGGCCTGGGGCCTCTAGCACTTTGCGGCGACTCCCAGTGCCCTAGGTGCTCAGCCACCGCCCCCACCCAGGACCCGCTCGGATTGGAAAACTCACCCCTGAGCAGTGCGGATCCCTGGGGACGGATGGACTGGCTCTGCAGTGGTGCGCTGGGGACGTGTCGGAGGCGGGGCGGGGCGGTCCCGGAGGCGGGGCGGTCTCGGAGGTGGGGGCCGTGCTGGAGGCAGGGCCGTCTCGGAGGCGGGGCCGTCCCTGGGTACGGAGCTGTCTCGGAGGTGCAGCCCTGCTGTCCCGGAGGCGGGTTGTACCGTAGGCGGGCCAGTCCTGGAGGCCAGGCTGTTCTGGGGGCGGAGCTGTCTCGGAGGTTGGGAGGTCTCGGAAACCGGGCTGTCCCGGAGGCGGGGCACAGGCTGGGGTGAGGCGGAGCCGTCCCTGAGGCGGGCCCGGGGAGCGGTTACCGCGCCCTGAGCCACGCCCGTGGTCTCCTGTTCCATCAGTGGATCCCACCTTGGGCCGTGCTGCGGGCTCTAGGGGCACCTACCAGGTGAGCGACCCCGCCTTCTCGGAGGGATGCTTTGGCCTGCATGGGGCCTCCAACCGGCTCCCCCAGAGTCTCTGCGGGTTCTTGAATGCGAGAGGGGACCCAGCCAGGTTGCTGTCGCACTTGATAAGAAAAGCAAACCCTAAGTCTCCAATAAACCATATTCGGGGCGAATAGTTGCCTAACAACAACGTATGCCACGGGGGAGGCCCCGCGTGGAATCAGGTTCCCTTCCTTCTGATTCTGGGGTGGGCTCAGCAGAGCCGGTGGCCGCTGCGTCGCCCCCGTAGCTCGAGCCTCTGCGTGGAGGGCTGCCCCCTAGTGGTCAGCGGCGGGCCATGCACTTCGAGCCCGGTGGATGCTTACGGCCATGGGGCGGTGCTCAACTAGGAGGACATTTTTCTCTGGTAGTATCCACAGAAATGCTGCCCAGTAAGTGATATTCTTGCTGGGAAGGAAACGTGCCTGTGGCATCACTAACACAGATTCGTCCATGCATGGCTGGAGAAATTAAGCTAAAGCTATAGAGTGGCTAGTGCTCGAATTTCTACGCAAGAGAGGTCAGAAGGTGAAAATCAAGGTGGAAGGGTGTGGTCAGGAGGAGGATTTGGTGGAGTCTGGAGGTTAGGAACGTCTTTCCTAGGAAAGTGATGACTATGCTAGAATGAGGGAAAAAAGAGTAGTCTGTCTGCATTTTGCCCACCACTGGGTCCTCATGGCCTATTTTCATTTCTGACATAGAATAGGCTTTAGTTTCTTAATAAATAACTAAATATATGCTAAATAAATAAGGATACAGTGAACGTCCAAATATATCTGTCGAATTAGTGAGTTAATAACTGACTCTTTGGAGGACTAGTGGAAATCTGATTGGCAGAGGACCAAATACATTCAGGTTTCAGAAACAAATAGCAAGGAGAAACTTACACAGAAAAGAAAGTGTGGATAAGACTTGCCAGAATTTGGAATAATTCAGGTTAGAAATCCAGCGCGTGGTGAAGTACATTGAGTTCTTAGGCTTCATATCAGGGAACAACAGACCTTTGGGAGTTGAAGTGGGAGATGGACATCAAAAAAGTGGGTCAGTAAAGTTCCACGTTAAAAGCTGACTCAGGGCCGGGTGCAGGGGCTCACGCCTGTAATCCCAGCACTTTCGGAGGCCGAGGCAGGTGGATCACCTGAGGTCAGGAGTTTGAGACCAGCCTGGCCAACATGGTGAAATCCCGTCTCCTAAAAATACAAAAATTAGCCGGGCCATGGTGGCGCAGGCCTGTAATCCCAGCTACTCGGGAGGCTGAGGCAGGAGAATTGCTTGAACCCAGGAGGTCGAGGTTGCAGTCAGCAGAGATCATGCCACTGCACTCCAGCCATCAACCTCACTCCTCATGGTAAAGCACCACTATTGTTCGAAATTAACTCCTGAGAGTATTTTGGTGTTGCTCTAATAGAAGAAAGGGCTTTAAACAAAGGTGATTTTCCAGGGTCAGAGAGCAGAAAGTACCTGCCATTTGGGAGCAGGAGCTGCCTGAGGAATGGAACCTAACAACATAGGATCGACATAATGGCTCATTAAAAAAAGAGAGGAAGGAAGGAAGGAAGGGAGGGAGGAAGGAAGGGAGGGAGGGAGGGAGGGATAGGAGGGAGGGAGCAGCATTTACGTTCTGCCTAAATGGTGTCTGACAGAGAATACAGTCATGGGTTCTTAGTTTCTGTTTCTGGTTGGGTGAGTAAAACCCCTTCCTCATCCCTTTTTTCTTCTTTCACTAGAGACAGAAACTAAAAACCATGAGTTCAGGCTGCTAGAAGTCTAAAATAAAACAAAACAGAACAACAACAACAACAACAAAAATAAGGCAGGTTGGATAAGCTTCGAAATGGTTATTACTTAAGCAAAAGTGCAGGCCCCAGATGTTTCCTTTGACTTGGGAGAAAACAGAAGCCATTTATCTCCTTACTGGACTTATTCTGTGACGTACTCTGGGAGATAGAAATGCTATTATGGTCAGTAAATCTGAGAGGAAAAAAGACATGAAAACAACTATACCAAAATTGGCTACAAATTAGGTGCAAGGGCACATAAAAGAAGCAGCAATTATTTCTGATCAAAGGATTAGAGAAGAATGTGCGGAGAAGGTGACACAGAAATTCAGCTTAGCAAAATGTATATTTGTGGGAAGATAACAGTGGAAGGTATTACAACGTGAGACTGTATAATATTCGAAAGCACGGAGATATGAATGTGAAAGGCTTAATTTGAGAAAGACAAAATATTCATAGTGACTGAAACTTGTTAGCAGAACTTGCATAGTGCTAGCTCTAAAGAGAAGTTTGGGCGCGGTTTAGAGGAACTTTGGCTGCCATACTAGGGAGTTTGGATTCCATTCTACAGTTTGGAGGAAGATTTTTTGAAAGCACCATTTAGTAAACACTGTGGTTGCCTCCTCAACATCTATTCCTTACACTACTCCTATTGTCCTTTCTAACCAAATCTGTTTTTTTTTTTTTTAATCAGATAATCCACTTCTCCCTTATGAGATTCAGGGAACAATGAAGTCATCTCCAGTTCCAAGGGTAGATCTATATTTGCTTAAGTCAGGCAGGCTAACTCATACTTTTTGTGCTTCCATGACAGACTCTTTCTGGGTTATACAAAATAAATATACATAAACAATATTATACTTCATTGTCCAGCATATACAAGAGGCAAACAGAAATCAGAAATATTATTTTTACCAGTGGTACATCAGTCCATGTTTTGTCAAATAGAGAGAAATTGCTGCAGTAATTGCAGTTTATCACTACGCCAAATGCAGGGATAACTCATACGTGTGCCTTCTAATTGTGGGCTAGTATTAATAGTCACTGGCCTCCTTCTTAAATTATTTTCAGTCATGAGCTTAACTTAATGTGGTACCATATATTCTTTCTTTTAAGGACCTTAAGAATCTGGAAAGAATTAGCCACACTCTAATTTAGGAACAGAGATGGATGAATCCACCTATGGACATTTCCTGTTATGAGTCACTGGGGAGGTTTACTAAGTCACTATTTAAGATGATCCAGAACAGGTGTCTACAGCTGCTTTAAGAATGAGTCCTGTGGTGGCGATGAAAATGTTCCTCTCGGATGTCCAGCTGCAGGGGGTGGGTATGAAATTGCCAGCTGGCCCCAGCTGGTGTGCTCTGGAATCCTTGGCGCCAAGGCCATGCTGCCAAGGGCTTCTCCAGGCTGGTGATTAAATGTAGTGAGGATCCTAAGGCAGGCCCATTCCTGGAAAACATGGGACTCTCCTGATGGGTGAGTTTGGCTCAAGGACTCCTCATGATCCTGAAAGAAACTCTCTGAGACCTGTACTTCAGTGGAAGCCTTTCTTTCCTTTGCTCTCTCCTTCCCAAGGGTTAAACCTACATTGCAGTCTAATGGTGGCTCTCCCGGCCTCCTCTGGCTCCCTCCACATTTTCTCTCACAGGCATTTCCTTTAATAAATCTCTTGCATATCTGATCCTCTCTTGGCTTTTGCTTCTTGGAGGACCTAGAATAACACAAGTACTGTCATAATTATATCTCCTCACTTTAAATCTCTCAAGCGTAATTACTAAAATTGTGTTGTAGTGGGAGTAAAAAGCAAAGTTACTAACTTGAGAGTATTTATGAAACACTCACCCATTAAGTTTCATACTTTAGCACATTTATAATAACTTTTATTCCAATTATAGCATGGTCTATCTCCAAGGGCAAGTTCCTGCCTGCCTCTTCATTGAAAACAGTGGAACTTTGAAGCAACGAGGGAGTTTGTTGCTTCTCTTGACAAGTGGCCAGCCCTAATTCAGAGTTATGAAAGCTTTCATATTCTGCTTTGGCATATTTGTAAAATATACTTGGGCATACATTTTTTTTTTCTGTTTGGATCATAAGTGTACGAAACATACGTGGTAAGAGCCAGTTATATTCCAATCACAGAGGATGTCTTGGAACATATCACTGCCACTCCAGAGGTGCTGAAACCTTCTTCCTCTAGTCAGGGACATGGCTGGGGTGGGGGTGAGAAGAGATGTTCTTACATTTCTAAACTTTCTTCCATGACCAGACCAGACACAAAGTTTGGTTTTGTCCTGAAGATTTTAGTTGTCTGGGAGCCAGTGGAACTGAGTTAGCCCAAGAATGAGAGTGGTTGTCCTTTTTCTCTTTCTGTCTTTGAAATATTAGATTCACTGGACAGGTGCTCAATAGATCCAATTTTCTTTAATTGCACCTACATCAATGTAATATAAATGTCTTCATTCACAATCCCACAAGGGTTGTAGATATCAATATGTCGGGGGGATAGTGTATGGGAATTGAGGGTCATAGTAGGTCAATTCTATATAAGAAAATTCCTACAGAGAGTGAGTCAAAATCCCTACTCCTACGGGACCAGTGCCTATTATCGTCTTTTTCTTTACTTATTTGGAAATGTAAGCAATTATTTCCCAATGGATTTATTACAAAGTTCCTGTGACATCAAGATCGTTCCTTCTCAAGGCTTTTCATGATATATTGAGACTTATAATTTCATTTTGGTTTGCCCCAAGACTTCCACCAAGTCTAGGGGATCTGTAGGGACCGTCCTTTCCCAAGGTACATCATGCATACTTTCTGCTATTATTTTTTTTTCCATCTGTCCCTTGTGGCCAATCAAGAGAAATGCAGATTTGAATCTCTATAAGAAGAGCAGAGTTTCTCCCTTTTTTACTTTTGAACTGAGAAAAAAAAAAAAAAGCAGCAGCCCCTGCCATCCAGAAACTTGTCTGGCACTAACAGCTAGGCCATATTGTTCTTCTATTGTACAAAAACAATTTCAGAAAACATCAGCATCAGACAAGGTCACTCAGACCATCACAAAGTGAGGCACATACAAGATCACCATGCAACCCACAAAGTACTGATTATCCTTCTCTTATCTAAAATGAGTAATTGCACTTTTTAGAAACCAATCGCAGCTTTATTCTCATTTTATTTATTTATTTAATTTTTGTTTTTGAGACAGAGTTTCACTCTTGTTGCCCGGTCTGGAGTGCAATGGCGTGATCTCAGCTCACAACAACCTCAGCCTTCTGGGTTCAAGCGATTCTCCTGCCTCAGCCACCCAAGTAGCTGGGACTACAGGCATGCACCACCATGCCTGGCTAATTTTGTATTTTTAGTAGAGATGGGGTTTCTCCATGTTGGTCAGGCTGGTCTCGAACTCCTGACCTCAGGTGATCCGCCCACCTTCGCCTCCCAAAGTGCTGGGATTACCTCCCAAAGTGCTGAGCCACTGTGCCTAGCCTTTATGCTCATTTTAGTCAGCTCTCCTTGTATATGAAATTTATTGAGATGTTAGTTGTAGAATTGTTTCTGGTTCTTGACAGTATGTCATCCAAAATAAAGTCAGACACTTCCCAAAATTATCCAACCAAAGCCCAAGGCCTGTAATAGGTTCTTTCTGACACCTTTTTACTGATGTACCCACAGTTCCCTATGGTGTGCATTTTCCCTAGCTGCAATGAACAGTACATTCAACTTGTTTAATTGTAGGTGTGTTTCTGTTGGTCTTTGGCTGTAGGGCATTAATAATATTATGTACTACTAATGCATTAATAATATTAATAATGCCCTACAGCCAAAAGTACTTTTTCCAGTGCTAGAGATCCACCAGGCTTTCTGTTAAAGGTCCCTCTAACATTACTGACACAAGTCAGTGGCTTGCCTTTTAATGCTTTTGCCAGCTGAAATAGTTTATCTCAGAGTTTTGTATGAGGATCTGAGATTTAAGTCTGCTCTAGGTGTTGAAAGCCACAAGCTCAGAGTGCCAGCTGTCTTGTGATTAAATGTCAAAAGCCTTAATTAAGGCTTATTATTTTCTCCTTTGTAATACTTTGGCTCCCAGGCTACACAAGCAGCAAGAACAAAAGGAAAAACTCTGTTTTATTAAAGCTCCACTTGCCTTGGTGGAGGGTCAAGAAAAGGTTTAGAACCTATTTTCAGGTTTTTGGCTCACAGACAATGGGTAAGCCTGCTGGGTCCTGGCCTACAGGGTCTGTTCAGGAAGAAGAGGGGTCTTCTCTCTAAACCTGTGAGATCTCTTCTAGACTCCTTTATAGACTGTTTTTACATTGTATGTTTGATCACTTTATCCTCCCCTAACCCCCTTTGGGCACTATGTCAGACTTTAAATATACTAAATAATTTTGGCAGTATGTAAAAAGTGAATTTTATGTCACTGAGCAATTCATGGAAATATTTTTTAGTACGTACATGTACAGATTTCTTAACCAATTATGTATATTTGAGTTCCTTAGAAGTAACTTTTTAATGACCCTCAGGTACACATATTTGAATTAAAATAAACCTTCGTTCCTGACTGTCATCATTGGTCACTACATTTTTACAAAAAGGTGCAGTTGCTTCCCAATCTCTATTTATCTTTCATTTATTTACTTATCCCTTTATTCTATTTATTTATAATATAATGAGCACCTATGAAATGCATCCAGTCTCAGACTAGAACATCAGTAACTTAAGCTACTCAAACTTTCCTATCAAAGACATGTTTCTTTATAGCACTCAGATGCACAAGAATCCAAATGCATAGGAAGCATTTCTTAGTTCTCTTGATTGTGAGGTAAGTTGTTTTTTTGTGTAGTTAGAAGAAAGATCTCTGAGAAGCTGAAGATCACCTTCTGCCCCCTCCCTATCGAAGACTGACTGCAATGATGTGGGTCAAAGAAAGAAATCATTTTAAAAGTAGAAGCCAAGCAAGTGTACAGAGGCTTTGTAAGGAGTAGAGAATAGAGGAGGGAAATAGTATTTAAAGAAGGGATAGAGTATGTTACTTTTGTTGGCAAAAAAGAGTCAACATCTAAAGCCATCCCTAGTTATCTGTTGGCCTGTTAGGGACATATGTTAGTTTAGGTTTTGACCTTGGGTGAGGACATTGCTTTAAGCACTGAATAGATCAGATTAATCCTGTGAAGAGGAGATAGGAAATATTTCTGATAAATACTGCTTTGAATATTGGCTTTAAGGCCAATACTCATCAGAGAGCTCCAGTTGACTATGGGAGTTAGACAACAGAGGAAAGTAAACTCATGACATATTTCAATTTCTCTTTACAGGAATTCAGACTCAGTGGTATGGTAGAAGACAAAATAATTTGGGTTATTTCTGTGATAACATGAACAATCTGGAAACTACTCCCATTTGTGAGGATAAATCTCTATTACAATACATGGAAAATAGGACAGATGCTAATTCAGGTAAGAAAAGGTCTTTATACAAATATTTACCTTCAGACAGAAATGTTAATGGAGATGGAGAAGGAACGGCTACCAAGAAACTAGGGATAGTAGGACACAAAAAACCTGGTAGTGAGTATGAACCAGTCTGGTGCCTTGCCTACAAGGGGGAGCAACACCACAGAGCTACTGGACAACAAGCCCTGCACTTCCCTAGACCACAGACCAGCTCACTTTGCAGCCACCAAAAGATAAGCACCTAAGGAGAACTTACCGGCCATGGATCCTCAGAAAACAGAACAGCCCAGTGCCCAGCCTTCAGGGGACAAGCATCTGAGTAGGCATACCAGTCACACAAACTTCTGCAGCCAAGGCCACTGAGGTACTTGCAGGCAATACTGACATTAACTACAGCTAAAGAAGCTGCATGGAGACTACACTACTGCATCCATCCAGAACAAAAACAAATGTACCCTACCCAACCAACATGCTAGGACACATCGGCAGGTGTTAAGTCTTTTCCAATGAAAGCTACTCTACAAAGTTAGAAAAGGTGATTATTCCATTAGATGCACAGATGCCAGTGCAGGGATACAAGAAACATAAAAAAGCAAGGAAACATGACATCACCAAAGAATCACAATAATTATCTAGTAACTGACATCAACCAAAAATAAAAATTTATGAATTGCCTGAAAAGGAATTCAAGATAGTGAGCTTGAGGAAACTTGGTGAGGCATGAAAGAACACAAACAGATCATTCAACAATCCAGAGAAACAATTCATGATCTGAATGAGAAATTCAACAAAGAGAGAGATATCATAAGAAAGAACCAAACAGAAATCTTGGGGCCAAAAAATTCAATGAATGAAATTAAAAATGCAATTGAGAGCTTCAACAGCAAAACAGATCAAACAGAAGAATTTTTGAACTTGAAAACAGGCCTTTTGAAATAGTCCAGTCAGAGGTAAAGAAAAAAAAAAAGGAATGAAGAAGGCTATGGCACTTATGGGACACCATAAGTGAACAAATGTTTGCATTTTGACAACTTAAGAAGAAGAAGAGATGAAGAAAGGCAAAGAAAGCTTATTTAACAAAGTAATAGTTGAAAACTTCCCAATTCTTGGAGAGCTATGGACATCCAGATCCATGAAGTTCAAAGGATACCAGAGATTCAACCCAAAGAGATCCTCTCTGAGGCATATAACCAAACTGCCAAAAGTCAAAGAAAAAATACTAAAAGCAGCATGAGAAAAGCATCAAGTCACATAAAAGGTAATTGCCATTGGACTATTAGCAGATTTCCCAGCAGCAACCTTGCAGCCCAGGAGAGAATGGGATGATATATTTAAAATACTAGAAGAAAAAAAAAAAAAGCTGCTAGCCTAGAATACTATAACTAGCAAATCTTTTCTTCAGAAATGAAGGAGAAATAGTCTTTCCCAGATCAGCAAAAACTGAGGGAACTCATTACCACTGGACCAGACTTACAAGAAATGCTTGAGTATTTCTATTGGAAAAAAAACTTTTTATGATAATTGCTACCATTAAAAAGCATGAAGTATAACTCTCACTGCTGGCAGTAAATGCATTATCAAATTCCTAATACTTCATTACTTCAATGGTGATATGTAATTTTTCAAATCTCTAGTATGAAGGTTAAAAACCACAACAGTTGGGTGCTGTGGCATGTGCTTGTAGTCCCAGTTATTTAGGAGGCTGAAATGGAAGTCTCATTGGAGCCCAGGAGTTTGAGTCCAACCTGGAGAACATAATGAGACCCCATTTAAAAAAAAATTTTTTTTTTTAAATGCAGTTCTGTCAGATGCCAATAAGTGAAAATGATAATAATGATTATAGCTATGATAAGTTGTTAAGGAATAAACAATATATGAAGATGTATGTTAAGGCAACAAAATTATAAATTTGGGGGCAGAACAAAAGTCTAGAGTATTGGTATGCAATGAAAGTTAACTTATTATCAGCTTAAAATAGTCTATTATAAGTATGAGAGTTTTTAATGTAACCCCAATACTAACCACAAAGAAAAAATTACAACAGACATACAAATGAGAAAAAGAAAGGAATAAAAGCTTAACACAACAAATACCCTCATCAAGCCAGAAAGATAAACACGAGAGGAAGGAACAAAGGATAAACAAAAGAACCAGAAAATAATGAACAAAATGGCAGAAGTCCTTACCTATCAATAATAACTTTGAATGTAAATGAAATAAATTCCCAATTAAATTACATACAGTGGCTGAATGGATTAAAAAAAAAAAAGATTCAGCAACATGCTGCCTATCAGATACTCACTTCACCTATAAGGCCACACATAGACTGAAGTGAAGGAATAGAAAATGAAATTCTGTGAAAATGGAAACCAAAAGAGAGCAGGTGTAGTAATACTTATATCAGACAAAATAGACTCTAAGTAAAAAACTGTAAAAAGAGGAAAGAAGGTCATTATATAATAACTCAATTCAGCAAAAGGTTAGGACAGTTGTAAGTATATGAGCACACAACACCAGAGCACCCAATATATAAAGTAAATATATAAAGCAACACATAAAGCATATATTATGTGATCTAAAGGGAAAGAAAAATTGAAATAAAATAAAAAGGACTTCAGCACCATCTTTCAGCAATGGATGGATCATCCAGATAGAAAATCAACAAAGAATTATCAGATTTAAATTACACTCTAGATCAAATAGACCCAGCAGATATTTACAAAACCTTCCCCCCAATAACTACAGAATGTATATTTTGCTCAATAGCACATAGAACTTTCTCCAGGATAGAATATATGTTAGTCCACAAAACATATTTGAAGAAATTTTAAAAAATCAAAATCACATCAAGCATCTTCTCTTACCACAATGTAGTAAAAACTAGAAATGAATACCAAGAGGAACTATGGAACATACACAAATACATGAATACTAAAAACAAGTTTTTGTACAACCAGAGCATCAATAAAGAAATTAAAAAGAAGATTTAAAAATTCCTTGAGACAAATAAAAATGGAAACATAACATACCAAAACCTATGGGATACAGCAAAAGCTGTTCTAAGAGGGAGTTTATAGCAATAGATGCCTACATCAAAAAAGTATAAGAATCTTACATAAACAACTTTATGCAGCACCTCAAGAAATGAGAAAAACAAGGGCCAGCTGAACCCAAAACTATCAGAAGACTCATAAAGATCAGGCAGAAGTGCAATAGAGACTGAAAATAACATAAAAATCAGTAGAACAAAGAGTTGGTTCTTTGAAAAGATAAATGTTTTAGCTAGACTAACAAAACAGAGAAGACTCAAATACAATCAGAGATTTAAAAAAAAGCAGATGCCACAGAAATAGAAAAGATCATAAAAGACTTTTATGAGAAATTATATGCCAATAAATTGGAAAACCTAAAAGAACTACATAAATTCCTGAACACATGAAACCTACCAAAATTTAACTACTATGAAGAAATAAAATACCTAAACAGGTCAATAATGTGTAACAAGAATGAATCAGCAATAAGTCTCCCATCAAAGAAAAGCCCAGGACCTGATGACTTTACTGCTAAGTTCTACCAAACATATAAAGAATAATATCACTTCTTTTTAAACTATTTTGAAAAGTTGAAGAGGTGGAAATTCTTCAAAACTCATTCTATGAGGCCAACATTATCAAAACTAGACAAGGATACATCACAAAAAGAAAACTATAGGCCAATCTCCTTTATCAACATAGATGCAAAAATCTTTAATGAAATCAAGTGAAACAAATTCAACAGCATATTGAAAAGATAATTCACCACAATCAAGTGGGATTTGTCCCAGGGATGCAAGGATGGTTCAACATATGTAAGTCAATAAATGTGATACATCACATTAACAGAATGAAGGACAAAAATGACATAATCGTTTCAACAAAGAAAAAAAATTTGATAAAATTTAACATCCCTTCGTGATAAAAATTCTCAACAAATTAGATATGAAAGTAACATACCTCAACACAATAAAGGCCATAAATGACAAGCTCATAGATAACATCATACTGAAAAAGCTGAAAGCTATTCCTCTGTGATATGCAACAAGACAAGGATGCCACATTTACCACTTTTGTTCAGTATATTACTGGAAGTCCTGGTCAGAACAATTAGGCAAGAGAAATGAAAGGCATCCAAATAGGAAAGGGGGAAGTCAAATTGTCCTTGTTTGCAGATAACATGATCTTATATATAGAAAATCCTAAAGATTCCACAAAAAAATTGTTAGAATAAATAAATTCAATAAAGTTGCAGGATACAAAATCAACATGCAAAAATCAGTAGTGTTTCTATATGCCAACAGCAAGCTACCTAAAAAAAGATATCAAGAAAGCAATCCATTGACAATAGCTATACAATAAATACCCAGGAATATAGTAAACCAAGGAGGTGAAAGATCTCGAGTGGAAACTATAAAATACGGATAAAAGAAATTGAAGAGCACACATATAAATGGAAAGATAACAATGAATTGCAAAAATTAACATTGTCAAAATGTCCATATTATCCAAAGCAATTTACTAATTCAATGCAATCCCTACTCTTCACAGAAATAGAAAAAAATCCTAAAACTTCTATGGAACCACAAAAGACCCCAAATAGCCAAAGCAATCCTGAGCAAAGGTAAAGCTCGATGCATCACACTACATGACTTTAAAATATACTACAAAGCTATAGTAACCAAATCAACATGGTACTGGTATAAAAATAGACACATAGATAACTGAAACAGAATACAGAACAGAAATAAATCCATGCATTTACAGCCAACTGATTTTCAACAAAAGTGTCAGCAACATGCATTAGGAAAAGAAGAGGCTCTTCAATAGATGGCACTGGGAGAACTGAATATCCACATGTAGAAGAATAAAATTAGACCCCTATCTCTCACCGTATATAAAAATCAGTTCAAAATTTATTAAAAACTTTAAGAGCTGAAACTGTAAGCATACTAGAAGAAAACATGGGAGAAACAATTCATGACATTGGTTTTTTGAGTAAGACCTCAAAAGCATACAACAAAAGCAAATATAGAGAAATGGTACTACAGTAAATTAAAATTCAAATGTACAGCAAAAGAAACAGATTGAAGGTAACTTAAGGAATGGGAGAAAACATATGCAAACTATGCATCTGACAAGGGGTTAATGCCCAGATTATATAGAAAACTCAACTCAATAGCAGAAGAATAAATAATTCCATTTAAAAATGGGCAAAATGCCTGAATAGACATTTCTCTAAAGAAGACATATTAATGCTTAGCATCACTAATCATCAGGGAAATGCAAATTAAAACCATAATGACATATCACCTCAGTTCAGTTAGAATGGCTATTATCAAAAAGACAAAAAATAACAAATGTTGGGGTAAATGTAAAGAAAGAGGAAGTCTTATATGCTGTTGTAAATTAGTCCAGCAATGATGGAAAACAGAATGAAGTTTCCTTAAAAAAATTAAAAAATGGAGGTACCATATGATCCTGAATCCCACTACTGAGCATATATCCAAAGGAAATAAAATCTGTTATGTGGAAGGATATCTGCATTCCCATGTTTACTGCAGCATTATTCACAATAGCTGCATGGAATCAACCTAAGTGTCCATCAGTGGATGAATGGATAAAGAAAATGTGGTGTATATACACAATGGAATACTATTCAACTGTAAAAAGAAATTTTGTCATTTGTGGCAACATGATTGGGCCCAGAGGACATTATGTTAAGTGAAATAAGCAAGGCATGTAAAGATGACTACTATACAATCTCACACAAAAGTAGATTCTATAATTTTAAAACTTGATTTCATAGCAGTAGAGAGTAGAATAGTGGTTACCAGAGGCTTGGGAGGGTAGGGTAGTGGGGCAGGGGAGATGGGGATAGACTGGTCAACAGGTACAGAGGTTCAGTTAGATAGGAACAAGTTCTGGTGTTCTATTGCACAGTAGGGTGACTATAGTTAACAATAGTATATTGTATATTTCAAAATAGCTAGAAGAGAGGATTTTGAATGTTCTTACCACAAAGGGATGATAAATGTTTGAGGTGAAAAATATGCTAAATACCCTGATTTGATCATCACAAAATGTATACATGTATGAAAACATCACACTATACCCTATAAGTACGTACAATTATTGTGAGTCAATTAAAAGTAAAATAAAACTTTTTTTTTTTTTTTTAAAAAAGAAACTTGGTGGCCTAAAGATTTCCATTAGATAGTTGGCTGTTTCTCCAAAGTACGGGGTTAAAAATAGCTGAAAAGAGGTTATGATGTTCAGGGAAAGTAGCAAAGAGTACACCAGGGAGACTGACAGGTGGACAGAAATCCTGACACCAGCTGGCCTCATGTAAGACTAAAACTTATTAAAACTGTCAAATGAAGAGGAGTGCAGGAAAGCTTAGGGCCCTGGAGGGTCCTTCTTGAAATGTTTCCCAGAAAAGGGGCAAACATCAAAGGCCTTCTTGGAAAAGAATAAAGTTGGCAAACTTCATTCAATGTTGTATTGGACATTCTTTCATGCAACAAATATTAAAAAAACCACTAGCTGGTAAGCTTACTCAGCAGACATGGTGAGATCAGCAGTAGGCTTTGTTTTTTGTGGAACACCTGTACAAACAAAAGAATGTGAAGTGTGTTTTAATAACTGGAAGATACTTAATGTGTTTTAACAACTGGAAGATACTTAAGAGACTAGTGGGGAGATATCATGAGCCTGGACACATCAAGTGGACCTAGGTACTTGAGGACCTTGAAAACCATGTTAAAAGCTTTAGCTGGGTTGCATCTTAATCAATGTGAAGTCACTGGAAGATTTTTATTTGGGTTTATTAGAAATTTTTTCAAAGTAATACATGCACAAGGTAAAAAATTAAATAGTACAGAAGGACTTAAAATGAAAAACACAGTTTCCCATCCCACCCTTTTTACATCTAGTCCCATTCCCTAGAGGTAATGCTTTTAACAATATTTATTTTAGATCGTCTGGTAACTAACTTTCTAACTTTAAATAATATGTTTGAGCAATAATTTCCTGACTTAGTGACTTTACACCATCTTTAATAATTCCCCATTACAAAAGATAAGGATTTAACTTACACTATCTCCACTTTCCTTTGTCCATCTCTCTCCAAAAGTCTGATAGTTACATCACTTTTTAATACATCTATTGGTTTGATTTATAGCTTTGAACAATATACTAATCCTCTAGTTCTTGTTCCATTAACTGAAGATCTTTTCATCCCCACTTTGAATATATAAGTATCTCTACCGTTGATTCCACCTATCTTCCTCTAATTCTCAATCTCTTTCTGCTTTCTTTCCCTTTGTCAGCATTAATTACTTTCAACTTCAGTTCTGAATAAAAAATGAAGCCTTTCACAGTTTGTCAATAGGCTGATCTGAACACTGAATACTAATAATGATATCAACATTATTTTGGCTAGATACTTCTTACTGAGAGCTTACTATATTTTCTTTCTAGGATATTTTCTTCCCTACACACCCAATATCATCATGCCTGTGCCATAGAAAAGGAAATGTACCTATCAAGCCTCTTCTTATTTTTCATGAATAACTCAAAATCATGCCTCATTTTATTTTGCTCTATAATTGGACCTGAATTTTTTGACATATTGTTGATTTGTCTTTTTCTTGACTAAATAACCTTCTCAAGCATCCCAGCTTCTCAATGATACCATCTATGGCACTGAATGCACATTCTTCCCAGAAAGCCCAAGACTGTGTTCTCATCTGAAATTAGTCTGCTGGATAGCTGTCACTCTAGAGTAAGACATCCTTTTGGATAACTGTCACTCTAGAATGAGACATCCTAAGTAAGGTCCACTGTTTTATAGATCCCATTTCTTCTTCTTTCTGCTGTTTTATGGATCCCATTCCTTCTTCTTTCCTGGTTTTCATCCTCATTTTGCTGGAGAGCTTCCTCAAGATACTTCCTCAGTAAGGGTGCAAAGGAGGGAGACTTTCTGAAAATTTGCCTGTCAGAAAATGTCTTCACTTTGATATTCTTCTTGACAGTTTGCCTTACTGTGAAATTCTAGGTATAAAAATTTTCCATAAGCTATGTGAAGATGTTGACCCATTGACTTCTGGCATTCAGTGTTGCTGATGATAAATCTGTCAGCAGTCTATTTCTCATCCATTTTTGTGTTGAGCTAATTGTGATGACCTCATTTGTTTTCTCCCTGGCCACTTTAATCTCTTCCTTCTATTCTTAATATTCCAAAATTTTACAATATTGTGTCTAGATGTAGATTTTATTGGGACCTCTAAATCTGGAGACTTAGCTTGCTCTGTTCTTCAATTCTTTTTCTTTTTACTTCTTCACCTACATTGTCTCTGTTCTCTCTTCCAGGAACTCCTAACATTAAATATTGATTGTCTATGTCTCTTTTCTTTCTTTATATTTTCTATCTCTTTTTGCTGTTTATCTGGAGAGATTCCCTCAACTTTATTTTCCAGACCGTATACCAAATACTTATAGCAGTCTTATTTTATTTTCAAAGAGATCTTCTTATTCTCAGTTTCCTCTTTCTTTTGCTGCTTTTTAAGAGACAGGGTCTCACTCTGTCCCCCAGGCTGGAGTACAGTGGCACCATCATGGTTCACTGTAGCCCTGAACTTCTGGGCTCAAGTGATCTTCCCATCTCAGCCTCCCAAGTAGCTAGGACCACAGGCACATGCTACCATGCTTGGCTAATTTTTAAAAATTATTTTGTAGAGACAGGGTGTTGCCATCTTGCCTAGGCTGGTCTCGAACTCCTGAGTTTTCTGTTTCTTTGTAGTATCCTGTTTTTCATCTTAAATACACCTCAACTCTCTCTGAAGATGGAATTAAAATTAAGTTATTCTTTCTACATTGTCTTTGTTTCCCTCAGAGTTTGTCATATCTTCAAGGCCCCTAATTCTATCTGGTGACTTTTCTTATTCCTCTTCCCTCCCCATCACCCATGTCTGGGAATTTCTAACTCACTATTCCCATTTAAGAATCAACATAACTGTTAACTTCTATAACAGTCAGCATGGGTTTCCTCTGCTGTTGTACGGTTAGGTCTGTTTCTTCAGCAAATCTCTTCTATACCTGAAGGCAACAGGCACTTGAGTAGGAGGTCTCAGCTGTCAGTAGAGAATCAGCTACTGGCTGGGGGCACTTATTTCCACTAGAAGATAAATTTTTTTCTGGAGCACCAACTCTTATATCTCTGCAGGCAGTCTGTTCAATTCCTTTATACAAACAACAGCAACAATAACAAGACATTTTTAATGGGTATCAATAGTGGAGACTGCCTGTGTTCTGTGCATAAGAGTTGGGGAAGAGTAGGAGAGGGCTCAATTTTACAACCGGAGTAATTCTTCAGTAGACAAACTTTTCAGGTGCTCAAGTCTCTTTGGGGTTATGTTGTTCAGATCAGCTTATATTTTATCTGAAAGGTTCTTCACTCTTTCATTATCATGTTTCATCCACTTTCTCTCTTCCAGAAATGTGCTGAGATCTTCTCCACTTATAACCAAATCCCTTCAGTTTTCTTTGCTGAGATGTGTCAATTCCTTTTTGCATTTCTTGACTTCAATTTCAGTGGGGCCTGGGGAGGGAGGGAAGGTAAACTTATGTTTAGTTCATTATCTCAAATTAGAAATTCCACTGGAGGCTTTTAGACACGGAAGTAACATGGATAACTTTATATTTTAAATATATCCCTGGGATGTACTGCTAAAAATATATTAAAGAGGGCAAGAATGGATACACATATTCTCAAAGATGGAGGTTCTAATTTCCTCTCTGAGAACCTGCAGTGTTTGGGATCTTTGGGAGTCAGGTACTTCACCGAAATAGTCCATCATTCAAAATCCAACAAACTAGAGAACACTTTCATGGTACCCTAGAAAGAATAACCCAGAACCTAAAAGATGTGGCTGATGCTAAAGGGCTCACTCCAGCACTATATATTGGGAAGCACTTCAGGAGCCTACCTTAAATTCTTTGAACTGTCATTTGGGATAAACAAAATGACTTTTTGTTCTGATAAAAATAGATGATGGGTAAGTATATGCAGCCAAAGCTCTGGCAAGTAGGGACATAATGATCCTTTGGTTTGCTGGTTGGCTTATTTATTTACCCATTGATTGGGTCATTCAAAGCACTGTAGTTATGAATGCCCATTCTATAATCAGAATGCCTGAATTCAAATCCCAGATCAACCACTTATTAGCAATATAGCCTCAGATAATTTACCTTATCTTCATTAAATTCAGTTCTGTTTCATAAAATAAAATGAGAGTGATAATAGTTGCCATGTCATGAGATTATTGTGAAGATTAAATGAAACAATCTATATAAAGGAATCACTACAATAACTGGTATACACCTAATAATTGATAACAATTATTTTAAATGTTGAACAAATATCCAATGTCTAATGTTTAAAGCAGCTAGGCAATGGATATTCATGCAATCAGGAGAAATAATCCCAGGACTGACAAATAACATTATAAAGAAATCTACTGGGAGGCCGAGGTGGGTGAATCACCTAGATCAGGAGTTTGAGACCAGCCTGGCCAACACGGCGAAACCCCATCTCTGCTAAAAATACAAAAAAATTAGCTGGGTGTGGTGGTGGGCGCCTGTCATCCCAGCGACTCGGGAGGTTGAGGCAGGAGAATCGCTTGAACCTGGGAGGTGGAGGTTGCAGTGAGCTGAGACCGTGCCATTGCACTCCAGCCTGGGCGACAAGAGTGATACTCCATCTCAAGAAAAAAAAAAAAATCCAAAGAAAAAACTCTATAGGTCAAATCTTACAGTCTACATATCTACCCAATTACCAATTAAGCAAATAAAATGATATATTAAAATAATTAAAATAAACAGTGAGCTAAAGAAAAACTGGCTGGATGTATATGACATCAATCAAAAGGAGCCAACTTTAGTTAAAACTATAAAGAAATAGGGGATTCTGAATAAAATTAAAAGGAAGTAAGTTTGGGTGAACTCTATCCAATTATCTTGTTTCAAAGTAAAGTCCTCTATGTGTGTGGACTTTGTCTGCCAAACTGGTGAGTAACTCGACAGGGGCTGTGTCTTGAATCTGCGTTACAGAAATATAAACACTGTCATGAAACCAGATACACTCTGTTTGTTAAGGCCAAATGTCATTATGGAATTGATCTCGTTTCTTCAAGACATCTAGTCTTGATTTAATCAAAGAAGGAATTGGATCTGTAAGATAGAACTGGGTAAGGAGATCCAAGGAAGAGCTCCAAATTCACAATGGGGTTCTTATAAATAGCTTTACAAATCTAAGTTTAAAAAACTAAAATTTTTAGCTATTTTTAAAAAACCTATTGTTAATTTCTAAATTCTCTTCCTTTCCTCTCTTCTCTAGAGCTCTTCCTTTAGATTCATAAGGCAACATAGCAGAATCCTTTCAGAGGTTGCTGTATAAAGTGCAACATGGGCTAGGATTAACTACAACCGCCTCTGTAAATATAATCTAAAAGTCAAGTCTAGCTCATAAAAATGATCAGTCAATTCGATAATAATAATGGCAGCAGACGTTTTCTCAACACCTACTACCTGCCAGGGACTGTTCCATTGCTTTTTAGAGGTCTTATAAAATGTAATCTTCACAATAATCCTATGAGATAGATACTATTTTAAAGATGAGAAAACTAAATCAAGTGAAGTTAAGGAAATTGCCAGGGTTATACAATTCGTGGGTGAAAGAACCAGAATTTGAACACAGGCAAGCTACTTGTAGAGTTATCCTAACCTCTAAATTCTGGAGAGAGGATGGAAAATAGTAAGCTCATTATCCTGTGGACCAGCATAAAATAGAAAAACCCCTTAGATGACATGCTCTGCAGACCTCACAAGCTTCTTCAGAATTTATCAGTCTGAACCTCCAGACAACCCTGTGAACTGGGAATTTTTATCCCCATTTTACACACAGGAAATGAGAGTACCAAGTTGAAATGACTTTCCCAAGAGCTAACCCTACCTAGTTCTGGGCTCTTCCCACTATACCAGAATGCTTGTCTAGCACTTTGAAAACTGCTCAAGTCACAAAATATATGCGCCCATCCGGGAGCTGTCTGGGTCTCATGGTAAATTTGTGTTCCAGTTGAGTTTTATGGTCAAGTTTTTGGAACAACTGATCAAAAACAAAAGCCCAAAGGGAGTCCTCAGGATGCCAACATGAGAACTACCCCCTCTGGGCTATGGCCTATGATGGTGAATCAGGGCTGATATAGAAGCAGGTGCCAAAGCTCTCAGAACTGGGCCAGTGCAGGGTTAGGAGGGAATGTGGCAGCTGAGAGCAGAGGAATAAGATGCAGAAACAGAAGCCCTTGCACCTGAGAAATTCTGATTCCACTTTTGGCTGTGTTCTGAACCCACTTCCTAGAGACAGAAGTCGGTAATAAGGTATAAGGCAATGAACTAAGAGGACAAGGCCAGACCCTGGTAGGCAGAGGTAGAGGAATGAATCCCCACCTCTGCCTACCTCCCCAAACCTCTCTACCTGCCACCTCGATGGGCACTCCTTACATCTGTGTGAGGAGGTACAATTTCATAATATTTTCCTTCCATTCAGGCAGATAGGCCAGGCTGGTAGCCACTTCCTTCTGGATGGGCCAGGCCCAGGCCTCAAAGAACGGAGCCAGGTTCTTCTGCACTTGGTGGGAGAACATCTTGACCCACAGATTCATTTTGTCAACATTATCTGTGGGTAAGTTGGTCTGGTTCCTGTACTCGGTGAAGAGACGGATGAATGGCTCCCAACCAAAGGCTTCCTGTAGCTGGAAAGAGAAAGAAAAATACAGGTGAGATTGAGAAATAAAAGAGGGTCCAACAAGAACCACTATAATAAGTGAACTTAGTGTATGTAACCCCTTACCCATCAGCTTCACGTCTATCACCGACCTGCTCTCCTCCATTTTGCCTACTGGCCTCATGCCCTGCTCTCCCACATTCTAATCTTAGGAAGGGCCTTGGGACCAGCACGGTGCTCAACACCAAGTGAACACTCAATCAGTGAGGGCCATGGTAATAACTGCAATGCTTAATATCAATATTTTCTACCACTGTCATTATCCATATATCCCACTAGATCATGCAAATGGAGATACGATATTACACAAGGATTTAAAATGGGCAGAATTGGAAAAATCCTCTTATCTCTCAAGAGTTGAAAAGTGAAACCTCAATAATAGGGAAACTTCCACCTCATCCTGGCACAAAGAAATCCTCATTAATCATAGATCTTTGTCAATGTGCAAGGCTATTAAAATGGCCTTTGGGGAAAAAAGTGACTTGGATAGAAGTAGAAGACTACAGATTGTCTGGGTAACTAGAATTAAGAGTGAGTTGTAATTTTTGATAAAGGCAGCCATCCTGAGGCTGTTGAGTTACAGAGCTTGAATTATGAAGCACTTGAGCAGTTCTCCAGACCAACTTCACATTTATTTCACCAGTGAGAAACTTGGTGTTCCTGGGGCAAAGCAGCCATAACAAGGTGGAAGTGGAGCCTCGCTGGCTGTTTCCCATAATTCTCATGGCAGTGGGAATGAATAAGAGAGCCTCCAGCAGGTGGAAGAACCAGAATAGTGCATGCTTGGCCTGAGACTGAGTTCTGAAATTCAAGGTGATGAAACTCTCCAGTTTCATGCCAGGAACTGATCCAGGCATTGCAGGGAGGGAACTGGGCATTAAACAACTGGTCAAAGGCAAGGCCACCTCCTTGTCCAGGTCAGTGAGGACTCTTGGACTGCCTACATAACGGGGACTCTGAGGCATGGCCAAGGCATAATGAGAAGATGGTACATTCATCTAAGGAAAAAAACGTAAGTCATAGCCTATGGATTATGTGTATGGGGGAGGGGAGACTGGTTTTAGATAGCTATTAAGTAGGAGAGTTTGGCTTCAGTCTCAGGTATGTCTGGCTTTAAAGCCAGAGACAGTGAGTACATATATAGTACTTTATTTGCCTCTACCATTTTTAACCTTTCTCAGTGCTTTCTATTTACTATCATGTAGCTCTATGGGGTGGAAGGTGAGGCTCAGGCAATTAAATCCACTTGAGGGTCATGCAAAGCGATACACGGAGAGACATCATCAATACGACTGTCACAGTTGGACTTTGTCAGGGCCCCCATATCCTGGTGTGGGAGACAGGGGCCATGGGAGGTCTTCTGGGCCACTAGAATATTATCTGACAGTTCCCCAGATGGTCCCCACAGTAGGGGTCCCCCGTCACCTGCCATTCTTGCCCAGTACCTGTAAATACGTTTCCAGTGCGGTCCATGCATTCCAGTTTTTCACATTGGGACCCTTGCTCAGGTAGATTCTGACTCTTTTCTCCCGAACTGGGGGCCACAGAGCAATATTGGCACGGCTTCGAGGAATGCCCAAGACCGTCTCATGCACATACACACACCACAGGTTGCAGGTGGCCTCGGTGGTGTGTGGTGGGAACTCCCACTCCTGCCGCTGCTGGTTGCGGCCCAGCTCGTGGACGGGGCCCCACAGCCCCTTGGTTCTGATGAGCTTCTCGTTGATGAGCTCCTGCACTGACTCCAGATGGCACATGATGGGGTACCCTGCATGCATCCAGCCTGGAAAATGCAGGAGGGAAGAGAGAGTTAGGGTCCTCCCCATTTAACTGGTAACATTCTTCTGTGTATTGTGTCTGTTTGAAAACAGTAACCCCAGCCAAATTCCAGCACACCATAACGCTCAGAAAAGCAACCCAAACCCAAACCCTGCTAGGTGTTCCTTCTCCTCTTCTCATTCTGTAAGAATTCCATCATCTTCACTCTGACACAAAATAGTGCGATTATGGAAGGAGACGCAGCTTAGAGATAAGGAGCCATTCATGTTACCATTCAATTTTTCTATTTTGATGAGGATGCCTTATCCATGGGAACCTGTGTCACTATAACCTTTTCTCAAAATTCAGAGCTCTTTAAGGTAGCTCCTCTCTCACTGTTCAGATATGGCGTTGCCACATCAACACAAGTTTACAGTGAGCATCTGTATAAGAGAAGAAAATGAGGGTCCAGAGAAATTCCCATGTTTCTTTAATGTCTGTATATTTCCCTCATTTTTCATGTTCCTTGACCATAGGCAAAGATCACTTTATTCAGTGTGTTCATAAAGTTGTAAAATATCCCTGTTCCATCCCAACAATTCTGACCTAGGTCAAGGCCCTCTGCCATTTTTACTGGCTTGAAGTCCCTGATGAATGCCTGTGAAAGCTCAGGTGGCATTTCTTGATGTCCTTGACATGCTGACATAAACTGTTATATATATATTATATATATATTTCCTTCCCATTTAAATATCAAGGATACATCTATATGTCTTGCTAGCAAAATATGTTTCCCCTAATGGCTGCCTACTGCATGGCTGATGAAGCACAGGAAGGCGCTCGGAGGCAGCATGCACAGAGGGTTTGCTTGGAGCACCCACCCACTGAAATCTGCACGTCGGCAACAATCCTCTGAGGCAGGCGCAAAGGGAAGGGCTCAGCTCCCAGTCGTGCCACAGCCTGCATCACCTCGTCCCAGAGGCGGAGCAGCGGCTCAGGGTTCTCCAGAGTACGAAGATTTGCGGTCGGCACGGTCAGAATGATGTTGTCCGTGGCCAGCTCTCCCCAGGGCCCTGGATTCTCCTGGATACGCCTCTTCCACTCCTCCAGGGTGGTCTCCCCTAGGAAGAGAGATCATGGAGCTTGAAATCCTTTCCCAAATCCCACAAATGACAACATACAGCTTGGACTCCAGGAAGAGAACACCAAAATCATGAACTGCCACATCCCTCCTCTTTTTGAAAAAAATTAATTTAAAGTTCCGGGATACGTGTGCAGGACATGCAGGTTTGTTCCATAGGTGAAAGTGTGTGATGGTGGTTTGCTGCACCTATCAACCCATCACCTAGGTATTAAGCCCAGCATGCATTAGCTATTTATCCTGATGCTTTCCCTCCATCTGCCCTGCTACCCACCCCACTGATATGCCCCCATGTGTGTTGTTACCCTCCCTGTGTCCATGTGTTCTCACTCTTCAGCTCCCACTTACAAGTAAGAACACGTCGTGTTTGGTTTTCTGTTCCTGCATTAGTTTGCTGAGGCCATATCCCTTTTCTCTATGCTTTTTCTATGAAGTCCCCAAGGATGTGGTTTGGTCTTTATCTGTACAACCCCAAAGCCGAATCTAAGGAAGCTGACCCTCCTTCCTCTATTAGTCCATGTCTCTCTCCTTGTGCATTAAACAGGCTTTAGTCACCTCCTGGACTCCCACGCTCTCTGGAGTCATCCCAGTTCTTCCCCTTCCCTTGGGAGCACCCAGGGCTTCCACTCACCCAGCTTGTAGTATGGAGCATGCACAGCCCCCTTCACGGTGATGGGCACAGAACCCAGTTTGCTGTTCTGAGGCACAATTATATAGAGGAGTCCACCCCAGAGGCACGTGATCGATTTTGTGGGTTTGTCCAAGCAGCACCGGTTAATTACGAGTGGGCCTCGGAAAAGCTTGCTGGCCCTGGTCAGGTCATCTGTGTGGCAGCCGATCTGTATCTGGAGCAGAGAGATTCCCCCCACAGAGTCACCATGGGACACGAATGGGTGGAAGAAGAGAGCCCAGCAAGGGACTCAGGATGGGTCATTCAGCCATGACCCCACGCGAGCCCAGCCTTCCCACCACTGATGAACCATGTGTGATACCCCCGCGAAACTGTAGCATTCCTTGGGGCATATGGGCTGAAGAATGTATAAATATTTTCCCAAGGCATTCAAACAGCTCCATAATGGGTCATGTTAGATAGATATTAATGTGAGGAGTGCCAGGTGTAACCTATAAGGCCAATTCTGAGGAGGGCTGACTCCCATGCCCAGTCCTCTGGTGTTGCTAACAAATAGAACACTCGGTCGCCTATCTCATGGTGGTGATTCCGGCATTTGGAATGGGGCAGAGGGAACCCTGCCTTTTGCTGATCAGAGAGAGGGCCCAGTGGGAGGCGGTGTAATCTGGCTAAGATAGTGGAGGGTTGATTCAGTTTCTCCCCTTTCTCCAAGCTCTCTTCCTGGGCAGGTACTTGGCAGAGTCCTAGGATTCTTTTCCCTGGGTTTATGCTCACCAAGTTCCAGGATAGGCACAGGTACAGAATAGATGCTAACCATCACAGTGACCCTCAAGGGGGATAGGGAAGGACAGCAAGCTCATTTTGCAAATGGGGTGTATCTCTACGTGAAACTGACAGAGGGAAGGTGAACTGGGCAATTGAGGAATGGTCTTGGGTGTCACGGGGAAGAAGCCAAAGTCAGAAAGACCTTGTGCTACCATGGGAATGGATACGGAGATGAACAGTGAACTCAGATTTACTGAATGCCTACTCTGTGCGAGGTTACCTTCCATTTCATATCTCTTATTCCCTACTCTAGGATGTAAGTCAAAAGCACAAAACTTAAGAGCCAGAAATTAGTTAGGTACGAGTCCTGGGCACTTATTTGTATTAGCTCTATACATTTCAATCAATCAATCAATCAATCAATCAGCTTTTCTGCACCTTAGTTACTTCATCCTTAAAACAAGGGTAAAATCACCTGCTCTGTATTACCAACAGGGCTTTGTGAGGATCAAATAAGATACTGACTGTGCTAGGAAAAGCCTTTGGGTTGCATGTCACATGGTGAGGTGGGGCATGGCCTTACCTTCAGGTCGGCAGAGGCAGCAGCTTCAGGCAGTGAGACTTCTATAATTTGCCTTCCAGGTATGTAGAGCCCAGTACTCATCCAGCAATATCTGGTGCCTGCCAAAAGCAGGAGGGGTAGGCAGACTTTATCCCTCCTCCATGATGCCATCTCCACCCAGCGTCACCAGAGACCCCTCATAAGCACATATCTTCCCCTTCATGCTGCCCCGACTCAACTCTTCCAAACAGTACTTAAAATCCCAACCCTTATCTTCTTCAAAGTTCATGGTAAAAAATGGAGACCACCCTCTGGACATGATCGGGTCCGTGAAATGGACTGCTGACGTCAGCCTGTCCCCATTCCTCCGTTCCCGTAATACTGAGCTCCCAACCCTTGTTCCTTACCTGGATTGGTGCAGTTGACCTCGACGGTGATAGGAGATTCTGAGGGGCGCAGATAGGGGCTGCTGTACATATCTTCAATTTCTGGGACTAACAGAGAGAGGTCACTTCCGGAGTGGGCCAGCCCTGTGGCCAGGGAAAGCATAGCACCCCTGCAGCAGTCATTGATAACAGGGTTCTCTCGGGTTGCTACTGGGAGCCGGTATCGACTTAGCAGCTTCCTCAGGAGTCGATGCACAGACATGTAGGCAGGGATCTCTTCTGCGGGAATCTGCAGGAAAGCTGCACCATCTGGTCCCAGCTTTGCCAACCAGCCCTTTTCCACATTTCCTCTCTTCCTGCCCATTATAACCTGGAACTCGGCCAAGGTGGAGCGGAAGTGATAGGTCCTTATCCCTGCTTTAGGAGTACGAAAGGGCCCTGGATTGAGGCTTTGGCTTGTAATGCTGATGCCAAAGGGGTTGAGGAGGAGGTTTCCTGGGAATCGAGCCAAAGGGGACACTCCGGGATTCTTGAAGGCCCACCACCAGGCTTGGGCTCCAACAAACAGCCCGCCACCCTCTGCTACAAACTCCTGCAGTTCTTTGACCCCCACTTCGCTCACGGGTTCAAAGCAATAGACACTTGCATCACTGGTCAGATTGGGCTCGATGCTGGTGTCTATGCCCCCCACTGCGAGGAGGCCACTCAGGGTTCTCAGCTCTGTCTGCACCACGATCTTGCCTCTGCGGCCCCCATCCAGCCAGCGGACGGCATTGAGCAGAAAGGGGCCCAGTTTACCAACGGTGAATAATACCTTATGGCCAGTCACAACCACCCGGCCCCGGCCATAGCGGGCAGCCGCTATAACACAGCCATGGTAGGAATCTAACCCTAGAGGAAAGGCTAAAGCCCCATGCACTAGCAGCTGGGATGGGAAACAATCCGAGTTGCTGATGTCCAGCTCTGAAATCCCATGCAGAAGCTCCTCTCTGTCCTCGGAGAGGTCATCTTCACAACTGCAAAAGACACATGCATTCTTTATGAGGTACAGTTCTGTACAAAGCTGTTAGAACAGTGGACAGCATACAGTGAGTGCTATAGATGTGTTAACTTTGCTAATATTGTTGTTTTGAGTTCTTAGGGGAAAGTTGGGAGAACAAAATGGACACATCTGACCTCACTGGGTATGGAGACTTGTTGGAGGGGTGGCAGAGGGACTCAGTGTTAATTCTGCTCTGCTCATTCTTAGAGTACAAATTCTCCAATGGAAATTGCAAAGGGAGCCCTGCTGTGTTTACCCAATACCATGTCTTAAATACTCCAGATTTAAGTTCATGGTTATTTCAACCCTCTAAGCAATACATATATAAAAAAAAGAATGGGAAATCGTGGTTTTTTTTTTTTTTCCTTGTAAGGCGTCTTATTTATAAATGCAGGAAATTGCTGCTAATTTCCTACAAATAAAGTCTGGAAGGCCAAGTCAGTAGTGCTAGTGAAGAATCATTATCTCAAAAGGTGGGGTAGGGGAACTGACTGGCCTCAACTCTAGTGGGAACTTCTGGTTACTGGAGCCCAAGAGGACTTTACTGTCTGCATCTAGAACTCCACTTGTTCACTGCCTGCCCAACAGAAGCGATGCACATCCATGCTATAAGGTTTTGCTCAGCACCATCTGTTTACTGTCTGTGGGTAGTAACCCAGCCCTAGAAGTCCTCAAGATGCCCACAGATCCGAACTGAGATGGAACACTGGATAAGGTGGGGTTAAGGAGTAGAGTGGCTTCTCTAGCTTGAGATTCCAGAGTTGGTTCTGTCACTTTTGTTAGGTAAAGCTATGGCAATTGTATAGCAGGATGCAGCTGTAAGATAACACCAAAAAATAGGGGTCAGGTAGACAACAAATTTGCAGTATTCGTGCTGTACTCTCTATGGCTGGCAGAGCTCTACCGATGGGAAAGCTATGGTCGTCTTAGCAAAAGATACAGCTACCACCATACTAATTGGCAGATGAGTCTCTAACTCCATAAACAACTATCATTAACATCATTCAACTATCTCTTCTTGCTCTGTTTTGAGGCTTACCAAACAACTCTGTGATTATAATATTGCTTTCCATGATCACCTGCCTAATGAGAGAAAGAAGTCACTGGCTAGGCCAACCAGAATATTCTAGATTTGTAACATTGATTTATTTTATTCAAGCAACATTTTGGATAGTCTGTATTTAATTTGGTGACTCTAAAATTTTTTTAAAATTCATTTTTAATTGTAGTACTTTAAACATGTATGCAAAATTTAATGAAAAATGTGTTTTAGTTCTCATAATTAGAGTTCTGTTTATACATTTTTTTCCTCTTTTATTTTTGATTTTTTAATTTAATGGAGAGGGGGGCTCACTATGTTGCTCAGATTGGTCTTGAACTCCTGGGCTCAAGCAATCCTCCTGCCTTGGCCTCCCAAAGTGCTGGGATTGTAGGCATGAGCCATGGCACCTGGCCTTCTTTACAGATTTCATGCAATTATTTTTTTTTTAAGAGTAAAATCAGTGAAGAGGTGGGCTACTGTGCTCTAAGTGAATACATCAGCTTCAGGATTTCTACACGAGTCTACTGACAAGATGAGAGATATTAAACCTGCAAAGCTGAGATTCAGACACTGAGTTATTAGAACTTCATCTGAACAATGAGACTACATGAGGTCTTGCTCAGTGCTTAGCCAGGGGGCACCCTGGGAGGCATCTGTCTATTAGTTCCAACAGCCATGATTTATATACAGTAGGGGCTAAGTAGTTTTTTCATATATTGAAAAAATGAGTTGGATTTTACTTTTCTTCCTTACCCTCTTCTGAAGTGAAACAAAAGTTATTTAAAAAAATAAATCCTGGTGAAACCCTGTCTCTACAAAAATACAAAAATTAGCTGGGCATGATGGCAGGTGCCTATAATCCCAGCTATTCAGGAGGCTGAGGCAGGAGAATTGCTTGAACCCAGGAGGTGGAGGTTGCAGTGAGCTGAGATCGTGCCAATGCACTCCAGCCTGGGCGACAGAGTGAAACTCCGTCTCAATATAAATAAATAAATAAATAAATAAATAAATCCATAATAGCACGGGATTTTGAGAAGAGTGCCATCTGCAAACTGGGATAGTGGGGACATTTATAAAAAATATAAATCAAATGGAATCTGATTGATCAGAAAGCCATGAGAACAGAAGACTCTAACTGCATACATGTGAAAGAGAAGATCAGGAGAACAAAGGACCAAGGATTATCATTTGTCCCAAGAAAATGCTCTGCAGTAATCAATAATGATCAACCTAGGATTTAAATGTAATTTAAAATTTAAATAGACAAGAACCACCAAATATTTGACGAGAATTAACAGCATGAAAGAGAAGCACCCAACTAAACTCCCAAGGGAACAACAGCAACAAATGGAGAAGAACGTTCTAAGTATGAATTGCATGTCATCAGAAAGTTCTAAGAAGATATATTACCTCTCTCTTGGAAAAATGGGACAGGCTACTCTAAAAAGTTATTGATTAGGCTGGGCGCGGTGGCTCACGCCTGTAATCCCAGCATTTTGGGAGGCCGAGGCGGGCGGATCACAAGGTCTGGAGACTAAGACCATCTGGCTAACACGGTGAAACCCTGTCTCTACTAAAAATACAAAAAAAATAGCCAGGCGCGGTGGCGGGCGCCTCCTGCTACTCGGGAGGTTGAGGCAGGAGAATGGCGTGAACTGGGGAGGCAGAGCTTGCAGTGAGCCGAGATCACGCCACTGCATTCCAGCCTGGGTGACAGAGCAAGACTCCGTCTCAAACAACAACAAAAACAAAGAAACAAAAAAAGTCAAATAGGAAAAGAGAATAAAACAATGGTGGCTACTAGGGATGAGGAGGGGAGGAAACAGGGAGGAGTACGTCAGAGGGTGGAAATTTTCACTTAGGTAGAATGAATAAGCCTAGATAACTATGGATGACATGAAGACTATCTTGAATAATGTATACTGAAATTTTGCTAAGAGAGTAGGGTGCTTTTGCCACACACATATTGAACAGAAGTAACTACGGAAGGTGATGGATATGTAAATTTGTCTGATTATGGTAACCATTTTGCTCTGTATATCAAAACTTGTTGTACACTTAAATATATATAGTAAAGTAAATTAAAAATGGTAAATGGGTTGATTTAAATATAAAAAAGAAAAGAGCAAGTTTCAAAAATTTATGCATCGTATGCTATGTTTAATTTGTGAAATATCTGGAACAATATGTATCTATGCACATATACTTCCATCAAAAACAAACAGAGAAAAAAAATAAAGAAACTAATGAAATTGGGTACCTACAGGAGTTACTGGGAACAGATTACAAGTAATAGGGAAGAGAATGAGACTTCTTTAATTGCACCCATTTAAATGGTGTTGAAATTTCAAACATGCCCATTTTTAACAATCATCTTCATTGATGTGATAAAATTCACAAAGTACATCTTGATGAGCTTTTGCTAAGTTTATACATCTGAGTAACCGCCACTACCACCACCACAGTGAAAATATACAACTTTTTTATCACTCTCAAAAGCTACCTTTTGCCCCAGTATGATCAATCCAGGTCCCACACACAACCACAGGCAACTACTGATGTACTTTCTATCCATAAACATTAGATTTGTCTTTTCTAAAGCTTCATATAATGTAATAATAAAGTATGTACTCCTTTGAGTTTGGCTTCTTTCACTCAGAATAACTTCGTGAGAACCATGCATACTGTGGCACTATCCATAATGCATCCTCATCTATGGCTGTGTATTATGCCATCCTGGGGATAGTCTCCACTTTGTTAATCCTGTCATCTGTTGATGGACATTTGGGTAGTCTTTGGTTTGGGCTTGCTGCCCTAAACATTAATGTACAAGTTTTTGTGTGGACATGTTTTCCTTTCTCTTGGATAAAGGGTGATGAAATGGCTAAATTGTATGTTAATTGTCACTTAACTTTATATGAAATTGCCAAACCATCTTCCAAAGTGGTTGTGTCATTTTATATTCCCACTGGCGATGTATAAAACCACATTCTTGTCAACAATTCATATAGTGAGTCTTTAATTTTAGCCATTTTTATGGTGCCATAGGGTATTTCATTGTGATTTTAGTTTTTGCATTTCTCTGAGGATTAATGATACAATCATATGGGCTTTTTGGCCTTTTATATTTTATCTTTTGTGAAATGTGTTAAAATATTTAGGCTTAAAAAAAAAACAAACTTGCAGGATGTGGTATCTCATGCCTATAATCCCAGCACTTTGGGAGGCCAAGGCAGGACTGCTTGAGCCCAGGAGGCTGAGAACAGCCTGGGCAATATGGCGAGACTCCATGTCTAAAAAAATTTTTTTAAATGGCCAGGTGTGGTGGTGTGCACCTGTAGTCCCGGCTACTCAGGAGACTGAGGAGAAAGGACTGCATGAGTGCCATGTTTGTGCCACTGCACTTCAGCCTGGGACAGAAAGGGAGACCCTGTCTCAGGAAACAGAAACAAAAACAAACAAACATGGGTGGTCTTATTATTGGAATGTAAGAGTTCTCTCTGTATTCTGAATGCAAGTCCATTGTCAGATGTAAGTATTGCGAATATTTTTTTTCCAGTCTGCGGCTTGCCTTTTTGTTTCCTTAATACTGACTATTGAACTGAAGAAGCTATTTACTTTTAAAAAATAACGCTCAGGCCGGGCGCGGTGGCTCAAGCCTGTAATCCCAGCACTTTGGGAGGCCGAGACGGGCGGATCACGAGGTCAGGAGTTCGAGACCATCCTGGCTAACACGGTGAAACCCCGTCTCTACTAAAAAAATACGAAAAACTAGCCGGGCGAGGTGGCGGGCGCCTGTAGTCCCAGCTACTCGGGAGGCTGAGGCAGGAGAATGGCGTGAACCCGGGAGGCGGAGCTTGCAGTGAGCTGAGATCCGGCCACTGCACTCCAGCCTGGGCGACACAGCGAGACTCCGTCTCAAAAAAAAAAACAAACAAACAAAAAAAAAAACAAAAAAAAACCGCTCAATTTATTAATCTTTTCCTTTTATGGTTTATGTACTTTTTGTGTTCTATGTAGGCAAAAATTGCAAAGGTCAAGGTCACAGATATTTTCTCCTATGTTTTCATTTAGAAGTTTTTAAAATTTAGCTTTTGCATTTAGGTCTAGATCTATTTTTAAATATTTGCTTTTATGGAGTGGGGTGAGGGTCACAATTCACCAGTTGTTCCAGAACCATATGTTGAAAAGACTGTCATTTCCTCATTGAATTACCTGAGCAACTTTGTCAAAAAACAATTGACCATAAATCTGTGGGTCTATCTCTAAACTATCTGGTCTGTTTCATTGATCTGCATGTCTATCTTTATGCCAATATCAAAGTGTTTTGACTACTTCATCTCTGTAAAAAGTCTTAAAACTAGCCTGTGTTAGTTCTATTTCATTTGTATATTTTTAGAATCAATTTGAACTATGGACTGCATTAAATCTGTAGGTTAATGGGGGGAAACTGACATCTTAAAATATCAAGTTTTCTGATCCATCAACATGGTATATTTCTCCATCTCTTTAGGTTTTATTTAATTTCTCTCAAAGATGTTTTGTAGTTTTCACCATACAGGTCTCATGACATATCTTGTTAACTTTAACACTTATTACTTCATAATTTGGGTTCTATTCTAAATGTTGTATTTTTAAATTTTAATTACCAATTGTTGGTTGCTAATATATTAAAAAAGTAATTGGTTTTTGTAAATTGATTTTTGTATCTTACAACCATGTTAAAATTAATTATTATAGTTTTTCTGTAGATATTTTAGGATTTTTTTTTACATAGATGATCATGCTTTTTGCAAATACTTATAAAAATAAAATAATTCCATTCTAGGAAATGCTCTGCTGACTTCATGTTTAAATGGATCTTGTCATTTAAAAATCTTCTAAATGTGTAAAATACTTTTTTCTTTTAAATTTGTTTTCTGACACCAAGATTCAATAATTTCCTGTCTTTTGGCTCAGTGTTCTAGAAAAACAAAACACATATATAAATTTTTATTTTTAGTTTCCAATCTCTATGCCTCATTTTCCTTGCCTTATTACACTGGGTAGGACCTGTAGCACAATGTTGAATAGAAGAGGTGAGAGCAGGTATTATTCCTTGTCTTGTTCTCAGTCTTAGGGGGAAATGTTCAGTATTCACCATTAAGAATATTTTTAACTATATATTTTTCATAGACATTTTTATCAGGTTGAAGAAGTTCCTTTTTATTTCTCATTTGCTGAAATTTTATCATAATTTGGTATGATTTGGTATTGAATTCGGTCAATATTTTGTATGTGTATTATTGAATTATATGGTTTTTCTTCTTCTTTTTTTTTTTTTTTTTTTTTTTTTTTTGAGACAGTCTCACTCTGTTGCCCAGGCTTAGTACAGAGGCACGATCTCAGCTCACTGCAACCTCCGCCTCCCAGGTTCAAATAATTCTCACGCCTCAGCCTCCCCAGTAGCTGGGACTGCAGGCACACACCACCATGCCCAGCTAACTTTTATATTTTAATAGAGGCAGTGTTTCACCATGGTGGTCAGGCCGGTCTCAAATAAACTCCTGATCTCAAATGATCCACTCACCTTGGCCTCCCAAAGTGCTGGGATTACAGGTGTGAGCCACCATGCCCGGTTTTTCTCATTCATTCTATTAATATGGTGAGTTAATCTGATTATTGAATGTTAAACCAGTCATTCATCCTAGGATAGCCTTACTTGGTCATAATGTATTATTCTTTTTATATATTTCTGTATTCTATTAATATTTTATTAAGAACTTTTTCATCTATATTTATGAAGGATATTGTTTTGTAGCTTTCTTACCATGTCCTTTTCTGGTTTCAGTATTAGAGAAATGCTGTTTTAATAAATCAAGTTGGAAAATCTTCCCTCCTTTTCTATTTTTAAAAAGAGTTTATGTAGGATTTGTATTATTTGTTCCTTGAATGTTTGATAAAATTCATCAATGAAGCTGTCTGGGCCTGGAATTTTCTTTGTGTTGTTGATTTTAAATACAATTTCTATTTTGAAGTGTAAGAAAATTGAAAACTTGCAATAGTAAAACATCCATTGCACATTTGTCAAAACTAAGAAGTCAACAGTGATCAAATACTACTAACTAAACTCCAGATTTTATATAAATATCATCAGTCTTCACACCAATGTCTTTTAGGACCCAATCCAGGATACCACATTGCATTTAGTGTTGGAATGTTTAAAATTACAATTAAATTTATTTAGCATATATTTCAAGTTTCTTTTTGTACCAATTTTGGTAATTTTTGTCTGTCAGGAAATTGGTCTATCTCATCTAAGTTGTCAAATTCATTGGCATAAAGTTGTAATATTCCCTTATTATCCTTGTAATGTCTGTAGGATCAGTACTAATGTTCCTTCTTCTATTCCTGAAATTCATAATTTGTGTTATCTCTCCTATTGTCATAGTCTATCTAGAGGTTAATCACTTCTAATGACTTTTTTTCAACTAATCAGCTTTTGGTTTTAGTGATTTACTTTTTTTTTTTTAAGTTGTTTCACAGATTTCTGCTCTCTTTATTATTTCCTTGTTTCTTCTACAAATTTTGGTTTAATTCAATTTCCTTTTTTAGATTCTTAATATGGAAACATAGTTAATTGAGTTTCAACTTTTCTTCTTTCCTAATAAAAGTATTTAAAGGCATATCTTTCTTAGCAATGTTTTAATGGAATTCTACATGTTATGCTTTCATTTTTATTCAGTTCTAAATATTTTCTAATTTCCTTTGTAATTTCTGCTTTGACTTAAGGAGTATTTAGAAACACGTTTTTAAATTTACAAATATTTAGGAATTTTTCAGATATGTTTTATGTTATTTAATTCTAATTTAATTCCACTGTGATGAGGACATACATGGTATGATTTCAATTCTTTTACTCTTGCTAAGGCTTATTTTATAGCACAGCAAATGGTCTATCTTCATGAATATTTCATGTGCACATAAAAGAATGTGTATTCTGCTATTGTAGCCATGCTAACTGTTAGCATTCATAAAATAAAATTAAATAAACAAATATGGAGAAAACCCCACATGGAATAAAATAGGCCCAAATGTAAAAAGCAACTCAAATACTTTTGAATATAGTACTTGCTGGACTCTATATGCTCAGGGTGGTATATTCGGAAGGTAAAAATAACTTATCAAGTTTGTTATTGGTAATAGTATGGGTATAGTAATCATGAAACTCATTTGTGTGTATTACTGGACTGGGCAAATAAGGAAATGTTGAAGCTGCTGAAACCAGGATTCTCACTATGGCAGAAGAATACTAATATGGAATGAGTGAAAGAGAAGAAGAATCCTGTGGTTTTGAATTAAAATTGGGGGTATCAGTATGAATGTATGATTAAAAGATATCATGGCTGTCTCTTCTGAGGAACCCAGAAATGATGACACCATAGCAGTGAGCATGCTTTAGATCTTGGTTTCTAAATACCATTCACCACTAAAAGGAACTAGCATTCCTTGAGGAAATGGCTGAATCCAGGTTTTGAACCAGAAAAGTACAACATAAACTTGCAACATCGTTTTATGTCAGAAATTAAGTAAATACTAAAAAAAAAAAAAAACTGATGGGCCCAGGAGACAGCTTAATGAGGCTTTAACTTGCCAAATGTGAGACAACTTGACCTTTAAAAAATACTGACTATAAATGGATTGTAAAAAAATTCGATCTTAAAAGAAAAGGATCCATGAGTATAGAGTGATACTAAAACAAACATTTAAAAAGAACAAACCTAACAGTAAATGTGAAGGTGGGGAGGCAAAGGTCTTATTTACCAAAGGATGTCAATCAGTTCTTGGAGAAATTTACAAGTAAACCAACACGTAGCCTGAGGTAAGTGCTATGATATTAGGTTAATATAGGAGCACAAAAGACTCATCTATATCAGAATGAGAGGAGAGGAGTAGGGACAGCTTTCTAAAGATGTGATACCTGAGATGAATTTTGAAGAAAGGTTCAGAAGTGGTAGAAGTAGCCACTTTCATAAATATTTACTCAGGCACAGATCACCAATGAAAGCTAAAACCACTGGGTGAAAGGTTGTTGGCAAACAGGATATTCGTACAGATCTCAAATTGTCACACCACACACTAAATTAGTTTTTTAAAAAAGGGGAAAAGGAATAAAATAAATAGAAATAAAATATAATAAATAAAATCAGTAAAATAGGAAAATCTGGCAAACTCCAATTTAATTAAATGATCAATTTGAACATCACCAATAATTGGACAAACTGAGCTCATGCGCCTTTAATTTGTGACACTGTGATGAAAGCAACATAAATTATTTTCTCGCCAAAAATGTGTGAACTGAGTGTAATCATGGAAAAAAAAAACCAATTAGGCAAAGCCAAATTGAAGGCCATTCCATAAAACAACTGAACTGCAGACTTCAAAAATACTAATGTCCTGGAAGATTTTTAAAAAGCTAGGGAACTATTTTGATTAAAGGAGACTAAAGAAACATGATACAGAAACTTGATTAAATCCTATATTTTTAAAAATCTAAAAAAAGGGATATTTTTGGAACAATTAGAGACATTTGAACATGGACATTAGATAACAGCATTCTATCAATGTTACATGTTTTGAGCGAGATAACTGTATTGTGGTTATATGGGAGAATGTCCTTGTTAGGAGCTACAGGCTGAAGTAGTCAGGTATGATGTGTCATACCTATCACCTGCATCCTTCATTCTTGAGATCTGTAGGTTACTCTCAAATGGCTAGGCCAAATAATCTCTTCCTATGTATACTTATGCAGTATATGTGACAAAACGTAACCACTGGTGAATCTAGGTAAAGGGTGTCGTGATTATTATGTTATTCTGACTTTTCCTTAAGTGTGAAAAATTTAAAAGAAAGAGCTGGGAAAAATTAAAGGTAGTTACAATAATGATACAAAAATTGTGTATAATTTCCAAACAGAGAGAAGGAGAAAAGAAACTCCAATCAAGCTAAAGGCATCAAAGGAAAATTTAAAAAGAAGCAACAAGGATGTTTAACAAAGAACATCAAATAAGATGATGGACCTAGAAGAAAAACATCAATGTCTTTAATTATATAAAAATATCAATGTCCTTAATTATATACATTTTTAACTCTTAATTGGGTTAAAAAATCAGATTTGTACTAAGAGATATATCTTTAAAAACAGAAGACAGAATAAAAAGATCAACAAATAAAACAAAGTAGGAGTCATAATTATGTTAGACAAAATAGAGTGTAAGGTGAAAAATACTAAATGCAAGAAATAATATTTTAGATGTCAAAAATGTATGAGCCATAAAAAAGTCATGAGTTTTTATAAACGTAAAATATAGCTTTGAAAATATATAAAGCAAAAGCCAAATTCAGTTCTAAAATCACATTGAGAGTATCAAACAATTGTGATATACATATCTCTATACTTAACCTTTAGATCAATATATAATATAAATATATTATTTATATTTCCATGACTTAACTGATTATATAATCAGTTGATTTAAAGAGTAAGTACAGACATACATACATAACAGATGACACTTATGGAATCCTTTTGAAAATGATATGGTTATTGACATTTTGTTAGGACAGAAAAATAGTGATAATTTTAAAAATGGGCTAACAGTATTGTGACTATATTTAAAAATTTGTCTTTATCTTTTGGAGATATACTGTTTTATGGGTAAAACGATACACTGTTGGAGACTGGCTTCAAAACAAACGGGAAAGGTGGAGGAGTGGGTGGGGTGTGATTTGATACCATCACCTGGGTGATGAGTACATGTGCTCATTGTTCTATTTCTATTTCTGTTATGTATTTAAAAATTTCCAAAATTAGATGTTTCTAAAAGGAAATTGCCAAGTCTTTAAAATGAAAAGGGGTACGTCAAGCTTAGGGATTGTAGTGAAAAGATAGTCAATGTATTATTATTTATAAGAAAAAACTAGAAATAACATTAATGTGCTAATAGGCAAATGGTTAAATGAATTTCAGGACAATCCAAATGAATGCAAGATGGTTTTCAAAAGGATGATGCCCATCTTCTTATAGGGATATGAAAAAATGCTCAGGATATAGTAAATGAAAGAGCAAGTTGCAGATCTCTCTCTTTTTCTCTGTCTCTCTTTCTACCAGTCCAGCTCTCCCAACTCTAACTCCAATACATAAATGGAGGAAAAACATCAGAAAAGATACCATCCAAACCATTAGCAGTGATCATTTCTTGGGAAGGGGGGAAGAAAAGAATTAGCGAGAGGCAGAGGATGAGGTGGAGAACAAAGTTCTTTCACTTTTTACTTTGTATGCTTCTGAATTATTTTACTTTTTTCTCAAGAAGCACGTATTTTAAAATTAAAAAGGAAAAAATGTTCATTAAAAGGAAAAGAAAACAATTGTGATGAGGCAATCTCTCGTATAAAATAGCATATTTTGCCACTTGTGCTCACTCTCTAAAAAGTTCTATTTTGTGAAAATCAGTTAAAACAACTTTAGTATATATGGCTAAGAAAATAGTAAGAAGTACAAAGCATGAGTTAGGTAAATACATTCACCCACCATGCTTGAGCATTGATTCTGACCTAAAACCTCTAATTAGGATTCTATATATGCCTAACATATAACCAGCAATAACCAGCAGTGACCTCCAAGGCTGTGCAAGATGCTTATTAGAAATAAAACTTACAACCAAGTCTCTTGTGTGTCTAATATCCCTTCACCGTTTTTCAAACTGAAGGGGGCATGGATAGCATTAATTTATAAGGTTGATCAATTCAGGTTTCGTGGGGGTATTTTCAAACCAAATTTATTGGAGCATTTGGGCATTTAGAGTATGACCATTTGCACGGCGTTCTTTTCTATGCATCTCTGATGACTTTGTGAATATACGGAGATCACTGTAGATTGAAAAATGGAATAATAGCTACAAGGGACAGTAGGAGCTTCTATGCCAACACTTTCCTTTAGAGAGAAAAAGAGAATTGAAAGGACATGCTAAGGTCACACTGTGCAATTACTGGTTGTAGATTAGATCCAGGTTTCCAGGTTTTATGAACACTGACAGCATAGCCCTCTTCCTACAACAGTTACTTGGTTTTCAACTTTTGTTTCCAAGTCTTATAATTGGAGATGTTCCTGCACCCCTAATTCTCAGATCTTTGCAAATCAGGTTCTTGAAATAAGAAATAATGCCTGGGATATATAATCTATTCAATAAACTCTGGCCAAATAAATGGATGAATGAACAGAGTTTGAACTCCTTTGCAGAAGCCCAATATTTGGGCTAAAATGATACGAAATAGAACAATGAGCACATGTACTCATCACCCAGGTGATGGTATCAAATCACACCCCACCCACTCCTCCACCTTTCCCGTTTGTTTTGAAGCCAGTCTCCAACAGTGTATCGTTTTACCCATAAAACAGTATATCTCCAAAAGATAAAGACAAATTTTTAAATATAGTCACAATACTGTTAGCCCATTTTTAAAATTATCACTATTTTTCTGTCCTAACAAAATGTTTTCTTTTCATCACAATTGTTTTCTTTTCCTTTTAATGAACATTTTTTCCTTTTTAATTTTAAAATACGTGCTTCTTGAGAAAAAAGTAAAATAATTCAGAAGCATACAAAGTATGCTTCACAAAAATGGTCATCTTTTTGTCCAAAACCAGAGTAGACTAACTATTCTGGTTGATCTTCCTAAAACTTCCCTAAAAGTACCATGCCAAGGAGAAGTCATAGCTCATTTCCCACACCTTCGTGGTACCCTTAGTGTGTCTTCCTCACCCAATCCTTCCTTGCTCCATTCCCATCAGTCAGAAATATCAGTGTTGTTTGTTCTGAGGATGCTGAGAATGCTAATATAGAATATAAAGAGTGACCTAATGTACTTTTTCTGCTCCTGGGACTAATCCAGCTTCTAATCCCTCTCATTCATTCATGCAGTCATGCATGTAAGAGATGTTTACTGAGCACCTACTGACCTGCTATCTGTTAGGCACTATATGTGGTGCTGGAGTGCAATGAGAGCAAAGCAGACAGGGCAGTACACTCCAATAACTTCCCGTGCAGGCTGTCCTGTACCCATCACCTGACTCCTTCATTACTGATCATCAATCTTTTGCCCCTCCTAAATCCTAGATTTAGCACATATAACTTGGACCATCTTTTCTGATATCTTAACTTCTGAAGGCTTCTACTTCCTATCGCATCCTAACCTCACCTGGAAGGACATTTTAAAACCTTTCCCACACATCTCTAGGCTTTGGTTCATGGGGTCCTTCATGCCTGTTTTCCTTTTCTTCACATTCCTGTTGAAAGCAACCTCTCCTATAAACCATGTGGATTAACTACGCCAACTGTTGGGGTCAACGGCACAGTTTTGATTATGAAAGACACTGGGACCATAGCCATCAGTAAGTTCCAACTATCAAAGAGCTAAATGGTCTGGTCTGGGAAGACAGGGGCAGTGAGGACCTTGCCCCTCCTATGCCTCAGGGCATTTAAAAAATCTAGTTGATATGTAGTGATTCCATAACTGAGTGTGGGGGAGCACTCTTCCGTTAGCCTTGGAGCAACCTGAAGCTAAGAACCGGGTCTGCTTTTTAACCCTGGAGCCAACTCCCGAGTGGGGGTAAGGTACTCACCTAACCAACACTGGGATCTTGGGCATCTTCTTGGAGACTTTAAAGAAACTCGTGTCCCCTTTGTTGTCAGTAAAGTAAATGCCAGCCACACTGGTCACGAGGTTCCCAGGGAATGTGAAAAGAACCCTTTCATCATCACCCTGGTTGGCCCAGTCCCAGGCTTGTCCTCCTATGAGCAAGCCGCCACCACGTTTCATGAACTTGACCAGCTTTTCTGTCATGGTTTCGTTGTAGGCATCAATACAGTAAACCCCCAGGGAGTCTTTCACTTCTGGCTCAACCTTTGCATCCATTCCAGAGCCCTCGAGGATTTTGGCCAAAGGTGCCAGGGATGGGTGTACACCAATGGGAGCCCCAGGGGAAGAGCAAAGCCACCCCACTGCGTTCAGGAGAAAGGGCGTGAGTTGGGCTTCCACCAGGTAGTCCTCATGGGACATGACCACCAGGCGGCCGCGGCCATAGGAGGAGGCAGCAATGAGGACCTGGCCCATGTCGTTCACCATCACAGGAAATGAAGCCTCTCCAATAAGAAGCAGTTCACATGGAACGGCATCTTCGGGTACATCCCAGCTTGTCACGCCATTCATAAGGGCCTCGAAGGCAGCAGAAGGAGTCGCCATGGCTCTGTTGGTTTCTGCAGAGAAGAAAGCAAAGGCTCAGCTTGGCGAACAATGGATAAACAAAGAAACAAATAGAGCAGTTCACTCTTCCAGTAGCTGGGCGATTCTTCCCACTATGCAGATGAGGTTGACACTGGGAAACGATTCAAGCACTTGGTGTTAGTGACTGAAGTCCAGGAGACCCCACTGGGCCCTCTCCTCTTAAACTCTGTGGTCAAACTTAGAGAGCTTGATACTTTTCCATCACAGACGGAAACAAACAGAAGGAAGGAATGAACATGGAATTGTGTCCCCCAAAGAGACATTTGAAATCCTAACCCATAGGACTTATTTGGAAAGAGGTTTTCATAGATGTAATGAAGCTAAGATGAGGTCATAGGTGATTTAAATGGGTCATAGTCTAATGACTGATATCCTCGTAAGAGGACATTTGGAAACACAGGGGAGAATGCTATCAGAAAATGGGGGCAGAGATTGGAGTGATGAGTCTACAAGCCAAGGAAGACCAAGAATTGCCGGCAAACACCAGGAGCTAAGAGAGAGGCATGGAACAGATTCTGCCTCAGAATCTCCACACTGCTGACACCTGGATTTCAAACTTCTAAGCCTTCAGAACTGTGAAATGATGTCTTCCTGTTATTTTAAGCCACCCCATTTGTGGTCATTTGCTTCAGCAGCTGCTGGGAATTCATAGAGTGGAGCGGCATGTTGTGCTCCCTGCCCATTCCATCCCTCTTGGCTCCCACACTAATCAGATTACTCAGAACTTCCATGTGAAATGCCTGGGCTTTCAGAGAAGGTTCTTTGGTCAATGTCACAGGCTAGGTAAGAGGAAAGTGGAAGTCCTCTGTGGTTTAAATGCAAGTCTCCTACCACCAGGAGCAGAAGGTAACAAGATATGAAATTATTGCAGAATCCTAATTGCACCTGGGATGCAGCTGACAACAGTGTGGAGGTGAACTCACAAATATCCTCTGCTTCTTCACAATGAGATCCCCACTAACGATGCTCTATGGTCTGACCTCTGCTACAAGCGCTGTACTGAAACACTTCCTCCAAGGGCAGATGTGTTTTCATGGTCAGGTCATGCAGTGTGTCTCATCTTCAGTGACCCCTCAGCAGCACAGGACACCACTGCTCTCCCAGTCCATGAGGCTGAACCACCTCTGTCAGTATGGCCCAAGGTAACCTCTTTGTATCCAACCTCTAGAACCACTTACTTTCTGTCCTTTTCTGACCTCCTCTTGGAATATGCAGATAGTCCTTACATTTTAATCTTTGGCCCTTACCACTTGTCTATTTCCCTTGTCAGATAACATGCTCACTCTCAACATAATACGCAACATGATTATAAACTTGGGCTTTGGACTTATGGCAGTCTGAGTTTGAATTTCAGCTCTGCTACTTAACAATTGTGAGACTTAGACAACACATCTCAGATTTAGTTTCCTTGTTAATTAAATAGGAATTATAATATCTGCCATATAAGCTTGTCCTGAGGATTAAAGGAAATAACATAGGTTAAATGCCTTTTCATAAGTATTCAATTATTTATATATGCATACTCATATATGCTTATAATTATTTGGTTAAGAATAAACCATTTAAGTATGTGAGTAATAGAGAATTCTTGCAAAGTGGAAAAAGAATTTAACCTAACATAGGTTTTATAAGCACTGAATTGAGCATGTACTGATTCTGATTTAATAGTTTTCATACTTTGTTACCAATATTAATACTAACACTAATGCTAACTACTATTACATTCATTTCTCATGTATCTCTATATGCCTTCCGCAAGCCAGGATAAAATAGCCCCAGTCTTGAGGTAACGAGTTCAAGACCCCACTGGCCATTTATAGCCAGTCTCTAAACTAAAAAAGTCTTAAATTTATTAATTTCCCTCTAAGGGAGCTCTTTTAAGGCAAATGACATAAGCTCAATGTTTCTAGTAGTTAAACAGAAGCATTAATAACCTACCTATCTCAGGAAACTATTGAGAAGATACTGACATGAACATTTGGTAAGCAAGAAGCTTGTCTCTTCCCTGCTCCTCCTGGTGCTCATAAATAATCAGGACAGCAAAGCGCACAGTGTCACCGTATGTCCCTTCTCCCTGCTGCTCCCATATCCAGCTGGTCACAAGTCTTATCAATGTCCTTGTTCATGGTTTCCAATCACACTGCCATTAACCTAGTTTAGGTCCTTAGTAATTCATGCCTGGACTCAACTGACCCAATTTCAAAGTTACCAGGACCTGTTCCCACCCTTTACTTTTCTAAAACCACTCTAACCATGTTATTTACTCTCAAAGCTCCATCTTGGTCTCTAGGGACAATCTACTGCCTTCCGGTGTGGACTGCCTGCAGAGCTGGCCACTCCCTGGCTTCTCCTGCCTTTTCTCCTGCTGCCTGTCTCCCTGCAGCATCCAGTCGCCAGGTGCCCCTGGACATGCCCTGCTTTCATTTTAGATGATCTTCCCATTCTCTTTCCATTCCGTTCCCTCTCCCAAATCTTTCTATCTATGGAAATACCATCCTTCCAAGAGCAGATATGGCACAGAAAAGAAAATTTAAATGGCCACTTCTGTGGAAAAGATGCTCAATCTCACTAGTAGTCAAGTAATGGAAAATATATTGTGTGTTGCTCATAATATTGTCAAAAAAGACAATACTCCTTTCTAGGAGAAAGTGGAGGAGGAGAAGGGGAAGAAAATGAAGATGAAGATGACAAAGGTGGCTAATAAGGTTTAATATTTGAAAGGCTAATAATGTTCAATACTGAAAGACCATCACAATCTGCAAGAACGACGGAGAATGTCTGCACTCTTTTTCAAAAACAATTTTATGGTGCCTACTTGGCTTCAAAGGTGTGCCTATATTTAGACCCAACAACCCTTCTTCTAATAACCCTTCTTACAGAAATAAGGACAGTATCAAAGATATATGTACAGGGATGCTTACTGCTACACCAAATTACAAATGGAGATAAATGAAAACCTAGAAGTACAGATAGATAGACTAATGACAAAGAATGTTTCCTAGAACCATTTTTGATTCTTGTGGGTGCAGCATCTCTAACCCAAACCCACACCTATCCAGCTTTCACATAGCCCCCAGATATCCCATTGTACACAGCATAAGACCCTGTAGCACTGCCCCCAGTCATCTACCCATACACACCCCCTAAAGAGTTGCCCATTAGAACCCTTCTCCCTCAGCCTCTGCTGCCTCTAGTGCTGGCACAAGTACAACCAGAACAGAGACCTCACATATCTGTCTCACTATTTGTTTTCTGAGCTAGTTCAAGGATGAGTTGAATAAATTTTACATCCACCTAGAAGAATGTCCTAGATACATTTTAAGTGAAAATTTCAAGTCACTATGATATGCAGAACATGAAGTCATTTTTGTATGGGCAAAGATAATAATAGTAGTAGTAGTAATTAGTAGCAGTAGTATAATTATTATTAGTAGTAGTAACAACACAATGCTTACCAGGTTCCTGGCATTACTACACGTGATTTCTGTAACTTATTTAATGCTGACAATAAACCTATGAGGTATTTACTATCACTATCCCCATTTTATGGATGGGCAAAACAAAAACTCCAAAATCATAATGCCCCGAGAATTAGTTATTTGCTCAAAATCACACAGGTGGTAAGTGGTGGTGGATCTAGGATTCAAATCCAGGAAACCCAGTGCTGGAGTCCATACTCTCAAGCACCAGGAATACAAAAGTATCTGTTACATACCAGGCTTTATAGGCATTGAAAATCTATGGAGGCCACATTTCAACATAATCACATTGATTACATTAGGAAGAGAGGTGAACCATTCTCTCTGCCTTTATACAAATCTGCATCCTTTAAATTGTATTGCTACTACAACGAGAAACAACACCGAGTTAACACAAATTTAGTCAAAGCATGTAAACACACATTAAAATATTAGATACAGTTTTTACATGATGAGGTAGACTGATCAACTGATCCTGGCTCACTGGACCTAAAAGGTCTTCCTTCATCTCTGATCGGGTTGTGCATCTGCCCACCTATGAATTTGATTTCCTCCTCTACGGGGGTTCCTTGAACTCTGCAGCTGGTTGTGTCCCCACTTTAACCAGCTATCAGTGACTTCATCACTTGATTTTTGAACCAAATGCCCCCTCTTTATGCCCGAATCCATATTTGTCCTCCAATCTTGGTAAGCTCAAATGAATAAAACCTGGAAGAAATGTCCTTTTATTTCTCTCCCTAACCCCTCCCATGGTTCCTGCTTTCTTTCTCCTGGGCCCACCTCTGGCCCCTTTTAGCTTGCTGGAAACAAAGCCACTGCCAAAGCAGAAGGTATTAAAGGCACAACCTGTAACTCAGGGAGAGAGCAGAGCTTCCACTCCTACCACAGAGCAGCGCCATGGCTCGTAAACCTGGTTTCCCTTTGAGAAATGCGTGGAAGGGCAGGTGGATGGAGGGCCCTGCTGGATGCTGCGCCACCCATGTCCCGTATGGTAGTGTGATTTCAAATCCTGAACCTAGAGTAAGTGTGTGAGGCCAGAGTATACATTGTATTCTTTGGATGAATAGATATTCCATGTCTGGATGATTACATGACAGATGAGGGTATAAGGGTAAACCCAGGATCATTTTTTCAGCAAATGGCTAACCTGACCTTGAAAATTGGTTTATATTACAGACATTCAATTCTATGGGTCTTCTCTCCTCCATGTTTTTTTGTTTTGTTTTGTTTTGTTTTCTCATGAACCTTCTGTTTCTTTTTCTTTCTACATCCAGTATCTTTTCCAAGATATTGGGGGCTAGTTCAACTCCTTTTTTGAATTCTGTCCTAGACATTCCCAGCTCAGTCTTATTTATTTGTCACTTAAGATTGTTTAATTCATACATCTGTAAGAGTATATAATACATGTGGAGGGATATAGATGGTAAAATAACAATAAAACAATCTGAAAAATTAAACTCCCATATACCTACCATTCAGCTTAAAAAATAGACTTTTACCACCATCTTTGAAGCCCCTTCTGTGATCCTCCCCATTCAGCCCCTCCACTATCCCCATAGGAGTAAGCAGGGTTGGGGTCTTTGCTTCTTCTAGTCCTCTATTTCTACCTTACCAAACTGCCTACTTAATTCTCGAGTTCCCCGGAGGCTCTGCTTTCACTCCTATTCGCTCACTTCCCTCCCAGGTCACTCAAGAGGATGACATAATTGAGGAGCAAAAGCCCAGGAGTGAGAAGACCTGGGTATTACTACCTTTTTAAAATGTGGGTGCTGCCTCCCCCAGCTGTGGATCTGCGTGCCTCAGGGAGTGTTCTATCCAATGCACGGTGTGTGAGAAGGAATGTTCTAAACTCCCAGGGGCTGTCAGCACTCAGCTTGGAGTCTGGCGGGGCTCCACTCTCTTTTCCTCCCAGGCCCAAAGCCAGTCTGCAAAGAGCACAACGGTGACGTCTGAGGAGGGAGAGGGCTGGGGAGTGGGGGCAGCCGGCAGGGAGGAGGGGGCGCTCCTCCGTGCGCGTAAACACACACACACACACACACACACACACACACACACACACACGAACGCTCACTCCAGTCTCCAGGGGCCAGTGCCAGTGGGGGACAGATCTCAGTCCCGAAGATAGTGTTCACAAAGATCAAAGGGCAGTAGGACAGTAGGCCACAAGCGATGCTCTGTCCCAGCTACCCGCGACCCTGCTCAAGCTCCGGGCATTCTCATCCGACAAAACAGCGGATTAGACGCAGTTCTCTAGGTCAGGCCCTTAGGTAACTCAACCACACAAAGCAAGCACACACAAACATCAGATGTCAGAACCTGGAGGGGAGGAGCAATGCGGCAGGGGGATGCAGGGCCCGAGTGCAGAGGAAAATCACCAGCAGAAACACGGAAACAAAAGGGATTCTCTGTCCCCGACTTCAGCACACCCAGACCCACGGCGCGCCGATCGCGCCCCGCACCCCCGCCCCGGCCTCCCGCACCACCCTCCCCAAGCACCCAGGCCGAGTCCACCATCGCTGGCCCCTTCTCCAGCCTGCGAGGCTTTTGGAGAGGGCCACTCACCAGGTTACCCTGCGATTTCCACGGGGGCAGGTGGGAGCGGGCAGCCTGGCGTAGAGACGGTCGCACAGGGAAGAGGCTTCCCTGTACCACAGTGACTGGGCGACCGAGCCGGGATTTGGGAGCGGGGAGGAGACCGGAGCAGGAGGAGAGGAGGGGTTTCCACGGGAGTCCCCTCCTCCCCACTTCCTCCCAGGCTGGAGTGGGAGCTCGAGAGGGCGGCGCTTGGCGGGGGACAGCGCTTCTTTGTGTCGCCGGCCCTGGTGGCTTGGTATTGCTGCGGCTTAGGGACGCCTGGCGACCCCATCCTGGCAGTGTGGATGGCCGTTTCATTAAAGATACAAACTTCTCGGACTCTCCATTAGTAAGGGAAAGGCTGAGCAAATTGTGGGACAAACATTCTGCTTAGTATTATTCAGTTCTTAGGAAGAGCCTGAATCTCCATTTAGTCGGTGAATACACAGTGATATATTGCCAAAGGGAAAATACAAATTGTAGAAATTGTTGAATATGCTTTTGTTTTTATAAGAAAAACAAACCCCGTATATATTTGTATTATGGTGGGGAGAACGCAAGGCTATTTCTACCCGTTAGTATTGTTTAACTTGAGAAATAAGAGAGGTGCAACTTTTTATATAGCTGCACTGTTTGCAGTTACGTGTTACTTCTGTAAATTAAAAATAATATACAGTTCAAACAATAGTTAACTAAAATGTATTCTTCGGTGTACAGTTCAAATCGCATTTCTTTCTTTCCTGTTTCCTTTTTTCTCTTTTTCTTTGGAGACGGAGTCTTGCTCTGTCGCCCAGGCTGGAGTGCAACGGCGCGATCTCCGCTCTCTGCAACCTCCGCCTTCCGAGTTCAAGAGATTCTCCTGCCTCAGTCTCCCAAATAGCTGGGATTACAGGCGCCCGCCATCACGCCTGGCTAATTTTTTTATTTTTGTAGAGACGGGATTTCACCAAGTTGGCCAGGCTGGTCTCAAATTACTGACCTCGAATGATCCGCCCGCTTCGGCCTCCCAAAATGTTGGGATTACGGGTGTGAGCCATCACACCCGCTCCCCATTTCTTTCCTTTCTGATATCAGCTGAGAGCTGCTCCTCTCTCTTGTGTGTGTGGCCACTTCACCTTTCACAGGTGCTGGCTCCAGCTGGGAAATGCAGGGTGGTGACAGGGACCCAGACTAGGTGGACTGGATTCAAATCCCAGAGCTACACTTTACCAACGGTGTGACTTTGGGCAAGTTACCTAATTCCTCAGTGTCTCAGTGCTATTACCTACACAACGGGGATTAAAAAAATCAATACCTATACTAAGCCTTATTATAAGGCTTCAGTTAGGTGAGTTTATGCTTGTAAAGTTCTTGAATCAATGTTTGGTATACGGGCCGGGCGCGGTGGCTCATGCCTGTAATCCCAGCACTTTGGGCGGTCGAGGCGGGCGGATCATGAGGTCAGGAGATCGAGACCATCCTGGCTAACACGGTGAAACCCCGTCTCTACTAAAAATACAAAAAATTAGTCGGGCGTGGTGGCGGCACCTGTAGTCCCAGCTACCCTGGAGGCTGAGGCAGGAGAATGGCGCGAACCCGGGAGGCGGAGCTTGCAGTGAGCTGAGATCGTGCCACTGCACTCCAGCCTGGGCGACAAGCGAGACTCCGTCTCAAAAAAAAAAAAAAAAAAAAAAAAGTTTGGTATACGGTAAAACTGGATGAGTGCCTGATAAATATTCAAATCATCCTAAGATTCAATATTCCATATTTCAGGAAAATGCATACCTTTTAATCCTGACTAGGGTTTGAGTCCCAACCCAAGCCATACTCCCTTTCCCCATCTTCCTTCAACTCCTTTTCTCCAAATTGGATCATTAGGAACAAGTCAGCGGCAGGTTTTATGGAAAAGAAATGGCAGGGAGAGATATCAAGAGAACCTGAATTCAGGATCCTGCCAAGTCACGGGCCACCTGAGAGACAGTGAACACATCTTTTATCTTCTTCAGCGTTCAGATTTTTCAGCTAAATGAGATGGGCTGGTGACTGGCACCCACTAAGTCCCTTCCGGGTCTGCAATGTCAGGACTAACAGCACCACAGGTTAAAACCCTGTAATACTGAATCTCGTGCAAAAATTTTAAATTCAGAACAAAAACGCATATATTGGTTACCTAAAAATAAACATTAATTATAAAGGACGAAATATACAAGGGAAGGGATGCAAGCTAACTTACCTCGGAGGATGGGGGCATGAGATTTGGTTGGGGGGAAGAGGTTTTAATTGTTTTATTTCTCAGAAAGAAAGGGGGGTGGAGGAAGAGAGGGAGTGCTGAAGCAAAGGTGATAAAATGTCAGCATATAATAAATCTGTCATATTATCTTCTGTGCGTAGCTTTGAAATATATTTCACAATAAAACATGTTTATAAGGGGCAGACTTGCTGGTTAGGTTCCTGGAGAAGAAATGCAGTACGAAAGAAATAAGAGACGGGTAGAAAGAAGCTGAAACAGAAACAGCAATGGAGAAGCGTAGGGAACCCTCTTTGAAAGACATCTATCTCCCTGGACCCAAAACCCAACGAGTCTCAGGCCCAAAACGCGACCACTTTGGCAGCCCAGCTGCCACTCCCCAGGGAGCCCGACCGAGTGCCTCCTCCTCCCACCCGCACCTCAGCGGACTGCATCGGGAGCCGCCCCTGATTGGTCCGTGTGCCCGGGCCTGCTCTAGTCCCAGAAACCAGCTTTGGACGAGACTCACCCTTTCGTCCAGCAATTTCCACACCGGGCTACTTCGGAGCAGGGGAGTCTTCCACAGAGGTAGGGGAAGGCGCCGGGGCAGACGCCTTGGGGATTTGCAAATTGGTAGTGAAGTGGCTGGGAAGCGGCGTGTGGGGGGAGGTGGGCTGCAGTGCAGACTGTGGGGGTGGGAGCGTCCCCGGGAGCTGATTGGCTGCCGCGGGTGGGGGCGGAGCTTGGCCGCCGCCCCCGGAGCGCTGAGGCCCCGCTTTGTGTCAGTTTCTACCTCAAGATGCAGCCCCAGATCCGGGATGGAGGCCCAGGCGCCCGCCCCGAGGGTGCGGCAGGACCATTTGTTTCAAAGTAAATCGTTGAGACTATTAACAAGGGAGCGATAGATAAATAATGACGATCTCTATATAAAATAATATCAACTATTTCCAAGGATGGGTTAAATCTACTTACATAAATCTACTTATATATTGCCTCTATCTATATATATATATGTTTATATACTATTTTTAAAATAAACATTTAACATAGTAAAAAACGTTCCATTTTGTGTAAAAAAACTTCAAAACTGTTCATATGTACTTATATAAACACAGAAATTGTATGGAAGATAGACTACTTGAACCAGTTACTTCAAACAGGAAAGTGGATTACTTGTTATTTTTTTCTTGATACACCTCATTAGCGTTTCAACAGTCACACGTATTATTTTGTAATAAAAATAAATTTAATCAACTAAAACACGGCATGAAATATCCTCGCACAAGCGGCTGGCAGCGGCATCTCAACAAATAAGATTTCTCTCTGTGGAAAGGGTTCTTGAACTTTGTTCCTAATTCTGATCCATGTTATTTGAGTGGAACAGGAGACCTTACATGGAACCAGGAACTGGCTTTATGCCTGACCAGGTCCTGCACTCGCATCTGCTTATCTAACCTGGAGAGCTCAACTGTAAAACCTGGAGTCTCTTCTTATGGCTGGTCCCCAGGGACCCAGGGAGATTTGCATGGCCCCTGTCCTGTCTCCAGATTCCTCACCCCTCACTGCCCTGGCCCCTGTTTGCTGGGTACCTAAGGAAGGGTTGTCCTGGGACCAAACTGTTCTCAGGAAGAGACCATCACAAAGCCTTCTCCCCTACTACAAAAGTGTAGTGTCCAGAGTGGACCTTCCAGGGGAAGGTGGCTTTAGAGGTGAAGAGGATGGGGTACGACATCCCGTATAAATTAACGGTTTCATTTCAACTGCACCAACTAGAGAAGCATAGGTTAAGAACTGGATTTTATTCTTTCTATTCCCCCACTTCACCTAGATCACAAACAGGTGCTCTGTAATGTCCACTGGATGGATGGATGAAATGGAGTAAGAAAATCCTTAGAATCATTCCTCAACAAAACAAACAGCAGCCTAACGCACAAAATGGATCAAACTACAAACTTCTTGTGCTGTAAGTTTTCTCCTTCCTTCATGCTCTTTTGTTTTAATGCTTCCTGAAATTTTACTTTTTTTTTTTTTTTTTTTTGAGACAGGGTCTTGTGCTGGAGTGCAATGGAGCGAGGCTCACAGCAACCTCCACCTCTCGGGTCAATCGATCCGCCCACCTCAGCCTCCCCAGTAGTTGGGACTACAGATGCCTGTGCCATCATGCCCAGGGAGTTTTTTGTTTTTTTTTTTTTTTTTTTTTTTTTTTTTTTTTGTAGAGATGGGGTCTCACTTTGTTGCCCAGGCTGGTCTTGGAAGTCCTGGGCTCAAGTGATCCTCCTGCTTCCCCTCCCAAAGTACTGGGATTACAGGTATAAGCCACCCTGTCTGGCTGCTTCCTCAAATTGAGCTGGTTCCATCTCCTCTTTCTCAGTCTCAGACACCACATTACAAGCTCAATTTTAAATCCTGGATCCTTTCTTATTTCTACTTCCCCTTGAGTTTTTTCTCCTTTCTAATGTTCTGCTTGGAGTAGCTCTGAGTAATGAAGACTGCCATGAAATCCTGAAAGTATTCAAATAACTTTTGAGATACTAAGTTTGGTAAATATTCCACAACATGTGAATAAATGAACAACTAAAAATCCATATTAAAAATATTATGCAATTCTTTAAAATGAGCTCAATTCATACCTTGAGAAATTGTCTAATGTATATTTTCAGCAATAAAAGTATGACCCTACTTTTTGCAGGGGAAAAAACTGTAATTGCGTGTTTATGTTTACCTAAGCACAGAAAACATAAGGACAAATTTCACTGCTTCAGAAAGTGGGGGAGGGTTGAGCAGTAATTTTTTTCTTTAGACACTTCATATTTTGAAAATGTTACAAGTATCATTTTGAAACGCAAAATAAGACTATTCAGTAATACCACTCTTAGGTGTGCACCCAATATACACATTTTTACTGAAGGACAATGGAATCCTCAAAGCGTCACCATCCAATATAGTCTAAAACTGGAAACTACTCAAATCCTACCCTCCCTGCTTTCTCAGCTCTAATCCACCCTGCTCTCTATCAGCTGGGTACCATCAACAGTAGAATGTTTAAATAAATTGTGGCATATTCACAATGAAATATGGTACAGCAATGAGAATGAATGATTTGCATTTTTCACAATATAGCTGAATCTCACCAACATATTGTAGTGAACTAAGCCAGAAACAAGAGAGTACATACTATATTGTTATATTTACATAAATATAAAAACAGGTGAAACTAATATTTGATACTAAGACTCAGAATAATATTTACTCTTGGGCCAGGTAGTGACTAGAGAGGAACACAAAGGAGACTTCTGGGTCACTGGTAATGTTCTCTTAATCAATTTAGGTGCTGGCCCAAGGTCGTGTTCAGTTTGTAAAAATGTATCAAGCTGTACATTTATGATATACTGATATATAACCACACATGCAAATATCTAACTTTAATAAGGTGTTAAAAATAATGTTTTAGTTCTAGAAATGTAGATAAATGTCCCAAAACATACTACTGATGCAAACAACATATATACACAAAATATTATAAATTCATCACTGAGATGATATTGAAGAGTACACAAAGCCAGAAACAAACTAAAAGCAGGAAACATTGAAGGAAGCAAGCATGAAAGCTGGCTGTCACCACAATGCTTCCACAAAACCCTGGAGAATGTATGGGGAGTGACTCTATGGAGTTTCCAGCCTAGGACATTAGGACCAAGCTCACATAAAGAATTTAATTTAAAGTGACATCCCGGCACAAAGCTCAGACACCAAAGGGGTATTCCAACAGGGTAAAGGTAAATAGTAAGTAAATTCGTATCACACAAGAAATCGATGCAATTTGCTTGTCCTGACCCTGATGAAAGATGAAGGGGAAAAAGATCAATGAGAATGAATAACCACAAACCAGTTTTCCATGTAGGTTTGCAATATTAATTCATGCTACGTCTGTGGATTGAAAAACCCTAAGCAAATAATTTGAGGTGGTCCCGATTTGCTAATGTATTCAATTGGAAGATGCACATGCATATCTTTTCTAGAGAAATTTAACTTTAATATGTCTAGAAATAATTTCTAGGACAAAAATTCACATGAAAGGAGCAGCTCACATTAATAATTTTTAAAATCACATAGCACTCAGGAAATAAAGCACAATGAAAGAGAGCCATTACAAACAAGAGAATCAGAAACGCATGAATTACTAGTCACAGAATATAGAATAGCTATGTTTTGTACATTTGAAAAATAAAATAGAAACTAGAAACTTGAACAGAAAATAATTGTATTTATAAAAAGAATCAAATAAAACTAGAAATAAAAAATAATTGAAATAAAATAATTCAAAAAAATTATTGAAGAGACTAAATAGAAGATTAAAGTTGAAGAAAGAATTACCGAGCTGGATCTGGAGTAGAGGAAATTATCCATAATTTAGTCTAAAATCGAAAAAATGATGGAAAATATGAAAAAGGATAGATGACATAGAACGTATAGTGAGAAGACCTAAGACACATCTGATCTGAGGTTCAAAGAGATGGAACAGAAAGATTGTGGGAGAGCTATTATTGAAATAAAAGATTGAATTTTCCAGAGATCTTGAAAGACACCAATCCTCAGATCCAGGGAGTCTAACAAATCCTAAAATGATAAAAAGAAATACTCATCTAAATATTTGTAGTGAATCAAAGAAGAGAAGACACCAAAGACATCTCAATTGGTTCAGCTTACACAATTCTGACTGAAAAATGAAAGTTGAGCAAATTCTCCACTTGAGGGGATGCATCAAGATCAGCTGCAGAAAAGAGAAGAACTTTCAATGGAGATTTTAAACAAGTAAGATCAAGATTCTGAAGCATATCCTCAAAGAACTGTAACAGGAGAGGAAACATGGCTTTACCAGTGTGATCCTGAAGACAAAGCAGAATCAAAGCAATGGCTACTAAGAGGCAGAAGTGGTCCAGTCAAAGCAAAAGCAGATTGGTCAAAAGCAAAGGCCATGGCGACAGTTTTTTGAGATGCTCGAGGTGTTTTGCTTGTTGACTTTCTGGAAGACCAAAGAATGATAACATCTGCTTATTACTGTAGTGCTCTGAGAAAGTCAGCCATAGCTTTAGCAGGAAAACACCCATGAAAGCTTCACCAGACAGTCCTCCTCCACCATGGCAATGACTTTGCCCATCCCTCTCATCAAGTAAGGGCAATTTTGAAAGAGTTTCAATGGGGAATCACTAGGCATCCACCTTAGAATCCTGATTTGGCTCCTTCTGACTTTTGTTTCCTTATCTTAAAAAATCTGTGAAGGGCACCCATTTTTCTTTAGTTAATAATGTAAAAAGACTGTATCTACATGGCTAAATTCCCAGACCTTCAGTTTCTTAGTGAGGGATGAAATTGCTTTTATCACTGCTTATAAAAGTGTCTTGAACTTGAAAGGGCTTATGTTGAGGCAACATTTTTTTTAAAATTGTTTAATTCCATTTTTTCCACAAACTTCTTGAAATTCCCTCATATCTTTGGAACAATCCTCCCATTGGAAACAATAATAAAATCTTAACAAAATATAGGAAACAACTGAAGACTCGGAAAAGTAAACAACATAAACAGGACAAGAGGACTATAATCCTTGATGAACACAAAACAGGACATGAGTTGTATATTTGCTATGGCTTTTTACTTTGGGACATTTTCCATTTTACAGTGCAGGGTTACTGAGGCTGAAACAATAATAAAATCTTAACAAAATATAGGAAACAACTGAAGACTCGGAAAAGTAAACAACATAAACAGGACAAGAGGACTATAATCCTTGATGAACACAAAACAGGACATGAGTTGTATATTTGCTATGGCTTTTTACTTTGGGACATTTTCCATTTTACAGTGCAGGGTTACTGAGGCTGAACAGGAAGTGTCAGTCTTACTGGTTCAAGACTATCAAACCAGTTGGAGCTCAAAGGGCAAAGTTTCAGACATGAAGAAACCAGAGAAGTTAATATAAAGTTTTATATATGAATTCCCCTAATGTCACTGGCTTATTCCTAAGCTATACATGCAAGAGGAGAGACCTCAGGGCTACTTGTAGGAAATAGTGGCCAAAAAGCTAAACATTTGAGCAGTCATTTCAGTGGTTATATTGTTCTGAGAAAAGCAATGGAGTTTATGCCCCAACAAAAAGAAAGGTTCTTATAAACACTCCATGATTTCAGTTGACACATAAGAAAATCCCTGACATATGAAGAAGAAGCATATCTTATGGTTTAAGGACTATGTTCTTGGAGAAAGATCAAACCTTAAATGGGCTAGTCCTAACAAAGCCTAAAACTAATCTTTGATAGCATCAAAGTAATCTGCTGGTACTTTATCTGCCCACTTCCCCAAAAAATCCCCTTGAAAGAAAATAACATCAACCAAAACCTTAATATTTTTTCATCCACAATATTCTGCATTCAATCAAAAATTAAGAAAGAGGTTAAAAAACAGAATAAATTGCCAATAACTCAAGAGAACAGAAAACAGACATGGGCATAAGTGGTTCAAAGCAACTGGGATAAATATGTTAAGAAATTCTATAGAAACAAGGCTGTGGAATTTCAGCACAGAAATAAAACTCATAAAAAAGTAAAATAAAAAATTAAAAAAGAAAAATAATAATTAAAATTGGTACTTGATAGATTGCTTTAATAGCATATTAAACACAAAAGACCAGAGAATTCATGAAGTATAGCAAAGGTAAGTAGAAAGTATTCATACATAAGAGGAAAGAAAACATGATATACAAAGAGATCAAAAGATACAGAAAGAGTGTAACAGGATTACAAGACAGGGTGAAAAGTTGTGACATATGAGTAATCAGAGTCCCAGAAGGAAAGGAGAGAGATAATAAAACAAGCAAAATGTTATTAATTAATGATTTGAAAAATATCAAACCACAAGCTGAAGAAACTTTACATTTCCCAAGCAGAATAAACAGAAAGAAAACTACATTCAGACACATCACATTCAAACTGCTGAAAACCAAATTCATAGAGAAAATCTGAAAAGCTGCCAGAGATAAAGGATACTTCTCATTTAAATGAACAAAAAATACAGCTAAGTTTTCAAAACAACGATGGAAATGAGAACACAACAGAATTCCTAAAAGCAGAAAAAGAAAAATCTGCCAACCTAAAATTCTATACATAAGAAAAATATTCCCCCAAAATAAAGGCAATGTAAAGATAATTTTAGATATACCAAAGCTGAAAGAATGTATTCCCAGCAGAATATAACAACTAAAACTATTTTTTCATGATTAAGGACAATTATTCCTCATAGAAGCACAGTGCTTTAGGAATTAATAGAGAACACTGAAAAGAGTAAATACACAGGCAAATATAAATGAATACTGACTGTTTAAATAAACAAATATAATTCCTTATGGAATATAGAAGCATATAAAAAAAACAGAAATCAGTACAGCTGCAAGATGGAGATAAACTTTTAAAATTTTACATTGAGAGTACACAGAAGTAATAATTTAAAGTAGGTCATAACAAATCAGTAAGGTGAACTGTAATATCTCAAGTAACCAATAAAATAATAAAAAAATTTATAATGCAAAATATAGAAGAAAAATTAATAGAAGGTGTTGAATTCAAAAGAAATCAAGAAAAGAGAAAATAAGAAAGAAGAGATTGGACAAAGAGAAAACTGTGCAAATTGGTAGACTTGAACCCAATTTTTTTTTTTTTTTTGAGACAGCGTGTCGCTCTGTTGCCAGGCTAGAGTGCAGTGGTACGATCTTTGCTCACTGCAACCTTGCTTAAACCCAATTTTTATAGATTGCATGTTTGTGTCCCTCCAAAATTTGTATGTTGAAATTCTAACCCCCAGTGGAATGGTATTAGGAAGTGGGCCTTTGGGAGGTAATTAGATGTAGGTAATTAGTGTGAAACACTCATGATGGGATTAGTATCTTTCTAAGAAGAGAAAGTGACTAGAGCTCCCTCTCTTGGCCATGTGAAAATACAGTGAGAAAGGTAGCTGTCTATAAGCTAGGAGGCCAGCCCTCACCAGACATTAAATCTGCTGGTTTATCTTTAAATGTTTTTTGTTTAACTACCAGTCTATCACATTTGTGTCACAGCAGCCCGAAACGACTAAGATACCAACTATGTAAATAATTATACTAAATATAAATGGATTAAAAAATCCAATTAGAAAAAGAGTTCATTTAGAAGAGAAATATTGAAAGTAAAAGGATGGAAAAAGGTATACCATGCAAATGTTAACCAAAAGAAAGCTAGTATGGCTAGATGTACAATGGGCAAAGTAAACATTACTGTCAACAAGTGTTACTATAGATATAAACACATTTCATAATGATAAAAGGATCAATTCAGTACAGCAATACAAAAATTTTAAATTTGTATCCCTAATAATACAACTTCAAAATTTATAAAGCAAAGTTGACAATAATAAAAGGAGTAACAGACAAGTCCACAAGCATAGTTGAAGATTTAAGTACATCTTTCTCAGTAATCTGATAAAACATGTGCATAAAAAATCAGTAAGGATATACGGGATTTGAATGACATAATTAACAAATTTGACCCTGTTGACACATATGGTACATATACACCCACCAACAACAGAATATACTTGATTTTTAGTGTATGTCAAACATTTTCTCAAATAAAACATATATTGGCATGAAGCAAGTCTCAAGAAACTCAAAAAGGTGTAGAATATATTCTCTGATCTTAATGGAATTAAACCAGAAATAAATAACCCTAAGTTAATTAGAAAATTCCCATGTTTGGAAATTAAGGAGTACACTTCTGAACACTCCTAAGGTCAGATAAGAAATCACAAGAGAAATTAGAAAATATTTTAATTAAATAATAATTAAAATACAATTTATCAAAATTTGTGGGAGGCAGCAAGAGCAATTACTTAATAAAGGAAAACTATATAGCTCTAAATGCCTACATTAGTAAAAGGGAAAGACTGAAAGTAAACTATTTCAAAATATTAGAAAAAGAACAACAAATTTGAAGTAAATCAAAGAATATAATAAACATAAAAGCAAGAATCAAATTCAAAAATATTTAGAAATTCAGTAAAACCAAAAGTTGGTTTTAATGAACCAAACTAAGAATGATCAATAAAGAGACACAGAGAGTGAATCCATTATAATTATCAGGGGATGTTATTACAATCCCAAAAGACATTAAAAATATAACAAAGTGCTATTATGAGTAACCATATGCCAATAAATTTAACAAATTCAGATGAATTTTCAAATTCCTTAAACAACATAATTTATCCAAAATGGCAAGAAGAAACAAAGTATAAATAATCCTATACATCAAAAAAATGTAGTCCAAAATCAAAACATTCCGCAAAAGAGTTTGGGCCCAAAAGGATTTTTATGGCGAATTTTCCTAAACACTTGAGAAAAATATAATACTAATATTATAAAACTTCTTCCAGAGAATAGTAAACAAAGAAATCCTTCCCAACTCATTTTTATTACACCCAGCATAACTTTGATAGCAAAATCACATATGTACATTACAAGAACAAAAAGCTAGAGACGAATATTACTCAATGAACATAGATTCAAAAAGTCTAATGGTGTGAAAGGCCTTTCAATAAGTAATTCTTGATCGATTGGATGTCTGTATAAAAACCAATGAACTCTAACCCATCCCTCATATCATATACAAAAAATAATCTAAATTATAAAACAAAATGTGAATGACAGAACTATTAAGCATAGGGAATCTTTTTGTGATCTAGAGGTAGGCAAAATTCTCTTCAATACAACTCAAGTCCTAAGCATAAATGTTTGGGTTTACTAACAAAAAAATTAGATATTATAAAAATTAAATAAAGAGGTTATTTTCATTAAAAGACATAATTGCCAATGTGAAAAGGCAAGTCAAAGATTGGAAGAGGATATCTGCAAATCGCTGATACAAGAAAAAACGTATATGCCTATCCAGAATATAATTTAACACACTCACGAAATTGATTTAAAAAAGAAACTATCCCTTTACCCCCAAATGGACAAAATACATCTACAGGTGCATCACAAAATATGGCATTCAAATGGCCAGTAAGCATACAAAAAGATGCTTAATTAGTCATCAAAACAATGCAAATTAAAACCATAGTAAGATACCTATATCCATTCCAGGTGGCTAAAATTAATTATAGTGACAATATCAAATGGTGATAAGGATCTGGAGCTGATGGGACTTACATATATTTCTGATGGGAGTGTAAACTGATACAGCTATGTGGCTAAACTGTTTGACATTACTTGGGCTGATCAGATGTATGTTCATGAAAAGTAAGTTTTTATGTCTACCAAAGATATGTTCAAATGAGATTTATTTGTAATAGTCAAAAACTGGAAAAAATAAAAGTCCATCAACAGTAGAATGGATAAATAACCATACATTACTATAGAAAAAAGTACTGCTATATGCCACTATATGGAAGAATCTTCATCGAACTAATGCTGCATAAAACAAACACAAAAGGATACCTATTTATGACTCAATTTATGTGAAGATCAAGATTGGACCAATATCATGACAGAGTTCTGAATAGTGGTTATTTCTGAGAGTGAAAATTACCTGGAGTAGGGAAAATCAAAGTCTTCCGAAGTGCTGTAAATATTCTATATCTTGATCTGACCATATACATATTTAAAATTTATTGAGCTGTACACTTAGTATTTGTCAGCCTTACTCTACGTTATACCTCGGGCTTTTTTGTAAAAAGAAAAATCTGTAAACACACATTGGTAAACACATATTTAATACACTGATGGTATTAAATAACAATCAACATTTGATACTTGTAGGGTAAGAGACAAAGTACTAAGGATCAATTTAACTTAAGTATGCTAAATTAAATCTGTTATAAAACTAGTTAAACATCTTAAAAAATAGGAATTATATGGGTTAAATATATTATAAAATTAAAACATCAGAACTAAAACATGTAACGTCCAAATAATAGAAAGGAAAAAATGGGCAAACAAAGAAAGTTAGAAGAAAAGGTGGGGAGAGGAAGAAAAAAGAAACATAAAAGGCAGGAAAAATAAAAAGCAAATAATAAGATGGTAAAAATAAATCTAAATGTATTACTAGTCACAATAAATATACATGAATTATTCAATGACAAGTTATAAATTGTCAAACAATATTTTTAAAATCCAAACTTTAAAAAAATGCAAGTAAGTTTACTACATATATACTTGAAACATAGATTCAGAAGATTTAGAGCCAAATGATAAAAGAGAGATAAATGAGGCAAAAACCAAAGAAACCTTGATTTGATCTTTGAAAAAAAAATAGGATTTTAAAACAAAAATCATTAACAGGTATCATAATGTAAGGTCCCTATATTATAAAATGTTCAATTTACAACAACTCACTGATAACATAGCCTCAAAATATATGAAGCAAAAATATATAGATTAATGAGAAATTGTCAAATCCACCATCATAGTGAGAATATTTAACATACCTATTTCTGTAATTGACGATTCATGCAAATAAAAAATTAAAGATATGTAAGATTGGGCTGTATAATTAAAAGTTGTTTTAAAGATATACACAGAACATCATGTAATTACAGGCGACACATTCTTTTTACGCACACAAAGAAAACTTACTGGGTTTTAAAGCTAGCTTCAATGAATTTAAAAGAATTGGTACCATGCAATCTCTGACTATGATATAAATTAGGCAACTACAGCCACAAGATAACAAAAGAAACTTCAAATGGCCAAACGGAATTTAAAAGGTACTTATCTAAAAAATTCATGTCTGAAAGAAGAGACTATAAGGAAAATTATAATTAAAGCTACATGATCAAAAATAATCATATCAAAACTTGTAAGATGTAGCTAAAAAGTAGTGATAGAAATTTATAGCTTTAAAAACTTACATATGAAGAAAAGCTCAACATTAATGAGCTAAGCATATAAAAGCTTAGAATATAAATCATAGAAAAAATTCCAAGAAAGAAGGAAGAAGTAATAAAATAAGTAAAAATATGAAAAAGACATAAAGCTTTTATGTTGCTGTTTGAACAACTAATAAAGTAGACCAAGTTCTGGAAAAAATAAAACAAAAAGAGAAAGAAAATATACACATACTAATAATAAAAAAGTGGCCATATCAATAGATAATGGAAAGATTTATAAACAGAATAAGAGGATATTATAAACAATTTTATTGATCTTGAATATATATATTCATGTATATACATTTGACCCTTGAACAATGCAGGTTTGAACTGCCTTGGTCCACTTATATCTGGATTTTCTTCTATCTCTGCCACCCCAGAGACAGCAACACCAATCCCTCCCCTTCCTCCTCATCCTCAGCCCACTCAATGTGAAGATGACAAGGAAGACCTTCATGATGATTCACTTTTACTTAATGAACGAGAAATATGTTTCTCTTCCTTATGATTTTCTTAATAACATTCTCTTTTCTCTGGTTAAGAACATATAAAATATGTGTTAATCAACTGCTTACGTTAACAGTAAGACTTCCACTCACCAGTAGGCTATTAGTATTGAGTTTTAGAGGACTCAAAAGTTATATACAAATTTTCAATTCTGACAGGGGTCAGTATCCCAACTACTGCATTCTTCAATGGTCAAATGTATTTTTATATATTGAATAAACATAAACATATATGTATACTAATACACTCATGTATATGTGAAATTGTTACATATCTTGGAAAATACAATTTATCACTACTGACTCCATAGGGAAACCTAAGTAGTTCTACAATCATTAAAATCTTCTGACAAAAAACACTCCAAACGCAGATGATTTTACAGGTGATTCAAGGAAATATTCAAGGACCAGATAATCCCAATCTTGCACAAATTCTTCCAAAGAATAGCATAAGAGAGAATACTATTCATATTATTTTATGATAATACCAACATCAGAAAAGGATAGTACAGAAAAGTATAATTACATGCCAATCTTAAATCACACATATAAATATAAATATCTAATGTTTACCTTTGTATCTATATCCACATACAGAAGTTACTACATATTTACCAGGAAAGGTTTATTCCAAGAATACAAAATTGGTTTAATATCAGAAATTAAATACTATACTATGTTCTTAATATAGTTAAAGGAAAAAAGTATATATATTCTCAACAGCTACAGGAAAACCATTTGAAAAAACATCCATTTATAATAAAAGTGCTTACCAAAAGAAGAACAGAACTTTCTTATCATGGGGAAGATGGTTACAAAGTAACTATAGCAAATGCCATTTTTAAGTTGATATAGTGAAATATTTCTCTTTATTATCTTAAGGACAAAACAAGATGCCCTTTACTACTTTCATTCAAGAGTGTACTGGAGCTCCTAGTCATTGTCATAAGACAGAAAAAAGAAATTAAAGGTATAAGAATTGGAAAGGAATAAACAAAATTATCCTTATTTTCAGATGATTGCCTATGTTGCAAATCTGAAAGAAGCTACAGGTAAATTTAGAATTATTAATTTTCAAGTTTGATTGATATATAATATATAAAAGGCAACTGAATTTCTGTATGCCAGCAACAATAAGCTACAAAATATAACTTTTACAAAAGGAAATACTTACAATAGCAGTAAAAATATAACGTGCCTAGAAATTTAACAAAAACTGAGCCAAAAGAAAACAATAAAAAATAGTACAAAACATTGAAGATGACATAAATAGTGTCATAAACCATGATCATTGAGGAAGAGAGCCAATGTCTTAGAAGTAATTTCTTCCCAAAATGATTTATAGCGCAATGGTTTGAATGTGTCCCTCAAAAAGCAGGTGTTGGAAACTTAATCTCCAATGTAACCGTGTTGAGAGGTGGGCTTAATGAGAGGCCATCAGGCCATGACGGCAGAGTGTATGAATTAATGCCGTCACTACGGGAGTGAGTTCATTATAAAAGGCGGCGTTCACCCTCCTTTTACTTTCTTTCGCCCTTTTTCTGCCTTTATGCCATGATGACACAGTAAGAAGGCTCCTGCCAGATGCCAGCCAGTCAATCTTGGACTTCCCAGCCTCCAGTACTGTGAGCTGATAAATTTCAGTTTCTTATACATTACTCAGTCTCAGGTATTTTGCTACAGTAGCGCAAAACAGACTAAGACACAGAGTTGATCCAATATCAATCAGAATTCCAGCAGGTTTATTTGCTTGTTCGTTTCTTGTTTTGGAGAACTTGATAAGTTTATTTAAATATTTATATGGAAGGTCAAAGGTCCAAGTAAAACTAAAACACTCTTAACGAAGAAAAAACAGGTGATAGGACTTTTCCTACCAAATTTCAAGGCTTTTAATAAAACTATAGTGGTTAAAAATTATTAGTATTGAGGCAGAGTTAGACAAATAGAAAATAAGAATGGGCTTAAAACAAATTCATGCTTATATGGAAATCCTGATTCATGCAAATCACTGGTGCTGGGGCAATTGATTATCCATATGGAATAAACAACATAAAAATCAGTTTCCATGTGAATTAAGTCTAACAGCCAAAGGCAAAACCATAACACTTTTAGAAAACGATACACTAAAATTAATCTATGATCTTGAGAAAATAATTATCAAACAAGACAAGCTATAAAAGAAAGTACTACTAACTTGAAATTAAATTCAAAACTTAGATTCATTGATAGAGACAGAGAAAGAAACTGACATAAAGACAGAGAAAAAAAAAACCTCAAAAGCAATTCGGAAAGATGTCTGTGGCATATATAGCTAACAATTATTGTTTAGTACCTAGATTATATAAAGAAAGCATTCCAATGAGTCAATAAAAAAGGTAAACAATCCAATATAAAAATGAATACGAGACAGGAATCAAAATTTCACAAAGAGCACAAAAACTGATCAACATATAAAAAGACAGCCAATCTCATTAGTTATGGGAAAATGCTAATTAAAATCACAGTGAAATGTTATTTCATACCTGCCAGACTGACAAAAAATGAAATTTTACAAGACCAAGCTATGGCAAGTATGTAAAGCAACAAACGTTCATCCACTGCTGGAGGGAGTGCAAACTGGTTTAACACTTTGGAAACAGTTTAGAAATGACCTAATAAAATTGAATATACATAAATCTTATAATTCAGCAATTCTACTCCCAGCTGTATACTCTAGGGAAGCTCCCACGCAAGTGTACTTGAATATTAGAGGACGTGGGCAGGCTTTAAAGTGGCCCCAATAATCCCTGCCTCCACGTGTTCATGTCCTTGTATCACCCCCTTCCCTTCAGTGTGAGATGGACCTAGGGACTCACTTCTAATGGATAAAAAATGGCAAAAATAATGGAATGTCGCTTCTAAGGTTACAAAAAGAATCTGACTTCTGTCTTCTCTTTTTCTCTGTGGGAGCCTTCACTCTGGGGGGAGTAAGCTGCCATGTTGCAACCATTCTTTACACAGAGGCCCATGTGGCAAAGAACTGATGTATCCAGCCAGGGTCATTGAGGCCAATCGGCCTGCCAGCAATCACGTGAGTAAGCCTGGGCGAGGTCCTCGACCCTACACCTAGTCTTGAAATGACTGAGGCCCAGTCAATACTTGATTGTTGATACAGCCTGTGAGAGACCCTGAGTCAGAGACTCCCAGCTAAGCCCCTCCTGGATTCCTAATCACAGAAACTGTAAGATAGGAGGTAACATGATTTATTTTGCTTGTTCGCTTTGGTTTGAAGCTGCTAGGTGTTGCGGTAATTTGTTACATAGCTTATAGATAATTCATACACCTCCAAAACTAGAAACAATCCAATGTCCATCAGCAGTAGAATGGATAAATTATGTACATTTACACCATAAACGACGAAAATGGAAGGAAGCATGAAAGATGAATCTATAAAACTTAGGAATACGTACAGGATAATGTCATTGATATAAAAGTACAAAATTGAGAAAGCAAACACATATGTTTTAGGAATACACACACAAATATGGTAAAACTAAAAAGAAAAGCAAGGGAATCATTAAGACAAAAATCACGAAAGATGTCACATCTCAGAGAAGGGAGGAGAATGGGCATCAGTTTGGACTCATGGGCTTCTAAGGTACTGTGGCACCCTATTTCTTGACCCAAGGAGATGGTCAGGCATTCGTTTCATTATTTTTTAGACCATTCTGAGATGTTTCATGTACTTTTTATTAAACATTTTAAAAACCAAGTATTGAAACCAATTCATCAACAAATCACTAGTTTGGAGGATGAAAGTGATGGACCGATGGTTGGCTGGTCAGCTAGACAGACACATTATGTCCTTTATGTCTAGTTCGAGCTGTACTTCTTCTAAATTTCCATGATTATCCAATTCGCAAAGATCTTTTTCTCCTGTACTCAAGGCCTTCTTCCGTTGCAGGTTGGGCCAAACCAGCGGCCAGCTGTCGGCTGTTTACCAGCGAACTGTATCATCCAGCACTTGCTGCTTCAGGCCAAATGCATTCCAGACTAACATTCAGCCTGAATCCCCGCGCGGCTCTCACCGCAACCCCTCCCCAGGTCCCTTCCCCCACCACAAACCCACACCGAGCCCGTGGGCGCCTAGAGCACTGGGGTGGATAAGAACTTCCACCTGGGCTTAACAGAGACAAGCTAGCCTAGAAGAATGCAAGCCCCCAGCAGGCGAGATCAAATCGCCTCGAGGGTGCCTGCTAGCTCAGAACTAGATCTTAATGGCTTCTTGGGAGCAAAAAACAAATCCTACGAAAATAGGGAGGGTCATCGCCTCCCGCCCAGCAGAGGGCATAACAATGCGGCGAGATGAAATAGGGACCGAGCTGCAGAGAAAAATCATCAACGGGGTAGAGACTAAGGAAGGGATCCTCGGTGGAACGGCTCTATCACCTGGGGGAGCGCGGAGAGGCCGCAGTCTACGCCCGGCCCTCCCCAGACGCTCAGCATCGCACCCCGCTCACCGCTCCCCGCCCCGGACACTAACCCGGAGCCCAGGCCTTGGTCACCGCGGGCCTCTCCTGGTCCAGAGTCTACGCTGAACCCCACTCACTGTTTGCCCCGCTGTTCCCTGCAGCGCGGGTTCGGGGCAGTAGGAACCTGCTAGGACCGGCAGGCAGTTGTTCCCAGGAGGAAGCAGCTTCTCTGCCCAGGAGGCACAGGGCGGCGGGCTGGAGACTGCAGAATGTGGAAAACCGTAGGCGGAGACTGCGGGGGCGGGGGTTGGCGAGGAGGTGCCGTCCCGGGAGCTGATTGGTCGATGCGCACGGGGGCGGGGCTTGGGCGTTGCCGCCCCACCCCTAGACATCAGAGGCCCTGCCCCCAGATGTGGCTCCGAATCCCGGATGCAGGCCTAGGCGCCCGCCCAGGAATATAGGGAGTAAATTGTTGAAAACAAAACAAAAGTGAGACTATTTCTGAACAAGTGAGGGCCTTGATAAATAGCGAGAGATGTTTATATAAAATAATACACGACTGTTTTTAAGGACGAGTAAAATCTATCGGTTCTAGATATATTTTTTAATTAAAAAAGCAAGTTGTATTAAAATTGAGAGTAGGATCTCTTTCTTTCTTTCTTTCTTAATTTCCTTTTTTTTTTTTTTTCTTCGGGGGCTGGGTCTGGTTCTGCCACCCAGGCTGGAGTGCAGTGGTGCAGTCATAGCTCACTGCAGCCTCAACCCCCAGGCTCAAGCGATCCTTCCACCTCCTCAGTGGCTGGGACCACAAGTGCTCCGCCACCGCGCCCAGCTAAGTTTTTGATTTTTTGTTAGAGAGGGGGTTTCACTTTGCTGCCCAGGCTGGTCTCGAACACCAGGGCTCAAGTGATCCTCCTGCCTCGGCATCCCAAAGTGCTGGGATAGCAGGCCTGAGCCACGGCACCAGCTTTAGCATTAAATTCTTGTATGAAGAAGACATGCTGCATGTGCTTATGTAAGAGGCGGGGCTAACGGTGGAGAAATTGTCTGTTGATTCTTACTTTCACAACCACTGAATTGTTTTTTTAAAAATCACATACATTGTTTTTATAAGTTTAATAAAACAGTAAGGCGTTGAGAATGTTACTAACCAATCAATAGATGACAGATATTGAGCATGAGGGAGGAAACAAAGAAAGGAGTAGCAGGGAAAAAGCCTGGACTTTGAAGCCACCACATCCCCTGCTTAAAAGCTGGGGAGTATATTCATTGCTAAGGCTGCTGTGATAAATTACCACACATTTAGTGGCTTAAAACAACACAGATTTACTACATCTTCCAGGACTATAGGTCAGAAGTCCAGCACAGGTCTTACTGGACTATCATCCTGGTGTAGGCAGGGATGCGTTTCTCTCTGCAGGATCTAGGGGCAAATCTATTTTCCTTGCTTTTTCCAGCTTCCAGAGGCTGCCCGCATTCCCTGGCTTGCAGCCCTTTCCTTCATCTTCAAAGTCAGCAATTTCATGGCTCCAGCCTCTGCTTCTGTGTCACATCTCCTTCTCCGAGTCTCCTGCTTCCCTCTTTCACTTTGAAAGACCCTGTGATTACATTGGACCTATCTGCTAATCTAGATAATTTCCCATCTCAAGGTCAGCTAATCAGCAGCCTTCATTCTGTCTGCAACCTTAATTCTCCCTTGCCATGCAGCATTGCATATCACAAGTTCTGGGAATTAGGATCTGGACATCTGTATTAATCCATTTTCGTGCTGCCGATAAAGACATTCCTGAGACTTGGCAATTTACAAAAGAAAGAGGTTTAATTGGACTCACAGTTCCACGTGGCTGGGGAGGCCTCACAATCATGGCAGAAGGCAAGGAGGAGCAAGTCACATCTCACATGGATGGCGGCAGGCAAAGAGACAGCTTGTGCAGAGAAACTCCTATTTTTAAAACCATCAGATCTCTGCGACCCCTCCACTGTCATGAGAAGGCATGGGAAGATCCGCCCCCTTGATTCAATCATCTCCTACCAAGTCCCTCCCATAACACATGGGAATTATGGGAGCTACGAGATGAGATTTGGGTGGGGGCACAGAGCCAAACCATATCAACATCTTTAGGGAGCCATTTTCCTGCCTATCACAAAGGGCTTGTTAGCTTCTGTCTTAGTGTTTTCATCTGTAACATTGGGGATAGTGACTGTCTCTACTTCATGGAATGTTTATGAGGATTAAATGACTTAATACAGATAAAGCTCTTAAAGCAGTGTCTGGCATATGGAAAACCCTATGTGAATGTTCACCATAACCAGAGAAGGGACAGATCCTTCCAGACTTCTTCCATGATTTCCTTGACCCTTGCCTCCTTTGCTCTTCAAATCTCCAAGCTGTGTATTCTCTCCTCATTTCCCTGTAAATCTAGTCTCCTTCAAAACTACACAGGCCTGGCCTGAGATTGGAGGACAGACATTGGTAGTTTACTTCTAAAAGATTTCTAGAAGTGAACACACCCAGCTACTAGCACAGAGGCGTAGTTTATGACTACTATGGTGAAAGGAAAAGCCAGCGTCTGGGTGTATTTGTGCAGTTAAATGGGGTGTTGGGGGGGAAACTGTGGGGGCAAGTGGGTGTTTGGGGATTGTAGACTGAGTGTTTCTAAAAGACCAGGGTTGCTTGCAGTTACCTCTCTTTCTCATTCTCTCATTTCTCATTCTCTCTGCCAAGACAGCTGCACTTCTCTCTTGCCAGATCCCTCCTCCCCTCAGAAGCTGATAGTCAACAGGACATAAGCCTGCCCACCCCCACTCTCTCTCCAGGCACACAAGCAAAACCCACCATTTTTGGTTGCTGTTGTTTTTGCGGTGCAATTGCTCATAGAATTTCAGAGCTAAAACATCTCATCCACTCTCCTCCTTTATAGTAACAGAAAAAGGAACAGTAAATGCAAACAGCAGAAGGGGTTTGCAGCAGGTAGAGATGGAGCATGACCTTGGAATTCAGTTGCCAACGCTCTTGCAGTACAAAGTCCTTGAGGCTGAGATCACTGGCTAGTCCTCTTGGCGCCTCATGTTTCTCTCTCTCTCTCTCTCTCTCTCTCTCTCTCTCTCTCTCTCTCTCTCTGTGTGTGTGTGTGTGTGTGTGTGTGTGTGTGTGTGTTTATGTTTTAGGGGCTAGCAGGACATGGGGCCAGTGTAGCTGAGAAAACCCCTTCACCAGCAAGCACACCAAGACTCCCGGACCTGGGCCGTTGCGAGGTCTGGGCTAGCTGAAGCCAGGAGTTTCCATTTCACCTGCCTCCTCCCACTACTGGCCACCCCTCGGTTCCTCCACCCCTCACCCACCACTCCCCCACCCATTCCTCTCCTTCTCAGACTTGCTCTTTGCAGACTGGCTGCGAGCCTGGGAGGAAAGGAGGAGAGAGGGGAGCCCCGCCAGATTGCAAGCAGAGTGCTGACAGCCCCTAGGAGTTTAGGATGACCTTTCTTACACATCATCGCATGTGTTACAGCTCTGAAGAGCAGCAGTCTTTTTGGTGGCTAATAAGTGCAGTACTAGACAACAAGGCAAGTGGTCTGTTGGTAAGAGTTTCTGCCCACGATGCTCTCTACCTGTAAGGAACTAAATTATCTCGGGGATGAAAGTGAACAATATAGAAGAGAGAAGATGGACAGAAAGACCCAAGTGAAATGAGCATTAAAAGGGGAGCAGGGTTTAGAATTGAGGGAGGCCTGTGAGATTGGGGCAGAAAGGCAAAACAGGTCAAATGGGCTCATAAGGGAAGTGGAAGGGTTTTGATTTTGAGAAAGGTGCTGTAGGGAGGAGAGAGACAGCGGTGGGGGTGAATGAACCCACAGTGCAGGGAGAAGATCTTATTTATATTAGAGTGAGGTCATTGGGGGGAGAGAGAGAGAGACAGAGAAACAGAAAGAGAGAGAGAACCCATCTGATTCCCTTCCTTCTGGCTTGACTGGAAGCTGGAAAGGATGGATGGAGAGGGTTGGTGCTGAATTCTGAAACCAGTCCTTGGTGATGTGGCCTGCAAATTGCTCTCAGCTTTATGAAATTTGTAGTCTTGTCTTTAGGATGTCTAAACCTGAACCAGTTCTCGAAAACATGGCAATGTAATCCTCTCCATTTCCCAACTTGCCTGCCACCTCTCAGTCCGGTAGCTAGGATTTGTAATTCCTTGCCTCAGGCACTTTTCCAATGCAGAAAGCAAAGCGTCAGGGCCACTTCATGGATGTGTGACCACTGCAGTCCCATGGATCCCCACACTCAGGAGAGCCTCACCCTTGGTTTAATGCTCTATTGTCTCCACCTTGGAATTCTTAATATGTTTTGAACAAGAGGCCCCACATTTTCATTTTGCACCATGCCCCCAAATTATGTAGCTGCTTCTGCAAAGCATCCTGAAGGAGTCAGTCTTTAGTCAAAGCCTGAGCCACTGGACAGATTACCAAAGGTGCTTAGACAGTGAGGTGAGGGTGGGAGGGCCTTGGAAAAGCACCAAAGCCAAGAGGAGAGAATGCAGAGACCTGGGGTAGGACCTGTGGACCCTAGAAGAGCAGTGATGGGCTGACCTACGCGTGTGTTATTGGGGTACCCTAAGGAGCTGACCAGACTCCAGAGGGGATGCCCAGGACCCCATCAATGACTATGACAGAATTTTCTGTTAAATCAGTGGGATAGGAACTCAATGTCAGCACTGAGTTGACTGAATAAAAACAAAATCATTTTTGTTTTACATACATGAAATTTTCAGCTGAGACTGATGCTTGCCTCATGTGCAAGCGGAAAAATGTTTTCCAAATTTACTTATAATAGAGGTCCCAGATCAGCAGCCCATAGGCTGGACTTGGTCCCCAAGGGTCTGTTTAGGGGAACTGGATAGTCCTCTAAATCTTTTCACTAATTTCCAACATTTAAGGAATCAGGAGTTTTTACATAAGCAGGAGACTCCCAGCTTCTCTTGAATAATTTGGAAACAGAGCATCAGAGGGCCTGCATTCTCAAGGCATGACAATCTAAAGCCCCCCTTTAGAAGAGTGTTCTGTTGGCTAGACTGCCCTACCTTCCCAACATCCTGTACCAGGCCCACTTTGCCCCTTCACATTACTGCCTGACCTTTGTAGGCAGTGGGACTTGTAATCAGGTCCTGAATGTTTCCCAACCATGCCCTTTCACTGCGTAGTACTCCCATGGGTGGGTGAAAGGGATTCCTGCAGTGTTGCAACCTGAATAGGGAAAGCAGATACAGCCTCGCAAGGTGACCTGACAGGCTCCAGAAGAAAAGTTTCACTTGAATTCAATAAGGAAACCAAAGAATTGCTCAGGTAAGTGGTTCTCCACAATATGAACATTTGAAATATTGTTAAGTGTGGGGTTTTCTCCATGTGATTGGGGGATATCCCATTAAGGAATGGTACCCATGAATGGTGGAAACTGTGAGTGCTGCGGGGTTATTTTTGGGTTTCTGAGAAGACACTGGTGGAGGTAGGAAAACATTTCTACACTTGAAGGATAATATTCTGACTTATTCGGGGCTACTCATTACCTCAGGCCACTATTTGAAGACAGGATGATATCAGTTGGAATTCTTAGTGTTTTGTAAACTTCTTTCCTTTGTACAATCTCTCAGAGTGGGCCCTTTGGCAGAATGAGTGGGGGATAGTGTTTAAGCATCATTCCAAGATGAACCAGACTCTTATTTTTATGGAGGCAGATTTTGCAACCAAATAGTCTGGCTTCAAATATACATTCTTGTATAAGATGTAGTGTGAGGAAAGCCTAGCACATAGTAAATGCTCAGCAAATGCCATTGTATTTTCTTTTTCTTTCTTTTTTTTTTTTTTTTTTTTTTTGTTTTGTTTTGTTTTTTTGAGATGGAGTCTTGCTCTGTGGCCAGGCTGGAATGCAGTGGTGTAATCTCGACTTACTGCAACCTCCGCCTCCCGGGTTCAAGCAATTTTCCTGCCTCAGCCTCCCAAGTAGCTGGGACTATAGGCATGCGCCACCACACCCAGCTAATTTTTTTGTATTTTTAGTAGTGACAGGTTTCACCACGTTGGCCAGGATGGTCTTGATCTCCTGACCTCGTGATGTGCCTGCCTTGGCCTCCCAAAGTGCTGGGATTACAGTTGTTAACCACTGTGCCCTACCTGTATTTTCTATTAAATTATATTCACTGCTCAAAGTTTATGGAATGAGATTGTGTCCCATTCCTACTTTGGTTTATGCTACAAAATTCCTTATGTTTTTAAAACTTTATTTAAATTTATTGTATGACATATTGATAGGAAATCTATTTTTCTGGCATCTTTATTTGGCAATTTCTGCCTTTGCCTTTTAACAGAAGTAAACATTTATGCTAGCCAACTCATTCCTGGAAAGATTTCACCAATTTTCTTTGACAGACTTCTCAAGCAGTCATAGTTTTTACACTATCTAATGGAAACATTTGTAAGTTTTTTTTTTTTCTGGTCCCTGAAATATATAGCCTCTGTACCCTAAACCTGTACCCCTTTCTCCTGCCCCACCTCAATCCCATTTAAGAAATTCAAATAGGGTGGTTTGGAGAAAGGAAAAAAATGCCCAACATCCTCCTAAAGGAAAAACAAAAACCAATCTATTTTAAAGCAGGATATTAAAAATGTCTTAACAACTCTGGTTCAAGCCTGGGGTACTCCTCTGTTTGGAAAACAGCAGGTTCTTTTGACACTGATTATAAAAGGCATCCTTGTTTAGCATACTTTAAAATGTGGAAAAAATGAACTACTTTTTTTTTTTTTTAGAAATACATTAAAAAATAGTGAACAAAGGAGTATGTAAAAGGGCATTATAAGGATGCAATCAACACCATTTAAATTGTCCAAACTCTACAGGAGTTTAAAGTGTAGAGAACATTTTATTCCCTGAACCATGTGAGAACAAGTTGCTAAAATAGTGCCACAAATCACCCCTGAATATTAAGAAAGTTCTCCTATATAAGCTTCATATAGTCATCACAATCAGAAAAGCTATCATTGATATATCACTACTTTCTAATCTCCATACCCCATTTGAATTTTGCCAGTTATCTCAATAGTGGCGCTAATAGCAATAGGATCTAGTCTAGAGTTGTGTGTTCCATTTGGTTGTTATCTTTCTTTAACCTTCAGTTTGGAATAGTTCCTCAGTCTTTCTTTGACTTTTATGACTGATGCTTTTGAACACTACAGGACACTTATTTTATATTTCCTTGTTTTGGATCTTCCTGGTGTTTCCTTATGATTAGTTTCAGGTTATGCATTTTAACAAGATCATCACTTCTGTGAAGCTGAGCTCTTCATTCTGTCAGATGTCACATGATCTCAATTTATCCAATTACTAATGATGTTCATGATCATTACCTGATTAAGGGGGTATCTTCCAAGCTCTCGTATAATATAGTTAATTTAGTGTATCCTACCTTACAGTCCCAACTAGTCACTCTTTCCAACTGTGGCACCAATGGCATCATTAAGGCCACTAATTTGGCATTATTTGTATTTGTACAAATACATAAGACTTTTTATTGAATTATTTAGAACATCTCTTTTTTTTTTATATACAGTATCACTTGTTCCCAATATAAACATAGGAACACCGTACCACTGGTTTCCACCATCTTACTTTTAATATACACATTAATGTACAGAAAGTTTATTTATATTTTCAGGTCTGTGCAATCTCTTGTGTGGAAGACTGACCAAAGAATTCCTTTTATTCTGTATACAAACAAACTTAAGTACATAAATATGTGTATTTATGTATATATACAAAATCAAGTATATACAAATCAAGTACATACATATATACATATATGTACTAAAATTATTTGTCTAAATATTAAGTTGTTGGAAAATTAAATATGAAGTACAATTTTGATTTTCAAATGAGAAGTTGAAGGGAAGGTCAGGAGGGGGTGAAGTGGGAAAGTTATACTGAAGAGGGAGGGCTGTGTCCTCCTCCACCATCAGGAGTCGTGCCTACACCTGGGTCTGTGTGCCAAGCGTGAGAGTTGGGTGGGGTGTCCCTGCCTCCTGTCTCCCAACACAGGGAGCCAGTGGGTGAATGAGCTCAGCTCTAATGGTCATGTAGTAAGAAGAGCAAGATGAAAGACCGAGAACTTGGGGAAAGCAGCCTGTGCTCTGTTATTAACTCTTGTGTAATGCTAAGCAACCTTTTTTCTTCTTGGGACCTTAGTTTTCACGCTGTGGAAATGAGGAGAGAGGAATCCCTTTCAACACTGCACAATAAAAAAGGAATAGGTCAGGACCGTGAAATTCTGAGATGAGAAAAACAGAAGCATAAACATCAAGGACACTTTTGTCCCCTTTGGGCTTACAGAACTTCTAACCCATAGACACACCTTCCTGTGTTTCACACATTTCCAAAGGTTCCACCGCACACAAGCTTTAGGACTGCTTTCCATGGAACTGTCCCTCTGTCCCCATTGTCCTTGCAGCCTTTTAAGCTAAATGTGTTATATTTCAGAAACTCCTAGGGGTAAAGACACCCTCTTTGCTACTAATGTTGTAGTTCACATGTGCTTAGAGTGAGATTTACCTTCACAGAAGTGGTGAGGAGACAGACAAACAGCCTGGAGATTAAAAAAGTAGGAAAAGAGCGTGAAAAGCAGAATTATTGTTCATAGACGTCGCCATCTTTCTTTCTGGGCTTGACTGGAGGTTGTAGGGGGCTGGAGTTTTGCTGTGGAGCTTCCCCATGATTCAGTGAGATTTATTTATAGAGACAACTTATGGGACTTCTGTGCTTAGGAAATTTATAGAGCTGTGTGGAAAGAAATTACAAAACCATTTAGAAATAGTGTACTCTTGTGAAAATGTGCTTTATTATTATTATTAATGAAGTTCTTTCTTAGGCATTGGTTCTGATACAGCCTTCTCACTGAAGTACTATCAGAGACATTCTGCACCTTGGGAGATTACTAGTTCCAACAGATTTATGAAAATTATCGCCAAGTGGCCATCTGGTAAAGTGGCATAAAGGAGAAGAAAGGAGGTTCTTTTGTATTAAATTAACTAAATGAGTATGATTGTAAAAGCTGCACTGCCTTCCAGGAATGGAAAGAATTAGTCGTGGGCTTGGGCTTTGCAACTACTTGCCCACAGAGCATCTCTTTCTGTTTCAGGTGGGTGGGGCAAGGAGAAAATATTTCCTTTAGGCAAAGTAGCTAAAAAACACAAACTAAATCTGTTCTTTCAATGAGTTTTCCAATTCTAAGCAAGAAGAATAGACTGTTGCAGTGGTAGAAGGCAGGCAAGCAGATTAGAAAGCCTTTTAGAGAGATTGTGAGGATCAGAAAACCTCCAAACAGCTTCTCTAAGAATCCATGTGGTTCACTATGCTCCATGGACCTTCTCTCACCTTAGTGCAAATTAGGGGCTTGAATTAGGGGCTGAAGTTGAGGTAAGGTTGATGCCTTTAAATTCCAAAGATTATTTGAAAGCCTCTTCCTGTGGCAGGAGATTAAATGAATAGCTAAAGAAGAAATAAAGAAACAAACCAAAAATTAAGGCCTAATGTTAATTTTTTATCCATTAAGAATTTTAAGAGAAAGATAGAAAGATAAAAATAAGTATCCCATCGTTACAAGGTCCAAAGAAAGATTTACTTCTCGCTTTTCAAATTTCTATTTTTAAAACATAGCTGCAAATTGCGTTTATTTGTGCAGCAACTTAATAAACGTTTTCCTTTTGAAATAAGGATAGATTTGTAAGAAGTTGCAGAAAAATGTGCAGGGAATTCCTGTGCACCCTTTACTTTGTTTTCTGTCATGGTAACATCTTGCATAATTATAGTACAATAGCACAAGCAGGAAATAGATTATCTGAATAATCTACAGAGCTTATTCAGATTTTACTACTTTTATATGCATTCATTTGTATATATGCATATATAGTTATATGTGACTTTATCATGTGTTTAGATTTGTATACCCATCACAATCTAGGTACAGAACTATTCCATTACCACAAGACTCCCTTGTGCTACCACTCTATAGCCATATAGACCCCTAACGACATATAATTTTTGCACACTTTCTATGTACTAAACACTGTTCTAGATACTAGGAATGCATCACTAAGCAAGTAAAAGTCTATTGAGTCTCTATTGAGAAGAAACAAAAAATAAGCAATTCCAAAAACTGAATATATAATATGTATTAGATGATGAGTTCTATAGATAAAAATACATTTTTAAAATTGGTATTATTTCTTGACAAGCTTATAGATTTAGGCACTAGGCTAAGAATTCAACATGCATAGCTGTTTTGTTTTTCTTTGCAGAAATCTGATGAGGGAGATATATTTTCTGCATTTTGCTTATGAACAAAATAAGATGTATAAAGATTAAATGATTTAATCTGAAATCACAAGGCTGCAAGATGAATGAGTAAAATATGGAAGTTTATAATGTGTTTTTTAAAACATCCTAGCATAAGCTTTCTTTCATGTTATTAACAGCTCTTTTAAAACGTTATTTAAATTTCTATGTAATATTTTTTGGTGGATATCCAAGACATGAGCTATGCTAGGCAATGTTTTACAAAGCAATTCTTGTCTTGTGGATTATAGTAGCGCCTGTGGTGCTGTTTTGTATGTTCCACAGTTACCAGCCTTTCATTTATTCAGGATAGGGCACGTGGGATTAGTGCTGGCCAATGGGCTGTGAGTAAAATTACGTGGTTCACTTCCGGTCAGAAGCAGTAAACGTATGAGTTTGTCATATTCTCTTCCCCTGTCACAAGTGCCTGTAAAAGCCATGTATTGAGATAGCAGAATCTCATGACAGAGCAAGTATGGATCTCTGATCAGTGGATGAAAGAATGCCCCTTGGCTTGCATTTTTGCGTAAGGAAGAAATAAACTTCTGTGCGCAAAGCCATTGTGTTGTTTATTTTCACAGTAGTCGCCTTGAGTTCAGTTTTTGGACTCTTACATATAATATTGCATTGAAAAATCATTCTGGATTAAATATTTTTTCTGTTTGAGATTATTTTCTTGGTATATGACTAGAAGTGGAACTAATGGCTCAAAGTTTCTGAGGCTTACTTCCAAGTTGTTTTCCAAAGTGTTGTTTCTATTAAAAATTCATTGAGTGTCATTTCTCACTAGACTATCAAGAGCATTAGTTACTAAGATCAAAATGATATATTCAGGCACATGAAAGAGACAAAGAAATATCATTGTTGATTTGATTCATACTCATTTCATTATTAGTGAAGTTGACCTTGTTTTCATACATTTATTTTTTTAATAGCTTTATTGAGGTGTAACTGACCTACAGTAAACAGCACATTCTAACAGTGTAAAACTTGGTAAGTTTTGATATCTGTATATGCCAGTGGAAACATTACTACAATCAAGATAATGAACATTTGGAGGTGATCTCCAAGACCTTCCCTATGCTCATTTACAATCCCTCTCTTCTACTCATCTCTGACTTAAAAGATGTGGCTCCACTATCTTTGGCTTGCATTGTTTAGGATAAGAAGTCAGATTTCATCATTCTTTTTGTACTTTTGTATGTATATTTTTTCCCTCTGACAATTTTTAAGGTTTTCTCTTTATTACTGATTTTAAGCAATTTAATTATTATATGTCTTTGTATAGTTTTGTGTGTGTGTGTGTGTATGTGTGTGTGTGTACTTGGGGATCACCAAGGTTCTTTGACCTCTGGATTTATAGTTTTCATCAAATTTGGTAATTGAGGGGGAATTCTTTCTCCAAATATTTTTCCAATTACATGTAAATTAGGTAGATTAAGTTTCTCATATTTTATATATGCTTAGTTAGATTTTTGCTCTTTTTCCTCTTTGTATTTCATTTTGAATAGTTCCTATTGCTGTGTCACCAACTTCACTAATTTTTTTTACAATGCATAATCCTGCTGTTAATTCCATCCAGTTGTGTTTTTCTTTTAGGGACTGTATGTTTTCATGTCTAGAAGTTTGTTTTGGTTCTTTAAAAATATTTTCCATGACTTTAATCTTTTAAACGTATGATTGCAGTTATAATAATTGCTTTGATGTTTTTCACTGCTAGTTCAAATGCCTATACCAGATTTGGGTCTTCTTTTAATCTTAATTTTTTTTTAGAGATGGAATCTCAAACTATGTTGCTCAGGCTGGAGGGCTGTGGCTACTTCACAGGTGAGATCATACCACACTACATCCTCAAACTCCTGGGCTCAAGCAACCACTCACTTCAGTCTACCAAGTGGGTCTTTCTTGACTGATAAAGTTTCCTTCTTAAAATTGGTCATATTTTCCTGCTCCTTTGTATACATGGTTGATAGTCATTGTGAGTTTTTGTCATTTTGAGTGCTAGGTATTTTTGTATTCCTCTAAATATTTATGAACTTTGTTCTGGGATTCAATTAAATTACCTGGAATTAGTTTGATTCTTTTGGGTCTTGCTTTTCGAATTTGTTAGGTAGGACGAGAGCAGCATTTACTCTAGAGTTAATTATTCAGCACTGCTGAGGCAAGAAGCTCTCGGTACTCTATGCAAAGGCTTATAAATTAGCGGGGTTTTTTTCTTCTGGTCTGATTGATGGGAATAAGCATTGCTCCTGGCCCATTGTAGCACTGGGTTTTGTTCCTTTTAACCCTTACAAGTAGTTATTTTCTGATCTCAAGTATTTTATAATGGTGTATAACAGCCAAAATTCTCTTGAAAAAGAATTACAAATTCGGAGGATTTGCACTATTTGCTTCTAAGCCTTTCTATAAAGCTACAGTAATTAAGAAAGTGTGGTGTTTTTAAAAGATCATAGTGAAATCCCGTCTCCACTAGAAATACAAAAATTAGCTGGGTGTGGTGGCAATGGCCTTTACCAAGTTTCCATGTATCATCATCATCATTATCATCATCATCCGGTATTTATAGTTGCAAGCAACAGATGCAAACTTTGGTTAGTTTCAGCAGAAAGCACATTTATTAAGGAGTGTTAATAGCTCACATAATCTCTGAGAATAATGTTTGGAGTTGACTACCATCAAGAAAAACATTTAAAAAATCATTCTACAGAAGTGATTCTATGAAGCATCGATGCAGTTTTTTGTGGGGGGCCCAGACAGGGTTGTGTGTGCTGCTGATACCCATGGTACACCAGATAATCCTAGAATTGTTAACACTAGTTATTCAGGAAACTGGACTTACTACTGCCTCTAGTGTCAGTCTCACCACATTTAATTCTGGGCAGTTCCTCCCTTTTTGTATCACTAGTCCTTGAATGGCACAAAAACACCTGAATAATAGAGACCGGGTCACAAACCTGAGCCCCTACTGCAGACAACGCTGAGAATATTTTAGCCTCTCCTAAGAGAGGATACCCCAAGCATCAGAGGAAGAAGACGCTGGACAGAAAAACATCCTGACAGATGTTTACATTTCACATCTTTGGGTCCTTCAACATACATACACTTCTTTCTTCTCATGTTAACAACTCCTCCCACTTAAAATGCTCTCATCTGACACTGTGCACAGTTAGAACACACTAGCCATCTTCTCAGATGATGTTAGAGTTTCATCCATCTTCGAGACTGGATGTTTTCGATGAATACCAGGCCTCCTCTGGAAGGTCAAAATCCTGCCTTGATATTCTATAACCTGCGAACCAATCTAAAAAATATGCAGCCATGAATACACCCAAATAAAATAGTAAGACAAGAGATGAACAAAGAATTAATCAAACATACCAATATACACGTGACACATCAAGGAGAAAAATTTGTGAAGATGCTATATCCTCATTTCTGTGACTGGCCACGTGGTCACAGTGTTTGTGACTTTTCTGCTCCACCCATTCCATAATCCCTTTGCCCTCACACAGCTCCTTAGCTTGTTTGGATTATTCACCCGAGGGGTTATCTGAATCTTCATTCTGAAGAAGAAATGTTAGAGTGGGCATTAAGTATGTGGAAACTGAATATCATGTACGTCATAGTCAACCTATTAGACTTCTATTTTTCTCTTTTTTTATTTTATAGCCTTACTTTTTTTTTTTTTTTTTTTTTTAAATTTTATTTTTGAGACACAGCCTTACTTTGTCACCCAGGCTGGAATGCAGTGGTGCAATCTCGGCACACTGCAACCTCCGCCTCCCAAGTTCAAGTGATTCTCATGCCTCAGCCTCCTGAGTAGCTGGGATTACAGGCACCCACCACCACACCTGGCTAATTGTTTTGGTATTCTTAGTAGAGACGGGATTTCACCATCTTGGCCAGGCTGGTCTTGAACTCTTGACCTCGTTATCCATCCGCCTGGGCCTTTCAAAGTGCTGGGATTACAGGCATGAGCCACGGCGCCCGGCCTAGTCTTAAGTTTTTAGGATGGCATTTTACCAGCCAGTGCTAATAAATTAAAGTCCTGTGGGCCACCTTGAGACTACAAGCGCTCATACTTAGTAGTTGCTTATGAAAGACATTTGGACATATAGGAGGAAGGAAGGAGCTATTGATACAGGGACAAAATAAGATGAAATTCTAACCAAGAAAGCCATTAAGAAGAAATTTGTTTTTTAAAGTCGAGCACCAGAAAATATTTGAGAATAAAAATCTGATTCAGTCTCCAATAGGCATGAAGACATCCTTGAAGGTTATCTATAAAACATGCCCTTTGGGGACATTTGACTTTCACTTGATCTTAGCCAAAAGGCTGAGAAGCAGTGGACATCTGGCTTTCAAAGATTGACTTCTCTTTAAATCTCCATAGGCCTTTATGATAATTGGTCGCTATGGATAACATTACTTAATATGTATAATTTTAGAACATGTATAAATAGTCATTTTTTTGTTAATCAAAAATATCTTGATTTGTCTTTCTATTTTCTCCATCGTATAAAAGTAAATAAAGGATTTTAGAATATTCCTAATTTTAAAATTATGAATTTGAGTAATTTTTTTCTTTTTATTATTATTATTATTATTATTATCATTATTATACTTTAAGTTCTAGGGTACATGTGCATAACGTGCAGGTTTGTTACATATGTATACTTGTGCCATGTTGGTGTGCTGCACCCATCAACTCGTCAGCACCCATCAACTCGTCATTTACATCAGGGATAACTCCCAATGCAATCCATCCCCCCTCCCCCCTCCCCATGATAGGCCCTGGTGTGTGATGTTCCCCTTCCCGAGTCCAAGTGATCTCATTGTTCAGTTCCCACCTATGAGTGAGAACATGTGGTGTTTGGTTTTCTGTTCTTGCCATAGTTTGCTGAGAATGATGTTGGTGGGATTGTAAACTAGTTCAACCATTATGGAAAACAGTATGGCGATTCCTCAAGGATCTAGAACTAGAAGTACCATATGACCCAGCCATCCCATTACTGGGTATATACCCAAAGGATTATAAATCATGCTGTTATAAAGACACATGCACACATATGTTTATTGCGGCACTATTCACAATAGCAAAGACTTAGAATCAACCCAAATGTCCATCAGTGACAGACTGGATTAAGAAAATGTGGCACATACACACCATGGAATGCTATGCAGCCATAAAAAAGGATAAGTTTGTGTCCTTTGTAGGGACATGGATGCAGCTTGAGTAATTTTTGATACAACAGGTGTTAACAGTGAAAAATATGCCCTTTGGAACGTAGATCTGACTACTCGTCTGGCTCTGGAAACAACAGAACCATATGTTGGTCACAGATTAGAGCAGTTCTCAATCCTGGCACTACTGACATTTTGAATCATACAATACTTTGCTGTGGGGGACTGTCCCGTGTAATGTAGAGTGTTTAGCAGCATCCCTGGCCTCTATTCATTAGACAACCGAAAATTTCTCCAGACACTGCCAAATGTCCACAGGTGGGCATTTGCCCCAATCGAGACCACTCAATAAGAGCATACACAACAAAGCAACCTCACAAAATGTTGTTTTGTAGTTGGAGTCATATTCATTCTTCAATAAGTTATTATACTTGGGTAATGGATTACCTTATGAAGTCTGTGAACCCTTAAGCATTAGACTAATTACTTTAAAAAAAATTCTGAACAATATAGGGAAAATTTTGAGTTTTCAGTTCTTACTTGGAGTGGTTGGAAGCACTTCCGATGTGTTAACTCATTTAGCATTGAGTGCTGCCCTTTGGGGAAGGCACTTTTATTCCTGAGGCACAAATAGGATAAGAAACTTCCTTAATGTGAAATTGTTAGTAGAGGATAGAGCCAAGATTTTGAAAATTGGTTTTTAAATTTATTATTATTATTATTATTTTATTACTGGATTTAGAAATGTTGAAATTGGGGGTCCATGTGCAGGTTTGTTTCATGGGTATATGGATGATAAGGTTTGGGCTTCTAATGATCCTGTCAACTAAGGAGTAAAAATAATACCTGGTAGGTAATTTTTAACACTTGCCCCCTCCTTTTCTGTCATGTTTTGGAACCTTCAGCATCTATTGTTCCCATCTTTGTCTCTGTGTCTGTGTGTACCCAATGTTTATCTCCCACTTATAAGTGAGAACATGTGGTATTTAGTTTTCTATTTCTGTGTTAGTTCAATTAAGATAGTGGCCTCCAGCTACATCCATATTGCTGCAGAGTACATGATTTTGTGCTTGTTTATGGTTGCATAGTATTCCATACACCACATTTTCTTTATTCAGTCCACTGCTGATGGGCACCTGGATACACTTCATGTCTTTGCTACTGTGGATAGTGCTGTGATGAACATATTAGTGCAGCTATATTTTTGGAAGAACAATTTATTTGCCTTTGAGTATATACCCAGTAATGGGATTGCTAGGTAGAATGGTAGTGCAACTCTCGGTTGTTTGAGAAACTCCAAACTGCCCTCCACAATGGCTGGACTAATTTGCTTTCCAACAGTGTATAAGTGACCCCTTTTCTCAACAGCCTCAACAACATCTGTGATTTTTGGACTTTTTAACAAAAGCCATTCTGACTGGTATGATATGGTATCTCATGGTGGTTTTGATTTGCATTTCTCTGACGATTAGTGATGATGAGTATTTTTCATATGCCTGTGAGTTGCTTATATGTCTTCTTTTGAGAAATATCTGTTACGTTATTTGTCCACTTTTTAATGGGGTTATTTACTTTTTGCTTGTTGATTTAAATTCCTTATAGGTTGTTCAGGATATTAGACCTTTGTTGGATGCATAGTTGTGAATATTTTCTCCCATTCTGTGTGTTGTCTGTTTACTCTGTTAATAGTTTCTTTTGCTGTGCAGAAGCTCTGTAGTTTAATTAGGTCCCACATCTCAATTTTTGTTTTTGTTTCAATTGCTTTTGATGACTTAACCATAAATTCTTTACCAAGGTCAATATTGAGAAGGTATTTCCTAAGTTTTCTTCTAGGATTTTTGTGGTTTGAGGTCTTACATTAAGTCTTTAATCCATTTTGAGTTAATTTTTGCTTATGGGGATGGGTAGGGGTCCAGTTTCATTCTTCTGCATATGGATAGTCAGTTTTCTTAGCACCATTTATTGAAGAAAGGAGTATTTTCCAAATTGCTTTTTTTGTTGACTCTGTTGAAGATCAGATGTTTATAAATGTGTGACTTTATTTCTGGGTTCTCTACTCTGTTCCATTGGTATACGTGTTTGTTTTTGTACCAGCACCATGATTTTTTGGTTACTATAACCTTGTAGTATAGTTTGGAGTCAGGTAATGTGATACTTCTGGTTTGTTCTTCTCGCTTAGGATTGTTTTTGCTCTTTGGGCTCTTTTTTGGTTCCATATAAATTTAGAATAGTTTTTTTTTTTTTTTAATTCTGTGAAAATGATGTTGGCAATTTGATAGTAATAGCATTGAATTTGTAAATTGCTTTGGGCAGTATGGTCATATTAATGATACATTTTCTTCCAATCCATGAGCGTGGGATGTTTCTCTCTTTATTTGTGTTGTCTCTGATTTTTTTTCAACAATGTTTTGTAGTTCTCCTTGTAAAGGTCTTTCACCTCCTAAGTTAGCTCTATTCCTAGGTATTTTATTCTTTTTGTGGCTATTGTAAATAGGATTGCATTCTTGATTTGGCTCTCAGCTAGAACATTATTGGTGTATAGAAATGCAATTGATTTTTTTTTTTACATTTATTATGTATCCTGAAACTTTGCTGAAGTAGTTTATCAATTCCAAGAGCCATTTGGTGGTGTCTTTAGGGTTTCCTAGGTATAGAATCATATCGTCAGTAAAGAAAGATAGTTTGACTTCTTTTTTCCTATTTGGATGCTTTATATTTCTTTCTCTTGCCTAATTGCTCTGGCTGGGACTTCCAATAGTATATTCAATAGGAGTGGTGACAGTGGGCATCCTTTCTTGTTCCAGTTATCAAGGGCATTGCTTCCAGCGTTTGCCCACTTAGTATAACTTTGGTGCTGGTTTGCCATAGATGGCTCTTACTATTTTCAGGTATGTTCTTTTGATGCCTAGTTTGTTGCAAGTTTTTATCATGAAGGGATGTTTAATTTTATTGAAGGCTTTTTCTGCATCTATTGAGATGATCATATGATTTTTGTTTTTATTTTGTTTATATGGTGAATTACATGTTTATTGATTTGAATATATTGAACCAATCTTGCATACCAGAAATAAAGCCTACTTGATCATGGTGAATTAACTTTTTGATAGGCTGCTGGATTCAGTTTGCTAGTATTTTGTTGAGGATGTTTATATCTATGTTCATCAGGGATATTGGCCTGAAGTTTTTCTTTTCATTGTGTCTCTACTAGAGTTTGGTATCAGGATAATGCTGGCTTCATAGAATGAATTAGGAAGAAGTTGTTCGTCCTCAATGGTTTGAAATAGTTTCAATAAGATTGGTATCAGTTCTTCTTTGTACATCTGGTAGATTATGGTCGTGAATTCATCTGGTCCAGGGCTGCTTCTATTGTTGTTGGTAGATTTTTTTATTACTGATTTCCGAACTCATTATTGGTCTGTTCAGGTTTTCAGTTTCTTTCTGGTTCAATCCTGAGAGATTGTGTGCTTCCAGGGACGCATCTATTTTCTCTAGATTTTCTAATTTGTGTGCTTAGAGGTGTTCATTATACTCTCTGATAGTCTTTTGTATTTCTGTGGGATTAGTTATAATGTCATCCTTGTTATTTCTGGTTGTGTTTATTTGGATCTTCTCTGTTTTTTTCTTTGTTAATCTAGCTAGTGGTTTATCAATATCATTCTCTCAAAGGACAAACTTTTGGTTTTATCAATCTTTGTATGGATTTTGGTGTCTCGATTTCATTCAATTCTGCTCTGATTTTAGTATCTTGTGTCTCTATTTTCATTTATTTCAAATAATTTTTGTTTTATCTTTAATTTTGTTGTTTATCCAAAAGTCACTCAGAAGCAAGTTGTTTAACTTCCAAGGAATGTGTGGTTTTGAGATGTCTTTTAGGTGGTAATTTCTGTTTTTATTGCCCTGTAGTCTTACAGTGTGCTTAGTATGATTTCCTTTTTTTTTTTTTTAATTTATAGAGACTTGCTTCACAGCCAACATGTTGTTGATATTAGAGTGTATACTATGTGCAGACGAGAAGAATGTGGTTGTTGGGTGGAATATTTGGTAGATGTCTGTTAGGCCATTTGGTCAAGTGTTGAGTTTAAGTCCAGAATTTCTTTGTTAGTTTTCTGCCTTAATGATCTGTCTAATGTTGTCAATCAGATGTTGAAGTCTGTTATTCTGTGGCTGTCTAAGTCTGTTTTTTTGGTAACTTTTATTTTAGGTTTGAGGGTACATGTGAAGGTCTGTTAGATAGGTAAACATGTGTCAGGAGAGTTTGTTGTAAATATTATTTCATCACTCAGCTATTAAGCCTAGTACCTAATAGTTATCTTTTCTGCTCCTCTCCCTCCTCCTACCCTCAAGTAGACCCCAGTTATTTATAACTCTTTTCATCAGTCTAGAGAAAGTCGTTTATGAAGGTGGGTGCTTCCAAAGTTGGGTGCATATATATATGCATATGTATAGATAGATTTAGAATATATAATATATGTATGTATTTCTATATAATAGTTGTCTTCTTGTTGTATTGAATCCATTATCATTATATAATATTATTCTTTGCCCATTTTGACTATAGTTTATATAAAATCTGTTTTATCTGATATAAGACTAGTGATCCCTGTTCTATTCTGTTTTCTGATTGCGTGATAGATCTTTCCTCACCCTTTTACTTTGAGCTTATCCGTGTTGTTACATGTGTGATGGATCTCTTAAAGACAACAGATAGTTGGGTCTTATCTTTTTATCCAGTTTACTCTATGCTTTTAAGTGGAATGTTTAGATGGCTTACTTTCAAAGTTAGCATTGCTATGTGAGATTTTGATCCTGTCATCATATTGTTAGCTAGTTGTTTTGTAGACTTGATTGTATAGTTGCTTTATAGTGTCTTTACTTCCCCAAATATGCCTGATCTCATCTGATTTCAGATGATGTAGTAATTAAAAAACAATAATAACTTTCCTGAAGAACTCCACAGGCTCATATGATCTTAGCAGAAATTTCTACCAATGTTTACAGAAGAAGTAATATTAATTCTATCCAGTGTTGGCCAGAAATAGTAGAGGAAAGCTTCCAATTTTATTTATGAAGCTAGTAATATTCTCCAAAGCAATATCTTTCTAGAATATAGATGCAAAAATTCTTAACAAAATACTTGCAAATAAAATTAATAAATGTATAAAAAGTTATACAGCATGATCAAGGCAAGATTTATTTCAGGAATGTAAGACACGCAATGTTTGAAAATAAATCAATGTAATTCACCATATTAACAGTCTAGAAAAGAAAAATTACACGATTATATCAATTCTTGCAGAAAAAGCATTTGACAAAGTTCAATACATATTTCTGATTAAAAAATCCCTCAGAATAATGGGAATAGGAGGGAACTTCTTAGCTTGATGAAAGTGTCAACAAAATGTCTACAGCTAATGCTCTACTCAGTGGTAAATGAGTGTTCTTTCCCAAGATCAGGAAGAAGATGATGATATCTTCTCTCAATTCAACATAGTGCTAAACATTCTATCCATGTAATAAAATAAGACAGAAAATAAAAACGTATAGATTTGAAAATATGAAATAAAACTGTCTGTATTTGCAGATAGAAACATAATTGTGTACACAGAAAATCCTAAGAAATCTCTAAAAAGTTTCTAGAATTAATGAGTTAAGCAAAGTTAGAGGATACAAGATAAATATACTGCAATCTTGTATTTCTACATGCTAGTAGTGAGAAAGTCGACACTGGAATTCAAAGTATAATACCCTTTATAAGAGCTCAGAAACAAAATAATTAGGTAGAAATCCAACAAATTATGTACAGGAATTACAGAAACATGTAGAAAGCTACATAATCTTAATGAAATAAAGTTTTAGTAAGGATTTAAGTAACTAGAAAGAAATACTATGTTCACAAATTAGAAAACTCAAAAGAGTAAAACTTTTAGTTCTCTGCAAATCAATATATGTGTTTAACATATCAAAGTTTCAGTAAGAACAAAAAATAACAAAACAAAATAAAAAAAGAAAACACAAAATTTCAGCAGGATTTCTTTTTGTAAATATAGACAAGAGTATTTTACAATTTATACAAAATAGCAATGACAAAGAATGTAGAAGAGTTAATAACAACTTTGCAAAAGGAAAATAAAGTGAGAGGAAGCAGTCTATGCAATTTTAATATTTATTATAGATTTACAGTGATCAAGTCAATATTGGAATGCAAAGGAATAGACACATAGATAACTGGAGCACCATAGAAAAGCAGGAATAAACCCACACAAAAACAATCTACTGACCTTTGACAAAGGTGCAAAAGCAATTCAGTGGAGGAAAGATAGCCTTTTTGACAAATGATGCTGGAGAAATTGGCCATCCATAGGCCAAAAATAACTAGATAAATAAATAAAAGCAACTCCATTGACCTTACAACTTATAAAAAAGTTAACCCAAATGGGTCATATACTTAAATGTAAAATGCAAAACTACACATTTTTTTTTTTCAAAAAAAAAAAAAATAAGAAAAACACTTTGAGATGTAGAATGGGCAGAATTCTTAGACTTGAGACAAAATGCAAGATCCATAAAATGAAAAATGATAAATTGGACTTCAAGAGTTAAAAACTTCCTCTATGAGAAAGAATCTATTAAGAAGACAAAAAGTTAAATTATAGACTGGGAGAAAATATTTACAAACCCAATGTCCAACAAAGTACTGCTTTCTAGAGTACATAAAAACTCCCAATATCCAACAGTAGAAAAGCAAACAATCCAGATAGAACTTGGACAAAAGACATGTAGAGGTATTTTACTGAGTAAGATATACAGAAGGCAAATAAGCACATATGATTTTCAACATTATTAACTGTTAGTAAAATTAAAAGAAAAACCATCAGAATGACTAGAGTAAAAATGGCTGACAATAGCAAATGTTGATGAGGATGAAGAAAAACTGGATCATTCATCCATTCCTGGCGGAAATATAAAACAGTGCGGTCATTCTGGAAAATGGTTTGGCAGTTTCCTAAAACAACAAGCAAAAAACCCCAAGACCTAATCAAGCAACTACCAGCAATTGTATCCCTGAGCATTTATCCCAGTGAAATGAACACAATGCTTACACAAAAACCTGTACATGAACATTTGTGGCAACTTTATTAATTATTGCCTGAAACCAGAAATAACCCAGATGTCCTTCAACGTGAGTATGGTTAAATAAAAGGTACCTACAACAGAATATTTCTTAGCAATAAAAAGAAATGAAGTATTGACATACATGAAAACCTAAATGAATCTTCATAAAATTATGCTGAGTGAAAAAAGCCAATCACAAAAGGGATTTACTGCATGATTTCACTTATAGATCATTCTTGAAATGCCAAAATTATAGATATGGAGAACAGATAGTGACTACCAGAGTTATGGAGAGGATGGGGCAGGACAGAATTGGGTTGGGTATGGCTATGAAAACATATCAGCATTAGGTTTTCTTGTGGTGATGGAAATGTTCTGTGTCTTTAACATATCGATGCCAATATCCTGGTTATGATATTTTAGTATAGCTTTGCAAGATGCTACCATCGATGAAAACTGTACAAAGGGCACAAGGAATACTTCTGTGTTATTTCATAAAATAATGCATGAATCCACAATGATCTGAAAATACAAAGGTTAAGTGACAATAAAACTTGAAGAGCTGTAGAAATGTCATACTTTCACAAAATTAAGGATTTTGGATGATCTTGATTCTTTTTTATTTTATTTTTGCAATAGCCAGTAATACTTCCTTTTACCAACTTTACTCAGATTTGCAGTTTTCAATATGTCTATGTGATGCTACGATAATTGGACTTTAAATTGTACCATAAGAAATGTACTAGCTTCCTCTGACTTTTTGGAATGACCTAAGACTTCAGTAAAGGTGTTACGGGACAGAGGAATGGAGGAGAACAGCTTTCCACTGGGAGAAGAAGGGCAGAAGAGAGGTTCTGCCCTTGAGAAATGGGAGTGGTGACAACAATTAACATTCTAAGGCTCCTAGGGGAATCCGTCCACTTACATTGTCAATGGAGCCTCTGCCAAGCTTCGTTAGTCAGGCCTGTGTTCTAGCTGTTTTTGGAACTCTTGTCAACTTCCTCCCAGCAGTGTTTCTCATAATCACAATTAATCTTCAGTGATTTGTGAGTTCAGGAGCCCAAGGAGTTTGGGATATCTAATCTATATAGTCTGTCACTTTGTTGGAGGAAGGCAATCTTTAGAAGCCAACTTAAACCTAGAATGAAGTAGACATGCCTATTTTGTCAGGCACTGATTAATCTTAGAGAGTCTTCCACAGAATGTGGGATTGTAGGTTTAGAAGGGAATGAAATAGAAATAATTTGACTTCTTAGGGACTTTGGATTAGGAGTATGGGACATGGCTGGTAAAAATCGTCTTATCCTAAGTATTATAGCAAATGTAAAATAACTGCTTTGCAGAAGCTTGAGACTTGGGTACATTTTATTTTCAACAGACTTCTCAATTTCGATATTTAGTACTGACCTAGAGAGAGAATAATACTTAGAGAATCCCAGAAGTATAAAATTTTTATTTAGGTATTGATATTGATTAGTAGGTGGTAGGAATATTAGTATAGTACATTTCCAAGTAAGATAAATTGCCAATTGCTTTAAAGCTTCCTATTTCAATTATTTCCCTAAGGGTTTCATCTACACAAAATTATGATTTTCCTTTTAATAACAGATAAATGGAAATGTAAGTTGATTAATAGCTTATTCAAAGAACTTTGGCACTCAGAGAGTGAACTAGAGCTAGAATTTAGGTCTCCTAAATCTTATTCTAGGTTGGTTTTCCTAGAATTGGCTGTAGGGATTGCACTATGAAGACTTGCTAATGGAAAGAATTATACTTTATACTGCAAAAGAATGCCCTATTCTTCCTAGAATTGGCTGTAGGGATTGCACTATGAAGACTTGCTAATGGAAAGAATTATACTTTATACTGCAAAAGAATGCCCTATTCTTAACTACAGGTGGCAAGAGATATAAAGAAGGTGAACATTTACACAATAAGACCATAGTAAACTATGCTATCAAAAGTGAACATCAGGGTTGCACCTATTTTAGAAGCTGGATCTAAATAATTGGACTCTGGTATGTGAAAAGTCAGATGATCAAACCAGACTGAAAGAAGATAACAAGATCCCAAAGAGGAAAAAAAATTGTTCTTTCAGGATGTCAAACCTATCTTTGAGATATTCATCATCCAGAGGGTCCTGGGGTTCTTTGTTTCCAAACATTAGGATAGTGCAAATATTCCTGCTCATGGTGGACGCGCACTGTATTTACATCAACCAACTCTTCAAACACCAGTCAGAGAAATCTTTCTCTAAATGAAGGTGCCATTTTTCTTGACAGTTCAACTTTATAAAGGTATGACTTTGAGTTGTTTTGACTAGTAGAAAGAAACATTTGCCTTTTTTTGCTCTGTTTCTGTATTTAGGCTTTCACTTGTCCCAGCCAAGATTATTTAGAACCCCAAAACAGAAGGTCAAATATGTTCAATGCTAAATAATTAGATTCTCTCCATTTACACAAAAAACCATAACTGACTACAATTGAACTTTTAAATTATCTGTATTGTTATATAAAACATTTTATAAATTAGGAATCTAAATATTTGTTTTTTGCTTTTATCGTCTGTCATAGAAGACATCGTGGCTCTGTTCACTGTTTAACTATTAATAAAGGTTAATAACAGACAGTATATGATGGTACTTTTAACTAGGGCAAACAAAAGTAATATCTTAACAATGAGGAGTTGGTCTTTGCTATCTATACCTCGTGTCTAATTTTTCCTACAATTTAAATGTCATTCCTCATCTCTACCCATTTGTAAGGGTCTCAGTTTTCTGCTCTTGCATGACTTATTTTAAAGGATCACAATAAGGCCAGGTAATTCATATTTTTAAAATTCCATTTAGAATAATTCCATCTAAAAATTCACAAGGAAGAAAATTTCAATATAAAATAATAAATTACTAATATTGGAATTTCAGTCATTATTGATGGCAACAAGGAGATAATTTGTAGCAGAATATTTTAATGGCAACTTTCTTATATCGCTTATTGTGTTCTATTTGTTCTGACCACAAAAATTACTCTATATCCACCAGAATTCATAAAGCAGGCATGATGAAGTCTTTTTCCTTGGTTCTCATGTCTAAGAACATGAACCTCAGAGGCATGTCATTTTTCAATACTATGTTCTGAACAGACAGAGCACATTCTTTATTTTTGAATAGATAAATCTTAAAACATAGAGAGAGGTATGGTTTGAGGTGTGTCCAGTATGAGGATAATAGGACTCAGCAGATGTCAAATTGGATTTTATTGATTACTAAAGGAAAATGAGGTGCTTTCAAAAAGATAAAACAGCTGGCGTTGGGATGAGTACTGAGAAAAGAGGACAAAAACAGGCTTGTAGAGGAGGAAAATCTCAACAGAACTGACTCTTACCTGTGCTGATGTTCAAAACTGGCTTTTGAACAAAAGCTGCGTCCTTAGCCCTATAATAAGACTAGGGGGATGAGAAATATAAAGGTGAAAATTTACACAACAAGACCATAATAAACTATGCTACCAAAGGTGAATGTTGGAGATACACATATTTGAGAAATTGGGTCTAGATAATTGGACTCAGATGTGTGAAAAGCCAGGTAACCAAACCAGAATGCTTTGTACAGAGAAAAATGGATCAAACGTTCTCAAAAATCTATCTTTTTTGATATTATCTTTCACTGATGTTGATTTTCAATGAGAAACAGGCTTTGGAATAGTTTCAGATCCCCTGAAACACTGAAGTTGAGTAGACCAAGCTTTAGACTTCTGACACCAAGTGTTTGGATATGCAAAACACTATCTAGCAATTATTTCATTCTTCATTCTGAAGACAGATTAGGAATCCGTCTCTATTTAGCTGAAAACTGAGTCCAAGATAATGAGGAGATGGTGTTAACTGTGGGTGTGTCAAAATCATCTAACACATTTCCTCCTCCATTTATCTTTTTAAATGCTGACACTATTTCTATTTTTCTTTATCTACCATGAATCTAAGAAGGGACTCTATGGCTAAAAACCAGGAATATTTGGATATCAGTTATTTTAAAGTTAAATTATTTTAAAATGAAGGCAATGCTAAATATAGTCTTTCATGGATTAAAAATAATTAGCTGACATACTTGTGAATGGTATTTAGCATTAGGGGGATATTTTAGTAAAATACTTTGCTCTAAACACATACATGGTAGTAAATGCTACAACTAATAAAATAAAAGATAGGGTAGAACTTACTATCAAGAATTTGGACACTCTTCTGTCCGGAATATACTTAATCCTGTAGTCAGACATCATAAGATATGTTTGTGCATGGTTATAATTTAGGTATGAATATATTTTAGGATAATCAGTTTGGAGTACAGTGTAAGGTGGTTTGGAGTTGGCACAGGGCAAATCAGGGAGATTCATAAAGAGGTTGTTGTATTTCATCAGATGGAGAGTGATGGGGCATGTGTTAAGGCATTAGCAGTGTGAATGAAAACTAAGGAGAGATGGGAGGTATGTAATACAAGAATACAAGAAGCTGATGTATTCCATGCAGGGGCGAGAAAGAGAAAAATTAAACGTGATACATTTAGTTCCGTTGATAGAAATATGGGAGTCAGGTGGTTGTAGAGACCTGACTCTACAAGTTGAGCCTACGGTGAAATATTTAGAATACATTCATTAAGCTGTTGAAGGAGGCAACTGAACCTTTGGAGAGAAGTATAGGAGATAAATGTAGAATTGAGATTGGGCCATATAGAGTTGATAATGATTATTACAGTTAAGCCCTTCAAGAAAAAGCTATAGAAAGGAGAAAGCAAGTTCTGAGCACAGAAACTTAGAAAATACTTACAGCAATGGAATAAGAAAAATTTGAAATAATTATCCAGGAATACAGAAAAAAAATAAGTTTGGAATAAAATCAGGACGGAAGAGTTTCACAGAGTTGAGAGTTTTAAGAAACACATAGTTAAATAGGTTAAAAGACAAACAATGAAGGTAGAAGGAAGGTCTCTGGATATGATTTTTAGGAACTACAAGTGACCTTTAAGAGTGCAGTTTCTATAGATTAGTGAAGATGGAAATTAGATTTTCAGGGCCTAAAGAATGAATGTTATGAGGAAATAAACCCAACAAGTGGATATCAATCATTTGGGAATGCTGGATGTGAAAGAAAAGAGAGAATTAAGATAATAATTATGTAGCAAAAGGTCTTCTCCCCAAAAGAGTCTGTATAGTTTTTATAATGAGCAAGTGGGAGTCCATCAAGAGCAATAAAACCAGAGGATGCTAGAGGGGGAATAAATGAAAGAATATGCTACTGAAAGTTATCAAGGACATGAAATGAAAGGCCAACCAATTATCATCACTAAATGATGAGCAATAAAGTGGTTCAGTCATTAGTGTAGCAACTTTAGAACTTCAATGCATTAGGTTTCACCAACATATCTTTCAATTAACCAATATTTATCCATATTTTACAGATAAAGAAATATGAAGTGCATAAATGCTAAGTAGTTTGTTCCAGGTCTCAAGAAGCAGAAAGGGATGTGGATTATTTGGCTGTGAGGCTCTTGCTTTTTCTAGGATGTGATGCTGTCATTCAGTCATAGTGAGACAAAGGCTGTAGTAGAGAGATATGCAGAGTGGGTGAGAAGAGCATATGAGTCATGGGCTTGCATGTTCTCCAGGCAGCTGTCATAGTGCAGCAGAGGAACAAATTTTGTGATAACAATTTGTTCAGTGTCTTTTACTCCACTTGCCAGGTCAGCTCTTTGAGGACGGGGAAATGTAATACTCACCTTGAAATCTCAGCATCTAGTAAAAATGGCACTTCATAGTTGTTTGCCAAATTAATTGAAATGAAATATCTACTTTGGAGGCAGATCTGCTATATAGTCAACAAAGCTTACCAGACACGTTTTTCCTTTTATGCTAGAAAGCTTAAGCAGCCATTTTCCTACCATCTTTTTTCTGAGACCCTATGCAAAGGCTTTCTTAGAAAAATAAAAAGAGTGAGTAGGAATAAACAGAACAATAGAAAAATAAAAACAACAAGATATATTTACCACTCCCCTTCCTCTTTTACCAGAGATTGAAAGAGCCTAAATCCTCAGTAAGACCCAAAGTTCCCAGGAACTTCAAATAGTATAAGTTACCTCCAAGACTTTAAATATATTAACAGTTTTTCTTCCTTTTTCAAAAAGTCTGAACTTGAGGGGATATAAGGGGAAAGCTCATTCGTTACTTTGTCTCCCCCAGGGTAGAGGTCATATTACCACCAATATCTGTACTACCAGAGTACTACTACCTAACATACCTTTCACCAACATACCTTTCGATTAACCAATATTTATCTATATTTTACAGATAAAGAAATATGAAGCACATCAAGGCTAAGTAGCTTGTTCCAAGTCTCAAGAAGCAGAAAGGGATGTGGCTTGTTTGACTCTGAGGCTCAGTTTATGAAGAGGTTTCTCCATGAGTTATGTATATTTGAGCTTATATATTCTAGTGAGTTATGTAATATTATCCCATTTTGAACATAAAAAATTAAGTTTATAATCCAAATCACACACCTGGTAAGTCATAAAAAACAAGATTCACATCCAGATTCTCTAATACCCTGTCTTTCCATTGTTACTATGCATCTGTCTCTTCTGAATCTTTTCTGGTAATTCATTTATACATTTCATCACGTTTGATGTAGTAGGTATATGCAGGGTAGTCCTTGAGATTTGAACCATGTTTGTCTTCATTGTTTATCATTTTACCTACCATCCTTCCTCGCCTAGGTACTATATGGAAGGATGTTCAGTGTGCATTTGAAAAGAAGGTGTATTCTGCTGCTGTTGGATGGAATGCTCTGTATATGTTTGTTAGGTCTATTTGGTCTAATGTGTTTTTCGTGTCTAATGTTTCCTCATTAATTTTCTGTCTAAATGATTCATCCATTGTTGAACATAGCATATTGAAGTCCCCTACTGTTATTGTGTTGCCATCTATCTCTCACTTCAGATCCTTTAATAGTTCTTTTATTTATTTAGGTGCTCCAATGTTGGGTACATATATATTTACAATATTTATATCCTCTTGATGAATTGATCCTTTTATCATTATATAATATTTTTCTTTGTCTGTTTTTTTTTGTTTGTTTTTTGTTTTTGTTTTTTTTGAGATGGAGTCTCGCTCTGTCACCCAGGCTGGAGTGCAGTGATGCAGTCTGGGCTCACTGCAATCTCTGCCTCCCAGGCTCAAGTGATTCTCCTGCCTCAGCCTCCCGAGTAGCTGGGATTACAGGCACATGCCACTGGACTCAGCTAATTTTTGTATTTTTAGTGGAGATGGGGTTTCACCATGTTGCCCAGGCTGGTCTCAAACTCCTGACCTCAGGTGATCCAGTTGCCTCAGCCCCCCAGAGTGCTGGAATTACAGGCGTGAGCCACCATAACTAGTCTTCTTTGTTTTTATAATTTTGACTTAAAATCTATTTCTCTGATATATGTATAGCTATCTTGCTGTATTTTGTTTTCTGTTTGTGTGGATTATCTTTTCTCATCTCTTCCCTTTCAGTACATGTGTATCCTTAAAAGTAAGCAGAGTCTCTTGTAGGCAGCATATAGTTGAGTCTTCTTCTTCTTCTTTTTTTTTTTAATCCGTTCAGCTATTCTATGTCTTTTTTATTGGAGAATTTAGTCCATTTAGTCCAGTTTCATTTGAAGTAATTATTGATAGGTATGACTTACTACAACCATTTGTTAATTGTTTTCTGTTTTTTTTTTTTTCTTCCTCACTCTCTTGCTGTCTTCCTTTGTGGTTTTAGTGGTATGTTTTGAATTAATTCTATTTTTGTTTTGTGCTTTGACTAAATATTTTTGCTTTGTGGTTACCAAGAGGCTTACATAAAATATCTTATAGTTAAAACAGACTATTTCAAGCTGATAACAGCTTAACTTTGATTGCATCCAATAACTTTACACTTTTAGTCCCCCAGCCACATTTTATATTTTTGATACTGAAATTTACCATTACTTTTTTTTTTTTTTTTTTTTTTTTGATACCATGTTTCTCTCTTGTCATCCAGGCTGGAGTACAATGGTATGATCTCAGTTCACTGCAACTTCTGCCTCCCGAGTTCAAGCAATTCTCCCCCTGTGCCAGCCTTCCAAGTAGCTGGATTTACAGGCGCCTGCCACCACGCCCAGCTAATTTTTGTATTTTTAGTCGAGACAGGGTTTCCCCATGTTGGCCAGGCTGGTCTCAAACTCCTGACCTCAAATGATCCGCCTGCCTCGGCCTCCCAAAGTGTTGGGATTACAGGTGTGAGGCACTGCGCCTGGCCCAGAATTTACCATTACTTTTAATGTGTATATTTTGATAATTTATTTTAGCTGTAGTTGTTATTAGTAATTTTGCCTTTTAATACTTGTACTAGGGATATAATTGCTTTATATACCATCATTACAGTCCTAGAGTATTCTGAGTATGGCTCTGTTTTACTTATATTACTGAATTTTCTATTTTTGTAAGTTATATGTTATTAATTAGCCACATTTTGTTTCAGATTAAATAACTTTCTTTAATAACTCCTATAAGGCAGGCCTAGTGGTGATGAGCTCCCTTAGCCTTTGTTTGTCTGTGAAAGTTTTTATTTCTTTTTCATTTCTGAAATGCAGATTTTTCTGGGTAAAGTATTTTTGATTGGCAAGTTTTTTGCTTTCAGCACTTTGACTATATCATCCCAACCTTTCCTGGCCGGCAGGATTTCTGCTGAGAAATCTGCTAAGAGTTGTATTGAAACTCATTTATATGTGATGTGTTTCTTATCTCTTGCTCCTCTTAGAATCTTTTTTTTTTTTGTTTTTGTCTTTGAATTTTGATAGTTTGATTATTACGTGTTTTCCAGAACTCCTTTTTGGGTTGAATTTGGTTGGAGATCTCTGAACTTCTTGTACCTGGATGTTGGTTTCTGTCTCCAGATTAGGGAATTTTTCAGCCATTATTTCTTTAAATATGGTTTTTGCCCCTTTTTCTCCTACTTCTCTTCTGCAACTCCTATTATATAAAGGATTGGTCTCCCGTAATTCCTATAGGCTTTCTTCATTCTTTTTCATTCTTTTGTCTGTTTGCACCTCTGACTGGATAATTTCAAATGTTCTCTTTCAGCTCACTGATATTTCTTCTGCTTGAGTCTGCCATTGAAACTTTTAATTGAATTTTTCAGTCCAGTCTTTTTATTCTTCATCTCTAGGATTTCTATTTGGTTCTCTTTTGTTGTTTCTACTTATTTGTAAAACTTCTCATCTTGTTTGTGTAGTTTTTCCAAATTTTATTTAATTTCTATTTGTACTTTTTTTAACTTAAAATGATTATTCTGAATTCTTTGTCACTCCATAGATCTCCATTTCTTTAGGGTCCATTATTAGCACTTTATTAGTTTCTGTTGGAGGTGTCATAACTCCCCAGTGCTTTGTAATCCTTGTGTCTTGCATTGTTATCTTTTCATTTGAAGAGGTACCCCCTCCTTCTGGCCTTTACAGGTGTTCTTTGGCAGGGCTAGACCTATACTATTTAGTGTAGCCTGTAATTCTTCAAGGACCAGCTGGTAATGACCCTGGGCAGGCAAAGCTAACTGTGCATTTTCTACCTGCCTGGGATGCTGCCTTTGCTCTGATATTGGCTGGGGCTATTGACTGGTCCTGCTGTCTGGCAAGACCACTGACTGGGCTCTGTTATCACACAGAGCTACTGACTGGGTGCTTAAATATCTTCTGGTCAGACTAGTCACAGAATTTATTCCCTGGCTGGAAAATTGTGCTTTCTGGGATTGTGGGGAAAAGAAAGAAAGATCAGCCTGTTACTGTGTCTATATAGAAAGAAGCAGACATAAGAGACTCCATTTTGTTCCGTATTTGAGATGCTGTTAATCTGTGACCCTGCCCACAACCTTGTCCTTGCAAGAGATCAAGGTTTAAAGGATTTTGCGCTGTGCAGGGTGTGCTTTGTTAAACAAGTGCCTGAAGGCAGCTTGCTGGTTAAAAGTCATCACTGTTCTCTTAATCTAAAGTACCCAGGATACGCACACTGCCAAAGGTCACAGGGACCCTCTGCCTAGGAAAGCTAGGTATTGTCCAAGGTTTCTCCCCATGTGATGGTCTGAAATGTGGCCTCGTGGGAAGGGAAAGACCTGATCGTCCCCCAGCCTGACACCCGTGAATGGTCTGTGCTGAGGAGGACTAGTACAAGAGGAAAGAAGGCCTCTTGGCGGTTGTTGGCAGTTGAGATAAAGAAAAGCATCTGTCTCCCGCCCGCCCCTGGGCAATGGAACATCTCAGTATAAAACCCGATTTTATGTCCTGCTTACTGAGAAAGGAGAAAACTGCCTTAGGGCGAAAGGCGGGACTTGCTAGCGCAATGCTGCTCTTTATGCACTAAAAAGGTTTATGGAGATGTTTACATATGCATATCAAGGCACAGCACTTTTCCTTAAACTTATTCATGTCACAGAGATCTTCATTCACATGTCTCACTGCTGACTTTCTCCCTACAATGATCCTATTATCCTGCCACTTCCTTTTCTTTAAGATGGTAAAGATAATTATCAATAAATACTAAGGGAACTCAGAGACTGGTGCCGGCGTGGGTCCTCTGTATGCTGAGCGCCGTCCCCTGGGACCACTTTTTCTTTCTCTATACTTTGTCTCTGTACCTCATTTCTTTTCTCAAGTCTCTCGTTCCACCTAACGAGAAATGCCCACAGGTGTGGAAGGACAGGCCACCCCCTCAGGGATTTGCAGTTGGGCAGGGCTATAGGCTGAACTCCAAAGTTAGGAGAAGTTGCTGCTTAGAATGATGGGGGTCAGAGGCTACACTCCTTAGAAAAGCACAGTGGAGGGTTGCTTGCTTGTTAAGGTGGAGCTTCCCTGTGGGGTTTCTTCCCTGTAAGATGGACTTTTGGCTGAATTGAGTTTGACTTCCCCGGTCAAGCAGGTCTAGCCCTCATGCTTCTCTGAAAGGCATATAGATGTCCTTGATGGGGCTTTTTAGCTGAGTAGAGCCGTGGATTGACTTCCTGGGTCAAGCAGGTCTACCTCATGTGTCTTTCTGAAATGAGTGGAGGTGTGTATCTCCTTGTCTTGGCAGAGGTCACTGGTGTGGGCTCTGAGACAGGACATGGGGACTAGCTATCTAAGGCCTCAAGCTAGGTTGCACTTCCTACCATGCTTCTGAAGATGACCAGCTTAGCTTTGTAAATGAACGATGAAGTTGACTAGTGTCTCTGATTGGGCACCACAGCTAGCAAGAATACAAAGGTAACGCCATGATCTGTGTGCTAGTCACTACGACCTCTGCCTCCTTTCTTTGTTTCTACTTGACACCAGGTAGTCTAGCTATGCTGTTACCTCCAGTGTTCTCCATGAGGTAAGCCCAGAGTGGGATTTCTGAGAAGCATCTGGGAATACTAGAGATGCTGAATGATTGCCTCTAGTTTTCTTTTCCTCTACTAAAAACCATGGGCCCAGGAAAACCCTCTTTGTCTGGTGTTGTGTTAACTTTGGCAGGGGGCAAGGTGGCAGGGTTGAAGTGAAACTATGCTTCTTAGCCTTCTAATTCCATTTTCATTCCATGTACCTTGTGGTTGTCTCACGTTAGTGTCCAAGTAATGGAGTTTTAAAAAAGATACTCTGGTCTGGGGATAGTTGCTAGCTGAATGTTCTGTAGAGAAGGGTAGAGTCTGGGACTTTCTATTCTTCATTTTTGCTGACATCACCAGAAAACAAACTCCCTGCCCTGGATACTGAGGTAAGTGAGTAAAGAGGTAAAGCTTGCAAAAATTGCACTGCATTATGTACAGGCTTTAACTGGCTTATGTGAGTCCACACCATGTCCTTATGAAAGCCCTACTGTCTCTCTAATGCAAAGTAAATACATTGTGTGTTGGAAACAAGCCTGTTATCTTGGTCTCGTGAATTATCTAAAATATTTGGCCAAGGCTGGAATGTCGTATACAGTATGCATTCCTAAGAAGTTATTCTTGTGATTCTTTGATTCAACAGCTTCTGTTTTTTTCTGACTCTTTCTGCAGATTAATATTCCTCACATTTTTAAATGGAAATAGATAACCAGACGTGGGTGAGAGAATTTATTCTTCTTGGCTTATCCAGTGACTGGTGCACTCAGGTCTCCCTGTTTTCCCTGTTCTTGGTCACATACCTCATGACAGTGCTGGGGAACTGTCTCATTGTCCTTCTGATCAGACTGGACAGCCGACTCCACACTCCCATGTATTTCTTTCTCACCAACCTCTCGCTTGTCGATGTCTCCTATGCCACAAGTATAGTCCCTCAGCTGCTGGCACATTTTCTTGCAGAACATAAATCCATCCCATTCCCGAGCTGTGCAGCCCAGTTATTTTTCTCCCTGGCTTTGGGTGGGATTGAGTTTGTTCTCCTGGCTGTGATGGCCTATGACCGCTATGTGGCTGTGTGTGACCCCCTCGATACTCGGCCATCATGCATGGAGCACTGTGTGCTAGGTTGGCCATCACATCCTGGGTCAGTGGCTCCATCAACTCTCTTGTGCAGACTGCTATCACCTTTCAGCTGCCCATGTGCACTAACAAGTTTATTGATCATATATCCTGTGAACTCCTAGCTGTGGTCAGACCGGCTTGTGTGGACACCTCCTCCAATGAGGCCACCATCATGGTGTCTAGCATTGTTCTTCTGATGATACCCTTCTCCCTGGTTCTTTTGTCCTACATCCAGATCATCTCCACCATCCTAAAGATCCAGTCCAGAGAAGGAAGAAAGAAAGCCTTTCACACGTGTGCCTCTCATCTTACAGTGGTTTCCCTGTGCTATGGCACAACCATTTTCACTTACATCCAGCCCCGCTCTGGTCCCTCAGTCCTTCAAGAAAAGCTGATCTCTGTCTTCTATGCCATTGTTATGCCTCTGCTGAACCCTATGATTTATAGTCTAAGGAATAAAGAGGTGAAGGGGGCCTGGCATAAGCTATTAGAGAAATTCTCTGGGATAACATCAAAGCTGGCAACTTGACTCGTGAACATCACTTTGAGGAAAAGCGTTGCCTCATTGTTCTCCACCCAACTCAGATATGGCAAGGATAAACTATGTTGCTCTGGCAACCAGGAAGGAGATGATGTAACATGTACTGGGGATGTTATGTAGGAGGCTGAGTGGTTGAGTTGGATGCGGTGTGGGATGTGGGGATAATTTTATATCCCAGCAGTATGATTAGTGGAGTTAGCTACTGCTGTAACAGAACCTTCCACAATTTCTCAATCTCCACTCTTATGTTCTGATAAAAACTGAAAAAAATACTACTTACTGTTTTGGTTTGTCACATTATTTATAATCATAGACCTATTCATACATCTTACCTTGGAACAGTGGTTCTTATTTATTGACATTTTGTGAAAGGTTGTAGTGTTTGCATTTAAAACAAAATGCATTTTCACATTTGAAGACTCACTTAAAATAATTGGTTGTTTATGTAGCCACATACAGTAATTATGAGTCAACATTCCAAGAAGGATGTTGTTGTCAAGGCTTATTAAAATGATTTTGTGCAGGACTTTCTAAATGTGAACAAAATGTTTTTCTCTGAGTGCTGGAGGTAATTCAGTGAAGAAATATCAACTAAAGTTCTTGTTTTGCCCTGATAGGGTTAAAAAATGGTTGTTTGTAATGAAGACTATTATTAGCCAAGGAAAATAAAAGTTTCAGGCACTACTTCACAGTACTCAGTTTGAGAGGAATTTTACACATAAGAGGTATTGTTTAACATATTAAAATTGTCCAATCTCAGGAAAATTCACAAACCCTATTTTTGAATGTTTAGAAACAAAATAAGCAATAAATTATGAGATAATTTATAAAACATCAAAGACATAGTTAATCTAAGAAATGACACTCTTTAGCCAATACCAGTGAAAAGAAGACAATTTTAGCATGAATTTTGGGGAGTCAGGATAGATGCCTCACCTGTGCAAATGTTACTTTCAAGTTTCCATAGTAAGGATATTTCTTATTCCTTCTCACACATACAACAGAGCACTGGTCAACTTTCTAAACCTAGTTATCTGAGCTCGAGAGCGGGCCTCACTGCTGCTAAAATTTCTAAATAATACAAAAGAAGAAGAAACAAATATATAAGGTAAAGAAGGGGAAAGAGGAGAAAAAATATGATAGTAGCTGATCATCTCACTTCCTTGAAGTAATCTAAGTCCTGTTTCTTCTTTCAGTAAGTTAATTTTCTGTTCTTCCACTGGTAACCATGTTGTCACAGAACCGCAGGTATTTAAGAAGGTTCATATAATCCAAAGCCCTTTTGAAATATCAGTTTTACCTTAATTACTATTCTGTCTTAAATTTTGCAAGGTAGGCAAGCATCCCCAAAGATGTCAATGGCAGCAAACTAAAACTTCTATTGCTGTTAACTTAAGCATTATCAATAGAGTGTCTAGTACGTGTCAGTGACAATGAATAGTTCTGGAGATTCTGTGGTGAACATGATACAATTCTGGGTTGCATAGCAGGGGTGATGGACAATGAAGCAATTATAAAGTAATGTTGTAAATATTACAGATAGGGTAAGCCCATCAGGGGTGTCACAGAAATCTTCCTGTTAAAACAAAACAACAGAAAAGATCTAGATTGAGACCAGGAAAGTGAGAGCAAGTTATCCAGATGACAAGGAATTAGAGCAAAGGAAAAACCTGAGCCAAAGTGCAGAGGGTGAGAGTTGAGTATCCAGAAATACCTGGAAGCTGTGCTTGTAGGGCAGAGAAGAGTGAGGAAGTAGTGAGGATGAAGTGGGTATGCATTGATTCATGGTGGGCACTGAATGCCACATTATCTTTCAACTATATCTTAATAGCAATGGGAAGTCAGTAATGATTTTTTTGTTTTTTTGTTTTTGACAGAGTTTCACTCTGTCACCCAGGCTAGATTACAGTGGTGTGATCTCCGCTCACTGCAAGCTCCACCTCCTGGGTTCACACCATTCTCCTGCCTCAGCCTTCCAAGTAGCTGGGACTACAGGCGCCCGCCACCACACCTGGCTAATTTTTTGTATTTTTAGTAGAGATGGGGTTTCACCATGTTACCCAGGATGGTCTTGATCTCCTGACCTCATGATCTACCCACATCGGCCTCCCAAAGTGCTGGGATTACAGGTGTGAGCCACCGCACCCACCAGATGTCAGTAATGATTTTAAAGCAGAAGAATGGCTTGATAAATTTTACATTTCTGAAATATCACTAGCAAATGAGATAGAGGAATAAAAGATTGGAAGCAAGGAGTCAATCTCGTGGGCTGCTCCATTAATACCATTTAGACACTAGAGGAATCTGAACTAAGGGTGTGACGGTGATCTTAGGCCTGCAGGGCTGAGCTCAGCAGGCTGGGTGAGCATAGCCGGGTCAGCTCATGGTAAATCCCAAATGGAAAATATGGAGATCACTGAGTTTTGAAGCACAGGTGCAGATAAAAGGGGAAATTGCATCATTATCATTATAGCAAAAATTTCAAGTCTGATTACCCAGACATTAGGCCTTGATGACCTAGCTCACTATTTAGAAAAGTTATGCTAAGTATGGTGTAATGTTGAAGATACTGACATGAATGACTCACTCTTCAAGGCTTATTGAAGATTATTCATAATTATCTTCAAGGATTATTGACTTATGATGAGCTTCAAGGATTATTGACTTATGATGAGCTTCTATGAAATACAACCTGTCCCCTGCCTATATTTCAACCTATTCTTTGCACTACTTGTTTCTTGGATCAAGAGCAAACCAAGTTGGAAGGAAACTGGATCTCCAATCTGGATCAGATTCTGTGGTCTGGTCTGTTGAGGCTTAAGACCATGTGCTTCTGCTGAGTCCTCATAAGATGACCCTGGTTGGGCTCCTGCAGACAGGGAGTTAAGAAGTGTGAAGTGTGTGGTGTCAAGATGGAACAGACACTCCCCAGGCCTTATCCCTCCCTGTGGAGGGAAGTAGGTTGGCTTCCACAGACTTTCCTGAGAGATGGACTGGTCTGGGGCCTGCATGGCTGGGCTGCCATGCTGTATGCATAGTGTCTGCCTCTGGGTCCTTGTCTTCTGAGTTGTGAAATGAATAAAGATACAGCCAAAAACTTTTAAGAAGGGAATGCCCTTCTGCTCTGGTGATCAAGAAAGCATAGATGTGTATAGAAGAACTGGTTAGATAATTTCATATAAGGAGATTTAGGAGGGAAGAATTTTATAAGTGGCAGAATGAGTATCAGTCAAATCTTAATAGTGAGAAATCATAGGTGTATGCAAGGGTATAATTTTTCCAAAGCTAAGGTTATGCAGAGAATTAAATTATCAGGCTAAATGTTTCCAAATGCGTATTCATTAGCCTGTATCCTAGGCTTCTTACTATCCAGGGCTTTCTTCTAAGGGGCTTGTTGTAGAGGTCTGAAATAAACCCGTGACTTCAGTTGTGACCTGATCTGATCAGTGTCTAATTCTGTGGCAGGGACTGGCTAGTTGCTAATTGGACTTATTTTTTTCTTCTCCTTGATACAGAATTAAACTAAATATGAGCCTATTTCTGAGGGCAGCTATGGCCACAGGACCAAGTTCTAACCACTAGAGCATGAATACACAGAAAATATGCCACCTCCAGACCTGGCTGGTTGAAACCGCCTGATCGCCAGCCTCTGGTGCTTATTGTCTTGCTCTGAAATCATCTCAATCTTGGGACTCTAGAACAGGGTGGGCCCAGGCAGTAGAAGAGTCCCTGGTGGACAAGGTGTGGGTCCGGAGTCACTGATAGGACGAGAGTTACCCAAAAGAACCACTTCACCAGTATCACCTACGTAAAAATTTTGTGTAAATGAGAAAGAAAGGTTTTTTGTGCTAACTGATGGTTATTTTAGAATTGCTTATTTCAGCAATTAGCTTACTGAAGAACACATAAAGATTTTTATTAATATAATCATTTCAGAAATATCCTTAGGATATCCATTTAGAACTATACTACTTATAAATTACAAATGCTTTTTGTCTTCAAGTAACTCACAATGTTATCTGTTTCTTATAACCTGGACTTTGTAAGTATTATAAATGTGTTTAGATGGCTTTAGATTTTCAACTTTTAAAGTAAATAACCAGTACCGAGAATGTTCAATCAAAAAGCTTCAAGTCTTTATGGTATAAACTGATGTTGAACCAACACTGCAAAGTCCGTAATTTGCATTTGATTTTTTTGAGCCTAAATGCTATGCTACTATTAATAAATAATAAGGAATACTTTTTTATATTGTATTCTTTATTAAGGTATGATTTATAGACTATGAAATTCACCCTTTTTATTCTCAGTTCTATGTTTTGAAAAATGCATGTAACTACATAAACACTACCACAGTCAGGATATATGAGTTTCATTTCCCCAAACATACCTTTGTGTTCCTTTGTGCTCAATTTATTTTCTTGGACATCACTCACTGGTGATCACTAATTAGATTTCTGTCTTTATATGCTTGCCTATGCAAAATATCATATACATGAAATAATATATGTAGCATGTAGCTTTTTTACTCTGACTTTTATCTTTGCATAATGCATTGAGTTGCACTCATGATGTTACATGTTACAGTAGATCATTCTTTTTAATTGCTAATATTCCATTATATGCATGCATAATATGTCAATTTGCTATTTTGAAGTACATTTGCATTGTTTCTACATTTTATAATTGGACCAAAACTATTGTAAACATTCAAGTACAGATTTTTAGGTAAACATAAGTGTTTATTTCAATTGGGTAAAATAAAATCTCCTGTAGGAGTCATATGGCTAGGCTATATGCCAAGAGCATGTCTATGTTCACAAGAAAGTGCTGCACTACTTTTAAATGTGGTTGTACACTTGGCATTTGCATCTGCATCCATACTATCATATATTAGTTATTCCACATCATTGTCAACATTTACTAATGATAATTATTATTATAGTATTTTATTTCTAACTGACAAATAATACTTGTATATATTTATGAGATACAATATGATGTTTTGATATATGCATATATTGTGAAGTAATTAAATCAAGGTAATTAACATATCCATCCCCTCATACACTTATTTTTTGTGATGATAACACTTAAAATTTATGCTCTTAGCAATTTTAAAATATGCAATACATCATTATTAATTATAGTAATCATGCTGTGCAATAGATCTCAAAATGTATTCCTTCTGTCCGAAAACTTTTTACCCTTTCACCAATATCTCCTTGTTTCCCTCTGTATCCCACCCCCACCACAACCTCTAGTAACCATCATCATACTCTCTACTTCTATGAGTTCAACTTTTTAAATATTTTTTTAAAAAAACGTCTATTTTAGGTTTGGTGATACATGTGAAAGTTTGTTACATAGGTAAACACATTTCACGGGGGTTTGTTGTACATATTATTTCATCACCCAGGTATTAAGCCCCAGTTCCCAATAGTTATCTTTTCTGCTCCTCTTCCTCCTCCCATCCTCTCCTCTCAAGTAGACCCCAGTGTCTGTTATTTCCTTGTTTGTGTTCATAGGTTCTTATCATTTAGCTCCCACTTATAAGTGAGAACGTGCAGTATTTGGTTTTCTGTTCCTGCATTAGTTTGCTAAGGATAATAGCTTCCAGCTCCATCCACGTTCCTGAAAAAGACATTCTTTTTTATGGCTACATAGATGATTTCATTCTTTTTTATGGCTGCATAGATGTCAAACTATCTCTGCAAACAACCTGATTCTATATCCAGGAAACCACACAGTCTTGGTCCCAAAGCTCCTCCAGCCGACAAACCACTTTAGCAAAGTTGCAGGATACAAAATCAATGTACAACAATCACTAGCATTCCTATACACCAACAACAGCCAAACTGAGAGCCAAATCAAAGTGCCACAAAAAGAATAAAATACCTAGGAATATAGCTAATCAGGGAGGTGAAAGGTATCTACAATTAGAATTACAAAACCATGCTCAAAGAAATCAGAGAAGACACAAACAAATGGAAAAACATCACATGCTCATGGACAGGAAGGACCAATATCATTAAAATGGCTATGCTGCCTAAAGCAATTTACAGATTCAATGCTATTCCTATCAAACTACCAATGACATTCCTCATGAACCTAGAAAACACTATTTAAAAATTCACATGGAGCCAAAAAAGGGACTGAATAGCCAACGCAATCCTAAGCAAAAAGAACAAAGCTGGGGGCATCAGGCTACCCAACTTCAAATTATACTACAGGCAACATGTTGGGGAGGGCGTAGAGATAAAAGACCCTTGCACACTCTTGTTAGGAATGAAATTTAATACAATTTTTTGAAATTAGACATTCTAATAGATTGATAGTAACATCTCATTGTGGTTTTAATTTGAATTTTTTAAAAGGACTAATGATATTGAACATATTTTCCTATGTATTGCAGTCATCTGAATGACTTTTTGGTGGGCGGTCTTTTCAGATCCTGAAGAGTTTTGATTGAGATGTTTATTTTCTTATTATTGAGTTCTCAGGGTTTGTTACATAGTATAGACAGACATCTTACATGGAATGCATGTTTTGCAAATATCTTCTAGTCTATAGCTTGTCTTTTCATTCTCTTAACAGTTTCTTTTAAAAAGCAGTTTTAATTTTAAGAAGTCAAATTTATCTATTTGTTTCATTTATAAATTGTACTCTTTGTGTCCTAAGAAGTCTTTGCCTAACCCAAACCACAAAGATTTTAATCATCACTTAAGTCTCTAGTCCATTATATTTAAGTCCATGATCCAATTTGAGTTAATTTTTGTGTATAGTTCCAACTCTGAATTCAGGTCCCTTTCTGGCATATAGACGTCTAATTGTCCATTACCATTTATTGAAAAGTCAATCTTTTCCCTATTAAATTTTCTTTTCACCTTCTCCAAAAATCATTTAATTATGTATATTTGGATCTATTTCTGGACCTTTCTTTTCCTTTGATTAATGTGTAAATTCTTTTATCTATACAACATTGTCTTAATTATTTAATTTATAGTAGATTTTGAAATCAGGTTGTGTAAATTGCCCAACTTTGTTATTCTTTTTCAAAATTGTTTAAGTTATTCAACATCCTTTGCTTTGGAATAAAAATTTTAGAATCAGTTTGTTAATTCATACAGAACTTCCTACTGCAATGTTGATTGGTCTTGCATTTTATCTATAGATCAGTTTGGAAGAGAATTGATATTTTTAAAAATATTAAACATGGCCGGGCGCGGTGGCTCACGCCTGTAATCCCAGCACTTTGGGAGGCCGAGGCGGGCGGATCACGAGGTCAGGAGATCAAGACAGTCCTGGCTAACACAGTGAAACCCCATCTCTACTGAAAATACAAAAAAAAAAAAAAAAAAAAAAAAAAAAAAAAAAAAAATGAGCCAGGCGTGGTGGCGGGGGCCTGTAGTCCCAGCTATTCGGGAGGTTGAGGCAGGAGAATGGCGTGAACCCGGGAGGCGGAGCTTGCAGTGAGCTGAGATGGCGCCACTGCACTCCAGACTGGGCGACAGAGCGAGACTCGTTCTCAAAAAAAAAAAAAACAAAACCAACAAAAATATTAAACATGAGCGTGGTGAATAAGTCTTCATTTTAAAGACCTTCTCTGATTTTTTTCACCAGTGTTTCATAGTTTTCAGAAGACAGACCTAGCACATAGTTTGCTGGATTTATGCTTAATTCTATCAAGTTTTTATGTCCTATTGTAAATAGCACTGCTTGAAAATTCCAATTTTCAATTATTTATTGCTAGTAATTACAGGTATAAGTGATTTTTGAATATTGATCCATATCTAGTGATCCTGCTAAACTGATGAGTTAGTTTTATAGAATAATTGGATTTCTACATAGATAATTATATCATTTATGAAGAGACAAAACATTATTTCTTCCTTTCCAATTTGAATATCCTTTATTTATTTCTGTAGCCTTATAAAATTGGCAAGGGCCTTTATTACAGTGTTAATAGGAGTTATGTGAAAAGAAATTATTTCCTTATACCCTATCTCAGAATGAAATGATTACATGATTTAATCTTTCACGATTAAAATTTTAGTTGTAAGTTTTTGTCGATGACATCTACCAGTTTGAAGAAGGTCTTTTCTCCTGCTTTGCTGATTTTTCTTTTTAACCATGAATGGATATTGAATGTGATGAATACTTTTTTCTGCATTATTTGAGAGGATTATGTGATTTTACTTTTTCAGACTGATGAGGTTGTGAGATGCATTATAAGTTTTGAATATAAATTTTTGAATAATAAGGCAGCTTTGTATTCCAAGACTAAGCCCTGCTTAGTATGTATGTACTATAATTTTTAATATTCTTTATTTTAATTTGAATGTTTTGTTAAGAATTTTTATATCTACATTCATGTGGGATAGTGCTTTATTGTTTTTCTTTTTTCTTTTGTAATGTTTTCTCTTATTTTTGTAGCAGAGTAATGCTGACCTTATGTAATGAGTTGAAAGATGTTCCCTCTTCCATTGATGGAAGCATTTGTATAAAATTGGTATTATTTCTTCCTTAAATATTTGATAGAATTTACCAGTGAAATAATCTGAGACTGATGTTTTCTTTGTTGAAAACCTTTTAACAATGAATTTAATTATGTAGTATATATATAGTTATTCCTGTTATCTCTTTCTACTAAAGAAAGCTTTGTTTTGTGTGTTTTAAGGAATTTGTCCATTTTATAGGCTGTCCTCTTTTCCTTCCTGATATTGGTTATTTGTATCTTCTCTCTCTGTGCCTTTCTCAGTCTCCATCACACTCTCTTTTTATGTCTCTCTCTCTCTCTCTGGCTTGGTCGGTCTGGCTAAAGGTTTATCAGTTCCATCTCTTCAAAGAGCCAGATTTTGGTTTCACTGATTTTTCTTTATTGTTTTCCTTTTATCAATATTTTTCTACCTGTATCTTTATTTTGCCTTTATTTTCGCTTCTTTGGGTTCAATTTGTTCTTTTTTTAAACTTTAAATTTTTAATTTTTGTGACTACATAGTAGGTATATATATTTAGGTTTGTTTTATTTCTTTACCTGGAAGTTTAAATTACTGATTTGGGACTTTCCTTGTATTCTCATTTAAGAACTTGATGCTCAATTTCTAACACTGTTTAGTTGCATCTTGCAAACTTAGATTTTAAAAAATCATGTAATTGAAATATATTCAAATTTCTCTTGTAAATTCTTCTGTGATTCACGTATTATTTAGAAATGGGTTGCTTATTTTTCTAATATTTGTAGATTTTACACATCTTTCTGTTGTTGATTTCTACTATAATTTCATTTTTGTTAGGGAACAGAGTTTGTATTATTTCAACTTTTTGTGGCTTAGAATGTAGCTTATTTTGGTGAAAATTTTTAGTGTACTTGAAAAGAATGTTTGTTCTACTATTGTTGTGTGGAATGTTCCAAAAATGCCAATTACTAGTTGGTGCAGAAGTATTTGCGGTTTTTGCCATTACTTTTGTGACAAAACTACAATTGATTTTGCACCAGCCTAATAAATCAGATTGTTTCACAGTGTTCAAGTCTTCTCTATTCTTACAGATGTTCTCCAGACTTGTTCTAGAAATTATTGAGATAATGATGTTGAAACTTTTAAGCAAAAATGTGAATTTATCTATTTCCATTTTTGGTTCTATCAGTTTTTGCTTCATCAATTTTGAAACCCTGGTTTTAGGTACATATACAAGTAGGATCGTTATGAGTTTTTGATAAATTGACCCTTTTTGTTATGCAATGTTCTTATTTGTTGCTGTTAATTTTTTTTTGTTCTTAAGTTTATTTTGTCTGATGTGAATATAGCTACTTCAGCTTTCTTTCGATTAGAATTCTCATGATACATATTTTTCAGTCCTTTCACTCTTTCAGATAAAATATAGTTTGGTTTACTATTTTATTGTAGTTAGGTTTACTGTTTTATTGTAGATATAGTTTAGTCTATAAATGAAATATTGTTAGGTCTGCTGGTTTTTATATGACAATCTCTGTCTTTTAGTCCTCTTAGATCACTTGTATTTAATGTAATTATTGATTTATTAGGGCTAAAATCTACCATCTTGCTAGGGTTTTTTTTTTTTTTGTCATGTTCTTTTTTTCAGGTTTTTAAAAATAAACTATAATAATTTTTTTTTTTTTTTTTTTTTTTTTTTTTTTTAGACAGAGTCTCGCTCTGTCCCCAGGCTGGAGTGCAGTGGTGCAATCTCAGCTCACTGCAAGCTCTGCCTCCCGGGTTCACGCCATTCTCCTGCCTCAGTCTCCCAAGTAGTCGGGACTACAGGTGCCCGCCACCACGCCTGGCTAATTTTTTGTATTTTTAGTAGAGATGGGGTTTCACCATGTTACCAGGATGGTCTCGATCTCCTGACCTCGTTATCCGCCCACCTCGGTCTCCCAAAGTGCTGGGATTACAGGTGTGAGCCACTGCGCCCGGCCATAATAGACTATATTTCTTAGAGCAGTTTTAGTTCATAGTAAAATTGAACCGAAGGTACAAAGATTTCCCCTATATACCCTACAGGTCAGCTGTACAATTGGTCAATGCACACTGACCGATCTTTATAAAGGAATACACTATATAAAGAAATCAGTATAGGTTCCTTTTTCTTCTTTTTTTTTTTTGACATGTGGGTGTCCAGTTCTTCCAGCACTGCTTGTTGAAAACATTGCCTTTTCCCCGTTGTATTGCCTTTACTTCTTTGTCATTGTTTTGATAGTGTATAAATGAGAGTTCACTCTTGAAGTTGTACACTCCATGGGTTTGTGAACATTTATAATGAATGTATTCATTACTATAGTATCATGCAGAGTAGTTTCACTGCCCTAAAAATCCTCTGTACTCTGCATGTTGATCCCTCCTTCCACCTCAACCCCTGGCCACCACTGATTTTTCTGCTGTACTCTTAGTTTTGTCTTTTCTAGAATGTCATGCAGTTGGAATCGTACAACATATAGCCTTTTAAGACTTACTTGTTTCACTTAGTAATATGTGGTTAAGTTTCCTCCATGTTTTTTCATGACTTGATAGCTCATTTCTTTTCAGCACTTAATATTTCATTGTTTGGATGTACCACAGTTTACATCTACTAGGAAACATCTTGTTTGCTTCTAAGTTTTAGCAATTATGAATAAAGTTGCCATGCATATTCATGTGTAGGTTTTTGTGTGGACATAAGTCTTCACTTCCATTGGGGAAATACAGAGTGTGATTGCTCAACTGTACTGTAAGAGTACTGTCTTAGTTTACACTTCTATAACAAATTACCTTAGACTGAGTGGCTTAAATAACAAGCTTTTACTTCTCCCACTGGTGAAAACTGGAAAGTTCAAGATCAGTGTGGTAAAGACCAGGCATTTGGCAGGAGCTCACTTTCAGGTCTGTAGGTGGATATCACCTTGTATGTTTGCATGGATGAAGAGCAAAAGGAGAGAGGGCTAGGTCTCTTGATCTTTTCGTAAAAAACAGTAATCCCGGCCAGGCGCCGTGGCTCATGCCTGTAATCCCAGCGCTTTGGGAGGCTGAGGCGGGCGGATCATGAAATCAGGAGTTCGAGACCAGCTTGGCCAACATAGTGAAACCCCATCTCTACTAAAAATACAAAAATTAGCTGGGCGTGCTGGCAGGAGCCTGTAATCCCAGCTACTTGGGAGGCCGAGGCAGGAGAATCCCTTGAATCCAGGAAGCGGAGGCTGCAGTGAGTGAGCCGAGATCTTGCCATTGCACTCCAGCCTGAGCGACCTCAAGGAAAAAAAGAAAAACGAAACAGTAATCCCATCATGAGGGCTCCACCCTCTGACCTAATTAACTCCCAGTGGTCTCACTTCCCACTACCATCACACTATGGCATCAATATATGAATTTTGGGTGAACACAAATATTCAGTTCATAACAAGCATGGTTAGTTTTGTAAGAAACTGCCAAAGTGTCCTTCAAAATGGCAGTAACATTTTGCATTCGCACCAGCACTGAATGAGTCTTCCGTTTAATGACATCTTTATCAGCATTTGGTATTGTCAGTGTTCTGGATTTTAACCATTCTAATAGGTGTGTAGTGATATCTTGTGGTTGTTTTAATTTGCATTTCCCTTATGATATATAATGTGGAGCTTCTTTTCTTATGCTTATTTGCCACTGTATCTCTCCTTTAGTAAGTCATTTGTTAAGGTCTTTGGCCCATTATGTAATCGAGTTGTTTATTTTCTTATTTTTGAGTTTCAAGAGTTCTTTGTAGATTTTGGACTGCAGTCCTATATCAGATATGTCTTTTGCAAATATTTTCTCCCAGTCTGTGTCTTGTCTTGTCATTCTCTTGACAGCTTATTTCACAGAACAGAACATTTTAATTTTATTATATTCAACATATTAATTATGTATTTCAGGGATCATTCCTTTGGCTTTTATGTTGTACCTAAAAAGTTATTGCCAAACTCAAGGTCATCTAAAATTTCTCCTATGGTATCTTCCAGAAGTTTTGTATTTTTGTTTTGTTTCCACATTTAGGACTATGATTCATTTTGAGTTAATTATTGTAAAGAATGTCAGCTCTTTGCATGGATTCCTTTTTTGTTTTTTTGGCATGTGGGTGTCTAGTTCTTCCAGCACCACTTGTTGAAAACACTGCCTTTTCTCCATTGTATTCCCTTTACTCCTTTGTCAAAGATCAATTGACTATATGCATGTGGGTCAATTTTTGGATTCTCACTTCTGGTCTATTGATCTATTTGTCTATTCTTTCATCAATACCATTCTTTTCTGATTACTGTAGGTATATAGTGAATCCATACTAGGAAGTGTCAGCCTTCCAACTTTATTATTATTCTTCAATATTGTGTTGGCTCTTCTGGGTCTTTTACCTCTGCATAAAAACTTTGGAATTGGTTTGTCAATATTCACAAATTAGCTTTCTGGGAATTTGTTTGCGATTGCATTAAATCTATAGATCAAGCCAAGAAGAAATAATATCTTGACAATATTGAGTCTTCCTATTCATAAGCATGGAATTTCTCTCCGTTTATTTAATTCTTCTTTGGTTTCTTTCATCAGAGTTTTATTTTCTTCAAATATGTCATGTACATATTTTGTTAGATTTGTACGTATTTTGTTAGATTTGTACATGTTTCGTTTTTAGGTGTTAATGTAAATAAAATTGTGTTTTTAATTGCCATTCCACTTGAACATTGCTGGTATATAGAAAAGTAATTGACTTTGTATATTAGCGTTTAGTCACTTAGGTCTAGGAGTTTTTTCTTATTCTTTCAGATTTTTTGCATAGATAATTATATCCTTTGTGAGTAAAGACAATTTTATTTCTTCCTTCTCAATCTGTATACATTTTATTTCTTTGTATTATTTTATTGCATGCGTTGGACAGGATTTTCGGTATGATGTTAAAAAGCAGTGGTGAGAGGGGACTTCCTTGTCTCATACCTAATCTTCATGAGAAAGATTCAAGTTTCTCACCATTGAATATGATGTTACTTGTAGGTTTTGATAGATATTCTTTTCAAATCTAGGAAATCTTTGTAGTAAATCCATATCAGGCAATGTCAGTCTTCCAACTTTCCTCCTCTTCTTCTTCAATGTTGTATTGGCTCTTGCGGATCTTTTACCTCTGCATAAAATCCCTTCTATTCTTAGTTTACTGAGAGTTTTTTTTTTTATATCATGAATAGGTGTTGAATTTTGAATTTTGTCAGTTTTTATTCTGCATCTATTTATTTGATCATGTAATTTTTTTTTAAGCCTACAGATGTGACAGATTGGATTAGCTGATATTTGAATATTGAGCCAACCTTGCATACTGGGATAAATCCTACTTGGTCATATTGTATAATTCTTTTTATATGTAGCTTGATTCAATTCGTTAATATTTTGTTGAAGATTTTTGCATCTATGCTCATAAGAGATATTGGTCTCTAGTTTTCTTATAATGCCTTTGTCTCTTTTTGTCCTTGTATTTGGGTAATGCTAGCCTTATAGAATGAGTTAGGAGTCCCTGTGCTTGTATCTTCTGAAAGCAAATTGTAGAGAATTGGTATATTTTCTTCCTTAAATATTTGGTAGTATTCACCAGCAAACCCAACGAGGCATGGTGCTTTCTGTTTTAAAAGATCATTGATTATTGATTCAACTTTTTAATAGATAAAGGCCTATTCACGTTTTATTTCTTCTTTTGTGAGTTTTAGCAGATTCTGTCTTTTGAGAAATTCATTGATCTAGGTTATCAAATACGTGGGCATAGAGTTGCTTATGATAGTATTCCTTGACTATCCTTTTAATGTCCCTGGGCTCCGTAGTCATGTCTTCTTTTTCATCTCTGATATTAGCAGTTTGTGTCTTCTCTTCTTTTTTCTTAATTAGTCTGGCCAAACGCTTAGCAAAATTATTGATATTTTTAAAGAACTGGCTTTTGTTCTGGTTTTATTCCAGTTTTATTTTGATTTCTTATTTTCAATTTCATTGATTTCTTCTCAAATTTTAATTATTTGTTTTCCTCTGCTGAGTTTGAATTTAATTTGCTCCTTTTCTAATTTTCTAGGGTGGAAGCCTAGATCATTGATTTTGAACCTTTCTTCTTTTCTAATGTATGCATTGCATGCTGTAAATTCCTCTTGAGCACTACTTTCACCGCATTTCACAAATTTTAACAAGTTGTGTTTCCATTTTCATTTAGTTAAATGTATTTTTAATTTCTTTCAAAATTTCTTCTTTGATCCATATATGATTTAGGATCATGTTGTTTCATTTTCCCCATTTCACTTTTTCTTCTTGTCTCACTTCATATCAAGTGTGTATTGTTTATTATTCTATTTTGTCATTGCTGTTAGCTTATCTTTATACCACTTACACTTTTTAGTGGTTACTCTATAGATTATAATATACGTTTTAATTCATTTGAATATAACTTAAATGATATGATATCCTTTCATGGGTAGCATATAACCTTCAAATAGTATACTACTACTTGCACCCTTATATTTGTACGCTATTATTGTCATATATTTTACATTTACATTAAGTAATGAACACAAAGTACATTGCTATTATTTTTGCATCAGACAATTATCTCGTAGTGTGATAAAATTTTTAAAATACATGTTATGCTAACTTTCAATTTTATCATTTCCAGGGTTCTCTATCTGTGTGTGTATGTATGTATATGTGTGCGTGTGTGTTTACATATCCAATTTTTTGTCTGCTATAATATTTCTTTTGCATAGAGACCTGCCGTTAAAACTTCTTCTCATTTAGGTCTGCTGGAAATGTATTTATTCAGTTTTTGTTTGTCTGTAGACGAATTTATTTCCCCTTTGTTCTCAAAAATGTTTTTTTCTGCATACAGAACTATTAGGTGATAGATTTCTCCTTCCTGCCTCAGGGCTTGAAAAATATAACTCTGTTGTGCTCTGTCCAGCCTAGTTTCTAACAAGAAGTTAGCTTTGATTCGAATGTTTGTTCTTCTAGATGTGATCTGTCTTTTTTTCTCAGCCTGCCTTCAGGGTATCTGCTTTATTTTTTGCTCTTTGGCAGTTTGACTGTTACATGTCTAGGTGTTGGTTTATTTGTTTTTAGTTTTAATTTTTGAGCTTCTTGAATTTTGCGCTTCAATTTCTGTACTTATTTTTCTTAGCCATTATCTCTTTAAATATTTTCAAAAATTTTTTCTGGGACTTTTCAGTTGCATGCATGTTAGATTGTCTGATGTTGTCACGAAGTCCTCACCTGCTCTCTTCTCTTTCTATTTTTGTTGTTTTTTTCTCTTTGTGCTTCTGTTTTGCCAATTTTTATTAATGCATCTTTAGACTCGTTGGTTGTTTCTAAGCTCTGTTGAGTCTCTTATAAGCATTCTTCATTTCTGTTACTGTGTTCTTCACGTATAGCATTTTCATTTGATTTTTTTGAATAGTGTTTAATTATTTGCTGAAATTCTTCCTGCCTTTATGCAGAGTGCTTGTCTTTTCCACTAGATCCTTCAATTTATTAATGAGAGTTATTTTAAACCTCTGTGTATAGTTACTTTATAAAAGTCATATCTCTGATTCTGTTTCTGTCCATTGCTCTTTCCAGTAAGTGGTTTTTTTCCCCCCATTTCTCAGATCTTCATTTTCGTTGAAACTGCAGCATTGTGTGTGTAGGATAGTAGACTCTGAGATAAATAGTATAATGTTTTGCAATGGGCATGTCTTTTCTGTTTATTCTGTACTGCTGTGTATGTGGGGTGTGGACATCAATGCAGTCATGGGTTAAGCAGGGTTTGAGTTTTGTTGCATGGTTATCCTCAGTGAGTGTACCAACAAATCTAAATTTTTGTAACAAATTTTGCCTAGGGTGGGATATTCAATTATTGAGGATTTTTCCAATATTGCTGTTCCACCTCAGTTTTAAGCTCTGCCTGTGAGACTACATATCAGAGAGTATGTCCTTCCACACGCTGCCTCTCTTCCTATAATAAACTTCTGTTATTTGTTCTTTGATTCTTACTAGCCTGGTGACAGAAGGGGAGGGTTTATTCTCCATTTTTCTCATTTTATCTGAATCTTAGAAACGACTTTTGTCCTTGTGCGATAGAGTTAAGGCTTTCTCAGTGATCTTGTCTCATCTTCAGCCTTAGGAGACACCTCATGCTCTGAACCTGGAATGGTTTTCTGCCCCACAGAAACTCCAAGGCTAGCAATTTTTTTTCAGTTTTCTTCCCTCAGCAGTGAGTCTTCATCTTTCTCTAGGAAAGAACAGAATTTTATGCTCTTTCTCAGTGGCTCCGTGTTTTGTTCACCAAGGGAGGCAGACTTGGTAAGAGGGAGGGTATTTTCTGCCTCCTATAGTAGATGTTACTGTCTTTCCCTAGACCTGCACGATGAAGGAAGGTTTTTCTGATTTTCCACCCTCCTCCAAACATTCTTGTTAAGACTGTTTACCATTCATACAGCCAACAGACACATGAAAAAATGCTCATCATCACTGGCCATCAGAGAAATGCAAATCAAAACCACAATGAGTTACCATCTCACACCAGTTAGAACGGCAATCATTAAAAAGTCAGGAAACAACAGGTGCTGGAGAGGATGTGGAGAAATAGGAACACTTTTACACTGTTGGTGGGACTCTAAACTAGTTCAACCATTGTGGAAAACAGTATGGCGATTCCTCAAGGATCCAGAACTAGAAGTACCATATGACCCAGCCATCCCATTACTGGGTATATACCCAAAGGATTATAAATCATGCTGCTATAAAGACACATGCACACGTATGTTTATTGCAGCACTATTCACAATAGCAAAGACTTGGAATCAACCCAAATGTCCATCAGTGACAGACTGGATTAAGAAAATGTGGGACATATACACCATGGAATACTATACAGCCATAAAAAATGATGAGTTTGTGTCCTTTGTCAGGACATGGATGCAGCTGGAAACCATCATTCTCAGCAAACTATCACAAGAACAGAAAACCAAACACCACATGTTCTCACTCATAGGTGGGAACTGAACAATGAGATCACTTGGACATGGGAAGCAGAACAACACACACCGGGGCCTATTGTGGGGAGGGGGGAGAGAGGAGGGATGGCATTGGGAGTTATACCTGATGTAAATGACGAGTTGATGGGTGCTGACGAGTTGATGGGTGCAGCACACCAACATGGCACATGTATACATATGTAACAAACCTGCACGTTGTGCACGTGTACCCTAGAACTTAAAGTGTAATTTAAAAAAAGAAGAATTAATTTGACATTATTACTGAAAGACAATTTTGCTATTATCACAGCTCAAAAAGCACCCACAGGACTCTTTTAGGAAACAGGTTACTGTCCATTTCACAAAATGTGAAATTAGGTGACTGTAAATATACAAGAAAAACAAAACATTTTCTGTCCTTAGTTATATTGCTCCCTCCTGGCCTGAAATTAAAAAAAAAAAAAAAGACTGTTTAAAGTCTGAGGAGAAAATCTTGAGTGTAAGTATGAACTCCTTTTCTATTTGTGGTTCCTCCCACTCTAAACTCATAGTACTCTTCACTTAGCCTTTAGCATTTTAGCAAAGCAGTTCTTCCTGGTTTGTATGTTGGCCTCACTTTTCTCCCATGCTTTGGCCTAGATAAGGCAGAGCTCATTTCCTATGCCTTTTTGGAGGTATCTATCTTTCTTATGTTTTCATGCTTATAGGTTTCCCTGCAACTTAAGCTTTCTAATGAGTTCGGAAACAGTTATGATTTTGTAGATTATCTGGCCTTTTCCTATTTAGAATGGAAACGATGTTCTTTCTACTTTTCTATACTCTATATAGAATCTAGACTAGAAGAAACTCAATTATTTTTAAGGTCTGTTTTAACAGATAAAGTATAAGTGGGTGAATGTGTGCTAATTTTCAGCTAAATCCTTACAGCCATAGAATTTTTCCAGTATGACTCAAAGAAAATATACAACCAACTATTTCAATTCTACGTGGGTGTTTAGAAACTGGGGAGAAGGATGAGAAGAGTATCTACTTTTTCTCCTTATTGCCTGGAATATCACAGAACCTCTGTCAAAGTCATCCAGTGCTATAATATCAGAAGCTATGATAACCTGATGGAATGAAGTAGTGATGTTACACTGGGTAAGTATGGAAGATTTAGCAACTAAGTAAGGGATATCAGGGAAATAGATGAGTTGACATGTGGATGATAGAATTTGTCAATGCATGGGGAAGTAGTTAAGCAAATGCATAAGTGAGTTTTGAGATGATGATAGTTGTACAATGAGTGGACAGGTAGATGGTGGTGCTGAGGAATTCCCAGGCATTTGACTGGGTAGCTGAATGATTAATGGATTAATGATTCACTTAAAAGGTGCTTGAAGACCAGGCACAGTGGTTCACACCTGTAATCCCAGCACTTTGGGAGGCCTAGGCAGGTGGATTGCTGAGCTTAGGAGTTCAAAACAAGCCTGGGAAACACAGCAAAACACCGTCTCTATGAAAAATACAAAAATTGGCTGGATTTGGTGGTGGATGCCTGTAGTTCCAGCTACTTGGGAGCCTGAGGTGGGAGAATTGAGGCTATGGTGAGCTGTGATCACACCACTGTACTCCAGCCTGGGCGACAGAGTGAGACTGTCTCAAAATAAATAAATAAGCAAATAGAACTCATAAACAAACCCAGTAAAAAGAAAAAAGGGCGGGGAGTGCTTGAGGCATAAATAATATGTCAGAATGGTAACATGACTCTGTTCTTTCAAAATTGCATCAAACCTCTTCCTAGGTATTAAAATGTTTAAAAGGTGTAGAAAGTTAACCATTCCGTGTTAAGGATTGTATTAGGCTGTTCTTGCATTGCTACAAAGAAATACCTGAGACAGAGTAATTTATAGAGAAAATAGGTTTAATTGGCTCATGGTTCTGCAGACTGTACAAGCCTGGCACCAGCATTTATCCAGCTTCTGGGGAAGCCTCAGGGAGCTTTTACTCATGGCAGAAGGCAAAGTGGGAGAAGGCACATCCCATGGAAAAAGGAGGAGCAAGAGAGATAGATTGGGGGTGGGGAGGTGCCCCCCCCTTTTTTTTTTTTTGGAGGGATGGAGTCTCGCTCTGTAGCCCACGCTGGAGTGCAGTGGCACGATCTTGGTTCACTGCAACCTCCGCTTCCCGGGTTCAAGCAACTCTCCTGACTCAGCCTCCCGAGCAGCTGTGATTATAGGCGCACGCTGCCACACCCAGCTAATTCCTTTTGTATTTTAGCAGAGACAGGGTTTCACCGTGTTGCCCAGTCTGATCTCGAACTCCTGAGCTCAGGCAATCTGCCCACCTCAGCCTGGCCTCCCAAAGTGATAGGATTACAGGCGTGAGCCACCACGCCCGGCCCCCACATTTTTATTTTATTTTATATTTATTTATTTATTTATTTATTTATTTATTTATTTATTTTTGAGATGGAGTCTTGCTCTGTTGCCCAGATTGGAGTGCAGTGGTGCAATCTCGGCTCACTGAAAGCTCCACCTCCTGAGTTCACACCATTCTCCTGCCTCAGCCTCCTAGTAGCTGAGACTACAGGTGCCCACCACCACGCCCGGCTAATTTTTTTGTATTTTTTAAGTAGAGACCAGGTTTCATCGTGTTAGCCAGGATTGTCTCGATCTCCTGACCTCGTGATCGGCCCGCCTCGGCCTCCCAAAGTGCTGGGATTACAGGCGTGAGTCACCATGCCCAGCCCGCCCCCACACTTTTAAATGACCAGATCTTGTGTGAACTCAGAGAGAGACCTCACTTAACACCAAGGGGAATGGCTCAATCCATTGATGAGGGATCCACCCGCATGATCCAAACACCTCACACAAGGCCTCACCTCCAAAACTAGGGATGACAATTCAACATGAGAATTGGCAAGGACATACATTCAAACTATATCAAGGATTTTGGATAAACTTTTTGCTTTCTTTTTTTTCTCCCTGTGGATCATAAGACTTTCTTTGTGTAGGTCTTAGTTATAGTCTTAGCTCTTAATTAAAATCTTAAAATAATGCGATGTTATTAGTATTGGAACTTAACACCATGAAAATATACTTAGTTTTCTATCCACACTTGCATTGGTCAGAGAAACTCTTTGCACAAAACTCTGGGGGTTGAAGCACAATTCTCTTGTCTACAGACAGAGGTAAGGGCATCCTAGTGTCAGATATAAAAGTTGACTTGGTTCACCAGGTATAGATGGAGACCCGTAACTGCTAACTGGAATAGGGGCTTTGAGGGCTAAAACTCAGGTTCAAGTTACAGGAGAACATCTTAAACCTCACAAAGCTGGCTTCTGTGACTTTTTAGAGTGATCTAGGGCTTCAGTGGAGTTTTTGAGGGGAGAGGGATGGTAGAGCACAGCTTTCCATAGGGACAGGAAGGGCCGCATGGAGGCTCTGCTCTGGAGAATTGGGAGTGGTGACAATTAGTCACTCTACTGCATGAAGCTCCTGAGGGGACTCTCTAAGCCCTTCTGTGCAAAGTCAGCCACTGCCACACTTCTGTAGTTCTGTGGATCAGCCAATTTGAGGCCATCTATGAATTTCCTCCCAGTAGTTTTTCTCACAATCTAAACCAGTCTCAGGTGATTTCTGAGCCCCTGAGTCCAAGGAGTCTGGAACCCTTAAACTCCATCATCCATCATTTTGTTGGAGGGGAGCATTCTTTACCAAACAACTTAAACGTTTACTGAAATAGGTAAGTCCACTTTCTCAGGCTCTGATGAATATTTTAGAGCTCTTAATAGAAATTTCAGCAGAGAGTGTCAACAGAAGTTTATAGAGAGGTAGAAGTCGTTCTTACGTGAATTTTTAGGAAGTTTGGATCAGAAATAAGAACCATGAATGATGAAATCGTCTCACTCTAAGTATTAAAACAAATGTAATAAAATAATTTTGTTTTCCAGAAGCTGGAGAACTAACTACATTTTCATTTCATGGGTTTCTCAATTTCAATCTTTATTACTAGTAGAGAAGAAGAGAGAGTGAAAACAGAGGTTGGGGAAGAAGATAATTATTACTTTTAAAATAGAGATACCATGGATGAATTCTACATTATTTTTGGGAAAGAAACTTAGAGGAGAAATTCATAGCTATAAAACTTTTACTTATACATTGATTGATATTAACGAACATGTTGCAGGAATATATTACTTTTCCAAATATGTATATTACATTTCCAGATAAATTGTCAATTGTTTTAATGTCTTTTCTCTCAATTATTTCCCTTAGAGTATTTTGATTTTAATTTTCCTTTCTCTGAGGGAAATTTTAAATGTAAGATGATGAAATAAATTAATTGAAGTCTACAGCTCTCAGAACATGAACTGGGACTACCGTTGAGGTCTCCTGACTCAGGTTTCATTAATCTAGAGTGTGTTGTAGGGAATGCACTGTTGAGACTCTCTAGACTAAGGAAATTATGCTCCAAAAGAATACCCTAGACTTAGATATAGGAGAGAGGAGATATAAAGAAGATAAGCATTTACAGAATGAAACCATGATAAAACATATTGGCAAAGGCGAATTTTAGGATTGCACCATGTTTGAGACACTGGGCCTCAATAATTGGACTCAGATTATGGGAAAAGTCAACCAAATCAAGACAGGAAATAGATAACAAGGTCTCAAAGAAGAACGACTAATTGTCTTCTCAGGATATCTAAAACCATCTTTGAGATCTCACCCACCCAGTGGCACTTGGGTTCTGGGTATCCAAATGTTAGTATGATGGAAATACTTCTGCCCATGATGGATGCATCCAGTGTATACAACCAAGCATTCAACCAAAGGTCAGATGCACCTTCCTCTGAATGAAATGAACATGTCTAATCACAGCCCAAGTCTGTAAAGAAATGTGTCTGGTTTATTTAGAGCAGCATGGAAGAAAAATATATGTAGATTATGGGACTTAACCTTCATGTGCACTATTGAATACGCTACAGAGTATTCAGAGCTCTATTTGCCTCAGCTAAGATTGTAGAGGACTCCAACAAGAAGGGCAAATGGGATTAAACTTCGGTGGAGTATTAGAATCATGGTGCACACATTTTCTGGAGAGAAAGTTTTTGGCTTTTTAGACCTTAGCTTTAGGGAATTATCACTATAATGAATAAGAGATAATATTGGTAATATGCCCCTAAGCCTCAGTATGTTTCAGATTAAATTCACAAAGCTCTTAGAAGGTTTTGTTTAACCATGCACTCTTTGAATTGATGTAAATAGTGGAAAGGATTATTATTCAAAAATATGTTTTTGGAATGTGAGACATTGAGGAATACTTTTCTAGTGTGCATACCTCCTGAGTCTTTCCAAGTCAACACTTCCCTCTTCCTAATACGGGGGAAAAGGGAGAAGTTAATGTTTTAAGGCAGCCAGTCAATAGAAGTGGCAAATTATGTTAGATACTTTAAAATGTATAATACACTGACTGGAGTGGGATAGCAAAACATGGAACTCAATGTTGCAAAAGGAAATTATGCCTAAGTGTCAAGCCCTGGACATTTGATTCCTTGGAAGAATAAATTGAATATATTTCAGTTTTGGTCCGCAGAGTAGCAATGGAATTTAAATGCAATTAAAAATAATACAACAAAAATGTGAACAGCAGCACGTGAAGACATTTCCAGAGCCCCACAACTTATGATCCTGTCTGTGTGGCACCAACACAGTGATAAGTTCTGTCAGTGCCCGATTGATTTTAACTAGGGGTCTGGCTTCTCATCTTTTACTTGATGAACAGTGGCTCATGGTTCCTCCAACATCTTCTCATTTCATTAGAGCAGCAATAGGGGGAGGATGTGGTAAAAGGCTGAAAGGGAACTTTAGGTGGGAAGTCATTGTTGCTTGCGGCTGTACCCTTTCGTCTCAGCATTCTGCAGAGTTGTACAGAGCTGGGCATGGATGGCACCCCCATCTCAGAGATCAACTATTCAGGGTTAAAGAAAATTCTAGCAGACTAGTTGGCAGAATGATTCCATAATTTGAAAATACCAGATGTTTACAACAAATATTAACATACATCACTGCCTAAGAATTTACTATGAGTAACATGTTTAACTTCACTTAACATCTTGCCTTTCCCTGTGTTCCTTTGAAGAAGGGGAGAGGAAAAGGCAACTTTAGAACAGGGATCACATCTTCTGGAAGGCAGGCCTGCATGTAGAGAGCTACAGAGACTGGCATGGAGCTTTTTGTTTCATAGATGAGGAGTTAGAATATAAATTCAGAGAAAGGAAGGCAGGAACATCTATAGCCCATGAATAGATTTGCTTTACTAAAGAAAGATCTTTAGTAAGATGGCCTGTTAAATCAGGGTTTTTTTATTATGTAAAATGAACTGTGTGAGGAATCTAAACACTTATTTTTTTGGTCTTCCTTTGTCATAGATAGAAGAACATTTCAGTCCTGATATTTGCTGTAACTAATAACTACTGGATAAACAAAGAAGGCACATGGAGGATCTTTTACCTGGGTCCAACAAAAGTAATTTTGTTTTCTTTTATATGTTTGTTTGACAAATAAAAATTGTGTATATTTATTGTATATATTTTAAGAATTCTTGTTACAAAAATAATGTGTATGTGATGTGATGCACATATTAATTAGCTCAACTTAGCCATTCCAATAAAGGTAATATTTTAACTAGAAAATTTTTATCTTTGCTATTCATACCTCTTCCCTGATTTTTTTCTGTAATCTTCAGGTTATTTACATCTAAAACTCCAGTTTTTACTGTTATGTGATGTATTGTAAAGGATCAGTGTAAGCTGTTATACCAGTTGATAATGTTTAGGTACTTTATATTATAAAAGTTTCATTTAGCATTATTGCATTTTTGAACATTTCGCAAAAAAGGACAATGTTCAACATAAATGTAATACATTTCAGGCATTAGAGACAGGGCTTTAAGAAAGATAATCATTCACAGAATATTTTGATAGCACCTCTCTTACTATATCACACATTGTTTTCTATTTCTTATGGTCACAGTGATTATCCTACATTCACCCCATTTCATAAAACACAGGCAATAGGAATTCCTTTTTTCATTGTGATCCTGTTTATGGAGGTGAACCACAGGGAATGCCACTCTTCAGTACTGTGTTCTGAGCAGGCAGCATGAATTGGTTATTTTCAACAGTCAAAAGAAAGCTCAAAACATATGTAGAAAAAAATTGATTTGATGCTTATTGAGTATAAAGATGATATAACTCTATGAATGTAAAATATAATTTTATTGCTTACTAAAGAAACATTAGATGCCTGGCAAAAAGGTAATGTTGTTGGTGTTGGGCAAGTACTGTGAAGAGCACATAAGTCACACTTGTACACCACGAAGAGCTAAATAGGACTATTAGCTGTGTTCATTGTCCAACACTGGTTTTGTAACTTGGCTGCATGCTTGTATTAAGAGGTTTTGGTAGTTATGTTCGCGCAGACAAATTGAAGAAATATTCTCACGTTTTTTCCTTAGTTAATTGACTTCAATGAATGTCACTTGTGTAGGGGAAGTACAGATTCCACAAATTAGAGCAGTAAGGATCAAGCTTTGGCTTCCTATAGGAGTGGTTGGATATGAAGCATGTTACCTGGCACCTGGTCCGTTCATCATGATATAAGAATAGAAAGCCAGTTATATTTAGCTGAAAGGTGAGCCCAGAATAATATGCATATGGTTTTAACTGAAGGTGCGTTAAAATCATCTGGCTCGTACATGGTTCCTCTTTCAATTGGTTTTCCAAGTGCAGATGATACTTACATTTTCTTTATCTAACATCAATCCAAAAACGTTAGAAACAAGATATATTTTTGAGTATTAATTATTTTGAAACCCACAATGGCCATGGAAAAACACAGCAAACTTGATGGGTTAATAAAAATTAGCTAACATATCAGCGAAAGATATTTAAGTATTAGCAGCTTATTTTAATAAAAGACTTTGTTGGAAAACACAGGGCATGATACTAAATGCTATAGTTAATAAAAGTTAGTCATAGAAGAAGAGTAGATTATGGATTAGATAAAAAGTATTCTGCCCAGGATAAACTTAAATCTTTAAGCACTTAGACATTATAGATCTTTTTGTGCTTAAAATGACGTAAAAATTTGTATTTTATATAATTAACTTGGAGGTAGTGTGTAGGATTTTTGGAGTGAATGGAAGTTACATTAGAGAAATTTACAAGGAAGCTCCGGCATTCTAGAAGATGGGAATAAAGAGGGAAAGGGTAAGTGTGGCTGAGAGTAAGGAGAAGATGGGGGAGATATATAATAAAATAAAGGAAGAGAATGTATTCTGTGGCAAAGAGGGAAAAATAAAAGATGATTCACTGAGAGACTAGGAGAAATCTAATTCTGCTGATAGTAAAAAAGAACTCAGGATGGAATTTCATTTGTGGATAGAGGAGTACAGGCATCGGTGAGATATTTAAGAAACATTCATTCAGCTTTTCTGGAATGCATTTGGAGCTTTGAAGGGAAATCCAGAAGCTAAATGTAAAATTGAGGGTGAGCCATATAGAGTTGATAGTAATTATTATAACTAGAAATAAAAAGACTTCCAAGAAAAACTGTAGAAGTTGAGTACAAGTTCTGAGCACCGAACTTTAGCAAATGCTCACAGAGCAGAGCAGGGGAACAAGGAAGGTTAAGAAAGCAAATTCGATTGGAGGAAAATCAGGACAGAAGTCCATGACAGAGTTGAGAGTTTGAAGGAAGAAACAGGTAACATTATTAAAAGCTAAGAAAAAATTAAAATACGATAAAAGAAATCTCTGGAATTGATGATGGCAGGTTATCAGTAACCTTTAAGTTTTCAAATCCTATAGATTAGTGAGGGCAGAAATATTTATAGGCTCAGGAATAAATATTAGGAAATAAATCCAGACAATGGATTCCAATCATTAGAGATGTGAAACGAAGGGGGATTTAGAATGCTATATACACAGTAAAGCTTCCTAAGTTGAGATGCCTGTATATTTTCTTCTATAATGAGGGCAAAGGAGTTACTCAGGAACAAGAGAAACCTGAGGATGGTAGAGAGGGAGAGTAAATGGATAAAGAAGATTCTCAATGAGAGAGCATGAAATCAAGACTAAGGATCATCAGTAAATAATGGACACCTGCCTGTTCCAGCACTCCTGTAGGAACCTTAGTCCTTTAACTCCTTTAATTTCACCCACGACCCTTCAGCTGGTCAATATTAGGCACTTTTCACACATGAAGAATATGAGGCTCTGAAATGCTAAGTATCTTGCTCCAAGTCTCAGGAAACAGAACACATGTGGATCCAACACAGGAGCTGTTAGACTCTGAAGTTCACACTTTCTCTGAGATGAGACACTGTCAGTCATTTGTAATGTGACAAGGACTTAGTGGAGAGACATGCTGGGTGGCTAAGAGGAGCACAGTGAGTCACGGGCTTGCAAGGTCTCCAGTGCGGCAGAGGAGCAAATACAGTGAAGACCACTATGTCTTTTCCCTCACTGATATGTCAGCTCTATGTGAAAATTAAGGGTAATATTCACCCTAAAAATCCATCATGTAACAACGATGGCACTTTATAGGTGTTTGCCAAGTTAATGGAAAAATGCCTAATTCAGATGCAAATCTGGAATCTAGTCAATAATAGTTGACAGGTTTTCTTTTAGTGAAATCTTTTTGAGCTTTTAGAATTTAAATTTGAATGTCTCTTTGAGGCAATCAAATGTATTCTCAGGCTCACTATTATTTTAGAAAAGCGCTGAGGGGTGCTGCTGAGGGGTGCTGCTGAGGGGTGCTGCTGGGAGCATCAGGACAGAGCAGTAAAGGAGGAAATGTTGGAGCAGAAGGAAGGTCTTGAGGAGGACATTAGGGAGAGTCTAGAAAAAATGGATGTGAATGTCAACTATGAAAGGGATGAGCATTTCTGGAACTACATGTTTTGCTTAATCCTTTATCACGTAAGAGAGTTGAAGCACTGACAGTCTTTCCCTTGTAGGTAAGAGACCCTAGTCCGTCCGGACCTGTTTCTGCCCTCAATGCCTCCTGCCTCCTTTCTTTCCTATTTTCCCTTATTGTGGACACTGCAATAAAAGGAAAGCTCATGAAGAGGCAGACATGGAATAAGAAGGAATTGGTTCTAATTTTTTTTTTTTTTACAATGTAGCTTGTTTTTGTTTAATGTTCAAAATTGATGCTATAACATTAGTTTTACTGACAAAGCACTTGCTGAGCAAAAGTAAGGAGAAGGGAATCTCCATTCCAATGTACATTCAAGTGAATTCATATCTTCCTCTCTGTCTTGGACAATGAAGAAGGGTCCTTAGACATCTGCTTTCTCTTCCTGCCTCATATCTAAAAAGTCTAAGCATTCATATCCATATTTATTTTCTTTCACGGCCATAGCAACAGCAGCAAGTTGAAAAAAGCAAAAAAAAAAAAAAAAAAAAAAAAGAGACCAAGGTGCAATTACAATCCTATCCCACAAAGAGGTCAAAGGCTACCCAAAAGACCAGTCGGCCGCAGGATCCTCAAATCATCTAAGCTATTCGTATTCTCTCAGGTATGTTACAGATGGTCTCCAATTTTATTTGTATCTGAATTTGTGGAGAGGATGCAGGGAAAATCATGTTTGTTGGCTTACCTATCCCGACACAGACATCAGGTTACTACTAAAACACACGATTCTACAGTTGTACTACCAGTAACAGTTCAAAAAGTACTTTCCTCATATGTTATCTACATTTGATGCTAAATGTACTTGTGAGTTATGTAATAATGTCCTCTTGCATATATAATGTTTATCAATAAACCAACATCATGAATCTGCCCAATAAAATCAGGTTTAAACATGGGTTTCCAGTTCCAGATTTTTCCTCCAGGCCTTGCTTCTTCCAAATCTTTCCTTTTGTAGTAGATTTACACGTTTCATCAAAATAAGTCTAGTTGACATGTTTAAGGTAATTCTTTAACTTTCCAACCATATTCTTCTTTATTGCTTATCATTTTACCTGCTGGTTGTCATTTGAAATTCTGTCCTTTCCCTGGAATCTGAAGTAAGTTGGTAAAGACTCAGAATTCCTAATGTTGCAATGCATTATTTACTTTTGTAGTACATTTACACATTCCATCAAGATGAGTCTATTTGACATATTTAAGGTAATTTGTTAACTTTCCAACCATGTTCTTCATTGCTTATCATTTTACCTGCTGGTTGTCATTTGCAATCCTCTCGTTGCCCTGGAATCTGAAGTAAGTTCGTAAAGATGTAGAACTCCTAATGTTGCAATGCATCATTTCTAGGATTTAACTGACTTCTCTGACATCAAATTGTGTCTTGTAAAGGCCACAGTTTGTCTCTCTGATATAAAGTAAATGTAATGCATGTTGGGTCAAGACTGTCATTTTGGCCAATAAATGACCTGAAGTACCTGCCTAGGGCTGGCTGGCATGTACAGAATGCATTCAAACAAGTTATTCTTACGGTTATTCAACAGCTTCTGTTTTTTTTCTGACTCCCTTCACAGATTAATAATCCTTGAATATTTTAATGGGAACAGATAACCAGACTTGGGTGAGTGACTTTATTCTCCTCGGCCTGTCCAGTGACTGGGACACTCAGGTGTCCCTCTTTGTCCTGTTCTTGGTCATGTACATGGTGACCATGCTGGGGAACTGTCTGATTGTCCTTCTGATCAGACTGGACAACCGACTCCACACTCCCATGTATTTCTTTCTTACCAACCTCTCCCTTGTCGATGTCTCCTATGCCACAAGCATCGTCCCTCAGCTGTTGGCACATTTTCTTGCAGAACATAAATCCATCCCATTCCAGAGCTGTGCAGCCCAGTTATTTTTCTCCTTGGCCTTAGGTGGGATTGAGTTTGTTCTCCTGGCAGTGATGGCCTATGACCGCTATGTGGCTGTGTGTGACCCCCTGCGATACTCGGCCATCATGCATGGAGCACTGTGTGCTAGGTTGGCCATCACATCCTGGGTCAGTGGCTCCATCAACTCTCTTGTGCAGACTGCTATCACCTTTCATCTGCCCATGTGCACTAACAAGTTTATTGATCATATATCCTGTGAACTCCTAGCTGTGATCAGGCTGGCTTGTGTGGACACTTCTTCCAATGAGGCCGCCATCATGGTGTCTAGCATTGTTTTTCTGATGACACCCTTCTGCCTGGTTCTTTTGTCCTACATCTGGATCATCTCCACCATTGTAAAGATCCAGTCTACAGAGGGAAGAAAGAAAGCCTTCCACACGTGTGCCTCTCACCTCACGGTGGTTGCCCTGTGCTATGGCCTGGCCATTTTCACTTACATCCAGCCCCACTCCAGTCTCTCTGTCCTTCAGGAGAAGTTGTTCTCTCTCTTTTATGCCATTTTGACACCAATGCTGAACCCCATGATTTACAGCCTAAGGAATAAAGAGGTGAAGGGGGCCTGGCAGAAACTATTATGGAAATTCTCTGGGTTAGCATCAAAGTTGGCAACTTGACTCACGAGCATGACTTAGAGAAAACAGCTTTACCTCAGTGTTCACCCAACTCAGATCTCACAGGTGTAAACTATGTTGTCCTGGCAACCAGGAAGGAGATGACATAACATGAACTGTGGGTGTTATGTAGGAGGCTGAGTGGTTGAGTTGGATGGGGTGTGGGATGTGGGGTTATGTTTATGAACAGTGGAGTTAGATATTGCTGTTATAAAACTTCCCACACTTCTTCCACCTCCACTCTTACAGCCTGACGATCATTGAAAAAAAATTACTACTTACTGTTTTGATTTGTCACATCGTTTGTAATCATAAACCTATTCATGGATGTTACCTTAGACCACTGGTACTTACACATCCACATTTTATAAAAGGTTATGGTGCTTCCATTAAAACAAAATGCATTTTTACATTTGAAGACTCACTTTAAATAATTTGTAGCGTAAGTCATCATACGCAGTAATTGTGTGAGTCAACATTCTGAGAAAAGTGTTATTGTCAAGACTAAAATGTTTTTGTGCAGGACCTACAAAAGGTGAACATAATGTCTTTTCCTGAGTGCCGGAGGTAATTCAGTGAAAAAATACCAACGCAAGGTCTTGTTTTACCTTTATAGGGTTATAATCAATGGTTGTTTGTACTAAAGACTATTATTGACCAAGAAAAGTTAAGCTTCAGGCACTCCTTGACAGTATCCAAACAGTTTGAGAAGAATTTTACTGCATATATAGGTATGTCATTTAAAATATTAAAAATGATTAATCTCTGAAAAATTCATAAGCTCTTCCTCTGAAGCTTTATTTATTTATTTTTTATTTTTATTTTTTGAGATGGAGTTTCACTCTTGTTGCCCAGGCTGGAGTGCAATGGCGTGATCTTGGCTTACTGCAACCTCTGCCTCCTGGGTTCAAGTGATTCTCCTGCCTCAGCCTCCCAAGTAGCTGAGATTACCGGCATGTGCCACCATGCCTGGCTAATTTTTAATATATTTTTTAGTAGAGATGGGGTTTCTCCATGTTGGTCAGGCTGGTCTTGAACTCCTGACCTCGGGTGATCCACCTGCCTCGGCTTCCCAAAGTGCCGGGATTACAAGTGTGAGCCACCACACCTGGCCCTCTCTGAATCTTCAGAAACACACAAAAAAGCACACAAATTATGAGATACTGTATAAAAGGTCAAAGACAGTTAATCTAAGGACAAACTCTTCAGCCAAAGTCAGTGAAGGGTAAGATAATTTAATATGAATTTTTGAACATCAAAGAAGGTCAGTTAGCTGGGCAAATGTTACCCTCAAGTCTCCACACTGAGAACTTCTCTTGCCCCCTCTGTCTTTCCTGCCCTCACACACACAACAGAGCCACAGGTGAACTTTCGTAAATCTTGTAACCTGGGCTTGTCTGACAGTGGAATTCCCTTTGAAAATAAGCATAACTGATATAAAAGAAGGAGAAGACATAACTGAGAAAGGGGAAAGAAAAGAAAGAATACGATCATAGCTGGTCTCTCTACTCCATTGAAGGTGTCAAAGTCCTTTCTTCCTTTTGCATTTTCTTTAAGTCAGTTGATTTGCATTTCTTACATTTGTCAACACATCATCATAGAATCTAAGCTTTCTTACAGTGTTGAAGACATAGAACTCAAAGCCCATTTGATATCTGAATTTTATATTAATAGTAATGCAATCTTAAATTTTGCAAGATAGGCAGGCATCCTAAAAGATGACAATGCTGGCAAATTAAAATTTTATTTCAAGTATTATCAGTGGAGTATCTATTCTGTGTCAGTGTCAATAAATGGTTGTTGGACACAATAGTCAATATGATACCATCCTGACAAGGACAATTTCGCACAGTAGGGAAGACAGATGATGAAACAATGATAACGCATTGTGGTAAGTGTTACAGTGAAGGGAAATCTGCTGGAAATGATTGCAGAAGGCTTCCTATAAAAGGACCTTTGGGTTGAGACCAGAAATGTAAGAACAAGTTATCTAGAAGATAAGAAACCCAAACAAGAAACAACCTGTATAAAGTTGTAGAGATGTGAGCAAGAATGAAAGTCCAAAAAATGCTGGAAGTTCAATTTCAGGGCAGAGAAGAGTGAGGGAGTAGTAAGGATAAAGCAGGCGGGTTAGACATGGTCAGATCCTGGAAGGTGTCAAATGTCTAAGTATCTTTTAATTTTATTCTGATAGAAAACAATAGCCCATGGAGAATTTTTAGAAGGAGTACAGATTGAAAAAAAAATCACATTTAAAAACTATCACTCTGGCAAATGAGATAGTGGAAAAAAAGATTAGAGGCAAGACGACCAGCCTGCCTGCTGGGTCTGCTTCAGTAATACTCTTGAGACGTTAGAGATGTCTGAATGAAGTTAGATGCAATGGGAAGGAGACAAGTAAAAGTAGTGTCATTTAAAAGTGATGTCAGCTAAAACACTTCATCTCCCAGATTGGAAATGCCATCTGAATCTCATTCCTCTTCTAAAATGTGAGGATACTGTCTGAACATTCTGTACATTGTGTAGTAAACTGGAAAATCCACCATCATGAACATGCCCTATATAAAATGGTATGGGAAAGAGATAAGAAGAAAGTAATCAAAAATACAAATATATACATAATACATCAAGGAGGAAAATACATGAAGATGCTATATCTTCATTTCTGTAAGCGGTCATGTGGTCACAGCGTTTGTGACATTTCTCCATCAACCATCACACAATCCTTTGCCTTCAGACCCCTCCTAAGCATGTTGGGATTCTTCCTGGAAGGGTTATCCAAGTCTTGATATCTCAGGAAGCAGAAATGCTGAGAGTGGGCATTAGGTATGTGGAAATAGACTACTATAGTCTCATATTCTGTATTCGTCAGGGTTCTTTAGAGAGACAAGACTAATAGGATAGACGAATATATGAAAAGAAGTTTATTAAGGAGTATTGACTCACACGATCAAAAGGTAAAGTCCCACAATAGGCCTTCTGTAGGCTGAGGAGCAAGGAAGCCAGTTGGAGTTCCAAAACCTCAAAAGTAGGGAAGCCAGCAGTGCAGCCTTCAGTCTGTGGCCAAAGGCCCTAGAGCCTCTTGCCAACCACTGTTGTAGGTCCAAGAGTCCAAAAGCTGAAGAAATTGGAGTGGAGTCTGATGTTTAAGGTCAGGATGCATCCAGCACAGGAGAAAGATGGAGGCCAGAAGACTCAGGCAATCTAGTGCATCCATGTTCCTCTTCCTGCTTTTATCCTAGCCATGCTGGCAGCTGATTAGATGGTGCCCACCCAGACTGAGGGTGGGTCAGCCTCTCCCAGTCCACTGACTCAAATGTTAATCTCCTTTGGCAACATCTCCACAGACACACCCAGGAACAATACTTTGTAACCTTCAATCCAATCAAGTTGATGGTCAATATTAACCATCATATATTCCATCTATTACATTTCAATTTTTATCTTTTTTATTTGGTAGACTTCTTAATTTCAAGGCTACACTTTCTCAGTAACTTAAATCTTCATAAATTAAATTAGTTGGATCACCTTATGACTGCACACACTTGTAATTCACAGCTGCTTGTGAAAGACATTCCCCATAGAAGGCATGACCTTTATCTTGATACAGGAATACAAAATAAGATGCTATTCTAAACTTTATTGTTTATTTAGGCATTAAATAGAAAAAATTTAAAAAGGCACTGAAAAGCATTTGAAAATAAAATGTTTTTCATTAGTTAATAACCATAAAAACACCACTGAAGGTTTTCCTTAAATATCTAATACATATAAAAATTACAGTTTGTTTAAATAAGAATCTGAATGAGACCCATATATTCCAATTGTCTAATATGCCTCTGAGAATTCTTCTACTCTATCAATTAATAAATTTATAGTAATTTAGTAACCTATAAATTCTGCTTTCTTACTGTTGGAATTATTTTGTAAATAAAACTGCATCATTTGTTTCTGTTGGATCTCTCATACAGTCTAGATTTTTTGCTGACATCCCTATAGTATAATTTTACATGTTATTTTATTTCTGTATCTCCCGTTTAATCCAGAGGTTTCATCAGACTTATTTATTTATTTTTCTGACAATAGTATTTCACAGATGGTCACATGTCCTTCTAGCAAGAAGCACACAATGTTTGCAGCAAGAAACACAATGTTTCTTTTTTTTTTTTTCTGGGGATTGTTACAGTTATTATATCACACAGGTCAGGATTTTTCAAAAGTGCCAAATATCTATTGACATTTTGGGCTGAATAATTATTTGTTATGGGGGCTATTTTGTGCATGGTAGGATACTTAGCAACATTCCTAACATCTACCTACTAGATGGCCCTAGTCCTCCCTCCCCACTAGGCAATGCCAATATTGCCCCCGATAGAGAAGGACTGACCTAGCTCTATTAATTTATTAGGGGTTCAACATGATGAGAGTCTATCATCCTTTTCTCTTTATAATCTAAAATACGTTTACAGAGAGAAACTTCCACCTCATCACTATTTCATCCTCCTGAGGTACAGTTGGTATGAGAAAGGCAAAATAAATTTTTAAATTTTTCCTCTTTGCCACTTTTCAATACAACAAACGAGGTGAGGTTTTTTTCATTATAGTCGTGTACTCACTAATGTACATTTATTCGATGTGTCTTAATCCATGACAATTATTGTCTTTATTGATGTTCAAACTGCCCCATATTTGGTGAACGTGAGCCTATTTTAGTTCCACTTTATTTTACAAAGTCCCACAAACTTTGTGACTCAAAACATTACAAAATTATTACCTTAACATTACAAAGGTCAGAGTCTGATATGGGTTCTACTAGGGCAAAATCAAGCTGTTGCCAGAGCTACGTTTCTCCCTGGGGTCTCTGGGGAAGATTCCATTTCTTGCTTTCCTGCTTTTTGAGCTGACCTCCACTCCTTGGCTCGTGGCTCCTCCTTCCACAAGACCAACAGCACAGCAAACCTCTCTGTGACTCTGATCCTCCACTCCACTCTGTCCTCCTTATGATGACAGATAAATGATCCTCTGTCATCACACATCTTTCTTCTGGCCCTGATCCTCGTATCTTGTTCTTTACAAGAAACTTGTAATTACACTGGGGCCACCCAGATTGTCCAGGACAATATCCCAATTTAAAAATCCTTCATTTAGATGCATCTGCAAGGCCCTTTTATCATGTACAATAGCGTATTCACAGGATATTCCATATTCATACAGGAACCTTAGTGTGCTACTATTTGCTACCCCTCATTTTTACACTTTTATTTTCAAAGATTTTACATTAACATAAACTATGAATACAAATAATTGCTGTGCTGTTTCAGCTTTGGCTGTGCAGAAGCTCTTTAGTTTAATTAGGTCAATTATCCTGTAGTCTGTTAAATATTTAAAAGTGAATTTTATGTTAACCTTAAATCTTACCATTTCCAGGATGACCTACCTTCCTTTTCTTTTCTTTTCCTTTCTTTTCTTTTTTTTTTTTCCTTTCTTTTTCTTTTCTATTCTATTCTATTCTTTTCTTTTCTTTCTTTTTTCTTTTCTTGTATAGATCCAATTTTCTGTCTGGTATTCTATTCCTGAAGAATTTCTATTAACACTTCTTCTGGGGCCAGGCGCGGTGGCTCACACCTGTAATCCCAGCACTTTGGGAGGCTGAGGCGGGCGGATCACGAGGTCAGGAGATCGACACCATCCTGGCTAACATGGTGAAACACCGTCTCTACTAAAAATACAAAAAATTAGCTGGGTGTGGTGGCGGGTTCCTGTAGTCCCAGCTACTTGGGAAGCTAAGGCAGGAGAACGGTGTGAACCCAGGAGGTGGAGCTGGCAGTGAGCCGAGAACACACCACTGCACTCTAGCCTGGGCGACAGAGCAAGACTCTGTCTCAAACAAACAAACAAAAAACACTTCTTCTGGTCTAAGTCTGCTGGAAATATATTTATTTGCTTTTTTTCTGAAAAAGAATTTATTTTTCTTTAATTTTCAAAAACATATTTTCTCTGCATGTAAAATTCTTAGCTGATAGTTTTCCCCATCTCACAGTTTTAAAGATGTAACTCCATTTTCTTCTGGCTAGCATAGTTTCCGACAAGATATCTGCATTGATTTGTGTTTTTGTTTTTCTGTGTATGATGTATCTTTTTTTTCCCTTGGTCTGTTTTCAAGGTTTTCACTTTTATTTTAGCTTTTTGACAGTTTGAATACCATGAATGTAGACTTTCCTTTGCTTATTTTCAGTTATGCTATTTGGCTGAGCTTCTTGGATTTGAGCTCCAATTTCTTTTATTTTTTTTCTCAGTCATTATCTCTTCAAATACTTCTCCGTTTACTTTGCTTTGATTTCTCTTCTGGAATTTTCAAATTTTATGTATGTTAGATTGTTTGATATTGTACCACAGTCCTTGGCTGCTCTCTTCTATTTTATCATTATTATTATTTTCTCTTTGTGCTTCAGTCTTGCTAATCCCTATTGATTTACCTTTATCTTCACTGATTGTTTCTTGGCTCTCTTGAACCTACTCATCAGCATTCTTCATCTGTTATTATGTTCTTCATGTCCAGCATTTCCATTTGATTCTTTCATACAGTTTTCAATTTACAGTACAAATTCCTTATACATTTACAGAGGCTGACCATCTTTTCCACAGGATCTGTTCACTTATCAAAGAGAGTTATTTTAAGTCCCTGTGTGATAGTTCCTATATTCAGGCCATATTTGATTCTGGTTGTGTTAATTCTTTTGCTCAGTGACATTTTTTTCCAGCTTTTTCCTCTGATCTTTAATTTTGGTTAGATCCAAACATTGTGTGTGTAGGATAGTAGACTCTGAGAAAAAATAAGAGTATGACTTGAAATGGGCATGCCTCTTTTGCTTGTCCTGCAGTATTTTTTCTTTTTCAACTTTATTTTAGGATCAGGAGGTACATGTGAAGGTTTGTTGCAAAGGTACATTGCACGATGCTGAGGTTTACGGTATGACTGAACCCATCACTCAGGTAGTGAGCATAGTACCCAACAGCTAGTATTTTTAGTTTTTTCCCTCCTCTCTTTCTCCCCTTTATACTAGTCCCCATTGTCTGTTGTTCCCTTTTCTATGTCCATGTGTACACAATGTTTAGCTGCCACTTATAAATGAGAACATGGGTATTCTGTTTCTATGCTAGTTTGCTTAAGGTAATGGCCTTCAGCTCCATCCATGTTGCCACATAGGATGTGATTTTATTTTTCTTTATGGCTGCATAGTATTCCATAGTATATATGTACCACATTTTCTTTATCTAATTCATCATTGATGGACACCTAGGTTGATTACATGACTTTGCTATTGTGAATAGCACTGCAATGAACATATAGGTGCATGTGTCCTTTTAATAGAATGATTTATTTTCCTTTGGGTATATACTCAGTAATAGGATTGTTAGGTTGGATGGTAGTTCTACTCTCAGTTGTTTGAGAAATCTCCAAACTTCTCTCCACGGTGACTGGACTAGTTTACCCTTCCACAGACAGTGTATACATGTCCGTTTTTCTCCATTGCCTTGCCAACATCTGTTTTTTTCTATTTTTTTAATTTTTTAGCCATCCTGGCTGGTGTTAGATGTACCACTGTTGTTTTGATTTGCATTTCTCTGATTATTAGTAATAATGAGCATTTTTTCATATGTTTGTTGGCCGCTTGTATGTCTTCTTTTTAGAAGTATCTCTTCATGTCCTTTGTTCACTTTTTAAAGAGGTTATTTGCTTTTGACTTATTGATTTAAGTTTCTCATAGATTCTGGATATTAGACTTTTGTTGGATGCATGCTTTGCAAATATTTTCTCCCATTCTGTGTGTTTTCTGTTTACTCTGTTGATAGTTTCTTTTGCTGTGGAGAAGCTCTTTAATTTAATTAGGTCCCACATGTCCATTTTTGTTGTTGCTGCAATTGCTTTTGAAAACTTAGCCATACATTCTTTGCTAAGGCCAATTTCAAGAAGGGTATTTTCCAGGTTTTATTCTGGAATTCTTATAGTTTGAGATCTTACTTTTAAGTATCTAATCCACCTTCAGTTAATTTTTGTATATGGAGATAAGTGATCATCCAGTTTCATTGTTTTGCATATGGATAGCCAGTTATCTCAGCACAATTTATTGAATTGGGAGTCTTTTTCCAATTGCTAATTTTTGTCAGGTTTATTGATTACCAGATGATTGTAGATGTGCAGCTTTATTTTTGGTTCTCTATTCCGTTCCTTGCTTTGTGTGTCTGTTTTTATGCCAGTATTATACATTTTCTGGTTACTGTAGCAGCATATTATGAAATAAGGTAATGTGATGCCTCCAGCTTTGGTTTTTTGTTATTATTGTTTGTTTGTTTTTTCTTAGGATTGCTTTGGCTATTTGGGCTCTTTTTGTTTTCCCTGTGAATTTTAGAATAGCTTTCTCTAATTTGAAAAATGATATTGGCAGTTTGAACAGGAATAGCATTGAATCTGTACATTGCTTTGAGCAGTATGACCATTTAAATGATATTGATTTTTCCAATCCATAAGCATGGAACGTTTTTCCATTTATTTGTGTTGTCTCCAATTTCTTTGAGCAGTGAATGAAGTTGAGACACAAAAATCCATACAAGAGATCAATGATTCCAAAAGTTGATTTTTAAAAAAATAAATAAGATCAATAGACCACTAGCTAGATTAACAAAAAAAAAATAGAAGAGATCTAAATAAGCACAGTTAGGAATGACGGCTATGACGTTACACACACAAAAAATAGAAGAGATCTAAATAAGCACAGTTAGGAATGATGGCTATGACGTTACAACTGATCCCACGTAAATACAAAAGAACCACAGAGACTGTTATGAACACTTCTATGCACACAAATTAGAAAACCTGGAGAACCTGGATAAATTCCTGGAAACACACAACTTCCCAAGATTTAACCAGGAAGAAACTAAAAGCCTGAAAAGACCAATAATGAGTTCTGAAATTGAATCAGTAATTTAAAAAACCTGTCAATAAATAAATAAATACAAACAAACTATGGAACAGATGGATTAATAGCCAAATTCTACCCTATGTAAAAAAGAACTGATGCTGAAGAAGGGGCTTCTCTCTAACTTGTTCTACAAAACCAGCATCATCATCTTGGTACCAAAGTCTGTTAGAAACACAACAAAAAAAGATAATTTTGGTCCAATATCACTGGTGGATGATGCAGAAATCCTCAAAAAACATGAGCAAACCAAATCCAGCAGCCTATCAAAGAGTTAATTCATCATGATCAAGTAAGCTTTATTCCTGGGATACAAGGTTGGTTCAACATACACAAATCAATAAATATGATTCGCCACATAAACAGACTTAAAGACAAAAACCATATGGTCATCTCAATAGATGCAGAAAAATCTTTTTATAAAAATCCAACATTTTTTTCATGAAAAAAAAAAAACACTCTCGACAAAGTAGGTAAAAGGGACGTACCTCAAAATCATAAGAGCCTTTTATGACAAACCCACAGCTAACATCATACTGAATAGGCAAAAATTGGAACCAGTCCCACTGAGAACTGAAACTAGACAAGGATGCCCAATCTCACCACTCCTCTTCGGTATGGTACTGGAAGTCCTAGCCAGAGCAATCAGGCAAGAGAAAGAACCATAAGCCATCTGAATAGGAAAATAAGAAGTTAAATTATCTCTCTTCAGTGACAATATGATTCCAAACCTAGAAAACCCAGAGGACTTTGCCAAAAGACTCCTGGAACTTATACACAACTTCAGTAAAGTTTCAGAATACAAAAATCAGTATAGTTTCTATATACCCATAGCATTCTAACTCAGAGCCAAATCAAATGCACAAGCCCATTTGCAGTAGCCACATGCTCAAAATAAGATACCAAGGAATACAGCTAACAAGGGGGTAAACAATCTCTACAAGAAAAACCACAAAACACTGTTGTCCTACAGTTTTGTGTGTTGTGTGTGTGTGTAGGTAGGTCCAGGGGATGTGGGAATCAGTGGCATCCGGGGTTGACCTGGATTTGAGTTTTGTTGTTGATTATCCTCCGTGCACCAATGAATCTAAATTTCTCTAGCATTGAGCATTGCTTGTGCTTGGGGTGAAGAGTTAATTGTTGGAGGGTTTTCTCAAACATTGCTGGTCCACCCTCAGTTTTAAGCTCTTACTGTGAGATTCCACACCATACTGTGTCTTTCCACATGCTGCCTTTTGTCCATGGTAAACTTAAGCCACAATACCTGCTCTTCAATTCTTGCTGTCCTGGTGACAGAGAATGGGGATTATGCTTTGCTATTCCAGATCTATCTCAGTCTTAGGCACATCGTTTGTCCTTGTCCCTGGGTCACAGTGATCCAATCTCTTTCCCAGCCTTAGGACAGGGCTCATGGTCTGGACTCAGGGCTAGAAAGTGTTTATTTTTGTTTGTTTGCTTTTTCCTTCCCTCGGCAGTAGTCTTCCTCTGTCGGTGGGGAAATAAACGTTCCTGCCCTTCCTCCAGTGAGTGATTCCGGGTTTCGTCCCATGCGGGAGACAGACTTGGTAAGAGTGAGTGGGCTTCCTGTCTTCCTGCAGCCACTATTGCTGCCCTTACCTCAACCTGCATCGTAAAGGAGGCTTTCTGTGGCGTTTCACCCTCCCTCAAGCATTCTCATCAGGACATTCCAAGTCTCCAAGTCTGAGAATAAAATATTGAGAAAAGATGTAAACTTCTCATTTATCTCCGGTTCCTGATTCTCACAGTACCTCACACTTAACCTTCAGCAATTTGGCAAAGCAATTCTTACTAGCACCTAGGGTGGCCTCATTTTCCTCTCATGCTCTGGCCCAGGTAACACAGAGCTCACGCCCCATGTCTTTCTGGGGTTACCTGTATTTCCTCAGATTTCATGCTAGTTAGTTTCCCTACAACCTCAGCTCTCTTATCAATTCAAGAATAGTTACAGTTGTGTAGGTTATCAAACCTTTTCTGGTTTTAGGATGGAAGCAATGCTCTTTCCAGCTTTTTACAACCTAAGTGAAAGCTAGAACAAGCTCAATTACCATTTTTCCTTTTTAAATAGACTTTATTTTTTGAGCAGTTTTACATTCATAGACACGTTTAACAGAGAGTTCACATATCTCCACTCCCCACCATGCCATACTACCATGCACTCTTCTCTGTTACCAACATCCATCTCCAGAATGACACATTTTCAATTACTTCTTTTTTTTTTTTGAGACAGAGTCTCACTCTGTCATCCAGGCTGGAGTGCAGTGGCACGATCTTGGCTCACTACAACCTCCGCTTCCTGGGCTCAAGTGATTCTCCTGCCTCAGTCTCCCTAGTAACTGGGACTATAGTGGCGTGCCACCACGCCCAACTAATTTTTTGTATTTTTAGTAGAGATGGGGTTTCACCGTGTTAGCCAGATTGGTCTCCATCTCCTGACCTCATGATCTGCCCGCCTCAGCCTCCCAAAGCGCTGGGATTACAGGTGTGAGCCACCGCGCCCGACCTCAATTACTTTTTAATGTCAGTTTTAACAGTGTGAGAAAATGTGTGCTAAGGTTAAGCTAAGTAAACTGTAACGATGGCAAATGATGCTTTTTAGGCCAAGGAATTGCGAGCCCAACAAACTGCTTCTCTGGAAGTAGCCAACTCTAATTATATGCATAATTCCTAGCAGGAAGTAGTTTGTTATATTCATGTTTATTTTTCTGCAATACCAAGGGTATGAATTTATAGTAAATATTAGTGTGCCTTTATGAATGCTTGTTGAAGGAACTCATTCAATTTCGAGATAGACAACTATGAAGCAGTCTTAAAAATGGAAGTAGATAGGTAGATGGTGATACTGAGGAATTACCGGTATTTGACTTGGTAGACGAATAAATAAATAGAGAAATGATTCATTTAAGGGCACATACTGGATAAAGAACACATCAGACAATGACACTATGCTTGCATTATCTCAAAATTGTGTGAAATCTCTTCATATATATTAAAAATTTGAAGAGGTACGCAAAGTTAATCTGTTGTATTATTTTGGATAACTTTCTTCCTTTCTCTTTTTTTCCCAGTAGAACATAAGATTCACTTTTTCTACATCTAAGATTCACTTTTCTACATAAGTCAAATGAGCTTAGGGACTGCACTATGGAAACTTGCTAGAGTGAGGAAACTACACTGGAAAAGAATATTCTGAGATATGAGGGACAAGAGCTCTAGAGAAGGTGTAACATAAACATAAAAATAAAAATTATATTTTTATTGAATAAAAAGCATTGAATTTTTTATTCAATGCTATTATTTTGCAACTTAAATAGTACCATGAGACATGCACTGGATATCCATGGACTCTTGTAAGGTTCACAGTGGCCCATTATATTCTTTGCATATATCTCAGCAGAACAAAGCACAACTCTCTTGTCTCCGGAAGGAGAAATAAGAGAATACTAGAGCCAAGGGAGAGGGTTTATTTTTTCCCTTTAACCCGTTGTGAATATAGGCCTATTCACTGCTCACTGGAATCGGTGCATTGAAGGATAAAAGCTAGATTTGGGTTATAGGGGAATAGCCTAAAACTCTACCAAGCAAGCTTTTATGAATTTTTTTTAGAGTGACCTAAGGCTTCAGTGGGGTTCTGCAGGAAACAGGGATAGAGAAGAACAGTCTTCCACAAGAAAAATAAGAGTGGCATGGAGGCCCTGCCCTTGAGAATTGGGAGTGGTGACAGCAATTAACACTCTAATGCATGAAGCTCCTGAGGGGAATCTATCAGCTCTGTGTTGCCAATGCAGCCACTCCCACACTCCATTACTTCTGTGTGTATGAGCCAATTTGGGAGTACCTGTAACCTTCTTCCGTAGTTTCCCTCAAACGTATGCTAGTTCCGGGTAATTTCCCAAGAGGTTGGGGCACTAAATCTTTATGGTCCACCACTTTGTTGGAGGGGGGCCTTGCTTAGAAAACAACTTAATCCTAGACTGAGGTAGACATGACCATTGCAGGCACTGATTAACATTTGAGAGCTCATCACAGAGCTATCATCGGAGGGTGGGTACAAACAGAGGCTTAAAGAGGGGCAAAAATAGTACAATATGATTTATTAGGAAGTTTCAATCAGAAATACAAACTATGAATGCGAAACCTCTTATTTATTTATTTATTTTATTATTATTATTATTATTTTTGACAGAGTGTCACTCTTTCACCTAGGCTGGAGTGCAGTGGTGCAATCTCGGCTCACTGCAACCTCCACCTCCCGGGTTCAAGCAATTCTCCCTGCCTCAGCCTCCCGAGTAGCTGGGATTACAGGCACCCACCATAACATCTGGCTAATTTTTGTATTTTTTAGTAGAGACGGGGTTTCACCATGTTGGCCAGGCTCAGATCACCTGACCTCAGGTGATCTGCCAGACTCGGTCTCCCAAAGTGCTGAGATTACAGGTGTGAGCCACCATGCTCAGCCTGAAACCTGCTCATCTTAAGTATTGTAACAAATGTAGGAAAGTAATTTTGCTTTCTGAAGGCCAGAGGCTTAAGTACATTTTTGTTGTATGTTTATTCAATTCCAGACTTTAGTATTAGCAGAGAAAAAAAGAAGGGGTAAAAACTGAGGCTGGAGAGGAGAATGATTATTAACTAAAAAATAGAGATACCATGGATAAATTCTATATCATTTTTGGGGAAGATGCTTAGGCGAGAAGGCTAGATTAATAAAACATTTCATGAACATGTAGTAGGGGTATATTACCTTTCCAGAAAATAAAAATTGTCAATTATTTTAAAGTCTGTCATCTCAATTATTCTCCTAAGAGTGTGTATACTAAATATTTTGACTTTCTTTTCTTTCTTTCTTTTTCTGTGTTGCCCAGGCTGGAGAGCAGTAGCACAATCATAGCTAACTTAACTTTGAGCTCCTGGACTCAAGCAATCTTCCACCTTCAGCCTCCTGAGTGGCTAGGACTACAGGTATGTGCCACTACGGCCAGTTAACTAAAAAACTTTTTTTTTTTTGTAGGGTTGGGGTCTTACTCTGTTGCCCAGACTGATTTTGAACACTTGACTTCAAGCAATCCTCCAGCCTCAGTCTCTCACAGTGCTGGGATTACAAGCATGAACCACCATGGCCAGCCTGATTTTCTTTTCAATAGAAACAAAAATGAAATGTAAGATAATTAAATTAATTGTTCAAAGTTAAAAGGCTCTTAGAATGCAAACTGGGCCCGCAGTTGAGGTCTCCTGACTGTCATTCAGCATCTCTCAAATGAGCTTAGGGATTGCACTATGGAAACTTGCTAGAGTGAGGAAACTACACTGGAAAAGAATATTCTGAGATATGAGGGACAAGAGCTCTAGAGAAGGTGTAGCATAAACAGAATGAGACCATGATAAATTATGTCTCTAGGGTGAACTTCAGAATTGCACGTTTCAGAAACTAGGTCTCAGTAATTGGATTCAGATTATGTGAAAAGTCAGACAACCAAATCAAGACAGGAAGTAGATAACAAGACCCCAAAGAAGTAAAGCAATTTTTCTTCTCAGGATATAAAACCATCTTGGGGACACTGTCTGCCCAGTGGCACTGGGTTCTCCATTCCCCAGCGCTAGGATGATGAAAATACTCCTCTCCAAGATGGATGTATTTCGTGTATATCAAAACCAAGTGTTCAACAACAGGTCAGATGAATCTTTCGCTAAACAAAAATGCCATTTCCACTGAGAGCTGCGCTGTATAAAGGTAAGCTTCTTGTTTGTTTAGACCAGCATGAAAGAGAAATAGCTGTTAAGTTGTGCATCTTATCTTCATGTGCTCTGTTTCTGTGTTCAGAACTCTGCGTCAGCTGAGGTTGTAGAGAGCTCCAAAAGGAGGCCACATATGATGAAGACTCAAAAAAGTTTTACAAAAGATGATGTACAAACAAATTTTCCCAGGAGAAAACCTTTTGGTCTTTTACTCCCTAGCAGTGGGGCATCATATATATAGTGATGTACAGCATCATCTCTATGACATGGGGAAGACTCACTATGCCTGACTATGTTTGCGATTGGATTCAAGCCTTATCCAAGATTGTATCCGACTCATCCTCTGTTTGAATTGACAAAGAGAGTGGAAAGGATTATAAAATGGGAATGATGAGGACAAAGGGAAATGTAGATGAAGATTAAGAGGAAGATGAATGATAAGCAATAGAAGATATAAAGGAAGAGGATTTACTCATGGGGAGGAGGAGGGAAAAATAAAAGATGGTTCATTGGAAGAGTGGGACAAATCTAATTCTGTTGATAGAAATAAAGAGGACAGGGTGGAATTTCATTTGTGGATAGGGGAGTACAGGCATTTGTGAGACATTTAGGAAACATTCATTCAGCTTTTGCAGAATGCATTTGGAGTTTTGGAGGGAAATCTAGAAGGTAAATGTGAAATCGAGAGTGAGCCATATAGAGCTGATATTAATTATTATAGCTAGAAATAACAAGCCTTCCAATAAAAACTTTAGAAGTAGAGTCCGACTTCTGAGCACAGAACCTTAGCAAATGCTCATAGAACGGAGCAGGAGAACTAAGAAGGTTAAGAATGCTCACAAGGCAAATGGATTGGAGGAAGATCAGGACAGAAGTGCATGACAGAGTTGTGACTTTGAAGGAACAAATAGGTAACATTGTTAAAAGCTGAGTGAAGAATGCAAATAGAATAAAATTCTCTGGAATTGCTGATGACAGGTTATCAGTAACCTTTAAGTTTTCAAATTCGGCCGGGCACGGTGGCTCACGCCTGTAATCCCAGCACTTTGGGAGGCTGAGGCAGGCAGATCACCTGAGGTCGGGGAGACCAGCCTGGCCAACATGGTAAAACCCCGTCTTTACGAAAAATACCAAAAATTAGCCAGGCGTAGTGGTGGGCTCCTGTAATCCCAGCTACTCAGGAGGCTGAGACAGGAGAATCGCTTGAATCTGGGAGGCAGAGGTTGTGGTGAGCCGAGATTGCGCCACTGCACTCCAGCCTGGGCGACAGAGCGAAACTCCATCTAAAAAAAAAAAAAAAAAAAAAAAAAATTCAAATTCTATAGATTAGTGAGGGTAGAAATTTCCACTGGCTAAGGAATGAATATCAGGAAATAAATCCAGAAAATGGATTCTAGTCATTAGGGATGTGAAATGAAGGGGGATTTAGAATGCCATCTATACGCTAAAGCTTCCTAAATATTTTCTGTATATTTTCTTTTATAATGAGGGAGAAGGAGTTGCTTAGGAGCAAGAGGAACGTGAGGATGGTAGAGAGGAGGAGTAAGTGGTTAAAGAAGATTCTGAAAGAGAGAGAGTGAAATCAAGACTAAGGATCATCAGTAAATAACAGACACCTGCCTGTTCCAGCACTCCTGTAGGAACTTTAGTCGTCCAGCTCCTTTAATTTCACCCAGGACCTTTCAGCTGGCCAATATTAGGCACATTTCACACATGAAGAATATGAGGCTCAGAGATGCTAAGTATCTTGCTCCAAGTCTCGGGAAGCAGAACAAACAGATGTGGTTCCACAACAGAAGCTGTTAGACTCTGAAGTTCACATTTTCTCTGAGATGAGACACTGTCACTCATTTGTAATGTGACAAGGACTATAGTGGAGAGACGTGTAGGGTGGCTGAGAGGAGCACAGTCAGTCACGGGCTCGCAGGGTCTCCTGTTGGGCAGAGGAGAAAATGATCTGGTGACAATCACTGTGTCGTCTTTTTCCCCACTGATGAGCAAACGCTTCGAGAACAGGGAAGGGTGATCTTCACCCTGAAATCAGCATCTTGCAAAGATGGCACTGCAAGATATTTGCCTAATTAGTGGAAAAAATGTCTACTTCTGGTGCACATCTTCTATTTATTCAACAAGGGTTGGCAGTTATTTTTCAGTAAAATATATACTTGAGGTTGTAGAATTTAATTAGAATGTCTTCTCTGAGGCAATCAGATGTATTCTCAGGCCGGTCAGGATTGAAGAAAAGCACCCTGAGGGGTGCTGGTGGGAGCATCAGGACAGAGCAGTAAAGGCGCAAGTGTTGGAGGCGGAAGAAACTTTTGAGGAGAACATTATGGGAGAGTTTAGAAAAAATAAATGTGACTCTGAACCATGAAGGAGACGAGCATTTCTGGAACTACATATTTTGTTTAATACTTTATCGACTTGCAGCATTGACAGTCTTTCTCGTGTAGCTAAGACATTCTAGTTTGCCCTGCTTCTGCCCTCAATGCCCCCTGCCTCCTTTCTCTCCTAGTTTCCCTTACTGTGTACACTGCAATAAAAGAAAAGTTAGTGAATAGGTGGACATGAAATAAGAAGGAGTCAGTTCTAAAACTTTTTCAAATGTAACCTGTTTCTGTTTAAGGTTCACAATTGATGATGTAGCACATTAGTTTTACTGAAAAAGCATTTGCAAAAGAAAACATCAGGGAATCTCCATTCCAAAACACATCTTCCCTGAAGACAGGGAAGAAGGGTCTTTAAACACCTGCTTTGGCTACATCCCTTGTGTCTAAAATGTCTAAGCATTCATCTTTTTGTTCGCTTTCTTTTAAACCCGCATTTAAAGGATAGATTCTTAACAGTAGCAAGTTGAAAAGAGAAAAATACAAAGAACAAGATGCCATCACAATGTCCTCCTTTATCCCACTAATGATTGAAGAAACCAAAGCCTATCAAAAAGGCCAGTGAATCCTCAAAGCATCCAAGCCTTCAGATCTATCAGAGGTTGCTATCAATTTATATTTGATTTTGTGGAGGGTATGTGACAGTAAACACATTTGCTACTTTACCCCAAGGCAGAAGTCATCTTACTGCGAACACCCATAGTACTATAGTAGTACTACCAATTAGTGTACACCAAGTACTTTCCTATAACCTATCTAAGTTTGACCTTAAATGTAACTATAAGTCATTTAATAGTAATCCATCTTAGGTATGAAACTTGTCACTAAACAAAAATCACCTACCTGCTAGATAAAACCTAGGTTCTCTGATTCCAGGCTCTTTCCACAAGACCCTTGCCTCTTCCCAATGTTTTCTTTGGTAAATGATACATATATTTCATCAAGCTGAGTCTAGTCCATGTATTTGAGATACTTTCCAATTGTCTGTCTTTGCTGTTTATCATTTTTCAGACAATTGTCCATTACCATGCTTTTCTTGTACTGGAATCAAGGGAAGATGGTAAAAATGTAGAAATCCTAAAACTGTACTACATTATCTCCAGGCTTTAACCGACGTCCCTGAGACAAATCATGTCCTTATTTAGGGACTGGCCTGTCTCTCTGAAGCAGAGTAGATATAATGCAGTTGGAATCCAGGTTATTAGCTTAGCTTCGTGAATAATCTAAAGACTGAGGCTAGCACTGGTGGGTCATATACATATGTGTTCTTAAAAAATTATTCATGATGGGCTTGTTTTTTTTTCTCGTAAATGTGTTTAAGTTCTTTGTGGATTCTGGATATTAGCCCTTTGTCAGATGGATAGATTGCAAACATTTTCTCCCATTCTGTAGATTGCGTGTTCACTCTGATGCTAGTTTCTTTTGCTGTGCAGAAGTTCTTTAGTTTAATTAGATCCCATTTGTCAATTTTGGCTTTTGTTGCCATTGCTTTTGGTGTTTTAGTCATGAAATCTTTGCCCATGCCTATGTCCTGAATGGTATTGCCTAGGTTTTCTTCTAGAGTGTTTATGGTTTTAGGTCTTACATTTAAGTCTTTAATCCATCTTGAGTTAATTCCTCAAGGATCTAGAACCGGAAGTACCATTTGACCCAGCAATCCCATTACTGGGTATATACCCAAAGGATTAGAAATCATTCTACTATAAAGACACATGCACACATATGTTTATTGCAGCACTATTCACAATAGCAAAGACTTGGAACCAACCCAAATGCCCATCAATGATTTACTGGATAAAGAAAATGTGGCACATATACACCATGGAATACTATTCAGCTATTAAAAAAAAATGAGTTCATGTTCTTTGCAGGGACATGGATAAAGCTGGAAACCATCATTCTCAGCAAACTGACACAGGAACAGAAAACCAAACACCACAAGTTCTCACTAATAAGTGAGAGTTGAACAATGAGAGCACATGGACACAGGGAAGGGAACATCACACACCAGGGCCTGTCGAGGGGTGAGGGGCTAGGAGAGGGATAGCATTAGGAGAAATAGCTAATGTAGATGATGGGTTGATGGGTGCAGCAAACCACTATGGCACGTGTATACCTATGTAACAAACTTGAATTCTGCGCATGTATCCCAGAATTTAAAGTATAATAAAAAAAGTAAAAAGTTATTATTATGGTTACTCAACAGCTTCTGTTTTTTTCTGACTCTCTCCACAGATTAATAATCCTTGAATATTTTAATGGGAACAGATAACCAGACTTGGGTGAGTGACTTTATTCTCCTCGGCCTTTCCAGTGACTGGGACGCTCAGGTCTCCCTCTTTGTCCTATTATTGGTCATGTACATGGTGACCATGCTGGGGAACTGTCTCATTGTTCTTCTGATCAGACTGGACAGCCGACTCCACACTCCCATGTATTTCTTTCTCACCAACCTCTCCCTTGTTGATGTCTCCTATGCCACAAGCATAGTCCCTCAGCTGCTGGCACATTTTCTTGAAGAACATAAAGCCATCTCGTTGCAGAGCTGTGCAGCCCAATTATTTTTTTCCCTGGCCTTAGGTGGGATTGAGTTTGTTCTCCTGGCAGTGATGGCCTATGACCGCTATGTGGCTGTGTGTGACCCCCTGCGATACTCGGCGATCATGCATGGAGCGCTGTGTGCTAAGTTGGCCATCACATCCTGGGTCAGTGGATCCATTAACTCTCTCATGCATACCACCATCACCTTTCAGCTGCCCATGTGCACAAACAAGTTTATTGATCATATATTCTGTGAAATTCTAGCTCTGATCAGGCTGGCTTGTGTGGACACCTCCTCCAACGAGGTCACCATCATTGTGTCTAGCATTGTTCTTCTGATGACACCCTTATGTCTGGTTCTTTTGTCCTACATCCGGATCATCTCCACCATCTTAAAGATCCAGTCCAGAGAAGGAAGGAGGAAAGCCTTTCACACGTGTGCCTCTCACCTCACCGTGGTTGCCCTGTGCTATGGCATGGCCATTTTCACTTACATCCATCCCCACTCCAGTCCCTCTGTCCTTCAGGAGAAGTTGATCTCTCTCTTTTATGCCATTTTGACACCAATGCTGAACCCTATGATTTACAGTCTAAGAAATAAAGAGGTGAAGGGGGCCTGGAAGAAACTATTATGGAAATTCTCTGGGTTAACATCAAAGCTGGCAACTTGACTCGTCAAGATGACTTAGAGAAAACAGCTTTGCCTCAGTGTTCTCCACCCAACTTAGATCTGACAGGCATAAACTACGTTGCCCTGGCAACCAGGAAGGAGATGACGTAGCGTGTACTGTGGATGTTATGTAGGAGGCTGAATTGTTGAGTTGGGGAGTGAGATGTGGGGTATTTTTATGTCATAGCAGCATGATAAGTGGAGTATGGCATGGCCCCCTTAGACCTACCACACTTATTTAGTCTCCATTTCTTTGTCTTGATAGTAATTGGAAGAAACTGTACCATATTATTGTACTGTTGGGTTTGTTACATTGTTTGTAATCATGGACCTATTCCTAGATCTTACACTGAATAACTGGTTATTTTTCAATATTTCAGACAGGTTATATTTTTGGTCAAATGCATTTTCACAATTGAAAGTTTGCTCACAATAATATGTGATGTAAGTAGCCACATGCATTATATTTGTGATTCATGGAGAAACATCAATTAAAGATCTTGTTTCACTCTGATCACAATATAACCAAAGGTTGTACACAATGACAGTGTTGGCCAAGGAAAAGCTGAGCCTCAGTAGCTGCGTGAGCCACGGTGCCTGACCACTTTTCTTAGTTGAAACTCAGGCTGTCTGGATCTAGAGTCTACACTCAGAACCATTGTCTCACGCTGCTTCTAAAAATGTTATTATTACGAACAGTAGGCAAATAGAGATCTTATAGGAGACTCTTTTACGTCCAGGGCTTCCTAAACCACCTACCCTTCAGAGATCTTTTACTTTCTTTGCAAAGGGGAAAAGGACGAAGTGAGAAACACCTCCATGCAGCTATGGTGCTCTACAGTTAGTGACTCTTGTTTTCCAAAGAAGACAAATATAGCAGATGAGCTTACTGTAAAGAGTTTACCATTATTTATTTTTTGAAAAATACATTCTTTTTATTTTGAATTCTATTCCTAAAAATAAAAACCTATAACTGCAAAAATTAAAAAAAAAATTAAGAGCAAAATCAGCACATAGAGATATGGGAATCGACATTACTTTTATTATTGTTAATTTGGACAATATAACTTTGCATTTGAATAGCTTTAATTGCTAAAGTGCATTTTTGTCTGTCATCTCATTTCTTCTGTTTTATTAATTTACTGTAAGAATTGCCATAGCAAAGTACCATAGCGTAGGTGGCTCAAATAACAGAAAGGTATTTTCTCACTGCTCTAAAGGTTAGAAGTCTGCCATACAAGTGTTGGCAAGGTTGATTTCTTGTGAGGGCTTGCTCCTTGCCTTGTAGGTGTCATCCCTCTGTGTGTGTCTGTGTCTTAACCTCCTCCTCTTGTAAGGACACTTCTCGTGCTGGATCAGTGTCTATTCCAATAATCTCATTTTAGCTTAATTACCTCTTTAAAGACCTTATCTGCAAATACAGTCACATTCTGAGGTACTAGGGATTAGGACTTCAACACAAGTATGGGGAGGGGGACACATAATCCAGAAGGTATATTTATACTCAATAAACATTATAGCCTTGTTTCTTTATCCTTTATGTAGTAAGATAGGGAGAGCTGGCATTATCATTCCCATTCCAAATATAAGGAAACCATTATCAGAAGATAACATGAAAGGCTACAAAACATTTAACGCGCTTGGTATTTTATGTACTTTAAAATTACTGATGCTTATTATACAACCAGAAATAGTCTTTAAAATAAATTTTTATCACACTCCAATTTACAGAGAAACAATTTGCTAAGGGCCATCACAAATACTAAATGCCAACTATTATTTAAGTACTATGTAAGTGCATAACTCTCTATGCCCATTCACTAAGTGCTAAGGGCTATCCAAGTACTCTGGCTAGAGATTAAGTGAAAGTCAAATCTGTGATAAATTTAAGAGCCATAAGCAGACACACAAGGGGAAGGAGACAGTGTGGCTTTCAACAGTCTCTTACACTTTTTTGACATTTCTTAATTTTTAAAATGAGTGGACATGTCCTATACTTCATGCATATGGAAATCAAAAAAGGAGACAGTTACATTTCTTGATTTTTTAAATGAGTGGACATAATCCTATAGTTCATGCATATGGAAATCAAAAAAAGGAGGCAGTCTGTGGAGTGATGACAATTTTGCTTTAAGATAAATTGTCATAAACTTATATAATGTAGATATGAAATAAGTGTAGACATCATCTGGCCTAACTTTCCATTGTCAGTAGAAGACTGAAGATGGGGCTCATATGATATCATAGGCTTCATTCCAACTAGAAAGAAACATCCCTTCCTTTAGAATAAAAGTTCCATGTCAGGGCATATCTATTGCCAAGTAAAACATAGGCTTACCTATATTGCCTGACTTACTACCTCAGAACACCACATTTTGTAACACACAATCACATACTTCCACTCCAAAGAATGTAAGACAGAAACAATTCCTTGTAAAAATTCGATAGAACTTACCCATATAACTAGCTTTGCGGGAATACTTTTAATAAGTATTTCATTTCTCTAATGTTTCTGAGAATTTTTCAGGCTATTTTATATTCCATCAGCTTTTAATGAATTACATTTTACTAGGAATTTGTCTATTTTTAAGTTTTTAAATTTACTGACATAAATCTCTTCATAACTTTGGTGATTATCTTTTGAATGTCTACTGAAATAGTACTTATATCCTTTTTATAACATTATTTGTCGTTTTTCTCTTTCCTTTCTTAAATCAAGTTTAATGGTGCATATTGTACACACAGTGAGATTCACCATTTTAAGTGTATGGTTCTATGAGTTTTTGATGAAAGTTTATGACAACCGCAAACAAAATATGTAATATTCCAAAAGTCATTTTGTGACCCTTTGTGGTAATGCCGTCCTTATTTATTTCCAATTACTTTTGTCACAGAAATGCAAAGTACTCTTCAAAAGTGTTAAGGTATGAAAGTCCAGGAAAGACTAGAATTGTTACAGAAGAAAGGAGACTGAAGAGAAATAACATGTAAATACGATGTGGGATCCTGGATAGCATCTTAAATTTTAAAAAAAGACAAAGACCAAAGAAATGAATGGGAAACTGATGAAATTAGATTAAGCATTGTAATTTAGCTAATAACAAAATAATATCAGTTGCAACAATGCTAGTTTCCTGTTCTTTTATTTGTATTATAGTTATATAAGATGAGAATATTAATGGAAATTTTCTGTGCTATTTTTGAAAATTTTCTGTAATGCTAAAATTACTTCAAAATAAAATCTTTTAAAAAATAAGCCAATGTAATTCACTACATTAAGAGCATACAGATTTTTTAAAGTGCTCATCTCAATAGGTGACAAAAACATTTGACAAAATTCAATGTCTATTAATGATAAAAATTAAATAATCTAGAAATAGAAGGGAATTTCCTAAATACAAAAAAGACATCAACAAAATTCTATTAATTAACATCATTCTTAATGGTGAAAGATTAGATGATTCTCTCCTAGATTGGGAACAATCAAGGACGCTCACTCTCAGCACGCCATTTCAATATTCTAGGTTCTAGTCACTGAAAAAAGGAAAGCAAAAGAAATGAAAGAATAAAGATCAGAAAAGAAAAAAAGTCAACCTATCTTTACTCACAGATGACATAATCATCTACATAGAAAATCTCAAAGAAGCCACAAAAAAGCCCTATCAAAACTAGTAAGGAGCTGGGCACGGTGGCTCAAGCCTGTAATCCCAGCATTTTGAGAGGCTGAAGCAAGCAGATCACCTGAGGTCAGGTGGTTAACCAGCCTGGTTAACATGACAAAACCTTGTCTCTACTAAAAAAATACAAAAAATTAGCTGGGTGCGGTGGTGGGCGCCTGTAATCCCAGCTACTTGGGAGGCTGAGGCAGGAGAATCGCTTGAACCCAGCAGGTACTCCAGCCTGGGCAACAAGAGCAAAACTCTGTTTCAAAAAAATAAAAAATTAAATTAAAAAAAACCCAATAAGGGATTTAACAATGGCAAAGGATACATGTCAGTAATAAATAATGTATTTTATTTTTAGCAATGAGCAAGTAGAAAATAAAATTAGATCAAAGTGTCATGTAAAAGAGCATAAAATCATGAAATAATACTTAAGGGAAAGCTAAATATGTGCAAGATTATACAGTGGAAACCATTTTTAAAATGAGGGACATTAAAGAAGAACTAAACAGATATTTATGTCATATTCAAGGATTGGGAGATTCAATATTTTATTAAGATGGTAATCTCTCCAATTTGATCTGTAAATTCATTGCAATCCTGGTCAAAATCTTATCAGGAGTTTTTCAAAAATTTGACAATGTGATCTTAACATTTATACAAAAAACAAAAAGCTGAGGATGGACAAAATAGTTTTGAAATATAGAACAAACTTGACACACTCACTGATTTTAAAACTTAGTCAATACAGTCAATATACTGCAGTAGTCAATACAGTGAAATATTTCTTCAGAGGTAAACATATGGATTAATGGAATAGACAAGAGTCCAAAACTAGACGAAATTCACCAATTCAGTCCATTGATTTTTGATAAAGATGCCAAGGTAATTCAAAGGAGAAAAGATAATCGTTTCTACCGTGGTGCTTGAAAAATTAGACACCCATAAAAAGAAAGAAAAAGGGAAGGGAAGGAAGGAAGGAAGGAAGGAAGGAAGGAAGGAAGGAAGGAAGGAAGGAAGGAAAGAGGAAGGAAGGAAGGAAAGAGAAAGGAAGGGGGAAAGGGGAGAAAAGGAAAGAAAGGAAAGGAGGAAGGAAGGAAGCAAACAACCAAGAAAGGAAGGAAGGAAGGATTTTTTTTTAATATACACTACATAGGAAAACTAACTCTTAGTGGATTAGAAGATTAATGTAAAAGTAAAATCATAAAACTTCTAGAAGAAAGCATGGGAAAAAACTTAGCAATCTGGGGTTAGGCAACGATAAATTGGACTTCTTTAACTTGTAAACTGTACATTTGATAACATTTAAAAACTCAAACCATTTAATAGCAAAAAAACCACAATTTTAAAAATGGGCAAAGAACTTTGATTTTCTTTGTTTTACTGTTTTGTTTTATTAATTTGGCTTTAATCTTTACTATTTTTTTCATTGATTTATGACCTTAATTTTGCTTACAATGCTTTTGTCTGCTGGCTCTGCATTTTTGTAGCACTTGTATAACTAAATAGGTCTTTATTTCTCTTTCATTTTTGAAATATATATTCTCTGGGCATAGAATTCTAGGTTGGCACTTTTTTCATCTTTCAGTTCTTCTGTAAGTCTTATCTGTGTTCCTCTGTATGCAATGTGCCTTTTTTCCTTGTGGCTCCTTTCGTAATTTTTGCTTCATTACTTATTTTCAACATTTTAGGAATATAGCACTTTGTTATGTTTTTATTTTTTTATTTTTTTATGCCACAGGTTTGTTGAGCTACTTAAATGTGCAGGTTCACTGTTATTATCATATTTGAAATTGTGGGGCTTTTAATTGTTGATTATGTTTCCCTCACACCTCATCCCTCCCTTTTCCCTCTAGGACTCACAACTTATTGAAGCACATTCAACTTTTTCACTCTTTTATAACTGTCTGTTTCATTTTGGATAGTTTCTATTGCTATATCAGCAAATTCTCCTATCTTTTCTTTTGCAGTGTCGAATCTGCTGTTACTTCTATCCACTGCCTTTTTTTTTTTTTTTAAATCTTAGATATTGTGTTTTTCATCACCTAGTAGTTTGAATTGGGTGTGTTAATGATGGCAGCAGCAGCCTGTCTGGAGCGGCCACGACCATGACGCCGGCTGCAGTGACTGCAGTGACAAACATGCGGCTGGGGCTGCAGCTCCGTGGAGTTGGCGGGAGCCAGGAACAGGCAGAAGCCCCACCCCCATCCAAGTTGGAGGGGCAGCAACCCCACCCTCAGGAGTGCAGCTGCAGCCACCCAGCGGCGGACCTGGGCATCTCCGCACTCTCAGGGGCCCAGGAAGCCCCCATTCCCCCACAGGATAGAGAGTGCCTGCTCCCACTGCCTGGACTCTCCGCGTTCTCAGTGACTGGTGCCCTCTCCAATTTTGGAGCAAAGCTGTAGCTGAGCCCCGGCTCTGTCACGACCCGGCCAGGTGTGCGTGTCCTCAGGGCAGCGCTGACACACCAGTCCTCTGCCACCTCGGCCTAACATGCATGGGAGGAAGGCCAAAAGGGGGCTAAGGGTGGCTCAGTGTGGGCCTGCAGGCACCCCTCAGCACAAACAGCCTGGGTGCCATGGGCACCGTGGACAGCAGGTTAATGGCAGCAGGAGGCGGACTGGCTCCTGGGCGGAAAAGAATGGGTCCCCAGTGAAACCTCATCTTCAGGCCAGGGACAGCCTGAAACCTGGGGTCCAAGCTGCCAGTTCTGCAGACCGGAATGAGAACTTAGGGTGCTTTTTTCATGCCACCCCATGGCTGCCCATGGACCAATCAGCATGCACTTCCTTACCTCTGAAGCTCATAAAACCCCCCGACTCAGCCAAACTTGAGTAAATGTAGGGATAACCTGCCTGTGGAGAAAAGCTACCCATTGTGGATCTTCTCTCAGCTGAAAACTGAGCAGATGTCGGGGACTACCTGCCTGCAGAGAAGAACTACCCACTGTGGGACAACTTGCCTGTGGAGAGGAGCTACCCACTGAGAGTCTCCTCTGAGCTGTTCTGTTGCTCAGTCAAGCACCTCTTTGCCTGGCTCACCCTCCACTTGTCCGCATACTTCATTCTTCCTCGACACAGGATGAGAACTTGGGACCTGCCGAATGGCAGGACTGGAGGAGCTGTAACACAAACAGGGCTAAAACACATCCTTTTCTCACCATGTTGCGAGCAATGAGAAGGAGGGAAGAGAGGCGAAAAGAGCTGTGGCCCTTCGCGGATCCCAGACCTAGGAGCTCCCCGAGCCAGGGCTGTAACACCTTCTTTGGGGCTCCATGGTTCCTGGAGTCTCCCAGTTTCCAGGTGCCACCGTGTTGCCCAGTGCCAGCTGTGGAAGCTGCTTGCAGTACACCTGCTCTAGCTGCAGCCTGACAGGGAACTGGCACCAATGTCAGCATCTGGAGCTGCCCACCCTGCCGTAGCTGACTTGCCTGGGTGTGCATAGAGGCCAGGCCCAAGCTTGCTCGCTCACACACCCCTCACTGCTCTATGCCTGGCTCACCCTTGGCAGGCATGGGATCCAGGCCAGTAGTGCAAACTGAACTCAGCCTGCCAGTCTGAGCGGGTGGACCAAGACCAGCGAGCCTGAGCAAAACTTGGGCAAAGGTGCCACCGGCCACGGCTGGCAAAGTGACACCCCAAGGATCCTGTGACATTAATATCTTGGGTTTTTTTCTCCTCATTATGTGTAGGCTTTCCTGTACCAACTTAAATGTGAAATTTATTTATAATGGATATTTTAATGTACTTGTCTTCTAATTATATCATCTGTTATTTCTGTATATGTTTTTATTGATTGATTTTTCTCTTTATTGTGGCTTGTTTTGGTTCCCTCTCCTTATGTTGTGTCCTGGGAACTTTTTTTCTGCTACTTTGCATGCCTGGACTTATTTTAATTGGATTGTAAGTATTGTGAGTTTCATGTTTTTTGGTGCCGAGTACTTTTGTTTTCCTTTAAATATTTTTCTCTTTTCTCTGGGAAGCACTTAAACTGCTTGGAATTAGTTTACGTATCGAGTCTTGCTTTTAAGGGGTGTTAGGTTGGGTCCAGCCAAGTGTTAAGTGTAGGGTCAATTTGCACTGTTCCTGAGGCTATGCCTTTCTAAGGATTCTACTCAATGTCTTGTGTGTTTGAGGTCTTTCTATCCTCACTGGAGAGCACATGAACTATTCTGAGCCTTGTGTTAGCTTTAAAGATTAGTCTTTTTACTTCGGTCTGATGGTTATTTCCTTGGCCTAGGAAGGTTCCTCATATTTATGCAAAGATCAGGTCAGCAAAAGATTGAAGGATAACCATCTTCAGATATTGAAAGTTTTCCCTCATTTTAGCTCTCTTCTTTGTCACTCTTCTCCAAACTATAAATTTTGTCTTCTCAACTCAGGATGACCATGGGCTCCATTTGAGTTCCCTCTCTTTGTGCTGTGGCCTGGTAACTCTCTCCGGGAAATAAGCAAGGGTACTTATGACTCACCTCATTTATTTTCCTTCTCTGGGATAGTACTGTTTTGCCCTGCCTTTTGTCCAATGTCTGAAAACCTTTGCTTCATATATTCTGGTCAGTTTTCTAGTTCTGTAGGTCAGATGAATACCATCCCAGCTATTCTATCATGGCCAGAAGGTTAATTCACAATCGCTTCTGATACTGTTTTATTTAATGCAAAGATTGTGCTTAATTGTTTTAATAATTATAATAATTTATCTGTAGATTTTTTTAGGTTATTTATATAGAAAATTATATAATCTGAAAATAAAATAACAATATTACTTTTTTCTTCCCAATCCTGATATTATTATATTTTTTTCCCTGTGTTCTTCTACTGGTTAGGACTATCAGTATAATGTTAAAAAAGATGGGTTGATATAGGTTGGCTCTGTGTCTCCACCCAAATCTCATGTTAAATCATAATCACCAGTGTTGTGGGGGGAATCTCGTGGGAGGTGACTGGATCATGGGGGCAAATTTTCTCCATGCTGTTCTCATGATAGTGAGTGAGTTCTCATAAGATCTGACTGTCTAAAAGTATGTAGCACTTCCCCCTTCACTCTCTGTATCCTGCTACCATAGGAATGTGTGCTTGCTTCCCCTTCATCCTTCCACCGTGATTGTAAGGCCTCCCTAGCAATGCCTCTTGTACAGCCTGTGGAACCGTTAGCCAATTAAACCTCTTTTATTTATAAATTACCCAGTGTCAGATAGTTCTTTATGGCAGTGTAAGAACAAACTAATATATAGGGGTATGACATTTTTATTTTGTTTCTAAGCTTATCTACTTTATGTGCATTTCATCAGTAGTAAGGTCTATATTTTTTAAAATCACGAATATATATTAATTTTAAAATATCTTTCTGTGTCTATTAATATGATCATATGGCTTTTATTCTTTTACTAATAATGTGGCAAATAATCGAGTATTTTCTAATATTAAACTTTTTTGTCTTGAGTTAAACCAAGTTTGCATGATGCATTAAATATTTTTATATATATGAATGTATGGGAGTTGCTATATATTTTTTAAAGTTTTCTATCCATTTTCCCCATTCAGACTGAATTTTTCTTTCTTTCATATTCCCTATCTAGTTTTGGGATCATGGTTATGATAATCTTACACAATTAGGTATGCCATAATCCCTCATTTTTTTCTTTTGAAAATCTTGTGCAAATTTGAAAGCATGTGTTCTTTTAATATTTGATAGAACTCCAAAATAGATCTGTGAAATACATTGCTACATTGTTGCAATCAAATCTTTTTAATAGATCAGCAATTCCTTCTCAAAGAGAAGATCGGGTAAATTTTATTTATTTTTCTAGCACATGTATTTTTTTTCCGAAGTGGATCTGATGTAATAGCCATGGATTTTTCAAGGTCCTAGCTATTTATCAACTTGTCCCACACTGGGCTAGAGAAGCTCAGAAGAGCGACATATTTTAAAAGCTCTCTCCGTATATATTTGAAGATAATTTTGAAATGATGTTTGCTTTCTTTTATAGTATTAAGAATTTTCTTCTTAAAGGAGGAAATAATTGTCTTCTTTCTGTTACTTGCTAAATTAAATGGTGTTTTCCAAGGATGAGACTACCCCTTATTTGTATTCTCTTTTCTCATATTTAATTGATAAATAAAAATTGTATATATTCAAGAAGTATGACATGATTTGATATATTTATACATTACATAATGATTACCACATCAAATTAATTAACACACCCATCACCACCATGCTGTACCTTAGATACCCAGAACTTGTTCATCTGATAATGGAACGTTTTACCAGCATCTCCCTATTTCCCCATATCCTATCCCCTAGAAACTATGGTTCTATTCTCTACTTCTATGAGTTTAACTTTTTAAGATTCCACATATAAGTGAGATCTTACATTTTGCCTAGATTTTTGCACTTACCATAATGTCCTCCAGGTTTATCTACATTGTAACAAATGACAGGATTTCCTTTTTTATGGCTGAATAATATTCCTATATATAATATATATTCCAATATAAAATATCATCATCCAATATATACTGGAGTGATATAACCAGTTCACATTCCCACAAATATACAAAGATTTCCTTTTCTCCACACAAATTCCCACACACATTCCCACAAATATACAAAGACTTCCTTCTCTCCACACCTTCACCAACACTTATTATCTGTTATCTTTTTAATAATAGTCATCCAAACAGGTGTAAGGTAATATCTTATTGTGTTTTTTGATTTGCATTTCTCTGATGATTGGTGTCACTGAACACCTTTTCAGGTACTTGTTTGTCATTTTTATGTCTTCGCTGGAAAAAGAGCTATTCAAGTTATTTGCCAGTTTTTGAATTGGGTTATTTGTGGGCTTTTTTTGCTATTAAGATGTCTACATTTTTTATATGTTTTGGATACAAACTTCTTATCAGATACATGGTTTGCAACTCTTTTCTCCCATTCCATAGGTGGCTTTTTCATCCTGTTGATTGTTCCATCAATCAACATTTGTGTGAAAACATTTAGTTTGAAGAAATCTCACTTCCGTATGTTTCCTTTTGTTGCCTGTGTTTTGGTATCATAATCTATTTGGATTATTTGTTGTCCTCCTTGCATCAAATGATTTTAAACTATTTTCTAGTGAAACTTATAATATATTGCCCAGACTAATCAAAATAGAGGAGATAGAGAGAACTGGAAGAAAAAAACAATGTCAGCAAAAGAAAAAGACACATTATCACAGTTTCTATATAAATTAGAAAATATAAGAAAATATTAACAAATTTAGGCCCATAAATTTGAATGTTTGGTGGGACAGAGAAATTTCAAAAAAAAAAAAAAAAAAAAAAAAAAAAACCTTACCAAAATGGACACATGAAGAAATCGTGTGTCTTATATTTAAGAAATTCGAATCTGTGTTTAAGAATTTTCCTTCAAATAATTATTTTAAATAAAGTGTTTCTTCAAGGAATTCTACCAAATATATAAGATTATAAATGACACCAGTCATCCACAAAAGCCATTTCATGTATTCAATATAGAAAGGCTAATTATATTTTCACGTAATTTAAAAGACACTGTTTAAAACAACATTTCAAAACTTCAAATCTGGGAACAAATCTAATGAGAGATCTACAACACATATATATAGATTAAAAATACAGATACAAAATACATGGAAGAATATAACTTTTACATGGATTGGAAGACACAATACCATAAAAATGTCACTTCCCCCCAAATGATTTTCAGATTCAATGAAAATCAAATTAAAATCTTAGCAAGTTATTGTCCTGGAAATTTTTGAGAACATTTTAGAATCATATTAAAATTTTATATGGCCTGAAGTGTCAAGACGACTTAAAAATTTAGAATCTAGTTGGAGGATTTACACTATGATAAAACAAGATTTATTATAAAACTATAGTAATGAAGAAAATGTAGTATTGGTATAGCAATAAATAAACAGACCAATGGGACAGAAAAAAAGAGCCTAGAGCCTAGAAATAAAAACCTACACAATAAATTGAAATTTGGTTTATGGCAACACATGGGAGTAGTGAAGAAGCAATTGTGAATAGACAAAGATGAATTGTGGTAGACAAAGATTTCTCATTCAGGACACAGAACGTTAGAACTATATGAAAAACAATTGATATATAAAACTACATTACAATTAAGAGAATCAATTCATCAGAAGCACAATGAAGAAAGTAAAAAGGCAAGCCACACCATGGAAGAAAATATTTTATGACAGATGACTTACATTCAAAATATATAGCGAGCCAAAATCAATAAGAAAAAGAGAGATAGCCCAGTAGAAAACTGGGCAAAATATTGCATATACATTTCACAAAATGGAATATCCAAATGGCCAATAAATATTTGAAAATACGTACAACGCTGTTAGTCATTAGGGAAATGTAAAATATAATCACAGTGAGATACTACTGTGTACCTATGAGAATGGTTAAAAAGGAAAAAAACTGACAATAACAAGGGTAGAGAAAGGATGAAGCAAAAATAAAAATCCTAATGTGTAGTTGATGGAAATTTAATTTATACAACTGTTTTGGCAAACTGACAATGTTAGCTAATGTTGGGCGTGCATTTAACTTGTGATGTAGCAATTACACTACCAGGCAACTGAAATGGGTACATATGTGGGATGAAAGATGAGTGTGTTGTATGTGTCTATGAATGTTCATAGCAGTATTGTTTTTAATAGCTACAAACTAGAAACAACGCACATATCTAACACAATGGATATATAATTTGAGATGCTTAAAGTATGCAGTAAATTTCTGTGGTATTTGCAGAATATAAGGGTTAAGCACTATATACATAGTTAAATAATTTGACAGATTGAAGTACTTTTTCAGCAGTCAGAATGAGAAAGGTTTCACAAAACAGTTGCATCAGTTGTGAAAAGATATTTGATCATAAATAATGCACAACTTAAGTGTCATGTTAAAGAAGATAATGTTCAAAGGTCATATAGATGATCCATGAATAACTGGACACTTGGGTCAAATATTCCAAATCATGAGTGTATGGACACAACATCATGGGCAAGTTACAGCTTCCTCAAAGTGAAACTTCAACAAAGGCTTAGAAGAATGTCCCCTGGGGAACTGGGACTTTGAATTCTCTTCTCATGTTTTGGGCTCAGGAAACACTACATTCTTATTTGTAAAGAGTTTAAGGTGAAGAAGTCACCATATTGAAATTCCTGAATGAAGGAAAAAGAAATGAAGGGGAAAAATGAAAGAAAAAAAAAAAAGAAGAAAAAGTAAGAGAAGCCTAATAAACACAGCATAATTGGCCTGCAGAGATTTTCTCTCTGAGGGGAAAGAAAATAACTTCTAAATCCTGCCTCTTGCGCAGCCCTCTCTTCCTGGGGTAGTGCTGACCTCTTGTCATCTCCAGTGCTGTATTGGAACCTTGAGCCGTGAACCCAGGGTTTCCTCCTTAACACACACAGCTGCTTCCTAGATTTTTAAGCCTTATGTGACAATAGGAATGAATTTGGTTGGTGGAATGATAAAAGTCTCATTTTGGCAATTGGTTCCAAGAAACCATAGCTTGAATAGCCAAATTGAGGAGGAAGTTATTTTCAGATACCTCTGAGAAAAGAAGCACCCAGCATAAGGCTTTGACAGCTTTCATAGGAATCGCCAGGCTTAGCTGGTAATGTTTCCTGCATCCCACTGCAGCACACAGCAGCACTAACTCCTGGAAATGTGGACTAGAGGACAGGTTTGTGTTGACTGGCTCATAAATGATGATGGTCATAAGGTAACTTCATCAGAATAACCAAAGCGTATGTTGCTGCCAGCACTGTGGCTATACCTAAGGAAGTTGGGATTGGGAGAGCAACTCAGCCAATCGACATTTTGGGAAAAACTCAAGCTTTCCATGTGGCTTTGTTTTTTGAAAAGAATACTTGTAATTCATCACCATAGGAAGCTTGAATCATAAACTCAGGAAGAAAAGGTGATACAGGAATGCCATTCGCCTTCACTATTTTTGTCAATTATAACATTGCCACCTTACTTTAGAAAATCGGCTTAACTTTTATTTACATACCACATTTTCAAAAATGTTTTAAGCTTTATTATTTTATTCTTTGTTTTTTTCTTAAGAAATCATTATTTTTACCATTAGCATTATATTCTTATTTCATTAAGGATACATATATTGCCGTCCTCCAATGAATTAGGAAAGATTTCCACTTACGCTCCCTTTAGACAGATCAAGAAATGAGTTAATGAGAGATGAACTGGTAAATGCAAATTCATTGGCAAAGCAGTTCATACACTCCCAGGAAAAGGCCGTAAAAAAAAATAACGAAGATGATGCAGAAATATGACATGCTAACTACAGGTATTTTTATTTTATCTTTAATCAGTACCTTCTTGGGCCTTACTGGCCAAAAATCAGGGATTACTAAAGTTTGTCAAACCTTTAACTAATTTTTATTTTTTTTAAGAAGTAAAAGGTTTAAAACTCTAAGAGATTAATGTCAGTTGGTTTTTTCAACCAGGTTTCCTTATTTGGTACCTGAGATCCATGAAGGCATCATCAAATGTACCCTTCTCTTTTAGTTTCAACCCTTTGCTGATGAAATTCCTTTATATGAATTGTTTCATAGGTCATAGTAGAACTGACTACTACTCCATTGAATTTTCAAAACTAGTTTATAACATATTGTCTGTTTATGGCCAAGTCACATGGACAGGTCCCAGGCATTGATTTTCCCCTTTGAGATGAGGCATCTCTCTCTTTTTACCTGCAGTACCTGCCAGTTACGCTTTCATAATTTGACTATTTTATTCATTAGGGATTATAAAAGGGTAGGTTTCTTCTTTCTTTGATAGAAATATTACGAAGTGATTTATTAATCTTTTGAAGCTTTAGAGTACATTTTAAAGAATTAAAAAACATTTAGTACTTTTATTGCCTCCTCTCATTGTAACTTACATAAATTATCTCTTGGGATAGGAATGGTTTATGAAGCTTAATTTATTCAAAGGTGAATAAAGGATTATCATATCCAAATGCCCATTGACTTTTTGTCTGCTAGCTTATCCAAGTGCTCTGGACACCCTATTTATCTGCAGTTAATGGCACGACCAGACCACAGATGGAAAGTAGGTAATATTTGGTTGGAGCATCTGGGTCTAAGTTTCATTTTCTTTTGCCACAAGACAGAGTAATTAAAAAATAGAGTATGTGGGAAATTTAGAGTAGGCTTTGGTAAGACCATAAAATGTTTCCAAATCATTTGTGATTTGAATAAGGTGCAAACACAGATTACTAAGAGTTTCAAAGAGCATTTTTGAATACTAGAGCCCTTGAACTTTCCAAAATACTGTTTATCATCAGTATTAGAAAGTGTGGAGATGGTATTGAGCAGGCTAGAGTGTTACCTTTTGGTTCTGTGAGCCACAATAGAAGGAGAACAGTACAGAGATAAGAGAAGACAAAGTTTTCCAAGGGAGTGGAACAGCAAAGTATTTGAGATGAGAACAAGAATAAAGGGAATTGAGAGAAAGAGAGTGAGAGATAATCAATACTCATTTCAATGAGTTAATTCCAGTTAATTATTTTCCATCACACTGTAGTCTCCAAATTGTCACTATTCAGGACAATACAAATAGACCCGGAGGGAATATGCAACTAGATGACCATTATCTCTCAGTTAATAGGCTAATACTTCTAGCAAATATGTAAGTTCTTATCATTTATTAGGGAAGATAGTAGGTGCATCACTGACATATAGTTTCTGGACAGTCATTGCCTGCTGTTAACACATACTCTGCTACTTTTCTGCAGGAGGATGAAAATGACATTGGGCATTCTTACCTCTTACCTTATCATCCAGATAAGAGACTTTTGACAGTTTTTATCACTTAAAAATCTATTTTATGTTTGCTTTCTAAGATGAAGCCCCAAGTTTCTAATTATAAATGGATAAAAATGGGGCAACATAGTTTTGTAGTTAGAGAATTCAGAGATCAAAAAATTTAAAATGTGTTCGTAACTGTTAGGTTACTTTAATATGGATTCTGAGACAGTAAGGAGGGAAAAACGGGTATCCAACAAAGAAGTAAGCAAACTTTATAATTAGAAATTGGATGTAAAAGAAGAGATTCCAGTTTCACAGTTGATCTTTTTAAGTCAAGTGTCCACTCATTTTAATAAAATCTTCCCCACTTAAGGAAGAAGAGGTTTTTTTCCTCAATGAATGCGAACATCTACAGGTTCTATTGTGGCCAGAACATTCAAGGAGATGTATATAATCTGGAAAACAACATCACTTAATATTAGATGGGCTACCTGGTGTAAATGACCTCATAAAGTCTCTGCCACCCTGAAGTTCTGGGACTTACTGATTTATGACTTGGGTTTGGTCCTCAGAGGCTCATGGGTAGAGAAAACCAGACATGGATGTGTGAATTCATTCTGCTCGGATTGTCCAGTGCCTGGGAGACTCAGGTCTTCCTCTTTGTCCTGTTCCTGGCCATGTATCTGGTGACTGTGCTGGGGAACTTCCTCATCCTCCTCCTTATCAGGCTGGACAGCAGGCTCAATACACCCATGTACTTCTTCCTTGGTGTCCTGTCATTTGTGGACATCTGTTATACCAATGGCACTGTCCGACAGATGCTTGTTCACTTTCTTTCAGCCCGGAAGTCCATACCATGCCACAGCTGTGTGCTCCAGCTGTGTGTCTCCTTGGCAATGGGCAGCATGGAGTTCTTCCGGCTGGGGGCCATGGCCTATGACCGCTATGTGGCCGTGTGCCACCCACTGCACTACACGCTCATCATGCATGGAGGGCTGTGCCTGGGGCTGGTGGCCGGCTGCCTGGTGGCTGGCTTCTCAAATTCACTGACGGAAACAATGATCACCTTCCAGCTTCCCCTGTGTCACAATGTTATTAATTACTTTGGCTGTGAGAACTTAGCAGTGCTACGGCTAGCCTGTGTGGACGTCTCCTTCAACAAGGCCATGGTGGCCATCTCAGGGTTTCTGGTGATCCTGCTTCCCTGTTCACTGGTCCTATTCTCCTATGCTCGCATAGTTGCTACCATTCTTCGCATTCCTTCTGCTCAGGGGCGCCGCAAAGCCTTTGGGATCTGCGCCTCTCACCTCACTGTGGTTTGCATGTGCTTTGGGGCTACAATGTTCACCTACATGAGACCTGTGGGTGGCTCCTCCGTGGAACAGGAGAAGATGATTGCCCTCTTTTATGCTGTCGTGACTCCAATGCTTAATCCCTTAATCTACAGCCTGAGGAACAACGACGTGCGGAGTGTCTTACAAAGAGTGTTGCAAAAATTTAGTGAAAAAGGATGAAGATTCAATGAATTTCTCCTCCCTTCCAACAGTCCAAAGGAAGACATTACAAAGAAGAAATGATTGCTATGTCCTTTCTCCTAAGATTTTCTGACAAGGTAGACCAAGGGGAGCATGTTTTTGTACACTGGCTCTGGCACTATAGCTCTAAGAATCACAGCCCTGTTAAATATGTGAAAAGAAAACAAAAGCAAAAAATTCCAATTGTGAAACTGGGGTCCGCTTGGAAATCTAGCCTCCTAGACTTCACACGCCTCCTTTGTTTCAGGAAATATAATGTGGACAGGGCGAAGAGCTTCTGAGTGAGACCAGCCACACTTTGTGTCTTGACCCTACCTCTCACCAACAATGTGGCTTTCAACAATCTCTGACCTCTAGTTCCCTCAGCTATTAAAAGAAGCCATAATACCTAACGTGTGATGATTTTGAAGATTATAGATAATCTTTTTAAAATACCTGGCAGAGTGGCTGGCATAGAGTAGATATTCAACTACTTAAAAAAGATTTTTAGGGTAAATTATAGGCCTAAGTATTATGCAATCCTCTCTCTCCCATATGGTTATTCAAAATGGGCTTTATAAAATTGCTGTGGATATAGTGGCTTGCTGTTCTCTGTCTGCTCCAAGTGATCTTACCCAGACTCGTGGCATCTATCACCTATCTATCCACACATCTATAATGACGTTCTTAATTTTCTTAGTTCCAGGATAGGCAAGATCTTTCTCATGGGCTCCAAACATGTGTGTCCAATTGCTTGCTTAATAACAGTTATGGAAAATGAATCATATTCTTAACATAGCTAAACTGGTACTATTGTGCTTGCTTCCTCTACGGCAAACTGCTCATCTCTTGCCCCAGTATACCATCACTATATCAATAAAAGGAACACACTCAGAATAATTCTGGATTCCTTCCCTTTACATCTAATTGTCAATGAATTCTGTTAGCTTTATCAACAATTATATATGATTGATCTGCTTTCTCTGTTTCCATCTCTACTTTCTACATTTTATTCTTTACACAATAGCTTAATTTTTAAAATTACTGTTTGTTTTTATGTAAAATAAAATACGGAAGCAGAAAACCACACTAAACACTTGTGTAACTTAGTGAATTACTCTTAGCCAACCTGCTTGTCAGCACTGCTCAGATCAAAAATAGAACTACCAGCTACTGCAGAAGCCCCTCCATATGCCCCATCCTAATCACCCAACCCCTTTTCCCAATAGTAACTACTATGCTGATCTTTGTAGTAATCACTTTCTTGCACGTCTTTATGGCTTTAGTGCCCAAACGAACATCCCTAGTCCATCTAGTTTAGTTCTGCACATTTCCACTTCGTGTGTCTTCAAAGTCCCTTCAACCTGTAGGTCCCCCAGGGGTGATATCACATATCGGCAGGTTCCGTGATGCCCACCTGAGCCGCAAAACCAGCAAATTTTTATTAGGAATTCTAAAAGGGGAGGCAGTGTACAAACAGGGAGTAAGTCACAAAGATCACATGCTTCAAAGGGCAATAAAAGATCACAAGGCAAAGGCAAAATTAGAATTCCTGATGAGGGTCCGTGTCCCACTGTGTACGCATTGTCTTGATAAATATCTTAACAGGAAACAGGGTTCGAGAGCAGACAACCAGTCTGACTAGAATTTACCAGGCTGGAATTTCCCAATCCTAGTAAGCCTGAGGGCACTGCAGGAGATCAGGGCATATTTCAGTCCTTATCTCAACCGCATAAGACAGACACTCCCAGAGCAGCCGTCTATAGACCTACCCCCAGGAATGCATTCCTTCCCCAGGGCTATTCCTTGCTGGGAAAATAATTCAGCAATATTTCTCCCACTCACACATCCATCTATAGGTTTTCTGTGAGAAGAAAAATATGGCTCTATTCTACCCAACCCCACAAGCAGTCAGACCTTATGGTTATCTTTCCTTGTTCCCTGAAAATTGCTGTTATTCTGTTCTTTTTCAGGGTTCTCTGATTTCACATTGTTCAAACACACATATTTTACAATCAGTTTGTACAATAGTGGTCCTGAGGTGACGTACATTCTCAGCTTACAAAGATAACAGGATTAAGAGATTAAAGTAAAGACAGGCATAAGAAATTATAAGAGTATTGATTGGGGAAGTGATAAATGTCCATGAAGTCTTCACAATTTATGTTCAGAAACTGCAGTAAAGACAGGTGTAAGAAATTATAAAAGTATTAATTTTGGGAACGGATAAATGTCCATGAAATCTTCACAATTTATGTTCTTCTGCCTCGAATCCAGCCAGTCCCTCTGTTTGGGGTCCCTGACTTCCCACAACACTTTTCCAGTGTTCCATTTATTAGACAATAAATTCTTCACTCATTCATTTGTAGTAATTTTAGTGTGTACTAAGTTTACCTATGTCTGGGTCTGTCTTTAAACTCTCTATTCATTCCTGTTTGTTATTTCATCTGCTCTTAACACCATGCAATTCTAGTATTCTATTTTTTAAATTATTTTGGCTTTCAATAAGTCTTCCTACAGGGTGTATAAGACATCAAATAACATGAGCATGCCTATTTTATTTGGTCCTTTTTTCAAAGTTAATCCAGCTATTTATAGAGAGATATATTTCATATAAAATTTTGACTAATTTTAGTCAAAAGTTTCCCAAAAATTTCACCTGAAATTTTAATTGTTTCTAGATTACTTCTGTCTGGAGAACTGATCTTCATAATATTAAATTGTCCAAAACAAAGCATGAAATATTGTTACAGTTATTCAGAAACTCTTTAATGTCCTATTTATAGTTTTAACACTTTCTCCACATTTGTTCAACAAATATTTGTTAAATATTTTTTACATGCTGGACACTTTTCTAGGCAAACAAAAATCTCTGCCCCCATGGAGTTTACATTCAACTTAAGGGAAACAGACAATAAAAAAAAGAAGTAATTAAGATATATGTTATGTTGGATGGTGTTAATTGCTAGGGAGAAAAATAATAAGGAAGGTAGATAAAAAATATTGTCTGGGACCAGTGGCTCATGCCTGTAATCCCAGTACTTTGGGAGGCCGAGGTGGGTGGATCACCTGAGGTCAGGAGTTCAAGATGAGCCTGACAAACATGATGAAATCCTGTCTCTAATAAAACTACAAAAATTAGGTGGGCATGGTGGTGCACTCCTGTAACCCCAGCTACTCAGGAGGCTGAGGGAGAAGAATCACTTGAGCCTGGGAAGTGGAGGTGGCAGTGAGCCAAGATCTTGCCACTGCACTCTAGCCTGTGCAACTGGGGTGAGACTCTGTCACAGAAAAAAAGAAAAAGAAAAAGAAGGAAAGAAAGAAAGAAAGAACGAATGAACGAACGAACGAAAGAAAGAAAGAAAGAAAAAAAGATTGAGAGGACTGAAAGGTCTGGCAAAGAGTACCATAGAAATCATGTATATTCTCTGTTAAAAAAACCCCTACTTTATACAATTTCAACTTTATAATTTGTGTTGCTGTTATAAATGACATTTTATTATATTTTTCTAGTTGGTTATTGCTGGTGAACAGAAATTCCATTGATTTCTTTCTTTATTTTTTTAACAGACAAATCTAACCCTGTCTCCTAGGCTAGAGTGCAGTGGTGAAATTATAGCTCACTATAGCCACAAACTCCTGGGCTCAAGCCATACTCCCTGCTCAGCCTTCCAAGTAGCTGGGACTATAGGTGTGCATCACCAAGCATTGCTAAATTTTTTATTTTTTGTAGAAATAGGGTCTTACTTTGTTGTTCAGGTTGGTCTTGAACTCTTGGCCACAAGCAGTCCTCCTGCCTTGGCCTCCCAAAGTGCTGAAATTACAGGAGTAGTCATTGATATCTGTAAGGTTGGTCTTGTGTCCAGTTCTCTTATTAAAGCTAATAGAGTGTTACAAAAAATTTCCTAGATATATAATCTTATCATCTGTAAATAATGATGGTTTTGCTTACAGTCTTTGTAAATCTTAATTATTTTCTTTTCCTATAGCATAGGTCAGGACCTCTAGTGTCCTGTCTAATTGTAAACTGTGAGAATAGGTATCTTTTCTTATTTCTAATTTGAAGAAATGCATACAGAGATTCTCCATCCAGTACACTGCTGTGGATTTGGAATAGTTAACCTCTACCAAGTTAAGGAAGTTCCCTTCTAGCTCTATTTTTAAATGATTTATTAAACCAATGGATAAATACTTTATCAAATGGGTTTTAATCCATTAATTGAAATAATCATATAAATTTTCCACTGTCAGTCTATTAAGTAGTTCATTACATTAGTCAATTATTTTATGGTGAGCCATCCTTGCATCCCTTGGGAAAACCCATATTTTATTATGATACATTATTTTTAAAAAATACTCTATTGGATTGCCTTAGCTAACATTTTATAATGTTATATTATATCATTATATAATATTTATTATATTTATATTGTGTATAAATATAATATATTACACATATTATATATAATTATTATATATTATATTACACATTATTATTATATAATATTATATTATCAACCCTAGTGGGCTTATAATCCACTTGCCTGGCCACATTCTTATTGCTTTATAGAATAAATACTATACATGTTCATAGAACGAGATTAGCAGTCATATGAATCAGATAGGGCAGAGATAATCCCAAGTAAAGACCAATCCGTAAAGCACAGAACTTACAACAAGAAATATTTATTTTCCTTCTCAAGGATCTTCTGCATGTTAGCTGTCCAAACAGTCAAGTAGTCTCACCAAGGCTATAAAGAGGGCTGTGAAATGTCATGTATTGCATTAAAACTTGGAAGAAAGAAGTGGAAATTGGATATTGATGGACAGAAGACAGTTGATATGATTTGTATATCTTTAAAAGATCCAAGATATTCAATTACCAAATTATTAGAAATCATTGAGAGCTCAGCAAGGAGATTAGCATTTCCATACCCAAGCAACAACTAAAAAAATAACAGAAACTATCCCGTGTACAATAACAACATAAACCATGAAAGAATAAATATGAAATAAATCTAATGATACACATATAGGACCTTTAGTGAGAAAACTCTAATGATTTTTTAAAATACATTTTAAAAAGTCCTAAAATAAATGAAGCGATAGCTACTTCTGGCAGCAAAGCAATTAATATCATAAAAGTCAAATTTTCTCAGAGTATGTAATTCAAGGAAATAGCAATCCAAACCTAGAAGACACTGTTAAAAATGGTACTTGATAGATTGATTTAAAACCTCACATGAAAGAAAAGCTATCAAGCAAGAGTAATAAAAGGTTTGTGTGAAAGAAGTGAAATAAAGTGAGAAAGTACCTGTTCCATGCCATATCAAAGCATATCATGAAGTAACTACAATTAAAACTATGGTACTGGTGTAGAGAAAGACAAATGCATCAGTGAATCAAGATGCAGTCCAAAAAAAAAACTTTCATATGTGGGAATTTAATATATCATATATTCATAATTTCAAATAAATTTAGGAAGATATATACTACAAAAAATGATGTTGGCACAAGTGTCTACACTAAAAGGCCAAAGAAATGTCATTTTTGTTTTGCTTATACACCATAGAAAAAAATTATTTCTTAAAATCTGAAGGTGAGGACGTGTATTTTACAAATGAGTTTCTATTTGTTTCCTCCTAGAACTGTAAAAATAACGGTAAAAAGAATAATAAATTAGATAAGAAATCCACAAAGTAAAGAAGACAGCAAATAGGAAAAAAAAGTACTGAATGAGAGATATCAGCAACATTTTGGGAGCTAGAAAGCAAATTTCTTCTTTTGCCCGGCCCTGCACTCCTTATCTCTTTTGTTTTTAAGATCCAGAGCTACCTCCGTCTCTAATGAATTTCTCTCTCCAATTCCAGCACTCACAGGGGTGGGGAACTCTCTTTAGGTATATTGTTCATTGTACTTAGAAAGTGGTTCTCAGACCATTAGCCAGAAAAAGATACCATTGCGTCAGCTTCAGAACAAGCCAGGGAGTAGAAATCACAAGGTAGTTTTCCCAGGGCAATGCCAGGTAGCTGAGCAGACAGTAAGAACAGCCTGAGGCTTTCATATTAACAATGCATGCATGGAAATCTCCACTCTCACCCTTGGGTAAGGGGAGAGAGAGAAATGCATTGCAATTCTACAGGTTTTGCTGCACAATGCTTAGCATCCTCACTAAAGATCTATTATTAACGCTTGTAGGAAGTAAAATATCTAAGTTAAAAACCAGGATAAGGTCTGTCTTCCTTTAAGTAAAGACAAGAGAAAAGTTCTAAGAAGGTTCCCGAAGGTGGTGGTAGAATTCCAAACCTGGAGAGCAAGCAGCCCACTCTAAAGCAACATCTCACTGGGGACTGGTATAAAAAAGTCTCCCTGCCCGTGCTCAGACCAGATGATGCACACAGAGAATTCCAATGGTCTCCTAAGTTGCCTGGACCAGGAGCTATTGCTCAAACAGAAGTTGAAATGGGCCAATTGGAATGAGGAAGTAGAGATTTAATTACATCTACAAGCCCATAAACTGGGCTCAAAGTTCTCTCCATCCAAAGGTGGCATAACTGAAGACATAAACGTAACACCCTTGAGAAATTAGTTTGGTGAGCTCCTCATACTCCAGGGACAAGGGGATAAAACTTTTATTTGCAAAGTTGAACGTAGGTTAGGATATTAGGTGCATACGTGACCATACAGAGAGGGAGGGAAAATAAAAGAAATCCAATAAACAAAATATAATTGGCCTCCTGAGATTTCATCCCTAAAGTTAAAGAAAGTTATCTGTTACAACTGCACTTTGTTCAAATTCCATGACTTTCCCAGCCCTGCCATCCTTCCAAGGTACAGGATGGCATTCTTAACTCTCCACAGGTGAGTCGGGAATTCTCCTTGATTCTTCAACATTTAATTATCAACATGAATAATGAAACCTGGTTCCTGTAATCCCTGGCCTTCTCCCATAGTCTTCAGGCCTGAGGGTATGGTGGCATGATGAAGTTGTCCACCAGTGGAAATCTGTCCTAAGAAAATGTGTTCTGGGTATTCAAATGAGAAAACCAGAACTTTTCAAGTGATTTAAGGGTTCCCAACCTTTAGGATGGGCCTATGCTTCCTAAGGAGTGAGCACTAGGTCCTTTTCCCTTTATGACCATTAGTTCTTTCTTAAGAGAAAAGTTAGAGTTTTTACTTTCTCCCATAGATAGCTTACAATAAGTTTCTCCATTTGTTGATTCTTATTTACATTTCAATATCCACTTACCTTTCCCCATTATCTCATTTTGTATAATTTTCTCTTTCAGGTATTTATCCATCTATCTATGTATCTATTTATTTATTTAAATCTGGCATAATTTTTTTTGAGAAAGGCATTTAATGTGTATATATATATATATCACAGTATGTGAAGATTTTTTTAAATTGACGTGAAATTTACACAACATAAAATTAACAACACTAAAGTGTACAATTCAGAGACGTTTAGTCCATTAACAATATTAAATTTCCATGTCTGTCTGTGTACAGGCAAGCAGGCATGAAAAGAAGTGTGTGGAAAGCTTGAGCTCGTGAGTGTGTCTGTATGTGGAATCCAAAGGGGGCAACATGGAGAGCATTCTTGTGACTATGCAAAGAACCCCTGGTTCTTTCCTACCTGTATGGGGATTTTGAGGTAACCACGTGGCCACTCAGCATTATACCTCTGCCTGTGGCATGATTAGCAAGTAACCTGGAAATATAGCCCCTTTTTATTCTAGTGTGACAGTAACTACACAAATGGTGGGAAATATGTTGGCATGATCTAAAAGCTCTCATCACTACAAAGAATAGATTCTAAGTTCCCAATGGGAAACAGCTAAGAAGGAACAAATCTTTCCAACTGGATAAGACATCATCTCTTCAGTCACTTCAGGATCTCTTATCATTCTTCACCTTTTTCTTGTTTCACCTACACAAAACTATGCTTAAGTTCAAATTTTCTTCTGAAAGCTAATTTTTAAATATGAGTACTCACCTGTATCTACTTCTGATGTTAGCTCATTTGTTATTAACAAGTTAAAATTGTATCTATTTATGGTGTACAACATAATGTATTTACGGTGTACATGTTTTGATACCTGTATACATTGTGGAATGGATAAGTCAAGCTAATTAACATATGAATTGCCTCACGTACTTATCATTCTTTTGTGGTGAGAATACTTAAATCCACTCTGTTAGCAATTTTCAATTATATCATGTATTGTTATTAACTATAGTCACCATCACGTACAATAGAGCTCTTGAATGTATTCCTCCTGCCTAATTGAAATTTTGTATTATTTGACAAACATCTCCATTGTGTTCTCATTATTTTCCATAATCAGATCTCTTTAATTTTTACTAGAGGGGAAAAACAGTCTCTCCAACATGTACCCACTGTAAGCTGTTGTGCTCATTACTGTATCAGACATAAAGCATGATTACCTTTTCAAGTGCATAAAAGAGGCTAGTTAATCATAAAAGCAAAAAGAATCCCTATATGAGGAAGATGCTGGTATTTCTCCTTTTTGACTTGTTGCTCATGAGGCTTGAAAGCCAAATGTCACCTTCATGGGCAAGTGGGGATAAGTGTACTCTGGTGCACTGTGACTCTTGGAATAGTCAGTCTCTGAACTGAATGAGATCAAAAGTAGAAACTCAATTAGTCCTCTTGATACATATCCTGATTTTTACATTCATTTACTCCTTGGCCTTTAAACCAGGCTTGTCCAACCCACAGTCCATGGGCTGCATGGAGCCCAGGGCGGCTGTGAACGTGGCCCAACGCAAATTCATAAACTTTCTTAAAACATTATGAGATCATTTTTGCAATTTTTTTTAGTTCATTAGCTATCATCAGTGTTAGTGTATTTTATGTGTGGCCCAAGACAATTCTTCTTCCATTGTGGCCCAGGGAAGTCAAAAGATTGGACACCCTGCTCTAAACAGTGGCTATTATTGTGCATGACACAAGGTCATGCTATAGATAGGAGTGGCACAATGGATGCACACCAGATTCACAGATAATCCTTCGTTTTCTACCGACTCCCACTATCTAGGCACATCGCCTCCTTTTTTCACCTGTAAAATATAGACAACAAGCAAAAGTTTGAAATGATGTTGTGATTACACTATATTTACTATATTATGTGAATAGATGTATATTTAGCATAATGACTGGCACAGAGTACGTTCTCAGAAAACAGTAAGAATAAGCTTATCCCAATGTCATATAGAGATCAATGCTTATTGCAATGTCTTATAGAGATCAATGCTTATCTCAATGTCATATAGAGATCAGTGCTTATCCCAATGTCATATAGAGGTCAATGCTTATCCCAATGTCATACAGAGATCAGTGCTTATCCCAATGTCATATAAAGATCAATGCAGTCACAACTTAATTCTTCTCCTAACATTCTTTCCACCTCATGAACTTTTGACTTCTTCTAGCCAAGAGTGCTTCAGGAGCTCGCTTGTTTTCTTCCCACCACTTTCCACAAAAATAGTAGACAAGATTGAAGAAAATTTTCTGAAACCAAATCCAACCATTCAATGATTTACTGGGCAATTGAGTCGGGTAAGTTATTTGAAACAATTTTACAAAGAAACAGGTTTTGCTTTGAGTTTAATGCCTGTCACCTTTAAAAATGTCAAATATATTTTGTATGGAGAAAAAACCCAAATTGACTACACTGTTTCTGAGCAAAAATGACATGGCTTGAAGTATAAATACTCTCCTTTTGCATAGGTTTTTGGAGAGAAGTAGAAAAATACCACATTTTGATTGTTCAATGTTTGTCCACTTTTTTCTTTAAGCCTTTGTTATAGAAGTGTCAAGTGTAAATGAATCCAACCTTAACGATAATTTCCACATGAATGCCACCTGTGTGCACATCATCACCACTGATAATATCTGGAAAACTTGCTACATCACAGTTGCATTTGAGCTCTTGGTAGGCAGCACTAAAGAAAGGGTATTTGAAGTAAGTCTTACATACAATGTAGGACAAATCACTGGTATTCCTTTAAAGAACAGGTCACCATAGAAACATTTCTGAGAAATTCTTCATCCCATTTTGGTATATTTTAAGTTTATTTGTGATATACATAGTTGTTTAGTTCATTGTTTAAATCCTATAACAAAGTAGTAAACATAAAACAACTTCGATATTCATACTGTCAGCAATAAAGAATTCTTGGGGAGAGAGAGAGAGAGTGTGTGTGTGTGTGTGTGTGGATAGATAGATCAATAGATTAGATAGATAGATAGATAGATAGATAGATAGATAGATCAATAGATAGATAGATGATAGAGAGTTATAATTCCCTTCTAAACCTGAAGATTTGCAGATGTCGGCAGCCATCATGATGTTAGGTAGGAAGGAGAAAATGAAGGAAAAAAGCAAATGCCCCCATATGGAGTAAATATAGTTCAAATCTTCAGATTTAAAATAACACCCCCAGAGAAGGTACTTACAATGAATTTTTTAGAGAACTCCCTTGCCTGTCAAAATGAACCTAGCAACCCCCCTCAATCTGAACTGTATTCTGAGAACTACAGTGTAGGAAGCCCTAGGTTGGGAACAAAGCAGTAGGAAGAGGAAGAATGGATGGGTCCTACACTTAGTGGTATATTATGTAGTGTAGTCTCTTCAGCTGTTGGTAAATCTCTAAAAAGCATGCGGGTACCACAAATACATTTACACCAGGATAGATGAACATTGTAAACATCACCAGTGCATATTTGTATCAGGCCTTTCATGACTAGGAAGTTTCCTAACCCGTATGTCTCTAGAACAAATACTTTTTATGCTAGTATAAAATGGGGCAGAACAAAAAGAAATTGATGAACAAATAGATCTAGCCCAACAGAAAATTACAAGAAAGGAAACAAAATAATTAATAACGTCATTATTTTTAGTTATGGGGATTAAAATCTGTTAACTTTGAACGTTTGAGCAAAATATTGCTCTTAATTATAAATGACCTATTTGTGATGAAGATTTTGAATCCTTTTATCTTTTCACACTGTGAACAACCTTACACCTTTAAGCATTGTGCATTTTTTCCCCAGTCTTATAGTTGAGCATTAATTGTCTGATGACTTTGGGATGGATGACTGAAAATTCTCAGTGCAAGGCATTGAATGCAGTGCCTCATGTGATGTGATCATTTTCACAAATTTTTATTTGACACCCAATTTCCGAAAGCTCTATGTTTTTAGCAAATTCCTTGGTGTCTTGAACCCTATTTATAAAACAATACTAAATCGTGAATATTTTATGAGCAACCATCTGAATATTGCAGTCTGCATAATAATGAACTTCAAAGTACCCCTACCACCTGTGTTATAAGTCATGTGATCTCTAACAGTCATTTCAATAGTTTTTAGGCTGAGACTAGAATCTTTCAATAAATTCAACTGTAGTGTGCTGTCCCTTATAGTTACATCATGACTAGGGTAAAGCCATTGGAATACCAACCAATTTTTGGTGTAAATCCTTTATGTACTTTTGCAAGATTCTCTCCAAGAACTCACGCTCTGTCTAAATTCCCTGGTTATGAATCACTTCCTTTAGTAACTAAGCAAATATTTAAAAAGTTTTATTTTGGGGTTCAAAAAAACTACTGCTAATGTGAGGTGATCTCGTGACTTTTCTTTGCATTTCTCTGATAATTAGTGATGCTGAACACTTTCTCATATACCTGTTGACCATTCGTATGTCTTCCTTGGAAAAATATTTATTCAGTTCCTTTGCCCACTTTTAACCTTTTTTGGGCTATTGACCTGTAGGAATTTCCTGTATATTTTGGATATTAATCTCTTACCAGATACATGGTCTGAAAATACTTTATCCCATTCTGTAGGTTGCCTTTTCATTTTGTTGATTATTTCCTTTGCTGTGCAGAAGCTCAAAAAAGTAGTTTAAAAAAAGAAAAATTACTACCTATGTCACTATGTTCTAGAATTAAAGCCTTATCTTCTATCTTTCTATCTTCACTGGTGAGAATTGATCCATTTTCTACAAGAAATGAATAAACTATACTATCCCTGAGAAAACATCAATATTAAGTAATAATCTGATGTCACTAACTACTTCATTAACTTCACCTTTTGGGGGATAAGAGATTAATTTTAGCAGTTATGTGTATCTTTTCTTCGTGCAACACCTGATCCCTAGAAGTTGGTTACCTTGGGTTGGTTTTGGTTTACTGGGCCTCTTGCATGAGATAGGTGGGGAGGAAGTGTTTCCACTTGACACTCTAAAAGTAAAAGGGCAAATTACAGAAAACGAACTCAAAACTGTTTAGTTATAAAATGTCTACAAAGACTATTTAAAATGTTCAAGGTCTCATGGATGCATTCCACTGAGGAGGGGTGAGTAGAGTTGTGTCTGAGAGGTCCAGAGGAAAAACCCAGTAAACAAAAAGAAGTTAGATGGTAGTGAACAGCAGTCAGAACTCAGACATATATTTCGTGTGAATAAAAAACTTTCTCATTTCTTCTGTAACAACTACTAAAATGAATAAACTACTAAATGAATAAGCCTGTAATCCCAGCACTTTAAGATCACTAGGTCAGGAGATAGGCGAATTGAAACCCCGTCTCTTTACAAAAAACTTAGCCGGGCGAGGCGGCGGGCGCCTAGTTACTCGGGAGGCTGAGAGAATGGCAGCTTGAGTGCTTCCGGCCACTGCACTCCAGCCGGGGGGACAGAGCCACAAAAAAAAAAAAAAAAAAAAAAAAAAGCCTAAATATATAATTTCCTTCCGCTAATAAAAGCAGATGTTTGGGAGACAAAATTATATTCCAATAAACTGAATTTTAAGAAGGTAATTTCTTTTTTCCTTGATTTCCCCGCACAGCTGGGTCCCACTGTGGTCCTCATGCCTGGATGCATTGTTCAAGCAGAGTTTGGATGGTGATTTGGCTGAGACATTCTAGGGGGAGTTTATGTTCAGATGGGTGGGCTCTCCATATGCCCTATGAATCACCTTCCAATTCTTCCTTTCCATGACTGGTTATTTCTACATCTTTAGTGTGACACTTGGAAGCTCATGGGTCAGGAAAATAAAAACCAGACATGGGTGAGTGAGTTCATTCTGCTGGAGATTTCCAGTGATTGGGGCATTCAGGTCTCCCTCTTCGCCCTGATCCTGGCCATGTATTTGGTGACTATTGTAGGAAACACCCTCATTCTTCTTCTGATCAGACTGGACAGCAGGCTTCATACCCCCATATATTTATTCCTTAGTGTTCTGTCATTTGTGGACCTTTGTTATACAAAGAGTATTGTTCCACAAATGCTGGTCCACTTGCTCTCAGCCCGAAAGCCCATCCCCTTCCACAGTTGTGTGCTGCAGCTCTATGTTTCCCTGGCACTGTGTGGGTATGAGTTCTTCCTGCTGGGGGCCATGGCCTATGACCACTACATGGCCGTGTGTCACCCACTGCGCTACACACTCATCATGCATGGAGGGCTGTGCCTGGGGCTGGCGGCCGGCTGCCTGGTGGCTGGCTTCTCAAATTCACTGACGGAAACAATTATCACCTTCCAGCTTCCCCTGTGTCACAGTTATTAATCGCTTTGTCTGTGAGACCTTAGCAGTGCTACGGCTAGCCTGTGTGGACGTCTCCTTCAACAAAGTCATGGTGGCCATCTCTGGATTGCTGGTCATCCTGCTTCCCTGTACCCTGGTTCTATTCTCCTATGCTCGCATAGTTGCTGACATTTTGCGCATTTGTTCTACCCAGGGACGCCGCAAAGCCTTTGGGACCTGTGCCTCTCACCTCATTGTGGTTTGCATTTGTTTTGGGGCTACCATCTTCACCTACCTGGAGCCACAGTCAGCCTCCTCGGCAGAGGAAGAGAAGATGATTGCTCTCTTCTGTGGGCTGGTGTCACCCATGTTGAACCCCTTTATCTACAGCTTGAGGAATAAGGAAGTTATGGCTGCTCTCCAGAAAGTTTTAGAAAGATGCAGATAAAAGGTCAAGACTCTAAGAACCTCTTGTTATCTATCATCAAAACCAAAAACGAGATAAGATCGTTGTAGACAGGACTCCCACACTTACACTAAAAGAAGACTATGATGGTCAAATCCTTGCATTTGAACAAAGTGTTCCTCCAAATGCTTAACGATTTTTTTTATATAGACCAATATCTGAAAATATACATGTCAGGGCTCAATAATATGGCTTCTTTGTAGACATCTTCTCTCAGATATCCAGAGACTTGGGGGCTTCATCTGCCCACTTTTGGTTTTATCAGTTTGTCAGTGCGTAAAAAGAATGGTCCCCAGCTTCATCAAGCAGACCTGACTCCTGTTCTTTGTTCTGTCTCTCACTACCTGTCCTCTCTGGCAAGTTATTTAAATAATATATGCCTTAGTTTTCTTTTTTGTTAGATAAGAAAATTGTACTTAGCTTCCAGAGTGGAAGCCACTTTTAATGTGATATTGATGGGAATAATTTCCTCATGAAACAAACAATAAGGATATGCAACACTTATTAATGCATTTATTTCAGTGGAGTCAAACTGTGAGAGGCAGAAAATATTGAGAAATCATGGTTTAAATAACACAGACATTAACTGAGATTTAGGTAACGTAAGCCTGCCTAACTTGAACTTATAGGAATTGAAGCTTCTTCTGTTTCTAATGCACCAGGCATGTAATTTCTACCTCATAGTTCAATAAATGGCTTGAATTTCAGCCAACACACTCACATGCTGTCCATCAAAAATAAAGAAGAGGCCAGGTGGGGTGACTCATGCCTGTAATCCTAGCACTTTGGAAGGCCGAGGTGGGGGAAATCACTTGAGGCCAGGAGTTTGAGACCAACCTGGCCAATGTGGTGAAACCCTGTCTCTACTAAAAGTACAAAAATTAGCCAGGCTTGGTGGTGCACGCGCCTGTAGTCCCAGCTACTCAGGAGGCTGAGGCAGGAGAATTGCTTGAACCCGGGAGGCAGAGGTTGCAGTGAGCTGAGATCATGCCACTGTACTCCAGCCTGGGTGACAGAGTGAGACCCTGTTTCAAAATATAAATAAATACATAAAAATAAAGAAGAGAAGAAGGAGCATACCCACTTCCTTTAGAGACCTTTTTAAAAACTCACACACAAAAAATTGTTGTATAAATTTTGCTGGTTAAGTTAAACTCAGTTAGTTGGCCAGGTACATACTCAAAGGTGATAAGTGTAATTGTTAGTAATCATGTGTCTAAAGCACAATCAGAGCTTCTGATATTAAGAAAGAAGGGGAGAATAAATATTGACGGATCTAATAATTTCTGACCATAGTACTTGCAAGAAAATTAAACACACTTCGGCTCAATGAAAGATGAGGTGATGGGACAGCAGAATGAGATACAAAAGAAGCTAAGGATTACAAGTAAAGTCCACACGCACACACACACAAACTATTTCAGATTTTAAAAGGACATTAAAGCAGTAAACAGCAAAAACTAATACTATAGAAAAGCTAATCTGTTGTTTGGAATCCACAAGAAGATAACTGATACAGACAAGAAAGAAACAACATATGGATAATTGGTATTTCTGAAGAACAGACTGAATAAAAATATTTTTTACTTTTAACTATAATTAATAAAAATATCATTTAAATAAAGGAAGAATTTGTTTAGATGAAAGAGCCTTGCCATGTACCTGAAAATTAAAGAAAAGTAAAAATATTTATAGATACATTGGTAAAAATGACTGAATTTCAAGTATAATGAAAGGATCATAAAGATTCAGAAAACAAAACAGAAAAGTCACTTAGAAAAATGTTAAGCAAGTGCATTAATTTTCTAGTGCTGTGTAACAAATTGTAATAAATTTATAAGCCTAAAAGAACACAGATTTATTATCTTGACATTCCTGTTGGTGAGAAGCATAGCTGGGTTCTGAGCTCAGGGTCTCACAAGGCTCAAATCAAGGTATCAGCTGGGGTTGTGATCTCATCTGGGACTCAGGGTCCTCTCTCAAACCCACCAGTCATTGGAAGAATTCATTTTCTTGCATGTGTGTGACTGAGGTACCCATTATCTTGCTTGTTGCTGGCTGGTGACTCCTCTCAGCTCCTGGAGGCCACCCTCAAGTCCTTAATACATGGCCCACTCCTCTCACTACATGGCAGCTTGCTTCGTCGAGAAAGACAGGAGAATCTCTATTGTGTCAAATCTCTCTGATGGCTAAGAAAGTCTGGACACTTTTGAAGTTCTCACCTGATTAGCAGGCTCCCTCAGGATAACCTCCCTTTTGTGTAAATCCAATTCAGCTGATTAATTACATCTTCAAATTCTGTTTTTCCATATAGTGTAACATTATCACAGGGGTGAAATCCCATCATATGTCACAAGTCATGCTCATATTGAAGGAGAGAGTATTGTACAGGACATGTACACCAAGAAGTGAGACTCTTGGGGGCCAGGTTGGAATTCAGCCTATGACAGCTAGAATTGGTCTTTGAAATATTAGCCGACAGGGACAATAACATCTTTCTATAGAATCCTGAACATATATATTGTTAAATAAAAATTGCATACCTAGTTAAGCCATCATCCGTTTTTAAAGGCGATAGATATATACATTTACATATGCAAAAATTCAATAAAATTATTACACATATACCCTTCATGATGACTGTAAAAACTCTAACAAAAATGTAGGCTGGGCGTGGTGGCTCACGCCTATAATCCCAGCACTTTGGGAGGCCAAGGTGGGTGGATCAACTGAGGTCAGGAGTTTGAGAGGAGCCTGGCCAACATGGTGAAACCCCATCTCCACTAAAAAATACAAAAATTAGCTGGGCGTGGTGGCAGATGCCTGTAATTCCAGCTACTTGGGAGGCTGAGGCAGGAGAATCACTTGAACCCTGGAGGCAGAGATTGCAGTGAGACGATATTATGCCATTGCACTCCAGCCTGGGAGACAGAGCAATAATCCGTCTCAAAAAAAAAAAAAAAAAATTGTAGAAACAACTTAGGATGGCTTAAAATAAAATGCTTGGAAGCATTAAAGTTGTGATAGGATAGGCAACAAACTAAAGCCTTTTAAGTAGATAATTGAGTTTTTTAAAAGCCTGCAAATGAGAAGGCAGCCACTCCAGCTCAACCAGAAAAAGCAGCAAGCTGCGACTCGACTAACTGGCCACGTGAGTGCTCCAACCACCCAATGAGGCAGCAAGAGAAGGATGCGAGCCTGCGAGCCTCACTCCGGGCTCTGCAGAACTCCAGCCCCTGCCACTGCCTCACTCCTATGCTTGGTGCTACAAGCCGGAATTTTCCTACACTTAAAATGCCACCAGCAGTTGGAAGTTAAGTTGGATACACCCCTTCAGACGGAGGTTGGGGTGGGCAGTTTAGTGGAAGCTTTCATTTCCATCAACTTCTCTCAGCATTTCTCAAATATATTACTGTTTTCTTCAAAGAGATGGAAGGTCTATTCCATGCCACCACCAGCGAAGTGTCACAGATGTGCTCCGTCATGCTGGCTGTTACGTAAGGTGGAGGTCTCATCAGCAGTATCTTGGTGAATAATGCGACAGTCGTTCAGTCATGACTGTTGGTGTTGCTTGTCAGGCTGTGGTTGATTGTGGCTTCTTTCTGTAACATTATGCAGGAACTTTACTTGTGTATTGGAATCATTGGAGGTCTTGGGCTTTCCTTTAACTTGAACCTAGCTTTGACCATGATTGGCAAGCATTTCTATATGAAGTGACCACTGGCCATCAGACTGGCCATGGCGGGCAGCCTCTCTATGCTGGCCCCCTCAATCAGGCTTTCTTTGGTATCTGTGGATGGAGAGGAAGCTTCCTAACTCTTGGGGGCTCCCTACTAAACTGCTGTGTAGCTAGAGACCTGATGTGACCAATAACGTCCAAGCCAACGAAGGCAGGGAAAGAGGTCTAAAGAATTCCTTCAGGAAACTGAAAAATCAGATGCAAAGAAAGGTACAGGTGATACAAATACAGATATTATTGGAGGACACCCCAAAGAAGGGAAATGATTAATCTTCCAAACAATTAATACATTCCTGTACTTATCCCTGTTTACTCAGAGAGATTTTTTGCTGTATCTCTCTGGAAATGTGCTCACATTTTTCTGGACTCTTTACACCTTTGGCGTTTCTTAATAATTATGACAAGAGTCGGTATCATTCCAGGAGCACTCTGCCTTCCTTCTTTCCCTTCTGGCTTTTGTTGATACACAGCAAGGACTTCTATGGGACTTGCAGCCAACAGAAAGCGGATAAGGTCTCAGGTTCTCAAGTTCAGTATTTGTTTGCTGCTTCCATTTTTGTGAACGGAATGTGCCATTTGCTAGCACCTTTATCCACCAGCTATATTGAGTTCTGTGGCTCTGTGGGATTCTTTGAATTTACCTTGGTGACTCAATTCCGTATTATTTGGAACACTGATGGACCTCATTGGACCCAGAGGTTCTCCAGCACTATGGGTTTGGTTACCATTGTGGGATGCTGCTGTGTCCTTCTGGGGCCACCACTTTTAGGTTATCTCAATGACATATGGAAATTACAAATAGACATGTGGACATACAGCATAATCTTAATTATTGCAGGTGTATAGCTCTTCACTGCTGATAGGTATCAATTATCAACTTTTGGTAAAAGAATAGAAAGCAGAGGAGAAGCAGGAAAAGGAAAGCAAAGGGAGAAGAGCAGCATAGATCTTGCTGAGAAGCCTGAAGAAGTTACTAATGCAGAGGAATTCCCCTAACTAGAAAGGCACAGACAGTGGCCCCAAAGAAGAGGAGAGTCCAGCCTGTACCCATTCGACTAACGGGTAAATGGAGCAGTTCATTACCCAAGATATCTGAAAATATTCTACTGGCCTGGGATCTACCAGTGGTGCTCAATGCAGATAATGGACATTTGTGTGGAAACCATACCAGGTGTTCATTGATGGAATTTTTGTTTCACTCCTTACCAATAGCTTAGGTTTAAAATGCCATATGCTTTGAGGAGGGGGTGGTTGATGGTAAAGGATGAGGGGAGGAAGTTAGTTTTGTTTTCATCTTAGCTTTTAACAGTGTCATGGAGATTTTAATATGTACCTTACATTTTAGTCTTTAGAAATCTTCAGAGAACTTAACTTTTAAAATAATTCTGCTGAATTCATCTATTTTGAGTGTTGTGTTAAAAAGAAAAATAATAACTAACTTGAGATGAATTTAAAATTAAAAAGTAATCTTGCTTCTTTGGTATTTGTAATGTATTGTCAGATATGGTCACTGGAAGATTTATGAATAGAAATGTTGGTTGAAAGTTGGAGATTTTATAAAATGCTGATAAATATATTTTTCCAGCACAGTAGTTTTCTGGTATATGGTTCTGCTATCTATATATTTAGGAAATTTGAAGCATAAAACTTTGGAAACATCTTGGATGTTCTAGCCAGACTGTACTTGTTGACGCTTCTTGGGTACCATTTCTTGGGATACTTATCAGAAGCCAAGTAAGTACTTGAGGGTTGTTTTCATTAAATTACTACTTTGCTCCCCTGTTCAAAGACAGATTTTGAATGGTTATAAATTATTGCCCCTGCTGAAATCACTTGGTATTATTTTTCTCACTGTAAAGGTTAGTATTAAAAATTTCAAAACTATATATTTGTGCCTTCTTAGTAAATACAGCACATCCAATCAAATGTAAACACATTTCAAACATCAGTTGAATTCAGCTTAGGTTTTCCCAAAACCCTGGTTAAATCATGAGACTATTGGATTTTTTTTTTTTTTCTGAAAGTTTTCTCCTTTGATTCACAGAGGTCTCAATTATATCTTATTCTAGCTTAGAGCTGTGTGTGTGTTTGGTGGGGGTTTTTGTTTTGTTTTGTTTTGTTTTTAGTTTCAATCTTTGCAAATTAAAGAGGGCCAGAAAAATGTGGCATCAAGCAAGCAGATAAAGATAAGACTATGAGAGAAATTGCTAAGTGTGCCTAGCTTTGAGTATTTTCTTCTTTTTTCTGAGAAGGCCTTAAAGAAATTATGGTATACTTAGAATTGTTGAACACATACTTACTCTCCACACAAAGCTACAAATTGTGTGACCCATTTCACTTACCTGAAAAGTACAGAAATGGCTTCTGCATCAGGATAAAAAGGGGATGGACCAAAACAAAAACTAAATATTTCTTATATTCAATGCATTTAAAGTACCCCTGTAATTGACAGAATGAACATATTAGATACAAAACCTTGTGTAAGAGGCTGACTTTTCCAAATAAACTTCTTTTATGGAAAAAAGTTGTACATTTCTCTCTGTTGAAAGAAAAGAAATAAAAGCCAGAGTGATAACTTAAAAATGAAGCTGCCACCCACAGGGGAAGAGGACTTGGATAGAGCCCAGCGACAACAAGTAAGTTTTAATTAGGTCTGATTAAGCACTTCCCTCTAGGAGGCCATCCTAAACGATTTCTTCCTGCTTCACAACCCTGTTTATTTGAGGCACAGCAGGAAGTTTATACTTTACAGGTGGTCTTTCTTCATCTTGGTTTTTATCTCCATTTGGCTTACACATCTGAGCAAATTACTCACCTCCTGTGATTCCAAAATCAACCCCAAAGTGATATTACAAAGTTATCGTCATGAAAATGTGATCAGATAATATGTAGCCAAAACAGTAGGGAGCAGAGATTTATAGAGTTGTATCAGATATTTAATAGAAAAAAATATTTTTATTTTTATAAAATATTGATGTTTAAGGTATTTTCAACCTTGTAAAACTTAGTTATCTATTATTTTATACTCTAAATAAATGTTTATTTTCATACAAACTTTGTTTATTGTTTTATGTTCTTTTTCCTCAAGGGTATCTCATAAATTATCTGTTTTCATACCCTGCAAAATCTGAATGTATCTTTGCCTGAATTATTTAAATAATAAATTTTTCATTTTCTCTTGGATCATTTCCATAAGCACAAATTCGATATGCCTTTGCCATCTGAAGGAAAAAAGAAACTCCTTAAGACCACATCATGCCTACCACTTGAGAATAAATCATTTTTAGATTTAAAAAAATAGACCACACTATGCATCACCTTACAGACATGGTCCCATTTCACTATGCTCCTTTACATAGAGATTCCCTGAAGGAAATAACTGCACCTTTCACTCTCATGTTCTCCCCTTCCATCACTCCCCATGAGATGCAAATTAAAGAAAGAAAAAATAAAATTAAAAAGAAAAAGAAACAAGCTTTCCTGTATTGGGCTGACTTATCCCAGAGGCAGCAACAGGCACAGCCCAGACCTAGGAAAACCTCAATAAACACTATTTGAGGAACTAGGACACAAAGGAATGTGCTCTGGAGACTCTTCCAGCACTCCCTCAACATAGGAAGGAGAAAAACAAATTTTCCTTTTTCTTATGGTATGAGTTTATAGATTTCTGTTCTGTGTAAGTAGTAACTTTAAATTTTCCGTTTTATCTAAGTGGTACAGTGAAGGTCATGAGTTGTCTGAGCAGGCCTGAGCAACAGCCACCTGGGCGTCATAGCGAAGGTTATGAGATAAGCCCATTCAAGATGCTAGAGCAAACCCTAGATAACAGCCATCTGGGCTGCATAGCAAAGGTCATATGTAATTCTGAGTTATGCACCTGTCACAATTTGATTAACTGCCTTTGTTCTGCCTCTGTATCCTTGCTTTCATGCCTCTATGCTTCATGCCACTGTAAGCTTGTTTCAAGCTAGCCCACCCCCTTTCCAAGGTATGTATATAAGTCAAGTGCTGTCTTTGTTTTTGGCCCAGCGTTTGGATGTTAAGTCTGCTGGGTCTGAGTGCACTCAATAAAGATCCTCTGGTATTCACCCCGTGGTCTCTCTGGTCCTCCTGATTCCTGCTAAACTAAGGTTTTGATCCTACCATTTGCCCAAAATCACTAGTGTATAAATCACTAGAATTTTTCATATTGCTAAAACCAATGGTCAATTTCAGTCCTCATCTCACTCAGCCTCTCTAGCAGAATATGATACAGTGGATCCCACATTCTCCTTGCATTCCTGTTACCTCATTAGAAAGTTCTCAGACTCCCATGCGGAAGCCACATTCTCTTTTAGATGTCTGTATATTAGATGGTTCACATTCAATCTCAAATCCAAGTACACTAATACCCAAGCTGATCTCATCTAATTTTATAATATCGGTAAACACTAAGGACTCCCAAATTATACACACCCAGCACAGCTCCAGTATCCAGCTGCCTACTTGATAACTCTATTTAGATTTTCATATATCCAGGCAAGTCTCTACTTTTACTCCCACCACCAAAATATTCCTCTTTATTATCTTAATATATGGCATAATTTTTATATCCTTGTTTCCTCCATTTTCCTCATTACATATTCAATCCATAATAAGCAAATTGTTTGTCTCCACATTCAAAATATTGATTTTAGAAGCTGTGTAGAATTATGAAAAGAACACCTGCCATGAAAAATTAAAGAGCTTCCTAAGCAAAAAAGTAAAAATAAAACTATTTTTCAGTGTTTGAATCTCATCTTTCATGACAGGAAAGTTTTGATTGAGTGTTGGACACTGTATTTGGAAAACTGTAGGGGTAATTTGAGGCTCTACATAATGTTATCCTCCTCAAGAAATGATTTATTTGACTTCTAACAGGCAATTATCTAGGAGCTACTTTATGAAGTGTTTTTATTTTTGTAATTTCTTCTTACTCCTAGAGAAGACTACTTTAGAAATCCCAGCTGACAGCCGGGCGCGGTGGCTCAAGCCTGTAATCCCAGCACTTTGGGAGGCCGAGACGGGTGGATCACGAGGTCAGGAGATCGAGACCATCCTGGATAACACGGTGAAACCCCGTCTCTACTAAGAAATACAAAAAACTAGCCGGGCGAGGTGGCGGGCGCCTGTAGTCCCAGCTACTCGGGAGGCTGAGGCCGGAGAATGGCGTGAACCCGGGAGGCGGAGCTTGCAGTGAGCTGAGATCCGGCCACTGCACTCCAGCCTGGGCGACAGAGCGAGACTCCGTCTCAAAAAAAAAAAAAAAAAAAAAAAAAAAAAAAAAAAAAAAAAAAAAAAAAGAAATCCCAGCTGACTATATAGATGTTTAGAAAAGATCTGTTCCTTAATAAGCCTGGAAAGGCAGCTGTTGCTTTCTCAGTTCTTTGAGTCTATCATAAGTTCTGCCCATTTTCTTAGTCTCTTGACCACTGTTACTCCGTAACATTGGTTTTAAGGCATTTTTCAGTTTTATGATTCATGATAAAAACAATTCCAAAGAAATATAGACATTGACACTATCAGACTTAACTACAAAATAACTGATTAACATATTAACATGTTTAAGAAAAGAGAAACCATGCTGGAGAATATTATCAAAAATCTGGAGTCTACTAAAAGGAATCAAATAGTGTTTTTAAATTTAATTTTTAAAAATAAAATTAACAGTCTCAATAGCAGACTAGAGAGAACTGCAGGGGATTTGTGAAGTAGAAGATAAGTCAGTAGAAAATAACCTGATTCAGGGGAGAAATAAAAAAAGAAGAAAAATTTAAAACAGTGTTAGTGATTTATGGGATATGCAAAAAAGGTTTAACATTTGGATCATGATGAAAAGGTCTAACCTACTTGTAACTGCAGACTCAAACTGAAAGAAGAAAGAGAATAGAAAAAAGAAATTTGTAAGACATAGTGGTGAAACATTTTCAAAAATTTAATAAAGTCATCAAAACACAGATGCAAATCTCAAACCGGAAAAACACAATAGAAGCATACCTAGGTATATCAGAGTAAAACTGCTGCGAACCAAAGGTAACACAATTTTTCTTTTTCTTTTATTTGTTTATTTTTGTGTGTGGTGGGGGGAGGGGTGGGACAGAATCTCACTCTGACCCCCAAACTAGAGTACAGTGGCACAATCTCAGCTCACTGCAACCTCCATCTCCCTGGTTCAAGCAATTCCCCTGCCTCAGCCTCCTGAGTAGCTGGGATTATAGGCGCATGCCAACACGCCTGGCTAACTTTTTTGTATTTTTAGCAGAGACAGGGTTTCACTATGTTGGCCAGACTGGTCTCGAACACCTGACCTCAGGCAACTCGCCCACCTCAGCCTCCCAAAGTGCTGGGATTACAGGGGTGAGCTGCCGCACCCAACCACAGTTTTTCTTTTTAAAGTATTCATAGAAAGAAATAAAATTATCTTTAAAGAACCAAGATAGAAGCAAAATGTTTTCTTCCCTAAAGGAGGATCGGAAATCTCTCTGCTCCTACCATAAGCCTTGCAAACAAAATCAACATTTGTTTACCTCTAGGGAAAGGTCAGAAAGCCTTCATGCCACTTGTCTAGACAAAAGTGAGTTGCTACTGAGGGAAAAGTAGAAGTAAAAGCAGTTTGCTCTTAGGGAAGAGGTAGAAATCCATTCAAGCTAAGATCCTGCCCTGCTACTAGGAGTCCACTAGGAAAACGGCAGAAACTCCCACCCATGACCAGTCACAAATAAAAAGCAGAGTCTGGCTGCCATGACGGGTGAGATGAGGTAGGAACACCAGTTCACAAGTCTCAGGTTTATAGGGCCTGACTAGGATGGAGGCTGGATCAGGGAAAACAAGAATATCTTTGTCCCTGTCACAAGCCTTGCACCAAGTAAAAATCAACAGCACCTATTTCTGGGAAAGAAGCCAAAGTATGGAGATATCTTGTATTACAAAGGCAATGCTATGCTTGGTAAAATTTGGGTAGAACAGGAACACTGATTAAAATCTCCTATTTAGGTTCAACAAAGCATCAATTGTTCATGGTTGGAAGAATTTGAAATCTGTGGATCACTGAAAGTAATTATAGTAACAGTATCCAAAAACACCTCAACCACTTACACACATAGTCTGACAGAAGGACCAGCACCCCATTTTTAAGTATAAATACTCTATAGCCTAGTCTCTACTGTTCTTTTACCAAGAATTTCCAGCATTTAATAAAAATTACGTTTCAAAAGCAGCAAGAAAATACTTACTCTTTGTTAAGTGAAAACATTCAAAAGAATCAGAACCAGGAATGATCTAGACTGGATCTATCTATTAAACAGGAATTTTACCATAACTATAATTAGGATATAGCAGAAAACATGAGCAATGTGCATGAGAACATGAGAAATTTTAGTACAGAAATAAAACAGAATTTTTATTTTACTTTTTTAAGAAACAGAAATAAAACTGTTTCTTAAAAAGCAAAATAGAAATTCTGGAAACAAAAAACACAACAAAAAAATAGATTACTTCTTTGATGAGATTAAGACTGACTATCACACAGGGAAGAGTAAGTGAACATGAGGTTATGGAAACAGAAATTATCCCAACTGGAATAAAAAGAGAAGAGTGAGTGGATAAAAATAGAACAAGCTGTACAACAACATAAAACAATCTAACAGATGCTTAATTTGAGTCTAGGAAGAAGAGAGAGTAACAAGGCAAATGAAATATTTTCAGATATCATGGCTAAAAGTTTTGCAAAATCAATGAAAGAAATCCCAGATTCAATAAGCTCAGAGAATCATAAGCAGGATAGAGAAAAAAAAATCATATTCAAATTGCCAAAACTCAGATACCAAATAAAATCTTGAAGCTATGCATAGAAAAAGAAATATTATACACACATACAAAGATAAAATGACAACTCACCTATCATCAGAGATAAGGCACAGCATAAGACAAAGGAGGACACCTTTAAAATGCTGAAAAGAAAAACAAAAAATCTAATCTGGAAATCTATACACAGTGAAAATTTCTTTCAAATATGAGCATGGAATACTTTTTCAGATAAACAAAACTGATGTACTTTATCGCATGTGAGTGCACTACAAGAAATATTAAATGAAGTTCTTCAGGAAGAAGAAATGTGATTCCAAATGGAAATTTGAACCTACAAAAGAAATCAAGAGTGCCAGAGATGGCAAAAATAATGAAGGTAAAAAATATTTGTTTTTATTATTCGTAAATAAGAACTGACTGAATGAAGTAAAAGTAGTAACTGTATTGTAGAGTAAAAGTAAATGTATTGTGGAGTTTATAACACACTTAGAAATAAATGCCAACAACAGTAGCACAAAGATGAGAGGGAAAAAAATGGAAGTGAACCATTGTAATCTTTTTATACATTTTGTAAAGGACTATAACATTATTTAAAATTGGACTATGATAGACTAAATATTTATGTTTTAGGCTGGGCATGGTGGCCCATGCCTGTAATCCCAGAACTTTGGGAGTCTGAAGTGGGTGGATCACCTGCAGTCAGGAGTTTGAGACCAGCCTGGCCAACATGGCAAAACCCCGTCTCTACTAAAAATATAAAAATTAGCTGGGCATGGTTGTGGGCACCTGTAATCCCAGCTACTCAGGAGGCTGAGGCAGAAGAATCACTTAAACTTGGGAGACAGAGGTTGCAGTGAGCTGAGATCGCACCATTGCACTCCAGCCTGGGCAACGAGACCAAAACTCCGTCAAAAAAAAAAAAAATTATGTTTTAAAATTTAGAGCAACCACTAAACGCATTTCAACAAAGGTATAACTAATAAGCCAATATTAGGTATAAGATGAAATTAATAAAATTAGTTAATAAAAAGGTAAAAGTGTAGAAAAAGAAAACAAAAGCAAAAGCAACAACAGCAACAAAAAACAAATAGCAAAATGGTACACTTAAATACAACTTCATCCCCTAATAGCAGTAAAGGTAAATAGTCTAAAAGACAATGATTAAAAAGCAGAGAACAACATGTAGAATTGAATAGAAAGATCCAACTATGTGCTCTCTACAATCAATCAACTCATTTTTAATATAAAAGAATAAATTGATTAAATGTAAAAAGATAAGGAAGATCTACCATGCAACACTGTGTCAGGCAGCTGGAGTGACTATAATAATTTCTAATAAATTCCCACAAGAAGGTATATTACCAGAATTAAAGTAGCATATTGTATAATAATGGAGTTGATTTTTCAAGACAATATAATAATTTTAATAATCTAATAATAGCACTAAAAATACAGAAAGAATAAATAGACAAACCCATCATTATTAGTGGAGATGTTAACATAATTTTCTCAGTATTTGATAGATCAAGTAAACAATAAGAAAGTCAGCAAATATATGGACGACCTGAACAATACCATCAACCAGGTTAACCTAATTGACATTTTTGTAACATTCTACTCAGCAACAGAAGACTACAAATGTCAACACATCTGAAATTGAAATTATACAAAATATTTTCTTTTAACACAATGATATTAAATTAGAAATAAGGAGCAGTGATACTAAATAAGAAATAAAGAATAAACCAAAACCTATGGAAAAATCCCCAAATGTATGAAAGTTAAACTCTATACATCTAATTAATCAATAAGTCAAAGAAATCACAAAGAAAATTAGAAAAAGATATTTCAAATTGAACAAAAAACAGCTTAGAGAAAAATATGAAGCACTAAATGCTTTTGTTAGAAATGTCTCAAATCAATGACTCAGAGTTTTGCCTTATGAAACTAGACTGAAAAGATAAAACTAAAGACAGAAGATGCAGAAGAAACAAAATAAGATAAAAAATGATGAGGGAAAACAGAAAAATAGTAGAGAAGTTTAATGAAACCAAGAGCAAGCTTTGAAAAGATCAATAACATTGAAAAATCCCTAGTTAGACTGATCAAGAAACAATGAGAGAAAACACAAATAAGGACACATACAATTAAAGAGAACACATCTCTACAGATCCTGCAGACGTTAGAAACAATACTAAGGTAATAGTTTAATAGCTTTATACCAAAAATTCAAAGAACTTGAATGAAATAGTTAAATTCCTGAAAAGTCAAAAGCTGCCAAAGCCCACATAAGAGAAAATAGGTAGTCTGACTCCCTATCTATGAAGGCAATTGATTTTATGATTAAAAATCTTTTTGTGGAAAAATCCAGGTCCAGATGGCTCCACTAATGAAGTCTACCAAATACAAAAAGATAATATAGTACTACTTCTACACAAGTCTTTCAGAAAATAGAAAAGAATACTGACTATATTATTTTATGAACCCAGATTTACCTGAAGACAAAACCACATATATAAAAAAAAGAGGCCGGCCAGAGCGGCTCACACCTGTAATCTCAACATTTTGTGAGACCAAAGAAGGCAGATTGCTTCAGCCTGGGAGTTCAAGACCAGCCTGGGCAAAATGGCAAACCCTGTCTCTACAAAAAAAAAAAAAAAAATTAGACAAGTGTGGTGGGGTACACCCGTAGTTTCAGCTACTTAGGAGGCTGAGATGGGAGGATCACTTAAACCTGGGAGTTTGAGGCTGCAGTGAGCCATGATTGTGCCACTGCACTTCAGCCTGGCAACAGAGCGAGACCCTGTCTCAAAACAAGCAAACAAACAAACAAAAGCAAAACAGTCCAATAACCTTCATGGACACACAAACATTCTTAATAAAATATTAGCCAATCAAGTCCATCAAGTTACAAAAATATAATAGATTATGACCATGGGGAGTTTATGCAGGAAATGCAGTGTTGATTAAATATCCAAAACTAATTCAAATCAATGTACTTCGTTTATCAACATACTAAAAGGAAAAATCAATTGATCATCTTAATAGATGCAGAAAAGACAGTAAATATAATTCAATATTCATTAATGACAAAGACTCTAAGACTAGTTATATAAGATACTCCTTAACCAAGGATGGTGTCTAGCGAATAACTTGCAGCTAACAACAGCTAACATGATGAAAGACTAATTTTCCTCTAAGACTGAAAATGTGACCTGTATGTTTATGCTCATCATTTCTCTTCAACTGTAAGTCCTAGCCAAAATCATAGGGTACAGAAAAAATAAATAATAGGGATACAAATGAGAAAGAAACAAAATAAAACAATTTTAAATTTCAGGCAATGTTATTATATACATAAAACATAAAGACTCTACATACATATATACACGCATTAGACATGAAAGAGTTTGGCAAGGTTGCAAGGGGCAAAGACAATATATAAAGTAAATTTATATACACACATACACATATAAATATAAAAAAACCATCATTAATGAACTAAGGAATTCCATTTCTTCATAGCTCCATAAAAACAACTAATGAGGCTGGGTACAGTGGCTCATGCCTGTAATCTCAGGACTTTGCGAGGCCGAGACATGTGGATCACGAGGTCAGGAGTTCGAGACCAGCCTGACCGACATAGTGAAATCCCATCTCTCCTAAAAATACAAAAATTAGCCACCATGGTGGTAAGGTGCCTGTAATCCCAGCTACTCAGGAGGCTGAGGCAGGAGAATCACTTGAACCTGGGAGGCGGGGGTTGCAGTGAGTAGAGATTGCACCACTGCACTCCAGCCTGGGCGACAGAGCAAGACTCCGTCTCAAAAAAATAAAAACAAAAACAAAAACACAACAACAACAAAAAACAACTAATAAGATGGCAAAAACTATCAGAATTAACTTTTGTTTAACTATGGATTCTAGCCAAAAGTTAAAACAAACAACGGAAAGATTAATGAAAACAGAAGCTGCCGCATCGTAGTAACAGAGTTTTGGGCATTTAAATTGCCCACCTGTCCTCTCTCACTTCCCAGATCGGTGTCAGCTGTGAAGATAACAGCCCACACTTCTGGCGCAGATTTAACAATGTGCATGAGAGACAGCAATATCAACCTTATTCTCAAAGAAAATTGGTTACAATCTTCTAACGATTTGGAAGCCAACTAAAGGGCTGGTGGAAGGGTTTACCTTTGTTTTGCTTGACTGGAGTTTTCCCAGGTCTGGGGTAGCTTCCTAGGTGCCATTTGCTGAATGCAGTGAAAAGCAAAAGTATTGGTTGCAGCAGTCTTGGTCTAGGGATAAAAGTGGGAACAAGCAACAGACAGAAAAGATTGGGAAGAAAATAGGCTGGGGAAGAAGGTACATTGGAAAATAAGGGATTTTTATAACTCAGGTGTATACCAGAAAACTAAGAAAGCCATGTGCATATCCAGAGCAGAATGCATGCTCAGAAAAGGCCTGTGAAGGCCCTAACATTTCACCTCTGAATGACCTTCAGGCTCTGCCCAGTAACAATTGACAGCTAAAACCGAGTTGTAATGGCCAAAGTGTTGAGGTGTGCCCCAAACAGAACTAGTGTCAACCAATGGTGAACAGAGAACAATAACAAAGAATCAAATGCTCCTTACAATAAAAACAACAACAACAAAAAAAAACTGGACATAACAAAAATACATGTGGACTCTGGAAAAAGAAAGCAGATAGCCAAGGGACCTCAGGCACAACACACAAGTTCTCAGAGTTTCCTTATTGCTTCCCATGTACACTGAACAGGGAACTGCAGAAGATTTCAACCTGAAACTAATTGGTATAGGAAAAAAAAAAAAAGAAAAACAAAAAACTCCAAGGAAAGCCTGTACAGCTGAATTCTAGGATAAGATTGTGTCAACATGTCCTAGAATACAGCCAATTTTTATCTACTAAATATCTCCATTCTAGAATTGCTTGTATAAAATGTTGACTCCAAGAGTCAAAAATGATTGTCACAGTAATTCACAGAATCTTCTCACAGTAGATGGACATTTTCTATCTTTGGAGGAGCAATGTGGTCCCCCTCAGTGACGACCATATCACAGCAGCTTAAAACCACGTTGAAAAATTGTGATTAATATCAAATAATACATTTTAGACAAGTCAGAGTTTTTCTGAGACTTGGAGATAAATCGAGGCCAGAGATTTGAAAGAGATGCCTTATTTTTATTTGCTACTATTTGGTTTTCGTACTTCAGTCCTATAAGAGAAATTGTATTGAAGACTGCTTGCTTAATTACCATAAACATGTGTGGCTCTCCAGACTGAATTGTTTATAACTTTTAATATGTTTATCTCCCATTGCATCAAATCACAGTGAATCTGATAGCTTTTCTTTGTGAGGGGGCAACTTAAGAGTTCTGCTGGCTACAGAAGAAGTGACTTTTAGTACACTAGAGCTTTGTACCAGAATGTGAACTATTAGTTAAATGGTACCCACGGGCAGCTGACAAAGTAACAATAAATTCTGTCATGATAAATTTACTTAGTGAACAAGTTGACATAAGTATCTAAAACAAAAACTGTCATTTAAACTTTTATTAAAATGTAGTAATATCAGTCTCCTTTGGATATCAATATCACATTTGGAGCACTTGCATCATCATCCTGTTTCAAGTAAGCCAAAGATGGAAGAATATTTGAAAGTCTGTACATAGAGATTTAACTGCAGTACATTTTTCTCTTCATCTGTCAAAAAAAAATATGGCTCTTTCCAAAGTGTGTGGTCCCAAGTGGACTTTTTTTTTTTCTTATGGAACTAATAACATATAAAACAATTAAGATCACCACAATGGGCAAATGGAAATTTCTCTTGAATCCCACAAGAGAACTGAGCTGCCATTGTCAAGGTTATTTTCTCTTGGGTCTGGACAGACATGTAGGGAAAGTCTTGGTACTCTATAAAGCCCTCAGAATCCAAAGGTCTTCACAGCTCAGTGTGCCTAAAATCACTGCCGTGTTCACCAGGAAGGTGATGGGCACCCTGGTCCCAGGGTGCTGGAAGAACCAGCCTGGTGCCACATCAGGCACATCAGATGTAGTCCTGGTGCCTAGGGCTCTCCTGTCATCTTTTCCTGGCTTTCAGCTTGAAAGCAGTGGGGTAATCTGTACCCAGTCACTCTTTCTAGGTTTAGAAAGTGGGTTCCTCACATCTATTCAATACCTGCATCTTTTTCTTCTACTTCTTCCTATTTTAGAATCGGTGAAGGCTTTGTTTTCACATATCATCCTATCAGAAGCTGCTGTGCCGAGGTAAGTGCTCCCTCTCAGAGCATTACTTTCTCACTATGCAGGCAGCCCTGTTTCAGGCTCCTACAGTGCAGCAACATTTAAACTCTAAAATGTTTAATGCTTCTTTGTTCTATCCACTCTCAATTCCTAGCAATCAGTCCGGATAATATTCTTGTCTCCCGAAATCTAAGTGCAGCCAGTTATGCAGTGAGCTGAGGGAGCAGGCTCCCCTTGCTACTTTGGAGACATCTCTTGGTGTGGATCAAAAATAAGTGCCCCAGATTATGATCCCAAACTTTAGATCCCTACCATGGACCCGATGACCTGATATCCCCGTACTGCAACCGCTGCATCTTCCTGGCAACTTGTTTGTGGTGGTGGCTACAAAAACTACTGCTGTTTTGGCAGGGGCAGAGGTTAAAAGTCCATCAAATTCAAATTACTTGGAACCTACGTATGTATGGAACCCTGACAAAATTGGGGAAAAGTGCATAGCAGCAGGCATAAGAAACAAAGATGTTTGATTCTAGACCAGCGGTAAATCTGCTATGAGGGGTAACAAGTTTGAGGATGCTTAATGGAGTAAAAACTATTATAAGTAAAAAGGCTCTACATATTTTGCAGTAAGATGATACACAAAAATACCAGTATGCAATAATTAGTGCCTGTGCACCTTTACTTAGTTAATGAGAAATAAGGAATTCTTTGTTTTTCTTGTAGAGCTTCCTCTAGAAGTGAAAACTTATGTAACTTGTGAAGAAGTATAGCTGAATATATCCATCTTTGTTTCTTTGACAAATGTTATAAGCTAGAATGACTTTTCTTTTCTTTGTGTGTATCTTTAAGTGTCTGCTGTGAGGGTGCTTTTTAATGGGTCTATGAATCTCTGGTTTGGCAACCTTGTCCCATCCGAACCCACCCTCCCACATCAAAAACAAGAATATAATAAGAGGATATTGTCATCCTGCTGACAAACAGTGATTACTAATGGTCTATACTTCAAGATGATTCTTAAATGCCTCACTATTCCATGATCTGGTCCGTGACAATAAAGTCTCTCTTTCTCTCTCCAGCCATCTCTTTTCTGCTCATTCACTCGCTCACAATTTGCCCACTCATGTAGCAATTATGAATTGCTCTCCTGAAAATTTCAAGCTGTTTCAGATCTCTGTGCCTTTGTTCACTCTGGTTCATCTGCCAAAAATGCCTTTTCCTCCTCCTAATTTACATTTCAAACATATCCAATCATTATCTATTCTCTGATACATTTACCAAGCATTTCTATACATTCATTTCTGCTATGTGTGTCTGACTGAATATGTACTTGTGTCATACTGCTTTCTTTTTAACGTTTGGGGTCATCTCTAATAGTCTCAGCTTATAATAAAATTTCAACAGGATTAAAGAACATTTCATAAAATAGTCAGAAATTTTAAATGTAAAATACACTGGTGAGTCCAAAATGTGATATTCTTCATCAGTGTGTTTCACTCTAGTGGTTAAGGACATGCCTTTGTAGTCAGCCCTGGGCTTTACGATTCTGATTTGATCACTGTCTAACTTGAAAATATTATTCAATCTAGCTAAACCACAGTGTCTTCTTTGAAATTAGAATAACAATGTATAATAACATTGTTTTGTGGATTAAATGGGATATTGCATGAAAAGAACTTCCCGGCATCTATTAAATACTCAATAAATTATTGTTAGAGGATTTTCTGAACTGTGATAGTTAGTAAGACAGTTAGTAAAGATAGTAAAATAGTTAGTAAATGATGCCATCTAACTAACTACCTTAGTAAATGGCATCACCTCTAGGTAATAAGCCCTATATTTGAGATTCCTCCTTGATTTCTCTCTCTTACCTTCCCTATCCAACCCACCAATTACTGTTAAAGGTTCTACTTCTAACGTGTATCTTAAATCCACTTCTCTGGAACCACAGTATCTAAGTTCACTGTCGCCTATTCTGAGTAGCCTCCAACTAGTTTCATAGCTCACAGCTCACACTCTTGCCTCCAAGGAGTCCATTTTGCAATGACAGAGTTATCTTTCCATTGCATAAATCATATCATGTCCCATTCCACCTTTGATCTTTTGCTTGTTTCCCACTGCTTTCGACCACTGTTCAGATCCCCGATTATAACCTCTGGGGTCCTGCACTTCTGACCCTGCCTTCCTGCCTTCTTCCTTGGCTCCTTTCCCATCCATCACAGCACGGCAATTGCACCTCCTTCAGCACAGCTCCCTCCCACCTCAGCCCTTCAAAGAGCTGGGGCCCTAGAATCTTTCCCAGCCTCAGTATCACCTCCTCAAAGGTCAGAGGGACCTTTCCTGATTACTTTAGTGTTATGTTCTGTCTGTTAACCTTGATAGAAAATATTTCCAATTTTATAATGCATCTCCATCTTTGTTTGCTTATTTTTAAAAATCTCCACTCAGTGATCCCCACCTTTACTCCCAAGAACGTCACATTCCCTGAATGAGGCCCATGTTTACTTCGCTCACGGCTTTGCTTTGGATCACAGCAGCTCCTCCTCTCCCTCCTGTTAGCATATTCTTACCTTCATCACTGCTCTAATATGGGGGAAAATCCCCTTTCATGATTATTGCTATTGGTTTTTATACAATTTCATTTACATTAACTCATTTGGATTTTGATTCTCAACGACATAAGCTGAATAAATATTAATATTCACATTGACAACAGAGGAAACTGAATCTGAGAGAGGGTAAGATTTCAAGGTCATAGCAAATCCGTGGCAGACCTTTGACTTGAATGAAGTCCAGGGGATTTTTAATACCGAAAAGCCCAAATCTCTGCTACTCACTTTCTCATGTACCTCACAGGTGATGACAGCTACTCTCTATCTCCAGGGATGGTAGATGAAAATAATAGCATGTGAAGGATAAAGGAGTTGTAAGGAAGAACTTCCAGAGCTCTGGGTAGGTGGTGAGACAGGAAGGTCAGGTGTGTCTTTTGGAATTGGCAATTGTAAAGTGTCAGACGGTGCAAGATAGTAGAAGGAGCATGGATTTTAGACTGAGACTTCGATGTGATTCCTGCCCTGCTACCAGTGACAGCTTGGTCAGTTACTTAATTCCTTTCCAAGACACGATTTCTTCATCATTAAAGCAGATATTATCTCACACACACACACACACACACACACACACACACACACATGGCTATGTGGAAATTAAATTACGTTGTGTGCCTCATGTACCCAGTTCATGGTCTGAACTATAATATGTATTAATAAATGATAACTGTTACTGTTACTGATAGAGAAGACAAGGGTGGAAAAATATAGCTGGACCAAGGAGTCTGATCAAATGATTTTTCCTCCCCAGGAGACCTAAGCCCTGTGTCTCCAATATGGAACTGGAGAACCAGACACGAGTCACCAAGTTCATTCTGGTGGGATTCCCCGGGAGCTTGAGTGTGCGGGCAGCCATGTTTCTGATATTCCTTGTGGCCTATATTCTGACAGTGGCTGAAAACGTGATCATCATCCTATTGGTGCAGCAAAATCGGCCACTGCACAAGCCTATGTACTTCTTCCTGGCCAACCTGTCCTTCTTGGAGACTTGGTACATCTCTGTGACTGTGCCCAAGTTACTGTTTAGTTTTTGGTCTATGAACAACAGCATCTCTTTCACACTCTGTATGATACAACTGTACTTCTTCATTGCACTCATGTGCACAGAATGTGTGCTCCTGGCCGCCATGGCCTATGACCGGTATGTGGCCATCTGTCGCCCACTCCACTACCCGACCATAATGAGCCATGGGCTCTGCTTCCGCCTCGCTCTTGGTTCCTGGGCCATTGGCTTTGGCATCTCCCTGGCGAAGATCTACTTCATCTCCCACCTCAGCTTCTGTGGTCCCAATGTCATCAACCACTTCTTCTGTGACATCTCTCCAGTACTTAATCTCTCTTGCACAGACATGTCCATAGCTGAGTTGGTGGACTTTATCCTGGCACTGGGCGTCTTCCTTTTCCCACTCTTTATTACTGTCCTGTCCTACGGATGCATTCTGGCCACCATCTTACGCATGCCCACAGGAAAACAGAAAGCGTTCTCCACCTGTGCCTCCCACCTTGTGGTGGTCACCATTTTCTATTCAGCCATTATTTTCATGTATGCTCGACCTCGAGCTATCCATGCCTTCAACAAGAACAAAATTATTTCCATCTTCTATGCCATTGTCACTCCTTCTCTCAACCCTTTCATTTATTGCCTAAGAAACCGAGAGGTCAAGGAAGCTCTGAAGAAACTGGCATATTGCCAGGCCAGCAGATCTGACTAGTCAATTGCAATTGATTAGAAAGAAAGGTCGAGTGGGAGCCTGTATGGCTTCCTCCATCCTTTCTCCTTTAACGACTCAGTTAGGACATTGCCCATGGTAATATGACATCACCATGTCTACATCAATCTCAGGCTCTTGGGTGTCTGCATCTGGGCATATGGTCAGTGCTCTAAGGCCATACACCTTCTAGAGAGCTAGAGAAAATAATTCTCAATGGTTGTGACCCCAAATGGGGTTTCTAAGACTGTGAGTAAATTTATGACCAAGTTGAGTAGGAAGAGAGATGGTGATGGGTGAGTTAGCTGTTTTTGGATCTGCCATACACTAATAGCTCTGGGGCCAACAAAATAGATGGTAGCTTCCTGATTTCCCATCTTTCTAAGACAGAGGTAGCAACTCCCTCAACAATCTCATTCTTGATGTTGTGCTGGGAGTGAATTTTGGCGGCAGAGCCTGCTTCTTGAGTTTTTGCAACACTTTTTGCAAGCACTTACTAACCTGTATTAAATGCCTTTCTGCTTAAACTAGAGTGCTTTCTTTTATCTGTAAGTAAATTGCACCTTACACAATTGTGTTTTGTCTTCTGATATAACTCACACAGTTGCCTTTTATTGAATTTTATATTTCCCTTCTAGGTGCCACAATGTATCCTTTAGTGGGTGAACATAAAATAGATGATACATAAATATCGTCAAATATATGAATTGCCAGATAATAATTGCCCTCATTACTTCTCTTTTCTTTTGATCTTGATATTCTCTTGTTTCTTTCTCTCTTTTATCTTCTCTTGGTTTTCCGCTTTCACCACACTCATCTCAGAGATAAGTAACAAGGTCAGTTTCAGGAATTGACAGAGATTTTCATTCCATGTCATAGTGATTCTCAACTCTCCTTACCTATATATCTAACACCTTCTACACACACACTAGAACCTCATTGATCAAATGTGCTTTACACCCATACATACATAGATTTGCTCACTCTTGGTTCATAGTTTTGCCAATAGCAAAGGGAGATATATTTTTAAGCTGTATTCAACATAGTGGGCCAACATTAGTGGGAATTTAATTCTTTTATTGTAACAGTTTTAAACAGGAGAGTTTCTTGCATTAATAACATCTTTTAGCTAAGAACAAACCACACTTTCAAGAATGCTTTCTCTTTCTTCTTAATTAAGACACGCTAGGCAGAATGGTTTGTTCCATTTTATAAACTTCCAGAACAGATGTTCAAGGAAGTAAATAACACACAACCACAGACAGTGGGGAGCAGAGATCAAAAGTCCCAGTTCCCTGAATCCAAACCTGGGTCTTTCTCTAGCGAATGGGCTCTCCCTAGAGGAAAACATACCTCTTTAAAAGCCGAGTATGAAAGCTAGTTGTAAAGAAATATAGTTGGAATTATGAATTGCTATACCTGCAGAACAGTAATAAAATAAAAATGAAAAAATTCGAATTATAGGTCCTAGAGGAAAAAAGAAACAAAAATAAAATTGCTTTAGGGAATAAATGTGCAAAAGAGAACAATGCTTAAAAATGGCAAGGATTTAATGTTTGCTTCTGGAATGTAGTTTGGTCCCTTGATGCAATAAAGAAGTTGTGATGAATATATTTCTATTTAAAACCTAGACATACAAAAAACAGATGATTTTCTGAAAACTTCAAATGAATCAAAATACAATGGCATAGTCATATAGGGATATTAAATGTGTGCGTTAAGAAAAGAAAAGACATGTTCAGTAGGGATTAGGAAATGAAAGATTAAAAAAAAAACTCTGGCAACAACTTGAATTTCAGCCCTGGATATATTTTCCACCATGTGACTTGGCCAACCCATCTATACTTTTGGAAACACTAAGTCTTCATGTGTAAAACAGGAGTAATAATAGTTGCTTGGCATTTCTTACACAATGGTTATGAGGATCAACTACCATAATGGAAAAGACATTGATTGTTAAATATCTTGGGCAGTCCAAGCTGCCACTAGATTAGGGTTTGCATGGGAAAATGGTTGGGAAGGCTATGCTCTCTGGACGTGTCTAAAATATATATTTAACTAATATACATTATTAAGGATCTATTACGTACCTGTAGGGATACGATAGCAAAATATTAAAACTTGTTACCTTTGTGAGCAGAAACAGATAGCAGATAATACCTTTGTGTGTGTGTGTGTGTGTGTGTGTGTGTGTGTGTGTATACATTGTAAGGAGAGTTGAGAATCACTATGGCATGGAATGAAAATCTCTGTCAATTCCTGAAACTGAGCTTGTTGCTTATCTCTGAGATGCGTGTAGAGAAAGCGGAAAACCAAGAGAAGATAAGAGAGAGAGAGGAGCAAGAGAATATCAAGATCAAAAGAAAAGAGAAGTAATGAGGGCAATTATGATCTGGCAATTCATATATATATATATATATATATATATACACACACACATATACACACGCACACATATATTACATACATACATGTTGCAGTGGGTTGAATGATGGCTCCCAAAAATATATTTTCACACTTTCAAAGTGGAACTTGTGATTGTGAACTTATTTGAAAAAGAAAGAGTCTTTAAAATATAATAAAATTAAGGACCTCAAACTGAGACCATCCTGGATTATCCGAGTGGACGCAATGTCCGATGACAAGTTCCTTACATGAGAGAGAAGAGAAAACAGAGAAGGGGATGTGAAGGTAGAAGTAGAGATTGGAGTTATGCATCCACAAGCCAAGAAATACCTTGGGCCACCAGAAGCTGGAAGATACAAGCAATGATCCACCCCTAGAGCTGTCAAAGGAAGAGAGCCCTGATGACACTCTGATTTTGGACTCCTGGCCTCCAGAACTATAAGACAATATATTTGTTACTTTAAGCTACCAAGTTTGTGGTAATTTGTTATGAAAACCCTTGGAAATAAATACATATCCCAATTTTGGTGGCAGTAAGTGCTACGGATGGGGAAGAAGAAAGCATGAGAGTATATTAGGAAGTGCTGCTGGAGATGAGAAATTTTAAAGAAGATGGTCACAGAATCACCAAGTGAGAAAGAGGTGTTCGAGCAAAAACCTGTAGAAGCTGAGAGAGTAAGATATGTGGCTACTTGGGCAAAAAACATTCCAGCTAGAGAAACAGCAAGTGAAGATGTGGAGTCTTGAATAGTATGTTTGAGGGACATTGAAGAGACCAAGAAGCCAGAACAGTGAGAAAAGGGTAAGGAGGTGATATGCTTTGGCTCTGTTTCCCCACCCAAATCTCATCTTGATTGTAATCCCCACATATCAAAGGGTGAACCTGGTGGGAGGTGATTGCATTATAGGGGTGCTTTCCCCCATGCTGTTCTCATGATAGTGAGTAAGTTCTCACAAGGTCTGATGGTTTTAAAAGTGTTTGTCAGTTCCCCCTCACTTTCTCTCTCTCTCTTGCCACCATGTTAGATATACCTTCCTTCCCCTTCACCTTCTGCCATGATTGTAAGTTTCCTGAGGCCTCCCCAACCATGTGGAACTGTGAGTCAATTAAACCTTTTTAAAATAAATTACCCAGTCTTAGGTAGTTCTTTATAGCTGTGTGAAAATGAACTAATACGGAAAATTCATACCAGGAGTGGGGTACTGCTATAAAGATACCTAAAAAGGTGGAAGCAACTTTGGAACTGGGTAATGGGCAGAGGTTGAAACAGTTTAGAGGGCTCAGAAGAAGACAAGAAGATGTGGGAAAGTTTGGAACTTTCTAGAGGCTTGTTGAATGGTTGTGACCAAAATGCTGATAGTGATAAGGACAATGAAGTCCAGGCTGAGGTGGCCTCAGGTGGAGACAAGGAATTTCTTGGGAACTAGAGCAAAGGTCACTCTTCCTATGCTTTAGCAAAGAGATTGGCAGCATTTTGCCCCTGCTCTAGAGACCTGTGGAACTTTGAACTTGAGAGAGAGAATTTTCTGGTGCCTGGCAGAAGAAATTTCTAAGCAGCAAAGCATTCAAGATGTGACCTGACTTTTTCTGAAAGCATACAGTCATATCTTTCATAAAGAGATGATCTGAAATTTGAACTTAGATATAAAAGGGAAGCAGAGAATTAAAGTTTGGAAAATTTGCAGCCTGACTATATGGTAGGAAAGAAAAAGGCATTTTCTGGGGAGAAATATAAGCCTGCTGCAGAAATTTGCATAAGTAACAGGAAGATGAATTTTAATCACCGAGACAATGGGAAAAATGTCTCCAGGGCATGTCAGAAACGTTCATGGTTGCCCCTCCCATCACAAGCCCAGAGGCCTAGGAGGGATAAATGGTTTCCTGGGCCGGGTCCAGGGCCCCACTGCTCTGTACAGCCTCAGGACATGGAACCCTGTGTCCCAGCCACTCCAGCCATGGCTAAATGGGGCCAACCTACAGTTCAGGCTGTTGCTTCAGAGGATGCAAGCCCAAGCCTTACTGGTTTGGTTTCCACATGATGTTGGGCCTGCAGGTGTGCAGAAGACAAGATTTGAACTTTGGGAGTCTCTGCCTAGATTTCAGAGGAGGTATAAAAATGCCTGGATGTCCAGGAAAAAGTCTGTTGCAAGGGTGGAACGCTCATGGAGAACCTCTATTAGGGGAAATGCAGAGAGAAAATGTGGGGTCGGAGTCCCCTGACAGAGTCCCCACTGGGGCACTGCCTAGTGGAACTATAAGAAAAGGGCCACCATCCTCCAGACCCCAGAATAGTAGCTCCACCAATGGCTTGCACTGTGCACCTGGAAAAGCCACAGGCACTCAATGCCAGCCCACGAAAGCAGCCACAAGGGCTGTACCCCGCAGAGCCACAGGGGTAGAGCTGCCCAAGGCCTTGGGACACCACCTGTTGCATCAGCATGCCCTGGACATGGGACATGGAGTCAAAGGAGATCATTTTGGAGTCTTAAGATTTAATGGGTGGCCTGCCAGGTTTCGGACTTACATGGGGCCTATAGCCCTTTGTTTTGGCCAATTTTTCCCATTTGGAATGGGGACAGTTACCCAATGCCTGTACTCCCATTGTATCTTGGACATAACTAACTTGTTGATTTTACAGGCTCAGGGAAGAAGGGACTTGCCTTGTCTCAGATGAGACTTTGGACTTGGACTTTTGAGTTAATGCTGGAGTGAGTTAAGATTTTGGGGTACTGTTGGGAAGGCATAATAGTGTTTTGAAATGTTAAAAGGACATGAAATTTGGGAGTCCCCAGGGGTGTAATAATATGGTTTGACTCTGTGTCCCCACCAAAATCTCACCTTGATTGTAATCCCCATTTTGTTGAGGGAGGGACCTCGTGGGTGGTGACTGGATCATGGAAGCAGCTTCCTCCATGCTGTTCTCATAATAGTGAGTTTTCACAAGATCTGATGGTTTTAAAAGTGTTTGGCAGTTCCCTCCTCACTTTGTCTTTCTCCTGCTTTCATGTAAAACGTCCCTTGCTTCTTCTTTGCCTTTTGCCATGATGGTAAGTTTCCAGGTATGTGGAACTGAGTCAATTAAGCCTTTTTTTAAATGAATTACCCAGTCTCACGTAGTTCTTTATAGCATTGTAAAAACAGACTAATACAGCAGGGTAGGAGATAAGATAAGGGAGGCAAGAATAGGCCAGACACTGTTGAACCTGTAGCCAATGTGAGAAAATGTTGGGTTTTACTCTGAAAGAGATGGGAAACCATTGGTAAGTTTAGAGCAGTGGGGTGATATGATATTTTTGCTTTAAAAGGATCTCCCTAGCTTTTGGTGAAGGACAGACTTGCATAAGGCAAGGGCAGGAAAAGAAATAACATTTATGAATCCATTATGGTATCATGGTGACACACCATGGTGGATTTGACAAACAGTAGTTGTGGAAATGGGGTGAAATGGTGTGGTTTTAGATGTATTTTGAAGATGGTGACAATACAGCATGTATATGCAGTCCATGTGGACCAGCTTGATAAAATATTCAGAGCACACTTTGTGAAGAGCTCTCATTAATCAGATTTTGCTGCAAACAAACCACCCCAAAACATAGCAGCTTAAAATTATTAAGTTTGAAGTCTGTAGTTTGAAGTCTGTAGATTTGCTGGGCAGGTCCACTGATTATGTCTGGGCTTGCTCACGTGTCTGCAGTCAACTAGCAGGTCACTGGGAACATGCCTGTGAGGTCTTCCCTCCACCTGGTCTCTTATCCTCCAGCAGGCTACCCTGACTTTGTCACATGGAAATGAAAGTGCTCTCAGAGAGGAGAAGCTTGACAAACCTCTTAAGGTCTACACTCAGCATTCACATTCTATTGGCCAAAGCAAGCCCATATTCAAGAGGTAGAGCAATAGACTCCACTTTTTGATGAAAAGACCTGAAAAGAACTGTGGCCTCTTTGGTAGTCTGTCACAGCTTTTTCCCTGAAACAAAAATAAATTTTAAAAATGACCTTTTCCAAATTATTTTCCATTGCTTTTTTATAGCTGGTAACAGATGCAACTCATTTTATACATGTCACTATGAATTTTTATAGGAGGTAACTACAAATATGAAAAATAGTACCTCTATAACACTAACAGAAAGAGACAATAAACCTGAGGAAGCACGAAAGATAGCATCATTTACATTTTTTAAAAAGTTTTCATTTAAGTACTAACATCCTAAGTTTACAGCTCAAAGCATTTTCACAAATTGCACACAGCCCATGAAACCAGCATCCACATCAGGAGAAAAAGAATCACCAGAAACTACACCCCCATGTGCATTTTCAGTCATAATTCCAAGAGTAACTGTTGTCCTACTTCAAACAGCGGAGGTGGATTTTGTGAGACATTTTAGTTAAAAAATTGAATTACACAATATGCAATCCCCTGTATATATCTTCTTTCACTCAATTTTATGTTTCTGAGATCTTTCCTGTTGTTACATGTAGTTGTTGGTAACACATTCTTATCATAGTATAGTATTTCACTGTGTGAAAATACTATAATTAGTCAGAATGGTGATTACTGAATAGTCAAGAAACAACAGATGCAGGTGAGGCTGTAGAGAAACAGGAATGCTTTTACACTGTTGGTGGGATTTTAGTGAAATCATCGTGGAAGATAGTGTGGTGATTCCTCAAGGATCTAAAACCAGAAATACTATTTGACCCAGCAATCCCATTACTGGGTATATACCTAAAGGAATATAAATCATTTCATTATAAAGATACATGCATGCATGCTTATGTTCATTGCAGCACTATTCACAATAGCAAAGACATGGAATCAACCTAAATGCCCATCAGTGATAGACTGGATAAAGAAAATGTGGTAAATATGCATTACGGAATACTATGCAGCCATAAAAATAAGTGAGATCACATCCTTTGCAGGGACATGGATGAAGCTGGAAGCCATCATCCTTAGCAAACTAACAGAGGAACAGAAAACCAAACACCGCATGTTCTCACTCATAAGTGGGAGTTGAACAAGGAGAACACATGGGCACAAGGAGGGGAACATCACACACCAGGGCCTGTCAGGGATGGGGATGGGGAGGAAGAGCATCAGGATAAATAGCTAAGGCATGCGGGGCTTAATACTTAGGTGATGGGTTGATAAGTGCAGCAAACCACCATGGCACACATCTACCTATGTAACAAACCTGCATGTCCTGCACATGTATCCCGAAACTTAAAATAAAATAAAAATTTTAAAAAGAGAAAATACTATAATTTATTTATCCTTTTTGCTCTTTCTGTATAGTGTCCAGTTTGGGACCATCATGAATAGCATTGTATGGCTATTCTAGTACATATCTTTGCTGAACCTATAGATGTATTTCTGTTTGGCATATAACTAAGACTGGAATTGCTAAATCACAGGATATGAATATGCCCAGCCTGAAAACATATTGTGAAATAGTTTTTCAAAGTGGCTGTACCAGTTTACACTCCCATCAGCACTGTATGAGCAGTTGAGAAGGTAGTTTTAAATGGTTAAAACTTCTGAATTAAGTGGAAACATTCATTATAAAGAGACATGCATGCATATGTTCACTGCAGCACTACTCACAATAGCAAAGACATGTAATCAATCTAAATGTCCATCAATGATAGGCTGGATAAAGAAAATGTTGTACATATATACCATGGAATACTATTTAGCCATAAAAAGAATGAGATCATGTCCTTTGTGGGAACATAGATGGAGCTGGAGGCCATTATCCTCAGCAAGGTAACACAGGAACAGAAAACCAATGACCACATGTTCTCATTTATAAGTGGGAGTTAAATGATGAGAACACATGAACACATAGAGAGGAATAACACACACTGGGGCCTATCAGAGGGTGGAGGGTGGGAAGAGGAAGAGGATCAGAAAAAACAACTAATGGGTACTAGGCTTAATACATGGGTGATGAAATAATCTCCACAACAAACCTCCATAACACAAGTTTACCTATGTAACAAACCTGCATTTGTATTCCTGAACTTAAAATAAAAGTTACAAAAATCAAATGAAAAGTTTTTTTCCAAATGGAAAAAAATTCCATGCTGATGGATAGGAAGAATCAATATCATGAAAATGGCCATACTGCCCAAAGTATTTTATAGATTCAAAGCTATTCCCATCAAGTTACCATTGACTTTTTTCACAGAATTAGAAAAAACTGCTTTAAATTTCATATGGAACCAAAAAAGAGAGCCTGTATAGCCAAGACAATCCTAAGCAAAAAAACAAAGCTCGACACATCGCACTACCTGACTTCAAACTATGCTGCAAGATTACAGTAACCAAAACAGCATGGTACTGGTACCAAAACAGATATACAGACCAATGGAACAAAACAGAGACCTCATAAATAACACCTACATATCTACAACCATCTGATCTTCGACAAACCTAACAAAAGCAAGCAATGGGGAAATGATTCTCTATTTCACAAATGGTGCTGGGAAAACTGGCTAGCCATATGCAGAAAAGTGAAACTGGATGCCTTTCTTACACCTTATACCAAAATTAACTCAAGATGGATTAAAGGCTTACGTGTAAGACCAAAAACCGTAAAAACCCTAGAATAAAACCTAGGCAATACTATTCAGGACATAGGCATGGACAAAGACTTCTTGACTAAAACACTGAAAGCAATTGCAACAAAATCAAAATAGACAAATGGGATCCAATTAAACCAAAGAGCTTATGCACAGCAAAGGAAACTATCATCAGAATGAACAGGCAACCTACAGAATGGGAGAACATTTTTGCAATATATCCATCTGACAAAGGGCTAATATCCAGAATCTACAATGAACTTAAACAAATTTACAAGAAAAAACCCATCAAAAAGTGGGTAAAAGATATGAACAGACACTTCTCAAAAGAAGACATTTATGAAACCAACAGACATGAGAAAAAAGGCTTATCAACACTGGTCATTGGAGAAATGCAAATCAAAACCACAATGAGATACCATCTCATGCCAGGTTAGAATAGTGATCACTAAAAAGTCAGGAAACAAAAAATGCTGGCGAGGATGTGGAGAAATAGGAATGATTTTACACTGTTGGTGGGAGTGTAAATTAGTTCAACCCTGTGGAAGACAGTGTGGCAATTCCTCAAGGATCTAGAACCAGAAACACCATTTGACCCAGCAATCTCATTACTGGGTATATATCAAAAGGATTATAAATCATGCTGCTATAAAGACACATGCACACATATGTTTATCTCAGCACTATTTACAATAGCAAAGACTTGGAACCAACCCAAATACCCATCATTAATAGGTTTGATAAAGAAAATGTGGCACATATACACCACGGAATAGTATGCAGCCATAAAAAAGAATGAGTTCCTGTCCTTTGCAGGGACATGGATGAAGCTGGAAACCATCATTCTCAGCAAACTAACACAGGAACAGAAAACCAAACACCCCATGTTCTCACTCCTAAGTGGGAGTTGAACAATGAGAACACATGGACACAGGGAGGGGAACATCACATACCTGTGCCTGTCAGGGGGTGGGGGGCAAGGGGAGGGAGAACATTAGGACAAATACCTAATGCATGCGGGGCCTGAAACCTAGATGACAGGTTGATGGGTGCAGCAAAGCACCATGGCACATGTATACCCATGTAACAAACCTCACGTTCTGCACATGTATCCCAGAACTTAAAATATAATTTTTAAAAAAAAAGAAAGAAAAGTTTATTTTCATGAGCAATTCATATCACATTAAAATTTAATAAAATATTTTTAAGTAATTATAATGTAGATATTTTATATTTACACATGAATACAAACAACTGGGACTAAGAGTTACTATTATAATCTTATTTTTATGTTTATTTAGGAAGTTACAGGATAGTTACCTCTGTACCCATTAGGAAGAAAAATTGGGGGATATAAATAAATGCCTTTATGCTTGTGTTTGGAAACCACTGGGAAAAAGTTGTAATATCCAAGGATTGTAAATATTCAAACACAGTATAACTAGGCTAATCTATCTAAAATTACAACTCTGGAAACTTAGATTGCAGATAATACCCGATTAACACTCCTGAAAGAGTCTCTTACACATAGAAAGACAAAAATTCGCTGCTGTATTGATAATTAGCTATATAAAGGAGCTCTCAACATTTAGTTTGTGCTTGTCTCGCAAACTGGGAAAAGAGCTGATGAGAATCCTCAGCACAGTCCATACAACGAACTTAAGATGAGCAATCCTGTCAATAGCTGTGATGCTGCTCCAAGAAAAGACATAGAACTTTCCATGTGTCCTTGCTGCCACAAATATGTAGTGATACGTTCATTTCCAATAACGTTTTACACTCTAAGAAAATTAGAAGCAGTTGGGCCAATGAGAAGTAACTTCCTACGTCTGCTGACGGTGACAGCATGGCACATAGGGTTATTATAGGTATATTATAAGCCAGCTGAGCTCTGGTCACAGGAAGGTAAGCTGTAGGAACTATCCTGCTTGCCCAGATAATGTTTTGAGATCCAACACTCTTGAATAGGCATCTAAAGTCAGGGCCAAGAATGGTTAAAACACAGCCAAAAGGCCAGGTGCAGTGACTCACACCTGTAATCCCAGCACTTTGGGAGGCTAAGGCAGGCGAATCACCTGAGGTCAGGAGTTTGGGACCAGCCTGACCAACATGGTGAAACCCCTCTCTACCAAAAATACACAAAAAATTAGCCAGGTGTGGTGGCGGGTGCCTACAGTCCCAGCTACTCAGGAGGCTGAGGCAGGAGAATCACTTGAATCCGGGTGGCAGAGGTTGCAGTGAGCCGAGATCGTGCCGTTGCACTCCAGCCCAGGCGACAGAGTGATACTCCGTCTCAAAAAAAAAAAAAAAACAAAAAACAAAAAAACAAAAAAAAAATCCAAGAGAGCTGCTATTTATTCTCTAATCACCTGTACCCTGAGGGTGTGAGCAGACTGCATCCTTCCTAGGAACCAAGAGTGGGAAATTGGGGACTTCTTTCCTGTTTTGTCCGCTATAACTTAATTAACTGTTTTTCTTTCTTAAATAAACTCCTATGTTAACAATCTACCACCTTGTATATAGTGGGTTTCTCTAACGATATCCGTCTAATTTGGGAATGATCACCAGACTGAAGCCCAAGACTGACACTGCCTAATGCCATAGTCTGGGCTGAATGAAAACAATGGTAAGGAAGAAAAGTGGTCTGGTGAAAACCTATTTCGATTTGATTTCACAAAAGAAAAGATCTGCAAAAAGATGGGAAGATGCCTCGAACCTCTGTATTGAATCTTGGCAAATTTCACCTTAGTTAAATATGAGCTAGAACAATGACAACAGCACATACCTATGGACACGAGGAAGCCACAGCATGTAAAGACCCAGGGAAAGAGTGTATTTCTGAAAATGGCATATGGCAGACTCTACAGGAAATTCAAGGAAACTGTTTTGCATTCTCCTAAGAATTCAAGGATTTATGGCTTTTACCATTAAAGTACATAGTCAAGGAAAAAATAATATGAGATGAAGAGTTCACTGTATAAAGAGAAAACAGATTATTAAGAAATGTTTTAGATGCAAGCAGCTGGAGGTTTGACTCAAGCTGGATTAAACAGTAATGAGAATTTATTGCTTCGAGTAACCTAACAAAGGAGGGATACATTTTAGACGAGGCTTGATCCTCAGGTCAGTGGTATCTCCGACATCCCGTTTCCTTTAATCTGTCTTTCTGCCTTCCACGGGGTTGGCTTTCACTTGGAACTGACTTTCTTTGTGGTCATAATATGTCTGTCAGCATCTTCTGGGACTCCAGGCTTCTTCTTGCAGGAAGAGAATGCCTCTCCTGGCACTTATTCCAAACCAACAGACATTTCTTTCCTAGAAACCCTTATAAAATTTCTCCTCAGATGTTATGGATTAGAATTTAGTCATATGTCCATGCCTTTCCCTGAAACCATCTCTATGGCCAAGAGACTGAAACATGCTAATGGGCTTAAGCCAGTCAGGGATTACACCTGGGACCAGAAATGGAATCGACCTCCAAAGCTCATGGGCTACACAAAGGAGAGTACACACCTGAATTAAAATTGTGATTCTGTTACCAACAGGAGTGTGTTAGTCCATTTTCACGCTGCTGATGGGAAATTTACAAAAGAAAGAGGCTTATTGGACTCACAGTTCCACATGGCTGGGGAGGCCTCACAATCGTGGTGGAAGGCAAGGAGGAGCAAGTCACATCTTACGTGGATGGCAGCAGGCAGAGAGAGCTTGTGCATAAAAACTCTTGTTTTCAAAACCATCAGATCTCATGAAACCCAATCACTATCATGAGAACAACATGAGAAAGACCCGACATGATTCAATCATCTCCCACCAGGTCCCTCCCACAACACGTGGGAATTATGGGAGCTACAAGATGAGATTTGGGTGGGGACACAGAGCTAAACCATATCAAGGAGGGAGCAGTTGATGCTGAGTGGCTCAAAACAGTACATACCCACTATACTGCTTCATTTTGGTTGTGTAAAACCCTCATTTATTTTACTTCCCAAGATAAATGGAGAAGTTCTAAAATGCTCATGCTAAAAAAATAAAAACAAAACAGAGTAAAACCAAACACACACACACTCCCAACTTCTCACACTACTGCCGAATGGAGATAACACAGAGTCCCATTGATCACATCAAGCTCCAGGTCTAAAATAAAATATCAAGCAGTCCTGTTCATATGTGCAGCTAAAATTGTTGGTTCTTTTTTTTTTCCTTTTAAAATGTCTCAAACTTGGAAACAGACAAAATAATCTTTGATTGCCTATTTTTGTTTCCAGGAAGATCTCCTGTTCATTGTCTTCCATGGTTACATGTAAGTTACACAGCAGGGAAATTTGTTTTTCTAAGCATGCTCTGCTCACCAAGGGCATCTTCACTGGTTTATTTAAGTATTCAAAAAAGACTCCCGAAGGCCACATTAGCCACCAATGACTCATAAGGATATCAGATAAGAACAGCTGCTATTTAGTAAGATGATGTCAGACATTTTTCTCAGCAGAAGCTTTTGCGTCAGCAATCTGTGTACTGGTTCACATAGCCGCCCACAGTCCTCTTCATAGGTGACAGTTTAGATCAAAGGGTTGAGATTCACACTAGGGGGTGTGTGGATTTTCCTAACTTAAAAGCCTCATGATCCATAGGAACCAGTATGTCCTATAAGGACTGCAGGGATATAGATTCCAGGATTCTCATAACAGGGACATGCCCCTTATAAGAATCACCACACACACCAAAAAATTGCCATGCCTATTAGAATAACAATTTGTCATTATGTTGTTACTACAAGTCCAGATGCAACTTAATAATCAAGAGTCCTTTTTGTTTTGTTTTGTTTTCTCAAAATCATTGTGAACCAACCATACAGTTGACACATTCCATCTTCGCTAGTTTCCAGGTTAACAGAGTCAAAATCACATAACTAAACAGTCCAGACCACTTAAAAGAAGGTGTTTCCTCACTGATCTACAAAGGACCATGGTGTTTTAGAAACCCACTTCTCGGTTCCCTTTTAGCATTCTGTAGACACTTTAGAAGTTAAGTTAAGCAGAGGCTATTAGCAATCTGGCTTGGAATTTCTCTGTCAATACTACCACACATTTCTCTGTCAAAACTCCCACAAATGTATAGTGGGGTTTTTATTTTCTTTGGTCCTATCAATTTGGGCTAGTGACCAAAGTGAAATACTTGATTCTAAAATTAGGTTTGGGAATTTCTGCATGGCCTAGAAATGGGCCTTCAATGTTCATTCGCCGATTTCTCTTTAATGACGTACACTTTGTCTTCTACCCTTCAATAAGAAGAAACAGTGGTCCCATGAGGACTCACTAATAAGCTGCACTTGGCCCCGGGGCTGTATGTCTGTGAATAAACGGCCTTTTATAACGGGAATAACAACTTTGTGTCAGGAATAACATGTATTTCAGAAGTTCCCTGAATGGAGTTACTTTGGGCTACAAGTAGAGAGTTTAGCTTTTGTCTTCATGCCAGCTCAAGACTACCGGGGTCTTTGACAGTTTGGATTGCTGGGTAAAGGCAAAATGGCTTCTTTTGGTCAAGGGAGACCTATGTGCCATCCCCTCTGCCTTCAGACACTGACAGTCTAAGGTCATTTCTTTCTAGCTGAACCGCAGGAAGTACTTAAGGTACTCTGATAGTCTAAAATTTTCCTATCAAGTCTATTTTCCTATCTGTCTTGCCTATCAAGCTAGTTTCATAGTCTGACTCACAAGACAGCACAGGTGGCATTTTAACCAGCTGTTTTGCAAACACATAATGAAGATCACTAATGTCCCAGCACGGGAAAGAGGCGTGCCCACTACCCTCCATCCTATCTCATCGTAGCCGGTCTCACCTCTTAGGGCCTCCTTGCCTCACGTATCTCTGGTACCAGATTAACTATCAGTTAGGAAGCTTTCCAATATAAGTAATAGAAAATTCAGCTCAAAGTGGCTAAAACAATAGACTGCATTGGTTCATATAACTGAACAGTTCCGATGCCACAGGTGAAGTGGCTAAGTCACTGATCCTCAGCGCACAAAGTCAGCAGTGACATTCCAGCTGGCTTTCAGTGCTGTGTATCATATGAGGGAAGTCCCTGAAGGGCTTGGCCCCTTGTGAGGAGGGGACTCCATGGCTTTTCCTCGCTTTTGTGCTGAGTCTTTATTTTTCTTCCCAAAGCCATCCTTCTTATCAAAACTCTCTGCTAAACCCCAGTTCTCCCACCCACCCCATCTTCCAATTCCTCTTGGTGAAAATGCAGCCCCTTCTACAGGGAGGTCTCGCTGCTCCTCAGATCTTTTCTTGCCCAAAGCTTCAGCCAGACCAGCCTTAGTATTCACTGCCATTCAATCCCTGAGGATGAACGTGGGTTCTCTAATTAAAATTCAATTTTTCTATCGGTGCTAACCTCCAGCCTGCTTGTTCTGTTTCTAGAGTGCCTGTTAAATAACAATCATTTTCAAAGAAAAATGGTGACTTTCATCAGAGAAAATACAGGACCCATGTTGATGGACAAATAGCTTCCTGATTGTTGGGCTTCAGCCACGGCCTTTAATCAGTGGCTATTAGTGATTGTTTTGAGAGGCACCTTTGTATTTGTCTCCCTGGAACTCAACGTCCCATCAGTCTATTTTATAGGCTGTCCTATTTGTTCCAGGATGCAGCTAACAAAAATATGTTGGCTTAAGGCCACTCTTTGACAGAAACACAGATATATATACATATATTTTTTTTTCTGGAGGGCAATTTAATATGTTGATCATTTAATAAATAAACACATAAACAAGTATGACAAATATTTATCACATGCTGAGGAAACAGAGTTGAATAATGGAATTCATAAGTTCCATTTATGAATTTTAAACTTGAAGCTAGAGAAACACAATATACACATGTTGACTTCAGATTGTAAAAAAGTAGCATAAAGAAAATAAAGAGAATACATTGATTCTATTAGTCAGATTCTTGCCAGGAAATATAGTTTACCTCAGATGATTCCAATGAAGAGATTTTAGTGAAGGCACCACTGACAGAGATGTGAACTGGGATACAGGAACAAACAAGGGATGCTGAGGCACCCAGAGACCAGCAACATTAGGAAGCCATTAACATCTCGTAGAGCTGGCAGGACAGGCTACCTGTACCTCTCAGCTACCTGCTACTTTCTGGAGGGATTCAGTTATGCTAGAGACATAGTGTAAAGCACGGGGAGAATTGGAAGGAAATCCTGCTATCTCGGTCTCCTTTTGTTCTTTTATCTCCAAAGGGAACCTCTGTTGGCTGAATCTATCCAGAAACCAGGCAGCAAAAAAAGTTGGGAGATGTAAATGATAGGACCCAGTCTCTTGGGGAAAGAAAAAGTCAGAGAGCAGATTTCGGGTAGTGGGGCAGGGCAGGTCAGGGTAAGTGTGGACTGCTTTAGGAACAATGGTCAAGGGAAGGACAGGAGGAGATAGCACTGTACACAAAGCCCAAATGATAAGCAGGAACCAGCTGTGGGAAGTACAGGGTAGTGGCTGCAAAAACCTGTCTCTGGGCTAGACTTCTGATTTGAAGCTAGTTCCTGGTGTGTCAACTTGGATGTGCCTCAGTTTCCTCATATTTGAAACAAGGCTTATAATCACACCGATTTCATTGCATTGTTTTGAAAACTACATTAAATATGGATAAAGTACTTAGACCCATGCTTGGCATATAGTCAGTGCTCGATAAAATATTATTTTATCTGTATTTGGGCAAATGTTTTATGAGCAGAGCAAATACTGAGTAAAAGTTTGTAGTGAGAATTAGAGTGGCATGTCCCATGAAAACGGCCGATAATGCTGGGATTAAAGTAAAACTTGCAGTATAGGAATTCCAATTAGAAACTTATGCTAACAAAATGAATTTATGTAAAAGTGAAAATGGGATGCTCATTGCAATGTTGTTTATAACAGAAAGATCAGGGCATGGGACAGTATTTCAAAAAATATAGTTCAATGGAGTAAAATGTAGCATATTCTTATATTGGAAAAGGTAGCTAATGACATGGAAAGTGGCTTATAGTGATGATATATTATTGTTAACTCAGCAATAATATAAATTACATATTTGGATTTAATTTTATAAATTAAATGATTTATATTTAATAATATAAATTAAATATAATTTAATTGCACTGCACTCCAGCCTGGGTGACAAAGTGAGACCTTGTCTCCAAAGGAAAACAAATAAAAAGATGTCTGGCGTAAAACATGGCTTGTGCAGGAGGCTGGGCGTGATTTACTTGATATTAAATATTATCAAAGATCTTCTGGATCAGAGGAGCTTCATCAATCTTTCCTTTTGTTATGTTGTCATGGTAACAATAGGGCTCAGGCTAAAGCAGCCCTTATAGTTCAGTGTAAATCATATTTAACATTTGAGAAGTTTCCCCTTTTGACTCATGCTTTGACTGAGACATTGAAAGATCTGCATGGCGTGCTGAGACGATGTGGTCAATAACGATATCTTGATCCTAAAATCTAGATCTACTAAAATTTGAAAAGTGTTTGTCTAGGAGTGGATGACTTGCCAGGTTTTGGTATCTCTTCCTCCTTACCCTGACCTTCCTTCTTCTTCACTACATTGTATTTTCTACTTTTTTTTCCTGTTTAAAAATGCTGTATCACTTGTTTTTCAGACAAAATAATTCCCTCTCCCTGTCACCCTGCAAATTAAAATGCTCATCTGATGCTGTTGGCCACCTCTTCAGAACACCTCAGTGTTTCTCTCCACCACCTGCAGTCGAGGGAGGGGGGGAGGTTCTGTGCTTCGCAGCATCGTTGTAACTCTCAGCATCAACTGTACCTCTCAGCATCTCCTGTACCTCTCATCATGGCCTGTACCTCTCATCATGGCCTGTACCTCTCATCATGGCCTGTACCTCTCAGCATCTCCTGTACCTCTCATCATGGCCTGTACCTCTCAGCATCTCCTGTACCTCTCAGCATCTCCTGTACCTCTCAGCATCTCCTGTACCTCTCAGCATCTCCTGTACCTCTCAGCGTGGCCTGTACCTCTCAGCATCTCCTGTACCTCTCAGCATGGCCTGTACCTCTCATCATGGCCTGTACCTCTCAGCATGGCCTGTACCTCTCAGCATCTCCTGTACCTCTCAGCATCTCCTGTACCTCTCATCACAGCCTGTACCTCTCAGCATTTCCTGTACCTCTCAGCATGGCCTGTACCTCTCATCATGGCCTGTACCTCTCAGCATGGCCTGTACCTCTCAGCATCTCCTGTACCTCTCAGCGTGGCCTGTACCTCTCAGCATCTCCTGTACCTCTCAGCATCTCCTGTACCTCTCAGCATCGCCTGTACCTCTCATCATGGCCTGTACCTCTCATCATGGCCTGTACCTCTCAGCATGGCCTGTACCTCTCAGCATCTCCTGTACCTCTCAGCATCTCCTGTACCTCTCAGCGTGGCCTGTACCTCTCAGCATCTCCTGTACCTCTCAGCATGGCCTGTACCTCTCAGCATCTCCTGTACCTCTCATCACAGCCTGTACCTCTCAGCATTTCCTGTACCTCTCAGCATGGCCTGTACCTCTCAGCATCTCCTGTACCTCTCATCATGGCCTGTACCTCTCAGCATCTCCTGTACTTCTCATGGCCTGTACCTCTCAGCATCTCCTGTACCTCTCAGCTGTACTTCTCAGCTCCTGTACCTCTCAGCATCTCCTGTACCTCTATGGCCTGTCTCTCATCATGGCCTGTACCTCTCAGCATCTCCTGTACCTCTCAGCATGGCCTGTACCTCTCATCATGGCCTGTACCTCTCAGCATGGCCTGTACCTCTCAGCATGGCCTGTACCTCTCAGCATGGCCTGTACCTCTCAGCATGGCCTGTACCTCTCAGCATCTCCTGTACCTCTCAGCATGGCCTGTACCTCTCAGCATCTCCTGTACCTCTCAGCATGGCCATCAGCATGGCCTGTACCTCTCATCATGGCCTGTACCTCTCATGGCCTGTACCTCTCAGCATCTCCTGTACCTCTCAGCATCTCCTGTACCTCTCAGCATCTCCTGTACCTCTCAGCATCTCCTGTACCTCTCAGCATGGCCTGTACCTCTCAGCATCTTCTGTACCTCTCAGCATGGCCTGTACCTCTCATCATGGCCTGTACCTCTCATCATGGCCTGTACCTCTCAGCATCTCCTGTACTTCTCAGCATGGCCTGTACCTCTCAGCATCTTCTGTACCTCTCAGCATGGCCTGTACCTCTCAGCATGGCCTGTACCTCTCAGCATCTCCTGTACCTCTCAGCACCTCCTGTACCTCTCATCATCGCCTGTACCTCTCAGCATCACCTGTACCTCTCAGCATCGCCTGTACCTCTCAGCATCACCTGTACCTCTCAGCATCGCCTGTACCTCTCAGCATCGCCTGTACCTCTCAGCATCTCCTGTACCTCTCAGCATGGCCTGTACCTCTCAGCATGGCCTGTACCTCTCATCATGGCCTGTACCTCTCAGCATGGCCTGTACCTCTCAGCATCTCCTGTACCTCTCAGCATGGCCTGTACCTCTCAGCATCTCCTGTACCTCTCAGCATGGCCTGTACCTCTCAGCATGGCCTGTACCTCTCATCATGGCCTGTACCTCTCATCATGGCCTGTACCTCTCAGCATCTCCTGTACCTCTCAGCATCTCCTGTACCTCTCAGCATGGCCTGTACCTCTCAGCATCTCCTGTACCTCTCAGCATGGCCTGTACCTCTCAGCATCTTCTGTACCTCTCAGCATGGCCTGTACCTCTCATCATGGCCTGTACCTCTCATCATGGCCTGTACCTCTCAGCATCTCCTGTACCTCTCAGCATGGCCTGTACCTCTCAGCATCTTCTGTACCTCTCAGCATGGCCTGTACCTCTCAGCATGGCCTGTACCTCTCAGCATCTCCTGTACCTCTCAGCACCTCCTGTACCTCTCATCATCGCCTGTACCTCTCAGCATCACCTGTACCTCTCAGCATCGCCTGTACCTCTCAGCATCACCTGTACCTCTCAGCATCGCCTGTACCTCTCAGCACTGTTGCCTGATACTCCCAACTAGCACTTGATGTTCTCAATCTTCCTGTAGTTTCCAAAACACAACTTGCTGTTTCAGGCCTCCTTGTCTTTGTTCAGGCTATTCGCAGGGCCTAAAATATCATTTCCTCTTCAGCTATTCGTATTTTTTATTCTTCTAGTTTATTTACGCATCACCTCCTCCAAGAACCTTACTGACTAGCAACCCCTCTTCCCACCTGAACCACCCAGCTGTCCTATCATCTCTTCTCTGAACTCAAAGAAGCAGGAATCTTGTGGCATTCATCACTGTGTCCTAGAGCCTAGCATAGCACCTGGCATATAGTTGATGCTCAAGTAAGATTGTTAAGCTGAGCTGAACTGAATCAAGGGGGATTTGTGCTTCCTGCAAGAGAGAAAAAGACAAAAAAGTTTTCTTGGGCCATGTACAGGTATTTTTCAGATATGATTTGAAATGTCTTGAAATTTTCCTTAAGAGAAGCATCCAGAAGGCCACACAAGCTGTTTCTGACGGACTCCACAAAGACTCGGCTACGAGTTGTTTGATTTAGACAGACTGCAATCATACCATGGGCTGGACACATCTGGAGGCTTTTTAAGGCATGGGCAAACATGTAGCATGCCATGAACGCAGCACGTGGGTTTACTGAGGGAGAGAAGCCAGAGTGTCAGCTTCTCAAACTCCAGATGTTAAAAACTCATCATTTTCTAAATTCCTTCATCACTCACAAGAACAAAACAGACTCCAGTTTACTCCAAGGTATCCAGTTTGTTGCTCGTTCCCATTTTCCTTGCCCTCCACTTCAATTCATCCTCCCTACATTTTTTGATGCTGTGTGTCCTCCATCACCGTATCCATCATCCACCTTCAGGCCACCATCATCTCGCGTGAACGTGTTGTCTTTCAACCTGCAGCTCTGTTTCTTTCCTATATTCTCATCAAATAGCCTCACAACTAGCAGACACATCTTTCTAGAACACAGGTCTGATCATGAGTCTATGTGTGAAGAAGTCTGCAGTGTTTTCCCCATTATCTACTGAATGAAATCTAAAGACCTGAGTTTGACATTCAAAGTCCTCTACTATCCTGCACTATTTGCTTTTTTATGCGACTAAGCACATTGAGCCCATAATCCAAAACTCACCTAAAATACCCCGATTTCCATGAATGTCAGTGATTATTTTTGCAACTGAGGTCATATCTGCACCCTCTGAATGTTCTCATCTTTAAGTTTTATTATGGTTTTAAGACTTTCTGTTTCCTTTTTCTTTAACAACATCCATACATGATTTATAATTGTGTATCCTCAAACAACTATCCTATTTTTTTTGTGTACAGAGTAGGCCATCAGTAAACATTTGTTAAATAAGGTATTTGGGGCTAATTTCATAAACATTACTCCAAATAATATTTTTTGAGGATACACATTAAATTATTTATAGGCAAATAACTGTCCAATTGAAAAACTCTATGATTCTTTATAATTATTTAGCTTTATTGTGATATAATTGATATGTGAAATTTACATGTTATATCTCAACAAAGGTAAAAATTTTAGATAATTGGAGTTTTTCTGCAATGTACAATTTAGACAATGTATACAATGTACAACTAAAGATAAAACGTGAAATGTAATGTACACATTTTGCTGAGCTTTGACATATGCATACACCAGTTATACCATCCTTTATGAGGTATCTAAAGTAGTAAAAGTCATAGAAGCAGAGAAGAGAGTGGTGGTTTCTAGGGGCAGGGTGAAGAGGGAAACGGGGACTTATTGCTTAAATGGTTAATTTTAGGTATTGACCTGGCAGGATTATGGAATACCTAGAGAACTGGTAAAGTACTGTTTCTGGGAGTGTCTGTGAGGATGTTTCCAGAGGACACTAGCGTGCGAGTCAGTGGACTGACTGGGGAAGATCTGCCTTTAATGTGTGTAGGCACCACGCAATCCACTAAGGGCCAATTGAATAGAATAAAGAGGGAGAAAAGGATTGTCCTCTCTCTGTTTCCTAGAGCTGGGACTCTCTCCGCACCCTGCCCTTCAACATCAAAACTCCGTGCACTGGCCTGAGGCCCTGAGACTGCAGCACTTACACCAGCGCCCCCGGACCCCGGGTTCTCAGGCCTTCAGACTTGAACTAAAGATTAAACCTTCTGCTTCCCTGGTTCTGAGGTTTTTGGACTTAGGCTGAGCCACAGTGTTGGCATCCCAGCAAGTCTCCAACTTGATGGCTTGTTACCATACTCCTCAGCCTCCATAATTGTGTGAGCCAATTCTCCTAACAAATCCCTTCTCATCTATCTATCTATCTATCTATCTATCTATCTATCTATCTATCTATCATCTATCTATCTATCATCTATCCTCACACATATCCGATTGATTCTGTCTCTTTGGAGAACCCGAACACATGGGCATAAAGTTTCAGTTATGCAAGATGAATATGACATAGAGATCTGCTGTACACAAGACAATATTGTGCACTTTAAAATATGTTAAAAGAACAGATCTCACGTTAAGTGATCTTACAAAAAAACACACACTCAAAAGAATACAAGGACATTTTTAGAGGTAATGAGTTATGTTTGATCCTTTGATTGGTTTGATGGTACCACGGTTGAATGTATATGTCTCTAATGTATTTTTCCAATTACAGCTGTTGTACATAACAGGTTACCTGTCCTGATTATTCATCTCTGCCACTCACTTAAAAATATTATCAATTTTCTTGAAACATAATAATACATCTCATGCTGTAGCTATTAGTTTATGTTCAGCTATACCAACAGTAGACTGTTGTATAGTGTCAGAAAATAATGTGTATTTTGTCTTGTGTACACGATAAATAATTAGTCCAGGACAAATAAAACAATGCAGTGACCTTCTGGGGAAAAATATTATCAATTTTCTCAAGTAGTGTTTGTTTGATGTTAGTACCATCTAGTGGGAAATATGAACAGTGTTCAAGAATTAAATCAGCATTGGGGAGTTAGTATTGAGACAGGCCTTGAACATCACCTTGTCCAATATTCTCTATTATTCAAAGGAATAAACTGAGACTTAGAAACTTCCAGAACTTTCTCAAGATTTGTGTAAGGCTGAGCACCCATTATGTGAAATAAACTGTTAGGTGGAATGCAAAGAATTGTATTTACCACCAACATGGAGACATAAGATATTAATAAGTAAAATGTGATAAAATGTTTGAATTATGCCATATGAGTAAAAAACTGCTAATAAAATGAACACAAATTTCTATAAGAGCTTAGAAGAATAAGAAAAACATGCTCAAAGTGCAGTGAATAAAAATGCAGTTTCAGAAGAAGTGTAATTTGTGTTAAATCTTGAAAGCTGCGTAGGTGGATAGCTAGAGAAGCAGGGAAGTAATATTTAATGCAATGGAAAGGAGAGAAAAAAGACATCAAGGAACAAAGAGCATAAGAGTAAGATGAGAAAGTAAGAGGGCATTAACTAATTTAAGTGAAATGGGTATGAGTAAATCAATTTGGTATGAGAAGATAAAGAATAAATCACAAACTCTAATCACTAAATTGGGTCAGTGTTATGAAGGACTTCTGCAATTCAAAGGCAAAAAACTTGGAATTGGTAATTCAAGTTATTTAAGCTGCAGTGGTTAGAGTTTCAAATTATGACTATATATCAATAATTTTTAAAGGCAAATATCTTAATGGCATATGAAAGAGCATTTCTGTCTTGAAATAACATTTCCACTGAAGGATCGCACATTGATTCAAAAGGTGTTATATTTCAAATAACTTAAAAGAAAGTGAAAATGATGTGCTTTGAAAAATTATGTTGGATGACTCATAAAGTAGCTCTGATGACAAAGACACGAAGGTCAAAGACGTAGGTGAAAAGTTAGAATGAAATTGTGGCATGAAGTCCAGTTGAAAAAGGATTCTGACTAAATCATTCAACTTTATTAAGTATTACATGTGACTTAAGTGTGGAATTAAATGAATAAATGAAATAGAAACATAAAAAGAAGGGTGGTAATAACTGCCGCTTATTGCTTTATGGCATTACTGGGATTGTGCTTTACTTTGTCTTGGTTACTTTTGATATGTTCCGTATTCCTCACATTTTTATAACATACGTTTTTTGTATAATCAGACAAATACGTTTTTCAAAACTGAATAAACAAAGAAGCATTTTGTATTTAATTTTTCTTTAAAAGTTATGCATCGACAAGGTTTAACATTCTCAGGAGTATACAGGGAAGAAGTTGTTCTTGCTTGCCCATGTCTTGGGAATGGATCTTGACTCCTGGGAGACGCAGTGTAAAGTGAAAGCCATAAATCCGATTTTATTATTTTTCTAGCACATTTAGTGGTTTTGGTATATTTATTGGGTAATCAAACTTTGCCTTACTGATTTGTGATGTCATAGTCATCATAAACAAAATTTCAATATACATTGAAAATTACGTGCTTTATAATTCAATATACATATTGAAAATATGTGCTTTACTTAAAATCTTTTTATTCTGATCCATTGATGTGTCTCTCTAACCATCCACCAGTAACAGACTTCAAATCACTCTGATTTTATGTTTGAAAATACAAAGACCAGCCTTCCTCATAACTCTTCTCTTACAGAAGTGTCCCGCTGTTCATTCTTTTTTCTTTTCCATATGATTTCAGCATCATCCTGTCTACAGTTAAAACAAATCCTGTTGTGACTTCCACTGGTTTTGCCTTATAATTATTAAATCGCTTACAGGAAATTGGCATATTTATAATGTTCAGTCTTATTCAAGAACATGGTCAAGTTTGTTGCATCAGTAAGTACTGTTACAAAGCTTGTTTCAGATAGTATTTACATGTTTTGTTAAATTTTGGTAATTTAATTTTCTTATTTTATTAGTAATTTGATTTTTTTGAATTGTGTTTAGAAAATAATGCAGGTATTCATTTTACTTTTGGAAATTAGGTTTCTTTTAGGCTTGATATGTGGCCCTTCCTTCCTTTCTTCCTTTTTCTTTTCCTTTTCTTTTCTTTTCTCTTTTCTCTTTTCTTTTCTTTTCTTTTCTTTCTTTTCTTTTCTTTTCTTTTCTTTTCTTTCTCTTTCTTTATGAGTTTTCTACTGGCATTTAAAAAGAAGGTTCGACTGGGCATGGTGGCTCATGCCTATAATCCCAGCACTTTGAGAGGCCGAGGCGGGTGGATCACCTGAGGTCAGAAGTTCAAGACCAGGCTGGTCAACATAGTGAAACCCCATCTCTACTAAATATACAAAAATTGGCCTGGCGTGGTGGCAGACGCCTGTAATCCCAGCTACTTGGGAGGCTGAAGCAAGAGAATTGCTTGAACCAGGGAGGCAGAGGTTGCAGTGAGCTGAGATCATGCCATTGTGCTTCAGACTGGGCAACAAGACCGAAACTTCATCTCAAAAGAAAAAAAAAAAAAAGAAGAAAGTTCACTGTCTGTTTTCAGGTTTCAGAGACTGTGAAATATTAATTATATCTATTTTGTTAATTATGCTATTTAGACCTCTGTTTTATTTTTTTTCCCATAATCTGATACAGAGTGAAAAAAGTTGAATTCCTCACTCCTGCTAGTTCTGTGTTCCTATTTCTTCTTGAGTCACTTCTAGATTTTGCTTTATAAAGGTTGATTTTATTTCAGTTGAAGTTTATGTAGTTATAACTATAATATCTGCTGTGTTAATTATATTATTTGGTCTTATTAAATGCTCTTATATAGCTTATTAACTTTTTATCTGATATTAAGATTACAATTCATGCTTTACTCTGATATTGATTACAATTCATAATTTTACTCTTTAAAAGTATAATACTGAAGTATTGTATAGTGTCTCTAAGTACAAGAAAACTGTAATGTCTTTTACAGAGAAAATATATGTGTTAAATAACCTTTGGTACACCATGAGTTCAATGTTAACAAATCAACAACATAGTACTCCCAAAAACAGAAACAGAAAAAAAGAAAAAGTATGCCACTACTCATACTTTTCTTTTTAAATATTATAAGTCTCTTTGTTTTAACTCTGTTTCTTGTGAACAGAGTAAAATTGAACTTTGTTATTTTTATCCAAACTCTAAGTTATTTTAATAAGTGACTTTGTCTATTTACATTTATGTTATAATTGACATGTTTATTTTAGGATAGATCATTGGATTTTATGTTAAGCTTGGTGGATTTGTAATTTTAAAAAAATTATGTTGTATGTTTTATTTTTTGTGTCATTCTAACATTGAAGATTTAATATCATTCTAATTTAAGATTTAAGTTTCATTCTGGAGGTTATGTTTGAGATCTGTAATTTTGTGCAGTATCCTTAATCTTCTGTTTCTTTACATTGAATTAATTATTTCCCACAGGAAGGCAATCACCTATTATGGACAATAATGGAATTTGTCTATGTACTCTTTATTCTGCCTTCCTGTCTCTCCTCTCTCACCTGATTTTGGTTGGGCATATTACCATTCTTAGTATTTATGCTTATCAATTAAATGTACTTATATCTGTTTTACCTGATTTGCCAGATTTAAGTGAAATGCTTTTGCTCTCAGATATTAAAGATGAGGAAGTCAGCATTACACAATCTCCTATCTTCTTTTCTTCCATTTTTTGTCATTCGTATTTATTTCTATATTTTCAGGTCATGTTTTTGGCATTTGCATTTTGCCCTGCCAGCTAAGTCCTCATATTTACTTTCATCACATTCCTAAAATAAAAAGATTCAATGCTCACTACCACTTCTTCTGTCACTGATTTTCTGGGACTGATAGTCTTTGGTTTCCTTTATGTTCTATACTATTTGTGCCTTTTCATTTGTACAAACATTTGGCTGGATATAAAACTTGGGTGATACTTTCTTTCCTGGGGGATTTTTGTAAATGTTGCTTCACAAACTTTAGCTATGCAATTGGATATTGCTATGAAAATGTACAAGTCTAGACTGACTCTATAAATAGCTTTAGTTTGCCTAGCTAACAACATGATTCTCTCTTTATATTTTTAATTTAGTAACATTACTAGGATGTATCATTATACTACCATTCTGTGTCAATTTCCCAAGGACATAGTTTGCCTTTTCAATTTCTAGATCCATGTCCAATTTTTACTTCAGAATAATATTCTTGAATTATAACTTAAAATACTTTTACTTTATGACTTAAATTTTCTAGAAAATGAACATATCAGCTCTCTTACACCTACCTTCCACATTTTTCATGTTCCTGCTGTCAATCTAAGAAAAAAAAGACACCAGAGAAGATTATCTCCCAACAAAACAAGTATATTTGGGAGTAAGTAAAGAGGATTATAATCTGGGATGTACTATGGCAAATACAGTGAGGAAACAGTAAAGGAAAACTTTTATTGCCAATGGTAGAAGTTTATATAAACTGCTCAGAAACAGAGTTCATTGGATCCATTGGCTCGAAGCCAGAGATACTGGTTCATTGGTGGAGATGCTATTACTGGGCAAGTGTTATGGGAACATCTTATTGGAATTGCTGCAATCCTAAAGAATGTTTAGTGATAAACCTTATCACAAAAATACGTATGTGAGAAACATGCAAGAATTTCTTGTGGGGTTATTTTTTAAAGTCCTTTAGACTGTAGGGGTGTGTGTGTGTATGTGTGTGTGTGTGTGTGTATCTCAGACAAGTAAGCATGAGTTCCTTTCCTTCATGCTCTCCTGGCCCCAATTTTTGTGTGTTTAACTAGTTACTTCATCCTGGTATCGGCAGCTTTCACATTTTCCCATTCTGATCAAGATCTTTCTCCAAAAGCATTGCTAATTCATTTTAATTCTCTATTTCAATTTAGGTATGCTTGCTTTTATTATTTATATGATCAATATTCCTTTGTGTGTTTCCAGCAATGTCTCTATTCTCCTTATACCTGTCCCAATCTCAACTTCATTTCTGAAGTATTTTTGTATAAAATTTCATTTCTACTTTAAACTTTGTGTGATCATACTTTATTTATTTCTACTACATCAAGATATTTGGGTATTTTTGAGTCTCTGCAAAGTCTTGAGTCTCTGAAAGCTCTTCTTATTTTGTAAAGAAAAGAGCTTCCTTTGAGAACTGTTCGCCTACCACAATCATCTGTATTGTAAAACAAAATTCTCTTGTGAATTTTTAAAATCAGCCATTGAATTTTCCAGTTTTTTCCTTGGAGAATATTTTTTAGATACAGACTATTCTTATTATTTACAGATTCCGTATTTGTAAATATGCCTACTTGCTAAAATGTGTTTGTAGCCCCAAATCAATACTTAGGGTACTTTTGTGGTTATTCAAGGATGTGTCCGGTGTGGCAAACATTTGAGTCCCCAGATGTGCATGTTTACAACTGAGATCAAACAGGACAACGCTCTGCCTTCTTGGGTCAGCTCTCGGACTGTAAACTAGTGTTCTTTCTGCGGGCTACCCCAGTGCCATATTTTCTATGTTCTTGTGCTTTCTGTTGGTAATTTTACTGTTTAAAATGGTCCTCAAGTGTAATATTAAAGCGTTGTACAGCACAAGAAAGCTGTAATGTGGTTTACAGAGAAAATACATGTGTCAGATAACCTTTGGTACCGAGTTTAATGTTAACAAATCAACAACACAGTACTTCCAGAAAAAATAAAGAGAAAATTTACCAATCTGTATGTGAGACTGCTCAAGAAAGCTCTAAAGTAGCAACTAAAGTGTGCTATGAAGCCATGGCAGAGATGGTGACTAAATGTGTGCATGCATAAAATAGCAACTAATGAAAAGAAAACCAATAACAATCACGACAGTAAAACCACAGTGGGCAGCACTATTGTGAGGCTGAAAGTCAGAGAAATTTATGATCATATTATCTAAGATCAAGAAAATGTTAAGCCCTTCTCAGGAGTGCTGGATGGGTCACATGTTACCAAAGGAAATGCAGCAGGAAAAATGTTAAACTTGCAGGAAAGGTAAGTTCTGCAGGTAAGAAAGTTCTGCAGGAGAAGAGGTCGGGCACTGTGGCTCACGCCTGTAATCCCAGCACTTTGGGAGGCAGAAGCAGGCAGATCACGAGGTCAGGAGATCAAGACCATCCTGGCTAACATGGTGAAACCCCGTCTCTACTAAAAATACAAAAAAATTAGCTGAGCGTGGTGGTGGGTGCCTGTAGTCCCAGCTACTTGGGAGGCTGAGGCAGGAGAGCGGCGTGAACCCAGGAGGACGAGCTTGCAGTGAGCACAGACTGCGCCACTGCACTCCAGCCTGGGCGACAGTGCAAGACTCCATCTCAAAAAAAAAAGAAAAAAAAAAAAAGAAAAAAGAAAAGAAAAGAAAGCTGGAGAAGAATTTTTAAAATAAAGGTTAAGTGTTATACAGAAAAAAGACTACATGGATGAGGAGGTTTTCAACACTGATGAAACTAGCTTGTTTTACAAGGATATTGGCAAAGGAACCCCTGTAATGTGAATGCAAATTGTTTTTAAGTTGATGAAATGCTGCTACCAAAGGTTTGCAGGACTGTAACCCTGTATTTATTTCCCCTAGGAGCAACAGCTGAGGTTTTGTTAATTCAGTGTTCACGGTGATCGTATGGAACATAATCCCTGTAAATAACAAGAATTACATTATTCTGGTTTTCTTTATTTTTAAAGCAGATGACTTTATTTCCCAGACAAGCATGTTTCAAGGTATTTGTATGATGGAAGAGCCAAAACCAACAGAAAATGTCCTTATGACCCAAGTTTTCAGTGTGTTTAAGCTTTACTTTCTCACAGCCAGGGAGAGTGTGAAAATTTGGGTTTTGTTGTTGTTGTTTTTTTAACAATACAGAATATATCTTTTTAGCCTTTTCTACAGAGATAATCCTTTGCATGCAAATGACACTTGTCTGCATGGCTCCATATTTAGTCCATCTCTTCTACTTTCTGATCCAAGCCAGGTCCCCGGATGATCTTCCAAGAAACATTCCAAGCCAAATTCAATAATTGCTTTAGCTTACTGCATAGAGAGAGGTAGACAGAACTCACCCTGTGATCTCATGAAGTTCAGGAGAAAAAATTCAAACTTCCGAAATGCTAAGCTGATTAGTATTAACAGAGCAAGGTACCAGAGCAGAAAGACATCACAGGAAGATCGAGTTAGAGATAGAGACAGAGAGAGAGAGAACTCCAGACATCTTCAGAGAGTTCTCCTCAAACCTGTGGCTGAATACTGATCAGCACATCTCTGTAGGAAAACGAATGTGGCTGGGGAAAAACCATCAGGAACAAACAGGGAACAGTTATTCTCAGAGCTCACACCAGGCCAGGAAGAGTTCATGTTCCCATCAGAAACACCTCTTAACATATGGTCATTGAATAGAGTCCTTAGAAAGTGGCAATCAATAATGGCATCAATAGTTGGAATCAGTGGTGGTAATAAGAATAACCCCAGACTAAAGGCTGTTGTGAGCCTAACAAAGATTGCTAGCAAGCCCCAAAGGTCGTTCTTGATGGGAAATTATTAAGTCTTTCACTTTCACCATGTGAAGGGGTTGCTGCTTATTCCTAGTTTGATGGAAGTTTTATTATGAGTAGATTAATTCAATTTTTTGTTTCTTCCCAATTTCTATTGTGAAATTTTTAAATATATAGAGTTTTGAACAGAATAATCTAATGAACACCCATATCTCCTTCTATATTAACTAATCCTTAATTGTTAATATTTTGACATTTTCTATGGATTTATCATCCATCTATATTGCTTCCTCTTGATACAGATATAGATGTGGATATAAGATATACATACATCAGTGGATATATATATATTATATATATGCTGAATCACTTAAAAGTACGTTGTAGACATTGTGAGTAAATCTTAATAGAATATATGTACACATACATGCACACACACACACACACACCCCTATATAGCATGGAATAATTTAGCAAGTATTTTCTAAGAACAAATATTAAATACAATATCATTTTCACACTCATGAGTTTAACATCAATATGATAACATTATCTAAAAATGGCTCTTTGGATTTCTATTTTGTTATTCAATTCAGGATCTAATCAAAGATTGTTTCAGTGCTTTAGTTTCTTACCTGTTTAGTCTAATTTTATCTCAAACCATTCTCTTACTCTTTGTCTTTCATGTCATTGGGATTCTTTGAAGAATCCAGTCTACTTGTTTTGTAGAATGTCCTGGAATTTGGAATCCTCATATCCAGATTCAGATAAAGCTTTTTTGGAAATAATTCTACATAGACATGTTGCATCCTTCTCAGTGCATCGCATCAGGAGACATATGATGTCAGTGTGCCCCATTATTGACAATGCTATTTGGTGATTTGTTTAAGTGTTTTCCACCATATTTCTTCATCGTAAGGGTATCTTCTCCCTTGGGAATTCATAAGTACTCTGCAGCATGAATCTGGGAGACTACCTGAAGATCCTGTCAGAGGCGATTAAACCAGAGCAACTCCAACTTCAATAGGGGCTGTGTAAAATAAGGCTGCATTCCCAGGAGGTGAAGGCATTCTTAGTCACAGGATAAGACAGAGGGTCAGCATAAGATACAGGTCATAAAGACCTTGCTGGTAAAACAGGTTGCAGTAAATTAACCAGCTAAAACCCACCAAAACCAAGATGGCGACCACCTCCGGTCGTCCTCACTACTATACTCCCACCAGCACCATGACAGTTTACAAACGCCATAGCAAAGTCAGAAGTTACCCTATTTGGTCTAAAAAGGGGAGGCATGAATGATCCACCCCTTGTTTAGAATATAATTAAGAAAGAACCACAAAAATGGGCAACCAGCAGCCCTTGGGGCAGCTTTGTCTAAGGAGTAGCCATTCTTTATTCCTCTACTGTCCTAATAAACTTGATCTTACTTTATGGACTTTTCCTGAATTCTTTCTTGCATGAGAGCCAAGAACCCTCTCTTGCGGTCTGCATTGGGATCTGTTTCTGGTAAAAATCCCATCTCCTAAAATATTTTCAGGCAATTATTTTAGCATCCACTGATTGCTTGAATAAATTATTAAGTTGACTCCAAGACAGCAATTTTATCATTCTTTCAATTATTTTTACATTTATTAGTTGGCATTCTTTTCTCCATATCCACCCTCCATCTTTCTCTACCCTGCTCTCTGCCCTGTAAGACTGATCTGTAAAAACTAGGGCTCTGCAGCCCTCTGGCTTCCTGAGTCTGGCTTATTGGAAGCAAAGGCAAGAGAAACAGGAGAGAGGGAGAAGTGTGAGGTCAAGAATTTATTCACTTCCTGCAGGGTCAATATGGACTGAACCAACTGACTCTGATTCAAGTTCCTATTTAGCCAGCCCTTCCACAAAGTCGTCCTTGTCTCCAGGTTCTAATTACAGCCATCCCCTCTTCTCATTTAGGCCTAGAGGTTGTATAGGAGTTTTATTGCAAGCTCAGAATCCTGCCTTATCCTGGTATCTTGCACCCTTGCTTGTGGTTTTCCCATATTCCTCACATGCCTTTGTAAATAGTCCTTTTATTACACTTTTCTCAAATGGCCATAACTTGTGCCATTGTTTTCCTGTTATGACCCTTGATGTTTTATTTGCTTTGCTCACTTCCTTTTATTTCTCTTTCACAAGAATCAGAGCTGCATTCAATGGCTCTTCCAAACTTCTCTGGATTCCTCCTCATTTTTCATCATGATGTTTTTACAACAAATCTTTTGGACATCTAATCTATCTTGGCATTTGCTTCTCGGAGAACCTAGACAAACATTGCAGTTTGTCTATTAACTTCAAGCATGCCCATGCTGTGGACTTTAGTTAAAGCTTACAGAAGAACTGAAAGACTTGAGTACGTTGCCATCAATTTAGTATCTATCAAGAAAGATTCTCTTGTACTAGCATTTCAATAAAGGTGCCTGAATTGAGTGTGTGTCAAGGGGGTGGTTAGACCTGGGGTCAAAAACAACTGGGAAAGATATAAAATAGCAGCATATGTTAAAATCAGAACAGTGCTAACTTGAAGAAGTTCTAACTCGAAGAAGTTCTAACTCATATCCTTTATTGTTAGGTCTTCAGTTAATGTTGCCCTGTTTTTGTCTTCCTTGCTGTTTCCAGGGAAAGAATATTCAAGGCATTTGTTTGGATGGTTGAACTAGGGACTATGTGTAGGTCTAGAGATGGCATGTGTGCCTTCATGCTAAACTCTCCATCAGCAGAAAAGTGGAAAAGGCTTTGGAATGAGTTTTAATTTCTGGGGCTGTCGCTTCTATGACCTTGGATGAGTTCTTTTACTTGGTTGAACTTGTCTCTTATTTTATGAACAGGGAGGTAATAAATGTTCACTTTTAAATATTTTCTTGATGACTGGTAAAACTGCCTACAAAGGCCTTAGCACTGTGCCTAGAATAGTGTAGGATATTTGGTCTATTATTTTTGTCTACATGTGTGAATTAGAAAAAACTCAATCTATTGATAAGATGTTTGGATCTCCAGTCTCCAAGGAGGGTGTCTCCTCACTCCACTTAAACACCAACACTGGTGCCCTACAGCTATGTAACAAGGACTTGTTCCCAAAGGCCAAATGCCTGTGGTGTCTGGAGCAGTTGCCTGAAGAGTGCTCCTGCTGTAATTAATTGTGGCAAAGTTTTAATGAACCCCATAAGGATATTTTTTTCTGACACTTACTTTGTAAAACCTAAAATAGTTTCTATTCCTATGAGATCAATTATAAAGTTTTTTTTTTCATCTTTGCCAAGATGCCTGAGGCAACTTTCCAGCTGTGTCTTTTTAATGAGTTCTCCACATGGCTCCTGGGCCACTGGTTCTTCGTGCACTGAGATGGCTGGAGCTCCCGGGGAGCAAGGCATGGAAACTTCTGAGACCCAGAAGATGATTTCCCTGGGAAGGCTCAGAAGTGCACATTCCTTTCAACTTAGAATCTCTCTGGATTCATTCACAGCCACTGAGGGAGGGAGGAAGTGATGAAGAGTACTCCAGAACGCCTTAATATCTCTCTTATAGATCAGGCCTTTCTCATTAGTTTTATATTTGAGTCTAGACTTTGGGCCTCTCAGCTCTGTCCTGTTGACTAGCAACTAGAGGAGGTGTACTATAGACCAGATCCACAATACAGATATGAAAAACATATCCATACTCTTACCAACCCCAACCCCAGACTCGGGCTACCTCTGGTCTTTAATTAACCTGATGGATGTGCCAAATGATCCCTCACTCCCAGGAAATGTGCTTATCCACATACAGGCCAGTTGGGACATTCAATTGAACCAATTACTCAATTTGTGATGAAAAACATTTAATTTAAACCACTCTGGAGAAAAAAGTTTAGGTCTATAAGGCCAAGTTATGAAACAAACTAACATTTATTGCTGAAGTAACCAGTTCTTTCGAGCTTTCATTCATATTGGTTTTTTACACTTACCATCTATCTGACATCTCAGCAGCACTGAGATTAAGGTAATTGAAAAAAGAACCCAGGGTGGATTTGATTTAATATAGACAGTCCAGGCAGTAGAGATATTGCCAAGATATATCTGATGGAATTTTATAAAGAGCCTTCAGATCATGATTTAAAGGTGAACAATACTCCCTCTTATTATAAAATACTTCCTGGAAAAAAATAAGCCAGTAAGCTACTAATACTCAGTAAAGTTTCCTGGCTATGTTAGGCAATTTTGTTTAGATAAATTCAATTTAATTTACATAGGGTGATCAGACGGTCAGATATTTTAGAGAAAGTTCTTAGAGTGAAGAATTAATTAACAGAAATACACAATTTTAGGTGATTATAAGTTGTCTCTTAAAGCAGAGAACATTTATCATACATATGTATCTCTTTTGCCTCCCCAGCTACCACTAAAATGGCAAAAAAAGCAAAGGTATAATCCACAGAAAAATATAGAATTAGAGGGAAGACAGAAGCAGACCAGAGAAATTGCAGATTTCTTTTTTAATACAAAAAGGTACAAGGGGGAGCAGTAACCAACTTATCAGAGAAGAAGCTACCAGCTAACAAGCAGGCAAAAAAGAAACCACTGAGAAGCACAATGCATTCCTTTCAAGGGTCCCCAGGAAACTTTAGACTAGCAACAGTTGAGAATGAGAATACAAAAAGGGTAAAAACAGGGGTGTAAGGTGAAAGTCTATTATTACAGCACCTGAATCCTCTGACCTCTTTACCACCCCCACTCAGTTAGGCAAAAACATGCCCTGGGCAGGATCCTAGAGGTTATTCTATGGAAAAATTGAAAATAAGGCTTAGATTGCCAAATCTCAGACAGAGCAGAAGACAGTGAGGCTTGGGACTGAACTCAGAGAAATCAATAACCAGTGTGAAGACCCAGGGAGGAGAGGATGCCCCGTGATTCTCCCTGCCTCTCAGTCTTTCACACTCAGGTACATTCTCTTCCTAGTCATTTTATAAATTAACAATACATTAGAAAGATCATTGATCATAACCAGTGAGATTTATCCTTGTGATGCAAGGATGGTTCAACACACAAAAATCAATCAGTGGAATACATCATATCAACAGAATGAAGGACAAAAAACATATGATCATTTCAGTTGATGCTGAAAATACATTTGATAAAATTTAACATCCCTTTGTGATAAAAACCCTAAAAAAACTAGTGATAGAAGCAACATACCTCAATATAATGAAAGCCATCTATGACAGACCCACAGCTAGAATCACAACAAATGGGGAAAAACTGAAAGCCCTTCCATTAAAATCTGGTGAGTCAACGAAATTGGGAAATTATGCTAAAAAGCTGCTATATTTTTATTGAAGGATAGCAATGACTTTGTTAGTAATTTTGATTTTATTTTATGTTTGCCATAAGTATTAACTTAAGTGTAGCTTTTTACAGAAAAATATTCTTGTTTCTAAAAAATAGAGTTGGCATTATCGATATGATTAAAGTGAGTACCTTAGTTTGCCTCCTGGGATAACATAGGGCACAGGTTGTTGATTTTCTTTATTTTTATTTTTAGTTTCCCACCTATCTCCCTGATCTTTCTTCTTGTTCTCTTTTGGAGATTTATCTCTTTTGGAGATTTATCTTTCTCTGTCCATCCCTAAAATGCTGGTAATTCTTAAGATACTGTTCTTGACTTTCTCTTTTTTTTTTCTCACTAAAACTGCTTTGTTCTCTCTTATCCATTATCATGACTTAACTATCTGTTAAATCTGTACTTTGACCCGGTTATCTCTAATAAACACCAAAACTATTTAGTTAATTCTTTATTGGCCCAAGCCACCTAAATATCCAACATGTTCAAAATTATATTCTTTTTTTAAAACCTTTGCTTTTAAATAATATCTTCCTCAGTTATTCCTCATATAATTGAATGAAAACACTTTATATACAGCCACACAAACCAGAAACTTGGGGTGCACCCCAGCTCTGCTTGACTTCCTCACTACACACCAAGTCACAGAATGCTGATCATTATATTTCCTTTACATGTTCCACACCCATTCCCTCCAGCCTGTCCCCATGGCTACCATCTCAATTCAGGTACTCACTGTCACTGGAAAATGCAGACTCTACAGATAGCTTGGGCTCACAGTCTCCAATCTCATTCTTTGAAACAATCCTTCACATTAACCAAACATTCATCTTTGTAATAACATATCTTAGTCAAATCGTTCTACTCTTTATTTCCGATGAAGTCCAACAGAAGCTCATCAATGAACCTCTTTCCCAGTATCATTATTATTGTTATTATTGTCGTGCCCTCCTTATACCTTAAGGTGTAGCCTGGTGTGTCTTTTTTTCTTGTGTTTACTTCTTCATTATTTTTACACAGTTTTACAATTTTCACTGAAAATTTCTCTTAACTCCTCCATGCAAAGTCAAAGCCTTCCCAAATTGGACCCAATTCCTTCAGTACCAATGAGAAAATAACTTATAATCGTTGAAATCTCCAGACTCAGATGTCACTACAGGCATAATTGAATAGGTAAGGTCCAGCCTGGCATGTCTTCCTGGACAGTGTCTAAACTTTCCATCCACAGCAAAGCCTTTCTCTACCCACTTTCAGAAGAATCTACCCCACCCTTCATTGGTGCCTGCAGTATACTGTGCACACGTGTATCCCAGGTCCTACACTGCTTATTTGCATGGCTCACTTGTAGGCAGACCGTAAACTCTTGGAAGACAGAGACAGTACCTTACTAGTGTTTGCTTTTCCAGTGTCTAGGATGATCCCACACAGAGCAGATGCTCAATAAATGTAAATGGAATTAGCAAATTAATAAATGAATGAGATGATTAAATGTTCGATATCTACATGTGGATAATTGTGGATATAAAATATCCATATGTAGATAATATATGAATAATTGAAAAGTATCTTGGCAATATTTTATTTAGTCCTCCAGTTTTAGGTAGTTAGTAAACTTATTTTAGTTTTGTTAAGTGCTTCAGCTGTTTTTTTCTAAACACTATACATAGCTACTAAACTTTTCTTGTCATTCTTCCAGAGATTTCAGGATAAATATTCCTTGAGTTTCTTTATTCTGTCCATAGAAATACACCCACTTTGAAGCCCTTATAGTCTGTGAGCCAAAATTATAGGCACATTTCCAAGTATCCCCTGTTAGCTCACACATGAACAACCTGCATCTCTCTGGAGTAAAGCACCCAGTGTGTTCTGACAAATGAGATTTGGATGTTTCTCTCTAAAAGGTTGCCCAACCAGCGCGCACGCACGCGCACACACACACACATACACACACACACACGTAGATATATACATAATACATATACACATAAGGAACATACACATAAAGGGGATAATCAGAAACATTTTCAAGGCATCCTCTGACTATGCTTTATTATGTGAATATAAACATAGCCCCTACACCTGAGGCATCATTATATCAAAAGTTTTGTTGAACTTCAGGAGTGTATCATAGTAAAGGTGAAGGTGTGAGTTACACATTTGCTGCCCTCGAAACACCAGGGCTTCTACCATGACACCTCTTCCAGGTCAGCCTTACTCTGGCTTCTGTCTTCTCTTATTTCCTATACCCTATATCAAATCTCAGGTACTATGTGGGGAAGGCCTCACAATCTTTCTCACCACAATGTGGGAGGGTTGATAGAAATATTTTTGTTTTCTAATCTATCAATACCAAGTTAGAATTAACTAAGAAGGAGAAGATTTTCAAGCATTTATGACAGAAGCATGATGCTCTGCCTCCTCCAAGCTCCATTTAATCCATCCAGGGCAACACTGAGATCCATGAACTTATCACAGTCCAAATACCTGGGGCTGTAATTTGCAATGTGGCCCCCAGAGACTGGAGAATGCATGCTCTTATGACTACAAGAGTTTTATGTGTAGAGATCCAGCTGGTTATTAAGTCATCACCTGTCAGCTTCCTTTTTTCTGAATGCCCATCCCCAGGGCCCAGAGAAATGGAGACAGGAGGATAAAAACTTTTGTTTGTTCCGGTAGACAGAGTCTGACTGCTGTGTATCCTGGTTCCCTTAGGGACTCTACCTTGTCCTCAGGGACAACCTGTGAAGGCTTGAGTGAAGATGACCCCACCGTAAAACCTACACAGCTGGTGTTCTCAGAGAGCAGGCTGCAGTCTGCATCAGCCTGCGCTGAGAGACAACCCCTGAATCTGGAAATTCTTTCTCTCAGAGACTGCTGGTGGGAGCAAGATCCCTAGCTCTGCCCTTCAAAAGCTCCTGTGATCTCTGCACAATTTCTCTAACTATAATTATATTTCCGAGACAAGACCAGGCCTGATATCACAGTGAGTAAAGGATCTTCTGCAAAGTCTGGTAGTTTAGAGAAGCTAGGGTCTGGAGGAAGGCAGGGCTCCAGAAATCAGTACATTGAATGGGAGATACAGAGATAATTTATTGGCAGACAGTTTCCTGGGCTTAAAGTAGAGTTAGCATTTGCAGAGGTGGAGTCATAAGCTGCACACTGAGAATGACGCATTGATCATTTAACATATGTATACCTCTGCGAAACATCCTGGTTTTCTCTTTCTGTAGCCCCTGTGGCTATGCAGTAGGGGGAATGACAAGCAGAGAAAATTTAAGAGTCTGAAGACTTGATTGAAATCGAGGATATGCTCTTTGAATGTTAATCCTAATGTAATGCCTTTCATCCATCCATCCATCCATCCATCCATCCATCCATCCATCCATCCATCCAACAATTGTAGAGGGCATTGTGCCAGCAACAGCACCTGCTAAGAACCAGGGAAGCAGTCCTGAAAGGGGGTGGGATGGAGGTGGGAGTCAGAATATTATCCTGTTAACTGTTCACATAGATAACCACTTGCCCTGGCCATATATCAGAAATGATTTCAATGAATGCTTGCCGGATTAGTGATGGCACACTCTTTCTTGGCTTGCATGCAAAGGGAAACAGCCAGATTTTCCTGAGTAGCTTCAGGAAGTAAAACACTTAATGCAAGCTTTATTTTCCCTAAAACTAGTAAACACAGGGAAGCAAACCTCTTTGAAATCGCATTTGTAAGCCTCATTTCCTAATTCATGCTTTTATGTATTTTCTCTAATCATTTACTGAGCACCTGCACGTGCAATGCACTCTGCACAAGTTACAAAATAGGAGAAAACCAAATATGGAAGAGAAAGTGGGGGAAAATATGCAAACTAAATACATTAGAAAGTGAAACACATAAGAACATGGCTATGATCCTTACTCTAAAATAAAACGGCTAGCCATTCTGGAAAACAACTTACTGTGTGGCTGCCCCTCTAATAGGAAAAATGTGGGTCTTGCAATCCACGTTAAGTAAAATTCTGTGGGAGTGGACATAGTATACGTCACCCTGTCTGCATTTACACTAGTTCCCTGAACTGAATGTTTTTTCTGCTTTACTCTGGATTAAAGGATCGGACATAATGGCTCTGAAAAAGCTGGCTGACTGAGTCAGCACCCTGTGTGCACCATAAACCCCCTCCTTCCGTTAAGTGACTAATCCGGATCTGCATTTGCTCCTCAGCACACAGCTCATTGCCACAGCAGAGTCCAACGCAGGTACTGTCACAAGGGCATGACAGAAAATCAGACATGGGTCACAGAATTCATTCTCCTGGGATTTCCGCTCAGCCTAAGCATTCAGATGCTCCTCTCTGGGCTCTTCTCCCTGTTCTACATCTTCACCCTGTTGGGAAACGGGGCCGTCCTGGGGCTCATCTGGCTGGACTCCAGACTGCACACCTCCATGCACTTCTTCCTTTCACACCTGGCCATCATTGATATTTGTATGCTTCCAGCAATGTCCCCAAGATGATGACAAATCTTCTGAACAAGAGAAAAACAGTCTCCTTTGTCCCATGCATAATGCAGATCTTTTTATACATGGCTTTTGCTCACACGAGTGTCTCATCTTGGTAATGATGTCCTGTGATCGGTACGTGGCTATCTGCCACCCTCTGAAATATTCTGTCATGAAATGGAGAGTGTGCACAGTCCTGGCTGTCACTTCCCGGGCATGTGGCTCCCTTCTGGTCCATGTGGTTCTCATCCTGAGGCTGCCCTTCTGTGGGCCTCATGAAATCAACCACTTCTTCTGTGAAATCCTGTCTGTCCTCAGGCTGGCCTGTGCTGACACCTGGCTCAACCAGGTGGTCATATTTTCTGCTTCCATGTTCATCCTGGGGGGGCCGCTCTGCCTGGTGCTGGTCTCTTACCTGAGCATCCTGGCTCTGGGGAGGGCCGCAGAAAGGCCTTCTCCACCTGCTCCTCTCACCTCTGCATGTGGGGCTCTTCTTTGGCAGCGCCATTGTCATGTACATGGCCCCCAAGTCCCGCCATCCTGAGGAGCAGCAGAAGGTCCTTTCCCTGCTTTACAGTCTTTTCAACCCGATGCCGAACCCTCTGATCTACAGCCTGAGGAACGCAGAGGTCAAGGGTGCCCTGAAAAGAGTGTTGTGGAAACAGAGATCAAGGTGAGGGATGCCAGGGAAAGTCTAGAGGGTTGAAGATTTGCTCCCAGTGAAATTTGTAGGAACAGGTGATATAAATGCCTTACAGTTTCATCTCTTAGGTTTCTGATATCAAGAATGTATATTGATCAGATTCTATCCCTAAATGTGGTGTACCGTGCAGATCACAAAGCACACCCAGAAAGGCGCTGCTGAGCTGTGTGGTGCGGCAGAGGAGCAAAGTGCCATGAACTCCTACTGCCAGCTCCCAACCCTGCAGGATCTGCTTTCTGTTCTTTTGAGGATTAGTTCTCTCAAATTTCCTCTTAAATTCCTCTATTATTTCCATCTATTTTTGCCATAAGTATATGCTGATAATCCCATACCATATGCTGCTATAAGAGTGTACTTGTAACCACACAGAATAAATACTGACCTTGGTTAAGCAGCCCTCTACTGGGAATGTAACAGCAACTAAGAGTAGAGCCAGTGCCTGGTCTGGAACCTAAAGCCTAAGGATGATGACATTATTACTGGAAGTTCATCTAAATCACCCTCACAAATCTAATTCTGTAAAAAGCAAAGTTTCATTGTATAGATTTTTTATATAAAAGGCAGAGAAATAGCAGGATCTTTGTTTCATTTCAGTTAATTCTGCACCATCTAATTAGAAAGAGTTTGGAAAGATTTTGCATTTAAAATAAATGAGACAAAGTTATTAGAAATAGTTAACCTTTTTCAGAATTGAGATCGCAAAGCTGGTTGTAGGTGACACTTGTATCATTACGGTGATTACATAAAATATTGTAGGAGTAAAAAAATACTGCAAAGGAAGAAAGCATCAAGAGAAATTGACAGCTTGATGTAACATCACAGACCACCGCTTAGAACCAAGAACATGACAAGTCTTGATAGGGACTTTTAGGAAGCTCAACAAAATTCCAAAGAGAAGCTACTCCACGTGATATAAATCACTGTTCCTGGACCCAAGTGGTCAGAATGACGTGGACAAGTAATTTGTTTTATTTTAACACAAGTCTGAGTCCTAAATGATCAGCATAATATGATACTATGATTTCTTTAACACATTGAGTATGGTACCTTTGGGAATTCTCTCTTTTTTTCTTTCAACCCTTGTAGTATTGTGTGCATTCAACTGTATGATCCATGATGTTATTACATTATCTGCTGCCTGTAGATTTTCTATTTTTACAATTTTAAAAATGTATTCTTATCACTTCAAATATTTCTTCTTCCATGAAAGAAAGAAGCAAAGGGAGAACTCTTTCCTCCCACCCTCCAAATGCACTGTGTTCTTTTAAGTTCTCAAAAAGCCTAGTTGCTTACTATTCTGCTCATCCATTCATCTCAGTTAAACATTCTGCCTCTGGTGATGGTCTTTGTTTTCACATCTCCATACTGTGAGGACATGTTTTGGCCTGCAGAAATTCACAAACCTTGCTCTGCCCCTCCCAAAGAGAGCAATTTGAATTAAAAAAATAAATACTGGATCTAAATTTAACTGTCAACCACTATGGCATTATTGTGTGCACTATTCTAAAGCTAGAAAGAGAAAACAGGCAATATTTTCATATAAAAAGGACTTTCTCACTATATCTGAAAAAAGTATTACATTCCCTAAAATATATATACTTCATATTCTGCTTAAAACTTTTAAAAGAAAAGGGAAAGAGGAAACATATAGTTCATCTCATATAAAACATAAGCAATAGATTTGGATTCAGAATTTTTTACCTAGGGTACAGCAGAAAAATCGGGATAAAATTCATCCTATGTCAGTTCTAAATGATTGGGAAAGAATAGATCAAAAAGACCACATTTCTACAGAAAGTGACAAATGTAGATAAATTATAAAGAGATGTTCTCTAGCAGGTCCGAATAGTGGCTCTAATAATATATACATATTATATATATTTAATACATTATAGAAAATACCTGAGCATATGAAAAATTTCTATTAATTGTTTCCATATTTGAGTTCTAGGATTTTAACAAACTAATTACATGTTGGTGTTATGACCGCTTTACATATATATATTTTCAACATGAATCAGTTTTTAAAGGGCTGGGGGGAACCAAAAGAAACAGGCATTGCTTTAGGCTGCAAGTTCTACTGACTGCGTCACAAATGTTACCCCATTTATCTTGCACAAACATCACAATGGAGTCGCTATTATTTTCCCCATCGAATAGATAAGCGAACAAAGTTCAGAATGATTTAATAACTTATCCTATACTACACAGCCAGTAATAGAACTGAGTGTTATGGATTGCACTGATTGCAAACCCAAACTGCTTCTTATCAGCTTTCTGCCCAAAACATTACAAATGTTAGCTCAACAGGGGTTAGACTCAACATCCACATGAAGGGCAGGATCTGGAACAAAACAGAGTTTTCAGTATTAACATCAGAAAGAATACATCCTGTAGCCAACCCATCTCTGGAGGATTCATGATCACCTTTGGGAAGAGTAGAAACTCTCACATTAGTGGCATCATCATTTTCCAATAGTAACTCCCTCCTAATGCCTGTCTGCAAAATCACATGGCTTCATAAGGCATTGCCCCAAAGGGACAATCTGAATGACAGACACCCTGCTGTTCTCAGTGTCTCGTGTTACCTGTGATTCTGGTCTTCGTTCTATCATCAAGTGTACCCACCTGTGTTCTTTCCCTTTATGGTGTGATGAATGCTTTTCCAGGAAGTGTCCCCATCTCTCCTGTGTAGAGATCCGTGATAGACCTACCTTACCAGTGCTCTAGGCTGCTAGGACTGAGAAAGGGGGAACCCAGCACAGGTGCAAGCTGAGACGCTTGCTATGTTAGATTCACATCTCAATTGTGCTACAACCTGCTAAATAGGTCTGCTTCTAGGAATAATATAGCCTCCTCAATCCTGAGTTTTATTTTAGGTCAGATGTGGCTAACAAGGTTTCAGTTAGGTGCCTTAGATAACTTTTAGGAATGCTAAATGAAGGAATTTATATGACTCTGATTCGAAGCAATGTATTTTTGTGAGAAGGATATAAGGACAATGAAAATGAAAAATGATTACATAGTAAGACCAAGAGCTGGTAAATTCATGACTAAACAACTATAAAACTACAAAATCCAATTTTATTTTAATGATTCATAAATTATTATTATATTTACTGAACAATGGAAGTTTCTCAAAAAATCTCAGCTATTTGTGTTTGCAAGTTTCTGTGCCTGTCTTTGCTTTTATTTGGTTAGTGATTTTGGGGAAGGTCTCCACCAAAGGAGGGTGAAGGTTGGTGCACAAGAGATTGGGTATGAAATGGTTTTTATTGTTCCTGCTAGTAGACAAAACTGTAAGAAGAATCCTACATAAAATGTTACATTCTCTGTATAGCTTCAATTCCAAAAGGATTCTTGAGATAGCATCTAGACAGGAAATAAATACAAAAATAATTAGTCAATAGCTTTGTTACATTCATTCTCCTACCCACACACTAAGAATTCTCATCAGCTGTGTATCTAGAATAGCTCCTCTAGGAAATCTCAGTCTCTGTACGTAGAGATAGAAACTCACCCTGGTGACACCTTGTTAGTTGGCTGAAATTTCGGCACTCATGGTAGCCAACTCCTTATATTGGTCTCCCTGGCCTTACTATCTCCCTGGATACTAATCATATTAGGAAAGAAATATATAGTTGAGCAAATAAATGAGTACATAGCCATAAATAATTTTGGAAATGACTGTGTTTCCATAGCCTGGAAAAAAGGAGGCAAAAAGCAAACAGGATAATTGTCTTCATATGTGCCACAGAGAATCTTGTAGGAGGCAAACATAGTTGTTTATTGCCTTCCTCAAAGTGGAGGAAAATACCCTAAAAAATCAAAAAGTAGGTTTACATAAAAGTGGAATTAACATCAATATGAGAAAATGTTTTTGAACATTCTAAGTTATGCAACAATGAGGTCTTGTGAATTGGTGCGCAGCCTTACTATAAACAGAAACATAAAGGTTGAGTAAAATATAAATATGCTGAACAGGCATTTGCAATAGAGTCTTTCCAATGTCTCTTCAATCTTGAAAATGTAAGATTTCATAATAAACTTTTTCATTTTTTTAATGAGGGGAGGAGTTTAACCTGATTTTAAACAAACTTGTAATTATTTAAATATTTTTAAATGGTAACTCTAAGAAAATAATTTTTCTGTGTCAAAATCCTGTCTCGTTCTTCCAAGGATTCAGCAGAGTCATCAAAAGAAAATATTCAAGTAGGAAAAAATTGTTGTATAAGCTTCATACTTGTAGTTCTCACACTTTTATTCCCACAGTGCCATCACAACTTTATTTCTAGATATACAGCGTTTCACATTTTAAAATATTAGCCTGATATTCAGTGATAGGAGCTCAATGACTTTTGCCTTAAACACATGCACAGGGGCTTGCATATGTAATCCCAATAACTGAAGAGACTGAGGTGGGTGGATCGCTTGAGCCCAGTAGTTTGAGGCTGCAGTGAGCTATGATCATGCTACTGCATTCCAGCCTGGGCAACAGAGTGAGACCCCGTCTCTGAAAAAACAAACAAACAAACAAATGAAAAAACCCACAAAGCAGTGACAGATTAAACCACAAAGAGAGGAAATGAAAAAGACAAAACCAGCTCCCAAGGCAAGATAAACATCTCTGCAGATCAGAAACAAAACATAAAATCAGACGTGTGAGTGATGCAGAAGCCATGGGTTAGCTGACTGTTTGTAAGTTGGCCTGAGTGGAAATAGTTTTGCTCTTGGAAACTAAAGATATTAAAGTGCTTCATCCAATAATGGGGAACTGAGGCTTAGCACCTTCCTTGAAAATAAGATATGGAGGAGGGTGGGAGGGACTGACTTCCTTTGCTTGCTAATGAAGAGCCAAAATATGTACTGTGCTATACTGCTTCCCCATATAGCTGATTAAAGACTTGCGAGAACCCAGGCCCTGCACTGCAACCAAATGTGGAATCCAGCCATTCACTCTCAGTGCTGGGATTCCCAATATATTCAGTCTAACTATAGGCACATAGTTCTAAACTATTAATGTAAGATCCGGGTATGGATAGGAAGCCCAAAGAGCTGGGCCAAGACAACCCCTGAGTGTCTAGATGAGAGAAGAGGGAGGAAGAGAGACAGAGAGAGAGAAATGGAGAGAGAACTGGGTCTTTAAATCTATTTTCAGAAGCTGCCAAGAGAAGCAGTCCAAAATATCAACCACTGGAAAATAAATTCACTTCTGATGATGTCCATTGTGCATGTTCAGGAATGAACAATTGATAAATATTTATGTGTATGTTTAAATGCATAAAATATTTCTTAAAGATATGCCAACTATTTTAGATGGCCAGGGATTAAGAAGGAAAATAATTAGAAAATAACAGATGGATCCCAAAAGATAACAATTACAGAGCTTAGAAATAAAACATGCATTCCCTGAAATAAGGACTAACTCTTCTTTTTTTCTTTTCTTTTCTTTTTTCTTTCTTTTTTTTTTTTTTTTTTTTTGAGATGGAGTCCTGCTCTGTTGCCCAGGCTGGAGTGCAGTGGCGTGATCTCGGCTCACTGCAAGCTCCACCTCTCGGGTTCACGCCATTCTCCTGCCTCAGCCTCCCGAGTAGCTGGGACTGCAGGCACCCGCCACCACGCCCAGCTAATTTTTTGTATTTTTAGTAAAGATGGGGTTTCACCCTGTTAGCCATGATGGTCTCTATCTCCTGATCTCGTGATCTGCCCACCTTGGCCTCCCAAAGTGCTGGGATTACAGGCGTAGGCCACCACACCCGGCCAACTCTTCTTAAATATGAAAAAAATTCAACTAACAGGATAAATTCTAGATGGAGCACATTAGGGGGAAAATGTGAAATAGAATATGGAATGCACAATTTTCCCAAAATGCAACAGAGACTACTTTTTAAGAAAATGGAATAAAAAGCACATAGACTCTAGACTCAGATATAATATCTATTTGTCTTATAAGGATATAAAAATAATGATGTAAATGGGATAAGACATTATCGCTGAATTTTTTTTCCTGATGGCTAAACACATACATTCTCAGAACAAAATACACTCTGAGTATCAAGCCACATGAATAAAAATAAATTCATATCTAGACATATCATAATGAAAGCACAGAACATTAAGGAGGAAAAGAAAATAATAAAACCTTCAGAGAATAAAAGAATAGTTACAAAAGAATATCAAATAATAGTGGACTTCCCCTCAGCAAAACAGATGCCAAAAGGGAATATTCAAAAGGATTAGGAAAACTGTTACTCTACAATTTCACACTCAGTTAAACTATCATTCAAGAAAAAGAGAAAAGTGAAAATGTTTTCAAACAAAGTCTAAGGAAAATTACCTCCCTTAGATGTTTGACAGAATTATTAATAAATATTGTTGAATTAAAAAAAGGTAAAAACAGAATAAAAGTATATAGGGTACATGTGAAGGATACAAGTTGATAAATAATATTAGTAAATAGAATTGTTGAATGTAAACAAAATAGCTTTTTATATGAAAAAAAAAAAGCTCTTAGCTGCCATAACAGTTTGATGGAAATAATACCAATGAGTAATTAAATCATGGTAAAGCCCTTGACTTGATTAGAAAGGAGAAAATGCTGAGTAATTGTAGATAGCATTAGAAAAATTTATAATTTAGTGTGTGTGAAAAATTCAAAAGTAGATCACATTTGCCATCTTTGAGCCCCCCACCTCTGCTACAGTTGTAGCAGCCAAAAGGTCTGGCATCCACTCCTCAGTGGCTTCACTAGCCTTTCAGACAGATACAAGACTGTTGTCCTAGTGATTACAGCCACATGAGTCACTGGTCAGCTCAGCAGCTATCCCAACCTGCTGCCTGACTCCCATAATCTTCACCCAGGCACTGTGAAGGCCACTGATGGCTTGGCCAACACAAGCATTAGAAGACATTGGAGAGAGGAGGGGAAAGTGTTGGTGGAGGCAAGTAGCCAAGTGATATGATTGGGCTTTGTGTCCCCACCCAAATCTCATCTTGAATTGTAATCCCTACAATCCCCACCTGTCAAGGAAGAAACCGGGTGGAGGTAATTGAATCATGTGAGCAGTTTCCCCCAGGCTGTTCTAATGATAGTGAGTGAGTTCTCATTTGATCTGATGGTTTTATAAGGGCCTCTTACCCCTCCACTGGGCACTTCTCCTTCCTGCCACCTCGTGAAGAAGGTGTCTGCTTCCCCTTCACCTCCAGCATGACTGTAAGTTTCCTGTGGCCTCCCCAGCCATGCTGAATTATGACTCAATTAAACCTCTTTCCTTTATAAATCACACAGTCTCAAGGAGTTCTTTATAGCAGTGTGAAAACAGACTAATACACCAAACAAGCTTATGAGCCTGAAGAACCTGAAGAGACAGCATAGGCCCATCGAGAAGAAGAATAAGGAGGAGGGGGAATCTTGTTAGGAAAGGGCTAGAAATGATGAGAGAGAGAGTCAGAGTATCAGAGGAGGTAGAGAAGGGGGTTATGAGGAGGCAGAATAAGTATATCTTTAAGGACCTCCATTTTTCCTTTGAGGGCATTCAATTTGTGATTGAGGAGTTTGCCTTTAATTTGAGGGTGTTTATTTTATTAACCATGAAAGAAATGATTATGACAGTATTCAGCCCTTGTCTATAGTGGATTATACACAGTTAATGCCATCAAAAGCCTTCAAGTTGAATGAGCCCAAATCAGAGGAAATTCATGATCCTAAAAGAAAATATAATGATCTCTCTAGACCTGTTAGGTAAGTAGTAAAATACATCAGTGTAGCTTATGAAAATGGAGAAGATGAAGGTAATGGAAACCAGGAGTAGTGGGAATTTTGGAAAGAATGAAAGAAAAGGCAAAACCTAAGGAAGAGAAAAGGTGGAAATAAAAACGAACCATAGGAGTGGCTCTTACCCGTGGCTGACCATTGGAATCACCTGGAGTTATTCAGGCTCCCGCTATGTGGACACACACAGATAAATTGAATCACAGTCTCTGGAGGTGGGGTGCAGGTGTCAATATATTTTAAGGCTCCCCAGGTGCAATGTTGAGAACCACTGCTTTAAAGAAATACCTTATGTTCTGTTGACAGTTTTTAAGAATGGTAAGCTACTTGGAATCCTGCCTCATAAACATCATGGTCCTATCCTAAAGTCCTAAAAGATCCTCTAGTAAAACAAATTCAGATACTGGCAAGCCTAAATGCCTTCCAGCAGGACTTCTCCATGAACTCAGTATGTGTTTAACAAATGAAGTGTTACCCATGGCACATAAAATGAGGTCAAACACAGATGATTCTTACGTTTTTTTTTTCCTCTGGTAGGCCCCAAATTATAGGCCACATAGTGTTTCAGAAAGATTGAATGACAAGAAAGTCACTCTAAAACTATGGAGGAAGAGCAGAAATGCCAAGTATGCGGAACCATTCGATGAGTAGAAAGAGTTCTAGTGATTCTCATTTCAAATAATTTTGTCTCTCTGAAGTTCTCGAGAGTGGCGACCTGTCCGCTGCTGTTGAAGTTAAAAAGACTATGAATTAGGATACTATTTTTTTTAGTGTAGCTCTGGGATTGATAATATAATTAACGAGAGAAGCCATTAAAAACAGTAAGGATGACTGTGATAAGCCCAAGATTCAGAGGCTGAAGGAAGAAAACAAGATTTTTTTAAATGAAGAAGAGAGAAAAAAAAAAAGGAGAATAAAGTGATACCCAACAGCATGTAACCCACTCTTTGAAACTTCCAGGGAGAGTTAAGTAAAATTTTTTTGTTGTTGTTGAAAAGATGACTTTTAAAAAGTTCATTCTACTTTGAGGTTTTGATAATGTGCCATTGCGTCAAATATACAGTTGTAGTAAATTTTGTAATGTTTGTCCATTTTTATATGAATTTCTTCTTTTGGATCCTTTTAGTTCAGTATCTTTAAGACTATAGCTGTTAAATTTATCAGAAGCATTTATGGGCCCAAAATTTGTTTAGTTAAATATTTTCCAGAAGAACCAACTGAAATAATTTTAAATCAGTTTGCATTAACCATGTTCACTTTGTCATAGAGAGCTAATCTTTTGTAATAATTTTATCTACTGCAAAACCTATTTTTACTTTGACTACAATCAAGTAAAAGTTTGGGAAGTTTCTGTAGCTTCAAATTTAAGGTTCATAAAATTGGCTTGTTTGCAGATCTGAAAACAAATTATGGGACAATTAAAAGAAAGCTAGTCATATTATGGTTATCTTTTTATAATCACTATCTTGACAGTAAAATTTAAACTTGTTAAAAATTATTGAGAGAAATAGATTTAAAATGTTAATATTGTAGAATAGGATTACCATGTTCTTTATATATCAGTCAGGTAACAGTACAAGAACAAGACATAAGATTACAAGTCTCACAGGTCCTGATTTGACCTGTAGGAGAATCCATATGAAAACAAGCATTATTATTGAACAGGGAAACTCCTATATTTACAAAATAAAATCCAGAGTGTCCTCAAAGTGTACTGAAGCTTATTCTAGAAATGGTAGTAAAATATTTAGGATCCTCTACAAAGTATTACGGGGGGTAACGTGCATGTTGGGGGTGTTGGTGTATGGTGGAGATGGGTCGGGAGTAACTTCCTCTGGCCTGGCTTCTCGTATCCAAGTGAAGGGGATTGTACCTAGAGTAGAGTACTTTTTCTAATTTGTCAGTTTGTGAGAAGGAAATCAACACAAACTAGATCTCCATCTTCCTGTCTCCTTCCCTTTGAGTGTCAATCATCTGCAGGAAGGTCACATTTTCCTCTGTCCTTCTATGCTGTGAATTTAACACAGATTGGGGCTTGTAGAAGAGGCCTTTGGTTTTACAGTACTGCCTATGGCAAGGCAGTAAGTTCAATTCAGGGTAAGGAATTAGCAAACCTTTTTGAGTATCACATGTAAGCCACATCCGTTATCAAGTCTTTTTTCTTTGTTTGTTTTGTTTGTGTTTTTCTGTTTTGTTTTGTTTTTAGAGACGGAGTCTTGCTCTGTCACCAGGCTGGAGTGCAGTGGTGTGATTTCGGCTCACTGCAACCTCTGCCTCTTGGGTTCAAGTGATTCTCCTACCTCAGCCTCCTGAGTAGCTGGGACTACAGATGCCCACCACCACACCCAGCTAATTTTCGTATTTTTAGTAGAGATGGGGTTTCACCATGTTGGCCAGGATGGTCTCGATCTCTTGACTTCGTGATCCACCCGCCTTGGCCTCCCAAAGTGCTGGGATTACAGGTGTGAGCCACCGTGCCTGGCTGACTTTTTTCAATAATAAAAGCTATATTTTGTTATCTGCCTAATTCTTGTATCCATATCTCAATCAGTGCTCAATGTGAGTGATACAAAGGAATGTTATATATGGCTATCCTTGAAAACCCAAGCGGCTGGTATCCAGGCTTTCAACTCAGGTTAAGGAAGTTGTTGGCATTTCGATTACCAATCTAGGTTACCTACAATTGTCGATGCTGTGTGAATGGCTATTTTTGTAATTGTGTGACTGGCTTTTAATTAGTGTGACATTGGCTAGCAGCATTAAGACTCAGAGTTAAGTACATATTGACCACATATAATGGACAACATTGGTGAGTCACTGCAGTTTGGGGCAGATTTGTCCTAAGGCACCTGCCTTTTTATACATAATAGTGACTATTTCTATCTAGTCAAAGCAACACAGACCTTAGCAAGCAGGCAAGCTGCTTTATGGCCTTACACAAGCAGAGGACAGACTGTTTAGGGTCTTAAACAAATGCCTGCCATGCAGGTGTCTCAGGGGATACTGGCTGTGGGGACCGTAACATGTAGGATACTATAACCTGAACTCTGATAGGTGAAGCTTGGTCTGGAGTTGTAGTTGAAACAAGTTGAAGCAGGATTTGATCTTTTAGGTATTAGCTTGTAGAACAATATTGTCAGTTTGGATTGCATTTCTCAAACAGGACTACAGGTGGGAACTTTATATCTTTTTCTTTTTCTTTGTACTCATTTATGGGGTACTTGTGCAATTTTGTTACACGCATAGATTACATGGTAATCAAGCCAGGGCATTTAGGAAATCTATCACACAAATAATATACATTATACCCATTAACCAATTGCTCATCATCCTCCTCCATTCCACACCTTCACCCTATGAGTCACCCTCTTCTATCCTACTCTCTACTTCCATGTGAATACAAGTTTTAGCACCCATTTATGAGTGAGAACATGCAGTATTTGTCTTTCTGTGCCTGGCTTGTTTCACTTAAGATAATGACCCCTAGTTTCTTCCATCTTCTTGTAAAAGACATGATTTCATACTTTTTTAATGGCTGAATGGTATTCTGTTATATATGTATAATACATTTTTCTTATACTTTCATTTCTTGATGGACACATGTTGTATTAGTCTATTCTCGTGCTGCTAATAAAGACATACCTGAGACTGTGCAATTTATTTTTAAAACAGGGTTTAGTTGACTCTCAGTTCAGCATGGCTGAGGAGGCCTCAGGAAACTTACAGTCATGGCAGAAGGGGAAGCAAACACATCTTTCTTCACAGGGCGGCAGGGAGAAGTGCCAAGCAAAGCAGGGAAAGCTTTTTAAAAAAACATCAGATCGGCCGGGCATAGTGGCTCACGCCTGTAATCCCAGCACTCTGGGAGGCCGAGGTGGGTGGATCACGATTCAGGAGTTCAAGACCAGCCTGGCCAATATGGTGAAACCCCATCTCTACTAAAATCCAAAAATTAGCCAGGCATGGTGGCACGTGCCTGTAGTCCTAGCTACTCGGGAGGCTGAGGCAGAAGAATCGCTTGAACCCAGGAGGCAGAGGTTGCAGTGAGCCGAGATCATGCCATTGCACTCCAGCCTGGGTGACGGAGAGAGAGACTGTCTCAAAAATAAAATAAAAATCAGATCTCGTAAGAATTCACTCAGTATTAAGAGAACAGCAGCATGGGGGTAACCACCCCCATGATTCAATTATCTCTCACCAGGTCCCTCCCATGACAGGGGATTATGGGAACTACAAGATGGGACTTGGGTGGGGACACAGTCAAACCATATCATTTCACCCCTGGCCCCTTCCAAATCTCATGTCCTCACATTTCCGAACCAACTGTGCCTTTCCAATGGTTCCCCAAAGTCTTAGCTCATTCTAGCACTAACCCAAAAGTCCAAGTCCAAAGTTTCATCTAAGACAAGGCAAGTCTCTTCTGCCTATGAGCCTGTAAAAATCAAAAGCAAGTTAGTTATTAATACTTCCTAGATGCAATGAAGGTACATGGCTTGGGTAAGTACACCCATTCCAAATGGGAGAAATCGGCCAAAACAAAGGGGCTACAGGTCCCATGCAAGTCCAAAATCCAATATGGCAGTCATTAAAACTTAAAGTTCCAAAAGTATTTCCTTTGACTCCACGTCTCACATCCACGTCACACTGATGCAAGAGATGGGCTCCCATGGCCTTAGGAAGCTCTGCCTCTGTGGCTTTGCAGAGTACAGCCCCCCAACTCAGCTGCTTTCATGGAGGCTTTGAGTGTCTGTGACTTTCCCATACACATGGTGCAAGCTGTCGGTGGATCTACCATTCTGGGGTCTGGAGGATGGTGGCCATCTTCTCACAGCTCCACTAGACAATGCCCCAGTGGGGACTCTGTGTGGGGGTTCCAACCTCACATTTCCATTCCACACTGCTCCCCTAGCAGAAGTTCTCCATGACGCCCCATCCCTGTGGCAGATTTTTGCCTGGACATCCAGGCATTTCCATACATCCTCTGAAATCTAGGTGGAGGTTCTCAAACCTCATTTCTTGACTTTTGTGCACCCACAGGTGCAACACCATGTGTAAGCTGCCAAGGCTTGGGGCTTGCACCCTCTGAAGCAATGGCTCAAGCTGTACCTTGGCCCCTTTTAGCTATGGCTGGAGCTGAAGCAGCTGAGATGCAGGGCACCATGTCCCAAGGCTGCACAGAGCAGGGGGTCCCTGGGTCCAGCCCACAAAACCATTTTTCCCTTCTAGGCTTCTGGGCCTGTGATGGGATGGGCATCCATGAAGGTGTCTGACATGCCCTAGAGACATTTTCTCCATTGTTTCAGTGATTAACATTGGGAACCTTGTTACTTATGTAAATTTCTGAAGTAGGCTTGAATTTCTCCCCAGAAAATGGGTTTTTCTTTTCTATTGGATTGTCATACTGCAAAATTTCCAAACTTTTATTCTCTGCTTCTCTTTTAAACATAAGTTCCAATTTCAAACCATATCTCTGTGAATACATAAAACTGAATGCTTTTAACAGCACTCAAGTCACATTTTAAATATTTTGCTGCTTAGAAATTTCTTCCACCAGATACCCTAAATCATCTGTCTCAAGTTCAAAGTTTCACAGATGTCTAGGGCAGGGGCAAAATGCCACCAGTCTCTTTGCTAAAGCATAGCAAGAGTCACCTTTATTCCAGCTCTCAACAAGTTCCTCATCTCCACCTGAGAGTACCTCAGCTTGGACTTCATTGTTCATATCACTATCAACATTTTGATCAAAGCCATTCAACAAGTCTGTAGGAAGTTCCAAATTTTCCCACTGATATGGATTTGCTGTGTCCCCACCCAAATTTCACCTTGAATTATAATAATCCCCACAGGTCAAGGGTGAGGCCACGTGGAGATAATTGAATCATGGGGGCAGTTCCCCCCATACTGTTTTCATGGTAGTGAATAAGTCTCACAAAATCTGATGGTTTTGTAAATGGGAGTTTCCCCTGCCCAGTCTCTCTTGCTCTCTTGCCTGCCACCATGTAAGATGTGCCTTTGTTCTTCTTTCGCCTTCTGCCATGATTGTGAGGTCTCCCCAGTCACGTCATTAAAAAATTCTGAGCAGTGTAAGAACCGATGAATACACCCACATTTTCCTGTCTTCTTCTGAGCTCTTCAAACTGTTGCAACCTCTGCCTGTCACCCAATTTCAAAGTCACTTCCACATTTTTGGGTATCCTTATAGCAGTGTCCCACTCTCTGCTGTACCAATTTATATGTTGGTACCATACCTTTGCTATTGTGAATAGTGCTGTGATAAACATGAATGCAGTTATATTTTTGATATATTAATTTATTTTCCTTCAGGTAGATACCCAGTATTGGGATTGATGGATTCAATAGTAGTTTTATTTTTAGTTCTTTAAGAAATCTTAAAGGTGGGAAGTTTAAACTTCAAGGCATTAGAGTATCTTTATGCACTAGTAACATTGCACCTTTAAACTTCTGGTGCCACACCATAGTGGGTAACACCAGACTGGCTGGCCTAAATTCCATTCTGCATTCTTGAAGTGAGCTATGGAGATACTGACCTTGAATTTATGCAGTTTGCTCACAGGCTCACAATGCTCCACCCCTACTCCATCACTGAGGGCTCAGAATTTTTTAATGACATAGTTGTCCCTTCAATGTAAGATATCCAAATTATAGATTACACAGGAAAATATGGAATATTTTATTAATATACATGTAAAATGAGTCAAAGTAACTCCCGAGAAGATATATCACTTATATTGTTTAATGAAGGAAATGATCAATAGAAACTACTGTAAACCCAGAGAATGAGAAAGCAATTTTAAAAACACGTACCTGGAAAGATGTGTCTGTATCTGGAGATCAGGTTTGCTCAGATATTCAAAGTGCAATTAAAGTGGTTTGAAAATTCAAAGTGGCTTTAGAGTACCAGTATAGGAGCACTGGAAGAATAAAATGATATAAAAGAAAATTAGTAAGCTAGACAAAGGGAGAAACTTCCTTACGAGAAAGGTTTATATCTTAGAAGAAGGATTCGGTAAATACAAAAGAGGAAAAAAAGCAGTGCCCATGCTATCGGTTCTTAAAGTTTTAGTTTTTTAAAAGAGATGTTTTTGTCATTGGTGGTACTGAAAGGGTAATGAGTAACCAAAGAGCAATTTGAATAAAAAAGGCATGATCTTAGTGAGCAAATCAAAGTACTGCCGCAGAAAGTGATATGATCCAGAAATCAGTAGATGGTGAAAAACACTTCCTATAGAGAAGGTCTATAATAACTAACATCAGCCAGAAGTGCATACTGTGAGTCCTCTAGAGGTGGATACAATGAATATTGGGATTTTGTGTCAATTAAAAGGTAGAGACATCTTAGTATGGCTAGTTGCATCATACCTAACTAAATCATAAAGTTGTTATTGGTTAGATGTTTAAATGTATATAAAAGTATGTCTATAAATGCTGAGTTGCCAAAGGGGGATACTGTACTAATTCCTAAGTTAGGAATTAGTCTTTCTGCTCCAAACTCATCCTTTCACTCTATCTTAGTGGTAGCTGAAAGTCCACAAATAACCTTTGCCTTTTGCTCGGATGACTTCCATTTAGGTTCTACCAATAGGGGGCACTAGAGGAAACTGGGAGCGTTGAGGAGGAAAAGGAACTTGCTCCTACCTGTGTGCTTGCTCTCTTTTCCGTGTTACCTCAACTCTTCACTTGGGCAGTTCCCAGAAAACTGCCTCATCACTCCCAACCTGGGGCGGTAGTTTTAGTGGGGTTTGTGGGGGGCACTTTCTCCTCAGAGGTTGAAGTTCCCACACGGTCTCTCCTCTGAACCTGTAAATTGTAATCACCCTAACCTCTGCTCTTTCCTGACTCTGTGCTGTCTGTTCATCTGAGAGCTTCTTTGTTGCTGCTTTCCTTCTTCAATGTCCATTTAACCACGTATTTATCTAAATTCTCCGTTGAAGTACCAGAGTGCTTTGTTTTCCTAGTGGATTCCTGCTCGTTCAAAAACAAGTTAGAAAAACATTTAGAAATTTGGAACAATTATCCAAGTAATTTTTAAAAAATTTGGCCGTGTATGGGAGTTTAAAAACAGCATTAACATAAAACATTTTTTATCTGGTGTGTTGCAAGGCAAGTCAGTTATTATAATTTGGTGTATGCGTTACTTGTATGCTAAATGAACATGCCAAAGAAATTTAGGAATTGACTGCCAAGCGAAGGCAAAATGATGAGGAGGCAAAATAAGTGGGAGCCAGGATTGACAATCTTATAGCACCTCTTTATAAAACTAGCAGAAGGAGAGAACAAATATAAAAGCTAAGTAATAGGATGCTAAACACAAAACGCAAATAATAGAAAGCCCAAATATCTCAATATTTACATTGAGTGAAAATTGATTATATTTTCCCATTTTCATATTGTATTGTATTTTGTCTTTTTTAAGCCCATAAAATACAGTTATATATTATTTGTAAGACTATCTAAAACACAACCACAAAGAAAGGCTGGGAATATGATAATGAAGAACATAGCCTATGCAAATATTTAATAAGTTGATGTGGCAATATAAATACAAACTGGATGTTTGCACTTATGTTTATATCAGGCAAACACACTAATTGGTATGAAGAGAAGTACTCCATAATATTAAAGGTAAAACTCTATCAAGAATATGTAACAATCATAAATGTGTATATACAACAATATAACCTTAATGTAGAAATAGGAAAAAGATAGAATTGCAATGAAAAGATTAGCAAACCCAACATCTTAGTGGGGGAATTAGAAAAATGCTCTCAGAAATTGATAATCCTGACAAAAATTGGAAATCAAAACTACAAATATTTACATGCTTGGTCGAATAGATACATAAAGATTCCTGCATCCCCCAAAATAAAGCATATACATTAAAGTCAATATAACAATTGCAAAAAGCAAATATATACAAAACATAAAACCCCTCATAGTTTCAAAGAATCGATACCACAAGGATTCATTCTCTTACCACAGGTGATAGACAATAAATGTAAAATTAACAATAGAAAGGTAACAAAAATATTTAGAAACCTAAAAATGTACTTCTTTATAATTTGTCCTCTGAAGATGAAGTCAATATGTGGCTAAAATGGTGGGGGAAAATAAATTTATAGCTAAAATTACATTTATTTTAAAACTAAGATTTATAAGTTATATTCAACTCAGAAACATACAATGACCAAAAATTAAAATAAAAATAGTACATAATTTATATAAGAGCAAATTTTATTGAAAAAATAAAGAATTATGAACATTATTAAAATAGAATCCTAGTTCCTTTTTCAAAAAATACTAATAAAATTGATCAAAAAAAAGGGGAAAAAGTGTGTATGTAGACTATTAGGAACAAAAAGTTATAGAAACAAGAGGTAGATGTTTTTAAATGATAAAGTTATAAGCGAAACATATTTCAAAAACTTTAAAAGATTTGAAGATATTCCAGTTCTCAGAGGGAATGCTTTCAACTTTTTCCCATTCAGTATTATGTTGGCTGTGGGTTTGTCATAGATGGCTTTTTTTAAACATTGAGTTATGTACCTTGTATGCCAATTTTTCTGAGAGTTTTAATCATAAAGCGACGCTGGATTTTGTCATATGCTTTTTCTGCATCTATTGAGATGATCATGTGATTTTTGTTTTTAATTCTGTTTATGTGGTGTATCACATTTATTGACTTGCATATGTTAAACCATCCCTGCATCCCTGGTATGAAACCCACTTGATCATGGTGGATTATCTTTTTGATATGTTGTTGTATTCGGTTAGCTAGTATTTTGTTAAGGATTTTAGCATCTATGTTAATCAAGGATCTCGGTCTGTAGTTTTCTTATTTGGTTATGTCCTTTCCTACTTTGGGTATTAGGATGATGCTGGCTTCATAGAATGAATTAGGGAGGGTTCCTTCCTTCTTTATCTTGTGGGATAGTGTGAAAAGGATGGGTACTAATTCTTCCTTGAATGTCTAGTAGGATTCTGCTGTGAATCCATCTGGTCCTGGACTTTTTCTTATTGGTAATTTTTAAATTACCATTTCAATCTTGCTGCTTATTATTGGTCTGTCACTCTCACCACCCCTCTTCAACATAGTACTGGAAATCAGACAAGAGAAAGAAATCAGACAAGAGAAAGAAATAAAGGGCATCCAAATCGATAAATAGGAAGTCAAACTGTCACTGTTTGCTGACAATACGATCATTTACCTTGAAAACCCTAAAGACTCCTCCAGAAAGCTCCTTAAACTGATAAAAGAATTCAACAAATTCTCTTTGGATACAAGATTAATGTACACAAATCAGTAGCTCCTCTATACACCAACAGTGACCAAACGGAGAATCAGATGAAAAACTCAACCCCTTTTACAATAGCTGCAAAAAAATAAAATAAAATACTTAGGAATATACCTAACCAGGGAGGCAAAAGACCTCTTCAAGGAAAACTACAAAATACTGCTGAAAGGAATCATAGATGACACAAACAAATGAAACACATCCCATGCTCATGGATGGGTAGAATTAATATTGTGAAAATGACCATCCTGCCAAAAGCAACCTACAAATTCAATGCAACCTCCATGAAAATATCACCATCATTTTTCACAGAATTAGAAAAAATCAATTATAAAATTCATATGGAACCAAAAAAGAGCCCACATAGCCAAAGCAAGACTAACCAAAAAGAATAAATCTGAAGCCATCACACTACCTGATTTCAAATTATACTATAAGGCCATAGTCACCAAAACAGCATGGTACTGGTATAAAAATAGGCACATAGACCAGTGGGACAGAATAGAGTACCCAGAAATAAACCCAGATGCTTACAGCCAACTGATCTTCAACAAAGCAAACAAAAACATAAAGTGGGGAAAGGACACCCTTTCCAACAAGTGGTGCTGGGATAATTGGCCAGCCACACGTAGTATAATGAAACTGGATACTCATCTCTTATACAAAAAATCAACTCAAGATAGATTAAGGACTTAAATCTAAGACCTGAAACTATAAAAATTCTAGAAGATAACATTGGAAAAACCCTTCTAGACATTATCTTAGGCAAAGATTTCATGACCAAGAACCCAAAAGTAAATGCAACAAAAGCAAAGATAAATAGTTGGGACTTAATTAAACTAAGTCTCAAAAGAAGACATACAAACCGCCAACAAACATGAAAAAATGCTCAACGTCACTAATGATCAGGGAAATGCAAATCAAAACCACAATGTGATAACACCTTACTCCTGCAAGAATGGCTACAATCAAAAATTCAAAAAACAGTAGATGTTGGCATGAATGCAGTGACCAGGGAACACTTCCACACTGCTGGGAATGTAAATTAGCACAGCCACTGTGGAAAATAGTGTGAAGATTCCTTGAAGAACTAAAAGTAGAACTACCATTTGATCCAGCAATCCCACTACTGTGTATCTGCCCAGTGGAAAAGAGGTCATTATATGTAAAAGATACTTGGGTATGCATATTTATAGCAACATAGTTTGCAATTGCAAAACTGTGGAACCAACCCAAATACCCATCAATCAACGAATGGATAAAGAAACTGTGAGATGTGTGTGTGTGTGTGTGTGTGTGTGTGTAAAATAGAATACTACTCAGCCATAAAAAGAAATGAATTAATGGCATTTGCAGTGACTTGGATGAGATTGGAGACTATTATTTTAAGTGAGGTAACTCAGGAATGGAAAACCAAACATTGTACGTTCTCACTGATATATGGGAGCTAAGATATGAGGATGCAAAGGCATAAGAATGATACAATGGACTTTGGGGTCTTGGGGGAAAAAGAGGGATGGGAACGAGAGATGAAGGACTACAAATAGGGTGCAGTGTATGCTGCTCAGGTGATGGGTGCACCAAAATCTTACAGATCACCACTAAATAACTTACTCATGTAACCAAATGCCACCTGTACCCCAATGACTTATGGAAAAATAAAAAATATTTGGAAAATATTACTTAAACTTCCTTATGTAGAAGAAGAAAATCCAAAACCTTAATGTTCAAAAAATTGAATTGGTTACCAGAATTTTCTACTAATCAAAGAACACCATGCCATATAGTTTTAAAGGCAAATTTTACTGATCCTCAAGGAACAGCTAATTTTCATAATATGTAAAACTTCTTGAGAATAGACAAAAGAAGGACAGCAATCCAGCTTGCTTTATAGGGCTAGTATAACAATGATAACAAGACTAGAAAAGTACAGTAGAAGAAAAGTGATTTATTGAACAAATCTCAAAAATGAACATAAATGCAAATTAGCCTAAGTATTAGTAAACCAAGTTCAGCATTGCTATTACCAAACAAAATACATCTTTTTCAGATAAAATATAATTTAAGGCAAAAAATATTATAAGCATATAGAAGGATTTTATATTTATAAAATTAGAAATAGAAAAAGAGGAGATGTATGAGTTTATATATTTAATAAACTGGACCATGAACAACATATGGGTAACAGTAATTGTTTCTCTCTAGCCATCAGATGCCCTTGGGCATCAATGTGAGGAAGAAACATCTTACCAGTATATAAGGACACAATCTGGACACCAGTCACCAACAAGCCTCTTACTGAACAGGTCTGATGGGGGAAAAGCACATTAAAACCTACTACAAGTGACCTCCCTCAAGGTAAAAATAATAGGTTTTTTACTTAGTTGGCGGTCATGAACATTAAAATAACTTTAACTTAGCAAATTATACCCTACCTCCTTTATATTTAAGTATAAGAAGAAAGAAAAATTTAAAGCACAAAGGCACCATCATATTGTCTCAGCTGCATTCGCTGAAATTATAAAATAGGGTCAATTCATTTTTATTTCTTCATTCTCAGAAGACAGAGAAAATAGTAATAGTCACAGACCTCAGGGATTATGGCCTTCCTCACTCCACCTCACACTCCCCTTGCACTAGAAATTAAAGAACAGGGATTGCTTCTTGGTAAGAAGTGTCCTTCCTTGTTTGTGTTCCAGTTAAATCTTACAAAAAGGGTTTAACAAATCCCATTGGGATGCCTTATCCTTCTTTCCGGTCCCTTAACATGTTGCTCACAGCTTCTATAGCTCTTGCTACCTGGTCCTACTTTGGGAATTGTATTCCTTGTGGAGACTTGATGGAAAAAAATACGGAATATATGTTCAGGTTACACAGAAGATAAAACTCAGCCAACATGGGATGGGAATACTATATGGGTTCCACCTGCCCCTGAAACAAGTGATTCTATTTGGGAGGCTGAATCTATATGAGTTCCACCTGCCCTAAAAACAAGTGACTCTATTTGGAAGGTTAGTAGGTGGGGATATTTTGGAGTTCCTGAAACTACAATAAGCTTGGGGAATCTGTAATGTAGGAAGAGGTCCTGGAAGTAATTGTATTCCTTCTTATATTTCCGATCATGAATCCTACACTGACTGAAGAAATTAACAGCAGCAACATCTTGACATCAACATCCTTCCAGAGAAAACCAGAGAGATAAGTACAGTGAGAGCCCCTTTCCCTAGGACAGGAGCAGATGGCAGTATGCACGTGGGTCTTTATCTCTGCACTGCAACACACTTTCATAGCATACTGAGACATGGTTGATCTAAGCAGAGAATAATGTCTTTTCTGAGAGCTATCCAACCTCCATTGGGGCACTTTTTCCCCCAGTAATCTTCTTGGAATGAAAGAGTTTCAACACTAGCTTACAGATGCTTTTTACTAATTTGTGAAGCTTTATCTAACTCATATCCAGCTTGTTTTCTCATTTTTAGTTGTTAAGCCTGATGTAAGTTTTTATATTATCCAATCTTTATTTATTACACAATTTCAGATGGACTGTTAATAAAAAAATCACAATGCAAAATGTAATTCTTACCTGTTAATGCCAAATTTCTGCTATTTATAGACTTAGCTACTAATTTAAAAGTTTTCTCTTTTAGATATACCTAATGTAGATAATTTATTTTGATACATTTGGTGTTGAATTTCTTGTTTAAATTGTAACATAAAAATAGTTGTTTGTGGGGGTTTCCTTGTAATTTGCTATTGCTCATGAAATTCAGTAGTGGTTTTATAGAACAATGGACCTAATTGACTGCAAACTAGATTTCTGTTCAATAAGAAGAAGAGTGACCCAAAGGATTTATTTTTAAATGTGAAATTCCTTTTTCTGAGCTATTTAAACATGAGAATTATCATATTCGTGAGTCCCTTTTTTTCTAAATTTTTGTGGGTACATAGTAGGTGTATATACTTACGGGGTATATGAGATGTTTTGATACAGGCAAGCAATGTGAAATAAGCACATCATGGGGAATGAGGCACCCAGCCCCTCAAGCATTTACCCTCTAAGTCACAAAAAATCCAATTACACTCTAAGTTATTTTAAAATGACAATGAAGTTATTGACTATGGCCACCCTATTTTGCTAACAAATAATAGGTCTTATTCATTCTAATTTTTTTGTACCCATTAATGATCCCCACCTCCTCCCAATACCCCTGCTACCCTTCCCAGCCTCTAGTAAACATCCTTCTACTCTCTATGTCCATGAGTTCAATTATTTTGATTTTTAGGTCCCACAAATAAGTGAAAACATGTGATGTTTGTCTTTCTGTGCCTGGCTTATTTCATTGAACATAATGATCTCCATTTCCATCCACGTCGTTGCAAATGACTAGATCTCATTCTTTTTTATGGCTGAATAGTGCTCCATTGTGTATATGTACCACATTTTCTTTATCCATTCATCTGTTGATGGACACTTAGGTTGCTTCCAATTATTAGCTATTGTAAACAGTGCTACAACAAACATAGGGGTGCAGACATCTCTTTGACATACTGATTTCCTTTCTTTGGGGTTTATACCTAGCAGTGGGGTTGCTGGCATACTTGTGAGTCTTTTTAATAGTCTTATCAATCCAACCAGGTTACATGTGGCAGCAAACAAGTACAGTCTTATATGCCCTCAGTCAAGACATATAGCAGAGCATAGTACATGTTCAGTTAATACCTGTGGATTTATATTTTGTGATGTAGCTACTCGGAGATGGGGGAAGATGAGATGACACCATTGGTCCTTCTATTTTATCGTGTACCTTTATCTTATAAAATTTTAGAAATAGCATTGTTATCTTCGTTGGCCTCAGATATTGCAAGAAAGTTGAAGTGAAAGTGAGTAACACTTTTCTATGCATTTAGGACCACTGAATCCTATTGTTGGAAGGGATGTTGGCATTCTTCTAGTTCAACTTCTCACATGACAAAGGAATCCCATCTTGAATAGATGGTTAATTAATCTATGAATTAAAACACTCACCGAAATCAACTTCATTCCTAATAAAATTACTAATTTTCAAGAAGGCAATTTCAATTATTATCAAATTATTTCTTGACTAAGATAATATCATCTTCCAAAAAATTTCTATTTTGAATTACGATTCTTTCTTCAAAGCAAGACAAAAATTTATTTACTTTTGCTGATGAAATCTTTCAAATATTATCAGAAGATTAGAATGGGGAGTTCATTGATAGCAACTCAATTATGAATTTTTCTTAGGTTTTTATTTTAGTGAAATTCAGATGGATTATGGACTAAAGAAGGTTGTAGAGTCAGGCGAGAAAAAAACCAAGCAACAATTTAGAAGTTACAATGATTCAAACCTCAGTATACCCTCTTTGCTTTGGAAGAATTTTAAAACATTTGATAGGCCACAAAAAAAACTACAGAGTCACCATAATAATAAGTAGTTATTTATTTTTATATGATGGTTAAGAAGCTATAAAATATGTTAAACATTCTATGAATATAAGTATATGGTTAGAGTTTTAGCTCTAGTTTTGGATAGAGATCAGTGGTTTTTTGACCCATCATGAAATAATTCAGCCAGCATTTAGATTAGACTAGAATAAAATAGAAAACAAGTGCATTACGCAGAGTAAAGATTCAATTTTTTATATATATATATATATATATATATATATATACTCGTGTGTATGTACTGGGTAGACATTTATTATTGTAGGAATATAGCAGAGTTTTGGAAATTTCCAAATGTAAATAAATAAATCATATGTAACAATTTCACTACTAGGTATATATCCAAAAGAAAGGAAGTGAAAATATCAAAAAGATATCTTCACAGCCATGTTTATTGCAGCACTATTCACAGTAACCAAAATATGGAATAAACTTAAGTGCTCATCAATGAATGAATAAAGAAAATATATATATACACACACATATATACACACACACACACACACAAAATGGTATATTATTCAGCCATGTAAAAGAATAAAATCCTGCCATTTGCAGCAACATGGTTGAAACTAGAGGTCATTATATTAAATAAAATAAGCTAAGCACAGAACAACAAATATTGTATGTTTTCACTTATATGCGGGAGCTAAAAATGTGCATCTCATGAAGACAGAGAGTAGATTGGCGGTTACCAGATGCCAGGAGGGGTAGCAAAAGGGAAACATAAAGAGAAGGTGATTAATGGGTACAAACATATGGTTTCATAGAAGAAATAAGACCTAGTGTTCAATAGATTACAAGAGTGACTATAGTTTACAGTAATCTATTGTATATTTGAAAATAGCTAGAAGAGAATAATTTGAGTGTTTCTAACATAAAGAAAAGACAAATATTTAAGGTGACAGATAGCCCAAGTACACTGATTTGATCTCTATAAATTAAATGAGTATATTATCACATGTACCCTAAAACTATGTACATCTATTATGTATCTATTAAAAATTGTTAAAAATAAATTTGCAAAAAATAGAAAAAAAATATATACAAATAAATAATATAAATACACATTTATAGTAGAAGAAGGGTGTAGTCTAAGAAAGGTGACAGGTAACTACATTCTGACAACACAGAGTAGACCATCTAAGGGTACAAAAGTCAAAACACAAAGATCTCTGTTTAAATCCAGCCAAAGCTGGGGCAAACTGCCATTCTTTCAACTTAATTCAAGATTATGCGATCAGTAAAAATCACAAGTTTAACAAATAATTCATATAAAAAAGGCACAAATTGGTGAGAAGACCTGATAGCAGGATCATTGACATGTTTGTCATCCCTCTTTCTATCCTTATATATAGACATAGACACTAGCACACTTCCACATGCATGGATATAAGTACCCTGCAATGAAGGAATACAGAGGGCAAGCATCTGGTGTAATCATTACAAACTGAGGAAAGAGTCCATGCTATGAAGGCAACTTAAGTATTAACGTATTTTGAACTGTGATGAAAGTATATTTGAAAATAAGATGTAATGAATACTATAACATCATACTGACATTGAATTTATCATAGGTGAAAAAATTTCCTTGTGTTTCCTTTGTAATGCATAATTTTCTCTTAGTAAGTGACTAAGATCAAAATATAATTGGAGGTGTTTTCTTAGGAAACACTCAAACAATAATACGTACAGTTGCAGCATGCTTAAACATTTGCCTCAGACATTCAGACTTGGTGAGCTCCTTGTTTCTTCTACAGGGAAATGGGAGGAAATCAGACTTCCATCACAGAGTTCCTTTTACTGGGATTTCCTGTTGGTCCAAGGATTCAGATGCTCCTCTTTGGGCTCTTCTCCCTGTTCTATGTCTTCACCCTGCTGGGGAACGGGACCATCCTGGGGCTCATCTCACTGGACTCCAGACTCCACACTCCCATGTATTTCTTCCTCTCACACCTGGCGGTCGTCGACATCGCCTACGCTTGCAACACAGTGCCCCAGATGCTGGTGAACCTCCTGCATCCAGCCAAGCCCATCTCCTTTGCTGGCTGCATGACCCAGATGTTTCTGTTTTTGAGTTTTGCACATACCGAATGTCTCCTGCTGGTGCTGATGTCCTACGATCGGTATGTGGCCATCTGCCACCCTCTCCGATATTCTACCATCATGACCTGGAGAGTCTGCATCACTCTGGCATTGACTTCCTGGACTTTAGGAGTCTTACTGGCCCTTGTCCATCTAATGTTACTGCTATCACTGTCCTTCTGTGGACCCCAGAAAGTTAACCACTTTTTCTGTGAAATTACGGCTGTTCTCAAACTTGCCTGTGTGGATACCCACATTAATGAGGTAATGGTTTTGGCAGGGGCACTGTCTGTGCTGGTGGGACCCTTCTTTTCTATTGTAATATCTTATGTTCATATTCTGTGTGCCATTCTAAAGATCCAGTCAGGGGAGGGGCGCCAGAAAGCCTTCTCCATCTGCTCCTCCCACCTCTGTGTGGCTGGATTCTTTTATGGCACAGCCATCATCATGTATGTTGAGCCCCAATATGAGAGCCCCAAGGAGCAGAAGAAATATCTCCTGCTGTTTCACAGCCTCTTCAATCCCATGCTCAATCCCCTAATTTATAGTCTTAGGAACAAAGAAGTCCAAGGTGTTCTAAAGAGGATGCTTGTAAAGGAGAGAACTTCATGAAAGCCTGAAAGAATAATAAAATAGCTGGGTTTACTAAAGGGCTTTGAGATTACATCTGAACCCATACCTACTCAGGATACATAATCACACTCTAAGGAACCCCTTCTATCTTCTTGAAATGTTCCTATGAGTACCTCCGGAGAAAGCCCATTCTGCTTTCCTCTCTCTAGCATTGAAGGTCGGAGCTGTACAATTAAAAAAATAGATTTACACTAGCTGTATAGTGTACATACTTTTAATATAATTATGTGAAATGTTCTGAAAGTTGGAAATAAATGTGCATCTTTTTGTTATGTAAATAGGACTCAAAGGCCAATTTTTGTAGAATAAAGATACAGGCGTTAAGAGAGACTGATAACAAAGTCATTATTTAATTATTTTTAATTTAGAAAGTGCCATATTGAGGCCTGGCGTGGTGTCTCTTGCCTGTAATCCCAGCACTTTAGGAGGTCAAGGCAAGCAGATCACGAGGTCAGGAGATTGAGACCATCCTGGCCAACATGTTGAAATCCTGTCTCTACTAAAAATACAAAAATTAGCCAGGCATGGTGGAGCAGACCTGTAATCCCAGCTACTCGGGAGGCTGAGTCAGGATAATCGCTTGAACCCAGGAAGTGGAGGTTGCAGTGAGCCGAGATCGCACAACTGCACTCCAACCTGGGTGACAGAGCGAGACTCCATCTCCTCCATTTCAAAAAAAAAAAAGTGCCATGTTTAAAAAATAGATCTACATAGAAAATATTTGCAGATGTTTTTCTAGTGACATTTTCTAACGTATAATCCACGTAGATTAGAAAGAGCATGAGCCATGTCTTCACAGGAAAGAGAATAGAGAATATAACTGTAATGCAACTACGAAGAAAACCTGGGCAGATGTCATGCTAGTAAATATACAGACATATTGGAGCCTTCTCTATTCCTTTTTCTCTGCTTGTGGAGTGCAGGGGAAGGCCATGGGATGTAGAACTGAGTGGAAGAGAGCACAATGGGAATAACAGAGCTCATGAAAGAACTATATGTTTTCTCTCATGGGTTTGGTCAATTGTCTCCTATTGAAAATGATTAAAACCCAGAGGAGATAATCCTGAAAAGTAAGAACAGACCGCAAGTGTTGTGACTAATTGACCAGTATTACTAGAGCTGGAAATTATCAGGAATAATTAATTTTAAATTAAGATATTTGAAGTAATTTTAATAAACTTTTTACTCAAACATGAAACTCTTCCACTTAGTTATAAAGTGATAGAAAATAATAGTGAAGAGGTATTAGGAAAGGATGTATAAAGATACTTCTGTTTCTCAGCTCTTCTCTCAAATTAAATATAACTTAATTAAGCCTAAATATGCAAACTGTGTAAAAGGGAAATGTTCAACTTTGTTAAAAAGATGTTTTCTGTGAAAAAGTATGTTGACGAGGAAAATACATGGGTTTTTCTCTCACAAAGCATCCCTTTTGTTAGGACATCTGTTATTGCAGACATGATCTCATAACCAAAAAAAGGGAGGGTAAAAACACATGTACTTTGTGTTCAGCTAGACCTGGGATTTTACAAAGTTCTGCCAGTTGCTAGATGTGGAAACGTTTGTAATTTACTTAAATTCTTCAGAAGGTATTATGTATACAATGAGGTCAGTAATGCCAAGCTCACAGATTTGTTGGGAAGATTAGAGGAAATATATGAAAATGTTTAGCAAGATCTATAACTCATAATAACACAGTAAGCAGTATTCATTAATGTTATCCACTACATATACTTATTATGTCCTTAAAGAACTAGAACAACAACTTATAAATGCAATAACTAAATATCAGATTTCCCACTTTACCAGAAAGAAGCAGGAATGTTGCAAAATTTAGCTTTTTATCTGATACAAAATGCCATGATGCTAAATAATTTATGAAGTAAATGATTCACAGAGCTTTTCCTTTGCAATCTCAGTTCTCTAAAAAAGTAATGAATATTTTTAAATACATGGATAAATACAATTCAAAATTGCTAAAATTCGTATATGTGTGTGTATATATTACACACACACATCAGTGCTAGGTCCTGGAAACAAAAGGATGAATAGGGCACATTTCCTATTACTTTATTCATGGGTAGTGGAAGAATTAAATGGATACATGATGGAAATGAACAACTTATATAATAAGTTAATAGCTGAGCTCTGCACAGGATGCTATTGTAGCCCAGAAGAAGGATAACTCCCCCAGAATGGGAGTGGTTCAGTAAGACTTCCTGGAGCGGAAGGCCATCTGAAAGCAGAAGTAAGAGTTAGCCATCAGGGGCTGGGAGAAAGGTGTGGTGTGGCAGGAAGGGGTGTTCCATCCAATGAGTGAAAGAAGCAAAGACCCAAAGCGAGTAAGCGGCTTGTAAGCTGCGGGGGAAACAAACATAGCTCAGGGTTTTCCAGGTGTAAAATACAAGGCAGGGACTGATGAGAAGTGAGCCTGGAGAGAACGAGCATGGAGGAACACATATTCCAGGCTAATGACCCTGAAGTACAGCCTATATGAAATGTGAAGCCAGATTATAAGTATGAATATGCCAAGTAATCAGACCTGAATTTAGAAAGATCTTCTGGAGCTATGAGAACTGAGTATTTGAATTGACCAAACTGATACCACACTGTAATATAAAGGCTATCGTATCAGTTGAAGTAAGAAATGCTGGCAGAGGCTGAACAGAGTACACATGAGAATAAAGTGGGGGTGATTTCACTGGGAGATGAGAAGGTAAAATAAGCATAATTTGGTGGTTGGTAAGTATAAAGAATAAATGGAGGGAAGAATTTTTTTTTTTTTTTTCCCGAGACGGAGTCTCCTACTATCAAGCAGGCTGAAGTGCAATGGCACCATCTCTGCTCACTGCAACTTCCACCTCCCAGGTTCAAGCGATTCTCCTGCCTCAGCCTCCCAAGTAGTTGGGATTACAGGGGTGCGCCACCATGCCTAGCTAACATTTTGTATCTTTAGTAGAAATGGTGTTTCACCATGTTGGCCAGGCTGGTCTCAAACTCCTGACCTTGTGATCTGCCCACCTCAGCCTCCCAAAGTGCTGGGATTACAGGCGTGAGCCACCACACCTGGCCGAAGAATTTTTTTAAAAAACTTTTTAAATTAAAGACACACAGAGAAATGCATAAATCATAAGTTAAATTCAGTGAAAGATCATGAAGTAAACACATTATGTAACCACTTTCTGGGAGGAGAAATAAAACATTCTGGCCTTCCAGGAGCTACCGTCATGCTCTCTCCCAATTACCGCACCTTCCCTCCTCCCACAGGATACCTATTACCCCAACTTCTAACAACGCATATTAGCATTGTATTTTCTTGGACTTTATATAAATGGGACATATACATAGTGTACATTCTTTTCTATCTGCCTACTTTCACTCATTATTAACTTTGTGAGATTCATCCAGGTTGCTGTATGTAGCATAATTTATTATTTTTATTTGTTTTATAGCATTACATTGCACAAATATTTCATAATTTATTCACCACATTCCTGATGGATGTGAATTGTCTACAATTTTGGCTATAACAAATAATTATTCCATGAATGGTATTATATGCACCTTTCAGGAGACATATATAATCACTTCTCTTGGCTACATATCCATGGAAATACTAGGTTATAAAAACTCTAAACTTCCGGCCAGGCGCGGTGGCTCACGCCTGTAATCCCAGCACTTTGGGAGGCCAAGGTGGGCGGATCACGAGGTCAGGAGATCGAGACCATCCTGGCTAACACGGTGAAACCCCGTCTCTACTAAAAACACAAAAAATCAGCCGGGCATGGTGGCGGGCGCCTGTAGTCCCAGCTACTAGGGAGGCTGAGGCAGGAGAATGGCATGAACCCGGGAGGCGGAACTTGCAGTGAGCCGAGATCTTACTGCTGCACTGCAGCCTGGGCGACAGAGAGAGACTCCGTCTCAAAACAAAACAAAACAAAACAAAAACAACTCTAGACTTTCATCTGCTTTGGATTGAACTCTTGAAAGTCAGCCTATGGAATTGTTATTATTATTTACTCATGACCTGCAGTGTGCCTCACACTGAGGTCTATATTGTAAATACAATGATGAGCTCTCTCTCTCTCTATATATATAAATACAGTTTCTGCCCTTTGGTGTTTCATCCCTCCTATCTTTCTCCTTGCTGGTGCTATGAACCTCTGACTTGGTTGGATGACCCCAAAGCCCTCTTGTACGAAGTTCTTTCTCTTGCATCATGATGTTTTCCTGTGAAAACAGTAGCCCTACTTTTCTGATACTTGCATCTACCACACCTAGAGGCATGTGGAATCATCTGAATCCCTTCCAGAAAATAGGCAGACAGCCAGGAGCCAGGAGAGCTGCCCCAGGCTCTTCCATTTAACCTGAATACTTCTTCATCACTCACTTCTGGCTCAACCTTCTGTGATGCTTTATGAAACTGTCCTGCCTAATAACCCCTGCCAAACATGTAAGTGGGGATTGCAGGGTAATATTTCCTCCACTTTCAGATTTATTTTCTTATTCTATGCAATAACTCTCTGTGATTTAAGACAACAGTGGGAAAGCCAACATATACATGCATGTGACCACTTATTTTACCTACCTATCTTCCTTTCCCTTAAACTTCACTGGGACCAGAGAAGCTGACTCTCCAGCACTCCAAAGTGGCCTTCGCATCTTAGACTGAGTTCATCCTACCACTTGCTTTTAGAAACTTTAGTGGTTCTGCTAACCTGTGTTCCCCCAAAATAAAACCTGATGTAAAAGCTTATACAACATCATTTAATTAAAAGTGATGGGGTTGGGCGCGGTGGCTCATGCTTGTAATTCCAGCACTTTAGGAGGCCGAGGCAGGTGGATCACCTGACGTCAGGAGTTTGAGTCCAGCCTGACCAATATGGTGAAACCCTGTCTCTACTAAAAATACAAAGATAACCGGGCATGGTGGCATGTGCCTGTAATCCCAGCTACTCCACAGGCAGAGGCAGGAGAATTGCTTGAACCCGGGAGGCGGAGGTTGCAATGAGCTGAGATCGCGCCATTGCATTCCAGCCTAGGCAACAAGAGCAAAACTCCATCTCAAAAAAAAAAAAAAAAAAAAAAAAAAGAGGGAAAAGGGATGTGAGGCAAGAGAGGAGGGGGAGAAAGCTCAAAGGTGCCTTGCTAAAGCTGCCACTGCTTGGTGTCAAAAATAACTGATTCCTCTATTTCATGGGATTGTTTTCTGAGAGTCCTTGTGAAATACTGGTCTTAGAATGGGTCCATTCGGGAGTAATCAGAGTGAGTAATTTAATTGCTTGCCACTGCCTCCTGTTGGTCAAATATGCGTCTCACTCCATGGGGTGTTAATTATCCCACATTAAAAATTGCACATACATCATGGCCACCAATTATTCTACACTGACTTGTGCTCAGGGGTAAAAGAAAAACCTCAGATCAGAAAGCAAGAGGAATGTAAAGTGGCAGGAGAAGAAGCACTCTTGGGTTATTCCTGTGTAAAGTCGATTTGATTAGAGCCCAGTGTAGCTCATAGTAGTGGCTGAGATGGGACAAGTGGACAAGGGTTCCAGAAATCTGAGGTTGAAAGATCTGAGTTTGTGAGCAAGATGTGTCTGTTACAAGGAATAAGTCCATAGAACTAGAATTTCATCTGTTAGCTAAGTATGAATTTAGAATTTTTTTTTTTTCTTTTTTTTTGAGACATAGTCTCCCTCTGTCGCCCAGGCTGGAGTGCAGTGGTGCAATCTCAGCTCACTGCAACTTCCACCTCCAGGATTCAAGCGATTCTCCTGCTTCAGTCTCCCAAGTAGCTAGGACTACAGGTGTGTGCCACCATGCCTGGCTGATTTTTTTGTATTTTTAGTAGAGATGGGGTTTCACCATGTTGGCCAGGTTGGTCTCGAACTCCTGACTTCAAGTTCTCCGCCTGCCCCAGCCTCCCAAAGTGCTGAGATCACAGGTGTGAGTCATTGCATGCACCTGGCTTACAAATCTTTCTCTTAGACAATAGCTGACTTTTATGGGCACTGTGTTGCTTTGGATTGAAAAGAAAAGAAAAAAAATTCTGGCTGTGAAAATCTGGGTATAGATTGCCTCTTTGTGCTTGCATATTTGCTCTAATTATCTTAAGCCCTTTGGAAAACTCTAAGTTTGAATAATTATAGTGTGGCTCTGTTTGTAGCATGTAACTTATTTTCAAAAGAGAATCACACGGCTCCCTTCTGTGATTATTAAGTTTTTGCATTTCTCATTTCTGTTTCCAGGAATAGAAAATCATCTTATGACAAGACACCTAAAAATGCTTGGTGGAATGTTAAGCAAACCAACATCACTTTAAATGCAGAGCTGTGTTTGCAGGAGAGTAAATAAAATTCTCAAAAGGACGAAGATTAGACAGAAAACAAATGGACAATTATGAGAACAAGCTAGCAACCAGCAGAAAAACAAGTTAGGAAAATGGAAGGCTATACTTGCTTTTAGGGTATTTGTCAATCCCCCAAATCACAGATTAAAATGACTCCAGAGGTCATATTCTATAAACCTTCACCTATGTAATGTGTTATATTAGAGTAAGAATGCCTTCATAAAACTGGAACCTCTACCCATTGCTACCAAGAATCAATAATAAGAATTGTGACTGACAATTTTGATTGAAGCTAAGGAATTCAGAGGAAAATAAAATATTACTTAAATTTGTTGAAAGAATTAACTGCCAACCTAGAATTCTACATCCAGAAGATATAATTCAAATTTAAGATGAAAGAAAGATGTTATCAGATAAGCTAAGAAAGAAAAATGAAACATCTAAGAGTGTTCATGCACTTCGGGAGACACGGAAGGAGATCTTTTTCTGGTTGAAGAAATGCTCCCGATGGTAATGAGTGATTGTGTTTTATGCTCCTGAACACAACGATTTTTTTTTGTCCTTGGTTTTCTTAAGTGAGGCTGTGATATGACCATGATATGCCTATGTTATATTTCCTTTGCATTTATCCTGCCGTGAATTGCTAAACTTTCTAAATTCATGGAAGGGTTGACTTCACATATTAGAAATGCTCAGACAAAATGTGATTTGAGCCCACTTTATTTTCTCTTCCTCTTGGGAATATGATCACGTTTTTTCCTGAGGTGGAGTCTTGCTCTGTTGCCCAGGCTGGAGTGCAGTGGCACGATCTTGGCTCACTGCAAGCTCTGCCTCCCAGGTTCACGCCATTCTCCTGCCTCAGCCTCCCGATTAGCTGGGACTACAGGCACCCGCCACCACGCCCAGCTAAGTTTTTGTATTTTTAGTAGAGACGGGGTTTCACCGTGTTAGCCAGGATGGTCTTGATCTCCTGACCTCGTGATCCGCCCGTCTCGGCCTCCCAAAATGCTGGGATTACAGACGTGAGCCACTGCCCCGGCCTTTGATAGACTTTTAACATCAGCCTACATAATCTGCTCCATTTTTCTGCTATTTTGCTTTTATGTGTTTATCAGAGGTTCTGAGGTCTAGTACTAAGCCCTCGTTAGAGTTTTTCTCTCACAATTGCAATGCTGCTTGACCCCAACATTGTTTGGAATCTGGGGTTCACTGTCTACTGGGAAAGTAGAATAGCATTGCATGTATCCAGGCTTTTGTGCTGCAGTTCTAAACAGGGGGCCTGGTTAATGTGTGACACCCTCCTTTGGTACTGTTTGGCTCCAGTGATCTATGGAGTCTGGGGAGGTTTGGCCTTTAAAAATCAAACTGCCATGGAGAATGCTTTACCCAAAATTTTGGTTCACGGTTTTCATTGGATTATCTGTTGGGGCAAAGTCAAACCGGCAAGCTGGTATTGCTATCTCATGGCTAAGGTTCCAAGCTATTGGAACAAGACAAGTCTGATTGTCCTCACTATACAACTCCAGTACAATGTTGAATCAAAGTGGTGAGAGTGGACATCCACGTATTGTTCCTGATCTCAAGAAAAAGCATTCTATCTTTCACCATTAAGGATGATGTTAGCTGTGAGCTTTTTCATCTATGCAGTTTGACAAGCTGAGAAAGTACTCTTCATTTTTATTTTGCTGAGTACTTTTATTATTATTAGATTTGTCAAATGCTTTAATTTGGCTATTAAAATGATCATGTTGTTTTTCTTATTTATGTAATTAATGTGGTATATTTTATTGATTTGATATTTGGATAGGAAAGCAACCTCAGATTCTAGGGATGCATCCAGTTTGGTCATATATAAAACTTTTGATATGCAATTTAAACTTGTTTGCTAGTATTATATATTGTTCAGGATTTGGGCATGAGCCACTGTGCCCAGCCGAGAGATTTTTAAAAATTGAATCTAAAGGTAGAATACATATTTGGAAGAAAAGGTATGTTTTTAAATGGAACAAATAGTGAGTGGCTTGAAATTGACGGAAAGGAAAAAAAGCACGGGGAAATAGAATCTAATCTCTATGAGCTTCCAAACTTAAAAATATACTGCAATGGAAATTTTTGCAATTCATTGCACAATAAGACTTTCAGCAGATCAACACTCCTCTCCTTGGAGGAGATACAGTCCTCTGAAGTGCTGCCTTAACAAGCTCCGTGGGGGCCACATTTATCACATCATCAAATCTCAACCTTTTTGAAAGGGGGGAGGTAGGCAGGCAAAATTTTGAGATCACAATGAGTCTAGATCCTCGGAGACTGTGCCATGTGACATAAGCCATATAGGGTGACTTATCTGTGAAATGTTCACGCCAAGATTCTCCTGGGTAGAAATACCCTTGCCATTCTTCCTGAGTTCTCACTTCTCTGCATAAGCAGGAACACAAGTGTGCACGCGTGCACACGCACACACAAGCAGAGGCACACACACTGGCCCCACACCCACACACGCCCACACGCATATGAATAACAAAGCTGGAGGGTAGAAAGGAGAGAGGAAGGTGTTACACTACTCGGTAAGGAAGACATAGGATGGTGGGAAGACGCTTCATATGTTGTTCTCTGGACTCCACAGGTATGTCTCTGGATCATGGGCCTCTTTTAAGTAATCAGAGTATAAAATCTACATATTGAGGAGCCTCCTGAACATCCCTGGGTCCTGTCCCAGTCCTTAGGGTAGAAAGAGATCTGGGACTCATTGTCCACCCAACCTGCTTCAGGGGCAGGCACTTCAGCTCCAACCTTTCCCTATCTCTGTGTTTTCCTGTGCCTTCAAGGGCAATTTGAGGCAAATACCAGAAATACTATCTTCCTTTGTATTAATCATGATTTACACACTAATTAGTGGTTTCCAGGAGAAGAGCAAGGCAGAAGACTGGCAGAAATGTTCAGGTTTAGGATGGAAGGAAAAAAAAGAGAGAACACCTTCACAGAGACCCCTTCCTGGCACTATGCCAGGTCTCAGAGAAACATCTGATACTTACAGTGTCAAAATATTACATCCGTTTCAGACTTGCCTTTGTCCCACCCTTTCCCTGTCACTCGTGGGAAGGAGCTGGCAGCAGTAGATAACTCTGGTTCATGGTGTCAAGCTGGAAGGGGCATAAGAACCACATATATATTCCTGCTGCTTGCTTTACAAATGAAGGAGGTGAAGCTCCAGGTGTTATGTAATTTTTCCTGTGACTTCCCCTTCACTTCTTCTTCTACTGAGAACCATCTGCTTCTGCTACATCCTAGGAATATCCTCCAGCCAGCAAAGTAACATTAGGGTTCCTTTTCTTTGTTGCCTTGGAGGGAGACGTCAGGTGCCGGGAGAAAGTCCTAGAGTTATTTGACAAGGATTTCTCTCCTATTTCTTCTAACAGCAGAGAAGCCCATAGAGGTGCCAGACAAGCCGGATCAGCTTTTCCTGATTTGTGTGCCAGCAATGGTTGTCTTCATCTTATGGAAACCCTTTATCAGATCCTAGAGTGAGATAACTTGACTATGGTGTCACATGTTAAATTTTTGGGGAAAGTCCTGGCCAGTGTAAGTACGGTAAAATATTCCTATTACAAAAGTAATGTATCTGGCAACGCATTCAGTGAAAATTTTGCTTTTAAAAAATAAACACAATTGAAAGCATTCTTATTCCCTTTACATCCATTTAAAGGGAGAGATGTTTCTCACTTTTGAGAAGTATTTTAAAATAATGTGTTTTCTTACATTTTAAAAATGGAAAAGGAAAACAGAATCCTGTCTCTCTTTGTAAAACTGTAAAGACACAACATTTTCAGTGTGGATTCTGTTTTAGAAACGTTTGCTACTCTCAAAAATATACCCCTAGCTTGTATTCTGGAGAGTTTGTTTTGATCCTTCCTATTTCGATCTAAAACGGACCTGAAGTTTATTTTTGTGCATGTGTGTGGGAGGGGCCGTGCTTTGGTGTTCTTCAACATGGATAGCCAACTGACACAGCATAATATTATTTTTCAAAAACACCAGTGCCAACTTTGTCTTAGACCAAGAGTGTGCGTATTCTTCTGGAATTTTTTTTTTTTTTAACAGCATCTCACTCTGTCTCCCAGGCTGGAGTGCAGTGGTACTATTTCGGCTCACTGCAACCTCTGCCTCCTGGGTTCAAGCGATTCTCCTGCCTCAGCCTCCCAAATAGCTGGGACTACAGATGCCCAACACCACACCCTGCTAATTTTTGTGCTTTTAGTAGAGACAGGGCTTTACCATGTTGGCCAGGCTGGTCTCGAACTCCTGACCTCAGGTGATCCACCCACCTCGGCCTCCCAAAGTGCTGGGATTACAGGCATGAGCCTCCGCACCTGGCCATTCTTCTGGATTTTTGGGTTAACCACTCTATGTCACTGGTCTATTTGTTTATCCTTCTCCCACTGCCACATTCACTTAATTGCTGTAGCTTTATAAGTCTGGAGAGTCAATGGAGTAAGTTCTTCCACTTATTTTTCTTGCTCAAGATTTTCTTGGCTATTCTAGACCTTCTGCATTTCATATCATATTTAGAGTACAATTATTAATTTTCATTGATAAAAAACTTGCTGGTATTCTGATGTGAATTTCACTGAAAGTATAGATCAAATTGAATAGATTTAGAACCTTTACAAAACTTCCAATCTGTAAACGCACAATTATATGAATGTATACATGTATATATACATATCTTATTTATTTTGTACATTGACCTTGAATCCAGAAGTTTTTGTAAAGATACATTAATTTCAATAGTTTATTTATTGAGTTTAAAATTTTTCTACAAAGAAAATCTTGGTGTTGTAAATAATGACATTTGATATTCTTCATTTTAATTCTTATGCCTCTTACTCTTTCTTTTGGTGTTATCACTGGCTACTTTATGAATCAACATTAAATAGAAGTGGTATTAGAGGAGCCTCTTATATTCTAATGCAGGGGGAAAGCTTTTAAACATTCACCATTAAGTATAATGTTTCTGATGGTTTTATGGATATTCTTTTTCAGATTCAGGAAAGGTTTTTTCTCTTTGAATCTTGCAGCTTTTCATAGGATATAAATTCTGAATTTTATTCTTTGTGGATTTTTCTTTTCATTATTATTGTATAGTATCACCTACATGCTTATGCATGCTGGAAAGTGATAACAAAATTGCTATTACCAGTTTCTGCAATATGTTTTTCATTATTTTATTTTTAATTTCTGTGTGGGGGCGTGCGTGGGTGTGCACATGCGTTTGTGTGCATGTGCGCATGTGTTTGTGCGTGTGCATCTGTGTGTTTGTGTGCGTTAGACAGAAAAAAAGAGAATTTATGTTTAAGGGGTTTAGGTGTGACACATAAAGATTTTGTAATTTGATTTTCTGTTTTTCATCTAAAGTGCCTAACTCTGTCTTTTAATGCCCTATAATTACATATAATGTGATAATCCATATACACAGACTTATTTATACTTCCTTATTTTGTGTTTTCTATTTGCCAAAAAAAAAATTGCTGTTTTTTTTCTTTTTTGGCCTGCTGTTGGATTGATAATGCTTTCAAATTTCTTTTATTTACTTTGTAATTTTGGAAACCATATATTTTGTTTATTTTTTATGATTCTTACTAATTGCTAACATACAAATTTAATACATTATTTTAACAAATCTAAAGTCAGTCCTAGTTTCAATTTTCATCAAGAATCTTAGCATTCTTTACTTATCACACATCTCCCTCTGTTTACTTATTTCCAAAAGGTTTAATTTTACCCTTTCAAAACACCAAAATAATTGTTTTATAGCCCGTTGTTTATAAAATTTACTAAGATATTCTATTTGAAATTATGTGTAAATATTGTTTTCATATATTCGATTTACCTCTGGGTTCGCTTTTGTTCTTATTGAGGAATATAGTGGTATACTGAGGATCTGTAGGTCCTCAGTACCCTTCTGATTTGTATATCCAATAATAGCTTACTTTGCTCTCATTCATTCAAGAGAGTTATTGCAGATATAAAATTGTGGAATGACAGCTTCTCCCCTTCTTGGTACAGTAACAATAGTAGCTCATCATCTTCTGAACTCTTCTCGTCGATGAGAAGTCTCTGTCAGTGGCGTTGTTGCTCTTATTAGATCATTGTCTTTTACCTTTGATAATTTGTAATATTACCTGTTAATACTAGAAAAATTAAATTTTAAGAGACTATAACAAAGACTTGAAGAGACAAATAAAATTATAGTTTCTATTAAAAATCAAAAAGGTTATGAAACAAAAAGGCACTATAATGAACCAAGAAATATGTGCATACATGTATTAGACACATATATATAAATATATATTTATATGTATACATACATATGTGTATCAACTTAAAAATCTAAGAAAAACAAAGTTATTAAATTTTAAAAAATTAGTAAGATGAGATAAATTTTAAACTGATGTCAGTCACAGAATAAATTCTGTAGGTTTTATGGATACTCTTTTTCTTTTTTTAACTTTTAAGTTCAGGTGTACATGTACAGGTTTGTTACACAGGTAAACTCATGTCATGGGGTTTGTGGTACATACTATTTCATCACTCAGGTATTAAGCCTAGTACCCATTAATTGTTTTTCATGATTCTCTCCCTCCTTTCACCTTCTGCCTTCTGATGGGCCCCAGTGCCTGTTGTTCCCGTCTATGTGTCCATGTGTTCCTATCATTTATCTCCCATGTATAAATGAGAATATGTGGTATTTGATTTTCTGATCCTGTGTTAGTTTCCTAAGGATAAAGACCTTCAGCTCCATCCATGTTCCTACAAGGGACATGATCTCATTCTTTTTCATGGCTGCATAGTATTCCATGGTGTATATGTACCACATTTTCTCTATCTAGTCTACCAGTTTTTAATATTTAGGTTGATTCCATGTCTTTACCATTATGAATAGTGCTGCAATAAATGTATGTGTTTATGTGTCTTTATAATGGAATGATTTATATTCCTTTGGGTGTATACCCAGCAATGGGATTGCTGAGTCAAATGGTAATTCTATTTTTAGTTCTTTAAGAAATCTCCAGGGCTGGGTGCAGTGGCTCATGCCTGTAATCCCAGCGTTTTGGGAGGCCGAGGCAGGCAGATCATTTGATGTCAGGAGTTCAAGACCATCCTGGTCAACATGGTGAAACCCTGTCTCTACTAAAAATACAAAAATTAGCCACGTGTGATGGCATGTGCCTGTAATCCCGGCTACTTGGGAGGCTGGGGCGAGAGAATCACTTGAACTTGGGAGGCGGAGGTTGCAGTGAGCCAAGATTGTGCCATTGCACTCCAGTCTGGGCAACAGAACAAGACTCTGTGTCAAAAAAATGAAAAGAAAAATAAAAAAAAAAAAAAGAAAGAAAAAGAAAAGAAACTCCAAACTGCTTTCTGCAGTGGTTGAACTAGTTTACTTTCCCACCAACAGTGTGTAAGCGTTCCCTTTTCTCTCTGCAGCCTTACCAGCATCTGTTATGTTTTGACTTTTTAACAGTAGCCCTTCTGACTGATGTGAGATGGTATCTCATTGTGGTTTTGATTTGCATTTATCTGATGATTAGTGATGTTGAGCATTTTTTCATACGTTTGTTGCCTGCTTGCATGCCTCCTTTTGAAGTGTCTGTTCATACCGTTTGCTTACTTTTTAATGGGATTTTTTTTTTTTTGTAAATTTGTTTAAGTTCCTTATAGATGCTGGATATTAGACCTTTGTCAGATATATAGTTTGCAAATAATTTCTCCCATTCTGTAGATTGTCTGTCTACTTTGTTGATAATTTCCTTTACTGTGCAGAACTCTTTAGTTAATTAGATCTCATTTGTAAATTTTTGCTTTTATTGCAATCGCTTTTGGCATCTTCATCATGAAATTTCTGTCCGTTTCTATGTCCAGAACGATATCACCTAGATTTTGTCTTGCAAGGTTTTTATTGCTTTGGGTTTTACATTTAAGTCTTTAATCCATTGTGAGTTGATTTTTGCATATGGTGTAAGGAAGGGGTCCAGCTTCAATCATCTGCATATGGCTAGCCAGTTCTCCCAGCACCATTTATTGAATAGGGACCCCTTTCGCCATTGCTTTTTTCAGTCAGCTTTGTTGAAAATCAGATGGTTGTAGGTGCAAGGCCTTATTTCTGGGTTCTCTATTCTCTTCCATTAGTCCATATGTCTGTTCTTGTACCAGTATTATGCTGTTTTGGTTACTGTAGCCCTGAAGTGTAGTTTGAAGTCAAATAGCATGATGCCTCCAGCTGTGTTCTTTTTGCTTAGGGGTGCCTTGGCTATTTGGGCTCTTTTTTTTTTGTTTCATATGAGTTTAAAAATAGTTTTCTCTAGTTCTGTGAAGAATATCATTGGTAGTTTGATAGGAATAGCATTAGGCAGTATGGCCATTTTAACAATAGTGATTCTTTCTATCAATGAGCATGGAATGTTTTTCCATTTGTTTGTGTCATCTCTGATTTCTTTGAACAGTGTTTTGTAGTTCTCATTGTTGAGACCTTTCACCTCCCTGGTTAGCTGTATTCCTACGTATTTTATTCTTTTTGTGCCAATTGTGAATGGGATTGCATTTCCAATTTGGCTCTTGGCTTGACTGTTGTTGGTGTATAGAAATTCTAGTGATTTTTGTATGTTGATTCTGTAGGTTTTATGGGTACTCTTTTTCAAATTAACGAATTTTTTTCTATTTAAATTTTGCGGTTCTTTAGTCTGAGTAGTTAATGAGTAATGAAAAAATGAATTTTGCAGTTCTTTTGTAGGAAATAAATTCTAAATTTTGTATTCTTTGTGAATTTTGTTTTGAAAAAAATGTCAAGAACATGGTGAAGAGTGAAAGAAAGAAAAAATATCTTAAAGAACAGGTAAGAGACATATAAGATATGTTGATAGATGATAATATTGATCCAATAGAAATTCCAGGAAGTCTACACACAGTGAAATGTAGAGTATGGAGGAAAGATAGTCATCCGAGAAAATTTTTGGTCATTTACATTTATTGCGAATTTATTTTTTATTTATTCTATTTTGTTTCAGGGTTCATTTTTGATCTAAAGACTCGGGTCATCTTCAGTTACAAAAATTTCAATTTGCTTGAGTATATATTTACCTTTATTATATTCATTAAGTGGAATGCATTTTATTAGTGATTTAAAGACAAATTATTTTCAATTCTGGAACATTTTTGGTGAAATCTGTTCAAAATTGTTTCCTCCCCATTTTCTTCATTCTTTTGCTTAGGAAACTATCATATCTAAATTTAGTCTTTCAATCATTTATGTCTCTCAGCTGTGCTTTCAAAATGTTATCCTTTTGCCTGTCTGTATTAAAATCTGGGTAGATTCCTTCATGACATCTTCCAATACACAACTTCTTCCCTTTAATGGTAGGTGTGGACATTATCCTCTTTATTGTTTTTAAAATTGTGTGTTATATTTCTTACTGCAAAAGTCTATAACTGATTTGTTTTTATACACTGTATTTTCATGGCTATTTTATTTTTCTTAATTTATGTGTCATTTTAGAAAATATTATGTCTTCATTAATGTATTAAAGCATCCTGATCATCCTTATATTAATAAGTCTTTGGAAGATTGTTCTATACATCTAATTGCATCTTCAATGAATTTAAGGTTCTAATTATTTACTTTGTTTTACCTTTTTGATGTTAAATTTGTGTTTTAAAACAAACATGTTAAGCAAATTTTGAGTGGAGGAGTTTTTATTTTTATTATTGTCATTATTATTATTACTTGATTTTTCTATCTTGTTTCTCCCTCTTGTGGTCTTTAGATTTTGTTGTTCTTCACCTGGCTCCAAGGGCCCCTTATAAAAATCAGGTCTTATAACACTTTCTCAGGTTCTGTTGATCAAACTATAGAACTGGCAAGCATATTGACTTCTTGAATGTCACTTTATCCAGCAACCCAATAGTTGTTTTAAAACTTCTTTCATGGCCCCAATCCAACCCCTTAGCTTCAAACAATCACATCAGTACCGCATCTCGCAACAACTTGCCTTAACCCCATAAAAGCTAAGTTTCCGGTATTACTCTCTGCTTCCAGACTTGGAGCATATTATGTTTCTGATTCATTTCTGGTGTATGAAGGAGCTGTCACATTTTAAACTCTCTGGGGTTTGCATTTTGTATTTTATCTCTCATATCCATGTATTTGAAGTAGAGGAGAAATTGGAAACCCATCTTGAGCAAAAATCTTCACTCTCTTCTTATGTAAATATGTCATCAGTAGCGTAGGTACAATGATAAAATTGTTCATGTCACTGAGCTCAACTTCTGGGATGAAATAAAGATTGGTGAAAACAGTGGTACATGAAAGAGGACCGGCCTCTATCTATTGCCTCATTAGATTTAGCTGATTGTTGCTTTCAATGAATATCACAAAATGACAAATCTATTTTTCTCAAAAGAAGCTAGAGACACCAATTTTAACACGAAATCTCCTAATTTTTAATATTAATCAATAACTACAGATTTTAAATATCTCTAAAAGCCAAATTTGTGAGTCAACATCAGAGGACTTTGGGCTGGATGGACCCATGAAATACTGATTTGTGGCCTCTGGCATAAAATTCATGCTCTATAATGAAATGTTTTTTATTTTCTCCCATCAGCTGTGAAATTTCTGTCTTAAGTACATCACAGGAATTTTTGTTTTGTCACGAGAACATGGAAAGCAATCGGACCTGGATCACAGAAGTCGTCCTGCTGGGATTCCAGGTGGACCCGGCCCTGGAGTTGTTCCTCTTTGGGTTTTTCTTGCTATTCTACAGCTTCACCCTGATGGGAAATGGGATTATCCTGGGGCTCATCTGCCTGGACTCAAGACTGCACACACCCATGTATGTCTTCCTGTCACACCTGGCCATCGTGGACATGTCCTATGCCTCGAGCACTGTCCCTAAGATGCTAGCAAATCTTGTGATGCACAAAAAAGTCATCTCCTTTGCTCCTTGCATACTTCAGACTTTTTTGTATTTGGCATTTGCTATTACGGAGTGTCTGATTTTGGTGGTGATGTGCTGTGATCGGTATGTGGCAATCTGTCATCCCTTGCAATACACCCTCATTATGAACTGGAGAGTGTGCACTGTCCTGGCCTCAACTTGCTGGATATTTAGCTTTCTCTTGGCTCTAGTCCACATCACTCTTATTCTGAGGCTGCCTTTTTGTGGCCCACAAAAGATCGACCACTTTTTCTGTCAAATCATATCCGTGTTCAAATTGGCCTGTGCTGACACTGGGCTCAACCAGGTGGTCCTCTTTGCGGGTTCTGTGTTTGTCTTAGTGGGATCGCTCTGCCTCGTGCTGGTCTCCTATTTGTGCATCCTGGCGGCCATCTTGAGGATCCAGTCTGGGGAGGGCCGCAGAAAGGCCTTCTCCACCTGCTCCTCCCATCTCTGCGTGGTGGGGCTCTTCTTTGGCAGCGCCATCGTCATCTACATGGCCCCAAGGTCAAGCCATTCTCAAGAACAGAGGAAGATCCTTTCCCTGTTTTACAGCCTTTTCAACCCGATGCTGAACCCCCTCATCTACAGCCTTAGGAACGCAGAGGTGAAAGGGGCTCTAAAGAGAGTTCTCTGGAAACAGAGATCAATGTGAAGAATCATTTGGGGTATCCTGAGTGTGTAAGCATGGTTCTCACGACCCTGGGTCCTGGAAATTCTTTTTAGTTCTTTAATTTACCACACCCAGTACTGTTTATCTTTGGACTTCTTATAAAAAGAGAAACTGGCTGGGTGTGGTGGTTCACGCCTGTAATCCCTGCACTTTGGGAGGCTGACCCGGGTGGATTACCTGAGGTCAGGAGTCCGAGACCAGCCTAGCCAACATGGTGAAACACCATCTCATTAAAAATACAAAAATTAGCCAGGCATGCTGGTGGGCGCCTGTAATCCCAGCTCTATTTGGGAGGCTGAGGCAGGAGAATCGCTTGAACCCGGGAAGTGGAGGTTGCAGAGAGCTGAGATTGTACCACTGCACTCCAGCCTGGGCGACAGAGCAAGACTCCATCTCAAAAAAAAAAAAAAAAAAAAAAAAGAAAGAAAAAAGAAAAGAAAAGAGAAAGAGAAACTAATTACTTTTACTATTTAAGTCATTGATACCAAACCTGAGATAAACTTATGAAACAGAAAATCACAATCTAATCCTACTTGTGAATATAGATGCAAACCTCTTAAGGAAAATATTAATAAAATAAGTCCAGCAGAATGAACTAAGGATGTATTATAATGAAACTATGTATACCCTAAAAATGCAGCAACAATTTAGCATTAAAACAAACAACAAAAATAACTTGCCACGTTAATAAATTAAAGGATACATTTCATATGAACATCTCAGTAGATCCAAGAAAGTGTTTGACAAGATTTAGGATCAATTCTTTATAAGCTAATATAGCAGTAAGACTTTTTAAACAGAATCTACCAAAAAACAAAACAAAAATAAAAACAAAGCAGACGTCATGGTTAATGGTGAAATGTTAGCATCTGTCCTTTTCAGATAAAGAATCAGACACAAAAAGAAATCACTGGTTTTTCTTGATTTAACTTTTTGCTAGAGATCCCAAGCAGTACAGTTAGACAAAAAGAGCAAATACACCCATGCATGCACACACACGCACACACACACATGTGAGAAAGAAGCAAATTGTAATTACATACAAATGACATTGCTGTCTATGTAGGAAATTCAAAAGAATTACAATAAATTTTAAAGTCACTTGATACAAAATCAATATGAAAATCTATTATATTTTTAAAGCAATAACAAACAATTAAAATGAAACTTGAAAAAATGCTACCACACTACAACAGGATTTAATTCTGAAATGCTTAGGAATAATTATAACAAAGAGTATACAAAAACTCTAAAGAGACAATTAAAAATTTATTGAGAGACTATGGTAAATAAATAGATATACAATGTGTGGTATGCCAAGTTCTTGGACTGAAAAACATAGTATTACAAAGATTCAATCTCCTTATACAATCCCAATCAGTATCCCAGCAGGGTGTGTGGATGTGTGCAGAACCCAACCAACTAATCTTAAAATTCAGGGGACCAAGGCTAGCTCAAACCCGATTAAAAGAGAAAGGGTACAATGTGGGAGGATTTGATCCTCCAGATATCAAAAAACACTATGTAGTGCTAATAAGTAGAACAGTGTGATATTTATACACAGATAGACCAATATAAACAAACCAAACAGTATAGAAAGCAAATTAGCATGTATTTGCTTTTATTAGAACTTGCTATATTAGAGGTGTTGCATGGCATATCACTGGGGAATGAAAAAGTTTTGAAGTAAATGGTGTTGGGATAACCAAGTCTTTATAAAGATATTCAAATCATGCAGAAAATTCAACTTCCAGTGTGTTCAAGATTTAAGTGTCAAAGGCAGAACTCTAAAGCTTCTAGAAGAGATACAAGAGAAGGATTTTTTTAAACAATACATAACATTGCTATTGTGAAATAATATTTGATATTATAAAATCTTTAAGTTGCGTTAAATAAAAATATTGGTATATGTGACTGGGTTGAAATTAAGAATTTATGTTAATCAAAACAGGGCATAAAAAGTGAAAAGACAAGCCACAAAATCTTCTCCTGGAAGGCTTTCTAATTTATCGGCTCTCAAGCAGTACCTCCCCAAAGACCAGCATATTTCAGAGTCTCATGCATTGTCTTGACTAGGTGACTTTCAATCATATCTCTTCAGTCTATCTTTTTATGGCATTATTAAGTACTTGAAGTTTTTCTTTTTATATATTTTTTTCATATGTGTTTTGTCAGTTTACAATCAGTAATATACAAGATCACTGTACACATCAATTTTGTCTTATCATAGATGTGTCTCTAGTATCTAGAGCAGAACTAGGTACAGAGAAGATTCTCAATAATTATCTGTTGACAGATGAACAGTAGGTATCCCCAGGAAAGTGTAAGCCCATCCACATTCTTCCTGAAACCAAGGAGCAAGCAAGTTAGGGGGAGAGAGATGCACTTTTGTGTTCTATTTATTAATAATTTCTATTTTGCACATGAGAAGATCGAAGAACACAGAGGTTGAGTAACTTACCCTGAGTCATTGAGTTAGCATAATCAATGGAAAATAGGTTCTCTGGCTCCAGAGCTTGTATTGTCTTGTTGTCAAAGAATAGAAGTTTATGTCCAAGATCAGGTGCCAAACATTGTCGAGCTCTAGTGAGGACTTTCTTCAGGCTTTCAGAGGGTGTCTTCCCACTGTGTCTACACATGACAGAGAGACAGAGAGAGCCCATATTCTCAATACAATACTAACTCTATGTACAAGTGTAGCTTACACCAATGACCCAATGATTCAAGACAAAAGATAAACATATCTCCCTTCTACCACCAGGAAGGAAAGTTACCAGGATTGTTGAAGGAGGACTTTTTTTCTCTCTCTCTCTTTTCCTTCTTTCTCTTTCTTTCTTTCTTTTTCTTTCTTTCCTTCCTTCTCTCTCTCCCCTTCCTTCCTTCCTTTCTCTTTCTTTCTCTTTCTTTCTTTCTTTCTTTCTTTCTTTTTCTTTCTTTCTTTCTTTCTTTCTTTCTTTCTTTCTTTTTTTCTTTCTTTTTCTCTCTTTTTCTCTCTTTTTCTCTCTTTTCTCTTTCTTTCTCTTTCTTTCTCTTTCTTCTTTCTTTCTTCTCTCTTTATTTTCTTTATTTCCTTCCTTCCTTCCTCCCTCTTTTTTTTTATGAAGGACACATTATTGTCTCCTATGGAATTCTCAACTGTGAATACTCTATTGGGAATAATTATTATGATATTGAACCACTGTCACTAAAGGGAATTAATATTCCCTTCAACCATGAGATCTAGTGATCATTAATTACCATGTGAGATATGCAGGGGTGGTAGTTTTACAAACTTAACTCTATGGGTAAATAAACAAAAAAAAATTTGTCAAAATGTAAGTAAAAGAGACCTTATCATAAAGGTAATATAGACACTAGGCTTGAAAAACTAAAATTAGTAGGGGAAAAAAGATAAGTCATTCAGGTAAAAAGAACAGCAAGAGTCATCATAATGTGTGTCATCTTACAAAAATTAAGATAAGAGTAGAATAAAAATAGAATTTTTAATTCTGAAATCACCTTAAATTTAAAAATGAAAGCGGAATAGAAGTTTTTTGGCAATACAGTATATGAGTCATTTTCAGATTTTGTTGTAGTGAGAAAATTTTCTGACATAACAATGTCTAAAACCAATAAAGAAACAAGAGAAAACTCTTTTTTGTCTTTCCCCTTTTTATCAAGAAGAAAAATCTTTTCCAGAAAGACTTCCTCTCAGCAGATTGATTGTTTGTATTGCTTTGGCCAAGATTGAGTCAAATGGAAGTCCTTAATCCACTTACTAACAAAGAAGAGGAGATTGAATGCTTGGCTTAGATCAGTCATGGTTTAATCTCCCCTAGCTCATAGCAAGGACCATGTTCTCTGATATCTGCACTGCTTGAGAATCAGTATAGGGTCAGCAAGGAAGTGGGCAATGACCATCGAGCACACAACTGGCTTATCGGCCAAATGGTTTAAATTCTGAAGCTAACCTCCTTAAATCTTGAAAAGAAGTAGGCCTTTGAAGTGTGCAAATTTTCTCATCCATCAATTTTTGGGACCCAAATGATACTCTGTGAACATAAGGCACAATATTTAAAACTATAATGGCTATAATCTGTAAATATAATAAAAAATTATTCTTACGTCAAAGGGACTCCTTTAAGAACCTAATCTGATACTGCTTAAAAAAAAGATTCTGAATTAGAATAAGGATTTTAGTTACAGAGTAGATGCTCTTCCTTCTGCTATATTAAATATATATATACACACACACACACACACACACACTTCAAAACAGCGTGAGGAGTATGAAAACAGTTCTATAAAAATATCTAAGATTGTCAGTTTATCCTTCTAGCCATATGTTTCTTTAAGATCACAAAAATATCTGCAATTCAATTAACCAAATATGTAAGGGATATGATTGTATTTTCCTGTATTGCCTAACTTATTTTCATATTGGGCAAATGTTCTTTTCACACAAAAAATTAAAGTCAAAATGCTTTCCTAAAATATTGTGGGATCTCATTTTTCCTAAATTATTTATCTGTCCTACTGTCTTTGCATCTGTATATGTTAATGAAGAAATTTTGAGGATATTGAGCTATCATAATTATTTCTGGGTGCTGTGACCTAAAATAATTTTATTTTTTTTTCATTGAACTTTTTAAAAATGTCTTTATTTTGTACATGTTGAGCTTAAGTCCTTCCTACCAAAAAGAGGGCAATTTTTTTTTTCCCTTAAAGTATGCAGGGAAACAGGATGACAAAGAAGTATTAAGACTTTTAAGAAACAGGGAACATGAGTACAGATTTCCTGTTTACCACCAGCATGGAGCAAAGGGAATGCACACAGTTTTCTCTTTTGATCAGTTGTATCCCTCATGCCTATAACCTGAACTGTGCCTGATACATTACTGGTATATGATGAACACTTGATTAAGGTAGACACTGGGGGCCAGCACCAACTTTCCAACTGTTGAACAAAGTGCAATGCAATACTGTTGTCCCGTTAATAAGCCCAAACACGGAGACGAAATTGCTGGAGAAGTCTGTGGCTGTAAGAGAGAAAGGCAACATCTCCCTTCAAGCCTATTCATCCACAGTATATCGAGAGTGGCAGCAAGTTAGAAAACTCTCTTTGACAGTATTTTCTCTCACCTGATTTTCTAGGAAGGAAGTATGTATTCATTAGAATACATCAGCTGCAAGTAACAAAAGTCATGTTAATGACTTCTCTCCTCTGCATGGATTCTTTGTGCCAGTTGCTAAGACTGCCTACCTCTTCCACCGCCTCATATGATACATCCATTCCAACTTTGTATTGAAGACTTTCCTTAATAGTCTGCTATTCTCTTTCTGTCTGGACTGGTTCCATCCCAACAATTCCATCTGCCTTTATCTTCAGGTGGACACTCTAGTTCATTAATCATGCCAACCTCTTTTTTGGTTTACTCCTTTGTTTTGATGGAGCACCTCCCACAATAGCTTTGTAAGGTTAAGGTGAGATGCAATCACAGAAGTGATGGTGAAAACAGCCCTTAACATTTCAAATCCCTTACCATTGTTTATATTATTTTATCTTCTCCAATAACCCACTGAAATCCTATGAAGGAAGTAGAATTTTTAAAAAAGAAACAAAAACAGTAAAAACTCAAGCCCCGCAAAGGAGATATTTCTCTCTCAGAGATGGCAAATGTTAAAATATGCTTAGGCCAGTTGTAGGTATGGTAATTGATATAATCCACAAATACCTACTTCAAAATTGACTCTCACTTAATAAAAGTCCATCACCACTGATGGAGCCATGTATACTTTACAATATTTACTATTGCTAAAATATAAAATGTTAATCAGTGTAAATGTAACACTCACAAGAAGTCTAAGACTTTCCATGAAAAATGTTTTGCTCTCACCGTTTCAAAGATTAGAAGCAAAAACAGGCAAATTATGATATGTGTTTGTATCTATAGTAGCCTGTGTTAAATGTCATTATATTGTACTCAACAAAAGGAATAAAATTGTGCTACTCATGCCAGTCTGAACAAATATGCACCAAAATATTATTCTTAGCTCTATCCAGGTGTTGGTTAGTCAAATTTATTTTTCTGTAATAACCTCATGTGAAAAATGAACAATAAAAAATACTAAAAGTAAAATATTACTTAAACACTATCTTGAAGCATTCTTATAAGAAGTGCTTCTTTGGTCTATCGCAGAAGGGAGACTGATCTGGGCTGAAATAGTTGAAGAGGGCTCCATGAGGGCTTTGAAGGGTTGGTGTTATATATGAATTCAAGTGGGTAAAACAAGATTAAACTGACTTGAAACAAGGAATAGGAATTTCAAGAAGGGAAGCTGCTGTAGGATAGCACTTGAATGAAATAGAGTGTGTGCACTGGAGAATAAGGAGATAAGTGGAGGGAAGCTCTACTGGCCACACAGATCATTTTAAAAGAAAAATAACCCCATTAGCCTCCTCTTGAATAGATATATTTTAGCGTTCTCCACAATAGATTAAATACTATTATTGTGAAGTGCTTCTTCCACCATAGTTCAAAAACTAAGACTCTATAGAGAACTAGATTAAAAACAGACACGTAGTAAGAAAGAACTGGAAGGATTTTGCAATCATCACTCAAAGAAAATGAGAGAGAGAGAGAAGCATGCTCATTTTATCTGTAGACCCTAACTTAAGATGAGGAAATCAAAATGTGGCTAAGAAATTTAGAGATGTTTGAGATAAAAGGCACATTGAAGAAATTTAAGGAAGAAGATGAGGTATACCTGAACTGCAAAGTCAAAAATATTTGTAAGTGAGAAATGTGGAATGATTATCAAGAAGTCACAGTCTCTCCTCTATAGTCAAACAGCAGGAATTGGAAAGTGGAGCAATTTTAAGACCGATAAAATAAGTAAGTTTTAAGAGAATTTAATTGATATATTATCTTGAATATTTTGTTTTCTCTCCAAGATCTTATCTCATGAACAGAAATCCTGTCCCCATCCAATTTCAAGTAAACACACTAAAATAAATCCCATGAGAATACAGAAGGAACAAAATGAATAAACATGTGAGATGCTTTGATTGGTTTACTTGCTAACAGAAAAGCAATACATTCTATAGTTTCCTCTAGGGAGAATATGAGTGGATGTAATCTCACATGGTTCTGCTCACGGAATCATTATTTTTGTCTGGGGAGTTAGTTGTAGACAAATGATAATAGAATAAGCCCTGGCTTGCACAAACTAAGTCTATCATAAAGTTCAGGAGAGCTCTGTTGCTGGGTTTCACCTCCCAAGGAGGCCCCTTTAGAGACGAGAATCAATCTCAGTCTCTTTATTCTTCCCTCCTGTCATTGAGGTTTCTTCTAAGCCCAAGGCTATGTTTAAAGAAAAGACTACAGATTATGCCACTGTAAGTAAAACTGATTCGTTGAGAGGAAGTTTGCAGATGGGAAAAGGGAACCAGAAGTGAATGACATTACCAGCTTAAGGTATTTTTGACAAAACACCCCCTTCATGTAGTTTCCTTCTGGCCGTAAGCCTATGTTTGTAACTGGGGTCCTGAGAGGAGCTCTGGGGACCACTACTGGTCCTCACAACCATGGGGTGGTCCTGGTTCCTCTCACCCTCCTGGTCCCTCATCCTCACGTGCCAGTGCCTGGCTTTGTCATGACTCCCCCAGAGAAGAGGAAGAGATACTATCCATGTAGGATATTATCTGGCTAAAGTGCTAAAAAGAACTCCAGCGACTACATGGCCCAGGTGCCTCTTCTTACAAATAAGAAAACACTAAATCGAAGTTACTAAGTAGTTCACTTGTCCTGAAATTGATTGATCTTCCTTCTGCCATTGCTAACTGTCTGCCCTTCTGATTCTTGAACCATGGTCTGGCTAACTAGAACCCACTGCTCAGTTGTTCAAGAGAGAGATGCCATTCTCTCATAGGGCAACCCAATGCCTGTGGGGAAAAGATTCTCCTTCTTGTTTCCTTTTTTAGCAGAGGAACTGTTAAACATATAACGCGTTTCCTTGTTATTATTGGATCCAGAAGTCACCTTCCAATGATTGTTTCAAATCATCAATAAAGGTTTTTATGCACTTATTAAGTGCCTTATGATAGATAACTCATTTAATCCTCACAACCATCCTATAAGGTAGGGTTTGTTACCCACCCCATTTTGCAGATGGGGTAACTGAGGCACAGCAAGGCACAGAAAAGTCATAAATTTAGTGTGTAGCAAAGCCAGGATCTGAACCCAGGCAATAGGGCTCTATCTAGAATCTTTGCTTGTTTTTTTTTTTTCTAAATTATGCTATTCATTAGGATCAAATTGAGTATCAAAAGTAACTACTGAGATGGTAAGTAATTTATGAGTGATTGGAAATATTTGAAAAATCTGTGCTGTCCCAGAACCCCATCTTTGATAGCCATGGCTTCCATTCTGACTAAAATATCAGTAAAAACATTTATTTTTGATTGGTGTTAAATATGTCCCCTTTTCTTCCATAAGATTCTCTCTCTCTCTCTCTCTGTCATAGGCATGGCAGAATAGCACTTTGAGTTTTGAAAACCTGTATTTTCTTTTTTAATATAGGAATGAGGTTACATTAAATGATTCTTTTCATCTCTTCAAGTTTTCTTTTTAAACTTAATTTTATGACTCAAAATAGAAAAACAATGGCAATGAAAACAAAATGTGTTTTTATTTAAATTCAGAAATAACCAAAAATGAATGCAAAATAAATGTGAAAGAGTTTGCAAAACTGTAATGATTGCGTCAGATTTTTAATTCCAATGATTTAGATTCTTGCCTCAATTTTGTGGTCTCCGTAATGCTGTAAATAACAGCTAACATTTATTAAACCATTAACAGGCATCCTAGTGGTACTCATTCTTCACATCAGCCCTTTAGATATCTGTTGTCATCATTTTACAGATGAAAATAGTGAGGTTCAGAATAAAGGACTCAACTTTGTAATGTTCACCATTCAGAATCAAGGTCAGAGTGATGGTCTAAAGAGCACTGCTAAGAATGCTTATCTCATTCTTCTTCAGAGACCACATTTTTTTAAATTACTGCTAATTTTGTCATGCTATGGAAGAACAGAGAACTGTATCCATGAAGGCTTTTTCCTCATTCTGTGCACTGAAAATCTTTCTTTGATGCGTAGCTGGAGTAGACTCTCAAAGAAAACTTCATTTCAGGCATCTGTGTCTTTATTGTATCTGCTCAGGCTTTTTCTCAGAGAAAAAATAATCTGACTTCTGAAACTATAAAATCCGAAATGCAAAACCATGCCAATAATGAAAAATGTGTTCAGCTTGCAGTATACTTTTCTATCATCCTTGGCTTCACAAATGAGCTGATACAACATTAGTTTGTGCAAAGAATCACCGTTATAGAGTTGTCGTCACCCTATAACCCTTGCTAGCAAACTCTTAAAATGTACATTTGACATCTCATGTTACATTTGGTTTGGATGCAGTTCACATCTAATGAAATTAGACTAACAGTTCTATTTGCTCCTTTATTTATTCCATTCCTTCAGAAATCGTTTATTTTGGCTACTGCTTTCTTTCAGAAATGTCATACAAAAAAAAATCACATGTAAAATTCTATAAATACAGATAATTTTACTTATAAAACTTTGATTAGTCAAAATCCTAACCATTTGGCAAAAGGAAGCTCATGATGCATTTGTAATTGCTGAGGCATCCAAGTGCTTGCTACCCTGGGTCCCTGAACTGGGTGCAGAAACACAGAGATGCACACAGCACAGCTGAGAGCCACTCTCTCACATCCCACACCCAGGAATCTGTCTCAGGCTGCCCTCCCTCTGTAAGTTGTGATCCCACTTCACCTCTGGAAGGTCTCCTATGTCTCATCGGAAGACTATCTTTGGAAAGAAATTTAGTCTTTTCAGCTCCCTGTTTCTTTCTTTCAAGTTTTAACTGGAAATTCCCAGAAGTTACTTTATAAATGAGAAAATTTAAAGGCATTGAAATGTAGTTCTCTGTATGATGAACTTCATTTTCTTTGACCTGTGCAGATTCATAACTTGGCTTTGTTTCTGCCCTCGTTCACAATTTGGTGGACTTGGCAATAATTTTCAACCTGATTTAAGATCCACTTCTACTTTTAGTCAATAGACAATGTTGATTGTTTCTCTATCAGGACAACTCAGGGAAAAAATATATGCTTCCATAGGAGAAATGATACTGAAGTTTTTCAATATCTATTTACTTGTTAGGGGTTAATACTTTCTCATAATTTAGTGACATTTCTCCCACTTGAAGCTCTAAGAAAGTCTTCTAAGATTAGATATTCCTGTTAAAACTTGGTAAGAAGACCAGATGTGGTGGCTCACGCCTGTAATCCCAGCACTTTGGGAGGCCAAAGTGGGCAGATCACTTGAGGTCATTAGTTCAAGACCAGCCTGGACAATATGGTGAAACCCTGTCTCTACTAAAAATACAAAAATGAGTTGGATGTGGTGGCGCACGCCTGTAGTCCCAGCTACTCTGGAGGCTGAGGCAGAATTGCTTGAGCCCAGGAGGCGGAGGTTGCAGTGAGCTGAGATCGTGCCACTGCTCTCCAGCCTGGGCGACAGAGCAAGATTTCGTCTCAAACAAAAACAAAAACAAACAAACAAAAAAATTTAGTGAGAAGATGAGCAGAAATAGAGTAAACTTTAATTCTATATTTCATTGTGAAGTTTTTCCAAATAAGAAATGTCCTGTTTTGTTTCCTGTAAAGCATAAAGTTTATTAAAAAACAAACAGATGTGCAAACAATTTATACAAAGGTAAGTTGCTGAGTATTCCTAGTTTGTAGAGGTCATCAGTATAAACAATTTCATGCTTAATTTAAAGAATTTTCCTGCATATATATGAATGGATACAAAAGACATAAATATATTTATATTCTAAAATATAAATCAGGTCATATAATACACATATACATTAACTTCATGTGATGATCTAAAGATCAAAATTGTCCTTTTTCATGGCTGCATGGTATTCTGTGTTGTAATAACAGCCAAATGAAAATAATCTATCCCCAACTGATAAAATTTTAAGTTAATTCCAATTTTTTTAATTTTTTAATTTTTAAAAAATGTTTGTGGGTATATAGTAGGCATATATATTTATGGAGTATATGAGACGTTTTGATACAAGCATGCAATCTGAAATAAGCACATCATGGAGAATGGGGTGTCCATCTCCTCAAGCATTTATCCTTTGAGTCACAAATAATACAAATACAATTATACTCTTTAAGTTATCTCAAAATGTACAATTATGTTATTATTGACTATAGTCACCCTATTGTGCTATCAAATCATTATTCAAAATTGTTTTTAAATATAAATAAGATTACAAAGAATAAGTACAACCTTTTGCTCACTATGCTTCAGGTACATTGTGTTTCTTTCTTTCTCTTTGCAGAAGTCACCAAGTGCTTCTTGTTTAGAGACTTTGCCTTTACTGTTCCCTTACTGTTCCCTGTGAAGAGAATGGTCCTCCTTTAGCTCTGGGCGGGGTTGTGGCCTTCATTGTTTAGGTTCCTTTCACCTCACTCTTCTTGAGGGGGACCTTTCCTGATCATCTCATCTAAAGGAGCCTTCCTCAAACCAAGCAACTTTCGATTATTTTATCCAGATTATTTTTTGTTGTTCTTTTCACAGTCAGTAATTATCTTATTTACAGATCATGCACTCCAGGATCATTTGTTAAAGGATGGATGAAGTACCAATTGAAACTGGACACTATTGTTCTCTTATCAAACTAGCAAAGGTTGAAAATAAAAATACTTAGTAGTGATGACCATGTGGGGAAGAGGCATGATTCTGAGGTACACATCAGTGATACATGATATTGGTATACACTAATAGAATTTATATAGGTATAAATTACTAGAATTTATATTGGTAAATTTTCTGAAGCAAAGCTGGAAATAGATATCAAAAGCTTTGAAATATCAATATATTTAGCACCTGCAAATTCACTTTTAGAATACATTCTCAATTAAAATTCATCAATATAAGCCAAACATAAGTTTGTAAGAATATTTATCTCAATGCTACCAAACATAAGAGAAATAGAAACCAAAAATTTCTGGCAAGAAAAAAAATTCAATAAATTGTAACAAAAAGGATATTGTACTGCTTTTATATATTATTATATATTAATGTATTTCCTTTTATTTTTGTATATTATATATTTACTATTTTGATTTACAGACTTGAAGCTATTTTCTTCCATTTTAATTCTTTCACATATGACTAAATTTTAGCATTAAGTGCTGATGAAGAATTAAATAAAATTCTTGAAATAGAACTACAAACCCTAGAGATGGAAAGTAGGTGCCAGAGGTGCTTCCAGGGAGTCTTGGCCAGTGGCTGAAAAAATGAGGGTTGTAGGAAGTTTTAAAGAAACTACAAAAGATGAAAAGCTGTTTACAAAAGATTTTAAATCTCAAATATGAAAGTAGAATTCATGTGAGAAGGTAAATGGATTGCTAAGCGAGAATATAAAGAACAGAGTGCCCTAATCACTTCATATTGGATAGAAAAATACAAGCATGCCCAGGATACAAAACCACTTTGTACTGCAGCATTTTGTCAGTGTCATCTCTCATTTCACTATGTTAATAACTAAGGATTCCACCCTATAAAAGAAGCAGAGTACCTGAATTCTCCAAAATGACACGTGTTTGCATGCAAGTATGTGTATGCAATAATACAAGATATATTATATTACACCTTATGTTAATCTGTTTTTTATATATAATAAGCATTTTAGCTAAATATTTTTTCCTATTACTCTATTGGTACCGGAGGATTTTTTAAATTTAATGAGCATAATTGAGTGGTTCCAGTAACATATTTGAAAACAAATTCAACAAAGAACTCATTCAAAATAATATATTTCTTAATTCCCCCTCTGAAACACTCAGCAAATATTGTGCATCTTTGGCCCACAGCTCTGACCTTTCTGTCCTAGATGAGGGTTTGTCTTTCTCTGCCACAAGAGCATGGAAGGCAACCAGACATGGATCACAGATATCACCCTGCTGGGATTCCAGGTTGGTTCAGCACTGGAGATTCTCCTCTGTGGACTTTTCTCTGTCTTCTATACACTCACCCTGCTGGGGAATGGGATCATCTTTGGGATTATCTGCCTGGACCATAAGCTTCACACCCCCATGTACTTCTTCCTCTCACACCTGGCCGTCATTGACATGTCCTATGCTTCCAACAATGTTCCCAAGATGTTGGCAAATCTGATGAACAAGAAAAGAACCATCTCCTTTGTTTCATGCATAATGCAGACTTTTTGGTATTTGACTTTTGCTGCTACAGAGTGCCTGATTTTGGTGGTGATGTCCTATGATAGGTATGTGGCCATCTGTCACCCTCTCCAGTACACTGTCATCATGAGCTGGAGAGTGTGCACGATCCTGGCTCTCACATCCTGGTCATGTGGGTTTGCTCTGTCCTTGGTACATGCAATTCTCCTTCTAAGGTTGCCCTTCTGTGGGCCCCAGGATGTGAACCACCTCTTCTGTGAAATTCTGTCTGTCCTCAAGCTGGCCTGTGCTGACACCTGGGTTAACCAAGTCTTCATATTTGCTACCTGTGTGTTTGTCTTAGTCGGGCCTCTTTCCTTGATTCTGGTCTCCTACATGCACATCCTCGGGGCCATCCTGAAGATCCAGACAAAGGAGGGCCGCATAAAGGCCCTCTCCACCTGCTCTTCCCACCTGTGTGTGGTTGGACTCTTCTTTGGCATAGCCATGGTGGTTTATATGGTCCCAGACTCTAATCAACGAGAGGAGCAGGAGAAAATGCTGTCCCTGTTTCATAGCCTCTTTAACCCAATGCTGAACCCCCTGATCTACAGCCTGAGGAACGCTCAGGTGAAGAGCGCCCTCCACAGAGCACTGCAGAGGAAGAGGCCCATGGGAAGGGTGTATGGGCTTTGCCTTTAAAACATGTGATTTGCTGAAGCAAGAATTTTGAATATATTTTGTAGAAGAAGTTTAATATAAAAATGGTGACTGATTAAATTCAAGCTTTGAAAATAGAGCAATATTCAATGGAATATATGTTCTTTAAAATCAAGGAACCATCTCACTAGATAGGAGAGCAAAATTATCAGAATATTTAGCTTTTCCTTTAAAAATGTTAGGACAACTTTTTGTTTTTATTTTTATTTATTTACTTTTTATGTCACAGTGACATTTTATATAATTTCCTGAAACAGGCAAAATGAAACTCTGGTGTTAAAGGAGATAACAGCGTTGTTTTATAATAGCTAAAACCTGAAAAGAATCCAAATATCTATCAACAGGGAGAAGTTGAGTAATCTGTTGTATATTCATGCAGCAGAATACTAAATAACAAAGAAAATGAAGGAACCTCAACATTTAGTAACATGGATGAATATTACAAACACAGAGCGATTAAAAGCCAGACACAAAAAGATGTATGATTCCACTTATGTAAATTTCAAACATGGGCAATAACTAAACTATAATGTTAAAGCCAGGATATTAGACATCATTAGGGTGAAGGGAGTAGATAGTGACTGGGAGGGGTAGGAAGGCAGCTGGGTAATGGCCATTTACTGATAATCCCTTGCCCTATACATTTATGTTTTGTGTACATTTTAAAAATAATTTCTACATTTATTTTAGATTCAGGTTGTACATGTGCAGGTTTGTTACATGGGTGTATTGTGTGATGATGAGGTCTGTGGTACAGATGATCCCTCCACCAGGTACTAGGCATAGTACCCAACAGATCATTTTGCAGTCCACACACCCTCCCTCCTTATGCTCTCTAGTAGTCCCCAGTGTCTACTTTCCCCATCTTTATGTCTATATGTACTCAAAGTTTAGCTCCCAGTTATAAATGAGAATATGTGGTATTTGGTTTTCTGTTCCAGTATTAATTTGCTTAGGATAATGACTCCCATTTGCAGACATATTGCTGCAAAGGACATAATTTCATTTTTTATGGCTATGTAGTATTCCATGGTATATATGTACCACATTTTCTTTATCCAATCTACTTCTGATGGCCGCCTAGGTTGATTCCATGTCTTTGATATTGTGACTAGTGCTGTGATGAACATACACATGTATGTGTTTCTTTGGTAGAAATATTTCTTTTCCTGTGGGCATATACCCTGTAATGGGATTGTTGAGTTGAATGGTAGTTCTGTTTTTAGTTCTTTAAGAAACCTCCAAATCGCTTTTTGCAATGATTGAACTAGTTTACATTTTCACCAGTAGTGTATAAGTGTTTCCTTTTATCTGCAGCCTTGCCAGCATCTGTTATGTTTTGACTTTTTAATAATAGCCATCCTGACTGATGTAAGATGGAATCTCATTGTGGTTTTGATTTGCATTTATCTGATTATTAGTGATGATGGGCATTTTTTCATGTTTGTTGGCTGCTTGTATGTTTTCTTTAGAAAAGTGTTTGTTCATGTCTTTTGCCCATTTTTAATGGGGTTGTTTTTGCTTGTTGATTTGTTTGTTTCTTATAGATTCTCAATATTAGACCTTTGTTGGATGCATAGTTTGCAAATATTTTCGCTCATTCTTTAGGTTGTCTGTCTATTCTGTTGATAGTTTCTTTTGCTGTGCACAATCTCTTTAGTGTAATTGCATCCTATTTGTCAATTTTGGTTTTTTACAATGGCTTTTGGGGACCTTGCCAACAATTTTTTTGTCAATGCTGAATTCAAGAAGGGTATTTTCTAGATTTTCTTCTAGGATTTTTAAAGGTGTGGTTTTACATTTAAGTATTTAATCCATCTTGAGTTATTTTTTATATATGGTGAAAGTAGGGGGTCTAGTTTCACTCTTCTGCATATGGCTAGCCAGTTATCCCAGCACCATTTGTTGAATAGGAAGTCCTTTCCCCATTGCTTATTTTTGTTGACTTTGTCAAAGATCAGTGGTTTTAGGTGTGCAGCTTTATTTCTGGGTTTTCTATTCTCTTCCATTGGTCTATATGTCTGTATAACATCTTGTATCCCTTGATGGAATAATTTAGGAGTAAAAGGGAATAAGATATGGAAAACTTTAGATCAATACTAAACTATGTAAAAAGCCCTAAAACATATTAAAGCTTTAGGATTTGGTAAAATGAAGGAAATCCATGAGTAAATATTCAAATTGCCCTGGAGACAATAACAGTTTTGAGCATTATTCAAACTTTACACTTACTCTTGGGTGATGCTAATTACTGAGAAGGCAAGATTGAATTACCTGTTGAAGCTCTTGAAATGTTTTTCATCAATACTTTTTAATGTTTGAACCAACTTGTGTGTAGATGGTGACACCAAACATCCTGACACACAGCTTTGTTACAGCCAACATCATTTATCTTTCATGGTGGCAAGAGATCTCCTAGATTCATGAGACTGGATTGAACCACTGTCTTTATGATGATAATGGTGATAAAATAAACAATGAATACTGTTTGTATAGTTGTTAGCTAAGGCAGTATATTAATAAATCAGTTTTACAAGTATTATCTTTATTTAGGGTTTTAAAAACTGTGATTTCCTTTGGATGTACAATACCATCAAGTTAATAATTTATTTTTCAATTATTATTAGGGTGTCTGACAAAGTTGGTAAATTTCTATATTTTTATAATGCACTAAAACTATGATCTACCCCAAAGTCAAATTTTTACTAAAGATGTAAATGTTTAAATTTTTAGCAAGGAGGCATGGTTGTTTCAAAGCTATCAGGTTAACCATTTTAGCAGATTAATATTGGAAAAGAGGTAATTTCTGCAAACATATTTAACATTTATGGCTTATACAATGCAAAGGATACATTGATTATTTTTAAATATACGAGTGATAACAAAAAATGACATGTCAGGGTTAACTAACAGAATGTACCTCAAACTAGGGGAGGAGTCATTTAGAATTTGAACAAGTTATAGACAATCACGAGGTTCACCTTGATCAGAAGAAGAAAGCAGGTAAATGAAGTGAGTTAGAGCAATATTAACAGTAAATATGGGGGGCAGATAGTAAAAGCTTTGATAGGCATTAATATAGTTGGCCAAGGTCAGTTATTTATGAATATTTATGAATATTAGGACATTTACCACATGAGGACCCTTTTAGACAGAGCCTGCCAAGGCTTTCATCAGTTTGGGTAAGATTACCATGGAAATGAAGTGTAGAATGTCATATAGAAGGTCAAGAACTATGATAAGTAAACAATGTCTTATGATGAATTCATAGTTGTTTATAGGCATATGTATAGCACAACACTGCTTTTCCATATACAAACCATGAGAAAAGTTTAGCTTATTTTTTAATGCTCTTATTTAGGATTTGCTGTGATGTGTGATAAGAAATGAGAAGCCTATTCAACACTTGGATCTCAGCTATGGGCTACTCAGCTCAGAGAGAAGTTGCATTAATCAAACATGAGACATACCAAACAGGCCTATTTTTATCATTTTTTAATAAAAAGAAGGAACAAATCATAGATACTTAGTAATATACGGAAAACCCTAAATATAATTTAAATGTAGAAGACATGAAAAGAGTTTTATTACTTGAAACTTAAGACTCATATTAGGAAAGAGAGAAGGAGAGAAAGAGAAAAAGAAAGAAAGAGAGAGAGAGAGAAAGAAAGAAAGAAAGAAAGAAAGAAAGAAAGAAAGAAAGAAAGAAAGAAAGAAAGAAAAAAGATGTTAGATAAAAGTTGGTTATCATATTGAAATTAGGTCATATTTTCAGGTGTTGAAAGACAACAAAATCTTCAGTCTTGCTTTGGAATAACAATATTTAATCACCAGTAAGATGTTTTTAACTTTTGTTATGAGAAACTCTTTTAAATACAAAAGCATGCCAAGAGCATACAGTATATAAAATATCAATCTATTGTTGAACTATTACGTTTCTTCTTTAATAGTAGGCATTTCATCTACTAAGCTTGATAACATATGATACATAACACATGCAACAATATCAATGAACTGAAGGACATTATGCTAAATAAAATAATCCAGTCACAGAAGAACAAGTACTGCATGATTCTACTTATATGAGTTATCTAAAAATAGTCAAATTCATAAAAACAAAACAGAATCTTGTTGCCAGGGACAGAGGGCAAGGGGAGACATGAAGTTGCTATTGAATGAATATACATTTTCCGTAATGCAACATGAGTAAGTTCCAGAGATCTAGTGTACAACATTATGCCCTATGGTTGACCATACTACATAGTGCAATTAAAAGCTTCTTAAGAGAGTAGATATCATGTTAAAGCCTCTTGACAAAATAATAAATAAATAGATAGATAAATAAGAAATCCTAACCTGTATCATTCAGGAAAGATTAGGGACTTGGTTGGGATACATTCCTTTATAATTTATTTTAATTGAGAACTTCTGGAAATATGATGCCTTAATACAGGGGAATAAATCTCAGTCACTCTGAAAGCCCAAAGGATAAGATGCTGTGGGGAGAGAAATGTGTTTTATGGACACCTTTCAAGTCATGGAAACAACTTTACCTAATTATACAGCTTATAATATACACTGAAATAAAATACTCTTGCATTTCTCCGTGCTTAGTATTACTCATTTGTAATTATCCCACATGTGTATCACAAAACATAAACTTTACAATCCAAGTCATTTAAGTACTGTGTGCTTCTAAGTTACTCAGAGTGTGATGAAGTTGAACTGTAATTTAAATAAAAAATAATTTTAAGATAAAATGTTTTGTATTAACTGAAATCAAAATTAAGAAGGAAAAAGAAAATACTAGTAAGTCAAATTCAGCCAAATATATGTAGTAGTATATTATGATTAAGTTGTTTTTATCCCCAGAATGCAGGAAATATTTAACATGAAAACAAACAATGAATATAATTTGTCACACTAACAAATTAAAGGATGCATATAATATGGCCATCTCCATAGATCTAGAAAAGTATTTAACAAAATTCAATGCCAAGTCATGATAAAACTTTTTATAACTTATATGGCAGTAAGCCTTCTTAAAGATAACCTACAAAAAAAAACCACCAAACAAACAAAAAACACAGCAGATAGTCTACTGAATGGTGAAATGCTAGCATCTTTCCATTTAATGTAAAGAACAAGGTAAGGATACACATCATTATCATTTTTTTTCCTTTTTCTCAGTTTTTTACTAAAGATTTCTACCAGTACAATTAGATAAAAGGAATAAATACATGCACATTTGAGAAAGAAGAAACAAACTGTAATTAACGCAAAGGACACAATTGTCAGATATACAGAAAATCTAAAATAATCTTCTGACATATTATTAAAATTATGTGAAACTTTAACAAGGTAGCTTGTTACAAAATTGGTATGAAAATCTATATTTTTGAAAAGCAAAAACAATTAAAGTAAAATTTTACAAAATTCATATAACGATGTACCAAGAAACAAACTGAATAGAATATAAATTATGGAAGTAGATTTATGCCTTTTTTAGTTCTTGCTAAACTACAGGCAGCACGGCATGATCAATCACTGGAGAAGGAAGAACTTTGTAGTAAATGCGGCTGGGACAATTGAGTCTCCCTAAAAATACTCAAAGCCTGCAAAATAACTCAATTCCTTGTGTATTCAAGACCAAAGTGTCAAAGACACAAATATAATGTTTTTATAACATATCTAAGGGAAGATTTTTTAAAATAATGGACAATGTTGCTTTGTCCATTTGTTATGTAAAATAACATACCAAGTTGAAAAATGTTTAGATTGCATTAAAAGCAAATATTGATAAATTGGACTAGATTGGAATACTGTTGACAAGCAAGTTATGAAATAGATTTATTTTTGTTTCATTTTGCTTTTAGAAATCGGGGATTCATTGTTTCATATGCTTGAAGTTTACAATCAGAAGGTATTTTTTCATATTTATGAAAGTACATCACTGTATGAAGTACATCACTGTACTTCCTTTATTACATGTTTTAAGACAAATGGTAGCTAGAAATGCCCAAATCTTTTTGTGAGAAGATGGCAAAAGGATATTTGAAAGCAAATGGCGCAGAGCATTTTATCCATGGAATATTATGCACCAGGGAGCTGGGAGTCACTGAGAGAATACTTATGTTCAGGTATATGAAGGCTAGAAATGGGTGTGTTGATTTAAAATTGGCTGAAGAGAACCAAGAAAGGTAGGAAAAAAAGTATAACACATACTGTTACACAACAATTTCTTTCAGGGTAAGAAAAGAAGCTTGATAGATATAAAATGTTCTGAGATGACAAATTAAGATAACTCGGTCTCTGAATATTGGAGTAATTCTCAGCTTTAGAATTTTCCTGCCCTATCAGTCTATGTGATTCCCTTCTTTACATGCTAAAAGTGGATCCACTGTAAGAACTCCAACTTGTCCTGAGGTTTCGTTATTTATCATCTTTCCTTGTGATTCCCCATGCAAAGTTATCATCAGCTACCAGATGAGGGTCAAGAATTACATTTCCTTTTAATCCAGGATGAGATAAGAGTGACTTTCTGAATGTATAATTAAAACTAGAATGATTTTAACATAAAGGTATAAACAGCTTCTAGTAAATTGCCTGTGAAATTTTAAAGTAAATAACTACAAATCCAAGTCCCTGATATGTCTAGTAGTGAAAAAGCTAATCTGTACGAGATGTCTCTGTGCTTGTTTTTATTGGGTTGTTAACATTATTATCTAACTATATTGGAGCAAACATGAGTATTTATAATCCATAAGCCATTAAGTCATATATTTTGTAAGTTATCAGGAGAAAAGCCTCACTCTAGAATGACTCCAAAATGACCACTGGGTCTTGTTCTTAAAACACATCTAATCATAATGTACGGTCCCTGAGACCCTAACCAGTGAAGGTCTCTGACTTTGAATCAGCTGGACCTAGACTAGTTCATAGATCTAGAACAAGTATTGGCAGGCTAGTGTCCCTGGGCCCCTTTGATCAGTTATTGTTTTTGTAAAGAAAATTTTACTAAAACACAACCACGCCCATTCATTTACACATTGTCTATGACTGCTTTTCCAGAGTTGAATTTTTATGACGAAGAAGATGGTCCTCAAAGTCTTATATATTTTTCTGTGGCCTCTAACAGGAAAAAGTCACTAACTGTTGACCCAGAGAATATATAATGTGCTCTAACATGTTAATTCAATGGGTACAAACTTTACTAGTATTAACTGTTTCCCAATTATTGGAGTTAGATTTCCAATCATTTCAGTAATGAATAATCCATTAAAAATTTTAGACAGTCGAGGGGATATAAAATGCTACCTGATGGTAACTAATTTACATTTTCTTGCTGACTAATGGTGTAGAGCAGCATTTTATATGTTTATTGACCACTTGCATTTCTTTTGAGAAGTGTCTGTTCAAGCACTTTGCCCATTTTATAAAATTTGTTTGTCTTTTAATATTAATTTGAAGGAGTTCTTTTTATATATTGTCTGTAGTTCTTTGCTGGATACAGGACAGTGAATTTTATCACTTTGTGGATGCATTTCTTGTTTCTTAATGGAGACTTCGATAAGCACAGTGATTAATTTCAAAAATTTTCAATGTTAATTATTCAAATTTTACTTCTATTGATTATTGTGTCTTTTCTACAAATATATTTCTACCTAATTAATGAAGGTACTCTTCTATTTTCCTCTCAAGAGTTTAAGATTTCAGTTTATATGTTTAAGTTAATAAATATTTAATTTTAAGGTAGCATTTATCCTAGCAGAAGACAAAAAAGCCAACTTCCACATTTTGTAGGGAGCAGGACCCTCTCCTCTTGGTGCCCTTTGAGATGTCTTACATCAGTCTCTCCTTCCTCAGTGTCCTCCTCAGGATGCTCTTGACCTCTGCATTCTTCAAGCTGTGGATTAGAGGGTTCGGCATCTGATTGAAAAGGCTATGAAACAGGGAAAGGACCTTCTGCTGCTCCTCAGTATGGCGGGACTTGGGGGCCATGTACATGACAATGGCACTGCCAAAGAAGAGCCCCACATGCAGAGGTGAGAGGAGCAGATGGAGAAGACCCTTCTGCGGCCCTCCCCAGACTGGATCCTCAGCATGGCTGCCAGGATGCTCAGGTAAGAGATCAGCACCAGGCAGAGCGGCCCCCCCAGGATGAACGTGGAAGCAGAAAATATGACCACCTGGTTGAGCCAGGTGTCAGCACAGGCCAACTTGAGGACAGACAGGATTTCACAGAAGAAATGGTTGATTTCATGAGCCCACAGAAGGGCAGCCTCAAAATGAGAACTAAATGAATGGACCAGAGCCAGGAGGAAGCTGAGTTCCCAGGATGCCACAGCCAGGACAGTGCACAATCTTCAGCTCATGAGGACATTGTAACGTAGGGAGCAGGAGATGGCTACATAGCGATCATAGGACATCACCACCAAAATCAGACATTCTGTGTTTGCAAAAGCCAAATACAAGAATGTCTGCATTATGTATGGCACAAAGGAGATGGTGCTTTTGTGGTTCGCAAGATCCACTAACATCTTGGGAACACTGTTGGAAGCATAGGACATGTCTGTGATGGCCAGGTGTTAGAGGAAGAAGTACATGGGGGTGTGCAGACTGTGGTCCAGACAGATGAGTCCCAAGATCATGCCATTCCCCGGCAGGCTGAAGATGCATAACAGGGAGAAGATCCAAAAGAGGAGCATTTCCATGTCTGCACTGAGCTGGAATCCCACCAGGATGAATTCTGTGACCCATGATTAGTGGCATTCCATTCCTTAATGGCAGTCTGTCAAGGACTGAAGAATGATGGAGAGGTTAGAACTGGAGGATCAATGAAAACTGCAGTTATTCATCTCCAAATAAGTTCAGAGGAAGGTTGTATGCTTGTCTTCACTTGGTAGTTTCTCCTGCTTTCCCAGATTTGTTACCTTTTTGTTTTAAATGTTTGATTATGAAATAAATTTAAAATCACAGAAAAGTATCACAGATCTTGCAAAAAACTTTCATATACCTTCACCCAGACTTAGTAAAAGTTAACATGTCTTTCTTTTTTGCCTTATTATGCTTTTTTCTCTATGTAAACTTATAATTTTTCTGAAATTCTTGATATTAAATTATAGACATGATGCCTATTTATCCCTAAGTTCTTTGTGTTTTCACCATGAACAAACACATTTACTAACCTGGCTATAGTACAATTACTAAAATCAGGAAATTTAATATTGAATTTTTTTTCTAATATACAATATCCTCCTTCCACCTCCACTCACCCAGAACCTAATCCAAGATTACACATTATATTTAATGTCACCTATCTTTAGGTTCCTTGCATCTATAATACTTACTCAAGCTTTTTTTTTTTTGTCTTTCCAGACATTGATGTTTTGAATTTGATACAGCAGTTATTTAGTAGAATGCTCTTCAGACTGGGAGTGTACAATGTTCCTCATGTTTTCATTTGGATTACTAACTTTTCACATTTAAAAAGAATGGTACCCTCCTAGCTGCATTTCAGGAGTACAGGCGTGATGTTAATTTGTCCAATTATTGGTGATGCAAACATGCATCCCTTGGTAAAGATGGTGACTCCCAAATATCTTCATACAATACAGTTCTTAATATTTTCCTAATGTAATTTCTGGTGCATATATTAAAATCATTATACGAGTGCACTTCATTTTATTCTGTTTCATTTTATTGCACTTCCCTTTATTGCCTTTCACAGATATTATGCTTTTTTATAAACTGAATGTTTGTGGCACCCCTGAGTTGTGCAAGTCTATCTGCACCGTTTTTCCAACAGCATGTGCTTAATTTATGCCTCTACCTAACAACTCAGTAATTTTTCCAATATTTCCAACTTTCTCATTATTATTGTATCTGTTATGGTGATTTGTAATCACTAATCTTTCATGTTACTATTATAATCATTTTAGGGCACTAAGAATCACATTCATATAAAACAGAAAACAATCAATGTTTGTTCTAACTGTTCTGCTAATTAACTGTTCCTCTGTTTCTCTCCCTCTCCTCGGGCCTCCCTATTCCCTGAGACGCAGCAATATTGAAATTAAGTCTATTAACAATCTTACAGTGGCCTCTATTTGTTCAAATGAAAGGAAAGTCACATATCTCTCACTTTAAATCAAAAGCCAGAAATAACTAAGGTTAATGAGGAAGGCATGTCAAAAGCCAGGATAGGTTCAAAGCCAGGCCTCCTGCACCAAACAGCCAAGTTCTGGATACAAAAGAAAAATTCTTGAGAAAAATTAAAAGTGATACTCCAGTGAACATATGAATGATAAGAAAGTGAAACAGCCTTATTGCTGATATGGAAAAAGTTTGAGTGGTCTGGATAGAAGATCAAACCAGGCACAACATTCCCTTAAGCCAAAGCCTCATTCAGAGCAAGGCCCTAATTCTCTTCCCTTCTACAAAGGCTGAGAGAAGTGAGGAAGCTACCGAAGAAAAGTTTTTAAGCTAGCCGCATGTTGGTTCATGAGGTTTAAGGAAAGAAGCTGCCTTCATAACATAGAAGTGTGAGATGAAGCAGCAAGTGCTGCTGTAGAAGCTGCCACACGTTATCCAGATCTAGCTAAGGTTGCTGATCAAGGTACTATTGGAAAAAGATGCCATCTAGGACTCTCATAGCTAGAGAGGAGAAGTCAATGTCTGGCTTCAAACTTCAAAGGACAGGCTGACACTCTTGTTAGGCGCTAATGCAGCTGGTGACTTTAAGTTGAAGCCAATGCTCAGTAACCAGTCCAAAAATCCTAGGGCCCTTAAGCATTATGCTAAATCTACTCTGCCATGTTCTGTAAATTGAGCAGCAAAGCCTGGATGACAGTACGTCTGCTTGCAGCATGGTATACTGAATTTTTTATTTATACTTCTATATAGTTTTTATTATGACCATAAAAATTAAAGACACAGCAGGAAGTAATTTGTGAGTTGAATTATATCATTATTCACTTTCCAAAAAAATCTGTCAGTTTTTTCCAGGAAAATAGTATACTTTGAATGCAATTACAACTCTCCAATCTTCTTTTAAAGTTATATACAAATAATTTATCTAACAACTTTAGTTTGGGAAAATTTTCTACACACAATACTCTGATTTAGTGTAATGTCTAAAGGATCAATGTCTTAGTTATTTCTACTGTGAATTATCTGATGTTGACATAGACATAATGACTTAATTTTGAAGTAAATGTATTTTTTCATACTTACGTATCTGTAAAAATATATTTTACTATGAACTCTCTGGTGTTTTTTTAACTGTCATTTTTGAGCAAATCTTTATTCAAACTCATTACATTTATTAGGGTTTTCTCCAATGTAAATTCCCTGATGTTGAACAAGTTTTGAGAAACTGCTTCAGAGTTTTCCTCTAATAGAAAAGCTGCACAATAACATCTATGACACAAGTAATGGTACTACAATCCTCTTTATATTTGTAATGTTAGTCTTCAGAATGAATGCTCCTCTTCACTTTAATGGTTTATATTTCCTGAAAGACATTTTGACAGTAATAGCAATTACAATGCTTTTATTAAGTATGAACTCTTGGATGTTGAGTAAGATATGAACAAGTATCATGTTCTTTATATTTGTACAATTTTTTCTCAAGTAAAAACGCTTTCTTGTGCAATAAAATGTGAGCATTAAAGTTTTGTCACATTCTTCACACATGTAGTTTTCTACAATATGAATTATCTTACCTAAAATCATGGGTGACAACCATTTAAAGGCTTTGACAGATTCTTCACATTTCTGGGGTCTGGGACCATTATGATTTTTTTTATATTTTCAAAAGTTTGAGGTATTGTTAAAAGCATTGTCACATCTTTCGGGTTTGTAAAGTTTATCTCCAATATAAACTATCTTATGTCTGCTAAGAATTGAGGACTTGTAAAACACTTTGCCACATTCTTCATGCTAGTAGGGTTTCTGAATATTTTAAGCCCACTGTTGAGACCGACTACTCAGAAAAGAAGAAGATTCCTTTCAATGTATTACTGCTCATTGACAATGCACCTTGTCGCCCCAAAACTCTGATGGAGATGTACAGTGATTTCATCCCTGCTAACACAATTTCTACTCTGCAGCCCATGGATCAAGGACTGATTTCTGCTTTTAAGTTTTAATATTTAAGCAATACATTTCACTGGGCTATAGCTGCCCTACACAGGGATCCCTCCGATGAATCAGGGCAAAGTCAACTGAAAACTTTCCAGAAAAGATTCTCCATTCTAAATAATGTAAAGAACATTTATGATTAATGGGAGAAGGTCAAAATATCAGCATTAACAATAGTTTGGAAGAAGTTTATTCGAACCTTTATAGATGACCTTGAGGGGTTGTAGACTCAGTGGAGTAACTACAGATGTGGTGGAAATGGCAAGACAACTAGAATTAGAAGTGGAGCCTAAGTATGTGACTGAATTGCTGCAATCGCATGATAAAACTTGAATGTACGTAGAATTCTTATGGATGAGAAAGAAAATGGTTTATTGAGATGACTATGCTGCTGGTGAAGATGCTGTGAACATTGTTAAGTGACAAGAAATGATTTAGAATATTACATAAACTCAGTCGATAAAGCAGTAGCAGTGTTTGAGAGGATTGACTCCAAATTTGAAAGAAGTTCTACTGTGGGTAAAATGCTATCAAACAGCATCACATGCTACAGATAAATCATTTGTAAAAGGAGCAGTCAATCACTGCAGTAAACTTTATTATTGTCTTATTTTAAGAAATTGCTGGTTGGGTGCTGTGGCTCACACCTGTAATCTCAGCACTTTGGGAGGCCAAGGTAGGCAGATTGCTTGACCCCAGGAGTTCAAAACTAGCCTGGACAACATGGCAAAACCCTGTCTCTGAAAAATGCAAAAAATTAGCCAGTTATGATGGTGGGCACCTGTAGTCCCAGCTACTTGGGAGGCTAAGGTGGGAGAATCACCTGAGCTCAGAAGGTGGAGGCTGCAGTGAGCTGTGACTGCACCACTGTATTCAAACCTCAGTGACAAAGGGAGATCCTGGCTGGAAGGAAGGAAGGAAGGAAGGAAGGAAGGAAGGAAGGAAGGAAGGGAAGGAAAGGAAGGGAAGGAAAAGAAGGAAAGGAAGGAAGGAAGGAAGGAAGGAAGGAAGGAAGGAAGGAAGGAAGGAAGGAAGGAAGAAAGGAAGGGGAGAAGAAGAAGGAGGAGGAGGAGAAGAAGGAGGAGGAGAAGGAGGGGAGGGAGAGGGGAGGGGAGGGGGAGGGGATGGGGAGAAGGAAGGAAGGAAGGAAGGAAAGGAGGGAGGGAGAGAGGGTGGGAAAGAAAAAGAAACTGCTATTGCCACCTCACCTTCAGCAATCACCATCCTGATCATTCAGCACCCATCATCATTAAGGCACCATTCTCCACCAGCAAAAAGATTGTGACTCACTGAGAGCTCAGATGGTCATTAGCATTATTTAACAATAAGGTATTTTTAAATTAAGATACATACATTTTTTAAACATAATGGTATTTCATACTTAACAGATGACAATAAATTATAAACATAACTTTTATATGCACTGAGAAACAAAAACATTTTGCAACTCAATTTCTTGTGATATTTGCATTATTATGATCTGTAACCAAATTTGCACTGTCTCCATAGTGTGCTTGAATAAATACCCTGTTCCTTTTCAAGCTTTGAACCACTAGTTTGAGCACCCATTGATCATCTTGCCTGATTCAATTATTAGTAATGATTATTGCAGATTTGATTTTGTAACTCTATCATTGCCTTTACATTTATTATTTAGCAATTTAATATAAGTGAAGCCTTCACCTATATATCATGTAACTATGTCTACCCACTATGCTGTCTAGCTAGCTGTCAATATGGACTCATGGATTTTTTTAATTTAATAGATTATAATTCATTAATATGATTGTTTTGGGGTTTTAAATTTTCCTAGATAGGGACCTTTGAAGCTTGCACCCACATAGTTTTAATACGCCCCATCTTTTTGAGACTTACTTTCTTCTCATATAATCAGGTGATTCAGGATCATTGTGTACATTTCCTGCTTTGGCCATAGAAACAGCCATTTCTCCAAGGAGTCTGACTACCTCTAGTGAAGAACCATATTTATAAAATAATATCTGGATTTTATTGGACTTCTAATAATTTATATTTTATCATAATTGATGCCACATTTTTGGAATTCTTCTTGAAAAGTACAAGCATATCGTTTGGGAAAGTATAGAAATTGTCACAAGGAATAAAAGATTTTTAAAATTACTTCCAAAAATCTAATATGGCTTAACTGATTTCCTTTATGGAGTTAACTCTATTTCACTAAATTAACACTAGCATTGAAGAAAATGGTCTTGATATAACTCAATTGTTTATTTTTAGGCAAAATGTAGATTTATCATGCTAGCCCCTTATTAACTATAAAGTTCATATTATTTTCTTACCTTTATTCTTTATTTAGAAGAACACAGACTCTTGAACATTTAAAATACAGATTTTAAAATAAATAAATAAAGAGGCTTTCTGCCACTTACTCCCTTAGTGGGGAAAAAAGAGAGAGAGAGAGAAAGAGAGAGATATACTGGTTGCCAGCACCAACTCTCCAACTCCTGTGGTCTCACTAATAAGGCCAATAAAGGGGAGGCAGTGCAGGAGAAGTCTGATACTGTGAGAAAGAAAAGCAACTCGCCTCCTTCCCTTTGAAGCACATTAATACACAACACATCAGCAACGGTAATGAGGTTAAAAAGCAAAAAAAAACCAACAACAACAACAACAAACCCTTTATTTGGCCAATATTTTCTTACTCTTGACTTTATGGCAGGAAATGTGTATTAATCTGAATGCTTATAGTTGCAAATAATGATGATAATGCTAATTGCTTGCCTTTTCCCCCCATGCTTGGTTTCTTCATGCTCATTGTTAAGTCTTTCTGTCAGATGACTTTAAGGGGTTCTAGACTCAGTGGAGGAACTACAGATGCGGTGGAAATAGCAAGAGAACTAGAATTAGAAGTGGAGCCTAAGTATTTGATTGAATGGCTGCAATCTCAGGATAAAACTTGAATGTACACCCCTCTGCTGCCTCAAATAATATATCCACTCAATCTCCCTCTGCCACCTCAAATAATATATCCATTAGGACTTTCACTTGCAGATATTGCTCAGTGGACGTCTAGGCTTCTTTTATATAAACTGGTTGCATCCTAGCAATCCATCTGCCTTTATTCTGAGTTTGACTCCCTAGTTCATTAACCTCATGCCATCCTCTCTCTTGGTTTACTCCTTTGTTTTGATGGAGCATATCCTACAAACGTTTTATAAGGTTAAAAGGGTGTGCAATGACAGAAGTTATAGTGAGAACAGCCCTCAGTATTTCAAAATCATTATCATTGCTTATTTTATCTTCCTCAACTATCCCTTGAAATTCTATGTGACAAGTGGACTTAAAAAAAATAAATAAAAGAAATAAAAGACTCAAGCCATGTGGAGAAAGTATTTCTGTATGTCTCAGAAATAGCAAAATATTTAAAGAAAATTTAGGCCAAGCTGCAGGTATTATCTTTAATAGTAGTTAGCAAGCACTTCTATTTCAAAATTGACCTTCATTGACAAAGGTTCTGCTGGGTGAGGTGTCAGAGTTTTGGCAGCAGACAGTGGCTGGCTCATGGGTGGTAAAATAAATTACCGACAATAGTATAGGTTTGAAATGGAAAGTTTTATTAGATAGAACGCTGTATCAGAGTGCAGCAGCCGGGGACTTCAGCAGGAGGACTGAGCACACCATGGCGGATTTTCCTTAGTGTTATTTATGAACCTTAAAGCGGGAGTTTGGACCATGTTAGTCACATAGGCCATGGTAAATGATGACATTTGTAGATATTATGGGCCATGATATCAGCAAAGATTGCACAATGAGTTTTGACATGCATGCATTCCAGAGATGTATAGAAATTCTAGTTACTTATAAATTCTTGTAAAGAAGCCTGATACCAGATGTGGCTTTAGATAATAGGGAAGTTTAATTACTTCTTCTTCTTCTTTTTTTTTTTTTTTTTTTTGACAAAGTCTCGCTCTGTCACCCAGGCTGGAGTGCAGTGGTGCGATCTCGGCTCACTGCAACCTCCAGCTCCCAGGTTCAAGTGATTCTCCTGCCTCAGCCTCCCGAGTAGCTGGGAGTATAGGCGTGTGTCACCATGCTCAGCTAATTTTTGTATTTTTTTAGTAGAGGTGGGGTTTCACCATGTTGGCCAGGATGGTCTGGACCTCTTGACCTCGTGGTCCACCCGCCTTGGCCTCCCAAAGTGCTGGGATTACAGGCAGTTTAATTACTTGTGAGTTCCTTTGATAAGGGTCTTTGCCTCCAGATGGTCTGCTGGATGGCCACCAGGTGATCTTTGCTCTCCTCAGGCTCGTCACCACTGATGGAGCCAAGTATGCTTCCTCATATTTATTCTTGCTAAAATATAAAGTATTAATCAATATAAATATTAATAATGTTCACAAAATGTCTAAGACAAGAATATTTTTGTTCTATACACTTTAAAATTTGAAAGATAAAAAGAGAGCCATATCATGACACCTCTTTATATCCACAGTAGACTCTGTTCAATGTCATGATATTGTCCATGTCAGAAAAAAATTGTACTAATTATGTATATTTGAATTACTGTTCACCAAAATATTTTCCTTAGTTTTATCCAAATGTTGGTGATCAAATTAATTTTTCTGTGGTAACCTTTTAGAAAACATTAATGATAAAAACACTGAGAGTCAAAAGCTATTTATGTACAACCTGAAAGCATGCTAAATGTAAATGTTATGTTCTATTTCACGAGGGAGCCCAATTTGGGTTGGACTGGTGAAGAGGGCTCCAAGAGTGCTTTGCAGAATCGGTATTAAGTATGAAGTTAAGTGGGTAGAACAGTTAAAATTGTCTTGAAATAAGGAATAAGAATTTCAAGACTGGGAGCTGCTAGGGGTAGTACTTGAATGAAGTAGAGTATGTTCTTTGGAGAATAATGAGGTAAGTAGAGGAAGCCTCTATTGGTCACACAGATTATGTTAAAAGGGAAATAACTCCAATTATACTCCCCTTGGATATATCTTTTACTGTTCTCCATGATAGGTTAAATATATTACTATTATTTGAAGTAATAATATTTACTATTATTTTGAAGTGCTCTCTCCACTATAATTTAAGAACTAAACCTCTATTGAGATCTAGGTTAAGAAAAGACATTCAGAGGGTAAGAACTGGAAGGATTTTACAATCATCAAACTTTGTCACTTAGTGCAAAAAAAAAAGGGGGGGGATAGAGAAAGAAAAAGTATGCCCATTTTATCTGGAGGCACTAACCCACAGTGAGGAAATAAATATGTGGCTAAGAAATGCTTGAGAAGGAAGGCACACTGAAGAAATTCAAGGAAGAAGATGAAGTATACCTGAACTACCAGGTCAATAACATTTGTGAGAAATTTGGAGTGATTCTTTTACAATGACGTTTTCTCTATTGAGAGAACGCAATTTCTCTGAGGTGATGCCTTAACAGAATTCAGGGATCTCTAACCAGCAGAGACCAAGAGATCATTGCCTCTCCTCTAGTGAAACTAGGAATTAGAGAGTGGAACAGTTTTAAGATTGATAGAATAACCATTGAAAGAAATTAATTTACGGCATGATCTTGGTTTTTAAATCTTCTGTGCAAAAGTCTTGTCTTTTAACAGAAATCCTGTCCCTGTCCGATCCCAAGTAAACACACATAACACATCCCATGGGAATGCTGAAAGAACAAAATGAATAAACATGGGCAATGCCTTCATTGATTCGCCTGTTAATAGGAAAGTAGCAAATTCTTTATTCTCTCTAGAGAGATATGATTAGAAGTATTACCACCGAGTTCTGTTCTCTGAATCATTATTTTTCTCTGCAGGGAGTGAGTGTCTAGTCAAATAATGATAGAAAAAGCCTGACTTACACAACTAATTGTATCATAAAGTTCAGGAGAGCTTTGTGTCTGGGCTTCACCTCCCAAGGAGTCCCCATTAGAGAGGAGAATCAATCCCAGTCTATCTATTCTGCCTTTCCTGTCTTTGAGGTTCCTAGCAAGCCCAAGGGTACGTTAGAAGAAAAGACCACGGATTATTCCACTGTAAGTAAATGTGGGGCATTTGCCTGGAGAAGGGGTTTACAGATGGGAATGGGAAAGGGGCAGTGAATGAAATCACTGGCCCCAGATACTGATAATGAAATGCTCTTGCGGCGTGGTCTCCTTCTGCCTCTAAGCCTGTATTTATAGCTCGGGTCCTGAGGGGCCCTCTAGGGACCATCGTCTACCCAGAATGTGGACATGTACCTCTGACCCTCTCGGCCCCTCCATCCATATCCCCTCATTACCCTGTGGCGGCTCCTGGCTTTGTCATCAGTGTGCCAGAGAAGAGGATCAGAAAGCCATTCCTGTAGGAAGTGACCTGGCTAAAGGGCTCCAGTGATTGTCAGGGGTTACGTGGCTCAGGTGCCTCTTTTTACAAATAATGCTAATTTTAAAAACTGAAGCAGAGTTTTTAAGCGGTTTGCTTACCCAGGGATGTATCCTCCTTGCCCCTCTGCTAACTGCCCAGTCCTGCACATTCTCAGAAGCATTGTGTCGCCAGACAAGACCCCCTTCTCAGTTGTTCTGGACACAGGCACCATTCACTCACAGGGAAAAGCCAGCGCCTGTCAGGGTACAGGTTCTCTTTTCCTTTTTTTCTGATTTTAGCACAGGAACCACTGAGAACATAACATGTCTCCCTATGATAATTGGATTCAGATATTCTCATCAATGATGGTTCTCATATCCCTAATTACATATCTAAAAAACTTAAGTTCTTATGGGAGTTAATGCATTTAATCCTCACAACTATGTTATGAGACAGAATTTATTACTCACCCCATTTTCTAGATGGGGAAACTGAGGCGTGAAGAGGCACAGAAAAGTCATAAAGCTAGTATGTAGCAAAGCCAGGATCTGAACCCAGGCTGCAGGGCTCGGGAATCCATGCTTGTTCGTTTGTTTTTAAAACTAGGCTGCGGCCGGGCGCAGTGGCTCACGCCTGTAATCCCAACACTTCGGGTGGCTGAGGCGGGCGGATCACCTGAGGTCGGGAGTTCGAGATCAGCCTGACTAACACGGAGAAACCCCATCTCTACTAAAAATACAAAATTAGCCAGGTGTGGTGGCGCATGCTTGCAATCCCAGCTACTCGGGAAGCTGAGGCAGGAGAATTGCTTGAACCTGGGCGGCGGAGGTTGCAGTGAGCAGAGATCACGCCATTGCACTCCAGCCTGGGCAACAAGAGCGAAACTCCGTCTCAAAAAAACAAAACAAAACAAAACTAGGCTGCTCCCTAGGACTAAGCTCAGTGTCAAAGTATATTATTGGAGATGGCAAGTTATTTCTGAGTAATTGCAAAGATTTGAGAAATCAGTGCAGCCCCACAGCCCCACTGCTGGTGGCCCCAGGGCTCCCATTCTAAGACAGTTTTTAATAGAAACTTTTCTTTTGTGTCAGTGCTAAATACCCTAAATATGCCCCCCTTTTCTTTCCAAAAAATTAATCCTCTCTCTATCATTGGGATATTTAGCATGGTGGGATTGACCTTTTACTTTTACAGCCTGTATTTTTTTTTTCTTCAGTCAGGGAGTGTGGTTACTTTAAAGGAGTCTTCTATTTCTTTAAATTGCTTTTTAATATTAAAAGTCAAAATATAGGAACATTTCTATTAGGAAATCAAAGCGAAATGTGCGTCTTATGTTTAAACTCAAAAACAGCCAAAAAGAAAAGCAAGATAAACATGAAAGTGTTTGCAACACCATGATGATTGCACTGGATTTCCAATCCCTATGCTTTAATACTTCCCTCAATTTTACAATATCTTTAATATTATTAGTAACAGCTAACATTTATTAAATTCCTATAATGTACCAGTGTGATGGTACTTCTTCTTCACATCAGTCCTTTTGGTATCTGTGGTCAACATTTTACATTTGACAATAATGAGCCTTAGAATACATGACTCAAATGCATCATGTTCATTGCTCAGAGTCAAGACTGGAATAGTGTTCTGGCCAACACTGTTACTCCTGTTGCTTTCATTCTTATTCAGAGATCGTATTTTTTTCTGTCACTGCTAAATTTGCTTTGCTCTTTAAGAACAGAAAAATGTATCCATGCAGTTTTTTCCCTTATTCCATCCACTGAAGATTGTTCTGTAATGTGTAACTGGAGTGGACGCCTAAATAAATCTTCCTTTCAGGTATCTGGTTCTTTATTGAACCCGCCACAGGCTTTTTCTAAAAGAAAAGTCTGACTCCTTGAACTGTGAAATCCAAAATACAAAGGGATGCCAATAAATAAAAGGAAAAAAACTATTTTCCTCTTATACTATGTATTTGTTGACTGATCTTAACTTCACAATTGAACTGATTGACAATTTCTGTGTATAGGTAGCCACCATTATAGACTTTTCTCCTTGTGGCCTCTTGTACACAACTGTTAAAAGCACAATTGATAGCTGGAGTTTTATACAGTTTGGATGTAGTTCACATCTGGTTAAATTTCACTTTCACTAAGAATTCTATTTGTTTCTTTCTTTATTCCTGCTCTTTAGAAATAGTTTAATCTAGGCTGCTGGGATTTTTTTCCTCAAAATTCCTTACACTTTACAAAAATTACAAATAAAACTATAAACCCAGATTTTCTTAATTATGAATTTAGATTAACCAAACAGTTGTATTTATTTGGTAATGACTGGATTACGTTTTTACTGCTGAAGCATCCAAATGCCGGCTACCTAGGTCACTGGCCTTGGAATAGTAGGAGCACAGATGTGTACACCACAGATGGGAGCCAGAAGGGACTAAAAATATGCAAAATATCCATGTCCCTGGAGGTCTCAAGGACAAAAGGCTTCTCCTTTTCAGCTTGATTCATTGGGACATTAACATAACATTTGCTGTGTCCAAAAATTGGCAACTACCATTCTGGCATGAAAATTATGTTGTGCAAAAAATTAAACAGTTTCCTATTTCAAATACCTGCTCATTGGAAGTTCTGTACATATCTTTTTAACTGCATTCTGCTTTCATGAATCTAATCACAAGTATATTTATCAGCTAAACTTATGAATTTTTACGTCAATTTCAGATTGTTAAAAATATAAACAAGGTTACAAAGAATAAGTACAATCTCTTGCTCACTGTGGTTCAGGTACATTGTGTTTCTTTCTTTTTCTTCCCAGAACTCACCAAGTGCTTCTTGTTCAGAGTCTTTGCGTTTACTGTTCCATTACTGTTCCCTGTGTAGAGAACGGTCCTCCTCTGGCTCTGGGCGGGGTTGTGGCCTTCATGGTTTAGGTTCCACTCACCTGTCTCCTCTTAAGAGAGACCTTTTCCAACCATCCTATCTAAAGGAGACCCCCCTCAAATCAAGTAACTTTCTGTTATTTTATCTAGATTATTTCCTTCATTGTTCTTTTCATGGCCAGCGATTATCTTTACTTGTTTACTCCTGGTCTTTTAGGGTGATAATGAATCGTGCCCTCTCTCTGTTCCAAGTCTGGAAAAAAATAAGTTGAATAATACAAAAAAGAATCAGATATAATTCAAAAAGATATTTTATTAATAAGGTCTGTTGAAAAACATTGTTTATATTTTCAACAAAGTTTCTCTCCAAATTAAAATCACAACCGTTAGCTGACGCCCCTCCCCCACCTCCAAATGGGATTGAACATGCTCCCAATACCTTAATCCCAAGCAGATAGAAATGCATGCGGGTGAAATAGAGAACAGAGAAAAGTCATCTTCAGTTTCTCTTTCGTGTTTCACAAATCATATAAATTAGGGGACAGAGAGAGGCAGGTATACTCTAAAACAATTTTATCCAGGGGCATAGAGGTTTCCTTCCCTAAATAGAAATGTGAGGTGTGGAAGAAAAGTACATCACCTTAATATTACTTCTTTATAATCTGCCTCCCTTTCAGAACGTGTTTACATCATTCACAGCTGTGCCTCTAAAGCTTAGAACAGTGGCTAAAACAGATCATGCACTCAAGGATCATTCCTTAAGGGATGTATGAAATACAAATATAAATTACATAATATTGTTTGCTTATTAAATTAACAGAGACTGTAATTGGTAATGCCTAGTACTGACTATGTGGCAAAGAGACATGATTCTTACACACTGTGGGAGGGAATTGAAATTGATCAAATTTTCTAGATGGAAGCTAAAATAGGGATAAAAACCTTTGAGATCTCCGTATCTTTAGCATCTGCAATTTCACTTTTAGAATATGTTCTCATAAATAATTATGAATATAGGCAAATTTTAAGTTTAAGAGAACATGTATCTCACTGCCAATAAAAAGAAGAAATAAGAACAAAAATGTCCAACAGTAAGAAATTCAATAAATTGTGACAGAATATTGTGTGGCTTTAAAATAATGTCCATTAAATCTAATTTCAATACATGAAAAGTATTATATTAAGTGAAAACTGGTAATTTTAAAATACTCAGTATAATGTCCTATTTTAATACATAAATTTGAGGATCTATGTATTTACTAAAATAAAAAAAATCAGAATTGTTTTTTAAAATTATCCTGTTAGATTTGAACCTTTAGCCTGATTTGAAAATAAAGATAGTCCTCAGGCTGTTTCTGGAATAAATGTGAAGTGCAACAGGTCACATGGTTTCTCCACCTGATGAGGCCATCCATCCTTCTCATGGCCCTTGGTCTCCTCCTGCTGGCTGGACAGACCCAGAGCCCTCCAGGAAGAGCTCCTTAGAAAAAGCTCACCAGCTGGGACTTCACCTGATCCTATCCCTGTCACCTTCTCAGGATCCATCTGAACAGCAACAGGGCTGCTGGCACGGTCACAGGTGATGGAGAAGAATGCAGTTAGGGGAACCGACAGCAACCCAAGTTGCCATAGCTGGGAATATATTGATGACAAAAGGCTCTGTCACACTAGAAAGTAGGATAAGCTCTGAGAGGTGTCAACCTATTAAGTTATAATCGAGAAAAGAGCCCAAGAAAATACAATTACAATACAGCAGTAATCTTTAAATGTAACCACTTAATGTAATTTGGTTTTTCTTTTGAGTTTATTATTTAAAAGACCTCAGAAATGACACTATACTGAGTTATTTTAAAGATATATACATGTATTCATTGTATGTAGCCAAGAATTCTTTCACTCATGCCTAATTTACAGTAACAGATGCTGATGAAGAAGTAAGGACAACTCTGAAAATAAAACTACAAACACCAGATATGGAAAGGAGGCACCTGAAGCAACTGGTAGGGAGTACTGGCCAGCTTCTGGAAAGGAGCATCTTAGAAAGTTTTAAAGAAACTACAAAATTGAAAGTTATTTAGAAGGGATTTCAAATCTGAAATAAGTGGGTAGAAAAGCTTGTAAGGAGGTGAGGGACAGTGAGCAAACCCATGGCAAACAGAGGGTACCGGTTCCTGCACATCTCAGACTGAGAAGGCAAGCAGGACGAGCAAGCAAAACCACCTCATATTGCAACATTTCTTATGATCCTCTCTTCTCAAACTATGTAAAAATCAAGATTTCCCACTGAAAGGGAAGCAAGGATACTTGAGTTCTTCAAAATAACACATGCATGCATGTGTATCCTCTTATGTAGGGTATATTATAATAGATCCTGTTATGTTATACTTTATTAAATGTTACATACATGTATGCATACACACACAAATATATATACACATATACATGTATGTATTCTTACTATTCCATTGATACAATGTGACTTTTTTCTCATTTTTATGAGCATACCTGGTTAGTTTTGGCAACATTATCTGAGAATATATTCTAGAAAATCCATTCAAAGTTTTAGTTTTTAAGTGCCACCTCTGTGCATCTTTGGCCCACAGCCCTGACCTTCCTCTCCTAGTTGAGGATTTATCCTTCTCTGCCATAAGAACATGGAAGGCAACCAGACATGGATCACAGACATCACCCTGCTGGGATTCCAGGTTGGTTCAGCACTGGAGATTCTCCTCTGTGGACTTTTCTCTGTCTTCTGTACACTCACCCTGCTGGGAAATGGGGTCATCTTTGGGATTATCTGCTTGGACTGTAAGCTTCACACCCCCATGTACTTCTTCCTCTCACACCTGGCCATTGTTGACATGTCCTATGCTTCCAACAATGTCCCCAAGATGCTGACAAATCTTATGAACCAGAAAAGCACCATCTCCTTTTTGCCATGCATAATGCAGACATTCTTGTATTTGGCTTTTGCTCACATAGAATGCCTGATTTTGGTGGTGATGTCCTATGATCGCTATGTGGCCATCTGCCACCCCCTACGTTACAACGTCCTCATGAGCTGGAGAGTGTGCACTGTCCTGGCTGTGACTTCCTGGGTGTTCAGCTTCCTCCTGGCTCTGGTCCATTTAGTTCTCATCCTGAGGCTGCCCTTCTGTGGGCCTCATGAAATCAACCACTTCTTCTGTGAAATCCTGTCTGTCCTCAAGTTGGCCTGTACTGACACCTGGCTCAACCAGGTGGTCATCTTTGCAGCCTGTGTGTTCATCCTGGTGGGGCCACTCTGCCTGGTGCTGGTCTCCTACTCATGCATCCTGGTGGCCATCCTGAGGATCCAGTCTGGGGTGGGCCGCAGAAAGGCCTTCTCTACCTGCTCCTCCCACCTCTGTGTGGTGGGACTCTTCTTTGGCAGTGCCATTGTCATGTACATGGCCCCAAATTCCCACCATCCTGAGGAGCAGCAGAAAGTTCTTTCCCTGTTTTACAGCCTTTTCAACCCAATGCTGAACCCCCTGATATACAGCCTGAGGAATGCAGAGGTCAAGGGAGGCCTGAGGAGGGCACTGAGGAAGGAGAGACTGATGTGAAACATCTCAAAGGGAACCATGGGGAGGGAGCCTTGCTCCCTGCAAAATATGTAAGTTGGCTTTTTTTTTGTCTTCTGCTAGAATAAATGCTACCTTAAAATGGAATACTATAGATCTATACATATAAACTGAAGACATAAATCTTTTAGAAAAGATAGGTAAATGCATTTATAATCCTGGATAGGCATAAATTCACGGAGAAGACATAAAAATCTCTAGATGTAAAATGTTTAAGTTTGATAAATATAGGACCTCTTCACATTAATCATTGTGCTCATCAGAGTCGCCATTGAGAAAGAAGAAATGCAAGCCACAAACCAAGTGATCCTCTGGAAACTACATGTACCCAGAAATGGAACTGTTTATACAGAACAGAGAAAGAACTCCTTTAAATCAACAATCAAAAATATAAACAACCACATTTTATACAATTAGCAAAACATATGAACAGATAATCTTACAGAAAATACAAGTGGCTGATAAACATACAAATGCTGCTTTCCACCAATAGTAAGCAAGGAATTGTAAATTAAAACCATCATGAGATACTATTATATACCCACTAAAATGTCTAAAATTTTTAATGGCTTATTTATCATTGATGTTACTGGAAATCTATTTCTAATATTGGAAATGGTCGATACTAGCAGAGTTTGTACCAATAGTAGCTAAGTCAGACTGAGTTAATAAGAGCATAGTACACATCCTCAAGATCAATAGTTAGTGACTCTTCCTGTGAAGATACACAGGTTAATGCTTAAGGCTTTGAGGACCATCTTGTGTGTCAAAACAACTCAACTCTGGCAAAAGCAGCCATAGACAACATGTAAACAAATGGGTGTGCCTGTGTTCCAATAAAACTTAATTTACAAAAACAGGTGGCTGCTGGAATGGTGCCCAGGGACAGTAGTTTGTGAACCCTTGTTCTAGATCTTAAAACTAGTGAAGTTCCAGCTGATCCCACTTTAGAGACCCTCACTGGGTGGGGTCTCAAGGGGCGTCTGATTAGACATGTCTTGTGGTCAAATCTCTGTGATCACTTTGTACTTACTTGTGAGGCTTTTCCTCCTTTGACACTTTCTAAAATATGCCATGACTCAATAGCCAGTGGACTGTAAATATTCATGCTTTCTCCATCACACAGGAATTAAGAGCAGGCTCCTCATACTCCATCACTAATGTGAGCCTGAGATTTTAGGATAAAAGTTTGCAACTCAATATTCTAATTGGAGCACAGCAGTTCAATGAAAACAAGCACAGAGATATCTTGTACAGATTAATTTTTAAGAGTGCATTTAACAAGATCTTAGATTTTTAATTGTTTTCTTTTATATTTAGCAGCCATATAATTAAAAGCATCTTATATCTTGATATTGAAAAAGCCCTAGTTTTAATTATATATTCAGAGAGCCATTCTCATCTTATCCTGGAATACCCAGAAATGTAATTCTTAACCCTAAGCTGATAGCTGATGATAATTTTGCCTGGAAGAGAACATAGAAGGAAAAATTACTGATATCAAAACCTCAGGATATGTTAGAGTTATTTTTGAGATGGAGTCTTGCTCTGTCACCAGGCTGGAATGCAGCGGCATGATCTTGGCTCACTGCAAACTCTGCCTCCTGGGTTCAAGTGATTCTCCTGCTTCAGCCTCCCGAGTAGCTGGGATTATAGGCGCCTGTCACCACACCCAGCTAATTTTTGTATTTTCACTAGAGATGGGGTTTCACCATGTTAGCTGGGATGGACTCCCATCTCCTGACCTCGTGACCCACCTGCCTCAGCCTCCCAAAGTGCTAGGAATTACAGGCGTGAGCCACTGAGCCCAGCCTGGAGCCCTTATACTATAGAAATATTTACCATGTAAAGAAGGGAATCACGTAGACTGATAGGGCAGGGATTTCTAAAGCTGAACATTACTCTGATATTCAGAGCACAAGTTATCTTACTTTCACTAATCTCAGAAAGTATTACCCTATCTTGCTTCCTTTTAATTCCTGAAATTTAAAGTGTTATATACTAATGTATTATTGTTTCCATTTTTTTTCTTGGTGCTCCTCAGCCAATTTTAAAATCAACTTGCCCATTTCTAGCCCTCACACAACAGCATATGAATTTCCTCTCAGTGTCTACCATCCCTTATATCAAAATATTTCACTGATAGAATTCTCTGTGACATTTGATTCAACAACAAAAACAATGGTGACTGTCCCACAAGATGAGAAAAGCTTTTAGGGGAAATAGATGCCTACCTAGGCATCCTGGGATAAGCTGAATTCACTTTAAGAGGGGGAGAAATGTTAACTAGAATAAGCAAAAAAGAGAGAATTCTCTTCCATGAGGAAGGCAAAGGAGTGAACTCAACCTAGAAATGTAATGAAGCTTAGGTGGAATGGGTTATACAGACTCAGCAAATAACGCAGGATACTGCTAGGACTCACTGTTACAGGAGGGGTTTGTGCCCTGACCCAACAGGACTTACTGGCTGGTTTTTTTTGTTTGTTTGTTTTGGTTTGTTTGCTTGTGTGTTTGTTTGTTTGTTGAGACAAGGTCTTGCTCTGTCACCTGTCAAGGCTGGACTGCAATGGCATGAAGTTGGCTCACTGCAACATCTGCCTCCCAGGTTCAAGTGATTCTCCTGCCTCAGCCTCCTGAGCAGATGGGACTACAGGCATGCACCACCACAGCGAGCTAATTTTTATATTTTTAGTAGAGATGGGGTTTTGCCACGTTGCCCAGGCTAGTCTCAAACTCCTGAAATAAACTGATCCACCCGCCCCAGCCTCCCAAAGTGCAGGGATTACAGGTGTGAGCCACTGCGCACAGCCCCTGTTGGCTGTAGTGATGCAGACAGAAGCAAAAGCAACCCTGGGCCAATGGCCTTCCATTCTACCTGCATAAGCGCAAGAGGATCACTGAAGGGAACCTTGTAGACCTTATAACTTACTGAAATTGTCTGGGGCACTGATAATTTCCACTGATGGACTATGACTGCCTTCACCCCAAGAATAGATCTGAATAAGATGTGAGCTGTAGTACAATTAGGAGCTCTGAGAACCATTCTGAAAACACCATGCCCTCACCTGAGGACAGAGGTGGGCCCTGCTATATAACAGCACACAGTAGAAACTAGTTTCAGTGGAAAGCCTTTAATCCCAGATAGGGTGACTTAATTTGTCCCTAACAGATTTAGACCCAGAAATAACCAAATCATGACTAATCGTAATGATACTTGTCCACAATATATTGAAGGAACCAGCCCCCAATATTTCAACATAGGTTCTTTTCTATTTTCCCTAAGTGTCGGCCAGTCTGAGAAATAAAGAGAAAGAGTACAAAAGAAAGAAATTTTACAGCTGGGTCTCTGGGGGTGACATCACATGTCAGCAGGTTCCATGATGCCCCTTGAGCTGCAAAACCAACAAATTTTTATTATGGATTTCAAAAGGGGAGGGGTATACGAATAGGGTGTGGGTCACAGAGATCACATGCTTCAAGGGCAATAAAATATCACAAGGCAAATGGGCAGGGCAAGGTCACAAGGCCAGGGCAAAATTAGAATTACTGATGAGGTTCCCTGTCCCACTGTGCACGCATTGTCATTGATAACCATCTTAACAGGAAACAGGGTTCAAGAGCAGAGAACCAGTCTGACTAGAATTTCGCCAGGCTGGAATTTCCCAATCCTAACAAGCCTAAGGGCACTGCAGGAGACCAGGGCATATTTCATCCCTTATCTACAACTGCATAAGACAAGCACTCCCAGAGTGGCCATTTTAGAGGCCTCACCTGGGAATGCATTCTTTTCCCAGGGCTGTTCCTTCCTGAGAAAAAGAATTCAGCGATATTTCTCTTATTCGCTTTTGCAAGAAGAGAAATATGACTCTGTTCTGCCCGGCCCTGCAGGCAATTAGACTTTATGGTTATCTCCCTTGTTCCCTGAAAATCGCTGTTATTCTGTTCCTTTTCTAGGTGCCCAGATTTCATGTTGTTCAAACACACATGCTCTACAATTTGTGCAGATAATGCAATCATTACAGGATCCTGAGGTGACATACAACCTCAGCTTAAGAAGATGATGGGATTAAGAGATTAAAGTAAAGACGGGCATAGGAAATTATAAGAGTATTGATTGGGGAAGTGATAAATGTCCATGAAATATTTACAATTTATGTTCAAAGACTGCAGTAAAGACAGGTGTAAGAAATTATAAAAGTATTAATTTGGGGAACTAATAAATGTCCATGAAATCTTCACAATTTATGTTCTTCTGCTGTGGCTTCAACCAGTCCCTCCGTTCGGGGTCCCTGACTTCCCACAACAATAATAATAATCTGGTGTATGAGCATGGGCCACATCTGTTAGAAAGGGATAGCAAATACTACTCTTAATTCTTACTGATTTATTCTGGAATGAAACTGCTTATACCATGATCACACTGCAGTATAACATTGGCATTGTTGGTAACATTCAACTATTTTATGTAAATAACTCATATGTCAATATTGAAACATGATGAAATATATTGTAAAATAGGGTTCAAACTTCCTCAGAATGTGATACCAATGGAAAAGGATGGCCTTGTGGAAGAACTTAATTTAACTAACCATCAGCTAATATCTACGCTAAATTGTTCTGCATAAGGTTATCACAGGGTGCAAATAAAGGGGGGAAGCAGGTAATCAGATTAGTGCAAAAACATGAAAATGTATGTGTATGTCACGACTTTATAGGATGGATTAGCTGTTTTCTTAGGTCTATCCCTACTCCACACTGAATCACAGATATTAGGCATAGTTATGCTGACACTATTGCTGTACCTGTTATGTAAATGCTTTTCTAAATATAGATACTCTGAAAAGTATGATCATTCTGGTAAAAGAGCCTAAGCCAAGTGCCAGGTAAGTGAACTGTACAAGAAAGGGTTAACTCAGTTAAATTTATATAAACTCATATAAAACTTTAAAATATTCTAATCCTATCACTTAGAGTAAGACACAGAAATGAAAATTTTTCCCTTTGGAATTTGGATTCAGGGCCATGTTATTTCAGGTGGGAAATCTGAAGCAATAGCTTGAGACCTATAATAAAGATAGCATTGATAGAACAGCATCTGTTCAAGGAAAAAATATAGGATCTAAAAAGTGAAAACACTGCTCAGTGGTTAAGATGAAATGGCTTTATGGGATAAGCAGAATTCTCTAAAGAGCCCCCTTTAGACTTTTGTTACTTAATCAAACACTAATCTAGGTTCTGCCATGAAGGGGCTTTGCAGATCAATGGGTCTTAAAATGTGAAGGTTACTGTGTAACAATCAGGCGCATTTTCTAAAGGCTGGGAATTTTTTTCACCTAGCAAAAGAGGAGGAAGTCAGAGAGATTTGAAGTGTGTGAAGCACTCAACAAATGATTGCTGATTTAAACACGGACATGGTCGCGTGTAGACACCAGAGTGGCAGCAGGCAGCTGAGGCCATCCCATAGGACAGAAAACAGCAACGACAAATGGACAGAGACTTCAGTCCTACAATCACAAGGAATCTAATTTTTCCAACAACCATTAAACTTGAAAGAGGATCCCAAGTCTCAGATGAGAACTGCAGACCAAGCTAAAACCTTGATTTGGTTTTAGAGAGAATCCAGCTGACCACCAGGACTTCTGACCAATGGAAACTGTGAGATAATAGATAATGTGTTGTTTTAAGCCATGTTTGTTAATTTGTTGCAGCTGCAATAGAACACAAATGATGAATACACTTTTGGTATTAAATAAAGATCATTTGTTTCGAGTTTTGGTTCTTGCTAGATTGGTAATCTATAATTTAATGCAATAATTCTCTACCTCTTTGGTCTCAGAACACCTTTAAATTCATAAAAATTACTGAGGATCTGAAGATATTTCATGTCTATAAGTATATTTGTTGATGTTATTATAATAGAAATCAAAACTGACAAATTTATTAGATATTTACTTTTGATTAATTTAAATGGCTTCCCATATAGGTTAATATGATATTCTTTATAAGATATTCTTACAAATAATATATTTTATTAAAAATAACTTTATTTTACAATTTTCCAATTCTTAAAATATTCAGCTTAATAGAAAGCTGCATTTTATATTTTCTTCCTTCTATCTGTTGTCATATCACGTATCAGCTAGCCTCTGAAAACATTCAGTGTGCACTCATGAGAGAACAAGGGTAAAAAAATACTAAAACTGTCTAAATAGTATCGTGAAATAGTTTTTATCCCACAGACTCTTTGAAAACTTGTCAAAAATTCTAGAGTCCCTCGATCACACTTAAAGAATAGCAGACAGTATATCAAAATGTCAGCGTTCATATCTGTAAAATGAGGATAATGATCAGATTAAAATACATAGTCCATATAAAGCATTTGTCACATTTTCTGAAATGTAAAAAGGGCTCAATAATTGATACCTGTGGCTATTTTAATGCTTTTCCATTTGTATCCATCACCTTCTACTGGAAATAGAAATATACCTTGGCATTGAGAGATCTGTTCCTTCTCAGAGTCCCCATGCCAGGTTCCATGAAAACCATCTCTCAACTATCTGAAAGTCATGGCCTCTCTTATACCTTCATGGAGATTGTAGGGAAGTATAAAGTAACAAAACCATAATAATTTTGAGAGTTTGGATATTGTAATCTGTGATGTCAGCCTCGTGTCTATGACCCTTGAGATCTGTGAAAGCTTGTGCAGAAATAGTGTGATGCCATCATCTGCCCTGCCTGGTCCTGATAATTTTCCTGCAAGGACAATCAAAAAATCTTCAGTCTCCTCCAGAGAGAAAATCCAGAGATCTTCCCCCTACCCCTTAGAGAGAAGACAAATAAGTATATATTATTATTCTTCTGGGAATTTAATTCTCAATAGAAACTCAAGAACGTTTTTATTCATCTGATTCTAAAATAAAAGCTATGCTCCTGGAGTTAGCTAAAGAAACTTCAGTGAGTCCAATGAATCTGTCCATAGCTGGGATTTAATCCTATGAAGGCTCCCAGAGGCAGTAGGAGTCTATATTCATTTTAGCGGTATGTGTCTCATCTCTGTAGGGTTGATTCTAGGTCAAAGTATTTTCCTCAGGGAAAGTGTAGTGCTAACGTCTCCTTATATAGAAGATATTCATTTCTGCTGGGAGGTGGTTTCCAGTACAGGTAGTTGAACTAGGGCAGGATGACTGCAGAAATCACCATGGCTATGCTGGAAGAACAACATCCCTGGGTGACTTTCCCTCCTGAATCAAAGTGTAGATTGCAGGTAGTTGGAATACACACCAATGTCCCTCTCCTCCTCCCAGGGAATGTCTTCCTGCTCTGCTGTGAACAGGGGTCCCAAGGTTCCCCCAGCATCTCTCTCACCATCACCTCCCAATGTCCCTTGATGACGAAGGTCAGAGCTAGCCCCATTGTCTCAATGAGAAGGGGGTCAGAGAAACAGGGACTTTGTATCCAGGTCTCTGAATAAGGCTCTGAAATAGCCAAATTAATGCAAGGACTTTATCCATTACCCAGCCTAAATAAAGATATACATGGCCAGGAAAACCTCCCTCAATGGAAAAGAAAAATTTATCAACAGTTACATTACATCTTTTTCTATCTGAAAGAGTTTAAAAGGTAAGTCTGTCATAGAATTATATCTTTGGGGGAACTATCCCAGGCTATCACTACTCCTAAGAGTTAGAGAAATAGAATAAAGCAGTCTAGCTGAAGAAACATTACGGGTTGCAGGACTGCCTGGGTGGAAAATAGCTCATACTGATCATGAAAACCTTTTGTTTTCTGATCTGCTATTGTTTTATTTACTCTATTGGGAAGGTGACATTTTAGGCATCATCACTGTGATATTTTGTTCTCCATTCCAGTGTATTAGCCACTTAAAGATGTTAATCTGCCTGCGATTTTATTTTTTTAAATTTTCTCTGTTTTCTTTAACAGCAAATGGAAAGGGTAATGACAAAAAAAGATTATAATCCAGAAAAAATAACCAGACTAAAATATCAAGAAACAAATGTTCCTACTGGGTAACAATAGATTGAATTATCTTCAATAATATTGTTATCCTGTATATTCAGAAATTAAATATGTTTCAGACGCTGAGTATTACGTCCAACTCTGTTTAAGAAAGATTTTGCAATATGACGTTACTATCCCCACTTGGCATACTATAGGAATATATCTCACTGTAACAAAATAATTTAATGCATATTTATATAGAACCCTCTTCAAATACAATGTATTTATAGAAATTTAAGAATTTGTGATTTTGCCTCTCTGTTTTATTGAGTTATTGATCTCAAAGAAACACTGCCCATGTGACTGATCCCTCTCAGGCTTTGTTCGCAAAAGTTTGCAATGCTGACATGTGTATCTTCAAGCCTACCTCTCAGGTTATTTACCTCCATATGAAGTACTTGCTTCAAAAATTCATTACTCTAAAATTGTCCTCAAGCATTGATTCAAAGCAGGTATATGATACTATATTTGTTTTTTACAGTTTGTGTAACAAATTACCACAACTGTGGTTGAATAAAACATTAGAAATGTATTCTCTCACAGATCTGGAATCTAGTAAAATTTTTCTCCCTTTGGGAATCCTAAAGGAGAACATGTTTCATCCCTCTTCCAGCTTCTGGGGATTATCAGTATTCTCCAGTGTCTGGCCACATCTCTGTCTGCTCCGTCTTCTCATCACCTTGCCTCTGTGTGCCTTCAGCAGTTTGTTTCAAATCTCCTTCTGCCTTTATTGCATAAGAAATGTTGTCAATGGAATTAGGGCTCATCCATAAAATTCAGGATTATCTTAAGATTCTTAATCATATCTGCAAAGACCCTCTTTCAAAATAAGGCAATATTCATGGGTGCTGAGGATTAGGATAGGGATAGATCTTTTTGGGGTCACCATTCAATCCACTACACATACAGAACATTTAAGTGGGGCAATTTTATCTACAGACACAATATAGTTCCCATCATTATGCTAATTTGAATGTATCCTTTGAAAACACTGTTTTTAATTATTTTGACCTTTCAAATAATCAAATTGTAATTGTAATGTTTTTTAAAAAAGTATAAATCATGTCCTGGCCAATAGACAAAAATATATATTATATACATTTACTATATATAGCCTATATATTATATGTGTATAGTTTATGGAATATATTTAATATACATATACATGAATAAACCTATGACTAACTAAAAATGTCATTCATCTAAGTAATAAACATTTTCTGAGTGTCTACTGTTACCTACAAGTATACTAGTTATTATAGGAGATAAAGAAGTGTAAGATATATTACCATTCATTATCTGATGAAGGCATATCTCCATTCAAACAAATGACATTTGGTATCCTTGCCCCTTCATCTTTGATTTTACCTTGAGAATTGTCTATATTGTCATAGTAAGGACATAACTCTTTTAACTGTTATGATTGACCAAGCCTATATCTTTAATAGGTGCCTAAAGAGCCTACCCTTGTGCCTCTACTCTAATTTGCTAGAATAGAAAAGACTATCTTTATAGGCCGTCTATCAAGTAGGCTTTCAATGGTGCCTAGATAAGTTCAAGCAGGCTGCTTCCTTTCTTTTTATAGTAACTGGTTGTAAACGTGCAAGAAAATCCTTCCAAGAAGAGGTTATGATTCCACTACAATTCCCCTTCATGCTTATACAATGAGGCTAGTGGATAAGCACAGTAATGACATTAGTATTTTTGAAAGATTCATATGACTTCTCCAACTTAAATACAGGCCTGCCTGAAAATTTACATTTACCTATGCCTCAAATCCTCCAAACGGATAGCCAGAATTCTCAAAATTTTATTACTGAATCCATCTTACATTATTATGCACTAAAAAAATAAAGTCACTAATAAGTATAAACTGAAAATACATCCATCATAGAAAGAGATTTAACATAATTATAACTATCTGGAAATGTGTCTGCTTTATAGAAACCTTGCCATTAGCCATGTGTGATAAAATGAAATTATATTTATATAACATTTTAAGTGCTGTGTTATTATTTTAAATTATTTTTTAACTTGTGATTTCCGTATGAGTAAAGATATTATCTTCTATTTAACATGTATGAAGGGTTAACTCATTCTCAATGTCATTCACCTATGAAGCAGGACTTCCCCTCAAGGTAGAAACTGAAATTGAGGAGGAAACACTAGATTACATAAAACATGAGATATCTGTATTTTTTGTCCTTAATAATATATGCAGAAAGATGTCTACGTGGGAAATCTGAAGCACAGTGTTAAGATGGTTCTTTCACATGACACCATATGGAACCTGGGGAGTAACAGAAGGTTAATTTGAGAGTATAGCATCATGACTGATAAGTTAGACATCCCCTTCCATTAGGAGGCATCTTATAGTGATACACCTTAATATATTTGGGATTTTTGCTTGTTCGATTTTTAGATGAGTAGAGAGAGATATATACATACATAAATTGATTGACTTGACTGAGCATTTCTAAGTCTCAGAATTTACTATTAAAAATTTCATATAAAAAGGCAATAAATACAAACATATACATATATAATTTAATTACTGAAGCATTATATAGCACACAATCTAATGATGAGATAATACATTAAGTCAATTAGAATGTTTATATTGAATAATAGCTATTCAAACTATGTGTTAGAGAAATATTTTGACATGGAAAATGGTTCATGATATATGATAGAGCTAGTTAAACAAACAGCATTTTTCACATAATTTTTATAATAATGTTATATATGAAATAAACAGTAGAAAACTATAACTGCACAATTATTTAAAATGATCACTTTTGTTTGTATGTTCCAAGATGTCATCTCTTTAGTCCTTTAACTAGAGTTTCGTGTGTTTCTAGATTTGTAAAACTTGAAGTCAAAATCTCATACAAAGTAGGTATCACATTGTTTACACAAGGGACTACACAAAAGCTAAAATATTCAAGATTCTATAATTTCTAAATAAGAATAAAAGCAAGAAAATAACATAAAACCTGATGGTTAATAAGGCAGTAGAATTACAAACATGTATTTTTCACCAAAAATAAAATAATAAATTTCAAAACTATTTTCTTCAATGCTAACACCTAAAGGAAGTCAGTTAAGTGACACTATTGTCAGAAGAATCTTGAGAATGTATTATCCCCTGTAATAATTTGTATGCTTTCTCAAATTATATGTTCTTGTTTTCAGTGTAGAATACCAAAAATTAATGAAATCATGATAAGAGCAAATTATCATGATAAAAATATAAATTATTAAAAATCCAATAAAACCCAGATAAATATAAATATCAGCTTATAAATATAATTCTTTATTAAAAGTGATTATAACTTTTGGAGGAAATGGCTGTTTTGCGATTGAAGTGGGGAGTACACAAAGGGAGCTTGAAACATCTGGTCCTATAGAAGGAAATAACTGCTCAAATACTATGGGAACATGTTAAAAAGACAGAGGAGCAAGCTTAGGAGGCCCAGATATAGGAAAATTAAGCACTAAAAAAACGACAACAATGAAGTACAACCCACTGAATAAAAAAAATCCATGAGTCCATACTGATGGATAGATAGATGATAGATAACAGATAGATAACAGATGATAGAGAACAGATAGATAACAGATGATAGATAACAGATAGATAGCAGATAGATAAGTGAATGAAGCATTTTTTATTCTAAAGTTGTCAACTAATAAATGTAAAAGCAATTATAGAGTCAGAACAACACATTTTGAATCATTACTAATAATTGAGTTAGGCAAGATAATCAATGGATGCTAAAACTAGTGACTGAATGGAACTAGTGAAGTGATGTTATGAGGAACAAGCTACATATGTAATAATTTTAATGGGTACTCCAGAAACTAATCAGGGGGGAAAAATCACATAATGGAGATATCTGGGAAGGACTATCTTCACCCAGTGATCCAAGTTAGCTTCACCCTAATAATAGGACAAATTAATATCATATGCTTGCTCAGAATGCACACAGGAGAATACTATTTTTCCTGCAGAAAGTGAATAATTTGAACAAAAACACTGAGGAATATAGTACACTCTCAATTTGTTGGACATTATGCTAAAGAATTCTTCAAAACATCAGTGTTCAGAAAGGCACAAAAAGGCTGAGTAAATATTATAGGTACAGGAGACTAAAGACAGATGACTTTAGATACACACATAATCTGGTGTGGTTGGAGGGAGAATATTGTATATTAGAGAAAAGAAACATGTCAATATCAATATTAAACATGTGAATGTCAATATTAAATTTTCTGATTTTAATACTTCCATTGTGGTCAAGCTAGTGGGAATTAGTGTTTTCTTACTGAAAAATCAGAAATTTAGAATTAAATGGGTATTATGTCTACACTTTAATCTTAACGGGTTCAAAAAATAAAAATTACATAGAGAAAGATAATAAGATAAATAATAAATGTTAACATTTGCTGAATCTGCATGAAATTAAGTGGGAGTTCTTTGCAAAATTTGTGACACTATTTGTAAGTTTAAATTTATTTCATAATTAAATGCTAAAAATAGAGAGGTAACAAATCTTGGGAATTTGAAGGGGCTTATCTAAACAAGCATATAGCCTTTTATAGCCTTTATCTTAGCTCATTTTCTGATAAAAATTCAAAATTTCTGACCTTTGTATCACACTTCAGTCCTTGACAGACTTCCATTAAGGAATGGGAGTCAACCAATCATGGATCCCAGAATTCATCCTGGTGGGATTCCAGCTCAGCGCCGAGATGGAAATGCTCCTCTTTTGGATCTTCTCCCTGTTATACATCTTCAGCCTGCTGGCGAATGGCATGATCTTGGGACTCATCTGTCTGGACCACAGTCTGCACACCCCCATGTACTTCTTCCTCTCACACCTGGCCGTCATTGACATGTCCTATGCTTCCAACAATGTTCCCAAGATGTTGGCAAATCTGATGAACAAGAAAAGAACCATCTCCTTTGTTCCATGCATAATGCAGACTTTTTTGTATTTCGCTTTTGCTGCTACAGAGTGTCTGATTTTGGTGGTGATGTCCTATGATAGGTATGTGGCCATCTGTCACCCTCTCCAGTACACTGTCATCATGAGCTGGAGAGTGTGCACGATCCTGGCTCTCATGTCCTGGTCATGTGGGTTTGCTCTGTCCTTGGTACATGCAATTCTCCTTCTAAGGTTGCCCTTCTGTGGGCCCTGGGATGTGAACCACCTCTTCTGTGAAATTCTGTCTGTCCTCAAGCTGGCCTGTGCTGACACCTGGGTTAACCAAGTGGTCATATTTACTACCTGTGTGTTTGTCTTAGTCGGGCCTCTTTGTTTGATGCTTGTCTCCTACATGCACATCGTCGGGGCCATCCTGAAGATCCAGACAAAGGAGGGCCGCATAAAGGCCCTCTCCACCTGCTCCTCCCACCTGTGTGTGGTTGGACTCTTCTTTGGCATAGCCATGGTGGTTTACATAGTCCCAGACTCTAATCAACGAGAGGAGCAGGAGAAAATGCTGTCCCTGTTTCACAGTCTCTTTAACCCAATGCTGAACCCCCTGATCTACAGCCTGAGGAACGCTCAGGTGAAGGGCGCCCTCCACAGAGCACTGCAGAGGACGCAGTCTATGTAAGGAGTGGACAGTGTTAGTTGGATAGGTCTTTGCTTTTAAACAAGTGGTTTACTGAAGCAAAAACTGAGAACTTTTTTAGTTAGAAGTTTGATATAAATATGCTACTTTTTCTAATTCTAGCTCTGAAAATAGGACAAGATTACGGTGAAAAAATAGCATATTATATTTTACACTACCTTTTCCACTGAAAACTCTATGGAGTAGGAACCCAGTTGCTGGATTAAATTTTAATGTTGAGAGTCACTTCTATATGGAGAGTGGAAGAGATGGAAAAGCTATTTTCCTTTGGAATTTGCATCATTTTCTCAGCATTTTATTGCAAATCTCCCATTTTGAAAGAAAAGCAAACAAAACCCAAAGCAAGCATAAACAAATATAGATTAAAACGTATATAAATAAAATAGAAAATTGAAAAAGAATAAGTAAAATCAGGGAAATCAAAAGTGTTTCTTTGAAAAGATTAGCAAAATTGACAAACTTTAGCTACATTTACCAACAAAAAAGTTAAAGACTCAATTACTAAAATTAGGGACATAGAAAACATCATCAGCAATCTTACAGATACAGAAAGGATTATCAAAGAACATTATGAACAACTCTATGTGACCAGTTGGAAACTTACATAAAAGGAAACATTCCAAGAAAGTCACAATCTACCAACTCACTTGAAAATCAATAGATAATCTGAATACACTTCTAATAAGTAAGGAAGTTGAATTCGTAATTTTCAAACTTACACCAAATAAAGTTGCCAATCACATTGCTGTAGTGGCAAATACTATTTAATTTTTAAAAGAATAATTACTACTATTTCTTCATAAAAATCTCTCAAAAATAGAAGAAAATGGAACATTTCCCAACTTATTATATGAGGTCAGTATCAGTTGATACCAAAAAAATCAAAGACATCACAGGAAATGAAAACTATAGACCAATTTCTTTATGAATATAGATGCAAAATGATTCAACAAATACCAGCAAACCAAATGCAGCAAACATAATTACCAAGTGAGGTTTATTCAAAGAATGCAAGTTTGTTTAAGCATCCAAAAGTCAATGTAATAGACCATGTTAATAAAATAAAGAAAATAAAACACATCTGATTATACATATTAAAAGCATTTGACAATTCCAAAATCCTTTCCTGACACACACACAAGCGCGTGCACACACACACACACCCCAGACTAGAAATACAAGGGAACTTCTTCAAACTGATAAAGGGTAGATAAGAAAACCACAGCTAAAATTACAATTAATTGTTAAAGACTGGGATGCTTTCCCCATAAGAAATATGATCAAGGAAGTTTTTTTGTTGCTGCTTCTATTCAGCATTAGACTGGAAGTTCTAGCCAGAGCAATTAAACAAGAAAAAGAAATAAAAGGCATCCAGATTGGAAAGTCATAAGGTGAAATGATCTTGTAAATAGAAAATTCTAAGGAATTTTTAAAAAATCAGCTCAAACAAATAAATTCAACAACATTGCAGAATAAAAGTTTTATACTCAAATATCAACTGTATTTCTGTCAAGAAGCTGAGCTTGAGACAGCTGAGTTTCCAAGTGTCTGAGTAACCAAGCTAAGCAACCAGTCAAAATGACAGCAACAGTCAAGTGTTTAATCATTTACTGTGATAGCATAAGCAAGAGGTTGAACTAGAGTAAGTTTCAACTCCCACACTGTTTCATTTATCCCTTTGGAACTGCACTGGGCAAAGGTCAGGTGGATCGATACAGAAGTAGGGATCATCCCACCGCTGAAGGAGCCCAGAGCAAAAGGTCCTAATATTTTATGGATCTGAGAATACAGGAGAGGAGAGAAGAGGGAGAGAGAAGGGGAGTAGAAACATACTAAATACTGAGTCAGCGTGGAGAAAAGGTGTCTTCAGGGTTTCCCCCTCTCCCCATAAGATGTAGGCCAAGCTCGTCCAACCTAACTCACTCAAAACTAAATAGATAATCTGAATAGACTTGTAATAAGTGAAGAAGTTGAATTAGTAATTTTAAAACTTACACCAAATAAGGCCATCAATCACATTGCTGTAGTGGCAAATTAAACTTAATTTTAAAAGAATAATACTATTTCTTCATAAAAAATCTCTCAAAACAGAAGAAAATGAAACATTTCTCTATTTATTCTATGAAGCCAGTATCACTTGATACCAAAAATATCAAAGACATCACAGGAAATGAAAACTACATTTCCAAAGACCTATTAATCAAATGTTTGATGTGGCTTTCAGGGTATTCAATAACAGGTGTGGAACTGAAGAGGCTGAAAGAACCCAGCATGGCAAATGATGGCATAGACAACAAGCCCAAATGATAGCAGTGACTATAAGCAGCGCCCTGCAATCTCAGGGTCACCCAGGGGGATGCTTCACCCACAGATCAAAAAAGCCTAATAGCAAACCTGCAGGTAATAGCTGCTACTTTAAGTGTGGGAAGTCAGGACATTGGAGCAAGAACTACCCGAGTCAGGGCAGCCCACCCAACCCTGTTCTCATTGCAGGCAGAAGGGTCATTGGAAAAGGGATTGTCCTGAGCTGTGAAGGAAGAAGAGGAAAATTTGACCTTTATAACGGACCTTGAAAGCATCTTCCATCTCTTTCAATATCTTTATAAAGACATAAATATATGGATGATTAAACAGCAATTAAACAGCACTTTATGCCATAATGGCCCTAACTGAGGGCTGGTGGAATAAGACTTTTCCACGTTTGTCCCCTCTCAGAACCATCAATTTTAACAAGTATCCATGCACAAACATATTTTCACAGGAGCTAAAGAAACCAGGTGAGTGATTACAGCAACTGTGTGTAGCACAGAAATAAGAAAATATGCATTGCAAAGAGTAGGTAGGGTAGTTTCACAATACCTGCATCAACCCTCCCCTACTTCAGGCAGAACAGTGCAGAGAGAGATACCCTCTGCATAGGGGAAGGAGAGGGGAGAAAATAACAGATTTTGCCTCAGACTCCAACACTGGGCCAGCCTAGACTCCAACAGTGGGTCCACACCAGGCAGGCATTCACAACCATAGTCTCTGAGCTGGTACCCACAGATTTGGCAGCCTACCTGCCACTGCCGAATAGGTCCCCACAGATTCAGGCTCCTGGCTGGCTCCATGGCTCCAGGATTCAGGCCTCACATGCAGACTCAGTCTCCAATCTCATTCCAGCACTAGGACAGCCCACCCCAATGCCAGGCTACCCCAGCAGCTTTGGCCTCCTGACCACCTACAGGACTGGTCTGGCCTCCACAGTCCCAGGTTTCAGTCCTGTCCCAAACTCTCTACTGGTCTAGAGTAAGGGTTCCCTAATAACCCCAGGCTTCAGGCATGCCTCAGTGCCAGGCCAGGCCCTGAAGCCTCAGACTTCAGCAGACCCAGGCTTTAGGCCTACACCAGCTGACTCAGAGTCTAGGCCAGTTCCAGCAGACCCCAGCACCAAGCTAGCCTCTGTGGACCCAGGTTCCAGGCTAGACCCAGGTTCCAGGAACTGGGCCCAACCTCATAGAACCAGGTACCTGGCTGACTCACTTACTGACCTAGGCACTAGACCAGCCTGACCAAGGGCTTCAACAGGCCCACCTACAGACCATGCCAGATGGCCTGCCTAAAATGACTGGACAAGTTGACTTGGGAAGGGCTTATCTAGACAATTCTGGTTTGCAAAGACTGGAATAAGTCTCTGCTTCTTAAAGTGAGAAGATACCAATGTATGGCCATAAGGATCATGAATAATCATGAAACATGGCAACACTAAAGGAACAAATGAAGCACCAACAACTGACCTTACAAAAATGGAGATTTACAAACTGCCTGACAAAGAATTCAAAATAATCGTCTTAAAGAAGCTCAATGAGCTACAAGAGAATATAAATAAACAAATAGATAAAATTAGGAAAACAATACCTGAACAAAATTACAAATTCAATAAGAGAAGGAAACCATAAAAAGAACCAAAGAGAAATTCTGGCACTAAACAACACAATAACAGAAATGAACAACACCATATAAAGTTTCAGCAGCAGACTCAATCAAATGTGAAATACTTGGTGAACTCAAAAACAGGTCATTTCATATTAGTCAAAGGTGGGGGAAAGAATGAAAAAGAGTGAAGAAAGCCTGCAAAAGCTATAGGATACCATCAAGAACCAATTTAGGCATAATGAATGTCCCAGAGAGAGCAGAGAAATAGAAGGAAAAAATGAAGCTATTAAAAATGATAGAAAACATCCCAAATATGGGAAAAGATATAAATATCCAGGTACAGAAAGCTCCAAGGTTTCCAGTCAGGTTTAATCTAAATGAGACTACACCAAGACATGCTATAATCAAATTGACAAAAATGAAAGACAAAGACATGATCCAGAAAGACAAAAGAAGCATATCACATACCAGGGAACACCAATATGGCTCTCAAAATATTTCTCAGCAGAAATCTTACAGGCTGAGAGAGTGGGTTGATTTACTTAAAGTGCCAAATAGGAAAACAAAGACTGCCAACCAAGAATACTTGAATGGCAAAACTGTCCTTCAGAAATGAAGGAGAGATAAAGACTTTCCCAGACAAACAAAAGCTAAGGCAATTTGCCACCACTGCACCTGCCTTACAATAACAGCTGAAGGGAGTTCTTCAACCTAAAAGAAAAGGACCCTAATTGGCAACATGAATCATGAAAGGAGAAAACTTAAAGGTAAAAGAAGTACACAATCTAATTCAGAATACTCTAATACTATAATGGTGGTGTGTTAATTACTTATATGCTTAGTCTAACGGTTAAATTATAAACTATTAAAAATTACTACAGTAACTTTTAAGGGATATGTAACATAAAAAGATGTAAACGGTGACATCAAATATTCAAAATGTGTGGTGGCAGAGAGTAGAATAAAAATGTAGTGCTTTCTCAGAAATCTGTAGAACAAAAAAAAATAAATAAATAAATTTAAAATGTAGTGCTTTTTGTGGCCAAAGATACGTTATCAGCTTCGAATAAACTGTTATAACCACAAGAAACTTTTTGTAAGTGTATCGTAACCACAAATCAAAAATCATTAATAGATACTTTAAAAAAGTGAAAAACAAGGAATCAAAACATACTATTAGGAAAAATCACTTTACCACAAAGGAAGACAATAAGAGAGGAATAGAGAAACAAAGTATAAATAAAACAACTAGAAAACAATTAACAAAATGGCAGAAGTAAGTCCTTACTTTATAAATAATCACCTTGAATGTAAACGAATTAAATTCTCCAATCAAAAGGCAGAGTGGCTGAATGGATCAAAAGCAAGGCCCAGCTTGATGCTGCCTACAAGAGAGTCACTTCACCTGTAAGGACACGGACTGAAAGTGAAGGTATCAGAAAAGATTTTCCATGAAAATGAAAACCAAAGGAGAGTAAGAGTAGCTATACTCATACCAGATAAAATAGACTTTAAGTCAAAAACTGTAGAAAGAAACAAAGAAAGTCATTACATAAATAATAAAGGGGTTAATTCAGCAAGCGGGTATAATAACACTCTGATGGAGCGTGCTGTTGAAGATCTCTAGAGAGTTGCTCATTTTTGTCATTGTGGTTTTTGGTGTCAGAATTTCTCTTTATTTTTTTATGGTTTCTCTCCTGTATATCTATATCTATCTATCTATCTATATATATCTCAAACCCAGGATCACCTAAACATAGAAAGCAAATATTAATAGATCCAAGAAGAGAGAAGACTTCAATACAATAATAGTAGAGGACTTCAATACCCCACTTTTAGCAATGGACAGATTATCCAGGAAGAAAATGTTAAACTATACTCCAGACCAAATGGACCTAACAGACATATACAGACCATTCCATAAACAGCTACAGAATACACATTCTTCTCAACTGCACAATGTCTAGAATAAATCATATATTAAGGCACAAAATAATTCATAATAAATTTAAGAAGTTGAAATATCAATGAGCTCTTCTGACCACGATGGTATCAAAATAGAAATAAATAACAGGAGGAACTTCAGAAAAATTACAAATACATGGAAATTAAATAATATGCTCCCTGACAACCAATGGGTCAATGAAGAAATTAAGAAAGATGTTTAAAATCTTTTTAGCCAAATGAAAATGGAAACACAGCATACCAAAACACATGGGATATAGAAAAAAATCATTCTAAGAGGGAAGTTTAAAGCAATAAATGCTTACATCAAAAAAGAATAAAGACTGCATACCAACAATCTCTGTTGTGCCTTAAGGAACTAGAAAAACAAGAATAAACTAAGCCCCAAATTAGTAGAATAAATAAAATAATAACGATCAGAGTAGAAATAAATGAAGTAAAGACTAAACAATAAAAACATCAAAAAAGTCTTCTTTCTGAAATGTTAAACAAAATCAACAAACTGTTAGCTAGTCTTAAAAAAGGAGAGAAGACTGAGATAAACAAAATCAGAATTGAAAAAGGAGACCTTACAATGATCTTAAGAAACAATTATAAACAATTATGCACCAACAAATTGGATAAGCTAGAAGAAATTGACAAATTTCTTGATACATTTTATTTACCAAGATTGAATTATGAAGAAATAAAAAATCTGAAAAGATCATGATCAGGTAAAGAGATTGATTCCACAATAAAAAGTCTCTCATCAAAGAATAGCCCAGGACTTGATAGCTTCACTGCTGAGTTTTACCAAATATTTAAAGAAGAACTAGTAAAAACTCTTCCAAAAAATTAAAAACGAGGAAATATTTCCAAACTCATTCTTTAAGGCCAGCATTACCCTGATAACAAAACTAGACAAGGATGTGGCAAGAAAAGAAAACTACAGGTTAATACACCTGATGAGCATAGATGTAAACATTCTGAACAAAATATTAGCAAACCAAATTTAACAACACATTAAAAGGATTTTTCACCATAATCAAGTGGGATTCAGTCCAGGAAAGCAAGGATGGTTCAACATATGCAAATCAAAAATGTGATACATCACATTAACAGAATGAAGGACAAAAACTGAATGATCATTTCAATACATGCAGAAAAAGCATTTGACAAAATTCAGTATCCATTCATAATTTTAAAAAAAGACCTCTCAACAAATTAGGAATAGAAGGAGTATATCTCAACCCAACAAAGGCCACATATGACAAACCCACAGATCACACTGTACTCAATGGAAAAAAATTGGAAGCTTTTCCTCTAAGATTTAGAACATGACACGGATTCCTACACTTTCCACTTCTAGTCAAAACAGTACTGAAAGTACTAGCCACATAAATTAGTCAATATAAAGAAATAAAAAACATTCAAGTTGAAAAGGAAGGAGTTAAATTGTCCCTGTTTGCAGATGGCATGATATATATACACATATATTTTATATACATAAAAATCCCTGAAGTTTCCACTAAACAACTGTTGAAACTAATAAATGAATTAGTAAAGTTGTAAGGTACAAAATCAACATACAAAAATCAGTAGTATACCTATACACTAGCAGAAAACTATCTGAAAAAGAAATCAAGAAAATAATCCTATTAACAATAGCTTACAAAATAACATATTTAGAAAGAAATTCAGCAAAGGAGATGATAGGCCTATACATTGAAAACTATAAAACACTGATGAAACAAATTGAAGACATGCCACTGCACCCAGCCTGCAGTGATTCTTTTTAATTGTTTGGTTATAAGATGGCTTTATGCTTTTAAAAATCCCCAAGGACTTGATGAGATTTTATGTGGGTATTTGTTGATAATTATTATTATTACAAATTAAAACATCATTGCAAACTATTTGTTTTTTATTCATTAAAAAATAATCCCATTATATGATAATATATATAACATTTATTAAAACAGCTTTTATAAAGCCAAATAAACTGAAAAGATAGTATTGTTTTACATTTTTGTAAAATTATTTGTCTGTCTTACCGAATGACTGCATTTGTAAGTTTTCTGTTGCATCTGATCTTTTATAATTTCAAACATCACATAACATTTGGAATACTCCGTTACACCTTTACAAGAGAACAAGAGTGGGAAAAACTAATGATATCTTAAATCCTTATTAGAAAAACTTTGTTTTCTGAAACCTAGTAAGGGTTCAGTAACTGTTGTTTATGGCTATTATTTCCCTTCCTCACTGTGAGCACATATATATTCCATTTCAGACAGAGATACACCTTGGCGTTGGGAGATCAATTCCTTTTTCGGGTTGCCATAACAGGTTCTATGGGAACCAAGTCACAACCTCTCTTACACCTTCATGAGAACTAAAGAGGTGTTTGAATTCATAAAATTGTAGCAATTTTACGTGTTTGGATACTGTAATTTGTGATATTTCTCTCAAGTTATTTACTCTTGAGATATTTGAAAATCTGTATGCAAACAGTGTGATGCCAAGATGTGTCCTCCCTTTTTCCTACAATTTTCCTCCAAGGACAATCAGACACAATCTTTGCTCTCCTCCAGAGACAAGAGTCAGGGAACAATTTTGTTTCCCCTTAGGGAGAAGGTAGAAAGATATGAGGTCTCATAATCCTTCTGGGAATTTACTTCTTAGCTAATTCTAAATAAAACCCTTGCTCCTTGAGGTTTAATTTAGAGCTTCATACTCTATTTTGATAGCATCATCAAGTGGAGTATATGCTGCTGAATCTGGGATTTGTTCCTCTGGAGTCAGCTAGAATTTCTTATAGCACATCACTCATTTATGTAGTGTTTATTCTAGTTCAAAGTTTACCCCTGAGGAATATCTAGTGCTTACACCTTCTTATGCAGAAGAGATTTATTTGCACTGTGAGGTGGTTTTCAGTATAGCTAAAGTAGGAGAGAGTGGCAGCAAAAATCCATAGCTATGCAGAGAGGAATGACACTCCTGAGTGGCATATCCTAAGTTCTTTCTAACTCAAAGTTTGTATACCAGGTAGATGAAATAGAAATATAGATGCACCCCACTCCCACCCAGCTCCGGGAGGTCTGCCTGCTGTGCTATGGCCAGGAGCCTTCTGATTGCTTAGCAACTGTCTCACCATCACCTCCCAGTGTGGAAGGATGGTGGTCATCTAAACTGGCCCAACTCTATTGATTGAGAAGGCAACTAAAAGTAAGAGAAGCTTCAAATGCAGGCAATGCCTCTGGACAGGGACATTTTGGATAAGCCAACAGGATAAAAGGATCTTAGATACTAGAGAGAGTGAGAGAGAGAGAGAGAGAGAGAGAGAGAGAGACAGAGACAGAGACAGAGAGAGACAGAGAGAGAGAATTAGGCAGACAGAGATAGAAAATTATATATAGATAATATATATTTATTATATAGATCATATACATATGTAATCTAGCACAAATGAAGATATTCAGAGAAACTTCTGTTACTGGAGAACAAAATTCTGGTAGCAATTGCAGTTAATTCTTTCCCTTGCAGAAACAGTGTAAGAGGTAAGTTTGCAATATAATTGTTTCTTTTTGAAATTTTCTAAACCATTACTCTCAATGTCAAAAATTATTCAACTCAGAAATTACTGTGTGTGATATGGGATTCATCCTACCACAAAATAGAGCAGAATGAGTGCCAATTCATCTGATCAGAGTTGAAGAAACAGGATAAAGCACCCTAGCTCAGTCACAGGACTGTCCAGGGGGAATATTGTACATACTGACCCTGCATACTCTTGTTTTCTTCATTTCTACTATTTTATTGGCTCTATTTGGAAGGAAAAAATTTATTTAGGTACCTTAACTTTTCTCCTAGATTTCAGTGCTGTACCTTCTAAAACGTTTTGCTCTTTCTTCACTATTATTTTCATGTTTATTTTTTAACAGTGAAATAAAAATGATGGCAATGGAGAGAAAGGATTTAATAATTCAGAGACAGAAATAATTAAAATAAAAAGTTAAGATGTTACTATATCATTTTTATATTACAGGAATTTTCTTTAGTTGTAGCAAAAATTCATGTTATGAACTTCATGCACATTTATATAAACCTCCCAAAATGTATTCATATTTATAGATCTAACACTGTCTCTCATTTGTGTTTGAGCCATTGCTGTTAAGCTGCCACTGCCATAAAATGTAGGCCTCTCTTAGGCTGATGTTTTGCAAGAGTTCACAACATTGCCTTCAAGGTCTTCAAGGTCTCTTTTTACTTTATTTTACTTTCTTATAAAATCATTTTCCAATAAAGCAATTATCCTGAAACTGTCTTCTTATATGCAACATTGAAAGCAGGTATAAGACATTAACCTTTATGTATTGTCAGTTTTCTCTGCAGATATAATACATTTCATTTGTCTAAGCTTATTCAAGTATATCCTATAGAAATAATGTCTATCAAATTACGTGGATTATTCATCGCATTTTAATAAACCCATTTTCAAATGATTAACTTCTAAGTGTGAACGTTTCCTAGTAAAGTTAAAATCATGTCTTGGTAATTGATAGAAACTGACAAATAGAAGACACTAGTGAATGTATTTTTCAACAAAATATAACAATCTATTTTGCATTTTCTATTTTCCTGTTTCATCTAATACTATTTTAGTTATTATCAGGGCCATAAAGATGTTTAACACTTATAACCCATCCATAAGACTTTTACAACTGGTTATAGAAGGCATATCAGCTCAAATGAATGACATTTGGTATCAAATCCCTCTTCCTTTTTAATTTTATCTTGAGCATGCAACATATCTTCAAAATAGGAATATAACTCATTTCACAGTTTTTACTGACAAACCTGTATACACTTAACAGGTGTCTGAAGAGCTTCCTTATAAGAATCTACTCTAATTCCCTAGAAGACTCTCTTTATAGGCTGATTACCTAGACTTTCAATGAAATGTAAGGAAACAGGCTATCACCTTCCTTTCTATGGTAACTGGTTGTAGACAAACAGAAGAATCCCCCAAGTTGAGAAGCCCTATGTCTCTGCTGCTCTCTGAGCCACTCCTGTGGATTATACAGTGAGGTAGTTGATAAGCACAGTAACAACACTAGTATTTTTGAATAATCCAGATGCGATTTCTAGCTTCAAATATGCCTGCCTCATAATTTACATTCACTTATGCCTGTTATTCTCCAAAGTGATATACAATATTTTCCAAACTATTTATATTATTAAATCCATCCCACTTTCATGAACACAAAAAATAATGTCAATAATAAGCATGAATTAAATCACATCCATCATTGTAAAATAAATAATTCATATTTATCTGGGCATATATTAGTTCTGTAGAAAATATACTTTGACTATGAGCAATAAAAATAACATCACAGTTATGCAATATTATGTATTTTAAAGCTATGGCATTGATTATATTAAAATGTTGTTTAAACTGTAATGACTGTATAGGTAAAGATATCTCTGTATAATGGATGATGTGGGTCTGAAAAATCAAGTCATTCCAGATGTCACTTATCTAGGAAACCGGAGCTCTTCTTGGGCCACGAACTGAAATTAAGAATAAAATAATAGACACAAAATAAAAGACATATAATTTGCTCTTAATTATATAGGTAAAAGGATGTCTAGGAAGGAAATCCTGAATAGCAGGTTTTGAGATAACGACTTTCACAGAAAACATCCAGATCCTGGGCAGTAAGAAATAGTAAAATGTCCCATAAAGCTGTAATCAGTGGATTTTATCCCAGGTTTGACCGAAGTATATTAAAACAGGACCAATGACCAATTAACCAATGACCAAGTAATTTCTCAGAGTCAGCATGACAAAGCTGAAAAGCTAAACGTAGGACAAAATCATAGGAAAGGTGAATGAGAGTATGATGCCCTGATTGCTAAGGCAGAGGCTTTTTACCATTAAGTAGTTTCTTCCAGGGCGATATATCTGATTTTTTGTGAGTTTGCTAGACAGTAATGGTTATAACCCATTGAATTAAAAATTCCATGTGTCCACATTAATTGATTGACAGATAACTAGAAAGAAAGAAAAAGAATGACAGAAAACAAAGAAAGAAAGAAAGAAAAAGAGAGAGAGAGAGAGAAAACGAAGGAGAAAAAAGAAAAGAGAGAAAAAGAAACAAAGAGAGAGAAAGGAAGGAAGAAAAAGAAAGTAAAAGAAAGAAAGAAGAAAGAAGACAGGCAAATAGGCAGACAGATCAAGCTCATTCTCACAGTAAAGCCAACTAATGAATACAAAAGGAATGAGGGAGTTAGAATGACACATTTTGCAACCATCATTACTTATAATGGAGTCAGGTAAGATAATCAATAGATGCTTTAATGAGTGGCTGAGAATTTAATAAAAACAAGATATGTATATATTAGTTTTAATATATTTCCCAGAAATTATACTAGAAAAAAGGATAATTTTATAATGGAGATAGACAGGACGCATCACCTCAACCAAATGATCCACATTAGCATTTTGAATATTGAAGCAAATTAACATTATCTGCCTACTAATAGAAGACACTGAGATGGACACATAGATTCATCTCCTGTTAAAAATTTAAAGTCTGGATAAAAATATGGAGGGTCAATAGAAAACCCATTCTGAGAACATTCTGTGAAACAACTTGTTTGTACTTTTCAAAACTTTTAATGTCTAGACAGAAAGAGAGTGTCTGGGTAGCTATTCAGATCAGAATAGATTAACTATACTATGGGATGTTGCACCACATCTTGGACAGGAAGGACAGAAGATGCTCTGTTTAGAAAACAATATTATGTCAAGATCACATTTCCTGATTTTGATAATGGTACTGTGGTTAGGTAAGTGAATCTCTTTGTTCTTGGATAAAATAGAGAACTGAGGGATAAACTGGTATCACAGATACACACTAGTCTTAAGTGTCACAGAAAAATATATATATATATAAATATAGACAAAAAGGGAACAAGAAGTAAATATGAAAAAATTATTAACAATTGTTGAATCTAGATGAAATGTGTATGAGAGAACTGTTTCTAATTCTTGATACTTATCTGAAGGTTTGAATTACTTTACAGTAAAAAGGTAAAAACAAAAACAGAAAGAAACACTGGGGGGGAAAGGTGAGTTAAGTAGGCACAAATATATATATGCTTCCTCTGAGCTCATTTTGAAATAAATAACTCATTCTCTTTGATTCTCCAACCCTGATCTTTCATCACACTCTGGTCCTTTACAAAGTGTCATTAAGGAATGGAGGACAACCAGTCACGGGTCACAGAATTCATCCTGGTTGGATTCCAGCTCAGTATGGAGATGGAAGTACTCCTCTTCTGGATCTTCTCCCTGTTATATCTCTTCAGCCTGCTGGCAAATGGCATGATCTTTGGGCTCATCTGTGTGGATCCCAGACTACGCACCCCCATGTACTTCTTCCTCTCACACTTGGCCGTCATTGACATATCCTATGCTTCCAGCAATTTGCTCAACATGCTGAAAAACCTAGTGCAACACAAAAAAAAAACTATCTCCTTCATCTCTTGCCATTAGGCAGATGGCTTTGTATTTGACTTTTGCTGCTGCAGAGTGCCTGATTTTGGTGGTGATGTCCTATGATAGGTTTGTGACGATCTGCCATTCCCTGCATTACACTATCATGAACTGGAGAGTGTGCACAGTCCTGGCTGTTACTTCCTGGGCATGTGGATTTTCCCTGACCCTCATAAATCTAATACTCCTTCTAAGGCTGCCCTTCTGTGGACCCCAGGAGGTGAACCGCTTCTTCTGTGAAATTCTATCTGTCCTCAAACTGGCCTGTGCAGATACCTGGATTAATGAAATTTTTGTCTTTGCTGGTCGTGTGTTTGTCTTAGTCAGGCCCCTTTCCTTGATGCTGATCTCCTACATGCGCATCCTCTTGGCCATCCTGAAGATACAGTCAGAGGACCGCAGAAAAGCCTTTTCCACCTGCTCCTCCCACCTCTGTGTGGTTGGGCTCTACTTTGGCATAGACATGGTGGTTTACCTGGTCCCAGATAACAGTCAACGACAGGAGCAGGAGAAAATCCTCACCTTGTTTTACAGCCTTTTCAACCCATTGCTGAACCCCCTCATCTACAGCCTGCGGAACGCTCAGGTGAAGGGTGCCTTATACAGAGCACTGCAGAAAAAGAGGACCATGTGAATGAGGAGAGAATTTTGGTTCAGTTGATCTACCTTTATGAGATGTGGTTTGCTTGCACAATACAACTCAGAAAAAGTCCACAAGAAGAGGCTTCATTTAAGAATGAAAATTACCTAAATTTTGGCCCTGAAAATGGGAACAAATTTCCTGGGTATACCCATCTTCCTATATTAAGTAGTCTTGTTCGGATACAGGATAGCTACATTAGAATATCTAATTTTTTGTTTAAAATAATGACATCTTTTAAAAAGTCAGAAATAGGATTACGTGGAGATAAAATACTTATTATTTTATAATTTCAACTGTTGTTTTAGATTCAGGGGGTACATGTGCAGGTTTGTTACATGGTTATATCACGTTATGCTGAAATTTGGTGTGAAATTGAACCCATCACCCAGTAAGTGAGTATAGTATCCAACAGACAGTTACATCAACACATTACTATTCGCTGATCAATCAGGACATATGTAAATCCTATCATTACCTGGTAGCATCTGAAAATGGTAGATTAAAATCAATATTATAAGAAAAATCTTCCAAGAGAAACCAGAAATTTAGTAATGTAGAGCAATGTGTTTCTACTTCACTGATTATGACGACAATGAAATAAATGACTGAGAAATTATAAATTCCTTTTGGGAATAATTCAGAAAAGTAAATAAGAAAACATTGTGGAAAACTTCAGTGAGAAAGAAAAAGAAGGAAGGAAGGAAGGAAGGAAGGAAGGAAGGAAGGAAGGAAGGAAGGAAGGAAGGAAGGAAGGAAATAGACAATTACAAAGTGTATTTCAAGCTGTATGGTATGACCAAGTGAATGAAATCCACTTGAAAATGTTTAAATGGTCTGGAAGGCAAGAGTTCTAAGCCTGGCTCTAACTTTACATTTATTCACGGGTTATGGTAATTACCAATATGACAAGATTGAACCACCTGTAGAGGATCTTAGGTAATATTCAATTTATCTTAAGATGGGTTGTGATGACAACAAGAGATATGAAACAACAAGAGATATGAAACAAGAGATATGAAACAACAAGAGATATGAACCAACATTGCCTACCTTTCATGTTGGTAAAAAGTTCTTTGGATTTGTGAAACAAGACTGAGCAACACTTATTATGCTAATCATGGTACAATCAGTAAAGGTGGCTTTTCTATAGTCATCAGCTAAAGCATTTATTTTTTAAAGTATTCTCTTCATTATAAACTCCAATAGTAATAACAGATTTAATTTAGTGTTATATTGTCTCAATTTCCCTTTATCTATTGAGTTCCTTTTATCTATTAATTTCCTTTTATCTACAAGTTTCCTTTTATCTATTAATAAATTAACGGATGTCATTTTTAGTGTAATTTTAAGTTTACAGAAAAATTAAGTGCTAAGCTAAGAGTTACATACACCCTCTAAACCCTCTCCACACAAATCGTGTCCCCTATAATTAATATCATGCCTTATGTGTGGTAGTTATTACAACTGGTTGGTCAATATTTGTACATTAACATTAAATATAGCTCATAGCTTACATTAGGGTCCACTGTGTTGTAAATTCTAAAGGTTTTAACAAATGTATAATGTCATGTATCCAATATTACAGTATATAGAATAGTTTCACTGCCCTAAAAATCCCCTGTGCTCTACCTATTTATCTCATTCTCCCTCCTCCAAAACTCCTGGAACCGATAATCTTTTTAGTAGCTTGATAGTTCTGCCTTTTCCAGATTATTTAGTTGAGATCATACAGTATATAGCCCTTTAAGAATGGCTCCTTTGTGAGAAATATGCTATACTAACTAAGGTTCTTCCATGTCTTTTTGTGGCTTGGTAACTCATTACTTTTTATCACTGAATATTCCGTTTTCTGGATGTGCCTGTATTACGCTGTTCTTGCATTGCTATAAAGAAATTCTTGAGACTGGTTAATTTATAAAGAAAAGAGGTTTGATTGGCGCATAGTTCTGCAGACAGCACAAGAAGAGAAGTGCTGGTGTCTGCTTCTGATGAGAGCCTCAGGAGGCTTACAATCATGGCAGAAGGTGAAGGGTGAGCAGACGTCTCAATGATGAGAGTGGCAGCAACAGCGTGGAGGTGTCACACACTTTTAAAAACCAGGTCTTATGAGAACTCTCTCATTATCATGAGGACAGCACCAAGGAGATGGCACTAAGCCATTCATGAGAAATCTGCCTCATTATTCAATTACCTCCTACCACTCCCCACCTCCAACACTGGGAATTCCATTTTAAAATGAGACTTAGAAGGAACAATATCCAAACTCTATCAGTACCATAGTTTGTTTTTCCACTCACCTATTGAAATACATCTTAGATACTTCTGAGGTTTAACGATTATGAATACAGATACTATAAACATTTGTATATAGGTTTTGGGTTAGCATAAGTTTTTAACTCATTTGGGTAAATACCAAGGAAAGCAATATGCTGGATTATGTGGGAAGTATGCACTTAGTTTTATAGGAAATTTCCAAACTGTCTACCAAAGTGGCTGTACCATTTGTATTCCTACCTGCAATAAAGGAGAGTTCCTGTTGCTCCACATCCTTACCAGTATTTAGTTTTGTTGGCGTTTTAAATTTTCACCATTTTAATAGGTGTACAAGAGTATTTCATTCTTATTTAAATATGAAATTTTCTGATGACAGATGATGTTAAGAATATTTCCATGTGCTTTCTTGCCATCTGTATATCTTCTTTGGTGAGGTGTCTCTTCACATATTTTGTCCACTTTTTAAATGTTTTTGTTTTTGCTCATTGTTGAGTATTAAGAGTTACTTGTATATTTTCCACAAGTTATTTTTCATATTTGTTTTGTAATATATTTATTCTAGTCTATGGCTTATCTTTTCATTTTTTTAAACTTCAGTTTTAATGATGTTCAACTTATCAATTTGTTTTCCAATGGATTATTCTTGTAATCCAAAAAGGCATTGCCAATCACAAGGTCACCTATAAAGTGTTCTGTTTTCCACTAGGGTTTTTATAATTTTGCACTTAACATGTAAGTCTATGATCCATCTGAGTTAACTGCATAAAATGTAATATCTCTGTTCAGGTTTGGGGTTTTTTGTGTTTTTTCTTTTCTTTTCTTTTCTTTTTTTTTTTTTTTTTTTTTTGTATTTTTGCATGTTCAGTTATCCCAGCATCATTTACTGAAAATATTAGCCTTTTTTTCCATTAAATTTCCACTGCTCCTTTGTCTAAGATCAGTTGACTATAATTGTTTGGAATTTTTTAGGGGCTCTCTGTTCTATTCTTTTGATCTATTTATCTATTCTTTGGCCAATACGACACAGCTGTAATTACTGCAGCTTTATAAAAAGGCTTGAAGTTGGATAGTGTATTAGTCCGTTTTCACACGGCTATAAAGAACTGCCCAAGATTGGGTAATTTATAAGAGAAAGAAGTTTAATTGATTCACAGCTCAGCATGGCTAAGGAGGCCTCAGGAAACTTACAAACATGGCAGAAGGCAAAAGGGAAGAAAGGCACCTTCTTCACAAGCAGCAGGAAGGAGAATGAAAGGAGGAGGAACTACCAAAAACTATAAAACCATCAGATCTCGTGAGAATCCACTCATTATCACAAGAACAGCACGGAGGAAACCACCCCCATGATTCAATTACTGCCACCTGGTCTCTCCCTTGACAGGTGGGGATTATGGCGATTACAATTCAAGGTAAGATTTTGGGTGGGGACACAACCAAACCATATCAGATAGTGTCATTCATTCATCTTTATTCCTCTTTTTCAGCGTTGTGCGGCTACTCTGTGTCTTTTGTCTTTCCATATAAACTGTAAAATCAGTTTGCCATATCCACAAATAACTTGCTAAAATTTGATTGAGGTTGTATTGAACTTATCAGTAAATTTGGAAGTACCTGAAATCTTGACAATAAGTGAGTCTTCCTACGTACATGGAATATCTCTCCATTATTTAGATCTTTGATTTCTTTCATCAAATATTTTCAGTTCCCCTTACATAAATCTTGTACCTATTTTGTTAGATGTATACCTAAGTACTTATTTTGCAGTGCTAATGTAAATGGAATAATATTTTTTAATTTCAAATTCCAATTGCTCATTTCTAGTGTAAGAAAGCAATATGTATGTTAACCTTATATCCTACAACACAACCTTGCTATATAATTTATTAATTTCAGCAGTATTTTTCCTAATTTGGGGGGATTTTCTACATGAATAATCATGTCATCTGTGAAGAAAAATAATTTTATTTCTTCTTCCCCAATCTGTATACTTTTTATTTCCTTTTCTTTTCTTAATGCGTTAGCAAGGGCTTACCATACAACATTGAACAGAAGTGGTAAAAGAGACACACTTGCCATGTTCCTGATTTTAGTGTAAAGCATTTAGTTTCTTAGTATGATGTATGTTACCTGTAGGTTATTTGTAGATCTTTTTTATAAAGTTGAGAAAGTTCTACCCTATCGTTACTTTGCTTAGAGATTTTCTTTATAATGAATGTGTGTTAAAATTTGTCAACTCCTCTCTTTGCATCAATTGATATAATTATAGATTCTTCTTCTTTAGCCTGTTTATTTGATGGATTACATTAATTGATTTTTGAATGTTGACTCAACCTTGCATACCAGAAAAAATCCCACTTGGTCATAATGTATTATGATCATTGTAGTATCAGTATTATGATCATTGTAGTATCAGTATTATGATCAGTATACATTATAAAACTCTATTTGGTAATATTTTGTTGAGGACATTTGCACATATGTTCTTGAGTGGTATCGCTCTGTAGTTTTCCCTACCTGTAATGTGTTTGTCTAGTTTTGGTAGTAAGGTAGTACTGGACTCCTAGAATTAGTTGGGGAATATTCACTCTGCTTTCATTTCCTGGAACAGATTGTATGGAATTGGTATAATTTCTTCCCTGAGTGTTTAGAATTCACCAGTGAACCCATCTGGGCCTTTTACTTTTTCTTCGGGAAAGTTATTAATTCTTGATTCAATTTATTTAATAGATATCAGCTTATTCAGATTATCTATTTTATCTTTTGTGAATTTTGATGGATTGTGCCTTTCAAAGAATAGTTCTACATTATCTAGTTCATCATATTTGTAAGCATACAGTTGTCCAAAATGTTCGTTTATTATCCTGTTAATGTCAATAGGATCAATAATAATGGCCACTCCCTCAACTCTGTATTAGTAATTTATGTCTTCTTTCTTTGTTTCTTAGTTAACCTGGCTAGAGGGCTATCAATCGTACTGATCTTCTCTATTGATTTTTCTGTTTCCAATTTCATTGATTTTTGCTCTAATGTTTATTATTGCCTTTTTTGTTCTTAGCACTAATTTGCTTTTCCTTTTTAGTTTCTCGAAATGGAAACTTATGTGGAAGCCTGGATTCTTGATTTTCTTTCTTCTTTTCTAATGTATGCATTCAATGCTACAAGTTTCTCTTTAAGCACTGCTTTATTTCATCACACAAGTTTTTATATAAATTGTATTTTTATTTTAACAATATTGTAAATATCTCTTGAGATTTCTTTGACCCAGGCATTATTTTATGAAAGGTTTTGTTAAAATTTCCAATTATTGGGGTTTTCCTGATGTCTTTCTGTTATTGATAACTAGCTTAATTCCACTGTGGCATGAGAACATACTTTGTATAATTTCTATTCTTTTATATTTGGTAAGGTGTGTTTTGTGGCTCTGAAAATGGTCTACCTTGTTGCATGTTTTATGTGAACTTAAAAATGTGTGTTCTCCTATTGCTAGATGAAGTAATCTGTACATTTCAGTTAGGTCCAGTTGATTCACGGTGCTATTCAGTTCAACTGTATTCCTACTAATTTTCTGCCTGCTGGAACTGTCCGTTATAGATTTGGATTATAATCTCAAAAGACAAAAATCCCAAACACCATAATTTCAATGTTGAAACGCCAAAAGATCAAAATCTCCAATGCCTAAAATAGCTGATGTCTAAAATCCCAAAAATCACAATCTTAATATATTAAAATTCTGAGTGATGAAAACCTGAATTCTGGGGAAGAGATCAGTGCATGTTCAGATGTATGCAGGATAGTTGCATCCTGAAAGTTGCATCATGTTAGACAAAATTATTACCTTGGTATTGTCTTCATTTGCATTTGGTGGAAAACTCAGATGAGTAGACTGGCCACGTGATACAGACCCAATAAAAGCTTTTGTTTAAAAATACGTCATTTGTCTGCATTGGCATTTCTCCCAACTGATGAAATCCCAGAAGCTTTTAATGAATTAAAGACACATTTGTCTGAAGAAGCCAGCAAAGTTAACAACTAGTTTGAAAATAATTATAAGCACAGTAGATTAGAAGACACTTATGCAATGGAATTGCTGTTCATTCACCAGTATTGTTGCTGAGAAATTCATGGTCAGCATGTGAGTACATGCCGAATGAATTTTAGCATAACTGGAACAACAAAGAAGCATGCCACAGAAAATAGAAACATTTAATTGGGAGTTCTCATCTCAAAGTATATAGAATCACAGAAGAATTTCAAAAAGACCAATGCCATGTAGATGATGAATGTGAACATAGTCTCCAAGGAGAGCCATGCTTTAAAAGAACAAAAGCAGCTATTTATCGTGATGCAAGACTTCAAAAATAGTTAATGATAATGAAAGTTGGCCAGATTTTATGGACTACCTCTATGCAACTGCCCACAACTTAGTCCTGTAATACACTTTTTCATATGTCAAATATTCTTTTTAGGTTTTTTTTTTTTTTTGCATTTTTTTCTCCTTTGTTTTTCTTGTTTTCATTTTTTCCACTATTTTATATTGTCAGCATTATTTTTTACAATCACTACACTGTGTACTTAATATTCATTCCCAGTACTGGAGGAATAAATTGTGTAAAGACTTTTAAATAGTTCTAATTTATTTTATGCATTTTTTGCAAATTTGAGTTTGTGAATGTGCATTATGACAACATTGACTTTATGTTTAAGCATTGTGAGTATGCATAAAAACATTGAAACTTCCTCAGTAAATTGCAAGAGGTCTTTTTGCACATCTGCATTTGTGAAAGATAATATTTCTTGAGGTCATAGCTCCTTGGGTGACTGGTATAATGATGCAATGTGTCATCCCCAGGGTTTTTGCTTGATCTTGCCAAAAGACTTAGGTTGTCCATTACAATATTTCATATGACTGAAGTTATAAATTTTGGTGTACACACAATTATCAACCACAGTGACATGCGTTTATACATTTTGCTTTTTGACCTATTTCTTTCTGAAGACAACTTGTCAGTTCAAAATTGTTATACCCATGCAACTGTCATTAGCATACTTGAGTGCTTATGCTTGCAAAAATATGTATATTATTGCCTATTTTATTGCATAAACTGGCCTATAACACGTTCTGTCATGTTTTTATGTTTCTTAAATAAATCCTCTTTAAAAATGTAAATAAATATCTTTTTAAAAAAATTTTAAGGTATTTTTTCCAGAATTATATTTTTGGGATTTTGATATTTCAGGATTATAATTTTCTAGACTTCATTTAAGGATTTTGGTCTTCTGGGATTTCAATAGTCAGGATTACGGAGTTTGAAATTAAGGCTCGTGATTCGCCCCCATCCACTACTAACAGAGGGGTGCATTTATATATCTCCCTCTTTCAGTTTCTGTCAGTTTCTTTCTCATGTATTTCTTTCAGTTCTTTCAGTTTCTGTCTCATGTATTTTGACATTTTACTAGGTACATACACATTAAGTATTATGTCTTCTTGGGGAATTGATGATTTTAGTACTATCTATTAACTTTATCCTTGATAATTTTCCTTGCACTGAAGTCTGCTCTGGTTGAAATTAATACACTTAAGCCTTTAATCCATTTTGAGTTTATTTTTGTATGTGATGTGGGTTTATACACAAAAGATAACGGTGCAATTTATGCATGTAGATATGCAGTTTTCCCAGACCACTTATTGAAGACTATCCTTTCTCCATTGTGTGTTCTCAGCACCGTTGTCAAACATCAGTTGACCATAGATGTGTGGATTTATTTCTCGCTCTCTATTCTGTTCCATTGTTTTTATGCCAGTTCCACACTGTTTAGATTATTAAAGCTTTGTAATATATTCTGAAATCAATAATTGTGGTGCCTCTAGCTTTGTTATTACTCAAGATTGTTTTGGCTATTTAGAATTTTTGTGGTTCCATTCATACACACACACACACACCATTTTCCTTATTTATTCATTTGTATACACACACAATAAAATATTATTCATTCATTTGTATACACACACACAATAGATATTACTCCGTCTTAAAAAGGGGAAATCTTGCCATTTGTGATAACGTGAATGAACCAAAGGACATTATGTTAAGTGAAATAAGCCAGATATAGAAAGACAAATAATGCATGATCTCACTTATATGTAAAATGCAAAAGAGTCAAACTCATAGAAACAGGGAGGAGAATGGTTGCGTGCTGGGGGGAGAGAAAAATGGGAGCATATTGGTCAAAGGGTTAAAAATTTCTGTTATAGAAGATGAATAAGGCCAGGTGCAGTGGCTCATACCTGTAATCCCAGCACTTTGGGAGGCCGAGGTGGGTGGAACACTTGAGGCCAGGAGTTCGAGATCAGCCTGGCCAACATAGTGAAAACCCGTGTCTACTAAAAACTACAAAATTTACCTGGGTGTGGTGGTGCACGCCTGTAATCCCAGCCACTTGGGTGACTGAGGCACAAGAATCACTTGAACCTGGGAGGCAGAGGTTGCAGTGAGCAGAGATCATGCCACACTCCAGCCTGGACAACAGAGCTGACTCTGTTTCAAAAAAAAAAAAAAGGAAAAAAAGAATAAATGCTGGAGCTCTAATGTACAACAATTTGACTATAGTCAATAACACTGTAATATATACTTGAAATTTGTTAAGATCTTAGGTGTTCTCACCACACTCACACAAAAGGTAACTATGTAAGATGATGAGTGTCTTAATTAGCTTAATTATGGTAATTATTTCACTATGCATAGATATTAAAATATCAAGTTGTACATCTTAAATATATGCTTTTTGTCAACTATACTTCAGTAAAATTGGAATTAAAAAGGTGATTAGAAATAGCCTTCACAAGAATGGAAAGATCTGCCACCCCAGTGAAATTTCTAAGGTCCAATATTTGAGACACGTTGCAATATTACCTTTAAAGTAAAGGAAATATTTCTGCCACTGTTAACACTAAGAGAGAGACACGTTTGTGGGACCCTTTAACACTCTTAAGGTAATATATGCCACATTTTAATGTTCATTTCTAATAAAATTACTGAACACTCCATAGACTTCCAATTTAGAATGGGGCCCAGAATAACAGAAGATTCTGCACCTAGCCAAAATGGGTCCAGTGAAATTCAGTATGAGTGTGGAAAATGAAGATGCAGTATGGTTATGTTTAAAAATTTCTAAATGAAAAAAAAAAAAACAAACATCTTGCTTGGAGTAAAATCATTTTCTCTAGCAAACATAACTCCTCTTTTGAGACACAGCTCTTCTGGCTCCACACTGAACCCTGGTAGGTACCATGTGCCCCAACATGGTACTGTGAGTCGGGGCTCCCCATGTCCTGGGCCATGGACTGGTGCTGGCCTATGACCTGTTGGGAACTGGGCTGCAGAGCAAGAGGTGAGCAGCAGGTGAGTGAGCGAAGCTTCATCTGTATTTCCGGTCACTCTCCACTGCTCGCATTACCTCCTGAGCTCCGCTTCCTGTCAGATCAGTGGCAGCATTAGATTCTCATAGAAGTGTAAACCCTCTCAAACTGCACATGCAAGGGAGCTACACTGCATGCTCCTTATGAGAATCTAATGCCTGATGATCTGTCACTGTCTCCCATCACCCTGAGATGGAACCATCTGGTTGTGGGAAAACAAGCTCAGGGCTCCCACTGATTCTCCATTATGGTGAGTTGTATAATTATTTTATTATATATCACAATGTAATAATAATAGAAATAAAATGCACAATAAATGCAATGCACCTGAATCATCCCCAAACCATTTCCCTTGACCCCCATTCATGGAAAAATTGTGTTTCACAAAACCACACCCTAGTGTCACAAAGATTGGGGACCACTGCTTTAAGTGACCATGCAGCCTGTGATTCCCAGAAGGAACTAGAATTATCAGATCCGTTAAAACATAAATTGGGGCATGCAAAGAAGCACTCCATTATCAAATGGAAGTAATACAATAGATATTTAGTATATTTATTTTATTTTTATTTCATGATAGTCTATTAAAATATTTGTTTAGATAGACCTTTTATAAAACAATTACTGTTTTTAATTTTTTTTTACAGATCTCTGATCATCTTGGTCTATGAATTTATAATGTACTGTGGTTACTGGTTACCTGACTGTACAGTACATTAGGGGATCAGCTGAAGCCCAGACTTTAGTGTTACGTCACACCTGAAGACGTAACACACACTTACAAAGGAAAAGGAAGATGAGTTCTCAGTGTAGAGCACATGAACTGAAAGCTGTAATCCATCAACTCTCATATTGCCAACAAATTTCTTGATTCACAGATTTTACTGAAGCAATGTTATGTAGCGATCTGCCTAGACCATAACATGTGCCCTAGGATTTTGCAGAAGCCATTGTTGGTTGTTTTCTGTTTCCCTCAGATAATCATTCCTGTAGAGTTTTTAAGATGCTTTGATTTTATTTTTAAGAACCACTAAAGTAGTATCATGATTCCCTGCATTTTCTGAGGGGCAGATCTAGATGATCCTAAAAGCACAAGAGAAGCAAGCTTAGAACTCCCAAAGATACTTTCTCATCTTGCCTATGCACATCCTGCCAGCTTGGATATTATGCAAGGGAAGAGCACCACCCATCTTACATACCTGATAAAAACATTTTTCCCTTTCTAGAAGTTTCTCGCCATTCTTCCTTAATCTGCTTTTCTTCCCCCTTTATGATAACTGTGTGTTAATCCTGGGGAAATTAGTCCTTGGTAGTATAGCAACATGGTAAAAAGTCTTAGGTTAATAATTGTGTCCTGAGTGTTCAAATTTGCTTGTCTCATTCTTCTCTCTCAGCCCATAATCAGAATCATTTCCTTAGAGCCAAAGTTGTGAACATACTATTTTTCTCATTTGCACTGACAGCCAATATCCCTGTTGATTCCTTATATTGATTCCTAATATTGTTCATTCCTTATATTAAGTTTTTATTAGTTGCATCATTCTTTGGAATATTTTATGTGAACTGATATGACCTCTTTATATGATGTAATATGATATAAAGAATGCTTCAGCTGTCTTCATCTTGTGTCCTCCATCATACTAAACTCCCTGCTAATCATCTATTCACTGTCTTTATTTGTGAAACACAAATGTAATACATATGTTGAAGGTTGTTTGAGGTTTACATGAGCTTTATCTTGCATAACTTCATTTACGAGGGTCTGGACATTTTTGAGAAAATAGGTACTGCTGAAAGGTCTCTTACAAGATAAATTGCAAAAGGTTGCATGAGCACTATTCACAATAGCAAAGACATGGAATCAACCTAAGTGCCCATCGACAATGGATGGGATAAAGCAAATGTGGTAGAAATTCACCATGGAATATTACGTATTCATAAAAAGGATGAATTTGTGTCCTTTGCAGCAATACAGATGCAGCTGGAGCCCTAATCCTAGGCAAATTAATGAAGGAACAGAAAACCAAATACCACATATTCTCACTTATAAGTGGGAGCTAAACAATGGATACACATGGACATAAAGATGGCAACAATAGAAGCTGGGGACTACTAGAGAGGGGAGAATTTAACTATTGGATACTATGCTCATAGGTGGGTGACAAGATCATTCATATATCAAGCCTCAGCATTATGTAATACACCCAGGTAGCAAACCTGCACATGTATTCCCTGAATCTAAAATAAAAGTTGGAATAAAAAAGATAAGTAAATATAAATAAATAATAGCATAAGATATGGTTTGGCTGTGTCCCCACCCAAATCTCATTTGAATTCCCATATGTTGTGGGAGGGATCCAGTGGGAGGCAATTGAATCATGTGGGCAGGTCTTTCCTGTGCTGTTCTTGTAATAGTGAATAAGTCTCACAAGATCTGAGGGTTCTACGAGAGGGAGTTTCCCTGCAAAAGATTTCTCTTATCTTGTCTGCCACCATGTGAGATGTCCTTTTCACCTTCTGCCATGATTATGAGGCCTCCCCAGCAACATGGCACTGTAAGTCCAATAAACCTTTCTTTTGTAAATTGCCCAGTCTCAGGTATGTCTTTATCAGCAGCATGAAAACAAACTAACACAGTAAATTGGTAGCAGGAGTGCGGCACTGCTGAAAAGATAACCAAAAACGTGGAAGCGACTTTGGAACTGGGTAACAAGCAGAGGGTGGAACAGTTTGGTAGGGCTCAGAAGAAGACAGGAAAATGCAGGAAAGTTTGAAACTTCATAGAAACTTGTTGAATGGCTTTGATCAAAATGCTGATAATGATATGGACAGTGAAATCCAGGCTGAGGGGGTCTCAGATGGAGATGAGGAACTTATTGGAAACTGGAGCAAAGATGACACTTGTTATGTTTTAGCAAACAGACTGGCAGCATTTTGCCCCTGCTGTAGAGATTTATGGAACTTTGAACTTGAGAGAGATGATTTAGGGTATATGGTGGAAGAAATTTCTAAGCAGCAAAGCATTCAAGAGGTGACTTGGGTGCTGTTAAAGGCATTCAGTTTATAAGGGAAGCAAAGCATAAAAGTTTGGAAAATGTGCAGCCTGACAATGCAATAGAAAAGAAAATTCCATTTTCTGAGAAATCCAAGCCAGCTGCAGAAATTTGCATAAGTAATGAGCAGCTGAATGTTAATTGCCAAGACAATGAGGAAAATGTCTCCAGGGCATGTCAGAGGTCTTCATGGCAGCCCCTCCCGTCACAAGTCTGGAGGCCTAGGAGGAAAAAGTGGTTTTGTGGGCTGGGCCCAGGGTTCCCATGCTGTGTGCAGTCTGGGGCCTTGGTGCCCTGCGTCCCAGTCACTCCAGCTGTAGCTGAAAGGGGCCAATGTATAGCTCAGGCCATGGCTTCAGAGTGTGCAACCCTCAAGCCTTGGCAACTTCCATGTGGTGTTAAGCCTGCCAGTGCACAAAAGTCAAAAATTGGGGTTTGGAAGTCTCTGCCTAGATTTCAAAGGATGTATGAAAATGCCTGAATGTCCAGGCAGAAGCTTGCTGCAGGGGTGGGGCTCTCATGGAGAACCTCTGCTAGGGTGGTGCAGAAGGGAAATGTGGGGTTGGAGCCCCCACAGAGTCTCTACTGGGGCACCACCTAGTGGAGCTGTGAGAAGAGGGCCACCACCCTCCTGAACACAGAATGGTAGATCCACTGTCAGCCTGCACTGTGCACCTGGAAAAGCCACAGACACTCAACGCCAACCCATGAATGCAGCTGGAGGGAGGCTGTGCCTTGCAAAACCACAGGAGCGGAGCTGCCCAATACCATTAGAACGCATCTCTTGCATCAGCGTGACCTGGAGATCATTTTCAAGCTTTAAGATTTGACTGCCCTGCTGGATTTCGGACTTGCACAGGGCTTGGAGCCCCTTTGTTTTGACCAGTTTCTCCCATTTGGAACAGCTATATTTACTCAATGCCTGTACCTCATTGTATCTAGGAAGTAACCAACTTGCTTTTGATTATACAGGCTCATAGGCAGAAGGCACTTGCCTTGTCTCAGATGATACTTTGGACGTGGACTTTTGAGTTAATGCTGAGATAAGACTTTGGTGGACTGTTGGGAGGGCATGATTGGTTTTGAAATGTGAGGATGAGATTTGGGAGGGGTCAGGGGCAGAATAATATGGGTTGTCTGTGTCCCCACCCAAATCTCATCTTGAATTCCCACATGTTGTTGGAGGGACCCAGTGGGAGGTAACTGAATCATGGAGGCAGACCTTTCGTGTGCTGTTCTTGTGATAGTGAATAAGTCTCATGAGATCTCATGGTTCTATAAGGGGGAGTTTCCCTGAACAAACTTACTTCTCCTGTCTGCCACCATGTGAGTCATGCCTTTCACCTTCTGCCATGATTGTCAGGCCACCCCAGTCATGTGGAACTGTAAGTCCAATAAACCTCTTTCTTTTGTAAATTGCCCAGTCTCGGGTATGTCTTCATCAGCAGTGTGAAAGTGAACTAATATGGCATGTAAGGAAAATTATACTATTGGCAGTACACAAGGGTCATGCTACAGCAAGTAAGATACATGATTCAGGAGAACTTAGCAGGTTTGACAATCCATACGTGAAGAAATAAAAATCTGTAATTGAAAGTAAGGAGCAAAAAATGAGAGGAACACAGATACCTCCTGATTGTCAAAAGAGAAAAACATTCATAAGACATTATCACTTGGGTGTATGTTGGGGAAAGAGGGATGTAAACTTTCCATGCAAATTTCACTCATCTTTCCTTATGAAATTCTAGCATGCTCTTCCAACCTGCTTACACTGATTTCCCTCTCCATGAAATCACATCCCATTTCTAATTTTTACTCATTATTTTAGCATTTAATCATTGCTTTATATTTCTTCTGAACTAGGTAATGCATGTAAATTTTATATGACCACTGGGATCATATAAGGTCATTAAAGGAGAACATAAGCATGAATATATTTATTATTCTAACAGAATATTAAGAATAGAAAACTAATATATGCATATTGAATTGAATAAGAAACTAATAAGGACTGAATACTGCTAGAGACTAAATTAGGGAATGTATGAAGAAAAGGATAAATTATACAATATGTTGTCTCATTTGGTTATCATTACAAAATAATTTCCAGAAGGTAATGTGCTAGAGTTTCACAGTAATTCTATACATCTGGTTCATCTATTTCACATCAGCTATCAAGTCACTTAATTTACTGCTTCTGCTTTCCACTGGTAAAGTATATTTGAAAGAACTAATTTGCATGTCTTAAATATTAATGTGTAAGCTTTATATGGATTTAAATGTGCTAGGACAAATGAAAAATAATGTCAGTGCCTTCTTATGTCATCTGTCCAATGGAGCAGCACGTGAGCATCAATTTTAAAACTACTAGACAGTAAAGACATTTTGAAGAAATTATTGAGATTAGAGTCATACAATGTAATCTAAAAAATCTTAGAGCAAGAGACAGAAAGAGAAGTTCTTCTCTTCTGAGGTGATGAGTTGTATCCAGGGGAACATGAGCAGAAATTCTAGAGGGCTACAGAGGATGGGTGAGAGTGGGTAAGCATGGGAAGGCTTTCTGAGAGAGCACTTTAAGATCATTTGAAAATGAGTTCAGTAGTTAGAAACAGAAAATGTAGCGTCTGTGTATATAAATCATTCATTGTGCTGGTGGTCGTTAGACTGTCGAAATTTTTTTTTCATTTCCCTAACTTCGTAATCCATGCGTGCAGTGTGGGTTAATGGTATTAACCAATTTACAGGATTAAATAACATAGTCTTACTGAGTCCGTTTGTGCTCAAAGCAGCTGGGCTGGCAGAAAAAGGTGTTCCCACAAGAAGCTTATCCTAGATGGAGCACGAGCATGGGTCTCCTGACTCCCCTTGGTATCATTCTCCATGTCACTCCCAGTGAAAGTGATCAGAGACAAAGGCAAAAAGAAAAAATTGGCACAAATGTAAAAATGAGTAGGAGAGGAATAAATGAGAGACTCCCTGTGCCTCACGGCCTCTGCAAGAGGCTCTCACAGAGATGAAAGGACTTCACACCCCTGGATGAAAGTATTGATGTCCGAGATATTAGCTGACTTACTGAAAATCACGTAATGGCAGGATAAGGATAGGAATATATGTTTCTGGATAACTTCTCCAGTAAAATTTTTACCATAACATTTGCTATGAATCTTGATAATACTGAGCAAGTGTCAATAGCCCTCAAAACAAGCAAAAAGTCCTAGTGACAGTGTCTGTCAGTAACCTTGTATTGACTTTTCTGAAACAGTCAGGTTGATGTTGACTTATAGTTCTGTTTGATAGTCTCCCATTTTGTCTATCAGTGTTGACAGATAGTATACTTTGCTAGATTTGTCTTTTAGGAAAAATAATTCTGGTCCTAGAGTTGGTAGGATGAATGACAATGCTGCTGGCTGTTTTCTGAAAATACCATTGAGATGAAGAAATATAGTATCTTCTCTAGCTGAAGAAACAGGCCAGGTGCACTGGCCCATGCCTAGAATTCCAGCACTTTGGGAAGCTGAGGCAGGAGGATCACCTGAGCCCAAGAATTTGAAACCATCCTGGGCAACATAGCAAGATCCCATTTCCACAAAAATATTCAAAATTAGCTGAGCTTGATGCTGCCTGCGTATGGTTCCAGCTACTCAGGCAGCTGAGGTGGAAGGATCCCTTGACACCAGGAAGCTGGGGCTGCAGTGAGCCATGACTGTGCCACTGCACTCCAGCCTGGGTGTCAGAGTGAGACCCTGTCTCAAAAAATAAATAAATAAAAATAGCTGAAGAAATACTTTTCAAAGATTTTTATAGTGTATGTTCAATGGAAACCACTGCCCAAAGAAATGTTCATACTGGCTACACCATTTATTTCAATTAACTGATGCTCATTTTCATCATTTCTTTCGACAAGTTGAGGTTGTCATTCAACCATCAATTACCTTCACGTTTTCTTCTCTCTTTCAGTGCTGTAATAGCTTATCACTATTCTGTGACATCTTAACTTCTATTTTTAGATTTTGCTCAGTTTTCTTTTTTTCTTTTTCTTTTCTTTCTTTTTTTTTTTTTTTCAAAGACAGATTCTCCCTCTGTCGCCCAGGCTGGAGTGCAATGGTGTGATCTTGGTTCACTGCAACCTCCACCTCCTGGGTTCAAGAGATTCACCTGCCTCAGCCTCCCGAATAGCTTGGATAACAGACGTGCGCCACCACGCCCAGTTATTTGCTCAGTTTTTAGATACAAAATGTATACGATGGCAACTGAGATGAGAATCAAAGTATTTCTTAATTTAAAATCAGAAATAACCACAATTAAAAGTGAGATAATCTGGGAAGCAAGATGATGTCTAAGATGTAAATATTCCTACTTTATGGAAATAGGTTATCATGACATACATTGTTAACCTTTCTGTTTAGATATGAAATGTGTTTTCATTATTGTTGACTGTTTCTAATAAGGTCTGAAAAGATGTATGCGTTATTGATGTTTCTTTCCAGTTCTGAACTCTTGTCAATTTTTTGGAGCTAAATTTAATATTATTACTACGGTGTGAATGTTTGTGTCCCCCTCAAAATTCACTGAAACCTAATCGCCAATGTGATAGTAGGAGGAAGTAGGGCTTTTAGGATGTGATTAGGCCAAAACATAGAGCCCTCATGAATGGGATTAGCACCCTTACAAACAGATACCAGAGAGGTTCCTTACTTCTATGCTACATGATATAATTTGGCTTTGCAATCTGGAACCATAATCTCATTTTGAATTGTAATCCCCAGGTGTTGAGGGAGGAACCTAGTGGGAGATGATTGGATCATGCGGCGGTTTCCCCCATGCTGTTCTCATGATAGTGAGGGAGTTCTCGCGAGATCTGATTATTTTATGTGTTTGGCAAGCTCCCCCTTTGCTTGCTCCTCTTGCTACTGCTGCCTTGTGAAGAAGGTGCCTGCTTCCCCTCCTGCCATGATTGTGTTTCCTGAGGCCTCCCCAGTCATAGGGAACTGTGAGTTAATTAAATCTCTTTCCTTTATAAATTACGCAGTCTTAGTTATTTCTTTATAGCAGTGCAAAAACGGACTAAGACACCACATGAGGACACAATTAGAAAGTACCATCTATGAACCAGAAGTTGGCCCTCATCACACACTGAATCTGCCAGCACCTTGATCTTGGACTTCCAGCCTCCAGCACTGTGAGAAATAAGTGTCAGTCTCACTGTTGTGATCCACTAAGAATCTGTGTTCATAAGACATAACTACAAGATGAGAAAGGGGTGCTTGTCCCACATCTGACTTTGTGTGAATTTAAATAAATCATTGCGGTATAAATGCACTAAGGCCCTGGGTGTGTCTCTTGTGGCAGATGAGTATCAGGGAGGAGATTCTAAAGAGTGAGGTATGTGATCTCCAGAGGGTAGAATGAGGCAAATTCTTCAGGCTGGTAATTAGGGAAATATGAAGGTCTCTCAGTCTGTCCCAGGCTGAATCCTCCAGAAGTGGCCACCAAGGTGGAGTCTGACAGGCAGGATGTTTATAAGGGATAAACGCTTGTGGAAGGGAGGAGGAGACAGAAAACCTACAACGTAACTGCAACAAAGACTCATTCAACCCCACAGGCAGCTCTGAAACACCTATGGCCCATCAGTTTTCCCACGTTGAGCCAGAATGCCTGGGCCTTTATATCCCCACCCCAATCAGTCTTTGGAGGTGGGCCACACCAGAAGCACATGCACTAGGATGAGGCTTCTCTGGGCCTGAGGCAAACCCTGAGGGAGCTGATAGCTGGAGGCTGGCTGTGAGCAGCTGGGGCAAAGCAGACCTCCCTGAAGTCACAGCTTCCTGAAGTCACAGGTTGAATTCAAGTCTGAGTAGCCTGTGTTTTTCTTTTTTGTTGTTGTTTTCTCATTTACCACTTATCAAGTAATGGTAAGAAGAAGCAAAAGGTAGCAGATTATTTCCAATTTGAGTCAGAGATTTAAAGAGGAAGCCTCTCAAGAACCAGAATAATAGAAGTACCCATCAAGGTAGGACAAATACAAAGGAATCTAGGTTCACAAGGGCAAAACTGCTGAGTCAGCCACCCTTTCCCACTGAAGGTTTCTTCCCCAAGGTGAGGTTTAAAAGATCAACTGGGCCTGGCGCGGTGGCTCACACCTGTAATCTCAGCACTTTGGGAGGCTGGGGCTGGCGGATCATCTGAGGTCAGGAGTTCGAGACCAACCTGGCCAACATGGCGAAACCCTGTCTCTACTAAAAGTATAAAAATTAGCCAGGCGTGGTGGAAGGCGCCTGTAATCCCAGCTACTTGGGAGGCTGAGGCATGAGAATCACTTGAACCTGAGAGGCAGAGGTTTTGGTGAGCCAAAATCGCGCCACTGCACTCCAGCCTGGACAATAAAAGTGGGACTCCGTCTCAAAACAACAACAACAACAACAAAAATCAACTGGGCTGGGTACGGTGGCTCACACCTATAATTGCAGCAGTTTGAGATCAGCCTGGCCAACATGGTGAAACCCTATCTCTACTAAAAATACAAAAATTAGCCAAGCGTGGTGGCATGCATCTGTAATCCCAGCTACTCAGAAGGCTGAGGCACGAGAATCACTTGAACCTGGGAGGCAGAGGTTGCAGTGGGCTGAGGTCACACCATTGCACTCCAGCCTGGGTGACAGAGTAAGCCTCTCTCTGGGGAAAAATAAAAAGAAAAAAGATCAACTGCTTTTATGTGACTTTATTTCTTATTTAACAAGCAAATGAAGAGTGCTCTTTCACTTAGAAATTCCACTCCTAGGAATGTATCCTAAGCTTTTAATTTAAAATATCTGATTTTATGTGTGTGTCTGTGTGTATTCTATATACATAATGTATATGTACTTATATAGATATATAATTACATACATATTACACACATGAAAGTAGATATACAGCCCCACAATACACCATAGTAAATAAAATGGATATGATCTATAATCTAATTGTCAGAAAATGAGATTTACTAGGTTTAAATACAACTATACAGTGAAAAAAACACTCAACGGTCAAATAAACGTCTTAGAAGAAGATTTTTGACATGGGAAATATTCATGACTATTATTGCCAGATGAAAACCATGGGTAGGTATAATGTTTACTTCTTATCACTTTTTATTTCTAATATATTGTAGGTCAACATATGAACATGAAAATGGCTAGATATTCACATATTAACATAATTAAAATGCTTACCTTTAGCTTTTAATTTCTTAGTCATTTACATGATGTTTCATTTTTTTAATTTTCAAAAAGAAGTAGGAAAATGAATGTCATATTCTCAAGTAAGACATGAACCTTTTTAGTCCCACTATGAATCAGCTTTTTGAAACTTTGACCTGTGATCTAAAATTGTCAGGTGTCAGAAAATTCCTCATATGCAAAGAAAAGTAAATAAACGTATTAAATTAATAACTAACATAAAGGTCTAGGAATTATAAGTTGTTTACCCTAAAAATAAACCACCAGATAATGTAAATACTGTTAAATTCGTGAAATCTATTAGAGTCTTTAGAAGAGTCAGAAATCAATATAGGTACTCTAGAATAAAATTGATTTTAGGAATCTATTATCCCATGACACTATTTTAATTCTATGCTAAATAGGATGACCATCCTCTCTAAATGTGGGTTTTTTTTTTGTTTTTTGTTTTTTGTTTTTTTTTTTTTTTGAGATGGAGTCTTGCTGTGTGGCCCAGGCTGGAGTGCAGTGGCGCGATCTCGGCTCACTGCAAGCTCCGCCTCCCGGGTTCATGCTATTCTCCCGCCTCAGCCTCCGAGTAGCTGGGACTACAGGCGCCAGCCACCTCGCCCGGCTAGTTTTTTTTAAATATTTTTAGTAGAGATGGGGTTTCACCATGTTAGCCAGGATGGTCTCGATCTCCTGACCTTGTGATCCACCCGCCTCGGCCTCCCAAAGTGCTGGGATTACAGGCTTGAGCCACCGCGCCCGGCCTAAATGTGGTTTTTAAATAATTGCCAGATTAGGACTGAAAATAACTTAAACATAGTAGAGACTACCATAGACTACCGTATGTTTCCTCTAAATTATTTTGAATTAAATAACTTCCATTTTTATTGATTCTCCAGTTGTGACCTTTTCATTCATACTTCAGTCCTTGACGAACTGTTATTAAGGAATGGGATGCACCCAGCCCTAGGTCACAGAATTCATCCTGATGGGATTCCAGCTCTGTGCAGAGATGGAGATGTTTCTCTCTTGCATCTTCTCGCGATTTTATGCCTTCCGTCTACTGAGGAATGGCATGAACATGGGGCTCACCTATCTGGATGACAGAGATGACAGACTCTACACTCCCATATACATTTTCCTCTCATACCTGGCCATCAATCACATGTATTATGCTTCCAACAATGTTCCAAAGAGGCAGGTGAACCAAATGAACCAGAAAAACAAAACAAAACAAAACAAAACAAAACTTTGTTCTATGGATAAAGCAGATATTTTCGTACTTGGCTTTTGCTCACACAGAGTGCCTAATTTAGGCAATGATGTCCTGTAATAGATAAGTGGCAATCTGCTAGATCCTTCTCCAACCCTTTACTTTGAGCCTATGGGTGTTGTTATGTGTGAGATGAGTCTCCTGAAGATGGTAGACAGACAGGTCCTATTTTTTAAATCCAACTTACCACTCTGTGCCATTTAAGCAGGCATTTAGACTATTTACATCCACAGTTAATATTGGTATGTGAGGATTTGATCCTATCATGAAGATGTTAACTGGTTGCTTTGTGGTTTCTATTGTGTGGTTGCTTTATAAAATCTGTGGGCTATGTACTTAAGTGTGTTTTTGTAGTAGAATACATCATTCTTTTGTTTCCATGTTTAGAGCTCCCTCAAGGGTCTCTTGTAACCCTGGTCTAGTGGTAACACATTCCCTTAGCACTTGCTTGTCTGGGAAAGATTTTATCTTTCCTTCATTTATGAAGCTTAGTTTGACAGGATATGAAATTCTTGGTTGGAATTGCTTTAAGAATGCTGAAAATAGTTATCTAATCTTTCTGGCTTGTAGAGTTTGTGCTGAGAAGTTCTCTGTCAGCCTGATGCGGTTGACTTTGTGTGTAATCTGACCTTTTTCTGTAGTTGCCTTTAAGATTTTTTTTCTTTAGCTTTGACCTTGGACACTCTGATGACTATATGTGTTGGTGATGTTCACTTTGTATAGTATCTCGCAGGTGTTTTCTGGATTTTTTCTATCTTGCTGTCTAAGTTTCTGGCAAGATTAGGAAAATTTTCTTGAATTATTCTAACAAATAAGTGTTTCAGGTTGTTTACCTTTCTCCCTCTCTCTAAGGAATGTCAATAATTCATAGTTTTGGTCACTTTACATAATGTCATATTTCTCAAAAACTTTGTTCATTTTTAAAAATTATTTTAGATTTATTTTTCTCTGACTGGGTTAGTTCAAAAGACTTAAATTCAAGCTCTGAAATTCTTTCTCCTGCTTGGCCCAGCTATTAATAATGCTTTCAATTGTATTTTGAAATTCCTTGAGTTTTTCAATTTCAGAAACTCTGATTGATGTCTTTTTAACATTATTATCTGCTTCTTCATTTTCTAGATTGCTTTAGAAGTTTCTTTGCATCGATTTCCAACCTTTTCTTGGATCTCATTGAACTTCTTTGCAGTTCATGCCTTGAATTCCTTATCTGTCAATTACGAGTTTCCATTTTGGTTAAGGACCATTGATGGAGAGTCAGCATGATGTGAATGTAGATTCAGATCTTTCATGGTGCCAGCATTCCTACACTGATTCATTCTTATCTGAAGATACTAACACTTCTAATTTTTATAATGATTTTTGTGTAGGTAGGATTTTTAATTTTTCTTCCTTTCCCTATATATATTTTTCTTTTTCTTTCCCTTTCCTTTTCCTCCTCTCCCTAGAGGATGTGACTGAGGATAATGCTGGGTAGGGTCTTTTGGCTTTGCTTCCACAACCATATGCACTTCTGTCCTCAAGTTTTATATTGGGCTGGGTACTTTGACCTACAAGACAGTAGATAGCACTTATGGGTAACAGCAGGTTGCAGCCAATGGGGCTGGGTATACACTTGATTCTTGTTTACCAGGAAAACACTGCGTGGGGTTAGACCCAGCAAGTCCATCTACAGGTGCCCCAGTGATAGGCACTAGCACCAGCTCTGAGGGAGAGTCCAGTGGGCAGCCACCAAGTATCCAGAGGCATGCCTTAGCATGGAACTTGGCCCAAGTTCTCTGCATAGGGGTGCCAGAGGCAGCCTAATCTCTTAATCCAGGAGAGTGGCTGCTCCAAATGCCTGGAGATCTGCCTCATTGTGGAGTGGAGAGGGTCTCCTTGCACAAATATCCCTGCACAGGAAGGATGGGGTGGCTCAGGCTACTGCTCCAGGCGAGGAGGTGCTCCAAATACCTGGAAATCTGTGGAGCAGAGAGGGTCCCACTGCACTGCAATTCTTCTCTGCACCAGAAGAATGGAGCACCTCCGACTGCTGATTCATGCTAATGGCACTCTGAATCCCTGGATATCTGCCTGGGCATGGAGTGGAGATGGCCCCCTTGCACAAGGATCTCTGCACAGGAAGGATGGGGCAACCCAGGCTGCTAGCCCATGCGAGCAAGTGCTTTAAATGCTTGGCAATCTGCTTATGTGTAGAATGGAGAAGGCCCTGCTACACCACAGTCTCAGGAAAGTAGGCTGGGACACCCAGCAATAACACACACAGACCAGTTCTAGTTCATCAAGCTGGCCCTGGCTGAAAGTCTCGTTGCCCAGGAGAAACCACAGCCGTAGCAGCTCTCCTCCCGCCCAAGGTCTGTGACTGGGGAAAGCACAATTCCAGTGCCTACTGTTGAGATGTTTTCCACGATTCTGTCTGTGGAGGACCCTACCCTGATCCAGAGCAGGTGCTCCAGTCTCTGTCCCAATACTAAAATGCCTGCATGGCCACGCTGCTGGGTTGCCAAAGAACGGCTGACTTTAGATGCACACAAATTAAAAATGGTGTCCTGTTCTCTGTCCTGGGGCTGGGAAAACACCTGTAGCTTTTTCCAGTATCCGTCTCTGTCAGTGTCTCCAAGCCTCTCGCGAAGTTAGCTCCAGGATTTGAGAGAAACAAAGTGCTGTCTCTCAGCCTGCGTTGCTCAGATCCCCAGTGGAAACGTGAGTCACAGAGGGAAGCTTCTACCTCTCATGTGCTGGGACTTCATTCACTTTTATCAGCTGGACAGCATTATGGTGGTTGTTTGCCAGCATTCTCCTCCTCCGGATCTGCAGTGTTCTTCACAATTCCAGTGGATCTCCGTTTTCTTTCTTGAATTAAAGCTCACAGAATTTATCTTTATGCACTGCCTTGCTATTTCCAAGCAACTGTGGCATGTTAAAAGCCTCTAATTGCCATCTTGAAAAAACAAATCTATCAACAATGTTTGATATGAGTTGGCCAATACTCAATTGAAAATAAGAAAAATTTTTATGTGCAAGGATAGTCTCTGAGGTTGAGCACTTTTGTTCAGTGATGAGTCATTTGAATTACCAACATGGTTAATGCTATAGAAATCTATGGAACCCATTTCTTTAAGAAATAGATTCATATCTTAATAAAGAACATCTTTTTTATTGTTTAATTGCCAAAACAACATGTTAGCCTATTACTGTAAGTAACCAGTTCAATCATAGCCATTCACATCATGTAGTACCAAGTGGTATTTTTTCAGAAAAAATGAACATGAGGAAGAAAACTCCTTGACTGGAAAAAAAATTGATACATATAATCATTACAGAGCTGTATATGTATATAACACTAACTGTGAGATGAATGAAGAAAACTCAGATTCACTGTTGAGTAGCTTATAATTTCGAAGTCCTCTGCTAGACATGAAAACTATTTAGTGTTGAACAAAAATAGGATACTATATCTCACAACTCCTATATAAATGTTTCCATTCCTACTTTATTTCTGCTTTCATTTTCACGGCGCATCTACAGTCTCTCTTCCGGCCTCCCATTTGTATTTTACAACATGCATAATTACAGATTTATTCTTTAATTATCTCATTTTCATATGAGTTTTATATCTCTTGAAAGATTTCTTTGAAACTTCTGCTTTTTTTATTTTCCAGAGCAGCAGAGTATTTTTAGGCAATAATATTTTACCTTATTATGCCTTTCAATTATTAAAAGAAAAAGGGAAAGTAGTAAAATAAACAAATGTAGAGAGTCACCAACTTACAGTGGTTTCACTTAAGATTTTCAACTGTACAATAGTGGGAAAGTGATATGTATTCAGTAGAAACCATATTTCAAATACTCATGCAACCATTATCTTTTCATTTTCAGTACAGTATTCAGTAAATTACATAAAATATTCAACAGTTTTCTATAATATAGGCTTTGTGTAAGATTATTCTGCCCAACTGTAGGCTAATGTTAGTGTTCTGAGCATGGTTAAGGTGGGCTAGGATAAGCTATGATGTTTGGTAGGTTAGGTTTATTAAACATATGTTCAAGTCAGGTATGGGGGTGTGTGCCTAAAGACCCAGCTGCTCAGGAAACTGAGGCAGGAGGATTGTTTGAGCTCAAGGAGTTTGAGAATATAGTGCACTACGAGTACACCTGAGAATAGCCACTGCACTCCAGCCTGGGCAACATGACAAGAGTCGATATTTTTTTTAAAAAAGCATCAGCTTACAATATTATCAACTTCTGATGGGTTTATTGGAACATAATCTTATCATAAGTTGAAGAGTATCTTTATATAGTAGAATATAGTAACATACTACAGACTTGTTTCCTCAAAACATAAAGATAAACCACACTAATGATCATCCATGGGAGAGGGACACCCAGGCAGTGTCCTGCAAAATGAGAAATACTTGTAGGCCATACTTCACATTCCTGACTGAGTCTCTTCCCCATGAAATAAAATCATTAAGAAATTTTTAGTAACATTTTAATTATTATATTTTAATTAAAAATTTAGGTATAGAAAGAAGATTGTATAGCTTTACATTAAAAATAAATTATTATGTGACTTGGCTACTTGACACCAACTAGCTTGTGTCAGATTCACCCTCCCACCATAAAAAACTATACAATCTGGACAAAATATAGAAAAAAATTCTTGGCAGGTGCATTAGTCTGTTCTCATGCTGCTAATAAAGACATACCCAAGACTGGGTAATTTATAAAAGAAAGAAGTTTAGTGGACTCACAGTTCCACATGGCTGGGGAGACCTCACAATTATGATGGAAGGCAAAGAAAAAGCAAAGGCACATCTTACATGGCAGACAAGAGAGAGGGCATGTGCAGGGGAGCTCCCCTTTGTAAAACCATCAGATCTCGTGAGACTTATTCACTACCACAAGAACAGCACGGGAAAGACCCGCCCCCATGATTCAATTACCTCTCACCAGGTCCTAAGCATGGTTCAGGTGGGCAGGCTACATGTGGGAATTATAGGAGCCACAATTCAAGATGGGATCTGGGTAGGGTCACAGCCAAACCATATCAGTAGGCACTGAAGAACATTGTTGCAGCAAGTCAGGTATGAGATCTTTAAGAAAGGTGAAGCACGTGAGATTTGTACCACATTTGCCAGGATTTTCCAGAAAGGCACCTTCCTGACGTTGGTACAGGAAAATGCGACCCAACCAGGGGTTAGTGGTCTTGGGAACCAAAAGAAGCAATGAATAGAGTTCAAAGCTGCTAAATTGGTTTGGAATTGGAGGTCAATGTACCATATGGGAGAGAGAAAGAACCTAGAAATGGGTGTGTAGATGCCATTTTGGTCCTTCTGTGACTTCTTAGCTATGTGACAGCTGGTTAAGAAGAGAGGAGACCTAGTAGAAAACAACGGCTGGCATACAGAAAGCAGAAGAGATCATCAGGGACTGAAAATTTACTGGAAAGCTACTGGAGTTCAGATCCAGCCAGATGGGGAAATGTTGGTAAACAACTGAGAAACTCACTTGGACTCTAAAAATTATCTTAGGAGAGGTGCAGTATCCTAGGAGTGAGGCATATGTTCTAAGAGGAAAATAAAATATCATTACCATAATACAGCTTAAAACTACGTCTTGAGAGCAGCAAGATGATCTACAAGTAATTACAACTTCTGCCCAGATAAAAAAATTCAAAATTCTTGAGTATTTCAATATTATATTAGCCATAAATTCAGCATACTTTAAAAAAAATACCAAATATACAAAAAAGCAAGAAAAGAAGACTGATGAGAAATAAATCAGTTATTAAAAACAAATTCATAGAGAATCCAGATATTGGAGTTAATAGATAGAGCCTCATAATATCTATGATCAATATAAAGGGAAGAAAGAAAAAATGAAAGACAAAACAGGATGTGTCAGATTTCTTTCTGGCAGCTCTGAAATGCTCACTTTATTTTCACAGAATCTAATTTCCTAAATTATGTTTGATGTTTCAAGCAAAAATCATAGCATTGCCTAGTGTTATTCTAAATGTATGTAAGACAATTATACCACAAATTTGAGAGGGCAAAGAGGCATAATATGACAGAGGGTTGCTATACTTCACTCAAACTGGAATACAGATGACACCCATTTAGTGTGATAATGTATATATAAAGGAATATATACTAAGCTATAAGATGCAACCTAAACAACTATAAAAAAGAAGACACGCTATAAATACTATGAATAACAAAATGGAATTCTAAAACAAATATTCAAATAACCTACAGGAAGTCATCAAAAATAAACAGAGAAACAAGAATTGATACAGAAAAAAAAAAAAGTCAGGCTTATGCGCTAAAATATCCATAATTAGACTAATTATGAATGGTCTACCAAGACACAGATAATAGAAGAGTGTATTTAAAAGAATGACTCTTTCGTATATATTTCTTGTATGCTGTGTACAAGAAACTCACTTGAAATTTACCAATACAGGGCAGGCCAAATTAAAAGGATGAAAAAAGATATATTACACAAACATTAATACAAGGAAAGCAAGAGTGCCTGTATGTATATCAGATAAAGCAAAGAAAATTACCAGAAACAGACAGATTATATAATGATCAAAGGTTTAATCCATGAAGAAAACGGCGATTTTAAAAGGGTCCTCACCAAACAACAGAGCTGCAAAATATGTCATGTGAAAACTGCCAGAACTAAGGCGGATCAGGATGGGACCTGCGTTGCCTCAGGATGTAAAGTGTAACAAGGGGGCAGGGGGGATGAGGGGACAGCAGCATGGGCCTGTGAGGCCTGTGGGGTGCCCGCGTTCCCAAACCCCTCCGCAGCCGGCTCTGCAGTGGTCCGCTCCGCTTGGTGGCCGCGTGCGGATTCGGATTCCAGACCCCAGGCTGCGTGTTCTCCACCGCTTGTTGTGGCCAGTGTTACTGCGGAGACCCCAGAGCAGCCTCGGCGCTATGGAGGAGCCCGGCGCTACCCCTCAGCCCTATCTGAGGCTGGTCCTGGAGGAGCTACGCAGGGTTGTGGCAGCACTGCCTGAAAGTAGGAGACCATATTCGAATCCTTATGGTTTTCCATGGGAACTGGTGGTATGTGCAGCCGTTGTTGGATTTTTTGCTGTTCCCCTTTTTCTGTGGAGAGCTTTTAGATCCGTTAGGAGTCGGCTTTATGTGGAAAGAGAAAAACAACTTGCTGCAACGCTTTCTGGACTAATTGAAGAAAAATGTAAACTACTTGAAAAATTTAGCCTTATTCAAAAAGAGTACGAAGCCTATGAAGCAGAGTCGTCTTTAGAGGATGCCAGCTTTGAGAAGGCGGCAGCAGAAGCACGAAGTTTGGAGGCAACCTGTGAAAAGCTGAACAGGTCCAATTCTGAACTTGAGGATGAAATCCTCTGTCTAGAAAAAGAGTTCAAAGAAGAGAAATCTAAACATTCTCAACAAGATGAATTGATGGCGGATATCTCAAAAAGGATACAGTCTCTAGAAAATGAGTCAAAATCCCTGAAATCACAAAAGGCAGAAGCCAAAATCATCTGCAAGATCTTTAACATGAGTGAAGAACGACGCGAGATAGCAATACAAGATGCTTTGAATGAAAATTCTCAACTTCAGGAAAGCCAGAAGCGGCTTTTGCAAGAAGCTGAAGTATGGAAAGAACAAGTGAGTGAACTTAATAAACAGAAAATAACATTTGAAGACTCCAAAGCACACGCAGAACAAGTTCTAAATGATAAAGAAAATCACATCAAGACTCTGACTGGACGCTTGCTAAAGATGAAAGATCGGGCTGCTGTGCTTGGAGAGGACATAACGGATGATGATAACTCGGAATTAGAAGTGTTCGGTGAATCGGAAAATGGTGCTTACTTAGATGATCCTCCAACAGGAGCTTTGAAAAAACTGATTCATGCTGCTAAGTTAAATGTTTCTTTGAAAACCTCGGAAGGGGAAAGAAACCACATTATTATGGAGTTATCTGAAGTTGACAAAACAAAGGAAGAGCTTACAGAGCATATTAAAAATCTTCAGACTCAACAAGCATCTTTGCAGTCAGAAAACATGTATTTTGAAAGTGAGAATCAGAAGCTTCAACAGAAACTTAAAATAATGACTGAATTCTATCAAGAAAATGAAATGAAACTCCACAGGAAATTGACAGTAGAGGAAAATTCCCGGATACAGGAAGAAGAGAAACTTTCTAAAGTGCAAAAAAAGATCAGCCATACCACTGAAGGGCTGGAGACCTATGGAAAGCTAGCCAAAGATCTTGAAGAAGAATTGAAGAGAACTATTAATTTTTATCAAAGGCAGGTTATTTCCTACGAGAAAAAAGGACATGATAATTGGTTGGCAGCTCAGACTGCTGAAAGAAACCTCAATGATTTAAGGAAAGAAAATGCTCACAACAGACAAAAATTAACTGAAACAGAGTTTAAATTTGAGCTTTTAGAAAAAGATCCTCGTGCACCTGATGTTTCAAATACAGCATTTGGCAGAGAGCATTCCCCATGTGGTCCCTCACCATTGGGTCAGCCTTCATCTGAAACGAGAGCTTTTCTGTCTCCTCAAACTGTGTTGGAGGGTCCACTGAAACCCTCTCCTGTGCTTCCGGAGGGAGGAGGAAGAGGCCCAAGAGGCCCAGGGAATCCTCTGGACCATCAGATTACCAATGAAAGAGGAGAACCAGGCTGCGATACGTTAACCGATCCTCACAGGGCTCCTCCTGACACTGGGTCCCTGTCGTCTCCGTGGGAACAGGACCGTAGGATGACGTTTCCTCCACCAGGACAATCACATCCTGATTCAGCGCTTCCTCCACAAAGGGAAGACAGATTTTATTCTAATTCTGATGGACTATCTGGGCCAGCAGGACTCAGAAGTTTTAATATGCCTTCTTTGGATAAAATGGATGGGTCAATGCTTTCAGAAATGGAATCCAGTAGAAATGATGCCAAAGATGATCCTGGTAATTTAAATGTGCCTGATTCATCTCTCCCTGCTGAAAATAAAGCAACCGGTACCGGCTTTGTTCCTCCACCTCTAGCTCCAATCAGAGGTCCATCGTTTCCTGTGAATACAAGAGGCCCATTCATGAGAAGAGGACCTCCTTTCCCCCCACCTCCTCCAGGAACCATGTTTGGAGCTTCTCGAGGTTACTGTCCACCAAGGGATTTCCCAGGTCCACCACGTGCTCCATTTGCAGTGAGAAACATCTATCCACCGAGGGGTTTTCCTCCTTACCTTCACCCAAGACCTGGATTTTACCCCAACCCCACATTCTGAAGGTAGAAGCGAGTTCCCTTCAGGGTTGATTCCGCCTTCCAAGGAGCCTGCTACTGAACAACCAGAACCACAGCAAGAAACCCGACAATATTTTTGCTCTCTTCAAAAGTAATTTAGACTGATCTCATTTTCAGTTTAAGTAACGGCTGTTACTTCAGTGATTACACTTTTCTCAAATTGAAGTTTAAGGAATTATAGTTCTTAGTATAGTAGTTTATAAATAAAGATGATTTAAATACAAATCTATGAGTAAATCATTTTATTATATTCTAGATCGTATAACGTTTAATCGCGGGAACTAATCCACTACTATAGCAACAACAGTGGGAGTTTTATATGTGTAATCTCGCAGGTGGGAAGGTAAAGGCTGTGTCTTCATGCCAAGAACTGTATTCACTGTGGTTGTAGATAAATGAGAAAGTAACTTTATGCTTAATTAAATACATTTTAGTTGATTTTTTTTAAAATGAAAACTGCCAGAACTGAAAGGAGATATAGACGAATCCACAATTATAGTTAGAAACTTCCTCATGCCTTTTTCAATAATTGACAGAACTAGACAGAAAATCAGCAAGGAGTGTTGGTTTTGGCAGCACTTTCTAAAATTAGAATGATGCAGACAAGATTAACACGGCTCCTGCATATAGATTACACAAAATTTTGCGAGGCGTTACATATTTTTAAAAAGAGGGGAAAAAATCAGCAAGAATATAAAACAACTCAAAATGCCATTAACCAAAAGAATCTATTTGGCATTTACAGAATATGCCACACAACAGCAGAATACACGTATTTTTTCGAGTGCTGACAAAACACATGGCAAGATAGAGCTATCCTAGGCCCTAAAATTCACCACAGCAAATTTAAGAGATAGTAATCATCCAGAGCAGGTGAAAACCAAAAATCATTGTAGGGAATCCAATTGGAAGTCAGCATAAAAAAGATATGAAAATTCCCAAACACTTGGAAATGTAAAAACACACTTCTAAATAATCTATCGGTCAAAGAAGAAGTCTCAAGGAAAATTTTAAAAATACATTGGACTGGATAAACATGAAACTGTGACATATCAAAGTGCTGAGAAGCCAACTTATAGCAATAAATGCATGCATTAGGAAAGAGGAAAAGTCTCGAGTGAGCAATAGATTTCCACCTCAGGAACCTAGAAAAAGAAGAGCAGAATAAACTGAAAGCAAGTAGAGGGTGGGGATTAATGAAGATAAGAACAGAAAACACTTACATTTAAAAGAGAAAAACAATAGTTAAATCAATGAAACAAAGAGATAGCTCCGTTAAGAGATTAATAAAATTTAGCAAACTCAAGTAGAAATTAAAAGGAAAAGATACAAATTTTAAAAATCATAATGAAACAGGCGATATCACTACAGACACCGTACATCACAAAGGACAATCAAGGAATATTACAAACCACTCCACACACATAAATTAGACAACTTAGACAAAAGAGACAAAATGCAGTGTTCCTGCTGCAACACACTAACTCAACTCACCACGCAGGAATAGACCATTTGAAGAACTCTATAACCATTAAGAAAATAGAATTCATAATTTTAAAACTACCAAAAAAGAAATCTCTAGGTTTAGATGGTTTCATTGGAGAATTCTGACAGGTTTTAAAAAATGTTAACACCAATTCTACAGTATCTTTTCCAGAAAACAGTAAAAGAACATTTCCCAATTTATATTTTGAAGCTATTATTGCACTGATACCAAAACCAGGAGAGAGTGTGTGTGTATATATACATACACACATATATACATATATATATATATATAAAGATGTGTTCAATTTACTTAACAAATAGACTTCTACACTATATTTTTCAAAATTGACCCATGTCCAATAGGGGATTGTTTCCAGAAAAACAAGCCTGATTAAATCTCACAAAGTCAATCAAAATAATCCACCATGTTAACAAACAAAAGAAGGAAAGTTACATTATATCAGCTGATACATAATAAACATTTAACACATTTTGACATCCATTCATGATAAAAGCACTCTATAAAGCGAGAATAGAGGAAACTTTATCCACTTGATGAAAAGCATCTACAAAAACCTAACATTATAGAGTCATGTGTTGTTTAACGATGCGGATACATTCTGAAAAATGTGCATTCAAGTGATTTTGTCATTGTGGGAACGTCCTAGAGTGTACTTACACAGATCTAGATGGGATATATAGTAGCCACTATACACCTAGGCTATATGGAATAGCCCATCACTCCTAGGTGACAAACCTGTACAGCGTATTACTGTACTGAATACTATAGGCTATTATAATACAATTAAGTGTTACATTTATGGTAACAATTTGCTAAAACTCACCAACTATGGTATTTATGTATCTAAGCATATCTAAATACATAAAATGCACAGTAAAAAAATATAACCTGAAAGATTTTTTTAAATGGTACATCTGTATACGGCATTTACCATAAATGGAGCTTACAGGACTGAAAGTTGCCTGGGTGAGTGAATGAGTGAGTGGTGAGTGAATATGAAGCTCTAGGATATTACTGTACGATACTGTAGACTTTATAAACACTGTACACGTAAGTTACACTGAATTCATTAAAACATTTTTCTTTCTTCAACAATAAATTAACCTTAGCTTACTATAACTTTTACTTTACAAACTTTTTAATTTTTAATCATAATTTGATTCTACTTTGTAATAACACCACTTAAAACACAAATATTAGGAAGCTGCACAAAAGGTTTTCTTTTTTTATATCTTTATTCTACAGACATTTTTCTACTTGTGAAACTGTTTAATTATTTACTTTTTAAAAATTTGTTATTGAAAGCTAAGACACACATCAGCCTAAGTCTACCTAGTATCTAGATCATCTATATCAGTCTTCCACCTGAACATCTTGTCCCACTGAAAGGTCTTCACAGGTAAGAGCATGCATGAAGATGTCGTCTCCTATGATAGCAATGCCTTCTTCTGGAATACCTCTTGATGGACTTGCCTGAAACTGTTTAGGAGTTAACATTTTTATAAGTAAAAGGAGTACACTAAAATAATGACAAAGGTCAGGCACAGTGGCTCATACCTGTAATCTCAGTACTTTGGGAGGCTGAGGTAGGCACATCATTTGCAGTCAGGAGTTCAAGAAAAGCCTGACCAAAATAGTGAAACCCCATCTCTACCAAAAACATAAAAAATTGGCCAAGCATGGTGCTGCACACCTGTAATTTCACCTACTTGTGAGGCTGATTTCACCTACTTCAAGAATCACTTGAACCCAGGAGGCAGAGGTTGCAGTGAGCTGAGATTGCAACACTGCACTCCGGCCTGGACAACAGAGCAAGACTCCATCTCCAAAATAAAATAAAATAAAATAACGACAAAAAGTTTAGTAGAATGTTGTAAATGCATAGTAAAATGCATAGTTGTTTGCTTTTATATCACACTGGGAGTGCAGTAGGATTGTTTACAGCAGCAATCCCACAAACATGTAAGTAATGCATTGTGCTACAACATTATCATGACTAAGACATCACTTGGCAATATGAATTTTACACCCCCATTATAATCTTGTGGGACCACTCTCATATATGCAGTCCATCACTGACCAAAGTGTTATGTAGGACATAGCTATACTAACATCATATTTAGTGGTGAAAAACCGAATGGTTTCTCTCTAAAATCAAGAATAAAGGAACTATATCTGTTTTTATCACCCTTATGCAAAACAGTGCTGGAAGTTACACACTGTGCAATAAGACAAGAAAATAAAGGACATATAGGTCAGGATGGAAAAAAGAGAACAGTCCCTACTTACAACAGACATGACTGTCTACATAGAAATCCAAACAAATCTATTTTAGAAACCTCCTAAAATTAAGAAGTGAGTCCATTAAGGTCACAGAATTTAACATAAACACAATCAAATTAATTCTATTTCTATATACAGATATAACTCATTTTATCGTTCTGCAATTTATTGTGCTTCATAGATACTGCATTTCCATTGGGCTAAAATTTTGTGGCTAACCTGCCTCAAGCAAGTCTATCTGCACCATTTTTCCAACAGCATGTTCTCATTTTGTGTCCTAGGTCAAAATTTTAATGATTTATACAGTATTTAAAACTGGTTTGTTATTATTATGTCTGTTATGATGATGTGATCAGTGATCTTTGATGTTACTATTGTAATTGTTTTAGGGCAGCATGAGCACGTCCACATAAGACAGCAAACTTAACTGATAAATGTTGTGTTTGTTCTGATTGCTCCACCGACTGGTCATTTCCCTCTCTCTCTTCCTCTTCTGGCCCCCCTAGTCCCTGACACACAACAAAATTGAAACTAAGCCAATTAAACACTGTACAATGTCCTCTAAATGTTCAAGTGAAAGTCATTAAATGAAACCTAGAAATTATTAAGCTTAGTGAGAAAGGCATGTCAAGTAAGTATAAATCCAGAGTTGTCCAGCTTGAGCTGAAGTGCTATTAGACCTACCAAGTCATAAGACTGAATGGTCACAGCAACCATCTATTTTATAATGGATGCAATATGTTTTAGGGCAAGAAAAAATGCAAAAGACAAAAGTAGGCTGAATGAACAGTTGGTACAGATCCCTATGTCACTGATGCCTCTCTCTCAGCTTACATATACAGTCTCCTAGGTCCTTCCAACCAGCTGATAACTTTGTAAACAAGCCAGGCCTAATACAAGGACACTTAGGCTAGCTATATTGGCACAATTTGTCAACCACTCAGATGCGGGACCTCAAATGTAATCCATGAGGGTAAACCTACTCTGATAAGTGGAATACATAGATTCATCCCCATCCATAGAAAGGGTTCAGAAAACAGGAGCTGGCCCTGTGATTTTACAGAGCTTTATCCTTCCCATAAGGGCAGGATCAGACATTGTCAAAAAAAGAAAAAAAGGAAAATTTTGAAAAGTAAATTTTGCTCAATCCTTATGCCTTATCCATTCTTCTTCTAGACAGGTCAATGAGCCCCAGAGATTATTTAAAACGAATCTCCAACATCTACAGATTGGTGCTCAAAAATAAAGGGTCTGAGTTTCTATCTAAAAAGATCTAATGATTAAAACCCTGGAATTCAAGTTTATTCTCTCACCAGCTTCTGAGTATTTAGGAAAGCAGACTACACTAAAAGAAATGACTGCAGGAATTCATGTCAAGATTTTATTTTACTGCCAAACAAACCTAGGCATGGATCTTTGCATCTCCCAAGTGCTTTCTGAATGTTTGGGGAAGGAATAGCATAAATATTGGTGAAACTCTAAGAAATTCACATATTGTGGTAGCTGTCATAGCCACGTGGTCCCAGCATATTACTTTAGATAACATATGTATCCTTTCAGTTACAAAGACATTTTCTGTTCTTGCCTTAATCTCAATCTCTTTATCACTGTGGCTTCCTCAGAGACAGAGTGAGACAGAGGCTCAGTTCTCTGCCCCTAGAAGAATAACAGTGGTCGGGTTCTTCATGTCTCTATGGAAATCATGCTGGTGCAAGTGAAGCCTTTATTTTCTCATGTGTTACACAAAGCTCTCATGACAATTGGAAGGTACTCTGCGGAGGTGATGATTAATAAAACCTTCCCTTCTCAAAAGCACTTGAAGATGCAGGAGCCTTCCTTGGCAGTTCTCAGATGGGCAGCAAAGTTCCCAGCACCATCAGTAAACTCAGCCACATTGTAGAAATGGTTGCCTTTTCTGTATGAAGATTATCTACGTTCTTACACAGCAATCATCTCTAGACACCTGGATTTCCTAACTGCCTTTGTGAGTTCTGGTCAAATATAATTTAATGTCATTTTCATTGTTTGTTTGCTTTTACCGTCACACTTTAATATCATGCAAAAGTACATTTCTACTCTCTTAGTGCTCAAATTTTGCTCACCAACAGTTTTAGATAATAGGATACTATGAGTAAAATATGTTAATAGATATCAGCATATTATCCAGCAGTATATTCATACATTAAAGCAACCAATATGTTCACGGTATTTTGACTGGTAGCTTTTTTTAAAGTTGAAGAAATATCTGTGTGCAAGTGACTCTGGTAAATGTTTCACATTAACAAAAAAGACCAGCACTTTCTTTCTTTAAAAATTGTTTTTTCGTATAATTACTATTTCTTCAATTTTTTGAAAGAGATGAGGTCTCTATGTTTCCCAGGCTGATTTCGACCTTCTGGGTTCCAGCGAACCTCCTGCCTCAGCCTCCCAAAGTGCTTAGATTACAGGCATGAGCCACCTAGCATAGCCCAGCAATTTATTTTTAAAAAGGCTTAAAGTGTCACATACAGAAGCTCATCAGGTTAACAAGTGTACAGATGCTTGTTTACTTATTATACATAATCTTATGAGGCCGCACAATCTGAGCAATGATTAGGAGCTCAAAGTTTAGATCCAATCCCAGGATAACATGAAATAAATGAGAAGAAATCAATAAATAACTGCAAATCATTTTATTTTCTTCAGCATAAGCATGACACTTATCCTTGGAATGGTGGTAGGAAAAGTCCAATGCAAATGAAATACTTTTTAGTTGGTTTTGCAGGATTAAATTTATAATCTTATGGACACTTAAATGGAGGATTATTGTTCATCCTTGCTATCTCCAAGACGATATAATTTTACATTAAAAATGAGAATAAAATTTAAGCAAAAATGACAATAGCATGCTTATGCTAACATTTTCATTGTGAGATCAAGGAGGCCTCAGTTCAATCAGAGAATTCAGAGACTGTTTCTGCAGCATTCCTCATAAATTCATCTAACTATTGCCTATCGCCTGCATAGACAATGCTTAAAACTATGTATGCCAGAGGGTTTATCAATAGTAAGCCCAAATCCAACAAAACTTAGTGATTCTGTTTTCATGTTTAGATAATGACACAGTGCAAATCTATTCAGTCATTCACATAAAAGCTCATCTAAATATTGTGGAAAACTAAATAACAAAAAATTAGATTCTGGGCTAAAAAATAAGTCTTAACACTTGGATATGAAAAGATTTTGTGAGATATTTGCTGTGGAGGTGATGATCAGTGCAAGAGTGGAAAGTGTAAGAGGTGAATGACCACTGGTGTATTTGGCTGACGGTTGTCTAACCTTAGTACAGCCTGCCCTTAATTAAACCTTCCAATTTAAGATTAAACCTAATGCGGTTTGAAGACTTTGACATGTGTATCAATCAGTGTTCATTGTTTCTGAAACACAGTAGAGAAAAACTCTGAATAATAGGACCAAGGAAAAGAAGAATTTATTTGAAGGATATGAGATAGTTCACTAGATCCAACAAAAACTGTGTATTAGATTAACATGTGATATTCATCCCTGAGAGGACTGAGCCATTTAAAAAAAAAAAAAATAAGAACAAAAGAATATATTAATATGTGACATGTTTATTTTGAAATTTTAGCCTTTATTAAAAAGTTAACATAATAAAAAAGAAACCTATGTATGTGTGTGCGTGCATTTGTTTTTCTTTTTTTTTTTTTTTGGAGCCGGAGTCTCGCTCTGTCGCCCAGGCTGGAGTGCAGTGGTGCGATCTTGGCTCACTGCAAGCCCCCCCTCCCGGGATAAAGCAATTCTCCTGCCTCAGCCTCCCGAGTAGCTGGGACTACAGGTGCAACCGCTGCGCCCAGCTAATTTTTTGTATTTTTAGTAGAAATGGGGTATCACCGTCTTGTCAATGGTGGTCTTGAATTCCTGAGCTCAGGCAATACGCCTGCCTGGGCCTCCCAAAGTGCTGGGATTACAGGTGTGAGCCACCGCACCCGGCCTGCATATATTTTTTAAACATTTCTATTAGCATTACCAAATGGTCTTTAAGCATTCATTTAAAAACACAAAAACTCACTGCAGCTGCCTGTGAACCCTTTTCTAATTCACCAAAGAGTGCCAAACAAGTTAAAATGAATCTGTTTTTAAACACTTCTCTTAAACCATGAGCATTAACTTGATTTCCTCTGTCATAGGGATATGGGACACAATCTAACATCCATCACAGAGTTCCTCCTGCTGGGATTTCCTGTTGGCCCAAGGATTCAGATGCTCCTGTTTGGGCTCTTCTCCCCATTCTATGTCTTCACCCTGCTGGGGAACGGGACCATCCTGGGGCTCATCTCACTGGACTCCAGACTGCACACCCCCATGTACTTCTTCCTCTCACACCTGGCGGTCGTCGACATCGCCTACGCCTGCAACACAGTGCCCCAGATGCTGGTGAACCTGCTGCATCCAGCCAAGCCCATCTCCTTTGCAGGCTGCATGACCCAGACCTTTCTCTTTTCCACTTTTGCTGTCACAGAATGTCTCCTCCTGGTGGTTATGTCCTATGATCGGTACGTGGCCATCTGCCACCCCCTCCAATATTTGGCCATCATGACCTGAAGAGTCTGTATCACCCTAGTGGCGACTTTCTGGGCCACTGGAGTTGTTTTATCCTTGATTCATCTTGTGTTACTTCTACCTTTACCCTTCTGTAGGCCCCAGAAAATTAATCACTTTTTTTGTGAAATCTTGGCTGTTCTCAAACTTGCCTGTGCCGATACCCACATCAATGAGAACATGGTCTTGGCCGGAGCAATTTCTGGGCTGGTGGGACCCTTGTCCACTATTGTAGTTTCATATATGTGCATCCTCTGTGCTATCCTTCAGATCCAATCAAGGGAAGGTCAGAGGAAAGCCTTCTCCACCTGCTTCTCCCACCTCTGTGTAGTTGGACTCTTTTATGGCACAGCCATTATCATGTATGTTGGACCCAGATATGGGAACCCCAAGGAGCAGAAGAAATATCTCCTGCTGTTTCACAGCCTCTTCAATCCCATGCTCAATCCCCTTATCTATAGTCTTAGGAACTCAGAAGTGAAGAATACTTTGAAGAGACTGCTGGAAGTAGAAAGGGCTTTATGGAGAGGATTATGGCATTGTGACTGACAGTGATCTAGGAAGTTAGTTACATCGTTGGGCAGTTCTTAACCCAACTCTGTACTGGTGTGACCTCTGCCCTCAGTGGACATGAGAATTATGTGAGACATTTATTTAAAACAGAGCTATCTCCTGCCCTATCTTTAAATGACTGATTCAGCAGATGTGGGATGAATTCTAGAAATGTATCTCTTCAGGTCATGCTGCAGCTTCTCCACACCGGGACAATACCCCTTACAATATCCTCATTAGCTTTTGATCCAGTCCCATAGCTCCCAGAATGTTTTCCTCAAAACACTGGTCCCTTCAGAGAACTTTAAAAGTAAGTTCTGTGGTCAAAGAAGTTTGAGACTTACTTCCCATCAGATGCCTCTGTCTAGGGATCACAATTCATATTAGCACAGTGAACGCTGTAAAAACTTCTCTAGGAAAGAATAATTCTATTCCAGCTTTAAGCCAGTGTTTTCTAAACTTATGTGAGCACATAAAATTTCCTTTGTAATACTTAGTAAGAGTTTCCTGGAACAGGAGATCCTGATATTAATTGACTCATTGTGAATACTTCCTTCAGCCCCCTTCTAAGGCAGAACAATATTTTTTTCCTTGCAAAGTGAACCTCTAAAGAGATGTAGGTCTGAGCATTATGCCTCGATCAGTCTGTAAAAATCTGGGCTCTGTTTGGATACAGACCGTGAGGGACCCTGTCTCTATTGTTCAACGGTGGATCATCTAAAGAAAATAAATCGAACCCTGTCCATCACGGATCAGCATTCCTAGTATAGAAGCTTCAGGAGGTGACCTCATTCAACCTCACAATCTTCTACGTTTGAAATTTTTAAAAAATATAATTCAGTATACATCTTCCTGTATTTGCCACTGAATGAAATCAATCTAATTTTTCTAACTCAGGGTTTTCAAGATAAACCCAAATTTCTCAAAAAAGAAAAATGTAGAAAGATTTCAAAATCCACCACCTACACACTTAAAAGTCGTAGCAGCTTCCTATGCCATGGGAAACATGTCATTTTGAGATGATGTTTTTTTCTAGGTTTAAGTTTGGTCTTAAACATTTATATTTAATTTCTTATTGTCTTAGTTCGATGAATTTACTTTTATATCGTAAAATAGATTTTTACACAATAAGTGAGTGTCATATCATGTTAGATATAAAACTATGTCCCAAAACTATTTTATACTGGTTTTTTTTGTTTGTTTGTTTGGTTGGTTTTGTTTGGTTTTGTTTGAGACGGAGTCTTGCTCTATCGCCCAGGCTGGAGTGCAGTGGTACGATCTCGGCTCACTGCAACCTCTGTCTCCCAGGTTCAAGCAATTCTCCTGCATCAGCCTCCTGAGTAGCTGGGACTACAGGGGCGTGAAACCATGCATAGCTAATTTTTGTATTTTTAATAGAGACAGGGTTTCACCATGTTGGCCAGGCTGGTCTCGAACTCCTGACCTCAGCTGATTCACCCGCCTCGGCCTCCCAAAATGCTAGGATTACAGACATGAGCCATCCTGTCTGGCCTATTTTATACTTTTTATACTATTTATATAGTATAAAAATAGTTTAAAAACTATACTATGGCATACTTTTCATAAAATAGGTTAAAAGTAGACTATAGTATAATTTTTATACTATATACCATATTATATTTTTATAACTGTTGTTTCCATTTGCTACTAACTTTTTCTTTTGTATGTGAGTTTCCTGATTTCTATATTTTCTGCAGGTCCCCTGCAACATAAAAAGAAAAAGAAACGTTGTAATAATGATGGGTGGCCTACTGTGCAACAAGATTTCCATATAGTATTTTTGGTGTCCTTACATGTATGTTTCTTCTCGCGGTGGATGTGTAGTCAGAGCACAGATGGGCATACTCTCAAACCTTAATAACTGTGCCAGATTGTCCTCTGAGTTTATTCTAAACCTTAGGAAGTCAGAGACCACACTATGGAACTAACTTCTTTCTAAATTGCATGACTGACTGATAGGAGATTTCCAAATAACATTTTGACTGCCTCACATCCAGGAAAAGAACTCAGCAAAATACAAATAAATGTGACAATATCTTAGACAGGAAATCTTCTCATCCCACAAGAGGCAGGAAACTGCTAGAGGAAGCTACCTTGGAGAGGATTCTTTCCTCCCCTCCCGAGAGGAGCTGAACTCAAAATCTCTGCATTTCATAATAGACATTAGAGGAAACATTTCCAGCAGTGGATTTGCACTGGTGTTTTGTCCCCTAGAAAAACGTTTCCTTCGGGTAGGTTCTAATAAGCCCCATTGGGACACTTTGGATTTCCTTGTCTGCTCTCTGCCTCTCTAACCTTAGAGGGTCACTTGGAATCAACTCATATTTCAGGTCCTCTCTTCCCATTTCTGCTGCCACACAAGGAACCCAGATTACATCAGAGAGAGGCTGAGCTCCAGAGGTTCACACCAGGAGCTTACTCATTGCCACGCTGTTCCTGCTTCCTGACAGGTTCACTTGAACCATCTGGAGATTGGGGAACAAGGGCAATCTGGGTATTCATGAAATTCAAATAATGCCAAGCATTCCGGGATGGTAATGAGAGATGTTGTCTCAGAGGTGTGCTCTGTGGCTGTCTGGGTTTCTTAATTGTGCATCCTGCTGGGGTTAAGAACAGAAATAGAAAATGACAATTGTCTTGCCTCTCCTTCCCTCAGGAGGTGAGCATGCAGGAGGTTTCATAGCCCAGTCCCTACAGAGAGCCCTGAACTGCCAACCAGACGGAGCCCATCAGAGAATAACACCTCCTTTGCTGAGGATTCTCATACATTTTCAATCAGAAACAGAAGCAAAGATTCTGCAGCTCCCACTGAAACTCCCAGAAACCTTCAGGTGCTTCACCCTTCTGAGATCCTTGAGTCCAAATGTGGGAGCTAATCAGATTGCCTTTCTTTACTTTACCATGAATTCCTCTTAGACATGTTGTAGCTCCTAGGCTTTGGTTAACTCTCACTCTGTTACTGACGCTTTTTATTAAGTATTGAGAAGGGAAGTAAATTATTTCTTTTACGGCTAAACATATATGCTCATCATTCATATTATATATTAGTGGTTCCAGGGAAAAAATAGATGCACATTTGATGTGCAAATTATGTAAAAGTGTTTAGGACTTGGCTATATATGTTTCTTTGGTGAAGAAATATCTATGTGATAGAGATTTATTTGGGAAAGATGACACTCACAAAAGAAGTCAGAAATTGCTGTTTCCTAGATTTCGCTAAAATGTACGAAATAATTTTCCCAGCCAAAGGAAAGTATAGCACAGTATATTATGGAGGGATGTTACATCTCAGGAAAATTAATACATGTCAGCTGTTTTATGCATTTAATTATTGTCAGTACAGTCACAATACATGCTAATCTATGAGAATGTATTTAGTGCAATGAATATAAACCCAAATGATGCTAAATCAGTGTCTTATCTTAAATTGAGCATGGCACTAAAGAGGGCATAAGGCATCTGGAATGTACTAAATAAATATGTATAAATATTAGATTTTCCATAGACTGGAGGATAAGTTTTTGTGGTGCACATGGAAAGAGTACAGAAAAAGAACTGAGGTGAGAAGGGTGGTGTAATAAAGTAGGAAAATGATGTAATAATTAATAATACCTTAAGTTTTCTTTTTATAGGATTTTTGTTTAATGTATACTTTTTTATGTATTTCTGCTTTTCCTCCCAAGGCACATCTTCACAATGAAATCTTCACAAGCTCAGAACCATCAACTTGCTACACTGTGCTCCTCCAGTGCCCAGTTCACAGGAAGCACTCAAGAGTAGGATCAATTGTTATCAGCCTTTACCAGATTATTGAATAGACAGTAGTTACATGAAACTGACACTCAGTTCTTCATGGCCCACGATAGTTCTTATATCCAGAAAACTTACTTAGATTATCAACTATGACTCCATAAGACAACTTTGCGAAGTCTTGGCTCATAACTATGTAAGCAATAAGATAAGTCAGTTTTCATTTCTCGCTTGTTACTTACAAGTAAATAGCCCTGCAGCTCAGATGAGCTACAGATTAACTATAGGTAATCACTTTAGCGATTCTGCTTTACCCATGCCCAAAATGTTAGAAAAGAACCGGACAGATCATTAAATTTTGAGATTTGCTTTTTAAAATGCGGGTTCCATAAAGTTATGTTGTTTTGCTTATATATAAAGAAGCAAATGCCTTCTTAGATACTTACTTTAAAATTCTAGTTTCCTTACCATGTATTAACCAGATAATCTGTCATTTTTTAAATTCTGAAATTGTACATATATAATGTACATCTCTGTGCCTGAAAGCTACATTTGGAATTACAAGGTGTGTCAGGGTAGAGCAAAATCACCCAGTCCATTCCTTCCAACTCCCTAGAAATCTACTCTGTTTGGTTTCCTCTTGATGGTCTTTAATTAACATTAAGTATATCACATAGGTATCAAATAAAATTTAAAAAAAGATAAAAGAGAAGTGATTCAAAATTCAAGTGTTTAAACACTTTATGAATCCTCCCGTTGTTCTTGACACATTTTTAAAATTTCATTTTAATTCAGATCATTAGGGATGAAATTCTTCTGAACTGTAGCATTTTATTTCTTTTGGGAGGAAGGGGCTAAACTTGGCATAATTATATGAGACTACACTATAAAAGAAACCAGATCTAATATAAGGACATCAATACTTAGTTATTAATTCATTTGCTTATATTTATGTATATGTCATTTGACAAATGTGTATTAATATACACAATTAAAGGGATATAAAAATGAACATGCCCCCTCCATTTCTTTAAAAGAAATCAAGACTGAATCAAACAGGACTGCTGTTCTGAAAGAATACGCAGACTATCAGGTACCTTATTTTCCTTCTTTTACACCTGTCTTTCAGTTGGCTTCAAAAAATCACGGTTTTTACTGTGTTTCTTTTTTCCTTTATGTCTTTCTTTTGAGGGAAATGAAAAATTGAGAAAGGAAATTATTGTTTTATAAGTGGGTAGGTTTGTATACATCTTTCACAGTCAAATATTTTTCTATGCCTTATGAGTTTAAAAAATAAATTTAGAAAGTTTGATAAACACGTGAATTTTTTATTTTATGTCATTTTATGAGATGAGGGCTTGCAATGTTATCCAGGCTGTCCTGGAACTCCTGGGCTCAAGCTATCCTCCTGCTTCAGCCTCCCAAGTAGCTGGAACTACAGGTGCATGTGACGGCGCCTACTGAGAAATTTTTACTATCAACCTAAAATTTAGTAAGTTCTGGTCACATGTGAGGAATGTTTAATATATTATTTAGATTATTTTTGTGTCAAGGTAACTTGATCACCTATCAATAATGCTTATAAGAAAATAGATATCTCATCTGTTGCTGTTAGAAAGGATCTGTCTCTTTCCGCAATTCTTGCTTCAATGAGGTTTCCTTGACCCAGAGTCTGGTCCTCACATTTTAGATTCAGCTTTAGGAATTTTGTTCAGGAACTGCATCACACTACCCAAAATCAAAAGAGGAAAATGCATAAGCCAGAATACCTAAACATTCGTTTATTTAAACTTCAAAATGTGACTGCAAAAGGAGCCAAGAACTTTACTACTCAACACATTTCTTCTTTGTAGAAATAACTGCTCAAGAAGATAAATTATTACCTAACAGTTAATTGATGAATATGAAATCAGAGCAAAAGGGGCTAATTAGAGATTTTACTAGCTAGGGCTATTTACCCAAACCATCTATCCAGACTGTAGACATAGAATCACCAGGTGACTAGGATCCTGGGGCAGCTGGTTCCCCTTTTTCCTTACCCTGAATGTCATTAAGGATGCATTGCCAAATGCTGCCCCTCTGGCCTGATGACTACACTCCGTATTGGTTACCTGCCTTCTTTTTCCTACAGTCTTTCTCCAGACAGGCACACCATACAACTGACTACACTTGGGCTCACTGAATGAATCACATTCTTCTGCTCTGCCTCCCAGAGATTTCATCAAAGCACCGGCAGTGGCCTTCTGGAAGCTCCTTAAACTCTCCACTCACATGTTTCCTGCAAGTGTAGTGTTTCTCACCTCTAGATTGTTATTCTCATCAGTTACATGTGAGTTTCACAAATTTATTTCTCAGAGTGCAGGTCTGTCTCTTACATCCTTGGGAAACACTGCTTAATATCCCAACTGGTATTGACAACAATTAAACTAGGCACTGGCCAAAAACAGTGCCTTTCCTCACTTTAATCTCAGTAAAGTAGATAAGCCTCGAGTTATTTTGTTATTGCAATGGCACTGACAAATGTTTGCACCAAAAACCATGTTGAAGTTCGTTAAGGAAACTGTGATCCAAGATCCAAGGTCAAGAAGACAAATTCATCGATTCAGCACACCACCAATTCACAGGCTAAGCATCTTACTGTGAATTCGTTGATGCTGCCATTTGTCAAGTGCCAAACTGAATTACTGATTTGTCAATAATTTCTTTCTGTTGGTTACTTACATAGTATATTGCAATTCTTGTTGCTGAAGTTAGCTACCCTTTTTCTATTCGAAAAATAATTTCTTGCATTTGGGATTTCAGGTATAGCAATTGTTACAAATATGAAGGACTGAATTAACAGCAAGTTTTCAAGTAAAACTTTACTTATGTATAACTGAATGAGTTATTGAAGACATTTACTAACAATTTTCCACAAACTAAAAATTTATAAAACAATAAATAAAATAGACTTTTTAAAAAGTGTGTCACATAGTTACTTGTTTTTTTGTTTGTTTGTGTGTTTGTTTAGTTTTTTCACTAGTGAAATGGTGAAAAATCAGACAACGGTCACAGAGTTCCTCCTGCTGGGATTTCTCCTGGACCCAAGGATTCAGATGCTCCTCTTTGGGCTCTTCTCCCTGTTTTATGTCTTCACCCTACTGGGGAATGGGACTATCCTGGGGCTCATCTCACTGGACTCCAGACTCCACACCCCCATGTACTTCTTCCTCTCACACCTGGCTGTCGTCAACATCACCTATGCCTGCAACACGGTGCCTCAGATGCTGGTGAACCTCCTGCATCCAGCCAAGCCCATCTCTTTTGCTGGCTGCATGATGCAGACCTTTCTCTTTTTGAGTTTTGGACATAGCGAATGTCTCCTGTTGGTGGTGATGTCCTACGATCGTTATGTGGCCATTTGCCACCCTCTCCAATATTCCGTCATCATGACCTGGAGAGTCTGCATCACCCTGGCCATCACTTCTTGGACATGTGGCTCCCTCCTGGCTCTGGTCCATGTGGTTCTCATCCTAAGACTGCCCTTCTGTGGGCCTCATGAAATCAACCACTTCTTTTGTGAAATCCTGTCTGTCCTCAGGCTGGCCTGTGCTGACACCTGGCTCAACCAAGTGGTCATCTTTGCAGCCTGTGTGTTCATCCTGGTGGGGCCGCTCTGCCTGGTGCTGGTCTCCTACTCGTGCATTCTGGTGGCCATCCTGAGGATCCAGTCTGGGGAGGGCCGCAGAAAGGCCTTCTCCACCTGCTCTTCCCACCTCTGTGTGGTGGGACTCTTCTTTGGCAGTGCCATCGTCATGTACATGGCCCCCAAGTCCCGCCATCCTGAGGAGCTGCAGAAGGTCCTTTTTCTATTTTACAGTTTTTTCAACCCAATGCTGAACCCCCTGATTTACAGCCTGAGGAACATAGAGGTCAAGGGTGCCCTGAGAAGAGCACTGTGCAAGGAAAGTCATTCCTAATAGGCTGTGACATTTGAACTGCCAACCTCCGTTGTCACCTGCACTCTTGATGCCCAATTATTGCATCGATCCAGAAAAGTTTATTACTTTCTCTTTATCTGTGCTTTACTGACAAAAGGGCAAGCCTTTTCTCTTTTTTTGCAGATAAAATTTTAGATATGTTGCATTCATTGGGTTTCTATGAGACGTGGTTTTATCAGATGATTTTTTCTTTTATTTCACAATTACTTTAATATCTGTAAACTAAAAAATTATTTTAATTCATTATCCCAGTCCCAAAAGTTAAATGCAGGCCACTTACTTCTTTAACCAAATGATACAGTTTGGCTCTGTGTCCCCACCCAAATCTCATGTCAAATTGTAATCCCTGTAATCCCCACATGTCAGGGGAGGGGCCTGGTGAGAGGTGATTGGATCATGGGGAGGGATTTCCCCCTTGCTGTTGTCCTTATAGTAAATGAGTTCTCACAAAATCTGATGGTTTAAAAGTGCAGCACTCCCCTCTTTGTTCTCTCTCTCTCTCTCCTGCTCTGCCATGGTAAGACGTGCCTTGCTTCCCCTTTGGCTTCCACCATGATTGTAAGTTTCCTGAGGCCTCTCCAGCCATGTGGAACTGTGAGTCAATTACACCTCTTTTCTTTATAAATTATCCAGTCTCGGGTAGTTCTTTATGGCAGTGCGAAAGTGGACTAATACACCGAACTATATAAACTTACTAATAGCATATGTCATAAGATTTAAAAGAAAATAAAAAGGTTCAGCCAAAGAAGTGATTCCCACAACCCAGCAGCACACTTGTCCATTCTCATACAATTGCACTTTCCCTGTTAAATAACAATTCAGAGGTACTTAGTTAGTTGTGATGCATGCACCGAGAAATTTTGTGTAAAAATTATTAACTCACGTACAGGAGTTAACTAGTAGGCCGAGTGAAGCAACAAACGTAAAAGAAGAGATAAGTCAGGCACGGTGGCTCATGTCTATAACCCCAGCACTTTGGGAGGCTGAGGTGGTTAGATCACTTGAGGCCAGGAGTTTGAGACCAGCCTGGCCTACATGGCAAAACTGGATCTCTACTAAAAATACAAAAATTAGCTGGGCATGGTGGTGCACGCCTATAATCCCAACTATTCTGGTGGCTGAAGAATGAGAATTGCTTGAACCTGGGAGGCAGAGGTTGCAGTGAGCCAAGATTGCGCCACTGCACTCCAGCCTGGGGGACAGGGGGAGACACTGTCTCAAAAAAGAAAACAAAAAAGGAAAAGAAAAAGAAGATATATAGGGTAAAAGAGAGAAGAGAAGCAAAAGAACCCTACAGATCGTGTGGGAACAGTGAACAGTGTTTACAAAGTTCAGGGTAAACTCAGTAGCTAATAGCTGGCAAAGAGGCAAAACTGGGCATTCCTGTTGAAAAGGCTGAAAATGAGCAACCAAGAAAACTATTTAGGTTGTTTATGGCTTCTTCAGAAAATACTGAGTGTTGAGCTGTGTATTGTACATATGCACATCTATCTCTAAGCATGATTCTCCAGTGTCTTTTCATCAGCTCTTCCACCTTGGTTAGTCCAGTTGTGGATCATTTCCCTCATTAGAATGTCTTACCCCTGAAAAAGGAAATTTCACCAGACAGTGTTGGTATCTAGCTAGCTCTTTAACCATGGTGGTAAAGTTATTTTTGCTGATCCAATCTATTGTCCTGTTAAAAGGTAAACTGAGGTACAATAAAATTTTAAAGAGTTTACTTGAGCAAATAGCAATTCATGAATCAGACAGCTCCAAACTGTAAGTGGTCCGTGGGCTCCACCAAGGGAATACAAGGGGAGGGCTTTCACAGGGCAACCACGGAACTAAAGCAAATATTCGATTGGTTACCTTTATACAATTGCCTTAATTGGCCTATACTGCTGGAAAGTCTCTAGTTATATAATTTAGTTGGCAGCTTCTGATAGGTTAATCTTAAATTTCATTTTGCTTTAATACAAGTATTTATAAGAAATAGTTCAAGTTAATTTTCACTTGTGTTTGCAAATAAATCTGGGTTAGGTCACTTATGAGGCCTAACTGGCTTTCCCTGCTCCAGGAAAAGTGACCTAACCCAGCCTGAATCATCTAAGTGATTCTCCATGTCTGGTTTCCATTTTAATTTTCTTTAACAAATCTTCGCTACAAATCTAATGGTTAGAGATGGGTCCCCATGCATTTTAGGTGGCTTCCCAAAGTGTCACCTGTAAATTCTACTTTCTAACCTTCCCTAAGATTAGGATGCCACTTGCTTCCAGGGTCTTTCTCAATTTTACTATATGAGAGTCTGTACAATTTTTCAGAAAAATAAGTGTATGCCTTTCACTTAGGGGTTAACAAGTACTCCACCCAACTCTTCATTATTCCCTGTGACTGAAGATACCCAGGTAGAACTTATTAAACGAAAAAACAAAATGAGTTTTCATAATAATAGCTAACATTTTGACTCACCACTCAATGGCATATGCTACATATTAAGAGCACTTACATGGGTCACTTCATTTAGTCATAACAAATCCAGGAAGAAGGTCCTATTGTCACTATTTTATGTCTGCACAAACCAGAAAGCAGCAAGTGTCAGACTTTTCCCTAGACAGTCTGGCTCCCAGCCTCTGTACATAGCACATCAATGTAGAATTTTAATATCTATGCTATCAAATAAAGGATAAGGTAAATGTATCCCAAGGCAGAAGTGTTAAAAGAAGGAAGGTTTCTGTACAATCTGATGTATGCCACAGGGAGCTGATCTGTTCTCTCTAAGGCATGGAGGACCAGAGATCATGCAGGAGAGGCTGCTTGTCCTGGATGGTGACTCCTATGTGCTGAGTCACATGAAAGCATTGGACTTCTAGACAAATGCAGAACATGAAGAAGATGAGATTAAAGGTTGTTCTCACTGAGACTGACTATTTAGTTCAGCTAAGACCCAGAACCAAGACACCCATAGTCAGTCTCTCTCTCTCTCTCTCTCTCTCTCTCACACACACACACACACACACACACACACACTGAGAGCTTATTTACTTTGTGCCAGTCACTGCTCTAAGAATTTTACATGTATTACCTCAATTAATCCTCAAAATAACACTTTGAGTCAGAAGATAATCAATACACTACCTTACATATAAAGAAACTGAGGCACAGAGAGATTAAGCAACTTACCCAGTACCTCACAGCTAACAAGTACCCAGTCCAGGATTGAACTAAGACAATCTGATCCCTGACCCTACAGCCATAACCACTATACAGCATGGACTCTATAGAGCATATCTGAGGATAAAGATCAGAGAACTCGTGACGGTGAAACAAAACACATAATTAAGACTAAACTATGGATATTCAGCTTTGGATAGAAAGGGGTATACATCTTCTAAAGGAAGCAGCTTGACTCTAAACAGAGATGTGAAAAAAGTGGGAGAGTGGTCACAAGAAAGAACTGTGACTCCAAGGGTCAGGGATGCATGGTGGGAGGACTCTGGGGTTGAGCTGGAGAGTGAAACAGACAACACTGAAAGAGAAGATGGACACTGCAGTGTTACAACAGTGCCTTACCAACTGATGAGAATTAAAATGGATGTTTTATAGTATTTTATCTAAAAACAGCCCCAAGACAAAGGAATTCAGTTTCATTATTGATATTAAAATGGTTATAATCTTTTGGGTAGTATTTACCTGAAAGTTTACCTGACAACATTGCTCAGGTAGGTATCAAATTTCACACCTAAGATGGGGAACTCTGCAACAGTAGGAAATGGAATCTGTTCATTCATTTATCAGTAACACAAGCATTTTGCCTAGCACTAGTAGACACTCACTAAGCACTAGTTGTACCAATTCATGCACCTTTAACTATCTGCTGAGTACTTAGATACAATCATCAGTGTTAAACTGTCTTCTGATTTCTATATTTTAAAAATCCTTGGGCAGGGTGCGGTGGCTCACGCCTGTAATCCCAGCACTTTGGAAGGCCGAGGCAGGCGGATCATGAGGTCAAGAGTTCGAGACCAGCCTGACCAACATGGAGAAACCCCATCTCTACTAGGAATACAAAAATTAGCCAGGCATGGTATCATGTACCTGTAATCCCAGCTACTCAGGAGCCTGAGGCAGAAGAATTGCTTGAACCCAGGAGGCGAAGGTTGCAGTGAGCCGAGATCACCACTGCACTCCAGCCTGGGCAACAGAGCAAGAGTCCATTTCGGAAAAGAATAAAATAAAATAAAATAAAATAAAATAGAAATAGAAATAAAAATAATTTTATTTGTAGAACACAGAATTGTAGAAAGTAATTGTAGCTTAAAAATTACTTAGCACTTGCGTATGAGACAATATGTTACATATTTTTTATATAATCCTCACATCAACACTGTGAATTCAGTACTAATGATATTCTCATTTATAGAGGGGAAATTCAGGTTTAGAGAATTAATTAATTTACTCAATGTCACAGAAATATCAAGTGGTAGAAACAGAACTGTAGTCCAGTCAATCTACTCTACATTAACTGAGAATCATTCTTTTGGAAAGGGCCTATTGATATTTGTATCTTCAGTGGCTAGACCAGGCCAGTTTCATAGTAGTTACTCAATAAATGTTGACTAAATAAATAAATGAGTAATCATGTAGTCCACACTTCTATATTTTTAAAAAAGGATCTCCATAAAATATGTAATTAAATACAGTGGCAGTCAATGTAATCACTTTTAGCTCCAGATAAATTCAGCTTTTGCAAAAGTTTCTTCTGAGATGAATATTTAAAATACATCTCATCTGTCAGTGGCCACAGAGAAACTGTAAACACATTCAGAGAGGATATTTTGAGGCTAATATAAAACTAGGATGATAAATATTTGTTCCTATTATATAGAACAAAGGTTACAGGTCTTTCAAAAAGAGTGTCCCAAATTGCCAAACCCTATAGTTATAGTATGACACAACGTGATTGTGCTGACACAGTAGCCATGGAGAGAGTGTTCCCCTCCTCTCTCTTGCAAAAGAGTAAGTATTAGATGCTGTAATTACTGAAAATGATACAGATGACACTCTGGGAGTGGAAGTCAGTTCATGCGCCACCTTAAATTGGCCCCCATGGTGTCCTTGGTATGCAGAGTGAGCACTGCCATCACTGACCTGTAGGACTATTCTTTACTCTTTGCTAGATAATGTAGACCGGTGTTTCTCCCATGTCAATGTGTATGTTAATCATTCAGGGATCTTGCAAAAGTACAGGTTCTGATTCAACAGGTCCAAATGAAATAGGCAGAGATTTGCATTTCTTATCATCTCTCATACCTTGCTGATGCTGCGGATCCACAGACCACACTTTGAATATTAATCATATAGAGACTCATTGTTAAATCTATGGTTCCTAAGAAAAAGTGAAGGTCAGGTACAATGGCTTACATGTGTAGTCCAGCACTTTGGAAGGCTGAGGCAGGAGGACTGCTTGAGCCCAGGAGTTTGAGACCAGCCTGGGCAACATAGTGAAACTCTGTCTCTACAAAAAACTTCAAACATAAAAAAAAATTAGCCAGGTGAGGTGGCACACGCCTGTGGTTCCAGTTGCTTTTCAAAAGCTGAGATGGGAAAATTGCTTGAGCCTAGGAGGTTGAGTTTGCAGTGAGCCATGGTTGCGCCACTGCACTCCACCCTAGGTGACAGAGTAAGACCCTGTCTCAACGGGGGGGAGGGAGAAGAAGGAAGAAAGAAAAGAAAAAAGAAAAAAGTAGGAGAAAAACAAGGCTTGGAATGCTGTCTCAGAGTTCTGATGTTTTCCCGGACCATATCTATTTTTCTTGCCTTCTCGATGAACTTTGATTAAGAGCCCTGCTTCCATTTGATTTGCTGTTTTGGTTTTTGTTTCCTTTTTTACCTGTCTCTGTTTATTTCTTTGTTTTTAAGTTTTGTAATCCTGTTGGGTCAAGAGAAGAGGTTCACTACTAGGCACAGCCTGGTTTGGTCCTCAGATGACTGGCTCAGAGCCAGGACATCTGGATTCTCTAAAATATTGAAAAAAACCAAAGGCGTTTTTCCTACTCTTTTGCTTATACTCACGTAGTCACTCAACAATTTACTTCTAACAACAGATATGTTGAGGTCTTTCCCCACACACCTAGCAATCTGCAGTGGACACTGACTGCATGCCCTAAAAATCAGTTCAATTCTGACACTATCTACTGGAAGACAGTGTCAGATCCCACAAGCCTGTTCCCCCACCCAACACTTCAGATGGCAATTGCAAGCCTCAGGTTGTGACCTGTGCTTCTGATCAACTGGCTATACATTGGGATTCTCATGCCCCCGCCTCCTTAGGTTCAATGAATTTGCTAAGGTGGCTCATAGAACTCAGGGAAACACTTTACTTATGTTTGACCGTTTACTACAAAGGATATTAAAAAGGATAGAGATGAACATCCAGATGAGAGATGCATCTGGTGAGGTATGGCAGAGGGGGCATGGGGCTTCCGTGTCCTCTCTGGGCACACCACCCTCCAGGAACCTCCATGTGTTAGGCAATCTAGAAAGTCTGCAAACCCTGTTTGGTTTTCTGTAAAGCCTCCATTACACAGGCATGATTGATTACATCACTGGCCATTAGTGATCAACTCAAACTTCAGGCCCTCTCCCCTCCCTAGAGGTTGGGGTATAGGCTGAAAGTCCCAACCCACTAAACACGCCTTTGATTTTGTGGTAACCAGCCCCTATCCTCAAGTTATTTTGGAGCTCCCTGCCAGCAGTCATCTCATTAGCATACCGTCTAAGTCCATTTTGCGTTGCTATAACAGAATGTCACAGACTGGGTAATTTATTTAAAATCGAAATCTATTTCTCAGAGTTACGGAATCTGGAAAGTCCAATATCAAGGTGTCAGCATCTGCAGAGGGCCTTCTTGCCGCATGGTGAAAGGTGAGAGGAGGAGAGAGGGACAAACTTGCTTTTGTAACTAACCCAATCTCCACATAACAAATCCACTCCTGAGACAACACCATTAACCCATTCGTTAAGTCAGAGCTTTCATGACCTAATCACCTCTTAGAGGTCCCACCTTTCAACACTGTCACACTTGGGATTAAGTTTCCAGCTCATGAACTTTGGGGAACACATTCAAACCACAGGACATACAAAAGATACTCTTATCACTCTGGGGATTCCTCGAGTTTTAGAAACTGTATGCCAGGAAATGGGGACAAAGACCAAATATATACTTCACAAAATTATGGGTTTCTCTCCCAATTTACAACTTACTCACTGCATGACCTCAGAGAAGTCACTTAATTCCTCTGCACATTGGTTTCCCCACATATAAAATGAAATGTTGGACTAGACGATTGTTAAGTTTCTTTTAGTTCTCAAATGCTATGTCTTTTTATTAACTTCCTAGAATGTATGTTGTTTTTCTTTTACATAGGAGACAAAGTTCAATGGAATTTTTGAGAATAATTGAATATAACGAACTCCTGAGCCTCACAAATAGTAGGAATTCAAGAGTAACCACAAAATTAATTAATGATTTCAATATACTTATGCTGTAAGAACTGTGAATGGCATAAGACTTGGAGAATAAGGCAAAAGAAGTTTCACATTAACTGTCCTCTCTAAGGAAGTAAAAACAGTTTCATTACCCTATTTGAAAAAGATTAAGAATAACTTTTACTTACAAAGTTTCCCAGATCTGTACATTTGTGGTGGCATTGCACAAATGATATAATAAGATTAATTCCTGGCATTTATTGAGTACTTGTTTCATAACAAACAGTGTTTTACACATATGCATTCATGTCTAATCTAATCTTCATAACAATTGCCAGAGGGAAGTATTACTACCATATGCAATTTTTACATGAAAAAAATCAAGGCACAGAGATGTTAAGTACACCTCACACAGCTAGTAGGTAGCACAGGAGGACTTTTCTCTAGGTGTTCCAAAGGCCAGAGACTGTGTCTGTAACTATTATACTAAGTTATACCAGTCTCCTCCAGCCTGGACCTATGGAGTCTTTTCTACCCATGATTAACTAATGCTTGAGTAAAATGAGCCTGAATTTTTGACTGGCCTGAAATTTCGTCCTAAGAAAGAGGATAGTAATGCAGCTAATATATTTTAACATATATGAAAAAGCCAAAAGGGTAATACACAAATCCATGAGAAAAATAGACAAAAATATGTAGATACAGACAACAGAATAAACACAACATACCAATAAATATGACAATGTCATCTACCTCAATCAGGAAATCTACTTTAAAATGAGATATCATTTTTTTACCCAACAGATTGTGAGGGGAAAAAGGTGTTACATGTGATGTTGACGACACTAAACACATTGTTGGTGGAGGTATAAATTGGCACACATTTTGGATTTAAAAAACTGAAATTATTTACCCAACATTTAAAACACGCATACTAATTCTAAGAATCCATTCTACCAAAATACTTACATATGTAACTGCACAAAGAAATGTGTACATGGATTTGGTATTAAACTGATTTCAAAAATTCAAAAGATCAAGTGTTAATTAATTTTGAAATTACTAAATTATGAAAAATATGTTACATAGCTATTAAGTAGAACAAGTATTATCTAAAATGAGCTGCAATGAAAATAGTTCATCAAATATAGCTAAATGAAGAAAGCAAGTAACATTTTTATCACACTGTCTGATTTGTGCAGGGAAGTCTCCTAGCTATACATAAATTCATATACCTGTATATGTGCATGTGAGTACACATGTATGCACGTGTGTTTACACATATCTGTATTTAATTTCATGATCAGGAATGATGCACATTAAGCAGTCAACAGAAGTTGCTTTAGGAAGAGGAATGAGCTATGAGAAATAAACACTTCTATGTTTTTTCAATAATATTACATGAAACATGTATTACTGTTAGAATTTTTAAAAAGCCTTTTCTCAAAAAACTTCTGGCCCTTAAGTGCTCAAAACAGTGCACATTTCTCATATATTTTAGAAAAAGCCAAAATTAAGCAATTATTAAAAGCAGTTTAGAATTTTGCTGGATTGTGCTAAATTGTATCAAAGTGTTTCCTCAAAAATGTCATTTTTTATCACTTATATTATTATTCAATATTAGGCTATGTTTAAGTAAGTTAACCTATATTATTAATTAAAATAATTTGCATGAGAAACCAAATAGCACACAAAATAAACCATGATTCCTCAGACTCTAAGATAACTGCATGACATAAGCAAAAAGTCAATACTTCATGCCATATGTGGATGCTTTTTATAATATGAAATGATCTTGAGAGCTCCTAATACTTTAGCTTCAGAGTTACCGGCCCTTCCTCATTCCTCTCATTGCCATAATAATGTTAAATAATGTATTAGGTAGGATAAACAGCAACAGGTAAACTCCCAAATCACAGTGATTTAACAAGTGCAAGGCAGGTATGAGAGACAGCCTTCCACGTAGTGATGCAGGGACCCAGGCACCTTCTATCACATGGTACCACCATCCTAGGGCCTTGTGGGTCTTCACTTCCAGCCAGTGATGGGAAGGTCAAACATGGAGGAGGCATACCCTCTTCCTCCATGCATGCCCTCCTCCCACTGCAGCCTGGGAAGCTGCACAGGTCTCTTCTGCTTGTATACCTTTGATAAGAACATGACCCCACCTAAATGTAAAAGGGTTGGGAAATGCAGTCCCATACTGGCAGTTAAGTCCAGAGACAATCGTGCAAGGGAAGAAGACCCCACATCTTTTAAGGAATTTGTCTTAGTTAAGGTAACACTAGCAGCTGAAACAAATAAACCCTAAAAGTAAGTCCTTACAATTATTTCTCTTTTGTTCCCTGTTTCTAAGGATTTCAAATGAACTTCTGCCCTTTTAACTCACAATTATTCATGACATATAATTGAGAACATTAGCATTTTCACTCTCTCCTCATTCCATTTCTGTCATGCCATCCTGAAGACATATTTACCTATGTCTTGGCTGTTTCTCCCAACATTATTAGCTGCTCTTTTATAAAATATCTCTTATGATAATTTACTCTGCAAGGTGGCTAAATTCACCCATCTTATGTTAGCTTTTGTCTGTATTAGTCTCAAATGAACTCTGTGGTCAAATTCTGCAAGTACTTTAAGCATAGAAGTTATAAATGTCCAGTGAAATCAAATGCCCAATGCTGGCAGATCATGTAAATGTTTCCATTCGTGTGCTAAGTTCTTTCATACACTTTTGTGTCATTTTTACTCTCTTCAAGATAAGCTATTTCAGTTTAATTTTAACAGAATATGGACAATTTTGAGTTATAGCGATTGATATTCATGTTCCTAAAGGGTTTTGCTAAGTTTTTGTTTGTGTGACATTCCCAAATGTTATACTTACTAATTATTTTCTATCTTTTTAATTTTTATACCCTCAAATGTGTGTTCATAACCAATGTTCCTAAGGTTTTGGTTATATAGAAATGAATTCTCTAAAGCTATTATTCACAGAACTTTCAGTTGACTACTTGCTCCCAAAAGGCAGTTTCCTGATTTCTGCATACTGGCGTATCATGCAAACATCTGTAAGCATATCCATTTCTACTAAGATGGGACTGTTCTGTCTCTGTTATTTTCATTTGTATACTTTTATTTTGTATATGTTTACTCTGACCATTTTTAGAAGTTAAAGCTGCTTCAACTTGATATGTGATAAAACATGTAATTTGAGGTGATGCGTTTCCTAAATTAGTTTGTTTGGCATCATAAAAACCTTATATTTAACTTGTTTTAGTTCACATTTTCTGTTTTCTACCTTAAAATGACTTTTTCTAACTGATGTTCACATGATGAGGAATACAGCAAAAAGTTCTAAAATTATTGTTTTCATAGGCTTGCTGTCATTTATATCAGTTGCATTTCACCAGGGTATGGAAATAAAACTAAAGAAGAAAAGACTAATGTTTATGGATGGCCCACTAGGCACTAGACTTTTCACATGATCAGGAGCATTTTTGTGTGTCCCCAAAGCAATTCACTGTGGACATATACAGCTGGAACACAGGTGAGCATGTTCTCACACCGTGATTACCTGTGCAAGATTTTCCTTGAGTTTATTCCATAACCCCAGCAGGTCAAAGACCACATTGTAATAAAGTCATTAGTTTGTAAATTGCATAATTGCTTAATGTAAAATTCATAATCCTCCTATGTCCAGTAGAATAAAGAAACAGAAATAAACATGAGAATACCTTTGACCAGCAAATATCTCCACCCTCCAGGGAGAGGTAGTAGTTTCTAGGCAAGCCACCATGGAGAGGGTCCTGTCTTCCCCTGAGGTGGGCTCTGAATCCAGCACTCTTCCCCCTTCAGAATAAAGATTACAGAATAATTCTAATATATGACCTACAGTGGTGGTTTGTGTTTTAGGAGACCCTCCCTTCAAGAAGGTTCTAATAAGCCCCACTGGGACACCTTGGCCCCTCCGTGGACTCCCCAATCTGCTCCGTGCCTCCCTCACCAGCTCCCCAAAGCATCTCCACACCTCAGAGGGTCACTTGGAATCAGCTAACTTTTCAGGCTTCTTTCTTCCCAGTTCTGCTGCAACACAAGGAACCCAGATTACATCAGGGAGAGGCTGAGCTCCAGAGGTTCCCACCAGGAGCTTATTCATTGTCACACTGTTCCTGCTTCTTGACAGGTTCACTTGAACCATCTGGAGATTGGGGAACAAGGGCAGTGCTGGGATTCATGAAATCCAAGCATTCCGGGACTGTAATGAGAGATGTTGTCTCAGAGGTGTGCTCTGTGGCTGTCTGTGTTTCTTAATTGTGCATCCTGCTGGGGTTAAGAACAGAAATAGAAAAAGACAATTGTCTTATCTCTCCTTCCCCAAGGAGGTGAGCATGCACAAGATTTCATGGCCCAGCTCCTCCAGTGATCCCTCAGCTGTCAACCAGGCTGAACCCATCAGAGAATAACACCTCCTTTTCTGAGGATTCTCATACATTTTCAATCAGAAACAGAAGCAAAGATTCTGCAGCTCCCACAGAAACTCCCAGAAACCTTCAGGTGCTTCACTCTTCTGAGATCCTTGAGTCCAAATGTGGGAGCTAACCAGGCTGCCTTTCTTTACTTTACCATGAATTCCTCCTAGACATGTTGTCTAACTCCTACTCTTGGTTAACTCTCACATCCACTACAAACATTGGTAAGGAAATTCACTCCTCTCTAAATATGTGCTGATTATTTTTCTGTAATGGGGATAGTTTGAGGGAAAGTCCATGCTAACTTCTTTGAACATATTATCACAAATAATGTAAGTATATAGAGAATTAAGCTAATTTTGTTTTATATGATGGAGAAGTAACTGCATGAAAGCAACAAAGCTATAAACATTGATGCCAGATTTAAATAAAAAAAGAATACATCACTCATAAAATTAACATGTTGATTTCCACTGCTATAATCAAGACTATGAAAGCTTTAGAGGATCATGGTTTTAAGGGACTATTGTGAACCTTGAAGAGGCAATGCTTGTCAGGTTCATACAATCTTCAGGCTACTCAAGAAATTGTTAAAAACTGATGATAATTGATCTCAGCTATTGAGTGTTCACTGCACACCAGGAATGTGTTCAATGTATAACTCATATCATCTCAATTAATCCTCACAACCACCTCATAAAATCGTTACTATCACTTTTCTCCTTTTTTAAAAAAAGGAAACAACCTTGGAGAGGCTAAGATATACACTCAAGGTCATATAACTAATAAATGTGCATCTAAGCCCATGGCTCTTTAATTGCTTTTTTTGTTTGTTTGTTTCTTTCAGTGTTTATTCTGCCTGAGAACCTGATTCACAGCAGAATGTGGAGAGCTCATTAATGTTTTGCTTTCTCATATTTAATCAAACTGATATCTAGTTAGTCAATAAATAATTATTGAACACCTACCATATTCCGGGCACAATATAGAGTCAAATGTATTTCACCTTTTTAGTTACTTACTAGATCAATAAATCAAATGAATGAATGAATGCCTAAATATCATTTTTTGGGTTTTTTTGTTGTTTGTTTGTTACCATCCTTGGACTGAATCTGGAATTTCTGGCTTGCTTAAATCTTGCCTACTATAATTGGCATACTCGAAAGACACTTCTATTTCTCCACCCCTTCCCCCATCCCATCGTTTCTTTCATTCTATGTGATACAAAGAAAATCTCATTTGTGGAAAAAGTGAAAGAATATACTAAAAATAAAATTAAATATAACCCAGTTGCAAACATAACATTCAGGCATTGTATATGTTTTAAATGATATATATGTACAAGTTAGCCACTTAAACATTTGGCAAATTATTTTATGACTAACAAATTTTCCAACATCGCCATGATTTCTATGTAAATATGTAAGACTGAAATCATTTCTTTGCACATGACCAAACCTGTCTACTTCAAAAAGTAAAACTTAAGATCTGATGAGCCGACACACTCCTAATGAGTCACATCATATTCTTTAAATGAAAGCTATTTTTAAATCCTCAGGTCAAACAAAGTATTAGATGGTTTACTTCCAAGTAATAAGAATATTTGAGGCCAGGTGCAGTGGCTCATGTCTGTAATCCCAGCACTTTGGGAGGCTAAGGCAGGAGGACTGCTTGAGGTCAGTAGTTTGAGACCAGCCTGGACAACACAGTGAGACCCTATCTCTAAAAAAAATGTTTTTTTAAAAAAGGTAGCCAGACATGGTAGAGCACACCTGTAATCTCAGCTACTGGGGAGGCTAGGTGGGAGGATCACCTGAGCCTAGGGACGCTGAGGTTGCAATGAACCATGATTGCGCCACTGCACTCCAGCCTAAGTGACAGGACGAGACCCTGTCGCAAAAAAAAATGACAATGACAAAGGGGGGTTATGAGTGTATTAGTTGTAACAAATATTCTTTTTTTCTTTTTCTTTTTTTTGAGACAGGGTCTCACTCTATTGCCCAGGCTGAAGAGCAATGGCTCTAACATAGCTCACTGCAACCTCAAACTCCTGAGCTCAAGCAACCTCCTGCCTCAGTCTCCCAAGCAGCTAGAACTACAGGCTTTTGCCACAATACCCAGCTACTTTTTTTGTTTCTGTTTTACTTTTTTTTTGTTTTTAGAGACAGAGTTTCACTACATTGCCCAGGCTGGTATTAAACCACTGGCTTCAAGCAATCCTCCTGCCTCAGCCTCCCAAAGTGCTGGGATTACAGGCATAAGCCACCGCACCTGGCCTCAAATATTTCTGATTCTTGGAAATAAACCATCTGATACTTTGCCTGACCTGAAGATTTAAAAGTAGTTTTCATTTTAAGAATGTTGTGTGACTCATTAGAAAGGAGTTTGTCAGCTCATCAGATCTTAAGTTTTACCTTTTGAAGTAGACAGGTTTGCTCATGTGTAAAGAAATGATTTCAGTCTTACATTTAGAAACCATGGAGACATTGGTTAATTTATTAGTCATCAAATAATTTGCCAAGCTTTTAAGTGGCTAACTTGTACATATATCATTTAAAGCAAGCTTTTCCAACCTGTGGCCCATAGGCAGCTTTGAATGTGGCCCAACACAAATTCATAAATTTTCTTAAAACATTATATAATTTAAGTTCGCCAGCCATCATTAGTGTCAGTGTATTTTATGTGTGACTCAAGACAATTCTTCTTTCAACGTGGCCCAGGAAGCCAAAAGATTGGACACCGCTGAAAGTATACACAATGCCTGAATGTTATGTTTGCAACTGGGTTATATTTGTTTATTTTTTTTAGCCTCTCCTTTCACTTTTGCCAACCCTTTGGTAAATTTAATCCATTTGAGTTTAAGTAAGATGTTCTTTGTATCATGCAGAGTGAAAGAAACTATGGGGGAGGAAAAGAAAATAAGTGTCTTTCAAGTATTCAGATTATAGTAGACATTCCAGATTCAGTCCAAGGATGGTTAAAAAAGCTATTTATGCATTCATTCATTTATTCATTTGTATTTATTGATTAATTTGTTCACACAATAAGTATTTACTGTCAGATTACAAAAGTGAGAGCACCTTGTCCTTGTTCACGAGGAGTGTGTTAACAACCCAGTCCCTGTAAAAGAAATCAGGGTTTCAACCCACGTGGCAACTATCCTTAAAGAAGCTGAGGGTCTTCACTAAGCTCTCCTTTCTTCTTGACTCTCCATCCAGCTTTCAAAGAAATTCATACTTGTGCATAGCGGACTTTTTTCTTTGTATAATCATTTGGGAAGTTACAAAAGGAAATAATGAAAGACTTAATAAAGAAATTAAGATTTTTATAAGATGTAGACTGGGCACATGGTTCATGCCTACAATCCCAGCACTTTGGGAGGCCAAGATGGGAGTAGCACTTGAACCCAACAGTTTGAGACCAGCCTGGGCAACATAATAATACATTGTCTCTAAAAAAATATTTATTAAAAAAAATGAGCTAGGTATGGTGGCATGCACCTGTAATCTCAGCTACTTGGGAGGCTGAGGTGGGAGGATTGCTTGAGCCTGAGATGTCAAAACTCCAGTGAGCCGTAATCAGACCACTGCATTCCAGGGCAGGTGACATTTATTTATAAATAAATAAATAAAGATTTTTATGAGGTGTAAATTCAAATGCATTTCACAACCAAATATTTTCATATGCTTTGCATATTTTCCAATTAAATGTAGAAGGTTGGCCTAGCGGAGTATTTTTTTTTAATAGAATCCTGAAAAAAATATATAAGCCTTGGTCATGTGCTATGAAATTACAATATTCACTAGAATTTATTTGTGCCTTGCTGATAATAATCAATGATTTATTGATAATGCTTATAAGTACACAATCATTTGTTACCACTGGAAAAGAATCCAGTGGGGATGTTCTGCAGTGTTCCAATTAGATGATTTTTTAAACTTTCTTTAACTTTTAAGTTCAGGGGTACAAATGCAGTTTGTTACATAGGTAAATTTGTGTCTTGGGGGGCTTGTTGTACAAATTATCTCATCACCCAGATATTAAGCCTAGTACCCATTAGTTATTTTTCCTGGTCTTCTTCCTCCTGCCACCCTTTGCCCTCTGATAGGCCCCAGTGTGTGTTGTTCCCCTCTATGTGTCCATGTGTTCTCATCATTTAGCTCCTGCTTATATGTGAGAACATTAGGTATTTGGTTTTCTGTTCCTGCATTAGTTTGCTAAGGACAATGGTCTCCAGGTCCATCTATGTCCATCAAAGGACAAAAGCTCATTCTTTTTTATGGCTGCATAGTATGCCATGGTGTATATGTACCACATTTTCTTTATCCAGTCCATCGTTGGTGGACATGTAGGTTGATTCCATGTCTTTGCTCCAATGACAGCTGGACCAGGGTCTTATCCAAAGCAGCACATTTCCTTACATTAATCCGGAGAAGTTTTTTCTTCAGAGATAAGCAGGTACAGGTTCAATGGCTCAGCCTCAGGTTACTTTTGCCTAGCAAAGGCACTAAAAAAAAATTTGCACCCACAAAATACTAGATTTCTACAAGGTATACTGAGGAAAATGTTATCTAGGACTTAAGGATAAAACCCCAAATGTTATTTGGCACATCACCAATTCACAAATACCAATTACCTGACTGACAATTTTATTGCTATAATAATCTGCAAAATAATGAAGTCACTAAATTAGCTCTTTGCAAAAAAGTAGTTTTAATCAGACACCTGTAAAGTATTTAGCAATTCTTATGTTGCTGAAACACAGCTAATTTTTTATGAATGGTCATTTCTGGTGTTTTTGAAAGACACTTCATTTTAATTTTTTCTCCATAGTTTCTTTTATTCTACATGGTAAAAAGAACATCTTACTTAAACTCAAATGGATTAAATGTACCAAAGGGTTGGCAAAACTGAAAGGAAAGACCAAAAAAGAAATGATATATAACCCAGTGGCAAACATAACATTCAGGCATTGTGAATGTTTTAAATGATATGTTTGTACAAACTAGCCCTGAAAAATCTAATATCTACAAATTGTATGAGTTGTTATTCAAAACCAGTTTTCGGTAAATCAGTAACTGTGCATCAATCAGTAGATTAACTGCCAAATCGCCAATTATCGGTTCCTATTTATGACTCATTGTAAAATAAAGATTGCAATTAGAACACATTTGTAGCACATCCATTAGTTCCTTCTCAGGAACCCAAACAATCACAATGTCATTAAAGTTGCTTTTTATCTTTCTGCTTCTTCTGTTATTATATAAACTGCTCCAGAGTACAAAGGTGGATTTCAGATGTTGAAAGCAAAACAGTTGATATTTCTACTGAGAAATTGGGATTACATCATCTTTTTTTCTAGGACCACTCTAATTTCCATATTTGGAGTTCTTCCATTACTGATTATTTCTACACTTCAGGAATTCTCTTAGTAATTTTTATATGTGCAGCTTCAAGACAATCCTTATTAGATGGTCATTTTACTTCCACTTTTGGTACGACACTCTTTCTTCCCATGATGTGTCAATGGCTCTATGTATCCTATCATTTGTGACACAATGCCTTCTATAACGCTGGATATTTACAATCGGTAATTAACTTAACGTGTAGCTAAATCACTCATGTTAAAAGTTTATCTTTTAAAAATGACTAAATTCATAAAATAATTTCTAGGTGTTTTTGACAATCTGGTCCTAAGCGATCTTTTTCTTTTTCACAGGGAAATGGGGGAAAATCAGACAATGGTCACAGAGTTCCTCCTACTGGGATTTCTCCTGGGCCCAAGGATTCAGATGCTCCTCTTTGGCCTCTTGTCCCTGTTCCATGTCTTCACCCTGCTGGGGAACGGGGCCATCCTGGGGCTCATCTCACTGGACTCCAGACTCCACACCCCCATGTACTTCTTCCTCTCACACCTGGCTGTCGTCGACATCACTTATGCTTGCAACATGGTGCCCCAGATGCTGGTGAACCTCCTGCATCCAGCCAAGCCCATCTCCTTTGCTGGCTGCATGATGCAGACCTTTCTCTGTTTGACTTGTGGACATAGCGAATGTCTCCTGTTGGTGGTGATGTCCTACGATCGTTATGTGGCCATCTGCCACCCTCTCCGATATTCCATCATCGTGACCTGGAGAGTCTGCATCACCCTGGCCATCACTTCTTGGACATGTGGCTCCCTCCTGGCTCTGGTCCATGTGGTTCTCATCCTACGACTGCCCTTCTGTGGGCCTCATGAAATCAACCACTTCTTCTGTGAAATCCTGTCTGTCCTCAGGCTGGCTTGTGCTGACACCTGGCTCAATCAGGTGATCATCTTTGCAGCCTGTGTGTTCTTCCTGGTGGGGCCACTCTGCCTGGTGCTGGTCTCCTACTCACACATCCTGACGGCCATCCTGAGGATCCAGTCTGGGGAGGGCCGCAGAAAGGCCTTCTCTACCTGCTCCTCCCACCTCTGCGTGGTGGGGCTCTTCTTTGGCAGCGCCATCATCATGTACATGGCCCCCAAGTCCCGCCACCCTGAGGAGCTGCAGAAGGTACTTTTTCTATTTTACAGTTTTTTCAACCCAACACTGAATCCCCTGATTTACAGCCTGAGGAACGCAGAGGTCAAGGGCGCCCTGAGGAGAGCATTGTGCAAGGAAAGTCATTCCCAACTGGTGTGACATTTGAATCTCCAGCCTCAGTCATCTCCTGGAATATTGGTACCAAATACCACCTAAGTTCACTACTCTTTATATCTGAAACTGAATGAACCAAGCGACTCTACAAAGCATTCCTTTTTCCTGCCTGGGAAGTATTTAGTTTTTGATGCATTTGTTATACTTAACATTTTTTAATTTAACTGCTTATTGAGTTGAGAATGTTGGGTAAAGATTTATTTTGTACACTGCTATGAGTCCAGAAGTTTAAAACAGACACCCCACCCATGACTTAGTCAGGTATGCTCCATAGTAGTGGAATAGCAGTTATTACCAGACAGAGTCATACCTATAAAAAGTTTTTTAAAATACAGCCACAGGCAGAGACTCCAGAACCCACTGATACCTCTGTCCATTTTCATTTTTATTTGGATGTTTCCCCTCAATTGTACTTCCTCTCTAAGTAGTAAATGTACCTAAAAGCCTACTTCAGCTTGAAAGGCAATTGATTTTTATAAAATCCTACAAAGTGTCTGACAATTTTTGTTGTCAGAGAGAGTGAATCCATAAACATTCAGCTGGCAATATGAAGCAATTACACAACAAAATCCACTTTCCAACCTGCCCTGAGATTGTGATGGTCATTTGTTTCTACTCTTCTCACCTCCTCCGGGGGACTGTCTATGATTCTCTCTGAATAAGCAAATGCTCTTCACTTAGAGGAAGTTAGTAAGTACCACCACACAACTTTTCACTGCTGGGGATGAATGGAAAGCCCCACACAGAGACAATTCAATGGAAAAAAGGGTTTTAATAATAACATTAATATTTAGCATTATTATAAATTACTCTGTGCCATCCACTGCACATTTGATAGGTACTTCATAGAGATAACCTCAGTTTATCATTATAGTCAATCCATTTCCCATTATTGTCCCATTTTATAGATGCAAACTTTAAGCAGATGGAAAATGTTAGACTCAAACCCAAACAATCTGGCTCCCAAGCCTTCTCTACTTAACCAGGACAATGTAGGACTTTATTAGCAACATACCTAATGTAGGATATGTTAGGTGAATGTAGGTTTCTTCTCCGTCTAGAAGGTGCCATGATGAGGCCAGGAGAGTCAGAGATTATTTATGGAAGTCTTCTTATCCTGTTTGACGAGTCCTATGGCCATGGCTGCAAAAGAGGTTAAGAGATTCAGAGGAACACAGAACACAGAGTGGTTGGGAGTGGAGGCTGTTCTCAATGAGATTAGAGAGTTAGTTTAGAACTGTACTTGGTTCTGGGTGGTGAGATCCAGAACAAAGACATCTCTAGTTTACATACAACACTCACATGCTCACGCAAATGCACACGCACACACACATACACACACACACACACACACACACTGAGTGCTTGGTGAAGCACTATTCCAAGAACCTTACAAGTAAGAGCTCTTTACGTCCTCATAAAAACCCTGAGGTAGAGACTATTACTACTGTTTTTAGGTGAGAAAACAGAGCTACAGAGAGATTATATAATCTAACCAATGCTCCCAGCTAATAAGTACCTAGTCCAGAATCAAACTTAGGCAATATGACTGCTGAACCCATAATCATAACCATTATATAAGCAATTACACAACAAAATCCACTTTCCAACCTGCCCTGAGATTGCGATGGTCATTTGTTTCTACATTTCTCACCTCCTCCGGGGGACTGTCTATGATTCTCTCTGAATAAGCAAATGCTCTTCACTTAGAGGAAGTTAGTAAGTACCACTGCACAAATCAAAGAGATCATGAAATTTCCAAAGATGAAGAGGAGGAGAGATGAAAAGCAATTTTCAATCTCTAGCCAAAGATAGGCATTAGGCTCCAGACAGAAAAGTACTTAAAGCTGGAAAAAACAAACAAACAAACAAACACACCAGCTTTTTTTATACTGGTGCATGAAACGAGATGAGGTAGCAAGAAGGGACTGTGACTCCAAGGGTCAGAGATGGAGGAGGAGCCTGTTGACGGTGAGGATGGTGAAACCAAAAACAATGGATAAATGAGGTTGACATTGCAGTTTTAAGTTGATGGTTCATCAACTGAAGAACATTAGAAAGTGTTTTTGTAAATTATCTAGCCAGGCATGGCAACATGTGCCTGTAGCCCCAGCTATTTGGGAGGCTGAGGTAAGAGGATCACTTGAGCCCAGGATTTTGAGGCTTCAGTGAGTCACAATCGCACCACTGCATTCCAACCTGGGTGACAGAGACCTTGTCTCCAATAATAATAATAATAATAATAATAATAATAATAAAATAATTAATTTTTTAAAAATTACCCGAACTGGATATACCATTTGTAATTCCACTGCTGCCGAACAGTTTCTAAACAGTTGTTTAGCTTCATGGCAGATGTTGCGTATTGTGATGGAACCAATACTGGGAAGGGATACATTCAAGTGGCAGGACGAAGATGAAGAGCTCTAATACCAGGGATAGGTTTCAAGGGATGAATGCTCCCCTGGTAACAGAGGAACGGCAGGAAATCACGGTGTGCAGAAACCATGCTCAGGCAGTTGCCTGTGTGGACCCTAAATTCTGTGTGTGCAGTCCTCTCTTAGGATTGGCCCAGGCATCCAGGAAGCCCACAATACTGCCTACCCCTTAAATACACAAGGTGCGTACCAGAGGCCCTGGTTCTAGTTCCAGGTGTATCATTTGCTAGCTGTGTTTTTTTGCAGAGAACTCCCTTAAACTGCCTGAGCTTCAGTCCTTCATCTGAAAATTATGCATATGGAAGCTGTTTAGGACACCCCAGAGTGCCACTGAAAACCAAAAGCAAGATGCAAATGGACACATTTTTTTTTTTGAAGTCTTAAAAGTGCTATGTGAACATAAGATAAACTGTTATTATTACCATGCTGTCAGAAGTTATTTTAATCCTGTCAGGGTTGCTAAACTTTCTGATCTGGAACCAAAATTTCTCTTTAAACAGAAAGAGCATTGGTGCTGGTAGGTCACCTACGCCTGGCTTCCCCATGTCTCCCCTAGAGGCACAGAAGGCCACTTGGTCTTGGAGGGCACAGCCAGACCAGGAGCAGGAGCTGCGGCCCAGACTCAGGGAACCTCTGTGAGTCAGCTGGCAAAGACTCCCGGGGAGCCTCTCTCTCTTTGAATCTGGTCCCAGCCCATTCACTTGGAAAAAACAGGAGACTTCTCCCAAAGTCAAGGAATTCAGATTTTGGTTTTGGTTTCCAACTTTTTGTAATCCTCAACCTGGGATTTACAGTATATGTCTTGATTATGTTTCATTCATCTTTTCACAAAGGGAAGGACAAGCATTGGTTCATGTCTTTACATCTGTACATTCCTAGCACAGAGTGAGTACTCACAAAAAGCATAAGGAATACATAGAGGACACTTTAGCTATCTGTTGACTATGTCTGTTGACCCCATTTCCAAATTTTCAGTGTTGAGCCATCTTCTCATTTCTAACCTTCTTTAAATCCCTCTCATTTTAGGTTATAGTACAGTAGAAATTTAATTGTACCTGATGATTACTGAGCACTTACTATGTGGTCAGCACCGCATAAAATGCTTTAGTATAATTCTTACATCAAATCTGTGGAGTAGGTACTAATACTATCCTAACATTACATGGGGAAAATAAAGTTTAGTGAAATTAATTAATGTACGCAAGGTTGCCAAATCATTCAGTGGTAGAAACATGACTCAAGACCAGGCAGTCTGGCTGCAAATAAACTTTGAACCACTCTCTTGTAGAGGACCTCCTGATACTCATCTGCTGAATGGTTGGCAACAGGCCTGTTCATAGTAGACACTCAATAAACTGACTAAATGAACAAATGAGTGGTCATTGTGTTCAAATTTCTACTCACATCATATAGGCCTAGGGATGAGTTACCCTTTATTCTTTTTATTTATTTATTTATTTGAGATGGAGTCTTGCTCTGTCGCCCAGTCTGGAGTGCAGTGGCACGATCTCGGCTCACTGCAATTTCTGTCTCCCAGGTTTAAGTGATTCTCCTGCCTCAGCCTCCCGAGTAGTTGGGACTACAGGCATGCGCCACCACATCAGCTAATTTTGTATTTTTAGTGGAGAGGGCATTTCACCATGTTGGTCAGGCTGGTGTCAAACTCCTGACCTCAGGTGATCCACCCACCTCGGCCCCCCCAAACTGCTGGGATTACAGGCGTGAGCCACTGCGCCCGGCCTATTTTTTTAAAGTTGAATCTCTTGTGCATTTGATTTGTCCAATTCATCCTTTTAGCATATTCTTATGCAGTAGGTATTAATAATCGAGAACGTCCTATTGCTCTAGGATCACAGAGAAGAAACAATTTAGGGTTGAAATTTAGCACTTACTATTAAAAATGATGGGAATTCTATTTATGTTTTATCATAGGAGTCCATGGCCATTGTCTTATCACAAGTGTGCCAAATGACTGAACCTGTGATTCCAGAAGGCCAGGATGGTACTGGTGCTACACAGGAAGTCATGTTAGAGTGCTGCTCTTGAAAACTCTGGCAAGAGGGTGGAGACAACTGTAGGCAATAACTACTGGGAATGATAGGGATGGGAATTTGTGTGTTGTAGTCAGTTTCCTTGCCTCCTGAAATTGGCACCTGCAGCATCTTTGGCATGTGGACCAGGGATTGCCAACTGCCAACCTGTAGGACTGGTGTTTGCTGTCTGCTGTGAGTGTAGAGTATCATTGTTAAACACAGGTTCGTGAGAATAGACAAAAAGGAAAGACATTTGGAATCCTGTCTCACTGGACTTCACAGTTCTGATGTTTTCACAACCAGCAGAGAAGTGTCTTACATCCCTTGCTTTCTTCATAAATTTTAAATAGCGTTGGCTCCTTTTTATCTGTGTTTTTCAAACCTGTGTTTCTATGTTTTTAATTTTTGAAATCATGTTGTGCCAAAAGAAGAAGTGAACCCTTGAACACAGTATGATTTGGTCAACAGAATACTGGCTAGGCATGAGAATGTCTGGGCTCTCACGGCAATTCCCCCACTTACTGTGTGACCTTAACTCCTCTGGGCTTCAATTTCCACACCTATAAAATAAAGAACTGAACTAGACAAACTTTAAGGTCCCCTTTTGCTTTCTAATTCCCTGTCTTTATTAGTTTCTTCACATTTCATATTAATTTGGATTTTCATTTTTGTCAAAGGACTATAAAACAAATTCCATACACAGAAAATGAAATGCACTTCTGAGGCTAACTGAATCTCTCAGACCTTAAATATAATAGAACCCCAAAAATACATTCTGGCCAGGCACAATGGCTTGTGCCTGTAATCCCAGCATTTTGGGAGGCCGAGGCGGGAGGATCACTTGAGGCCAGGAGTTTGAGACCAGCATGGTGAATATGATGAACCTTTTCTCTACTAAAAATACAAAAATCAGCCAGGCATGGTGGCATGTGCTTGTAATTCCAGCTACTTGGGAGGCTGGGGCATGAGAATCGCTTGATCCTGGAAGGAAGAGGTTGCAGTGAGCCGAGATCATGCCACTGCACTCCAGCCTGGGCGACAGAGGGAGACTCTGTCTCAAAAAAGGAAAAAAAAAAAAAAGTATATACGGAATTAATTAATTAGTTGATGATTTTAGTGCACTGGGAAATAGAAATTTCGTAAGACTGGCTAAAAGTTAATGAAATGCCCACCTTAAGGAAAGAATATTACTAGGAATAACTTTTATTGGGAATGGTTCTAGGAACTAGACTAAAACATAAATGTCTAGTGTTGTACCCATATTACCCACATTGTAGATATACTTTTAAGAGCTAGTATTTGTTGAGAGCTTATAAATGCCAGGCATTGTGCTAAGGTACATGCATCATTATCCTGTCTCAACTTCATAACAATTCTGTGAGTTAGTACTTTTATTATGATTATTTTTACAAAAGAAGAGATAGAGGTACAGAGATGGTAAGAAACTTTTCTATGGTCACACGGCAAGTATCTGACATAACCTGGACCCTAATCCAGGTCAGCCTGACTCCATAACCACTGGGCCATAAGGCCTCCCTCTATCCTGGACTTAGAGAATGTATATCTGTGAACAGTTAACTAAGGATCAAGAAAATCAGCCTTGAGACCTATCCTACAACTTGGTGAGGATAGTAATAACATATATTGTATTGTGAAAAATGTTGAGAGAGGAGATTTTAAGTGTTCTCACCACAAAAATGACAAGTATGTTAGATAATTCATATGGTAATTTGCCCAATTTAGCCATTTCACAATGTACATACATTTCGAAACATCATTTTATACATGGTAAATCTATACCATTTTGTCAATTAAAAAAATAAAACTTTTATTTTACTTAATTTTATTTATTTACTTATTTTTGAGATGGAGTTTTGCTCTTGTCGCCCAGGCTGGAGTGCAATGGCACAATCTCGGCTCACTGCAACATCCACCTCCCGATTCAAGCAATTCTCCTGCCTCAGGCTACTGAGCAGCTGGAATTACGGGTGGCCACCGCTACACCCGGCTAATTTTTTGCATTTTTAATAGAGTCAGGGTTTCACCATGTTGGCCAGGCTGGTCTTGAATGCCTGACCTCAGGTGATCTACCCGCCTCAGCCTCCCAAAGTGCTGGGATTATAGGCATGAGCCACTGCACCCGGCCAAAAAAAAATAAAATGTTTAAAAAGTCCACCATCTTTACCACACACAAAGAAAAGAAAATCAGCTTTAAGAAAACGATAAAAATATAGTTAATGTAGTCCCCAATGTATATAATAAGCAAAATAGTAATATACAAACTAGTTTTTTATTGGAAAAAATACATAGATGCAAGTAGAGACAAATAAACTATTTACAGTAGAACAAGTGACAGACAATAATAAATATAATGAAAGATGTATAGCTCCTCTAGTAAGTAATAAATTTTAAAGCACAAGATACCATTTTTCGCCCATTAGATGGACAAAAATTAAAAGACGGATATTTTCTAGCATCACTAAGCATGCAGGCAAGGGGATATTTCCCCACAGTCTTAATAGATTTGGGGGAAATGTGGTCATGTCTCTTCAAAAACTGAATTGTTTGTTTTGATTTTTCAGAGACAGGGTTTCACTCTGTTGCCCAGGCTGGAATACAGTGAGCTCAAAGTATCCTCCGACCTCAGCCTCCCAAGTAGCTGGAACTACAGCTGCAAGCCATCATGCCTGGCTAATTTTGCTGTGGTTGTTTAGTAGAGATGGGGTCTCACTATATTGCTCAGGCTGGTATTGAATTCCTGGGCTAAAGCGATCCTCCCTCCTCAGTCTCCCAAAGTGCTGGGATTACAGGCATGAGCCACTGTGTCTGGCCTCAAAAAATAAAATGTGCATGCCTTTTGATGCAGCAACTCCAATTCTAAGAACATATCCTACAGAAATATACCCATATGCATAAATATATACATGTAAATATATTTTAAGCAGAAGCAATATTTGTAATATTGATAAATAACCTAATATCAATAGTGAGGTTATTAAATAAAACATTGCAAATATATACAATGAAATATTATGCAACTCTTAATATAAGTTTTATTAGTATATTAACATCCAATTAGATATTAATGTACAGTTAACATATAAACTAATATTACCATAAGCAAAATTTTCATAAAATGTGAAGTGAGGAAACAGTATATCGATACTGTGCTTTCTCATTCACTTAAAAACCTATAGATACGTGTATGTACGAGAATGTATACATAGAGAGAAATATACTAAAGCATGGGAAAATGTTTAAAATAATACACATTAAAGAGTTAAAGAAGAGACCTCTCAAAATGTAGACTGAACCATGGGAAAGAATATTGCATTATTTGAAAATTTTACAGTAAACCAATGCTCATTCTTGTTCAGAGGAGGTTTTCCTGACCAGCAGACATCATGCCATTAATTGGTGATTCCGCAACCCAGGGTCCTTACACCTCATGGATCTACCATCATTTCCACATGGTTCCCATGATCGTCATGTGTGTTGGAAGAAAAAGCATTAAAGTTTCAGTGACCTGGCCCAAAAGTGGACTCTTCATTTCTGCTCACTTCCCATTGGCTAAAACTTGGTCACCATGGCCATAAAAAATGCAAGTGATTCTGAGAAATGTGGTCCATGTACCCAGACATAGGAGGAACAATTCTGATAAACATCTAGCAGCCTGTGCCATAGGGAATCAGAGGTTCTGAGTTTCTAGCTCTCTGCCTCTTCAGGACAATAGTAAAACTCAAAAGAAGTGGAGGGACCAAGAGACTTGAGCCTTCTCCACAGATCTCTAACATCAGCACCTCCATAGAATTTTTTTTTCATTTTTATCTGAATATTTCAATTTTATCTGAATTCAATTTTGTCTGAATTTTTTTAAATTTTATCAGACAATAGATTTCTTTTTTCAATTTTATCTGAAATACAATCCAAATAGAGCTTCAAGACAAATCCCTAGCCCCCATTTCAGTACAAAAATTCTGAAACTGTTACTGCCCTGATTACCTTCTGAGGGACCCAGACAAAGTCAACCATGAACCATCAAGTCTCAAGATGTCGGGAAATCCTATAAACCTGGATTCAGGTGTGCCATGATCAGCCTTATCCTTATTTTGCTTCCCTGTCTATAAAATGGTGATAAGACACCACCCCATCTATTTCAAGGAAATGTGAGCTTCACAAAAGGTAATATACACAGCACTTTGTAAACTGAAAAGAAGTACTAAAAGTTATTCTTAATCATAAAGCATTGAGATCCATCTATTCTCTTCTCTCATCTTTGTTTTCTCCTTCCTTACTTCCTCTATGTATTATTTACCTGATCTCTTATAAAAGAGGTAAATAATATACACCTACTATGCACTCACAAATACTTAAAATGTTTTAAAAATTTTAATGTGGTATCTTAAACTAAAACCCACTACAATTTAGTCCCAGGGAAGAGAGTTCTAGGGAAGAGCCAAACAAGGACATATGAACAAAAGGTAATACTGGGCAACAGGATTAGATTTGAGGTAACCAAATCAGACAGGTGTATGATCCTTTCGTCTCAAAAAGTAGGTTGTGATAGATCAGCCATTCCATGCTTTAACAGGGTAGAGAGAACAAAAAGGCTGAATTTCCAGCTATCCAAAATGTGGTTCCCATGGTGCTTGCATTGAACCGGAAGAGAAGAAAGGAAGTGATGACTAAGGTGGATGAAAGGCCAGGTGCTGTGGCTCATGCCTGCAATCCCAGCACTTTGGGAGGCTGAGGCGGGTGGATCACTTGAGGGCAGGACTTTGAGACCAGCCTTGCCAACATGGTGAAACCCCATCTCTACTAAAAATACAAAAATTAGCAGGCATCATGGTACATGCCTGTAATACCAGCTACTCGGGAGGCTGAGGCAGAAGAATCGTTTGAACCCGGGAGGCAGAGGTTGCAGTGAGCCGAGATAGCACCACTGCACTCCAGCCTGGGTGGCAGAGGAGACCCGGTCTCAAAAATAAATAAATAAATAAAATTAGGTGAATGAAGGGTTAAAACACTAAGTAATGAGCTCTTCTGGCATGCAGAAGACATCTAGCACTCCATGCCTGGGTGGCTCAACCCATCGCCATCAGATATGGCAGAACAAAACGTTAGCGTGTGGGCAGTGAAATCAGTTAGCAGGCTGTAGCAATGCCACTGATAGAATAATATGACCTCAGAAGCTATGTGCCCTTTTTTGAAGCCAACAACTGTCTAGCAGGATTTTGGAGGCACTCAAAGTCTTACAATTATCTCTCCCTCCTGCCTTCAGATATTCAGAATGTCTTTAGCAAGACAATCTTGTTTCACAATCACAGATAAACTTCCCATGCCGATGTATATGTTCATATAGATAGGTTATGACTAGCAGGTAATAAGGGTCCTGTTTTGATAAGACTTCGAGTCCTAGATACCTGAAGAGGGTGTGGAGGAAGGGAGGCTAGGGCTCCCCCAACAATTTCATCTATTTTAAGCCTTATCACTTCTGAAACCTGTAATCATACCAGATTTTTAGTTGTCATTTAGGTCTCTGAAACCTGCCAGGAGCTTTTCTTAATGCAAAAATAAATACATAAATAAATAAATAAATGTCCACTAAGTTCCACCAATACAGGACTGACTTAAGTAAAGACCAGTATCTTCATACAATGGAATACCATAAAATTATCAACAAACAGTACACGGTATGGATGGTCTCTAGATCTTACATCGAAAAATCTCCAAGACCCATTCAGAAAAGCAAGAAAAAAGGAAGGGGGTAGATAAACTCTATCTGGAGGTGCTTACGTATGCATTAAGAGGAATACAGAAGAAACTAAGAAGAGAGAGGTTGAAAACAGGAAAGACGGTGACAAGCAGGGGCATATCTAGGTCTGAAGCTTATACAATTTGGGGCAGCTTCTTTAAGAAAAAGAATGTGAAGGTATGAGTACAATATTAGTTCAGAGCTTTGGAAGGGACTCTTGGAAGGGGTTCTAAGCTTAAGCTTTGCTAGCTTCATGGTAAATCCACTACTGGGGACAAGTAGGAAAGGGAGAATATCAAAAAAAAAATTTTGAAAGCTGATTGAAATCTGAGTCATTTATATCTATTCATAAAACTTAATTTTAAAAAAATAAATGTATTTGCCAAAATAGCTCTGGAGAAAGAGAACTGACTAGGTGACCAGGCCTCATGAAAAATGTGGGTTCCTATAACCAAATTCATAAAAGGAACATTGCAAAAATGACAACAATAACCACTGAAATATAACATTTCACCAATTACATTAGGAAAGTTAAAAAGTTTTAAAGGCTGGGTGTGGTGGCTCATGCCTGTAATCTCAGCACCTTGGGAGGCTGAGGTGGGAGGATCACCTGAGCCCAGGAGTTCAAGACTACCTTGGGCAACATGAGGAAACCGTCTACAAAAAGTAAAAAATCAGCCATGCATAGTGGTGAATTCCTGTGGGAGGCTGAGATGGGAGGATTACTTGAGCCTGGGAAGTCGAGGCTGCAGTGAGCTGTAATCACGCCATTGCACTCCAGCCTGGGCAACAAAGTGAGACTCCGTCTCAGAAAAAAAAAAAAGTTTTAAAAATGCACAGTTAGTGAGGGCATGGAGTGTCATACATTGCTGTAATTTGCTATAAATGACCTCCATGAAGAACAGTTTGCCAAAGTCTCCCACAATTACAAATGCACCATTTGACACAGCAATTCTACTTCCAGGAATACATTCCACAGGTAGACTAGCATGTGTGCTACGCAACAGATATAAAGGTTATTCACTGCAGCATTGTTTGTACTACCAAACTACTGGGAAAAATGTCAATAGGAGACTACACCCACTCAATAAAATCTTGTACAGCTGAAAAATAAATAAGGAAGCTCTGTATGTGCTCATATAGAACAATCTTCAACCTATATTTTTAAGTGAAAAATGCAAGTTTTGAAATATTCTATGGACTATCATTGATGTAATATATTTCTGGTAAGTGCAAAATATTTTTGGAAGCATTTCACAAATAACTTGTAATACTGGGGCCTTGAGAGAAGATAATCGGATAGCTGGGAAACGTGTGGAGGGAGACATTTACTTCTGTGCTTTTAGCTTTTGAAGGATGTCAATGTGTAACTTTTTCAAAATATGTTTTGAAGATAAACACAGATCTTTAATATTTGCAAAATTCACACCAGCCCTAAATTCTAATCAAGCCTGCGACTGTTCGGAGGGGTGCCTAGTGAAGCCCCAAACCTTCACATCAATTCCACGTTTGATGCAGATCAAACTAGGGATAAGAAAGGTTGAGAACATTGGGCATTTTTTCCCCTCCACTGAAGGGTATACTACTTTCATTAAAAAGACTAATTATTTATTAAATGATTCAATGATTTCATGATTCTAAATAAAACCTTTTCCGGGAACTTTTTTTTTTTTTTTTTTTTTTTTGAGATGGGGTCTTACTCTGTCACCCAGGCTGGACTGTAGTGATGCGATTATAGTTCATTACAACCTCGAACACCTGGGCTCAAGTGATCCTCCTGCCTTAGCCTCTGTTCCAGTTCTTCTGTAAGCTCCCAATCCAATGCTTTAGATTCTCAATAATGAAGGGACCTCCTTTTCCCAAGCCCTGTATCAATGAACTCTATCAAGAAGAGAGGTGTCTGATTCGCCAGAGGAGACAGAAAAGAACACTGGTACCCAGTGAGTGTCCTTTACTTAGAAGGCAAGATCCCTTGGGACATGGTTAAAATCCAAACCTGAGGACACATATTCTAAAAGAAATGAGTCTGAGATGGGAAGAATATTGGATCCTAAGTATGGTAATTATTCTGAAAAGAAGAAAGTTGCCACTGCCAGCCTGGGCAACATAGAGAGACGCCATCTCTACAAAAAAATTAGCTGGGTATAGTGGCACACTATGCTACTTGGGAGGCTGATGCAGGAGAATTGCTTGAGCCTGGGACTTTGAGACTGTAGTGAGCTATGATCACACCACTGCACTCCAGCCTGAGTGACAGAGTAAGACCTTACCTCAAAAGCCAAACAGAAAGAAAGCTGCAGCTGGTGGAGAATGCTAACTCCACCCTCATATAATTAGAATATATGAGAAGTCTTTTGCTACTAATAAATTGTGCATTCTAAGAGTGATTTAGAGCTACGAAGGCATATCAAGATTTACTTTTTTTTAAGATGACTAAAATTTTCAGAGCAAGCTTGTGATCTGATGCACTTATTTCCACAAGATGGTGCTATAGCTTCTGCTAAGTACAAAACTCACATTTCCTTTAGGAACTAGAAATACAAAATACATTTCTAATTGAGAACCAAATCTGCATGCGCTCTGGCGAGTCTGTTAAAGAAACACATTGTGCAAAAACGTCCCGGTGGAGGTGGAGGTTGATTTGGGCCTAAAGGGTGAAGATTGTTCCAGGTAATAATACCTTCCACCACCTCCACACATACCTGAGTTGATGTCTCAAGGCTTCACGCAGCCTTCAGCTTCCTCTTTGTCCAAAATGCTGCTCCTCCTACTATCAGGTAGGGGTGTGTGTGTGTGTGTGTGTGTGTGTGTGTGTGTCAGACATGGGATTGAGGAGTGGCCCAGAGCTCCCACCACCATAGAAATGCAGGTCCCACGGCCACCCACACTTCCACCCAGGGGAGATCAAGCCTCGCCCCTTCAATAGAGCCTTTCCTTGCCACTCTGTCCCACGTGAATCACACCTGCTTAGGGGTACAAGTAATAATGCAATAGAATGTTTTAGAATACCATTTTTCCGTTTCCATCTAAGTGTGCCAAGTTTTGGCAGGTGGGCAGAGTCCATTTTACAGCCCACAGCAATGAGGATCCTACCTTGAATTTATCCAGTGATGCTATCACAAACACTGGCAATCTCGAGTAAGTATTCAGTCACCTTGGTTGGCAGCCCGGGTGACTGGGAGGATGCTGGCCCCGGTTGGCCACTACTTGGACCTAGAAATATGCTAAGTCATCACCTTTTTGGAGTTGTTTGATCATCTCTAACAGGATAGGATTAAACTGTCCTGATTTTTCTTAATGTCTTGTTTTAATGACTTTAACAGCTTCAGTATCCCTCTCCTGACAGAGTCATAGAAGTGGGAACATTTGTATCACAAGGGAAATAGAAGGATGTTCCTGCTAAAGTGAATGGCACCTCCCTTCCTATTCATCTTTATTCTTAAAAAAAAAAAATAAATTTGGCCGGGCATGGTGGCTTACGCCTGTAATCCCAACACTTTGGGAGGCCAAGGTGGGTGGATCATTTGAGATCAGGAGTTGGAGATCAGTCTGACCAACATGGTGAAACACCACCTCTACTAAAATCACAAAAATTAGCCGGGAGTAGTGGCGGACACCCATAGTCCCAGCTACTCAGGAGGCTGAGACAGGAGAATCGCTTGAACCTGGGAGGTGGAGGTTGCAGTGAGCTGAGATCACACCACTGCACTCCAGCCTGGGTGACAGAGCGAGACTCCTTCTCAAAAAGAAAAAAATTTTTTTTTTAAATAGAGATGGGGTCTCACTATGTTTCCCAAGCTGGTCTTGAATTCCTGGGTTCAAGCAATCCTTCCGGCCTCCACCTCCCAAAGTGCTGGGATTACACGCGTGAGCCACTACGCTGGCCTCATCTTTATTCTTGTCTCCATTTTTCTCTATTCTATTCTGTGTCTCTGTGCCTTGGCGGTCAAAAACGTGACATAGCTATACAGTCAGTCCTCCTCATCCACAGGATCCACATCATAGCTTCAACCAACAATGGATCAAAAATATTCAGGAAAAAAAAATGGATGGTTGTGTCTGTACTGAAAATGTACAGGCTTTTTTTCTTGTTATTGTTCCCGAAACAACACAGTATAATGACTATTTTCATAGGATTTACATTGTAGTAGGTATTAATCTAGAGATGTCTTAAAGTATACAGGAGGATGTGCATAGGTTATAGGCAAAGACTAAGCCATTTTATGTCAGAGACTTGAGCATCTGGGATTTTGGTATCTGTGGGGGGTGGGAAGGGTCCTTGGAATCAATCTCCTAGGATGACTGGACATGGGGGATCACTCCTGCTCTCTTTTGCTACCATATCCTCTCCACTGCCACAGAGGTAAGGGCAGGGTAAGTGGAAGCCTAGGGCCACAGAGACAACAGGGTACTCTGGGCTCACCATCAAGAGTAGAGGAGGAAACCTGTTGAGCTGCTCTAGGAGTAGAGGCTGCCTTTTGGAAGATGAGTGGATAACATGGATTAGGATGGAAGAGAATACTCATACCTAAGAACAATCACTGACTGGGGACTTTGACAGTGGATGGAACACCTCAAGAAATAGGCGTCAAGGACCTGAGATGAGGGATGAGGCCAAAGACTTTCTATCAGCAAAAAGGAAGGACAGAGTTAGGCCGAACTAAGGACATTTCTGTGTTCAAAATAAATAGCATGCTGTTATTGGGTTTGTCTTATATTATTATGTCTATCAGAAGAAGAATACACAAAGATACAACTTACTTACTTATACATACTTATAACTTACTTATACAACTTACCTACTATGTCTATCAAAAGAATACACAAAGATACAATTTATTCTTTGAATAGCAGCAGATTTTAGTCTAAAATAGATAAGATACAAAAAAAAGTAACGTGTATTTTCTAGCTTCTCCCAAATAGAAAAAAATAAAATATATATGTATAAAATGATTTTAAAAAAAATATTTGGCTTTAAGCCCTCATCACAGGAATTCTTGGAACTCTCTCTCTTCCGACCGATGTAAGACGCAGTATAAACATCTTCATATGTGTCAGTATGTATTTGTGTGTTTTGGGTTCTCATCTGGTACCAAAAAGAGTACAATATTACTCATAAATATATACACAGAGACACATACATTTAATAAAATAAATTCAAGACAGATTTTAAAATAGGGCAATAGAAAAATAAGAACAGAAGGTATAAAAGTTCACAAAATATACTTTACAATACATCTTTGAAAGGTAGGTTACAATTTTGCTATTCAATTCTATTCTCCAATTCAGAAGGGAAGTGTGAGCGGTATAAATTTTCCTCAGACTAGCCTTGCTTTCTCAGTTTATTCTAGAACTTATGCTAATACAACTTGTTGTTCAGATGCAATTTCCATAACCTTCTAACTTGAGAAAACAGAAGCACCATCTTCAAGGATAAAAGTCAGTTGAAATTCAGTTTCCCACTCAAATATACTTCCCACCAATAATTACCTAATGTCCTACAATTCACTGGGTGTGGGAATTTCTACTCTCTCCTATCTCAGGGTTAGTTTGATGCCTACCTGCAGTTTTCTTTCAGAGGTTAAAGGGTAATGACTGCCTCCCTTTATTGAATAATGTTAACTTGGATATTCTGGAGACTCATTTGTTTCTTATATAAAACCAAACCTTGACAGATTACCTTGATATGCAGTGAGTAGTGGAATTAGTGAGTCCCTAACTTTTGCAATGAATAGCACCCCCCAAATGCCATAAAAAGTTAGAGATGAAATAGAAAGGAGAACAAAGACGAGGGTGATTGTATTAGTCCATTTTCACACTGCTGAAAAAGACATACCCGAGACTGGAGAGAAAAAGAGGTTTGATTGGACTTACAGTTGCATGTGGCTGGGGAGGACTCAGAATCACGGTAGGAGGCAAAAGGCACTTCTTACATGGCAGTGGCAAGAGAAAATGAGAGAGAAGCAAAAGCAGAAACCCCTGATAAAACCATCAGATCTCCTAAGACGTATTCACTATCACAAGAATAGCATGGGAAAGGCCGGCCCCCATGATTCAATTACCTCCCCCTGGGTCCCTCCCACAACACCTGGGAATTCTGGGAGATAACGATTCAAGTTGAGATGTGGGTGGGGGCACAGCCAAACCATATCATTCTGCCCCGACCCCTCCAAATCTCATGTTCTCACATTTCAAAACCAATCATGCCTTCCAAACAGTCCCCCAAAGTCTTAACTCATCTCAGCATTAACCCAAAAGTCCATAGTCCAAAGTCTCATCTGAGACAAGGCAAGTCCCTTCTACCCATGATCCTGTAAAATCAAAAGCAAGCTAGTTACTTCCTACATACAATGGGGGTACAGGTATTGGGTAAATACAGCCGTTGCAAATGGGAGAAGCTGGCCAAAACAAAGGGGTTACAGGCCCCATGCCAATCCAAAATCCAGCAGGGCCGTCAAATTATAACGTTCCAAAATGATCTCCTCCGACTCCATGTCTCACATCCAGGTCACGCTGATGCAAGAGGTAGGTTCCCATAATCTTGGGCAGCTCTGCCCCTGTGGCTTCACAGGGTACAGCCCCCTGTCCTGGTTGCTCTCACAGGCTGCTGTTGAGGATCTGTGGCTTTTCCAGGTGCACGGCACAAGCTGTCGGTGGATCTACCATTCTGGGGTTTAGAGAATGGTGGCCCTCTTCGCACAGCTCCACTAGGCGGTGCCCTAGTAGGGATTCTGTGTGGGGGCTCTGAGCCCACATTTCCCTTCACAGTACCCTAGCAGAGATTCTCCATGAGGGCCCTGCCCCTGAAGCAAACTTTTGCCTGGGCATCCAAGTGATTCCATATATCTTCTGAACTCTAGATGGAGGTTCCCAAACCTCAATTCTTGACTTCCATGCACCTGCAGGCTCAACACCACACGGAAGCTGCCAAGGTTTGGTGCTTGCACCTTCTGAAACCATGGGCAGAGCTGTACCTTGGCCCCTTTTAGCAATGGCTGGAGCAGCTGGGATGCAGGGCACCAAGTCCCTAGGCTGCACACAGCATGGGGACCCTGGGCCTGGCCCACAAAGCCATTTTTTCCTCCTAGTCTTCAGGGTCTGTGATGGGAGGGGCTGCCATGAAGACCTATGACATGCCCTGGAGACATTTTCCCCAATGTCTTGGAGATTAACATTCAGCTCCCAGTTACTTATGCAAATTTCTGCAGCCAGCTTGAATTTCTCCTCAAAAAAATAGGTTTGTCTCTTCTGCTGCATTAACTGGCTGCAAATTTTCCAAACTTTTATGCTGTTTCCCTTTTAAAACAAAATGCTTTTAACAGCACCGAAGTCACCTCTTGAATGCTTTGCTGCTTAGAAATTTCTTCCGCCAGATACACTAAATCATCTCTCTCAAGTTCAAAGTTCCACAAATTTCTATGGCAGGGGCAAAATGCCACCAGTCTCTTTGCTAAAACATAACAACAGTCATCTTTGCTCCAGTTCCCTACAAGTTCCTCATCTCCATCTGAGACTACATCAGCCTGGACCTTACTGTCCTTATCATTATCAGCATTTTTGTCAAAGCCATTCAACAAGTCTTTAGGAAGTTCCAAACTTTTCCACACTTTCTTGTCTTCTTCTGAGCCCTCCAAACTGTTTCAGCCTCTGCTTGTTAGCCAGTTCCAAAGTTGCTTCCACATTTTCAGGTATCTTTTTAGCAGTGTCCCACTCTACGTGTACCAATTTACCGTATTAGTCCGTTTTCATACTGCTGATAATGACATATCCGACACTGGGAAGAAAAAGAGGTTTAATTGGACTTACAGTTGCACATGGCTGGGGAGGCCTCAGAATCATGGTGGGAGGCAAAAGGCACTTCTTACATGGTGACGGCAAGAGAAAATGAAAGAGAAGCAAAAGCAGAAACTGCTGATAAACCCATCAGATCTTGTGAGCTTAATTCACTATCATGAGAATAGCATGGGAATTCATCATTGAATCAATCATTGAAAAGAATGATTTGGTAGAGGTTTGGTAAATAAGCAGAGAAAGATAGGAAGAGCATATCAGATTCAATTACCTCCCTGTGGGTCCCTCCCATGACACATGGGAATTCTGGGAGATACAATTCAAGTTGAGATTTGGGTGAGGACACAGCCAAATCATATCAGGGACAGTCATTGTTTCTCTGCTCTCATATTTATGGCAAGATTCATTGTTCACTCATCTGGTCTCCATAGTTAGAACACTTCTTTGAAAATACTTTAACCAGATTCATAATATTTTATAAGACATGTTATAAACTGAATGTTTGTGTCCTTTCCTCCACCCTCCCATTCATATAGGAAGCTCTAACCTCAATGCAATGGTATTGGGAGGTGGGGCCTTTGGAAAATAACTGTGCTTAGATGAGGTCAGAAGGGTAGATCTCCCTTGATAGATTAGTGCCCTTATAACTAGAGGAAGAGACACTAGACCTTCTTCTCTGCAGAATATGAGAAGGCAGCCATCTGCAAGCCAGGAAGAGAGCTCCCATCATGAGTCAAATCTATTGGTATCTTGATCTTGGACTTACTAGCCTCCAGAACCGTGAGAAATAAGTGTCTGTTGTTTGAGCCAACCAGCCTATGGGATTTGGTTACAGCAACCCAAGATGACTAATATAACAACTTTACAACTGAGCAAATACATATATAAATTTACAGATGAATAGAAATATTATTTCTTTTTCTAGAACCACATGACCAGTATAGGATCAAAATCTCATTCTCTTCATGGTGAACTTACTCAATTATTTGTTCAACTTAGTCAATTATTTGCTAACTGATCGCCTACTCCATGCTAGAAGCTATGCTCAGCTTTGAGTCACAAAGATAGAGAATATACGGTACCAAATCCTAAGAAGCTTGCAATGGAAAATAAGCAGATAAGAAAATAAAAATAAATGTTACAATATCACAGCATTAAAAATGTACTAACAGAAGGCTATATTGAATATGTTAAGGTGCCACAGAATGAAAGATAACCATTCTATTTGGAGAAGTCAGGAAAGGTTTCAGAGACAAGGTAACATGAATTCATCATTGAAAAGAATTAAGAGGTTTGATAAATAGACAGAGAAAGGTAGGAAGAGCATTTTAGACACAGAGAATACTGTCTAGCAAGATCCAGGAATAAAAAAAGAATTGGCATATAATGGTGTGACAAACAATCAGGTATGGCTTGAGCACAAAGCATGTATGGTAGAGACAGAAAAAGATAGTGACCAAAGGGGAGCCTGGGAATGAAGGCAGGAGTTAGACTGTGAAAGGCCTTTATATTGCACTCAGTACAATTTTTGTAAAATAAATGAACTCTCATTTTAAAAGCCTAACTTTCCTTTGTGTGTTGCCTTTGCCTTTGTCTAACATTACCAAGAGCACCTATACCTATGTGTCCCATCTTGCTCCAGTCCTAAGGGTAGCTGGGTCTTGGTATTCAAATTCTCTTTTCCGCTTTTAGGGATCCAAGCTGGGCTCATCAGCAGTTAACAGGTCTAAGTGCTTGCTTCATTTCTGAGGAGAAGAAAGTACCAGGAAGACAACCAATCCTATGGTACTTCGTAACTATGGCTAGGAGAGCCAAGTCAAGCTTTTTAGTCTGACCACCAGTCTGGCAATGAAGGCTTCCAAAATGGATGTGTAAATTTGAGCTAAGAGTGGGTGTCCAGAAGAAGCCATAGTAAATAGCAAGCTATGTTCAAAAACATCTATGTGGTATGAGGAAAACTGGGGAGGGTACCAACTAAGGCTAATTGAACCACTTGGGGGAATTAATGGATCACACCCAGGAAGATAGTCATGTAAAGGAACAGGCTGCCCCTTCCCTTGGTCCTTGTGGTGGGGTGTCTACTGGAACCGTCGTGGATGTTGCCATGAAGTCTGTATGGACCCAAATATCAGAGCAGCCCATTCTGCTTTATGTATCCTGCTCATTCATTCATTCATTCAACAAGCATTCATTGATCAGTTACCATGTGATGTTTTAAACACTGGGAATACAGAGACAAAAGATACAGCCTCTGCTCTTGAGAAACACAGCATAGTGAATAAATTAAAATCAAGAACATTTCTCTAGACAAGGAAAACTCACTAGAAAAACAGAATTGAAAAATAAGATTTAATTCACAATAGCATAATATAAAGTACTGATAACCTTATTTAATAAAAAACATAAAGAAAAAGTTTTAAATTAGTCTAAAGAACATATAAGATTAGAAGAATAATTGGGGAAACACTCTATACTTTTGGGAAGGATGGTTTATTATCATAAAATCTCAATTCTCCCCCAAATTAACCTCAAGTAAGATTTCAGCTGGGTTTTCTGAGGATCTCTGAAAACCTCTATAATCTACATGGAACAATAAAGGTCCACAAATAACTAAATAAATGTCGAGAAAGAGGAGTAGAGTAGAGGTAGGGGAGGGAATGTCCCAACCAAATCCATAGATGTACTACAAAGCCACTGTCCTAGAAACAATTTCGAGCAAGAACATTTAAATGGACAAGTAGAACAGAACAGAGAGCAAGCGACAGAAACAGACCGATCTACTTCTAAGAATGTAATACATAATAAAGTTGGTAGCATAAATCAAGAAAAGATGAAAATTGGAGTTTAAAAACTGACATAATAATAAACTGACATAATTAAGTATCTACTCAATATCATTAGACTAAATAGACTCAGGATGGAAAATAAAGCCGTTAAGATAATATAGAAGAATTAGTGTGTGGCAAAATTGTTACACGTTTCTGTTCAGCTTACTAGGAGACAGTGTTTTCAATATCTAAAACTCCCAGACAACCAAGATTGAGATTATACAAGCGACAGGGCCAGATCTGCATCTCAAAAAGATCACCTAAGGGTGCAGCAAATTGCGTCTACTCTTTCTCTTCTTTTTCTTTTTCTTTTTGAGATAGGGTCTCATTCTGTCACCCAGGCTGGAGTACATGAATTCACCATGACATGAGTACATTGATCATGACATGATCATGGCTCACGGCAGCCTCAACCTCCTCAGCTCAAGCCATCCTTCCACCTCAGCTTCTGCAAGGCAAAAGAAAGTTTTGCAAGGATACAAGAAAGTTTTGCAAGGTAACAAGAAAATGAGAGTAACTCAACACAAAAGTAGACAAAGGCATGATAGGCAATGTGAATAATAACATGACAACAAATTTACTGAGATCCTCAACCCACTAGTAACTAGAGAAATGAAAATTAAACAGCAGTGAAATACTGCTTTGAAGCTACTCAACTGATCAAAATATGCCCAGTGTTGGTGGGGACATGGGGCTACAGAGACTCTTGCACCATAATGAACACACAGTCCGTGCAGCCAGTCTAGTGAGCAATAGCCAGGATTTGGCTAAATAAGCACACCATCGCTTTCCAACCCCAGAATTCCAATCCTGGATGTTCATATCCCAAAGAAATTCTCACACAGGTCCGTAAAGGATGTATACAAGGCTGCTCATCACAGCATTGCTTGTGATACAGGGAAGGTGAAAGGATTTCGGTGGCCACCACTGAAAGTGAGGATAGGTAAAATATGATGAATTCAGACTGTGGAACACCAAGCACTGGTTAGAAGCAAAAGACTATAGATACACAAAGGAAAATGAGTAGATGTTTAAAACTCATCCTAATTTTAAAAAGTAAAAAATGCAAAGTCGATAGAAGACAGTATTTATGTAAATTAAAAACACATACAAACAGTACAGAATTTGTTACAAGAAGAAAGGAATAAGTAAAATAAGGCAGAAGCCTTGAACAAACCAAAGAAACCAAACGATAGTGTGCATGAAGACTTCAAGTAATTCTATTTTCTGCATCTGCCCTCCCCCAATTTACCAAAATAGGTAAATTGTAATAAAACCTACAAAGTGCCTTTATAGAGATTAGCTCTAGTGCTCGCTTCAGCAGCACATATACCACATAAATTTATACACACACACACACACACACACACACACACACACACATATAGATTAGTTTAGCTCTAAAGGGTGTGGATGTTTGGAGAAGAGAATAAGAAAAGGCTTCACCAAGAAGGTGACAACAGAGATGGATCTTGGAGGACTTGTTAAGAGTTTATAGAAAGTAGGGAAAAGGGGAGTGTAATCTGAGGGCAACTGTAAAAGCAAAGGTTTCTAAATACAAGCAAAAGATAAGAAAGGAGAGAATAGGCTGGGTGTAGTGGCTCATACCTACATCCCAGCACCTTGGGAGGCTGAGGTGGGAGGATCACTTGAGCCCTGGAGTTTGAGAGCAGTCTGTGCAACACAGTGAGACTCCAGGTCTACAAAAAATTTTAAAATGAGCCAGGTGTGGTGGTGCATGCCCGTAGTCCCAGCTATTTGGGAGGCCAAGGTGGAAGGATAGCTTTAGCCCAGGAGGTTGAGGCAGCAGTAGGCCATGATCAGGTCACTGCACTCCAGCCTGGGTGACAGAATGAGACCCTATCTCAAAAAGAGAAAGAAGGGAAAGAATTGATACAACTTGCTGCACCTTTAAGTGATCTTTTTGAGATGCAAATCTGGCCCTGTCACTCTCCCTTAGATCCTTCAATGGATTACCTTGCCCTCAAAATAAAGATCAAATTCCTTAATATGGTCTACCAGGCCCAAGTGATCCCTGGTCTCTGCTCACATCTTCAGTTTCATCTTGTGCTATGGTATTTCCACCTCTGTCCTCCAGATCTGAAATTCTCTAGCTTTCCTTCAATGACACTCCTACCTCCAAATTACAGATTTCTCAACCCTCCAGAAGAGGTCATTTCAGGTCTCAGGTTATATATATATATAAAACTACAATTTTGATGGATGCTAAAAAGTGTGAACTCAAAAGCACCTGAGACAAGTCTCAAAGAAAGTTTAGAAAGCACTAATATATAGTAATATAATATATAGTATATAATACATACTATATATAATATATGCTATAATATATACTATATAATATATATATTCAGAAATCAAAAATAAAAATCTAAGGCCTCCTAACCATCTGAAAGGACCCCTCCTCTAGGCCAAGGGCATTCCAAAGTTAAGCTGCAAAACTGTTTCAGGCCATGATGGAAGTGGGAGTCAGACATGCCTCATTATGCCCTCCTCTCTTTTGGAATTCAAGGAAAAGCTGACCGGCATTAACACCAACACAGACCTAAGGTCTGATAAGAAACATTTACCATCTATTCTCTCTGAAACCTGCTACTCAGAAGCTTCGTCTACATGATAATACCTTGGTCTCCACAACCCCTTAACATATCCCAGACATTCCTTTCTATTGATGATAATTATTTTGTCCAGTTACTAATCAGAAAATTTATAAATCTACCTATGACCTGCAAGCCCTCCTACGCCCACCCTCAAATTGTACCCATCCTTCCAGATTGAACCAATGTAAACCTTACATGTATTGGTTGATGTATTATGTCTCCCCAAAGTGTATAAAAGCAAGCTGTACCCTGACCACCTTGGGCACATGTCATCGGAACCGCCTGAGACCGTGTCATGGGCGCATCCTTAACTTTGGCAAAATAAACTTTCTAAACTTTCTTTGAGACTTGTCTCAGGTACTTTTGAGTTCACACTTTTTAGCATCCATCAAAATTATAGTAATGGAATATTAAGTAATCATTTGTTTAATGTTTATGCAGGCATAATCTAGGTCCTTGAGATCAAGGACCACGTGCACAACTATATCCCTAGCTCCTCATTCAACGCTTTGCACAATGTGGGTTTAGTATCCCTTATATGAAATGCCTGGGACCAGAAGTGTTGTGGATTTTGGATTTTTTTTGGATTTGGGAATATTTGCAGGTACTTAATCAGTTGAGCATCCCAAATCCAAAAATCCCAAATGTCAAATGTTCCAATGAACACTTCCTTTGAGTATCATATTTCACAATTTGGAGCATTTTGGATTTGGGATTTGGGAATTCGGTCTGCTAAACCTACACATGAGTTGAATGATTGCGTAAAGAATGGAGTAGGAGTGCTTTGGTTGGGGTGGGAACAGGTGATTCTGTTTCAGACAGCTACCTGTGACAGTAGCATCTAAATAAGAGTTGGGGTCAATTATGGAACCACTGGCCCTGTTCTTTCTCTCAGTGTTCTACACAATGGGGTCCTCAGTGTATCCACTGGCGGAACGAGATAAAAATATTAAAACTTTCAATGACATTTATTCTTACCTCATTATTTCAAAACATGTGTGTTTGCATATCATACAGAATTACACATATATAATTCATAAATAAATAAAACATGCATATACTGAGGAGTGCCTGCTCAAAAATTTTTTATTGACAGGAGGTAGGATAAAAGGTGTTTAAAAATCACTGCTGTGCATCAGAGGGTTTCCACTATTATTATGCATCCAAATCAGCAAGGAGCTATTTTGAAATACTTCTGCTTGACCCCAAACCTACAGAATTAAAACTCCATGGGTTTAGGGCAATGGCAAATTCAAAATGATGATTAGATTATTATGATGGAAGCCTCTGCTAAAGAACCACTGCTTTTCTATCAGGATTCCTAAACCTGGCTTCTCACCCTAATCATAATCATCTTAAAAACAAACAACAGTCAGACCCAGTGACTCATGCCTGTAATCCCAGCACCTAGGGAAGCCGAGGGAGGAGGATCCCTTGAGGCCAGGAGTTCAAAATCAGTCTGGGAAAATAGAGGGTAGTGAGACCCCATCTCTACAAAAAATTTAAAAATTAGCTGTGCATGGTGGTGTATACCTGTAGTCCCAGCTACTAGGGAGGCTGAGGCGAGAGGATGGCTTGAGTCCAGGAGTTCAAGGATGCAGTGAGCTATGATCATGCCACTGCACTCCAGCCTAAGTGACGTAGCAAGACCCTGTCTCATAGATAGATAGATAGATAGACAGATAAACAGATAGTTTTTTCTTAAGGAAATTTTGCTGATTTGCCAGGTTTGGGAGCCACTGTGTCAGAAGTGTTCAAACCAGAGGGACTCCATCATAAATAGCGACTTGGTAAAATAAAGCCGAGACCTACAGGGCTACATTTCCAGGAGGTTAGGCATTCTTAGTCACAGGATGAGATAGGGGGTTGGCACAAGATACAAGTCACAAGGACCTTGCTGATAAAACAGGATACAGTAAAGACACCAGCCAAAACCCACCAAATCCAAAATAGTGATGAAAGTGACTGGTCATCCTTACTGCTCATTATATGCTACTTATAATTCATTAGCATGCTAAAAGACACTCCCACCAGTGCCATGACAGCTTAAAAATGCCAGGCAGTGTCTGGACTTTAGACCCAGGAGGGTCTAAAGGGGAGAGGAACCCTCAGTTCTGGGAACTGCCTGGCCCTTTCTTGGAACACTCATGAGTAATCCACCCCTTTTTTAACATATAATGAAGAAATAACTGTAAGTATACTCAGTCGAACAGCCCATTCTTTTATTCCTTTGTTTTCTTAATAAATTTGCTTCCACTTTCCGGGCTTGCCCCAATTCGTTCTTGTGCGAGGCCCATGAACACTCCCTTGGGGTTGGGTTCAGAACCTCTTTCTGGTAACAATTACAGTAGAGCCAGAACTCCATTAAATGAAACGTACTGGTTATAGTCTCCTTAAGAACAGGAATTGGGCCGGGCATGGTGGCTCACGCCTGTAATCCCAGCACTTTGGGAGGCTGAGGCGGGCAGATCACGAGGTCAGGAGATCGAGACCATCATGGTTAACATGGTGAAACCCCGTCTCTACTAAAAATACAAAAAATTAGCCGGGCGTGGTAGCAGGCGCCTGTAGTCCCAGCTACTCAGGAGGCTGAGGCAGGAGAATGGCATGAACCAGGGAGGTGGAGCTCGCAGTGAGCCGAGATCACGCCACTGCACTCTAGCCTGGGTGACAGAGCGAGACTCCATCTCAAAACAACATGAATTGGCTGAGCACAGTGGCCCACGCCTGTAATCCTGCCAGCACTTTGGGAGGCTGAGGCAGGTGGATCACTTGACCCCAGGAGTTTGAGACCAGCCTGGGAAACAAAGTGGGACCCTCGTTTCTATAAAACAATACAAAAATTAGCCAGGCATGGTGGTGTGCACCTGTAGTCCCAGCTACTCGCAAGGCTGAGGTGGGAGGATCGCTTGAGCCTGGGAGGTGAAGACTGCAGTAAGGTGTGATAGCACCACTGCACTCCAGTCTAGGCAACAACACGAGACCCTGTCTCAAAAAAAAAAAACTAAGGGACAGGGATCGTTCCCATCTCCATCCCTATCTTCCAAAAATTTTGGATGGGGAAATTTCCAAAACATCCCAAATCCAAACATTTCAAAAGACAAAAAGCAAGACAACCTGAATAACGGTGCTTCCAGGGATTGCTTGCCATAGGACAGGCAGGCAAGGACCCACTCTCTCTTAAGACTGCAGCACCTCACCATAGCTATAACCAGCCTCCGGGAGGACCCAGGCATTTTCAGACATCATTTACCAGACATTTTGGAGATGTTCAATTGAATGAGATTTGGAAGCATACATATTTTTCTATGATATATGCACTCAAGTTAAAAATGTCTTTGTATAGGAGATTCGAGAAACATGAGCCTCTAGTCTAGAGACCTAGGAAGAGCGCTGGTGTAACTGCTGACCTATTAGCATCACAGAGAGGCATCAACACTTTGGCACTGGTTTATAAACTCACCGACAAGATCATCTTTTCCTCCTCCAAACTCCCATGGCACCTCTAGCATACAGTGCACTGCACTTCAATATTGTTGTTCATCTGTCACGTCCATTACACTGTGAGCTCCTTGACATCAGGGTAGGCAAACTATTCATGTCTTAGAACCCAGCAGAGCTGGTAAGAGGCTGTTTTTTTTGAAATGGAGTCTTGTTTTGTTGCCCAGGCTGGAGTGCAGTGGTGCAATCTCAGCTCACTGCAGTCTCCACCTCCCAGGTTCAAGCAATTCTCCTGTCTCAGCCTCCCGAGTAGCTGCAATTACAGATGCAAGCCACTGCGCCTGGCTAATTTTTGTATTTTTCTTAGTAGAGACAGGGTTTCACCACGTTGGCCAGGCTGGTCTTGAGCTCCAGACCTCAGGTGATCCGCCCACCTTGGCCTGCCAAAGTGCTGGGATTACAGGCATGAGCCACCACACCCAGCCGGGGCTGTTCTTTTTTTTTTTGTTTTTGAAGGCAGTGGCACTCTTTCCCTCTCTCCCTCCTGACCATTCCACCAAACATCTCCCACAGACACAAACCATGGAGAATATCAAGCATTTAAACTTTGCTAATCAACTCTTTAAAATGATAGTCCATTTCAGAACTCGAACAAATATTTACTATACCATTGACTGACCCCAAGTTGGGCTTTCCTCCTCTTAAAGAAGTTCAATGAACTACAAGAATATGTGGATTAAAAAAAAAAATTTAACCCAAAGAATCCTAGTGACTTTTGCTCAAGCTAACACAGCATCTCTTAATCCAGCTCTAAAGGATGTGAAGAGCTCCAGGCCTGAGGCACCGTGCTGTGCAGCAATTTACTTCTTCATTGCACCAGGCCCATCCCTCATTGCCCACAGCATCCAGGGGTAAACTCGGAACAAAAGATAGCTTACACTTTCATAACTTCAAAAATTACATCACACATGCATGTCCAGTGTTAAACTATAACCGATTACACGTACTGTCTAAAGAAATTGTTGAATACTCGCTCTGCTTTTCTCCCTGTTGGCCTTACAATCCTTGTTTCTAATTTCCTTCCATCCTCGGGTCATAAAACTTTACACCCAGTGGCCTGGCACAAAACTTTCTTTTCTTGTTTCCCTAATATCCTTAAAGCAGGCATTGCAGTCCTCTGTACTTCTTCCTTCTATACAAGCTGGAACATCCTGAGTCCTAAGCTTTACTGTGCTTAAGAATGACCCGTGGGAGGCCAAGGCAGGTGGATCATGAGGTCAGGAGTTCAAGACCAGCCTGGCCAGTATGGTGAAACCCCACCTCTATCAAAAATACAAAAAAAATAGCCAGGCATGGTGGCGGGCGCCTGCAAATCCCAGCTACTTAGGAGGCTGAGGCAGAGAATTGCCTGAACCCAGGAGGCGGAGGTTGCAGTGAGCCAAGATCATGCCACTGCACTCCAGCCTGGGCAACAGAGTGAGACTCCATCTAAAAAAAAAAAAAAAAAAGATTCACAAAGTGAATTAGAGACTCCAGTGCAGGTGTACCACAAACTACACTTTGATCTATGGTGTGGCAGATGAGATGTCACAGCCAGATCACCCACGCATCCACAAACTACACTTTGAGACCCTCTGCACACTTAGTTGTTATATATGTTATTAATAATTCACAAGTGAACACAATTGTGAATTATTAAAAATACACCATTCATTCATTCAGGTCGAGGTGGTCTCTTTCGCTTCTTAAACTCCCATCCTTTTCCTACACTCATGACTTAATATCTCTGAGAATGAGTGAATTTCTAAACGTCTGAATTAACAGAAATATTCCTTTTACAAGCAAAACAGATTATTTCCTCGGTAACCCTTCCCAGAACCACCCATCTTACCACTACTGATTAAAAAAAAGAAAAATAGGTAGTCCCGACTAAACCAGGCAAGCTGAAGCCCATGGCTCCTGGACACAAACGATGACAGCTGTGACTAAACTCCCAGGCAAGGCTCTTTCAGGTGTTTATCTAGCCAGTAGGCCTCCAAATCTTGAAAGCAAAGTAGCTACCTTGAGAAAAAAAGGGTGCCAGGCTGTGAAATGCAAATTCAAAGCAAGTAGTAAAGTATGAATAGTTAAGCTTCTTTCTGCGAATAAAACACAGAGCTCTAGAGGCAGCCCCTGCAAAAGCAAGAGCAGAACTCCTCGAGGAGTCCTCTCACAGAGAAAGTACTCAGAGAACATATAATTTCATTCACCTGCAACAGCCAATTCTTAAAATCGGACTCAATCATTTTATCTTCAAAAAAACAGTCAGCACAATACTAAAGTCCATTCCCTGCTTATTTTCCCATCACCCCTGCATTCGTTCATCTTCTTTTCTTACCTACATGCCTACAATATCCATCTAATTGCTACAATAGCTGTCTGATTGCCTTCCTTGCCTCTCCACTTCACTACCCACGCCAGCCCATTCTCTACGCTGCCTCCAGAGCTTTTCTTTTTAATCTAACCTTATAATCTGATCTCATCATGACCTTGCTTGAAACCCTTCCAAGGAGGCCCATCCCCAGAAGAATAAAGTCCAAACTCAGTAGCAGGAATGGCCTACAAGGCCTTTCATGATTTGGCTGCCCAACTACCCTTCCAACTTCATTCTCTGCCATTTCTTCACCACATCTCATGTTAAACCCACACTATTTGCACATCCCTGAACAGAGGGTGCTCAGGCTTGTATTTTTGCATATTTCACTTCAGCTGTTGGTATGCTTCTCATATATCCTCCTCTCTACTAGGTAACAGAATTTTTTTTTTTTTTTTTTTTGAGACGGAGTCTCGCTCTGTTGCCCAGGCTGGAGTGCAGTAGTGCGATTTTGGCTCACTGCAAGCTCTGTCTCCTGGGTTCATGCCATTCTCCTGCCTCAGCCTCCCAAGCCTGGCTAATTATTTTTGTATTTTCAGTAGAGATGGGGTTTCACTGTGCTAGCCAGAATGGTCTCAATCTCCTGGCCTCGTGATCCGCCCGCCTTGGCCTCCCAAAGTGCTGGGATTAAAGGCGTGAGCCACCGCGCCCAGCAAGTAACAGAATATTTTTAAAAGACAAGTCAACTCAAATCTCACCTTAGCTGGGCGCGTTGGCTCACACCTGTAATCCTAGCACTTTGGGAGGCGGAGGTGAGTGAATTTCTTGAGTCAAGGAGTTTGAGACTAGCCTGGGTAACATGACAAAACTCTGTCTTTACAAAAATATACCAAAAATTAGCCAGGTGTGCATGGTGGTGCACGTGTGTACTCCCAGCCCCAGGAGGCTGAGGTGGGAGGATCACCCGAGCCCAGGAGTTTGAAGCTGCAGTGAGCCATGATCACCCCACTGCACTCCAGCCTAGGTGACAGAGTGAGACCCTATCTCAAAAAGAAAAAACTATATATAATCCACCTTATCCAGTCAGGCTTCTCTGATTCCCCAAGCAGTGCCACCTATTCTCTCCTTTATGCTTCCATTGTACTTTGGGTCCATCTCAACATAACATTTACCGTGCTCTGCTGTCATTATTTGCTACCTGTTTCTTTCCTCAATCAGATTGAGAGCTTCTTGAAAGCGGAGATCTTGTCTTCGTATATCTGGTTTCTAAGAATGCATAGAGTAAATGAATAGAAGAAAAAATGAATGAGGCAATTAGTATGTATGCCTTGAATGGCACTAAATTTAGGCTCATGCCAATCAATGTGCAAAGACTGAGAAAATAAGTAAGGGGAAGCCAAGGATAGAAAATAAAACTATGCTCATCAGAATAGAAGAGGATGGGCTGGGCGCGGCAGCTCGCGCCTGTAATCCCAATCACATGGGGTCAAGAGTTCAAGACGAGCCTGGCCAACATAGTGAAACTCCATCTCTACTAAAAACACAAAATTAGCCGGGTGTGGTGGCACGCACCTGTAATCCCAGCTCCTGGGGAGGCTGAGGCAGGAAAATCACTTGAACACAGAAGGTGGAGGCTGCAGTGAGCCTAAATCGTGCCACTGCATTCTAGCCTGGGCTGGACAGAGCAAGACTCCATCTCTGAAAAATAACAAAATAAAATAAAATAAAATAAAATAAAATAAGATAAAATAAGATAAAATAAAATAAAATAAAATAAAAATTAGAATAGAAGAGGATAGCTAAGAACCACAACGGCCAAGCCAGCCTGGCTTCAACAGAGACTAATGGAGAGACCACGGTCAGCCCCATTAACAGAAGAACTGAGGCCAGGCACAGTGGCTCACGCCTATAATCCCAGCACTTTGGGAGGCTGAGGCAGGTAGATCACAAGGTCAGGAGTTCGAAACCAGCCTGACCAACATGGTGAAACCTCATCTCTACTAAAAATACAAAAATTAGCTGGTGTGGTGGCGTGCGCCTGTAATCCCAGCTACTCAGGAGACTCAGGCAGGAGAATCGCTTGAGCCTGGGAGACAGAGGTCACCATGAGCTGAAATAGCACCATTGCACTCCAGCCTGGCAACAGAGCGAGACTCAAAAAAAAAAAAAAAAAAAGACAAGAACTGAGTCAAAAATCAGTTTGAAAGGTTCAGTGTTCGGTTACAGGATCAGACAAAAAGCAGAGGCAGAAAGGCCTTAGGAGTGTTCCAAGAACTAGCACTGGACCAGCTGAGAGTCAGAGAGAGTTCACCGTGGGAACAATGCAGCCAGTAATGTGGGATGGTGGCACCATGACATTATCTAGTCAGGACAATGACAGCCCCAGGGATAACGCTGATGAGTTCCTGCTTCAAAAAAGGTCATTGTCATTCCTTTAGTCCTGATACCTAGACTACACAGGATCGTTCCCTGCCTCTCCCCAAGCCCTATAACTTGATCTTAAAGGCATTATTGTCAATTACAGTAGTCTCAAGTTCCAGAAGCTATTTTTATTCAGCCCCAACTAATACAGCTTTCATTTTAAAATAGCTTTATTTTGCATCTATTTACTGTTCCTAGCCCCTATCACTTTGTTCTTATAAATGTATTCATTCAACATGCCTCACTGACAGGCACTGCTAGGAAAGGAAACGAACCCAGGTTGACCACCTTTACACATCTGGTACTTATACTAAAGTGATTTTTATATAGGACATTATTGAATCACCACAATAATCCAGTGATGTAGGTATTATTACATATTATTATCCCCATTTAAGACATTAGGGAAATGAAGTGTAGGAAGATTCAGAGAAAGCACAGGAAGGTAAATATGCCCAAGATTTCACATGAAGTAAATGGAAGGCAGGATTCAAATTTACCCGTCTGAATCTAAATCTCATTCTCTTTCCATTGCGTCTTTCTCTCTCCTCTCTAGGCCTTTATATAGAGGAAATATAGGCCCAAACAAAATATAAAAATCTCAGGATAGGATGACAGGCCTGATTAAGAAACCCAGTCACCAAGACCAAGCAGTAAGAAATGAAAACGAAAAAAATAAAATAAAATGCTGAGAACCATAGTCTGCAAAGTAAAGGAAGAATACCTGGGACAGCTAGAGTGACCTCCACATGCAAACACACCCTGCAGGCAGGAACAGGCTTGATGGGAAGAGCAAACTCCCTAAATGGTCGGTTGTAACTTTCCTACTAGTTGAAAAGTCAGGAAAAGCCTTGTGTGCTAACTCTCTGGACAAGTGCACAAGAATCAAGGGTTGTGACTTCAAAAACCAAAATATGCTCACAAGTCAGAGCTGGCAGAACAAGAAGAGGTCGAGTTGATGAGACCTGAGGTTCAGAGAAGAAAAAGAGAGAGAGAGAGAGAGAGAGAGAGAGATGTAATCAAGAAGAACCAATTGAAGCTGGAGGGAAGCAGAAAGAATAACCAGGCTGGTTCAGGAGGCAGTTTTGGCACCTCTGACCCCATTGCCCACCCACCGTAGGCAGCATGAAATATGCCAGAGGTCAACAATTTTCTGTTTTTTTTTTTTTTTTTTTAGACAGTCTCGCTCTGTCACCCAGGCTGGACTGCAGTGGTGCAATCTCAGCTCACTGCAACCTCTGCCTCCTGGGTTCAAATAATTCTCAGCCTCCCGAGTAGCTGGGAATACAGGTGCCCACAATCACGCCCAGCTAATTTTTGCATTTTCAGTAGAGAAGGGGTTTCGCCATGTTTGGCCAGGCTGGCCTCAAATTCCTGACCTCTAGTGATCCACCAGCCAAGGCCTCCCAAAGTGCTGGGATTACAGATGTGAGCCACCGCGCCCGGCCCAGAGGTCAACAGCTTCTGCCCTAGATCAGAAGTTTACTCTGCTCACTCGTTACAAATCAAAGGCCTTCTCATACCTGGGAATGAGTTTGGTATTCTAGCCTAGAAGTAGAGCCAGCCCCAGTTTGAACTTTTTGCCTTTCTGTACTCCCAGTTCTTACCCCTTTGCTGGGCCTAGGACACACGCTGGGCGTGCCCTTCTTAATCCAGATTTTTGAGTCTTAATCCCAGTTTTCCCTATTGTTTCCCATACACTCCACGGCAGCTTAGAGTGGGCTGAAAACTGCTGAACTGTTTCAGACTTAATCGTTCAGAGTAACACGGCAGAAGTAGCATACTCTTTGAACATAAAGCTGTTCAGGACTGTATTAGAGAAGAGGCTAATACTTCCTTAATTACGTTCTATTCTACAGTCACCTCAAAATAACTAGTGACCACGTTCAACCAGGATCATTGGCAACAGTAAATGGGCACGGTGATCTGGAAATGGTATAACCAAGCTGTTTGGGCTGTAGACCATGGCATTCCTAAGAGCAAAACAGGCAAGGAGTCCATTAATATTTTACTTGACTTCTGTCACCATGGAAACCCTTGGAGTAGTGAATGGCTTTGGGGGGTGGTCAGACTCAACCAAAAATATAAAGAATCTCTGTCCCTGAGGCAAAGGATGCCTACTTTGTGTGTGTCTGTGTATGCACACGCGCACGCTCAAGAGACTTTTGGCATTCTTTGAAGTCACTGGAGGGACACAGACATAAACCATTCAGCCTCAGCCTCCAAGACTAACAGAACACAAGGTTTCCCTGAAAGAATAAAAAAAAAATACAGGCAGAAGAAAACACACAAACATGGGCTTAGAGATTTAAATACACACACACACACACACACACACACACACACACACACACACACACACACACAGAGGCCCTAGAAAGCACACAGAAGGAACATACACCCTGAGATATGCACTCATTCTAAAATAAACTCAGGAATACAGAAGGACACCTTTCAGAGACCACACCTCTAGGCCTTAAGTAGAAGAGGGAAGAGGGAAGAGGGAAGAGGGAAGAGGGAAGAGGGAGGGGGGAGGAGGAGGGAGAGGAGGAGGGAGAGAGAGAGAGAGTGGAGAGAGAGAGAGAGAGAGAGTGGAGAGAGAGAGAGAAAGGAAGAAGGGGGCGGAGGAGGAGAAGGAGGAGACACTCTTTATTCTATAGGAGGAGATATCACAGAAGAGAAATTACCACTGAGGCCTTGGCCAGGCGCGGTGGCTCACGCCTGTAATCCCAGCACTTTGGGAGGCTGAGGCGGGCGCATCACCTGAGGTCAGGAGTTTCCAGACGAGCCTGGCCAACATGGCGAAACCCGGTCTCCACTAAAAAATACAAAAATTAGCCGGGCCTGGTGGCGCGGACCTGTAATCCCAGCTACTCGGGAGGCTGAGGCAGGAGAGTCTCTTGAATCCAGAGACGGCGGTTGCAGTGAGCCGAGATCGCGCCATTGCACTCCAGCCTGGGCAACAGGGCGAGACTCCGTCTCAGAAAAAAAAAAAAAACAACGAACAAACAAACAAAAAACCACTGAGGCCTGAAGATAAAAACACTTGTACAACCACGGATGTCAGACTTGCAGAGGCACGGCCAAAACAAAAGACAAACACATACAGACGGCAGCAGGCAGACAGGCCGGGTCCAGAGTCAGGCTCCGGTGAAGCTCCGAAGAAACAAACACGCAGGGAGATTTCGGAGGCGTCCGAGGACACCGCGGGGCCCGGCCGGCTCCCTCTGTCTCTGAGCGCGACCCTTCCCCGGGTCACCCCGCCTGCGCCCGCCCTGCGCCCGCGCACCGCGCCCTCGGGGCTCCCTGGGACAGCCCGCGGCCTGGCCCTTGCGCCCGGGCTCCCCTCCCCGCCGGCCCGGCACTTCCCAGCTCTGACGCGGGAGCTTCTTTCACACCAATGGGGCTCGCGCGCGGAGGGGCCCTGCCCCTCCTCCAGGAAGGTGTGTCCCTGTTTCCTCACCTGAAACTTCCTAGGAGAACCCGATCCCTCCCTCCCGTCGGGCGGCCAGGGGCGGGCCGCGGGTGGGGCGGCCGGGCCTGCGCTGGGGACGGCGCCGGGGACTGCGGCCGGCGCCGGGACCTGGAGGGGACGCTGGGGCCGAAGCAGCATGTGACACCGACCAGGTGGGTGCCCTCTTCCCGTCTCGGCCCTGGGCTCCCGGCGGCCGTGGAGCCCGGCGGAGGTGGGGCAGGGCCAGGAAGGAAGAGGAAGCCAGGCCTTCCCCAGGGATCAGCCCCCGCTGGGTCCGGGGCGCAGGCTCCGGAAATGGGGGGGCTGGGCCTGCAGGCAGGGCTCGGGGTGTGTGGCTGAGCACCCTGGTGGGGAAGAGGAGAGGAACTGAAGGAAATGTTGCCTAAAAGTTTGCTTCCGGTCGGGTCCCGCCTAGGAAGTAGGCACCCTGCCCCCAGACGTTCCCCGGGCCAATAATCAGGGCCCTTTCTTCAAAGTCGGCGCCCTGGGGTAAACTAAGCCGTATTAGAAGGAATAACTGAGATTCCCTTTCTAGGCTGTTCCTTACCTGGAGAGGTTTTATCGGCTCCTTTTCCTTCACCAGGCCGGGGCCTTTCCTTATTTATCTCCATAGGTATTTGCATACTGTGTGAGTCTATGTGTAGCTTCTCTCCAAAGCTGTGTAACCTGGAACAGTGACTCCTGCCCTGCCCCTCACCCCAGTTCCGTACATATGGGGAGCCTGCTAAAGCTTGATGTGAATCACAACATTGCATGCTTAGCAAGGTGGAAAGAAGTTATTTAGAGCTGCGGGCTGAGGTAGGGGTGGGGGTGCTAGAATGGGGACTCAGCGCTCTAGAACCCCTGAGCATCTTTTGCAGTTGCCTTCCGGCCAGACTGCCCGAGGAGAGCCAATTGTGATACTACGTCATTTCCAGATCTCAGTCCCTTTCTTCCCTTCCTGGATCTTGGGTTCCAAAGACAGATTTGCCCTCCTGTCTACCTAGAAGTGAACTCTGGCCAGGACTCTTGTCTGGTTGAGAGAGAAGGGTGTGTCAAACAGACCAGAGAGGGTGGTTTTCCTTTCGAGCTTCCTTCCTGGCTTGCTCCCCCACTGCACTCCACTGTCTCGCCTTGCATCTTGGACCTAATCCAGAGATCCCAGCTCCCAGCTCAAAAGCTCCCGATGTGGCCTCTGTCTCAGACGTCCTGTTTTATCCACACTTGGAGCATGAAGAAGCTCCTGGTATAGGCCTTAGCAAAATAGGTGTCATTTGTGAACCAATCTGTGGGCCTAAAACTGAAGCCATGGCTAGCGAAGGAGTCCTGAGGAGCTGGGAAGATGGGATGAGGGTGTGTCAGTTCTGCATGAGACAGTTGTGCAGGAGGAATGTATGTCATGGTCCTACTGGGGAGGAGAGAGAAATCAGGAGGAGTGTAAAGGAATCCCTCTCATCAACAGAATATAGCGATTCTCAATAGAGAGAAGAGTCTTCATGTATCAGAGGTCCTGAGAATGTATCGCTGCCTTTAACGCGGTCTGTCTGAGGTTCTTTGGCCACATTACGTGTGGTGTCTGTGGGATAGACAGGAATACGTCATTTGTGGTGTCTGGCGAGATCAGTCGCTATGTGGTATGGACAGGAATGGTGTCACTCATAGGGTCTTGGGTTCAACAGGAGCAGCAGTACTCAAGTGTCAGTGGTGTAGACTCAAACAGGCGACCAACAGTTCTGGTGTAGATAGGGACTGGGTCACTCACAGTGTCTGTGGAGTAAGCAGGAGCTGATGGCTTATAGTGCCTGCAAGGTAGACTGGAACAAAGTCACCCTAAAGGTCTATGTTAATACACAAACATGTCAATTACACTAATATTATCTGTGTGGATGCCACCAGGGCCACAGATGAGATTGTGGAGTGTAAGTCAGCATTGATACTAATAATGTTCTTATATAAACCATCTGGTCTATAAGGCAGTTGGTGTGACATTTTCAGACATTAGGGAATAGATAAATGTTTATTACGGCTTTCACTGGCATGGTGGGACTTTCCTACAGTGGACAGAACACACGTTGTAGTAGTCAGTGGTCCAGAAAGCTACCCCTATTTTGATACCTTTGTAGTGTCGAGGGCAGTGATGTCAAACAGTGAATAAGGTTATATATCTATGTGGTGATCTTATTTTAACCTCAATATTATTTTAGTGGTTTGTAGGTCAGAATATTTGAAATCGACGTTGCTAGAAAATCCAGGAAGCATGGTCCTCAAAAATATATATGGCACTGAGCCTCAGTTCAAAGAATTGGCAGTTTGATTGGGGAGGGGTTGTATCCTTGAAATACAGTGTTGTTTCTAGTGACTAGAAATAGACAAGACCTAAGGTGTTGGGGGGGGGGGGCTCTAGGGAAGATAGTGAGCTCTGTCATACATTGTGTTAAAGGGATGACTTGAAGCTTTGCCTCTCAAGAAGTCACACGTGGGTGAGGTTATGTGGATGCGAAATGTCTGTGGTCTGAAGGAAGGCCATATCCCCATGATCCCATGCCCTGGCTGTGCCTGTACACAGATAAATGGTGATTATTCACCCTCGGTGGAGAAGGAGGTGAGGATGTTTGCACTCTAACATAATGAGCATTGCAGAAAAACTCTCCTGATGCCTTGACGTGAGTAAGACCATGATTTACAGATTTCCTTTCACTTCGTCACATTTTAGCTTTGTCATGCCTGATTGCAACAGGATCACTGAGATAGGATCAAGTATAGGGAACGTGGGGTATGTTCTCCCTTTGCGGTAACTGGTGGCTGAGCAGGTGACCACTGATATTTCCAAATGAAAAAAAGACAGTTGGAAACAGTGTCAATGGGTTTGCAGAGGCAGGCATGCATGGTGCCACTAGATTGGAACAGAAAATGTCCAGGTAGCACATGGTATTTATAGATATACCCTAGATATGGCAGAAACACACATATTTAGAGGCTACTTGTTTTGAGGACGTGATGGTGTATATGGAGGAGAGGGCCTGAACCATACAGATGTAGGTGAGGAGAGACCACAGGTTTAGTCCCATGGTCTCCTTAGGCAGGAAGGAGCCAAGTTTCAGAAAGTGTCTTACAGTGAGCAAGTATATTATCCGATGTGTGGTTGAGAGAATAGGGCCACATCACAGAATCACCCATAGGGATTATACTATTTTGTACTTAAGGGCTAGACATAGGGAGCCAGTCGCACATGGTGTCAATTAACTGGAAAAGGACATAAAAGTCCTTCTGCCTGTGTACAATTATGTCAGGAATACCTCTTTGCCCCATATAGATGGTATCTGTGTCTCTGGGATGGCCAGAATCTTGTCACATACTACTCTGCAGTGTGCTGGGGACCTGCCTGTTTGGTTATGTCAGGCTCTATTGCAAGAGATTGTAAGGATGGCTCAGTGTGTGTGTGTGTGTGTGTGTGTGTGTGTGTGTGTGTGTCTGTGTGTGTGTACATAGTGGCTCAGCAGGACAGTATTCTGAGCAGGTGAGTTTTCAGTTTAAGCCTGGACCAGACAAGAAAGGTGCAGGGTCAGGTGCAGCATTGGGTCCATAGAATTCTGGGGTCTTCTCTGGACCGATGCCCTGCCAGCTTTCTTTCAGTGGAAACTCTAAGTGCTTACAGTAGACTTAAGCGACTTTGCTTCAGGTTTGCTCATACCATTCGCTTAGGAGATTTGAGCAAGGGTCTAGGGTCTTTGACCTTTAGTTTCTTCATCTGTAAATTGAGCAAAGTTTCTGTGTGTCTCTGAAGGTCCTTCCGGCTTTATGAATCCTATGCTTCTCTCTTACACTTATTCTCTCTCTCTCAGATCAACAGTATTTACGATAGCCACCATTTCTATGACCCTTAAAGATAACAGTGTACATTTTTATGTTATTTAATCTTTACTAGAACTGTGAAGGAGTTTTTTAAAGATAAGAAATTAGATGTTCAAATAAATTAAATGGTTTCTACAATTGTCGTAAAACCAGCAAAGATACCAAAGAGGTACAACCAAACACTGAGCCATACTCTTTTCAGTCTATATTCTGCCACCGTTCATTCATGCAATACATCTTTGTTGAGGACCAACTAAGCTTCAGGCAGAGGGGGTTATATGGCAGTGTTTGTGCCTTCATGGTGCTCATGATCTAGCCTGGAAAACAGACATTAAATATGGCATGACAAGTGCAAGGTGTGTTTGAGGAGAAGCAAAGGATTATCTGTTGCAAAAGAGGATTCCAGGCAGAGGAGCAGTGTCTGCAAAGGCCTACAGGTGAGAGACAGAGAGAGAAGTGAGCTAAAGACACTGAAAGCCAGTGAGAGAGGGGGGATGGGGGCAGGGACAGATGGTGACAGGTGAATAGGCTGCTGGAGAAGAAGGCAGAGCCAGGTTATGCAGGGTGTGTAGCCCATGCTGAAGATTTAGATTTCATCTCAAGAGCATTCAGAGGTTACAGAAGAATCTAAGCTAGAAGTGGTGCTTTTGAAGCTCACTTAGGTACTGTATGGAGAACGGATTGGAATAGCACAAAATGAGTGGAGGCCAGTGCCCAAGCTGTGGCCGGGTGCAGTGGCCGGACGAGGCAGTAGCAGCATGCACCAGTGGAGACGGATGGGACAGAACTGGACAGTCTTAAGGGATATTTAGCAGATGAGGTAAATAGCACATGGTGATTGATTAGATATGGGGAATCTGGGCCAGGAGGGAAACAATAATTTTATTTTATTTTATTTTTATGTATTTATTTAATTATTTATTTAGAGACAGGGTCTCACTCTGTCACCTAGACTGGAGTGCAGTGATGTAATCTTGGGTCACTGTACCCTGTGCCTCCTGGGCTCAAGGGATCTTCCCATCTCAGCCCCTGAGTAGCTGGGACTACAGACACGTGCCACTATGCTCCACTAATTTTTGTATTTTTTGTAGAGACAGGGTTTCACCATGTTTTCCAGGCTGGTCTCAAACTCCTAGATTCAAGCAATTGACCTGTCTCAGCCTCCCAAAGTGTCAGGATTATATATATAAAGTGCATTGGGAAACTCAGTTTCTCATCTGTAAAATGGGCAGAATAATGGTACCCATCTTATATGATGACTCTTAGATATATGGCATATACATATTTAAAGAAGTGTTTCATTATTTTTATGAATGAAATGTCATATTTTTAGTGACATGTATGAGGAAAACCTTAGTGTTTCAGAATGAAAAATAAGAAAAATTAATTTGGTGTGTATACAGCTCTAAATGTTTAAAGTTCTGTGTAAACTGTTAATCATTATTTTAGGAAAAGGTGGGCATTTTCCATTGAAGTAAAAGGATCACATTTTATTCTGGCCTGAATTTTATTCTTTATGTGAAAAATATTTATTAAACACTTAATTTAGGCCAGTATTAGGCTAAGTATGGATCACTGAGCAAGTCATAGTTCTTAATCTCATAAAATTTACCATCTATTGGTTGCAATAGAGGGTAAATCAAAATACACATATCATTATATAATTATAATTGTATAAATGCTACAAAGGAAAAGTAACTGAATTATAGTTGCAAAGTGCTACAAAGAGAGGTACAGTTTAACCTAGTTAAAAGATCAGGGGAAGCCGGGTGTGGTGGCTCACACCTGTAATCACAACACTTTGGGAGGCCGAGGCAGGCGGATCATGAGGTCAGGAGATCGAGACCATCCTGGCCAAAATGGTGAAACCCCATCTCTACTAAAAATACAAAAATTAGCTGGGTGTGGTGGCACACGCCTATAGTCTCAGCTACTAGGGAGGCTGAGGCAGGAGAATCACTTGAACCCGGGAGGTGGAGGTTGCAGTGAGCTGAGATTGCGCCACTGCACTCCAGCCTGGGTGACAAAGCGAGACTCTGTCTCAAAAAAAAAAAAATCGGGGGAAACTAAAGGGGTCAAACCAGGAAAATGTAATACTACAAGTAACAAGAGAATATTTCTAACCTCAGTAGTGTCAAATACTGACAAGAACTACCCAAAATGAAGATCCGTAGGGTCTTCTTTGGAATTAACAACATGTAGATTGTAGGGAATATTGACAGAATGCTGCTTATCAAAGCTGGGTTGGAGGCACGTGAGATGTGAGAGTATGAAGACAGCAGATAAGAGCAACTCCTTCTAGTCATTTGAAAGATGAGAAGAATGTGGGAATGCTTCCATACCCCAGGGGTTGTTCAGCAGGTATGTTGAAAGTATGAGTGCACAGGGCTCCTGGAGAAGCAGGCTAGAAGTGACAGAGCATGGAAAGGAGAGATGCATCTTTTCCTGACTGAGGGCGGAAGACAGAAAGAGTGGAAATACAGGTTGCTTTGGATCGCTAGAAACTGAGGTGAGAGAAACCCAGTTCCATCAGTTTCTATTTTCTTTGCAAAATAGGAGATGAGGTGTTCTGCTGGAAGTGAGAGGAAAGGCAGGAAGGTTGAAATCCAAAGACAGGAAGGTCAAAAGAATTCATGAGAAGAGTTCGTGTGGACACTGAGGCCAAGGGGAGAGTAAGATGATGCAGAAGTCGCCCTTCTGTGGTCCTCCTTGAAGGTGGTAACCTGTCTAGTTCAACACTAATCCAGTAAGACGGTTATCATCCCGCTTTACAGCAGCTGCCTCTAGAATGGAAACAAAACTGTTGGTTAGTTACAATGCTGTAGTAGACACTATGGAAAATAGAAAGATGAGTCAACTCCAAGCCCTCTCTAAAGAAGATGAAACCATAGCACCTCGCACATTGGCTGTCATAGCCTGGCCTATTTTAACTGATGTCCACAGCTTACGAGGAAGACCCCCTCCTGACACTGCTTCTCTGGCCCAACAGATCTGGGGCGTGTCCTGTGCTGTGTCTGGGAGTTATATGAGGCTGAGTCACTCCTAGTGTCCGAAGAGTAGACAGGGAGAGACAGAAGATGACATAATGGAGTCTAGAGAGAACTGACAACGAGGAGCTGCTTGGCACTCTCTGCCAATGGTCCTCTGCTATAATTTAATTGTTCATTATGACCTGTTTCCCTCACGAGACCACAGGCTCCATGACGACAAGATCTTTATCTCATTCACTACTGAATGCCCCACACTTAACAGGGTCGCTAGGAAAATATTTATGAAATAAATACATCAATGACAAGTTTTATAGAGCCTATTGCTTATTTTGTTGAGAACCTGTTGTCTCAAAGACTGACCCTAAATGGAACCAAATAAATGCATCACTCTTCTTTTTCACGGTCTCTTCCTCTGATAGGTAAAAGCGGAGTTATTAGAAACCTTTGTCTTTGATTCCTCCTTAGGACTCAGCCCTGATGGAGGCTGAGGAGGCCCAGCATGGAGCCTCTCCTCCCATCCCTGCCATAGTGGAACTCAGCATTATCCCTGAGGCTCCCATGAGGAGCAGCCAGGTGTCTGCCTTGGGGCTTGAAGCTCAAGAAGATGAGGACCCATCCTATAAATGGAGAGAGGAACACAGACTCTCAGCAACCCAGCAGAGAGAGTTAAGGGATGTGTGTGACTATGCGGGTGAGACGATGCCCTCTTTTCCCAAGGAAGGTTCTGCAGATGTGGAGCCCAATCAGGAAAGCTTTGTGGCTGAGACCTGTGACACTCCGGAACACTGGGAGGCAGCACCCCAGAGCCTGGCAGGCCGACAAGCAAGGACTGTAGCTTCCCCAGAGCTCTGGGCCTGCCCCATTCAGAGTGATCATCTAGACATGGCCTCATTTTCCAGTGACCTGGGAAGCGAAGAAGAGGAGGTAGAATTTTGGCCAGGACTTACTTCTTTGGCACTGGGATCTGGACAGGCAGAAGAAGAAGAGGAAACCTCTTCAGATACCTCTGGTCAGACCAGATTTTATTCTCCCTGCGAAGAGCATCCTACAGAGACCAACCAGAGTGAAGGCTCTGAGAGTGGGACTATCAGGCAGGGGGAAAAGCTGCCATCCGAGGAGCTGCAGGAAAGTCGAGGGCTCTTGCATCCCCAGGAGGTCCAAGTTCTGGAGGAGCAGGGGCAGCAGGAAGCAGGATTTGCAGGGGAAGGAACTCTGGGGGAGGATGTTTGTGCTGATGGGCTGTTGGGGGAGGAACAGATGATAGAGCAGGTTAATCGAGAAAAGGGAGAACAGAAGCAAAAACAGGAACAGGTACAAGATGATGTGATGCTTGGGAGACAAGGAGAAAGAGCGAGGCTCACTGGGGAACCAGAGGGTCTGAATGATGGTGAGTGGGAGCAGGAGGATGTGGAGAGGAGGGCTCAGGGTCAGGGAGGTCCAGAACAGGGAGAAGGGAGAAAGAGGGAGCTGCAGATGCCGGAAGAGAATAGGGTGGACTCTCAGGATGAGAAGAGTCAAAGCTTTGTGGGAAAGTCAGAGGAAGTAACTGGAAAGCAAGAAGATCATGGTCTAAAGGAGAAAGGGGTGCCAGTCAGCGGGCAGGAGGAGAAAGAGCCAGGGAGTTGGGATGGGGGCAGGCTGGGGGCAGTGGGAGGAGTGAGGAGCAGGGAAGAGGAGAATGAGCATCATGGGCCTTCGATGCCCGCTCTGGTAGCCCCGGAGGACTCTCCTCACTGTGACGTGTTTCCAGGTGCCTCATATCTCGTGACTCAGATTCCCAGGACTCAGACAGAGTCCAGGGCTGAGGAACTGTCCCCTGCAGCTCTGTCTCCCTCACTAGAGCCCATCAGATGCTCTCACCAGCCCATTTCTCTATTGGGCTCCTTTTCGACTGAGGAGTCACCTGATAAGGAAATAGCTCAAAACAGCCAGCAAGAGGGATCCAGGCTGAGGAAGGGAACAGTGTCCAGCCAAGGGACTAAGGCAGTCTTTGCCAGTGCATCTGTGACTCCTCCAGGGACACCAGATTCAGCTCCTCCCAGTCCTGCTGAAGCCTCCCCCATCACACCTGCCTCGGTATCTGCCAGGCCCCCAGGTGCCTTTCCCAGGAGGGAAATCTCTTGTGCTGCACATGCTTCAGAGACTGCCAGTGCCCCTCTCTCAATGGATGACCCATCTCCCCGGGGGACTTCGGAGATGTGCCCGGCTACCCTCCATGGCTTCCCCTCTGCCGGGGCCAGCCCTCCCAGGCCCCCAGCCAATTCCACAGGCACCGTCCAGTACTTACGGAGTGACTCCTTCCCCGGTTCTCACAGGACAGAGCAGACTCCAGACCTGGTGGGAATGTTGCTTTTCCACTCCCACTCAGAGCTGCCCCAGAGGCCCCCCAAGCCTGCCATCTACAGCTCTGTGACCCCAAGAAGGGACAGAAATAGTGGTAGGAACTGCAGCACCGTTTCAGAATCCCCTACTGCCTTATCCACTCCGAAGCAGGACTCTCAAGGATCCATCTCCAATCTAGAGAGGCCCAGCAGTCCTCCCAGCAGCCAGCCCTGGGGCTCCCCACATAATCCAGCCTTTGCCGCAGAGTCTCCCGCCTGTGGTTCTTCCCCATCCTTTGTCTCCATGGATGTGAGGATCCATGAACCTCTGCCCCCTCCTCCCCCAGAGAGGAGGGACGCCCATCCCTCCGTGGTGGAGAGAGATGGCCATCCTCGTGTGGTGGTTCCCACACTGAAGCAGCATAGCCACCCTCCTCCATTGGCCCTAGGTTCAGGGCCATATACCCCCCATAAAGGCCCACTTCCCCAAGCCTCTGACCCTGCTGTGGCCAGGCAGCACCGGCCTCTGCCATCTACCCCAGACAGCTTCCACCATGCTCAGGTCACCCCCAGGTGGAGATACAACAAGCCGCTACCCCCTACCCCTGATTTGCCGCAGCCCCACCTTTCTCCCGTTTCTGCTCCTGGTATCCCAAGGATCTACAGGCCTCTACCCCCGCTACCCATCATAGACCCTCCCACCGAACCACCTCCATTACCCCCAAAGTCCAGGGGAAGGAGCAGGAGCACTCGGGGAGGACATATGAACTCAGGGGGTCATGCTAAAACAAGACCTGCTGGTCAAGACTGGACAGTCCCCATCCCCACCTCTGCTGGACGCACCTCCTGGCCCCCGGCCACAGGTAGATCAACAGAGTCTTTCACTTCCACCAGCAGGAGTAAGAGCGAAGTGTCCCCTGGCATGGCTTTCAGCAACATGACAAACTTCCTATGCCCCTCTTCCCCTACCACTCCCTGGACTCCGGAGCTCCAGGGATCCACCCCTAAGGATGAAGCAGGAGTCTCAGAACATCCTGAGGTCCCTGCAAGAGAACCTTTGAGAAGGACAACCCCTCAGCAAGGAACCAGTGGTCCAGGGAGGTCATCTGTGAGCCAAGCAAGGCAGCCAGAAAAACCCAGCCATCTGCACCTGGAGAAGGCGTCCAGCTGGCCCCACAGGCGGGACTCAGGGAGGCCACCAGGGGACAGCAGTGGACAGGCTGTGGCTCCTAGTGAGGGGGCCAGCAAGCACAAGGGCTGGAGCCGGCAGGGCCTGCGCAGACCTTCCATCTTGCCTGAGGGCTCTTCAGGTGAGCAAGGACCAGGACCACAGTGACACATCAGACCAGGCTCTTCCCAGCTCTTCCCACCTTATCCCATCTTCTGTCCTCAGGGTTCCTAACATTCCCTCTGCTGGCTTCACTCACACGTGTGCCTAACCTCAACACAGAGCCCCGAAACGCCCTCCAAGCTCCTCGGGATGCTCTTCCTTCTTCCCCTCTATCTCCCTGTCTCTCTCTCAACCAGCACCTTCTTTGGATGTCCCAAGGTTGTTTTGGACTCCCCTCTACTCTTCAGTTACAGTCCCCAGCTTGCTCTCCTCCTGGGTGGTAGAAAAGGCCTCCTGTACTTGTCCCAGTCCCATCCTGACCCGTGGCTGGGGACGTTGCTGGTACTGGTCTCCTTCACACTCTCTGCTTTGCCACTTTCTTCCCTCCCAGTTTCCCAATAGAGCCCATTTTCCCTTCTGGACCCCTACATCTCCTGCTCTAGGTCTTACCTTCTTTGGCTGTCTCTATCCCTCTGAAATCTCTGTTATCTTCCGCATTTCCACTTTTAGATTCAAGAGGTCCAGCCATGGAGAAACATCTGGCACCCTCAGACACTGTTGTTTTTCGGTGAGTCACCCTCTCCCCTAACAGCCACATGTACTCTCTTTACTTGGGATACTGAGATCCCCTCATGAGAATTTCCGTTGATAAGGGTTCTGAGACCCTGAATGGCTCATTCCTGTTTCTTCCGGGTGGAAGGAGGAGAAGAGAGAGATGCCGGGATACCAGGGTAGGGAGATTGTCTTTATCTACCTCATTCGGTCAGCTGAGCCTACAAGTCATCCATCCTCCCAAGCCCTATGGCCATGAACGAAACCCAAAAAAAGCTCCATGTTAGCCCAAGTGGGTCAAGCTGCAACTCTGCCTCTCCGGGGGATTTGGTCTTGACATCCCAGCACACATCCCAGAGGTTAGAGACTTTGTCCCCCACAGTCACCAGGGTTCTCTGTGTCTAATGGCCAGTAGGTACCCCAGAGCCCTTCTTTACTCCACAGGGAGAAAAAACCAAAGGAGGTCATGGGAGGCTTTTCAAGACGCTGCTCCAAGCTCATCAACTCCTGTGAGTACCTTGACATGGAACTATAGACCCAGGTGGGCATTCTGCCCAGCACTGGAGAGGGGCTTGTGACTGTCAGCAGTGGGGTAGGGATGTCCCTAGCGAGAAGGCATTGCAGAAGATCTGTTTCCCCACCTCCACTCACGTCCCTTCTTCCTGCTTCTCTTCCTTCCCATGCTTCTTTGCCCTGCAGCCCAGCTGCTTTACCAGGAGTATAGTGATGTTGTCCTGAATAAGGAGATCCAGAGCCAGCAGAGGCTGGAGAGCCTACCTGAGACACCCGGGCCTAGCTCTCCACGGCAGCCTCGGAAGGCCCTGGTCTCGTCCGAGTCGTACCTGAAGCGGCTCTCCGTGGCCTCCAGCGGCTCCCTCTGGCAGGAAATCCCCGTGGTGCGCAACAGCACCGTGCTGCTCTCCATGACTCACGAAGACCAAAAGCTGCAAGAGGTACTGGGCAGGCCACGGTGGGGAGGGGGCTATAGAAAAGATGACAAGGTCTCGTGTGCTAGCATCCTTCTCTCCTGCTCACCACTGCTACGAAGAGTCGGCTGTCCCCACCACACAGGCGCGTGTACATGCCACAGCTGTGGGTCATGTCCGTTCTGAAGAAGCTGAATTGTTTTCTGCATTTCACCACCTCCCCTTTTATCCTCACCTCCTCATGCCATAGGCCACTTACTCCTACCTGCTGTTGGTCTGGGCTATACAGGGTGGCCATTGCCTCTGAATTTGTGTGGAGGAATGTGGAGTTAATCCCACCATCACTGCTGTTTCAGGGTAGAGGAAAGCTTCCCTTTTCAACCAGGGTTTCAGGCTACACTACAGTTTTCCTCTTTAGCCAAGGCACATTCAGGGGCTCTTTGTTGGGTCCCTCGAAGAGGGCCCCTTGCAGCTGTCCTGTGGTCCATCAATCTAACAGGGGCCTTAGAATGAGCGTCAGTCCCTGCTTGGTTGCTACTCCCAACAGCAAGACTGAACTAGAGGCTGTTTGCCTGATTCTAAGCTATTACCATTAGTAAGTTTTACATGGAGAGTGCCTCTTAATAATTTGTCTGAAATATGAGATAAAATCTTTCTTCCTATAAAGACCATATGGAACAATGGAATAGAATAATGTTTAAGAAATTAGGTTCTGGAAGAAATGACCTGGATATGAAACCCACTTTTTTTTAAAAAAAATTATTAATTTATTAGAGACAGGGTCTTGCTCTATCACTCAGGCTGGAGTACAGTGGTGTAATCATTGTTCACTGCAGCCTCAACCTCCTGGGCTTGAGCAATCCTCGTGCCTCAGCCTCCCAGGTAGCTAGGACTACTGGTATGTGCCACTATGCCTAGCTGATTTTTTAATTTTTTTTGTAAAGATGGGGTCTCATTATGTTGCCCAGTTGTCTCGAGCTCCTGGGCTGAAGTAATACTCCTGCTTCGGCCTCCCAAAGTGCTGGAATTACAGGCATGAGCCACTGAGCCCAGCCGCAGAGCCCACTTTAATATTTCCAATTTACCTTTGGCCAAACGACGTGATCTTTCTAAGCGTCGGTTTCCTCATTTGTAAAACTGAGATACAAACAGTTAACCGCAAGAATCAAGAAGCATGAATGCCTGGTACATAGTAATTTCTCAAAAAATGTTGACTTTTCATTTTAAGTAAGCCAGACCTAGGTTTGAAACATGACTTCACCATTTACTAGCTTAGGCAGCCTTATAACTTCACTAAATCTCAGTTTCCTCACTTGCAAATTGAGGATAATAACGCCTACCTTTCAGGGTTGCCGAATGGTTTAAATGAAATAATGCATATCTAATTTAGCAATAATGTTTGATGTATAGTTTGATAAATATTAGTGCCATACTCTCTGCCTTTCAGAGGCAGGGAGGAGTAAAATTTGGGCCAGGAGGACTTATGGATAGACAATGCTTTTACCGAGTCAGAGACAGAATACATTTTTAGACTTTGCAAAGTTCAGACTTGAGAGCCCTGTTCTGGCTGCAAATTTTTAAGTACAGAGAAGCTATTTAGAAAATAACTGATCTTCCCCATATTTGTTGACCAAACAATGGGAGATGACACGAGTTCTAGCTCTCTTTTACCAACTCCAGCATACTGGGAAGTCCATCGGGGCTCCTGTTCCAGCCCTGGTCTCATGTTTGTGAGAAGAAAGGGCTTTGCATTTCTCTCTCTGAAACACACATAATTCATTTTACAAAGTAGCCCCTCTGGGGTCCACAAAGTGCTTTCACAGACTCCATTTCTTTTGACTGTCGCATCTTCCACAGTGAGATGGGGGTCACTATATCCACATAAAAGGACAAGAAAAGTGAGATTCAGAGAGGTTAAATGAGCCACCCACAGTCAGTCGTGTAGTGAATGTTAGAGCAAGAATGCAAATGAGCCCTCAGTGTCCCTGTTCAGGGTTGTTGTATGGGAGGGTCATCTGGCTGTGTCATTGGTCATCCAAGTCATCACCAGGGTGTGTGTGTCTCCTTTATCTTTTCTATCCAGGCATCTCTCTTGAGGCCTCATGCTTTTCATCCAAGCTAGAGGCATGGTCATGAGTCATGGCGCACCTTGCTGGAACCTCCAGACAAGTTCTCACATGCTGGGCATGCATTCAACCACAGCTGCGCCATCTTGTTCTCAGATATCCTCCTTCTGTCTCCTGCTCCTCATCTGTCCTCAAACCTCAAACTGAGCTCATCACCTTCATCCCCTAAATCTATGCCTTTTTCAAAGTTCTCTGGCTCAGTAAATTACTCCATCATTCACTCAGGTGCCCGACTCATAAAGCTTTTGCTTGAGTACAAAACATTAGCTTTGAACCGTCCTTCTCTTTAAGGCTCCATTTCTAGCAAATAATCCAACCCTTCCAATTCTACTTCATAAATAATTATAAAATTAATATACTTCTCTTCAGCTCCATGGCTATTCAGGCCTTCATCTCTCATGTGGAATTATTACAACAGTTTCTTAACATGGCTCTTGCTTCTTTTCATCTTTTATTCTCATTCTGCTTAGAAATAACTTTATAAAAAACAGGCTGGGCGCAACGGCTCACACCTCTAATCCCAGCACTTTGGGAAGCCAAGAAGGGTGGATCAACTGAGGTCAGGAGCTCGAGACCAGCCTGGCCAATATGGTGAAACCCCGTCTCTACTAAAAATACAAAAATTAGCTGGGCATGGAGGTGCACACCTGTCATCCCAGCTACTCAGGAAGCTGGGGCAGGAGAATCGCTTGAACCTGGGACACGGAGGTTGCAGTGGGTTGAGATCATGTCACTGCACTGCAGTCTGGGTGACAGAACGAGACTTCATCTCAAAAAAAAAAAAATAACTTTATAAAAAACAAATCTGGTTAAGTTATTCTCCTATGTAAAGCCTATTTTCATTGTCCCATTGTCTTAAGTCCAAACAATTTTACATTGTTTACATTACCCTTAAGCCCTCCTCAACTGCTGCAACTTCATCTGTTGCCACTACTGCTATACACTTGGTTCAAAAAATGCTCAATTTAGTTTAGTTTGTTTGTTTGTTTTGAGACGGGGTCTCACTCTGTCTCCCGGGCTGAAGTGCAGGGGCGCGATCTTGGCTCACTGTAACCTCACCTCCCAGGCACAAGCAATCCTTCCGCCTCAGCCTCTCAAATAGCTGGGACTACAGGTGCATGCCACCATACCCGGCTAATTTTGGTATTTTTTGTAGAGACAGGGTCTCTCTATGTCGCTCAGCCTGGTCCTGAACTCCCGGACTCAAGCGATGCACCGACCTCAGCCTCCCAAAGTGTTGGGATTACAGGTGTGAGCCACTGCGCCCAGTCTACTTAGTTTTTTTAATATAGATTTTATTGTGTATATTCAAGATATACAACATGATGTTATGGGATACATATAAATAGTAACACAGTTACCCTAGTGAAGCAAATTAACATATTCATCTGATTTTGTTATTCATTTTTTGTTCTTGTTTTTGTGTTATTTAGATTTCTGGAAAGCATAGTTTTCTTACACCTTTGAAGGACTGTACCTGTGCTTCAACCCTAGATTAAATCCTACTCAAATGCTCTTCCCCTCTCCCCGCAGATCAACTAAGGTTCTGGTGTGACTGTGAACCATAAAAGGATCTTGCCCACCGCTCTACCCCTAAAACATTACACAGTGGCTGGCATATTCCAGGGGGTAAATAAAATTCTTAGTTAATCTTCCTCATCTCCAACCTCCTAGGTCAAATTTGAGCTGATCGTGTCAGAGGCCTCCTATCTGCGCAGTCTAAACATAGCTGTGGATCATTTCCAACTTTCAACCTCACTCCGGGCCACACTTTCCAACCAGGAGCACCAATGGCTCTTCTCTCGTTTACAGGATGTGCGAGACGTCAGCGCCACGTGAGACCCCCCTTCTCTCAAATCCCACTCACTCAGCCTCGCTGTTGTGAGGCTTTAAATGTTCCACTGTTTTTTTCCCCTGTTAGAAACCCTCTCATTTTCTTATGAGATGGGATGAAATTGGGCCTCAGTTTCTTCCATGATTCCTGATGGCTGTAGGAAAAAGAATAGCAAGAAGAGGAGAGGGCCTGTGGGTGGATAGATCCATTAACGGAGAAGTAAATGAGCAATGCTTCCTGGGTTGAGGTTTTGGATGACTGTGGTCATGCACTACATTGAAGATGAGGTGGAAAAACCATCTAAAGATCAGAAAACCTGAACAGGGTCAAAAGAAGAATGAGAAATGGAATATTAGAATACAAGTGTTAAATTAGGCTCAAACTCAGGACAGTTTTGGAGAGAATTCTAGTGCATAGCAAGGTGCACAGAGCAAAGGAGAGTCAATAGAAGTTATTGGCTAATGGAGTGAAGAAGTCACCAGCTCAGTGTACATCAGGGGCCAGTCAACTGCTTAACTGAGGCCCAGAAGTCTCATGAGACTTGTTTAAATCCTGTACAGGTTCCTTTCAGACCTGGAAGAGAACTTTGAGAACAATATCTTCTCCTTCCAAGTATGTGATGTAGTCCTGAACCATGCCCCAGACTTCCGCCGGGTCTACCTGCCTTATGTCACCAACCAGACCTATCAGGAACGCACCTTCCAGAGCCTGATGTGAGACTCATCCTCCATTCAATCCCCATGTAGGCCTGCAGTGACCATGCACCAGTCCCCAGCCCAGCGGGCTATCCCAAGAGCACACTTCCCCATCCCGCCCTCCGTGTTGGTTCCCCCAACCATCACATCTGAGCGCCCTGTACATCAGCTCCCACTGCTCTTTCCCAACCCACAGATATTCCACTGAGCTCCCTTCCCCGCACCTTCACTGCATCCCCATTGGTCCCCACATCCCCCCTCCCCTAAGGCTCGCTTTCCATGCAGGAATAGCAACAGCAATTTCCGAGAGGTCTTGGAGAAGCTGGAGAGCGACCCCGTCTGCCAGCGCCTTTCCCTCAAGTCCTTTCTGATTCTGCCCTTCCAACGCATCACCCGCCTCAAACTGCTGCTCCAGGTAGGGCAGATGCTACCTTGATCCTCTCCCCTTAACTCAAAGGGAGGCCCTCAGGAAGACCCATAACAAAGGACCAACCATTCTTCTGCCAGATCTCCACATCCTGTCTCCCTGCTGCCCACTGCCTGGTTGCTTAGAAATGTTTGCTGCTGAAATGGGGTCCCTGGGCTTCTCCATTCACCAGCCCCCAATCATTTCTTCCTGTTTCCCGTTTCTTCTTCCCCTATCACTCCTGCCCACTGTCTGTTCAATAGAACATTCTGAAGAGAACACAGCCTGGCTCCTCGGAGGAGGCAGAGGCCACGAAGGCGCACCATGCCCTGGAGCAGGTAGGCAGCCACCACCTCCAATCTGACCCTCCGACCCTCTGTGTGTTCTTCCCAGAGAGGTCTTCCCCGCCTAGGCCCGTGACTCCAGGGAGCATGGGAGGTGGGACCCTGTTGGGAGAGCTCAGCCACCTCCCTGCATCCACCAAACTTCCAAACATACACACCCCACGGCCACCTGTCCCACGCTGAGCACGCTCCACATCAAGGGACTGTGCCCTCTCCACCATCGCCCCCACATTCAATCTCATTTTTACTCAGTCCAAGAATGTTCTTCCGGGTCATGCAAAGTTGCCCAGGACTTGTGCTTGATACTGCCTGCCCAATTCCAGCCTGGGAGAAATGACCGAGGCTGTCATAACCTATTTCCAGATTGCTTGCAGGGGACTCAAAGGTCAAAGCCTCTAACACGGTGCCCTTCCCCTTTCCTCACTCTATGCACCCCTAGCTGATCCGGGACTGCAATAACAATGTCCAGAGTATGCGACAGACAGAGGAGCTAATCTACCTGAGCCAGAAGATTGAGTTTGAGTGCAAAGTGAGTCGGTCCCATGCACGCCATCCCTGCCCATGAACTCCCTCAACATGTCCTGCAGATGACCCCTAACCTGGAACCACCTTGCTCACATTATCCCCAGCCCCTCCCCTCATTTCTGCCCAACTTCTGTTCTGTCCTATTTCTGGGAGGCCTACTTCGGTCTCCAAGACATATTGCTAAGTGAAAAGAGAAGGTAAAGAAAAGTGTGTTTATATCACCTTTGGTATAAAAGTGGGAGGATACAAATACATACAGGTATCTGCTTGTGTGTACATACGGAAACTCTGGAAGGAGAATAAGAAAAAAAGGAATAGTGGTTACCTGAGGACAAGGGGGTGCATTTGAGAAATGGGCAGATAAGAGAGAACTTTTCAGGATGAGCCTTTATAAAACAATGTTTTGGTGCTTGAGTCATTTATTACTTTATCAAATCTCTTTCTAGTCTAATCAAACCTACATAAGATTGGATCCAAATTTAGGACCAACATCCTTCATTGAAATACAAATCTAAAATAGACATTCCACATTCAAATTCCAACTTAGAACAGATATCATCTTTTTTTTTTTTTTTTTTTTTTTTTTTTTTTTTTTTGACAGAGTCTCACTCTGTCGCTCCAGGCTAGAGTGCAGGGGTGCGATCGGCTCACTGCAACCTCCACCTCCAAGGTTCAAGCGATTCTCATGCCTCGGCCTCCCGAGTAGCTGGGATTCCAGGTCTGCACTACCATGTCTGGCTGATTTTTGTATTTTTAGTAGAGATGGGGTTTCACCATAGTGGACAAGCTGATCTCCATCTCGTGGCCTCAAGTGATCCACCCACCTCTGCCTTCCAAAGTGCTGGGATTATAGGCGTGAGCCACCACGCCCGTGGTTAGAACAGATACTATCTTTACACTCCTGAAAAAGAAAGAAAATCCCTTATTCACATACTAAGCATAGACCACACCCTCATCTATAACCAAATTCCAGCTCCAAGACGCCCCACCTGGTTCTTCTTCTCACCCCCACGTTTGATTCCAACTGCTCACATATCTCTGGTATAATAAAAAATGGAATTGATACCAGACCTGCCTCTGATATTTTAACCTCTAAGACACATACAGTGTTCACTGACTTGTTCCATCACATACCCTGATTGGACTCTTCCATCCCTCCTTCGGTTCAGGCTTCTAGGGCAGAGCTGTCCCACACACTCACTATCCTGAGTGGGACCATAGGCATCTTCTGTTTGCCTGAGCATACAACCATGGGATCCACACACCAGTGGACAGTGGTAGTTAGAGGGTTCAGAGAGAAAGAGAATCTAAGTGATGGGTTATGAGCCAGAAGGCAGATGTGGAAGAGATGCTTGTTCGAGGTGGAACTTGCATGGAAGTGTCATGGGGAGGAGGGTGGGACCAGGAGCAAACCTCATGCTTCTCCCATATGTGACACTGCCTTCTCTCTCTTCCTCTGCCCTGTAGATATTCCCGCTCATTTCTCAGTCACGCTGGCTGGTGAAGAGTGGGGAGCTGACAGCCTTGGAGTTCAGTGTTTCCCCAGGGCTGCGAAGGAAGCTGAACACACGTCCAGTCCACCTTCACCTCTTCAATGACTGTCTGCTGCTGTCTCGGCCCCGAGAGTCAGTGACTGGAGTGGCAGGCCAGGGCACAAGAGAGGAAGGGGATGAGGCAAGAGGGGGTCGGAAAGGGAGAGAGACAGGTCATGTTCCTAGAAGAGCCCTTGTCAATGGCTTAACCCATAGAGCCCAGGTCATAGCCTAGAGAAGAGAAAAACAAGCCCAAAGCAAAAAGGGGATCCCATCAAACTATGTCATGAGACCACATGGCAGGACATGTACTGTGTTATAGACACAGAGCAAAATGTAGCAAATTAGCTTATCACGTTCTCATATCAGTCTATTTGTGGCTTCTTTGGACTAGGCTCAACCTACTATTCTAGAGATACTTAGCTAATTCCAGATCTTAAGTCTCTGGTCTTAAGGTTCTTGGGAAATGTATATTAATTCTACCTCTTCACCTCTTTAAAGTGGTAATGTATCCATTGCACTAGGTGTGTGGTTTGCCAGACTAGTGACAAAGCCCTGAGGACCCTGGAGCTACCATCTTGGGAGCAAGTTAGGACCATCTTGTGGTTTTTATGGGAATTTGCAGGCTGCAGATGCAGGAATTTTGAATCCAAGGTTATGAGGGTAGGTGAAGTATGGAAACTCTAGAATCAGGTTGAAAGGATTTGTATTTTGCAGGGGTAGCCGATTCCTGGTATTTGACCATGCTCCCTTCTCCTCCATTCGGGGGGAGAAGTGTGAAATGAAGCTACATGGACCTCACAAAAACCTGTTCCGACTCTTTCTGCGGCAGAGCACTCAGGGCGCCCAGGCCGAGTTCCTCTTCAGCACGGAGACTCAGTGAGACGGGGCTGGGCAGAGGAGTTGGGGATGGGGGAAGATGGGCAGCCTAGAAAAGAAGTGGCACCAAGACAGAAAATGTGTCCAGAAAACAGCCACGGCCTCGTTTAACCCATTCTGGACTGGGGACCACCACAGAGAAATCCAAACGCCTGGAACTAATGGATAACTTGCAGGAGATTGCGGTGGGAGAGGGTACAAAGTCACCACCGAGGCCTAGCATCTATTTTACACTCTTTACTCAAGAAGGACCAGGTCTGTGTGGTATCAGAAAGGAGAAGGACTGGTATGGAGTGAGCAAGGGATTGGAATACTGATATCTGTGGGCACCTGCCTCCATGCCTGAGGCAGAAGCCCTTCTATGCCCCAGCTGGTGCGCACAGATGTGAATAAGACAAGTGCCGGGTGACTTTCGCTTTCTGTGCTCCCATCTTCCAACCCAGTCCTCTGTTGACCAGAGATCCATAGTGTTGAGAATGCTTATTTGCTCCTGTTTTCAATAATAATAAAATAAAATGCATTCACACAGACATACACTTTTGAGAGTATTAATAGGACCTATAAAATCTGGAACACAGTGCCTGCAATCATGAACATATAAAAGCCTGTAGCTGTTATTCCTATTATAAAAGATATATGAACAGTCGTTTAAAAGTTTGACATATCTAAGTGTTTGAGGATCCCTATGTTGTAGACACTTTTTCAGTTTTGTCCCTTGGAAGATACTTCAGAGTGGGACCGACAACACCTGTTCTCATTTATTGAACAGAAGGACTAGTATAGGAGTTTGTGTGCGAAATAGCACATAAGTCAAATAATCAGATGCAGATGCATGTTGTTGGTTTGCTGCTTTGAACGGTGTTCTGGAACAGTAATAGTGTCTGGGCTCAGTTACCTAGGCACAACTGAGCGCAGAGGCAAAGAGAATGTAAAAACCTTCAAATGATTACAAACTTAGGCTTGTATTACACTATGTAACAACAACAAATAAAATAGACATATCTCCCTGATCTAATTATTATTATGAAACAATGCTCATCTCTGAGATATTTGGTTGGAGGGAGATAGGCAAGGGAGTATCAAGAATCATGCAAAATGGTGGAGGGACTCTAAACTGAGATAGATGCTTCACTTAGCACAATTTCCAAAACAGAAAATCTATAGACTTTATGACTAACAGACTTTATGCCCCAACTTGGAAGATATGAGAAGCCCTAAGGAGGATAATTCTGGAAAGAGAAGAGGAAAAGTAAAGTGTGACAAGACACATTCACATATAGTTCAAGATTGTGTCATGTTTCCAACCAAAAGGAGTCCTATATAGTTTTGTGGTAGAAGTCGTGGAACTAATAAGTCCTTCCCACAGTCTTTTGCCATCCCCATCCTTGGCCCTCCTGCTACACCCCCACAGTTGACGCTATGACCCTGCTTTGTTTTCTCAGAAGTGAAAAGCTTCGGTGGATCTCAGCCTTGGCCATGCCAAGAGAAGAGTTGGACCTCCTGGAGTGTTACGGTGAGTGAGGGTCTAAGAGGGAGAGAAAAGCAAGCAGGGTCAGATGTCACCTTTGGATACAGGGGTTTAAAGGACTGGGTGGGAACTCTAGGCTTCCATTTATTGATATTCTGTAAAATGTCAGGGTGGAAGATTGGCCTCTAGAGCTTAAATGCCTGAAACGTATCGCCTAAAACTGCTCGTCACCATGGCAGTCCCCCTTCCCTATACACGCCCTTCCTTGGGCAATAGTTTGCTCTTTTTAAAAACATTTGTCCCCTTAAGTCTAAGCTGACATTACTTCGCCTAGATTTTAGCTGCTTGAAGGTCTTGTGAGGGTAGGGGAAGAAAGCCTGATGGTGGTGGGAGGTGTGCAGGAGGGTAGCACCCCAGATCTGTCTTGACCACACTTCTCCTAAGAGGGTGACCTGAGGTCACCTACCCCAGGCTTCTGGGTGCCCATGGGGAGCCGCAGGCGCACACATATTCTGTATGTGTCTGCGTTCACACCAAGACTGGACTTCTTATGCCTCTCATGCCAGCCCCACAGTTGTCCTCCAGCAAAGATTTCCTAATTTAAAAACAGAGAATCTGATCTCAACACTGGACCTTTAGTGACTGAAAAGAACAAACAACTACAAGGAACCCTGGGAATGAAGTAGGAGAGCCGTGTAGTAACTGAGCTCCGCTAACTTGCTCTCTGTGTGCTCCATCTGCTGGCTTCAGTTCCCCAGTGGGTGAGGAGGGCAGGAGCACTCTTCCTCCTTCATTTTGACCTTGCAAATGGCCAATGGGGAGGATCTTGAGAAAGCAAATAGTAATGCAGTATTCCGTTTGTTTTACAAGAGAATCAAGGCAGTGTGGTAACATAAAAGAGCCATAAACCCACATACGATGGAATACTGATAGGTGAAGCATTCTCTGAGGCTTGTTTTCTTGAGCTTCAGCTCTATGGACATGTCCCCTGGTTCTCAAAAACATAGAAATAGAGAAATCCTGAATGTCCTCAAGAGTCATCTGATCAACCTTGATCAATAACCATCTTGATCACTGATAGATGAGGAAACTGAAGCTCCAGGGCATTCAGTCTCTTGCTTAGGTCAGACCTGGGTCCCCACTGGTTAAGTCTTTCTTGGTTCCACATCTGGTTCCTGGAAGAAAATGAACAATAAGACACAGACTCAGATTTTATAATCCAGTTGGAGAGGCAAAACATGTCCATGTAGCAGTTAAATAAGGGATAAATGCCTTGGCATGAACAAGCAGTATTAAGAGTTCAGAACCCATTGAAGATTAGAGTCAGGGAGGGTTTCAGAGGGAAGATGGGTCATTAGCTGGATCTCAGGTATTCAAGATGAGGAACTAAAGGTGGTCACAATGTATTTCTCAACCCGTCTCCTCTGGAGAAGTGGAATTTTTGGTCCATTTCATTTCTGGTATGTCTATTTCTTTATTAACCATTTTCAAATTTCCTCTTTTGTCTGTGACTTTCAACAGCCCAAACCCGTCTCTATCTCAAGTCCTCCCACGCCACCCCCCTGCAAGTCCCTGTCTGTGTTCCAATCCCCTGCGTCTCCTAACCTTTCTTCACACTCTTCTCTTCCAAAGACTCCCCCCAGGTACAGTGCCTTCGAGCCTACAAGCCCCGAGAGAACGACGAGTTGGCACTGGAGAAAGCCGACGTGGTGATGGTGACTCAGCAGAGCAGTGATGGTAAGCGGGAGGACAGTGTGAGCAGCAGGCCAGGCACTGCAGGCAGGGCAGCGCTGGGAATGTGTTCACTTCCCGCAGCTGCCGTAACAAAGTACCATGGACTGGGTGGCCTATGGCAACAGAAATGCATTCTTTCACAGTTCTGGAGGCAAGAAGTCCCAAATCAAGGTGTGGGCAGAGCCATGCGCCTTTTGAAACCTCTAGGGAGGATCCTTCCATACCTTTTCTGGTCTGGTTGCCCCAGCTGTTCCTTGGCTTATGGCAGGATCTCTCCAGTGTCTGCCTCTCTTCCTGTGGCTGGCTGCCTTCCTGTGTCTGTGTCCAAGTTCTCCTCCTTTATTTTTTTATTTTATGTATTATTATTATTAATTTATTTTTTAAGGCAGAGTCTTGCTCTGTTGCCCAGGCTGGAGTGCAGTGGCGCAATCTCGGCTCACTGCAAACTCTGCCTCCTGGGTTCAAGTGTTTCTCCTGCCTCAGTCTCCCAAGTAGCTGCGTAAGCCACCACACCTGGCTAATTTTTGTGTTTTTAGTAGAGATGGGGTTTCACCATGTTGGTCAGGCTGGTCTTGAACTCCTGACCTCAAGCAATCCACCCCCCTCGGGCTCCCGAAGTGCTGGAATTACAGGCGTGAGCTACCACGCCCAGCCCAAGTTTTCCTACTTTATATAGACACCACTTATACTGGATTAATAGCCACCTTACTCCAGTATGACCTCATCTTAACTTTATTAATTACATTTGTGACAACCTCATTCCCCATAAGGTCACATTTTGAGGTACGGAGGATTAGAACATCAACATAAATGTTGGGAGGGACATGATGCAACATTAACAGTGGTGAAGGCTCAGGAGTGGACAGCTGTAGACTTGGCCACACCCAGGGCCGCCATGTTAGGACATTTGGAGGCTGGGTTTATGCTGGAGGATCCCCAGTTCACTCAGCCTGAGGATTCAGAAAAGTCTCCAGGAAGGTGATCCAGGGAAGCAAGAGAGCCTTTCCCAGGTAATTCTTCCCACTCACCCTGTGCCCACAGGCTGGCTGGAGGGCGTGAGGCTCTCAGACGGGGAGCGAGGCTGGTTTCCTGTGCAACAGGTGGAGTTCATTTCCAACCCAGAGGTCCGTGCGCGGAACCTGAAGGAAGCTCATCGAGTCAAGACTGCCAAGCTACAGCTGGTGGAACAGCAAGCCTAAGTCTTCTCTGAGAGGACTTTCCTGAGCTGAAGAACAAGCTGCTCGTGGCAAGGGCTGGCCCCAGAACCCTGCAAGAGAGGCCTTCTGTGGACAGAGAACTAGGCCTTCTCAAAGCTCAAGGACAAAATCCAGCTAACCCGGTCCCTCGGCCCAGGCCTCCTTTTGTGCTTTGTGCTTGGTGGAGGGATTTCGAGGGACTTTGCACTGGACACTGGGAACCTTTTATCATTTAAAAAAAAAAAAAAAAAAAAAAAAAAAGGGGGGGACCATTGGGGCCTGAGCCAAGGAACTTTCCTTCTACTGCGTTACAGTGCTTAAACATTCTCCGCCTCCAGGGTGCAGATTCAGAGCTGGCCAGAGTTTCTCTGATGGCCGTATGTTAAACAGAATCTGACCTCAGTCTCCTGGAGGGAGATGTTTAAGAGGGGTTAACACATCAGATGGGAGGGTCAGCCCGGTGACTTCTAAGGTATCTTCCAACCTAGAAGTTCTCCATAATTATGGTGCGAGGTCAGTGTGTCTCTGAGATCTATGTCTATTGGTGGCAATGTGAGGGTAATACTCTCTCACTCTAATAAACTTGGCACTTCTCCGAGTATTTTCTTCTCAAACTCCTCAGCACTGAAAAAGGTTCAAAACATGGAATCCCAAGAGTTCCAGCCTGTTGGGTTTAGGTGTCATAAAAGACTAAGGTGGTGCCTAGGTGATGGCAGTTCCTGATTCCTGCTTTCTGACCCCTGAGAGTTTGGACAGCTTTTCTGCTTGTTACAGCTTCAGGGTTGTAGAGAAAGTTAGAAGTAATTGACAGGTGGTGAAAACCTCAGCGTTGCTGTACTCATAAGGTATAGGTATAGGATGATTTGGGTGGATTGGGCAGATCCGACTCGGACCATCCATGATTTTATATTCTGACCTGAATTACTGTGAAAATATCTTCTCAGCTGCTTTAGCTTTCTTCTTTGTGAAAGGCAGGATGGAAAGAGGCCTGGGATCCAAGTCACAAGACCCAAACTGCAGGCCCCACGCTGCCAGAGTTCAACCCTTCTGTGTCTCTGTGCCCTTAAATGTAAAACGTGGGCTTGAACCAAGTAACGTCCAAAGCCCTACTTAACTCTAACAAATGTGTTATTCTCTAGTTTCTTTCAGGTTGCCTGTCTCGGTTGAAGAATATGACTAAATTTTTTTCTCATTAATGTCCTTATATAACAATACCATAGTTATCTTTTATGCCATCTTTTCATCTATAATAGTCCTTCCTTTGACACTCTACTACTCTGTTTCGTGTTTAGGAGGCTCAGAAGTAGAATTGCATTGCAGCTTTGTACAAAGGTAAGAATGATGCTATAAAGTTTGTCCTAGGCCCACTTAACAATGATGTGACATAATTGTCATCCTTTTAATAACATACTTTGTTTTCAGTGTATCCTAACATATGTTAGCTTCCTTTTTTATTTTTTTAATGTTTTAAGTTTAATTAATTAATTTTTTATAGAGACAGGATCTTGCTGTGCTGCCCAGGCTGGTCTCAAACTGCTGGCCTTAAGCAATTATCCTGCCTTGGCCTACCAAAGTACTAGAATTACAGGTGTGAGCCACTGTGTTTGGCCAGTTTACTTAATATTGAAAAAAATTATCACTGTAGTCATTAAGATGTGGGCTAGGCTGGGTGCAGTGGCTCACGACTGTAACCCTAGCACTTTGGAGGCCAAAGCGGGCAGATCACCTGAGGGCAGGAGTTTGAGACCAGTGTAGCCAACATGGTGAAACCCCGTCTCTAGTAAAAATACAAAAATTAGCCGGGCATAGTGGCGCATACCGGTAATCCCAGCTACCTAGGAGGCTGAGGCAGGAGAATTGCTGGAACCCGGGAGGCAGAGGCTGCACTGAGCCAAAATCGTCCCACTGAACTCCAGCCTGGGCAACACAGTGAGACTCCATGTCAGAAAAAAAAAAAAAAAGATGTGGGCTAATATTATTTTATCATAAGCAAGATGACATTGCAAAAATATCAAAAATTGGATGGTTTTAGAGAAGTTCAATTGAGGTTTTTCTCTCTTTTCAAAAAGCCAGATTTTTAAAGTAGATAATATATATTATTTGTATGTGCTATAATTTGCACAAACTAACATATAAAATAATAATTGATTCATATTGATTGCAATAACAATAATTATAATCCAAACTATTTGTGCAAACCAGTATTTGAATACTGGCCCTATGGCTCAAACAGTTCCATATCTAGCCCTATATTATTTTCAAGGCAAATTCTCCATTATTTTCTCAGAGAGATACAATATCAGCTTCTGAATGCAAATAATTTTTTGAGTTGCATGACTGCTTCTTTGCTTGAAGTTATTAAGGCTTTCTCTTCCCTTTGAACATAAGTTCTGTAAGACTTCTAAAACCATTTTTTAGATTTTTAATATGTATTCATTTAATTGGGTTATGCTCACCTAATCTGGGATATTAGAAAGCATTAGGCTTTACCTGTCTTTTAAGTCCTTGGTTAAAAAAAGAAAAAGAGAAATTTAGACATGAGTAATGTCTCTTCAGTTGAATTACTAACTATGCTTTAGGTTTGGAAAAATTTAATATAGGTTCACTAACTGTCCCATCCGTCTTCAAATTTCCAGAATTGAACTCAACTTCTTCAGTGATTACTGGCCATTTTTTTTTTTTTTTTTTTTTTTTTTTTTTTTTATAAGCCCTATGATAATATTGCTCATTATTACATGGATTTGTGTCTAGAGTAGAGATAACCAAAATATGGCTGCCTATGAGCAGTTGTGTGCCAGTAAATGTATAACAAACAGCTCTCAAGGAAAAGGCTGGGTTTAGTGGCTCATACCTGTAATCCCAGCACTTTGGAAGGCCAAGGCAGGCAGATCACAAGGTCAAGAGATCAAGACCATCCTGGCCAACATGGTGAAACCCCATCTCCACTAAAAATACAAAAATTAGCTGGGCGTGGTGGCATGTCTGTAGTCCCAGCTACTCCAGAGGCTGAGGCAGGATAATTGCTCGAACCTGGGAGGCAGAGGTTGCACTGCACTCCAGCCTGGTGACAGAGCAAGAGACTCCATCAAAAAAAAAAGGCTTAATTTGTAGTGTTTGCCCTTTTTTTTTTTTTTTTTATTATTTCTTTTTTTTTTTTTTTTTTAATTTATTTATTATTATACTTCAAGTTGTAGGGTACATGTGCATAACGTGCAGGTTTGTTACATATGTATACTTGTGCCATGTTGGTGTGCTGCACCCATCAACTCATCATTTACATCAGGTATAACTCCCAATGCAATCCCTCCCCCCTCCCCCCCCTCCCCATGATAGGCCCCTGTGTGTGATGTTCCCCTTCCTGAGTCCAAGTGATCTTATTGTTCAGTTCCCACCTATGAGTGAGAACATGCGGTGTTTGGTTTTCTGTTCTTGTGATAGTTTGCTAAGAATGATGGTTTCCAGCTGCATCCATGTCCCTACAAAGGACGCAAACTCATCCTTTTTGATGGCTGCATAGTATTCCATGGTGTATATGTGCCACATTTTCTTAATCCAATCTGTCACTGATGGACATTTGGGTTGATTCCAAGTCTTTGCTATTGTGAATAGTGCTGCAATAAACATACGTGTGCATGTGTCTTTATAGCAGCATAATTTATAATCCTTTGGGTATATACCCAGTAATGGGATGGCTGGGTCATATGGTACATCTAGTTCTAGATCCTTGAGGAATCGCCATACTGTTTTCCATAATGGTTGAACTAGTTTACAATCCCACCAACAGTGTAAAAGTGTTCCTATTTCTCCACATCCTCTCCAGCACCTGTTGTTTCCTGACTTTTTAATGATCGCCATTCTAACTGGTGTGAATGGTATCTCATTGTGCTTTTGATTTGCATTTCTCTGATGGCCAGTGATGATGAGCATTTTTTCATGTGTCTGTTGGCTGTATGAATGTCTTCTTTTGAGAAATGTCTGTTCATATCCTTTGCCCACTTTTTGATGGGGTTGTTTGTTTTTTTCTTATAAATTTGTTTGAGTTCTTTGTAGGTTCTGGATATTAGCCCTTTGTCAGATGAGTAGATTGCAAAAATTTTCTCCCATTCTGTAGGTTGCCTGTTCACTCTGATGGTAGTGTCTTTTGCTGTGCAGAAGCTCTTTAATTTAATGAGATCCCATTTGTCAATTTTGGCTTTTGCTGCCGTTGCTTTTGGTGTATTAGACATGAAGTCTTTGCCCATGCCTATGTCCTGAATACCTAGGTTTTCCTCTAGGATTTTTATGGTATTAGGTCTAACATTTAAGTCTCTAATCATCTTGAATTAATTTTCGTATAAGGAGTAAGGAAAGGATCCAGTTTCAGCTTTCTACTTATGGCTAGCCAATTTTCCCAGCACCATTTATTAAATAGGGAATCCTTTCCCCATTTCTTGTTTTCTTCTCCGGTTTGTCAAAGATCAGATGGCTGTAGATGTGTGGTATTATTTCTGAGGAATCTCTGTTTTGGTACCAGTACCATGCTGTTTTTACTGTTCCTTGTAGTATAGTTTGAAGTCAGGTACGTGATGCCTCCAGCTTTGTTCTTTTGACTTAGGATTGTCTTGGAGATGCGGGCTCTCTTTTGGTTCTATGAACTTTAAAGCAGTTTTTTTCTAATTCTGTGAAGAAACTCATTGGTAGCTTGAATTGAATCTATAAATTATATGGCCATTTTCACGATATTGAATCCATGAGCATGGTATGCTCTTCCATTTGTTTGTGTCCTCTTTTATTTCACTGAGCAGTGGTTTGTAGTTCTCCTTGAAGAGGTCCTTTACATCCCTTGTAAGTTGGATTCCTAGGTATTTTATTCTCTTTGAAGCAATTGTGAATGGAAGTTCATTCCTGATTTGGCTCTCTGTTTGTCTGTTACTGGTGTATAAGAACTTGTGATTTTTGCACATTAATTTTGTATCCTGAGACTTTGCTGAAGTTGCTTATCAGCTTAAGGAGATTTTGGGCTGAGACGATGGGGTTTTCTAAATATACAATCATGTCATCTGCAAACAGGGACAGTTTGACTTCTTCTTTTCCTAACTGAATACCCTTGATTTCTTTCTCTTGCCTAATTGCCCTAGCCAGAACTTCCAACACTATGTTGAATAGGAGTGGTGAGAGAGGGCATCCCTGTCTTGTGAACTGGCCATTTCTTAAAAGAGATTATGAAAACAATCATCAACCAAGACTTTTTGGACAGAACTACATTTGAAGCATGTATGAATATACAGTATTTTGTTGCTTTCTTAAGCAAAAAAATGCATTGAATAGTGTCTTCAGGAGACTCAAAAATAGTTCTATTCATAGAACCTTTTCTGAATTGTAATATGCTTGAAGCTTAAAATCATATAGGTGTGTGCTCAGTTATTTTATGTGTACACTTGACCACATTGGACTTCTGTCATTTTTGCCTAAGCACACAGCTTAGAAAGCTACTTTTTAAAGTTTATTTTTACTACCAACTTGTACTTAAAGTTAACTATGACCTTTAGCTTTTAACTGTGCACTACTTGCTCTGTCTTGGCCATTTGTAGTGATTTTAATAAGATCAGCCTACAAGTATCTGGAAAGCACACAGTTTAATATGTGTTTATTTTCCCTAATTTTGTTTTTTGTCTCAAATAACTTTTATGTCCATGACAGATAAAATGAATCTGAGTTCTATGACTGATTTTGTTTTAATTTAACCTTTAGGATTGAGGTGGTTAAAAAGTCTTTTAAGGCCAGGTGTGGTGACTCACGCCTGTAATCCCAGTCCCAGCATTTTAGGAGGCTGAGGCAGGCGGATCATGAGGTCAGGAGATCAAGACCATCCTGGCTAACACAGTGAAACCCTGTCTCTACTGAAAGTACAAAAAATTAGCCAGGCATGGTGGCGGGCACCTGTAATGGCTACTCGGGAGGCTGAAGCAGGAGAATGGCGTGAACTCAGAAGGCAGAGCTTGCAGTGAGCACCCCTGCACTCCAGTCTGGGCGACAGTGTGAGACTCCGTCCCCCCAAAAACAACAACAGCAACAGCAAAATGTCTTTTAAAACCCAGATTACATTTGCTGGTTCCCCTTCCTTTGCACGTATTTACCCCCTTAAATAAATAAACTTGATTATCTTAGGGACCCCATGTTGGTCTATTCTTCCCCCGCCTGAAATGGAGTCTTGCTCTGTCACCCAAGCCGGAGTGCAGTGGAGCGATCTCGGCTCACTGCAACCTCCATGCCCCGGGTTCAAGCAATTCTTCTGCCTCAGCCTCCCGAGTAGCTGGGATTACAGGCACATGCTACTGGTAGTGCCTGGCTAATTTTTGTATTTTTAGTAGAGATGGGGTTTCACCATCCGCCGGTCTCAAACTCCTGACCTCATGATCCATCCGCCTCGACCTCCCAAAGTGCTGGGATTACAGGCGTGAGTCACTGCACCCAGCCAGGTCTATTCTTGATAGTCTGTGTGCTTTTTAAGTATTTAGTGATGTCGCCCTTATCATAAACTCCTCTTGTTTATGGGGTCAAATGAGAATTCCAGTGTTTTGGTGTACTGGCCCTTCACAGACAGTTATTCCCCACCCATCCCCTTGAGACACATCACTGAGACTTGTGCAGGTTTGTACTTGTTTCAGACTTCTACGTAAACACTTTTTGTGGTGGTAACTCCGCTCTATCACTGACACAGTCCAGTGACCCCAGAGCCACACTGGCTGTAAACATGACTCAGAAGCTGTGTGATTACAGCACTTCCAAGCCTGTAGTTGAGGGTAATCTTCTAACTCTGAAGTCAGGTGTGTGGAAGGGCCGAAGGTTATGAGTAAATGAGCTGAAGAGAGACGGATGCCAAACTCAGTCATGATTCAAATGCACTTCTTGCTTAGATTTAGAAAACATTCTCTATGCTTACTAGTCTTTGACCCATTTTTCCAACCCGCCCATTGTAAATGAAAATCATGGAGTGGAAGTTTCCCTAGCTTCTTCCTAGGAATAGCATCCATTCACCCTGCAGTTCCCAAGGAGCGTCGCAAAAACAAGGCTGAGGGCACAGACAAAACTCTGGCAGTGAAGGTGAGTGAGTGAGGGTGTTGATTCTGGGTGGCTGTGAGTGGGGCATCTGTGTAGGAAAGGAGCCAGGTTGGTGTGCGTTACAAACTTGTCTCCGTACTGCTGGGGTGGGGGTAGCTGGTGTTTGCTGCTCCGTGAATGAGTCATGGGCTGAGGGCAGAACTTGCTCTAGGGAGGGGCTGCGTCTGGCTCACAGCATTCTGCAGAACCACCAAGGGGCAGATGAATAGTTTCCAGCAGTTTACCTGAGCATTTCAGAGAGGCATCTAGCTCTGAACAATGCAGATGGAAACCCAGAAGTAGAGAGGGAGCCAGTCCACGTGGTGTGCTGAGTGAGATGGGGGCTCTGCGTCTGCACAGACCAAGGGGCTCCTGAGCACCAAGGAGAACATTCAGACTGTTGGGGAAAGGGTGGGCAAAAGCAACAGACCGTGGAATCTTGTGGGAGAGTCATAGCAGCCCAATGGGACAGACTGTAGGCTATCCCAGAAGGAGACAGTCTCAGGGAGAAAAGGGAAATGCAGAAAGCAAAGAAATGATGGGCCCTGGGTGGGACTCAGCCAGCCCGTTCTAGAGTACTTTCTTATTGAGATCAACGTGTGGTGCAAATGAGAAAATTATCCACTGCTGGATTTGAAAGAACCCTGAAAGTCTTTGTGTCTAACACCCTCACTGGTTACAATGGAGCCTGGAGAGGGGAAGTGATTTACCTAAGGCCCTACAGCCGGTTGCTTATAAATGACAGATTGGTCCAGCTCCATGTCCACCGCTAGGATGTAAGCAAGTGACCTACTGAGATTGTGCTCATCACCGAAAGGTGATGAAGGTGATTTGCCATACAATGCAAAGGTTGAGTGAACCGAAAATGCACAGGTAGAATATTTTTGAGAGAGGAGGAGGAGGTGGTGGTCAGACTTGTGGAATTGTTAATAAGCAGGTTTGGGTTACGGAATTGAGCTTAGCCAGACAACATGAGCCAGAAAACACGAACCAACGTGGTGTTTTCAAAGCAGTTCATTGTCCTTGCACAAGCAGGGCCTTAAAGCACTGAAGAGTCCAGTATGTGTGTGTAGAGGTGGCTGCTTAGATTCAAGGAAAGAGAGTACAAACAGATCTTTGGGAGAGATGGGATTTATGCAGTAAGACTGGGCTTCCTCCCTGAAATAAAATAATACTTGTGATGGGCTCAGTAGCTTACCTCTGTAATCCCAACACTTTGGGAGGCTAAGGTGGGCAGATCCCTTGGGCCCAGGAGTTTAAGACCAGCTTGGGCAACATGGCAAAACCCCATCTCTATAAAATATTTAAAAATTAGCCAGGTGTGGTGGTACGCACCTGTAGTCCCAGCTACTGGGGAGGCTGAGGTGAGAGCTTGAGCTCAGGAGGTTGAGGCTGCAGTGAGCCATGATCACACCACTGCATTCCAGCCTGGACAACACAGCAAGACCCGGTCTCAAAAAAAGAATTAAATAAAATAATATTTGCATTAACAAATATAAGGGAAAAAAGATAAGGTGTGTTCCAGTTAAGAAACCAAGGGAAATGAATAGATATATTGAGACAGAATGTCATTCTGCTGCCCAGACTGGAGTACAGTGGCATAATGTCGGCTTACTGCAGTCTTGACTTCCTGGGCTCAAGCAATTCTCCCACCTCAGCCTCCCGGAGTAGCTGGGACTACAGGCGTGTGCCACCATGCCCAAGTAATTTTTTTGATTTCTAGTAGAGATGAGGTATTGCTAGGTCGCCCAGGCTGGTCTTGAACTCCTGAACTCAAGTGATCCTCCCACCTTGGCCTCCCAAAGTGCTGGGATTGCAGGTGTGAGCCACTGCACCTGCCAAATGTGTATTTTTTTAAGTGTTTGACAATCATCTTTGAAATATGGTTCTCAGAACATTTTTTTGTTTATCAGGTATGAAAGTATACCTGATTTCACCAATTTAAGTAATTTATAGGAAGTAATAGAAAAGTCAGACCAAAATAACAATCTGTTTTGTATGGGGCAATGAGGTGAAATAATGAAATAGTCAAATTGGAATGCTTGGAAACATTAAACGCTTGTGGTTGGTAGCTCAGATGAAGGGGCTTTTGAGAAACTGAGGATTGTATCCCTGGCAGGCTACAAGAATATGGGTTGGGGTAAGGGTGCAGGAGCTTGAGAAGGGTCACATTGGGTAGAATTATGTGGAAAGGATGACATACAAACCAGTAGAATGAAAGTGTACCAGAAAGCACCCTGGAATCTCTGTGGGTGGAAATTCCATTCCCAGATAATGAAACTGTGGCAGTAGGAATGTATGTGAGGCAACCTGCCAGGGTAATGAGATGAAGAAACAAAATGTGAAGGCTACAGAATGAAGAAGCAAGTAGGGTGCAGAAGCCACAACCCTGGGTCTGACACCAACTTCTCCCCTGGGCTTGTGGGCTTATGTATTTTGCACATCTTACTCCCAGATGCCTGGGCTCTGAAACCCAGAGTCCGTTTGACGTTCTCTCCTCCCCACCCATGCAATCAACTCATTGATTTCTTCATAACATTGATCACATTGATTGCTTTCCTATTTCCCTACTACTGTTTTGGTCTGAGTTCTTCATCCCTGGGTACTGGAATGACTTCCCCACTGGTCTATCTACTCTCAGTCTTTTCACCCACAATCTATCTGGAAGAGTGTTCCACAGTCTCAAATTTGACCTTATATTCTTTACCCCTCTCATTGTCTACCAGTTAATAAGGCTGAGCCCAACCTAGCCATCCAGCGCCCATGAGCCCCCTCTGTTTCTCACACTGCCCCTTAGGTTACACATTCACTAACCTCACTGCCTGCTCTTCTCACACATTCCAACTCCCTTTCTAGTTTTGGAACATTCAGCTTCCTGCTCTCTTTGACGACTATTCTCTCTTCCCGCTTACATATCACAATAATGTGTCTATTTCTTTTTAAATCAAACAGTACTGAGCATTTAAGTTATTTAAACACAGACCCAGGGCCTGTGGAAATATTTGATTCTAACTCGAATCTAGCTTATACCCCACCCAACCCCAGCTTTTGACCTTTAACATCGCCTTCTAAAACTATCACTAGACATTGCTTATTGCAGTCGACACCTCATGAATGGGCTTAAATCATGTCCAGAATGTATTCCTTTTGCAACTTTGGGCAAATACTTCAACCTCTCTGAGTCTCAGATTTTCACTTGTCAAATAAAGAATACCTTATAGGGTGACTGTGAAATAAAATTACCTAGCAGAGAGCCAGATACACAATGCATGCTAAATAAATAGCTAGCATCATCATTAATATTTTGCCTAAGGACCAATTTCTGGGTTAAGCTATTTCAGCTACTCACGGTCTTGTAAAACATACAAGCACACAAAATTGGCTATCGTTTATAGCCTTTTACTTGTTAAGGCTTTCAGTTTTTTCAAAGATATATTAGCATTCCCAAAGCAAGATTCTTCTCTCTGCACTTACTGAAATGGAGAATAAAAAACTAGAAGACTTCCATCTAGACTTGGTCAAGGCATTTATTTCAATTTTATTTTTTTAAAGATAATTGTAAGATAATTTTTTAAAATAGAGATGGGGGGGGGTCTCGCTATATTGCCCAGGCTGCTCTTGAACTCCTGGACTCAAGTCATCCTCCCACCTCGGCCTCCCAAAGTGCTGGATTACAAGCATGAACCACCACACCTGACCTTGGTTAAGGCATTTTTTAGGTAATCATTTAAACCTGTTTCTTGCTCTGTGAATTTGGATAATTGTATTTATATTTTCACACCTGTTCACCCTCCCCTCCAGGACCTATGGCCCTGTTTGGGCTTTTGATCATTTCCCAATCCAGCACCTCTCTGAGCTCTTTCTACTTGTACTCTCAGGCTGTCCCTGACCCTTATCAATGCCACTTTTTCTTCTGCCCAATGCCTCTTCCCTATGTTGTTGTTTCCATAGGAAACATAGTGAGTCTGCCTAAGACCATTTTTCTTCCTGCTACGTGCTGCGCCTGCGTGACTTTCTCGTGAACTAGTGTTCTCTATGCTGAATAGGCCTAAGAGCTGCCTTTAGTCTTTTTAGTCCTCGTCTCTGTTACAGACCATAGTTCTATATTTTTCTTACAACAAAGGTCTGTAAGTTCTACCCTATGGGGGAATATATATATGTATATACGTATATACATGTATACATATGTATATACATATATACATGTATACATATACGTATATACATATATATACACATATATATGTATATATGTGTGTATATATTCCTCAAGTCTGTTCACTCTTGTCTCTTCATCCTGCCCTACTCTACACATCTCTTAGTGAGGCTATCTCAGTGGCCTTTGATTGTGTCCCTACATCTTCTCTCTACATCTATCAATCTCATTCCAACTTTTTTTTTTTTTTTTTTTTTTTTTTTTGAGACAGAGCCTAACTTTGTCACCCAGGCTGGAGTGCGGTGGCGCAATCTCAGCTCACTGCAACCTCCACCTCCTGGGTTCAAGCAATTCTCCTGCCTCAGCCTCCTGAGTAACTGGAACTATAGGCATGCGCCAGCATATCCAGCTAATTTTTGTATTTTTAGTAGAGACAGGGTTTCACCATGTTGGCCAGGATGGTCTCAATCTCTTGACCTCATGATCCACCCAACTCAGCCTCCCAAAGTGCTGAGATTACAGGCATGAGCCACCGTGCCCGGCCTGTTCAACTTTCTAAAACACAAATATGGGCAACTCATGCCCATGAGTTAAAACTGCCAGTGCAACTGTTTGCCCAAAAAAATATGCAAACACTCAGCATTGTGTGAGGCCTTCCCCGATCTCCCTCCCAGCCTCATCTGCCAGCTCAGCCCCTCCACTCAAACCCAGTCACCCTCATCCTATTACCAATCTCAGTGGTCTTAAACTGGCTATACTTTCTACCTGAAATATCCTTCCTTACCTTCTCTGCTTATCCAAATTCCACTGTTCCTTCACAAGCTAGCTCTAATGCCTTAGACCTTAAAGCTTTCTTACATGGCTTTTCCTCCATTTGAGCTCCTGCCACTCTTTGTTCTCGGGCTAGCACCTCACAGCACTGGCCCCCTATGTTGTAACTGGTCATGTGATTGTCCGGCTCCCCAGAGACAGTGGCAGTTCCCTGAAAGCTGGGACAAGATTTTGTTTATCTTTGTGCTCACCCAGTATTGTTTGTGCCCGTAAATCCCCGTCACCTGATGGAACGGATGTCTGCCCTATATCTCAAGGCTTTGTTATAAACTCAAATGAAAGGGTATTTGTGAAAGAACAATATGAACTAAACTACAAACATAGGAATGCCGAGTCTCCCGGACTGGCCCTCTGGACTCAATATCAGCACTTGGGGGTGAATGAAGAAGATGCGTCATTCCTGGGGAAGCAGATTTGCTGTTGACTAATAAAGACCATTTAATTGGAGTGGGGCCAACAAAAGCCTAATTGTCTTTTGTAGCCTGTTTCTATTTTGTGTTCCATTTCTGCAAATAATATTTGATATAGACATTTAAAATTATTTCTAATAGGCTATCTCATAAAATTATCCAAATAACTAATATAAAAGATTCAGGGCCAGGTGAGGTGGCTCAGGCCTGTAATCCCAGAACTTTGGGAAGCCAAGGCAGGAAGATTGCTTGAGCTCAGTCTGGGTAACATAGTGAGACCCCATCTCTACAAAGTATCAAAAATTTAGCTGGGCGTGGTGGTGCTTGCCTATAGTCGTAGCTAATCTCGAGGCTGAGGTGACAGGGTTGCTAGAGTTCGGGAGGTCAAGGCTGCAGTGAGCCATGATCACACCACTACACTTCAGCCTGGGTAACAGAGCGAGACCCTGTCTCAAAATAAATAAAATATTCAGCCTACAGGAACAAAAAATATAATGGGGATCAAACAGATTTTAGAACATGAAATGACTTTTTTGGACAGTTGTTGAGCCTGTATGAGAGTTCTAATGGTGAGGGGTAGGGTGGGGGGTTACTAAAATGCCAGCAATGAACCCAGGACTGCCTAGGAGTCTGAACAGCAAGAAAGTTGGGTAAAACATGGAGGCCAACTTCAGGATTATCTGTTTGAACTGGGAAATTAACATGGATGTAGATGTCCTTAGCAAAGTGCTACAACTAGGATTTGCCAGGTTTGGCAAAAAATAAATAAATAAAGATTAAAATTAAAATTAAAAATGCAAGATATCCAAATAGTGCAGGGAACATGCTTATGCTACAAAATTATTTGTTGTTTTTCTGAAAATCAATGTTAATGGGACATCCCATATTTTATCTGGAAAACCAAGCTATAACCCAAATGACTTTAACAACTTTGAACCTGATGTTATTGACAGGATGGGGCTCTGGGGCATTTTGGAGAAAGAATTGAGGAAGATTAGCATGGACTCTTCTTGCTGTAAACAACCGAGTATTTTAGGGCCACAGTGAAACTGGTGGTAGATTGCCATCTAGTGGAAAGATATTAGTAGTGAAAGCTAAAATTGGAGGACTAGACAGATTTTTTATTTTTTTATTTATTTTTTTTTTTTTCTGGAGTTTGCCAGAAAGGATTCTGGTCTGGCCAACTGCAAAGTCCTGAGGTTGCACTGTTAAAGGAGGAGGACATGGGTGGTGGGGAGGGAGGGTAGGAAGCAGATGGAATAGGAGCAAGGCTGAAATGCTCTGGAGTTTTTATATAATATTAGCCATTTTTTGCAGTTTTCTTCTGCCTGCAAATCTGATCAATATGTTTTACATATTTTATAATCAAATCATTAATAAATTAGTAAACAGAATATAGGTCAGCACAGGACATTTTGGTACTCCTCTTTGAAAATACTCCATTAATGGGTACTTCTTTTTTTTGTATAGACGGTTAAACTAGCTACAAATCTTCCTAAACTGTGTTATCATCCCATACCATCCTTTACTGTCTCCCTCAAGGATTTTAGGAATAAAACTCCTGTATGATTCAATAAAATCAAAACCATATTCTCTGTATAGCACTCTGATAATATAACATTCTTGTAAACCTGAATATATAACAAATGAGATAGACTAGTTTGGAACACCTGTTGTCTTTCCTGGTTATTTTTTACCTGAGTGTTCATAAGCCATTTTTCAAGAATCTCATAGAATTCCATAAGATTTTACATTAAATTTATTGTCCTTTAGTTTCGACAGATCATGCCATTGGAAATTAGGATATCTGCCTCTAGTAAGTCTTAGGAACCCTCTCTTGTCCTGTACTAGAAAGAATATAGGATGATTTAAAAGTTGTAAGGCTCCAATTTGGGTTTTTAAGTTCATCTATTTTTTTTTTTTTTTTTTGTCCAACTCTGCTTTTTTTTTTTTTTTTTTTTTTTTTAAAGACAGAGTCTCGCCCTGTTGCCCAGGCTGAAGGGCAATGGCATGATCTTGGCTCACTGCAACCTCTGCCTCCCGGGTTCAAGCAATTCTCCTGCCTCAGCCTCCTGAGTAGCTGTGATTACAGGCACGTGCCACCACGCCCAGCTAATTTCTGTATTTTTAGTAGAGATGGGATTTCACCATGTTGGCCAGGTGAACTCCTGATCTTGTGATCTGCCTGCCTCGGCCTCCCAAAGTGCTGGGATTACAGGCATGAGCCACCGCGCCCGGCCCAACTCTTTTAATTTCTAGAATATTTTCATTTCTTTGGGAAGATAGTCTGAAACAAAACTCAAGTGCATCTGCTGTGTCTGTATTGCATGTTGACATTATGATGTCTGCCTGCAGGAGTATATTTCTCTTTTCTCTCTCCTTCCTGTCCCAAGTTTGGTTTTATTATTATGATTGCTAGTGTTACTGTTCATATTGGTCTTCAGCATGCTCGCAGAGTGGAGTTTCTTCCAGGCTTCTCACTTTGAGATACCGTCTTTGGAATTCCAGCGTGTGCTTTCTTTTAACTTTTGCATTTTTTCAACCTTTTCAAGATCCGAGCTTGCCTGTGTAGCCACATTGTCACCTTTTGGATGACTTCCTTTGTCGCTGGTTGTAACGATGAGTGATTATATCTTTAGAATTTTGTTTCTGATAGTTCCACATCACTTTGAGCCATCCTCAGGTGGAAGAATATTGCGCTCAATATTGGGCTAAAATTAACAAAATGAAACTGAACAAGCCATATAAGTCTCTGTATATTTAGATTAGAAATGTCAATTCTCCAAGTGCAAAATAAGGAGGGTGCACTGCCTTTAAAACAGCTTCTATTTAAATGACCTAGAGGTCATAGTTTTGGACCAAGAATATGAACCAGCTGCACAAAAATGCTAATCTGTTTTTAATAGAGACACCATTTGTAGAGTATCCTATTTAATGGAGATGACAGCTGTACTAAAGTGTTGACCAGACCACATTCAAAGTAGACTTCATTTCTGACACCACTCCTAAAAGGAACATGGGCAAACTCACATTTATTTGAAAAGAGGTGTCCAGGGTGGCAAAGAGCCTGGAGCCCGAGCCCCATGAGGGCTAGCAGACAGAGCTCCCACCATCGCCTGTAGAAGGCAAAGCTTTTGTAATAGGAATGATATACAGTCCCTTAGATTTGTGATTTATTTTTTGTAGCTCTTGGAAAACAAAACCCAGATCCATCAAACAAGATATTGGTTTATTTCTAGTAGAACAATTTTATAATAAAGCTGTTCAAAAATTCCACAGGCTCTTGTGTAAGGCAGTTAGCCCCAAGCCCCAGACCCTCCAGTGGGAAAACGATACTGAATGGTGCCCCATCAACGGTGGCTAGAAGAGGTTCCTGCAAGTCAGGAGCTTGGATTTTTTCTTTCACCCCTAAGTTACTATGCTTCTAAGATGTTTTCACCATTTTCTCTTTGTTTAGTGTTTGTTTTTAATTCTCAGCTAACTCATTTTATTTTTAGTATACTATTAGATCAATACTTTTTATCTAAGAGTTGCATGTAAGGACAGATATCAAAGTTGATTTCCCTTCACTTGGTGTTAGATGCTGTATTTGCTCCATGCAGAGGTGCTACTAATCATTGAATAGCGGGAGCACGAACCAATGGAGATCTGGAGGAGAAAATATCCAGCCACCATGTAGGCTTTGAAAGCAACAGAACGCACTGGGGGTTAATGGAAAGAGCAGTTACAGTCTTCCATCTGTTTTCCCCTATGTCTGTTTTTAGGCTGTTCATTTCATGAGCCTCATGAGACAGAATGTGAAAATAAATAGAGATATATAAATACATACTTTTAAAAACTCAGTTATCAGTTATGCATCATAAAACCTTTCATAATTTAACAAATACATATCCTAATCCCTAAATTAAGGATACTGAAACCTGGCTATTACAATCTCCATCACCTACCAGCCAAGTCAACCCTCTGGTTTTCTCCTGACTTCTGCCCCTCTGGTGGATTTCTGCATCCTCTAAGACATTTTCTCATTGGCTTGCACTTACCTATTGCTTTAATCCATCTCTCTAATCCCTAAACACTCCTCTTCTTTATTACTCTTCTTTATTAGGAGAACATTGATCTTTATAACTATTTACTGACTTTCCCCCTTTTCATATTCATCTTCCTGTCCCTTCAGCTTTCTCTGCCTTTTTTTTTTTTTTTTTTTTTTTTTTTTTTTGAGATGGAATCTAGCTCTGTCTCCCAGGCTGGAGAGCAAGTGGCACGATCTCAACTCACTGCAAGCTCCACCTCCTGGGTTCACGCCATTCTCCTGCCTCAGCCTCCCGAGTAGCTGGGACTACAGGCGCACACCACCATGCCTGGTTTTTTTTTTTTTTTTTTTTTTTTTTTTTTTTTTTTTAGTAGAGACGGGGTTTCACCATGTTAACCAGGATTGTCTTGATCTCCTGACCTCATGATCCGCCCTTCTCGGCCTCCCAAAGTGCTGGGATTACAGGTGTGAGCCACCCGCGCCCGGCCTTTCGCTGCTCTTTTTGAATTCCACTTCCTGATTCATGTGTCATTTCCTGTCTCTCCCAACCCCTGGCCTTTTTCCTTTGTTCCCCTCCTAACCTGTTCTTTCCTACTTTAGACCCTTCAGGTCCCTTTCCTCTAGTCTCCAGATCTGTGCCTTACCTTTTCTCCTCTGTTTAAATGTATTTTAGGATAGATTTTCTTCTGTGGTTATCTTTCTTTCATCACCCAGTCAACGTTTTGCTACTTCTTAGACCTACTGTCTTCACCCTTTATTCATCTTTCTGGTCCTTTTCAGTCCCATCTCTCCCATCTCCCAGGCACCACCCATTTCTCTTTTTATACAAATTGTTTGTGTACCCTCCTTCTTATGCTCCCTTTAGCCCTTAACATCCTAAAGCAGGATCTCAAGCATAGAACCAATAAGGTCTAACTGATGTTTCTTCCTTCATTGCCTAATTTGTCATTTGCCTAATTTGACTCACCACCAGAGGACAGAAGGAAGCTATTCAAGTTCAATGTGGATGCAGAATCACTCTGTGCAATGGAACGGGAGGCTAGTACATCCTCACTCAGTGTCCATTCCTTCCTGAGCTCCTGACCCCTCATGCAGACATCTAGGGAGCATTCTCCATCTTTGGTTGTCTCTTGTTCCCTCCTCTTGCCACATCTCAACCTATAACCAAACCTCCCTAGATTAGCACCCAACCTCAAATGGTAATCATCAACAAATGCAGGAGGTAAAATTGCAGTCTATGGGAGAGAGTTAAGCATGAAATGGTTGGTGATCATTTTAGGGGGCTGATCTCTCAAGGCGCTTAGCGAAGTGTCTTTTGGTGCCTCTGCAGGCTGGGGTGGGAGAGACAGAAAAGATTGTGGACCCTTCATTCTGGCCCAGTAAAGTCTGGGCCATTACAGTCTGGGGATGCTGTCACGTCCTCCTGTGCGGGAGAGAACTGTCTACTTGCTATCCTCAGAGTGCTCCTTGGGCCCCCCTCAACACACACACTCAAAAGAGCTGTGGGAAAGTAAGTCATCGTTCACAATCCTAGAGAAGTGACCTCACATATTCTCAGGCTTCTCTTGTGATCCTGTCCCTACAGGGCCCAACTTCCAGAGAAAGGCCCAGACTCAGATTTGCTCAGGGTCAGTCATGGGTTTGGGAATAGAATATGGTTACATGTTGGGACTGAAGGAAAAGCCCCAGATGCCCAGTTCCTTCTTCAGTGGGAGAGACGGGCCCAGGGAAGAGGCCCTCCATGTGGTCCTGCCCAGTGGTGCCCACCTGAGAATGGCATCCAATAACTGCTCAGCCAAGTGGAATAAAAGGAAGAAAATGGAGCTCTTCATTAGTGTGAGCATGGAGACACATCACTGAGACACATAACCACAGAGAAAACCCCAGGACGGACTAGTTTACTGCTTATGGTGGACACTGTAGCTCATTTGTCAAGCAAGGGTAGGAAACAAACAAAAACACCTGATACAACATTCAGAAGTAACACAGGCCACCTGCTTCCTTCAGGACCCCCACACGGAGTGTGAAGAAAAGGGAAGGGCCAGCCCTCTTTCTTCCTTCTCATATCAGCAAGACGAGCCTACACAGGGGAAACATCTGACTGTCCCCTCAGTCTACAGAGTCCACACTCTTTCCCAAACCTCCAACCCCTGTCCTCTCAGCGGGCCTAATCCTGTCCCACCAAGCAGCCTCTTTTCACTCTTTGACCCCCCAACTAGGGGACATGGCTATTCTTGTCATCCCCTCTGGCCTCCTCCAGTGCTGAGGGCTGATCCAGGGAAGCAGCTGGCGGTTCCTCTTTTGCCTTGCTGAGTAAGAGCCCAGTCCCTGGTCTGGCCCCTTCAGGCAGCCAGGAGAGAGCTGATGAAGGCTGCCTGCCCAGAGCCTGGGTGCAGGGAGCTGGAAATAGATCAGGAAAGTAGCCATCCCCTCCTGGGGGATGCCCTGGAGCTTGCGGGCAGAACGGACCAGGGAAGGGCAGCTCTGGCAAACAGGGGTCACTCCAGGAGGCTGTGCCTGTGGGGTCAGAGGGTGTAGGATTACCAGACAGGACCGACAGTATCAACTATCATTAACTGTGTTCTACAACAGATCCCCCCGTGCCCCAACACACACAGACGCAGCTTAGGACCTCAGTGCAAGTCTTCCACCCTTAGGACACAGGCTCCAGCACTCAAGGTCCTGTGGTATAGTAACATTGACACAAAGCGAACCATGGATCAGGCCAAAGCTGTTTCATACACGCAACAAGGAGACCAGGAACCACCTGATCTTTTCTCCTCTTCTGCTGGAATCTAGTTTTAATATGATAGATGTTTCTGGGATTTCAGAGGTCCGAGTGGCCCAGCAGAATATTAGCTGCCATCTACTCTAAGCCAAGTATTTTCACTCCTGTTGTTTATAATCCTCACCAAATCCCTCCCTGACATAGAACTGTGAGTCCCATTTCAGAGTCCCAGAAACTGAGACTCAGGAGAGCTAGTAACTGGCTGAGCTGGATTTCAAACCTGTTTTCCTAATGCCAGACTCCAGAGCTCTCTGCGAGCTCTCCCTGTGCTCTGCAGCCTCTGCAGAATTCGAGGGAGAAGAGCTTCATAAACCGAAGGGTTTATTCACCACGCATGACCTGCCTCAGTCTACCCTCCAGATAACGTGGCTCTTTGTCCCCTCCCACCCACCTTCCTCAATCCCAAGGGGACCTTCTCTCCCAGCCCCAACTCACCCATATTCCCAGCAGGGGGCTGCATCAGGATCTGCCCTGAGGAGGCACCTGGGCAATAGCCCTGTGACGTGCCCCCGCTGGGGCCACAGGGAAATGTAAACAGAGAGTCTTCGGGCGGTGGAAGTGTCAGCGAACTGGGCATGGAGAAGGGGAAAGTGGGGAGGTAGGGAAACTTGGGCTGAGGGGACTGGAAAAGTGGGGGCTGTGGAGCCTGGGAGAACTGGAAGGGTCCTGGCTGGTTGCTCTGTTGGTAATCCTGGGGCTCCAGCTCTTCCAAATATGAACAGTGGGGTGGCAGGGTGATGCTGCAAGGACAGGGGAACAGCTGGTGAGGTGCAGGGGTGGAGGGGCTCCCCATTCCTACTACAGTAGCTGAGTCCCTTCCTCTCAACTCCTTCTCATCTCCATGGTGACCCCAGCCTTGCAAGGCTGCTGCAGCTGCCTCTTCTCCTGCCTCCTGCTCCTAGCATCTTGCCCTTGTTTCTGCTCTATTGCTGTGATCCCCTAGGCCATTCCCCAGATCCCCTTATCTCTTTCATCCCCAACTCCTGTACTACTCTGTGCTCCCCTCAGTTAACCCTCTTCTCTCTCAGGGTCTATCTTCTCTCCATGTACACCCCCACCCCCGCCCAGATAACTCGACTGACCTACCCCCCGTAGGTTCCTTACCTTGTCCCCCAGGACCCACAGGGGCCATCCTTGTTGCTGCCGTCACTGCCAGCAATGTCCATCAGCAGTGGCATCAGTTGGGGTGTGTGGACAGGGCCAAGGGGGAAAGGAAGGTCGGCCCTTCGCACAGGTGGGGGGCTGAAGAGTGGGGGGGTCACCACCCTCTGAGCACCCTCACTGTGTTGGGTGGGGGCCAAAGTCTGGTCAGAAGTCAGCAGCATGGGGGGCTCTAGGAGCAGAAAGCAAAGAGGGGCTATAAAGGTAAGGGAAATGGGAGGCATGTTTGGCATTGCTGAATGGTAGACACAAGACATGCCAGGTCCCCCTGAATAGGCCCTGCTGGCCGAAACACTGGAGGACTCCGGTCACTCCCACCTCCATCAAACAAGGTCCATCTTCACTATCTTTAGTTGCCATTTTCCCCCAGCTCTGAAGGTGGGAGCTCACCTGGAAAGGTATCCAGAGGGGACTCCTGAGGGAAAGGGTCAGGCTTTGGCTCCATGGGCACAGCAGGTAGGAGCTCAGCTGCAGAGCTGGAGGCAGGAAGAATGAAGACTGTAGCTTTGGTGGTCTCTGGATTTGCCCAGGTGATCATTGCCAGGAGAGACACCAATTCCTAAACTCTGCCTCCTACAGAGCATTGGCAACTTCCCAATCCCATGGCAGCCAAAATCCCTGTAAATCTTAGCTGGCAACCCCAGGACTCATGCCTAGCCTTCCAATGCTCTCCTTCTAGACCCTCAGGATCCCAGCTTGGACCCCACTTCTACCCACAGGGATGATACAGAAAGAGGAGGAATTCTGACCTGCATTGACTGCTGGCAGGGCCAGGGGCTGCAGCATTGTCCTTGTTTTCTTTCCCATTCAGTTTCTCCATTTTTCGCCACTTGGCCCGGCGATTCTGGAACCACACCTACGGGGGAAAGGTGCTTAAAGAACTGGAGAAGAGGGGCAGAGACTCAGGCTTAGGTCCTGTCTGTTGCACAAGGAGCTACAGGACTTTGGAAGGTCACTCCAGCACTCTGCTTCTGAGGCCTCTGTCAGGCTGGTTTTATCAAAAGTCTGCAGTGCCTTCTCCTAATGCTCTCAGGCTGTGGCACTCTGGAAACAGTCAGGGACACAGCCACTTCTGAAGCCTCAATTCAGCTTCTACCCAGGCTGCCCCTAAGCACTCACTCTGCAATTCAAGAGTTTCAATGGTGGGCCCTCCACCAATCCACCCTGCCACCAGGGAGCCGGCCCCCTTTACCATGATGCGCTGGGGAGTCACCCCCACCGTCTGGGCAATCTCTCGGCGTTTATCACTGTCAGGATAGTGGTCTTCTTGGAATATCCTCTCTAGCTCCTCCAGCTGATCTGAAAGAAGAAGAAACTTGTGTGAAGAGGACAAATGCCAGTGACAGGCAGGCAAAGAGAAAGAGAGATGCTCACCAAGTATCTCTAACAGATGGGGCCACTGCCCCTAACCCAACACTTTCCCAAAGCCTTTTTCCTATTGGGCTGGGCCTTCTCACTCTTGGGTGCTATAGCCGAGAGCGGTATGTTTACTTTCCTTACTTTTCTACCCTGGTCATTTTCTGTTTTTCTTTTTTAGATGGAGTCTCACTCTGTCGCCCAGGCTGGAGTGCAGTGGCCCAATCTCACCTCATTGCAACCTCTGCCTCCCGGGTTTAAGCGATTCCCCTGCTTCAACCTACCAAAGAGCTGGGATTACAGGCACAGGCCACCACATCTGGCTAATGTTTGTATTTTTAGTAGAGGCAGGGTTTCACCATGATGGCCAGGCTGGTCTCCAACTCCTGAATTCAGGTAATCCACCTGCCTCGGCCTCCCAAACTGCTGGGATTACAGGCATGAGCCACTGTGCCCAGCTCCAACCTCATTTTCTGATGTGATAACCCAACCTTCCCTCTGAGGGTCAGAGATAGTGGCACTACCACGGCCCAAGAGAGAATCCGGGACGAAGTGACGTACAAACTAACCACATCCCTCGGGTCTCCTGGGGGTAGATTCTTCGCACAGCCCCACTTTTTCCCAGGATGATCCCAGATCTCTTCAGTTTCCCCTCTTTAGGGACTTACCTGAGCGGTATAGGGTTCGTGTCTTTTTCTTAAGTTGGCAAGTCACTTCCGGGGGCCCCTGCTTCTGGTCTCTGTTTTGGTTGCTCTGTGCCAATGTACTGAGGAGGTTGGCCAGGTGGCAGGGCCCCCGGCCTGACCCACAGGGCACTGGGTTGTGTGTGGTACGGGCTGAGTTAGGGGCACCAGGAGATGATGTTGGGGCCAATCCCGTGGCGTTAGGCTTTTTCTGCTTCCCAGGGGCTGGAGAATAGGACCTCTTTCCTGTCTTCACCTCGCCCACCGGGAGGGAGCAATTTTCCCCCGGCGCCTGGGGCCTGGAGCGGGCTACCGTTCTGTCTTTGTGGAGAGCCCTGGAGCGGGGGGGTGGGCACGGTCTCCCAGCATCAGCCCCAGTGGCTTCTCCAGAGACTGCTGGCGGCTTCTTCTCTCCTGAGATGGTGCAGGAGGGTGGCGGTTCCTCACTCTGAGTGTCCTGAGCATGAGGGGCTGAGCCCCGGAGCAGTTCCTCCTCCCGGGGTCTGGCAGCCAGGGCCTTCTCTGCAGCTTCCTGGCCTGTGGGGAGCCAACATCCACTGACCTTAGCATCAGGGAGAAGGAAGAACTGGCCAAGAGGAAATGTTGCTTCCTGCTCTGCAAACGGTTTGATCTTAAGCTTTAATTTGTCTACCTATCAAATGGGGTAATAATTCCACACTTACCTTCCTAGCTTGACTCTTGTGAGGATTAAATCAGATAACCCAACTTCTTTCAAAAATCTAGACAAATGCATGCAATTCTGAGAAGGCCTTAGTTCATGGTATCTCCTAATTTGGGAGTGTTCACTCCCTGTGAGTTCCCTTTTTCCCAGACACCAGGGGTATGAGTTTGAGGGACTGTTCAGGTATCTCCAAGGGATCATGTTGGGGCTAGGGGTGAACCAGGAAGACAAAGAGAAACAGATTGACAGGGATCCTGCTTCTCCCAAGGCGAGATGCTATTCCTGCTGCATCATTATTAACACAGGCATTATTGCTTGGAAATGGGACAAGGCAGGATTCGATCATCTCCAGCAGCTGAGGCAAGAACATCAAAAGAGATAACAGGGACAACCACGGAACTCTGTCTCTGCCAACCCTACTCAGCCCCATACAGGCCCCCCCACCAACCACCACCCAGCATGTCCATTTCCTCCCGCTCCCTGCAAAGCAGAATCTCAGTCTCTGGTCAACCTCTTTTTCGAGTAAGGAAACCCAGCTAGAACTAAAAACCCTACCACTTATCCCTAAAGCTTGGCTTCCTTTCTTTGAGCTGACTGATGCATCGGGAGCTTACCATGTTCCAGGCATGGCACTAAGCACCTTTCAAAGATTAGCACAGTGTATATTTAACCTCTGCGAGAACGGCACTGCTAATATTCCCTTCTAACAGATGAAGGAATGAGGATGACACAGCAATGTGTCCAAGATCACACAGCACCCTGAGCACATACTCTGTGTACTTAATCACGACATGGAGTCCTTCCTGGGGCCATCAAATGGTCCCCCCACTTTCACCTCCCAACTGACTCATAACCCCAAGAACCCTGAGCTCAGGGAGCTGCTTTATCATTTCCATCTAAATTGGAACATTTGTAATGAATGCTTAGTAACGACTAAGCTATTGTTACATTAATGAAAATTGCATGAGATAGGTCTTAAGGAATAACTTTTTTGTTGTTGTTGTTGGTTTGTTTTGTTTTGCTTTGTTTTTTTGAGATGGAGTCTCACTCTGTCACCCAGGCTGGAGTGCAATGGTGAGATTCTGGCTCACTGCAAACTTGGCCCCCTGGGTTCAAGCGATTCTCGTGCCTCTGGCTCCCGAGTAGCCGGGATTACTGGTGTGTGCCACCACACCCAGCTAATTTTTGTATTTTTAGTAGAGATGGGGTTTTGCCATGTTGGCCAGGCTGGTCTCCAACTCCTGACCTCAGGTAATCCACCAGCCTCGGCCTCCCAAAGTGCTGGGATTACAAGCATGAGCCACCGCGCCTGGCTGTAGGAATGATTTTCTAAGAGAGTGTCAAGGAAGAAGGTCATGGTCAAGGGTGCCATTCCAAGTCCCTTCCTAGGACACAGGCTGGACCCGACTTGCATGAGAAGGTCTGGGCTGGTGAAGAGGACGAGCAGGACAAAGCTCGTCTATGGAGAGAAGGGACAAAGCTGGCTGGTGGTGTGGGGAAGCAGGGACAAATTTGTTTTACAGCATTTTAGGAAAGCTTGTACTGTAGCAAAAAGCCTGGTACCCAGCACTGTGAGTGCTCCGTAAGCACTTGTCCTATGGGAGTGATGTGCCCTTGTAAGAAGGGGACGGGTGTCAGGCCCCAGACTGGAAGGGTCCTGGGGCTCCCAGGGTTCTCTCCCCAGGGCGTTGGGAGATTGGAGGCGGGGGGATGGGTTGCAAACCCAAAGCTCAGGGGCAGTGAGGTCGGCCTCCTCCCACCCTACCCCACCGACTCCACCCGGCCCTCGGCCTACTGAAGCTCTTAGGTCGGCTAACACTGAACTGGTGATCACAGGCCTCCCCCCTCCCACAGCCCCCAAAGCCTGACCCCCTCGCAGGACAGGGTCTCCACACTCACCCCGCGGTCCCTGGCAGGCATCCTCTGTGGGTTCCATGGCCTGGACTCCCGCCGCCGCGGCCGGCCGTGATGCACAGGCGCGGCCTAATGAAGCCTCACCGGGCGGGCAGGTGTGCAGCCCGCACGGGCCGGGCCGGGGGAGCCGCAGCCCGAGGCTGCTCCCCCTCACCCCCACCCCCAGGGCGAGGCCGGCCCGGGAGGCTCGGCTGGGGCAGCTGCGAGGGCGGGGAGGACCCGGGCCTAGGCGCCGCCTGCTCGGCTCCCCCCAGCCAGGAGCCCAGGCCCAGGTGCGAATCTCCTCCAGACGGCCCCTCCCGCGGCGGGGCTGTAGGGCGAGGCTGGGGCGAGGGACGGGAGCGAGGCTACCCGGTGGTCTTCAGGGGGCTGGGCCCAGCCGTGGGGCTCACCCACACCCTAGGGAGGACTCAGTCCTGGATCGTGGCCAAAGCGCTTCCCTGTGGACTGCGGAAGGCGATTTCTAGAGCCACTCCTCAAAGGGAAAGCGCTGGGTTGCCCAAATCCCATGCTAGGGCCCCTCCAAGCCTCAGTATTAAAGAGTTCAAAGTCCCCTTCCTGATTTTGTTTGTTTTTGGTTTTGAGACGGAGTCTCGCTCTGTCGCCCAGGCTGGAGTGCAGTGGCGAGATCTCAGCTCGCTGCAACCTCCGCCTCCCAGGTTCAAGCAATTCTCCTGCCTCAGCCTCCTGAGTAGCTGGGATTACAGGCGCCCGCCACCATGCCTGGCTAATTTTTGTATTTTTAGAAGAGACGGGGTTTCACCACGTTGGCCAGGCTGGACTAGAACTCCTGACTTCAAGTTAACCTCCCGCCTCGGCCTCCCAACGTGCTGGGATTACAGGCGTGAGCCACGGCGCTGGGCCCCCGTACTGATCTGAGGGCCTCCAGCGCACAAGGGCTGCACCAGATGACGACGAAGGAGCTGAAAGAGCCACAGACTCCGTAGATTGGGTGCAGTCCACAGAGGAAATTCAGGTACAGTCAGAGGCGGCCCTGCCAGGGACGGTGTGGTCGCTGTGTTCCCATCCATTTGATGTTTCGATTTTATTCTCTGAAAATAGAAGGGACTTTCTATAGGGTAGATCTCACGGCGGGGGGTGTGGGGGGGGGAGGAGCCTTATGATTCCTAGTTCACGGAATGTTTCTTACCATCTTTATACAAGCAAAATCAGAATTTAAAAATTCTTGCCTCTTCTCCTGAGCGGGGAGGGGTAGAAAGTGGGAGGGCTGGTCAGATAGAAACAGGTGCTTGGAGCTGGGTGGGGAGCGGGCGGCCTGGAACAGAATCCAGGTGTTTTGCTTTAAGGATTTAAAAGACTTTGGACACCACGTGCTTTCATGCTGAAATCAGCTGTGGGTACATTTTCCTATTCCTTTAATTGCCTTAAGGGGCTTGGCCTACACATGTGGACTTTGGAGGATTGTGAGAGATTTAGTTCTTTCTGAAACACAAAAATGTAAACTAACTTCGAATATGATCAAGACTTCAGGCATCCCCTGTTTCATTCCATGCCTTCCATAACGTGGACAGCCTCTGTTTTATGAGGCGTTCAGGCAGATGGGGCCCAGTTTCTCTGCTAGAAATGAAGCATTCCAGGACAAGTGAGCAAGGAGTTGTGGGGCACTGACGTTGCTTTCAGGAACATTTGATGATGAAAAATCAGGACCATTTGGTGGTGACATGGTAAATGGAACCCAGGCACGTCCTTGCTCACAGAAGCTTACCGGTGGAGGGGAGATCATCAAATGATCATGTCATGATAGTGTGGTCAGTGGTGAGTTAGAAGTATGAAAGGCTATGGAGTATGAAAGTATGGAGCATGGAGGAGCAGGAACCCCTTCTGGACTAGGATGGAAGCTTCTTGCAGAAGGCAACACGTGGGCTATGAGCTGTGGAGTTTACCTCATCACAGTCCCGCTTAAAACCTGACAGTGACCCCTGACTGCCAGCATGAATGCCAAGCTTTGAGATCTGGATCTTTCCCCTGGATCCTCAGCTCCCCTGTGTTACCCACCCTGGTATTTCAGTGGTGTTGTGTGTGTCTTTTTTGGCTTAATGTTTCTCAAAGAATGTTCTTAAAACCCCCTGGATCAGAATTTCTTAGGGAATTTGTTTAAAATGGGGGTTCCAATCCCCAGAAATCGTAATTGGCTGGTCCAAGGAGGTACCCAGAAACATCCATCTGAAGCCCCTCAGGTAATTTTTGTACATCGCAGAGTTTGAGACACTTTTAGACTTTGCAAAAACAAAGTCAGTTAAAACTATCCTGTGGATAGGAGTAGGGGCAAGGGATGGTAGGGGCCTGTGTGGGGAAAGGAAATGACCTTTTGTCCTTTACTGAGGTGTCTACTGCAGTGAGAAGTGGGGTGCAATTAATTTCTTAACAGATTATCCTATCACATTAAACTGAAAATAACTCATCCTTCTCTGCCATCGTTTATGTTGTATTTCCTCTCTCTCTAACTGACTCCTCTCTGCCAGGGTGAAGGTCAGAAAGCAAAGATCCAAATTCCCCATAGGCTATATGGCACCCTTCCACAAACTGTGAAATATACAGGTTCTAACTCTGCAATAGATTGGCATAGGGACTTAGGGAATTTAAAATATTGACATTTTTCCAACTGGGCACAGTGGCTCATGCCTGTAATCCCAGCGCGTTGGGAGGCCAAGGTGGGCAGATCACCTGAGGTCAGGAGTTTGAGACCAGCCTGGCCAACATGGTGAAACCCTGTCTCTACTAAAAATACAAAATTTAGCTGGGTGTGGTGGTACACGTCTGTAATCCCAGCTACTTGGGAGGCTGAGGCAGGAGAATTGCTGGAACCCAGGAGGCGGAGCTTGCAGTGAGCCAAGATCGCGCCACTGCACTCCAGCCTGGGTGACAGAGTGAGACTCCGTCTCAAAAAAGAAAAAAAAAAAAAAATTGGCATTTTTCCAAACATAGAAATGAGGGATTTTTTTCCCCACAAATAATATAGTTGGACGTTTTTGTTTATTTACATGAAGAATTTTATTGGCTGCAAGTGAATTTTATCTAAGATGTGCATTGCATGGGAAAATGTCTGATGAGTTTTGTTGGGAAGGTGTTGTGTTTTTGATATATCCTGTTAAGTCATATCTTCCATGGATCAACTTCAAATGAGGGAGGTTTGTCATGGAAGTTAAAATACTGGCTAGATGCAGAGAGACTGCTCAGTTGTATGCAGGACAATAAGGTATTGTTTTAGGGAAACTTGGGGCTGTTTCTTCCTAAGTCCTGTTTGGTTGCATTTCATCTTTGTGATCAGCTGACTAGTTCATAGACTAACTCAACTTTGTTTAGAGGACAGGGAGGTAATTTTTAAATTTTTAATTTTTTTTCTGGTTTCTTAGTTTTCAGAGCCAGACTTTATACCATTACCACCATGTACTTAGCAAGAGCCATTTCTTCCAAAATCTTTTTTTTTCCCTCACAGATATGAGAATATCAGAACAAAAAGGAAGGTGTCTGATACTAAAAAAAAAAGTAGTTATTTTTTTCGGTCTATGATGAGTAAGTGAAATAAGTGTTCTTGGTCCTTCTCCCTCTCTCTCTATAATGAGAAAAATAACCAGAAGAAGGCGGCTGATTGAGAACATTTTTTGAAGCAAAACCACAAGGTAATGTGTTCTTGTTCTGTGGGCCACATCCCAGTGTAGGCAGCATCAGGTCATTGGAAGACCTAGGACCAGAAAGGCAAGAATAAGTTGTGAAAGACAAGCAGAAATCTGCACCAGCCCTGGCCAGGGAGATCATAGTCACAGCAAGCATGGGAGGTCAGGGCCCCCAGAAAACCACCAGGAAGAGATGACATGTCCAAGGCAGAGAGCACGAAGGGAAGCACATGTTCAGGGACCATCACTGCCAGAGCCCAGGCAATGGCCGGATGATTGGATAAATACTGGGGACCGATGACAGGGAAAAAGTGAATGGTCCCAGAGACTGGGAGAGACACTGGCAACTGCCAAAGTCCCTGCCCAGGAGCTTCCTGTGGAAATCCCAGAAAAGGATGGTTTCAGGTTGCCTGTGAAGGGATTAGGAACACCTGGCTAGAGTGGAACCTGCCGGGCCGGGCGAGGACAAGTTCTGGCATGAATTAGCGTTGTAACTTCTAATGCCCTTGCCCCAGACACTCAGGATAATGTGCGTCTAACAAGAATGGTGACCGTGTTTTAAACATTTTTCTGCTGCTGCTAGTGTTTGCAGTTAATCGCCACTGCTGGTGTTTTGTAATTTAGAACATACTTTCACATCCATTCTAATTCTGTCCTCCTGATGTGCCTGACTTTTGCAGGCACTTTGTTCTTTCTATTGTATTCTAGTCTTCTCCAGGATTGCAATCGCGATTGCTAATTACAGCATGGCATACAAGGACCCCTCAAAACCCAGCCCCAACCTTCACCCAGGCTTCCTGTTTGGCTACCACTACTCCCCCGCCCCCACAGTCTCCCCTACTCTTCCAGATTTTTGTTCCAAGCTTTTACCCCTTAGAAATGGCCATGCCTTCTCAGGGTCACTGATCAAGCTGTTTATCAGCATGAAACATCTTTTTTTTTTTTTTTTTTTTTTTTTTCCGTGGCAAAATCTTACTCATCCTCCAAAACCCAACCCAAATAGTCCCTTTCTGGGGAAGCCTAGCTCAGCCTTCCACAGCCAGAATTAACTGCTCCCTCCTAGGGCCTCCCCTTGTACTGTGTTTACATTTATATTACATCACTGCTGACAGGCTGAACTGATCAGGGCTTTGTGTATTCTCCACTGGATTGGGAGTTCTTAGATAGTAACATGCATCTATTCATGCCCGGTGCTTTCTTCTTGCTTTGTAAGTATCAACTCATTGAATTCTAACCACCCTATGAAGTTCTATTATATGGTTATCCCCATCTTAATGAAGAAACTGTAGCATAAAGAGTTTAATACTTCTCCAAAGGTGACAGTGGCCACCTCAGATTTGAACCCAGTTAGTGTAGTTTCTGCCTGCACTCCTAAACACTAGCCTCCACTGTTTATTTGATTGTATCCATCACTATACTGGCATAGTGAATCCTGCATGGGGGATGGGTCATTGTTCAATGACGAAAAGTTGACCATTGCCAGGAGTTAGGGAGCAGGGGAGTGAGGTGGCTGTGAGTTCAAAAGCACAGCAGCAGTGATGGAACTGTTCTGAATGTTGGCTATAGCAGTGGTTCCACAAGTCTACACACAAGATAAAACTGCACAGAACTAAATACAGACTAGTGCATGAAAACTGGTGAAATCTGAGTAAGGTCACAGATTGTATCAAGTCAGTTTCCTAGTGTGGTATTGTACTGGCGTGACAGAAGATGTAAAACAGGAAAAGGGAATATGGAATCCCTGTATTATTTCTTACAACTGCATGTGAATCTACAATTATCTCAAAAAGCAGGAAAAAAGTTGATCCTAGTGTTCTGACCACAAGTTTGGTTCTCCTGGACTTGGTTAAATATAATTCACAGAAATAACATTTTGGTATAGTAGCATTATTAACCTTTGCTTGATGGTAATTTTAAAATATAGATTTAAATGATACCTACATATTTAACAGGGCTGTGAGTAGGCAAAGTAGAAGAATTTATATCTAATTTGTTCTAAAAGTAAAACAATAACATGTCTCATAATAGGAATGCAAATTTATTAGAAAAAATGGCAAATACTGAACAATGAAAGGAAAAAGATGATATTTCTCATCAAACAACAGTATCAGTTATTAACAATTTGGCATATTTCCTCACAGGATTTTTTCCATTATTGCTGTTTTGTATATGATTTTCATGATTGTAATTACACTCCATATATAATTTCAAGCATTTCTTCCTTAAAATGTACTATGAAAAGCACAGTTCTGTATTGTTTCGAAGTCTTCAGAATTTATTGAGTGGCAGTACTGTAATTTAACTATTTTCCAACTGTTGGAGCAATCTTTTTAACTTAAATATTATACATTTTAAAAAATTAAAAAGGCAAATTTGAAATAAAGCTTATATCTTTGTCCCGTAATGGCTTTTAAAAAATAAACACCTCTTCCACTTGGTTATTGGTCTACATATATATATATATATATTTTTTTTTTTTAATAGTCCCAAGCCCATGAGAAGCCCTGAAGTTGTATATTTCACAGGAATAGACAGGCTGCCTGGCTGGTAAGTGGACAGCTAAGGGTAACTTCGAGAAGAGTTCTGGGATTCTGAGTCATAAACTTGACAGCCAGCAGGGCAGCTTAGCTTTAGTGAGAGGCAAGAATGTCCCTGAACAAGGTATTTTTTCCTCCTTTGGTATCTTGGGGCTGTACCAGTGGCTTGATAGATTTTTCTGATGTTTGAGTCTAAGGTCAGTGGATTCCAAGGGGGTGCTCTGCCAAGAGTCCTCAGTGTATGGGAAGACAACTTTGTCTTCTGTCCAGAGTGTGGTGCTCACAATTTTGCTGTTGCTTCTAGGACATGAGCTCACCCTCCTGGGCTTCGAAGCCATCCTTGTCTCTGGTGTCCCAGGTACCCTCCAGGTCTGGTGATGTTAGTGTCAAAAGGAGAGCAGTGTCATGGCCAGCGGGTTCCTCTATCCTTTTGGGGCAACAAACTTTAGGCTCACTTTATGGTGACAATCCTAAATCTGTAAAATGGAAGATACTTGAGCTTGTCTTTAAATATCTCCTTTGCTTGATGTCAATCAAGGGCAAGAGCAGTAGTGTGGGTTAGAAGCTGGGAGCAACTTCCTTTGCATGGAGGAGGGAATGGTGAAATATTAGGCTTGCGTTTAGTGAGGCGTAGAGATTAAACAATGATAGCAGACTAGATTGATTACCTGACAAATAATTAGGCCTGCAAAACCTGTCATTCCATTGGTTGGAAGGAAGCAATCAAACTGGATAGGCTATGAGATCCGGCCTTTGTTTTGCAAAGGGCTTCTGATCGTTTCTGTTTTACAAGCCGCATTGCTGCATGCTGCACATGTTATTAAGGTGGTGCAAGGGAGTGTAGGTTGTGAGTGGGCAACCTGGAGCTCAGTTAGGCTCTCATTCAGAGCAGTCATAAGGAAAAGGAGAGCAGAGCAACAGAGAGGAAGAAGCCATATTTCGAACTGGAGATGTACTAGATATCATTGGATATGCATTCTTGAATCAGGAGACCTAGATTATGATCTGAACTCTTAGAGATCCTCTTCCAAGGTCCAGTTCTTCAGCTTCTCTGGTGATGTGGGCTCCTGAGCAAGGGAAACATATCTCTCAAACTTAACCTGATTTTCAAACTGAATTCCTGATTCCCACCCCCAAACTTGTCACTCCTCCTGTCCTCCCGATCTTTGTATCCTCCACCCAGCTGGAATCACCCTTGATTTCTCTCTCACACAGTGTCTGTAGAAACTGCCAGATTATTCCTGTTGCCCTTTTTCTACTCCCAGCCCACTGTCACCAATTTTCCAGAGACTTGCATGTGAAAGTCTTAAAATGTACATTAAGGCCGGGCACCGTGGCTCACGCCGGTAATCTCAGCACTTTGGGAGGCCGAGGCAGGAGGATCATGAGGTCAAGAGATGGAGACCATCCTGGCCAACATGGTGAAACCCTGTCTCCATTAAAAATACAAAAAAAATTAGCTGGGCGTAGTGGTGTGCACTTGTAATTCCAGCTACTAGGGAGGCTGAGGCAGGGCAATCGCTTGAACCTGGGAGGCTCAGCTTGCAGTAAGCTGAGATCGCGCCACTGCACTCCAGTCTGGCTAAAGAGTGAGACTGTCTCAAAAAAAAAAAAAAAAGTAAATTAAGTCACATATGTTTTTCTCCTATTTGTATGCATCAGTGATTTTCTAGTGTACTTAGAGGAAAATTAAAACTTCTTGCTGTGATCCTGTGTGATCTGGCTCCAGTTTCCCACCCCAGCTTCATCTCAGGTGACTCTTCAGATCTTTCAAGCACTTGAAATAGATCAAATTTTCCCATTTCAAGGGGTTCACATACACTGTTCCTGTGCTTGGCCAAACTCTTCTCTTTGTTCTCGTGACTAGTTCATAGCCAAGATTTAGTTTAAATGATATCTCTCAATGTCAATTATTTCAGCCACATTATCTACTTAACATTTGCCTCCTGATATTTTCTTGTATCCATTACAACTCTTAACACAACATGTAATTATATGTTTATTTGTTTACAATCTACCTCTTTTACTATATTTTAAGTTTCATGGGTACAGAAACTATCCCAGTTTGTTTCAACAATGTATACCTGTGTATAGGACATATCTAGCACAGTGGCTGGGCTCTAAGTGTTAACTATTTGTTGAATGAATTAATAAATGAACTAATAATGTGGACCTTTTAGTTGGAAGAGAGAAGATTATCAGATTCATGATACATGTTGCAGTTTTGGGAAGTTCACAATTTGATACATTACAGGTATTTGGTAAGTACATTAAGTTAGAATGCTTCCTGAAAATATGGGTTGGCCGTTTTGAGAGCTGAAGAATCCAGAAACTAGGGATAAAATGTGTCATTTTAATATCTGTTCTAGGGAATACAATGAGACTTGCACTATACTTTGGTAAAGTCCATAGCCACCAGAGGCCATTGCTTTTCAGAGGCTAAGAAGAGAAGCAACAGCTAGAGCTACAGCCCATTAGGGCTGTTACAGTCTACAAAGATGGGCACAGACAACCAAAAAATGGCTTTGTAGGCTTCATATAGTTGAATCTCGCTTTTTAAAATTCAGTCTGACAATCTCTACCTTTTGATTAGGGCATTTCGACCACATATAAAATTTGTTGAACCTGTAATTCCAGCACTTTGGGAGGCCAAGGCAGGCAGATCACGAGATCAAGAGATCGAGACCATCCTGACCAACATGGTGAAACCCCATCTCTACTAAAAATACAAAAATTAGCCTGGCATGGTGGCACATGCCTGTAATTGCAGCTACTCGGGAGACTGAGGCAGAATCACTTAAACCCAGGAGGTGGAGGTTGCAGTGAGCCAAGATCGCACCACTGCACTCCAGCCTGGCGACAGAGCGAGACTCTGTCTCAAAAAAACAAAACAAAAAAAAATTATTGATATGGTTGAGTTTAAATTTATGATCTTAGTGTTCTTTTTCTATTTGTCACATTTGTTCTTATTTCCTCTTTTCTGCTAATTTTTGAGTTGTTATTTTTATGATTCAATTTTATCTCATTTGTTGGCTTATTGAATATATTATTGATTTATAACATTCATTGATTTTTTTTGGTGATTGCATTAGGACTTATAGGATATATGTTTAATGTATCAGAATGTGCCTTAAAGTGACATTAAATCACTTCATTGAAATATAAGACCTTACAACATTAGACTTTTTTTTTTTGTTTTAATGCAGAGTCTCGCTCTTTTGCCCAGGCTGAAGTACAGTGGTGCGATCTCAGCTCACTGCAACCTCCGCCTCTTGGGTTCAAGTGATTCTCCCAGCTCAGCCTCCTGAGTAGCTGGGATTACAGGTGTGCACCACCATGCCCAGCTAATTTTTGTATTTTTAGTAGAGACAAGGTTTCACTATGTTGCCCAGGCTGGTCTTGAACTCCTGACCTTAGGTGATGTGCCCACCTTGGCCTCCCAAAGTGCTGGGATTACAGACAACATTAGACTTCTGTGTCTCCCCTCTCAGCCTTTGTGCTATCGTTATACAGTTTTCTTCTACGTGTTATAAACCCCACAACACGTGGTTATTTTTTTATTTCAGTGGTCAGTTATCTTTAAAAAATATTTTCAAAATAAGGAAAAAGAGTATTCTGCATTTACTTACATATTGACCATTTCCAGTGCTGTATCCTTTGGATAGATCCAAATTTCCACCTGATATCATTTTCCATGTTAAAGGAATGTCTTCAAGATTTCCTGTAGTAAAAATCTGGTGGTAATTTCTTTCAGCTTTTATATTTGTGATTGGTGTTTATCTTGTCTCCATTTCTGAGAGCTGGGTATAGAATTCTATGCTGATATGTTTTGTTGTTGTTTCTTGAATATATAAAGATGTTGGTCCATTTTCTTCTAACTTATATATTGTCACTAAAGAGAAAGCTGCTACCTTTGTCACTAAAGGGAAAGCTGCTACCACCATTCTTTGTTTCTCTGCACAGGTGATTCTTGTCTCTAGCTGATTTTAATATTTTCTCTTTTTCACTGATTTTAAATAGTTTATGATGTGCCTTAGTGTAGTTTTCTTTATGTGTCTTGTGTTTGGGATTCATTTAGCTTCTTGAATTTGTGAGTTTATAGTTTCCATCAAATTGGAAGATTTTTTCATTATTTGTTCAAATATATTTTTTTCCATCCTTCTCTCTCTCCCTTTCTTTGGGGCCACCAATTTTACATATATTAGCCTTTTGAAATTGCCTTATAGTTCCCTAATGCTGTTCATGTTTTTTGTTTCTATGTTTCATTTTGGAGAGTTTCTATTGCTATGTCTTCAAGTTTTGTAATTTTTTCTTATTCAGTGTCTGTAGTTATTATATCCAGTTTATTTGTCATTTCAGACATTAACTTTTTTCATCCCTAGATGTTTGATTTGGGTGTTTTATATCTTCAATGTCTAAACATGAAACCTTCCTGAATGGATGAAATGAAATTATGTAACTGCTTTAATGTCCTTGTCTACTATTTTTATATCTAGTTCTATCAATACTTTTGTTCAGATTATGGCTCATTTTTTTTCTGCTTCTTTGCATGGCTGGATGTGTTTTATTATGTGCTATACATTGTAACATTGTGAATTTACTAGATTTACTGTGTGAGAGTGTGTGTGTGGGTGTATGTAAGGGTGTGTGTGTGTGTGCTTGTGTGCTTGCTCTGTATCCTGTTACTTGGAAGTACTTTCATCCTTTCAAGACCTACTTTTTAAGTTTTTTAAGATAAAGAGGGCTTCCATCTAAGGCTAATTTTCCCTACTACCAAAGCAATATATTCTAAATACTCCACCCAATGCCCCATGAATTACAATGTCCTTCCACACTGACTGGTAGAAATCCAAACTATTCCTGGCCCTGTGTGAACTTCACTGGTTATTTTACCTTTTCTTTTTAATTGGTTCTTTCCTGGCTAGGGTAGTTTCCTCACACACATGCAGTAATTAGTCCCCATCTGAGGGTTCTCTTGCTCCATCCTTCTCTCCTTCAGCTCCTTTCCGGGTGTTCTCCTTCCCAGTACCCACCCAAATTCTCAATTCTGTATCCCCAACTCAGGTAGACCACCCTCTGGCCTGAAATCTGGAACTTTCCTCTAGACAATAAGCCACAGTAATTGTGGGCTTATTTTGTTTCCTTTTTCTCAAGAATGATTGTTTTGTACTGGCTGTTGTCCAATATCTGAAACTCATTGTTTTACATATTTTGTAAAGTGTTCTAATTGTTTGGATGGTAGGGTAAATACGGTGTCTGTTTGCCTGTTTTGGCTGGAAGATGAAGTGCCCACAAACTATACATTTTGACGAGTTCTTCACCGTGTACAGGATAAAGTTCAAAGTCATTAGTTTAGCATACTTAGTACATTACAAGCAGACTTCATGACAATCCCCTACCCACACCTCACCCACTTCTAGTAACTCAAGACAGCGTGCCACATCTTGACCATATCCATACTTTTTCATGTCTTAGTGCATTGCACATGCTCTTGTCTTTGCCTAGAATGACTTTATTCCCCTGTATCTTCCATCTCTCCAAATTCCACTTGTTCCCCAAGACCCAACTCAATTACCAGTCCCTCTGTTAAATTTTACCAGACCTGAGTGTTAGTTGCTACAGGATATGATTTTATTATGTCCTTATGACACTATTATGGAGTGTTGTTATTTGACTTACACACCTGATGGAGATGTCTTCATCTCCTCAAGGGCAGTAACCTCGACATCGTATTCACATTTTCATTTCCCAGCCAAGCTTAGTGCCTGACTTAGGTTCTTGGCAAATGTCTACTTCTGAATGAGTGCCCTGTCACAGTGCATAATCTTGCTTTCTGAAAATAGTATTGGCTTGCTTATTTGGAGGAATGTGGGAATGATTAAAAAAATAAAACTTGGACTGGAATAGCCGCCATGGTCTAGCAGGTGTTCTGTGTTATGTTAATCACGGAGGATGCTGGGCAGGTGCTGGTTCTCTTCTAAGCCTTTATCTCAGCATTAAAACAATTCATAGCCAATAGCTGGGATTTTTCTCTCACAGATGGTGGAGTTCCGTGACTTACGTCTGGGAGAGGTAAGTGCAGGAAGAGTTGTTCTTTGGAAGTTCCATAAAGGGAATATAATCACTTCTAAAGCACCAGCTTCAACCGAAAGAGCTGGAATCAGCTACTTCTGGCCTGACCAAAGCTGGTGTCTTAGACAGCTATGTCTCAGGTATGCCCTGAACTGCCTGGGGCATGTGTCTCGGTATAATGTATATTAGGGATTCAAGATTCTTAACTGTTCTTGAAGGCTAACAATTTAGGAAAGAGCAAACATTTCGGAAGCCCACCTCCTTATTCAAGAGGGAGAAGCGTAATCAGTTATGTCTCAGAATAAAACAAAGTCCACCAGAATGTTAACACACACACACACACACACACACTCTCACTCTCTGTCTCTCTCTCTCTCTGTCTCTCTCTCCTGAGTTTAGTTGCCTGCCAGACAAAGGAGTATATACTGTCAACAAAATTCACTGAATACTTAACAGGAGGGAGTCAAGGTGAGGATCAAAAGGCTCTATTCACTAGGAAGGGGCTTCAAGGTGGCTATACTAAGCAGTGATTGAAAACTCCGTCTCTGAATGGAACAAAATGAGTTCTTGTCTGCACGTTTGGCTTAATCATGTTCCATTAGTCAAAGTGTTCTGTACTTTGGTACACTGGTTCTGACATACCAGATTACTCACAATTCTGAGTCCTTTATCAGCTTGGGATGTTGGTTTGCTGAAAGTTCATGGTTGTTTAATGACTTCATCTGATTGGAAACAGTCTTGATGAACCTAACACTCAGTTTTGACTTCTTCTATGCACATGTAGCTATACGTGCAAAATTGTCCTTTTACACATGTTATCATGTGATTTATCCCATGTAGAATTTGGGCAGGGGGCATACCTGATTTAGCTTGGAGAAGGGCGCAACACAGACTGTATATTGATAGGGGAAAATTAATGATATTCGATATATAAAACTCTGAAAAAATATAATTTATCAAATGCTGAAGAAAAGAATTTGGGCTTTGCAGTAGGGAAGACTTAGTTTTGCACTGCAATTTGGTCACTGATTTTCTGAACACATTTGTCTTAATCTCAGTTTTTTTCATATAAAACAGAAAATATCAGTCTTATCAGCTAATGGGATGATTAAATGAGATGATGTATGTAAGCCAGCTCCGTCAGTGTCCTACCTGCTTCTCACGGGATAAACAGTGAATAGCTGATAGTTTTCTGTGGAGCAAACCTCCACCTATATGCACACTGTATATGTGAGTGCCTCCACTGTCCCTGCCTACCCTCCTGCACTCTTTGCCTCCTTCTGACAATGTCCCTTCCACTTCTATACTTGCACTCCCCTTTTCATATATAACTTCTTTTATTTCTTGTTTCTCCCTGAAAACACAATATTTGCAGATCCAAAAGATGACCTTAATTCATAGTCTTCATTAAAATTAGATTGTATTATAACTTCAGTACAGCGTTCCTGTTTATTGTATGCTTGGTGTTGGAAATTAGACTCTGAATGCTTGGTGTTGGAAATTAGACTGCCTTGAGGAAGGCAAATCATCAAATGCAGGGGCAAAAGAGTTTTAGATTTGGTAACATCAGACAACTAGTGTCTTAGATGTCCAGAACTAGTGAGTATTACTCCCTTCATTCTCTACCCCCAATACAGGGCCCTACATGGCCTATAGCATAATTCTAATTTTACTCAAATGGCAAAAATCTTCTTTGATACACTCAGAACACTGTGGAATATTTGGTACTTGTTGGCCAAGGCTGGAAGATCTGTCCTTCTTTCTGTGCACAGGAGAAAACAGTGACATTTGAGACCAAGGAATGTGTGTGATTATAAACCAACAAATGCTCAAGTTTCCATAAAACAAGATGGAGAACTGGGTACCCTGTTTCATTAAAAACAAAGAACAAAACAAAACAAAAAGTATATGCCTTTGAGAATATGTAAGAATCCTGGATATCTGGCCCTGAAGTCTGAGGGACTTTCTTCACCATTTTCTTACCAAATCTAGTTTAAAGCTTTCTCTAATGCATTAGAAGAATTTTTCTAAAGGAGTGACAAAAGTACATGGTACAAAGTGGCTTAAAGTGACTGTAATGTTGTTTTGCAACATTTTAGGCAGGATTGGGACTATAATATTCATTACTGTTTGATATGGTTTGGCTCTGTGTCCCCACCCAAATCTCACCTTGAATTGTATTCCCATAATTCCCACATGCGGTGGGAGGGACCTGGTGGGAGATGATTGAATCATGGGGGTGGATTACCCATACTGTTCTCATAGTAGTAAATAAGTCTCACGAGATCTGATGATTTTATCAGGGGTTTCCACTTTTGTGTCTTGCTCATTCTCTCTTTGCCTGCTGCCATCCATGTAAGATGTGATTTGCTCTTCCTTGCCTTCCACCATGATTGTGAGGCTTCCCCAGCCACGTGGAACTGTAAGTCCAATTAAATCTCTTCTTTTTGTAAATTGCCCAGACTTGGGTATGTCTTTGTCAGCAGTGTGAAACAAACTAATACACTGTTTGTTCAAAAAGAGCCATCCATGAAAGATGTATACAGTGTGAACCTTATGAAAGAGGAAAAAGAAGATTGCAGTGTGACTAGGACAGGATATGTTATACTGCATTTAAAAGAAATGAATCCTCGAATCCCAGAGTCTTGAAACAACACAGCTAATTTGTCTCTCATAGTACATGTCCATCACTGGTCAGCAGGGCGTTCTGCTGCATGTACACAAAGGCCCAAGCTGACCATCTTACAGCTCCTTCATCTGGAGAGCACATCTTCCTCCTCAGCCCTGCTGGCAGGAGAAATGAAGGCCTTTCAACTGCCTCAGCTCCTTCTGTCTCTATCTCTCCATTCTTCCTGAAAACTTACTATCTGCAGGTCCAAAAGATGATCTTTATTCATATTCCTCATTGGGAGAATGGAAATTGAAAATTGACACCCCTCCCTTCTGCTTATATTTTGTTAGCCTGAACTAGTCTATGGTCATGATTAATTGGAAGGGCACTGGGAAATGTGTGAGAAAATGGAATATTTGGGACAACAGTATTGTCTTTGCCTCAGCCTGCTCTTTTGATCACTGAATATCTATTTACACCCTATATTAGTCCATTTTCGCACTCCTAATAAAGACATACCCAAGACTGGGCAATTTACGAAAGAAAGAGGTTTAATGGACTTAACAGTTCCACATGGCTGGGGAGGTTTCACAATCATGGTGGAAGCCAAGGAGGAGCAGGTCACATCTTACATGGATGGCGGCAGGCAAAGAGAGAGCTTGTGCAGGGAAACTCCCCTTTTAAAAACGTCTCATGAGACTTATTCACTATCAAGAAAACAGCATGGGAAGCCTGCCCCGATGATTCAATTACCTCCCACCAGGTCCCTCCCACAACCTGTGGGGATTTGAGATGAGATTTGGGTGGAGACACAGTCAAACCATATCATTTAGTCCCTGGCCCCTCTGAAATCTCATGTCCTCACATTTCAGAACCAATCATGCCTTCCCAACAGTCCCTCAAAGTCTTAACTCATTTAAGCATTAACTCAAAAGTCCACAACCCAAAGTCTTATCTGAGACAAGGCAAGTTCCTTCTGCCTATGAGCCTGTGAAATCAAAAGCAAGTTAGTTACTCCCTAGAAACGATGGGGGTACAGGCATTGGGTAAATACAGCCATTCCAAATGGGAGAAATTGGCCAAAAGAAAGGGGCTAGAGGCCTCATGCAAGTCCAAAATCCAGTGGGACAGTCAAATCTTAAAGCTCCAAAATGATCTCCTTTGACTCTATGTCTCATATCGTAGTCACACTGATGCAAGAGGTGGGTTTTCATGATCTTGGGCAGCTATGCCCCTGTGGCTTTGCGGGGTACAGCCTCTCTCCTGGCTGCCTTCACAGGCTGGTGTTGAGTGTCTGTGGCTTTTCTAGATCCATGGTACAAGCTGTCAGTGGGTCTACCATTCTGGGGGCTGGAGGATGGTGACCCTCTTCTCATGGCTCCACTAGGCAGTGCCCCAGTGGGGACTGTGTGTGGACACTCTGACCCCACATTTCACTTCTGCACTGCCCTAGCAAAAGTTCTCTATGAGAGCCCCGGTCCTGCAGCAACTTCTGCCTGGGCATCCAGGCATTTCCATACATCTTCTGAAACCTAGGCAGAGGTTCCCAAACCCCAATTCTTGACTTCTGTGCATTTGCAGGCTCAACACCATGTGGAAACTGCCAAGGCTTGGGGCTTGCACCCTCTGAAGCCACAGGCAAGTCCTGCCTTGGCCCCTTTCAGCCATGGCTGGAGCGGCTGCAATGCAGGGCACCAAGACCCTAGGCTGCACGCAGCACAAGGACCCTGGGCCCAGCCCACAGAGCCATTTTTTCCTCCTAGGCCTCTAGGACTGTGATGGGAGGAGCTGCTGTGAAGACCTCTGATATGCCCTGGAGATGTTTTCCCTATTGTCTTGGGGATTAACATTTGGCTCCTCATTATGTAAGCAGATTTCTGCAGCTGGTTTTAATTTCTCCTCAGAAAATGGGATTTTCTTTTCTGTTGTATTGTCAGGCTGCACATTTTCCAAACTTTTATGTTCACCTTCCCTTATAAAACTGGATGCTTTTAACAGCACCCAGATTATCTCTTGAATGCTTTGCTGCTTAGAAATTTCTTCCACCAGATATCCTAAATCATCTCTCTCAAGTTCAAAGTTCTATAAATTTCTAGGATGGGGCAAAATGCCACCAGTCTCTTTGCTAAAACATAACAAGAGTCACCTTTGCTCCAGTTCCCAACAAGTTCCTCATCTTCACCTGAGACCACCTCAGCCTGAACTTTATTGTCCTATTGCTACCAACATTTTGGGCAAAGCCATTCAACAAGTTTCTAGGAAGTTCCAAACTTTCCAGCATTTTCCTATCTTCTGAGCCCTCCAAATTGTTCTGACTTCTGCCTGTTACCCAGTTCTAAATTCGCTTCCATAGTTTTGGGTATCTTTTCAGCAACGCCCCACTCTGCTGGTACCAATTTTCTATATTAGTCCATTTTCATGCTGCTGATATATCCAAGACTGGGCAATTTACAAAGATAGAGATTTAATTGGATTTACAGTTCCATGCGGCTAAGGAGGCCTCACAATCATGGTGGAAGGCAAGGAGAACCAAGTCACATCTTACGTGGATGGCAGCAGGCAAAGAGAGAGAACTTGTGCAGGGAAACTCCCCTTTTTAAAACTATCAGATCTTGTGAGACGTATTCACTATCATGTGAACAGCATGGAAAAGACCTGCTCCCAAGATTCAGTTACCTCCCACCAGGTCTCTCCCACAACCTGTGGGAATTTGAGATGAGATTTTGGTGGGTACACAGCCAAACCATATCACTTCCTTATTCCCAATTTCCATAGACAACCTAGAAGTTCAATTTGATCAATGCGTCTGGCACCCATTACAGAATCACTGAATGCTATACAATAGTCACCATATCAGGTTAGGACCTGACTCTTCTTGGTCTGCAGATCTAAGAGCTAAGAAGATGAGTTTTCTGCTGCCCATATAACTAGTACCCAGTGGTAGAACAAGAACAGATTAACATCAATAAACACGTTCTGGAAAGCCAAGAATGGAAGTTATGAGCATTCACTCTTCTGCTTTATTGGCCTCTTCTCACTAGAAAGAAGGGGCTCTTCTTCCACTTTCTGGCTTTTTCCGGCTGTCTGAAAGGGGTCTTGTATTTCTAAGTATAATCTATCCCACTGCATAATTAGTGTAAATGATATTAAAGTGTCTGGTGGGGAGGAGAGAGGCGAGTATCTTTGAAAGGGGCAAAGACATGTCCCAAGGAGGAAGAGGTCATGGTGGGAACCCAGGTACTGCTTTGGCGACATCTCAGCAGGAGGGAGAGGAACCCGACAGGTTGGCTTAGTTTGTATCTCAGGGAGGCCCAAGGGAACTGCCATTCCACCTGTTTTTCCTTTTTCAAGGCTCAGTCTTTCCTTTTTTCTTCCCTGCCTCCCTTACGAATTTCTGGAGCACATGCTGTGTGCAGACAACACTTGGAAGTGGCCTGTGGATTTATCAGGGAATACGTGATAGGTCTTACCCTGTTGGCACCAGTAGTCTACTGGGAGAAATAATTATAATATTGTGTGATAATTCTTAAAAATAGAAATATTATCAATGTAATCTGGGAGGAGAGAAAAGGAAATGGCCAGTCCTAGAACATCGGTTTCTTCAGTGAACTCTTTATTAATTTCTGTGGTATTGTGCTCTCCTGAATCCTTATCTCAAGAAACTCTTTGACTCTTTGTTTTTTGAATGTGCTTTCTCTGTCTCATATATTTGTACTTCTTTTTAATATCCAGAGGAATTTATCATGGGTCTGTTTTTGTCCTCTAGGGTTCTTCAAATCGTATAAACTGAGGCAGTACGAGAATTTATGGAAAAATATATAAGTAGCTCATAGATTCTGGCAGCAGTGAAAAACCAGACTTGGCAAATGGCTCAGCAGAAGAGAAGTTCCTCTTCCAGTAAGATTCTGGGTAGGGCATTACCATGGGAACCTTGATACTAGAGTGGTGGTTGCTGGGACATCTCAACTCTTTTTGCATCTTTAAGTCTCCAGTTCAACACACCAAGTCCTGAGGGGAAGCATCTAATTGACCTCACCTTGATGTGTGTTTACATCCTGGTCACTAGAGGGTAGGGGGAGGGAATTACTGGCTTCTTCTCCCATAGTGAGGGGTGGGGCCCTGCTCCCACCAAGATCCACACAGTCAAGTTTCTTCCAAAATAGGAGAGTATTTGGATATTGAATATATAGACAAGTAACTTCTCCCTCTGTCATTGCCTGCCTCCATTTTATCAGAAAATTCTGATTCATCCCAGATCTTTAACTCCAGCTCTGACCATCTACACCTGTTTTTCCAAATGCATTCAGGGGCATCCTCTTGGGTGCTCCATGGGATCTAAACTCACATAGGATAATGACCAGGCACATCATCCTTCTTCCCCTTCTTGGACTATTTCTTTGAGAATCACCTGAGAAACGAGTTAAAAATGCAGATTTTCTAGACTTCCTCTCTCTCCTCTGCAATGCTGATTTTTGAGCTTCTGGAGGAAAGCCCAGGAGTCTGTCATTTTCAGCAGGTGGCCCAGGAAATTTTCAAACTAATAATGGCTGTGCTCTTTGGGAAACAGGGTTTTCATCTATTACAAATTTTTGCCAATGTTTTCTCTGCTGTATCTCTCAAGTCTTCCCAATCTTTTCCCTAAAACAGCATGTCTTCTCTATTGCAAAGACTACGTTCGAGCCATCTTTATTACTAACTTTATACTCTATCTGTCCCACCATCACCAGTACAGAACTTCTCATAGGCCTCTCTACCTATTCTGTGGCGATAGCATCAGGGAGATCCAGGGAAACTACCTTCTACCTTCTGCATCCCTTGGAGGTTGTCTGTATTTCCAGAAATTGAGTTTTGTGTGGCTGCTTTGGTTGATACAGTATGAGATAACTGGAGGCCGGACTCGGTGGCTCATGCCTGTAATCTCAGCACTTTGGGAGGCTGAGGTGGGAGGATCACTTGAGCCTAGGAGTTCAAGACCAGCCTGAGAAACATGGTAAGACCCCCTCTCAACAAAAAATAAGAAAATTACCCAGATGTGATGGTGTAAGCCTGTGGTCCAAGCTACTGGGGAGGCTGAAGTGGGAGGATCACTTGAGCCCAGGAGGTTGAGGCTGCAGTGAGCCATATTCATGCCACTGCACTCCAGCCTGGGTGACAGAGTGAAAACCTGTCTCAAGAAAAAAAAGAAAAAGAAAAAAAAAAAAGAGAACTAGAAAGGCACAGGTACTGACCATTTAGAATGGGTACTGACTAGAAGCAATAGGTGACTGATGCAAAAGTGGCCTGAATCCTCATCATAGTAAACAGTAACACTTTGACTAGACTTCTGTTTCTGCAACCCAACAGGTTTTCACTAGGGCAGATTTGCACAGGTCATGCCATAAGTCAAATTATTTGTCAATGTGCCCTTCTGGCCCTGCTCAAGGGATGTTCTGTGTGACCTGCAGTGAATATTTACTCTCTTGTTTGGGCACAGTATGAGCACATTATGATCCAGCCCTTATGATCTCCTTTGGATCTTTCTTTTCAAGCGTGATGGTTTAAAGGATTGTTTTGTACCATGGAACTATCCCAGAAAATTATTTTGAGGGTTCTTCTCTTGTTCACTAGCCTGGCTTAAAAGTATGGCTTTACTTTCTGTCTTTATGGTAAGCGAGAGGTTAGAAGGATATGCTTGAATAAGGAGACTGCCTTCCTCTACACTGACAGTATTTTATTAAGAGGATTAGAACATTTTCTTTGTCTTGTATTTTATACATTGATATGATTTTATGTCTTCTCTCACCTTGAAACTTTCTTTGTAGATTTTAATTTAAAAGGTGAAGAGATAGGCCTCAATTTCCTTGATTCTTTGAACTCTGAGTTGGAAGATGATGGTAGTAAATCATTGGAGGCTCAGAGGTGAGAGAGTACCATTTGTTCTGGGAGGACTCTACGTCGTAAATTTGTCCTTAGACTTACAAGAATGTTAAACACCAAAGAAAGAAGCCTACATCATCTCTATTCTCGACCTCGAGCGAGGATTAGCTTTGTCCTGGGCAGCCTGTAAGAACACACAGTGTCACTGCTCCCTTGTGTTTGTGCACTAAAGCTCTGCTCTTCATGGTCAGTCAGAGCAGTACAACCAACAGCTCAATGCCAAAGCTGAATAATATGGGAACGTATCCTGAGCACTTCCAATTTATTTAATAACGTATATATGAATCTAGGTTCACATATTCAGATACGTGAGAAATACTATCTTTTTTTTTTTTTTTTTTTTTGAGATGGAGTTTCACTCCTGTTGCCCAGGGTGGAGTGCAATGGTGCGATCTTGGCTCACCGCAACCTCTGCCTCCTGGGTTCAAGTGATCCTCCTGCCTCAGCCTCCTGAGTAGCTGGGATTACAGGCATGTGCCACCATACCCAGCTAATTTTGTATTTTTAGTAGAGACAGGGTTTCTCCATGTTGGTCAGGCTGGTCTCAAACTCCCGACCTCAGGTGATCCGCCTGCCTCAGCCTCCCAAAGTGCTGGGATTACAGGCTAACATCTTTATTTATGTTCTCCAAATCAGTCTAATTAGAAATTGGGCATGTCATACTGAGGGGTTCTCTAGGGTCCTGGGCCTTATACAGGAGAGACCACCTACTTGTCTGTTATTTGTCCTTATAGATCATCAGAGACAACCGCTCTCCTTGTCTACACATTCTCTTTAGGTCTGAGATCTCTCTGCTTGGGAAAACAAGATATTCTGTAAACTGGTTCGGTGGGCCTATCTCTGTAGAAGCAGCACAGTCCTCTTCTCTGAGGTCTTGCTTCTCCTCCCTGACACTCCCCACCTCCTCAGCGCAGGGACAGATCTTTCTTTTATGAAGCTCCTTCTTGCTGTCTGCTTTTTCTCTCCATTCTACAATTTCCCTGAAACCTTGTTCTTATACTGAATCATTAATGACAAAAATTTGGTTTCCCTTTCGTTGAGAACACAGGGACAAAGGCTCAGAAAGTGAGGGGTCTATTTGCGTCTTATCCTTCTAGTGTAGCAAAGAAAAAAAATAAAGAAGGCTGATAGTAGAAGTCTCATATCCTAACAACCAGGCATTTGTTGAGTTCCTACTATGTATAACACTCAATACACTTTCCTTCTTGTGAATTGGTGCTGATGGTAGCTTAGGCACTCTGTTAAGCATTGAAGGCATATGGTGGTCCTTGCCTACATCAGGTGGGGTTCAGGGTGCAGTCAAAAAAAATCAGTTTTTGCAAATTTAAGCAAAAGGGGCTGGGTGCATCAAAGAAGTCCCCACTCCCCCTCCGCCCCCATACACATACACTCAAAAAAAAAAAAAAAAGAAAAGAAAAAAATGATATGGAGTTAGCCAGATGAATGAGAGAAAACACTTAAGAAATATGTAGGGGCCAGGTACGGAAAATGAAGAAAGGCAAATAACAATGAATAATCTAGGCTCTGCCCTCAAAGGCCTTTACAGCTCGGTGAGGAAATGGGCCTTTATATATGTAATACAAGGCAATGAATGAAAGGAGGCAAAGCTAATCCCAGTTCTGCTTGGAGATTGCAGCATCAGGGCTTTTAGAAGAAAAGTTGGTGCTGAGCAGCATATAACCTTTGAATACTAACACAGTGTTAGAGTTGATGTTCAGATTATCTGGACAGGTCAAATCTGTCTGGACAAGGGAGAAGAGTAGGCTGCCTTGCGTAAACAGTAGAACATTCTAAATGGAGAAGCCACTTTAAAATTCTCTTCCTTGAAACCTTGCATGGTCAGTGGCAAAATGTCACAGCTGAGTTTGGAAGAAGACATACCATTTGCATTGATTAAATCATTTTCATTAATCAGGGCAGTTAATATTGTAATGTTACAATATTACAATGTAATGCTACATGCTGGATGGATGTGTTGTTAGATACTATTGCTACTTATCAAATAGCAACACCGGGTCAATCTGGAAGAATAACTTATTAAGGTGTTCATCTGTATTTTAGCATCATTGCTATAAACAAATCAGAAAGAATGGAAGCTATCATTTCTTTGTGGACAACTAAACCCTCTCACCCCACACATGAACATTTTCTTTACCTAACAAGCAGTAATTTGAACCCAAGACCAAGGATGGTAACAGTGTGGTCTTTGCTGTCCCTAGAGCAGATTTAGAGGAGTGCATTCCCTCAAATCTTTGAATCACAGTGTGGAGGAAAAAGGTAAGGGCTTTGAAGAGGCTGGTGGGCTAAACCTGGAGGATAGTTTATCTGCAGTGAGAAAAGGGGTAAGTTCACCACACCATTTCTTTCTTTCTCTCTCTCTCTCTCTCTTTTTTTTTTTTTTTTTGTTAGTTTTTGTCTCATAATCATAAACTTAACTCTGTAATCCGGCTAGATGTGGAAGAGAATTAGGAAAATATGGAACTCAAAGAACTGTAGCAAGAGCACAAAGATTATAGGATACTGAGAGCAAATAGGGTAGAGGGGTGCTCTCCTGAGCTGCAAAAGGAACGGTCTGGTAGCTAAGGTAAAACACAAATCAAATTTATTAGATTCGTCCACACTCAGCAGTGATGATCTTCTTGCTGGTCTTGCTATTCCTAGAACAGAAGCACTCCACGACTTCCACAGTGTTCATGCCATCTTTCACCCTGCCAAAGACCACACGCCTGCCATCCAGCCGCTCAGTTTTGGCAGTGCAGATGAAAAACCGGGAATCATTTGTGTTGGGGCCAGCATTTGCCATGGACAAGATGCCAGGACCCGTATGCTTCAGGATGAGGTTCTCATCATCAGATTTGTCCCTGCAGATGGACTTGCCACCAGTGCCGTTGTGGTGTGTGAAGTCACCACTCTGACACATAAACCCTGGAATAATTCTGTGAAAGCAAGAACCCTTATAACCAAATCCTTTTTCTCAAGTTCTCAGAGCAAGACAGTTTCCTGTGGTCTTTGGAACTTTGTCTGCAAACAGCTCAAAGGAGATGCTGCCCAAGGGTTTGCTATGGCGATGTTGAAGAATACTGTGAGGTTGAACGTGGCTGGTGGCAAGGGGCTCTGGGTAGCATGGGTGGCATATGCAAATCTCCCCCCATGACTATTTCATGTGTGTATGTATGTGTGTGTGTGTGTGTGTGTGTAATCTGTGAATGGTAAAGATCCATGCCCCATTTACACATTACTTCCTATTTGGTTAATAAAATTCTGTCTGATGTGTGAATGCCTGGGGTGGGAATAGGAGATTAACTCTGAGATCCATGCTCTTGAGGTTTATCAAGAAGGATTGCTAGGCCTAGGCTTAGAATAATGAAATACACCGCCCATCTGTGAATGAATAATGTGGGCTCAGACGGTGAGCATCTCAGCAGCAGTCTGCACTAAAGACTCTTGTGCCCCAAACATCACTGAGTTTGAGTTTCTCAACATGCTGTTGCATGAGAGCTAAAGATCAAATTTAATTTGATTCAGGTGTTATTACCAATAAAATAATCTATAAAAAAGTTGCAAGACTGCTTGCAAGGGTATATTCAAATGAAGAAGCCAAGTTTTGTTTTTTTTTTTTTTTTTTTTTTTTTTTTTGAGATGGAGTCTTGCTCTGTCACCCAGGCTGGAGTGCAATTGTGCAGTCTCGGCCCACTGCAACCTCTACCTCCTGGATTCAAGTGATCCTCGTGCCTCAGCCTCCCGAGTTGCTGGGATTACAGGCATGCGCCACCATGCCTAGCTAATTTATATATTTTTTAGTAGAGACAGGGTTTCGCCATGTTGGCCATGCTGGTTTTGAATTCCTGAGCTCAGGTGATCCACCCACCTTGGCCTCCCAAAGTACTGGGATTGCAGGCGTGAGTCACTGTGCCTGGCCAGAAGCCAAGTTCTAATTGTGAGTTCTGTAAATACTTAGAGCTTTCTGATGTGGCTGTGGAATAGACTGGTGTCCCATAGAACTTTCTGTGATGATGGAAACATTCTAGATCTGCACTGTTCAGCCCAGTAGCCACTATATGTGGCTATTTAAATTTAAACTTTCAATTAAAATTAAATACAATTTTAATTCCTAAGTCACACTGGCCACATTTCATGTGCTTGGTGGACACATATGGTAGTGGCTTCCATATTGGATAGTTCTGGAATCAAGAGTCTTCTGTGTAGGTGATCTTTAGAGCTGGTATTTGGGAAATAGTTTTCAACTTTTCTGCTAAGTCTGATAGATTAATCGACCAGAAGGGGTTGCTTGAAGCATTGTGTGGGAAGCACTTGCAATCATATTTAGATACACTGAGAGAGAATGTTGTGGTAAATGGTAATCTGAGTGTGGGAATGAGGTACAGTGCTATGGTTTAATTATTTACCTTTTCTCATTTTAAACTTTTCCTCACATCAGAGAGAACACGTGTATTGAGCAAACCATTCAAAACCTCGCTTCTCATGTGATCCTGCTTCCCATCTGTTTGGATCAGCTGTCTCAAGAGACACCTGTTTCTACTCTTCGTTAAGGGTGGGGACAGTGAGTGCGCCCCCTGTCTCTTTCCCCACAAATCACATACAGTCACACACACAGTGTAATATAGTTGATCAGCAAACTTTCCTGTCCTGTTCTCCCTTGCAGACTTACATGTGGGATCCTCAGAGAAGACTCAGGGAGATGGGAACTGGGCAGGCAAGCCTTGATTAAAAGGAGGAGTAAATGGTGAAGGAAAGAACCGCTTTTTCTGTCCTCATTCCCCTATGAAATTGACATATTTTTTTTCCCACTGAGAACACCAGTAACATCTCTGGTAATATTATGCTACCGTGAACTAACATCTTTCTTTCCTTCCCTATTTTGAACCCTTGGGTGGTTTGTCTGGCCATCACACATCGTGATTTTTGAAAGAATTAAGTACATTGACCTCTTGCTGTTAGCATTTCTGTAGTTTGCTCAAGGAGTTTATTTAGGGAAGGGAAGACGAAAGGTTCATAAGAATAATTTCTTTTTCTTTTACTCCCTTATTGTGTATGAGTCTATTTTTTTTTCCCCAATAGCTATGACCTTCTTACATTGGTATCTAGAAGAGAAGTTGACAAAAGCCAACATGCAATGTAGGATTTATTGAACTGAGGTGCCTGGGATTTAACGGAAAGTCTTGTATTTAAGACTGTGTCAATGGTACACTATCTGATTTTCCCCACTTCAATGGCTAAATGAAGATTATCTGAGACATGAACCCAATTCAGGCTGGACTGCCAATAGCTACCCCAGAGTTGCTGTTTAGCCCTGGTACCCTAATAATGCCGCTTGTATCAATCCCCCGTTTTTTCAGTACTTCACCATTAGGATACCGTCCATAGGGTCTGCAGATGGTGGGCCCACTGAACTGAGCTGAAAATATGGATGTAACGTTTACATTGTCTACTTGGCCAACAAGCAGTGAAAATATACACACTACTTGTATACATGTGGAATATACACATCATAGTTTAGTAAGGTTTGGCTGCCACCTGGTGGGGGAAATTCTACAGTATGTTCATTTCAATGTCAAACACATAAGACTCAAGTAATTAGTCACCTAACTGTATGCTCGGATGCTTAAGATACTCCAAAATAGTTCCGTTACCTTAAAGGAATTAAAGACTTATAATTGTGGTTGTGTTAGGGCATGTACCTGCTATCCGCAAATATGATTGCTCATTAACCAAGTAAGACTCAGGCCCCAGAGTCTTTGTCTTCGAGGGTTCTTTCCAGCTCTGAGGTTGTGTCAGTCTTCACCTAGACTTCGAGAATAAACTTGAGGCCAGAATTATTAAGATTCTTATTGCCAGCTGGAGCTAACACACGTCCCACCAGTTCCAAGCCAGGTGTGAAATCTCCTGGAAACCACCCACTCTTAGAACAGATCTCATGGAACAAATTACAACAGGAAGGAATCCTCACCTCCCTTTATCAGAAAATAGCCCTGTAAGCAAGGAGCATGTAAAGAAGTAGAATGGAAAAGCAGGCAAGTTAAGTTTTAACAATGCTAAGTACCTGACAGATTTTCCTTAAGTTGATTCTTTTTTCTAATCAATGTCTAAAAAAAAAAAAAAAAAAAAAACAACTACAAAAAAAAAAAAAAAAAAAAAGGAAAATGATGATCTACTTTCTTTGGGTTGTGGAACAATAAGTAAGACATCTTGATCTTGTAGAATGACCATATAACAATATGTTGAATCAGATTTATACCCTTCCCGGATTTCCTTGCTTCCTTTTCCTGGGCCACTGGCTGCTGGCTCCATGAAGAGTCCCATCACTGCTGTCCCCTCACGGAATCTCAGTGTCTACCTTGTCTTCCAGCATTGGCGAAGGCCCAGTTCAATGGGCCTAGTCAGGTCAGGTATGGGCACCAATGCTGCTGCAGCTCCCACTGTGCCAGATTCAGTGAGAGCCATGCTGGAGCCTGCCTTCCCCTGGGAGAGGCCAAGGGAAGAGCCTGGACTCAGCTTTCCCATTGGCTGCCTGGAGGAACCAGTGATAACCCTAGTGAAAGTGCAGGGGTAGGCACTGGGTCATAGGCAGAGGGATTCGCTTGGGCAAAGGCCTTGAGAGAGCAAAGAGAGTTTAGAGAACTGCACGTTGTCAGCGTGGCTGGAGTGTGATGAGCAAATGGAAGAGGAAGGCAGAAGACAGATGACACAAGGCTTTGCAGGATGACCTTGAACCTTAGCCAGTGTCAATGGTAAGCTATGTAAGCAAAAGAGTATTGCAAGCAGGTTCGTGGTTTAAGAACTGGCTGCAGGGTAGAAACATGATTAGAGGGAGACAGAACTTGAGAAAGGGAGACAAGGAGATGGTTGGGGGAATGGAGACTGGAGATGATGGGGGCACTAGGTGGTGGCAATTGACTTGTAGTCAGGTGACCAGAAGTCTGTTCTGACTCTGTCACTAACTTTGGTTGAATTATTTAAGCCTTCTGTTGTTCCATGTTCTCATCAATGAGTCAGAGTTAAAACTACCTCAGCTGGGTGCAGGGGTGCACATCTGTAATCCTAGCACTTTGGGAGGCTGAGGCAGGCAGATCACCTGAGGTCAGGAGTTCGAGACCAGCCTGGCCAACATGGTGAAACCCCATCTCTGCTAAAATACAAAAATTAGCCAGGCGTGGTGGCATGTGCCTCTAATCCCAGCTACTTGGGAGGCTAAGGCAGGAGAATCACTTGAACCCTGGAGGTGGAGGTTGCAATGAGCTGAAATCATGCCATTGCCCTCCAGCTTGGGCCAAAAGAGTGAAACTCCATCCCAAAAAAGCAAAGCAAAGCAAACAAAACAAAACAAAACAAAACAAAAACTACCTCATTCCTAGTCTTTAGAATTAAATAATTTGAATGCACTTACTAATAGGTGCTTCATAAATATGATTTGGGTGTGAAAGGTATGAGGACGGAGTGGCCTCCCCTGAGTTAGCACAGCTGTCAGGCCAGCTGAGCATAGCCACCACCAAGGCCTCACTAAAGTAGGCCCTAGGTTTTCTCAAGATAACAAGTGATTTACTTGGATGTAAGGAGAGTTATCTTTAAATACTGTCTCCACAGGATTAAGGCGCCGGAACGATTGCTGGTGATAGAAATGTCAACACCAAAAGGCCGGCAGGACACTAGAAACAGCAGCGTCAGGATGTGCCAGCTGGCATTTGCTGCATGCTGTGCTATGCGTGTGTGAGCACACAGACACATAAACATTGTAATTAACCATCCTGGGCTGATAGTATGTTCATACAGTCAAAACAGGTGATGGATTTGAAATGCAATTTGAACTTAATCATTTGGGTGAGGTGATTTCAGAGTCGACTAATTTAGCAAACCACTTTTAAAGGGTGCTAATTAAAAATTGCCTGGGGTTAACAATTTGCTGCCAGAACTGCAGAAAAATGGGCATGGAAAAATTTCAGTCCAGCTAATTATTGGCTAAAGCGTAAGACTCGATTACCATGTCAGGGGAATTTTTTTAATGGGGATATTTTCATTCAAAGCTTTTAATTTTTTAATTTAGGGGAAGAATTATTGAGACGCTAGAATTAGTATTGAGAGACTAGAATCCTGGGGTGAGAAAGACATAGTATCTTATTTGCTTTATTTTGTTCATCATTAGTTCTACCTAGTGTCATTAAGGCAAATACATTTTTGCGTACTAGATTGAGGAACCTTGGAGTCCTAGTTTGTAGATGCTTAATTGTCTGAGATAGCACTGAAGCCTAAAACCCAAGTGGACAGTTCTGGTGTTTATTTCAGTCAGCAGAATCTCAGGGTTTGAAGAGAGCATTTAGTATGCTGTGAGTATGGCTGATGCAGTTCTTCTTGGTGCTTTTCCACTTTCCCATAGATATTTTAAAAGTTAGGTGTCCAGGAAATCTCAATAAGAATCAGACTGTGAGGTTTTAAAGGGACAGACAGCATGATGGTTTTATTCTGCACTCAATTCCCATTGCCTGGCACGTGGAAAATTCTCAGCAGGCGTTTGTTGAATGAAGGAATGCATCTGCCATGTTGCTCTAGAGCCTTGGGAAACGTCTGTGAAAACAACAAAAATTGTTGCCCTCGTGGAGATTACATTCTAGCAAGGGGAAGAGAGATAACATAATAAATAAGTAAATTATGTGGGATGCTAGGTGAGGAATTCTTTGGAAAAAATAAAATCAACACTGAGTAAGGGGCGTTGAAAGTGCCAGGGGTATAGTGGGGTGGAGTTGGGTTAGTGGGCCTATTTCTTTATTAAATACGAAGCTCCGAGGAGGCCTTGTTGAGAAAGTTCCGTTAGAAAAATGGTATGTGAATGGCAAGAGCCCTGGCTAGATGGACATGTGGGGAGGTGCATTCCAGGCAGACAGAACAGCTAGGACCAAGGCTGCAAGGGTTGTGTCTGAGGAATAAGGAGGCCCATGAGGGAGGCCCATGAAGCTTGAGGAGAGTGAGAAGAGGGAGGGCAAAAAATAAGATTAGAGAAGTGATGGGAGGCCATCTAGGCTATTTCAGTTCATTGTAAAGACTTTGCCTTTCTTCCTAATCCTAAGCAGGATTTTAAGTAGAGAAATGGCATGACGGGAGGTGGCCACTGTGCTAACGGTCAGGAAGGAGCTCAGGGTAGAAGCAGGAACCACTGGGAGGCCACTGCAGTAATTCACAAGACAGACCACGTGACCTGAACCAGAGTGATCATGACACAGCAAGGAGGAGTCAAAGTCCATTTTGAAAGCAGAACTAGCAAGTGCAAGAGAAAGAGGAAATCAGAATGACTCCAAGGTTTTGGGCTTGAAAACGAGAAGGACAGGATTACCAGCAATTGAGATAGGGAGGTAGGAGATGACACAGGCTTTTGGGAGAAGAGTACCGGTTTAGTCTTGGACATGCTGAGTGCGAAAAGTCCATCAGATATCAGAGTGGAGATGACAAGTAGAAGATTCAGTCTGTGACTTTCCATGCACACATTGTTGGAGACCGTATGTACTAGGTGTGACCACTAAGAGTGAGCAGACACAATGAAAAAGAAAAGAACGAGGCCTTCCCTAGCAGCTGTCCTACGTTAAAAGGCTGGGGGAAAAGATGAGGAACCAGCGAAGGGTACACAAGACTGACTAGTGAGACAGGAGTAACAGCGGGAGAGTGGAGAGTTTAGTGTCCTGGGAGTCAAGGGTAGAATGTGATAATTGTATTAAATATTGATGAGACATGTCAAGTCCAATGAGGACTGAGGCTTGACCACTGACTTCAGCAATATGGATTCACCAGCGCCCAGTTGTTTTGGTGGAATGGGAGGCCAATGCATCCTTGGAGTGGGTTTAAGAGAGAAACAGGAGGGGAATTGGAACTACAGTGCACCTTAGACAACATTTAAAAGTATACTGCAAAGGAGAATAAAGAAATGAGGTGGTGGCTGATAAAGGAGGTAGGGTCAATAAAGCAATTTAAGGAAGTACTTTTTATGCCAATTGGAGTGATCCAGGGGAAAGTGGGGAAAACCCCCATGATGTAGGAAAGAGAGGGGCAGGTTGTAGGATGATCCTGAAGGGACCAGAAAGGAGAACTGTGCACAAGTGGATGGCCAACTTTGATGGGAACGGTGGATGGTTCATCTATGGTAAAAGAAGGAAAGGTGGCAGGGGCAGATGCTGGTGGGTGGAGAATGGGATGGAGTCTGAGTTCTTTTTTGATTGCTACAATTTTCTCAGAGAAGTTGGAAGCTAGGTCACCAAATGGAAGTGAGGAGTTGGGGAAGAGGTATTGAAAGTCTGAGGAAGAGGAGCAGCCATGAAATAGAAACGAAGAAAATGGGAGAATGAATTGTTTGGGGATATGCAGTAGAATTACCAGGCATCATTAAAGACCTACTTAAAAAAGGTGTATTGGGATGTGTGCATGCAATTTTAAGTGAGGTCAGACATCATAGTTGTCATGTTTTGTTTTTGTATGTATGCATGTATGTATGTATGTATGTATGTATGTATGTATGTATTTGAGACAGAGTTTCGCTCTTGTTGCCCAGGCTGGAGTGCAATGGCATGATCTCAGCTCCCTGCAAACTCTGCCTTCCGGGTTCAAGCAGTTCTCCTGCCTCAGCCTTCGAGTAGCTGGGATTACAGGCCTGTGCCACCACACCCAGCTAATTTTGTATTTTTAGTTGAGACAAGGTTTCTCCATGTTGGTCAGGCTGGTCTCGAACTCCTGACCTCAGGTGATCCGCTTGCCTCAGCCTCCCAAAGTGCTGGGATTGCAGGCATGAGCCACCATACCCGGCCTTGTTTTTTTTTTACCTCCCCCCCAGAAATTTTCAGGTGCTGGAGAGGGAAAGGGTGGGATTGTGATAGGGTTTTTCCTGGTGAGTCTGAGTCCAGGGGATAAGCAATAGCATGATTCTAACTGAAATGGAGTTTGCACAGATGTTTAATGATTGTCTGTTGAATGAATAAATAATTTAAGGAAAAGTTGAAACTTTATAAAAAAGAAAAAACATGTGCTTGGGAATAAGTGCCATCTCAATGTCTGAGAAATTGCAGAATGAGTCAGACAATGAGGGTCTTCGTGCTGGCTGCTGTTCTGCGCGCCCTGCCTATTCCTCTGTCCTTCTTCCGTGGCCTGTCTACACATTTCTATTCATGAGGGCCTTGGAGAATCAGATTTTGTCTGCCTCTGTGGGCCTCATTGAGCCTCTCTGTTTTTTCATAATGTTTGAATAATAATTCATGTCTTCATAATGTTTGAATAATAATTTACTGAGGTTTTTTTTTTCTCACATATATTTTAAATATTTTAAATCAAATACAACTGTTTTTAAAAATTCTGAGTTATAAACATACATGTCACCTATTTTTACAAAATATAGAAAAATGTAGATAGATTTATAATGAAAAAACTTACCTACAATATCATTATTCAAAATCAACCATGTTAAAAATTTAAATATATTCTCTTCTAGTATTGGCTATTATTTACATACATGTAATCAAAATGTACATATGCACTGTATCCTTTATGCTCTTAATATTAGTCTATTACAAATGTCTCACAAACATCATTTTTACTGGATGCATAAAAGACTGTCTTCCACTTCTAGAGCAACTTTGGTGTGAATAATTTAAGGTAGGCCAGGCACGATGGCTCACGCCTGTAATCTCAGCACTTTTGGAGACCGAGGCAGGTAGATCACCTGAGGTCAGGAATTCAAGACCAGCCTGGACAACATGGTGAAACCTCATCTCTAATAAAAATACAAAAAGTTAGCTAGGCATGGTGGCAAACACCTGTAATCCCAGCTACTCAGGAGGCTGAGGCAGGAGAATCGCTTGAACTTGGGAGGTAGAGGTTGCAGTGAGCCGAGATTGTGCCACCGCACTCCAGTCTGGGCAACAAGAGCAAAACTTCGTCTGAAAATGAAACAAAACAAAACAATGATTTAAGGTAATGCTGTCATTCTGAGTGGTTTAGAAAAGGGAAGCCAACTTTCCACTCTCTTCTTCTTTCCCTATCTCCTGTGCCCACAGTGAATGCCCCATTTTTGCACTTTCTACAGTCTTCCCTGTCTGTGTTCCCTGGTACTTCTGTCTCTTTTTCTTTCTCTTCCCATGCCTCTTTGACTCCTGGCCCCTTTCTCTCATTTGTCTCCTATTCATTTACCATAATGTAAGTTCTGTGAGGGCATCCTTCTACCCTAATGTCTGTCTTACAGTAGGTACTAAAATTTGCGTGTAAGGACAATGACATGTCAACCTGGAATATCCCATATAACTGGACTGTCTGGTTTATTGAAAGTTAACTTCTAATGAAATGGCCAGGGTTAGTTTCCTGCCGAGGACTGTGGAACTCTCATCTACCCAGTGAAACTCATTTTTATCTACATTCTTGCATCCATAGTCTTACAGAGAGCAAACGCTTCAGTCATAAATCTACTTAGAAACCTGACCAGTAGATGCAGTATTTTCAGTGAGGTAAATTTCAGTGAGGTAAATTTTCAGTGAGGCCATAAGAATGCATTTAGTTAAAGTACAAAGTTAAGGTTGCTTGTGATGATTTTAGCTAATCAGCACAATTTTAGAAGGAAGCAGATACATCTGCCCTTTCCCTCAAACTTCATATAGCTGTAAAATGTTAGATTTCCTGGGGAGTTACTCAACACAGAACCTTGGAGATTAATTTAGAGGCCAGATCCCCACAAGCATTCGTCTAGCCTTAGACTGAACACTTCTGTTGCCGGGAGCTTGCCATATCTAGTGGGAATGGGTCTGTTCTGTAGTTGTTGTTGGATGGAAAAATTGTTAGCAGAGTCTTTTTTATGTGAAGATGAAAAGTGCCTCCCACAGAGTCAACAAAAAGGTTCTGGTATATGGAATTTTTTTTAAGGAGGCTAAAGTATGAATAATTGGAAACTTTAGTAATTTGAGGCTTCTGTAATTTCTCTAATTCTTTGTAGTCAATCCATTTACCCCATCCCCTTTAACGCTAACATTATTTACTTGATTTTAGTTCTGTGAAGCTTTGGCTCTTATAAATGACACATCTACCCAAGAGAATGGTTAAGCCTTAGAGCAACTTGTGGAAAGTTTTCATTCCTCAAAACAGGAATGAATAACAATGGCCTCAATATGACTAACATTATTAATGTATTTATACGGGTATATAATTACTAGAGTATCTAGAGAAGAAATTATGAAAATGATTTGCATATTCACTTCTTAAAATTTAGGGCAGGGAGGCCAAGGCGGGTGGATCACGAGGTCAGGAGATCAAGACCATCCTGGCTAACACGGTGAAACCCCATCTCTACTAAAAATACAAAAAAATAGCCGGGCGTGATGGCGGGCGCCTGTAGTCCCAGCTACTCGGGAGGCTGAGGCAGGAGAATCGCTTGAACCCGGGGGGCAGAGGTTGCAGTGAGCTGAGGTCACACCACTGCACTCCAGCCTGGGTGACAGAGCGAGACTCTGTGTCAAAAAAAAAAAAAAAAAACAATCTCCTGTATCTCTCAAGCCTTGAAAATAATATATTGGCTGCTTCATGATTTAATCCATGGCTTCCTCATGAAACTCACTGCTCAATGCCGCTGGCATGCAAATATTCCAACCGGCCATGCTGCTCAGTTCCTTGCAATAGAATTGAATAAAAACTTGGATTAAAAGGCCAACTTTAAAATATGCCTAATAAATTCACTGACTAAAATCTATCCCAACACCTTTCTGCATCATTTCTCTCCATCTCATTATTCATGTAGGTTTCCCTGAATTTTAAGGAATGCAAATAAAAGAGCATAATGTGTGGAGCATTGGGGCCTAGGACGTTTGTTTCACGAATAAGGAACTAAAGGTAGAGTGAAAGATATTTCTTAAATAAATTACGTTGATATGGTGGAGAGAGTATTGATGGGCGCTTATGTATTTTCTATAGCGCAAAAAAAGTAAAACTCACATATTATTCGAAAGAATCCCTTATTCTATGTCTTTCATACATTTGGTCCCATAGCTCTAATACTGGGAGGCTCGTTACTTCAAAATGATTGTTTTTAAAATTTCCTAACCTATGACACTAAAATTATTGGGGTTATTCAGCAAGTTGTGGTAGGACAAAGCATGAGAATTTCTATAAGGGAGAGGTGAGTAGAATGTCATAATATTACATAGGAAGCTTTCTCGTGTATTCTACAAATAGTTGCTGAGTAACCACATATGTTAATAAAAGTGATCCAAAGGTAACTCTTTTGGAAGGAATGAGATCATGTCCTTTGCAGGGACCTGGATGGAGCCGGAAGCCATCATCCTCAGCAAACTAACACAGGAACAGAAAACCAAACATTGCATGTTCTCCCTCATGAGTAGGAGTTAACAGTAAGAACACATGACACAGAGAAGAGAACATCACACACCAGGGCCTGTTGGGGGGTGAGGGGCAATGGGAGGGAGACCATTAGGGCAATTACCTAATGCATGCGGGGCTTAAAGTCTAGATGACAGGTTGATGGGTGCAGCTAACCACCATGGCACATGTATACTTATGTAACAAACCTGAACATTCTGCACATGTATCCCGAAACTTAAAGAATAACTACAAAATAATTCTAACTCAAACAAAAAAGAATTATTATAAAATAAGAATTCTAACTCAAAAATAAAACAAAAGATAACGTTTTTGGGAGGCCGAGGTAGGCAGATTGCTTGAACTTAGGAGTTCAGGACCAGCCTGGGGGAACATAGAGAGACCCCATCTCTACAAAAAAATAAAAAATTAGCCAGGCATGGAGGCTAATGGCTGTAGTCCCAGCTACTTGGGAGACTGAGGCATGAGAATCACTTGAACCCAGGAGACGGATGTTGCAGTGAGCTGAGATCGCACCACTGCACTCCAACCTGGGTGACAGTGAGACCCCTGTCAAAAAAAAAAAAAAAAAAAAAAAAGCCCATAATCCCAGCACTTTGGGAGGCTGGAGGCTAAGGCTGAGGTCAGCAGTTCGAGACCAGCCTGATGGTCGAGACCAACATGATGAAACCCTGTCTCTACTAAAGATACAAAAACTAGCTGGGCGTGGCGGTGGACGCCTGTAATCCCAGCTACTCGGGAGGCTAAGCCAGGAGAATTGCTTGAACCCCAGAGGTGGAGGTTGCAGTGAGCCGAGATCGCGCCACTGCAGCCTGGCTGGCGGGGCAAGAGCAAGACTTTGTCTCAAAAAAAAAAAAAAAAAAAGAAAAAGAAAAAAAGAAAATGAGCTGGGTATGCTGTCAGGTGACTGTAATCCCAGCTACTAGGGAGGATGAGGCAGCAGAATTGCTTGAATCTGGGAGGCAGAGGTTGCACTGAGCCGAGATCCTGCCACTGCACTCCAGCCTGGGCAACAAGAGTGAGACTCTGTCTCAAAAAAACAAACAAACAAAAAAACTTTTTTGGATACATTTTTTGTGGCCTTAGTAATTTTCCAAAAGTGAGTTAACAGTGAAATTTATTTCTTTGAAAACACTGAATCCGAACCACAAATAACGAGATCTAGCATAGGGAATTCAGCTGCAGATAACACAGCATTTCTTTGTTATGGTTTTAGACTCCTCAGGCTAATTTCATATGCAAGTGAAAGGTTTAATTTGTAGAACAAGTAAATTTAAACACAAGTAAAATATTCGAATTAAATGCCAAGGTCTCAGAGTATTTGAAAATCACATGTACTCTTGTCTGGAATCCACCTCAACTCTTGACAGCCATGGTCATGCCTTGAACTTCCAAATCAAGAAATCACTCCAGCTACAAGATTTCTAACTCTGAAAATTTTCTCTTAACCTCTTACTTCTTCCATTTTTCCTGTTAAATGAAGTCAATTAAACATGCTCTTCACTTGCTGGGCATGGTGGCACGTGCCTGTAATCCTAGTTACTTTGGAGACTGAGGCAAGAGCATCCCTTGAGTCCAGGAGTTCGAATCCAATTGGGGCAACACAGGAAGAACCCGTATATTAAAAAAATAAAAAATAAATGTTCTCTTCGTATTTACTTTGACTCTTTTTAGCTTACACTAATATTCTAAGCCTATTTGATTACTTGCCTCCTGGCTTTCATGTTCCCTTAGCTAGCCATTTTGAGCAACTTAAAATTGCTTGGCCTTTTGATTTTCCTTTGTTACTAGCTGAATGTTTTGCCCTGGACCATGCCTTTAGGCCTGGCCTTGAACTTGGCACATCACTTTCTTCTTCAGATATGTGAACAAGGAAGGATACAACCAGATCTAACCAGACTAGGTTTAGGGTATTTATCTTTCAGACTGAGGAACCCATTCAAGGGCAACATTAACAACATTAACATGAGGCTTCTCGACTTATGATGCGGTTACATCCCAATAAACCCATCCTAAGTTGAAAATATCATAAGGCAAAAATGCATTTAATACACCTAACTACCAAACATCACAGCTTAGCCTAGCCTACCTTAAACGTGCTCAGAACACTTACATTACCCTACAGCTGGGCAAAATCATCTAACCCCAAACCTATCATAATAAAGTTATTATGAAGAATTTTACATCAAAAGTCAAAGTTCGAAGTAAGGTTTCTACTGAATTCTAGCTTTTACACTATTGTAAAGTTGAAAAACCCTAAGTCACCCCATTGTGAGTCAGGGACTGTCTGTATCTACTTTAAATCTTGGTTAGTTAGGGAACAAGGAAAGAAAAGAGCAATAGTGTCAGGGACTAGAGAAGCAGTACAGTATGTTCCTTCAGCATGGGTACAAGTGGGGACTTTAGTTACTGCACCAGTAGAGTAAATACTCACTGCTCACTTGCTACAGACAAGGCCCTACTCCAGGAATAGGAGATACAGCAGGTGACAGTCAAGGACCTCAGGGGGTTCATATTCTAGTAGAAGATTCATACTGTTTAATGGTTAACAAAATTATGCCATTCAGATGAAACTCTGCTCTATTCTTGCCTAATTTTATTCTCATCATTTCCCATGTTTATTGTTCAAAAATATAATGGGCTATTGAATATTCACTAGACTTTAGGTTTTAAAAAAAATAAATGTTATGGTATGATTTGCCACCCTACATTTATCAGTTCCTTTGATTAGTAGTTAAAAACACTTTTCTACCTCTGGACTCTGTATACACCTCAGATTTCTTGGTTCTCGGGGACCAGCTATGGGTCCATTGTGAGAAATTTCCTACTTTTCAACTGTCGGCGATCTCGGGGCCTTGCTTACGTTTTTCAAGTTATTTGCAGGGATGTAGTTAGTTTTTATTTGTTGTGTAGAAAGTCCTTGCTTTTGGCAGTAGAATTAAGCACTTAAGAGAACAATCCTTGGATCTATTTACTTCCTATGACCTGTGAAGAGGAGTGATGTTGCCAGGACCTCTTTTCTGGGTTGTACCCAGAGCTGTTTTGTGCACGCTGTGAGCCTCCAGGGATGCCAACCCAATGGAGACTAATTGATCAAGGCTGCCTGGAGAACTGTTTTGAGATAGATTCTGAGGCTCAGGCTGGGGCTCATCAGAAAAGAAAATTATGATTGATAAGTGAAATCTGCTGTGGGCAAGGAAGGGCAAACTTGTACTATACATGCCAGGAATTTTCAAATCTGTATGTGACTCCCAAGAAAGGCTTGACCTTGTAGCTTCAATTTTAATCTCCGCAGGTATAAGGATAATTCATTTTATTTTGAACAGAATGCTCTAAAGACAATTTAAATAATCGAATACCCCTGCCCATCTCCTAAGAGAGTTGTGTTGATTTTTTTATTCCCAAATAGGATCACATTGAACCTGCTGTCATTGGTAGGTTATTCCTCTTAACACACATGTAAGAATAGAAACTATTATTAGTTTGGTGATAAAGGCAGTGAAACAAACACGAAGAACAGGGAGTAGAAAAATAAAATGTTGTGTGTGTGACCTTGGTTAAATTATGAGCAAATAAGGTGAAATATCTCCAGATATATTCTTGCTCAAATATGCCAGTTTTAAATAATTTATTGAAATCATTTAAATTCTGAAACATATTTTTAAAATATTTTAATAATGGGATATCTTAATTCTTTGATGGGAAAGAGTTTTTAAAATTACACTCCTGTTGTCCTAAATTTATGGAAAAAAAAATGAATGTTCAATGCAAAACACTTGCCTATATACACACACACTTTTTTAAAAAGGTACTTATATGCATTTTGCTCTGCCCTTAGGTGCTCTTTTTCCAATCTAGAATATAGTTCTGGATGTTTTTCAATTGAGAATAAAATTATTGGAGTACACGCATGTTTTATTGTTTGCGTGTGTCTATGGACTGGGTCACAAGGTATACCAGATGTATTTCTAGTGGGCCACGGTAAATATAGTTTGAAAGTCACCATTCTGACCGTATGCCTCTCATACTGACAGAGCCTTAGAGGAGAGAAGAACAGTTTCTTGCTGCGTACTGACTTGGCATATATCATCAGTCGCAATCACGCCACATCTATGTGCTGCTTTATTTTCACAGTTCAAGTAAAGCTGTGGAAATGTCTGAGCAGCACTAGTAGGCAAGATCTGCGCCACACATGGAAGCATAACGCAAAATGCATTCCACACACATAGAAGCGTGACACAAAAGTGTGAGCATTTACCTGTATGAATGCCCCAGGCTGTGTCCACCTCTTCTTTGCTCTGAGTGATTCTCACCCATGCCCCACTCTAGCCCCAATTCCTCGAACCACACATATAACTTATTACATGTCATGGTCATGTGTGACTTCAACCAGGCTACAATAGCTGTAGCCATTTTCAGATTTTCCCTGCTTTCTAACAAGAAGTGAGATCATAGCATGTTTTCACTAATCAGTGATTTAGGTAGACTGATGACATTTGGGGGTGACAATAACTAAATTTATAAATGCTATAAATCCGACCCATAGAAAGAAGAAAGTGACTGGAGTCAGAAGGTCAAGGAATACCTGTCAGCTTCCCAGCAGGGCCCAACCTGCAGTCTCTTTCATGGCTACACGCTGCAGGTCAGGATCTGAATTGAACAGGAGCGAGAGAAGAGGGACTTCCTGGGAGGCTCAGATAGTTCACTGGGTGTACCTGAGATCTCACCATCTGCAGCCTTGTATTGTTATAAAAATAAGTGGATACTTCACTGCCACGGTGGGGTAGCACAGAAAGAGAAAGACACACTTAGGTAGTTTTAAGGAATGGGAAGGGGGGAAATATAGTTGTCCCTTGGTATCTGCAAGGACTGGTTCCAGGACAACCTCTCCAACCCCCAACCTGCAGATACCAAAATCCATGGATGGGATACTTAAGTCCCTGATATAATATGATGTGGTATTTGCATATAACCTATGTACATCCTCCCGTGTACGTTACATCATCTTTAGATTACTTATAATCCCCAACACAATATAAATGCTAACAGCTGTTATACTGTATTGTTTAGGAAATAATGACAAGAAAACTGTCTGTATGTGTTCAGGACAGATGCAACCGGTCTTTTCTTTATAAATATTTTCAATCCACGATGGATTGACTGAATGTATGGATGTGGAACCCACTGATATGGAGGGCTGACTGTAATAAAACCAGCACCTAGTGCTGTATGAAAGGAGAGAAGGTTAGCACTTCCCTTGACAAGAATGGAAGAGGCCCTCGGGCCTGTCAACATGTGTATGGTTAAAACCAGCACCTAATTCCTCAGTAGCCTGGCAGGAACTGGGAATGGTGGCCCATGTTTTAAGAGAACTCCTTCTGTGGGCCCCCAATGGCTACAGCCTGATACTCAGGTGGTAGTGTGAGATAAGCCTCAATGCTTTTTTTTTTTTAATCCCCTGTCTCCCAGTATTTACTAAGGTTCAGGAAACTATATTCTTTTTTGATAAGTATCCATTTATTAACACTGGTAACATTTTCAGGACAAATAGAACATGCATTCTTTGGTAGTAAAATTTTAAAATCATAGATATACTTCTTTTATATATTATGAATATATTTTGAGTACGGAATATATAACTAGTCTTCAGAAACTGAAGATGGAAACATGGCTGAGTCTCAACCTCCAGTCAAGCAGAAAGTAATGACAAGTGCCGAAAATGCCACAGTCACGTGGGTCACTGCTTCTTTCATTCTCTACAGACAACCTGAGTCTCACACTGTCATAGCACCAAAAAGAAAACAGTTACTGTCACTTTTCTTATAGCAACATAGGGATGTGTGTACATAAAACACATTGGACAGGTTCTCCTTCAATCATGATTTGTATGTCAACAGTTGGTTTCATAAAACATAGAGAAAGGTGGAAAGAAGATAGAAGATGGTCTCTTTACAAAAGAAAGGTGAATACATTTTGATGCACCAGGTTGTTTAGGCTAAGTCAGTAACTGTGTATTATCAGCCCTACGATTGCTAAGTGTCAAAATTTAGAATTTCAGTGTGGGAAAGAACCTCAGACACCATCAGTCCAACCACTTCCATTTTACAGCTAACAAAAGGGATCCAGAAACTTAGGTGAATATCAGACTAGGATGAGAACGCAGGCTTTGGAGTTAGGCTCCTTAGTGTATGGTGTTCATGTATCCCCATAGACAAACTCATTTTCTGGTAATGTGAGTACACTTCTGGTCTTTGAACCAACAGTTTTTCTGTCTAAGCTATGTCAGAAATGAATTTGATATTTATGCTTGTTTCCTCTGCACAGCTTTTTCCACCTAGGTTGTGATGTTGGGGGGGTTAATGTGTGAGTAGGGCTCCATGAATCATCATTTATCTTTCACATCATTTCTCTTTGCTTATAATAACTACCTGTTTTTAAATTTAACAATTAGGTCAGTGATTCCTGATTTATTTAAAAAAGACAATACCAAAGACAGTAATAAGGTCAGAGTGACCTGGTGCACTTATAACACCCCAATCTGAAAGGAATTTTTTTTCAGTAGAAGATAATATATATCTTATACAGAAAACTAATACTAAAAGGTACTCAGAGGTAGCCCTTGTTGTTAGACATTTAAGGATGTTCTAGACTCCCAAGAGGAACCTCAACAATGATCTCTGCTTCAAATTAAAAACAATTTTCTAGGATAAATGGAATGATTAATAACATAAGAAGAATAATCAGTACTGAATTGTATAGTGGAATGATTCCCATTAGGTTCCAACCAAATGTAATGGAGCTTATTTGCTTTCTTAGCATGTATCTTTCCCACTACTATAAAATTGAGATCTGCCATTTATGTTACCTGTATTATCTAAACACTAACATCTTTAAACCCAGTGGGCTTCCCCTACAGAGGTTTAGATTCCTGCAAACCCAGGTGAATCGTTCTTGTTGAGCAATGAACCGTTGAGAAATGAGATAAGGCAGAGGCACATTTATGGATGCCAGTCGACAGGTTAGTTTTTGATGGCCATGGTCCAGAGGAGTGGGTGGTCAGTTTCCACAGTCACAACACCAGACCCGTCATAGGTATTGGAAGTACTGACCAATGTTCCAAAAGCAAGCACATCATTTTCTGTAAGAAAATAAGGGAAAAAAATTAGTAACTATTTCTTTTTCTTCCTCCAGTGTAGATTAACTTTGTCACTTACCAAAAAGCAAGTAAGCACCCACTTTGATAAAAAATATATAAATGGGGGATAGGTGAAATATATGATGTATGGCTTTAAAATGGGAAATTTCTATAACTATTGTAAACATTCTTCCTGGAAGTGGTTATTGGCCATTTTGGGTTATATATCATTCTCAATATTAAATTTTATTAGAATCTTTTCTTTTCCTTTACTAATTACAAAACCAAAACCTGTATTTGTAATGTGCTACTTCCTTCCTTCCCTGGGTACAATTTTAGTTTCTCTTGATAATTCAGAATTAGAATTTAATATAAGTTATTATACTCTATAAAGATGTAGTTTTAGCTTCAAGTAGAAATGATATGAGACAGATAGAAAATTACCTAAAAAATGCATGTGATTTTGGTCATTGTTTTCTCATAAAGTAAGAAAAGCCAAAGCGAATACAGCTTACATTCTGTAAAAATTAATAGAAACTCAAAGGTCAAAGCCAACTTTCAAATGTGTAATCTTGAGCAAGTCACTTAAGCTCAGCTATACAGTGAGGGCAAGAGATGGTAAGATAATCCTTTAACCTACTTATCAAAGTAAAAGGCTTATGAATTAAGATTAGAATTTATATATTTCATAAATATATACATATACATATTTTTTATTCTCTAACAAGTTAATGCCTAGGCACAGATTGGTAACTTCACATCTCTTTGCTGATACAGGAGCAATTCACTTCATCAACATGACTCTAAACTCACAACTGTCCTATAAGCTTGGTAACCAATGTTATTTTCTTTACCAAAATTCAGAGAGAAAAATAAACAAATATTATGGAGCCCAAACTATCAGAGTCAGAAGAGGGTCCTTTTCCTTCAAACAAAACCTATGAAGTTATACACACTGCTTTGGGGGAAATCAATTACAATGCTCACTTCCCACTAGAGGGAGCCTCCTATCTTTCTGAGGAAATCTTGAAAAGGTGATTTAAAAATTCAGCAAAGGTACTGCAAGATAATCTATTGTCAGTATTACCAGTTCACACAGCTTATTTATTAAAACTCAAATTATTTTTCATAGTTGTTAATGTTTTTACTAAAGCAAACACAAAAGTAAAACTACACAGTAATACAGAGTGAATCTCATGTGAATATTGCCCTGATATGAACTTCAATATAAGAAGCTCTTAACTCTTGAGTCATTTAGGACTTCTGTGAGATGATGTTTCTGAACACTGGTGATATACACAAAAATATGTATTGATTTAGACACTGTTAAACATAGTTGGTAGATCAGGGTGGTGATCTTTGAGGGATTAACAGCAAAGTCAATTGAAATCTCTACCTCTCTTGAATGGTGGTCTTGCCTGGAACCTAGGTGCTTACCAAGTACTTTCTGAGACCTATCCCAGGCCTAGGGTTTCAAGCTTTTCCCAACAGCCAAGAGGGAAGGAGTCAGGGAGCACTTCACACCACTTCATGGTGAAGGCAATTTAGAGTGCTTCAGCAGGCCTGCCAACTTTAAAGTGGAAACTCCCTTGTGAAGACCCATGCATGCACAACCCACTTGAATTTGACACATACATTATATGATTCGAGAAACTCAATTAAAATCCTAGTTTTTACTTCGGCCCAAAGAACAGGAGTACAAAATTGTGCTTCAAGTTTATAGCTGCATATAAATTCTTTTCTGATTTTTGAAGCCAGACTATGGATTTCAGAATTTCAGAGGTAGCTACCCAGATTATACATATTGGGTTTGCTAAGACACTGTTGTAACCTAATTAATTTTCAAATGGGAAAATAATCAAAGTGGTTATATTTGGGCATAAGACGATGCAATTCTTTTTTGGAAAGAAACATTTATTTGAGTTAAGTAAGGCCACTGTTAGCCATACTTGTAAATTATGTTTTTATTTTATTTTATAATATTTAAACTTCCAACAAGACCAGTTATGTTACAATTAATTAAAGATAATAATTGGTTTGGATTATCTCTAACTTTATAGAAAGTACAATAAAAATGATAGAAAACTAAGATAAGTTGAGAGACAAAGTCATGAATTTTAATTTACTATGTCATTACAATTATTTTGGAATATATTTTCTTCAAGTCACAGAATCATTTTTGGACAAAACCTTAAAGTGTCCCTTAGAAAAATAAAAAAAAAATTTAAGAAAAACATTTGAAATTATGATGAATTTCCTCCACCCCAAATATCTGAAGGCCAATCATGACGTAAGTACATGAAACTAGTAAAGAGCCAGCTGCGTACAGATAGCAGAAAAACAAATTACCTCTTCATTTCTACCCTAGAGGATTTGATCAACACTTTAGCTGGCTGAACTATAGAAAGTCCGATTTGGATTTTCTCCCACATTGTTTGCAGAGTAGACTATAGCCAACCATAGTTGCTCAAAGACAACCAGTCATCAGATCAAGTTCCGTTTTTAACAAAAGGCAAAAATAAAAGTTATGGATCTATGTGCAAGCTTATAAGCAACCATACTTTGTGTGATAAGCACATTAACATAGATTTTACAATTTTCATCCATTATCTCAGGCTGTTTCCTTTCCCAAAGGTAAGGATGAGAATTAGCACTCCGTGTTCTATTGTTTTCAGTGATGTCCTCCCAGCTTTTCTCTAAAGCTGGAAAGACAGGGGACTACAAAGCAAGAGCTGGCAAATTGGTAGAAACCAATTATTCAACTCTTTTCAGTTAGTGGGGCCATTTGTCCCTGGTTTCCTGCCCATCTTTCCTCCACAAGGTACATTAGTGAACTGTGGCTCCTTGGTTGGAGCTGGAAGCGTGAAGGAGTACTCTGCAAGGCCTCGAATGCTTTTGGCACTGAAAAACAACAGTGGGAGGCATTCATTCTCTGTGCAGCTGCATGACTTTTCTGCTCAGGTGCTTTTATAGAAAAGGCATCTCTCTATCAAAGAGCATGACTCCATCATGATGAAGTTAGTAAGTTAGACCTAGGTTCAAACCCCAGCTCTACCATTCACCAGCTTTACAAACTCAGTTATTTAAACTCTTTGGCCTTGTGCCATCAACAGTAAAAATGTAGAAAATATCTACTTCACAGGGAAGTTGTATGGATTATGTGGCCAATCTTACATATGATACATATTCAAGAAATTTCCATCTTCTTTGCTTTCTCCTGTTATCCTGCCGATAAAATAGATCAGGTTTGTCTTTTAAAGTTAACAAAAAGAGAGATGTCATGAGCTGAACAATTAGCAAAGGCCTGAATTCAAGTGATTAGTTTATAGCCAGCTGAGAAGTAGAATGAGGTACACTCCTAACTTTTCCAGGCTAGCTTTTGTGAAATACTTAACATCATTTCAGGTGATTCCTTGGCCTGCATATACATATGCATTTATTTAATAGATATTAAAGCCTCATTCTGTGCCAGGCACTAGGGTTTAAGGATGAGTTTCTCTGCCCTCACTAAAATGAGGACTCACATTGTAGTAAAAGAGAAAGATATACAATCAAACCCAGTAGACAGGAGAGAAGCATGAGGCGGCCCAAGGAGGGCAGAGGTGCCTTCCTGGCAGCCAAGATGGGTAGTGTTTTCAAGAGGGAAGTTAAGCCTTTGACAGTGGGGGGCTACTGGCATCCCTGGAGGCCCGCCCACTGGCCTGGCTTCCCAAGAATCTGTAGATTGACACTGGTTCTTTTGTAAAAATAAATAAATTGTTTAAAAAGGCAATGGAAACATTTCTAAAATCAATAAATCCTGAGGGAAAAATGGAGTGAACTAGCTTTGCCTGGGAGGTGCTATTTGAGATGGGCATAATCCTCATTCATTCAAGATGTGATCTGAGTCCTTACAGTACACCAGGCACTCAGAGCATAGCTGGGTTTTATCTTCCATTTAGAGATGAGGAAAATGAAGCTCAGAGAGGCTAAAATCACAGGCTATGATGATACTAAAAGTTGTCAGACATTAACAAGTTAGTAAGGGAGGTTAAGGCGATTCTTTGAAGAGCTCTAAAGAAGAGACCTGCTGCTGGTCTGTTTTCCTGAAGTACAGAGCTGTCTTTCGGCAGCCTGACAGAGACTTAAGGAGATGCGTTAGTGAGAGCCTAAAAACCATTCTAAGACTTAATGAATACTCTACATCTCATATAGACAAATGCTTAATGAACCCATTATGATGAATCTTAAGGCTCCCTACTATTCTGGAACATTAGGTTAAGTTCTGAGAGTTAAGTTAGACATATTAGACATCACTAACTATTTAAGGCATAATGGGATGACTGTCTACACTCACCATTTACTTTCTGAGGATTCTTAGCCCATTTGGAGAAATGGCAACACATTAAGAAAATATGACTCAGATTTCATTACCAGGAAAAGAAAACTATACTGTCTGTAACATCAGTTCACTATTATAGGTCTTTACCATTTTAATTTTTGACAAATATATTTTTTAAAAAGGTCCTTTACGTACACACATGAGGCAAAAGATTATATTTTAAAAATTGCTAATTTATACTGTAAAATATGAATTCTGGGAAATGTTATTAATGAATTTGTTTCTTATAAAATGGCATTTATACTTATGGCTGCTCTTGAAAATTCTCAAAAATAAAATAAATATGTTGTGTTTTCACTTTCTTGAAGTCAAGAATTCAAAGTAGTCCTAATGTAAAGCTGTGGAGTACATGCCTTTTGTGTACTTATATTTCTATTAGAATCTCAGGAAATACAAGTTTGAGACCATCTGTAAAATAAATATATTTATTTATCTCAGCATTGCCAAATAAAAATAAGTAATTCACAAATCTAAATTTTCTAATAGCCACCTTAAAAAAGTAAAAATGGGAAAAATGTTAATATCTTTTTTATTTAGCCCAATATACCCCAAATCATTTTAACATCATCAATATATAAAAATTGAGGTCTTTTACATTCTTTTTCATACTAAGTCTCTGAAATCCATTTACAGCATGTCTCAACTTGGACAAGGCTCATTTTAAGTACTCAATGGCCACACACAGCTAGTGGTTACTATACGAATTGAACAGTGCAGTTCTAGGTTATTGAAGCAGGAACTATATTTATGATTCAATTATCTGCTTTTTTCAGACGAACATTATTTTTTGGTTTGATTATACAGATACTAATTTTCATTTCATATATAGATATGCAGTCACAGAGTCCTAGGTTATAAAGAGAACATTAAATTCAAAGTGAGCACATAATATCATTTCGAGTGATTTAAACATGATGTGAGTGGATCAACAAACACTTAAATACTTCACATGTGCTCAGCAGCAAGACAGACTCAGTCCTCTGCCCTTCAACTTGAGGACTGAGAACTATCTAGCAGGAACTATAGAAAGGACAACCAAAAATCCCAAATCCAAGCAAACCTAATTTAAAATTACCAAGAGAATATATACTACATTCTATAAGGTATAGAATAAATAGTTGCCTGCCTGGACATGTGGCAAATAATCTTCCTTTTTTTTTTTTTTTTTTGAAGGGGGAAGGAGTTATTTATTTTTATTTTATTTATTCATTTATTTCCATAGGTTTTTGGAGAACAGGTGGTGTTTGGTTACATAAGTTTTTTAGTAGTGATCTATGAGATTTTGGTGCACCCATCACCCAAGCAATGTACACTGTATCCAATTTGTAGTCTTTTATCCCTCACCCACCTCCCACCCTTTCCCCCAAGACCCTCAAGTCCCCAAAGTCCACTGTATCATTCTTATGCCTTTGTATCCTCATAGCTTGGCTCCCACTTACAAGTGAGAACATCTGATGTTTGGTTTTCCATTTCTGAGTTACTTCACTTAGAATAATGATCTGCAATTCCAGCACTGGGTATCTACTCAGAGGAAAAGAAGTCATTATACAAAAAAATACCTATAATCTTCTAATTGTACTTGCAAATAATCTTCTAATTTTTCTTCTAATTACAAATAATCTTCTAATTGTACTCCTTTCTCCCAATTATTACCTTCTCTTCCCACTCCTCTGACCCTTGTGAAGGAATAACGGGTGAACCTTAATTGCCTATAATGAAATGTTCAAAACAAAGCAAACACAGTCCCTCTTCCTGGCCAAATATCCTGGCACTTAAGGCCCTTTGTCATCTGGCTACTTCCTACCTGCTTGCCAGCCACTCTCTGCTACTTGCTATTCCTTGAATAGATCAGGAATTTCCTGCTTCCACGAAAATTTTTGACACGTTCCCTCCAGGAACAAACTGACTTTTCTCTGCATATTTCATCCTTCAAGTCTAAACTCAATGTCACTTTCTACCCTATACCACTCTTTGATTCTCCAACTGCTACAGGCCAAATTAAAAATTTTCTTTTCTATTTACAAATGACTTGATTGCTTCCCTGGAACACACTTTGTATTTAAAGCTGACTATTTAGATGCCTTGTCTCAACCAGGCAAAGTACAGAGTGAGCTTGAAACATCTTCCAGAAAGCAAGCGAGTACTCAAAAACAGATGTAGACCTGTCAAAAGGACACAAGGACTGGAACTAATTGGGGGCATTAGAAAAGAATCCTGAGAGAGAGGCATTATAATATATTGAATAATGAATTGCCAAAAGCAGGTGGAGAGAAGAAAACCTATTCTTTACAGAAGAATGCCAACTACTAAAGGAAGGAATGGCAGAATTAGAGAATTAGAAAGGCACCATTTGCAGCCACCAATGTTTAGGCAAGAACCATCAATGGATGGATGCTAAAACTACTGGGTAAAATGTGGAGGAGAAGGATAGAACCCAGTTCCAATGTAGTACTCCACGTATTGCTTTTAATTTCAAAAGAAAAAAAGGTAGCAGAGAGATCTCATGAGTCCAATCTTAGCTAAATGATCAACCTTAGCATCACCAATAAAAGGTCATACTGATATCATGTGCCTCCTGCTATGATGCTAGGGATGAACACAACATCACCCATTAATACTTTTGGCCAAAAATGCCTGACCTGAATTGAATCATGGGGAAACCATAGACAAATGCAGAATGCGGGGCAGATGACAGGTTAGTGGGCCTGAACTCTTAAAAGCTGTCAGTGTCATGAAAGACCAAAAATGTGAAGGGACTTTTCTAGATTAAAACAGACTAAACAGATATGACAACTAAATACATGTTTTTTTAGTAGACTCCAGATTTTAAAAAGTCATAAAGAGCACTACTGGGACACTTGGAGAGTAAGAATATGGACTGTACACTATTATTCCATCAATGTTACATTTTGGGATTAGATAATACCACTGTAGTTAGGCAGGAGAATGACCTCATTCCTAGGAGATACAAGCTGAAGAATTTTAGGTGTTTATTATTATCATGTCTCCAACTTATTTTCAAATAGTTCAGAATGTAATGCACGTACACTCATACTCTCATATTATATTGTTTAGAGATTTGTCCCTGCCCAAATCTCATGTTGAATTGTAATCTCTGATGCTGAAGGAAGGGCCTGGTGGGAGGTTTTTGGGTTATGAGGGTGGATCCCTCGTGGCTTGGTGCTGTCTTTGAGATAGTGAGTTCTCTCAAGATCTGGTCATTTAAAAGTGCATGGCACCTTTCCCACAATCTCTCTCTTGCTCCTGATTTCCCTATGGGGAGTGCCTGCTCCTGCCTTGCCTTCTGCCATGGGGAAAAGCTTCCCGAGGCCTTCCCAGAAGCAGATGCTGGCACGATGCTTCTTGCATTGCTTGCAGAACCGTAAGCCCAATTCAACCTCTTTTCTTTTTTTCTTTTCTTTTTTTTTTATTATTTTTATTATACTTTAAGTTCTAGGGTACATGTGTATAACGTGCAGGTTTGTTACATATGTATACTTGTGCCATGTTGGTGTGCTGCACCCATCAACTCGTCAGCACCCATCAACTCGTCATTTACATCAGGTATAACTCCCAATGCAATCCTTCCCCCCTCCCCCCTCCCCGTGATAGGCCCCAGTGTGTGATGTTCCCCTTCCCGAGTCCAAGTGATCTCATTGTTCAGTTCCCACCTATGAGTGAGAACATGCGGTGTTTGGTTTTCTGTTCTTCTGATAGTTTGCTAAGAATGATGGTTCTGGAGAGGATGTGGAGAAATAGGAACACTTTTACACTGTTGGTGGGATTGTAAACTAGTTCAACCATTATGGAAAACAGTATGGCGATTCCTCAAGGATCTAGAACGATGTACCATATGACCCAGCCATCCCATTACTGGGTATATACCCAAAGGATTATAAATCATGCTGCTATAAAGACACATGCACATGTATGTTTATTGCGGCACTATTCACAATAGGAAAGACTTGGAATCAACCCAAATGTCCATCAGTGACAGACTGGATTAAGAAAATGTGGCACATATACACCATGGAATACTATGCAGCCATCAAAAAGGATGAGTTTGTGTCCTTTGTAGGGACATGGATGCATGGAAACCTCTTTTCTTTACAAATTACCCAGTCTCTTAGCAATGCAAGAATGGCCTAGTAAACATACAAAGAAATAAATGCAAATGTAGAAAAAAATGTTAGCACTTGGTGAATCTAAGTGAAAGGTATACAGATTTTGCTATACTGTCCCTTCAGTTTTTCTGCAGGTTTGAAGTTATTCAATATTAAAATTCCACATTACAATCTGGGGAAAAAATTTGGGCAGAAAGGTTGGCAACTTATGGAGGGAAGTGTTTCCCTCTTGGTTCACCCTTGGTTTCCCTGAAAGCTGAAGTAATGCCATCGCAAAGCATTAAGAAATGTTCACTGATTTAAAGTGCATCAAAATAAATCCAAGTTGAAAAAAAAAATGTGCCAAATTCAGGAAGAAATTATCTAGTCTCTGATATATCTGCATTGCAGCTTCTTGGAAAAGCATAGAGAGAGATGCTGAGCACACAGCCTGTGTGTGGTGAGGACCCTTCCTTTGTCAACTCATTGAAGCTCACCAAGGACAGCCTTTACTTCCACTCATTGATGCAGGAGGCCCTGGAAATTAACGTGCAGTGTCTACCAGAACTTCTTAGTGCTTGTGAAAATGATAAGAGCGAGACTTATTGTTATGCATGTCTCTGATAACAAGCCATCAGCTGTGCTTTCTTTTTGGGCCTTATCTCTCAAAACCCTGATCTGCTAAGACTCCTCCCAAGGTGAACACTCATCACCTCCCTCTCCTGACAACTAATCCTTCCTTGAACTCAAATGTCCAAGGAAGGGCTATTATAATTCTGTTTGAAACTGGCTGCATTTATCTTCATCTCTCTTGGAAGTCACATTTCCCTTGCCCTTGGATGAGGGCTGGAAGGCATTAGAAGGCTTCTGATGTTCAATTATTCTTCCTTCTCCACATTTTCTGTGTTATGACTCAGCCTGTTGATCGAAAAAACAGTTAGACCAGGAAAATGCTGCTGCTTGGAGGAGTCAAAACTAATTATGCCAGCGAGAAAATGTTTACAAAGATCATCAAACATTTCGCCCTTTCTAAAATAAACAAAATCGTTATTTTTATTTGTTAAAGAGAATTCCCTACTGTATTATGTCATCAGCATGTTCTACTCATAAAACACCCCATGTTCCAGTTAAAGAGTCAATCAGAGCTGCTTTAAGAAAAAGAGAAGCTTACTGGGCTTATAAAATGAGAACCACAGTCCAAATCCACAAACTGTGACCTATTTGCATTAATTATTAGTGGTAAAGTGAATGATCTGTGTAGAACTCCGTGAAAATTTTCAGTGTGGAAAGTCAGTATCACATTTAAACGTGTGTTCAAAGAAGAGAAAGGCTGTCCACAGGCTGTCCTGAACTGATCTACTTTGCTCTGTTGCCTTCAAATCCTGTGTCTTCGTGTTGCCACCTGTGGACACTGGCCTGCCCCCAAACCATTCCACAGGGGTGAGAATTATGACCTGCAGATGCCAAAGATGACTGAGTCGCAGTCATCCGCATCTGTTGCTGCCCGGCTGTAGAGCAAGGCAAGTCATTTTGTACTGGTGGGCCTCGGTGCCATCCCTGAAAACAGAGACTTGAACTTTTCACTGTCATATTTTGACTTCTGTTAAAAGTCCCTCAGGTGACCTCAGCATCCATATGTAAAATGCCAATAACACCTGTCCCCAGTTATCTCTAATACTGCTATTGTGAAGATGAATGAGTTAAAGTCTGTGAAGAGCTTTGACTTCTCCAGGAAAGTGTTGAAAATGTGTTGTATTATTATCATCATTTCATCTGCACTAAGGAAGCTTTAAAGTGGCATTTGCTTCTATCCTTCAAATGTCAACGGAGATTATTACAAGTACATCGAACAAACAGAAATGGCATAGAAAAGTGAAGAAAGAGAGGATCATGTGCGGTAGCACAGTATGATTACTTAACATCAATCTCAAACCTGCAGGTGGTATCTATACAAATAAGCTAAAGAGACATAATCCATGCCCTTTTAGAATTTACCAGTCAAGAAAGTCTCTGCGAATCTGCTGTGATTCCGGGGGCTGCCAGATTTGCAAGTCGTTCACTGCTCAATAGAACTCTTTCAAATTTAATTCAGCTGAAGTTTTACTTTTATCAGATGGTGTCAGAGCGGGATCTAAAGTGGAGCTTCTAGCGACCCCCAGCAGCGCTGAGTGAACACTGCAAGGTACCTGCAGGACCCACTGTGTCCACTGATCTCTCATAGCCGCTGGGGATCATGGGTAAGCTCCCCCTTGGATTTTGGAGCTCCACTGATCTCTCACAGCCGCTGGGGATCATGGGTAAGCTCCCCCTTGGATTTCGGAGCTCCACTGATCTCTCACAGCCGCTGGGGATCATGGGTAAGCTCCCTCTTGGATTTCCGAGCTCCACTGATCTCTCACAGCCACTGGGGATCATGGGTAAGCTCCCCCTTGGATTTCCAAGCTCCATTGATCTCTCACAGCCACTGGCGATCATGCGTAAGCTCCCCCTTGGATTTTGGAGCTCCACTGATCTCTCACAGCCGCTGGGGATCATGGGTAAGCTCCCTCTTGGATTTCCAAGCTCCACTGATCTCTCACAGCTGCTGGGGATCATGGGTAAGCTCCCCCTTGGATTCTGGAGCTCCACTGATCTCTCACAGCCGCTGGGGATCATGGGTAAGCTCCCTCCTGGATTTCCAAGCTCCACGGATTTGTGTTTTGAGCTCTCTTGAGTTTCTTTGAGCAAATTTCTGATCCAAACTGGGTTTGGAGTCGTGACAGAAACTGGCCTGGGTCCAGGAATGGATTCGATCTGGGAATTAACTGGCTTGGATCCAGTTAGAGGCCTCTTACATCTGGCTGGGTCAGAAAGGAACTGGTAGTAAGCAGTAATATTGTAGGAGTTATAAAATGTGGCCTTTGAAAAATCAGATTTTTGTGTTATACCCCTTTGTTTCATTTTTCTTACACTTAGGAACAAAAATCACTGGCTAAGTTAATCAAGAGAACCTGAGCGTAAGGCCAATACTTTAGGTAAAAATGGGATCCTTAGTTTCTGGAAAACCAAGTTCTTTCTGGCTTATACTTTAGGCCTGGGAGGCAGTGAAGTCTTACAGAAACAGCAAAATCTTACTAAAGATAACCTACAGTGCAGTGTTCCGAATGAACAACAATGCATTTGAAGTACATTTTAAAAACGAGGGCTCTCAGTAAAGTCCCTTTTGTCTAAGAACGGGTTTGGCACTACAACATGTCAACTGCTATTCTCTTTGGAATAATCTGCCTTGCACTCTTTGCTGACAACTGTGGGTGACAGAATTAGGCATGTACAGGATAGTGGGACATGGGGAGCTTTTTCCTCCCTAAAAGGGGAAACTTGAGAGATGACGGGACTGCTGGAAAAGGTCCCTTCACTACCTAGAAGCAACCGCCTGAACTTTTTTTTCGTGTCGTGGCAATGGGTGGGTCTTTCTCTGGCCTCCCTAATCATTTCGCCTTCCCCACCCTGCCTCAGGCAATGCTTGTCTCTCTCTCTCCTTTCCCTTTCTTATCTTTTCTATTATTCAGGGAAACCATCTCGCCCAGAGACCACAGGTTGAAACTCCTGGTAGGTTGGATTAACAATGATGGAAACCAACCAGGGGCAAATTTGAGCCTTGCCAGTTTGATATTGGGTGCTAATCAGAGTAGCGAACGTCTATGTTTTTGTCACACATAGTTTACTCTGGCCAGAACAGAAAAAGATAATTTTCCTTTCTGATGCGGCTTTGCCCCAGCACAATGGTGTGCCAAGCTCAGTCACGAGGGCCACTCAGGGAAAGAGGACCCAGAAGCCTGGCATGCCGGCAAAAGGATAAGAATTTCTTACCCGTCAGATTTCTGGTTTCTCTCTCTCTGTGCAAACGGTTGACTGAATGGTAAAAATCACTGTTTACTGGCTGGGGGCGGTGGCTCACACCTGTAATCCCAGCACTTTCGGAGGCTGAGGCAGGCGGATCACGAGGTCAGGAGATAGAGACCATCCTGGCTAACATGGTGAAACCCCGTCTCTACTAAAAATACAAAAAAAAATTAGCCAGGTGTGGTGGCAGGTGCCTGTAGTCCCAGCTACTTGGGAGGCTGAGGCAGGAGAATAGTGTGAACCCAGGAGTTGCAGTGAGCCGAGATTGCGCCACTGCACTCCAGCCTGGGCAACAGACCAAGACTCCGTCAAAAAAAAAAAAAAAAAAAAAAAAAATCACTGTTTATCTCCATCTTGTTTTATGTCCTTGGGAGCTTGACCTTGTTACCATGTGGCAGTACTTTCTCTTGGTCTCTGCCTTCCAGGACACAGGAATTTTAGGGTTTATGTCATAATCAGCTCTAAAAATTATCTTGAGTAGTTAAAAGCCTTTGTAAGCTCACAGTGAACTACTCTGGATTCCTTCTGGGAAGAACAGTGAAGACTGCCCTGTGCCGTAGCTCAGGCTTTGCCCCTTCATACTGGTGGTCTGGCTTCCATTCCCTGCTTGTGAACTAAGAGCTTTCTGATTTAATTTCTGTATGACCTTGTCTAGTCTCTTCTCCTCCACGTACTATCTTAAATTTTCCTTTCTCTGAGCACCTGGGAGGTTACCTTTGGTAAAGTTCAAAGGCCAGAAATATCGGAGTGAAGTTTAGGTACTATTAGAAGTCAATTTTCCATTTATTTGTGCTTGGGAAGATCTAGTCAAATGAACCAGATGACTGAATCTTTGAATTTACAAAAAGCCCTTGTGAAGTTCTGAAAGATTTGCCATTTAAATCCCTCTAAGATTCTGGCTCAATCTTGATCAATTCAGCCAGACCAACTGGTCCACTCAGGCCACCTCTTGCTGATGAAATTCCCGCTCCTCTCACAAAGGCATGTTCCCTGCTGCCTGTGTCCCTACCCGGTGCCCGGCTTTCCTCTTTGGCTGCACCGCCCACTCCACTTGAGATTCCCTGTCACAGTGAGTACCTGCCCCTCTAGCTCCTCCAGATCTCCTGCTACCCTCCTGCACCAGCCCCTCCCCGACCCCTGCTTTACCCTACGGGGTACCAGCATGGCTTGACCTCCACTCCCTTAATAATAGATGGTCTTTCTTATACCTCAGCCTGAAACTGTGAGAGTCCCAAAAATGAAATCTCAACGGTCATGGTGGCTTTTCACTGTCTTGTGGAAAAATATTTACAACACAGAAATAGGGGATGAGTGTTTACCATCAAGCAGAATCCATTCAATCATATGGCTGTTTTTAGAACAGAATTTCATTTAGTGAGAGTCTGACCACTGCCTTTTGGGAAAAACATTATTTGATTTAAATTCAAATGGCCTAATATTAACAGATATGATTTGTTATAGCAAAGGTAATGAAGCAGTGTCTTAGACTTTGTCCATAAACCTATAAATATACATGCTTGCTCCTAATATATTTCATCATGACCTATTTTCATTTTTAATTTCCCCTTGCTGATATACAATAATAATATTTCATGTTAGGAATAGCTGTCATCTTCCTATATGAATATTCTAACAAGTCTGAAAATATTAGCCATTCTTAGAAACAAGCTACTTTAATTCACAATTAATATATTCTCTTTCTTGTTCTAGTTATAATAATCAATTTTTCAATACTCATACCATGGACTTTTTCCTGATGACAGCCTGAACTTCTCTTTTTTTGATGAACCTTCTTTGCATTAACTATCTGCATGCAAAGTTGCATATTATCCCAGCCTCAACTTTATAACCTTCTACTTAGCATTTTACTGTATCATTGTGGAATGCTGATATGTGTAATACTATCTTACACATTAAATGTTCAAGTATTTTTTTTTTCTACCAATTAGATTATAAGCTCCTTGTGGGCAGAAATATGACTTGATCTAACTTCCTTTATTATAGAATATCTAATCTGGAAGAAATCTTATCTATTATTTAGTTCAGTGGTTTAATATAGGTAACAGTGAGGCTGCTCCTACTTAACCAATTTAAAGTGCTAGGCTCAGAGTTCTATTCACTTGACTTTACCTCATAACCAAACCAAGTTGGTTTTAGGGAACTGGCTAGGTCTTCAGTGCTTCAGAGAATGTATTTAAAGAGCCATGGATATAATATCCAAACACTTTATTTCAAAACAGGGAAACAAGTTAAAGATACCTTATTGACCTAGGATGCCCAGAACTAAAATTCAAGTCTGTTGACTTGTAGCTCAGTGCATTCTCTACTATAACAAAATCAAACTATGGGCCAGGCACTGTGCCTCCCATCTATAATCTCAGCACTTTGGAGGCTGAGGTGGGAGGATCACTTGAGGCCAGGAGTTTGAGACCAGCCTGGCAACATAGTGAGACCCCGTCTCTATATTAAAAAAAAATAATAAATTTAAAAAACCCAAAGTCAAATTAGGGGTTTAACAAATTGGTTGGCTCCTCAAGAATTTTTGGATTAGCTAAGCAGAGTTAAATGATTAAAACTACATAGTGAATATTTGAATTGCTTGAACATATGACTATGTTACCTATTTTTTCCTAAAGCTTAGTGATTCATGTAGATTGACTAACGTCACAGGCTTCAAGCCAGTAGCGAAATGGATCCAGAAGTTTCTCATCCTTGACTTTTGTGTAAGCTACTGACCACAGGACGCAATGTACTTAACTGAAGCACTCTGTACTGCATTTTCTTATTTAGAAAATGCACCAATTCCATTTATAAACCACTATCTATAGGAGTGTTTCTTTTGTTGTGTCAGCCATTATTTCATGAAGTAGTAGTAACAGTCTAGACAGGGAGGAATGAGGAAATGGCCACACAGGCTTAGCTGCTCAGGCATGGGTCAATACTTGGCTTTTAGTACAAACATTTTGCTCTATCGGTAGTAAACACATTAGATGAAAATTAAAGGTGAAATTTCAGTTAATCCACTTTCACTGCTGACATGGCAAGATTATTTCATGGTCTAGAAGACAGGCTAACCACAGAGCCTTTATTTATGGTTTAGGAAAATAGACCTATATTGTTAGAGAAGGAAAAAATTCACTTGTTATGAATGGCTGTATTTGCAACTAAAAGAATATCAATGTATCAGACATCAATTACACCAAAGATAAGATGATTACGAACTTTCTATGCAGAAAAAAACCATTCATTTTGAAGTATTTGGAGACAGGGATGGAGAGTGGCAATTTTGTTTTTATACTAAAAAGATCATTCCTCAAAAGCTGAGTTGTGCAGTTTGTACAAACTTAGATTATATCAAAGCTGCAGGTTAGGACGTCATCTTTACTTGGTATGTATAGACAAATTTACAACTCTAATCAATTTGGTAAAAAGTCTACTAAAATTGAACGAATATTTTAAAAAGCCTGTTAAATCACAACTAGTATGTATGTGTAGAAAGGGCTTGAGATAGCTTTTCTGTATTCTTAATTAAGAAATAAACAATCCTATATATTCCTTGTGAGTATCTAGCCTGAAAGACATGAAAGATACCTGGCTCCTCCCTGCTCCTTTGACGCCATCGGTGGTATCTAGTTGTTGGGGGTTTTGGGGGAGCCTCTGATTCAGACCCTTATGGCACCTTGTTGATGACCAGGCTCTTACCTACTCACTGTGGTCCACTCAATATTGGATGGAACCCTCTTGATGGCTACCATTTTGACCTTTCCACCTTTCTTCTCTTAATCAATGACACTCTTTGCAGGAAGCAATCTGGGAAAGCAGATATCCTCCCCCTTATTCTTCCTAAAACATCTGAACCATGTGAAGAAATGTGATGGATAATTACCAATATGCCTTTTTAGTGCTGTGCCTGCTGGTGAATCTCTTCGTCCAGAGATGATGGACACAGTTGTGAGGTCTCACTGTTCTATACTTTGCTTGGAGGTGACTACAGACTGGCCTCTACTTGGCACTTGAGGCCATCGGATGTATCTGGAGTAACAACTGCCTCTGATCTTGGGCTTGGGGCAGCTTCACTTATGAGTACTAGCTATGAGCCTCTTAGGCTTCATTCTGTTAGTGCTGGAGTATCTCATTTTCCACTCATTGATGGAGTGGCAGTGATGTGTGTCTCCTCTTCTCTGAGTCAAAGAGGCATCTCCTACAGTACACGCTGCAGGCCTGTGGATTGGTGCTGCGGTGTTGTAGGTACTTTTTGTTCTAAGCATTAACAGGACTGACAATATCTATTTTGCCCCTTATTCCATAGAGGTCTTTTCCTTCCAAAGAAATCCAAAGGCATACACAACCTATCCCATACTCCATTTCCCTGTTGAGGGATGAAGAAATCATCCTAGCAGATTGTTTCTTTCCTTCTCGTCTAAGAGACATGTTTATATGTGTACATGGCAACAGGGATGAGGAACCTCCAGATTCTTGGCACCATTTTGGGCATCTGGACACAGCCCTGCCTCTGGTATAGGGCCTGGTGTACTTTCTTCCTTGCATCCTCCCAGGCATTTCACTGGAGAGTGATTGATCTCTTCTTGAGTCAAAATTTAAATATATTTCAACATACTAATAACTTTTATTTACAAAATTTGCCATTTAAGCAAGCCTTTATCTTCCTATATTGCCCTAGTATTTATAATATCTGAATCGAAGAGGAATAGATTCTTGAAAAACTGTGCCACACACTGTAGCCTGGGTGACAAAGCGAGACTCCGTCTCAAATGAAACAAAAAAAACAAAACAACTGTGCCACAAATTCAGACTGCTTTTTAAAAGTAGTCTTGTATGGCTCTTTTAGTGTGCAATGCAAGAATAGTGCTATGTTTTAGCATGAGATGCTGCTGCTTATATAAATGACTTTATATCTCATGAAAAAAATCTATAAAATCAAAGTAAAAAGTTATCTTTACTCTTTTAAAAAAGCTCATATATTAACCATATTGAACCTTATTAGACAGGTATCTACCAGGCTTAGTGATGTAAGCTCATGACTCTCAAATGCAGAACTTTAAGGCACCACTAAATTAATATACTGGCACATTCTGCAGGCAAAGGCATTAAATTTTTAACAGTACAATTGACTGTATGTGGTTCAACCTTCAAACATGTTGCTTGTGAATAAATGCAAAAGATACATTCTGGTATGTGATATGTGTTACTGGTTTCTAAAATACAAAGATAGAAGGATCTACTTTCTGTTTTGATTTAGCCACAAATCCAGTGTACAAAGAATTTACTCAGCCTGGAAAATAGTTAAGAGGATAATAAGAAAATAGAAAAGTAACAGACTAACATCGGGACTAGGTTCCTTCAGTATAGCTAATTTATGACATTCGAGGCTTACGAGATGATCATAATTACCATGAGAAAGAAAAAAATTACATTTTAAAATCCTGTCTCATGTTCAAAGACTATAGAAAATGTCTACTTGGTGCTTTAATTGCCATTTTAGGATGCTTGAAATCTCTGTCCCTTTCTACTCCCTGGAAATTTTTTAACACTTTGTAAAAATGATGAAAAAGGCCAAGTTTCTATAATCTACAAAGACATTCAAATGCTTTATTATGTGCAAGAGTAATTCTTAAGAGTAGGGAATTGTATATATAGTTTGAAAAAAAATCCTAAAATTGTAATTGTGTTACTTCCTTTTTTTTTTTTTTTTTTTGAGACAGAGTCTCGCTGTGTCTCCCAGGCTGGAGTGCAGTGGCCGGATCTCGGCTCACTGCAAGCTCCGCCTCCCGGGTTCACGCCATTCTCCCGCCTCAGCCTCCCAAGTAGCTGGGACTACAGGCGCCCGCCACCACGCCCAGCTAGTTTTTTTTTTTTTTTTTTTTTGTATTTTTAGTAGAGACGGGGTTTCACCATGTTAGCCAGGATAGTCTCGATCTCCTGACCTCGTGATCCACCCGCCTCGGCCTCCCAAAGTGCTGGGATTACAGGCTTGAGCCACCGCGCCCGGCCACACTTCCTTTTTAAGTACAAAATTTATTGTGAACATTCTGACATTACGTGTGATCTTTTTATGTTTAGTAAAAAAGAAAAAAAAATGAGTCATGGGTTTAATAAAGGTAAGTAACATTGGCATAAGCAAGCATTCAATAAGAATGCTAAAACGTGCTACCCCAATCATTTTGCTACTAATTCATTACAGTAAGGGACTTGCCAAGTTCCACAGTTCAAGACTTTGACATTATAACAAATACCAGCAGGGCTCCTAGGCAGAATTAAGGGGTCAGTGTGTGTGTGCAAAATTAGGGTTTTGGTGTTATTAGCAAAGAACTGTATTAAAAAGAATGAAGGCAACTGCAATTCTGTTCTACCAAATAAAACATTTTGTTTAGAGATTCAAAAAACAAAAAAGCAATGAAGGCTATGTTACAGTTGTGCAAGGGCTGTTCTCATTTAGTAGAACACAGTATGCCAATTTGAGAAACTCCATTAAAAACAGAGAATTCCATAAAGGTAGTACCCTGGTTATTACATTAAACAAAAGTATTAATATTATGAGTATTATTTCTACAGTTTGTTCATTACTCAGAATCATGTGAGTCCAGGAGAGACTAGGTTTGCTCTGTTCTCTGTTATTCCTGTATACTTACCATATTCAAAGAAAATGTCCTAGTTATAGATTACAATTATGACACAGCTTACTACAAATATTTATTGAATGAATAAATGTGTATCCAAATAAAGATGTCTGCTCTGCAAACCTTCATCCAGGCCCTGGGTCTATATCTCAGATAATTCACCCAGAAAGCCAAGACATAAACCCACACTCCTTTGGTATTTATTCTTCCTAAGCTCCCTGGTCAAGGGTCTCTAAATGACTTCAAAGGAGGCCCCTTTCCTAGAACTCAGCATTTCCTTAACTGGTGATTGCTGATTGAAGCACACCAACCCTAGGCTTTCCAGAATGTATTTAATATTGCTTCTAGGCCACCTGATATGGGTGTGTTCAGAAGCACTGGGGGAAAAGGAACACTGGGTTCAATGGCTAGATCCTTGCTTCCCACTTGCTCCTTTTCATAGGTCCCCCTGCCCTTTGAGATCACGAGCAATTTCAGATTACCTCTGTTTGACCCTTAGAATACCACGCATCCATGGATGGAGCTTTGGGAAATGCTACTGTGCTTCTGATACATTCAGTGTTTGTTAAGCTTTCACTTTAGTACAACTTTCATGTGGAAGTAATGATTCTTCCAGCTGATATCAAGGTGTTTCTCTCACTAGATGTAAAAACCACTTTCTATATGGCTCAGTGGTTTTATTACTGGTGGAAGCATCCCATTAAATTTTCTTATCAGGCTGTAGGGAAAAAAGAAATTCATTATGTGAAGAGAGACAAGGTAAGGGTTTACTATATAATCAATCAATGGTAACACACCCTTGTTTCTCTTATCAGGTAAACTGCCCCTCAAATATTTTATAGGAACAGGGGAATTTCTCCAATCTTAACAAATAATCCTAAAATATGCACACTCTGACATACCATTAATCCTAACATTTATCATGCCTTATGGTTAAACATTTATAAGGTTACATTCTCCTTAAACTTTCTTAAGCCTATAAGCAGCTACATTGAACAACAGGTAAGTTTATTATGGTGTTAGGCAGCTCTGTGGAGTAATTAATGAAGCATTTAGGTCGATGTTTTGCATTACTCAAACTTTCCACTTCCAAATTTGATAAAGAAATTTGCAACATGATTGATGTAATGGCTACTTCTCAGGTCAATGAAAATGAATGAGCACTGGGTTCAAGTCCAGGCCTAAGCAAGTCACTTAAGTCTCTATCCTCTAGTCCATTGGTCTGAGAGATCTGGCCTGAAGTTCCACTTTCAAGTGTATTTGTCCTTTCTCACAGTGCTATAAAGAACTACCTGAGACTGGGTAGTTTATAAAGAAAAGAGGTTTAATTGACTCACAGTTCTGCAGGATATACAGGAAACATGGCAGGGAGGCCTCAGGAAATGTGCAATCATGGCGGAAGGGCAAAGGGGAAGCAAGGACCTTTGTCACATGGCAGTAACAGAGAGAGTGAAGGGGGAAGTGCTGCACACTTTCAAACAACCACATCTTGTAAGAACTCTATCTGGAGAACAGTTAAGGGGGAAGTTCGCCCCTATGATTTAGTCACCTCCCACCGCCCCTATGATTCAGTCACCTCCCACCAGGCCCCTCCCCTGACACGTGGGGATTACAAATTTACATGAGATTTGGATGGGGACACAGGGCCAAACCATATCACATAGCTTGAGTTTATCTTGATCAAGGCTCAAAACAAGGTGATGCAGTTTCTTAAACTTTTCCTTTACTGCACAGGTTAAAATTATGTGTTAATTTCTTAAATGGTATTCCCACAAATTCCCTTACTTCCATTCCATTACTATTTCCCGAGTCTTATCTGTCTCTCAGATTCTATATTCCTTTAACTAAAGGAACAAGGGCTTCTAAAGAGAAGGTCATTTCAAGTTTCAATAATAATAATAATAAAAGTGGTAGGAAACTTTATGTGGACAATTTTATATGATCTTGCCAAATGGACAATGGCAAGATCATGTAAAAAATAGAATTCTGACCCCAAAACTGTAGAAACGTGCCCAGGAAACCAACCCCTTATTTACAATAACTAGCCTGGGAAATCAGCCCACCATAAGTCAGACTTGTAGGGATTCAGACCACAGGAAACCAAACAATAATTTCTGCAACAATTGGCCCCAAATGGCCATGACTTAACTGATAACTGACAGTTTCCCTAATTTTTGGCTCCACTGCCAACTTTAGCACCAACCAGAGAAAGCCAAATACGCTCCTCTAACCTATCGTGTAGGATGCTTGCTTCCAGTCAGCCTGCCTGCAGCTTCTTTGGGCCAACAGACTCCAAGTAGGATACATCAGAAGCCATCTCTTTCTCTACTACACAGCATTCCCATTTCTTTCCCTGCCTTTGAGTCTCTGCTAAAATGAGTTACTCTGCAAGAGACTGAATAAACAGCCTTGATTTGTTCTCTTTTGGTTTGTCTTTATTTATTACCACCATGCGTATAACAAAAGGATACAGAGAGTGCACTCAGCTTCAACTAGATCCACAGTTGGGGCAATCTTTCTGTTTTCCTGGTTAATTATTATTTTTAAGTTCTTGCTAGCTACTATTTAAAGACCTACACACTAAAACCTCCTACCCTTCCAAATGCCTAATGCCTATCTACTTTGAGCACATGACTTTACCCCATCTTCTCAGGGAAAACAAGCCCAATAAGAACTTGCTCCACATCTTCTCAACATTCATGCCAGTATCTACAGCCTCATTCATTCAATTCCTCCCTTCTTCTGGTTGTAACAGAAATGTAGACATCTCCTCTGTCCAGGGTTCTGGATCTCACTTCCTTTACTGTCTCACAGCTTTGATTTACAGATTATCATCACTCTCTCCTGTTCCTTCAAACAGTTCTCATCATCTTATTTATTTCTATGAACCCTTAGATGTGTTCAAGGCTATTCCATTTTACTCTTTTACAGTCTCTCCCACTTCATGTCCCTTTCAGTTATCAGTCTCTCTCTCCCCCACTTCAGAGTCCAAATACTGGAATTACTCATTTACCCTTCAACTTCCATTCATTTAATAACCTGCTGCAATGTAGGTTCCACCTCTATTACTGCACTAAAACTACTAAGATCATTAGTGACTTCATTTCCCCTAAATACAATGTGTATTCTCAGTGCCTGTAACTGTGACTGACATGGAGTAGAGCCTCACTTCTCTGGATTTCCTAATTTTAAACATAGTTCTGCATTGGCTTATAGCTTTACCTGAATTACGTCATCTAATACAACAACCTGATAAAGTGGGTATTATTACTGTGGTTCATATTTGGAAACTGGAGCTCACAGAGGTTACATCTCCCCCTGAAGGACAGACATCTGTTCTGCCACCTAAGATTCATCCTTGCTTTTTCCCTCCGATATAATAACATTATTAGATAGGAAAATATCCTGAAAGATCCTTAGCAGATTTCCTGGTATAAGAAAAAGAGTTCAGTATATGTTGAGTATTATCATTTTTCTACCACCTAAACCAGCACCTGGCACATGAAATATACTCCATAAATACTGACTGATTAAATGTGCCCAGAGAGGTCATAACAGCGATGCTCAAATAATTATTTTTGCTGGGAACTGTGGCCTGCTGGGGCTTTAAAGCAGGTAGGGGCATTTTTCCTCTGAAGGCCTCTAGAGGGCTTTACCTGGTCAAACTAACTTTAGGGAAGAATAAGAAAAAAATATTTTTACTTCTTCTCTCTCCAAAATGTTCACTCATCCATTTCTGAAAAGGTAAAATTATAGACAATGTTACTTGGTAATCCCTATCATCTTTTTCAGAAAAGGATTTGCCTTTATCTTATTACAGCAAATATTAGTTTGTAGGTGTAAATTGAGGGGGAGAGCAGTGAAGTCCTTTTTCCTATTATGTACATGTATAAATATTGAAATTCATGAGATTTAAATTTGAAAATCTGCTGCTCTAGGAAAATGAAGTGTAATTATAGAGTTGAACAGAACAAAAGGGGAAGTAAAAGCATAGATGCACTGATTTACTATCTTGCCTTCCCTCCCACTGGAATCAATTTATGCTGGATAGAGGAGCTAAAGACAGCTGGAGGAACAATAGGTTGTTAACACAAATTATAAGGAAAGGAACTCCCTCTGATTTTTGGGAACTGAGCCAAGGGAGAAAATTGAAGTGAGATACTGTATTTATATTGCACTATAACAGTACTCATGTAATTTTCTGAGCTCCTTAAAAATCTCTGCTAAAATAAAAGCATTAGTATCTATTTCTCATTCTGCCTAAATATTGTTAAATGCATAGGAAAAAAATCCCCCGAAGGTAGCTGCCAGTTTGCCAAGATGTCCTATAGAAACCTTTTTTACCAACTGGGAGATGTCTTTCCTTAGTGTAAGAACAAAGGATGCATGGACACTGTGTTACTTTAATGGTGTTGCCCTTAAGAAGATTATCCTGGAATCCAGGGTGCAAAAAGAGACTGTATAGGAAGCAGAGTTCACTACGTGCAGACTCAGTTGGGTTTCTGGCTTTAATTACAGTACAAGTAAAATATTTGGCAAGAAACCCGTAAACTACATAAAAGAGGCTTAAAAATCAAATTTGGAAGTTAAAGGAAAAAAAATCACCCAGATAAACTATAAAACGCAGGTAACATAGATGGATGTGATATATTTCTGGTTGTCATACTGAGGTCATGAGGATATTCTGGCATTCTCATGAAGGCTAGCTCAGAGCACTCTCAACCAATGCGGTCCTCTATTATCAACAAAAAGCATGTTAAAATTCCAAACAACAGGGTTCTACGTTTTATAACAGATGAAATATTGCTATTACATAGTCATAAGTCTGAGGATGGGCTCACCATTGGAAAACAGAAATGGAAGGGTTTCCTTAATTCAAGTGAATATGTTAAAAGATGGGAAAAATAGGAAAGCTAAAGATCTGGAAGGTCAAAGTATCAAAATGTGCCAAATTCAGTAACAAAAAAGGGGCTTCGAAGCTATGCTGGAAGCAAAGGCGTTGATTTCTGCCTGAAGAAGATGCTGTAACATCAACTCCTGCACACTTACTTGGTTTTCACATTCTCCATTACAGAAAATGATCTCATGTGTTGTGCACTGGAAGTTGAACTCAAGATATGTGATGTGATATTAAAGTTCTGTTTACTCGGCCGGGTGCGGTGGCTCACGCCTGTAATCCCAGCACTTTGGGAGGCTGAGGTGGGTGGATCACAAGGTCAGGAGTTCAAGATCAGCCTGGACGAGATGATGAAACCCCATCTCTACTAAAAATACAAAAAAATTAGCCCGGTGTGGTGGCAGCCGCCTGTAATTCCAGCTACTCAGGAGGCTGAGGCAGAGAATTGCTTGAACCAGGGAGGCAGAGGTTGCAGTGAGCCGAGAACGCATCACTGCACTCCAGCCTGGGCGACAGAGCAAGACTCCATCTCAAAAATAAACAAACAAACAAATAAATAAAGTTCTACTTCCTCAACTCAGATTACTGAAAATAATTTCCAGCCATCACTGTTGAGTGATGATATGCCTTTCAGAGACTATAATTTTATTTTCATATATTACCAAGAATAACATGGTGAAGTATGGGCTAAATGATTTTACAGACATATGAATATTGAGATGTCGAATACCTTTCCCAAAAAGTATTGATTAGTGGCTCTTTGGAATGGCCTTGAATGAGGCAAGAGATTGTCCTTGGGCTACCTCATTCAACTTCCTATCACTGTCTCGGAAGAACACCAATAAAGTTAATTTGATCTGTCAATAAAAAAAATATTGGGGAGAGTCAGGGGTAGGGAAAGCATCAGGAAAAATAGCTAATGTATGCTGGGCTTACTACCTAGGTGATGAGTTGATGAGTTGATAGGTGCAGCAAACCACCATGGCACACATTTACCTATGTAACAAGCCTGCACATCCTGTATGTGTACCCTGGAACTTAAAAAAAAAAAACAAAAAAAAACAAAAAAAAACTAGGAGAGAGAAACTAAACAAAGAATCAAGATTCACAAGGATTCTGAAAACTTAAACGTTATGAGCCAAACGCAATGGGAAGACTGCACCCTTTAAAAGAAATAATCTTATGGTTTCTGAATTATGTCTTAATAAAGCTGATACATATTTTTAAAAAGTAACAGGAGAATGTTTAACTGGAAAATGTAAAGCCTCATATATTTGAGTTAAAAAATGTACTGAGTAGAGAAAGCTTCCCTGGTGACAGGCTGAGGCCTGGAGTAGACTGTGGGCTCAGGAGCAGGTGACAGTCCGCTGGAGTCTTGGCTTCCTGAGCAGCAGCCTCTCCCTAGATCCTCAGCACCTGACATCATGTCTGCCACGAAGGAATGCATAATAAATACTTGCTGAATAATTATGCTGCTTAAAAACAAAACAACAAAGAAAAGCCAAGAACCAACACAATCTTAAACTTGACGAAATTAAAAATACGAGTTTCTTCTCTAATTAAGAAATCTAACATATATGGAGAAAAAAGACTGGAATAAACACCAAAATACTAGCAGTAGTTGTCTTTGGGTCAGAAGATTATGGGCAAATTGTGATCCTGTAATTTCATATTTTTGTCTATTTTCCTGTGTGTTCTGATTTTGTAGGATAGAGAGAAGTATATCCTCTGTTACCCCTCATCCCTACACCAAGGCTGTTTGAATGACAATGAGTACATTGAAACATTGAGCTGCTTGAAAAACTTTTTATATATGTTACTTTGAATTACTTACATTTGTATGTCTTTTCTTTCCACTTAAACTGTAGATACTCAGATTGCAGAAGTGATATTTTATTATCGTTGTATATAGTCTGATGCTAAGGATGCCAGCAAATTCAACCACCTTCTGTTGCAAACATTATTACAACTGAACTGGGCAAAAGACTAGAATTTCATCCATATGGCTGCTCTAATGTCATCCTAATATGATATAATTTCTCTAAGAAAAGGCACTTGACTCAAACTAAAACAAAAGTTAACACTATGACTCAAAGTTTAGGCTGGATGACACTGAAGATCTTCTTTTTATTTCTTGGTGGTGAAGAAAAAAACACTCAGATATTACCTTTCTTTTTTTTCTGTGCATGTGATCGGTAGTAATTTATCTGACATTATCCCAATACTGATGGAGGACTGTCATTTCAAGTTCTACTTCGCAGGAGGATTTTATCACTCTCTCAGTAATTTTAGGAGTCATTAGAGCAATAATAGAGAAGAAAAATCATGGCCACCTATTTAGGCAGGGTGCTTGCCACAAGGTTTTTGAAACAAAACCCCTAAGACCTTGATGTGTGTACAAACGTAGAAGGAAGTTGGCCATTTAGCTCCCATAGTTGTGGGGAGCACCAGGCCAGACTGCCTAGATGGGGCAATTCCCTGGGGCCTCAGAAATTAGTATTAGTAACAGCTTATATTTCTACCACTTCTCATGAAAGAAACCCAGAAATTAGCAATTATCCTTGAATACCCTGTATAAGCTTGCAGGCTTGTCTAGAAAGGCATTAAAAATAATCACAAAATAACAAATCCACAACAAAGCAGCCAACCCTATTCACTTTCCAAGCCACATTTCATCTCTCCAATTTTCCCATTATTTAAGACCTGCAGCCAGAAAAACTTTAGTGGGAGAAAGAGAGATGAATCCAATGCAACACGAACCAGATCTCTATCATCTTCGGGTCACCATCAGAAATGTTGTGGCTAAACAAATTTGATCGTTTGTGATATGTGCACAAATTGATTTAGATTATCTTGACAAGTCCAGTTAGTCCATCCAAACAAATCAACTCAGAAAAAGGAATCTAAGGATTCAAAATAGAGAATTCAAATCAGGTTGCACGCACAGGCGCAGCCACAATGCATCTTAGCCCAAATTACCTGAATCTCATTACTAATAGCAATATTCTTAATTATTCAACGTTGAAAACACAAAATGTTTAATCAGAACATGGTTTGGGATTTAAAAACAGAGAAAAATAAGTGAATACCAATTTTTGGTGTGTGGAGTTACAGAAAGATACAACAAATTAATTTGAATAATTATAAATAAATTTATTTAAGAAAGCAAATGTGCCCTAAAATTCTTTCAAATAATTTGTTTATCCAAATAGTTTAAATGACCTATTGCTTATCCTGCTATACAAATCCTTTTTCTTTAGATAATATAAGATTAATGAATAAACACACGTTACAAGTTAGTGACATTTACATAAAGAATCATTAATCATACCACCTTCAAATATAGTAATCATAAATATTAGCAGTTACCAAGTCCTTTATCATGTATGGCCTCCATGACTTAGTCTAGATGACAATACAACCTTTTGTAATTATGGGTGATACATTCTTTTTCAATCTACTTTTGAATTTGAGGCTTGGAACCAAAGTTTATCATAAGCAACTGTGACTTACTCAAGTTTCTCTATACATCTGACTGTCACGTACGTAATCTTCCCAATTTTTTTTCTTGCCTCTGGCTATTCTAGTTTTTCCCTAAAACCCACTAAAAGTTACTCATTTTAAAGCACTTGTAATTTACTGTGTACTACTAACTGCTTTCTGTGAAAAATGTGTATTCTTGGATGTTGAAACACAGCGAGAAGAGATGCTCCACCAAGAGCTTTGTAAACTTTTCCCATTAATGTATAGTATTCCACAACATACATTCAAATGTCACCACGAATATTGATGATCCTGTAAGTGGCACTGTCTTTCAAGAGACAAGACTGATGAGGATAGAAAGAACCAGATAAAGAAGGCTTTGAATTCTAGACTACTAAGCAGTAGAGGGTCACTGCATAACATTTTTATTAGGAGTGGTTGGATTAGACAATATTTTGGGAATATTCAACAAATATGATAGAGCATACTAGGAGGAATTGAAATAAAATAATTTTTGCATCGAGCATTCAATATGCTGTTGCCCTACTAAGATGATAACTACTAATTCTTTGCTAGCGAAAACCCAGGCTTTAAATTCTTTTCTTGAAAGCATTTAACTATTTATGTTGGTTGATGCAGTCAACTGCTCAAGTGAGACTGATACCTTGGAAATGTCTAGCTGGTGTTAATGGTTCAGTTTCGGAGCTCTTGGTTGGGAAAGCACTGATCTCAGTTCTTCTGACTAAAGACAGCTTGATTCATTCATGTCTCCAGCAAATATTTTCAAATATCTACAGCTATATATGAAAGCTGACACATTTAAGAAAAGAATAAAAATAATGAAGAGGTTTCCACAACTTGATCACTTTTTGAGTATAAAAATTAGGGAATGGAGTGTAGAGAGAAAAAGCTATAATATCCATTCCTTAGGTTGAGATTTCTGATACATTATTAGTAAAGGTTATTGAAGACCTAGAGTTTCAATAATTTCACTTAAATAAGAATATACATTTAACTATATTATCTTTCTTCCATAGAGGCTTCCTTCGGTACAATGTTAGGTCCAATTTCGCAGGAGTTTTCTTTGTCAGCAGCTTGTACTCCTCTGCCTCTTGATGTGGGGTTGGCCATATGATTGTTTTGGGCATATGACCAAAGAGGATAGTTTGCCAGGTCAGAAGCCAGGCCTTTGGGGATTTTGTATGTTTCTGCTTGCTGTCTTAAGTGTTTGCCACTGCCTTGAGAAGAATAAGTTAGCCCCAAGTCCAAAGACAGACTTAAAGAGCATGGCCAGTCAGACACCCAAACATCTATTTTAAGAGGCAGAGCAATTACGCACCAGGTGCTGTGTACAGAAATTCAGCTTTAGATAAGCCAAATCTTACCTGCACTGCAGGTGCAGTCAGGTACATGACTATTAGGGACCATAGAGCTTTGAGGAAGTATGAAAAACAGTATCTTTGTAGCAATAGCTAATGGATACAATTGCAAAACAGGGATTAGAACTGAGGCTTGGAGGCTCTTATTTGAATGTAAATTTTATATATCACTTTTTTTCCCTGTTGCTCTAGGCATGACACTGTCATATGTAGAACTTAATCTGTTCTATCTTTGTGCCCTTTCTATTGCCTTTTTTTTTTTTTTTTTTTTTTTTTTTGAGACGGAGTCTTGCTCTGTCGCCTAGGCTGGAGTGCAGTGGCCCGATCGCAGCTCACTGCAAGCTCCGCCTCCCGGGTTCACGCCATTCTCCTGCCTCAGCCTCCGGAGTAGCTGGGACTACAGGTGCCGCCACCACGCCCAGCTAGTTTTTTGTATTTTTTTTTAAGTAGAGACGGAGTTTCACCGGGTTAGCCAGGATGGTCTCAATCTCGTGATCCGCCCGTCTTGGCCTCCCAAAGTGCTGGGATTACAGGCTTGAGCCACCGCGCCCGGCCTCCATTGCCGTTTTCAGTAACTTTTTAACTGTCTTCCCTTTCCATTTTTGTTTGTTTTGTCTCTTTGTTTTTTTGAGACAGAGTTTTGACCTGTTGCCCAGGCTAGAGTCTTGGCTCACTGCAACCTCCGCCTGCTGGACTCAAGCGATCCTCCCACCTCAGCCTCTGGGGTAGCTGAGACTAGAGGCCTGCACCACCACACCTAGCTAATTTTTGTAGAGATGGGTTTTGCCATGTTGTCCAGGCTGGTCTTGAACTCCTGAGTTCCAGTGATCCAACCGCCTAGGCCTCCCAAAGTGCCGGGATTAGAAGAGTGAGCCACTGCGTCTGGCCTGTTTTTGTTAGTATGTGTTTCCCTGTGCTTTGGAACCATTTTTTCCACTTTACTGACATTTTGTTTTCTTTTCTTGGAAACTTAAGTCTTTCAAATAATGGCCAGTTTCTCTAACATTTCTTTCCACCTTAAGATCCTTACAGACTTTGAAAAGCAAAAAAGAAAACACTCTTAATAATCATTCTTATTATCTTACTATCATTTTTAGCTTTGTTTAATCTTATTCAAACGAGGTTGTGACAATTTAGGGAATACTTCCAAAGACTTGCTCTGGTATTTTTTTTTTTTTTTTAAAGATAAGTCCATATATCAGAATGCATGAACAAGAAATGTAACATTAGAAACATATCCCATGAAGCGCTCTGGACACTCTGACAGCTGCAATTTATCAACGTAAATTACTGTGCTTAGCTGCAAAGTTTTTGTCACAGGGAGACAGGGCACTTCCTAAATGGCTTGCTGCTCTCTTTAATCATCATCTTAGTTTTTACAATCCAGATAACCTCGGGCAACAGACATCCTGATGCATATAGAAATAGAAAACTTCAGATTTTTATGTACATCACTGGGAGCAATGACATGCTACTCGATTCATTTTCAGATTAGTGTCTTTCCTCACCCCCGTCTAGATGTGGCAATAGATTACTTAGAAAAGTAAATGTGGGCAGAAGAGCCAGGACAGGAAGCTCAGCAGTAAACACGTCAGCCTGTCTGCTGTCTCATTTTCCTTTTAATCAAAGAAAAGACCTAACGGAATTCACTGTCATCGTCTCAGTGGTGGCTTCTAACAGCACTGGATAGGGAGAAAATCCTTTTATTTCTAGCATCACATCAACAAATTGATTTTTAAATTCATGCATTTAACGTGCGTTCCTAAAGTCATTATCATTTAGTAAACAGCCTGACTAAGTGTCTTTAAACTACTTGAGACATTTTAAGCACTAATTTTTCTCATTTTAAAAAAGTTTCAGTCTCTGTGTTAGAGATATTCGAGATATGCTACTACATAAAGTGTTGTACTTATTCATGAAAATCTAATTTTGGGGGGATGTGGTTGAATTTCATATCTCAACATTGGACTTTTCTAATATGGTAGATGAACTGAAACCTGTTCCCAGGTGCCCTGAACTCCAAAGCCCGTGCTCACTCTACTGTACATGCTGCCTTTACAGAAAGGTTCCTTTACAGGAGGTTCCCTGTACGTAAACCTCCATTTTAAGAAAACCAATTTTGGCCAGGCGCGGTGGCTCAAGCCTGTAATCCCAGCACTTTGGGAGGCCGAGACGGGTGGATCACGAGGTCAGGAGATCGAGACCATCCTGGCTAACACGGTGAAACCCCGTCTCTATTAAAAAATACGAAAAACTAGCCGGGCGAGGTGGCGGGCGCCTGTAGTCCCAGCTACTCGGGAGGCTGAGGCAGGAGAATGGCGTAAACCCGGGAGGCGGAGCTTGCAGTGAGCTGAGATCCGGCCACTGCACTCCAGCCTGGGCGATAGAGCGAGACTCCGTCTCAAAAAAAAAAAAAAAAAAAGAAAACCAATTTTAAGATTGCTATCCATAATGCCAAATTTCTAAGCTGCTTTCTTCTAGTATTGGAAGAACAGAAACGTCTAGTTTAGCCATTATAATTGGGAATCAATAACGTGCGTGTCTGCTAAGTTCCCTGCCTTTCTGATCTGTGCTACTATCCAAAAAGGGTTGTAAAGGCAAGAACAAAGTTATCTATAGTCTCTCTCTCTTTTTGAGTACTTTCAAATTCATCATTTGTCAACAGATGTACTGCAGTCCCTAGCTTCAGTACAACAGGACACCAGTAAAGTCATCTGTGGTACATAGAATAAGAGCTGCCCAAAGATGTCTACCTTGGAATCCCTGGAACCTGTGAATATATATGTTACATGGCGCATGGGGAATGAAGGCTGCAGAGGAAATTAAGTTTCCTAATCAGCTGACCTTAAAGTAGGGAGAGTATCCTGGACTCTCCAGGTGGGCCCAATGTAATCACAAGGGTCTTTAAAATTCAAAGAGGGAGGCAGAAGAGGAAGTGAGAGTGATGTAATATGAGAAAGACTTGGCCCAACATTGCTGGCTTCCAAGATAGAGGAGAAGAACCAAAAGCCAAGAAATGTGGGTGACCTAGAGGCTGGAGAATGCTGGGAAACAGATTGTCCCCTAGAGCCTCCAGAAAGGACCAGAGGTCTGCTGACATCTTGTTTTAGCCCAGCAAGACCCATTTCAGACTTCTGAACTACAGAACTCTATGAGGAAAAATTTGTGTTGTTTTCAGCCACTAAGTTTGTGGTAATTTGTGATAACAGCCACAGGAAATGAATACATCATTTACTTGTGAGACAGGTTACCAGGAAGGCTATCTACATTATAGATAACTGGGAGACAATTTGATAAATATTTGACAAATTATCAGAAATGTATTTGTTGTTTAATGGCAAAAGTAAAATAATATGCTTTTGTTTTCTTCTATTTTTCCTTGTTGAATTGTGTCCTTTAATTTATAATTACAATTGCTTTGGCTGTTATTTGCACTCCAAATGGATCAGAAGTAAATTGAGACTGATAAATATTTTTTGTAATTAAATACAATATTATAGCAAAGAAGAATTTAAAATATAAAACAGCATCTTATTTCAATAAAAAGTGTTATAAAAGAATAGAAAATCACAAGTAACTAAAGAGAAAATAGATAAATTTGACTTTATCACAAGTAAAAACTTCTGTGCATCAAAGGACAATACCAAATATGTGAAAAGACAGTGCACATTGAAAAATGTGGAAATCATATATCTGATAAGGGTCTAGTATCTGAACATACAAATAACTCTTGTAAGCCACCAAGACAAAAGGCAAATAACCTACTTTTAAAAAGGGCAAAGAATATGGGTGGGTATTTTTCCAAAAAACCTCAGAACAATTGACCAATAAGCATGTGAAAAGATGCTCAATGTCATTCATCATTAGGGAAGTGCAAATCAAAACCACTATGAGATACTAATTCACACTCATTATGATGGCTATTTAAAAAAAAGGAAAACAGTGAGGATGTAGAGAAAATGGAACATAATACATAACTTGTGAGAAAGTAAAATGACACAGCCCCTGTGGAGAACAATTTGGCAATTCCTCAAAAAGTTAAATACAGCATTTCCATAGGACCCCACAATTCCACTCTTAGGTATACACCCAAGAGCACTGAAAACATGCTCATGCAAAAAGTTGTACACAAATGTTCCTAGCAGAATTATTCATAAAAGAAAAAGAGTGAAAACACCACCAATGCCCATAAACTGATACACGAATAGACAAAGTGTAGTACGTCTATACAATGGAATATTACACAGCCATAAAAAGGAATGCACAGGTGAACCTTGAAATTTTTATGCTAAGTGGCAAAAGCCAGGAACAAAAGGCCACATATTCCATTTATATGATATGTTCGGAATAGTCAAATCCATAGAGACAGACAAATTATTTCATTGACCTATGAATGAGGGATCTGAAATCTATTCACAATAGAATCGCATGGTAGGTATCATTTATGTAGCTGAGAAAGCTCTCAGGCAATCGCACACAGGAAAGTGTGTCAAAAATATGTGCAGAAAATGTTACGGGAATGTCTTCATACATCCATTATATCCTTATTCCTTCCTGTGTTCCAAATTTGAGCTTTACTGAATAGAGTGTGAGCACCTGCAGGCAGGGGCTAAGTCTTACCTATCTTTGTATTCTCAGTGCTGAACATAGTAGGCACACAATAAATGTGTTCTATAATGGGATGAGGGGATCAAAGCAAAGAGTAATGGCCCTCAGTGAGGGCTCCAGAGACTAAGAAAGCCTTTGTAGTTAGGAAAGACATCCTTAAATCCCTCAAATGCTTATTTAAGATACAGAGTGAAGTATTACCTTATGTAGGAATGTTCATTGACCAAAATGGGGAAATGACAAATATCTGTTGCTTTGTAATATTTTGGCAAATTGAATATTATGCATTTTTTGTACTTTTATTATAAATAATTTGTTTCAGTACTATGACTTATTTCAGTGTAAATGAAATAAGTTGAGGAGGGTTATTTAAAATGGTAAACATTTAACCATTTAATGGTTAATTAAAACAAGTAATTCAAGTTTAAATATAACCATTAAAGTCTTTTTTTTTTTTTTTTTTTTTTGACAGAATCTCGCTCTATGGCCAGGCTGGAGTGCAGTGGTGCAACTCTGCCTCCCGAGTTTAAGTGATTCTCCTGTCTCAGCCTCCTGAGTAGCTGGGACTATAGGCATGTACCACCATGCCTGGCTAATTTTTGTGTTTTTAGTAGAGACAGGATTTCACCATGTTGGTCAGGCTGGTCTTGAACTCCTGACCTTGTGATCTGCCCGCCTCGGCCTCTCAAAATGCTGGGATTACAGGCATGAGCCACCGCGCCCGGCCCCGTTAAAGTCTTTTAATTCAATGAAGTGTTCACTCAGCCTTATTTGAAAACATACTTGTTCACAGATAATTCTATCGTAATATTTTAATCCTACAATATGTACTGATAACACTACAAAATAACAAGGTATCATTTTAATTTTATCTTTACCAAAAGTAATGTAGAGATTAAGGCCCTCTGCTTCTCTGTCAAAAAATAAAAAAGATCAAACAATACCGGCTGAGATAAGCCTACAACTTGTGATTATATTGTGCTAATAGGTCCAAGGATCTATGGAGATAAAATCTGATTAATATATTTATCATCTTTTTATGTTTCTTTTATAAAAGAGGATTCATGTTACTATTTCATAAAGAGACTATTTAACTTCTTCATCAGGTCATTCTCAAGTTATCTTTAAAACATAAGAAGTAGCTTCTACCTCTTAACCAAAGAAAAGTCAAATATACGCAGTGGAATACAGAGGGATATAGAACCAGCCAAGTGTCACAAAGCCACAAGCCTTCTTTCCCCCAGAAAAATAAAGATCAAAATGCTATGCTAGAGTACATGTTCAGGATGTTGAAAGGGATGTGAGGATATGCAGGTAATGAGCAAGGCCTCATTTCTTTTCTGCATATATATTAGCATGGATTTTAGCCTATTTATATAAAAAAAGTCAGAAATATAGAGGGGAGGAGTTTTTATTAGAAATATGATGATTCCATGTTTCGTATTTGATTTTCTCTGCCGTTCATGTATGTTTTCTTGATTCCTTGAGAACTGTCTTTTTAAAAAATTTGTGAGTGTATCATTTACATGAACTAAACGACCAACACTACTTGCCCTGCCTAGTAAGGAGTCACCTCTGGTTCACTCAGGATACATGGAGGCCTTAAAGACTGAGAGTCCTTAATTGCACGTGGCTGTATCTTGCTCTTTGGCACTTGCGTGTGTTTATCACACTGTCTTATACATAGTAGGTGCTTAACCAATCATGACTAGTTTTAGATATGTTTACTTGGTGTCCCAAATGGACTCTAAATGCCTCGAGGGCCGAGATTATGCATTACATGTTTTCAGAGTATTTGACAACCTTGAGCTTGGTGTGCAGCACAAGGGAGGTGCCAGTTAGCCAAGACAGTGTAGACCCTTCTCTTCATTCTTGTTATGAGAAGAGTATAAACGATACTGGGACTCCTTAACTCCTTACCCATTTACCAAGACACATGCGCGTGCGCGCATGCACTCATGATCTGCATTTGATGAAGCAGATGCAGATTAATGAAGACACATTTGCTCACAGGGAGTTCTATTTTTACTCTGTGTAATCAGCAGTTTTTGCATATTACCTCTAGAAAATGTTCACAAAAGTTGGACTATGAAATAGAATTGCAATTCTTTGTGATGGAAAAAGTACTTGAGCAGTAGTGAGCCTATGGAGAGAGCCAAACCAGCAGCTGGCAGGGCCCTCTCTCCATTCTCCCCTCTACAGATCTGCAGTCCTTGCTATTCAGAAAGTAGATTGTAAGCAAATGATTCTTTCTAGTGAGTCTGGAAGACTTACTGTGTAGTATTTTACAGAAAATATAAAGTCCTTGATAAAATGTAAAAGTCAGTTGATGAGATAAAATGTGACTACAATGAAGACCACCTTAAATTTGAATAGATTTTTCAAAGTAGCATTATAATTAAGACCTAATTTCTCTCTCCTAGCAGTGTAGAAGGTGGAGAGGAAAGAGTATTATGTGACAGGTAAGAAAACAGAGGCAGATAAAGTCTACAGGACTTACTATTGATTGGGAGCCAGTAGCCAGAAGCCAGAACTCAGGATTCCTGGCTGAATCAATCAAAAAATTAGTAATGACTTCTACTACTTGTAAAATATTATACTAAAACTTTCTTTTTGAGATCATTGTAGAGAGTTAAAAAGACAACATATAAAGATGTGATAAGTTAAATTACAATAGAAGAGTTAAAGTTTAGATTTCCAAAGTAAATGATACCTATACCAAAGGGGGAGAAAAGAAGAGAAAAAAAAAAAAAATCTCCGGAGATTGTTTTGGGCTGTGGTGTTTTGTAGATAGTAATTTCCCATTCTAAGTTTTTTCTCCTTCCATATTGAACACTAGGACTGGAAGATAAAACCATATTGATTTTCTGTCCTTCATCATCTTGCCCAAACTTCTATGTTTTAATATTTCTTTCAGACACTGGAGGAAAACGCTTGTGGTTTCTCATCTAGAGTTAATCCCTCTTCTTACGTTCTGTGGCTCCTCATCGCCCGTTTATTCTATGCCCTTCCTCCTCAGAGTGCAGTCTGTGAGCCAGCAGCTGCAGCATCCCTGGAGAGCTTGTTAGAAAGGCAGGATCTCAGTCCTCAGCACAGCTCTAGAGAGCACCAGAATCTGCATTTTAACAAGACACATTCCCGTGGGAGACCTGCTCATCTCAGCCATTCTTTCAAAAATCAGCCCCTCCGTTTCTAATACCATTAGTCTCTCTTCTTCCCTCACCATCTCCTTTTTCCTTCTTGAAAAACCCAGGGGTCATTATTAAGAAACAAAACAAGAAACATCCCTCCCTACTCCCCATCTTCAATGACTGATAGCCCTTTCAGCTTTCAGAGCACCTCACTTCTGTTTCTGTGGTTACCACCTTCCTGGAATGAATTTTATGCCCCTGCTCTCTTTATTTTTAATTCAGTCAGTTTCTTCTTAAAACTTCGAAACTTAACTTTCACTCTGAAGCAGTTTGAACACATAGAGAGGCCACGTGAATGCACACATGTGCACGTAGAGGTACACGGGTGCACCCACATGCATGCACACAGATGTAGATGATTAACTCTGATGAGGTTAGACCAACTTTTAAAATTTCCAGAGTTCCTATACTGATGGAAACATTAATGATCTGAGCCACATTTGGTTCCTGATGATTTTTGTGTGCCCACTCCTATCATGAATCTATTCAGGATCATCTACCTGTCTGTGATCCTGCTTAGGTGGCTGGACTGACCTACACCAGGCCAAATTTACTGAATGCCCCTGCGGTACAACCATCCCTATCTTGAAAGGGAAATCTTGTATCTCTGCATGAATATGCCAGCAGTATGCACAGGTACAGGTTCATGAAAGTGAAACAAAATGAGGCCTTGTAGTTAAGGCCTATCTAAGTTAGGTTTTCTTCCTGAATCCTTCTGCTGGGTAAATCCTACAAGACAGAGGCCCATCTGTAGTCTTGTGTTAGACGTGAAGAAAAGGAGGAGGTCACCCATAGATTCCCCACCATCAAGTGTCACAGGAAAAAGCTTATGCCATTAAGGAACCAAAAAACAAAACAAAAACAATCTTCTGAGTTCCAGTGACTTTCTGAAGTCATTTCATACAACAAGGTTGGAAGGTTGAGATGTTTTGAAATGTACTGGGTACCACCACCCACTCACCTTCTATGGATTTTGAGCAATCTGCTCACTAGTGACTGGATGTTGTGATATTCATCAGGCCTGGCTCTTATGAAGAAAAATGAAGAGCATAAAAGAAAAGAACCACAGGGAAAATGGGGGTGTGCTGAAAGGTTAATGTGCTCTTCAGCCCACCACTTCAGACAGATCACGGAGCTGCCACACAATCTGTGTATCTGATGCATGCAGACAGTACTGTCATGCTTCACCTTTGGAAATGGGCCATTACTTCTAGTGACAGATAATGAATTGTGGAATATGGCTAGCACCTGGCCAGACAACGGAGAGTTCATAAATCAGACTCAAAGCAGAAATACCTGAATAAAATTCTTGAGTTATTCGAGGGGTTGGAAAAGGATATGTAATGAGAGAATCCGTTAGGATGTGTAGGTGGACACGCTGTGTATGTGTGTGTGAGTATGGGGTGGGTGTTGATTTTTAAAAGTCCTTTGTTAAGCTGCTACAAAGAAGTATTTCTTGTTTTGTTATTTTCTGGTTGGCTGAAGAGTTTTATTTCAGCATGGAATAGAGTGGTAGTTGGGGATCAGGGTAAAGGATGGTTGGGATAAAGATTTTGGTTTTTAACAGGAAATTGGTTTGAGCCTTCCAAAAAAAAAAAAAAAAGAGAGAGAGAGAGAGAATCAATCAACTCTCTCAACAAAAGGAGTAAATAGTTGGTTTACAGGGATTAATGTTTGTTTATTTTACAAATAATCTGAAAACCAGGCCCACAGATCTGGAAAACAGTCACAACTGCGTAGATAATACTACACAAATTGCTAAACAGATGAGAATAAATTAAAATGCGGGTTTATAAGCATGTGAAAATAGCCAGAAAAATATCAACTAAAATAAAGCGTTGATGCATAAATGCCTTTGAGGAAAAAGAACCTAAACTCCCTGTAATAAGACGGGCTCTATAGTTTTGTTTTGTGATGAAGGAATGAAACCTAAAAGTGATTTTTAAAACTATTATCTGAAAATATGCTCCAATGTGTCCCCAAAGGCCAGCACATGTAGGTAATCCTCTAGAAAGGTACTAGTAACACACAAAAGGTAAGGTTCCAACACTGGCAACTCATGCTAGGTTGATTAAGTGCCTAAAGACCAAGGAGGTGAGAGTGGCTGCTTAGTTGTCCTCATACTCAACCTCAGACAACAGCCATCAGGCTGAGGGTACTTCTTCATCAGGATAGGACCACAAGAGTTTGTTCTTTCTTGAGAAGAAAAACAAGGATAGGTAAATATATAGATGATTACTATAAAGTCACCAGCAAATTTTTAAATAGTTCTATTTGAAAAACATCATTATTTAGGCATTTAAAAAATGTAATATATAATACCATCTACAGAAAGCAGAGAAAACTTTTATAAGAATAAAAGCTATAATCAAGCCTTTTAGTACCATCTCTAATAATATCCTTAGTACCACCTCTAATATTATACTTTGTGCTATCTCTAATAATATATACTCTGTTTATCTAAAGGCTACCTCATGGATTTTCAGAGTTCTGATAAATGTATCAATTAGTTTCAGCTATGAAGTACTGTCTTTTTTTTTGTTTCCGTTTATTACGAATATCAACGACTTAAGTTCTCTGGCCAAATGAGTTTCCCCTGTGTGGAACTAACTTCTGTAGAAACCCTCTAGTCTTTTTGTACAGTTGTGACACTGACCAACGTTTTTACATCTGTGGCCAGACTAATCCTCAGGCCTGGAGTCCCACATTTGAGGCCACCAGCGAACTCCCTGTCAGGTGCCGCCTTTGCTTGTTGCTGGCAAGAGAGTCCAGTGCAACTGGTAGGAAAAGATGCTTCATTAGCAAGTGCTAAAATGACTGGAAGCCCTTACAGAGATAACACATCCTACCTTTCTACTCTTTTTTTTCTTTTTCTGCTTAAAATTTACCTTCAATCTTCCTTTTAAATGGATTTCCTCGGTATAGAGATGTGTAATACGAAGGCATACGTCTTACCTATGTGGCTTCTGATCCCTCTGGGCAACCCTGAGCAGCTCCCAAGGAAGCTGCTTTTCTGGGTGTCTGTCTAGCCAGCTAACCTATCATGTTCATTTTTCTGGCCCTTTGTTAAAAAGACTCTATTAGGCAGGGCACAGTGACTCACACCTGTAATCCCGGAACTTTAGGAGGCTGAGGTGGGTGGATCACTTGAAACCAGGAGTTCGAGACCAGCCTGGCCAACATGGCGAAAACCTGTCTCTACTAAAAATACAAAAAATTAAGCATGGTGGCACCCGCCTGTAATCCCAGCTACTTGGAAGGCACAGGCACCAGAATTGCTTGAACTCAGGAGGTGGCGGTTTCAGTGAGCCAAGATCATGCCACCATACTCCAGCCTGCGTGGCAGAGGGAAACTCTGTCTCAAAAAAAAAAAAGAAAAAAGCAGCTCTATTATCCGAGTGTTAAAAAGGGTATAGGCTTTCTTTGTGAAGATGCTTTCTTGAAGTCAGTCTTTTATCAGTCTTCTACCGTTTTTCAGTAGGGTCCTGGTGTAATTCCTCTATCAGCAGCAATATCCATTCCAGTACCACACACACCAAAACTTTAAATACATTGGTTAATTTTAGGTTACATACAATATCTATGTGAAGTGAATAATGTGCATTGTTGTATGTTTCATTGCACCTGGTAAAAGTTTGAATCATAATAATACATTTCGGGGCTGGGCACGGTGGCTCATGCCTGTAATCCCAGCACTTTGGGAGGCCGAAGCGGGTGGATCACGAGGTCAGGAGATTGAGACCATCCTGGCTAACACAGTGATACCCAGTCTCTACTTTAAAAAAAAAAAAAAAAAAAAAAAAGACGGGCGTGGCGGCGGGCACCTGTAGTCCCAGCTACTTGGGAGGCTGAGGCAGGAGAATGGCGTGAACCTGGGAGTTGGAGGTTGCAGTGAGCCGAGATTGCGCCACTGCACTCCAGCCTGGGCGACAGAGCGAGACTCCGTCTCAAAATAATAATAATAATAATAATAATAATAATACATTTTAGGCTACTTTGTATTTATTCTGTTGAAAAAGAATGTTAAGTCTGTCTTGCCCTGATTTTTCATTCTGATATTATTTCACTATTTCCTTCTAACATGTCTCCAAAAGAAATTACTACCAGACATGTGTCTTAGAGAAAGTGATTCAATAATTATCAGTAAATTTCCAGATAATCTTTAAACTAGCCAGGAGTATTATAAGCAATATTTATCCTAAAAATCAATTTCCCTTCCTCAGAAGAATAATTGTATTTTAAGGCTTCTTATGGAAACCAGTCTTTGAACATCCAAGCATTAGACCCAGTTCCTTACCCGCTGTATAAGGCATCCCGTTAGGGGCTATAAAGAAAATCCTCAAGAGGTATAAAATTTATATAGAAGGTGAGACAAGCTTAACTTCATACGAAGTTTAATTGCATTCAATAAATAATAATTCAATATAAATATATAAAGAATGGCAGGAGTTAGTATGCTTTCCAAATGAATTATAAAAAGAATAATTGCTACAGAATTTACTACGTTGGCATTGTATAGAAAAGTTGGATGTGGAAAGAGAGATAAAAGTTGCCTTTCGAATAAATGGGTAGCTTTTGATTAAGAAGTAAGGAAGAAAGCATTTTGAGCACAAAAGCTCCATTTGTTAATTCCTCTAAATCTTCAACAAACAGAGTACAAAGACAGAGAAAATGCTCTTTAATTACTTTTTTTTGATGTGAGCTAATATAGCATTAATAACAAAGCCTATAAAACCTGGTTATTTAAGATAACTTTAATAAATACGAAATAACTAGTGATAAATTTGACAAAAGATGTGCAGGAGCTATAAACTAAGAATTATAAAACATCACCAAAAAAAATTCTCAGGGAAATGGAACAATATCGTGTTCATGGGCCAGAAGATTCAATATTGTGAAAAAGATCAAACTAGAGGATTTACACTATCTGATGTCAAGACTTATTATAAAGCTACAGTAACCAAGACACTGTGGTATTAGGATATGAATAATCATACAACAATGGCACAGAAAGTCCAAAAATACACATACACATATATGAACAATTTTAACAAAAATTTCAAGGCAATTCAGTAGGCAAGGGAAAAAAAATTCAACAAATGCTGTTGGAACTATAAGATATCCACATGCAAAAACATGGACTTCAAACCTTAACTCATCATTTACAAAAATAATTCAAGAAGTATCATGGATCTAAATGTAAGAGTAAAAACTATAAGATTTCCGGAAGAAATATAAGAAAAAAAGGGCTGGGCACAGTGGCTCAAGCCTGTAATTTCAGCACTTTGAGAGGCTGAGGCAAGAGATTGCTTGAGCCTAGAAATTTGAGACCAGCCTGGGGCAACACAGCAAGACCCCATCTCTAAAAAAAAAATAAAAATAAAAATAAACAAAAAAGGAAAATACAATATGATGTTTTAGAGACCTTGTGTTAGACAAAGATTTCTGAAATAAACACAAAAAGCATGAATTATGAAAGAAGTCGGTAAATTAGATTTGATCAAAATTGAAACCTTTTTCTCTTTAAGGAAACTATTAAGAAAATGAAAAGGTAGCCTGGGAAAAATATTTGCAAAACATATTTTAAAAGGCACTTGTATCCTGAGTATATAAAGAAGTCTTACAACTCATCAACAATCCAAAAAAAATGGGCAAAATATTTGAACCATGGTTTTTCAACTATGCTGTCAGAGACACTGAGGATGGATAATATTTTTTATTGTGGGGATGCTGTCCTGTGACTGCAGGTTGTTTAGCAGCCTTCCAACATCCACCCAGAGATGCCAGTAGGATCTCAAGTAGTGACATCAAAAAATGCCTTGAGATATTTGCCAAAGGTCCCATGGGAAGCAAAATTGCCTCAGATGAGAACTACTGATTTGGATAACGCATTAATCAAAGAGGATGTACAGATGACAAACCTACAGAACCTATGATAATCAACTAGAAACTATGGAAAACAACAGTGTGATAAAGTTATCTAATCTGCAAATATTAGCAAGATGAAAATGCAATACTGTCTTTATGCCTGTATCATGCTATTTAAATTACTAGAGCTTTGTAGTAAATGTTTTCAAATCTGTAATTGTGATGCCTCTAGCATTGTTTTTTTTTTGCTCAACATTATTTTGGATATTCATGGTCTTTTGTGGTTCCGTATGAATTTTAGGATTGTTTTTTCTATTTCTGTGAAAGAAATGTCATTGCATTTTGATAGGGATTGCATTGTATCTGTAGATTGCTTTGGGTGGGATGAATCTTTTAGCAATACTAATTCTTCCAATACATTAACATGAATATCTTTTCATTTATTTGTGTTGTATCCAATTTCTTTAATCAGTGCTTTATATTTTTCAGTGTATAGATCTTTCCTCCTTGGTTAAATTTGTTCCTAAATATTTTATTATTATTTTTGTAGCTATCGTAAATTGGATTGCTTCCTTGATTTCTTTTTCAAATACTTTGTTATTAGGGTGCAGAAATGCTACTGATTTTCATATGTTGATTTTGTATCCTACAACTTCACTGAATTCATTTATTTTAACAGTTTTTTGGTGGAGTTTTTATGTTTTCTATTTATAAAAAACAAAACATTAAATTGTCTATACAGATGACGTGATCTTATAAGAAGATCAATTTAGTTTCAGAGACAATTTAATTTCTTCTCTTCTGATTGGGATGTCATTTATTTCATTCTCCTGCCTAACTACGCTGGCTGGGGACTCCCAGTACTATGCTGAACAGAAAATGATAAGAGCAGGCAACCTTGTATTGTTCCTGATCTTAGAGGAAGCTTTCAGCTTTTCACCACTGAGTATGATGTTAGATGTGGGTTTTTCATATACGGCCTTTATTGTGTTGAGGTACATTCCTTCTATACCTAATTTGTTGAGCGTTCTCATGATGAAAGGATGTCAAATTTTGTGAAATGCCTTTTCTGCATCTATTGAGAGGATTATATGGTTTTTGTCCTTCATTCTGTTAATGTGGCATATCATAATTATTGTTTTACTTAGCTTGAATTATCTTTGCATCCCAGGGATAGATCCCGCTTGACCATGGTGAATAATCTTTTAATGTGCTGATGAATTCAGTTTGCTAGGTTTTGTTTTTTTTTTTGTGGAGGATTTGTGGAGGATTTTTGCATCTATGTTCATCAGTGATATTGGCCTGTAGTTTTCTTTTCTTGAAGTGTCCTTATCTGGTTTTGGTATCAATGTATTAAATGTTTTATTTATTTAAGTTAAATAAAAGGACTAGAAACAAAAACAAGAAATTGCTAACTCTGAATGATAGAAATATAAATGAGAACTATATTATTTTTCTACACTTGGCATTTCAAGAAATTATCAAAAGAATTCAAAGTTTCTAGAAGGTAAAATAAATAAGCACATGTATTTACCACGTCAGAAGACAAAGTACAAATTCATTTACAATACATACAGTTCAATAACTAATAGAAAAGAGTTTGTTCAGTAAATGGGAAGATGAATGAGGCTACTGAAAAATGAGCAAAGACAGACAGTGGTCAATTCAAAAACAAATTTACAAAGCCTATAATAATTAAGTAATTATATTAACAATTAAATTGCAAGGAAAATTTTCTACACTAGATTGACAAAAAAACTAAGTTTGAGGAGATATATATGTATCTCTTTACCTCTGCCCCATGATCCAGCTGTCCTACATCTGGACATTGGGTCCTCTTGACTATTTATATTAAATACAAGTACATGTGCAAGGATTTTGATTGCAACACTGCAACAAAAAACCCAGATAATCCATATACATATCATATTGGAACTAGTTAAATAAGTCACGGTAGCTCCATACAACATAATTCTATGCACATATTAAATGAATTAGATCTCATTTGTAAGATAGGATTATATATTTAAAATATAGAAAATATGTTCTTAAGTGGAAAAAGCAAGTGTGGAAGATTATGTTCATTATTACTTTCCGGTTAAAAATATACAAATATAGACATAGAAAAAGTTCTAGGAAGAAAAATATCAAATTTGAGAAGTGGTAACCTATGTGGTTAGATTGCGATAGGACCTCCATTTTGTATGTTTTATCTGTCTGTACTGTTTCTTTACCTCAACAATATAATTTTTATAAAAATTGATAAATTTTTATTTTAAAATGTATTTTTCAAGCAACTCTTAATCAAAGACATAGTTTTGTAAGTGGCTTGGGATCCTTAATAGAATTTCTGAAGATTTTATTTAAAGGGAGTGAGAAAGTAATAGAATAGTATGTGTTTCTTTAGGCAATGTACTGTATATTTTATTGTAATCTAGACACTTTGTGGTAATTACTAAAGTAAGTTAAAGCAGTATTACCTTAAGTGGCTGACTCCCCTCCTAAGTAAAAATAATTTTAAAGAAACAAAAAAATATACTTTTCCACATTAATACAGCATTTGAAATATTTATATATACATAAAGTAGGTGGTATTTCACTCTAGTTGTCATCAGTGCATCTAATTCTTGGCATGATTTATAATTTTTAATGACTTGCAAAAAATTCTGGAAGTACTCTCTCCAAAATCATCTAAGCATTAAGATCAAAAGTTTTAGTGACACACTCAACATAAACAAAACTTGGGACAGTATCTCCTCCTTTTCTATCATAAAATAAGTAAGTTTGGCTCACAAAAACACAATACAGGCAGCAATGGAGATTTTCCATAGTATCTTTTGATAAATAGTACCACTGCAAACCTCAACAAATTCCTAAGACATTTTAAAATTAGCAGTTTAGTTACTAGCTCCAAAATAAATCATTGTATCTATGCAATGGCTGAGACCGTCTTAGGAACATGGTAGAAAGTCTCTCTGAGTCTGAGTGACTCAACTGTCTGACAGCCACCTCAAGTAATCCCCTTGAAAGTCCAAAGTCAGAATCATTTCTAAGATTTGTCATCTCTAGTGGAGTAGCTAATGTGCTCTCTTGGTCCCTTCTACATAAGTGAATTCAATAAGTGATGCTGGAATTACCAGGTAGGATCTGTTAATTTACAAAGAAATGTGTTTGACTTCCCATAGAATGTACAAACTGAGTTTGTACTAAAGATTTCTCTAAGAACTGTTGTAATGGTTGGTATTTAAAGAATAACAACCAAAGAGAATACATCCAACTGAGAGAATGGTTCATTGATACAATTTGGCATTTACAATTTGATAATGATAGGTAGACTGTACTTGTCCCTTTACTAGGAGAACAACTATAGAATAGTTTAGGTTCATATGCAGAAGACGCCTTATTTTGCTTTGCTTTTTTTTTTTTTTTTTTTTGAGATGGCGTCTCACTCTGTTGTCGCCCAAGCTGGGGTGCAGTGGTGCCATCTCGGCTCACTGCAACCTCCATCTCCCGGGTTCAAGTGATTCTCCTGCCTCAGCCTCCTGAGTAGTTGGGATTACCGGCGCGCACCACCACAGAGGTTAATTTTTGTATTTTTAGGAGAGACGGGATTTCACCATGTTGGTCAAACTGGTCTCCATCTCTTGACCTCAGGCGATCTGCCCGCCTCGGCCTCCCAAAATGCGGGGATTACAGGCATGAGCCACCGCGCCTGGTCTGGAAAATAAAAAAAACTGCCTCTCATCTTACTACGTTTTCCCATTTTCTGCCTTTACGCATATAAGTGATTATTTTACACAGTTCAATCACAACATATGCAATTTTATATCTGATTTTAAAATTCATTTTCCTAATGAAAAATTGTTTCTCAATAAGCAACTTTCTTCTTAAAAATGACACGGCTATTTCAAGAGGGAAGGGTAGGAAAATATTTTAATCGAATCAGCTACTTGTTAATATAGTATTTTATATTCTTTCTTGTAATACTTTGGAATCTCAGCAAAGTTGTAGATCTTTTTCCTAATTCTGGCCTCATTAAGTTCCCCTGAATCAAACCCTCCAGTCTGAGTCTGCTCTGTGGTGCAGTATTCCTGCTGAAATTGTTAGAGATTCAAATGCATTTGTTAGACCCTTGCAAATTATCATTCACTTAATCTCCAATGTAACTGTTTGCTGCTTTTCATTTCTAATTCTACTTGCTTGTGATTTCTTTTTTTTGTTTCTTGATAGCCCACTGTCCAGTAGTGTCTCTTTTTAACAAATTCTTTTTTTGACTGCTTAGTAATTTTGTGATTTAAAATTTCCCCTTTGATCATCTTTATTTCTTTCATTTGACTTCCTTATATTCACTGTATTATTCCATTTATAGCTTCTGACTTAAAAACTGATTCTTTTTCTTATAAAAATGTAAGTATTAAAAGCTATATATACTGTATCCTGTGGTGTGCAGGGATTTTTCAATTCTTAAAATGCACAAATACGCCTTTTGATTTGAAAGTTGCTTAAAGGTACATTTTTAAATTTTGAGGATATGTTAGGAATTTATGAATTATTATATTTTGTATTTTATTGCACTGGGTCAGACTGTAGAATTTATTTATATTTCAGGGCTGAAAAAATGTTTTTGTCACTTAATAGTCCATTTTGTAAATTTCTAAGCAAGTTTAAAAAAGGTTTCTGTTATATAGGTTTTAATCATATGCATATGTCATATTTATGTATATTTCACATATACATATGTAGAAACATACAATATGTATATATACATTTATCCATATTATGTAATCCTTACTAATAATTCAGATCTTTCACATCTTTTTGTTTACTTACTTTTCTTCCTTTCACATCTTTTTGTTTACTTTCTTAATCTGTCTTGGGTTGACAGAGGTTAATTAAAGCCTATAATCACCATTGTGTTTCTTTTTTTTAACCTTCCTTTAATTTATGCTATATGGATTTTCATGCAATAGAATTTGGGTATACATACTTATACCCTTATTATGCCCTTCAATATTTACTACAAATTTCTTATTTATATTTCTGTTGACATAGTTTATCTTGAATCTAACTTTGTGCAATAAAAATCAACAGTTTTGTTCTTGTTAGTACTTCTAGTATATTTAACCTTTCTAATTCTTATTCTAATTCTAATAACCTGTTAGTTCTTATGTTTGGTTTGAAGAAATCACAGAACACACATTCTTAGACATGAAAGTGTCTGTCCATCATCTAGATTCAAACTTCCTGGATAGTTCCATATTTATTTATTTTTTGATTCCTTTAAAATTCCCAGGGCCATGCATAAAGATTGGATTTAAAATATATCTGTTAGCTGACTTGAACTGAAATGTCAAAAAGAGTGAATCACCGGCAATAGAGCTGAAAAATAATCGACAATCCAGTGGTGATAAATTTGGGGCAGGAATTTTCCTGGCCTCCCTAGAAGCACAAAACCTCAGTTGCTACATCCTTCAACAACGTGCACCTGCTGTGTCTGTACTTGGCACAGACTAATGGGACAGACACACTTCTGGTCAATAAGAAATAAAGCACAGTCCCTTTTCAGCCACCTTGCCTTTACTACCAATCAATCCACAGGCAGTTCTACTTTGGAACGAGAGTTTAACTGCCCCACTTGCTTCTCCTAGATCAATGTAATGGCTGAAAACAGCAATAAAGGAATAATTCAAACAAGTTTAAAATTCAAAGAAATACAGACAATTCACAGGCCTGAGAAAGAACTGTATCCAATGTAAGACGTTCTCTTTTTTCTCACTTCAGTTAAACCTCCTGTTATCTCTGCATCCTTGTAAGTTACGCTTCACTTACTTTAAAAGTTAGTGTTCCCAAATATCCTTTGATAGACATATTTCTGAATTCTGCAGTCACTGGATTTTTCTTCCTACACTAGGCTCAAGTAGATAGAAACTTAAAAAACATTTAAAAAGCAACTCCAAGGGTCAGTTGGTCTACCTGTTCTACCCATAGTAAAAAGAGTTTTGCCTTAAGAACCCTGAAAAACATGAAATGTGGTGGAGAAATGTGGATAGGTTTGTTTTGTAGAAAAAAGGATTATATTTTTTAAAACAGGCATGTACGCTTAGAAGATAATCTACTAAGTAATGTATTTCTGGATACAAATGGAAAAAAACAATCACAGCTAGATAAAAACCAAATGCTCGACTGATTGATAGGAAGCTATGCTGAATGAAAGCTTATCAGATTACCAGAACGGGCATTGTAAGTATGAAAATGCATGGTGTCTGGTATTTGAAAAAATTCAAAAAATCTCAAGAGAGCCTATGGCTTAGGGAAAGAAATACCTCCTCTCCTCTCTCCTTCCTTTGGTAAAGAGGAAAACTAATTTTGAAAGGTCATGTTCCTTGAGTATTAGTCAGTATAGTTTTCAATACTATAGTTTTTTTTCACAATATATCAAACTAATGACATTGTTTTCTGAAATTGTTATATCAGTCAAGCTTTGTATACTCTGGTATAAAGCAATTATGATAATAAGCTAAAGTTTAAAACAAAAAATAAATAAATGAAAAGGATGGTAGTTAGGGGGGAAATAGAAATGTAGCAAATAGTAAAAAACAGAAATGTTTAGATTTATGATTCACTCCACTTTTTAAATGGTTGTATCAATAACAGGTGGAAGATAGAAAATGTTCTTTATTTCTAAAACCTTATTAGGGTTGTGAATTTTGCTCTTACAGCTTTGAAAGAAAGATTGGAAAGAAATTGAGCAATATGGTTCTCTAGTATGATATACACATATATTAGACAGAAACTAAATAAATTTGAATCCAGGCAAATGAGCATCTTTTCTTTGTAAGTGTCAAAAAATAGAATTTGGTTTCCAATTCATTTATATTCTTCAGGTTTCTGTATTCTTTATCATTCTTCCCAAGTTAAATTTACAAACTTTGCACAATAACTGTCAGGTCACTTACTGTAGATGACGGAACAGGTGAGGAGCACTCTGGTACCAAGCACCCTTGTACATGTGTTGGAACTGCTGAGCAAGCTACAGTCTCATTTGTGAAAGTTTTCACATTCTGACAAAACTGACATTTTTATTCCAGGGATGAGAAATCTGCCCCTGGTCTTTTCTTCGTATTTAAATTTAAAGGGGGTAGAAAGCAAATAATCTTTTTAAAAAGTGTGAATAGACATCTGACAATCATTCATGCCTTTGAACAATGGACGGGTGATTTTAATTACCCACTTAGATTATTAGCCTCTTGAAGTCACATGGCCCAATTTTTTCTTTTTCTTTTTTGAGCCAAGGTCTTGCTCTGCCACCCAGGGTTAAGTGCAGTGGTACGATCACAGCTCACTAGAGCCTCGACCTCTCAGGCTCAAGTGATCCTCCTACCTCAGTTTCCTGAGTAGCTGGGACGACAGGCACGTGACACAACTCCCAGTTAGTTTTTTGATTTTGTAATTTATTTTAGAGATGGGATCTTGCTATGTTGTCCAGGCTGGTCTCAAACTCCTGAATTCAAGCAATCTTCCCACTTTGGCCTCCCAAAGTGCTGGGGTTGCAGGAGTGAGCCAGGCCACGCGCCTGGCCTCCCAATTTCTTATTTATCTTTTGTTTGTTTGTATAAAACATACTGAAAATGATGACTCTAATTCAATTCAGTGGGGCTCTCCCTGGCTTCCATGGTTTGGAGACCATCGCTTTTCTGCTTTTGTGCTACATACACAATAACTCTGTACACATTTTTAATTCACAATGCTTTCTAAACAAACTTCCTCTATGGTGGTAGATCTCATATGGAACAGAATACAAACCCCACAGTTTATAGATTTGGGCTGCAGCAATACTGGCCAACAGTTGTCTGGCAATGAGTTGTATCATCTCTGAATTCCATCAGAATTTAAGTTACAGGATGGATTTAGAAATAAATGGCTCAAGTGGCATAATGAAAGTTGTGACTGGTGGGAAAATGCACCTAAAAGAACTGCAAATTCAATTCAATAAATATTCAGAAATCTTCCACATTTTTGTGTGTTTGACCTAGGTCTTTAGGTCCTGAGGTTTTGAGGTTAAAAACAGAAAGAAGCACCATCTATTCTCCATGGCAAAAAATGGCTTGTAGCCCCCAATATCCATTTTTCTCTTCATCCAGAAGAACAGAACCACTGATTTTTAGCCAGATATATAGTTCCTGAGAATAAAGATAATACTTCTCAGCCTCCTTTGAAGCTAGGTAAGTCTGAGAAAGTTTCGGCTAAAAAGATATATGCAGAATTTGTGTAGCAATTAAAGGAATTTTCCTTAAAGAGACAGCTGAAGCTTTTGTTTCTTTGTATGTCCACTGCCACCTGGAACGCTGCTGGGATGGAGCTCTGGCTTCCATCTCTGACCATGAGCATGAAGGTCCCACCCAGGAAAGCTCCAGGAACGCTCCTTCCACTCTGGAGCAGCAAGGCGGAAGAAGCGTGTCCTGGACCACTGTGTGAAGTGGAACCATGAGATCATCCCCAGACTGACCTGAATGGGCTTTCACAGGAGAAAGAAACCCTTCCTGTGTGTAAGCCATTGTGATCCTGGACCTTTGTTCTTTCAAATGGACTGAATCCTAAGGGATACACTCTCAAGGAAGGCACATATTGAAGAAGTAATTAATGTGTAATGAAAACAGAAGTAAAGAGTGTTTTAGAGGCTAAGCATATTGTCTATTCACTGTCCGTCTCCACACTTACTACTAATTAAGGGGTAGAAATGACATGTTTAGAATTCATTATCTTTGGCTCAGCAATTTCTTTTCTGAGCATTTATCCTAAGAGGACAAATCTTCAACACAGATAAAACTTCTTGCATGATGATGTCTATTACAGAGTTATGTGTAATAGTAAAAGCGCCCTCACTGTTCAAAGGAAACACAAATTTACATTGCATTGAATGTCGTGTAGGTAATAAATTTATAAAACCATGAGGACTATATGCCAGCATATGATATGCTTCTAAGTCTGTTTTAAAACAGCATGTAAAAGCTGTATATATAGCATAATAACTATGCATACAGGAACAGTGAGAAGAAATATATCAGAATTGCTGGTATTAGTTATATTTGAATGATATAATTACTGATAATATTAAATTTTAATTTTTAATGTACATCATGTTTAATTTTTTAACATTCTAAATTTTCTTTAATGAGCATGGGCCAGCTAACGTCAAAACAAACTTAAAAAAAATTTCCCTGGCTCTAGGAAACTATCAAGATATAATGAAATAGGGACAGTAATAAGGTCCTGCAATTACATTTAAAATAGTAACATAAGGTTAGGGTGTCTGACTTACAGTATCTCAGGGGCTTGACTTATAGTATCTCATATGAAAGAAACACAAGAGTTTTAGTTGACTGTAAGCTCAATATGAGTTGATAGTGTTATTATGTGACTATTAAAAGAGCTATCATTAAGTGATATCAAAGAATAACCATAAGGTTCAAAAAAGGATCGTAATGACCTACTGATCTATGTACTCATCAATCTAGTTTTAGAGCACCATTATCAGTTCTTGGCAGCACATTTTAAGAGAGACACTGATAACTGCCACATGTCCACAGGCAAGTGTGTTGAAGGTATCTGGAGAAAATATTATATGAAGAAGCATTAAATAAATTAGGGATATTTACCTTAAATACATGTTCACAACCAAGGCATGTTAATTGACTTCAAACATGTGGCATGTGGTAGAAAGATCAGACTTAGACTTAATAGTTTGAGGGATACAATCATCCAATATGAAGCAAATTATGAGGCTTTTATGAGACATGAAGAATTTAAGACATGTATTATTTAAAATCTTCTTTTAAATTCTGTCGTCTTACTATGACCCTTTGTTTGGGCACATATAGTCCATTTCCTCCTTGTCTATTAATGAGTATTTGAATTTTTACTAAAATCAAAATCTATTTTCACAAGAAGGCATTAGTTAATACTTTTTTTTTTTTTTTAACTAAACTATAAAAACTGAACCAAACCTTGTAAATAGTAAGAGTCTTATTCAGGTCCAAGATTTTGTTGCTGAATCTGTAACTACCTGAAATACCACCCAGTCAATACCTTTAAAGTATAAACTTCTTTCAATAGATTACCTTTTTTGAACTTAGCAACAACCCCGCATCATAAGATTATTTGGTTTTTGTCCTACATATTTGTGGTCGGATTTTTCACCATGGTTTTGACTTCTTTCTCTATTTTGGTATTCTATTTCAAATGACTTTTTGCAAATTCTGCCAATCTCTGTGGAACAAAGGAGGCCTTGGGAGTGCAGGGGAAAAGACTCTCATATGAGTGAATCAGGAAATACAGATTTCTTTAAGGCCATATAACTCAACTATGAAGCAGATGTGACTAGAACTGAAAGCCTCTGATTCCAGGCCAATTTCTGCTCTCTCATGGCTGCCCCTCCAAACTCCTATTTCCCTCCTTCTCTAGTCTAGGGTTATCACTATGAACTAGCAGATAACACAGTAAATAGTCAGTGATATGGACAGGAGGCAAGGAAATTCTGGGTAGAAGAGGGTACTTCCCCAGCAAAGGCCCCCGCCTCAAGCCTGGAAACTTGGTGGCCCTAAGGGGGAGCAGGCATTCCTGTTTTCATGCTCCAATGTTGCCTTTTCCAAGACCACTCTAGCCTGCCACACCCCTATCCTTTGCTCATGTAAACCCCAAGCTCCACAAGCAGGAGAACAGAAGAGCAGCAGAAAGGTACAGCAGAGAAGGAGAGAAAAGAAGGCGCATTTGAACATCAAGAGGCGTTTGGCTGGGGACAGTCAGAGAGGAGACCAGCTGTGGGATGGCCAAGCTCCAGGGGAAGATCATCTTCCCACTCCATCCCCTTTCCAGCTCCCCATCTATCCCGCGGAGAGCCACCTCCATCACTCAGTAAAATCCCCACATTCACCATCCTTCAAGTCCATATGACCTGATTCTTCCTGAATGCCAGACAAGGACCCGGGTACCAAGAGGGCAGGGTGTAAAAGGATGTCACCCTAACTCTCCACTGAGCTGGTTTAATACTTAGTCATCCATGGATAGCAACTGCTAAAAGAGCATTGATTGTAACACACCTCTAGATGCTACTTTGGGGCCAGAGCCCAGAAGCACTTGGCCCAGCTCTCCTGCACTAGCCCATCTGCATGCTCCCTGTTCTGTAAGGGGGTGTGGGCCAAGCAAATGAGCCACGCCCCTGTCACAAGTCCTGCGAGGGGTCAGGGAACGCTCCCATTTCATAAATAGATCCCCAATAACCTCATTTAATACATCAGTTTCTTGGTATTCTTGAATTCTAAGTAATTTTTCATCATGTTCATGTTTAACAACCTCACTTCAACTGGAATCCCCAAGGTACGACTAAAGTTCAAAAAGATGGGCCAACTAGATAGGACTAAGTTTTCTGGATGCAGAGAAGAAAATTACCACCCCAATATATATGTTGTTCATGTCTGTTCTTCAGGGAGTCAAATGTAGTCAATAAACGTGACCAAGATATGTCTGCCCTCCCCGAGACACACACACAATTTTAGAAGGATGCTGAGAAATCACATTATCTGAAGAGCATTAGATAATCTATATAAGCAGTTGTAAGACTTTAGGAAATGCAGTACTACTAAAGTAGTTTTTTTTGTAACGTAGGCCAAATGATTCTTCAACCCAGAGGTGTAGGCTCCCTATCTACCCGCAGGCTGCCTAGCTTTTTAGTTCAGGTACTTTTATTTGAGAACCCAGCCATATTTGACTAAATGACCATGCTGAAATCCTATATTCTTTTCCTAGCCCTCTTACTCTAACTAGCAATTCTCTGAGACAGAAAGTAAAAAGACTTGAGGAAAGGCACAGGCCAGAAAAGACAGCCTCAGTGTTCCGAAGACATGCCACATCCCCCAACCCTACCCCGCCCCCCAAGAAAACAAGCTAGAGCCTATAGTTTAGACTAATTATTCTCTGGTTAGAGGTTACTTTTCTGGTAGGCCAGAGGCTGTTTCCAGGAGTACAGAATAAAGCCATCAACACATAAAGCCATCATCGATCATTCATCAGTTACGATTATCATTTGCATCCATTTATCTGATCACAGCCTGCAGTAGCTACCACCCATGAACAGTCCAAAATCAGAAACACAGAAACATTGAGGGTGATTATAATATAATTGCCTACAAATTCTCTAACACTATCAAAGATATATGTCCCCCCGTTCATGTTTCATTTAATGAATAATACATGTTCTCTCTCCCCCATATCACATGCCTACAGAGGGTTAAAGGAGGGTAGAATAGTGCATGGCAACGAGAATATATGGGTAATCACACGCCACATTTCTTCAGACTAGCAAAGGCACAAATCCTTTGGGCTGCTCATTCCTGGGACTGTGGTTTTAAGCATAGTCTCTTTTTATGTATATAACCACATAAAGTACGTAATTATGCAAAGCTGCCTTATACTTCCATTCATCTTTCGCTCTGCTCTTGCTCATGTATCTCCCCAATTATCATCTTCCTATTGCTGTTTGTTTTTTTTTTTCCCCCAACCAGGCTTTATCTTGGCAGGTTTTACATAAGGTTCTTTTCAAAATTACACTTAGCTTTGACGTTTCTACATGTTCACTTTATCCATGACACCTTTTGGGTGTCATCATAAATCCTAAAAGCTCTAAAAGTGGTCACTGACAGGAAACTAAATGACCTTCCTTTTTTCCTATATTCCGAAATGTCTCCTGTCTCTCTTTTCATAATCGTGCACGCATGTGTGCATGTGTGTGTGTATGTGTGTGGGGACTCAGAATCATACTTCACTGGCCAGACATATACTTAATTGGTTTCTGTTTACTTCTTGTTGCATCGTTCACATGCTTATATACTTTCTACTCTACATGGCATAGTTTTAAAGGTCTTGAACTGTCTAAATGTTTTCCAATCTCTAATCTGAAAATGCTAATAGCTATTTTATAGGGTTTTTATGATGAGTAAATAGTGCCTAGGACTGCACAAGGCATTTAAATCTGCATTTAATAAAGGTTAGTTTCTTCCTCTTCCCCTTTCTCGTGTGCTCAAATAAGTCAAATCTGTTTTTTATTATTTTTTATTTTCTAGAGACAGGGTCTCATTCTGTTGCCCAGGCTGATGATGTGCAGTGGTGCAATCATAGCTCATTGTATCCTTAAACTTGTGGGCTCAAGCTATACCGGCACCTCAGTCTCTCGAGTAGCTAGGACTACAGGCACACATCACCACACTCAGCTACATTTTTAAAAAGAGATGGGGTCTTGCTATGTTGCCCAGGTTGGTCTTGAACTCCTGGCCTCACAAAGTGCTGGGATTATAGGCATGAGCCACCACATCCAGCTAAAATGGTAAACCTTCACTTGAATATTTATGTATAATGCATTTTGAAAAGATATATTTAAATAATATAACACCCAGATGGCAGCAAAATTATTTTGTTGTTAAAGGATACAATTCTAGCAAGACTTAAATCATATAATTCACTGTAATAAGGTACAAAGACCTAGGGAACCAAGTAGAATATCTCTAGTTAAATGATGCCTGTGTCACATAGGCTGGCCTTGCTATTGGATGTATAAATATAGCTAAAAAACTTTGTAAGAAACTTCATGTTTTGCTACATTTCATGCTTGCCATTTTTAAATCTTAACTAAACACATTAAATTGAAGGATGGCATGGGAGGAAGAAAAGGGGAGCAAAAAAATTAACTGTCAAGTTACCTCAGATGGATTTAACAGCATTTCTTTTGATTTTATGGTAAAAGAATCAGTTGCTGTTTGCATCTTAGTTGAAAATATCCTCAAGGAACTTGAAAACTTTGGTCAAGACAAAGTACTATTTTCGGGTCACTATCTCCTCCCCTTTCTCAGCCCACACTCAGATCTGTTCTTCCCCTGCAACGGGTGCTGAAACCTCTGTACTCCTCAGTCCTGTTATATATGAAGCAGCATAAAAATTGCCTTCACTGGGGTGTATGACAGGCCTATCTTTAGCCTGAAATCATATGATAATGAGGTTCCAGGATATTTTCAGTGGAAGGAGAAGGTGGGTTGCTCAGTTGCCAGGATGCTCATTCCTGCTTCCACATGTAGATCTATATTCTCCCTCCTGCCTGGAATGTTCGTTTTCCATCTCCCTCACTTGCCTCTTTCACTTTTTCGCCTATTTATCTTACCCAACTGTTAAGGCTCAACTCAAAGGCCTTCCCAGAGCATGACTGTGATTTCTCCTGTACTTATACTTCTTGCTACCTATTTTCTGAAATACATACATAACTGTATTTTGCTACATACTGTCTTCTTCATCTATGTAGAAGATCTGATGTCTTCCAAGTGACTATGATGCTCTTCAGATCAAACAGGATGCATGAGCACTGTGTTTGCTAGGCTTACAGGGATGAGTACCATTTATATTGATGTTTCTTAGAACTTGGTATTTTATTTGAGAGGGAAAGATGATCTCTTATGCCTTCGATGTTCAGCAATTGGATGTTTTTAGACTGTTGCAAAACTAAATAATGAACAAGTAATGTTAAAGCCAATTAAAATGGAGTTCAAATGCCTATGTGTAAGATCTAACTTGAATGGAATTTACTGTGGTGTATTTTAAATTAGTGTTTTATTTTTTTGAGATGGTGTCTCACTCTGTCACCCAGGCTGGAGTGCAGTGGCGCGATCTCGGCTCACTGCAAGCTCCACCTCCCGGGTTCACGTCATTCTCCTGCCTCAGCCTCCCGAGTAGCTGGGACTACAGGCACCCGCCACCATGCCCAGCTAATTTCTTGTATTTTTAGTAGAGATAGGGTTTCACCGTGTTAGCCAAGATGGTCTTGATCTCCTGACCTCATGATCCACCCATCTTGGCCTTCCAAAGTGCTGGGATTACAGGTGTGAGCCACCGGGCCTGGTCTTAAATTAGTTTTTATGAACATTCTGTTTACAAACTTTAAAATGCTTTGACCATGGGTATGTTGTAAAACTAGAATCCATTTAAAGATGTTTTATAGTAGTAAAAATGGGTTAATACACTCATCAGCAGTTATGCATGATTATCTAAAGGAGTAATGGGATTTATGGCACATCAATTCTATAAATACATCCAACTGTTTATATAGCATTTCTTAGAGGTAACACGCAAAATGAAATATGCAGAAAAGAACTTGAAAAAAAAATACCCTTTGTTCACATATTTTGAGATGCGACATTAGAGTTATTTATTCATAAGAATTTCATAATACATTAGTAAGCATGCCGCAGGATATTTTGGAAAAGTAATGAAGGCTTAATAATGCGAAATTTTTCTCCAGCCTTCTTTCCTAAGAAACAAATGAGGTGAGACTTTCATTTCAGTCCAAGAGTTTAGCTATTCCTATTCATAATCTCATTTATCACTTCATCCTGTGCATTTGTGTATCTGCTTTTTCTTTTATGAATCTGCTCCCGCTCCTCTACTAGACTCTAAGCCCTTCGGAGGCAGATCCAGGATTTGACCCCTTTTTGCAAGGCCTAGTGGCAGAGTGCCCATTGTAAAGCACTTGCACATGATAAGAAGGAACAAAAGCTTGCCAGGCAGACAAGGGGAAAGGAATGAGAATGAATGTGAATGATGATCTGGTTAGTACCTACTGTCTACTCAAGACTGTGCCACTATGGTACCTTGGCACTCGATCAAGCTACCTTTACCCAAAATCTTCATGCAACATTTACTGAAAGCATCTTCAGTCCTTGGCACTTTTCTCCGCATGTCCCCAGGGAAACTCATAAACAGATGAGGACATTAAATATACACACGGTACTGTGAGTTCTGGATTGTAATGGTCGGGGTAGGAGTGCAAGGGAGAAAGGCTCTTTGAAGAAGTGAGGAGCTGGCCTGAAAGAGTGAGAGCATATTGGCAGGTAGAGGAGCAGAAATATCAACAGGAAGGTGGGAACAATTTGGGAGGTGCTGGAATCTGAAGGCAGTTTGCTGTTGCTGGAAGGAAAAGTGCACGGCACAAAATAGTGAGGAATGAGTATTTAACAACAGACCATGTCCTAAAGGACTTGATGACCTGGTAAACGGGCTTGAGCTTTGTCTTGTGGGTAGGCAATGGCCATCCATCAGCTATTTAGGGAGGAGAGTAACAAGATGTTTTGGATAGTTTACTCTGGCATCACTTCCTAGCTAAAACCCTTAGATGATTCCCTAATGTTCTTCAAATAAAACACACACCTCCTGTGATGGCCTACCAGTTTTACCTCCTGCCTACCTTTTTCTCTCATATCTACACCAAATTCAGCCACTGCTCCCTGTCCTAGGCCTCTCTTACTGGCCTTCAGAAACGCCACGGACTTTGCATTTTACATTTGTTTCCCCTCTGCCCAGATTCTCTTTCCTCAGCTCTTCTTGCAGTGGGTTCTTTCTCATTCTGTAGATCTTACCTCCTCAAAGGGATCTTTCACGGAAACATTATAATGGGACCTTGCTCTGTTATTCTACGTGTTTTGAATTTGCTAATTTACTCTATAGTACTTATCATACTGTCTATCTTGATTGTTTGTTACACTTTTGTTATACTTGGTATATGATCACTTCCCTCCCAGAATGTCATAGGAGCCCTTGAATTCTTGAATTTGATTTATCACAGGCACCGCAGCACAGTGGTACCTGGTACATGGACACCACTTAAATCAGTGTGTGTGTGTGTGTGTGTGTGTGTGGGTGTGTGTGTATGAATATATGAATATAATGAATATACTTAGAAGGTGAGTTAGAGGAAGAAGTCCGGTGGTAGGGCCAGAATTTGCATCTAAGGCTTACCTGACTCTAAATTTCACTTTTTTCCACTATCCAAAATACTCCTCTTTGTTTTAGAGTAAATATGTATTCCATTCATTCATACTGTGAAACAAATGCTATAGATAGATGATGACTCAGCCTACAGACACGGTTCTCAAGACAATACCAAATATAAGTAAAAATGCATTTAACTGGCCTAAGAGATACTTCTGTGCTATGAAAGCATGTATCTATCTATAAAACTATTCTAACACCAAGAATGTTTCAATTCTTACCTGGTTAATTGGCAAATCTGGGGGAAGAGATGGTGTTTCCCCATTTATTTCTCAGAAAAGGCTTAAGAAAGGAAGACAATAGAGAAATAACCTCCATGCAAAGAAACTATTTTTATAAATGTCAAAGTACGTTAATACCCTATATAGCATTTTAGCACCAAAATTAACAAGTGGAATTTCTTAAATAAAATTAAAGTCTGTCTTATATAAACTTACGCTGGTTTTCTTTTATTTCCTTTTTATACCGCTTCATATAATGTTTGTACCCTACCTTGGGAAATATATGTAAAATTCTCTAAAATTAAATAAATTTGATATACTAAAATGATCTTAATTTACTACATACGTCTAGATCCTTTTATCCTATTTTTTAAAAAGTCAGGCAATACTCTATACCATAAGCTAAACAATATAGAGCAATTAAAATATTATGTATTTTCCTTAAGACAAAGAAATATATCTAGTCAGAAATAACTTCCTATCAGGAATAATGGGTGAGGATAATATTAAAGGTGTAACTTCCATTTTGAATTCAATTCAATTTCAACCCCCTTTTAATATACGTTCTCAAATATTGTAATAGCATGCTTCAGGATCATCTGAGATTTTTTTTTTTGGGATGGAGTCTCACTCTGTCACCCAGGCTGGAGTGCAGTGGTGCGATCTCGGCTCACTGCAAGCTCAGCCTCCCGGGTTCACGCCATTCTCCTGCCTCAGCCTCCCGAGTAGCTGGGACTACAGGCGCCCGCCACCACGCCCAGCTAATCTTTTTTTGTATTTTTTAGTAGAGACGGGGTTTCACCGTGTTATCCAGGATGGTCTCAATTTCCTGATCTCGTGATCCGCTCGCCTTGGCCTCCCAAAGTGCTGGGATTACAGGCGTGAGCCACTGCGCCCGGCCTGAGATTCTTAATAAACATGAACACTGGCAGGTCCCAACCTATGTGGTGTGGGGCTCGGATATATACATTTTAAAAGTGCTTCAGGAAATCATGGGGGAAAGTGGGGAGATGTTTTACATTTTCAAAATTTCTAGAGCTCTACCAAAAGAAAAAAAATATTGGGAAAATACCTACATTTTATAGTACCTATAGTTTATAGCACTTTTCCATCCATTATTTCATGTAATTTTCAATACAACAGTAATAATACAGGAAGAAGAGGTATAGGTGTGCCCATTTAAAAAATACAAACCTAAAATTCAAGGAGAATAACTGACTATCTTTCCACATTCGTTCTACTTACTAGCAAAGTACAGTTATATTTATTCAGTCAAATAACAAATATTTGAAGACCTGTTTTTGTGCCAGGCATTGTTCTAAATACTTGGAATAAATCAATGAACAAAATAGATAAAAATCTTTCCCTCATGGTGATTATGTTCTGGCAGTTGGAGACAGATATAAGCAGTAGAGATAGTAAGTACATAAATAATGAAACTAATATTCATTCCAATACTATCTATTCAAGGTAACCAGAAAGTCATCTTACACAGATTATCGAACAAATTTTTGAAACAAATAGGCTATCCAGTTAATCAATTTAATAGGAAACACAACACTGCATTGCCTTAGGAGTCTAAGTAATAGAGCCTTAAGTACAGTAACAGCATTTTGCAAATATGCAACCATTTTTCTGTGTAGCAACAAACCCTTATTCTATGTACACAGCTAATTCTAAACACATACACATCTTACTTCCCTTGTGGCTACATGATCTGAAGTGCAGAAGAGAAACAGAATCCACATTATCCAATCTATTCTGTAGATGGCACTGCAGGTCCAACAGTGGGCTTGGCTCATAAGTCTTGCTATCACTGTCGGGCTCAGATAAGTGTCACATTGAACTGTATGAAAACCACATTCATTCTCAAAACAGAAATCACTCTGCAGTGGCAACTGTCTTATGCAATTGCAGGACACAACTCCAATTTGTAATTTATTTGCAATTTTTTCTTATAATGTATTAGGTCCCACAAAGGCTGAACTGGTGAAATAATTCTGTTTATCTTGTAGCATCTATTTTAGTTTATTGCCAGAAATAGAATAATGTCTGTTCCCTAAAGTGGAAAAATGTTTCATTGATAAACCTGTACATAATAAATCATTCCTGTGGGCTCTGGGTCTGACTAAACCAAAGGCATGCTTTTTATGGCATTTGAGTTTCACTTCCTACCCCAGGAAGTTAAGTAATATTCTGCAGGGAGGCAGATTAATGTCTGCTGAAGGTAAAGGATGAAGGGATGAAGTTAGAGGTACTGCACCACAGTCGGACTCTAATGCCAAGGAAGGTGAGCTTGTCATCTTGAGCCAGAGCAAGGAGCTGCTGGAAGTCAGCTGAAGTATTTAAGAAAGAGAAGAGTCAGGCGTTGGGTCCTGAAACCCAGACTTTTATTTTATCTTGTATTGACTGATGGATTGGTTAACCTTTCTGCAGGGGTCACTAAATTAGGCGAATGTAATGGAACTATAGAAGGAGGAACAAAACAATTCAAACTATGCCATAGGGATCAGACTAGTATCTTTACCCACACACTTGAATTAGACTTCTTTTTTTCTGGCAAAGGACAAGTTCTAGCCCAGAAAACAAGTCACGGTTGATCAGACATTCAATCGCATATTCATCAGACTGGCCTTGTTTTACAGGTACATCCTGAAACATGTATAGTTGGTACGGGAAGTCTAAGCAGTTAATTGTCACGGCCATTCGAGTGTCAAGCTGAAGTTTCTCAATTAAAAAAAAAAAAAAAAATTCTAGCTGGGCGCAGTGGCTCATGCCTGTAATCCCAGCACTTTGGGAGGCCAAGGCAAGTGGATCACTTAGGAGTTCAAGACTTGCCTGGGCAACATGGTGAAATCCCATCTCTACCAAAAATACAAAAAATTCAGCTGGGCATAGTGGCTCATGCTTGTGGTCCCAGCTACTCAGGAGGCTAAGGTGAGAGGATCGCTTAAGCCTGGGAGGCAGAGGTTGTAGTGAGTCGAGATGGCTCCACTTCACTCCAACCTGGGTGACAGACTGAGACTCCATCTCAGAAAAAAAAAAAAAAAATTCTTAGATAGCGGAGATAACCCAGTGTTCCTCCAGTCCTCACCCTCTTGGCAGTTTCTGTCTGTGTGAAACTGTGCCATGCAGGCTGTAGTGAGCTCTTACAGCTGATGAGAACACTGGGCCGCCCAGACCCTGGCAATGGCTACTCTCTGTTGCCTTTTGCCCGAGCCAGTTACTTTAAGAGGATGACAGGAGAAGAGGAGGTGTTCTCTTTCTCTCCCTTCCTTAGAGTGTGTTGCTTCAAGCAGTCACTCATGTTTCCCACCCATATGGCCAATTGAACCTTAGTGACTTTTACCAAGAGTGTGGAATAATACAGAGACAGATGCTTCAGATCCAGACGCGGTCTGAGGGTGCTAGAATGATGAGAAAGCAGAGTGGCAATCTGGGCACACAGAGAAAGAAAGGATGCAATACATCAGTCCTGACCCACAATTCCTCAGCTCACCACAATCATTTTATTTTTCAATTGTCGAGGAATTGAGGTACTGAAAGGAATCTGACAAGGACCCAGGGCTCTTAGAGTCCTTGCAGGCAACAGCCTGGATCAGAAAACCAACAGACTGTCAATGCAATGTCATTACTCTTCTATTCCTATAGCTCAGGTTTTAGTGCACAGCTGAGTGGTTTGCCTTAAAGAAGTCACAAAATTTACTATAAGGTCAATGCATCATTTGGCATAATAATTTCAATAACTCTAATATCACACATGATGTATTTTAATTGAAAAAAATCAAAGTGGCAACTTTTCAGTGAGGCCTTGATTCAGCACTCATTGTTCTGTGCATTCACAGTCAGCAGTTACCAAGGGGGGAGCTGTCCAAGAAGATTCTGCTCTCTGCCCTCTAGCTAAAAACAATCCTATAGGCTACTGGTACAAATTAACTTAGACCTCAAGCATATCAATTATTGTTTTTCTCAGTCCGTGTCTTTTGTAGGCAATTATTTGTCTTCATGCTTTCAAGGATTCTGTTAATCCATGTTGTAACAAAATTCTCAGAAAAAAGAAAACTTATCTATAGGACATAGGAAGTTATGCAGAAAATAATTACAACTGTAATCTGGATGTGGAAAGAGAAAAAAGCAAGTAGGAAGCCACAACATAAATTCTAATTTGCATTTTAAAAAAGGAATACCCTTAATATGACAGCACAGTGAACTTAGTAGAACTAAATAATCATGATTTTAAAAAGTCACAAGACACCAAAATTAGATCGGGGGAGGAAGAACTTACGGATCTTTTGAGGGTAGGGTGGGGGATGTTATACCACTACACAGCTATTTGTTTTCTGCAGTGAAAATCATGTGATGGTATATAATCTATTTTGTTTCCAAGAAAACAAGTGAATACAGTTAATTACTCTAGGTAGAAACATAATTGCATGCACATGCAATCACAGAAAACAGCATCGACTTGCCATTCCTTGGCTAATAATAATTTAGTGATGGGCATGTAAGTTATTATCGTCTTTATTTATTTGTATTTTGTAGGGCTATGGCTCCCTTCCTGGACACTAGCCATTGTGCCCTGTCATAGTCATAAGGAATGGGCTACATATGACATGTCCTCCGGCTAAAAGCTGTAGTGTGGGTTACTAAGGAAATATTAAGAGCTCCATATAAAGAATAGGTTTCTTTGACCACTGCAGTTAATTGACATAAACAAATGCTTCCTTTCAACAGAATTTGTCCATTTTCAGTCCCGTGTTCTATGCTCCGGTGCTTTTCCAAACGTTGAGACTGTATTGCCTCTCAAATCACAAACATGTTATAAGGCCAGGGGTCATAAAACATATATACAATGAGTGGGACCACCTAGACTATTGTTCAGGCATCCATTTGTGAATTCTTAGGGAATTACTGGGTTCTGTGGAGTGATATGAAGATATTAAACGCTCAGGATTACTAAGAGGCCCTGTTACAGGAAAAGAGAATGATTTCATTTTTGTGGCCCACCTCACTCTGCCAGTTGCACCTATGTAGCTGCACACCTTACGTAGGCAAATGCGTGAGCACAGCAGCTCAGCTGTCAGAGCAGCCCTCTCAACCTCGGCTGCACAGGAAACACCTAGGGAGCTTTTTAAAAAACAAAACAAAACAAAAACCCAGCATCTAGGCTACACCTGAGACCAATTACCTTGACCCTCAATATGGGGCACCAAGGCTTCAGTACTTTTTATAGACTCCCAGGTGATTCCGGTGCACAGCCGGGGTTGAGAATCCAGCTCTAACTGCATTTGCTTCAGAAATTCATCAGGAGGTATCAAAGAAGGTAATAAGAAACAAACAAACAAACAAACAAACAAACCCTGGGCCTTGGGCTTTTAGAAAGTCATCAGGAAACTCATGCTCTGCAAAATTCTCTTCAAGTATGTCTGAAAAGAAGAATCTCTCCATAGCGGACTTGTGAATTCTGAGATGCTGGTCAAAGATCCCATCTTCACGGTAGGTAGGAGTGTATGAGTGGTAAGCACATGGGCGTTGGCGGCAGATGGCCAGAGGAAAAAATAAATCCCAACTCCATTGCTTACAGGCTTTGTGATCCTGGACAACAAAGCTAATATTTCTATGCTTCAGTTTCCCCACTTGTAAAATAGGACTTGACCCTGTTAGGTGACTGGAGACAATTCACAGAAAGCAGCTGGAAGAGTTGCTGACACAAAAGGAAGCACTCAGTATCCACTTCATTTTTATGAGCTATTATTTTTTGCAGGAAAAAAGAGTCCATGAATAAGGTGTGAAATTCATGTACAATGTTATGAACTTATTTCACTGATTTTAAAAATCTTACGTGATAAAGCACCACATGTGATAGCGTGTGTATTATACTTCAGACAAAACAGTTGCTTATCTATCTTTATGCTTTCAGATTCTAAGTAAAGTTTGTGAAGCAAAGGCTTCTGCAGTTGAAGAAGGGGTTTAAAACCCTTTGGCTTGACATCATTAATTTACTCTTATTGCGTAGATTTAAAACACATCATTAGAAATATTTTGGGCCAATGGAATTTTCTTGATGAGGCCTCCCTGACTACGTGAATTAGATGGATGCCTGCTATAAATACAGGTAAAGCTACATGGCCATGTTTTTGGCTTTCGTGTGGTTTACGAGGCAGTTTTGTTTGGCCCTGCACTGAGGAAACTCTGCTGACAGTGATAGTGATGCTGATAAGACACTCTAAGGCACAGATTTTAGCTGAATTAAAACCACTGGGAACATGATAAGCCTTGACTAGCACAGCGCTAAACATGGCCTTGAATGCTCAGAAACTTTACAAGGTTTTAATTTAATATTCAGGGGAAAAGTCTGGTATTCAGTTCTGGTGGAAATATCCTAATTCAGCTGTCCATCATGATCTCAATGAAGATAGAAGTATAATTTATTATTGTTATTACATTAGCTGGTGACGGGAAACACATTACCAATGTACAAATTAGAGCATCTAATCCTAAGGTAATTATCAGCCAATTTCAGAGTTGTTAACAGGATTAAAATTAGGAATATATTAGCTGATTCACCCTTGCAAATCAAATTTTGATTAGATAATACTACATGCTAATATGTATACCATTCAAATGTCATAAAAGGCTTTTTAGTATAAAAACTTTGATAAAATTGTTCAGTAATGTATGCAAAGCCAGGGAGAGGGAATGAATGATTGATGGTTTTTCCTTATAAGCCCTTATTAAAGGTCCTGATTTGGTTGGTCTCCAACTGTTTTGGCACAGAATTAGGAATTCTAGTTTTGATGACAGCTCATGTGCACTGATTAGAAAAACATCTCACAGAGCTATTAAAAAGGCAAGTTAATCACTAGAAGCATAATAGTGGATGGAAAATATTTCATACTGAAAGTTCTCGAAGATTCTGCTTTTCGGTTTATTACAGGATATATCTTCTTAAAGAAGCATCAATGAACAGTGAGTACCTACATAAGTACATACTAACTCATGTCACGTAGGTCCTCTGTGAATTCTATGTGTGAGCATAATCCTTCTATCAACAGTAACAGGCAGTGTAAAATGCAGTAAGGTGGGTGAGGAGTTAGTGAGTATGTAATTGTGACATTTTTCAAATGTCTAAAGAACTTCATTTGTGGTACATCTGGACCTTAAAATACATCACTTCACCTTAAACAAAAGATTTCTGGGTCATCAGGTTTGGTCAGAACAACAGTACAGAATAAATTACAGAAATAAAGTCTTACCACTTCTTACAAGGAGAAGAGACATTTGCAACTTTGTTTTTTTGGAACAACCAAGTAATTCCACACATCATAACCTTGAAGACAGAACATCCTTATATTTCCTTCCACGTAAGCAGACACAGAAGGGGAATTTAGAATTTTAAAGGTAAATGATACATACTGAAAAAGATGATAATACATTTAATGTAGCCAAAATTTTTAAAAATTGTGCTCAATATATTTTTTTTTTTTTTTTTTTTTTTTTTTTTTTAGAATATGTAAGAAATGCTTCTTTTGAGTGTTTATTCAGGTAACTGAGATAAGGTTCTAGTTTACTATGTGGTCTGATTTTAAAAAGGAACAAAAAATCTATTTACTGTATCTTTCTGGAATACATCTTGTACCTGATTCCAGAGGCATCTCAGTTAAACACAACGGTGAGCACTTCCCCACACCCCGGCTTAAAATCTTTCCCCATTACCCACAGAGCAAATCCAAACATTGTGTTATGGTACACGGTGTCCTTCATGAGCTGATCCCATCCACACTTCTAGCATGCCTCTCACCTTTCCACCACCTCTACTTGCTACGCCAGCGATGTACCCATCAGGACATAATCTTGCAAATGCTGCACCACGTTCCCAGAATGTGCTCCTGTTTCTTTCTACAGTGCTCCAAAAGATTTCTAAGATCATTTGTAATTGTGACATATCACTGCATCCCAAAAGAAAAAAAAATGAACTTCTGGCATCAAAGGAAATATTCAACTATGGGGATGTATGCATTTATACATAAGTTACACATATTTAAATCCTGTGAGAGCAAGTATGTGTTTTTCCAGACTTAACAAACAACAACAGAACTTATCTGACTTGATCTTATTCATAGCCCTAAGGCAAAATAGAAATTACTATAATACAAACTCATAGAAATACATGAGCATAATAACAGACTGTGAATAGATTTAATATTTTTCCATGTTCAGAAAACCAAGTCAATGTAGCTCATATCCCTACCCTCCTTGTTTTATGGTTCTTGGCAACTGTTTTGATTATTTCTGTTCTCAGGCAGGGCTGCCAAATCCTTTTCTCAGTTCCATCCCCTCCACAGTCGAGGTCTCTTCATTTCCAGCTCTTGCTCTGCTGCCAAGCTCCCCTTCACTGCCTTGGCATCAAAGATGAAATGTGGCCAAGGAAGGAAGCTCCCTAGCAAGCAGCATGAGCAGGGCAAATAGGAATTTCCTTAAATCCTTCTCCTTAAAAAGGTCAAAGAGAGCATAGCTTTGCATCTTATAGTCCTTTTAGTGAGAGTTTGCTTCTGCTTCTATTATGTCTGCCTCCTCCCCGGTCCTTTTTCTTTATTTATTCAATTATGTAAGCATAAAGTTGGTTTTTAAGTATGCAAGGACATAAAATACTAAGATTTTTAGTGTCTGTGCTGCCCAGAATGAAAATTAAGAGATCTGATGAGAGCTAAAATAATTGAGTTAATAATTCTGATAAATATCCTAAGTGTACACTATGATCTACAATTCAGTATATTGATTCTTAGAAGTTAAATTGCTGTGCCACACAGTGTCCGATTGGTTGGTTAAATGTTAGCGTGTATTTTAGGCAAAAGGTCAGCAAGTTTCTAACTTTTAAGAAGTTTCTGCACAATTATATCAGCCTCCCCAAACGTCCCGCCACTTTTTTTTTAACGATGTAATCAGAACTACTTTTCATTCTCTCGGGGATCCATCTATCCTCTGATAAACTTCCTATCCACTTTTCCAAATCAATGCGACCAGTGTGTACCTTGATTAGAATTTCCTGTTTTATAATCCATTACTTTAAAAATAATTTATAAAGGCAAAAGATTCTGGGATTTGTTCTCCTCAAAGGTACAAAGCACAAAGTGAGGCATTATTAATACTTCTGAACACACATAACAAAAGAAATCATTCAGCACCATTTCAGCGTATTCCCCACTCAGGAGATTCATGCATATTTAAAAGAATTAATTTATTTTCTGCAATTTGCTCTTTAAGTGCTTAAGAGCCCATTTGCTGTTGCTTATTTCAGGATTCTGTGCCCTTGTTCTCTGAGTCACCAACTTATAGCTTGAGTGATCCAGGTGTATTTATGCTCCCAAAGTATTTTAAATTACCCATTAGGAAATCCAATTTCCTATTTATAAGGCTCAGAAGTGATTTTCCACTGTTACCTTTTTCTTAATTAAGAATACAGGCCTAAATTCACAGCTGAGTTTTCGGCACAATATTTATTTATTGGCTCCCTGACAGTCAATATTATAGAAGGTCACCAATATTAGACTCTCAGTCACTTAAGATGGGCTACTCTTGGATTCTATTGGGATTGACATTTTGGGTACCCATAAAAATCATCACCATAACGACATCCACTACTTACACTGTGTGCCAAGCACTGGACGCGCTCTATCTCATTTAGTCCTTTCAGCAGCCCTATGAAGAGCTATTATTTTCTCTATCATTATTTGTTTTACAGATGAGAAAATGCAACTTAGAGAAGTGAAACACAAGATCACATACCTAGCAAGCAGCAGAACCAATATTTAAAGCCCGCTCCGTCTTCCTTCCAAAGTTTATAATGATCCATTTGTGTCTAAGGCATGTAATTGTGTTTTGGCAGGTATAGAAATGACTGAGACTCAACTTCTGCTTTTAAAGACACTAAAAAATCTCATTCAGTGATTTCAGACAGCGATGATTGCAATAAAGAAAACAAAACAGGGTGATGTGCTGGAGAAGCTCTGTTGGTGGGTTGGTCATGCTAATGTAGATCTGGTTATTAGAAACAACCTCCTTAAAGAAGTAACATCTAAGCTAAGACTCAAAAAATGCAATGTGGGACATCCATTGAAAGACAGGAAAAATGGTATTCCAGGCAGAAGGAAAAGCAGGTACAAAGACCTAAGGCAGACACTGAAAGGTCACTGAGACTAGAGTTAAGTGAGTGAAGGGAAACTGGCACGCAGGCTGGGGAAGAGAGAACAAACCAGGTCATGAGATGCAGGCAAGAGTGTGGCTTTTATGCTAAATGTGAAGGAAAGCCATTAGAGGGTGCCAGACTGGGGAATGACATAAGTGTTATTTTGGCTTCAGAAAGATTGCTCTGGTTGTTTTGCAAAGAGTGATTAGACAAAGTGATCAATAAAGAAGGAGACCACTGCAGGATTCCATGGGAGAGATCACCTAGACTAGGATGGGACTAGGAGATGGAGAAAAGGGAAGAATTGAGTCTAAGGTTTTTGGTTTGAGCTATTATGTAGACGGTGGTTTACTGACATGGGGAAAACAGAACAGGTGAGGTAAAAATCAGGTTTTTGTTTATAGTTATTGGGTTAGACAAGGTTCTTAGGCATTCATTCCACAAAGATCTACTGAGTAACTCAGTGCTCTTGAAGGCACTAGAGATAAGTTGTTAACAGAGCAGATGAAGTTTCTATGCTCTAGTGAGCTGACATCCCAGGAATCTTGGTGCAAATGAAGAATAGCCAGAAAGGGCGGGAAGGGAACTATGTTTGTGAGAAACAATGGCATTTAGATGTATTTAAAGTCATGGGTCATGGTAAGATCATTTAGGGAGAATTTACAGATGAAAAGAAGAAAAAGACCCAGGACCAGACCAAGCAAAGGGGCATTTTCTATTGAGAAATGGTGTACACAAAACATATTTGGTGACTTCTAGTTTAAAAACTTGTCTTTTTTTTTTTTTTTTAAATACTAATTGACATGGCAAACTGACCTCCCCTCTACCCCTATTGTATTTTTAGATTGCTTAGAAACAAGTGCAAGAAATTTGTTGACGCGCTACTCTCATTTTCTTCTTCCATTCAATACCTTCTTATTTCCTTTTTCTGTTTTTTTGTTTTGTTTTGTTTTTTTGAGATGGAGTCTTGCTCTGTCCCCCAGGTTGGGGTGCAGTGGCGCAATCTCGGCTCACTGCAAGCTCTGCTTCCTGGGTTCACACCATTCTCCTGCCTCAGCCTCCCGAGTAGCTGGGACTACAGGTGCCCGCCACCACGCCCGGCTAATTTTTTGTATTTTTAGTAGAGACGGGGTTTCACCATGTTAGCTGGGATGGTTTCGATCTCCTGACCTCATGATTCACCCACCTCGGCCTCCCAAAGTGCTGGGACTACAGGCATGAGCCACCGTGCCCGGCCAATACCTTCTTGTTTTCTTTTTAAAGAGATAGGGTCTCACTCTGTTGTCCAGGCTGGTGTGCAGGGGCACGATCATGGCTCACTGCAGCCTTGAACTCCTGGGCTCACACAACGCTCCCACTTCAGCCTCCCAAGTAGCTGGAACTACAGGTGCACACCACCATGCCTAATTTTTTGTATTTTTGCCCAATACCTTCTTTATTAAAAATTCATTCATGTGGCCAGGGGCAGTGACTCATGCCTGTACTCCCAATACTTTGGGAGACCCAGGCAGGTGGATTGCTTGAAGTCAGGACTTTGAGACCAGCTTGGGCCACATAGCAAGATCACATGTCTATGAAAAATTAGCTGGGCATAGTGGCACATGCCTCTAGTTCCACTTACTTGGAGAGCTGAGGTGGGAGGACTGCTTGAGCCCGGGAGGCGGATGTTGCAGTGAGCCATAATCGTGCCACCACACTCCAGCCTGGGTGACAGAGCGAGACCTTGTCTCAGAGAAAAAAATTAATTCATCAGAAAAATTACACAGAAAACCCAACTAACTATAAAACTTGAACCACAAAACTCTAAATAATTTGTGACTGCCATAACAATTAATGGTAAATCTGTAACAGCAGCTGAATCTATGAGTCACCTTCAGATGAGGAGGAAAGCACATATAATTTCCATAACCCTGATTCTAACTCCACAGGTTTCTTTTCAATTCAAGGAAGTACACTAAATTGACAGGGAGAGGCACTATTTTGAGTGAATTTTAATCTGCTTTAATGAGTTTTTAAAAACTCAATCAAAATCATAAGTACTTACACTCAGTTACAGAGTACTTGGGGCCTAAATGACAGGTGATTGAGACATATTGTGGCACTTGAGAACGGCTGCCCGAGGGCAGGCTTGCCCACAGTCAGGGGCTCCAGTCCACTCTGCCCACTATTTCCTACTACAATTCTGCTAGAGGGAAATTCAGAACTGAAAAATCCTTTATGTTCAACATAGTTTAGTCCCTGTTGTGGTTCAAAATTGAACCCACTCTCCTTGATAAGTATTTTAAACTTTCTAAACCCTACCCTTAACCCAGTGCCTTATCCCCGATGCTGTGGTCTCCGTCTTGGTAAAGACTCTTGCCACCTATCAGTGCTGTCATCTCTTGAGTGTCTTCACCTTCATACCTAACTCATCATCTCTCATTTCAGTTCTTTGTCTCTGCTTTCAAAGGTGGAACTAAACATACTTTTCTCGAAAGGTTCCCACCCCCAGTCTGAATTCCATCTTCCACCCTGAGGAATACCACTTCCACACTTCATCCATCCTCTCCCCATTTTTTCCGTCTCTCCCTGGATCTCTGGAGTTTCCTGGTCCTTTTGATCTTTCAACATAAATAGGCTCCTTTCATCTTGGACATAAAGGCCTCCTTGATAATGAAGCCTTCACATGTATATATCTTCTTGTATCACTGACAAACTTCTTTTTAAAAGCTTAATAAATTTCCTGCCATTGTGCTTTCAATATGTTTTTAACACCTCCTTAATCAATAGAAATCTGGTTTCTATTCCTACTACACTATTACTCCTCTGCATTTTTAAGAGTGACCAACGTATTTCTTTAGTAAAAATCCAACAATTTTAATCTCTTTTACATATGATCCAACTTATTAATCCCTCTTTAAAATGATAGCTTAATTCTTGGCTAACTTCTTCCTGGCCTGCTCACTGTGCATTCTTGGCCTTTTGTTTTTTACATAGGCTCTGCTTTTTTTTTTTTTTTTTTTTTTTTTTTTTACTAATCTGTAAATATGACAGTTTCCCAGGGCTAAGTAACCCCTTTAGTTACTTCTTCTAGTTAACAATGACAGAAAAATGTGTAAGGTCTGAATATTTAAAAGCAGCAACCCTGATAAGGAATCCTATTATTAATCAATGCCAATGAAGCATCTAATATTAAGGATTTACTAAGTACGATGAGCAAAACATGAAGGGCCTATAAACTAAAAGAGTATACAACCTAGTTACGTGGATAAAACATACAAAATAACTGGAACAAACATAAACCCACCTTTTACATATGTGTAACACCATTATGAACGCCTGTGGGAAACAGCAGAGTAAGGTGAAGTAGGATTTTTCTGTTTTCTTTCTTTTTGCAAAGCAAATATTACAAGTTTCATGAATGAGGACACAATAATGGAAGAACCAATTTCATCTGCCTTTGTTTTTATAACGATACCTGCTCTCAAATAAGAGTTCTGTACAATTTTCAACATCTAAAAGGAGAATGAATCTAAATGAAATGCTTTAGATCTTGACTCATGCTCAGAGCAGTAAAGAAATGAGCCAGGAAAAAAAAAAAAAAAAACAAAAACATCTTGGGGAGCAGAGGATTCATTTAAAACTCCAAATCCCCCAAAAGGCAATGATTTCCAAAAATTCCTCCACTGCCACTCCCTAGGTCAGCCCCTGTCTGGACACACACAGAGACACACACACATACACTCACTCAGACTCAAAAACCCTCTTTTGTAATAGGCACATTTTGGGTCATATTACTTTAAGCCATATCAACTTCTGGCAGGTTTTGCAAATATTTTTACCTTTAAAATGGAACTTATCCTTCATTCTTCTAATTGCTTTAAGAGTTATAATAAAGAACTCTTGCTTGAACATCTTTTACCATAGCACAATTGATTCTGTGTCCCATTACAGAATTCATGTGGGTAAAATGCACTCGCTGATTTAAAAAATGTGGTTAATTACATAAAATATGCAAAGGCACTATTCTGGATGACTAGGAGGGGACACAGACGACAAGCATCAAATTCTTGAGGCAAATCCATTCTAGTCAAGGGAATAAGAAATATGCACAAAAAATGATGCTATTTATATGGAAGAGTTACATGGTATACTTTAGCAATTCAAAGGAAAGAGAAATTGCATTTAGTTATAAAAGCTTCATGAAGGATGTGATTTGAAATGGCCCTTGTAGATGATGAGTAAAATTTGTGCAGGGGGAGACGTTAAAGGGAGAACACATTCTGAGAATACCAGGGGGTGAGGTCATGTATTATGGGGAAAATGGAATATGTGTTGGACCTCAAATGCTTTTAATAGGCTCTCAGGAGAAGAGGATAAAATAGTACAATTCTATTACTGAGAATAAAGAAGAAAGACTAATGCTAGAGATGAAAAAGATTTTGAGATAGTTTAGTTCAAAGTTACTCATTTTAAAGAAAGACAGCTACATAGTAAGGATAGGGGAGAACTGAGCTCATAGTTATATCATCATTGCAGTAGCAGGTGATGAGGTGGAGAAGGCTGCCAGGGCTATCTCTGGACTCATTCACTTTGTCCCACAAGCACAAGCCAGATTTGTCCTCCCTTTAGTACTGCACCCATTTATAGGGAATGAGCCTCATTTATTAAATGTATATGGTAGTTGGCATGTACCATGGCGGCAGGAAATGGCACCTCTTCACCGTTATCTCTAGAAAATCAGCATTTGGTGGGATACAAGTTAGTGAAAAAACACACAAGTTTCAATTTACATTTTTCTTAATTGTATGTCAAATTTAAATTGTTCACAATTTGTTTCTCTCTCCTGGAAGACGTGCCACTTGTACACTGCACATAACTAATTTCTTAATGGTTAAGATAAAAATTAGTTATCATCTGTAGTTAAGAAAAGAGAGTCTGAATGCATTCTTGCTCTTTTCCTAAGCACATTAAGACATACACACACACACACACACACACACACTTTTTTCCTAAGCACAGGTTTTTCCTTTTTTCCTAAGCACATTAAGACACACATACACACACACACACACACACACACACAGATGAAAAACCGGATTTAAAGATAGTTGCGAGAGAAAACTTGTTAATTTGAAATTAAATGTGTCCAGAAAACAGGTGAGTGGAAAAGGCTGATGTGCTTCTCCAAAAGCGAAACCTTGCAATTAAGATGAGAAGACAGCCCAAGTGTGATGCTGGCACTGGAGCGGCTGGGGGATCTCAACACAGCTAATGAATCATCATCAAAGTGATTTATTGACTGCAGCCAGAGCTTCAACTCTGTCTCAGTGTAAATGAGGAATAATACTAATTTCCCAGTCCTCGCTTGGCTGTGAACTTCTGAAGAGTGAGAACCTTTAGCAGGAGATGATAAACTGTAGTGATGCAATAGGACGTCTTCTTCCATAATGTTCAAAGCCACTGTCATAAGGTGAACTACATCTCATAAAACTGACAAGAGACGAGTATGCACAACGCGATGTCACCCCAACACAGCTTCCAACCAAAGTCCCCTGAGTCTCATCCTATTACAGCTTCTCATGGGGACCGTTCATTGCTGCCACACAGGAACATAAGGAGGAGAGGGATGCCTCCTTAGACATTCAAGCTCCTGACATTCAGGATCTGGACTCATGCCCTTTTTGGGGCTTCAGTGGCCATGGTTTTCAAACCAAAAGAAACCTTGGATACCATCTATCATCATATATACAATCAGTCCTCTTTGTATATATGAAGAATCCATGTTACATGTGGTACCATTTAATTCATTAGCTGCAGAGTCAGACTTCCAACCCTATTGTCATCTTCCCTCCTCATCATGAATTGAAGCAAACAGATACATACTTTGTTTCTGCTACATTTTAAGGAAAACTCAAGGTATAAATTGCATACAGAGAAGGTAAGTTATATATTATGCAATAATCTCGAGACTTTTTTGTCAAGATGTTTAAAGCACTGATCTCAGTGGGAGCTAACACAGAGTACACATGGACACAAAGAAGGGAACCAGAGACATCAGGGCCTACTTGAGGGCAGAAGGTGGGAGGCGGGTGGGAGGAGGATGAGGATTGAAAAACTACCTATCGGGTTCTGCACGTACTACCTGGATGACAAAATAATATGTATAGCAAACCCCTACAACATGTGATTTATCTAGAGAGCTAACCTGTACACGAACCCTGAAGCTAAAAGTTAAAAAACAAAAAAAATTTTAGAAAGCATGGATTTTTTCTTGTTTTTGACTCTTTTATAATATTCTCAAAGCCAGAGGATCTTTACCCTCTCTTGCTAGTTCAGTTCTACTCTTTTCTCTGGAATGGAAAGAAAATACTGTATGATTCCCTGATGCACCCTTTTAGCTTGGGAATTTACCTGCTCTCCATGTAACCTATGCCTTGATTTTCCTTGAAGTATAGCCATAGATGCATATAGCTATGCAAATACTTCACTATTCACTATGTGGGATATATGGGTATACGTAAAAGCTCTCGGATGCAGATACTTCTATTTTGGTCTGCATAATGGGCATTCCCCAGTTTGATCTCCCCTCCTTTTAATTTAAACCTTACTGTTCTCCAAATATTTTTAGCTTTTTTACAATTTCATCTCCAAACAATATAGAGGACAAAGCGGTGGCTCACTGCTGGAAAACCTGCATGCAGTGTAAACCTTCTGCAACCTTGTCTTCCTAGCTCTATTAACGTTGTTCTTTTTCACCCTTTAATCTTTACACACTCAAAAACACTGTTTTAACCATTTATTCCCTTTTGTGGATGCTAAATATATCTTTTTCCTTCCCTCGAATCCTTACCACAAATTCCTTGAGAACCACAATGAATGAAAAGTTTATAATTACCCTAGAAATCAGATATCACAGTAAGCCTAACTTACACTTAAATTACACACTCACAAATCTACTAGCTTGTGCACTTGTGGCTCAGGGAGTGGAAAGGAATCTCTCGGATGGTGCCTAAAACATGTTTTTAATGGCTAAGATGTTTGCTCTCTGTCTTGATTGTCTTTGAGCTGGCCCAATTTCAGAAAAATTTCATTGTCATTTAGAAAAATGACTTGGAAATAGGCTATTTCACTAATACCACATCCAACGATTTTAAAAATGGTTATGTAAATACCTAGTGACGAATCCATTTCATGTATATAGAGGACTAGGTTAGAAAATATGAACTTGGACAATTCATCTGGCATCTTGTGTCTCAGTTTTCTCATCTATAAAATGGGGATGATAATACTTTACATTTAAAAAAAGTTGGTATTATAGCGGAACGAGAATGAGTATAGAGATACAACAGGTAGGAGATACATGAAAGACTTATTCAAGACATAAAGTATTGTTATTTGGAACCAGCAGAAAATTATACCCAGTGTGCCGTTTCCAGAGCAAAAGTTTCTTCACCTGCACCCCTTGATTCTTTCTCTACAACTCATGTAATCACCAAAAGTGATTGCTTTCTTGTCTCAGAGTATTAACTGGATGGTTGAATGCACAGAGCTCGCATCTGAATCAGCACAAAAATGAAACCTGGAGAAGGGGAAACACAAAGGGACTCGCGTTTACACTGAAGTCATTCTCATCACTCAACCTGCCCACACAAATACTGGGAAATCAACTCATTTAAACAATGTAGGAGGCAAGCCTGAGTTATAATAATGTTCCTGAATGCAGGTCAATGAAAAATTGGCCTGCACACAAATTCCCACTTGTCATATTCTCTACAAATGAACATTGATTGTTTTCATATTTAAATGCCAAGAATCAACCATAACAAGTATGTCAGGTTGTTGGGAGTTTTTTTAGAAACAAAACAGGATGACTACGGCATATGGTAAGTTATTGTGGGTTCCTTGTGCTCTCAGCAGAATCACAAAAGGGCAAGGACTTTAGAGAAATCTTTTGTGTCTGGTTCAAATCCTACAACACGGAAAATGGAACTGGAGCTGAATTAATGGAATATATTATTAAATCCTAGTTTGCAGTTGGTTGTGTGTCATTAGTCTCATATGCCTGAAAATGTATTTGCTTACAAGTAGAATACTATGCAATCTTCAGAATGACATAATCTAAAAAGTAATCTTGTTTTTCCATGTATTTTTCTCTATAGAGAAATAATATCTCCTGCTAATCGACCCCCTCCCCAGACTTTGCCTTCTTCAAAAAAGCTAGGTCCGAGAGTTTCCCACGATTGCCAACTGGTGCAACCATTCCTCAATGCTAATAATCGGAACTCATCAAAAGTGGTAGTTTTGTGGTCTATAATCCCCAACTGACCAAATCTTGTGCATAATAAACAAACTAAGCTTGTATTATATCCGAGTGTAGGTATATGCGGACGTGGAAGGGAGAGGAGTAAGAGTGATAGCCACATAAGTAGTCCACCAGCAGTTTAATGGTGTATGTGTGCTCAGTGAAGTAACTGGCAACTACTAGACTGATCTGTAAGGACTCTTAGAGTCCGGAGACTCTAACAACATGTGGCCAGAAAGGCAACAAAAACAGGAGGGAGAAAGTTAGACTCTCTCTTGTTGCCTTTACAGCCACATGTTGTTAGAGCCTCGAAAATCTTATTTCCACATCAGATTGCTGCCTCTTATTGGTATAAAGTATCAGTCTCTCATATAAGTACAACTTAAAAAGGCTAAAAAAAGAGAAGACATGCAAATAGGCTGGGAAACATATGTCTAAGAAGAGACTAGATACAACCTGCCATGGAGTGAAGAGTGAGCTCTAGTCTTACTAAACCTGCTGACTTCCTTCCTGGTTCTGAAGCATCAAAATACACACATGGCTAAACTTACTACAATTTTGGTGAACAGTAACTACCTTGAATGGAAATGGTAGCCCTCATTCCCTGTTGAGGGCATCAAATAAATTCGACCTGCACAATTTGTTTATGTCTTGATTCTTAACCACAAGTTACCTGAGGCAAGATGAATGACAACACTGACATTCAGTTTTTCAAAAAGAATACAATTATACACTGTCTTTATACATTGATTTTTCAGAGCAATTGTACAGATTCAATGGCATGATAACTGTATTCAAGAAGTATTATTTTAGAAAATCACTGGATTACTATCTGATATGGTAGGCTGAATAACGGGCCACTAAAAAGTCCTCAATTGTAATCCCCGGAACCTGCCAATATGCTACTTACATGGCAAGAGGAACTTTACAGATGGATTAAGAATGATTAATCTGATTAATCTTGGGATGGGATTATCCTTGGCTATCCAGGTGGTCCTAGTGTAGTCACAAGTTCCTTAAAACAAGAAGGCAGAAGACTCAGAGTCAGAGAAAAAAAAATGTGACAGTGGAAGGAGAGGTCAGAAAAAGAGGGAGAGAGATTTGACGGTGCTATGCTGCCAGGTCCTGAGGATGGAGGAAAGGGTTAGGAGCCAAGAAGTGTGGGCGGCCTTTAGAAGCTGGAAAGGGTTAGAAAAATATTCCCTCCTGCAGCCTCCAGGAGGAATGAAGCTCTGCCAATGCTTGTATTTTAGTCTCATGAGACTTATTTCTGACTGTCCTCCAAACTGTAAAATCATGACTTTGTGTTGTTTTAGGCCACTAAGTTGGTGGCAATTTGTTATAGCAGCAATAGGGAACTGATAAATCTGAAAAAAACTTGTATCATGAAAATTTTAACAAATATTGTCAATTTTCTTCATCTACCTATCAGACAACACCCATTCTAAGTCTGTCTGTCTGTCTGTCTGTCTGTCTGTCTGTCTATCTATCTATCTATCTATCTTCAAATATACGGTCAAACATAAAAATTTTCTACACTGTAAAAATCCCTGTGTCATGTACCCCACATTCTGCATCTTGCCTGCTAGCTCTACTTTAATTGGGTTGTTCTTGCTGCCTTGGCTGACTTCCCCAGTTTCTCTCTTGAATACTTGAATTTTAAGAGCATTATCTTAAATAGTTTATCTTAATAGTTTCTCTCTTGAACACCTGAACTTTAAGAGTATTATCCTGATACTAAAACCAGACAAAGACATCACAAGAAGAGAAAGTCACAGAACAATATCTGTTAGGAATATGGATGCAAAAATCCTCAACAAAATAGTCAGAAACCAAATCCAGTAACATATAACAATAATTACACATTATGACCAAGTGGGATTTATTCCAGGGATGCAAGTTTGATTTAATATCTGAAATTCAATTAATGTAAAACATATCAATAGAAGTTTTAAAATCAAATGTTCATTTCAACAGATGCAGAAAGATACAAAATCCAACACACTTTCATAATATAACCACTCAACAACTGGAAATAGCAAATAACTCCCTTAATCTAATAAAGGACATCTATGAAAAGCCCACAATTCACATCATTCTTGAGAACAGAAAACTAGATGCTTTCTTCCTAAGATCAGGAACACAACAAGGATGTACACTCTCAACACTTTTATTCAATATTGTACCTGAGGTTCTAGCCAGGACAATTTGGCGAGAAAAAGGAATAAAAAGCATCTAGATTTGAAAAGAAGTAAAAGTACTTCTATTTGCAGAAATTGTGATCTTGTACATAGAAACTCCTAAGAAATCTGCTAAAAATACATTAGTCCTAAGGAATAAGTTCAGCAAGGTTGCAGGATACAAGATAAATTGCAGAAATCAACTGTATCTCTATACAGTTGGAATTAACAATCCCAAAATAAAATGAATTCCATTCACTACAGCATAAAAAAATACTAAATAATGTAACAGAAGAAGTACACAACCTATACTATTTAAAAAGAACATGAAAAGAAATTAAATGAGATCCAAATAAATGAAAAACATTCCATGTTCATGGATTAGAAGACAACTTTGTTAAGATGGCTCTACTCTCCAAAATACTCTATAGAATCAACACAATCTCTATTAGAATCCTAGCTATAACTCACACAAAATTACTTAAATATTAAAATTAATTCAACACAGATCCAGAACCTAAATGTAAGCATAAAACTGTAAATTCTTAAAATAAAATGTAAGAATAAATTTTCATGATATTGGATTTTACAACCAATTCTTAGATATGATGCAAAAAGCATAAGTAACACGTGAAAAAAATAAGACTTTGTCAACACTAGCAGTTTTTCTTTTTGCTTTAAAGAACACCATTAAGAAAGCAAAAAGAGAGCCCACAAAATATAATAAAATATATCTGATAAGGGACTTGTATCTGGAATACATAAAGAACTCTAACAACTCAATGATTAAAAGACAAATAGCGCAATTAAAAAATGGCTGAAGAATCTGCGTGAAAGGTATACGAATGGCCAAGAAGTACTTGAAAACATATTCCACATCATTATTCATCAGGGAAATGCAAATTAAAACCACAGTGAGATACCACTTCACACACGCCAGACTGGCTAGAATCAAAAAGTCAGATAAAAATAAGCGTTGACAAGGACATGGCAAAATTGGAACTCTCATACATTGTTGGTAGGAATAGAAAATGGTGTAGTCCCTTTGGAAAACACTCTGGAAGTTCTTCAGCAATTAAACATAAAGACACAATAATGCCCAGAAAGTCTACTCCTAGGTATATACCCCTCAAAAATGAAGACATGTCTACACAGAAATTTGTACATGAATGTCGATAGCAGCATTACTTACAATAGGCAAAAGGTGGAAACAATTCAAATGTTAATTGACAAATAGATAAAATGTGGTATAATCATATGGTGGAATATTATGCAGCCATATAAGTTAATGAAATACTGATAAATTTCTACATTGATGAACCTTAAAAATGTTATGCTAAGTGAAAGAAGTCAGTCAAAAAAATCCCTATTTTTGTGATTACGTGATTCAATTACATGATTCAATTCATATGAAAGACTAGAATAAGAAAATCTAGAGATAGGAAATAGAGAAGTAGTTGCTTAGGTCTGGAGCAAAAAGGGATGGGATGGTGGGCTGTGAGGGTGACAGCTAAAGGATACATGGTTTCTTTCTGAAAGGATGAACTTTCTAAATTTGTCTGGTGATGGCTGCACACATATTTTAATATACTAAATACTATTGACTATACATGTTAAGTGAGTGAATTGTATGATATGTGAATTACATCTCAAAAAATGTTTAAAAAAACAGCTATCATTTCTTTCTAGCTTAGTTTACTAGAGTTAGAATCAACGCTTGCCTCCTAGAAGATCAGGATCATAAATCTGATTCCTCTTGCTTAACTTGGCTCAAAGTCATGGCCATGACCCTTTTCATACAAAGATAGCACAGCATAGCTCTTTGTGAGACCTTTTCCCACTACACAAATACGGAAGTGACATAACCAGCTCTTTGTTTCCAGGGCTACCGCTGACCTCTACTTGGAAGTTAAACAGTATTTTGCAATAACAAAATCAACTTTTTTTAAAAAGACCACAACAGCTTGTGATCCTTAAAATATCACAAGTGACTGCAATTTAGTTTGTTAACAAATAGTTTTTAAAAGGTAAAATAATGGCTCATACGAATATAAAATGAACATGACAGATATTTTATTTAAGTCATTAATTAATGAGAAAGCCTGTTTAAAAAAAAAAAACTGCTTCAAGGAGACTCTACAAAGGACAGACACATCTACAGATAATTGGGAATGCTGACATGACTTTGCTAATGAATACGAAACTGGTCAATTCTATAGGGTGAAAATCCACTGCATTTTTAACAGAACAAAAACTCATTTGACTTTTACAAACAGTAATCATTTACATTATCATCAGCCCCTTACCAGTTAGCTTCTAACTAAACAGAGTTTCAAAATAATAAACAACAATGAAAGGCTAGGTTTCCTATAGAATCAGATAACCCCGAAAGGATCTTTTACACTAGGCCTAAGAATCCATCACAAGACATTCAGGAATCTTTCTGTTTCTTATTTTTCACTGTTCACTTTTATTTTAGGTTCAGGGGTACATGGTCAGGTTTGCTGTATAGGTAAACTGTGTTTTATGAAGGTTTGGTGTACAGATTATTTTATCACCTGGGTAATAAACATGGCCCCTGATAGGTATTTTTTCTGATCCTCTCCCTAATCCCACCCTGAAGTGGGCCCCAGTGTCTACTGTTCCACTCCACTCTTTGTATTCACGTATTCTCATTGTTTAGCTCCCACTTATAAGTGAGAATACTTGGTGTGTTATTTGGTTTTCTGTTCCTACATTCGTTTGCTCCATCCATGTTAATGCAAAGGACATGATCTCATTCTTCTTAATGGTTGCATAGTGCTCCATGGTTTATATGTACCACATTTTCTTTTCTTTTTTTTTTAACTTTTCTTTTAGGTTTAGGGGTACATATGAAGGTTACATAGGTAAACACATGTCATGGGGGTTTGTTTTACATATTATTTCATTACTCCAGTACTAAGCTCAGTACATAATAGCTATCTTTTCTGCTCCTCTCCCACTTCCCACCCTTCCCTCTCAAGTAGACATCAGTGTCTGTTGTTTCCTTCTTTGTGTTCATCAGTTCTCATCATTTAGCTCCCACTTTTAAGTGAGAATATGTGGTATTTGGTTTTCAGTTCCTGTGTTAGTTTGCTAAGGACAATAGTCTCCAGCTCCATCCATGTTCCCACAAAAGACATGATCTTGTTTTTTTTTATGGCTGCATAGTATTCCATAGTGTGTATTTATCACATTTTCTTTATCCAGTCTACTGTTGATGGGCATTTAGGTTGATTCCATGTCTTTGCTATTGTGAATAGTGCTGAAATGAACATATGCATGTGTCTTTAGGACAGAAATATTTTTATTATTTTGGGTATATACTCAAAAGTAAGATTACTGGGTGAAATGGTAATTCTGTTTTAAATTCTCTAAGGAATTTCCACGCTGCTTTCCACAATGGCTGAACTAATTTACACTTCCTCAGCAAAGTATAAAGCACTCCCTTTTTTCTGTGACCTTGCCAGCATCTTTTATTTTTTGACTTTTTAATAATAGTCATTCTGACTGGTGTAAGATGGTATCTCACTGTGGTTTTGATTTGCATTTCTCTAACGATTAGTGGTGTTCTGCATTTTTTTCATATGCTTGTTGGCCACATGTATACCTTCTCTCGAAAAGTGTCGGATCATGTCCTTTGTCTACTTTTTAACAAGGTTGTTTGTATTTTGCTGGGAATACAGCTAACCAGGGAGGTGAAAGATCTCTACAATGAGAATTACAAAACATTGCTCTAAGAAATCAGAGATGACACAAACAAATGGAAAAAGATTCCATGCTCATAAATATTGTTAAAATGGCCACACTGTCTTAAGCAATGTAGAGATTCAATGCTATTCCTATTGAACTACCAATGATTCTTCACAGAAATAGAAAACACTATTTTGAAGTTCATATGGAACCAAATAGCCTGAATAGCCAAGGCACTCTTAAGCAAAATAAACGAAGCTGGAGGCATCATCTGACTTCAAGCTATGCTACAAGGGTACAGTAACCAAAATAGCATGGTACTGGTACAAAAGCAGACACATAGACCAAAGGAACAGAATAGAGAGCCCAGAAGTAATACCACACACCAATAATCATCTGATCTTCAGCAAAGCTGAAAAAAACAAGCAATGGGGAAAAGACTCCCTATTCAACACATGGTGCTGGAGTAGCTGGCTAGCCATATGTAGAAGATTGAAACTGGACCCCTTCCTTACACTCTATACAAAAATCAACTCAAGATGGAGTATAGACTTAAATGTAAAACCTAAAACTATAAAAATCCTGGGGATAACCTAAGAAATACCATTCTGGACATAGAATCCAGCAAAGATTTCATGATGAAGACACTAAAAGCAATTGCAACAAAACCAAAAATTGACAAATGGGACCTAATGAAACGAAAGAGCTTCTGCAGAGTAAAAGAAACGATCAAGAGAGTAAATAACCTACAGAATGGGAGAAAATATTTGCAAACTATGCATCTGACAAAGGTCTAATATACAGAGTCTATAAATAACTTAATTTTCTATTTGATTTGATCTATCAAATTTCATCAGTTCTAACATGGATACTTTCCTATATCTCTGCAATTATAATTAGTATATTTTTTCTTAGTATACATAAAATACTACGTATCTTACTATCAATGGCATCGTAAATGTGATAAAATGCAATCATTTCACCAACTCGTTAACTCGAGAAAAGGGTTTTGGGGGTGAAAGACCTCAGCTAGCATCTATTTTAGGAAGGACCAGAGGGGAAAAGATTGCCAACTTTATTGTCACCTTTGATCTGTAACGCATCTTTTTTTTTTCTGGAAAAATGTTAACATATTTAATTCAATTCAGAGTAAGTTATTGATTATAGATCACTTACACTATGAAAGACATCGTCCTTGACTCAGACAAGAAATAGTGATGTCACAGTTTCAGAGTGTCTTTTTAAAGCACTGGTCTGGAAAATCAATAATTAATACAATAACGAAGACATTTAAAAACACAAAACATCTCACCCATTAGTGGCACTAGCTCACAAGAGGTTATAACCTAAGTGGGAATATCTGTAGCTATACTATGACAACTGCCTACAGTCACTTTGTGAGTTACAGTGGAGTGAGAATTAAGAGCATTTCTCACTGAAAATGCATTATTAACAAGTGTAATTTTACAGATGCATGAACTGTTCCCTTGTTAGGCTGGCACTTAAAAATTTTCATAGAAAACTCCTGCAGAAAACCATGGTACCTTTATATGCTTATTACAGCTTTTTTATGTTCACAGAGATGAAAAATCTGTTCAAACTGTTTTCTCATAATTTCTCTCTTTCAAAACTCTTTCCCTTAGGTTAAAAGAGTTGAGTCTCTTTTAGTCAATGCTGAGAAATTTCTTTGTCATTTACTTGTATATTTCTTTGGGGAAAAAAACATAAAAGAACGAACAATGAATACATAATTTCAATCTCAACATGAGTGCTATATAAAGGGGCCTGGACAAATGGAAGGCAACTCCATTTAATATTTTCCTTAGGCAAAAGTGTAGAAAAGTTAAAAGTTCTGTCCCTCAGAATTTCACTTTTCTTGCCATTACTTTCCATTCTGTGCCATTATCTTCTCTTTCGTATCACCTTTGCTTTCCCATCTAGTTACCTTCCTCCTATCTTCTCTTTATCCCAAATTCATCTTTTGTCCCAAATTTACATTCTCTATATTCCAAGTTAAATTTTTTTAAACATCAACTTGTTTTATGTAAGTCTTTCACTTACTAATTGGAAACAAAGATAAATAGTATTGAAGACTTGATTTCAAACTTTGAGTGCAATAATCCATAATTATGTAAATTTAGGCCAACTAGAGATTTTAAGTACTATTTCCATATCTGAAAAATACAAAAAATCCAACCTGTCACACAGACCTATTGTAATATTTAAAAGACTTTTTTAAAATGTGAAATATCATATGAACATTAATACTACAATTCTGATTATTGTTCTCATCCTTTGTGAAAAGTTGAAAACTTCTGGAAATACCACAAACCCATACATAGAGTATACTGCCACTTGACTGTATAGGTATTACATGGAATATCAACCTAAATACACCCCGCTAAATTCACCAGGATTATCTAGGAAGGAAACCCAACTTTGAGCTATTAACACCCATTAACACAAATACATAAGTCAGATTAAGTAGTTATCTCCTGGCAGGAGATTTTGAAAGACTGGGGTAGTTTTAGTAAATTATTGAAGAGGACCTTTGTTTTTGGAATAGAGTATGGAACGTGGCTGAGTAGGGAGACAAGAGAATGGGGAGGATGAAGCCAGTGTGCTGGGTTCTGAAAAATATCCAAAAAGGGGCAGGATTCTAGGGTTAATGATTAGGATGAGCAGTGGCTCTATTTGGAACTTCAAAAATCAGAGTAAGTCTGAAATTCAGATTTCCCAAAGGTGAAAATATGAGTGTTGGAATCTTTACAATAATGATTTGTATTTATATGTTTCCATGAGTCAAAGTTTGAGTAGAGTCACTTCAAAATATAATTGTGGCCTCTGAAAAACCTTGCCAGAGCCTTTGTTGTTAACTTTTGCCTTTCAGAGGGTTCCCTGTTGCTACACTTGTCCTCAACCTCAGCTAGGAGATGTGGAAGGTTTCCATTCTGGCCATATGGTAGCCCATATATCCTGAAATTCTCCTGATACCAGACTCTTAGACATAATACCTAATTTATTATAAATGTTCTATAACTAACATGCTAAGCTCACAAGAAAATAAATTCTTCAGTGATCTAAAATTGAAGGAAAACAGGGCACCTGCACAGATAATGTTGGCTGCTTTCCTTAACTAAGATGCCTTTCTTTTCAGATACGTGTCAATCAAGAATCAAGATGTTGGTCCTTGATAAAGTAAGAGTTAGGACTGAGGTTCTATATAAATTCAGTGCTATAACTTTAATAGAGGGGTAGACTTCTGTCTTAGTCTATATGGGTTACTCTAATAAAATACCATAAACTAGATAGCTTACAGATATCAGAAATTTATTGCTCACAGTTCTAGAGGTTAAGAATTACAAGATCAAGGCACCATGGATTTGGCATCTGGAGAGGGTCCATTGCCTGGTTTACAGATGGTGCCATCTTACTGAGTGGTGAAAGAAGTAAGTGTCTCTCTCAGGTCTCTTTTACAAGGGCATTAATCCCATTCATGAGGGTTCATGATCTAGTCACCTCCCAATGTCTCCACCTCCTGATAACATCACATTGATGATTAAGTTTCAACATACGAATTGGGGGGAGGGGGACATAAACCTTCAGACCATAGCGACCAGGAAATAACTGGTCCGCCAGAAAAGGTTCAGAACAAGGAAACACCTCTCTATCAGCCTGGGCTTTCACAGTGGTAAAAACTAAAAAAGACACCTCAATTCTTTGTCGTTTTAATTAACACTGAAAGCGTCTTCAGGAAAACCTTATACCGAGATAGCTAAGTGTTCCAGGATTGGTTATACCTCAGGGCACTGGCAGAAGCAACTTAAAATCTCATGTCAAAGAACATGCTTAACCTCAGCTTCTACATATTTCTACAGGAAAAAAAAAAAAAAGACAACCAAAATATATAAAACACAGGATAAAGTGTCTATCATGAGTGAGAAAAAAGGAAATATTTAAAAACAGCAGTATTATCAAAAAGTCAAAAAATTAACAGATGCTGGTGAGGCTGAAGAGAAAAGGAATACATACACTGCTGGTGGGAATGGAAATTAGTTCAGCCATGGTGGAAACCAGTTTAGTGATTTTTCGGAGAACTCAAAGCAGAATTACCATTTGACCCAGCAATCCCATTATTGCATATATACCCAAAGAAATATAAATCATTCTACCATAAAGAACATGTACATGTGTGTTCATCACAGCGCTAGCCACAATAGCAAAGACACTGAATCAACCTAAATCCTCATCAACAGTAGAATGGAGAAGTAACATGTGGTACATATACACCATGGAATATCACGCAGCCATAAAAAGAACAAGATCATGCCCTTTGCAGCAACACAGATGGAGCTGGAGGCCATTATCTTAAGTGAACTAACACAAAAACAGAAAACCAAATACCACATGTTCTCACTTATAAGACGAAGCGAAATGTTGAGTACATATAGACACAAAGAAGGGAACAACAGACACCAATGTCTAGTTGAGGGTGGAGGGTAAGGATTGAAAAATTACCTATTGGGTACTATGCTTATTACCTGGGTGGTAAAATAATCTGTATGTAAAACCCCCATGACATGCAATATACCTGTATAGCAAACCTGCACATGTATCTCTGAACCTAAAAGTTAAAAATAATTGGAAAAAGAAAATTTGAGACTCCCTCTCAAAAAATAAGAAAAGGAAAAATAGCAGAATTAGGTCAAAAAGGAGATGAAGAAACTAGAATGCTCAAATACCATATTGTATTCTACCAAATATAAGATATCATTTATTATAATAGGCCCCAATTTCTAAAAAAACTCCTATCAAATTATGACATTTTTAACAATCTAATAGATTAAATAATTCATGTCAATTTCCAATATTTTAAACATCTGCTTATGTATTTAAAAATTAAATATATAATTAAAATACTGGCACCAAACAAGATGTGATCTTAAATTTTTTGAGATAAAAAAGAGTGAAAAATAAAATCTATGAAATTCAAAACACAATCATTAAATGGCAGATTAGAAACAGCCAAAGACAGAAAAAGTGAAAAGAAAGATGAAAAAAAAAAAAGAAAAAAGAAAAAAAAAATAACCTAGAATGCACAAAGAATAAACAAGGAAGAGGGATGATGAGGGCTAAAACGTTTACTAAACGTTCTATATTTACTAAAACATTCAAGGAGAAAAGAATAGAAAAAAAATGGAGGGGAAGCAATCAAAGAAGATAAACGGCTAAGAATTTTCAGAATTGATGAACTCTACCAATTATCAGATTGAATAAAAAGCAACTAGAACAAAAGAAAGGTTACATGTAAACATATTGTTGTAAAACTTTAGAATATCAAAGCAAAACATAAGGTCTAGAAACATTTGACAGATTATAAACAAATCAGAATTAATTTCATTGATTGTAGATTTTTCAACAGAAACAACAGCAATCCATATGAATATGACTGAAAGAAAACTAAAATAAATTTTTTATGATATACATAGATAATATGTTCAAGATGATGGATGAAGCAAAGGCATTTTTTGACAGAAGAGCAGACCCCTAGTCATTCTCTTCTTCCTTACTGATGGAACCTCAGTTTTATTTGGAGTGACAATGTAGTTGGATAAAAAAATTGCACATGTAGCCTCCTTGGAAGCTAGGGTGACTATTTTTTTACCGTTCTGGCCACTGAGGCAAAAGGACACAGGAAGGGTTTCTGAGAATGCCAGGAATCTCTGATGTCTCTGATGCCTCTGATTCCTGTTACAGACCCTTCCTGCTCCCTTCCCTTTCCTCTCTTCTGATGCCTACTAGGCAGAGTACAGCTGGAGTTGCAACAGATATCTCAGATTTTGAGGCAAAGGCTGAGGAAAGAATAGAACCCTTGCCCTATAGGTACTTACCTCTGCACTTTGTTCCATGAGGAAACCAACAAAAAGGCTTTTTTTTTTTTTAAGCCACCATTTCAGTCCATTATAATAACTTAATTCTATTTGTTACAGACTGCAGAAGAAAACTTAATTTTTAATAGAAATACGATTGTGTATAGAAAACCAAGTGACTCTACAGTCACATTTTCAGATATAATAAATGTTCATCAGTACATTAATATTAAAAGAGACAAAAATGAATTATGCATCTATATAGCACCAACAAACAGAAAATGTAATTTATTAAAAGTATAATTTGTACTAGGGACACAAAATATAGGGTTTATAGAAATCAACCTTATAAAAATGCATAGGATGTTTATAGAGAAAATTATCAAATTATTGAAAGGAATTTAAAAGTTCTAAGTAAATAGAGAGCTAAACTAAATTTGTGGATGGGAAGACTCAATTTCATGTAGAAATTTTCTTCCCCAATTTTTCAATTCTTCCCAAATCATTAAATGTAATTGCAGTAAAAATTATAATAGAATTGTGTCAGAGAGGCACGTGTCAAGTTACTTCTAAAATTTATAAAGAAAAGCAGGCCGGGTGTGGTGACTCACGCCTGTAATCCCAGCACTTGGGGAGGAAAAGGTGGGTGAATCACAAGGTCAGTAGTTCCAGACAAGCCTGGCCAACCTGCTGAAATCCTGTCTCTACTAAGAATGAAACAAACAAACAAACAAACAAAAATTAGCTGGGTGTAGTGGCAGGTGTCTGTAATCCCAGTTACTCAGGAGGCCGAGGCAGGATAACCGCTTGAACCCAGGAGGCGGAGGTTGCAGTGAGCCGAAATTGTGCCATTGCACTCCAGCCCAGGTGACCGTGTGAGACTCCGTGTCAAAAACAAACAAACAAAAACAAACAAAAAAGAGCAAAAAGCCAGGAATAGAGTGACAATTTTGAAGAACAAGGTCTGAGGACTCAACTTAGCACATTTCAATATTTATTATAAAGCTATGGTAATGAAGGCAGTGTGGCTCCAGCACAGGAAGAAGTATGTAAGCCAAAGGAACAAAACAGATCCAAGAAACATACCCATACATATGAACACCTGTGCTACATACACTGCAAATCACTGGAGAAAGGATTAATAAATGATGTGAGGGCAATTCATTATCTTTAAAAAACTAGATCCTTATCTCATATCATATACAAAAATCAATTTCAGGTGAAAGAAAAGACCTAAACACGAAACTTAAAACTGAGGATCTTTATGACCATGGGGAATAGAAAGGTGACTTACACGAAAATGACAAATCTGGTAAATTTTGACTACATTTAACTCGATAAACTCTGTTCGTATAAAAATACCATGAACAAACTGAAAAGTCAAAGTACAGCCAGGAAAAAGTCTTTAGAACGTCTACGAATTAACATCCCAATGGAAAAATAGGCAAAAGAAAGTAGCCATTCACAGAAGAAGAAACCAGCATGAATCATAACTACAGAAAGATGCTTAGCCTTATCAGCAGACAACACAAAAACATATCATTGACACTCATCAGGCTGGCAAAAATGATTACATTTGATAATAGCAAGAATTGTTGAGGATAAGGAGCAGGGGAGTTTCTATGTATTCCTGGGCTGAGTGCACACTGGTACAGCCACTGTGCAGAGCAGTATGTATATCTCATAAAGGTGAAGATGTGATTATCTATGACACAGCTATTTCACTCCCAACTGTATATATCCCAGAGAAACTCTTATGCAAGACACAAGTCAAAGAATATTCATAGCATATTGCTATGAAATAAAAGACTGTAAATATAGGCAGCTTCAGTAATAATATTTGAAAAGGTTCACTCCTTGGTGATTGGTACCTAGGTATCATTCATACAATTTTTTAAAATGCTAGAATGGCACGTGAAATATTGCAACCTGGTAACAGATAAATCCAACTATTTTTAGAACTTCTGGCATCACGTACTTAAGAGTGGGTGGAGACAGGTAGAGATCAAGCCGTGGGGCCACACCTGAGGACCTTGACAAGTTTCTTCACAAAAACTTGCTTACTCCCATTAACTCAAGAAGTGAGCTGCTCCCGACTAAACATCTGCATACTCCTTCTCTTTCTGCAAGCCCGCCTTCACCCTGTCCCTTTGCAGCCATGACTGATAAAATAACCCTGACCTCAGGGCTCTGCTGTCACAGACAACAGCGCTAAGGAAGGCAGGGACCCTCTCTGTGAATGAAATCTACCCGCTTTTCTTCAAGTCAACATGATGTCACATTTATTTTTATTAACTTTTAATGAGGCAATATTACCTATCAGAAGACCCCATGAATTAGTGCTTTTACAACAGGTAATTGATGAAACACTTTGTGTTTCAACTGTATTGCTTTGCATATTCCATGAAGTTTTTTTTTGTTTTTATGAAGTTGTAGAATAAATAATTACTTCAAAAGTCAAAGTGTTGTGTAACTATATAAATAAGTAATGGCGTATTACATGCAGGTTGGATCAAAAGTTATCTCAGGAAGGCTAAGAGCCCTGCCCTCATCATGCTAAAGGCCCCCTTACCAGAGAAAGTCTTACACAGAACGAGGATGTGTGGTATGATTTGACTGCAGGTACCCACCCAAATCTCATGGTGAACTGTAATTCCCAATGTTGGTGGAAGAACCTGGTGGGAGGTGACTGAATCATGGGAGCGGGCTTCCCCCTTGCTGTTCTCGTGGTAGTGAATGACTTCTCATGAGATTTGATGGTTTAAAAGTCTGTGGCACGTCCCTCATCGCTCTCATTCTCTCTTGCTGCCATGTGAAGAAGGGGCCTGCTTCCCTTTCACCTTCCGCCATGATTGTAAGTTTCCTGAGGCCTCCTGGTCATGCTTCCTGGTAGGCCTGCATAACTGTGAGTCAGTTAAACCTCTTTTCTTTATAAATTACCCAGTCTCAGGTAGTTCTTAACAGCAATGTGAGAATGGACTAACACAATGTGCATATTGCTGTGGGAAGTACAGGATCAAAGAACATTCTAAAGATCCCAGAAGAATCTTGTCTAATGTATGACTCTTTTTTATTACTATAAGATAAAGGAAGCTGGGGCACCTGCTCCTAGTGCCAACGTTCCTGTTTGCTCAGTGCTCCTTTGTCATGGTGCCAGCCCTGAAAAGTGTGATTGCTCCTAGATCCAGCAGGAAGTTCACCACTGTCTAGATTGGGTGCCCTTGGAAATAATGAGAACTATAAAAAATAAAACAGTTGTTTGGGACCAGAACGTTCTCAAAAAAGCTTCCAATGGGAGCTCATGTCAATTTCAGCTAAACAGCTTCAAAGCCTGTCACATATTTCTGTGCACTGGAGGAGATGTGTTCTCGCAGTCCTTTCAAATTCTGATGAGCTCTCTAGACATTTGTTTCAAAATATCTCTAGTTTTTCCTAATTGTTTCAGCAGTGGCTCATAGAAAGGTCTTTTTACAAGTCTTTGTGTTTCAAAATATTTATTTCTTGGAAAAAGATTTATTTTCTTGTGGGAATCTAAGTGCTTTACTTGTTAGAAAAGAATGACATAGTTCCATATTTTACGTGTACAACTTTGCCATATTGGTCAATCAGGAGATGATCCCTTTGACATTCAGTCAGAGCTCTTTGATTAAATTATTGCTATTCTTAGAAAGACTAGAGTTGATTCATTTCACAATGACTGATGGTTCCTTTCAGAATCAGTATTTATCTCATGAACAGGACCCCCTTACTTTTTAATATTTTTAACTTGGTTTTAGTACTACTAGGACCTAATACAGTTCACAATTACTGGAAAACATTTTAAAATTTAATAAGAGCAGCAAATCTTATGTCAGAGATTTGACTACGAAAAGAACTTGCTGCTTCTCTAGGAAAGTAAAGTAGGATTTTCAAATACACAAAATCGTGAAGAAGGTGGGGCAAAGAGTTCTTTGATATGACACCAAAAGTACGATCCACAAAAGAAAAAACATAGACTTCATTAACATTTGTTAATTTAGTTAAAAGTGAAAATATATGCTAAGGGCTAACAAACATTTTTGCAAGTCACACACCTGGGTAAAGGACTTGTATCTACAGTACATAAAGGACTCTTACAACTCAATGTAAAAATAGCCAATTAAAATATGGGTAAAAGAGCTGAATAGACATGTCTCCAATGAAGATATACGAATGTTCCATAAGCACAAGAAAAGATGCTTGACATAAGTAGTCATCAGAGAAATGAAAATCAAAACCCCAGTGAGATGCCACCTTCACATGCTCTAGGATGGCTATAAACCAGCAAACAGATAATACCAAGTGTTGACAATGTGGAGAAACTGGAACACTCTTACACTGCACATAGGAAAATGGTTCGGGCACACTGGAAGGTAATCTGGCAGTTCCTCAATAGGTTAAACATAGAGTTATCAGAAGACCCAGCAATTCCTCCTAGGTATAGACCACAGAGACATTAAAAAAAAAAAGAAACAGAGAAAAAAAGAAAAAAACATCATTCCTTTATGGAAAGGTTCTACTTACTGAGGTTCCACTTGAGGCCTGTGGTTGTAACCTGCGTACAAGGCTGTCCAACAGGAATAAGGCCGCACCAATTACCCTCCATTCCAGTGTCTACATGCAATCTGTGCTTTCCCTGAAGGAGAGAAGAAATGATCATTAAGAAGGGGAAAAGAGAAGGGATGTTAACGTGCACTGAAGACCTGGGCAGGATGTGTCTACAACCCTCTTGAGCCCTCCTGAGTAGCTGGGACTACAGGCGGGCACCACCACACCCAGCTAGTTTTTATATTTTTAGTAGAGATGGGGTTTCACCACATTGGCCAGGCTGGTCTCGAACTCCTGACCTCAAGTGATCCACCCGCCCTGGCCTCCCAAAGTGCTGGGATTGCAGGCGTGAGTCACGAGTCTTGGCCTTGCTTTTTATTTTTATTTTTTAAGTTTTTATTGTCTTTTAGGCAAGAGCTGCCTTTATTTCTTTGTATAGAATTCCCCCCCTCCAAGTTGATTTATATTGAATAGCTTGCCACACAAATTTGGGATTTGTTTCTTTCTACCATTCTCCATTATATAAATAATTCTCTCTGAAGATAGATATACTAAACATAATACAAATGACCATCCCTAGATGCCAAACCTAGCACACTTTCAAAACAAATGCTCAAAGAGGTAACAAAACCTTCTTTCTATTTTATTTTATTTATTTATTTTTTTTGAGACGGAGTCTTGCTCTGTCGCCCAGGCTGAAGTGCAGTGGCCGGATCTCAGCTCACTGCAAGCTCCGCCTCCCGGGTTTATGCCATCCTCCTGCCTCAGCCTCCCGAGTAGCTGGGACTACAGGCGCCCACCACCGCGCCCGCTAATTTTTTGTATTTTTTCGTAGAGACGGGGTTTCACCGTGTTAGCCAGGGTGGTCTCGATCTCCTGACCTCGTGATCCGCCCGTCTCGGCCTCCCAAAGTGCTGGGACAGGCTTGAGCCACCGCGCCCAGCAAAACTTTCTTTCTAATAGAAGGAGTTGATGAGGCCAGGCGCGGTGGCTCACACCTGTAATCCCAGCACTTTGGAAGGTCGAGGTGGGCAGATCACCTGAGGTCAGGAGTTCAAGACCAGCCTGGCCAACATGGTGAAACCCTGTCTCTATAAAATTACAAAACTTAGCTGGGTGTGATGGTGGGTGCCTGTAATCCAAGCTACTCGGGAGACTGTGGTGGAAGAACTGCTTGAACCCGGGAGGCAGAGGTTGCAGTGAGCCGAGATCGGGCCATTGCACTCCAGCCTGGGCGACAAAGCAATACTCTGTCTCAAAGAAAAAAAAAAAAAAAAAAAGAAGGAGTTGATGAGACAGACGTTTTAGAAATTCGGATTTCCTTAGTATTACACTGACTTCAGCAGAGAAGAAACAGGAATTGGTGATGACTTATCATACAGGTGGATCGCCACCCAGTTTCCTGTTGAAGGGCAGTACTCTTAGGGTTCCCATCAGAAAACACAGCAATTTCAGAAGGGTTATAGGTAGCCTGTAGCATTCTGGACATTGGGTGGCAAAGAGTGGAGGGCTCAAGATAGCACCAGCGGAACAAGGAAAGGAAGGTACACCTTGTCCAGTTCTCTGTACTTCTGGTACACCTTGTCCAGATCTCTGTACTTCTGCGTCTGATAACAGTGTTTCTGACAATGAGACCTGTTGTTAGAATGCGGCTTCTCCATCACTTATCAAAGAGAATTCCTGTGTTCTTGGGCTGTCTTCTTTTCAGTGTGTTACAGTTAGTTCTTGTCTCTTAATTGACGACTTTCTTTCCTCGGTTTGTGGCCTGCTTAATGGTTTGGCGGTGCCTAGCTGAATACGTTAGCATGTTTGGTGCTCCTAGGTGACTTCCGTTAAGAATGGTGAAGCAAAGAAGGAAGTGTTTTTCAACTTGTGATATTAGCTCCCTAAGAGAATATTCTTCAACTTGTATCATATAATGCAAAGGAAACAGCACATATACATGTTAAGTTTTATTCTCCCAGGGAGAGGAGGGCTGTTATAAAATCCAATGATTTAAATGACACAGTAGTAAGCATGCTATATATTCATTGCCTTCCTCATTATTTTAAGAATCAACAGACCTTAAAATTTTCATTCTGGGAATAAACTCATCTGTGGACTTGAGAAGTCACAGATAGGCCTTAGCCCACAATCAATTAACCATGTTTTCTCTTGTTCCAGAAAGGTGCTTAGCCATATGTGAATGGTCTTTGTGTTTATAAAATGCGAATACAGTTTTTATGGTTAAATGAGAGCAGTGTTTTGCTTTCTTCCTGTATCTTCAAGTCTATGTGACATCTTTTGAAAATGAACAACTGTATAAAGGAATTTTTGTTCATTCCCCAGATTTCTTAATTCATAATACGTGCTAGCCTATATGTGATTTGACACAGGCAGGCATACAGGCTGACATTAAAGAACTTCCCTAAGGATTTATGCCATTACTGGAGACTAGAGGCATATGAACTCATCATTTACTTCCATCTTCTCCCATGAATCATTTCACAGGTTCCTGCTCTGGCCTCTTTTCTGAACTAAGATAACTCTTTGAAGTCAAAGGCAGTCCTATATAGTAAAGAAAGAACAAAAATCAATCACAGTCAGGTTGCTTTTCCAATTGTGGTTATTTCAACACATCTAACAACCTTAATAAGTATGAAATTGTAATTTAGGGAAAGGTAACAAAGATGTTGCTTGGTATGTGTGCTGGAAAGCAAACTTATGATCATGTTAAAGACAGACAGCATAATAAATAGTATTACTTTCCCTAGACTGTCATGTCAAGGTAGAACAAAATACACACAAATAGATAGCTATGAAGGGGTGAGAAATCGCTGTCCCTTTGTTTTGTACTATACCCCTACTTTCCAAAGGACAAAACATAACTGAGAGAAAAGATTAAAGCTGACTCTAGATTTTGCCTCTGAAAAATATCAAACATTGACTGGGCGTGGTAGCTTATGTCTGTAATCCCAGCAATTTAGGAGGCTGAGGTGGGAGGATCACTTGAGCCTAGGAGTTGGAGACAAGCTCGGACAACATAGTGAAACCATGTCTCTACAAAAAAAAAAAAAGAAGAAGAAAAATACCAGAGAGATATCTGAATTCTGTTTACATTCCCACATCCTTAAATCCAATAACTATGCCAAGTTTTATGCTAAGATATTTCAGTGTGGATATCACACACTATACAGCAAATTAACAAGATCATTCACAAAGCACTGAACATAGAAAGAACATAAACGCATCAGATTTAGAGTAAAAAAAATTCAAGGAGAAGGTGCCAATGCTAGTTTATAAAGTGGCCATGCATTCATCAAGTTGTTGTTAATGCTGAACCTACACTTGGAGGCTAATGGCAGCCACAATTAGTGACACACAGTTAGACCCTGTATGAATGAAACATTGCTGTAGATGGATTAAACACAAGGCCAGTCTCTGGTAGCTCATCTTTTGTTAGCTGGTCTAGGTACTTTAAAAATTTATCAACAAACACTGCAGGACATTAAATAGCCTGCAGGAAAGAAGAGTAAAAGAAGCAGACAGAAGTATCTAGATTATATTTAGCAGGAAAAAAAAGGTTACTTCTCCTATACAATAGACTTTTGTGCTGGTATATTTTCATACTGTGACTGCTCACATAGCTGAAAGTAAACACAAGATAAAGGGTCTCTCCAGTGAACTTCTAGTTATAAAACTTCAGAGTCTTATATGTTTTCTTTGATTCTGCTCCACAAATGTAGAATTCAAAATAAAAGTGCATTGGGTTTATTTGAAATAGGCTGTATCAAATTAATGTTGCATGTATATATATATTAAATTGAGGGGTTTTCCCTTTGAAAAAGCATTAATATCTTATATATGGATAGCTTTTAGAATTTCAGATCATGTTAGAACATGTTCTAAAGTGCTTTCCATAGAATATTACTCCCAGGGTCAAATACAGATTGGAAAAATCGCTTTGTCAATTCCCCTCTTGGAAACCACGATGTATGCCAGCATGTTAGATGTTCTAGGTAGTTTTGCAGCAAAAACAAGTAAACAGAAACCCTGTTTACCTGAATAAGTGTTTCCCAAATTTACTTTACCACAGAACCTCCCTTTGCTGCTCAAATATCATCTCGTAATTTCCCACGGAAACCTCATTTCATGAAATCGACTTAGGAAAATGTTGATTTGGAATAATATTTTTCACACAGCACCCAAAACTAGCATATTTTGGTTTAATATTTCCATAGTCAGAACATTTCAAGAATGTGTTTTGAATTTAATAACTTCCATTTGATTTTTGTTTTAGAAGTTAGTCAGTAACCTCCGGCTGAAATCACATACACGTTCTGACATGAGCTAGTTGTACTATTAAAGGGTTAATGACAATACTCAGCAGTTACCAAAAAAATAAAAAACCTTATTAATGCTAGTTGGGTTAGTTTGTTTATTCAAAAGTCAAAAATATGTATGAAATGCCTACTATTGTTAGAGATGGTAAATTAATGATAGGCTAATTTACTTATCGATTGCCTCACATTGGATATTTCAAAATAAAACATGACATTGATGTCTCTACTTTGTTATGACCTCTGCATGTATACTTTTTTTTTTTTTTTTTTTTTTTTTTTTTTTTACAATGGATCATATCTTATCTTCATGCCTTCCTTTTATTCCAGTCAGAGGAAAACCCACTCTTGGCCTCTTCAAAAGATACAGACATTTTAAATGATGACTTCTAGAGACAGTATTTATCCCAGAAGTAAGCGTTACTGACAGCAGAAACAGGACAGGTTGCATTGAAAGACATATTTTGAATTATAGTGATCTCAGAGTTTTCAAATTACTTTAGATAAATGCTTTTCTTAACGTAGCATATGATCAGGATGCCCATGCTCTCCTGTCTGCTCCTATACCGTTTCTCCATCCTTAATCCAGAGAAACATCAAAGCAAAATGCAAGCTTTACTTTTTTAATGAAAACTTCCTATGTGTTCCAAATAACAAAGATGACTTCCTCCTGAATGCTACCATTTTAATTATTTACGCCACAAAATGTAGCACTTTGGTACTGCATTGCATCCCTCAAAGAGGTTCATATTGTATCCCTAAAAAGAACAAACTTTCTTTGAAGAACAAGAATCTAATTTTTTTTTCTGTTGGACTTACAACACAGTGGAAGGAACACATGTATCAAAGAAATACCTGATTGTTTCATTGTTTAAAGAAAATGCATTGATGAAAAGGTGTCAATATGCTTCAAAAAATCTCTCAGTATCTGAGTAGATGAGGGAAGGTCCAGGTGAACTGAAAGGACTCAAGAGACACACCCAGTATTCTTTGTTAAGATCAAGCTTGCCCAATCCACGGCTCACGGGCTGCATGCATGAACGTCGCCCAACACAAATTCGTAAACTTTCTTTAAACATTGTGAGATATTTTTGCTATTTTCTTAAAGCTCATCAGCCATGTTAGTGTTAGTGTATTTTATGTGTGGCCCAAGACAATTGTTCTTCTTCCAATGTGGCCCAGGGAAGCCAAAAACTTGGACACCCCCGATCTAGATAATGTTTGCTTAATCGGATACTACAAGTAAACTGTACACACCCAATAATCATGAATACCCTGTCACTAGTGCTCGAAATACATTTAAAATGTAATTTTATGTGTTTAGGTAAAATGAGGACTACAATACTGCCTCCCCGAGTTATTTTCAGGACTAAATAACACGTCGAAGGTGCTGAGAACAGCATTTCAAGCATTCATATTATACATGTTGATTTACTTTTCTCCCTTTATCAGGTCCTCCAGGTTTAATTTGAACCCACACTTTCTTTCCTTTCTTTTTATTTTTTTAAAAACCTGGCCACTTTGCTCCAGTAATTTTTAAAGAAAAAGAGTGATTAGCCCGCATAAGACTAAGATAAAATATTAGCAGAAAGAAGGGAAATGAAAAACATTTTAACGTTATACCTCCATGACACATTAAGATTTTTTGTTTGTTTGTTTGTTTGAGTCAATGTCTCAATCTGTCACCCCCACACTGGAGGGCAGTGATGCGATCTCGGCTCACTGTAACCTCCACCCCCTGGGTTCAAGCAATTCTCTTGCCCCAGCCTCCCGAGTAGCTGGGATTACAGGCGCCCAGCACCACGCCTGGCTAATTTTTTTATTATTAGTAGAGACGGCGTTTCACCATGTTGGCCAGGCTGGTCTCAAACTCCTGACCTCGTGATCTGCCCACCTCGGCCTCCCAAAGTGCTGGGATTACAGGCATGAACCACGGCGCCCGGCCGACATTAAGATATCTTAAGGAGAGTAATGTCTCCAATTTGTCATACAGAAGCTCTCGTTTTTAGTAAATGAATTTTTAAATAAGAGCGTACCTCTTTTACTTTGTTCATCATTTTTTAAAAAAGTTATAAGAACTCCTTCTGAAGCCTAATATTTGGTCACTATACCCAACATGAAATTCTTCAAGTTATTTTTTGGAATTCTCACATGAATTTAGTCAAATACTGCGGCAACTCAGTGTTATCTTTTTTAAGTGCTAGTAATAATTTCAATAATATTTCATTCAGATTCTAAATATCCTAACATATTTCCCACCTTTTCTCATAATTGTTAAAGAATTGATTGGAATCCTGGTACTGCAATACATATTTCAACTTTCTTCCTGTATTATGAACTGCTCCAACTTTCTTACTATAAAAGAGCTACCAAAGAGAGTCCCCTTCCATAGACAATCAGCTTCCCACAATTACTGTAAGCACAAACATTCCTTCTACCTGAACCCCCTACCTTTTGTCAGATGAGCTATTCATCAATCCCCATGCACTTCACTTTGATGTTATCTCAGAAGCTACAAGTCATTAAGACTGACAGGGGAATGGAGGATAAGGGGGGAGATGGTTCAACAGTAGGGAGAACTACCAGAATGATCCTATTCATTAACAAATTCCAGGCAGCATTTCTGCTAGCTGAGAATGTAGTATTGCTGATGTTCAGCATGCTTTAACTGAATGTTGGGTGTCTGGTGACTTTTTTCACTCATGTTCATAATACTCATGGGATACTGTTAGTGCTCCTGAAGAAAGTGTGGGGGGAAAGACAACAATTTTGCATTTATTTATTTCGAAAACCAGCATGACTATCAAACTCTATAACCTGGAAGAAATAATGAGAAAGATCAAGTTAAAGAACAAACGGGGAGAAAAATGAGTATCTTGGCCGGGCGTGGTGGCTCACGCCTGTAATGCCAGCACTTTGGGAGGTGGGCAGATCACCTGACATCAGGAGTTCGCAACCAGCCTGGCCAACATGGTGAAACCCCGTCTTTATTAAAAATACAAAAAAAAAAAAAAAAATTAGCCAGGCGTGGTGGCAGGCGCCTGTAATCCCAGCTACTTGGGAGGCTGAGGCAACAGAATTGCTTGAACCCAGGAGGCGGAGGTTGCAGTGAGCCGAGGTCGTGCCATTGCCCTCCAGCCTGGGGGACAAGGGCGAGACTTCTCCTTAAAAAAAAAAAAGAGTATCTTAGTTTATTTGGACAACTATAATAAAACACCACAAACTGGTAGCTTATAAACAACATAAATTTACTTCTCAAATTTCTGGACCCTGGGAAGTCCAAGATCCATGTGCTGGCAGATTCAGTGTCTGGTTAGTACCTACTTGCTGGTTCATAGATGGCACCTTCTCAGTCTGTCCTCATGTGGCAAAACTGGCAAAGGATCTCTCTCAGGCTTCCTTTAGAAGGGTACCCATCCCTTTCAAGGGTTCCATTCTCATGACCTAAGCATCTCCTAAAGACCCCATTTCCAAAATAGGAGTTTAGGATTTCAATATAGGAGTTTTGTGGGGCAGGGGGCGGGGGCGACACACAAACATTCAGATGATAGCAGTGAGGAAACAATTTTTGAGTATTTGCTAGGTGCAAATATTCTGCTGGCCACTATAATTCTTATAACAATTACTCGAGTGGTAGAATTACTGCTAAAATAAAGATTGCAGACTCAGGGCAGTAATGAACTTGTTCAAGATAACTAGTAACAGTAGGTGTGATATCCGAACCCAAGTATGCTGTGATTTTAAGCCCATTTGTTTTTACTATGTCGTCATGTCCTTCTAGGCTCTAACTTTAAAAGCCAGTCTGGCTCATTTCTCTCATTGCTTGCTTTTTCCCCATTCTTCCTTTGTGTTCCCTATATTCAATTTCCAAATTAAGCTCTTGCATGACCTTGCCTAAAGTTTATCCTAAATAATAAATACTTGTACAGTGCATGAATGAATGAATAAGTCAGTGAATGCCTTTCTTCTTTGACCTCATCCATGTATCTTCAATAGAATATCCCATTCTCTTTATTTCCTATGTCATCATGTCTCCAGTCATTTGGCTGTTCCGTGTTGGTGACTGAATATGGGGAGGATGCAGATAAGTCTATGTGAAACACTTATTCATGTTTTCAAAACCTGCCTACTGGGCTTTCCAAAGAATGGCTAAAGCAAAATCAGTAACTCGGCTATGAACAAGGAAACTGAGATACAAAAGTCTTTTTTTTTTTTTTTTTTTTTTTTTTTTTAAATTCAGTACCGTAAGACAAGAACAAACAAGGACAGTTGTGCTTCTCCCCTCCCCTGATCTTAGAAAATATTAATGAAAAGCAGGTAGGCTTAATATTCAGATGGTACAAGTCCCAATACTCAGTTCAGATGCCACCTAATTCACTATCCTTCTCAGAATCCTTCACTGAACTTGTAAACCTGGGCTACTTGCATACCGTCTGCTCTCCACACACACTGTTTCAAGTCTAATTCCCTTACCAGAAGATAAATGCCTCAAGGAGAGGAACAGATCTTCTTTATTTATTTATTTATTTATTTACTTTTGAGATGGGTTCTGGCTATACTGATCAAATGGCCTCAAACCCCTGGGCTCAAGTGATCCTCCTGCCTCAGCCTCCTGAGGAGCTGGAACTAGGGGCATAAGCCACTGCACCCGGTTTCATTGATACACACACACACACACACACACACACACACACACACACATACCTGTATAGTATTAGGTACACAGTAGGAGTACAATAAATATTATCAAAAGGAAAACACTAAGCTTAGTAGTTTCCATATAATGACTCTTGACCTCCTTCATCTGCCATCTACCACCTCATTACCCCATTTATTTGTTCCCCTTTACATTAAGATTCCTAGAAAGGGTTGTCTAAATTCACTGTATGCAATTCTTCTCCTCTATTCTGTCTTTGATATAGTTTGCATATTTGTCCCTGCCCAAATCTCATGTTGAATTGTAATCTCCAACGTTGGAGGTGGGGCCAGGTGGGAGGTGACTGGATCATCACGGTGGATTTCTCATGAATGGTTTAGCACCATCCCCTTAATGTTATTCTTGTGAGAGTGAGTTCTCGTGAGGTCTAGTCATTTATAAGTGTGTGGCACCTCCCCCCACCCTCTTGCTTCTGCGTTTGCTGTGTAACGCACCTGCTCCCCCTGCACCTTCTGCCATGATTGGAAGCTTCCTGAGGCCTCCCCAGAAACAGATGCTGCCATGCTTCCTGTATAGCCTGCAGAACCTTGAGCCAATTAAACCTCTTCTTTTATAAATTACCCAGTCTCAGGGATTTCTTTATAGCGATGCAAGAACAACCTAATACTGTCTTAGATTCATACCAAATAAGCTTTTGCCCCCATCACTCTTCCAAACTGGCTTTCACTGAGAAATCCAGTGACTTCCAAGCTGCTAAATTCAATGGTCAGTTATTACTTTTCATTTGGGTTGACTTATCGGCAGTGTTTGCAATGGGTTCTCATTCTCTCTGTTTGAGAAATTATCCTTACTTTGCTTCCAGAATACCACACTCTTTCGATTTTCCTCTTAACCCATGGATCTTTCACTGACTCCTCCCCTTCTTTTCAAACTCTCAATGATGGAGGGTCTCAGCTCCTTACTCTCAGCAAGATCCTCCCCCCTCATCTGCCCGTATTCACACTCTTCGTGATCTCAATCATTTAGATGTTGTGGAATCCCAAATTTGCATCTCTAGCCCAGACTTCCTTCCCAAACTCTGCTTTTGCACGTCCAGTTGCCTATTTTACATATCTTGACCTTTTACCTCAAACCAACCCCATTCACAGCTTTTGATCTCAGTTGAGAGCTACTCCATCTTTCCAACTGCTTAGGCCAGAGGATTTCTTCTTTTCCCATACCCCACATCTAACCCGAAATCTTATTGACCCTATTCTAAATAGTTTCAGAATTCCTATCACTTCCTATCACATCTCACAGTCTCATTCATTACCAGCCTGTGCACTTTGCCATAATAAGGTCTCCTCTTGCCTCACTAGAGTCTGTTTCCAATCCAGCCGCTGAAAATGACTGCTTTAAAAAGTAAATCAGACCCACCTACCTCCAGGTTGACCCCTTCCCTCAAGAGAAACACTCCCAGCTTTCAGAAAGCATTCCATTTTCTTCTTCTAACTTTTCTTCTATAGATTCTGTAACTCTGTCATTGTCAGTGAATCCTTCTTTTGAACTTGCCTGGGTTAATCTACCCTGCATGCAGTGTGACCATTAAGAGTAGGCCAGGAGGAAAGCGGTGGCTCACGCCTGTCACTTTTGTCAGTGAATCCACAAGGTCAGGAGATTTGAACTTAACACTGTTAATCTACTAAAAATGCAAAAAAAAATTAGCCGGGCAGTGTGTCCCAGCTACCGGGATGAGGCAGGAGAAGGAACCTGGCACGGCGGAGCTCAGTGAGCCTGTAATCGCCCACTGCACTCCAGCCTGGGCGACTAAGCGAGACTCTGTCTCAAAAAAAAAAAAAAAAAAAAGAGTAGGCCAGGCACGGTGGCTCACGCCTGTAATCCCAGCACTTTGGAAGGCCAAGGCAAGCAGATCACCTGAGGTCAGGAGTTCAGGACCAGCCTGGTCAACATGGCAAAACATCGTCTCTACTAAAAATACAAAAATTAGCCCGGCATGGTAGCGGGCACCTGTAATCCCAGCTACTCGGGAGGCTGAGGCAGGAGAATCACTTGAACCCAGGAGACGGAGATTGGAGTGAGTGGAGATCGTGCCACTGCACTCTAGCCTGGGTGACAGAGCAAGACTCTGTCTCAGATAGATGGATGGATGGATGGATGGATGGATGGATGGATGGATGGATAGACAGACAGACACAGTATTGTAGGTGCTGGAGAAAGACTTCATGGACTTCAATGCCTTTCTATTTGTGTCTAAGTTTCATTTTCTTTAACTAGAAAACCAGAATAAAAACGTTGTGGGAATTTAACGGCTTGAAACGCAAAACCCTTAGAATAGTGCCTGCCAAAGAGTAAATGCTTAAAAAACATCTGTTATCATTATGTTTAGAAAACAAATGGATTAAATCACAGGTAACACAATTAATTACTTTTACTTTTAGAAAGTCAAGTGTACCTGCCTCTCATTTTGGGGATCTCGAATGTCGGGATACAGTTGTCTTCTGAAAGCAACTTGACAAGTACTTCATAACCTACAATCTACTGTGTCTGGGCAAAAATGTCAGACTAAACACTCCTTTCAAATTATATAGATTACAACCTTCATTGTGATAGTGGTCTTATTTTGATACCTCTTCTATATCAGGTAAGACACTTTGACATCAGAAATGTAAAAGCACGGATACTGGTGTGTGTATATGTGTGTGTGTGTGTGTGTGTGTGTGTGTGTTGGAGGGGAAATATATAGATTTTTATCCTTTAAGGTAAAATTGTGGTAATATTTCTGAGAAAAATATGCCTTAATGCACCTAAGCTTTCCATTTCGGTGCTGGAAAAGATTATTGCAATGAGAGTACAATTAAGCATACTAGATGTGACAGGTTGGGTTAGAATTAACAACTGGTATTAAGCAGCCTTTACACTTGTCACAAACCATGAGCACTTCAGGAGAACATGATCACCCCCAACCTGGACTTGACTCAACTACCCAGTCTTCTCCCCTCTCCTGTTCATATAGGTCTGTGTGTCTGTGTTTGTCTACCTCTCTTCCCTATTTCTCTGTGGCAATCAAGCTCCAAAACAGCGCCCAGTGAACCTTAACTCCTGGTATTTGTGCCCTTGCATTCCCTGCACTGAATAAGCTAACCTGTATGAGTAGGACATTGCAGAAGTGTGAGTGTGTTGTAACTTCTGAAGCTAGATTATTAAAAAAAAAAAAAAAATACAGCTGCCCTCTTGCTTGCTATTGAAGATTACTTGCTTTGGGGAAGCCAATCCTTATGTCATGAGGACACTCAAGCAGCCCTTTGGAAAGGCCCATGTTGAGAGGAATCCAACCTCACACCCATCGTCGCCACCAGCCAGTACCAACTTGTCAGCCGCATGGGATCTGATGCCTGACGCCAGGACAACCAAGCTATACAAGACCCTAAGCTTGAAACGTCCAGCCAAGCCCAAATTCCTGACCCACAGAGAAGCTTTGAAAGATAATAAATGTTTATTGTTGTGTTAAGCCACCAAGTTTTGGGGCAATCTGTTACACAGCAATAGATAAGTAACATACTCTCAATCTTTAGCTGTCCCTTTCCAGATGGTTTTGTCTGCACCATTTGATCTTTGTATGCCCACTGCCTTTTTTCCTCCTCATTCCTTGTGCTCTTTCTGCTTTTTAGGCCACTATAAAACAGAAAAATCATTTTTGGTGTTTTTTATGTGTTTGTTCAAAAGAGTTTAAGCGTCCCTTTTAAAATTGTAAAAAATAAGAAGTTTTATTTCTTTATTTTTGTTTCTAAAGTAAAAAAAAAATGACCACTTTTCCCTCCTCTTCTCTAGGGGTTATCTGGACTGTTTTTTTTTTCCCCCTCCTTATCTTTATTTTCTCCTGGGCTATCAATCTGAGAAAGGTAATGGTGAAGTCAGAGAAAAAACTTTCCTCAACAGTTATTTAATGAAGATGGAAACATAATCAGTAAAACAGAACACTTTAAGCTTAACAGCACTGTAAATGCTCAAACACACTGTACTGTATGTGATTACTGAAAAAGCCTACATCTGAGCAAGAATGAGCCACATCTCATAATGAATTTGCCATACTGGGGAAAAAAGCATTAAAAATATTATACATTAACTATCTCCGTTCCTGTCCAAAAACCACTTATGCTGTCTTCATCCAAATAAATGGTAAAATGTGACCATATTGTTATACTGAATTTGATTGGACCTTGTAAAGCTTTCAAAATTGGATAGTGCAATTCCAGACACATTTCAAAAGCAACATGCAAAAAGCTGTTCTCTGTCCTGTATTGTCTACTTTTCTACTATTTTTAATACAATAACATTTTTTGTTTTAGTTTGGCAGTTATCAATTTTTGGTATCCTAGAAACTCCACAATGATGAAAAAGAACAGGTCCTCACAACAAAGCAGAATTACCAACATATTTATGGCCTTATCATTTGACAGGGAAGGTCAAAGCTCTCAGAGTTTATTCATAACCCTGCACCGGCTTTCAATTCTTTGAAAATTGCTCCTTGATACCCGACTTCCCTGAAATCACAGAGAGTGGCAGCCACTCTCTTAAGGTATAAATCAGATTCTAAATAACTGATAGTGCTTTTTTCCTCTAGACAGGGACAAGAAAAGCACTGCATTTTCATTGCTGAATGCCAGTACTTGGAAAAACCAGTGCACCAAGGATGTTTTTAGGGCTTAATTTCTAAAGTCATCTGTAAGAAACTGCCTCTGAGATTTTTTTTTTTTTTAAAAAGGTCCTGCTCTTATGTGTCACTGGAATTTTAATAACCTCTCCTCTTTCATTCTCCAAATTCAAATTTAACACAAACTTAGTGACTGTTCAACACTATAAATTCTATGACGATGTAGTTGTTCCATACTTAAGAAGATGTGGATAATTTTGGCTCAGTGTAATATCAGCTGATGACACAATGGCAAGTGAAAATAGGCACATATATGCATATGCGACTAACTATTTAGAAAAAAACAAGTAAAATTAAGGACAAATAAAATAAGAGGGGGAAAAAATCTTGTGAGTTTTTTTCTCTATGAGATATCAGGAATTGTTGCAGGGTCTATTAAGAAGTAGGTCATGGGAAATCTTTATTCTAATAATTAGTAACATTATTTAAAAATATTTGGCATTTAGCAGCTCAGTCTTGGTAGCTGGACATTTCTTCTGAAATGTATTGACATGCCTGGTGAACAGTCTGAAAGCCACACAATGTGAAAAATAGGAATCTTCAATCTGCTGTCATGTTTTCAACTCATGAATTATCAATACACCCTTTATAAAAATAATGAAATGCTGCCTTTTCATTTAGCTGTTTATCTGAATAAAATTAACATAATCATATTAAGGTTCATCCAGATGTCTGTTTTATCACAAAATACTGGCATTTGATTTCAGTTGCTATAGTTAAGTTTCAATTCATAATTGGTTGGCATCAAACAGTACCAAGAGAATCAGCATCATTGTAGTGAAAATTGGCATAGACTCTGGCATTTGGCTACCTGGGAACAAATTCTATTCTGCCACTTATTGGCTGTGTGACTTTGGACAGTTAAATTAATCTCTCTGTGTCTCAATTCCTTCATTTTCAAAATTGAGGTAATGATATTTGTCATGGCTAATAACATGAGAACAAGCACTTGCATCAATTCAAAAGGCAGCAGTTGTCACAACATGTGATATGAATGAAAGTTCATTGTACAGCACTATACATGTGCTGTTGTAAGGCATACATGATAGAGAACTTCAATGAGTGGGTATGAACGGCACTAAATTCAGTGAGTGTCGTTGGAAGTCTGTAAAGGAACCCATCTCCTGCAGGGTATCAAAAGCTGAGGATCAGATCTAGGACTTAATTATAGGTAGCAGAGCTCCCTTGAAGGCTGAATTCTCAGCATATTCTTTTTCCCAAGTCTGCTACATCAAGCTCAGGGAACTAACTGGGAAGGAATAGGACCCAGAAAAACAACATAGGAACATCTGAGTTCAAGAACTCAAAAAACTTTGCATTGCTTGATTCATCTGAAATCTACAGATTTCAGAAGTGGCTCTTTCTTCCCAGTTAAAGGCTAGCACTCCACTTTTCCTTGAGATTATTTAGAACCTCTGCCTTATATGGGAACATGTCACCCTTCCAGATTCACCCCTCTTCTCCCCTCCTGGCCACCAGTTCAATAACAAAGGTGAAGGTCCAACATAACCCAGCCATGAAAGGGCTGACACTGCTGAGGGAAGAAGGGACTACATTCCAGTAGAGCTGCAGGACCTAGTCAACTTGGTGTAATAAAAGGACTGGTCCCCAAAGATGCTGGATCAAACAGGGTGAAACCTAAGGTAAGATAAGAGCTAGTTTATGGATAATGAAGCACTTTGGCATGACAAAGAATGTACCACCCTACAGAGGACTCTAGTAGACAGTGGTAATAAAACTCCAGTTGGCTCTTGAAAGTTGGGAAGAAGTGGTGGTTTATAGTAAATGAAATTTAAACTTCTAGAATTTCAATGGCAAATGGCAAAGGATGGAAGGGATCCAAAGGCTCAGAGAAGTGAGCACACTGGAGTAGATATGCCACCCAAAGCCAAAGTCCATCAGTTAACTCTGTTCTGTGAGAAGCTGGAGGACAAAAGTGAGAAGGAATGAGCTAGTGAAAGGGATACCAGTATCCACAAGAAGTCCTGTGGAAGCTGTCCTCTATAGACTAAGGCTGGTAGGAAAAGATGCAAATGGTAGGAGATGCTACACAGAACTGGGCTCCAGGAGAGCAACTGAGATGACAGGATCCTAAAATACAGACCAGATGATGGCCACTAACTGTCAAAAGCAGGGTAGGCTCAATGATCACAAAGAGTAACAAGACTAGTTACAGCCAGGGGCACCTTAACCACAAAAAACTTTGGAGATGGTGACTAGGACGCAAAGTTCCAGGAGACAAGACAAATGGATTGCAACAGAAACACTGCTTCAGTTATATGATTAAAATAAGTCAGTTAATAGAGTCATGACCTTTTGCCCAATTTCTGGCCATAAGCCAGTTCTCAGAAGTAGAAACCATTAACTGAAAGAGAGGATGAGTTCTCAGGAGGAAGGACTCTGTCCCCTCAGTTATATAACTGATGATTCCCTAGTCCTTCCCTAAAGAGATCCACAAGTGTTACCGAGGTAACCATGAGAACCTCTGGGGTAACCACTGGGCAAAGGAGGACATCCAGACATTGCATGGAGATGAACCATCACTGCTGAATAAGAACCTGAGTTGACATCAAGACCCAGTGACCTGAAGCAATATCGTGGCCCATTGTCAAAGTGGGGGTAGATGGGGTAGGGAGAGTAATAAATGGAGTCCAGGACCTAGTCTGGCTCACAGTGAGCCCACTCAGTCCATGTGCTTGACCATATGGTTAGAACGAACATACTCAATAGTTGGCAGAATTTCCACACTGGTTCCTTGGCCTGTGGGATAAAAGCTACTATAGTGAGGAAGGCCAAGTAGAAGTATCTGAAACTGTCACTCCTCTCTGTCCTCCTCATTAAGAAGATAATTTAAAAATAACACTGAATCCAGGGGAGAAAGACAGAGATGAGAGTCACTCTTAAAGACTCCCTCACATCCTCATTTAATGCTTTACTCTGGTCCACTACAACAATCAGAAAGATGTGAGAGAAAGACGAAATACTACAAACTCAACCAAGTAGTAGCCCCAGTTGTAGCCACTCTGCCAAATGTGGTATCTGCTAGAGAATATTAATACAGCTTTGTGGCAAAGGAGGCTAGGGTACATCCTAGACTCCCCAGCAGCGGCCTGTAGTAGCCAATGTGAGGTGCAATGCACACTGCTTCTAGGCCTTCCATGCCTTCATTTTTCCTTTTTTTTAAAACTGTGTGAAATAGACATGAACTCCGGCCAACTCTGGAAACTCTATGTTGATAATCGGAGAGGCTAAAACACTTTGGGTGCCTAACTGGCTGTGTGGACAAAAGTATCCCACTGAGCTGATCAACAGCATACAGTTGTCACGTGAACACAAAATATTCTTCTTTGGAATCTGAACAAGCAACAAGGGAGGCCTTAAAAATATGCAAACAGAGAATAGGGGATTACAACAAAGGGTTAACAGGAAACAGTTGAAAGCTGGTGTAAGAGTTACAATCACTGACTCATGAAAACCTTTGCTTTCATTCCATTCATTTGACTTGTAACCATGCAGGTAACGGTTTCATGTTGCCATGAAGTATTGATATATTTAGTAGCTTTGTTCTTTCCGATATTATTAGTTTATTCTAAAAAGAAAAGTATTTTTTTCCAATTTTTTTTTTTTTTTTTTTTTTTTTTTGAGATGGAGTCTTGCTCTGTCCCCCAGGCTGGAGTACAGTGGCATGATCTCAGCTCCCTGCAACCTCTGTGTCCCGGGTTCAAGTGATTCTCCTGCCTCAGCCTCCAGAGTAGCTGGGATTATAGGCGCCCACCACCCCACCTGCTAATTTTTGTATTTTTCATAGAGATGGGGGTTTCACCATGTTGGCCAGGCTGGTCTTGAACTCCTGGCCAGGCTGGTCTCAAACTCCTGACCTCAGGTGATCCACCTGCCTTGACCTCCAAAAGTGTTAGGATTACAGGCATGAGCCTCCATGCCTGGCCTTTTTTCCCCCAAAGTTAATGTCATATTCTATAAAAGGGATTGTTTGGTATGGAGCTGTAAAAGTTTGAATACAAGTAAATAAGGATTTAGAAAGATATTCAAGGATTAGGAATACTGAAAACAGAACATGATTAGCCTCAATCCTTAGTGTAGGTCAAAATATAACTGAGAAATTAAGAAATAAACAAGTAAAGACAGAGACTATGTATCAGTGTTAGAAACAAGAAGATCCCTGAAATAATGGGCCTCTGTTGGTACAAGTGTGTTGTGACAACAAGCTCAGAGCTAGTCATTACTTCTTGATAAACAAACTTATAAGCCTGTTATCATAAATTATAAATTAATCTATACTGGCCAGGTGCAGTGGTTCATGCCTGTAATCCCAGAACTTTGGGAGGCCGAGGCAGGTGGATCACTTGAGGTCAGTAGTTCAAGACCAGTCTGGCCAGCATGGTAAACCCTGTCTCTACTAAAAGTATAAAAGTTAGCTAGGTATGGTGGCGGGCACCTGTAATTCCGGTTACTTGGGAGGCTGAGGCAGGAGAATTGCTTGAACTGGGGAGGCGGAGGTTGCTGTGAGCCGAGATGGCACCACTGCACTCCAGCCTGAACAACAAAAGTGAAACTACATCTCAAAAAATAAACAAATGAAACAAATAATAAATTAATTAACCTATACTAATCCTGTACTCTGTCATTTAGAAAAACAAAAACAAACAAAAACTTTTGTTAAAACTATCTTACTCAAAAGATTTTCCATAACATAAAAGGTTGGCTTAAATTTCCAAGAAGTATTTATTTGTAAGTTTTAGGCCAGAATATGGTTGGGTTTCTTTTGGTATAGAAATCTTTTTTGTCACGTAACACCATAACTGTTTCTCATTGAAAATCAACTTTACGGCCGGGCGCGGTGGCTCAAGCCTGTAATCCCAGCACTTTGGGAGGCCGAGGCGGGCGGATCACAAGGTCACAAGATCGAGACCACAGTGAAACCCTGTCTCTACTAAAAATACAAAAAATTAGCCGGGCGCGGTGGCGGGCGCCTGTAGTCCCAGCTACTCAGGAGGCTGAGGCAGGAGAATGGCGGGAACCCGGGAGGCGGAGCTTGCAGTGAGCCGAGATCGCGCCACTGCACTCCAGCCTGGGCAACAGCGTGAGACTCCGTCTCAAAAAAAAAAAAAAAGAAAATCAACTTTACTTGATGTAAGTTAACTTACTGTGACATCACTGAGCTAATTTTAAATAGTTCAAAAGTTTGAAAAAGACTGACACTTTCCTCCAAGTAAGAAACACAGGTAAAGGTATATTTCCTCTGCATTAGTCCATTTTCATGCTGCTGCTGAAGACATACCCAAGACTGGGTAAAAAAAAGAGGTTTAATTGGACTTACAGTTCCACATGGCTGGGGAGGCCTCAGAATCATGGTAGCAGGCAAAAGACACTTCTTACATGGCAGTCACAAGAGCAAATGACGAAGAAGCAAAAGTGGAAACCCCTGAGAAACTCATCAGATCTTGTGAGATTTATTCATTATCACGAGAATAGCACAAGAAAGACAGGCCCCCATGATACAATTACCTCCCCCTGGGCCCCCCCGTCAAAACATGTGGGAATTCTGGGAGATACAATTCAAGTTGAGATTTGGGTGGGGACGCAGCTCATCCTCCTTTTAAAATACACTTTCAAGTAAAATAATTAACAGATAACTTCACATCTCAATGCAGAATCTCAAAACAGTCAAATTCTAACTTTGATAGGAAAAAGTTACCTTTATTGAGAAATACAGTGCTGCTCCTTTACACATTGCTAGAGATTTACACTGAAATGGTCATTTACAGACTTGTTGAATTTTAGTTTTTCTATTTTAATCAAAATGTCTTATTTGGTAGTTCTACCCCACAGTGAAACAGACTGAAACTCATAAACAAATTCATTGAGAGAAAGAGATAATTGAGTATGTCATCCATTGCTCTTCAATTATTTTTGCCAAATATTGTGAAGTCGTACTCTGAATACGGAGATTTTAGTAGTCCAGGTACAATCATTCCTGTGCCGCTTTATATAACCCATGTTCTTACAATGTGCAGGTTAAAACAAGGCCAATGGCCTCATTGCTGAATTAAGATTTTTATATTGTAGATGCCTGAAAGGAAAATGTGACCTGAAATGGGCAGAATAATTCTAGGATTCCCTGGTTATAAACATACCTTGAAAGGCATTTGCCATTCAGCCACATCTTGTCTCTAACTATTAATGTAACATTGGGTAGAGAACTAGAGTTTTTGGTGCCTCTGACTTCAAGTATTTTAGCCACATCAGCAAAATCAACCCTCATATGGAGGAGGATAAAAAGGTGAGTAGACAGATGACTCCCATCTTCAAGTATTCCCATCCCACTGGGAGGAATATCCCCAGCACAAGAATGAGCACATCAATTTTTCTAAAATCTGATACTATCAGACATCGGTTTCCTCTCACTCCTATCATGCTAATTCCTTCTTGACCATCAGCCCTCTGATTATAATTTGATTCTAACATGGTATGTCTCTTGGGAGGGGAGCAGTGAAAAAACATAGATAATATGGACCTCACATTTTCTTGATTCCGTGAGTTATTTTCTTATAAATCACCAAAATACTAATGAGAGCTCAAGCTGCACACTATTTCAGTTACTACCATAGATATATTTCGCGTTATGATAAGTGAAATTAGTTTTATAGTTTTCCATTTTTAAACAGGTGTGCTTTATGAGGATGGAGGCTTTGTTTTTCATCTTTAATTATTCTCTAATTTTGCCAGACAAGCCAATGGAAAAAAAAAAAAAAAAAAGCAGAAGATGGGTTAAAACTTCTATGCATTGCTTTTACATGAAACACATTACTGCAAATTCACCTCTGTCCATATTACCCAGGTTCAGCCTCGGTCCCCATCCTAAGACCAGTCTCTACAGAAGTGTTAGGTCACTTTCCAAAAATCTCAAGGCTGTTGTGAAAACATAGAACAAATAAATGGGTATAGTACCTAGCGCACGAGAAAGAATAATCAACACCACCAAATTGCTGTTTGTCTTAAAAGCACCAGAATTTGAGTGCTTTTACATCCTAGCATCTCCATAAATGCCATAAATTCACAATTCACGGTTTGGGCATACTGTCCAAGTAGCAATTAAAATGTGAACCCATACCTTCTGACTCTAAGTTGGACATCACAGTGGATATAAGAAGTTATTGGAAAAACATAATTTTGTGGTCATTTTACATTCTCAATGAATTTTAAATACTACTTAAAAATTAGCTGTTCAATTTTTTATAAACTTTGGATACTGGTGGAACAGGAGTTAGGTTTGCACATGCATCCAATAGAGATAAATTAGGACTCATTCTGAAGGGGTTGTCTTATCCAACTTTCTTTTTGTTAAAACCAAACACCGCATGTTCTCACTCATAGGTGGGAACTGAACAATGAGATCACTTGGACTCAGGAAGGGGAACATCACACACCGGGGCCTATCATGGGGAGTGGGGCGGGGGAGGGATTGCATTGGGAGTTATACCTGATGTAAATGACGAGTTGATGGGTGCAGCACACCAGCATGGCACAAGTATACATATGTAACAAACCTGCACGTTATGCACATGTACCCTACAACTTAAAGTATAATAATAATAAATAAATTAAAACAAACAAAAAAAAAAAACCAAACAAAAAAAAAAAAAAAAAAGAAAAACAATCTGACATTAGAAAGTATAAAAGGAAAGTTTTAAAAACCAGGCAGATTTCCCCCCATTAGTTTCTACTTATATTTGTCTTCTGAAAATTAAAGGATGATGCCTTATTAGCTTTGAGTATTAATAAATGACCTCATTCAATTTAAGCAAGTTATAAAAAAAAATGCATTCCGAAGGGAAAGACTGCTACTACGACCTCAAATGAGGAAAGTTAGTATCTAAATGTTATCATAAATAAAGTCCTTTTGCAAGTAAAAGAATGATATGTATTATATATATATACGCTTTTAAAGATAAGTAGCACATTTTAACTCGTCACTTTTCAGATACTAACAAACAAAAACATATAGGTTCTCAGTACCTTCTCCCCTAGCCTAAACTTCTACAGTTTCTGATGCATAAGAAGTCTGGATGGTATGGCAAAGGCCAGTGCCATGAGAGCACAAAATTAAGGTAAATAGAATGCTTAATGACCTCATAGAAATCTAGTTCTCCTGACCCATTTGAAGAAAATACAGTACTCTTCACTTGCCCTCCACGATTAAATGTGTTAATGCATATGCATCGTGCTCAATAGTTCATTTGGTACTTCTTACTCAACAGGAAACTTTTAGACTAATCCAGTTTTAAAATAAACGAAGGTGTAAAAGCTAACAACATTATAAAGTTAGGAGTGATGTATAAAAAATGTGAAAGAATTAGGGCAAAAGAGAATATAAAGCTCCTGTACCTATGAGTACTCAGAGTTCTAGCACTGCCAAGATGAGCTGCTGAAATTGAGATGTGTCAAGACTTACCATTTCAGAGCTTGAGTCTAGGTTATGACAAGGCTTCTGAGCACTTAAAACTTAAATGAGTATGGGGTGGATAATGAGATTTTTTTTTTCTCTAAAATGTAAACCTGATGAATGATGCCTGAAAGCACCACCAGTCATTTTTATGAGTCCTCAGCAAAGATATACAAGACATTTTTGTCTTTTTCTTTCTGTGTACCTAAAAGGAATGGTTTCTTTATTTTAGCTTTTCTAGGATGGTCACATCCCCTTTCGAAGAAAATGTTACCTCTGTAAACTTAAAATAGCTAAGATAATATACTTTCTTCCTAAATAATAAAACTATAAATATAGTTTAGGATATAAATTGTAAATATGTGTTAATAATATTATATCCTAATTAGGATTTTAGGATTATTTACAACCAAATGTACATACATGTGATGATGAATTGGTTACAATTTATAAAAAGTCAAATTACAGATAGATACACAATTGTGTATAATAACTTTTTTGTATGAAAACAGAAAGTAAATCCTGTAAAAAAGAAACACAGTGTGGGAGGAATCTAAAATTAATTATCTTTGTGAACCTTAAAAAAATAAAGTATATTAATATTAATGTTTGGCTGAAATATTTTTTTCTGTTGTTTTCAAGTCCAGTTGTCAGACTATTCTAACATCAAAGACCTGACAAGAATTGTATGAAAGTGTCTTATTTCTATTGAAAACAACCTCATCAATTAAAGTATTATTTTTTATTAACAATAATTCTGAAGTATTTTTTTACCATGTAAAAAAGAATACACACCTACAGGTCTATAAACATTTTCTTCTCAAGGAAGATGGTCTTGAAAATATAATATGCAATGCTTGATAACTTAATCCCATGAACATATTATAAATTTGCATCAAAAAATCTATTTCCATATTCAATTTACATATGAGAGTCACCTTGAGCTGTTTCTTAGAATCTAAACGTAAAATGGAGAAATAGCACCATTCACAAAGGGAACAGTAAAATGTTCTATGAGATATATCCAGAGAACCCTTGAAACAAGCTAAGGGGGCCTTTGTTAACGTGAACGGATGTTGAATTTTGTCAAATGCTTTTTCTACATCTATTGAGATGTTCATGTAGCTTCTTTTTTGGGGTACAAATGCACATTTTCAAGTAAAAAGCATTGTAGATAAAAGGAACATAGAATGAAATGTTGAGCATCGATTTATTAAGGTTGCACATCAACATTTTATGCTAAGTTCTAGTTCGAATTGGGTTCATAAATTGTTTTAAATGAAGCGTATGTTAAGAATAATTTTTTAAAAACTATACACTATTTAGCTTTAGAAATAAAATTCCTTATGACAACCTGGATGACATGCAGCATTAAGTGTTGCTGCTAATAATCTTAAAGCCACATTTAACCTATTCAAAGTTCTGTCATGAATGTAGCCACAATGAACTAGTGCTTTCAAGAGCAGCAATCTACATCTAATATGTAAGTTCAATGAACACAACATAACATCTGCATACTGAGTTGTATCTATGGCCACTTGGTCTAGGCTCTTGTCGTTAGAATTTGTTTTTCTCAGGGAGAGGATAATGTAGCAATTAAGAACACGAAACAATGCCTGTGTGACCAGAATGCAGGTGCATGCCATCTCTGCCCCTTGCTAGCTGTAAATAATACCTTCTGCTTATGTTTTTTCACCTGAGAAACTGGAAAAATAAGAATAGCTACTTTACAGAATTGTGGTGAGCTTGTTATACAAGTTAACAGAAAACAAAAACAAGCAAGTTAATACCCATAATCACAGCATGGTGCTGGACATGTGGTGAGACTCGGTCAGCATTAGCCATGTTCACTATTTTCATTATTAATGAAGAGCCTGGCTGCTCCCCATGTTTGATAATTGTTATTGATAACTAAATGTGAACCTCCCATCTATGAATATCACTAAACCCTCTCCATGCTAACTGATATGACAATGAGGTACGTAAGAATTTGTCTGAAATAGCTGGTTCCCAAGTGGAAGTCCGTGGATAGACAGGCTTAGGGCTTCTATAAACTCTTCAAATAATATTTAAAATTTTAAGTACATTTATAAAGGTACATTTTTAGGGAGAGAAGGTTGACAGTTTTTATCAGATTCTCAAATCAGCTTATGACCCAGAAAAGTTAAGAATCTCTTTAAAAGATAAAATCCAAACTTTTCCCTGGCACGGGAGCTGGTATCTAATTGCTTCTCTGCCCACCTTTTTAGCCTTATCTACCACCATCCCCTTCTTTCCTCTCCGAGAAACAACAGATTTCGACATCTCCCAAATAAACTGTGCAGTGTCTTAACTGCACACATTTTGCTTATCTTGTCCCCTCTAGGGGGTCTCCTGATCCCTTCCCTCTTGGTAACTCTGATTCTTCTGCCTATTTTGAGGCAGGCTCAGGAACGCCCTTCTCCAGGAATCCTGCCTACACCAGTCTGTGGCATGGTTGGTGCTGCTTCTCTGGGCTCCCATAATATTCTGCACATACTTGTAATACTGTTTTTTTTTTTTTTTTTTAAACCTCATTCTATAGCATTGTTCTATTTAGTGAAGAGACAGTTAGCTCTTTGAGAGTAAATTATCCATCTTCAATCCAGCAAAGTGCCTGATACAAATAAGTCTTTAATAATATTTTGATCGAACGAATACATTTTAAAAATTGTTCAATGCCTTTTATTTTTACCTGGCTTTCTCTGCTCCTGGAAATACTATATCGTATGAAATATGCTCAGAAAAAAATGTTAAGATCCTTTCATAGCTTTCAATTACTATTATCAACATTTCGAAGAGTGCCCACTTCTTAATAGGCTAGCATCACTCAGGAGAAAATCAATCCTTCTCCACTGTCCCTTGAGCGACATTTGTGTACGTTAAACTTGCCTGATAAAATGAGACCAATGTTCTCTACTCTGTGCCTTTTACCTTGAGGACTCCTACTAGGGATAAAATTGGCTTACTGTCATAAGACAATTGGAAAGGCCAATGTCTCCACAATGAATCAATTTTGGGGCTCCTCTGTCATCATGCCTTTTTCCACAAAGGAAGCAATCCAGTTCCTCATCAACACTATCTCAGCTAAAACAGAACATTCTTCCTTCTTGATAAGAAAACTGATTACATCTATTTATTTCTATTTAGAAATTTATCTACATGCAATAGAAGGTGGCAGGTAACTGGGTGCAGTGACTCACACTTGTAATCCCAGTGCTTTGAGAAGTCAAGATGGGAGGATTGCTTGAGGCCAGGAGTTCAAGACCAGCCTGAACAAACTAGCAAGGCCCTACCTGTAAAAAACAATTTTTAAAAAAAATTAGCCGGGTATGATGGTACATGCCTATCATCCCAGCTAATCGGGAACTGAGGTAGGAGGACTGCTTGAGCCCAGGAGTTCAAGGTTGCAGTGAGCTATGATTACATGGCACTGCACTCCTGCCTGGGCAAAAGAGCAAGACGCTGTCTCAGAAGAAAAAAAAAAAAAGAAAGAAAGAAAAGAAAACTGGCAGGGAAGCCTACTTATCTGTTATAGAAGAATTTTATGGTCTTTATAGGTTATATTTGCATAATTCATTTACTTTTTAAAATTTACCTTTAAAATTATGATTCATTTCTCTACACGGAATGGCATCACACTACGCTCATTAATCATCTTTTTGGAGACAGAATGGTGGAGTGGAGAGAGTTAAAGGCTCAGTCTAACAAGGTTTTGAAATCTGGCTTTATCACTAACTGAGAAAATAACCCTTGACAAGTCCCTTTGCCTTTTTTAAGAACCAGTTTGTTCATCTTTAAAATCGAGTCCTATCACCTCTACCTCATAAGGTTGCTTTGAGAACAAAATTGTTCTTAATAGGAATCTACAAAGAATCACTTGAAGAACATTTTCAAAACATACATGCCCATTAACTCAAAGCATGCACTACATCGTATGAGTTTTCAGTATGTTATTTCCAAAAGCTACACCTGCATAAATCATGGTCCATTTAAGTAAATCCACACAATAGAGTACTAAGCAGTCATAGCAGAGGAACAAGGATGATCTCTAATTACTGCATATAGAGTAGGCTCCAAAATAACGTAAGTGGGAAAAAAAGAGACAAATGCTTATAGTATACTAGATTTCTTTTTTTTTTTTTTTTTGAGACGGAGTCTCGCTCTGTCGCCCAGGCTGGAGTGCAGTGGCCAGATCTCAGCTCACTGTAAGCTCCGCCTCCCGGGTTCACGCCATTCTCCTGCCTCAGCCTCCCGAGCAGCTGGGACTACAGGCGCCACCACGCCCGGCTAATTTTTTGTATTTTTAGTAGAGATGGGGTTTCACCGTGTTAGTCAGGATGGTCTCGATCTCCTGATCTTGTGATCCGCCCGCCTCAGCCTCCCAAAGTGCTGGGAATGCAGGCGTGAGCCACCGCGCCCGGCCTAGATTTCTTTTATTAAAAAGAACAGGAAAAGGAAATACACATACTTTTAAAATACTTTGTGCAAGAATTTCAAAGATTCTGAAAGAGGATGGTGGTAGTGAGGAAAGGAATGAAAACAAGACATCTCCTAAGACTGTCTTCTTCTGAATTATGTAATTACTTTAAATAATAACTGCAAAATTGAAAAATAAAGCCTTATAATTTCAAATAAACTACAACAAATGAATCTAATATTTTAATAAATTGATATCATAGCCACAGAAAGAACAAAACTTTGCATTTCAGGTGACAAACTTTAGAGACGGTACTCTGAGATATAACTTAACTACAGAAACACTTCCAAAGTCTTTAATTTCACTCAGTTTTACTGTTTGTATAAATGTGAGTATTCTAATTTTGAAACTAATTACTATACATTATAGTATAAAGCAAGTATGCTATTTCAAACCAGAATTTTTTAAAGAAATATAAACATAAAACAAAAAATTTTAAAATTCATAGTAAAACTGAATTCAAAATATCAACTCATGATTTATAGATATATATGTATACACATACACATACACACACACAATTTTTCTTAGCTCTGTTCACTGGAAGTCTAAAAGCAATACCACCACACTAGAAATAAACACACTTATTGCTCAGATTTGGTTTCTAAATATTATTCCCCATACTGAAGTATTTAGAATAATATGATATGATATCTGTAACATATTTTGGTGGCTCAAAAGAAAACACTTCTATATAGAGATACTAAATGGAATATATGTGATAAAATGTTAAAAATTAAAAATGGTTGAAATATATTGTTCATTGTACTATTTTTAAAAATCCTCTGTATGTGGCCAGGTGCGGTGGCTCACGCCTGTAATCCCAGCACTTTAGGAGGCCAAGACAAGCGGATCACGAGGTCAAGAGATAAGAGACCATTCTGGCCAACATGGTGAAACCCCATCTCTACTAAAAATACAAAAATTGGCTGGGCATGGTGGCACGTGCCTGTAGTCCCAGCTACTCAGGAAGCTGAGGCAGAATAATCACTTGAACCTGGGAGGTGGAGGTTGCAGTGAGTCAAGATCATGGCACTGCACTCCAGCCTGGCGAGAGAGTAAGACTCCATCTCAAAAAAATAAAACAAAAAAAAAAACCACAAAACAAACAAAAAAAACTGTATGTATAATTTTCATAATTAAAAAATTGATTGGGGAGAAAAAAGCCATATAGATCATGTCATGTCAATGCTGTTATGGATATGTCACCATTCAAATCTCATCTTGAATTTCAGCTTCCATAATTCCCACGTATTGTGAGAGGGACCCAGTGGGAGGTAAATTAATCATGGGGGCAGGTTTTTCCCATGCTGTTCTCGTAATACCGATTAAGTCTTACGAGATCTGCTGGTTTTATAAAGGGCAGTTCCCCTGCACACTCTCTCTTGCCTGCCACCATGTAAGATGTGCTTTTGCTCCTCTTTCACCTCCTGCCATGATTGTGAGGCCTCCCCAGTCATGTGGAACTGTGTGTCCATTAAACCTCTTTTTCTTTATAAATTACCCAGTCTTGGGTATGTCTTTGTTAGCAGTCTGAGAACAGACAAATACAAATGCTTACTCCTGGGTGAACCTCACAGTGCATAGAAGATACGTAAAACTGATTATTTTTTTTCTTAATCCTTTTGGAGCCTTCCATATATATCCAATAAAATTTAGAGAGTAACTATGGATTCTTATAAAGAAAAGGTGTAGAAGTAGTGTTCAGAAAATTCCTAGATTGTTGATGGATTTACCATGGATTCACCATGTTGTTCTATGCTTGGTTTCTTCATCTCAGAAGTAGGAAAAATGTACCTAGCTGCTTACTTAAAAGGGTTGCTGGGAGAATCAAATAAGATGATGATGAAGGTAGTTCATAAATTGTAAAAGTGTTAAGTGTATAAAAGTGTTAAGTATATAAGTAAAAATGTTATTATTTTTCTAATTTTCCATCCTTTTGGATACAGAGGATATTTTATAAATCATGCACACTGGTCAAGAGATTTAGTATATTAATATTCAGTATATCTTCAACATTTAGACTATCAAATCTACTTAATATTTTATAAGCAGTTTCTCAGTCTGCTTCAGAAAACAATATGAAATTAGGAATACCTCTCCTCGTCTATGTTTATTCAAAGTAAGTTTCTGTGTGTGTGTGTCTATCACCTTAGGTTATATCCTGCTAACCTGCTTTCAGACTCTGAAACTTTTTTAAAAAAAATTTCAGTTATACTATTCTGTATATATCTAAGTCAGATATCATAATTCAGATAATAAAGTTATGAATAACTCATTAGAGCTTTTAAAAGACACACATACTAGTTTTCAAAAAAAAATCCTCAATAGACATGAGATCTAGAATCCTTTCCTTTTTCTTGGTAAAACTGTGTGGTGTTTGTGTGTACTTATATATTACATGTGTTCTATGTGTATGTATGTATTGTGGGGGAGGGAGACCTCTTACACGATTCCTTGAAAGAGCTTCAAAATATCTAGAGTGAATGTATGGTCTGAATAAATACCCTCCAGCCCCACCTGTCTTAGCTTAACTTTCTTTGTAAAATTTTCCACTTTTCTTCACTTTTAGTTTTGATCACTTTCAGAACAAGTAAGACCAAAATGCTCCCAAATTTAGAGGAAGAAAACCTTAATTGGCCGAGAAGTAGAACAACCCAGCTGGAGTTGTATGGAGTTCTTTATATAGAAACTTTCACTTATGCCAATCTTCTTCCCAGAAGCTCATTTCATTTCCCTGCTGGTAACACTCAAATCACTTCACAGTTCGTTGATAACTGCATTGGCAACCTTTTGTTTTCAATCAAAGGAAGATGCTGCAGCAATGCTCAATTGAACTAAGTATACATGACACAGGGTACCAGTGTCCTTGCCACAGAGGACTGTGGGAGGGGGGATAAAGGAAAAGATGACACCCTGCATCCAATATTCCATTACTTTAGCTAGAATTGGATTATGATAAATTGTGGTGACAGAGCTCAGACAAATGCTGATGCCATCTTTTCTATTGTTGTACCTGCACACAGCACTCTTAGGGATTGCATCGTCTCCAAAACCCATTCTCTGTCACTCATGGTTGAAAATGAAAGGCCAATGTACAAATAAGTTTTTAAACAATTTCCATGAAGATTCAATTTGATATTTCCTCCCTCACTGCTTTGAAATCACTGAGGGTCACAATAGGTTTTTGCTGATGAACATCTTTCTATAAATCTTCCTTGGTGAATGACTTCTTTAAGATCAAGTAACCTCTATGCTGTGTGGGTGAGGGGCAGGTATCAGGGTAGTGTTTCACTCCTTTCCCCTTGAAACATCATCATATCCAGGTTGCTTTAAAGCCCACCAGCAGCACCACCACCACCACCACCACCACCACCACCACCACCACCATCTGCATGTATTTGCTCAGCAGTAACATGCTACCAGCCACCAAAAGTAACAATCACTACTCCAAGTGAGCACCCAAAATATAAGGAAAAAAGCAATGTCAAACGGGAAATAAGTGGAGCAAGTTATAGCCTGACTCTTAACCAGGGATGTCCAGGCAGCCCACATTTTATAAGAGGAGGCAATACTGGACACTTCTGGTAATGGAATAACGCATTTAGATTATCTAAAACCTCCTATTTAGACTTGGCTAGCGTTAAACTGTGATAATTGTTATTTCATCTTTTACCAAAATATTCAATTATATGTTTTTTAAAGTTCAGAAAAAAGAAAAGTTATAACTCAATGAATTTCGTTTTAGGTTTAGAGTATTTGAGGCCCACAGGAGGAAAAAAAAACATTTAAAAATGTTGGTTTTTATATGTTCCATATAAACATATAAAATGTTCCATATAAACATATAAAAAAATGTTGGTTTTGGTTGTTCCTAATGTTCCTCACCCACTTGCCTCCCAATTCATCTGTCGAAACCTAATCACCAATGTGATAGTATTAAGAGGTAGAGCCTTAGGCAGACCATTAAGTAATGAGGGCAGAGCCCTCATGAATGGGATTAGTGCCTTTATAAAAGAGGCCCTAGAGAGCTCCATTGCCCCCTCCACCATGGGAGAACACAGCAAGAAAGAGCCAACCAGCAAAGGAGCCCTTACCAGACGCTGAATCTGCTGGCGTCTTGATCTTGGACTTCCCAATCTCCGTAACTAAGAGAGAGGAATTTCTATTGTTTATAAAACCAAGTTTAAGGTATTTTGTTATAGCAGCCTGAATAAATGAAGACAAAAGATGATAAAAATGATCCAGACGAAGGAAGTTTAGAGGGTTTATTTGGAAATGCTGCATAGGAGACAAAAATTTTGAGTAGGGTTTTAAAAGACAAGAATGACTTAAAAATATTTTTGAAAGTGTACAGTGAATTCAAAAAAGCAGACAAAAGAGTAGTTGTGGAAAGTGTGGACCAGTTTTCCCTAGACCAGAAAAGGAGTCTAAAAGGTTTGACACAGAGGTCCACCATGCCTTAGCCCCATACCACAGATGTTCAAGTAGAAGAGGTGGCAAAGGGTTTATAAGAGATGTGGAGCTGGGGGTTGGGCCAGGATTATTATTATTTTTTTTTTTTGGAAGAAAATATTGGTTAAAAGTAGGGTGAAAAGTACTTCTCCAGTGTATGCTGGTATAATTAGTGTCCATAAATATCTGCAGCATTCTACAGACATGCAGCATGGCAGCTGCACTCTCAGTCATGCTGCACAAGGTATAAAGGCAAAATCCCAAATACAGGTGCTATGGTTTTGTTTTTAACTTGGAAAAATGGTCTCACCGAAACAGTTTTATAAGCCATTATTATTTCCCAGTTTAGCACAAAAAATCGACTTCTATAAGGGAACAACAAAAAAGGGTAAACAGTAATACAAAAGAAAACAAATGTATTTCAACTTCCCATTTAATACTTCCCATTTAATACCCAACTCATAGTAATATAGTTTCTACCCATATTGTGCCATAAAAACTTATCAAAATTTCTTCCTGGCTTTCTACCTTATCAAATTTCTTCCTGGCTGCCAAATCCATTGTATCCTATTTATTCTTGACATCCAAGCTCACCACTCTTTTGCTTTTTCACATATTGACAATTTTCAAGGTATACCTCCAGGCCAGATCATATATCCTTTAAGGCAATTCCATTTGGTTCCAAAGACAGATCTTTCTCTTTATATCCCAGAGTCAACTGCTGACCTTCCCATTTTGATCTGCTCTTCCCATTTGCTCTATCTCAAAAAAGGATAGCACCCAGTTCCCTAATGCAGAATGCAGATATTACACCGACTCCTCCCACTGCATTTCTCCAATGAAGACTTCTGAGCACACATCCCAACAAACTCCATCATCTTTCCTTCACTCTCATGTTTACTTAAGTTTACTCCCCATTTGTTCCTTGGATTTCCAAGAGAATTGGTTGGCCTCTACTTCTTCCATAAACAATCTATACTCCCACCAAATTAAACTTTCTAAAATGTCAATCAAAGTCATTCGTTTGATTAAAAAACCCTTAAAACCTGACCTTTATTCTCAATATAGAGACCATCTTCCTGGGGATTCAAGCAAACCCTCATGCGCTAGAGCCTGCTTCCCTCCAGCTGCACCTCCAACAGCTCCCCGTGATCCAGCAGTTTGCTGTTCCCCAAACGTGCCAAGTTCTCTTGTTGCTTTATATTCCTTCCACATTAAATGTCATTATTCCTTTCTTTGCCTGACTTCTTAGCAGTCTTGAGTTCAGATATCATCTCCATATCACATATGGAGTCTTGATATCATCTCTTAGAAACTATTCAAGTCTCCAAAACTGATTCTCCCTCACTCATGGTTGAAAGGAAAGGTCAATGTTCATATACGTTTTCTAACTATTTCCAAGAAGATTGAATTTGGTATTTCCTCCTATACTGCTTTGGAATCACTGAGGGATCACCTTAAGTTTTTGCTGATGGACATCTTCCTATAAATCTTTCTCAGTGAAAAGCTTCTTTAAGGTCAAAGAGCCTGCATGCTGCGTGGGTGAGTGGCAGGTATTAGGGTTGGGGACCACCGGCCCTGTGTCCTGTCTGGGTAAGATGCTTTATTCCTGCCATCCCCCTAGCTCCCAGTGTTTCCTCACATGTATTTCTGAATTTTAATATTTATTCTGTCTCTTGTACTAAACGGTGAGCAGCAGAATAAAGGCAGCGCCTCTTATTTCTGCACTCTGAGTGCCTACCACCGTGTCTATCGCATCACAGGTATTTATTGAATGTTTGTGTTCGAAGTAATTAAACATGGATAAAACCACAGAGGAAATGTTTCTATGGAGATTTAAAGGGAACACTAGGGCACTTAAAAAATGAGAATTGTATAGCTCTGGAATTTTATTGTCTTATTTCATACTAAAATACAAGGTTTTCCTGCTTACATGTATGAGATTAACACATACTACAACAGGATAGGTTTTTGTGTTATTTTTTTAAATGCCATGTAGAGGAGGAGGAAAAAAAGAACACAAAGGAAAGGGGAAAGAAAAGAAGGAGAGAATGAGTATTGAAAATTGTTCCCTAGAAAGCCAGGCAACGCTTGAAGAGGGAAAAGACGACGACGCTTAGCAAAGACGTATCTGTGTGTATTCCACGTGTAGAAGAATCTGCTGCGCTGGCATGGCAGAGCAAACGAGCCAAAGAAAAGAGAGAGCTAGGCAAGGACACAATTTGAAGGTAAAGAGTATTTTGGCCAGGCGTTGAACCCTGAGTGGCAAAACTTTCCCAGGGCAACGAGCTGAGGTGGGTGTAGGCCAGGTAGGAACAGGTATTCACAATGTGCCTTTTGGAAGATGGAGGGAGGTTGGGAAGGTCAATGTAACAGGCCATTTCTGGTATGAAATGCCTAGTGGTCCTTTTTCAGACCATTATTGCATCAGATCTTTTTCAATTTCACTATCAATTACCTACCAAAGCAACACTGCAGATAACCTTGGGCAGATCACATGAATGTCTCTGCAATTGCTCATCTAGAAAAAGATCTCTAAAGCTTGACACTATTTACATTATTTAATAGTTTATGATATTTAATAATATATATTCAATAGTTCCGTGATACTATGTAGTTTATACTAGGAATTCTAAAAGGCCAAGCAACAATAAAAATTACATGAAAGATACAGAGGAAGAATAAAATAATAATGATTATTCCAAAGAAGGGAATTAAAACGGGTAATAAATAGTGTGAGAAGATTTCAGCCTTGTCTAGAATTGAGAACTCCCTGTCGCCTACTCGAAATCATGCTGAGAATCACTTCTCTGATGTTATCACTGATGAGGTTGTGCTGGACATGTGCACACAAGGGTAGACTGACCCAGACGCCCAGTTCTCAGCAGAAACCATCAGGCATAGCAAATTTATATCATGAATATTCAGCTTCTTTCTATCAAACCCTCAGCATATTTTATCATATTCATTACCAGCATTACAAATGTATAATGTAAATAATGTAAGGACATTATATAGTAAATAATTGATCTGGTGAAAGAGAAAAAAAAAAGCAGCAGTAAAGCATGACTAAAATGATGAGGAAGAAATATTTACAACAGATTTGCAAGTTTGCTCAAGTGAGACAAAAACTGACAGAAGTCTGCTCTGTGCCACCTTCTCCTGTATCAGATACTGGAATCCTGAGCGGGAATCACCGAGCAAGGTTTAGGATAATGCAAAAGCCATGCCTTATTAACTCTTGGACATCTCATTTCTTGGTTATAAATCCTATTAACTTGTATTACAAACTGCCATAAAACTTGGAGATAGAAGATAATTTATGCTCAGTGTACAGAAGCGAATGTTTCTGTCCTCCTGAGACGCACAGGACCAGAAAATGACATAGCATGTATATGAAACCAGGAGCCACCCACACTCCGCACAGGCAGCATGATAAACATGGCGCTGAGCGCCTGACTCTTCAGCAAGAAGATGGCCTAACTCGTGACTGACATCCGCCATGTTTCGTGTCTGAAATGTCTGTCATCTATTTCATAGCATCCCCTCCTCACAAAAGGTGATGATGTCTTATCAAGAACACATTTTTGGAAGTAAAAGAGGGATGTTTATTTTAAGGAAGGGACTATTTTGGATTCGATTTTGAATTTTCTATTTTTCAAATGGCAAATTGAACATTCCTACAGAGTAAATGCTACCTACCAAGGTTTTCACTCAGAACGACATTGACCCGTAGTAAGTGAAATATGCCAAAAATAAAATATGAAAAACCTTACATGCTAAAAAAAAACCAGCTAAAAAAATTCCAAACGTCTTCCCATATTCATTTTGAACTGGAACTACCTCACTGTATCCTTGTTTTAAAACTCAATTTATAACTAATAAAAATACATCACAGAGAGGGGACTGAAAAGAGAACACAAACTTTAGACTGAAACAAACTATACACTTTAAGTGAATTGCTACTATGACGTATAGGTCAGTCCCAAATGACGAATCTTAATGATTATTAATGATTATTTGCACAACCTAGTCTCATGAGAGTCTCACATGTAAACACTCCAAAGGAAACAGAGAACATCACAGAAAGTCTAAGATGATATGAGGATAGATTTTTTTAAAAAAAGATCAAGAAAAGCGTTCCAGGGACTAGGACTATTCTAGCCAATTAAAATTAGTGTAGCAGATACAACACAAGCTCTCTTACCAAGTTACTAGACTAAAAATATTATCAGATAAACAGTTTCTATAAGATGATTTATTCCTCCTATTATTATCTTTAATTTCAGATCATCTAATTGAAAAAAATTCTAGAACACACTAGGCTCAAATCTAACACTCATAATAATTAACATTTATATTGAATTTTTACCACTTTTAACATACTTCAGCAAAGCTTAATGGTAAATCATTTAGTCTGCTTAAATGATGAAAGATTATTGTTAGATGTAAATTTTATTATGAAACTTCAGAAAGTCATTTTTCTTTAAGGATACAGCAACAAGATGAGGTATGCCCTTAAAGTGCATCCAAGATTTATCTTACTTGAAAATAATATCATAGGGGAAAATATATATATATATATGTGTGTGTGTGTGTGTGTAGGTACATATATGTACACATATACACACACACATATATATTTATATATACACATACACACACACCAACCGGCCATCAGTTATACACTGTTTATGGATAATTACCAGCCTATGGGCTGTGACTTTTTTCAAGAGTTTATTATTTGCATCTTAGTCCATTAACCCCATGAAGGAGGAAATGTAGTGTTGTGGAAAAAGTGCTGAGACAAAACACTTCACTGTGTGACCATATTATCCTGCTTTTCTCCCAGTATTGTTATAAAGCTCAGATAAGATGCTTCTTGTAAAAGTATCAGTATTATCTTCCTCCTCAACAATTGTATGTTAACTTTAATTTAAAAAAATACATTAAAAAATTTAAAGTTTTTTTTTTTTTTTTTTTTTTTTGAGAGATTCTCGCTCTGTCACCCAGGCTGGAGTGCAGTGGCGCGATCTCGGCTCACTGCAACCTCCGCCTCCCGGGTTTACGCCAGTCTCCTGCCTCAGCCTCCTGAGTAGCTGGGATTACAGGCGCCCGCCACCACGCCCAGCTAATTTTTTGTATTTTTAGTAGAGACGAGGTTTCAACGTGTTACCCAGCATGGTCTCGATTTCCTGACCTCGTTATCTGCCCGCCTCAGCCTCCCGAAGTGCTGGGATTACAGGTGTGAGCCACCGCGCCAGGCCAAAAATTTTAAGTTTTAAAGTCATTCTTTATTTGGTGCTAAAGCATACGAGACATTTTCTTAAGTCTACTTTCGCAATATTTTTAAATGATTTCAGTTTAAATTGATAACATTTCTCCTGCCTGTCCTGTGATTGTATGTTCTAAAAACAATGAACAGTCTGCTGTAGATGTCCATTCTGAATACGTTCCCCAATGTATGCACGCCATGTAACATATAGGCACATTCAGTGCATGTATCACATATATTAATAACACCGTTATATGAAGTAACACCTGACAGAGCCAGTTCAGCCCCAACGGTGCAAGTCTCATTTCTAGGATGTAGAATGCTTCTGTGCAGAAATTTTACAGTAGTTTTTTTTTTTTGAGACGAAGTTTTGCTCTTATTGCCCAGGTTAGAATGCAGTGGTGCAATCTCAGCTCACTGCAACCTCCACCTCCTGGGTTCAAGCGATTCTCCTGCCTCAGCCTTCTGAGTAGCTGGGATTACAGGCATGCGCCACCATGCCTGGCTAATTTTGTATTTTTTAGAGACGGGGTTTCACTACGTTGGTAAGGCTGGTCTTAAACTCCCGACTTCAGGTGATGGGCCCGCGTCGGCCTCCCAAAGTGCTGGGATTATAGGCATGAGCCATCACGCCTGGTCTATAGGAGTCTTTAACTGATCTTTAGTATTAATCCCATTCACATGTATACAATTAAAACTTGTTATCAGTATGGTGGATCACATGAGATCCATCCATACCTTAAATCCCCAAACATATTCACTTCAACATATGCTTTTGTGTTACTAATTTTCTTGCTATTTTCTTACTAAGAATGATAGAAGAGCAGAGAGTCAGGCTGTGTCTCGAGAAAGAACTCCCTAGAACAGAGTGGCCAAGATGAGCAAAGGCTGAACTGCTAACCCCATAGGTGGAAGCCTGTGCCTGCCATTGTCACTACTTTAAAGAACAGAGTGTCATCTTGCATGAGCTTTTTGCACCACACTATGTAATAATTACTTCATTAGGATAAGGTAATTTTATAGTTATTCCAATGACACAAAATCAAAATTATCACACAGAGAATCTACATTGCATTATATTTGGGGATTTGGCTACACAGGTACTCTTAACATGTTTACCACTTTATAGAACTGAGGATTCTGCCTTAATAACTAAAGTCTAACACACTGGATGTTACATTCCTATAAGTTAGGTAGGGTCATGATTCCAGAATTTCTTTCAAGATATCCGTGGCTGGCAGTTTGAGAGAGACTTGCTTTGTATGTCAGTGTTTCCTTTTCCTGGGCCCACAAGCCTCAGTTCCTAGACGGCCTTTGCAGTTGGGCTGGGGCAGCAGAACTTCACTCCTGCAAAAGGTGACACAGGTCACAGGCAGGCCTGGCCTTTAAGAAATGTGGTGCCACATTCTAGCAATCAGTTTCCCTGCTTCAGCAATGTGTTCCAGTTAGCTTAGATATACAATGTGGGATCCCTCTCAAGCCACATCAGATATTCTATTAATAAGAAAAAAAAAACAAAACTTAATAAACCTAATTTTGGATAAGCCTCTCAGATCTGGAGTTGATCATAACTGCAACATAGACGGGTGGGGGTAACTGAGGTATAGAGGCAATATGATAGATTAGTGCTCTGGCCAACTGAAGACAATAAAAATACTAAAAATAAATAAATAAATATAAATAAGAGAATCTTCTAAAATGCATCAAATGTATCTTTCTTAAAAAAAGAATTCTAGGAGGCAGAGGCTGCCGTGAGCTGAGATCACGCCACTGCACTCCAGCCTGGGCAACGGAGGGAGACTGTGTCTCTAAAGAAAAAAAGAAAGGCCGGGCGCGGTGGCTCAAGCCTGTAATCCCAGCACTTTGGGAGGCCGAGACGGGCGGATCACGAGGTCAGGAGATCGAGACCATCCTGGCTAACACGGTGAAACCCCATCTCTACTAAAAATACAAAAAACTAGCCGGGCGAGGTGGCGGCGCCTGTGGTCCCAGTTACTCGGGAGGCTGAGGCAGGAGAATGGCGGGAACCCGGGGGGCGGAGCTTGCAGTGAGCCAAGATCACGCCACTGCACTCCAGCCCGGGCGACAGAGCGAGACTCCGTCTCAAAAAAAAAAAAAAAAAAAAAAAAAAGAAAAAGAAAAAAAGAAAAGAAAAAAGAATTTTGCCCAGAAGCCAAAAACTACCTTTTGATATAAAAAGAAGGCCAAGGCTAACTTTCATCTGGAGAGTGTTTAGCAAATCAGATGAACCTGAGCTTCAGTTTCTAAAGCCCCCAAGTATGGAAGGTTGTCAGAAGACAAAGCCCAAGGCCTGCCCAAGGTGGACATCTCAAAAGATGCTGTACCACGTAAAGCAGAGATCCGAAATATCAAGATGAATATAAGCAACACTCCCACTGGACTGCTAGGAAAAGTGGACAACCAAACACCTTGGCACTCCATAGCTGAGAAGATGAAAAAAGTCTCCCCTGAGCATTTGTAACCAGACATCAATTTCTCAGCAGTGTTACATTCAGAATCTACACGGACAATGTGGTCCAAAAAAGCCTCAGACAAAATGTCCTAAGTAGTTGGTGCTCCCACAGAACTGGGCTACAAGTCCACTCAGCAGCCAGGCAAAAGCAAATGTAAATTCTCCCTGGATTTACTTTTAACTCACGCCTCAAACAATTCCCACACTTACTTAAAGTTCTCAGAAATGTGAGGTCCCGGCCCAAAATCATAAAACAGAGAAGGAACTGAGGTCACGAAATATGAAAGCAAAAGTGAACATAAAAGGCAGCTGGCTTACATTAGAATTATTCTAGACTATAAAACCGGTTTGATAATTATGTTTTCAGAAAGAGCCCCTTGAAAACGTGAGTAAAGGGCACGCATGTAAGAAAGAATACTCGTGGCAGGAATTAAAAACGCAGAGGGTGGGTCTAGCGGCAGATAGGAAGAGCAGAAGCGGGGCAGTGAACAGAACAGAGGTGGTGAAGAACTTCAGAATGCGGCCCAGAGAGATTAAGACATAGAAAATATGAAAGTGCTGAGATGTATACGATACAAGTAGAGGATCTTAAATACATGTAATAGGAGGTACAGAAGAAAAGAGAAGGAGAATAGGGCACTATTTGAAAACATAATGGTTGAGGGTTTTCCAGAAATGATGACAGCCAACAATCTGTAGATGGAAGGAAATCCAATGAATCCCAAGCCAAATGTATTTCAGAAAGTTCATAATTATACCAATTATAGGGAAAATACAGAAACCCAAAACAGTAAAAATACCTTAATGTAGAAGTCATATTTTAGACGTAGCTTTTTCTATCAGTGAATCTGCCAATTATAATTTTAAAAAGTATTGTACTACATCTTTAACTAGTAATATATTGACCAGAGCATCTACACAGAGAGAAGTTATGACTGCATACTTTAGCAGTCATACCATCACTTCAATGCAATATAACAAAGCTCAATGTTTCACAATAGTAGTAAGTTTCAAACTTCAGAAACTGTTGGGAACCTATGGGTATTTAACCAACATATAATTTGATAAGAAATCTAAAAAGCATACCTGTACTGCTAACCAAAATCTTTTAATGACTTTCCAAAACCTATGGCAAAAGGAAGTTCACATTCCATTGTGTGGAATTTAAAGTTCTTCACAATCAGTATCCCAATTAGTTTTCTCGTCTTATCTTCTGGCATTTTTCCATCCACACCCCATATTTTAGCTGCACAGAATTACCTGCAAATCCTGTAACATATCCTGCATCTCCGTGTTTCTTTTCTGGCTCCTCTTGAATTAAGTAACTTTCCCATCATCTTCCACAGCAAGAATCTAGTCATCCTTGAATATTCTGTTGAATTGTAAGCTCAGTAGAAGGTATGTTGCATGAAAGGATTTCTGTTTATATTGTTAACTGCTCTATCTCTAGAAAGGAGCCTGGCAAATAGCAGGTACTCAGTAAATGTTTGTTGAAGTAATTGAGTGAAGACAACATGAGTGCCTCTGTGAAGACTTTTCTTACTACACACATGCCCCAGTTTTCTATTATTTCATTTTTTGGTACTAATCTTTCAACACTGCATTATGATTACATTTGTATGAATGGATCTTCCATTACACTTAATCTGGAGAGCAAAGATCATATGCAACTCTTTATTTTTATCCTTCATTGCCATGCAGTGCAACAAATACGCAAAAGGCAGTCTGTAACTGTTGACTAAATAAATGGATAGTATTGTTTGAAATCTGAATTCTTCTCCTCTACTTTTATCCAGAAAGCAACATGGCTGAGACACACAAAGAGCCAGGAAAAAAAAAATGCAAAACTGGCTAAAGAATAGTACGCATGCACTAAACCCACCCTATTAACCTATTAGCCAAACCACAATTTCTAGTAATGCCACACTACAGATGGTAGGTAGGGTAGAAGCAAAACTGTAAGCAGTAGACTCCAATGAGAGGCGAACATGGAAAGATCTGTCCACTATCTTCAAAAAAACAAACAAACAAACAAACAAACAAAAAGTTACCAAATGATATTTTTAAACTGAAATCCACCAATAAACCTCATAAAATGTGTTTGTTTAGTGAGAATTCTGTTCTATGCACTACACTGAGAGAAAATGTCGTTAATGTTTATCATTGGAAATGAAAGACATCATTAGAAATTATTCTGAGACAGAGAAACTAATCACCAGGCAACTTATGAATAGTAAAAGCTCAAGATTGTCTTCTAAGTGCCTAATGAAATCAAACCCAGTTTCCAATTATATCCAATTATAATGACAACACTCAAAATACATAAGAATTACATTAGCAGCATTTGCCAAGCCTTGTGTTTCCCCTATTGAGGTTTTTCTCAAATGTCATTCACATTCAGCTGTTCAAAGCGCAACAGTGCTCAACTTAATTCTTAGTCGATTTAGAGTTGCAACATTTTATCTTGTTTTCTAGACATAACAAAATTTAAACTTTCAGGATTCTCCTCCACATTTTTGCTGGTCAGTGACCTGAGGCAAAACTAAAGTGGCCACAAGAAAGCACACATGATCAGTTCCACTCGCAGTTCAAAGACCCAAGCAGGGCCAATGTTTTCTCCTAGTCTACTCAAGTGGTAGATGCTTTGTGAAGGAAAGGGCTCACATTATATTCTCTTTTGACTTACTGGTTGGAGCAGGTAGATCAGTGATTCCTCTTGGATTATTATAACTGGAAAAGGAGTGATGTGAGTCGCTCGGAACAAGGTATTCACAGATGCCATAATCTGGTCAAAACGCCCAGCGAGGCCTCCCAGTGTCACGATCACATCAACCTAAGCAAGGAAGGTAAAACCGGGAGTCACATATAGTCACATATAAAAAATAAGCAAAAATACAGAATATTGGTGTTTATGTTTTAAAATAATATATTAAAAAGGCTTAATGTGTGATCCATAAAGATGGCATGAGTTTAGAATAATACCTGTTAACCAAGTACCAATAGAACCTATTCAATTCCCAGAGAAATAAGTGGTATCAGGTTATGAAGCCAAATGTTGTGTTTCTCTGGTTCAACGGTTATACCAGGGATTTTGCAAAGTGCTTTACATACAAGATGTTCAAGAGTTTGACAAATGAATAAGTGAAGATATTGCAAGAAAAGACTCATTAGCCTAAGGAAGAAATAGATAATTGCCATACTGTGGGAATGTATACCTCAAAATGGGGTTCCATAACAGCACTAAAAGTAAATTACAGAGAAGAACCAAGTTCTGAAACGAGTTTCCTATTTGTGACCTTATCAGAATGTAAGAAGAATGGGAATTTTTACTAAGGGTAACATGCTTCACATTAAGCTTAAAATATTTTAAGACAGTCAAACCAGTAACTAAGAGTATAACTGGATTGTTTGTAACACAAAGGGTAAATGCTTCGGGGGACGGAAAACCCAGTTTCCATGATGTGATTATTAGACGTTGCGTGTCTGTACTAAAATATCTGTGTGTTCCCCAGAAATATACCCACCTGATATGTACTCAGGAATATCAAAAGTTAAAAATCAAAGAAACCAGGCAGGCTGGGTGCAGTGGCTCATGTCTGTAATCTCAGCACTTTGGGGACTGAGGCAGGCGGATCACGAGGTCAAGAGATCGAGATCATCCCGGCCAATGTGATGAAACCCCGTCTCTACTAAAAATACAAAAATTAGCTGGGCCCAAGTGGTGGTGCGCACCTGTAGTCCCAGCTACTGGGGAGGCTGAGGCAGGAGAATCATTTGAACCCAGGAGGCAGAGGTTGTGGTGAGCCAAGGTTGCGCCATTGCACTCCAGCCTGGGCGACAGAGTGAGACTATGTCTCACAAAAAAAAAAAAAAAAAAAAAGAAAGAAAGAAAAAGAAAAAAAGAAACAGAAACCAGACAACCATACATCTAAAGGATCTATTATTCTCCTTAGAGATCTTTTTGGAATTCAAAGAATTAGGTTTTGTGGCTCAGAAAGACCATGTAATCTAGGAAGTACGTATTACTCCAAATACACAGGCAATGTCCAGGACATCTGTTAATATTCAGAGGAAAGAGTTAACTTGTAAGCAATTAGACATAGACTTATCAAAGGGATGGCTTCTGTTTGTGATATCAAGTTAGGTAAATCATTTCTATTTATGTTTTGGAGGCCTTATTAAGAAGGCCTCGATAGACCATTTGGGAAAGGCCCAGAGATTATTTATGACTTCAGGAAAACTAGAGCTTTAAACTGAAGAGAAATACATAAATAAGAAATTGTATACGAAATATAGAGAAAGTTCTAAGGCTGCAGTAAAAAGCTCATGGCATATTCCTATCCACATAATCCTAAATTCATATCAGAAGCAAGGCCTGATGAAAGTTTATTCACTATACAGAATCTGAAATCCCCTTTTTAGGTTCTCAATTTTTCATTACTATACGCCAAGCCTTGAGGGATCCCATAACCTTTAAGACTGAAATTTAATCCCCATCTTCTACAATGGGATATCATGATGAATAAGCAATATCTGTAAATCAATCATTAAAATTTTCAGAAGAAAGTAGCAGCAAGATTACCTCTCATCACTACTCATTTTCCCTACAGGAAGTATTTAGCAAGATTGATTAAAAACACGAGGATCAATGCAAGCTGCAGGTGGGACAGAAAAGGAATTGGCTTTGGATCATTTTTGCAGTTCTCTAGTTCTGGCTGTAAGTAGGACATCTGATATTCACAGAGATATCAGAAAGACGACAGAGTGTTCAATCTAAAATAGACCATTTGTAGACTGCAAGTGTGTCTTTTCTGTGTGAACCCAAACCCCTGTGCATTTATTTCTAACATCACCCAGTCATCCTTTGTTATAAACATCGACGTACTTGTGAATCTCTCCTTCTAGAGGAGGCCTATGAATCACAGCCACTAGCACAGTGTTTGCAACAGAGTAGACAACAGGTGTTTACTGAGATTCCCTTGAGCATATAAATACTCAGGAAAAACTGAATAAATAATCATAGAGGCAAGAAGCTAATTATTAGGCTGAGTTAACATCACCTAACTCCTACAAAATAGTACTTTCTTACTTGGAAATGATTCCAACAGGGAGTAGCTTTTGAAAAAAGCAAACACGTCATATTTATTAGCTCAGATATACATCTGATGCTTTTATAAGCTTCATTTACAAGCTAATGACAAGAAAAACTAACCAATGTTTGTGGATTATTTACCGTGTGCTAGGAAATATCCTAAATACTTAGGATATCAGCAAAGAACACATAAGCCCCTGCCTTCATGGAGTTAATATTCAAATGAAGGATAATATCACTTGATAAAAAGGTTTTTTTATAGGAGTATATAAGTTAGAATGTGAAAAAGGTGGTAAATGCTAAAAGAGAATAATAGAGTAGAGAAAGGAAGATAAAAAATGGTTGCGGGGAATGTTTCAACTTTAAATAAGACAGCTACAGTAGGCTGCATTGGAAAAGTAATAAAGTAGACAAAGACTTGAAAGAAGTTGAGGGAATTAGCCACATATGTGGATACGTGGGGCAGGACAATAGGGGGCGGGATGATGTTTCAGAGAACAGACTATAGTAATATAGGGACAATGTTACATGGCTACAGGCATTGGCAAAGAGCTTTAGGAGTTAAGTTGCTAGAGCAAAATTAAAAATTAGTAGAAGTAGGAAAAATCAGAGTAAAATGCAAGTGTTAGATTTGTACAGAGCTTTGTTAAGTCATTGTAAAGTCCTTGGTTTTTATTAACATTAAAGGGGGGGCCATTCTGGGCTGAGGATTGATATGATCTATGTATTTTAAAATGTCACCATGCGGAGGGTGTTGAGAATAAACTGTGAAAAGGCAAGAAGTCAGGATATAAAAAGAGATCATTATAGTAATACAGATAAGAGATAAGTTTGCTACCCTTTATTACTGCATCAAACATAATACCTAAGGCATCTACACAGCAAAACTCAGTGGTCAATTCCCAGTCCTTTTATTACTTAATCCTTAAGCAATATCTGACAAGTGAAAAAAAGTAAGGATTGCTTAAGAGACTTATGTGACACCATCAAGTATAACAACTTACACATTATTAGTGTACTAGAAGAACAAGAGAAAGAGAAAAGAACAGAAAATACATTCGAAGAAATAATGGCAGAAAACATCCCCAGCCTGGGGAAGGAAATAGAAAGCAAATCCAAGAAGCCTATGATAAATCAAATAAGATAAATCCAAAAAAGACCCACACCAAGACACATCATAATCAAAATGTCAAAAGTTAGGGTGTTGAAAGCAGCAAGGAAAAAGTGAATTGTCACATGTAAACGAATCTCCATAAAAGTATCAGTGTATTTCTCAGCAGAAATCTCGCAGGCCAGAAGGGAGTTAAATCATATATTCAAAATCCTGAAGGGGTTGGGGGTTGTTCTGTCAACCAAGAATACTACTCCCAGCAATCCTGTCTTTTGAAAATGAAGAGGTAGTAAATACTCAGACAAACAAAAACTGAGAGTTTATCACCACTAGACTTGTCTTATAAGAAATGCCAAAGGGAGTTCTTCAAGCAGAAGAAGAGGACACTAATTAGTAACATTAAATATATGAAAGTATAAAACTTTAAGTATAAAAGCAAGTCTACTGTCAAATCCAATACACTCTAACACTGAAACAGTGCTGGGTAAACAATTATACCTCCAGTATAAAGGATAAAAGGCAAAATTACTAAAAACAAAACTACAGCTTTAATAATTTTTCAAGTGATTATGTATTATAAAAAACATAAACCAAGACATTAAAAACATAAAATGTGGGAAGTAGAAGAGTAAATGTGTAGTGGGTGTATGGGATCAAAATTAAGCTGTTATCAATTTGAAATAGCCAGTTTTAAGTATGTGTTATGTAAGCTTCAGGGTAACCACAAAGCAAAATCCTCTAAGAGATACACAAAAGATAAGAAGAAAAGATCTAAAGCATACTACTACAGGGAGCCATCCATCAAACCACAAAGGAAGAACACTAGTGGAAAAAAAGAACAGAAGATCTAAAAAACAACTGCTCTACAGAAAACAATGAACAAAATGGCACTAGTAAGTCTGCACCTATCAATAATTATATAAATGTAAATGGATTAACTTTTCCAGTCAAAAAGCATAGAGTGGTTGAATATATTGTTGTAAAGACTCAACATGGAATGGCTTTTTTATTCCTTCATTTTCAGTCTATGAGTGTCCTTTAAAGACTTGCTTTACTTTAAAGGACACTCATAGGCTGAAGGTGAAGGAATAAAAAAGCCATTCCATGAAAATGGAAACAAAAAGAATGCAGGGGCAGCTATATATAATACAAACAAAATAGACTTTAGGTAGAAACAGTAAAAATAGACAAAGAAGATTCTTATATACTGACAAAGGGATCAGTTCATCAAGAGGATATGACAATTGTAAATATATGTCCACCCAACGTTGGAGCACCTAAATATATAAAGTAAACATTAAGAGATCTGAAAGGAGACAAAGACTTCAACACAATAATAGTAGGAGATTTCAATACCCCGCTTTAAACATTAGACAGGTCATCCAGACAGAAAATCAATAAGAAAACACTGGACTTGAACTGTACTTTAAAGTACCACAAATGGACCCAAAAGACATACCCAGAACATTCTATCCAACAGCAACAGAAGACATACTCTTCTTAAGTGCACAAGGAACATTCTCCAGAATAGATCATATGTTAGGTCATGGAACAAGTCTAACAAATTTAAGAAGATAAAAATCATATTAAGTATCTTCAACACAGTCCTGAAAGTCCTAGCCAGAGCAATTAGCCAAGAGAAAGAAATAAGCATCTAAACAGGAAAGGATGAAGTGAAATTATATCTGTTTGTTGATGTCATGATCTTATTAATATATACAGAAAATCCTAAAGAAGCTACCAAAAAATGGTATAAACTGAAAAATTCAGTAAAGTTGTAGGGTGCAAAATAAAAAATCAGTAGTTTCTATATAGTAACAATGAACTGTCTGAAAAAGAAGTGAAGAAAACAATCCCATTAATAATAGGATCAAAAAAATATTTAGGAGTAAATTTAACCAAATTTTAAGTGAAAGATCTGAATACTAAAAACTATAAAACATTAATTAAAAAATTAAAGATGACACAAATAAATGAAAAGATATCCCATGTTCTTCAATTGGAAGAATATTGTTAAAATGTCCATATTACTCACAATGCTACAGATTCAATGCAATCCCTATAAAAATTACAATGTAGTTCTTCACAGAAATAGAAAAAAACATTCATAAAATTCATATGGAGTCATAAAAGACACCAAATAGACAAAGCAATCTTCAATAAAAAGAAGAAAGCTGGAGATATCATACTACCAGATTTCAAAATATATTACAATGCTATAGTAATCAAAACAGCATGATACTGACAGAAAAAGATACATCAACCAATGGAATAGGATAGGGAGCTCCAAAATAAACCCACACATCTATGGTCAATTGATTTTCAACAAAATTGTGAAGAACACACATTGAAGAAAGTGTAGTCTCTTCAATAAATGATGTTGGGAAAACTAGATATCTACGTACGAAAGAAAGAAATTGGAGGCCAGGCATGGTAGTTCATGCTTGTAATCCCAGAACTTATTGAGGCCAAAGCAAGAGGACTGCTTGAGGCCAGGAGTTCAAGACTAGCCTAGGCAACGTAGCAAGACTCCCATCTCTGCCAAAAAAAAAAAAAAAAAAAAATTAAAAATAAATAAAAGGTAAAAGGTAAAAAAAAATTAGCTTTGCATGGTGGCATGCATCTGTAGTCCTAGTTACTTGGGAAGCTGAGGCAGAAGGATCGCTTGAGTCTGGGAGTTGTTTGGGTCCTTACCTCACCCCTTATAAAATAATCAACTCAAAATGTATGAAGGATTTACATATACGAGCAGAAACCATAAAACATAAGAAGAAAACATGGAGAAAAAGCTCTAAGACTGACATCGTTCTGGGTAGAAACTTCTTAGATAATGACCCCAAAATCACAAGTAACAAGGGCTAAAATAGACAAATGGGATTGGTTCAAACTAAAAGACACCTGCACAGTGATAGAAACAATTAATAAAGGAGGCACCCATCAGCTGGGAGAAAATATTTGCAAATCATACATCAGATAAGGGGCTACTATTCAAAATATACAAGAAACTCAGACTACTCTGTAACAAGGTAACAACCCTTTTAAAAAATAATACTTATTATTTTTTATTATACTTTAAGTTCTAGGGTACATGTGCACAACGTACAGGTTACATATGTATGCATGTGCCATGTTGGTGTGCTGCACCCATTAACTCATGATTTACATTAGGTATATCTCCCAATGCTATCCCTCCCCCCTCCCTCACCCCGCAACAGGCCCCGGTGTGTGATGTTCCCCTTCCTGTGTCCAAGTGTTCTCATTGTTCAATTCCCACCAATCAGTGAGAACATGTGGTGTTTAGTTTTTTGTCCCTGCGATAGTTTGCTCAGAATGATGGTTTCCAGTTTCATCCATGTCCCTACAAAGGACATGAACTCATCCTTTTATATGGCTGCATAGTATTCCATGGTGTATATGTGCCACATTTTAACCCTTTTAAAATATAGGCAAAGGATTTAAAGACATTTCTCAAAAGAAGACATAGAAATGGCCAACAGATATGTGAAGAAATGCTCATCATGGTCTAATCATCAGATGAATGCAAGTTAAAACCACAATGAATTATTACCTCACAACTTTTAGACTGGCTATTATCAAAGAGTTGAAAGATAAGTGTTGGTGAAGATGTGGGGAAAAGGGAACCCTTATACATACACTTTTGGTGGTTTTACAAATTAGTAGAGCTATGTAAAGAAATGTATAGAATTTCCTCTAAAAACTGAAAATAGAATCACAATACGATCCAGCAATCCCACTGCTGGGACCTACCCAAAGTAATGGAAACCAGTATGCTGAAGAGATCTGCATTCCCACATTCACTGCAGCATTATTCACAATCGTCAAGATGTGGAAATAACCCAAGTACCTACCGAGTGGGTTAAAAACTGTGGTATCTATAAATAATGGAATATGATTTAGCCTTTTTAAAAAAACGAGGAAATTCTATCATTTGTGATGTAAATGAACCTATACAAGCCAGAAACAAAGAAACAAATAACTGTCTGATCTCATATGTGGAATCTATAAAAGTCAAACTCATAGAAGTAGAGAGTAAAATGGTAATTATCAGAGGCTGGTGGATGGAGGAAAAACAGACATTGGTCAATGAGTACAAAGTTACAGTTAGAAGAAATAAGGTCGGGTGTTCTATTGCACAGCACAGTGATGACAGTTAATAATGTATTATATATTTCAAAATAGCTAAAAGTGAGGATTTTCAATGTTCTCACCACAAAGAAATGATAAACACTTAAAGTGATGGATATTCACATTATCCTGATTTGATCACTCCACAATGTATATACAGGTATCAAAACATCACGTTGTACCCCATAAACATATGCAGTCAATTAAAAATTTAAAACATATTGGGAGGCCAAGGCGGGCGGATCACAAGGTCAGGAGATCGAGACCATCCTGGCTAACACGGTGAAACCCCGTCTCTGCTAAAAATACAAAAAAATTAGCCGGTGTGGTGGCGGGCGCCTGTAGTCCCAGCTTCTAGGGGGGCTGAGGCAGGAGAATGGCGTGAACCCAGGAGGCAGTGGAGCTTGCAGTGAGCCGAGATCGCAACACTGCACCCCAGCCTGGGCGACAGAGTGAGACTCTGTCTCAAAAAAAAAAAAAAAAAAAAAAATTAAAACATATTTGGTGCACATACACAAAGGTACTCAGCACATACCTATTATGCCATATTTTAAATATATGAAATGTAAAATATCAATTTCTGACTGCTTTCCATATATTTCCTACTCTAAAGTCAGGATGTTTTCCACGGACCTTTTTGTTTACAAGATGACTGGGAGGGGAATAAAGGTAGCCTGTGGTTTTCATATGCAATCCCATCTAGCGAAAAGAACCTTGAATCCCTGGATTAAAACATTGGAGGTCTAGTTATAGCACTGTATGCTACTTAAGTAGCCATGAACCACATATATGTAACATAATCTCCTTGTGATCTGGGTCACTCATCTGTAAAGGTAGGGGATGCACTAAATTCATTATCACATTTTTCAAGATTTGTTTCACTTATAAGTCCATACAAGGTTCTCTGTTTGCTACCACAATAAGTTAAATAGTCATAGTATGTATTTAGTTTAGAAAATAAATGCAAAACTCAGCTTTGCATTATTTACCTTAATAGAATCATGACAAGACTGGTTGACGGACATACAGCACCAAAAGAGAAGTAATTTCATTTTTCTATTATAGCAGTAAAAATCTTTCAGTAAACAAATGACAAGTTTTACTCCATTTGTCCTCAAAAAGACTTAGAGACAGTATGAATGAAGTCTACAGCAGGCACAGTGGCTGTCAGCATATTTTAATTACATTTACTTTTCATAAATTGAATTCTAGAAATGCATAAATGGACAATTTCTTTGTGGCTCTCCCTGAAAGATAGGGTGATCATACAATTTAATGTACAAACTGAGACACTTTTGAAAGTAAAAAGGGGACATTATAAATAAATTACACCAAGAATACGGGCACAAACTGGAACTATCCCATGTAAACCAAGGCATATGTTTACCCTACTGTCTGAGAGCTGCAACTAACGTTAGCATAGCCAACTTAACAAAATTAAACACTAGGGTATAAAAAATTTAGATTACGCTTAATAAGCTTCCTTTAACTCTCAAAGATGTGTGCTGCACTCTAGTGAGGCTTCAATAGAATAATGAAATTCTTGGTTTGTTTGATCCTATAATTTGAAGATGGAAGAGCCAATTCAGGGTTTGGAGGAATGAGTGGGATCAAGATAGAGCAAGAACAAATAATTTGACTAAAAAAAAAGCAATACTAAAACATGTTTTAGTAAGCCGATAAAATAATTCTACTGATTAATACGAAGCTCAATGAAAAACCAGAGAGAAAGTAAAGAACTCGTATTTTATAGTACCAACGTACGTTATATGAACAAACACAGGATACATCTTGTTGCATCTTGTCAAGCTAGGGAAGCACTACTACAGGGATCCTGTTTCCATTTCCAGCAGGCTACATTATAACGTAAGGTCTAGTTTAGTGTAAGCATGTTTGGGTGAGATAGAAATAATGTCTCTTGCCATGGCAAAATTTTGAGGCTTCCATTCACAGATAAGAAATCCAAGGAAATTCTAGATTTTTCTCGAATAATTCTTATTTCATCATCCCTGTCACAGCCTTAATTCAGAAATCATAATTCTCACATGGATAAATCCACTGGCCTTCTTATCTACAATGCTGCCTCTATAACCAAGGAGTCCTTCAATTGGTTATGACAGTAAGTTTTCCAAATATTAAATCTGAGCTTGCCAATGTTCTGCTTAAAGTTAGGTATTGGTGCTGGGCGCAGTGGCTCACGCCTGTAATCCCAGCACTTTGGGAGACTGAGGCGGGCGGATCATGAGGTCAGGAGATCAAGACCATCCTGGCTAACACAGTGAAACCCCGTCTCTACTAAAAACACAAAAAATTAGCCAGGCGCGGTGGCGGGCGCCTGTAGTCCCAGCTACTCGGGAAGTTGAGGCAGAAGAATGGCGTGAACCCGGGAGGCGGAGGTTGCAGTGAGCAGAGATCATGCCACTGCACTCCAGCATGGTAGCCTGGGCGACAGTGCGAGACTCTGTCTCAAAAAAAAAAAAAAAATTAAGTATTGGTTCTCCAGGCTCCACAAGATGAAGTCCATTTGCTTCCATAATAAATGACATAAATAAATCACATCTTCAACTCCCACCCCACATTTACATTCTAGAAATACAATCAGCCCTCTGTATCCAGGGGTTCTGCATCCATAGGTTTCAACCAACTATGGATCAAAAATATACAGAAAAAAAAATTGTGTCTGTACTGAACATGGGCAGATTTTTTCCTTGCCATTATTCCTTAAACAATACAGTACAACAATTATTTACATAGTATTGACATTGCATTCCGTATTATAAATAATCTAGAGATGACTTAAAGTATACAGAATGATATACATAGGTTACATGCCAATACTATGCCATTTTATATCAGGGACATGGGCATCCACAGATTTTGGTATGCACGGTAGGTCCTGGAACGAATCCCCCATAGATACCAAGGGACAACCATACTTTCATTCTCAGAAAACAACCAGGCGTGGTGGCTCACACCTGTAATTCCAGCACTCTGGGAGGCCAAGTCAAGAGGATCACCTGAAGTCAGGAGTTTGAGACCAGCCTGACCAATATGATGAAATCCCGTCTTTACTAAAAACACAAAAATTAGCTGGGCATGGTGGCATGCACCTGTTATCGCAGCTACTTGGGAGGCTGAAACAGGAGAATCGCTTGAACCCGGGAGGCGCAGGTTGCAGTAAGCCGAGATCACGCCATTGCACTCCAGCCTGGGCTACAATAGCGAAACTCCATCTAAAAAAAAAAATCTCAGAAAACATCACAAGATTTCAAACTTTAGTGCTAAAACTATCACCTTTCCCCTCCTTTCCTTGTAAAGCATGTAATTACTGTAAGTATTTCCAGAAGATGCCTACCTCTACCACCAAAAAAAGTGAACTTGGATACAGTGTTTTACTTTTCTGAACTCTTAACATAGTATTATTAAGAAATGTCATAAAAGTGTTATCTTAGCTCGGGCTGCTTTAACAAATTAGACTGTATAGTTGAACAACATTTATTTCTCACAGTTCTGGAGGCTGGGAAGCCCAAGAGCAAGGTGTCAGCAGATGCAGTTCTGGTGAGGACCCTCTTCCTGGTTTGCAGATGGCCATCTATTCATTGCATCCTCACATGGTCACGGCAGAGAGTAGAGATAGAGCTTTTTTCATCAGGGCTAATCCGATTCATGAAGTCTCGACCTCCATGAACAAATTACCTTCCAAAGGCCCAACCTCCTCAATCACACTGGGGAAATTTTCGGAGACACAAACACTCAGTCTATAACACATGATTATAAAAAACCCTTTTTTTCAACATGTTATTTTAGGAAAAAAAGTGTTTTTTAAAAAGGGGGAGGAACACAAACATGAAGAGTCAGCAACGTATACAAGCTTCTTTGCATCTGAAAAACTGAGGGCGCTGTGATGAGGATCTGTGCTAAGACACGTGTCTGCTATAAACCATAATCCCCCGGTAAAAGTTTTAGCATAAAATCCCAGGCAGTCTATACCCTCATTAACCCTCTAGCACTGATGGCCCCGTACCTCTCTGGAGAGCTCAGCCAAGGGACTCCAACTTCCTTGCATAAGTGGAAAAAGAAAGTCTTGCTGGCAGAGATCCTTGACACACTAAGATAGGAACCAGCAGTAGGAGAGTCCAGGAGAGACTGACCAATCCAGTAAAGTTCTCTGCTAGCTTGTTAAAGGAAGCAAATGTAAATATTGCCTGAACCAAGGGTGTATGTGTGATTATTACATTCTCGCAGGACTGCCTATTCTTTGACATACCAGAATTGAGGGGTTTATCTTTAACTTTGAATACTCAAAGTAAACACTGCCCTTATTCTGGTAAGCCCTTACCATACCTTCAAGACTCAGCAGACTGACCACCTCCACTAGGAAGGAGTCTTTGAACACTCTAGACTGGAAAATGTTTGCTTCCAGTGGGCTTCTCATCCATCCTATCAGACTTCTACTGTAGCACTACTGACAGTGTATCAAGATAATCTGATTACAAGTGCATCCACCCAAAAGACAGGAAGGTCTTAGAGTCAGAAACTAGGTCTCATTCAGTTTGCATTTCTCAATCCATAATACTTAGCAGAGTGCCTGGCACATGCCTAATAGATGTTAGCTGAATAGTTATAGTTTTGAGGTTTCAATTTTGTCAAAAAAGATTAATCAGCACCAAGTACATACTTTAAAACGAATTTCTGAGGTCTCTATTCCTTTCTCAAATTCTTGATGGAGAAAATGACTAAAGTATTGTTCTTCAAAGAACACGGTAATTGGTTCTTTTATTACTGTCATTAGATTTTCCATCCTTCAATGCAGCTTGCATACAACCATTACATTATTTTTCTAAATTGCCTTATGATTTTCTGCTCAAAAATTTTTAATAGCTTATGATTATCTATATAGATCAAGGCTCAAATTTCTTATCTAGAAATTAAAGGTTCTTCATATGTTGACCCCAAGCAACCTAAATCTGATGACTGCTGTGACATTTCTCCTCCTTTAGAGCACTCCCTAGGTACACTGGATGCAGTGCTTTTATCATAGGTGTGTTCTGTTTACCCTCAGATTGCTTCAAAGAATCTCTGAAAGCACGTTAATTTCAGGTACTCCAATCGTGACAGTGTATAGGACAATGACAGAGAGTTCACTCCCTGAACAATGAAAACCTTTTCTGATTCACCCTGGGCAATGATTTTGAATCTTTTAATTAAACATTTCAAGACTGGCTGCCTTATGATTTTGTAATAATCATGTAATAATAGTGCTTTCTTCACAAAGCTGTCTTGAATATTGATATTTCTTTGATTAACTGGACTAGAGGTTTTCAAGCCAGATCAATGAGATCCCTATAGATGGGACATTTTTTGCATATAAACAAACACAAGAGTGTTATATCTAGAAAATGTAGAAATGTGTTATTTTTCTTCCCCATATAAATATACCATGGGACAGGAGGAGCAAATACGCATGTATTTACATTTCCCTATATCAGAAGTGAGTGGTAAGGAGAGTTGAATGGAATAAAAAAAAACACACCCTTGTGGGAAGTTTCTTTTTTAACATAATTTTATTCAACTTATCTTTGCTGAAAATTAAATTCTTTGAGGAGAAGAGTAGGAATTATGAGTAAATAACAATACATAAAATCAGGGTCTGTATAAACAGCATAGATATTATAAAACCTACTAGAGGTAATTATGGTGTCCAAACCTCTCACATTCTCAGGATATGAAGGTATTTTAGTGAATTCAAAGGTATTCCTTTTGAATTACAGGGGTTATGAGGAATGAAAAGATCCATTGTTTATGGTTTAGAATGGCCATAATACCTAGTGGTATTAAAGTGTGTTACGCCATCTTTAACACACTAGGTGTTTAGTGTAAAATGAAAAATAAAAGTGTTTAGTGTAAAATGAAAAATAAAAGTGTGACTTATATTCAGAAATAATTAGCTATTTGGAGATAGACTTGAAAGGATATTACAATTTTCTTTTTATAATTAGCTATTTGGAGATAGACTTGAAAGGATATTACAATTTTCTTTTTCTTTTTTGTTTTTTTAGACAGAGTCTCGCTCTGTCGCCCAGGCTGGAGTGCAGTGGCGCGATCTCGGCTCACTTCCAGCTCCGCCCCCCGGGTTCCCGCCATTCTCCTGCCTCAGCCTCCCGAGTAGCTGGGACTACAGGCGCCCGCCACCACGCCCGGCTAGTTTTTTGTATCTTTTAGTAGAGACGGGGTTTCACCGTGTTAGCCAGGATGGTCTTGATCTCCTGACCTCGTGATCCGCCCGTCTCGGCCTCCCAAAGTGCTGGGATTACAGGCTTGAGCCACCGCGCCTGGCCATACAATTTTCTTTTATAAATGTTGCTTGGTACACAATTGAAAACATCCCAAAATCTACTGTTGAAGTCCTACTCAAAAAGTACCAAGTACCGTTTACTCTGGCTAAAAATTCTCTAACATACATAAGGCCCCGCTAAAGTTGAATACCTGAAAGTACACTACAGTCACTCCTTCCCTTTCCACGGAAAATGGGTTGATAGCTCAGAATCTGTATCCTTTTTCTTCAGTCACACCCACCAATGATCAAGTTGCCAAAAGACAATTTTCCAAGCCACTTTGGAACCGATTGACTGTGATAAAGACATGCTCTGGTCCCAGGGAATTAGTATATCTGTACTTGTGATCATTTCTTAATAGCAACTATCCTCTCATCATCATGATTTGTTTTAATCTATTTCTTGGTGGAATTCAATCATAAAATAAGTCTCAGTTGCATAGTCTCATTGAAAGTGATATATGAAACATCTAGCTTCCATGTCTGCATAAAATAGATTTGGCTATTTGTACTATTTTTGGTGTATTATTTCCCCCAAAGTTGAGTGGTTTAAAACTCTCTCTATTTTTTATTGCCCAGTTATAACAGGTGGCCATCAGACTTGCTGTAGTGCAATCCTTAGATCTAGCAATCTGGTGTAACATACACAGTTTACGTTAATTATCCCCTTTCCACCTTCTGGGAGAATAGCATTTTGATTGCAAATTTGGCACTTTGTCATTAACACTCTGGTTTCTAGATACGCACTGGACCATTTCATAATGCCAAATGAGAATGTTAAACATGTTACTGCAGTGACATTAATTAAATTAAAGTGTATTTCTTGCAATGCAGTAAGTCTGCTTCATAAGTTGAAGCCACCCCCAGGCTGACCTGAAAGTGGTAAGCAACGCTATTTGCTATTTACCTTAAACATATTCCATATCCATGAGCATCACAGTAAATCTGTAATCTGGAATAAAATATTTGTTCAAATAATAATTTCCTCTCTAAAATAATTCCCTTTATTTATATGGATGCTTTACAAAAAAAAAATCAGAATCTTTAGGGTCAATCTTACAGGCATCTAAATCCTCTAGTAGAAATCCATGAGGAAACAGAATTAAACTGCAATCAATAGAACTTGATTTAGATATTCCTATTTCCTAATATGTTTCAAGATATCCTGATCCAGTTGTTCATACTGAGAATTATATACATCGACATATATGTTCACGGGGGAAGGTACACAGCAGATTCAGGAAAGAAGTTAGTATCATCTTATTTCCACTCCATGAATCTGGATTTTTGTATGCCATTTTCTGTTATGAAACAGCACGTTAACCATGGAGGGCTAAGTACAAATGGGAAAGCAGACGGCATGGATACAACATGAACTTCTACTTCCAGCTACTAACAGAGGAGACAGATAGAGAGTGAATACTATAGCATTCCATCTTCTTCCTTAACTTAAATGGAACTTTCTGAGATATCTAGGCTCATCACCTAACACAAAGCAAAAAAAAAAAAAAAATTACATGCATCTCTTTTCTTCATTACCTATTTAATCAGCACTAAAAATATATCAATCTGACATACATAGACCTGTCATGAGCAGTAACATCATTCCAGTTTTTCAGTCATGGCTTAAACTATAAGCCACACATTTATTTTTGTTTGTTTTCGAGACAGGGTCTCGCTCTATTGCCCAGGCTGGAGTGCAGTGGTGCGAGAATGGCTGAACTGCAGCCTTGACCTCCAAGTCTCAAGGTATCCTCTCCCCTCGGCCTCCCAAGTAACTGGGACTAAAGGCATGCACAACTACACCCTGCTCATTTTTATTTGTTTCTAGAGACGAGGTCTCACTATGCTGCCCGGGATGGTCTCAAACTTCTGGGCTTAAGCAATCCTCTGCCTCGACCTCCCAAAGTGCTGAAGTTGCTGGCATTAGCCCCTGTGCACAGCCCCAAAACATTTCTTAAAAATATAGACACTATTATCATTGTGGACAATCATAATTATAGATATAGGGACTACCACATGTAATATTCTCTGGCTAAGGAATATACAGAATGAGGACAAATTTTACAATCTACTAAGTAATTTCAGGATGTTCTATTATATGTGCACTATTGTTACAAAATTCCTCAATATATAGTTTCTTTCTACATCTGCAGTTTCTGCATTCTCACGATGCTGTAATTCAAAATAAAATACTTCTTTTCATGTAAGGTCAGAGTGTGTTTTGAAGAGGAGCCTCACGCCAACCAAATCTGGAATTCTCTGCATTAATAAGAAATTTTATCTGGCAGGTGAGTCATCAAGCTGAGATTCCTGGTAAGCAGATAAACTTAACCCTTGTCTTGGGGCCTATAAAAAGCATGCTTCTCCTCTGGCAGGGATGGATCAGGTTGCCACAGCCTCTAAGGTAGTAAGCTTTTTATATCTGCAGCAACATCTCCCAAGTCACTTCAAAGCACTGGGTTTATCTATTTTCTCTCGTTGCACAGCACTATAAAAAAGATTGCTGATCTCTAAGAAGGAGAAACAGAGACGTGAATTCCTTTTTTGAAGGCTTCTCCAAAATGATCTAGGAAATAGCCTAACACAGGATGATGCCCAGAAATCTTTTCCTTAGCTTTGCTTCTTTGTCTGATACTTAGCTTGCACTGCGTTTGTTCCAAAATCTGAACATATAAGTAGTTACTTTGGCACTCAACAAACAGAACAATGTTGTTATACACTAAAAAGCAAGGAGTGGTGTATATAGACATATTTATGTGTAACTGAATGGTTGAATATATATAAAATGAATACATGTGTCATGTTACTTTCTAGAATCTTATAAAAATTATCAATTTAAGCTTACCGTATCCCTTTGAGGTACACAGGCACAGGCAAAAAGGTAGTGAACTTGTCATAAAAGTTATTACAATGCCTCAGTTACACAGCTGATGTTGGAATTGAACAGTATTCCTTTCATTGTTTCTTCTTCAAGAAAGACAGCAAGATTTATTATTATCAAGTTCACGATGGCAATGGCATATGAGACAAACTTCATGTATTCTCATGTTTTAGCTCTCGATTTTTACAAATAACTTAGAACTCGGAAGAAGAAGCAGGTCCCAAAAGTTATAAAATACCAATTAAGGAAATGAGAGGAAGATATTATATGAACTGTACAATTTTTACTTACACACAACATACATCCTACTGAAGTTCCTCTGCTATAGGTATAAATACTGAAGGTATTTATAATCAAATAATCATACATAATCATATAATAGTAGATATATAACCATTTACAATATAATTATATATATTCATATAATAGTAGATATAATAATGGATATTTCCATGTACTGCCAAAATAAAAAATTTTTCAATGGATAAGTTCTGTGGCAATATATTGAGCCTTGTTAAGTCAAAGCAGATACTTAATGTTTGCTAACTTTTGGTAAGAGTTTGTTACAAGATTCTTCCATATTTGTAACTACTGATTCATTTAATAAATATTTATGGAGTGCCCACTATGTGTTTTAATATGTTTACAGGTGCCAGGTATAGTTTTAAGTGCTGAGGACACAGCAGAGTACAAACATGCAGAATTCCCTGTCCGTGTGAAGTTTATAACACATTGAATGAATATGTAATAGAAATATCCTAAATATGTAGTATGTCAGATGGCGACAAGAAAATTGAGCAGGGGAAGATATAAGGATGGTTCAACCAAGGCATTCAAGAGGTAGAGTTGGGGGGTGCTGCCTTAAATATGGTGTTCACAGAAGGCTTCAACATGAGCTTCAATTTCATTAGAAAAAAACTATATTATTCCATTTTCTCAAAGAGGAATTATATATCTAAATAACTGCAGAGTAATCTATCCAAAAGAAGTCGAATCTATTCTGAAGAGGCAAGTTACAGTATTTATTACAGTAGTCTAAATCAGTTTATGGTCACCTGTAAATCTGTCTCCTCCATTAGACTGAAGGCTGTTTGAGATCATGGACTTAGTCATGAAATCACAGCATACTGACTTAAACAGAACAGATATTAAGTAAAAGTGTGTTAAGCTGACTCGAAGAAGATACCTAATATTCTCTATGGTATGTCTAAGAGGAGGAACTTTGCCTGTGGAACTCTAACATGAACTTTTGCCTAATCTTAGGGTAATATATCCTTCCATGAGCATAAGGCATATAATGTCCATACTAGGATTAGCAAGGGTAGAGCAGATCCTTCCTTTTTACTCCACACAAAGGCAACATACAAAAATAGTTACCTGGGTTGTACATCTCACTCTCTGTTGGATTCTATTAAATACAGAGATATATTTAATATATATAGGTTCCCTGGGAATAGGGGAAGTTCCAGACCTCACCTGGGAAATACATTAACATGTAAGAAGCTCTCAGTTTAATTCAAGTTTCTGATATTGAGAGTTCCTGTAAAACTAGAATATGTCCAAAAAAAAAAAAAAAAAAAAAAAAAAAAACCCCACAATACTATGTTGAGAGTCCCATGAACCTGGGTAATAAACTGTAACAAATTGAAGAGATTTCTAAGACATAATCTAATTCTTAAGTGATATTATTCCACAAAATCTATTACATTTAGTTGCACAAGAGTGTATTACTATTACTATCACCACTATCGCCAATTTTTAAAATAAGGACTTCTTATGGAGCAGGCACTGAACTATGAACTATGAACTTTACTATGAACTATGAACTTTACTATGTAATGCTCTGTTATAGGTGAGTTAGTATTCTTTCTTTACATATGAGAAAATTGAGGCTTAAAGAACTTAAATACTAGCCGGGTGCGGTGGCTCACGCCTGTAATCCCAGCACTTTGGGAGGCCAAGGTGGGTGGATCACCTTGGAGGTCAGGAGTTTGAGACCAGCCTGGCCAACAAGGTGAAACCTCATCTCCACTAAAACTACAAAAACTAGCTGGGCATGGTGGTGTGTGCCTGTAATCCCAGCTACTCGGGAAGCCGAGGCAGGAGGATCACTTGAACCCAGGAGGTGGAAGTTGCAGTGAGCCGAGATCATGCCACTGCACTCCAGCCTGGGTGACAGAGTGAGACTCTGTCTTAAAAAAAAAAAAACAAAAAACCGAAAATGAAAAAAAAAAAACCTTAAATATCTTTCTACTGTCATGCAGCTAAAAAGAGTGCCAGGCCTATCCTGAGCACCCGAATACCTGACTTCTAATCACAATGCTTTGAAGATTAACATTTTATTAAAGTTTAAGGTGGTAATTATTACTTTCAATAATAAGCATATTCATTATCACAATTGGTAGAGACAAGCAAGATTCTAAAGCACCTGGATACATGTCACAGGAGAACTAACATGGCATCAAGAATGCTAGCAAGAAGAGTCCTGCAGAAAGTTCTATATGCCAGCTAAGTTTTAGCATAATGTCCTTTGGAATTTGCATTGATGTTATTAGAGATGCATTTATTCATTAAATACATATTTCTTAAATACATAACAATGAGAGACAATAAAAAATTTAAAGCAGATGTACATTTAAGATATATGATATGAATTTTGGTAAGATAATGTACTGAAGGGGGCAAGCAGAGGCTAATAAAATAACCCAAGTGAGAAATGATAAATGTTTGAACTAACATAGCGGCAACAAGACTGCAAAGATAAAAGTGGGCACAGGACAGAGATCTGAAGAATTTCAGGGAACTGTGACCAACTGTTGAGGGATAGTAGAGTAAAGCATAAAATTACTCTTAGATTTCTGCCAGGCAGGTGGATGGTAGCGCCATTGAATGAGAAAGGAAATACAAAAAGACAAAATGAGGTTCTCGTGAGAACAAAGATGAATTTTGTTTTAGACAATAAAATGAAGCTCCTCTGGTCTTCCAGTTAGCAAGGAGAAAACCAGCTTTGGAGTTTAGGATTAAAGGTACAAATTAGGGAGTTAATGAATGGCACAGAAGTGGTAAGTGAAGGCCACGGAAACAAGATAAAGAGGAGAAAAGCAGGTATGTCAGAATGTCAGTATAGGCAGTGCCAGAGAAAATGAGAGGCTGAAGGAGACCAGGATGGAGACTGACAGGCAAGAAGGGGAGGCAGGAATACATAGGTTACTACTTCTAGAGTTAATCCTGATAAAAACATATCTAGTGGCAGTTCTACCTTTGACAGAGTCTTAACCGTATTTTTAAATTTATCCCCTGGGAAAGTGGGAAAGTTGAGAGCGTCTGGGCTGTCTCCATAGTTTAAAGACCATCAAATGTCTACCTAAGATTTTCTACCAGGCATAATTTTCATGTAAAACAGTTGTCTAAATATGCAGCAGAAACTCACAATTTGAAATTTCCTGAAGAAATATTTTAAAGGTGGGAGAGTCCATCAAAGGCATTGGGTTTTTTTTTTTTTTTTTGCCTAAGTACTAAGAAACACTTGCCTTTATTCTATATTACCGTGAGACATTCAACAAAAGATTACACCTGTTCTACGATAATAGCATATTTTAAACAGTGAATACATTTTCTCAATGAAGTGTTGTGTTTTGGAATAATTTTAGATTTACTAAAAAGTTCCAAAAATAGTACAAGGAGTATACTCTTCATCCAGTTTTCAGCAGTGTTAACATCTTGTCTAAACATGGCACATAGGATACAACTAAGACTGACATTGGTCACTACTATTAACTAGACTTTCAAGCTTATTCACATTTCAACAGCTTTCCACTAATGTCCTCTTTTTCCATTACACAACAGAAATCAGGTTAACATACTGCATTTAGTTGTCATGTCTTCTTCATCTACTCTGGCCATAACAATTTCTCAGTCGTTTTTTCTTGGCCTTAAAAATGTTGGTCAGGCATTTTATGGAATATTCTTCAATTTGGAGTTCTTTGACTACTTTAAAGGTTAAAGTGGAATTATGGATTTTAGAGAAGAACTCCACAAGTGCCCTTCTTAAATTATATCCATGTAGGAAGGTGTTATTAATATGATATAACGATGTTAATGTTGTTCACTTGATTGATGTGGTATCTGCCAGCCTTCTCCGCTATAAAGATTTTTTCCTTTTCAGAATACATTTTTATACACACACACACACACACACACATATTTTCCTTTAGACCATGCCAAAGATATCAGTTCATGAGAACAAGCTGTACTGAGACACTGGAGTACCTGGAAAGAAATCTCTTGGGGTACTATCATGGTTTTTCCTGCAACCCCATCAGTCACATCTTTTTATGCTGCTGAGTAATTAGTCCAATCAGACAGTTAGCCTTAAATTTTATTTTCAATTGAGGAGAATGTTCATATTTAGTATGAACATAAAACAAATCCACAAGCCCATTACAAAAAAATAATGTACACCTAAATCCAATACTGATAATTAGAGGATATAACAAAATATTCTAAGTTCATAATATTTGCTGATGTATAAAGATAATGTATCTACCTGAGAAATGCCATGTAGAAATTAAATAGAAAGACTACGCTTAACAGAGTCCTAATGGTCAAGAGTCAAGAAATTCAATTTGGACATAATCAAATAATACAGAAATGTCTTAAGACATGTAAATCACAATTCAGTACTTGCCCAGCCTATTAGGAAAATAAAAAATAAATATATAATAAACCTATGGCCTTTAGTAGTATTTAAATCACAGTCATTTATGTGTGTGTGTGTGTGTATATATATATATATAAAAGCATTTGCCCTCATTCATATAACCTACTCACCATCGTTCATTATTTGATTAAAAAACTGCTTAAGAAATAACATGGCATAATACAAGCAGGCTAAAATGTAGAGGTTTTAGCAAATAAAACTAGTATTGGTTTAGATCTCTAAAGCATTCAGATTGAAATTAATGGGAACTTTTCTGCTCAGATTTTGTCTAACATATAGTCTATGTTTAAAATTGAAGTAACTGATCCTGTTGCCATATAATACTAGTAAATATCCTAAAGAGACCTAATCCTGTTATTCTTAGGGCCTTTGAATCTTAATTTATTTCTGCTTTATTGTAAAGAATGTGCATCTTATATGTTTAGATGTTTAGAGAGACAGCTTTTAATGTTTTCCACCAAATCCCAGGGTTTAGATCTCAAGTGTGTATCACAGCATTCGAAAATATGTGTCCTTTGAAGACTCAGGCATATCAGATGGCATCCTGATAATGTATTATTCATGACTCAGTTACAGATAAACAATGTGGCAACATGAAAGCAAAGCCTTAAAAAGTCCCAGGTATGAGAGAATCCTTTTGTAGAAGAATAAACATTAAGGGTGATTAGGGTTAAATTAGATGAATACATGAACTAATAAGGTAATTTAGGGGAATTTTAAAAATTTAATCTCATGTTCTAGACAGTAAACTCTTTTAGGATCAGGACAGACCTAATTCAAATTCTATGAATTTCTAACATATAGTTCTTTAATATTAAATACTATTTTGCATTTTATTTATATTACAATTAACATTTTATAGTAAGAGTCTACTATAAAATATACTTTGATTATAAATTCATATTTATAATTTAATAAGTAGAAATACAAAATATATAATAATTTGATATGATTTATTAGATGGAGAAGAGGCATATAAAGATTTGATACAGTTTATGTGTATTATCAGAAGAAATTTTAAAAAGCCTCCATGATCCCATATGGAGGTAGGAGTATGGGTGGAGGGAAATCCTGTATTATTTTCCCTTCTAATGTTGCTTTTATCTTGCTATAACATCAAATAAAATACAGTGTTGACCTTCCAAGTTAAATGTAAAGTCAGGTGGAAGCTCACAGATACTCCATTTCCTCAGATTTAATCACTCTGCCCACTTTTTAATGGGGTTGTTTTTCTCATGTAAATCTGTTTAAATTCCTTATAGATGCTGAGTATTAGGGCTTTATCAGATGCACAGATTGCAAAAATTTTCTCCCATTCAGTAGGTTGTCTATTTACCGTTTATAGTTTCTATTGCTGTGCAGAAGCTCTTTAGCTTAATTACACACTATTTGTCAATTTTTGCTTTTGTTGCAATTGCTTTTGGCATCTTCATCGTGAAATTTTTGCCTGTGCCTATTTCCTGAATGGTATTGCCTAGGTTTTCTTCTAGAGTTTTTAGAGTTTGGGGTGTTACATGGAAGTCTTTAATCTATCTTGAGTTGATTTTTGTATATGGTGTACGGAAGTGGTCCAGTTTCTGTTTTCTGCATATGGCTAGCCAGTTCTCCCAGTACCATTTATTAAATAGGGAATCTTTCCCCCATTGCTTGTTTTGGTCAGGTTTGTCAAAAATCAGATGGTTATAGGTGTGTGGTCTTATTTCTGGGTTCTCTGTTCTGCTCCACTGATCTATGTATCTGTTCTTGTACTGCAGCCCTGTAGTATAATTTGAAGTCGGGTAGCATGATGCCTCCAAGCTTTGTTCTTTTTGCTTAGGATTGCCTTGCTTATCTGGGCTCTTTTTTCAGTTCCATATGAATTTTAAAATAGTTTTTTTCTACTTCTGTCAAGAACGTGTTAGTAGTTTTATTATTCAATTATTCAATGGGAACAGCATTGAATCTATTAATTACTTTGGGCAGTATAGCCATTTTCATGATATTGATTCTTCCTGTCCATGAGCATGGAATGTTTTTCCATTTGTTTGGGTCATTTCTGATTTCTTAGAGCCATGGTTTGTAGTTCTCCTTGAAGAAGTCCTTCACTTTCCTCATCAGCTGTATTCCTAGGCATTTTATTCTTTTTGTGGCAATTTTGAGTGGGGAGTTCATTTATGATTTGCTCTTAGCTTGCCTGTTGTTGGTGTATGGGAATGCTAGTGATTTTTGCACATTGATTTTGTATCCTGAGACTTTGCTGAAGCTGCTTATCAGCTTAAGAAGCTTTTAGGCTGAGACAATGGGCTTTTCTAGATATAGGTTTATGTCATCTGCAAACAAAGATAGTTGAACTTCCTCTCTTCCTAGTTGAACAGCCTCTATTTCTTTCTCTTTCCTGACAGCCCTGCCTAGAACTTCCAATACTGTGTTGAATAGGAGTGCTGAGAGAGGGCATCCTTGTCTTGTTATATAATAACTCTTACATTTCAAGCCTCCCCACATAAGTTAGATGCTTCTTCACAACACACTATTCTTTGTCCAATCTAGTATATAAAGTAACGGGCTTTAAGTACTTCTCTGGGTCGCCCACTCCTACAAAGTGCTACCCGCACTCTGTGTGCACTACAATAATACTTCTTGAAACACTCTTCTCCCCTTTTCTGTCTGATATAGTCTGGATGTTTGTCCCCTCCAAATCTCATGTTGAAATGCGATCCCCAATTTTTGAGACAGAGTCTCACTCTGTCACCCAGGCTGGAGTGCAATCTCAGACCTCCACTGTTCGCTGAAGTTATAGGAAATGAAGGTTTGCTAGCTTCAGTAAAAGATTTCGCTGAAGGCACAGATACATAGGAATGTAGAGGAGTTTATCTAAATAGCTGGTTTACTATGTGGTCCTAGGACTTTTTCTAAATAGTTTGTTTACTGAGTGGTCCTAGGACCAACCTTTGATCATCTGCGGGCTCATGACTGTTCTCTACTCAGGAGGTCGACAATGTTAATTACCCTCTAGTGGTGTTTACTTGAGAACTTTGTCATTTAATCTGTACTAAATAAATGTGAACTTTGCTGTCTTATGAAGGCCGAAGCTGCAGACTCAGGCAGCAGAACCCCTTAGCCCCACTGACAGGAAAAATATCTGTGTCAGTGTATGTCTTTCATCTGTCACTGTGTCAGGGTCTGTGGGTCGGACCCGGCACTCTGCCTCCTGGGTTCAAGTGATTCTCCTGCCCCAGCCTCCCAAGTAGCTGGGACTACAGGCGCGTGCCACTGCCCCAGCTAATTTTTTTATTTTTAGTAGAGATGGGGTTTCACCATGTTAGCCAGGATGGTCTCGATCTCCCGACCTCGTAATCCGCCTGCCACGGCCTCCCAAAGTGCTGGGATTACAGGTGTGAGCCACCATGCCCAGCCAAGAGAACTGGTTCTTATGAAGAGCCTGGCATCTTTCTTGCTCCCTTCTTGCCATGTGACAGGCCTGCTGCCCCTTCACCTTTTGCCATGAGTAAAAGCTTCCTGAGGGGTCATGAGAAGCCAAATAGATTCTGATGCCATGCTTATACAGCCAGCATAAGCATACGCCAAATACAGCTCGTATCTATAAATTATCCAGCCTCAGGTATTCCTTTATAGCAACATAAAATGGACTAATGCACTGTCTAGCTCCCATTTGCTTATTATGTCTCAGCCTTCTCTAAAAAGCCTGTCCCCCAACTGTGTTATGTTCCACTCTCCTGTATGTTCTTGTAGTGCATAAAACGTACCAAACTTTCAAGGAGTACTTCTTATATGCAAATACTGCTGTCGAGTTATGAATAAGCAGACCTAAGCTCAGCCTCATGGGCTGTACAGTCAAGCTGGCAAGAATGACTTTAGGTAAACAATGAGAAATAATTAATAAAATGATCAAAATTGTTCAGAATGCCCTAAAGAAAAAATAAAGGAGGGTATGGAAATGTAGAGTAGCTAAACCTAACTGCGAGTGATAGTTGAGGACAGCCAGTCAAACTCTGCCATGCCCACTATTCTAAGTGAAGTAACTCAGAAATGGAAAACCAAATACTGCATTTTCTCACTTATAAGTGGGAGCTCACCTATGGGTGTGCAAAGGCATAGTGATACAACGGACACTGAGGACGGACACTGAGGACTCAGAAGAGGAGAAGGTCAGATTTCAACAATGGGGTTGAGGGATGAAAAACAAAACCATTGAAATAAAAAATATATAAAGATAAATAAATGTATCAGACCTCAAAAAAAAAAAAAAAAAAAAAAAGAAACCCTCCAGCATGCATGGGCTAGATTAAAAAAAAAAAAAAAAAAAACAGAAGACTGTCAGATTTGTTTCCAGATCACACCCTCATCTCCTAGTTTGGGGCTCTCTCTAGATTTGGGCCTTGTTGAATTTAAGATATGATGATTTGTTTCAAGGCTCAATGACAGAATACTGTATTATAGATACTATCAGTTAGACACAACGCATTAGACTCACATAATTGCATCACAGCTTTTAATCATGTCAGTGGAGGTGCTGGGAAAAACAAAAGACAGCTGTGAATATTTACATTTTTTTCCCTAAGAAACACCAAATCAGTGATATCTGGATGAAATAGATAACTCTCAATCGGTTGTTTTCTGCTTTCATTAAACAAATGTTTAATTATATCAGTTTACTGCTGGAAATAGCACAATACATTTGATATAGTTCAGCAAAGCTACAACAGAGATGAGAAATGTTCACTCAATTATTTTTGTTGAGTTCGCAGATCAAGCTGCTTGCCAATTGTGATAGTTAACAAGGTTTTACTTCAAAGGGAGAAAAGAATGTACTACTTACTGCAACTTAGTAAATATATGTTAGAGTGTATCTTTAACAAACTTTTGCTAGAGAGTAAATTTTGGTTAGAGCTGCTGCTCTGATATCTATCCCATCCTGCCAAATATGTATTAGCCATGTAGTTTGAATAGATAAGCCACGTGGATTGATCCCACACCTGGCTCCAGCCCAAGACAATCAGGATTCTCTCGTTCTCCTTTGCCAAAAGCAAGAGTGGTTTAAAGGAGAGATCTTAAGGGTTAAGTCCGATGATGGTGGGAAGTGATGTATCCCCCCAGCTCTATGCCTTAATCCCCCTACATGTGAAGGGTAAAATGTTACTGCAGGTGGCAGTTGGAGACAATCAGGGAAGCCAGTGTGAAGACAAAACCTACAAAGCGGAGCCGAGATAAATAAAAGAAAAAGAGCGTGAATTCTGATTGAGCTCTGTCTCAAGACTGCCCTATATCACTTGGTATTGACGCAGGTTGACATGTATTTTCTGTTACTTGTACTATCAAAATCATTGTAATATACAAGCGTGTTTTCCTACTTTTCTTGGTTTAAAATTACACAACTGATCATTCATCTCAGCTTAAAACTTATTGCCCTTGCTAGTGCGGGGGAAAAAAGGTCAATTGCCATTCGATGCTTCAGGTTTAATTTTGAAGCTCTTCATTAAACACAGTCTTAAAATACTTTGCATACCATTTCAACAGGTATCAAAAAATGAAGTATAAACTTGTGTACTAATTAATGCAATTAAACATTTGGATGCTAGGTGAAAATCAGTACTGAAAACTTTAAAGAGCACAAATGCAAGAAAATGCAAAGCAGTAGACTCTTCTCTGGCTTAAAAAATATTCATTTAAATAAAAATTTGCAATGATAGCTCAGGGGCCACATCAAGGTCATATTTGTTTTGCCTGTATAATATGCAAATAGACATAGTGCAAAAATACATAGAGCTCTTCATGGCAACAACCAACTAGAGACGAATAGTAGCTAGTCACTTTCAGGCAAGAATGAGTCCCCAGTTTTGATTACTTGGCACACGGTCCAGTTCAACCATTTTATTACCATGCCACTGTAAGATGTTTACATTTGTGTCCCCTGGTTTAAGTGCACACGTTAATGTTTTGACAGCTAAGTGCAGATTTATCTGCTATACGGGGGGGGGGAACCTGACAGCAATTAAAAAAAAAAAAAAAAAAAAAAAAAACACAGCACAAAAGTAAATATCCATTTCAGCTGAGTGAAAAAAAAAACAGTTTTTTTCCACATCCTTTGGAATAACCATCAAATACATGTATATCTTACCTTTAAGTCTTTTTCTTCTATCTTCTTTTGGAGCACTTTAAGGCACTTAGTAAAGTCAGTGTGGTCTTGATCAGGAGTTGAAATAAGCTCACACCCCTATGTATTAAAGTAAAAGAAAAGGTAAGAATAAGTAGTAATTTCACCCTTATGAACAAGATCAAGAGCTACAAAAGTAAAGATAAGGTATCAATAGACATATCCTATTATGCCTTTACAATTCTCATATCATTAGAATCATTATCATTATCTTTTTTATTTCACATCATACGACGTTTCAGGAATGGTATTAGAGTGTTACAATAATGGACTGATTATGACAATCGTTTTACTTAAGAAAGTAGAGATTATACTACATTAACGGGTCTTTAAAAAATACTGATGTGATGACATTCACGATTAACATAAGGACTTTGATACATGTGTAATAAATTATATTCTCAGCTACCTGAAATTAAAATGAAACTATTTTGATGAAACTTTGAAGTTCTTTAAGCAGAAATGACAAGTTTACATGAATGAAAAAACTAATATGAATATTGAAGTAATAATAAAACTTCGTATTTTAAGTAAAATCAAGACAGCTGTCCTACAATATTATTTGATAAAAGCCTCTTTCTCCCTTGTGAGGCACAAAACAAGGAGTTATGCCTGTGAAAATATGTCCCCTGGATTATCTTTTGGACATTATGAAATGAATTTATAAGTTCTTTGCCTTCTCTACAAGATAACTTACCCAGTGAAAAACACTGAAATATATTTATAAGTATGAAGCCACAAAAGTGCCAGTTTGTTGGCACTAGTGAACTTGGATGGCTAAAGAAACCATATTTTTGAAATGACACCTTTTCCTCCAATGTCATACAGAGGCAAAGGTACATAAAAGTGAGCACGATGGGACTTCAGACTTCTTAATTCAGGAATAAAACAATTCTTGGACTCTGACAAACAGCTGAGTAAGGGAAAGTTAAATATAATCTAGTATATAAAGTTGCCATTCAAAGAGTTTTCAAGGATACAAAACACCCATACTGCCTCTTAAATTATTCTAAGAACCATTCTCGGTAGATTTAAAGGTTCTTCTTTTACTTCAAGGTCTCTTTAAATGTGTCAAGCTCAACCTGTGCTTCATTCATTTATGACTGTCCTACAATATAGTGACCAATGAAAAAATTAATTTCTCATCATTCAGAAATATATTATGCTCTAAAAGATGTATATGTCATCTTTACAAGATCATCGACATATACTTTCTTGACCCTAAAAGAACATTGAAATTTACTATAATCACCAAGCAAGGACATAAAGAAGTGACCCTTCTCAGGTTAACACTCCTAAAAAAGAAGATAGAAGCATATGGCAGGGCATACAGGATATTAGCATGGTTGAACAGAACAGGCTGCCACCAAACCAAAAATCATTATGCTGAAAGTTCCTTAAGGGCAGGTTCATTCATTATTGTTTCCAGTGCCAGGCACTGGTTTGTTGCATAGTAAATGTTCAATAAACGTTTAAATAATATTCTTGAGGAAGAAAATGGATTTTTACAAATACATTTATAAAAATGTACACTGGCTAGGGGGTACAATCGTACAGTGTCTTATTGCTAAATATACCATAAATGACAATGAAAGTTGTCTTCCTCTTTTAAATGCTGACAATAGACATACTCACCAAAAACGAAATAAAATTTAAATGGCAAATAGAAACAACATAATGGATGATTAATAGATCATTATCTGCCTTCACAGAATCCACATAGAAAGCCATGGGGAAAATGACAGTTAAACAAAACCCAAGAAGTAATCTGTCTACCACTGTAACATTTTGTAGATTAAGAAAATAAAAACAAGAGATAAAAACTGATTTGCTGACAACTGGACAGCTAGGTAGTAATTAGCAGCAAAGCCATGAGTAGAAATCCTATTTATTTACTCTCACAAAGTAAAACAAGTTCTGAGATAGCTGATTGAAAAATGTCATATAACATCTCTAGAGTTAGTTTCACAAGAAGGATACTATACAAGAAAAGCTACTTGAAACATATGAGCAAGGCGGGAATATCTTACTTTACCTCATCACTTACAATAAACACATAGAAATGCTTGGCTCAGGACATGAAGAGAGATTATTAGCACTGAAAAAATCAGACTGAATCTAACCCAAGAATTTCTATAAACTTGTTGAAGGTTTTTAACTGCTAAAAAAGCAGCCATTCACAAGTTGAAATGGTTCTAATCTCATCACAGACTGAGAACGAACTCACTAGAAGTGGAAATAGCTCTAATAACAGGGCAGCATCCAACAGTTAGAAAGGAGACCTGCAGAACAAAATCTTAACCAAAGTGCAGTAACAGGCCTGTGGCCAGCTAAGGACGTTTTTGCTGTTTTCTGGTTCTTAGGGTAACATTAAGATGTAAGAGAGGAGAAACAAAGATAAAGATGAGACACTACCAAGATCCTGCAAACAAGGAATAATGTAGAAATACTCTAAGGTATCAAGCAATACTCACCTACTATACATTAATATTTATGATTATTTTATACAGAATAAAGCCCAATTTCCTAGCGTCAGAAGCACTGAGGTGCTGTGAAAAATTCCACTGATATGATATTTTCTTAAAAAAAAAGACAACCCTCATACTCACTATCCAAGGACTGAGAAGATATTAAAGGCATGAAATTTAGCGAAGTAAGAAAGTATATGACTTTCTAATAAGTAGTTTGTAATGTTAGTTTCCTAACAGAAATGCACAAAACCTAGACTTATGATGCCAGTGAGTGGGAATTTTTGTTTCAACTACTTCTATCTTTGATTTTTTTTTCTCAATTACATAAAATATGTTGTTTTTACGATACGATGTATCATGTTATGAACCAACAAGTGGCTCCACTTTTCAGATTATACTTTTGCGTTTTTGGTTTTTTGTTTTTGAGACAGGGTCTCTTTCTGTCCTATAGGATGGAGTGTAGTGGTACAATCACGGCTCACTGCAGCCTTGACCTTCCGGACTCAAGCAATCCTTCCACCTCAGCCTCCCAAATAGCCGGGACTACAGGCATGCACCACCATGCTCAGCTAATTTTTTTGTAGTGATAGGGTTTTGCCATGTTACCCAGGCTGGTCTCAAATTCCTGGGCTCAAACGATCCTATGGTCTTGGTCCCCCAAAATGCTGGGATTATAGGTGTGAGCCACCACTCCTGGCTAATTAGTCTTAAAATATAATTTTTCACATATACATGGAAAGAGCATCAAAGACTCACAGGAATAGAAAGATAAGAAAAGTCATCTATTGAGTGGATGATATTTTTCGTGGAACTCAAACAAACGATTATGATTTACATGAAAGAATAAGGGACCAAAAAAAAAAAAAAAAAAAAAAAGCAAAGGCAATCTTGCAAAAGCACACAGTAGTTGAACTTGCCTTTCCAGTTATTCTGACATACAAAGTAATTAACATAACAGGGTATTGGAAGAATGAAACTGTAGAATATTAGCACCACAGAAGCATAGATATTTGCTTGTGTGATTCACAGCTGTCTTCTAGGAACTAGAACAGTGACTGGCACAAAGAAAATTGTTCAATATATGGTTGGTAAATAGATAGCTGAACAGAAATGGGAAGACAGAAATATACACAGATGCATATTTGAAATGTACTAGCAAAGTCTCAAAACATTTACAAAAAAAAAACAGAAAAGAAAATGATTGCAGTAGGTAATATTTTAAACAAGGTACAAAAATAAACATAAATCTGAAGAGAATGAACTGATAAATTCAGCTACTTTTAATTAAGTCCTTTTTGTCATCAATAAACAATATGCATAAAGTAAAAAAAGAAAGCTTCAAAATGAAAGAAGGTATTTTCCATGACCATAACTAAAAACAAAAGGTTACTATCCAGCATACATAAAGAATTTATAAAAATCTATAAAGAATAACTGGATGGAAAAATGGGCAAAATATTTCACTAGGCAAGTTAAAGAATAGCAAACCTGAAAAAGCCAATTGTATTAGTCCATTTTCATGCTGCTGATAAAGACACACCCTTTATAAAGACATAAAGACTGGGCAATTTACAAATGAAATAGGTTTAATGGGACTTACAGTTCCACGTGGCTGGGGAGGCCTCATAATCATGGCAGAAGGAAAGGAGGACCAAGCCATATCCTAAGTAGATGGCAGCAGGCAAAGAGAGCTTGTTCAGGAAAAAACTCCCCTTTTTAAAACCATCAGATTTCATGAGACTTATTCATTATCACGTGAACAGCACAGGAAAGACCTGGCCCCATGTTTTAATTACCACCCACCAGGTCCCTCCCACAACACGTGAGAATTCAAAATGAGATTTTGGTGGGGACACAGTCAAACCATATCACCAATACACATGAAAAAGCCAATAGACCTGTAGGACTGCTTGAGTGCAGAAAATTGAGACAAGCCTCGGTAACATAGCAAAAGCCCATCACTACAAAAAAATTAGCCGAACATGGTGGTGCACACCTTGGGTGGCTGAGGTGGGAGAATTGCTTGAGCCCAAGAGCTCGAGGCTGCAGTGAGCCATGAAAGCAAATACACAAAATATTTTAATAGGCAAGTTAAAGACTAGCAAGACAGAAAAAGCCAATACACATGAAAGGATGTTGATTTTCACTAGAAATCAGATAAGCCCAAATAAAAATCACTGATATACATTTGTCATACCTTACATTAACAAAAAAACTTGTGGCATATTTAAACAATGGGTTATTCTATGACAAAAAACGAATGAACAAAAAATCACAGAAGAATAAATGATACATTCATGAGGTATAGAATCACACAGGCAGTACAACTGCATATATATACACAATGTAAAAACATGCTTATTACCTTTACATAGGATTTAGTGTTGCTTTTGTTAAAGTATTAAGAAATATAAGAGAATAAAATTAACCATGAGAAAGGGTCACACAAGTCTTGAACTGTATAGGGAGCGTTTATTAAGTCAGGTTGTGGTTACAAAAGTATTTGGTTTATTATTTTTTATACTTGTACATACCTTAAACATTTCTGATATGGTTTGGCTGTGTCCTAATCTTGAATTGTACTTCCCATAATCCCAATGGATTGTGGGAGGTACCAGGTGGGAAGTTCTTGAATCATGGGAGCAGTTTCCTCTATTCTGTTCTCACGATACTGAGTCTCATGAGATGTGATGATTTTATAAGCATCTGACATTTCCTCTGCTTGCACTTACTCCATTTTGCCTCCCTATGAAGAAGGTTCCTGCTTATCCTTTGCCATCTGCTATGACTGTAAGTTTCCCAAGGCCTCCCCAGCAAAACAAAACTGTGAGTCAATTAAAGCTCTTTCCTTTATAAATTACCCAGTCTTCGGTATTTCTTCATAGCAGCATGAGAACAGACTAATGCAGTAAGTACCAGGAGAAGGGTGCTGCTGTAAATATGCCTGAAAATGTAGAAGCAACTTTGGAACTGGGAAACAGGCAGAGGTTGGAACCATTTGGGGGACTGAGAGGACAGGCAAGTGTGTGAAAGTTTAGAACTTCCTAGAGACTTCGAGGGTTAAGAAGACAGGAAGATGTGGGAAAGTTTAGAACTTCCTAGAGACTTGTTGAATGGCTTTGACCAAAATACTGATAGTGATATGGACAATGTAGTCCAGGCTGAGGGGGTCTCAGATGGAAATGAGGAACTTCTTGGGAACTGGAGCAAAGGTGACTCTTGCTATACTTTAGCAAAGAGACTGGTGGCATTTTGCCCCTGCCACAGAAACATGTGGAACTTTGAACTTGAGAGAGATGACTTAGGATATCTGACAGAAGAAATTTCTAAGCATCAAAGCATTCAAGGGTAAGCAGAGCATAAAAATTTGGAAAAGTCACAGCCTGATGATGCGATAGAAAATATAAACCCATTATCTGGGGGACAAATTCAAGTCGGCTGCAGAAATTTGCATAAGTAATGAAGAATGCAATGTTAATCCAAAGACAATGGGGAAAATATCTCCAGAGAATGTCAGAGATCTTCACAGCAGCCCCTCCCAACACAGGCCCAGTGGCCTAGGAGGAAAAAAATGGTTTCATGTGCTGGGCCCAGGGTCCCCCTGCTCTGTGCAGCCTCGGGACATGGTGCCCTGTATCCTAGCTGCTTCAGTCCCAGCTGTGGCTAAAAGGTGAAATGATTAAGCTTGGGCCATTGCCTCAGAGGGTCCAAGCCCCAAGTCTTGGCAGCTTACACATGGTGTTAGGCCTGAAAATGCACAGAAGTCAAGAACTGAGGTTTGGGAACCTCTAACCAAGATTTCAGAAGATGTACACAAATGCCTGAATGTCCAGGCAGAAGTTTGCTACAGGGGCAGAGCCCTCATGGAGAACCTCTGCTGGGGCAATGCAGAGGGGAAATGTGGAGTTAGAGCCCACACACAGAGTCCTGACTGAGGCACTGCCTAGTGGAGCCATGAGAGGAGGGCCACCATTCTCTAGATCCCAGAATGGTAGATCCAGCAACATCTTGTACTTCCACCTGGAAAAGCTGCAGGCACTCAATGCCAGCTCATGAAAGCAGGAAAGAGTGAGGCTAGTCTGTACCCTGCAAAGCCACAGGGGTGGAGCTGCCCAAGGCCGTGAGAGCCCACCTCTTGCATCAGCATGACCTGGACATGAGACATGGAGTCAAAGGAGATCATTTTGGAATTTTAAAGTTTAATGACTGCCTTATTGGATTTTGGACTTGCATCGGACCTGTAGCCCCCCTTTTTTTGGCCAATTTCTCCTATTTGGAATGTGTGTATTTACTCAATGCCTGTACCTCCATTGTACCTAGGAAGTAACTAACTTGCTTTTGATTTTACAGGTTCATAAGCAGAAGGGATTTGCCTTATCTCAGATTTGGACTTGGACTTTTGAGCTCATGCTGGAATGAGTTAAGACTTTGGGGGGACTCTTGGGAAGGAGTGATTGTGTTTTGAAATGTGAGGACATGAGATATGGGAGGGGCCGGGGCCAGCATGTTATGGTTCGGTTGTGTCACCACCCAAACCACATCTTGAATTGTAATCCCCATAATCCCCACAAGTCGTGGGAAGGTCCTGGTGGGAAGTAATTGAATCATGGTGGCAGTCTCCCCCATGCTGTTCTTGTGACAGTGAGTGAGTCTCATAAGATCTGATGGTTTTATAAGTGTCGCACATTTCCCCTGCTTGCACTCACTCTATCATACCACCCTGTTTAGAAGGTGTTTGCTTCTCCTTGGCCTTCTGCCATGACTGTAAGTTTTCTGAGTCCTCCCCAGCAATGTGGAACTGTGAGTCAATTAAACCTCTTTCCTTTATCCCAGTCTCAGGTATTTCTTCATATCAGCATGAGAATGGACTAATAAAATTTCATACTATTTTTAAAGTCATTTAGTGCTTATTACTAAGGAGTGGGGCCAGTGTTGATTCACTTTGCTATCCCCAGTATCTAGAACAATGAATAATACACAGTAAGCATACATTAAACATTTGGTTTATGATCAAACTGAGTCCCTTCTTTATCCCTCACACTAAATTGGTACACATTTACAGTGACAGGAAATTTCTAACTAGCCCACTGCATATCTCAATAATTCTATTAAAATTTCATAATATTATTGTATCAAGTATATCTCCCTTTATTGTCTTGTAACTGATCTTAGTTGTACCTTCTTAAGATCATACAGAAAAGGTCATACATTTCTTTTAAGTTAGAAAACTCTGTTTCATTTTCTTATCTCCATTCCATTGATCCTGAGATATTTAGGATCCAGATTTACACCCAGTAACGTATAAACTAGCCCTCTCAGCTTCAGTAGACACTCACAGAGAAGACAAGCATGTGTTCCCCAGCTGCGTCCACATCTCAGCCCAACACTGACTAGGACAGGTGGGAACAGAGCCCTTTACCAAAACATTAGCAGTCTCTCCAGTGCCGGGCGTCTGAATATCAGTACAAGACAAGGCATATTCTCAACCAAAACCAAACTAAATGAACATATATCAAAAAATAACAGTCTGAAAAAGCAAGATATTTTATTAAGAACATGCCATGAAGCATTAAGTATTATAAATGTTTTCAAATATTAGAGTGTGATTTTTGCAATAAGAAAATAATTCTTTAAGATGATTTACGTCAAAATGACAAAGAACTTACAATGATTTTCCTGCAGTTTTTAAACAATTCAAATACCATTGGTTCTAGTTTCACCAACAAAGACATTATTCTCAAAGCTGCTACATGTATATGAGAAATAATCATATACAGAAGCAGGGAAAGAAACACTGTTTTCTTACATGGCATCCTGCAAGTAATGAAGATTCAGAAAATAGATAAATCATGCTGTGAAACCTATGGTATGAGACTGGAACTCATGAGAAGTAATAACTTACTTAGAAAAATGGCAATAATAATTATAAATATTTCCTGAAGGTTCTACACTAGATCATTCACATAAAATTTTATATATACACATACAACAGAGCATATATGCAAATCTATATGCTATGAGACATAAAGATATTAAATAAATGTAAAATATGACTTCAATGATGACAATCACTCAAGACAAATATTAGTTATCTAACATCTGTTAAATCAATGAGCTAATAAGTAAATGAAAAAATATATAAATGAAAACAAAGGCAAAAATAATGAGGAAAGAAAGGTATAGGAAGAGCACATTAGTTGCTGACTAAATAGAATCATCTCTCAAAGAAAGAACAATGGCAAGAGGTGGCTGGGGCTTCTCCACTCCTACTCTCTCTGACCACCACCACCAGAGCACAAGAAAAAGTACATTAAGTGTATGTTGCTATGTACATGCTGTATGTGCTTGCTGTGCAAATACAAAGTCAAAACAGAAATTCGGAACCCTCAAACTGCCAGGAGCACACTTAAATATGCCATATATCCTTGACATAAACTGAAGATTTCACTTACATGTATTTATCAACCACACACAAAGAATCGTCATTTTCTACAATTTGATTGTTTACAAAAGGCACAAACCAGAAACTTTCTAACTCTCCATAATTTTATATTGCCCCAGCCTCTTATGATTCTTATGTGAAATGTAGAGAGGATACAATTCATATCAAAAAGTAGCTGTTGAACTTAAATAAGACATGGGTATAAAAGGTTTTCATAACTTCTTTCCTTCATCTAATCTTTGTTAAAATTTCACCTTCTTAATGAAGCACACCCTGACTACCCTACTTAAAACTGTGACTTCGTGCACTTCTCTCTGCTCGACCCTAGCAAGCCTGATCTGGGCTGTCCCGACTGCCCTTACCCTACTAAGAATTTTCTGTTTTCTCCAAAAGAAATAACACTTTCTAACATAGCACATATTATTTATTGTCTCTTTATACCAGGAGGCAGGGCTAATCCTCAGTTTTGTTTTCTGTTTTATCCTGAGTACCTCAAACAGCACACAGTAAGCACTCAGTAAATATTTACTCAATAAATGAATGAATGAGTATTTGCTATAATGCAGATGTCTCATGCCATATGTTTGAATAACAGTACACGTTCTACATATTGTACCGTGGTGAGAAAATACTACTGATAATGACAAAATGAACATTTTGTTATTTCCTAAAATTATAAAGCTGCAAATATATTAGTCCACTTTCACACTGCTATAAAGAACTGCCTGAGCCTGGATAATCTATAAAGGAAAGAGGCATAATTGACTCACAGTTCAGCATGGCTGGGGAGGCCTCAGGAAACTTACAATCATGGCAGAAGGCAAAGGGGAAGCAAGGCACCTTCTTCACAGGGTGGCAGGAAGGAAAACAAATGCAGGAGGAACTGGCGCACACTTACTAAACCATCAGATCTCATGAGAACTCACTATTATGAGAACATCATGAAGGAAACCACCCCCAGGATTCAGTTACCTCTACCTGGTTTCTCCATTGACACATGCAGATTATAAGGATTACGGGGATTACAATTCAAGATGAGATTTTGGGTGGGAGCACAGTCAAACCGTATCAGATATAGTCTATGCTTTACAGTCGGACTGGCACCTCAATCTCTTGGTAGCCTAAATTAATCAATAGAGGACATTTCCCAATTAAAAATAATTAAACAAGCTGTTCAGTTTAACATTCTTATAATAGATAAATGCTAATAAAATATTTTGAGGCTAAACTCAAATAGGTGACATGTGAATACCTGTTGTATTATTTGATTGGCATTTTTCATTCCTCTGTGCATTAAAGTGGGACGACTGGAATTGATCAGTTCCCTCCCTCACCTCACACATACACCTAACTGCAAGCCTTTCTGACATCAATGCGAAAAACATACAGACAAAACATGTAGTCCCAGCTAAAATGGAAGCTTGCAACAGATTGTCATGGTAATATGAAGATAGTGTCCTTTGTATTTCTTCCATTTTCTTTAAGTTCTTAGGATGAACACTTCACCAGAACAAGTACAGTAGTCCCCCCTTTTCCATGGTTTTGAGTTCCGGGGTTTCTGTTACCCACAATCAACAGCTGTCCAAAAATAGGTGAGGATAATACAATCAGATATTCTGAGAGAGAATGATCACATTTACATAACTTTTCTTTCAGTCTATTCTTATCAATGTTATATTGTATTACTAGTTATTACTGCTGATCTCTTACTCATTTACAAATTAAACTTTATCAAAGGTATGTATGCATAGGAAAACAGTGTATACAGAGTTCAGTACTATCTGTGGTTCCAGGTACCCACTAGGGATCTTGGAACATATCCCCTGTGGAAAAAGGGGACTCCTATATAGTAAAAAAAAAAGATACTACATCCCCAGCATGCATTCCTTCTCTTTATTAGATACTAGCACCTGAGTTTTCTTTGAATATTTATTTACCCTCTCTCAGGTATACAATTAGATACTCAGTTGTGGAGGTATCAGGACTGGTAAAGATGATCAACATAATTTATCCCCTTATCCACTGCAAATTGTTTGGAGATGAGTACACGCCACAATTTGGGCCAAAGAGAGAGCAAGAATTGCTGGGGTGTGTGCATCAACCCTGCAAGAGACTTCTCCTCTTCAGTAGAAAGACATGTTGAGATGGCAGCCAGTCTACAACACAAGAGGACAGCCTAGAGCCAGAGATCCACAATGCGGCACCTGAGAATGAAGCTGGTAGTGCGGGTCAAAGAGTTAAACAAGAAACCAGTACCTGGGGGCTGTTCTGGTAGCCCATGAAGCCTCACTGAAGCTGAATCCTCCTGTATCCTTTTTGGTTATATGAATAAATATTTGTTTTATTTTGTGTGGTTAAAGCTATTTGTTTTCATTGCTTGCAATATAAGCAGTTCTTACCACCAGCCTTTCCACAGATGAAGAAAATATTCATTTATGTGGTATGGCTGAAATAGAAGACACCTAACAAATGACTTCTTTTTTCATTTCAATGATTGATTGATTGATTGAGTTTGAGACGGAGTCTGGCTCTCTCACCCAGGCTAGAGTGCAATGGCATGATCTTGGCTCACTGCAACCTCCACCTCCCGGGTTCCAGCAATTCTCCTGCCTCGCTTGCTGAGTAGCTGGGACTACAGGCATGTGCCACCATGCCCAGCTAATTTTTGTATTTTTAGTAGAGACGGGGTTTCACCATTTTGGCCAGGATGGTTTCGATCTCTTGACCTCATGATCCGCCCACCTTGGCCTCCCAAAGTGCTGGAATTAATAGGTGTGAACCACCGCACCCAGCCCATTTCAAGGTTTTATCTGCATTTAGACATGAAAATGAATACTAGGTGGATTAAATATTTAAGTTCTTGCCTGTCATGCCCAGGTCAGTATCTAGGAATTTTTAACATGCAAAAATTTAAAGACTATGTACATTGGAAGGCCAAAGGAAGGTAAACATTGAAAAGCGTATAGATCTCCAGATTGGGAAAGCCGTGGTCCCTAAAGACATGATATGTTGCCCTGGTATTAGCAGACTCATTATCAGGTTGGGTAATGAATTTGTGCTAATTAAGTATTGTCATTAAAATAGTGTTCTACCTTCTTCGGCCATTTCAGCACAAGATAAGAGTTTATAATGACATATATAATTTTACCATAAAACACAGAGAATTAATACCTTAGCAAGTATTTTATCCTTGGTATTACCTAAAAGGTCCTAAGACATAATTGAAAATTAGCCAGAAATAACTGTACATTAGGTAAAATAGGGACCAAAATTGCAAATTTTATATAAATACACACGTGTATGTGCACACACATATATACATAGTGGAAAAGACAGAATTTAGGAACAAACTGGTTATACAAAAAGAAATTTTCTTCCACATGTAAATTTTCCTTAAACTTTCATTTGACTTAAATATGAAACTAGAGACCTGCCAAAAAGTTTTAATAAACAATACATTATAAAGATATCTTCCATTATACTTGGCTGTAATAACAAAAATATTAAAAATTGAATTGAAAAGATATAATAACAAGCTGAATACCAAGTTCAATAAGAACAAACTGAAATAATTCACAGTGATAAAGGAAATATCACAAGTTCACATTAAAATGATGAATGCCCTAAGGTCTCCAAACACAAAATTTGAAAGCAAATATTAAAGGTGCAGAAAGTTACAAATAAGGTAATTTAATCCTAATTGTCCACATGATCATCCATCAGGTTTGAGGGGACTGAAGAACAGAAAGAGGCAAAAAACTTACTAAAAGAGAAGCAGTATTTTACAAAGGGATACTCATGGAACAAATTAAAGTGGTACAACTCAATCTCACACACACACAAGCAAAAATTCTTGTCTGGCAAATCTTGTCTATTATTTGGGGAAAACAGGATCTTCAGGCACAAAGAGTAAACGCAACACTCCGTGAATACAGGGAAACGGACGTCTGCACTCTCAGTCACTAGCATAGTATGGGGACATATCAATAAGTCAATACACGTTTAGTGGCTAGACAAATGGTGGTTCAATTAAAACCATTTCTCTCCTCATAAAAATAATGGTATTTTTCTCATAAATATAAACATATAGAAACCAGAAAATGAATCTCACACAGAGAAGAAATACTTATTTTTTACTCACTATATACTAATGCTGCTTTGAGGAAATTAAGTAACTCTTTTCTATTTGGACACAATTAATGAAGATTCTTAAAATAACAAAAATTAGCATTTCATATGCAATTAAGTAAAGTTTAAAATACATTAATGTTAACAAAACTAACATCCAGTAAGGAAAATTGAAATAGACATGCACATCAAGGTTAACAAATGCAGTAGTATAAAGTACTACAGAAAAAATTCAGAATATGTTTGAATAAGTTTTAACTTATTTAAAAAAAAAATGACAAGGAAAAAACTAGTATTAGGAACTTAGCAAAAAATTAAAAATAAACAGTTTTTGGAACATGCCCTGGAATGATCAGGGTTCAGCTCAATTTCCCATACTGCCAACATCTAGAGCTATAGCAAACATAAAATATATGCTTGTAATATATGGTCCTCATCATAATAAAATCACAAATCATCTAAGGGATAGGTTTATGTTCAGTGTGGTATATGTATGCATTTTTTAAAAAGAAAGAGGGTTAAAACAGTATGATTTATGGTGAATATTTATTTTAACTAAGTAATTTTACTATTGAATTAACCTAATATTTTATTAGCACATTAATTACTTAGGTCTATATGAATATTAAAGTCTACCTTATGAGTATTAACATATCTTATTAGAATAACCAAATAATTTTATCATACAGAATTATCAATCTACCCTATGACTATTAAAGTATTAATTGAAACATAAGCTTTAAGCTGTAAGCTCCTTGCAGCTACCCGCTGTACTCCTTTGTTTACTATTCCCAGGACAAGAGCCCAACATAGTGTGTAGCAAGTGGTAAGCACTCAATAACGAATAAAGTAATTTATAAAGGCATAGCAGATGAGATAAATTATCCCTTTAGGCAAGGGATCAGCAAACTTTTCCTATAAAGGGCCAGATAGTAATTTTTTCAACTCTGCAGGCCATAGGGTCTCTGTCCAAACTACTCAACTCTACCTGTGTAGCATGAAAGACTCTAATAAATGAATGAATGGAAATGGCTGTGTTCTAATAAAACTAAATTTAACTTGCTTACAATTTTCATGTGTTGTAAAATTTTCATTTGATTTTTTTCAACTATTTAAAAATGTAAAAACCATTCTTAGCCTGCCAAAACTACAAAAACAGCTATCAAGCCATATTTGGCCTGCGAGTTGTATTAATAGTTTACCAAGCAACCCTTCTTCTAGGCCTACAATTAGATATTGTCCATATACCACTAAATGCTGTATATCGTAAGAAATTTAATATGAGGAAAAAGGCTTAGATTGAAAAAAAAAATCCCTCTGAACTTCATAGCTCCATCTGTAATAGAAGTAATATAAAAATCAGAATTGTCAAAGATCAGATGGCTATAGATGTGTGGTATTATTTCTGAGGACTCGGTTCTGTTCCATTGGTCTATATCTCTGTTTTGGTACCAGTACCATGCTGTTTTGGTTACTGTAGCCTTGTAGTATAGTTTGAAGTCAGGTAGCACGATGCCTCCAGCTTTGTTCTTTTGACTTAGGATTGTCTTGGAGATGCGGGCTCTTTTTTGGTTCCATATGAACTTTAAAGCAGTTTTTTCCAATTCTGTGAAGAAACTCATTGGTAGCTTGATGGGGATGGCATTGAATCTATAAATTACCTTGGGCAGTATGGCCATTTTCACGATATTGATTCCTCCTATCCATGAGCATGGTATGTTCTTCCATTTGTTTGTATCCTCTTTTATTTCACTGAGCAGTGGTTTCTAGTTCTCCTTGAAGAGGTCCTTTACATCCCTTGTAAGTTGGATTCCTAGGTATTTTATTCTCTTTCAAGCAATTGTGAATGGAAGTTCATTCATGATTTGGCTCTCTGTTTGTCTGTTACTGGTGTATAAGAATGCTTGTGATTTTTGCACATTAATTTTGTATCCTGAGACTTTGCTGAAGTTGCTTATCAGCTTAAGGAGATTTTGGGCTGAGACAATGGGGTTTTCTAAATATGCAATCATGTCATCTGCAAACAGGGACAATTTGACTTCTTCTTTTCCTAACTGAATACCCTTTATTTCCTTCTCTTGCCTGATTGCCCTAGCCAGAACTTCCAACACTATGTTGAATAGCAGTGTTGAGAGAGGGCATCCCTGTCTTGTGCCAGTTTTCAAAGGGAATGCTTCCAGTTTTTGCCCATTCAGTATGATATTGGCTGTGGGTTTGTCATAAATAGCTCTTATTATTTTGAGATACATTCCATCAATATCAAATTTATTGAGAGCTTTTAGCATGAAGGGCTGTTGAATTTTGTCAAAGGCCTTTTCTATATCTATGGAGATAATCATGTGGTTTTTGTCTTTGGTTCTGTTTATATGCTGGATTACATTTATTGATTTGCATATGTGGAACCAGCCTTGCATCCCAGGGATGAAGCCCACTTGATCATGGTGGATAAGCTTTTTGATGTGCTGCTGGATTCGGTTTGCCAGGATTTTATTGAGGATTTTTGCATCGATGTTCATCAGGGATATTGGTCTAAAATTCTCTTTTTTTGTTGTGTCTCTGCCAGGTTTTGGTATCAGGATGATGTTGGACTCATAAAATGAGTTAGGGAGGATTCCCTCTTTTTCTGTTGGTTGGAATAGTTTCAGAAGGAATGGTACCAGCTCCTCCTTGTACCTCTGGTAGAATTCAGCTGTGAATCCATCTGGTCCTGGACTTTTTTTGGTTGGTAGGCTATTAATTATTGCCTCAACTTCAGAGCCTGCTATTGGTCTATTCAGGGATTCAACTTCTTCCTGGTTTAGTGTTGGGAGAGTGTAAGTGTCCAGGAAATTATCCATTTCTTCTAGATTTTCTAGTTTATTTGCATAGAGGTGTTTATAGTATTCTCTGATGGTAGTTTGTATTTCTGTGGGGTCGGTGGTGATATCCCTTTTATCATTTTTTATTGCATCTATTTGATTCTTCTCTCTTTTCTTCTTTATTAGTTTTGCTAGTGGTCTATCAATTTTGTTGATATTGTCAAAAAACCAACTCCTGGATTCATTGATTTTTTGGAGGGTTTTTTGTGTCTCTATCTCCTTCAGTTCTGCTCTGATCTTAGTTATTTCTTGCCTTCTGCTAGTTTTTGAATGTATTTGCTCTTGCTTCTCTAATTTCTTTTAATTGTGATGTTAGAGTGTCAATTTTTGATCTTTCCAGCTTTCTCTTGTGGGCATTTAGTGCTATAAATTTCCCTCTACACACTGCTTTAAATGTGTCCCAGAGATTCTGGTATGTTGTATCTTTGTTCTCATTGGTTTCAAAGAACATCTTTATTTCTGCCTTCATTTCGTTATGTACCCAGTAGTCATTCAGGAGCAGGCTGTTCAGTTTCCATGTAGTTGAGCGGTTTTGATTGAGTTTCTTAGTCCTGAGTTCTAGTTTGATTGCACTGTGGTCTGAGAGACAGTTTGTTATAATTTCTGTTCTTGTACATTTGCTGAGGAGTGCTTTACTTCCAATTATGTGGTCAATTTTGGAATAAGTGTGATGTGGTGCTGAGAAGAATGTATATTCTGTTGATTTGGGGTGGAGAGTTCTGTAGATGTCTATTAGGTCCGCTTGGTGCAGAGATGAGTTCAATTCCTGGACATCCTTGTTAACTTTCTGTCTTGTTGATCTGTCTAATGTTGACAGTGGAGTGTTGAAGTCTCCCATTATTATTGTATGGGAGTCTAAGTCTCTTTGTAAGTCTCTAAGGACTTGCTTTATGAATCTGGGTGCTCCTGTATTGGGTGCATATATATTTAGGATAGTTAGCTCTTCCTCTTGAATTGATCCCTTTACCATTATGTAATGGCCTTCTTTGTCTCTTTTGATCTTTGATGGTTTAAAGTCTGTTTTATCAGAGACTAGGATTGCAACCCCTGCTTTTTTTCTTCTCCATTTGCCTGGTAGATCTTCCTCCATCCCTTTATTTTGAGCCTATGTGTGTCTCTGCATGTGAGATGGGTCTCCTGAATACAGCACACTGATGGGTATTGACTCTTTATCCAAATTGCCAGTCTGTGTCTTTTAATTGGACCATTTAGTCCATTTACATTTAAGGTTAATATTGTTATGTGTGAACTTGATCCTGTCATTGTGATATTATCTGGTTATTTTGCTTGTTAGTTGATGCAGTTTCTTCCTAGCTTCGATGGTCTTTACATTTTGGCATGTTTTTGCAATGGCTGGTACCTGTTGTTCCTTTCCATATTTAGTGCTTCCTTCAGGATCTCTTGTAGGGCAGGCCTGGTGGTGACAAAATCTCTAAGCATTTGCTTGCCTGTAAAGGATTATATTTCTCCTTCACTGATGAAACTCAGTTTGGCTGGATATGAAATTCTGGGTTGAAAATTTTTTTCGTTAAGAATGTTGAATATTGGCCCCCACTCTCCTCTGGCTGGTAGAGTTTCTGCTGAGAGATCTGCTGTTAACATCTACAGCCACCTGATCTTTGACAAACCTGAGAAAAACAAGAAATGGGGAAAGGATTCCCTATTTAATAAATGGTGCTGGGAAAATTGGCTAGCCATAAGTAGAAAGCTGAAACTGGATCCTTTCCTTATTCCTTATACGAAAATTAATTCAAGATGGATTAGAGACTTAAATGTTACACCCAATACCATAAAAACCCTAGAAGAAAACCTAGGTAATACCATTCAGGACATAGGCATGGGCAAGAACTTCATGACTAAAACACCAAAAGCAATGGCAACAAAAGCCAAAATTGATAAATGGGATCTAATTAAACTAAAAGGCTTCTGCACAGCAAAAGAAACTACCATCAGAGTGAACAGGCAACCTACAGAATGGGAGAAAATTTTTGCAATCTACTCATCTGACAATGGGCTAATATCCAGAACCTACAAAGAACTCAAACAAATTTACAAGAAAAAAACAAACAACCTCATCAAAAAGTGGGCAAAGGATATGAACAGACATTTCTCAAAAGAAGACATGCATACAGCCAACAGATACATGAAAAAATGCTCATCATCACTGGCCATCAGAGAAATGCAAATCAAAACCACAATGAGTTACCATCTCACACCAGTTAGAATGGCGATCATTAAAAAGTCAGGAAACAACAGGTGCTGGAGAGGATGTGGAAAAACAGGAACACTTTTACACTGTTGGTGGGATTGTAAACTAGTTCAACCATTATGGAAAATAGTGTGGCGATTCCTCAAGGATCTAGAACTTGAAGTACCATATGACCCAGCCATCCCATTACTGGGTATATACCCAAAGGATTATAAATCATGCTGCTATAAAGACACATGCACACGTATGTTTATTGCAGCACTATTCACAATAGCAAAGACTTGGAATCAACCCCAATGTCCATCAGTGACAGACTGGATTAAGAAAATGTGGCACATATACACCATGGAATACTATGCAGCCAATAAAAAAGGATGAGTTTGTGTCCTTTGTAGGGACATGGATGCAGCTGGAAACCATCATTCTCAGCAAACTATCGCAAGAACAGAAAACCAAACACCGCATGTTCTCACTCATAGGTGGGAATTGAACAATGAGATCACCTGGACTCGGGAAGGGGAACATCACACACGGGGGCCTATTATGGGGAGAGGGGAGGGGGGAGGGATGGCACTGGGAGTTATACCTGATGTAAATGACAAGTTGATGGCTGCTGATGAGTTGATGGGTGCAGCGCACCAACATGGCACAAGTATACATATGTAACAAAACTGCACGTTGTACAACTGTACCCTAGAACTTAAAGTATAATAAAAAAAAAAACAAAAAAAAAAACAGAATTGCTGTTAAGATTAAGTGAGATGATGCACAGTGATGAATACGTATCAAATGCTCACCTTAGAACCTGGGAAGAATCTTTAGGAACAGCAGATGTTATAGGCAGACCAGCTCACATTACAGTGAGCAAAATATTAATATTCTCCAAAGAACTTTGTGTCAATATTTGCAAAACTATTTTTTAATTTACTGACAACTGAAATTATTACAAGGCAATGAGTGTCAATAATGCACCTAATTTCAAAATTCCAATGCAAAAGCCATTAGACTGTCATTCTCAATTACTTAGTTTACTGTCTGCCAATAATTTAACTAATATAGGTTAATGAGTTTATACATTTTACACACATAAAACCTATCAGGTTATACTATGCTGACTCCTCTAAAATTCCTTAATGGGAAAGAAAACAGATCCTTTGAAAAAATTTGTAATAACATATTAATTGTTATTTCATGGATTATATCCAAAGAGACTTGGCTTCGTAAAACAAGAGACAAGGAGTTAAGTCTGGTGAAAACATTCCTAAGTTTGCTATTAGCTTTTTCATTTTAGGTCAAGTCATCATTTAGTACTCATCCATTTACCCAGGACAGAAAACACTTGTGCAAATTATCCTGGCAAGATTTTATGGGGCTCTGAGACATCTACTGTAACTTTATGGACTGAGTTTATAAGGTTAGGAACTTATAAGTGCTATTTCCTCCTAGGTATCATGCATATCACTTTTGAAAATGTATTTCCAGTGACTCGCATATAGACCCTTACCTAGTATAATTAAATCCAATGTATATACAGATAATAAACTCTAAGATTTTCAATAAACTAAAATTCTCCAACAAAACATAGCCTAATTCTCTGATAAATAAGATAACCTTTAAAGTATCCAATCTTAAAGAATGTGATCTATTGACAACTGTCTCCCTCACTAAATGAGTAACATTAATAAGAACATTTGAGTACATTTAGTATTATATGAGATATGAATCACTTTACATGAATTACATTTCTGAATCCCCATAATAACCTTACAAGGCAAATGTATTATCACATTTTAAAATATGCAGACTGTAGTTCCCAGATATTAAATAACTTGCCCAAGGTCACGCAATTGATGGGAACACCGTGTGGGATCTGAACCTATCATGCTTTGTACTTTGCTTAGTACCCTGCTTAATTAAACTTTTGTTATTTGGGCACGACTAAGCAGAAAAATGCCTTTATAATTTACAGGAACATTTATTTAGTTGTTTTTCTCTAGTTTTAAATACCTGAACATCCGTTAGCTGTTAGGCAGATGTGATGACCCGCATAACCATGCTACATCCAGACTTAAGAAATCTTCATGATTTTCGCGGCCTCCTGAAAATGGGCAATGAATGCTTATCTATCCCTCCCTCCCTTTTTCCTTCTTCTTCTTCAACTCATTATATTATCTTTATTATTATATTTATGAGCTGACTTTTTCTTTTTCTTTGAAACATACAATTACAATCAACATCTCTGTGTATAAATGTTTGGTGCTGGTTATTTTTTTAGAAATGAATTCTGGAAATAAAATTACTGGGGAAATTATGAGAACATTTTCAGATTCCTTGATATTTGATGCCAGAGTGCTTTCTAGGAAAGTTGTAAAAATATGTATTCCTATTAGTCGTATATAAGGATGAACAGTTCATCCTTTAAAAATATAAGTAATCTTAGGAGAGACAATTCATCATGGGTTTCTTGCTGTGAATTAACGGAATTTATTTACTTGCTCCTTAATAGCAAACAAAAATTGGTTTCATTACGGGAAGGATTATTTCCATTGGAGGAGAAGGAAAGAGAAAGTTAAGATAATTTTGGAGTGTGCAACAGGGATAGGAAGTGGTTCTTTCAGTTGAGGACTGAGTGGCTAATGGACAGTATGAAAAGAAATAGACATGCTCAGAGGGGAAAATAGTTGTCTATCAGTAAGGTAAACGAGGTAAGAAGAAATCAAAGACCATCTGTAAAGTTGCCTCTGAAAACATGAAGTATAATTTCCTATACCTTCATATTGGCATACTGATATGGATTTTCTTTAGCAAATAAACAATGATAAAAGTTTTACTGGGTTTTAACATGTTAGCTTCTTTATTTTCCCCTATTCATTGCTGACATTGCCTTTCTTCTCATCAGTATGCAAGATATACACTTAAAAATATTTGGGGGGGATATTTTCCAGAGTCTTGGAAGAATTGAATATATTCAAGTTTTAATAATAAGAGTCCATAATCATTCATTAAATGGAATTGACTGGAACTCTGTAATTAAAAACTGCCTGCCAGATTAAGGGCACAGCAGGCATAGAGCAAAATGACAGATACTCCAAATAACCAAAGATACAGATCTAAAATGAGCTCTAACTTGTTCTCAGATCTGCTAAGAAGGGGAATAGTTCCATAAAGTAAACTGAAATCTAAAAGATCTCTGTTTGTGGATACAGGTATGAACATCGTCTTTTTCCCTGCAGAGATATAATCATGAAATAACCAATTCCCACTTTCTTCTTCATTGTATAAAGTGTCCTGTGGCAGACTGTCCCTTTTATTTACCAGGCTTCTAGAAACATTTATACTTTTCAAGCTAAAAAGGTTGTTTTTTAAATCATCAAGTAACAGCCTTCAAGGAATGATTTCTTCAGCAAGAATGTCACAGGATTCAACCCTTAAAAACCTAAGTAACAGTATAAAAACTCTAAGTATACTGCCTAATATAATCTAGTATCCTTTTTCTGGTATCTAGATGGTGTATAAAGGAAAAGAAGAAATGCAATTTAACCTTGTAGCAATTCTCCATTCTTTCCCAAACTTAAAGAGACATTCTAATCTAGCATAATCTTCATTGTCCTATGTGTTGTAAAATAACCTTTTCTTTCAACAAGAAACAAAAGCTATAGTGTTTCAAATAAGAAAGCCATCCCTTCTGTTAATGTAAGTCGAACGTCTTTTTAGAACAGCACAGGGTTTCAAATGATGGCTTTCTTCCTAAAACCAAAGCCAGACTTCTGGCTGAAAGAGGGTACGGGGAAAACTTAGCATAGCAGGCTGAGACTGCTGTCTTTAAAATGGCCTGCTTGCAAGATTGGCCTTTGGCTGACATCAGGAAACTTGAATGGTAAATAGTTTCTACACTGACAGAAAACTTTCTTTCTTTGAGAAAGAGTCTCACTCTGTCTCCCAGGCTGAAGTACAGTGACATAATCTCGGCCCACTGCAACCTCTGTCTCCAGGGTCCAAGAAATTCTGGTGCCTCAGTCTCCTGATTAGCTGGGATCGCAGGTGTGTGACACCACGCCTGGCCAATTTTTTGTATTTTTAGTAGGGTAAAGAGTAAATGTTCCGGGGTGAAATACATTTGAGAAACATTAAGGTAAAATTAGATTTTTGGCAGACTTACTTAAAATGATACATGCACAGTGGGTTTCCAAAAGGGGCATACAGAATGTGGCAAATTTCACAAAATCATTAGATCACAGAAATCTTCTTTCTATGAAGCAAAGCAGGACCAGTGCTTTTCTGTTTTAGTTCTAAAAGAAGGATCAGATATCTGCTTCATATAAACTTCAATCTGAACCTACTATTGACTGGGGATACCAGGATAAATGACCACAGACTTCGGCTTCCAGAACTTCATATGTTAACAGGGAAAAGGAGTAAAATGATAGAATTGTTTATCTCAAACTCTGCAAGACAGTATAAACAAGGGACTAACCACCACCTCCAGGTGGGGAATTGTGAAGGGATGAATTCATAAATGAAAGGGCATATAAAAATATCTGGCATATTTTAAGCACTAAAAATATTTGACTGTTATTACTTTTTAGACTGTCATAGTTGGTTGGTTTAGGTGAAGGAAGAATCCCACGAGTCAGACAAAGGAGGGAAGAGAGAGTCACAGAGGCCCTGGAGAACATAGAGTGTAACATCAGATGAATGAGGAGAGGCAGGCAGGTGCCCCTGGAGGTCCTCCTGTGTGTCTCACTGGGAGCTCTTCAATGTAAAGGGCAAAGTCTCGCCCTTTCTAAAAGCCTTCAGTATGTTAAACAAATTCAAACAAAACAAGCTTCAAAAAACATCAATGGCAATAAAGTCAATTTGAAAGGACTATGATTGAGGTAAGCATAAGAATTAAGGTATATTCAAGAGATAGTTTCACATAATATTCCCCTGGCAGTCTCATCATTCCCTTGGTGAGATGCTAATAAGGGTTAGACAGCCAGTCTAAGGAATATAAAGTGAAGAACCTGTCAGTTGTCAAGGGAAACTGTCTGTCTATAATTCCCTTAGCAAAGCCTTTATGTCTTAGCATATGTTAATTAGACTTCATGCTTAAGCCTAAAAATTTATTACACTCCAGGCTTTGTTTCATTTTGTTTATATTTTTTAAGGAAATATATCAAGAAATGGAGTTGAGCTTTATGTATTTTGTATAGTTTCCTCTGTTTGGCATAATAGTCAAACTTACTAACTTCACAATTTCTAACAGTCCAGTTTGTCATTTTCTCTAATTAATTTTTCATCTAAAAGTTGTTGGCATGTGGCTGAGAAGAACTGAAAAAGAGACGTAGTTAAGAGTAGAAAATAATAAGATTCATGAGATTAGGTGGATCAATGCAGATGTTTTTAACTGGAGATTCTGTGAAATGTAAATAGAATCAAACCTGAGGCTTGATCAAATTCAAAAGGATATCCCAAGCAATTCTGATTATGAATCACATCTACATTCATAAATTATGCACTTACAAAGATGAAATGTTTGAAAATATTTTTAAAAAGCAATGTTACTGAGAAATAATAAAATATTAAAAAGGTCTTAAGCAAACAATTTTAGGAAGTAAAATAAAATACTACCAGCTTATATTAAAATAGTGCTTTAGAATTTCCAGAGAACTCTACCTGTATGCCATTATTAGATCATTACTAGAAGCACATGAGAAAGTTGGGGATATAACACTGTGATTTAGTTTCACGTGTGGTGGTAAGATTTTCATATATGTAAATTAACAACACAAATGTAATTTGCACTTAGTTCAAGAAAACAATCACTTTTCTACTTATAAAAGCCTAAACACTAAAATGCACACTGCTAACAGCCAAGATTAAGTAATAATCATTTGACATCCACACTTGAATGTACCCTCCACCCAATAACCCGTCCTCCCCACTATTTGAGAGTCAATGGGTTTAAACTGGAATTAAAATATAAGCACTTTCTGCTTATCGTCAGTAGCCCAATTATGAAAAATCAGACATTCTATTCAAATGCCAACCAGGTGACAATTTCCAATTATTTTGACTGAGAAAGTTATATTTAAACCCAAATCCCCAATTCCTTACAATGTAACTGAAGCACATTTATACAGGTAATAGCCATTATGATGAAATGTAAAATGATGAGACATTTTCTGCTACTGCATCTAACATTCATAGCATTTTCTATTTATAAAAGGGAGCACTGGTTTTTAAAGATTAGATACACTACCCCTGCCCATCGAGAGCACTCTTCAAAAATTTGGGTATGGCCATGCAAGTATTCAATGACGATGCGAAAATACTATACAAAATAATGCTTTAATAAGATATATTCTTCAATAATTCATGCAATTTGCTTTTAAAAACCCTTATCTTTCCCAAGAGGGAAAAAGATACAATGAAAGACAGGAGACAAAAATCTGCCTACATTTCTTTCTCCATTCCTCCAGTTTATAGTGCTAGAATTACCAGGGGACCTGGAATTATCTTATTATCTCTGTAACAGAAAATCTGTGGTTCAGCATCGACTCACCCTTTCTGCTACCCTCATTCACCATATATACATGGGTTCAATGTTCTCCTTAATCAAGCTTGCCTTCATAAATACAGTTACAATGAATCTTTGGGCACCTTCTTGCAATATTCTTGATGCTATGTTCTTCTAAGACTTGGAAGGATTAACAAGAAGATAAAATCAGAACTTGGACCTAGAGTCCTATTCGTGACTTATGACTAGGGTTGTTTTCATCACACCGTCTAGAACATGGCCTTGTGTTGATAATGACACTTTCTGGAATGGCAAAATGCTCATTGATAACACAAAGAAAAACATACCAAAAATCTGCCTATACCCTTGCTAATTTCATATTACCAAATCACTCTGATTCTTCAGTGTTCTATCTTGGCTCAATCTAATATCTTATAGGTTTTTATTAATAGGTAATTTAATAATTTATCAGTTTATAAGGTTTTGATCTTTCACGGTCTGGTCCAACTATCACACCTTTACCCTTGCTGCCTCAAAATCAAAGGTTTAGAGGGACATACTGGAAACATAATGTAAAGTATTTGATTATGTCGTTGACTGTTATCACATTGACAGTGATAGTGGCCTTCATTCCCAGGGGTGCTACATATCCAGTGCAAGGAACAGCTGTCTTACCCAATAGGCCAAAGGCGTTACCTGTTGAGAAGCAGTAGCAGTGACCCAGTCCCAGTTCTAATAACATTCTCTTTATAGAAAACATGGGCATTAATCCTAAAGCTGTCTCTCACTAGCTCTACCATTTTGCTGAAGTTGCTTAGCTTTCTGGGCCTCAGTTCCCTCATCAAAAAATTGGGATAAAGAATGTTGTTTAATTTCTTCTATTTTAAATTACAGTAGGCCCTTCATATCCACAGGGGATTGGCTCCAGGACCCTAGAGAACATCAAAGTCTGAGGATGCTTAAGTCCCTTAATAGGCCCTGCATATCCCAAGGTTCCCCACACACTGTTGGATGAATCACTGGATACCAAGGGTTGACTGTATTTCATATTTTTATTACATTTACATATTTTAACTCCTATCCTATAAACCTACATTAATGGCAAACCCTGGTTATTCTGTAATTTTTTAAGGCATCAGCTAAATCCTGCAAGTAGTTCCTTAACCCCCTAAATATTAAGGAAACATGTTTAAAACTCCCTTTCCTAAATCCATTGAAGACCCAACAGAATACAATAATGAAAGAATATCAGGAGTCTGATAAGATAGCATAGTTTCTTCTAACGTTCTCAGAAAATTAACATGGGGATATGCATAATAGATAGACTGAAGTAGGTGATTTTAGCTTTGAATCAAAGAAGCACTGACTGACCCAGAAAAATGAAAAGTAAAATATCAAGAGGAAAATCAGTAAGAGATATTCCTCGTTCTGAGTTAATAGTAGTGAACCAGGCAGAGAGGAGCTAAGACAAACAGGCAAAAGGGAAAGCACCAAGATGTTAAAGCTACCTCAAAACCAGGACTTTATAAATTCAGGACTGTACACCAGTTGCCAGGCTTAACGCTTTGTATGAAGAAATGTTGGCTACACAATCCACTTTCTGATTTTAACAAAGTTATGGTATTTTAAATTTCTTCACTTTACTAGATTCCCAGTTTCACCTTCATTGCAAACCCAGACCAGGTGGGGAGGGGGTGTATTTGAAAATGAAGATAACCGCCTTTCAATTGTGAAAGAGTGGTGTAAAGGCGGTTTAAGTTGGAGATAATGGCTTATATGAATTGTGTGTAATGTTGCATTAACTTGTTGTAATTATCATCATTATTAAAACTACAGCCAAACACTCACCATGTGCTCTACAGGGCACATTAACTATATAAAAGACATCATCTGTGCCCTCTAGGAACTTAGCCTAAAAGTTCAAAGCAGTGAGTTCAACACTGATACATGAAGAAAGTGGATTATACCGTATCGACCTAGAACTAGGCAGTTCAACAATTAGAAGATTCAGCTAAATCTTACTTTAAAAACTAAACCTCAACAAATATAATTTAGTTTTTAAGGTTAAAATAAAGTGAAGCAGGAAATATAAGAGAAATTCATCAAGGGGCATTAACTCAAAAATTTCCTCTATCCTTGACCCTCATTTTACTGCCTAAGATATAAAAAGGCTGGCTTCCCCTATTTTCTTATCTTGGATAGGTGTGATCAGGCTGGCACTTCTGATTTTAGCAAGCCAGCAGCATTAAAGAAGGGGGAGAGGAGTCACACCTGACCAGATCTTCAACTTGTTTTTTGAGTATGCTTGTCTCTGCCTCTCTCACTTTTCTTCTGCTGCTGAAAATATGATTAATATCTATGCATTTGTAAAACTCTGCATTGTAAGCAAGGCTGTGACTTTTCCATCCCAACGAGGTTGAGGTATGGAGTTAATGAGAAGGGAGACTGTGGGGAATGAACAGGAACATGCCAATGTTAAAGTAATTGAGCATGAATATCAAACACTGACTTGGGAACGGTCTTCATTTGCTGAGGGAAAGTCGGATCAGCTGGTGGGCAGATGGGATGTGCAGAGACCTGCATTCACCACCAGCCCCAGAATTTCCATATCATCACACGCTATACCTTATAAGCAAAGCACCTTTGTGTTTCCACCTAGAATCATGTTTCCTTTTTCCTCTCTTCATTTTCCTACCTTTTTCTCTTCCCTCCTTCCTTTCTGAGACAGGCTCCTTCTCTTCTTTATGAATTATCTAATCTCCCCGCAAGCCTCACGAAGAATTTAAAGTTTTGTGATTTCAATACCTGATGTTTCTTTCCTAAAAAATACATACTTTACTAATGCCAGTTTAGAATTAAACACAGATGACGGTGCTGTGGTTAGAATTACTAATGCTATAATTTTTATTTGAAAAACTCTTCACTGTCTTCCAAAACCACTGAGACCTTGAATTACTGGTTACTTTAATACACTACCATGTGACTTATATCATTCCCAATTAGATCATTTATATGTTCTTTAGTGGCAAGGATCTTTGAAAGATTTGCATAATGAGAAAATTAACACCTTTTCAAAAGATGTAGGTTATTACCAATCTCAAGTTGTAGCGAATAGTTTTATTCAAAACAGAGTAATAATAATTTCAAGAAAACTAAATGTTAAAGAAAAAATGTTAGTCCTAAATTTCAGTGAGTACACAATTATGCATTTTTACAAAAATTCATTTACAAAGATGATTTTAGCAGAGTTTACAAAACCAAAAAATGCACACCTGAAATGTACATTAATTGGGAATTGGTTAAATGAAATAAGACACATTCATTAAATGAAGTTAAAATGATCCATGAGAAACATATAATAATGAGAATATAGGCAACAATTGTGTATTATTAAATGAGCATATATAAATTATAAGCTCTTTTTAAATATATATGTTTAAAGAATTAATTTTTACATAATGGTAATAAAATTTCCCCAAGAGTGTGTTCCAACTTGTCATTTTGTAAGTTTCCAATTTTTTTTCCTCATTAAATTTTTTTAATGGGTCTCAAAATTCTGTGACAAATTTTTGGTCAAGTTGTTTCCATTAAAAAGTACTGATATTAAAAACTAGTAACTTAAAACTGCCACACACAAAAAAGAAAACCAACGTGGTCCACAAAACATTCTCCTTTCCTTCTGAAGGTTTTATGATGCATTGTTATCATTAACCAGTCTTTTACTACTAAACTGAAATGGCCAGTTGAAACAAACAGTTCTGAGACCGTTCTTCCACCACTGATTAAAAGCTGGGTGGGAGGTATTAGGGATAATATTCATTTAGCCTTCTGAGCTTTCTGGGGAGACTTGGTGACCTTGCCAGCTCCTGCAGCCTTCTTGTCCACTGCTTTGATGACACTCACGGCAACTGTCTGTCTCATAGCACGAACGGCAAAGCAACCCAGAGGTGGATAGTCTGAGAAGCTCTCAACACACATGGGCTTGCCAGGAACCATATCAACGATGGCAGCATCACCAGACTTCAAGAATTTAGGGCCATCTCCCAGCTTTTTACCAGAATGGCGACCAATCTTTTCCTTCAGCTCAGCAAACTTGCATGCAATGTGAGCCGTGTGGCAATCCAGTACAGGGGCATAGCCAGCACTGATTTGGCCTGGATGGTTCTGGATAATCACCAGAGTAATGAAGCCAGCTGCTTCCATTGGTGGGTCGTTTTTGCTGTCACCAGCAACGTTTCCACAACGAACATCCTTGACACACACATTCTTGACATTGAAGCCCACGCTGTCCCCAGAAGAGCTTCACTCAAAGCTTCATGGTGCATTTTGACAGATTTTACTTCAGTTTTAACGTTGACTGGAGCAAAGGTGACCACCATACCAGGTTTGAGAACGCCAGTCTCCACTCAGCCAACAGGAACAGTACTAATACCATCAATTTTGTAGACATCCTGGAGGGGCAGGCGAAGGGGCTTGTCAGTTGGACAAGGTGGTGGCAGGATGTGATCCACAGCCTCAAGCAGTGTGGTTCCACTGGCATTGCCATCCTTACCGGTGACTTTCCATCCCCTGAACCAAGTCGTGTTAGCACTTGGCTCCAGCATGTTGTCACCATTCCAACCAGAATTGGGCACAAATCCTACTGTGTCAAGGTTGTAGCCAGTTTTCTTAATGTAAGTGCTGACTTCCTTAACGATTTCCTCGTATCTCTTCTGGCTGTGGGTTGGCTCAGTGCAATCCATTTTGTTAATACCAACAATGAGTTGTGTCACCCCCAGTGTGTAAGCCAGAAGGGCATGCTCTCGGGTCTGCCCATTCTGGGAGATACCAACTTCAAATTCACCAACACCAGCAGCAACAATCAGGACAGCACGGTCAGTCTGAGATGTCCCTGTAATTATATTTTTGATGAAGTCTCTGCATCCTGGGGCATCAATGATAGTCACGTAGTATTGCTGGTCTCAAATTTCCACAAGGAGATATCAATGGTGATACGACGTTCACGCTCAGCTTTCAGTTTATCCAAGACCCAGGCATACTTGAAGGAGCCCTTTCCCATCTCAGCAGCCTCCTTCTCAAATTTTTCAATGGTTCTTCTGTTGATGCCACTGCATGTGTAGATCAGATGGCCAGTAGTGGTGGACTTGCCCGAATCTACGTGTCCAATGATGATAATGCTGACATAAGTCTTTTCCTTTCTCATTTTGGCTTTTAGAGGTAGTCTTCATGACACCTGTGTTCTGGCGGCAAATCCGTGGCGAAAAAGTGTAAGTTTCCATTTTGAATGTATATTACAATTGCTAAAATAAAAAAACTGTAAAAGGTAACCAACCAATGAGTTTATCAATGTCTTCCTATACACCATGAAAATTGGAAACAACACAGAAAAAGCAACCATATGAGAAAGATCTTGAACAAAAAAGTGTTTACAATTTACCTTAGTAGCATAGTATTCTCTGACTTCAGGCCTAATAGAATCAAAGTCTCCATTGATGAATTCAGGCAAAAAGCTGAAAGAAACAGTAAGTCAAGTAAGTCAACTAGTTATTTCTATTTATTTTTGAAACTTTAAAACTGTGGCCAAGTGTCGTGGCTTGCAACTGTGATCCCAACACTGAGAGGTTGAAGCAGGAGGACTGCTTGAGGCCAGGAGTTCAAGACCAGCCTGGGCAACATGGCAAGACCCTATCTCTACAAAACAATTAACAAATGAGTTGGGCATGATGGTGCACACCTGTAGTCTCAGCTACTTGGGAGGCTACACGGGGAGGATCACCTGAGCCCAGGAGTTCGAGGATATAGTAATCCATCACTGCATAACTCCAGGCTGGGTGACAGAGCAAGACTCCATCTCTAATTTAAAAAATAAAAAACAAACTGTGATTATAAGGACCAAAGAGAAAAGTAATATACTCAGAACAAAACCAAAAACACAGAAACTATTTTTAGAGAGAATAGGATGTTATACCATATACTCCTGGTTTCAATGACTGAGGCAAACAACAGGTATCCAACCAATTCATCACCTGAGTCACAATGTCAGAGAATACTTATCTTTTTCAACAAATAGATAACAATTAAAGGTAATTGGTTTAAAAAATCCTGACAGAAATACTCATCTTTGCATATTACCTTGTACATATATATAAGGTTTTACATTATTGCACCTCACCCAAGTTCAGAAATTTCAACAGATAGGAATAGAACAAATGATCATGAGGATTCTTTGAAATTCTGTGCCAAGCAAGAGTCAGTTCAAAGACATTTTCCAAATATTCTATCGACATATGTCTAGAAACAGGAATCTTTTAGTTAAGTCTGAAATACTACAAGAGTCAAGGTTATTAAATATATAGAGAGATTCCCAGATGTGGTTGTTTCTAATAATATTACTACTGCCTTTACTTTTCTCCCTGCTATATTTTTAAGTCATTTTAGAAAGCATACCTCACTCCATCTATTATACATAAGCCATCATTTGCTATTTTTACATAAAATATTTACATGACCTGGTAGAGTTTCTTCCCACTTAAAACACCTAATTGTAGAGAAATAAAACATCCCTGGATTTCTCAGTACTGTGCAGAAACCCTTAGCCTGCTGAGCCTCAGAAATGTATGTGATACAAAGAAGGGAACGGTTGCTTTCACTTCCTGTAAAAATATTCCACCCTTCACATGCCATGAGAATTAAAAATGTAACCATTTATCTAGTTAATTGCTTTGATTCAAAATACGAAAACTTCTTAGGTCTTCTCAAGAGGGCCAAACTGTTATCTGATGAACTAGGTCCCTAGCTCAAGAAGACTGGGGTGTTATATTTCTGGGTATGACATGTCAAAAAAGGGGAAGCCACAGAACTTGGAGAAAACTCTATGTCATAATATATAAAACATGGGGGGTGTTATCTGGCTCCTGGAGACATTTTACTAATATACCAAAGGGGTTAGGATTCAGGTCCAGAAAATTTCTAAGGAGACCCTTTCAGGAGGGGAGAAACACAGCTGTATATTCTACTTAGTAATAAGAAAAATAAAAAATAAAAATATATTGCCTTATCCGTCACCTATGGGTGTACAACTACCAGCAGAGGACAATGGACCTGGCCTTCACTGCTTGGGCCAAGGCGTAACAAACTAAGGCAAAGGGGACTAATGTTATGACACATCTCTCTCAGAAAATCTGATGTGTGAGTTCAGAAGAAAATTAATACAGATAAAATTTGGGGAAAAAAAATACTAACCTTGTCCTTTAGCACATTTCTTTTTGTAAGGTTCTTGACTCAATTGAAAATATTATTTCTGAGGTCAAACCTAATCTAACTGATATCTGTGTTGGGCCACCTCTTCTTTGTGTTACCACAAAGATCTGTACCATATAAACTCCTTAGCTCGGACGAGTTAGGCCCAACTATTTTTTTATTAGTCGATTCATTCCACAAATATTCTCTGAACACTATATGCAAAAGACTACAGCTAATTTCAGAAAAAAGTAGAACTGGAAAGTAAATGTGAGTACTTAGGTGTTTAAATCACATCTGGTTTCAACATCTTCCCGTAAGTTTTCTTCCTGGAAACTTCCCTGTACACCATATCTATTACTTTCAATTTCATTTTATACCTATTAAGGTAAATAATTTATACCTTACCCCTGATAGGACCAAAAATAGACTATTAAGTTTTTTCTCTTTATTTTTTCTTGTCGTATGAATTCATTCATTTTCAAAGTTTCTTTAAATGTTTCCACCCATCACCATATAACTGCGTGCAAATTAATACTCAGATGAATTGCAGAACATTAGGGCTGGAAGGAATAAAAGAAATTACCCTTCTAATATCCTCTTTATCCTTTCTGAAGAACTGAGATCCAAGACGTCAAGGGCATTTTATCTGTAAAGCCAATGTCCAATCTATTTCACCAAGTAAAGCAACCATTTAAAATTAGGACTCTGGGTCTGGTTCAAGCAATATCCTGGGAAGACCGACCTTATGTTGCTCTCCAAATTTTAGTCTCTCAGATCTCTAGAACCAATTTGGCAGTTTCCAAATAGTATATTGATTTTGTCAATAAATATAAACAAAAAATAAAAGCTGATACACACAGGCAACTGAGCATCTATCCCCTTAGGGACAAACCATCCTAAAGACAATGAGGTCTCCCTATATCTTACACTGTGAATAATGAAAGGAAGCATTCATGCAAATTCACTTATATTTTAGTGGAAAATATTAATAGGAACACAAACTTATACAGGTAGTAGATACCTAACTTCTGGTAACTTTTAATATAGTTTTCTCCAATGTAACAGGTATGCTTTCACATTGAATCAGGATGCTTATTTCTAAGAAGACCCATGCCAAAAATACACCTGGCATTCATGCTGAGATGACTAAAATAATTATAACTTTTCGTCATATAATGCACTCGTTTTTGAAACTTGCTGAAAGGTACTTTTTGACGCTGCAATTAAAAGCCCATCTCACTTTTCCTGAGGTGCCTGTTGCCATGGTGCCTGGGCATTCTGAAGAGGTACTTACTGAGGATGACACTTCACAGATGTAGAAGAGCTATGTTATGATATAAATGACAGTTTACACAAGCAGATTATTTTCAGAACTCTTTGGGGACTGATTACACATAGCAACTGACTAGGGGTACATGGATTTGTGTAGCCACTGACCATGTTTCTACCTACTGTCGACTTAGGCACACTGATCTCTCTTTTCTTTGCTATCCTCAATCTATGAGGACTGACTTGTTAGTACTGAAAGGTGTTCCAAACTCTTCACAAATGGCCCAATCAGACTCCTTTAACATTTTCATTTTTACTCTTACCATACTGGTCACTCATTCATTACAAAATAAGAGTCTAAAAAGTACTGAGATCAATTAGTGAACTTAAGATCCATCACACGTAATAATCAAGAGGGAGGCTGATAAATTTAGGAAATATTCTAAATACAGTGGAGTAGATAGAATGTAACTACTGCCTTTACAGGGCCTTTTCTGATACCATTGAAGGAGACTGTCCCTCCATAAAGCGGTTTTTGTTTTGTTTTGTTTTGTTTTGCCTCCAGGAAAGACACTATTGCTCCCTTAAAACTTGAATAGCACTAAAATCTCTTATTTTCCATTTCATTTAAAGCAAGTTCTATGTCTTCTAGCTTCTAACAGATGGTAAGGCCTCTGCAGCAGGATCTGTCTCTGATGGATCTTGGTACGCCCCAAAGGATGAAAGACACTGACACTGCAAATGATATAATAAGATGACGAGGTAGAGAAGGAGAAAGAAGGGAAGAAGGAGGAAATGAGGCGGGGGCTGAAAGGGAGAGAAAAGGAGTAGGAGGAACAAGGAGAAAAGGAAAGAAGGGTGAAGAGAGGGGAAAGGGTGAAATGGGGGAAGGAGAGATAGGAGGAGGTGGAAAATGGTACAAAGAGGAAAGCCAGGAGAGGAAAGGAAGGGCTAGAGGGGAATAGAAAAGAAGAATGAAGAAAGAAACATTTGTTAGGCACTTATGATTACAACTGCCCTTCCCCCCACTCCCTAGCTTGTGCAGATTATTTAAGCTTTCTGAACCTCATGTCTCCATGTATAAAATGAGGATAATTTAGAGTGCTTGTGAGGATTAGGAGCTAATATATGTGAAGCACTTGGAAAATGCCTGGCACACAGTAAGCATAGTTTGAGCTATTCAGTTCAAATAAAAATTACTGCAAGTGAAGTTAAGTAGTTTGCCCTAGATTATAATAAGAGGTAGAGCCAGAACTCAAACCCAGGCAGTTCAATCTGTTATTTAATGGCTAAGTATACAGCCTCCCACATACACGCATTTACGAAACAGCACAATGACGCTTTTGGTAGAGAACGTTCTCTGCATAAATACACTCTTTCCTGCTGATTTTATTAATCACTAGTAATTTGGTCAACCTATAAGTTTATAAAGGTTTCCCTGAGGCACAAGAGAAAAAGGATTTGTGCTAGTGGTACCAAAAAGAAGGACAGGATTTTGAGGACAAACTATGTTAGGAGAAGAAAGTTTGGGAATATTGTTGACGAAGAGCATGACTACAGACCTAGAAAGATAGTAGTAGGTGGTCTGAAAAAAGAAGGAATGAATCATTTAAATATTTGTGCTCTGTAAAATCATATAAACTTGGTGGTGGGGGAACAAGAGTGACACAAAATATAATGTATAAAAATGTTACCACATTTTGCCTGTGTTTATAAATACAATCAGCGCAACTGTTTTCAATAAATAAGTCTCTAAATATAATAATAGTGCCAAAAGATATGTAAATATTTGTGTAACTTTGGGTAAAAAAACATTCTTAGGAAAGACAGAAAACACAACAATAAATAAGCTGACAGATTATGTAAAAATGTAACACTATGTTAATAAAAAGATAAGGTCAAATTATAACTTTTACATATGCAAAATATATAACCCGTAAGAACTGCTGTCCCCAATACACCGAGAGCACCCAAAAGTGGTAAAGGAAAAAGACACAAATAGAAAAAGGGCCAAAGCCTATTCACACCAGCAGTAAGTATATGAAAACATGGTAAATCTAAAATAATTATCAAGGAAATAAATTTTAAAGCAAAAATAGAGTACTTTCTTTTACACCAAAACTCAAAAATTAAGAAAAGTGAAGTGGGTATTGACAAGGCTGAAATAGTAAAAATAGGCACAAACACAGACTAGTGAAGTCGTGACTAGGATACTGCCTACAAACAGGCAATCCCACTTGAGGAATCCATCCTGGCTTTTTTGTTTGTTTGTTTTTGTTTTATTTTCACAGTACCTAGGATATCTGCACAATAAAGCAAGCAATATAACAAGGAGAGAAAAAAACTGAATGTCCAACAATATAGGGAAGGTGGAATAAAACATTATGTAACCTGTTAGGGAAAGCAGGCAGCTTTTAGACGAGCTAACCACTGTCTACTGCTCTAGAGGGAATGCCCATCACATGTTACTAAGTTAAAAAAGCCTAAATATATTTGTGCATTTTTGAATAAACACAAAGGAAGTTATGGAAGTGAATGATTCAAGCTATTCCCACTGATTATCTCAGGGGATGGGATTAGTTTTTCTTTGAAAAATTTTATAAAGCATACCTTAATTTAATAACCTAAAAGAAAATTAATAATGCCACTTGTGAAAGCAAATAAAAATGCGAAGGAAAATGAAAAATTAACTGAAAACACTTAGACTCTAAGAACATTAAATATACTTAGCAGCCACTGAGGTTGTTATAAATGACTTAAGTTACCCAAAGAAGACAGTGTTTTATCTCTTAGAATAATTGATTGCATCGTCTCAAACTGTCTAGCCCAAGATTCATCACCAGGCAGAAAATAACACTGTTTCCCAAAATAATTATTTAAGGGTGTCTTTATATGCTAACGACATCCAGAGGGAAAAAACAGTAACAAAAACATTAACAAATGAAATATAGATAGAATCTCCGTATCACACAGTTACAATAATGATTGGGGAACAGAATGAGGATGGATCATATAATTTTGCAGAAGATCTCTTGATTGAGACAAAGAGGGAAACACAGAAGAAGCTGCCAAAAAGAGGAAGACTTGAGGGCTCTTACCCTAGAGAAAACCTTCTAGGAAACATATTGTTTTGAATATTTGTTCTATGCCAGTCTCTGTATTTTATTCATACATTTTATGTTAATTAATTCATATAATTTTAGCTAATTTCCATAACACTCCTATCAGGCTGATTTTTATCATCCGAATTTTATGGTGGAAAGCCAGGGCAGAGTGATATGAAGCCACCTGCACTGGTGTTACACAGATTCACAAGGTCTTCTCTCCTCCTTCTCTTCCTCCTGCTTTCTTCATTGAACAACATACGCCCTTGACTAGCATAGAGAAGTAATCCTGCTCCACCTCCTGCACAGGATGCAATTTCGCTTCTTCCAAAATCCTGGCCCTTGTCTGTAATCTGCTTTGCTTGCGTGCCCAACAGAGGGGCACAGTCATCAAGCCGCAGCAGGAGGGCAATTCAAAGTTGCCCCACAGCACAAGTGACAGGCCCCCAGGCACACTCTCACGTGAAGCTAGGTTCATGGTTTGTTTTAATGAATGGAGAAGTAGAGAAGGGAGGCACCATCACAAAATCACATGAGGCTTCTAGACAGCGTATTTCATTCTAGTTAGTAAACAAACAAATCGAATATTCAATTCCATAACTGAGCAATCAACATAAGCAAGGTAAATTTTATGGGTTAGTAGGAAATTAAAACATACAGACTGCTACTTCCACCCCTGCAATGGGAATTAACCTCTCACTGCAGCCACTTAGAAAACCACACAAAAGAAGTAGAAATTCAGACAGTGGAAAATGACAGCTCTGGGAAGTGATTACCGTATGATTCTATAATGGTGGATACATGTCATATATTTGTCCAAATCTATGCAATGTAAAACACCAACTGTGAACCCTAACGTAAACTACAGACTTTGGGTGACAATAATGTGTCAATGTTGGTTCCTCAATTGTAAAAAAAAAAATTATATCACTCTGGTGGGGGGTTGTTGATAATGGGGAAACTAGGAATGTGTGGGGACATGTGCTATCTTGGCTGTCTTTGTATCCTTCTCTCAATTTTCCTGTGAACCTACAAACTGCTCTTAAAAAATAGCCTTCCCCGTCTCTACTAAAAAATACAAAAAACTAGCCAGGCGATGTGGCAGGCGCCTGTAGTCCCAGTTACTCGGGAGGCTGAGGCAGGAGAATGGCGTGAACCTGGGAGGTGGAGCTTGCAGTGAGCCGAGATGGTGCCACTGCACTCCAGCCTGGGCGACAGAGCGAGACTCCATCTCCATAAATAAAAATAGCCTTAACAGAATGGGCAATGGATCTGAATAGAGGAGAAAACAATCTAGCAATAAATGATTAAACACAGAGTTATAATAAAAACATACAGCAATTTTATTCCTAGGTATATACTAGATACAGAGAGAAATGAAAACACATGTGCATACAAAACCTTCTACACTACAATTTGGATGAACCTTGAAAACAAGCCAAGTTAAAGAAGCCAGACACAGAAGTCCACATAACATATGATTCCTTTCATTTGCAAATACCAAAGAGGAAAACCTAAAGGGACAAAAAGTAGCTCAGTGGTTGTTAGGGCTGGGGGAAAGGAGGAGGATGATAGTTGAAGGGTACAGGTTTCTTTCTGAGATGGTAAAAACGTTCAAACTTGACAGCAATGAAACAGAGTTCCTGTTGCTCCGTATTCTTGCCACCACCGAAAATGGAGATGGTTGCAGTTATCTACGAACATCAAAAACCTCTGGACTGTGGACTTTAAATGGGTAAATTATTTAGAATATGGCTATATCCGAATACAGCTGTTAAAAAGTAGTAAGAAAAACGTTATCAGACAGCTTCACCTAACTGGTATTTCTAGAATACTCCAGCCACCACCAACAGATATACACATTCTTTTTAAGTTGCACAGGAAACATTCTTCAAATTAGACACCATTCTAGGCCAAGGAGCAACATTTTTTTAACTTTCTTTGAAACGAATTTCACTCTTGTTGCCCAGGCTGGAGTGCAATGGCGCATTCTCGGCTCACCGCAACCTCTGCCTCCCAGGTTCAAGCAATTCTCCTGCCTCAGCCTTCCGAGTAGATGGAATTACAGGCATGTGCCACCATGCCCGGCTAATTTTGTATTTTTAGTAGAGATGGGGTTTCTCCATGTTGGTCAAGTTGGTGTCCAACTCCCGACCTCAGGTGATCCGCCCGCCTCAGCCTCCCAAAGTGCTGGAATTACAGGCATGAGCCACGGCGCCTGGCCTTACAATTTTTTTTCTTAAAGAGCGAGACAGTCAATATTTTGGGCATTACAGGCTATAAGGTCTCTGTCACAACTGCTTATCTCTGCCATGGCAGCATGATAGCAGCTGTAGAAAATAAGAAGACAATGGGAATGGCTGTGCTCCAGGAAACCTCTGTTTAGAGTAGTTTTCCAACCCCTGTTTTAGGCCATAAAACAAGATTCAATCGATTTAAGAGGGATGAAATCATAAAAAGTATGTTCTCTAACACATACCTTTCTGTCTTTTCTCCCTTCTTTAATCAACTGTAATTAGTACTCTCTAGAATGGACTATGACTTCTATCAGAATTAGCTGAGGCTTTAAAAGCTCCATTTATATAAATGTATTAGTCCATTCTCACACTGCTATGAAGAAACATCCGAGACTGGGTAATTTATAAAGGAAAGAGGTGTAATTGATTCACAGTTCCATATTGCTGGAGAGTCCTCAGGAAACTTACAATCATGGCAGAAGGCAAAGGAGAAACAGGCACCTTCTTCACAGGGTGGCAGGACAGAGTGAGAACAAGCAGGGGAAATACCAGATGCTTATAAAACCATCAGATCCCGTGAGTCTCACCCACTAACACGAGAACAGCAAGGGGGAACTGTCCCCATGGTCCAATTACCTCCACCTGGTCCCACCCTTGACACATGGGGATTATGGAGATTACAATTCGAGGTGAGATTCGGGTGATGACACGGAGCCAAACTGTATCAAGATCCTTGAATAACGTCCTTTCATTCAAGGTCATTGCCTTATAAGGTTGATGAGGGAAAAACCTGGCTACGGCCATCGTATGTATAGGGTCTGCATGATCTCACCACGTCTATGTGGGTTTTCTCTTAAGTACTCTGGTTTCTACCTACATCCCAAGATGTGCACGTTCGGTGAACTGGCTGTCTACACAGTCCCACTATGTGAGTGAGAGAGAGAGAAAGAGAGAGAGAGAGTGTGTGTGTGTGTAAGTGTGCCTCAGAGCAGAATGTGTCCTGTCCTGGGTCAGTTCTTTGTCCCCTGAGCTGCCCAGAGAAGCTCCAACTGCCCATCACCCTGAACTGAAATGAGCTGGTAAATAATTATCTTACTTGTTTTTATTGATCTTTCTTCACTTGATCTTAGCTAAAAGGCTGAGAAGTGATTTTTATTGATTTTTCTTAAATGTACATATAGCTCATATTTATTTCAGTGTTAAGTATTAGAACTGTTTGGTCTTTATTCAGAAGTTTGGTGATGCTTTTGTGACCAGAAATATGCCGTAAGAACTTAACTCTTGCTGATATAAATTAGCCTAGGGTAAAATGGGTTTTCTCTTATGTCATTTTGATTAAAATCAGTTTCTAAAAAACTATCAACAATGCTAAAGATCTACTCTACACAATAATACTGATATTAATTGAAACCAATTATATTAAAGCAAGTTAAAAATTTTAATTTTCCTACTCATATTGTATCTTACTTATTTACACTAGTTTAAGTTGTCCCACTAGATTATATATTTAGTTAGATCTTATATTTAGTATTTATTCATATTATATTTAACGAATATACAGCTAATTTTGAAATATTTTATAGTTCAGGCACACATAAATTTTGAAAAAGATACATTTTAAAAAGTCACTTCATCATTGCCTTACATTATAATTTCAAATTTTAATCAGCACCTAAAATGTTACATAAAGATTATTCTTAATATATAACAGTAATTTCATAATCACATATTTAATTTAAAAATTTAATATTCAGTGTAACATTTGCTAAGACACTATTATACTAGGCTTAGTATGCTTTATCCAACATTATTTCATTGTATCTCCAACGCTAGCAGTTTAGTATTATACATTTAGGTGGCAGAATGTGTTGTCAGTAACTTTCATGACTCATGATGACAGATTTTCCCTATAGGAAAGAAAATATTGGGTCTGCTTTCACGGTTTTGCTAGGATTTCAAGGTTCAGAAAACTCTATATAAAGTGACCAGCAGCTTCTGCAAATGAGATTATTTCCAGTCTAGAGAACCAGCTTACATTTTTAATTAATGACTTGTCTAGTTGGAGAAAAGGAAGGATGAGATCTAAGGAAGAAAAAGATAAAGTCAATAGCAAACCTAAGGTAAAAAGGTTTTCGATGAAAAGCAGTTTTAAAATTTACTATCAATTCTTTGCCCAAAATGTATTGTCTCCTTTTCTCTAGAAAAAGAAAGATGAAATTACTAAGAAAATAGGACAAAGGAAATAAAAATTATAGAATATAAACAATACATGCACAGAGAGCAAAAACTGTGCACACACAATTGTATACAATTGAATTAGGTACTACATATGAGATACAATAAACAATACATTAATTTTTATGTACTACATATAACCTAGCAAATTTTCTCTGAGGTGATTAATACGGCAAGAACTAAACAGGAGTTTCTGTGAAGATAGTTTCTGTACTAAATCACATGTGTTATATGATGTGATTCCAAAAAGCAAAATTTATAATTACACTTAAGCACACAGACTATAGTCATTTTATTCTCTTTCATCATTCCTGAAAGATCCTGAGAAAAAGAAAAGTGGGTTGCCATTTACTTAATTAAGGCTTACTGCTGCCCATCTAAACACACAGCAAGCAGAATGATTTAATATAAAACTCTTCTAACAAGTCACCACCATCTATTCCTATAAAGATAGGCAAGTCACTAAGGCATTCTATAAGCTGATTCACTCAACCTTTCTAATCATATTTCTCAACATTCTCTTGTGTAAACAGTATACTATCTTAATTTTAAAATAAAAAAACTGTATGTGAGTCTTATAAATAACAAGAATAAGAACAATACTTTAGACAGAGTTTGAGATTATAGAATATTTCAGGGTCCAAGTTCAGCTGAAAGTTGCAAATGCAGAAGGAGGGCTCAGGAGAGCCAGAGCCAAAACTACACACTGGTGAATCCTCCATATATAGGATACTTAATCAAATTCATCAAATATTTATTAAATATGTGTTTTATATACACTAGACTACCGATACAATAGTTGTCACAGTCCCAATAGGTTTGAAGTCTAAGAGTAGGGATAGACAAGCCAGGCCATCATGGAACTGACACTATAAGTAATGCTACAGTGCTACAGTGGCACACAACAGAGCAAGGCTTGGGGGAGCAAGCTAGTAGGAGAAAAGGAAGGAAAGGCTTCCTAGTAATTGATACGACAAGAAAAGTCCAAATAAATAAATGAAGCCATGGAAAGAGGGTGAGAGAGAAAAATAATACCCACATTCAGGGAATGGAAAGAAAAGCAGGAAGACAAAAGCGTTTGTAAAAGAAATGGTATGAAATGAAGGAGGAGCAAGGAAGACCGTGAAGGCCACTTCATTTCTTAGCTCACAGCTTGCCATGGTCTGAATATTGATGCCTCCCTCCGCCAAAATTCATATGTGGAAACCTAATTCTCAATGTGATGGTATCAAGAGGTGAGGCCTTTGGAGAGGATTAGGTGAGATTAGTGTCTTTACAAAAGAGGCCCTGACGCTGTCTGCCTCTTCCACTATGTGAGGACAAAGTGAGAAGACACCATTTATGAACCAGAAAACAGTCCCTCACCAGAAACAGAAGCTGCTAGTGCCATGATCTTGGACACTACAGGCTCCAGAACTGTGAGAAATAAGCTTCTGTTGCTTATGAACCACACTGTTTATAATATTTTGTTATAACAGCCCAATCACTTAAGGGCAGTATTGTCATGTGTGAATTTGATCCTGTCATCGTGATGCTAGCTGGTTGTTCTGCAGACACATTTATGTGGTTGCTTCATAGTGTCACTGATCTGTACTTCAGTGTGTTTTTGTAGTGGCTGGTAATACCACTACAAATATTTCAGGGTCCTGAAAAGGACCGTGTTTAGTGCTTTCTTCAAGAGGTCTTGCAAGGCCTGGTGATGACAAATTCCCTCAGCATTTGCCTATCTGAAAAGGATTTTATTTCTCTGTCGCTTATGAAGCTTAGTTTGGCCAGATATGAAATTCTGGGTTGGAAATTATTTTCTTTAAGAATATTGAATATTGGTCCCCAATCTCTTCTGGCTTGTAGAGTTTCTGCTGAAAGGTCTGCTGTTAGCCTGATGGGCTTCCCTTTGTAGGTGGTATGGCCTTTCTCTCTGGCTGCCCTAAACATTTTCTCTTTCTTTTTTTTTTTTTTTTTTTTGAGATGGAGTCTCGCTCTATCACCCAGCCTGGAGTGCAGTGGCGCGATCTCGGCTCACTGCAAGCTCCGCCTCCCGGGGTTCCCGCCATTCTCCTGCCTCAGCCTCCCGAGTAGCTGGGACTACAAGCACCCGCCACCTCGCCCGGCTAGTTTTTCCTATTTTTTAGTAGAGACGGGGTTTCACCGTGTTAGCCAGGATGATTTCGATCTCCTGAACTCGTGATCCGCCCTTCTCGGCCTCCCAAAGTGCTGGGATTACAGGCTTGAGCCACCACGCCCGGCCTTCTCTTTCATTTCCATGGTGGAGAATCTGCTGATTATGCGTCTTGTGGTTGATCCTCCCATGGAGTACCTTACTGGGGTTCTCTGCATTTCAAGAATTTGAATGTTGGCCTATGTTGCTAGTTTTGGAAGCTCTCCTGGATGATATCCGGAAGTGTGTTTTCCAACTTGGCTCCATTCTCCCCATCTCTTTCGGGTACCTCAGTCATAGGTTCAGTCTCTTTACTTAATCCCAAATTTCTCAGAGGTTTCATTCATTCCTTTCATTCTTTTATCTCTATTCTTGTCTGCCTATCTTATTTCAGTAAGACAGTCTTCAAGTTCTGAAATTCTTTCCTCTCCTTGGTGTATTCCACTATTGATACTTGTGATTACACTGTGAATTTCTCATGTTGCGTTTTTCAGCCCCATCGGGTTGGTTATGTTTCTCTCTAAACTGGTTATTCCGGCTATCAGCTACTGCATTGTTTTTATCATAACTCTTAGCTTCTTTATACTGGGTTACAACATGCTCCTTTAGCTCAGTGAAGTTCACTATTGCCCACCTTCTGAAGCCTACTTCTGTCACCTCAGCCATCTCAGCCTCAGCTCAGGTCTGTGCCCTCACTAGAGGGGTGTTGCAGTCATTTGGAAGAAACGAGGCACTCTGGCTTTCTGAGTTTTCAGCAATGTAAGTGGGCTGAATGCCCCAATTAAAAGACACAGAATGGGAAGCTGGATAAAGAGCCAAGAAACACTGGTATGCTATCTTCAAGAGACCCATCTCATAGGCAAAGACGCACATAGGCTCAAAATAAAGGGATGAAGGAAAATTCACCACGTAAGTGAAAAACAGAAAACAGCAGGGGTTGTAATAGCTAAAAAACCCCACTGTCTCAGCCCAAAAGCTTCTTAAGCTGATAAGCAACTTTAGCAAAGTCTCAGGCAAAAATTGCTAGCATTCCTATAAATCAATAACAGGCAAGCAGACAAGCAAATCATCAATAAGCTCCCATTCACAATTGCTCATAAGAGTGAACAGACAACCTACAGAATAGGACAGAATTTCTGCAGTCAATTCATCTGACAAAGGTCTTATATCCAGAGTCTACAAATAACTTAAACAAATTTACAAGAAAAAAAACAACCACCCCATTAAGAAGTGGGCAAAGTACATCAACAGACACTTCTCAAAACAAGACATACATATGGCCAACAAACACATGAAAAAGAGCTTAACATCACCGGTCATTAGAGAAATGCAAATCAAAACCACAATGAGATACCATCTCATGCCAGTCAGAATGGATATTATTAAAAAGTCAAAAAACGACAGATGCTCACGAGGTCGAGGAGAAAAAGGAATGCACTGTTGGTGGGTGCGTAAATTAGTTCAACCATTGTGGAAGACAGTGTGGCGATACCTCAAAGACCTAGAGGCAGAAATACCATTTGATTTAGCAATCTCATTATTAGGTATATATCCAAAGAAATACAAATGGTTCTATTATAAAGATACATGCACACGTATGTTCACTGCAGCACTATTCACAATAGCAAAGACATGGAATCAACCGAAATGACCATCAATGATAGACTGGATAAAGAAAATGTGGTACATGTACACCATGGAAAACTGTGCAGCCATAAAAAGGAACAAGATCATGTCCTCATGTCCTTTGCAGGGACATGGATGGGGTTGGAAACCATTATCCTCAGCAAACTAACGCAGGAACAGAAAATCAAACACCGCATGCTCTCACTTCTAAGTGGGGGCTGAGTGATGAGAACACATGGACACATGGTGGGGAACAACACACACTGGAGCCTGTTGTTGCGGGTAGGGGAGGGAGAGCATCAGGAAGAATAGCTAATGGATGCTGGGCTTAATACCTAGGTGATGGGATGATCTGTGCAGCAAACCTCCATGGCACACGTTTACCTATATAACAAACCTGCACATCCTGCACATGTATCCCTGAACTTAAAATAAAAGTTGAAGAAAAAAATAATAACAGCCCAATCAGACTAAGATATAGCTGACTTCTCAATCACTTGTACTTACGTGTGGCTAGCCATGCTACAGTTTTTAAAGAGTGAGTGACTCTGCAGGATCTCTTAGCCCCAAAACAGGGCTTTGTATAATATTAATGTATTCAGTAAAAGTTGTACAAGTAAATATTTCCTCTGGCTCTGAACATCAGGTCACTTCCCCTTCAGTCATTTGTTGTAATTATTTGTTTTCCAAAAGAGGCCAGAAGGGGTGAGAAGAATGAAAGATTATTTGAACAGAAAGTAACCTACGGAGTTATTTTCCTAGAAGGACGTGGTAGCGGCAGTGGGGTAAGGTAGTGCCAGAAAATGCGATATATATATATTTAGAAGAATCATGGTAACCCCCATGTAGTCCACAGTGGAAGGTTTCATCTTTTCTGATTTACAAACATGAAAGAGTCCTAAAGTATATTTATAGGTTAATGCCAACTCTTCACCTTAACAAATATAAAAAGCTAGCTCACGGGTAGTGAATTACTTTGTGTAATTTGTTTGCTTTATGCTTCTCTCTGTGATTCAGCTGAGACATAATCCACAGAATTCAGTAAATACAACTAGTGATAAATGCCATTAGGGTCACTAATAGGTTGTCTGCTCCTCCCAAGTTTTCCAAAGCAAAGAGTAATAAGCTGCCTAGCTACAGTTTCTGCTAGGGGAGTGTTTTTCATCTTGATTCTGCCTTTCCAATACAGCTTCCCTCACAGCAGGAACCAAAACCTTTCTTAAGAAAATGACACGAACACACAAAAAAAGAATGTCTTAAGGCATACACTTTCTTGGTGAAGTAAGTACTGTATTTTCTACCTTGGATAGTTTGTTTTTATCTTGCTGCAGCTATCCATTATATAGATGTATGAGTCACTGTCTTAAAAGACAGAGACGAGAGCATGGGTGGTTCTCTACGGTATTTAATGTTGATCTCTGCATTGTAGGAATCCAAAAGAATGCAGCCAGATGACAGTGGCTTTTGTATAGGCCACCCAGAAATCATAAAATCATGAGATGACTATTATTAAAATTAAAAAGAGTATCAGGAAAAACATTTAAAAGAAATACAAAAGACAAAGGGTGAGTATCCTTGTTCAAACAGAGTTGATCCCAATGGCTTATTAAATGAAAATAAAATCATATAGGAAAAATAAAATAGAAAAAAGACATGACACAAAAAGGAAGGAATTTAAATACCTTATTAATCTCTAATCACACACAAATGCACACACACACACATATATACATATTTTCCAATGTCAAAGACTTCCATATTGCTAAATCTAATGGTCAATTAACCTGTTACTTTACCCATCAGAAGTACATAACACAAATGATCACTGTATTCCTTGATTTTCTTTCATCATTTAAGGACCATGACTATAGTTTCCTGGTTTTCCCCCAACTCACGGGTTACTCCTGCTTTGTCCCTCAGAATTTTTAACACTGGAGTGTTCCACAGCTCAGTATCTGTACTTATTTTCTCTTCTGTGTGCAGTCATTAGGTTATCTCACTGTCTCATGGCCTTATATGGCTCTCTACGTACTGATGACTCTGTATCCAACAACATACTCAACATGAGATGGATAAATAACTCAAACTCAAATCACTGAATCTCTGCCCTTTCCCCTACTGAAACCACTACTCTTACAACCTCCTCAATCTCATCTAAGGAAAAATCATTCTTTTCTAGTTGTTAGTTCAAAATCCTTGACTTTTCTTGGAGTCATCCTTGACTTTTCTTTCTTGCACCTAGTAACTGATTTGTCAGCCAGTTTTATAGGCAAAAATACAATCTCAGTCTAGCTCTTTCTTTGCATCCTCCATGGTACAATCCTGAAAAAACAGCTGATGGCATTCCTCTGCTCAAAACCTTCCAATGACTTCCCATCTCATTCACAGTAAATCATCAATATTATCTACAAAGGCGCTTTAAGATCTACCCTGTTATCTTTCTGATCACTCTCCTTCCTCGTAAGTTCCCCTCATTATCTCCACTCGTAGATCGTTTGCACAATTATCCATAATTATTTCTTCCTCCCAATCTATACCCCTTTATAATGTGACTTTCCACACTGTTTCCCCACCTCGAGAATTCATATTAGCCTTGAAACCTGCTTTCACTTAAAAAAATGCAGTGGAAGTGACAGCACTGCAGTTAGCAATGGAGGCCTCAAGTGGAGCTGCAGCCGTCCCTTTGCTCTCTTGGAACCCTCCCCTGTTGCCATGAGAGTAATTCTGAGCATGCCTGATGGATGGAGGATGAGACTGGAGTCAGGTACAGCTTACAGACATCCCACCTCTAAACACCTGAGTCTTTTCTACATGCTGACATCATCAACAAAACTGCCTACCCAACTGTGATATCATGATATAAGAGGAAATATACATTTGGTCTTCTCTTCTGGTTTCTGATAAAACAGTTGCCAAGACTCTTGGAATCTCCACAGTAATGGGTGTCTTTTGGTATCCTAGGAGATGACTGGTGACTGGGGGCCTCTAGGAGAGTTTCAAGTTGGAGGCTGATTTCCAAGAAAGACAACGGCATGATCAGAGTGTGGAATGTTCACACCCACCACTCCCAGTGGAGCTACAGATTATGCTAATCACCGATGGCCAGTGAAGTAATCAATCATGCCCATGTAACAGAACTCCCATGTAAAAACTCTAAACAACGTGGTTCAGAGAGCTTTCAGGTTGGGGAACATATCCACATGCCAGGAGGGTAGTGTATCCCAAATCCAAGGGGGACAGAAGCTCCTGCACTAGGCCTTCTCCAGATCCCACCCTGTGTACCACATCATCTGGCTGTTCACATTCATCCTTTATAACATCCTTTTCTAAATAAATTGTAAACATAAGCATTTCCCTGAGTTCTGTGAGCCATTACAGCAAATTACCAAACACGAGGAGGGAGTTCTGAGGACCCACGAGTTGCAACTGGCATTTAAAGTGCGGGGCCATCTAGTGAGACTAAGTCCTTTACCTGCGTGTGTCGGAGGGTGGTGGTCTGTGCTTATTCTGAATAATGTCAGACTGAATTAAACTGTTGTATACCCAGTTGATGACCACTGGCAAATTGATGTATAAAACCCAGACATTTAGTGGCAGAAGTGTTGTGAGTACAGAAATAGTTTTCCTTTACCAACCCACGTAACTGGCACATGAATGAGCCCACAAGATCTGCCTAGCTGAACCTTAGACTTGTGAGTAAATCCATCAATCATTGTTTAAAGCCACTGATTTTGGGGGTGGCTTGTGATACAGCAAAAGCTAACTGGTATCATTCTCATGTCTCAGGGCTTCTGCACAAGCATCCTCGCTTCCTGGAAGGTTCTTCCTTTGGCTGAGCAAATGGCTTGCTTCTCTACCTCCTGCAGGTCTTAACTCAGAAGTCACTTGCTCGGTGAGGCTCTCCCTCACTTTAATTGCTAACAACCTACTGCAAAGCATGCTATCCCTTCTCCTGCATTACTATTCTCCTTCTCACTAGTAACATACTTTATATTTTAATTATTTATCTTGCTGATTTCCTCTATGGAAGGTCAATGAAGTCAAGTATTTTGTTCTCTGCTGCATCACAGGTGACTACAATAATGCCTGTTATACAGAATGACTCCATAATTAAAATATGCTAAAATAATAATGGAATGTGATTTCCTACATAATATATCAATACAACTTAAGTTAATAAAGCTGGCAAGAGCAGAGAGAAATGTAAATTGTCTTATACTGTTGATGAAGGTTAACTTAAGCACAAATATTCTGGAAAGCAAGTTGTCAACTTAGACTTAAATACATTTTTTAAAATTTATAACTTCTGGCCCATATCTTAACATCTGTGAAACTACTCTGTCAGAAACTCATACACTTATAATAATACTTAATGTTTCTATAATACTTAACAAAGTTTTATTTACCAAAGTTTTACTTATAAAAAACTTATAAGTTGGCTAGGCACAATGGCTTACGCCTGTAATCCCAGCACTTTGGGAGGCCAAGGTGGGTGGATCACCTAAGGTCAGGAGTTCGAAACCAGCCTGGCAAAACCCTGTCTCTACTAAAAATACAAAAATTAGCTGGGCATGGTGGCGCACATCTGTAGTCCCAGCTACTTGGGAGGCTGAGGCAGGAGAATCATTTGAACCCAGGAGGCAGAGGTTGTAGTGAGCCGACATTGCGCCACTGCACTCCAGTCTGGGCAACAAAGTGAGACTCTGTCTCAAAAAAAAAAAGAAAAACAAAACAAAACAAAAAAGACAATGTATGAGCTACGTACCTTTCTGATATATGGAGAATGGCTGAGAGATAAAAATGTAACAAAATTTATAAATAATGACCTGGTAACATATTCATAATATAATGTTAAAAATAGGCATGATGTAAAGCAACTTATAGATAAAAATCTGTATTTCATTACATGTGCACACATACATACACTGAGCAATAAACATACAAAAATGTAAATTTGAAAAAAATTATATATGTAAAAATATTAACAGAAGTTATCTATAGGAGTGGGATTTTAGGTTATTTTAATTTTTTTCTTTATGTCTTCCTCTATTCCCCAAATTCATTATAATAATCCTATATCCATAAGTGGGGGAAAAGTTAGAGGTGATAGCAGAGAATTTGTCTTTTAAAACATATAAAGTTTAAAAGAAAGGTAAATACTAAATGATACAAATTTGAGGTGTTTATATATTTTGTAATTATGACTGCATCGAAAATTACTTGAATATGGTTTTATTTAAAATTGAACAAATAGGCTCAATTAAAATAAATAAGTTCAGTTCAGATTTTTGTCACACAATTTGGCTAAAATCTCACTTTGATAATCCTTGCCTCCTGTATCCTAATTTGATTACATCCCATTAAAAGCATTAGAGGGCATCAGTGTAATGCATGATCACTAACTCTCTTCCTCCCACATCAGAATTAAGCTTTGGCGAGCAACTGCCACATGGAGGAAAGTCGCTGGGAAAGCCCTATTACTGCTAATAGGAATCATAAGACCACACTATTATGCAAAAATGTTCTTTTTACTGACTGATAAAATGCCAAGATGATACAAACTGTAGTTGTTTTTCTTGTTCCTAACACATGGAACAGCTCTCCAGTTACTAATAACCAACTAATGTACAGTCGAGCAGGAAAAAAACTGAATATACACTAGAGGCCGCTAGTGATAAATAAGTGAATTTTACATGAAGTGGGGAAAAAGATGATGCTGGCTCTACAAAGAAAACTGCATCCTAAGCTTCTAAGCTTCAGCTGCCCTTTTAACTACTGTGCTGGAAGTCAGAAAGCAATTTTTTTCTTAATTATTTCTCACTTTAAATATTTTTTAATTAAAAGAACTAAATCTGGGAAGTTGTCATCTTGGGAAATTTTGTAAAAATTTACTAGTATTGTATATTTAAATTAAAGCTTTACCTTTAAGTAATGAAGGTAAAGCTTTTTATATATTACGAATTAGAAAAATAATGTTATTCTCTCACTTAGTTGTCACGAAGACCCAAACCAACTAAAGAAAGCTCTATGTTGTAAAATATAAGCTTGTCTTGGTAATATTTCATTAAGGGGGGGAAATATTTTTTTTTTGTTTGTTTGTTTTTGTTTTTTGAGACGGAGTCTCGCTCTGTCGCCCAGGCTGGAGTGCAGTGGCGCGATCTCGGCTCACTGAAAGCTCCGCCTCCTGGGTTTACGCCATTCTCCTGCCTCAGCCTCCTGAGTAGCTGGGACTACAGGCGCCCGCCACCGCGCCCGGCTAATTTTTTGTATTTTTAGTAGAGACGGGGTTTCACCGTGGTCTCGATCTCCTGACCTTGTGATCCGCCCGCCTCGGCCTCCCAAAGTGCTGGGATTACAGGCGTGAGCCACCGCGCCCGGCCGGGGGGGAAATATTTTTAAATGCCAAAGATATCTAAAAAAAAATGCACAACCCTCTCCCTGGAAAGTTATGAATCGTAAGAGTAAAATTTTAAAGTTTACTTGGAAACAAATGTAACATGAATTCAGAAAACAAGAATCTTTTGATTAAAAAAAAATTTATAAAACTAAAGAGGAATTATACTTCCTATATACTTTTTTTAAAATTTGAAAAGAATGTTATTAAATTTCTCAGAATACATGAGAGGCATTTTTGTCACTCATTTGCATGACAGATGACCATTTATTTCCCTTTCACTGTCATTAGATAGTGAGGAAGAAAAACAGTTCCCAACCAGAGGCATTTTATACCCCAGTAAGTTAGGGAGGTGTGTGGGGAGGGAGAAGTAAGGAGGAGATTAATAAAGACCATTAGACTGCCCTAGGGTATGAAGACAGCACAGGCAGCAGAGAAAAGACGCTGCAGATGTGTACTCATAAGGATTCTTTTGTTTGTATTTGTAGTTGGCTGGTCCCACTTAGGTGTGCGGAAACTAGTATGGTCTCAGTCTTGACGGGAGGCAAATCCCACTCCAGAAATAAACACAACCACTAGAAACAAGGACATAGGCAGACAGTCCCTCAGAACCACCTCAACTCAGTTGAACACGATATCACACTAGAAAAGAGACACAGTTCGGAATTCACCTGTAGTCCACCCAGTGGCCGGCTCACAGGTGGCTAAGTGCAAGTCCTCACTTGTTCTTGGAGTGTAAGCATAGCTGTGGATCTGGCTTCCAGCTTCCCTTGCTTCCTAACTGTTTCCCAAGCCTCCCAATTCCTGCATACTCCCCCAGCCTTCCCACTTTCTCTATTAATTATACCACTTTTGATTCTTGTTTACATTGGCAAGAGTTCTTGTTCTTTACAACTAAAAACCCACACAAATACAAAAAAGTTAAATAAGTCCTAATACTGTTACCAGAAGAGATTTTGGTATTGGTCTCTGATTCTCCTCCTGAATAAAAATAATCTTAAGAATTACTTTTTGGGTCAGAAACATTCACACTGCAATCTATGACAGTATGCTACATGAAGTCTTGACGAGTATTTCTAATCATTCTTTAATAACTCTTAAGCACATAGTTAAGAACTAATTGCTGGGGATGAGACAGTAAAAATGCTAGAGAAATGTATGCTTTCACTGAGGTTACAGGCTGGTGGGAATATGTAAAGAGGTGACTCTAATATGATGTGGTAAATGTTTGATAATGGACGTGCTGGATAAGAGAACTTCAAGGACAAATTATGTAAGAGAGACACAGAATAATAATGTAACAAATCTGGTAAGGTAAGAAATCTAGCCACGAAACACCCTTAAATTATTTAGGATTTGTCATCTACTTGCTTAACTGAATATGTGGGGAAATTATTTTCAGGGTGAACTGTCTAAAAGGAGTAACGATGCTTAGTTAAAAATATTTACTTATCATCTATTAGTTATCAAACCTGATGAATAAAACAAGAACAGGGAATTTTTCCCAATTAAATAGAAGCTCCCATGGATAATTTCAACATCATGTGGCATTACGGTGAAGGACTGCTTAGAAAATTCATTCCTAACTTGGGTCTCTGGAAACGAAGATTTCTGGGGAGACACAACACATGGGTGAGTTTTGAAAGATAATGATGCATAACACATGGAAGAAAGCAGGAGGCTTTTAGAACTGAATTACATAGTGTTCTGTAAAAAAGAAAAAAAACAAAACCTCCATTTGTATCTAAAACCTGCTCCTTGATATTTCCAAGGGCACGCCAATGGTTTGAAAATAATAGGCTTTTTTCAACATTTAGATGGCACAAAGATTTTTAAAAATCTTTTAAACACTGTTAATGCATACACATCTTCTCCTCTCATGGCTCCTGTAGCCCTGGGTAACACGCCCAGGTGTCGGCACCCCTACATGATGCCCAGCAGCAATGGATGGAACCTGATATCCAAGGTCAAAAGAAAGTGCTCCCTGGTCTAAGCCCCGTAGAGAGGGACAACACCATCTTCCCTGTAGTCTAAGCAGAAGCACGGTTAGTCTCATTCAACCAAACTGCTCCTTGTAATTAGAAATCATAGGATTTAGAGAAGTCAGCATTTTTAATACTTATGATTTTTTATTTTAGTTCCTTTCAGTCTAATCATTCAGAGACTAAATGCCCTCTTATTCATCATTTAAGTTCCCTTCCTCTGACTTTCTCTAGCTCTCTTCTACTTCAAAAAGCTAATAACAGCCAGAGTTAACTATACTGTAGTTAAGTATATTGCATATAATGTACACACACACAATGACTTTTTTCTTAGTGTGGTATAATATCTTCTGTTGTATTTTAAATGCCCTGAGCTTCTTCAGCATATTCTTGACCTTGCTGGCTACAGAAGCAAAACTGAAGGCTTTAAGGAACACACCTCAAATAACTCTCAGATTTCTAACCCCACACTGCAAGTGACAGTTCAGTGCTCATCTTTGTGTAATTGCCATTTGGATATTTTCCCATAAAATTTATTCACTAGCCCTTGCTTAACTTGAATTCCAGCTGTCACTTCTGTTCCCTAACAATTGGAAGACGATGGATAGCTCAGTTGCAATCCTATCATCAACTAAAATGTCCTGCCCTCTATAATGATGTGTCAACAAATAATATAAGCCATCCTGTCTAGTGTTGGAGTTTTTCTGTTTGCTCTTGACCCAATAATACAAATCCCAACTTTTAATAACAAGAAAATCATGCAGGAAGAACCCAAGTGTGTGTTTGCAAGAAGACGTGTATGTGCGATAACGTAAGTGCGTACGAAAAACCAGACAGGGACCGTTCCACAACTTTTTAAGACACAATTTTGTATGTGTAGTATTATGCGATTACTTTCAACCGTCACTTCTTAACTCATTGATCTAAAAATCTATTAAAAATAAGTTTAAAACGTGACAAGAAAACATGAGCTCTTATAGTAACAATCACTAAAACAATTCAACTTTTTTTTTTAAAAAAAGTAAAATTTAAAAAGCCACATGCTACTCAAAACTTTTGACAAATGATCTCGCATTCTCTAAAAAAATTACTGGAAGATAATTTATTTCTGAAGACTCTCTCCACAGTGCAGGAAGGGAAAAGGGTTCTGTCAGGAACATACTTTATGAAATAGAATAGCCATAAAAAACAATGCCTCTGATTAAATTTAGTTGTAAACTGACTTCCTGCAGCTGCTTAAAATGGTCTCACTCTGAAAATTTATTTTGAGTTCATGCATGATCTGAGAAACATAGCACCTTTGCATACACATTCCTCCCTCCTCCAGTATTCCAAAATGATTCATAGCTGTGCATGGATAACTTTGAGACCTGTGATTTATAGCATTTGATAACGAACAGACTAAAATATATTACTAAACTAATCTAATCAATAATTGAAGATAAATATGCCTTCACAGTTTGTTGTGTAAGGTTCTTTAATACTAAGACTTCTGTTGTAAATTCTCTTTAAAATGCACTAATCATTTTCACCTTTCATCATTTTGATTCAAAGACCTAATAATGTTGACATGCTTACAGAGCTTGGTAATTTGATTGCATAAATACTTTTTAATGGAAATTTGCTGATGCAAATGACTAATCATTGCTAAGGCTAGGCTTATAAGAATCGACTGAACCAAAGACCTTTGGTTCATATTTGTTTCCTTTCTGCATATGTTAAAGCATACAGAAATTACATGTTTTGACTATTCCATGAGAGGCTTGAAAAGTAGTAAAAAAAAAAAAAAAAATCACAATCAGTGAGAAAACTACTCATAGAGAGACTGAAATCAACTGTCACATATGTTGGAGGTTATCAAGACCACAACTTATGCTCAGACACTTGACACCAACTTATTTCACACTGATTTCATGTTTATTGTCTTATTCCTTTAAAAACAGTATTGAAGAAGCTTTTATATACATTTTACTAAGATATAGTAAATATAGATCTTACATATAAGTCTTTACTACTATTTTATATAATGTCTATCTAGGATTGAATTGAAAACATTGAGAATTTTGCTTGGTTCCAACTAAAAGAACACATATTCCAAAGAAGCACATAAAAATTGACAACAAATTCCAACAAAAAGACAAGTTTTAGAAATTAGGTTCATTAACTGCATAAAATAAAGAAAGAAAATTGTGGGGTATCCATATACTAGAACACTACTCAACAGTAAAAAGGAACAAACTACATAAAATAACATAATAAATACATAAAATACATGGATGAATTAAAATACATAAAATAACATGAAGGAATCTCAAAAGCATTTGATAAGTGAAAAATGACAGAAAAGACAACAAATTGTGTGTTTTCATTTGTATGACATTCTAGAAGTCTACAAGAGACACAGTGTGGGAGGAGGAGAATGACTGCAAAGCAAGAGGTAGGAACTTTTTGGGATGATAGACGTGTTTTAATCTTGACTGTGGTGGTGGGTACGCAAGTATATAATGCTTCAAAAATAATTGAACTGTATGTTTAAAGTGGATGTATGAAATTATAGCTGAACAAAGCGGATTTAAAACAAAAGAAATCAGATGCCAAATACTACATTCCTATATGCCAACCACTATCTGAAAAATGCGTATAACCTGTCTGAAAAGTAAAACAATGACTACATTCAGAATAGTTAAGTATGACAAAAATATTTACAGCTATGGCCGAAAACTACATCAAGTACACACTGAACTATTCAATAATTTATCACTATAGCTTTTAAGAGCCATGCTCTATCCTCTTAATTTATCCAGATCTTCTGTAATTAGCCACAGTAACGTTACCTCATCAAGATTTCTCCAAATACTCCAAAAGAAAGTCATCTCTTCCTGAAATGTCATAGATGAAGAAACTACAGCACGAGAAGTTAAATTACTTGCTAAAAGTAATGAAGTGGCAGAATCCGATTTTGAACTGTAATCGAACTCTCTGACTACATAATGTCCACTCTGGAGGCTGCTGCTACCTGCAATGAAATAGAATGAAAGTGTTCAAAGTTACTCACAGACAGCCAGACTTAGACTGTCATTGATTCCTTCAAGAGTAATCAGATACTTGCTACCAGATGCCTGGGTTAATTGTATTGATAAAGGCTTTAGAAGCTAATTCTTAAGAGCTATCCTCCCACATTATTCAGTTATTTTAATTATATTTTGAACTTCATTTAGCTGGGCCACAAATAGTCTTAGAGTTAGAGTTACAACAGTCATCCTCTTCATACTTGATTAATCTAAAAAGTAGACTGATCTGATGAGTAAGTTGCATGATTATATAAAGCTCAAAGGCTCAAATTGTAACTGTGAGAAAATTAATGAAGTGAGAGGAAAAAGAGATCAGGAACATATTTTGCTTTTCTGTTTAAATAGGTCCTCATCATCCTGCCATTGTTAATGAGTGTTTAATTACGTGGTCATTTCCATGAATGCAAGGGATTTTTGTTAGGTGCTCATATTTAAACAGAAAGGAAACTCCTAAACATCTGAACTAACCTAGAACAATGTTTATATAAAGATACTCTCCTGTAGAATTTTCCATTCAGGATTCTATAATTCATTAATTACTCTGAGAAAACTAACCTAAAAACCACCTTCCCCACATTTCAGATATCCTACACACAATACTAAAGATATAGCAACTTCTTAGACTGTTATGCTGATGAGTCTGAGAATCTCTAAGTACCACAAAATCACAAATAAATAAAAAACCCTCACATTTAGCACTGATATTCATGGTACACATATTGCTCTCAAAATGCCAATGAATTCAAAGGCAAGGACCTTAGCTCCAGGATAAAAGATTCATTTAGACAGGAATTAGAATGCAACGTAACATAAGATACTCTGGAAATAAGTGAGATATATACTATACATGACTTCAGACAAAAATGCACAATCTTTTTAGACATGAGCCATTTCTGGCTTATAATACTAATAAGTATATAATTATTGAAAGTTTCTTTAACAACAAGATACTTCCAATAGCTGGTATTATATCTTAGAAATCCTTGACTTAACAAAAGCTTAGTCTTACATCTCTGCTAACATATCAAGGAAAAATCACTAATTCAAATAAATTCTCAAATGCTCATCAGTGTACCAGATATGAAGCATATAAAGATGATTAATTATGATTGCTGCCTTCCAGGAGTTTACCACCTAGTGAAGAAGGTAAGATACATCTAGGCATAGCTAAATCACAAGATAAAATGAGAAAGTAAATAATTACGAAGTATTATGCAAAGTTAAAGGGTAATAGATCACTAGAAATTTACAACCTAGTAAAGAATGGAAGTCTTTACAGCTTTAAATCAAGGCCAAATGTGAATGTAACATTGTGATTTAAGAGTATTATTACAGTGTAGGAAATGCCAAGTCACTTCAGGCTGAAAGGGAAGAGGAGCCCTCCTGGAGTACATGGTGTGTTATTGGAACACTGATGCATGGATAGGATTGCTACAAAACGCACTAGCACACGCTGCTAAAACCATCTAAGAATGAGGACAGCACAGGATCTACCATTAGGATTATTTGGAATGGCCATACAATTGTAATGGGTGGTGCTAATGTATATGAGATCAGCCATGAGAAAGGGCCAGAGCAAAGGCAGAGAGGAGAAAGGGAACGGCAAATTTAGGACAGTGAGCAGTTCTGCTTGACCAGAATATAAGGGAAGAAATTGGGCATGCCAAAAAAGATAACCCTGCATCTCAAGGTGGTTAATTTAGCTTTCATCCAGGAGACAAAGGAGAATCTCCCCGCCTCTCCCTAGTCACTACAAATGCATACACATATGCATACCTCCCATGCTCTGTGGTCCTCATCTTTCACAGCCCATTAGGATCCTCAGAATATTTTCTAATTCCTCCATTCTGGTCTAACTCTCCTTGCTCTATGCCTTCCTTTGTTACAGAATCTATCACATTGTACTAGAATTTTCTGTGTATGTCATATAATCCATCATACTGAATGGCACCAGGGAGCTTATGTTTACGAGCTTGCATCCACTTAACAAGTAACTACAGAAAAATTAATCATATGTCCTACTGTCCCACAGGTCAGAATCAATACATATTAATAGATACACTGCAATTCATGGTCAGAAAAAATATTTAGGGCTTCTTTATCAAAACAAAACCTGATAAATGAAGAGAGGCTGCTTTCATGGTTGAAACAGAGACAGACATTTGTGAAAGATGGAATGGCCTTGAGGACATTATGCCACATAAAATAAGCCAGTCACAGAAAGACAAATGCTGTAAGACTATCTCATCTGAGGTATCTAAAATAGTCAAAATCATAGAATCGAACTGTAGAATGGGGTCGCCAGGGGTGGAGGAAAGTGAGAAATGAGGAGTTACTAATCAATGGGCACAAAGTTTCAGTTAAGCAAGATGAGTAAGTTCTGGAGATCTAATGGATAACACCGTATCTGTAGTCAACAATATGTATTATACACAAAAATTTGCTAAGTGGTAGATCTCATGTTAAGTTTTGTTACCACAGTTTTAAAACAATTTTAATAAAGATTGTGTGCAAGCATTTCACACATCTAGTATAGAACTGGACCTAAGCTCATGGCTGTTTTTTTAATTAATAAAAGTGATAAATAAGAATTGTTTTACAAGGTATTTATAAATCAAATCATGAACTAGCAATGGTCAATAAATACGTGAAAAGATGCCCAACATCCTTAGTTATCAGAGAAATGTAAATTAAAATCACAAATTCCATTCACAAACACTAAATGGCTAAAATCAACAAGATAAAAAAGCACTTGGCGGATCACGAGGTCAAATCCTGGCTAACACAGTGAAACCCCGTCTCTACTAAAAATACAAAAACTTACAAGGCGCCTGTAGTCCCAGCTACTCGGGAGGCTGAGGCAAAAACCCGGGAGAGCTTGCAGTGAGCTGAGATCCGGCCAATCCAGCCTGGGTGACAGAGCGAGACTCCGTCTCAAAAAAAAAAAAAAAAAAAAAAAAAAAAGAACAAATACTTGTGAGGATATGGAACAATACAGACATTATTCGTGGAAACATAAAGTGGTACAACCACTTTGGAAAAGTGAAATGTCAATTTCTAGAAAGTTAAATATATATTTACCCTGTCACCCAGAAACTTCATTCTTTGTACCCACTTCTCCAAATTAAAACATGTTCATGGAAACCCTTGTATAAGAAGTGGCATTTACACATAATAGCCAAAAACTGTAAACAACCAAATGTACATTTGGTGAATAAACAAATGTAACTGTGGTATATTCATACAATAAAATACCACTGAGCAATAAAAAACAACTACCAATACATGAATGAATTGCAAAAACATGTGAGCAAAAGAAAAAAGACACAAAAGAACACATACTATATGATTTCTTTTGCTCGAAATTCAGTAATAGATTTTTTTAAATTCTATAGTAATGGAAATCAGAAAGCAGTTGACTAGAGGTAAAAAACTGGATATCAATCATGAGGGAATTTTCTGGGGCTAGAGAAATGTTCTCTATCTTGTTTTGGATGGTGGATAAGAGGCTATAAATAAATGTCTGACAAAACCCATGTAATTAAACATCTATGATATGCATTTCACTATACATTAACTATGCCTAAAAATTATATAATTTATATATGTGATTCATATAATACACGATTTATATATGTGTGTGTGTATATATAACCTTTATATACATATAGAAAGGTAATTTTTTAAAAAGAACATAGGATCTAACTTAAAGAAGTTTCTATTGGCCAAAGACGAGACAATCTGAACACTGCAAACAGTGGTATCTGCACATCTGTAATAAAATGAAACCTATCTAATATGTATAAGCCAAGAGTTTTGGGGCACTAATTCAGTATTCTGAAAGCAGGTAACAGAAGAATATTAATCACCTCTATTTCATAAACTATGTTTCCACTGAGTAATCTTGGACTTTCTGGGCTGCAGGATAAATGGGCACTATGTTTCCACTTGCTGATTACAGTCAAATTCCATACCCTTTTCTGAGTCTTCTTTTTACTACACACATCTCCCCACGAGTCCCAACCGCCTCACCTGCCACACTTCAACCTTCCCTTTCCCTCTGGGTCCATGAAAGAGTAAAGGAGCCAGCAGGCCCAGGCAGGGGCCTGGAGCACACCTGGGTCCTCTTCAGGCTCTCCTAGGGCCCTGGCTCCATGAGGGACAGATGAGGACCTGAATGTCCAGGGGCATCCAGAAGCAGAGTGACACGGGGCCTGGGGCCTCACGCCCTGCCCCTCCTCAGCCTGAGCAGAGGGGAGAAGGTCCCACCACTGATTTTTCCCTGAGCTTTACTCCTCTGTAAACTTTGTTCCTCTGCTGCTGTCTATATGTCTTCCTTCCTTCTGTTCCAAATGTATAAATATTTTGTCTTCAACTGAAGATGGATTCTTTAAAAATTCATGTTTTATCACATAATTATGGGGCATTACATTGTACATATGGATGTTTTTTGTTTGTTTGTTTGTTTGTTTTTTTTGAGACGGAGTCTCGCTGTGTCACCCAGGCTGGAGTGCAGTGGCGCGATCTCGGCTCACTGCAAGCTCCGCCTCCCGGGTTTACGCCATTCTCCTGCCTCAGCCTCCGAGTAGCTGGGACTACAGGCGCCCGCCACCACGCCCGGCTAGTTTTTTTGTATTTTTTTAGTAGAGATGGGGTTTCACTGTGTTAGCCAGGATGGTCTCGATCTCCTGACTTCGTGATCCACCCGCCTCGGCCTCCCAAAGTACTGGGATTACAGGCTTGAGCCACCGCGCCCGGCCAACATATGGATGGTTAAGTAAATAAATAAGAATAAGACAAGCAGTGGTCCACAAAGTACATACTGACTTTTTAAAACTCATGCATATTTTTTCCTTTTTTATTTTAATGCCTTTCTATTAGAAATACAATTAAGAGGAATTATGTTTAGTTACCTGAATCCAATTAGTTTGACTGGTTAGGGTTTGTATTTAGAGGTTGATTCAAGGACTTAATTCCCACATGAGACAGTTAGTTTCACTCATCTTCCTATTAGAGATTCTGTCCTCACCCAGGCCAGCAATGTCCCTGGGCATCAGAGTAGGAATCATTGCAAACACACAATTACAACTAGAAAATCAATGAAAAGTACAATGTTTTATTGAACATCTTCATATATGAACAAACAGTTGTTAAATTATATAAATCTTCTTGGAAGATTTCTAGAAGATTACTTATCAATGTGTTGAGAAATATCACACGTGGTTATATTGAAATTTGGGCAAAAAATAATGGTATTCGCCCCCTAAATCTGGTAATCTGTTTTGCTTTCAAATATGAATAAAAGCATTTTGTTTGAAATCATCTGCTTTGTAGCAACATGGATGCTGCTGGAAGCCATTATCGTTAGTGAATTAATGCAGTAACAGAAATCCAAATACTGCATGTTCTCACTTGTAAGTGGGAGCTAAACATTGAGTACTCATGGACATAATGATGGCAACAACAGACACTGGTAACTACGAGAATGGGGAGGCAGGGGGTTAGGGGTTGAAAAAGTAACTACTGGACATTACGCTCACTACCTGGGTAACAGGATCATTCACATCCCAAACCTCAGCATCACACGATATACACGTGTAACGAAACTTCACGTGTAACGTGAATCTAAAATAAGAGTTGAAATCATTTTTAAAGTGCTCTGTTATCTTTCTTATTAGTGTCCACCCCAATTCAGTAAAAATAATCAATATGAGAATCTATATTTCTTCACAAGCATTATCGATAGATCTTATGATCAAAGATCACTTGGGAGGCACAGTGCTGAGATCCTTTCATTTGTGGTTATAATTATGTTCACAAGCTACACCTGCCAGTAGAGAATACCTGGCACCAGATTGTTTGCCAGCAAGCAGGCTACAGGTCCAATACATAAGCTCGGCCTCATGGGCATTACGCTCTTATCTGAAGCAATTGGCCTAGACACTTTTTTTTACAACACATACTTGAGTACTTTTTCACACATTGTCCATGTCAGGTCTTGGAGGATACTGTCAGAGGAATTTGTAAAGTTACAAAATAAAGGAGCAAAAAACGTTAAGAATTTAAACTGTCTTTTAGGCTGTCACTCTTGCTATATTTTTTGATAATGCATCTAGTCCCCAGACGTTAGCATTAGCATGTCCAGTCTCGAAGGAAACATGCCTTCCTCCTGTAAGAAACGGCTGCTTTCAAAAAGCAGCTCCAGTGTCAGAAATTTTGATCCCATAAAGAAAAATATATTATTTCAAAATACATACATTTAATTTGTACCTAGAGTATGTTACATCATAATGTTTTTATTTTTTGCAGCGAGGAGGTAATTTCTTAAACTATAAACATTTCAACATACTTAACAGCACATATGACAGAGATGAAACTACGTTTCATAGTTAAGTTCTACTTAACTTATAAGTTCTACTTATATCTTCACTATAAATTCTTGTGTTTGCCAAGGTGTTTAAACTACAAACATGTTCACAATGAGCTAGGTTTAAAATCTGCTTCCATCAAACATATTATCTTATTGAAAAATACCTCACTACACAAAGTAAGAAAAATCAGACAGCAAGGATAGTAAATCTTAAGGAAACTATTCATCTCCTAAAATATAAGTGTACGCATAACTGAGAAATAATTAAGTTAAATTATACTGGGCTTTACTCAACACTAATATAAAATCTCATATTTTCCATGAGGGAATATATACCTACTTTATATAAAATCAGTTTTTATTCATTTACACTGTTTGAATAACATCTCAAATTGCCATTTGAAGTTTTATTTTAGCTGACTTTCACAGTTCTCACAAGTATCAAGATTTGATAATGCTACTTAATGTGGCTTTGAAGTAGCAGAATAAAGGTTTTGAAAATAAGAATAGATGCACCTCATTCTACTAAAAGATACCATTCAAAGCAAGAAATAATACAACATGGTTAAGCAGCTCAGGTTACTCTTCCCTCACTGGGGAGATTTTCCATAAAAAAGTCTGAAGGAAAAATAACAATGTCCACTTACAAGAAGAAAATAAAACAACAGAGAGCAGAAATTAGTGGTACTATGCACACTGGCTAAAAGAAAGCATACCTTTCTCTCTCTCCTTCGGTGATATCATATAAGCGGTTGGCACCTCCATCAGCACAGGCTCTTAAAAGAGCTTCAAATAGAAAGAACAAAATCATTTCAATACAGGAGGCACAGAGCAGTATCTTTTAAATGATGATCACTAAAAAGCAGGCACTCGGACGCACACAGTCACGCTAACCTCCGTGAATCATTTCACATTCATCTGTTGACGCTGCTGGTACTAAAAACGATTCTATATTGCATGTGACAAATGACAAGTTTATTTCCTTTCTGCATCCTTTATTTATTTATTTCTTTTTCTCTGAGACGGAGTCTGGCTCTGTTGCCCAGGCTGGAGTGCAGTGGTGTGATCTCAGTTCACTGCAACCTCCACTTCCCGGGTTCCAGTGATTCTCCAGCCTCGGCCTCCCGAGTAGCTGGGATTACAGGCATGCGCCACCACGTCTAGCATATTTTTGTATTTTGAGTAGAGACAGGGTGTCACCATATTGGCCAGGCTGGTCTCAAACTCCTGACCTCAGGTGATCCATCCACCTTGGCCTCCCAAAGTGCTGGGATTACAGGCGTAAGCCACCATGCCCAGCCTTTCCATCTGTTTTGATTACATAAAGGAGAAGACTGTAGACGGTGCTAGCATGTCTTCAATGTTTCTTCCATGACAGGCAACAGAAAATGGTTTGTTGTTTTTGTTGTTTGAGACAGGGTCTTGTGCTGTCACCCAGGCTGGAGTGCAATGGCTCAATCACAGCTCACTGCAGCCTCAACCTCCTGGGCTCAGCTGATCCTCCCACGTCAGTCTCCCAGGTAGCTGGGGCTACAGACACACACCACTGGATCCTGCTAATTTTTATATTTTTTGTAGAGACAGGGTTTGCTCAGGCTGGTTTCAAACTCCTGGGCTCAAGTAATCCACCCACCTTGAACTCCCAAAGTGCTGGGATTACAGGCGTGAGCCACTGCACCCAGGAGAATATGGTTTTCATTGTGTTCTCTCCTTTTAATAATTTTTACATATACTTTTGATTTACAACATGTAGTATGGGTTTCAATTTTTATTTTGATTAAAACATTTCCTCTTAAAAATAAATGATAAGCATGTTTATTTTAAAATATAAGTAAATAATAATCTAGATAATAGGAACACAATGTAAAAATTGTGAAGGTGGTACAAAATTAACTGAAACTTGGAAATGCTAAGGTAATCAAATAAATCCTGCTGTCTCTCCGCCTTGGGCCTTGGCCTCCTCCTTTCCCATGATTTCTCCCTGCTACTGCTCTCAGATTTGACACTGCTAATCAACTACTCCCTGAAGTTTTGCAGTCCATGGAAGGTAATTTTTTGTTGCTGGTGCTACCTTCCTGATTTCTATTTTTCATAGAGATATTTAGTATCTTAGCATCAGCTCAGAATGAACATTGTTAGGCATCAAACTAGCAGGTTCTTTGCAAGAGTCCTAAGATAATGTGACAGGGTCTCCACTTTAAGCATCTACTAACCAGTACAAATAAGCCAGAAGCCGATTAACTAACGTCCACTCTCAGAATTGACCAACAAAGTGAGAAACTACTTTTCTTTTAAATTAAAATTAATGGCACAGGTAAGTGGAATTGAGGGAAAGAAAACAAGCAGCCACTTTCCCTTATGTATTCCTCAGGTATCTGAAATATAAAATAGTTCAGATGAGTACAGCCTCTAGAAAAAGATCAGTGATACGTGATTTGTTTTAGAAACTGTAAAATAATAGATGCTAGAAAATGACCACTTAAACAAATAAAAATCCACAATTTCCACTGTGGGAATTTCCTCTGAATTTAATCCACCCATGAGCGCAAGACGTCTTATGAAAATATTTGAAATAGGATGGAATGGTCCCAAATCTCAGCAGGGGACCTAACCACCTCCTGACATTTCACACCTGTATACCCCACCCAGCTCTAAGGCACGTTTAATGAGCGTCTCTTGGTGGTAAAGACACTCCTCTTCTGTTTGGCTGCAAATGTAATGATTTCAGCTTCACTCTGGAATAACAGATTAGCTGCGTATAATACTGCAAATTGGTAGTAAATTTGATGGTATTAGTACATTGGCTTCTGATTGCCATTGGTACACTGATAGTTTCAGAAAGCCGCTGTCAGTCCAATATTTTTGTGTATCTAACCTGTTTTCTCTTTCTGGCAAGTTTTAAGACTTTCCCTTTATCTTTGGTTTTACAAATTTCACCATGATGTAGCTTATTTGAAATTAACTGTGCTTCCAAGGTTGGGCATGGAGGCCTCAGGAATGTAATCCCAGCACTTTGAGAGACTAAGGCGGGAGGAATGCTTGAGCTGAGATATTCAAGACCAGCCTGGGCAACATGGCAAAACCCTGTCTCTACAATAAATTTTTAAAAATTAGCTGAGCATGGTGGCACTCACCTGTCATCAGAGCTACTTAGGAGGCCGAGGTGGAGGATCGCTTGTGCCTGGGGAGGGCCAGGCTGTAATAAGCCAAGCTGGCACCACTGCACTCCAGCCTGGGCGACAGAGTCAAACCCTGTCTGAAAAACAACAAAATGTGCTTCCTAAATCTGAGGACCCATGACTGTCTTCAGTTCTGCATAATTCATAGCCACTTTTAATTCCATTATTTCATGTCTTCCATTCTCTCTCTGCATCAATTTTCTGACACTCCATTTAAACATATTTTTAGACAGTCTCATTCTGCCCTTCACATTTCTTAAACTGTGTCCCTTCTATCACCTTTTCTTTCTGTATATGCATGTAATTTCTTGAAACCTCTCTTTCAATTATGTCTAGTCACCTGTTTAAAACATAAAAGTTTATAGTCTTACTGATTCTTTTTAAAGAAGTTCTGTTTGGTTCTTTTTTCAATTCAAGGTCTTTTCTGATAATCTGTTGCTAATGTTTTCTATACCTTCTTTTATCCTTTTCTTTTTTTTTTTTTTTTTTTAAATATCCTTTCCCTATGAATGGGATATTTAAAGAATATTTACATGACTATATTGTCAGAAATAAAAGTTCCAATGTGTTTTCCACTTATTCATGATATGTAAGGCTATTTTATATGTTCTATGTTACATGAGAAATAAAGCAGAGGACAAGTGGAAAAAAACATTCCTTTTCCCTGTAGCTTACTCACCTGTAAATAAGCATATGACTTATGGAATAAGGTTATTAAGTAATTATTTAATAATTATATATAGTGCCCATTATGATACAAGAACACATAAGCATTCAATAAACATGAGTCCTCTTTCTCCATTTTTGTCAGAATGAAAAAAAACTGAAAAGACTGTGTTCCTGGAAAAGAAAAGTCATATCTACTTAGAAAGTAAAAAACAAAAAATAAGAGTTTTCGGAAAGACATCTAAAAGGGACGTTACAAATTCCCAATACACTTTTTCTTGTAAGGAGTGGCACCCAAATTCAAATGATGTCACAAATATAACTTGCAGAAGATCACAGAAGATATTGCACATTTCCTAAGTATCAAAACTATCAAAAGCTAAAATATAGAGATCATCTCACGTACAAAATATAGCACAAAACAAGTGATTCGGGGAAAGTCTCTAAAGAAACTAGCCGGGCGAACTCATTCCCAATAGCTGAGGCCGGAGAAACAGATGGTAAACTGTCAGTAATTATCTTTGGAGTATATAAAACAATTCTCTGCAAATAAAACTAACAAGTGTATGGAACATTTTTATGTAATCGATTCACTAAAGTAATATGAAAATCTCAGAAATAGTGGTTTTTAATGATCAAGGATTATCAAACAGAATGACTTGCCAATTTTTCACATTATATCATTTTGCAAAGATCAGTTGAATTCAACATGTATTCCTATTATGTGCTAGGCTTTATATAAAATAAAAAGATGAACAACAAACAGATCTAGTTCTCTAGGCTCATATTATAGTGAAAAACATGAAAACAGAAGCAAATACATGCAATGCACCGTAGACTGCGGTGAGGGCTATGAGAAAGTCACCAAAATGCAATAGGAAGACAAGGAAAGAAGAAATGAATTTCAGTGGATAAATGTGTAAAACTGCTAATAATAAATCCAGTTCAGCTAAGATCACTGTTACTTTTACAATAGAAAAAATGCTAATGCTGTTATTTCTAACATCCATCTTTAAATTGATATTTCTTGAGCAGATTATAAAAAAGACAAACACCTATATCACAGGAAGTAAATTTGTCCACATATATTCCTGCTTTAAATGGCAAAGGGAGCTAAAATAAGCATGATGATATGTATAGACTATTTTCTCAGTGCATGTAGGTTGAGAGTAGGGAGGAAAAACAAGTTCCAGTCTGTCCCTAAAACCTTTTTGTTTTCAGTAAAGCATGACCAAAAAAATGTATTCTAACTCTCCTACATTTTATTAACCAAAAGGTTTTCACCAGTTTCAAATATTTTCTATAAACATAAATAAAACTGCATTTGAAAAATAAAATGTTTCCAACATATTGTAAACTACATTGGCATAAGTTCATGCACAGTGACGTCTGAAAAATGCGTAAACCAATATCACTGTTAGAGAAAGTGACCAACTAAAGGAACCAGAAGTAGGGGACATTCTTTAATTTTTGATAAATTGTAACGAATCTGCCTAAAAAAACTGTTCACTTCATCATCATTTAAGTTGTCCCAGGCTTTAATGAACAGAAGTTACTGCATGAGTTATCTTTTAATGTAAAAATTCCATTGGCTTATACAGCAAAATTTCTGCAGATTTGTCACATACTATAACTTCAATGGCTGAGCAATTACTTACCATGCAACAGGCTGATAAACAGATGAAGACTAAAATATATTAAAAACCTCTACAGCAACTTTATATTTTAGTAGAACCCGTAAGTAGGTGAAAGAAATCTTTAACTTTTTTTTTTACTTGGCATAAGTTAACATTACTGACAAATAATGAAGAGCTTCAGGCACAAGCAGAGGTTAGTTCCCTACTTCAAATAGCTCCCTATTTCTTTGAAATAAAGTTGAGTTGAAATAACCTCACTTTCTGCAAAGTAGATTATCAATTAGTTCCAATTATTAAGGTGGGAGAATAAAACAAAGTAGATTCTGCAGTTTCGGTTAAAGAACACAAGAGACAGAGGATTTCAGTGCTAGTCTAGATCAGCCACTTAGTCCTATGATGTTGAGTTAATCCTAGGCATTCTGATTTTAATGCAAAATCAAGATCATTTGGTATATCCTACCAAAATCACACACACACAAATTCAAGGACTAGAGAGAGACAACATAAATAAAACTAGAAGGAAGGTGCATGAGGAAACATCATCTCACACGCTGTTGATGAGGCTACAACGTTGAGGGACAGTTTGGCAGATTTATAAAAACTTTAAAGGTGTGTACCTTTTTACCCAGAAATTCTACGTAGCCTGCATAAATACTTGCCAAGAATTACAAGGAAATATGTACAAGGATATTTGCTGTGACAGTCTGTGTAATCATGAAAAACTAATAGCAAACTTATATGGCCCACAGGTGAATGTTGGTAAAATATATCATGGTCCTATTTTTTTTTTACCATCGAAAACGTTAGATCTTATATGTATTAGCATATTATCTGTTAGGAGATACAGTGTTATTTTTAAACTTTGAATAACCTTGGTCAAATCTTCCTTGCAATAGCAATTCATGGAAGGTATAGGAACATACTAAATCCAAGAAAACTAAGCATCAGGTAAAGGTCTTTATGTCAAGATTGTAGCTCAAGTAATCAGCAATCAGCATTGATAAGATGCACCTGCACTGGAAAATGGGCCCTAGTCTGGCACCCTGAAGGAAACCAAGGGATAAAAACTAAAGAGACCCCAAAATCAACGGCTTCCCTGGCAAAGCATATCCCAAATGTGGAGTGACTGGTACATTTGAAAGCAATTACTGTGAAATGACAGACCTCACTAATTTTGTTATCAAGCTTTATTACCTGCCTCATGGCCTTAAACTTGGCATTGAGTAAAGCCTATCATGCCTTATTAGTTTGTTAATCCAAACACAAGAACACTTCTATATTCCATACGCCAAACTCATTAACAAGGATTATTTATGAGGAATGGGGATGGCATAACGAAAAAGACTTTTTAAAAAATTACTTACAATAATCACTGTGCTGTTAAAACTATTTCTCAGTAATATGAATTATATTGTAATTACAATTTTAAAACCAACAGTAATAATTAAAAGGAAAAATAAGAGTTACAGACTTAAGATATAGCAGGACTGATTCCAGATCCAATCTCAGGAGAAGGAATTAGATATGTTGCCAGATTGGTCAGGATTGAGTCACAGGTGTCTACAGTTAAATGAGAGGACAGAAAAGGTCCAGAATCTTATTTAGAAGATGTTTCACTGTGTCCCAGGAGAGCTAAATAATTCCAATTACTTAAATCCTGTTTATTCCTAACCAAGTTATTGCCCCTAGTATTTCAAAGATTCAATTAAGTCTTATGTTCCTGAAATCAATCTAATCTGTCAATATTCATAGTTTGAGCTAGGGATTCTGTCCCAAATCTGAGAAACAAAAGTAAACCACTTAATCTCCAACTTCTGCTAAGCCACCTCTAGCACCCATAAGAGAGCCTAGCTGCGGAAAAGAAAATGGATCCCGTCTGAATGCACCTCAGAAACAGTCCACTAGCAACTGCACATCAGTAAGTGATAATTATTTGCTAAATATGTGAGTACGTACACAACTACACAGGTATCAGTTGGAAGTTTATTATCAGGCATTAAGGAGGATAAGTGAGTTTTTGTTTTTAATTTGTATTGCATTAAGAACACAAGATCAGATTTAATCTCTTAAATAAGTATATAAAAAACGGTACTGTTAACTATACATACAATATTGTACAAAACATCTCTAGAATTGGCTCATCTGGCATTAACTAAAACTTTACACTCATTGAAAAGCAACTCCCCATTTGCCCTTCCCCCAAGCTCCTGGTAACCAGCATTCTACCCTCTGATTGCATATGTTTGACTATTTTTGATACTTCATATTAAGTAGAATCACACTGTATTTGTCTTTCTGTGACTGGATCACTTCACTTAGCATAATGTTATCTAGGTTCATCTATGTTGTCATATATTCATTCTTTTTTAAGGCTGAAAAACATTTCATTATATGTATAGTCTACATTTCTTTATTGATTTATCAGTTGACAGACATTTAGGTTGTTTCCACATCTTAACTATTGTGAGTAGTGCCACAATGAACATGGGAGTGCTAATACCTTTTTGGGATCCTGATTTCCATTCTTTTGGATTAAACACCCAGAAGTGGGATTTCAGGACTTTATGGTAATTTTATTTTTAATTTTTTGAGGAATCTCCATACAGTTTTCAACAGCGTAAACCAACTGAGTGCACGTGTTTTTCACTCCTACCAACAGTGTCCAAGTGTTCCAATTTCTCCATATCCTCAACAATACATGCTGTCTTTTGTTTTTTGATAACAGCCATCCAACAGGTGTGAGTCGATACCTCATTGTGGTTTTGATTTGTATTTCCCCGATGATTAGTGAACTGAACATCTTTTCATGTACCTGTTGGCCATTTGTGTGTCTTCTTTAGAGAAATGTCTATTCAAGTCCTTTAACTATTTCAGAGAGAGTAGATTTTAGATGTACTTACCAAAAAAAAAAAAATATATATATATATATATGAGATGATGAGCATGTTAAATTGCTTACATCAAGTAATCATTATGTATATCAAAACATCATGTTGCACATTTCAAAAGAAGACATACATGATGCCAACAATATCTAAAAATGCTCAACAATCACTAATTATTAGAGAAATGCAAATTGAAACCACAATGAGATACCATCTCACATCAATCAGAATGGCTATTGTTAAAAAGTCAAAAAATAGGGAGGGCAGAGCAAGATGGCCAAATAGGAACAGCTCCAGTCTCCAGCTCCCAGCACGAGCGACACAGAAGACGGGTGATTTCTGCATTTTCAACTGAGGTACCGGGTTCATCTCACTAGGGAATGCTGGACAATCGGTGCTGGTCAGCTGCTGCAGCCCGACCAGCGAGAGCTGAAGCAGGGCAAGGTATCGCCTCACCTGGGAAGCACAAGGGGGAAGGGAATCCCTTTTCCTAGCCAGGGGAATTGAGACACACAACACCTGGAAAATCGGGTAACTCCCACCCCAATACTGCGCTTTACCAAGGGTATTAGCAAAAGGCACACCAGGAGATTATATCCCACACCTGGCCGGGAGGGTCCCACACCCGCAGAGCCTCCCTCATTGCTAGCACAGCAGTCTGCTATCTAAGGGCAAGGCAGCAGCGAGACTGGGGGAGGGGCGCCCGCCATTGCTGAGGCTTATGTAGGTAAGCAAAGCCCTGGGAAGCTCGAACTGAGTGGAGCCCATAGCAGCTCAAGGAGGCCTGCCTGTCTCTGTAGACTCCACCTCTGAGGACAGGGCACAGCTAAACAACAACAAAAAAGCAGCAGCAGAAACCTCTGCAGACGCAAACAACCCTGTCTGACAGCTCTGAAGACAGCAGTGGATCTCCCAACACGGAGGTTGAGATCTGAGAAGGGACAGACTGCCTTCTCAAGTGGGTCCCTGACCCCTGAGTAGCCTAACTGGGAGACATCCCCCACTAGGGGCAGACTGACACCCCACACCTCACACGGCGGAGTACACCCCTGAGAGGAAGCTTCCAAAGCAAGAATAAGACAGGGACACTTGCTGTTTAGCAATATTCTATCTTCTGCAGCCTCTGCTGCTGATACTCAGGCAAACAGCGTCTGGAGTGGACCTCAAGCAATCTCCAACAGACCTACAGCTGAGAGTCCTGACTGTTAGAAGGAAAACTGACAAACAGGAAGGACACCCACACCAAAACCCCATCAGTAAGTCACCATCATCAAAGACCAAAGGCAGATAAAACCACAAAGATGGGGAAAAAGCAGGGCAGAAAAGCTGGAAATTCAAAAAATAAGAGCACATCTCCCCCTCCAAAGGAACGCAGCTCATCGCCAGCAACGGATCAAACCTGGATGGCGAATGACTTTGACAAGTTGAGAGAAGGCTTCAGTCCATCAAACTTCTCAGAGCTAACGGAGGAACTATGTACCCAGCGCAAAGAAACTAAAAATCTTGAAAAAAGAATGCATAACTAGCATAATCAATGCAGAGAAGGCCATAAATGAACTGACAGAGATGAAAACCATGACACAAGAAATACGTGACAAATGCACAAGCTTCAGTAACTGAACCGATCAACTGGAAGAAAGAGTATCAGCGACTGAGGATCAAATAAATGAAATGAAGTGAGAAGAGAAGTCTAAAGAAAACAGAGGAAAAAGAAATGAACAAAGCCTTCAAGAAGTATGGGATTATGTGAAAAGACCAAATCTACGTCTGATTGGGGTGCCTGAAAGTGAAGGGGAAAATGGAACCAAGTTGGAAAACACTCTTCAGCATATCATCCAGGAGAACTTCCCCAACCTAGTAAGGCAGGCCAACATTCAAATTCAGAATATACAGAGAATGCCACAAGGATACTCCTCGAGAAGAGCAACTCCAAGACACACAATTGTCATATTCACCAAAGTTGAAATAAAGGAAAAACTATTAAGGGCAGCCAGAGAGAAAGGTCGGGTTACCCATAAAGGGAAGCCCATCAGACTAACAGCAGATCTCTCGGCAGAAACTCTACAAGCCAGAAGAGAGTCCGGGCCAATATTCAACATTCTTAAAGAAAAGAATTTTAAACATAGAATTTCATATCCAGCCAAACTAAGTTTCATAAGTGAAGGAGAAATAAAATCCTTTACAGATAAGCAAATGCTTAGAGATTTTGTCACCACCAGGCCTACCCTACAAGAGACCCTGAAGGAAGCACTAAACATGGAAAGGAACAACCAGTACCAGCCATTGCAAAACCATGCCAAAATGTAAAGACCATCAATGCTAGGAAGAAACTGCATCAACTAACGAGCAAAATAACCAGTTAATATCATAATGACAGGATCAAGTTCACACATAACAATCTTAACCTTAAATGTAAATGGACTAAATGCTCCAATTAAAAGACACGGACTGGCAATTTGGATAAAGAGTCAAGATCCATCAGTTTGCTGTATTCAGGAGACCCATCTCACATGCAGAGACACACATAGGCTCAAAATAAAGGGATGGAGGAAGATCTACCAGGCAAATGGAGAAGAAAAAAAGCAGGGGTTGCAATCCTAGTCTCTAATAAAACAGACTTTAAACCATCAAAGATCAAAAGAGACAAAGAAGGCCATTACATAATGGTAAAGGGATCAATTCAACAGGAAGAGCTAACTATCCTGAATATATATGCATCCAATACAGGAGCACCCAGATTCATAAAGCAAGTCCTTAGAGACTTACAAAGAGACTTAGACTCCCATACAATAATAATGGGAGACTTCAACACTCCCACTGTCAACATTAGACAGATCAACAAGACAGAAAGTTAACAAGGATGTCCAGGAATTGAACTCATATCTGCACCAAGCAGACCTAATAGACATCTACAGAACTCTCCACCACAAATCAACAGAATATACATTCTTCTCAGCACTACATCGCACTTATTCCAAAATTGACCACATAATTGGAAGTAAAGCACTCCTCGGCAAATGTACAAGAACAGAAATTATAACAAACTGTCTCTCAGACCACAGTGCAATCAAACTAGAACTCAGGACTAAGAAACTCAATCAAAACCGCTCAACTACATGGAAACTGAATAGCCTGCTCCTGAATGACTACTGGGTACATAATGAAATGAAGGCAGAAATAAAGATATTCTTTGAAACCAATGAGAACAAAGATACAACATACCAGAATCTCTGGGACACATTTAAAGCAGTGTGTAGGGGGAAATTTATAGCACTAAATGCCCACAAGAGAAAGCTGGAAAGATAAAAAATTGACACTCTAACATCACAATTAAAAGAATTAGAGAAGCAAGAGCAAACACATTCAAACTAGCAGAAGGCAAGAAATAACTAAGATCAGAGCAGAACTGAAGGAGATAGAGACACAAGAAACCCTCCAAAAAAATCAATCAATCCAGGAGCTGGTTTTTTTAAAAGATCAACAAAATTGATAGACCACTAGCAAGACTAATAAAGAAGAAAAGAGAGAAGAATCAAATAGACACAATAAAAAATGATAAAGGGGATATCATCACCGACCCCACAGAAATACAAACTACCATCAGAGAATACTATAAACACCTCTACACAAATAAACTAGAAAATCTAGAAGAAATAGATAATTTCCTGGACACTTACACTCTCCCAAGACTAAAACAGGAAGAAGTTGAATCCCTGAATACACCAATAGCAGGCTCTGAGGCAATTATTAATTGAGGCAATAATTAATAGCCTACCAACCAAAAAAAGTCCAGGACCAGATGGATTCACAGCTGAATTCTACCAGAGGTACAAGGAGGAGCTGGTACCATTCCTTCTGAAACTATTCCAACCAACAGAAAAAGAGGGAATCCTCCCTAACTCATTTTATGAGGCCAACATCATCCTGATACCAAAGCCTGGCAGAGACACAACAAAAAAAGAGAATTTTAGACCAATATCCCTGATGAACATCAATACAAAAGTCCTCAATAAAATACTGGCAAACCGAATCCAGCAGCACATCAAAAAGCTTATCCACCATGATCAAATGGGCTTCATCACTGGGTTTCAAGGCTGGTTCCACATATGCAAATAAATATAAACAGAACCAAAGACAAAAACCACATGATTATCTCAATAGATGCAGAAATGGCCTTTGACAAAATTCAGCAGCACTTCATGCTAACAACTCTCAATAACTTCGGTATTGATGGAATGCATCTCAAAATAATAAGGGCTATTTATGACAAACCCACAGCCAATATCATACTGAATGGGCAAAAACTGGAAGCATTCCCTTTGAAAACTGGCACAAGACAGGGATGCCCTCTCTCACCACTCCTATTCAACATAGTGTTGGAAGTTCTGGCTAGGGCAATCAGGCAAGAGAAAGAAATCAAGGGTATTCAGTTAGGAAAAGAAGTCAAATTGTCCCTCTTTGCAGATGACATGATTGCATATTTAGAAAACCCCATCATCTCAGCCCAAAATCTCCTTAAGCTGATAAGCAACTTCAGCAAAGTCTCAGGATACAAAATTAAGGCGCAAAAATCACAAGCATTCTTATACACCAGTAACAGACAAACAGAGAGCCAAATCAGGAATGAACTTCCATTCACAATTGCTTGAAAGAGAATAAAATACCTAGGAATCCAACTTACAAGGGATGTAAAGGACCTCTTCAAGGAGAACTACAAACCACTGCTCAGTGAAATAAAAGAGGACACAAACAAATGGAAGAACATACCATGCTCATGGATAGGAAGAATCAATATCGTGAAAATGGCCATACTGCCCGAAGGTTATTTATAGATTCAATGCCATCCCCACCAAGCTACCAATGACTTTCTTCACAGAATTGGAAAAAACTGCTTTAAAGTTCATATGGAACCAAAAAAGAGCCCGCATTGCCAGGACAATCCTAAGTCAAAAGAACAAAGCTGGAGGCATCACGCTACCTGACTTCAAACTATACTACAAGGCTACAGTAACCAAAACAGCATGGTACTGGTACCAAAACAGAGACATAGACCAATGGAACAGAACAGAGGCCTCAGAAATAATATCACACATCTACAGCCATCTGATCTTTGACAAATCTGAGAGAAACAAGAAATGGGGAAAGGATTCCCTATTTAATAAATGGTGCTGGGAAAATTGGCTAGCCATAGGTAGAAAGCTGAAACTGGATCCTTTCCTTACTCCTTATATAAAAATTAATTCAAGATGGATTAGAGACTTAAATGTTAGACCTAATACCATAAAAACCCTAGAAGAAAACCTAGGTAATACCATTTAGGACATAGGCATGGGCAAGGACTTCATGACTAAAACACCAAAAGCAACGGCAACAAAAGCCAAAATTGACAAAAGGCATCTAATTAAACTAAAGAGCTTCTGCACAGCAAAAGAAACTACTATCAGAGTGAACAGGCAACCTACAGAATGGGAGAAAATTTTTGCAATCTACTCATCTGACAGTGGGCTAATATCCAGAACCTACAAAGAACTCAAACAAATTTACAAGAAAAAAACAACCCCATCAAAAAGTGGGCACAGGATATGAACAGACATTTCTCAAAAGAAGACATGCATACAGCCAAAAGATACGTGAAAAAATGCTCATCATCACTGGCCATCAGAGAAATGCAAATCAAAACCACAATGAGATACCATCTCACACCAGTTAGAATGGCAATTATTAAAAAGTCAGGAAACAACAGGTGCTGGAGAGGATGTGGAAAAACAGGAACACTTTTACACTGTTGGTGGGATTGTAAACTAGTTCAGCCATTATGGAAAACAGTATGGCGATTCCTCAAGGATCTAGAACTAGAAGTACTATATGACCCAGCCATCCCATTACTGGATATATACCCAAAGGATTCTAAATCATGCTGCTATAAAGACACGTGCACACGTATGTTCATTGCGGCACTATTCACAATAGCAAAGACTTGGAATCAACCCCAATGTCCATCAGTGACAGACTGGATTAAGAAAATGTGGCACATATACACCATGGAATACTATGCAGCCATAAAAAAGGATGAGTTCGTGTCCTTTGTAGGGACATGGATGCAGCTGGAAACCATCATTCTCAACAAACTATCACAAGAACAGAAAACCAAACACCGCACGTTCTCACTCATAGGTGGAAACTGAACAATGAGATCACTTGGACTCGGGAAGGGGAACATCACACACCGGGGCCTATCATGGGGAGGGGGAAGAGGGGAGGGATGTCATTGGGAGTTATACCTGATGTAAATGATGAGTTGATGGGTGCAGCACACCAACATGGCACAAGTATACATACGTAACAAACTTGCACGTTATGCACATGTACCCTAGAACTTAAAGTATAATAATAAAAAAAAATAAAAAATAAGTAAAAAATAAAAAATAAAGTCAAAAAACAAAAAGATGCTGGCAAGACTGTGGAGAAAAGGGAATTCTTATACACTGCTGGTGGGAATGTAAATTAGTTCTGCCACTGTGGAAAGCAGTTTGGTGATTTCTCAAAGACCTTAAAACAGAATTACCATTCAACCCAACAATCCCATTATTGGGTATATACCCAAAGGAATACAAATACAAATCATTCTGTCATAAAGACACACACACACATATGTTCACTGCAACACTATTCACAATAGCAAAAACACAGAATCAATCTAAATGCCCATCAAGAGTAGAGTGGATAAAGAAAATATGGTACAGATATGCCATGGAATACTACACAGCCACAAAAAAGAACAAGATTATGTCTTGCAGCAGCATGAAGCTGGAGGCCAGTATCATAAGCAAACTAACATAGGAACAGAAAACCAAATACTGCATGCTCTCACTTATAAAACAGTGCTAACCACTGAGAACACACAGACACAAAGAAGGTAACAACACATACCAGGAGCTACTTGAGGGTAGAGGGTGAGAAAAAGGAGAGGATCAAAAAAACTACCTATTGAGTACTATGCTTAGTACTTGAGTGATAAAATAGTCTGTACACTAAACCCCGTGACACAAAATTTGTCAATATAACAAACCCACATATGTACCCCTCAACCTAAAAGTGTACAAAAAATCATATTGTATTACCTTAAATTTATACTAAAACCTTCTCATTTTAAAATAAGGTTATTAGTTTTCTCACTATTGAGTTCTAGGAGTTCCTTAGGTATTTTAGAAATTAATCCCGTATCAGATACATGGTTTGCAAATATTTTCTCCTATTCCATAGGTTGTTTTTTCACTCCATTGTTTCCTTTGCTGTGCAGAAGCTTTTAAATTTGATGTAGTCCCACTTGTCTATTTCTGCTTTTGTTTCCTTTGCTTTTGATGTCATATCCATGAAATCACTGCCATGATCAATATCATGAAGTGTCCCCACTATGTTTTGTTTTAGGTCTTTCACAGTTTCAGGTCTTACAGTTAAGTCTTTAATTCATTTTCAGTTGAAAATCTGAGTTTTTAACGAGCTCTTTGCTTTTTTTTTTTTTTTTTTTTTTTTTTTTTTTTTTTTTTTTTTGAGACAGGGTATCACGCTGATGCTCAGGCTGGAATGCAGTGGTGCGATCATAGCTCATGGTCACCTCAAACTCCAGAGCTCAAGCAATCCTCTTACCTCAACCTTCAAGTGGTTGAAGCTACAGGCGCACCCCACCATGCCTGACTAACGTTTTTAAATTTTGTAGAGACAAGGTCTAACCACGTTGCCCAGGCTGGTCTCAAAATCCTGGCCTCAACTGATCCCCTCACTGTGGACTCCCAAAGTGCCAGGATTATAGAGGCATGAGCCACCATATACCCAATCTTATCCAATTTTCGTCTCTAAGGACAATACTGATATAAAGCCATACTTTATACTTTAATCAGCCAAGATGCTCTAAACTGATACCTTCTTTCAGAAGTATTACTTGCTGAAAAGTATTTAATTTACCTACAGGTATTTTTCTGTCTGTGTTAAAACCCCAAATATAGATTGAAGCTTAATAAGAAATACACTTTATAAAAAGATTCATGGAAATTTTCACTTAATGAATTCCTAAGAATGTTTGGGTGGTCAGTTTTGATATTTCTTAAATACTTAATAACAATAAAATGTCGATTTAGGATATTTCTACTATTTAAAAGAGAAGTTATGGTACCTCCTTGAAGATCTTCATAAGTAGGGGGTATTAAATATATTGGTCAAGGACAAAAGCAAGAGAAAGAAACACATATGATACTATACATATACAACATAAAAAGGTATTGATTTTTATATCTATAGAATTGTTAGTACAATAAACTTGTTACAGTGGTGCTTCTGGAAAGACAGAAGAGTTAGGACAAAGATTTATACTGCACATAACTTAAATTTTATTCAGGGGAACTTACTCCTGCAGTCTCGGCTGTAAGTGGTATTGAATCCACAACCAAATCCAAGCTCAGCATGTGGCTCAATCTATGCCATCACAACCTCCTGGCCAGAGTGATTGGTTCAGACACAGATATATGGCCAGGCAAAGAAAACAAGAGCTAAGGAGACTTTGCAGGTTTCCTCTTCCACTGTCCTGTGATTTGTGGCGCTAGACATTTGGTTCTATGACCGTGTATTACTCTGGCCCTGAGAATGAAGCCAAAACAGTGAAGGTAGGCTAGGAGACAAGAGAAGACACTGTTTGAGTGTCTATAACTACAGCCAAAGGCAGCCACTAGCCTTTCCAACTATGTGAGCTAATAAATGGTCTTTCTGGGTTCAGGCAAATTTAAGCTGGGTTCTCTGTCACTTAAAACTGAAGGAGCCCTAAGTAATACAAACATGAATTTCTGCTTCAAAGACATGAAATCCTCCTCTCTTTCAGTTGGAAAATTCTACTTTATTACGTCTCAAATGTATGTTGGGACAAGCACTTAAGAGGAGGTGTATATTTCTGCAGGTACTTTGCCTATTACTGGTATACATCATCATGAGCAAAGGTCTATATCAGTTCATGGACATAGTTAACAGAAACAGATTAGTATGATTTCCCTATCAAGACATTATTTCATGTGAAAAACTTGTATTCCAAGCATTTCACGGAAATATATGCTGTTCTTGAGAGATAGTAACAATTTATTTTGCTCATAGGAGTGCTGAAATGCATAATTAATTGTTGTTTAGAGAACTCTTTCAGTATTGTAGATTGAAGGTTTTATTTACAGTATATTTATGTGCAATTATCAAGAAAGCTCACATTATTTGTAATATCCTATAAATAATGAGCCTAATACTCTGAATTTTAGTCAAGTCAGTAGCACTCTCCATGAAATAAAAATCAAGTGGTATTGATATTAAGCATCTACATGTACAGAGCTGTGCTAGTCCTAATGATTTGGTTCATGCCATGTAATGAAGAGTTTTATTACCTTTTGGTAAATATTGTTGGGTAAATTCTATTACCCTTTTTCTCTAACACTTCCTGTCTCCTCCTCTCCTAGTTATTCACTATGGAGAAAAAGTATGACATTTAGTCATCCTTGATCCTATTCATAAAGTCTACAATCAGATAATTCTTTAACACTGAGTGACACTAAATACCTCATTACTAAGAAATCTGAGAGAAACAACCAAACATCAAACTAACTCTGTTCATCCTAAAGTGGCACAGAAAATTTTTTCTAGAAGATGGGCAAAACTCATATTGTATAGAAACTGCAAATAGGTAAGCAGCACAGAAAAAAAATCTCGTATGTGTAAAGCTAGTACATGCACGTTTGTCCAAATATTAGTTGACAGGAACCATTAAGGTTCACGTGTACCCTCAGTCATTGATTTTTTTACTAAAGATTGGCCATGCTTTAGGAACAGGGTAGCAAACATGCAAGCTCAACCTATAACGAATAAGAAAACTTACAAAAGAACTTTGTTGGTGTTGCTCTAGTACCTTGGCATTATCACATTTTGGGTCTTTTTTATGGGTGGATATCTGGTGCATTATAGCATACTTAGCAGCATTCTTGGCCTCTACCAATTAGATGCCAATAGTAACCCTCAGTTGTGACAACCAAAATATCTGCAAATGTCAAATGTCACTTGGTGGGCAAAACCACTACCAGTTGAAAACCAGTGCAACAAAGAGCACAACTCAAACTTCAGCAGGCTGCCCACAGTCCCATAATACTGAGCTGTGTAGTAGACTGCTCACTGTTATTCTCTAACTTTTCCAATTTTGAAAGCAAGCCCATCACCCAGAAACTACATTCTACCTGGCCACCGAAGTCAGGTAAATTAACACCGCAATTTATGTGCTAGCTAAGTTGCTTTCACATCTATCCCAGATGCACAGGTAACAACGTTTTCCAATTCAGACTTATTGAATCTTGAGTAAGACTTCTCATACAATCTGGATATGTACAGATAACTGTGATACTCTGGGTAGTCTTATAATCCCACACCATCTCCATTTGTGCCTCCTATTTATTTGAGAACCTATTCCTAAATTATTGTTATACTAGTGACAACAGTCAAAGTCAGGTCCTTCTGATTACCCTCTTGGATCTGCTAGATATTTCACATCATCTCCCATGATGGTGAGAAAAAGAAAACATCCGGCTGGGCATGGTGGCTCATGCCTGTAATCCCAGCACTTTGGGAGGCTGAGGCAGGTGGATCACTTGAGGCTATGAGTTCACAACCAGCCTGGCCAACATGGTGAAACCCTATCTCTGCTTTAAAAAAAAAAAATTAGCCAGGCATGGTGGCACATGCCTATAATCCCAGCCACTCAGGAGGCTGAGGCAGGAGAATTGATTGAATCCAGGAGGCAGAGGTTGCAGTGAGCTGAGACTGCACTACGGTACTCCAGCCTGGGTGACACAGAGAGACACTGTTTAAAACAAAAAAAGAAAGAAAAAGAAAGAAAACATCCCACACATATCATCACCATAGAGAATGAGCATCAAAAGTGACAATTTCTATTGAACCAGTTCACTTCATAATATAAAAACATCAGTAAAGTGGCAGTGTCAAAATAATGAAACGTGGCAGATACCTATGAATGAGCAAAATAATAAAATACATATAACTACCAAGAAGCGTTGGAATAAAATAAATAGGTAATAATGGTGGTTGGTCCAGTCAGCAAAAGTAAAGGTTTTAAAGTAAAAATATTTAAGTAAAGCTTTTAAATTAAAATAACTCTGTTGCTGCAACCATATTACATAATGAATGTATAAGAAGGTGGAGCAGCTTCGAACTGTTTCGCCTCCTTGCCTGTTTGTCACCAGAATTCCTTTCTCTCTTCATCTTTTCTAGATCAGTGGTCACAGATCCCAGAACTCATACACAAGGCATATTTCAAGTGAGAGATTCCTTGTTGCATATATCAAAAGTGAAAGCACATCAAAATCAGATATTTTGTTACACAAAAATGTGATACTTAACCTTTATCTTACTCTGTAGAGGTAGGAGGAAAAAAGTACCTAATCAGATAATATCTCCACCTTTCCTGGTACCTTTGATATATGTATAAAAATATCAACACAATTTACTGAGTAGGAGTTTCTAGCAAACACATATATCCTCTTAAAAAATGATCATTAAATCTAACAGGCGATAATAGGTTAACTGGGGAATTAGACCATAATGCCATAATGCCAAATAATTAGAAACTGAGAAATGATTGTATATTTTTACTACTGACTAATGCAAGAATTTCACATATTATGCTCTTAGAACTTGACTATGCTCTTTTTCTAAATAAGCACAATCAAAAGTTAATTCTTCCTCCTGCTTAGGAAACAGGGGAGACTGTGAAAACTAAGAATAGAAAGAAGGGAGAGGAATTATGGATAGTGTTTCTAGAAAAGAAAAACGGAAAGAAAAAGAATAACTGGATTCAGGTTAAAAGCAAGAGACAATTACCCGAAAATTCATAGTGGGCCTTCTGTGTAGATGAAGAGCTACAATCTTGTTCGGTGAGGGGCAATTTAAGAGCAAAGTGCTTAAAGGAGGTCAAAGTGTTTAAAATGAATGCTTTACTAACTACCACATTTCTTGGTTTGTGGAACACAGAATGATTTTTGGTATTTAGGCTATCTCAGGGCATCTTAGGAATACATTAATCTTCATCCTTAAAATATGATTGATCAAGGCATGGAAAAGCTTGTAACTTAAAATAGGTAAAAGTAGGCCAGTTGTTTTTGAGTTTACTTAGAGAACAGAATAATTATACAAGATAAAGTTGAGAGGTCGTCAAAAACTGATTATTTAGACCACAATGACAAAGACAGTTTAAATATAAAGGGAAGTCATAAAAGATTTTAAGCTACAGAGTGTTATACTCTAGCTCACATGTTAAAGACCATTCTTCCATGATAATGTAAGAAAAGAAAATCACAGGCCAATAACCCTGATGAACATAAATACAAAAGTCCTCCACAGAATACTAGTAAACAAACTCAACAGCACATTAAAGGATCATTCATCATAATCAAGTAGGATTTATCCCTGGGATGCATGGATAATTCAACATACACAAATTAATTAATGTGATGCATCACAATAATAGAATGGACAGAAACCATATGATCATCTCAACAGATACAGAAAAAACATTTGAAAAAAATCTACATCCTTTTATGACAAAAACTCACAACAAGTTAGGCATAGAAGGAATTTATCTCAACACAATACTGGCCATATATGAAAACCCCAGAGCTAACACCATATCCAGTGGTGAAAAGTGGAAAGCTTTTCCTTTAAGGTCAGGAACAAGACAAAGGTGCCCACTCTCACAGCTTCTTTTCAACATAGTACTGCAAGTACTAGCCAGAGCAATTAGGCAAGAAAAAGAAATAAAAGACATCCAAATAGGAAATACATAGGTAAAAATGTCTGTTTGCTGATGCCAGATCTTATATATAGAAAACACTAAAAACTATACTATCAAACTATTAGAACTGATAAACAAATACAGTAAAGTTGCAAGGTACAAAATCAACATGCAAAAATCCATAGCATTTCCTTATACTAGCAATGACCTATCTGAAAAACAAATCAGGAAAACAGTACCATTTAAAATAACATCAAACAAATAAAATACTTGAGAAATGTGATCAAGGAGGCAAAAGATCTATATGCAGAAAACTATAAAACAATGATGAAATAAGTTGTAAATGACACAAAGAAGAAGATATCTTGTGTCCATGAACTGGAAAAATTAATAATGTTAAAATGCTCCATATAACCCAAAGTGATCTACAGAGTCTATGCAATCCCTAGCAAATTCCAATGTCTTTTTTCACAGAAATAGAAATACAATCCTAAAACTCACAGTGAACCACAAAAGATCTTCAATAGTCAAAGCAGTCTCAAGCAATAAGAACAAGGCTGGAGGCATCACTATCTGACTTCAAATCTAGTACAAAGCTATAGTAATCAAAACAATATGGTACTGGTATAAAAACGGACACAGTGACTGAAAGAACAGAGAGGCCAGAAATAAACCCACATATATATGGTCAATTGATTTTTGACAAAGGTATCATGAGCACACAATAGAGTAAGAACAATCTCTTCATTAAATGGGGAAACTGAATATCCATGAGCAAAAGAATAAAATTGGACCCTTTTCTAACCCCATATGAAAAAATAAACTCAAATGTATTAAAGAATTAAACATATGACCTGAAACTGTAAAACTACAAGAAAAAAACATAGGGAAATGCTTCATGACATTGGGCTGGGCAAATATTTCTTTTGCCATAAGTACAGGCAACAAAAGCAAAAATAGAAAAAGAAAAATGGGATTGCATCAAACTAAAAGTCTTCTGCACAGCAAAGAAAGCATCTAATAGAGGGAAAAGACAATTCATGGACTGAGATATAATATTTGCAAACTATATATCTGATAAGAAGTCAATATTCAAAATACATGAGGAATTCAAATAACTTAATAGCAAGAAAATAAATATATCAATCAAAAACAAGGAAAAAGCCTAAACAGACACTTCTCAATAAAAGACATACAAATGAATAACAGATAAACGAATAACTATTCATCATCACTAATCATCCGAGAAATGCAAATTAAAATCACAATGAAATATCACTTAGTACCTGTTACAATGGCGATTATCTAAAAGACAAAAGCTAAGCCAGGCACAATGGCTCAAGCTTGTAATCCCAGCACTTTGGGAGGCCAAGGCCAGCGGATCACTTGAGGTCAGGAGTTCGAGAGCAGCCTGGCCAACATGGCGAAACCTCATCTCTACTTTAAAAAAAAAAAAAAAAAAAAAAAAGCCAGATGTGGTAGTGTATGCCTGTAATTTAAATTACTTGGGAAGCTGAAATGGGAGAATAGCTTTAACCCAGGGGTAAAGATCATAGTGAGCCAAGATGTACTCCAGCCTGGGCAATAGAGTGAGACCCTGTTTCAAAACAAGGCAAAAGATAACAAGTGTTGGCAAGGAAGAATGTAGAGAGAAAGAAACCCTTGCACACTGTTGAGGAAATGCAAATTAAACACTTTTTCTTTTTTCTTTTTTTGAATTTTTTCTTCTTTATTGGCATATTAGTGATAACTATTAGTTTTGTTACAATGATTGCTCTAAAATTTATAATATTTATTTTGAAATTTTCCTAGTCTACTTAGAAGTGATATAACTTCTCACATAGCACAATAAAAATATGAAAGTATACTTCCTTTCTCCCCTTTTGGCCTTTGTATGTTGTTATTATTATGCATTCTGCTTTTCATACGGTTTTGGGTTTTTGTTTTGTTTTGTTTTGTTTTTTTAAGGGAGTCTCACTCTGTCGCCCCGGCTGGAGTGCAGTGGTGCGATCTCAGTTCACTGCAACCTCCACCTCCCAGGTTCAATCCATTCCCCTGCCCCAGCCTCCCGAGTAGCTGGGATTACAGGTGTCTGCCAGCACACCTGGCTATTTTTTGTATTTTTAGTAGAGATGGGGTTTCACCACGTTGGCCAGGCTGGTCTCAAACTCCTCACATCAGGTGATCCGTCCACTTTGGCCTCCCAAAGTGTTAGGATTACAGGCATGAGCCACCAAGCCCAGTCTTTTCATATGTTATTAACCCCACATTACATTTTTATCATTTTTGTTTAAATGGTCAATTATCTTCCAAAAATACTTAAGTCACAAGAAAAACATTCTCCTATATTTTGCCTTATAGACAGCATTCCCAGCATTGTTTTGTTTCTTTGTGTTGATTCATATTTCTCCCTGGTATCATTTTCCTTCTTCCTGAAGGACTCCTTTAACATTTCTTGGGTCTTCTAGAGATAAATTACTTTGCATTTCTGGAAAAGTTTAGTTTGTCTCCAATACGGAAAGATATTTGCTTTGGGCATAAAATTCTGAGTTGATACTTACTTTTTAAAATATTTTAAAGGTCTTACTCCATTGTCTTTTGCTTGCATGCATTCTTGCTTATGAGCAACCTGCTTTAACACAGCAATTTTGAAAAACAGTATGGAGAATTACCATATGAGCCAGCAATTCTCCCTCTAGGTATATTTCCAAAAGGAACTGAAAACTGTATGTCAAAGATATCTGTACCCCCATACTCACTGCAGCATTATTCACAATAGCGAAGATGTGGAAGCCACCTAGATGTCTGTCATCGGATGAACGGATAAAGAAAATGTGCTACATACACACAATGGAGTACTATTTAGCCTTCTAAAAGGGAGGAAATTCTGTCATTCGTAGCAACACGAATGAACCTGGAAGACGTTATGCTAAGTGAAATAAGCCAGACAAAGAAAGATAAATATACCATGATCTCACTTACATGTGGAATCTAAAAACGTTGAACTCATAGAAGAAGAGAGTAGAATGGGGGTTTCCAGAGGCTGGGGGTTGGGGTAGATGAGGTAAAGGAAGATGTTCACAGGGTATAAAGCTTCAGTTTGACAAGTGGAATTTGAGTGATCTATTACACAGAAGGATGGCTATAATAAATAATAATGAATTATATATTTTAAAATCAAATAAAATGTAGATTTTAAATGTTTTCACCACAAAAAATAAGTATTTGAGGTGATGGATTTGCTAGTTAGCCTGATTTACTTATTCCACATTGTAAACATATATCAGCACATCACATTGTAGCCCCATAAATATATACAATTATTATTTATCAAGTAATATCATTTAATACGTTTCTGAAGATTATTCTTCATTTTATGCTGGGAACAAATTAGAAGGGTACAAGAGTGAAACTAATGAAACTGGTTAGGAGGTCATTCCAATAGCCCAGAAAGATGGTGACTTGGATTAGGGCAGGGAAAAATGGATGTATGTCAAGATGTATTCAGGAGCTGGAACTGACTGGATTGGCTGAGACTGGATACGGAAGACAGTGCAAAAGGAATCAAAGATAACCTTCAGGTTCCTGTCTTGAGCAACTGACAGATTCTGGTACTATTTACAACTATTTAGTACCTTCTGTATTGCTTATTTGTTAGTTTGTTCCAATGCTAGGCCACATCTCACAAGATGTTTCTTGCAATTCCTGGCTCTCTATCACCTTTCACAATTTTACTGTTCTGTTTATATTCTAATTATGTGGGCCTTCCTATGATCTCCTTACAATGAATGATGCAATATTTTAAATAGCTTATCTCCCACTTTTCCACTTTCTCTACATTGCATTTAACCCAAGGTGTCTCTGCTTAATGGAAATATTTTATACTAATGGTGATTAAAAATTAAAAGGCTTTTTTTAAAAATGTTTAAGAATTTAAAACATTAAATAAAATTTGTAGAATAGATGCGTTGTTAGTGAATGTTGTGGTTCAGAGCAGTTTTGTCGTTTGGGCTTGAGTTTGGGTTTCCTTGTTTTAGTTTTTCCCAAATTAAAGGAAACACGAAAACATAATGTTAATGATATGGTTAGGTTTTGTGTCCCACCCAAATCTCATCTTGAATTGTAATCCCCGTGTGTCAAAGGTGGGAGGTGATTGGATCATGGGGGCGGTTTCCCCTATGCTGTTCACATAACAGTAAGTGAGTTCTCATGAGATCTGATGTTTTTAAAAGGCATTTTCCCTGCTCTTGTTCACTCTCCTCTCGCCTTCCACCATGTGAAGAAGGTGCTTGCTTCCTATTCCCCTTCGACCATGATTGTAAGTTTCCTGAGGCCTTCCGAACCATGCAGAACTGGGAGTCAATTAAATCTCTTTCCTTTATAAATTACCCAGTCTCAGGTAGTATCTTTACAGCCATATGAGAACAGACTAACATAGTTAGGAAGAACCTGAGATAAATCTAGATATGTGAGATAACTTCTAGAAAAGAAGCCATGGTTTGGAAACCCAGGAGCGACTGCTATAGCAAATAGCCAAAAGAGAAACCTAAACAGATCTGTTTTTTTCCTGCGTATTTTCAAAAAAGAATTTTAAGAAAACTACAAGAAATGTTGTTTTCAAAAAAATTTTTACAAAGAGAACAGAGGCTATAGAGATGACAGACAAGCACATGAAAAGATGTTCAACATCATTCGTCATTAGGGAAAATCAAATAAAAACCACAATAAGACATCACAACATACCTTTTATTTTACATCAAATGCTGGTGAGGGAGCAAAGAAAATGGACTACTCATATATTGCTGGTGGGAATGTAAAATGGTACAGTCGCTCTGAAAAACAGTTTGGCAGTATCATATAAAACTAAACATGAAACTACCACACAACACAACAATTGTACTCTTGGGCATGTAACCCAGAGAAATGAAAACTTACATTCACAGAAAAACCTATGCAAGAATGTTCATAAAAGTTTTATCTGTAATAGCCCTAAACTGGAAACAACTCAGCTGCTCTTCAACACGTGAGAGGTAAAACAAACCGTGGATTGTGGAATACTTCTCAACAACAAAAAGGAACGAGCTCTTCGTACACACGACCATCTAGATATATCTCTACAGAAAGGTGCTGGGTGAAAAAATCAAACCCCATAATGTTTTCATGATTCAGTTCATACAACATTCTTGAAATGGCAAAATTATAGACAATAAATTAGTGGTTTCCTGAAGTTAAGAATGAAGAGTAGAGAGCATAGTTATAAAGGTAGCAGCAGGCATGCATGTGCAGATGGAATGGCTCTGTATCTTGATTGTGGTGGTGGTGACTGCATCAACTTACACATGTGATAAGGTTTAACTGAACTGAATGCCTACATATACAACACACATAATACAGAAGTGGTGAGATCTACAGAAGATGACTGAATTGTATCAATGTGTCAATTTTCCCACAGTGACACTGTATTATAATTTTGCAAGAAATTACCAGCAGTGAAAACTTGCTGAAGGGCACATGAGATCTCTCTATATTACTTCTTAAAACTGCATATGATTCTGTATTTCAAAATAAAATGTTTAACTGAAAATAAGAGAACAGCAGCAATCACACTAATCTACATGAAATGTCCTAACTGATACTATTTTGTGCAGCATTCTTTCATGGAAATCTTACTGATGATACTAAAGTTGTTCTCGGAAATATAATAATTTTGTTTTTAGTACTATGTTTTAAACAAACAAGGACAAATTTTTTTAAAAAAAGCTAAAGAACAGAAACAATATAGCTGCTACTTACTGAGACCATATTAGAAAGCATACAATAGGCTGGGCGTGGTGGCTTACGCCTGTAATCCCAGCACCTTGGGAGACCGAGACGGGCAGATCAACTGAAGTCAGGAGTTTGAGATCAGCCTGGCCAACATGGTGAAACCTTGTCTCTACTAAAAATAAAAATTAGCTGGGCATGGTGGCACACACCTGTAATCCCAGTTACTCGGGAGGCTGAGGCAGGAGAATCACTTGAACCTGGGAGACAGAGGTTGCAGTGAGCTGAGATCACACCATTGCACTCCAGCCTGGACAACACAGTGAGATTCCGTCTCCAAAAAAAAAAAAAAAAAAAAAAAAAAAAAAAAAAAAAAAGCATACAAAAGATGTCTAATACATGGTAGCTATCCATGACGATAGTATTCTTCCCCATATTCTATGCCAAATGTTTATTATAATATGAGTAACCTTACAGCAACCAGAAACTCTCATGGAAAATGAGCTCAAAGATGCAAAGTAATTATATAAATTACATAATTATTTTCCTGTGGTCTTCAAAGTGAGAACTTAGATATAAAAGAGTTATTATTTTTGTGTTATACAATTGTAAGAGTAGCACTTGAATCAGAAACTAGATCCAGATGGCAATAAATTGCACATTATTTTTGTTATAACACAAAGCCACCACTGTGCATTTAGGATGGCAAAAGTGAAGCATAAAGGATGAAATATGAAATGTAAAAATCTTAAACATCAACTATATTAATGACAATAATGCAGATGGCTTTTCCAGTGCAATACATGGTAGGAGCCATAGAGATGTTCACATCTATTAATCCAGTAATCCATTCACAGAGCTAGGTTAAAGCCCGACAGAAAGACAAATGGAGAAATGATTAAAGAGATCCTAAGAGAGCTTTTAAATATCAAAGTCTGTTTTGTTGACTTTAGCATGTTTGCTTTCTTTATGCCTCACAATCCTATCAGAATGTCCCATGGGCTAACTTGAATAGAAAAAGTAATTTGTGAAAGTAATTTGAACTTGAGAGCAGATCCAGAGACTAGGAAGCCACCCGCGGGGACTAAGAAATGACATCACTAAAAAGGGCTCAATGGAAGACTAGCTGGACATCCTCACTCCTAAGTGTTGGGGACACATCCACAGGGAGGTGCCAGCCTTGAAATTCACTGCAAAGCCACCTGAAGGGTACTAGCGAAAGCAGGTGGAGGGAGGTGTCCCCACCTGATAGTAATCTGCATAACTGTCTAAGAGGATGCCAGGAAACTGACCAAGGGAAGAGACCACAGAGTACTTCAGAGAAAACATTGTGCTTCAGGCACCTCACAAGACAAGGACATTGGAAAGTGAAGAGTAGCCCTTTCATCCAGCAGCATCCCTCTAAGCTCTCTCCTGACCAGATCAACATCAAACTCATGGCAAAGCAGAAATGCTCTAAAGGTCCAGCTTCATTATCAGAGCAGGTAATAAAGGCAGGATGCAGAGCTGAAAGGCAGTACACTGGTAACTCTACAAACAAAAGATACTGCTTCCCACTCCAACAGTCAAGGTTTATTTATTCCATTGATCATTTCCCAACTGTTTCAATATCCTACAAGTCTAAAGCAGTCATGTCCCCGCCTACTCTCATTTTCTACTCACTCTCTCCTAGTCATCCTCATGCTTGATGCAGTATCTGTACATACAACAGGCCTTCCATAAGTGCTTGTGTAATTGAATTAAAATACATCACAGCCTAAAGTGTTCCAAAGGCTCAAGCCATTTCATACTTTAAAAAATACTTTTTACCTTAACACATGAGAATGCAGAAAGCCCTGTGGGACACTGAGTTTTTAGGTATTTCCTAATATATTACAATCCCAGCCTGAGAGACAGGATAAAGCTAATTTGTTTATAAAACGCACTTTTGTACTTGTGTACATCAAAAGGGCTACTTCTCCATCTGTGTGCCATTTTTCAGCAAAAAACTGAAATAATTTATGAAAGGACTAAAATGAAAAAATATCCCTACTAGTTTTAATCCTAAATTTTTACTTTCAAAATACATTGTATAGACCCAAGGGAAATCCTCTGGGTCTCCGAGAATGTATAAAATGTATCTCATAAAGTAAATTCAAAATACATCAAAGAATAATATAACACCTCTGTGACCTCCACCTAAAATTGCCAGTTGCTATCATTCAGTGCTTTGTCATACAGTAAAACTATAGAAGCTTTTAGGCCCTAGAGTCTTCTCTAATGCCTTCAACCCACTCCCACGCCCCTAACAGTAGTATATACTATTGTAGCTTTACCCTTATGGCTTAGCTGTGGATGTTTTGTTTCCTTTTATTTGGCATGCATTTACATCAACGAGCAATATGTAATAGTGTGATGTGTTATTTTTAATTTTTTAAAAAGGTGTTCCAAAACTTACCTTATATCATTATACCATTCAACACTATGCTTATATAATTCAACACTATGTTTTTCAAGGGCTTTCCATTGAGAAATACAAATCTAGTTCACTAGATTCATTTGATTTCTATACAGAGCTAATGAATGTGTCAAAATTATCTCATCTCCTAATAATAGATGTTAGGTGAGTTACGTGTTTTCATGATGTTTTAAAAAGCTGCAATTATCATTTATAGGCCTCCTTATGCAAATATAAAACATTTTTTCAATAGTACATATAGTCATGATCACATAATGACATTTTGGTCAGCAACAGATTGCATATATGAAAGTAGACCCAAAAGATTATAATGGAGCTGAAAAATTCCTATCATCCAGTGATGTCATAGCCATTGTAATGTCATGGCACATAATGTCATGGTTGTGTTACCTATGTGTTTGTGGTGATACTGGTATAAACAAATCTACTGTGCTACCAGTCATATAAAAGTATAACACATTCAATTATGTATAGCACATAATACTTGATAATGACAATAAATGACCACGTTAGTGGCTTATGTATTTACTATACTATATATTTATCATTATTTTAGAGTGTACTCTCTAGTTTTTTAAAAAGTTAAATGTAAAACAGCCTCAGGCAGGTCCTTTAGCAGGTATTCCAGAAGGCATTGTTATTATAGCAGATGACAGCTCCATGAATGCTACTGTCCTTGAAGACCTTCTAGTGGGATAGATGTGAGGTGGAAGAAAGTAATATTAAACCAGTAACATGACCCTGTATAGACATGGGCTAATGGGTGTGTTTGTGTCTTAGTTATTAACAACAAAATTTAAAATATAAAAAAAATGTATTAAATAGACAAAAGCTTATAGCATAAAGATGTAAGAAAAAATATTTTGTATAGCTTACAATGTGTTTCTTTTAAGCTGTGTTATTACAAAGAGTTTTAAAAAATTTAAAGTTTATAGAGTAAAAATGTTATGGTAAGCTAAGGTTAATTTATTCCTGAAGAAAGGAAACTGTTTTAATAAATTAAGTACAGCCTCAGTGTACAGCGCTTAGAAAGTCTAACATCAGTCATTCACTGACTTACCCAGAGTAACTTCCAGGAAAGTACTGCAAGCTCCATTCATAGTCAGTGCCCTAGACAGGTGTACCATTTTTATCTTTTCTTCTGTATTTTTAGTGTACTTTTTCTCTATTTAGATATGTTTAGACAAATACATACTTACCATTGTGTTACAATCACCTAGAGTATTCGGTACAGTAACATGCCACGTAAGTTTGAAGCCCAGAAGCAATAGGATGGATATAACATGTTATGTAGTAGGATATACCATCTAGATTTGTGTAAGTATACTCTATGATGTCTGCACAAAGACGAAATCACCTAACGATCCATTTCTCACAACATATACGCATTGCTAAGCAATGCATGGCTGTACCAAAATAATCACTAGGTCATAGGATATGCACACCATTAATATTTCTACATAACACCAAATTGCTATCCATAATGACTATAACAAGTTATACCAAGTTAAATTTTATATTTTGAGCAGCAAACCAAATTAGACACACTGGCCTCTATTTGTATTAAATGGGTATGCACAGGACTTGATTTTTAATTTGAATAGGACTACTGTGGTAGAAGGCGATTAGTCTACCAGTAAAAGTGATGGCTGACTGTCAAATGCTCTGGATCAAAGGATATCAGCTGCAAAGCAGACCCGGGATAGAGACTGGCCATCCTCTTAATTTCTTCTCCTATCTGTCCCCAGTAATCAATCCTTGGCAATTAATCTATTCAAAACCCGTCCCCACTGTCCTAACTTATGACTGAAATGTGCAGAATTCTCTGGGATCACAGTCCTATTTTTAGCCAATGTACCTTTAGGCCTCTTGACGAATGGTACTATTATTATTAGCTATTGGCATCACTCAATACAATATCCCTCCCAGCATATTTTACTCACTCATTCATTCATTCATAGGCACATATTTAATGGGCACCAACTGTAGCCATAAGCACAGTAAAAACCAGACATGGTTTCAGTCCTCAAGCAGACCACAGACTAGAAGTATTGTATAACAATATGGTGGCCACCAGCCATGTGTAGTATTGGACATCTGAAAAGCAGATCATTTCAACTTAGATGTGCTGTAAGTGTAAAATAAACACTAGACTTTGAAGACTTAGTACAAAAAGAATATAAAATATATCATTAATAATTGTATATTAGTTATTTGCTAAAATAATATTCTGAATACGGTAGAAGACAAGACAGTATGAATTTGTCCTACGTCTTTTACTTTTTGAATATGGCTACAGCAAGACTGAAATTTACATATGTGGTTCACCTTATATTTTATAAATGTAAAATATATTTCTGGTCAAGAAGACAGGAGAGACCAGTAGAATCATACAGTGAGATGATTCCTAAGGTGGGTAAGTACAAAGCTCTAGAGGGGCATGCAGAAAAGACAAAGCCAATTCAGCTATGAGCGCAAAAGAAAGCAAAACACAGAAACGGAGACCACAAGTAATCAAAATGGTAAGAAGTTTTATTATTACTTAGACAGTTTGAGTTAATTCAGTGAGAAAAGATGAAGGGAGTGGAATTATTCCGGGCAGAGGCCCAGAGGCAAAACAGAGCAACAACTAGCTAGATTAGTCAAAACTAGGGTTGATTAGTTTGCTTTTGTAACCTTGGGCGAATAATAACAATAATCAGTGTTTTTGTATTATTTCTTCCTTTAAAAAAGCAACTTTAGACAACTGAAACAAAAAACATCAAATATACAGAAAGTAATTTTTGACCATTTATCTACATAATACTAACTACTATAAGAATCACTGAATCTAAAGGATAAGCAGCTTTAGAATAACACCCATTGTGTATGTAAACTTACACAACAAAGGATGCAGCTGAGGAATTATTTTAACCTCCAGGGCTTTTGCACAGGTCTTGACTCAAATCTACAGGAGAATAAGAGACTCTTTACATTTTTAGCAGTTCAAAAATGCATTATGTTACAGCTAGCTTTTCTCTGTTTTAGAGGCCATAGGTTTTTGTCTTTTTACTCTATGCTTTTTAAATTGTGAAACAAAAAGAATGCAAAATTAAAATTTTGATTAACTCACCTGGTGAATGAAAGAATAAGTTATATAAAGACAAGAATGCCTTTTATTTACTCTATTCCTATCTCAAACATCAAGCATCACTGAAAAACACTTACTCATGAGTATAAATAAAATCAAGAAAAAAGTGGAAAAGGGGATGTATTGAGGTTTGTTGTTAGATAATTGTTTTTAACAAGACTTAAAAAACAGTTTCAACAGCTGGAAATTACATTTGGCTCATGTTAAAGAAATGTTGCTGCTCCTGTTTGCAAATATGATGAATGGAGAACAGCTTGCAAATATATTGGATAAAAATAAATATTTCATTATGCAAAATGTGTTTTATTATTCTGTTTGTAAATTTGAAACAATTGTAAGCACTGCATGGCTGCATATGCTGTTAGTCATTTTTACTGAATTGCAGGTAATGATTTTGTTTTGTTTTTTCTTCCCCATTCCAACTCTTTTTTGTCTGTAGTGCCTTTGAAAATAACTTTCGGTATTTGATGGTAGAAACTAAAATAGTTATCTCCTCCTCCATTGAAGTATAGAACTATGCACTTTTTAAAATTACATCTTTGATCTTTGAAATGTAAAAAGCAATGCTAAGTTGGTAATACTAAGTAGAATTCAATAATAAAAGGAAACCAGTGCTTCCAGAAAAAATGGCAGGCAAGTAAAACCTATGCCTATTATTTTTAAAAGATGCATCCAAGCTTGCCTTAATAATTCACAAAATATACATCCTGATAAATGCACAAAGAAGTACAACATAGCCCAAAGAAACAAACTGAGATGGAAATATTGATCTCTACAATATTTTTAATAAATGCAGTACCAAGGTACGCCCTCCAAACAAATAATCCTCACAGTACACTCATGCCCTACTTGTTCATAGTTATCTCATCTGGGAATTGCAAACCATAGACAGTGAAATCTAGTCCTCGAGGAAAACACAATGGGAAGAAATGTCACCAGACAACGAAAGGAAGGATGGAAGGAGTCAGGAAACCAAATCTTAAATGTTACTCTGAAGAAGGCTTTGTTTAGCTGGAATACATTTACTGAAAGATGTAAAGGAAAGAAAAACCTTGTTTTAAGACAGTTCTGAGAAGAAACCTGCCCCTACTACATCCCAAAACAACAGAAGAATTTCTAAAAAGAAAGAGAATTCCCATCTTAAATAAAGCTAGGCAAAAATCTATCATCCCACTCACAAGGTATACGAAAGAGCAGTGAAGCCCAAGCGAGGGTGAGGGAAGATGGCAGAGGAGGGCTCTGCCACAGACTCACTCAAACTCCATGTGGGAAACACCGTTACTGAAGTGGGTAGAAAACAGTGATCAGTGAACAGACTGTGGCTTCCAGGGCACTGGCAGTAAGCAGTCAAGGTTAAATCCTCTCTAATATACACTCCTGTGCCATAAAGGAAGAAATGCTGCTCTCTCTTCTCTTCCAGCCCCAACATAAACCTGTTTCAGATCAGAGGTCCAGGGGGAATTCAATTCATTCAAAGATTCAGAGAGAGGAACTGGCATAGGACCTAGAATAGACCAAGATATTAAAGGAGAGGCAAGGAGGGGAAAGAAAAGAGGTAGGGAAGAAACGGAGCGAAGGATGGGATGGAGGATTAAGTGATAGGAAAAACAAGAAAAACAGCTAAGAAAATGTCACCAGAAAAAAAGTTCCACCAAGTAAATAATAATTATGACTAAAATATCGCTAAAACTTGAAGAACTTAATGAAAAAGTAAAATCACTCAAAGAAGAGATAAAAGAGCTCTTGAAAGATATGGCAAAACCACAGAATGAGATGACTTATGAGCTTGCAGAGCTCATTAACAAAAATTAAATCTACACAGGAAGCTGCTCAAAGTGAAAAAAGCATCACTGAAAAATCCATTAAGGGGCAAGAAAGACACAATGAAGAAATGAGCAAAAGGAAATGGAAATTAACAACGAATGAGAAAGATGATTAATAAAAATTACATGTGTCTAACTGCTTTCCCAAGAAGAACACGGAACAAATTAAAGACAAATTTTCCAGAACTAGCAGAAGACTTAAACTTACTGACTGAGAGGGCACACACATGTCAGGACACACCAATACAGAAGGATAACACTGAATTGGGTATAATTAAAATTGCTGGTACTTAAAAGCAAAAGCCCAAAAGTATTCTTAGAGGGAAAAAAAAAATCAAGCCAACCTCAGACCTCTCCATAGAAACATTCAATATACTTAAGCAATTAAAAGACCCCTGTAAAGTCCTCAGGAAATGAAAGCATATCCAAACTGCTGTTTAATTTTAAACAAACTCCCCAAAAGTTTAAAGGAAACAAATGCTTATTTTGAAACATTTTAAAACCCACAAAATTTCATTTATATAGTTAAAAAAAAAAAAAAAAACTACCAGAAGAGAAACTTCAATATATAAAAAATTACTTGGAAATGCTATGACTGGCTGGCTGGCACTCCAAAGCCTTGTAGCAGCCACCTCTGCCTCAGGGTCCTCCTATTTTTCCCGCGGTGTCCTCTCCCTTCCTCACACCATACCTCCTATTTTTCCCACGGTGTCCTCTCCCTTCCTCACACCTCATGTATTACCATGGTCCTTCTTCCTTTCAACAAGACTTTGCTCAAGCAGCAGCTTTTCCTTAAAATCTTTTCTGATTCCACTTTTCTGGGCTTGTGTCCCTTCTGCATTTCTAATAAACTGCCCAACTATATGCTATAAATAATATCCCTAAACTAACAGAACTCTAAAATATTGAAAATGGGCAAAGGCTTGCCTTGTAATTAAAAACTAAAAGAAAGTGGGGTCATACATTACTAGTGGAAGAAGCTTATTTTCCCTTCTCAATTCAGGAAGATAAAGGACAAATAAAAAATAACTAGTGAGCTATAATTAAGTGAAGTATATCAAATCCTGTGATATAAAAATAGATATTTTCCACTGTCTATTGAAAATTCACAAAAATAGATCTTTTTCATTGTCTATTGAAACATACCCAGGCCACAAAGAAAACTACACAAAACGTCCAAATAGCAAAAAATAAGCCAGATAATATTCTATGGTCACAATGCAATAAAACTATGAATTAATTATAAAATAGAAATAACAACAACAACAACAACAACAAAAAAAAAACCCTAAGAGCTAGAAATTTCCTTAAGTCAAAAGCAAAAGATGGGGTTAAAGAGTTAAATGAACTGATTATTTGGAGAAGGAAAAAGACAATGCTTTGTTAACCTAATCAGGAATATGAAAAAGGAATCACTTAAAAGATACAGTGCTGAACAGAACAAATAAAACTGAAACAACTAAAGAAAAAAATAATCTATCTGTAGCACCCCAGTTCTTGGCCTAGGTCTAACAAGAGAAGCCAAGAATTTGCCCAGTCTTAACATTTTAGGGCTATTCTCTGAAATAAACAATTATGTCCAGAGGGAATTAAGACAGCTACCAAATGTATTGGTACTCCTGGGACTCAGAGAATCCACCAGCTTCCTCCACTACTCTCCTCCACATTTCAATGAAAACTGTCACAGATTGGGAGACCACATTTGTCATACATATGTAGCAAAATGCTTGTATCTCAAATATATAAGCAATGGCTACAAATCATCAATAAAACCACCACCAACATAATAAAAATTAAGCAAAAAGTTTGAACTGATGACACTTCACAAAACAAAATACACAAATAGCTAAACAAGCACATGAAAAGGAAATGAAAATTGAATCAAAACCACAATGATGCTATTTCACATCCACTAGAATGTCTGAAAATTAAGGCAACTAAAACCAGATATTGAGAGGGTGTGAAGCTGCTGAAACTTCACTCATGGCTGGTAGAATTGTAGAACAGTTCAACCACTTAGAACACCTGCTGGCAAGTCATAATGTTACATAGACAATTACTCTATGGTATTTAGCCCAAATAAGGAAAAATATATGTCGACAAAAAAAGATTTTTCCAGGTGTGATCAACATAGAAGGACAGAAATAATAGGATAAATATATATGTATTTATATATAATATATAAATATATATTATATGCATATAATTATACATGTATATTATATATTATATGGGATTATATCTATATATATAAATAACACATCTATGTATGGGATTTTATTAAGTCACATGATCAAAAGGTCCCACAACAGGCAGTCGGCAAGCTGAGGAGCAAGGAAGCCAGTATGAGTCCCAAAACTGAAGAACTTGGAGTCCAATGTTCAAGGGCATCCAGCATGGGAGAAAGATGTAGGCTGGGAGGCTAGGCCAGTCTAGCCTTTTCACATTTTTCTGCCTGCTTTATGTTCTAGCCATGCTGGCAGCTGATTAGATGGTGCTCACCCACACTAAGGGTGGGTCTGCCTTTCCCAGCCTACTGACTCAAATGTTAATCTCCTTTGGCAACAGCCTCACAGACACACCCAGGATCAATACTTTGCCTCTTTCAATCCAATCAGGTTGACACTCAGTATTAACCATCATGGGTGTACAGTATGATGTTTTGATATACATATACATTGTGAAATGATTACCACAATCAAGCTAATTAACATATCACCTCACATAGTTACCTTTTTTCCTCCCAATAAGATTTGTACAAGGATTTTACAGCAGCTTTACTGATAAAGGCAAAAACTGAAAACATCAAATACAACCCATTAACAGAAAAATAGATAAAAAGTATAGTTTATTCAATTAATGGCTACTATATGGGAAGGGATAGTTTTAAAATGTCTCCACCCAAATCTCATGTCAAACTGTAATCCCCAATGTTGAAGGTGAGGCCTGGTAGGAGGTGTTTGGGTCATTGGGACAGATCCCTCATGGCTTGCTGCTGTCCCAGAGACAGTGAGTCGTCTCGAGATCTGGTTGTTGTAAAGAGTAGCACCTTCCCTGTCACTCTCATTCTTGCTCGTACTCCTACCATGTGAGATGCCTGCTCCCCTTTTGCCTTCCACCATAATTTTAAGCTTCAAACCTGAGGTCTCAGGAGAAGCAGATGCTAGGACTGGGCTTCCTGTACAGCCTACAGAAATGTGAGCCAATTAAAACTCTTATAAATTAGCCAGTCTCAAGTATTTTTCTTTTTTCTTCTTTTTTTTCTTTTCTTTTTGAGACAGTCTCTCACTCTGTCACCCAGGCTGGAGTGCAGTGGTGCAATCTCAGCTCACTGCAACCTCTGCCTCCCAGGTTCAAGTGATTCTCCTGCCTGAGCCTTCCAAGTAGCTGGGATTACAGGTGTGTGCCACCACCACCACACCCAGCTTTTCATATATATATATATATATATACACACACACACACACATATATATATATATATATTAGGTTTTTTTTTTTTTTTTTTAAATAGAGACAGGGTTTTGCCATGTTGGCCCGGCTGGTTTCGAACTCCTGACCTCAGGTGGTCCCCCCACCTTGACCTAATTACAGGCATGAGCCACCGCGCCCTGCCAGGTATTTCATTAGAGCAATGCAAGAATGGCCTAATACAGATAATTGGTACCAAGGAGTGGCACACTGCTATAAAGATACCTGAAAATGAGGAGGTGGCTTTGCAATTGAGTAACAGGCAGACATTGGAAGAGTTTAGAGGGCTAGAAGACAGGAAGATGAGGGAAGGTTTGCAACTTCAAGACTGGTGAAATCGTTGTGACCAAAATGCTGTTAGGGATATGGACAGTGATGTCTAGGCTGGTGAGGTCTTGGATAGAAATCAGGAACCTACTGGGAATTGGAGCAAAGGTCACTCATGTTATGCCTTAGCAGAGAACTTGGCTGCAAAGTGCCCTGCCATAGGGATCTGTGGAAGTTTGAACTTCAGAGTGGTAATTTAGAGTATCTGGTGCATACAATTTCTAAGCAGCAAAGCAATCAAGATGTGCCCTGACTGCTTCTAACAACCTATGCTCAGATGTGGAGCAAATGTCTTAAAGTTGAAATTTTTATATAAACGAAAGCAGAACATAAAAGTTTGAAAAATTTACAGCCCAGTCATGTGGCAGAGAATGAAAAAGCCTCTCTCAGGAGAGAAATTCAAGTCGGCTGTGGAGCAAACACTGGGTAGAGAGATTTGCACAACTAAAAGTGAGCCAAGTGCTATTAAAATATCCAAGACAACAGGGAAAAGGCCTGGAAGGCATTTTAGAGACCTTCACAGCAGCCCCTCCCATCACAGCCCAGAGGCCTAGGAGGAAAGAATGGTTTCTTGGGCCAGGCCCAGGCCCAGATGCCCTGCACAGCCTCAGGACACTCCTCCCTGCATCCTGGATGCTCTAGCTCCAGCCTTGGCTCAAAGGGCCCCAAATACAGCTCAGACTGCTGCTTCAAAGGGTGCAAGCAATAAGCCTTCACAGCTTCCACACGGTGTTAAGCCTGTAGACATGCAGAGTGCAAAATGAAGAATGCTTGGCAGCCTCTGCCTACATTTCAAAGCCTGGCTATCCAGGCAAAAGACTGCTGCAGGGCTGGAGCCCTCACAGAGAACCTCTACTAGGGCGGGGTGGAGGGGAAATGTGGGGTTGGGGCCTCCACACAGAGTCCCTACTAGAGCACTGCCTAGTGGAGCTATGGGAAGGGGGCCACCGTCCTCCAGACCCCAGAATGGTAGATCCACCAGAGGCTGCATCCTGCACCTGGAAAAGCTGCAGGCACTCAACAGCCTATAAGTAGCTACAGGGGCTCCACCTTGCAAAGCCACAGGGGTAGAGCTGCCCAGGGCCTTGGGATCCCGCTTCTGACACTAGTGTTCCCCAGATGCAGAACCTGAAGGCAAGGACTATTTTGGTGTTTTAAGATTTAATGACTGCCTTGCTGGTTTCTGCATCCCCAGATGCAGAACCTGAAGGCAAGGACTATTTTGGTGTTTTAAGATTTAATGACTGCCTTGCTGGTTTCTGAGTTTGCATGGGGTCTGGAGTCCCTTTCTTTTGGCTGATTTCTCCCTTTCAGGTCAGGAATATTAACCCAATTCCTATATCCCCATTGTATCTTAGGAGTAAATAACTTGTTTTTGATGTTACAGGCTCATAGGTAGAAGGAACTTGCTTTGTCTCAGATGAGATTTTGGACTTTTCAATCACTGCAGGAATGAGTAAGACTTTGGAAGACTATTAGAAAGACATCAATTGTATTTTCCAACACAAGGAAGACATAAAATTTGGGAGGCCAGGGGTAGAATGATATAGTTTGGATATTTGTCCCTACCCAAATCTCATGTTGAAATGTAATCACCAATGCCGGAGGTGGGACCTGATGGGAAGTGTTTCGGTTATGGGGGTGCATCCCTCATGGTTTGGTGCTGTGCTTGAGAGAGTGAGTCAGTTTGCTCAAGATCTGGTTGTTGTGAAGTGTGGCACCTCCCCCCAAATCTCTCTCTTGCTCCTACCCTTGCCATGTGAGACACTTGCTCCCTCTTCGATTTCTGTTATGATTATAAGCTTCCTGAGGCCTCCCCAGAATCAGATGCTAGCACTATGCTTCCTGCACAGTCTGCAGAACCATGAGTCAATTAGACCTTTTTCTTATAGTCAGTCTCAGGTATTTCCTTATGGCAAAGCAAGAACAGCCTAATACATGGCAATAAGGATGGAAGAAGCAGAAGAAGAAAGCAAGTAAACTACTGATACATGCAAAACATGGATAAACCTCAAAATCTTATTATGCAAAAGGAGCAAGATGCAAAATGTGCATTCTTTATGACTCCATGTATATTAAGTCCAAGAACTGCAAAACTCCTCTATCATGATGGAAATCAAAACTGTGGTTGCCTATGAATGGGGTGGGCATTGATAGAAATGAGACTTGAAGAGACTTTCTGGGTTGATGCAAATATCCTCTATCTTAACTGAAGTGGTAGCTGATGCATGTATACAATTTATAAATACTCATCAAATAACACACTATGCCAACTCATGGTATGGAAATTTTACCTCAATTTTAGAAACAAAACAAAAAGTAATAAAGACTATATACATGTCAGAATTTCCGGGAGTATAGTGTGCATATTTTTAGTTCAGAGACTTCCCTAGGTAAGGATAACGTCCATGTCTAGTTAAGAATCACTACATTAGACTTACCACCATGTCTGGCAGCTAAAGTTCAACATTCAAACAAATGACTGACACTGTGGTAGGTAGCACATGTAAGACATGGCAGAACTGGGAGTCAAGGCCATGACGTCTCATGCCATATCCAGTGTGCTCCATTCCCCTATATATTATAGATTCTTTATATGGTCAACCCAAGTTACTAAGCTCAAATATATAATATAGTTCAATTAGACCTAAGACACAATCAGAAAGACACATCATTGTTATATATACCACCAAAAAAGAAAAGCTCTACCAAGGAAACTATGACACAATGCATATGAATTGAATTTTTATAATACCTAAGTACTACATTGTAGGTAACTGCCCTCCAGCTTCAGTCTTGGAAGGATCCTAAATTATGGCTCTCCTTACTTGAAAGAGCTTACATATACTTGTTCTGCAATTATGCATATATGTGTATACACACACACACACACGCACACACACAAATTGAATAATTTCATCAAGAACATTTTCTGTGACTTAATGCTTGAAAATGTACAGGTAAGAAAATACTGTTTCATTACTAGTTCAATGATACTTTCCTGCATCTACTATAAAATAATGTCAGAATTCTGACTACTCAAAATATGTAAACACATTCTACTGTCACACAAGTGCAGAGTCCTACTCAGGTAATGCAAATTTAACGTCTGTCAACAATCGTGAGCCTGCCAAAGTTAATGTTTAGTATGTCAATGGTCAGAGTGGCGTCCTGCAAACTTGCCTAGTGAGAATCATCTGGGGCAGTAGTTTTAAAACGACAACTCTCAGGACCCTTCGCCTGGAGATGATGCGTTGTTCTGAGTGAGAGCCTTGGAATCATATGCCATGTGCGAATCTCATTAGGCAAAACAGGGGGACACTATTCCAGAATATGTGAACTCTCAGAATATATCACTACAGAAAACATTTCACCAATCATGAAAGCTGCACAAAGACCTTTCAAATTCATTACAAACAAAAAGCAGATTTTGATCTTTCCTGTGCCTGAAGTTCTGTTACAAATCAAAACGGAGGAAGCCTGGGGACATATATGCATATTCAGACTCTATTTGATGATTGTGGGGAATCTACGAAAGAAACCCAGGGGAAAAAAAAAAAAAGTCGAGCAATTTCACAGATTCTGTCAATAAACTTGCAACTGGGCATCACTTTACAAACAATTCTGCTCTTTTCCTATTTTAACAGCAACTTGTATACTTCAAATACAAACATTTTATTCTAATCATGAAAGCAAAATGTTTGATCACTTAACATATTTAAAATCTGTAAATTCTTCTAAGTGTTACGGTCTTGACTTGTCCAAAAGAATGCTCTGTGGTGATGGAGATGTTCAACATCTGTGCTAAAACAGGCACCTCTAACCACATTTGGCCACTGAGTACGACTATCTGAATTTCAACATTTATTTAATTGATTTAAATGGCCATATGTGGCTTGTGGACACAGGTCCAGAAAATAAAATGGTTAGACATCTAAAAGTTTATTTTTGTTCACGATCTGGGGTGAGAGCATTTTGAGATCCAGGTGAACTCAATTACCAATGGGATAGCACGACCAGCAAGCAATGCAAAATTATCAAAATCACCATGACTACCAATAGCTTAAGATTCTTAAAAAATATAGTCTCTTTTTAATTTCCAAGAGTTACTTCTGTTAACTACCTCTTAGAGTTTTTATTAGCTTTATTCTTTATAATGTTTTGCTCTTTTAAACAGGAGAATTAGAATATCTAAATATCTAAAATATTAGTCCCATTCCTAACGGCAAAAACAAAGGGTACATTTCTTTTCCACTCCAACTTCTGGGCTCTCCTTTTTTTTTATTATTAAATTTTCAGCATATCTTTTCCTTTCCTTTTTTTAAAATTCAGTAACTCTTCTCTCAGGCTTCTTCCCTCCCTACTTAAAACTGCTCTTACCACTGACCTGTACCCTCTTTTTTTTTCTTTCTTTTCCTATACACATTTTACATTTATCCATCTCTTACCTAGCTTTATATACTGCTATCCTTACTCTTGTTCCCCCACCCCGAGACGGAGTCTCTTTCTGTCACCCAGGCTGGAGTGTAGTGATACAGTGGCGTGATCTCTGCTCACTGCAACCTCCACCTCCCGGGTTCAAGTGATTCCCCTGCCTCAGACTCCCAAGTAGCTGGGATTACAGGCACCTGCCACCATGCCCGGCTAACTTTTGGTATTTTTACCAGAGACAGGATTTCACCCTATTGGCCAGGATGGTCTTGATCTCCTAACCTCGTGATCCACCTACCTCAGCCTCTCAAAATGCTGGGATTACAGGTGTGAGCCACTGTGTCCAGTGCTATCTCTACTTTTCATTTCCTCTCCTTCCCCATTTTTTCCTGTGCAAGAAAATCTAAAGCTTACTTGCTCATTTAATGAGCCTATTATTACAAAAAGTCTTTTCAAAGGGGTTTAATCAATCTCAGAGCCTCCTTTTTTCCTTCTGCTTGAATAAGAAGACTTGGGTGTGAAGGTTGAGGAGCACTCACCACTCACCACACTCATAACACCAGCCCCTTCATCAATAGGAGAGACATGATGATAAGGATGAAGACAAGAACTATGTGAGGAGGAGCACTCACTACTCACCACACTCATAACACCAGCCCCTTCATTGACAGAAGAGGCATGATGGTGACAATGAGGATGAGAACTATGTAAGGATATTAACTCCTCTCCTTCTTTGTTCACCTGTATAAGAAGTGAAACATTAACTGGCATAATGATTAAAAGAAAATGCAACAAGGAAAAGATGGCCAACCTTGTTTTGAAAAGTCCCTGCACCCAAGGAGGTATTTATCCAAATTAGACACAAAAATCCATCAACAACTGGAAGATAATACAAGAAAAAAGGAAAATCAAAGATCCCATTTCACAGCATCAACTATTCACACTTGTGGAAATTCTGAAACGGGAAAGATACGCATAGCCTGGAGTCATCAAGATGCATTTGACAGGAAAGGAAGAAAATACGCTGGACTTTGATGGAAAGGCAGACTATAGATCAAAAAGAGGACAGATTTATAAACCGAGGAGAGTGCAGGCAGAGCAGAGGCAAGAATGAGTATGACCCAAAACACAGAAAGGGCATTCAGGATAGCAGTCTAAAGGTCGGTAAACAGAAAAATATGTGGTTATGAAAGGGTCATCTTGAGTAATAAACTGAATATAAGAACAGAAATGTAAATGGGATGAATTAAATACTGTCTTTACTACAAAGATATGGTGAGAGTTAGGAAGGGCAATCTCTCAGAATCTGAGAGATCTGAGATTTCTAACCCTTCCTAACCACAACAGGAAGGAAAACGTAATCAGAAAAAAATCACTTAAGACACTTAGCATTTCTCTTTTTTTTTTTTTTTTTTTTTTTTTTTTTTTTTTTTTTGAGATAGAGTCTTGCTCTGTCACCCAGGCTGGAGTGCAATGGCGCGATCTTGGTTCACTGCAACCTCCGCCTCCCAGGTTCAAGCAATTCTCATGCCTCAGCCTCCCGAGTAGCTGGGATTACAGGTGTGCACCACCACACCCGACTAATTTTTGTAATTTTAGTAGAGACAGGGTTTCACCATGTTGGTCAGGCTGGTCTCGAACTCCTGACCCCAAGTGATCCACCTGCCTCAGCCTCCCAAAGTGCTGGGATTATAGGCATGAGCCACAGCGCCCGGCCTAAAGACACTTATCATAATCAGTAAGTAAGTGGCAGCAATGGAGATACAGAGTTAAAAGTGAATTAAAGAGGCATTTAAGGAATGAAAACCAATAAAGTTTGAAAATACATCAAAAAGGGGAGAAGGAAAAAAAGGAAGCATCAAGGATGACTCAATGTTTCTTCCATCCTGAAAAGCAGAATGAAGGATTGGTGGCACATGTGATGACAACATCTAAAACACATAAAAATTCCATCTATTTTCACATTTTTATTTGGCAGCTGGCTTGATTCATGCATGCCAAATGAGGCCCTCCAGCATTTTTCAATACAATAAGCTTAAGTATATTATGGTAATATTAAGTGCAACCACATAAAACAAAGACTAGGAATATTTTTTCAATTATTTCCTTATTTATGGATTAAAATGACTTATCTCACATTTGCCTGCAAATACTCCAGTAGAAAAGGGTAATATGAAGCAAAATTGGCCATGAGTTAGCAAATGTTGAAGATGGAGGCTCATTAAACTATTCTCTCCACTTAAAAATGTGCTCATTGCTTTTATGTGTTCACACGGATCTAACCATTCACTGAGCATTCCCTTCTAAGGAAAAAGACTGTGAACTCTGACAATGTAATTTGTAATTAATTTTTACTAAAAAAACGCAAGTCTAACACACTATACCAACATTAAACTACAAAAAACACATTTAAAAACAAACTGAAAAACCCTACCTCATTCTACTCTGCCCTTCCATAAGCCTGTGTGCTTTAGACGAAGTCAAGAATAAACATAAAAAATGATTCAAATGCTATGTTTTTTAAAAGGTATTCATAGAATATTATCAACAACATCTATCAAAGCAAACAATGATGCTGTAGTCAGGCAGTACACAAAATACATAGTACTTTGGGTCAAATATGTTTATAAAGTTTACACCTTGGGCAAGCTATAAATATTCTCTAAATATTAACTGATACTTTAACATTTATTAGTGGATATTAACTAAGTAATTGGATAAATATTAACCGATGTTTTAAATATTAACTAAGTATTTTACCGTTGGTCACTGCATCCTAATAAAAACGTGACATATACTTGACTGCATGAACATCAAACATTATTAATCTTAAACTGTAGTTCATCTTAAACTTTAGTTAAGACTCAGTAAATTATCTTTAATAAAGTGTAAATGGTTAACTGAGACCCGGAGATAGACCCTTGAGGCATTTGTTTTCCTGGAACTGTTTTGGGATGCAGAGCATATGTTTAAGCTCTTAGGGATGCTGAATGTGTTGGATCCCAAGCATGTAATCACTGCTGCAAATTTAAGCACTAAGATCCAAAGACTCAAAGCCTGAAAAAAATGTTTTGTCACATTACAAACAACAATATAACTAGATAAAAGTTTACAATCTGTTTTCCCTAGTAAGATTTTTGTTGTTGTTTTTTTATTTGTTTGTATTGTTTCATTTTGAGATGGAGTTTCACTCTTTTTGCCCAGGCTGGAGTGTAATGGCACGATCTCAGCTCACTGCCACCTCCAACTCCTGAGAAGCTGAGATTACAGTCGCGTGCCACCACACCTGGCTAATTTTTTTTTTTTTTTTTTTTTTTTAAAGTAGAGACAGGGTTTCACCACGTTGGCCAAGCTGGTCTCAAACTCCCAACCTCAGGTGATCCACACACCTTGGCTTCCCAAAGTGCTGGGATTACAGGCGTTAAGCCACCGTGCCCGGCCCCTAGTAAGTTTTTTTTTGTTTTGTTTTGTTTTAAGTTTTGTTAAACACTAACAGTGTTTGAAAGAGCGCATTTTCCAAAACAAATTACTATATTATATGTTGCAATCATTAACTTTTCGTAAGGTAAAAGGAGATGGGCCGGGCGCAGTGGCTCACGCCTGTAATCCCAGCACTTTGGGAGGCCGAGGCGGGCAGATCACAATGTCAGGAGATCGAGACCATCCTGGCTAACACGGTGAAACCCCATCTCTACTAAAAATACAAAAAAAATTAGCCGGGCGCGGTGGTGGCGCCTGTAGTCCCAGCTACTCAGGAGGCTGAGGCAGGAGAACGGCATGATCCTGGGAGGCGGAGCTTGCAGTGAGCCGAGATCGCGCCACTGCACTCCAGCCTGGGGGACAGAGCGAGACTCCGTCTCAAAAAATAAATAAATAAATAAAAGGAGATGAATCACTAACGACTTAATAGAAAGTTTAGTTAAGCAGATACGTATAAATTAGGGGTTAAGCCCAACTCAGCCACTGGCTGTGTGACCTTGAGTACACGTGACTTGCTATGTGATCTTGAGCAAATCATTAATCTCTCTGAATCTCAATTTCCTCATCTGTTACATGAAGATAATAAGAGCACCTGCTTCTCAGGGTCAGAGTTAAATGAGTCAATCTATGAAAAGGTCTCAGAACAGTGACTGACACATAGTAAACAGGATAAATTGTTAGCTATCATTATCACTGCCACCATCAACACCATCATCTGAAATGCTACTATATCTACAATATGAATCCATTTTAGTAAGTAAGATCACATGCCTATGCAAACAAAACTCGAAAGAAATGGTCCAAGGTGTTAGCAGGGGATATTTCTGGATGGTATAATTACAGACATTATTATTATTATTTCCCCTGGGTGCTTCTTTTTTATTGTTTTGTCGAAGTTCTTAAGTTGCATTTGCAATTTTTATAACATTGTTTTTAAATTTGTGTTTTTCTTTCAGTTTTGCTCTTGAGAAAGAACAAGTGTAATACTGAATCAAGTTAAGGAAATAATCTAATTATAGTCCTTAAACATAACTTCATGGGACCACAGGTATACGACATTTACGAAATTCACTTAGATGCTGAAAAGATAGAAACTGTACGTTGTTCTTAATAATAACAATTCTAATAATGGCTACCATTTATCAAGTAATTACAACCTTCCAGTTTAGATATTATTTTATCCTCACAGTAATCTAATAAGATATTTTTATTGTTTCTATTTATAACTTAAGAAAACAGAGACTCCATTGTAAAAAACTGGAGGGCATGCGCACACACACAAACACACACACACATATTCACTCTCTCTTTGACTTAAATTTTCAGTGGGGATGTGGTGCTATTCTCTAAATGTCTAAAAGATTTCATTATAAAAACTCTCTCTACCACTGAACTTATTTTTTAAGTTTTAACTTTTTAAATATTTATTTCCATTATAAACTCAAATTTTATACCAAGCTATACACCAATATGTACAAATCCTACTAGGATTGCAGCAGTGATAACTACATCTTCTTTATAATAACACTGAAAAAGGTAATAAAATCTTTTGGTCCCAAAATAACAGTTTTGTTCAAATGATTAAAAATCACATATCAGACCGGGCACGGTGGCTTACGCCTGTAATCCCAGCACTTTGGGAGGCTGAGGCAGGCAGATCACCTGAGGTCAGGAGTTCACGACCAGCCTGACCAACATGGAGAAACCCCATCTCTATTAAAAATGCAGAATTAGCCGGGCATGGGTAATCCCAGCTACTCAGGAGGCTGAGGCAGGAGAATAGCTTGAACCTGGGAGGCGGAGGTTGCGGTGAGCCAAGATCACGCCATTGCACTCCAGCCTGGGCAACAAGAGCAAAACTCTATCTCAAAAAAAAAAAAAAAAAAAAAAAAAAAAAATCGCATATCAAGGACATTCGGCATTAACATGCGTCCAGGATACCAAGAGTGGCCCCTTCAGAAGGATGATGGAAAGACAACTGTCCACAGTCTGTTGAAGCATAAAGCATGTTTCATTATATCCTATTTTGGCCAGAAGACAAGCCACATTAGCATGACATTCCAATTGCAGAATATTTTACTCCAATTGTCAAAGGGGAAATGATCATAATTTTATCTATATAAAAATCATTTAAAAGCTTTAAGCCAAGAATACTTGTTCAAACCTCATATAATTGAAAAAAATTCTAGTTGTGCTGCATTTTTTATTTCTGATTTCAGGCCTGCCACAGTGGCTCACACCTGTAACGCCAGCACTGGGAGGCTAAAGCTGGAGGATCACTTGAAGACAAGAGATAGAGACCAACCTGGGCAACAAAGCAAGACTCCATTTCTACAAAAATCAAAATTAAAAAATTAGCCACACACAGTGGTGTGTACCAGTTGTAGGTCCTAGCCACCTGGGAAGCTACGGTGTGAAGATCCTTGAGCCTAGGAGTTCAAAGCTGCACTGAACCATGATCACACCACTGCACTCTAGCCTCAGCAAGAGCATGACCCCATCTCTAAAATACATACATATATACATAAATATACTATAAAAGTTACTAACACAGTAATGTGTAATTCACTAATGTTAAATAACGGAACAATTTAATTTGGCCATCTATTACTTTTGTCACTCTATACAGGCAACATAAGGAAACTGGTTAACAAATACCAAAATTAGAGGCGTAATGGAATTCCGTATGTTTACTTTGGATTGATTCCATTTCCAATGTATAAATTAAAATTCTCACTTCTTTAAAAATAATCTTTTCCTCCAAACAGTCCTCTTGCTTACAGTGATACCAGTTCATGAATTAAACAAAATAAAGGAGCTATGGGTTCAATCCATCAAACTGGTTAAAATATGTCATTGGCCATTTTAAAACTTCTTTGTAATCCAAGGGTAGTTACTGACTTGCCTGCTACACAGGGAAGAAATAAATCGAAGGAACAGCAAAGGAGGGATTAGCAAGAATCCCTGCTGTTTACATGCAGGGAACAGATCAGCAGAGGGTGCAGCAGAGCAGTAAGGAAGCCTGGCGGCCAGAGGAGCTCCATTTGTATGTTTTCTGTCCTGGAAACTCTCAGAGGATTTCTTATATATGATTTCACTTGAGGAAAAGAATTTTGCTGGTAAAACAAAATAAAAGCACTGTAAAAGATTTCTGAATATATACAAATATGTGTGTATATATCATGTTATATAGGTATTATATTAATATACACATATGCATTTGCATATCTAATCCCCAAAACACACATGTGAAATGAAGCTGGACAGAGCTCCGATAAACACACTAGAAGGAACAAGCCTTACCTGCCAGGGTCTGAATTAGGCTAGAGATATTTCCATTGTAACTCCAGCACTTCATTAAAAAACATTAAACAGTCTCTGCACAGCATCAGTCAGTGCCTCTCACTCTTGTCAAACTGTTAGTTACAGGGAATTGGAAGGATAAAATAAACAACCCTTCCCAATCCTATTCATCAAGCTTGAATAATAAAATGTCATTATTGAATCATCATTATTCTGAACCAAATGTGATATAACCATAAAACACAACATGGAGGGAGTAAAAATGCACATTTTTTTTCCTAAACTTGTTAAGGATGACCATTAAACTCCACTTTCCTCTGACAAGTGTGATTTAGATGGTAGCCAAAAATGTATGAAAATAAATTGTCTATTCTATCTCTTCCTTCTCTTCATGCTCTCTTTATTTATAGTGGTCGTAACTCTGCAACCCATAAAGACTGGTAGTGAATATTGTGTGAAGGCAGCAAAGCCAACATTAACTAATAAAGGCAGGTTTTATCAGAGGATAACAAAGTTACTAGCAAACCTTAGGTTACTGAGAAAATAACACATAAATCTACTGTAAGACTTCAAATATGAATATGTGTGCTGACTACTAAATTTACCTATTATATATTTTTAAATAGATGATTGAATGAGCAAAGATAATATGTATAATTTATTTTAAATGTCATTAACTAGATGTCCAAATCATTATGTTTAATATATGTCTATTTAGGAGATACACTGAGTGATTTTTAGAGGCAAGGCCATCAAGCTGACTTTTGATAACTAAGCAGATAATCAAAACTAATTTAGTCTTAAAAAAAGTAAACTTAAATGAGTCTTTCTGCATATTGATATTATCAACGTATTCCAAAAATTATGTATCACGGATCATTCAATTCCTTCTAAAATTATTTTCTCTTGATGAATATTTCTTTCAAAAATTTTCTCCTGAAGTTGTGTTTTAAATAATTTGTATGATATAACCGAACATTATATAAAACCTAAAAAAAAGTAAACAAAAAATTTGAAGATTTTGCCTAAAGAAGAACATTGTCTTTTGTGTGGTTCAGTATTTCTATGGGAACAAACAGTGTTAATTTTCAAATTAGGATCTCTTTACTCCCATACAAAAATCAATCACATTTCTATCTACCAATAATGAACATGTGGAAAACAAAATTTAAAAAACAATGTCATTTATAATCACTTTAAAGAAAAAGAACACTTAGACAAAAACATTAAAATATATGTACTATATTTTTTTAAATATCATTTTGTGGTATTTAAAATACCATTGTTCATCAGCATTTTAGTAATTTTAACCACATATTTTTAAAAATATATTTTAAAGACCATTTAAAAAATATATATGTTTAAAATTACCAAAATGCTGTCATATTAGATATAAATTTTAATAGTAATATTTATATACTGTTTACACAGAGTTTACCTAAACATTGAAAATTATACATTAGGCCGGGCGCAATGGCTCACGCCTGTAATCCCAGCACTTTGGGAGGCCAAGGCGGGCGGATCACGAGGTCAGGAGATCGAGACCATGCTGGCGAACACGGTGAAACCCCGTCTCCACTAAAAATACCAAAAATTAGCCGGGCGTGGTGGCGGACGCCTGTAGTCCCAGCTACTCGGGAGGCTGCGGCAGGAAAATGGCTTGAACCCGGGAGGCGGAGCTTGCAGTGAGCTGAGATTGCCCCACTGTGCTCCAGCCTGGGCGACAGAGCGAGACTCCGTCTCAAAACAAAACAAAACAAACAAACGAAATATATATATATATATAGTAAAAACTACCAAAATGCTGATGAAAGAAATCAAAAAGGACCTAAAAGACAGTAATTTTTCAGCAACGTCTAGATTTTAATGTTCAGGTAAACTTTATAAAAACACTATATAAATATTACTATTAAACTATTCTCTTGAGCAGCCATATTCACTGGCATGAAGCCTGGTGTAACAAATGTCCCACATATAAATTGAATTGTTCAGTACTTCACGCTTCTGGTATTGCTAAGACTTCAATTTTCTTTATTACAAATTGATACTACTTCTTAGTCAAATTTTGTCAAAGCCAAAGGTAAACCATAGGAACAATATTAAGCAATTTCTAAAGTCTGTTATTTTCCTGAAGAAACATTTTGGATATCTAACAAGTTCCTAGTTATCTTCCCTTTGTATTAAGTATGCATCAGAAAGTCACTTACTGGTGAATCTAACAGTTACATATATTTTTTGAGACAGTCTCTCTCTATCGCCCAAGCTAGAGTGCAGTGGTACAGCAATGGCTCACTGCAGCCTCAGCCTCCTGGGTTCAAGTGATCCTCCCACCTCAACCCCCCGAGTAGCTGACACTACAGGAACACAACACTATGCTCAGTTCATTTTTTGCAGAGATGGGCTCTCGCCATGTTACCTAGGCTGGGCTCGAACTCCTGGGCTCAACGGATCCTTCTGCCTAGCCCTCTCAAAGTGCTGAGATTATAGCTGTGAACCACCATGCCTAGACTAAAAGTTATATTATTAATAAAAGGTTATTTATTTCCCAACTACAAGAGTGATGTTTTTGAAAACCACAGTAGTAAAAGTATCTTCAGTTAAAGAAAACAAAAGCTAATGGAAAAAATAGGGTTGGTGACAAAGTCAGAAAACAAAAATCGTATCAGCCCTCAAGGCTGATGTGATTTTTATGTTTTACTGTATACAAAGGAAAAACACATAGATAATGGAATTACAGTTTACAAATTTTAATGGTTCAGGACAGGATCCCAACTTGAACTACCTTAAGCAAAGCAGGTGAATTTATTTATAAAAGTCCTTGTTAGCATGATGGCTTTCTGCAGGTTCTGCCCCTGTCACCCCAAGCTGGAACAGATGTCTGCAAGGGAAGCTGAAATTTCTTTCATATTTCTTACTTAAACAATGTCAGAAAACTACTTTACCTGGCTAGCTCCCGTTTAAAAATAAAATCCAAAGAACATGGATAGAACTGAGTCATGTGTCCATCCCTGCAATCTCAGTGGCCAGGGGGACCATCGACCTGGATACAGCTCAGGGAATCCACCATTGCAGCCAATGGCTGGGCTATGCTGACTGGCGACTTCCACTAGAACAACATGGTCAGAATGAGACAGGAAAGGTATTTTTGCCAACAAAGGGGGACGACTGAGCCAACAAAGAGAATAGCCATCTACATCACTGAGTAATAACAAACATGTTCTTTTTCTGTTTTAACAATCTGAAAATAGATATGTCTCAAATACATTTGGTGGCCCGGTGACAATCATGATACAGTGTCATTATCCATATATGCAAAACCTGGGTGACGTATCGGGGTCAGAAAACTTATCAGCATTTCAATCAATAAGCCATTTGAGAACCATCTCAGGAAGGTAAATGAATATTCCTATTTCACTGAATCCTTTCCATTGACTCATATGGTTAAGATTATGAAAACACTAGCACATTGAAACTTGCATCTTTGATGACAGTAGCTTGAAGAAAGGTCTGGAAATCAACTTCTATCATTTGCTTAAAAATGCTTCATCACCAATGTTATTGGTGGCACGGAAGACAATATTATGTTGAAAAACAAGAACATCACGAACATCAATGACTCTCTTGCAAAGTGATTCAGAAGAGTTAGACAATAAACGCAAAGTTTTAAAAAATATCCTTGACTATTTTTTTCACTTACAGCTTTAAGAAAGCTGTGGTTTCAAATATGCCCACAAATTCTTTGTTTTTCCTCCTTTGACACGTAGAAGGGTAGAGTCTAATTTTCACACCCTTGAAAGTTGGCTTGACTTAGCGACTCACTTCTAACAAATATGATAGAAGTAATGAAATGTGATTTTTGGAAAGTAGGTCATTAAAGACATTTCAGAATGTTTCTCACTTGTTCTCTTGGATCGTTTACTCTGGGGAAAGACAATCACCATGCTGTGAAAGTAGTCAACCATCTCCATGGGGGCCAAGGGATTCTGCCATCAGCATCGGCAATGTGAGTATGCCATCTTGATAGTGCATTCTCCAGCCCCAGGAAATCCTTCAGAGGACCACGGCACCAACCAACATCTCGACCACAATTTCATAAGAGATACTAAGCCTGATCCACCTATAATGACTAGCTCTTGAATTCCTGCCCCAGAGAATCTGTGAGATAATAACTGTTAATATAATAAATAGGCTGGGCACAGTGGCTCACGCCTCTAATCCCAGCACTTTGGGAGGCTGAGATGGTGGATCGCCTGACATCAGGAGTTTGAGACCAGCCTGACCAACAAGGAGAAACCTCGTTTCCACTAAAAATACAAAATTTGCCCAGAGTGGTGGCAGATGCCTGTAATTCCAGCTACTCGGGAGGGTGAGGCAGGAGAATCGCTTAAACCCAGGAGGCGGAGGTTGTGTTGCACCAAAATTGCTCCATTGCACTCCAGCCTGGGCAACAAGAGTGAGGCTCTGTCTCAAAAAACAAACAAATAAATAAAATAAAATAAAAAAATATATATACACACACACACGAATATACATATATAAGAAAAACTTGCTTATTAAACTATATGAATATACATATATATTTATATATAACAGTTTATATGTATATACATATATATTTACATATAGATATGAAATAGTTTAATAAGCAAGTTTTTCTTTCCTGTGGTACATAAAATACTCATGCATCGTAAAACTGATAGAGTCTCTTAGACTCAATAAAATGCAGCAATTAATTTCCATTTACATTCTATTGCTTTGTTGTTTTGTTCCACTGCATTTAAAACAGAAATATATACTCTTTCTCCATTCTGTACTTTCTTTCTTGCTGCCCCCCACCTAGCATGCATTCTCTGACTCCTCCTGGAAGCCTTCCCTGATCTCCCTCAGGCAAATTATATACCACGCCTCTCTGTGCCACTATATGCAGGGCCCATCTATGTCACACGTGTTATCCATATGTTTATTGAAATAATAATTGAATATTATCTATTAAGCATTTCTGAATATCATGTCTTTCTCAAATTGGAGATTCACAGCAACATGGAAGATTGCAATATAAAAAGGTTTACTAACCATTAGACAACAAACGGACGTGAAAAAAGCTTTTTCATAATTATCAAATACGTATTTCTCAAAACCTCATTATAGCTCTGCCTATAACCAAACAAACGAGATGTCTAGTCAATTCTGTTTGAACACGTATCAGCTCCCACTCTTTCACATTGTTTTTAACTGTCTTCAATTTTAACCACACATACACAGTTTATATAATTATCCAAATCTTATATGTATAAATGTGTTCATATCATAAAGGCTTTTATTTATGCCATTTCTGCAGTTTTTCTTTTTCGCTTCCCCTCTCCCTCTCTCTTCTCTATGCTCACACCTTATTCCCTTCCCAACCCCTAAGAAACACATTATAGGATCCCTGTTTCTCCATGTTTATACAGAGACAAATAAATTTTCACCCATACACACTAAAATATGTGTATGTGGACTTGTTTACTTCACTTATTTTGTAAAAATCAGATCAAATAATGGAAACTTTTCTGTATCCTAGTTTTCTCCTCACTCAATAATACCTCACTGAAATTCCAAGGCAATGAGTACAGCTCTCATTCTTTTTTTTCAAAATGGCATAATATTCTTTGACATATATATGCCACAATATATAATACTATTCAGCGATGACTGGGCATTTACTTTGTTTATACTTATAATTCCATCTCTATTGTTTTTCTACTAACACTGCTTATGGTATTTTATGCCAAAGAAAACGTACTTTTTTGTTTGTTTTTTGAGATAGGGTCTCGCTGTCACCCAGGCTAGAGTGCAGTGCTGTAATCATGGCTCGCTACAGCCTCAACCTCCTGGGCTCAACTGATCTCCCACCTGAACCTCTCAACTAGCTGAGACTACAGGTGTGTCCCACCATGCCCAGCTAGTCACTTTTCTACAGTCAAATATGCCTAGCTTTTACACTTCTACGTTTCCAATCCCAGATGAAAAAGACCTTCCCTAATCCTACATTCATATATATCCTGATTACCTTCAAAAATTTTTGATTTTATTTTTTACATTTATGTACTTGTATGTATTTGGAAATATTTCCACATGTTATATAAGGGTCCAATACAATCACATAGTCTCTATAGATGAGGAAAATATTTTGAAGACATTTAAATCAGCAGTGTTACAAAGCAGTTTAAATTGACTGATTCAAGTTTCCTTATTAAATCATTTTTGCAATAAGGTAAAAAATGTGAACAGGTATTATCGATCCATCGTATTTATAAACTGTTGGTTAATTCACCCTAGCAAGCATCTCTCCTCAATTTAAAAAACTGGCTAAGTCAAGGAAGCATGTTCTCGTTAATTAAAAGTCATAAGGCAATATAGCAAGACTATATTGATATAATAATTACAGTATCTGACTGCAATTCAATACACATACATAAAAAACTATAATGAGTAAACAAGTTTTAGGTTAAACTCAAAGTGTTTTCAGCAGATAGTGCCTAACTGTACATAACATTCTCCATACAAATCTTCCAATGTAACTGTTACTGTTATATGAAGGACAGACAATCCAATTCTTTGGCTAAAAGTGGATATCTCAAATCAAATTTACCACAGTTATTAGGACTTGAGATTGTTCTAACACTCAAGTGTGGCAGATAAGTCCAAGGTAGTAGGCTGCTTCTAATATTCTCTATATTACTATCTTTTTCATTACATTTCTGCCTCTGCTCATAAAGTAGAATTCTTAATCCTAGTGGCATACTTCACTTCAACATTGTGAAATATTTTAAGTGTAACCTGGCTGGGTGTTTGGCTTCCAGGTTCTTCTACTTTTCCAGAAGGATCCTCTAACACTGTCATGCCAGCCAAAGCCCAACACAAAGCATCCTCTGTAATACAGTAGAAGAGAGAGGCACTAAACTGGTCAGGGTCAGTCAGGATTCTTCAGTTTGAAAGATAACAGCTGTTCCCTTCCACATCTGCATAATAAATAAACAATTCTCTGCCCTGGTGTTGGTTTTTTTTTTTCTGTTTGAAACATCACTTTTGATCTCCTTACAATTTATTATCAGCGATGGCATTTTTGCCTACAGCAGTTTTTCGGCCAACTCCTGACGTGTGTGCATCCACGCAGATCTCTGCTTAATCCCTAAAGTCCCTTTTAGAATTCCAGCAGCATGCATACTCCCCACCACACAAAATACTACATGCATACAGGTGGTTATTTCTCATGCTGGGTTTCATCTTCAGTACAGGTTAAAAACTCTCAAGGGCACGGCCTTCCTTATCTGCCTCTCAAATTCCCTATCAAGCATCCTGCACAGTACATTGGTAAAATCCCAGCTGCTACATAAATCCTCACTGATTGATTTACAACACACACTAACAGATTGTAAATCCTGCTAAGGAAAGGGTCCTGTCTCCTTGTCTTTGTAATCCCGGCAATCTGCTAGCTCCTCAGCTCGTGGAGCTCATTCATTTACTGACTTAACAAGCATTTTGAACATTATTAATTTGCAACATTGGACAAGAGGCTTAAGAACTTTATAGTAACATAATCCTAAGGATATTTCCTTTTCACTGAACACTTTGCTTGTTTTAAATCAAGAAGATAAATTTCTTCAGAAAGCAGTGTCCTTAATTAAGAATTTAATGCTAATAATGAATGCTTGTCACACTCTTCCACATAAAGCTTACCCTAGTAAAAATATTGTAAACAAGAGTGTTCTAATTAAAATAAACAAAAGATCCCTTTTTGATCTGGGAATTAAAATAATAAGTACCAAAAACAGTGAGGTACACCAAAATATGGTAACAACTGACGTTTTTGCCCAGCTTCGTAAATGTATCACTTTTTAAAGAAATTAGCTTTTTTCTGTTCAAAAGATTTTATTTTCTGTAGTATTCCAGAATTTCTAAGCTTTCTAAGGACATATTTTCAAAGTCGTTGCCGTAAATGTTAAAGAAAATCAAATTAAAACTCAGTAAACAAAAGTTTTCATTGAAACATCAAACGTATTACGCAGAGAGGAGGACGGAAGTATTCACAAAAGGAAATATAATATTAAAAAGCTATGTTCTCACTGGTAAAATATAAGAAGTGATGCCATATGAAATTTTAGTAGGGTTGAAGTCTAAATCTATGAGGGTCATTATCTCAGAATCTAATAATAAAGTTGTGCTAAAACAAAAATGGTTCCCTAAGACCTAAGCCGCTGGTTCTCAAATCAGACCAGAGGGAGGAAAAGGAGGGAGGGGAGAAAGAAAAGAAAAAAGAAGAGAGAAAGAGAGAAAGAGAGAGAAAAAGAAAGAGAGAGAGAGAGACAGAGACAAAGAAAGAAAAGAAAAGAAAAGAAAAGAAAAAAAAAAGAAAAGAAAGAAAGAAAGAAAGAAAGAAAGAAAGAAAGAAAGAAAGAAAGAAAAGAAAGAAAGAAAGAAAGAAAGAAAGAAAGAAAGAAAGAAAGAAAGAAAGAAAGAAAGAAAGAAAGAAAGAAAGAAAGAAAGAAAAGAAAGGAAAGAAGGAAGGAAGGAAGGAAGGAAGGAAGGAAGGAAGGAAGGAAGGAAGGAAGGAAGGAAGGAAGGAAGGAAGGAAGGACGGACGGACAGACAGACAGACAAAAACAGAAAGAAAAGAAAACAAAACATGGGGGAAGAAGGAAGGAAAGCAGGGAGGGAGGGGAGGGCAGCAGAAGGCAGGGGAGTGGAGGTGAGGGAAGTGGGGAAGGGAGGGGGAGAAGTGAGCAGCGAAGGAAGAGAAGGAAGTAAGACAGAGCTGCTAGGAATGTTAATTCTTAAATCCTATCCCAGACCCACTGAATCCAAAATGCTGTGCTAGGGCCCTCCAGGTAATTCTGATGCATGCTACATTTGAGAACCACTGGCCCATACCACATAAACAAAATGAACATATCCAGAAGTGAGGACAGAGTATAAAATGAATTTTGTTATAAGTTAAAGCTCATAAAAAAGTGAACATCCTAATCAAGATAGATATTACATTGATGGGATAATAAAGATTAAAAGATAATAAATTACACCTTAATGCCTATTTTGGGGGGTAACACCTTATTGAAATATAACTCACATACCATAAAATACATTTAAATTGTACAATGAATGGTGTTAGTATATTCACAGAGTTGTGCAACCATCATGACCAATTTTAGAATATTTTCATCATTCTAAAAAGAACCCCTACACTTTGGTAAGTCTCCTCAGTTGCCCTAGTCTCCAGCATCCACTAATATATTCTGGATCTCTGTAGATGTGCCTGTTCTGGACATATCATATGAATGGAACAATAATATGTGGTCTTGTGTGTCTGGATTCCTTCATTTAGCTTAATATTTTCAAGGTTCAGCAAAGTCACAGCATGTATCAATACATCATTCCTTTTTATGACCAAGTAATTTTCTATTATATGAATGGAAGATATTCTTTATCCATCTTTTTTCCATTCATCCATCCATTACTGAACGTTTGGGTTGTTTCTACCTTTGGGCTATTATAAGTAACACAGCTATGGACATATGAATACAAGTTTTGTTTGGACATATATCTTCATTTCTCTTGGGTATATATCTAGGAGTGGAAATAGTTGCATCAAATGGTAACTCTATTTTTAACAATTTGAAGAATTGCCAGACTGTTTTCCAAAGTTACTGCACAATTTTGCATTCCCACCAAAGGTATATGAGGGTTCTGCTTTCTTCACATCCACCTCAACACTTGCTAGTATCTGAATTTTTTACTCTAGCCATCTTAGAGGTTAAGAGGTGGTATCTCATTTGGGTTTTGATTTGCATTTCCCTGATGACTAATGATGTCAGGCATCTTTTCATGTGCATGTTGGCCATCTGTATATCTTCCTTGGAATATATCTATTCAGATCCACTGTTCATTTTTAAATTGGATCATTTTTTCTTATTATTGAGCTGTAAGAATTCTTTATATGTTCTAGATATAAGTCTTTTATCAGATATAAGATTGGCAAATATGATTGGCAAATATTTCTTCCCATTCTCTGGGTTTCCTTTCACTTTCTTGATAGCAATCTTTGAAACAAAAAGTGTTTACTTTAAAAAAAATACTAAAAAAAGCCAAATTAAGGAAAAAAGCAAAGAAAAAGAAACAATAAAAACAAACAAAAACAACAACAAACCAAAAAATACAGGAAAAAAGTTTACTTTTTTAACGTTTCCTGAAAAACATTGGTTTTCAATTCACTATATAATGCTAAGTGTAATTTTTCATTAGGATGCTGGATATTAACATATAGAAACTTACTGGACAGTTTATTGGCAACACTGTTCATGTTACAGAGCTATGGCATACAACCACCACTTGGTGGCAGTTAACTCCAAAAGAGCATCATGAATAAGTTACCTGAATGTAAAAGTCAATGGTTCTGTGAAAATCTTGCCATCATCTATATTAATTAATCACTTCCACTGCATGGATAATCAGAAATACAGAGATATACAAAATAAAGAGTCCATCTGCTTTCCACGGAAATGCTTTCAAAATACTTTATACACTACAAGGATAATTTCCCTTGGGATACACCAAGCAGAGAGCTCCCATGCTATAAGGGACTCAAGGAAGCAATGTAATGATACTCTGCTTAAAAAAACAAAAACCAAAAACCTGGTTGAAGTCTTTACATTTTAGAAGTAAAATTTGAAAAAAAAAAATTTGTTTATGTGCTCACCAAAAAAAAGCGGGGGGGGTGGATCTCATTGAAGTAGCCAGCAGACATCAGACCACTTTTCCTCCAATGGAAAATGCAGAACATGAAGTCACAGTAAATAAACGGGATAAGCAGTCGGACAGGCAGGCCGCCAGACACACAGAAAGAAGTGCAGGCAGGCAGAAAACCAGAAATGGACAAGTAACAGAGATTACAAGAGCTAAGAATGCTGATCTCATGGAGGTAGTCAGTAGAAGGATAGTAACCAGAGGCTGGGAAGGGTGGGGATGGGCAGATGAAGACGGGCTGGTAAATGGGTACAAACGTAAAGTTAGATAGAAAAAATAAGTTCTAGTATTCATTCAGTAGCACAGTAGTGTAACTACAGTTAACAATCATATATATTTCAAAACAGAAGATTTGAAGTGTCCCCAACACAAAGAAATGATACATATTTGAGACAATGGATATGCTAAATACTCTGATTGGATCATGAGACACTGTATGCATATATCAAATATCACATGTACCACATAAACATGTATAACTATTATGTAGCAATTTAAATATTTTCTTTAAGAAGAGATTCTTTTTTTTTTTTTTTGAGATGGAGTCTCGCTCTGTCGCCCAGGCTGGAGTGCAGCGGCCGGATCTCAGCTCACTGCAAGCTCCGCCTCCCGGGTTTAAGCCATTCTCCTGCCTCAGCCTCCCGAGTAGCTGGGACTACAGGCGCCGCCACCTCGCCTGGCTAGTTTTTTTTTTTTTTTTTTTTTTGTATTCTTTAGTAGAGACGGGGTTTCACTGTGTTAGCCAGGATGGTCTCGATCTCCTGACCTCGTGATTCGCCCGTCTCGGCCTCCCAAAGTGCTGGGATTACAGGCTTGAGCCACCGCGCACCGCCGAGATTCTCTTTTTCAACACAATCTCCAATGGTGCACAACATGCAAGGTGCTATATGAAGCACTGACATAGAGAAAAGCCAAAGACTTTGCGCTCAGTCTACCTGTGAAGACACACATATATGAGTGAGGATGGGAAAGACACGTCAAATATAAATTGTAAACACTTCTTAAAACCTAAGGAATCTGGACGTCACGCTCTAGGCAATGTTTACACCTGCAAAGCTTCTGGACTGAGAGAACAAGAACACAGAAAAAGGAATCTAAAGGTAACGTGTAGCATAAATGTAACTGGAAAATAATCAGAAGCAGACAACTCAGAGAACAGCTGAAATAGAATAGGACAGAATTAGTATTAAGAAGAGATTAGTTTGGGGTAGGAAGTAAAAATGGATGAGAACAATATGAAAACACTGTAAAGAAAAACTTGACAATAATTGATCATACCCGTAAGGATGGGGGAAAAAAAAAAAAAAAGGAAGTGGCGGGTTAAAAATAGCTCCATAGAGTGACCCTTAGTGAATAAAAAAGGAGGTAAGTCCACAGAAGTTCTGATTTTAAGACAAAGATGAGGTGGTTTCAAATGTGTTAGGTAAGAGACTTACATAGAAATATCTAGTAGAGACCAGGCCTGGTGGCTCATTCCTGTAATCCCAGCACTTTGGGAGGCTGAGCAGGAGGATCACTTGAAGTCAGGAGTTCAAGACCAGCCTGGCCAACATGGTGAAATCCTGTCTCTACTAAAAATACAAAAATTAGCTGGGCGTGGTGGTATGCACCTGTAGTCCCAGTTACTTAGGAGGCTGAGGCAGGCGAATCACGTGAACCTGGGAGGCAGAGGCTGCAGTGAGCCAAGATCGTGCCACTGCACTCCAGCCTGGGCAACAGTGTGAGGCTCCATCTCAAAAAGAAAAAAAAAAAAAAAGGAAAAAGAAATATGCAGTAGAGAGCATATTTCAGGCTAAGAATAATAGAGTTAACATCAGTTTAGCAATTTGAAAACAAATAAATCTTAATCCAATATTGAAAGTTAACAGCCAAAACAATTCTATTAAATGTAGTCCCCTATGAAAAACTTCCATACTGTTTAATTAAAATTGCCTATTGCTATTCTCCAAGCACAGTTATAAAGCAAAACTTAGACGGGCTTGTGGGGTGGGAGGGAGAGAGGGGATATACACAGTTAAAAAGTGCCAGGTTATATATGGAATATAGGTAGCAAAAGGAATTGGAAGCAGACAAAACTGAAGGGAAAAATAAACGTAGCCTCAATTTCTGACATTAATGTGGCCATTTAAAAGCTTAATTATTGCTTATAATCTATGTATGTGCTGTATTAATGAATTTAAATCTCATGAAATATAAATCTTCACTTTTCTTTTTGTTTTTGAGACAGCCTTGCCCTGTCGCCCAAGCTGGAGTGCAATGGTGCAATCTCAGCTCACTGCAACCTCCACCTCCTAGGTTCTAGCATAAATCTTCACTTTATTTGCTACTATATAATCTTTATCTCCAAAAGCTCAAAAGAACATTATTGCCTTTACCTTTATAAAATATGTATAGGAAAGACTCCATTTCCTGAGAAAATAAAGTTAGGAGAAATTTAGTTTTTCCAAAATTAGAAAATGGTCCTTAACTCATCTGGATTTGGAATTGTTGTTATTGTTGTTTTGGCATATTGAAAGATACCTGTATTTTACAATATTCCACAGACTTAGATAACAGACTTAAATAAATACTTTAAATACTCATAAAGAATACTATTCTTTCCAATTCTTCAACTTCCTTCAGTTACTAGTTATATTTTAACATAATAGTTATTAGTATATTTTTAAAAGAAAGTTTCACATAGCTAGTTTAAACATTAAAAATACCATCTTCATCTATTACATTATCTAAGGTGCTAAGATTTTAATCATTCCAAATAACACTGATAGTAGATAAAACGTGCAAAAATAATACAAACTTTGAAGAAATTAATCAAAAACAACCCATTCCGTAAGTTTAAAAAATAAAAACACATCTGTTTACTAATGCTGTAAGAAGACAAAATAGTAGTAAATATGTTGATTATTTTGGAGAAATGTTTTCTCTCGCTTTTTGTTATGGCACCAAAACTGAAAAGAAAATGGGCTATTTGGTGAGGTCAAATAAACAGAATGGTGGCACCCAATTAAGCAATCAAGTATAATAACCACCTAATTTTATGTAACAACACAGTAGTCAGATATCATCCAAAGATTGTCTTAAGATTAAGGTTACAGTCACACTGGAGGAAATCGTGTACACACACACACACACACACACACACACACACACACACGAGATGACATTAAGACAGGATTATTTTTGGCTGGAGGAAGAAATGGGTGAAGCTTGATGAAGGGAAAAAACAGAAATGAGCAAACTGAGTCTGTAAACATTTTGCAGGATCCAGTGGCTTCTTTTACCTCCATTGATCATCTGTCATTTCTGGAGAACCAAAAACTACTAGGCACAAAGTATCTCAACCAGCACTGTTTCAGAGAGTAAAAGTTTGACCTGATTAGAAGTTAGAAGTTTGTAGGAAACTATAAGGTAATATTTGATTAGACTAAGCAGATGAGGAAAGCCTAATCAGAATGATGAGTTATTCTCTGGGAAACATCCTGATACTAACATGGTGAAGTGGGTCTCACAAGGCAGGTCTCGCAGGCTCAGAAGAGGCACAAATCATGGGTTATAGTACCATCAGCCCTATTAGTACGAGTCTTTCACATCTCCTTTATTAAATCTGTTCTAGTACCTACCATTTAACTCACAGGCACACATGAGACTGGGCGGAAAAGAAAACAGAAAGACGAGTCTCAATAATAACAAGGATGATGCAGTGTAGGAACAGAAAAGAATGACTTCAAAAAATTAAAAAGTAAAATAATAGGGGAAAAGAAAGAGCAAGGGAAAGAAATATAGTAGTCAGTATAAAACAAGCCTCTGGGGGAAAAATACAGCCTCCAGGTACACATCAAAATGCTTCCCAGCATCTTCAGGAAATTCTGATGTCCAGTACTGAAAAATCTCAACATAAAGTAACATTCATTTCCATTAATATGACATTTTTCCAAACATATATGCTTGAAGACTATAGGTGCCAACACTTCAAAAATTATCATTCAAGACAGAAAAAAAGCACAGGCAATGACAGAAAGTTCAGTGATAAATATCATTCTGTATACATTTTAAGTTAATTTCGTTTTATAATTTCCTCATTCCACAGTTAGAAATAACTTGTTATCTCTATAATCTTTTCTCATTCATTTTGCTGACATATTTATTGTAAGTTTGCTTAAAGTTGCAGAATTATGCAGGTATCATTCATTAAATGAAAGAACAGAAGTTTAATTAATTATTTATGATTGGCTTTTATTTGAAATACTCCTTAAATTTACTAAGGTAAATATGATCCATGTACTATAATTTATAATTATCTTTTAACTTTGATTCAAAACTGAAAATAAGACCAGTGATATTATAATTAATTCAATGTTCAAGATAAAAAAGGTAGACATTGGCCAGGTGCGGTGGTTCACACCTGTAATTCCAGCACTTTGGGAGGCTGAGGAAGGTGGACCACAAGGTCAGGAGATCGAGACCATCCTGGCTAACATGGTGAAACCCCATCTCTACTAAAATACAAAAAGCTAGCCAGCCGTGGTGGTGCATGCCTGTAGTCCCAGCTACTGAGGAGGCTGAGGGAGGGGAATCGCTTGAACCCAGGAGGCAGAGGTTGCAGTGAGCCAAGATAATGCCGCTGCACTCCAGCCTGGAGATAGAGCAAAACTCCCTCTCAAAAAAAGAAAAAAAGAAAGACATCATCAACTGATATGGTTTGGCTGTGTCCCCACCCAGATCTTATCTTGAATTGTCGCTCCCATAATCCCCACGTGTTGTGGGAGGTAATTTTATCATGAGGTGGGTCTTTTCCATGCTTTTATCATGATAGTAAGTCTCATGAGATCTGATGGTTTTATAAAGGGGAGCTCCCCTGCATACCCTGTCTATGCCTGCCGCCATGTAAGACGTGACTTTGTTCCTCCTTTGTTTTCTGCCATGATTGTGAACCATGTGGTACTGCGTGTCAATTAAACCTCTTTCCGTTATAAATTATCCACTCTCAGGTATGTCTTTATTAGCAGCATGAGAACAAACTAATACAGTAAGTTGGTACCATGAGTGTGGTGTTGCTGTAAAGATACCCGAAAATGTGGAAGCAACTTTGGAACAGGCAGAGGTTGGAATAGTTTGGAGAGCGCAGAAGAAGATAGGAAAATGTGGGAAAGTTTGGAACTTCCTAGATATTTGTTGAATGGCTTTGCCCAGAATGTTAATAGTGATACAGACGATACAATCCAGGCTGAAGTGGTCTCAGATGAAGATGAAGAATTTGTTGGGAACTGGAGTAAACATCACTCTTGCTATGCCAAGAAACTGGTGGTATTTTGCCCTTGCCTTAGAGACAAATACATCAACAGTGTATGATAACATAAAATTGGTTAAAAGGGATACAAAATGCTCATCAGCAGGATAAAGTAAATCTTACATTAATAATAAATTTGAATGCTAACAAAGTTGTTCTAGGTATTACATTGAAATAGATATATTTGTTAAGTAATATATAATCACTTCCAATTTGTTTAAACAGGTGTTTAACAAGTATCAAGATCCTCACAAAAAGTAGTGAAAGTTCCTTACATAATAAGCACCATATAAAAACATAACTGAAACCCACTGTAATGGCAAAAGATCCCAAAGTACCAAGGTTAATACTCAGAATGTGAAGACTCATTAGTGCAGAGATAGAATAAATAAAAGAGAATGAACTGAATCTTTACCAAGTTTTTAAATACTGATTGGGAGTTTGACATTTATGATTTATAACTTCTAAAAGTATAGTTAGCAGAAAATTTCTACTTTCCTAAGATATACAAGACTGCTAGGATACAGGTGTTGTATCACCTAATCTTCCCTTCACTGGAAGTCAGAAATTCAAACACCACACGTGCCTAATAAAGAATAAAATACAAAATTCAAAATACAAAAATAACCACAAATTTTTGTTAAACTGGATGAATGAGAAAAGACAGAATGCCTCCAATTACTGTGAAAGCCTCAGAATTCTACTTTGCTATGGTAGTTCACAGTTGTATTCTCATGGAAATATAATAGACGTTGTATTTCATTTTCCATGAGTAGAACCTCACAACCATTTCTATCATCTAGAAAATGATATAAAAATCATTTTCTACAAGTAGACCCTCACAACCCCATTTAATGAAACATATGTAAAGTAATGCAGCCATAGTCTTTAATACTGTTAAGTATAAAAATATTGCTTATCTTTTAAAAAAAAAAAAAAGTTTGCATATGCTTCCTATTTATTTTCCCCTCATAGAGGAAAGAAGCGTTGTTTCCTTAAAACTAGAAAGCAGATATACCTAGATTTTTTAATACACATTGAGAATATCAACAGCTCACATCTTCAAAAAAACTGTTAAGAAATTATTAAAGCAAGCGAACAATTCTGCAATCATTGGATAGAAAATCCTAGTTTTAGACAAAACAATTCTGCTATCATTGGATAGAAAATCCTAGTTTTAGACAAAAAATTCTGCTATCATTGGATAGAAAATCCTAGTTTTAGACTAAACAATTCTGTTATCATTGGATAGAAAATACTAGTTTTAGACTAAACAATTCTGTTATCATTGGATAGAAAATACTAGTTTTAGACTAAACAATTCTGTTATCATTGGATAGAAAATACTAGTTTTAGACTACTCTATAGTCAAAAAAATGCACTTCTGCTTTGTTCTGTAAGACAAGATAAAAAGGGCACAAATGAAAGTTCTCGAGGCCTCTGCTAAAAACTTCCCATACAAACTAGAAACAGCATTCCGATTGTAATATTATAAAATATTCCTATTTCATTTCCAACAATAAAAATGGGATTTTATTCAACCAGCAAGAGTTTCAGAACACAATATTTAGAGGCCTATTGAAGGTTATAGTTGAATGCATACTGTCTCTTGAAGGTCTCTGATTCAATAACAATTGAGATTAATAAAATAAAAAGCAAGGAAAATAAAAACCAATAGACCTACCTACATAATCAAAGCAAAGGAGAGTCTGACAAAGTTAAGTATATGGATATGGATAAGCCATATGGATAACTGACACCAATCAAAACAATTGCATTAAATAAATATGGTTATATTTATCTTTTTTTCTTCTAAGATGACAGACCCAGCCTATTTCCAAGCAGTCCCAAGATGATGCCCCTTTTGTTATTTTTGCAGTGTTTTATGTGCTATTGAATGTAAAGAAGGCACAATGCAATGAAGCACAATTAACTGCAATTGAAATCCCAGGAAAAAGACTGAAATTACCGAAGGCATCATTATAAAAAAGATGTATAAAGTAATCATAAAACAAAAAGTCTGGCTTGGATTTGTAACTAGTTAGAATTAGTAAGTTCAATAAATATTTGTCCAATGGAGTAATCCAGGCTGATGATGATACATACATTTTAAATATAGTATTATCATTCCTTTTTTAAAATAACCAAACATTCCTGGCAATGGAAAAAAAATCGGCTGTATCTTATCTGTCCTCTAAGGTCTACTCTTTTGAACTCTCAAGAACATAGCTCATCACTGAGTAAATCACAGTACTTCTCCACAATACCTCAACGGAGAACACAAGGGAGGGCACATTTTGGACACTTCAAGGTAAAAAATCACACAACAATTTTCCTTTAGTGACAGAATCGTAATTTCAAAAACTGAAATACTCTGGATGATTCTCCACTAACTTCTACTATACCCTTGGAATGTGTTTTAAACACTGACCATTTATATCTAGATGAATTTAAATGTAAAGGTAAAAAAATTCAAAATAAAATACTTTACAATACTAAATTCTTTCTTTCATTAATTATGTTTTCTTGGAGAGGAGATAACCACCATCCCTGATAGTTTTCCCCCTTTACTATCCAAGTTGTAGAGAAAGAAAGAGACAGAGGAAGACTAGTAACTTTGAAAAGATACGAGGTTTGATGAGTATATCTTGGCTGATTTCACTGACCTATATCCATCCTTAGACAGTCTGAGGAATTTCTTTTCCTGAAGGACAAACCAATGAGTCTATTCACTTCATAAAACTCAAATGTTTATATTTATATTTGCATTAACATGGCAGGAGTTAGGGGAAAAAGGTAGACTGTTTTTCTAATGAAGATATTCAAAAGCAAGTCACATATCTTAAACATTTTTATTAAAGATATATATACATATGCAGGTTCCTACATCAAAAACTCAAAATATAAAAACAAAAAACCCCACAAAATCACAGTATGCATGGCAACAACCCTTCTTTTATAAAAATATACAAATCTTTGTCTAAAAGCTACTGTGCCCCACATCTAAAACATCCTCCTTTCTCTCAGTGATCATACCTAGTACTAAAAGAGTTTTACTAACTCTTTAAATTACAGTTGCTAATGGTGGCAACTATAATCTCTTATTTACCATTCTGTGAACAAATCTAGGGCAATGGGGCTGGCTATCACACTACCAGCCGACTACATCCTATGAAGGAGCAGGTTGGCCTTACTGTGCAATGACCTACAGAATACCTTCATTAAAGTTTATGATAGTCCCAAAGTAATTCAATGAATCCTAATTGATGTTTTACAAGAACAGCAAATTATTATCTATATAAAGGGCAACAGATTGATGCCCAAATAACCATAGATAGGTGAGTTATTTAAATTTCTACTTTAGGCCGGGCACAGTGGCTCATGCCTATAATCCCAGCACTTTGGGAGGCCGAGGCAGGTGGATAACGAGGTTAGGAAATCGAGACCATCCTGGCTCACATGGTGAAACCTCATCTCTAATAAAATACAAAAAATTAGCTGGGTGTGGTGGCGGGCGCCTGTAGTCCCAGCTACCTGGGGAGGCTGAGGCAGGAGAATGGCATGAACCCAGGAGGCGGAGCTTGCAGTGAGCCAAGATCACACTACTTCACTCCAGCCTGGGCGACAGAGCGAGACTCTGTCTCAAAAAACAAATAAAACAAAACAAAACAATCCACTTTAATCTATATCATCTATACTTTGTTCTATATCTGTTTCAGGTGTCCAAAATATATTCCCTAAGTTCTCATTTTATCAAAAAAATATGTAATACAAGAGATATTTCCACTGTTTTCTGAAGTCAGCAAAATTTCTTCTACAAACAAAGAGGGGCCAATATCAGACCCTAGTTATAACATAATTCTAAGGGAAGGTTCGATGTCCAACAGTAATTGATTGGAGCTACAAAGTACTAAGATAAGATTGAGACTGCCTACAAGAAAACCTGGCACCAGGCTTATAAATGAAAAGGACCTTTGAGATCATGCTTATATAGGGAAGAGAGAGTTGAACATTTCTTCTCAACTTGGCAAGAAGCCTTCTAAATAATACACTTGAATCATTATGATCACATAAAGAACATTATGACACAGTTGATTGTAAGCCCTTTAAGAACAGGACCTGTGTCTTTCTCACTGGGCTATCTCCAGACTTTTTACACTGCTTGACACAGAAGGTGCTCAAAAAACATTGAGCAAAAACAATAAAACAATGGAAACATTTTTGTCTCTCAGGAAACGTATTTTTATAATGTTATACTATAAAGCTTGGCACTTAAAAAATGACTTCTCTTATAAACATCAAGCGAAACTCTTCATACACCGTATCACGGAATTAGGAAGTAAAGCAGATTTATAAACTCACTTAAAATATTAAGCTCTTGAGACTTTAGCATAAATTCCTTTAATGTCCTGTGATACCATGATTACTAAAACAAAACAAAAATGTGTAAGGGTATAAAATTTCATAAGAAGGATTCCATACACACATAATGTGATTATGAAAAATGATGGTTCAATGCTAGCTATCTGAGATTCATTCACTTTACTTACTCTAAAAGAAAAGGTTGTGAATATTTCCATTCAGACTTCTTTTTACTACTTTCAAATGTTTGTTTTATATTTGTTATGACATAACATTTAATATAAAAGAGATTTAGAATGCTTGGAATATTCCTTTACAAATGGTAAGTTTTGAAACTAGTGATCTGTGAAATAGAAAAACAGTCTGAAATTTAAAGCTATTGCTAGGAGGAATGTTCACTGAGACCCCTAAGAGAACGTGCAAATGATGACTCAGTGTCCTGTAAGTTAGTAGTATTTCCGTGAAACACACTTAGGCTTCCCAGTTTCTAGAAAAGCGTCTTATCCCCTTTAAAAAAAAAGGAGGAAAGTATATATGCAAGAAGCAGCTACTAAGAGCTGAAGCTCTAAAGCAGAGAGGTCTGGCTTCAGTCATTCTCTAGCTCTGTTATCTCTGTACTCAATGTTTCTCATTTAACAAATAAGAATAATTGTAATAATTATCCCACGCCTGGCTGAATTTTTTTTTTTTTTTTTTTTTTTTTTTTTTGTATTTTTAGTAGAGACGGGGTTTCCCCGTGTAAAGCAGGATGGTCTCAATCTGACCTTGTGATCTGCCCGCATCGGCCTCCCAAAGTGCTGGGATTACAGACTTGAGCCACTCAGGAGGCTGAGGCAGGAGAATGGCGTGAACCCAGGAGGCGGAGCTTGCAGCGGAGATCACGACACTGCCCTCCAGTCTGGGCGACAGAGCGAGACTCCGTCTCAAAAATAAATAAATAATAATTATCCCGTAAGACTGTTGAGGTGATTACATTCAAATTTGCATGTAGAGTGCTTTAGCAGAGTGACAAGCACTCATACATAGTGACTACTATGGTTATTATTAATAAACATGCCAGTGATTAATCATAACCTATATACATTTTCCATCACCCACAAAAATATCTATATGTAAATATAGGTACATACGCATGTATGTTCCAAGAAACAATAATTATCCTCACTCCTGATACACTGTCTTTTAGTCTTCAATTTCCGTTTTTTGTAAATACTGGGCTTACCCCATTAAACTGTTTTCAGGACTCATTAGTAGGTAACAATTCATAGCTCCAAAATAGAGTCAGGAAATCACATTCTCACTTCTGAAGAAGGGATAGGTAAAATTTGTATTAATAATTATAACTAGTTGATATCATCTTAGATATATTTCTGAATTGTGATCTTTCAATCCTTTATGCATTTGTTATTACTCTTCATTTCAGTTTCATGAAGAAATCAGGCATGGCCACTAAGTGCCATGAAATGAAAATTGTTACTAATAATTATTATAATAGCTATGCACTGGTAATATTTATAGAAAAGAAATAAAAATGTGAAAAGCCTTAAATAATAACCATTTTTATAACAATTAGCCAGAAAACTATTTACTATCACTTTTGGAAGAAGAGGTCAGAACAAATGATAAAGCATCTGCATGTATATGAGAGCATATGTGAACAGTTAGTGACAGGAAAAAGTGACAGAGAAGGAGACAAAATATATAAGCATAAAAAAAATGAATGAGAAGGAGAGAAGGAAGGAAAGAAGAAAGGAGAAGAAAAGAGAAACCACACTAAGAAAAAGATGGGTACAAATGAGAGAAAATTTGAAAATGAAGAGTATGGTAACAGACATTTTTAGGTAAGGAGAAAAACTCTCATTAGATAATGTCCTTTTTAGTAAAGCAGGGACAATGTCTTTTGTCAGGCAGTTTACAAGCTTTAAAGCAAGACACTTATTTGGAAACTAAAAGCAATAACAAAACACTTTATTCTCTCCAATAGATTCCTCAAAGTTCACCCTATTTATAGCTGTTATAGAAAATATACAATATATACAATTGAGGTGCATATGATGATACAGAAGAGAATTCAGTTGTCATTAAATATCAAATCTATATGCCCTCAGTTGGCAGCATAGCATGACTTCCACTAGCCGACTTGGTAAGCCTGTTCATGAATGAGAGATGGTAAGGAAGGTAAAGGGATAATTCAGGCTATTCAGATGCTAGAAAAGATAGAGAAGAGAGACAGTAGGGAATTACCATAGGATAAATAGTATCACTAAAATCAGGGTCAGAATAAAAGCAGATAGCAACCAACATATAGGAAAATCGGTACAGACCAAATATCTGAATGCACTAATAAAAATTAGGAGCAGAATCATTAAGTATGAAAGAACAGGAGATAATGATCTATCAGTCAAGGAGAGAAACATATGATCCTGAGACACTGAAGGTGGAACAGTTTTCCAGGAAGATATCCAAATTCCAGATAGGAGGTACTGACTGGTAGCTAAAATGGACTAGGGGATAGGAAACTATGGACTATGGGCCAAAATCCACTCCTCTACCTATTTTTGCAAATAAAATGCTTTTAGAACAGAGCATCTGCTGTTTCCTGACTTTTTAATGATTGCCATTTTAACTGGTGTGAGATGGTATCTCATTGTGGTTTTGATTTCATTTCTCTAATGACCAGTGATGATGAGCATTTTTTCATGTTTGTTGGCTGCATAAATGTCTTCTTTTGAGAAGTGTCTGTTCACATCCGTCACCTACATTTTGGTTGGGTTGTTTTTTTCTTTTTAAGTTCCTTGTAGGTTCTGGATATTAGCCCTTTGTCAGATGGATAGATTGCAAAAATTTTCTCCCATTCTGTAGGTTGCCTCTTCACTCTGATCAGAGTCTCCTTTGCTGTGCAATAACTCTTTGGTTTAATTAGATCCCATTTGTCAATTCTGGCTTTTGTTGCCACTGCTTTTGCTGTTTTAGTCATGAAATCTTTGCCCATGCCTATGTCCTGAATGGTATTGCCTAGGTTTTCTTTTAGGGTTTCTATGGTTTTAGGTCTAACATTTAAGTCTTTAATCCATCTTAATTTTTGTATAACGTGTAAGGAAGGGGTCCAGTTTCAGTTTTCTACCATATGGTTAGCCAGTTTTCCCAACACCATTTATTAAACAGGGGATCCTTTCCCCATTGCTTGTTTTTGTCAGGTTTGTCAAAGATCAGATGGTTGTACACATGTGGCATTATTTCTGAAGCCTCTGTTCTGTTCTCTTGGTCTATATATCTGTTTTGGTACCACTATCATGCTGTTTTGGTTACCGTAGCCTTGTAGTATAGTTTGAAATCAGGTAGTGTGATGCCTCCAGCTTTGTTACTTGTGCTTAGGATTATCTTGGCTATACAGGCTCTTTTGTAGTTCCATATAAAATTTAAAGTAGTTTTTTTCTAATTCTGTGAAGAAAGTCAATGGTGACTTGATGGGGATAGCACTGAATCTATAAATTACTTTGGGCAGTATGGCCATTTTCACAATATTGATTCTATCTATCCATGAGCATGGAATGTTTTTCCAATTGTTTCTCTTTGATTTCCTTGAGCAGTGGTTTATAGTTCTCCTTGAAGAGGTCCTTCAAATTCCTTCTAAGTTGTATTCCTAGGTATTTTATTCTCTATGTAGCAATTGTGAATGGGAGTTCACTCATGATTTGGCTATTATCGGTGCAGAGGGATGCTTGTGATTTCTGCACATTGATTTTGTATCCTGAGACTTTGCTGCAGTTACTTATCAACTTAAGGAGATTTTGGGCTGAGACAATGAGGTTTTCTAAATATACAATTATTTCATTTGCAAACAGAGACAATTTGACTCCCTCTCTTCCTATTTGAATAAGCTTTATTTCTTTCTCTTGCCTGATTGCCCTGGCCAGAACTTCCAATGCTATGTTGAACAGGAGTGGTGAGAGAGGGCATCCTTGTCTTGTGCCAGTTTTCAAAGGGAATGCTTCCAGCTTTTGCCCATTCAGTATGATATTGGCTGTAGGTTTGTCATAAATAGCTACTATTTTGAGATACATTCCATCAATACCCAGTTTGTTGAGAGTTTTTAGCATGAAGGGGTGTTGAATTTTATCGAAGGCCTTTTCTGCATCTATTGAGATAATCATATGGCTTTTGTCATTGGTTCTGTTTATGTGATGGATTATGTTTATTGATTTGTGTCTGTTAAACCAGTCTTGCATCCCAGGGATGAAGCCGACTTGATTGTGGTAGATAAGTTTTTTGATGGGCTGCTGGATTCGGTCTGCCAGTATTTTATTGAGGATTTTTGCACTGATGTTCATCAGGAGTACTGGCGTGAAATTTTCTTTTTTTGTTGTATCTCTGCCAAGTTTTGGTATCAGGATGATGCTGCCCTCATAAAATGATTTAGGGAGGAGTCTCTCTTTTTCTACTGTTTGGAATAGTTTCAAAATGAATGGTATCAGCTCCTCTTTGTACCTCTGGTAGAATTTGGGTGTGAATCCGTCTGGTCCTAGACTTTTCTTGGTTGGTAGACTATTAATTACTGCCTCAATTTCAGAACTTGTTATTGGTCTACTCGGGGATTCAACTTCTTCCTGGTTTAGTCTTGGGAGGGTGTATGTGTCCAGGAATTTATCCATTTCTTTTAGATTTTCTAGTTTATTTGCATAGACGTGTTTATAGTATCCTGTGATGGTAGTTTCTATTTCTGTGGGATCAGTGGTGATATCCCCTTTATCATTTTTTTATTGTATCTACGTGATTCTTCTTTCTTTTCTTCTTTATTACTCTGGCTAGCGATCTATTTCATTAATCTTTTCAAAAAACCAGCTCCTGGATTCATTGATTTTTTGAAGGTTTTTTTGTGTTGCTATCTCCTTCAGTTCTGCTCTGATCTTAGTTGATTTCTTTTCTTCTGCACTAGCTTTTGAATTTGTTTGCTCTTGCTTCTCTAGTTCTTTTAATTGTGATGTTAGGGTGTCAATTTTAGATGTTTCCTGCTTTCTCCTGTGGGCATTTAGTGCTATAAATTTTGCTCTAAACACTGCTTTAGCTGTGTCCCAGAGATTCTGGTATGTTGTGTCTTTGTTCTCATTGGTTTCAAATAACTTATTTATTTCTGCCTTAATTTCATTATTTACCCAGTAGTCATTCAGGAGTAGGTTATTCAGTTTCCATGTAATTGTGTGGTTTTGAGTAAGTTTCTTGATCCTGGGTTCTAATTTGATTGAACTGTGGTCTGAGAGACTGTTTGTTATGATTTCCATTCTTCTGCATTTGCTGAGGAGTGTTTTACTTCCAATTATATGGTCAATTTTTAAGTATGATGTGGTGCTGAGAAGAATGTATATTCTGTTGATTTGAGATGGAGGGTTCTGTAAATGTCTATTAGGTCTGCTTGGTCCAGAATTGAGTTCAAGTCCTGAATATGCTTGTTAATTTTCTGTCTCGTTGATCTAATATTGAGAGTGGGGTGTTAAAGTCTCCCACTATTATTGTGTGGGACTCTAAGTCTCTTTGTAGGTCTCTAAGAACAGGCTTTATAAATCTGGGTGCTCCTGTATTGGGTGCATATATATTTAGGATAGTTAGCTCTTCTTGTTATATTGATCCATTTACCATTATGTAATGCCCTCCTTTGTCTATTTTGATCTTTGTTGGTTTAAAGTCTGTTGTATCAGAGACTAGGATTGCAACCCCTGTTTTTTTGTTTGTTTGTTTTGCTTTCCATTTGCTTGGTAAATATTCTCTATCCCTCTATTTTCAGCCTATATGTGTCTCTGCAAGTGCAATGGGTCTCCTGAATACAGAACACTGATGGGTCTTGACTCTTTATCCAATTTGCCAGTCTGTGCCTTTTACTTGGGGCATTTAGCCTATTTACACTTAAGGTTAATATGGTTATGTGTGAATCTGATCCTGTCATTATGATGCTAGCTGGTTATTTTGCCCATTACTTGATGCAGTTTCTTCATAGTGTCAATAGTCTTTATATTTTGGTATGTTTTTGCAGTGGCTGGTATCGGCTTTTCCTTTCCATATTTAGTGCTTCCTTCAGGAGCTCTTGTACAGCAGGCCTGGTGGGATTTCGTACAGCTGATTTTGCACTATAACAGCAGAGTTGAAGAGTCGTGACAGAGACCACACAGCCTGCAGGGCCGAAAATATCTACTATCTGGCTCTTCACAGAAAAAGCCTCCCTCCTTGTCTATGAGCTGAGGGCATAATCACATAAGCCTTAACACTAACATTCAAGTCACCAAACATACATATGCCTGGCACACACTACACAAATATTTACACTGTTTGAATTATCTGCTTGAGTTTAATTCCCAGCTTTTCCATTTACTAGAAGTGTGAATGAAAATTGGCCATTCAATCTTACAGCGCCTCAGTCTACTCATCTGTAGAATTAGTATGATAACAGTATTGATTTCACAAGGGTGACAAAGGATTAAGTGAGTTAATCATGCAAAGCTCTTCGAGCACTACTTGGCACATGATAAGTACTATCTGTGTGTTGGCTACTGTTAAATGTAGTAGGTTCATAACAGTCATTAGTCAAATGCTGAATGAATTAACTAATGAATTAATATATTTGAGAGAGAAATTCTAAGACAGTAATTTACCGAAAAACATGGTGGTAGTTAATGGTAAGAAGCTTGTGGATGAGGTACAAGAGATAGCATTTAATTGTGGTAGAGGAATATGACCAGAAGTGGCACTAAACACAAAGATTAAGTCATTCCATCTCATCTGAGTGAATCCTGGGAAAGAAGGTAGCACAGAGATTTTTTTAAATCTCACAATATTTGTAGGACAATACGTAGAATGATTAAATATTGATTTCAATAGAAATGGGCCATCACTTGGGGGATGGGAATAGAATTTACCTCTGGCCTCATATAAAGAAATAAGTATTTTCTTCTGTACCACCAATATATTAAAATGTCTTATACATTTAAATAATCTTTCTGCAGTCTCCCAAATATTTCTGTGTGACTCAGATACATCTTTTCTGCCAGCCTTTTTTACAGAAACTACAGCTTGTACATAACTGTTTTGTTCAATGGACCTGAACCAAGTATGCAAATTGCTCATCAGATCTTTGGCTCAATGTTCACTTAAATGTGCTCAAAGCATAAGTTCTATGAAACACTAAACACAGAAATGGACACAAATAATGTCAATTTGGTACTTTAATACAACTATAATAGCTGAACTATTACAGAATTCCAATTCTAATGACTAAAGCTACTCAATCCTAGAACAGATGCCTCCCAGATCATCCTAACTGAAATTCAGATATCCTTTTAAAGTCCAGGATTTTCCAGGTGAAGTGACCTCCTGCATCTCTGCCTGGATGCATTTAAATGATAAAAATGTACATGGCAGTCTGCCTGTTCATGTACTGGTAACGAGCAAATCCCTAAAAGCTACATTCGTGAGAACTAGTTAGATAACAAAGAAGCCTTACCTAAAGGTATGACTATTTTACTTCCATAGAGATTCTGCCACTAGATATGCCAAAAAGTGCACACTGTTCAGCTCTTTTGAACATGTTCAAAAATAGAATATTTCTTCCCCCCACAGTTCCTCTTCTACCAGCATAAACAAGTGTTTCAGCCCATGGTTTCTCCCATTCAATTTGTCCAAACATCACCTGTAAACTCTAAACATAGAAAGAACGTAGACCAGGCTTTCAAATGTCTGTCTCCCAGTGAATTGGAGGAGAGCATGTTTCTCTTTTTATTATACTTTAAGTTCTAGGGTACATGTGCACAGCGTGGAGGTTTGTTACATATGTATACATGTGCCATGTTGGTGTGCTGCACCCATTAACTCGTCATTTACTTTAGGAGCTTCTCCTAATGCTATCCCTCCCCACTCCTCTCACCCCACAACAGGCCCCGGTGTGTGATGCTCCCCTTCCTGTGTCCAAGTGTTCTCATTGTTTAATTCCCACTTATGAGTGAGAACATGCAGTGTTTGGTTTTCTGTCCTTGCAATAGTTTGCTCAGAATGATGGTTTCTAGCTTCATCCATGTCCCTACAAAGGACATGAACTCATCCTTTTTTATGGCTGCATAGTATTCCATGGTGTATATGTGCCGCATTTTCTTCATCCAGTCTGTCATTGATGAACATTTTGGTTGGTTCCAAGTCTTCGCTATTGTGAATAGTGCCACAATAAACACACATGTGCATGTGTCTTTATAGCAGCATGATTTATAATCCTTTGGGTATATAACCAGTAATGGGATCACTGGGTCAAATGGTATTTCTAGTTGTAGATCCTTGAGGAATCCCCACACTGTCTTCCACAATGGCTGAACCAGTTTACAGTCCCACCAACAGTGTAAAAGTGTTCCTATTTCTCCACATCCTCTCCAGTACCTGTTGTTTCCTGACTTTTTAATGATTGCCATTCTAACTGGTGTGAGACGGTGTCTCACTGTGGTTTTGATTTGCATTTCTCTGATGGCCAGTGATGATGAGCATTTTTTCATATCTCTGTTGACTGCATAAATGTCTTCTTTTGAGAAGTGTCTGTTCATATGCTTTGCCCACTTTTTGATGGGGTTGATTTTTTTCTTCCAAATTTGTTTAAGTTCTTTGTAAATTCTGGATGTTTACCCTTTGTCAGATGGGTAGATTGTAAAAATTTTCTCCCATTCTGTAGGTTGCCTGTTCACTCTGATGGTCGTTTCTTTTGCTATGCAGAAGCTCTTTAGTTTAATTAGATCCCATTTGTCAATTTTGGCTTTTGCTCCTGTTTTAGTCATGAAGTACTTGCCCATGCCTATGTCCTGAGTGGTATTGCCCAGGTTTTCTTCTAGGGCTTTTATGGTTTTAGGTGTAACATTTAAGTCTTTAACCCATCTTGAATTAATTTTTGTATAAGGTGTAAGGAAGGGATCCAGTTTCAGCTTTGTACATATGGGTAGCCAGTTTTCCCAGCACTATTTATTAAATAGGGAATCCTTTCCCCATTTCTTGTTTTTGTCAGGTTTGTCAAAGATCAGATGGTTGTAGATGTGTGGTATTATTTCTGAGGGCTCTGTTCTGTTCCATTGGTCTGTATCTCTGTTTTGGTACCAGTACCATGCTGTTTTGGTTACTGTAGCCTTTTAGTATAGTTTGAAGTCAGGTAGCCTGATGGGAAGAGAGCATGTTACATCCCCTCGTGATCTTTTCTGCGCCATGGACGTTTCTTTCCATAGACCCCAAAGCAGCTATCACTGTAAAACTGAAAACTCAAAAGCCTCAGCTGCCCCGAAGAACTAGGACTACTAAAAAAGTTCAAGTTATTTTTTAATCTATAATCATACACAAATGCTCAGTGTAAATGTTCTTTAATTCACCTATATTCAAATTAAAAGTATTATCTTAAAAATAAGATTCTAGAAAGAATCAATCTTGGAACAAATTATTACAAAAGAGAAGCAACATTGAATGACAATTTAAATATACATAGGAGGAACAATAATATCTACCTAACATATAACATTAGGTAGAGCTTATAGTAGAGCAGGGCAAAAATATCTGTTTCCATATATTACTATACACTATGCAATGTGGGAAAAAAACGAAGGTGAACCCCACCACGTTTCTCTGACTGCTTTCCCAAGTCTATGTTTTCAGGTGTCTTTAAAACTAACTGATTAAATGTATATTACAAGTGAGAGGAAAAAAAAAAAAAACACCACCAAGGAGAAAAGACCTTAATTTCTCCATAACAAATATTTTACCGGGAAAAAGTATTTGTTAAAAATGAAGATGTCTATGTTTCAGGAAAGGGAATTTCAGACCCAAGCATTTTGATTGGGAGAATGATACCACACCATCTAAAGAACTGGACACCAACAACTATAAGAAAAGAAATGCACAATGTTGACTTCATCTCTAGTAAATTGTCTGTTTTGAAGTTCTACTTATACTTTCTAGTTTTATGTAATAGCCCACCACCTGGTTAGTATAGAAACAGAATTCTTTGGCCGGGCACAGTGGCTCAAGCCTGTAATCCCAGCACTTTGGGAGGCCGAGATGGGTGGATCACGAGGTCAGGAGATCGAGACCATCCTGGCTAACACGGTGAAACCCCGTCTCCACTAAAAAATACAAAAAACTAGCCAGGCGAGGTGGCGGGCGCCTGTAGTCCCAGCTACTCGGGAGGCTGAGGCAGGAGAATGGTGTGAACTCGGGAGGCGGAGCTTGCAGTGAGCTGAGATCCGGCCACTGCACTCCAGCCTGGGCGACAGAGCGATACTCTGTCTCAAAAAAAAAAAAAAAAAAAGAAATAGAACTCTTTGGTGTTTTTTTTTTATTTTAATTTATTTCACTGAGGGTACAGCATCACAAAAGATACTACTTAGCCTCTCTAGCAAGGATAATTATTAGCAATGTGCTTAAACTCCTCAAATTATCCACACACCAGGCCCACTTCACTGAAGCAGACAAAAGATAAAATGGTGTGTGTCTGTCTGTGTTTGTGTATCTGTGTGTGTATGTACACGCAAGTGAATTAAACATGGAGCAAACACTGAAAAAACATACATAAAATGTTCAATGTTAAAAAAGAAAACTTCAGTAGCCATATAAACTTGGCAGTGATTTTCTGGATACATTAAAAATTGACATACCAGTTGGACAGAGATCTAAATGGCATAAAGAATAAAGTAAAATAGGCAGTTGAAATGTTTATACTAACTGCCATGAAGCACACATGGTCACATGGTCTTACAATCACCAATTCAGGGGCATTTTTCTAGTTAGTAGTAGTATTTCACTTATTACCCTGTCAGAAATTACATTTAAAAATCATTTCATGAGAAATAATGAAAAAGAAAAATTAAAAGCATAAAACAAAGATAATGACAGAAATAACAGTTAATAGGTCTGGGCACGGTGGCTCACACCGGTAATCCCAGCACTTTGCGAGGCCAAGGTGGGCAGATCACTTGAAGTCAGGAGTTTGAGACCAGCCTGGCCTACACAGTGAAACCCTGTCTCTACTAAAAATACAAAAATTAGCTGGGCGTGGTGGCAGGTGCCTGTAATCCCAGCTACTGAGGTGGGAGAACCACTTGAACCCAAGAGGTGGAGGTTGCAGTGAGCCGAGACTGTGCCATTGCACTCCAGCCTGGGCAACAAGAGCAAAACTCCATCTCAAAAAAAAAAATTATATATATAGTTAATGGGGACTGACATTTTTTATACCAAACCGTGAGGTTTTAACTTTTAAAAATGCACACATGGTTCTATAATTAAAGATGAAAATCTAAGGAAAAACTAAAGATTTATATTTATCTGATATTAAGGTTAACGGCTGGGCACAGTGGCTCATTCCTATCATGTCAGCACTCTGGGAAGCTAAGGCAGGAGGATCACTTGAGACCAGGAGTTCAAGACCAGTCTGGACAACAGAGGAGACCCCACCTCTACAAAAAAAAAAAAAAAAATTAGCTGGGTATGTGATACATGCCTGTAGTCCTAGCTACTCAGGAGGCTGAGGTGGGAGGACTGCTTGAGCTGATGAGGTCAAGACTGCAGTGAGCTGTGATCATGCCACTATACTCCAGCCTAGGTCACAGAGTGAGACCCTGTCTCAAAAATAAATAAATAAATAAATAAATAAAGTTAATCTACAGTTCTCATAAACAAGTTATTTAACAAAAAGGACCCAATATATGACTAATCTCTTTAGACAATAATGTCAGAAGACAAGGGTACTGCTAACTTATATATCCTTCTATAATTAAAAGATGCACCCTACCATAATATCTTAATAGACAAAGAAGATATATTCAAATGATATATTTACTGGCATCTTAACTGTCAAAGGCATGAAACCAAAAAGCCAAAAAAAAAAAAAAAATACATTTTTGCACATGCACTATAACGAAAGGAGAGATTAATGAAATATCAATTCTGATTGGGTGTACCAGGAAGTATCAAATAAGTACAGAGGAGTCATAGAGCAGAGAAAAAAAAATGTGAGTGACAAAGCTCAAGTTCAGCAGAATTACAAAACGGACCCAACTGAGACTGAAGACCAAAGAGGAATCTGGGGAAACAGAGGAGGCAGAAGCATGTGCCTGCAGCCTGCTAACTGGTCCACATCAGCGTAAGAGGATTTCCAGGACCTGTCTTTGGCTGCATCAAAGACAGGCAGTGACATTCCCCAATTGTCAGGGTGACCCACAATAGCTACCAGGCCAGTCTCATAAGAACTAAGAAAACACCATCAGCTAAGTACTTTGTATCCATTTTCAAGAAGTTCATTCTCAAGGAAAGACAAGGTGACATTTGAGAAAATCTATCTCTACCTGGGGAAGCTAAGGAAGCTTTCAGAAGAGGTGGCATTTGAGTTGGACCTTAAAGGATGGGTGAAAGTCTGCAATATAAATAAGTAAAAGTCTATTTTACGCAGAAAAAAAGTAAATGGCAGCTCTATTTAGATGAATCATTAAATACACAGGAAGAGGTAGTCATGGAGATGAGGCCAAAGGAAAAAACTATATTGGATATGCATTCTTGTGGGGACTGGCCCTTCCAGGGTCAGCTTAAAGAAATCACCTTAAGGTGATTTCAAAATTTCAAAGTTATCATCAAAAAACATGTTTCCCTTAAAATTCCTCTAACAGGAATAATGCATACAGTAGATAAAACAGGATTAAAATAGCAACTGATACAAGCATATTAAAGTGTAACTATTCAACCAATCTACACGTAAAAGTGACAGGTATCTGATTTCTCTATTTTAACGAGAAAAAAACACGTAAGACACCGAAAGTGAGATAAATAGGTTCCACTAAATAAAGAAATTAGAATGAAAAAGGAAAGACAAAGGAAAACTTTAATATAAAGTTTACAGGACATAAAACTTTATATAATATAAAGTTGGTTGTATTTAACTTAAAATAATCAAGTGAAAAGACGCTTACAGAAAGCCTAGGGTACATAATTTAAGAAGGAAAGAGTTTGTTACAAAAAAACTACAAGTGAAGTAAGGTGCTTTATAGCAGATTTCTACCTCATTTAAAACAAATCTAATGCCAATACTAATCACTAGCACAAAATTAGCATAATTACTGCGGCAAGTCTATTTAGTCTATTAAAAACTATTTAGGTAGAGTGTTTTTGTTTTAAAGAAAAGCATATGGAAATGAACGAAGTAGAGTCAATTAACCAACTATTACAATAATATCAATTCTTAAGAAGCAGGGGCATGGCTAGTTCATTCTAACCACTTGTGGCTTAGTCAGAGCCTCAGACATGCAGTCACAGGAACAGGCTGCACCTACATACTCCAACTCTCAATTCTAGCCACTATCATGTCCCTAGCAACCAGCCCAATGCCTGACACAGAAGGGTCTCAACTAATGTCAGTCGATAACAAATGGAACATAACTAATGCTATAAAACCAAAGACCTTGCTTATACTTTAATTCACTAATGTTACTTGTGCCTCTCTTAAATCTGTAAGACCTGTCTGATATGTCAAATATTTTATGACTTCAGTTTCAATTTCAATGAAAATAAGTATGCTGCCCATACCCTGGTGTGATCTTAAGGATGACAGTAAAAGAATCTGATCATCTAATCGTAATCTAATTAACATGATCACCACTGTTCTGTAAATCATGTGGAAAAAGTGGGGAAAGGCTGTGAATACATGCTAACAATGAGGATATGTGCTGAACTCCTAGAAACCTCATACACAGTCACTCAATATAACCTTATTCCAGTATGTCTGTTTTTCATGATGTTTTGTAGCACAGAGATCTCCACTACTAATTTGAGAACACTGTTAGCATTGTGACCCCAATCGAGAATAACTAACCTACAAGACATATGCAGAGCCCTTGTAACATACATATCTCTGCTTTTGCACTTACCACATATTTCGGGAAGAGAAAGACACTTCCTGAAATAAGAAAGCCTGACTCAAAAAATTTTTTAAAAACATGTTAGTAGCTGGGCACGGGGGCTCAAGTCAGTAATCCCAGCACTTTGGGAGGCTGAGGCGGGCGGCTCACGAGGTCAGAAGTTCAAGACCAGCCTGACCAACATGGTGAAACCCCATCTCTACTAAAAAATACAAAAATTAGCCGGGCATGGTGGCGTGCACCTGTAATCTCAGTTACTCAGGAGGCTGAGGCCGGAGAATCGCTTGAACCCGGCAGGCAGTGGTTGCAGTGAGCCAAGATTGTGCCACTGCACTCCAGCCTTGGCGACAGAGCAAGACTCCACCTCAAAAAAAATAAAGTTAGTAAATGTAAGACCAATAGCAAGTCACAAATAGCAATAACCTCTGGTATTAACAGAAAAGTTAGATATTAACTCTACTTCTATCTACCCATCTTTCTATTTACCTATCTACCTACCTAAGTGCTTATTTTATCATCAAACCAAAAGTAGAAAATGCTGAAACAGGTAGAGAGATATGCTCCAAGACTTCTAACCAAGAAAATCACCAAACTTCATGATGTATAAAAGAGAAAACACATTAAAACCTCCATAATTTTAATCTCCCTTGAACTCCCTCCTTAGGCATTTAAGCTAAATCTCATAACTTCTATTGTTAGAGTAGGTAGTTAGGCAGACATGAGCACGGCAGGAGAAGGCCCCTCCCCAGGAATGTCAGGGGACCATGGGTGATGGTCGGGCAGTTGTTAAACTGTTTCTCTAAAATAATTGGTGGCAGCCAGCACCAGGGAGAGGCAATCCCCCAATAGATAGAAAACATCTGGAGCTGGTAATCAGCTGCTTCCTTACAAGGTCTCTGGAAGTTGGGCGAGTGGGCTCACATGCACACTAAGAGGCAAAATGGTGGAGTTTAACTGGTATATGACCTTCCTCTAGGAACACTTGACTGGTAAGGGAAAAGCAGCTCAAAAGAGCATGCACACAACTTTAGTAAACACAAGGAGCACGAGGCCCCTCCCAAGTGCTGGCAGGCCACTGGGCCACTGGGCTACTGTGCATGCAGACAGCCCACCCTAAAGGAAGAATCAGGGGAGAAGAAACACAAACCCCGAACTATGACAATGTATAAAACCTCAAATCAAGGTCCAAACAGGGCACTCGGATCTCTCAAGTCACTCACTTGGCCCTCTTCCAGGTGTACTTTGCTTCCTTTTGCTCCCGTTCTGAAACTTTTTAATAAACTCTCACTCTGGCTCTAAAACTTGCCTCAGTCTCTCCCTTTACCTTAAACCTACTTCTGCCCCTCAGCTGAATTCTTTTCCTGAGCAGGCAAGGATCGGGTTGCTGCAGACCCTTACGGATTCGCCGCTGGTAAAAATATCACCTAATCATTGCAGGAAAAAACTTTAAGATAAACTTTCAACATAGTCTTTCCCCTGAAATGAATCTCAGGAAACACCTACTTAACAGAAGTTCTTGAGATAAAGTGAAATTGCCAGTTTTATGCAGGAGTCTTATATACTATGCAACACTCTTCAGATTCCTCTGCATTTTGAAGTTTTCACCCATTTTAACAGCCCAGTCTTCATCCCTTGATTTCAGCTCTTCACAAATCTTTGTATCATAGAACAGAAGTTGCAGAAAATGTTGAGCACATGGGTTAAAAGGTAATGCGGACAGCACCCTCAAGCCACTTCATACTTGCTAATACCCCAACCCATAATACTGTCATCTCTCCCAAATTCTCAATGCTGCCCTATACATTTCCTAAGCCTTTCCAATGTTAAGATTAACAACTCAAGCACAATACTTCCCTATTTTGTTGCCTTTACTCGGAAGAAAAGAAACACAAAAGGGGTCACTACAAACATAAAAAAGCACAGCTTCTGTTAAGAGAATCACAAAAAACCTACTCTTTAGTATTTATCAATAGGCCTGCTTTTTACAATGGTTAAAGGCTCCAGAACATCAAGGATTATCCTAGCATATATGTGAAAGAACCTAACATCTCAATAACCTAAAAAAGACAAGTTATTTTGGAAATGAGAATTAACTAGCCATTTCAGTATAGCTGATACTTCAGACACCTTTAGTTTTTTTCATGTACAGACTGATCCTTATAGAAAAACTAATGAACTGAGGAACTTCGTTTGGCTCAAAAATCTACATCATTCACACTATGTGCAAAATTAAGACTCTCAAATCCCTCAAACATAACAGACTTCTTTAGATGTAGCTTTGAATATTCAATGTCTCCAATGGTTTGGATCAATGGTTGTCTATTTCTAATGTTTGCAATAAAACAGTCACTCACACTCTCCCCAAACACTATATAATCTGATACAACAAATTCAAATAGAAAGGATGTGCCTGACCAGTTTTAGTATTTTCCAGCAATATAAGCCATACTAAATTCATTCTTTCATTTATTGTCATTAATAGCAATTATGTGACAGATACTGCACTAGGTACTAGAGACACGGTGACAAAAGACATTACAGCCATTCAAATAACTACCTAATTACTGGGGTGTTAATTTGAGAGAAATGTTTGTACAACTATAATGTGAAATTTTAAGCTGACTAACTTAAACATAGTTCAATTTAGAACACCAAGAGTTTCCACTGTAATCATATTAGACAAAGTTCTTTACACAAAAATCACTTGTGATGATTTATTCCCTCTACTATCACAACTATCTCAACTACAGATGTGAGCTTATTCACATGTGAGGTTTGCATTCTGAGAAATATAAACATAATGTTGAGAATACTAGAGTTCTGTGATGATAAGAGGCAATCAGGAATAGCAAAAATATGCATCAATGCGTCAAGAATCAAGTGCTTCTGCCTATCTACCTTGGTCTAAAACTTCCACTGACAACTCAACAAAAATGCTCCTTTGGAGGAAAAAAAAAAATTCAAAACAGCAAATGATATTGAACATTATTTTCCAACCTAGAGGTAATCCTATAAAAGTTAAAGAATAAAGTAAACAAACAGTTAATAAAGCCTGTTTCTTACACAAAACCTTCCAACAGTATCCATTCTGTGACACTATCCCATTTTTAACTCTATTTTTCAGCAACCCAAGAGGTTCTTACATATTAGCATCATCTTCATTTTTGGTTTTGCAAATCTGATCACCCTGAAGATATCTTATTATTGGATGCTGCAACAAATGAGGCATGTGGATGCTTTTCTGCTATCACTGGTGCCAAAATTAATTTACACTTGAACAAATACTTGTTGAGGATTCAGGCTTAATATCCGCACTGTAGTTCTGAAATATGGTACGGTATTCCGTCCTTGGGGGTCCATGCTTTGGAAATCACTTTTAAACAGTTTAACAGAGAAGCAACAATAAATTATTCCAATCATTAATAATTGAATCACCATATTATGAATTCCACTTTTTAGTCAGGTTTCAGGGTACTTAATAGTCATGTTGGTCAGTCTCAAATTAAGAAAGCAAGCAAAGAAATAGAAATGCTAATTAAGATTACCTTTGTTCCAAAGATGACGAAAATAGTTGTCCAAAGGCTGATTAAGAATTACAAGGCAGTACTTCAAATTGCCTAGAGAAAAAAAGAAAGCAAAATAAAATACATAAGTGAACTGAGTCTTTTGTTCCCCTTATATGAGCCTAAAATCATACCCTACTAGTCCAGATTTTCAGTATACACAGAGCCAAAGTTCAATCACAGCGAATTTCCCATACCTTAATCTTAAAAGGCATCAAACATTAACAGGTCCTACTTAGTATATCTGTCACTTTACCATATTGTTGAGCAATGTATCATAGAAACAACTGGGTAAACTTTTTGTAGGGGGCGAGGAGTACAAATGTTCTTGATATGAATTCTCATCCTTCCAATATATCCACTACTTTGACACAACTACCTCCTACCTAGCTGGTTTTATATCACCCCGACCTTATTCACCAAACGGTATGGGGTCTAGTGGGTGTGTATTTTCACATTCATCCATATTCTTTTTCTCTCTTTCTTTCCTTCCACCCTTACCCGATTTTGGACTTTCCAAAGCAAAATCCTGTGTGCTTTCACAAATCTTACTAGGTCTTCTCACGGTTCTCTTATTCCAGGTTTTTAATGACACGCCAAAGACAAAGATGAAGAAAAGTTACTTTTGAGACAATCATTCCACATCTTTTATAATGTACTTAAAATAGTGCAAAGCAAAGTACAATCAGGTATTGAAAATCTGTCATTCGGTTCAGTCCAAGCACCCTCCATTTCATTTGTGAAAAATAAAATGTTTAAGAAAAATCATTTTTTAAGCAATCTCACTGTTAGAAATGGAACACAATAAATAAATAAAAAGGGTATGCCATCATCCATAGCAAATATTATTAAGTGCCAATTGTATACCAGGCACTGGGAGTACAAACAGGGATAAGATTACAAGCTGTGAGATGAGACACTTACAATAAAGATGATTTATTCAAAATACAATATAAGAGAAGCACAGGAGGAGTGCCAGATAAATCGACACATGAGTATAGCGGGAGTTCAAAGGCTAGGAAGCCAATCAAGTCTGGTGTCATCCCAGAAAGTTTTGTGAAATGTAGATTTTTGAACTTGATCTTACAAAGAGAAAGAAGGTGCAAAGAATAAAGGAAGGGGCTTTCTAGACAAGAAAAACAGTTCACAAGAAGCTGCTCTCTTTATTCATTAGGGTTACTCCAGTGACCAGTTTCAGAAGCAATGCCCTAATGAGTTGATCGTAGGACATTAATACTAACATCAGTAATTTTAAACATAATGTTGAAGATAACACAGGAATTTAAGTTGAGGCATCTCAACATCTACAAAAAGAGTGATGCAGTAATGAGTAGTAAACACAATTTATGTAATTTGGGAATCCATATAGAGATCATAGCTGAAGGTAAAAGAGGAGGCAAGCCACTGAGGTACTGCACAAAGCATGGGAGGGCAAAGAGAGAAAAGAATAAAGATGAAAGCAAAGACACTGTGTTTTCCTACCATAACACAGCCGAAGGAGGTCAACAGAGAAAATACAGAAGGAAAACCCATAAAGGCAGAAGGATAAGAAGGTATTTCCAAGAACATGCAGCTGATAACACAGCATGCTACAGAAATGTCAAGGAGATTGAACAAGAGGCCAAGGGGAGGGGGATCTAAAAGAAAATCTGAAAATTCATAGAGGGAGACTCAAGATAGTGAAGTGACCAAGGGATTAGTGAACAGTCAGGAGTTGATTAAGAAGGAAGAATAGTTACCTTTCCTTAAAATATAAAAAGTTAACTGTGAGAAATGGAAAAAAAAAATGGAACAAGGATAAAATATTTTAAATATAGAAAGAATCTTATATCCTAAATAAGGGAGGGAAGTAAGAGGAAGAAGGGAAATTATCCATTTGTTCTTTCAACAGGTTATTTTCAGAGCACGCCTTGTTCAGGCACTGCTCTGAACAGCAGTCAAGAGAAATGGCATGTCCCCCAACCCCACCACCACCACCTGTAAGGCATATCTCCTACTGAAAAAAAAAGGGACTGAGACTGAGGCACATGAAGGCACATCATGTGCCTCAAAACTGAGAATTTTTTTTTTTTTTTTTTTTTTTTTAAAGAGATAGGGTCTCACTCTGCCACCCAGGCCAGAGTGCAGGGGTACAATCATAGCTCACTGTAGCCTCAAACTCCTGGGCACAGGTGATCCTCCCGCCTCAGCCTCCTGAGTAACTGGGACTATAGGTGCACACCACCATGCCCAGCTAATACTTTTATTTTTTGTAAGCAGCAGTCTCCAACTCCCAGCATCAAGCGATCCTCCACCACCCAAAGTGCTGGGATTGCAGGCATGAGCCACTGCAACTGCCCCTATTTATTTATTATTTGAGATGGAGTCTCGCTCTGTCTCCCAGGCTGGAGTACAGTGGCACCATCTTCGCTCACTGCAACCTCCGCCTCCCAGGTTCAAGTGATTCTCCAGCCTCAGCCTCCCCAGTAGTTGGAATTACAAGTGCCCGCCACCACAACTGGCTAATTTTTGTATTTTTAGTAGAGACGGGGTTTCATCATGTTGGCCAGGCTGGTCTTGAACTCCTAACCTCAGGTGATCCACCCACCTCGGCCTCCCATAGTGCTGGAATTACAGGCGTGAGCCACTGTGCCCAGCCTGCACCTACCCTTACTTAAAACAAGGTAAAATAAAGTATGAGGGGAGAATTAGAGTGAAATATGGAACATTTTTAAAACAACTGCTGTAAAAAACAGATTACAGGATATGACAATCCACAATTTTAAAAATAGAAATCTAATTGATATTAACTAAAAGGTAAAATAACATCATATCTGTCTATAATTTTAATTTTAGCACTTTTCCCACTAATTATGAGAAGGAGACATAGGAGTGGGCATAAACAGATAGGATGGTGATGATGGCTGATTTTGAGAATTGGCAAAATCACTTGCCAAGAGGTCAGCGGAATTCAGGATGTTTATTTGGGCAGATTTAGAATGAACAATTATGGTGAAAACCAGTAATGGCCTCTTCTTTAGTAATAGAACCCTGAGGGGTTTTTTGGTTCATTTTACTGGGCCAGGTAAGAAAAAAATAACCTTGTGGCCAAATGTGGTCCATAAGGCTAAGTTCTTAGATGTATGTAGTTTCTATGTAATATCTGGAAAGTCTCCTTAAAATAAAGGGGGATTTGTCTTCTACTTCTTTCCTTTCTCCTTCCTGCCATCTGCAAGTAAGAATTGATAGACTCATTGAATGAAATTCTAGCAGCCACCTTGGATCATAAGAACAAGGGCATCAGTAAAGGAGCCTAGGTTGCTGATGACTTCGTGAATCTTCCTCCATTCCAGCACTTCACTACCTGCCTCAAATCTGATTTTACACGAGTGAAGAATCAACTTTTAAGCCGTTTCCTAATCTTGGCCTTAATTCTTGAGAGCACTCCTAGAAGCAAAAGGTCCTACCAGGAGTTCAGGAGCCAGGACTGGAAACAGAGCCCCTGCCACTACTTTATGAGAATTTATTAGAAGGTTGTAAGACTGCAAATCAGTTTCTTTCTCTCCTTTCTTTTCCTTCCCAGTGGTTCTTAGATAACCCAGAGGAATTTATAAGACATGAAAATTTCTAGACCCTATCCTACACCTTTCAAATTATATCCCTTGGCATGAGGCATGGCAATCTACATTTTACAAGCAAGTTATTCTACCACAGGTGGTCCACGGACTAAGCTTTAAGAAATCCTGCTTTGTTATCACCATACCAGTGAAGTTTAATCGGGCAAGGTAATGCATTTATTATTTCAAGTAATAAGTGTCAAGCCCTGACTTAGGTACTGGGGATGCAAAAACAAAACAAAAAAAAATACTTCTATTCTGTACAAGTTGCTATTATTTTGGGTTTCTATATTCGAGTGAAAAAATATCTAATTGTAATAAATGCAGTGATCACAGTCCAGATTGTGTTAAGGTAAAGATGAACTAGAAAAGGATTTGAGATGACTCTAAAGAAGAGCAGACAAGCATCAAAATGCAGGACATTAGCTCATTCATTCATTCCACCTGGACAGAGCATCAGTTTAAGAGATTCAGAGCCTGGTTCATGGTAAATACTCAGTAAGATGTCAATAGCAAGGAGCTAATAATTTGGATAACCCAACGGCCCTTTTCTCTGTAGCAAAGTCTACACTGCCAAAAGAGGCATTCAACAACATTGAATGTAAGTTTACATGAATGACTGAAACTGCTGTTACTGATTATTTGATATATGAACTAGGTATTTTTGTGCCTCACAGAGCCATCTGGTAAGAGAGGAAAGCACTATTATCCATATTACTGCTCCTCTAGACCTACTTTCATTAAGGTGATATCCATGAAGGCATTTCATTTTTGGAAAGAATGAAGCAGTATAAAATGTATAGTACAGTTAGGCTTTACTAATGATGTTATTAATAAAAAAAGAATTAACTACTTCAGCTATGTCTATACATAATATTTATGGTAGGCTGTTTCTGTATATAAAGATATTCAGGTAATGGGATCTGATACTCTTTTCTAATCAGTTTAGTTTTCTAATAAGATCTGATAGTCTTTCCTTTTCTAATCTTGTCTCCCCTGGAAGTCAGTATGGCATTTATTCTACGCTCAAAGCCTTCCTGATTACTAATCCATAACAAGTTGCAGAAAAAGTAGCACAAAGAACCACCATGATTCCTAAATAGCGTATGGCAGTTTCTCAGACAAACATTCCACCACAATACAGCTCCATATCACTCTCAGATACTGAATTATGGGACAATGACTCTGGTTCTAAATGTTCCAAAATTCAGAAAACTCTGGGAACCAAGCAAATAAGAAAAATCAATAGTCTTATTTCAAGTAGTTCTCAAGCTGTCACATTGATACTGTTCCTGGGATATGCAAAAAGATTTAAGAAAAAAAAACTAGAAAGAACTTCCTCATTATGTTATAAAAATTATCATTTTTTTTAAATCAGGTGTCCTAAGGCAATCTCACAGACAAAGGTAGGCACAGACAGCAGGATTTCAAATGGGATGGTGAAAGAACCTTTTCATTATTTATAAAAATGTATGATGCACTCCATTTAAAAGAACAAAGAAAGACAGACTAGTCTTAATCCTTCAAATGTTAAGTCAAAACTCCCTGAATTGCTTTCTCGAATGGGCTTCAATTACAGAAGATGAAAAATCCCCGATCATGGATGTGTTGAAACCAAAATGCTCCAAACTGCATGAAAATCCTGAGTTAAGTACAAAAGTCCAAGTTTATAACATGAAAATAAAAATGAGGTCAAATCATCAGCCTTGGGCTAAAAAGGGAAGAGGCCCTTTGAAGTTAAAAAACTAAATATAACAAGTTCAAATTTTAAGAAAGAGGGAGGGACATCCCATTTTTCTTTACTGTATGTAGTTCTCCCTCTTCTATAAAAACAACAACAACAAAATTCTGCCTCTTTAGAGAAATGGCTGATTCTATTATTAAGGAACTATTCAAGATGAGCCCGGAGCACCAGGTAGTTCCAGAAAGAAGGAAAGAACATGATCCCCCAAAGAGACAAACAAAAATACCCAGAGATGAGAGTAGGTCAAAGGGGCACAACAGCCAACTGAAAGAGGTCCCAATGGCCAAAACTGTAAACAATTTGAGCAAAAAATAAAGTAGCATTGGATTACAACCCAGAGTATGAAATAAATATCCATGAGTCCATATAGATTAATTAATACGTAGGGGAAAAGAGACAAATCTCCCAGACAGAAGAATTCCAAACAAATTATACAATCCTCCATCCTAAAGAAGAAAGAACATAGCTATAGGCTATACACAGCAGAGAGTGGGCTGCACGTAGAAACTTCCTTCCAAAGAGGATTACGGAAAAGGGGAGAAACCTTTACGGTAGAGAAATATAATAAACACTACACTTCAGGCTGGTGATCAAGGTCAACATCAATAGTCATAAATCATGTTTACAGTATGTACCTTTAACATGATGTGATTAAAATGGCACTCTGTCTCCGGGGTTTTTCTTCCCCAAGTCTATAACCCTAGTCTAATCAGGAGAAAAACAGAAGATAAATTCCAATAGAGGCACATCCTACAATACACCTTACCAGTATTACTCAAAACTGCCAAGGTCAGCAAAAACAAAGAAAGTCTGAAAAACTGCCACCGTCAGAGGAGCCAAGGGGACCTGACAACTAAACATAAGGTGGTATCCTGGAGGGGACGCCTGGAGAGTAAAAGAACATTGGGCCAAAACTAAGGAAATCTGAATAAACTATGGAATAATAAACTGATGATAATGTATCAATATTGGTTCATTAATTATAACAAATGTACCATACTAAGGTCCAATGTTAATCCAGGGGAAGCTGCTCAAGAGGCTTATGTAACAACTCTCTATACTATCTTCTCAACTTTTCCTGTAAATCTAAAGTTATTTTTTTCAGTCTATTAATTCTTTTTTAAAAAGCTCTGGGACAAGCAAAAACAGAAGTGAAAACTATTCCATCAGGTATTCATTCAGTGATTAACTCCATGAGACGAAACTGTCAACCCTTACGACAAAAGCATGTTTGGACTTCGGGAATAAAGTCAAGAAAAACCCCACTATGCCAGAAGGCAAAGATAATTCTATTCCATCTTTGGAAAACTAAATTACATCCAGATTTTCCTTTCATTAAGAAGTAAAACAAGAACAGAAGAGAAAATCTCGAGAAAACCAATTTCTTTTTATTTCTGACTCTGAGAATGAAAACTATTGGGATTCTATGAGATAGACCATAGTCACATCTCTAAATCAATGATCTTGAAAACGCAGTCATGCAGCTCAGGAGTGAAAGGTTGATGTATCTTTTAATTAAAAAGAAACTAAGATGACATTCCGTATGCAGACAAGCACAAGGACCTCACTTGTCCTTATAGTAGACGGTCATAGGTTATCTGCCGTGAGTGAGATATGCTAAGGAAACACGAGAGCTGCACCACACAGCGGTGTCAGCAGCACCTCACCCTCTTCTCCAGTATATCAGGATGACCTGCAGTTTACCTGTGCCCAGGAAAGTAAAACTACAGATTATTCAGTTTTGCATAATCTTCATAAAATGGGTAAGTGGCTTAAAAATATTCTTTAACACATATTGAAGATAATACAAATTCTGCACAAGCATGCAAAAGCATACAAGTAAATGCTGAACTGATGACTTCTACCTCCTAGAACTAGCAAGTCTTAACAAGCTTGAAGCAGACTCTAACTAGCTCTGACAAGAACTAAGCTCTGAAGAAAGGGACGGAGGGAGGAAGGGAAATTATAAACACATTGGAACTTCAGATTTACATCAATTATCATAAATGATAAATTTATCCTTCAGTATATAGAGCAATAGGCCGCAGCCTCTCTATAATCACAGATTTTTTTTTTTAATGCCAGCTAGCACAGTGGCTATAATCCCAGCACTGTGGGCAGCCAAGGTAGAAGGATTGCTTGAGGACAAGAGTTGAGGACCAGCCTGGGCAACACAGCAAGACCTTGTCTCTATTAAAAAAAGTTTAAAAAATTAGCTTGGCACAGTGGCATATGTCTGTAGTCCTAGCTACTCTGGAGACTGAGGTGGGAGAATTGCTTGAGCCCAGGAATTCAAGGTTACAGTGAGCTCTGATCACGCCACTGCATCCCAGCCTGAGCTACAGAGTGACACACTCTCTCTAAATAAATAAGCAAGCAAACAAGCCAACTCCTCCCCCAAGAGATCTTTATATGACATGCCTGTAGTAGGGCCTATGCATCATGACTTTTTACAAGCACCATAAGAGTCTAACAGGTCACCAAAGTTGAGAACCACTGGTATGATGTCTTATGCTATTAGCTAATGACAGTGTAAAGCCCTCATAACCAGCAATGTTACTTTAAAACACTATTAATTTCATCAGTATCTCACTCTTTTTCATTGCTGTTCTCTGAAAATTTTATATATAAATAGCAAACAATAAATTATTTGTAGATTTTCATAAACATAAATGAATTCCCCTTTGAAAACTGATATGGTATGAGATTTGTTTAGGAAAAAAAACTGAAGCCCAATATTGTAAATTAAATTACATTACAATAACACACAATTTACAACAGAAAAAATATTAATGGCAAGTTATCAAGGGTTTTTATGTTCTGTTTAAAAAATTACTGAAATTCAGATAAAATGAATATTAGCCAAAGCACATGCCAGTCATTATAATAGTTATTTTGCCAAAGGACCAAAGACTATTGTTATGAATATCTCATCCCTAAAAAGTATTTCAGTTAAACCATGAAAGCTCTAGAGTACTGAATTTCGTATTCATATTGCACAAACTTCTATATTTAAGAACAGGATTTTTTTCAAGTGTGCACAGGGAAATCAAAACTGTCAAGTCAATTCGTTCTTTGAGGAAATAAATTGCATGTGGACAAAGCAGAACTATTAAAAGGCTCTGAACAAATATTCCATACCAAAGTCTATTAAAATAATTGAATTACCAATGGAATAAAAAAATTGGCAAGTCACATATAAGAAATTGCTTCAGAGAAAGTAAACAAAGAGTAGAAATAAACAGGTACTTCCTTGAGAAATCTTTCTTGCCCTCTCCCAAGAGTGACCATATGGTATATGCCAGTTGCACCAGTACTGAGCCCAGCTCGGTCGGGGAGAACCTAACTCAGCGGCACTAGGGGAATTAAAGACACACACACAGAAATATAGAGGTGTGCAGTGGGAAATCAGGGGTCTCAGAGCCTTCAGAGCCGAGGGCCTCGAACAGAGAGTTACCCATGTATTTATCAACAGCAAGTCAGTGATAAGCATTGTTTCTATAGATTGTAGATTAACTAAAAGTACTCCTTACAGGAAACAAAGGGATGGGTAGAAATAAGAGAATGGGTTTGGCTAGTTATCTGCAGTAGGAACATGTCCTGAAGGCACAGATCACTCATGCTATTGTTTGTGGTTTAAGAACGCCTTTAAGCGGTTTTCTGCCCTGGTTAGGCCAGGTGTTCCTTGCCCTCATTGCGGTAAACCCACAGTCTTCCAGCGTGGGCGTCATGACCATCACGAACATGTCACAGTGCTGCGGAGATTTTGTTTATGGCCAGTTTTGGGGCCAGTTTATGGCTAGATTTTGGGGAGACTATTCCCAACACACCAGTATAATAATAAACTGTGTCCCCTTTCATTCATTCACAAACTGCCCTGGCTTAGACAATAAATTATATAATCACTCTATCCTCCATCATCTTCAGCTTCCAGCCCATCCTTCCATTTCAGTCTCCAGCAAAACTTACTTCAATGAGATGTACATCCTACCATATCCCGTAAATAATGCTCGTCAGGGTCACCAGTGACCTCTTCTGTAAAACTCAACAACTAATTCTCAGTTCTCCTCTTGCCTACCCACATCTCAGCAGCATAATAGGGTAGATCACTCCTTGAATCTTTCTTCTTGAATGATCAGGGAGGGGGGCGGTGGGGGAGAAAGGACAGGGACAGGAAATAAAGTAGGGAGAGAGTTGTGTAGTTGCACTTTGTGAACCGTCTCCAGTTTCATTAGATTGTTCTTGAACTCTCATGATCAAAACACGATTTAGCAATTTGAAGGCAAGACAATTGGTTTTTGCTGCTGTTGCTGTTGTCCTTTCTAGTACCCTTCTTGGAACATTTGGTATCATATTGATTTAAGTGTAGTACTCAGGGCTTCAGGACATGGAGCCATTGAGTTTTAAGAGGGAGTAATTTCATTCTGCAAAGAATCACTTTGGGCAAGCAATCCCCCCCATCCCCTGACTTGAGGAAAACACCCTCTATTGGTTCTCCTTCTTCTATGTGACTGACCCACTCCTTCTCAGTCTTGTTTTCTGCTTATTCCTTATCTGCATAGAAAGTACTGAATAAAACTTGTTGAGTAAATAGTGAATATCTCTAGTTTCTATATGTAAGAGTGTCCCAGATGCAGATCTTTGGGCCTTTTCTCAATCTATACCCATTCCCTAAGTAATCCCCTTCAGTCTCATGGCTTCAAATGCTGTCTATAATGGTGACTTTCATATGCATGACACCAACCTGGGGTTTCCCCCTAAAGTCCAGAACTCTATGTCTAACTTCGTATTCAACAATTCCACTTGGATAGCTAACAGATGTCTCAAACTCAACAAGTCCAAAATCAGACTCCTGAATCTTATCTCCATGCAAACCTGCTCATCCACAGTGCTGCCCAACCCAGTACCATATCTACCACCAACACTCTACTCCCCGTGAACAGTTTTCATCTCTAGATTGTATAAAACAGCCCTCTAATTGGCTTCTCTACTTCTACACTTGCCTCTCTTATACTCTATTCTCCACACACCAGCCAGATGGATCTTGTTAAAATATAGTCAGAGGAAGCCATTTCCCTGTTCAAAAACCTCCACTGGCTTCCTTTCACAGTAAAAGTCAAATTCCTCACAAATCACCTACAAGCCTCTACATGACCTGGCTTCTCTCTCTCCCTACTGTATCTCCTATCTCCTTCCCTCCTCCCCCACAGCCCCCATCCCTGCTACAGACACACTGCCCTCCTTGCTGCTCCTAAAACATACGGAGCACAATGCCACCTTTTAGACTTTACTGTAGATAGCCACATATTCAGTGAATGTCCTACTTTCCCTTTCACACTAATTCCTCGGCTCTCCGCTCAAATGTTAGTTATCATAGAACTTCCCTGAGCAATCTATATAAGATAAAAACACCTCCGAGTCCACGCTAGCACTCACTCTTAACCTGATTTGTTTTTTATAATAAATTTATCACCAGTTTGTTCATTCAATCTTTTTTCTAATGTCTGTCTCCCCACACTAGTACATAAATTCCTGAGTCCATTACCTAAAACAGTGCCACACACACAGTAAGCACTCAATAAGTATCTGCTGAGTGGCTCTTTCAGCAATGACTTTATGTCCATTTACAATAAATCAACTCCACATACTTTCTCTAATAATCAAGTGACTCGTCCCCAATTTGAATAGGTACTTTTCACTTGGTTGCTTGCCCAAAGGATTCTTTGCAGAATGAAATTACTCCCTCCTAAAAATCAATGGCCCTTTCTAGGTCCTGAAGCCCTGAGTACTACACTTAAATCAATACGATACAAAATGTTCCAGGAAGGGTAGTAGAAAGGACAACGGCAACAGCTACAAATGCCAATTGTCTTCCCTTCAAATCGCTAAATCATTTTGCTCATGATAGTTCAAGAACAATCTAATGAAACTGGAGATGGTTCACGAAGTGCAACTACAAAGTTTGTAAATAATTTATTTGAGAATAGATTAAGTATTTTTGAGGTAAATAGATGTTTAGGCTTACTACCTATATAGGGAAGAAAGAAATTCATGTAATACACCTTGAGCCCTACAAACCTGAGCATATATCTAGTTATTGTCATCCAACCTTTCAAGTTGAAAGTGTAAACAGATTCTGAATGGTTTAAATCAATTTCCATCTAAGAGCATTACCTCCCATGATGCAACTGTAATGGGTCTGTCCAAGTTTACTAAACCTAATATTATAAAATCTATGCCACTATAAACAAAATGCCCCAATAAATTCTCACAAGAATCTATATATGTTAGAAATGCATGAGAAAAAGAACACTTTATATTTTACAACTAGTAAGCTTCTGCTCTGTAGGAAGTGGGGGGAAGTGCAAGTGAAACCTGACAAAGTTCTGAGTCTTTCTTGACATGAAAGTAGAAGGTTATAGCAAGAAATTTTTTCTTTATTTACCCTTACAAAGGTTAGCCATATTCTTGTTGCCAATAAACACATTCTCACTATAACCCAAATGAATGAAGTTGAGTTCTTTATCGTGGCACACTGACACCTCTGGATTGCTGGCAGAGTTCAAAGCTGCTCCATCAACTGTCCCTTGCCCTGCAGACATGGGGCACAATAAACTGTGTTTCCTGTCAATCAAGAAAATCAATCACTGCCTAGCAAACTGTAGATGTAATGCCATAACCCTAAGGGTTCGTCATAAAGTACTAAAAATTATAGTCCATCACATTAGTTTTGACATGTTGACAACAGGGCCCACAATAGTCTTCACACTTGAAAAGTCTGTTCAAAACACTCCCTGAAGGCAGACTCTAAGTTTGGAATGCACTTCTAAAACAAACAGAGAGCCTAACTTTTATCATTAGACTACTCTTGCAACCTCAGCCCATGTCCACCCATATCAAAAAGCACAGAATCTCTTCATGGCAAGCAGTAGAAGGAAGGCCAAAGAAGTTCAACATGGCAGTCAATACTCCCTTTTAAAACCCTTTCTACTTAGGTTTGGTTAGGTTTGATGAGAATTATTTTGGGAACAGGTGGGCTTTAAAGCTTTGTGGGCTTCATATGTAAAAACTGTATTCATCCATTCTTACACTGTTATGAAGAAATACCTGAGACTGGATAATTTATAAAGGAAAGAGGTTTCATTGACTCACAGTTCCGCATGGCTGGGGAGGCCTCAGGAAACTTACAATCATGACGGAAGGCAACTCTTTACAAGGCAGCAGGAGAGAGAATGAGTGCCAGCAGGAGAAATGCCAGACGCTTATAAAACCATCAGATCTTGTGAGAACTCACTCACTCTCACGAGAACAGCATGGGGGAACCACCTCTGGGATTCAGTCACCTCCCTGCAGGTCCCTCCCACGGCATGTGGGAATTATGGGATTACAATTCCAGATGAGATTTGGGTGGGGACACAAAGCCAAACCATATCAACAATACTAAGAATAAACAATTATAGTATGTAGATCTTTTCTTTCTTTTTTTAATATTCCTTAAAGAGGACTTTGACTCGAGTCATGCCAATACATATAATTAAATACATGTGCTCACTTGCCAGCATATATACTAAAAATACAATCAAAGTAAGTACACATTAAGCTAAATTAGACATATTTAAACAACAATCTGATGTCCCCTGAGACCTATAGTTTGAGAGGAAAAAACTGACAATTACTTGAAATTACAGAGTTTAAAAAGCACTTTTAATAACCTTCTTTAAATGATATAGATTATATAACACACTACGTCATCAAAGTACTTCTGAATAGAAGTCATTTTATTCAGTTTTTTAAAAATAAAATGTAAAAATTCAAATGCAAAAGACCTCTGTTTCACGAATGACTTCTGATTACACAGACACAATCCACCATATCAAGAATCAAACCCATACTGAAGGAAATCTTACTAAACCCAAAGTAGGCAAACATTTTCATCTCACGGGCACCGTGGGCTTTAAGAGAAATTAGAGTAACTTCTGCTCTCAATAGGAAAAGTTTTGACACCAACTGATGACTTGCACCCGGCCACAGATAAGTACTCTGGCAAATAATACCACCTCAGTCTCAGTGTCCCTTAATCAGATCCAGGTCCAGGTGAAGTAAACAGAACAAGTCAGGTTTCTCTACAATTGCTTTTCTTTTTCATAGAGATTATATGTCACCAAAGCTGGAGTGCAGTGGCACGATCTCAGCTCACTACAGCCTCCACATACAAGGTTCAAGCAATTCTCATACCTCAGCCTCCCAAGTAACTGGGATTACAGGTATGCCCCAACACATTCAGCTAATTTTTGTATTTTTAATAGAAACAGGGTTTTGCCACATTGGCCAGGATGGTCTCGAACTCCTGATCTCAAGTGATCCGCCTGCCTCAGCCTCCCAAAATGGTGCTGGGATTACAGGTGCGAGCCACCACATCTGGCCTATGTAATTTTTTGTGTGTGTGTGTGTATACATACACACACAAAAAAAAGTTTGCTAAGAAAGAATATTCAAAGGTTTTGTTTTCAAGAGAAAGAATGGAAAGAACACAAAATCCCATTGATACAGCTGTGCTATGTCCCACATAGTGAAATAGCTATATATTACCTAACAAGGAACATTCTCCAAGACAAAAATAAGTAGAAAAGCAGGGTTCAAATAACAGATATTACATTAACCATTTGTGTAAAAAAAATTTTAATATATATGTATATTTTTACATTTGTATCTTTTCATCCTTAGACTATCCATCCAAGGGAAAAATGTTAGAGCAGAATAGTGAAAAGCAGCATTACTTTGCATCTCTTACTCTTATATCTTATTAATTTTGTACTTTTTAAACAATTATTTTACTTATTTTTTGAGACGGAGTCTCACTCTGTTGCCCAGGCTGGAGTGCAGCTGCGCAGTCTCCACTCACTGCAACCTCTGCCTCATGGGTTCAAGCGATTCTCCTGCCTCAGCCTCCTGAGTAGCTGGGACTACAGGCGCCCGCCACCACACCTGGCTAATTTTTTGTACTTTTAGTAGAGACGGGGTTTCACCATGTTAGCCAGGATGGTCTCGATCTCCTGACCTTGTGATCAGCCCGTCTCGGTCTCTCAAAGTGCTGGGATTACAGGCGTGAGCCCCTGCACCCGGTTTGGTTTTTTTTGTTTGTTTTTTTTTTAAGAGACAAGGTCTCACACTCTGTTGCCCAGGCAAGAGGGCAGTGGTGCAATCATGGCTCACAATAGTCTCAAACTCTTAGACTCAAGTGATCCTCCTGCCTGCCTATCTGACAAGTACCTGGGACTACAGGAAGACACTACCAAACCCAGTTAGTTTTTTTTGTTGTTGTTGTTGTTTCTGTAGAGGTGAGGTCTCTATGTCAGGAGTCCCCAACTCCCCAGCCGCATATCAGTACTGGTTCATGGCATATCAGTACTGGTTCATGGCATATCAGTACTGGTTCATGGCATATCAGTACTGGTTCATTACTGGTTAGGAACTGGCTGCACAGCAGGAGGTGAGCAGCAGGAGGTGAGCAGCAGCCTAGCTAGCATTACCACCTGAGCTCCGCCTCCTGTCAGATGAGCAGTAGAATGAGACTCTCACAGGAGTACAAACCCTACTGTGAACTGCGCGCAAGGGACCTAGGTTGCGTGATCCTTATAAGAACCTAATGCCTGATGATGTAAACTGGAACAGTTTCATCCCCAAACCATCCCTCATCCACCCCACCCCTTTGTCCGTGGAAAAACTGTCTTCCGTGAAACTGGTCCCTGGTAACAAAAAGGTTGGGGACCACTGTTCTATGTTGTCCAGGCTGGTCTTGAATCCCTGGCTTCAAGCCATCCTCCTGCCTCTGCCTCCCACAGTGCTGGGATTACAGGTATGTGCCACTGTGCCCAGCCTCTATTATTTTAAAAAATAAAAATACTTATATATATATTTGTATATATGTAATATTTGTATATATGTATATAATATCTTGTATATATGTAAAATACAAGTTTCTACTGATGAAAAGGAAAGCAACCGCCCAGGCAATGTATCCCACTCCTAAGAAGTCGCTGGCCAACAATCCTTAAACATTAGGCTAGAATATAATAAAGGGTCATTAAAATGATAGATTGTTTGGGTTTCAGACTAAAAGTAAAGCAAATAATTTTTGCAACACTATCTAGCATCCTTTCTTCCCAAAAATTACAAAATAATTCATGCTGATTTGTCTGAGTAGACTGGAAACTTCTAAGAGACTAGGGAAAGGGACTTACGACCACCAATTCCCTAAACAGCAAAAGGAGATGCAACTCATTCTACTCTAAACATCATGTAGGAGATTTTCCCTCTGCTGAAATAAGTTATAGGGAACTCAGAAAACATTTATTTTTCAGAGTTTAGGGGGAGATTTTATAAAAGTATTATATTTAAGAATTTACTCATATCCATCCCAATTCCTAACTCTATTCATCTTTTTAAAAACCTTCTTGACATAACAACAGTTCTCTTCATCAATAGTTACTAGAAATGAATACAGAAAAGGTATAACATGTCAAAACCATACCCTTAGGAGAGTAGAAATGAAAAGCAGAAGGGAAAATTAACTTTTTCTATATTTGCCTTTAGATCAGATAAATGTTTACACTAAGTCTGTACTACATTTAAAAGCTTTGTTAAAAAGAAGTGAGGATAGGAAATTTGAGTAATTACAGAAGATTAAAACAGATTGGAAAATTATTAACAGGCTGAGGTACACTCCAAAATATTTCTGTTCTGTCAGAGGAAGAAGCAGCAGCAGCAACAGCCACATATTAGTTAAAGGAAAGCAATGCTGCATTTGCATTCATTTAGTCACAAATCTCATTTGATACTCATTTATGAAACTTTTAAGAATTTTAACAGCATGAGCAATGCACTTTTTAGTCAATAGCTTCAGCACTGAAATTATGAGAACCAAGTATATCAAAGTAGTAGTAGTTCAACAAGGAAAATAAAGGGGCCTCTTTCTTAGAAAAAAAAAAAATTGAAGATAAAAAGATACCAAAATTACTTGCCTCAATTTCAGAATAAAGTTATAAAACTACATCTCTGTATATACATACTGTGTATATAGGTACACCACATGTCTATATATATATTGTGTGTGTGTGTGTAGAGAGAGAGAGAAAGAGAAGATTCTCACTCTGTTTGTGCTGCTATAACAGAATACCACAGACTGGGCAATTTATAAAGAACAGAAATTTATTAAAATTCTGAAGGCTGAGAAGTCCAAGATCAAAGCACCAGCATCAATGTCTAGCGAGAGCCTTCTAGGCAGGGCCCTCGTGACCTAAGCACCCCATCTCTCAACACTGCCATGTTGGAAGATGAAGTTTCCAACACATGAATTTTGGGGGACACATTCTGAACAGAGCACATGTACCTAATATAATTTTGAAACTACAAGATACTTCAACAATCTAGACATTTATATTGAGTGAGGAAGTATTTCCTAGGCAAACAAGCGAAGCAAGAAATCATCACTGAAAGTCTGTTTTGTTACTAGACTCAGCTTTGAAAGGCAAGAGCATGTGCTCATTTCTGAACCCCCGGCACCAAGCAAACTGCCTGGCACACAACAGATACTCAGTAACGCTGATCAAAAAACTGATCAATGACTGAACAGCATATGGTGGCTCTAGTCTTGCAGGTTGATCCTCATTCTGTGAAACTTTCAGGCACTGTCATAGTTCTCAGGTCTTCGTTCATGGTTGTTCCTCTGTCCTGAATACCTTTCAGAATAGTACAGTGATTAAGTACATATGAATAAGAATAGTACAGTGATTAGGCATAGTGATTAATATAGTGATTGGAATCAGACCTAGCTCAAATCCAAGTTTTCTCATTTATTAGCTGTCTGACTGAAATATTTTGGAAATTAATTTAACATCTCTGAGGGTGCAAAGTGTGGACTATAATAACGGGAGACTCAATGAGATTATACATATAGAGAGCTGTATAGTGCCTCACACAATGTAAGTAAATATTCAACAAACGTAAATTCCTGTCCCTGCCAAAGACTTACTTACCTTTCAAAACCAACAGAAAATACTTTACCTCCTCCCCTTTCCCTACATCTTTTCTTTTTACTCATTAATCATTTTCACCTGCCAACCATAGTATTCAATTCCTTCTTCTAATAATAGCTATATACATCTCATTTAACAGTTTATAAATGTTAGGTATGCTGAAAACATAATTTATTCATCATATTTGCTTGAAAATTCAACGTAAGACCTGGCACAAAGAAGTTATACAATGAACTGTTTCTAACATAACCTAAAAAAGCCATTCATTGTGCTGTTTCCCGTGCCACGAAAATAGTTACCCATAAAACTAAATATGTGCACAGGCACACAAACTAAACCATCACAGTTTCAGAGTGTTCTAAGTTTCTTTCCACTTAATCTTTAAAACTTTCTATGTCCATATTGCACAACAGAAGCACAATATTGCTTCTAACGATACTATACTCTGTATGAACAGACACATAATCTTAAAATCAATGGGCAGATGAATGGACAGATACATAGAGACAGAAAGAACAAGGTATAACACACTCAATATCAGCATCCCTCACTTAATAAAGTATATGATCCGATTCTAAATCAGCTAGAAACTGAATTTTATTCCTTCTCATGATATTCATTATAAGTCAGACATTGAATCTGAAGAAAGAAAAATAAAACACTCCCATACTTGCAGGGCAAGTTAATAATAAAAAGCGCTTATAATTGCAAATGCCTGGAAGGTTTCCATCTAAACTGCACTCCCCCACCATTCTTCCACTCACATCCACACCTGGAAATGATCTCAGTCAACAAAAGGGAACGTACAAAGTTTTCACACATTATGAGACATGTATCCATAATTTTATGAATAAACAATGTGGCTAATCAACTCTCTACTTACAATTCCCTTACTTTATATGTAGATTATTTTTAACATTACAGGAACAGATTATGTAATCTGCTGGGTTCCCAAATCCTTTGTTAGGTCTTCCATCTTTCGGCTGTCTAGCATTTATGAGGACTTTGCTGCTCATTAGCACACCTACCAAAGGCAATGAAGGAAAGGAAAACAGAAACAAATCTTTCATTTTGTTCAAGTGAGTTCTTACATCTTTTTAGATGTATCATCAATTTAAAAGTGAACATTTTTACATATTTTAACATCTCTGATGTGCATTCTAGAATACATTCAGAATGTGGGTGTAACTGGCAATTGCTGTTACTTTCTTAGTGGTACATAAAATAATGATGCATCTTACAATTAACGGCACAAGGGTGCAATTTAAACCAGTATTTAAGCTATACTTATTATCTTTATTATTTTACACCAATATCATGAATATTTGTGAGTTGTAATGAGGTTTATAAATAAATCAAAATTTGTGGAATTAAGATGCCAGAATAAAAGATACTAAATATTAACAAAGAATAATCAACATGTTCTCTGCTTTTCTAACAAAAGCTAAGGTTTATAATATTAAAAACCATGATTTCCTTATAATGTCATGAAAAAGCAAATGATATTGTTATTAATGCTTTGGATCCAATGAAGAACACAGGCCTAAAAATAGTGTGACGAACAACAGACTGAAGAAAACACCCAATGTGCCAAACGCAATGAGATCACAGGGAAGGGGAAGCTGTCCCAGGGGAATGGGGAAGAAGTTATAGAAGACTCATTCTAGCAGTACTGAAGGCTGAGTTACAGTGCCCCATGTGAAGGAGGTAGGATAGTCCTGCAGAAAACACCATATGCAAAGGGTCAAACACATGAAAAGTGGCCAATACTGTGAATGGGGGAAAAGAGGTGATGACAGCAGAAAACCTAGGAGAGAGGTGGTGGCCACATAGTAAAATATATTTTAGGCCATTTTAAGTAATGATCACCAGCTCCCTCTCCCCCCATCAATTTCAGTTGGAAGACTCAAATAAATGATTTTTTTAAATCTCCATTTTGCTATGACTATTACTGGCCTTACTGCTTAGAGCAATGTCAAGGTGCTACATATAGCCCTAACACTGTCAATGTCTTCTTTAGACTTGACACACTAGAATTAAAAAGAAATCACTCTTAACATTATTTTTGCTAATCAACTCATGTTCTCCCACATTATGATTCAGGAGCTAGGGCTTCTAAAATTACAGACTTCTCAAAGAAGCTAAAAAGAACTTGTGAATAAGATTATGAATGAAAACTAAGAAGACACGTTAAATCTGCTCCCAAGTATAAAAGCCAAAGAATTTATCCATTAGCATCTGAATAATAAGTGCCAACACAGCAAGCTGTCATCTGAAACTCTTGGCAGTTCCTTCCTTTGAGCACTGATGAAGCAGGTAGCATAAGGTATGGATGTGTAAGGAGATAATTAGAATTCTCATTCCCCCGGGTATTGTCAGCCCCAAGAGAATAACAAGGTGCTATTATTTTATTACACAGTAAGTACTACTGTTACATAAACTGTATGTTACATAACTTCTTATACAAGATGTTATAATAACTTCTTATACAAGGTGTTATAATAACTTCTTACACAAGATGATATCACTGCACTAAGAAGCTCAACTGTGAGCTGAATTTTTGTCCCCTATTTACTAGGTATCCCTAGTATCTAACACAGAGAAGCTTAGTAAACACCCAGTAAATACAAGTAAAAAGAAAACAAAAATTAGAAATCAAAGTACCATATATGCGCTCTTTCATTTAAGCCCTACATATTATGGGGAAAATCCTATTACTTTTCCTATTTGCCAAAGGAAGAACTAAGGCTTGAGAAGGAAAGTAACTGACCAGAGGCCACTTGCCAAGTAGCATAACAAAGCCAGACTATTTTAAGCCAGTCTCCTGCTCAATCTCTAGGCTGCCCCTTTCCGATCTAGGTGGATTTCCTTGATGACTACACTTAATGCAAATATCAAGAGCATTAGGTTTAGAGAAAACCTGTAGCATTAGGTTTACAGAAAACTCAGAAAAGGCTAAGTGAAAGATTCTGAGTAACCCATCAGCAAACTAAGTTTCCAGCAGATAAACACACTACTTATGAACCTTTAAAGAAGTAGAAAATAGAAAATTGGAGGAATCTTAAGGGCAGCAGAATATACCACTCCAAAATATGTGACAACATTCAATGATTATTTTGAGCTAAAGGCACTTGAGAAGAAACAGATACAAGAAAAGCTCTCTGCCTTCCCATTTGCCTAAAAGCCAGACATAAATTTCTCAAGTTGTCCCTCTTCCCTTCTCTATCAGAAAGGACAAGTAAATAACCAGAGATGACTTCTGACCCTTAACAGTCTAGAGAGGGAGTCAGAGAAACCTCTGTAACAAAGTACACTAACTAGCTGCCATTACTTTGCCCTGTATTCATTTACCATTAGTCTCCCCTGTATCTATACCTCCCCAGAATGTGTACCCCTAAACACTTAAGGTTCTTTTCCATTGTCATGTCCCCCTGTAAACATTTACCATTTTGGGGAGAAAATGCTATATACGCCATAGTTCTAAGCCACCTCTTAGAGTTACTCTTTCCTTGAGTTTTCTCCTTTATAAGATATATACAAGTTAATGAATTTGTTTCTCTCGTTAGTCTGTCTTTTGTTACAAAGGTCCCAGCTAAGAATTCAGAAGTGTAGAGGGAAAATTATTTTCCTCCCCTAAGAACCTCAGAAATAAATGACAATTTTGGTGGAAAATGTGGTTATTGGAATATCTTAAATTTTTCTGATTATTAATCTGTTTCTATTTTTACACTATTATTTTCCTTCTATTAATCTTTTAAAAGCATTTCCCAAATTATATCCAACAACTACATTATTGGGATTTTTTAAAGTAATATTTCATTTCATTAAATCTAAACCAGAGCTTATGAGAATGTTTCAAGTAATAATTTTCCACACAACTAGGTCATGACTGCCACCTGGCTGACAGTGATTGCAAGGTGCCATCCAATTGTGGGAAGCTTAAAATATGACAGCAAAATGTGTCTCTAAGAATCCATGGAAAAAGAGAAATAGCAAGAGAGTATCTCAAGAACAGAAACGTCTTGCTTCTTTGTAAGAGCCTTACAAAAAAAGGAGTACTAAGTAGAAGCTCAATAAATATCAACTGAAAACAATTATTGGTTTGCTTTGAAATTCTCCGTATGTAGATGATTTCCTTTTTTAAAAAATATTTAATCTATAATAATATCTAAGGTAAAAAAATGTTCAACAGAAAAGTATATAACTTTTTTTATATTTTTCCATATAAACTGGAAAAAATGAGTCTTTTGTAAACTCTTAGATGTGTTGACATTTTATGAGAGACTGTATATTTAAATTAAAAAATAAACAAATAAAATGGAAAGAATGAACAGCAGATAAAGATTACTTCATACAAACATATGACTTAGAGCTTGGGAACCCCTACAAATGCTGAATGTTTTCAATGGAAAACAAAATAGTAATTTTACTTGCATAAGCTATGGAGCAGGCCCTCACTGTTGGTAATTGTAATTGCTGTAATTGTGGATTTTCATATTATAGTTAATTTATATACTATTCTATACCACATGCATACAAAGTAATCTTCATGCACACTTTATCAATATAAATCAACAATAAACAAAACACATCAATATAAAGCTTGAAGGCCAACTTGCTTTTCTTCAAGTGTGTGTGTGTATGTGTGTTTGTATTTGCATCAAACAAAAATAAGGTGGAGCTATAAGAACTTTAAGTTGTCAAAACAAAGTAAAAATGGTCTCTAGTAAGAAAGCAAATACTTTAAAAGGCTGATACAGTGCCATGGTTACACATGCAAGGACGTTCTCCTTTTTCTGTACAACTTTTGATGGAGGTGGAGCAAAAAGAATAGCAGAGTAAGAATCAAGCATATGAGGAACCACAAAAGTTTGTGGTCAGAAATTTCAGCAAGGTCACTGACTTAAAAAAATGGGAAATTATTTACAAAAGATTTTGATAAAACTATATATAACAGGAGCTCAAATGGATCTGAATAAATTTGGGGGAATATACCGTACAAGGAGGAGTCGTAGGTTCAGACACCTTGTGATTAGGCTGAATGGCAAATGACATGTCAATTATGGAACAGGAAGAAAAACTATCCACAGGCCCATCTCTGATTAAATATACTGTTTCTCAGTACCATGGGGCGGGGCAGGGCAGGGAGAGAAAGTGGAGAAACAGAATTTGATAAACACCTGTTTTAGGGGCCCAAAAACAATATAAAAAAAAAAAATCACAGCCGTGTACAGTGGCTCATACCTGTAATCCCAGCACTTTGGGAGGCTAAGGCAAGCAGACTACCTGAAGTTGGGAGTTCCAGACCAGCCTGATCAACATGGAAAAACCCTGTCTCTACTAAAAATACAAAATTAGCTGGGTGTGGTGGTGCATGCCTGTAATCCCAGCGACTTGGGAGGCTGAGGCAGGAGAATCGTTTAAACCCAGAGGGTGGAGGTTGCAGTGAGCTGATTGTGCCATTGGACTCCAGCCTGGGCAAAAAGAGCAAAACTCCATCTCAAAAAAAAAAAAGAAAGAAAAGAAAAGAAATCATAGACCTAGTCCTTATCTTTGGCTACCAAATGGGAAAATCTCACAGGTCCAAATGGACTGAGTCTAACCACAAAATAGTATCATGGGTTCAGCCATTATTTCTCATTTCTTCCCCATTAAAGAACAAAGAGTAGACACAGATGTAAAACTGGACCTGAGTTCCAGTTCTGCCAGTAGTTCAACTTCTGCTCTGTAAGGGCTGTATGACAGCTCTGTCTACAGGACTCAACGAATAAGAAACGTTCACTATATAACTGTAGCTTTTTAAAAGTCAGTCCTCAATTTTCTCATAGACCTCAATTTTCTCATCCATCTGTTTATTCAACATGTTTTAGCATGCTTGGCATTTTTATGAGCTCAGGATAAGGGCACTGAAAATAGAAATATTGTACCTGCCCTCCAATAGCCCAGAGTTTAGTGGGAGACAGACCATTAACACAAGGTTGTGGAAGAGAAATAAAGGCATAAGAATAAACCTCAAACTGGCATAGCTTCAATGTCAAAGTCATTTAGCCAACCTACCCCAAAATTGTTCATCAAAACTGGTATTAATCTAATGAGATAAATAACTCCTACCCATTTCTCAATTATTACTACCACCAACTGTTTTTAATAAATAAGAATATTTGCGTAAAATTAACTATAAAATTGATTCACTGTCTTTAAACTAAGTTATTTAAAAGGATTAGAGAAAAGGGGGAAATGCCATATACCTGAATCACAGCCAGAATCTTTTTAATAGATAATTTCTCAAACACCCCACTGTTAGCAATAAAAATTCATGGGTCTTAAAAAACGTATTAATTTCTAATCATGAGGCCTATATTTGAGATTTTCTTGAGAAGAATCTGTATGGATATAGAGTTAGCTCCTTTATGAATTAGCTCCTTAATTAGTAGAGGGGAAAGCAGGCTCTTTTGCACTAAGAGGAACCACATACACGGCTTCAACTTGGTTGTGTTCTCCAGAGAATGTTTTTGAGTCACTGATTTCTTAGGAACAATATGAGTAAGCTCCTGGGGGGGGGGGGGGAAGTTCCCGTATACAAAACGTGCATACAAATGTAGGAAGTAACTTTTTCTTTAAGATATATATATATATAAAAATATATAAAAGCACTTGCATTGCTATAAAGAAATACCTGAGACTGGGTAATTTACAAAGAAGTTTAATTGGCTCATGATTCTACGGCTGTACACGAAGCATGGTGGCATCCGCTTGGCTTCTAGGGAGGCCTCAGGAAACTTAACAATCATGGCAGAAGGGAAAGCCAGCACTTTACATGGCCAGAGCAGGAGGAAGTAGCAGGGAAGGTGCCACATACTTTTAAATGACCAGATCTCAGAACTCACTAACAGGAGAAGAGCACCAAGGGGGAAATCTGCCCCCATGATCCAGTCACCTCCCACCAGGCTTCACCTTCAACACTTGGGACTTCGGCAGGGACACAGATCCAAACCATATCAATACACTTAGTGCCCATTTCCCCTTCTCAAACAATTCAGGTGTGCCAGAGCAATGCAGGTGCAGGTGCACGCGCGTGTGTGTGTGTACATGTGTTGAAGGGTGAGAAGGGAGCCACCCAGGCCCACAGTGAAGTGTCAGAGAGCCAATCAAGGGTGAAGGGGGTGGGGGTGGCTGATCACGGGATGTCAGAGCTCCAGTGGGAGAGAAGAAAATATCACTCTCATGAAGCCATCATGGGGATTAAGTCATATGGACAGTTTAGCACAATGTCTAGCATAGAGTATGTAAACCCATGGGGTAGGAATTTTTACCTGTTTCATTCAACACTGCAGTCTCAGTGCCTAGGTAACTACTACCAAATCAATGTTCAATCATATTTGACAAACAGGTAAGTTTCAGTATTAACTCTCCACTCAATAATTGGAATTATCATAAGGTAAAAGGAGTTAAAGAAGACCAAAAAGGCATGGTGAATAAAAAAGGAAAACAGGAGGGACTCCTCCTAGAGCAAAGAGGAGCTGACTTCACAGGGAGCTCTTCTATACACTGTTGTGGTGTCTTCTACCTCCGAATATGTAATAAGAAGCATTAAATGCCTGTACTTCCCTGTCCCATAAGAGCCAGAGTGGACCACCCAGATGAGGAAGAGTGACGTGTAAAGTGCTAGTGGAAAATGTAAATTGCTTCTCAACCCTTCTCCCTATCCGTGGTCCAAAAGAAGCAAAATAGAATCCCAGGAGAAGGGAAATCACAGTCTTGATTAAGGACTTAAAGGCAGCGGGGTAGTAAAGAGAAGCAACATCTCAATACAACCAACGGCCACATCTGGCCAGTGAAAAAGACTAACAGGGGTTGGAGGCTTACAGTGAACACTCATCACCTGAATTCAGTTGTTGCTCCTAGAGTCCCAGTTATTCTAGCTACTGCAACTGTAACTGAAACCACTGCGCAGGCTGCTGGCACTAAGTACGAACGAGGTCCTGGGCATTACCAACATGTTGTTTTTCATCCCACAGGTACCTGAGGACCAAAATCCATTTTCATTTATATGCAAGGCCTCCAGGTACTCCCAAACAGGAAGCTACACTCTTCGCAGCTATTTGCCAAGAGGGAGTAGAGAAAGGATTTTGTGCCTTGTGACATCTAAAGATTTCATCACAGAGGAGAGCCTGTTGGTAAACAAGTCAGAAGCCTCACTTCCTTTTTTTTTTTTTTTTTGAGACAGAATCTTGCTCTGTCACCCAGGCCAGAGTGCAATGGTGCAATCTCGGCTCACTGCAAGCTCTACCTCCCGGGTTCACACCGTTCTCCTGCCTCAGTCTTCTAAGCAGCTGGGACTACAGGCGCCCGCCACCACACCTGGCTCATTTTTGTATTTTTCGTAGAGATGGGGTTTCACCGTGTTAGCCAGGATGGTCTCAATCTCCTGACCTCGTGATGTGCCCGCCTCAGCCTCCCAAAGTGCTGGGATTACAGGCGTGAGCCACCGCGCCCAGTCAGAAGCCTCACTTTCAACAGTCCTGACTGTAGTGTTACCACACCTCTGCCTGAAAAGGAGGCTGAGAAACTCTCACAATGCACAAGAGCCTTCCCAAGTATAAGTTCTTGGGACTATGAAGACAGTTTTCTGCTCAATTCCTCTGGCAATTAAGGAATTCTGCTGTCTTATTAGCCTCTTTGGGTACAGGAGACAGTATATACCTCACGTTGGCATTCTACTTGGTGCTTTACTTTGGTTAGTTTGAAAACCAGCACCCTTGGAGCATAGCCCAGACAGAGTCCCCACTGGAAACCGACCAGCAAGCTGTGGCACTCTCAACCTCTGGCGCTCCACAGTCTCACTACGAGTCTCTATGATGAGTTTGTGAAGCCAAGTATGGAGTGAAGGGAGATGATCTCCAACCAGCAGCAACCCTCTGGGGTTCAGGGCTCATCACCTCCCTGATGTGGCTGCCAGGTACATCCCTTTCAAAAAGCAGCTATGAGCTTGCTGCTGGGCTCTTGTTTAAACTCTCCACCTAACCCACAGAGGCCTTGTGACTCGCCTGCCTGATAGACCCACTGAAGGACTCTATAACTATCAGGTGAGTAGGACTCAATAAGCCTAGCTTATCAAATAGAAATGATACCCTCAGGGACCAACTAGCCTACTCCCAGTAGCATCTCAGCTTTATCTTCAAAAAGTGGTAGCTATCCCTCTGGGGAAAACTGTATCCCCCCCCCCACCAACTCTGGTACCTGAAGCAAAGTCGTTGGCTCATGCAGCTCTGGGTTTATAGAAGTCCCTCTAAATTGCCTGGGTTTGGTTCACTGATGGTTCAGATAAGCTGAAACTCAGTGTCCACTGGACTGCTACAGCTGTACAATCTCAGTGCTCAACTGTGCAGAAATGAAAATAGCTGTGGTGTTTCTACACAGGGAGGCAAAGCTCAAAGCCACTCTCACAGCTCTGGTCAATATTTGCCTTGATGAACCTTTTTATATTTTTACTGACTAAAGTTATTCCTAGTGTCCTATCTCAGGTTGGCCTCATTCTGCTGCTTGGACTATTACTGATAATGCCCTTGGTTAAATTCCATATGAGACAAGTTGAACAGTCTGGTCTGAGTCTCTGTCAATCCAATTAACCAGAGTGACTGACAGAATGGAGAATTCACGTTAAAATTCATCAGAAGCCAAGACACCACAGGAGTTAAGTGCAGATGGTGTTGAGAAGTAGTTCTCCATGGGTCTCTCATGTTTCTGTGTGTCTTGTGAGGTACTGCCTGTTTTTGTTCCAGATCATCTAGCTCTGGAACAAAAGGCAACCATGCTTACTGAAGATAATGTCTCCTTCCAGGGCATTTACTTAACACTATGAAAAATTCCAGAGTCATAAGCTCTGGGTTTGTCACAGGCAGTCCTAGGTGCCATCTGACTGTCTTCCCATCATCCTATGGGAAGCAAGGTCCAGAAAACTGGCCCAAAAATGCCGTTGCCACTGCTGTAAGAAATTGTCCTTCGTCTCTGACTCAGGAGTCTCATGTCGCCCACCAGTATCCATGAAACTGTGGCTGACTTGTTAGTTTGCAAGTGGGGTAAAATCTGAAGCGATTCCCTGTTCTTGACATTTTTAGCATCACATATACACACGAGAGTATTTTATCATATTTTTAGGCAGAAGAATGAGCTGCAAGTAACCATTTATGAAACCCCTGAAAAAGTTAAGAAAAATCTTTTTTTTTTAGATGGAGTCTTGCTCTGTCACCCAGGCTGGTGTGCAGTGGCATGATCTCAGCTCACTGCAACCTCCACCTCCCAGGTTCAAGCAATTCTCCTGCCTCAGCCTCCCGAGTAACTGGGATTACAGGCACGCACCACCATGCCCAGCTAATTTTTGTATTTTTAGTAGAGACGGGATTTCACCATGTTGGTCAGGCTGGTCTCAAACTCCTGACCTCATGATCCACTCACCTCGGCCTCCCAAAGTGCTGTGATTACAGGCGTAAGCCACCACACCTGGTGAAAAATCTTAATAAACTTAATAACACATCCCATTCTCCTCTACTCAGCCCTTCCCCTTTCCCACAAATATCACCAATATTTGTAAATGCCCAATTTTATTATTTATATCATGATATTTGAACTTTATAAATTTCTAATATTTTATTTTCAGCTATGAAATAAACAAATGAAATTATCATTGAGAGCTGAAGAACACTAGTAAATTACAAAAGACTTATTTCAAAAATTTTCATGGACTAAAAAAAGCACTGATGCCTAAAATATTGTCTCTTGGGAATTTGTAGTTGTTTTAATATGAACTTTTCTCAAAATCTAAAATTCTAGTATATGCTATAAACACCGTATCAGCAGAGGATAAATATAATAGCGGTTGCATTTCTGAAATGTTTAAGAATACCATGGTTTATAGAAACAGTAAACATGTCAGAAGAATACATATTCAGGCTTGCGGGTAGAAAACATATGTCTATGTCAACAAGACTGCTGAAAATGATAGTTGATTTTCTTTCCTTCCATAAGACAATATCAACTATCCCATAAAGCACAAGACACTTTTGTTCACATCATAAACTACCAAGTCAGAATATGTGCATGAGTATAGCCATGGAATATGTCTTAGTAAATGCCAGTTATCGTTGTCATAAATTTCTAACAGTTCATTATAAACAAAACCCAGGAACAAGATTCAAAATTATGTTAAAGACAGGTCATCATTCATGATTGATTTCTGTATAAAACTGAGGTAGAGGCTATTGTATAGTAATAACTTTTAAACTCTGTAAGAAAAAATGATTTTCACATTTTTGAGAGATTTTTTTCAACACAAAGGCAATAAATATATTACTAAAATCCAAGATATTGTATCACTTCATCTGTAAATATTTCAGCATATATCACCAAAGCAGTTCTTAGAAAAAAAATAAACACACTATTACCACATTGAAAATGAACAATAATTGCTTAATATCAAATACCCAGAATGTTCAAATTTCCTGTCACACACACACACACAATTTTATACTTCATTCATTGAAATGAGAATCCAAAGAAGGCCCACACATGTCTCTTAAATCTCTCTTAATCCAGATTTCTCTTCCATTTCTTTGTGTTGTTTTCCTTGATGTTTATCTATTGAAGGAAGTAGGTTGTTTATCCCACATACTGTATTTTGCTGATTTTATGTAATGATATCATTTGATATCTTCCTCTACTCCCTGAATTTCTTACAAGCTAGTAATTTGTGTCTGTTGTCAATTTTTTGCCTCCAGATATAAATCTGTTATTCCTAGCCAGCTCTGCAAGAGTGGGGTTGAACTTGTAAATATTTCTCCTCTGATGAGCTATCCCAGTATAAGGCTCTGTCACTAGAAGGCAGTGGAAGGATGTGCAGAAGGAAGAGCTTCTCGTTCTGGTTCTAGTGTATTTGTCTCTCTGGGCTTCGGCATAGCATGCAGTTCCTTACAGCCGAGCTGAAAAGCCAGCATCAACCAGCACCTTCCCATGGATGCCACACATCCCCCACCACACACACACACACACACACACACACACACACAACCTGGCCAGTGTATCCCTCTTGGGAGCTTCCACAACCAGTGCCAACAGCAGGGCACTTCACCGTCACCAGCCTCCCCCAGATCAACCTCATCCCCTGGAGGTTTTGCAATAGAGCACAGGAGCTGCCACCTGCCTTTAGAGGACCTCCCTGGAGCCCCCAGTGCCCCACCCACAGATGGTTGTGCAGCAGAGCGGCAGTGACAGGGATTGAGAAGTGGCTTTCCACTGACACCCACCATCAGGTGTCTTTGAAGAAGGGTGCCACCAGGTAGGCACCTCCATTTGAACAAATCCTCTGACACCCACCCATCCCAGAGAATAGGCTGACTCAGTAAATTCCAAGCCATTGCATCTTCCTGTGAATACCTTCCACAGCACTCCTGAGAATGGGTTTCCAGGCAGCACAGAACCTCGACCAACTACCCCCAGCAGGAAGCCACAGCTGCACAGCCTCCACCCAGGCTAGGCTTTCAGCCCTGAGAGTGGGTGGCCTCTTCCTTGGACACTTTTCTTCCTTCCTGATCCTGGTGGTGGTGACTGCTCTCCATATATCTGCTATTCATATACATCTTTGCCTCTTATTAGTTAATCCACCTACTCCACCTCCCTAGTAACCATTTTTTTTTTTTTTTTTAAGATAGAGTCTCCCTCTGTTGCCCAGGCTGGAGTGCAGAGGCTACATCTCAGCTCACTGCAAGCTCCACCTCCCGGGTTCACGCCATTCTCCTGCCTCAGTCTCCTGAGTAGCTGGGACTACAGGTGCCTGCTGCCACATCCGGCTAATTTTTTGTATTTTTTCAGTAGAAATGGGTTTTCACCGTGTTAGCCAGGATGGTCTCGATCTCCTGACCTGGTGATCCGCCTGCCTCGGCCTCCCAAAGTGCTGGGATTACAGGCGTGAGCCACCGTGCCTGGCTATGACCATTCTTTAGATGAAACTTTCCATTTTCAAGTAACTGTATGGTTTCTGATCCTTATTTAGATCATGACACATATTCAGTTAAATCTAAGGGCTTAATCAGACTCAGCCTTATTTCCTAAGTCAGGCTGAGTACTTCTGTCAGGAGACAAAAGTCTGGCTGTCTATTTTTGTTATGATTATAATCTAGACATCTATCATTCTGTTAGGGGTTAAAATTCTAATTCTAGAGGGAGGGGCCAAGATGGCCGAGTAGAAACAGCTGCAGTGGAAGGCGCCTACCAAGAATGAAAACTGTGAGTGGTTTCTGCACCAGCAACTGAGGTATCCAGGTTCTCCCACTGGAACTGACTAGATGGTTGGAATGAACTACAGAGCTGGGTGCAGCAAACAGCCCACCTGGGAACTGCACAGGGCACGGGGAGCTCCCACCCTTAGCTAAGGCAGGCGGCAAGTGACTGTGCTACCCTACTTGGGAAACCACATGTTTTCCACGGATCTGTGCAGATCCTCAGTGGCTGCCTGGCTGGAGACTGCCTAAGACTACCGAGGTCCTGGGGGGAAACGGGAGCTCACCATCATTGCAGATGCCTGCTGCCTAAGACAACTGAGCTCCTGGGTGGAGGGGAGGCAACAACCATCACTGCAGCTCCAGTCTGCCGTTTCCCCCTGCCAGTGCCAGGGAGACTGGGCGATTTGGACCCAGGAGGAATTTCCCACAGTGCAGCACAGCAGGTGCTGTGATCACGGCCAGACGGCCTCTTCAGGCCAAATTTGGACCCATCACTTCTCACCAGGCTGGGCCTCCCTGCGACAACTTCAGCAACTCCAGCCGTGGATATGTGAACAGAACTCTGATATCCTTAGTACAGAGCCTGTCGGGGGAGGGTCAGCCATGCTCTCCATGGATCAGCAGACTTAGTCTTTCCCTGCTGGCTCTGAGGAATCTGAGGAGTCTGGACAAGTAGGATTCCCCCCAGAACAGCGCACTCTCTCCGCCAAAGGGCAGCCAGAGTGCTTTGTTATCCAGGTCCTTGATCCCGTGGCCTCCTGACTGGGTGAGAACCTCCAACGGTGGTCGCCAGACACCTTGTACAGGAGTATTCCCACCGGCATCAGGTTGGTGCCCCGCTGGGACAGAGATCCCAGAGGAATGAGAACGCAGTTATCTTTGCTGTTCTGCAGCCTTCAATTGTGACACCTCCAGGTACAGGTAAGACCCAGGCAAATAGGGTCTGGAGTGGACCCCCAGCAAACCTCAGCAGCCCTACAAAAGAGGGACTTGTTAAAAGAAAAACAAAGAGAAAACAAAAATAAGAACAGCCTCACAAAAAAGTCCCCACAAAAACTCCATTCAAAGGTCAGTAGCCTCAAAGACCAAAGGTAGATAAAGTCACAAAGATGAGAAAGAAACAAGGAAAAAAACGCTGAAAACTCAAAAAGCCAGAGTGCCTCTTCTCCTCCAAATGACTGCAACACCTCTCCAGCAAGGGCACAGAACTGGGCTGAGGCTGAGATGGATGAACTGACGGAATTAGGCTTCAGAAGGTGGGTAATAACAAACTTCACTGAACGAAAGGAGCATGTTCTAACCCAAAGCAAAGAAGAACCATGACAAAACACTATGAACCAGAATAAGCCATTAAGGGAGGAACATCAATGACCTGATGGAGCTAACACAACATGAGAACTTCACAATGCAACCACAAGTATCAATAGCAAAACAGACAAAGTAGAGGAGGAAATTTCAGAGCTTGAAGACTATCTTGCTGAAATAAGGCAGACAAGATTAGAGAAAAAAGAATAAACAGGAATGAACAAAACCTCCGAGAACTACAGGGTTATGTAAAAAGACCAATCCTCGGTGGCTCACACCTGTAATCCCAGCACTTTGGGAGACTGAGGCAGGTGGATCACAAGGTCAAGAGATCGAGACCATCCTGGCCAACATGGTGAAACCCCATCTCTACAAAAATATAAAAATTAGCCAGGCATGGTGGTACATGCCTGTAATCCCAGCTGCTTGGGAGGCCCATGCCTGTAATCCCAGCTGCTTGGGAGGCTGAGGCAGAATTGCTTGAATCCAAGAGGCAGAAGTTGCAGTGAGCTGAGATCACGCCACTGCACTCCAGCCTGGGCGACAGAGCGAGACTCTGTCTCAAAAAAATTTTTAAAAGAATGAATCCAGAAGCTGTTTTTTTGAAAAAATTAATAAAATATGGCTATTTTATTAATAGTCTAGCTAAACTAATACGAAAAGACAGAGGAATCAAGTAGAGACAATAAAACATGATAAAGCCACTATCGCCACTGACCCCACAGAAATACAAACAACCATCAGAGAATGCTATAAACACCTCTATGCAAACAAACTAGAAAATCTAGAAGAAATGGATAAATTCCTAAACATATACACCCTCCCAAGACCGAACCAGGGAGAAGTTGAATCCCTGAATAGTTCTGGGATTGAGGTTGTAATAAATAGCATGCCAAAAAATGCCCAGAAACAGACATATTTACAGCTAAATTCTTCCAGAGGTACAAAGAAGGGCTGGTACAATGTCTTCTGAAATTATTCCAAACAATTGAAAAGGAGGGACTCCTCCCTAATTCATTTTATGAGGCCAACATCCTGCTACCAAAACCTGGGAAAGATACAACCAACAAAAGAAAGTTTCATGCCAATATCCCTGATCAACATCGATGCAAAAATCCTCAATAAAATACTGGCAAACCAAATCTAGCAGCACATCAAAAAGTTTATCCACCACGATCAAGTCAGCTTCATCCCCAGGATGCAAGGCTGGTTAAGTACATGCAAATCAGTAAATGCAATTCATCACATAAACAGAACTAAAGACAAAAATCACGTGATTATCTTAATAGATGCAGAAAAGGCCTAAGATAAAATTAAACATTCTTCATGTTAAAAACTCTCAATAAAGTAGGTATTCATGGAACACAGCTCAAAATAATAAGAGCCATTTATGACAAACTCACAGCTAATATACTAAATGGGCAAAAGCTGGAAGCATTCCCCTTGAAAACTGTCACAAGACAAGGATGTCCTCTCTCACCATTCCTACTCAACACAGCATTGGAACTTCGAGCCAGGGCAATCAGGCAAGAGAAAGAAATAAAGAGTATTCAATACAAAGAGAGGACATCAAACTGTCTCTGCAGATGACATGTTCCTGTATCTAGAAAACCCCATCAACCCATCCTGAAAGCTTCTTGAGCTGATAAGCAACTTCAGCAAAGTCTCAGGATACAAAATCAATGTGCAAAAATCACAAGCATTCCTATACACCAATAATAGCCAAATCATGAGCGAACTCCCATTCACAATTGCTACAAAGAGAATAAAATACCCAGGAATACAGCTAACAAGGGAAGTGAAGGACCTCTTCAAGGAAAACTACAAAACACTGCTCAAGGAAATAAGAGAAGACACAAACAGATGGAAAAACATTCCATGCTCATGGATAATAAGAATCAATACTGTGAAAATGGCCATATTGCCCCAAGTATCTATAGATTTCAATGCTATGCCCATTAAACTAGCATTGACATTCTTTACAGAATTAGAAAAATCTACTTTAAAATTCACATGAACCAAAAAAGAGCTCGTACAACCAAGACAATCCTAAGCAAAAAGAACAAAGCTGGAGGCATCATGATACCCAGATTCAAACTATAATACAAGGCTAGAGTAACGAAAACAGCATGGTTCTGATACAAAAACAGACACATAGACCAATGGAACAGAAGAGAGATCTCAGAAATAAGACTGTACATCTACAACCATCTGATCTTTGACAAACCTGACAAAAACAAGCAATGGGGAAAGAATTCCCTATTTCATAAATGATGCTGGCATAGCTGGCTAGCCATATGCAAAAAATTGAAACTGGACCCCTTTCTTATACTTTATACAAAAATTAACTCAAGGTAGAGTAAAGACTTAAATGTAAAACCCAAAACTATAAAAACCCTAGAAGAAAATCTAGACAATACCATTCACGACACAGGCATGGGCAAAGATTTCATGATGAAAATGTCAAAAGCAATTGCGACAAGAGCAAAATTTGACAAATGGGATCTAATTAAACTAAAGAGCTGCACAGCAAAAGAAATTATCATCAGAGTGAACAGACACCTACAGAATGGGAGAAAATTCTTACAATCTATCCATCTTACAAAGGTCTAATATCCAGAATCTACAAGGAACTTAAATTTACGAGAATAAAACAAACAGCCCCATTAAAAAGTGGGCAAAGAAGATGAACAGACCACTCAGAAAAAGGCATTTATGTGGCCAACAAATGTATGAAAAAAAGCTCAGCATCACTCATCATTAGAGAAATGCAAATCAAAACCACAGTGAGATCCATCTCACATCATTCAAAATGCATTATTAAAAAGTCAAGAAACAACAAATTTTGGCGAGGCTGTGGGAAATAGGAATAGTTTTACACGACTGGTGGGAATGTAAATTAGTTCAACTATTGTGGAAGACAGTGTGGCAATTCCTCAAAGACCTAAAACCAGGAATACCATTTGACCCAGCAATCCAATTACTGGGTATAAACCCAAAGGAATATAAATCATTCTGTTATAAAGATACATGCACACATATGTTCACTGCAGCACTACCCACAATAACAAAGACACAGAATCAACCCAAATGCCCATCAATTATAGAGTGGATACAGAAAATGTAGCACATATACACCATGGAATACTGTGCAGCCACAAAAAGGAATGAGATCATGTCCTTTGCAGAGACATGGATGGAGCTGGAAGCCATTATCCTCACCAAAATAATGCAGGAACAGAAAACCAGACACTGCATGTTCTCACTTAGAAGTAGGAGTTGAACAATGAGAACACGTGGACACAGGGAGGCTAACAACACACACTGGGGCCTGTCAGGGGTGGTGGCAAGGGGAGGGAGAGCATCGGGAAAAGTAGCTAATGCATGCTGGGCTTCATACCTAGGTGATGGGTTGACAGGTGCAGCAAATCACCATGGCACATGTTTACTTGTGTAACAAACCTGTACATCCTGCACATGTATCCCAGAACTTAAAAAGAAATTCGGGCCGGGCGCGGTGGCTCACGCCTGTAATCCCAGCACTTTGGGAGGCCGAGATGGGCGGATCACGAGGTCAGGAGATCGAGACCATCCTGACTAACGCGGTGAAACCCCGTCTCTACTAAAAAAATACAAAAATTAGCCGGGCGCGGTGGCGGGCGCTTGTAGTCCCAGCCGCACGGGAGGCTGAGGCAGGAGAATGGCGTGAACCCGGGAGGCGGAGCTTGCAGTGAGTGGAGATCGCGCCACCGCACTCCAGCCTGGGAGACAGAGCGAGACTCCGTCTCAAAAAAAAAAAAAAAAAAAAAGAAATTCGAATGCTACTTTTACTCATTAATTCTAACATTACTTATAAGGGGCTAGTAAGATTCGAATTCTATCATGAGTAGCTACCACATTTATTACCTGGAGTATATGGGTAAAGAAAAATTGCCTCATAATAATCATTTGTTTATCCTGATGTTTAGTTTATACAAGAATGGCAAGATAAACACTCGCTTCTTTTTCCTTATCTATCAGTCATTCTGGGAGGAATTTCTTTGTGTGTATGTGTGTTTTTTAAAGTCATAGAGAAAAGACATTGTAGTAAGAAATGACAATCAGACTGACGATTTACTCTGCAGCAACATGGGAATCCAGATGACAGTGGAATACTATAAAGTATCCATACTTTGATACCTAAAATGAACAAAACAAATATATTTACAGACAATGAAGGCATTTTTTGAATGAATAAAGTCTCTTACAAAGAATATTCTAAAAGGTGTATACTTCATGGATAAGAAAAAAAATTCTAGAAGAAAAGTCTGAAAGACGAAGTATAGTGAGGAAAGAAGTAAACATGAATAAATTAAAAAGACAAATCTAAATAAAACATTTATAAAATAATTACAGTGATATCTAGAGTAACCAAAGTAGTAACTAAGAGTAGTCTAAGTCTGAAAAGAAGATACAAGAGTCAAAGCATTCTGAGATCCCATACTTTGTTTAGAAGAAAGGTAAATATAGTGATTGATATGGTTTGGCTCTATGTCCCCATTCAAATCTCACCTCAAATTATAATCCCCATAATCCCCACATGTCGAGGGTAGGACAAGGTAAAGGGAGAATTGGATCATATGGGCAGTTTCCCCCATGCCGTTCTTGTTATAGTGAGTGAGTTCTCATGAGATCTGATGTTTTATAAGCATCTGGCATTTCCCTTGCTTGCACTCACTCCATCCTGCCACCCTGTGAAGAAGGTACCTGCTTCTTTGCCTTCCACCATGATTGTAAGTTTCCTGAGGCCTCCCCAGCAATGCAGAACTGTGAGTCAATTAAACCTCTTTCCTTTATAAATTACCCAGTCTCAGGTATTTCTTCATAGCAGTGTGAGGACACACTAATACAGTGATTAACTTTATACTTCAAGTCGAACATCCAAGCAAGAAATTTTATAAGGATGAAAAGAATGTACACATGCAATATATAACTTTTCAAACAGTAAAGAAAAAGAAAATGAAATAAGAAAATAACAAATAAAGTATAACAACAAAGTGCCTAGACAGAAAAGATGAGAGAGGAGGTTTTAAAAAAAAAAAAAAAAGACACTTCACACCAAAGGACATTACATTACAATAAAAATTGGTAAACTGGACCTTGTCAAAATAAAACTTTCTGCAAAAGATCCTGTTTAGGAGGATGAAAACACAACCTATGGACTGGGAGCAAATATTTGAAAACCATATACCTGACAAAAGACCTGTACCTAGAATATAGAAAAAACTCTCAAAATCCAACAGTAAAAAAATGAATAATCCAATTAGAAATGCACAAAAACCATAAAAAACATTTCACCAGAGAATATATGGATAGAAAATAAACACATGAAAAGATGTTCATCATTAGCTACTAGGGTAATACAAATTAAACCACAATGTGTTATCATTACAAACCTATCAAAAAAGTTTAAATAAAAATAGCGATGACGGCCAGGTGCGGTGGTTCACACCTGTAATCCCGGCACTTTGGGAGTCCGAGGCGGGTGGATCACCTGAGATCAGGAGTTTGAGACCAGCCTGACCAACATGGAGAAACCCTGTCTCTACTAAAAACACAAAATTAGCCGGGCGTGGTGGTGCATGCCTGTAATCCCAGCTACTCAGGAACCTGAGGCAGGAAAATTGCTTGAACTCGGCGGGTCGAGTTGTGATGAGCCTAGATCACACCATTGCACTCCAGCCCGGGCAACAAAAGCAAAACTGTCTCAAAAAAAAAAAAAATTGTGATATCAAATGATTCAGAGGGTACAGAAAAACTGGATCACTCATACATCACTGGTGAGAACAGCCACTCTGGAAATTAGTATGGCAGTTTCTTAAAAAACTAAACGTCCATCTACCATATAACCCAGCAATTGCCCTTCGGGGCATTTATCCCAGAGAAACCGGTATGTGAATGTTGACAGCAGCTTTACTTGCGACACCCAAAAACTGGAAGTGACCCAAATTCATCCATTATAGGATCAATGGCTGAACAAATAATAGTGCATTTCTACCATGGAACACTGCTCAAGAATACAAGGAATGAACTATTGATAGATTCAACAACTTGAATGGATACCAAGAGAATTATGCTGAATGAATAAAGATAATCTCAAAAGGTTACATACAATTGGTTCCATTTATATAAAATTCTTAAAATAAAATTATAAAGATAGAGAACAGATAAGAGGATGTCAGGGATTAGGGATGGAGGGGGAAAAGAGAAGAATATGTGAAGCTACAAAGGGGTAACATAACGGAGTCTGGTGGATGTATCTTGATGCGGTACTTACACAAACATACACAAGATAAAACTGCATAGAATTACACACACACACAAACGCATATTGTAAAACGGGAAATCTGAATAAGCTGTGTGAATAGTACCAATGTCAATTTCCTACTTTTGCAATTGTACTGTATTTATACAAGATGTTACCATCATGGTAAACTGGGTGGGGCGTACAAGAGACCACTCTGTATATTTTGTCTGCAACTTCCTGTAAATCTATACTTATTTTAAAATAAAAAGGTAAAAAACATATCAACGCTGCTATGGTCTGAATGAATCTCCCCAAAATTAATATGATGAAACCTAATCATCAGTATGATAGTATTAGCAGGTGGGGCCTTTGCAGAAGTGATTAGGTCCTAAGGGCAGAGCCCTCATAAAAGGAATTAGTTCCCTTATAAAATAGGCCCGAGGGAGTTTGTTTGCTCTTTCCACCCTTTGAGAACACAACTAGAAAGCACCATCTGTGAAGCAGAAAGTGGGTCTACACCGGACATCAAATTTGCCAACACCTTGATCTTGGACTTCCCAGACTCCAGAACTGTGAGAAAGAAACTTTTGTCATTTACAAGCTACCCAGTTTATGGTGTTTGGTTATGGCAGCCAGAATAGACTAACAGATACAAACTTTTATGTTAAATAAAATCAGAGAAATGAATATAAATTTATCAGTAATCATCATCAAAAAAAAAAAGCAAAATCTCCAGTTTAAAGACAGATTATCAGACTGTAAAATTAAAATCCAGCTATATGCTGTTTACAAGACAGATAGCTAAAATATAAGGACCCAATAAGTCTAAAAGTATAAAATTAGAAACAAATATATAATAGGAAAACACTAACCAAAAGATAGCTACTGCAGTTACACAAGATAACTAACCTCATCACAACTAGCTTGTTACAGTTACTTATTTCAGGATATACACTGTCAATTTGGCACCATCCCTCAAAAACAAGGTATTAGAGAAATACCTGCCAAATACTGGTGACATTTCTGTAACACAATGCCTAGGAGGGTTTGGGACCAATATTAAATACTCAAATGCTGATGACTGATTGACTAACTGGAAAGTACTGCCAGAATTCAAATAATATAAACCTCCAGGCAACGGCTGTGCGGGTCTGTTTGCTAAAACATTTATCACAGGCCTCCACACCAGGGCTCAAAGTGTATAAGGTAAAACAGATACCAGTATATCCCTTATCCTCAAAAGCATATAAACAGAGACAGTATTTTATTCTCATTTAAACAAACAAGTTAATTTAAAAGAAGACACATTTGTCCCACACAAAATATTTAAAACTTCACATTGAAATAAATCTTTCTCTAAAATTTCATAGCGTCTTTCTAAGGGTTGATGTTTTCTAGTTAGCACAGGTGTATCCAATAAGCAGTTAAATATTAAAACAATGCTGTATGAGTCAATTTTCATGCTGTGATAAAGACATATACAAGACTGGGTTATTTACAAAGAAAAATAGTTTAATGAACTCACAGTTCCACATGGCTGGGGAGGCCTCACAATCATGGTGCAAGGCAGGGAGGAGCAAAGTCACATCTCACATGGTGGCAGGCAAGAGGGCTTGTACGGGGGAACTCCCCTTTATAAAACCATAAGATCTTGTGAGACTTATTCATTACCACAAGAACAATATGGGGGAACTACCACCATGATTCAATTACCTCCCACTGTGTCCCTCCCATGACACACGGGAATTATGGGAGTTATAATTCTAGATGAGATTTGAGTGGCGACAACAGCCAAATTACATCAATTGCTATCCTAATCCAATTAGCCATCACTCAATTTTCCTAGTAATTATTAAATCAGATAATAGTTCATTAATGTCCTGTTTTACTAATTCTGTTACTTATTTTCATGAAATATTAACATGCTACTAAACCATCCTTGTTTTAACACTGTCATCCTAAATGATACAATATTTAAAATACCATTTTAAAGCAAATTTTACAGATTATATTCACTCTAAGTATACATTATCTTGATTCAAGTACTCAACAATTTTCTTACGGCAATAATAAAATTCACTTGCAAATAAGTACAAAACACAAAATTCAACACTTGAATTTTATATTCTTGTCAAGAATGGAATTATTGTCTTTAAAAGGCATCAATAAAAAGGATGACTAAATACTAAGAACAAAGTCTAAGAAACTATAAAACCCACAAAGCACATATAAAAATACTAGTTTGAGAATAAAGTTTTCTTAGTTGACCACATCTCCCCCCAAGAAAATAAAACTCCTAAACTGATTAGGTATTCTGTAAATTTAAAATGTATTCATGTGGTAATTACAGTGTAATCAACAGACTACATTTGGTTCTGGTAAAGATCAAATTTTTTAAAAAAATTATTATACTTTAAGTTCTAGGGTACACGTGCACAAAGTGCAGGTTTGTTACATATGTATACATGTGCCATGTTGGTGTGCTACACCCGTTAACTCGTCATTTACAATAGGTATATCGTCTAATGCTATCCCTCCCCACTCCCCGCACCGCACAACAAGCCCCGGTGTGTGATGTTCCCCACCCTGTGTCCAGGTGTTCTCATTGTTCAATTCCCACCTATGAGTGAGAACATGCAGTGTTTGGTTTTCTGTCCTTGCGCTAGTTTGCTCAGAATGATGGTTTCCAGCTTCACACACGTCCCTACAAAGGGCATGAACGCCTCCTTTTTTTAGGGCTGCATAGCATTCCATGGTGTATATGTGCCACATTTTCTTAATCCAGTCTATCACTGATGGACATTTGGGTTGGTTCCAAATCTTTGTTATTGTGAGTAGTGCACAACATACATATGCATGTGTTTTTACAACACCATGACTTATAATCCTTTGGGGATATGCCCAGTAATGGGATGGCTGGGTCAAATGGTATTTCTAGTTCTAGATCCTTCAGGAATCGCCACACTGTCTTCCACAATGGTTGAACTAGTTTACAGTTCCACCAACAGTGTAAAAGTGTTCCTATTTCTCCACATCCTCTCCAGCACCTGTTGTTTCCTGATTTTTTTAATGATCACCATTCTAACTGGGGTGAGATGGTATCTCATTGTGGTTTTGATTTGCATTTCTCTGATGAACAGTAATGATGAGCATTTTTTCATGTGTCTGTGGGCTGCATAAATGTCTTCTTTTGAGAAGTGTCTGTTCATATCCTTTGCCCACTTTTTGATGGGGTTGTTTGGTTTTTTCCTTGTGAATTTGTTTAAGTTTTTCATAGATTCTGGATATTAGCCCTTGGTCAGATGGGTAGATTGTAAAAATTTTCTCCCATTCTATAGGTTGCCTGTTCACTCTGATAGTAGTTTCTTTTGCTGTGCAGAAGCTCTTTAGTTTAATTAGATCCCATTTGTCAAGTCTGGTTTTGTTGTCATTGCTTTTCATGTTTTAGTCATGAAGTCCTTGCCCATGCCTATGTCCTGAATGGTATGACCTAGGTATTCTTCTAGGGATTTTATGGTTTTAGGTCTAACATTTAAGTCTTTAATCCATCGTGAATTAAGTTTTGTATAAGGTGTAAGGAAGAGATCCAATTACAGCTTTCTACATATGGCTAGCCAGTTTTCCCAGCACCATTTATTAAATAGGCAATCCTTTCCCCATTTCTTGTTTTTGTTAGGTTTGTCAAAGATCAGATGCGTAGTATCTGATTGTAGATTGTAGATGTGTGGTATTATTTTCAAGGGTTCTATTCTGTTCCATTGGTCTAAATCTCTGTTTTGGTATCAGTACCCAGCTGTTTTGGTTAAGGTAGCCTTGTAGTATAGTTTGAAGTCAAGTAGCGTGATGCCTCCAGCTTTGTTCTTTTGACTTAGGATTGTCTTGGAGACGCGGGCTCTTTTTTGGTTCCATATGAACTTTAAAGTAGCTTTTCCCAATTCTGTGAAGAAAGTCATTGGTAGCTTGATGGGGATGGCATTGAATCTATAAATAACCTTGGGCAGTATGGCCTTGACTCTTCCTATCCATCAACATGGAGTGTTCTTCCATTTTTTTGTGTCCTCTTCTATTTTGTTGAGCAGTGGTTTGTAGTTCTCCTTGAAGATGTCTTTCACATCCCTTGTAAGTTGGATTTTATTCTAGGTATTTTATTCTCTTTGAGCAATTGTGAATGGGAGTTCATTCATGATTTGGCTCTCCTGTTGTCTGTTATTGGTGTATAGGAATGCTTGTGATTTTTGCACATTGATTTTGTATTCTGAGACTTTGCTGAAGTTGCTTATCAGCTTAAGGAGATTTGGGGCTGAGATGATAGGGTTTTCTAAATATACAATCATGTCGTCTGCAAACAGGGACAATTTGACTTCCTCTTTTCCTAATCGAATACCCTTTATTTCTTTCTCTTGCCTGATTGCCCTAGCCAGAACTTCCAACACTATGTTGAATAGCAGTGGTGAGAGAAGGCATCCCTGTCTTGTGCCGGTTTTCAAAGGGAATGCTTCCAGTTTTTGCCCATTCAGTATGATATTGGCTGTGGGTTTGTCATAAATAGCTCTTATTATTTTGAGATACATCCCATCATTCCCAGTTTATTGAGAGTTTTTAGCATGAAGGGCTGTTGAATTTTGTCAAAGGCCTTTTCCACATCTAATGTGGTTTTTGTCTTTGGTTCTATTTGATGGATTATGTTTATTGATTTGCATATATGGAACCAGCCTTGCATCCCAGGGATGAAGCAACTTGATCGTGGTGGATAAGCTTTTTGATATGCCACTGGATTTGGTTTGCTAGTATTTCACTGAGGATTTTTGCATCGATGTTTATCAGGGATATTGGACTAAAATTCTTTTTGTTGTCATTGCATCTCTGCCAGGCTTTGGTATCAGGATGATGTTGGCCTCATAAAATAAATTAGGGAGGATCCCCTGTTTTTCTATTGATTGGAATAGTTTCAGAAGGAATGGCACCAGCTCCTCTTTGTACCTCTGGTAGAATTCGGCTGTGAATCTGTCTGGTCCTGGACTTTTTTTGGTTGGCAGGCTATTAATTATTGCCTCAATTTCAGAACCTGTTATTGGTATATTAAGGGATTCGACTTCTTCCTGGTTTAGTCTTGGGAGGGTGTATGTGTCCACGAATTTATCCATTTCTTCTAGATTTTCTAGTTTATTAGAGGTGTTTATAGTATTCTCTGATGGTAGTTTGTATTTCTGTGGGGTCGGTGATGATATCCCCTTTCTCACTTTTTATTGCGTCTATTTGATTCTTTTCTCTTTTCTTCTGTATTAGTCTTGCTAGTGGTCTATCAATTTTGTTGATCTTGTCAAAAAGTCAGCTCCTGGATTCACTCATTTTTTGAAGGGATTTTTGTGTCTCTATCTCCTTCAGTTTTGCTCTGATCTTAGTTATTTCTTGCCTTTTGCTAGCTTTTGAATGTGTTTGCTGTTGCTTCTCTAGTTCTTTTAATTGTGATGTTAGGGTGTTAATTTTAGATCTTTCCTGCTTTCTCTTGTGGGCATTTAGTGCTATAAATTTCCCTCTACACACTGCTTTAAATGTGTCCCAGAGATTCTGGTATGTTGTGTCTTTGTTCTCATTGGTTTCAAAGAACATCTTTATTTCAACCTTCATTTCATTATGTACCCAGTAGTCACTCGGGAGCAGGTTGTTCAGTTTCCATGTAGTTGAGCAGTTTTGAGTGAGTTTCTTAATCCTGAGTTCTAGTTTGATTGCATTGTGGTCTGAGAGACAGTTTGTTATCATTTCTGTTCTTTTACATTTGCTGAGGAGTGCTTTACTTCCAATTATGTGGTCAATTTTGGAATACGTGTGATGCAGTGCTGAGAAGAATGTATATTCTGTTGATTTGTGGTGGAGAGTTCTGTAGATGTCTATTAGGTCTGCTTGGTGCAGAGGTGGGTTCAATTCCTGGATATCCTTGTTAATGTTTTTTTCTCGTGGATCTGTCTAATGTTGACAGTGGGGTGCTAAAGTCTCCCACTATTACTGTGTGGGAGTCTAAGTCTCTTTGTAGGTCTCTAAGGACTTGCTTTATGAATCTGGGTGTTCCTGTATTGGGTGCATATATATTTAGGATAGTTAGCTCTTCTTGTTGAATTGATCCCTTTACTATTATGTAATGGCCTTGTCTCTTTTGATCTTTGATGGTTTAAAGTCTGTTTTGTCAGAGACTAGTATTGCAACCCACTTTTTTTTTGTTTTCCATTTGCTTGGTAGATCTTTCTCCATCCCTTTATTTTGAGCCTGTGTGTGTCTCTGCATGTGAGATGGGTCTCTTGAATACAGCACACTGATGGGTCTTGATTCTCTATCCAGTTTGCCAATCTGTATCTTTTAATTGGAACATTTAGTCCATTTACATTTAAGGTTAATATGTGTGAATTTGATCCTGTCATTATGATGTTAGCAGGTTATTTTGCTTGTTAGTTGATGCAGTTTCTTCCTAGCATTGATGGTCTTTACAATTTGGCATGGTTTCGCAGTGGCTGGTACTGGTTGTTCCTTTCCATGTTTAGTGCTTCCTTCAAGAGCTCTTGTAAGGCAGGCCTGGTGGTGACAAAATCTCTCAGCATTTGTCTGTAAAGGATTTTATTTCTCCATCACTTATGAAGCTAAGTTTGGCTGGATATGAAATTTTGGGTTTAAAATTCTTTTCTTTAAGAATGTTGAATATTGGCTCCCACTCTCTTGTGGCTTGTAGCTTCTGCCGAGAGATCCACTGTGAGTCTGATGGGCTTCCCTTTGTGGGTAACCCGACCTTTCTCCCCGGCTGCCCTTAACATTTTTTCCTTCATTTCAACTTTGGTAAATCTGATATTTATGTGTCTTGGGGTTGCTCTTCTCAAGGAATATCTTTGTGGCATTCTCTGTACTTCCTGAATTTCAATGTTGGCCTGCATTGCCAACATTGAAGTTGTTGGGGAAGTTCTCCTGGATAATATCCTGCAGAGTGTTTTCCAACTTGGTTCCATTCTCCCCATCACTTTCAGGTACACCAATCAGACGTAGATTTGGTCTTTTCACATAGTCTCATATTTCTTGGATGCTTTGTTCATTTCTTTTTACTCTTTTTTCTCTAAACTTCTCTTCTGGCTTCATTGCATTCATTTGATCTTCAATCACTGATACCCTTTCCTCCACTTCATCAAATAGTCTACTGAAGCTTGTGCATGTGTCACGTAGTTCTCGTGCCATGGTTTTCAGCTCCATCAGGTCGTTTAAGGACTTCCCTACATTGGTTATTCTAGGTAGCCATTTGTCTAATCTTTTTCAATGTCTTTAGCTTCTGCGATAGGTTCAAACATCCTCCTTTAGCTCACAGAAGTTTGTTATTACCGATCATCTGAAGCCTTCTTCTCTTAATTCATTAAAGTCATTCTCCATCCAGCTTTGTTCTGTTGCTGGCAAGGAGCTGCATTCCTTTGGAGGAAAAGAGGCACTCTGATTTTTAGAATTTTCAGTTTTTCTGCTCTGGTTTCTCCCCATCTTTGTGGTTTTATCTATCTTTGGTCTTTGATGATGGTGATGTACAGATGGGGTTTTGGTGTGGATGTCCTTTCTGTTTGTTAGTTTTCCTTCTAACAGTTAGGACCCTCAGCTGCAGGTCTGCTGGAGTTTGCTGGAGGTCCACTCCAGACCCTGTTTGCCTAGGTATCACCATCAGAGGCTGCAGAACAGCAAATATTGCAGAATGGTAAATGTTGCTGCCTGATACTTCCTCCAGAAGTTCGTCTCAGAGGGGCACCCAGCTGTATGAGGTGTCAGTCAGCCCCTACTGGGAGGTGTCTCCCAGTTGGGCTACCCGGGGGTCAGGGACCCACTTGAGGAGGCAGTCGCTCCGTTCTCAGATCTCATACTCCATGCTGGGAGAACCACTAGTGTCTTCAAAGCTGTCAGGGACGTTTAAGTCTGCAGAAGTTTCTGCTGCCTTTTGTTCAGCTATGCCCTGCCCCCGAGATGGAGTCTACAGAGGCAGGCAGGTCTCCTGGAGCTGAGGTGGGCTCCACCCAGTTCAACATTCTGGCCGCTCTGTTTACCTACTCAAGCCTCAGCAATGGTGAGCACCCCTCCCCCAGCCTCGCTGCCACCTTGCAGTTTGATCTTAGACTGCTGTGCTAGCAGTGAGTGAGGCTCCATGGGCGTGGGACCCTCTGAGCCAGGCGCATGATATAATCTCCTGGTGTGCCGTTTGCTAAGGCTGTTGTAAAAGCGCAGTATTAGGCCGCAAGTGACCCCATTTTCCAGGTACTGTCTGTCACGTCTTCCCTTCGCTAGGAAAGTGAATTCCCCAACCCCTTGCATTTCCTGGGTGAGGCGATGCCCCACCCTGCTCCATGGGCTCCACCCACTGTCTGAGAAGCCCCAGTGAGATGAACCTGGTACCTCAGTTGGTCTGCATCACTCATGCTGGGAGCTGAAGACCGGAGCTGTCCCTATTCGGCCATTTTGGCAAGCTCAAAGATCAAGTTTGGTATCATCTCTACCTCAAACCTCACTGGCAGAAATCTGGTCTTCTATTTCCTTTCTATCTCCCCTATAGCATCATCTATAGGGCTTTGCACTCAGCAGGTGATCAACAAATGCTTCTTAACTAAAGTAAGATCCAAGCCACAATATTCTATGAAGCCACCACTTTCATAAAAGATTTCATTCTTTTACATCCAATAAGAAACATATCATAAAAGATTTCTATTAGCGCCATGGTTCACTGAAACTCAATTACAATGAACTATTTTACAAAAATGTCTCATTTAAAACAGCAGATCTCTCTTTTCCTCGGTAAAACAGCACTTTCTGCACACTGCAGTTTTAATTCTCTAGTACTTCAGAATTTTTCTAGGGTGCTGGCACAGCAAATGAATTTTTACAGTAAATGACCACAAAATGTCACATTTCCTCAGAATATCTATAAACACTTTCAATTTTTAAAAATGCTAATCCTCAGATGAGAAGGCGCATTCAATTTAAGGTAAACATATAGAAATTGTAAACCCTTTATTGCCTCCTCCTAAAAGCAAGAGAATGCTCGTGCAGTGTTTTAATTATGATACTGAGACTTACAGTTGTCTTTCCGTTCTACTTTATTCACCCGGTTCTTGGTGTTTAGCCAGTTTGATTATGGATCTAAGAAGCCCCAAGAAGTCTTTGTGCCACTCAAACCGCTTCTGCACAACTAAAAAGAGGCCTTTACTGGACAGTATGAGTCCACCCAGAATCAGAAGCAAAGTGCCAGTTAATATCACAGCAAGTCAGATCTGGGCCTAACTTACCCAGATTACTTGGACCAAATACCTGGGAGGATACTGACTGAAACATCTTTTTTCCAGTTTTGACAACAGCAAAGCTGTGGAACAAAGAGGCATTATAAATACATCAGAATTATATGCAGATGAACTTAAAAGTTGGAAAGTTTTTAAAAAGAATTACACACAGAGATTAAATGTCATGGAGATGGCTAAAAACAACCAACCTTAAACCAAATGAAAACCATGTTAAAAAGTTGCTGATGTGCAACTCAGGGACAGAGAGATAGCCAAATGTGAATCAACTGCAACATGGGTGCACACAGGGTCTACAGTCTGCCACTCTCTTCTAGACTATTTATTTCACATCTTCTCTCACCTCAAATCTTTTCCCCATTCTCACTCTCCTTATAACCTTACACTCCTCTTCAGGGATAAAATGGAACCAATCAGAAAACTTCCACAAATTCATACAAACACACATATCCAATTACCATCATCTCTCTGCTCATATACTCTGTGCCCCTTCCTACATAAATAACTAATGTATGCTCCTAATGCCCAACTTATCCTTTTGTGCCTTGGACCCCATCTACTTGCACCAGGAACTGACAATAATTTCTGTAGTTCTTCCCTCTTTTCTCCTACATTATAAATTAATTCCCTTTCTGCTGAAGCACATACAATCCTGTTAATTCTCCATGCTTTAAAACACACACACACACACACACACACACACACACACCCCTAATTCCTCCTCAGGCCACCCCATCATTTCTCTGCTCTGTTATAGCAAAATGCCGCAAAAAGTCTTTTGAGAACTTCGTTTTAAAATAGTACTTTGTTTTAAAATAGTCAGTGGATACAAATCCAAAATAAACGAAAGAATACTCAAAAGAAGTATAAGAGGTTTACTTGGTTTATTTTTAAAAGATTTGCAAACTTTCTCTAGATTTGAGCAAACATTAGTAGATTGAACAGGTCAATAATGGGTACCTAGAGTAACTGATATACTGTAAAACATGAGCAGTATGTTCTGGCTGATAAATTAGACAGCTGTTCTGAATTTGATTTCACGCTATTTTCACAAACAGCTTATTTCTTGCTACCAGTAATAAAGCTACCTGAAACTATACACAGTTAACATCGTCACCTTTATCTTTCAAGAAAGATATCAAATTATTTGCTTACAGTTAGTTTTGGACATATCCAAAAATATGTCCCCTCTTCAAAATACAAATAGCAACTACATTAGCTCCACATTTATTTCAAAATTATACTATACAAAAATCATATTACAATATGGAGCTTTAAAAAATGCTATTTTCCCCTCTGCAAGTTTTCTTAAACTAATATATTCTTTACTTCCCACATTTTCATAGTTCAAACTTGTAAGCTCAGGGAAAAAAAAAAATCAAGTCGTACCAGTCTTTGATTGCAAAATCCAATTTACATTTTCATCTCCAACCCCTACTAATCAGTGTTATGCAAATTGCAATATAAAATTTCAACCCTAATAAAAATTTAAAGAAAAAAGACTTTAATTTCAAAGTTCATTTTTCAAGTTTGAAATTATTCCATTTTAACTTAATATAAAAGAAATAGTTCTAAAGTAATTCCAAAAACATACACATTTGTATACACCGAGTATCAGCATGATATTCCTAAATAAACATCATCAAATTCGAGAAACAGGTAACTACTCAGATTCTCTTTCTTCAATAAGTTGAACAAGTTCATGCTTCTGGATTTGTTTGTTAATAAACAACAAATTAAATTTATGCAAGGCTCTTTAAGTGACACTGTGTAGTAATGAAAATTCTGACTATAAAAAATGGTAAGCTACTATTTACCCTTGCAGTTATAAGATTCTATTAAAATAATTTATCCTCCTGAAATTTAAGTTTCATTTTTGTGTTCCTTAGTTCAATGTGTAACAAACGTAAAATGAATTCTACACAAATATGTATACTCACTGGAGGTTCCAAATAAAAATATTTTCATAGCAAATTTCATTTATTCCTCTATATGCAGCATGTAGTAGCAAAGCTACTTTTCTTCTCCTGTGTATTATCACAAAATTTCACATTTTAAAAATAAAACTTTATTTCAAATCCTGAAATCACGGAAAAATCTCCAGCCTTACATGAAACTTCTAAGTCTTTTACTTTAATAATACATCTCTACATACAATTGCAGCGATTGTGATGGCTTTTATTAGTATTATATTTCAACAGTCTGTCGCTTTTCACATTCTTTTACTGTTCTGCAAGAGACGTATTAAAAGATTGAGTGACAAATGCCAAGATATTCTGCTATATCTGTAATTATATCAAACAAAATGCCCACCACTTTTTCACCAAAAAAAATTACTTCTTCAACACGTTGGCTACTTTCTACTGAGTCAAAGCAGGAGTCCTCAGTGACCTATGATCAACTCAGACCACCAAGCCAAGTCTGAATTCTTTAGTTAACAACCACTCTCCGTGATACACTTGATCACACTTCTTGCCTTCACTGCCCTTTTATCAGAGGAAACAAATCGGATTTCATCACCTACAGCCAAGACGTCCAAAATCCCTAACTACTTCCTGTGACCAGAAAAAAAATATATATATATGCTTCACTAGACAGGGCACACTGCTGGTCCTCCCCTTTGTCCCACTCTGTAGAGGCAAGCTGGCGTCACAGGCTCCTTGGCTGAAAATCAATATAAGTTAATCCAACCACCCATCCAGTTCAATCTCTCCCTAGAAGGCCTTGAAGACTAATGCTCCAACACCTCAAAAACAGGAAGATGATAAAAAGGCAGAATAACAACAGAGGAATATCCTTCCTACAAGGACAAAGATGTGCTGGGCAAAATCTAGAGAGAAGAAATGCCAAATCTGAATTTAGACGGCCATTTCAACCTGAAATTAATGTTATAACATCCAGAGCACCGCCAAAAATTATAGTCAGAATAAGCCAGACACAAACTGTAGCTATTTGATCACTGATGAACTAAGCCAAAGCTTCCTTTAAATAGCATCCACATCCCAATATTATTTCTCTTTACAGCAAAGAAATCTTGTACTCTCAAGAGCTGACCACAGCATTATCGGAATAGCCTTACATAGAGGCAAGTTTGGGAAAAAAAGGTAAAGGAAATTTAAAGCTTATAGCTTTAGAAGAAACTCTCTACCACCATTTCTTTGGATAGAAGAAACTTGCCAGAGATAGAAAACCAGGAAACCTTTAATTTAGAGTAATTCAGCCTATTTTGTCATCCCTTGGAAACTTTACCATTTCTATGTAGAGTACAGGCATTCAATAGCATAGAATTCAGCTCTGCAGGAATTCACATTTTAAAACATCATTTTTTAAACCAACTGGATACATGAGAACTTTCAATAAAAATATAATAAACTTTAAAATCTTGGCATGTGCAAACTATCAGATCAGCTGCCTAGAATTCAAGCTCACATAAAGACTGAATACACCTGAAATTACATGTGTAGGATCGTAATGGTTACAGCCCACAAGAATTATTTATATCATTCTAGCACTAGTTTGACAGTGTTGCCATTAATAAAGGAGAAGAATTGCTTTTCAGCCCTCAGTGAAAATTTAGCCTGCTATCACTATGTGAGATTCTGACATTACAGGAAAGAAGAACAGCTCTTCTGAAAATTAGTCCTTATTTTAAAAGCTTAAGATACTGAACAAAGATAAAAGAAATTAAAGTAATTCTCAAAGAAAAAACTGTCGATACACTCCAAGCTTCTTCAAGAACACACAGACTTCAGTTTCACATTATAATTAGCTTTCACAATTGAAACTTTGAATTGCTCATGCACAATGACTACGTGAAGGAAAAAAGAAAAACTAAAATATTATAATGCAGCCTGTGATTTACTGGGAAAGGAGAGCTTTAATAGATGAAGTGAGGCTCAAAGAAAAATGGGCTGGAATATATAATACAGGCAACCAACCAGATTTAGGACCCACATATTTAAAGGGCCACAGCTCCTGTCGTGCTTGGAACCTGGAGACACTTCCTCCACTGCCTTCCAACCTGCTACCACGGCCACTTCCGGAGTCTCAATCTCACACTTCCTGCCAAAAATTCAGAAGCCGGGAAGCATATCTGATTGCCAAAAGTACTAAAATCCTGCTACATTATGCATTGAGTGAGTTTGTATGAGGTAGTCTAAGACCTTAACCAACACTGTAATTTCATTTCCATGAGAAAATATATTCTGAGTTTAAAACAACAAACAAAACACAGACTTTGGATAAGGCTGTCTGCACACATTTAAACTTAATTAGAGCTAATAAGCACAGCTAATAGATTTCTTTTACTAAGGTAAACCTGACACTTTCCAGGCTCAACCATTCACCATTAACTTTAAAAAACAAAAATTAAACCAAGCAAGTATCTTATCTTCAACTATGCACAAAGGCCAAAAACTGACTTAAAATTCACAGTAGCCACATACAACAACTTGAAAAATGCTCATGACCTACAGCCCTTTCCCATATGCTATTACATGGCAGAATAAAGCATTTAGCACATATTACAATGAATCCTATATTGGTGATGTTATGGTAACTGGTTTTGGATTCGTTTCTGTGTTTTCACTTTCTAGTGTTGCCAAAAACAGAGTGAACCTATTCCTATAAGTAATTTATTGACCGAATCCTATATTTTAAAACTGACTATTCATCAAAGTTTCTGTGATGAGGTAGGGCTAAAATAGGGCAGGTGGTGGTTTGGACAAATGGACAAGTTATATTACAAGTGACTTTGAGAACTTTATATATATATATCTTTATTCCATTTTAACAACCTGTTTTGAGGACTTCTTTAGTTCCCTTTATTTATATCTCAATACACAGATCCTTAAGATCCAGGGCACATTGAAAGGAAGCTTCAAACAAAGAGACAGGAAAAGTAAAAAAATTTTCTAAAAGGCTGAGAAGAGGGAAAAGGGAAAGGGGAGAAGGCCAGGAATAATCTGTAATCAATCTTTTTTTTTTTTTTTGTATTAATACCGCTTACTATAACTTATAAGGTGCAGGTAGCCATTGCAGATCCAATTTCAAGTTACATCACTAAACTAATGAAAACACCTTTTTATAACTTTTCTGAGATCCCATTTTGTCCTTTTTAAGTGAACCCTTAATTAGACCTAACTTTGATGAACTCAAACCGCCAATTAATACTTCCTAGACCCACTGACTTGTTACTTGTTAAATCCTCCTGAGACATACGTTAAAACCCGATATTTTTAGTAGCCATAGCACTAACACAAATGAATACATTTACATTTTCATTATACTTTGACAGCATTTTTTCCTTAATAGATTTATTTAACATATTATAAACTGTAATATGCACTGAAATTTTTCAGTAAGCAGGCTATTTACATAACAATCACCCAGATGCTATCTAATGCAGTTGACTAGAATAACACTGTTTAGATAGCCATTCTTCTATGAGTTATGGCTCACATAAAAAAAATTAGAGCAAATATAACTCCTATTGTTTTTAAACTCCTTTAAATATGCATCACTACCTCTCTTACTACAATGGCTTTCCAGGTCAAATATCTTTTTATTAAGTCTAAAATCCTGTCAGAGTGTTATCTTCTCCAAGTTCCAATTTCCTCCCATTCCATCATAACCTTCATTCATTTTGCCTTCAGTCACTACCATGTACCATCTAAATTAGAAGCTCTACAAAAGACAAAATATCTTGGGCTCCAAGGTTTTCGATATGCTAGCCTTCATTTCTTTTTTTTAATAAGGTTACATCATCAGTAGAAAATCTTCCCCAACCTTTTACAAACTCAGCCTCTTCTAGAAAACAACAGAACAGTAATTCAGTCACTATAAGAAAGATTTAATGTATTACACTGTTAACATTCTATAAGAATACTAGAGCATTCTACTAAAAAACCTTTAAAGTAAAAACAGGCAGGTTACCTAATTATTTTAAAACAACTGGTGAAAGGCATATGGCTGAAAATACATGTATCGTTCTCATATATATTATTACTTACCTTTTTACATATATATCAAAAGGAGCTGTTTTTAATTTTTACATATTTTAAGTGTTTAAAAAGGCATGGGCAACATACACAGTTAAAGAAATGTAAACATTGTCTCACTGTACCACCTCTCCTCTCCAGCAAACTGAGACTCTAACCAAAAGCATCCAAGATACTTCTGTGCAACTAACATAGAAGTCAAAAGGTTCAGGAATAAAGAAAAACACACACACATTTTCCTCAAAAAATTGGCTTAATGCCTTCATTTGCTACCTATTTTTCCTCTTTTCCTATCTTCCTTCATTTATTATGTTTGACAATTGTAACTACTTGGTTTGTAGAACAATTGAAAGTAACTTTGGAAAACAGTATTTAGACTACTGTAAGGCTAAAGACAAAAAGACTGTACACAAAATTCTTACTCTAGTTAATAAGTCTGTTTCTCACAGGGATATGGGCTAGCAATCCTTTACATGTATACTATCTACTTCACTTTATATGTGTACATACAAAGCAAAGCCACTTTATATGTGTACTATAAAGCAAAGCCACTTTATATGTATACTATGTATGAACAAATAATATTATAGGTAATGAGAACCAAGTTTTTCACTGTCAGAGAAATTACAAATAAGAGAACTGATAAGGCTAGAGTGAACTCTGTGCTGTTGGACTGTAATCCAACATATCAGTATGAACTAATGTTTTTTATTATATATGAACACTAACACATAAATGTACATACCAAAATACAGATTTGTATGTATGTATGAGTTAGTATACATATTTTCCTGACTCTAGTCACTGAAAGCACCTTGAAGCAACTGACACCACAGTAGCAATGAGCACAGGTAGCCCCGAGATCTTGGCTTCTAGATACCATTCTCCAATAAGGGGTCAAGGCACCTTGAAATGGTTGATTCTGGGGCTGGGGCAGGGAACAAACAAGATGAGCCTAGAGCATCCTGCGGTGCCAGAAATTAAGAATGCTCAGAAAAAATGGGAATATATCAAATGGACCCAGGAACCAAACTGAACTTCCAATCGCCAAAGCTAGAACACTGAGCAACAAAATAAACAGCATCGAATTATAATATATAAAATACCTATATATTCATACTGATATAAATTATAAATACATTTTTTAAAAATTTAAAATAAATGGAGCAGCTTTTCCTTACAAAAAAAATCCAATTAATAAATGTAAAAGGCAGTCAGGCGCAGTGGCTCACGCCTGTAATCCCAGCATGTTGGGAGGCCAGGGCGGGCGGATCACAAGGTCAGGAGTTTAAGACTAAGACCAGCCTGATCAACATGGTGAAACCCCATCTCTACTAAAAACACAAAAGTTAGCCGAGCATGGTGGCACATGCCTGTAATCCCAGCTACTCAGGAGGCTGAGGCAGGAGAATTGCTTGAACCCGGGAGGTGGAAGTTGCAGTGAGCCAAGACCAGGCCACTGCACTCCAGCCTGGACAACAGAGCAAGCCTCCATTTAGAAAATAAAATAAAAATAAATGTAAAAGGAAAGAGGGAAATAGAAAATCACCATTAGAACAGGACAGTAATAATTGTTGCAGACAAAAACCCATCGAACAATGAGATATAAAAATACTGAGCCAAAGTTTGAGAAGAAACAGGATATGTGCATAATTCCAAAGTATCTACCTGAAGATACTTAACTGCAAAAAGAAAGTAGCTTTACAGTAGAAAAAGCTGGGTAAGAGCATCTTATTCAAGCATGAACAAGGTTACCTGCACCAGTAAGACACATTAACATAACATACCCTTCACATCATGCACTTAAGGGCACATCGTCTCTGTGGGCCTCTTGCCAACAATGCATTACTTAAAACTAATCATGAGGAAACATGAGACAACCCCAAATTCAGGGACATTCTGCAAAATAACTGGCCACTACTCTCCAAAAGTATCCAGGCCATGAAAGACTTGGAAAGATTAAGGAGACGTGGCAAGTAAATGTAATACGGGATCCCGGATTCAATCCTACACCAGAAAATGGGTATTAGTGGAAAAACTGGTGGACACTGAATAAAGCTTGTAGTTTCATAAATAGCATTATACCAATGTTAATTTTTAATTTGTGGTTATGCAGTATGTTAACATTTGTAGAAACCAGGTGAAAGGCATAAGGGAATTCTACTATTTTGGCAACTTTTTAGTAAATCTAACATCTCAAAATATTTCTTCAATGGTTCCTGGATCTCTTTACTAAGGGCTCCAAGAAGGGCATACCAGGAAGGTAATCCCTGATGTAGAAGCTTGCCTTACACATGCTAATGTTACACTGCATGTAACATTAGTATGTTATGAAGTATAATATTATGGTTGCAGGAAGATAGTTATAATAACAATTCACTGTAGATAAAACAAAGTGGAATAAAAAGCACTCCTTCCACAAAACTGATTACATGAAATTATGTATATAAGGTGGTAAACCACTCCGTTATATTGATGGTACCCAAACCACACTCCTAATATCCAAGTGCTTGTACATCTAGCTCCCAGCTGGGTCATGTGATTGCTTTGACAGTGTAACATTAGCATGCATAAGGTAAGCTTCTACATCAGGTATTACTTTCCTGATATGCCCTTCTTGGAGTCCTTAGTAAAGAGATCCAGGAGCCACACTGGAGAAATCATGTGGAAAGACAGGCCCAGCCAGGCCTTTTCCAGGCCTACCAGAAAAGGCACCTAACAGGTGAGTAAAGAAGCCATCTTGCCGGGCGCGGTGGCTCAAGCCTGTAATCCCAGCACTTTGGGAGGCCGAGACGGGCGGATCACAAGGTCAGGAGATCGAGACCATCCTGGCTAACACGGTGAAACCCCGTCTCTACTAAAAAATACAAAAAATTAGCCGGGCGAGGTGGCGGGCGCCTGTAGTCCCAGCTACTTGGAGGCTGAGGCAGGAGAAAGGCATAGACCCGGGAGGCAGAGCTTGCAGTGAGCTGAGATCCGGCTACTGCACTCCAGCCTGGGCGATAGAGCGAGACTCCGTCTCAAAAAAAAAAAAAAAAAAAAGAAGCCATCTTAAATGTTCCAACCTCAAAAGGTGGCAATTGGAACAGAAGAAAGACCCACCTGATCCAGCCCAGACTGCAGAATCATGAGGAAAAAATAAATCACACTGGGTGATATACATAGTTCATACAACAGTCAGCTGTCTGTTAAAGGTTTCGGTGTGTGTAAGATTCTCTGCTTTATAAGAAAGTCAGTTTTGGAAACACAGCGGACTAAGCTGATAAATAATTTTTTTTTTCTTTTTTTTTTTTTTTTGAGATAAGAGTCTCGCTCTGTCGCCCAAGCTGGAGTGCAGTGGTGCGGTCTCGGCTCACTGTAACCTCCGCCTCCCGGGTTCAAGTGATTCCCCTGCCTCAGCCTCCCAAGTAGCTGGGATTACAGGTGCGCGCCACCACACCTGGCTAATTTTTGTGTTTTCAGTAGAGAAGGTGTTTTACCATGTTGGCCAGGCTGGCCCTCAAACTCCTGACTTCGGATGATCCACCCCCCTTGGCCTCCCAAAGTGCTGGAATTACAGGCATGAGCCACCACGCCCGGCCCATATACAGAACTATTTGAGCATGAACCCCTCTAAATGCTGGATGGAATAGAATAAATAGATAAATACTGCTCTCGAAAAACATAGCTGCCCTCACAAGAGAGGGAAATCCCCAAGTTTGTGTGTAACTGGGGGCAGGGGTTGCCAAGTGGAAATCTGAAGCCAGAGTAACAAACTCACGAGCAGATGCTGCTGAGGCTCAGTGGCAAGAGGGGGAGTGAAGGAAGTCTAGCCAAAGGCTGTGGGCTTTATAGGTTAGGGTTTTGACACCAATGCAAGGACAGGGGAAAAAAAATCATGGGACGTGCAAGATAGAGATTTGGAGCTGAGCAGCCTGGCAAATCAACTTAAAGTCAACTCATTGTCTAAATATATGTGGTAGGATGCTTAGCATATGAGGCATAAAGATGAATAAGAATTCATGTCACTCCACTCCCAGAGCATAGCTAAGCACACAGATCAACTACAGTATCACTCAATAAGTGACACTGCCTTGTGAGCCTCAATTTACTTTTCTCTGAACTATCTTCCTCTCCAAAAGCTTAAAAATAGGCAATCCTTTCTCTTAGACATAACGAGCACACACAGGAATATCAGAAGAAAAAAAACATAAATATGAGAATAAAAAAAAGTTATGTCCCAAACCACTACAGCTACATCTTAGGTATTCATGACATATATCACAGCCTTGGTAAGTTAACTCATAGAAGATTACCAAGTAATGTTTAATGTAAATGCCTGACTGCCCATTAAAATTTGAATGTCAGCTAAAAGCAAATAATGTGGTGGCATGCTACTGTCATTTTTATATGCTTTAGCATATAATCAGACCACCTAGTTATCTTAAAATAGTGCCTGACCAATGATATGAATGAATGAAACTGAGACATTAGGAATGGTTCAATATAAAATAAGCATCTCAGGGAGGAGAATAAAAAAATCCAAGCAGACTATACGGTGGGACAAAGGACAGTATCAGAGAAACCTGTCAACAAGTAACAAGGCCTCATCACTAGCTGGAATTCAGGAGCAAGAATGTCATATTTGAGAAGCTCTGGAATGGGCAGAAAACAAAGAGCAAGGTAAACTCCCAAATCCAGAAAAACTACATTCCTGGGAGTAGTACAAAAAGGCTTCCAAGAAAAAGCAGGAATTGAACCACTTGATCTGAGATCAAAGATGGGAAATATATCCTGGCAACTTTCACCTCGAACACTCAGATCCCAACTACAAGCAAGATTACAATGATTCCAAACCTTGAATATTTGGCTAGAGTTCCTGGAAGTCATCGTGTGGCCAATTCTGTCCACTGTTTCCACCATATCCATCCATCCAACTTCTCTGTCAGTACCACTTCAGTTCATTTAGTTGCTAGTATGCCCATATCCCAGTCCCAGAAGATGAACTGTTTCTGGCCAAAATCAGTCAGAAAAACAGGATTCCACCTGATTGCTTTGTAGGAATGGCCACATAACCTAGTTCTGGCCAATATGAAATAAAATAAGTCAATTATGTGGATTGTGGATCTTCTGAGAAGGCTTTTGGTTTTCTGATATAGGGGGATGAACCAGGTTGGCATGACCCTTTTTAAAATCCCTCCATACTTTTCTTTCTGCTTAGAATGCCTCCTTGATGCCTGAAGTTGTAATAACTACCTCGCCTCTAATGAGATCACAAGCATGAGGCTAACAGCCAACACAGAAAGACAGAAGAGCAAAGAACAGGCCTGCATCCCTACCAACGGTGTATAGCAGCTACGCCAGCCCTCCACCACCTACCTCCAGATTCATCGTTTAAGGAAAATCAATTCCTAATTGTTCAACCTACGGTGAGATGAGTTTCCCTATTACTTATACCCAAATGCATTCCTTAGCTGATGTACTGTTTCCCACTAAGGATAGTGATAGACTCACTGACCAGGTTGAGAATAAACTTAAAGTGATCTCAGAGACAAGAGATGTATAGACTGTGGGGATAAAAAGTCTTTAAAAAAAAGAAATCCCAGCACTTTGGGAAAACTCTATCAGACCATACCACACATATACACTAAAAAATACAAAAAATCAGTATTATGGTATGCCGGGTGGTTACCCAACAGCGGACTCTGCATCAGCCAGACATACAAAACAGTATTGTGGTTGGGTCTGCAGCCAGACTACTTGGGTCTAAACCTCTACTCTGCTGCTTCCTGGACATGTGACCTTGGGCAAGATAGTCAACCTCTCTGTATCTATCTCAGCATTCTCATTTCTAAAACGGGGGTAACAGTATATTCCCCTTAAGAATATTTATGAGAATAGCTGGGCATGGTGGCTCACGCCTGTAATACCAGCACCTTGGGAGGCTGAGGTGGGCAGATCACCTAAGGTTGGGAGTTCGAGACCAGCCTGCCCAACACGGAGAAACCCTGTCTCTACTAAAAATACAAAAAATTATCGGGCGTGGTGGCACATGCCTGTAATCCCAGCTACTCGGGAGGCTGAGGCAGGGGAATCACTAGAACCCAGGAGGCGGAGGTTGCAGTGAGTCGGGAACGCGCCATTGCACTCCAGCCTGGGCAACAAGAGCGAAACTCTGTCTCAAAGAGAGAGAAAAAAAAAAAGATGACTGTGAGAATAAACAAGGTAATACATGGAAAACTTGGAACAGCTCCTTGCATACAGTAAGCTCTCAGTAAATACTGGTAATCATCTGTATTCTGCAAACATATATAAATATATAAAAATGAATGATACAGTTTATGCAGTGCAAACATGACTCAAATTGTGTGGTACAAGTGAGCAGAAAATTCCTCAGAGAACTCACCCACTTCTAACACGTTGTCTCAACTGAGTAGTGCTTCTGTGTCTGTTAATAGCTGCATCAGCAGCTCTAACTCTTGGATGGCATAAAAATGATGCAATTTCACAACAAGAAGATTGACTAAACATAAGCCATTTACACTTCAAAAAGCAGTGCAAGGGCAAAAGCGTAATGTCGGATCTCAACTCAAGTATTGTTTTTACCTGGCAAGTGGAAACAATAACTCATCTCCTAACCGTAATAGAAAGGTTAAATTTATGATAGGCTTCAAGTATACAATACCACCATATGCCTAATCCTTTCATAGTTATCTAGTGTCACAGTCCAATGCACACTTCAATGGAATCACTAGTTTCTATGAATGTCATTAGTATGAGCTGGTCTGCACATGGTTCCCTTCACTGGCTTTTTTTTTTTTTTTTTAATCAACAAGAATTGTCGCAGGCAGATTCTAACAGATCCACTGAAACAGACAAGACTAAATCAGTTGAATTGATAATAGGCAAGAGAGAACCAATTGTTCAATTGAGAACCAATTCAGAAACCAATTGTTCCTATGATAATAGTAATTTGGATCAAGACAGACAGCAAAAATTAAAGAAGGAAACTATTTCATAGTTTTGAACAAAACAGTATAAATATTCCACCAGGCTTCCCACACCCTAACTACTGTGGTTTTGTAAGCTACTTTAGAGCTTTGGGTATTGGACACCTACTTGTAAATTCCCATTGCCATCTCTTTTTTCTCAGTCCTAATCTACGCCTGATGTTCCTATGTAAATATTCCTAGCCTTGTACTTCAGTCTAGGTCAGCTTCTTTTACTTTCCATTCCTTGGATATCTCATGAAGCCTAAACATATGCTATTCTATTTCCAAATTTTAGTTATAATTTTAGAAGTTTAAAATTTGAAGGAGAAGAAAACGTTTTTAGAGTTGACTCCAACACTCGCTGGTTTGGGGAAATAAAGTCATATCTACAGTTAGTAGCACAATGAGATCAAGCATATGGAAATTAAAATGACAAAACTATATAATTGCTGTCCAAATGGAAAGTTATGACTACTGGATACATTTCACTTTTTTAGAAAACAAGTGAGGGAATATAAATACAAATACAGATGGTCCTGCAGTTCATTTCACCTCCTTCCCTTCCCCAGTTTCTGGATCTTTTCAAGGAGCTAGTTCCGTAGGTCAGAGTTAACAATGCAAAAATAGGCTGAAATTATCAGCTTAGCAACACAAGCTCCCCACTCTAGTAACCTGGAAGTTCTCAGACACACAGTGTCACACGGTCACCTGGAGGTCCCAGCAAATATGTGGAACTTTTGTGGGGGTGGGAGGGCGGCAGTTGAGATTCCTCTCCTGGAGTGATTACCAGGGCACCCTGCAGCACAGGCGAGCCTAGCCTAAGTCCCTTCTATGGGATGAGCACCTGAGGAATCCCCCAAGCTCCAAGGTATGTGTGACCTGCCCACTTCGCACATTGTCCTCAAAGGCTCCATGCTATGCTTTTACAGATGCATTTTTACTTTTAATTCTCATGGTCTATGACGGGTCATTTATAGATAAGGAAACCGACTTCAAAGAAAGTTCAGATGACCGATTTACTCACCTTTTAAATTAACAACAAATTAAGGAGAATTTAACTGGCGCTTAAAGAGTGATTTCGAAAAGGTTTAGAATCACGACCTTCATGCAAATATAAAGGGAACACATGCCAAAGATATTATTCAGCTCATCAATTAATGAGGTTATGAGTACAAACTTGAGAGAGAGATAAGAGTGTGTGTGTGTGTGTGTGTGTGTGTGTGTGTGTGGGCAGAGTATTACTGAAATCAATGGTGAATCTGGTTATAAGAAAGGTTCTCAAGCTGACTGGCAAAGCATTCAGGGTGCCTCACTTAACCAACAGGGGACGCTGTACAAACTACTAACAGGCTTTTTGGACCTAATTACTTCATAGAAGTTACTATGAGGTATTTGGTGCTGGTGGCCCGATGAAAAAATTACTGAGACACTGAAGACTAAAACGGGAAGTTTAGTAATCTCTACTATAGAGCAATGAAACATACTATCTGGGGATATTTCTTCAGGGTGGAAATCAATTCTATCCCACTGGACAAAATTCCATTTGCATTATTATAGAAAAGAATCGTGGCCGGGCACGGTGGCTAACGCCTGTAATCCCAACACTTTGGGAGGCCAAGGTGGGTGGATCATGAGGTCAGGCGTTCAAAACCAGCCTGGCCAAGATGGTGAAACCCCGTCTCTACTAAAAATACAAAACTTAGCTAGGTGCAGTGCCAGGTGCTCGTAATCCCAGCTATTCAGGAGGCTAAGGCAAGAGAATTGCTTAATCTCGGGCAGCAGAGGTTGCAGTGAGCCAAGATTGCACCACTGCACTCCCGCCTAGACAACAGAGTGAGACTCCATCTAAAAAAAAAAAAAAAAAAAAAAAGAATCATTTGCATGACTATTCGTTAACTTCTATCCCTACAATGTTGCAAAACTGCCTAATCAAAAAAAAGTGAAAGGTATACACCCTGTATCTAGTCACTTCAGGATCCACTAACCAAGCCCAGCGTTCCACTGAAAAGACTCCTAGCAATCTTTTCTGATCATTTTCAAGTCTTGGACAATGTTTTCCACCTTAGATTATGGGCGGTACTACCAAGAGTACCGCAAAAATCATGATGTGGGAGTGAAAAAAGCAGCAGCAGCGATAATCCATGAATATTTCCATCCAGAGTTGCAGAGCATCCACTGCCAGCAAGGACACATTGAAAGGGACACACTAGTGTGCTGACACTGCCACATAACCTGCTGCAGCCTTTCTGGAAAGCCACCTAAGAACATCAATACTGGAAACCCTAGAGGCTCAGAACTTTGATTATTTAATTCTACTCCCAGAAGTATACACTCAGCATACAATCAGAAGCGGACTAAGGTACATAAACATCTCGGTGTTAATCACAAAAATAAAAATGTTAAAACAATTTACCACCTTAAATATTTCTTCTTTCCAGACGCCTTCAATAAACCCGCAAATCCTTCCGATGTGATCCAAGGTTGCCCCTGCATGTCTCTTATCATACTGTACTCCAATGTCTCACTTGCTTATCCATTTGCCCTACTAGGCTCTAATCTCCGTGAAACCTTGGACCATGTATTTCAATTGCATGGATTTAGTATGATGCCACATGCGTAACAGACAATGTTGGCTCAATGAATAAAATGTTAAACAGCCTGAGAACGTATGTTTCCCCTATAGAAAAGAAACCATAATTACAAGTATTAACAAGTATTTTTCACCAAGAGGCCATTTTAATTCCATTTTCAAATGGCTTTGATACATTCTGACTTATAGTAATCAATTCAGATGCCAGATTCATCCAAAAAAAAAAAAAAAAGTGAGGTCAGAAAAGGCTTTACTGACTTCAAACTTCACAACTCCTCAACTATCATTCCCCAAAATCAAAAGCATGGGCTTATTTAATAGGATGATATCATCCAGAGAAAAGAATGTGATCATGTGACTACTTTCTTTGACTTCAAGCCATATCTAGAAGAATGTATTCAGTCACAGATGTCTCATTTGTAAAGGGATACTCAGGAATTGAAAAGCCTAAAGCAGCATAACTTACAGAACATCTCTCTGGTTAACAATCTTCCAAAAGAAAATTGTTCGCGTGATTTTAACACCCAAACTTTATAGAGTGTATATGTCGCATAATATAGTAATTTTTGGCCAATAATTACAAAGGAAAATTTTAGATTTACTTCCCCCAAACTCAATAAAACACCAAAACAAAATTATATATGAGAAAAGCCTGAAGTCACATCTTAACCAACTACATTGATAGAATATCAGCATTACATGTACACATTTTGAAAGGCAGACCAAGGGCCAAAAAAGTGGATATGCACCTCAGATGTTGCTGATATGGAAAAAGGTATCACCTCCCCACACTGCACTCAGGTGAGCCATCCTCTGCCACTGGGTACGTGTCCTGAACGCATTATCACACTATACATTTCCACAGACAACAATAAAGCTCAAAAGAAAACCACTGGATGTTAATCGTTGAAAAGAAGTTCTAGATAATGATAAATGTTATCATTAAATGTGATGGAGGGTGTTTTTGTTTTAATTATTTTAAAAGGAAGTTGCTATTCCTCTTAGGTAGTGCCTTTCACATTTTAAGGAACATTAAGGCTGACAGAGGGTCTTGTTAAAATGTAGATTTTTATTCAGTCGGTCTGAAGTGGGGCGTGAGATTCTGCTTTTCTTACAGGCATTGAGGCATGCCAATGTTACTGGCCTAAGAATTTCAAAGTAAGTAACAAGACTTTACAGCACCATACAAAGAAATTTATAAACTTAAACAAGGTATGCAACTGTGCGACCTTCCATTTTCCTGCCCCCGCTTCCTCTTTTCTTCTTTAATCCCAAAGCACTGATTGTTTCCCCTGATGATTTATCAAGACCTTCCTCTTCAGGATTCTCAACATCCTGCAGAAGCTGCAATTTAAAATAACAAAAACAGGCCAGGCATGGTGGTACACGTGTAATCCCAGCACTTTGGGAGGCCAAGGCGGGCAGATCACCTGAGGTCAGGAGTTTGAGAGAACCCTGGCCAACATGGTGAAACCCCGTCTTTACTAAAAATACAAAAATTAGCCGGGCGTGCTGGCACGCGCCTGTAATCCCAGCTACTCAGGAGGATGAGGGAGGAGGACTGATAGAACCCGGGAGGCAGAGGTTGCAGTGAGCCAAGATTGTGCCACTGTACTCCAGCCTCAACAACAGAGCGAGATTCTATCTCCAAAAATAAAATAAAATAAAATAAAACAAAAACAGGCCAGGCATGGTTGTACATCTGTAATTCCAGCACTTTGGGAGGCCAAGGCAGGCAGATCACCTGAGGTCAAGAGTTCGAGAAAACCCTGGCCAACATGGCGAAATCGTCTCTACTAAAAATACAAAAATTAGCCGGGCGTGCTGGCACCCGCCTGTAGCCCCAGCTACTGAGGAGGATGGGGCAGGAGGATCAATAGAACATTAGAGACAGAGGTTGCAGTGAGCCAAGATTATGCCACTGCACTCCAGCCTGAGTAGAGTGAGACTCCGCCTCCAAAAAATAAAAATAAAATCATGAAAACAGGACCCTGTAAGCATTCTTGATGAAGACATCTGATTTTCCAGAAGCAGATCACTGATACCTATATTGGGATAGGTTGGAAAGCATTAAATGAAAAGAAAATTGTTGATATGTCTTCCCATGCCTAGAATGGTTCCCAGTACACAGCAGGCAGGCACTCAAATAATTGTTCAACAGATGACTATGATCTGGTTAAGATTTTTCAGTAATTGAAGGGTAATTAGGTAGAAAACAAGTAAAGATCTTCTATGCTATTTAAGGTGGAAAATAAGAGAACTAAAGGTAAACTTCAGCTTCTTTTAAATACACATTTTTAGTCATCAGTTGTCTGTCCAATAACGGTACATGTTTGCTCAAAAAGACTGAGCTATCTGAACATGTTCCAGCAAAAAAACCAGATGGCTATCTCAGAGGATTACTAAGGAAGACACACACTAGGAACGGTACAGTTTGTAAAGGCCTCCTACCCATCCAAAGGATTCACTCACAGCATATGTACTTGGATTAGGAAGAAACTTTTTCTAGAACAGTTTTCCTACTTTGAAAAAAGAAGAGTTTTTTGGCAGCAATTGGGCTGGCAAGTCAAAACCTTACACATGACCTATACGAGTAAATCAAAAGCTTAAATTCACTGGAAGTCATAAAAACAAAAGAAACAATTCCACTGTGAAAAATGAATACCTTCAAAGACAATGGTATGATAAAGATACAGAAATACGCAGAATGAAATCCATTTGTTTCAGCATTTGTTTGCCACCTACAAAGAATAACTTTCGGATGCATTCTACCAACAGCAACAAAAAAAATAAAATTTATTTGATGGAAAGTTAACGCACAAACACATCTCATTTTCCTAGAAAACCTCAAAGATATCTGGTGTTAATGTGTCAATACCCACAGATTTTTTTGGTGTAATTATGCTGTAACATTTTATCACTGTGAATATTAAAACCACTCCCACAGGCTCACTTGATATTTTTAATTGTTTCATCTAAAAAAAAAAAAAAAAACCCATTCTTTCTAATAATGCTACAAAATATAAATTTAGATAATTTTTTAAAGATTTAAAATTATTTTTAAACTCACTTTAGAAGTTTTAGTTTCTAAAGGCATGAACTATTAAAATGCTAACATGGAAAGATGGGTGGCAGGTGCCACAAGACTAAATACCACTGAATCAAAGGAAATTGATTGTCTAGATGATGTGGAAAAGATAGCTTATAAAGTTAATGAGATCTTATTTAAGGCAAGAGAAACAATTTGCTCCTTGACAATGAGGATGCATCAAAATGTTGTCATCAAATATAACTAATCTAATTAAAAGTACAGCAAAAATTAAGGCAAATATGAAAATAAAACAAAATATGAAGAAAAGTTAAACTACACCAAATATAATAAGTAATAAGTAAAAATATAAGTAAAGGGTAGTTAACAGCAAGTCTTAGTAAATTAGAAATAGGCTGAAAGAAATAAAAAGGAAGGATTCCAACAATTATACCTTATATACCAAGAAAACCTTGAACAGTCAACACAGGGAGTGTTCCGGAAACGTTCCAGAGATTTGAGGGCTACATAGGAGGATTTCTGATTGGGTAGGAGAGTATCATAAAATCTTCTAAGCTAGAATTCACAAATTCGTATCTTCCACTATCTGAGATAGCCCTTGATAACAAAAATATCACAATCCTTAAGCAGCAGATAAGGCTAATCCTGACACAGCAGTTTCAGCCAGAAATTTCTTTTTTTTTTTTGAGACGGAGTCTCGCTCTGTCGCCCAGGCTGGAGTGCAGTGGCCGGATCTCAGCTCACTGCAAGCTCCGCCTCCGGGGTTTACGCCATTCTCCTGCCTCAGCCTCCCCAGTAGCTGGGATTACAGGTGCCCGCCACCTCGCCCGGCTAGTTTTTTTGTATTTTTTAGTAGAGACGGGGTTTCACCGTGTTAGCCAGGATGGTCTCGATCTGCTGACCTTGTGATCCGTCCGCCTCAGCCTCCCAAAGTGCTGGGATTACAGGCTTGAGCCACCGCGCCCGGCCCAGAAATTTCTTTACCATACCAGATGAAAGTATCTTAAAAAACCAATCAACAACATCATCAACAACAATAACCCCGAAAGTTTTCTAGGTTTTAAAGCAGGCATACTGCTTTAATCAACAACAACAAAAGTCATTATAATATTAAGGGAAATAGATAATCAGAAAATCTAGGTTTTAGTCCAGTTCTATCTCTAGTATCCATTCCCAAGGCTTTCTTTGGAAACAAAATATTCTTTTCCTTGCGTATAAAGTTCATTCCAAAGTTACAAGGCTACAAGTTGCTCCTTGCTAATATGAATAAAAACAAAACATTTGACAAATTATCACAAATTAAATATAGATCAAGTATGTCTAATGAAAATTTATCATCTGAATTGAGATGTGCTAGATACGTAAACTACACACTGGAGTTTGAAGATTTTGTGCAAAAAAAAAAAATGTAAACTATAGCATTAGTAATGATTTCCATTGACCACATGTCAAAATAGAATTTTAGATTAGATTAGATTCAATAAGACATAAACTTAAAATTAAAATTTGTAACCTTTTTAATGAGACTATTAGAAAGTTTTGAATTATATGATGCATGAAATTACATTTCCATTGTGTTGTACTAAACAGCCTGTTATATACTGAAATCTTTCACAGTAAGATTTGTCAACCCTTTTTTATTTTCCTACAACATCTACTACAGTGTGGCCCATAAGGGATAAACAGGAATGAACAGAAAAACCTTTGTATATAAGTAGAAAACAGCAACTAAATAAGACCGAAATTGACTCTCTGCTTCATATACTACCTATATGCTATTAGAATTACATGTTAAAACCTCTTTTTGGGAAATCATGGTAATACTGAAATATGGACCCAGTCGATGTTTTTTTTTAGTTTACAGCTGAAAAGCTAATTGACATACCCTATTTGTTATGAGCTAAATTGTGCCCACCCACCCCCCGACTCCCACCAAATTCATAAGTTGAAGTCCTAACCCCCAGAACCGCAGAACATGGCTGTATTTGCAGACAGGATCTTTAAAGAAGTAAATACAGTACGGTGAAGTCAGATGGGTGGGCCTCCCACAGTGCTGGGAATACAGGCGAGAGCCACCACTCCTGGCTAAATATAGCACTTTTATTTGTCAATCACGCCTCAATAAATTTGAAAAGATAAAAATAAAAAGATCAGTATTCTTAGTAGACTAGAAATTCAAACCTCTGTAACTGCTGTGTCTTGAGTTTGTGAAATAAGCACAAGGCAAATAACTGTTCTGAGATTTGACTATTTATTTACCTTTATGTTGGCTATAAAGTGTTTAAAGTAAATAGACCTTACTTTTTTAAAAAAAGTTTAAAGCATAGTAATTTCTGAACATAAATTTTCATGATAAAAACTGAAATGATCACAGGCACTGAAGAACACAGCAAAAAGTTTAGATGTCTAAGAGTATGTTGAAAAGGCACCTACGTTTACAAGGCCTCAAACAGCAATAGTACACCCTTACCGGTTAAATATTCTGTATTAATTTAAAAATAAAAACCCTTCAGATGAAAAGTTTAAAAAGACAAAAAACACTTAAAATGCTTGAATTCTTACATGTCACCATTACATGCTTTACATACACTGTTTAATTTTCACAACTCTCCTTGGAAAGTGTCATTCTCCCTATTTTAATAATGAGAAAATCAAAATGTAAAGAACTGCAACCAGAATATATTTTTTAAAAACTCCTAAAATACGTTTTTATAAAAAAGGAAAGACAATCTAATTGAAAAAATGAGTAAGAGCCGTAAACACTTCAGAAGGCATGCAAAAGGTCAATGAACACATTATGAGAAATCTGTCATAAGGAAAATGACAAAAATCATAGAGACACCGCTATACACACCCAACAGAATGGCTAAAATTTAAGAATAATAATTCTAAGGATTGGCAAAGATCATTCTAGGTGGCAAATTTAGCATGAGCTAAGGGAAAATACTGACGCAAGAACAAATGTTCCTATAAGGAAATAGTGGGTATGTGAGTTTACCTTAGTACAAAGAGGTGATTGCACTATCACAGTGACTACTGTTAATAAACAATTTATTGTACACTTGAAAACTGTCTTCGAGATAAGGACTTTAACCTATATTTGGTTGGTAAATCAGAACCATGACATCAATGACACATCTAAATGAGTTTTAAAGTACAGTAGTCCCCCCTTATCTGTATACAACCTGCACACACCCTCCTGTATACTTCAAATCATCTGTAAATTAGACCGTCTGTGGCCAGTTACAAACCCACCCACACAGTGGGGCAGGAAGGAGTGAAGCTGAGCTCTTCCTCCTGTCAGATCAGCAGGGCATTAGATTCTCACATGACCCCAAAGCCTGATGATCTGTCACTATATATACTACATGAAACAATATATACCTATATACATATTACAATGCAATAACAATAGAAATAAAGTGCACAATAAACGTAAGGCTTGAGTCATCCTGAAACCACCACCACCACCCACCCCTCCGCTGGTCCACAGAAAAACTGTCTTCTACAAAACCAGTTCCTGGTGCCAAAAAAGGTGGGTGACTCGCTGCACTGGAGTTCTTAGAATATATCACTCTAGGATAAGGGGGGATTACTGTTTATAAAAAGCTGCTTTGTATAGAATGTTCCAAAGGCAGAAGACACAGAAACTTTCAAAAACTATCTCCTTCTCTGCGATAAATGTCTCTTCCTCCACAATCTGATTCTACCCTCGCTGTTCAACCACGTTCTTCCAAAACCCTCAAGAGCACGCTCCAACCTAGTCACACTATCTCTCACTCACCACCATGTCTATTTTCATGTCCAGATGCAGCACTGAGCTCCCTCTCTAGGATGGCCCATCACCTGCGATGCTCTTCTGGAAACCTCCCTGTGCTTCTCTCCATTTAAATCCAGTGCTCTTTTGGAGGCCCAGCTGATGTCAGAGTTACCCCATGATTTATTTGCCAACTCCAGCCTGCCTCTCATCCTGGTCTCTACAGTTCCTATGTGGGTTCTATAATACATAATTCAAATCTCACTGGAATCTTATGTTTTGTTCTTGACAATTAGACCATAAACTCCTGGATAGAAGGGACCACTTCTTCCAATTTTGTATCCCCCTCAGCACCTAGTACCAAAGAATATACACCAGTTAGCTGATAGATCCTCTTGATAACCAGAAATGCAGACATGTCCTTTGGCCTGGCAACTGCATTTCTAGAAATTGACACTACTAAAATACATAAACATGAAAAATAGTAGGATCAAAGACATGCATTGTAGTCTGTCATAGTACAAACTGGAAGTAACTACCACAAACGTCTATTAAGACTAGTGAGGCCAGGCACAGCAGCTCATGCCTGTAATCCCAACACTTTGGGAGGCCAAGGCAGGAGGACTGCTTGAGCCCAGGAGTCAGAGGTTACAGTGAGCAATCATCACACCACTGCATTGGAGCCTGGGCAGCAGAGCAAGATCCTATCTCTAAAAAAAAGGAAAAGGAAAAAAAAAGAAAGACCAGTGAATTTGAGTCCATACTGCCCATTAAAAAAACAAAACAGTTGGGATATCTATACACACAGACATAACAAAGTAGTAGGTGAAAACAGTTGCAGAAAAGGGTATTCAATAGGCCTATTTTTGTTTATTCATACACACAAAATGTAAAAGAACACACACATTTTTAGATTGATAATGTCTGGTAACTAGGATACACTTTTTACTTAGTTTGAGAAACAAATTAAAAAATGAACAAAGAGCACATATGATGTTTGTAGTAACAAATATTTATGTATTTTAACTCACTGCCCCCAAACAGTAATTTACAAACAATTTGTAATATGAACCCATTTTGTTTAAAGTAGGAGAAATAATAGTTATTTCTGGAAAAGGGAATACAGGAAACTTTCACATTCTAGGGTAGATAGTTGTTTGTTCTTAAATAATGGGCACTTATTTTAGTTATGAAAAAATAAATAAATAATTTTAAAAAGAATTACATCTTTCCCTGAGCTGGTGATCATCCCAGAGGGTATTTTGGTCCACAAAACTTTTCTTAGCAACTTCTTAATCTGTAGAGAACTACCTTTATCGCTGGACTGCCCACTATACTGAATCTTAGTAAGCATTACAGATAACACCAACAAATCAAATTCACAGAAGCTGCTATCAGAAAAACTTCTCTGCCAGATGAGTATTAAACACTAAATCTGTTTGATAAAGGGAATCTCTCCAATAAAAAATTAACCTCAAAAATTTACTGAATTACTGCAAAAGACCGGCATTACACTGGCTCTTACAGTAACAGCTCTGTTGTTAAATACCTTATACTTATCTAGAGTAATCACAAACTTGCCCGAATCCTTGTTTCAAGTTCAAAACTACAGATAAGGCAAGAATCTTACATAGTTTTACCCATAGGAACAACAGGAGGAAACTGTGAGAACCACCCAAGGGAGCACTGGATTCTGTCCCCTGGATCTCTACTTCACATATCACCATTTCCCTACCCGCCCTGTTCCAATGTGGAACTTACAAATGTCCTGACTTAAGCAGTCAAGGCCTTCCCCACTAAGCCTCTAATAAAAACAAAGGGGCAGAGCTATCTGCTCCCTCCTTTTCCATCTCAGTATCCACCCTGAGATTCAACTGCCTTTTTGCTTTCCCCTCAGACTTACTGCTGAACAGCTTATAGCTACTGAAGTGCTTGATTTGTACTAATTCATTTATACACATAATAACCCTATGATGTATTCCTATATTGCAGATGAAGAAATGGAAGTACAAGGTCATATAACTATTAAGTGGCAAAGCTAGGATTTAAACTCAGATATTATAGCTCCTCAATATAGTCTTTATTGCGCAGCAGTCAGTATCTCTTGATATATGTCTTTTAACCTAGAAACCATCAGAAATCTTCAGACAGTAAGGCTCTGAGGTTTCAGTAACAAATCTGAAAGTCAACAGATCACTCGAATCAAATGTTTACTCTAGAAAATGCTATTTGTCCTGGTAATACTGGATAAACGAGAAGTAGGAAATTTGCAAAATGTGCTTGCCAATGCCTTCTGGGTTTTTTTTTGGTTTTTTTTTTTTTTTTTTGGATTTTTTTTGTTTTTGTTTTGAGATGGAGGATGGAGTCTCTCTGTCTCCCAGGCTGGAGTGCAGTGACGCGATCTCAGCTCACTACAACCTCCACCTCCCAGCTTCAAGCAATTCTCCCACAGTTCTCCTATCTCAGCCTCTCGAGTAGCTGGGATGACAGGCATGTGCCACCACACCCAACTTTTAGTAGAGACTATTTTTAGTAGAGACAGAGTTTCACCATGTTAGCCAGGCTGCTTTCGGAATTCCTGACCTCAGGTGATCCTCTTGCCTCAGCCTCCCAAAATGCTGGGATTACAGCCATGAGCCACCGCACCTGGCCTTTTTTTTTTTTTTTTTTTTTTAACTTTTGAAAAGCTGTTTAAGGTAATAAACGCTCAACCTTTTAACCTCCTAAAACAATAACCGGGTTAAGATTCTAGTTCTGTAACTGTTTTCCTTCGCCTGTAGAATAAGACATAAACATGCATATAAAGCAGTTGGCATAACTGTGCGTGGTAGCAGGAGACTGGGATCACTTGAGCCCAGGAGTTTGAGACCAGCCTGGGCAACACAGGGAGACCCCTTCTTTACAAAAAATTTAAAAAGTGGCCAGGTCGGGTAGTGCACACCTGTAGTCCTAACTACTCCAGAGGCTGAGGTGGGAGGATCGCTTGAGCATGGGAAGTCGAGGATGCAGTGAGCCATAATACCACCATTGCACTCCAGCCAGGGCAACAAAGCAAGACCCTGTCACAAACAAAAACATGACTTGAGAGTAAGGAGTCAATGTCACCTACTATTCCCAGCATGTGGAAAAACGTACAAGTTAAACTCAATGCCCTAAACAAGACCCATGAATTCATGTTGACAGAAAACAAATGTAAACATTTAAACAATTATGCTGTTTAAATTTATGAAAGTTATGAGAAAAATAATTAAAAATACTTTAACATTACCAAATTATCACACAGTAGTCAATTACACAACAATGAATGCTAACAACCTGTCTCAAACTCATTCATTCCATCTATTTCCACGTGAAGTACCCAAATGTCTTGTTTTCAAAAGTTTTTCTCTTTCCTGTGCCATGCCTTGTCTTACCTTTAACAATGAGATGATAATCTTTGCTCTCCTTCTTTCCCCCAAGCACCCCCTTACACAACGTTTCCCTTATCTAATTATGTGTTCGTCTGAAGTTCCAGAGACTAATCTTGAAACAATTCAGGCGACTATTGCATTCTCCTCCACCTGGAGATTACTTCAAGGCTGCAGTTAATTTGCAACCCAGTTATACTCCAGATGGCGCCAGCCCATTCAGCAGATGAGGCAACAACCCAAGATAAATATCTGAGCAAGTCACAGAGACTGGGGCCTCCGAGCCCCGATGCCAAGCTCCCCTTTTTAAGCCCTTGCATTTTCTCCAAATTTGAAATGGTTTCTTTAAGGCAGAAGCTTGGACCACTTCCCCACTGCTAGCTTTGGAAAGTAGTCACTTTCCTTTCCGGGCACTTCGTCCTTGTTGATTGGCTCGGCAAGCAGCGGAGCAGCCCAGCCTGCACTCAGTTACACAGTAATTTCAAATCTTAGAAGAACAAAAATCCTGAGTGTCACATACATTTAAAGCACTTGATATAACCATTTACCAATCTTTTATTAGGTAAGCTCGGGGCACTTTGAATGGATTAAAAATGCATCACGGTCAAGCAACGATGACCGTCCCTAATGCCTGCAATGTCTAATGTTCCGCTACGTTCCAGATTTGTTCGTGCTGCTGGTGGAGGCGCAACAGCCGGGAAGAGCTTACTGGGCTCCAGGCGGACTATACACACCATATCGTGTCATTTCGTCCTCACAGCAAGGACTGATACGTAAGCTCATTTTTCAGATGAGGAAAATGAGGCCGGCGAGAGGCTGATATGCTTAGCGGTACAGAGCTAGGAAATCAGGGACAGAACCCAGGCTGGAAGTCACGCTGGCTCTAGAGCCCCGTCCTTTCGACCTGTTCCCGTCGCTGGGGAGGGGCATGTCAGTGACACTAAAACGTGGAAAGAAATACAGTACCAGTGGAAAGCAGGGGCTCCAACGGGGTAAAGGCATGCTCCATAACGGATTATTGGCCTCTGCATTTAAAAAAAAAAAAAAAGTGAAGTTAGACTTTCTCAGTTGTAATTAAACACTGCGCAAAACCAACAGCACGGGAGACGCCTGAACCCGGCACTCGGCAACGGCGCGCTTCGGGACCCAGGAGCCAGCTGAGCGGCGGCGCGGCACCCAGCGTTGGGACCCGCCACGGCTAGCCTGCAGCGCCGCCGCGGGCGGGGTTCACCGCAGACCGGCGCGCGCGGGCTGCTATGAGGTCCGAGGGCTTGCCCCTGCCGCCTCTGCCCGTGGATCCGTCACCATCCGGGAACCTGGGGAGCGAGAGGCGGCCGCCCCCTGCCGCGGCCCGGGCGCCCGGCGGCAGTCGCACTTACACAATGGCGGATGGAGCCACAGAGTGGGGAGCGCAGGCTGCGGGAGCTACGGCGATCAACCGCTCGGCGCGCGGCTAAGGAGCCTCGCGCGCGGTCCTCGCTCGCAGGTTTTAGCCCCCGGGACGCGAGGTGGCCCCGCCCGCTTCCGGGAGCCGGAGGCAAGTGGGAGCCGCGCCCCGTGCTCTGTGTCCGGCACCATCCGCCTCAAGTCTCCAATGCTGCGTTCTCTGGGCTGGTTCTGCTAGCTGTGGCATTGCTGCCGGGCCCTCTGCACTCAGTCAGCTTTAGAAAGGAGGCCACCGTTTGCTCCAAACTAAGTGGCGAATTCCCCATCACCCATGCTTGACCTGGCTTCCGAGCCAAACAAAACTACACAGTGCTGCTTACCGGTGTCCTCCCTGAGCCGTCGGGTTAAAAGCTTTCCTTCCTGGCCGGGTCCGGTGGCTCACGCCTGTAATCCCAGCACTTCGGGAGGCTGAGGCGGACGGATCACAAGGTCAGGAGTTCGAGACCAGCCTGGCCAGCATGGTGAAACCTCGTCTCTACTAAAAATACAAAAAATTAGCCGGGCATGGTAGCGCTCGCCTGTAATCCCAGCTATTCGAGAGGCCGAGGCAGGAGAATCGCTTGAACCCGGGAGGCGGAGGTTGCAGTGAGCCGAGATCACACCACTGTACTCCCAGCCTGGGCAACAGAGTGAGACTCCATCTCAAAAACCAACAACAACAACAAAAAAACTTTGTTTATTTAGGGAACACTCCGTTAAGAGCTTTCCTTCCTTTGCTTTGTGGAAACAATTTTTTTGTTGGAAGAAACTTCAAGCCACCTATCTGCAGCTGCAAAGCATCACTCTTGCAATACAGGCTTTTCCAATACTGAGCAAACCTAATCTCCCTCTACCCTCTTAAGGTTTCCACCTGGGCCTAAGAGGTCAAATTGACATAAGACAGTTTAACAGGAGAAAAGCTTACAGCTGTGTGCATGGGCGTCCACAAGAAAAGACCCAAAGAAGGAGGAAGCCTAAATGCTTATATACGGGTTTAGCTACAACAAATCTCAAAAGTCCATGTTTAAATATGACCTTAACGAACCTAAAAGACAACTGAGTGTAATACAAGGAAATTATCAGCACAGGTAGTAGACAAGTGGTTGTCATGTGTTTATTCAATGAAGAGCTATTACCAGTTGATGTGTCCACGTTCTTGGCGTCTTGAACAAAGAATTGGACAAAATGTACAAACAAAGCAAGAAAAGAATGAAGCAAAAAAAAAAAAAAGCAGAGATTTATTGAAGATGAAAGTACACCCCATAAGTTAGGAGCCCCCGAGCATAGGGGCTCAAGAGTGCCGTTAGAGAATGTTCTGGGGTTTAAATGCCCTCTAGAAGTTTCCATTGGTTACTTGGCATATGCTCTATGTAAATGAAGAGGATGAAGTAAAGTTCAAACTCATTTAGTGGATATAAGCCTTATGTAAATGGAGAGGATGCTTCCTGTCATTGCTGAAGTATTTCAATTTGATTTATTTCCAGGAAGTCAGCGTGAAGCAACCTTACATTCCCTGCCTCCAGACCCTATTCTCCTGCTTCAGAACTACATGTCCATTAGTAAAAGCCAAACCAGAAAAATCATAACCAAGGATATAAGCAGGCAAGGCAAATTATAGAAGGTAGTCAAATGGCAAAAACACATCACCAGTATTCAGAACGCAATCTTGAACAATGAATTCAATGGCAGATTGTAACCGATTTTTTAAGCAGTAACAAAAATTTACCTTTACTGATCGATTATTATGTTCCAGTCAGTGTTGAGGTCTTTCATATTTTATTTAATTACCCTAAAATGTAGGCTCCAGGAGAACAAGGACCAAAATTTAATTGTTCGCCTTTGAAACCTCACTCTAGCACAGTTTACTTGTTAATGATGTGTCTCCCCCTACTAGAGAGCTGGCTCTCTAAGGGCAGGAGCCATGTCTGTCTCCTTCCCTGCTATTTCTCCAGCCACACAGCGTGTCTCACCGAGAGAAGTTCAGTAAATGTGAAACAGATTAACAACTAATGGGGAAAAAATGGAGAACTATGGTACTTCATACCAGGAATTACAGGCGTACCTCCTTTTATTGTGTTTAGCTTTATTGTGCTTTACAGATACTGCATTTTTTACAAATTGAAAGTTTGTGGCAACCCTGCATCAAGCAGGTCTATCTGCAACATATTTCCACAAGCATACACCCGCTTCATGTCTCTGCATCATATTTTGGTAATTTTCACAATACTTCAAACATTTCCGTTAATACTATATTTATTATCGTTATCTGTGTTCAGTGATTTTTTTATGTTAACTCTTGTAATTGTTTTGGGGTGCCACCAGCTATGCCCCTATAAGACGGCAAACTTAATAGATCAATGTTGTGCGTTTCTGACTGCCCCAGGACCAGTACATTCTCCTGTATCTCTCTCACCTTGGGCCTCCCTATTCCCGAAGACACAACAATGTTGAAATTAGGCCATTTTATATCCCCACAATGGCCTCTAAGTGTTCAAGTGAAAGGAAGAATTGCATGTGTCTCACTTTAAATCAAAAGCTAGAAATGATAAGATTAGTGAGAAAGTTTTGTCAAAAGAAAGCTAGGTTTTTTGTATCAGTTAGCCAAGTTGTGAATGCAATGCAAAAGTTCTTTAAGAAAACTGAAAGTGCTACTCCACTAAACAAGTAAATGGTAAGAAAGATAAACAACCTTACTGCTATGAAGAAAGTTTGAGTGGTCCGTGTAGAGATACAACCAACAACATTACCTTGAATGAAAGCCTGATCCAGAGCAAGGCCCTGATTCTCAATTCTCTAAAGTCTGGGAGAAATGAGTAAACTGCAGGAGAAAAGTTTGAAGATAGCAGAGGTTCATGAGGTTTAAGGAAAGAAGTCATCTCCATAACATAAAAGAGCAAGGTGAAGCTGTGAGTACTGATGAAGAAGCTGTAGCAAGTTGACCAGAAAATCTAGCTAAGATCATTGATGAAGGTGGCCATACTAAGGGATAATTTTTCATGGAGATGAAACAACCTTATATTCGAAGAAGATGACATCTAAGACTTTCATAGCTAGAGAGAGAGGAAAAATCAATGCCTGGCTTCAAAGCTTCAAAAGACAGGCTGACTCACTTGTTAAGGCCTAATGTAGCTGGTGGTTGTCAGTTGAAGCCAATACTCGTTTACCATTTTGAAATTCCTAGAGCCTTTAAGAGTTATGCTAAATCTGGCCAGGAACGGTGGCTTACACCTGTCATCCCAGCCCTTTGGGAGGCTGAGGCGGGCAGATCACGAGGTCAGGAGTTTGAGACCAGCCTGACCAAAATGGTGAAACCCCGCTGCTCTCACAGCACTGCTCTCCAGCCTGGGCGACAGAGCGAGACTCCATCTCAAACAAACAACAAAAAAAATTACGCTAAATCTTAGGAAAAGTATCAAATGCATGCAGGGCTTAAAACCTAGATGACAGGTTGATAGGTGCAACCACCATGGCACATGTATACTTATGTAACAAATCTGCACATTCAGCACATGTATCCCAGAAGTTAAAGTGTGTGTGTGTATGTATGTGTGTGTGTATATATACACATATATATACACACATATATACATATATACACACACATATATACATATATATACACATATATATATACACACATATATATACACATATATATACACACATACACACATATATTTTAAAGTCATACCTAGGTATTTAGTAGAAATGAAAATGTGTGTCTTCAGGAAGACCTATGTATAAATGTTCAGGACAACTTTAAAAAAAAAAAAAGAATTATGCTAAATCTACTCTGCCTGTACTCTAGAAATGGAATAACAAAGCCTGAATGGCAACACATCTGTTTACAGCATGGTTTACTGAATATTTTAAACCCACTATTTCACCTCCTAGAAAAAAATTCCTTTAAAAATTTTACTGTTCATTAATAGTGCACTTGGTCACCCAAAAACTCTGATGGCAGTTAATGATTTCATAGCCTGCTAACACATCCATTCTGCAGACCATGAATCAAGGAGTAATTTCTACATTCAAGTCTTATCATTTAAAAAACACATTTTGTAATACTGTGGCTGCCATAGATAGTGATTCCTATGATGGATCTGAGTACAGTACATTGCAAACCTTCTGGAAAGGATTCGCCATTCTATATACCATTAAGAACATTCATGATTCAAGGGAGGAAGTCAAAATATCAAAATTAATAGAAGTTTGGAAGAAGTTGATTCCAATCCTCATGGCTGACTTTGAGAGGCTCAAGACTTCAGTGGAGGAAGTAACTGCAGATGTGGCAGAAATAGCAAGAGAACTAGAATTAGAAGTGGAGCCTGAAGATGGAACTGAATTGCTGCAATCTCATCATCTTGGCTTACTGCAACCTCCGCCTCCTGGATTCCAGTGATTCTCATGCCTCAGCCTCCTGAGTAGCTAGGACTACAGATTTGTGCCACCATGCCTGGCTAACTTTTGTAATTTTAGTATAGATGGGGTTTCACCATGTTGGCCAGGCTGATCTCAAACTCCTGGCCTCAAGAGATCTGCCCATTGTGGCCTCCCAAATTGCTGAGATTATAGGCGTAAGCCATCACGCCCGGCAAATACACCATATATTTTGAACGCCACCAGTATAAGAAAATGAGGGCAGAGCCAGAGAATATTTGGTGAGGAAGACAGAAGACCCTTCTTTGTATCCTGGAGAAAATGATGTATCTTACTACTTGGAGTTCCTTCCTACTTTGTGGAGTCATACTGTGGCCCTGTTTACCATCAGTATTAACCTTTTTGGGATCACAGAATCAATTGAAAATTTTGTTGAAGATTTGGAATCTCTCCCCTGAAAATTGTTCCACGTATGTATGTATGCACACGTGCTTGTATTTATCCTGCTTTCCTTGGAAGCCCCAAATGTACCAAAGGTTAACAATAATTACTCATTAAATTTATTTTAATATACATTTTTATAAACGTCTTAAACTTCTTTAATATACATATTTTTAAAAATGTGTTAATATAATTTAAAAAGTATATGAAATAAATAAACATTGGTATCACTCTCACCCTACTGGCTCCTACCTACTATATCCCTTTTTCTCAGAGGTCGTTTTAACAATTCAGTTTCTCTATGACTTTCCAAATCCATTTTCTATGCATAATCAAAAACAGAAGTGAGACCATTCTACCATTTCTTCTTTTTTTTTTTTTGGAGATGGAGTCTCGCTGTGTCTCCAGGCTGGAGTGCAATGGCACAATCTCGGCTCACTGCAACCTCTGCCTCCCAGGTTCAAGAAATTCTCCCGCCTCAGTCTCCTTAGTAACTGGGACTACAGGCGCATGCCACCACGCCCAGCTAATTTTTGTATTTTTAGTAGAGACAGGGTTTCACCATGTTGGCCAGGATGGTCTTGGTCTCTTGACCTTGTGATCCGCCCACCTCAGCCTCCCAGAGTGCTGGGATTACAGGCATGAGCCACCGCGCCCAGCTATTCTACCATTTACATTTACAAAATTTACTCTGTTGGTGACATTTTTCCACATGAGTGGAATTAAAATATTAATTCCACATGTGCCATAAATATGGCACATGAGGCCATATTTGTCTAGCTCATTCTTTTTAATACAGCCATACTTTGGAAATACTGTGGGTTTGATTCCAGATACCACAATTAAGTCAGCTGCACACATTTTTGGGTTTCCCAGTGCATATAAAAATTACCTTAGGGCGGGGCACGGTGGCCCACGTCTGTAATCCCAGCACTTTGGGAGGCCGAGGAGGGCAGATCACGAGGTCAGGAGTTCAAGACCAGTCTGGCCAACATAGTGAAATCCCATCTCAACTAAAAATACAAAAAATTAGCCAGGTGTAGTGGTGTGCACCTGTAATCTCAGCTAGTCGGGAGGCTGAGGCAGGAGAATCACAATAACTTAACACTATTCTGTAGTTGCCCAGGCTGGAGTGCAGTGGCACGATCTTGGCTCGATGCAACCACTGCTGTCCGTGCTCAAGCGATCCTCACACCGCAGCCTCCTGAGTAGCTGGGACTACAGGTGGGTACTACCACACCCAGATCATTTTTGTATTTTTTGTAGAGACAGGGTTTTGCCATGTTGCCCAGGCTGGCCTCAAACTCAAGCTCAAGCACTCCACCCACCTGGGTGTTGTACCCAAAGTGCTGGAATAACAGGCATGGGTCACCGCGCCTAGCCTAAGCAGCTTTTTTACTTGCGTTCCTCAGAAGATATCTAAAAGTGAATAATGTGTTATAAACTCCAAAGGATATTGGTGATAGTGTACAGTATTTTCAAAACTTATTTCACTGCAGAGCACTTTTATCATAGCATTGTTTGGAACAATATTAGATATGTTTTTAATTTTTTTTTTTTTAATGACAGGGTCTCCAGGCTGGAGTGCAGTGGCGTGATCTTGACAATTAAGGAGATGGTTTTATTCAGTCTTTTGCAATAAGCAGAACACCCTAGACCCTAATGTCAGAGTGTCTTGGCAGTGTGATTTTCCTTTAGATTTGTTTGTTTGTTTTTAGCATAGAAACAGCATCTCACTCTGCCTCCCAGGCTGGTCTGCAGTGGCATGATCCGAGTTCACTGCAGTCTCAAATTCCTGGGCTCAAACCATCTTCCTGCCTCAGCCTCCTGAGTGGCTCGAATTATAGGTGCCACCACACCTGGTTCTTTTTTTTTTTTTTTTTTTTTTTTTTTTGTAGAGCCAAGGCCTTGGTATGTTGCCCAGGCTCCTCTTGAACTCATGTCCTCAAGCAGTCCTCCCACCTCCACTTCCCAAAGCACTGAGATTACAGGCATGAGTCGCTGTGCCCAGCCCTTCTTAGACTTTTATAGAAAGGAGCAGACGTGGGGCGATTGCCATTTGGGGTTGTTTTACAATCAGGGGAAGTCCTGGTCGGTTGGCGGAACAGGCAATGTTTATGTCAGTGTTTGGCTAGTTTCAAACCGACAAACTGTTCTAATCTCAGCTAAATCATTCATGAGACAAACAATGGGGACTTGGAGAGTTCATGACTGACCTTGTCAGCAGGTTCAGGCAAAAACAAGGGAGTCATCTGAGAGTATTACAGAAGCCAGGAGAAACAGACACAGTCTTATCTACCTCATGTGAGAAAGGGTAGTTCTTTGAGGTAATTCATTCCTGGAACACAAAAGGCAAGGCAGGGCTAGGGATGGGTCTCAGAAAACGAAAGGGTGAAGGAATTTCTCAATCATCACTGTTTTTCAGTACAGGGCTCAGGCAATGTTAGAAGCTTCCTGAAAGTTTCACACTCTACTTTTGCTTAAAACAAATTGTTCAGGACTTAATCACATGTCTTCAATCTGGCTTTAGGGACAGGTGGAAAATGGAGTCTTTTAGATGAGAAGCTTGAAAGGAAAATATCTTGGGCCTCTTCAAGCTGGGAACCCCTGGGGCAAATCTGCCTCCCATTCTATTCAAAGTCATTCCTCTGCTCACAGAGATAGATGCATATTCTGATTGCCTCCGTTGGAAAGACTTATCAGAAACTCCAAAGAATGGAACCATCTGTCTCTCTCCTACCTGTGACCTGGAAGCCCTCGGTGGGGGGGGCCTTGCTTTGAGCTGTCTCTGCCTTTCTGCAGGGAAGTAATGTACTTCATACATATTGATTGATGTCTCGTGTCTACCTAAAACGTATAAAACCAAGCAGTGTCCCGAACACCCTGGGCGCCTGTCCTCAGGACTTCCTGAGACTGTCACAGGTGCGTCCCCAACCTTGGCAGAATAAACTTTCTAAATTAACTGAGACCTGTCTCAAATTTTCGGGGTTCACGGAGGTGATATGGCCAGGTAAAAACTGAGGCTATTACTAAATAGAAAAAGGAGAACAGATGTGGAAAGCAAACTAGTCAACTCGTTGTGCCGCACCCAGATGACCATATGACCCTTTTCTGCCCATGTGACCCTTTTCTACCCTTGTCCCCTCTGATCTTAGTACCCACTGTGAACAATGATTATGCAAAATGGAGTCATTTTTGGCATACCCAATTAAAATAGAGTCAGGGGACCATAGGCAAAAGCACGCATGTCACAAATACCTACCCCAAGAGCTGTCTCACAAACCTAATCCAAAACGTCGAAGGCCTGCTACGACTTTCAGTTTATAAATTTTACCTAGTAACTGCTGCCAGTCACCAGTTCCCATAAGATACTGACAGTACCCCCTTACCTAACCTTCCTCTTTTTCCCCAATAAAACCCCAGCCTTTCCCTTCATTCTTTGGACACACCTAGGGGCTACCCTGGTTTGTGTATCCCAAATTGCAATTTTTTTGTATATTATTCCCAAATAGACCCTTTGATTGGAGATTCATCTCTCCCTGTATTTACTGCACATTGACATCAAACCATAGTCCAAGTTCTTTTTAAATTCTGAAATAAATCATATCAATTTGCTGAAAACTCATCAGCTAATTTTAGAATAAAATGCATACTGAAAAGACCCTGAATAAACTGGCTTTTCTCTATCTCCAATCTTATTCTGCACCATTCTTCTTACGTGTGAAGTACCAGTCAAACTTGCTTCTTTTCTGTTTTTGAACAAGTCTTTTCTATTCCTTTTCCCTCTGCTAGAATGTTCCTTCTCTTTTCCCCACTTATTCACATAATTGGCTCATTCTAAGCTTACATAGCACCTCTTCAAAGAAGCCTTCTTTGATTTTTTAATTTAAAACAACCTCCTCTGATTACGCTCTCTTATCACAGTTTTCCTTTTTGGGAACACTTGTCTTGTTAAGTTATTTATTGACTTTCTCTTCCATGACAAGGAAGGGATTTGGCCTGATCTATTCAATGCTATATTTTCACTGTCAAACACAGTACATGGTGCATGGTAAACTCTCTCTCTCTCTCTCTCTCTCTATATATATATATAAATAAATTTGTGAAGGATTCATTAGCCAACATAAGGTGTACATATCACACAGCAATGTCTACTATATCATAGAATAAATATAAACTAAATCAATACTACCATTTATTTAATCTATGGATAATATTTAGTACATAAAAATTTGGGGACACTTGGTAATCACTCCGTAAACTCGCAGGCATCAACACCCTACAGTCTGAAAGTCACTGGCATATTAGAAAACATCTTTGACTGGGCATGGTGGCTGGCACCTGTCATCCCAGCACATTGGGAGGCCAAGGCGGGCGGATCACCTGAGGTCGGGAGTTCAAGACCAGCCTAACCAACATGCAGAAACCCCGTCCCCACTAAAAATACAAAATTAGCCAGGCGTGGTGGCACATGCCTGTAATCCCAGCTACTCAGGAGACTGAGGCAGGAGAATCACTTGAACCCAGGAGGTGGAGGTTGTGGTGAGCCGACAGATCGTACCATTGCACTCCAGCCTGGGCAACAAAGAGTGAAACTCCGTCTAAAACAAAACAAAACAAGGCCGGGCGCGGTGGCTCAAGCCTGTAATCCCAGCACTTTGGGAGGCCAAGACGGGCAACAAGGTCAGAGATGGAACCATCCTGGCTAACATGGTGAAACCCCGTCTCACTAAAAATACAAAAAAAAAGGTCCTGTAGTCCCAGCTACTCGGGAGGCTGAGGCAGGAGAATGGCGTGAACCCGGGAGGCGGAGCTTGCAGTGAGCTGAGATAACTGCACTCCAGCCTGGGCGACAGAGCGAACTCCGTCTCAAAAAAAAAATAAAAATAAAATAAAACAAAACAAAACAAAATCCTTGTTTTAGGAGTCAGCAACCTGGCCCTCAGTAATGAAGGGAACAAACTCCTTTCTTGTTTGTTAAACCACTCTTCTGTTTGTGAAAGCTCTATCTTGTTTAAGCCACTCGTATTTAGTTGGGTTTTTTTGAGGGGCGAGGGGGCAAGAGTTGGTTATGTGATACTCACCCTTTGTCCTAATTGATACATCTATTAACAAATGATGGCAAATTGATCTAGAGTGAACAGAGTGAAAAGATCTGGAAAATATTTTGGGACCAGAATTGACATTTTGGTTATGCATTAGATATAGAGTGTGAGAGATTTGACTCCTAAATTTTTAGCTTTTGCATCAAAGCATATAGTAGTTTCATTTACTAAGATGGGGAAAGACAAGACTAGTTAAGGAGGAGGAAAGTAAATTTAAAATGAATACTATATTCATTTTATATATTTGGGTGTGGTGGCTCAAGCCTGTAATCTCAGCACTCTGGGAGGCCGAGGCTGGCAGATCACCTGAGGTCAGGAGTTCAAGACTTGCCTGGACAACATGGTGAAACCTGGTCTCTACTGAAAATACAAAAATTATCCGGGTGGGGTGTTGGGCACCTGTAATCCCAGCTACTTGGGAGGCTTGTTTGAACCCGGTAGGCAGAGGTAGCAGTGAGCCGAGATTGCACCACCGCACTCCAGCCTGGGCCACAGAGTGAGACTCCGTCTCAAAAACAAAAAACAAAAATGAAATGAATACTATAATAAATGTACATAAAAACCTCACCTAATTTACGGCAATCTTGATGATTATGTATATTTCAATCAATAGATTTTAGAAGTTTGCAGAGCCTACAAAAATATACACCCAAAGGAAAATAAATCGTTCTACCATAAAGATACATGCACGTATACAGTCATCACAGCACTATTCACAGTAGCAAAGACATGGAATCAACCTAAATGCCCATCAATGGTAGACTGGATAAAGAAAGTGTGGTACATATATGCCACAGAATACTATGAAGCCATAAAAAAAGAACAAGTCATGTACTTTGCAGCAACACAGATGAAGCTGGAGGCCATTATCCTCAGTGAATTAACGCAGGAACAGAAAACCAAATATCACATGTTCTCACTTGTAAGTGAGAGCTAAGCATTAAGCACACATGGACACAAAGAAGAGAACAAAAGACACATGTGCCTACTTGAAGATGGATAGCGGGAAGTGGGTGAGGATTGAAAAACTACCTACTTACTATGCTTACTATCCAAGTGACAAAATAATCTGTACACCAACCCCCCATGACACACAATTTACTGGTATAACAAACCTGCACATGTACCCCAAACCTAAAATAAATAAAAGTTTAAAAAAACATTTCTAATTCCACCATTAGAAAAATAAAGTATAAGGCTGGACGCGGTGGCTCACGCCTGTAATCCCACCACTTTGGGAGGCCGAGGCGGGTGCATCACGACGTCAGGAGATCAAGACCATGCTGGCCAACATGGTGAAACCCTGTCTCTACTAAAAATACAAAAAATTAGCCGGGCGTGGCGGCACCTGCCTGTAGTCCCAGCTACTTGGGAGGCTGAGGCAGGAGAATCGCTTGAACCCAGGAGGAGCAGATTGCAGTGAGCCTAGATCACATCACTGCACTCCAGCCTGGGCAACAGAGCAAGACTCTGTCTCAAAAAAAAAAAATAAATAAATTTAAAAAAAGAACAAGAAAGTATAATATAAATTGGTCCCCCTTTTTTTTTTTAAGGCTTTTATAAATAAAAACTGTTCCCATTTTCTTAAATGAGAAGACTCATGATGTTAAAAAAAATTCCTGGCCGGACGCGGTGGCTCATGCCCGTAGTCCCAGCACTTTGCGGGGCCAAGGCGGGCGGATCACGAGGTCAGGAGTTTGAGAGCAGCCTGGCCAACATGGTGAAACCCCGTCTCTACTAGAGACACAAAAAATTAGCTGGGTGTGGTGGCGAGTGCCTGTAATCCCAGCTACTCCGGAGGCTGAGGCAGGAGAATCACTTGAACCCAGGAGGCAGAGGTTGCAGCGAGCCAAGATCATGCCATTGCACTCCAGCCTGGGCAACAGGGCGAGACTCCATCTCAAAAAAAAAAAAAAAGAAAGAAAGAAAAATTTCCCCAAGTAACTCTAATAAACGTAGTACAATACTTTTCAAAGTCTCAAAAATATGTTTAATGAAAACTTTTTCCTGCTACCTATAGAAAACCATATATTACCATGATAATTAAAACCATGTAGCATTGGCATAGAAATAGTTTCATAGCTTGAAAGAACAAAATAGAGTTCAGAAACAAAGTAATATATGTGGGAATTTAGTTTATGATAAAGGTGATGTTTTACCATAGAGGAAAAAGTATAGTGGTGTATTTAATAAATATTCTTGACATAATTGTCTATACATGGAAATGAGCAAAAGTCAATTTCTACTTCATGCCATACAAGATACATTTCTAAAAGCTAAATATAAAAGTCAAACCCAATTATTGAATAAAGATTTTTAAGAAAATTAGTATAGTGAAGAGCTTTCACAGTAATCACAAAACTTGTAAGTCAACTCAGATTTGACTAAAATATTTAAACTTCTATAGAGTATAAAACAAAATTAAGAGAGATGCAACACACAAGAAAGAAATACGTGCCACATAAATATATAACAGGCAAAATCCTACTGTCCAGAACATCAAAAGAACTTCTGCAAAGCAATAAGAAAAAAACAAAGATCAGATCATGGAAGAAAAAAATACAAAATGCCAATAAATACATCAAAGATTCTCAACTCTCTAATCATCATTGGAAATAAAAACTAAAACAATAAAAAATTTTAATTAAAGAATTAAAAAGATTAATATCTAACGTTAAAGAGGACTTGCAAAAATGGTGTTTTCATAAACCCCGGTGTATTATAAATGGGTAAATCCTTTTCAGGTAAGTGATAATATCTCTCATTAATTTAAATGTGCATCCCTGATACAGTCATTCCATTTGTCAGAATCCATCATTATTCAGCTGGAATTTTACAAATTTCATTAATCTTCTGAAAAGATGCTTTTTAATTTTCATTAATCCTCTCAATTTTTTTTTCTACTTTATAAATTTGAATATTTTCCTTCTACTTATTTTGGATTTGATTTGCTCTTCCTTTTTAGCTTTTTAAGTTGAAAGGTTAGGTTTTTGGTTTTAGATTCTTTTCACCAAATATAAGCATTTAAGTCTCGAAATTTTAAAGCATTTCAAAAGTTTAATGTGTTATGCATTATCATTACAGTTCAAAATATTTTCTTATTTCGTTTATTATTTCTCTTCTTTGGTTTATGCACAATTTAGAAGTATGATACTTAATGTCCAAATAATTTTGAATTTTCTAGCTATCTTTTGGTTGTTGAGTTTCGGTTTTATTCTACTGTTGTCTGAGAACATACACTGCATATTTCCACAGACTTGTTTTATGGTTTTATGTCCTGGCATATAATCTATCTCAGGGAATTTTCCACTTGTAAAAAAAATTGTATTGTGTAGTTGTTTTCTGTAGTGTTCTGTACATGTTTATTATGTCAAGTTAAATGATAGGATTGTTCATGTCACGTATATTGCTACTGAGGGGATATCACCACCGACCCCACAGAAATACAAACTACCATCAGAGAATACTATAAACACCTCTACGCAAATAAACTGGAAAATCTAGAAGAAATGGATAATTTCCTGGACACTTACACTCTTCCAAGACTAAACCAGGAAGAAGTTGAATCCCTGAATAGACCAATAGCAGGCTCTGAAATTGAGGCAATAATTAATAGCCTACCAACCAAAAAAAGTCCAGGACCAGATGGATTCACAGCTGAATTCTACCAGAGGTACAAGGAGGAGTTGGTACCATTCCTTCTGAAACTATTCCAATCAATAGAAAAAGAGGGAATCCTCCCTAACTCATTTTATGAGGCCAACATCATCCTGATACCAAAGCCTGGCAGAGACACAACAAAAAAAGAGAATTTTAGACCAATATCCCTGATGAACATCGATGCAAAAATCCTCAATAAAATACTGGCAAACCGGATTCAACAACACATCAAAAAGCTTATCCACCATGATCAAGTGGGCTTCATCCCTGGGATGCAAGGCTGGTTCAACATTCGCAAATCAATAAACATAATCCAGCATATAAACAGAACCAAAGACAAGAACCACATGATTATCTCAATAGATGAGTTTCTCTCTAATTGTTATATCAATTACTAAGAAAGTAGTGTTTAACTTTCCAACTAAACTTGTGTATTGTCTATTTCTCCTTTTAGTTTTATCGGCTGTTACTTCATTTATTTTGAAACTACAGTCAAGCACAGCATAACAATGTTTTGGTTAACAACAGACAGCATACATGATGGTGGTCCCATAAGTTTATAATACCTTGTTTTTACTGTACCTTTTATATGTTTGCATATGTTTAGATACACAAATACTTGCCATTGTGTTACAATGGCCTGCGTATTCAGGGTACGTTTTGCAGCCTAGGAGCGATAGGCTATACCATATAACCTAGATGTGCAGTAGGCTATATCATCTATGGTTGTGTAAGCACATTCTATGATGTTTGCACTACTACAAAATTGCCAAATGATGCATTTCTGAGAACTTATCTCCATCGTGAAGCAACGCATAATGATTAGGTATAGTCACACTTATGATGGTTAAATCTTGCTGATGTATTGACCATTTTTTCATTATAAAATGTCTTTTTAGAGTCTCTGTTAATATTCCTTTTCCAGAAGTCTACTTTGTCAAATACTAATATAAGCACTCTAGCTTTCTTATGATTATATTGCATTTCCATGGAATATAACTTTCTATCCATTTACTCTTAACCTATTTTTGCCTTTGTGTTATTTTTTAATTTCAGCTTTTATTTTAGATTCAAGGAGGTACATGTACAGGTTTGTTACCTGGGTATATCACATGATGCTGAGGTTTGGGGTACAATGGATCCCATCCCCCAGGTACTGAGCGTAGTATCCAATAGTTAGTTTTTCAACCCTTGCCCCACCTCCCTTATTCCCCTTTTAGTAGTCTCGAGTGTCTATTTTCACCATCTTTATATCCGTGAGTACCCAATGTTTAGTTCCCAATTATAAGTGAGAATGTGCAGTATTTAGTTTTCTGTCCCTGTGTTAATTCCAATAGCCTGCTTAGGATAATGGGCTCCAGCTGTATCCATGTTGCTGCGAAGAGCATGATTTCATTCTTTTTTTTACAGCTGTGTCATATTCCATGGTGTATACGTACATGTTTTCTTTATCCAGCCCACCGTTGATAGGCACCTAGGTTGATTCCATGTCTTTGCTATCGTGTACTGTATTGCAAGGAACATGCAAGTGCATGAATTTTTTTGGTGGAACAATTTATTTTCCTTTAGATATGTACCCGGTAATGGAATTGCTGTGTCAAATGGTTGTCCTGTTTTAAGCTCTTTGTGAAATCTCCAAATTGCTTTCCACAATGGCTAAAGAAATTTGCATTCCCACCAACAGTATATAAGCGTTCTCTTTTCTCCACAGCCTCACCAGCATCTGTTGTTTCTTGACTGTTTAATAATAGCCATTCTGCCTAATATGAGAAAGCATCCCATTATGGATTGATATGCACTTCTCTCATGATTAGTGATGTGAAGCATGTTTTCATATGTTTGTTGACTGCTTGTATGGCTTCTTTTGAGAAGCGTGTGTTCTTATCTTTTGCCCATTTTTCAATGAGTTTGCTTTTTGCTTCTTCAATTGTTTAAGTTCCTTATGGATTCTGGATATTAGACCTTTGCCAGATGCATATTTTGTGAATATCTTCTCCCATTGTGTAGGTTGTCTGGTTACTCTGCTAAAAGTTTCTTTTGCTGTGCAGAAGCTCTTTAGTTTAATTAGGTCCCATTTGTCTATTTTTGTTTTTGTCACAATTGCTTTTGAGGACTTAGTCATAAAGTAATTCCCAAGGTCAATGTCCAGAATGGTGTTTCCTAGGTTTTCTTTTGGATTCCTGTAGTTCGAGGTCTTCCACTTAAATATTTAATCCTCTTGAGTTAAATTTTGTAAATGGTGAGAGATAGGTGTCTAGTTTCATTCTTCTGCAGATGGCTAGCCAGCTATCCCAGCACCATGTATTGAATAGTGAGCACTTTCCCCATTGCTTATTTTTGTCAAATTTGTTGAAGATCAGATTACTGCTATTGGCTTTATTTCTGGGTTCTCTATTCTGTTCCATTTGTCCACGTGTCTGCTTTTGTACCAGTACCCTGCTGTTTTGGTTACTGTAGCCTTATTGTATAGTTCAAAGTTGGGTAATGTGATGTCTCTGGCTTTGTTCTTTTTGCTTAGGATTGCTTTGGCCATTCAGGCTCTTTTTTTGTTCCATATGAATTTTAAAAGAGTTTTTCCTAGTTCTGTGAGAAAAGACATTGGTAGTTTGATAGGAATAGCATTAAATCTGTAGATTGCTTTGGACAGTATGGCCATTTTAATGATCATTGTAATCATATTGATTAGTTCAATTCATAATCCTTGTTTGTGTCATCTATGATTTCTTTAAGCAATGTTTTATACTTCCCCTTGTAAAGATCTTTCACCTCCTAGGTTAGATGGATTTCTAGGTATTTTATTATTATTTTTTGTTGCTATTGTAAATGGGATTGCATTCTTGAATTGGCTCTCAATTTGATTATTATTATTATTATTATTATTAATTATTATTATTATTTTTGAGACAGAGTTTTGCTCTTGTTGCCCAGGCTGGAGTGTAATGGCACCATCTCGGCTCACCGCAACCTCCACCTCCCAGGTTTAAGTGATTCTCCTCCCTCAGCCTTCCAAGTAGCTGGGATTACAGGCATGCACCACCACGCCTGGCTTATTTTGTGTTTTTAGTAGAGATGAGATTTCTCCATGTTGGTCAGACTGGATTCAAACTCCCGACCTCAGGTGATCCACCCACCTCGGCTTCCCAAAGTGCTGAGATTACAGGCGCGAGTCACTGCACCCAGCCATTATGATTATTTTTAAAAGAGAAAGGCCGACTGCCACATGCAGTGCCTCATTCAGATGTGTCTGGAGTCTTGGAAGCTTTACTACCCTATGTTCTCCTACAAATGGATTTTGAGAGCTTGTTTGGAGGTTCTAGCCGGGAGTGCAGCCATTCGTATACCCTTGAGTGAAGACAGCTCCTTCTCTATCAGGGGTGGTTGTCCTCTTTGACCAAGTGCACAGCTTTGGGAAGAATACACATGGACCTGTGAGGGAGAAAGGGGACACCTGCCTAGCCAGCAAGATAAGCTGAATCAACCCTGGTGATCAATGGGGTGACAGATGTTGCAACCAGATCGCCCTACCTCTGAGTTTGAACATTATTGATGTATAGAAATGCTACTGACTTTTGGATATTGATTGTGTATCCTAAAACTTTACTGAAGTTGTTTATCAGCTTCAGGAGCTTTTTGATAGTCTTTATGGTTTTCAATGTATATAATTCTATATATAATATGTGTGTGTGTGTGTGTTGTTTATTTTTAATAAATGCTTTTTATCTCTGGTTTTCAGCAATTTGATTGCGATAGTTTATTTGTTTGTAGCCTACTTGTACTTTATTGAGTTTCTCAAATCTGTGGGTTCAGAGTTTTAGTCAAGTTAAGAATATTTCTCACCATTATTTCTTAAATAGTGTTTTTCTATCTCTGTTACCTCTTTCTGCCACTCCAAGTACATGTATGTTATACTGTCTGATATTGTCTCAAAATTCATAAAAGCCCATTCATTTCCTGCCAGTCTTTTTTCTCTTTGTGCTTCAGTTTGGATAGTTTCTATTGCTGCATATTGAAGTTCAATGAATTTTTCTCTTGCAATTTCTTATCTTTGGATACATAATTCCTTTGAATTTTTTATTTCAGTTACTGTATTTTCAATGCAAGAAGTTCCATTTATTGTTGTAAAAATATCTTCCATTTTCCTTTTTTTTTTTTTTGAAATGGAGTCTCACTCTGTTGCCAGGCTGGAGTGCAGTGGCATGATCTCGGCTCACTGCAACCACTACCTCCTGGGTTCAAGTGATTCTCCTGCCTCAGCCTCCCGAGTAGCTGGGACTACAGGCGTATGCCACCATACCAAGCTAATTTTTGTATTTTTAGTAGAGAGGGGGTTTTACCATGTTGGCCAGGATGGTCTTGATCTCTTGACCTCATGATCCACCCGCCTCGGCCTCCCAAAGTGCTGGGATTACAGGCGTAGGCCACCGCACCCAGCCCTCCATTTTTCTTTAAATCCTGGAGCATAATTATAATAACTGTTTTAGAGTCTCTATCTGCTAATTCCATTGCCCCTGCCATTTCAGGATCTCTTTATTGCACTTTTGCTTTTCTTCCTGGTATAGATCAAGTATTTCTTCTTCTTTGAATATCTAGCAATTTTTGTTTAGATGATAGACATTATACTTTTTATGTGGTTGAGTATCTGAATCTTGTTTTCTCCCTTTAATGATCTTAAAGTTTGTTTTGGCAAACAGTTCAGTTAAATGGGGATCAGCTCTACTCTTCGGAGGTTTGTCTTCAGGCTTTGTTAGTATGGGTCTATGCTACCCTTTGCTTTAGGACTATTTAGTGCTACTACTAAGGCATGCCTCTTCCGAGATCTCTAATGAATGTCCTGTGAACTTAGCATCTTTTCTTCTTGGGTGGTAGGAACTCCAGTATTTCCAAACTTTGTATGAAATCTGGAAATTGTTCAGCTTATAGTTTTCTGGGTATTATACTTTGCCTGGTTTTATTGAGTTTTACTTAACACATGTCTAAAATTAAAAAATATTAGAATGGATCTTTCTGCAGTGTTCTGCAGCCTTTTTGTTTGTTTGTTTGTTTGTTTGTTTGTTTTGAGACGGAGTCTCGCTCTGTCACCCAGGCTGGAGTGCAGTGGCATGATCTCGGCTCACTGCAACCTCCGCCTCCCAGGTTCAAGCGATTTTCCTGCCTCAGCCTCCAGAGTAGCTGGGATTACAGGCATGCACCACCACACCTGGCTAATTTTTGTATTTTTAGTAGACACGGGGTGTCACCATGTTGGCCAGGCTGGTCTTGAACTCCTGACCTCAGGTGATTCTCCCACCTCAGCCTCCCAAAGTGCTGGGATTAGAGGCATGAGCCACATGTCCAGCCTGGAGCTCTTTTTCTGCATGGTTCCCTGGTACTCTGCTCTTAAAATACCTGCCACTTTGAATTCCTAAAATTCTTGTCTCTTTTCATCTCAGTGAAGGCGTTGGCTTTACTTTTCCCTCTCTATGCTGTAGTCTGAAAATTAGCTCCAGATGGGAAGCTGAGATGATCAAGGGCTATTTTGATTTTAGGTTTTTTTTCCCCCTACCCCTCAAGGATCACAGTTCTGCTCTGTGTGTTGTTTCATATATTTTGCCTGGTTTTCTAGCTGTGTATGCAGGAAGGCAGGTCCTGTATGTCTCAATTTAATTTAATTTAATTTGGGAGAGCTAAATAGTTAAACATGAGGCCAAAGTACATAAGAAAGCGGCAGCCTTTTATTGCAAATATGCACACACTCTTGGGCGAGGTTCTCCAGTCCTTAGGTATGGGGCCAGGGAAGTCCCGCCGGCGCTCTCGGGTGAGGTTCTCCGGTCCACAAGTAGGAGGGGCCGAAGAAGTCACACCGGCTCCTGCCGGCAGCGGACTTTTATGCATTGTTACTGGAAGGGGGAGGTCTGTGGGCAGGATAAGGGTGTGATAGGGGCGTCTCTGTAGGCGTGGCTGGGTAAGTTTCAATCTCTTTGGATTGACATCACCTGGCGCATGGTTGTCCTGCACTTTCCCGGGTGCGGGAAAGTTGGTGATGAACGCGGAAGCAATCGGGACTATGCCATCTTGTTCACCTTCCTCCATTTTGTCCCTTCTCCTTCACCTAAACACTATACTATATACTTTTTTTTTTGAGACATAGTCTTGCTCTGTTGCCAGGCTGGAGTGCAATGGCGTGATCTCGGCTCACTGCAACCTCTGTCTGCTGGGTTCAAGTGATTCTTCTACCTCAGGCTCCCGAGTGCTGGAATTACAGGCACTTGCTGCCAAACCCGGCTAATTTTTGTATTTTTAGTAGAGACGGGGTTTCACCATGTTAGCCAGGATGGCCTCGAACTCCTGACCTCATGATCTGCCCACCTTGGCCTCCCAAAGTGCTGGGAATTACAGGCATGAGTCACTGCGCCTGGCCACCACATACTTTTACATGGAGGAAGTAGAACTTATTTCCAGTAAGTTTAAGATTAAAACTTAATTTCTGAAAAGTTCATTAGAAACTCCGTGTGCATGGTCAGGAGTTTCTGACTGTTGGATACACGACAGAATGGGTAATTGATTTCATTACCCTTCCCAATAAAAGTCATTCTCTGTAGAACCTTTCTACTGGGCATCTTATTTTGAAACTCAGCTATTCCTGAGTTCAGGTCTTTTTTGGTTAAGTGTCTTCAGAAGATAAACCTTTGATTTTTCCATTAGGGTGGTCCAGCAATTCTCTCTTTTTTTCCGTTGTTTAGTAGTATTCTGAAGATATTTTTCTCTTACTTTTGATATTTTCAGAATTAGTTTTAATTTAAAATCTGCATGATCTTTCATTCATACTGTTTTATGTTATTATGGTGCCTATCTTTCTTTTACTTCTTTAATCACTTTAAGTTTATTTTGTAGTCCTTTTCAGATTGTTACATTATCTGTAGTTTTTAGGTCTTAATACTCCTGTTGGTTGTATTACAAATAACAAAGATTGTTATTTGTTTCCTTATATGTTTTACAATTTGTGATTTTGTGTAAGCAGCAGTTTTTTATTTGCTTATGACTGCAGGCTTTAGATTTTATATACATATGTATATGCATATATATACATATATACACACACACCTATATCTACATGCATATACATACATACCTAAAACATATTCATACATCTATGAATATATATTTATACACTTATATATTTAAATTTAATCAGCATTTCAATTTATTTATAGATGCATCTTCCATATCAGTTTAGTCTGAAATATGGCTGAAACATGCCTGGAATTCCTTTGAAATGTTGGGATGTTTATGTATATTTGGGTATGCTTGAGGGAGAAGAGTAAAGAACAGTTTTGTTTTAAATTACAGAGAAAATTTAGTACACTTATTAGTGAATTCACATTCCTCCTCTGCATCAGAACTACTGTTCCCTTGTGACACTTTATTACCTCTTTCTTGTATACATCTATCCAACCACACACTGAGTTATTTTAAATGTACTACCTAAACATTTCTCCAAGTTGTACACTACCTTCTCCTTATTTCAGACCTTTATTATGTTTCAGTGGATTTAGGCAATATTTCCTAAAAACAAAACAAAAATCCCTACCTTCTGTCATGTTCCCACTCATCCTATGTGGACAGCATAGGGATCTCTCTCTTTTTTTTTTATTTTTTTTTGAGACGGAGTCTCGCTCTGTCGCCCAGGCTGGAGTGCAGTGGCTCGATCTCGGCTCACTGCAAGCTCCGCCTCCCGGGTTCCCGCCACTCTCCTGCCTCAGCCTCCCGAGTAGCTGGGACTACAGGCGCCGCCACCACGCCCGGCTAATTTTTTGTATTTTTTAGTAGAGACGGGGTTTCACCATGTTAGCCAGGATAGTCTCGATCTCCTGACCTCGTGATCCGCCCGTCTCGGCCTCCCAAAGTGCTGGGATTACAGGCGTGAGCCACCGCGCCCGGCCGGGATCTCTCTTAAACACAAGTCTGATCATGTCATTTCTTGCCTAAAATGATTGAATAATTTCGAACTACTCTTTGGATAAAGGCGAAAATCCGTAACACATCCCAAAGACCAGCATGTTCTGTTCTTGCCTCATTCTATGGCCTCACGTACAACATTTCTTCAGCACACTAACCTTTCAGTTCCTTGAGTGCACCAAGTTCCCTTCCATACACTACTCACTCTGCTTATAATATATCAGAAAATTACAATTAAATAGGCCGGCCTGGTGGCTCATGCCTGTAATCCCAGCACTTTGGGAGGCTGAGGCTTGTGGATCACAAGGTGAGGAGTTCGAGACCAGCCTGGCCAATATGGTGAAATCCCATCTCTATTAAAAATACAAAAAAAAAAAAAAAAAAAAATTAGCCGGGCGTGGTGGCACATGCCTGTAATTCCAGCTACTCAGGAGGCTGAGGCAGGAGAATCGCTTGAATCTGGGAGGCGAAGGTTGCAGTGAGCCAAGATCACACCACTGCACTCCAGCCTGGGTGACAGAGTGAGACTCCATCTCACAAAAAAAAAAAAAAAAGGAAAAGAAAAGAAAAAAAAGGAAATTACAATTGAATTCTTATTCCTATAATATTTTAATTAAATGTCTCCATAGACTGTAAGTTCCAGGAAGGCAGGAACCAGTCTTGTTCCAGTTCTTAAGAAGGTATTTGGAACACAAAATATACTCAATAAATATTTGTTTAAAGAAGGAAGGTTGGAAAGAAGGACATGAAATAGCAAGAGATTTAATTTGAATGAGTTTTTGTTAAACTGAAATTGATCCAACTATAAACTAAGGTAAATAATTGACAATCCATTCCATTCTAGTTTTGATAAGAAAGGAAAATAAATGAACTTGTTTTCTCTCCTTAGTAAAGAAATAATACATTTAGAAAGGGGACTTTAGGAATAGAAGTCAAAGGATAAGCATTTTACTACCTTCTTATTTTCACTAATTTACTTATCATGGAATGAATTTTAAAGTTGCAACTTGAGATCCTGAGACAATTTCTTCCTGCCACTACCAATACAGCCAATTCTGCTTAGCATGACTTCATATGTTTTTGGAACATTGTTTTAATAATGGTGACTTAAAGTAGCAATTTTTGGGGGTAGTTTATAATAATAAAGAATTATATAGGTCTAACTTTTATAAGAGAAAAGAAAGAATTATAACCTCTTATTTTTAGTTTGCTATTGTGTCTTTTTTCCCCCAAAGTAGAGTTTTTAATTAGCATTCTGCTTTTCAATTAATAAAAACATTGTATGTATTCAGGCTCCTTGTAAAAAATTATTGATCCTTACAGTAGAGGGCAGCAGAGGAGCACATCTCAAGACAAAAATTCTGGGACACATACCAAGTCCCCTTGTTAGGGCTCCGCTTGGAATGATGTGTGGCTAGGTCATGAAGAGGAAGACAAGCAATTTGAGAAGTTAGAAGTTGAGAAGCCATAGTGACTATGAGGTGGCTAAATATCTCAAAATTTGGAAAACTCAAAGAATTTCATACATCTTGATTTTTGAATATATATATTTTATATCTTATTCTCCTGGACAGAAATATACATGATGTGCATAATATTATTAACAGTAGCAGACCCTGGCTTTTCTTACTTTCTGTCTTTAATGATTCACCCTTGCTTTTATTGAAAACACAAAAGTGACAAGTTTTAAATGGGTTTGTGTTTATTACACAGATGAAGGGAGTTTAAGTATAAGCTGTAAACATTTTTGATCCTTCTAAAGATCATACTTAGGAATTAATGTCTATGTTTTGTCATCTAATATTTTTCTTGTTTGCCTGAGTGAATTAGGAAGGTTACTGAACTATATATATTCTGTGGCATTATATACCTTGCACTGTGAGACACAGCGAATCACAGAGGCAAAGCACATGCCAAATGACTCCAAAGATACTTCTGTTGACTGAGAAGCAGTGCAATGTAGTGTTCAGCTATGACGAGGCTATCAAATGAGAATCTGTAGGTTTCATGGAATTTATATAAAGCCCTAAAGTCGGTAAAGCTTGACAGATGGAGCTATCATTTATTTTTTAGCTTCCCTGTCACAGGAGGAAGTAGAAGTTGAAAGGAAAGCAAGTGCGAGGGTCTGGTTTATATACTTGGTTGTACTTTTGGGCCAATCACACAGAGTCACTTTTTTCTTTCTTTCTTTTTTTTTTTTGAGACAGACTCTGGCTCTGTCACCCAGGCTAGAGTTCAGTGGCACGATCTCAGCTCCCTGCAACCTCTGCCTCCTGGATTCAAGCAATTCTCCTGCCCTCCTGCCTCAGCCTCCCAAGTAGCTGGGATTATAGGCGCCCACCACCAATCCCAGCTGATTTTTGTATTTTTAGTAGAGGTAGGGTTTCACCATGTTGGCCAGAGTGGTCTCAAGCTCCAGACCTCGTGATCTGCCCGCCTCTACTTCCTAAAGTGCTGGGATTACAGGCGTGAGCCACTGCACCCGGCCGAGAGTCACTGTTGAAAGGGAAATATGCTCCCTTATTTACGGGAAAATCTATTCAAGAGTGGTGCCATCCCTAGTACCTGGAAGAATTTGATAGTTCTGGATATCCAATAACTGGATATCAAATTATTGATGACAGTTGGCCAGAGAAAGCCCCCACAAAAATTTATGCTGCAAAAAGGAGATATTATTTTCTCTGCTACACTAAAAAATTACTGTAATACAATAGTTTCTATAGTGTGGAAGCAGATTATCTTCAGGATGTTCATTTTTGTTCAGTTAGAAATATATTCATCTATGGCATACAATTGATTTTGATAATAATAGACATAATTATAATAATAATAGTTATTTGTATTGATAATAACATAACTCCACACTTGACAAAGTCCAAGATACATTTTCTTTTTCGTCTTCAGATATTGTCATGACACTTTTGACCTTGGGATCACCTATAATTGATGGTGGGCTATAGTCATTGTCAGTCATAAGGGACTTAGTTTCTATTGCCTGTGAATGCACAGGTCATTCATAGCTGTTTATACCATATTAAAAGATACTATGGGCCGGGCACAGTGGCTCAAGCCTGTAATCCCAGCACTTTGGGAGGCTGAGACGGGTGGATCATGAGGTCAGGAGATCGAGACCATCCTGGCTAACACGGTGAAACCCTGTCTCTACTAAAAAATACAAAAAACTAGCCGGGCGAGGTGGCGGGCGCCTGTAGTCCCAGCTACTGGGGAGGCTGAGGCAGGAGAATGGCGGGAACCTGGGAGGCGGAGCTTGCAGTGAGCCGAGATTCCGGCCACTGCACTCCAGCCTGGGCGACAGAGCAAGACACCGTCTCAAAAAAAAAAAAAAAAAAAAAAAAAAGATACTATGCCCACAGAAAACCATAGAAACAAATGTGTGACATACAATTAAGTATGTCTAAGTAAGGTTTAAAAAAGGATCTTTCAGTAAGTATAAAATAACAATTCTAAGGGATAAGAAAGCATTGCTATAATTTAGGCAGTATTTTGTTTTCCCTATTGATATATAAAGTAATGGTGTGTGTTACCACCACTGGTGTCTCAGATTTGATAAAATATGATCTTTTTATACCCATTTAATTAGTAAGGAATCTGATGCTAAGAAAGGCTAAGAAAGTTTTAAAAGAAGCACAATGCAATATAGTTCCATGTATAATGAGTTGCCACATAGTTGAAATAGAAAGGTTAAAAGTGACTATTTCACACCTTCATTCTTACCTTCTTTCCCAATCAAGTTTTTGTTTACAACTGTTCACATACTTATACCTATTAATATAAAAAGAAAGTTACACCTTCATAAATGCATTTTTAAAAACACACCCAGGATGCCTATTGAGAACAAAAGAAAAAGCAATCAATCCGGACTATGATGTTCTGTGTTGTCACAGAAAATGAATTCTTAAAACACTAACAATTAAAAAGGTTTATTTGATTAATCATTACATTCATACATAAGTAAAATAAACTGTATGTTATGGGAAGTTTATACCACGAAGCTGCTTAAAACCCATAACAAAGTTTAAGGGTTAACCCTATCCAAAACTCGACTGTCTGAACATCCTTAAGTGCCCTATATATTTTTTTAATGCACTGATGTAAAAAATAGAATATCTTATTACAAACTTTATATCCTCTTGTTACCACCAATTTCACGTCTCTTTGCTCTTCAGGTAGAGTGACAGTATGAGACAGAACTTGGAAGACAATGCACTTAGAAAGCCAACTGGCCCAGTAAACAATCACTGGGCATGTTTTGTAGGATCACCTGACAGTTTTAATGTCCAAATAAGCATCAGGCTTTGGACCCAGTTCAAATTCACACTTAGCCTTTACCTCTGGCAAGAAAGTTCTAGCTGCAGTCCTCATTTATCACATCCCCACAAAGAAGGCGCTTTCAGGTGCTGTGGGCCTGCATCATTATGTAAGCTGAGATTTTGTTTGATTCTGCAGAGTGCAGAGATGGAATTCAATTTGAATGCTGGCATTTGAAAGAGAAAGGCATTTTACTAGTGACCTTGAGGATAACTTTCTACCAGAGAGGTAAAGGCTATCTTATGCTAGGTTCTGGTGTTGAAGGCATTATTTCCTACAAAGCGCAGAGCTATTTGCAAATATCGTGTGCTGTGCATTACTAAGCAATGCAGGTGGCTCTGTGTATTTCACTCCCTGGTGATTTACTTGGGATACATAGAAAGGGTTTCTTGGAGGTAAAAAGCGCCAAAATAGTCTACTCTTTACATTTCACAAATTAGATATTCACTTGTTCTAACAAAGTTCTCTTTGGACTAACAATGCCATTTGCTTTAATCAGAGAGGAATCTAGCTGAAATCATTCCCAGGTAAAAGGAGTTTTAATTTAAAGGGAAGAATAATTAAAATAGAGGAAAGTCCTCAGAGGTAGGTGGACAAATATTCACAAATATATTCTTCATCTCTCTGATGTCAACAATATCTATCTCTCCACATTAAGGTTTATCTTACTGAAATTTCTAGTAAACAGGGTTGGGAAAGTTTCTATACATAAACTGGGCCATTTAACAACTCAAGAAAACAAAGTTTGAAATGCATTTGTTTTTTGGTCAATGATAATTGTATTTACGCCTTGAATTTAGACTGATTTACATTTCTACAAGTGGTAAAATGAGTAGAAGTTATTTTTTGATTAAGGATAAGGAAGAATTTTGGCCGGGCGCGGTGGCTCATGCCTGTGATCCCAGCACTTTGGGAGGCCAAGGCGGGTGGATCACCTGAGGTCGGGAGTTCGAGACCAGCCTGACCAACATGGAGAAACCCCCGTCTCTATTAAAAATACAAAATTATACGGGCGTGGTGGCACATGCCTGTATTCCCAGCTACTAGGGAGGCTAAGGCAGGAGAATCACGAACCTGGGAGGCGGAGGTTGCGGTGAGCCGAGATCACACCATTGCACTCCAGCCTTAGCAACAAGAGCGAAACCCCTTATGAAAAAAAAATAGAAAAAAAGAGAAAAGGAATAAAGAAGACTTTTTAAAATCTGGGATTCTCCATTAATGAAGTATTCAGTTCTATGTAACTCAATATTTTCCAGCAATGGCTTAGCAGCTACTTGTTAGAGATTGGGTAGAAGGATTATATATTAAAATGGTTTAATCATTAAAACTCTGGTATTTTCCCATTACTTTATAAAACAAAAATTGATGAATTTTATGAACACCATTTCATGTCATTCAGTAGTAAAATGCATTTGAAACATCATTAATCCATCTTTATAGAGGACCAAAACTTTGAATAGCATTCACTTGTCTTATATTGTCTTGGCTCAGTTCAAAACATGAGTTCTTTGAGAATCACTTGAACTCGAGAGGTGGAGGTTGCAGTGAGCTCAAATCGCACCACTGTACTCCAGCCTGGTGACAGAGCCAGACTCTGTCTCAAAAAAAAAAAAAAAAAAAAAGAGTTCTTTGAAACTTAGATTTTATTTATTTATTTTTATGTATTTATTTACTTATTTTGAGACACAGTATTGCTCTGTTGCCCAGGCTGGAGTGCAGGGGGAGATCTCAACTCACTGAAACTTCCACCTCCCAGGTTCAAATGATTCTTCTGCCTTAGCCTCCAGAGTAGCTGGGATTACAGGTGTGCGCCACGACACCAAACTAATTTTCATATTTTTAGTAGAGACAGGGTTTCACCATGCTGGCCAGGCTGGTCTCTAACTCCTGCCCTCAAGTGATCCACCTATCTCAGCCTCCCAAAGTGCTGGGATTGTAAAGGTGAGCCATCGCACCTGGCTTTAAATTTATATATTTATATACTTCCTGGATTTTTAAATTATTCTGTTTACATCAAGTTTCTGGGCTGAGGATTATAGAGGTCAGCCCTAGAGAGAGAAGATGTGCATCATCCACCTAAAGGGAAGAAGGAACGTTCATGCTTAGAAGCTATACAAACTTTCCTGCTTAAGTTGTCATTCTCCCACAGGCTATAAATAGCATCCCTTGTGTGAAAGGGAACCTCCTAACTCATTTGTAGCAGATGAAATGTTTAGCAGCACATTGCATCTACTTTATTGGTCGGTTATTTAAGTCCAATAGTAGGCTGACAGATGACAGAGTTCCCGTTTAAATCTCAGAAACAAAGAGCTTCAAAAGCAAGCTTATTAAGGGTAATGGAATGAACTTACATATCCCTAGTTGATGAAGAGTTAATGAGATACCCAGTAAATTGCTCACGAAATGTCTTGTCACCTCTGGGTGTACAATGAAAGCCCACCAACAGATTATTCTATTGTTTGTAATGAGTACAGATACAAATATAAGACATCATTGTCATTTGTTAAGCAACATTTTATAGGTCTTTTAACATATAAAATATGTTTTATTAAACATATTACGTAGGTAGAGGCAGTTATGTTAGATATGTTTAAGCTAAATGTGAATAACCAAACTTATCTTAAAAGTATATAAAATTTTTGAATTAATTCAATGTAACTAAAAGTGTGGGGGTACTTCTTTTCTTTTCAAATACAAACAGATTTGCATTTGTTTAATTGGGGGTATTCATGCTATCAGTTTGAGTCAAGTTAAGGCACATGGCTGAAAAAAGAAATCTTGAAATATAAAATTAATCACTACCCTCTAGATGGAAGAAATGGAATACTTAATCATATTACTATTTTAACAACAGTTAAGACAAATTAAAAAAGATATATCCAGGACAAAGTTTCTACAATTGGAAAAATTTAAGTAAATCACATAGTATCTCAATTGTTATTCTCTATATTTTACAGTGGCCAGTTGTTAGTTTTTAACATTTTACAATTCAAACATTAATATATTCTGACTATGCAACTCACTAATTAGTGAGTTTTATTCGTTTCCTGCAAGCATTTTCTCCAGGCAAGTTACTACTCTGGTATCATTAACAATACCCTGCAAAGATGAAGATTGATAGATATCGGAAAATCAGGTTCAGTTTCAAAACATTATTATTACTTAATAACGCAAGATGAATTCATCACACTTGTGTGCTTGTGTTTTTCAGGGGAATATTTGTTTAGTTCCTAATTAGTGAAGCAAAGTGAAAATAGAGTGCAAAAACTAAGATTGTCATTAAATGTTATGAAGTGAGTAGGGAAGAAAGGAAGTAAATCTAATGGTGATTGACTAAGAAAGGTCAAAAAACATATCCAGGAAAAACTGGGAAGAGAAAATAATATGTTACAAAAGTTAATTGAAGAGCAACATTATTATTCTTAATACCAAGTATCAAATATTTATAGAGATAGCAATAGAGCAATTGTTTCATTGTTATCTTCATTGTTAGGTTTTGAGCTGAGAAAAGGAAATCTTTTATGTTACTGGAAATGAATTTGTAATCTTTTTTTTTTTTTTTTTTTTTTTTTTTTTTTTTTTTTTTTGAGACGGAGTCTCGCTCTGTCGCCCAGGCTGGAGTGCAGTGGCGCGATCTCGGCTCACTGCAAGCTCCGCCTCCCGGGTTCACGCCATTCTCCTGCCTCAGCCTCCCGAGTAGCTGGGACTACAGGCGCCCGCCACCTCGCCCGGCTAAGTTTTTGTATTTTTAGTAGAGACGGGGTTTCACCGTGGTCTCGATCTCCTGACCTTGTGATCCGCCCGCCTTGGCCTCCCAAAGTGCTGGGATTACAGGCGTGAGCCACCGCGCCCGGCATGAATTTGTAATCTAGTAGAATATGCCTTTGACTTCAAGCCGAAAAATAAATAATTGCTTTAGAGGGTGTAAAATTGTAACACTTCATGAACTCAATTATTTGGCCATGGATCCACATGGGGAGTATGGTGTACTCTCAGCCAATATGTAAAATTATCTGAAGAGTGATACCAAATTTGTTATTCTCAGTGAAAGTTAATATACTGTTTTTACCCCTAATCAGGCGTGAAAACATTCAAGAAAACATTTTCTCCATATGCTTCTACCCCTGCTCACCTCCTTTTCTCTTGTTAAGCTATTAGTCCTTACTGTCACCAGAGAGCTGAGAATTTTTCTGAGCAGTTTTCTCTAATCTTGCCAATCAACAAATATTTACTGGGATATCTACAATGTGGAAGGACCTAGGGTTTTGGTGCTACGGCTGAATTTTTAAAAGTATAGCACATAGTTGTACTTTCTGTGGGAAACATAGCTTTTATGCATGTAAAAGATAATTAAGAATAAAGGCAGTCGATTTTAGGTGCTGAACAAGTTGATATGTATGGAGAGATCATGACAGGTTGGGATGCAGAACAATGTCACAGTAGGCATCTCTGGGAAGACACAAGAAATGACAACTGCTTGTGTCTAGGGAAGGAAACTAGAAATTTCAAGTAGAAGAGACATATGCTTTTTACTATATACACTTTTGTATGGTTTTATTTACTTACGCTCTTATAATTTTTTAATTAAAGATATTTTCTTAAGGCAGTGTAAAACTAAAGTTTGGACTTATTTATAGTTTTTCTCCACAAACCACAAAGTTGGTTTTTGATGTATTTTGTGTTATAGAAAATTATTAGCCAGACGTGGTGGCTTATGCCTATAATCCCAGCACTTTGGGAGGCTGAGGTGGGTGGATCACCAGGTCAGGAGTTTGAGATCAGCCTGGCCAAGATGGTGAAACCCTGTCTCTACTAAAAATGCAAAAATTAGCCAGGCGTGGTGGCGGGCGGCTGTAATCCCAGCTACTCGGGAGGCTGAGGCAGGAGAATTGTTTGAACTTGGGAGGCAGAGGTTGCAGTGAGCCAAAGTAGCGCCACTGCACTCTAGTATGGGTGACAGAGCAAGACTCTATCTCAAAAGAAAAAAGAAAAGAAAAGAAAATTATCCTGCTGCAGTTCTGGAAATACTGGAGCAATGAAGGACTAGATGAAAATGTATAATGTACCAGATATTTTTTAGGATAATTTCCTTTACTTTTCAGATTACTGATATGGCACACTTAAAAAAAATTTAAATAGCTTTATTGAGATGTAATTCACATACTGTGTAATTCATCCATTTACAGTACACAATATGTGCAAGCATCACTGAGGTCGATTTCAGAACATTGCATCATGTCAAAAAACCCCTCATACCCTTTAGCTATCATCTCCCTTTCTTCTCATACCTCCAATCCCAAGCGGTCCCTGAGCCCTGAGCAGCTACTTTCTGTCTCTATAGACTGCCCTATTCTAGAATTTTTATATGAATTGAATCATATAGTATGTCAACTTTTGTGACCGGTTTATTTCACTTAGTATAAAGATTTCCAGGTTCATCAGTGTTGCAACATATATCAGTATTTTATCCTTTTTACTACCAATGTTTTAAAGTATGACACTCCACATTTTGCTTATCCATTCCTTAACTGATGAACATTTGGGTTATTCCCACACTTTTTGGTTATTATGAACAATGCTGCTATAATAATTCATGTACAAGTTTTTGTATAGACATATGTTTTCTCTTGGTTATGTATTTAGGAGTTGAAATGCTGAGTCATATGGTTACTCTGCATTTAATTGTTCGAGAAACTGTCAGACTGTTTTCCAAAGCAGCCACCTGACTTTACATTCCACCAGCAGTGTATGTGGCTTTTGATTTCTCCACATCCTTGGCACACTTATTATTGCCTGCCTTTTATGATTTCAGCCATCCTTGTGTGAAGTGGTTCTCACTGCACTTTTGATTGGCAGTTCCCCGATGATTAATAGTGTTGAGCATCTTTTCATGAGCTTGTTGGCCATTTGTATATCTTTCTTGGAGAAATGTCAAGTCAGCTTCATTGCTCATTTTTTAATTGGCTTGTTTTTGTTATTGAGTAGTAGGTTCTTTACATATTATGGATACGAATTCCTCATCAGATATGTGATTTGCAAATATTTACTTCCGTTCTGTGGGAGATAACTATTTTGCAATAAATATCTTAAATTGATACATTACAGTTGTACATATAATATGGGATGCATGTGGTATGTTGATAAATGCGCACAGTGTAATGATCAAACCAGAGTAATTTGGGATGTTCATTATTTCAAACATTTATCATTTCTTTGTGTTGAGAACATTCCAGATCTTCTCTCCTAGCTATTTTGAAATATATAATAAATTATTTTTTAGCTGTAGTCAGTCTACTGTGCAATGGAACATTAGAGCTTACTCCTCTCTAACTGTATGTTTGTACCCACTGACGAATATCTCTTTATCCCCACCCCCACACTCTTCCCAGCCTCTGGTAACCAACATTCTGCTCACTACATCCACGAGATTAATTTTTTTTTTTGAGATGGAGTCTCACTCTGTCTCCCAGGCTGGAGTGCAGTGGCCCGATATCAGCTCTCTGCAACCTCTGTCTCACGGGTTCAAACAATTCTCCTGCCTCAACATCCCCCCATCCCATGGCTGTGAAAACAGGCCACAACACCCGGCTAATTTTTGTATTTTTTGTAGAGACGGGGTTTTGCCATGTTGGTCAGGCTGGTCTGGAACTCCTGAACTCAGGTTATCCGCCCGCCTCGGCCTCCCAAAGTGCTGGGATTATAGGCGTAAGCCACCATGCCTAGCCTGTCTTGTTGATAACAGCGATTTTAACTGGGGCTACATGATATCTCATTGTGGTTTTGATTTGCATTTTCCTAATGATAAGTGATGTTGAACATTTTTTTTCTATACTTGTTGGTCATTTTTAGGTCTCCTTTTGAGAAATGTCTGTTCAGATATTTTGCCATTTCATAATCAGATTTTTTTTTTTTTGCTATTGAGTTGTTTGACTTTCTTATATATTCTAGTTAATAATTCCTTGTCAGTTGGATAGTTTGTGAATGTTTTCTCCCAGTTTTTAGATTGTCTCTTCACTTTGTTAATCGTTTTCTCTGCTGTGCAGAAGCTTTTTAGCTTGATGTAGTCTCATTTGTCAGTTTTTGCTTCTGTACCCTGTGTTTGATCTTACTCAAAAAATCTTTATTCCAGGTCAATGACCTGGAACATTTGCCCAATGTATTTTTCTAGTAGTTTCATCGTTTCCACTCTTATATTGAAGTCTTCACTCCATTTTGATTTGATTGATAGGGGTCTAGTTTCATTCTTCTGTACGTGATTATTGTTTTCTCAGTACCATTTATTGAAAAGACTGTCCTTTTTCCAATGTATATTCTTGGCACCTTTGTTGAAAATGGGCTGCTTGTCAATGCATATATTTATTTCTGCGTTTTCTATTCTGTTCCATTATTCTATGTATCTGCTTTTTATGTCAGTCCCATGCCTTACGGGCTGATTGTCAATGCATATGTTTATTTATGGGTTCTCTAGTCTGTTCCATTATGCTAGGTGTCTGTTTTTTATGCTAGTACCATGACTTACTGGAACTTGGTTGTATATTTTAAAGTCAAATAGTGTGATGCATCTATGCTTTGTTCTTTTTGCTCAAGATTGCTTTGGCTAATCAGTGTCTTTTGTATTCATACTAAATTTTATAATTTATTTTCTATTTCTGTGATGAATGTCATTGGTAGTTTGACACAAATTTCATTGAAGAGATTGCTTTCTTGATGGTGTTCTTTGAAGTACAAACATCTTCAATTTTGAAAAAGTTCAAATTATCTAGTTTTTTTCTTTTGTTGCTCATTATTTTGGAGTCTTATCTAAAAATCTTTTCCCAAATTTGAGGTAATAAAGATTTACTCCTATACTTTCTTCTTAATGTTTTATACATTTAGCACTTACATTTGGGTCTTTGATCAATTTTGCATTACTTTTTTACGGATGATGTAAGATAAAGATCTGATTTCATTCTTTTGTGTGACTATCCGCTTGTCCCAGCATCATTTGTTGAAAAGACTATTCTTTCCTCATTTAAGTGGTCTGGGCACCCTTGTTGAAATCAGCTGACCATAAATACATGATTTCATTTTTGAACTCTCAATTCTGTTACTTTGGTCTATATGTCTATACTTGCGCCAATATCACACTGTCTTGATTACTATTCCTTGTTAGTAAGTTTTGAAATTAGTAAGTGGGAGTTTTCCTATTTTTTCATTCCTTTTGATATTGCTTTGGCTATTCTAAGTCCCTTACAACCGCATATGAATTTTAGAATGAATTTTTAAATGTTTATAAAGAAGGCAGCTGGGATTCTGATGGAGACTGCATTGGATCTGTAGATCAATTTGGGGAGTATGGCCATCTTATCAACCCATGAACATGAAATGTTTTTCATTCATTTATGTTTTCAGTTTCCTTCAGCAATGTTTGGAGTCTTCATAGTATAGCATAAACTTGACACTTTTTTGTTAAATTTATTGCTAAGTATTTTATTCTTTTCGATATAATTATAAATGGAATTGTTTTCTTAATTTCATTTTAAAATTGTTTCTTGCAAATGTATAGTAACACTGTTGATTTTTTTATTTTGATTATGTACCATGCAATCTTGTTGAACTCATTTGTTAGTTCTAATAGTTTATGGTGTACTCTTGCCATAAAACAAGAAACATAAAAAGAAATGTCTATCAGCTTACAGAAGCTTGCATGGAAAGGGGAGAGGGCCACCACAACCCCCACAATCATGTCAAAATCTGTCCTTCTGTTGGTTTATGTCTTCCTCCTACCTGTCTAGAGCTGGAGTCCAGTTTCTCAGTTCCCTAATACATAACCAACCTACCCAAATGCTTGTGTATTAACTGAGCTCATAGCAGCTACCTCTTCCTTCTCCATCTGGATTAAGGACATTTGATTTCTAAATCACAATTTCAAAGAACAGAGTAAAAAAAGAAGTTCTGAATATAAACCCTACATTTCAAACATCTAGGTATCCTTTCCTTCTCTATCTCATATGAATGAAGAAAATACTAAAGCAATTCTTTCTTTCTGAAATGAAAAATGCAAGATAATTTATTATTATTTTCTTATTAAATTTGAATTTGAGTTTTAGATTCAGGAAATATACGTGCAGTTTTGTTACAAGAGCAGAGTGCATGATGATGAGGTTTGGGCTTTTACTGATCCTGTTACCCAGATAGTGAACATAATACTAAGAAGGTTTTCAGCCCTTGCCCTGCTCCCTCCATCCTTCTGGAGTCCCTAGTGTCTATTTTTCCATCTTCATGTCCATGTGTACCTAAGGTTCAGCTTATAAGTGAAAATATATGATATTTGGTTTTCTGTTTTTGCATTTTTTCTCTTAGAATAATGGCCTCCAGCTGCATCCATGTTGCTGCATCCATGTTGCTGCAAAGGACATGCTTTCTTTCTTTTTTATTGCTGCATAGTATTCCATAATGTATATGTAAACATTTTCTTTATTCAGTCCACCATTGATGGACATCTAGGTTGATTCCACGTATTTGGTATTGTGGACATGAGTACATGTGTCTTTTTGGTAGAATGATTTATTTTATTTTGGGTATATACCCAGTAATGGGATTGCTGGTTCAAATGGTAGTTCTGTTTCAAGTTCTTTGAGAAATCTCCCAACTGCTTTCCATAGTGGCTGAACTAATTTACCTTCCCCCCAACAGTGTATAAGCATTCCTTCCTCTCTGCAGTCTCACCAGCATCTGTTGAATTTTGACTTTTTAATAATAGCTATTCTAACTGGTATGAGGTAGCTCATTGTCGTTTTCACATTTGCATCTCTCTGATGATTAGTGACATGGAACATTTTTTCATATGTGTGTTGGCTGCTTGTATATCTTCTTTTGAGAAGTGTCTGTTCATGTGTTTTGCCCACTTTTAATGGGGCTGTTTGTTTTTTTCTTATTGATTTAACCTCCTTATAGATTCTGGATATTAGTCCTTTATCAGATGCATAGTTTGCAAATATTTTCTACCATTCTGTAGGTTGTCTTTTTACTCCATTGATAGCGTATTTTGCTGTGCAGAAGCTCTTTAGTTTAATCAGGTCCTACTTGTCAGTTTTTGGTTTTGTCAAAAATGCAGGATAATTTAGTTAGCTTACTACTTATTATCACTTCATAATATTAAATTGGTCATTATTTCTTAGTAAAAAGATTGAGGATAAAAAACTCAGTTATTTCTGAGGTCATTTGTGGATTAGATTCTCAGTATCATTTCTCTTCTCCTAGCCTTCTTCATAGTGTAAATATCTGCCAGTGGGATATATTAGCAATTGTGACTCTTTTCCAGGAATCTATTTTTAGTTTCAAATTCTGACTTTTTCATTCAATTCCCTTATTGCAATATGATTAGTTGTCAAAAATGCTTTTTTGCTTCAATTATTTTTGTATTTGATTGTAATTAATTTGAAAAAGTGTTTTTCAGTGTTTCCCCTCCCTAATTAAATCTTAGGAATCAACTCTAATCCTTTAAAAAATTCGTCACCAAATTTATATGTAGAAATATGATTGAATTCACAGTATTTTGCAAATTTTTCATTTGCAGCATTTTAATTATTTTTTTCTGGATAGCTAAGCCTGAATGTGAAGAGATCATATTTCTCTGGATCCTAAAAAGTTTTACTAAATTGATGATATGCTCAAAAAAATTGTTACTATTCAGTGTCCCACATTACCATCTCTGTTTTCACTTTTTTTTTTTTTTTTTTTTTTTAATACTTAGGTAGAATTGGGAGAAAAAGGAAGAAGTTCTAAGTTTGGGCTTAGTCATCCCAACTATAGGAAACAAATGTTCAAAATATAAATTTTGCAAAAAAATAAAAAATAAAAATGGATGGACAAAATTAACCTGCGAAAAAGTCCATTATAGGAGTAAATTAGGTGTCATCATTTCTTCTCCCTTCCCTCCTCAAATATTTCAGGAAATGAAAACTGGAGAGTGGTAGATGCCTGCTACACAGATTAGTTTTTGTTTGTTTGCTTTATTGTTGAACATTTATGATAATTTTTATTTTATTTTTTTGAGATAGGGTCTCATTCTGTCATCTAGGCTGGAATGCAGTGGCATGATTTCAGCTCACTGCTGCCTCGACCTACTGGGTTCAAGCGTTTCTCCCGCCTCTGCGTCCTGGGTAGCTGGGATTACAGGCGTGCGCCGTCACGCCCCACTAATTTTTGTATTTTCAGTAGAGACAGTGTTTCACCATGTTAGCCAGGCTGGTCTCGAACTCCTGAGCTTAAGTGATCTGCCCGCCTCGGCCTCCCAAAGTGCTGGGATTACAGGCATGAGCCACCGCGCCCGGCCATGATAATTTTTAAAAGCCCATCTCAGTTTCTGCGTGATTAAGGATGAAGCAATGAGCGAAATATTATTGTTTTATTTAATCACTAAATAAACAGAGAAGGAAAGCAACTAATAAACCAATGTGAATCTCCAGAAACACACAGTATTTTTAAAAGTGTGAAAATATTAATGACCTGCATTCCCCTGGGCTGCTAGAAACTCAAAGCTTTGGGAAAAAGTGAATTTTCTGCGTATTTAAGAGGAGGAAATAGGTAAGTTTGCTAGATCCTATTCCTTTTATTTTATTTTTTTAATTTTTCTCATTCCTTGAGTAAAGCAGAATCTGAGACTCGTCGCTTTTCCTAGCTGCACCATCCGCAGAGTCAGCAGTAGCCCTAATAGCTTGGAGGTGGGGGCAGGAGGTGCAAGCACATGGCAAGCCCTTTTATGCATCAGCTAATTCCATGCTCTAGCTATAGCCTTGGGAACATGAGAAATCCCAAACAGATGCTTTTTCTAAAGGTAAGGAAGAAAGTAAAAACTGATCCTGCTAAAAAAGAGATAACAAAAAGTACATCTGTGAATTATTTAAATCCGGCATTAAAAGGGTAATGCTGAAGAATTCATTAGCAAATTTAAACACTTCTGTGCAGGCTCCTGATAATTTAATTTTTTCAGCTACTTTATGCAAATTTATCCTCTAATAGTTTTTTAGTTTTATCTTTCCTCCTGTCCAAAGGAAAGCACCATAAACTAATATATGTATATATATTTTAAATTACCTAATATGCATAATACAAGTTGCTGTGTTGTTTAATCTTCAGTCATGCATTCAGCCAAGCTTTATGACTGTCTCCCATGTGCCAGGTTGGTGAAACTGTGGGAGGAAGCTATGTTTTAACAGAAAGGGTGTGGGGTCGGGTACGGCGGCTCACACCTGTAATCCCAGCACTTTGGGAGACTGAGCTGGGTGGATCACCTGAGGTCAGGAGTTTGAGACCAGCCTGGCCAACACAGTGAACCCCCCCCCCCTCTACTAAAGATACAAAAAAATTAGCTGGGCGTGTTGGCGGGTCCCTGTAATCCCAGCGACTCAGGAGGCTGAGGTAGGAGGGTCACTTGAACCCAGGAGGCGGAGGTTGCTTTGAGCTGAGATCGAACCATCGCACTCCAGCCTGGGCAACGAGAGGGAAATTCCATCTCAAAAAAAAAAAGAAAAAAAAGGTATAGTCATCAGATTTGAACATCTTTGGATTTGAATCGGGCCTTCCTATTTACTATTCATGTGACTTTAGAAAAAACATTTAACAGACAAAGAGTATCTGCCATTAATATTTGCTCTCTAGACAAATACTGACAAGAACTTTAGGTGGGGCTTCCCCCTTGCCCCTGAGTAGGAAGGCTTGGGTATGCACAGGAAGAGGTGAGGTCCACCAAGAATGAAGGATCAAACTGTGGTTCCCAAACACCTGCTTTCAGAGAGGTAGACATTTTGATGAGAAACAAAAGACTACTACTTTTTCTTTTTCTTTTTTTTTTTTTAAGAAATGGGATCTTGCTGTGTTGCCCGGGCTGGACTCCAACTCCTGGGCTTAAGAGATCCTCCCACGTCAGTCTTCCAAGTAGCTGGAACTTTAGACATGCTTGGCTAAGATGACCATTATCCAGTGTACTGTAGTAGCCTGCTAGGACTGCCATCACAGACTGAGTGGCTTAGCAACCTTTGTCTCCCAGGTTCAAGCAATTCTCCTGCCTCAGCCTCCTAAGTAGCTGGTATTACAGGCATGTGCCACCACGCTGGGCTAATTATTTATATTTAGTAGAGATGGCATTTCATCATGTTAGGCTGGCCTCGAACTCCTGACCTCAGGTGATCCACCCGCCTCGGCCTCCCAAAGTGCTAGGATTACAGGCATGAGCCACCATGCCCAGTAAGATATTTTTTTTCTCATGACTCTTAGAGGCTAGACATTCAAGACCATGAGGCTGGCAGGGTTGATTCCTGGTGAAGCCTCTATCTTTGGATTGAAGATGGCTGTCTTTTTGGCTGTGTCCTCCCATGCTCTTAGTGTTTCTTTCTTTTTGTTTTTTCATCAGGGTCTCACTCTGTTACCCAGGCTGGAGTGCAGTGGCATGATCAGGGCTCACAGCAGCCTCAAACTTCTGGGCTTACGCAATCCTCCCACCTCAGTCTCCCAAAGCACTGAGATTGCAGGCCACCACACCCAGTCTTCTTTCTTTTCTTTTTTCGACAGAGTTTTGCTCTTGTTGCACAGGCTGGAGTGCAATGGCACCATCTTGGCTCACTGCAACCTCTGCCTCCCAGGTTCAAGCAATTCTCCTGCCTCAGCCTCCTGAGTAGCTGGGATGACAGGCGTGTGCCACTGAGAGGTGACAATGTGGTAGCAGCCCTCACTCTCGGCGCCTCCTCGGCCTCGGCGTCCACTCTGGTGGCGCTTGAGGAGTCCTTCAGCCCGCCACGGCACTGTGGGAGCCCCTGCCTATGGGGGCCAAGGCCGGAGCTGACTCCCTCCGCTTGCGGTGAGGTGTGGAGGGAGAAACGCGGGCGGGAACCGGGGCTGCGAGCGGCGCTCATAGGCCAGCGTAAGTTCTTGCCGGCGAGGGTGAGGGTTGGCGGACCCTGCACTCAGAGCGGCCGGCGGGCGCCGCCGGCCCAGGGCAGCTAGGGCCAGCAGCTGCGGAGGTGCGCCTTGTCCCCCAGCACTGCAGGTCTGCATGCACCGCGCTCCAATTCTCCCCGGCCTCAGTCACCTTCCCGCGGGACAGAGCTCTGGACCTGCAGCCAGCCATGTCTGAGCACCCCCTCCTCCGCGGTGGGCTCCCGTGCGGTCCGAGCCTCCCCGACGGGCGCAGCCCGTGGCGCCCGGGAGCAGTGCCCGGTCCCATCGACTGCCAGAAGGCTGAGAATTGCAGGCGTAACTCGAAACTGGCAGGCAGCTCCCCCTGCAGCCCCGGTGCAGGATCCGCTAGTTGAAGCCAGCTGCGCTCCTGAGTCTAGTGGGGACTTGGGGAAATTTTATGTCTAGCTAAAGGATCATAAACGCACCAATCAGCACTCTGTGTTGAGCTCAGGGTTTGTAAATACACCAATCAGCACTCTGTCAAAATGGACCAATCAGCTCTCTGTAGAATGGACCAATCAGCAGGATGTGGGTGGGGCCGGATAAGGAAATAAAGCAGGCTGCCAGAGCCAGCTGGGGCAATCTGCTTGCATCATCTTCCAGGTGGTGGAAATTTTTTTATTTTGCTCATGGCAGTAAATGTTGCTGCCCGCTGTTTAGGTCTACATCGTCTTTGAGAGCTGTAATACCATGAGGGTCTGCAGCTTCACTCCTAAAGTCAGCAAGACCAGGAATCCACCAGGAGTGAACGAAGGACTCCACACATGCCGTCTTTAAAAGCTGTAACACTCACCTGAAGGTATGCAGCATCACTCCTGTCAGCAACACTATGGACCCACCAGAAGGAAGAAAGAAACTGGGGACACATGTGAACATCTGAAGGAACAAACTCTGGACATGCTATTTTTAAGAACTGTAACAGTCACCGTGAGGGTCCGTGGCTTCATTCTTGAAGTCAGCGAGACTGAGAACCCATCAATTCCGGATGCACCGCCATGGCCAGGTAATTTTATATTTTTAGTAGAGAAGGGGTTTCTCCATGTTGGTCAGGATGGTCTCGAACTCTGGACCTCAGGTGAGCTGCCAATCTTGGCCTCCCAAAGTGCTGGGATTACAGGCAGGAGCCACTGCGCCCAGCCTGCCTTCTCTCTTTGTAAAGACTCAAGTCCTACTTAATTAGGGGTCCAGCCTTATGACCTCATTTTACCTTAACCTCTTCCTTAAAGACCCTGTATCCAAACTCAGTAACATTGAAGGTTAGGGCTTCACATACAAACTTTTGGGTGAAACAATTCAGTCCATAACATTCCGGAAAGCCATTGATTCTATTTTATAAGGTGCATCATTAAATGAAACCTGGCAACTATTTGTGGCTTTCTCCATCACATTCTGTCATGCATGTATACACACATGTGCAGACACGCACACAGACATACCTGCCTATCTCAATCAGAGAGTCTTGCCCTAGTACTTTGCCTCTGCTTCTGAGTTTTCTACAAGATTTTCTGATATCCATAATGCATAGGTAGTGATTGTTACTGTTTATATTTCTAGTTATTGACTATTTCTGGGCACTGTTTTACCCCATTTTGCAAATCTGGTTTGATGATAATAATAATGGCAGTAAGTAATTTATTGAATACTGAGGATGGTGCTTATTTCATTTGCTTATTTAATTTTCACAACCACCTGGTGAAGTGGAAACTATTACTGTCCCTATCTCACAGATGAGGAGCTAAGCTTCGGGAGGTAGCGACTTGCCTTCAGCCTTGTAACTAGTACATTCCAGGCTGTCTGACTTTAAAGGCAGTGCTGTTAACCTCTATACAGGGGAAATTTCACACATTGACAAGAATCTGAGAGCCCTGACGAATCTCCTCTATCTTTATCTTGCAACTGGATTTTCAGCCTAGTTAATCCTTGAGTTAGATTTTTTAGTGTTTCCCTGAGTGAGGGGTGCACTGGATAGGGTCTCTTGCCTACACCTTATTAAAATATTTTCTGTTCGTTTTCATTATGTTTACCACGCTTATCTGTAAGCTTCCGTTCCCTGTCACTGCACTGCCCCAGAAAGACTAAGAGGATTAATAGAACATTCTTCCTGAGAGAAGCTCAAAATATAATTGGGAGATTGATGTATTCAATTATTTAAATCACACCGTGATGAACTTGGTACTTTCAACAATAAGTTCGAATTGTTGTGGTGGCAAAGAGAGAAATAGGATGCCTGGAGGGGCCATGAAATAGTGGCTTATGGAGGAAGCTTCCAGCCATAAACGGAAAGTAAAAGTTTGCCAGGCAAGGCAGAAGGTATTCCATGCTGGGTATTCCACATAAAAACATTCCACTACATGTTTTTAATCTTATGGTATGTATGTTTAGCTGTGGTTTTTGTGCTGTAGCATTTTTAAAAAAGAAATAATGCGTCTTGGCCCCAGTCTGCTACATCCTAACTCCCCCACCCACCACCAGTGTTTCTTGTCCTGTGGATATGTCCTCCAGGTGAAAATAAGGTGCCAGGCATCTGGTAACTAAACCTGGCAAACTCAGGATTGTATAAATTGGATATTCAGGAGAATGATCCACTTGAGTACTTTTACTTGACTTAAAATATGAACTAATAAATATAATAAAGTATCATAATCATTGACTCAAAAATGTGGTTTTTTATTTATTTATTTTTTTGATGTGGAGTCTCACTCTGTCACGCAGGCTGGAGTGCAGTGGTGTGGTCTTGGCTCACTGCAACCTCTGTGTCCCAGGATCAAGTGATTCTTGTGTCTCGGCCTCCCAAGTAGCTGGGATTACAGGCGCCCACCACCACAACTGGCTAATTTTTATATTTTTAGTAAAGCGGGGTTTTGCCATGTTGGCCAGGCTGGTGTCAAACTCCTGGCCTCAAGTGATCCATCTGCCTCAGCCTCCCAAAGTTTTGGGATTACAGGCATGAGCCACTGCACCTGGCAACAATATAATTTTAAGTCAATCAGAAAGCCATCTCCCACTGCCACTACTTGGGGGGAGAAATATTTACCCACCCAGTACGAAAAGCCTCTCTCCAGTTTATTGGCTTACTGACATCCCATCAGTGTGAGGTTTACCAGAACCCAGCTGATATGGTTAGGCTTTGTATCCCCACCCAAATCTCATCTTGCATTGTAATCACCAGGTGTTGTGGGAGAGACTTGGTGGGAGGTGATTGGATCATGGGATGGTTTTCCCCATGCTGTTCTCGTGGTACTGAATAAGTCTCATGAGATCTGATGGTTTTATAAAGGGCAGTTTCCCTGCACTTGCCACCTTGTAAGGAAAGTGAGTTTCCTCTTCTGCCATGATTGTAAGTTTCCTGAGGCCGCCCAAGCTGTATGTGGAACGGTGAGTCAATTCAACCTCTTCAGTTTATAAATTACCCAGTCTCTAGTAGTATCTTTATAGAAGTGTGAAAATGAACCAGTACAGCAACTTATTTTACAAATGAGGAATTTTGTTTCAAACACCTAATCTTACATCATTTCTGGAGCAGCGAATTATCCTATTTTTGAAGTTAGTTTCATACTTCCTGACAGTTTAGCACCAGCCCCTTAGCTACTCTTAACCCAGGTCTATACACACACACACACACACACACACACACACACACACACACACATATCCATCTATTTTTCTCAGTCCTTTCTCTAAAAGTACAAGGGATCAATCTTCTGATAATGGTATCTTTTCTACCTGTGCCCTTGTCCCTTCCTCCCTCCTGTTCTCATAAAACCTTCCCACCATTTCCCTCAATTTGCTCATTCCCTGCTGAGAAAGCAGGAGCAACTGGTGTGGAGAAGAAAGCAACAGGGAATTAGACAAGGAGGTGACCTTCAAACTTTTTTCTTAAGCCCTTTCCTCGTCCCTGAAGTACACCTGTCTCTATGGCCACATCTGTGGATGATCCCTTCTGCAAGGTTGCAGAGAGAAGCAGCCAGGACCCAAGAGGGAATGGGAAAGCAGGGGTTGTGTAGGGGGCAGAGGCAAAGATTTGGCGAGGTAAATGGGAGAAAATAAGAATTCAGTATATTTCCATGGAAATTCATATGAAAAATTGGCAAGGAAAAGTTCTGAAATATCCATTTAAAACGCAAACAGTGTAGGTTAATGAAATATCTGCAGAGAAATAAATCTGTGGTTTTATTTCAGTGATAATCCAAACAGAGAATATATGGGTTAACATTTGGGCAGATGTCCTTAAGATGAAAGGAATTGAAGAGTAATGCAAGCTGACTGCAGTGTCCCACATGGGAGGAAGTAAAGCGAGTGAAGAGTGAACACTTCCCAGGTGGTAACTGAGCTGGGTGCTTTGAACAGTATTTCCTGCACCTGGCTGATTATCAGAATCACATGAGGAGCTTTAAAAAATATACAATATTGCCCTTCCCTGGACCTGTTTAATCTGAATATCTAGATGTGAGGCCTAGGAATATAGCACTGCCCTTACTACCCCCCATATCTGTCTGTCTCTCTGTCTGTCTCTCTCTCGTGTGTGAACTTGTCACTTGGGATATTTCTCAGGTGATTCAGATGACCAGTAATTTGGGGACCCACATGCTCATGTAATTCTTTCAACAAGCCAATGCAATAGGTTAAGGAGGATGGGATTGCTTCTTGATAATGAACTAGGGACTGCTGTAGGAAGCTGCAATTCAGGGCTTCTAGAGCTGTAAAATGAACTTTTTGCATAATGCATCTGGTGGTGAAAGAAATAATATAGTGAGGAAGGCTCATTAAACCTCAGCACGTGGGCTCACATCTGCTTGGTGGAACATACTCATTCACTCTGTGCTACTCTGGTTTCTGGCTTCCGGCTCTTGCATGGAGAATAGTTACAGTTGATCAGTTTCTTAACAAAACATTCCATTAGACTGATCATCCTTTACAGATAAATCCTGGGACATGGAATGCATAGGAGAAGCCGTATGGTTTGTTATCATGGTGAACAGTTTGTTGAGATGTATGTTCACACAAGCAGAGGCACACTGCGTATATGAGAGTCTGAGTGTGACTCCTGGCTCTACCCCTCGGCTGCTGACCTCAGGTGTATTATTTAATGTCCTCCTGCCTCAGATTGCACAAGTATTGTGGGGATTATAATACTGTCTACTTCATAAGGTCGGTTGAGGATTAAATTAGAAAATGCCTATCAAGAGCTTAGAATAGTGTCCAGGGACATAATATATGTTCAATAAGGAAATGCATATTTTCCTTTTGTTTCTTTTAAGTTGAGGGGCACATGTGCAGGATGTGTAGGTTTGTTACGCAGGTAAATGTATGTCATGGGGGTTATACAGATTATTTTATCACTCAGGTATTAAGCCTAGTATTCATTGGTAATTTTTTCTGATCCTCTTCCTTCTCCCACCTTCTACCCTCTGATAAGCCCCAGTGTATGTTGCTGTCCTCTGTGTCCATGTGTTCTTATCATTTAGCTCCCACTTGTAAGAGAACACGCCATATTTGTTTTTCTGTTCCTGCATTAGTTTGCCAAGGATAATGACCTCCAGCTCATCTATGTCCCTGCAAAGGACATGATCTTGTTCTTTTTATGGCTGGAAATGCATGTTTTCCGAAGAAATCTCTAACACATTCTTTTTTTTTTTTTTTTTTTTTTGAGACGGAGTCTCGCTGTGTCTCCCAGGCTGGAGTGCAGTGGCGTGATCTCGGCTCACTGCAAGCTCCGCCTCCCGGGTTCACGCCATTCTCCCGCCTCAGCCTCCCAAGTAGCTGAGACTACAGGCGCCCACCACCACGCCCGGCTAGTTTTTTGTATTTTTAGTAGAGACGGGGTTTCACCATGTTAGCCAGGATAGTCTCGATCTCCTGACCTCGTGATCCACCCGCCTCGGCCTCCCAAAGTGCTGGGATTACAGGCTTGAGCCACCGCGCCCGGCCCTCTAACACATTCTTAATGCACAGTGGCACATGTGAGAGACCACAGTGATTACATGGCGTAAGGTCACATATTTGATAAGTGGGCGATTTAGGTTTTAAATCTGAGTCTGACTGACACTGAGCCAGTCGTCTTCCTACTACTCAATGGTGAACCTTAGCCACAAGAAATAAATGATCCTAAATCAGAGATCATCAAAGTGTGGTGGTCTGAGTGCCCTGAAGAAGACAAAGATGGCACGTGGATAGAACCAAAAAGGATGGATCACAAAAATAAGAGCAACTTGCCCTACCATAGGGGCCAAAGAAAACTTCCCTTTCACCCTCTGAAGGTTCCCAGAAAAATCAACTCTCAAAAGGTATTAGTTGGAGAAAGGGCATACAAATTGGTTAACAGGTCCAGGGCAGTGACTGCCCAATATTACAATGGGAGACCCGGCATGGTGGCTCACACCTGTAATCCCAGCACTCTGGGAGGTCGAGGTGGGCAGATCACTTGAGCCTAGGAGTTCAGGACGAGCCTAGGCAACATAGTGAAACCCCATCTCTACAAAAAAACACACAAATTAGCAAGACATGATGGTGTATGCCTGTAGTATACTTGGTCAGGGCTAAAGTGGGAGGATCACTTGAGCCTGGGAGGCAGAGGTTATAGTGAGCCAAAATTGTGCCACTGCATTCCAGCCTGGATGACAGAAAAAGACTTGGTCTCAAAAAAAAAAAAAAAGCAAGGCAGGGGGAGTGGTTACAGATGCTTATATACCCTGTGTCTTAGGGGGTTGGGGAAGTATTGATGATTTTAGGGGGAAAGTAATGATTTTTAGGGGAATTCAGTGGGCTTGAAGAATATACAATGGCCTCCAACAAGTCTCTTGGGCCTGCAGAGCAGACAATGGTGTGTGACAAAAGTCTGTCCAAGCGAGTAGATAGACTTCCATCTTTCTTCTGCGATAATGACTACAGTTAATGAAAAGTTAGGGAAGGGACCAGAGGTCATTGTTTTCTTTTTTGGCAGGTCTGGAGTTTTAGGCAGATAAGAAACCTCAGAACAACTTCATTCTGTGTTTTGGGAGACACAGAGAACCGGGAGACCCGGGTGGGGTGGGGGGGGGATGTCAGACAGCTCTTGTGGCTCCTTCTTGAATTCAACATGCCGAAGTGCCATATTTGGTGTATTGGTTTCTGAGCCCCAACATGACCTAGAACAATCCAGAAATCGAAGGGGATGAAGACATGACAGAATGTTGGAACTAAACTAGAAACTACTGAGGGAATCAATGGTATTTGGTAGAATATGTGCTATGACCAAGAACTTGATTTTTAGAATATGAGAAAAGATAGGAACAAATAAATTCTAGGGGGACAAATGGTTATAGAAAAAATGGAAAACTAATCACAATACCCTATTCTGTAGTAAACAATAGTACATATTTATAGTAATGTAACTATGCTTTATTGATTTAACCTAAAGAATATTACTGTGTTAGGTGGATTGGGAGAAATAGTGTACAGGAATTACAGCCTCATCTATCATAGCAGAAAATCAAATAATGTATAATATGGAAAAAGATTAAAAAATATGAATATAAACCTACGTAGAGTAGGGAGATAACTACAAAAAGAAGGAAAAACATCAAAGGGTTAAAAATTGTTTTTCAAGAAAAAGAGGATTTGCAGGCTGGGGGCTAACATGGAAAACCCTTTTAAAAATACACTCACAATATTCCTGACATCAAATGTGTGGGGGCTTTTCCCACATCAACCAATTCTCCAATTCTTATCAGACCCCGACTGGGTATCCTACAGTTTAATTCTGACACTAACTGCCCTGAGTTAGCACAGACCCAACAAATTAAAGGCTCAGTCCCACAGGACTGCCCTCCTCCCTCCACTTCAGATGCCAGTTGAGAGTCCCAGGTTGTGACCTATACTTTTGACCGACTGTAATTCAGGGATTTCCACCCTCTTGGGTTTGACTGATTTGCTACAACAGCTTGCAGGACTCAGAAAGGCACATTAGGTATGTTTATGGTTTATAGTAAAAGTTACAAGTCAGGAACAGCTAAATGGAAGAGATGCACAGGGCAAAATACAGGGAAGGGGCATGGAGGTTCTGTGCTCTCTCTGGGGTGCACCACCCTCCCAGCATCTGCATGTGTTCACCAACCCGGAACCTCTCTAAACCCCATCGTTTGGGGTTTTTATGGAAGTTCCGTTATGTAGGCATGACTGGTTAAATTACTGACCATTGGTGATTGAACTTAATCTCTAACCCGTCTTTACTTCCCAGAGGTCGAGGGGCTGAAAGTCCCAACCCTCTAATCACATGGTTGGTTCCTCTGGCATCCAGAGCTCATCATCGAAGTTACCTCGTTAGCATAAACACAGATGCGGTGGAAAGGGGCTCATTATGAATTTTAAAAGATACTGCTCTCATCTGTTACTTGGGAAATTCCAAGGGTTTCAGGAGCCCTGTGCCAGAAAGAGAAAAGCAAATATATGTATTTCTTATTCACAGGGACACAGAACCTGTTTCTCATTTAAAAACTATCCCCCCGCCCACCTCCGCCCCCAAACGAGTTTTGCCCTTGTTACCCAGGCTGGAGTGCAATGGTGAGATCTCGGTCCACCGCAACTTTCACCTCCTGGGTTTAAGCAACTTTCCTGCCTCAGCCTCCCAGGTAGCTAGGATTACAGGCATGCGCCACCATGCCCGGCTAATTTTGTATTTTTAGTGGAGACTGGGTTTCTCCATGTTGATCAGGCTGGTCTCCAGCTCCCGACCTCAGCTGATCAACCCACCTCAGCCTCCCAAAGTGCTGGGATTACAGGCATGAGCCACTGTGCCCGGCTAAAAATCCTTTGACTTGGGCCAGGCACGTTGGGAGGCTGAGGTGGGTGGATCACAAGGTCAGGAGTTCAAGACCAGACCAGCCTGGCCAACATGGTGAAACCCTGTCTCTATTAAAAATACAAAAATCAGCTGGGCGTGGTGGTGGGTGCCTGTAATCCCAGCTACTCAGGAGGTTGAGGCAGGTGAATCGCTTACACCCGGGAGGCAGAGGTTGCAGAGAGCTGAGATCGCACCGCTGCACTCCAACCTAGGCAATAGAGCAAGACTCCATCTCAAAACAAACCCCCAAAAAACCTTTGACTTGACTGGGCGAGATGGCTCGCACCTGTAATCCCAGCACTTTGGGAGGCCAAGGTGGAAAGATTGTTTGCATCCAGGAGTTCAAGACAAGCCTGGGCAACATGGTGTGAGACCCTGTCTCTACAAATAATCAAAAATTAGTCCTGTGTGGTGGCATGCACCTGTAGTCCCAATCACTTGGGAGGTTGAGGTGGGTATTGCTTGAGCCCAGGGAGTTGAGGCTGCAGTGAGTAATGGTCGTGCCACTGCACTCTAGCCTGGGTGACAGAATAAGACCCTGTCTCAAAAGAAAACAAAAACCCTTGAGGAGGAGTAGTTTTTTAAATCACATCTTTGTGTTTTTAAAAATAATTACAGTATCCCTTAAAAATAAAATTTCTGGTTTTCCAAGGATCTAGGACAACTGGCTTGCCTCAGTGATTGTTTTGCCCACCCTCTTTTTAAGATTACTTGGGGTTTTTTGTTTGTTATTTGACAACACTCTTGGTTTGATCTGGAGAAATAGGAAAGGATTATGTTGAGAAAAAGCAAGTAGCAATTGGTTTAGGTTCAAAGGGGAAGATAAGTGGGGAAATCTTAGGACAGAGAATGGGGGTGGTGGAGGAACAAATTCTATATTCCCTGGAAGAATAATTAACATCAAGAAATGGTGAATAGTGATGGCTAAAACCAATATAGGTTTTACTATATACCAGGCACTGTTCCAATTTTTCACAGTTGTGGAGTTGTGTTGCTCTCCACAACTCAGTGAGGGTTGGGTACATTTATTATCCCTATTTTACAAATGACAAAACTGAGTTAAACATATTATGTAACTTTATCAAGATTACATGGTTAGCAGGTGCCACAGTCAAAATCTGATCCCATCCCCTCTGGCTCCTGAAGTCTGAGCTCTTAAGTTCCATGTGATATTACTTCTGAATACACATGTACATCTCAGCTTCTGGGTTGAGGTGGAAAACTTAGAAAAGCCTGCCACAGTGAATACAGGGGTTGTGGAGAGTTAGATTGAGAGGCTTGCTTCTGAGTATTGCTTTCAGCTGCCACAGTGAGTACAGAGGGTTGTGGAGAGTTAGCCTGGGAGGCTGGCTTCTGAGTGTTGCTTTCAGCTGCCACAGTGAGTGCAGGGGGTTGTGGAGAGTTAGCCTGGGAGGCTGGCTTCTGAGTATTGCTTTCAGCTGCCACAGTGAGTGCAGGGGGTTGTGGAGAGTTAGCCTGGGAGGCTGGCTTCTGAGTATTGCTTTCAGCTGCCACAGTGAGTACAGGGAGTTGTGGAGAGTTAGCCTGGGAGGCTGGCTTCTGAGTATTGCTTTCAGCTGCCGCGGTGAGTACAGTGGGCTGTGGAGAGTTAGCCTGGGAGGCTTGGTTCTGAGCATTGGTTTTTACTGGCTAGGATGCCACTTGCTTGTATCAATTGACAAAGTGTGGTGGGAAGAACTACCATAACTCTGGTAAATACCAATTTTGTTCTAAAGTGATCATGATTCTCTCCTTTAGTGAAGCTCCTCTGAGCTCTCTGCTTGATGAGGCCTGACCTTGGGGTTCCATCGCTGTCCCTGTAGAACCCAGTGTTAGCAAGAATCCTGCTAAATCAGTTGTACTAGAATTTCCCACCTTCGTTGTGTGATCACTTGATATCTGATCAAATACCCTTATCACTCACTATCCCCCAGGTGTTATCTGATGATCCTGGGCTACCTTTGGCAAGAATCCCGGTACCCCTGATGTTTACTCTTAGTAATTTTCCATCTGCTGACATGCACCCCCTCCAATCCCAACCTGTTCTTTGGCTGTAATCCTCACTTGTCCAGGCTGTATTTGGAATTTAGCCCAATTCTATACTGAGGTCTTTTTTTTTTTTTTTTTCCTATTGCAGCAGATACTGGGTCAAATCAGCTTTTACTGATCCAGCTACTGTCCTGGCTCTGATTTTGGTTGACAGTGGTCAAATCCCTTCTCATATGTGGGTAGCCATGGTATTAGGAATCACTGCAGAAACTACTACACTACACATCACCTTATGGGACTTTGCTTATGTTGCTCAGGAACATCTTTTTTTTTTTTTTTTTTTTTGAGATGGAGTCTTGCTCTGTCATCCAGCCTGGAGTGCAGTGGTGCCATCTTGGCTCACTGCAACCTCCACCTCCCAGGTGCAAGTGATTCTCCTGCTTCAGCCTCCTGAGTAGCTGGGATTACAGGTGTGCGCCACTATGCCTGGCTAATTTTTGTATTTTTAGTAGAGACAGGGTTTTACCATATTGGTCAGGCTGGTCTCAAACTCCTGACCTCGTGATCCACCTGCCTTGGCCTCCCAAGGTGCTAGGATTACAGGCATGAGCCACCACACCTGGCCTAGGAAAATCTTACGTATACTTTTACCCCCCAACCCCACCTCTATTCTTCAACCCCATTCTGCTCTCCCCCCTGTCACCACATCACCCCAGGTCACTGTAGCAGGTATCTGCAAGTGAGATCTGGAAGTGAGAGTTCCAAATGAGCCACATAGGAGGTTTCTCCCAAAAGTAATGAAACAAATTGGCTGAGGCTTATAATAGGAATGTGATAATGGTGATTATACATATATTTGAAGAGAGAGACTGAGACTGCGTGTTCTAAGGTTAAGTTGTACATGAATGACTTTAAACATTTAAAATGTTATCTTCTTGATAAAAATATTAGATAACTCAATTTGGAGCAAGTCTGGGGGCGCGTATAGAATGAGTAGAAGATACCCAAGGAGCTACTTGGGAAAATTTCCCAGCTGTTTTTTTTTTTTTTGGAGATGTAGTTTTGCTCTTGCCACCCAGGGTGGAGTACAATGGTGCAATCTTGGCTCACCGCCCACCTCTACCTCCTGGCTTCAAACAATTCTCCTGCCTCAGCCTCCCAAGTAGATGGGATTATAGGCATGTGCCACCACCTCTGGCTAATTTTTGTATTTTTAGTAGAGACAGGTTTCTCCTTGTTGGTCAGGCTGGTCTCGAACTCCCAATCTCAGGTGATCCGACCACCTTGGCCTCCCAGAGTGTTGGGATTACAGGCGTAAGCCACCACGCTCAGCCTGTTTTCTTATTATGATTTAAATAGATCGACTCTATTCAAGTCTTATGAAAAGATCCACTTTAAAAAACCTTTTCTCTCCTGCTCCTATTTCCGATTACTTTTTCTGTTTTATTTCCTCTTTTCAATTCCATTAAATGTCTAAGAATATTTTCCCTACTCTATTTTATAATTTCCAAGAACTTATTCCTGACGTTTAAATGTTATTCATTTTTTAGCAATCTATTTTTTAATGAATGCAATTATCTTATTTTAAACATTAGTTTTACTTGTTTTTCTTGTCCCTGTACCTATAAACTCCAAATTACTTTATCTGTTTATTTTTGTCACCATCCTTTATGCTAATGCTGTCCCTAAAATACCTAGTGATCCATTGTCCGTGTACATTTAAAGTGGAGTTATGAAAAAAACCAGTCTAGGGGTAGAAGGCATATTGGCTAGTAGGCTGATCAACCTTTTAGTAGGGCAACTGATTTGAGGAATTGGACATTTGGTTAAGGGATATTCAAGTGTCAGTAATTGTAGATCCTTTTTTTGGCCTGGTTACTTTCATCAGAAAGAAATTATCTTACGGCCTGATACTCTGCAATGGGAGCAGAGTGAAGTTAAGGGGAAGGTCACTGGGCTGCTAAACTCGCTTTCATTTAACTTGCTCATTTGGACATAGCCCTTAGCTATGCCTGGGGTCTCAAGTCCAGGCGCTTGACGATTTAATCATTCAAGTAGGGCCAGTCATCTGGCTGTGTAGGTTGGGTAGGTGATAGCAAAGCCTAATTGCTCCTTGTCCAGACTCTCAGCTGATTCTTCTAATTTTACCTCCACTTTGAATTCTTCCCCTCAATTCAGTTGTGCTGGGAGCTTCCTATTTCTGCTTTTGGGTTCCCTACAGCCTGGCCTGCTAGCACTTTAATTTTAGCTACTTTATCTTTACTTAGCTAATAAGTATCTGCTTATTCTCTTATTATCTTTTTTCTCAATTTTTATTGCTACTTTCCATCGACTGTTGTCCCTCATAATTTTTTTGGGGGGCGGGGGTAGGGGTAGAGCTATATATACTTTATACTTTTTGTTTATTTAATCCTTACTGTTTTTTAGTGACATTTTCATGACATGGCAGAAATAAACACATATTGTTTCTATCATATTTATTTAGAAGTATGATTATTCACTCTCTTTAAATTGTAAGTGTTTAGAGAGAGTCTTGCTGCATTGCCCAGGCAGGTCTTGAACTTCAGGTCTCAAGTGATCCTCTTGCCTCAGCCTCCTGAACTGCCAAGATTACAGGTGTGAGTCATCACACCCAGCTAACTCTTTCAATTTTGGCTAATGGTGGTATCAAGTGAAACAAATTTCATAACTGTTTTTTAAAGCTTTAATATCATCACCAAAGAACAGGGCATATTGAATCAAATTTTTTCAAGCATGTTTCTAAATGACTCAGGCTGAAATTGGTGATCTATAAATTTATCAGAGTCATTAACTGTTGAAAGCTAAATCCAAAGAACATTAGTATCAATTCCAGATTAAGCTTTGCCATCTTGGGCAAAATACTTTCTTCCTGGACCTCAGTAAAATGATGGCAATTAGATTACATGGCTTCTTCGATCCTAGACTAAACATTCTGTAATTCTAGTAGGTAGTTTAAAATTTCTACTTGAAGTCACCACTCCTTCAACTACTGTTAACCGAAGTGTGGTTGTCAAAGAAACAATTTTTAATGGTATAAGAATTAATTCATTATTATTTACATAATCATGAATTTTAATTTTTGCATCAGAAATTTGTAACTAGTACAACAAAACATTTTTTTTTTGTCAACAGATTTACTTAAGTTTAAAAATGTGAGTTGACTTAAAGAAAATTGTGAAGTAAATAATGGAACATGGAATGTGGGTATGATAAAGTTCTGAAGATGCCCCACAAGAGTGCAGCTGCTGAAACATGGCCCTACCATGATGTCCTTTCATGACGCTGCCTTTGCACACACATTAGCGTAAAGGTAAACTGAGGCTGGAGCCAAACCAGGAACAAAGACACAAGGCAAATGGCAGTGAGAATAGCCTTTTATTAGGGCTTGCGGGCGAGGTTCCTCCGTCCAAAGGCGTGGGCAGAGGAAGTCGCGCTGAGGGAGGTGGGTAGGGGCCTCTTATAGCCTGAGAGGTAGGGAAGCTGGTTGTGCAACAGGGCCTGGGGGGTCTTGAAACTACTAGGGCAGGAGTCGAATAAGGGTCATGAGGAAGGGGTCTTTGGAAACTGTCAACCGGAACTGCTACGAACTTGTGGAATGCAGGTGAGCTGCAGGTCATGGGGGAGTGTGGTTGCCCAGCCGGAACTTCTGAGGTATGCAAGTCTGCCGGTGTGTTCAAAGAGGAAGGGAAGTCTGGAACAAAGGGCCTGCTACGCGGGGTAACGCCGCCATGTTGGGTCTAGATTCCTGCCTAACAATTAGTTTTCCACTTGGCAAAATCTTTAAGTGTCCAGCTCAAAGGTTGCATTTTTTACCGAACCATTCAAGGTAGAAGAGTTTAATCTTCTAAAACAGTTCAGTTTATTGTAAGTGATCTGTTTACACGGACCAGGGACTGTGTCTTATTCATCTTTGTATCTCCAGTACCTCACTGTTCTTGACTTTTAATGGATGCTCAATGAACATTTGTGGAAAGAATGAACCGCCAGGCACGGTGGCTCATGCCTGTAATCCCAGCACTTTGGGAGGCTGAGGCAGGTGGATCATGAGGTCACGAGTTTGAGACCAGCCTGGTCAATATGGTGAAACCCCATCTCTACTAAAAAAAATACAAAAATTAGCCGGGCGTGGTGGTGCACGCTGTAGTTCCAGCTACTCGGGAGGCTAAGGCAGGAGAATTGCTTGAACCCAGGAGGCCGAGGTTGTAGTGAGCCGAGATTGTGGCACTGCACTCCAGCCTGGGTGACAGAGTGAGACTTCGTCTCAAAAAAAAAAAAAAAAAAAAAAAAAAAAAGATGAACTGAGTGAGTATATCACCTCAGGTAATGGGCAAATGTTTCCTGTTCTTGATTCTTTTCAGCACCTATCACTAACTCAGCCTTTATTAGTTCCAGAATATAATATCCACAAGGACACAAATTGAGAAGAACAGGCTTGATATGAGAGGTCAAAAATAAACAAAAACTCTTGGAAGCTGTTGAGACTAGTCTTAGATCCCCGTAAAGTTTAGAAAGGAAATATTTCAAACATGATTGAAATTTGAGACTCTGAGATAGCAGGGTCCCTGGGATGAACAACCCTTCCATAGAAATGGACATTATCTTTCATCAGAGCAATTTATATTTTGTAGACTTTATACTATGAAATTGAAAGTTGACAGTAGTTTGAATTTACAAAGCATTTCTGTACACATCATTTAATTTTATCCCCACAATAATGCTTTGCTGTTGACCTGTTATAACAGAAGGGGAAAGTACCCGGTAATGGAATTGCTGTTTCAAATGGTTGTCCTGTTTAAGTTCTTTGTGAAATCTCCAAATTGCTTTCCCCACAGAAGGGGAAAGTGAGGGCTAGAAAAGCTAAATAATTTTCCAAATATCACCCAGCTAGTAATTGCCTAGAACAGGGGTCAGCAAACTCTGATGGGGTAGGTGGAGGCAAGTCTGGCCCACTGCCTGTTTTTATAAATAAAGTTCTTTTGGATCACAGATGTCCCTAAGAGGGCTTAAGTCTATTTTACACATGAAGAAAAACTTGAGGCAAAGAAATGGTTATTACTTCACAATGTCACCCAGCCAGACAGTGGCTAAGCCAGTACTCACACCCAGTGTCCTAACCCCTGAGCCTCTGCTGTTAGCAGCTGCACTAGAGCTAGCTCTGGTGTCCAAATCCTAGCTGTAGCTTTGTGACCTGGGGGAATTTACTGCCTTAATCTCTTGTAAATTAACACTTGTTAAATGCTGAAGACAGGGCTTGGCACATAGTAGAAGATTCAATAAAATGCTTATTTTTAAAAACATTAAAAGCCTTTCATTATCCTGTTTCTTTCTAATAGTAAAAATCCAATCAGTACTGCGGCCTAGATGGTCTACATATGCTGTCTCGTTTAAGTTTGTAGCAGCCAATTATTAACCTCCTTTTAGAAGGAAAAGGAGAGGTTCTGAAGGGGTAAATGATTCACTCTGGTATCGATTCCAATTCTATCTGGTTTTTAAACCCACCTTCACTACTACACTACTTCTGGTCTCATCTTTTCCCCCTCCCCTGCAGGAACTTGGTACTTGGGGGAAAACAATGAAATGAATGAATCATCTCTCCCTTCTCTTCCAACCAACCAACAAATGAATGGACCACCAGCAACAAAAGGTAGGCGTATTCACTCTGCCCAAATGCATCTCGGACTTGCCTGCCTTGATTCCTTTAAGCAAGCTATTTCTGGAATCTGAAATATGCTATCTCTGCTACTCTCTTTACTGAAATCCTATTTATCCTTCAAAGCCAGATTCAAAGAGCACTGAATCCTCAAAGACTTCTCTTATCACCAAAGACAGAAGTGGTTTGTTCTCCTCAGAATCCAATTGTGTTTTGGTTTGTACCATGCTTATGAAATGCATATGGCATATACTGATTGATAGTATTTTTTTGTACATACTTTACTCTCAGAAATTGGTAATTTTAAGCCATTTTCTAGAGGAAGGTGGGATATATAGAAATACCAAATTAAAAAAAACTGAGACTTCTAGTACAATATACTGAAATGCTTCCTTTAAAAAATATCTCAAATTATTGTTTTGTATGCACTTATTAAGATATTCCCTCTGCACATTAAATGGTAGGAACTCAATAAGTATTTACTCACTCTGGATCTCAAGTTCTTTTTTAATGCCAATTTCATATTTCCATAACTTCGTACAATTAAATTAGAAACACCAAAATAAAGATAAATAACATGGAATAATATGTTTTGTTATTTGTAAAAAATAAAACAACTTTTGGTAGATTGCAACCCACCTTTGTAATACTCATAATATGAGTGATTTATCATTCAAAATGAATCCTTTTAAAAAACCAGGGCACGATAATCTATTTATTTGTGTTCATATGTTATCAGCAATCTCAACTTGGTTTTGCAGCCTCTGCTTTATTTTGAATTTGATTTGTCTAATATCATTCTTAATTGGAAATGGAAAATGCTTTAGCAGTAAAATATCATTTATCTGAATTAGCATCACAGGTTTGGGAGGGATAGTTTGAGAGAATGAGTCAGTTTGAATTAGTGAAGAACTGCATTATAGAATAAGTTTTAAAATAAATGCATCTTAAGTATATCAGCAACCAACTAACAGCATCTTCTAGTAGAGGCTTTAATGCCAATTTTTAATTAGAATTTTATATTTGCATGAGAATAAAATGTATTCAAAATTTAAGTTTATTGTTAGTAGGCAATTCTTTTTAGTTAAAATATAAATGTGCCATATAAATGGTTTCTCTTTGATAAATTTAATTCACGATAAATTCTCATGGATTCTGAGCCAGCCTGGGCTCCCAAAGTGCTGGGATTACAGGCATGAGCCACGGCACCCAGCTGAGATTTAATCTTAAAATAGAATTTGGTAACACTTGTAGGCAAGCTGAGAATTTATCCATATCCATCTTATTCATCATAGTGCTTTTGTAGTCATCTTAAAAGTAGAAAGGGTTGGACGACCAGATTATCTGATGTCAGTTCCTTCTTACAGGAAACTTGGTGGTTCTCAAGCCTTAGTGTGCATAAGAACATCCCAAAGATTTTTTTTTTTTTAATACTGTACTTCATAGGCAATATAAATGACTTTCAAGGTTAATTTTAACTGAGTGCAATTCTTACCTTGTGTACTGCCTTAAAACATAACCTTCACGGTGTGCGCTATCATTAGCGTTGCCCTGTGTCTCTCATGAATGTGTTTCAACTTACCTTTCAGTTCCATCAAAAGCTGCACTGGGGCTGGGCTCAGTGGTTCACGCCTGTAATCCCAGCTCTTTGAGAGGCTGAGGTGGGTGGATTGCTTGAGGTCAGGAGTTTGAGATCAGCCTGGACAACATGGTGAAACCTCATCTCTACTAAAAATACAAGTATTAGTTGGGTGCAGTAGTGGGTGCCCGTAGTCCCATCTACTCGGGAGGCAGAGGCAGGAGAATAGCTTGAACCTGGGAGACGGAGGTTGCAGTGAGCCGAGATCAGGCCATTGCACTGCAGCCTGGGCTACAGAGCAAAACTCCATTTCAAAAAAAAAAAGCTACACTCAGTCATACTGATGCAGTCTTACATCTCCCTCCATGAACATACCATGCTTCTGAATTTTTTTCTTTCTTTTCCATGTAGAATTAAAATGTGATCATATTAATGAACTTACCTTTTGAGACTCAACTTAAACCTTGCTGTCTTTAGGACCTCTTCTTACACCTGCCCTTTACCAATTTCTGTATGCTTCTAGAATAGTACTTATCAAGTTGTGTTTTATGTTTCCTTTCTGGTCTTCTATAATATACTATAAATTAGTAGTGATGTGTACAATAAACACTTAAAATGTTTATTGATAAATTATAGAATAAACTTAAATATTTGTAATAATGACTCTTTTGGTATCATATACAATCCTTTACATTTTGATTGTTTCACCTGATCCCAAAAAGAACTGGAAAATACACTGTACCTGGATCCAAATATCTGATTGCTAAAATACGCAATTTTAAAAAGTTGAGATATCTGAAAAAGCTAAATAGAAGATAAATAACATACTTTAAATAGTTCGTACTTCCAAACAATCAAACCTCAATATACAAAGGACAGTTGGAAAAGTTCATAAAGTAGAAATAATAAGGTTCATCTCCATAGCTAAAGTAACCATACGTCCCAGGCTGCTCAGGATGGTCTCTGTTTGTGCCTGATAGCACCTCCTTTCATTCTTTTTTTTTTTTTTTTTGAGATGGAGCCTTGCTCTGTCTCCCAGGCTGGAGTGCAGTGGTGTGATCTCAGCTCACTGCAAGCTCCGCCTCCCGGGTTCATGTCATTCTCCTGCCTCATGAGAATGAGTGCCCGCCACCATGCCTAGCTAATTTTTTTGTGTATATTTTTAGTGGAGATGGGGTTTCACCATGTTAGCCAGGATGGTCTTGATCGCCTAAGCTTGTGATCTGCCTGCCTCGGCCTCCCAAAGTGCTGGTATTACAGGCGTGAGCCACTGTGCCTGGCCCTCCCCTTTCATTCTTACAAGTTCCCTGGTTTGGGTAATAAAATATATTGTCACCCTATGTAGTCTCCAATGATGAATTCCCTGTAATGGGGAACCCAAAAATCCTGTGGAAAAAAATCATGTTGAGAGAACTAACTCTTCAAAGGCAGTATCTACAGATATTTGTTACGTTATAGACCATAATATATTTTAGCATGAAAGGGACTCACAAATGATTAGGTCATAAATTCAAACTATGTCCCCAAAGTTACGGGATTTAGAATCCTCGACATTATCTCATTTTACTGAATCGTACCTGCTTCTGCTAAGAGATTAGGTTACTGTGTTTCTTAGCCATCGAGATTTTGCCCTGATTTTCCTGTTGCCACTTTATGGCATTTATACTACATTTGTATAGCACTTTCCACTACACAGAACATGTTCATGTACATATTACATTTATAGTACTACAAGCTTTTCATTTAAGTGCTGTGATTTTTAATATTTATTGTGTCAGAAATGAAAGATTTGTTTTGCAGCAATCAATGATGTTTCCTTGGCTTGTAAAGGGGGTAAATCTTGTAAAGTTAACATTTGTCATGATTCATACATAGTAAAAAGGTTAATGTGGCTGAACCCTGGTGATTGTTTTTAGCTATTAACTGGTTTGGGCTAAATGCAGAGTAAAGTTTTAGAACTGTCCTAACATATTAGGTTGTCTTATACATTCTGATAGATAATAGTGTATCCCATGTTACTAAAGTATTATAGTATCTATTAACTTGATTCCTATCAGAGTGTGTTACAATAGACACTGTTTGTATAACTGAAGAAAAATTTCTATCTGTATATAGGGTAGTGAATGCTAAGTTTAGGAAAAGTACAAATAATAATACTGGATTACCTTATGTTATTGACTGAATGTTTGTCCTTCTCCCCTTAATTCATCTGTTGGAGCCTTACCCCCCTCCCCCCACCCCTACGTGATTATATTTGGAGATATGGCCTGTGGGGAGGTGGTAAAATCTAAATGAGGTCATAAGCATGGGGCCCTGTAATAAGCGGTAGAGAAACCAGAGCTGGTTCTGTCTGACTATATGAGGATACACTGAGAAGACAGCTGTATGCAATCCAGGAAGAGAGCCTTCACCAGGAAATGAACCAGGCTGACACCTTGATCTCAGACTTCCAGCCTCCAGAACTGTGCTAAAATAAATTTCGTTTGTTTAATACATCCAGTTCGTGGTATTGTTATGGCAGCCTGAGCAGACTAAGATTCCTTAGGTGAGCAGTGAGCGGTATGAAAGTGTTTCATCATAATGTAACTTCAGTCCAAAGATTATAAGGATGAAACTGCTGGGAAAAGTAAACTAAAAAGTCTAATTACCGTTTCCCTTAATTATATGATTATGTATTTTTTAAAAAGTTAACTAAATTTAAAAGTATGATATTACTGTATCTTTTTTTCCCCTAAACCCAAAGGACTTTCCACCTGGTTTATCTATTTTTAAATGATGATAATATTATATAAGTTCAGAAAAATTTCCTTGACTGAATCACTGTTAGCTGATTGCTGACAATAGAAAACTTCCAAATAGAGAGCAAAGCTTTTCATGTTACAATTTTTTATTAAAAAAAGCTTAAAATGATAATAGTATGTTCATTTATGGCACTCAAGTAATAAATGATTAATTTTAGAAGCTTTTCGATAGATTGAAACAAAAATCCAAAGCTCTAGAGAGTAGATCCAGCCATTGAAGCAAAGGTTATAAAAAATATCATTGACAAGGATACTTGAGTATTTCAAATTTGGCCACACTTGGCTTTGGCTGTTTGAATATGGGATGGTGTCAAAGACATTGAAAGGGGCTGAAGGACACTAATGGGGCCTGGTTCTTACATTCTTGAGTGAGCAGTAGGAATGAGAGCTGGGATAACAGCAAATCTAGTGTGCCTGCCACACATGACCCTAGTGATCTTGCTCTACTCATTTCTCCAGACTCATCTCATGGTATCTCTGGCTTCTGAAATATTGAAAGTTCCCTGAACACACAATGTGGTTTCATGCCTCTGATTTTTCATACATTCTGTCTGGAATGCCCTCTCCTTCCAGTACTGTCTATGAAATGTTATTTCCCCTTTTCTATTGATATTGGAGTCCTCTGTCTCTTGGTCCAACACAAACTGGTTGTTCTCTAAGTCTATAGCAGAGCTATTATACCAGGCCTTTCTTTAACTAAACTCTTGGCTTGGAGCTACTGTACTTGGGACACTTCGTCTCCTCTTTGTTTTCTCCTTTGTTTTGCTGGAATGTACTTTTGAGCATCTTTCTAGGAATAGATGTCTGAGAAATAACTATTAGGATTATTGTATATCTAAACTTATCTGTGTTCTGCCATCGTTTGACGGACAATTTAGCCAAATATACAATCAATTTTTGTTTTATAATTTTCCCCTCAGAATTTTAAAGGTATGGGTCCAGTCCTACAATTGTATTAAAATGTTGTCTTTGTGTATTCGTGTCAGTTATGCATTGCTTCAGACTACCTGATTTTTTTTATCACATATTTCATTTTTCACTTCTAGAATCTGTTTGATTTATTTTCAAAACAGCAGCCCTCCCTCAAGTATTACATGCCTAACCCAGGGTGATATATTTGGTTATTCCCATGGACCATGGAGCGTCAAGTCACTGTTGCAGTTGTTCTTGTTATTTATGTCACCTAGAGATTTCTTTTCTTGCTTTTGATATGGGCTTTAATAAACTCTTTTTAGACTAAATACTTTAACTTTTCATTTATTTGTGTTTGGAATAGAAAGAAGTGATCTCCATGAATTAGCTTATTTTGTCATTTTGTTTAGAATCTTATTTTTAAAAATCAAATATAACAATTAGGACTCTACTCGCCAAGATTGTTGATAAACTGTGGTAATCTTTTTTGGTGTCCTGCACAAGTCCTCTGTGTTCACCCTGGAAGTTTCTCACAGACAATTTCAGCTTCCTGTGTTTCTCTGGGTGCATTCTCTGCAGCGCGGATAACCTTGCGGGCAAGTTGACTGCATGGTATAAGTTATGCTCAACAGTGACTCTCAATTACAGAGAGAGAAGAGTTGATGGATAAACTACAGATTCTTTGCCCTCCACTGAGTTCTACGTGGTCTCTTAGAGGGTCCCCAGTAAGACTGGACCCCGTTTGCCCACAACAATAACTTGTTCTTTATTCTTCAGTGCTTCTGCTGGCTTTCCTTTCTGACTACAAACTTCCTCATGTTGCTTCCTGGAATCACTTCCAAAATAAGCTATTTGTATCACAATCCTGACTTTGGTCAGGATTCAAAGATACAAAGATACAAGTTCAACAATGTCTGTTCTTTTGGGGATACTCAATTTCATTTCCGAGTTGTACAGGAGCTGCAGAAACTTGATGTCCTCATACTTGTAGGGTTTCTTAGTCATGTTCACGATTCTGCTGACTTTCCAGTTGCCATCGTTTGGTGTTGCTCCTTCACTGTGTACAGTTCCATATGAAATGAGCCTTCCTTGATCTGCTTCCTGCATAGGTAATGTGATAATAACTCATCATTACCGTAAGAGGCTGTCAGCAGACTTACTTTTTTCATGTCAAGCTCATCTGTGGGAGACTCTGCTTGGGCTCCCAACACTGTAGCACTATCCCATCTATGGTCTTCCAATATGCAGATCATTCCTTGCAAAGAACGGGCCTGCTTGAGTTCAGTGCCCATTTCTGGACAAGGGTCTGGAGGATTCTTTTGACCAGTCACATCTATTCCTGTGTCGTATGTGGAATTTGTAATTGTCAATACCGTCAGACAAGGGAGGCAAAAGAAAAGGGGGTTTTACATCAGAATAGAGGAGGAATGCAGAACAGGAAGAAACAATGGATGTCTACTAGGTTTCACCTCTTGGATGCCCACATATGTGTATATATACATTTATATTCATAATCTCAAACATGTTCCGTTAGCATAAAGCAACTATTATATGTAACCTCAGATATGCACTCACCTTCTCATGAAAGAAACAAAAATCCAAGTCTCATCCAGTTCTAGGCTCTGGATTTCTGAATGGTATAATCTTGTTATGTGGAGATATATATCCTAATTATATAGCAACCTATGCCTAACTTACACATTTAACCACCCAGACACACCCAGGAAGTAAGGTATATGGAAGACAGGATGACTGCAAAAAATATTTCCTTTTGAAAAGGGAAAACCACCGTTGTGGTCTCTGTCCCCAGCACGGTCCGTCCCTTCCCGGCAGGGAAGTGTATTCTTGATTAGCCTCACATTTCCCAGCAGCATCTTGTATGGCCAAATTTGAGAGATGCTTTGGGGAACATTTCTCTGGCAGATGCTTGGCAATATTTCTAAGAGATACTAAATGTTTGCTTAAATATTTGTTAAGCAAGTGCCTAAATCAAGAAATACCAAAGCATGGTAGAAATTGTAAGATTTATCCGTCTGAACTACTGATCTTACTAAGTTATCACTACTTCTGAGCCACAGGAGTACCCCCAGGGAGAACTGTAACACTGTATTTTAGGTTTTTTTTTTTTTTTAAATTTAATAGATCCTTTAAAAACCAAACTGAGTTAAACGTACTGTACTTGTTCTATGGATTGTCAAACATTCTTCTTTTTATTTTTTTTATTTTTTGCAACATATTGAGTGAGTTTGTAGAAGGCTCACCAAGCTGCTGGGGCTTGTCAATTAAAGCCCACACTGAAATGTTATTAAAAAGAACAGCTTATTGTAATCACAGATACTGTATGTAACATGGCAATTTGCTTCTTGAAAGCTAATTACAAAAGTTGTTTGAAATAATCAGGACCTTATTCAGCAGCTCAGGGATGAGAACAGCTGTATAAATACTCACCACAGCAGCAACAGCAAAAGAGGAGGGTGGAAAAAAATAGGTTAGTTAAAAGTTCAAACAAAGATTAAAAAAACAAAATGGAAATGAGTTCCCTTAGCTCTTTTCAGGGACTGTAATGCACATTCAAGGACATAATGTTCCAGATTTTCAACAAAATATTGAAAGACGCTTTTGACATGACAATAGAGTCTATTGAATTATAAAGCTCTGAGTATCTAATTAATTGCATCTAAACTTACTGGAATTCTCCCATACTCACAGTAAACTCTTGTAGCCTGTTGAATCATGTTAATTTTCTCTAGAGAAAGGGTGCAAAATAGTACCAACAAAACAGATGGAATTTAAAGTCCAGCAATCTCACTCAATGGAATAAATTGGCATCTATAATATAACGTCAGTAAACCTGTTCTGTTGTTTTGCATGGCCATTTGTAAGCATAAGTTATGCTATTCCACCAGTGCTCAGCACTTTGTTCCAGGGACCTGGCTGTGCATAACTAAGAAAAGCATGTTTCTTAACTGAGTGAGCAGCTGTACTCCTAGAATATAATTTAGTCACTCTATTTTGCTATGAGTTAAGACCCAGTGGCATTGTCCCCAAAAGGAAAAAAAATCACAATTTCACAAGTTAGTGGAGCCTTGACAGTCCAGAACATGTACCTTCAAGATTAAGTGCAAAAATGGCATCATCATTTCAGCAGGGTGAGCTTTTCAATCCGCCATATTGCTAGTCATAGATTTCAAATATATTGTACGAATCACTTGATTTGTAGCCTCTTTTGACCCACCTGAAAGCCAGTTCCTATACTTAAAAGGAAGTGTTCCTATTATTCAAGGAAGTTTTTTTTTTTTTTTTAAACAAAAGAAAGTTATTTGGGCAACAGAGTAATAAGGTTATTTGTTGAGTTAAAAGCCCAGTGGAGTTATAAATATATATGCACACTGCATAGATAATCTCTACTTAGCATTACTTCTTAAAACATCTTGACGGTCTCTCTACACTCATAATAAATCCCAGCCAACCGTAATTAAATTGGGGTTCAGGATCACTAGTATTTTATCTTTTACTGAACTTTTAACAGCCTCTTCTTTATTCACTAGAGTAGGTGGAATACACATATAAAGAGCAAAGAATAATGCAATATTATCTTTTTTTCTGGTAAAATGTTTTTACATACCATTTTCTTTTTATCCTAAACTTAGTTATTTTCAATATTTAGTTCAATCTAGAAGAAACAGAATATCATTGCATAATTGATACATTAAGAATTAAAGTATTTTGAATCATTTGAATAAATATTTTAAATATATATTTTGGCTTATAATCTTTACCTGTGTGACTTAGCACAAGAATTAAGTATATACTTTTCTAAAAAAGACAAGTCTTAAATTAATATATCAAATAATTAAAAAGACACTGTAAACCTTTAATTTACTAATTCAGTGCTTAGCATGTATGCCTGATTCCTTTTGACTTCACTGTGATATTTGGTAACACTGTTTCATATAACTATATGTTCACCTAGAAAGAATTTGTTGAAATGACTCTCTCTCCATTAGAAGAGCACCATTCCCAGGGATCAGTAGCTTTTTTTCCTTCCCATTTCCATATAGCATGGTATCAGGAATATGATAGGCTATAAAAATTTATTGACTGTACAATACATAATGAAAAAACATTTATGAATTAATTTCCTATTTTTCTACATGTTTTCCTTTCTCTTGATTTCTTTCACAATGTATTTTCAGTCAATAAATACAGTATTTATAGGTGTTGTCTATGTGCCAAGGATGGGTTAGGATCACAAATATACCAGAGAATAAGAAAGATGTGGTCCCTGGAGCTTCATTTTTGAGGGGAATGCAAATACAGTTAATGTGCACCATTTAGGACCAGGAGGAGCACCAGGTTGTATTTTTGGTCTGTTGTTGGAAACATTGTTAGGCAACTATATTAAAAAATCATGAATAGTGTGATAAGTGCCACAGAAGTGGAAATATGGAGTGCAAAACAATTTATTACAGGGGATTAGAAATCTATTCTGAAGGACCAGAAAAGTCATCTCTGAAAGTGAGATGTTAACTGAGAGTTGAAGGATAAGGAAGAGTTAGCCAGGAAAAGTAGGGGAAGGAAGAGTATGCTGGGAAGACAGCATCATGCTAATGTGCCCCTTACCAATGGTGATACATTCTGAGAAATGCGTAATTAGGTGATTTCATCTTTGTGGGAATTTCAGAGTGGGCTTACACAAACCCAGATGGTATAGCCTACTATGCATCTAGATATATGGTATAGCCTATTGCTCCTAGGCAATAAGCTTGTATAGCATGCTACTGTGCTGAATACTATAGGCAATTGTAACACGATGGTAAGTATTTGTGTCTCTAAACATATCTAAACACAGAAAAGGTAATCTTTGTGATGCAGCATTAAACAGCTATGACATCACTAGCTGGTAGGTGGTAGGACTTTTTCAGCTCCATTATAATCTGATAGGACCACTAGGTTGTATATTTGGTCTGTTGTTGGAAACACTGTTAGGCAACTGTACTAAAAAATAATGAATAGTGTGATAAGTGCCACAGAAGTGGAAATATGGAGTGCAAAAAAAACTTATTACAGGGGATTAGAAATCTATTCTGGGAGACTGGAAAAGTGTTTTGTAAGAAAGTGAGATGTTAACTGAGAGTTGAAGGAGAAGGAAGAGTTAGCCAGGAAAAGTAGGAGAAGACGACAGAGCAAGGAAGAGATTTATAGTAGAAGGATCAGAAAACTTGATGACTCAACTTCATTTATCTACATTTTTCAATGGTATTTCCAAAAATACTGGTTCTTGATATTATGTGGTATTTCCAAAAATACTGGTTCTTGATATTATGCTCCCTTGAAAAGCTGATTTTCAGCACTTTTGTAATTACCCACAGACTGATGGCTGTCAAACATGCAAGCTCAATTTTAATGCATTGTGCCTGGAACTATTAAAGATGCAAAAGATATTTAAATATACCTTGCAGAATTTGCAACAACATTGCTAAGGAAAAAAAACTCAGAGGGTCAAGATTCCATATGTATTATATACAATGGAATATTATTTAACGTCAAAGAAAATTCTGCCACTCATGACAGCATGGATGAAACTGAAGGATGTAATGCCAAGTACAAAGAGTCGGGCACAGAAATGGAAATACTGCATGATTCCATTTATATGTGGAATCTTAAAAAGTTGAACTCATGGTAATAATAGAATAGTGGTTACTTGGGGCTGGAGGCAGAGTGGGGGACATAGGGCAATACTGGTCAAAGGGTACAGTCTTTCAGTTATAAGGTGAGGAAGTTCTAGAGATCTAACATGTTGCATGGTGACTATAGTTAACATAATTTTGCCATGAAAAAAATTGCAATTGAAATTTAGCTTTTCTATGTGAAATAATGTTTTAAAGTCAAATGATAGAATATCTTGTGTTAAAAACTACTAGAATTTTTTTCATACATCTTCTTTTTCCTTGTAGGACTATGGTGAATTAAATTCCTTTCTCCATTTGTGCTAGTAAAATGATGTGTGGATCAATAACAACCTATTAGCCTCTTTGTATCAGCTGAGGCTTTTGATTGAAAGCCACAAACCCAACTTAGCTTAAGACACACACAAAAAAAAGAATACCCACAAAATACCAAAAATATGGGCTTACGAAATTGAATGAAGAGTAGCAACTGAATTTCAGAAAGGCCAGGAGGAACTAAGATCTCAGGGATAACTAGAACAGAGACTTAAAGGGCAGCAGACTGCCATTATCTTCACTTTTTTCTGCCTGTTGGCTTTATTCTTATTCTTTGCAGACTACCTTTCTCCACTTGGTAAGACACATGGTAAGTGACAACTCCCCAGACTTAATTTTCAAATCTTCAGCCTCCAAATGAAGACTTCTGGATATCAGATTCCAAAACTCTAGGGAATGAACTCATTGGCCTACTTTAAGTCAGGTATACTACTGGGCCAATCAACTGTCATCCGGTGTGGGTCATATAACATAGGAACAAGTCAGCTCCTTTGTTACCAAAATAGTTGGATGGGATCAACAATACACGAAGAGTATGCTGGGAAGACAACATCATAGAGGCCCACTGTCATTTCTGAAACCTTATTTATTCCAGGATCAATTACGACATCTCTGTAAAAAACATATATTTTTAAACAATGTAATTCTATTTTAAGGCTATCATCAAATGGTAACTGTAAGTTCCCAAAGGCCTGGACAGAATGCCTAATATAGTGCCTTTTACATAATAGAAGCTTCATAAGTATCTCTTGAATTATGTTAATTTAAGTAACTATGTGCATAAGATGCTGTGTAAAATTGGTTAGACACAGTTCTGTTCTCTTGGAACATACCCTCTAAGAGGGACTAGATTAATACAAAAAAAAGTGAATAAAACTGAGATAAAGGACTATTGTGGAAAACATTTTAGACCCCCATAGAAAGAATACTTAATTTGGTGTTTGCATTGTAATATTTCTATTTTGGTTGTTTTTTGGCAAATTTCTTTTCTCTCTCTCTCTCTCTCTTTTTTTTTTTTTTTTTTTTTTTTTTAAAGACAGTTTCACTCTTGTTGCCCAGGCTGTAGTGCAATGGCATGATCTCAGCTCATTGCAACTTCCACCTCCTGGGTTCAAGCAATTCTCCTGCCTCAGCTTCCAGAGTAGCTGGGATTACAGGCGCCTGCCACAATGCCTGGCTAATTTTTTGTATTTTTAGTAGAGATAGGGTTTCACCATGTTGGCTAGGCTGATCTCGAACTCCTGACCTCAGGTGATCCACCTGCCTCGGTCTCCCAAAATGCTGGGATTACAGGCATGAGGCACTGTGCCCGGCCTTTTGGCAAATTTCTTAATCGGTCCACTCCTCAGTTTTATCATCTTTGAGATGAAATGAAAATCTATGTCTCAGGGTTTGGAACACTCAAGGGAAAGCTCTTCATAAGGAACTATGTAGATTTGAAAGATGATATTATTAGTCTGGCATATGGAATAAGCAGCAAAGCCTCGACCTTTTATCTCCCTCATCACAAAGTTCCTTTGTAGAGCTTTTTTCAAAAGCTTAGAAAACAACCATGAAGACAAATATTTGTGTTCTCTTTTTAATAATTAAAATAGGCTACTAGGTCAGAACAATTAAAATACAAACATCAAACAAAATAAAACAAAGTGATGCTTTTCCAGGATAAAAGGAACCATTTGGCTCAGAGGATAGAGCGATCTGATGCTAATTGAGAAAATTCTTTCTCAATATCAGATAAGACTATGTAGTCTGAAAATGGTTAATGAGGGTTTTAAGTAGCTGTGCTTAAGAACAATTTGATGTCATTTGGAGCTGTGAGGTCTGAAGTTCTCATTGGCAAATAATATTGAGGCGCAGACTAGAGAATCACGATCCCACTTTACAATAGCACTGGAGCCCACTTTCATCTGTTTAAAGATCAACGTGAAGAAGCCTGGAATTGGGGGCTCATGCCTGTAATCCTAGCACTTTGGAAGGTGGAGGCAAGGAGAATCATTTGAGGCCAGAAATTCAAGATCAACTTGGTCAACATAGCAAAGCCCTGCTTCTAGAAAAAATAATAAAAAGTATTAGCCAGGTGTGGTGGTATGCACCTGCAGTCCCAGCTACCCAGGAAGCAGAGGATCATTTTTGAGCCCAGGAGTTCGAAGTTGCAGTGAGCTATGATCACATCACTACATTCCACCCTAGGATACAGAGAAACACCCTGTCTCTAGAAAATAAAGATCATTGTGATGGTGGGTGTTACTGTCTACTGGCTGAAGCATTCCCAGGAACCTCTTAAGCCTGCTTGATTCACACTTGGGCATGGTATTGGGTGAAGGGAAGAAGGATCCATAGGAAGATATTTCTTTCAATAGGAGGATGTAACAGTTTCCCCAAGGAAAAAAATGTGGAAATTCATAGTTAACATTGTACGTGCATGTGTATGTTTGTGTGTTGCATACATTTAAGATCTCTTAACATCTTAAAGTATGTAATACTGATAAGGCTTGGCCGTGTTGCCACCCAGATCTCACCTTGAATAGTAATAATCCTCACATGTGGTGGGAGGGACCTAGTGGGAAGTAATTGACTCATGGGGATGGGTTTTTCCTGAGCTGTTCTCATGATAGTAAGTCTCACAAGATATGAGGGTTTTATGGGGAGTTCCTCTGCACATACCCTCTTGCCTGCTGCCATGTTAGATGTGCCTTTGCTCTTCCTTTGCCTTCCACCACAATTGTAAGACCTTCCCAGTCATGTGGAACTGTGAGTCCATTAAACTTCTTTCCTTTATAAATTACCCAGTCTTGGATATGTCTTTATTAGCAGCATGAGAACAGACTAATATAAATACAGTATTTTTTTGTTGTTGTTACCATGAGTAAGTTGAAACACAGTATTATTAACTACAGTTACCGTGTTGTACATTAGATCTCCAGAACCTATTCATCCTGCGTAACTGAACTTTGCAGACTTTGACCAACATCTATTTCCTGCAACCTTTATCCCCTGAAAACTACCACTCTGCTTTCTGTTTCTGAATTCAACTTTTTTACATTATATAAATGAGATAATGCAATATTTATCTTTCTGTGCTTGGCTTTTTTTTTTCCTAGCATGATGTCCTTCAAGTCCATTCATGTTGTCGTAAATGACAGAATGTTCTTCTTTTTTAAGGCTGTATAGTATCCATTGTGTGTGTGTGTGTGTGTGTGTGTGTGTATGTATGTATGTATCATGTTTATCCATCTATAATGAACACTTAGGTTGTTTCCATATCTTGGTTGTTGTGAATAATGCTGCAATGAACATGAGAGTGCAGCTGTCTCTTTGACATACTGATTTTATTGTTTTGGATATATACCCAGAAGTGGGACTGCTAGATCACGTGATAGTTTTGTTTGTTTCTGTTTTTTTGAGAAAACTCCATACTGTTTTCTATAATGTCTGTACATACATATATATATATTCGGAAGGCTGGGGGTGTACAAATGTTCCCTTTTCTCTCCATCCTTGCCAATGCTTGTTATCTTTTATCTTTTTGATCATAGCCATTCTAATAAGTGTGAGGTGATATCTCATTGTTGTTTTAATTTTTAGTTCTTTGATAATTAGTGATATTGAACATTTTATACTTGTTGGCCATTTCCATGTTATCTTTTATGAAATGTCTATTCAGATTACTTGCCTATTTCTTAAGTAGGCTATGTGTTTTCCTCGTATTGGGTTGTTTTATTCTTTATATGTTTTGGATATTAACCCCTTATCAGATGTATGGTTTGCAAATACTTTTTCTCATTCAATAAGTTATCTCTTCACTCTGTTGATTGTTTCCTTTTCTGTTAAGAAGCTTTCTAGTTTCATGCAATCCCATTTGTCTACTTTTACTTTTGTTGCCTGTGTTTTTGGAGTCATATCCAAAAGTTATTGCCCAGATCAGTATCAAGGAGATTTTTTTCTATGTTTGCCCCCAGTAGTTTTACAATGTCAGTATATAACATCATGTTACCTGCAGATGGAGACAATTTCACTTGTTCCTTTCTGATTTAGATGCCTTTTATTTCTTTTTCTGACCTAGTTTCTCTGATAAGGATTTCTAGTACTATGCTAAATAGACATGGCAATAGTGGGCATTCATGTCTTGTTCCTGATCTTAGGGAAAAAGCTCTCAACTTCTCACTGCTAAGTATGATGTTAGCTGTGGGCTTGTCATCTATGGCCTTAGTACGTTAAATTTATCAAAAATTTTTTCTTTTGCATCTATTGAGATGATCATATGGTTTTTATCCCTCATTCTGTTAATAGGGTGTATCACTTGTGTTGATTTGCATATATTGAACCATCCTTGCATTCTAGAGATAAATTCCACTTGATCATGGTGTATGATCCTTTTAAAGTGCTATTGAATTCAGTTTGCTAGTATTTTGTTGAGGATGAAGGGTTTGAGTTTGCAATAGAAAGATTTAAGGTGGCACTTGGAAAATGAGACACAATCCTGAGGGAGTGTGGAGGGGAGTGGGCATTTTGGACCAGAGGATTAGGATTTACATTTTTGTCTGCCTTTACCTTATAGTTACAAAGGAAAGTATAATTTAGCTAGAACTTTAACATTTTCCTTCATACTGTAATTCTCTTGAAATTGTCTTAAAATTTGGGTAAAGCAATTCATATACACTCAAGGCTAATATTCAGTACACAATATTATGGCCATACTCATTGTTAAAATATTTAAATTCTTATGCTACCCTGAGATTCTCAAAATGTTACTTTTTGTACCATCTCAGCCACTCTAGACTCATTCCTAGGACCCCCATCTCCTCAGAATCCAGAAAGTAAATGATTAAATGGTCCTAGAGAACTTCTAGGACCCTTGCTCCAGAACAAAAGACCCTTATCTTTTCTTATAGGTTCATGCTTCTGCAGAGTCAGTTGTTAAATCTTTTGAATATCACTCCATCTTTTTATCTGCACAAACCAATGTACTAATCTTGGGGATTCTGAAGGTACAGAAAGGTGAGTAATGACAGCTTGTTTCACACCCATCTCTTTTTTTTTTTTTTTTTTTTTTTTTTGAGACGGAGTCTCACACTGTTGCCCAGGCTGGAGTGCAGTGGCGCGATCTCGGCTCACTGCAAGCTCCGCCTCCCAGGTTCCCGCCATTCTCCTGCCTCAGCCTCCTGAGTAGCTGGGACTACAGGCGCCCGCCACCGCGCCCGGCTAATTTTTTGTATTTTTAGTAGAGACGGGGTTTCACTGTGGTCTCGATCTCCTGACCTTGTGATCCGCCCGCCTCGGCCTCCCAAAGTGCTGGGATTACAGGCTTGAGCCACTGCGCCCGGCCACACCCATCTCTTTTTAAGGTCCACTGATGATAGATTCCCTCATACCAAATAGACTGCTACTTTTAGGTCATAGTCACCTCTACTTCAGAGGACTGGTGATAATAAAAGTGGGAGCTGAAATAAAGACTATATAGCCAAACAAGCACTCTAGAGAGGACAGATGCAAGAGATAGAACTTTCTTCTTACCTCTTAAATTAGAAGGTGGAGTGAGGTATGCTCCTGAATTATATTAGATATTGCTGAATAGAGACATATGCATCCAAATATCTTGGGTGGACAGTTTGTTCTTATGAGTCAACAATGGGTTGAATAGTGAGGTGAATGCATTTACAGTTCTGTCTTCCAAGGGTCCATTTTCTAGTGACCAAATTTGTTACATAGTCAATAAATATTTGTTCAGGTCCAGATAGCCTTTATCCATGGGATGCATTATAGAGAAATTGCCCATGAGTTTTCAATTGATATTAGAGAATGATTAGGACCAGTACCTTAAACATATATCAATTTAAGTAATTAAGATTTTATATATAAATAAGTTGTCCAGAACCCTATAGTGACCAGAAGCTATTACATTGCTTTGAATCATGAAAAATTGCTCATTGTTTTATGTCTTTTACTACCTTCTCCTTATCTGGATGAAGTATACATACCTAAAAAATCATATAGTATATCTGGAAGGAAACCGGAGTTCATTCAAAATTCCTAGTGTTAGGCTGGGCATGGTGGCTCATACCTGTAATCCCAGCACTTTGGGAGGCCAAGGCAGACAGATCACTGAAGGTCAGGAGTTCGAGACCAGCCTGGCCAACATGGTGAAACCCCATCTCTACTAAAAATACGAAAAAATTAGCTGGGCATAGTGGCACAGACCTGTAATCCCACCTACATGGGAGACTAAGGCAGGAGAATTGCTTGAACTTGGGAGGTGGAGGTTGCAGTGAGCCAAGATCACGCCACTGCACTCCAGCCTGGGCGACAGAACAAGACTGCCTCTCAACAAACAAAAAACAAAATACCAGTTTTAGAGACAGAGAAACTGAAGTAACATTTAAAACCTGCATTTTTCCAAAACTAGATCCAGTGTTTTCTACAACAGCACTTATGCCAAAAACAACATGTGATTATTTCTATGACTACTTAGGTTAAATGTAATAGACCGTGTACAAGCGGTACTGTTACATTGTTGAAGGTCAGGGACACCACTCACACCGGTACATGAAGAAGGTTGATGTATAATTGATTTATTCAAAATAGCTATTGAACACCATTATGTGCTGGAACTGTGATGGGGAAGCATGCAGACACACCCTGGGATTCATGTGCATTGAGTGTGAATTATGTGAAGAAAGTGACAAGGTGAGACTGGAACCCACATTCCTTTGTTTAATTCATTCATGCTCCACTCACTAGGCTGGCTGAACCTGGGTAATGCCTTGCCTTGTTTAACTCGGTCTGAGAGAGCATAAAATTCTTGCTCTCAGAATTATGGTGGCCATTGTTAGATGTCATCATGCTTTCTCTTCTCAGGTCTCCTCATTTTATTTGCATGATTTACAAAGGATCCGGGAATACATTGGTGAAGGAAACAGATGAGGTCCTTGACTTCATGGAGTTAGTGTTATAAGGGAAAGAAACATTAGACAGGTAATTAAATAACCAATTATTGAATTGCTGCAGTGATTATTCTGTAAAGTATAAGGTGAAATGCAGCTTTTATTGTACTCACTCAAAGATATACTAGATCTAGAAATTGAGTAAGTCCTAATCCGATTTCCATAAGGAGATTAATAATCGTGATCAGTTATCAGTGTCAGACACTTCATATAAATTGTTTAGAATCCTCACGGCAACTCTGAAAAGTAAATGTTTCCCCCATTTTACTGGTGAATAAACAGAGGTTCAGAGAGCCTAACATCTTCCTAATGTTTTGTAGTTAATGTCAATGCTGGGATTTGAACATTGGCCTTTCCAACAATTAAACTCGTGGGCTTTCCGTTATTACATTTGTTCTATGGGCAGGATACCTGATTGATAGGAAAGTCGAGAACATATTCTCTCAACCACGAAATATAAGGTTTCTTTTGCTCTGAATTGCAAGATTATGTTATCCTTAAGCTCAATAAATATGTACTAATTAATGGACTTTTAAGTTAAAAAAGCTCCCTTCTTTCTGCCTTTGAAGCTCATACATCTTGATATGCTGAGTGCAACACTGGTGGGAGTCTTTATGGAAAAGACTGGCAGTTCCTTTTGCTCATTTACTACTAACAAAGCGTTTTTAATGTCTCATCCAAAGCCAGAATTTCATGTATTGTTTTGTTAGAACAACAGTCCCTCCACTGAACTGAATTGATTTTCTCCTTCTCAAGCACACTTCCTTCTGTAACAAGAGTACGGTTTGTAGCTGTTGTTTTTGCATCGCTTACTTGGTCCTGCATTTCTAATTGCAAGTGAAAGTTACCCTGCTAATTGTTGCATAAATTACCTAGTGTTCAATCATATGGAAAATAAGGTGTAATTTTATAATTAATAATATAATAACACTTCCCAAACTATGATTATGAAGCAATATGGAGAAGCTATTTTTCCCACAGAAAGGAAATAAATTCAAAGCCGAAAGCCTGGTTATTCACATAGGGTTTGTAGCAGTGAACTTTTTTTTTTCTGTTAAACTATACACGATATAAAATTTACCTTTTTACTCACTTTAAAGTATATAGTCAGTGGCATTCAATTGTAAACCAAAAAGCATCTGAGACAAGTCTCAATGAATTTGAAAGTTTCTTTTGCCAGGTTAAGGACATGCCCATGACATAGCCTCAGGAAGTCCTGGTGACATGTGCCCAAGGTGGTTGGGCTACAGTTTGGTATACAGTTTAGGGAGACCTAAAGCATCAGTCAATACTTGTAAGATATACATTGGTTTGGTCTGGAAAGATGGGACAACTTGAAGCAGGGAGGGAGGTTTCCAGGTCACAGATTAATTCAAAGGTTTTCTGATTTGCAGTTGGTTAAAAGAGTATTGAAAGACCTGGAATCCATGGAAGGGAATGTCTGGGTTAAGATAAGGCATTGTGGAGACCAAGGTTCTTATACAGATGAAGCCTCCAGGTACCAGGCTTCAGAGAGAATAGATTTTAAAGGTTTCTTATCAGACTTAAAAAGGTGCCAGACTCTTAGTTAATTCTCTCCTGAATCAAGGAAAAGACCTGGAAATGGAAAGAGATTTCATGTAGAATGTAGATTTTCCTCACAAGAGATAGCTTTGTAGGGTCGTTTCAAAATATGTCAAAGAAATATATTTGAGGGTAAAATACTTCTGTTTCTTTCAGGGCCTGCTATCTGTCATGTGATGCTACACTAGAGTCAGGCTGGAATTTGATATCTTATTGCTACAAAAAGTCTTAAGATCTCTGTTTTAATGTTAATGCTGTTCAGTTGTGCCTGAATTCCAAAGGGAGGAAGGTATAGTGAGTCACATCTTGCCTCCCACCTTTCCATCATGGCCTGAACTAGTTTTTCAGGTTAACTTTGGAATGCCCTTGGCTGAAAGGAGGTGCTTATTCAAAAAGTTGGGGGGCTCAGAATTTTATTTTTGTTCTTATTTTTAGTTTACAAAGTACATTTACATTGTTGTGTTGTGCAAACATCACTACTAGTCATCTCCAGAACTTTCTCATCACTCTGAAATGAAACTCTGAAAGGGCACAGTGGCTCACGTCTGTAATCCCAGCACCCTGGGAGGCCGAAGTAGGAGGATTGCCTGAGGGTCAGGAGTTCGAGACCAGCCTGGTCAACATGATGAAACCCTGTCTCTACTAAAAATGCAAAAATTAGCTGGGTATGGTGGTGCATGCCTCTAATCCTAGGTACTTGGGAGGCTGAGGCAGGAGAATCCCTTGAACCTAGAGGGTGGAGGTTGCATTGAGCCAAAATCACACCACTGTACTCCAGCCTGGGCAACAGAGCAAGACTCCATCTCTAAAATAAAATAAAATGAAACTCTGTACCTGTTAAAAAATAACTCCCCATTTTCCCCTCCCAAGACCCTGTTATCTACCATTCTACCTTCTGTCTATATGAATTTGACTCCTTGAGGTATCTCATCTAAGTGGAATCATACAATATTTGTGGGGTTTTTTTTGGTCTGGCTTATTACACTTAGCATAATATATTCAAGGTTAATTCATGCTGTGACATGTCAAAATGTCATTCCTTTTTAAGGTTAATATTCCATTGCAGGTGTATACACACTTTTTGTTTATCTGTTCATTCTTTGGTGGACATTTGGGTAGTGGTAAATTTTGAATCATCTTAATATAATGAATGATTATCTGTGTAGAAAGTGAGGTAAGGAAATGAAAATATTATATTTGAGGAGAAAAAGGAAAGGACGCATGATTCTGAGCTGTACTGTTCAATACAGTGCCATGCTTGACACGTGGCTAATCTGAAATGAGACGAGCTGTAAATGGAAAATATCCACTGAATTTCAAAGACATGGTATGGAAAAAAGAATGTAAAAACAGCTCATTAATAATTTTAAGAAATATTTATTACATGTTGGAATAATATTTTGACTATGTTGATTTAGATAAAATATACTATTAATTTTACCCACTTCTTTTAACTTTTAAAATATGACTTGTACAAAAGTTAAAAATGTGTATGTGACTTACATTACATTTCTTTTGGAAAGCATTAATATAGAAAGTCAGATCTGGTTGGGCACGGAGCCTCATGCCTGTAATCCTAGTACTTTGGGAGGCTGAGGTGAGTGGGTCACTTGAGGTCAGGAGTTTGAGGCCAGCCTAGCCAACATGGTAAAACCCCATCTCTACTAAAAATACAAAAATTAGCTGGGCATGGTGGCACCAGCAATTCCAGCTGTTCCAGAGGCTGAGGCAGGAGAATCACTTGAACCTGGGAGGCAGAGGTTGCACTGATCAGAGATCGTGACATTGCACTCCATCCTGGGTGACAGAGCGGAACTCAATCTCAAAAAAAAAAAAAAAAAAGTCAATTCTTAGGAAAATAACTCTCAGGTGTTTGGTTTTTGTTTTGTTTGTTTGTTTGTTTTTGAGATAGAGTCTCGCTCTGTCACCCAGGTTGGAGTATAGCGGCACGATCTCAGCTCACTGCAACCTCTGCCTCCTGGGTTCAAATGATCCTCCTGCCTCAGCCTCCCAAAGTGCTGGGATTACCGGTGTGAGCCACCACGCCCAGGCTCACATGTTCTTTACTATCTAGACTCAGATAGAATCAGATGTGCTCATTCTAACATATTAGTCTCCAACTGTGAAACACTAGGCAAAACAAGGATGAACACAATTTCGAATGTCAGAAAGTTCTTCTCTTCAAGTTCTATAATATGGAAGACTGCCTCTTTTTACCTCATCATGAGGCTGTCATGATTATATTCCTTGTCTAAAAATCAGGCATTCATAGAAATGCGTGAGCCTCCCTTTCTCGTGGCTCCTTCCTCCACTTGCGCCACCCCTCTTTATTTGGAACTTTCTTTCTGTTCACAGGAACTCACTTTATTTATTAGAAAGTGTTTCTCAAGGTCCTGTTGGGCATCTGTTCGAAAGGCCCCCAGGTAAAAAGTACACTGGATGCACACTAACCGACTCTTCTGTTTTGGTTGATTAGCCTCTCAGAAAAAGAATGCCAATCCTTAAAAGGAAACACGTGGTCCACCTATTCAAATCAAAACCATTGTGAGAATTCAGCAGTCCTGCTGTCTCTCCTCAGCCCACACAAGGCTCTTTCTGCCTCTAGAAAGGAAGTTCCAAGGGTAAACAAGGACAGGCTTTGCAGGTACAGCAGTAAAAGAAATTGTAAGTCATAATTAGGTAGGTAGAATATCACATATACTTTTTTTTTCTACTTCAGCTGTTTCAATACAGAATCTTGCTACACTGAGATGTTATGGTTTTGCCTTAGATGATACTTTATCGGAATCTCTCTCTCTTTTCAGCTTCTTAAATTCAGCCCCAAATAACCCTTTCTGCTATCAGGGGCCATGTCTGTTTTCTTCCTTTCTCTTTTTGCCTGAAAAGCTATTAACATTGTTTTTAAAAAGTTCTCATAGATATTTTAAGTACTTTTTATTTATATATATAAAGTTTTCTTCGCAGACATATACAGATTTCGGAATCACTGTCCAGAATATTAGAGCACTCAAGGGCTTACATTTGAAGCTTCCCACTTATTATCGTCTGAGGGGTGAGATTTCCCTTGTGGATGAATTGGAGGAAACATAGATCAAGATTGTTGATTCTATTTAGAGAAAATTCTATTTTGAAAAAGTCAATGCAAGATGGGGAAGTGGAGTGGGGTTAATGGCAAGGACAGGCAAGGTGAAGCAGAGAAAGGTGAGTGGGGAGGAGACAAGGAGGCGAAACAGGGAAAAGGGAGGTGGTGAGCTGTGGACTTTGAAATAAGAGGTAACCAGGAAAGGAGAGAGACTGAGAAACAGAAAGTGGAGAAGGGAAAGGAAAGAGAAAGAGGGATTGAAAATGCAGAGGAGAGACAGATAACCAGCAGAGAGAGAAAGAAACAGGGCGAAAGGCAAAGGGAGGGGCTGGGAAACTAGGGAGCAGAATCAGGCCTCCTAAGGTTTACATCCCTTCTCTAAAGCATAGGAGTTTATTTGAAATAAGGACTCACAAAGGTGAAATAATAGCATGGAAGCATTTATCATCTCAGTGTTGTTGCTAAAATAATGTACAGGCTTTTAAAATTATCAAATGGTTAATACTTGCTCCTTTTTTTTGGATATATGCAATAGTTATGAACAGTTCCACATCACTTAACAATGCAATATCGTATTTGGTTTCATTTTTGCTTTAATTAGAAAAAGCTCAAGATGCTTCCCTTGTATCCTTCACCAGAAAAAAAAAAAAAAAAAAAAAGAAAAATGAAAAAGAAGAGGCGAGGAAACCAGTATCAGTTTTTTGCTTCAGAGTCTTCAAAGCTTTTAATTCCTGGACTGTTACAAAGCTCCTTTATTTTTCTGAGTCACAGGCAGGAGCCCTAGTCTTTGGACTGTGGCTGCCACTCCTCTGGGGGTTCCTTTTCCTTTCTGTCCTACCATGGTGGGTCGGGGGTCTGGTCACCTACCTCCACCACCTGCTGCTCCCTGCCACTCCCAGGTTCTGTAACCTGGGAGAGCATCCTCTGCAGAGCAGATCAGCGGCACCTGTGTCTGCTAAGCTCACTCAGGCCTGGAGCCAGCTACAGGCTCCCCATAGCACTTAGCACATCCCACCCCGGGTTCTGAAGCCTTTCTGTCTCCTAGGCGCTGCATCCATGTGCCACCCTCAAATTCCTTGCAGCCTTTCTCCGTTAGGCTCCAGAGAGCCATCCAAGGGTCAGCTGCCTTCTTTTTGTCCTTCCTTCCTCCAATTAAATAGAACTAATCCCACTTCATACACATTTCTCCCTCCACAGAACTTGCTGGCTAATCAGCAAGTGCTTCATTTCTCAGGGAGCCAGGCTTCAAACCCCAGAACTGTAGAAGAACCTACCTGCTTTACCTATCTCACTGGACAAGAGGGCTTAGTATTTAGGAACAAAATTCCTTGTAACTCTTCTGGGAGGGAGAAAATAACCTTTCCTTCATTCTGGATAAATAGAGAGCAGTGGAAATACAAAGCAAAGTAATTATTTAATAGATTAGCCTTCTATAGCATTTTTTTGCTAGACAGTATACAAAATGTTTGATATAACGATTATTTAATGCTAAAAATTCTGCAAAGATATGTCCCACTAATTTCACTTTTTCTTTTAATGAAAGGGCTGAAATCTTGAGAGGTTAAATAGCTGGTTAGGGATCACACCAATAATAAATAATAGTCTGGATTGAAGCTCAGCTCTGACCTCAGAGCTTATACCAGTTGTACAACATCACATATTAAGATATAGTTAAGCCAGGTAAAATCACTGCACTTGTTTGGAAGCCAAATGTTCCAAAGAACAATGGCAAAACAATAAGTAATCATAGGCGTATACATTGGAGACAGCTACATTTTCGTATAAACTTATGAAAGATCAAATCTTAAGCCAATTAGAAATCTCCAAGAAATTCGTTGCGTTAAAAACAAACTTTAGATTTATTTAGAGATAAAATAAGAGATAAAACCCAAATGTTCGAAAAGAAAAAGGCTATAGATTTGGTGATGGAAACTATTAAAATAACAAACCAAATGGGACAATGACAAATACCTGAAAAAATAAGCAGAATTTGAAAAAAAAAAAAAAAAAAAGAAAAAAATAGAAGAAAATAGATTTTGTGGAATTAGGTCCATGGAAATGTATATCAATGTCTGAAGTAGCTTAGTAGAGAGACTCATTTACATGCACATCAGATTATGAGCTTTAATATTAGTGAAAGTGCTTTCGTTTACTATAAGGCAAAAAGACATTTGGCTATTTTCTGGGGTTCCAGACGGTTTACCTGGGAGCCATTTATTAGTGTGGTCTGACAAAAAGTAGAAATAGAATGAAACTGTTAATACACAGCCATAAATTCAACATCTCACTGCCACAACTGTTTCCTGCAAATAGTTTTTCTGCCAGCCCACTCCCTCCCTCACTCCCCCACTCCCCTCCCTCACTCCCCCACTCCCCTCCCTCACTCCCCCCACTCCCCTCCCTCACTCCCCCACTCCCCTCCCTCACTCCCCCACTCCCCTCCCTCACTCCCCCCACCCCCCTCCCTCACTCCCCCACTCCCCTCCCTCACTCCCTCACTCCCCTCCCTCACTCCCTCACTCCCCTCTGCACCTACCATTTTTGGAAATCCGTGAATTAAGTACCTGTCCTCCATGGCACTTAGCACAGGTGTAGATTTACGTTTATTTGTGTGATTATTTGATCGATAACATCCTTCTCACTATATGTGAGCTCCACTCTGGCAAGGATTTTATTTGGTTTTGTTCACAACTGTAGCTCTAACGCCTTTCAGAGTCAGCGTCTAGCACGGGGGAGATACGCAGCAAACATGTTTGTATTGAATAAATAGCCTAACAGTCCTGGAAAGCAGGCAACATGAGACTTTAGAGAATTTCACACATTTACAAGGGACTTTGGATGAAAAAGTGGGAAACGAAGGTAGGAGCTGGAGGTAAAGGGTCATTTGACAAATACCATTTTGCAACTGAAACCAGCTAACAAGAGGAATCCCCAGCAGGTTCATATCGAAGTGCAGTGATGCATGAATATGCAAGTTACACATACAGTCCTTAAGCTTAAGCCTATGTGTCTGATTGATGGAAATAAAATGCTTTTTTTTTTTTTTTTCAGCCGCCTTGTCCTTAACTTTTTCTTTTGCTTTGAGATTTTTCTGTGACAGGACAGATCTACTTTGTCCCAAAGAAAGATATTGAGAGACAGTGACAGGTGGTCTTCGGGTCCATGTGAATACAGTTCTGAGGCCTCTTGGTAATTAAAACATTAAATTACAAAACTAGGTCTTGTTTTAAAACTAAGTTTTTAGCTTAAAAATGCCCACTAGGATGGCCAGAATCAATTAGTCAGAGAATAAGCAAGTGTTGATGAGGATGTAGAATAATCAAAACCCTCAGATGCTGTTGGTGGAAATGTAAAATAGCACGGCCACTTTGGAAAACTGACAGTTCCTCAAATGATTAAACAGAGTTACATGACTCAGCAATCCTACTCCCAGGTATATAGCCAAGAGAAAAACATATATCCACACAAAAACTTGCATATAAATATTCATTACAACATTATTTATGATAGCTAAAAGGTAAAAAACAACCCAAATGTCCATCAGTGGCTTAATCGATAAACAAAATGTGGTATATCAGCATGTATCAGTCAGGATTACCCACAGAAACAGAGCCAACAGAATATATAGACTTACTTAACAGGAGATTTATTATAGGAAATGACTTTGACAACCAAAATGACTGATTGAGGCATAAGTCTCAAATCAAGGTTTATTGAGCCAGCTTGAGGACATGCCCGGGAAAAACACGAATCATAGAAACTTCTGTGGATGTTTTTTCCAAAGAAGTTCTTAGGAGGTTTAGTTTTTTTTTTTTTTTTTTTTTTTTTTTTTTCTTTTTTTGAGACAGAGTTTCGTTCTTGTTGCCTAGACTGGAATGCAATGGCGTGATCTTGGCTCACCGTGGCCTCTGCCTCCCAGGTTCAAGCAATTCTCCTGCCTCAGCCTCCTGGGTAGCTGGGATTACAGGCATGCACCACTACGCCTGGCTAATTTTGTATTTTTAGTAGAGACAGGGTTTCTCCATATTGGTCAGGGTGGTCTCGAACTCCCGACCTCAGGTGACCCACCTGCCTCGGCCTCCCAAAGTGCTAGGACTACAGGCGTGAGCCACTGTGCCTGGCCCAGGAGGTTTAGTATTTATACATTTTCCCTAACAAAGGGAAGGCAGCGGCAGTGATACAAATGATTACATGCTTGTGAGACTTTCGTTAGTACCCAGTAAATCTCCGTTTTACATAAGCTCTGGCAGCTGTTGAACATTCCAAATCTCAGGTTCCCTCCCCCACCATAAATTCATAAAATAGGGGAACAGCACCTGCCTTACAGGGTCTCTGGGAGGGTTTTATGTAATCAATATTAAGTACTTGGCTTATGGTATACAATATTGTAATTTATAATGGCGTATTCTATTCCAAGTTGAAGAAAAAAAATTTCCTCATACAGAGTTTACAGTTCAATAGAAAGGTCTAGTTTTCAAGAAAAATATTTAAATATTTTAAGAGACGTTTGCTTTATCCCCAGCCTGTCATAGTAAAACAAGAGTATGCTGGGTCAAAAGAACATTTGATATTTGCATGTTTTATTTATTTATTTTGACACAGAGTCTCACCCTGTTGCCCAGGCTGGAGTGCAGTGGTGCAATCTTGGCTCACTGCAATCTTGACCTCCCCAGTTCAAGCGATTCTCCTGCCTCAGCCTCCCAAGTTGCTGGGACTACAGGCATGTGCCACTATGCCTGGCTAATTTTTTTGTATTTTTGGTAGAGGCAGGGTTTCTCCATGTTGGTTGGGCTGGTCTCCAACTTCTGACCTCAGCTGATCTGCCCACCCTGGCCTCCCAAATTGCTGGGATTACAGGTGTGAGCCACCATGCCCGGCCTGCATATTTTATTTCACAGAAGGTAAATTTGAACCAAATTTTTCACTGGGTGTGAGGATATTTGACACAGTCTTGGTTTCCTGTGTGTAAAGATGGCGGTGTTTCTACTAAAGCACAGATGTGCTTTCTTCTGCGTTGTGCATAAAATAGTGAAAAACTAGGAACATCCAAGTGCCCAAAAATAGGGGAAAGGTTAATTATCCTATTACTTCATGATGATGCAGTCACTTTGTATTTTTTTGTAGAATTTTGTAGAAAGAAAATGATAATATGACAAAAAATAGAATAACAATACATATAAATACACATCCAACCAATACCGTACCACAACTTTCTGAAAAGTATACATTGATAGATTAAAAACAAAGTTTGGGAAAGGACACAAAATTAATAGTTGTGGTTTTATTATGTTGGTGGGACTCCAGCTGCCTTTATTTTAAATAATTTACATTGTTTTAAAGTTGGTTTAATAACATACAGAAACTGTAACAGGTTAAAAATACCTACTGCTCCTTGTCCTCTATTTTATGGACTCTATCAAGAGAGATAAAATAGAAGTTAATTATAAAGGAAGGTGGACAGTATTGATGAAACTCCCAGCTCTTAGCAAAGGAGCTTTCTTAAGGGTAATAGGTTATACTTGACAATATCCTGAAAGGACATTTTTAAGGCTGATGAATGATGTCTGCAAGTCTGCTAATTAGCTGCGTCCCCATGAGCAAGCCATTTAACCTCTAAGGATCTCAATTCCCTCATTTGTAAAATAAGGGATTAAAAAAAAGATACCTTTTTGACATGCAAAGATGTGGAAGTTGGGGGCTTGAGTAAAAAGCAGCCATCTTAAATTCTCAGGGGAAGCTTGTGTCTTCCAAAACTATGTGATCTGAATTGCACATGGAGAAAATGAAACCCAGAGTTCCGGGATGAGGGCAACATCCAGAGATGAAGGGACCCTGTCTACTATTTTTTTTCCCCCACTCTTCAAGGATTGCTGCTGCTTGTCCTCGTATACTGGGATACTATTAAAGTTTTTTTAAAAAGTTAATTGGAAAGGAACATGAGGAGTAGAACTCCCCCCAAAGAAACAATTTTGAGACGTAATATTGCATGTAAGATTTCTCGTAATAACAATTTATTAAATATACTTACCTAAATATGATACTGTGTTAGGTAGAATTAGGTAGATTCTCTTTCCCTGGTAACCTGCAATTTCAGGAATTGAAGCCATCACTGAGGCACACATGAATTTAAAAGGCAGCCAGGCCAATGAACAAACATCAAATAAGCACACACATTAAGTACAATTAAATTCTCAAGGAATGGGAGAGACTAAAAATGCTTCTTAAAAGAGATGCTTAAGTACTTTCTGTTGTGGATGAGAAGAAAATTGTAGTGGTTATGTTACTGCTAACTCTGAACTCAGACAAGCAACTGGGAAATAAGAGAGGGTCACTCCGTAATCTGTCTCGGAGTTCATTAAAAGGATGATAGAGGACTGTACATTTTAACTTACATGTTTCTACTTATCTTCTATGAGCAGTAATCTTCCCATAGACAGGACTATTTTATATGAATTCCAAAGGCTCAGAACTGAGCTTGTAGGAATTTACTGGCTTAAGGCATCACGCAGCCAAAATTGTATGCATGCTTGGCTGCAAAACCAGAAGGTGAGTCCTTATACTCTGTTCTCCTCAGATGGTGCTCCCATGTGGCATGGAGCGTCCCTCATCACCTAGGTCCTCCCCACCCTTCCTGTGCACCCTCATGTTCTCCTCAGTCATGTTACCTCATTTTCTGCTTGTTCTCAACACGGAGGCTGATAACCTGTTAGCACTTATCTTTTGCGGTCTGTATGCCACTGTTAACCTTCCTGCCCTTCCTTATCAGGATTTTTTAGGATGTCCACACTTAACTTACAGACTCTCAGGGCTTCACTTCACCTCTGTTTTCCTGTTTGAAATGGCTTTACCAGTACCTAAGGTCTGATTCGATCCTGAACAGTGCCATCAGGGAATAGTAAGGAAGCTCGTGTCTCTTCTGATGTTGGAGAGCCATCTACCAGGTTTCCTATAACAGATATTCTATGTTCTTATTTTTTAAATAGAAAAGTATTTATTGTTCTTATTGAAAATATATATCGCTTTAAAATATTAGCTGTTCATCTCTGAACTGGAGATTAAAAAAATATTTGCTAAATTGATATTTCTGGAAAATGTTTATCTTTTTTATTTTCATTTTTTGAGATAGTCTCTCGCTCTGTTGCCCAGCCTGGAGTGCAGTCGTGTGATCTCGGCTCACTGCAACCTCCACCTCCCAGGCTCAAGCAATTCTCCCACCTCAGCCTCCCGAGTAGTTGGGACTACAGGTGTGTGCCACCACACCTGACTAATTTTTGTATTTTTTTTTAGTAGAGACAAGGTTTCACCATGTTGGCCAGACTGGTCATGAGCTCCTGACCTCAGGCAGTCCGCCCACCTTGGCCTCCCAAAGTGCTAGGATTATAAGTGTGAGTTACTGCACCCAGCCTTATCTTTTAAATAGCTGTATTTTATTGTATGAAGACAGATAGTAGAACTAATCTTGTTTTTTTTTGTTGTTGTTGTTGTTCATTGACCATTTTATTTTATTCTGTTCCTGTTTAAAACTGGTAGAAATATTTAAAATGAGATCTGCTCTCTTAAATTTTTAAGTGTACAAAACGGTATTGCTAACTACAGGCACATTGTTGTATAGCAGATAAAGGTCTCTAGAACTCATTCATCTGGCATAACTGAAACTTTACGCCCGTTGAATAGCAACTCCCAGTTTCCGCCTCTAGTCATCACCTGGCAACATCATTCTACTCTCTTTCTATGAGTTTGACTATTTTAGATACCTAATATAGGTGATGTCACACAGTGTTTGCCCTTCTGTGACTGGCATACTTCACTTGCATTATGTCCTCCAGGTTTATGTTTGTTGCATTTAACAGGATTTCCTTTCTTTTCTACAGCTGAATAATATTTCCTTATATGGATATATACTACGTTTTCTTTATCTATTTATCAGTGGAAATTTAGATTGTTTCCATGTTGCGTCTATTGTGAATTTGTGGTTCCCTGATACTAGTGACGTTAAAGCATCTTTTCATATAACTGATGGTCATTTGCATGTCTTCTTTTCAGAAATGTCATTCCAGTCCATTTTTAATTGAAGTTTCTTTTTTTTTTTCTTTTGCTGTTGAGTTTTAGGAATTCCTCGTATATTTTGTATTTTTGTATATTAGTTCCTTATCAGATACATGGTTTGCAAAAAAATTTTTCCCATTCTCTCGGTTGCCTTCTCCCTTGTTGATTGTTTCTTTTGCTGTGAAGAGTTTTAGTTTGATCCTGCTTGTCTAATTTAGCTTTTGTTGCTTGTGCTTTTAGTGTCATATAAAATATTTTTAAAAATCTTAACAGAGGACTATAAAATAAGCATATTTTGGCAATTCCTGAGATAACCAGATACTTAGGTCATGCCCCAACCAGAGACAATGGGACTTCATAAAACCGAAGCGGGATTTGGTATTATAAGAGAAACCCTGTGAATCTTGATGACAGGTTCTAATATCTTTCCTCATGCTGAGGTAAAATGCTATACTTCACAGTTAATTCATCGTTCTAGTCAAATAATGATAAAAAATAGACATTTTGATTGCGTTTTTAATGTCATTTTGTCATGGCTTAAAACCACCATCAGCAGGAGGGAGACAGGGAAGTCATCACGCTGGAGAAAGAATGAGAGTTATTTAAATTAGATTTAGAGAAAACTACGGGCAGGGCACAGTGGCTTACGCCAGTAATCCCAGCACTTCAGGAGACCGAGGCGGGCAGATCACCTGAGGTCAGAAGTTTGAGACTAGCCTGGCCAAACATGGCAAAACCCCTGTCTCTACTAAAAATACAAAAATTAGCCAGGCGCGGTGGCAGGTGCCTGTAGACCCAGCTACTCCAGAGGTTGAGGCAGGATAACTGCTTGAACCTGGGAGGTGGATGCAGTGAGCCGAGATTGTGCCATTGAAACCCAGTCTCTGCTAAAAATACAAAAATTAGCTGGGTGTGGTGGCACATGCCTGTAATCCCAGCTATTTGGGAGTCTGAGGCAGGAGAATTGCTTGAACCAGGGAGTCGGAGGTTGCAGTGAGCCGAGATTGCGCCACTGCACTCCAGCCTGGCAACAGAGTGAAACTCTGTCTCAGAAAAAAAAAACAAAACAGGAAAACTATGAAAGACAACATATAGAAGATGATTTAAATTAATGAGTATTGTTATCCTTGGCAATCACTGGTTTCATAAACCCTCAATAATTTAAAATGAGAATATCTACTTCTTTCCCAATTTCCTTAGGACAGTTTCACATTTTGGAAGCTCCCTGCTTTGTGAAAATGTGCTTTGTAGAAGTACCTTAACACAGAGGATGTGGAAACCTTGGACATGAAGCAGGAAGGGGATCAAGTTCACTACTGAATTGTCCTGCAGTCACATCCAGCGTGGCTATATCAAAGAGACGTGTTGGCCGGGCGTGGTGGCTCATGCCTGTAATCCCAGCACTTTGGGAGGCGAAGGCGGGCGGATCACCTGAGGTCAGGAGTTTGAGACCAGTCTGGTCAACATGGTGAAATTCTGTCTCTACTAAAAATACAAAAATTAGCTGGCGTGGTGCATGTGCCTGTAGTCCCAGCTACTTGGGAGGCTGAGGCAGGAGAATCACTTGAACCCAGGAGGCTGAGGTGGCAGTGAGCTGAGATTATGGCATTGTACTCCAGCCTGGGCAACAAGAGTGAAACTCCATTTCAAAAAAAAGAAATAAAATAAAAAATTTTACGTGTCTGCCCCACAGACAGAGCATTAAGCTCCTTGAGAGCAGCAACTGTGTCATATCCATTTATGCATCTTGCACATTTCTTTCTTGTCATTCCAAATCTTCTCCAACCTCAGCAACTAGGGCAGTGCCTGGCATGTTCTAAGTACTCAGCACATTTTTGCTATAACTAACGTGATATGAAATAAGATTTCTTAGATGGTTCCTCAGAATCTAGCCTTTTCTTCCTTTCTCAATAGCCCACATTTTTAGCTGTGTGATTTAGGTTGGATAGACACCACTGTCAGGTCCTAAGTTAAAATGTAACTACCTTGAGAAAACATGTCCCATTCCGTTGACTACAGTGGTTGGTTGAGGCATTTGTGTCAAGTCAAGCCAAAAGTTTCCATAAAATCTAAAATCTAAATTTTTTTTGTTTGAATTCTTCATGCAGCAGACTTTTTTGAACTTTGAACCTGGGATTGTGTAGCTCAGGAAAATGCAAAAGCAATTTTAGGGTCTCCAGAGGAGAGCCTAACAAAAATCATATTGAGGAAACTATATTTAGGAGGCAGGACAAAGAAATTGAGAGAGTTTTCAGTTGGGTCCAGTTCGTTCATTTGTTCTTTTTTTTTTTTTGCCACTGAAAAAGACTTGCCTAAAGCCTCATTATCTTGGGACTTTTAATTTGCTGAGGCAATCAGTTATCTTTGTGGTTGGACCACGTAAGCTGGTTTTTTTTTTTTTTTGTCTGTTTTCTTTTTTTTAAATTTTCAATAGAAAGCAGCCTATTATACCATAGATTCTCTAAAAAGAGAAGATGGTTTCTTTCGAGGTCACTGCCTCAGTGTCTGGCAAATGTCCACACTCGCACCTCTCCTTGTCCCTCAGTGTGCCCGGGAATGGCAGACCCCATAGAGCAAACTCTGCGGTAGGTCCTGCTGTTCTCGAAATCGCGGGAGTGGATTCTTCCCAGAGTGTCTTGTGTTGAACCACATTTCACCCATCCTCAGAAGGACCCTTTCCTCCATGAGATGGAATGATAGCATGTCTTCTCCTCTTGCTGGATCCTTTGTGATCAATGGGCCCCATGCAGTTTGCTTTCTTTGGCTAAATGCTTAAAAATGTATTTGCACATGATTATTGAATGTGCAATAACTAACATTGGTTAGTTTCTTAGTTATTGACTTACCAAAAGTCTATCCATATAAACACATGAAATTGATCTTGAGCACTTCAGAATTAAACACGTACATATGCACAAATCAAAAAAAGAAATATATTGAGGGTATTTAACATTATCAAATTTCAGTAATTTAACGATTACATTTTAGAGAAAATTCTATGACTGTTTCATGCTACTCTTCAGGATGGCACATAGTCATGTAGTGGTGTTTATAGAAAAAGTAATTATGTTGTAGGTAAGCCTCATGAACGCTAATAGAGCTCAGCTCTGTACTTACAATGTCAACTGAATAACTAATAGCAGTAAAACTAAATGGAAGATTCAACCACTCCTGTAAGAGTTTGATTAAAGTTGCACAGACAAATCCAATGAGAGATACCAAATAATTATTTAATAAGTTGATAATCTTAATAAATAATAAAGCTCTTTTCCTACTCCTACTTCTATTTTACCCCATTTGCCTAGGTAGGTAAATTTGTTTCAGCCAGTTATGGTAGGATTATTAAATTATTTGAGCAAGTGTCTTAACTGGAAAGAACACTGTGCCAGTCTGTATTTTGTTTAAATTCACTGGTCACATATTAGGATTCTATAGTGATCTTTTATCACGGTGTGTGTGTGATCTCAATATACAGTGTTAATTCTGGGTAGTGCTTCTAGCCCTCCAAGAGCTGAGTATAAGCCAAGGAACTGAATAAAAGATCCAGAAGGGGAAAATTAGTCAAAAATCTTTAGATGATCTCTTAGGTGATTGTAATTCTGGTCTTCAAAAAAATCTTAATGAAATGAGAGAATTAGACTTAGGCATAAAATTGTCAGTGCTTAAGTCAGCCCCTAACTTAGATATACCCTTGTAAACATTACCTCTGAATCAGCTAGCCAGTTTTTATGCATTTGCTCTGTCTGAAATTTAATCAGGTACCCTCTCTCTAGATGGGCATTCATTCTGTGGTTCACACACACCCAGCGATCTCTCTTTAAACTGATTTCTTCTTTTTTTACTCTTGCACTTTCACCTTATTTTCATCAGTTCTGATCTGTCTTTCCTCTGATATGTTGCATTCTATGTGTGACAAAAACCTGGGGTAGAACATTGTTCAAGATAGACATGATCATTCCCTTATGGACCTTACAGTCTAGAGGGGATAATCACATGTTTAATGGGCAACGACAGGTCAGTGCAATAAGATCTACAAAGGGGGGAGCACAGAGCATCGGTATCGAGCCTGCATTTTGGGGTCAGAAATGACATTTCAGAAATGGAAACTTTTAAGATTGGAGAATGGGAAAGTCTTATCCAGGAAAAACTGCAGGAGAAGCATGGGTTCAAGGTAGTGGGGACACAAAGATTAACTTCCAGAATTAAGACAGTGTGTATTTGATTTGAAGAATTAGAGAAAACTCAATATCACTGGGATGTAAAACGAGAGGTCAGGAGAGCAAAATAGACAGCTGGAGGGTAAGCAATAACCAGATAATCCACATTGTAAAAAAAAAAAAATAGTTGGGTTTTTGCTAAGACCAATGGAAAAACTTTGTATGGTTTAAGTAAGAAAATGTCAAGAGTAAAATTTTAATTTAGAAATAATCATCCAGTCCTTAGCACTGAGAATGGATCAGAGCAGACCAGGTAAGGGACTCATGCTTATAGGTAAGAAACAGTCAGAAAAGTAGAGTTTGGACTTGATGAGTTTGAAGGGGCTCTGGACCCCCTTTAAATGTTGATGTTCGGCAAGGACCTGTACAGTCATGAACCACAACAGCAGACCACATGAACAACGGTGATCCCATCAGACTATAATACTATATGTTTACTGGGTTTTTCCAAGTTTAAATACACAAATACCATTGTGTTACAATTGCCTGTCATATTCAGTGCAGTGTCATGCTGTACAGGTTCGTAGCCTAGGCACCATAGGCTATGCCGTACAACCTGGGTGGGTGGTAGGCTATACCATCTAGGTTTGTGGAGGCATGCTCTATGATGTTCGCACAACAATGAAATCGCCCACCAATGCATTTCTCAGAATGTATCCCCATCATTGAGCAATGCATGACTGTATATCATAACGTTACTGTGTATCCCATAATTATATGATTATAATTTTTAAAAATAAAATGAATGAAGCCTAATATATCTATCCCTGTTTATAAGATATATACTCTTTTCCAGTATAAAGGTGTGCGAAGATACCTGAAGTTAAAAACCACATTTTTTCTAACTACAGTTTTCCAAAGATCTAACACAAGCTATGTATACTATGAATGCTAAGAAAGTGTTTATTGATTGATTAACATTGATCCAAGATCCTAGGATCTCATTTAATATTCAGAAAGTGGACAGAGTGGGGAGGCATGCTAGATATATACTCACCCAAGGGTAGAACACAGGGCAGCTGAAAGAAATGAGGTGGTGTTTGGTTCAATGTCCCTGAAAGGAAAATCGCTAGTAGGTTGGTTCCTTGTGACCCTGAAATACTGTTCACTTAGAAACTGAGTCTTACATTTCAATAAACCCAAGGATGATTCTTTCAGACTAGAGTAAGAAAAAGTGTTGATGTTTCTTTTATGAATCAGTAACTCACTGAAACTCAATCAATTTTGCATCATGAACAAGCAAAAGCAACTTATTTGATATTTCAGATACAATACAAATATATGTACTATCTGGTCAGTTAAAATGACATGCTGTGGAAAGTTACCAAAGTGATAGAGAAGGGAGAAAGCAAAGGAAAAAGTTAAAGACAAGGAGAAAGGGGGGAAAAGGAGGGAGGAAAAATGTAAAGGGGAAGGAAAAGAGGATACATAAGGAAAAGGAGAAAGAGACAAAAAGAAAAAAGGGCTTCAGAAAATTGTAATAAACATGTGTGTGCAAGTATCTTTTTCAAATAATGACTTCTTTTCCTCTGGGTAGATACCCAGTAATGGGATTGCTGGATCAAATGGTGGTTCAACTTTTAGTTCTTTAAGGAATCTCCAATAGCTTATGGAAAAAAAAATCTTAAAACTCATCACACACAGAAAAGAAAATTGTAATAATAATTACAAACATAATTTCTAAGTTACTTCCTTTGGAAGAATTTTCACCTTGATCGTTTGTTTCCCATGATAGAACAGGAGTTCTTTTTTAAAAAAAAATTAAAAATTTTTTATTTTTAGATTGTCAATTTTTATATATATATATATATTTTTACTTTAAGTTCTGGGCTACATGTGCAGAACAGGCAGGTTTGTTACATAGGTATACATGTGCCATGGTGGTTTGCTGCACCTGTCAACCTATCATCTAGGTTGTAAGCCCCACATGCGTTAGGTATTTGTCCTAATGCTCTTCCTCCCCTTTCCCTCCACCCCTGACAGGCCCCAGTGTGTTATGTTCCGCTCCCTGTGTCCATGTGTTCTCATTGCTCAGCTCCCACTTATGAGTGAGAACGTATGGAATTTGGTTTTCAAGAACAGGGGTTCTTATTCCCATTTTACAGAGGAGAAAATTCATCAAGTCCGTAGCAAAACCAGAGTTGGAATCCTTGCCTCTTTATTTCCAGTCCTCTCTGCTGATACGGTGTTTAATGGATGTAAATGACACTAGTTCTGCAGTTCCCTTGGTTTGAATGTCTCTGAGTAAGTTGTCACCTGTTATTTCTGCTCTTTGAAATTCTGATTCCAGTGCCTCTGGTGGCATAGAGCCACATTTTCTTATATAAGAAAACAGCTTGTCTGTTTTTATTTCCAAACCTTGAAGTTTATTTTTGAAATAAATGTTTACTTCCCCATGGGCTTCTGAATCTTTTGCAGGTGTGTGAAGGAATGATTCGGGCTTTAGAAAATTGCTCTGGAACATTAAAGATATTTCTCAATTTACTAGCTCTCACCTGTAGTCCCGCTGGCGTAGAAAACTGTCAGATTGTTTTATTTTATTCTTTCAGTGGTCAGATTGTTTTCATTACAGAAAAGTAAAAAGTTTAAATTTATAATTGGAGTCTATTTGCTTTGAGATGAAATATATTTTTCCCTTTACATATTTAAAAAATCTAAGCCAGAGGTCTTATTCAAAAATTTAATAAGAAGTGTGGAGGGGGAAATACCAATTGGAATAATTGCCCACCCCTACCAGCATATGGGCTAAAAATATCCACTCTTTTCTAATTCCTATTGGGAATAATACAGAAATCTCCAATCCTAGGTACTCTCCATGAAGAAAATCCTTTAGGAATAAACAGTATTAACCACACTCTTCACTAGTCTTACCACTTCATCTGTCTTACTCTGTCAAGCAGACTTGAGAGAAAATAATGAATGAAGTGAAAGAGGGAAGCAGAGGTGAGAGGCAGAGAAAAACAAATACTTGAGTTATTAGTTTGTTCTCATGTTGCTAATAAAGACATACCCAAGACTGGGTAATTTATAAAGGAAAGAGTTTTAATGGACTCACAGTTCCACGTGGCTGGGAGGCCTCATAATCATGGGGGAAGGCAAAGGGGAAGCAAGATACGTCTTACATGGCAGCAGGCAAGAGGGCGTGTGCAGGGGGAACTGCTCTTTTATAAAACCATCTGATCTTGGGACACTTATTCACTGTCCCAAGGACAGCATGGGAAAAACCCACCCCATGATTCAATTACTTCCCATGGGTCCCTCCCATGGCATGTGGGGATTATTACAATTCAACGTGAGATTTGGGTGGGGACACTGAGCCAAACCATATCAGTTAAGCTATTTTCTTTTTTCAGTTTTAGCATTTCCAAAAGCCAGGGTGCTTTGCTGACCTTGAATTCTGTGAGAACTGTTGAGCCCTTATGATAACTTCCTCCCTCCTTTTTTTTTAATAATCAAAATTTTGAATATAAAGTATGTACAGAAAAGTACACATGTCAATCAAATTTACAAAATAAACCCACCCATGTAACCACTATCCAGATCAAGACAAAGAGTGTTACTCAGAAGTCCTGGCTATGCCTCCTCCTGCCAATTGTCCCATTTTCCTTGCAAAAGGTAAGCATTATCCTGACTTCTAACATCATAGATTAGTTTTGCCTATTTTTGAATTTCATTTCAATGGAATTGTAGAGTGTGTCTCTTTTATGCCTGGCTACTTTTGCTTAAAGCTATGCATGTGAGAATCATCCACATTGTTGCATGTAGTGGAGCTGCCTTCATTTTTATTTCTTATTGAATTCCATTGTATCAATACACTATAATAGATAATTGTCCATTCTACTGTTGATAGACATTTAGTTTGTTTCCAGTTTTGGGCCCTTAAGAATAATGCTGCAGTGAACATTCTTGAACGTGTCTTTGGTATACATGTGTTCACATTTCTGTTGAATATATAACCTGGCAAAATACAACATTTCTGAAATTTTCAGTGTTCTTGTAAAAAGTCCTGGATGGGTGCGGTGGCCCACACCTGTAATCCCAACGCTTTGGGAGGCTGAGGCAGGTGGATCACGAGTTCAAGAGATCGAGACCATCCTGCCCAACATGGTGAAACACTGTCTCTACTAAAAATAAAAAGTTAGCTGGGCATGGTGGTGTGCACCTGTAGTCCCAGGTACTCAGGAGGCTAAGGCAGGAGAATCACTTGAACCCGGGAGGTGGAGGTTGCAGAGAGCCGAAATCATGCCACTGCACTCTAACCTGGGTGACAGAGTGAGACTCTGTCTCAATAAATAAATAAATAAATAAATAAAAGGCGTAGCCACAGAAACAAATACAGTCATGTGCCACTTAATCAATGTTTTGGTCAAAGACAAACCACATATATGATGATGGTCCCATGAGATTATAATGGAGCTGAAAAGTTCCTATAGCCCTGTGATGTCATAGCCATCGTCAGGTCATAGCACAATGCATTCATTACTCATGTTTTGTGGTGATGCTGGTGTAAACAAATCTGTGCTGCCAGTCATATAAACATATAGCACATGCAGTTATGTGTTATATATAATACTTGAAATTAATAAATGACCATTACTGGTTTATGTATTTACTTCTTTTATTTTTAATTTTGTACCCAACGTTTAGCTCCTGCTTATAAGTGCGAACATGAGGCATCTGGTTTTCTGTTCCTGTGCCAAACCATTTTTTCCAAGTAGTTGTATCAAAGTCCACCCTCAGCAACAGTTTTTGAGAGATCAAATGTGCTCAACAATACTCAGTGCTTTCATTTTTAATTGTAACTATTCTGGTGGTTCTGTTAACTTCTGTCTTTGTGGTTTTGATGTGTGTTTTTTCAGATGACCAATAAATTGATCACTTTTTTAATATGTTTCTTGGTACTTGGATTTTCCCATTTTTCGTAGTGCAATTTAGGATTTTTGCTGACTTTTCTATTGAATCTTTTCTTCTTACCCACTTGTGCCTTGAAATTATAGGCATTCTTTATATATTCTTTATACACACATGAGCCTTGACTATGAGCTCTTTGAAGTTGTAAGTATCACAAATATCTTTTTCCACACTGGCTTATTTCTCTTTCAGTTTATGGCTAACTGAAGCTCACAGTTTTCATGTACTATCATTTTTTAATCTTCCTTCATGATATAAAATATCTTTAAAAAGATATTTCCCTGTCTTAAGGTCATGATGATAGTCTCACATGTTATCATTTAGAAGCTTTAATATTTCCTTTAATATGGTGATCTACAGATAACCTGGAAATAATTTTTGTGTTAGAGGTCAAGATTCATTTTTCTTTTTTTACGCATGTAGATATCTAATTGACTCAGCAATTGAGGGATATTCAAAAGAAATAGCCATTCTTCACTGTTTGCTTTCTAATGCCATCTGTATCATAAAATTTATATATCTGCAGGTCTCTTTTGGACTTTCTATTTTGTTCTATTGGTCTACTTGTCATTTTTCTATAAGTACTGTATCTTTTATAATAAGTGTGGGTATTAATAAATATTTACATAAAACACATGGTGAGATTTTTTGCTAGAATGCATTGAAATATGGGCCAATCTTGGGAAAATTGATATCATGGCAAATTGAATGTTCCAACTCAAGAACATGGCATATAATCTTTATTTTCACCTTTAAGATATTTTAAAAACGTAATTTCCTATTTTTTCAAATAATTACAATTGATTTTTTACTTGCCCTTTCAATCCAATGGCCTTGTTACATTTATACACAGTTATAGTAACATTAATTATTATGGTTTATATAGAGATACTTAGGTTTTCTGTTTGTATAATAGTGGTCTGACAATAATGACAATAACAGTTTATTGATTTTTATTCTTTTTAGTTTATCTCACTGCTTCAGTCAAGGGAGAAATAGTTTAAATTTATTTCTAAGAATCCTTATGTTGCTCCCAATTTCAAGGGGACATCTTTTAATATTTTACTCTTAATATAATTTCTGTTACAGGAATCGTATATATATATATATTTTTTTGAGTCTCTGTCGCCCAGACTGGAGTGCCGGGGCGCACTCTCGGCTCATTGCAAGCTCCTCCTCCCGGGTTCAGGCTGCCTTAGCCTCCCGAGTAGCTGGGACTACAGGCGCCCGCCACCACGCCCGGCTACATTTTTTGTAGTTTTTAGTAGGGACGGGGTTTCACCGTGTTCGCCAGGATGGTCTCGATCTGCTGACCTCGTGCCTTAGCCTCCCCAAAGTGCTGGGATTACAGGCGTGAGCCACCGTGCCCGGCAGGAATCATATATTCTTTATCTGATAACAACTCTCCTATTTCTAGAGGGTTATAAATTTTTAAAAACTATAAATTAGTATGCGATTCTACCAATATTTTTGCACTTATTGAGCTGATTATGTCTTTTACTTTATTCTGTTAATGTGGCAAATTATTGATTAATTTTTAATTATTAAACTGACCTTGCATGGCTTGTATTGCTGGAATAAAACCATCATCGTTTTGATACATTTTCCTTTTTATATATTGTTGGATTTGATTTGCACTTTTTTAAAAGATATTTTCATCTTTATGAAATAGATTGACAATATGTGATCTACTTTTGGTAAATTTTCCTTGTATGTCTGGAAAGTGCACAGTTTGCAGTTCAGTTGTTGTAGAAATGCCAAATAGGTCCAGTAGCTTATATCTTTATTTTTGTTGGTGCTTTATTCTATAAATTACTGAGACAAGTGTGATAAAGTCTCCCAATATTACTGTGGATTTGTCTGTTTCTCCGTTTAGTTTTGTCAGGTTTTGCTTCATATGTTTTGAGGCCATTTATTAGGAAGATACAAATCTAAATATTTAATATCTTTGTGGTAAATTGACCCTTTTATCTTTAGTAAGTGTCTCCCTTAATTTCTAATGCTTCTTGCTTTGAAGCCTCCTTCATCTAATACTGTAGCTATGATAGCTCCCTTTTTGTTAGTGCTTTCAAGTTCTATCTTCTGTGTATATTTAAAACCCAGACATTCTCATTGTTTAATAAGTTAATATTCATTTATATTTATCCACTTATTTACCTATGTATTGCTGTTCCTTCCTTCCCGTATGTCTGAGCTTCCAGCTGTGATCATTTTCCTTCTTCCTGAAGAATCCTTTTAATATTTCCTTTCATGGTGTTCTGCTGCAGAGAAATTCTTTCAGTTTTGTTTGTTGGAAATAACTTCATTTTGCTTTTATTTATGAAGGATGCTTTGACTATTCCATTGTAATTTGGCAGTTATTTTCCTTCAGTATTTTAAAGACACATTTTCATTGCCTTTCGGCTTTCATGGTTTATATTGAGAAATGATCTGAAGTCCCATTACTCCTCTGCTGAAGATAAGGCATCTTTTTCTCTCTGCTTGCTTTTAAGATTTTTCTTTGTCTTACTTTTAATGTAATGAGCTTTGATTATTTTTTTGGTCTTATACCTGCTTGGGTTCATTGCATGTCTTGAACTTGTAGAATATAAATAAATAAATACACGTACACAGAGTTGTGGTAAGAACACTTAACATGAGATCTACCCTCCTAACAAAATTTTAAGTGCATAATAGTCTTTTTTTTTTTTTTTTTTTTTGAGACTGAGTTTCACTGTTGTTGCCCAGGCTGGAGTGCAATGGCGCGATCTTGGCTCACTGCAACCTCTGCCTTCCAGTTTCAAGCGATTCTCCTGCCTCAACCTCCTGAGTAGCTGGGATTACAGGTGCCTGCCACTACGCCCAGCTAATTTTTGTATTTTTAGTAGAGACGGGGTTTCACAGTGTTGGCCAGGCTGGTCTTGAACTCCTGATCTCATGATCCACCCGCTTCAGCCTCCCAAAGTGCTGGGATTACAGATGTGAGCCACCACGCCTGGCCTAGAATATTAACTATAGGTACAATGTTGTGCACTGGATGTAGAGCTTATTCATCATTCGTAACTGAAACTTTATACCCATTGAACAACCTCCCATTTCTCTATCCCCTGGCAACCAGCATTCTACTCTCTGCTTCTATGAATTTGACTATTTTAGATGCTTCATACAAATGGAATCATGCACTATTTGTGTTTCTGTGATTGGTTAATTTCACTTTGCATAATGACCTCCAGATTCATCCCTGTTGTTGCATGTGGCAGGATTTTTTTCTTTCTTATAAATAAGGCTGAATAACATTTCATTATATATGTATAAAATATATACACACACACACTTATATGTATACTACGTTTTCTTTATCCATTCATCCGTTGATAGACAGTAGGTTGTTAGGTTGTTTCTATATGTTGGCTATTGTGAATAATGCTGCAGTGAACATGGGGGTACAGATGTGTCATTGACATGTGGATTGATAGCTTGCTTTGGAAATCTTTGAAAAAGCTCTGGACTCAGATCCCAAATACTATTCTGTTCGATTCTTTCTCTTTTCTCCTTCTGGAACTACAATTACACTTTTCATCCTGTCTTACATGTACCTTATGCCTGCTTTCTGCATTTTTAATCTTTAAACATTTAAAAACAATTTTTTTAAATCAAATAAAGATGGGGGTCCTGCCATGTTGCCCAGGGTGGTCTCAATTTCGGGGCTCAAGCATTTCTCACACCTTAGCCTTTTAAAGTGCTTGGATTATAGATGTGAACCACCATGCCATGCCTTTTTTTTTTTTTTTTTAAATCTTTTTGCCTCTTTGTACTTCACTCTGATTATTTTCCTCTGATGTATCTTCTACAATAATAATCTTCTACAGCTGTTGCTAATGTATTGTTAAGATTGCCTATCCATTGGATTCTATTTGCAGTTATTTTTTCAGTTTAAGAATATCTGTTTTATTCTTTGCCATTGTTTTCTATCTTGTCATTAAATATATTGTACATGTCATCAGCATTGTAATGTCTCCACCTGGTAATGCCACTTCTACACCACCTGCTTTTCTTTTCTTTTTTTTCTCTTGGTTTTCTCAGTTGTAGTTTTAAAATTTAAGTGTCTCATTTTTGTTTTTGTTTTTTAAATTTTGGAGATAACGTATGGCTCATTGCCTTCTCTTCCTTTAGGAAAAATTTCCTTCTGCTTCACAGTTGGGGCAGATCACATGAATCTATTCAGAAATTGAACTATGTCAAACCTGGTGCTTAGTCTTTGAAGCTAGTTTATTACCAGTACACTCCTCTTCCTGAGGTGTAGTGCTTTGTGCTAACAACAGACAGCTGGTGGTATTACCAGGGCCTCTCTCCGAAGACTAGCTCTAAGGTCAGCCCTAAGAAAGCCCTAAGCTCTATGAAACTGCCAAAAGCTTTGCTCAGCCTTTTAGCCTCTCCGTTTGTGCTTTGTTCTTATCTTTTGAGTTTCTCAGCCACGGATTGAAATAAACAAATTCTCAAGGGAGAAAGCAAAGCCAAATACAGATTTATCTCTCTGGTCTTCCTTGATCTCCAGAATCTTAGCCCCATGTTCCCCCTTGATTTATGACAGGGAATTGGCTTCCACAACGTGAAGTCTGGCTATGCAGTCTCCACACACCCACACATGTGGTAGTTATTTCCACATCTGATGCTGAAGCCCAGAACCACAGACAGCCAACCAGCAGTGGAAGACTGAGCAGGCTGGAAACCCAGGAGCATCAGTTAGAACTTCACAAGGACAGTCTGACATCCCTGTCCGTTCTTGTTGCCTCTGACCTTGGTGATGAGGTTATGCTACTGAAGCCAAGGTTTTTCATCATATAACTTTACACACAGATATAGCTTGGCCGTGTCCTCACCCAAAGTCTCATCTTGAATTATAATTTCTATAATCCCCATGTGTCAAGGGAGAGACCAGGGGGAGGTAATTGAATCATGGACTGTTATCCACATGCTGCTCTCATAATAGGAGGTGAGTTCTCATGGGAGCTGATGGTTTTATGTGTTTGGTAGTTCCTCCTGTGTTCATTCTCCCTCCTGCCACCTCGTGAAGAGGGTGCCTTGCTTCCGCTTTGCCTTCTGCCATGATTGTAAGTTTCCTGAGGCCCCCCCAGCCATGCGGAACTGTGAGTTAAACCCCATCCCTTTCTAAATTACCCAGTTTTGAGCAGGTCTTTACAGCATTGTGAGAATGGACTAATACATACACACATCTGGCCTATGAGTGAAGAAAGCAAAAAAGTTCCAAACTGAAAAGAGAGCTCAGTAGGCCCAAGTGTTGCTTTAGGCCAATGAAATGAATTGGCATATTAGCAAAAACGAGGTGAATGTAGAAATCTCAGAATGTAGAGATATCTTATGGTTTTTTTTCTCTCCTCTGCTGCTTAGGGTCTCTGAACCTCAGGGAGGGCTCAGTCTCTTTAAATGACTTCCAGGTCATTAAGTCCTGTCTGTCCAGGATATTCTCTTTTGATTACATAAAATTAGCTGCATTGGAACTTTGATTACATCTGGAGGCTTTCATTATAGCAGCGCTTGGAATAGTATTCGACTGAATAAATGGAAGAAGAACTGATTCCTCCCTCCCTTCCATCTTCCCACTCTCTTAATAAAATCTAACTGGAAACAAACTAGAAAGGGAATTTTTGGGTAATGCAGTTTAGCCTACCTGTGGTGACCCATCTCAAGGCCACCGTAACATATGCTACAATGACAGTCACATCTCATTAAACTAACTCCCATAGATCCACCCACATTCCTCTTCCTCATACCCTTTGTCTCCTGTCTTATAATTTTTCCCCATCTACGTCCCTTGACAACCAGCCAAAGTACCAACATTCATACATTTGTATGTATTCTAACCTTCAGTGACTTCTCTTTCCACACAGACTGAGTGACTAGGTAAACTGTCCAAAGTTCTGCCCACTGGGAAGTTTCACTGATGTCTTTCAGGGCCATCTCGCTTGCTTTTCCATGCCAGGACAACCCATGTGTAATGTAAGCTTAGCATTTTTATTCCTCGATCAGTTGGTGGAAAGAGACTACACATATATCCTAGGTGTGAGTGGAGGGAGAGGAGTTATTGCACTAACTGTGGGTGCCATCAGGTTCTTTCTTATGCCCTCTGGCCCCGGTCAAGCCCAATCCCAAATTAACTACTTAAGTTTTACTATAGATTGCTGCTGGGCCCTCCTGCCTTTGGTGGGTCTGAGATAACTTATGAAGGGCAATTTTGGCTGCATGGCCCTTGATGTCCATGCATGCGTAATCACCTGTTCTGTCTCTATTAGAATTTTTTTCCCCCCCCCAAAAGAGGATGACCTTTTTGGGACCCATAGATACCTACATTGATCTACCTAGGAATCTCCTGCAAATGGCATGACCTTGCTTGAGAGTCCTAGGGATCTACATTGAGACATGGAGTTAGGATGTCTGGGATGATATGCTTGAAAACTTAAATCTCCTGATCCCTCTTGTCTTGAAGAAGAGGCTCATGGTTTGATTTTTTTCCCAATCATAGGGACCCAACAGGCATAGTAAATTTGTATACTTTTATAATTCACTCTCTCTGGAGCTCTGCTATTCCTATAATTAAGTCTTGGACCTGTTGTTTAACTTTTTCTGCTCTCTGGCTGCAGAAGAGTTTCAAAATGCTGACAAGAAGGGCCTCTGGCTTTTACACTTCCTTCTTTTTCCCTTCCCTTCCCCTTCCCTTTCTCCTTCCTGTTCCCTTTCCCTTTCCCCTTTCTTTTCCCCTTTCCTTTCTTTCTGGAGTCTCGCTCTTTTTCCCAGGCTGGAGTGCAGTGGTGAGATATCGGCTCACTGCAACCTCCACCTCCCTGGTTCAAGAGATTCCCCTGCTTCAGCCTCCTGAGTAGCTGAGATTACAGGCACACGCCACCATGCCTGGCTAATTTTTTGTCCTTTTAATAGAGATGGGGTTTCACCATATTGGGCAGACCGGTCTTGAACTCCTGACCTCAGGCAATCCACCCGCCTCAGCCTCCTGAAGTGCTGGGATTACAGGTGTGAGCCAATGTGCCCGGCCTTTTACACTTCTTAAATTGGCAGTCAGTCGCCCTCATCCTTTCATTGTCTTTCTCCAAACTAGCCCCTAGTCACTGACATCTCAGAATCTTTGTAATTATTAATATCATTTTCCCTGTATGTCTCAATGTTCGATACATTGTAACTACCAGGGTTTTTTTTCCCCTACTGGTATTCTGTCTCTGTTCATCATCAGTGAAAATTTTAACGATTACATAGCCACCTGGTGCCTGGATCTAACCATTACTGTGAAGCACACATTGAGATTTGCAGGCAGAGAATTTATGGGTGAGTGATCTAGGGTTCAATCTCTACAGGACATTGAAGGAAATAACACTGAGTGGAAGGAGGATTTGAACTACAGTGCAGCTGCAACAAAGGTCGCCAGCAATCCTTCCATGATACTTTGCTGCTAGGATAGCCCTTTAGAGTTGAACCATGCTGGGGTGAAAATGCTGGATCTTTTTGCTCCATCATCATTCGTCCACTGGATGAGGACTTCCCCAGTAAGGAGGCATAACCTGGGAATAGCTGACTTTCTTAAGCTGATGACAAGTCTTTGAGAAGGACTCAGTTGAAAGTGCAAGGCTGCCAACACTTGCAGCAGCTGGGACAATGGATACTTCATTGGGGGCCGATAGGGAGTGAGTTAACTAGGGTATCCACTATACTAGCTTTCTGAAGCATTCAAACAGTTTTAAAAAATATCTTGTCAGCTGGGTGCGGTGGCTCACGCCTGTAATCCCAGCACTTTGGGAGGCCGAAGTGGGTAGATCCCGAGGTTAGGAGATCGAAACCATCCTGGCTAACACAGTGAAACCCCGTGTCTACTAAAAACACAAAACAATTAACCGGGCATGGTGGCGGGCACCTGTTGTCCCAGCTGCTGGGGAGGCTGAGGCAGGAGAATGGCATGAACCCAGGAGGCAGAGCTTGCAGTGAGCCGAGAGTGCACCACTGCACTCCAGCCTGGGCAACAGAGTGAGACTCTGTCTCAAAAAAAAAAAAATGTATATATGTATATACACATATATACACATATATGTGTATACATACATATGTGTGTGTGTATGTATATATCTTGTCAATGTAATTTAGTTATTCTTATTGGAATGTTTGGTTCAAAATAAGCTAGTCTGCCAATACCTGAAGTGGACTTCCTTGCTTACCTTTTATTTTGCTTCAGCTAGGTCAAATTCTCTTAAAATTTTACTTACAAGCAAATTATTGAATTTAATGCACTCATGGCAAAACTGCCAACCTAAAATTAAAAAAAATTCTCATATTTTCTTTTCTTCATGTGTGCTTTTCTACTGTTGACTTTCTCGTACCATCTTTGATCTGTCGGTATCCTTAAATCCTTCCATCTTCAGGGTTCAATCTTGACTTACTTTCTTCTTTATTTGCCACTACTCATGCCAATCACTTAAGTTCATTTCCCCCCTCTTTGGTGAATGTTGTCAATTCTTTTACTCATTCTTTTTGGGTTTGTTAAGTGAGTATGCTTCTAAAGAATGATAGCAGATTAGACAAAAATTACCTTTAGAAATATCTAAACAAACACACGTTACCCTTCAGTGTGGTGGTTGGACTGGAGAACCGGTAGTGTCAGCTGGGTTGGACAACCCAACTCAGACTTATACTCTAACTGAGGCTTTCTACTTTCTCCCCTTATATCTAATATAACTGGAACTATGGTGCAGCCTTCACTCTTATCCTATTGATGGGTCATAATTTAAGTAACAGAGATAGAATTATGGATAGAAATATTGTACCGATTTACTTTTTAATACGAGTAAAGCAAGCAGAAGTGGAGCTCCACTCAGGGATGCTGGCATTTAATGTACAGAAATCAACCTCCAGTAGTTCATTGTAGTGCAGGCAATGTCACAGCCATTGATCAAAATCAAAATTTTAATTCTTTTCTTGGTGAGAACTAGTCAAGATGTGGACAGATAAGCAGGAGTATGTATGGACGGACTGGTATTCCTCCTTCGAATCCCTCCATACTTGATTGAGCTGATGACTCTAGCAATTTAGCTGAATATCCACTCAGTATTCCTTTCCTTGATATTGAGAAAAAGAAGCACTTATACCCTTGAGAGAGGGAGAAAGAGAGAAGACTTTGGGATAGTACAAAGTTTAAAATATATCTCACCAAGTTTATACATTCATTTGCCCTTGTGGGCATTTTTTTCTCATGCTAAGATGTTAATTAAAATTCCCATTAGCATTCTTGCCTCTGTGTTTATGCCTGAGGTTATAGCGTGGATATTTAATGGTTACATCCCTAGTATCCATTTGTCCATTTTCTGTTTTGTTTTTTCTTAATGACTCTGAATTTTCTTGCGGTACCCTTTGGGTAGGACTGACCCCAGCCTCAAGCTCTCAAATGTACGCAGTGATCCCGGACTGCCTGCAGTCAATCAGCTCATCTTAACACTTGACAATGACTGGCTTAAAGATGAGACTGGGACACTGTTAAGGCTAATGAGATACCAGGAGGCATTTGTTAGCATCTTTTGGGAAAGAAACTCCTCTTCACTCCTTGAGAGCAACTAAACAACCACAAAAAGGACACCTCTGGTCTTACAGTAGGAAGCCTAAAGCCCCTGTTAGGTGCTGGCAACTAACTTGCTACCATTAGGAGAACCACAAGGGGATTCTTTTGTTAAGATTAAGCCAACATTGCATACAGGAGGATGGAAGAACAGAAGGAAATGGGATTTTTGTGACATTGTTGGGCCAAGGCATCAACTGGTACCTGAACTCTTTGTGTCCTTTTGAGTTCCATGAACCAATACATTCTGTTTATTATTTAATATATTTGGAGTTGAGTTTTATGCTGCTTGCAGTCAAAAGCAGTCTCACTAATATTAGAGTAGCCAATAAAACATTCTCCCATAGAAGGTGTTAGTGCTGCCCGTTTCTTTTTGGTACAGTGTATAAAGTCAACTGCAGTTTTGGTGGATCCCTCTCTTAAGAATCTGTAACTGACTAAGGGCATTCTTCAGTCATAAGGTCATGTTTAATACCCTAGTACACAATTTTAAAAGAATACATAGAAACAGGCTAAATTAATTCAATAATGTAGCTTATTTAACCCCATGCAGCCAAATATTATGGTTTGAAAATTTAATAAATGTAAAATTGTTAATATTTTACATTTTGTATACAAAGTCTTTGAAACTAATCTCAATCTGGACTAGCCATGTTTCAAGTGCTCAATAGCCCTCCATGGCTGGTGGCTACTGTTTTGGATATTGTAGCTCTAGCACATAAAGGTAATTTATTTTTGCCATTAAAAAATGCAGAGTAGGCCAGGCGTGGTGGTTAACACCTGTAATTCCAGCACTTTGGGAGGTCGAGACGGGAGGATCACAAGCTCAGGAGATCGAGACCATTCTGGCTAACACGGTGAAACCCCGTCTCTACTAAAAATACAAAAAAATTAGCCGGGCGAGGTGGCGGGTGCCTGTAGTCCCAGCTACTCGGGAGGCTGAGGCAGGAGAATGGCGTGAACCCGGGAGGCGGGGCTTGCAGTGAGCTGAGATCGCGCAACTGCACTCCAGCCTGGGCGACAGAGCGAGACTCCGTCTCAAAAAAAAAAAAAAAAAAAAAGGCAGAGCAAATTCACAGGCAGCATTTCGGTTGCTCTCTAAAGGCACAGCTCTTTCTCTCAAATCTCTGTGTGAGTGAAAAGTCTTCTCCTTTTACCTACATTTGCAATTATAGTGGACATAATATTTATTATTGTCTGTATTTCATATTATAAGCTAATCTTATGTGAGGTTATACTTTTCGTCATTAAATAGTTGATTCATGAACATTTTTTATGACTGAATGTCTGTTGTTCTGTTGCTTTCCAAGAAAACCTGCAAGGTTTTTTTTTTTTTTTTTTTTTTTTTTTTGAGACGGAGTCTCGCTCTGTCGCCCAGGCTGGAGTGCAGTGGCGCGATCTCGGCTCACTGCAAGCTCCGCCTCCCGGGTTCCTGCCATTCTCCTGCCTCAGCCTCCCGAGTAGCTGGGACTACAGGTGCCGCCACCGCGCCCGGCTGATTTTTTTTTTTTTGTATTTTTAGTAAAGAAGGGGTTTCACTGTGTTAGCCAGGATGGTCTCGATCTCCTGAGACCTCGTGATCCGCCCGCCTCGGCCTCCCAAAGTGCTGGGATTACAGGAGTGAGCCACTGCGCCCAGCCAAAAAGCCTGCAATGTTAAAGAACATATTTTATCACAACTTTAGTAAGGTTAAAGTTAAAATGAGAATTTCTTTTGCTCATTTAGTAAGATAAAGCGATACCTCACTGTTGAGATCTGTATATCTTTTATAATTATTAAGGATAAGATCATTTCATGTTTTCTTAACAGCTTTTATAATCTATATCTTTTTTTCAGTGAGTGGAGAAAGTATGAAGTTTTTGAAAAAATCATTTGGAATTATATCTAAACCATTGACAAATCTTATGTTTGAGAATTTAATTTTTACGGTTCTTAAGCATTTTTTAAAGGGAAAAAGGAATGTTATTTACATATTTTTATTAAATCACTAAACGTAAAAGGAATGACTTCAGATACTTAGAAAACAATCCGTGAAATTAGGTACATTTTCCAGAGTTGTGTTTATATTATGGAAATCAAAAAATAAATCAATAGTTTCTAGATTTCCAAATGGCAATTTAGATCAAGACAGGGTTCATTAAGTTGACATTCAAGAAGGCAAAAAGAAAAAGTCCCTTTGGTGGCTGCATTCATACAAACAGAATTATGTAAAAATAAGTGAAAAATCAAACAGTCTCCTTACCTCGAATAGGATGCAGAAAAATGTTCTAGAATGCTCTACTTACTGTGATCTTACTTTGGTATTATTAAACACAGTTAATGGCACAAATAAGAATGGTAGGGGATAAAAGAATCAGTTTTCATGTGGGCAAATATATCAAACTCTTTTGCCATTCTTCTCTACACTCCTCCTCAGAGACAGTAGCCAGAACATTATGATAGCATTACAATTTAGCTTCTGGGTATTACACACTAAAAAAATCCATAGCTCTCTTCTTGTCTTTTCTTTTAATCATATATAACTGTAGTTCCCATACTATGTATTTGTTTTAGTTTAAGATGATTTTCAGGACAGGCACAGTGTCTCATGCCTGTAATCCCAGCACTTTGGGAGGTATTGCAGGAACTGGCCAGCAGCCCGCAATGCAACGGGGCGCTCTCTTTGCTCCCAGGTGGATCGGGAAGTCAAGAAATAATAGACACACACAAGATAGTGAAAGCTGGGTCCAGGGGGGTCACCGCCTTCTGGTCCCGCGGTGCAGTGCACTGGATATGCCAGCATTTGTTATTAAGTTTAGTGAGGGCGGGGGTAGGTTAGTGAGGGATTTAGGGTCATTTGATTATGAGGTGAGATGGTCACATGGGGATGAAGTAATTCTTCAACATGACATCTGTATGCAGAAGTACATATACAGAGATAAGAATTTACAATATAGTGTGTGCATCAGTCATTTCTAACAGAGCCTTAAAACAGGAACAGCAGTAACAGTTACAGCAAAAGCTGGTTACAAACAATTCATAGAAACAGGACATGAAGTTTAATATCTAATAGAGCCTTAAAACAGAAACACAGTCTTTCTATAACCTATGATTAGCAAGATATTAATCAGCAGTAACAGTTGCAGCAAAAGCTGGTTACGAACAATTCATAGAAACAACGTGAAGTTAGACAACTGGTTAGACCAGAAATTCTCAGAAGGGAGTATGCCTTAACCCTAAAGAGGCCTAGAAGAGCTGTGGCAAGATGAGGGCGTTTATAGCCCTATTTTATCCACATGGACAGGCACCCCCCATGCGTCCGTTTATAGGCTTTCCATGAGGGGTCACATTCCATTCCCACAGCTAGGAACATCTGCTTTTCTGGGATAGGAATCTTGGTGATGTGAAACCCCCCTGACTGCACGTCTGTTCATAGACTCTCTGCAGGGGGAAGCACATCATGCGCTGCTGGCTCATTCTGGCAGTCCAACCTGGCATTGTCTTTACACAATCCTGCATGCAATTTTGTATTTACAATAATCAGAAGCATTTCATCTTTTATTCCATAGCAATAGTTTCAGGGGGTCTCCCTACAGGGAGGCTGAGGAGGGGAGATCACTTGAGGCCAGAAATATGAGACCAGCCTGGCCAAAATAGTGAAACCCCGTCTCTACCAAAAAAATACAAAAAGTTAGGTGTGCTGCTGGTGCACACCTGTAGTCCCAGCTACTCGGGAGGCTGAGGTATGAGCATTGCTTGAACCCAGGAGGCAGAGGTTGCAGTGAGCCAAGATTGTGCCGCTGTACTCCAGCCTGGGCGAGAGTGAGCCTCTGTTAGGAAAAAAAAAAAAAAAAAAAAAAAAAAAAAAAAATGCTTTCAGTCACCCATTAATTCCATTTTCTACAATACGGATAATGACAAATGCTTTTATTTATTTTCAGTGTTGCCCAATATTTAACTCTTTTTGTTGTAATATAATTAAACCCAAATTTCTAAGATAAAAACCCAATAGTAAATACTGGTGCATGTAGTTGGGAAGGGCATTGAGAAACAAAAGACCGTTCACACCAGTTCAATTCCAGCTTTGCTGCCAGATCAGTTCTGACACAAATTTACAAAAACTTCTGGGGGTTTAGTGGTTTTCTGATTTTTGGATAAGGGATAATGGATCTGTAATATGGTTACTGTAATCTTTGATACTTGTATTCTTATTCTGAAGAGAGACCACAAATGGAATTATCTTTGTTCAGAAGAAATACTAAAAACATAGGGTTGGAAGGACGTACTGGATTATCAATTACATTCAAATTTTTGGTCCCTTTATCTTCATTCAGTATACATTTCCCCAGGTCCTAGGTCTGTCACAAGAGCAAATCCATAAATTCGGTCCTCAGGTAGCTCAGGCCCTAGTATGGGAGGAGCAGAGATAACACAAAAGAAAGAGAAAATAAGAGCTATGTGGGTATGATGGGAGGAGAAGACACTTCCGTTTTGACCATAAAGTAGTGAGAACTATGTCACTGGAGAAAATATGCAACCCAACTGTTTGGAAGAATTTGACAGATGTGCAAGGAGGGTCCTGGAGAAAGTGAAAGTACAAAGTGCTCCCTGTCCCTGGGGATGCCTTCCAAACTGTGATATACAGAAGTGAAATCCAAAGAGAAAGTAGCTTCTTGCTGGGTGGATGAAACCATTTGAAGGCTGTGGCTGCTGAGGGAGCTGTGATTTGTGGGCGGGGTTCAGGAGAGGAGCCTGGGAGCATCTCGCTCTTCCCTGGAGGTGGTCAGAAGGGCTGCAATAGGAGACAACACCTTTTCTGCCCAGTTAGCTCTTTATGTGCTTCCCAAAATGCTTAGGATTTGTCCTTTAGTAAATATTTAAGTTTCCTGCGGTGGTTACAGCAGGTAATTCTGGTGGCAAGCCCCGACTCAGATCAGGAACCCTCATGTGTGGAAGAACTGCTCAATTACATCTTCTGTAATCTCTGATTTCACTCCACATATATTTGGCTACATTTCCTAGGAAAAAAGCTCAATTAAAAATTACTGATAGCATAATGGTTTGAGGAATGAAAATATTTCATGACATCAAACTGATTTTTGAAGGTTTCTATTGAAATATGTAATTTCAGTAAAAGCTTAAAAAAGCTCAGTAAATTAAACTCAAAACTGTCCAATACTAAAATAATGAAAAATAATTTTTATCTCCATTATTACTGCTTGGCTCTGCAGTCTTTCTCAGCATCTCATTCATCCATGCACTATTTTATAGAAATTCAAAAGGCTATTTCCCAGGTAGCAAATTACACCTCTCAGAAATCAATTACATTTCAGGACAACACTAACACTACACATCTTTTTATTAGGAAATAAAACCACAGGATATGGATAGTAATAAAATGAGAATTATTTTACTGGCAATGTCCATAAAAGTATCCAATAATCTCCAAATCAAAGAGAAAAAACATATCCAAGATCTGCTACTGAACAATATTAGCAGTATTATTTCCCCCAGGTTCACATTAATTTCCCCTCTCCACTTTTGATATATTGCACACATTTTTAAAAACCATGTGTTATTTGCTTACTCCCCAGTTATGAAATGCTGGGAAACTTTTTCACATTATGTTACACTTGGTATCTTAACTCTACTCCCTTTTATTTGATTAATGAGGGAGGAGTGAAGGAAACAACGTTAGAGAAAGATTTCATTAGGTATAAATTGCAAGACATTTGTTCATTTGTTCGAATGAACATAATATCTCAGCTCTATTTTGATGGGCCTTGGGGGAATGCTTTAAGTATTACTGTAAGTACCAAACCAAGCACTGAACAATTTAATGGTGCCATTAGAGTATAGCCTTGTATCTGGTTTTTGCTTCAAAATGTTCTTGGAGAAAACTTCACTGACTGGTAATAGGGACAAAAATAATGCTTTCAAGTAGGTGTTACCAGCAAATACATCAGATGGGAGTTATTTAAGGTAAACAAACAAAAAGTTTATTTTTTTAGGCTTAAGTGATTCTGATATACCTTTTCCATAAAAAATAAAATCTGGATATCTCAAAGCTATATTTATCAAACAAAGCCAGATTCCCCAACCAAATGACTTAGAATTTGTGAAAGTATTTGTTGGCAACCAAGATTTCTTCAGTTATTTTTTAACTGCCAATAACTTCTGCCTGTTATGCAAACACTAATTTTTTTAAAGCTTGAAAACATTAAAAAAGGATAAAGAATAATATACAATCATCTACTTTTTCTCCATCTAGAATTGGCAAATGTTAATATTTTGTCATAATTTGCTTTATTTTTTTTTAAAAATAAAACATGATAGATTTAGCTAAATCACCCATAATTCTGATCTTGGAGTAAGTTCTATGATGTTACTATTCCAAATTACATACTCATGTATAATCTCTATTGTGCTTTATGTGTGTGTGTGTATGTATGTATCATACATATTTTATATTAGCTTTTTATAATCTGTCATTAAGATCAATCCATGTTTATATATATACAAATTAACTCATTTGTTTTAATTCCTATGTGATATTTCATCATAAAAATACTGCAGTTTTTTCATTTTTATGCTTATAAAAATTCCCCCCTTGTTTTTTTGCTTTTGTTCTTTTGTTATTAAAGATGCTGCAGTAAACATACTGAATATGTCTCCTTGTGCAATGTTCAAGCTTTTCTGGGGTGGGGCTTGGGAAGAAGAGGTTATATACCTGGAAATTAAATAGCAGGGGTTCTAGGTGATGAGTATTCTCAACAGTATTTGATTTTGCTTAATTGCCCTCTGAAGGGACTATGCCTGTTTCTGTTCCCACGTGCGGTGTGTGAGAATTCCTTTTCCTTATATCATCACTAACGTTTTACACTGGCAGACTTAAGTGTTTGACTTGGTGGGTGGAAAACAGTATCTCATATTTTCAGTCAGCAATTCCTTGACTATTGTTGACATTAAGCAACTTTTCGTATATTTACTTTCCATTAGTGTTTCTCTTCTGCCAATTGTCTTTTCCTATTTTATCCTATTTTCACCATTAGATTAATGGATTTTAATTATGGATTTCCAAGAATTCTATATATGTTCTGGGTAATCTTTACTTGTCTTTTCTTGTTCTTTAATATTGGCTATAGTTTCTTTAACCATATGGAAGTTTTGATACATGAAACCCACATCTTCGCTATCTGTCTTTTGATTTGGGTGGTTTAACATTTTTTCTACTTTGAGGTGTAAAATCCCCTCTTTGTTTTCATTTCTAAAAATTGTCTTAGGTTTTCATACCCCTTTATTTTTTCATGTGAATTTTAAGAGAAATGTTTGTTAATTGAAATTGTAGGTTAATTTGAAAAGAATGTATTCAACATTGTTTTCTCCTTCATAAACATAGTATCTGCTTTCATGTATTTATAAATAATTTATATCCTGGTTCAGTTAGTCCAGGCTGCTATAACAGAATATCTCAGACTAGGTGGCTAAAACAAAAACTCACAGTTCTGGAGGTTGAGAAATCCAAAATCAAAGTGTTGGAAGATTCGGTGTCTGGTGAGGGCTCACAAGCTCTCTGGGGTCCCTTTTATGAGGGTGCTAATCCCATTCATGAAGCCCCCACCCTCATGACCTAATTATTCACCCCCCAAAAGCCACCTCCTAATACTGTCATATTGCAGGTAGGATTTCAACATAGATCAGGAGCTGTTCATTAATAGGCTTCAGGGAGATGTCCTGTATATGCACAGCATTGGACCTGGCTAAGAACAAACTGGAATCCCTGCACAGATGTCTAGGGCTCCTCCTCTCCGGTTCCCTACCCCCAGTTTTCAGCTCCCTCAGCAGCCCACCTGCCAAATGCTTTCCTCAGTTCAACAAAACCACTACATTCCATTTGGGTTCCACTTCCCTATGTCACAGTTTGGAAAGTGGAGCTCACTTTATTTTACTCTTAAGGACCACTCCCTGCACACTTGTGGTCCAATTATTAGAAATAGTTGTCTGTCCAGTGTTATAGTTACTTATCCATGATAGGGCAAGACCAATACTTATCACCATTTCAGGGTGCCTAAATATTCATATATCTGTTTCCTTTCTTCTTTTTGTATTAACTCATATTTCCTGTAGAATGCTGACTAGACGTCCTAATAGCAGATTTTCCTGTCTTGCTTTTAACATTAATGATGTTGTTTTCTAAAGTTTCACCAGTAAGTATGATGTTTGTTTTAGAGTTTTGTGAGATTTACTTTATCATGTAAAGCAACTCCTCTTAAATATGCAGTTTAGCATTTAAAAAATCATAAGCAGATACTGATTTCTTCAACTTCTTTTCTGTTTAGGTGATTATATGTTTTTTTCCCTAAATCTTTAATATGTTGGAAAATATTATAATTTTTAAAGTTGCATCATTTTTTGCATTCCTGCGGGTAAATTCTACTTCATCATGATATATTACATTTTTATATATACCGTTGGATTTAAGTTACTGATTAAAACTTTATTAGAATTTTTTTCTGTAATTATAAATATAATTGGTTTATCTCATTCTGTAATGGTTTTGTTAGGTTTTGGTATCATGTTAATAAAAGTTTCATAAAGTGAAATGGATAACTTTTTTTTTTTTCTGAAGAAGTGTTCAAATAATAGAAATTTGGTAAAACTTACCTATGAAACCATCTGAGCTAAGCAGAAATAAGTTCAGTGGTTCTGTGGTCTGTGATCTTTCTATATCCTTGTATTTCTGAAATATCTTTTTATCCTTTCCTTAAAATGACAATCTCACTGTTTAAAAATTTTATTTAATGTCAGTGCTTTGAAAATATTCCTTCACTGTCTTCTGATTTTGATTTTTACTGATGTGTCTACATAATTCTGTTTTTAGTTCTTGATAGGAAATCTCCCTTTTGTCTTTAGTGGCTTTCAATATGTTTTGTTTCATCCTTGATAATCTATAATTTCACTATATTGTGCATCTAGGTCTAGATCTTGGATCAAGGGCTTATTATTTATTTATTATTATTTTTTTGAGAAAGAGTCTCACTCTGTCACCCGGACTGGAGTGCAGTGGTGCAATCTTGGCTCACTGCAATCTCCACCTCCCAGGTTCAAGCAATTCTCCTGCCTCAGCCTCTGGAGTAGCTGGGATTACAGGTGCATGCCACCATGCCCCACTAATTTTTGTATTTTTAGTAGAGATGGGGTTTCACCATGTTGGTCAGGATGGTCTTGAACCCCTGGCCTCGTGATCCACCCACCTCAGCCTCCCAAAGTACTGGGATTACAGCTGTGAGCCACCGTGCCCAGTCAAGGGCTTATCTTTTAACTAATTTTTAGAAGATTGTTAGCCATTATCACTTTACGTATTTTCTCATATCTTTTCAGTCATATATTTTCTCCTCTCTTCTGGTACTCTCCTTAGATAAATGTTGGAGTTTCTAATTTTCATTGTTCTTCAAGTGTTGACTTATCTTTTAAAGTTTCTTAACTTTTCTGTGCTATATTTAGGGAGCTGTCTTTTTTCTTTTCCTCCAACACACTAACTCTCTTTTTGCTTGTGTCTATTATACTCTTTAGCCTACTGACTATTTTACTTTGATTTCATTGACTTTGTGTTTCATACCTACAATTTCTACCTTCTCTTTTTGACATTTCCTCTTTTTCTTGTTTGATTTTTTTTGTTCCTGTTAAAATATTATATTTCCCTTGGTGTATTTGTCTGTTTTTACACTGCTAATAAAGACACACCCGAGACTGGGCAATTTACAAAGGAAAAAAGTTTAATGGAGAACTCACAGTTCCACGTGGTTGGGAAAGTCTCACAATCATGGCAGAAGGCAAGAAGGAGCAAGTCATGTCTTACATAGATGGCAACAGGCAAAGAGAGAGCTTGTGCCGAGAAACTCTCATTTTTAAAACCATCAGATTTCATGAGACCCATTCACTGTCATGAGAACAGCATGTAAAAAGCCACCCCCATGATTTAATCATCTCCCACCAGGTCCCTCCCACAACACGTGGGAATTAATCAAAGCTACAAGATGAGATTTGGGTGGGAACACAGAGCCAAACCATATCATTTGGTAATTCTTTGAACACTTTAAACAATGCTATTATAAAGTTGTAGTATTTTTTTTTCCCCAGTTTGCTTTATTCTCTGGTTTCTGCTCTGTGAACTTTCCTATTTGTTGACTTTTTGCACTGCCTCATATGGCTCTCAACTTCCTCAAATATTTTGTAATCCTTGTCCACACTGATTATCTGAGAGAATAATCTTCAAATGTTCACAAGAGAGGACAATCATAAAGCTTCACCAAGGGATTGGCTTTCATGTGGTGTCTCTCCCTCAAACTAATTTTTACGTTAGTTTTGGACTTATATACTCTATGCGGAGTGCTTGAATTCAGACCATATAGACATGTGTAGCGGAAACTTAGTATTTCAATTTTTTTTTTTGAGACAGGGTCTTGCTCTGTTACCCAGGATGAAGTGCAGTGGTGTGGTCATAGCTCATTTCAACCTTCACCTCCTGGGTTCAAGTGATCCTCTCATCTCAGCCTCCCCTGTAGCTGGGACTACAGGCATGCACCACCACAACCGGCTAATTTTTATTTTTTAAAGTATTTTGTAGAGATAGGGCCTCATTATATTGCCCAGGCTGATCTCAAACTCTTGGGCTCAAGTGGTTCTCCTGCCTTGGCCTCCCAAAGTGCTGGGATTACAGACATGAGCCACTCTGCCTAGCCTCAACTTTTTTCCCCATATATATTTTAAAAATTATCTCTCAGGACCTGAGTCTATTGGCTTGCTTACAGCCATGACCCAGGTTAGCAAAGTGATATTTAGGTTTATATTTAAGAAGGGCAACATATTCCTGGATCTCAACCAAGTTGGTAAAGTCTATAAAGAGTACAGGCCTCTCCTTTCTGTCCTTATTACCTAATTTGCAGTAACATTCCCTCAGATGACACCAATTATTCATTATCTCTCACTGCCTAGCCCAATAACTTGAATCTAGTAGGTTTTCAAGTGGTAGTTGCCATTTTAAATCTGTTTTGCTTTGAAGATTGTTTTATTTTATCTAGTGACAAAGTAATGTGTATTCATTAAAAATTTAACATAGAAAAAAAGCAAACAAGAAAGAAAATTAAAATAACTTCTAATCCTATTTTCCAGAGATAACATTTTTGGGTATGTATTTCAATTTAGTAATCTACTCAACAGTAGTTATTGTGTGCTGCTATTTGTCAACATAATTCTAGAAAATGAACTTCTCAAAATGCCCACATAGTTCAATTTTTAAATGCATATGTATCTTTTTATTTTTAACAAAATGAGGCTATTTATTTTTTCAAAGGGAACAAACTAAATGATATCCAGTTGGAAGTGTGGGATGTAATTTATAGGTTGTAATGAGGCATACTTATATTTTTTCTTGTAATACTCTCTTACACATAATGACATTTTGACTTAGAAATTTTGCTTGTATTCTATTTTAATAACCATAGAACTACATGTATTTATTTTGTCATTTATTTATAAAACTCCTGGGTACAATCAATATTTTTCTGTAACTAATTGTACTTTTAGTTTTCCATTTATACTCTTTAAAAAACTGCTGTTTAATAATCCCACATGGAACATCACTTCATTGTTGGGCTTATTATGCCATCTCTTTATTGCCAATAAGTCCAATGTCAGTCAAGTGTTTTGGTATGATTTATAGATTCATTACACATAATTACTCTCCTTCCTGTAGTACATGTGGCACTTAAGTATGTCATTTTATTAGTTTGACTAAACATCATAGAGTAAATCTTATTAATACATTTTATGTATGTCTAGGGAGAAGAAATTAATGTGAGCCCATGGTATAACTAAACTTGTTTTGTTCCATTTAAATTATGATTTTAAATATCCAAGAGTAGGACAGGCGCAGTGGCTCACACCTGTAATCCCAGCACTGTGGGAGGCCGAGGCAGGTGGATCACCTGAGGTCAAGAGTTCGAGACCAGCCTGGCCAACATGGTGAAAACCCATGTCTACTAAAAGTACAAAAAATTAGCTGGGTGTGGTGGCGGGTGCCTGTAATCCCAGCTTCCTGGGAGGCTGAGGCAGGAGAATCCCTTGAACCTGGGAGGTGGAGGTTGCAGTGAGCTGAGATCGTGCCACTGCACTCCAGCCTGGGCAACACGAGTGAAACTCCATCTCAAAAAAAAAAAAAAAAAAAAAAAAAAAAAAAAAAAAAAAAAAAAAAAAAAAAATTTCGAGACTATAGAGGACAATTCTTTAAGAAATTAATTTTATTAAAATTACTTAGAGGCTGAGTGTTTAGATCTCCTGTAAGAAAAACATCCTTTCCATAGAGACAAATTATTCATGAAGAAGATGAATGATAACTAAAGCATCACGACTTGGTTTCCAAAGACTGTTTTGCCTATATCTTCTTAAAAACAATGAATTTGAGTAATACATGCACATGTTCTTATTACAAACTAAACAAAGTAAATGGAGTTCACCTTCCTTTTCACAGTTTATGGCTGGCAAGAGTTTGGTTTACATCTTTCCAGTTCATCTTCTAGGCAACACTTATGTTTATACAAAAGGTTTTAGAACTTTTTCCATGTTAGTACATATTTATTTGCCAAGGAAATTTGTAAATGATTTTGAGAGTGTCATTGGACATTGTTCAGGGAAGGAAAAGAAAGTCATGATCTTTTTTCAATTTTTCTGTTTTGACTTTGAAAAGCAGTAGGAACAAATCACAAGAAAATTGTCCATGACCCAAATATGCACAATGTATTCTCCTGAGATTAACAAAAGCAGGTATTACTTCTAGCTTAGGTGATTAGCCTTGCTTGCAGGTAACCATGTCATAGAGTTCTGGCCAGTGAGGAATGTGGTCAAGAAGATGTTTACAGGCACCACCTTTCCCCCCTGTCCAGCCTTGTCTTTTCTTGAAAGGGATGTGAGAGCTGCAGCTACAGTGTAGCAGTGATCATATAGCCAAGGAAGGCCAAGAAAATAATGGACACATTGCACCTGCTATCATAGAGTCACTGAACCAAGGTCAGCAGTCTCTTTATATATATTATATAAACATATAAATATATAATATATAAATATATAATATATAATATATAAATATATACTCTCTATATATTTTCCATATATAAATAAATATATATATTTTAAATCGATCCCTCTTTGATTTAAAAAAAAAAAACAAAAAACAAAAAACAAACCTCTGCAGCCCAAAGCATTCCTGACTGTTAGAGTAAGTTTCTAGTGATGGATTTTCAGGGTCAACGAAATAAGAGGGTTATTATGTCCCAGGGGAAAGAACACTATCCGGCCAATGAAACTACCTCACCATGGCGTGGTGGGCCAACACTTCCACCTTATATTTTCTCTGGAAAATAGAAGTGATTTTAATTTTTTTTCCTGTTCTCTCTTTTCTGCATCTTAAATTTTGAATGAATACATATTGCTTTGTCATTCGATAAAATATGTGATAAAACAATCTGTAAAACAAAATGGATTAAAATGGCAAATACTGCTTGAAAACATACTAGATTTAAGTTACTGGGTGTTAGGAATAACTACACTTCTACCTTGATCCTGCTGCTAGACATCCTGGTGAGGTAGCAGTAGAGGAAAAGAGACTCACAGAATAGTCAGGCAGACTCCACGGTCACAGAAGTGGCTGTCTATCTTTTCAGAGAACAGTGCTGAGAGAAGTGATTAGGCAATTGGCAATCCCTGATGTCTGCGGCTCTGATTCCTTGGGCACTTGCTAGTACAGCATAGCAGGGAGTATACTGGTCTATATATAGGAAAAATTGGGATCTTGTCCTAACCGTGTATATAGTTTTCTCTGACACTTCAGAATAAAACTGTATTTGAAATCAAGATATGGATTTATTTCTTTACTTTTCTCACTAAAAAAAAGAGTTTTTTTTTGAGAACTAAGTATATATTAGTTTAGCTCCCTACTGTGATAAAAATCAAACTCTCTTTGAAGGGAACAAGTAAACGGTATCGAGTTGGAAGTGTGCAGTGTAACTGACAGGCTGTAATGAGGCATACTTATTTTTTTCATTGGTGATATTACCTTAAGCATAATGACATTTTTACTAATAAATTTTGATGTGGAACTACAGTTCCACAATTAACTATTAAAATGTTTTTATTGTTCACTTCTTTATAAAATTTCTTGGGGACAATCAATATTTTTCTATAACTAATTGTACTTTTAGCTTTCCATTTATACTCTTAAAAACTCTCAAAGTCAGTTTCGTCATCCCTATAAAATGAAAATGGTGATTATCTTCTCTTCCCACTTCACAGCATTGTGATCCTCAGATGAAACACCATGCGAAGGAGTGCTTTGGAAATACAAGGTACAACAGTGTGGTTCCATGTGGTTGTGAAGTGAGGGTGGTTCTACAGGCACTATCTGCCTCATGGCATTGTAGGACATGAGATAATATATGCAAACGTGGTTTGGAAATCAGAGAGGACTGTGTAATTGTAAAGCATCATTGTATCACTCAGAAGGCTGGTCATGTCGGAGCTGTTTTGGGGGGAACATCTTGGCATCACAATGCAGTACTTGAGCAGAAAGGTATTTTACATTGGTGTTAGGAAGGGAGAGATGCATTATGAGGCATTTACTATGTGTGTAGCTCTATAATGAGCAAGTTTATTTCCATTACATTATATTTTAAAGACTAGTTTTTTAGAGCAGTTTTAGATCCAGAGATTTCCCATATATCCTACACAGCATAACCTTCTTCATGGTCAGTATCCTCCACCAGAGTCATACATTTGTTATAATTAATGAATCTACATTGACACACCCTAATCACCCAAAGCCTGTAGTTTATGGATTTAGACATATATATAATTATATGTATCTATCATTATAATTTCATGTAGAGTATTTTCACTGCTCTAAAAATAGGCACTGCCGCCGGGCGCGGTGGCTCAAGCCTGTAATCCCAGCACTTTGGGAGGCCGAGACGGGTGGATCACGAGGTCAGGAGATCGAGACCATCCTGGCTAACACGGTGAAACCCCGTCTCTACTAAAAAATACAAAAAACTAGGTGGGCGAGGTGGCGGGCGCCTGTAGTCCCAGCTACTCGGGAGGCTGAGGCAGGAGAATGGCGGGAACCCGGGAGGCAGAGCTTGCAGTGAGCTGAGATCCGGCCACTGCACTCCAGCCTGGGTGACAGAGCGAGACTCCATCTCAAAAAAAAAAAAATAAAATAAAAAAAAAATAAATAAAAATAGGTACTGCCTATTCATTTCTCCCCTTCATATTATTTCATATTGACTTCTATCCCATAAAATAATCTCCATTTTATGTCTAAGCAATATTATATTACTTGCTCAAGTGAGAAATCTGGAATTCAAAGAAATGTCTGCTTGGCTCTAAAATCGATGTTTCTGTGGCTGTCTTCTTAAGTAGTAGATGGTTTGAGTTTGAAGTGATGGAAGATGCAAGTTCATAGCATCCTGGATTAATGCTAACCTCAAGTAGTTGTATTATACTAGACATGTCATTTACTTTCTATGATTTTTCTTCATCTGGAAATGGAGGTTTTAAAACGGCAACTATTTTACTAAGGGAATTTTCAACTTCCAAATTGTGCTGAGGCCAGTTCCCTAGGGGGATGGCGGAGTAACAAGAGGAAAAGAACTGAATGCCAGAATTACTCATGGAAAAGAGCAGTGCCACCATCCTAGACTAGCTGGATTGCTATAATAAAGATAAATAAATGCTTTTTAGGCCATTTTATTTTGGGATCTTGGTGTTAAAGAAACTTGACCTTTCCCTAAGTACAGGATATCTGGGATATCTTTATCACTAAGAAGACAGCCAAACCATTCATGATGGATCTGCCCCCATGATCCCAATACTTCCAACATTGGGATTGCATTTCAACATGAGATTTGGGCAGAGATAAATAACGATATCAGTCTGCCCCTTCCCCCTCCCAAATCTCATGTTCTTCTCACATTGCAAATTACAATCATGCCTTCTGAACAGTATCACAAAGTATTGATTCATCTCAGTGTTAGCTCAAAAGTACAAAGTCTCAACTGAGATGAGGCATGTCCCTTCCACCTATGAGCCTGTAAAATGAAAAACAAGTTAATTATTCCCAAGATACAGTGGAGGTATAGGCATTGGGTAAACATTTCCATTCCAAAAGGGAATAATCAGCTAAAAGAAAGGGGGTATCAGCCCCACGCAAGTTTGAAACCCAGCAGGGCAGTCATTAAATGTTAAAGCTCCAAAATAATCACCTTTGACTTCATGTCTCACATTCAGAGCACACTGGTACAATATGTGGGCTCCCAAGGTCTTGGGCAGCTCCATCTCTGTGGCTTTGTAGGGTTGGCACCCCAGGCTGCTCTCATGGGCTGGAGTTGAATGCCTGTGGGTTTTTGGGAGCAGGATGCAAGCTGCTAATGGAACTATCATTCTAGGGTCTGAAGGATGGTAGCCCCCTTTCCACAGCTCCACTACGCAGTGCCTCAGGGAGGTCTCTGTATGGGGCTCCCAGCCCAACATTTCTCCTCCATGCTACCCTAGTAGAGGTTCTCCGAAAGGGCTCCACCCCTAGAGCAGGCTTCTTCCTGGACACCCAGCCTTTTCCATACATCCTCTGAAATCTAGGCGGTGGCTCCCAAGCTGCCTTCACTTTTGCATTCTGTGTGCCTGCTGGCTTAACACCATGTGGAAGCTGCCAAAGCTTATGGCTTACACCCTCTGAAACAGAAGCCTATCTGGAACCCTGTGGGCCAAGGCTGGAGCCAGAGCAGCAAGGATGCCAGAAGCAGTGTCCTGGGGTCCTGAGGCTGCACAGGGCAGCAGGGCCCTTGGCCTTGCCCATGTAACCATTCTTCTTTCCTAGACCTCTAGGAAATGTTGGGGGTGGGGGCGGTTACCATGAAGATATCAGAAATGCCTTAGAGGCCTTTTCCTCATTGTCTTGTATATTAGCACTTGGTTCCCTTTTAGTTATGAAAATTTCTCTGGCAATTGGTTGCTCCACAACCTACTTGAATTCCTCACTTTTAAAAGCTTTTTCTTTCTTTACCACATGGCCAGGCTGCCAATTTTACACATCTTTATCATCTTTCTGTTTAAATACAAACTCCAACCTTAAGTCATTTTTTTTCTCCCACATCTCAGTGTACGTTGTTAGAAGCAGCCAGGGCACATCTTGAACACTTGGCTGCTTGGAAATTTCTTCTACCAGGTACCCCAGATCATCACTCTCAAGTTCAAACTTCCATAGAGTCCTAGGGCATGGACACAACATAGTCAAGTTCTTTGTTGAGGCATAACATGGGTGACCTTTGCCCCAATACAGAGTAAGTTCCTCATTTCCATCTGAGACCTCATCAGCCTGGATTTCACTATCTATATCACTACCAGTATTTTGGTTGCAACCATTTAACTGGTCTCTAAGAAGTTCCAAATTTTCCCTCATCTTTCTGTCGTCTTCTGAATTCTCCAAACTCTTCCAACTTCTGCCTATTACCCCACTCTCTGTACCAATTTTCTATATTAGGCCATTCTTGCATTGCCATGAAGAAATACCTGAGACTAGGTAATTTGTAAAGAAAAGAACTTTAATTGGCTCATGGTTCTGCAGGCTGTACAGGAGGCATAGCTCCAACATCTGCTTCTGGGGAGGCCTCGGGAAGCTTTCAATCATGGTGGAAAGCAAAGCAGGAGCAGGCAATTCACATAGTGAAAGTAGGAGTAACAAAGTGGGCATAGGGGAAGTGCCCCACATTTTTACTTGACCATGTCTCACATGAATTCAGAGTGACAGCTCACTTATCACCAATGGGATGGCCCAAGCCATTCATGAGGGATCTACCCTCATGATCCAGACACCTCCCACTAGGCCCCATCTCAGGCATTGGGATTACAATCCAACATGATATTTGGTGGGGACAAATATCCAAACTCTATCACCCCCAAAATGCAAAATATCTTTATCAAACTGTGAAAAGGATTCTGAAATTAATACAAGAATATAAAACTTTAAAGTTGTGTCTTTGTTTTAATTCATGTCCTGTGATCACGCCAGGTACTAGTGTACAAATATATATAATAAAATTACCTGAGATGGTTCATTGATATTAATCTTGCCATCACATATCACTTAGGCCTGATTTCTGTCTTTATGTCTGAGTTAATGCCAATAGATTCTGAACTCCAGATTTAGACATTTATTGGCATGTTTCAAATGGCAAGTGTCTCAGAATATCCAGAACGTATAAGATTACCAGGGGAAACCACTGCTTCCCAGAAGGAGATTTTCACTGTATGAGATGTAGTATGAGTTCACTTGTAAACTAATTGAGGTCTGTGAATTTCAGGTGTTCATGGGGGGAGGTAACCAAATTGTACTGATATCTCTAAAGTTTAAATTACATCTGGATCTTGAAAAGCAGCTCTCCAGTGGTCTGAATAGCTGAGCTTCTCAGCACATCTCCTCATCTATGTTAACCAGATATTCCAGTTTATTAGATATGGATGGAGCCTGGGAGTTTGTAGTATTTGAAACCTGCTAAGTGATTCTGTTGTGAAGTCAATATTGAGAATTACTTAATTTGATGAAGGGAAATCTCTGCAGATTAGTTTTGCAAGTCAGTTATTAGGGAGGTTTCCATATAAAAGATTCCCTTATTTTTGGTCAACATTTTCTGTATACTTAGCCTGGTTGTTGTTGTCTACTGTTTATCAGCTCTTATTATGTGTCATGTCTTAATTTACATTATCTTGTTTAATTCTCATGAAAATACACTTTATACATATAGAAACTGGGGCTTAGCGAAAGTAAACAATTTGGTCAAGATAACTTAGTAACCAGTAGTGATGAGTCAAACATAGGTCAGCCTGAATCCAGTCTCTATATTATCAATCATTACTTTTAATTCTTTCATAGTTTTAAGGGCAGACTGAAGAGAATTCTGTGACTCCCCTTGATATAGTTTGGCTGTGTACCCACCCAAATCTCACCTTGAATTGTCATGACCACCCCCCATCCCCTGGAGCCATGTGGAGATCGTTGAATCATGGGGGTGGTTCCCCCATACTGGTCTCGTGGTAGTGAATAAGTCTCATGAGATCTGATGGTTTTATGAATGGGAGTTCCCCCTGCAGATGCTCTCTTGCCTGCCGCCATGTAAGAAGTGCCTTTGCTCCTCCTTCACTTTCCACCATGATTGTGAGACCTCCCCAGCATTGTGGAATTTTGAGTCCATTTAACCTCTTTTCTTTATTAAACCTCTTTCCCAGCCTTGGGTATGTCTTTGTTAGCAGCCTGAGAATGGACTAATACCCACCCCCATCCCCTCCATTTATGCAGTGAAATGATGTTGGCCAAAAACAGACCGTGCTCAGTTAGCTCAGCTGTGTATGCTTAAAGGTATTTGGTAACAAGGCACATTAGTAAGGTGTACATTTTAAGCTCAACATAGGAAGAGCTACTTTTGCTTTATGTGCTTACGTTTTTTCACCTGCATACTGATCTCTCATCACCTGTTAAGTACTTTTTGTGTCATACTGAATAAAATAGTTCTGAAAATGTTGGAATAGCTTATTAAACAAATGTCTTTGAGACATAAAATGTCAAAGCTTAAAGGAAACCTAGAGGTCATCTCAAGTCAAATTCTTCATATTGCAGGGAAAGATAATGAAGTCCAGTGAGGCTAAGAGAGTTGCCCAGGTCATAAACCTCTGGAGGGCTGAGCTGAGCCCTAAACCCTGTGCTCTGAGCTCTGTCCAGGCTTCATTCTACCACAATCACAGTTGTATTGCTTCAGTAGAAGAGGGGAAGAGCCCTGGGCTTGATGCCATAGCCACAAACAAAGTTCCAAGTCCTTGGATGATTGCATTGAAGGTAGAGGAGCTGCCGTGATGGATCTGAGTAGAAGAATAGGGATGAACTCTAAGCAGTAAATTTATTCTACTTATTAGGAGAGGGTAACTACCCTCTGAACAAGTACCTTACAAGAACTTTTTTAAAGATTCTTTAAAAAAGTTTTTTTGATTAAACAAACAAAAATATTGGGCATTGCCATTGTTCAATAACATACTAACTACACAGCCTGCTTTTTAAGATCCTTTACAGTCTGGTTCAAACCTTCTTTCTAGGTGCCTCTTTTACTATTTCCCTGTGTAAAACCCAAGATCAAGTCATGAAGTAACATTTTTTATTTTGATCCTACCTTGTATTTTTTCTATTCCATTAATATGCTCAGCCTGTTCCTTCTAGCTAGAATGTCCACTTTCCTGACCTGTGATCCTTACCCATTAAAATCTTATCCACCATTAAGGCCCAGATCAAAAACCATTCCCCCCCTGCACAAAGAGTCTCCTCTCTCTAGCCAGCAGTGATTGCTCTATAAATGTAAAATTTTAATAGAATTCCTATCATCTTTACAAAGTAGATTTGGATGGGCTTGTCTGCCTTACCCCACATCCAAACAGCTGTGGCGTCTGGTGCTGGGGAAGATGCTTGTGAAGAAGATAAGAGAAACTGATATTTTCTCTGGTTTTGACCCTAAGAAAGGTTGATTTCCTGTTAAATCAGTTTTTTTTCACCATCATGGATGGATTTTCATTGAGAAATAATTTCCTGGAGCTAACTATAATTAAATTACTTAATCACTTCTTTATAGAGCAGGGTTAAGCCATTTCAAAAAAAAATTTCATTCTATTTTTATTTTAATGAAACCATTTATATTGAAATCAATTTTCTCCATAAATTTTACAACACAGATTAAGTTCATCTATTAGTCTAATATTGGAGATTAACATTTTTACTACTGTCAGTTTTCTTTCATATCTATTTCCTGTGTACAAACAACACCCAATTTCCTTGAGTCAGATTTTGCAGATCTCTTTTTCAAGAAATGCTTGATACTTCCAACCAGTTTTAGTCATTGGTAAATTTTAAACTCATAACTGTAGTCATCAGTTTGAGTTTATAGTGACTTTCACTACCAGAAAGATTGATTAGAAATTGGATATATGATTAATAGCCATAATTTAATTCTTGACAGACATGACAAAGAGAATTAGTAATTCAAAGGTGTAGAATCTGGGACACTGGGGAGTAAATTTCGGGATCAAAATATTCTGCCTTGGTCAATAAATGGGCAAGAAATCTAATGAATATTATACAGTGATTACTAACCAAGGGGAGAATTCTGTATCCTGGAGCAATTCTTCCTTCAGTTACTGAATGCATTTTGATTTAGGCGAGGGACAATTTGTCTCAGGCTTCACTTGTTTCTCTCTCAGCCTGGCCCCTGCTGAGCTCACTCTTGCAGCATTGACCTTCCTGTTTTTTCTTGAAACTCTCCCTGTCTGCCCTGTCAGTTCTAAGCCTTATTCTATTTTATGTCGCTTTATTTTATTTTATTTTCCTCTTTCAATCCTATTCTTCTCTCTCATCTTTACCTACTCCACCTCAAAATACATATCATTTTATTGTTTTTGTGTTGCATATTTTTGGAAATATAAGTAACATTTTTACTCTAATTTTGGGTGGTATGATTTTGAAATTGCAATAATGCATTTAGCTCAGAGTTTCTTCCTGTTTTCTATCACTAGAGGATATCAATATCATGTAGTGGTTAGAGTTAGATGTCCTGGTTCTCAATATTTTCTTTACCACTTATTAGCCATCTGACCTTGAGCAAGTCTCTTAAATTTGCTGTTCTTCAGTTTCCTCATAAATAACCTGGGAACAATGACAACATCTATCTCATAAGGTTTTTGCAAGAAGCAAATGAATTAATAATGTCCAGTGCTGAGAATAGTGCCTGACACATAATAATTGCTACATGGGTGTCAGCTATTACATTGTTTTATTTGTGTTTTGTCTCAACTCTCTGTTTTTAAGATCAAACCATTTTGGTGTTACACACTTTCCTTATTCTGAATCTGCCCCATGTTCCATGGTATGCACATACTCGACTTTATTTATGCAATAGTCTAATAATGACTGCCTAGGTTGCTTTCAATTTTGTGCTTTTTTTCTTTCCTTTTTGTTTTTTTTTTTGAGACAAAGTCTCACTCTGTCGTCCAGGCTGGAGTGCAGTGGTGCAATCTCAGCTCACTGCCAGTGAGCCGCCTCCCGGGTTCAAGTGATTCTCCTACCTCAGCCTCCTGAGTAGCTGGGATTACAGGCATGCACCATGCCTGGCTAATTTTTGTATTTTTAGTAGAAATGGCTTTCAGCATATTGGCCAGGCTGGTCTTGAACTCCTGACCTTGTGATCCACACACCTCGGTCTCCCCAAGTGCTGAGATTACAGGCGTGAGTCACTGTGCCCGGCCAAATTTGTGCTATTACAAACACAGCTGCAATGAACATGTCCTCTTAGAGGGCTGTGTAGGATTTTTTCCCATATGATGGGATCATAAAATCTACCCCCACTTTACTTCACTAAATACTTCCCGGTGTTTTTAGAATGGCTTTACCAGATTACACTCCCACAAGTGCACATTGTAGCTCCATGGATGTGGCGAGTTGTCCTTGGCTTCTGGTCCCACGTATAGGATCTGCATCTGCATAAAATCACCCCGCTTAGCCTCCAGTTGTTGCTCAGAGTCTTCAAGGATATTGCACATATACTCACGATACAAATTCATTCTGATACTTTGAGGTAAAGTCGCTTTCTTCATTCCTACTCCAGCCCCATTCAGTGAAGTTTCCAGCCCCCACAGCACCACAACTGCCTTTACAGGGTCTTACAGCTGCTGCTCTTGTCAGGGACAACACTGTTTTTACCTCTGCACTTGGCAACTCTTATTGCTTCCAGAGATGGTGGCATTAGCTCACACCCTAGTTCTGCCTTTCTCTGCTGCCTGGGTACTGTCACCACTCCGCCATCCTCTACTATCTCTGCCACATCTGGATCCCCAGTGGTCTATATCCTTAATGTTCCAGGCCTACATTATGTTCTCTGGGTCCCTCAATGCTCCAAAGCCATGGAATTTTCCATGGAAAAGCAGCAAGAATGCCTGGCTCCCCTTCTGTGTTTCCCTCTGCTTAGTCTGAGACAGCGGTGTGTGTATGCATGTATGTGCGTGTGCATGTGTGTGTGTGTTTGAGTGGTGTGTTTGTTTTATGGAAAACAGTCCTTTTAGTTTTTTCTTTACTCGCAATGTTCCTTTGCAGTCTTTAGGACTCAGATACTCCTCTATTGTGGTATGTGGACCACAGGTGACATGTGATGTGATTTTAAGTAGCATAGAGATAAGAGCAAGTTAAAAAAAAATGCATCATTCCAATGAAGTCAATGTGATGGAAAATATTGAGCAAACAATTCAGGTGGTGTGAGAGCTAAGAAAAATTGTAAAAATGGTATGCAAAGTAACTAAAGTTTAAGAAACACTGCCCTCAGATAAGGTCTAGAATTTCCTCAGTCCCTAATGTAAACATTTTTCTGGAGGACACAGCTCCCGAGTCCACCGCATATGCCTAGGGAAGTCTAAAACTCTTTGGTGGGATACAGTTTAGACTGAACCCGGGGTCCCCAACTCTAAACTGTGTAGCATCACCTGGGGACCCTTTCCTGTGGCTTTACTTCCGTCCTTATTTCTTTTTCATAGCATTTCTTCTTCTATCTTTGATTCCTAGAGTTTAATACATTTGAATTCAATTAAATTCAATATTTAGTGAGAAGACAGACCTTTATCTAGGCGTTTTTATTTTTTTATTTTTATTTTGAAATAATTTTAGGCTTGCAGAAAAGTTGCAAAACAGCATGGAGAGCTTCTTTCTATTCTTCACCCAGCATCGTCTAATGTTAACATACAGGACCATCATACAATTATCAATACCAAGAAATTGACATTGGACAATATGATTCACTAAACTACAGACTTTTTTTGGATTTCACCAGTTTTTCCATTCATGTATTTTTTGTTGTAGGATTCAATCCAGGATCTTCGTCATGTCTCTGTACTCTCCTCAGATCTGTGACAGTTACTGTCTTTCTTTGTCTTTCATGACATGTATACTTTGGAAGATTATTTATAAAACATCCCTCAGTCTGCATCTGTCCAGTGTTCTCTCACTAATGGGTTGAGATTGTGCGGTTTTTGGTAAGAATGTCACCGAAGTGACGTGTCCTTCTCAGTGTACCTTAGGGACACGTGATGGCTATGTGCCTTATGACAGTTGATGTTAAGCTCAATTACTTGCTTAATTTAAGGTGGTGTCTGCTGGATTTCTCCATTGTGAAGTTACTATTTTTCCTTTTTGATTAATCAGTGTCTTGGGGGGAGATAGTTTGAGACATTCCAGTTTCTCAAATTTTCACCCACTAGTTTTAGTATACACCAGTGGGGTCTTGCCTGCAGACTGATTACTGTGGTGGTCTAATGGCCCCTTTCTAGTTCTCTCATTCCTTCTCCACTTATCAGTGGAAATTCTGCTATAAAGAAGAGATATATTATCCCCACATTTTTGATATTTATTTTATTCTATGGGTTAGAATAGTATTTATTTGTATATTCATTTGTATTTGCTCAAATATTTTCAGCTTTGGCCATTGGGAACCCTTTAGTTGGTTCCTATGTTCTTTCCCTTTGCTCTCTCATCCTTTTGGAATAATTCTTTACCTTATGGTTCTTCAGGATCATCTTGTTTCCCTTCTCTGAGCTGTAAGAACAACCACTTCTTCAAATGTTTCCTTTTATTGGAGAAAGTATTTAGAAACCAAAATGTGGGCCAGGCATGGTGGCTCATGCCTGTAATCCCAGCACTTTGGGAGGCCGAGGTGGGTGGATCATGAGGTCAGGAGTTCAAGACCAGCCTGACCAACATGATGAAACCCCGTCTCTACTAAAAATATAAAAAAAAATTAGCCAGATGTGGTGGCAGGCACTTGTAATTGCAACTACTTGGGAGGCTGAGGCAGGAGAATCACTTGAACCTGGGAGGCGGTGGTTGCAGTGAGCCAAGGTCATGCCATTGCACTCAGTTTGGGCGACGGAGCGAGACTCCATCTCAAAAAAAAAAGCAAAACCAAAATGTGGGTCCTAAGATGTGTTAATTTTTACTGGGTATTATTGCTTTTAGGTCCTCTCAACAGGCAGAATTAGGAACTATATGTATGTATATTAACTCATGCATCTGCCTGCCTGCCTGCCTGCCTACCTCTCCCTCCCAAACAATACGTTCTAGGTAGGCACGTCTTTGTATCTTGCTTTTGCTTTAACTGTTCTCTGCCTACTTCACTCTTAGGTCATATTTTTTCATTGGATCTGTTTTTTTTTTTCATGGGATTTTTTGTTTCCCATAGGAAACATATTTATATCTCCATCAAAATCTATCTAGTAAAAGACTGGGAGTTCATACTAATACCTCCAATTCCAATCCAGCAACACAGGATTTATTCTAGTTTTCTTTTTCCTTTTTACTGTTTGTATTTCTTTCTTCATTAGTGAAAAACTTGCCTTTCATTATCTATAAACTACTTATTTGCTTAATATTAGGATACAATTAAACGATATTTAAATTTTCTAACCTGTGCCCCTTCAAGAAACGAGTTTACTCACCCAAGTACAATATTCATATATGGTTCCTTCTGTCTTCAGCCTCAAAATGTCCAGTTAAAATACTGCTTTAAAAATGTACTAAGGTTAGTTGTCTTTTTCCCTAATCCCTTCACTGTGGTTAAAAAGGATATTATGAAACAGAGACTGCAGTACTACAGTCGTGACGATTTTTTGGAGGTGAGGGTGCAGTGGCACAATCTCAGCTCACTGCAACCTCTGCCTCCCGCGTTCAAGCAATTCTCCTGCCTCAGCCTGCTGGGACTACAGGCATGTGCCACCATGCCCGGCTAATTTTTATATTTTTAGTAGAAACAAGTTTTCACTATATTGGCCAGACTGATCTTCAACTTCTGACCTTAGGTGGTCTGCTCGCCTCGACCTCCCAAAGTAATTGGATTACAGGCATGAGCAGTCATGAAGATTTTTAAAAACATATTATTTCTTCAGGTATGCAATTATTGAAATTTATGGCAAATGCCCCCAGTTTATCTCCCAAATCTGATCTGTACCTGGCCTCTACTTTTCTTTCTTAGGACCTCTAAGAAATCTGTTTGTTCTTTCTCTTTTCATTAAAATCCAATCCTTGATCCAGCTTCAGTTTTCCCACTGGACACTCAAGAAAACAAGAGTCAACTGGCTATTTTTGTTTTCCCCAGAGCCACGTAATTTGCTATTACCAAGCTTCTGTGACTCTCCATGTTTTTCTGATTTATGTCAGAACCTCAGGTAAAAGTTTAGCTACTAAAACTCTTATTTTGGGGAAGAAGCTAATAATGAAAGTTTTAGGAGACTCAAAGACTTCTTTCTCCACTGATTAGGTGGGTATGGCTGCGGGCTGGCCAGTGATGACCGTTATATGGCATAGACCTAGAAAAAGTTTGGTTAGATGAGAATAAAATTCCTTGGGCCCAGAATTCTTCTAGTAAGAAAGATCAGTCTAGGACAGAGTTGCCAAGGGGATGTTTGTCATTTCCCCGATAAACTACCACATTGAATTGTGGGAACAACAGGAATCCTTGCAAAAGACAGAATTCTGATGTCATCTCAGATTAGTTTTTCTTCTAGCTTTGCAACATTCTCTTAGCTTTCACTGTTGTTACTTCTTTGACCGTGATCCCTCGGATCCAGCTAAGCACATCTTCACCAGCTCAGCCAGACACCACTGGGGCCACACTGTATCCGGTGTGTCTCTGACTACTTGCTTTAATGCCCAGTCATGACTCCAGTTTGCCATCTCTGTTCTACTTTTGCTCATGTAGCAGCCCTACCCTCAGCCGGGGTGGTGACTCTGATGCTGAGTGCACCCTTAACCCAAGCAAAACAGTCCAGGTGGGTACTTTTCTGTATCTTGTTTTCACTTTAGCTGTCCTCTGCCTACTTCATATTTTTTTTATTTGATCTGTTTTTCCATGGGATTTTTGTTTCCATGGTAGAAAGTAGTAGGATCTCCTGTTTACCCATCACCAAGAGAGATTTACCTATAGCTCTAGAGATTAATATATATTCATATATATTTATATCTCCATCAAAATACATACACGATAAATCCTGAGCCTGATCATAAGGAGGATGTGACACTGGGCCATCACCTACACTGTCATCTACAGTTATTAAGCTGTGAACTGTCTTCAGCGGCCTCTCCTCACCCTGCTGATTTTCATAATGTTTCATTAACTCTCGCTATCCATACTTTTTGGCTCTTTAGACATATGTTTGTTCCTAAGGGGAGAGTTGAGGATTTTGGTCTGAGTGAATTACAAACCACAGGTCCCATTGGCATAAACTAAATTATTTCTATCTTCTAAGCCTAGGTTCTTCCACCTCTATAAATCTCTAGAAACTTTGCCATGTATATCTTTAAATTTATGCATTTTACTCTGTACAAAGATTATTTATACTTCTTCAGTTATTTTGACTTACTCTTCAGAACTGCTCGTGGCAATGAAACATTTAGTGAGAAACCATATAAAGACAATTAATTTGAGTTTCCCCCCATCTCTGTTCAGATGTGAATTGGAGGCATGGAGAGAGTCCAAGGGGAGAAAATTTGTGAGTAGATGGAACTCAGCTTTTGGGAAAGGGACTTTTAGTGCTATCACTCATCAAGCTTTATTAGGCTTCTGATCAATTTCTAATTAAAGACAACATGAATCCTCATATGACAAGGGGAAAAGGTGATTCCTAAGTAAAGTACTGAATGTCTTGTCTCTTAATTCCCAATCTGTCAAAACAAATCAAAACACTCACTGGTAATTTTAATCTAGACCCCCACAATTTTTTTTTTATAGGCCTTGTTTGCTTTTAGGTATAAGAAATCCCAAAAGTTCTTCCTGCATTTTTATTCTATTGTTCGAGATCATTTTGGAAAAAGAAATATGTTTCAGATCATTTGGTGAAAAGATGACAAATGTTAATTTTATTTTAGACTCTATAAATATAATTTTATATTATTTATTTGAGGTGGATTTATTACTTTCAGATTTCTGCTTTGGTATAGCATAATAATTGATCCCATATTTCTCAGATAAGCCGGTAAGGAATATATCATTTTGATACACTGTAACTCTATAGGAAAAAAAACCCAGTATTTCTTTATGAAATACTAAACATAAGTTTGTTTAATCAAATTCCTTTGGAAGACAGGTGAGAAGGGAGAAGGGGGACAATTTATTATGAAATAATAAGATCAATTTCATGTCAATGACCAATTAGCAGAGATGCAGTTTATCACATAACATGTGTGTCCATTTTAGATAATTAAGTTTGTTTCTCAAACCAGATATTTATAAGTAAATTCTGGGCTTGTTTTATGTTTTCCCTGTGTCATATAAATGATAGTTATGGCTAATCCATTCACAGAACTACCAAGCTAGAGGGGATCTTAAAAATACTTTAGCTAACTTCCCATTTTATATATGGGGAAACTGAGGGAAAAGTCAAGAGACTTAGTATCTTTAGCTACTTTTCTACTTTTTTAATAGCCTTTGCCTAATTCAAATAATACCATATTCACTCACGTCACTTTCTGTATGCTCCTCTGCTTTTAAGCAGGTGTTTATCCCATATAAAGAAAATGGAGATCGAGGGAGAAATACCTACCAGATAATCAGTACAATTTTCTATGAAGAGTTTGTGAATCTGGTAACACAGTCCTTGAAGCAGGATGAGAATGACCTGTTCCCACTATTACCTGGCTCCTTCCTTCTTGAATAAGAGTGTGAACACTGGAGGGGGTCAGCTGATGCTTATTCCAGTCTTTCCACCTGGATGCTCCCTCCTTTACAACACATATTTGAATTTATGCTTTCCGTTTATTGTTCAAGTAAAGGAGTGGCAGAAGTGTGATGTAAGACCACTGCTATGGTGTCAAGGCACATCATTGATGGGTGCATTTCATAAAGTTATTCAAATGGAACTTTAGCGACTAGAGATAAGAGCTGGAATGGAGGCAGACTGTCAGTGAGTGGAAGTGCCATGCAGTGGAAAGAAGGCTGGTTGAGAAATTCAGCCCGAGCTCTCCTTCTACATTTGTCATGAGTTGTGTGATGTTGGGCTAGCCAGTTAAACTTCCTGGGACTAGTTTTCTGAAAATGGTAAATGAGAAAGTGGATTAGATGAGTAGTTGGTAAACTCAAAAGTCCTTCGAGGGCCATGGGGTTAAAACAAGAACTCGAAATGGCTAAATATAAAACAATGAGGAGCCATAGAGCCCGTGAATGGTGCACACATACCCTAAACACATTCAAATGAAAATGGATTGAAAACATTTTACCAGGTATTGGTAAAGATATAGAGCAACTAGAATTCATATATTGCTGGGGAGTATGTACATTAGTTCAGTTGTTTTGGAAAACTGGTTGGCAGTTAAAAGTATAATTTTGGACTATTACTTGTGAGCTCACAATTTAACTCCCGTGTAGAAGCACATCAGAAATCAATGTTTATGTCCACCAAAAAATGTATAAAAACTTTTCAGAGCAGCTTTGTTCAGGCACAAAAGGTTATATATTATTCCATCTGTGCAAAATTTAAAAATAATCAAAATTATTCCAGGGGTAATAGTTGTCAGAATAGAAGTAATTTTGGGTTATTTTGGTTATGTAAGAGTGCTATAAGGGATCATATATTCACATGCACGTATATGTTCATCACAGCACTACTCACAACAGCAAAGACATGGACTCAACCCAGATGTCCATCAGTGGTGGACCGGATAAAGAAAATGTGGTAACGCGGCACATATGCAGCCGTGGAAAAGAATGAGATCATGTCCTTTGCAGCAACATGGGTGGAGCTGAAAGCCGTTACTCTTAGTCAATTAATGCAGGACCAAATGTTGTGTGTTCTCTCTTGTAAGTGGGAGCTAAACATTAGGTACACATGAACACAAAGACAAGAACAGTAGACACTGAGGCCTGCTTGAGGGTGAAGGGTGGGAGGAGGGTGAGAATCAAAAAACTACCTATCAGGTATTATGCTCATTACCTGGGTGATGAAATAATCTGTATGTCAAACCCCCACAGTATGCAGTTTACTCAGGTGACAAACCTGCACATATGCTCCCTAAATCTAAAATAAAAGTTAGAAAAAGAACTTTATTTTTTTTATCCATTACAATATTTTAGAACTTTTTATTCAACTTTGCAACACCATGTAAATCTTTTTTTTGTTTTGTTTTGAGATGGAGTACCCCTCTGTTGCCCAGGCTGGAGTGCAGTGGTGCGATCTTGGTTCACTGTAAGCTCCGCCTCCTGGGTTCAAACCATTCTCCTGCCTCAGCCTCCTGAGTAGATGGGACTACAGGCACCCGCCACCACACCCAGCTAATTTTTATTTTTTATTTTTTAGTGGAGACGGGGTTTCACCATGTTAGCCAGGATGGTCTCGATTTCCTGACCTCGTGATCTGCCCGCCTCGGCCTCCCGAAGTGCTGGGATTACAGGCGTGAGCCACCGTGCCCGGCCAATACCATGTAAATCTTATTTCTTTTTCTGATCATACATTTGTTATTTCTGAAGACAATATATTTAAAGAAAATTAAAACACCCCATCATAACACACCCCCTGCCCCCGTCCCTCCCCCACAGAGTAGTATAAGAAGCTTTGTGAGAATTTTCTGTATCTTGATTGGGGTGTAGTTATATTAGGATATACATATATAAAAGTTCACTTAACATGTGGACACTTCACTGTAGCTCAGTCATATGTTGATATATAGAAAGAAAAATTAAAAAAGGAAGAAAGAGAAGAATTAAAGAAGAAAATAAAGAAAAAAAGGAAACATTTTGTTGGGGAAAATAAAACCATCTCTATAGACAGAATTCTGCCTAGAGACTGCCACTTTTCTATTCCTGGATTTGGTGATCTTTAAAATCCTCTTCAGCTATAACAGGCAATGATTGTTTGAATAAGAACAAAATGTAAGGTGAAAATTTGAGAATGGCAAAGTGAAGTTAACACCAACTTTTATGGCCCAGTATTATGATTGTCAATGGGCCTATTAACAAGAAAATGATACTCACTATAAAAATTCTAAATTGCTGTGTCAAGTCCCCACTTTCCTTACCCGACAGCTATGGTTACCTTGTGCATCATAACACTGACTGTAAATTAGGAAACTCATTTTACTTCCTCCATCTGCAGAGACCAGTGCTTACGGAGGGTGTGTTTGAAATGGATTTTACAATTCAAATTTAGTTGCACAAAGTCTTACCACTGAGCAAAAATAAAAATCTTCCCTCTGCTATTGTAATCAAAACAATACCCTGGCTTACAGCTCTGTGTACGTATTGCAAGCAGAGTGATTTAGGTTAAACTCTGATTCAAACATCTAAGAAATTTAGGAGCAGGTAAAACCAGCATCTGCTTTATTGGTATATTTGGTGGGAGGGAAGGAATTGTCACCCACATGTTGGGAAGAACATCACCTTCTTCCAAGTTTTTTTTTTTTTTAAATTTTATTTTACTTTAAGTTCCGGATATATGTGCAGAACGTGCACGTTTGTTCACAGGTATACATATGTGGTGGTTTGTTGCACCTATCAAGCCATCATCTAGGTTTTAAGCCCCGCATGCATTAGGTTTTAAGCAGTGACGGGAAATCCACAAAGTCATGCTTTACAAGAAATTATAATATTGAGTTACGATACCTTGGCATGATTATACTTTCTTTTGTATAAATATGGCCTCAATTTAAGATTTTAAAACTCTTTGAAGAAATGAAAGAGCTAGCATTTACTTTACTTTTTATGTATTTTTAAACTTTTAGATTCAGGGGGTACACGTGAAGGTTTGTTACACAGGTAAACTCATGTCATGCAGGTTTGTTGAACGGATTATTTCATCACCCAGGTATTAAGCCCAGTAACCAATAGTTATCTTGTCTGCTATTCTCTCTCCTCCCACCCTCAACCCTTAAGTAGACCCCAGCGTCTGTTGTTTCCTTCTTTGTGGTCATGAGTTCTCATAATTTAGCTCCCACTTATAAGTGAGAACATGCAGTACTTGATTTTCTGTTCCTGCATTAGTTTGCTAAAGATAGTAGCCTCCAGCTCCGACCATGTTCCCACAGAAGATATAATCTCATTGCTTTTTATGGCTGGATAGTATATACATAGTGTATATGTACCACGTTTTCTTTATCCAGCCTGTCATTGATGAGCATTTAGGTTGATTCCATGTCTTTGCTGCTGTTGTGAGTAGTGCTGCAATGAACATTTGTTTGCATGTGTCTTTATGGTAGAATGATTTATATTCCTCTTGATATGTGCCTAGTAATGCGATTGCTGGGTTAAATGGTAATGCTGCATTTAGCTCTTTGAGGAATCGCCACACACTGCTTTCCACAATGGTTGAACTAATTTACACTTCCACCAACAGTGTATAAGTGTTCCTTTTCCTCCGTAACCTCGCCAGCATCTGTTATTTTTTGACTCTTTAAAAGCCAAAACTAACATTTATTGAGCCTATAATATGTATACAGCTCTTCTGTCCTTCATTGAATTCTAAAACACTCTTTCACAGGTGAAGACAGTGAGCCTTTGGGAAGATAAACACCTAGCTCTTGGTAAGATACTCAGAATTTACCTTGAATTTGTCTGACTCTAAAGCTTGTTTTCCTTCTACTGCATCCTTCCAGTGGCTCCTCTAAAGGAAAAATTGACATTTAAAACAATTTGCGGCCAGGTGCTGTGGCTCACACCTGTAATCCTAGCACTTTGGGAGGCCAAGGCGGCGGATCAGGAGGTCAACAGATCGAGACCATCCTGGCCAACATGGTGAAACCCCGTCTCTACTAAAAATATGAAGATTAGTTGGGTGTGGTGGCGTGTGCCTGTAATCCCAGCGACTCAGGAGGCTGAGGCAGGAGAACCACTTGAACCCGGGAGGCGGAGGTTGCAGTGAGCCAAGATCATACCACTGCACTCCAGCCTGGTGACAGAGCGAGACTCAAAACAACAGCAACAACAACAACAGCAACAAAAACAATTTGCTCTGTGTTTGGAGTCACCTTCAACTTTAAATAAATGTTAAAGTACTGGCATAAATATTAGACCACAGAGTTAGTTTTCCAAGAGATACCACTTGTTTCCATTTCCTATGAATCGAAGTTACTTCATTTTTTCTTCTTTCTGTTTGGTAGAAGTTTGACCTCAGTCAATTCAAGTGGTACCTAATTTTGGGTAATCCTCATTCTTGAGGTTACCCATTAATCTTGGGGGGGTTGATGAGTGTGGTGCTTGTTTATTATCTGTTCAGGCTGCAGGCTGGCCTGTGTCACTAGACCACGTGGGTTACAGTCGTGTTAAAGTTTAGGATATTCTCAGGTATGACTCCACGTCTGATACTTCTTTGATCCTCTGTAAGACTTGGGGAAATTTGAATACTTTTTTACTGTTCTCTAGGTCAAGGGAAACTCTGCAGGCTGTCTCTGGCCATGGTGCCATATCTTTTCTATCCATCCTTAGCACTACAGAACTTTGCCTCTTTGCTGGGATGGGGGTTGTTGAGAACAGGGAGATGACTTTGGGCTCTTGTGCTTTTTTCTAAGCTCTCTTCTCTTGAATATTTAAATATTTAACGTGTTGTCACTTTCCCTTCCTCACCCTTATGACAGAAAGCTTACAGTTGAGGAAAGGAGGATGGTAAAGGTATTAAATAGCACATCCTTTGAAATCATTTTTATGTTATACGGAGACTTATTTTGGCTCCCTCAATCAGTTTACCCATAACAACTCTCCCTAGAGAAAATGAATGCTCAGATGGGATTAGAGAAATCAATGGGGAAAAAAACCTTCACAGAGACTGTGAAAAGTTAAACATATTCTCTATGTCATGCATATAATCAACACTCAGTTAATACCTAAGTTAAATGAAATATTACAGAAGAGGTAATATATTTGTCAACCTAAGGATTTTGAAACCTAGATGAGCATCAAAGTCATCTGGGAATATTTTAAAATTCAGATTTCTAGGCTCCATTCCTGGAGTTTCAAACCTAATAGATTTGAGGAGCAGTTGATAAACTCTGTTAAAAAACAAACAAATACCTCATATAATTGGACAAATTTGGGAACTACCAGCCTAGCTGATCTGACTACCCAGGTTTATTCAGTATTAACCTATGAAGTGCAGAGCAGGGTACCAAGAAAATAGAATATTGATAAGCATTTTGGTAGTAAAAGAAATATGAATATATCTGAAACTTAGTAGGACATGCTTGGAAATATGGCACATAAACTTCTTTTGTGCATACATTTTATTTGTCTCAAGATCAAGGAATGGATTTGGGGCATTTATAACCCTACCTCTTCAGAGACTCTTTGCCTTCTTGATTTTTAATCCTCTCTCCACATCAAAACAGGCAGAATTTGATGCAATTTACTTTAGCAAAAAAACTAATTTATATACATGTGTTAATTCCAAAGTCATTTGAACTTTACCATTTTGTTTTTCATATTGAAATATAAGGTTTGTGTTCTAGTAAAAGATTAGTTGGAGAACCAGTCCGAGAGACATTTTTAGAGCTGGAATGGCCTTCTTGTTTCAAAAATCACATTGCATTTGAGGCTTGCTTTAAAATTAAATGTACTTTAGTAATTTTAGTTGTGCTATGGTGATGGTGGTGGAGGAGGAGGATGGAGGAGACGAGACAACAAAAAGCCCAGGATAATCCCACTTGCCTGTTTCCCTTCATGTTAATTAATTCATGCATTTATCCAAATACTTATTGATAGACATGGTTGGCAGTAACTAGAAACAAGAAGATCAGTGTATTAGTAAGGGTTCTCTAGAGAGATAGAACCAATAGCGTGTACCTGTGTGTGTATCTGTGAGTACATATCTGAGTGTGTATATATACATATGTATACATATACATTTATATTCTATAAATAAAATACATATCTGTGTATATACATAGTATAAGTGTATTCTATATGTATTCTACTTATATACATTTTTATATATGCCCACATATGTATTCTATATATTTGTATTAATATTTTACATATATAGACACACATATATATTCTAGTTTTGTGTGTATATATGTATATATAAACACATTCTATTGTATTCTATATGTATTGTATTGTATATATAAACACATTCTATTGTATTCTATATATGTTTGTCTATATACGTGTGAAATATGTACAAGAGGGGATTTATTAGAAGCACTGTCTCCATGATTACAGAGGCTGAGAAGTCCCATGACAGGCCATCTGCAAATTGGATACCCTGGACTGCCAGTAGGGTGGTTCAGTTCAAGTAGAAAAGCCTCAGAACCCAGAAAGCTGGTAGTGTAACGTCTAGTCCAAGTCTAAAGGCTTAAGAACCTAGGGTTGAGGTGGGGATGACTGGTAGAAGTCTTGGAGTCCAAAGGCTGGAGAGTGTGGAGTTCTAATATCTAAGGGCAGGAGGAGGAGAGCACTCCAGTTCCAGGGGGAAGAGAGGACCCATTCACCTTTCCTCTGTTATTGTACTAGCCAAGCTTCCAGCCAATTGGGTGGTGCCCACCCACATGCGGTTGTATCTTCTCCACTCAGTCCACTCAGACTCACACATCAATCTCCTCTGGAAACACCCTCACAGAGACACCCCCCAAATAATCTTTTACCAGCTTTCTAGGTATTTCTCAACTCAGTCAAGTTGACATCTAAAACTAACCGTCACAAACAATAAGATGTGGCTTTGACTTGGGAAAATGTATAGTCCAGGGAAGGAGATGGATATACAAAAATTTCAATAAAACTTATGTGTTTTGTTAGAAGGTCTCAGTGGACCATTATGTGCAACATATAGCCATGTTTAGGGACACTAAGAAATGTTTTCTAGAGACAATGAATTCGAGTGGAGTCTTGAAGAATGAATACAATCTTCTGGCGAACGGGATGCAGAGAGGGAAGGCTGCTTCATGAAGAAACAACGTGCAAAGGTGGAGTTAGGAAAGTAAAGGGTGTGTGTTTAGAGACAGAATTCTTAACGTGATATAGCTGGAAAATGAGGAGAATGGCAGGATACAGGGCTTGCGCAGGTTTGGAAGGAGAATGGCAGGATACAGGGCTTGCGCAGGTTTGGAAGGAGAATGGCAGGATACAGGGCTTGCGCAGGTTTGGAAGGAGAGTGGCAGGATACAGGGCTTGCGCAGGTTTGGAAGGAGAATGGCAGGATACAGGGCTTGCACAGGTTTGGAAAGGGCCCCATATTCACATCAATGATGTTAAACTTGGTTCCGTGGGCAGTAAGGGACATATCAAAGGTTTTTAAGGAAAGGAGTGACAAGACAAGGTTTATAGGAAAAAAAAAATACATACTGCAAGTCCGTGGGGGATGAATTAGAGGGAGAAGGTGGTAGGGGCAGAAAGACAAGTTAGTACAGGAGCCAGAAGATAAGTGCTTAAAATAAAACAATTACAGAGGAAATGAGAGAAAAGATGATTTGGAAAGTAAAGAATTAGAATCGACAGGACTTGGTATGAAAACGTCTCTATTCTTAGTTTGGATTCTCTCAGATGCTAACCCTGAGATAAAGATGTGAGTGGGTGAAGTACAGAAAATGCTGGAAGGGAAGTGGGAGAGGGGCGAGGTGGGGGTAATGTGGCTAGCGGTGCCTTGCTTCCTCATGACCACAGCAAAACTCAGGGAAACCTGGGAAGATGTGCAGAATATGTTCCTCAGAATTCTCCCTCCTGGGGAGTGAGGGAACTTCACCTTCAAGTGGAGTAACAGAGAGAGCAAAATTGTATTGATTTGAAGAGTGAATGGGATGCCTGAAAATAATAAAAATGAGTCTAAAATCGGTTTAATCTATTGTTGAGGAGAAAGAGTGAAGGCAGCAGTTTGAGAAAGATACAAAACCAATTTAAAAAATTGGGGCGATTGACGTTTCCTTGTTGGCCAAAGGAAACAACTTAGCAGAAAGGGACCGAAGATGAGAGAGAGAGAGACTTGCCATTATGGATGGAAAACATTTCCAGACATGTTGGGGCTGCAGGTGCCAAGCCACAGCTTCAGCAGCTGCCTCTTCTGAAAGAGAGAAGTAGATGGACACTTTGTCCTCTCAGGTGAAATGGAGAGAAGTGAGGATTGGGGAGGCACACAGATACATTTTTCGCTGGAGGGAAGCTCAGTGGAAGGAGTTCATGTCTGAGGGTTCCATGTTTCTGTGCAGTAAAGAAAAGAACATGAATGAACCTAAGATAGCGATTTATCTTCATCACAGACACGAAGAGCAGGAGGCTTCTGTGTTCGTCACTGGATCCCTAACATCCTAAAGTGTGGTTGGAAAGAAAGACTCCCCCTAAACAGTTATTGAGTTTAATGAACGAACTAAAAGTGAATCACACTTCACCGATGCTAAGAAGCAGGTGGCTGCTTTGTTCATCACTGGATCCCTAACGTTCTGAAGTGGGGCTGGAAAGCAAGATTCCCCCTAAATAGTTATTGAGTTTAATGCAGGAACTAAAAGTGAATCACACTTCACAGACACTAAGTGCAGGAGGCTTCTTTGTTCGTCACTGGGTCCCTAACATCCTGAATTGTGGCTGGAAAGCAAGACTCACCCTAAATAGTTGTTGAGTTTAATGAAAGAACTAAAAGTGCATCATACTATACTAACAAGAAAAGTGTAAAAAATATCTGGGTTCAAATCCCATCTTGCTGTATCACATTGAATAAATTACTCAATGTTAATTCCTAGGGATACAATGATGATTCAATATTATTTGGTAGATAGAAAAATAAAAAGTAATTATACATAATTTTTATTCTGCTTGTTACACATCTCTAATAGTAAGTATACCTTGATTGTAGGGTATGAACATTTCATGAACTTTCCTCTTTGTTCTGTCCTATTATAAAGGAAAGCGTACATTAAAGCTTGACTTTTTATTCAAGGACTCTTAAATTTTATAATATTCTCCAATAAAATAAAAATAAATTATTTGAAAACAAAGAATTTGTCATCCTAGGATGAAATATGTATGCACATATTTTCTCATTCTATTGGAATTAACTATAGTACCCAAAGTTTGAGAAGGAGGTTATTTAATGATTTTGGATTTTAAAACTTCCCTAAATGTTATTCAGCACTAGGAGGAATCGCTAATTTCACAGAAAGCTGAATTAATATACAGCAGATTTCTGAGAAGTTAGAGAAAGAAGAGAAATCAATAGAGTGAGGTTTAATCAAGATAAATGGAAAGCAATCCACTAGGGAAAGACCAAATCTGAAGGAAAAAAAAAAAAAAAAGATTATAAGCCAGAAAATATAGGTTAGAAGTCATTAATGTGGATGGAAAAAAAAGGTGCTAAGGTGATAGTTGTTAATAAATTTGATGTGAGCTCACAATGAGATCCTACTGCAAAAAATGGATGAATGTCATATAAGAAAGTCTTCACTGATATATATAAGAGCAGGGGAGTAAATATCCCCTTCCCACCTTTTTTTTTTTTTTTTTTTTTAAGCAGATTGCTGAGTCTATATATAAAACAATTCAGTTATCCTATGGCCCTCACTTTCTGCTTCTTGAAATGGCTGTGAGATTTAAGACACGATGCAAAACAACAATGAAAGTCGCCCACATAACTGGAGAATTATGAGGCCTGTTGCATCACACTGGACCACTTGCTCCTCCTCGGACTGCTAAATCTCATTACCCTCTGTGCCTTTGCTGTTTTTTTCCCCTCTGCCTGCTCCTACATTCCTCCATTCTCTGGGTACAGAAATTCATTTCATTCATCGAGGGCAACCTCAAATGTAACCCCATTGGTGAAGACTTTTTTGAATTCTGCTGCTGTGTTCAATATGCCATACTGCATTCTGTCTGACTGCTTTCCCATGAGAAGCAGGATGGGGTGGGAGGAAAGTACTAGAATGGGAGAGGAGGTGAAGGGGGGCGTGTGCTATGGGTTTGACCTGGGCAAGGCTGGGTCTAGAAATTTTAGAATTACCTATATTTAAGGATCTTTACATTATAGGATCACTTTACATTATAGGATCACAAAGTAGAAAACACACTCTGTAAGAGATGCTCTTGAGGATACAGAGATGGTTGGGGGATAAATGACTTCAACAGACCTCCTTGAAAGCGTATCAGTAGATCTCTACACCAGTTATCAAGGTTTTGTCTCTCAGCTCCAAATGCTTGATTAAGGGGCTAGAACATAAGAGTAGATCATCAAAATTCATCTGCTTGGTGGCTCTTTTTTGGGACATGGATTTAATACCTCATCAAGGTATTAAACAGACCCCAGGAGAGGAGGTATACTCTTGCCAAAGGACACGTAGTAGGAATATTGCTCCTTCCCATATACTGAGTGATATGGAAGGCTGTCAGTATTGAGTGGCTCTGCAGAAGATTCAGGCTGTCCTTGGATTTGGGTCATATAATCCAACTGACCCTATAATATTATTGGTACTAGTGGTGATAAGAGATTCAGTGTAGATTTCGCAGCAATTCCCAGTGAGAAAAGCACAACACAGGCCCCTGGAATTTGAAGCCAGACCATGGCAATTGCAGCAGAGAATTATAAGTCATTTTAGAAACAGTTCCTCCTATATAGGGATCCTGGTAGAGACTGAACCCTTGAGCATGAGGCACCAAATGACTATGCATCTTGAACTACCCGTGATGGGCTAAGTGATGTAGGAACTGCAGAGCCAAAAAGTCAGATGGGTCAGCAGCTCTGGGTCACAAGATGGAAATGGTACATCTGGAACCAAATCCAGGAAGGGCCAGAGGATGTGAGTAAGACGCATAAGCAAGTACCTCAGATACCCATCACAGTACAGCAACAGACCTTACACTTACCACAGCGGTCATGTGGTGGGTCTGGTATGACTGGCTAAACAAAGAGGGTGCAGCCGAAGTTTTGTTTATGAATGAGTCCACTTGGTATGTGTGTGGAAGCTGAAAATGGATAGCGGTTACATTACAGCCACAATCAAATATGGCTTTGAAAATAGTGGAGAGGGAAAACCTTACGTGCAGACCTCTGAGCCATGAACTCCACTTTGTATGGAATGAGAAGTGGAACAACGTAAAAATATATGCAGATTCCTGGGCAGTGGTTAATTGCCTGGCTGGCTGGTTAAGGACCTGGAAGGAAAAGAAATAGAAGGTCAAAGACAAGGAGTTCTAGATTTGGAGCATGTGATGGACATATGGGCCCGAGTGTCTGTCTATCACACATTGACGCTACCAGGAGGCATTCACTATGAAAGGGTCATGGAACACCAATGAGACAAAATGGCATGGCCAGTCAGTGTTATCCAGCGTTTGTCACCAGCCTTCCTGGATCTGGCCCAATAAACCCATTACTGGAGTGGCCATTGTGTCAGAGATGAACACTGTGCATGGGCTTGACAACAGAGTCCCCATTTGCTGAAGTCTATCTGGACACTGGTGCCTCTGAATGTCTAACCTGATATCAACAAAGACCAACTTTGAACCCTCTAAGTGGCACTGTTCTTTGAGGAATCTGATTTGGTGGCAAGGAGCCTGCATCCTGGAAGGGACAGGGATTTGTCCAAAGAGATGCTTGTGTATTCTTGGTATGAATTTGCCTTCCTGGCCCTTAGTGCTTCAGCTAGCACTGTCATCCTGGTGCTTTTAGAATGCTTGATCCAGAAGTGTGGAATCCTACTCAACAAATCATTCCAGGTGTGATCCACTTACAGCAAAGGAGGTGTGAGAATGGGCCTACAACCACTGGATTTACTGTTTGTATCATATACTTACAGTATCAAGAAGTAACTGGCCTGTTGCTCTAACAGGCCTTCTAGCAATAGCCTTCTCAAGACATAGGTGAAGCTCCAGCTTGAAGGCAATGCTCCAGAAGGATGAAGAAGCACCATTCTCAGAATGCACACTACACATTTGAACAGAGACCTAAATGTGGTGCTCTGCCAATAATAGGAAGAATACATGGGCCTAGGTACCAAGGTGAGTAGCAGAAGGGTTCCTCTTGCCATCACCTCTGACATGCTGGAGGACATTGTACTTCTCATCCCTATAAATCTAGCATTGCTAGAGTTCCTTGTCTAAAGTGAGAGGATTCTTACAAGGAGACATAGCAAGAGTTTCATTCAACTGGAGCACTTTGGGCATCTTGTGGTCAGGGGCTCACAGGTAAGAAGAGAGTCATCATTTGGTAGGGTAATTGACACTGATATGCAGAAGGAGGTAGTGAAGCTTTCAGATATGGATGGTTGGGAGGAATGTATAGAAAGCAGATAATCTCTGAGCACATCTTGGTACTCTCTTATCTCAACATAACTCTAAATGGACATGTGCAGCAACTCTGAAGGAAGAACCATGTGAAAACCAAGAGATCAGACCCTTCAGAAATGAAGTTTTGGGTCACACTACCAGGTAGGCCACCAGGACCTGTGAACATGATAATTGCAGTGGAGGGAAATACAGAGATTCTCTAATTTGTTTTCCGTGTTACTGATCCCAGTTGCGTTTTTATCACAGTTCTTTATTAACTGTGATGCTAATTTAATTTGGCAAATATATTTTAAATGCTTTACAATTCTTATGCACCTCTCTGCTTTAGAATTCTTATTGTCTCTTTTTCAAAAATTTAAAAGTGTGGAAGTTTATATGACTTTCTGCCAAAGTTTCACAGCAATTTTTAAAAAATATCTTTCTGAGGATTCTTCTACTTTAGCACTTAGAAGTCTTCTCTTTAAGCCTTCTGCAAGATGTTTTATTTTCCTTGTCCTGCAGTATTCTGAATTCCTGTTTACATATATATATATATATATATATTTTTTTTTTTTTTTTGGGGGGGGGCGGGGGGCGTGGTACGGAGTCTTCCTCTGTCGCCCAGGCTGGAGTGCAGTGGCCTGATCTCAGCTCACTGCAATCTCCGCCTCCTGGGTTCCCAGATTCTCCTGCATCAGCCTCCTGAGTAGCTGGGACTACAGGCGCCCGCCACCACACCTGGCTAATTTTTTGTATTTTTGGTAGAGACGGGGTTTCACCGTGTTAGCCAGGATGGTCTCAATCTCTTGACCTCACGATCCGCCCACTTTGGCCTCCCAAAGTGCTGGGATTAGCGACGTGAGCCACTGTGCCTGGTCTTTTTACTTATATTTAAATGGTAAGAGTTCTATTCACATCTGGCACTTGTCAACCACCAGGGTATATATATTGTCCTTGGCTTTAATCTCTGTCCATTTGGCAGTAGGTTAAAGCTCCTTTGCATATTTTTAGCAGCTTGGCAAGTTGATGTGTTCAGCTCAGATTTAAATTCTTTCTGTATAATGAGCTCCACATATTTTCTAGAACTATACTGGCTTTAAGTCACAGAAATACTCCTAGGAAGCTTCTGTAAAAGCAAAAACAAAGTTTAAGATGAAGATGCAGAAGTTTATCTTGGAAACTGATGAGCAGTAGAAACCATTGGTCCAGGGATAAAATGTCACTTTCTTTGTCTCTTCTTTGCCTTTTGTTTGCTTCCTACCATTCTCTTCCTCTCTCCTGCCCTCCCCTTCTTGTTTCTGGCCAGTCTTCTCAAATTCACTCAACTCTCCTGCTATTCCAGCTGGTCTGGTCTAAACCACGACCTTCATTAGCTCTCAAATAGTGTGTCTTCTGTGGTGCAGCTAACCTGACTGATCTGAAATCTTCTTTTCAAATCTAAATTACCTAGGAAGGGAGTTTATTGGCTTAGTTATTTTTCTCCCATGGTGCAGTCAGCTGTTTCCCGTACAGTGCAGTCACATGGTATCAAAATAATCATTACCCACATAAAGGAGGGGAGAAAAATGGTTCTCTAAGAAGTGTGTGCTGTATGGTGTTGGGGCAAGGCATGGTCTGAGGGGTAGGCAGGAGGGGGCTGAATTGGCAGTCTCCTTACTAGGTGTTTATTCACTGTCATCCAGTGTGAACTCCTCTACCCTAGCTCCTTATACCTAGTTGCTTAACGATAGAAACAAATTGGAGAATGGAAAGTTCAGCCCCCAGTAAATACTGCTGATAAAGCTGTTCTTGTTTCCATCATTGTCTACTCCTGACCCACCTGGTAGAAATTTCAGTTTCCAGTTTTCCACCTGCCATTGCCAATTCCCTCATGTTCTGTTTGTTTATTGAAATTTGGAGTTTCTAACTGGATATAGAGAACTGGTATTGGACAGATAAGGGAATGTATGAGGCTACCTCAGACAGTATTGTCTATGTAGGATTTGGAGCAATTTTCTGGTTTATTTTTTAAGGCATAGACAAAGAGGAAGGATGAAAAGGAGTATTTCTACTTGTTTCCAGGTGGGTGGTATCATAGCACAGGTGGCTCACAGGTGTCCTTCTATCCAGTCCTGTTGTCCTTGTCATCGATGGAGGTTTATTACAGATTTAGTTAGCTTTCACTTCTTATTTACAATATTGTGAGTTTTCATCCTTTTTATTTTCTTAATTTGGTATCATATTTTGAAAGTGGAAGTGAGGCCAGTGTTGGGGTCCCTAACCGTAATCTGTTTACAACTGAATATTGATTATACTATAATTTATTGACCAAATGATTTTTTTCTGTTCTGAAATAGTTACCTTTTTTTTTTTTTTTTTTTTTTTTTTTTTTTGCTAAGGAGTCAGCATATACTTCAGTGTATACACAAAAAGGTAACAAAACAGTGATCACAGTGAAAAACTACAGCTATACCTTTGGACTGTAGAGTTTCCTCTCCTTTAATTTACATGTATTAGAAATGCTTTGTTGACTGAGAAGGACTAATTTTTATGTTAACTTGATTTTTATTTATATTTAATTTCTGAATAGCAGAACACTGTTAAACTTAATTAAAATAGGTTAAATAATTTAAAAAGCGATGCATTATTAAAAATAACGAGAATATCCATCTGTTGTGGTTAAAGACATAATTTGTTTTAAAATATGGGTATGGGAAAAATACAGTAATTCAGAAAATCAGCATGGGAAAGAACAAAAAACTTTAAATAGGCTTTCCCACCTGGCTACTATTTTTGAAACCCTAGCAGGTTATAAAAGGAAATTAGTATTTGATAAACAATTAGAAAAGTGAGTAGAGATCCAGTTAAGTAAATCAAGAGAAGTATTTTAAAAATATGAATGGAATAGTTTCAACATTATTTTGTAGAAGAATATTAATAAAGCCTACCAAGAGAGTCCTGAAGCGTTTTGTGCATTTTAAATGCTGTTGAGTCTTCTAGGTAATGATGCTCTATTATACGAAGAGTCAATATTTGTATGACGCAAGATTAAACAATAGATTGTCTGAATTGGCCTCATTCATTTGACTTGCATGATAATATCCTCTGAATTGAGAAGCATATATTAATATTCATTTTGAGTTTTGAAGTGCCAAATTAGACTATGAATCCAGACTAAAATATAGTACTGCAAATTTGAAAGCACAACAGCTGATGTTTAAGGGGTGCTGTGCTTTCTATATGGTTTGTTTGGCCCCTTCCAGTCTCATGTTGAAATTTGATCCCCAGTGGTGGAGGTGGAGCCTGGTGGGTGGTGTCTGGGTCACGGGGGTGGATTTCTCATTAATGGCTTGGTGCCATTCTCCACATAGTGAGTGAGTTTCACTTTATTGCTCCCCGCAAAGAGTTGCTTGTTAAAAGAGCCTGGCACCCTTGCCTTCTCTCTCTTGCCTCCTCTCTCATCATGTGATATCTGTACGTGCAGCTCCCCTTCCTCTTTCACTGTGAGTGGAAGCAGCTTGAGGTCTCACCAGAAGCTGAGCAGATGCTGACACCATGCTTCTTGTACAGCCTATAGAACTGTGAGCCAAATAAACATCTTTTCTTTATAAATTACCCAGCCTCAGGTATTTCTTTATAGCAATACAAATGAACCAAGACAAGGGGTCAGAAAACAAATAGCAAAATTCATGATGGCCAACAAGTTTCAACTTCAGCTGCTGAAGTGGAAGAATGCTTGGTAATGGGAATGAGAATTCTCTAATAGGGAAAAATGGTAAGTAACAAAAGGAGAAATTGGATAAAGCTTGGACAAAGAGATAATGTATTCAAAATATCTTATGTAATAGAAATGTAAATTGTGAGACATAATAATAAAAGAAACTTATCTGGAGCAACCATCCAACCTTTTTTTTTTTTTTTTTTTTTTGAGACAAGGTTTTGCTCTGTTGCCCAGGCTGGAGTGCGATGGCGTGATCTCAGCTCACTGCAACCTGCGCCTCCTGGGTTCAAGTGATTCTCTTGCTTCAGCCTCCCGAGAAGCTGGGATTACAGGCATGAGCGGCCACACCCAGCTAATTACAGCCATCCAATCTTAGCAAAAGACTTTTACCAAGTATCTCTTTCAATAGATGCTGCCCATGTCCTCTTTACAAGAGGTCTGAGCTGAATTTTGTGATCACCGTTCTGTTTCTTCTCATTATCATTTTACCAAATACAAATGCATCCCTAAGCAATGCATTATTCAGTTTCACAGCTTCTGAATTTTAAGAACTGATTTCATTATATATATATATGAATTTTGAAATTTGCTTCTGTCACTCAACATTTTAAAGATTCATTCTTGTTGATGTATAAACCTGTAGTCCATTCACTTTTACTGTTGTATAGGATTCTACCTTATGAATATGTCACAGTTTATCCATTTCCCTGTTGATGGGCATTTTTTAAAATAATTTTAAAAACCAGGAACAATGCTCCTATGAACATTCTTGTATATGTTACTGGACACATATGTATGTATTCTCCAGAACAGCACTGTCTAACCAAACTTCCTGCAGTGATGGAAATGTTCTATGTCTATGCTATCCAGTATTACAGTCAATACCCACAGGGGCTTTTGAGTACTTGCAATGTGGCTAGCACAACTTAGGAACTGAATTTCTATTTAACTTCCTTTAAAAAGCATGGATTTTATGCACTTAATAGCCAAAAAAAATCAATCCATAGAGTGTTGAAATTAATTTCTCTTGATGCAAAGATTGAGGGGAAGAGGGACAACACGTTAGAGCTTCATTATATATTTTGATTACTATTGTATTTCTTTATTTGTAGTATATTAGTATTTTCTTTATTTTTTTTCCTAATGTTTTTCTGTTCCAAGATCCCACATTACATTAATCATCATGTTTCCTTAGGCACTTCCTGGCTGTGACAGTTTTTCAGACTCTGCTTGTTTTTGATGACTTTGACAATTTTGAGTACTTGTTATATATTTTGCATAATGTCACACTATTGGGATTTGTCTGATGTTTTTCTCATGATTAGATTGAAGATTAGGGTTTTGGGTAGGAAGAGAAGAGTAGAGTATCATTTTATCACATCATATCAAGAGTACGATACTGTCAACATGGCTTATTACTGTTGACGCTGACCTGGCTGAAGTAGGTTTGTTTTTGTCAGGTTTTTCCACTCTGAAGCTACTCTTTACCATTTCTCACTGCCCCATATTTCCATATTGTTCTCTTCAGAACAAAGTCACTATGTGCAGCCTATACTTAAGGAGTGGAAATTATTTGGGATTCTTCGGCAAAAGCTTTGTCTTTTCTCTCTCATTTACTTTATTATTCAGTAATTAACTTATATTGTATGGATTCATGAACATTTATATTTTAGGTTATAATCTTTGTTGCTCAAGTTGTTCTAGATTTGGTCATTGGGAGCTCTTTCAGGTGGTTCCTGTGTCTTTTTGACATAACTCCCATCAGTATGCATGTGTATGTGTGTGTACAGATGTGTATGTGTACAGGTGTGTGTGTACAGATGTGTGTGTGTGTGTGTGTGTGTGTGTGTGTGTGTTTTGAGCCCTGTCTTTCTCGCACTACAAGATGCTCCAGGCTTATCTTGTATATTTCCTATTCTAGCCCCTAGAATCAGCCATTTCCCCAAAGGACCTGGTTCCTTTTGTTGGAAAATGGTATTAGAGACCAACGTCCAGGCACTAAGTCTGCTCATTACTACTGCATATATTTTACTCAATTTTAATTAATTAAAATTTATATAGGTTTATGTGGCTAGTGGCTTCTGTATTAGACACTACAGCTCTAGGGTACATTCTTACGAATAGACTTGCTGAATCGTGGGATATGTGAATGACCCAGTTTACAAGATAATTCTTAATTGTTTTCTAAAGCGTTTGTACCAATTTACACTCTTACCAACAATGTTTGAGTTTCTGCACTTCCCAGTTTCTCACCAATACTTTGTATTCCAGACTACCAATTTTTTTGCAGATTGTAAATATTCAATACTAAAATGTTAGTATCAGCATATATTTTTGAAGTAGAAATTCAATGCCGTCTTTTCAAAATTCATTACAAAATTACATCCAATTGGTTCAAGAGCCTAAGGAGACAACCTGTAGCTCTTGAATCGTAGCTATCTTATTACTGATGTATATGATTGAGGCAGATGTGATTATGGGGGGAAGACGTAAAGTGTAATGCTTACTCTAGGGTTTTCCTAGGTGTCCTTTATTAAGTGATAAAATTTCCCTCTCTTCCTAGTTTGGTGAAGTTTTCATTAGGAATGGATTTTGGCAAATTCTTTTTTTATTGATTGAAATGATCATGTGATCATTTGGTGCACCTGATCATATCATCATATGATTTTCCTTTTAGTTTCTTACTGTGGTTAATTACATTGATTAGCAGTGTAACTGAGAATTTTTAAATTATACCATTTTTAAATTATACCACCGGCTGGGCACGGTGGCTCACGCCTGTAATCCCAGCACTTTGGGAGGCCAAGGCAGGCAGACCACGAGGTCAAGAGATTGAGACCATCCTGGCCAACATAGTGAAACCCTGTCTCTACTAAAAATACAAAAATTAGCTGGGTCCGGGTGGTGGTGCATGCCTGTAGTCCCAGCTTCTCGGGATGTTAAGGCAGGAGAATCTCACTTGACCTGGGAGGTGGAGGTTTCAGTGAGCCAAGATTGCGCCACTGCACTCTAGCCTGGCAACAGAGTGAGACTCTGTCTAAAAAAAAAAAATATATATATATATATATACACACACACACACACACACACACACACACACAATTCATCCATTGAAAATATGCAGTTGAAATGTTTTAAAGTATACAATTCAATAGTTTTTGGTACACTTCAACCATTACCATAATCAATTATGGATCATTTTTATCACTCCAAAACCCTGTACCCATTAGCAGTCACTCCCCATTTCTCCCCACTTCCCTCTTCCTGGAATCTCCAGCCCTAGGCAACTACTAATCTACTTCCTGTCTGGATGGCTTTGCCCATTCTAGATATTTCATGTAAATGGAATCTTACAATATGTGGTCCTCTGTGACTGAGTTCTTTTACGTAATACTTCCAAGTTTAATTCATGTAGCATGTACCAGTACTTCATTTCTCTTTATTGCTAAATAATATTCCATTGTATAATATCTCACAGTTTATTTAGCACTTATCACCTGACACATTGGTTAACCTTTGAATGTAAACCAAACTTATATTTCTTGGATAAACTCAACTTGGTCAGGATATATTATCCTTTTTATAAATTGTGGGATTCAATTTGTTAAAATTTGTTTAGAACTTCTGCATCTATTTCATGAGGGATACGGGTTATAACAGATACAATTTTGTTTTCTTGTAATGTTTTTGTATAGTTTGGGTGTCAGGATGATGCTGGCTCCATACGATGAGTTGGGAAGTGGTCCTTCCTCTTCAATTTTCTGGAAGAGTGTGTGTAGAATTGGTATATTTCTTCATCAAATATTTGGTACAATTTATTAGTGAAACTTCTAAGGTTGGAGTTTTATTTATGGAAAGGACTTTAAAAATTTAATTTCTGTGATAGATGGAGTATCTTGTAAGGCCTCCTAGAAGAAAATTAGGGGTTCTTTTGTGGATGATCTCTTCTTAACCCTGACATGATATTTTTATGACAGTCAGGCGTGTGCCTTTATCTTTTTGGACTTTCTATACTTATTGTAACTGATTTAATGATAGATTTCCAGGTACACCAAACAGCCTCAGAGGTTGGCTTCCCCTGTGGCTTGTCTGCAAGGAAAATACATTGACCACAGGATTTGAATGATAGGTCCCTTCTGCAGTCATTTTTTAAAAATGGAAATCAATAAATTGGTATTCTTATTTTATGTGTTAGTTTTGTGAGCTTGGTTAATGTGATTTCCCATATTTGTGCTGACATACCATCATAATCAACCTGCAAAGGTTCAACTGTGGCAAATTAATTAAAGGCTTGTCACTCTATGAAGACACTTGGGAGTTTGGAGGTGACCTGCTTTCGCTTATTCAACTCCTTTCCCTCTAAATTATTGTGATGGTTAACACAATCCTTTTCCTATTTGAGTTTCTAAACCTGCAATATGAAATACAATTCTGAGGGAAAATCATTTAGCCCTGTTCAACTGATATGAGAGAGGGAGAAAATATGTATAAAAGTTTTGATAGTATTTAAAAATTTAGCATTCAACAAATAAAAACTCAAGTTCTTGAATTTTTGCTCTGGTTAAGGCATTACTACATGAAAAGATGCATCGTGTTGGAGAAGAAAATCAATATTGGCCTGTGAAAAACCCAAGTTAGAATATCTTGAATGACGTATCACATTCAATAGAAAGTTGGCAGGTATGGATATCTAACTGTCCAGTGAAAGGAAATAAGGATCCTTGACCTTCCGTAGATCATAGGCCATGAGAGAAGTTTTGGAACAGTGAACAAAAGAGCAGGAATTAAATGAGAAATGTAATGTTCACCCAAATGCGTTAAGGCAGCCATTCCCAATCTTCTTAGCACCAGGGACTGGTTTCATGGAAGGCAATTTTTTCATGGGGTTGGGGTGTGGGTGGGTGTGGGATGGTTTCTGGATGATCGAAGTGCATTACATTTGTTGTGCACTTTCTTTCTACTATTATTGCATTGTAATATATAATGAAATAATCATACAACTCACCATAATGGAGAATCAGTGGGAGCCTTGAGTTTGCTGACCTGCAACTAGATGGTCCCATCTGTGAGTGATGAGATACAATGACAGATCATCTGGCATTAGATTCTTATAAGGAGCCCACAACCTAGATTGCTTGCATGCGCAATTCACAACAGGGTTTGCACTCCTATGAGAATCTGATGCCGCAGCTGATCTAACAGCAGGCAGAGCTCAGGTGGTAATGCCAGTGATGGAGAGCCAATGAAGCTTTGTTCACTCGCCCACTGCTCACTTCCTGCTGGGTGGCTTGGTTTCTAACCGGCCAGGAACTGGTGGTGGTGTGTGGTCTGGAGGATGGGGACCCCTGCATCAAGGGATTTTAGCTTGATTTCTTTGGTTGAAATTGCAAATAGAGTTTATAACTCTACTTATGTGAAGGACCTCAAAGTAGATGTTTAACATTTTCTCATACTTTTCTTATTTAGATACTTATTTTTAGATTTTTGTTCAGATTTCTTTTATTTTAGATGTTATGACTATTTTAAATTTTATACCAATTATGTCCAATGTCATTTTTCATGTCTCATTTACCTGGTGTCATTTGCAAAATATTCCAAAAATAAACCACATCTTGCCAGCATGATAACTGCTGAAAGAAAAAAAAAACAAAACAGATTTTTTAAAAAAGTTGTAAGGGCCGATCTTATGTATAGGAGAGGAAGTTAAAACAATAGAAAATCTCATATATAGAAGGTAGGAGTATAAATTAATACGATGAGTTTGAAGAACAATTTGGCACTATCTAGCAGGTCTGAAGATGCATATACTCTGTGACCAGCAATTATATACTTCATTCCCATGATCTGAAGAAGGTGTCGTCTGTCTGTCTGTCTATCTATCTATCATCTGTTTTTCTATCATCTATCAAATATCTATTTTTTCTTATCTATCCAAAAATATGATTATTCATTACTATTCTTTGCAATTAAACTGAAGCCAATAGAAGTCGCCATTAATAGGAAAAATGAGTAAACTGTCATATATTCTTATAAGTGAACATTAATGGCAATTAAAGTGAATAAACTAGACCTTTAGCAACATGCATAAATTGCAAAAGGAAAACTTTAAGCAAAAAATAAAAGTTTGGTAAGGCTACCTAAAGAATGATACAATGTATGCATTGTTTGGATACTTGCAAAACAATACTATATAGCTTAAGAATACACATTTTGTAGTTGCGGTATAACAACATGGGTGGAATAAATAATGCCAAATTCAGGATAGTGACTACCACTGGGAAGAAGAGAGGTGCACTCTTTTCTATCCGTTATGTCTTGTTTGTTTGCTTTTAGCTAGATGGTAGGTATACCTAGTTCATTATTGTTATTTTCTGTATATTTTGAATGACTGAAAATGTTTCCTAATAAGAAAAAAATCACTTTTAGGCTATTACTTCTATAGTGCTCATTGCCCCGAGAGAAACTACTTGCTTCATAGACAGTTAATCCTCTAGCCCTTAAATAGGAAAAATCCAAATTTTGGGGGAATCTTTACCTAGGTTCTCAGTTTTATTTGCAGCAAAATGTATAAAACTTGAAAATATATTAATGTAACTCTGAAATACAACTACTGGAAAATGTTTCATAACATTCCAATGACCCTCCATCAGTTTGAGTAATAAGAATGCAGAGAGAGTATGAAGCGTATGCCTTTTTACCACGTTATCCCTCTCTAATTTTATTGCTGGGGATGGCATAGCAGTCTGACATACATAATACCAAGGCAGACACAAAGCATTATTGTGTAAGAGTATTATTGCGTTATTACCATGATGCAAGTGAAATTACAGAATAGCTAAATAGATGAAGTTTGTCCCTTGCTTTGATGTTCTTATATTCTGCCCTCTTTCACCCCATGTTCTGTCTTCTCAGAGTTTGTTAAGGCAGTGATAGTTCTCAGACTTACACACTTCTAAATATTCCAAGTTCTAAAATTATCATTGCCTTACCAGGAAATAAAGCTCAATGGTTTAAGTTAAGCAAACAGACCTCAGTTAGTACCATATAACGGTCATATATACTGTATATGAGATAATATACCTTGAGCGACTCTATAAATTTAATCAATTTAATGAACTAATTACTATGCCATACTATTTTTCTATTTGTAGCAAAACTGGAAATGAGACTAGTTAATCTTTAAGATCTTTTCTAGCTCGAACATACACGTAATTCTATTTTATTTCCCCAATCTGCAATATTCTAAGGTATTACTAGGTGAAGTTAAGTAAACATGGCAGAGGAGACAGATTTAAGAATACAAGTCAGAAAAATTTCTTTTAAAGGACTCACATCTAGGAATAGATAAATGGAACAAACAAAACCAGAACAGCGCATAGTAAAATATGCAATGCTGTTTTTCTTCAAAGTGATTTGCTATTATTAGCTATTGTATATTGGGCACCTGTATGTATCACCTCTAAACCTTGGAGTAATGAAAGACATAATTATCCCTACTTTATGTTGATAAAAATAAATATTCAGATAAATTAAGGAAAATATCAAAGTTACCCAGATAATAGATGCAGAATTATAGTTTGATTCAGGTTGTCTGCATACAGAGATGATGCTTAGTTCACTATACTATATTGCCTGCATGACATGCACTTTCTAATTGATTTCTTAGAGTTATTTTTAAATAAAAAAGTAATCTTGCATTATATGCCTGTTGCCAACCATTACATGTAAACAATAAAAAATAAAGGAATGAAAGCAAAAGTATCCCTTCACAGCCCACTTCCTCTCAGTGTTCCCATCTCTTCCTTTACAATTTCAGATCATGCACACACATTATTCTTTGACTTCTTTTTAATGGGAAAAAATTTATTGTGATTATTTCCTATCTGTTCATATAAACTTACTTCAGTGAACCACACCATAATTTATTTAATTTTTTATTTCCTTATTTTTGGATATAAGTTGTTTCTATTTTTTCTTATAAAAATGCTGTAATAAATATATTTGCTTATATAACTGATCTCTTGTGTAAATTTCTCCTGTAGGAGTTTCCTGAAAGTCAGGTGCTATGTCATTAGAGCTCATGAACTCCAAAGCCTGTTCTCCCCATCTCACTCATGCCAAAGTTATTTATTTATTTTCCCTCCGTCTTTCCTTCCCTTGTTTGATGAAGTTTGTTTCACTAATGACTTGCTAAAGTCTGCTTTCTTGCAAAATTCTGCCTCAGTGTTTTTGATTCTTTAAAAATTCCAAGGATTGTTACTTAAAATTTTGTCTTAAAATTTGACATTAAAAAATGATTATAAAAAAAAAAAACCAGCATTGTGTGTTAATGGCCTATATTACATAAATGCCCCAATAATGAATATTATTTTAATTTGTTTTATGGGCATTCTAGGTAAATAAGGGTTGACCCTTGGGTGTATAATGTCTACTAGCGATGTTAGTTTCTTTTATAGAATTTAAAAAGTGATCTAGAAGAAATGATTTAGAAATTAAAGAGGAAGAATATATTAGAAATAATGGAATGAAAGTGAATTTTAGAGACACATTTGAATATCAGCTCTATCATCCCTTAGTTCTGTGGTTTTGGACAAATAATCTTTTTTTTTTTTTTTACTGCCATAGTACTTTATATTTAAATTAGAGTAGTAGTAATAAGAATAAAACTAATAATACTAAATATATTCAAACTTTGTCCAAGGCAGCATTTTGCAAAGTAATTTCACTGGAACCTAAAAAAAAAAAAAAAAAAAATAGTTTCACGGTCAAGTTAACATAAGAAACCTTGAGATAAAAACTTTTACTGCTTTTTTTTTTCCCCACTGTATATCTCAGATGATTTAATATATGAATATGTTTCAGGAACCTGAAAAATCAAGAAATAGTTTGAAACAGTCTCTAAATGATCTCCAAAGCCTATTTTTTTCCTTTCTTTTTTTTCTTTTCTTTCTTTCTTTTTTTCTTTTTTTTAAAAACTACTTTAGAGGGCTTGAGCTGCAAATAACATATTTTTGGGAAATACTTGTAATATTTAAATGTAACCTATACAAAATTTCTGGAATATTTTAGATACTCAGTAATGGTTTCTATTACTATTATAAATCAATTTTAAAAGTATAAAACAAAGGGCTATATAGGAGAGGTAATGGACATTAGAGACGAGGGAATACAAACAATATAATTAATAAAGAACACCCTCCCCAAAGTTTTAGGAGAAATTTTACTCAATAAATGAGCTTTAAAATGTAGCAAGATTTGAGGAGTTTAGAAAGTGAACATCAGAGGTATTCATTTTCAACACAGATGCATTGAATTTCTCCTGTCTTTTCCATCATTGTCCTATGTGTGAGCATATTAGCCTGAGAATAAAGAGCTCTAAAATCTTTCAACACAAAAAACAATAGAATGATGGCCTTGATGACAAGAAATGGGGCAGACACGATAAAAACAGGCATGTTGAGAATGGGATAATTAAACAAAGAAATTGGTAGGTGCTCTTTATTCCTAGAGTTTGATATATTTGTTTGCCTTTTTTTTTTTTTCACACATTGACGGATTCTAGTGAAATAATGATCTCTGTTGATAATTTATTAATTCAGGCCATTTGCTATAAATACAGTAGGCGTCTATGGATTATTTCTGGTATCTTCTAATTGTCTAGTGCTTCTGATATTATTCTATTGATTGCACTTTTCCATTGTGTGTCCCAAAGGCAGAGAAGGGCAAACAGCAATCATGAAATATGAATGAGATGCCTCATTAACCTTTGGGCTTTTGAGTACTTGGAAGCATCTAATCTATGTCATTGGCAAGGAAAGCCTGGGAGCACTGCAGGAGGTAGAGGGGAGAGAGGAAGGACAGTTTCCTTTGTGGTTGGTAAACTCTTGTATGCCAAGTGCTGGCGAGGTGCCTGCTCTCACACAACAGGATCCTGCATTAAACTAGAGACTCTGAAATCTTAGTGGACAGAAATGTAATGCAGAAAGCTTGCTGACATTTAGATCAGGCTGTATCCCCAAAGATTCTGATTCAGCAGCAGAGGGTGGATTTCCATAATCTGCACTTTCACAGGCACCCAGGTGATTACAGTCCAGGTGATCCATGGACTACACTTGGAAGAATATCCATCAGACTCACTCAACAAAGAGGAATAAAGCTGACAAAATTAGATATCTTTTCTTTTCTTTTCTTTTTTTTTTTACCAGAACATGTAGAACTGTTTTTATTTTTGTATATTTTTCATTTGAGATAAATTTCCTACCAAAGTACATAATATTTGGATTAAAGCTATTACTTCCATATCACCGGAAGCTGTTTCATCTACAAAGAAGTCATTGCCATGTGGACTATTTAGGTCTCGTCTTCCCAGATTTTACAGTGGCCTTGCAGATGTGTAGTCATTATTGTGTTAACACTGTCTATTGCAGGGAGAAAACTCAAAAACTTAATATTTTCAAGTGTTAACAAAAAATGCTATGTGATACCAGAGGCTGACTACAAATGACATCAATGTAAATAGTAGATAGAGCTATTAGCCATGAAGTGATAAGCAGAGTAAAATAACAGCACAAGAAGATAGGAAGCCCAGTTTTGTAGGGGGCAGGTGGAAGTGCTTAAAAGAAGAAGAAAGTGAAAATTGTTTCCCATTACCTGCCCTGAAACAACTTTTCTGGTTCTCTCACAAACCATCTGTAGTGTCATAGATTAATGGGAACTGGGGAGGTGAATTATTTGACTCAATGTCTTCTTCCTACCTTCTCTTTTTCTTTGTCTGCTGTAACCTCTCTGATTCCATAGCTTTTCGTTTTATAGCCAAAATCCTAGTTAATTACTTGTATAACAGTCACTTTCTCATACTCACCCTGTAGTCTTTGCTCTCATTTTTTTGGCCCCTTTACCACTCCTGCCTCATGCCTCATGAAAATCTATAATCACCTTCCTCTTTCTCTCTCCAATTGTGATCAAAGAATAACAACACAATTGTTAAGCATAAGAATTATGACAGAGAAGTGCATTATAATAAGAAAAAGAAAAGTCATATGTTCTGAAATACTAGCTATAATAATGATAAGCAAAACAGTGTCACTGGGATATAAAGGGCCTTGAAAATGCTCAGAACATTTGCAGAATTCCTAAAATAGTCTCCATCTAGCAACTCATTCTCCACTAATTAAAATTGCTTTGCCTCAAGGAGTCACTTTCAAGATAAACTATGTTCGATTAGAAAAGCCATATTCTATAATTTTTTACTTTTATTCCACTTCAGACTTTTATTGCTTGCTTTTTCATACATACACACTTTTTTTTTTTTTTTTTTGTCTTCTGAGATGGAGTCTTGCTCTGTTGCCCAGGCTGGAGTGCAGTGACATGATCTCGGTTCACTGCAACCTCCGCCTCCCAGGTGCAAGAGATTCTCCTCCTGCCTCAGCCTACTGAGTATCTGGGAATACAGGCGCCTGCCACATCTGGCTAATTTTTTGTAATTTTAGTAGAGATGGGTTTCACTGCACACACACTTCTTAATTGTTTTAATATTTTAAATAAAAGGTAAACCAGGTTTTCTTAGAAGAAATGAGGGATTTTGCTTTGTCTGAAAACACTGACTTTGTAGCAAAAAACCTGTCTAGTTCTAGACTGTCTTTTAATGAACTTCAGAACACAGTGATATTTAATACATACATTGTATTAATGTAATATATATACATTGTATATATACACTGTACATATATATACACATTATATATATATACACACACACACACACACACATACATTGCCCTCACACCTGTAATCCAGCACTTTGGGAGAATGAGGCAGGTGGATTTCTTGAGCCCACAAGTTTAAGACCAGCCTGGACAACAAAGTGAGACTCAATTTCTACAAAAAATAGTAAAATTAGCTGGGCGTGGTGGTGCAAGCCTGTGGTCCCAACAAAAACAAAAAAAAGACCAATGAATTATACTAGATGGGCATATACAATGTATGTGTGTGTATATATACACATTGTGTATATATACATTGTATAGATACACTGTAATATATACACTATATATACACAATACACTATATATATATACACACACAATGGAATATTGCTCAGCTATAAAAAATGACATCTTGTCATTTACAACAACATGGATAAGCCTGGATGTGCCACATTTTATTTATCTGTTCATCTGTTGATAGACATTTGGGTTGATTCCAAACCTTAGCTATTGTGAATAGAGCTGCAATAAACATGAGAGTGAAGACATCTCTTCTTTTTTTTTTTTTTTTTTTTTTGAGACGGAGTCTTGCTCTGTAGCCCGGGCTGGAGTGCAGTGGCCGGATCTCAGCTCACTGCAAGCTCCGCCTCCCGGGTTCGGGCCATTCTCCTGTCTCAGCCTCCTGAGTAGCTGGGACTACAGGCGCCCGCCACCTCGCCCGGCTAGTTTTTTGTATTTTTTAGTAGAGACGGGGTTTCACCGTGTTAGCCAGGATGGTCTCGATCTCCTGACCTAGTGATCCACCCGTCTCGGCCTCCCAAAGTGCTGGGATTACAGGCTTGAGCCACCGCGCCCGGCCGACATCTCTTCAATGTACTAATTTCTTTTCCTTTGGATAAATACCCAGCAGTGGGGTTGCTGGATCATATGGTAGTTCTATTTTTAGTCGTTTGAGAAAATGCCATGCTGTTTTCCATAATGGCTATATTAATTTACATTCCCACCAACAGTGTATGAGTTCCCTTTTCTTTGCATCCTTGCTAGCACTTGTTATATTTTGTCTTTTTGGCAGTTGTCTTTCTAACTGGAGCAAGATAGTATTCCACTGTGGTTTTGATTTGCATTTGCCTGATTATTAGTAATATTGAGCATTTTTTCATATGTTGCATTTTCATTTGTATGTCTTTTTTGGAGAAGTTTCTATTCAGATCCTTTGTCCATTTTTAATTAAATCATTTGTTATGTTGTTGCTGTTGAGTTTTTGAATATTTTGGATATTAGTCCCTTGTTGGTTGAATAGTTTGCAAATACTTTCTCTCATTCTACAGGTTGTTTCTTCACTCCGTTGACTGCTTCCTTTGCTGTGCAAAAGGTTTTAGTTAGATATAATTTCATTGGTCAATTTTTTGTTTTTGTTGCCTATGCTTCTGAAATCTTACTCATAAAATCTTTGCCTATATCAGTGTTCTGAAGCATTTCTCCTATGTTTTCTTCTGGTAGTTATATAGTTTAGGGTCTTATGTTTGTCTTCAGCCCATTTTAACTAGATTTTAAAAAATAAGGTGAGAGATAAAGGTCTTGTTTCATTCTTCTGTATATGGAGATCCTATTTTCCCAGCACCATTTATTGGACAGGATTTTCTTTCCCTAGGATATGTTCTTGGTGCTTTTGTCAAAAAAGAGTTGGCTAGTGAGGCACCATGGCTCACACCTGTAATCCTAGCACTTTGGGAGAATGAGGCAGGTGGATTTCTTGAGCCCAGAAGTTTAAGACCAGCCTGGACAACAAAGTGAGACTCAATTGCTACAAAAAATAGTAAAATCAGCTGGGCGTGGTGGTGCAAGCCTGTGGTCCCAACAAAAACAAAAAAATGACCAATGAATTATACTACATGGGCAGCTGAGGTAGGAGGATTGCTTGAGCCCAGGAGATTGAGGCTGCAATGAATGGTTTTTGCACCATTGTACTCCAGCCTGGGTGATAGAGTGAGCTCCTGTGCTCGAAAAAATTAATCAGTTGGCTGTAAGTACGTGGATTTATTTCTGGGTTATCTATTCTGTTCCATTCTATGTGTTTGATTTTATGTCAATACCATGCTATTTTGGTTATTATAGCTTTGTAGTATATTTTGGCATAACTTTGTATATTTGTAGTTTATTTTGGTATAATTTTGGCATTGTTTTGCCTCCAGCTTTTTGCTCAGTATTGCTTTGACTGTTTAGGGTCTTTTGTGTTTTCATATAAATTTTATGATTGTTTTTCTATTTTTGTGAATAAGTCATTAGTATTTTGATAGGAATTGCATTGAATATGTAGATGCTTTGGGTGATAGGATCTTTATAACAACAGTTTTCTTCTAATCCATGAACATGGAATGTCTTTCTATATGTGTCCCCTTCAATTTCTTTCACCAATGTTTTGTAGTTTTCCTTGTAGAGGTCTTTCGCCTTCCTGGTTAATTTTATTCATGGCTATTTTATTATTATTATTATTTGTAGTTATTGTGAATGAGATTGCTTTCTTGTTCTTTTTTTCAGCTAGTTTGTCATTGGTGTATAGAAATGCTACCAGTTTTTGTATGTTGATTTTGTGTGTTGCAACTTTCCTGAATTCATTTGTCAGTCCTAAAAGTGTATTGCTACAGTCTAGGTTTTCTCTATATAAGATCATATCATCTGCAAGGGACAATTTGACTTCCTCTTTTCAGATGGATGCCCTTTCTTTCTTTCTCTTGCCTAATTGCTCTTATGTTGATGAAGACCAATGAAAGGTAGGCATCCTTGTCTTGCTCTAGTTCTTAGAGGAAAGGCTTTTAGCTTTTCCCCATTCAGTATGATGTTAGCTGTGAGTTTGTCATATATGGCCTCTATTATGTTGAGATGTGTTCCTTCTATACCTACTTTGTTGAGAATTTTGATCATGAAGGAATGTTGAATTTTATCAAATGCTCTTTTCTTTATCTATTGAAGTCATCAGATGGTTTTTGTCCTTCATTTTGTTGGTGTAATGTATCATACTTATTGATTTGTATATGTTGAACCATCCTCACATTCCTAAGGTAAATCCTGCTTGATCATGGTATATTATGTTTTTGATGTCTTGTTTGGTTTGCTAGTATTCTGTTGAGGACTTTTGCATGTATGTTTATCAGGGATTTTAGCCTGTGGTTTTCTTTCTTTCTTATTTCATTTTTTTTTAAATTCTGTCCTTGTCTGGTTTTGGTATCAGGGTTATGCTGGCCTTGTAGAATGAGTTAGGAAGAAATCCCTCCTCTTTAATTTTTTGGTATAGTTTGAGAAGAGTTGGTGTTCTTTAAAAATTTGGTAGAATTCAGCAGGAAAACTATCCGGGTCTCAGCTTTAATGTGTTGTGACGCATTTTATGACTAATTCAATCCCGTTACTCATTATTGGTCTGCTCAGGTTTTCTCTTTCTTCCTGGTTTAATCTTGCTAGGTTGTATGTGTCCAGGAATATATCCATTACCTCTAGGATTTCTCAATTGTTGGCATATTTATTCATAATAGTCTCTAATGATTCCTTGTATTTTTGTGGTATCAGTTGTAATGTCTCCTTGTTTATTTCTGATTTAATTTTGTGTCTTCTATTATTCTTCATCTAGCTAATGGTTTTTCAATTTTGTTTATCTTTTAAAAAACAACATTTTGTTTGTTGACTTTTGTATTTTATTAGTTTCTATTTTGCTTAGTTCTAGTTTATTCTTTATTATTTATTTCTGCTACTAATTTTGGGTTTTGTTTTCACTTTTCTAGTTCTTCAAAATGCATCATTAAATTCTTTATTTGAAGTTTTTCTAATTTTTAATGTATGGATTTATTGCTGTAAAATTCCCTCAGTACTATTTTTGTTGTGTCCCATACGTTTTGGTATGTTGTTTCCAATTTCATCTTTTTCAAGAAACTTTTTGATTTCCCTTTAAATTTTTTAATTGGCCCTTTGGTCATTCAGGGGCATGTTTTTAAATTTCCACGTATTTGCACAGTTTCCAGAGTTCCTCTTGTTACTAATTTCTAGTCATATTCCATTATGGTCTAAGAAGATACTTAATAAAATTTTTAATTAATTTATTGATATTTGTTCTGTGGTCTTGCATGTAGTTCATCCAGCAGAACATTTCACATGCTGATGAGAAGAATATGTATTTTGTAGTTTTTGGATAAAATGTTCTGTAAATGTCTATTAGGTCCATTTTGCTTATCATGCAGTTTAAATCTGATGTTTCTTTGTTAATTGGCCAACTGGATGATTTGTCCAATTCTAAAAGTGAGGTGTTGAAGTTCCCAATGATTATTGTATTAAGGTCTATGTCTCTCTTTACCTTTAATAATACTTGCTTTATATATCTTGGTGCTCTGTATCGAGTATATATATTTATAATTGTTATATCCTCCAGCTAAATTGATTCCTTTATGTTATATAATAATCCCGTTTGTCTCTTTTTATTTGTTTTTACTTAAAGCCTATTTTATCAAAGTGTAGCTATTCTTGCATGCTTTTGATTTCCATTGCATGGACAATCCTTTTTCATGCCTTCACTGTCAGTCTATGTGTCTCTACAGGTGAAGTGAGTTTCTTGTAGGCAGCATATAGTTGGATCTTTTTTGATTCATTCATTCGGCCTATAGCTTTTAATTGAGGTTTTAAACTGTTTACATTCAAGGTTGTTATAGATTGGTGAGGAGTGGCTCTTGTCATTTTGTTAGATAGCTTCTGATTGTTTTGCATATCCTTATGTTTTTTCATCTTCTCCTATTATTTATTTTGGGATTTGGTGGTTTTCTGTAGTGATAAGGTTTAATTCCTTTTGCTTCCATAATTGTGTATTTGCTTTACCTGTGACTTTTATTTATACTTTCATGTGTTTTCATGATGGTATATACCATCCTTTTGCTTTCAGTTGTAGGACTTGCTTAAGCATTTCTTGTAGGGCTGGTCTAGTGGTGACGAAGTCTCTCAGTTTTTGTTTGTCTGATAGAGACTCATTCTCTTTCATTTCTGAAGAATAGCTTTGCTGAGTATACTATTCTTGACAGCCATTTTTTTTCTTTCATCACTTTGACTATATCATCTCATTCTTTCCTCGCCTATATAGTTTCTGCTGAGAAATCTACTGCTAATGCGATGGAAATTCCCTTATATGTGACTTGATGATTTTCTCTTGCTGGCTTTGTAATCATTTATTTGTCATTGACTTTGATAACATGGCTATAATTTGCCTTGGAGAGGAATTTTGGAGTTAAATTTATTTGGATAATTTTGAACTTCCTGTATCTGGATGTCTGTATTTCTCAAAAGACTTGGAAAACTTTTAGCTATTATTTCATTAAATAGGTTTTCTGTGCCTTCTCCTGTTTCTTCTCTCTCTACAAAATTTGAATGTTTATTTGCTTGATGTTGTCCTGTATGTCATGTAGGCCTTATTATTATTATTTATTAATTATTTTTAGACAGAATCTCTCTCTCTCACACAGTGTCACAATCATGACTGATTGCAGTGTTGACCTCCCAGGCTCAAGCAATCCTTCTGCCTCAGTCCCCTATCCCCAGGTAGCTGGGATCACAGTCATGCACCACCATGCCTAGTTAATTTTTTAAAATTTTAGTAGAGATGAAGTCTTGCTATGTTTTCCCAGGCTGGTCTCAAACTCATGAGCTCAAGTGATCCTCCAGTCTTGGCTTCCCAAAGTGTTACGATTACAGGTGTAAGCCACTATGCCCAGCCTTCTTCATTCTTTTTCACTCTTTTGTTTTTTATTTTTTACATTGGGTAATTTTCAAAAGACCTATCTTCAAGGTTAGAAACTGTTTTTTTCTTCTTAATATAGTCTGTTGTTAAAGGTCTTGATTATACATTTCATTTCATTCATTGAATTATTTCATTCCAAGATTTCTCTTTGTTTCTTTTCTCATATCTTTTTTTTGGTTAAATTTCTCTTTCAGATCACAAATCAGTTTCTTGATTTCTTTGTATTGTCCATCTGTGTTTACTTGTATCTTACTATGTTTCCTTAATGTTATTATTTTGAGTTCCTTTTAAGGTATTTTATAGATGTCTTTTGGGGTCTGTTATTGAAGAATTATTGTGTTCCTCTGGAGGTGTTGTGTTTACTTGCTTTTTCATGTTTCTTGTTGATGTTTATGTTGATATCTATGCATCTGGTGTAACTGTAGCATTTTCTAATTTTATGGAGTAGTTTTCATAGGGAAATATGATTTCTTGTTGGTGTATCTGTAGTGCCTGTTGGTTAGGGTACTTTGGCTTAGGTTCTGAGTGGGTGCCAGAGTGTAATCTCCATATGATTTCTTTGGCTGTAATTAACGTCAGTGGTGTCTGTGAATTCCCTAGTGGTTGTCGTTATTTGTGCAGGCTGTGGTGAGACTTTGCTGGAAACTGGGGTGCCAGTCAGGCCAGTCCTCAGGTCCCTGGGTGGCCTGGGTGAGCCCCAGATGAATCAGTCCTCAGGTCCCTAAATAGTTTGTGTGGGTATTGGCTGTGATGAGAGGACTCTGGGTGGGCCAGTTCTTGGGCCCCTAAATTGGGTGTGTGGGCACTGGTGGTAGTGACAACAGAACCTATGCTGGCTAGTCCTCAGCACCCTGGGTGTGGTGCACAGGCATGGGCAGTGGCAGCCATAGTCTGGCTTGTCTGTTCCTTGGGCTACTCCTTTGGACCCTGGGCAGAGCATGCAGGTGTCAGTGGTGATGACATGGGGACACCTGGTAGGCTGGTCCTTGAGTTCCAAGGTAGTGTGTGTGGGTGCCAATAGTAACGGTGGTGACCCAAGAAGGCTTATCTTTGAGCCATCTCAGGAGGTGCACACATGTATCAGCCGTGGTAGTAGAGGTCTTTGGGCCTCTTGGTGAAGTATGTGGGTGTTGGTAGTAATTGTGGGAGGCAAGGTGGACTAGGTTTTAGGTACCCAGGCAGTGTGATTGGGTATACAATGGCTGCTGGGGTGGGGGCAGGATCACTGTTGTGGAGGCTTGGGCAGGTGGCTCTCAGGCTATAAGGAGCATGTGCTTTGGCTCCCTATGTCTTAGGAGCAGCCTCCACGATGTGCTGGAATGTCTATTCCCTGTGTTGTAGGGTGTTGCATGGGCTTGGGTATCAGAGACATGGCCCACCCCTAGGTCCAGCTGGTGTGATGCTGCAGCCCTCTAGGCAGATGTGGGAGAATGTTGATGGGGCCCCAAGGATATGGAGATGTAGGAGTTATTGGGCTCCAGGGCAGGATATAGTCTGGTGTTGGCTCCACTCGGAAAGTAATGCTGGGCTGCAGCAAGTTGGGTACTGATGGTGGATAAGATGAAGTATGAATTCCCTTGCAGGGATAACATAATTGTGCTGCCTGTAGGCTCAGGGTATGGGAGGGTTGAGGGGCTCACCTGTAGTTAGGATTACAAGCATCTGTGGTGGGAAGGTGGACCATTGGGGATCTCTCATGTATATTTTTCCCGCAATGGGGAGTCTTTCCTGGCTCTTAACTGACCCTGACCATCTGGTTTGCTTCTCTCTTTATGGTGCAATCTCAAGTTTCCATGCCTCAGGGTCACTGTTACTTCTCTGCTGAATCCCAGTGGTTTTGCTTATGCTATTGGACATGTGGTTATCTACTTGCTATTTTGGTCTTTTTTTTTTCAGGAGAGAAGAGTGCTGGGCACCTCTAGTCAGCCATCTTGATGACTGTCAGTATTACTATTTTTTGAGATAAAAAGTAATCTGTCTCTGAATATACCTTTTCTTAGGTAACCACTACTGAAGTCTAATAATGAATGAATCTGTGTTCAAACAAAATTATAACAGAATTCTGGACCTTAAGGGCACCATGGAGATTTTTGATCATGCTCAATAGCCTCTTTTACAAATTATTTGACCAATTAATTCATAATCCACTTTGTTGTAGAAATACTATAGTTGCATACAAGCCATTTATTTTCTTCCTTTTTGTAAAAGTCTAGTGTTGCCTGGGAGAAATTTGGAGGGATTATCTCAGAACACTTAACATAATAGTTTTAAAATTCAGTCATTCATTTATCAAATACTTATCACTTGGCTGTTATATGCCCGGGGATTTTACTGTTTTTGAAAAGGAGAAAAATGACACCTCACTCCATGGAGCTTGTATTCTAGAGATGGGAACATGTAACAAATAAGTAAAAACATAAATAAAATAATTTTAGGTTCTGGAAATTGTGAAGTAACTAAGCAAGGCAATATGATAGAGGGAAGGTAATATAATATTGGCTGTTAAGGGTGCATATCTGATAGTTGACATTGAAGTTGAGATGTGAAGGATAAGAAGGAGTTAACAAAATAAAGACCTGGGGAAAAGGATATTCTAGGAATTTGATGGCAAGTACAATAACATGAGGGTTGAAGTTACTTTGTTTACTAAGAACTGTATTGCTGTAGCATAGTAAGCAATGGAATGAGTGAGCAATTTGAGGTAGAAGAAATATTATGCAAAACTGTACAGGATATGGAAATAGGCTTCAATTTTAATGGTTATACAGGCTGTTGCAAAGGTTTTTTAAAAATCTGATATGGTAAAATATGCTGTTTATGGGGTATAGTTATACAGATTTTGGCAAATGCATGAAGTAATAGAATAGTTTTGATATGGTTTGGCTGTGTTCCCACCCAGATCTCATCTTGAACTGCAGCTCCCACAATTTCCATGTGTTGTGGGAAAGACCCAGTGGGAGGTAATTGAATCATGGGGGCAGGTCTTTCCTGTGCAGTTCTCATGATAGTGAATAGCTCTCATGAAATCTGAGGTTTTATAAAGGGGAGTTCCCTTGCACAAGCTCTCTCTTGCCTGCTGCCATGTAAGATGTCCATTGCTCTTCCACCATGATTGTGAGGCCTCCCTAGCCATGTGGAACTGTGAGTCAATTAAACCTCTTTCATTTATAAATTACCCAGTTTCAGGTATGTCTTTATTAGCATTTTGAGAACAGATGAATACAGGTTTCCTCATGACAAAGTCTCTCACGCTGTGCATTTGTACTCAACTCTTCCTTCTCTCCCAATCCCTAATACCCTATGATATGGTTTGGCTCTGTGTTCCCACCCAAATCTCACCTTGAATTGTAATAATCCCCATGTGTCAAGGGTAGGACCAGGTGGAGACAATTGAATCATGGAGCCAGGTTTCCCCCATGCTGTTCTTGTGATAGTGAGTGAGTTCTCATGAAATCTGATGGTTTTATAAGGGACTTCCGCCTTCTTTTGGCACTCATTCTCTCTCCTGCTGCCTTGTGAAGAGATGCCTTCTGCTATGATTGTAAGTTTCCTGAGGCCTCTCCAGTCGTGTGGAACTGTGAGTCAATTCAACCTCTTTTCTTTATAAATTACCCAGTCTTGGGTATTTCTTAATAGCAGTGTGAAAATGAACTAATATAACCTATGATGTGTTTCCCATCCTATAATAAGTCATATAAAATGGAACCATATGATATGTAGCTTTTTGGATGTGGTTTCTTTTACTTGGCTTGATGCATTTGAGATTCACCTATGTCATGTGAATCAAGCCCATTCCTTTTTATTCGTGAGAAACCTCTTGTTGAATGGGTTTGCTAAAGTTTATCAGTTACCATTTGAGGAGCATATGCATTGTCTCATTTTTAGACTTTAAAAATAAAAACCTCTATAAATATATAAAGGTATTTGCATAAATATAGCTTTTATTTCTCTTGAGTAATTATCTGGAAGTAAGGTTGTTGGGATGTATCAAAGGCATGTGTCTAACTTTATTAAAAACTGCCAAACTATTTTCCAAGGATGCTGTAACATTTTGCATTTCTACCAGCAATGTATGAGATTTCCAGTTGCTCTGTATCCTTCTAAGTAACATGATGTCGCTAATTTTTAAATTTTCTTTTTAACTATTTAAAAAATGCCTGGCAGCAGCCCTATGTGGCCCCTGCCCTGGGAGCAGCCCAGTAGAGTGGGGGCGACTGTGTGCTGAGAAGCTGATCAGGTCTGCCATGGGTGAGGGGCCTGGCCAGAGCTATGGCAGTGGAGCTATGGATCCTTCATAGTGACAGATTTTGGGGTACTTCTGTCTCCTCTGTGTAGTTGATAGTTTGGGTGGCGAAGAGATGCCTGACAGTGTTAAAACCTTTCTCCAGGACCTTGGCAGGGGAATCAAATATTCCATCTAGGGTACTTTTACAGTCTCCAAACTCCATGCTTGAATCCAGCAAAAGGGAGAGGAGCAGCACTGAAGAAGGGCAAGTAGTGTCCTGGCACAGAGAAGAGCCAAGAATATAGAGTAAGAGTGAGAGAGTGAGCCATGTATTGTTAGTAGAACTTTTTGGTGTTGCACTTGGAATGGTGGAGTGTTCTGGTCCTGTCTCCTCCTGTTTTATTGAGTGTTTATTCTTCTGCTTTGGTCAGTGACACCCTGAATTATTGGTGATCTATCATGACATGGAGATGCTCGGTCATGGCTAGAATTCTTCCTCATATCAATCTTCAGTGCTCATTGAGTGCTTCCTTATTTGTGCCTAGCAAAGTTGTGAATGCCATTTGGTTTCAAGATATAGCTGATCTGGCATTTGAGAAACCAGTGAGGAAGCCTCACCCATTTCCTAGTGTCTGCAAAGTAATTGCTGACTTGCTCTCCAACCTTTCACTGCAGGCTCTTTTCCTCAATCAAGGAGTGTTTGTGAGTCTCTTTCCCATCCATCTTGTTGTTCAGCTGGTTAGTCTCCTGCATATGTCTCTTCTCTATGCACTGTGCTGCTTCAAATATTGTTGGTTCAATAAAGGAATTGGAGCGCACCAGCAGTTGTCTAATGTAGAAAGGAATTGGTCTTACTACTTTGGGTTTGGTTTGCCCTTGGCTTTTCTCATGGCAATGCAGGCTTCATTACCAGTGCAGCCATATTATCAGTGGCTGCCTCTTCTCTATCCTTGTTACTTTATTCCTCTATCCTTGTTCTTTATCAGTGCCAATGAAGCCAAGACCCCTGGCACAGCATACCTCTTCCAGTTGTGCCTCTTGTCCTTGGTGATCTTGCTAAGCAACAGACTCTTACAGGACAGTCTACCTGCAGTCTGCCCCGAGCAGCTTAACCTGTTTAGGGCAGTTCCCTTCACTGCATCCATCTCCTGTCAAACTGAAGGCTACTGACATGCAAAGGGCATGGGTGAGATAGGAGGGAGGCTGTATTCACTTCCCCCGCCAGGAAAGGCAGACCTCACTCTGCCAAGGTTCTTCTGTGTATTCCCTTCTTTCTGAGGAATCAGAATTTTTGTCTCTGGTGCACATAAGGCAGAATGTTCCTGACACCGGTGTGTGGATTTTTAACACCATCACGCGTCTGAAAGGAACACAGGTTTTTCTGTAGCTATTTTCTAGCATTTGCCAGTCCGTGTGCCTGGACTGATTTGAATACTTTGTTTTTCTTCTTGTGCCATTTACCCCCACTCCCCACCTTTCCTTCATGCCATCTACTACCCTTGGATGAATGAATTTCATAATTCTAGCTGTTGTATTTTGTGGATTTGTTTTGCGTGTGTGTGTGTGTGTTTCTGTGTTTGTGTGTGTTTCTGTGTTTCTGTGAAGCACATCCATTTGATGTGGGAGGCAAAGGAGTGTTCCACTTGCTCCTGGTCACTCCCTTTATGGCCATCACCGTCTTGTTTTTTGTAACTCAGGTTAGCTATTGGTCTCTCTTGCTCCACTGCAAAAAAAATAAAAATAAAAAATAAAAAAGCCTGAAGGGATGGGGCAGGAGGAAAGGCCTCACAGACAGATCTGCTGGGCTTTGAAGTGATTTTCTTTCTTTCCCTTGAAGAGGAAAAGGCTATTTTCACTGGTACATTTGAAGTCCCCCAAGTATGGGAAGATACCAATTCTGGACAAGTGCCACTGCAACATAACACTCAGAGAACCTGAACTTTTCAACTCTGTTAGTATTGGGGGCAGAAATTCACTGTTGGCCACTGCCAGGTCTGTTTTCATATTTCAAAGGAATATTGGGTGCTGCAAACAGGAACTGAGGGTTAAACTCATTAAACCCATCAATCCTGTGATTGGTGGGTATTTTGCCATCATTTTAAGACACAAAATGTGGGAGGCAGATGTCAAAATACTTGTACAATTTTAAAATGTCACAAGTTTCACATGATACAATTAAAGCTTGTTTCTAACAAAATAAATTTAAAAAATGTCTGGTTGTGTCTAATTGTGGTTTTAATTTGCATTAATGATATTAAGCATCTTTTTATATGCTTATTTGCCATCTGTATATCTCCTTTGCTGAAGGCTCAACTCTTTACTCATTTTTATCAGGTTTGTTGCTTTCTTATTGTTGAGTTTTGAGAGTTTTTAAACATCCTTTTAAAGAAATGTGATTTCTATTGACTTATCTTCAAGTTACCAATTTTATTCTCACTGTGTCATGTGTACAAAATCTTCACTGCAATTACTGTTTCATTTCCAGCATTTCTACTACCCTTCCCTGCCTCCCCACTCCCTTCCTTCCTTCCTTTTCCTTATTTCCTTTTTTTTTTTTTTTTTTTTTTTTTTGAGACGGGGTCTAGCTCTGCGGCCCAGCCTGGAGTGCAGTGGTGCAGTCTTGGCTCATTGCAACCTCCACCTCCCGGGTTCAAGTAATTCTCCTGCCTCAGCCTCCTGAGTAGCTGGGATTACAGGTGCCTGCCACCACACCCAGCTAATTTTTTTTTTTTTGTATTTTTAGTAGACATGGGGTTTCAACTCCTGACCTCGTGATCTGCCTGCCTCAGCCTCCCAAAGTGCTGGGATTACAAGTGTGAGCCACTGCACCTGGCCCCTTCTGTTTCACTCTCTGGGATTTCCCATCTGATCTTGAATTCAAAAGAACATTTTGTAGCCATGAACAAATTAGTCATAATAATTTAAAATTCCTGTCAGATAACGTTAACGTCCATGTCATATCTGAGTGTGGTTCTGTTGATTGCTTTGTCTTTGTCAATGTGTTGTTCCATATTGCCTTTTTATGGGCCTCATATTTTTTTGTTGGGAGCTGGACATTTTATGTAGGACATAGAACTGAGCTAAATAAGTTTTAAGGCTAGTAATAGAACTGGCTTTCTTTCTACTCTTCATAGATTCAAAGCTGTGAACTTGCAGTTTGCTTAGCTTTTTTGTGTTAAAAGAATGGGAGCCATGTTCTTTCCAGTTCACATCCTGATCAGAAGCTCGGAAGTATCCTTGGAAAGTTTAAGCAGTGGCATTATATGATCTGATTGATTTATACTCTAAATGTTATGCTGAGTCCTGGGTGTTAACTGGATAGCAGGAAATCAAAAGAAGAAACAGGAATACCACTTAAATTAAGAGACTATTGCAGTAGTTAAGTAGTTAAATTATCTTAGTTTGGGTTCAGAAATACATTGTTTGCAAAAAATGTTGGCCTACTTAACAGATTGAGTTATATTGTATAAGGTGATTACATACAAGCCAGTTGAATGTTCAAGGACATCTGCCAAAAACCTCTTTTTTTTTTTTTTGAGACAGAGTCTCGCTCTGTCGCCCAAACTGGAGTGCAGTGGCTGGATCTCAGCTCACTGCAACTCCGCCTCCCGGGTTCACGCCATTCTCCTGCTTCAGCCTCCCGAGTAGCTGGGACTACAGGCGCCCACCACCTCGCCCGGCTAGTTTTTTGTATTTTTTAGTAGAGAGGGGGTTTCACCGGGTTATCCAGGATGGTCTCAATCTCCTGACCTTGTGATCCGCCCGTCTCGGCCTCCCAAAGTGCTGGGATTACAGGCTTGAGCCACCGCGCCCGGCCGCCAAAAACCTCGACTCCATTTTTACAAAAGTTGATCTGTAGCCCCTATACATCGCAATGATCATGTATAGGATCGTGTATAGGATCATAATAGACCCACATAGGAATGAGGGGTCTATTAAAGCCACTTCTAATTAATAAAAATAAAACAAAGTCACCTGCCCCAAACCAGATTATAGTAGTCCTTCCTCTGCATTTCCACAGGGGCTACCCATTGCAGTTCTCTGAGTATCCAACACTTCTTGGGAATTTTAGTCCCTGTCTACCTCTCTTCACTCACCTTCCTTCACTCTTTGTTTATTCTCTAAGCTCCAGTATTCTTTCTAGGTTTTCAATACCACAGGCTGACTATAGCTTTAGGATTCTTGCTGCATCTGACCTATTTGCCTAGGCCATTCACACCTGTGACTAAAGATGCTGTGAATTGCAGTATATCAAGAAGAAAATGGATATAAAATTTCAATGAAGCATTTTATTAGCTAATAAATCTACAATCTAGAAGCAGCTATGTACTGCCCTTTAGGCAACATTGTTTATCCATAGATGACCATGAACACATGTTGACAAAAGTGAACAATCTGGCAAAAATCCATTAGATCCTTCAGTGACAGTAGTTCCTGGACCATTCTGGATCTTCTCCAAATGTTTTATTTAGTTGGGTCTTTTGAAAATACAAAGTGTACAATACAAGGACCTGTTACTGGGGCTTTCTCAGGATGTATGCTGTAGACTAGTTTCACGCAGTTGACCTGGGCTTGAAAACTTGGGAAAATGTCAGTTCCTGTTATCTCCCATGATCTCAGTTTTCATTGTCTCATTCTTTATTCTTCTCTTAATTTTGTTTCAGAATGTTTTCATTTCTGGCCCTCATGGATCAAATCAGGATTTCCTAAAATACGTATTGTGACAATAAAAAGTTGAACATATTTTTATTTGGTAAAAGCCAAGGTTGCTTCTTCCAATGAGTGTTAAATCTTCCCATCACCTTCATCCCATGCATACTGGGGCATAGCTATGCACCATTAATATGAATGGTGAATGTTTGGAGTAGCTGTGAGGTCCTAAATGGCACAAGTATGATTGTCAGATAAATTGCACAACACCCATCCCGATTTGAATTTCAGACATATAGTGAATGCTTTTGTAGTAAAATTATGTGCCAGATATTGAATGGGAAGTACTTATAGTAAAAAAGCATTCGCTGTTCAACTAAAATTCAAATTTATCTGGGAGTCCTCTGTTTTTATTAGTTAAATCTGGCAACCCTAGCTACACATACTGTCTTATCAAACTTCGAGAAACCTACCAAGCAAAAACCCTTTAAATTTAGCTATTATTTCGTTAAAAAAAATTATCATTGTACAATGTATAATGAAGACACACAGTCTTCGGGCTGACCTAAGGTGGAAGTTTTGAGCACAGTTGCCCTACAGCCAGCAAGCCCTGCATTGCCTCCTGTGGAAGCCTGGGCCTGCTGAACAGCTTTCTCCCTTTGTCTCATAACCATGTTCACCAACAAGAATGTGAATTCACCAGCTGCCCAACTGAACAGATTCAAGAACAAGGGAAAAGACAGTACAGCAATGAGTCATTATAGCTGACCCACTATTGGCTCTTACAGTTCCTGATATGTTATCTTTAGCATGTGGTTACTTATGTAATCTTACCCAGACACTTACAAACCTTTGTTGCAACAGAATCCTGCATCCCCATTAGGTGCTGTTGAGAAAATTCTTCCTACTTTAGTTTGGCTGCTTCATCACAATAATCTAGAAGTATTAGTAGATACATGCTGGGCTGATTCCTACCTTACTGAAGGTCTGACAAAAGTGAACAATCTGGCAAAAATCCGTTCGATCCTTCAGTGACAGTAGTTCCTGGACCATTCTGGATCTTCTCCAGATCCATAGTCTCCAGATTCATGGTCATGAAAACAGAAGTTGTGACCCAACTCATGAAGCTTCTAGGAGCTTCTGAATTGCCAATTGTGACTCCTGCTCTGAATTGCCAATTGTGACTCCTGCTCTGAATTGCCAATTGTGACTCCTGCACTAAGAGCCATAGGGAATATTGTCACTGGTACAGATGGACAGGCTCAGGTTGTTATTGATGAAGGAGCACTTACCATCTTTCCCAGCCTAAAACTAATGTTCAGAAGGAAGCTACATAGACTATGTCAACCATCATAGTTGGCCTTCAGGACCAGATACAGCAAGCTGTGAACCATAGATTAGTCAGTGTTCTCCCTAAGACAGATTTTAAGACACAAAAGGAAGCCATAGGGGCTGTGACCAACTCTACAAGTGGTGGAACAGTTGAACAGATTGTATACCTTGTTCACTGTGGCATAATAGAACCATTGACAAACCCCTGAACTGTGAAAGATACCAGAATTATTCTGGTTACTCTGGATGCCATTTCAAATATCTTTCAGGTTGCTGAGAAACTAGGTGAAACTGAGAAACTTAGTATAATGATTGAAGAATGTGGAGGCTTAGACAAAATTGAAGCTCTACAAAGCCATGCAAATGAGTTTGTATATAAGACTTCGTTAAGCTTCATTGGGAAGTACTTTTCTGTAGAGGAAGAGGAAGATCAAAATGTGCCAGAAACTACCTCTGAAAGCTAAAGCCTCTATGTTCAGAATGAGACTCTTGCAACCTTTAACATTTAGATCATGTAAGCTGAGGCATACAGTTGTTGTGTCCTATGTGTGGTATAAGTTTGTGTTGCTGTTTCTCTAAGAACTGTTTTTAAATGTGTTTTGTTATTGTAGCATGTTTTACACTGAAACTTGAACAGTTCCAACATGTATATGCCATATGAAGCTTGTCCTCTGAATGGGTTTTGTATTTCTACGTGGAATTTCATATCTCTTGGCATCCTATAAATAAAGATTAAAGTCCATCCTTTTATTTACTTTGAAAAAAAATAACCAAGACTGTAAACCCATACATCAATTTAAAAAATTAACTTATGGTTATGCTTTTCTAATCAAATATTCAGATTCCCCATATTTTTATCTAGGTCTTACCTGTGGTCACACATAACTTCAATATAGACATAATCATGCTGTATAACTTGTCGTATCTTTTTTTTCAGTTATGTACATTTTTCACTTTGCTAAGTAGTTTTTATACTTGTAACTTTAATAGCTTCATGTTTTATGATTTTTATTAAGGAAAAATCTATTGTTAGATAGTCTGGCTCTTTATATTATACACTACTGCATATAATAGTGTACAATACTAGTACTGCCTATTATCCACATATTGTATTATTAAATGTCTTTATACATGTGGCTTTTTACTTTTGGATGGCATATTTAGGATAATGATAAATGTAAATATTAGATGGCTATTGATTGTTTGTTTCTCCCCAAAATTTACATGTTGAAACACTAATTCCCAGTGTGGTGATATTTGGAGATAGGGCCTTTGGGAAGTGGTCATGAGGATAAAGCCCTCATGATGGAATCAGTGACCTTCTAAGAGACACAGGAGACTGCCTGCCTGCCCCGGCCCCCACCACGCTCTCTCTTTGCTATGTGAAAATGTAACCAGGAAGAGGACCCTCACCAGAAACCACAATGGCTGTCACCTTGACTTTGGACTTTCCAGTCTCCAGAACTGTGAGAAATAAATTTCTGTTGTTTAAGCCACCCAGTTTACGTCATTTTTGTTATAGCAGTCCAAATGACAAAGACATTGATGGGAAGGTATAGCCATTTTAATAACATGTTGTAGATTGCTTTCTAAATTTTTATGTCATTTTCCCTCCTAACTTTGTTATGAGTTTTGTTTTAAATATATATTTATGATTTTATTTTACTTTGACAGATAAAATTATATGTACTTATTGTGTACAACGTAATGCTATAACGTGTATATACATTGTGGAATGACTAAATCTAGCTAATTACCATATGTATTACCCCTAATAGTTATTAACTATAGTTTCCATGTTGTACAATAGAAAGACAGATACTGCATGATCTCACTCATACGTGAACTGAAAAAGCTGATGTCATAGAACTAGAGAGGAGAAGGTGGTTGGTTACTTGGGGCTGGGGTGATTTGGCTGATGTTGATCAAAGGATAAAAAATTTCAGTTAGGTAGGAGAAATAAGTTCAAATATGTATATTTTTATACATAGACTCACTGATGTTACGTTTTCTTTTGGTAATTATTGCTTTAAGATTTTTTTGATCAAATCAACTTTTGGGATTTAAATGTTTTTGTTTATTTTAATTTAGTATGCACTAAATAGCTGTCTGATGTATTACCTAGAAAGAAATGATTTTGTCTTTATGTCTAAGTTTTATACATTTTTGTATTATTTCATTCAATATTTTTTCAAAGCTAAGAAAGTTATTTTAAAAAAAGATAAATATTAAATTTATCTTCTAGCAATTTAGAATTCTTTTCTTGTTTAATTTTTCTGGAATTTATTTTAGAGTGAAGTCCTTTCTCAGTTCTATTTTTCAAATGCAAAAATACAATTCTGTAGCATTTAGAAAAATAATTTTGAAAGAAGAGGTTTTTTTTAAATGACATGAATTAAAGGAGATGTGGCTCAAATGATCAACAGAGAAATAGGAAAATATTTACAAATGGTAATTTATTATAATTGTTGATAGATTTATTAAGTGAGAATAAGTAAAAGCAAGAAAATTCAACGGGTTTTTGTTTGCAGTAAGATCATTAAAAAATCCATGTCGAAAAATTAAATCAGTCCCAAGAAAATCTTTACAGAAGCAACCCATTTTACCCTAAGATTTGAACAGTTTCTTGATTAGATTAACACAGTTCCCCAAATGTCAGCAGGAATTAGCCTAAATGATAGGTATTGTTAGAAAAGTTAATTTTTAGAGCTATGTAAGGATAAAAAGAAATGAAGAAATTATGATGGAATTTAGAAAAAGTGCTATTGTCGAGTATGAATTTTTTACTTATCAAACACTCTAATACACTCATTTTCATATTAAAATAAACCTATGGAGCATTATCATTTTTATTTTATATACGAATTTGCGGTTTAATAGTTAAGCAACTACGCTCACATTATATAAAGTGTCAGAATCCCTATTTAAATTCTAGTCTGCTTGAATGCAAAGCCTATTTTAAAAATCACTTTGCTATACTATTTAATAGCTTAAAACATGGACAAAGATGCTTTCATATGAACACTACTGTATACAGTTTTGCCCCATCTCCTACAAATATTCCATATAAGGTTATAATTTGGACCTAAGTTTCTTAAACCTTGATAAAATGGCAGTCCATCTGCACATTGATGAATGTTTCATTCAAAAGAGATAAATAAACAATATTGGGCACTTACATGGCACAGTTTGAGCATTATATAGTGAAAAGGTAATGATCTTGTATGGTACCTTCTCACAGGGAATTTCCCTTCTATGTAGGTTAGTTAGGTAAATAAGTTCAAGATGATATTACAGATTGTAGTAAACAATTTTGGGGTGCTTAAGTTGTTGCCCATGTTTCTGACAACTTTCCGTATCCAAAGGGTTTGGGCACTCATGCTGCGTATCTTCTCCGTTAGCTATTACTGGTTCATCCCGTGGCCCACTAATTCTAGCAGGTTCAACCATTCTCTATCAGTATGAGTTGAGCTCTGAATGCTAATGAATCCTTGCATATTGCTAGACCGTATAAATAAACACAAGAGCTATGTGGCAGTCATATGACAGTATGTGGCTGGAGAAAATGACAAAACTGGTTTGCAAAGATAGAAAATCAAACAGAAATGAATAAGGAGCCAAGATGAGAGACTGAGAAAGAAAAACCAATATATTTTTTCATATCCAGTCTTTTTTTCTGAGGGTGATTACATTCATTTTCTATTTCTATAATTACCACTTAACATTTGGTAGAGTTGTTGCCATTGAAATAAAAGTCTCAAATAATACATACCATAATAAGAAACTGTCCTGGATACAGAAGGCAGCAAAAAGAATACTGTTGTCAGTTTATTGTGCATGACGGCTAGGGAACAGGCAGGACTTCATTGTTAGCTGAATTTTTGAATGATGAGCTGTGTCTATCAGTCAAACAGACTAGGAAGTTGGGAAGAGAATTCTAAATACAGTTTGATAGAAAAGCAAAGACCATAAAGCTTGATGTGGTGACATGGTGACTCTGAACTCTTCCGTCTGATAATCCTTAGTATCCTTAACCTGAATTGTTATGTTCCTGGCATGTATAGACAGGGTATTAAAAGAAATGTTTTCAGAGAAAAAAACTTGGTTTATTAATTACATGGAAGTGCTGGCCGTGAAACTGAATGTTGGATTCTAGTCAAGCACGATACACTGAAATAGATCAAATGACTCTAGTGAGTTGAAGGGTACATGCATTTTTATATCTACAGAAGTGGAAAAAAAAACCCACACAAGTATTCCATCATTCATGGTCTCTGCAGACTTAATCTTCAAGCTTTGAAATATCTTGTTCTCCTTCAGTATCTATATAAAAGCACCCATTTAAAAAATGAAATAGCTTTCCAATTTACTCCACTATTGTCTTAATTGTTGGAACTTGAAGTTTTTCCTTGGAGGTCAGCTTTGGTGAAGTTAGTCCTCTGCTGTGTCCTGGCCTGACTTTCCATCTTTACCAGCTTTTGAAGTGCTATTACCAGGTGGGAAGGAATCATGGCAACTCCTCAGCAGTCCATAGTAATCCAGCTCCCAGAGCACCCAAGTCATTGCTCTACCAGCCATGAGAATAGCATTCCAGAATTACCTTTATTCCCAGCGTTTCCATGGTCAACACGTGGCTCAGTTACTAATAGGAAGAATCTCACCGAACATTCCAGAGCCCAGGTGAAATTTTTATTTACTTACTTTTTATTTTTTTTAGAGCAAAAGAAGCTGAAATATATCAAAGCAGCCAAATAACAGTAAGATCCGGTCTCTAATATATTTTACTCCATTCCACAGAGTATGGTGTGGCAAGATAAGCTTTAATTTCACTTCTCCTTTCAGACCCTGTATTCATTCCTTCCTTATTCAAGGAATATACCTTTGGAATAAGTATGCAAACTTTTTAATAGAATAATGCAGCTGACTTATGCTGTGAAAGACAGCCAAGAGAGAAAGGTTTTATATTTTACAATGGCTCTAACTCTTAAGTATCTATCCCATCTAGTGATTCATTGAATTTCCATTGAACAGCAGCAGAGCCTCTTATGTAACTCCTTGAAGATGGAGCCTGGAGCCCTAGGGTCAAGGACGGGCAGTAGAGGAGGCTCAAGGGGCATGAAAGAAAGCGAGAAGGAGAGTGTTCAGAGTGAAGTAGCTATTTTTTAGGCATAAAGAGTGCATTTGTAAGGAGTGAAGGAAATATCTGTGCATTCTTGCTACTTTGTGTGCTTCAGTGACTATCTAGTACAAATGTATTTGTTCTGATAATGCACTACGGGTCCTCCCAGACATTTTGGAACTGAAAAGGGAATATACTGCTCTTCTTCCATTACACAATCTCATTCTTGTCTTTGTTTTCAATCTGTGTTTTGCCCCTGCTCTATAGGACTGTTTATGCTCTGATCAAGCTGATTTATTGATAGTTCTTAGATACATCAGGTTTCTAGTTAATCATTCTTTATGCAAAAGATTTTGTTTTGGAAATTTATAATATATATTTACTTATTGGCAGGTACATGAATTTAACATTTTTATAAATACTGGTAATTTTCTCTCCAAATAGGTAGTACCTATTGAACATAAATGTAATTTAAATTGAATTTACCATTAAAAGTGCTGACGAGAATACTTCAGTCTTACTGCCATTTAAAAGCTATATGATATCAAACTAAAATGTTTGCTAATCTAGTGGTAATTTTTGTTAATCTGATTCTAGTTTTAACTTGCATTTATTTAATGTCATGAGTTTTAGTATTGTTTGAAATGTTTATAAGCTATTTCTGTTTTTCTTTCTGTTTGCCTTTCGTGGTTACATTTTTATGCTCTTCACAGGATTTCTGATTACATTTTTGTTTTTTCTTATTGGTTTGTAAGAGTTTTCTGTATGTTAAAAAATATTATCTTTTATCTGTCATATTGTTACAAATATTTTTTCTTTGGTTGTTTTATCTTTGACTTATTATGGATATATACCCTAGTACAAATCTACTAAGATTAATAAGAGAAGCTAGCTGGATAAAGAATAACCTTACAAAACTCATAGGTCTTATCTATACTGAAAACAATTTATTTGAGTTGAAAATGAAGAACAACAAAATGCTGACAAAACTATAAAGTATTTTGGAATAAATTTGAAAAGACTGATCAGTATCTCCACAGAAAAATCTATACATTGTATTAAGGGAAAAAGATCTGAATAAAGTTTCAAGTCATACCATGTTTCAGGATGCAGAATATTTCTTTTCTATTTTCAAATAAATATAAACATTTAACAAAGTGCTACTTTACTTTTTTTTTTAAAATGTCACATTTAAAACTAAAATGGATAAATATTAGAAAATGGCTTCTGAAATGATGAAACAATCAAATAGTGATAGGGTTCTTGGCTTGTCAGATACTAAAGCTGACTACAAAGTCACTAGGATAAAAAATGATAATAGCAAAGGAATAGGTAAACAGTAAAAGAGAACCAGAAATATATGTACTATATGCAGAAATGTGATATGTGACAGTTGTTGCATTTCAGTTCATTTATTGAAGCAGATGGTTTCTTTAATAAGTGGTGCTAGCAAAAAATGGCTACTCAATGGAAAAAATACAAGTATATTGTCCTGCCTCACATTATGTAGAAGTTGAAATGTAGCATAGATAATAGTTTAAATATTAAAAAATAAAAAGTGTGGAAGAAAACATAGAAAAACATTTTAAAATATCTTAAAGAATATTTGTTTAAACAAGAAAACAAACCCACAAACCTTAAAAACTCCCTAAAGATTAAAAGGTATATAAGCCCAGAAAAAACATATAAGCAAAATTAAGCTAAAAGCAATAGTCTCAGGGAAATAATTACAGTATTTCTGTCAGATAAAGAGTTAATATATAGAGTTTACCAAAAGCATTGATAAGAAAAAGAGAATAGTCAACAGACAAGAGGCGAAGTGGAAGTATATAAACAGGAAACTCAGGTAAGAAGGAAACCCAAATGCCAGTAAATCAGTAGATGATATTAAACCTCCATTATAGCAGAAAAATGTAAATTTTAAAAATGAGCTTATACTTTTTGCTCATTACATTATCAAAAACTAAAAAGCAATAAAGCTCAATGCTGTCAGAAAGGTAGGCAAAGGGCATTCGTGTATTGGAAGTTGGAGGTTGTCAGGTAATAATGAAAATCAGTAATTAAAAATATATATAGCCTTTTATCCAGCAATCTCATTTCTGGGAATCTTTCTTATATAAATCAAAACACTAATATATAAAGATTTTACTTTACAAAATTGTAATGTATTATTTCTGTGGTGAAAAAAAAACCCTGGAAAAATCATTAACATCCATTCATGTAGGAATGGTTAGAAAACAGAGGCATTTATGCGCTGCAGATCTGAGCATCAACTGAAATAAATTTTTTCTTTTTTAGAGTAGAAGATTAATTAAACAATATCCAGTCCATAACCACCATTAAGTATTTTGAATGTCATTGGTAATTCAATGGGATATTATGTGACTATCATAAAATGAGTTTGATCTATATTTATTGACTTGAAGGGATGCCCATAACCTGTTTAAGGATGAAAGAAGTAACAGAGAAATGAGTATCATATGATCTTACTGTTAAAACAACAGATAAAAAGAAAACTAAACATAGTTGGAGATGGGGCCCAGGAAAAGACAGGATAGGATTAAGAAAGGAAAAATACTTTTGCCAGATAGAAAAAAAGGTACAATACTAAGGGAAAATTCTACCTTTCTCAGTCTTATTTCACGATAGCACATAAAAGGATCAAGTAACATTTAACATCCTGATGAAGAGCAGGCTGCTGAAAACACTGCTCTGGAAAGTGGTGACTCTGTGATACTTCCCCATATGCCCAAATTCCAAGGAGAAATCCCCCAACTAACAGGTACTCTTTAATGTTTTCTGATGCACAAACTTGTGTATACCTTTCAGCCTCAGAGTGGCTGTCAATCCTAAACAAGCCACATAACAGTTGTTTCCAGCAATGACAATGTAGTCTTAGGGTTAAAAGCAAAACTTTGTCTATGAACAGATGATTGGATAAAGAAAATGTGGTGGAGGCCGAGGTGGGCGGATCATGAGGTCAGGAGTTCAAGACTAGCTGAGCCAACATGGTGAGACCCTGTGGGCACCTGTAATCCCAGCCACTCGGGAGGCTAAGGCAGGAGAATCACTTGAATCTGGGAGACGGATGTTGCAGTGAGCTGAGATCATGCCACTGCACTCCAGCCTGGGTGACAGAGTAAGACTCCATCTCAAAAAAAAGAAAATGTGTATATATATGTGTGTGTGTGTGTGTGTGTGTGTGTGTGTGTGTGTGTGTGTATCAAGTAATAGCTCTATATATTACTTGAACATAAAAAAGAATAAAATCATGTCTTTCGCAGCCACATGGATGGAACTGGAGGGCATTATCTTAAGTGAAATAACTCAAACAGAAATTCAAATACCATCTGTTCTCATATGTTGGAGCTAAACACAGGGTACACATGGACATACAGAGTGGAGTAATGGACATTGGAGACTCCAAAAGATGGGACAGTAGGAGGGATAAAAAAATTACTTGTTGGGTACAATGTTCACTATTCAGGTGATGGATACACTAAAAACCCAAGTTCTACCACTATGCAACATATGCATGGTGCTTATATTCTACCACTATGCAACATATGCATGGTGCATAATACATAGGAAGTCTGTATTTGTACCTCCTCAGTCTATAAAAATTAAAAAAAAAATTTAAAGCACAACTTTAGTTCTTTAATCCCTTGAAATTTTCGTTTATCTGTAAAACGGGATGGTAATATCTGGGTTTTATTGTAAGTATTTCATAAAGTAGCGTATGCAATTTATGAGTCAATAGGAAGCTATCAGTAAATAATGGCAATTATTTTTTTTTTTTTTTTTTTTTTTTTGAGACGGAGTCTCGCTCTGTCACCCAGGCTGGAGTGCAGTGGCCGGATCTCGACTCACTGCAAGCTCCGCCTCCCGGGTTTACGCCATTCTCCTGCCTCAGCCTCCCGAGTAGCTGGGACTACAGGCGCTCGCCAACACGCCCGGCTAGTTTTTTGTATTTTTTTAGTAGCGACGGGGTTTCACCGTGTTAGCCAGGATGGTCTCGATCTCCTGGCCTCGTGATCCGCCCGTCTCGGCCTCCCAAAGTGCTGGGATTACAGGCTTGAGCCACCGCGCCCGGCCAATAATGGCAATTATTATTGGGACATATGTGTATTGTCTTCCTAGTTGTATTTTCAGCCATTTCTTGAAGGTTCACAGAAAGTGATCACAGGTGGTCCCTTGGCTCCTGCCTCTAAGGCACAAATTTTGATGGCCAAGTATTACATGAAAGAGAGAGACTAAGCTGAATAGCTGGGCTGGGGGTCCCACTGGGATGAGATCACTAACAGTTCTTTATTGATAACTACCAGAGGCAGAGACTATATTTTTTCCCCAATATGTGTTACCCCTTTTCCATTATAAAATAATCCCAATTTTATGCTGGGTGGTAATGTGCCTGTCTAAATGACCACATTGTTTAACTCTACTTGCAGCATGGTTGCCTTGTAACTCTGCAGAATTGTTAAGAGGGACTTCTTTAAGATTACCTGAAGAGAATTGGCTCATCTGAGGGGACCATTTCTTTTATTTTCCTTCTCTTTCCAGGTAACAGAAATGTTTATGCAATTGCTGGGATTTCAATAAAGATTGTATGCTATGAGGTAATCTTACAAATAAAAACCACCTGCTAAAATGATATAACAGAAAGGTTCAAGGACCTTAGACTCTTTATTACAGTGGGGAATCATAATAGTTCTGAGATTCATATCTCTGGATGTCTTTTAAAGGAATCTGTATTATTTAGGCTGCTCTTACCTTGAGGTTCTCACTATATGCAACCATACTTGATCTAACTAATATGGTTAAGTCCTTAATTCTTCCTCGAGGCCTACAGTTTAAAAGGTTATCAGGAATGGGAGAGATTTAAAAAAATGATATTTAAATTTGTTAGATATTTTCTGAGAAGTATAAAGTAAAATTTTAAAATCATAATATCAAACTCAATAACACATGGCACAGTGTTGATAAGATTGCCTGATATGCCAAGATTGTCAGCAGAGCAGAGCCTGGATCCGTTGTCACAAAATTGCCTAGAAATTCTTAATTTCAGGTCAAGGCCTTCCAACTAACTACAAAGATAAAGCAGTATAGATGAACAATAGGGTCAATTCTCATAAACTTCAATGAGGACATTATAAAACAGGTTTTCATTTCCTTTTATGAGGTTTAATGCCAAAGTATGTCCGTTATTTTTGCCAGAGAGCTGTTACTGCACCTAAGTCACACATAAAACTTTTCATGATCCAAGGAGGACTGAAAATCTACTCAATTGCCCAAAAGTCTCAATTTATATCGAGTTGTATTTTACCTATTTTCATAAAATGTCTTTAGTAATCTATCGACACCTAAGTACTTTGATATCCATGAAGCAAAGCTGTGAGTGAAACTTCTGTGATATTCCTGAGGGCCTGGAATGACCTTCAGTATTCAATGTTAGCCAAAGTACGAAAATTCACTCTTTTCAAATGTAAATCATTTAGTTTACAAAATCAAATATTAGATTAAATATATACTTGCACATGACATTTTAAAAAATCGTCATTGACCGTTAAGCAGTCCTTAGGGCTTTATGGACTATAAGAAAACACAACATATTGAGATGATAGTTTCTACAGAGTGAAATTCATATATGCAAAATTCATCTGTGTAATGCACAAAATAATGGCAGCTAGCGGGAGGATGCAGAACTATGAAATGATATAAATTCAAGAAACAAAACACATTCTTGTAAAATGTTCTTAGTTAGCAAACCAAACTAGAAATCACTAAAATGAGATCTATAACACATTTTTGTAACAGTATACATTTTTTTGTAATACAATTAATACCTATCTTCTTTTGTTTCTAGACATTTGAATGTCTATTTACTCCTACAGTTTCACAGAAACTTGCTTCTGGCATTTTAATCAAATATAGGTCTTTTCTCTGATTATGACTCTTGAATTATTACTTTTCACTCATAGTGCCAATTTCTTAACTTGTTCTATTTATTTTATGCAATAGTCTTCAAGTCAGAATCTTCAAAGAAATCTTCATATGAGTCATTAAAATGCATTTTCTAATTTGGCCAGGTTAAAATATATAATGTGATTTACATATAAAATTAGATGAAATTTTCTTATGCACTTTTAAGAGGGGCTGTATGGATATTTGAAAATTTTATTTGGCAACTATCAGAAGTCACTGAACATTTTAATTGCAACGAAGATTGGTTGAATTAGTCTTGATCTACTTATTCTTCAATATTTTCAATTGAATTGAATTAATTTTCAATTAAGAATTCTCATTGTACTGAAATAAATTATGAAAATATTTACAATGATTATGTGCAAGTAATAGAATTATAGGTGCTTTTGATTACCTTATAGAATCTTCCTTGGATTCTTCAAATTTTCCATAATAAGCATTCTCCAGACTTTGAGCTGGAGGTTTGTGTGTGAGAGGCTTATTGGGAACTTGTCTTGAGAAGAGCTGTAATACAGGGAAGGACTCAGGGTTGGGCAGAGCAAGAAGTTGAACTGTGATGTGGATGATAAAGAGGCCTCTGCCAATTCCTCTTTTGCTCAGGACCGGGGATGGCTCTTCAAAAAAACCTAATAGGCTTTACTTCCCATCATCTGGTAGAGCATGTGTCTTACCAGGACATCCTGGGTGATCATAATCTCTTGCTCACTAATACCTGCTGATAGGGTGTTATCACATCATTCTGTAGAATGTCCAGAGAAGGGGTCAACAAATTTCAGTCCATGAACCAAATATGGCCCACCACCAGCTTTTGCAAGTGAAATTTCATTGGAAAACAACCATGCCTATTTGTTTGAGACTTGTCTGTGGCTTTTTTTGTATTTTCATGTTTGCAATGTATTGTATGGCTTGCAATGTCTAAAATATTAGTATTTGCTGTATAGCCGTTTACAGAGAAAGCTTGCTAATCTGTGTGGTCTGGGCCATCTTCAGATTATATTGTGAAAGAAAACAACTGAGTCAATGGAGCTCGTTAATTCACTGCTACAGGTATACCCTACATATGGCCATGATGAAAAATCATAAAATCTTAGATACGTTCCTCTCTGGCTATCACTAATTACTAATTATCCTTCTAGTTCTCTAATTTCTTTACTTCTACTCAGCCTAATCTTTGATCTTAAATAAGAACACCACTCCCTTGAAGGAGGCACAGTGATTCTATCATCCGCCTCCTTGTTTTATGGTCTTTTCTATTTATAGGTGCCATAGTCTATTGGATTCCACAATTTCCATCAGACTGTAACTAGTACTGTAAATGTTTTTAATTCCTATTCTTACAGCTATATCATCTCCCCTTTTACTTAACCTGTTATACATCCATGCTAATCAAAATTTATAGCCTCCAATCTTGGCTGGACTTGAAAAAGCTTATATTGGCTTCTGGTCATCTCCTCCGAATTTACAAATAAACTATTTTAAATGTTAATACTCTCTTCAAAAGTTTCCTAAATAGTCTTCATAGTGAATGATCTTGTATCCTCCCACGTAGAGAAATAGCATGCTCTCAGTGCTTCCTTAGTTTGGTGTTTGTACCTTATGCTTTGTCTCTTTTTAAAAGTTTTATCCTGACGTGGAAAAAGCAAAGCCCTTCTTTCCTGATTGCTGTGACCTCTTAATCTATCATTCTGTTCTCTCTTGGTTCCTAAGTCATTTTCCATGCCTTACATTCAGGGATTGAAAAGTCCTTATTTTTTTCATCCTGCGGAATAAAACTTATATCATGGATTCTTTACTTAGCTATTATTTGGTCTACGGTTAATTCTCTCAGCTGTGATTCTTGGCATATAAAAACCCAGGAATATTTAAAAATACATTCCTTGCATGTAAAATCCCAGAAAAATTTTTTCTTTCCATAAAGTCTGGAGTTCTAGACTATTGTCTTTCTCTGAAATGAAAAGATTCTAGCTAAAACTTTGTGCTATGATTTAATGCATCTAGCACAAATGTCCTTCCCTTTTCTTTCCTACCAGAAATGTCCTTCCCTTTCCTCACATCATTCTCATATCTTAGTTTTAATAGTCAAGTAGACACATGGGGTGGTAAAAACTTCCAATTATGGAGAAGCAAAAACTTATTCCATAATCCAAAACATTAGTCTGTAATTAAAACCTGTGTTAACTGTATCTGTTTATATATTTGAATGAATGAAAAGTATTTTTTAATCCATTTGACTGTTTAAAATTACCTCCTTAATAACGTGATTCATTTACAAAATATGTATCATGGAAAAAGTCCAACCTAATAAATATATATCAGTTTTATCTACGGCATAGAATTCCACTATAAAGTGGATATATGATTATTTCACTTACCTCTTATTCACAGTTCTTGGGTTACATTTTAACTTTTCATTATAATTTTTATATTATAAACAATAATGGAATTATTTGTTTACTTTTTCTTCCCCACTTGAAACTTTAGCACTGTGTTCTTGGTATATTCACTTTTATACTCTTAAAATGTTAAACTCTACCTGCTACCTATTAAGACATCAACTTATATATGTTTAATTAATAAAGGAATCAGTTAATTCCTTACTTTAATGTATCTGATAAACTCTATCAATAATATTTAACTGACTGCTTAGACAGAGACAGCAAGTGTGTGAGAGACTCATTAATAAGATAGGGAAATAAATTATAGTCTATCATATATATGACATTGATTTGAATATGAAGAGTATATTAATCACAAAAATCTGGTTGTGGTATCATTAAGTATGATAATTTTAAAATTATATGTACACATAAAACCTCAAGAAAGGGGAAGATTAGAAATTCTTGAGCAATTTAGTGAAAACATATGTGATTTGGCTATGTACATCTGTATTAAAAGTAGAAGTAAGAAATAAGGGACATTTTCTCTATTTGCTAACAATATGACCTTATATATAAAAAATTCCAAAGACTCCATTAAAAAAATGTTGGAACTGATAAATGAATTCAGTAAAGTTGCAGATACAAAATCAATGTACAAAAATCAGTAGTGTTTCTACACACTATAATAAACTATCCAAAAAATTAAGAAAAAATCTCATTTGCAATAGCAAAAAAGAGAAAAACTTAAGCATAAATTTAACCAAGGAGGTTAAAGACCTGTATATTAAAAACTATAAAACACTGTTGAAAGAAATTGAAGAAAACACAAACAAATGGAAAGATATTCCATGTTCTTGGATTTTAAGTATTAATATTGTTAAAATGTCTATGATAGAGACACCTACAGATTCAATGAAATCTCATCAAAATTCTAATGTCATTTTTTAACAGAAATAGAAAAAATTCTAAAATTTGCGTGAGACCACAAAAGACCCTGAAGAGCCAAAATAATTTTGATCCCAAAGAACAAAGCTTGAGGTATCAGACTACCTGACTTCAAAATATACTGCAAGCTATAGTTATCAAAACAGTATGGTATTGACATAAAGACAGACACCTAGATCAATGGAACAGAACAGAAAGCCAGAAATAAACTTGCACATTTGTGATCAATTCATTTTCGACAATGGTGTCAAGAACCCACAATGGGGGAAGCATAGTCTTCAATAAATGGTACGGTGAAAACTGGTTATCCACATGCAGAAGAACAAAATTAGATCCTTATCTCACACCATATACAAAAATTAACTCAAAATTGATTATAGACTTAAATATAAGAACTGAAACATAAGACTACTAGAAGAAAACGTAGAGTAAAAACTCCACAATACTGGTCTGGTCTGGCAATGATTTTTTGAATATGACCCAGAAAACGTAGGCAACAGAAACAAAACAAAAATAGATAAGTGAGACAATGTCAAACTAAAAAGATTCTGCACAGCTCAGGAAGCAATTAACAGAATGAAAAAAACAATCTACAGAATGGGAGAAAATATTTGCAAATTATACATCTGATAAGGTATTAACATTTAAAGTTTATGAGGAACTTAATTCAAAGCCAAAAAACCAAAAAACCTGAATAAAAATGGAAAGGGAACCCATAAATATTTCTCAAAAAAATGCATACAAGTGCCCAAAATATTCATGAAAAAATGCTCAGCCTCATTAATCTTTAGGTAAATGCAATCAAAACCACAATGTTAGAATAGCTACTATCGAAAAGATGAAAGATAAATGCTAGCAAGGATGTGAAGAAAAGGAAACCCTCCCTTGTACACTGTTGGTGAAAATGTAAATAATACAGCCATTATGGAAAATGGTATGGAGTTTCCTTAAAAAAACTAAAAATAGAACTACTGTATGATCTAGCGGTCCCACTTCTGGGTATACATCCAAAGAAACTGCAATCAATATGTTGAGGGGATATCTGCACTCCCACATTCATGGCAGCAAATTATTCCCAATAGCCAAGATATGAAGTCAATGTAAGTGTCCATCAACAAATGAATTAGAAAATGTGGAATAGTGCATATATGTATGTGTGTAAATATATATACAAATATGTGTATATAATTCAGCCTTAATAAAGAAGGAAACTTTGTTATTTGTGACAACATGGATGAACCTGGAGGACATACGCTAAGTGAAATAAGCCAGGCACAGAAAGACAATACTGAACTTGAACTCATAGAAGTTGAGAGTAGAATTATGGTTACCAGAGGCTGGAGTGGAGTGGGGAAGAGAAGGAATGGAAAGTTGTTGATCGAAGTGTTCAAAGTTGTAAAGAGGAGGAGTAAGTTTTGAGATCTATTGTAGAGCGGAGTGACCATAGTTCGTAATAATGTAGTATACATTTCAAAATAAGAGAGTAAATTTCAAATTTCTCACCACAGAAACTTATAAGTGAGGTGCTAGATATGTTAATTAGCTTGATTTATTTATTCCCCATTATATATGTATATGAAAACATTACATTGTACCCCATAAATGTATACGACTATGATTTGTCAATTAAAAGTATTAAGAAATGTAGAAGTAAGTGGGAGAGCACAGGTTAATCTCAAGAACAGAATTACTTTCTACAGCTTGCAAATACCAAATCAAGAATGGTTTTCATTGACACAGTTGATGTTCACCAGGGTGATATAATTTTAAGGCATGGTAATACCCCTCCTGATAGAAACACCTCTCCAAGGACTTATCACTGATGCTTGAGAATCCACCGTTGTCAGTTAATCCCTTCAGGTTACTAAAACAATTATTCCTTTTTGAAATGCATATACTCTTGAGAAATCATTTTAATAACTGCAAGACATTTTAAATGAGAGACATAAGACTGATAGCCATGGAGAATACAGGACAGGGTAGAAGAAAGGTCATTGGTATTAGAGAATTAAGAGTCAATGGCAACAGTGTATGCTATCCAGACTCAATGGCTCCAAGAAGAGACCCTAGGTTTATGAGTTACCTCACTAGATGACCTTTGATACTCACCTCTAGCAGTGACTGTTCACACATTTTAAAGTGTTTGGATTGCAAAAGAAAGGAGGCTAAAGAGAAGGCCTGCTGGTCCCTTAAAAATCCATAGCTCCAGTTCCAACCTTCCTTCTAAACTCTGTACCTGCATCTTCACGATACCTCTGTTGGGATGTTGTACAGATATGCCAAACTGAAATTTTCTTCTATAGACTTTGCTTTTCAAATGTCTATTACAATGTTTTTTATGTAATACTTGCTTAATAGATATTTCTTCAATGACGACATGTAGAACCTTTGCTTGATCGATTTGCACCACAGATTATTACTTACTGCAATGTTGGCCTGGTTAATCATACATTATGGAATCCAGAGAAGACTTCAGAGATTTTTCTAATTCAAACCACTCATTTTATTTTTGAAAAACAATTGGAGGGAAGGTAAATTTCACCAGGTGGCAGAAGTAGAAATAGAATTCAGATCTCTTGACTTTAAATCATATGTACATTTAGGTCTTATTTCTACTTAGCAATTTGGATAATTCATTGTCTAATTACTTTCTAGCTTAGAAGCATTTTCTTCCTTCATACTCAAGAGTATTATTCAGCTTCACAGCTAAACTATATCACTATCAGCTTAAGTTACTAATCCCTTTGCTGATTTTAGATTCAATTTATGGCATAACTTTTTTTACACTTTACTTCCTTTCCTTTCAGAAAAAACACAACTGAAATTATTCAAAATGTCTCTGATTTAACATGATACACTGTTTGAATGCCATGTAGTCCACAGTCTCCCTAGGAAATACTGTCAATTTAAACGGTACTAATTTCATCTCAATGCACAGAAGTCCTTGTCACTTTGTAAAATATCTTGTGCGGTGGGAATCTGTTTTTTAAAAGGTCAAAAATCTTTTGGGTTTAGTGAATCAATACCATCTATTCAGGGATGAACTAGCGCTCCCCTATTCAGGACAGTAGATGGACACATTTATAAGAGCAGTAGAAGATGTTTCTAGGAGAGTGGTGACATGCTTTAAATTTCATGTGGAATTGAATACAAACTTGCTACACTTGAACAGACCAAAAGATAAAATGTCAGCCTAAGAACTGGGAGAACAGGAAGCTTCAGGCCCATAGCAACAGAGGGATAAGTGATACAAAAGGAAGTGGATTAAATCGTCACTTCTGAATCTGTGACCACATCTTCTCTCACAGCAATTGGAAATTCTAAGGGTATGCAGTTGCCAGACTTTGTGAACAGTTTGGTTGTTGAGTTATCAATAAACTCTGAAAAATATTAATGACACAGGTTCAGAAGTCAATGGCTTAACGTAGGGGTCATTTTTCCTTGATGGTTTATGGTTTTGCTGTGTTGCTTTTCTCAAATCACCTAATAATTTCTGAACATACACTCTGTGTACAACTTTGGAGCAATTAGGCCTACCCTTATCAGAAAGAGAAATGAGCCCGTGTCTGTGCCACAGAAACATGAAGTTGGAATCATAGACTAAAATAGAACTCAATTAACTTTGTTTTGATTATTTTAAATTCCCCTGACTTTCAGAATCATGGAACCTGTGGGCTGATAAGACCTGTGTGGTTTGTATCCTTACTATCATTCTCCAGATTATCTGTCTTCTCTGCTTGAACATCTTTAGCAATGGGAACTGAGGATTTCCTAAAGCAGATCATTCTTTTTTTTAAGATAATTTGCATTTTAGGAATTTTTTTATGGAGCTGGAGTTAGTTTTATTTTTAAATCATTGACCAATTAGTTGTCTAATTAGGATTTTGTATTGTCTCTGAGATGCATAAGAGATCTTTTTTCTTCTCTGGTACTAAAATGAGGTACAACAAAAAGAACATCTTGGGCTTCCCCTGAGGTTAGAATATATAATCAACATTATGCAGTATAAATAATACTAAATGAGGCCAACAGTTTTGACCAAGCAGCTTTCTTCCTCCAAAATATACAAGCAGTCTGAACATTAAAGCAAAATTTACAAATAAATATATGTTTCAGTTCATTCAAAGACTTCCCCAGAAGTCCAGGGAGTCATCAATGCTGGGTGGAGGCCTTTCCATTTTTCTCTCCTAAACAGAGGAATCCCCCACCTTTCCACCAGCTGCTAGAGGAATGATTTTAATGTCTGGGTAGCTGAGTTCTTCCTCTCATCTCAGCCCATGCAACTCTCCTTCTTTTAGTCTTCTTTTCTTAGGCGGAGCAATTTGTTTTTGAGCAAAAGGAATGGAATCATGAATCTGCATACATGTCTCAGCATTAACACCTTTTGGGATTAACTTCTTCAGGTTTACAGGCCTCTTTATTTTTTTCTTTTTTCTTTTTTTTTTTCGAGGCGGAGTCTCACTCTGTCGCCCAGACTGGATACAGGCCTCTTTATGTTTTTCCTGTTTTATTTGTCTCCTTCTCTATCCTAGGACGGCAGAAAAGTTCCCAGGTTTGTCCAAGCTGAAGCTGGTCTGCAGCAGCTGGGCTAGCAGAAAGCCACCTGGGCAGGGCAGGTGGAGAGCAGGCGATCAGAGCAGTGTGGGCTGCAGAGAAAGCAGAAGCTCAATAGGAAACCCCTGGGGGCATAGGCAGGACAGGTGAGGTGAAGGGGCTGAAGGGTGAATTCAGGCCTTAGGCTTTTGGGACACAGGTTTCCATGGAAAGCTTATGCCAGCCTGAGCTGCAAGGTTGCCGAGGCACTGCTGTGGGCCTGTGCCTCATATAGAGCTCCACAGATATTCTTGAACCAGTACTGTCCATTCACAAGCTGCAGTCAGGGACCTGAGGACAGTCTCCCTCTCCACCCTCTTAATGCTGTACTCACTTTAAAGGAGAGAAGCTTAAAGGGATTCCATCACCTATCACAGAGCATATATTGAAGGGTGCATTTCAAGTTGAGAGCCTTTAATTTCATAATTGGCACAGAGAGATCAAACTGAAACCATTCAAGTCAACCTTTCGGTCTTGCAGTGTGACCTTGCATAAAGGCAGGACTCCGGTGGAAGCCCTGACTCCCATTCAAGTTACAGGTCAGCCTGAGGCCAGAATTTAACAAAGTGTAAGACTGGAAGAAATTTGAGAGATAGTGAACCAAAGATGAGAGAACGTGAGGGACATGTTGTTTGAATACATCTTTGTGAAAGATTTTGACACAAGACTTTAATCATAGCTGATAGGTCCATGACAGTACTGGTGGTAATACACTTTTATGGAAAACAAAGAAGCGTGGAATCTTAGATATGTAAAAAGAAAATCATAGTAAAGAATCAATATCATGTACTCAAAGACCTAGAAAGGACCCAGAAGTCTTGCAAATTTCCCTGGGATTTTTAAAACCTGCTCATTTGCTTCTAAATAAACCAGCATCTCTCTAAAATGCCAAAGGTGAGGTGAAACAAACAAGCAAGCAAACACATGGTTTAAAAAAATTGTTTTCCTGATTATATCAGGGAAAATGTCTTCTCACAGACTTTAGGGATTCAAACATTTTAAAAATGTATTTTAAAGACAAATGTCACATTACATTATTTTCTAGTATTTCTAGTAGTGCAAATAGTTAAATTTCCTCTAGGTTTAAAAGTGACTTTATGGATTAATCTGTGAATCAATTGTAAGTAACATTATTACTATGAAAAATAAGTTTGAAGTTTTAGAATCATTCATTTATAAACAATATAGTTTTTACATTGGGGAATATCTTTAGTTATCAATTAAATACATGGTTGATAGAGTTCATGTTTAAAATTAAATGCTTTTAGAATACAATAAAATCTTAGTAAATGTCAAGTTGTTAGTCATTAAAATGTGATTTGGAAGAATAGCATGCATTGTTTTCCAGTGGTGCAGGTTCAAACAACAACATAATTGCAATAATTAATAGATTTTTCATTAAAACGTCTGAATTACTTTTCTTCGTGGAATAAAGATTCTAAACTTCTCCATAAAATGTTGTTGTTATTCTGAATAACTGCTGCCACTATCTTAAGTCTCCAATCCAAAATAATAACAAAGAGAACCATCTTTCAAGAAGTAATAAAACCATATGACAATAAAGGGAAAAAAGCAAAATTCTAAGATGCCGTATTGTTGAGTACAGATATTCAAGTTTAATAGCAGTTTAAAAAGCATGTTATTTCAGCAAGAAGAAAAGAAATATAAAAAGAGGCACAAATTTAGAAATTAGACCCAAACTAAATTTCAAATGCAATTTGAATAAGATAGTCCCCAACTTATAAGAGTATGATCTGTGATTTTTTGATTTATGATGGTGTGAAAATAGCATTCATTTTGAGAAACTGTGCTTTGTATTTTCATTCAAAAAAAATTTTTTTTTGAGACAGAGTCTCGCTGTGTCACCCAGGTTGGAATGCAGTGGCGCGATCTCAGCTCACTGCAACCTCCCCCTTGCGGGTTCAAGCAGTTTTCATGCCTCAGCCTCTCCAGTAGCTGGGACTACAGGCATGGGACACCACAACTGGCTACTTTTTGTATTTTTAGTAGAGAAGAGGTTTCACCATGTTGGCCAGACTAGACTCGAACTCCTGACCTCATGTGATTCACCTGCCTTGTCCTCCCAAAGTGCTGGGATTACAGGCATGAGCCCCCGTGCCCAGACAATTCAGATTTTTAAATAATAACTTTATTATGGAATAGTCTCTGTGTTAAGTGATTTTTTTCTCAATTGTAGATTAGTGTAAGCGTTCTGAGCATGTGTAAGGTAGGTGAGGCTGAGTTACGATGTTCACTTTGTTAGGCATATTAAATGCATTTTCAACTTATATTTTTCACTGAAGATGAGTTTATTGGGCTGTAATCCTATCATAAGACAAGGAGTATCTGTATAGAGATTATAGCCATAGATTCTCAAATTGTATGAATGAATTGTACCATGGTAATGAGAACATAACGTGGTGAGAAAAAAATATTTATTTGCACCTAGAGTCTTGGAGTTTTATTACAGGCCATTACGAAGATACTACAGAGTGGGTCCTTGTATCTTTCATTCAATTTCCCCTAATGGTTCCATCTTACATAATTATAGTACAGTATCAAAACTATAATAGGAAATGGATGTTGGTACAATGTGTATCAGTCTGTTTTATGTTACTATAAAGGAATACCTGAGGCTGGGTATACTTATAAGGAAAATAGGTTTATTTGGCTTATGGTTCTGCAGGCTATACAAGAAGCATGGTGACAGTACCTGCTTCTGGTGAGGGCCTCAGAAGGTTTACACTCATGGCAGACGGTGAAGGGAACCTGGCGTGTCACATGCAAAGAAAACGAGAGAGAAAAGATGACAGGTTCATTTTAAAAAAGAATTTCAACTTTTATTTTAGATTCAAGAAGTACATGTGCAGGTTTTTTACATGGTATGTTGTGTAATGCCGAGGTTTGGGGTACAATGGATCCCATCACCCAGGTACTGAGTACCCAATAAATAATTTTTCAACCCTTGTCTTCCCTTCCTCTCACCCTCCACTAGTAGTTCCTAGTATCTGTTGTTGCCGTGTTTATGTCTATGAGTAGTGCCCAACATTGAACTCCCACCTAAAAGTGATAACGTGGTATTTGGTTTTCTGTTCTGCATTAATATGTTTAGGATAATGGCCTCTAGCTGCATCCATGTTGCTGCAAAGGACATGATTCCATTCTTTTTTATGGCTGTGTTATATTCCATGGTGTATATGTACCACATTTTTAAAAATCCAGTCCACCACTGATAGACAGTAGGTTGATTCTATGTTGTTGTTATTGTGAATCGTGCTGTGACAACATACAAATGCATGTATCTTTTTGGTAAAACATTTATCATCTTTTGAATATTTACCCAGTAATGGTATTGCTGGGTTGAATGGTAGTTCTGTTGTATGTTCTTTGAGAAATCTCCAAACTGCTTTCCACAGTGCCTGAACTAATTTCCATTCCCACCAACAGTGTGCAAGAGTTCCCTTTTCTCTGCAGCCTTGCCAGCATCTGTTTTTTGACTTTTTAATAATCACCTTTCTGGCTGATATGAGATGGTGTCTCATTGTGATTTTATGTTTCTCTGATGATCAGTAATGTGGAACATTTTTTCATATGTTTGTTGGCTGCTTATATATCTTCTTTTGAGAAGTATCTGTTTATGTCTTTTGCCCACTTTTTAATGATTTGTTGTTGATGATTAGTTTAAGTTCCTTATAGATTCTGGATATTAGACCTTTGTCAGATGCATAATTTGTAAATATTTTCCATTCTGTAGGTTGTCTGTTAACTCTGTTGATAGTTTCTTTTGCTGTGCAAAAGGTCTTTAGTTTAATTAGGTTCTACTTGTCAATTTTTGTTTTTGTTGCTATTGCTTTTGAGGACTTAATCATAAATTCTGTACCAAGGTCAACATCCAGAATGGTGTTTCCTGGGTTTTCTTTTGGGATTCTTAAAGTCTGAGGTCTTATATTTAAATCTTTAATCCATTTTGAGTCAATTTTTGTATATGGTAAAAGGTAGAGGTTCAGTTTCATTTTTCTGTAGATGGATAGCCAGCTCTCACAGCACCATGTATTGGATAGGGAGTCCTTTCCCCATTGCTTATTTTTGTTAACTTTGTTGAAGATCAGATGACTGTAGGTGTGTGGCTTTATTTCTGGATTCTCTAAACTGTTTCATTGGTCTATGTGTCTGTTTTTGTACCAATTCCATGCTGTTTTAGTTATTATAGCCGTACAGTATAGTTTGAAGTCAGGTAATGTGATACCTCTAGCTTTGTTCTTTTTGCTTAGAATTGCTTTGGCTATTTAGGCTCTTTTGGTTCCATAAGAATTTCAGAATAGTTTTTTTCCAGTTCTGTGAAAAATGACCTTGGTAGCTTGATAGGAATAGTGTTGAATCTGTAGTTTGCTTAGAAGAGTATGGCCGAACATTTTTAACTATATTGACTCTTCCAATCCACGAACATGGAATGTTTTTCTATTTGTTTGTGTCATCTATGATTTCTTTCAGCAGTGTTTTGTAATTCTCCTTGTAGAGGTCTTTCACTTCCTTGGCTATATGTATTCCTAGGTATGTTGTTATTATTATTATTATTTTAGCTATTATAAATGGGATTGCATTCTTGATTTGGCTCTCAGCTTGAATGTTACTGGTGTGTAGACATGCTATTGACTTTTGTACATTGATTTTGTGCCCTGAAACTTTACTAAAGTAATTTATTAGTTCCAGGAGCCTTTTGGCAGAGTCTTTAGGGTGTTCTAGGTAAAAAATCATATTGTCAGTTAAGCGAGATAGTTTGATTTCCTTTCTTACTTGGATGCCTTTTTTTTTAAAATTATACTTTCAAGTTCTAGGGTACATGTACACAACGTGCATATGTATTGTTACATATGTAAACATGTGCCATATTGGTGTGATGCACCCATTAACTCATCATTTACATTAGGTATATCGCCTTTTCTTTCTTTCTCTTGCCTGATTGCTCTAGCTAGGATTTCTCAGACTGTTATGAACAATCAGATAATTAATAGAGCAAGAACTCACTCATTACCATGGGGATGGTGGCCACCCATTCATGAGGAATCTACCTCCATGAGGCAAACACATCCCACTAGATTCTACCTCCAATACTGGGGATCACGTTTCAGTGTGAGATTTGGAGACTTATCCAAACTATGCCAATGTACACGTGTAGTTCTATGTCATTTCATCACATGTGTATATTCATGGAACTTCCACCACAGTCAAAATACAGAACTATTCCATCACCACAAAGATCTCCCTCTTGCTGTTCCTTTAAATCACACCTACTTCTCTTCCCCGCCCCCCGCCGCCATCCCTAACCCCTGACGACTATTTATTGTTTTTCATCTCTATAATTTTGTCAGTTCAGGAATGTTATGTAATGGAATCACACAGTATGGGATCCTTTGGGAGAGGCTTTTCTTTTTCCCACATGGCATAATGCCTGTAGGATGCACAACGGCTAAGTAGTGTGTATCAATAGTTCGCTCATTTTTATTGAGCAGAATTATTTATTCTAATAATGGCTTTTGGCTCCTCTAGATTTGGCTCCTGGCATGGTCTCTTGCTTTAATGAAGTATAGGAAAAATCTTTTAGCTATCACTAATACATTGGAGGAGTTCCATAGATAGCATAAACTAAATACTAGGGGAAATGGAGATGTATTTCAAAATCTTTCATACTCGTGGAGCATAAGTACTTGGAGAAATAAATATGTAACATTTAAATATGTAAATATTTAAAACCAATCGATTTGAAATTTAAGATTCAAGAGATGTTAGAAGAAGCGTTATATAAAATATTGCTGATAATGGAAGTAGAAAAACAGGATTAGATTGTTTTTAATAACAAAGACTAGTGAGAAGAACATGTTTCCGTTAGAAATTGTTTTTCAAAGAAAAACAATCTGTGAAATTTTTACCATGATATATTTAAATGTTTAGGCTTTCCATTGAAACGTTTTCATAAATAGCACTAGTAGAAACATTAATTGGATAAACTTTGAATTTCCTTCAAAACATGCAATTTAGAGTTGAGACATTGGGAATGATACCAAAATCTACCACCTGGTGGCAGTATATCCTAACTGCATACTTCAAAAGTAGGCAGGTGTTGCGAGGGGTGGGAGAGGGCGGCAACTTGGTGAATGCTGAACCTGGTAACAAGTTTGTACTTTAAGTCCAAAGACTTCACACCAAGTAGTTGAAGTTGGGTAGGTGTTTCTATCAGTGGCTAGACAAAGGATGCAGGAGACATGTTGTACTTTCATGAAGAAAAGTCTTTGAAAACTATTCTGGCCCAAATTAGTTTTCCAAATTCCAAACTCTTAACACTAGAGCGTGCCTGAAAATGTCCTCAACAGTGTAATATTAATAAGTGAATGAAAGTGGAACTCACAATGGCCTTTTAATAGAGCTCTTTCATACAGCAGTTCTCAGCATATGTTTGTGGCACCATGCCAAAACGCAGCACAGTAAAAGAGCCTTTAAAGAGTGAAGAAATTATGCCGCTTCCCCTACCCCTGGCAGAATACTAGAGGTTTATTTTCTTTAGTGGGTAACATAGAGGGTTTCTGAAAAAGGATTCTTTAGTTACAGTTGAAAATGGAGATTCTGTACTGTCAGCAGTTCGATTAAGTGCACACAGGCGTGTATGATGCTGATACTCTCTTTTCCTCTTCTCTTACTAGGCTCCTAGCATCAAATAACCAGTCTGCTATCCTTAGAACAGGAGAATGGAAGAACTTTCTCTGGAAAGTCTGGTCAATGAAAGAGCAAAGCTCTAAAAATATTAACATCACTGGTTTTCCAATGAAATGGCACAGTCCGCTCACCTTATGATAACATGAATCTTTGAGAGGATTAACCTACGTCCTCAATGAATCAACTCATTAGTTTCCCACTTTCAAATAAGAACAGAAAACTGAGAGTTGCCAGATAGCTGAGGAAAGCGTCTTGCATAAAAAACAGAGAGTAAGAAAATGAAAAGAGTAAAAAAGACGTTTGGAGAAAACAGAGACTATAAGGAGGAAAAAATTTTAGAAATATCATCACGAATATGCTCAGCTACAAGGAGATATTGTAATCATGAAACAAGAACAGGTGCAGTTAAACATGGACATGCAGGACACAGATACCTTTTTGAAGTTAAAAATATAACTAAAAATTCTACTGGAAGTATTAGAAAATAAAACAGAAAGCAAAACTAAGAAAAATAAATGGAAAAATGGGAGAAATAAGAGGATCAGCAAGCACAGTTTGTGTCTTATCTGTTGAATAGTAAGTTTCAGAAACAGAGTAAATAGAAATGGAGAAAGATGAGAGTTATCAAGGCAATAGTTTAAGGAATTTTCCTAGAACTGATACAAATGGGTTGTCAGGCAGATGGTCTCACTGAATGCCTAGAAAAATAGGCAAAATTCAGCCCTCATCAAGGCAAATTACTAGAAGACTAGCAGCGAAGAAAATCCCTATATCCTTCTTGAGTATCACTGTCCAATAAAGTTGCCACAAACCACATGTGATGATGGAGATTTTGATATGCAGCTAGTCCAAATAAACATGCAATAGGTGTGAAATACACGTTGTATTTTGAAGGCCTAGATTTTAAAAGCTTGTAAAATGCTTTCTTACAATGATTTATATTGATCACTTCTTAACGATAACATCTGGATATATTTGGTTAAATAAAATGCTAAAATTAATTTCACCTGTTTCTTTTTAATATTTTAAAACATGCTATTAAAATTTTAAAATTGCACATGTGGCTAACATTTGTAGGTTACCTTATATTTCAATTGATCAGTGCTCTTCTAGAGGAAATAAAAACCGCAAAGAAAGAATCATGAATCATGTGGGTTCTCCATGATCCTAGAAGCTAGAACACAAAATTCTGAAGGAAAAATCATTTTCCATCTACAGTTTTATAATCAGGACAATTATCAACCAAGAATGCAAAAAACATAAAGATATTCTTAGGTATGTAGGTTCTCAAAAAATTTCCCCTGAATACTTCCAATCTTAGGGAAATACTGGCAAATATTCTCTATTAAAATAAGTAACCTAAGAATGAGAAAGGTATGGGATTAAAAAGAATAGGAAAATCAGTACTTTCCTATTTTATTTCTGATAGAGGAGAGAAAAGGAATGTCCAGGAGGGATAAAGGCATAGCAAGCAACAGGTTCATGTGAGCACTCTTCACAGGTCTCCAGGAGATATTTCTTCCAGAAGATGAAATTGGGATATTACTTTATGTGTCTCTGTTTCCTGAAGGAAGATACAGGATTGGGGGAAACTTTGGGGTTAAATTAGTGCTAGTTACGTAGAAAATTAAACAATTATACAATGATTAACTGCAGGACAGAGAGTTGTACAGTAAATGAAAGCAATCGGTTTATTGCATATATTGTTTGAGAATAGTGTTACTGTAGTCCTGTAAATATTGAATATCAATCAATTGAAATTATGGTATAACTCTATGGGAGAGTAGGGAGATGAAAAAGAGGAAATGTAGAGGGGTAAGGGAAGAAATGAAGCTTCGTCTTCATCTGCCATAATGGGTAATCTTTTCACAAAACTAAAACCGACTAATCAAGAATTAGTAAACATGTTACTTAATGATATTTCTTAAAATATCCTTTAATAGAGTTGAATGTGGCTGCTTGTAGAGAGGAGAAAATGGGACAAGGAGAAGTGGTCAGGAAAATTGCTATTTTATTTAACAACATTAATGGAATATTTAACCTTAAACTATAGTCATATATAACTTATACTTTTATAAAAACTGATATATAAAAAATAAATAGAACTGTGGTAATCTGAGGTTTCATCATGCCCAAAGTCTGCAAGTCATTCTAATGACCCATAGGCCTAAGAAGGCCCAGTGTGCCAGAAAGATATCAGGCAGAAACGTAGCTTACATTTTTGATTGTGTAATAAATTAATGAGTCTGCAAATCTGGGGGAAAGTAAGTAAGGTGTTGCCCTTTTAAAAACTGGGATAGACTATCCTCTGTATCTTGGTAGCTGGGAACATGCTTATAGTGTGGATAAAAGGACATGACTAGCCAAGAATCCAAGCCCACAATTCAGAGAAATCCTTGGTTCATTCTTGGGTTAGGGAATCTTCTCCAGGTGTATTTATTTTCAGGTTTGTTGTTGTTGTTCAGTTTGGAAGCAGGTACTGTTTATTAACCAACCAGCTTAGAAAAATAATCATGGTAGACACCTTAGTTCATTCTTCTAATAAGCCTGTTGATCTGGTCCTCCCTCTTGCCATCATCTCCTCCTTCTACAAAATAGATGGTCTTTTTCTTTTTTCCGCCTCATGGAGAATATAATTTGAAGGACCGCAGGAAGTTATTTGCTTCTTTGAGCATTTTCCAACAGCATAGATCTCATGAATCAAATCCTCTATGCAGATGATGCCATATTTACCAAGAGATTGAGCAATCAAAGCATGATCTGTCAAGGCAATTCCCTTATTGATTTTGCCATAATGACCCTTGTAGATTAGTTCATTTACTGACTTTAGATTTGGGTACCGCCATGCAATCTATGACTCGACAATCCTCAGCATGTTAACTGAAGCCTTGTTGATCTTCACACAGGTTCCATTGAAGATTTGATGAAGGCAAAGAAGCTGCAACACCTTTCAGACCTTTGGGCTCACACCATTAATACCTCTGATCTTGAAGACAAACGACAATTTGGGTTCAGCAGGTACATAGAAGTTGCCAGCTTTTCTTGCCATCCTCGCCATTCAAATTTCAGTTCTGTACATCTGCCTATATTCCTTGTGATAGTGCTTCGCTTTTTCTTAGATAAGCTTCCTCCTTTTGCCTTTTGAAGCGTCTTTTGGGTAAACTTCTTTCTCAGGTGCTTGATCTTCCGCTCTGAAATTCCTTCTCTTTTTCTTAAGGGTTTCTGGCACAGCAGAAACCTCCTCCTTCTCTTCTACACCCTCCATGGTTCTGATCGGAAAAACAGGAAGTTCTATTTTCTGGTTTTTAAAGAAATGTTTGCAACAGTAGGGGGCATTACAGGAAGTCAGAAGCTTGCAGCTACAAAATGGAAAGAATATACATTTGTCTCAGTTGAGGAGAGACTTGTGTGTGTGTTCCAAAATCTTTTCTCTTCGCAGTATAACAATCTCTTGGTAAATAATAAGTTGCCATTTTCTTTAAAGTGAATTATTGAGGAGATATGGTTCTTCTCAATGATTTTGAAACTGTCTTAAAATAAATTAGTTGCTGTGTGTATAAACAACAGTTCTTTCACATCATTAGGAAACATTTTAACCAGTTTTGTTGCTAGGGAGAACAATTATGTAAGTTGATTCGATGCATTAGACAAAAGGTTTTGGTTAAATATAAGTCTGGGTCACTTTGCATCTCCTTCTAATTTAAATTAGATTTAAATTTCCAAAACTCCCACTCAGTTACTTCAGGAGATTAGGTGGAAGAATATGGATGAATCAGCACAAATATATCAATATTCTTCATGAATTCGGGATGCTCTGGTAGAATGTGTGTTTCTGTGGAGATGAGAATAACTCTGAGACCATTGTCATGGTCTTGAATGGCTGGGGTTCTATTAATTCAGCAACATTCTGTGCTTATGTATAAACTATTCATAGCAACTCACCCATTGACATTTTTGTAAAGCCATTTTTGACACTCTATTAAAGCTTACATTTGTTTGTATATAGAGTGAATATTTTAGCATATTGAAGCCTGTTTTTAAAAGAGAAAGTAAGATTTATTTATTCTACGATCAGTTATTTTAAAAACAAAGGGATTACAACTAGCACTTGAGCCTGGAAAGCTCCTCACACAGCAAATTGCCAAGGAATTCCTTCTTAAGAAGCAACAGAGTTATTACAGATTCCTGTCCTCAGTCTGCTCCCTATCCATAAGCTCCTGATCTATGGTAAATTTCCTGAATAGTCAGTAAAGTTTCTGCAGAGAAAATTGCCCTCAGTGCTGCATAGTAGAAATAATGCTAGAAGTAGAATCAAGCTGGCTTGCTGCATAATCTCAGCAAAAACACACTGATAGCCTCTCTGGGTTTTTAAGAAAATAAAAAGAAAGGCCAAAGAATAGAAAATAAATTTTCAAAATATGTATTTAACAAATCACTTGTATTAAGAATATATTAAAAACCCTTATAGCTCAATAATAAGAGAAAAAAATCCCAATTAAAAATGGGCAAAAGATTTAAACACACTTCATCAAAGAACATACCCAAATGGCCAACAAATACATAAAGAGATGTTCAACGCCATTGTTAATTACCCAAATTCAAATTAACCTCCATAATAAGATATTACCACATACTAGAGTTTAACAGGAGTGATATATAGTACAGAAAATCAGGAACAGTTTGATTCTTGTCTATACCCTGATGGACTGTTTAAATTGTCTTTTAGAAATTCTGTTTTTCCCAGCAGAATATCTAGTTTTCCTTTAGGAAGAGCATCTCCATCTAGTTGTCATCTCAGATTTTCTTAGAACCAAAAAGCATGCCCTAGAGCAAAATATTTCTACCCTCTCTTTAGGTTCTGGTATATTTTTGTAGCCTGAAATCCTTCAATATAATTTCTGACAAAAATAGGACATCCCACCCCAGAAGAATTTGGATAAAATTCTCATTGCAAGGGTTTGTCTTAACTCTTTCAATGAGAGAAAGAAATCTATGGATTTTAACACTGAGGAGATTCTTGGATGACTCCTCTGAGAAGGGAATTGACACAACCCAGAAAATGTATTGAGCATTCAAGTGTAAGTAGAAGATATCTGTGGTTCCTCTACCATATTATGAATCGTAAGTAACCATCAGAAGGCCCATTGCCACCTGCCTGCTTAGGATTTCTGACCTGGGACAGTGAATGGAGAACCTTGCCTTAGCTTTGAATTTCTAAAACACCCAGGCTCATGGTACAGTATAGTATATGGAGACAGAGGTGGTAAGTGTCAAAATTTGTATCTTTTCACGTAAGGCTTGGATGGTAGGAGGTTTTTAAGAAGAAAAACATACCTGGAAAAACTTTATATTCTAAGGGTTAACCTATAGATTCAGTGTCTTAAGTTTGTTTTTTCATATCCACCATTATGAAGTATTAGGTCCGGGAGATCTATTTGGAAAAACCGGTGAAATAATCATAAGGACAATTCTAGGAGCGAAATATTTATCTGCTCCTATTTTTTGATGACTTAGACTCATTAAGCAATTTCAGCACAAATGGACTATGTTCTCAACAAATATTATAAAAAAGGATATTGAAAAAGACGGGTGAAGAGAAACAATTGGGGAAATAAGCATTTGGAAGAACATAAAATGTTGAGAAAAGCTAAACACATGAAAGTATTTTATTAACACTTAAGTTCCCATAAAGTAGGAGAGTTGAGGTCTAATAAGAATGTTAAACATTAAAGCTAACACTTAAAATTTGAGATAAGAGAAATCAAATTGAAAATAAAGGCTAAAACCACATTCTAAAAAACATTTCTAAAGAAGCAGTAAAAATTTCAGGCAAAATGACAAAACCCAGTGGGATGAGAGCCTGAAACTGTTATTCTAGATGAGATTAAGGATAAGGAAGAATTAAGAGCTAAAAATGTGGAAGTAAGAAAAAAAAGCTTAAAGGGGAAAATTTTGAGACAATTTGAAATACAGAAAATAAGTCATTTTGACATATTACCAGAATTATTCCTCAAAATGGAATAAAATATCCTATGAGGATTTGTAAAATGGCCATTCTTTAAAAAATGTTACATTGCAGTTACAGAAGGATGATTCACTTGTAGCGGGGTGGGCCATTGGATAGTGAAAGGCAGGTCAGGGGTGTCAAGCTGCCCCAACCCAGTCCCGGGATGATGGGATCTAGGTAGACCCATGATGAGAACAGAGGGGACAACATGGAGTCTTGTTGGAAAGGCAGACTTTGTGATAGCTCTTGCTTGATTTTACATCTTGGTGGGCCATCAGATTCTGATTTAATGCAAATACATTCCATTCCTTTAAATATATACACTCTCTTACATATGTATTAGAAATAAAAAAGAACTTCTTTAGAATAGGTCTGGGCTCACTCATATTTTTGTATATTACTGTATCCTTTTGTTGCTGTTCTCCAAACTCTAGAGGTACTATTCAGACAGAAGAAATCAATTTCAGACATTATGGGTTAACAATTGCCGACTCACTGGGCTAAGAGTTTGCAGATGAGTCACATAGCCTAAAAGAGACACAGACAGACAGAGACACAGGCAGACTTACTGAGACGTGGGAAGAGAGAGAAGCAGAGAGAGGATGAAGTGTTAGCAGGGAAAAGAAAACAATAACATCCTTGATTTGGGCCAAGATTTTGCAACCAACTTCCTGAGGTGCTTCTGACGTCTGCAACTGAGATGTCTATTGCAGCAAAAAACCCAGAGGCTCCACAGTACCATCCACAGGAATGGTGATTTGTTGGGAAAAATGGACAGAAGGGAGAGAAGTAATCCTGGTTTCTCAATGCAAACAAATAAGGAAAAAAAAAAAAAAAAAAGGATGGATTTCCTGGTGGCAGTACCAGGGAATTTTAGGGTTTTTCAGTTCATCTACATAACATACTGGAGAAAAGTGACCAATATCTAAATATTCCATTTGCTTATAGAAATAAAAAAGTATCAGTTGTTAAAGTATATTTTTCTGAAAACTGAACATGAGAAGAAATTATGTAACTATCATACTAGGACAGTTCTATTTAGCAATTAGTACAAGGCAAACATACTTCAAGAAAATTATTTAAAAAGGCAGGATTGTATAGTGCTGTCCATTTCATGAAATTTCTGTCTTTCTTTCTTTTTTTTTTTTTTTTTTTTTTGAGGCGGAGTCTCGCTCTGTCACCCAGGCTAGAGTGCAGTGGCCGGATCTCGGCTCACTGCAAGCTCCGCCTCCCGGGTTCACGCCATTCTCCTGCCTCAGCCTCCCGAGTAGCTGGGACTACAGGAGCCCGCCACCTCGCCCGGCTAGTTTTTTGTATATTTTTTAGTAGAGACGGGGTTTCACTGTGTTAGCCAGGATGGTCTCGATCTCCTGACCTCATGATCCGCCCATCTCGGCCTCCCAAAGTGCTGGGATTACAGGCTTGAGCCACCGCGCCCGGCCTTCTGTCTTTCAAAATAGATAAAATTGTGAAATTTGTGTAGCTGGTGTTCAGCAGCTCTGATCTTTCTTTATTATTATTATTTATTTTTGAGATGGAGTTTCACTCTTGTTGCTCAGGCTGGCATGCAATGGTGTGATCTTGGCTCACTGAAACCTCCTCCTCCTCGGTTCAAGCAGTTCTCCTGCTTCAGCCTCCCAAGTAGCTGGGATTACAGGCATGCGCCACCATGCCCTGCTATATTTTGTATTTTTATTAGAGATGGGGTTTCGTCATGTTCACCAGGCTGGTTACGAACTCCTGACCTCAAGTGATCTGCCCGCCTGGCCTTCCGAAGTGCTGTGATTATAGGCATGAGCCACAGCACCTGGCCTGATCTTTTCTTTCTTTAGAGCTTCTTTGTGCCCTTTGTGCCATTTCATCCTCCTCTACAATGTGTGATGGCGCCCAGTGCCGTTGAGAGCCCCGTCCTCCCCCAAATGAGCAATTTGTTATGGGAACCATTTACACTTTTGTATCAGGAGTTTACAAGTCACTGCCTCAATTCTATATTTTAAGACATATATTTTTCTAAATAAAATATTTACTTTGACTAAAGAGCTTTCACTCACCTATGAGCAGCTGAGCAGGGGGAATTTCAGAAGGTAGAGGGTACTTCCATTGCACCTAGAACTCTACCTCTAAAAGAACTGGTATGGTCAGTGAGGAAGGCCTAAAATGGTAGTTTATTTTCCAAAAGCGAAACAAACAAAATGTCAGAGGATATTATATATGTATGTGTGTATGGCACATCTATGTTTGTATATGATACATAGCTCCGGTGAAAAGCTGATCTTTCTGTCCTTTGTCTAGATGGCTTGTACAGAGGCTAAATGGAATGCTGTTTCGTTTCCTCAGGTCATAGCAACCTAGCATGGGGGTTGCAGAGGCAAGAGACTTAGATGGACTGTCTGACTTTCACTTGGCACCAAATTTTGAGTGGTGTGTTTAATGCCACCACACAGTCTTCTAAATTAAACTGCTGAATGTATCTCAAGTTTGAAATGAGTCTTAAATATCACGGTAGCAAAATGGTGCTTTGAGAGAGGCTCCCAAAGCACTTAATGCTTAGGGAATAGATTTCACGTCCTCATAGTAGAACCAGATAGGCATTAGACTGGTGCACGTGTTCCTTCTCTGCAGTCCTTCCAGCAGCTTCTGAACTCTCTGCCTTTGCCTGCCGTGCAGGAGGGAAGCTGAGAACCCCTTCCTGCCTGCACTGGCCTGGAGCTCAGGTGGGTTGCAAGGCCCCAGTGAGGTTGAATAGAGAACGCACAGCTAGAGCATGGTTTACAGAACAGGACAAACTGGACGGCGTACCTACGATGATACATGTTGTTAAAGAGAATAATATCCAACCCATAAATAAAAAACATCAAGAGAATGGAGTTAAAATAATTTTATCATTAGTGAGCATCTTAGTTTGTGGGAGTTCACATAAAATGTCTTTGCCTGCAGCATTCTTGCTCAGTTACACTCGCCTCCATCACTCCACGCACACATTAATTCGGCTTCTTATTATATCAGATCAGTGGATCAAGTGTTTATCTAAGGCTTGTTACAGGGCCAGCCCTGTGCTGGGGACTATGGGAGCACTTTAGGAAGTCAGATGATACATTTCCTTGCTAAGGCAATCACAAGCCTGTTAGCGAAGAGACCCCTTAGTAGAACCATGCTAGATTTTATTTTGCATATCAATATTTAGGAACTTTGTGACATTTCAGTTGTTCTTGAAAGTCTATTTATACAATTGCACATTGCCCTGAAGGGCGTGGGAAAATATTTGGGAGGAGAAGGTATATGTGATTTTCTCGGGGCCTCTGATTATCTAAGCTAAAGTTTACCTGAAAAAATAGCTGCGATGACTTCCTCTCAAGGCACCTTTTCCCTCGCTGTCAACCAGGCTTTGTGTATCCATTCTGCATGGAAAAATCTTGGGGACTAGTTCTTCTTTGCTTGCCTACTTGGGATTCTTGAAAAGTGTCTATGCAACTTCTGATCATTATTCAGTGTGGGATTTTCATAAAGATCATATTTTGGGTCTCACCAATGTTTCATATCTACCCACTGCCTTAGCTTTCACTGGCTTTAAGGCAGTGATTTTCAGAGTGGTGTTTGTAGATCCCTGGGGGTCTTCAAGACCCTTCTGCATGGTCCACAAGGCCCATACTGCTTTCATAATACGAGGTGCTATTTGATCCTTTCACTCTGGGTAGTTGCACCAGTGGTGCAGAAGTCAATGGTAGGCAAAGCAGCTGGTGCCTTTGCACAAATCAAAACAGTGGTACCAACCTATAGTTGGGTCATTGTGTTATCACCACCAGGTACTCAGAGTTAAAAAAAGTTTTACTTAAGAATGTCCTGATGAAATAGCAAATGCATTCATTTAAAACATTTTATATTTAATTTTCATGGGTACATAGCAGGTGTATATATTTATGGAACACATGAGATATTTTGATACAGGCATACCACACATTATAACACATCAGGGTAAATGGGGCTATCCATCACCTCAAACATCCATGATTTGTGTTTTGAATATTACAGTTGTGCTTCCTCAGTTATTCTAAAATGGACAAAAAATTATTGCTGGCTGTAGTCACCCTGCCAGGCTATCAAATACTAGATCTTATTCTTTATATCTAACTATATTTTTAAACCCATTAACCATCTAAATTTCCTATCCCCTCAGCCCCAGCTACCCTTCCCATTCCCCGGCAACCATCATTCTTCTCTCTGTATCCATGAGTTCAATTGTTTTAATTTTTAGCTCCCACAAAAAAGTGAAAACATGAGAAGTTTGACTTTCTGTGCCTGGATTATTTCACTTGACATAATGTCCTCAGTTCCATCCATGTTTTGCACATGACAGGGTCTTATTCTGTTTTTCACTGTGAACTTGTAAATATGTACCACATTTTCTTTATCCATTCATCTGTTGATGGACACTAAGGGTGATTCCAAATCTTGGTTATTGTGAATCGCGCTGCAGTAAACATAGGAGTGCAGACACCTCGTCAATATACTGATTTCTTTTGGGTGTCTTTCTATCAGTGGGATTGCTGGATCATCTTGCAGTTCTACTTTTAATTTTTGAGGAACCCTCTCTACTGTTCTCCATAGTGGTGCTACTAATTTGCATTCCTGCCAACTCTTCTCCACATCCTCGCCAGTGTTCATTTTTGCCTATCTTTTGGAAAAGAGCTATTTTAACTAGGGTGAGGGGAAATCTCATTGTAGTTTTGAGTTGCGTTTCTCTGATGATCAGTGATGTTGAGTACCATTTCATGTATCTGTTTGCCATTTGTGTGTCTTCTTTTGAGAAATGTCTATTCAATTTTTTTGCCCATTTTATAATCAGATCATTAGTTTTTTTCCTATAAAGATGTTTGAGTTCCTTATTTATTCTGCTTATTAATACCTTGTCTGATGGGTAGTTTGTAAATATTTTGTCCCATTTTGTATGTTGTCTTCTCACTTTGTTGATTGTTTCCTTTGCTATGCAGAAGGTTTTCAACTTGATATGATCACATTTGTCCATATTTACTTTGGTTGCTTGTGCTTATGTGGTATTACTCAAGAAATTTTTGCCCAGACCAATGGCATAGAGAACTTCCCCATTATTATTATTATTATTATTATTATTATTATTATTATTATTTTTGAGATGGAGTCTCGCCCTGTCACCCAGGCTGGAGTGCAGTGGCATGATCTCGGCTTAATGCAACCTCTGCCTCCTGGGTTCAAGTGGTCCTTCTGCCTCAGCCTCCAGAGTAGCCGAAACTACAGTGCATGCTAGCACGCCTGGCTAATTGATTTTGTATTTTTAGTGGAGATGAGTTTCATCATGTTGGCCAGGTTGGTCTCAAACTCCTGACCTCAGGTGATCCACCCACCTTGGCCTCCCAAAGTGTTGGGATTACAGGTATGAGCCATCACACCCAGCCAATATTTTCTTTCCGTAGTTTCATAGTTTGAGTTCTTAGAGTCTTTATTCCATTTGGATTTGACTTTTGTATATGGTGAGAGATAGGGTCCAGTTTCATTCTTCTGTGTATAGATATCCAGTTTTCCCAGCACCATTTAGTGAAGAGACTATCCTTTACCCAACATATATTCTTGGCATTCTTTTCAAATATGAGTTCATGGTAGAAGTATGGATTTATTTCTGGGTTCTGTATTCTGTTCTATTGGTCTATTTTTATGTCAGTGCCATGCTGTTATGGTTACTATAACTCTGTGGTATAATTTGAAGTTGGGCAATGTTATTCCTCCAGCTTTGTTCTTTTTGCTCAGGATAGCTCTGGCTATTCTCATTCTTTTGTGGTTCCATATAAATTTTAGGATTGTTTCTTTTTCTGTGACAAATGTAATTGGTATTTTGATACAGATTGCACTGAATCTGTAGATTGCTTTAGTAGTATGGATATTTTAACAATGTTTATTCTTCCAATCAATGAACAAGGAATATCTGTCTATATTTTTGTGTCCTCTTCAATTTCTTGCATCAATGTTTCATAGTTTTCATTGTAGAGATTTTTAAAAAATCTCTTTGGTTAAGATAATTCCTAGACACTTCATTTGTAGCTATTGTAAATGGGATTACTTTCTTGATTTCTTTTTCAGATTGTTTACTTTTGCCATATAGAAATGCTACTGATTTTTGTATGTTGATTTTGTATCCTGCTGCTTTACTGAATTTCTTTATCAGTTCGAATAGGTTTTTTTTTTTTTTTTTTTTTTGTGGAGTCTTTAGGTTTTTCCAAATATAAGATTATCACCTGCAAATAATGGTAATTTGACTCCTTCTTCTCCAATTTGGATGTCCCTTATTTCTTACTCTTGTCTAATTGCTCTAATTAGGACTTCCAGTATTATGTTGAATAACAGTGGTGAAAGTGGGCACCCTTGTCATGCTTCAGATTTTAGAGTGAAGCCTTTCTGTTTTTCCCCCTTCAGTATGATGCTAGCTGTACATCTGTCATATGTGGCTTTTATTGTGTTCAGTTATGTTCCTTCTATATCCAATTCTGCTTTTGAGAGACTCTGATACATTCTTCAGTCTGTCAATTGAATTCTTAGGTGCAAAATTTCTGTTTGATCCTTTAAAATTATTTCAGTCTCTTTGGTAAGTATATTTGATAGGATTCTGATTTCCTTCTTGTTATCTTGGGTTTCTTTAAGCTCAAGACAGCTACTTTGAATTCTGTGCCTAGAAGGTTACAGATTTCTATCACTCTGGAATTGGTCACTGGTACCTTATTTAGTTCATTTGGTGAGGTCAGGTTTTCCTGGATGATGTTGATACTTGTGGATGTTTGTTGATATCTGGGCATTGAAGAGTTAGGTATTTATTCTAGTCTTTGCAGTCTGGGCATGTTTGTGCCTATCCTTCTTGAAAAGGCTTTCCAAGTATTCAAAGGGAATTGAGTGTTGTGATCTAAGTCTTTGCTCACTATAGGCATATCTGCATTATGGGGGAACCCCAAGCCCAGCAACACTGTGACTCTTGTAGACTCATAGAGGTGTCACCTTAGTGGTCGTGGGTAAGATCTGGGAGAAATCCCTAGATCACCAAGCAGAGTCTCTTGTGCTTCTCCCTTACTTCCCCCCAAGCAAATAGAATCTCTCTCTCTCTCTCTCTGTGCTGAGCTACCTGGACTTGGGAGAGGGGTGACATGACACCACTACTGGGACTATGCTGGGTCACATCTGAAGCCAACACAATACTGGGTCTTGCTCAAGCCTGTGTCAACTGTTTCCTGGCTACCTCTGATATTTAGTCGAGACCTAAGGGCTCTTTAGTTGGTAGGTGATGAATCCTGCCAGTATTTGGTCTCTATCCCTTAGGGCAGTGGATTTCCTTCTGGCTCAGGGGGTTGGTCTAGAAAAGCCCTCCAGGAGCTAAGACTTGGAACCAGGGAATTTATAAGTCTGTTTGGTGTTTTATTTCACTATGGCTTATCTGGTACCCAAGTTGCAAGACAAAGTCCATTTTATTCTCTCTCCTTTCCTCAAAGAGAAGGACTCTCTCCCCATGGCCATCACAGCTGGGAATTTGCTGGGTGAAACCTGAAGCCAGACAGTATGGGGTCTTGCCCAAGGCCTATGGCAACTGCTGCCTGGCTACCACTGATATTTACTCAAGGGCCAAGGACCCTTTTGTAAGCAGGTGGTGAATTCTGCTAGGACAGGGCAGTAAGTTCTCTTTTAACCCAGGGTTGATCTGGAAATCTCTTCCAGGAGCTGTGGCTGGAAGGGGCTTCAGGACTCTGCTTGGTATTTTATTTTGTGGTGGCTGAACTGGTATCCAAGTTGCAAGATGAAGATCTCTTTCCTCTTCCCTCTCTTTCCGGAGATGTGAACCGCACAGTCTGGAGCTGACAGAGGCATGACACAAGCACTCCCTTGGCTGCCCTTGGTGTCTCACTAGGTTGTCACATGTACTCCAAGTCCACTGGCCCTAAGCCTAGTTCAGTACCAGGATTTGCCTAGGAATTGCAGTCTTTGTGGCCTAGACTGCATTTTAAGTTTATTTAGAACCCCAAAGCACTTTACCCTGTGATGGTGGGGCCAGTTGGAACTTAGTTCAGACAGTTGGGATTGATGTTGTTCCTCTCGTTGGAGCTGGTTTAAATGCCCCCTCCATGGTTGCTGGCTGAATTCTGCCCCATGTTGCTTTCCACTGTGACAGGGAAGCACTGAGTAAAGTCCGATGTAAAGTCCCACAGTCACCGTGCTTTCTTTCCTGCAGGTGCACAGATTATCTCTCCACACCATATAGCTACCAGGGGATGGAAGGAGGGAAGTGTTGGCAATTCAAGATTGTCTTTCCTACCCTCTTCAGTGCCTTTTCCTTGATATGATTTTCAAACCAGGTACTGTGATTGCTCACCTGATTTTAGGTTCTTATGAAGGTGCTTTCTTGTGTTGACATTTGTCCAATTTGGAGGACAGGATGGAAGGAAGGGTGATCGCTGGAGGCTTTTGTTTGGCTGTCTTGTTCATCCTACTCCTTTGGTATTAGTTTTTGACTCCAGTAAAAGTGTCCCAATTTTCACTATTAAAAAAATAGTGAGTTTTCATGAAGTGTTATTTATGCTAATATTTAATGGATATTTTTAATATTGCTTGTGATGAAATGGGAAGTATGCATGAGGTACTTCCACTACATACCAAACTATTAAGATCATCTCAAGGAAAAAGTCCTGTGAGACTGAGTTAACCTAGTCACTTTTCATGGAATATAATTTTTCCTCAAATAGCTGGTTGACAAACTACAGTTATTCCACCTTTGGTATTTGGCAGAGATTTTGTTGAAAAGGAATGAAGTGAGCTTGTCACCTTAAGGAAATAACTGATGAACTTTGTAACCAATGGCAAAATTCAAGCTGTTAAGCAACAATTACAATTCTGGAAACTGTTTAACTGTCGCTTTGAGCTTGACAGCTTCTCAATACCTAAAGACCTTTTTGAGGAGATTGGTGGTGATATTAATGAATGTGATTTTTTTGATACTGTATAATGAAATGTGTCAGTATTTGGAAGATGTTATAAAATCAAGCATGGGTAAAACAATCTATTCAAAGTACATGCTGGGCAAACGGATTTTTAACTAAGAATTGCAAAGTTCATGGATATGGTTTCAGATTTTACTTTTGCAACTAATGCTTAAAAAGCCACTATTTGTTGAATGTTGGCATAGTATCAAAGAACAATAGTCACAATGCTTGGAAACATTATAAAATATGGCCTTTTCCAATTACATATCTATGTGAAGCATTATTTCCTTTAACCACTTTAACTAAAACAACACCTTGTAACAGATGGAATACAGAAGACAAAATGGTATATGTTAGGGACCTCCTTTCTCTCTCAATGGTGATTTACTCTACAGGTCAGGGTTTGACCAAATCCTGTCTAGCCATTCCACCTATACATTGGGAGACTAGGGCAAAGACCACAGAACGGGTCTGCAGACCACTTGATGCACTATGACACCTTCTTGGATTGTCACTTCATTTATCCTTTGGCATCTATAAGTCCCTAGTCCTACTGCGCAATGTGATAGCCTTTTGTATTTCTGGGGATCAGTGTCAGATGAGACATTGTATCCAGTAGTTCTCAAAATGTTTGGGTATTTCTCTTTTCCAGGTGCATTTTCTCTCTGGGAGATGGCTAAAAGGCCTTTTGGAGGAAGAATTGGGGCAATAGTGATGTTATATACTTGTGGTGATATTACAGGGTCCTTCCTTAAAGAAACATTGCCTTCACATCAATTAACGAGCTCTAGATCTAAGATGTTGCTTAGATTTGAAAATGGAATGAGAAGTCACAGCTTTTTAAAGTGGTAGCTGACATTAACATTCTTCTAAGCAATTCTTGACTTTTTCCTAAGCAAGCCAAATAGCTGGTTTCTTGTCTTTTTAATCCCTAAACATATCACAGTCTATTAGGCTTGATAGATAGATCTTTGTGGGTGAAGGTACCACTTGAGCCTTGATGCCCACTATAGTAATTACAGGCATCTTACTTCTGTCAGTTAAAGATTTACACCAAGTCTCTGCTATAGATATGATTCCCACTGATACTAGTGATCTTAGTTCCTTGACATGTTACAGAGGACAGTCATCATCAACCTTCTCGAAGTGGACAAGCCGTCTTTACCTGTGCATTCTTTATTGTATTAGTGAAGGGCTTGTTCTTCGGGCACTCCTAGAAAAGATGGTCAGATGGCAGGTTCTCCAAGCTTGTGTACTGTATCGATTCTAACATTCTTATGCTCCTGAGTTGTTCCCTAGTACTCTGTTAAGGCAATTCTCACATGATACAACATTTGTTGTAGACCAATACTATATTCAAGCTTTAGGGAGCCGTCTCAGAAACACTGGGGCTGGTCCTAAGTGTCCTTGCCAAGGCAAACTCTGAGTCATGGAAGAGTTTTCCCATGTGAATACATTGTCGCCTATTCATATTTCAGTAGTTCCTTGTTTGACGTCATCAAGATTCATTGTCACCCTCACTCTCTATCTGCTACATGTACATACTTAGCCATGTCTTTTAATTTATATCTGTTATTTTCTCTTAGAGCAAGCATTAGATTTCCCTGTGCAGACCGTGTTGTGATTCAATGGCCGTTACTTGTCTGCAGGCAATGGAGTGGCTCTAGAGAAGGACACACATCTTGTAGCAATGCATCTGACTCAGGTAATATGTTTTCAGGGTGCCTAGACAAGTGGCACTTCCTCCTCTATTAGTGGAAATTGCTTCCACTGACCTGAAGGGTTCAGGGCCTTTTAGGAGCTCAAGAATTGCAGGTTTGCTGGAGGTCACCAACAATGTCATCTCATCAGTGGGAAGGAAGTTGCTTCTACTGACCTGAAAGGTTCAGGGACTTCTGGGAGTTCAAGAATCTCAGGTTTGTTGGAGGTCACCAACAATTTCATCTCAGCGGCCCAGTGCTTTCCCATTAGCTATTGAGCTTTTGCATTCAGTCTCCTTTGCAGCTCTGCTTCCTTGACCGTCATTCCTGGGCATGATTTGAAACCTACTTTCCCCCGTTATCCTAAAAGATAAAGGTTTCTTTTAATACTTCCATGGATGTTTTCTGATTTTCACAGCTTGTCTTGAGGGTAGGAGTCTAACTTTAGAAGCCTTAACAAAAGTAGCCAACTCCACAATCCTTAAAATTACCTTTACCCCACACCATTTATGCCATGGCTACTGCATTCACTCTCTGCCTGGACTTCATCCTGATTCACCACCTGTAAGAATCTTAGTGCTTAGTATTGGCTACTGTGTGCAAGGAGTTGCAACCAACCAACTTACTACCATCTGACCAGTTCCAATTTCATCTCAGGGGTCTGCTTTCCAGGGCCAGTTTTGATCCCAGTTTTCTTAGAGTTTCTGCCAGAAAGCTTACACGAAGACAGGGGGCTTGTATGTAGGTAGTTTATTTTTGAGGAAGTATTTTCAGGGAAGAAGAGGATAGGGTGTGGGAAGCATGAAACGGAAGTAGGGAAAGTGGATACAGGGTACATCGTTGCCTGTGCTCCCACTGAGGGCAACTGCAGCTAGACCCTTGTGGGGTTTTCTAAGTAGCTGCATATAATGAGCCTCAAGAGTTTCCACTGGAGGAACAGCATGCAGATTCAGTTATCCACAACCTCCCCTCAGTGGGATTGCACATGCCCCACTCCTGATTCCCTCATACTGTAAGGTTGTACATGCTGAGGAACTTCCTGCAGGCTTCCCAAGCAGCTGGGTCACGTGCTTAGGAACTTCTTGCAGGCCTCCCAAGCAGCCGGGTCATGCAAGCTCTGGAGTAGACTGAGAGTGCAGTGCAGTTGAGACAAGACGCTGTCCAATTACCTATCCAAAGAACAGGTGCAGCACTGGGGGCTGAAGCACATGGTGGATTTGAGAGAACGCGATGTGGGCGCATTCAGTGTCTATGACATTCTCTCACTGACATTTAACTTTTCTCTGTTTTGGATTCCTGCAACCATGACTGTTATCTGGGCAATGTTCTAATTTATAACTGCCTGACTTAGAAATATTTGGCTCCAATTTCTTATTCTCTGATTGCTGCATAGTATTTTTGATCAACACTGCACAGTATAATACCTCTTTATAATAAAAAATGAACATATATAAGTTGGTCTCAGAAGCTCTTTAGAAAACATTTTTAGAGCTAACTTTGTTACTATTTCAAAAAAAATAATTTAGTGAACTCAACTTCATTCATCAGATTTTTATTTTGAACCTAATATAGTCCAGGCACATATTAGATTTGTGATGCTGACAATATAGTCAAGGCTGTGGGCACGCAAGTAAGTCATTTCAGAACGTTGTGAAAAGTTCTGCCATATACATATGCTCAATACTGAAGGATTAGAGAGGAAGGAGGAGCCAATCTTGCTAATAAAGGTAACAAAGAAGGTTTCACGGGGAAGTTACACTTTGAAGTCGATTTTGAGGGATGAGTTGAGCCTGGGTAGATGGAGAAGTGACAACATTTGCAAAAGCACAGAAACGTAAAGGAGTGTGTTGTCTTCATAATAAGGGGTTGAGGCAGCATATTTCAGGTGGTGTCTGGTGGGAGTGGAAATAAGAGATTTAAAATAAATATGGACAGGAAAGTTAGAAACAGACTATGCCAGATCTTGTATAGTATATTAGGGAGTTCTTTTCTTGTTAGAAAACAACAGATTTGAATTTTAGCTTTGTGATCGAGGGGAAACTAAATTGGAGAAGAGGGCCAGGGTGAGGGAGATTGGTTAGAAGATTATTACAATAAGCTGTGCAAGAGAAAATATAGCCATGAACGGGGGCAGTGGCAGTAGGAATAGAGAATGATGGATGGAATTCTGAGGTATATATGAAATAGCATCAACAATATTTACTTAATTCAGTTTTGAAGTAGAGAAAGGGAAGAATCAATATTCTATTTTGGTGACTGGTCGATGATGCCATTGCCTAAGATAAGGATGTCAGGGGAAACCCGTATTTGGATGTCAGGGAAAAATGGGTTCATTTTGAGAACTGTTGAGATATTTGTGGCAGAATCATACGATGAAGCCCATTAAGGGAAAACATTCTGTTTCCAGAAGAGCTCATCCACTTCCGTGATGTCAGTTATGAACTATATGAAGGTAGCTGTATTTATAGATCCAGGACAAATTGCCCTTTTGAGTCTAAAACAGTGTTTCACAAGTATCTCAGAGTTGTCATATACAAAACTAAACTTATTTTCCTTCAATTTCTCTCTTTATCCAGTGTCTTTATATTAGAAAATGGTATTATCATTTAAACAGTTCATTCATTTTATGAATATATTCAAGAAATATTCACTATGTCTTTGAACCTACTTTGAACCTAATATAGTCCAGGCACATATTAGATTTGTGGTGCTGACAATATAGTAAAGGCTGTGGGCACGCAAATAAGTCATTTCAGGACATTGTGAGAAGTTCTGCCATATACTTAATACTCAATACTGATGGATTAGAGAGGAAGGAGGGGCCATGTTGGTAATAAAGGTAACAAAGAAGGTTTCACAGGGGAGTTACACTTTGAAGTCAATTTTGAAGGATGAGTTGAGCCTGGGTAGATGGAGAAGTAACAACATTTGCAAAAGCAGAGAAACATAAAGGAGTATGTCGTCTTCATAATAAGAGGTTGTGCCAGACACAGTTTTAGGGTGCTGGGATGCAGTAGTGAACAAAACAAGTCTCTGCTCTCATTTACAAAACAAGAAAACAAAAATGAATAAAAAGTAGGTTAGATGATGGTAACCCCTGTTTTAAAAAAGAAAGCAACCTTAGGGTGCTGGAGAGTGAGCAGGTTGTTTTCAATAGGGTAGTCGGGGAAGGTGTCTCCTACGAGGTAACATCTGAGCTGAATTCTGGAGAAAGTGAAGGGGTGAGATTGTGGGACACCTGGTGTATTCTTTTCCTATTGCTATGGTAATCAACACCATCAATTTAGTGGCTTCAAACAATGTACATATATGATCTTACTATTCTGAATGTCGACAAAATGCATAGGCAGAGCTGCCTCCCTTCTGGATGCTCTGGGGGAGGGTGGGTTCCATGCCCTTGCCAGATTCTAGAGGCTGTCCACATTCCCTGGTCTTCATCTCCACCTTCATCTTCGAGGCCAGCAGCATGGTTCCTTGAAAGAGCCATCCTCCTGTCTCTCTCCCTTTCTTCGTCTCCCTCTGCTTCTGTTGTCACATCTGCTTCTCTGCCTCTCTCTCATAAGAACCCTGGTGATTATATCGAGCCCAACGGAATGATCTATGAACATCTCCTCATTTCAAGATTCTTCACTTAGGCCAGCGTGGTGGCTCACACCTGTAATCCCACCACGTTGGGAGGCCAAGTGGGTGGATCACTTGAGTCCAGTAGTTCAAGACCGGCCTGGTCAACATGGTGAAACCACGTCTCTACAAAAAATGCAAAAATTAGCTGGGTGTGGTGGCGCATGTCTGTAATCCCAGTTACTCAGGAGGCTGAGGCATGAGAATTGCTTGAATCCAGGAGGTGGATGTTGCAGTGATCGGAGATCACATCACTGCATGCCAGCCTGGGCGACAGAGACTCTGTCTCAAACAAAACAAAACAAAACAACAACAACAACAACAACAACAACAGATTATTACCTTAGTTACATCTGCAAAGTTCTTTGCCATGTTAGGTAAAATATTCACAGGTTTTGGGGATAAGAACATGGAAATTTTTGGGTGGCCATTATTCTGCCTACCGCACATGGTTATATATGCACTCCATGTAGGAGAAAACGCATCTAAAAGCTTTGATTTGTGAAGTGGGGGTTGTGTTTTAAAAAAGGAAGTAAAGAAGAAAGAAAACAAAGCTTCCAGTTAAGAGCATGTACATGGTGCTAGTGCCAGAAACCTGGGAGTATTATGTCTAATTAGTCACTAAATATTTTCTATGAAGCTTCTAAACATTTCTTGATTCTGTGTATTTCTCCATTTTACGCTCAAAATCTCTGATCAAAGCACAATAATCTTTTGTGTGGACTCTTAGCTCTGAAACCATTTCCTCAATCCACTCTTGACTCCTACAATCTATTCTCTTCAGTGAAGTAAGGATCTTTTTAAAATGCAAATTGAATCATGTCAACTCTCTACTTGAAGTTCTTATGTGAATTTCTGGTCAGTCCTAGGTTAATTGGCCTTCTGTATCCATATTTCTTTGCACATTCTCCTAAAAAACACTTAGATTAACAAGGGGCACACTGCATAAACAAACAGCAGAAATATCACCAGAGCGACTGATGGTACTGTTAGCTTGTACACACAGAGAGCTCAGGAGAATAAGCTGAACAATTGCAAATGGAATAGCGGATTGGGGTGCAGAGGACACAGACTAAGCACAGTCAAAATCAGCCCTGGAGAAAGCCCAACATCATGTATTAAAATACTGGGCTCAGCAACAGGGACAGGAAGGGGTTTTGAAAGTTTGTGGACTTGAGTGGCTCTCTCAACAAAGCAGTGCTTCTAGAGAAGAAGGTAAATAGAAAGGGGGAGGCATCCTTTATAAACGTGTAGTGGAAGGAGAGAAAGAAGTACCTGGAGAAAATCAAGGATGTGGCAGAAACAATAGAGAATCACAGGAAAAAAACAGCTCATTCCTACCCGTAACCATATTATCCAAGAAGGAAGCTGCACTTTCCTCTACAAATAAATAACCATACTTTTGAACAAGCAGTTTTGTTGAGGAAATGAATTGGAACAAGAAAAATCCATACACAGTTACTGTAAGAAGCAAAGGAAAAATGAAAATCAAACACTTCAGCTGAATTGAGAATTCCCCACCAAAAGAACCACAAAGTAGAAGAAAACTGTAATGCAATACTCTAAACTGAATTGAATAGCCTTAAACCAAACATTTCATGATTTCTACTCTAACTAAATGTAACTAACTAAATAATCAACTAGGAAGGAATAGCTCTTCCTTTCAGTAGAGTGAAAAATCGTGAATATATATTGAATGATGAAGTTAGAAAATGCAGTTTTGCAACCACTGTAGATATTATTCAGGAAAGAATTTTTAACAGATGTTAAAACCAGTGGGTGGTATTTTGAAGAAGATACTTGGATGAAATTCAGTTATTGCCACATAATGATATTTATTTATTTATTATAAAAGGAAAAATAGTAGCATCACGGTGGAGAGACCTAGTAGGTACTATGTTAACCTAAAGATCAAAGTTAACGTTTCTAATATTGGTTACGTTGATACCACATGTGCCCTAATGTGATTTGATGAGAAGAACACATTATTTATTCAGTATTCCAGCCCCAAGTAACTACCTGACTATAATCATAAGGAAACCTGAGATGAACTCAAATTGAAGGACTATCCTTTAAAAATGTCAAGATATGAAAGGAGAAGAAAGGTGAAGGAATTATTTCCGATTAAATGAGGTTAAAGAGATACGACAAATAAGTACAAGGTATGAAGTTGGATTGGATCCTGGACAAGAAAGAAGATGCTACATAGGACATGACTGGACGTCACGTGGTCAGTAGCTCGGTGACTACCAAGACCAAAAGGACCACTGTTGCAGCCGCTGAGGTGACTTGCCACATGCCTATGGATTTGGCCAGGAAGGAGGCAAAAAGCCCAATTGATTTTAGGCAGTTATGACTGACACAGCATAAGCTAGATCAGCATGGTGTCAACTCCTCATGTTCCTCATGTAACAAAGTGACACCAACTTCAGGGGCCAGATGGCAGCTAGCATGGCTGGTGGGTTACTTGGGCAGTGAGGCGACAACTCTAGAATACAACCAATGAGTTGTATAGATTTACTCAGAACCCTGCAGCTACATCCTGAAAGTGGGTAGGAGTACCATTGGGAAGTCCTGTGCTCTGCTATAAACTAGGGAAATGGATGAGAAACAGCTTCGTGGCAGTTCCTACCAAGGCTGAGTACCTCCCCTGGGTCTAGGAAGAATCGAATCACAGGGCATTTTACCAGGACTCAGGTCAAAGTGTGGCCAAGCCTTGCCTACATGGACAATGTGGAGACACGCAAGGTTGTTAGCGTGCCACGTGGTAGAACCTATTGTCTTATGTTGCAGGCAGAATAATACCCACCCCTTCAGATGAAATCTGCTCCTTAACCCTGGAGCCTGTGAATATATTCCCTTACATGGCTAAAAAATCTTTTGGAGATGATGAAGGTTACAGATCTTGAGTGGGGAGAGGATTCTCGATTATATAAGGGTGGACTTAACCTAATCACATATTTCTTAAAAGGGAACAGTCTTTCCTGGCCATAGTCAGAGAGATAAAAACATGGACAAATGAGAGAGAGATGATTATGGGAAGTTCTCAATCCACCATTGTTGATCTTGAAATGGAGAAGGCGACTAAAGTCAAGAGAGGCATTGGTCTCTAGAATTTGGTAAATACTGTCATTTTACAGCCAACTACAGGGTCTGTGGTCCTACAACATCAAATATCTGAATTTTGCCAGCCACCTGAATGAGCAGCTACAGATTTTCTCCTTGAGCCCTTAGAGAGGAATTCAGTCAGCTTGATTGAAGTTCTGTGAGATTTGTACCAGATTTTCAACCTATAAGACTTTAAGAATACATTTGTATAGTTTTAAGCCACTAAGTTTGTGGTAACTTGTTACGGCCGCAATAGAAAAAGAGTCTATCCCACATGAGGATAATTGACTAAGTTGAAACATGGGTAATGGTATTGTACCCTTTACTATTCACAAAATTTCATAGCTGTATTGTGGTTATGCAAGAAAATTCTCTAATTCTTAGAAAATATCCTGAGGTATTCGGGGGTAATGAGAATGACTTAGGCAATTGACTCAAATGGTTGAGGGGAAAAAAAATAAAAAATGTCAAAATGTTAGTAATTGCTGAAATCTGAATAAAGGGTATATGGATATTCCTTGTGCCATTCTTGCAGCTTTTAAGTTGAAATTATTTCCAAATAAAAAGTGTTTTAAAAAGCATTGACTTCCCCCTTATTCTCCCAACACAGGCCTTAGCATGGCCCACTAGCTCTGGTGGGATAGGCTCTGGCTGACCTTTGCAGCTGTATGTGCCGTTCCTCTTCCCTTTGTTCATGCTCCTCCTCTCTATCTGATATAATTTTTGCTTCTTATTTTGTTTGACAGTTATGGTACCAAAGAAAGATAAAACAGAAAAGAATACAACAAAACCCTTTTAACCATTAATGCATTATACAAGACAAAAAAATTAATAATGCATTAAAAGACTAAATAAAAATTGAAGTGCCTTTAAAAAATTTAAATTCCTGACTTAGGAATAAATAACGAGTACAGGGAACAGATGTTACTTCAATTAAAGATATGCATTTTTCTATATAAGATGCTTATTGTAAGATAAGAAAAGAGAGCTGCTTATAGGAGAATGTTGAGGGTCTTTTCTGTAGCACTGTACCCTACTCTGAATAATACCAAATCTACACTCAAGTCCAATGGAGTGGCTTCTGTTTCACACAGCCTTCTCAGTGATGTTCCACTTATAAGTTTATCTGGAAGAACAGGGTCACACAAAATTATATTACAGTACATGCAGCATTACATTACACTCATTACAACCTTATTTTGTTACATTACTTACATACATTACCTTACACAGAGTCCATTACATGCAGCATAACATTACACTATGTGCAACATTACATTATCCAAGGTCATACAACATTTCACAAGGTTCAAGGTCTAGCCTTAACATACTTTTGAGCTCTTCAACCACATCCCAACTTGGGATAATAATATTTAATATTTAATAATATTTAATAGTGGCTCATTTCCTGTTTTTCCTTACTCACTGAACAAATCTTTACTGACTAATAGTGTTCTGCCTGGGACAGACATTTTGTGAAAGTATGTCCAACGCACTATGTACTGTGAAGAGATAAAACGATGAGGAAACAAATAAATGATGTCTACAAATAATCACCAGGTCAGACAATAGGCAAAAATTACCAAAAAATGTGAAAAAGTTGTCTTAATATTTAGTATTTGTTTTTCTTTTATCCTGAATTTGCTCACGAGGTGTTCTGAATCAGATTTCCTAATGATTACCTCATAATAAGTAATGTGTCCCCATGTTCAAGGTTTACCCTTTGGCCATGCAATTAGAACCAATGAGAATTCTTTAGCCATGAGGAATATCAGACTGATATTCCAAGGGTGAGGAACAAAGAACAATGAATTAACAATGGACTATTAGATAGCCATCTCCCTTCTCTCCTCAAGAAAACTTTTACTCCTTTGAGAAAAGGTGAAAAGAATCCAGGGTTCTCACCTTTTGTAATATTAGTATGTCTTTCCAATGACCTGATAAACCCTGGGTATCTCTGGCCTTTTTTTTTTTTTTTCAGATGGAGTCTTACTCCGTCGCCCAGGCTGGAGTGCAGTGGCGCGAACTTGGCTCACTGCAACCTCCGCCTCCCGTGTTCAAGCGATTCTCCTGCCTCAGCCTCCTGAGTAGCTGGGATTACAGGCGCATGCCACTACACCGGGCTAATTTTTATATTTTTAGTAGAGATGGGGTTTCACCATGTTGGTCAGGCTGGCCTCGAACTCCTGACCTCATAATCTGCCTGCCTCCACCTCCCATAGTGCTGAGATTACACACGTGAGCCACTGTGCCAGGCTTCTCTGGCTTTCGTGACCTAAAGATGTCTTCAAGGTCTGGGTTTCCTACCTTTTGAAATATAAATAGCTAGTAAGGTAGAACCCGGGTCTTCTTGACTGTCCGGAGCTGCACGCTCCGGCCATAGCGAATAATAATTGAGGATTAAACGCCTGAGCTATATTCATTTCCACCCCACACCTTCTCCCTATCTTTGCCTTTTTTCCCCTGTACTAATACCTCATTAAAGATGGCGCTCTTCCTGCTTCTTCTTCACTCACTTTTCCCGGGCCGGGAAAATTGTTACTTAATAGCGCAAGCGCAACATGATGTCCGACCAGAGAAACCGAAACTAACCTGGCCACGCCCTCGGCAATGAGATCATTTCCGCCTTAGCCCAACCCCTTCCCTTCCAAGTGTGTATAAGGCAGTGCATTACCGCCATTAAACGAGACTTGATCAGAGCACTGTCTTGTCTCCATTTCTCGTGTCTCTTGTTCCCCAAATTCCCACCCCCTCCTCCAGGTCCTGCTCTGACTATCCCGCGGGCCGGGATACTTGACACTTGTAGCTTAACCTAGGGATTTACCCCAGGCTGTAAGAAAAGTTTCATTCTCCTTTCCTGTATCCCTGTATTGAAAGATCTCAGAACAATTAATTAAACAATGGATACAAACCTAATTCTCATGGTATGTAAAGAGTCTCAGGAGGTCATAGCTTTTGCAGGAGTACTGATGAATTTAGGGAAGTTTTATTTTCTCTCAGAAGTGATAAAAACAAATTCAAAGGAGACATAATGAAGGAGCCGGGAGATGTGCATATTCTTCATGGAGAACAATGTATTTTAGCTGAGGGTTGAATGGTAAATATAATTTTAATAAGTACAAATGGGAGATGCTAGAGATGTCACAATTTATGAACAATAAAGGTTAGCATATAAAATTATAAGGGTTATTGTTCATAATTTATAAGGGCTTGAAACAATGCAAATTTACGAGTGGTCGACTTATTTTTATTATTGTATACCAGAATAAACTTTGCAAAATGAAATTTAGCAGTAGCACATAATCAACATTGTTTATATATTAAAAAATAATTGAAATAAAATGCAAATAATAAGAGCTATTTATGACAAACCCACAGCCAATATCATACTGAATGGGCACAAACTGGAAGCATTCCCTTTGAAAACTGGCACAAGACAGAGATGCCCTCTCTCACCACTCCTAGTCAACATAGTGTTGGAAGTTCTGGCCAGGGCAATCAGGCAGGAGAAAGAAATAAAGGGTATTCAGTTAGGAAAAGAGGAAGTCAAATTGTCCCTGTTTGCAGATGACATGATTGTGTATTTAGAAAACCCCACCATCTCAGCTCAATGTCTCCTTAAGCTGATAAGCAACTTCAGCAGTCTCAGGATATAAAATTAATGTGCAAAAATCACAAACATTCTTATACACCAGTAACAGACAGAGAACCAAATCGTGAGAGAACTCCCATTCACAATTGCTTCAAAGAGAATAAAATACCTAGGAATCCAACTTACAAGGGATGCGAAGGACCTCTTCAAGGACAACTACAAACCACTGCTCAACGAAATAAAAGAGGACACAAACAAATGGAAGAACATTCCGTGCTCATGGATAGGAAGAATCAATATCGTGAAAATGGCCATATTGCCCAAGGTAATTTATAGATTCAATGCCATCCTGATCAAGCTACCAATGACTTTCTTCACAGAATTGGAAAAAAATACTTTAAAGTTCATATGGAACCAAAAAGAGTCCACATTGCCAAGGCAATCCTAAGCCAAAAGAGCAAAGCTGGAGGCATCACACTACTTGACTTCAAACTATACTACAAGGCTACAGTAACCAAAACAGCATGGTACTGGTACCAAAACAGAGATATAGACCAACGGAACAGAACAGAGCCCTCAGAAATAATACCACACATCTACAACCATCTGATCTTTGACAAACCTGACAAAAACAAGCAATGGAGAAAGGATTCCCTATTTAATAAATGGTGCTGGGAAAACTGGTTAGCCATATGTAGAAAGCTGTAACTGGATCCCTTCCTTACACCTTATACAAAAATTAATTCAAGGTGGATTAAAGACTTAAATGTCAGACCTAAAACCATAAAAACCCTAGAAGAAAACCTAGGCAATACCATTCAGGACATAGGCATGGGCAAGGACTTCATGTCTAAAACACCAAAGGCAATGGCAACAAAAGCCAAAATTGAAGAGATTCTGCACAGCAAAAGAAACTACCACCAGAGTGAACAAGCAACCTACACAATGGGAGAAAATTTTTGCAATCTACCCATCTGACAAAGGGCTAATATCCAGAATCTACAAAGAACTTAAACAAATTTACAAGAAAAAATCAACCCCATCAAAAAGTAGGTGAAAGATAGGAACAGACACTTCTCAAAAGAAGACATTTATGCAGCCAACAGACACATGAAAATATGCTCATCATCACTGGCCATCAGAGAAATGCAAATCAAAACCACAATGAGATACCATCTCACACCAGTTAGAATGGTGATCATTAAAAAGTCAGGAAACAACAGGTGCTGGAGAGGATGTGGAGAAATAGGAACACTTTTACACTGTTGGTGGGACTGTAAACTAGTTCAACCATTGTGGAAGACAGTGTGGTGAGTCCTCAAGGATCTAGAACTAGAGATACCATTTGACCCAGCCATTCCATTACTGGGTATATACCGAAAGGATTATAAATCATGCTGCTATCAAGACACATGCACACGTATGTTTATTGCAGCACTATTCACAATAGCAAAGACTTGGAACCAACCCAAATGTCCATCAATGATAGACTGGATTAAGAAAATGTGGCACATATACACCATGGAATACTATGCAGCCATAAAAAAGAATGAATTCATGTCCTTTGTAGGGATATGTATGCAGCTGGAAACCATCATTGTCAGCAAACTATCACAAGGACAAAAAACCAAACACCACATGTTCTCACTCATAGGTGGGAATTGAACAATGAGAACACTAGAACACAGGAAGGGGACTTCACACACCAGGGCCTGTCGTGGGGTGGGGGGAGTGGGGAGGGATATCATTAGGAGATATACCTAATGTAAATGACGAGTTAATGGGTGCAGTACACCAATATGGCACATGTATACATATGTAACAAACCTGCACATTGTGCACATGTACCCTAGAACTTAAAGTATAATAATAATAAAAAAATACAATTTAATTAAAATGTATTTGATAAAAATAGGTGAAAATGTTAACTTTATTCATATATATATTTGGTTAGTTCATCGAAGTGAAATCTTGTGTTTTATTTATTTTCTATTTGGGGTCCAACGGAAGCTTGGCAGACAATCTTTTATTTTCCTGAATTAAGTAGCTGAAGTGAAGTGTCTTTTAGCTAATTATGTTTTTTTCTCCTCTCTTCCCCATTCTTCTGGATTAAACATGGGATGAGAACATTGCTCTGGGTTTACTATTGCAAAATGCTTGGGAGGTAATGCATACATTGTTAGAAAAGATTCATGAGAGGATGGTTAATACAAAATAAAGATCTATTTCTCCCTTGAAATAGATAAAAGTATATCATCACATAATATTTAAGAACTTTCTTATGACTGACTATTCAATGCGAAAGATAGTTATAACTTGGAGCAGGTTATAATATAACATATATTGCTAATTCTGCAAATAAAGGTTGAATACATTTTGAAATTGAGCATATCTTGAAAAATGAAAAAATGTTCTTAAAGGTGACCACACTTAAGTCTACTATGAAGGACATTTAAAATACAGAAACTTGAAGTATGCAGTTAGAAATTCAAAATCAAAACACATAGATATAATTAAATTTTCATTTATGCTTTTTACTTTTTTCACTCCTTTGATAGTATACATTGTTTAATTGAGCAAAATACTAACAGGTAAAATTTCAATGCAAAAACAGTTGCATTTGAGAGAAAACATCTCCATTTTGTTTCCTAAAATTAAAATATAATATTTGGATATTTGGATAAAACCATTTTAAAAATAAAATTAGTAGATATTGGTTAAGTAACCTGATTTTTTCGAGTTCTCTAGAGTAGAATACATTTTTGGACCCATCGAAATTCAACCGTTTCATTGAAAAGATTACTTAACATTCTTTAAAAAATGGAATTTACTTTTCTGTGTATGGGGTAATAGCATTTTTATGTTTTTCTTTTTTCTTAAAAAAAAAAAAAAAAAAAAAAAAGGCCAGGCGCGGTGGCTCACTCCTGTAATCCCAGCACTTTGGGAGGCTGAGGTGGGCGGTTCACGAGGTCAGTAGTTCGAGACCATCCTGGCCAACATAGTGAAACCCCGTCTCTACTAAAAATACAAAAATTAGCTGGGCATGGTGGCAGGTGCCTGTAGTCCCAGCTACTCAGGAGGCTGAGGCAGGAGAATGGCGTGAACCCGGGAGGCGGAGCTTGCAGTGAGTCGAGATCGCGCCACTGCACTCCAGCCTGGGCGATAGAGCGAGACTCCGTCTCAAAAAAAAAAAGAAAAAAAAATTAAAAAACAACAACAACAAGTCGTTTGCCTATAAGCTGAGAGACAACTTGAATGTGAAGTTAAATTATTCTCTTATTATAAGGTGCTTTTTAAAAAGGGAAATATCTGATATGTAGAAGTTTTAAAGAACACTCCAAATTCATAGGAAAATAAACAGTCAACATAAGCAAGTACGACAGGATTTTGAATATCCGTCTTATGCTCAGTATAAACCTTTGTTGACCTTACATAAATGACTTATTACACAATATGTTGATAAAATATCCTTCCTCTGTAGGCTGTTGTTAAAAACTGAATGGTGACACAGGGCGATGACTACGTTTCCTCATTGCTATGCGTAGTTTAAAAACACCCACTAACAGGGAGATCTGCTAAACTGTCTGCTAAAATCTTTCCCAAAGATTGTTTGGTTTTAAACTGCATTTAATGCTGAAATGAAACATATTCTATGTCCAGGGAAATCACTCTAGCGATGAAACCTTTCAAAGCTTAAAAGAGTGTTGAAAAAGAAACCTGCCCGCCTTCTAGAATTAGACTGTATGAAGGTAATTGAGCCAAATGGCTGTTTTATCCCCAAGTGAAATTACTTCCACTGCACAGGGCATAAGGCATCTGAAGATTTATCTGACATTCCTGATACCTCAGCAGTGACACTGATATTGGATGACATATTTGGCATAAGGGAAGGATCATTTCTCTTTAGAATACTCTATATTTGTTAGTTAAATGATCATTGCTAGATGCATCCTCTTCATGAATATAAATTACTAGCCCAGCAAAGGACTTATATTTGTATGCTGCCTTTTACTATGAAGGATTTTTAAAGGTAGAATGAACCCATTTTAAATTGCCACTAGACATATTTGGGGATTGCTTTATCCAGCACTGCAACATTATCCTTAGGTAACAGTATATTATATTCAGGATGTAGCTCAGTAAATATAACAGCTTTTATCCTCACTGTGGAGGTCATTTTTTTTCTTAACTAGGCATATGTTGTCAGCAGAATTCTGCACACCCAAACTCTTTACTAATGGGCTACGGTAATTATCCATATTTTTATCAATGCCCTATTTAGAATCGCTTGACATATATGCTTATGCTTGATTTTTTATTTCCTGTTTGGCATTATTATTCAAACTCAGTGTGATTTCTAAATAACAGAGTACACCCCAACGGCTACATTTCTCATTGGAATAGAAGCTCCATGAGGGCAAATATTTGTCTATTTTATTCACTGTGTATCCCAATGTCTCAATCAAACAGTGCCTGGCACATAGCAGGTGTCCCGTAAGTGTTTTTTGACTGACTGAATTAATGGTAAAGATGAGCAAAGAAATAGATATTTACAATAATATCTATTAAAATAGTATACAATAATGGACTAATTTCAAACTATATGAGTAATGTGACAAATATGAAATAAATTTCACAGAACTAACAACTAAGTGGGAAATATCTAATAGCTTCTCCACTCTAATGGACATTTGTTTTGCCTTTTGTCACTCAGTTTCTTCTGAAAACCCCTCTTATGTTCAGAACATTGTCACGTGAGAATCTCATTTCTGATTTTCTACAATTTGAATCCTGTATCCCCTATAAATATGAATATTATTTATACTGTTATCCTACAGCATAAATAGTATATTACTATTAATATACTACTATATAATAGTATAATATGGAATAAATTACAGTTAATACAGTAAATTGTCACTGCATATTATATAATAGCATATTAATTACTATTATAACTATATATAGTTACTATACTATATAATAGTACAAAATATACTGTATGATAGTGTATATATACTATTATATGCAATGTATATATGATATGTATTATAATATGCAATAGTATAATAGTATAAATATGTGATTACATAATATACAATGACAACTGTATTAACTGTAATTTGTTAACTACAAATTATCAATATTTTATATTTTCTAATGATCAGTCTATATTTTATGGTTTTCTAGGAATTTGCTCATTTTGTCTAAGTTTTTAGGGATATAGGTATTAAGGTGGTAAAAATTTCCTTGTGTCTTTATATAATAATTATATACGAATATATACACTAGTATACTATACTATATATAAAATATATATAATATAGTATATACTATATATAATATGTAATATAACAGAGTATATACTATATAATATAGTGTATACTATTATATACAGACTAGTATATATGATATTATTATATATGGTAATACTAATTATAATATATCATAATTATAATATATTATATATTATAAATTATATAATATATTTATATTATATATAATATATAACATAATATATTTAATATATAATTAATAATAAATATATAATATGTTAGTAATATGTAATATAATTATATATATTATATATTATATTAATATACACATATATAAACACTAACATATATAACATAGATAACATATTAATATATGTATATACATAACACATATTAATATATACTAGTATATATAATAGTATATATTTTCTATAGATGTTAAAAGAATCTTTTTCTCAGTTTTATTTTTGGATTTTAAACAATCCTGGCATTCGTAGAATAAATTTTATTTTGGCATTATACATTTTCTTTTCATATTGTGAATATATTTTGGTAATATTTTGTTTAGGAACTTTGCACCATATTCAGTATTGAGATTGGCTTTGAATTTTCCTGTTTCCTATTGTCTGTGTCTGGCTTTCTGTTTTGGTTTTATGAGCCTCATAGATTGAGTTGGGGAGTGGTTCCTGTTTTACTAGTCTTTTAAAGAGTTTGAGGAAAACTTTGATCTTTTTCTTTAAGGGTTGATCAAATTCACCTGCAACACCATCTGACCTTTGGTCAAGATTTTGGACAAGATTTTTTAAAACAAATTAATTTATTAACCATAAATTATCAAGATTTTATATTTTCTCATAATCAGTCTTTATATTTTGCAGTTTTCTAGGAATTTGCCCATTTTTTTCTAAGTTTTTAGATGTATAGGCATTAAGGTGATAAAAATTTCCTCGTGTCTTTATATTTTTTGCTTTTATAATGTATTGAGATATAATTGGCTTTCACTACACTTCACATATTTCAAGTGTACAGTTGATGAATTTTGACATATGTATACACCTATGAAACAATCATCACAATCAAGGTAATACACCTTTCCCTTGCTCCTTAAACTTCATTGTGCCCCCAGATGATCATCTCATCAATTTCCCCCCCCCCAAAAAAAATGAAGCCTATTGAAATTTTGATTGACCTTGCATTAAATTTATATTTGGGGAGAATTACCATCTTAACAAAATTGAGTTTTCCAGTTCATGAATATGATATAGGTTGCCATTTATCTAGGTCTTTTTTTTCTGCAATTTTTAATAGTTTTCATTATAAAAGTCTTGAAAATATTTCATCAGATTTATTTCTACTGGGGCTCAGAAAATCATACACAAAATTATGGCGCTTTGGTATGCTGAGTACTTTGAACTGAAGGACACTGGAAGGGCCTGAGAAGCAAAGTCCGTTTCTGGCCTTCTCCTGTTTTTCTTTCTTCTGCTTCCCTTCCCCCAACCCCAAGGCAGGTCATAAAAACTAGAATTCCTCTTCTCCAAGGTGGGTTATAGAAACCAGAACCGCTCTTCCCTAAAGTCAGCCATAAAACCTAGATATATTCTTTTAACCTTCCCCCACCTTGCTGTGTAGGAGCTGGCCATGAAGAAATTCTCTGACCTCCCTTATCCAGTAGTAGATCATAAGACTCTCATTTCAGAAGGGGTCCTGCCCTATACCTCGGAGGAGGAAATGATGCACAGAAAGGCCAAGAGTAATCTAAACAGGCCTTCCTGTATTATCCCACTCAGTCTATTATGATTAGATCATTCTCTTTTGTTCAATTACATTTCTACATGGCTGTCCATTCTTCATCAAACCTAAGCATAAAAACAGACAATTTTCCCTAAGTCTTTGGATTTTTATTTCTGAAGGTTGCCATGTGATACAGAAGTTGATTAAATACATTTGTTATGCTTTCCTCTTGTTAACCTATGTTTTGTTATAGGAGTGTCAGCTGTGACCCTTATGATGAGAAAGAAAGGTATCAAATCTTTTCTGTCTCACGTTCTTAAATATTTAATGTTTTGTGGTGTCATTGTAATGGAATTACTTTTTAAATTTTATTTTCAAATTGTTTGCTACTAGGATGTAAGAAAACAATTGATTTTTGCTAAATTTACTTTTTAATGCTAATAGTTTTGTAGATTCTCTGGCATCTTCTTTTTATACGACTATATAATGTGCTAATAGCAATAGTTTACTTTGTTTTTATGTTTTGTCATTTTTTTTATTGCCTTATAACATTGGCTAGGACCTTTGGTACTGATATGGTTTGTCTGTGTCCCCACCCAAATCCTATCTTGAATCGTAAGCCCCATAATCCCCACGTGTCGAAGAAGGAACCCAGTGGGAGGTGATTGGACGAGGGGGGCAGTTTCCCCCATGCTGTTCTCATGATAGTGAGTTCTCATAAGATCTGATGGTTTTATAAGTGTTTGACAGTTCCTCCTTCACATGCTCACTCCCTCCTGCCACCTTGTGAAGAAAGCGCCTGCTTCCCCTTCCCCTTCTGCCACGATTGTAAGTTTCCTGAGGCCTCCTAGCAATGCTTCTGGTTAAGCCTGAAGAACTGTGAGTCAATTAAACCTCTTTCCTTTATAATTACCTCGTCTCAGGTAGTATTTGTTTTTATAGCAGTATGAGAATGAACTAATACAGGTACTATGTTAACTAGAAGTTGTAAAAGGGTAAATCTTTGACTTTTCCCCATTTTTAGAGGGAAACAATTTATTACCATTACATATGATATTAGCTGTAGGTGTATCAGTTTGAGGTATATTCCTACTATTCCTAATTTGCTAAGGGATTTTTTTTCTTATCATAAATGAACGTGAAATCTTGTTCAATGCTTTTTCTGACAAACCCTTTATGTTAATATGGTGACTTATATTGATAACTTTTTGAATGCCTCACCAACTTTGCATTCTCTAATAAATTCAACCTGGTCATAATTTGCTATCTACTATATTGAATTAAATTAGTATCATTTTAAAAGCATTTTGGAATCTATATTTATGAGGAATATTTGTCTCCATTTTTTTTGGAGACAAATGATATTAAGGTTATGTTACTTTCTCCTTTTTTAAACTTATCTGGAAAAGTTTATATTAAACATTCCTTGAATGTTTGATAGAATTAACCACCAGAAGAATATGGGCCTGAAGTTTTATTTTTGAGAGTTTTCTTTCTGATCTGTCTTGGTGAATGTGCTATGAGTGCTTGAAAAAAATGAATGTTCTACTGTTACTGAATGCAGTGTTCAATAAATGTCAGTTAGATCGAGCTGGTTGATGATGTTGTTCAGACCTGAGCTTTACTGATGTTTCATCTACTTTTCCTATAAATTGCTGGGAGAGTGGTGTTAATACTCTCTTTCTATAGTTGTGGAATTATTTATTTATATCTTTAATACTTTCATTTTTGTCTTATACTTTGTGACTTTTACAATTAGGTATACATATTTATAATTGTTAGACTTTCCTCATGAATTATACCCTTTATGATTAGTAAATGTGTCTCTTTGTCTCTGGTGTTACTCTTTGTATTGAGTTCTATTTCATTTAATATTAGTACAGCTACTCTTTTTTTTTTTTTTTTTTTTTTTGAGACGGAGTCTCACGCTGTTGCCCAGGCTGGAGTGCAGTGGCGCGATCTCGGCTCACTGCAAGCTCCGCCTCCCGGGTTCCCGCCATTCTCCTGCCTCAGCCTCCTGAGTAGCTGGGACTACAGGCGCCCGCCACCGCGCCCGGCTAATTTTTTGTATTTTTAGTAGAGACGGGGTTTCGCTGTGGTCTCGATCTCCTGACCTTGTGATCCGCCCGCCTCGGCCTCCCAAAGTGCTGGGATTACAGGCGTGAGCCACCGCGCCCAGCCAGTACAGCTACTCTTGAGGGAGGAGTATACAGCCTTATGTTAACAGTTGTGCACTGTAAACATCTTTTTTTTTTAGTATCTACTCTCTTTTTCTATTCTTTTATTAACCTTTTTCTATTCTTATATTAAAATATGTTTCTTGTGAGCAGCATATAATTAAGATTTGTGTTTTTTTCTATCCTTTCTGTCAATCTCTGCTTTTTTTTTTTTTTTTTTTCTCATCAAGTCTTGGTATAAATCTCTGCCTTTTAGGTGAATTGTTGAAACCAATAACATTTAATGTAACTTTTGATATGGTTGGATTTAGGTATGCCATTTTACTTTTGTTTGTTTATTTGTCCTCTGTATATTTTGTTTCTATTTTCTTGCTTTCTTTTGTATTAAACAGTGTTTGAATTCCGTGCTAATGCTTATATTAGATTTTGTGACTAATTTTTATTGCATTATAACAAAATCTACATAACTAACTTTGTAATATAATTTGAAATCAGAAAATATGATGCTTTAAGCTTTGTTCTTTTTTCTTAGGATTGCTTTGGCTATTTGTGACCTTTTTTAATTCTATATAAATTTTAGAATTGTTTTTTCTATTTCTGTGAAAAATGATGTATTAGTCTATGCTCACTGCTAATGTGGACAAACCTGAAATTGGATAATTTATAAAGGAAAGAGCTTTAATTGACTCACAGTTCCACATGCCTAGGGAGGCCTCACAATCACAGCTGAAGGCAAATGAAGAGCAAAATCACGACTTACATAGCAGTAGGCAAGAGAGCTTGTGCAGGGAACTCCCATTTATAAAACCATCAGACATGTGGGGATTATTACAATTCAAGGTGAGATTTGGGTAGGGGCACAGAGCCAAACCATATCAAATACCATTGGAATTTTGATAGGGATTGTATTGAATCTGTGATTGTTTTGAGCAGTATGGACATACATGCAGTAAGTTTTTAATTTCAGATTTTATTTTTATGTCCTAAAATTTCCATTTAGTTCTTTATATTTTCTATTTTTCTACTATGTCTTATCTATTTTTTTTTTTCATCAAAATAGCATGGTGTTTGCTATTTTATTAGTTGTTTCTAAAAACCAAGTTTGGACTTATTTACTCTCACTCAATTGAATCTTTGTTTTCTTTTTCTTCAGTAAGGTTTCTTCCTCTATCCCGTAGTACACATTTGTAATAGCTGCTTTAAAGGTTTTACCTGTTAATTCTAACATTTGGAATATCTTGGAATTGGCTTGTGTAGATTTTTTTTTTCTTGGGAATATGCTTATTTGTATGTTGAGTAGTTTTGGATTTTATGTTGCATATTTTTAGTATTTTGCTGTATAGAATACATATTAAGTTATGATCTTTCGGATAATGTTGATATTCTCATTTTAGTAGGCAATCAATACAGTTAGGTTTCTGCATTGAGGTATGTCTTTCATTCTGTGTTTTGTGTTCAAACCTCAGTTAAGGTTTAATATTATTCTGGTTTAAGTCTACCATAGGAATGCACAGTTTAGAAGTTGGGTGGATATTTGTGTGAGTTTATATATAACATTAGGGGATATTAGTCCGTTTTCACACTACTATAAAGACATACCTGTGACTGGGTAATTTATAAAGGAAAAAAGGTTTAATTGACTCACAGTTATGCATGACTGGGGAGGCCTCAGGGAACTTATAATCATGGCAGAAGGGGAAGCAGGCACAACTTACATGCCAGCAGGTGAGAGAGCATGCTTGAGAGCACAGAAAAATCTACCATTTATAAAACCATCAGATCTCATGAGACTTCACTCGCTAGCCCGAGAACAGCGTGGGGGAAACTGTCCCCCTAATCTAATCACTTCCTACCAGGTTCCTCCTTCAACACCTGGGGATTATAATTCAAGATGAGATTTGAGTGGGGATACAAAGCCTAAACATTTCAGGCTCTGTCTCCTAAGATGTTTCCCATCATTTCTCCTGTTCACAAGAGTGTTCCCTGCTTCCACTAGCAATAATTATAGTGGGATTTTTGTATTTGTATTAGCTGTTTGGGTAGCACTTATCTATGATTGTGACAAAACCTTCCAGGAAAGTCTTGTAAGGAAAAATTGTGAGAAAACTTATCCTCATGCAGTTTGCTTCCCCATATTTAGATTCCCTTGAACAATATTCATGCTTTTGTTTACTTTTCAGAGACTGTAGTTTATTTTGGATATTTTCTAGAATTTTTAGTTAAAATCAGAGGAAGGAATGGGCCATAGGAGGTGTCTATCACTGTAGCAAAAGCAGAATTTGTTTAGTTTTGTCTCTAACTTCTGCCATACCTATAATTTTGTCTCCTTTGTGACTAGATATTTTACTTATTTCTGTTTTTTTTAATGAAACTTGCAAGATATTTGGTATCTTAGTAGTTGCTTTAAAAAACCAAGTTTGACCTAATTTATTTCTCAACTGAATCTTTGTTTTCTGTTTCTCTAATTTCTCATTTTATATTAATTATTATTTCCTTCTACCATATTTAAGTGTTTCTTTTCATTTAAAAATTTTCTAAAATGAGGACTTTAGCTAATTAATTTTAACTTCTTTATATTAAAACACAAGCATTTAAACTTCTAAAGTTCTCCTTAAGTATTGTTTTTATTATACCCTATGAAATATAAAATGCAGCATCAAAAATATTATTTAGTTGTACTTTTACATTTGTATTAATTTTTTGTTGCATAAGTTATTTAGAAGTATGTTTTGAAAATTTCAAATACAGGTCTTAGATACTTTATCTTTTCATTATTATTTCTAGTTGAATTGCCATGGACTAAAGAAACTTCCTTCTCTGAAATTTGCTTTATGATCAAATGTGTGGTAAATTATTATAAATTTGATACAAGTGAAGGAAAACTTAGATAATGTAGGATATTCAGGTAATGAAATACTTAGCTGTTCTTGATGGTTATCAATTTAAAGTGAAAAATGGGGATTAAATGCTTTAATTTCTCAATTTTCAGATTTCTATTTAGAAGTCCAAAGAAAAATATAATGATGTTCATTCTGTTTTTAAACAAATAACAAAAAAAGAAGAGAAATATAGACAAAATTTGATAGTGTTTGCAAGACATATGAGGATGTGGATGGACTGCTGGGACATGGATCTAGGCTATGTTAGGAGGGGAGTGTTGCAGTGTGCAGGAGGATGGCTGCAGAGATGAGAGGGAGAAAATGAATAGGAATACAGGACGTATCGATCAAAGAGTCTGATGTTTACACTGAAGTTTCAGAGACAGTGGAGTTACTGCAGTTGCAGTTTGTGGGTTGAAGAACAGATGGGTTGGAAAAAAACATTATTGGAGGTGATATAGGTAATAAACGAAGAGAAAGGAAAGTGGAGAGGTCACCAGAAGGCATATTTAGGACACCAAGAATGATTATAACAACTGGGGAGAAATTAAAGGAAAGAAAAATGAAAATGTTTTTAAATGATACGTACCTACTAAAGTACAGTATGTGACAAAAAATGAGGTGTGTCTTATTCATAGAATAAATGGGGTGACAGTTTAGAGAAGAGAAATATGCAGTGGAGTGTGTTAATCTCAAATGGGTGGCTCCAACATGCACAATGAAAGGGATCCTTGCCTCTGTCGACCCATCTTCCTTCTCCTCATATATCTGCAATTCTTAAACCAATCTCTGAACATTCGTAATAATTTCCTTTCCCGACTGATATGGTTTGGCTGTGTCCCCACCCAAATTTCCACTTGAATTGTATCTCCCAGAATTCCCACGAGTTGTGGAAGGGATCCAGGGGGAGGTAATTGAATCATGGGGGCTGGTCTTTCCTGTGCTGTTCTTGTGACAGTAAGTCTCATGATATCCAATGGGTTTATCAGGAATTTCTGCTTTTGCTTCTTCCTCATTTTTCTTTTGCTGCTGCTATGTAAGAAGTGCCTTTTGCCTCCCACCATGATTCTGAGGCCTCCCAAGCCATGTGGAACTGTAAGTCCAATTAAACATATTTTTCTTCTCAGTCTCAGGTATGTCTTTATCAGCAGCATGAAAACAGATTAATACACCAACCTACAATGATTGTTACTTGCAAAGTTTTCTATATACTGTAGGAACGATGTTTTCCATATTTTACCAAGTAATGCTAATTAATATCTATTGATCTCATAGCATTTTTCTTTTAATTTTTAAATATTTAATTTAATGTTTATCCATTTTGAATGTGTGCCAACTGCTGTTACCAGTTAAGATCTAAGAACATGGAAGGCAAATGCCATAGTATCATTTTGCTTTTATTTTGATAGCACTTTGGGTATTTTTAGGTATATATAGGTACTACATGGATACTAAACAGTTCTTCAAATTTTTAAAACACTTTTCCTTTTTTAAAATTTTATTTTTTTTATCTCTTTAAAAAAATGTCAGTAGGTTTTGGGGGAACAGGTGGTATTTGATTACATGGATAAGTTCTTCAGTGGTGATTTCTGGATTTTTGATGCACTCATCACCCAAGCAGTGTACACTGTACCCAATGTGTAGTCTTTTATTCCTCACCTCCTCCCTTTCTTCCCCCTCAAAAAGTCCACTGTATTATTCTTATGGTTTTGCAACCTCATAGCTTAGATCCCACTTATAAGTGAGAACATACAATGTTTTTTCATTCTGGAGTTACCTCACTTAGAATAATGATCTCCAGTTCCATCCAGGTTGCTGTGAATGCCATTCATTTTTATGACTGAGGAGTATTCCATCATGGGGGTGTGTGTGTGTGTGTGTGTGTGTGTGTGTGTGTGTGTGTGTGTGTATAAAAAACATTTTCTTTATCCACTCGTTGATTGATGGGCATTTAGGCTAGTTCCATATTTTTGTATTTTGTAATTGTGAATTGTGCTGCTATAAACATGCGTGTGCAAGTATCGTTTACTTCTTTTCCTCTGGGTAGATACCCTGTAGTGGGATTGCTGGATCAAATGGTAGCTCTACTTTTAGTTCTTTAAGGAATTTCCATACTGTTTTCCATAGTGGATGTACTAGTTTACGTTCCCACCAGCAGTGTAAAAGTGCTCCCTTTTGACCACAACCACGGCAACATCTATTATTTTTTGAATTTTTGATAATGGGCATTCTTGCAGGAGTAAGGTGGTATTGCATTGTGGTTTTGATTTGCATTTCTCTGATAATTAGTGATGCTGAGCATTTTTTCATATGCTTCTTGGCCATTTGTATATCTTCTTTTGAGAATTTTCTGTTCATGTCCTTAGCTCATTTTTGATGAGATTATATTTTTTTTCCTGCTGATTTGTTTGAGTTCCTTGTAGATTCTGAGTATTAGTCCTTTGTTGGATGTATAGACTGTGAAGATTTTCTCCCATTCTGTGAGTTTTATGTTTACTTTGCTGATTATTTCCTTTGATGTGCAGAAGCTTTTTAGTTTAATTAAGTCCCATCAATTTATCTTTGTTTTTGTTGCATTTGCTTTTGGGTTCTTGGTCATGAAGTCTTTGCCTAAGCCAATGTCTAGAAGGGTTTTTTTATGTTATCTTCTAAAATTTTCATGGTTTCAGTTCTTAGATTTAAGTCTTTGATTCATTTTGAGTTGATTTTTATATAAGGTGAGAGATAAAGATCCAGTTTCGTTCTTATAGATGTGGCTTGCCAATTATCCCAGCATCATTTGTTGAATTGGGTGTCCTTTCCCCACTTTATGTTTTGGTTTGCTTTGTCAAAGATCAGTTAGCTGTAAGTACTTGGCTTTATTTCTGTGTTCTCTATTCTGTTTCATTGGTCTATGTGCCTATTTTTATACCAGTACCATGCTATTTTGGTGACTATAGCCTTATGGTAGAGTTTGAAGTTGGGTAATCTGATGCCTCCAAATTTGTTCCTTTTGCTTAGTCTTGCTTTGGCTATGTGGGCTCTTTTTTGGTTCCAAATGAATTTTAGGATTTTTTTTCTAGTTCTGTGAAGAATTTGATGGGAATTGCATTGAATTTGTAGATTGCTTTTGGCAGTGTGGTCATTTCCATAATATTGGTTCTATCTATCCCGATCACAGGATGTGTTTCCATTTGTTTGAGTTGTCTATAATTTCTTTCAGCTGTGTTTTGTAGTTTTCCTTCTAGAGGTCTTTCACCACCTTGGTTAGGTATATTCGTAAGTATTTTATCTTATTTTTGCATCTATTTGTAAAAGGGGTCGAGTTCTTGAGTTGGTTCTCAGCCCTTGGTTGCTGTTGGTGTATAGCAGTGCTACTGATTTGTGTATATTGATTTTCTATCATGAAATTGTACTGAATTCATTTATTAGATCTAGGGGTCTTTTGGATGAACCTTTGGCGTTTTCTAGGTATACAATCATATCAATGGTGAACAGCGACAGTCTGACTTCCTCTTTACCAATTTGGATGCCCTTTATTTATTTCTCTTGTCTGATTGCTCTGACTAGGACTTCCAGTGCTACGTGGAATAGAAGTAGTAAAAGTGGGCATCTTTGTCTTATTCCAGTTCTCAGGGGAATACTTTCAGCTTTTCCCCATTCAATATAATGTTTGTTGTGGGTTTGTCATAGATGCTTTTATTACCTTAAGGTATACTCCTTCTATGCTGATTTTGCTGAGGGTTTTAATCATAAAGAAATACTGAATTTTGTCAAATGCATTTTCTGCATCTATTGAGATGATCATGTGATTTTTGTTTTTAATTCTGTTTTTGTGGTGTATCACATTTATTGACTTGTGTATGTGAAACCATCCCTGCATCCCTGGTATAAAATCCACTTGACCATGGTGAATTATCTTTTCGATATGCTTTTGGATTTTGTTTGCTAGTATTCTGTTGAGGATTTTGCATCTATGTTCATCAGGAATATTGGTCTGTAGTTTTCTCTTCTTGTTATGTCTTTGTCTGGTTTTGGTATTAGAATGATACTGGCTTCGTAGGATGCTTTAGGGAGGATTCCATTTTTCACTATGTTTTGGAATAGTTTCAATAGGATTGGTACCAATTAATTCTTCTTAGAATGTCTGGTAGATTTCAGCTGTGAATTTATCTGGTCCTGGACTTTTTTTTGTTGGCAATTTTTTTATTGCCATTTCAATATCACTGCTTGTTATTGGTCTGTTCAGAGTTTCTACTTCTTCCTGGTTTAATCTAGGAGGGTTGTATATTTCCAAGAATTTATTCATTTCCTCTAGGTTTTCTATTTTATGCATGTAAAGGTGTTCATAGTAGCCTTCAATAATCTTGTATTTCTGTGATATTGTTGGTAATGTCTTCCATTTCATTTCTAATTGAACTTACTTGGATCTTCTCTCTTCTTTTCTTGGTTAATCTCACTAATGGTGAGATTGTTTATCTTTTCAATTTTGTTTATCTTTTCAAGGAACCAGATTTTTGTTTCATTTATCTTTTGTGTTTCTTTTTTTTCAATTTCATTTAGTTCTGTTCTGATCTTTGTTATTTATTTTCTTCTGTTGATTTTGGGTTTGGTTTGTTCTTGTTTCTCTAGTTCTTAACAGTATGAATGTAGATTGTCTATTTGTGCTCTTTCAGACTTTTTAATGTAGTTAATGTGATGAAATGAAATAAGTGGTCGTCTTAGTACCACTTTTGCTGTATTCCAGAGGTTTTGATAGGTTGTGTCACTGTTAATATTCAGTTCAAAGAATTAAATTTTCATCTTGATTTTATTGTCAGCCCAGTGATCATTCAGGAGCAGGTTATTTAATTTCCATGTGTTTGCATGGTTTTAAGAGTTCCTTTTGGAGTTGATTTCCAGTTTTATTCCACTGTGGTCTAAGAGAGAACTTGATAAAATTTTGACCTTCTTAGATTTATTGAGACTTATTTTGTGGCCTATCATATGGTCTATCTTGGAGAATACTCCATGTGCTGATGAATAGAATGTATATTCTGCAGTCGTTGGGTAGAATATTCTGTAAATATCTATTAAGTCCATTTGTTCTAGGGTATAAAGTTCCTTGTTTCTTTGTTGATGTTTTGTCTTGATTGACCTGTCTAGTGCTGTCAGTGGAGTATTGAATTCCCTCTCCATTATTGTGTTGCTTTCTATCTTATTTCTTAGGTCTAGTACTAATTGCTTTATAAATTTGGGAGCTCCGGTGTTAGGTGCATATATATTTAGGATTGTATTATTTTCCTGTTGGATTAGTCCTTTTATCCTTTATAAAGTCCCTCTTTGTCTTTTTTAACTATTGATGCTTTAAAGTCTGTTTTGTCTGCTGTAAGAATAGCTATTCCTGCTTGCTTTTGGTGTCCATTTGCATAGAATATCTTTTTCCACCTTTTAGGTTTATGTAAGTCCTTATGTGTTCAGTGAGTAACATATCTGTTTATGTGGTGTATCACATTTATTGACTTGAAGACAGTAGATACTTGGTTGGTGAATTCTTATCCATTCTGTGATTCTGTATTTTAAGTGGTACATTTAGGCCATTTACATTCAATGTCAGTATTGAGATGCACAGTAGTATTCTATTCAGCCTACTAGTTGTTGCCTGAATACCTTGTTTTGTTTTGTGTTATTGTTGTACAGACCCTGTGAGATTTATGCTTTAAGGTGGTTCTATTTTGGTATATTTCAAGGTTTTGTTTCAAGATTTAGAATACCTCTTAGCAGTTCTTGTAGTGCTGGCTGTGTAGTGGCAAATTCTGTCAGTGTTTGCCTGAGAAAGATTTTATCTTTCCTTCATTTATGAACCTTAGTTTTGCTAACTACAAAATTATTGGATGATAATTGTTTTGTTTAAGGAGGCTAAAGATAGGACTTTAATCCCTTTTAGCTTGTAGGTTTTCTGCTGAGACATTTGCTGTTAATCTGATAAGTTTTCCTTTATAGGTTACTTGGTGCTTTTGCCTCATAGCTCTTAAGATTCTTTCTTCATCTTGAATTTAGATAACCTGCTGACAATGTGCCTAGGTGAGGATCTTTTGGTGATTAATTTCCTGGGTGGTCTTTGAGCTTCTTGCATTTGGATGTCTAAATCTCCAGCAAGGCCAGGGAAGATTTCCTCAGTTATCCCCTCAAATAAGTTTTCTACAATTTCAGATTTCTCTTCTTCCTTGGGAACACCAATTATTCTTAGGTCTGGTCATTTAACAGAATCCCAAACTTTTTGGAGGCTTTGTTCATTTTTTTATTATTATTCTTTTTTCTTTGTTTTTGTCAGATGGGGTTAATTCGGAAGCCTTGTCTTTGAGCTCTGAAGTTGTTTCTTCTACTTGTTTGATTCTATTTTTGTAACTTCCCAGTGTATTTTACATTTCTCTAAGTGTGCCTTTGATTTGCAGTAGTTGTGATTGTTTTTTATGGATGCTTTCTATTTCTCTGGAGTTTTTGTCAATTCTGTATTCTTAAAATTTTTCGAGATGGTTTCTCCCGCTGCCCTCCATGCTGGAGTGCAATGGCATAATCTCAGCCCACTGCAACCTCTGCCTCCCAGGTTCAAGCAATTCTCCTGCCTCAGCCTCCTGAATAGCTGGAATTATAGGTGTGGGCCCCATGCCTGGCTAATTTTGGTATTTTTAGTAGAGATGGGGTTTTGCTATGTTGGCCAGGCTGGTCTCAAACTCCTGACCTCAGGTGACCTGCCCACCTCAGCCTCCCAAAGTACTGGAATTACAGGTGTGAGCCACCGTGCCTGGCTAAATTTTTTTAAGTTGGTTTCCTCTGGTTAGCTCCTTTCTCTGGTGCCTCCTCAAGTAGATTAATAATCAACCTTTTGAATTAATTTTTCTGGCAATTTAGAGATTTCTTCTTGGTTTGGATCTATTGCTGGTGAGCTAGTGTGGTCTTTTGGTGGTGTTAGATAACCTTGCTTTGTCATATTATTACAATTGTTTTTCTGGTTCTTTCTCATTTGGGTAGACTATGTCAGAGGAAAGATCTGGGGCTCGAGGGCTACTTTTCAGATTGTTTTGTCCCATGGGCTAATCCTTTGATGTAGTGATCTTCCCCTTTCCCTAGGAATGGGGCTTCCTGAGAGCCAGACTGCACTGATTGTTATTGCTCTTCTGGGTCTAGGCACCCAGGGGAGCAACCAGGCTCCAAGCTCCGGTCTGATGGTGGGAGTGTCTAAAGAGTCCTGTGATGTGATCCATCTTCAGGTCTCTCAGCCATGAATACCAGCACCCGTTTTGGTGGAAGTAGCAGGGGAATTAAGTGGACCTGTTAAGATTCTTGGTTGTAGTTTTGTTTACTGCACCGGTTTTCTTGAATTCTGGTTGCGTTAGCAGTATAGTTGTCATGTGGACAGAGTCTGGACCTCTGGTTAGCCAGGATGTTACAGGTGGTGAAATTAGCTGTTGTTTTCTTCTTTCTTGGAGCTGGGCTGTTCTTTTATGAGTTGCTGTACTAGCTTGAGTTGGTTGGCCTCCAGCCAGAAGGTGGCACTTTCCAGAGAGCATCAGCTGTGGTAGTATAGGGGGAAGACAAGCTTGCCCTAAGTTTGCCTGGATAAGTATTTGGGTTTCTCAGGTGATGGGTGGGGACATAGAACTCCCAGGTGATTATGTCTTTTGTCTTTGGCTAACAGGGTGGGTAGAGAAGGACTATCAGGTAGAGGCAGGGTTAGGCATGGCTGAGCTCAGACTCTCCTTAGGCGGGGCTTGCTGCAGCTGCTGGTGGGGATGGGTGTGTTGTTCTCAGGCTAATGAAGTTATGTTCCCAGGGGGATTTTGGTTGCCTTCTGCTGCATCATACAGGTCTCCAGGGAAGTGGGAGAAAGCTGGCAGTGATAGACGTCATCCAGCTCCCACACAGCCAGCATGGCCAGTCTCACTCTCATGTGCCCCACCAATAGCACTGAGTTTACATCCAGCCAACCCCATGAACAGGGCTGAGATCTTGCCCTAGGCTACAAGCTTCCCCACAGAGAAAGCAAGCAAGGCTTTCAGGTCCCCACCTCTCTGCTTGCATCAGCTTTTGTGCATATCTGCACTTCCTGTTCATGCCCCCATCCTACTCCCCTGATTCTGCCCAGGAAAATTTGGCCTGGGTTGAAATTATTACCAAGTTCAGCTGGGGGTTTCCTTCTTCCTGGGGTCCTTCCCCAATTCTACTTGCAGCCCTCCCCAAGGACTCCTGTGTGAGAAAGTCAGAAATGGCTTCCCTGGGCTTCCCTGGGGACCGGGAGTGCATACAGGGCTCTTCTCATTGCTTCTACTTTTGTATTTCACTCAGCTATCTAAATTTGTTTCAACTCTAGGTAAGGTATAATCTGGATTTTTAGGTTCCCTCCTCTCATTATCTGGATTTTCAGGTTCCCCAGTGAGGATGTTTGTTTAGAGGCTGACTTTCCCCCCTTACACTTTGTGTATTCAGTTTTTTGGCTGTCTCATGGAGTTTCCTGTGGCAAGCTGCTTCTTTGAAAGTGTCTGTGAATTCTTTTGTTTTTTCCTATGGTCGTTCTTGGAGCAAAAGTTCACTGTATGAGTCTCCACATGCTGTTCTGTCCATCTGAGTAGGAGCTGCAAGTTAGCCCTGCTTCCTATCTGCCTTTTTTTTTTTTTTCTCTGTAAAAGACATTTTTAATACTGTCACATTTTACTAATGTGGATACACATTCAGGGAAGTAAGGAGATTTGCTCTAGTTCCTGCAGTTAACCCTAAAATTATAGAATGTTTCTCCAAGCTCAGTATTCTTTCTATGACACTATGCAGTTTCTTCCTTTTGAATTACTTTTAATGAGGGAGTATAATTTTCCAACTGGTGAAATTAAAGCATTCTGCCACCCTTTCAGCATTAATTACTAACTTGAGAAATTAAAGGAAAAAGCAAAGAAGTGATAGCAATTATTATTACAGGCTTATAGAATAGCCTCAATATGAAAAAAAACCTGCTTAAATTTAGAAACTAAATGATTATGTGTGTGTGTGCATTTGTGGTGATGGGGGCTGTCATAAGGAATTTGAATAAAGGAAATTAAAATATATGAATAAATTATTAAGATATATTTCCTTGGTTCCCTTAGGACAGAGAAAGCATTAAAAAGCATGCAAGCTAAACATCATAGTGCTTAACACATATTGTGTTAAATACCAAACAACTTTTGTTTTAAACAAACATGATCAATATGGTAAAAAAACTACCTTTTGGTATTGATTTTATTCAGTATTGCCTGGTAGTAGAGAGAATATCATTTAATATGTGACTCTAGTTTTAATGTCTTGAGAAGAAAGATTCAATGGTTTCAATCCTTCTACTCTCATATTAACATATATACATCCACAAATTAGGTTGAGAAAGGGCAAATGTTTCTGGAAGGAAGAAGACATCCAGGTAGACCTTTTAGACTGATTTACCTCTCATATACAAGGACAATAAGTTTGTGGAGCTTGTGTCTACAGTCCTTTTCATATTAGAAGAAAAAACTCTTCCTCACAGTCATACTGAAGAAGAGGTCCATGTGTTCTTAATATTGTGGACAATGACTAAGTCTTGACTACATATGGAGAGGCAGAAATGAGAAGACAGAGAATGTTCTGATACTGCTACTCTGCCCACTTCTGTTCAAAGAGCATGGTGAAACCAAATGTCTGGGAGAACAGAAGTTCTAAGCTTTGTACCAAGAGCTTGAAATGTTTATTCTCAATGATGCTCTGCTAAGTCTCCTCAGCTTCATGTGGTTGCTGTGTCCCCAGTAATTTGGGATCCCTGCCAACTTTAGGTTGGTTTAAATGAACAGGTTATCACTGGCACTGGGGGACAGAATATCAATGAACATTTGTACAGTCAGCAAGAGTGTTACTTAGTAAACAAGTAGTACCTAAAGATGGAAAGCTTATGGTACTACAGAATGAAACAATACATAGCGAATTATCAGGAAGTGCTGAAGTATATAAATGTATATATTTATATGTATGTCTGTCTACCTTCATCAATATTGATATGGCTCCGATTAGTGGAGAAACAAGGGCTCTTGTCTCATGCTGAATTAGATAAAATGACACGGACACACATGGAGTGGTTTTAATGAGTAGAGAGTTTAATAGGCAGGAAAGAAGGGAGAGGAAAGAAGGAAGAAGCTCCCCCATGCAGAGACAAAGGGAGGGGGTCCCCAAAGCCGAGAGAGGAGACCCTGAGTCTGGCTGATACCAGTCAGTTATATGAGGAGGCTGGGTGAGGCAGTGTCTGATTGGCATAAGGCTCAGGGCATTGGCTTGACCAGGCATGTCATCCAGGTAGCCGGCAAAAAATCTGGCTCTCCCACTCTAGCCTTTTAATATGCAAATGCAGGGCACCATGATGCTCTACACACACGGGGCGGGTATGTTGCCAGGCACATGTGGGGGCATGGGCAGGAAGAAGAGGGCAGGAATCACCATGTTTGTGTGGACCCAGTTTCTAATGGACTGCATTTGCCTGTCAAAGGTTGCCTGCTGGGCTCTAAGAGATGGGGCTTTCCTGCTAGACAGGAAATGTTTCTGGAGCTGCTTTAAAGGAAACAACTTTCCAAGGACCTCTTTTCCTCTCTGCCTAAAATTATTTCTTAATAACTCCCATAACAATATCTGCATATAATTAGGAGACAGGAAAGACTCTTTTTTTCTTTTCCTTTTTCTTTTTGCTTTTCTCTTGATGACAATGAAAGGGCCCAGATGTGTGCATTTGTCTCTAACTTGAATGAAACATGTGAATATGTTTTCAGGGTAAGGCATATCTCACAAACCATTGCCTTATCCTTCATACATTTATACCAGAGAAAATAAATCTAACTTCCACTTAAAAATTAGTGTATATGGTAAGAATTATAGGTTTAATGATTATTAAAATGTTCTGCAAATTATTTTAATGGAATAGGCACATGCTATTTCTGGTCATTTTACCCACCTCCTTTTCTCTCCCTCCCCTACCCATCTTTTTTTTTTTTTTCTAACAGAGAAGAGACTTGTTGAAATCATATCTTCCGAACAAACTTTCTCTATCATGAACACATCTTCTTCTTCTTTTTTTATTATTATTATACTTTAAGTTCTAGGGTACATGTGCACAACGTGCAGATTTGTTACATATGTATACATGTGCCATGGTGGTGTGCTGCACCCATTAACTCGTCATTTACATTAGGTATATCTCCTAATGCTATCCCTCCCCACAATAGGACCCAGTGTGTGATGTTCCCCTTAATGTGTCCAAGTGATCTCATTGTTCAATTCCACATGGACACATCTTCTATAAGGCCACATCATATGGCTAGAGACCAAACTTCCACAAGTGAGAATTTCTGTGACCAAGACTGGGAATATCTTTAAAAGGCTTGATTGTATAAAAATATTGTTTTTATTTATAGAAAACTCACAAGTTGTCACTGATAACTTTGCAGTGGTCCAAGTGATGAAGAAACTGCATTGGTTTTGCTATCTCAACATAGACCTAAGCACACAGCAGGTGCTCAACATAAAGTTAAACAAAAATATTCTTAAAGGAAAATAATTATTTTCATTAAGGCTAAGGGTATATATAAAAATGAAAGCATATAAATTGTGTAAAAATATACCTGATAGGCAACATATATGGGCCGAATGAAAATATTTTTCTGTGAGTTGAAGAAAGACATAATTTGTATGAACTAATAGCATTTATTTAGCACTGACTATGGTGAACAAAAAGAAACATAAGATGTTGTTTTGCCCAAAGGGTGCTTTCAGTTCCATTGATCTAAATAAACTTGTATTACTATCTAATTTTTTAAAGTATTTAGTTAATACATTGAATTGTTTAGGTGAATGTGGGACAGAGCGTCTAATGCATAAAAAACAAACAGAATTACATTCTACTTTGCAGAAGTAAACTTATTTGGCTTAATCAGAAAAAAATTAATAATGAAAAATCAGGACACAAATTAGTCAAAAATTTTTTGTGAATTTAGGTCAGGATATCGAGAAATTTCAATGTGTTAGAGTTTTGTGTATTCCTATCCTGTGAATGTGTATATACATTTCAACACCCCCATATACATATGTATTATACACACACACACATATGCACACACACACATACACATAGGTATACATATGGGAGATGTTTACATATATAAATGTATATATACACATATCTCAGCAAATTTTTGGTAGCAGTTATAGTATGCAAAGCACTTTCTCATGGTTAATTACAAACTTTTTGTCATCTAAATATTGTTACCTTAAATTAACAGATGAAGAAACAGAGTTGGCATTGAAATGAGTCTGAGGCCTAGTCTGTTTGTTTCCTACTACAGACACCTGCAGAATACTAAGAAGGAGTGTTGAGAAACCTTATGTAAGGCCCTACATTATGATGTGTAATTCATAACCAATGCTTTTTCCTTTTGGACAATTCCAGTTTATTAGGGTAATGTCTTCTTATTATCATCATCTATCTTAAAACATCATACATATATCCTCATTATTCTGCAGGTCACAAATGTCACTAATAAGCATTATTTCATTTTTGGTTTTCTTAATGGATCTGATGATAAAAATGTTTTTCTGAAAGATATAAAACCCATAGTTGCCTTCCCTGGATTGGTTAAAGTAATAGTTGTTAGAGTCCAAAATCTGCTCTGATGTTGTCTCTTGATTTTTTTTGTATCATCGAAGTTCTCTTTCATCTTAGTGTCTTCATCTTTCATTGTCTCTTCGGTTCAATGGAAAAAGATATCAGAGAAACTTAGATATGTAGAGGATATTAATTCTAACCTCTCATTAAAACTCTTGTCTAAATATTTTAAACAAGTAGTTTATAAGTTGCTACAATTACTTTGAGATTGTTCCTAACTAAAGTATTCAACTTCGACTTCGTGAGCAATTTCTGAAGAAACTGATTTTCCATTGTAGTTCCAGGCATAAGTGATTTTGGTAGGCTGTTATTCTACCTGTAAGCCAAAAGCCATTCTAGCTACTTACAAATGTGGTCATGAATTGATTGTAACTCCTAAAGAATAAGGGCTGTAACCTCAGTGCACATATCAGGTGTCTAGCAAGTAATATCAATTTATTAATTCACTCAATAAATATTTATTGAACAGTAGGCACTACGATAGAGGCTGGAGACACAATGGAAAACAAGATACCTGTTAATTATTTTCATTATTATTAGTTTTCCCGACTAGAATGTGGACCTTATGAGGTCAGGGTCTTTTTGTCTTGTTCGTTGCCATCCCTGGCACATAGGATAGTGCTTGGCACAGAACTATTACTCAACAAATACCTGTTGAATGGGCAAATGATGTAAATGAGTAATGTCAACAATCTAAGAGAGGAGAGAAGCAAAAATAAACATTCACTAAAGATATGAGATGATTTTCAAATTGTGATAATTCTTATGAAGAAAAAGTAACCACTAATGGCTGGCAGAGAATAATGGAGGGGGAGGTTCTTTAGGTGGTATGGTCAGGGAAAGCTTCTTTCTGCAAAGCTGGTGCTGTTTCAGCTGAGGCCTGAAGGTCTCAGAAGGATGAATATGAGAGTGAACCAGCTATGAGACAAGTGGAGAAGAGAGAGTTCTAGATGGAAGCAGTAGTATGTTCAGAACCCGAAGAAGAAAAGCTTGGCCTGTTCACAGAACTGAAAGAAGGGTGCTTGGCTGGAATTCAATCACTAAAGGTCAGAGTGGCACCAAATGTGATTGGTGGGGTGGGCTGAGTTGGTTTGTTCAGGATCTCCCACCCTGTAGGTCAGGATGAGGAGGGTAGATTTTATGCTAAGGGCACTAGAATGCCAGAGGCTATTACTGGTTGCCAAGCCATTATATGGTCTCTTTTCTTCCTCACTGACAAACCCCTGGTATTTTTGATGGCAGCAATGTTTTTTAAAAATGAACAACAAGAAAAACCCACTGTAGCCTCCACTCTTCCTTGCATCCAGGAGAACCATGCTATGTTTCCATCCAATAATATTTAAGTGGAAGGAAGATGTTTGGAGCTTGCAGGAATATTTTGCTTTCTGGTAAAAGGTGCAACTATGACTGTTATTGTGCCTTTACCCCTTTTCTCCTGCCTTGAATACCTGTGATGCCTGAGCTAAGACCATCCACTTTTGACTATAAGGAAAAGGCTGAACAATTGCAGAGAAGCCAGTCTTAACATCCTTGAGTGGCTGAAGCTATGTGAGAGCCCCTCAAACTTCAGATAATGTGAGAAAAAGAAACCGTATACTGTTGATCTTGAACACCATGGGTTTGAGCTGCACAGGTCCACTTATATACAGATTTTCTTCCTCCTCTGCCACCCTGAGACAGCAAGACCAACCCCTTCTCCTCCTCAGTCTACTCAATGTGAAGACTACAATGATGAAGACATTTAGGGTGATCTACTTCCACTTAATAATTAGTAAATATATGTTCTCTTTCTTATGATTTTCTTAACAACATTTTCTTTTCTCTAGCTCATTTTATTGTAAGAATACAGTATATAGTACCTATAACGTACAAAATATATGTTAGTCAACAGTTTATGTTATTAATAAGGCTTTGGTCAACAGCAGGCTATTAGTAGTTAAGGTTTGGGGGAGATGAAAGTTATTGGTGGATTTTTCAAGTGCAGGGTTGGCGAGAGGGGGGATCAATGCCCCTAATCCTTGTGTTGTTCGAGGCTAACCTGTCTCTTAAAGCAAGTATCGGTCAGGTTTTCCTTGCTTGTAGCTTCAACATTCCTGATTAATGCTGTGACATACGGATTGAGCAAAAGCTGCCAGTGCAAAGGAATACACTGATGATACATTAGCGAAGAAAGATTTTTTTTTTTTTTTTTTTTGAGACCAAATCTCACTCTTGTCGCCCAGGCTGTAGTGCAGTGGCCCAATCTCAGCTCACTACAACCTCCGCCTTCCGGGTTCAAGTGATTCTCGTGCCTCAGCCTTCTGAGTAGCTGGGATTGCAGGCACCCACCACTACGCCTGGATAATTTTTGGATTTTTAGTAGAGACAGGGTTTCACCCTGTTGGCCAGGCTGGTCTCGAACAGGCGTAAGCCACCACACCCAGCCAGAAAGAAATGATTAAGTAGCATCTTTTTTTTGAGACAGAGTCTCGCTCTGTCGCCCAGGCTGGAGTGCAGTGGCGCGATCTCGGCTCACTGCAAGCTCTGCCTCCCGGGTTCACGCCATTCTCCTGCCTCAGCCTCCTGAGTAGCTGGGACTACAGGTGCCCGCCACCATGTCTAGCTAATATTTTCGTATTTTTAGTAGAGACGGGGTTTCACTGTGGTCTCGATCTCCTGACCTTGTGATCTGCCCGCCTCGGCCTCCCAAAGTGCGATAAAGTAGCATCTTGTAGACAGGAAAGGCTAGAACTAAATAATAGGCCCTTTTCTCCCCCTTTTACTTACAGAATGAATTAAAGAAATGATGGAATAGGCACTTATGGCTCTTCAGGTTTCTTAGCTTCACCTTTCTTGGCTTTAGTTTCATCAGCTGCACAATGGACTAAATGGCCTCCAAAGTCTTCTTTAGTCCTGTAAGTCTATGACATAGTGCTAGCTTTGGGGACTAACTGATATTATCAATTCTGCCTTTAGCATTGTACTATATTGTAACTGTAAGTACAAGTAGAAAGTGCTACATATGATGAGAGTTATGAACAAGTAATGTGATGCTTCAAAGGAAGAGAAGATTCACACTGGTGCAATGATGGAAAGCTGTCATCTGGTCACTAATGTAGAGAACTGGGTTTTGACAAAAAACAACCTACTCATCATCTGCTGCTGCTCTTGGAATCATTGGCTCCAACCTCCCTTCTCTGTCTCATAAATGCCGTGACTGAAGGCCTCGAAAGTGTATGCTCCTTTGCTCTTCAAATGGTGCAGGGAGATCAGTGTCAGTCCTGGAACCTACTTTCTGGAAAAGACCTAAGAGAAGGCCACTTGGGGCAGGAGTCAGTCAGCTTCAAAGGCTAGGACAGCTACAGTGTCCAGAGAAACAGGAGACTTTGGGGGAGAAGCTCACCCAGAATGGAGTTCCTTGCTTTTTATTGATAGCTTTGAAGAGAGTTGCCTAGGAGAGGGCAGGAGCCACTCCAGACAGAGCTGAACTCCTGATGAAGTTGTAATTTGAAAATTCTCACAGATGATTTCTAAAAATATGCTCTTTATTTTGAGATTATCAAGTAACTTTATCCAAATGGGCCAAAAAAAACGGGACAACTCTGATACTCCTCTCTGACTGGAAGGGTCAACCCAGGACAGTATAAGATGCAGGAATGCTCTATATCTCAATTCAACGGGAGTCAGAGGGGTGGCTAAAAGGACATGGCCCATGTAACTCTACTCTCCTCCCAGCTCAGTGAGGAAGATAATTTCAAAGAAACTGAAAGAACCACTCCTGGGTCTTCTCAGGAAAACCCCCTCTTAGAAGGCTATGTGGTAGATGGGTCAAGCTTGACTTTTAATGTGGAGAAGTCAAATATGATTATGTTGATTGTGTAACCAAACCTTGCTATATTGAAAAAAATACTGGGGCCCTAGGACTGTTTCTACAATCACAGAAGGATGGGCACAATCCAGTCTGACCACTTAGGACAATCTAACATTAGAGGACAGTGCAGATGATCCTGATGACAGGTCAAGGAGGTTGGGGTGGGAGGGGTTTGGTGATAGTGGGGTAACTCCCGGGTGTCTGCTGCATTGATCTTCCTGAGTATGGATTGGAATTTGTGGTTAGTTCTAAAAGACATTCTTCACCTGGTAGATAGGAAACCGTTTAAAGCAAAGAAGGTGGAATGTAGGGTTGTATATTAACTGTGAAACTGTCTGCCTGAAATTCTTCGGTGTGTCTTTCACAGACTGTAGACTCCTTAGCTTAGCAATATACTGCACTTATAAAATAAATTAAAATTTTAAAACTTTTTGAAGCTATCCATTTATGTATTTCATATATTTTAGGATTTTTTTTTTTTTCCTAGAGTACAAGTTTCCTTGTTGTTTTGTTTGGACTTTTGAGGCTCCCTACTTTTTGTGGAAGTGTTAGGTTCAAATGCCTTACTTATGCAAGGCGCAAGGCCCAATCTCCTGTCCTATGTCTGCTGAAATCCAGGTCCTTCCATTAATGAAATGATCAAATATATCATGGTAGCAAATTGCCAATGCCTCACAATTCTAGAGTTTATTTTTCTTTTCATTTTTAGTCTTTGGAGATACTCCTTACTTTCTTGGAATGTATTTATAAGGTTTGTAATATTTATTTCTAACATTTTTAGCAATTTTGTTTTGGAAGGGTCTTTTCAAAATAAGTATTCCAACATGCTACTGAAAAAAATCTCTAAAACTTTTTTAAAACTTCTTATTGAAGTATATATACAATCATGCATCACTTAACAACAGGGATATGTTCTGAGAAATGCACCATTCAGCCATGTCATCATTGTGCAAGTATCATAAAGGGCACTTACGCCTGGGTTCAGTGGCTCATGCCTGTAATTCCAGCACTTTGCAAGGCGAGGGTGGGTGGATCTCTTGAGGTCAGGAGTTCAAGACCAGCCTGGCCAACATGGTGAAACCCCTTCTCTACTAAAAATAAAAAATTAGCCGGACATGGTGGTGTGTGCCTATAATCCCAGCTACTTGGGAGGCTAAGGACGAGAATCACTTGAACCCAGGAGGTGGAGGTTGCAGTGAGCCAAGATCATGCCACTCCACTCCAGCCTGGGCAATGGAGTGAGACACCATCTCCAAAAAAAGGCACTTATACAATTTATACAAACCTAGTTGGTATACCCTAGTACACATCTAGGCTGTATGGTATGGCTGATTGCTCCTAAACCACAAACTGCACAGCGTGTTACTGTCCTGAATGCCATAGGCAATTGTAACATAAAAGTATTTGCATATCAAAGCATTGAAAAGCTACAGTAAAAATATGAATATGATATTATAATCTTACAGAACCACTGTTGTATACATGGTCCATTGTTGACTGAAACGTTATATGGTGCATGACTATCTTATGGACTTGTAGTAAAGTGCACATTAGTGTACCACCACATGAAAAATCAGAAAATTAACTTAACCATGTGATATCACCTAGGCCAACAAGTTGAACATTACCAGCTCCTGACAACCACAACCTTCTCCTCTACCTAAAGATCTCTAGAATATTGATTTCTAACACCACCGATTAATGTTGCCTGATTTTGAATGTAATCACGCTGTATAGATTATATTGTGTCTTATTTTCAAAAATATTGTTTATAAGAATTAATCATTTTGTTATATAGGGGCTCAGAAAATGATACATCAAAATGAAGGCTTTTCGAGATAACCAAAGTTTCTCTCTGATCTCCTGCCCTCCTGTTGCTTGCCTCTTACTCTCCCCCAAGGCAAGTTACAGAAACTAGAGTTCCTCTTCTCCAAGGCAAGTCATGGAAATTAGAACCCTTTTTCCCCAAAGCCAGCCATAAAGCCTAAAATATTACTGTAACCTTTATGCACTTTTCTGTGTAAGAACTGGTCATAAGAAAACTAAGACCCTCATTCCAGAGGGGTCCTACCCTAAACCTGGAAGAAAGAAAAGCTGCAGTAGAAAAGCCAAGAAGACTCTGAACAGATGGGCCCTGCTAGGTTTCCCCTGTCTAGTACCATTAACTCATACCCCTTTTTTGGCCAATCACATTTCTTTTTTTTTTTTTTTTCAAATTAAAGTTTTTATTTTTCTGATGAAATATTTGAGCACTTACTTTTGTCTTTAAGCCTATTAATTAGAGCTTTTTATATATTTTGGCAGTGAAACACCACAAACACATGACATGTATAAACACATAGACTTGCAGACATATAGACAGAAACAGATTTTATAGATTTATAAGATTTTTAATTTGCTAGTTTTTAATTTTATTTATTTTTTTAAAATTTATTTATTATTATTATACTTTAAGTTCTAGGGTACATGTGCATAACGTGCAGGTTTGTTACATATGTATACTTGTGCCATGTTGGTGTGCTGCACCCATCAACTCGTCAGCACCCATCAACTCGTCATTTACATCAGGTATAACTCCCAATGCAATCCCTCCCCCCTCCCCCCTCCCCATGATAGGCCCCGGTGTGTGATGTTCACATTTCTACATGCCTATTTTTGCTTTGTCAAATTTAATCATAAAATCAGAGAGCTTCTCCTGTATTTTGGGGTCTCCAGTCTGAAAGCTGCCGTGTTATGAAACACCATGGTCAAATTCATTTTTATGCTTTTATCTTGTTAACTTTTGTTATAGGGGTGTGGGTCATGACCCTTGTAATGGGAAGGACAGAGATTGCCCGTTTTCCTCCTTACAGTTACATGTAGCTGCATTCGTTAGTTTTCATTGCTGTAGATTCCATTGTATGAATATACCACATTATATTCATCCATTTAACGGATGATGGGCATTTGGGTTGTTTTAAGTTTTTGCTTATTATAAATTATGCTGCCATGAACATTGTCATAATGTTTTCTGGGTGTATATGTGAATGTACTTCTATTAAGAATTGGCAACAAATAAATGTGAAAATGCTGGGTCATAAGAGGATGCATTTCTCGTATTCGTAGATAATGCCAAGCAGCTATCCTAAGTTTTACATGAATTTACGCTGTGGCCCGCAGTAAAAGAGTTCCTTAGGCTTCATGTTTACCAACACTTAGTGATTCAATCAGAAATTTTTAAAGTTATTTTGTTGAGTGTACGTTGGTATCATAAGAAAATTGTAATTTGTATTTCCTAGATGACTGGACTGTTTTCATAGTTTTTTGGACATTTAGATATCACCTTTTGTTAATTTCCAGTTTAAGTGGTTAGTCCATTTTTTATTAAGTTGTCTTTTTGCTTGCTTTATATATACTTGGATAAGAGCTTTTGTTGGTTATATGGCTTGTAAATATCTTCTCCTATGCTATAGTTATTATGTTCTCTATCTGATGATTTTTCATTAGTATAAGTTATTAGTACAATTTAGTTTATCAAACCTTTTCTCTACAGTTAATGTTCTTTGATTTTAATAACTTGTCCTATCCTTTTGACCTGATGATATTTTATGTTATTATCTAAATGCTAGATTCTAGAAGTTTTATTATCTTACCTTTTGTAATTAGAGTAATAAAAGTGATCTGAAATTGATATGTGTATGGAAACTGCCTTCTCTTATAGTTTGATAAAATTTTCTTTTGTTTTCCTTTTTAGTGTGAATACATATTGAAATGTATCAAACATTTTTCTACATTTATTGAGATGATCATATTTTTCTTTTTTCTTTTCATTATGTGACAGAGTATGTTGAGTTTCTGTAATATTAAAACATCATTGTATTCCTGGAGTAACCCAACATTAGTCATATGTAATATTTCTCTATTGCTGGATTTTGGTTTGCCAGTATTTTGCTTAATATTTCTATCTATGTTCATGCCAGTTTTGGTGTCAAGATTACACTGAATTCTTTAAATAAGTTAGAAAGTATTCCTCCCTTTTTTCTTCTTGAAAGAGTTTTTACAGGTGTTGAATTTGCTTCTTCCTGAATATTAGTAGAAATTGCTAGAAAATTAGAGTAGAATCTACTGGTGAAAGCATTTTGATCTAGAGTTTTTTTGGTGGAAGTTTTATAGTTATGGATATCGAATCTATGATTGCAAAAAACTTCAATAAATTCTTCAGATTTTCTATTCATTTTTGTGGTAGTATTTGTACATTGTGTTTTCTTAGAATATTCCCTTTTCATCTAAATTTTCAAATTTCTTTGTATACAATTGATATAATATTTCATTATCTTTTTAATGGCTATAAACCCTGGTAATGTCTACATCTGAAAGTTTTGTCATGTTTATTCTTTGAAGTTTTGCTAGAAATTTATAAATTTCTAAAGTCTTTTCAAAGTATCAACTGTTGCTTTTGTTGATAGACTCAAAGGTAACATTTGTTTATGGGTCCATTGATTATTCGTTATTTTCTTCTTTCTTTTTTTTGGTAGGTAGAAGTAATTTATTGAACATTTTAAAGTTTCTTGAGATAGATGTTTATTATTTGGTCATCTATTGCTGTGCAATGAATTATTCCAAAACTCAGTGAAACTGTTTATTTTTTATGGCTCTCTGAATTGATAGGGCTTAGCTGGGGTCTCTTGTGCTGTTATAGATGAATGCCATTTGGGGCTGGAGTCATCTGAAGCCTTGAGAGGAAGGCCACCTAATGTAGCTTCTTTACTCACATGTCTGATGCCTCATAGTGGGATGGCTGGAATAGTCGGGGGCTGACTGAGCTTTATCTTATCTCCACACTATTCCTTCACTGTGGATGGCTTACTCACAGCATGGTGATCTCAAGACAGTTGAATTTTTTACATCTGGCTGGCTTGTGCCAGAGTGAGCACTCTGAGAGAGTTAGATGGAAGTATTGTTCTAAGAGAGCATGGAGGAGCTTTCTTTTTTTTTTAAATCACTTTACTTAGGTATGATTGACAGCAAAGTGGAAGCTATAAGACTTTCTATAACCTGGCTCAGAAACTATGGGAATTCATGTCTGCTGCATTATGCTGGTAAAAAGTGAGTGAGAAGGCCAGCCCAAATTCAAGAAAGGAGACCACACAAGAATGTGAATAACAAGAGGCTGTTTCATTCTGAGGTCACCTCTGGAGCCTAGCTACCAAATGTTGTTTATTAAATTTTCTAACTATTTAAATAAAGATATACATTTACTTATAAGCACAGCTTTTTCTGCATTATCTAGGTTTAATATGCTGTATTTTATAAGCATTCAATAAAAATACTTTCTAAGTTCTATTGCTATTTTTTATCACTCATTGGTTATTTAGAAGTATACTTCTTTCTAAATATATATAGATTCCAGATATCTTTTTATTTTTTTATTTCTAACATATTTCCTACAATCAGAAAATATACTTGCTTTAAATCCTTTGTTAATATCTTAGTGTTTCTTAATTATGCTAAATATTCCATGAATATTTGAAAAGAATGTGTTTTTGGCAACTCTCACAGACAGATTACTATATATGATTTAAATTTCTAAAATAACATTATTCAAATCTTTTATATTCTTATTGAAATTTGGTTTCACTAAAAGTTTCCCAATGATTACTTAATAACTTTATTCTTAATTCTGTTAATTTATTGTTTATATTTTAAGAATCATGTGAATAAAGACAGTTTTACTCCCTTCTTTCCAATCTGGATAACTTTGATTTCTTTTACTTGCCTTAATGCGCTGTTCAGATCTTCCATTTTAATGTTGAATAGATGAGCTAAGGAGTAACATTCTTGTCTGGTTCTTCATCTTAGGGGGAAAGCATCTAGTCTTTTACCATTTAGTATGCTGTTGGCTGATTTTTTAGATAATAGATGCCCTTTATCAGATTAAGGAAATTCCTGCCCGTTATTAGTTGGCTAAGTTTTTTTCAGTAATAGATGTTGGACGTTTTTGTCAAATGAATTTTCTACATCTATTGAGATTATTATATAATTTTCTTTTTTAATCTTTTAATATGAACTACATTGATTTTCAACTGTGAGACAATTTTTGCATTCCTGAAGTAAATGCCACTTGGTCAGGGTGTATTATATTTTGATATGTTGTTGAATTTAATTTGCCCATATCTTACCAATATTTTGAGAATTGATGCATCTATATTCATGAGGGACATGAGTATGTAGCTTTCTTATAGTGTCTTTGATTTAGTATCAGAACAATGCTGGCCTCAAAGGAAGAGTTCCACTTCAATTTTTCTGGGAAAAGTTTTATATAGAATTGGAATTATTTCTTCCTGAAATGCTTGGGAGAATTCTCCAGCAAAGCCATTCAGGCCTGGAGTTTTATTTAAGAAGCAACTCTCTAAACTAAAGAGGAAAATAATCAAAGATGTGTATACTTCTATTGGAGCCTTATTTTGTTGAATATTCTCAACACTAAATTTTTTCTCTCAGTGAACCTGCAGGAGAATTTATATACTCTATACATGCTGGAGCTATTAGTTCACTGGTGTCTCAGCAAGCATAGATTTTATTTATCTCTGATTCAAAAACATTTCTAGCTATATTACAAATATCTTTAACATTTAAATTGAAATGTTGAATATTTGTTAGCTCATTATCGCGTTTCTCTGAAATATTAGTACTCTCCTGTCTTGCATTTTTTTTGCTTTATATATGGCAAAGATGTTTTCTTTAAATTACAATGCAATGAATTGGAGATTTTTTTCATTATTTTTAAAAAACTTTTCCTATGATGTTTGTTTTAAATTCTGTATCCTGGATAAAAGCAGTTTTACTATGAAACACTGCTTTGGTTATAGATAGAACAAATATTTTCCAAAATGACCAAGCTAAATGTACAATTCCATGATTGAACTTCATTTTATTCAGTGATGCTAAAGAGAAGGTATTTAACCTGATGCCAAAATTTATAATAGAGAAAACATCATTCATGTTGTCATGTTGCCAAGCCATTTTTATCTTGGAAATGTACTGTTATCTTTTTTATTACTATGCAGTTCTGGTATCTAAGTATCATAAAGTCTTCATCGAATGAGTGCTTCTGTTATTCTATTTCCCAACTCATTGATATAAAAGAGATTCCATGGAGATAAGTTATGAGGCTAAGTTTTTTAAGTACAGAATAAAATGCTTCAAAATCTTAAAAATCTTTTTGTGAGGAAATTTAGGTTATCTTAAATATAATAGTCATATTTATAAGTTGAATGATTATTTGGTAGAAAATAATATAGGGAATGTACCAATGCTTTAATAGGCTTAATTTGTTTTAACATAAAATAATTTGATATCAGACTTCGGTTGGATGCATAGTTTATGATTTTCTCTCATTCTGTAGGTTGTCTGTTTACTATTTTGATAGTATATTGTACTGTACAGAAACACTTTCGTTTAAGTAGGTTCTGTTGTAAATTTTTGTTTCTGTTGCAATTGCTTTTGGGGACTTAGCCAAAAATGCTTTGCCAAAGCCAGTGTCAAGAAGGGTATTTCCTAGGTTTTCTTCTAAGATTTTTATAGTTTGAGGTCTTACATTCCAATCTTTAATCTGTCTTGTTAATTTTTGTATATGGTAAAAGGCAAGGGGGTAGTTTCATTCTTCTGCATATGGCTAGTCACTTATCCCACCACCATTTGTTGAATGGTGAGTCCTTTCCTCATTGCTTGTTTTTGTCGGCCTTGTCGAAGATCAGATGATTATAGGTGTGTGGCTTTATTGCTGATTAAATGTGGCACATATACACCATGGAACAGTACACAGCATAAAAAATAATTAAATTATGTTCTTTGCAGCAACCTGGGTGGAGCTGGAGGCTGTAATCCTAAGTGAATAACACAGGGAGAGAAAACAAAGTACCACATGTTCTCACTTTTAAGTGGGAGCTAAATATTGAGCACACATGGACAGAAACATGGGGAAAAAAGATACTGTGGACCATTAGATGCAGTAGGGAAGGAGGGGAATGTGGGTTGAAAGACTACCTCCTGCGTATTATGCTTACTACCTGGATGCAGTACACCCAGGCAACAAACTGATATAAATACCCACTGTATCTACATGAAAGTTAAAATTTTAAAGGAAATAATATAATCTGAGCCCCTTAATAAGATTTTGTCTGGGGTACCAGGGTGGAAGGCAGGCAGATCCTGTAGGACTAGTATGGTCAAGAACACACTTTGATTTCCTTCTAAAATAAATATGTACACAAACAGACAAATTACTTTCTAGGAATAGTGTAGAAAGGAGATAAGAAGGTAAGTTTTAGAGATACTCACTCCTTTGTGAAGGTTCTGAGTTGGCTTCTACACTATTCCTATATCTATTCGCTCAAATCTTACTCTTTCCAGTTCTCTTCTCTTCCTTACCTCCAGGATGCCTTCAGTCCGGGATTAGTTTACCCAGGGATAGGCAGGGAGTAAACCAATCTTCCGATCAGATCATCTGCTCAATCCTACCATTGTGCATGTTTTCCTCTGTTTATTCTTTCCTCTGTTTATTCTTCCCTGATATTACCAACACTTGTTGATCAAACTGTTATTGGTTCTCTTTCTGACTTTTGAAGGTATTTTGAAAAGAAACATTTCCTGTATTCTTAAAAAATCCATATCGTGTATTATTTTTCTATGTGATTTAAAACATTTTTCTTGCCTCTTGATTAAATATTCACCTTCAACTTTTATTTAAATGAGTTTTCCCTTCATGTATGGAAGAGGCAAACTTCTACCCATCCTCTTTCCAAATAATCACACATTTTTAATTCATGTATTTCAATATGAACTTCCTCTATCCCAGAGGAATTAACTCAGACCAAAACTGTGGACGAAACTGCAATCTGAAATTAAAAGGAACCATATCTACTAGGAGAATTAAGTATTGAGCTCAGTGATTGCTTTTCTACAACCAAATTGTGAATAGAATTATTATCTAATATGGAAAACAAAACCAGCTAAAACTCAACAAACCAAATGCTAATGAATTACTGAAGACTTTTGGTGAACATCCAGTGAAATCATAAAGTGACAATAGGCAGTCATTTCCCTCCCACTCAGTGCATTTCAGAATTTATCAGATCCTGAATATATTATGGCCATCATCCATTTTAAAAAATGTTTTACAGTAGGAGATGCTTCTGTAATTTGAAATAATTTTTTTTTGGCATCTCAGAAAACTTTTTATATTCTGAGGCATTGTGAGTTCACATATTTTAAATAGGCAGTTGTACACCTTTCACTTTATCTTCTTCCCCTCACTGTAAATATCAGATGCTCTAATTAAAGAAAGACGTGAAACTGGAGTACAAAATAGATGGTGTGTCTCCCAAAAGTACAACTTTGAAAGAAAAAAAATTTCTTGTAAAGCAACAGGAGCGTACTCTGTGATTACGTGCTCTGGGGCAGTTACACAGCTAGCATGATGGGGATTACAAATTTGCTTGCTCTGGCAAGAAGGATATGCCTATTAACAGAAACCAGCTGTTCGGAAAAAATGCGATGCTCAAAGTGGTGAAAGGATGTCTTAATATAGCTCTGGGCTGCATTTATTACTGCTGAAAAATTTTCTAGAAACTATCAACTCCTTTCAATTAATAGCATTCTTGTGAATTTATGCAACACAAAGGAAATATTAAGAATGGTTCATCTAAAGTAAATCAATCTCTATGACTTAACAATGCCTTTGTAATTTTTTTATTATTTTTTTTGGCATGCCGTATCTGTAGGCTTTCCGACTTGTCATTTTTTATTCAGGCCTATGCAAGGAAGCAACTTAATCATGTTACTAGAAACTGTTTGTGTTTTCAGAGTGACTAACAGATTGTACAGTTCACTTAGAGCCCTCCCTGATCATCAAGGAGAGAAGAGAACTGCATTTAGGATTAACTGAGCATCAAATCTCTCTACTTTTCTTAATCTATATTTTTGGGCACATATCTTGCATCCTCCTAAATTTGAGTCAGATTATGTGGAAAAATAAAAATATGACTTATAGAAATATTTAACTCAAAAATGAAAAAGGCACAAAGATAGTAAAAATCTAACTGGAATATGTATAGTCTGAAACACAAAGGTCTTATTTAAAGCTCTGGGACTTCTTTATCTTCACAGTGATTTTTTTTTTTTGTCATCTGTTATAATAAAAGGATGTTTTGCTGAGAATCTATTAATGGTCAAACGAAATGGCAAGCACTTTCTATACAACATTCAGTAAGACAGGTTTTCTCTTGCAGGTCAGTGAAGGTGAAACAATCAGGTGTTGACAAACCTAAGTGATAAGTACTATGGAGATATTCCAAAGATTATAGGAGTACAAAGATTCAGCACTAAAAAGAGGCAATTGAGTTAGCCTTGGGTGTGGTTTGTATGTGTGTCTGTGTGTGTGTGTGTGTGTGTGTGTGTGTATGTGTGCACACAGGCATTCTTGCAGAGGGAAGAGATGCTGTAAACAAGAATTGAAATATTGATTCAACTTAGTTTAATCTGGTGGGCAATACAGGGAAAGGAAAGGCATTCTAGACAATGGGATCAGCATGGACAGAAGCTTCCGAAGAAGAGCAACCAAGGGTCAAGCTTTTTCAAAGAGTGTCAGAGGACTGACGTGTAGCTGAGGTCAGAGATGCATGTGGCAGGCTAGTCAAGGAAGACTTTGTGAACAATGGTAAGAAGTTTGAACTTTATCCTAAAAGCAAGGGGAAAATCTTGGAGGATTTTAAGTAAATAAATGATATGACAGTTAAGATGTTAGAAATATTAACACCTCTACTCTCTTAGCACATCCGTCTGCCTAGGTGGTTAGAGCCTGGGTGACATTTTAACCTTAAAAGACCCTTCAGGGCAACAACTAACCTGTTACACACTGTTAAATATCCAGAACTGGGGATATTTTCTGGAACAACAGATGAATTAGGTAATTTTTTTAAAGAAGGTGAATAGATAAATGAAGAGGCTGGGCGCAGTGGCTCACACCTGTAATCCCAGCAATTTGGGAGGCAGAGACAGGTGAATCACCTGAGGCCAGGAGTTTGAGACCAGCCTGGCCAACATGGTGAAAACCCATCTCTACTAAAAATACAAAAAATTAGCCAGGCATGGTGGTGGATGTCTGTGGTCTCAGCTGTTTGGGAGACTGAGGCAGGACAGTTTTTTGAACCTGGGAGGTGAAGGTTGCAGTGTGCTGAGAATGCACCACTGCACTCCAGCCTGGGCAATAGAGCGAGACCCCATCTCAAAAAAAAAAGTTAATAAAAAAAGTCTGTGAGCATCTAATCAACTCTCTCCTCCAGACATAATATAGAAGTTCTGATATTGCCTGACCTCAACTTACAATATTTAATTTATCCCATGCCTCATTAGGACTATGCTGGAACAAACTCTCAAATAACTCAATTAATGGTTTTTATCAATCAGAAATTTGGTTTGTTACAACAAAAATATATTGAGATCCCGTGCATATGTTAGTGTCTTAGATGTTAGGTGACACAAAGACAACAGATCTGGAACTTTATCATTAAGCAGTTCAGAATCTCACCTCTCTTTTATAAACAGTTTTTAAAATATCTTGTATCTTACTTTATATAGTTGAATCTTCATTGCATCAGGGTAGGTCAGGAATTATCACCTTTATTCAATATTTTATTGTATCAATTTTATTTCTTTTTTTTTAAATTAGAGATAGGGTTTCACCATGTGGCCCAGGCTGGTGTTGAACTCTTGAGCTCAGGTAATCCACCTACCTCAGCCTCCCAGAGTGTTGGGATTACAGGTGTGAGCCACTGTGCCCAGCCACTTGTATCAATTTTCTAACTACTCAAAGATTTGATATTATTTTAGTCTCATAAATGTTTGTCAAATCTCTATTTTAATTAAAAATAGTTCTCTTTAACTGTATAAATCAATCATTTAAAATCTGATCATATTTTGTTATCTACACCATATCACTGCCCACTTGATACTAATTCCATTAGTACAATAAAAAATGTTTGATTTTAACAGCAATAGACAATTCTGCAATTTCAGGGAGAAAAGCCTTTTTGTTTCCGCCATTTTATTATACACAGACTTGGTTTACATTTTATACTTAAATAAGCTGAAGTTCTTTCAAAATCTTAAATTCTGTTCTGGTCACTTTGGATTTCTTTTCCACATACCATTTTCTTAACTACTTTATAGCCTCAAAAGTTGGATGAAGGTTCTGGGATCCTTATAACACAGTATTTGGGAGAGAACTTTCAATCATTTTTTTGATACTGTTTTTGCAAGTTAATGACATTATTTAGGAGAAAAAATACTGTTAAATGCATGGACAGGGAAAATGTGAAAAACAAATGTTAGAACAAAGGAATGCTTTACAGTCAATTGTTTTGGTTTTTCATTTTGGATACATGAGGTCAAACAGCATGAAAATCTGTAGTTTTAAATTTACCTTCACAGCTAACATTTTTAATATACCATATGTAGAAAATGTAAAATTCTCACTGTCTATATTGATACAAAATTATCTTTATTTTGGAAATTATATTTAATATGACTAGAGTATATATTGCAAGATTACTGCTGCACTACTATAAATTTTTGAATGTTGGATGCTTAAATTTTGCCCATTTCAGTAATTTTTTTTGCTCTCATTTTCTTTTCAAGTAGGAGTAGAGAAAAGAAACATTTAAATCTGTAAGAAAATTACATGGTACATTCATAGTTCTCAATTACTGGGCCAATTTGCAGTGTCGTTCAGCTATGCCATTAAATAAGCGCTAAACACATTTTGTAAATTGAAAAAAAAGAGTTCAAAACTTTGTTTGCTTGTGTGATATCTAATAGATTTCTTTTCTAGATGATAGACTTGGATGGGCTTCTCCTAAGGGCAAACAGGACCAGAGGATTTAAGAGCCTGCTCAGCCATGCTTGTTGCCCTGAGCCTGGAGCGCAGGCATTGCCTTTTTGAAGGTGAGTCTTCTGATGACCTGGGAGAGAAGATGGGAGGGGCTTCAGAGATACTGCAAAGGAGCGTCCCCTTTTGCTAGAGCTAGGTAAGACATGGCTGGTGAGTGCTTCTTTTTCATCCCTAAAAATAACAATAACAAAAACGGTCATAATTAACTTGAATTAACAGCTTATAATGTGTCTGCCTATGTGCTCCCTGCTTTAGGAGAGGTCATTTCTTTCGATCAGGCTCTGTGAAGTAGGTTTAACGTGTACATTGTAGAGACAAGGAAATTGAGGTTTACAGGGATTAGGCAGTTTATCAACAGTCATGAGAGGAGTCAGTAGAGGATATTGTGGGTCTAACCCCGGAACCCAAGCCTTCCATCACCGTAGTGGCAGTTTCTCTCTTGATCCCACTGTGCTAGACCAGCCCTGTTTGGAAGCAGGCATATGTTCCTCCATCCAGCCTCTTTCTAGGGCTCTGGGCATGGATGGGTACCTAAGGTCCTCATGGTTTTTTGCACTCCTCCTTCATAATGTGCTTATGGAGAATTATATAATATAATAGTTTCGTATCTCAGTGTTAAAGACTAAGAATTGACACATTTCTCTCAGGGAATCTGTACCTCAATTCTTGGACAGTATTAGTAATCTTTTTCTAGCTTTATGTAGGTATGATTGACAAGTAAAAATTGTATATATTCAGGGTATACAATGTGATGTTTTGATATACGTGTATATTGTGAAATGATTACTACAATCTAATTAACATATCCATTACCTCACATAGTTACTGTGTGTGTGTGTGTGTGTGTGTTGAGAACACTTGAGATCTACTCTACTAGCAATACAGTATAATGAACTATTAATCACCATACTGTACTCCAGAACTGATTCATCTTATAACTGCAGGATGTTGTCCTTTGACCAACATCTTCCTTTTCTCCCTATCCCCCAGCCGCTGGTACCACTATTCTACTCTCCGTTCCTACGAGTTTGACGTCTTCTAAAAGATCCTACATGTAAGAGAGATCAGGCAGTACTTGTCTTGTTTCACTTAGTAGAGTGTCTTCCAGGTTCATCCATGTTGCAAATGGCAAAGATCTCTGACCTTTTGAAGGCTGAGTGATATTCCAATGCATGTATTTAGACACACACACACACAATTTATACACACAGACACCCATTTTCTTTATCCATTCATCTGTCAACCGACTTAGGTTCTTAGGTTGTTTCCAACCTAGGAACCAATAGGGAATAGCCAGTATCTTGGCTAGTGTGAATAATGCTGTAAGGAACCTGGAGGTATACTTATCTCTTTGAGATATTGATTTTATTTCCTTTGGATACATACCCTGAAGTAGGATTGCTGGATCATATGCCACATTTCTTACCATATGAAACCATACGTTGGTCAAAGGACAATATCCCACAGTTATCAGATGAATCAGTTCTGGAGACCTAATGTAGAGTATGGTGATTAATAGTTAATTATACTGTATTGCTAATAGAGTAGAAGTCTCTGGGCTGATTTCATGGGAATATTGAGAGTGTGGCATATTCCTCCCATTTCAGTAATCTCTAAGGTTTTGAAGTGCATTTCAAAGCTCTATCTTCATCTCCTCTCTCCTAAATTTCAGAGGCGATTCTCCCTGGAAGGCAGGAATCCCACCATGGAGAATCCACATACGGTTAGTCACTGTTCTATACGAATGTACTTCCTTTGGGTAGGTTAGAGCTAAATAATTTTTGTAAAAATCTGTTAAAATATTTTGTTCTTTGAAATGTCTGAATACTGGACAAGTCTTAATTCAGTTGCATTACGATAAATCAACAGATAATAACAAATGGTACCTTTCTCAAACATTAGCCAGGTAGCTTGCTTACAGGTAATATAATTCCTGGGCAGTTTCAGTCTTGAAATCTACTCATTCACAGCCATTACTAAATTCCTCCCAGGGGCTGAGGTGTAAAACTTCCCCTGTGTTTACTTCTCTGTTCTGCTTCCTCTGAGGAATCCAAATATTTTAAGTCCCTTCTTTGATGCAGAAAAATGCAAAATCAGAAGTATGATTCTTCCTGTAAAAAAGAATCAGCTTTAATTAAAGGGAGGCACAGCATTTCCCTGGGGGAAAATACTTCTGTGTTCAATTTCTCTCTTAGAAATCCCTTCTGTGTGTTTACAGGGAAGCTGGAATCTTGATGTAGTAAACTGAACACGAAAGCTTTGGTTGGCTGACTAATCATATTTGAAATCAGTTTCTCAGACAAAAGCTTCTACTTAACTCTGAGGATGGTGATTATTTTTCTGTGGTGTTTTCCTGCCAGTCAGTGTGAAGAGAAAAGTATACACCTAGCCAGCTGTGGTGGCTCACGCCTGTGATCCCAGAACTTCGGGAAGTTGAGGCAGGAGGATTGCTTGAGCCCAGGAGTTCGAGACCAGCCTGGGTAACATAACAAGATTCTGTATCTACAAACAATTACAACATAACAAGATTCTGTGTCTACAAACAATTAAAAAGTTAGCTCGTCGTGGTGACGCATGCCTGTAGTCCCAGCTTCTAGGGAGGCTGAGGCAGGAGGCTGGCTTGAACCCAGGAGTTCAAAGATGTAGTAAGCTAGGATTGTGCCACTGCACTTCTGCTTGGATGACAGATTGAGTCCTTGTCTCTAAAAATACAATTTGTTAATAAAAAAATAAAAATAATAAAAATAAATAAATTTTAAAAAGTGTGGGTTGCAAGTAAGAGAATAAGCAATGTAAACCCACTTTATTGTTGACACAGGGACACACCTATTGTCATTTTACTCAGCAGAAATGTAACCTCTTAAATATAAAACTTGGTGTTTATGTTGCAAGTTTATGAATTCCATTTTGGAGAACTGAGGCAAGTCTTAGAATATGACCACGGCAGGAAATAGGGATGGTTTATAATTATTTTCACTTACGGTTAAAAAACACAGACAGAATCAACTTAAGTGAACTTAGTGTCTTTTAATCTTTACCCCATCCCAAAGCCAAAGTCTTTATTTTGAATACTTATAAAAACATCAGTAAGATTTCCCATATTTGGAAGCAACCTTGTATCCTATCTCCTAGTCATAGCTGTTGAGAATAAGCTTGAAATAATTTTGGCAGTTTCAAATTCAAATCATAACATAAAACTTTTTTCATGTCTTAACACACATTTCCTAGCTCCAATAGCATTTGACTTTTGTATTAATTTCAGGTTCCTCCAAACTCTATGTTCAATGTACCTTCTGTCATGTATGTAGCTCACTTATTTACCAGGACAAGCTATTGTCCAAACTCACAGGTAACCTTGGATCTGGGCACTTGGTTAAGATCTAATATCATTAATTAGGTAGGAGTGAATATTTTATTTGTATCTGGGCCTTCCTGAGACTTCTGAAACCACACTGTATATGTAGCTAACATTTTTTAGCAACGGGAAGAAAATGATAATGACAACGTTCACATCAACAGCAAACAAAAATCAAACAGTAAGACACAGCATTAAAGTAGCGTGCTTTTTAGCAATTATTATGTGCCAGGCACTCTGTTAAGAATTTTCAGCCAATTGTGTCATTTGAGAAAACTCTTGGAGAAATACAATTTGATGAGTATAACTGGCTAAATTATAATGTTCTAACAGTAGGAGGTGTATCTGTTTTGTAGCCTGTCATATCTCTAGGGTCTGACACAGACCGGTGCTCAATTAATATGTATTTACTCATAGAATGACCACCATCACCTCTGCTTTATAGATGTGGAGATGGAGGATCTGAGAAGTGACAGAGGCATATGATTTGTAAATGCTGAAGCCAGGATAACTAACTTGAAAACCCAGGCTTAGATCATTATGCCCTTTTGCCTTCCTACGCTGATAGGTAAACGTAATTCTGGTTCTATGTAAAAAGCATGTAAAATCGGGGAGTGGAGGCTCTTAGTGGTTTGCAATACAGAGATCCAAAAGTTGATTGCAAACATGCAGCTGACACACAGTTTTCTCTCACGCAATGGTTTAAGCTCATTCTCACAGGACATAAGGCATCGTATCGTGACAGTATTTAGCTAATAATAACGGCCTGAATTCAGTAAGAAATGGGTTTATTCAGCCTGTGTCAAGGGAATCTGTCCTTGCTGTTGCTAAAGTTCTCTAAATCAATATGGTGACTTTATTAATCATTCTAGATCTCAGCTCTGAAAAGCTTAAAACTATCTGCAAAACAAAAATATTTTCTCAGCCAAAATTTTCAAAATCCTCCACTGTTCCCCACCCGCCAGACCTGAAGGGTATCAAACTAAGTATAAAATGTTATTCCAGTGATTGAGGTCGCTGGTTTTGTATTCACCTTTCATTTTCTTAGCACTCTTCCGTGTGAGAATTCAAATTCCTAATAGCCCCAGAGTTAACATCCCCTGTCCACTTATCCATTCTGCACTCCAGAGAGACCGTCACTCCCTTTCAAGTCTTGTGCCTTCTCCTTGTTTTATGAAACACAAAAACACTCTGGGAAAAATATCTAATAGTTGTGTGCTTTTGACTTAGATTCAGATTGATCCTGGACCTGAAAACTTTTAAAACATGCATCCCCATTTAACGTTCAGAATCCATGTGAGTTTCTTAAAGGGGGTATATTAGGCATCTTGCCACGGTTATATTCTGACTACATACATTTGAGGGAGAATAAAAAATATAAATGTATCTTTTTGTTCTAAGCTTATAAAAGAACTGCTTCCAGCGGGGCGCGGTGGCTCAAGCCTGTAATCCCAGCACTTTGGGAGGCCGAGACGGGTGGATCACGAGGTCAGGAGATCGAGACCATCCTGGCTAACACGGTAAAACCCCGTCTCTACTAAAAAAAAAAAAAAATACAAAAAACTAGCCGGGCGAGGTGGCGGGCGCCTGTAGTCCCAGCTACTCAGGAGGCTGAGGCAGGAGAATGGCGTGAACCCGGGAGGCGGAGCTTGCAGTGAGCCGAGATCCCGCCACTGTACTCCAGCCTGGCGACAGAGCCAGACTCCGTCTCAAAAAAAGAACTGCTTCCCTGGTTTCTTTTGTTATTAGAAGACTAAAATATGCCAATATGTTGCTATGAATTAACCAATCCTCCCAAGATATTAAAAAGAGGTTCCAAGCCTCTGGAGGCTTTCTATGAAATAAGAAGGACCAACTATTTCTTGAATCTACGGTGTGATGGAACCAAGAGGCTCCTTGGGTACTGGAAAGGTATATCTGGCAGAGAAAGACAGATGCCAAATCTTCTATTTTCAGAGATATTGCAAAGGGAGCTCTGCCCCAGTGTGTAATGAGAAGCCCACAATACAAATTCTGTCTGGCTTCGGCACTGTCCATAGTACTCCCCTGTCCACATACTCATGGGGTATCTTTTAAATTATTTTCTTATGTAGACGGACGATCTTACATAAGTCTTCTTAGCATTGGAAATATTTATATAATTCATCAAATTGATTGGGAGCACCTGGGCCCCAAATCAGCCTTGCGTAAGTTTTGTCGTCCGATTCATTTTGCCTAGGACCTGGTGAAACTGGGTGAAGCTAATTGCTAAGTTCCCAAGCCTACAAAATTCAGCAAATGGATAATGTACAGTAGTGCATGGAAAGATAACAGAAGCTTGCAAATCCCTAAACATTCACTTTTCATCACAACAGATTAAGAGATAGAAAATTTATCCTAAAGCATTGACTTTCAATTTCAAAATGACTGTTTACAGAATTTTAGGTGAATCACCAAGTAGCTTACTGTTAGACTGAGGTGAGGAATACATACAGATTAGCAGAAAAATCTTTGAGTACTGTATGTATTTATCATATTCCTGAGTGATTTTTTTTATTACTCCTCAGCTCAAATTCAGCTATTTTTTGGAAAAGATGAAGTATGTAGATAATATAAGACATTTGAATTCACTTTCTTAGTGTTTGAGGCCCAAATTCTCCTTTTTTTTTTTTTTTTGAGATGAAGTCTCGCTTTGTCTGTCGCCCAGGCTGGAGTGTAGTGGACTGATCCTAGCTCACTGTAACCTCCACTTCCCGGGTTCAAGCGATTCTCCTGCCTCAGCCTCCTGAGCAGCTGGGATTACCAGTGTCCGCCACCACACCTGGCTAATTTTTGTGTTTTTAGTAGAGACAGGGTTTCGCCATGTTGGCCAGGCTGCTTTCGAACTCCTGACCTCAAGTGATCTGCATGCCTTGGCCTCCTGAAGTGCTGGGATTATAGTCATGAGCCACTGCTCCTGGCCCCAAATTCTTTATTGTACACAGTATCAAATTTTCCTATATTTGTTTTAATAATAGAAACCGTAGGCTGGGTGCGGTGGCTCATGCCTGTAGTCCCAACTACTTGTGAGGCTGAGGCATGAGAATTGCTTGAAGCCAGGAGGTGGAGGTTGCAGTGAGCAGAGATTGCACCATTGCACTCCAGCCTGGGTGACACAGTGAGACTCTATCTCAAAGCAACAACAACAACAACAGCAACAACAACAACAACAACAAAATAATAGAAACTCCAAGTTTTAGCTGGAAATGTGTCTGACTGCCTAAAGATAACGGCTAAGCAGATGGCAGCCACAGGATGGAAGGAAACAGATCCCTGAATATTCCCCAAATGACCTCTTGGAACGCTTTACTTTTTCTACTCTTTTGTTATAGCATCCTAGCCTGTGCTCTAGCTGATTCACTGTGTGAATACTATTTATTTAGAATTTTAATTGTGTTATCTATCTTTTTTAGTCTTTAATTCATTTCAGTGCAATTCAATTCAATGTTTAGATAGAAGACTTTCACTTTCAGCCAAGATGTAATGACAGGGGCTAGATTTACCCTCCCTTCTGAAACAATTATGAATATTATATACAGTACACAAAACCATGGTTTGTAAGACAAGGCACATCAGCAGTGAAGAACAGTGATCCCTCAGAGATGGGAAACAAATGAGATGAGCCCTGTGATGATCCCAGCTTTCTGTTTGAGGGAATTTTCAGGTCCCAATGCTAAGAAAGAAACCCAGGCAGAGAATGCTGGTTTCCAGCTGCACCCATGTCCCTACAAAGGACATGAACTCATCCTTTTTTATGGCTGTGTAGTATTCCATGGTATATATGTGCCATATTTTCTTTTCTTTTCTTTTTTTTTTTGAGACAGAGTCTCGCTCTGTTGCCCAAGCTGGAGTGCAGTGGCGCGATCTCAGCTCACTGCAAGCTCCGCCTCCCGGGTTCCCGCCATTCTCCTGCCTCAGCCTCCCGAGTAGCTGGGACTACAGGCAGCTGCCACCACGCCTGGCTAATTTTTGTATTTTTAGTAGAGACGGGGTTTCACCAGGTTAGCCAGGATGGTCTCGATTTCCTGACCTCGTGATCCACCCCCCTCGGCCTCCCAAAGTGCTGGGATTACAGGCTTGAGCCACCGCGCCCGGCCGCCATATTTTCTTAATCCAGTCTGTCATTGATGGACATTTGCAGCACACCAACGTGGCACATGTATACATATGTAACAAACCTGCATGTTGTGCATATGTACCCTAGAACATAATAAAAAAAAAAAAACAAAAAAAAAGAAAAAACTATCAATAAAGAGAATGTTATTCTACATTTCAAAAAAAAAAGAAACCCAGGCAGAGCCTGGTGGGGTCTCTGAGTTGAAGAGATAGATCAGACAGAGACAGAGCGCCTCAGATTTAAAGAGGGTCTCCCTTGCATATTGTAGCTGAGTGCTGATCAGTGCATATAAATGACACCCAAGGTCAGGAAAAAACAAAACCAAACAGATCCCTTAAAGGGATTAAAGGCAGTGCCATACCCCCAGAGAGAAGCGGATTGTAGTCCCTGTCCAACTAGTCAACATAGAAAACCTTGTGATTCACACGGTGCCGAACAGAGTACTCAAAAGTGTACTCTGAGTACTCAAAAGTACCTCAGTAATTGGGTATTTTGTCCCTTGACTAGACACTGCTCTTGTCTTACCTAACAAATCTTTTTTTTTTTTTCAGACAGAGTCTCGCTCTGTCTCCCAGGCTGGAGTGCAGTGGCATAATCTTGGCTCACTGCAACCTCTGCCTCCCACTACCTAACAAATCTTAAAACCAAGATCTGAAAAGATCAAACTGTTTCCGAGTAATGTAACTGTGTCCCAGATGAAGCTCAGGAATATTTATGGAAATACAAAAATACCCAGCGCCTAACAAGGAAATAGTCACAATATGTGGCATCCAATCAAAGATTACCAGTCATGTAAGAGGCAAGAAAACATGATCTATCATAAGCAGAAAAATAAATTGAAACTGACGCAAATGTTAGAATTAAAACTGTTGTTATAAATGATTTCATACATTCAAAAAATTAAGTAAAGATGTGGAGGGTATAACAAATATTCAATATTTAATCAGTTGCTTAAAAATTCATTCCTAGACTGGAGACAGAGCAGGAGGTGGGAGGAACAAACCAGGCAGTATATGACAACTAGAGGCACTTTGTGTGAGGTAGAAGCTTGCATGTTAACGAAAGGGAAACAAAGGTTTTAATCTGGTACAAGATTCTTAATTTGAAGTCATGGGACTCCTGATAGACTGTTCCCACATTCTCAGACTCTCAAGTTCTCTATTTCTTTACATGCATCTCGTTCTATATATTTAATTCTGTGATTGTATTTAGATGACGATTTAAAGAGTTGAAAGCATGTTCTTGATAATCCTTACGATCAAGATATAGTCAGATCATGCCATAACCGACTTTGTGTCCTTACTGTCACGGAAGTCAGTTGCACTATTCATTGCTGTGAATATATCTGTGACCACATTGTCCTCAAGGAATCATTTAAAGTAAGAGCTTTATCCCAATGCAACATTTCTCACCTAGGATCCGAATATTCCTGCGTGCTTTAAGATGGATTTTGCATTTCCTCAGGTTCTTGCATTCTAAATTAGTGGCCTAGAATGTTATTGCTGAGCATGATAATTTGTTGAAGGAAGGAATTATATAATTATGGGAAAAATTCTATTTATGTCTTGGAATTTAAAGTTTAAAAACATAATTTTAAAAATGTCTGTGAGGGTGAGAGAATTTTGATAATTTTGTGCATCTTCTTGAAAATATGCCGATAAGCAATAATTTTCAATTTCACAGCTGAAACGGAGAAGTTCGGAAATAAGCTACAGGAACGTACTTGGACTTTAGGTTTTGTGGAGTAGCAGATAATTATTTTAATTATTATTAGAGTTACAAAATGGCATTTATTTCAGCTACAGAATAAAAGCAGTTTCCTATGCTCAGCATACGGGACAAAGCCAAGTATTTATCCTTCAGACAAAAAGGATAAATTTAACTTAGACAGTTCAGAGACAACAATTGAGGTTAGAAGAAAAAGGCAGAAAGCACATGTTTTCTATTTTATTTCATATAATTTCTATTTATGCTGTGCACATATAGTGAATAGGGAAATTTGTTGCCATTATTTTAATGTCTTTCTTTTTTAATGGCAGTTATGTTGTCTGGATCATATGTTATAATTGGTATCTTGATTCTCTCTGTGTGGAGATAATTTTTCTTGATTCGATTGCCTGAGTTATTAGCAGTCACTACTACCTCTTGATAGTTGTTGAAATTGCCCTCACGGAGCTAGCAAGAAATAATCAGCATCTCTAGGCCTTATCTGTTAAAACAAATTTATAAAGTCACAGTGAATGACATAGAATTCAAAACTGAGATAACCACAAATATAGCAATTCGATGTTCAATACGAAGAAAATGTTGGGTTTCAGTGGATTATATTTCTTTTACAAAATAAACCTGTAATATTCAAATTATTCATATTTGGGGAAATTTTCCAGGATCACTGCAGGATGTTCAATTATTAAAATTATGAAATAAATGAGATGTCACAAATATCTGATTCTAATATTCATTTTTTATTTTTGCATCCAAATTAAGCTCAATTCTTAAGTTGCAAGGTTTTGGGGATTTCTGGCTATGTTTGCCTTTAAAAAATCTAAATGCTGTATTAATTTTTCTTTCTTTGCTCAGTGTCTAGTAGCTCTAAATAAGAACAAATTTGTACTTTTTCATAGCTTTGTGACATCCACTCTCTTACAATTTTGTCAATTCAAATCTTTAAAGCCTATAAATTTATATTTACATCTGCACATCAAAGTGCTTATTTCATCATCTTCTTTCTTAGAATGGATGAGAATAACCACAGGAAGTCATCACTGAGCAGTAGCCTTAACACAGACTCCTATAGGATGGATAAATACCTTCTCTCGAGAACACTGCTCCAGGGCACACATCCCACTAAAGAGTTGGCTTCAGACAGTGGGAATCATTAAGCAGGTTATATTTCCTCCTGTAAACATTAATCTATGACTTTAATCTGGCAAATATTTTGAAACAGATGATGATTTGTTCTAGTTTATTCTGTATAACTTGTACTTTGTTATATTCTTACACACACTCTTACACACGTATACATTACACACGTATACTTACACACGTATACTTACACACGTTATATTCTTACACACACTCTTACACATGTATGCACGTAGATGATGAATCTTTGCTTTGCTATGTTGATGAGTGATGTCTTTCATATAACCACAATAAGGTTTTTTTTTTTTTTAATGCTATTCACTCATTGCAGTAGGCAGTAGGTAAGCAAGTGATGCCTTCTTCCCATGGGGGAGATCAAATGACTCTGAGTGGAGACATCTATTTATCCAAGATAAACACAGAAATATAGGTTGGAGGGAAGAGGTTACTGGGAGAAGAGAGATTTTTAGTTCTGAAGAAACTGGAGCCCGAAAGAGAATGCTTCTGGAGTAGCCAGGGGAGGTAGGGCAGTTCAGATGGAACTGAGAAGAAGAAAAACAAGAAGGGCTGGCCCTTGGATGGGAGCCATCAAGCCAGACAGCCTGCTGAGCTGCCCCGACTTACTGACTTGAATACCAACATTTTTTTCTGACCTGTGGTTTCTTCCAATTCATCTCCCTGCTATATTTGCTGCAGTTGAGTGGATATTCTAGTATAGTTCTTTCTTCCACAATTCCCTATATTCCTAGAATAATCTCTTGTTTGTATCACACAGAAAGTTTTTTTCCCAATTACAACAGGTGATTACTGTTTGAGAGAGGAGTGATAATGATAATATCTTACAGTTCTAATGAGCTTTTGACTTTCCTAAACAGTTTCTCATCTATTAGTTATTAGCACATTTAAATCTCAGAGCAACCAGGGGATATGTTGTAGATTTAAAATTTACTTTGGATGGGCCAGGCGCAGTGGCTCAAGCCTATAATCCCAGCACTTTGGGAGGCCAAGGCAGGTGGATCACGAGGTCAGGAGATCGAGACCATCCTGGCTAACACGGTGAAACCCCATCTCTACTAAAAATACAAAAAATTAGCTGGGCATGGTGGCACATGCCTGTAGTCCCAGCTATTCTGGAGGCTGAGGCAGGAGAATTACTTGAATCTGGAAGGCAGAGGTTGCAGTGAGCCGAGATTATGTCACGGCACTCCAGCCTGGGCAACAGAGTGAGACTCCATCTCAAAAAAAAAAAAAAAAAAAAATTATTTTGGATAAAAAAGGGAAAAGCAATTTAAAGTAGTAGAAACGAAGAAATGGGTGAAAATGTGGCTGAGAGCAAATGAGTCTAGCTAACTAATAAGGTGAGGATCTTAGAAATGTAAAAAGAAAAAAAATGGAAAAAAGAATGTTTTCATGTACATTTCTTTGATTGTGTGGGTGGGGTTATTCAAATTCCCAGGGAATTTCAGCTCACTGACTTTCTGCCTTTGATCTGTTTGCTCTTATGCATTTTCTGTGGCTTTTTTAAAAACAATATTTCATTCTCAGATAATATTCAGAATTCCTGGCAGCACTGTCAGCTTTTGGGATACCTTGAGGCAGGGTCCCGAAGTGATTAAAAAGGTAGAAGGTATCTCACAAATGTATTAATAACTTGGTCCTATTTAACCATTCAGAAGGTAGTGAGAAAAATGATGTTAAGGCAATATATTTGAGTGCATTATCCTATATAACTCATCTCTAATTGTGAGGTTTTTGAGAGAGATGGACTCATTTTATCTGTATTATCTTGTCTGTAAAATCATGTTTGGAACTATTTGATCGCTTATATTCCATTTAGGCATAATGAGCTTTGATACTCTCTAAAATTGTTGATGGAATTGTGGTAGATTATAAGTATAGAAACAGCAAGCAAAGTGAAACCGTATCAATTGATTATCCTTTTCAAATCAAAACAAAGTTATAATCCAGTTTTTTTTGTTTTTGTTTTTGTTTTTTTTTTGAGACAGAGTTTCACTCTTGTCACTCATGCAGGAGTGCAATGGCACAATCTTGGCTTACTGCAACCTCCGCCTCCTGAGTTCAAGCGATTCTCCTGCCTCAGCCTCCTGAGTAGCTGAGATTACAGGCGCCTGCCACCAGTCCCAGCTAATTTTTTGTATTTTTGGTAGAGATGACTTTTCACCAGGTTGGCCAGGCTGGTCTCGAACTCCTGAGCTCAGGTAATCTGCCTGCCTCGGCCTCCCAAAGTGCTGGGATTACAGCCACCATGTGAGCCACCATGCCTGGCGGATGCGGTGTTAAATAAACCCCTGACACACTTTGATAGAAAACTACAGACACTTTAGTGGTTATTTGAGGTTATTTTAGGTAACCTCAAATAATGAACCTGTATATTATAAATGTCTACGAATTCTAAAATTAAACTGGGCAAAGTAGTAACCAATTCCCCAAATTTAATTTAAATTATGTAAACGTTTTTTACAAGGGTGTTTCTCTGTGTTAGCAAACAATTTCTCGAGGGGGCCAAGTCTGAATTCTAGGATTCAGAGCTTTCTGGGTTTAAATGGCAGTTTGAGATATTAGTTTGTTTTGGATTGGGGGAAAAAAAAAACTTAGTCTTAGTTGACATAGGAATTTGCTTTAAAATTTTTAAATGAAAAAATAGTTTTCTCTTTTAGAAAGGCAAATTGGCTGTTTTAGATGGTGGCAGAGAGGAGGGCACTCATGTTCCAAATAAAGGCCAAGAAACCGAGGTTTGCTGTGAAAATGAATTTCTCTTTGGTAAGACCATTAAAAATGAGTTTCATTCATTTAACAGGTATTCGAGGAATGATTAACATATGGTTAGCACTGCGCTGTTTGCTAAAAGGAATAGTAACAAAATTCGAGATCTGGCTACTACCTGTCTCAAGTATTTTGAAAATAATTTGGAAGAGACAATTTATTTATCCTAAATAATTATTTAGCAGGGTAGAAACTATTGTGTCAAAAAGTAGACTATAAACAATAATTCAATTACAGGTAAATTACTATTGGAAAAGCAAAAGAATGTTGTTTTGGAGAAGATGAAATGAGCTTCAATTGGCTTTAGAGAAATGAATGGATTGAGGGGTGAGGATAAGAAACTATAATTTAAGTGTAGTGAGCAACATAAGCAAATGCTTACAGGCCTTAGCAACCATGGTGTATGCAGGGGATAATGATACCAGAGTGAGGGGTGTGGAGATTTGTGTTGAGATATTGTAGAAAATAATGGTAGGTAAGGCAAGGCCAGATAATTGAGAACTTTGAGTGGCAGAAAATTTGGATTGTATTTTCAGACAAAGGAGAGCCACTGACAGCTTTGAGGAGCTGAAATTAGCATCTGAAGAAGATAAATCTAAAGGCAGAATAATATATAGGTTGGGTGTGATAGAAAAAGTATGTGTTGTCAAAGAGATTTCCTTGGTTATAATTTTCATTTTACAACTTACTAGCTATATGTTGTTAGATAATTCACTGAACTTTTCTGGGCTTCAAGAAAATCATCTATAAAGTCTCTAGGAATGTGAGGGAGAGGGTCCTTATTAGAGATATATCATTTTCAGATTTGCTTCCAGCTAAACTGGACCAGAAAGACAAATTAGAAAATTACACTATTAATCCAAGTGCAAGTTCACAGTGACCTGGAAAAACTAATGAATATCCAGGAAAAAGGGAAAAGAAATGTCAGAGAGTTCATCCTTTCTAAACTGGTTGAGTCTTAAGAACCATCAATAGATTAGTTAAGGTATTGCTATGGTTTGAATATGTCCCGCAAAAAGCATGTGTTGGAAATGTGATCTGCCCTACAACAGTGTTGGGGGGTGGGGCCTAATGAGAACGGACTAGGCCATGAAGGCTCTGCCCTCATAAATAGATTAATGCCATTATCAAGGGAGTGGGTTTGTTATACTGGGATTGGATTCCTCATAAAAGAATAGATTTTGTCTTCCTCTCTCTCTTGTTCTATCTTTGCCCTTTTGCCTTCCATCATGGAATGATGTAGCAAGAAGCAAGAATGCCCTCTCCAGATGCCAGCCCCCTGATCCTTGGCTTTCTAGCCTCCAGAACTGTGAAAAATAAATTTCTGTTTACTATAAATTGCCCAGTCTTGGGAGGTTCTGTTAGAGTAGCACAAAATGAATTATAAGAAAAGTGAGGTGTTGTTACTAACAAATACCTGAAAATGTGGAAGCAGCTTTGGAACTGGGTAATGAGCAGAAGCTGGAAGAGTTTGGAAGTGTGGGCAAGAAAGCCTAGAATCCCATCAGTGGGATTTTGGGTGAGGTCCCAGAAGAGAAGAACTGTACAGAAAGTATAAAACTCCTTAGATATAGTTAATTGATGAATTAATTAATTTTTAAACTTTTTTTAGGTTGAGAGTGCATGTGCAGGTTTGTTATATAGGTAAACTTGTGTCATGGAGGTTTGATGTACAGATTATTTTGTCATGCAAGTACTAACCCGAGTGCCCAGTAGTTATTTTTTTCTGATCTTCTGCCTTCTTCCATCCTCCTCCCTCAAGCAGACCCCAGTGTCTGTTGTTTCCATTTGCTTTTTTGTAGTCATGTGTTGTCATCATTTAGCTCCCACTTATAATTCAGAACATGTGATATTTGGTTTTCTGTTCCTGTGTTAGTTTGCTAAGGATAATGACCTCCAGCTCCATCCATGTTCCTGCAAAGGACATGATCTCATTCTTTTTTATGGCTGCATAGTATTCCACGGTGTATATGTACCATATTTTATTTATCCAATCTTCCATTGATGGACATTTATGTCAAATCCATGTCTTTGCTATTATGAATAGTGCTACAATGAACATATGTGTGAATGTGTCTTCATGATAGAATGATATATATTCCTTTGGGTTATAACTAGAAAGGAGATTGCTGGATTGAATGGTAGTTCTGTTTTTAGCTCTTTGAAGAATCACTACACTGCTTTCCACAATGGTTGAACTAACTTGCATTTCCACCAGCAGTGTATTAGCATTTCCTTTTCTCTGCAACCTTGCCAGCATCTGTTATTTTTTGACTTTTTCATAGTAGCCCTTCTGACTACTGTGAGATGGTATCAAATTGTGATTTTGATTTACATTTCTCTAATGATCAGTGATATTGAACTTTTTTCCATATGCTTATTGGCCACATGTATGTCTTCTTTTGAAAAGTGTCTGTTCATGTCTTTTCTCCACTTTTTAATGGGGTTGTTCATTTATTTCTTGTAAATTTGTTTAAGCTCCTTATAGATGCTGGATATTAGAACTTTGTCAGAAGCATAATTTGCAAATATTTTCTCCCATTCTGAGGGTGTCTGTTTACTCTGTTGATTGTTTCTTTTGCTGTGCAGAAACTCTTTAGTTTAATTAGATTCAATTTGTCAATTTTTGCTTTTGTTGCAATTGCTTTTGGCATCTTTGTCATGAAATCTTTGCCAGGTCCTGTGTCCAGTATGATATTGCCTAGGTTGTTTTCCAGGACTTTTTAAGTTTTGGGTTTTAGATTTAGGTCTTTAATCCATCTTGAGTTGATTTTTGTCTTTGGCATAAGGGAAGGGTCCAGTTTTAGTGTTCTGCATACAGCTAGCCAGTTATCCCAGCACCCTTTTTTGAGTAGGAGAGTCCTTTCTCCATTGCTTTTTTTTGGTCAGCTTTGTTGAAGATCAGATGGTTGTAGTTGTGTGGCCTTATTTCTGGGCTCTTTATTCTGTTCCATTGGTCTATGTTTCTGTTTTTGTACCAGTACCATGCTGTTTTGGTTACTGTAGCCCTGTAGTATAATTTGAATTCAGGTAGTGTGATATTTCCAGCTTTGTTGTGTTTGCTTAGGATTTAAATTTTAAAATGCCTTTTTCCTAGTTCTATGAAGAATGTCATTGGTAGCTGGATAGGAATAGCATTGAATCTGCAAATTGATTTGAGCAGTATAGTGATTTTAATAATATTGATTCTTCCTATACATGAGCGCAGAATGTTTTTCCATTTATTTGTGTTTTTTAATTCTTATTGTAGACTTCTTTCACCTCCCTGGTTAAGTGTATTCTAGGCATTTTATTTGTGGCAATTATGAATGGGTTTATGTTCCTGAATTGGCTCTTGGCTTGACTGTTGTTGGTGTGTAGGAATGCTAGTATTTTTCAAATGTTAATTTTGTATCCTGAAAATTTGTTGAAGTTTTCTTTTTATCACCTTAAGGAGCTTTTGGGCTGAGACTGTGGAATTTTCTAGATATAGAATAATCTCATCTACCACAGGGATAGTTTGACTTCCTCTTTTCCTATTTGGATGCCCTTTATTTATTTCTCTTGCCTTATCTTCTGGCCAGGATTTCTAACACCATGTTAAATAGGAATGGTGAGAGAGGGTATCCTTTTGTGCTGATTTTCAAGGGGAATGCTTCCAACTTTTGCCCATTCAGTATGATGTTGACTGAGGGTTTGTCATAAGTGCCTTATTATTTTGAGGTATGTTTTTTCAGTATGTAGCTTGTTGAGACTTTTTAACACCAAGAGATGTTGAATTTTATTGAAAACCTTTTCTGCATCTATTGAGCTAATCATGTGTTTTTTGTCTTTAGTTTTATGTGATGAATTACATTTATCAATTTGCATATGTGGGACCAACTTGTATCCCAGGGATAAAGCCTACTTGATCATGGTGGATTAGCTTTTTGATGTGCTGCTGGATTTGGTTTTCTAGTATTTTGTTGAGATTTTTTCCACTGATGTTCATCAAGGATGTTGGTCTGAAGTTTTCTTTATTTGTTGTGTCTCTGCCAAGTTTTGGTTTCAGGATGGTGCTTGTCTCATAGAATGAGTTTGGGAGGAGTCCCTCCTCATCAGTTTTTTTTTTTAATAGTTTCAGTAGGAGTGGTACCAGCTCTTCCTTGTACATCTGGTAGAATTTAACTGTGAATCCATCTTGTCTAGGGCTTTCTTTGGTTGGTGGGCTATTTATTACTACTTCAATTTCAGAGCTCATTACTGATCTGCTCAGGGATTCATGGTGGGAGCGAGTTGCTTTTAAAGGGACAAGAGTAGCCCCCTTTTTACTTTCACTTGCCCTTTCTTTGCCCTTCTGCCTTGCACCATGGAATGACACAGCACTAAGGTCCTTACCGGAGGTCAGCTTGTAGTTCTTGGACTTCCCAGCCTTCAGAACTGTGAGCAAATACATTTCTGTTTCTTATAAATTATTCAGTTTCAGATAGTCTGTTAGAGTAGCACAAAACAAACTAAGACAAGTGTGAAATGATTAGAGGAGAAGTCTGTAATTATATGGGTACATTGACCTTAATATGATGTTAGGACATCCAATTCTATATAACCAAATGTAGATGAGTAAAAAGTATTTATTATGGCCTTAAACAATACTATTACTTTAGCTTATATTCTTTTATATCTAATCTTCTTTCTCTCATACCAAAAGTCAGTCTATTACCTAATACTTGTATCTATCTTAGATAATGTTTGTACTAATCTGGTTCTCTCCATCCACTTTGCCTTTAGCCGCATGGATTACTGATACAGACTGTGATAAATTGGCAAGAAAGCCAGATATATTAGGGATGGTAGCAGCAATATAAGAAACATTTAGGTAGTTTAAGTGAAGTTATTTTTATATATTCCAGCCAATGTCATGGTCTTAATCAATTTAGAACTGGGAGAAGGTAAAAAGAAGGGAGCCAGGCATTTTGTTACAGAATTCATGTACCTGCAGGCTTTACACACAACAAATTCAGGAGAACTTGGTAATTAGGTAAGATACAGTTCAAAAAATAGAAGGGGAAATAAAGTTTGTTTATGTAGCTGTGCTATATTAAATGGTTCTCATATAAAAATGGGTCATGGTTCTCTGACCTAACTTTGTAAAACTCAAAATCTGAAAACTCCTTTCTTGGATGTCTTTTATTGAATCATTGGATCTTTGCATTTTTAAAGCCTATTCTAGATATCTGAAAATTACTCGTGTGCTTTTCATCTCCTGTAAGAGTCTCCAAGATGGTGCAGTAACTACTCCATAAGATCCTATCATGAACCAATTTCTTCATGTTTAAGATGAACTCCAGATGAGCAGAGCATCTTCCCCATTTCTGCGGTTAGTTCAGGAAGGCCATATATATACATGGATATATTTTTAGCATTAATAATTCAAAATAACCACAGTTTCTATATTTAGAAGACTATGTTTCTAATCTCTTTATTTTCTAGGTTGTTCTGTGAACTAATCTTGTCACCTTTAAGGAGACAGACTATATGCTTCATTGGAAGGGTGGTTTTAAAAATTATAGGCGGATCCTAAATTTTACAGTTTTATTTTTATAAAGTATTTTCTTATTTTACATTATTATGTATTGATATCCATAAGCTCTTTCTAGTGCTTAAACCTCACATATTATCTGAAAAACAAGAATTTTGAGCTATGTTGGCACTGACTGACAGCCAACCGTTCTGTTTGTCATTGTTCATGGTTTTGCACTTCATTATCTGAATATTTTACTGCATTTGTCCTTATTCATTTAGAAAAAAATGGATGGATTAATAGAAAAAGTAGTAAGTGTTGGTTCCATAAGCTTCAGAAATTGCAACAAAGATTGAAATAATTGGCTATGCAAAAATGATGAATTTTTAGCTCCAGTTCAATACTCAGCTAATTGAGTGCTCAATTATAAGGGAAAATAATAAAATTAAAGAATATGTACAAAATGTTAGAGATAGACTGCCAAAACTGAGTATTAGAATTCTATAATTTTTAAATTTTATAGGGATATATCTTTACCTACAAGTCCTGATATTTTCACTTCACTTCTACAATTTGAATTGCTGTTTTAGAAAGACATCATAATTGAAAGTCCTGTACTGAATTTCTTCTTTACCTTATTAATCTGTCAGTGTTGCTTGGGGTTTTTGTAATCAGAAAGAGATTAATTATTCCTTCTAGATCATACACACGCTACATTCAGTAGAAATGTTCTATTCCTAAATATAGAGACACATCTACTCAGTATTCTGCTTTTCTTGGGCTTTTTTCCCCCTATATTTTAAAGTGTTCATGTGGAGAGTTGTTCCACATTAACTAAATTTTAGTAACAGAATATTTACAAAGTTACAAAACTGATTTCATTAGATTTTTGTTATAAGCACATCCCATTGATCCTCAATTGATTTTGCTGAGCATAGTATTCTCTGGCTGAAGCCATATAGTCTTGGCTGGTTCAAGACTATTTGGTCCAGTGTATTTGATTATTCTTTCCTTCCTCACAAATATTTTCTTATCATTCATTTATTTATGGGAAGTCAAAATGAGTCTCTTTAGACTCATCTTGCTTGGGTTTGCTTTAGATATTTGCCAGAAAATTTCTTTTTCCATCATTGTTTCCCTCATGATGTTAGTTTATTCAAAATACTCCGTCCCATTCCAGATCTCTAGATCTGGATTTCAATATACCCCATTATCTTTTCCCTCCTTATTCCCTTCCTCAAAAGCCTCATTTTTCTTATTCTTTTGCTTTTATTTATTAATGAGGTCTAATTTATCTTCTTGGAATATTCACATAATATTTGTTTTAGCATTCAGATGGAGGAGAGGGAAGAAAAGGGTTGAAGGAGACAATGGGGTCGGGGAGGAAGGGAAGACAGAAGAAAGAGAAAGGGGAAAGTATCCGAAGGAGGAGAGGACAGAACAGGCCTCTGCTATTCCATGTGGTATCTCAGTGTAAATGTGTACCGGGTACAGAGCTTCATGAGCAGAGCCAGGGATGCATGCCCCTTGCACCCCCCACCACTTGCTCCTTTTGGTGTGAAGGGGACCTTTTGTGTAGGTGCAAATCCATGCACTTACTTTGGGAAACAAAAGATGAAAATTTCTCTTGCCAGAAGAAATAAATGTTAACTTACCCTGCTTCCCAGAGCATGTGTTATGATACTCTTAGAAAGCAGGTTGTTCCTCATGTGCTAGTTACCATTCCCTGAGACAGTCATTATGGCCTTTCCATGGGCCTATAATTCTGAACCTCTCTCCCTCGACATGTGCCAGGACCTTGGGCCTCCAAAGCATTTGCTGTTCTTTCTCTAAGACCTGTCAGCTCACCATTATAACTAAGGCAAGGTGCCCCTTCCTACTGAACTCTATCTAACACAAACTTTTATTTTTCAGATGTGCAGATTGAATATGTTTCACTTGATGGTGTTGGAAGTGAGGAGCTAAGGTAAGACACACAGAATATTTAATTTTATAACACCACAGTGGATCAGCTAAAATTAAGTATTACACTTACCTTTGGGTTGGTGAATTTTTGTCCTTGTTTTAAACGTACATAGCATCTCACATTTGTATAATTGGATTATAATTTAAAAAATTAAACAACTCCTTGTAAAAGGGCAAAATTGGAAATCACAACACCCTTTTAAAGCTGTGTCATAAAGCTACAATTACATGATTATTTATAAATTTTTTAAAGTACCAAAAAAATTATTTAAAAAACCAGTTGTGTTATTGTAGATAAAATACAGTGGTATATGTAATTAGAACCCTTCATGATTCCCTCCCTGAATTGTAAAGACTAACTTCTCATAGAGGACTGGTCTGTTAAGGGAAAAATTCAACCCTGTGATGTCAGGATCGCATTGACTTTCGTGAGTCTCAAGAGAGCATTTTTTACTGTCAGAATATGAGCAACTAATAACCCAAAAGATTTTTCTCTGGCAGTCCCTGGAGCTTAAAAATTTTGTCAGAGATATATTTCTAGTACATCAGGAAGTCCACTCTTGTGATGTGACTCATTCTCGCTTATGCAGGGATTTTCAGGAAAAATGGTTTTGTGGTTGCCACAACTATATCAGAGGGCTGTATATTAGCATTTGTATCTTTCTACATACATTTAATAGTTTCCAATTGCAAAAGTTGGAAAGGGACAATGAAATACTTCAGCCAATATGTCCTCATAGAATCTATTTGAGTGTCTTAAGGGAATGCATTAAAAAAGAAAATTCAACCGATTGACTTTATCTTAATATGGAACACATTTGCTAAATGTTATTTCCTTTTTCTTTTACCAGGTGCATAGTAAATATGTACTTTTTAAATTTTAATTTTTGTGGGTACATAGGTGGACATGTTTATAGGGTACATGAGATATTTTGATACAGGCATGCAAAGCATAATAATCACATCATGGAAAATGGGATGTCCATGCCCTCAAACATTTATCCTTTGTGTTTCAACCAAATATACAATTAAATTATTATTAACTATAGTCATACTGTTGTGCTATCAAGTACTAGATCTTATTCAATTTGTTTTGTACCTATTAATCATCCCCTTCTACCTCCCCACTACCCTTCCCAGCTGGTAACCATCCCAGCTGGTTCCCTGTGGTAACCATCCTTTTACTCTCTCCATGAATTCAGTTGTTTTGATTTTTAGATCCCACAAATAAGTGAGAACTTGTGAAGTTTGTCTTTCTGTGCCTAGCCTATTTCACTTAACATAATGACCTCCAGGTCCATCCATGTTGTTGCAAATAGCAGGATCCCATTCTTTTTTATGGCTGAATAGTACTCCCTTGTGTATATATACCACATTTTCCTTATTCATCTATTGATGGACACTTGGGTTGCTTCCAAATCTTGGCTATTGTGAAAAGTGCTGCAACAAACATGCAGATATCTCATCAATGTACTGAATTTCTTTCTTTTGGATATATGCCCAGCAGTGGGATTGCTGGATATTTATTTTTAGTTTTTTGAGGAACCTCCAAACTGTTCTCCATAGTAGTTGTACTAATTTACATTCCCACCAACAGTATGAGAGTTTCCTTTTTTCCACATCCTACCGAGCATTTTTTATTGCCTGCCTTTTGGATAAAATTCATTTTAACTGGGGTGATATGAAATTTCATTGTTGTTTTAATTTGCATTTCTCTGATGATCAGTGATGTGAGCACCTTTTCATGTACCTGTTTGCCATTTGTATGTCTTATTTTGAGAAATGTCTACTTAAATATTTTGTGCATTTTTAATTGAATAATTAAATTTCTTCATATAGAGTTGTTTAAGCTCCTTTTATATTCTGGTTATTAATCCCTTGTCAGATGGGTAGTTTGCAAATGTTTTCTTTCATACTGTGCATTATCTCTTTAGTTTGTTGATTGTTGCCTTTGCTGCATAGAAGCTTTTAACTTGATGTGATCCCATTTGTTCACTTTTTCTTTGGTTGCCTGTGCTTGTGGGGTATTACTCAAGAAATTTTTGCCCAGACTCATGTCCTGGAGACTTATCCCAATGTTTTCTTGTAGTAGTTGCATAATTTGAGGTCTTAGATTTAACCTGTTTCCTGTTTAGAAAAAAAAAATTGCAGCTCACAGCCAGAACTCACTTAATTTTATATAAACAAACTCTTTGAGGCTGAAGCAAATCTGATTAATTTTCCAATGTAAAAGTAATATGAAAATATTTCATTTTCTAATGTGAAAATAAAATATAAAAATTGTTCTTGGTGTTATTTCTAAACAGAACTTGTCTCTAATCCTAATATATATGATGTTACATTAGGATTAGAGACAAGTGTATTATTGGGGCAAACGGGAAATGAGTTGAGTCTTTAATCCACTTTGATTTGATTTTTGTATATGGTGAGACATAAGAGTCTAGTTTCATTTGTTTACATATGGATTCCCAGTTTTCCCAGCACTGTTTATTGAAGAGACTGTATTTTCCCCAGTGTATGTTCTTGGCACCCTTGCTGAAAATAAGTTCACTGTAGGTGTGTGGATTTGTTGGTAGGTTCTCTATTCTGTTCCATTGGCCTATGTGTCTGTTTTTATGCCAGTATCATGCTGTTTTGTTTACTATAGCTCTGTAGTATAATTTGAAGTCAGGCAATATGATTCCTCTAGTTTTGCTGTTTTTGCTTAGGATAGCTTTGGCTAATCTGGGTCTTTTTTGGTTCCATATAAATTTTAGGATTTTTTTTCTATTTCTGTGAAGAATGTAATTAGTATTTTGATACAGATTGCACTGAGTCAGTAGATTGCTTTTAGTAGTATGGACATTTTAGTAATATTGATTCTTCCTATCTGTGAACATGGATTATCTTTCCATTTTTTGGTGTCCTCTTCAATTGCTTTCAGCAATGTTTTATAGTTTTCATTATAAGGAACTTTCACTTCTTTGGTGAATTCAGTTTCTAGGTATTTAATTGTATAATTGTATTTGTAGTTATTGTAAATAGGATTATTTTCTTGATTTCTTCTCAGATTGTTCACTCTTGGCATATAGAAATGCTGCTGATTTTTGCATTTTGCTTTGGTATCCTGAAACTTTACTGAATTTGATTATCAGTTCTAATTGTTTTTTGGTGGAGTCTTTCAGTTTCTACAGAAATAAGATCATATAATCTGCAATCCAGGATAATGTGATTTCTTCCATTCCAATTTGGATGCCCTTTATTTCTCTTTTGTCTTATTGCTATAGCTAGGACTTCCAGTACTATGTTGAATAATAGTGGTGACAGTGGGCATCCCTGTTGTGTTCCAGATCTTAGAGGGAGGGCTTTCACATTTTGCCCATTCAGTGTGATACTAAATGTGCGCCTGTCATATATGGCTTTTTATTGTGTTAAGGTATGTTCCTTCTATTACTCATTTTTTTGAGTTGTTTTTTTTACATGAAGGAATGTTGAATTTTATCAAATGCTTTTTCAGCATCAGTTGAAATGATCATATGGTTTTTGTCTTTCATTCCATTGATATGGTGTATCACATTGATTAATTTGTGTATGTTGAACTATCATTGCATTTCAGGGGTAAATCCCACTCGACCATGTTGAAGGATCTTTTAAATCTATTATTGAATTTGGTTTACTAATATTTTGTTGAAAATTTTTGCATCAATATTAATCAGGATATTGGCCTGTAATATTCTCTCTCTCTCTCGATATGTTTTTGTCTGGTTTTGATATGAGGTTAATACTGGCCTCATAGAATGAGTTTGGAAATATTCCCTCCTCCTCTAGTTTTTGAAATAATTTGAGTAGAGTTGTTATTAGTTCTTCTGTAAATGTTAGGTAGAATTCAGCTGTGAAACCATTGAGTCCCAGGCTTTTCTTTACAGGGAGACTTTTTATTATGGCTTCAATCTCATTACTTGTTATTTGTCTCTTTAGGTTTTGAATTTCTTTCTTGTTTAATTGTGGTAGGTTGTATGTGTCTAGAAATTTCTTCATTTCTTCTAGATTTTTCGACTTATTGGCATATAGTTACTCATAGTTGCCACTAATCATTTGAATTTCTCCAGTATCAGTTAAAATGTCTTCTTTTTCATGTCTGATTTTTAAGTTTGGGTCTTCTCTCTCTTTTTTCTTAGTCTGGCTAGAACATTGTTGATTTTGTTTAACTTTTCAAAAACTTTTTGTTTCATTAATTTTTTTTTCACTTCAATCTTATTTATCTCTGCTCTGATCTTTATTATTTCTTTTCTTCTAATTTGGAATTTGTTTCACTAGTTTTTCTATTTCTTTAGCATGCACAGTTAGGTTGTTTATTTGAAGTTTTTTCTCTTTCTGATGTAGGCACTTATAGCTGTAAACTTCCCTCAGTACTGCTTTTGTTGTATCCCCTAGGTTTTGATGTGTTGTGTTTCCATTATTATTTGTTTCAAGAAAAATTTCAATTTCCTTCTTAATTTTTTCATTGACCCACTGGTTATTCTGAAGCATATTGTTTAATTTTCATGTATTTGTGTACTTTCCAAAATTCCTCTTGTTATTGATTTTTAGTTTTATTCCATTGTGGTCAGAGAAGATGCTTGACATTATTTCAATTTTTTGAATGTTTTAAGACTTGTTTTGTGACCTAACATATGGTCTACCCCTGAGAATAATCCATGTGCTGAGGAAAAGAATGTGTATTCTGTAGCCATTGGATGAAATGTTCTGTAAATATCTACTAGGTCCATTTGGTGTATAGTGGAGATTAAGTCCAATGTTTCTTTGTTGATTTTTCTGTTTGGATGATCTGTCCAATGCTAAAAGTGGATGTTGGTCTCTAGCTATGTTTGGGGCCTATCTCTCTCTTTAGCTCTAATAATATTTGCTTTATATATTTGGGTGTTCCAGTGTTGGGTGCATATATATTTATAATTGTCACATCCTCTTGATGAATTGACCCCTTTATCATTATAGTATGACTTGCTTTATCTCTTTTTATAGTTTTTGTCTTGAAATCTGTTTTGTATGATGTAAAGTAGCTATTCCTGCTCCTTTTTGGTTTCAATTTGCATGGATTATCATTTTTCCATACCTTTATTTTCAGTATATATGTGTATCTTTATAGACGAAGTGTTTCGTGTTTCTGGTAGGCAACAGATCATTGGTTCGTTTTTTTTTTTTTTTAATCCATTCAGCCACTCTATGTATTTTGATTGGAGAGTTTAATCCATTTATAATCAATGTTATAACTGATAAGTAGAGCTATTCCTGCCATTTTGTTAATTGGTTTTTTGGGTTGTTTTGTGGTCATCACTTTCTTTTCGTCCTATCTTTTTTTTTAGCGAAAGTGGTGTTCTACTTTGATATAATTTAGTTTCTTTTTATTTTTTGTGTATTCATTGTAGGCTTTTTGGTTTGAGGTTATCATGAGGCTTGCAAATGCTATCTTATAACCCATGATTTTAAACTGGTAACAACTGAACCCTGTTTGCATAAACAAACAAAACAAACAAGCAAAAATAAAACGAATGAAGACTCTACTCCTTAACTTCATGTCCCTGCCTTTAAGTTTTTGTTATTTATACTTGTATCTTATTGTAGTGCCTATGTCTTGAGAAGTTTTTGTAATCAATTTGATTGGTTCATTGTATAGTCTTTCTACTTACCACAGTTTTATAATATTACAGTGTTATATTCTGTGTTTCTTGGTGTGTGTACTGACTACTACCAGTGAGTTTTGTACCTTAAGATAATTTCTTATTGCTCATCAACATTGTTTTTTCTTTTTTCTTTCCTATTGAAGTACTCTCTCTAGCATTTCTTATAGAACAGGTCTGTGTTGATGCAATTCCTCAGCTTTTGTTTGTCTGGGAAAGTCTTTATTTCTCTTTCATGTTTGAAGATGTTTTCACTGAATATACTATTCTAGTGTAAACTTTTTTCTTTCATCACTTCAAATATGTCATGCCATTTTCTTCTGGCCTGTGAGGTTTCCACTGAAAAGTGATGCCAGATGCATATGAGCTCCATTACATGTTATTTGTTTCTTTTCTCTTGCTGCTTTTAGGATCCTTGCTTTATCCTTGACATTTGGGTGTTATTTGGAATAACAGCATTTGTCTTTTTTCTGTCAGTTTGTATCAGAGAGTAGCAAGCAATAGTTAAGTGGATCACTATGGTGCCAAGTACATTCTTCTCTGACCATATTGCATACCAATATTGTGTAACACTCTACCTCCTCCTGATGGTCAGGTCTACTTCCCCTATCAAGATTGCATCGACACTGTGTGTCTGCTGGTCTCTTGAAACAAGAGCTCACAGTACAGTGACTTTAGAATACAATGAAACTCTTACTGTGGCTGAGCATTCTCAATTTTGCAGAGATTAGAATGCAAATTTCCCAGGTGGGTTCATGGGAAACATGGTAAGTAGGATCATTTCTAGTTTTGCCCGTTATTAGTTTTCTGTTGCTGCATAAGAATTTAACATAAACTTGGAGGCTTAAAACAACATCATTGGCTCACAGTTCTATAGGTCAAAAGTCTGGCATGGCTAGATAGAGTATCAGAGGGTTGATATCAGTGTCAGCCAGGCTGAGTTCTTGCCTGGTGGATCTGGGGAAAAGTACATTTTCAGGCTCATTCTTGTTGACAGAATTTAATTCTTACAGTTGTAGGACTGAGATGCTAGTTATCTTGCTGCCTGTCAGCTGGGGACAAGTCTCAACTCCAAGAGGCCACCTGTATTCCTTGCCATGTAGCTTCTTCTGCCCTCAAGTCAGCAACTGTACTTCAAATTCTTCTTGTGCTTTAAACCTCTGATTTCCTCTTCTGTCACCAGCTGGAGGAAATTCTGTGCATTTATGGTGTTCATGTGACTAGGACAGGTCATGCAGAATAACCTCCTCATCTTATAATCAACTGTGCCATTTAACATAACCTAATTCCAGAGAGAAAATGCATCGTATTCACAGTCTTGAGGACTACTCAGGGTATATACATGGCGGGGTACAGAAAATTATGGGGGCAACTTATAATTCTGCCTACTACACACCTGTTCTATATATCCTTTCTACTGAGCATAGAGCATCACCTAAAAGTTGTTGATTTATGTCTGTATCTTAAAAACGTACCTTATTGTGGCAAAACAGGATCTCAAATGGACACCTCAATTATGCCTTTAACAGACTGTTCCATTGTTCTGTCACAATGGAAGCTTCTGAGTGATACAACCATAGGATCTCTTTATCACATGGCGTTCTGTACCTTTTTTCTGTACCTTCTTTGTATAATGTGAGCCATTGGACAATGGTCCTGCTGAGGCTGTGTGGGCATAAAACATAAACGCATATACAGACATTTGTCTCTTCCTGTCAAAATGAGTCATTATACCTTTCAGGGTCTAAGGGTCCCAATGTTTAGTAAACTTGTCACACATGGTTGGTTCATTCATTGTCTTGAAAGGTGATGTCGTACCAGTCATCTGTTACCAGCAGCAGAGACCACACTGAACTGGTGGTCTCTATTGCTGAAAATTTTGACCTTGGGCGATGGTAGTAGCCAGATCAGCCTTAATATGTGGGAGTTCATGCTGTTAATCCATGCATAACCTCGATGCCTGCCACTGTGGCTACCCTGTGCCACGGAGGCTACCATTTCCCTGTGCCCTTTTGGCCAGGACTTGGATATCTGATAATAGAAGTTGACTGATGGCAACTGGTTGAGTCATTTGGCCGACCTCATTTTGAGATCTTTCTCTTTGGTTAATTATGTTAGACTGCTTTTTGTGTTGCTATAAAGGAATACCTGAGGCTAGGTAATTTATAAAGAAAAGAGGTTTAATCGGCTTACAGTTCTGCAGGCTATACAGGAAGTATGGTGCCAGCATCTGCTTCTGGTGAGGGCCTCAGGAAATTAAAATCATGGCATACGATAAAGAGGGAGCAGGCACATTACATGGTAAGAGTGGGAGCAAGAGAGAGAGGGACAGTGCCACCCACTTTTAAACAACCAGATCTTGCATGAGCTAACTAAGAAAGAACTCACTCATCACCAAGTTGCACCCATGATCTAATTACCTCCCAACAGGGGACTGAACTTCAATATTGGAGATTACATTTCAACATGATTTTGAGGGGACAGACATTCCAACCATATCATTAATGCTCTGTTAGCCCATAATGTATGATACAAAGGCTTCATATTTCCAGCTCGCTACCATTTGTATATTCACATACCTTTAACTTAGACCTCTTTGTCCCTAAGTTTTCAATATTTCTCCTTGCTCCATTTGTCACTGGTCATAATATATATGATCATACATATATATGTATATATTACATATATACATATATGTCAATAAAAATATATATACATATGTGCAATATATATGTACATATATTTATATATAGATATAGGTATATATCTACATATATGTAATATGATTATATATCTCCTATCCAGTGACTTATATACATATTTACATACATATATGTGTGTGTGTGTGGGCCACTTCTCTTTCCACCCAGAATTAATGGGTGAGTGCATGACGCTCTCCCAGTTTGGAGGATTTTCCACAGCAGTGTCTTTCAAGACCACTCCTGAGAAGGTGTGCACTCACGTGTCTAGATGATGCATCTGTGAACCAAGCTCAGATGTTTTACCTTATTTGTACATAAAAAGACTGAGCACTGTAAGTCACATGTTCAAGGTCACACAGAGGAGCCTTGGCAGAGCCAGGATGTGAGCTGGAATCTCAAGCTTATCAGTCTGATGCCTCTCCATTCTACTGACTTTTCCTTGATAATATCAAAGATAAATGAGATAATATCCTGTGACTTGGTTAGGTAATGATTTAGACCTAGTTATTGGCCTTTTGTCCAGGAGGGAAAGTGGGGACAGATGCTGAGGAAAGTAGATGTCACCTTGGTAGGAGAGCCTTCGGTATCTTCTTTAAGTAAGAGGTAGGGCTTGCTTCCCCTTTAAAAGGGAGGAGTGGACTGCTTTTGCATTCCAGAGGGTTTAGGGACATCTGAAGATTCAAGATTTTGTAGCCATCAACCATGATGTGCCTATCTTATTTGCTCGAGTCCCATTTTTTTCCCCCCAACTATGGCTCTGACATTGGCATAGCAGGACTACTTTGGTGGGAGTTTAACATTCTTTGGAGCTTGGTTACCCTGACAGTTAAGCCTTTGGCCTGGTCCTCTGCTTTCTCTGTCCTTTTGCTGCAGGAGATGTGTATTAGTCCATTCTTGCACTGCTATAAAGAACTACCTGAGACGACTGAGTAAGAAAGGAGGTTTAATTGGCTCACAGTTCTGCAGGCTGTACAGGAGACATGGCTGGGGAGGCCTCAGGAAACTTACAATCATGGTGGAAGCAAGTATGTCTTCACAAGTTGGAGCAGGAGAGAGAGCATGAAGGGGGAAGTGCTACACACTTTAAATCAGATCTTATGAGAACTCATTCTATCATGAGAATAGCAAGGGGGAAATTTGCCCCCACGACCCAGTCACCTCCCAGCAGAACCCCTCCCCACCGGGAAGGCTGGAAATTACAATTCAACATGAGCTTGGGGTGGGGACACCAAGCCAAACCATATCAAGGTGAAAGCTCCTTTATAAGCTACTAAAGAGGCATTCTGGTCTTCACACTTACCTTTTAATTACTGATCAACACATTCAGCTTCTTGGTATTCTTTTCAAAAGCATCAATAATGCTTAGCAGCAGCCACTTAATTCCATTGTTTTTAGAGTTACTATTCTCTCTGTATTTCTCAAATGCTGATATAATATCAACCAATACATTTCCTTGCACCAGTATGCCATCCCAGTTTACCACCAGTGAAAGTTTAGCAGTTATTCTGCTCTCTTGTACCTGGAGACATCTGTGCTACAGCTACCACCAGCGATGGGTTCCTTATTGCCATCCAGGTGGTGGGTGATTGAGCTTCAAAGTCTCATCTTAGTATCTGCTTTTATGGACCATTCCTGGTACAAACTGTTAGAGGTTGAGTTCTCTGGGAAGCCAACTCTGAAATGGAGATTGACATGCAGGGTATTTATTAGGGAGTTGATATGGTTTTGTTCTGTGTCCCCACCCAAATCTCATCTCGAATTGTAATTCCCATAATCCCCAGGTGTCGAGGGTGGGACCAGGTGGGAGGTGATTGGTTCATGAGGACGGTTTCCCTCATGTTGTTCTCGTGATAGTGAGTGAGTTCGCGTAAGAGCTGATGGTTTTGTAAGTGTTTGGCAGTTTCTCCTTCACACACACTTCTCTCTCCTGTCACCATGTGAAGAAAGTCCTTGCTGCTTCTTTCACTATGATTATAAGTTTCCTGAGACCTCCCCAGCCATGTGGAACTGAGAGTCATTTAAACCTCTTTCCTTTATAAATTACCCAGTCTCAGGTTTGTGTTTAAAGCAGTGTGAAAATGGACTAATACAGGAGTACTCATGAGATCTATACTTGAGAAAGGGAGGGAAAGAAAGAAAGATGGGGCAGAGGTAGAATTTGGAGTGTGATACAATTCAACAGAACCTTTAGCTGATGTCTTGGGAGTTTGGGATTGGGATGGCCCTTTAGAGTTGTTCAGAGTTTAGGCTAGGGAAATGCGCCTTTATAGAAAACCGCCACACTTACCTCTTGATCAGTCACGGTGTGAGATATACTCAGAAAGCGTCCATGATCCAGATGGCGGCAGCTCTGTCAGTTGAGGTTGTCTCTGAAGAGGCTGACAGCCACAGACTGTCATCATCAGTCAGCTTACCCAGCAGCTTAGAGAGTGATATCTTCATACCTGAAAGAGGACTTGGGCGGCGCATTGCACTGTTTAATAAGTACATATTTTAATAGACAATTCAGTGAAAATGCATGAAAAAATAATTTTACCTTCAACTATAGTATCTTATGCGGCTGTTACCAAGACACTGCCATATACCTGGGGATGATAAATTCTAATTTCATATTCAGTATAACAGAGGAAATGAACATATTCTATCTGTAGTGCTTGGAAATGTCAGAAATGAATAGTTCAGACTTGTTTACTAGAAATCCAAGTTTTGATATTCAGATTCACACAATTATTTTAATACACTATGGGTGACATTTGTTCCTCTTTTTTCCCACTGATCCATCGTTAGGGCACTGGGTCAATTTTCATCAGAGTAAAAAAATATGCTTCCTATTTTCCTTTATTGTTATTATTATTTTTTAATCAGTAAATAATGGTGGTAAAGAGACAAGACAGCTTTGAGTTTGTGAATATAGGAAATGGGTGTTTTGAATCTGTGATGGGTAAAATCATATTTGCATGGAGCTTCTCAGCTCAATCATACATACTACCCTATGTTTATTCTTTTGTTTCTTACACAGTTCTTGAATGCATCATTAGTTGGTAGACAGAATGGGTATTATGCTCTATTAGACATTTTTCTAAAATCAAGGGCTACTTTCTTCTTTTCCATCCAAAAAAGTTTTTGATTCTTTTAAATAAAAGAAGAGGAAGAGCATTCACAAAACTGGGAAATTTAGATACCTGCAATCCCTTTTATTTCTCTTAAAATAAATTTTACAGAACATTCAGACACTGCTCTTCTGTTTCAGTCCTCTCCTTTTTCAATGAATTATTTTTTTTTCTATGTCTGTTCAGAACTAGAGTCTTCATGTTTTAGGGTTGGACGTTATCAGCCATCTTCCTCAAGGAGAGGAGGTTTATGACCTCTTTTATTACAGAAACATTGGCATGGTGATGGCCAAGCATCATTCCATTACTTCTTTGGAGGAAGGTGTGAGGGACCTCAGCTGTTCTTTAGGGGAAACATTAAACAGCATTACATAAACTTCGCAAAGCAGCAAATGCTCTTGTCACAACATACATCCATAAAGGTTAAACATGCATGTTCTATTATGGTAAAATATAACATGCAATTTAACTTTCTGAGAGAGCTTTACATGAATCTTTTGAAACTTACGTGGGAATAATGGCTAACAGCCTCAAATCATTCTTTTTATTTGCTTTTCTCAGACAAAAGATTATTTTATTTGTAAAAATATTATATTTGTGATAGGCATTAAGGGGACATCAGGTCTATACTATGGTATTTTATTAAGTATCTAATGAATAGAAACTATAAGAAATGAAGAGGGAAGTATAATGATTTGTTTATTTGACAAAAGTCAAGGCCAGCTTCAGAGACCTTTATTGCATACGTGAGAATCTAAAATCTCAAAGGGCTTTGCTCACATAAAATGCACATACATTTTGTAAACACTTTACATAATGTGTGTTGACATAGGGAAATAAAATAATTCTCTTAAGAAAAAGGGGTTTCAAAGTTTATAGTTAAGCATGTCTTAGTTGAATGTGGTTTATTTTGCAGCCTTAAATACAGTTATGTGTTGCTTCATGACAGGGATCCATTCTGGGAAACGTGTAGTCAGGTGATTTTGTTGTGGTGTGGACATTATAGGGTAGAGTGCACGTGCCCAAACCTGCATGGTGTAGCCTACCCCACACTTAGGCTGTACAGTATAGCCTGTTGCTCCTGGGCTACAAGCCTGCGCAGCATGTGACGATACTAAATACTGTGGGCAACTACAATACGATGGTGTATCTAAACATATCTAAACATATCTAACCATAGAAAAGTACAGTATCTAAACATATCTAACCATAGAAAAGTACAGTAAAAATATGGTATAAAACTGGTACCCCTGTACAGGACAGCTCCATTAAAATCATATGGGACCACTGTTGTATAGGCAGTCCTTCACTGACTGCAATGCCATTATGTGGCACGTTACTGTAGTGGTATTATTTAATGTTCTAAGTTAGTAAATGAGATCTCTTTCTATGCCTGAACTGGGCAAGGTTTACAGCCAGAATAGCACACTGTTGGGAACGGAAGGTCTAAATTCATTATGACAAAGTTATTTAAAAAGCCTCATTTAAGGGGGCAGCTCTCTGAAGTCTCCCATGACTGAGGGAAGATAAACAGGTTTGGTAGGTTTTACCACGACAGAGCTAGATGGAGGATATGAGGTAGCCTGAAGGAATCACCTTTGTAGGGATTTTAGTGTTCACTGAGAGAGACTATCCAGACATGGGTACTGGTATCTGCCAAAAACAACCTAATGATTATGAAGATCCAAACATGCCTAGGTTAGTTGTAGCAGTAACTTGCAGTGCCATCACGAGACTTCGCTTCATTATAAGACACGCCTACCAGTGATATTATGGAGAAGGAAGCTTCTACACTTCACCTGCCTCTGCCTCAGGCTCTCTACTTTTTGGGAATCAGAAACTAAAGATGGCCACTAATGGGAGGTGTTTTCCAGAACAGGAGAAGGACCTCTGCTTTTAGCTGGTTGGCTCATGAGCTGCTGGGCTCAAGGACTTGGCATGACCAGAGGTGGTTAAAGAGCACTGGAGACAGATAACAAGAGTCAAGTTAAACTTGTAGTTGGATTGTGTGGTAGAATCCCCACTGATGTGTGCTAAATTGACGCTCTGGGCTGAAGAGGCTGCTGGGATCACTGGATTTTAATTCTCATGCGTATCGAAAGACAGAAGCACCTACTCACAGTTTGTAACCAGTTTGCTTTTCTTACAACGTTCATTTCAAATGTTATTTATGGAACCCAGTAGTGCTACTTAGATAGTGATGGTTGAAGTTTGTCGAGGACACTTCTGGACTCTAAATTCCTGACCCACATAATAATTAATGTGTTGCAGTTGGTAACTGCCCTAGGGTGGAGACCAAGATTTCTTAACCTTCTGAACTAGATAATTCTTTGTTAAGTGTGTGTATTAGTGGGAAGTTGTCCTGTGCACTGTAGGATGTTTAGAAATGTCTCTGGCCTCTATTCATTAGATGCCAGTGACACTGCCCCGCACCCCTCCCCCCTGCATTGTGACGACAAACAATGTCTCCAGACATTGCCAAATGTCCCATGGCAGCAAAACTCCCTGTTGAGAACCACTAGTATAGACAAAACTAGCACACCCACACATATAGCACACTGTTGTTGCAGTAAAAGTATGTTATAGTATTTACAGACACTAAAACAAGACAACAGAATATCCATAAGCAGTTCTATAAGGAGGGGACTGCTTGCTTTCTTTTTCCTGTCAACCTTAACTCCACTAAGGGATCAGCTTAAGGAAGGCGTTGTAAGCCTGAGAGAAAGCGGCTTTTGATGACTGAGGCTTATGGTATTCTCTTAGATTTTGCACTGAATGTCTCACATGGTCTTAGCTTAGTCCCAGGTCCTGCGTTTACAACCAAAATGACCCGCTGGCGTTCACACCTGCGCTTCAGTTGGTTTTTATTCATTCTCAGCTTGTCATTCTGTAGCACATCAATGGCTCTCAGCAATAGCCGTCTAACACTACTTCCTCCATGGGTTTCAAATGCTCGACACATCACACCTCCTAATGGATTCACTTCCATTCGTTCACTGTCCCAATTCACCACCAGTGAGAGAGTGTTAGGAGCTGGACTTCTGCCTTGTACTGGGGACGCTCTGGCTCCTTTTACCTTGTTGTCAGCCTGGCAGCACGGATTCCTGTCCCAAACTCCGTGACGCTTTCTCAGGTTGTTTTTGGCACGAACTGTTACAGGTTGGGTTTTCTGGAAGCAAATGCTGAGATTGAATTTATGGTCGAAAATGTTTGTTAGGAATTCACAGTAAAGAACAAGAAAGGAAAGAGCAGAGCCAAGCAGTTTGCAAAGCTGAACTGTGATGGAAGCTCCACAAAGCCTCCGGAAGCCTGTTGCTGGGGGGCTGGGGGTGCCGTGTTGCGGAGTCTGGAGCAGACGTTCCTCTTCAGAGTTGTCTCCTGTCAGGTTGGAAGTTCTGGGGCATTTTATTCTCACCTTGCTTAGCTTCCTGAGGTGGGTGTCCTGGGAAGGGTATGACTTTGAGTGAGGCAGCTTCCCTCCAGCTTAGGTGGACCCTGAAGGAGCTCAACATGAAAGATTGTTGATCACACCCATCCCAGTAAGGCAGAGTCTCTCCTTGAATGGAATTCTGAGTGGACATCTCCTATTTTCCACATTACCATGCATTCCTTCTTTTTTTTTTTTACATCTGCAAGACCCAAGACCAGGCAGGCAGAGACAGGTCCACTCTTTCCTCATCTACAGGTGATTTCATTATCTGTAATGATAATCTTAAAAGTGAATCTAGGAGTGGATTGGAAGAAAGGACAACTGTGGCTGTACAACATCGTACTAAATTCTCTTAGCAAGTACACATTTATTTGTGGAAAGTTAGTATGTACCTGACTTCCCCTTCATCTTTGTACTTACCTTTGGAATGTTTTTAAAAACGCTGGTTCTCTGGCTTGTCAATCATGCTTGGCTGACTAATCTTCAATCTGATCACCCACCTTTGGGTTTATTTGATGTCTTAGGCATAATCAATCACAATCAGGTTCTTTTGGGCCCACCTTGATCTGGAGATCAGTCATCTACCTGGATCCACCATCTCCCTGGTCATGGTGACTTAATGGGTCTTTGATTGTGCTGATGGTTCTATTCTTGTCATCAGGCTCTCACGTAGCCACACCTGTTTTTCCACTGGGATGTGACATTCCCTCCGCTTCCCACCACCCTGTCCCACCCCCATATTCTCAAGTTTGAAAAGGGAAAGGATTTGAGGAGGCTGACTTGCACATATACTTTTAAAAATGTATCTTCTCCTGTCAGTAGTTCTTCACCTGGCATCCAGTGCATTATATTGTAAAACAGTCCTTTTGAAACAGGATTCTTAACCCATGGGAAAGACTTTCCATTATGGAAATTTGGGCATTATGGAAGTTTGGTGCGAGTGAATCTTCCTGGCATTTCCATATTATATTAGTAATAAGTTACTGTATAGGCTCACAAGGTGTGCTCTGATCATATTACCTAAATGAAAAATGGGAATACAATTCTGAGAGAATCGAATTCTGCCAAATTAGTTTAGGGTTTCTCTCGGATTATTTTGTATTATATTTTAAGAGAAGAATTTCTTTATATGTTCAAGCTCAGATTTTATTTTATTGGACAATCCCAGGCTAACAGAAAAGTTGCAAGGACAGTACAAGAAAAGTCTGTTTGTTTGGTCTTAAACCATGTGAGAGTAAGTTGCTAGACTGATGATCCATCACCTCTGAAAATTTTAGTTTATTTTTCCTATAAAGCAGGAAGTTCTCCTGCCTAACTGCAAAGCAAGCATCAATATGATGAAGTTAACTAGGATGCATGACTATCACGTCCTCCTCAGACCGCATTTAAATTTTGCCAATGGTCCCAATAATGTCCTTTGCAACAAAAGTATGTATAACAACAATTCAGGATCTGCTATAATGTTTCTTTCATTTCCGTCAGCCTGGAAGCATTGTTTAGGCGGTTCTTAATTTTCATAACCAGATACTTTTGAAAATTACAAGAGTTACTTTATAGAGTTTATCTCAGTTTGGGTTTCTCTGATCCTAAATCATGATTAGATTTAGCTCGTGCATCTTTGGCAGGGATGTCACAGGAGTGATGTTGGGCTCTTTTCGTATTAATTAGCATACCATTTTGATTAGTCCTATTACTGGTGATAAGTTTGATCAGTTGATCATGGTGACATCTGCCAACCTTCTCTGTAAAAAAAAAAATACTGTTTTTGGTGGGGGTGGGGAAATGAGTGTTTTGTAAGAAATTACTGTAGGACTGTAAACAGACTATTCCTCATTAGTATTTCAATTTATTTCTATCAGTATGGATTCACAGCTTCCTGTTTTAGTCAATGGATTATAATCTGTTATTATCAATTTTCATATTCAAATTGATGGCCTCTTCAAACAGCCTTCTGTCATCTTTTGACACATCTATATCTTTCTCTGAATACTTTCTTATTTTCTGGCCCAACAAGATGTTCAAGGCTCATCTGGTACTTTCCTTGCACAAGCCCTAGAATTAACCTTTTCTCCAAGAAGATCTGGTTCCTCTTAGTGGAGAGTGGTATTGAGAAACCAAGATCTGGACACTAGATGTGCTTACTGCTGTTGAGGCATGCTGCTCCCAAACCCTCTCTCTCAGTAGCTTAGAGCTAAGGAATATATGGATGAAAACGTGTATGCACATGTACCATATATTTACATCTGCATCCATGTTTTTTGAGACAGAGTTGCGTTCTGTCACCCAAGCTGAAGTTCAGTGGTGCAGTCTTGGCTCACTGCAACCTCCGCCTCCAGGGTTCAAGCGATTCTCCTACCTCAGTCTCCAGAGTAGCTGGGATTACAGGCGTACGCCACCTCACCCAGCTAATTTTTTGTATTTTTAGTAGAGATGGAGTTTCACCATGTTGGCCAGGCTGGTCTTGAACTTCTGACCTCAAGTGATCCACCTGCCTCAGCCTCCCAAAGTGCTGGGGTTACGTGCGTAAGCCACTGCACCTGGCTATATTCATTTTTATATGTATATAAAAAATATGTATATATATGTGTATATGTGTGTGTGTGTGTGTGTGTGTGTGTGTATGTGTGTAATATATAAACATATGCTCACAGCAATACCTGCAATCTCAACTCAACACCATAGGGTTTATTTGAGTTTTTCTCTTTTTATTTGTGTATATACTGCTGATATGGTTCGGCTGTGTCCCTAGGCAAATCTCATCTTGGATTGTAGCTCCCATAATTCCCACGTGTTGTGGGAGGGAGCCGGTAGAATTGAATCATGGGGGTGGTTACCCCATAGTATTCTCCCCGTACCATTCTCATGGTAGTGAATAAGTCTCATGAGATCTGATATAAGGGGTTTTCCCTTTTGGGTGGCTCTTTTTCTCTCTTGCCTGCCACCATGTAAGACAAGACTTTGCTCCTCATTTGCCTTCCACCATGATTTTGGGGCCTCCTCAACCATGTGGAACTGTGAGTCCCTTAAACCTCTTTCCTTTATAAATTAGCTAGTCTTGGGTATGTCTTTATTATCAGCATGAGAGCAGACTAATACAACTACCCTCTCCAAAAGTGAGGAAGCAGATTCCTTTTATACTTAATATATTTATTTATTTGGTCAAAATCTTCCCTCCCTGTGCCTTGGCTCAATAGCTAACTTTCTGTCATTGCACGGCCTCTTGCTCCATAGGGAGTGCTCTCACTACCCTATTGGGCTCTTACACCCTGTGCTAGACCACACTCTACCCTGCATGCATACCTTTGTCACCCTATTCAGGATACTTCCTCACCTGGACTGGGCTCTGACACTCTGTAACAGGCTGACCTCTGTGTGTGGATACTTTTTTACCCTCACTGGGCTCCCATACACCATGCCAGGATGCCCCTTCTGTGGACACCCTTCTCACTCCCCTTGCCTTCTGGCATTCCCTCTGGTCATGATGACTGCCTGTGCATTGCCTCCTCCACCCCTGCACAAATATCGACCTTGCTTGGCCCCATCACATGGCTTTTGTACTAGAAGAGAAGGAGAGGAAAGAGAAGAGAAGGTGGAAGAGGAGTAGTTCAGTGCTTAATCATGTTTTACTGAAATTCACAGTTTCTGGTAATTGGCATTCAATCTGAGTCCTTAAGCTTAATCTTTTATAACTTTTGTCAAACAATAATTTAACTTAAGCATATCTATACATATGTTAACATCTCAATAAGCTTCATTTATATTCATTGACCCAAATTATAAGAAAATAAGAAAAGTGATATGGAATAGAGCTATTAATAGTTAAGTATGAGAACTTGTTTTCTGCAGAGGTACTGATTTTCATATAACTCCTTTTTCAAACCACTGTTTATGTATATATAAACATGTATGCATTTCAGCATGAGGAATGAGAACACGTAAACTCTAGAAAATCACGTGATTGATTGTTGACGGATACTATGCATTTTCTTTCCCAAGTAAAAACTACCTTGAGCATGATTTTACAAATATTTACTGAAACACCTAAAATGAGAGAAATAAGCCAGTTTTTATTTAGAAATTTTGCAACACATATTTTTCAGTGTTAGGCTCTCTGTGCAAAAGAAATCTCTTTAACTGAACTATTTTGCAGCTGTTCAACAATGACTTTGAAAAGCAGCTAAGACTAAATGTCTTCGTAAAATAACGTTTTCGGAATTTGGTTAATTTTTTTTCTTTAAAGAAAGCTATTACTTAATAACAAACTGACAGTCACTAAATGTCACTTAACTTTAAATATCGTGCTTTTTATCTTCAGTGAACATAGGTGGGGGGCATCTTTTCGTTTCTCCTCACACAAAAATCGATTCTGAGCAAACTCATTGAAGATTTGGGAATGAAAGGGTTTGACATGGTTATAAAGTAGAGCAACAAAAAAGATTGACTGCAGATTTGCTTTCTAAGAACCCACTTCTTATTCCCCTCATTTTCAAATTGAACACCATTGAGCATTGCTGTGCAGCTGTAAAACGCTGCTTTTCCGTCAAGAGACTCTTGCTCACCAGTTTTCTGTCAGGCAGGAACCCTATAAAGCTTCACTTAAGCTGCCTTTCCTTGCTCCCAATGCTATTTTTATGTCCCTCGTGGGATACTGCCATCTTCAAGGCTAGACACAATTCCTTGCCACCACCGCGACCAACCTGCATCCAGGACTCATCTTAGAAACACTAGTTATTTATCATTTCATAATTGCTTTTTCTCTTCTCTCTTCCAAACAATTAATAGCTACTTAAGGACCAAAAATTGCTCACAATAATGAAGGTTACCATGAGAGATTAAGAAGTGGCAAAAGGTACGATCTTGGCCCTATAATTCACCATTTAATGGGGAGACAGGGCTGACACACATACCCCAAGGGGTAACAATAATAAAAATGTAGATTTTTAAAGATTTTAGTGTAGTTGAATATTCTTTATGGCCAGGCCCGATAATTACAAGTTATGAGGCAGGAAGTACAAATGAAGGTTCACCTATAATATGTGAATTTTAAAATGTTATAGACAAAGTCAGCAAATTGTTAAATAAAATATTTTTTTCTTCCTTCACTGACAAAGATTATTTTATAATGATGAAATAAAAACATTTTTGCAAAGCTTTGGTTTTTGTTTGACTGACCGTTGATAAAATACCAAAAATGACTGATTTCAGTTATTATTGAGTATGCCTGATATTCCTTTAGCTATCATCTTGTTAATGTTTAGATAACTCAATAAATATACAAATAATTCATACTGTATTATATACTTATTCTGTAAGATTTATTTTTATTTCTTTCATTTCATCAAAATTACTAATTAAGTATTCATAGTTATAATCGTCACATACTTTGTTTTCTAGTTACAGTAATGATTTAAGACACTAAAATCATTAATATAATCGTATTAGTAATGAATTAAAAATATATTTCTTTTTTTTTTTGAGACAAAGTCTGGCTCTGTCACCCAGGCTGGAGTGCAGTGGCGTGATCTCGGCTCACTGCAACCTCTGCCTCCCAGGTTCACACCATTCTCCTGCCTCAGCCTCCCGAGTAGCTGGGACTACAGGCGCACGCCACCACGCCCGGCTAATTTTTTGTATTTTTAGTAGAAATGGGATTTCACCGTGTTTGCCAGGATGGTCTCGATCTCCTGACCTTGTGATCCGCCCACCTCGGCATCCCAAAGTGCTGGGATTACAGACGTGAGCCACCCTGCCTGGTCTATTTCTTAAAATATAAATCAATTTCTTCAAATAGTTATTTTATCCTAAAATATTCAAAATTACTCAAAATTATCTATCACCATAAATGGATAATTAAAAGTTATATAAATTATAATTAAGAAATGTCAAAAAAGGAACACTTAAATAAAATTAAAATTTTAATTCTTTATAAAAATTCAATTAAATTTTTAAATATTTTAAATTTTAGTGTAAAATGTTCATCCAGCTGTCCTGTGAAGAATTTGTGTCATACTTCATGTGTGCTATGTCTGATAAAATGTGTTTTTGTAAATAAATAAATTTTAGAATAATATGAAATTTTAGCATTGCACAAAACTTCTAGTCACTGCTGGTAGTTGTTGCAAATGCCATGCCAAATTATGACTACTTTCACAACTACAAATTAGATCAGTAATTGAAGCAAGAAAAGGGGCACTTGGCAGTCCTGGGAAACAATACTTTGCTAAGCAAGACTCCACTGCAAGCATGCAAACTGAGAATAAAGGCGTGGCAAGTTAATTTGTCTTGTCCTTTACCAAAGCCCATTTTGTGTTCAAATATCCCTGTGTCCTAAAGCAGTGTTCCTATCAAACACTGACTGACAGTGCCAGAGCTCAAGTCTTTTATGGTACTCACTCCTAGTCAAATGCACCACAGGGAAAGAGAGATGGAGAAGAATTTCCCTAGGAACTAAACAGCATTAGTCACAAAAATGAATGTCTAGGTTATAGGCGGGAATGTTTAGGTTACGAGCTGTCGGTACTGAGCAGTGGATTCTGATTTACAGAGGTACGCATGTGTTCTATTGTGAATGCAGTGTGTGTGTGTGTGTGTGTCTGTGTGTGTAGGAGACAGAGAGAGAAAGAGACCTCCAAAGCTCAGAACCCCAAGCGAGGATCTTTCTTGCCTGAGTCTGAAGTAGTCTAAAAATTTGGAAACATCAATTAATTTAAATTAGAATAAGACTTTGTAGTGAGGATGGGAATTGGTCTTAGCTTCAGAGAACATACAGGATTTAGAAAGGAAAAGTGAGGAGGGAATGAGCATTCCAGGCAGATGTTACAGTGCACATACTGAGAACAAATTTATCGTGGCAAATTAGAGGACCTGCCTGACTAGGTAGAAGAATTTCTGCTATTGGAAAGAAATGGCACAAGCTCATGAGAATAGAGACTATATGAAAGTAAAAGGAATTTGATTTTATCCATTAGGTAATTGGTTCATGAGCTGGCCATGACATGCTAATAGTGGTGTTTGGGGGAAGATAATAGAAGCACCAAAGTTACTGACCAAAGAAGAAACTTGAGAGAGAACAGTTAGAAATCTATAGATTTCTATATAGAATAAGTCTATATTTCTATAAACAATAAGTCTAAGTGGGATTGATGAAAGCCAGGATAGGCTATCCATGGGCTGGCAAAAATCAGATGCATGTTTGCAGTGTCATGGGAAGAGCATTGCCAGAGTTAGGTGTATTTTTGTTTTCTTCCAAATTTGGATATTAAAGTTAAGAAAAGGAAAGTCCTTTTGTTGATAGCCTGCTAATTTCCATGTCTAAATTGAACACATAAAAGATGTATGGGCCGGGCGTGGTGGCTCATGACTGTAATCCCAGAACTTTGGGATGCTGAGTGGGCAGATCACAAGGTCAGGAGTTCAAGACCAGCCTGGCCAACATGGTGAAACCCTGTCTCTACTAAAAATACAAAAGTTAGCCAGGTGTGGTGGCAGGTGCCTGTAATCCCAGCTACTCGGGATGCTGAGGCAGGAGAATTGCTTGAACCCAGAAGGTGGAGGTTGCAGTGAGCCGAGATTGTGCCACTGCATTCCAGCCTGGGCGACAGAGCGAGACTCCATCTCAAAAAAAAGTGTATGGAAGGGTTAGGGAGGAGAGGGTATAGGGTTGATTAAAGCCAGGGATGATGGAAGAAACTCTCCTTTTTCACACTTCTCAATGGACTTCACTTTTTATACTGAAGCAATTCTACTGCCTCACTTCTTTGCCAGTTTTCCTAAATCTTTTGTTTGTGTTGTCATGTCCTTCATGTTATTTGGCCTTCAAGACAAAGCTGAAAGTTACAGAAGGCAAATTTGAAGAGGGTAATTTAATAAGATTGGGAATCAATGATATTATAAAGGAGTTTTTGGCTAAGAGAAAGATGCAGAAAATGCTTAATCAGGTGAAATGATTAGGCTTGGCTCAGTTTTGCTATTTTTCTAATTTGTAACAAACAGGTCAAGTTCTCCCCAAAGGCCTAAATCAGGAGGTGTGACATTTCAGGACCTCCGATGGATTCGATAGCATTGTTATCATTGCAGGGATAGTAGAATGTTCTATGTCAATGTGTGTGTGCTCACGCATTGTGAACCTTTCTCATGTCTGCCAAAGGGGTTTCCTTTTCAGAAGTTCAAGGATTTTGTCTGTCTTAGACTTTGAATGAGGATATGTTTAGGAAGATGTATTTTGAAGTTAGTGAGCAAATTCCTCCCATATCTTTCTCTGCCTTCCCATATTGCTTTTGTGATTCCATAAACTGGCTAAATGGAAGAGAAGATTTATTTAAATTTCCATCTAATTTGAAATTTGTGTATCTGTATTATTGATAATTGTGCTCAAAAAGATGCACTGTACTTTATGATTTTGAAGTAAAGCATGTTTTAGCGTTTCTACTTGAAATATCAGAACGCTTCTCAGGCATTAAAATGACTAATGTGAATATGAATACATAATAATTTGTTAAAAGTGAAATGTATAGATTAGTTTTACATAAGACTAGAAAAGGAAAGATACATTTGTATATATAGACATATATGTACATATGCACCCCAAAGAATATCATATATTTGTGTGTGTATATTTTGTGTATATACCAATTATATATAATATGTAATAAATGTATATTGTAAAATATCTAAATTGTAATATATATGATAATAATGTATGTGTGTACGCATACAAATAAGCCAATTACGTATAGACACTTATATACACACGTACACACAAATACAAAATACATTGGAAAGAAGTTATAAAATTCTTAAGCAACTTTATTTTTATGCTATGGTTTTCAGTAATACATTGTATCCTTCAGGGGGGCTCTAATTAAATATACAAATATTTCTTCAGTGCCTTAAGTTTAATGACTCTGTGCTAGGCACTAGACCGTTTTATACAACCTTGTATTACATCGTATAAACTGGGGTCATATATGTTATGTTAGAGCTCTTTATGTTTAGAGAATATAAGGTGAACAGGCTTCTAATCATGACTCTTGTGTGGCAAGTTTGTGCTGTGGATTTATACTATAGGTTGTTTATAATGGTTAAATAGATAAATTTCGAGGAAGCAGTTTTTTGTTTGTTTGCTTGTTTGTTTTGAGATGGAGTCTCTCTCTGTCGTCCTGGCTGGAGTGCAGTGGCGCCATCTTGGGTCACTGCAACCTCTGCCTCCCGGTTCAAGCGTTTCTGGTGCCTTAGGCTCCAGAGTGGCTGAGATTACAGGCACCCAACACCACGCCCGGCTAGTTTTTGTAGTTTAGTAGAGATTGGGTTTCCCCATGTTGGCCAGGCTGGCCTTGAACTCTTGGCCTCAAGTGATCCACCGCCTTGGCTTCTGAAAGTGCTGGGATTACGCGCCCGGCCAGAGAAGGTAGTTTTTAATGATTACACAAAGTATAACTTACCGACTTGTTTAAGAGAGACAAAATTCCAATTTGTTTTAGGAAGTCACGTATGAAAATGCTAACAAGTGGCCCAGTGGAAGGCTGCCCATAGTTTAAGAAAGAGTAGAGCTTGGGATTCAGTACGAGCCAAGTCCGGAGGAGACGGCCTTTGCCAGCCCCAGGAGAGTAACAGAGTTTAGCAGTAGGATTCTGGACTCAGACACAATACTGTAGCTAAAAGAGAACTCATTCCGATTTGGGAAACAGACTCAAATTAGAAAACGAAAGACGATTTACTGAGAATTGGTGAAAGGAGAAGATTTGGAACCGGCCGATAAATATTGCAGGGTATTCCTATCAGATCTGAAGAATTATAATAAGGCAGTCTCCTGTGTAGCCATCTCCTCTTTCAGCATCTGCACGGATCATGGATCACCCCCCCACCTCCACCTCTTTTTTTGGACTGCCCTAGATATATAAGAGATGTCCCCAGTAACTGTGGTTGTCTGATGAGACTTGTCCCCTTGACCACAGTTTTCGATCCAAGTGTAGACTTCTAACTGAGGGTGTTAACCAGATTTACTTTCCTAGGAATGTAGAGATTGGACCTGAGCCACACTGGGACAGAAGCCATCTCCTTTATCATGGTGTCTTGATAAGTACTGTTCAGACAGTCCTGAGCTCAAATACTAACTCCAGCATATGTTGAGAAGGATACCTTACCAATTGGAGTCTCATTTTTCCTATTTATAAATGGTTATAACACTCTATCCCTTGTAATTTTGTTGTGAGAAAATGAAATACAATATACATAAATGCTTAATGAATGACAGTAGTATGTGCTCAGTGAGTGTTAGTTTCCTTTCAATGTATTCTTCTATCTTAAGAGCAGTGAAGTTTCTTTTCTTTTTTTTTTTTCTTTTGAGACGGAGTCTCGCTCTGTCGCCCAGGCTGGAGTGCAGTGGTGCGATCTCAGCAGAGCAGTGAGGTTTCTTAAATTACTCTGGCAGTTTGGGCCTTGGTGATAGTCTCTTAAAGCCAAAAACAAACTTTTCTTATAATGGAAGAAAAGTAAGATGTTGCAGATAATTTTAGCAGTTGCATTTCCTTTATTTTGCTAAGATGGGACTCAATTGAAGAGAGGACAATCCTTGAATATGAAAAAAGTGTTGGCATCTGTGTGTAGGATGCTTTATAATAGCACAACAATTGAATGAGTTTTTGCCAGACTTAGAATCCAGTGAGAAATGAACATGAATTGATTTCATGTAAACACAAGCATCTAAGCATCATGCCCTAGATTTTAGCACCTGAACAACATATGCCTCAGTTACTAAACTGTTACTCAGCCTTCCTTTCTTATGAATTTCTTAAAGTGGAGCCAGCGTCACCTAAAAAAGAAGTCAGATGGGCCCAGAATTACAGCAAAAATATCAATGAGGGAGGGTAATAAAAACTAGCAATAGATCTAACCCGTATCTGAAATGTCAGGAAAGCAAGTTAATATAAACTGGAGACAGAGGTTGGAACTTTTGGTATCATATGCCTCTGTAGTCCTTTCACCAAAATTTTGATCTCAATTTACATAAAAATATTCTTTAATCTTTTTCATTAGTGAAAAGACAAACTTCATTGCATACACACTCTACAGTCTCAAATATATGGTGATTCTCTAATCTTCCCAATGACAATATTGCCCCCTAAAGTTTTTGGCTAACATGAGGAGTGAAGAGAGACAAGTCTTTTGTCTCTGAGATATGACCCTGGGAACTTCCACCTATTCTCCTTTTTGTGAACTGACATAAAAGCCTGGGCTGACATTTCAACAATGGTATGCAAAGGGCTAGTAGTAAATATTTGGGCTTGGCTGGCAATGTGGTGGTCTAAGGAAACAATTCAAGGCTATTTCTTGACTCGGGGAGCTTTCATTATATTGTTTCACAGAAGACTAGAGGATCCCCCTCTTGGGCTATAAATATAACTATATTATGCCATATATGAATAACTGAAGTTCAACAGGGATAGGGTTTCCATAATGGGAGGGCTCTTCACAGATACCCTATTTTGATCGCAAAGGCGTGACTACCTCTCATGGAGTGACAATGGGGTTTTGGGATCCTGCACTCTTTGCCGTTCCTTCTGTTGTATGTTGTCATCGATAGATCTCATTGCTAGGCTATGTGTCATTAGTACTGTAGGTCACCTTACACCTTGCATGACAAATAGGTAGTCTCAGGCATATAGATGACATAGTCAAACGTCTACTGATATTTAATGTTTAAATTCAGTTACGCATGTTTAAGGTAATATAATTCAGAAGTGTCCTTCACACTAATATTTGGGAAACAGTTGTAGTCAAACTCTGCCATTGCAGTTTTGAAAGCAGTGCCTTTGCCATCACGACAATGGCATTTTGAACCATCAAACACAGTTCTTTCCATGCCACTTTATCTAGCTGTCTAGAGTGAGTTATTGCAATTTTAATATCTGTATATGGAGCTGTTGCTGGAAATATTTTCTCAAGCTCCAGCTTTAGGACATTCGGTTTTTAATTCATTCTGAGTGTGCATTTATGTGATCTCCATTGCTCTTCCAAGAGATCTTTAAAAGGCTTGTTTAAAATGACAACTGCAGTAGAAACAGCTAGGTGTCCACAAACAATTTTGTGCTATCTTACACTGTTTAGAATCGTTACTAGAAAGTAGCTTCCTAGCCAAATTGTATTTTCCAAGCCCCTTCCAACTAGTCGGTCCTAGGTGACTAGTTCTGCCAGTGAAATATTAGCGGAAGCAAAGCGCGCCGCTTCTGGGATAGGACTCAGAGAGGATCTGCCTTTACTACATTATCTTTCCCCACTTGTGGGCTGGTTGGCAACTGTTTTATGTAAAGAGCCAGATAGTAAATGTTTTAAGCATGGCTGGCTATGTGGTCTCCATCGCAACTGCTCCACTTTGCAACTGCATCATGGAAGCAAATGCAGGCAACACACAGAAAAAAGGGCTTGGCTATGTTCTATGGGCGGTACTTTGCTGAACCCTACTCTAGAGGTTTGGCATGGAACTAAATAAAAAATCTGGGTACTTGAATCACTGCTGGAGAAACATCTCTGGACATCTAGGAGTGACTGCAGTTTGCTATTAACTTAGCAAGACATAAACATTTGTTGTTTTAAACAATGAATGTTTGGGGATTTGGAAATATATTTGTTCCAGAATCTAGCATTGCCCTAATACCAAATCTAGCAGAAGACTTGGCGGTATGTCTACAGGAATTATTACTAAATGTGAATTGTATTGTTTATTAGCTAAAAAACAAACCAACCAGATTCTATCAGTTTTCAGTGCTCAAAACTGGAACATTGTTTTAGACTAATATGTTTTCTCCAAACTGCATTTACTGTTCAAAATAAAGTAAATGACAGTGTCCTCTGTAATGTAATACATCTTTTTAAAACTCAAATACAAGGTGACTTTTTTTCTGGGGGATAATTTTAGGGAAAAGTTCATCTTATATTGCAATAGAGGTTGCTGATTGCTCTCGCAGCTTTTATGGCACCAGGTGTTGGGAAGTAAAGAATGCAGTGTCAGGGAGAATTGTGTCAAAGTCTAGGTGAAATTGAATCATTTCCCTTTCTCAATCAGAATCTGTGTTTTATAATGGAAAGGCCGTAAACTTCAAATTTGGATACACTTTGGTTAAATATTTGGCCCACCTTTTGACAATTTATTTAACCTCTTTTAGCTCAAGTGTTTACTTAGAAGTGAATAATCTAACCTTATGGAATAATCTAACCTTAATATTCAAACCTAATGATTTGAATATTAAATGAGGTCATGTGTACATAGTGCTTAGTTAACTCTTGTTTCCCTCCAAAAGAAATCCATTTTCTTATTTTCCACCTGAATTAGGTAATATACCTTGCTGTATGCTTCTGTAGTAAACCAGACGTAATGGAACATTTAAAAAAATCTTCCCATCAAAAAAAAAAAATTATAAGATGAGCTACAAAGTAAGAGAAAATACATTTAAAATGAGCAAACGAGCTATAGACTGAGAGAAAAATATTCAGTGTTCATATATCTGATAGGGACTTATGTCCAGAATTTTAAAAAAAATGAGATACCATCTCACACCAGTTAGAATGGCAATCATTCAAAAGTCAGGAAACAACAGGTGCTGGAGAGGATGTGGAGAAATAGGAACACTTTTACACTGTTGGTGGGACTGTAAACTAGTTCAGCCACTGTGGAAGACAGCGTGGCGATTCCTCAAGGATCTAGAACTAGAAATACCATTTGACCCAGCCATCCCATTACTGGGTATATACTGAAAGGATTATAAATCATGCTGCTATCAAGACACATGCACACGTATGTTTATTGTGGCACTATTCACAATAGCAAAGACTTGGAACCAACCCAAATGTCCATCAGTGACAGACTGGATTAAGAAAATGTGGCACATATACACCATGGAATACTATGCAGCCATGAAAAAGGATGAGTTCATGTCCTTTGTGGGGACATGGATACAGCTGGAAACCATCATTCTGAGCAAACTATCACAAGGACAGAAAACCAAACACCGCATGTTCTCACTCATAGGTGGGAATTGTACAATGAGAACACTTGGACACACGAAGGGGAACATCACACATTGGGGCCTGTTGTGGGGTAGGGGGAACGGGGAGGGATAGCATTAGGAGATATACCTAACGTAAATGACGAGTTAATGGGTGTAGCACACCAACGTGGCACATGTATACATATGTAACAAACCTGCATGTTATGCACATGTATCCTGGAACACAAAGTATAATAAAAATAAAAAACTAAAAAAAAAAATAAAAAAAATAACTCCTACAGTGAATGTTAAGAGGACCAACAAAACAAATACAAATAAGCAAAGACTTGAACACACTTCACAAAATAATACAGATGATCAACAAGCGTATGGAAAAGTGCTCAATAAGTTGTCAAAAAACATCCACAAGAGGGACTAAAGTTACTGAAAGCACCTAGTGTTGCTGAGGCTGTGGCATCATTGAAACAATCATGCATCAGCAGTGGAAATGGGAAACGGTACTTACTTTGGAAAACTTAGCAATAAAAAGGAACAAACTACTGACACATGCAATAATGTAAAGAAATAGCACAATTATGCTGAGTAAGAGAAACTAAAAGCAAAGGAGTTCCAAATATATGATTTAATTTATATGAAGGTCTAGGGCAGGTAAAATTCATTTATGGAAATAGAAATCAGAACAGTGGTTTCCTCTAGTAGGAGAGATCAAGTAGAAAAGGATCAGAGAAAGATTTTTGAGTAATGGAACTGTTCTGTTTCTTGATTGGTGTGTTGATTGTATGAGTATATATATATTCATCAAAACTCACCAAGCTGCACTCTTTAGGTTTATGCTTTTTAGCATATATAAATATTATTTGATAAAGTGTATTACAAAAAGAACATGAATAATTTAGATGATTTTTTCCCTTATGATCATGAACTTAACACATTGTAGATATGCATAAAATCTTGTACAGATGATCATTTTCAAGTCTGATTCAGTTACGGTATTCTAGATTTGTTCTTTTCTCCTAAAATGAATTTCATTGCTCATTCTTTCATTATGTTGCTACTTTCATTTATGATTAGATCAACTGGTTCCCAATAAAATCTGAAAACTGCATCTTGTTTCTTTAATGTATTAATTTTCATTATTTGAAATGCATCATTTTATAATACATATTAAATACACATATTTCACTATTTTTATTAAAAATCTCTATTTGTAAAGTGAAGAGTTTTCCAAGTCATATAAAAATGTGCAGTACATTTTCAGTTTTCTCCAAATCATTGACCAATATGCAATTATATAAAATTTACAGATCTGATGTTAAAGGAAAGAAAGTAGCTGAAATGAATGCATTAGTTAAGGACTGTAATCTTCAAATCAAACAGTCACAGAGAGGATAAAAATGACTAGGAAAGGATCCCTGCTGTTAATTACTTTGAATACTTTGGTAATGTTTCATCTCATATTGCCAAACAGAATAACTTATATTCATTTTTTAACCAAAGTTTCCTGTTTTTAGGGTGCTAACAACAAACATATAAACTAAGAACTAGATATATTCTCATTTAGGATGAAAACTTTTGGCCTTTGGAACGGTATCCTGGTAACTTTTGGTATAGTATTGTGGTGGATAATTTTATGACTGAGTAATCAACATGACTGAGTAAAGCAATGCCCAGTAGCTGCAAAAACAGTATTTCTGGGTGTGTCTGTGAGCATGTTTTTATAAATCAGCATTTGAATCAGCGGGCTGAATACAGAAGATTTACTCTCACCGATGTGGTGGGCATTATTCACTCTGTTGAGAACCCAGATAGAACAAAAAAGCAGAAGGAAGAGTGTATTTTCTCTCCCTACTTGATTTGGAACAGCTATCTTCTCCTGTCCTAAAACATCCGAACTCTTGCTTCTTGGGCCTTTGGCCTCTGGGTCTGACACCTGCAGCCCCCCATGTTTCACCCTTCTCCAGCTTCAGACTGGAAGTTACATCATCCTCAGCTCCCTGATTCTCAGGCTTTCAGTCTCAGACTGAATTACACCACCAGCTTTCTTGGTTTTTCCTCCAGCTTGCAGATGGCATATTGTGGGACTTCTTGGCCTTCATAATCATGTGAACAAATTCCCATAATAAATCTCCTCATATATATTTTCTGTTGGTTCTGTTTCTCTAGAGGACACTGATTAACAGTTTTATCTGTCAGCCACGCCTCATGCATACAAAGAAGATACCCATTAGATATGTGTTAAATGAACAAAGGAGTAAATGCTGCTTCTGATTCCTTGTTACCCTAACTCTCTCAGCACCCACACTCTTCTGGGCTAGCCTGACCTGCAGGGAGGTGCCATGCTTCCTTAAACCACTATCTTGATATGGTCTAATGTAGGGGAAATGGAGCTTATTTACTTTGTATCCAACTTTTCTGGTCTTCTTCATAATTATTTGCCCTCTAAGAATGAGAGAAAATTAATTTTTAGATAAGTTAGGCTTAAAACTGATATGATTGGGTCTGTTTTCATGCCCAAATCTCATGTCGAATTGTGATCCCCAGTATTGGAGGTAGGACCTGGTAGAAGGTGACTGGATAATGGGGGCGGAGTTCTTATGAATGGTTTAGCACCATTCCCCCTTGGTACTACAGGGTGAATGAGTTCTCATGAGATCTGGTTGTTTAAAAGTGTGTGACACCGTTCACCGCCCCCTCCTGCTTCTAACTATGTGAAGTGCTGGCTTCCCCTTTATTTCCCACCATGACTAAGTTTCCTGAGGTCTCTCCAGAAACCATGCAGATGCCACCATGCTTACTGTATAGCCTGTGAAACTATGTGTCAATTAAACCTCTTTGTAAATTACCCAGTCTCAGGTATTTATAGCAATGTGAGAATGGACTAATACAAGAACCTATCTTAATGCAACAATTTAGAAAGTACTTTTAGGATGGAGATTCAAAATATTTAATGATTATTTTTGCACTGACCTGAACTAATCAGAGGGTCTCCCTGAAACAACAGAAGAGATGCCCGTCCTCAACAGCCATGTAGCTGCAAAGAGTTAGGGAAGGCACAACTGAACACCCCTCCTGTCTTTAGATGGTGTTCAGTCTTTACGCAAAAGCGTTTAGGTTCTCAGATTTCTATCGCCATCCTTCTGCTTTCCATGATGGCATTTTGTATTTCGGTTGTATGGAGAAGGTTGGGAATCTAGAAGCTTATATTATGTGATGTCAGAGTAAATGGGCACCATGGACCCCATGCTGGTTCTTGATAAAAATGAATTTTCTGGGTTTTCAGCTGGTGTCTTTGAGTTGGGATAATTTTTCTTGGATTATTCAGGAATCAGTGGTGTTCTGCTGATTCAGCAATTCAGCATTGCCTCAACCTTGATACTGAGGACCCTCTCCAAGGTCTGTTTCTTCTTTGGCCAGGTAGAGCTGCTCTGTCAAGGTCCTCAGCCACACTTGCACAGATTTCTGATCTTATTCACATATTATGGTAACAAAAGACAACTTGGGTTTCCTTTGGTTAAATAAAAGTTTTCAGCAGCATTCTTTGATGGGTGGTACCAGAGTAGGTTGGAGAGCAATGGCCCTCAATGCATGTGTGTTTGGAGCAACCAAAATGGACCAAAGAAAAAGCTTTTTGCCTTTGCAGGTCCTCTCAAATATCTGAATGTTTCTAAAGTCATCCCTTTCTCTCAAGGCTGGAGGAAGTAAAACAAAGAGAAAATGAGACCCTATGTGCCTTTCCTTCTCTGTCTCCCCTCTTGAGTTTCCCTCCTTTCCCTTACTTTTCAAGAACCACATTTGACGAGCTTGTCTTTTGTTTCCAAATGTTCCTCTTATTTCTAACTTCAGCCTTAGGGTTAATCAATCATGCAAGGAAGTTTACAAATTGTTTTGCCCATACCAGCCTGGATATATTAAATGGCAGCTCAGATTATTTGTAAAATCCTTTAAAAAAAAAAAAAAAAAAAAAAAAAGCGGCCAGGCGCAGTGGCTCACGCTTACAATCCCAGCACTTTGGGAGGCCGAGGCGGGTGAACCACCTGAGGTCAAGAGTTTGAGACCAGCCTGGCCAATGTGGTGAAACCCCGTGTCTACTAAAAATACAAAAATTAACCGGATGTGGATGTGGTAGCATGCGCCTGTACTCCTGGCTACTCAGGAGGCTGAGGCAGGAGAATTGCTTGAACCCAGGAGATGGAGGTTGCAGTGAGCTGAGATCGCACGATTGCACTCCATCCTAGGTGACAGATCGAGACTCTGTCTCAAAAAAAAAAAAAAGCCATCTTCTAACTCTATTATCTTATTTGCTCTGTTATGCTGTCTGCTACCTTATGTTAGTGCTTCCTACCCCTTTTTAAAATTATCCTTCCCTAGAGTCATTTTAGATTCTTTTTTCCCTGATTCAGTTTCCTGTCTAAGGTTAGTATCTCCCCTAGTAGTCCAGATCCCATCCTTCCTTGCTTACTCATGGACATGACACTTTCTATTCTCTCCTCTCTTTCTTACATCATTAGTTTTTGTGTTTACTGGACAATTCAAATCAACATATAAACATGAGGTTAACTTCTGATCTTTAAAAATCCTTCTCTTAACCCCAGTTTCTCCTGCCAGTGCCTTACTCCTTTGTTTCAGTAAAACATTTTCAGAGGGCTCTATGTTCTCTGTATCTCCAATTTCCCTCTCCTTCGTTTTCTCTCAACCCAAATCAGACATTGTCTCCACTTCTTCACTGAAAATTCTCTTTCTTTTCACGGGAAAATATCTTTCTAATGTCTTCAGTGACTTTATTCTCACCAAATTCAATTGTCAAATGATCAGTTTTCCCTCCAATTCACTGATTGGTCCTTTTCAGGCTTTTTTTTTTTTTTTTTTTTTTAAATAAATTGGATCTTCCCTTTCTTGCTGACCTTTTAATAATGGGCTCAACTTCTAATCTTCTTCTCCTGTCTATACTTACTCCTTTGGTGATTTCATCCAATCTCATCTCTTAAGCCATCTACATCACAGTGATTCCCTAAGTTATATTTTAAAACTGGACCACTACAATTAGCTCAACACTTAGGTATCCAAAGTTGAATTTCTAAGCTTAATGTCTCCATTAGGTGAAATCCCAAACCTGCTCCATCCACAGCCCATGGGATGACAACTCCATCCTGCCATATGCTCAGGCCAGAACCTTGGCATCTGCCCATGATTCTTTTCTTCTCTGACATACAACGTTCTATCTGCTAGGAAACCCTGTTGGCTTTACCTCCAGCGTAAACATAGAGTCAGTCACTTCTCAGTCATCTTATCTGGGATTACTGCAAAAGTCTTTTGACTTATACTCTTATTTCCCTTTTTTTTTTTTCCTATGATAGCCTGTTCTCAGGTACACCACCAGAGTGATTATTTAAAATTTAAATCATGTTACTCCCGTGCTCAATATTCTGCAAAGTGCCCTATTTGAGAGTTAAAAGTGAAATTCTTGGGCCAGGCATGGTGGCTCGCACCTGTAATCCCAGCACTTTGGGAGGACGAGACAGGTGGATTACGAGGTCAGGAGTTCAAGACCAGCCTGGCCAAGATGGTGACACCCCTGTCTCTACTAAAAATACAAAAATTAGGCATGGTGTTGGGCACCTGTATTCCCGGCTACTCAGGAGGCTGAGGCAGAGAATTGCTTGAACCTGGGAGGCAGAGGTTGCAGTGACCTGAGATTGCGCCACTGCACTCCAGCCTGGGCGACAGAGCGAGACTCCGTATCAAAACAAACAAACAAACAACAACAACAACAACAAAAAGTGAAAGTTTTAGAGTGGACAATAATCCCTTCTCTGACCTGAACTCTGGTGTCTCTGATCTTGACTCCTCCTCACCTCCCCTCATGCCTTTGGTCCTAGCCACATGGCCTCCTTGGAAGCTCCTCAAACAAACCAAACACCCTCTTGCCTTATGACTTTTGTTTGGCTGTTTCTTGTGCCTAAAAATATCTTTTCTCAAATATCTGCATGGATAACTTCCTCAATTTCAAATCTTTTTTCCTAAGTCACTTGAAAATTGCAGCCTGCACCGACCATCCTACTTAGAATTGCAACCTGCTCACCACTCAGTGCCTCTCTGCTCCTAATACCCCTTCCACTAGTATTTACTTTTTCATTACATTTTTTACCTCCTAACATACTATGACAAAGACCCTCAGTGCTCATTAACTAGGTGCTACTATAGATTTTCAAGCTCTTACTGCATTAGCATAGGAGCATGGAGCCACATTTGGCCAATCAAATGTAATCAGAAATAAGATGTGTTATTTCTTAGCGGAGGGAGTTTTTGCCGCCTCTATTTTTATCTCCTTTTGCCTCTCAGCACAGTGACTTCAGATGTCACTTTTTCAGATGATACATTCACAAGACGGATGCAGGAACCCAGCGTATAACAGACTGTGCTGAGGGAAAGTAAACCTTTATGGTTATATGAGTAGCTATATTAAAACAATTCTACAACATATTTATTATGTTTATTTTTATTGTCTCAGTTAGTATATAAGTACCATTATGATGAGCATTTTTCTTTCTTTCGTTTATTGCTTTAGCCTAAGTGCCTAGATCAGTGCCTGGCACATGGTGGACACTCAGTCAGTATTTACAGGATGAATGAATGAGCTGGAAAAAATGTGTTTTTTGCATTTCTCTCCCTGGCTCTGACAAGCTCTCTGTGTCTTTTTTCCTCTTAGCTCATGTGGTTTTATTGAATGTAGTCATTTGATTAAGTCGGAGAGGATCCTCTTCTGGAGGAGATTAGGATATTTGCAATGGGAGGTAGAGGTGAGGGAATCCATAGGTAATTTTACCTTTCTCTCTGTCTTCCCTTCATACAAAGTAAACAGCTCTCATCACACTGTCGACAGGGTTGTTTGGAATGGGCCACAGCAGACCTTCCACTGCTGAACTAAGTACAGATCAACATCCAGGAGAATTTCATACTCCAAACTAAATCATTCTTGCAGCAAATCCCGATTCCCTACTTGTAGCATTGCACACACCTAGGCGAAATCCAAATGCACGTTTGAAATTCTATCACAACAGCAGCACAAGGTTTATTGGAAAGCCTCCCCCGCAGTCGCCTGAACGTGTTGGCTCGCTGTGAGGAGCACTGCCTGCTGCATCAGCTTCGCTTCCAGCCGTGACACAGCTGCTGTGTCCTTCCAACTTCCACACTTCGGCGTCTGGCAGCCTGCAGCGTGGGAAGTTGACTTGAGTTTTAGGCTGTTACTGTGGGTAGTTTCTAGTAACTATTCAACTCGAGAGGCTGAGGTCTTTGTGATACCATTATACAACAAAGCATCCCTAACCTTCTGTTTCCTTAATGATGTGAACTGTCCTGCAAAAAAGATGTACACTCTCAGGGTCGTGATGAGCAGTAGTAAGACTTTTTTCTATATTTGTATGATACATGACGAAACACTTTCACGTGGATTATCACTTTTGGTCCTTGGACCAGGGCCTAGCACGGTGCCTGCAATGTAGTAAATGCATAATATTTGTTGAAGAAATGAATAATAAACAAGTAAGAGGCTTTTAAAGAGTAACTGTAAATACAGAATGAAAGGAAAACTCAAAGACAGCTTTAGCCTTCAGATCTTCTGCTTCATCGTCCAAGCCCTGATAAAATGATTGGGAAGGATTATAGGTATGTACAGTGGGTTTGATGGCATTTAGAGGCATTTTCGTTATTGTTACTGCTGCGGTTGTTTCTCCTCTTAGAAGGCAGAAGTCATTTTGGAGCAGAATTTCTTTGCTTGGGGAAGCATCCCTTGAGTGGACCGTGTTAGTTATATAAGTGTAAGAAAGAAACAACATTGCTTTGAAGGAATGACAGAATATTACCTTTTTCTTTGTTTTGACCTGACGCTTACTGCCTCTTCCAATTGCCCTATGTATTTAAAGCTTCTCCTTTGGGAGAAAGTAAACCAATTTGCTCCTAAACGGAAGAGAATCGAGCCCTCCAGTCTGTCTTTTTTGAGTTTCCCTGCATTTAGCCACTGATGAATAGATGTTTCCAGCCTAAGGCTCATGATGCCGGGGAAAGTAGAGGAGTCCCTCAAGAGGGAGCTCACGGTAAAGGCAGAGTGCAGCCTTCTACACTGGTTACCTGGGTCTCAACATTCAGACCTAGCCTGTCTTGAGGGCAGAAGCCCCTGCAAACCCAGCCCCCTGGCATGGAGGAGGGAAGCTTTGGAGACTAGGTAAATTTAAACTAAACTAGTGTAGCCTTGGGAAGGAAAGTATAAAACGCCAGCAAGCCCAGCAGTCTAATACCTATGCATTGGAAACTCTGCTCCTTCTTTCTCCGGTTAACAGAAGGCTAACCCCAGATCTGATGGAAACGCAGGCTGAGAATGCAGAGCTAATGTCGTTACATGTGCATGGGTGGGAACCTTTCCAGCAGAGTGCTTGTCAGGGTGTCCCAGTGTAGAAAGTGGGATTTCACTTGAAAGGTGCAGGCTGTAGGGGAGTCTTTGTGCCTTCTCGTTAATAAATGTACACGGTGTAGAATAGTTTACTGGGGACTTATTTTGTCTCATACCATTCGATCATGTGCATTTTGAGCATATATATGAGGAGGTACATAGCTCCTCTCTCCTTATAATTACTGGAGGTCACTCCTGTTTCACAAAACAACATGTCAGTTGTTGGAGGAACAAATTGGCTCAGGTCAGTCTGCAACAGATATTACAGGAGAATTACAGAACTTCTTCAAGAGCTTATCTATGTAGGTTACTATACGTCAGGTACAAAAGGCACTATGCAGATAAGTTAGTGAATACATGTAAAATATTTGTAACCATACCAGGTACATAAGTTCTATAGATATTATATTAAAGAGTATAATAATCATAATTGGACTAAACAGCAAGGAAGAAAAATATGGGTTGTGGTGGAAGCATGTAATAGTAGAATCTAACCTGGTGCATGAATCAGGGAATGTTCTTGAAAACTGAAGCCATTGGATTAGTTTGCTAAAGAGATTTGGAAATAGCACCCCATGCTGAAGATTCGGGGGAGTTTAAGAGATGTCAGGGATTGCTGGATTAGAAAAAGAAAGGCTTTGCGATATGGCTGGAGAGCCACGTTCAGGATTTTTGGCTTTATCCAAAGGGAAATGGCTACATAAGTAAAGAATGACACTGGTTAATGTACATTTTAATGAACTATTATTTTCCTACAAAAATATAATTTGACTCTATTGGGTCAATGTGTGTGTGTGTGTGTGTGTGTGTGTGTGTGTGTAAGTAGTAGGGGAGGGTAGTAAAGAGTGGATATATGAGTCCAATCAGAGATCTGTTACTAAAATCCAGGCAGCAATAGACGCTAACTTGAACCAATAAGGAGGCTGTAGGTTGGAGAGAAGTGGATGGACTAGGGAAAAACATCTAGAAAGAAAAATTCTAAATAGTTGGTCATGTGATGGAGATTAGGGAGAAATGTACAAAAAGAAAGAATGCCTGCAAATCATCCTTCCCTGGTCCTATTTAAATGGTGATGAGTACTAAAACTGAAAAAGGTATAAGGGAATATCTGGTACAAATTTCTCTTTAATTACAAAGAAAATGATATATCTCAGATTAGTAAAGGGAGTGCTGCTTCTCCATGTGTCCGATTGTTTAGTGGCAGAACCTAGACTGGAACCAAAGTCAGCTGCTTGCTTCATTACATTTTCTTCACTGAATGGAGGTGGCATCTTCTCTTACATACTAATATTCACTTACGGCTACTAAATAATTTTCTAAATATACATGAAAAAGCACATTGGAGTGTTTTTCAACAGTAAAGTCTTAACATACTTGTTTTTTAATACCACAAACATTTTTAGTTGGATGTGATCTTGCTTTACTAGAGTTGAGTCTAACTGATTTTATTTTCCAGCTTTTGAGAGAATCTGCAGCATTACAGAAACTCGGATGTTACCACTAAAACTTTAGTACTTCCATCCTGCTAATCTGAATAAATGCCAAGAACTTTTCTTTAGAATTCTTTTTCAGATAATTCAGGCTCAGTACAATCTACTATAAGTTTAATCAAGGGAAACCAAGGGAAAAATGAAATAAATGTTGCTATTCAAATGGCAGCATTTAGATAAAGGACTGCGTAAACATGGACATTTAATTTTATTGAAATTTAAATGAGTTTACTACTCATTGGATATAAGGTCTGTTAATTAAGGCAGGAGTGCCTTGTAAATCTGGATGAATGCATATTTGCCACATACAGTTGTAGCTGACAACAGTCCTTTGTACAAAATGAAGAATAAATCTAAACCAATTAAGATACTGTATATGTAATTATGAATATTGTAAGTGAAATGAGGTGACTGTGGATTTTGCATTTTAACATGTGTTAGAACGATATTTCATTCATTCTTGGTAACTTTTTGCTGATTATCCCACTCTACTGGAAAACTTGCTGCTAACTAGTCATCTTTCAGACAGGTTAATAAAGCCCTCAATAAAGAGATATTATATAACATTGGATGTAAATCTGGTCCCTGTTCACAGTCAAGGAAAGTAGTAAGGGGGGCTTTGGGGATACTAAGATGAAGATGCAATTTTTGTATAGTAAACTCACAATCTTGTGGTGGGAGGAGATAGACACTGAAATGAATTATGACAACTGCTGTTATAATTTCAAAAGTACATGGCTGGGCACAGTGGCTCATGCCTGTAATCCTCGTACTTTGGTAGGTGGAGGCGGGTAGACCACTTGAGGTCAGGAGTTCAAGAGGAGCCTGACCAACATGGTGAAATTCCATCTCTACTAAAAATACGAAAAATAGCCGGGCACGGTAGCAGGCGCCTGTAATCCCAGCTGCTCAGGAGGCTGAGGCAGCAGAATCACTTGAACCCGGAAGCAGAGGTTGCAGTGAGCCGGGGTCATGCCACTGCACTCCAACCTGGATAACAGAGCAAGACCCTATCTCAGAAAAACAAAACAACACAACAAAACAAACAAAAAACAGTACAGACAGCACAAAGGAGATTGCAATTAATTCTAATGTAGAGGGTTTGGAGGATTCTGAGCTGGGTTTTCAATGATGGAAGGCGTATTTCAGATGGTGAAATCACTACAACTTTCTTAAATCACCTTTTAACAAAAGCAGAGAAACATCTCTTGAGAGGCAATCCAAGTCATCCAGAAAACTCACATGCTGTTAAGAAAAGTTACCTAGAACTTGAAAAGAAGGCAAAAGGAAGAATGCTCGTTTTCTCAATGTTGCAACAGAATATTGCCTTATTTCAATTTTTTGGGAATGTACCTTTGTTTTGAACATCTATTTACTGTCTATTGGGATCAAACCCATGTACAATTATATATTGTTAATATCTACATTTTATCCTGTAGAGATGAAAGAAATTTTTGTTCATCAAAACGATGACTCTGAAGGTTGCAGCTTTATAGCCCAGCAAGGACACATGACCTCACATATTTATCCGGCATTCTTTCTTTCAGTACCTGTATATTCTCAGTCTTTCAAATTTTGCTTTGAACCAGTTTTACCATTCTGTGGGTTATGTCATTAATGAGTTAAATATATATTTGATATATCTGTATTCTATATTTGAAAAAGTCTTTTTAAAAAATTTTATTTTTAGCCAGGGTCTCGCTCTGTGGCCCACGCTGGAGTGCAGTGGTGCGATCACGGTTCATTGCAGCCTTTAACTCCTGGGCTCAAGTGATCCTCTCACCTGAACCTCCTGAGTAGCTGAGACTACAGGCACATACCACCGTACCTGGCTGAAAACAAGTTATATTTTTAATGTATAAAATATGATAGTTGGATAATGCATACACTGGAATTAGTAATTTTTGAGTCACTTACCCATTCCATATAGTAGTTGGTACTCATGTCATCAAGCAGAAAAAATTCTGTCATCGTCTTTTTTTGTCCTATTCACTCCCTTAGGTCTCTGGAAAAATTGTAGAGAAATTATCAGTCCTTCACCAGACTTTATAGGACCCTTCGGTTTGTAGAAGGGGCTCAGAAAAAGAGCAAATGCAGGTCTTGGCACTGTGCCAGTCGTAGATGAAGGCGAGAGTGAATATGCCTGTTTTGGAACTTCCTTTATTTTGTTTGCATATCCCCTTCCAAACATTCTCCATTTGTTACCTCTAGAAGTCAGAATAGAGAACTATTTAAAAGATCCATCCTTGTTGCTTAAGCTCTATGTTTCCATAAAATGGCTGGATCTGAGCCTAAAATATGGATTTTTAAAAATCCACTTTAGGATATCTGCTTGGACTAAAATGACAATACATTTCCTGGGGGAAAAAATAGATACCTGCAGAAAGCCTCTTCTGATCTGCCAAAGAACAAAAATGGCACCCAAATCCTTTTGTCTAAAAACATGACATCTTCTGAGGACTTCTGTGTACTGTTTCTTGTTCTTCCCTATTTTTTAAAAAAGCAAAAGGTAAATTGGCAGTGTCTACCTTGAATGTGTACCATGTTAAGCATTACATTTTCATATGTATATGAACATATATTTCATTTTATCCTCAAACCTGGCTTGTCAAGTTCATATCATTTTTTGGAAATGATATGCTAATTGTCTTGAAATTGTCTTGAAATTTTTTGTCTGGTCTTGAAATCTGAGATTGCTTGTCCTGAAATTTAGGATGATATATTTCTTTATGAAGCAACTTTTCAGGAATGACTCATCAGTGATCTTGTTCAAGGCTTCTGAACCCTGTTTGTGAGGTTCACAGTTTGTACATTTTCTACCTTTTGCTGTGGCCTCAGATGCGAGATAGCCAGTCTGAAGTCAAGATACAAGCATAAATCTTTCTCAGTTAAAAACAATTCCAGACAAAGAAAACCCAATATTTTAATGGAAAAGCATGCCAAAAAATTATTACATAAGGCATGTACATTGAAATTCTCCCCACTACTACTTTCACCTTTTTCTCACAGACTTCATTTTGCTATTCAAAGCAGCAATGTGCTCAGGGCTCATTTTATTAGCATTTGGGTTGATAATGTACAGTATGTAAATTAGATATGAAAGCCACTGTTGCAAAAAAAAAAAAAAAAAAAAAAAAAAAAAGAAAGAAAAAAAGCCGATCTAATTTAGGAATCTGATCTCTATTTGCAGTTGCTCATCCATGTCACACTGCCCAACATGCGTCCATGGGCCAGATGCATGATGCCCTGCAGAGTATCATAATACTCAGTTGTTAATTTCATAGTCTACTGTAGCATCAAAGAACAGCAGAGGCAGCCCACAAGCAGGAGAAGACAGCTAGCTGTGAAGCAGTTAAATGCCTGCCTTCCCTTGTGAATGGTAAAAGAAATCTTTCCAAGGCAACTACACTGACTTTAGAACTTGAATATTTATGCTACAGAGGAAATCAGCCATAAATTTACATTTTTAGCAGCTAGGTTATCATAGGGAGGAAAAGGAAGAATAATAATTTTAAAAAAGGAATTGGACAATACAATCAACCTTCACAAAATCTGGCCCAACTTTAATAGATAATTATTGAAAATAGCAGTCCCTTTGTTCCTAATTAGACAAAGAATTGTCTTAATACAAATTGTTCTTAAATCTATCTTTAATCAAATTTGTTCAGTGCTTAACACTCTGTTATAGCAACAGCTTATTTATCTGACTGTGACAGGGAATTGGTTGTTCCACATAAGTGATTTCACTGATAACTGAAACATACACCCTCAAGTGCAAAAACTTTAGAAAAATGAACCATTTTGATGAAAACACTACTAAAATGTATTATGCAACACCTGCTCTCTTAAATAGCATATGTCAAATAATTAATGCTTTTTCTTAATGTAGCCAATATTTCCCCAGAACTAACAAATAGGACCAAAAATGGGGCAGGGAATAAAAACGAAGGCTCCTCAAATCCGCCACTGTTGCTGGTTTTGCAATCACAGGTGTTTCTATTGGTTCCCCGAGTCGTTGTCCTCTGCAACTCTCAAGCTGTCCCTGCTGCTGTGGAGGCAAGATGTCACTAAGGTGACTGTTGCCCTTGGAGGCTTCATGGCTGGCCCCTGCTTCTGCCACTGTGACTAAGTTAAGGCTGTGAAACTCATTGCCCCTGGAGGACTCACTAACTCCGGAACCACTTCTTGTGATGTCTGCAATCTCCTATTGTGGTAGGGTCATATCTCTGAAGTTACTCTTTAGAAGTGGGGAGAACATTTTTCCTCTCCTTTGACTTACTATGCTTTCGAGGTCTCACAGAAATGTTGTGTGGAAACAAGTTTCTCTTTTCTTACTTCCAGCCAAATCATTCCTTAAGAATAGACAAGTTCCTGGGGACTTGGCTGAAGGACAACATGAACAGACACTATGGGGTGCCTCAAATAATTTTTTTTTTTCTTGGAGGCTTCAAGATTCTTTCTTAAAATAGATAATCTGTGTGTACCTCACCAGCCCTCCTAATGTGCCCTCACATGGCTGAGTCTCAGTGGCAACACAGCTTAAGCTCAAGGTACTAGGACAGTATCTGAGAGACACTCTTTTCGTGACAAATTGGCTTTTTCCTGGGTAGCTAACCAGTGGTTAGATACTGAGCTCCTTATTACCTGGCAGTTGCCTTCCTCTTCTAACCCCCCTCAAGTCTAATTGGCTGTTTTCAGTCTATTATGATTTGACAGCACAGCTCGCCAAGGTTGGTGGTTCCTTGCATAAAACATAAGTCTATGAAGTATAATGAAAGCCCTTATTGCAGTAGTCTTCAACATTTTTGAAATCATACAATTTTTAGCAGCATATGGGAAGTGATCAAAAGTTTCCCCAAACAGTTTTAAAGACTAGGTTTAACTATAACACAAATAATACTTCAGTGTAACATCTTACAAAACACCCACAAGTGTCTTTGTTCCCTTAGACTCATTTAACCACATTGCCACTGTGTTGTTTTCCTTAGAAACATTTATTTCCCTCACCCTACTTGCTTATACCTTTTCATATTCTGGTAAACATAAGACCTTTCTTTGAAACATATGGTTTTATAAAGTTCGTATTTATGGAACAGGACCCACTCAGCTCAGCCTTCCATATGAAAGAGATCTCTGAAGTGGTACGATTATGACCCATGATTATGGCCGATAAGTCTTACACAGTGTCTTATATGCGATGGGCCCGCCTTATAGAGAGCCACACCAGGGTGCCGTAGCACACTGATTGAGAACCGTGCTCTTGCTTCTGCTGGCTGCCCTCCAAATTATTGGGTGCAGATATCAGAGTTGTGCCTGTATCCTGGTGGTGTCTGGTCCTCAGAGGCCTGATCTACATATGTCACCCCCTAGATATGCTGAAATGTTTGCCAACGTTGTACCTCTAGATAAATATCGTGTCTTTAGATGAGATGATATCTGAGATTTCTTCCAACCCACACAGTTTATGTTATGAAGTTGGAGCATGAAAGCTCTCGTTAGATCTTTGCCACTGCTCCTCGGACCTCTGATGCCATTTCAAAGGCATTCATTTAAAATGAGCTTGCTCTCTTGCCTTCCCTTTAATCTCTCCTCAACCTTCTCTCTACTTGCTCTGTTTATTCCCTTACTGATAATGAATAATAATAATACTGTCTGCATCTAGAGAAGGAAAATCTGATGTATTTCTTTTCAGATCATCCTTACATAGATCAATCCTTTGATACACCAGGGTTTATTATGGATGTAGGAAAAGTTGAAAAAAATATAAGTAAAGCTTAAAAAATTTTCTTAAAGCCATGTTTCCCCTGAATTACCAAATATTACAAAAAGGAAGAAAATGCACTATTTCTCTGTGTCTCTTGATATTTTCTTCTACAATAGGGAGAGCTGTGTGGATCACTTAATGGCCAGTGTGGTTGCGATATCAGTTTCCTTGGACCGCTGTAACAAAGTACAACAAACTGGGTGGATTAATACAACAGAAATGTATTTCTCACAGTCCTGGAGTCTAGAAGTCTACATCAAGGTGCCAGCAGGGCCATGTTCCTTCTAAGAAATCTAAGGGAGAATCTTTCTTTGCCCCATCCAGGGGTGGTGGTTCCCAGTGGTCCTTGGTGTTCATTAGCTTGTAGCTGCATCACTCCAGTCTCTGACTGTTTTATCACATGTGTGTCTAGTATGTCTTGGCCCATTTCAACCCAGGCCAGAAGTGTTTCAGCTCTTCAAAAACCTTGTCAGTTGCCCATGTAATTCACGGGGGTCTAAGCCATCAGACAAGCAGTTCCTTTACAAATCTTTCCTGGATAACGCTACTTCTGTTTCTGGCTTCTGTTGAGATGGTTGATTGGATCCATTACACACAGGCCTATTCTCTCCAATAAAAAGTAGTTCAGCCACACACTGCGAGGTTGAGAATCCAATTTGTATTATAATTTAGCCACTCATAGGATGAGTCTCTGACTTTGGTTTTTAGAAATCTCAGCTACCACCACCTTTCAGGAAAGATGTGGGAGCTTTCAGGTAATTTATGCTGCATTTGAATTGGGAATCTGAAGTCCTGAGTTAACTTTTCTTTTTCCTCCCTTCCTCTAGTACCATTAGGAGCAATAAACAACTTTAATGATTATACTTCCTAGATTGACAAAAATATTCTAAGGTATCAAATACTGCGGTCACTAGAGCTTCACATTTATAAGTATTTGATTGGGGATACCCAAAGATAGTATTTTGTATATCTTTATTGCCAGATGTTATGGACTGAATATTTGTGATCCCCTCACCAAATCATATGTTAAAGCCCTAACCGCTAGTGTGGCTGTTATTTGAAGGCAGAAAGCAATTGAGATTAAATAAGGGCATAAGGATGGGGCCCTGGTTCAGTAGGATGAGTGCCCTTAAAGAAGAGACATCAGAGAGCTTGCTCTCTCTCCTTCTGTGGCATGCACCAAGGAAAGGCCATGTAAGGACATAGTGAGAAGGTGATCATCTACAAGGATGACAGTCCTCGCTAGGAACTAAACGAGGCAGAAATTTGATATTGGGCTTCTAGCCTCCAGAATAGTGAGAAAAGGCATTTTTGTTTAAGCCACCTAGTCTGTGGTTTACTGATACGACAGCCTAAGCGGATAAAAACACATAGTATGGAGTATCAGTGCCCTCTTAACCACTGGAAATAGTCATTAGTGTCTTTAAGTTTTGTTGGCTTACAGAAGCATTTCCAGAATCCCCAGAGCCAATTTAGAAAGCTCACCCTTAAGACTCCATTCCTCTAGAACTGCTCCTGGTACCAGAATATGTCTCAGTCAGGATTCTTCAGAGAAACAGAACCATATCTGTGAGAGTCTATGTAGTAAATGTATACATTTATATTATTTATGAAACATATGTATATCACTTATTTCGAGGAATTGGCTCATGCAATTGCAGGAGATGGCAAGTCTGAACATTGTAGGGCAGACCAGCAGGTTGGAAACTTTTGGGCAGGAATTGAAATCTGATTCTGATATGGTTTGGCTCTGTGTCCCCACCCAAATTTCATCTTGAATTATGCTCTAATAATTCCCATGTGTTGTGGGAGGCACCCAGTGGGAGACAATTGAACCATGGGGCTGGTCTCTGCCATACTGTTCTCAGGATAATGAATAAATATCATGAGATCTGATGGTTTTAAAAACGGGAGTTTCCGTGGACAAGCTCTCTATCTCCCTCTTTGCATGCTGCCATCCATGTAAGACGTGACTTGCTCCTCCTTGCTTCTACCATGTTTGTGAGACCGCCCCAGCCACGTGGAACTGTAAGGCCATTAAACCTCTTTCTTTTGTAAATTGCCCAGTCTCAGGTTTGTCTTTATCAGCAGCATGAAAACAGACTAATATAACATCTTAATCTTGAGGCAGAATTTGTTCTTTCTCCGTGAAACATAACTTTTTTGCTTTTAAGGCATTCTAAATGATTAGGTGAGGCCCACGCACATTATGGAACTTAAAATCAACTGATTGTCAGTATTAGCCACATTCATGAAATACCTTCATAGCAACACCTAGATTAGAGTTTGACTGATTACTTGGGTACTGTATCCTGGCCAAGCTGACACATAAAAGTAACCATCACAAATGCAGAGCAGAGGGTAGAAGTGTCAAGCAAAGAAAGGGCTCTCATCCCAGCCAGCCAGGCCTCCTGCTGGGCTTAAAGGGTGCCCCTCTTGTTCCCTGTACAGAAGAGCATAAAAAGGCACTCTGACAGGGGCTCAAATGTTATCAAACTCTATTGGGAGGAAGAGAGGGAGTGGTTATTATCATACATTGACTTATAAACCATCTTGGAATTTTTTCACATAACAATATTGCTGAGGGATTTATCAAAAGAAGAAGGTAAACAGCAAAAATCCCCACATGTGATTTTTCTAGCAAGCATACACATGATTCTAGTTACAAATGCCTGCCAGCTTTTTCTACTAACGCAGCTCTCTGCAGAAATGTTTGGTTTACCAAGCCCTACACATGCTCCTTTTCAGAGCTCTGTCCTTCCCATACAACTATTTTGATAACAGCCACATTCTATTGATTTCCTCTGAAGGACTATGGGTGATCATTAGAAGATTTTTTAATGCATTGGCTCCAGGTTCCCAAGAAAAATTTTCCCTGGGTTACTATCACACTCTCCTACATTTGTACAGCAGATTTGCCTTCAAAGAGCTTTCACATCCAGTCCCTCCTGATTTTCCCTATTCCTTTCTTGTTATTCTGCTTCCCTGTATCTCTCTTTCCCTCTTTTCTCTCTCTATAATTTTACCTCCCACCTCCCTCTTGGCTTCTAGTTCTTCTTTTTCACCACTGAGCTTTCTGACTTTGCCCCCCTTATCTCTCTCCTATTCTCTTCTGTCATTTTTTAAATGGACCATAATGTGTTCTTTTTTTTCCTTTTATTTGGCTTAGGTTTCTTCATCTATACTTTAGTGTCTGAGTAGATGTTTTTTTCAATTTTCTATTTAAAAACGAAATTAATACTATTTTATTGATTTTTTTCTTGCCTATGTCTACCACCTTCTCTTGCCTGCAGCCACGTAATAGCTTACTGCTTTATCTTGACTAAAATCTGTGCTCTCCTGATAAGACCAAGACTGGCTTAGACATTGGACACAGTAGCCACAGGGCCATGAGATCATGACAATTTTAGGGCACCACAAAAATGTTTTAATTTCTTTTAGTATCAGAAGAAAAATGAATATAGTTTGGTCTGGATTATATTAATCGTTTTGCCAATACTATAATACAATTTATGTATGTGTCTATCTATCATATATGTGTCTATTACTGCTCTATCTTCTATCTATCTTATAGAGGAAGGGACCGACAAAGATGCGTAAGACTCATGGAAGTCACAGCACAGGCCTGTGTGAAACAAAGTGGATTACTCTCTTATCACTTCCTGTTGTATTTAGAATAAAGACCCAAATCCTTCCATGTCAGAGAAGGCGTTTTAAACCCTTCAACCCCATTTTATACCTTTCTGCCTCAAAATCACAATTTTATGAAATATGCACTTTCAGTTTCTGAACAAACTTTACCTTTTCCCCCTCAGAGCCTCCTCCGTCTGGAACATTCTCCTCCGACTAGTCTTTGGTCTTCTTCTGTCCATGCTTCAGGCTTCAGTTGAAGTGCTACTTCTTCGGGGGACTCTTCCCTGCCACTCTTTTCATAAGCCCCTTTCCATAACCCCAGAAATGTAATTCAAATGGTGGAATTTTTAAAAAAATTTTTTATTTTTAGATGGATTCTCACTCTGCTGCCTAGGCTGAGGTATAGTGGCACAATCTCAGCTCACTGCAACCTCTGTCTTCTGGGTTCAAGCAATTCTCGTACCTCAGTTCTCCAAGTAGCTAGGACTATAGGTGTGAGTCACCATGCCCAGCTAACATTTTTTACATTTTTTGTAGACACAGGGTTTTGCCATGTTGGCCAGGCTGGTCTCAAACTCCTGGCTTCAAGTGATCCACCCTTCTCGGGCTCCCAAAGTGGTGGGATTATAGGCATGAGCCAATGCTACTGGCCCCAGTGGAGCAGTATTGATCACTAAGTTGTTTGATGATTATTAATTTAATATTTACTCTCCCATTTCACAGTGTCTAGGAAGGAAAGGGCATTGTCCATTTTGATCACCACTGTAGCTCAAGAGCCTGGCACACTGACAGGCCTGAGCTTTCAGACAATATTTGCAGAACAAATTAATAGCTTTCAATTGATTAAATATACTAATATATTTGAGAATGTTTATAAAAAAAGAAACTAAAAGAAACTAAAATGTTTCATTATATCTCACTTTGTGGTATAATACTTCAGATTTCCTCTTCCTTTTACTTTATTATTAGAAAAGGTATTAAATATTGTGCAACTATGAGCTAAAAGTTTAACAGCAGGCTTGGCAATTCAATGATTCAAAAACTCAAAGACAGGAAAGAAGGTTTTAAAATCTTATTAATTTCAGTTGAATCTTTGGTAATTGAATGATATTTTTTCCTTTTCTTTTCGGGGACAAAAACATCCTAAGAGGCCAGGAGGGTTATTCTTAGGAAATGTTTTTTCTCCAAAGGCAATCTCAACTCGATTACATATTTTCCAAATAAATTCTCTTCTATAAAAGCTTTTCTTGGGATTCATCTTTCTCAAAAGTGATATAACTTCAGATAGAGGCTGATTTGACTAACCAAATGACTTTGACTCAATCTTCTGGTTGACCATTATCATATAAGAAAACTCAGGTAATTCCAGATAAACCAATCCTTTTTTAAAATTGTTTAGTTGTTTATTTATTTATTTATTTATTTATTTTTATTTTACTTTAGGTTCTGGGATACATGCGCAGAAAGTGCAGGTTTGTTACATAGGTATACATGTGCCATGGTGGTTTGTGCCGGGTAAGAGAAGGGAGAGTATTAGGGAAAATACCTAATGCATGCGGGGCTTAAAACCTAGATGATGGGTTGATAGGTGAAACCAATGCATTTTATTTGGTTTTGACTTTGTTTTGATTGAGTTGTTAAGCAAGTGTTTCTCTTGCTTAAGAGAAAAAGTATAATCTGTTTTGTCCTATGAATTCCTGTTGCTGACTCTGCAACCTGATTTCATGAAAGGTGCCCTGGACCTGGCAGATCTATGCAAAGCACACCTAATAGAACCTTGATTTTAAGCAAGGTGTGAATTAGTCTCCCTGAGCTAAATGTCTGGTTATAGGCATCTTGGACCATCTTACCTGCTCTTGAGACAAAGATTTTGTACACATGGCAGCTGGAGGGCGAGCTAGGAGGCACCTAACTAAGTTTGCAATATACTAGCAACAACTCCAGCGTGAGAGAAGGGGAAAAGACCAAAGGGGCTTCCTTTGGTGTAAGCTGTTAACTTATTGGAGAGATTCCAATGAATATTTTTGATATATTACTGTGACTTTTAGTTTCTTTGTCCTTTGAAAGTTTTGTTTATAAAACAAAAGGCCAGGATTAATCTCAACCCTGTTGCATTAATACAAGTTGGTGAAGTCTGCTTTATTTGCAAGCAAACGCCAAGTCCTACTACACGATGAAGTTAAGCGTTGGGAATCTGAAAGTTTTAGGAAAAAGGTCAAATAATAAATGTTGTAACAATTCTTAAGGGCCAGTCTCAGGGACTTTAAAAGCCTGAAGCTACTTAAAGAAGCAGTTTGTTCATGACTGACATAGAGGTAACATTTCTTTTGCAAAGTGCGAGCTGGGAGTTAGGGCATTTCTCTTTTCAAAGAGGTAGTAACCTTTGGTCTGGCTTTGACTTGCCCCAGGGACTCAAGGTTCAAGGACTTTTCTCTTGGACATGGAGGTTCTTCTATATTTCTGCCTGTATTAGGTTTAGATTAAGAATATAATTTAATCTCAAAAGTCAATCACTTATTAAAAATCTTGTCAGCAACATAAAAACCCAAGGAATTTGATTAATAAAAAATTTGAAAATATTGATTTTATTTATATTATAGATATCTCTGAATAACTCAGTAATGTCAGTGACTTCATTTGTTATCTATTTGGCCTGCAAGGAATGTAATAATTATATGACCATAGCAAATAATATTCATTAAACATCGGACATATACTGACTATTACCATTATTGATAGAGTTTGAAAATAAGCTATGCTTTTGAGGTGCTTAGTCTGAGGCAATATACATTACTGACTTCTTTGAAAAATGAAGTAAATTCTTCCCCCTACTGAGTAGATCTGTGGAATTAAGCAATTCGTTGGGACTCAGTTTTCTCATCTGTGAAATAATAAAATAAAAACTCAGAGTGAACATTGGGGTATATTATCTCTAAGTTGCCTTCTAGCTCAATCACTTCATGATTCTAAGTAATATATCTTCATTCCAATGTAAATTTTTCTCATCAATAAAACACTTAACTGCTCATTTTACAAATATAACTTAAGCTTTGTAAGCCAGAGCTGCTAAAAAAGCAATGAAAACCTAATTTGATGAAAGTGAACAAAAGTATTCAAATTTGACATATTGCCTTTACAAGTATTAATAAAAAATCAAATAATACACAATTCCCCACTCTTCAGTGATTACAGAATAAGAAAGTACTATTACTGCTTTTCATGCATGCTACTTTTCTCTTTCCAATTACTGCTTAAATCAGTGGCAAAAAAGATTTCCCTTGAAATATGTTAGCAACTTCCTTCATTTTCTGCAAATAGAAATAACTATTTAGTTTAAAGGAAGAAACTGAAATAAATATCACTGATAGCACTTTAGCATTAGTGCTAAAAATGAGATTTTAAAAGATAGGTTATTGCTATCACTCTATTACAGTAAAAAAATCTGTATTTGGAACAACATAGACTATATTTGTGAAAATATAGACATAGCCCTTTAAATGATCCCAATATTGTAAAATAGTAGATCATTCTGTGAGTTGCAAGGATCTCAGTCTTTGTGGGTGGAGAAAAAGGAAAGTGATGATCGGACTGCAGTGATCTGGGAGAAATGACAATTACAGCTAGAGAGGGACCGTTTCTGTGCTAAATAGGTTAATTTTTGGTAGAGAGACTCTCCCTGATCCAGTAAAGTTAATGAGGCTTTTACTGAATTAAACCAACTTGGTGAGCTTTGCTAAAGCTTTGGAGGCTGTCAGAATCCTGCCAACAATAGACACTTGAAGTGTTTGAAAGAAAGAGAATAAGCATCTCTTGAATAATCAGGAACCACTTTAAAGAATATTTAAATATATAAGTGAACAGAACTAAGAAAATGAATATATATATTAATAATAAGGCAAATATTCGAAGAGTTTCAAAGCATAAAATGCTTTTTAATTTTTTCCTTAAGTTTTTTACTATAATATTGATTAAAGAAAAATATAAAGAAGAAAGGGGCAAAACAACCTAGCAATCCATGCCACAATTATTTAAAACCTAAGAGGTAAGAATGAGCATTATTATATAAAAGCTAAGGGGTAGAAACCATATTTAGTGACCTATGCCTCTGTGATCTGAGGTTTTTCTTTCCAAAATTGTGTCTTGCTGAGGAAATGTGCCTGTAAGCCCATGCTCACAGATCGTTGTACAACCACAGGGATGATGATTATTTTTTTTTCTTTTGCATTTGATTTAATTTTTTAAATTATTATTATACTTTAAGTTCTAGGGCACATGTGCACAATGTGCAGATTTGTTACATATGTATACATGTGCCATGTTGGTGTGCTGCACCCATTAACTCGTCATTTACATCAGGTATATCTCCCAATGCTATCCCTTATCCCCTCTCCCTACCCCACGACAGGCCCTGGTGTGTGATGTTCCACTTCCTGTGTCCAAGTGCTCTCTAAGTAACACTGTGACTTCAGCCTTTGCCTGGAGCTCCCAATTCAGCTTCTCTTCCCACGTTCAAGTAATGTGCACTTCCCATTTCTCATGAATCCCTCCCTCCCACTAGCCACCCTGTTCCCCAGGATCTGCTGGTCTGACATCTATGTTTCATAATTAATAGAGTACACTCATGTTGGTAAGAAACCAGAGGGAATAAGGCTCCAAAATGGCTCATTCCTTTCACAGCCTGTTATTTTCATCGACTGTTATCCATAGTTCCCAGATTGGCAGATTTTATAGCCCAGTAAAAATCCAACCACCACCACAAAATGGGAGTGTGAAGGGGGAAGAGAGAGGAGTGACATAGAGCTATCAGTTCAGGGCTGGGTTGATAAGAAGAGAACCTCCACACACATGCACTCAAACACACACTCACATCCACAGCCACCCACACTCACAGCCCCCGCACACTCACAAACTCCTGCTCCCACCCAGTCACCTACACTCATCCACACTGATATTCACAGGAACACAACCCCCACACCCACACACTCACACTCATGTTTCCACCCACAGTCACCCACATCACCGATATTCATATGCACACTCACAGCCACAGCCATAATCACGCACAAACACACCCCCTGTGCACTCAGATGCACACACACAGCCACCTACACTCACCCACACTTACACACACTCACATCACAGGCACACCCGTACACAGTCAAACACGAAACCCCACTCATGCACACTCACACACACACATTCCTCTCACACTTGCTATGCAGCCCCAATACATATAACCACTAGTACAGAAATCAGTAGGCACGAGGGAGACCCACAGAGCATGAGTGAACGCAAAGTATTTCAGTGTGACTTTCCCTTCCCCTTGCTTCTGTAGAGAGCACGTGGCTGTTGGTGATCTTTTCCAAGCTCGTAGAAACCTGCCAGTGTTGAGAAGAGGCTTAACTCTTGCTCACCACAAGCCTTCCGTGACATTCCTTTCAACATTCCAGAAGTAGTTGCATTGATCATCTACACGTTTCCATTAAGGAGACGTCTATATCACCTGCACTCATGTCCAGATTTTGAACCAACTCAACCTAAGTAAAGTCCTATCGTTATGCTGGGGAGAGGGGAGAAAGCCAGAGGCGGTGCCTGAGTTCTGTGATACGTCTCTTAGCCTTCTTCAGGAAAGCTGACTACCTATCCCCAATTTGTCCTATGTATGTCAAGTAACGAAAGCAAAACATAATGAAATAAAACACTGCCACCTTTTTTGCACCAATACTATTAAAAATTAAAATTATTTGTTTTTATCATTTATACTACTTATTTATAACATAATTTTATTATATATTAAAATAACATTACTATCAAAGTGTCATAATTTCAAAACAGAAGAAAGCCCTTTCATCAGTGACTTCAGGCCAGGGAAAGCCACATTATTGAATGAGATGTTCCCATATTACATCTGTGGCTCATTGAGCTACATCAAGGGTATTTGTCTGTTAATAAACTGCTTAGCCACCAGCTTTGATTTTCCATTGATAACTAAGTTGCGTTATGCTATCTTTCCCTTGCAGTATTTTAAAGCACACCAGGTGGCGATAAGGAAGCATATAAATCCCAGTGGCTTTCATCTGACATGAGAATTTATGAATTTAAAACAAAGCCCTTGTATCTCAAAATTCAATTCATTTGTTTATAAAGGAAAATGTAACACTGTAAGTTACGTTTTCCTTAATAAACAAAACTTATCACTATAACAAAATTAAGTCTACAGAGCAAAAACCAAAAGCACTATAACCCCCGAAAACAAACATTTGTTTTTGCTATGTTTCTCCTAATCTTTATTCTCTATCTTGAATGGATTTTTAAAATGTGTGATTCACTCAAAATTTAGGCTTTGTGGCATTGAAGCCAAATCGTGACTTTTAACACCTTTTATTTAGTCCCTTGAGTCTCTTTGTCTGTGGCTGTTTTTGTCTGCTTGTGTCTTCCCAAGTCCCCAGTTGTTCTTAGCCCACCTTTCCCAGTGCTTACCTGTGGGATGACAGCTGCTTGTTCCTCCTCCCCTATTATCAGGTCTTCAAAATGACACATCTATAAGCTGTTTACATCTGTACCCTACAGAGTGAGTTGGAGAACAGACGGTAAAGGATCAGTAGTTTATAGAGTGACCCTTCTCAAATGGTGTTTGCTCTCAAGGACCCTAAGGTATGTGAGCAGTGGAGCAGATTTGGGATTTAAAGACACTTTTGCTGAAATTGCAGTAGGTAGCAGTTCTCAATTTTGAATTATGAAGATGATGAAGGAGAAGACTAGTGTGAAGCTTAGGGGAGAATGTAAGGGAAGGGAATAAAATGGGAATGTTACATTTAAACAAGAATGCTTCTATCACCCTTGTTTTCTGTCATTGGGCTAAACTGGGCAGCCGGAACACTGTGGCTTTTGAGGTATATCAGCTAGTCTGGTTCTTCTCAGTCCTCACTTGGAGAGATTGAAAAATATCGATGATTCAGTTCCACCCTCTTATAGTCTGAATTAATAGTTTTAGAATGGGGGCATTTTTTGCTTATTTTACTTCCCCAGGTGATTTTACAGTGAAGTCAGGGCTGAGAGCCAAGTGATATAACCAGTGATATAATCAAAATATGAAGGGACATCACTTCCATCGCGGTACCTCTTCCTCAATCATGGTAAGAATTCTTGGGATGCAATCTGTACCTGGATCAGAGGGAAAATAAGAAAATAAATCCATTTTTTTTTCATTGGCTTACATCATTATTAAACTTTCTGAATTTTAAATTCATGTATTTATAACATGTATCAACACTGTTTTATCAGAGTTGTCAGATAACCTTAGGAAATCTATTTTTCCCCTAGAGTTTATTTATAAAAGTAAAAATATATAAATTGGGAAGACACACAAGTATGCAAAAGAGCTGGCATGTTTGTTCATTGTCATAGAGCATTAGAACTAGAGCAGACCATAAAGATCATCTATGTGTTTTTCAAACTGCAGCTGTGACCTTGTTGGGAAAAGCTGAGTGTTGGGAGAAGCTGAGGCAGGGCTTGCATGTCTGACATAATGTAAAAGAGTCTTGGAACATGTCTGGAGTCCAGGGTCTAAAACCCCTCGTGGCCTTTGGAACACAAAGCTCTGTGCCAAAGGGTGGAAGGCTGCCCTGATGCACCATAATCTAAGCCCAGGGCATAAAACCCCACGTGGCTTGGATAGAATCCAGGACTCAGGGCGTAAAACCCCTCATGGCTCTGGAATATGTCTAGACTTGCTGGCTTCTTGCTTCTAGTCTTCCCAGGCTCCTAGATAGACTGTGTCTTAGAATTGGCCATATAAATGCTAAACTGTCACAGCTGTAAATCATGTGCTTAATGCAATGCTCCCTTTCAACCCCACATTCTCACCACCTGTTTCTTTGTTTGATCAGCAATAAATAGTCTGGGCTTCCAGAGCTCAGGGCCTTCACGGCCTCCATACTTGCATTGGCCCCCAGACCCACTTTCTCTCTCATACTGTCTTTTCTCATTCCTTTGACTCCGCCGGACTTCATCGCCCCCATGACCTGGTGTTGGGTCTGATCACCCCAACAGATCTAGTAGAGTGTTGTGAAATCAATTTAGAAAGCTGCAACTAGCATTTTTATGCAAGAAGTAATATGACAGAATAAAGTAGATTGGAAGATAAAATATCAGAGTCCATCGCATGCAGTAAGTGTTTTGTGGATGTTTTGTGAAACCTCATTGTCATGGCCTGTTTCTTTCAGTGGGTGATCACCAAAATGTGTGAAAGCCACTAGTTTAAGCTGGTTCTGTGTCTTTACTGATAGAACAAATGGATCCCAGAGAAGCTAAGGAAATTACTCACATTTGCACAGCAGCTTGAAAAACACTGGATTTTTTAAAACCAGATTTCCTGATTATTCTTGTTTTTAGGTTTCCTTTTGGGGAGTATTACATCATATAAAACAGGAAACTCTTTGGAAGAGCAAATAAGTAGGATGCCTTTGTAGTCGTGTACAAGTTTGAGGAGGCTAAAATGGAGAAAAGATAGATTTCAATTGTAGTTTAAATGTAAACATACTAGATTCTGCTACTTTTTATTTGAACTTTTTGTTTTAGTCCAGAAATCATTGTTTTGGGAAGATATATTAAATTAAAGTACAAGTTGGATTGAGACATAGAGACACTGAAGAAAGAACAGATGTGTGGCTACTGGAATATAACTGATAAATAATATCTAAATTTTCAGTGACAATGACAATGGAAGGCAAAGAAACCCACAGGACTATTTAGATCTGTGGTAGACTGGACTTGGGAAGAGAATGACTGGAGGTCAGTATTTCTCAAAGTAAATTTGGTCATTTACATCTTAATCACTTGAGATCTTTGTTAAAATTCATATTCTTAATCCCAGCACCTTAGGAAGCTGAGGCGGGCGGATCATGAGGTCAAGAGTTTGAGACCATCCTGGCCAACATGGTGAAACCCTGTCTGTACTAAAAATACAAAAATTAGCTGGGTGTATTGGTGTGAACTGAAGTCCCAGCTACTTGGGAGGCTGAGGGAGGAGAATTGCTTGAACCTGGGAGATGGAGATTGAAGTGAGATTGTGCCATTGCAGTCCAGCCTGGTGATAGAGTGAGACTCTGTCTCAAAAAAAAAAAAAAAAAAAAAAAAAAAAAGAAAAGAAAAGAAAAAAAAAAGGATATTCTTGGGTTCTCCTTTGGCTCTTCTGAAATGGGTGAGACCTAGGATTTTGCATTTTCACATATGCTGCCAAGTGATTCTTATGATCTTTAAAGTCTGTGAAGCGAGAAGCACTGGATTCAGTGATGAAAAAAAATCAGGTATCAATTATAATCAAAATATTTCTAACTTAATTTTGTTAGGCTGTCTGTAAGTGAGGCACAGTTCCAAAAAGTATATTGGGAGAGGACCATAATTGATCTGGTATATAGACTTTCTTACTACTTAACGGGAGACAAAAATTGCCTTCTGCTGTGTATCTAATTGCCTTTGTTCATTTATTCAATCAATCTATCACTCAACGTTGAACACTTCCTATATGCCTGGTACTCTGTTGAGTTCTGGGAATGAAAAAGTGAGCAAAGGATTATATTAGAAACATAATTCAACTAACTGTCATACCCAACATCTCTCCCAGTTCAACAGCTTCTCCTTTAGTCCTTGGAAAATACAGGCCCCTGTTCCCTTTGGCACACTCTCATTCCCAAGTCACAACCAAATGGGTCAGGAATGTGCACCTGCCCTGACACCAGGCAATCAATTGACGAGATGCTCTCTCTTCAGGATTTGAAGATGGTGACATTATGGCTGTAGTCAGTAAATTGTTGAGTGTGAGTGTATGAGTTATGACTTTATATCCAAGTGATGGTCACAGCATCTTCATGGCTAAGTCCTTCAGACCTTAGTTTACATGTCACTTTCTAAAGAAGTCCTTAATGACCTCCTAGAATGGCTCATATTTCTCCCTTGTTTCCCTTATAACAATTATAATTAATTAATTATGATAATTATTTGTTGCCAGTTTCCCCTCACTAGAATATGCTTCATGAAGACTGGGTTGCTTCTATATTGTCTTAAAATAGCTCTATGCTTTGAAATATAAAAAAATTTTAATAAATGCATCATTACAAAATTTACTTGAATTCATTCCATATTTAATAATTTTAACTGGGCCCAAATAAGTCTTAGTTTTAAGATTTTCTTAAACAGTTGTGGAATGATCTAGTTTCCTAGTTTACTTTCTTCCAGCACCTACTATTGTGAAGAACCAGAAACCAGATTACATCACCCTTGTCATTATACTTGAAATGTTTCTTATCTGCTGCTTGATTAAGATAAGGTAAGGATCCTCGAGCTCCATGAATGCATTAGGAAAGGCTTAAGGTTTCAAACACTTCCTAATAATTCATTTCCCTTTCTTCATCTGAATAAATAGGTGCCTTTGGTTTCATTGCTCATATTTCCCACATCTATCAGCAAGTCTTGCCAACTCTTCTGTCAATTCCTATCTTAAATTTATCCAGTTATCTCCACCTCCATCTGCACTACTTCAGCCCAGTTCAGGTCACCATCATCTCTCACCTGAACCACTGCCATAGCCTGTTAACTGGCTTCTCTCCTGGAGCTCTTTTCTCCTAAAATGACAGAGTAATGTTTGGTAAATAGGAGTAAGATTTTGTCTCATCACCACTTAAGATTTCCCTGTGGTTTACCAAGGCACTTAGAATAAGCTCCAAGCTGCTTTCTCTGACCTACCCATTCTGGTCCTGCCTACTTTTCTGACCTTAAATTATTCCACTCTCCCAGTTGTTGACTATCCTCCAGCCACACTAACTTGCTCTCCAGTCCCTCGACACACCAAGCTCATTTCTACCTCAGGCTTTTAGTAGCTTACTTTTTAGTTCAGCTCTTATTTCTGCCTGGAATGCTGTTGGCTCTCCTCTTCACATGGCTGGCTTCCTCTTGTCACACACTTTCAATGCCAGCTTCTCAGAGAGGCTTTCCCTGACTACCCAACCTAAAGAAACACCTGCTTACCAGTTTCTACATCATCCTATGTTAACTCTCTTCCTGGCCTTTTATCACTGTTATTATTCTTGTTTCTTTAATGTTTCTATTGTTTGTCTCTCTCCACTAGAGAGTAAGCACCATGAAAGCAGGACATTGGCTCTCAAATTCACTTTGGTATTTCTGAAACCTAGACTGTGCGTCTGGGGGTATGGTAGAACCTTGATAAATATTTATAGAAAGAACAAACTGTTGCATCAAGATGTAAGAGCTCTAACCTGAAACACCTTCTCTGGCCACAGATTGAAAATTTTACCAAAGTGCATGTATTTTAATCAAATGAAGAATCTCACAAAGGATAACAGTTTATTCTTTACCTATAAGAGTGTACAAACTTGAGTCTTCTCTGCATCAACTGTACCAGGGAAGAAAAAGCACTTTCATTGTTACCTATGTCAGCAAGGATAGGAACAGCTTCAGATAGAAGAACTCTGGAGTTTACATCTTGTCCTCCACTGATCTCCTTGGAGGGAAGGATGAATCACTTAACCTCAGGGCGGCTCTCTTGCTCTGCCTTCGGATTAATCATATTGACCTTTCTGGCAGGGTTCGTAGAAGAGTTAGCTAATCAATGTCTATAAAGCATTTGGATAATGAAGAAGGCTACAGAAATAATGATGATAATAATCTGTCTTTTGCTGATTCATGGCATAAGCAAAGAAAAAAGGCCACAGAAATATATTTTTATGCTGTACAGACTTTTATGGTGGTGTGCAAGCATTGTACAACCTTTACTTTGTACAGACTACCTTTTATTCTATGAAACCTAGACCCTCAAATTGTTGCTTCCTTAAAGGCAGCTATCCTAATATTATTTTCCAAAAAAACCAAACAAACATGATTGTGCCAGGTTGGAGCAATTTTCTACCTTTTACTTGCCTATAAGTGGCAAATTGTCACCTTTTTTTTTTTTTTTTTTTTATTATTACGGTGCTCTTTTGTGTCAGAGAAGACATAAAACATGAACTTAAAATTACTGTAGACTGAAACCTTCCAGATGGGTGTTCTGTTCAAATTCAATTTGATGAAAATGGCTGGGAATGTTTGCTCTGTGTTTGTATTTCTACTGGAGAAGAGCCCTTTCCCCAGGTGATTGCCTTCCTTCATACTCTGTGGTTACGCTAAGGTTGTTGAATGGTTAATGAGAATATTAAGCATTTGCTGTTTCATGTAGGGCTGCCTCTAGGATAAACATGAAAGGAATGGATTTAGTGTGGTTTACCAACATTTTCCTGCACTTTGAGTATCCCTTCCTACTACTAGCTTTATATTCTTGTGTCCTAAACTCCATCAAAAGATTCCATTGCATGTTTCACATCTGTACCCTTCCATAAAAATGCTGCTTTAAGAAAATTGTGGGAATAAAGAAGCATTTAATTCAAAGGAATGCATTCCTAATGAAGCATCTGTGAAGGGGTTGGCATTTTAGGCAGAGAACTTTCTGGTGTCCTGTACATTATGTCATATAATATTGCCTTACATTACCAATATTGTTATGGTTTAAAGCTTGCCCTATTTCAAGTTCAGTAACTGGGTCAAGGTTGAATTCAAGACAGTGTTTTTCGTTTTTGATAATGCCATTTCCACACCCTCTAGAAAGTGACTCCATCAGAGCCAGGAAAGAATCTATCATGACAGTACTTGCTGTCTAGATTGCCTTCCCGCTCTGTTTTTAAGACAGGTATAAATTATAAAGTGTTGCTGTTGAACAGAAGATAGTTTTAATATAGGCAATTTCAAGAGAGTAAAGAGAGTAAGATCCACAATGATATGAGGCAAAAAGAAAAAAAATCAAATTTCTAATATTCCCAATTTGAAAGACACTAGTAAACTTGAAACCTGGTAGCTTCAAAGAAGCTATAACTAAGAAACAATTTTCTCTGAGGTGTTTTGTATACTCTAAAACATCCAGAAAGTCATGTAACTTTGTGCCTCTACTCAAAATGCTGAGAAAATAAAGTTTTGCATGTGTGATACTACCAAACTGGTCAGAATATCATTGTGTTACGGAAATTCTAAGGAGCCATTCCTCAGAAAGGAGCAAAATATGCTTTTTAATGAATCGAAAGCATCAGAGAAGTGCTCTTTCGCAGCTGCTTTGTATCTGCGAACATCCTGTGTCCAAGTTCCCTTTCATAATTAGAAGTGCAAAAGGAAAACTCAGCCTTTCCAAATTGCAGAGAATGTTTCATATAACAATAAAGGGCTGCCCCCATATATCCTCAGTCGACAGACAATAAAAGAGAAAATTGGTATACTAAAAAATGATAGTAGGGCTTTGGAGACGGGAACGGTGGTGGTAGATTTGTTAAACAGTTATTTTGGCTCTAATCTTTCTAGAGGACAAAGAGGATGGAAGAGATTTTTTTTCTTCTTCTCAACCTCCATGTTGTGACAATTATACTTATCAAAAACAAAACAAAACGCAGAAACAAGTCCTGTATTAAATAACATAGACTTTCATGTAAGAAAAATAGCAAGGCAGTCAGCATTGTGAAATCAGAGTTTGGTTGCTTCTTTCTGTTCTGGGGCCTTTGTACTTGCTATTGTTCTCACACCCTCTTCAGATGCCCACATAGCTTCTTCCTTTTCTGCCTTCTGATCTTATTCAAATGTCCCTCACCAGAGAAGTCATCTGTAGAAACAGTACCTGAAAAACCAGGATGCCTCCACCTCCATATCACCTTTTCCCCGTATTCCATTTTCTATCTCTTTGTAGCATTTATCATTTCCAGGTTTATTACAAACTTGGTTTACTGTCTGACCCTTTTTCTAGCATTTAAGCTTCACAATGGCAAGTACTTTGTCTTTTTTTGTGACTGTTACATTCTTAGAGCCCACAGCAATATCTGTGCAGTGTAGGGGCTTATGTAATATCTGTAGAAGGGCATAGTTGAGTTGCTAAAAAATCATTGGCATTATGTAATATCAGTCTCTCCATTGTTTACTGGATTTAGTTTTCGCTCTTCCGTGAGAATCAGGACATAAATTCGTCTTCTAAGCAAATTTTTCCAGCATTATTTTTAGTTTATTTCTTATGTTTATTCTTCAGTCAGCCAAACTGGGCTACTATATTTGTTGTTTACAAATACACCCTATAATATAATTGGAAAAATACTGGTTTTCGGTTTAGACCAATTTCTAGTCTAGTTGTGCCTTAGTTGAGCCTTGCTTCTTCTATGTACAACACATCAAGGCATGGTTATCTAATGATACATAAAGAAGTAGTGATCTTTGTGAATTAATGACTTTCCACTCTGTGTTTCGGTTGATATTCACAAGTATGGTGCACTTCCTATAGCATAGCAGGAAGGTCTCTGGCCTCCAAAGAAGATGCTGCTATAGATAACCTGTAATTTGGGAATGGAACAGATGAGGTAGTCTCTCTTTTCTGCTATTATGCTCAGCTCTGCTGGCTCCATGTCACAGTAGACTTGATTCTATAGCTCTTCTTGGCACCACTTCTTAAGAAGTATAGATTTGTCATTTACCTGTGGGTCCCTGGAGGTCCAGGTCAAAAGAGGCTATTAGGATAGTTGTCTTAATCACCTGGAGCCAACAATGCTCTTCAAATGTTAGGAGTGTGCCCTGCTATTCTCATATCCTGAGAAATGTTCATCATTCTCCCCATTTGCCTGTGAGCCCAGGGGTTCAAAACACCATTTTGAGACTAGGACCTCTATCCCACTGTAGCCACCAGCCTAATGGTGCTGCTAGAGTTTTTAGCCTGTTTTCACATATCCAAGGGTAGCTCACCCTCAATGAAAGAACCACACCTCGAAGAATCTTTTCCAGCTCCAGCATTCCCAAGGCCTGCTTGAAATCTGCCTCAGTATGATTGACGGCAGGAATAGTCACTGGCTTTGTCAAACATTCCCCTGGCCCCATGTCTCATTAAAGGCAGTGCAAAACAATAGACTCCAGGATCTCCAGATTTTCCCATGATGTTGTGGTTCACATTGGACCACACACAGTCCTATTATGATAAATAAAACCATGGATTCTGGAGAAAGAAATGGTCTTGTTAGAAACCTTGAATGTAAAGATCCCTTATTTTGCTCACTCTTCCTGGGAGATCTCATATGGTAAATGATTCCATCTTCCACCTCCATCTGGACTGTGTTCTCATTGCTGGCTATTCAGAATCACCAGGAAAAGAGCTTAGGTTACAGCATTTTCTAATGCTCCAATGATTCTGAAGAACAACTAGGGTTGAGAAACACTATCCACCTTGAAGGTTATTCCAAAATTTCTTTCTTTGGCCCATATTTCTCTAGTGGGCTTTAGCAAGCACTTTAAATTGACTGGGTGTCTCTAATTGGATACAGGCAATGACAATGAATAATATGATTAGAGAACATTTACACATCAGGCCCTGTCTCGTGAGCCTTTCCTACATATACTACTCACAATATTCCTAGGGGACAGGAACTATTATAATCATCCCGTTTTACGGAAACACTGCTCTCTTAACCACTATTCTATGCTGTCTCTTCTTTCCAGAAGTTATCAAGGCCTACCTGAACTCAGCACACTGAGATATCATCAAGGTTTCTTTTTTTCTTTGGCCGTCTACTGAATTTACTCCTTTTCTCATATCCTTTATTCTGGTGAACGGCACCAGGATCCATGCAGTTGGCTGGGTCAGACTCTTGGGAGATATAACTAGCTCTTCCATTCCTTCACTGTTTTCATAACCAGTTTGAGATCTCATGTAGTTCATTTCCACAGTATCTCTTAGAATGTTCTTTTTCCTTTCCTATTGCCATGGCTATAATTTAGGCCACTTTTTCCAGAGTCTCTGTAGCATCCTCCAGTCTCCTTCAATTCAATCTATACATTGTTGTCGAGAAGTTATTTCCAAAGTCCCAATCAATCCTATTACTTCACTACTTAATGCCTTATAGCTAATTCTCCTAGACTTCCTGATAGAATCAAACTCTTCAATATTGTGCAAAATTTTTCTGGATCCGCTGCTCCAGTATTTTACTATGCCTCTTCTATAACTCTATTCTGACCTTCTACCACCCTCATGTACTCTAATCTTTAGTTATTAAATTGCTTAAGACCTTGAGCATTATTTTCTGGCATACTTCAGAAACTTTGCTCATGCTGCTCACTTCTTCATCCCGTTGCCCCTCTTACAGAAGTACTTGAAGATGCTGCCTGTTCTTCTGCCTTAGGTAGATGTACTTTCTAGGTACTCTCCCAGGATCTTATGCATATTCCTGCAGAAAATAGATCTATTACACTATATCGATAGGCTGTATTAGACAGCTTTTTGAAGACAGAACCACTTCAGTGGTCCTATGCTTAGAAACTGGGTCAGGCCAGTACCATACACTTAATAAATGTTGGGTTGAACAAACATATATGTATTAGAAATCTATATGCCAAGCGTTCTCATAGAGACTGTTAAGAGAATGTAAGATCAGGTGATCTAAGAGGTTGCTTTCAGAGTGATCACAGTGTAAGCGATTGGTTCTTTAAAAGAAGTATGAATAAACTACCAGCAAACTTACTGAGTATAGCCTTATTTAATGATAATCTAAATAATTATTGATGGTCATTAATATTTAATTAAAATCAGGTATCTATTTTAAAATTCTCTGCAGAGATATTTCTGAGTTAAATTTATGCCTGAGTTTAGTCAAACCTTGCAGTTTATTAACTTGGTACTATTATATTTCATAAGATAGGCAATGCTGAATCAATAGTGAGCTTGTCTCACTATTCTTAAGCTCTCATACAGACAGAAAAATAAATTGTCTAAGTGTTTCTGTGTAAAGCAAGGAGCCACCAGCCATTTGGTGGCAGTTACAGAAATTACAAGAGTGACATTTAGGAGATGGTAATGAGTCTCTGAGTAGAAATAGCAAGAGAGTTTGGGTGATTTTACAAGCTATCCTCAGTAAGGAACTGAATGATTTTAATTTGACACTTTAAAATTTATTTGATAGAGATGAAATACATCTAAAGTGTCATGGTATTCCCGTCTCTACTAAAAATACAAAAATTAGCCAGGTGTGGTGGTGCATGCCTCTAATCTTAACTACTTCGAAGTCTGAGGCAAGAGAATTGTTTGAACCCGGGAGGTTGAGGTTGCAGTGAGCCAAGCTCGCACCACTGCACTCCAGCCTGGGCAACAAATCGAGACTCTGTCTTAGAAAAACAAACAAAAACAAAACAACAACAAAAAAAAACAAACAAAAAGAAGTACATCTGAAGTGTCTAGTTCAGCTAACTTTATTTAACAAAGATATTAGCTAAAAGAAAAACATAAGGTAAATAAAAGCCGTGCAATTCTACCTTTCCAGTTTGTACAAACCTACTGCTAAACCATAATGATATCACAGTAATTTTAGCTAATATTTTATAATTAGTTTTGTTTATTTTAAGTATGTATGTGTAATTGCATTCTACCAATTTCCTTCCTTCAGCATATTATTAACCAAATTACTTAAATGATGGCTTTGCCTAAATTTTAGAAAATGATCCTAGCTCTTGTATAGTGGCATAGAGAAATCTGGAAGAACTATTTAAGAGTAAGAAATAATTTTCAAATTTTCAAAATTAGAATATTATCCCTAAGATTCTTTTTGATTTGGGGTATGTGCTGACATTAAGAACATATGTTAAAACAATTGCCTTCACATAATGTTCTCATGTGGATGTCTTTCACACACACTGATAATTACAAAAATATTCCTCAGATTCATTTAAAACCACCTGACCAGGTTCTGCCTATGAACATATCATGTAGTACCAGATTTCTTTGCACATCTTTAATACATGTCTTCTGTGTTCTGTGTTTCCAAACATTTTTATTTTTTAGGACAGAATTCCTCTTTTTTGCAAGGCTTTTCAGAAACCTCTTCTATATTTCATGTCTAGTTGTATTATGTCCTGAGCCACTTCTAAATAATCTTCTCATCTTGGAATATCACCTTGATCTTGTTGAAGTTAAATTTAAGACAGAAGTAGATCTTCCAGGAACTAATTTCTGACAGATACTTGGATAGCAGGGAAACCATTTCTCCTGTGCCTAATAGAAAGGAGATTTGCATGCAGGTTGTGAAGATTTTTATACTGTTTCACTATACATCCAAAAATTCATATAAAATATATTGGTTTTCCTGAAAATTTCCCCTAAAATATAGCATGTGCTGTTTGACCTTGAATCTGATTGAAGTCAGGTTACACAGTTCTGTGATTCTGGCATTGTGATAAAGTACATGTACTCTGCAGCCAGACCACCTGGGTTTCAATCTCAGCCCAATTACTTCTTGCTTCTGTGATGTTAGGCAATTTGCTTCTCTGATAGTTGATTTCTTAATATCCAAAATGGGCAATATTCCATTTTACAGACTTTATAAACATCTATTTTCTATGCTTATTTTTAGGATTAAATAAATTAATACTTATAAAGTACTTAGAAGGGTACCTAGCATTGGCACATAGTAAGACTTCATAAGAAATAAAAATAAAAATAAATCCAAAATTCTCTTCGTTGTGGCTGCAATTTGTATACTTGAAAGCATTTTTTATTTTATGTTCCTACGTACAGTAGTCACCCCTTATGTACAGGGGATATGCTCCAACACCCCCAGTGGATGTTTAAAACCTAGGATAGTGCTGAACCCTATATAGACTATGTTTTGATCTCTATATATACACACCTATGATTCAATTTATTTTGTAAGGTAGGCACGGTAAGAGATTAGCAATAATTGTGAATAAACTCATAAACAATTATGTTCAATAGGGCTATTTGAACACAAGCACTGTGATAACCACAACAGTCGATCTATTTGCGATGGCTGCTAAATGCCTAATGACCAGGTGGTGTTCAGGGTGGACACGCTGGGCAAAGTGGTGATTCACATCATGGGAGGGATGAAAGGTGGAGGAGGATGGCATGAGATTTTATCATGTTACTCAAAATGGCAGAAAATTAAAAACTTATGAGTTGTTTATCTTTGGAATTTTTCATTTAATAATTTTTTTTTTTTTTTTTTTTTTTTTTTTTTTTGAGATGGAGTCTCTCTCTGTCGCCCAGGCTGGAGTGCAGTGGCGCAATCTCAGCTCACTGCAAGCTCCGCCTCCCGGGTTCACGCCATTTTCCTGCCTCAGCCTCCCATGTAGCTGGGACTACAGGCGCCGCCACCACGCCCGGCTAGTTTTTTGTATTTTTTAGTAGAGACGGGGTTTCACCATGTTAGCCAGGGTGGTCTCAATCTCCTGACCTCACGATCCGCCCGTCTCGGCCTCCCAAAGTGCTGGGATTACAGGCTTGAGCCACCGCGCCCGGCCTCATTTAATAATTCTGGACCTTGGATGAGAGCAGGTAAGCAAAACTCTGAAATGGGGGGAAGGAACTGTTGTAAATATTTTTCTGATGAGGTCTCTTAACGAAAAGTGAAGGGAAAATAAAACTTCAAACAGGATAAAGGGAGATGGTGTCATAGTCCAAAGCTTCATTTGTAATTGTTTTAATTTTTTGCAGTCACGTGACATAGAGTAGCTCAGTATGAGTAACAAATTATTAGCATTATAAGTACAAAGGGAATTGAACGTGATGCATTAACAGGAAGCAGAAGTTTTGTTCATAACTTTCTTATTTAGCACAAACCTTGATCTCATAGGACCTCTTCCTGGATTGTTTCTTCTAAACAACCAGTTACACCAAAACGTATGCTGTTTAACCTAAATAAAAGTGAATAAGTTTTTACTTCTGGATTGGATTGGATTGATTTCCCTGTAAAACTGACTAAAGAAAATGTAGCCAAAGAACAGGACAAGCATTCACTCAGATCACCTCACTAGTTTTAGTCTGGAAGTAAATTTCAAATTCAGAGGATAATATACTATATAAATGTAAATTCTACCTTTATGAAATGGATTCATGAATTTGTTCTCACGTGGGCCAAACCTTATGTTCTCTTTGGGATGGGGTTTTGTCCACAGGAGTCTGTTACACTGTGAAAAGAATAAGCAAAGCTGTTTAACTTTTAACTTATCACACTGACACATTTTTCAGAGAAATTCACTGGATGCAGGTTTTGAGAGTGGGAAGATTTAAAGATGACTTCCAGGATTCTGGCTCAAGCAGTTGAATGAATGATATGACATTTAATAAGAGTAGGGACAATAGAGAAGCAGCAGAAATTTGGTAAAATGTGATGAGTTCAGCATCAGATATGGAGTAGTTTACGTGTCTTATAGCACATCTGATGTGAGACACTAAGTAAGCACCTCTACGGGAGGGATGCGGCTCTGCAGAGATCAGGGCCACAGATGCAGATTTGCGCTTGTCAGTGTGCAGACGGCACTCCAAACCACGTGAAAGGCCTGCCAGGAGGATCGCATGCAAGGAATAGAAAGTAAAATTTAGGCCAGAACCCAGAAAAATACAGGTACTTAGGGGAAGAGTAGATTAGGAGCCAGAAGAAGAGACTTAAAAAATAGTGATAGTTAGAGGTACAGTGTAATATAATGGAAATGAAAGAAGTGCAAGGAGATGATACAGTCAGCATTGTTGAGTAAATCCTTACATTTTTAAAAAAATAGAATGCAGTAAAGGATCTAAATGAAATATCTTTGAGTAAGAAAAACAAGGCAAAACAATGATTATGTTAATCACGACTTAAATAATTCTTCTCATTTTGTATGCAGACATGATAAACTTTGCAAGAAAGAACAAGTAGTTTAATATTAGTGAAGGGACTTCATGAATTTAGAAAGTATCATAACATTAACATTTACAACAATCTCTTCCTTTTATAGGTGGAAAGGTAAGGCCTGGGCAGGGAGAGTGATTTGCCTAAAGTCACCCAAATCATAAATAAAAGGAGCAGGGACAAAAGATTCCTGACTCTTAATACGCGGTTGGAAAAGAAATCATTAAATCAAAAACAAAATAATTTATAATAGCAGGGGTTCCTTAGCGTTACATGGAGTAGATCAGTATGAGTAACACATTGTTAGTTTCATATGTATAAAGGGAATTGAATGTGACACATTAACAGGAAGTAGAATTCTTGTTCATTATTCTCTTATTTAGCACAAACCCTAATCTCATAGGACCTCTTTCCCAGTTGTTTCTTTCAAACAACCAGAATTAGACAAAAACATATATTGTTTTAACCCAAATAAGAGTAAACAAGTTTTTATTTCTGCATTGGATTGGTGTTATTTCTCTGTTAGACTAAAGAAATATAACTAATGAGTGATTAAACTAGCTAAAGAAATCACTACTCAGACAGTAATGATGACATGGAGTGCATAAGAAAAATTACTGCCTTTAAAGAAGAAGTAATAAGAAAGCCACAATATCCCCAGCAGAAATGGGGAAAAGGATTTCTTACCTGTCTGGGAATGATTGAAGTATTGTAAGGTCTGTCTAGAGATTGAATAATGACCTATCTTCCCCTTTTGTCATGTTGAGAGGTCCCTGCCACAGAAAATCCCGATCACCTAATCTGTGTTGATAATCTTTCTGAGCATTATTCTAAATATCAGTTGTAGTCAATGTGATATAAAGACGTGTAAGTTTCAGCTATGATCTGTACTTGTAGTTTAAGATGGACAACACTGATAAGCAAGATAACAAAGGAAACACAATCAACTAAATACTCATTGAATGTAATTGTTAAGTTACTAACAGTGAATATGAGAGCAATTTTATTTGGAGGGTAGTGAGGGCGTGAAGGATTATAGAAATTGCCTGTTTTTATTCATGAAGTTGAAGAGAAATTATTATTGCTTTTGCAAAGTCATAGCATATTTTATAGTGTCATCTCAGGAAGTAAAGTTCCTTTTTAAAAGGTCCACCTTGCTGTAAAGCAGAAAGCACTGAAATTTTGAGCAAATGTGTTGGAAGTGTATTCCTCAATGTTGAATAGTACAGTATTGTCTCTTTCTATGTGGATGCATGCTCTTATTCTGTAAGAATGTTGTACATTAAGAATCTTCAGATTTAATACTCCATAGTTACACATTATTAAGTATTTAAGTGTGGTCTCTACATTTTATAATGCTCCCCATTAGGTGAGACTAGGGAGACAGTTCTCTTTTGGTTGGCTTCTGTTTCTCCCAATGGGAGGAACTAGTTAATTTAAACACAGATTCTACAATCAACAAGCTTGGATACTGAAAATTTCTGGCACACCATAAAGACAGATTCAACAAACTATCACTCTTAGGTCAAATATGGTCTACTCCCTCTCAAAGTTTCAGTGGGATAGAGACACACCATTCATTACTTGTCCATGGCTGTTTCATGCTACAGTGGCATAGTTGAATATTTGCAAAAGAGAGACTATGGTGCACAAGTATAAAATATTTACTGTCTGGGACACGGAGTGGTGCCTGTAGTTCCAACACTCTGACAGGTTGAGACAGGAGGATCACTTGAGTTCAGGAGTTCAAGACTAACCTGGGAAGCACAGCAAGATCCCATCTCTAAAAAACATTTAAAAAGCTGAGTGTGGTGATGCATGTCTGTAGTCCTAGATTCTCAGGATGCTGAGGTGGAAGATGGTTTGAGCCCAGGAGTTGGAAGATACAGTGAGTTATGATTGTACCACTGCATTCTAGCATGGATGAGAGAGTGAGACCCTTTCTCCCTTAAAAAAAATTACTATCTGACCTTTTATGGAAAAAGTTTACCGACCTCTGCCATAAAGGAAGATATTAAAAAGTTTAGTGAGATGGAAATTTTGGAATTAATCTTTTATGTTCAACATGTTCAGCAACACTAAACACTTTATTGCTACATCCTCCCTCCCTCCCTCCCTCCCTCCCTCCCTCCCTCCCTCCCTTCCTTCCTTCCTTCCTTCCTTCCTTTCCTTCCTTCCTTCCTTCCTGCCCAGGTCTCACTCTGTCACCCAAGCTGGAGTGCAGTGGCACAATCTCAGCTCACTGCAGCCTCCACCTCCTAGGCTCAAGTGATTCTCCTGCCTCAGCTTCCCTACTAGCTGGGATTACAGGCGTGCACTACCACACCTGGCTACTTTTTGTATTTTTAGGAGAGACGAGTTTTCACCATATTGGCCAGGCTCGTCTCAAACTCCTGACCTCAAGTAATCCATCTGCCTTGACCTCCCACAGTGCTGGGATTACAGGCATGAGCCACCATACCTGGCCCTATTCCTATGGCTACTTATCTTTCACAGAGGATATTTGGACATGTTTTAGAACACTGAACTTTAGCAATTTTATTGATATGGTTGGCCCCGTCTTTTCATGGGAATTGTCTATCACCGGCCAACATGTGTGTGTCTTACTAGCAGAGTACTCTGTCACCAGGTCTAATTAGCATAAATGCAATCATGTAAAATCCTAGCATGATGTTTTCTGGAATATGAGAAGTCTCTGCATCCTATATTATAACAGATGAAGAGAATATACATAACCTTGAGATAAGAGAGAGAGGGAGTACTATTGCTCCTGTCAGATAAAGGTCATTGGTCATCTTCTTCTGATTGTGTTTATTAATTGATATTGGGAAAAAAAGCACTCAATAGCTTAATAGGCGCATAAATAGATATCAGGTGCAAGGGCTCTGATAATTTGCACCAGTAAAGATTCCATATTTGCAATGGGAGCTATGATTGGCATCACTCTCTAATTAAGTTTATGATAATCATGATAATCTACTGTCACCCTCCAGGATCCATTAAGCCCCTATATTAGCCAGAGTTGAGTTATGCAGGGATATGATAAGAACTAACATGCCTGCATCTTTCAGTTCTTTACTTTTGGCCTTAATCTTGGGAATTCCTCCAGAAACGCATATCATGTTAGTTTTGTTTTATTCTGGGTTCTTGGAGGGGCATTTGCTCTTGGCCAGTTCTACTCTAGCAGTACATGCGCACACGTGCATGCACACACACACACACACACACACACACAGAGTTTAGAGATTTTGACAGTTGTATAATATGCTTTTCCAAAAATAAAAGCTCAGAATGGTCCCTCAGGTCTACTGGACTCGTTGTAAGATAAACTATTTGCAAGACTTCAAATATGTTTGAGCTCCAAATTCCTCACTCTTGTAAACCAAAGTGGGTGAGATTTTGAGTTCCTGGAAATTAGTGTGAACTCAGAGCCAACAGCTAATAATTCCTCATGGATGCAACACATACTATATTTGATGTGTGCTGTTGTGGCTCATTTGCCAGAAGTAACCAATTAAGTCGCCAGTTTCTGAATGAAGTCTGGAGTAATTGAAAGCCCTGCAGCACCAGGTCCTGGCTGTCCCTTTCTGTCCTTCTCCCATTTTTAAACTCAGGTTCTTGTTATTTTGGCAAAACATTGTTTTGTATAAATTTTTGGAGGATATGTGCAAGAATTCTATTTAAGTGACTGCTTTTTTCTTTGAACTTCTGGAAGTTCTCCTATAAACCCCTGAGAGCCCCTCTAAAATATAACACTTCTGTGTTCAAGAAATATCTGTTATTCCCTAAAGTACAAAATAAAGTCCAAGCATAAAAAACTGTCCACAGTCCTTGTCCTTGCATTCTGTCTTCTCCAGGGCTCTTTTAAGAAATTTCTACTTCATCCAAAGAGGTCTATTATAAAAATGAAAACCACAGATTGTATAGCTTTGCTTTGGAGTAGCCTAACTACTGCTCTTTCTTAGCCTAGCCCACTTTGTTTGTAATTTCCGCTTATTTAGTTTCTAGCCTTTCCTCTAGACCAGTTTAGTTTCCATGTTTTCAATGAAATCTTCCATTAGTGTTATGGCGCAGATTAATTTATCTCGGAGTGATCTATCTGTACATCACACACATTGCAGTAGATTTATCCTTATCTTACCCTCTATACATGTCTGTATATAAACGTGAACATGTCAGTAATTGTTAGTACATGCTAGTATACTTATTTTTTCTTTTTCTCTTTCTTTTCTTTCTTCTTTCTTTTTTTCTTTTTTTTTTTTTGACAGAGTCCTGCTTTGTCACCCAGACTGGAGTGCAGTGGTGCGATCTTTGCTCACTGCAGCCTCCACCTCCCGGGCTCAGGCGATTCTCCTCCCTCAGCCTCCTAAGTAGCTGGGACTACAGGTGTGCACTGCCGTGTCTGGCTAATTTTTGCATTTTTAGTAGAGATGGGGTTTCACCATGTTGTTCAGGATGGTCTTGATCTTCTGACCTCGTGATCCACCCGCCTCAGCCTCCCGAAGTGCTGGGATTACAGGCGTGAGCCACCACCCCCAGCCTATGCTTATTTTTTCTTATGCTAGTCTCCCTGGCTCGAGAGTCTGCGCTTTTAACCATTATACATGCTGCCTATCCATGCAGTTCACTGCTCTCTCCCATGGCAATGGCAAACTTCAATAAATAAAAAATGGTCTCCTTTTCTGTAAAGCTTTGGTATTAGATCAGATTGTTTTACTATGCAACACTGCAGAAAGCCATCACAAATTAACTGTAGCATGCATGGTGAAGTCGATCTCCTATCCCTGATTGCTAAACTTTAAGTAGCAACAGAGAGCATTTTTAAAATCTCTTTTTATCCTTGTACTTAGTATAATGCTTGCACATATAAGGGGTTCATTTATATTTTCATCAGGACGTTGATAGTGATTTGAAATTTGCTCATTGCTAAAAGATATTGTACAGTTTCCTTTTGTTTTCTTTCTTTCTTTCTTTTTTTTTTTTTTTTTTTTGATATGGAGTCTCACTCTGTTGCCCAGGCTGGAGTGCAATGCTGTGATCTCCGCTCACTGCAGCCTCCACCTCCTGGTATTGTGCAGTTTCATCAAAATTCTTCCTGCAAATCATCCTCCATTGGTTGGTTCATTTTGTTTTCCTAAGATTTAACTTATGAAATGATGGTTTTATTTCTCCATATCTTCCTTTTCTAACATGATATTCCAAGGTAGAAATCACAACTTTGTTCTTTAACTCCTTGTCCTAGAATTATAACACATTGTTTGATTCCTGTTAAAAGACCAATGTTTGAAGACTTGATAGTTGCACATAATGAATCATTGGTTTCTTTACAAATTGAAAATAGATGTATTTTACAGTTAATATCTATTCTTAGAAAAATGTCAGCTGTTTGACCTTACTGTGGGACCTAAGAAGCAAATGCAGCAAAACCCAGAAATAGACAAATGGGACTTAATTAAACTAAAAAGCTGTGTGTGTGTGTGTGTGTGTGTGTGTGTGTGTATGTGTGTATGTGCATATATGTATATATTTATATACACACATATATCTCAACAGCGTGAACACACAGCCTGCAGAATAGGAAAAAATATGTGCAAACTATACATCTGACAAAGGAATAATATCCAGACTCTACAAGGAACTCAAATGACTCAACATGAAGAAACAAATGACCTCATTAAAAAGTAGGCAAAGGACATGAGCAGACTTTTTTCAAAAGAAGGCATTAAAATGGACAATAAGCATATGAAAAAATGTTCAATGCATCCGGTCATCAGAAAGGCAAATTAAAACCACAATGAGATACCATCTTATACCAGTCAGAATATCTGGCATTAAAAAGACAAAAAAACAAAACAAAACAAAACAAAAACAGGCGTTGGTGATGATGTTGAGAAAAGGGAAATCTTGCACACTGTTGGTGGGAATGTAAATTGGTATAACCTCTATTGAAAACAATATGGCGATTTCTCAAAGAGTAGAATTACCATTAGATCCAACAATCCCCCTACTGGGTATATACCCAAAGGAAAAGAAATCATTATATCAAAAAGATACCTTGACCTGCATGTTTATTTACTGCAGCACTATTCACAATGGCAAAGATATAGAATCAACCTCAGTGTCCATCAATAGATGATTAGATAAAATGTGGCACATATACACCAGGGAATACTACTCAGCCATAAAAAGAATGAAATTATGTCTTTTTCAGCAACATGGATGAAATTGGAGATGTTGTCCTAAGTGAAATACTCAGAAACAGAAGATCAAATACTGCATGTTCTTGTAAGTGGTAGCTAAATAATGTGTACACATGGACATAGAGTATAAAATAATGGACACTGGAGACTCAGTAGTGTGGAAGGCTTGGGAGGAGTGAGGGAAGAGAAATTACTTAATGGGTATGGTGTATGCAATTTGGGTGATGGCTACACTAAAAGGCCAGACTTCACCACTCTCCAATATATCAACGTAAAAAAAATTGTACTTAGACCTACTAATGATGTAAAAATAAATAAATAGAAACATTAACTTTATAAAAATCACTGTCATTTTATTTTTTAAAAATGATTTCCGGACAGGGATCGTGGTTCTATACACTAGTCAGGACTCTGCCTTGTTCACATGAATGGTTTTCACCATTTTTTTGTTGTTGTTGTTTAGAACAATGAAAGCTTCTGCTTTGGATGTTAGTGAAAAGAAAGGATGTTAAGTCTCTTTAGGGAACAGATAATGCAAAAATATTTATATAGTTTCAATAACATGCCCAATGTTCGTAACCATTGATAATTATCTGGCTGGAAAACATTAAAAATTATAAAGTATTTTTTGTCTTATTTTATCTTTTGGCCAAAGAAGAAAAAAAAGTACAAACCATGTTTATGTTACACATAGTAATATATTTATATATTTTGCTCTTTCTATTTTAATTCATTAAATTTACACCAAAAATAGTGCCTGTAGTAGATCTATATTCCCTTAATTCAAGGTATGTAGACATTCCTCTAAATTTGAAATGATGCTGTACACTATGTGGCATAGTGATATGAGACAAGGACTAACATATGTTGTAGGGAATTATCGTTATGGTATTGCTAATAACCTGAGGTTTTCAAATAAATAGAATAAGGTATCAGATCAATATGTTGGACCCTACTCCACAAAGATTGTTGCACTTTGAATTCTATTTTCTCATTATGTTTATCTGAATACATTCTGGGGAACAAGTATATCATTATAAGAAATAAAATACATGCATCATTTCAAGATATATCAACTCTGTTTAAAAAACCATCACCACATTCTATTTTATGAAGTGGCTTATTCTCAAGCCAAAGGTCTCTGTTTTTTTGAAGTAGGAAAAAACCATTATTATTATTGAGCTCCACAAACATTATGCAGTTTCTTTCAAAAATATACTTCATGGGCTAGGTGTGGTGGCTCACGCCTGTAATCCCAGCACTTTGGGAGGCCGAGGCGGGTGGATCACGAGGTCAGGAGACTGAGATCATCCTGGCTAACATGGTGAAACCCCGTCTCTACTGAAAGTATAAAGAATTAGCTGGGCAAAGTGGTGGGCACCTGTAGTCCCAGCTACTCGGGAGGTTGAGGCAGGAGAATGGCGTTAACCCGGGAGGCAGAGGTTGCAGTGAGCCGAGATTGCACCACTGCACTCCAGCCTGGGTGACAGAGTGAGACTCCGTCTAAAAAAATATATATATATACTTATATATATGTGTGTGTATATATGTATATATATATATGTGTGTGTGTGTGTGTATATATATATATCTCATGGAAGAGAAAACTCACCCTGTCTTGAGAGAGAAGACTCATCTTTTAACATTGGTATAGGTGTTACAAAGTTCTTTCTTAGGTAAAACCAAAATGTGCTCCCTTGTGATTTTTTTACCCCTCTTTTGCTGAAGCGTCAAAGGGCAAGCCTACCCTCTCTTTGACATAGCAACTGTTGTGAATGGATTATGACTTTTCTTAGGCTTCATTTCTTAAAGTTAATCTTTATTCCTTCACTTATTTTCCCTAGAGCACAGGTGCCAGAGTGTTCTAGTTGCTTCAGTCTGGGTAATTGCTGGTGTATGTGTCATTTTTTAAATGTTGGCTGTGGTGTTTTAACGTGGTGCTCACATTGAATACGGTACTGTAGATGTGGTCTTCCCAGATCAGAATAGAGCTGGGTATTCTACCTTTGAGTGATCTGGACATTGTGTTTCTATTAATCCAGAATAACTTTGATTCAGATAGTTCTGATAGCAATATTCTACTGTTGGGTTTTCCATAAATGTATAATCACCCCAAGGCCAACCCAACACCTTGACCAGTTATCCTAAATTTTTTAAAAAGTTAATTTAGCACTTCACCTGAAATCTATTGGATGTCATCTTGTACCACATAATCAAAAGCATTTCCATCACTTTTGTGGCTTCAGTGCATAGGAGAGGATCTATTACATAGTGGCTGCTCATCAAATGTTTTACAAATATTAATGAATTAGAGATCTTAGAATTTTCCTTTAATGTGTATTTTATCAGCATGGTTTTAATGGAACAGTTAGAGCAGATTGTATAATTACGATTGCAGGCTTTATTCAATTCACTGACATAAATATCATGTAAGACAAGAATAGGGTTTGATGGCAATCTATCAGGGACTCCCTAAGGCTTCAATTAAATTCCACAAGCATTTATCAGAGCTATATATGCGGCAGGCCTGTGTAGTCATTAACAATATGTTGCCCTCAAAAAATACACAGGCTACTTTTATGTGGTCCTATTAATCAACACTTATTGGATACAGCGATACAACTAGCTGTTAATTCATCCATCCATACCATTATTTATATCTCATTTCACCTTCTACTTACAGAGCTATTATTAGAGATATTTGATGTACCAAGATAAACTATGCCTTCAGCATTTATATAATCTGCTAACTTGAAAATGCTATCAAGAAGACATTAGGATGGATTTTAATGATTCATTCATAATAAAACCACCTCCATGAGACTGTATAGTTTTTTTATTATAAAGACCATTTTTTGGTTGGTTGGTTGGTTGTTTTAATCAGTTCCTCCAACTATTGTCCTAGTGATCTTGGATAAGTTACATACATTTTCTAACTTCAACTCTTTCTTCACTTGAAAAACATAGATACAAATAGCACATGTCTCAGAGAGTTGTTTGGTAGATTAAATCAGATAATCAACGATCTCAAGTCTGATTCCTTGAGAAATGGATTCTGAGCCTCTGGGATTTGGATACAAGGGGTTAGTTGGAGAAATTTCAGGGAATCGACAGCTAGAAAGACTTGAGGGACTCTAGGAAATTTGAGATTTGTGTAGAGGGAGAGGCTGAACTGGGCTGCAACAGAAGTGGCAGATGATTTCACAGAGAGCCCTGGAGCTGGGATGTCTTCGGGTGCCTCCAATAAAGCAAGGGAGTGGTTCTTTGCAGTATTACCTGGACCAGTCATTGGATATATGGATGGAGGAAACCACAGCTTTGGGTAGGCAGCTTCCTTACACAGCGAGGAATAGCAGAGAGGAACTCCACTGTGAGCTGTCAGCCATCAGCTATGCTACCAATAGGCGTACAGGCTGTTACAATGCCTGTTGCACGTTAACTGAATAATAGATACTACCTATTAGTGTCCTACCTACTTATTTATTTCTTAATTTATTTACCTATTTACTTTTTAAGATCTTTTCTTTTTGAATTGTTCTTTGACCTCCATCAGAAATTATTCTAGTGAGTCCATTACATTTATCAGTTCTCACTTTTCTTCTCTTAGAAAATTATCTGTTTGTTTTTTAAAGCTTTATTGATTCACAGTGGGCCTATAATAAATTGTACCTATTTAACGTGTAGAAACTAACACATTTTCTGGAAACTAATACATTTTCTCTCTCAAACACACATACATGTACACCTGTGAAACCATCGCTACAATCAAGGTATGGAACATTTCCATCCCTTCCAAAAGAAATCTCCTGCCGATTTGTAAATAACTACCCCTCTATCCCAGTCCCCAAGTAGTAACTGATCTGCTTTCTGTCACTATACACTAGTTTACCCTTTTAAGAATTTTATATTAATGGGATTATACTTTTTGGGGAAAGAGGTCTGGCTTCTTTCAATCAGCATGACTATTTCAGGATTCATCCAAATTACAGTGCATAGTGTATGAATAGTTTATAGTTGTTATTGCTGAGTGGCGTTTTATTGCATGGGTTTACTGCAATTTGTTTATCCATTCACCTGTTCATAGATGTTAAGATTGTTTCAACTTTTTGACTATTATAAATAAAGCTGCTACGAACACTCAGATGTGAGCTTAGTACAGATATATCCTTTAGTTAGGAAAATATCTAGGGAGAGAATGGTTTGGTCAGTTACGTGATTCGCAAATATTTTCTCCATCTGTGTTTTGTCTTTTACTATATTTCACGATGCCTCTTGAAGAACAGAAATTATTAAATTAATGAAGTCTTGTTTATCAACTTTTTCTTTTATGGTTTATGCTTTTGGTGTTGTATCTAAGAAAGTTTTGCCTAACTCAAGGTCAAAAAGATTTTCTATGGTTTTTGGTTTATTTAGGTGTATGAACCATTACTGATTTTATTTTTCATAAGGTATAAACATCAAAGTTCATTTTTGGCATATTAATGTCCAGCAGCATTTATTAAAAAGACTACCTTTTATCCACAAAATCTGCCACTTTTCTACAAATAATATTTTTATAAAAGAGCCAAATAATTTTTTTTAATAGCCAAGGCATCATTTAGGTTATGTACATCTTCTTGAGTGCACGTTGGTAGTGTTTTTTTTCTCTTCTCTTCTTTCTTTTTGAGAGGAGTCTTGTTCTGTTGCTCAGGCTGGAGTGCCGAGTGCAGTGGCCTGATCTCGGCTCACTGCAACCTCCGCCTCCCGGTAGTGATTCTCGTGCCTCAGCCTCCCGAGTAGCTGGGACTACAGTCGTGTGCCATTACGCCCAGCTGATTTTGGTAGTTTTAGTAGAGATGGGGCTTTATGGTGTTACCCAGGCTGATCTCGAACTCCTGACCTCAAGTGATACACCCACCTTGGCCTCCCATAGTGCTAGGATTACAGGCATGAGCCACCACACCTGGCCGGTAGTGTTTATCTTTCAAGGAATCATTTCATCTAAATTGTCAATTATTGGCAAACAATTATTAAAAATGTTCATTTTAATGCTTTGCCTATATATAGACTCTGTGATAACATCATCTCTCTCATTTTTTAATTGGTAATTAGTATCTTCTCTCTTTTTTTATTGATCATAGTTTGTTCTATTGATCTCAAAATAATGGCTTTTGGTTTCATTAATTTTTAAAATTAATTTTCTGTTTTCTTTTTTTGTTGTCTGCTCTGATCTTTGCTATTTCTTATAATTTCTTTGGAATTACTTTGCTGTTTTACTTTCTTGAGGTAGAAACTGAGATCATTGATTTGAAGTATTTCTTCTCTTCTAATATAGGCATTTAGTACTTTATATTACCATTTAAATACTGCTTTAACTGTGTCCCAGCTGTCTGCATATGTTGAGTTTCAACTTTTATTTATTTACTTTTTAAAAATCTGTAAGTTTAAAACATTTTCCAAATATCTGGGATTGTTTAGATATCTCTGTTATTGATTTCTAATTAAATTCCATTGGGGTCAGAGAACATACTTTGTACAATGTTAAAATATCAGTGAGTCTTGTTTGTGGTCCAGAAAATGGTTCATTTTATTAAATGTCCTGTGTGTAATTGGAAAGATTGCATATTCGGCTTCTGTTGAGTGTGCTATACACCTCACTTAGGTCAAGTTGGTTAACAGTATTGTTCTTTATGTCCTTCCTGATTTGTATTCTATTTTTGAGAAGGTGCTGTTGAAATCTCCAGCTATAATTGTAGATTTCTCTATTTCTCCTTGCAGTTTTATCAGATTTTACCTAATTTATTTTGAAAATCTGTTATTAGGTGCATAAATATTTGCAAGTATTATCTTCTCTCGATGTATTGATTCATTTTTTGTAATTATGAAATGGCACTCTTTATCCCTTTTAATAATTTTTTAAAAATATGCTTGTCTGATGTTAATATTGTCATTCAGGCTTTCTTTTGTTATTGTTAGCACATTATATCCTTTTCCATTCTATGACTTTTACCATATTTATGTCTATATACTTAATGTTTAACTCTTCTAGGCAGCACGTCATTCATGTGTTTACAAAGTTTATTGATTTCAATGTAATCTGAGAACATCTACTTTTCTATCCATGTATTTAGATTGTTGACGTTTAACATGAATATTAACATGATGATTTCAAATCTAATGTCTTTCTTTTTGTTTTCTGTTTGTGTCATCTGTTCTTTATTACATTTGCTTTCATTTCCTGCCTCTTTTGGCATCAGTAAATTTTTAATAATTTCATTTTATCTCCATTAGTGTCTTATAAACTAAATATCTTTGTTATGTTATTAGCTACTTTATTGTCTATAGTATACATCTTCAAATTGTCAAAGTCTACTTTTGTGTGATAATTATGCCACTTCACATATAGTGTATAAACTTTATAATAGAACACTTCAATTTTCTGCTTTGTCCTATTGTCATAAAGTCTAATTGTTTAACAGTCTACCTGTTATAACTGAAAAGTTCATTGTTGCTATTTTTACTTAAAGCAGTCAAATGTCTTTTAAAGCTATATAAACATTAAGAGAAAGTATTAAAAAATAAATTTGCACATGCAGGTACCATTTCCAGTGTCCTTTGTTTTTGTGTAGATACATATTTGCAGATGGCATTATTTCCCTTTACCTTCAGAAATTCCTTTACTCCTTATAGTGTAAGGCTGCTGCTGATGAATCCTTTTGCCGTTTTTACATCTGATTCATTTTTATTTTGCCTTCATCCTTAAAAGCTATTTTTTTCTGGTCATATAGTTATAGGTTAAAGGGTTTTCTTTTTTTTTTCTTCTCTGTACACTACTGTATTCTGCCTGCCGTGGCTTGCAATGAGAAGCCTTCTTACATTTGTAATTTTTTTTTTTGAGATGAAGGCTTGCTCTGTTGCCCAGACTGGAGTGCAGTGGCGGAGTCTTGGCTCACTGCAACCTCCACCTCCCGGGGTTCAAGCGATTCTCCTGCCTCAGCCTCCCAAGTTCCTGGGATTACAGGTGCTCACCACCATGCCCAGCTAATTTTTGTAATTTTAGTACAGACAGGGTTTCTGCATGTTGGCCAAGCTGGTCTTGAACTCCCGACCTCAGGTGATCTGCCCACCTCAGTCTCCCAAAGTGCTGGGATTACAGGTGTGAGCCACCACGCCCAGCCAAACTCTATCTGTTTTTTATTTTTTTAAATGTCTATAGGATTTTTCTCTTTATCACCAATTTTTAAGTAATTGGTTATACTGTATCTCGGTTTATTTTTCTTCTTTTTCTTTTCGTATTGTGATTCTGAAAGTTTATGGCACTTTTCTGGTCTGAAGGCTTAGAGTACTCATCACATTGGAAAAAAAATTGGCCATTATTCCCTTAAATATTTTTCTGTCCTCCCTCTCTTTCCTCTCTTTAGAGGATTCTAATTACGTGTGTACTAAACCCATAGATTTTCCCCAATGATCACGGTGTTTTTTTTTTCCTCCCTCTCTGTTTCATTTTGAGTTTTCTATCACTCTGTCTTCAAGTTTCCTGACTCATCTGTTTTCTATCCCATCCATGCATTTGTCATCTCAGACACTGCAGTTTTAATCTGTGAGTGCTTGGTTTTGGTCTTTCTTTATCTTCTTCATTTCTACTTTTAACCCTTAATATTTTTTCTAGCTTCTTGAACATATAGATTACACTTATTTCAGTTTTATTAGTTTTTCGACTGATTCCATGATCTCTTCTAGGGTTATTTTTGATCGGTTGAATTTTCCCCTCATTGTCATTTTTTGTTTGTTTTTTGCTTTTTTTTGGATTCATGGTAAATTTTTATTGGGTGCCATTGTGGCCTATTGTGGCCTTTACATTGTTGGGTTCTGTCTTTTTTCCCCGCCTACTCTTTTAAATACTCTTCAAGTCTGGTCTAGCTTGTAGTAAAGTTCTTTAAAACAGGTTGTTACTTTTTTGCTTGCTTTTAAGTTTTGTTAGGCAGTATCAGAGTAGTGTTTGTCTAGGGCTGGATTTCTGCTCTCCTGAGGCAAAACCCTTCTGAGTATTCTTTTTGATGTACCATGAATTATTTTATTTTTCTAATATTTCTGTTGTGAACAGAACTATTCTTGGTCTGTGTAATCCCTGGGGATTGTTTCATTATATTTCTCTTTGGAGAACTCTAGCTGCCTTGCCCTCCCCAGAAACCAACTTCATCCCCTCAACTCAGGAATATCACCAGGTTCTATGTATATTCTCTCTCCTTGCGCCATGGTGTGAGAGCTCTCTGTAGGCAACACCCTTTTGCTATTCTAGAACGCATCTTACCCTTTTCTCCATCTCTTGCATCACTCTCCTTTATTGCCCATTGTCCAATGTCTTGAACCCTGATGTTTTATTTAATTTTCCGGTTTTTTAGTTATTTCAGGTAGGAAGATAAACCTGGTTCCTATTACTCTGCTTTGGCCTGAAAATGAATTAACAATGTCTTGGCTTCTTTTTCTTACTTAATAAACTTTTTTATTTAAATGCAGTTTTAGGTTTAAAGAAAAATTTAGCAGAAAGTACCGAGAATTTCCCCATATTCTTCTCATCACCACCCTTTACACACAGTTTTCTATTATTAACACCTTGCATTAGTGTGGCAAATTTGTTACCATTAAAGAACCAATATTGTTACATTATCAGATACTAAAGTCCATAGTTTACATTAGGGTGTATTCTTGTCTTCTACAGTTCTATGAGTTTTCACAAATATAATGTCATGAATCCACCATTATAGTATCAAACAGAATCATTTCACTTCCTACAAATCTTCTGCACTTTGCCTATTCATCCTTTACTACCTCCTCTCAGCCACTGGAAACCAATGACCTTTTTTACTGTCTCCACAGTTTTGCCTTTTCTAGAATGTCATAAAGTTGGAATTATACAGTATGTATAATTTTCAGATTGACTTCTTTCACTTAGTAGTATGTATTTAAGATTCCTCCATGACTTTTCGTGGCTGATCACTCCTTCACTCCTTTTAATTTTATCACTGATAATATTCCATTGTCTGGATGTTCTAGTTTGTTTATACACTCACCTAATGAAGGCCATCTTGGTTACTTCCAAGTTCTAGCACTATGTATAATTGCAAAAATTTGGAAGCAACCAAAAACATTTTTTCATATGCTTATTTGCCATCTGTATATTTTCTTTGGAGGGGTATCTGTTTAGATCTTTTGCCCATTTTCAAATTGGCTTTTTAAATTAGTTATTATTGGGTTTTAAGACTTTTGGTATGTTTTGTATATACCATTATTAGATGTGTTTTGCAAATATTTTCTCCCAGTCTGTGGCTTGTATTTCCATTCTCTTGATAGTGTCTTTCACAGAGTAGGTTATAATGTTTATGAAGTACAACTTACCAATTTTGTCTTTCATGAATTGTGCTTTTAGTGTTAAATTTAAGAAAAATCATTGCCAAACCCAAGTTTCATCTAGATTTTCTTCTAAATTATCTTTTAGGAGTGTTAAATTCTTGCATTTTACTTTCATTTTCAAAATCCATTTTGAGTTAATTTTTGTGAAAGGTCTGAGGTCTGTGTCTAGATTCATATTTTAGCATGTGGATGTTCATTTGTTCCAGCACCTTTTGTTGTAAAGGCTACCTTTACTCCATTACATTGCCTTTGCTCTTTTGTCAAAGATCAGTTGATTATATTTTTGTAGATCTATTTCTGGGTTCTCTATTCTGTCCCATTGATCTATTTGTCTATTCTTTTGCTAACACCACACTGTTTGATTTTTGTAGCTTTGCAGTTAATCCTGAATTCATGTAGTTTCAGCTTTTGACTTTGTTCTTCTCCTTAAATATGTGTATTGGCTATTCTTGGTCTTTTGGGTCTCCATATAAACTTTAGAATGTTTGTCGATATAAACAAAATAACTTGTTGAAATTTTAGATAGGGGTTGCCATGAATCTACAAAGTCAGGAAAAACTAACACCTTGACAATATTGAGTCTTCCTATATATGAACATGAAATATCTCTCCATTTACTTAATTATCTTTGATTTCCTTCTCCAAAGATTGGTGGTTTTTCTCATGTAGGTCTTATACATATTTTGTTAGATTTACATCTAAGTGGAGTTTTTGTTTTTGTGCTAACATAAATGGAGTTGTATTTTAAATTTCAAATTTTTCATTGCTGGCATATTAGAAAAGAATTGACTTTTTCATGTGTATAAATTTATGGGGATACAAGTGTAATTTTGTAATTTACAGTGGTGAAATCAGGGCTATTAGTGTAACTATCATCTGAATAATTTATGATGTATCCATTAAGTACTTTATCATTTCCTCCCCTCCCACTCTCCTAACTTTTTGTGTCTCCATTGTCTATCATTCCAGGCTCTATGTCTATGTGTACAATTATTTAGTTCCCACTTATAAGTGAGAATATGCATTATTTGTCTTTTTGTATCTGACTTGTTAGGCTTAAGATAATGGCCTCCAATTCCATCCATGTTGCTGCAAAAGACATAATTTCATACTTTTTATGGCTGAATAGTATTCCATTGTCTATATATACTACATTTTCTTTATCCAGTCTTCTCTTGAAGGACACTTAGATTGAGTCCATATTTTTGCTATTGTGAATACTGCTGTGATAAATACACAAGTTCAGGTAATTTTTTTTTTAAATATAATAGCTTCTTTTCCTTTGGGTATATACCCAGGAGTGAGATTGCTGGATCAAATGGTAGTTCTATTTTTAGTTATTTGAGAAATCTCCACACTGTATTCCATAGAAGTTGTACTAACATACATCCCCACCAATTATGTGTAAACGTTCTCTTTTCTCTACATCCTCATCAACATGTTTTTTGACTTTTTAATGAGCCATTCTTACTGGAGTAAGATGGTATCTGTTTTAATTTGTATTTCTCTAATAAGTAGTGATGTTGAGCATTTTCTTCATATGCCTGTTATCTGTTTTAATGCCTTCTTTTGAAAAATGTCTGTTCATGTCCTTTGTTGTTGCTGAGTTTTTTTTAGTTCTTACCTTGTTCCTCCAACTTTTAATATAATAACTTGTAAGTTATAATAGCTTTTTTTTTGTTGATTCCACAAGGTGTTTTTTAATATAGAAAATCATGTCATCTGCAAATAAAGACAATTTTCTTTTTTACCTTTCAGTAAGGAATGATTTTTATTTCTATGTCTTGACTCAATTGCCCAATTAGACCTTTAGCACAGTTGCATAGAAATGGTAAAAGAGGACCTGTTTTTTTTCTGACCTTAGGAAGAATGTCTTCAGCATTTCATTACTATTAGGTTTGTTGTATAATTTCTGTAGATATTCATTTTCAAGTTGAAGAAGATTTATTCTAGTCTTAGTTTACTGAGAGTTTTTTTGTTATTTAGTTAGAAACTGATGCTGTCTATCAAAAGGTCTTTTTGTATTTATTGAGATTAATTAATTTATTTTTTTATCTTGTTAGTATAGCAGATTGCATGGGTTTATTTTTTAAAATGTTAACAAAATCTCACATTCCTGAGATAGACTCCAGTTACTTGTAACATATTATCATTTTTATATTATTAGGTTCCATTTGTTCATGTTTGCTTAAGAATATTTGCATCTAAGTTCAAAAGAGATTTTGGTCACTCTCAAGCTTGAGCACCTTGAGGTTTCCTTGTGTTTGTCCTCAGGCTAATCAGTTATCTCAGTTACATGTGACAGAACCCCAAATCTAACAAGCTTATTTAAAAAGGGGATATATTTTCTCATATGAAGGGCAGGGATATATCCCAGGGAAAATTAGAATCAGAGACATGAACCCCTTAGAATTTTTCCCAACCCTCCTCTCTGTTGCTTTTGCATGCTGGTTCAATTCTCTCTCACATGGCTTCCCTCTAAGGTACCAGATCTATGAGTACAGTAACTCTCAGGTGTATGTCTTCCATTTCACCACAGTGATAAACCCATTCTTTCTTTAGGGCCAATTTGTGATATTCTGTGCAAGGACTCTGTTTGGCTCAATATTTGCCTAAACTTGTGCTGGAAGAGAAAGTGTAAGAAAGTTAGTATCCGCTTACTCCTGCAGGACCTTAGGATGTGGATAGACATTTCTCAAAAAAGGAGACATACGTATCCCAGGAAAATAAGAGAGAGGAGAAGGGCCAGAGGCTAGACAGAATATTAGATATGTATGCCAGTCCCATAGGCTATTTTTTAAAGACATATTGTTGCTACTGTTATTAATAACAACTTCAGGTCTGGCATGGTGGCTCACACCTGTAATTCCAGCGCTTTGGGAGGCCAAGGTGGGTAGATCATCAGGGGTCGGGAGTTCGAGACCAGCCTGGCCAACATGGTGAAACCCCGTCTCTACTAAAAATACAAAAATTAGCTAGGCATGGTGGCGGGTACCTGTAATCCCAGCTACTCGGGAGGCTGAGGCAGGAGAATTGCTTGAACCCAGGAGGCGGAAGTTGCAGTGAGCAGATATCACACCACTGCTCTCCAGCCTGGGTGACAGAGTGAGACTCCATCTCAAAAAACAAAACAAAAAACCACAAAACTTCATTTGTTGAGTACTTACTATCCACTTTATATAATCTTATTTAGTTCTTGCAACATTAGGTACTTAGGAATTGTCCCCATTTTGAAGGTAAGAAATCCGAAGTTGAGTGGGGTTAAGTTACACATTCAAGGATAGATGCTGCCTACTAAGTAGCTAAGATTGGAGAGCAAGTCTTTTTGTCTCTGTCTATGCTCATGATCCTATCACACTTCACTCCTTCTAAAAGACTTTAGAATTGATGTTCTGCATACTATTATGATAATCATTCCTCCTATCTTCAATATTTTTTATCACAAACGGGGAGCATAGTATTCTAATATAAAATCTATATCTTTTAAAATTATGAAACAAGTATTACTTCTTTATTCATGCTTTAATCAGGAAGTGATATTAACTTTCCATTTTTCTTTGCTTTGTTACTCTATAATTTACATTACTCACATAAAGACAATTGTTAAATAATAAAGAGAAAAGGGAAAAAGAATAAATTTTTACCAAGAGCTTACTATTTCCACATATTATATATATAATATTTCTTAATATTCAAATCAACTTTGCGATAAGCAAGTACCATCTAAAAATGAGAAAACTGCCCCAGAGAGTTTAATGTGAAAGACTCATTTATTCATCCATCCAATCAATCGTTAAACCTTAAACATTTATTGAGTACAAATCACACTGACTCCATCATTGTTGCAAACACAAATAGCACAGGGTCCCTGCTCTGAAATATTTCATAATCTGTTGTGAAAGACAGACAAGTGAACCAAAACCTTCTATGCAGTGTAAGGCAGACTGAGCTAGATACCCTGACAGAGTGCTCAGTACACGCATGCATCCAAGACACACCAGTCCTCCCAGGACAGGCAGTAACTGAGCTTAACCCTGGAGGTCACTGAGAAGATAGCCAGGAAGAGAAGTGGGGTTGGGTTGGGTGAGGGAATCTGCACAGTGTGTTTTGAGCAGTAAGAGGGTACTGTAAAAGAGTAAGTGTATAAAAGTGAATGAGGAATACTGAACACCTGAAAATATTTAAGTCCCTATTGCAGCTGGATGAATCTAGATGACGAAGACTTTTACATCTACCTAGTTTTTCTCTTTGTGTCCTCACTAGAATTATAAAGGATAAAGAACTTTCCCCAAGGGCTAGGAGCTCTAGAATTTCATTTTGTTCTCCTGATCAGGAGCTGTTATGATGCAAAATAACTCCACATTCATGCATTTTTTTTTTTTTCTCACAGACACTGAGGAAGTTTGTTTGGAGCCCAGATCATTCTGATTTCTTAGGGGAGAGGATCCTCTCTTCTTATCTACTGTATATAGTTTATGCAAGCAAGGATTTGTGGTATAAGATGCTAGAGCATAGAGTGAGGACACATCTGGACTTAAATTAGAGTATAGGCACCTGGCTGTCAAGGGTAACTGGGGCCATGTGGAAATTTACAACTTAATCAGTAAGCTTTAGATTATAAAGTGTAAAGAACTCCCAAAGCTGACACCAGGTCTTGCAAGGTGCCCCACCCAAAAGAAAGAAAAAAGCTTCCCATTGTGCCTTTCTTCACAATGATATTGCTCATTGTGGAATATAGATTGTTATAGTGTTAGGGATACTCAATAGACAAGAAGGAATCATATTATAACTATTATGCTCAACTATGAAATCTTTGATAAAATTTACTACTCAGACATGGGTTTGTTATCAATAGACTTTCAGAAGACAAATAGAATCTCCCAAGATATTAGGAGCTAAACTAATCTTTGCCTTCCTTATGTTGTTTAGGGACCGTAGTGAAGCTCAAACAATAAGAGATACGTAATGTGTGGTGGATGTTAAGAAGTAAGTTAGAAGGAGAGAAGTAAGACGTGAGGTTAGAGTGATTATAAATAGTCTGACTTGAAGGAACATAGATGCTGTATTGGTGAGTTTGGACTATTGAACCAAGACTAGGAGTGTGGCATTTTAATCAGAAGAAGCACTGAGTCATAAGGAATTGGAAACCAATCGGTCTAGCAGGGTGGTTCCCAGTCTTTCCTGACTATTAGAATCACCTGGAGAGCTTTAAAAAGTCCAAATGCCAGGTCACACCCCGTAACAATTAAATCAGAATGTCTAATAGTAGGAGGCAGGCATCAGTGTTTTATTTAGCAGAGAAATAAGGGCATAAGCCCTCCGCAATACTGACAATACATTTGTGCATAAAGTTTGAACCTGTGTCAAATCCCATCTGAAGAAACATTTACTGCTTAGGCTGAAGTTAGAGGCCAGTGAGCAAGTTTCCAAGAAGACCTATTAAGTGAATTCATTTGTCCATCAGGGCATTCACATCTTACACAAAGAACTTGGAGCACTGAGTTCTTAAAAATATTTCTGAACCTCTAATCAGACACAAATAGCAAACATACTTGCTCCCATTGAAAGGCTGGTAAAAGGCTCGTCAGTATTTTTTTTTTTAACCTAGATTTTTACAACATTTCAATCTGGCTCGGAAATGCTACAGAAATGAATTGAAAAGTGGATGTTTATGGCTCATATGCAGAATCTTTCTATTTGTGTGTATTGTTTCTGTAAGTTTCTAGCAGTTTCATATGAGGTGGTTGTCGCTTTTCTTAACTATATTGTGGTTATTCATCTTTGGGATGTTTTTATACTTTTCCACAAAAGGGAAATTTATCTTAAGTATATGAGCTTCCTACATCTCTGAGATAAAGTTTGAAAAAATGTAAATTCATGTAAGAACCACTGACGTATTGAGGGTGTATTATTTTGTTTCAAGTCTTGTAAATCTACCAGAAGACATGCATATTGGTCTACAAAGGGTAAAACATTTTTCAAAGGGTTTACTACTGTTTTGTGATCTTAATGACAGATATTTAAAAATGGCTTTCAGCTTTCCAAGTTAGCTCCAAACAACTCAAAGTGATTTTCTATTCTGTCCTATCTTACTTCACTGAGATCCAATTCACTTTGTAAAACAGCAGGAAATTCTAATTGTGGCATGGGTGCTGTCTTGACCCAATGAGATTAGTCTCAGATTCATCCCCTTATTGTGCTTTTTTGTTTGTTGAATTATCCCCCATGAAAAGGCTCATGATATTTTGGATAAATAATTTTTGGCAATAAAATTTGCTTTTATGAAATGTAAGCAGTTTTAGGACTTTCCCCGCTGCACCCATGATGAACCAGTGAACAGTGAATCACTTCATCCTTTATCCAACCATCAAATATTTCTGAACTGCAATAGACTTCGTAAATAAACTTTCTGGCTACTTTATTTGTCAGCATACAGAGAGATTGACTGGGACTTTAGTGAGCATAGCACAGGTTTATAAGGATAGCAGCCAACATTTTGACATAATTTTCAACCCTAAAAACTCTGGAATAATTTGTTTGAGATTTTCTCTTCTTACTGATCTTCCATGTCTTCCTCCCCCAAGCACTGTCAAAAACCACCGTTACCTCTACTCCAGTCACAATCACCCTATCTTTCTGTCTGTAACTGACCTATTTATTGAAATAGTCACTATAAGACCCCTATCCAATACTTGGATCCTCAAATACTTTTTATTTAATTTGTGGGGCCCATCTCTCCAAGTGATTGAAAGTGAGGCTAGGACTGAAAACCACTCTGTTTGTTTCAAAGGATGATAGAGATGCTCTAGCAGAACTTGAAAAGTTTCCAAGGAAATAAAACATGTCTTTTTCTTACTCATTGCCCTGTGGTTTGCATAAAGTATTGGGCTCAGACATAAGTTCTTATCTTTGTACCTTTGCTTTCTGTCATCCATAGTTAGGAGCATCTTCCTTGTCCTCAATCTGGGTTCAAATTCTGTGTATGCCATCTGCTGTGGCTTGAATGTTGGTGTTGCCTGAAAATTCATAGACTGAAAACCTAATCCTCAATGCAATACTATTAAGAGATGAGGCTTTTAGGATATGATTAGGTAATGAGGGAAGAACCATATGGATGAGATTGGTACCCTTATAAAACAAGCCAAAGGGAGCCTGTTCCCCCCTCTACCTATGACGATTAAGCAAGACGTAACCATCTTTGAGGAGCAGACCCTTACCAGTTACTGAATCTGCCAGTACCTTGATAGTGGACTTTCCAGCCTCCAGAACTGTGACAAATAAATTTTTGTTATTAATCATCTACCCAGTTTATGATGTTTTTGTTATAACAGCCCAGAAGTACAAAGACACCTATTGTTAGGAGACCCTGGTAAATTACTTAAACGTTCCATGTCTCTGATTGGCAAAGTGGAAACCATGAAACATATACCTCAGGGTTCTTGTGCCGCTTAAATAAGTGAGGTCAGTGTATAAAATCCATACCAATATGCGAGTAGCCCCTGCTATTGAACTAGAAGAAGTAGGAGCAGCAATATTTACCAGCCATGTATGACTTTGCGTTCCTCTGAGACAACATTTGGAACAAAGAGTTTTTGCAAGTTAAACAAGATGTTCAAGTATTGTTATTACTCAGAAAAAGCTTTAGAATTGAAAATGTTCTATAGGTCACCAATTTCAAGCTTCATTAAATTCTGAAGATGTAGAATTTTAAAGTTGAGGATCTTCACAAACAAAAATCCAAAATGCTTTAATGCTTTTTCTCCTGTGTACAAATGGCGGAAGTCTGAAATCATTTGCCAACATGATAAACTGAGAGAGCTCTGTTCTCTGAAGTCATCAGAAATAGTCAAGACCAAGTTTCACCTAGTGGACAGTGTTGTGTCCACTTCTAGGTGCTCCAGATTGAGAGAAATGCTTGGGGGTCCTTTGAATCATGTATTCTAGAAAGACCCTGCAGAATGTTAGTGCACACATGCAGTGCCAAGCAGGGAGCCTGAGTGGGTGAACTCCAGCAGCTCTACCAGCTGCTGTACAGACATGGCCTTCAAGTGGAAATTTAAGGGAAAAACAGAGTTCTGTAGTTTATAGATTTGTACATGTTTCCTATAATTCAGATTTATTGCTGGGGATTATGACTCTTTGCATGTGTATCAAATTTGTGTTACAATCCAGATTTGCAAAAGAGATGAATTGCAGGATAACTTTTTACTTTATAAAAGAAGATTTTACCATATAAAATAGCATGCACTGCAAATTACTTTAAGTAATAACAGATAATGCAGCAGAAAGGAAAGGGAATAAATGCTGAAACCAGAAACTCAACTCGAATTCCAGCGCCATGGCTTATTACCTGTGTTACCTGACACTAATTACTAATTTCTCTGAACTTGAGCTTTACAGTAAAAAAAAAAAACAAAAGGGAGCTGATAATAACTGTCTCAGGTTATTGACAAAATTAGTTATCAAATCACCACTTGTGAAGTGCTTACCATAGTGCAAAGCACAGAGCAAATTATCAGTATTTTTCTTTCTTTGCTTCTTCTTTCCTTTCTTTCTTTCTCTCTCTCTTTCTTTTCCTTTCTTTCTTTTTCTTTCTCTTTCTTTCTCTTTCTTTCTTTTCTTTCTCCTTCTTTCCTTCTTTCCTTCTTTCTTTCTTTTCCTTCTTTTCTTTCTTTCCTTTCTTTTCTTTTCTTTCTTTTCCCTTCCTTCCTTCCTTCCTTCCTTCCTTCCTTCCTTCCTTCCTTCCTTCCTTCCTTCCTTCCTTCCTTCCTTCCTTCCTTCCTTCCTTCCTTCCTTCCTTCCTTCCTTCCTTCCTTTCTCTTTCTTGTTTTTGAGATGGAGTCTCACTCTGTCACCTAGGCTAGAGTGCAGTGGCACGATCTTGGCTCACTGCAACCTCTGTCTCCTGGGTTCAAGTGATACTTCTACCTGAGCCTCCCGCATAGCTGGGATTACAGGCACGTGCCACCATGCACGGCAAGTTTTGTATTTTCAGTAGAGGTGGGGTTTCGCCGTGTTGGACAGGCTGGTCTCAAACACCTGACCTCAGGTGATGCAACTGCCTTGGCCTCCCAAAGTGCTGGGATTACAGGCATGAGCCACCATGCCCGGCCTCTTCTTTCTATTTCAAAGCTCATTTGCAAATGAGCCTTAAAATATTTTAGGAAATGTTTTAGGGAATAGGGTACTATTTAAAGAAAGAGAGTACCCATATGACTAATCATAAACATTGTTGAAAATAATAAATGCTGTTAAAAGCTCTTCAGGATAGATGAGAAAAGAGTAGAAAGATAAAACCGAGAACAGCCTTTAGGCTGTGTAAGCTTCTCACAGGATCTGATCTTTGTAGAACCTATTTTCATCCAATACCGGTTAGCACTTCTAAAAATGGGACATCCACCTGGGAGATTAGGGTTTGGGAGGAAGGCTGTCAGCAGAAGAGGATTACATGAGAACAGTGAACTCATTGGTCAAAGTGGGCTGGGAGTGGATGTTGCAGGGGCGTGAGAAGCTCCCAAATCAAGGAAGATGAGTGAACAGAAGATGAGGTAGCATAGACAGTTGCCTCACAGTTGCCAAAGGCTGCTTTCTACTGTCTGCACATGACCATTTTATTGACAAAGTTGTGTAAATATTTCCTATATTACCCTTTAATCTATAACGAAAAAGATAGCATTGAAACTGAATGTGCGCATCATGATCAAGTGAAGGAGTTAAGTCAACTTATCCTAAGAATAAAACCATTGGGGATTACAGTATTATCAAACATGGAAGACAGATTTGGTGTATCCACAGTTTTGTACAGAATGAAGGCTTTTGGGCAGGAACTGCAGGAATTGCAGACAAAATTTGGCTTGCTGGTTCATAGGCATAAGATACTTCAGATGTGCTTATGTGTCTTACATACTAATTAGGAATATATATATGTGTGTGTGTGTATGTATATGTGTGTGTGTGTGTATATATATATAACATTTCCAAAAAACGTGTAATTAAAACATTAACATACATTGTCTAAAGTGAATTACAGACCTAGGGTCACTATCATGCCTAGAAAATATTAGATCTTTGTGCCTTTGTTGAATTTGTCACATCTTCAACTGGGATTCTGATTTGAGAGGGAGGGAATCTTTGTGCACTTTTTACCAGTTACAAGAAAAAGAATATTAATGAAAATAACAACAACAAAAATTTAACAAACATTTTTTGTAAGGCTTACAATGTAGTATCAATCATTGTGCTGAGTGTTTTACATACATTCTCTAATCTTCATGAAACTACGTAAGATCAGTATTATGTATACATATATCAATGACCGTTATTATTACTATTCTAATTTTGCAAACAAGAAGAGTGCTTAGACGAATTAAATTTAATTTTTGACAGTCAGGGTTGAAATTCCAGTATGTTGATCTGCAGAACCTGAACTGCCACCTCCCACAATATTCATCTTCTAAAGCAGGGGCCGGCAAAGCTTTTCCTGTAAGGAAGGGTTAGATATTAGATGCTTCCTATTTCGTGGGGCATGCGGTTTCTGTTGCAACTACTCGGCGCAGCTGTGATAGCACAAAAGCAGCCATAGATAGTGCATAAAGGAATGAGCATGCCTGTGTTTCAATACGCTCATTTATGAAAACACGTGGCAGCCTGGCTGTGGCCCACAGGCTGTACTTTGCTGCCCTTGCCCTAGAGCAGCACTGAGCCTTCTGCAATGACGAAATGAATATTCTACATCTGCACTGCTAAACATAGTAGTCATTCGCTGCCTTTGGCTGTCCAGCATTGAAATGTGGCTCCTGTGAATGAAGAGCTGAATTTTAAATTTTATTTTACATTAATTAACTTAAATTTCCATGCAAATAGCCACATCTGCCTAGTGGCTACAGCATGAGACAGGTTAGATATAGATACTGGCATACAGGGCAGTTCTAGCTATCATGGAATAGATTAGCAAAGATTAAACTGAAGCCCTTTTTAAAATGTCACTTCAAAGGACAAATAAAATAACCAGTTATAAAGAATACAGGGCAAAGAAAAAATCTGAATAAAATGATTTAAATCAAAATTATTATCTCAGCCTCTTTCTTCTCAAACTTTTTTTTTCAGATTACTACAGTTTTTTTCTCGATTTGTTCTGTCATACGTAGCACTTCTATTAAAAAATACAGCTTTTCCTCTCTGGGTCCATACAGAGTCAGGGGCATTATCTGCTCTTTTCTTTTGAAGTTCAGCATCCTGGGGCTCCATTCTGAGCTTCACAACTATCAGTGTGACCTTTGGGCAAGTAATTTCTTCATCCGCAAAACTAAGCTATTATTACTTTTATCTTTTCTTGAAAAGTTTTGAGAATTACTTGAAGTAATAAGTTAGAAATGGCCAGCATTGAATATGAGACACAGTAGGTGACTTACTAATATAAAGTTCATTTGCTGTTTTTCCTTCACCCTAAATTCATGTTACAATGTTAATTTGATTTCACACTGTTTAAAACCATTTCCTAAATCAAATTAACAAGTGGGATGATCCTTGTCCTTTCAGTTTTTTAGTTGCTGATACTTTGTTCAAGGATAAGTTGTTGACATTTTTCTTCTATTTTTTAAATTATACTTTTAAGTTCTGGGATACATGTGCAGAAGATGCAGGTTTGTTACACAGGTATACACGTGCCATGGTGGTTTGCTGCACCCCTCAACACATCATCTACATTAGGTATTTTTCCTAATGCTATACCTCCCCTAGCACCCCACCCCCGACAGGTCCTAGTGTGTGTGATGTTGCCCTCCCTGTGACCATGTGTTCTCATTGTTCAACCCCTACTTATGAGTGAGAACATGCAGTGTTTGGTTTTCTGTTCCTGTATTAGTTTGCTGGGAATGATGGCTTCCTTCTTCATCCATGTCCCTGCAAAGGACATGAATCCATCCTTTTTTATGGCTGTGTAGTATTCCATGGTGTATGTGTGCCACATTTTCTTTGTCCAGTCTATCATTGATGGACATTTGGGTTGGTTCCAAGTCTTTGCTATTGTGAACAGCGCTGCAATAAATGTATGTGTGCATGTGTCTTTATAGTAGAATGATTTATAATCCTTTGGGTATATACCCAGTAATGGGATTGCTGGGTCAAATGGTATTTCTGGTTCTAGAACCTTGAGGAATCACCACACTGTCTTCCACAATGGCTGAACTAATTTACACTCCCACCAACAGTGTAAAAGCATTCCTATTTCTCCACATCCTTTCCAGCATCTGTTGTTTCCTGACTTTTAATGATTGCCATTCTAACTGGTATGAGTTGGTATCTCATTGAGGTTTTGGTTTGCATTTCTCTAACGACCATGGATGATGAGCTTTTTTTCATATATTTGTTGGCCGCATAAATGTCTTCTTTTGAGAAGTGTCTGTTCATATTCTTTGCCCACTTTTTGATGGGGTTGTTTGTTTTTTTCTTGTAAATTTGTTTAAGTTCCTTGTAGATTCTGGGTATTAGCCCTTTGTTAGATGGATAGATTGCAAAGATTTTCTCCCATTCTGCAGGTTGCCTGTTCACTCTGATCATAGTTTCTTTTGCTCAGCAAAAGCTCTTTGGTTTAATTAGATCCCATTTGTCAATTTTGGCTTTTGTTGCCCTTCCTTTTGGTGTTTTAGTCATGAAATCTTTGCCCATCCCTATGTCCTGAATGATATCACCTAGGTTTTCTTCTAGTGTTTTTATGGTTTTAGGTCTTATGTTTAAGTATTTAATCCATCTTGAGTTATTTTTTGTATAAGGTGTAAGGAGGGGGTCCAGTTTCAATTTTCTGCATATGACTAGCTAGTTTTCCCAACACCATTTATTAAATATAGAATCTTTCCAATTGCTTGTTTTTGTCAGGTTTGTCAAAGATCAGATGGTTGTAGTGATGTGGCATTATTTCATATGAATTTTAAAGTAGCTTTATCTAATTCTGTGAAGAAAGTCAGTGGTAGCTTGATGGGGATAGCATTGAATCTATAAATTACTTTGGGCAGTATGGCCATCTTCACGATATTGATTCTTCCTATCCATGAGCATGGAATGTTTTTCCATTTGTTTGTGTCCTCTCTTATTTCCTTGAGAAGTGGTTTGTAGTTCTCCTTGAAGAGGTCCTTCACCTCCCTTGTAAGTTGTGTTCCTAGGTATTTTATTCTCTTTATAGCAGTTGTGAATGGGAGTTCACTCATGATTTGGCTCTCTGATTGTCTGTCATTGGTGTGTAGGAATGCTTGTGATTTTTGCACATTGATTTTGTATTCTGAGACTTTGCTGAAGTTGTTTATCAGCTTAAGGAGATTTTGGGCTGAGACGGTGGGGCCTTCTAAATATATAATCAGGTCATCTGCAAACAGAGACAATTTGACTTCTTGTCTTCCTATTTGAATACCTTTTATTTTTTTCTCTTGCCTGATTGCCCTGGTCAGAATTTCCAATACTATGTTGAGTAGGAGTGGTGAGAGAGGGTATCCTTGTCTTGTGCCAGTTTTCAAAGGGAATGCTTCCAGCTTTTGCCCATGCAGTATGATATTGACTGTGGGTTTGTCATAAATAGCTCTTATTATTTGGAGATACATTCCATGAATACCTAGTTTATTTAGAGTTTTTAGCATGAAGGGGTGTTGAATTTTGTCAAACGCCTTTTCTGCATCTATTGAGATAATCATGTGGTTTTTGTCTTTGGTTCTGTTTATACGATGGATCACGTTTATTGATTTGCATATGTAGAACCAGCCTTGCATCCCAGGGATGAAGCTGACTTGATCATGGTGAATAAACTTTTTGATGTGCTGCTGGATTCGGTTTGCCAGTATTTTATTGAGGATTTTCACATTGATGTTCATCAGGGATATTGGCCTGCAATTTTCTTTTTTGTTGTGTCTCTGACAGGTTTTAGTACCAGGATGATGCTGGCCTCATAAAATGAATTAGGGAGGAATCCCTCTTTTTCTGTTATTTGGAATAATTTCAGAAAGAATGGTACCAGCTCCTCTTTGTATCTCTGGTAGAATTTTGCTGTGAATCTGTCTGGTCCTGGGCTTTTTATTTTTATTTTTATTTTTTTTGATTGGTAGGCTATTAATTACTGCCTCAATTTCAAAACTTGTTATTCGTCTATTCCAGGGATTCAGCTTCTTCCTGATTTAGACTTGGGAGGGTATATGTGTCCAGGAATTTATCCATTTCTTCTAGATTTTCTAGTTTATTTGCATAGAGGTGTTTATAGGATTCTCCGATGGTAGTTTGTATTTCTGTGGGGTCAGTGGTAATATCCCCTTTATCATTTTTTATTGCATCTATTTGATTCTTCTGTCTTTTCTTCTTTATTAGTCTTGCTAGAGGTCTATCAATTTTATTGATCTTTTCAAAAAATCAGCTCCTGGATTCATTGATTTTTTGAAGGAATTTTTGTGTCTCGATCTCCTTCAGTTTTGCTCTGATCTTAGTTATTTCTTGCCTTCTGCTAGCTTTTGAATGTGTTTGCTCTTGCTTCTCTAGTTCTTTTAATTGTGATATTAGGATGTCGATTTTAGATCTTTCCAGCTTTCTCCTGCTGGCATTTAGTGCTATAAATTTCTCTCTAAACACTGCTTTAGCTGTGTCCCAGTGATTCTGGTATGTTGTGTCTTTGTTCTCATCGGTTTCAAATAACTTATTTATTTCTGCCTTAATTTCAGACACCAAATGCTGATTGTGTACAAAATCAACATTCAGAAAACATTTACTAATATAAAAATTAGGCTTACTTGTATCCTTCTTATTTTTATTATTTAGATAATTTACAAAAACCCATTCTGCTGCTAAAGTGGATATGGATGTTAATTCCTCAGATGTGTGTCTGTTTGAGCATGTCTGTTGCAGCATAACTCGTGCTCTCCTTCATCATCTGAAAAGAATAAATCACGTTCCTTTTTAGGAGTGTTTGTGAATTAATTTGAGATCCTGTAAAAATCATTTAGGTATGCACCATGGCATCATTTACATGTCAGGACAAATTGTAACTACTTAAAACCAAAACATTGACCAAAGTCATTATATCAAATAAGTTACTCATAATGTACCACCACAATAGTTATGCATATGAAAATATTTTGAAAGTACAGAGGAGGAATGCATTTGATAGTTTCAAAGTAATATTTCAGTGCCCATCAATTTTTCACTTCTCAGCATTTGATCACTGAAATATATTTACTGATTTAACATGGAGCTTAAGGTCCTCTTAAGCACCCAGGGATTCACATGTCACCATACACAGAAACCTAAAGGTGTTTTAGTCACATGTAATGTGAATACGTATAATTGCACACTTCTGGCTAGCTTCTCTAATTTTCTGTGCTAAGGTTGATACAAGTCATTCAACTGCTGACATTAAATTTATGTAATGTAAAACCGACCATGAGGTTTTGAGGCTGAGAAGAAGAGGTGGCATCATTTCACATAAACATTATCTCAACCTCCTGCTGCTTTCATGAACATATTTTTCTGCTTATTTAAAGTTTATAGCAGAGCATGGGTTCAGAGTTTCTTTTCATATTCAAACTTTATAGCAAAGCCACAAGTACATATTAATATAGCAGCTGTAATGTATTTCTAGTTAAGCTGTCATAAAGTCTAGGCTTTTCACATCATCACTTTTGAAGGTCGGCGCCACAGAGAAAAAAAGCCATTTGTACTGGATCACCATAGTGGTTTGTAATACACAGGGTAATAAATATCACAATATATTTCATTTTTATATGTTTTTGATGAAGAGGTAAAAGTGCATCTTCTACAGTAGCTTTTCAGAAATTGCTCATCTGTTTGGAACGAGCATAAAAGAGACTGAAGCTCAACGTTATTTATTGGGACATTGCCACTCTTCACTTATGCCACAGCTGAGATGAGAAAAGGATGCCAATGATATTTCATTTACACTATTGATTTCCCCAGCTTGCCCTATGAAAGTACTGCATGTGTATTCAGGATTAATGTGAGAAAATGGAGATATTTTGACCAGCACCATTTTTTTTTAATAATTCTGATAATGTATATCCTTTTGAAATGTAATTGGAGCATCTTTCAGGCATCACTACTTTCATGACTGATATTTGTGACTACATTAGAAAGGTATAAAAATCAACTAGTAGTGTGTATATACACATGTATGTGTATATAGTTGACATTAGCGTTGTTTCTTATAGTAATAAGATTTTGAGGAAAAAATGCGGTTGTGTTTACTTAGCACGTTACATAGGAGAGGTAAACAGGCATCTCCGTCCTCACTTTCCCTTGGTTTTGCTCCCATTTGACTTTCCTCTTTGGACCAGTGAATTGGACTTGTTTCCAAGTAGAAATCACACTTCCCTGTTAGCTAAGCTAATTCTCTTCCTTTTTCCCTTTGGAGGTCTGCCCATGACAACTTCTGCTGAAAAGCTTTGTTCCTCATTACCATGAACATCTACCAGGGTGAGAGGAGGGATATTCAGAAAGAGGGCTGTGGGGGACCAGCGACTCAGATGAGGGTGCCCTGAATGTGGGGAGCGCAGGAAGGAGTGGGAGAAAGAGATGCTCCAGCACTTTTGTGGGATTTTGTGTGGTTTACTCCCCCTCTACTGTCTCTGAGCCAGATTAAACTGCTGACTCCTACAGCCCCCCCTCCTCTGCTCTCCTCTCCAACCTCTGAGCCTATAGCATCAAATGAGCAGGAGCCATAGTTTGGTCTAGGAATGAAGATACCCCTTTTGGTCTCTTCCTCTTTTCCCTTCTTATCAATTCTCAAGTCAGATGCCTGCACATGTTCATGTTTCTTAATGTTTCTTATTTATTTCTTTTCTTTTCTTCTTCTTCTTTTTTTTTTTTTTTTTTTTTTTTTTGAGATAGAGTTTCACTCTTATTGCCCAGGCTGGAGTGCAATGGCGGGATCTCGTCTCACTGCAACCTCCGCTTCCTGGGTTCAAGCGATTCTCCTACTTCAGCCTCCCAAGTAGCTGGGATTATAGGCATGTGCCACCTTGGCACATGGGATTTTTCAGTGCTACTCCGAGTAAGTTATTGAGAATTTTGTACTTTTAGTAGAGACGGGGTTTCTCCGTGTTGGTCAGGCTGGTCTCGAACTCTCAACCTCAGGTAATTCTGCCACCTCGGCCTCCCAAAGTGCTGGGATTACAGGTGTGAACCACCGTGCCTGGCCATGTTTCTTGTTTCTAAGGCCTAAGAGTTTCTTTCATTAAAAATGATGGAACAGTGAACAGCAATGGTTTCCCTTAAACACACTATCAAGAGACCCAAAGATGCTTGATAGAGTTTCAATAGTTACCAAAATGTAGTCTCATAAGAATGGTAATTGATGCTGTCTACAGATTAAGGTATTTCCCCACTGATTTCAGCAATTTCTATGTGACCTTGTAGTCTTCATTTAATTTTTGCTTAGCACTGCCCATTCACATGTCACATTGGATATATACTAGTATAAAAACAAGAGAATAATAAACATATAAGTTACTTTCTACCTATAATTTTAGAAATAATGTGAGGTCTTCAGCCAAGCACATGAAGCTCATTATGTAAAAGTGTGTACTTTTAATAACTGTGATTTTAGAAATATAGAATTGAATTACATTGCAGCTTGCAAAATGAGAAATTTCCAGTGAAACATGGTTGTGTCTATGCTTATGTGCATATGTATACACGCACTTGTAAGTATTAAGAAAGAATACATTAGAGGCCTATCCTTACCATGACAGTACATAAGCTTTGTTGGTGTTATTTCTGAAGTTGGGAGTTTTCAGTGCCACTCCCGAATGAGTTATTGAGAAGACACACAATGAAAACAATAGAACACAGTTTCTGAAGAGGCCTATTCTTCACGGCTGGTATGTTTTGAATGTTTATCCTGTTTGGAGGTGGGAATTGGTGGGAGGTGATTGCATCATGGTGGGGGCGGATCCCTCACAAATGGCTTGGCACCATCCCTTTGGTGATGAGTGAGTTCTTGCTCAGTTCATGCGAGATCTGATTGTTTCAACTGTCTGGAACTTCCCCTTTCTCTCTGCTGCTCCTTTTCTTGCCATGTGATGTGTAGTCTGCTCCTCTTTGCCTTCTGCTGTCATTGTAAGCTCCCTGAGGCCCTCACCAGAAGCAGATGCTGGCATCATGCTTCCTGTACAGTCTGCAGAACTGTGAACCAATTAAACTGCTTTTCCTTGTAAATTACCCAATCTGAGATACTCCTCTGTAGTGATGCAAAAGCAGCCTAATCCAAGGGCCTGTTCCAGGGGTGAAAAATTTGATGGAATAGAAAATGAAAACACAGAGCTCATTTGTAAAATGTTGCACCACGTCTCAGACACTAGCAATGATGGATAATTTTGTGAGTCAACTTGACTGGGCTAAGAAAGTTTCCCAAATAAAGTCAGGCTCCACTCAAAGCATAAGATAATATGCACAATTCAGAGGAGACTAGTATACAATTTTAAGTTCATGGTTAAAGCCATGGGCAGAAAACAAGAAACAACATGTTGATCAGGATGCTAAGGTAAGCAGCATACTAGTAGTCAAATCGAACACAGTGTATTGGTCCACAGCCTGGTTTTAAAACCCAAGACTCTGAATATCTATCTTCAGTAGCTCACAGAGTTCTCTGACTTGTACAATTGGACATCCCTATGACTACTAAATTTTGCCTCTATGCTATTTTGTTATTTATGTCAGAATTTATCTTTTTTTTTTTGCAATGATGACATTTAAACTGAAACTTCCCCCCCCTTTTTTTCTTTGATCATATACTTGTTGTCCTGGATTATAGATTTCTATTCAAATTGCACTTAACTAATTCCCAGGATATGTTTATTTATTCATTTATATTTAATCTGCTTGAGAGAAGATATATATAAAATAAACTTAGCAATTTTAATTTTACAGTAGGTGAGATCTGACAAATATATGCAGTCCTATAGCTAGACCCTCCAGTACTATGCTGCATAGGAAGGGTGAGAGCAGGCACCCTTGTTTTGCTCCTGTTTCTAAGCAGAAAGTGTTCATTCTTTCACCAGGACAGAAATGATGTTAGTTGTAGGCTTTCTGTAGAGCTACTTTTTCACTTTGGGGAAGTTTCTTCCAGTCTTAACTTACAGAGAATTTTTATCATGATGATTGTAGAACTTTGTCCTGTACTTTTTCTTCATCTATTAATATCAGCAAATAATTTTAAATTTTAACATAATTTGATGAATTATAGTGATTGATTTTTAATTGTCGAACCAACTTTGCATTCAATAATGAAATCAGTAATGATGCATTGTTTTCTAAAAATATTTCTGAATTGCCAATATTTTGTTGAGGATTTTTGTGACTATTTTCATTATGAAGAATACTCTGTAGTCTTAATTTTTTTCCTCTGGTTTAAATATCAGGATAATGCTCCCCTTGTAAAAACAAACTGTTTCCTCCTTTTCTAGTTCCCAGATAAGTTTATGTAGAATTGGGATTATTTCTTCCATAAGTGTTGGTAGAATTCAACTCTGAAGCCCTTTGGGCCTAGAATTTTCTCTGTGGGAAGATTAACAACAAATTTATTTAAAATAATAAGTGTTGAGATACTCAGGTTATCTACTTCATCTTGAGTGAGCTCTGCTAGTTTGTGTCCTTCAAGTAATTTATTAATTTCATCTAAATTTTCAAGTTTATTGGGATAAAGTTGTTCATGATGTTTATTATTTTTTAATGTCTATGCAATCTGAAGTGATGTCTCTTCCTTCATTTGTGATACTAGAATAGCTCTGTAAATTTTTTTTTTAAGATAAGTCTTGCTACCATTTTATCAATTTTTACAATCATTTTCACAAATAACTCACTTTTAGGGTTTTCCTTATTGCTTTTCTATTTCCTATTTCTTTGATTTCTATCTCTATGTTTGACCTGTTTTTCCTTCTACTTGCTTTATGTTTAATATGCTCTTCTTTTCCCAGTTACTTAGGGTGCAAGCTTAGTTTGTTGATTTGAAATCATTGTTATTTTTACTGTAAATATTTATTGCTAATATTTTCCCTGTAAACACTGTTTTATTTACATTCAACAATTTTAATGTATTGTGATTTAATTTTGTTTCAACTCAATATCTTTATATCTTTCTAATTCCCTTGCACTTCTTCTATTACATGTGTAAGTTAGAATTTTGTTGTTTGTTTTCCATGTTTGGGGATTTTACCTATATGTTTCTGTCATTGATTTCTAGTTTAATTTCATTGTGATGAGAAAACATGCTGTATGTTTTCACTCTTCCTAAATTTACGAAGACTGCTTTTTTTTTTTTTTCTTTTGAGACAGAGTCTCACTCTGCCTCCCAGACTGCAATGCAGCTCAAGTGATTCTCTCAGCTCAGCCTCCTGAGTAGCCAAGACTACAGGCACTCGCCACCATGTCTAGATAACTTTTTAACTTAATTTTTGAAATTTATTATTATTAATTAATTAATTTGTTTTGGAAACAGGGTCTGTGTTACCAGAACTGGTCTTGAATTATTGACCTTAAATGATCCTCCTTCTGCTTGTCTCTACTTTTATCTATAAATTTTTCTATGTTTTGTTTACTTTTTTTTCTATCAATCACTGAGAGAAATATTGAAATCTTTTAAATTCAAACTGCCAATTTTTAATTTTTCAAATTCAGTGTTTAGACCATTTATATTTAATGTAATAATATAGTTTGACTTGAACATACTGGCTTGTTACAGGCTTTGTATATGTCCCATATCCTCTTTGTTAAAACTTTTCTCTTCTCGTTCTCTGGTGCATTAAGTGTTTTTGTTTTTGTTTTTATGATTCTCTTTTTCTTCACATTGTGGTGTCTTACTATCAATACCTCATTGTTTTTATTACAGTGATTTCTTTAAGGGTTTTGATGTACATCTTTTAACTTGTAAGTCTATCTCCAAGTAATATTGTATCACTTCACGATAGCTAAGCAATTAGCACCAAACATGTTTCATACCTGCTCCCATTTTATGCTATTGCTGTCAGATATTTTACTCATAAGTATGCTAAAATGACCACTATTCATTACTATTATTTTTGCTTTAAATGGTGAGATCCTTTTAAGGTGTGTTTTTAAACTTTTGGGGTTGGTCAACTTTTCATTTTCTGATCTTGTACCAGATAGCCTCTCACTAACTGGCTTTATCATTGCTGGTCAGTAAGTACACATACAACCACATTTTTTTCCCCAATCCCTTGCACTTACTTCTAATTTACGTTTTTGTATTAATCCATAACTCAGATAATCAAATCAGTTGCTTGAATATTATGTGCATAGATATTTATTTCAATATATGCATCTTGTTCTTCTGAAGTTTGCCCTTGAATTGATTTTTAATGCAATTTATTTTATAAATGTTCCTTTAGGTAAAATGTGGTTCTTTTTATAAAAAATTTTGCTTAACTTTACACTAATGCCTAATAAAACATTGTGTACACATATTTTGTATTCTGTCATGACATGAACTATGCTTGTTAATAAAATATTTTAACAATTACCATTTATGAACAGTTTTGTCTTTGTTATTATAAGAGCATAAGCAGAATGTTTAAATGATTGAATCAGAACTCACTACTAATTTCCTGAGTTAGATATGTATCCCGGAGTAGATATTTCCAGGAACTTAATGCTTGAGGATAAATTTATATGATTTTAGCTTTATGAAAAATGAATTAGTTCTTCAAAAGCGCTGAACACATTGATTTGAAAATTTGTACTTTATCCACCAGCAGCTGCAGTAAAACACTCCCTTGTATAAAAGTCAAGGAAAACATTACCTGGAACTATGTTTAAATGAGGTGATTTTTCATTCAAGCCATAGCCTGGTCATAAAAAGCTAGGGGTCACATTTACAATAGAACTGTATAACAGGATTTAGTTCAAATAAAGACCTTCGTTACGCCTGGGTATCTTGCTTAACCTGACCATGATTAATGTAAAATGATTTTATTTTCAATATTTAATATTTTTAAGGTAAATTATCTCCAGGCATTTTGAGCTAGTATGGCAGAAGGAATATCAACATTTCTTGGAAAATAATGCAAAAATAAATCCTATGACTTCTGAATCTGATTCTCTTAGGTACATGAAAATCATACAGGGATGGCTCCATACTTTGAGGCTTATAAAATTGCTATAGGGGACCATAAATTGGCTCTATGAAGTTCACTTTGTCCCCAGGAGAGACTATGAAGTGCAACACGATTTGAACTATGCTGTGTGTGGTAGAGAAAATTAATGCAGCAGGGAAAAAATCACTTTAAGATTAAATTTAGCTTCATAGTAGCAAAAAGTTCAGTGTGTGAATAGAAATTAGACATCCATAGTGACTGAAAATGTGACTATTAGTCTCTCCAAAAATAAAATTATGAGCTTGAGAAACATTTAAAAATGTAAAGGAGAGTAGTGTTTATATCAACAATGAAATATAATATTTAGGAATCTCTAGGCACCTAGAGAAGAAAATGATTTCCATCTACTCTTCTTGCTTATATTTGACTAATTTCTCAGAATTTTAGGGGATCTTTTTTCTGCTTCTGGGCTTCTAACAGTGAGTTAGGGGGATCAAAGGGATAGTTTTTATGGCTCTTTTGTATTCTGATAATGAGGAGTAGGACAATGTAATTCTTTTCCTATAAATTGATGATTGAACATTTTTACTTTTGACATTAGAAAATTGTAGATATGGTTCAACTTATCTGCTATCATAGGAGATGATATGTGACAGTATAAAAGATGTCGGAGTACCTTTTTTGGTACTACAATTTAGAAATATGTAATTGTTCAGTCATTTTCAAAACAAATCACAATTTAATGATACAGTTTCTAAAGCATAACTCTTTCCAATTTCATTCAAACACCCTTTAGGGGAGATCATTCTGCCATAAAGTGTATGCATTCCCTTTGTTTGCCTTTTGAGGCCTTGTGTTGTGTCATTTCCAGCTCTCCAGTCTTATTTTTCATGATTTTCTTCGTGTGTCCTAAGTTCCAGCAGATGTGAATCATTTCCCCTTCACTCCTTCCCCTTGATGCTTCTGCTGAAGCCATTATTGTTTGGCTTCTCCTCCATTGCACTCCTCTCTACTCTCTGCTCAGCACTTACTCCTTCATGCAGTCCTGCCAAGCACCTCCAAGCAGGGGGCAAAGGGAGAAATTCTCTCCCACAATTCTCCACGCTACATTTTTGTGGCATTCTGTTATCATCCTGATGTCATTCTAATAGAAACTCTGTTTTCTGTCTACCACAGTGTTTAACACATTGTAAGAACTTAATGAATATATTTTAAGTAAATGCTAAATAAATTAGGAGTTAATATAACATGGAGAAAAAAAGTAACATTAGGATTTTATGGGTAGGAAGCACTTCTTACAGTTTCTCAGCTACTTTTAGAACTAGTGTTAAAACTTTCCTTGTACACTATGGCGCCATAAAACCTGGACAAAAATATAGGTGGATAGGGCTGATTTCTAAAAAGAAATTGACTTCTAAGCATAAAGGCAATGGTTAAATTCTAAAGGAAAAAGTATAGTATCTTTGCATATATAAAAATTTTCAAAAATTATTTGTTAAAATGCCATAAACAAAATAAAAAACAGATTGATAAGTAGTAAGTACAATAATGTGATAACACTCTTGATAAGAAAAACACATGTTAACTTAGGAGACACAGTTTTACTCCTAAATCATCACTGTGACCACGGACAGGGGATTTACACCTATTGGGCACCCCTTTGGGTCTTGAAGGAACATATGTTTTCCCAGAAACATATGGATTCAAAAATAAACCTGGGGGTTATTAGGAAGTAGGAATAGATTTTGAGAAAGTAATTAATTTCCCACTACAGTAGGATTGTGATTGATTTTTATTATCTCTCCTGTTCTTTTCTAGGTTTCCAGATTTTCTAGTAACCATGAAATTATTACTTTATGATTAGAACAATAATTCTGTGGGTATGCATTATTTTTAAGAAATAAAATCATCTATATTGCATGTGAGATGGTTGCATGAACCTCTGCAGGACGTGGAGAGTTATTCTCTTAAGTGTAATAGAGTTATTCTCTTAGCTGTAATAGAGACCAAAACAACCTGGCCTCAAAGGCACGCAAAAGAGGGCTGGTAAATGAGCAGAGGGTCTGAGAATCTCCAATACGTGTTCTGAAATTTCACCATTATTCCTGCTGCTCTTCCTAAGAGCTTTTTAGGAAAACTGTATTTCTTAGACACATTTTGGGGCAGAAAATGCAGATTAAATGCAGAAAATGCAGATACAAAATATGGGGACCTATGTTGCTTTAGTTTGAAAGAAAAGACTTCAACTAATAACATAAATACAGATTTGGACAATCCTCAAATTAGAAGATATTTTTCTCTCTCAAAAACTTATGAAATCTTTATCGTTTTAAATGTATGTGTGTGTGCAAGTGTGTGTGTGCATGCATGCACAAGCCACTTAAACTATAAGAACTCAATTTCTTTATTTATACAAACAATAGTTGTGTTACATGGTCTTTGATGTAGGCCCTCTTCAGCTTTCAAGTGTCTAAATTCAAATCATGTATAGCAGATCTCATTCTTCCTCTTTCATCTTCTATGTTAAACAAGCAGACACAAGAAAATAAATAATTTTGGTCAAATGACTGATAATATTTTTAGAGTAGTACAATCTATGTTAATCATCTTTCTTGAACTTGCAGTTGAGTCAATATCAAGAATAATTAAAAGCGTTTGTAACTTTCGGTTTTCAAGTCTCTGAGCCTGCAAGCCTCTGACTCTAAGAAATTTTTACAGAGAAGGCAAAAGTTACCTTCCTAAGACAAAATTCTGTCAACTTTTGAAATACTGCCCTCTCTGGTCTGCACTCTGACCTTAATTTGGGATAATCATATGCAGGTGTCACCATTTGTGTTAGGATGCCTATTTCATTAGAATGTAACCTGCAACCTCAGAGTAACTGATCACTCTGGGAAAGCATTTTATGAACATTTTTATCCAAACCTTCGTATTTGGGCAGCAGTAATATGGATGGCTTTTTGTTTTCATTTTATTTATTTATTTATATTTATTGTAAATTAATTTTTTCCGTAAGTTATTGGGATACAGGTGGTATTTGGTTACAAGAGTAAGTTCTTTAGGGATGATTTGTGAAATTTTGGTTCACCCATCACCCGAGCAGTATACACTGCACCATATTTGTAGTCTCTTATCCCTCGTCCCCCTCTCGCTTTTCCCCACTAAGTTCCCAAAGTCCATGGTATCATTCTTATGCCTTTGTGTCCTCGTAGCTTAGCTCTCACATATCAATAAGAACAAGCGATGGTTGGTTTTCCATTCCTGAGTTACTTCCCTTAGAATAATAATCTCCAGGGCCAGGCTCGGTGGCTCATACCTGTAATCCCAGCACTTTAGGAGGCCAAGGCAGGCGAATCACAACGTCAAGAGATCGAGACCATCCTGGCAAACATGGTGAAACACCGTTTCTACTAAAAAAAAATACAAAAATTAGCTGGGCATGGTGGTGTGCGCCTGTAGTCCCAGTTACCCTGGAGACTGAGGCAAGAGAATTGCTGGAACCCAGGAGGCAGAGGTTGTAGTGAGCCAAGATCACACCAGTGCATGCCAGCTGGCCAGTCTGGACAACAAGAGTGAAACTCCATCTTAATAATAATAATAATAATAATAATAATAAATAATATCCATTCTCATCCAGATCACTGCAAATACTGTTAATTCATTCCTTTTTATGGGCTGAGTAGTATTCTATCATATATATTGCAATCATGGCGTTGCAAAACTCTACAATTTTGCAATTGTGAATTGTGTTGCTGTAAATGTGTGTATAAGTATGATTTCTACTGGGTTGATACCCAGTGGTGGGATTGCTGGGTCAAATGGTAATTCTACTTTTAGTTCTTTAAGGAATATCCACACTGTTTTCCATAGTGGCTCAACTAGTTTACATTCCCACCAGCAGTGTAGAAGTGTTCCCTAAACACTGCATCCATGTCAACATCTACCATTTTTTGATTTTTTGATTATGGCCATTCTTGCAGGAGTAGGGTGGTGTCATATTGTGGTTTGAATTTGCATTTGCCTGATCATTAGTGATGCTGAGCATTTTTCATATATTTGTTGGCCATTTGTGTATCTTCCTTTGATGATTGTCTATTCATGTCCTTAGCCCACTTTTTGATGGGATTGTTTTTTTTTTTCTCACTGATTTGTTTGAGTTTGTTGTAGATTGTGGATATTAGTCCTTTGTCAGATGTGTAGATTGTGAAGATTTTCTGCCTCTCTCGGTTGTCTGTTTATTCTGCTGACTGTTCCTTTTGCCGTGCAAAAGCTGTTTAGTTTAATTATGTCCCCGTTACTTATCTTTGCTTTTATTGCGTTTGCTTTTGGGTTCTTGGTCATGACATCGTTGCCTAAGCCAATGTCTAGAAGGGTTTATTATAGATATATCTAGTATGAAAATATTATATGGCAGCATAATTAAAAATTTTAAAAATCACCCTGATGATAGTCTAGGAATCAATCATAATTAAGTACCATTACCTTAAAGCTGCTTTGTAATTTTTTTCCTAGTAATTCAAAGACTGTGAGAAGTTTATGAAAATGACTCTAACTCCAGAATGATTGTGAAAAATAAATTTGATCCTCTCTAATTATTGATGTATGGAGAAAGACATGTCTTTGATAAAGGATTGTCACCTTTTTTCATTTCTTTATGCAGGTCAGCGTTTCTCAACCTTCAGGTTTATTTGTTTTGTTTTGGTTGGAATTACCTTCATGATATCTACCGTAGTTTCATTTGTTACTAATTTTGTTTGTTAATAATTTTTTAAAAGACTCTGACTCTTTTTGCAGCTTATTTTAATAATAAACTTTATATTTCCTTTAATAAAAATATTTACTTGGAACATATATATGTATTTTATATAAAATACATATGTATTTTTATGTTTCCATATATACATGTATACACACATGCATTTACATGTATTATGGAACACAAAATACATATGTATTTTTTATATAAATACATATATATCAAATACATGTATATAAAATACATATATATGTCCATGTAAATATTTTGTTTAAAGGAAATATAAAGTTTATTATTTCCTTTATATAAAGACTCTGACTCTTTTTACAGCTTATTTTAATAATAAACTTTATATTTTCCTTTAATAAAAATATTTACTTGGGACATATATATATATATTTTATATAAAATACATATGTATTTTTATGTTTACCATATATACATGTATACACACATACATGTATACACACATGTATATATGGTAAACACAAAAATACATATGTATTTTATATAAAATACATATATGTCCATGTAAATATTTTTATTAAAGGAAATACAAAGTTTATTATTAAAATACATGTATATATGGTAAACACAAAATACGTGTGTAACGAAAAGATGTTTTACATACATAATGAAATATAAACATGTATAACCAAGCATGCTATTAATTTTTAGAAACTGAAAACTTTATATTTCCTTTAATAAGCATATAAATATAAACTTTATATTTCCTTTGGTAATACTTACTTGAGACATATATGTATTATATGTAAAATACATATGCATTTTATGTTTATCATATATATGTGTATATATATACACACACATATATATGTGTGCATGGTAAACATAAAAATACATATGTAACCAAAACAGGTTTTACGTGTATAATGAAATATAAGTATGTATAACCAAGCATGCTATTGACTTTTAAAAACTGAAACACATTAAAACAACATAATACATGTAATTAATTTACAAAGTTTCAGAGCTCAAAATTAATTCTTCAATGAAGATGACGCAGAAAAATAGAGTTTGTTAGTCATTAATAATTATACAGTACACTTTATTTTGAGATGAAAATGGGGTTTAAAGTTAATTATGCAAAGATGTTTAAAATTTTTTTTTTTAAAGATGGATTCTCCCGCTGTCGCCCAGGCTGGAGTGCAGTGGTGTGATCTCAGCTCACTGCAACCTTCACCTCCCAGGTTCAAATCTTTCTCCTGCCTCAACTTCCTGAGTAGCTGGAATTAAAGGCACATGCCACCATGCCGGGCTATTGTTTGTAGTTTTAGTAGAGACGGGGTTTTGCCATGTTGGTCAGGCTAGTCTCGAACTCCTGACTTCATGATCCACTCACCTCAGCCTCCCAAAGTGCTGGGATTACAGGCGTGAGTCACCATGCCCGGACTAAGGTGTCTTTAAATTTTTAATGCCAACCAGTTTATCCCTGTAGCAGGGAAATATAACATGTATTTTAAACATAACTCCAATATGGTTGGATATTAAAAATTAATTCTTAATTATAAGTATTTTAAAAATTATGTATGTATTTATTATTATTATTATTATTATTATTTTGAGATGGAGTCTTACTCTGTTGCTCAGGCTGGAGTGCAGTGGTGCAATCCCAGCTCACTGCAAGCTCTGCCTCCCAGGTTCACACCATTCTCCTGCCTCAGCCTCCCACGTAGCTGGGACTACAGGCGCCCGCCACCTCGCCTGGCTAGTTTTTTGTATTTTTCAGTAGAGACGGGGTTTCACCGTGTTAGCCGGGATGGTCTTGATCTCCTGACCTCGTGATCCGCCCATCTTGGCCTCCCAAAGTGCTGGGATTACAGGCTTAAGCCACTGCGCCTGGCCTAAATTTTTTATTTTTAACATTTTTAAACTTTAATTTTAGTTTCAGGGCTCCCTGTGCAAGTTTGTTATGTAGGTAAATTGCATGTTGTGGGGGTTTGGTGTGCAGATTATTTAATCATGCTGGTAATAAGCAGATTACCGGGTAGGTAGTTCTTTTATCCTTGCCTTTGATCCTCAAGTAGGCCTCAGTGACCATTGTTCTCTTCTTGTGACCATATGTACTCAGTGTTTTGCTCCGACTTGTAAGTGAAAACATGCAGTGTTTCCTTTTCTGTTCCTGTGTTAGTTCATTTAGGATAATGGCCTCCAGCTCTATGACTGTTGTTGCAAAGGACATGATCGCGTTCTTTTTTAAGACTGCACAGTATTCCATGGTGAATATGTACCACATTTTATTTACCCAGTCTACTGTTGATTGGCATCACAGCTGAATCCATGTCATTGCTATTGTGAGTAGTGCTGTCTAAACATACACATGCTTGTGTCTTTATGGTAGTACAATTTACGTTCCTTTGGGTATATATCCAATAATGGAATTGCTGGGTTGATTGATAATTCTGTTTTAAGTTCTTTTAGAAATCACTAAACTTCTTTCCATGATGGCTGAACTAATTTACATTCCCATGATCAGTGCATAATCCTTCACTTTTCTTTGCAACCTAACCAGAATCTGTTATTTTTTGACTTTTAATAATAGCCATTCTCACTGGTATGAGATTGTATCTCATTGTGGTTTTGATTTCCATTTCTCTAATGATTAGTGATGTTGAGCATTTTTTCATATGCTTGTTGGCGATTTGTATGTCTTCTCTTGAAAAGTGTCTGTTGATGTTCTTTTGCAACTTTTTAATGGGGTTGTTTGTTTATTGCTTGCTAATTTGTTTAAGTTCCATATAGATTCTTGATATTAGACCTTTGTTAGGTGCATAGCTTGCAAATATTTTCTCCCATTTCGTGTCTGTTTATTCTGTTGATAGTTTCTTTTGCTGTGCAGAAGCTCTTTGGTTTAATTACATCCAATTTGTCAATTTTTGCTTTTGTTGCAGTTGTTTTTGTCATCATCATCATGAAATCTTTGCCAGGTCCTATGTCCAGAATTATATTTCCTAGTTTATCTTCCTGGGTTTCTATAGTTTTAGGTTTCATGTTTAAGTCTTTAATCCATCTTGAGTTTATTTTTGAATATGATATAAGGAACGGGTCCATTTTCATCTGTTACATATAGCTAGTCAGTTATCCCAGCACCACTTGTTAAATAGGAAATCCTTTTCCCATTGCTGGTTTTGTTGACCAGGTTTTGTTGAAGATCAGGTGGATCTAGGTGCATTTTTTCTGGACTCTCTTGAAGTGGTTTTTATTCAACACATTTTTATTTCAAGAGGTCATCATCGGAAAAAGATTCTGGGTCTATTCTTCAGAACATGTGGCTATTTAATAAGTCCCAGTCTTGTCAGCAACACATTCACAATGTTCTGGATATTTGAAACAATTTTTGATGTTAATAACCAGGTAATTCAAACAATTATATTTGTTGATTGGAGAATTGAATGACTGAAGGGAAAGATTTTCTCCCAGGGTTCTGTTTTTTTTTTTTTTTTTTTTTTTTAAATGAGCCAGGCACTACACTCACGACCTCATTGGTTAGTTCTCTTATTCATACCATTTCATCGATTCTCAGCAAGGTGACATGATACATACAGCCTCCTGTAGCTTGTGAGTCTCCAAGGCAAGACTAGAGCCCAGTGATTAACAGACTCTCAAGCCTCACTTGTAACAGCTCAACACATCTACCTCTGAGAAAGGTAAAGTGGACACAAGGACTTGACCCTTGCCTTCTGAAAGCACTTGATCTGGGTTCCAGCACTGGCTGCCAGGAGCTGACCTTGCTTAGACTGGTGTTGCTCTGCTGCTTTTTGGCCATCTAATCTCAGCTGGCCTAGGCGTGTACTGAAAACTCTAAAGCAGGGTTGCAGGCAGGAAGCTGGCACAAGTTCACATATGTGTGCGGTTTGTCTGCTTGTGTGCGCTGCTGGATCAGGCAGAATAAATCAGAAAAAAACTTCAGCAGCCTCTGGACTTTCTTCCTATTCCATTTGTTCCCTTCCTATCCACCGTTCCCCTCCCTGACTTTTCTACCAGTATGGCCCCATCCTTCCAGCTGCGGCTCCCTTCCTCTCCATGCCTTAGTATATCACTTGTGAAACCACTTGGTTCACCACCAGTGGTGCTTAATCCATACTTCAGCAAACAGCCATCATCTTAAAAGCATTGTATATAATAAACTTTTGAATATTTCTAACAAACTGGTTTGTAAACTTGTGAATTGATAATACTTATTGTTTCTTCATTCTTTTCATTATATAATTTTGGGCATTTTCTTTTTAAAGACAGTTTCGTTTCATAAGGGAACTGTAGGTAGGATGATATGACATATATTTTATAACTCTTAACATCTATGGATGTAAAATAAATTAGTAGGTGAAGGAAAAGTGAGAAGATTGAGATTCATGGTCAGCATGGGAATTGGTGCTATGCCACGTTTTATCAATCTGTGCTGACCCAATTCTTTGCTAATATGGACAATAAGGAGTGTGCTCTATTTATGAGCCTGAAGGCCCAGGGTCGGATAACTTCAGCAGTATTTTAAAGCATCACTTTTTCACTCATGGATTCTCTCTCATATATCATGAGTCCGGTCTGCTCAACCGTTTCATGCCTATCAGCATATACACATGCTCTCAAACCATCCATCTTAAAATAAATAAAAACCACTCCAAAAGAAAAAACAAAACCTCAAATGTCCTTTGACACCACATAAACCTTCAGCTAACACCACATATTTTTCCCTTTTTTATAGAAAAATCTCTTAAAACTGTGTTCTAACTTCACTGTCTTCCACTTCTCACATCTTTTAAGTCCATCCAATTTGACTTCCATCCCAATGATTCAAATATACTTCAATAAAATCATCACTTTTTTTTTTAATGTTGCCAAAATCTATGGGAACCCTTTTCTTATTTTATTAGCTTCTCAGGAATATCCAACCCAGTCCACTATTTCCTCTTTCTTTCAACACTCTTTATTTTTATTTTTACTTTGTTATTTATTATTTATTATTTTTAAATTTTACTGTAAGTTCCAGGATACATGTGTAGAACGTGCAGGTTTTTTACATACATATAAGTCCATACTCTTCATATTGGCTTTTGTGATCCTGCACTCTCTTGGCTTCCCTCATGCCTTATTGGCTGATCCTTCTCAGTGTTGTTTCTTGGCCACTCTCTTATCAGATCTTTTAAATCTGGAATGTTTTAGGGCCAGTCCTAGTCCCTCTTCTCTTCTAACTACTCGGTCTTCTAGATGATATCTTGTCTCCCAGCCTTAAATACTTTCTGTTACTGATAATTTAAATCTTTTATTATCAACTCATAGTCAATTAACAATAGGGAGTTTCAATAGTTTTAGACTTGTAAAAAATGGAGCCGCAACATCCCATCACAAACTTGTCCTTTTCCAAGTCTTCTGTAATTTCGGTAAAAATGGCTCTTTCCTCAACTGGTATCCAATTCTTTATACCTTAAAACCGTTTCTCAAATCCATCTACTCATCTCTATTTTCACTGCCTCCACCCAAATCCAGCTAGGATTATCTCTCACCTAGAAAAATGAAAATAGCCTCAAATCTTATCTTCCTGCTTCTCTCCTAGCCCTTCCCCAATCCATTCTTCACGTGTCAGCCACAGTGGTCATACACAAAAGCAGAAGAAAGCATGTTACTCCCTTGTTTTGTATCAATTTATTGGCTTCTCATTTCTCTTAGGAAAAATTCAGACATTTTCAATCTCTTTCAAGCATGTTAATAGGCCTATATCCTTCTCCAATTTTATCTCATATGGCTCACAATCTCCTGTAGTCTCCAGACAATCTGTTCTCCATTCTGATTATTTGGCACACAAAACCTTTCCTACCTCAGAGCCTTTGCAATTGCCATTTTTTATGCCTGGAATGCTCCTTCCTCAGCTCATATTATGGTTGGCTCTTATTTATCATGTTTTTCTTGACACATATACCAATACCACCTCCTAAGAGATTCCTTTTTAAGTGACCACAAAGTTGACTTCTCCCACTCTCTGTATCACATCCTGTTATTTTTCTTGTAGTCTTTATCAAATTTGGAAATGTCTTATTTAGATATTTATTTCTTATTTGCCTTGCTGTTAGCGTTTGTGATAAAAATAGGTACCTTGTCTCCATAATGCCTGAAATATAGTAGGCATTAAGTGTTTGCTGAATCCTGAGTCATAGAATCTTATAGTTGGCTTTGGGAAAGCAAGAGATATAAAAGCTACAGTATTAGTTGAAGCAAAACATCAAGTAAGATTAAAAAGCAGTGCCTAATTAAATTCCATGTGAAATGGATGGATAAGAATTTTTAAAAGCATCAAAAAAGGTAGAAAGCATTTGTAAGAGAAAAGGAAATATAGATATTAAGTAGAGGGAGATAAAGGGAGCCATGTTTTGTAAAAGGGGAAATTCAAGATTTTGAAGATATGAATTAAGTAGTTTGACCTAATGCATGATTTAAAGGTGAAAGAGCTGCAATCTTAGGATTAAACTACATTTTTAAGGCTTTAAATACTAGGTTGAGAAATTTGGACTTTTCATTGAGCAAAGAATCAGTAAAATACTGGGGCAAAGAAGCAGTAGTTGGTGTGATATATTAGAGGATAATTTAATGAAGCGGTCAATCACAAGTGAAGAAAAGAAGAGATGATGTAGAAGGAATGATTAGGAAACTATTATACTGGTACATGAAAGCATTGGTTAGAAATAGAGTAGCAGTGACTAGAATGAAAAGGAAGGAATGCATGTAGAAGACATTTCAGAGTAACTGGTAAGAATTGCTGATTAAATATGAATTGAATAAAGATGACAATGAATGAAAGATTACCAGAAGGCCATTGTTACCATAGGGAAAAAAGATAAAATTGAATCTGGGTCAAATACCTATCTATTTTAAAGGGAAAAACAGTATCATTATTCACAGGTGATATAGTTGTGTACTTAAAACATTTGAAAGAATCTATGAATGCACAATTAAAGTTAAGAAGTGAATATAATATATGTGTTGGATGTAAAGCCAATATATAAGAATAAATTTTAAAATAAATAAGTTTTAAAATATATTACACTAGGAGACAATAATAGACAATAAAATTTTAATAAGATTTGATAAATAAAAGCATAAACAGACATCAAATTCCTAGGAAAAAATGGAATGAAAGCTGTGAAAAACCTCTACACAGAAAACTACAAAACTTTATTAAAGAGGAATTAAATAAATGAGGTGATAATCTCTGCTCATAGATTGTAATATTGTAAAGATGTTGATTATCCCCCAAATCTATAGTCTCAATACAATATCAATCAAAATTAATTTCTGGGAATTGACAAACTTATTCTAAAATTAATCTGGAAAGGCAGAATTGTGCTTGGGCTGTGTGCTGAAGAGTGCCTTGTGCGGTGCTGATAACACCAAGATTGCAGTGAGCTAACTTGCAGGTGCTTGGTGATTAATTGAGTGCAGATGTCCTGGACCATGAAGAAAGGCAGACAGATATAGCTTATCTGCTTTTTCTTTCTGCCTTCCCCTGCTCCTCACCCCTTTTCTTTTATTATAACTCCTCAGCCATGTGACTTGATTTGGCCAATCAAACACCTGCAAAGTTGATGTTGGTACAGGCTTAAAAAAATGCTTCTACATTTCTGTTTCCTTTTTCAGCATCTTGCCACTACTATGAGAACACATGTAGGCTGATCTGCTGTGGGAATGTGTATTAGTCTGTCTGCATTGCTATAAAGAAACACTTGAGATTGGGTAATTTATAAAGAAAAGAGGTTTATTTGGCTCACAGTTCTGCAGGCTGTACACAAAGCATGGTGCCAACATCTGCTTCTGGTGAAGCCTCAAGAAACAATCATGGCAGAAAGGGGAGCCATCATATCCATGGAGCAAGAAAGAGAGGCAGAGGTGCCAGGCTTCTTTAAACACCAGATCTTGTGAACTCATTACCACAGGGAAAGCACCAAGCCATTCATGAGGAATCCACTCCCATGACCCAAACACCTCCCACAAGGCCCCACCTCCAGCACTGGGGACTACATCTCAACATGAGATTTGGAAGGGAAAAACATCCAAACTAGATTAATGTGAGATGCATTTTTTTCACATATTTATTTGTGTATTTACATTTAAAGTTTACACACATGCTGTAACTCCAATGTAATAAAAAACATAAGCCCTTAACATATAGAAACAGCTCTGAGACACAGTATTCTCTTTTTTCTTATGTCTCTCATAGAAAATAAATGGTTCAGGAGGACTAGAAAAAAACAGCTTAACAGAGTATGGGACAGACATTGATAGCATGGCTAAGGGGATGCCAAAGAAGGAAAAATACAAATCCATACAAAAATCTTTAATGCTTAATGTATCATTTCAGCTAAGGCCACCTTAGAGTAGCTAGTCTCCAGCCCAGCAGCCAGCTAACCAAAGACAGATGAATGAACCCCATAGTGATCAGCCAAACTTAGCACAGATCAGCAGAACTGCCTATCGACCCATAGACATGTGAGAAGTAAAAATGGCTGCCGTTTAAAACGTCTAAGTTTTGGTATGGATTGTTAATCGATGATAGCTAACTGATATAATGAAGGAGATATAGGACTAAACAAAACACACAGAAACCCTGCCTCCATATTTCTTATTCCCAAGTAATAAGTAGGCTGTATGTCAGGTGATGATAAATGCTATGGTAAAAATAAAGGAGTGTAAGATACATAAGGAGATTTGCTTTAACACAGCTAAATTATGTTTGTACAATAAATGTTTCATGTTTAAATCACAAAAATAAACTTTTTTCACAATTTCCCTTTTTTTAAAAATAAACTTTTTACTTTAGAGAAGTTTTGGATTTATAGAAGAAATTGTGAAGATAGTTGTGAGAGTTGTCATATACTCCATGCCCAGGTTCTCCTATTTCTAACATCTTACATCAGTATTGCACGTTTGTTAAAATTAAGGAGTCATTACTGATAAATCATTCAGTCCATGTGCCATTCAGTTTTTTGTAGTTTCTACCTAATGTCCTTTATCTGTTCTGGAATCCCATCCAAGGTTAGGTTCTATTTCGTCCCCATGTATCCTTAGGATCCCCTTCACTCTCGCAGTTTCTCTGACTTTTCCTAGGTTTTGATGACTTTGACAGTTTTGAGGAATATTGGTCAGTTATTTTGTGCTGTTATTTAATTTAGATTTCTTGGATGCTTTTCTCATGATTACAAGGGGGAATCGTGTTCTTAGGAGAAAGACAACAAAGTTAAAGTGCCATTGTAACCACATCATATCGAGTACATGGCATCAACACGTCTTATCATGGTTGAAGTTAACCTTGATCACCTGACTGAGGGAGTGTTTGCCAGGTTTCTCTACCACAAAGTTACTCTTCCTTCTCCTTTTCCAATTTGTATTTTTTGGAAAAAAGTTATCGTAAGCAGCCCAGAATTAAAGAGCAGGGAGTGATGCTCCATCTCATTGACAGGGGCATATCTACATAAATTATTTGGAATTCTCTTGCATGGGAAATTTGTCCCTTTTCTCCCATTTATTAACTTAATTATTTTAATATTAATGCAGATCCCTAAATATTTATTTTCTCTGTTGGGACAATCCAATACTAATTTACTTACTTTGTTGCTTGAATTGCTCTGTCTTTGGCACTTGAGAGTTATTTCATTTGGTTCCTCTGTCCCTTCGACATGCCTCCATGACTGTGTGTGGGTGGGTGGGGTGTGTGTGTGCAATGTGCATTTACTTCCTTTCTTCCTGGCACTGTAAAACGCTTCAAGATTATCTGGTATATTTCCTGCCCCAGTTCTAGATTCAGCTATTTCTCTAAGGAATTGAACTCTAGTTTTTTATTTTTTGTATTTTGTGTGTGTGTTTTTTTTAATTGTAGAATGGTATTAGCACTAAACTCTAGGTGCTAGGTGTGCTTATTGCTATTAGGTGGTTGTTTTCTTCTAGGTTCTCAACTGACAGAATAATGGAATATGCGTGCATAGACAATTGCCTTTTGAGAAATTCAGATTTTATCTACACTTTTTTGATTACTATAGTTAAAATATACGTATATGAAAAGTAGTTTATTGTTTTGCTATAAGGACATAACCTCTGTAAGTTTGCTATTATAGTTCTCAATAACTGGAAAGAAATTTTATACCTTCAAGAACAATTCTTAAACTCGCATATTTAGAAGAAAATATTTCTTCCCCACGTATTATCCTTAATAGTGTTTGGTTACTGATTGTGTTACCTGGTAGTGGTATTTAAGATACTATTGAGGCAAGTAACACCGAATAACTTTCACAAATCCCTTGACTTGCCAATTACCAGCTTTTCTTGATTAAAACCTCAAAACATCTGTTAAAGAAGACACTTAAGTAAGTAGAGCCTGCACAATGCTACTTTTTATATAGTCACTTTCATATAAGGCAATGAGGGAAGAAGACACTTTTATAGAGTAGTCAAGGAAGGACTCCCTGAAATCTTGAGGGCATACCAGAGTACAAATATATCTATGTTTTAAAATAGTGTTGACTGGATTAGAAAAACTGAAAGATAATAAAACTATTAGGCAAATCAAAGAAGAGATGTTTCATGTATGAGATTATACTAACAGAGTACTATAAGCATCAAAACATTCTAGCTCAATGTGTTAACATTATATTTTTTCTCTGAAATGTATTTGAAATACTTTTAGATTCCACAGCTAAAGTCTGTACTGAACTAAATTTTTGCATTTTCATCTTGGGTTTATAATTATTAATATGTGTATCATTTTTTTCAGGCAAAATGTTGATAAACTCTGAAACACTAAGTTGTATAGTTAATTTTAAACCTATTAAACTGCCCCAGCATGTTATGTTACATGAGTTAAAATGCCTGTTTTTTATGATTATAAAATATTTTAGGTGTATAAAAATGTATAGAGATTAATGTAATGAACAGCTTTGCAGTCAACACAGAGTTTAAGGGAAAAAAAAAAAGTCATTACAGATATAGTTACTGACCCTCCTTTTTTTCTTCTATTTCATAAGCTTTTCCTCCAGACTTAATCACTATTCTGAATATGGTGTTTGTCACTTCTTCATGCTCTTATGCTTTTAGGATAAGTGTGTGGATCCATAAATATCATATATTAAAGTATTTCATCTTTTCATACTTTAATATGTCGCTCTGTATATAGCATTCTGGAACTTGCTTTTCTCATTCCCAATTATGTTTTGAAACTTGTCTGTATTTCTTCACCTAATTCTTCATAGGGGTTAGTAAACCAGAGTCTGCAGGTCAAATTGAGATTGCTTCCTGATTTTGTAAATAAAGTTTTATTGGGATATTAGCCATGGAACATGGTTTGGTTTCTGGATTGTCTGTGACTTATTTTGTGCTACCATAGCAGAATTGAGTAATAGTGTCAGAAACTGTATGGCCCACATAGCCTGAAATATTTACTATTTGATCTTTTACTGCAAAAGTTTGCTGACTTCTGCTGTAAGTCATGCAGTTCATTTGCTATATTGTATTATAGTACATGGAGATTATGTAATTTGTGAACTTTATTTAGTTTTCACCCTATTGCTAAGTAATTACAATTTTTCCAATTTAAATATCTCCAACTTTTCTTCCTGTACAGTTCCTGACTTTCACAAGCTGTCTAGTTTGATGTATCTAATATGATAAGAAATGGGAAATTATACAACTAGACTTATTGATACTGAGTGTAAAATATGAGGAAGAGAACACTGAATGAGAATTTTGGAAATATCTATATTAGTTTAGGACATTTATTACAGCATAGAAGTCTTGTTTTTCTCATAATTTTAATTACTCAGCTATGTTCCTGATGGTTAAGGTTTCTTTTGGGGCAGTAAAGTGTTCCTGTATTATGTGCAATGAAATATGGCAGAGGCTTTGGAGAATGTGAAACTGAAGAAATGTAGGTTGATCCCTCAGCACATAACCCATCCCTCTTGGCAAAATCTCAACTCTGGCGATAAGAAAAATACAAAGGTGTGACCTTCAAAAGAAACCAGTGAAATACTCACAGCGACAGATGCCCAGCAAAAACACTTCCTGAAATAAATTACAGATTGAGGGTGGAACTGAAAAGAGAGAAGTTAACACTGAAAAAAATCCTTCAGCTGTTCTTTAAGGGATCAAGAGAATGAAATACACCTGCCTGCTGGTAAACATGCAAAGCAAGACCTTCCCATCGATCACCTTGTGTTCTGAAAGCCAGCAACATTATTCTGACTTCAGAATCTTGAATTTCCTTAATGAGTTCTCTGCTGGAATATCACAAGCTGTTCTATTAAATCCGTTTCCGGAGACTTAAGCAGGATTTGTATTAAAATGATTCTATATCTATCATTTTGGTAGAAGAAGAAAAAATGAGACTGGCTGAAGGAGAATGCAATGTGGCTTCCCTGAACCTGAATTTATTCTATTTTTCAACCTTCTCCTCACACAAGTGCTTCCTAATGTAGGCTGAAGCCATCCACTTAAGCATGACTTATTCATGTTCAAAAATGATTGATTTAGACAGCCAATGAAATGCTGAACTCCCCATTCCTATTGCTTGACATACTTGCACTACAGATACTGATGGTTTAAAGCAGCAAGATTGACTATATGCAGGATGAGCCAGAATGCCAAGATGGATCAGTGACAGCCACGTTGACTTTTACATACAGTTATGACCGTAAAAGTGAGTGGGTAAGAATGGTATTATGAGAGTCCATTTATCCCTCAAGTGACTTCTATGGAGTTTGCATAGTTTAAGCCACAAGAAGAAATAGTTTTCTTACCCAAGAGTTTGCAAAAGATATGCTGATATTGGTAAACTGAGATCTACCTTAAATATCATGGTCAGGTATGATATATTAGTAAATAATCCAGCAAAAATGAGGGTGTTTAAAGAGGCTGAAGCTAGTTTCTCCAAACCTGCACTTTTAAGGCATTATTTCTAGGGCTAATTTATTTTTAATTTTCAGTCAAAGTGAGAACAACCTATCTACACATCAAATCCTAAGGTGTGGATGAAAGGATGTTATCTTTATAAGAAAAATTAACATTTTTTTGGACACGAATTTAAAATAAACAATCCAACTATAGATAATATTTAACTCCTGTAAAGGAAACTTTAAAGGCAGTTGACTTTGTTTCTTGTGGAACTTTCATAAGGAAATTTATAATTAGCCAAACATATTTTAGAATTATGGAGAAAATAAGGAAGCTCACCTTTTCCCTCCCTCCCTCCCTCCCTCCCTCCCTCCCTTCCTCCCTTCCTCCCTTCCTCCCTTCCTCCCTTCCTTCTTTCCTTCCTTCCTTCCTTCCTTCCTTCCTTCCTTCCTTCCTTCCTTCCTTCCTTCCTTCCTTCCTTCCTTCCCTTCTTCCCTATCCATTTCCTTTTTTTCTTCCACATTTATTCCAATATTTATTGGACACCATCTACATGGGAAAATGTTCAGTAGGCTCTGGAAGGTGTGCACATGTACAGTATGCAAATGTATGTAAATATATATGTATTTTTGTGTATATGTGTTACCCAGCCTCTCTTCTTCCTGGCTTATTCTTGTGTTTTATTATTAGCCAAGTATTCTATTACTATTGATACTGGATGTATTAATTGATGAGATACACAATAGGTATGTATATCTCCTGTCCTCCCATAGTTTGTACCTTGTGATTTTCCTAGGGACTTTCCATTTAAATGAGTAGCCCAGGGATTATTTTAAGGACAGAAAACAGTTCCTATATGATAGTTTGTAAAACCAGTGGAAAAGCTAAGCAGCATATGCCTCTTATACTGTTTGTGTTGAATTTATTAAGAAATATTTTGTGTCATCACAGGTATGTGCTGAGTTTTTATTCCCAGCATCACAAATTCTGCTGACATTAAGGATACCAAGAAATATCAGGGGGTGGTCTCTATTCTGTAGACCGTAGAAGTATTTGAGAAGAGAAGATTTTATTTAAAAAGTAAATAAAAATATGCTGTTTTTCCATAATTATTCTCTAAGCCAAGACAATACACAATTTTGTTCATATCATTTTGCCCAAGAGGAGGAATTTGAAAAGGAGCTAATCGGTGGTGTTAAGTGCCATATAGGAGATTTTAAACTGGGAAAATATCATTGAGTTTGGTGCTTAGATAGTTGATCTTTGATGAGATAATTTCAGCATAAGCCTGGAGGCTAAAAAAGAAAATCAGATTGTGCTATTTCTTGACTTAAGGTGGAACCAACTCTGTGGGTGCAATTAATGATCCAGAGCTTTGCCGTGGGATCAGACTTCAGCTAGCCTGAAGGTGGAAACACATTCTTGTTGGATTTTTTACTCTTCCTTATGCTGTTTCTCACTTCTTTCTCTTGAGGGCATTGCATTTAATAAATCACTGGAAGAAGAATCGCCATCTCAGACACAGCTTTAGAAGACCGAGGTGTATAAAGGAACCAGGGGACTGCAGAGATACAATGATTGAAATTAATTTGTGGTGGAGTTTATCACAATATTATGATGGTTGCTGGACTCTTGTTTGTTTTATCTAACTTTTCTAACTGTCCACTGCATTTGGAAAGGCAGCAGTGAAAACAGCTGGTAGGTTAACAGGATAAAATGCAAGGAAATTGATTGTTCTGGAATGGATAATATGAAATAACTGAGCATAAGATGTAGGCTGGAAGAGAATATGTAAAATCTAAGGGTACAACTGTTAGGAAAGAGGGTTAAAATGAGAAAACAGAAGCTCTTTCTATTACATCAGTTATATTTGCTCTTGCCTCTACCTATAGATTATCTTCAGTTTTTCAAGACTCTTTGACTCTGAACCTTCAAAAATTGTGTACCCCAAAAGAGAAAGAGCATGCCTTTGAGATAGATATAACAGTATAAGCTGTCTCCAGCAGATTTATAAACAATTCTTTACCACAGGAAAGATGAAGTCATATATTTATAGCTTGATGTTGTAACTATATTCAAAAACATCCAACAGTTAACTGGACCAATTACTAGAATACAGGAAAAATCAGCTTCAGAGATTACTCTTCTTCTTCTATTTATTAAAAGTTTTATATTTGAACTAATATTCCTGTATGGGGTTGAGTGTTTTAAACATTCTGATAGATTCCCTCCAAAGCAAATATGATCTCTTTAAAAATGTATCCTCCCTACTCCCTCCTCCCTCAAGTCAGGGCTGCTTTGGGAGAAGAAAATGGATCTGACTTGACCAGGGATTAATAATACTTTTAATTTTATTTTTCTTTTTCCAAATGAAGTCAGTACCCTTGTATGTCACTATCTACTGAAGGATGGTTTCCCATTGATTATTAAGAAAATTTATGCAAAAAAACATATGCTGCAGGATAGAATTTTTGAACGTGTATTAGGATAGAAATTAGAAAAACAAGTTTTTAGTCCCATTTTTGTCATCAACTGTCTGTATGCTTGAGCAATTACTTTATTGTCCAATGTTTTCAGTTTCTTCATTTGATCAATGAAGATGTGTTGGTCTCTTCTATAATTTATAATTAGTTTATTGAATGTTTACTAAAGGGTTATTCTTTGTGTGCATTTGAGGAGTAGCACAAGTTCCTTGCCTCAAGAAGCTCATTGTGTAGAAAGATGCTCTCTATGAATCAAATCAACAACTTGAATTTTCAGAAGAGATCAGTTAATGTACTTTCAGGGGAACAGGAATACAAGGCTATTTTAGGCATATGAGGTGACGGAGAAATGAGCGTAAAGATTATAGCAGCAAGAAGACTACAAACTACTCTTCACCTGAAGTCCTGAAACTTTTTCCTGAAAAACTGCAAATACATCTTAAAATGTAATGCAAGCTGGACTCAGATTAATAACTGAGAGATGTCATTGAAAAAGTAGACATAATTGTATAACCTGATGGCACTGTGGCCAGTTTTATTTATTACTATCAAGTTTTAATAGATTTACTTCTTACTTTCAGCTACAAGGACATTATCAAAACTGTTGAGTATTGCTTATCAATTTGCTCTCCTTAGTGTGAATAAAATATAGACAAGGTGTCCACTTTCTGTTGAATTATATTTGTCATTTTGAATTTTTTGATAATTTACATAAAACAGTGTTTATGATAAAACCCGATTGTAGTTCTTTTATGTGTTTCTGAAGGAACACATTCTATTTATGGCATTTAAGAAAGTCCTTAATTTTTACTCAAGCCTGGGTCATATTGTTTTGATATAATTTTATATAAATATGAACTCTGTTGTTAACATGGTATTTTAAACATACAATAAAATTTAAACATTTGGAAACAAAAACGGAAGTGATATGGTTTGCATTGACATATGCTCATATCTAGGAGTTCTAAAGAAAACTGCTTGAGAAATAGTAAGATACAAATTCATATACTTCAAGTTATGTGATTGGATTATTGTCAATACTGTATGATATTCTAAGAAAATTTCGAAAAGACAGAATTTATTTAAAGTATCACAGAAAAGCTACTTTTAAAAAATATCTTGAATATGCTATAGTATTTGGTGAGAATAAAGAGTAAAATTCATTCAAACAATACCAGGTAGAGTGAAACATCCAAAGATGTAAAAAAACACATTGTTTAAAAAAAAAAAAAAAAGAAAACATTGTTGTCCTTGAGATACTTTGAGCTAATTGGAGAAGACAAAATGGCAACATGGTAAATGCCATATTCTTGGTTACAGACCTCAAATGCTACGTAACCACAAGAAGAAGACATGAAGACATCATGGGACTGGGACAGTCAGGGAGGCTCAAGAAAGTTCAATATCTTAAGGTCATTAGGGAACATTATTTGACTGGATGAAATGTGAAATAATGGAAAATACATGTACTATCAGGATTGTAAAATGGTCATGTGAGCAAGGAAGGGCTTTAAATTCTAAAGATTATGAATGAATAGCATTGACAATAGCTGCCGCCGCTTAGTCATCTCTTAATGTGTGGTGTGAAGAGTACTATGTTATTATCTATTCTAATCCTCATAATAGGCTTATTATTCTCACTTTTCAGATAAAAAAACAGAGGCTCTGAAAGTGTTTATATTATTTTCCTAGATGTCACAGCCCAGAAGTGATGAAGCTGTCATTTGATTCTAAATGTGTCTGGCTCTAATTCTCTCCATTTTTCATTGTATAGCTTCTCTTCAAAGATTTTTTTTATTTTTGAGGCAGAGTTTCACTCTTTTTGCCCAGGCTGGAGTACAATGGCACAATCTCTGCTCACTGCAACCTCTGCCTCCTGGGTTCCAGAGATTCTCCTGCCTCAGCCCCCCGAGTAGCTGGGATTACAGGCACGTGCCACCACATCCAGCTAATTTTGTATTTTTAGTAGAGACTGGGTTTCGCCATGTTGGCCAGGCTGGTCTTGAACTCCTGACCTTCAGTAATCCACCTGCCTTGGCCTCCCAAAGTGCCAGGATTATAGGCGTGAGCCACTGCATCAGGCCCTCTTTGAAGATTCTTAGGCAGAGTAGAGCTATGCCACATTGCTAATCAAGAATGATTACTCATTCAGTGCTGCAGATGATGAATTGAAGGGGGAAAAGACAAAAGATAAGGATGGTAAATGGAGCACATTGGCTGTACCTCTTTTTTTTTTTTTTTTTTTTTTAATTTTCAACCTTTTTGTAGATTAAAGGGTACACACACAGGTTTGTTATCTGGATTAATTGCATGACATTGAGGTTTGGGGTCCTAACAATCCTGTCATACAGGCAGTAAGCACGATACCCAACAGGCTCTTCTTCAGTCCATCCACTCTACCCCAAATAGTGATCTCTTGTGTCTATTGTGTCCATCTTTATGTTCATGTGTATTCAATGTTTAGTTCCCACTTACAAGTGAAAATATATGGTATTTGGTTTTCTGTTCTTGCATGAGGTCACTTAGGATAATGGCCTCCATCTCTATCCATGTTTGTGCAAAGAACATTATTTCATTCATTTTTATGGCTACATGGTATTCCATGATGTATATGTACCAGATTTTCTTTACTGAATTCACTGCTGATGGACACCTAGGTTGATTACATGTCTTTGCTATTGTGAATAACACTGCAGTGAACATGTAGGTGCGTGTGTCTTTTTGATAGAATGAATTATTTTCCTTTATCTATGCAGTAGTGGGACTGTTGGGTTGAATGGTAGCACTATTTTAAGTTCTTTGAAAAATCTCCAAACTGCTTTCAACAGTGACTGAATTCATTTGCATTCCCACCAACAGTGCATAAGCATTCCTTTTTCTCTCTAGCCTCACCAACATCTGTTATTTTTTGACTTTTTAATAATCATCATTCTGACTGCTGTAAGATGATTTCACACTCTAGTTTTGATTTGCATTTCTCTGATGATTAGAGATGTACATTTTTTCATGTTTGTTGGCTGCTTGTATGTCTTCTTTTGAGAAGTGTCTGTTCATGTCCTTTGTCCAATTTTTTTTTTTTTTTGAGACAAAGTCTCACTCTGTTGCCCAGGCTGGAGTGCAGTGGCATGATCTTAGCTCACTGCAGCCTCTGCCTCTTGGGTTCAAGCAATTCTCCAGCCTCAGCCTCTCGAGTAGCTGGCATTACAGGTGTGCGCCACCATGCCTGGCTAATTTTTTGTATTTTTAGTAGAGACAGGGTTTCACCATGTTGGCCAGGATGTCTTGATCTCCTGACCTCATGATCTGCCTGCCTCGGCCTCCAAAAGTGCTGGAATTACAGGCATGAGCCACTGCATCTGGCCCTTTGTCCAATTTTTGTTATTTATTTTTTTTATTTTCTTTTTTCTTTTTTTTTTTTTTTTTGAGACAGAGTCTCACTCTGTCACCCCGGCTGGAGTGCAGTGGTGCTATCTTGGCTCAGTGCAAGCTCTGCCTCCTGGGTTCACGCCATTCTCCTGCCTCAGCCTCCCGAGTAGCTGGGACTACAAGCACCCACCACTATGCCCGGCTAATTTTTTGTATTTTTAGTAGAAACAGGGTTTCACCATGTTAGCCAGGATGGTCTCGATCTCCTGACCTTGTGATCCGCCCACCTTGGCCTTCGAAAGTGCTGGGATTACAGGTGTGAGCCACCGCACCCTGCCCCTTTGTCCAATTTTTAATTGGACTGTTTGATTTTGCTTGTTGATTTAAGTTCCTTGTGGATTCTAAGTATTAGATCTTTGTTAGATGCATAGTTTGCAAATGTTTTCTCCCATTCTGTAGGCTGTTTATTCTGTTTGTAATTTTTTGTTGTGTGCAAAGGCTCTTTAGTTTAATTAGGTCACAGGCCTATGTTGAGAAGGGTATTTCCTAGATTTTCTTGGATTTTCATATTTTGCGCTCTTAGATTTAAATATTTCATCCATCTTGAGTTATTTTCATATATGGTGAGAGATGTGCAGGTTTATTTCTGGATTCACTATTCTATTTCTTTGGTCTATGCATCTGTTTTTATACTAGTACCATGCTGTTTTGGTTACTGTAGCCTTACAGTATAGTTTGAAGATGTATAATATGATGCCTCCAGCTTTGTTCCTTTTGCTTAGGATTGCTTTGGCTATTCAGGCAGTTTTTGTTTCCAAATGAATTTCAAAATAGATTTTTCTAATTCTGTGAAAAAGGATGTTGGTATTTTGATAGGAATAATGTTGAATCTGTAAATTGCTTTAGCAGGTATGGCCATTTTAATGATATTGATTCTTCCAGTTCATGAGCATGGAATATTTTGTCATTCATTTGTGTCATTTCTAATTTATTTCAACAGTGTTTTGTAGTTCTTGTTGTGGAGGTCTTTCACTTTCTTGGTTAGATGAATTTCTTAGGTGTTTCATTTTCTTTGTGCCTATTGTAAATGGGATTGTGTTATTAATTTGGTTCTCAGTTAGAATGTTGTTTTATAAAAATGCTAATGATTTTTTAACATTGTTTTATATCCAGAAACTTTACTGAATTTGTAAATTCCAGGAGTCTTTGGCAGAGTCTTTAGTGTTTTCTATATATATAAACATATTGTCATGAAAGAGAGATAGTTTGACTTCCTCTTTTCCTATTTGGATGCCTTTTTTTTGGTTTCTCGTGTCTGATTGCTCTATCTAGGGCTTCCAGTACTATGTTGAATAGGCGTGGTGAGAGTAGGCATCCTGGTCTTGTTCTAGTTCTCAAAGGAAATGATTCTAACTTTTGCCCATTCAGTCTGATGTTGGTTGTGGGTTTGTGATAGATGGCTCTAATTATTTTGGGGTATTTTCCTTTAATGTCTAATCTGTTGAGGATTTTTATCATGAAGAGATGTTGAATTTTATTGTAGGCTTTTTCTATATCTATAAAAATGATCATATAGTTTTTTATTCTGTTTATGTGGTGAATCACACTTATTGATTAAAGCATGTTGAACCAACCTTGCATACCAAAAAAAAAAAAAAAAAAAAAAAAGGCCCACTTGATCATGGGAAATTAACTCTTGATATGCTGCTGTATTTGGCTTGCTAGTATTTTGTTGAGTGTTTTTGCATCTAAATTTATCAGAGATATTGTCCTTAAGTTTTCTCTTTTGTTGTGCCTCTGCCAGATTATGGTATCAAGATGATGCAGGCTTTATGGAATGAGATAGAAGCACCTCTCCCTCAATTTTTTTTGGAAAAGTTTCAGTAGGATTGGTATCATTTCTTTGTACATCTGGTAGAATTAGTCAATAAATCTGTCTGGTCCTGGGGTCTTTTATGTATATATATATATATTTTTTGAGACGGAGTCTCACTCTGTCGCCCAGGCTGGAGTGCCGTGGCTGGATCTCAGCTCACTGCAAGCTCTGCCTCCCAGGTTCACGCCATTCTCCTGCCTCAGCCTCCTGAGTAGCTGGGACTACAGGCACCCACCACCACGCCTGGCTAGTTTTTTGTATTTTTTAGTAGAGACGGGGTTTCACCATGTTAGCCAGGATGGTCTCGATCTTCTGACCTCGTGATCCACCTGTCTTGGCCTCCCAAAGTGCTGGGATTACAGACTTGAGCCACCGTGCCCGGCCGCTATATTTTTTTAAATTACTGATTCAATTTCTTAACTTGTTACTGGTCTGTTCAGGTTTTCACTTTCTTTCTGATTCAATCTTGGGAGGCTGTATGTTTCCAGAAATTTATCCATTTCCTGTAGATTTTCTAATTTATATGCATAGAGGTGTTAATAATCTTGTCTAAGGATCAAAATCTCACATATCAATACTAACTCTGAATGTAAATGGTCTAAACTCCCCACTTAAAAGATATAGAGTGGGCCGAACACAGTGGCTCACACCTGTAATCCCAGTACTTTGAGAGGCCAAGGCAGGCAGATTACCTGAAATTGGGAGTTTGAGACCAGCCTGGCCAACATGGTGAAACCCTGTCTCTACTAAAAGTAAAAAAATTAACCGAATGTGGTTGCACACATCTGTAATCCAGCTACTCAGGAGGCTGAGGCAGGAGAATTGCTTGAACCCAGGAGGCGGAAATTGCAGTAAGCTGAGATCATGCCACTGCGCTCCAGCCTGGGAGACAGAGAAAGATTCCATCTCAAACAAGCAAGCAAACAAACAAACAAACAAGACATAGAGTGGCAAGCTGAATGAAAAAGCAAGATCTAACTGCTGTTTTCAAGAGACACATCTCACATGTAATGACACTCACAGGCTCAAACAAAGGGGATGGAGGAAGTTCTACCAAGCAAATGAAAACCAAAAACAAAAAAGAGCAGGAGTTGTTATTCTTTTATCAGATAAAATAGACTTTAAATGAAAAACAATCGGGAAAGACAAAGAAGGGTACTACATAATGATAAAGGGTTCAATTCAACCAGAAGACCTAACTATTCTAAATATATATGCACCCAACATAGCACCACCCAGATTTACAAAACACGTTGTTCTTTGCTTATGAAAAGACTTAGACAGCCACACAATAATAGGGGGGACTTTAACACCACACTGACAGTATTAGATAGATCATTGGGGCCGAAAACTAACAAAGAAATTCTGGGCTTAAACTTGACACTTGACCATTCAGACTGTAATGCATATCTACAAAGTACTGTATCCAACAGCAACAAAATATACAGTCTTCTCATCCATACCTCAAACATATTCTATGCTCAACCACATGCTTTGCTGTAAAGCAAATCTTAATAAATTAAAAAAAAAAACCAAAACCATATCAAGCACACTCTTGGACCACAGTACAATAAAAGTTGAAATCAATACTTAGAAGACTCTTAAAACTACACAAAAACATGGAAATTAAATGATTTAATTCTTCATAACTGAAATTTTTTCAAAGATGAACAACAAAATTAAGGCAGAAATAAAAAAATTCTTTGAAATTAATAAAAATAGAGACAAATTTACCAAAACTTTTGTGATACAGCTAAGGTACTCTTAAGAAAATTTATAATGCTAAATGCCTTCATCAAGAGACTAGAAACATCTCAAATTCATGACCTAACATTGCAACTAGAGGAACTACAGAAAACAGAACAAAACCCAAAGCAAGTAGAAGAGAAGAAATAACTGAAATCAGAGAAGAACTGAACAAAATTGAGACCCATATAAAAGTCCATACAAAAGATCAATAAAACCAAGAGTTTAGCTAGGTTAACAACAACAACAAAGAAAACAAAGAGAAGATCCAAATAAACACAATCAGAAATGACAAAAATGACATTACAACTGATTCCACAGAAATTGATTCTATTTCTATCTTTTCCATTTAATTCTTTTTAGTTTCCATCTCTCTGCTGAAATTACCTATCTAATCTTGCATGTAGTCTACCTTTTCCATAAACACCTCTAATATATTAATCAAAGTTCCTTATTGCATAGTTACAATTCTGTATCATATCTGAGTCTTGCTCCAATAATTGTGTTGTCTTTTCAGACTGTGCTTTCTTGCCATTTTGCATGCCTTGCTATTTTTGGTTTCACAAATATAGGGAAATAAATAATGAGGTACACAGACCTTTAGTGTATAGATTTATATTAACCTACTTTAGAGTGCTACATTTGACGTATGTTATTGCTGTGGTCACTAGAGGCTCCAAATTACCCTAGCAACCTTGGCTTTTGATCTTTCCTTTGTGTAGTTTTCCCAGCTGCACTGGAGGCTTGTTAACATGGTGGCTGGGTGTTCTGATGAAGTTTCCATCTTTAGAGTGCACATTTGGCCTGACTCTTGTGGGTTCTGTCTTCAAAAGCATCCCTCTCCTGGTGGAATAGAAATCCTCCAGGGTTCTCAGCCTTTGTTTTAGAAGTACTCTTAGTTGAAGATAACAGATTTTGTGTGACCTTAGGTGATACAGGGATATTGAAGCTGGTTAGAGCTGCCTTCCGTTAGCTGATATGGAATTTTACCTATGCTTTCAGGTGGTATCCTTTACCCTGCAGACTGAGCTTTTTGCTTCATATAGGACAAAGATCTGGACAGATTTGACAATGATTGCTTTCCACATTTCCCAAGTAGTACCACGGGGGACCTTTCTCCAGTTTCTCTCCTATTCTGCCTATAAAAGTCTGAAGAGAAATCCTCCAAAATGGAGGGGAACTTCCCAAGCCTTCAGGCCCGGGGGGTTTCATGTTTTCACTCTAGACGATCTATTCCTAAGAATTTTACGTTATAGTTTCTACTGACTTACATGGCACCCAGTAGTAGCTTCTTTGCCTGGTAAACAAATGCTTGACTTCCATGTTTCCCTGGAGGTTTCTGTCTCTTTTCAGGATGGCCATTTGTCCTATGACATTAGCTCTTTAATGAGTCCATGAAAGATCATTAATTTGCTGCATGTCCATCTTTCTTATTTTGTTGTAAGGACAGTGAGTTTTTCAGTTCACTACATGTTTATACTGAAACTGAAGTCCTCAATCCATTTACTTTAAACCTACTTGAGCCTCATATTTATAGTGGGTTTCTTTTGGGCAATATATAGTTCAATGTTGCTTTTTAAATCCAACCGGATAATATCTGCCTTGTAATTGGGGTGTTTGGACAATTAATATTTATAATGATTATTTGATTATGTTTAAATTTACCATCTTCCTGATTTTTTCTTATCAGATATGTTTTTTGTTTTCTTCTTTTCTGCCTTCTTGTGAGTTAATTCTTTTGGATTAATCTTGTGTTTATAATGATTGTATTTTGTCTTCTTTGCTTGTTCAATATAACTGTTTTTAATTTTATTAATTACATATTCATATTCTACAGATTTAACTTATTCTTGTCTACTCTCAAGTGATAATATAGCAATTATACTACTTCACATATAAGAACCCTATAGTTGTATACTTTCATTTCTTCCCTCCTGGTCTTTGTGCTATGTTGCCTTACATTTTACTTCTACATAGGTTATATACCTAGCAATTCAGTATTATTATTTTGTTTTAGTCAGTTGATTATCTTTTAGAGATATTTAAATAATAAGAACAAAATCACCTATGTTAATTTCTTTATGTAGATACAAGTTACCATTTAATATCTTTTTTTTTTTTCTGCCAGGTAAACTGGCTTTAACATTTTTGTGCAACAGAAATTCACTGTTGGTAAATGCTTTCATTCTTTAGCATTCTAAACAAGTCATGGTTGCACCTCATTTTTGAAAGCTACTTTTGTCCAGGTATAAGATTCTCAGATGACAAGTTTTTTTTTTTTTTTCCTTTCAGTGCTTTAAAGGTGTTGTTTACTGTCTTTACTTTTACATTGTTCAGAAACAGAAAGCTGCTACCATTCTTATTTTGTTGCTTTGTATGTAACTTTTCAATTTCTATGGTTGCTTTTACATTTTAACCTTTATCAATGTTTTTTAACCAATTTGATTGTGAAGTGTCTTGGCATTATGTGTTTGAATTTCCTTGTTCTTCAGGTTCATTGAGCCTCTTGAATTTATGAGTTCATAATATTTATTAAACTTAACAAAATTAATAGTTTTCTGTTCAAATATTTTTGTCTTTCCTCAGTCCTCTTCTTTCACTATTCCAATTTATAATATACATTTAAATATGTGTGTGTGTGTATGTGTAGTCATTGAAAGTTGTCTCAGAGCTCACTAATACTGTTTATTGTTTTGAGAGCTTTATATCCTCTTTGTGTTTTATTTTGAATTGTTCTATTTCTATGTCTTTAAGTTCGTAAATTTGTTTACCAGCAATATTTAATACTTTGCTGTCCTATCTAGAATTTTTGTTGTTTTTATCTCACACATTTTGACTTTCATTTCAAGAAGTTCAATTTGGGTCATTTTTATATCTTTGCTTAACTTTTTGAACATATGGAATACAGTTAAGTACCTTTTAATATCCTTGTTTGCTATTTCTAACATCTGTGTCAGTTCTGGATAGGTTTCAATAGATTGAATTTTGTCCTCATTATTTGTCATATTTTCTTGCTTTTTTCATGTCTGTGAATTCTCAACTGAATGTAACTGTTAACTTTTATGACATTAGATGTATGTGACGTTTGTATTCCTGTTCGTGGCCTTGCCCTTTATTGTGGGTTGCAGTTCCGTTACTTGGAATTAATTTGATTGTTTCTGTAAAGCATATTAAGCTTTGTTCTGATCAGCAGCTGAGATATTTGTAGTTCATTTTATTCCTCTCTGGGCTTGCTTTTAAGCTTAGATAAGGTATATCTAGTGCGGTCTTTAGTGATATATATATTTTTTGATTACTCGGATATGCTGATTAGTTGTCACTAGTCGATGTAATCAGTGACAAGAAAACATCATACTGTGATTCTCTGGAATCCCCATCCTGTATAAATTCTGGAAACCATTCAGGACTCAGGTCCACAAGCCTTCTTTTCCTAACCTCATGGAGTTTCACTCTTCATGTACACTTCTTATTAGTCCGCAAAACTTAGGGGACATTCAGAAGATATTTTAGAGTCCTTTGTCTGCATGGCTCCCTCTTCTCTTGAAGTCTGCCTTACAGCATCTACCCAACTCAGATCCTTTGAATTCTGTGCTCTGTTTGGAATTTCCCTTCCTGCTCCAAGGTTCAGAATGTAAAGTTGGGACAAATGTGGGGTTCATCTCATTCATTTTCTCTCTTACAAAAGATTAAAGTTCTGTGTTGTGGCTTCCTAAAAGTCTGTAAACTGGTGGTTTTATATATTTTAACCAGTTTTGTTATTAAGTTAGTAGAGTAAATCCAGCGTTTGTTACTCCATCATAGCCACTAGTGGGTGTTAAAAAACCAAAGCAATCTGCAACATTATACTTGTCCAGAGCTATTTGCCAGTGGTAGACAGTGGTTGCCTCATATCTATCATAGGGCCTAGCGTGTGGGAGAGCTCCTTTCCATTTCCTTCTTCACCCTCAGGCCTAGGCAACCCTCCGTAGCTACCTTTCAGAGCACATCTCTCAGCACTCCTGTTTCTTCCCCAGGGGCAGATGTCAGCCACTGTGCATACAGTGAAGACCAGGGAGTGAGATATTTTCCTTGGATTTCTTATTCTGTCCTTAGTCTTAGAACCAGTACAACGTTTCTTAAAGGAGGTCTCTCTAGGCCGGGCGTAGTGGCTCACGCCTGTAATCCCAGCACTTTGGGAGGCCGAGGAGGGCGGATCACGAAGTCAGGAGATCGAGACCACACTGGCTAACACGGTGAAACCCCGTCTCTACTAAAAAATACAAAAAATTAGCCAGGCATGGTGGTGGGCGCCTGTAGTCCCAGCTACTCGGGAGGCTAAGGCAGGAGAATGGCGGGAACCCGGGAGGCGGAGCTTGCAGTGAGCCGAGACCGTGCTGCTGTACTCCAGCCTGGGTGACAGCGAGACTCCAAGACTCCGTCTCAAAAAAAAAAAAAAAAAAAAAAAAAAAAGGAGGTCTCTCTAAATTTTTACCACCCTACATCCAGTCTTTCTCATGAGCACTCAGTAATGGCTCATGAACGCCAATTGACATAGATTGCAGACACCTGTTTGTGTATTTGAGGGCTTTTAAAATGCTAGGCAAGCTTACAAGTGGCCTTTAAATATGTGTTAAAAGTTCAGCTGCTTTCTTTCTGAAGTAGTCCCACCTTATCTTCGAGGGATATGTTCCAAGACCCTCAGTGGAAGTCTGAAACCTGGGCCAGTACTGAACCCTATATATACTGTGTTTTTTTTTCTATATATGCATATCTACAATAAAGTTTAATTTATAAATTAGGCACAATAAGAGACTAACAATAATTAATAAAATAGAACAATTATACTAACATAATAAAAGGTATGTGAATGTGGTCTTTGTCTCTCAAAATATCTGATTGTACTGGACCCTGGGTGACTGAAACCGGAGAGAGTGAAACCACGTGTCAGGAAGGACCACTGCACCTGTTTCTGTGGTGACTTCCTTCTTCTATGTCATGTCTGCCAAAGATGAAACTCTTGTATGTCCCTTTATTTTTCTAGGAGGGGCTGTCATTTTTCTTAGTTCATTTGGTTATTTTGTGACATCGGCTCTCTGATGGGCTTAAAATAATCATGATTTCGTAAGATATCCAACTTTTTCTTGTCAGAGTGGCAATAATTTTCTTCAGTAAAATTCCACATCTTAAATGGAAGCAGAACCTCCTCGGTCACTCTCTTAACTCTGCTGTCATTATCCTGTCATCTTGTCAATCTCTACTCCGAAGGCATGGGTTTGGGGATTTTTTTTCCTTTTCCCTCCCCAGATCACAAGCAGGTTATTGATGTATCCATGTATTCATTAATTCAACACACTTTGTTCAGTACTAAGGCTCTAACAATGTGTGATACTATTCAACATAAATAAATGGGTGATTCCAATTGATAGGAAACACTGTAATTCAAGATTCTTGAGTACTACAAGAACAATGTAGACCTCGATGGCAGCAACATGTAACCTAAGACATGGTATGTTGAATGTGATTTTATAAAGGCAAATACATGTAAGCTAACATCTGAGTAGGAATTACTCAGGTGAAGGAGTGGGTAGTGTCCCAGCATATCTAAAAGCATTGCTAAAGTGTGTGAGAAAAAAGGTGGCTTTTTCAGGAGAGAAATTAAATGTGGTTAGAGGAAAGCACATTTGAGAAAAGAGAGGAGGAAGGAGTAGCAGAAAGTGGAACTAATTGTAACCACCGACCAACTTATGAAAGGGTAATTAAACTAAGTTAAAAAGTTTGGGTTTTGGCCGGGCGCGGTGGCTCAAGCCTGTAATCCCAGCACTTTGGGAGGCCGAGACGGGCGGATCACGAGGTCAGGAGATCGAGACCATCCTGGCTAACACGGTGAAACCCCGTCTCTACTAAAAAATACAAAAACAACTAGCCGGGCGAGGAGGCGGGCGCCTGTAGTCCCAGCTACTCGGGAGGCTGAGGCAGGAGAATGGCGGGAACCCGGGAGGCGGAGCTTGCAGTGAGCCGAGATCGCGCCACTGCACTCCAGCCTGGGTGACAGAGCCAGACTCCGTCTCAAAAAAAAAAAAAAAAAGTTTGGGTTTCAGCAACAAAGAGGGTACTTGACACTTGGCAATAGCACCATCTGAACCTGTTTCTTCTTGTCTTCTTGTTTTTCTTCCCTATTCCTTGTCCTGCTTCTGATATGATTCCTTAATGGCTTTTAGTTCAGAAAGAAGAATACTTAAAATGTGAGTAAACACATCACAGCACTTCAAGTGGAGAAAAGAGTGTGTGGGAAATCATGGAAGAATTAATGTCTTCAAACAACCACTCAGTGTAGTTGGAGGATGGGAAGATTTTAGGTTAAAACTGCCAAATACATTAGAGATAGCTCACAAAGAGACTATCATTATTATTATCATAAAAGAGAAAACATAAAGTGAATTTTTTATCTTTACCATTTTCAAATGTGCATTCCCATAGCATTAAGTATATTTCCACTGTTGTGAAAACAAACCTGTACAACTTTTTCGTCTTGCAAATCTGAAACTATTAAACAACAGCTTCTCTTTCATCCCTCCTCCCAGCTGCTGCTGACCAACGTTCTGTGTTCTGTTTCTGCGAATTTGACTATGTTAGAGTCCACCTATTTGTGGGATTATACAGTATTTGTATTTTGTGACTGGCTTATTTTCCTTAGCATAATGTCATCAAAGTTCATCCCTGTTGTAGCATAGGACAGCATTTATTTCCTTTTTAAGGATGAATAATGTTCTGTTGTATGAATAGACCACATTTTGTTTATGCATTCATCTGTCCATGGACATTGAGGTTGCTTCTACCTCTTGGCTACTGTGAATAGTGCTGCTATGAACGTGGGTGTGCAAATGTCTTTTTGAGATCCTACTTGAATTTTTCTTTATAAGTTTTGGAACGGTCCAAATTTTTATATTAAAAAAAGCCCAAATAGGTACTATAGACTGAAGGTGTGTACCCCCCCAAAATTCATGTTAAAATGCTAACCCCTAAAGTGATGATGTCAGGAGGTAGGGTCTTTGGGAGGTGATTAAGTCATGAGGGTGAGGCCCTCCTGGATCGGATTTATAAAAGAGACCCCAGAGAGATCCTTCTCCCCTTCTGTCATGTGAGAAGTCAGCTAGAAGACTGCTATCTATAAACCAGGAAGCAGGCTCTGACCACACAGTGACTCTGTCAGTACCTTCATCTCGGACTTACTAGCATCCAGAACTGTGAGGAATAAATGAGTGTTGCTTAAGCCAGTGGTCTCCAACCTCTTTGACACCAGGGATGGTTTCATGAAAGACATATTTTCTGTGGATCTGAGGCAGAGGGGGATGGTTGCAGGATGACACTGTTCCTCTTCAGATCGTCAGGCATTAGATTCTCATAAGGAATGCATAAACTAGATCCCTCACACGTGCAGTTCACAATAGAGTTCATGCTCCTATGAAACTCGAATGCCACCGCTGATCTGACAGGAGGCAGAGCTAAGGCAATAATGCCCACTCACCTGCCACTCACTTCCTGCTGTGTGGCCCACTTCATAACTGGCCACAGACCAGTCTGTGGCATCATACTGGTCTGTGGTCCAGGGGTGGGGGACCCCTGGTTTAAGCCACCCAGTCTATGCTATTTTTGTTGTAGTAGCCTGAATGGACTAAGACAACATGGTTAAATCAATATTTGATGACTCACACACATACATATATGCACACATATGTGTTAAAACAACAGCAACAACAACTTCATGATATGGAGGATGTGATAGTAAGCTGTTAGCTAGCTTAAGCAGTATAAGAAAAGCTGAGTAATAACAAAATAATCACATGGGAACAGTTGGAGCTTAGCCATATAGTTTAGGAAAATATTAATATTTATTTTTGTATTTGTAGGCTTTGTAAATGCAGTAATTTAGAAATGATATGTGTCCAAATTTTCCAAATTAGAATTTTGGAAATGGGAATTCAGGAGCTGGGATGGATATGAAAATAATGTTTAATATTGTTATTTATTTGCACTATGATACTAAACAATTTTCTTATATTTTATCTCAGTTTATTAACTGGCAAATTGTTTATAATCATAACAGCATTATTTAACATGTAATATAAAACATTTTATTGCTTCTCTGTTGAAATCTGTTATAAGTTTGTAAAACTAAGTAATTATAAGTGATAATACTTTAAAAATATAAGTATACACATTTATTAATGATGTTATATCTATTTTCTAAACATTTCAAAACAAATTTATCTACCTTTAATAAATATTAAGAAATAGCATTTCTGGCGGCACTACAATTGTTTAAGTTTCATTGGTAGTTAAACATACTCTAGCTGGCTGTCAATATAAATTTTATTTTATACATTTTAGCTTCTCTAAGAATATCTCACTCCTTATTTTGTTATATACTTAATAGCAGTTCAATTAAGATGTAATTTGGTACTACTGGGGAAATATAATTAGCAAAATCACTTCCCAACCCAGAAAACCTCTCCACGAGGTTTTAAGAGAAGAAAACAATTAGTATTGAATAAGTATTAAAACAGAATGAGATGCGTATTATAGGCAATCTGCTTGAGAAATTACAAAGATAAAGATAAATCATACTCTTTTGTGTAATCAAGCAGAAATGTCAATTGTTTATGCTTACTCATGATGAACAATAACTAGTTCTCAAATAAGAGGAGTTAACAGCACTATTTGTTTATTATAAATGTATTGGTAATTTAGGTGACCATCTGTGTTTGTTAATTGGCTTTATAAAAAAACAAACTTTTCATGCTTTTATGATGGAAGAAAGTTTTGCAATTTGGAGAGAGGCTGCCAAAGATAGCTGTTATCCTTCCATGGAAACTAAGAGATAGGGCTGCTATCTACCTTGATTTTATTTTTAAAGAGATGGTTCCCAAGTCTTTGGGAAAGACAGTTCTAGGTTGTAAACCTGGTAAGAGGCTTATTTATCTATTTAAACATTTATATAAGTTTATGAGGTACAAGTGTAATTATGTTATATGCATAGATTATGTATTGGTGAAGTTGGACATTTAGGGTATATACTACCTCAATAATGTACATAGTACCCATTAAATAATATCTCATCACCCACTCCCTCCTATCTACTGATCCTTCTGAGTCTCCATTGTCTATTATTGCACACTCTATGTCCATGTGAACACATTATTTAGCTCCAATTTATAAGTGAGAACATACAGTATGTGTCTTTCTGTGTCTGACTTGTTTCACTTAAGATAATGGCCTCCAGTTCCATCCATGTTGCTGCAAAAGATATGATTTCATGGTTTTTTAATGGCCAAATAATATTCTACTATGTACATATATCATGTTTTCTACATCCAATCATTCACTGATGGACATTTAATTTCATTCCATGTCTTTGCAATTGTGAATAGCATTGGGATAAATATATGAGTGCATGTATCCTTATGATACAATGATTTCTTTTTCTTTGGGTATATACCCAGTAATGGGATTGCTGCACGAAATGGTAGTTCTATTTTTAGTTATTTGAGAAATCCCCACACTGTTTTCCATAGAAGTTGTACTAATTTATATTCCCATGAAAAATGGATATGGTCTGGCTGAGCCCCCACCCAAATTTCTTCTGAATTCCCACATGTTGTGGGAGGGACTTGGTGGGAGGTAATTGATTAATGGGGGCAGGTCTTTCCTGTGCTGTTCTCATGATAGTGAATACGTTTCGTGGGAGCAGATTATTTTAAAAAGGAGAGTCTCCCTGCACAAGCTCTCTTCTCTTGTCTGCCGCCATGTGAGATATACCTTTCACCTTCTGCCATGATTGTGGGGCCTCCCCAGCCAAGTAGAACTGTTAAGTCATTAAACCTCTTTCTTTTGTAAATTACCAAGTCTCAGGTATGTCTTTATCAACAGTGTGAAAATGGACTAATAGAGTAAATTGGTACCAGTAGAGTGGGGCTTTGCTGAAAAGATACCCAAAAATGTGGAAACGAGTTAGGCACTGGGTAACAGGCAGAGGTTAGAACAGTTTGGAGGGCTCAGAAGAAGACAGGAAAATGTGTGAAAGTTTGGAACTTCCTAGAGACTTGTTGAATGGCTTTGACCAAAATGCTGATAATGATATGGACAATGAAATCCAGGCTGAAGTGGTCTCAGATGGAGATGAGGTACTTGTTGGGAACTGGAGCAAAAGTGACTCTTGTTATGTTTTAGCAAAGAGACAACCAGCATTTTGCCCTTGCCCTAGAGATTCGTGGAACTTTGAACTTGAAAGAGATGATTTAGGGTATCTGGCAGAAGAAATTTCTAAGCAGCAAAGCATTCAAGAGGTGACTTAGGTGCTGTTAAAAGCATTGAGTTCCAAAAAGGAAGCAGAGCATAAAAGTTTGGAAAATTTGCAGACTGACAATGTGATGGAAAAGAGAACTCCATTTTCTGAGAAAAAATTAAAGCTGGCTGCAGAAACTCGTATAAGTAGTGAGGAGCCAAATGTTAATTGGCGAGATAATGGGGAAAATTTCTGCATGGCATGTCAGAGACCTTTGCAGCGACCCCTCCCATCACAGGCCCAGAGGTTCAGGAGGAAAAAATGGTTTCGTGGGCCTGGCCCAGGGTCCCTGTTCTGTGTGTAGTCTAGGGACTTGCTGCCCTGTGTCCCATCTGTTCCAGCGTGGCTAAAAAGGGCCAAGGTACAGTTGAGGTTGTTGCTTCAGAGGATGGAAGCCCCAAGCTTTGGCAGCTTCCACATGGTGTTGAGCCTACAGGTGCACAGAAGTCAAGAATTAATGTTTGGGAACCTCCACCTAGATTTCAGAGGATGTATGGAAATATTTGGATGCCCAGGGAGAAGTTTGCTGCAAGGGTATGACCCTCATGGAGAACCTCTGCTAGGACAGTGTGAAAGGGAAATGTGGCATCAGAGCCCCTCCACAGAGTCCCCACTGGGGCACTGCCTAGTGGAGCTGTGAGAAAAGGGCCACTGTCCTCCAAACCACAGAATGGTAGATCCACAAACAGCTTGCACCATGTGCCTGGAAAAGCAGCAGATACTCAATGCCAGCCCATGAAAGCTGCTAAAAGGGGTGCTATACTCTTCAGAGCCACAGGGGTGTAGTTGCCTAAGGCCATGGGAGCCCATCTCTTGCATCAGTGTGACCTGGATGTGAGACATGGAGTCAACGAAAATCATTTTGGAGCTTTAAGATTTCACAATCCCACTGGATTTAGGACTTGCATGGGCCTGTAGCCCCTTTGTTTTTGCCAATTTCTCCCATTTGGAATGGCTGCATTTACCCAATGCCTGTACCCCCATTGTATCTAGGAAGTAACTAACTTGCTTTTGATTTTACAGGCTCACAGGTGGAAGGGACTTGCCTCATTTCAGATGAGACATTGGACTGTGGACTTTTGAGTTAATGCTGAAATGAGTTAAGGGACTGTTGGGAAGGCATGATTGGTTTTGAGATATGAGGACATGATATTTGGGAGGGGCCAGGGGTGGAATTACATGGTTTGGATGTGTCCCCACCCAAATCTCATTTTGAATTTCCATGTGTTGCGGGAGGGACCCAGTGGGAGGTAATTGAATTATAAGGGTAGGTCTTTCCTGTGCTGTTCTCATGATAGTGAATATGTCTCATGAGATCTCTGATGGTTTTAAAAAGGGTAGTTTCCCTGCACAAACTCTCTTCTCTTGTCCATCACTTGTGAGACATGTCTTTCACCTTCTGCCATGGTTGTGGGGCCTCCCCAGCCAAGTAGAACTGTAAGTCCATTAAAATTCTTTCTTTTGTAAATTTCCCAGTCTTGGGTATGTCTTTATCAGCAGCGTGAAAATTGACTAATACAACAATGTATAAGAGTTTCCTTATCTCTGTATTCTTACTAACGTGTTATTTTTTGTCTATTTAGTAATAGTCATTCTGATTGGGACAAAATTACATCTCATGTGGTTTTAATTTGCATTTCTCTGATGATTAGTGATTTTGAGCACTTTTTCATATAACTTGTCCATTTGTATGTATTCTTTCAAAAAATGTCTACTGATAAACTTTGCTCACTTTTAAAATTTTGTTTTTGCATTTTAAATTTTTAAGTCTTGTGCATACATCATAGGTGTATGTATTTATGGAGTACATGAGATGTTCTGATCAAGTGCAATGTGTAATAATCACATAATGGAAGATGGGGTATCCATCCCCTCAAGCATTTATCCTTTATGTTACAAACAATCCAATTATAATCTTTTAGTGATTTTAAAATGTAGAATTAATTTCTTATTGACTATAGTTACCTTGTTTTGTTATCAAATACTAGGATTTATTTATTCATTCAAACTAGTTTTTATTCCTATTAATCATCCTCACATCCCCCAACCCCACGACTACCCTTCCTATATTGTGGTAATCATCCTTCTACTATCTATCTCTATGAGTTCTATTGATTTTTATATCTCACAAATAAATGAGAACATGTAATGTTTGTCTTTCTGTGCCTGGCTTATTTCACTTAACATAATGACCTCTGGTTCCATTTATGTTGTTGGTAATGACTGAATCTCTTGCTTTTCTATGGCTGAATAGTACTCCATTGTGTATATATACCAAATTTTTTTTATTCATCTGTTGATGAACACTTAGGTTGCTTCTGAATATTTGCTATTGGGAACAGAACTGTAGCAAATATGAGAGTGCAGATATTTCTTCAATATAGTGATATCTGTTTTGGGGGTATATAACAAGCAGTGGGATTGCTGGATTGTATCATAGCTCTATTTTTAGTTTTTTGAGGAATGTCTAAGTTGTTCTTCACAGTGGATGTTCTCATTTATAATCCCATTAACATTTTTATTCACATCCTTGCCAGCATTTGTTATTGCCTGTCTTTTGGAGATAAGCCATTTTAACTGTGGTGGTATGATGTTTCCTGGTAGTTTTGATTCACATTTCTCTGATGATCAATAATGTGGAGCACCTTTTCAAATGCTTTCTTGCTGTCTATATGTCATCTTTTGAGAAATGTTTATTCAAATATTTGCCCATTTTTGATCAGATTATTAGATTTTTTCCTATACAGTTTTTTGAGCCTCTTATGTGTTGTGGTTATTAATCTCTGACACTCTGACAAGAGTACCAAATGGGTAGTTTGCAAGTATTTTCTCCCATTCTGTGGGTCTTCCCCTCATTTTGTTGATTGTTTCCTTTGCTGTGCATAGGCTTTTTAACTTGATGTGATCCTATTTATCCATTTTTGCTTTGGTTGCCTCTGCTTGTGTGGTATTACTCAAAAACTCTTTGCCCAGAGCAATGTCCTAGAGATTTTTCCAAACGTTTTCTTGTAGCAGTTTCATAGTTTGAGGTTTTAGATTTAATTCTCTAGTCTATTTTGATTTTTGCATATGGTGGGAGATACATTTCATTCTGCATATGAATATCCAGTTTTCCCCACACTACTTATTGAAAAAAAAGTCTTTTTTTTTCCAGTGTATGTTCTTGGCACCTTTATCAAAAGTGAGTTTATTGTGGGTGTGTGAATTTGTATCTGCATTATCTATTCTATTCCATTAGGCTATATGTCTGTTTTTATGCCAGAACCATGCTGTTTGGGTTATTATAGCTCTGTAATATAATTTGAAGTCAGGCAGTGTGATTCTTCCAGTTTTGTTCTTTTTGCTCAGAGTAGCTTTGGCTATTCTGGGTCTTTTGTGATTCCATATACATTTTAGAATTTTTTTTCCTATTTCTGTGAAGAAAGTTATTGGTATTTGCATAGAGATTGCATTGGAGCTGTAGATTGCCTTGGGTAATTTGGACATTTTAACAATGTTTGTTCTTCCAATCCATGCCCTTGGGATACCCTTTCATTTTTTTGGTCTCCTCTTCAATTTCTTTCCTAAATGTTTTAGTTTTTATTACAGAGATCTTCCACTTCTTTCATTAATTTCAAGGTATTTAATTTTATTTGTGACTATTGAAAATGGGCTACATTATGATTTCTTTTTCTGTTTGTTCATTGTTGGCATATAGAAACACTATTGATTTTTGCATGTTGATTTTGTATCCTGAAACTTTGCTAAATTTGTTTATCAATTTTAGCAGTTTGTTTCTGAAATCTTTAAGTTTGTCCAAATGTAAAATCATATAATCTGTACACAAGGATAACTTCACTTCTTCTTTTCCAGCTTGGATGCCCTTTTATCTTGCTCTTGCCTGATTACTCCAGCTAGGACTTTTAGTACTATGTTGAATTAGAGTGGTGAAAGTGATCACCCTTGTTACGTTCTAGATCTTAAAGGAAAGTCTTTCCTTTTTCCCCCGTTCAGTATGATACTACCTGTGTATCTGTCCTATATGGATTTTATTGTGTTGAGGTATGTTCCTTCTATCTCCAGTTTTTTGAAGTTTTTTTTTTTTTTTATCATGAAGGAATCTTGAATTTTAGCAAATGCTTTCATTTTTAACATCAATTGGAATTATTTCATTTTTTTCCTTTATTCTGTTGATATGATAGACCACATTGATTGACTTGTGTATGTTGAACCCTTTTTGCATTTCAGGGATAAATCCTACTCGGTCATGATGAAGGATCTTTTAAATGTATTGTGGAATTTGTTTATTAACATCTTGCTGATGATTTTTGCATCAGTATTCATCAGGAACATTGGCCTGTATTTTTTCTTTGTTATGTTTTTGTTTGGTTTTGATATCAGAGTAATATCAGCCTTGTAGAATAAAATTCTATGTGTTCTCTCCTCCTTTATATTTTGAAATACTTTTAGTCGGGTTGGTATTAGTTCTTCTTTAAATGTTTAGTTGAATTCAGCAGTGAAGCCCTTGGGTCCCAGGCTTCTCTTTACTGGGATACTTTTTATTGCAGCTTTGATCCCATTACTTGTTATTTGTCAGTTCACATTTTGGATTTCTTTATGGTTCAATCTTTGTAATTTGCACGTATTTAGGAATTTGTTCATTTTTTCTAGATATATTGGCTTATAGTTGCTCATAGTAGCCACTAATCATCCTTTAAATTTTGCAGAATCATTTATAAATTCTTCTTTTTTTAATCTCTGATTTTATTTATTTGGGTCTTCTCTCTTTTTTCCTTAGCCTGGCTAATTTGTTAATTTTGTTTAACTTTTCAAAAAAACAACTTTTTGTTTCATTGATCTTTAGTGTTGTTTCTTCATTTCAATTTCATTTATTTCTGCTTTGATATTCATAATGTCTTTCTTCTATTAATTTCATGTTTGTTTTGCTCACACTTTTCCAGCTCTTTAGGATACACTGTTAGGTTGTTTATTTGGAGTTTTTCTTATTTTTTGATGTAGGCCCTTATAGCTATAAACTTCCCTCTTAGTACTACTTTTGCTATATTCCATAGGTTTTGGTGTGTTATATTTCCATTATCATTTATTTCAGGAAATTTTTTAATTGCCTTCTTAATTTCTTCATTGACCCACTGGTCATTCAGGAGCATATTATTTAATTTCTATGTATTTATATAGTTCCCAAAATTCCTAATTATTAATTCCTAGTTTTATTCCATTGTTGTCAGAGAAGACACTTTTATATTTCAATTTTTTTGAATGTTTAAGACTTGTTTTATAACCTAACATATGGTGTATCCTTGAGAATGATTCATGTGCTGAGGAAAAGAATGTGTATTCAGCAGCCCTTGGATGAAATGTTCTGTACATATCTGTTAGGTCCATTTGGTCTATAGTACAGATTAAATCTGATGTTTCTTTGTTGATTTTCTAACTGGAAGACATGCCCTATAATAAAAGTGGGGCATTGACATCTCCAGCTATTATTGTTTTACAGTTGATCATTCTCTTTAGCTCTAATAATATATGCTTCATATATCTGGGTGCTCCAGTGTCAGGTGCATACATATTTACAGTTGTTATATTCTCTTGCTGAATTGACCACTTTATCATTACATCGTGGTCTTCTTTCTCTCTTCTTACAGTTTTTGTCTTGAAATCTATTTTTTTCTGATATAAGTATAGCTACTCCTGCTCTTGTATGGTTTCCATTGGCATGGAATATCTTTTTCCATCCCTTTATTTTCAGTCTGTGTGTGTCTTTATAGGTGAAATGTGTTTCTTGTAGGTGACAGATCAGTGGGTCCTGCTTTTTTTATCTATTCAGACACCTCTACATCTTTTTATTGGACATAGTTCATTTAAAGGCAGTGTTACTATTGATAAGTAAGGACTTACTCCAACCTTTATGTTATTTGTTTTCTGATCTTCTTCCTTTCATTCATTCCTGCCTTCATTTCAGTAAAGGTGATTTTCTGTTATAATATGATTTAGTTTCTCGCTTTTCACTTTTTGTGTGTCAATTGTATGTTTTTTGGTTTGAGGTTACCATGAGGCTGTATCTCCTTTAGGGGACACTGTAAGCCAAGTAATATTGTGGTTCTTGCAGACTTGTAGAGGTACCACCCTGATAGTCTTGGACAAGATCTGAAAGAATTCTCTGGGTTATCAGACAAAGACTCTTGCTCTTTTCCCTTAGTTTCTCCAAAACGGACAGAGTATCTCTCTTTGTTCTGAACCACCTGAACTTGAGAGTGGAGTGACACAATCATCCTTGTGGCCGCTATGACTAGGACTTCACTGTGCCAGACCTGAATCAGCACATGACTGGGTCTTACCCAAGGCTTGCTGGAACCATTTCGTGGCTACTGCCTTTTTTCCCTGAAGTTTATGGGGCTCTAAAATCATCAGGTGGCAAAGCCAGCCAGGGCTGTGTCCTTTTCTTCATGGCAGTGAGTTTCCCTGGGCCACAGAGGTGCCATCCAGGAGCCAGGGACTTGAGTCAAAAGCTTTAGAAGTCTACCGGGTGTTGTATTATTCTGAGGCTGAGCTGACACTCCAGCTGTAAGATGCATTCTTTCCTCTTTTCTTCCCCTTTCCAAAGGCAGAGGAGAGCCTCATCCCTTGGCCACTGCTACCACAGGCCCTTGGGAGTACTGTGAGACTACCACCAATGTTCCCTTAAGGACCAAGGTCTTGTAAGTCAGCTTGTAGTGAATGTTGCCTGGGATGGGACACATCCTTCCAGGAACTGAGATCTTCTTTGGCCTACAGTAGGCTTAAGAATGCTGTCCAAGAACTAAGTCCTGGAATCAGGACCCCAACAGTCCACTTGGTGCTCTACCCACCTGTGGCTGAGCTGGTACCCAATATGCAAGGAAAAGCCCTCTTTCCTTTTCCACCCACTTTTCTTAAACAGAAGGGATCTTGCCCCTTAGCCACCACAACTGAGAATGCACTGAGTGTCTCCTGAAGCCAGCAAGTCTCAGAGTGTCACCCAAGGTCTAGAATGTCCTACCTGGATATCACTGATGGTTATTCAGGCCCCAGGGGCTCTTCAGTTAGCAGGCGAGGAATCTTTCCAGGACTGGGTCTTTTCCTTCAAGGCAGTGTGTTCCCTTCTAGCCCATGGTGTGGTTGAAAATATCAGGGAGCTAGGGGCTAAAAAGGGGGCCTCATGACTCTGACTGGTTTACTATTCTCCTGTGGCTGAGGTGGTATGCAAGATTCAACACAAAGTCCTCTCCAGTCTTCTCTGTCCTCTCCTCAAGTGGTAGGAAGGGGTCTCTTTTGGAGCCATGAGCTATGAAGCCTGGGCTTAGGAGAGGGGTAATGCCAGCATTCCCTCAGCTGTCCTGGCCAGTTCTCAGGAAATCTATTCCCAGTTCCTACCCTGTGCCCCACAAGCCCACTGTCTCTGGGCCCAGTTCAACACTGGGACTCATTTCACCTAGGAGTTGCAGTACTTGCGGCCTTAACTGTCTTTGACGTTCATTTGAAACTCCAGAGACATTGAGCCTGCAGTGGTGAGGCATCCACTGGGATCTGTGATTCCCTTCTGGCTACTGCTGGTGTAAATGTTCCCTCCATGAGTGGGCATTAGCTAGGTTTGGTCCAGTTTTCCTTTCTGCTATAACAAAGCAGCACTGAGTTTATGCTTCACAGTTGCTGCACTCTCCCTCTCTCCAACACACAGAATCAATCTCTGCACCACACCCCCACTGCCAGGGTATAGGGCAGGGGTAGAATTAGCCACTTAAGACTGTTTTTCATACATTTCAGTGCCTCTTTCAAAGACATGAAATTAAAACCAGGTACTGTGATTGCTCACCTTATTTTTGGTTCTTACAAAGGTGCTTTCTTTGTGTAGATAGTTGTTAAATTGGTGTTCTTGTGAGGGGATGATCAGTGGAACCACCTGCTCCACCATCTTGCTCCAACCCTCCCTTTGCCCAACTTTTAATAAGATTATTTTATTTATTTTTTATTGTTGAGCTGTTTGATCTCATTGTATATTCTGGATATTAGACCCTTGTCAGATGTGTATTTTGCAAGTATTTTCTCCCACTCTGATGGTTGCTTGTTGACTCTGTTGATTATTCCTTTTGTTGAGCAGAAACTGTTCATTTAATTAAGTCCAATTTGTTTATTTTTGTTTTGTTGCCTGTGCTTTCGAGGTCTTAGTCATGAATTCTTTACCTAGACCAATGTCCGGGAGAGGTTTCCCTAAGTTTTCTTTTAGTATTTTTATAGTTTCAGTCCTACATTTAAGCCTTTCATTCATTTTGAATGATTTTTTATATGGTGAGAGAAAAGTGTCCAGTTTCATTCTTCTGCAAATGATAATTCAGTTTTCTCAGCACCATTTATTGAAAAGGGTGTTCCTTTTTCTGTATATGTTCTTTCAAATTTGTCAAATGTGAGTTGGCTGTAAATATGTGGCTTTATTTCTGAGTTCTCTATTTTGTCCCACTGATCTATTTGTCTATTTTTATACCCGTACCATGCTTTTTTGGTTACTATAGTCTTGTAGACAATTTGGAATCAGCCATGTAATGTCTCTGGCTTTGTTTTAAAGATTTCCATACATTTTAAAGAGACAGAGTATATTAGTCTGTTCTCACACTGTTGATAAAGACATACCCAAGACTGAAAAAAAAGATTTTTTTTCACAGTGCCGTGTGGCCTGGGAGGCTTCACAATCATGGCAGAAAGTGAAAGGCAGGTCTCACATGCAGCAGGCAAGAGAGAAATGAGAACCAAGTAAAAGGGGTTTCTCCTTATAAAACCATCATATTTCGGCCGGGCGTGGTGGCTCAAAACTGTAATCCCAGCACTTTGGGAGGCCGAGACGGGCGGATCACGAGGTCAGGAGATTGAGACCATCCTGGCTAACACAGTGAAACCCCGTCTCTACTAAAAAATACAAAAAACTAGCCGGGTGAGCTGGCGGGCGCCTGTAGCCCCAGCTACTTGGGAGGCTGAGGCAGGAGAATGGTGTGGACCCGGGAGGTGGAGCTTGCAGTGAGCTGAGATCCGGCTACTGCACTCCAGCCTGGGCGACAGAGCAGGACTCTGTCTCAAAAAATAAAAAATAAAAAAAATAAAAATAAAACCATCATATCTCATGAGACTTATTCACTACCACAAGAACAGTATGGGGGGACCCTCCCCCACGATTCAATTATCTCCCATTGGGTCCCTCCTACAACATGTGGGAATTATGGGAGCTGCAAATGAAGATGAGATTTAGGTGAGGACACAGCCAAATCATATCATTCTACCCCTGGCCTCTCCCAGATCTCGTGTTCTCACATTTCAAAACAAATCATGCCTTCCCAACAGTCCCCCAAAGTCTTAACTAATTTCAGCATTAAATCAAAAGTCCAAAGTCTGAAGTCTCACTTGAGACAAGGCAAGTCCCTTCCACCTGTAAGCCTATAAAATCAAAAGCAAGTTACTTCCTAGATACAATGCGGTACAGGCATTGGATAAATACACCCATTCCAAATAGAAGTAGACCAAAGTGAAAGAGCTAAAGGCCCTATGTAAGTCTGAAATCCAGCAGGACAGTCAAATCTTAAGGCTCCAAAATGATCTATTTTGACTGCCTGTCTCACATCCAGGTCACAATGATGCAAGAGGTGGTTTCCCATAGTCTTGGGCAGCTCTGGGTCTCTGGCTTTGCAGGGTACAGCCTCCCTCACTGCTGCTTTCACGGGCTGGCATTGAGTGTCTTTGGCCTTTCCAGGCACATGGTGCAAACTTTTGCTGGATCTACCATTCTGGGGCCTGGAGGACAGTGGCCCCTTTCTTACAGCTCCACCAGGCAGTACCCCAGTGGGAAACTCTGTGTGGGGGCTTCAACCTCACATTTCCCTTCTGTACTTCCCTAGCAGATGTTCTCCATGAGGGCCCTGCCCCTGCAGCAAACTTCTGCACTTCTGCCTGGACATCCAGGTGTTTCCATGCATCCTCTAAAATCTAGGCAGATGTTTCCAAACCTTAATTCTTGACTTCTGCACATCCACAGGCTCAACCTCACGTGGAAGCTGCCAAGGCTTGGGGCTTGCACCCTCTGAAGCAACGAACTGAGCTGTACCTTGAGCCCTTTTAGCCATGGCTAGAGCAACTGGGACATAGGCCACCAAGTCCCTAGACTGCACACAGCAGTGGGGCTCTGGGCCTGGCCTACAAAACCATTTTCTCCTCCTAGGCCTCCAGACCTGTGATAGGAGGGGCTGCTGGGAAGGTCTCTGACATTCCCTGGATACATTTTCCCCATTGTAATGGCAATTAACATCTGGCTCCTCGTTACTATGCAAATTTCTGCAGCTGGCTTGAATTTCACCTCAGAAAATGGTTTTTTGTTTTTTATCCAATCGTCAACCTGCAAATTTTCCAAACTTTAATGTTCTGTTTTCCTTTTAGAACAGAATGCTTTAAGCCTCTCATTTTAAAATTTATCATATCAAATTATATATGTATATGAGACATGGTTTCACTCTGTCACCCAGGCTGGAGTGCAGTGGCACGATTGTGGTTCACTGCTGCCTTGACTTCCTGGGCTCAAGCAATCCTCCCAACTCAGCCTCCCAAGTAGCTGGAACTAGAGGCACAAGCCACCACTCCCAGCAAAGCATTCAACAGACTTGAATCTCTTGAATGTTTTGCTCCTTAGAAATTTCTTCAACCAGATATGCTAACTCATTTCCTTTAAGTTAAAAGTTCCACAGATCATTAGGACAGGGGACTAGAGTCACTTTTACTGTAGTTTCCAATAAGTTCCTCATCTCTATCTGAGACTACCTCAGCCTGGATTTCATTGTCCACATCACTATCAGCATTTTGGTCAAAGCCATTCAACAAGTCTCTAGGAAGTTCTAAATTTTCCCAAATTTTTCTGTATTCTTCTGAGCCCTCCAAACTCTTCCAACCTCTGCCTGTTACCCAGTTTTAAAGCCACTTCTACATTTTTGGGTATCTTTTCAGCAATGCCCCACTCTATTGGTACCAATTTACTGTATTAGTCTGTTCTCATGTTGCTGATAAAGACATACCCAAGACTGGGTAATTTTTAAGAAAAAGAAATTTAATGGATTCACAGTTGCACATGACTGGGGAGGCTTCACAATCATAGCAGAAGGCAAAAGGCATGTCTTACATGTGGCAGGCAAGAGAGAAATGAGAACCAATTGAAAGGGGTTTCCCATTATAAAACCATCAGATCTCTTGAGACTCATTCACTACCATGAGAACAATATGGGGGTAAATGCCCCCATGATTCAATTATCTCCCACCGGGTCCCTCCTATAACACATGGGAATTATAGGAGCTACAACTGAAGATGAGATTTGGGTGGGGACACAGTTTTCTATAGAAAATATTCACTGGGTGTGGTAGCTGGTGCCTGTAGTCCCAGCACTTTGGGAGTCTAAGGAGGGAGGACTGCTGAGGCCTAGTGTTCAAGACCAGCCTGGGCAACAGAGTGAGACCCAGTCTCTACAGAAAAATTAGTAATTAGCTGGGAGTGGTGGCTTGTGCCTGTAGATCCAGCTACTTGGGAGGCTGAGTTGGGAGGATTGCTTGAGCCCAGGAAGTCAAGGCAGCAGTGAACCACAATCGTGCCACTGCACTCCAGCCTGGGTGACAGAGTGAAACCATGTCTCATATATATATATATATATATAAAATTTGATATGATAAATTTTAAAATGAGAGGCTTAGTTCTTCTTGCTAAAATTAATAGAAAAGATTCCTGTCCATTTCCCTTGTTGTATATATAAAAACATATGGCACAGCCAGGCACGGTGGCTTATGCCTATAATCCCAGCACTTTGGGAGGCCCAGGCAGGTGGATAATTTGTGGTCAAAAGTTCAAGACCAGCCTGGCTAACATCATGAAACCCCATTTCTACTAAAAATATAAAAATTAGCTGTGTGTGGTGGCATGGGTCTGTAATCCCAGCTACTTGGGACATGAGACAAGAGAATTGCTGGAACATGGGAGGTGGAGATGGCAGGGAGCTGAGATCACACCATTGCACTCCAGCCTGGGTGACAGAGTGAGACTCCATCTCAATCACAAATAAAACATTGACATATATATAACATATATATGGCATACATAAAACGTATTTATATATAAGGCATATATATATAAAAACATGTATAAAACAGAGGACAGCGATAGGAATTTTTTCTCTTAATTTTAATGAGAAGAATTAGCTTCTTATTTTTAAATTTATTTATGCTTATGGTACCTAGAAGTTGTAATGTTTTTACAAAACAATTGTAGCAGATTTTTGTTAGTAACAAAAATTTAATAATCTTATAGTGAGACTTTATTTACAAAACAGGACCAAAACCATTATTTTACATTTATGATTAAGAATGCTGATTTCAAAGTAATCTACCCTAAGTTGCTTCACAGTGGAGTTTTTATTCAAGTGGCAGGAGTATAGCTAAAGTAGAATGAAAAGGCATTACTTATACTTCTGAAGATATTCTAACCTAGCATTTATCAACATTATCTACATTCTTGTCAGAATACATATTTTATGGTTAAGGACTGCTCCAGTTTTTGCAATGAAAGATGAGAAAACTTAGATTAATGCTTCCACCTAATAACAGTAACAATTGCTAGAAGCATATATTTTAAAAATATTGTATAAACCAGTGAGGACTCAGAAAGACAGAAATCCCAAGGCCCAATATATAAATAAAGTTATGTTAACAGAGACATAATCACTAAATCTACTCTTACCTTGGGGGAAGTTGCTGATAAAACTTTCTTGAGCTTTGATTTGATAGCATTACACAGTCAGAAAAAGTTAAGGCCCAGGACCTGGCCAAGGATGAATTCTATAAGATTTGTTATTCCCAATAAAATTGGAACATCAAAGGTCTAAGTGCATTGAATTATGGTATACTAGATTTTATCCCACTCTATTCCCAGATCATCCTGAATCTCCAGGGGTGTCAGAAAAGGCTGTCATGCCTCTGAGCAGGGTAGTAGAATAAAATGGAAAGGGGAAATTAAGATTTTTGGTCAAGGATCTGCCTTTATATGAATTTGCTCTGTCAGTATGCTTAGGTTGGGGTAACCAAGGAATCTCAAAATATGGACTTTATTTGAAGAGATCCCTGACTTGTAGTGACTCACAACTTGCAAAAAGCGTATGTAAAATGTTGTTGAAATAGGGCTTATTAATATTTTTATTGGTTTTGGAGTCAAAGTTATGAATTAACTTGGCAGAAAAGACATGGTGTGTTGACTTCCTAAAAAATTGTATGATTTTCATTTGTTCAAATGTTGTTTTGAGTTTTTAGTAGTATTTAAAATTTTTCTTCATGGATATTCCTTGTTGTTTATTCCTAGATATTTTAAGTTTTTTGTTGTCACTGTAAACAACCTTTTCTCACTTTGTGTCTTCTAGACTTTACACATATATATAAAATAGCTTATATATATAATAGCCTATATATACATATATAGCATCTATAGCTTATATATTCATATATAGGCTATTATTTTATACAGAAAATTTAATAGTTAGCTGGGAATGGTGGCTGGTGCCTGTAGTTCCAGCTACTTACTTGGGAGGCTGAGTTAGGAGGATTGTTTGAGCCCAGGAAGTCAAGGCAGCAGTGAGGCTATTATTTTACAACCTATATATAGATATATCTATATATCTATATATAGCATATATATGCATATATGCTATGTATAGCTTATATATACATATATAAGGTATATGTGCTATATATGTGTATATATAGGCTATATTTTCTACATGTAAATTTTATAACTTACTGTATTCTTTTATTTTTAGTAAAAATTTTTCAGTATATTCTTGTCTTTGCTAGATCATAGTCATCATTTTGACACTAGATTATTTGAATTGACTTTTGTTTCCAATGATATTGGCTTATACATACAGTGCTATGTTAAATACTATAAGTGGTAACAGGTATTCTTTTTTCTATTTTGATGAAAATGTGTCTAGTATTTATACATATAGATATATGAAATATTCTCTATAATTATATTTGACACAAACATTATGTCAATATATGAATACTTTTAAAGTATCCAGTTTTCCTACATCTTTGAGTAATTTCTATGAAGAATAAATTTTCAGTTTTTTCAAATTTCTTCTCAGTATCTGTGAAGATAATCATATAACCTTTTCATTAGCTCTATTGGGAAAATCTTAGTTTTACATCTCCTAATATTAATACATCCTTGTAATCTGGGAATAAACCATGAAGATTCATAATTTTATTATTTTAAATTGCTACTAATTTTTGTTTAGTAAGATTTTATTTAGTATTTTTACATCAGTATTTATAAGTATAATTAATTTATCACTTCTTGGGTATGTGAGAACTCTACCTAAATTTTAGTAATTATAAAATAACAACCACCAAAACATACATGCACCACCACACTTGTCTGGAAAATATTTCAAAAATTTAATTGATTAGTTGTGGGCACAGAAGTGGAACAGAGTGAAGCTATTTTACCTAACACTTAAGATTATTTGGAAGGGATTATGAAAAGGGGGCTCAAGGACTACTTTCGGGTGGGTGGCAAGGAGCTGAATAGAAATATGTAATTTGCAAATGAGAGGAAGGGAAGAGAAAACAAAAGAGTAATATGATCTAATGAGTTAGACATCATGGATGTCTAAACCTGAAGGAGAGTACTGAGAGGGTGTCTGTGTGATAAATTTGTAAGAACTGAGGTACCTGATATAGTTGTAGAATGATCTAATTCCCCTGACGGAGTACGTTGTACCCCTTCTTCCATGGTGCCTAACCTTTCTTACTCTCCCAACATAATAGCCTTGAGTTAGTTATGTGAGCAACTAAGGGCAGGGAAAGTAGAGAGAAATGCAACTCCTTTCACTGGTCCCACTTTGGTGGAAGTATCACCTTGTAGAAAAATCCCAGAACAGGCCGGGTGCAATGGCTCACACCTGTCATCCCAGCACTTTGGGAGGCCGAGGTGGGTGAATCACCTGAGGTCAGGAGTTCAAGACCAGCCTGGCCAACATGGTGAAACCCCATCTTTACTAAAAATACAAAATTTAGCTAGGCGTGGTGGCAGGCGCCAGTAATCCCAGCTACTCCGGAGGCTTCCGAAGGAGAATCGCATGAACCTGGGAGGCAGAGGTTTCAGTAAGCCGAAATCGTGCCACTGCATTCCAGCCCTGGCAACAAGAGCGAAACTCTGTCTCAAAAGAAAACAAAATAAAAAATAAATAAGAGAGAATCCCAGAACAAGACCAGCTGTACAGTGCAGCCCAAGACAAAGAGTTAACACTTAGGAATCCAGGAGCAAGAATGTGAACTAGTTTAGGAATCAATATGAGACAGATCATCTTATCCTGAACTACTAGAGGAAGGTGACACTTGAAAGGCGAAAAGGCAAAAATGTAGCGGTATGATAATCAAGTCTTCCCTTGCATAGCATTTAAAATCTGAATGTCAAATTCATATGCATAATTTAATTTGAACTTTATAGGAATTAAATTATGGGTGGGATGTAGGTAGAGCAAGTCATATTACTAGTTTCTCAGTGAATAAGATTACAGTGTGAGAGGTCATGTGCTTAGTCCAAGGCCACACAGCTAATAAGAGGGGGAGTCAGGGTTACACCTAGGTTTCCTGAAACTTTTTCAGTTTATTTTTCATAATAATTCAAACACATATAAACCACACGTGCCTGAAAAAACACGTCTGCAGTCACCTTCACCTCCAACCTGGAATGGGATGTGTTTGACAGTATTTGGCTATCATTGACTTGATGTGATTCTTCAAGACCCTCCTAGTGGTGACCAAGCAGTGCCAGCTGAACACCCAAGTTAAGAAGAGGAATTGAGCCACTAAAAAAAGAAGTTGAATCTTGATTTACTAAAACTCCGATTACACCTAAGATGCCATTTCTGTGCACATCGGATATCTCTCAAGGTATTCTCAACTGCAATCAAAATATGTATGTGTGCTTTCTTGCTTTGAAAAACGATGACTCTGCTAAAAGTAATTCAGTAAAGATCTCTAATCATTGCCAGTTTGACAGATATAAATCAAAATAAACTTCTTTTAGAGGAAGTAAGTTGCTCAATGATTCAGTAAGCTGATCTTTGAAATGTGCTTCTAGTAGTCTATGAATATGATGCTATGCCTGGATGACATGTTAGATTTCCACTTGGCCGCTTGCAAAGATTAATGACCAGTATTGCAGACAAGAAAAATTGTACAGATTCTGGATAAATGCATAGCACATCTTATAGTTTCCCTAAACAGCACTTGAGTTTTTTTTCCTCCTTGTGTGAAAGCTATATTTTTACTCCTACCAATAAATGAGAGCATATTCTAGACTTTCAAAGAGTATTAAGAAATATATAATGTGGCCAGGTGCGGTGGCTCACGCCTGTAATCCTAGCACTTTGGGAGGCCGAGGCGGGAGGATCACAAGGTCAGGGTTTTGAGACCAGCCTGGCCAACATGGTGAAACCCCGTCTCTACTAAAGATACAAAAAAAATTAGCCAGGCACTACCAGTAGCATGCGCCTGTAATCCCAGCTACTGGGGAGGCTGAGGCAGGAGAATTGCTTGAACCCGGGAGATGGAGGTTGCAGTGAGCCGAGATCGTGCCATTGCACTCCAGCCTGGGCGAGAGGGTGAGACTCTATCTCAAAAAAAAAAAAAAAAAAAATTATATATATATATATATATATATATATATAGAGAGAGAGAGAGAGAGAGAGAGAGAGAGAACTCTGTTAAGCTATATTTTGTCTCAGTAAACCCCAATCCCCATGCCTTTTATTACAAGTAGGGTCACCATCTTGTATTTCAAATTGTTTGACCCTGTACCGTGGGATATATTTGACAAATGTACTCTTAACACATTTTTCAGAAACAATTCCAGAATATAAATCTTAAACTTGCTGATTGCAGAAGATAAAACTATTTAAAACTTTTCAGGTATTGTGAAGACTAAGTGCCATTCTATGAAGCATAACAATATTTTTACCACTGTACTTTTAGGAATTATGTATTTTAAGCTGGCAAAGTACTTTTATGTAATCTGACCTTTAACAGGCAAAGTACTTTTATGTAATCTGACCTTCAATAGCTGGCTCCAGGAGACTAGCTATGATTAAAATTATTTTCTACTGATTTTATTTATTGGATTTTAGTGGGCATCATCTATGTGAATTTTAATAAAATGCTGATAATGATATGGCCAGTCCAAGTGTTACAACCTAATTTTGCTTGTGACAATATGTGAACCATTTATAAGGTTGACAAAATGTAGGATCTACAGAATATAATTTCCTTCTGTACACGGCCAAACTAAACTACTGCATGCTAATGAACCTCACGCTAAGGAAGTCCAGATGGCTGAAATAATAGTTTCATTTAGGCAAAGAAATAGGGAGATTTTAAGTTGGCTGTCTTTGTTAAATCTGAATTAACTTTTCTTTATAAGGGAACTTTCACCCCAATTAAATAAACTCTGTATTGTAGTTGATTACTTAAAAATCAACTCCAATTGTTGCTAATTTAAGAAAATATTTTTAAATTAAGTACCTGCTGTAACAAATATAATTGATCATTTTAAAGTATTTTTTTAGTTTTTAGAGTAATTTAAAAGCTATTAAGTTTATATAAATATGAACAGTAAGGTTTTTGAAGGTAGAAACTCTCATTTTTTAAAAAGTTTCTTATAATAGAAAATGGGACATTTGGCCAGCCATGGAGGCTCACGCCTGTAACCCCAGCTCTTTGGGAGGCCAAGGTGGGCAGATCACCTAAGGTCAGGAGTTCGAGACCAGCCTGACCAACATGGCGAAAGCCTGTATCTACTAAAAATACAAAAAATCAGCCAGGCATGGGGTACGTCCCTGTAATCCCAGCTGCTTGGGAGGCTGAGGCAGGAGAACCACTTGAACCCAGGAGGTGGGGGTTGCAGTGAGCCAAGATTATGCCACTGCACTGCAACCTGGGCAACAGAGCGAGACTGTCTCAAAAAAAAAAAATGGGACATTTTACATTTGGGTTCAATTAATGGTGTGGAGTGGATAAACTGGTGAAGACTAGTGCTCAAAGACCATGCATGCCAAAATGTAGAAATAGCTTCACTTTTGAAACGCAATCCTTTCATTTTTCTTACGCTGCTCCAAAGGAAACATTCCTTGGGATGATTCATATATTAATAGCTGTATCTTTTTCAACACAAAAGCAGAAATAAATGTGCAGTCTTGAATGATTTTCAGGGTAAAAACCACTAAAATGTTTGTGTGTGTCTGTTGCTTTTCTTTCTTTCTTTTATTTAATTTGGTAAATCATTGTCTTAAAATGATTTCTTCCTCCTTTGTGTTAACGTTTGTGCTCAGGAAAAGCTAGTGAAAGTCTAATATTTAAAATAACGCATCATTTAAGTGAATTGGTATTCAGATAACTGTCAAATGAAGAAGCACAAAAACTCTTTTACAAAGGATTAGAAGATGGATTTGGGTTATAAGGAAGTTTCATAATTGAGAAAGAAGACAGTAGAAGATGTCTATGTCAAATTTATAAAGGTCAATTTATGTAAACAAATATTTTTGATGTGGAAGAAAACATACTTCCTATGTCATGACTTTGGGAGATACGGTTTGTTTTCTTCACTAACATTTTGAAGAATCATTTTTATTTTATTATTTATTCATTGGTACAAATATAGGGGGTACCTGAAATTTTGTTACATGTACATAATGTGTAGTAGTCAAATCATGGTATTTAGGGTGTCCATCACTCAAGTATAGTATGTTTTTGTTAACTATAGTCATCCTGCTCTGTTAGCAAACATTAGATTTATTTCTTCTACCTATTTGTATGTTTGTACCCTTTAACCCACTTCTGCTCATCCTCTCCACACCCCCCAGCTCACCCTTTTCATTCTCTATTATCTATCTTTCTACTCTCTACCTCCCTGTGATCCAATTTTTAGGCTCCTACATAAAAGTGAGAACATGTGATATTTGTCTTTTGGTGCCTGGCTTACTTCACTTAACATAACGACCTCAAGTTCCTTCTATGTTGCTTCAAATGACATGGTTTCATTCTGTTTTATGGCTGAGTAGTATGTCATTTTGTATATATACCAATTTATCCATTCATCTGTTTATTTTAATTGAAATAGAAATTTGATTTCTTTTCCAAAAGTAACATTTTAGAACTCTCTGAATTATTAAGACTTCCTAATTGTATTTGTTGTGGTCATTTTACTTAAAGAGACATAAACTTTTATTTCCTATTGTTGTCAATCCCTGCCTACCCTAGCCCAACTCATTAGCTGGTGGTGAAACCCTCATCCTAGAGAATTAGTCTCTGAGCTTGCCTGAAACTCACCTGCTAGTAGACGCCTATGAACATTACTCATGTAACTAGCAGACCAGGTATCAATCTTGTCTACCTAGGATATTTGCTTGATGGAAATCTCTGGACTCCTCTGTACTCACTGACCTTCAGGAAGGTATCATGAGATTTTCCCAGTTGTGAGGTGCCGCATGGTTTTCTAGAGATTTCTAGTTCCATGGAACTGGGTTCTACAGTACTTGGTTGGGACCTTGAGAATTCTCCTTATCTTGAAAACTTCCTTTTCCCAGAGCAGAGCTCTGATATTCCATCCCAGTAGAACTCTGATATTCTATCCTAGCCAGGGCCTAGGATCCCATTTCAAACTTGGTAGATTGCGTGGAAATCTAACATCTTCCTCTCCTAACAACATTTTAAGCATTATAACTGATGAGAGATGCTCATAATTTTAGTTCTGACTGAAGATAGGACTTTCAAAAATATTGTCAACCACTTGTGGTTTTATTTGGTGTTTTGCTTTTGATCTATGAGGCAAAGTTGGAAGCATAGCATATACGCACAGAGAGGGACCACTTGGGCTGTCTCAGATACCTTTTCCTTAATAAATTGACATCCACACTAGCATTCCTAATTCCAGAGGAGGAGCAACTGTAGTGAGCAGACTTACGGCTGTAAGATGAAGTGGGTCAGCTGTAGGATGGGCCATCATACCTTGACTGTCAATATTCCGTATTAAATAGAGAAGCAGTGAAAGAGAGGAACTAGTAAGTTATCTAAGAGGATTCATTGTCAGATTTTTCCTTTATCTCATTACCTTTGGTCTTTTTCCAAATAGGAACAAGATATAAGAAAGAAAGGACATTTAAAACAGTAGCCCAAATGATGGAAGGTGTCCCTGACCAACCTGGGTCCTCTGCCAGAATCAGAGAAAGGTGACTCATTGCCAGTTTTGGGAGTTATTATGGGTTGGGGGAATCTCGGAGGATAGTCTCTCCCATGAGGTGGCTTTCTATACTGCCTGAAGTTGCTTTAATGGTTTTTAGGAATAAGGTAGGGAAGGACAGGGAGAACATTCTGTTTTATTTTGATTTCTGGTTTCAAGCCTGCATTTATTGCTCTACGACTAGCTCCATTTACATGCAAAAACCCTGACAATAATCCATTCCTTTATGTGACAATTCAAGCTAGATGCATTCTGGTGGATTACTCCTGATACCTACAATAGTATACGGTGTATATACAGTATAAATGAGCCAGTACAACATGGTCCATCGCTTCTTAATGTTAGTGCTGTATGTCTAGCTGTAATAGGTACTTAGCAGTACAACCTCTGAAAATGATTTGTATCGTTTCATTTTTGCTTATTGCACAAGAGTAGCTTACTGCACTTATGTTGTATACTTATGAGTCCAACTCAAGTAGGCAGAATTTTCAGCTTTTAAACTTAAGGAGGAGAGCATCTTAATTTTATTGTTTTTGCTAATGCTGTTAACAGCTGTCCTGACAATAGCTTTTATGAGAATAAATGCTTTCTGACAAAAATTTCCTGTTAGCATACGCTTGTGAAACTGTACATCAGATCAAACTAAACCAAATTTGTCTCCTACTTGCCACGATGTCTCCTCTGGAGTCTTATTTAGATGTCTGGATCTCTCAGGACAGGCTCTTGTTTTATCAGTAAACATCCTGCTCCAGCAGTCTTCATCAAAACTTCCATACAATCAGACTTAACATCCAGTAACCTTTAATGCATGCAAAAATGCATTCCCTAAGAAAGTGACAATATGCCTCTGTCAGGAAAGTGACAAACCTTTGCCTCTATTATTTTTTGTCATTTTTTTTTCAGAGGCAGAAAGCTGGTGCAGGTAATTTTTCCTCTTCTCTGTCTCATATTGCTCTGTTCCTTCCCTTGACTTCAAAACACATCAAATTATCTACCAATGAAAAATAATTGAAGAAACATGAACTTTTTCCAGCAAGTATAGGAAAAGGAAAATTTTACCTTGTCTATTTTTTCTTTTAATTCTGACAAATATAAACAGCATCTCATTGAATGTGGAGCATTTCTGTTTGCCCTGTGTATATTAGCTGTCCTTGAATTCTTTGTCTTTCTTCCTTTATTTTTGGGAGTTGCTAGTAATGTTATTTTTGAAATACTGTTCATGATTCACTTTTCAAACATATAAAGAAAAGTCATGTCAGCTTGTGCATTTTACGTGTTAGGAAGATGAATTTAAAGATGAGATATTCATAAAATATTTTATAATAAATGTTCTCTTATTGTAAAATCAATTCATCAAACTTAGAGGTTTAAGTACATAACTGAAAATAACCCCCAAGTGAGCAGTCATAAACTTCAGACAGAATATAAAGTACCATTAAGTCCCAGAAACAATAAAAGGATAAATATAATATGGCTAATAAAGTGCAGATATCTTAAAACTGATAGGAATACAAAAAAAAAGAAGTAGAAAAATCAACACATAATAAATAGGCATAAGTGAAAGGCGGAACATTCCACAGAGGGCCCTAGTGACTGTTAGTGAGAGATCATTTAAACCAAATGAGCGCAATGTTTTTGAGCGTTGCAATAGGTGGTCGCCATAGGATAATAAGTCACAGTCTCTTGGTACTTCCATTATTCCCTAATTTTGAATAAAGTGCCTTTGAAAATAGAATTACTTTAAAGCACAGAAACCTCAGTGGAGCAATATTTCCTGTAGAAAAGGGTTCCACATGAAGTGGGTCTTCCTTGGCTTCTTCCAGTGGGATTTAACTAGGAAGAAGTGGTAGGCTTTCTTTATGAAGCACTATTAACATATCAGGTTGTCCCAATACATGGACCCCAAGCACAGCTAGAGTGTGAGTATAAAAGTTGAAGCAAATTAAATACACCTATATAATGTGAAATAATATATAGCAGTCAAAATATTGTGTCTTAACATGGAAATATTAGTTTAGAAGGACATAAACCATTTATTACATAATTTAAAAATATTATTTGACCTAATAATCCTGAAAAGAAGGCAACCTTAGGATAATCCTTGTTGGAAAAAATAACTCTATGGAATTCTGTGCTGACAATTTATTAAACATTCTATGTTATAGAACATAAATGAAAATACACTCACACACAAATTCCTAATTCAGAGTTTATTATTAGTATTATATCATAGTCACTTCCCTGCTTCAAGTATCTTGCAAAGTACTAATCTTTTGAATGAGAATGTTGTCTTTTTTGACTTCAGTGGACAGTATCATTTTATTAGAACACAATCATTGTTATTTATAAATGTGATCCTTTTACTTATTAATCTCTTCAAGAGACTTGTATCTATTTATGTATCTTTTGTGTTTTTTTCCAACTCTGGAAATCTTTTTCTCAACACAGCATAAAGTAATACAGTTTTAAGCATTTAAAGGTTTAAACTTTAATGGCAAAATACTCGGAAGCTTTTGGAAATCATGCTGAATAAACATCACACTTTCCTAACACTTAATGGTTATTGATGTTAAAGTACTATGCCATCAATAAAAAATTATAAATCAAAGTACTTGCAGAGGAAAGGAGAAATAAAATTAGAAAATAGTCTCAGTAGGATGAATTATTAAATAAAAACATCATCTTAAAACATAATGGATTCTGTTTTCATTAGAACTTCCAACGACAAATCAGATTTTCTTTCTCTTATTAAAATTGTTGGAATGTTTAAAGATGCACTTTCCCAAAATATTGAGAAGCAGGGGAAAGAACCAGGCCTATGTAATTCTGAAATGCAATAAACCCAGAACATTAACAACCTTTCCCCGTCCCCATGTGTCTTGACCTTGCTCAACTCTGTCACCTCATCTAATCAATTCTCCTCCTTTAGCATCATGCCCAATCATATTGATTTCTCTTCATTTCCATGATCACAACTAGCTTGTACTCTGTCAGATTCTTTGAAATTGAATTTTTTTCTATTTTGAATTCTCTTTCTTCAGCTATTTGAATAGACGGTCATTTTCACTCTTCATATCTCCATTCAGTATGTCCCTCACTGTGGTAGATTGCTTCCAAATATGGTCAACAATTATTATTCCATTATTTCATTCCTCTTCATGCATGCAATTCCTCCCATTCAATTCCAACAGGTGAACTCTATTTTACCTCCTTTTGAATCTGGGCTGGTCTTAAGATGGACTGATCTTATAATTCTCTTTGACTCATAGAATGCAGCAGAAGTGTCACCTGAGAATTCCTAGCTTAGACCTTAAGAAGACATGTAGTTCTTGCTTTGGCTCTGTTGGGAGTCAGACTCCACATGTTGTTAAAAAGTTGACACCTTCACATTGTCAAGGAAAAGAAGAACGGCCTCGTTTGGTAACTTCAGTGGATCAGAGGGTTATTCTTTCCCAGAGATACAAGAAAACAGTTTCTCTATTCTAACTAACACTAATGGACTGATATATCCATCTCTGAAACACTTGCTATGGGTATAAAAAAGAGCCTCGTCTATTGTCTTAATACAACCGTGGTGCAAGAGAATGTGTTTCATTTTAGGAGAATGTAAACCTAGCAAGAGATGTATTAGAAGGGGCTAAATTATACCTATATACTCAAGATTTTGTTTTTAGCAGTTTAATTCATAAATCCTGGCAACGTTTACCCATATGTATCACCTAGAGATTTGTTATTTACTATTTCTTCTGCCTCAGACTTTTGACTGAATGCCAGCACAATTTGTAAATCTGGATATGGATTTTTTGGAAATTTGCATTCCTGATTTAACTTATTTATAGTAGTTTTCTTTAGGATAATATTTTTTCTGTGGTAGATACATTTTAGGTTATGTCTTTCCATGTTTTTATCTCTAGTATCTAACACAGTCTTGCACATAGTAGGAGCACATCTATTTGTTTTGAGAAAATAAGAATATTTTAAGGGCTACATTTTTTCTTTAATAGAGTAAATAATGTATTACTAGTTAAAGCCATTGAAATACTCTTCAAACACAGGATATTTTACGGAAAGTTGTTCAATAGCTCTAAGGTTCCAGAAATAGACATCTTTTCCGTTAATACCACTTCATCTGTGGGTTCAGAAAGTTCAGTAAGTCTTCAGAATGTGAGAGGGAACATGCTGATCTGTTCAAGAAGATATGGGACACAATTTGTGTTCTATTTATTTTGCAGTGTTCAAGGGTAAATGTAATACTTTCTGGATGTTGTTTGGGAGCTTGGAAACCCCCCAGATGGAATTGATGTTACAGGTATATTTTACTCCTTTGGAGATAATATTAATACATCTTTAATTTATTCTTTTTCTTTTATAATAAAAAGTAATTCAAAACCCTTAGACTGTGACGGTGTCGGTATCTACTGGCTTGAAGCACTCTAAGGAGGAATTTCAGCGGCGTAAGTCATTGTGTGCCATTAGAAGTGCCATTGCTTTATTAATCTATGGACAAACTGAGTTGTCACAAAGTATTGTAAAACAGCCACAATAAAAACCTCAATAACATGTTCCTTTATCCTCCCTTCTTGTCATCATTATTCTTTACCTTGCTCTATTTTTTTCATCCCTTTAAACAAATTTAATACACTTTTTACTTTGGAATAATTTTGTACTTACACAAAAGTAACAAAGATAATTCAGAGAGTTTTTGTATACCCCTCATCCACTTTTGCATATTTGCAACGTCTTATATTACTATGGTTCATTTATTAAAACTAATAACCTGGCATTCCTATACCTAAACTCCAAAATTTATTTGGATTTGTCTAGTTTTTCCATTCATTTCCTCTTTCTTTCCAGGATTAAATCCAACATACCCCATTCCATTTAGCTGCCATATTTCTCCTTTCTTTTCTTTACTTCTCTGCTCTTTCTCTTCTAATGCTTCACTTGACTCACCATTCCCTCTCAATTACAGCAGTATTTATGTTATTATCTTAGTTTCCTCAACACCTTTTTTTTCTCCTTAACTCTCTTCAGTCTAGTTTTGTTTTCAGGTGCTCCACTTTTACTGTTTATTCCCAGAAATATTTAATGAACATCTACGATGTGCCAGACACTGTGCTCAACATTTATTTACAATGATGAGCAAGGCACAGTCTTGAATACAGAGAGCTTACAACCCAGGTTCTTCTTAGGTTTCCAACTTTAATACAACAGTCTTTTCTTACCCAAGTCATCTTTCTTGACCTCAGCTTCTTTTGGTCATTTTCCTTAACCTCTTTTGAAAACTTCTTGTTCTTGGATTTCAATTGTATCCTGATAAGAAGTAACTCTCTCAAATAAAGTGACTGGTTTTGACATGAGCCCTATGGAATTAGTCTCACCGCTTTATATTTTCAACATTTCTTCTTATAATTATGTTGCCCTTTGTCCTTCTTCTTTCTTTCTTCTAAAGGAGAGTCAACAGTTACCTCTAGGATGATGGTTCACAGATACATCAAACTCATCTTTAGTGTTCTAATTCCATTTCATCATTGGGTCCTCAACATATATTTTCCATTCTCTCCAGACCAATTTTCTAGTAGCTTTGCTAACCTTACTTTGAGTATTGTTCATTTAACCTTGCTTTATTAATCTATAGTGAGGAAATGTAGATTGTGAGTATGGGCAATGAAATTTATATTTTAGTTATGTTTTACTCATTTGGAAATAACTAATGTTACAAATCATTAATTTTTCTATTTTTTCTTTCATAATAAACAGTATGTATTAGTCCATTTTCATGCTGCTGATAAAGACATACCCGAGGCTGGGAACAAAAAGAGGTTTAACTGGACTTACAGTTCCACATGGCTAGGGGGGCCTCAGAATCATGGCTGAAGGTAAAAAGCACTTCTTACATGGCAGTGGCAAGAGAAAAAAGGCAATAGAAGCAAAAGCATAAACCCCTGATAAACCCATCAGATCTTGTGAGACTTATTCACTATCACAAGAATAGGACAGGAAATTTCAGCCCCCATGATTCAATTACTTCCCCATGAGTCCCTCCCACAACCCACAGGAATCTGGGAGCTACAATTCAAGTTGAGATTTGGGTGGGGACACAGCCAAACCATATCACAGTAAATTAGAAACTACTGATGTTTTCATTTACATTGTGTTTTCTCTCTTTATTTATATCATAAATGATTTCAATACAGAAGATAATTTGATTATATTCACATGGGGATTTTTTAAGATAAAATTTTTATTTTAGATCAAGTTTAGGTTTACAGAAGTAATTTGTGGGCGAGGTGCGGTGGCTCACGCCTGTAATCCCAGCACTTTGGGAGGCCAAGGTGGGCGAATCACGAGGTTAGGAGATTGAGACCATCCTGGCTAACATGGTAAAACCCTGTCTGTACTATAAAATATTAAAAATCAGCCAGGCGTGTTGGTGGGTGCCTGTAGTCCCAGTTACTCGGGAGGCTGAGGCAGGAGAATGGCATGAACTCGGGAGGTAGAGCTTGTAGTGAGCTGAGATTGTGCCACTGCACTCCAGCCTGGGTGACAGAGCAAGCAAAACTCTGTCTCAAAAAAAAAAACAAAGAAAGAAATAATTTGTAAAGATAGGACAGATAGTTCCCATATACTGCACTCCTACAGTTTCCCCTAGTATTAACTTCTTACATTAGTATGGTACCTTTGTTGTGATGAATACAATATTATTGATAAATTATTGTTAAGGTCCATACTTTATTTAGGTTTCCTTGGTTTTCATTTAAGGTCCTTTTTCCATTTCATGGATCACTGTCAAGATAGCATATATGAGATATAATCATCATGTCTGTTTAGGCTCTTCTTGTTTGTGACAGCTTCTCAGACTTTCCTTGTTTTTGATGCCTTGGCAGTTTTAAGCAGTCCTAGTCAGCTATTTTGTCCAATGCCCTTTAATTTTGAATTGTATTTTTTTCTCATGATTATGCTGTGGAGAAAGACCACAGACGCAAATTGCCATTTTACCAAATCCTATCAAAGACACATACTGTCAACATGACTTTTCACTGTTGATGTTGAGCATGGTCACCTAACTAAGGTAGTATTCTTCAGGTTTCTAACTGTATTCATTTTCCCCCTTCCTATTCTGTACTCTTTGGAAGTCACTAAGAGTAGCTAACACATAAAGAGTGGAGTGTATCTGTATAAATTATTTGGAATTGTTCTGCACAGGAGATTTGTCTTTCTCCCCCATTTGCATATTTAATCTTTTAATTTATATCAGTGTGAACACATGGATATTTATTTTATCACTTGGATAACAAACCAATACCACTTTATTTTTTTTTGCTCAAGTTGTTTCATCTTTGGCTATTCTTTTAGTTGGCTCCTCTGTCCCTTTGACATACCCCAAACATTGTGAGACTTTTGTTTTATTTGGCATTTTCTTACTTTCTAGCACTGTAATGCTCCATGCTTGTTTTACATTGTTTTGGTCCTAGTCCTAGAATTATCTATTTTTCCAAGAATCTCAGGTTTATTTTTTCTTTTCCTTTGAGAATGGCATTAGAAACCAGGACATGGATGTAATCAGTCATTTTTGAAAATAATCTCTTGGATGTTTTCTCTTTCCTGACCAATATTAGTGCCACCTCCTTAGGCTGTGGTCCAACATACAGTATTTGTGGACTTTTATATTTTCTTGCTAACATCTGCCAAAATAATATTTCCAAGATTTTTTCAAACATTCCACTGAGTACTTACATACATATATCATCACACACCTTGCCTTTGTGACCAGTGCTAAGCTTTTCAATCATTTTGTCCTATTGTACTTATCAAATTTTATTCTCTGTCTTTCAAAATACCCAACCTGCTTTCTAGTTGGGCTGACCCTTTGCAGCCTCTCATAAATAAAATACTCATTCTTGTTTCTGCTTTTTTAATACAATTTTCTTATGTAGGATTTTCTCACTTTCAGATATAATTCCAGACTCATCTCCATATATTAATTATCAGATTTTGTTAGAATAATTTGAATGTACTTAGACATCACCAGCTTGTATGTACAAATGAGGTCACATTAATATGTGTGCCCAATTATAATTGAGTGGCTTTTACTCCTACATGCAAAGTGTCTACTCTACCTTATTTTTTTTTTTTTTTTTTTCAGATGGAGTCTTGCTCTGTCACCCAAGCTGGAGTGCAGTGGCTCGATCTCAGCTCACTGCAGCCTCCACCTCCTGGGTTCAAGTGATTCTCCTGTCTCAGCCTCTCAAGTAGCTGGGATTACAGGTGTGTGCCATCATGCCCGGCCAATTTTTGTATTTTTAGTAGAGAAGGGGTTTCACCATATTGGTCAGGCTGGTCTTGAACTCCATCCGCCTCAGCCTCCCAAAGTGCTGGGATTATAGACGTGAGCCACTGCACCCGGCCATGTCTACTCTATTTTTAAAGTTTGGTTTTTGTTTGTTTGTTTGTTTTTTGCCTCTCCTATAGACTCTCTATAAGTCCTCAACCTATAACATTAATACAGTTAGCTTCTTGGGATACTTCTTCTTCCAGGGAAGTGTTTTAACCTCTGATCACGACTGCGGCTAAACATTTTCCTGTGTAATGGTTCGTCAAGCACCAAGCTATAGCATTGACCCTTTTAGAGTCATGCCACAGCTGTGTTGCTTGGGCTTTAAGGTGTCACAGTTTATACATCGGTTGAGATGAAGGGTATGGTACATTAAAATTAAGAATACAATAGTTCCCCCTTATCCTCAAGGGATACATTCCAAGACCTCCAGTGGATGCCTGAAACCATACATAGTACTGAACCCTACATCTACTATGCTTTTCCTATACATATATACTTCTAACAAAGTTTAATACCTAAATTAGGCACAGTAAGAGATGAACAACAATTGGTAATAAAATAGGATAATTATAACAATATGTTATGTGAATGTGGTCTCTCTCTTTCAAAATATCTTATCGTACTATATCCACATAGTTTTGAACTGTAATGACCAGCAGCAACTGAAACCATGGAGAGTGAAACTGAAAATAAGGGGAAACTATGGTAAAGTGAGGCCCTTGTATAAGTTAAGTTCAACCAGTCAAAATGTTCATCAACATCATTCAAGGAAGGCTTATTTATAAAGGGTCTTATGACGGGGGTGTGAGCAGGGTGTTAGGGAGCCATAGTAGTTAAGGAACCTAGACCAGCAGCAGAGGGGCTGCTACCGCACCAAGGATAGCCAAAGAGACAAGGGGTTGGAGAGTCACATCAGGCAGGCTACTTGAGTGCAGCAGAGATGGCCAGCATGAGGCAGTCTCTCAGGGAAGGAATAAATGATTTGCAGGGTAAAGATAACTGGACTCGAAACAATAGAGAATGGAGTAACTAAAAGCTCACATTCTCCTCTCTTTCTCTGACTGTTTCTGGAGTCCTTCTTGGCTGGCTGAAGACAATCGGAAATGAGAGGAAATGGTTCTCCTGTTAATACAATCTATACAAGTGAGCCTCAGAGAAATGAGAGGATGGAGAAGGGTAGAGAATGGCTCCAGAGCATAAAATGGACATACATGGAACTGTTCATATCTGCAATATATTGAGCAATCAGTTTTTTTTTCTTTTAATACTAAATGATGATTGTCATAATTAGCCACAAATATTATCAGGGTGTTGTAAAAACTGAATTTTATATCAAAACCCTTGAAAAATGAGAGAAAATACAATTATCACTTAATAAAAACAATAGTGCCTTGTACTTTGCATGGTCCTTATAATTCTAAGTACTTTTGCATACATAGTGTGATTTGATAGATATTAATGAAATAAATAATATATTTTGTAATATATTCTGGGTGCTGTTCTGAAGGATTTACATCCTACAACTCTGTAAGGTAGTCTCTTTTATAGATAAGGAAAATGAGACACAGGTAGGTTATCTAAGTTACCAATAGTAAAACCTGGATATAAACACAGAACCCGCCCTCAAAAACCAATGTACATGTGGCTTTTGATATGTACAATAAAAATTGATTGAATAATAAATCTGAGTTAATAGAGTTATTTTACATAAGAAATAAATGAAGACTTTAAAAGTATAAGGTGAAGTGCTTTGAATTCTTTTAAGTAAATAATTTAGCAATGGGACAGTAGCCGTAGTTCAGAGCTCTTTCCATTATTTCTTATTTGTAAGGAAGATTTCTTTAATAATCATAATGAGTTCATGTTTCAAGATCTTGTTAGAGCTAATGCAAAAAAATCAAATATAGGTAGCTAGTTGTAAAAAGTCACATTTTAGTTGTTATTAAAGACATACAAATATGGAATTGAACTTACTCCTTTTAGAAATGCTTGATTAGTTGTTGATGTCAGAGGTCCTCTGGCAATGCCTCCAAATTTCCTGTGATGATGAATGGTCATAACATCACTTTCATAGAACTTGTATCACTTGCTTTCCTTGGAGAGTGAGAGGTGGCGCTACCAGGTAACACAGGTGTCTACAGCTGCAGAATGTGTGTTGTTCGGATGCACTATGTTTTTTAATATTCCACTTGGGCAAAATACTTTCAACTCTTTCTGTCAGGGCTGTTGTTGATCAAAAGTTTTTAATCTTCAGCCTGAACATGGACAGTAGGAATTTATATTTGGCACCTGTGTTCTTTACTTTTTAATATTCTCTGTCATCCTCTAGCCTGGTATCCTTAAGATTCATCTGGGTTCCTTAAAAGGCATGTGTACGTTGAACTCTTTACCCTCAGTATACTTTTTAAAATTTGTCTAATTCAATACATTGCATCTTTATTTTTTTAAAAAAATACAACCCATTTGTTTTCTTTCTCTGAAATATTGTATATTTCAAAAGAATGATATGAACTTACCTTGTACTGAACATGAGCATTCTATGAAAGTTCATTTTTGTAATGTAAACCTTTCTACCGTTATTCTGCATCACACCGTGAGGAACCTTTGCATGTATGAACACAAAGCTTACATGCCCAGTTTCTTTCCATACCCTGGCTCCTTGTATTTAGTTGTGAATGCATCTGTGACATGAACATCCCTCAGAGAATAGACTTTGGGAACTAGCGTGTACTTGTCCTATATGCAAGTTTGGGATATTTAAGCAATGATTTCTGGTTCTCATACAGTCCAGAAAGGGATGAGTAAATTTCAAGTGGGCTCATTACTTTGACTTATGGGTGTTTTACCCTGTGGGAAACGGTATAGTCAGAAGAGAATTCAAGCCAAAGTCAAGATACCCAAAGTTCAAGGATCAGGTTAGGTCAGGAAATAAGACCCTTCTTGGGTCTACTGGTGAACTGATATTCAGAGTTTATTAAGAATTTCTACTTTGCAAATAAATCAAGAAGTGTATGTTTTCTTCATCTGGAACAAGAATTCAATGGAAGACTTTAAAATGTGTATGTCTTTTCATTTTTTTATATATATTTTATAATTTAAAAAATTATCGTAATTACCAAAAGTAGAAACTGGATTCCTACTAATGAGTGTCACTGTCTTTATATAACACAGAAGGTGAAAATAACATTGCATTTGATCTTTTAATGTATCATTTCCATTGCTTTTAAAAAAGTAATTTTGGCTGGGTGCGGTGGCTCACGCTTGTAATCCCAGCACTTTGGGAGGCCGAGTCGAGCAGATCATGATGTCAGGAGATGTAGACCATCCCGGCCAACATGGTGAAACTCTGTCTCTATTAAAAATACAAAAATTAGCTGGGCATGGTGGCATGTGTCTGTAATCCCACTTACTGGGGAGGCTGAGGCAGGAGAATCGCTTGAACCCAGGAGGCGGAGGTTGCAGTGAGCCAAGATCAAGCCACTGCACTCCAGCCTGGAGAATAGCGAGACTCCATCATATATATATATACATAAGAAATAAATGAAGACTTTAAAAGTATAAGGTGAAGTATACTCCATCATATATATATATACATAAGAAATAAATGAAGACTTTAAAAGTATAAGTATAAGGTGAATATATATATATATAAATATATATATATATTTTTATTATATAATATATAAAAAATAGAGAATGGAGTAACTAAAAGCTCACATTCTCCTCTCTTCCTCTGACTGTTTCTGGAGCCCTCATTGGTTGGTTGAAGACAATCAGAAGTGAGAGGAAATAAATAAATATATACTTATTTACCACATATAATATATATATGTACATATACATATATATACACACATATATATACACACACGTTTATATGAGTTTGATGAGTTTGGACATAGACATACATAAAACCATGACCACAAACAAGGTAATGCATATCATCACCTCCAAAAATTCTTTGTGGCCTGTCTTACATATTTTTATTTTTTTCTGATTAGAATACTTAACTTGAGATACACCCTCTTACCAAAAACTTTAAGAACACAATACAGTATTGTTAACTATAGGTGCTACAACTTATTCATCTTGCATATTAGAAACATTTTACCTGTTGAACAGAAGTAACTCCCCATTTCCCGCTCTCCTGCCAATGATTTCTTAGATATGATATCAGAAACATAGACAATAAAAGCACAAATAGACAAGTGAGACTGCATTAAAATAAATTTTTTTTATTGCAAGGGAAACAATCCAGAGAATAAAAGGCAACCTGTAGAATGTGAGATGATATTTGTAAACCACATATTTGATAAGAAGTTAATGTATAAAATGTATAAGGAATTCCTACAACTCAATAGAAAAAAAAAAAACACACAAAACATATTTGAAAACCTAAAAGAAATGTGTAACTTCCTAGAAGCACACAAGCTACCAAGACTGAATTATGAAGAAATAGAAATCTGAACAGAACTATAAAGAAGAAAGAGATTGAATCAGAGTCAAAAACATCCCAACAAAGAAAAGCCCAACAGTAAATGACTTCACTGGAGAATTCTACCAAACATCTAAAGAATTAACGCCACTTTTTCTTAAACTCTTTCAAAAAATTGAAAAAAACAAATGAATACTTACAAATTCAGTTTATAAGGCCAGCATTACCAAAGCCAAAGATATCACAAGAAAATAAAACAATAAATCAATCACTCTGATACAGATGCAAAACTCCTCAACAAAATACTAACAAAATGAATCCAGCAGTACTTTAAGAGGTTCATACCCAATGACCAAGTGGAATCTGTCTCTGGAATGCAAGAATCATTTAATATAAACAGATCAAATAATGTAATAAACCACATTAAGAGGATAAAAATCACATGATCATCTCAAAATATGCAAAAAAAGAATTTGACAAAAATCAGCACCTTCATAATAAAACCACTCAACAAACCAGGTCTAGAGGGAATTTACTTTAACATAATAATGGCCATATGTGACAAGCCCACAGCTAACATCATCTTCAATAGTGAAAAGCTAAAATATTTTTCTCTAAGATCAGGAGTTAGACAAGAATGCCCACTATCACCACTTTTATTCAACATGGTTCTGGAAGATCTTACCAGAACAATACGGCAAGAAAAAGACAAAAGACAGATAAATCAGGAATAAAATAAAATTACCTGTTTGCACATGACCTTGTCTTATATGTGGAAAACCCTAAAGACTTAACAAAATCTCTTAGAATTAATAAACAAATTCAAGCAATTTGCATAATACAAAGTCCACATACAAAAATCAGTTGTGTTTCTATACACTAACAACAAACTATCTAAAAAGGAATTTAAGACAACAATTCCACTTACAATAGTATCAAAAAGAATAAAACCCATAGAAATAAATTTAAGTGAAGAAGCTCATGTATAGGAAGAATTAATTTCATTAAAGTGGCCATACTGCCCAAAGCAATTTACAGATTAAATGCTCTTCATATCAAAATACCTGTGACATTCTTCACAGAACTATAAGAAACTATTTTAAAATTCATATGGAACCAGAAAAGAGCCCAAATAGCCAAGGTAATCCTAAGCAAAAAGAACAAAGCTGGAGGCATCATACTACCTGACTTCAAACTATTCTACAGGACTGTGGTAATCAAAACAACATGGTACTGGTACAAAAACAACCACATGGATCAATAGAACAAAATAGAGAGCCCCAAAATAAGGACACACACCTACAACCGTCTGGTCTTCGACAAAGCTAACAAAAACAAACAATGGTGAAAGAATTTTCTATTGAATAAATGATGCTGGTATAACTGGCTAGCCATATGCAGAGGACTAAAATTGGACACCTTCCTTACACCATATGCAAAAATTAATTCAAGATGGATTAAAGATTTAAATTTAAGACCCCAGACTATAAAAATCCTGCAAGATAACCAGGCAATACTGTCCTGGACATAAGAACAGGCAAAGATTTCATGACAAAGACACCAAAAGCAATTGCAACAAAACCCAAAATTGACAAATGGGAACTGATTAAACTAAAACAAAATAAACTGTCAACAGAGTAAACAGAAAACCTACAGATTGGGAGAAATATTTGCAAATTATGCATCTGACAATGACCTAATATCCGGCATCTATAAGGCACTTAAATTTACAAGAAAAAACCAAACAACCCCATTAAAAAGTGGGCACAGGACACGAACAGACATTTTTCTAAAGAATACATACATGAAGCCAACAAGCATATATATGTATATATACACACACACAGACACACACATATATATATACAGTTCAATATCACTGAGAAATGCAAATCAAAACTACAATGAGATACCATCTCACATCAGTCAGAATGGCAATTACTAAAAAGTCAAAAATTTAACTGATGCTGGTGAGGTTGTGGAGAAAAGGGAACTCTTGTACGTTGTTGGTTGGAGTGTAAATTAGTTCAACCATTGTGGGAAGCAGTATGGTGATTCCTCAAAGAGCTAAAAGCAGACCCACCATTCCACCCAGCAATCCCATTACTGGGCATATACCCAGAGGAATATAAATCATTCAACCATAAAGACACACACATGCAAATGTTCTCCGCAGCACTATTCACAGTGGCAAAGACATAGAATCAACCTAAATGCCCATCAGTGATACAGTGGATAAAGAAAATGTGCTACATATACAGCATGGACTACTATGCAGCTATAAGAAAGAACAAGATCATTTCTTTTGTGTGAACATTGATGAAGCCAGAGCCCATTATTCTTAGCAAACTAACACAGGAACAGAAATCCAAATACTGCAGGTTCTCACTTGTAATTGGAAGCTTAATGATGAGAACTCATTAACACAATGAAAGGAACAAAAAACACTGGGGAATACAAGAAGGTGGAAGGTTGGAGGAGAGAGAGGAGTAGAGCAAATAACTTTTGGGTACTTGGCTTAGTACCTGGGTAATGAAATAATCTGTACAACAACCCCCCTGTGACAGGATTTCAACTGTATAACAGACCTGTACATGTACCCCAAACATAAAATAAAAGTTAAAAAAATTCAAGAGGAAAGACATCCCTTTTTTTGTGGATTGAAGGACTTAATATGGTTAAGATTTTCATACTACAAAAAGGATCTACAGTTTCAATATAATTCCTATCAAAATTGCAATGGTATTTTTTTCAGAAATAGAATAAACAATACTGAGATTCATATGAAGCACCAAGGGCCCCAAACAGCTGAGACATCTTGAGAAAAAGAACAAAGCTAAAGGGCTCCTACTTCTTGTCTTCAAAACATGTTATAAATCTACAGTGATCAAACCAAGATGGCACTTGCCAAAAGAGAGACACGTGGACCAATGGAACAGAATATAGAGAATATAGAGACTAGAAATAAATCTAGATGTTTATCATCAAATGATCTTCCACAAGAGTGCCAAGACTATGCAATGAGGGAAGGATAGACTCTTCAACAAATGGTGTTGGGAAAACTGAATATCTACATGCATAAGAATGGGATTGGCCCCTGCCTTATACCATGAAAAGTTAATTCAAAATGGATTAAGGACTTAAACATAAATGCTTGAATAGTTGAAACATGCAATGACCATTTGTTTTCATTTTGTAAAAGCCTCAAAAAATCAACCATTTTGCTGATGTCCATTATCAAAAATCAAAAGAACTATAGTGGCATTAGCAAAGTTGAGTACCTCTGAACATGTAGATAACAAGGATGAGAATTAAATTTCTCAAAGTTTGGGAACAGAAATCCTTCAGGAAGGGTGTAGGCAAGTTAGTTTTAATGTTACATAACATGAGGTCAAAGGCAGAACTTTTGGGAGTACATTCTTTTAAAAAAGGGTCTTCAAGAGTCTTCTTCACAATAGGGTCTAGATTCAGGTAAAAATTGATAAGACAAGATAATTGAAAGTATAATGAAATTCAGAACTAGAGGTGATATTGAAGTCATCTTTAGAAAAGTCGAGAAATAGCTTGGGAGAGACTCAAATTCTGAGATCCAGCAGAGCCCATAGAAGCTACCTCATGACAGAATTTTCTGAGTGAATGAAGAAAAAAATTGGTGGCCATTGTAGGGGATCTGAGTTTTTTAGAAATTGTGCCAACCATGAAATGTGTTACTAGACTTTTGTTGCAAATTTAGAAACTTCTCTATAATTGTTTATTTTCATTTTATATTAATTTCTTAGTAGAATTCTTATGTTAGTCAAAGATTTTTGTTGAAAGCAACAAAGTTTGACTCAGAGAAATTCTCACATAAACTTAATTTACTGAAAGTTATTTTGTAGCTTGCAGAAATTTGGAAAAGTTTGAAAAACCTGGCTCAACAGTAGATAAAAATTAACCAAAACCAGAGAATGTATAAAAGGCATCTGGGAAGAACAATTCTGCCTCATTCTTTGAGATACTCACTCCAGATTTAATGGGTAGGGTTGTATGTTTGACTGATCTGAGGTCACATGGCCATGCCCAAACAACCAGACAGGCAGAAAAATACATTCTTTCGACATTTTAGCTTCTGTATTTTGAGGCATATCTTGCTTCCCACAAGATTCATATATTCAGATGCTGAGATATTCACTTAATAATGACTTTCATTGCTTTTAAAAGAAAACATCCAGGCTGGGCATGGTGGCTCATGCCTGTAATCCCAGCACTTTGGGAGGCTGAGGTGGGTGGATCACGAGGTCAGGAGATCAAGATTATCCTAAGTAACACAGTGAAACCCTGTCTCTACTAAAAGTGCGAAAAAAAAAAAATTAGTCGGGAGTGGTGGCAGGTGCCTGTAGTCCCAGCTACTTGGGAGGCTGAGGCAGGAGAATGGCGTGAACCCAGGAGATGGAGCTTGAGGCTTGCAGTGAGCCATGATTGCACCACTGCACTCCAGCCTGGGTGACAAAGCAAGTTTCCGTCTCAAAAAAAAAAAAGAAAAAAAAAAAAAAAGAAAACATCCATTTGACTATCTGATGAGAAAAAGATAGAGGATATGTCTATACTTGGACACATAAAGAGCGATATCAGAGCTTCCTGAAAGCACAAACATAGTCTTATCAGAGTCTATATCAACAAGAAATCCAGGGAAAACAGTAGTTAGTGAAGAGAACCTCAGAGTGGATATATAGCCATGATTGTTGTGGTTTTTCCATTGTGTACAGTAAAGGATGAACTCATCAGGCCTGGTTTGCCCAAACCCTGCACATTCTAAAGGCCTTCAGGATTGGCTCCTGACTGGCTTCTGGAAGATAACTTCTGAGCCCTTGGAATATTCTGTCTGATAAAAATGTATTCATATACCCGAGACCTTGCACCACACCAGGTAGGTTATGCTAACAATATGATTTATGGTGATTGTTTTTGTAAGAATTTCTGGGTCTTTGAACCATGATATACTAGTTGACCTCTTGGGGGGCTTGAGTGGGAGTAGCTAAGGTCAGTCACACAGGCCATACATGCCTAGGAGACTGACTCTCAAATAAAAATCCCTGGACACCAAGGCCCAGATGAGCCCCCTTGTCACACACACACTGTTGTTGGGAGAACTAAGTATTGACTTGGTGGCTCCCCCAGGAGAAGCCAACTGTAATGTAATGCCTGGTTTCTTCTGGACTCTCCTTTTTCCTTTGCTGATTTCAATCCCTATACTTTTCCTATAATAAACTATAACCATGAGTAGAATACATTTCTGGATCCTGTGAATCCTTCCAGTGAAGCCTCAACTCTGAGAGTGGTCTTGGGGACCCCAACACACATGGGAAATGAGATTTAAATAGTTAATCCATTCTCGCTAGTTATCGACCTTTTCCCTAGGGATTGCTATTGTTATGTGTTACATGATATTATGTTCTGTTTTTATTCAAGATAAATATAATGCACATTGGATAGAAGGAAGAAAACAATAAGTTGGAGAATTAGTAATTGACCAAATGCTTCCAAAAACATTATGTAATAATATAAGCAGCAAGACCAAAAAGAAACAAACAAGAAATATTTGGAAGCTGGCATTGTCCATGAACAGCAAAGCAATAATCCAATACTTGACATCATTTCCTTCTCAGAATGCAGTTATTCATACACTGTTTTTGCATAAATTGTTTTTTGTTAACGCTCCCTTTTTCTACCTTCTGTAAATGCCCCTTATTTCTTTATGGGGTTGAGTTGGCAAGATGTGAGTTACAGTGACAAAACAAACATGACAAATTTCTGCTGTCCTGTGAAATTCTTTCAGTGTGGCGTTCTTTTGCTGTTTAGAATCTTAATGTTACACTCAAGCAGGCCTTTCCATCCATCAGATAGCAGGCTGCCATCTGTAGAAGTGCCAGAGTACTAAGATTTATGTGTTACTATTTAAGGAATTTAGGTTTGGCAATTTCATGCTGTTCATTTGGCCAAACAATAATATGCTAATTAACCTGCTTGACCTAAATTACACAGTACATGCCGATGTGCGGCCAACTCAACTGAGCAATTGGCTGAGCATTCTTGACTCTACAGTTTTGCATATAAGAAGCTTTACATCAAAAAACAAACAGTTATTGGACTGCTCCACTTCATCATCTGAAAGGAAATTCATTATCTTCAGTTTACTAAAGGAAATTTATATTTCATTTGGTTTGTTATGATTATACCATTATTTTACAATTAATGTTCATCGTCAGGGACAAAAATTTTACTTTCCCAGAATCATCTATATTTTTTATTTGGCTAGCATACTGATAACAAAGAGTAGATATTTATTACTTAGGACATGAAATTAAAAATATATATGTAGATTTCAGGTTATATAAACTCCCAAAAGCTATGTGCAAAAAAAAAAGTATGTGTTAATGATATTTTATTGGAAAAAGCTTTCTTAAGATTCTCACAATGGATTCTTGTCCCAAAATAAAATTTTGAAAAATAATTATTGGATATTAAAATTAGAGATCCTTTTTAAAATAATTTCTTTCTGTGGGCCCATATCTCTGGTTACTTATTCATCCTGTAATGCTGGAAGTTCATTGTGGTATTTCTCATCGCCCTCTCCACCACCACCAAACTGTCGATCTGCTGTTTTAGCAGAACTCAAATATATGAAACTTTCTGTTAATCAGAAATAATTAAAAACCGTAGCGAAATCAAGGAAAAGTATTGCAGGGAACCTCTTTAAGCATTAAACTCCCTAGCACACCTCTTATTAGTGCTAATAAAACTGCTCAGATCCCAAAGATTAAAATCTTTTGATATCTTGATGACAGAAGGAAATAAAAAACTTAGAAAAACATGCAGTAGGGAGATGCAAATGAGAGAATAGAGAGAAAAAGAAAAATGACAAATGGAAGAGAATGTAGAAAAATGTACGGAGGATTTTTTTTTAATGTAAATAGTGTATGCATGTAATAAAGAAGTAACCAAAGCAAAAAACTGGCTGTATGGTCCTGTAAATCAGTACTTTGCAAACTTTACAGGGCACAGAAATTATCTAGGGCTCTTCTTAAAATGTGGATTCTGACTCAGTAACTTTGGGATGGAACCTTCCATTGTGCATTTCTTTTCTTTTCTTTTCTTTTTTTTTTTTTTTTTTTTTTGAGACGAAGTCTTGCTCTTGTCCACCAGGTTGGAGTGCAATGGTGTGATCTCGGCTCACTGCAACCTCCGCCTCCAGGGTTCAAATGATTCTCCTGCCTCAGACTCCGGAGTAGCTGAGATTACAGGCATGAGCCATCACGCCCAGCTAATTTTTAGTAGAGATGGGGTTTTACCATGTTGGCCAGGCTGATCTTGAACTCCTGACCTCAGGTGATCCACCTGCCTTGGCCTCCCAAAGTGCTGGGAATACAGGTTCCATAGTGCATGTCTAACAAGCTTGCAGGTAATACTAATGATGGTCACAGGCTGTATTTGAATTAATAAGCCTATAAACTGTCAAATTCTAACTACTGCCTGAATTCTACAATATCTGTAAAGCAAAATCAAAGCTAAGACACTTTCAAAGAATTATGCTAATAGTAAAAAAAAAAATATGTCTTTGCATGTATTGTAAGGGAGCAAGAATAAGTTTAGTAGAAGAATGCAGTATTGGTTCATCTGTGCTAATAGGCATTACATAACGGATGCCTGCTGTCTTTGCTAGCGCAGTATCAGGCAAAGATGATGAAGGTCTCTAATCAGTATGATTGAATTAGTGCAAATGAGAAATATTATTTAAATGTTTTCCATTAAATGGTCAGTTAAATGTATGTATTTTTGGCCTAGTGCTTCCTAAGAAAGCCTAGCTTTAATTTTTTTTTTAATTTTACTTTAAGTTCACGGATACATGTGCAGAATGTGCAGATATGTTACATAGGTATACATGTGCCATGGTGGTTTGTTGCACCTTTCAACCCTTCATCTACATTTTAAGCCCCACATGCATTAGGTATTTGTCCTAATGCTCTTCCTCCCCTTGCCCCTCAACTCCCGACAGGCTCTGGTGTGTGATGTTCCCCTCTCTGTGTCCATGTGTTCTCATTGTTCAACTGTCACTTACGGATGAGAACATGTGGTGTTTGGTTTTCTGTTCTTGTGTTAGTTTGCTGAGAATGATGGCTTCCAGCTTTATTCATGTCTCTGCAAAGGACATGATTTAAGCTGATAGGCAACTTCAGCAAAGTCTCAGGATACAAAATTAAAGTGCAAAAATCACACGCATTCCTATATACCAACAATAGAAAAGCAGACAGCCAAATCATGTATTAACTCCCATTCACTACTGCTACAACAGAATAAAATATCTAGGAATACAACTTACAAGGGATACGAAGGACCTCTTCAAGGAGAAGTGCAAACCACAGCTCAAGGAAATAAGAGAGGATGCAAATAGAAAAACATTCCATACTCGTGGATAGGAAGAATCAATATCGTGAAAATGGCCCTACTGCCCAAAGTAATTTATAGATTCAATGCTATTCTCATCATGCTACCACTGACTTTTTTTCCTCACAGAATTAGGAAAAAATACTTTAAATTTCATATGGAACCAAAAAAGAGCCTGTATAGCCAAGACAATCCTAAGCAAAAAGAACAAAGCTGGAGGCATCACACTACCTGACTTCAAACTATACTACAAGGCTATAGTAACCAAAACAGCATGGTACTGGTACGAAAACAGATATACAGACCAATGGAACAGAACAGAGGCCTCAGAAATAGCACCACACATCTACAACCATCTGATTTTCCACAAACCTGACAAAAACGAGCACTGGGGCAAGGATTCCCTATTTAATAAATGGTGCTGAGGAAACTGGCTAACCATATGTAGAAAACAGAAACTGGACCCCTTCCTTACACCTTATACAAAAAATAACTCAGGATGGATTAAAGACCTAAATGTAAAACCCAAAACCATAAAAACCCTAGAAGAAAACCTAGGCAATACCACTCAGGATATAGGCATGGGCAAAGACTTCCTGACTAAAACACCAAAAGCAATTGCAACAAAAGCCAAAATTGACAAATGAGATATAATAAAACTAAAGGCTTTAATTTTTTAAAAACTATTTACCAAGCACTGTAAGTGGCTTTAAAGTTCTGTCCCATTTTCCCAGTACTGTAGTTTTGTTTGTTTGTTTGTTTGTTTGTTTTTGCAGGTGACTAGTTTTATTAATACACAGTTTCTGTATTCATATATAAGGAGAGGAATATGTAATCTTACCATTTTCTCATATAAATTGGATACTGTACATTCTCTTCTAGACTTTGCTTTCTTCATATATACCATATTTTGTATACCTTTCTATATCAGTATATAAGATAGGATGCCTTTATTCTTTTTTACAATGGGAAAAAACAAGTGTTTATTTAACCAGTCTCCTATTGGTAGATTATTTTCTACAATCTATGACAACTTGTGCCCAAGATATTTTGTATATTTCCATATAGTCTTTCATCTAATTTGGATTTGCTTTCTTTCTCTGTTCAAATGATCCATATATTTATGGACTAGTGCCATATTGTTTCAAATATGCAGGCTTTGTATGTGTAAATTTGCGGGAGGTTTAAACCTTCTTCATTGGCCCTTTTATAAAAATGCACTGAATATTCTTATTTATTTTTGCTAAGAACTTTAACATCTGCTTATATAGTATAAAAACTTTATTCTTATTTAATTGAGTTTATTTTAAATGTGTAGGATAACTTATAAATGAAAGATATTTATTTTATGCCTAAGATGTGCTAAGCACTGTTCCAGTGCTGGTCATACAGGAGTGGAAGGAAAAGAAAAAACATAAATGTACTTCAGACATTGAAACATAAGAAACTTACATTTTTGTGGTGTTATATGTACAATGAGAACAATACAATGAATAAATAACATAATATATTAAAAGTTTTTAGTGCTGTGGACAAAACTGAATTAGGGAATGGAGATACAGAGTCTGAGATGGGATGAATGTATGGGATATTATCAATCAATCAATCATCTATTTATCTGTCTGATAATGAGCGTATCTACCCAAGAACCTAGGACACTTTTCTACTTATAAAACCTTTTGTGTCTGTCAGTGCCTATTTATTCAACACCCATTATGTACCAGCCCGTTTGTACTTGATTGGGATTAACTGTGTTTATGATGCTTACATTTTGGTGGAAGGTGTAAAACAATGAAGAAAGTATAAGAAACAAAAGATATAGTGGATTCAAAGTGAATATGTGATTAGGGAAAAGCAAGGTAAGAAAGGAGGACAGAACCAGATTGCCTCTGTGTGTGTATGTGTGTGTGTGTGTGTGTGTGTGTGTGTGTGTGTGTGTGTGTATGGGTATGTATGTGTTGGTGAGAGAAAGCAGTATAGATATATTTTTCTGATGCAGTGTTTTCAATTCAAAATCATATATACGTTTTCATTTGATCAATTTGTTGTGTCTTTCAATAGTGTTCTAAAATATACTACATATAGCTCTTTCATATTTCATGTTCAGTTATACTTAGGCATTTTATCTTTTGTTTTTGCTATCAATACTGGCAATTTTTCCCACTGTATCTTTGAAAGAGTCACATGTATGTGTATATGAAAGCATATACTAAATTTAGATTATTATTAACTTGATGCTTTGTAATGAAAGTGACTCTATGTATGATCTTTATATTTATAACTCAAACTAGAATTTAGCAAGCTCACTTGTTATCGATGCATATGGGATATATACATAGATATGTTTTTTATGTATGTTTATGAATGATGTATATATGTATGCACACATAAATATAGATATTTTAGAGGAAAAGGAGAACAGAGGGAGAATCTTACAAAAAACAATGCAAAATATCATTTTACAGAAAAATTAATTGAAAAATATTAAGAAGATATCAAAAAATGGAGTAATGCACTATATTTCTAGAGAGAAATTTGAAAATGTCAATTATACAAATTCATATGTAGCTTTAATGCAATTTAACGCAAACTCTTACATTTTAGAAATACTTGACAATCTGCTTTTACAATTCAGGTAGAAGAACAAAGGCCAAAATATTCATGAATAGAAGAATTAGGTTAGTGAAGTGATTTGCCAGATATCAGGATGTATCATAAAGCCAAAGGTACTAAATGTGGTATCTATCTGCTTCACAGGTAAAGACACTGATGTTCAGAGCCCAGAAACCGATCTCTACATATAAAAAACTTTATTTAAGACTGATTAATAAAGTTAGGATAGATGTCCTATAAATATCCTGATATAGTTGACTAAAAGTTTATGTCTATGTGTCTAAAAATACACAAAAGTCAATTCAAGATACATAACTTAAATACAAAAAACAAAGCCATACAACTTTTGGAAGAAAAATAGAAGAATCTCTTTATGACTTCTGATTAAGTAAAGATTTCTTAAACAACACTTAAGCAGTGTTAAGTAAAATAGAATAGATTGAACTACATTAAAACCATTATAAAGAAAATAGAAATACAAGCCACACATTCAGTAAGGATATTAACAATATACGTAAGATGCAAAAAGTAAAAAAAATCCAGAATATATGAAGAACAAATCAACGACTTATAAAGACAAACCAATATAAGTACATGCCAAGGCAAAAAAAAAAAAAAAAAAAAAAAGTTTTAAAGAAAGGGAAACAGGAAACTCAACTTCATTAGTGATTGCCAACTAAAAATTAAACCATAAATAGACACTATTTAAATGCTACAAGGCATTCATAAATTTAAAAAATCTGAAAATGCCACATGTGGACAAGGGTATGGATCAATGGGAACGCCAATATATTACTGGAGCTAGTGTAAATGGAACACTATTATTATATAAAACTCAACATACATGAGTCAGTAATTATGATACTTTATGATTCTTTGACAATGACATGAAAGTCATTTGGAGATCCTTCAAACTACATTTATTCTGTGACTTCACCAAAGAGCAACTAATTCAAGACTCTTAGAAATGATTGTGTGAACATCAGTATTTCTTAGTAGCTCTTTTCATGATTGGTATGTACAGTTAGGTTTGAGGAATACAGTTCTAGAAAGTCTCTCATAGGTAACCCAAGAGACATGAAGGAGAATGCTCATTACAACTTTGTTTATTATTGCAAAATACTATAGTCAACTTAGATGTCCACAAACCATAGAGTTAAAAGAAACTGATCATCAATCATCTGACAGAATGCTTTATAGTAGCAAAAAATGAACAAACTACAGGCATGTGTGTCATCATGGATTAGCTTCAAATAAAATTGAATGATGTCATTGGTTGAAGTCCTCAGGAAACTAACTCTAACTTTCACATTTGTGCTTAGATTTATTAGGGAGTGTTCTTGGGAACAGTCCCCATGTGCAGTGAGACATGCAGAGCTGGTAAGAGAGAGGTGAACCATGGTGCAGTTGTAACAAAAGCCTCAGCCAACCCAAGGGGGATCTTTGTCTAGGACGGACTTTCCACATTGTCCCAATTGAGGCAAACCAGACTGAGCATTACCAGATTGAACATTACCTTTATTGGCTGCTCATCTCTCTTGACTGTGGACATGGGTTCTACTGACCACCTCCATAATCCTTTGAGGGCCAGATACCCCTGGATGATACTCTGACCTTGTCACTCATTGTAAGCATTATACCCAATTTGTTTCTAATAGTTGAGTTCCTTCTAACTGCCCTTGTTTAAGAATCCCATCATTGTCTTTGCTAACATCACCGAGTTCTGTAATAGCATCTCCTACCTTTAGCTGTGGACTATGGAGAAAAACTATTTCGGTGAATGGAAGAATGGAATGTTCTCTAGGTTTTATGATGGATTTGATGACTTTAGAATTTCCAATCTCTGAGCCTTTTGATCTCTTCCTGTACTATTTGCTATGAAAGTTCTGGATTTCTAATATTCTACATTTGAACCATTTCTTCTTCCAAGCTTTTCTGTATCAATCTAAAAACATATTAACACAGCATTTCATGATATTTGTTTGCCAGGATGTTTAATACATATCATGGGAGAGAGCTCTCATTTCAATAAATCCCAGTGGTATATTTGATCTCTCTTATTCCAGCAGCTAAAAGATCCAGTCCCTTATGTACTCTCCCCATTCCTGCTGGGACATGTTGGCTAGGTCTTGCAACCCCATTGAGGGTGTAGTCCCTTTCCTTTCTTAGCAGACCCAGACATTCTGTGGCCAGATTTTATTGTGACTTTATTCTAGTTGTTGGTCTAGTATCCAGGGTAGATAAGTGGATCTTGAGCAGGATATATGTTGACTTGAAAAGCAGAAAACTCTGCCATGGCTTCAAGCCAGAATGGAGTACTTGTCTTCAACAAGAATGAGTGAGCTACTTAGCAGGTGCAGAGTATTGAGGAGAATCTGAGATTCAAGATACTGAGGCTGTTGACACAGATATCCCATTCAGTCTTTGCATCCCATTCCCTCCACACCAGACCCTTAATGTTCCTATAGAAATCCTGTCAGTGCTACAAGTTCAACCTTCTACAGAACACTTTTCCTCTCATAATAGAATTCTCTGACTGACCCTCAGCTTTTCTGCCCCCTTGGAAACTCAGAAATTCTTCACATGTTGTGAAGAATAATTTCTAGTTTCCACACTTTGCCTTATATACGCAATTTATAGCTTCTAGCCTTTTGCTACCTTCTTTCACGCCTTGATAGGCCCAAGAAACTAATCCAATTACGTAGTCCTCATGATTCCTGTTTCCCTTGTACTTCTTAAACACCTGAGATATTGCTCCTACTAGTATGTTCTCTTTAACCAGTATTCCGTTTCAGTTCATCACTGATGAAAGTTTAACAAATTCACCACTATGACATACCAGTGATATCGGTGCTTTGTCTGCTACAAGTGATGGGAGTCCTCATTATCAGCAGCCTGGGTGGTGACCAGCTTCAGCATCTCATTTTAGAGTCTTCCCCTTGAGTACAACATTGGCACCAATTGTCATAGATTGAGTTCTTCTAGAAACATATTTGTGTGCAAGAGGTTTATTGAAGAGGGTCAGTGAGATCAACACCTATGAGATTTAAGACAAGCCACATGGGACAGAAGTGAGAAGTTGGCCTGTGATGCAATTCCAGCAGATACTATAGGAAAATCTACAGCTAAGATGTCTTTTCAATGTTGCCCATTTGAGGCAAGAAGTCCAAGCATTTTCTCCTATTCAAGTTTGATAAAAGCTAAAAATTAAATGGTCATCTGTCTCTGCATATACATATTTGATATATATATATATATTTGTGTGTGTGTAGGTTGAAAAGCAATAAAGATAAGCAAGGGAATAATTTGTACAAATTTTACTGTTTGATATGGTTTAGCTGTGTCCCCACTCAGATCTCACCTTGAATTATAATAATCCACACATATCAAGGGTGGAACCAGGTGAAGATAACTGAACCATGAGGGCAGTTTCCCCCATACCGTTCTCATGGTAGTAAATAAGTCTCATGAGATCTGATGGTTTTATAAATGAGAGTTCCCCTGCACAAGCTTTTTCTTGCCTGCCACCATGTAAGACGTCCCTTTGTTCTTCCTTCATCTTCTGTCATGAATGTGAGGCCTCTCCAGCCATGTGGAACTGTGAGTCAATTAAACCTCTTTCCTTTATAAATTACCCAGTCTCAGGTATGCCTTAATTAACAGCATGAGAACAGAATAATACACTATTATACTCAACTGGATGGAGAGAGGGATTGGTTATCAGGGAGGTCACATAGGAGGTTAAAAGAATAAAGTATTATTCTTACAGTATTATTAATACTATTTAATAGTAAAGTATTATTAAGGTATGATTCATTATTCTTTTAAAGGAGGAGGTTAATATAAATTATTATTTCTGAAGCTGAGTGCTTGATACATGTTTATCCATTTTATTTTTCTCTATTAATATATACATTTAAATTTTATGTATTTATATTTTTATTTATATCTTTTTAAAGGAAAATATAATGAAAATACACGAAAATGATTAATTATTTAGCATTACATTTAAAACAAGTCAAGAATGTGGTGTGAGTACTAAAAATGTTAAAGAAAGGGATTCCTGATATCTCAAATAAGGGGTAGATAATCCTATCCTGATGGCATTAGTCACTGAACTTGAAGACTGCTAGGGACTCCAACCAAGGCAACCTCAATGGGGAAGATATTATAAATTTAGCCATGAATATCTTCTCTAGGGCAGGAAACACTTTATCTGGACATTTGTGCTTCCTTTAAACATTCTGTGTAAAAAAATCTGTTCTGTGAAAATGCTTTTGACTTATCATAATGACATGAAAAGGTGAAGTCAGAGGCAATAGGAAAATCAGAAGTAAAAGATAGTTAGTCTTAAAACAGGAAGAAATTTCAAACCAAACACCAAAGACAGAATTAAGTCATTTAGAAAATTGTATGTTTGCTGTTACTGGAAATGTGAAAAAGCAAGCTGGACCACTATGTGATCTGAATATTATAGAGGGAATTTCAGAAAAGAAGCAGTTACTCACTCTTTCATTTATTCAACAGATATTTATTGAACATTGGGCCAAGTGTTGGAAATAAAATGTTAAACATGAAAGACACAGTCCCTGCCTAATCCTCCTAAAAATCCAGTTTTCAGGCATTAAGAACCAGAATACTTTTATTTAAATGAAATTTATACACAGTCCTAATATTTGAAAGAGATGAATACGAAAGACTTTAATTGAAGTGGAAGCAGTGAATCCTGTTCATTGAACCCACCCCCAATATTTTCTTCTGGTAACACATACATGCACACGCAGACACATGCATACACACACGCACTCACACACACGTGCGTGCACACCTGCACACACACAGGCGTGCACACACGTGCACGCACACATACACATGCACACATGCGTGCACATGCATGGCACGTATGCATGCACATACACACATGCACACACATGCACACACACATCTGCATGCACACACGCATGCACACACGGGACATAAAGAATCATCACAAAAATTAGGGATTTAAAAATTCTTGTTTTTATTAAAGGACTACATAATATTTAAGATAATGTCTAATTTTCAGATTTAGTAATAGAACAGTTGTTACATGTATTTGACATGCTCAACTCAGAGTCTCATTAATTTTGAATTAGTTATTTTCAAAAGATATCAAAATATATTTACATTTTATTTTGTTTCTTCGATCACATTCTTTGATCACAATTAATAAAATCTTAAGCAAATTAACCATAAAAAATTGTATTGATGTTTTTACAGGTTGCGTAGTAAATCTAAACTATTTTGATTTCTTAATGATCAAAAATTTGGTGAAAGCTAATTTGGAAACCACAATTTCAGCAATTAATATTGGTTCTATATGAGAAGAAATCTGTGGGTAATTGGTCCATTATGTTTAATAAAAGAATTTAATGGAGGCACAGAATAAATTATAGTGAAATTTAATATTCTAATTAATGCCTGTGTCTTATACTTGTTTATTTGACAGCAACAAAAAAGACAGTTACTGTTTATTATAATGTGTTCATATTATTATGTCCTTTTCCTTTTATCCCTTTCTTACATTAGAGGAAATGGTATAATCTTCACATTTCAGAGCTTAGGTCAGGACTAGGCAGGAAAGCAAAATTATTTGAATAAATAACAGGTTGCCACCAAATGTCACTATGGAAACACAAGAATGAATGTTTCCATAGGAACTCTAATCCTCCCTACTATACTTAATGATGGTATCTATTTATGGTAATACTGATTTTTTGTTGTTTTTATCATATAGAACAAACATAAGAGGTACCCATGATAGAAGAGTTGAGACCATAAATGTTTCATAAGTACAACCTAAGGAGAATCTATTCATCCAGCCAGCCAGTCATCTATTGGTGCATGTATTCAATATATAGTGTCTACTGGTTTTGCCAGGCACTATTCTATGTCCCTGGGGTATGGTAGTCAATAAGAAAGATAAAACTTCTAAGCCCTGAAAATTTGATATTTGTAAAAGCAATTTAAAAATTGAGCTAAGAGCTCAGAATTAATCCACAATTTGGATATAGTAACTGTGCATTCAAACCATTTTATTTTTTTTCCAGCATCTCCATCAAACTAACCTATTTACCCTAATTACTTACTTAAGTACCTACCTACTCCTCAAAACCAGGGCTGTTTGTCAGAAGAATTTTCCTCTTTTCCAAATGCCCCTAATGTTACATGTTAATATTTCTTTACCTTATTTTCTGAAATAATATTGTTCTTTGATTAATTTTTCACTAGAATGTGACGTTTGAGATGGATGGGGATATGGGATCCCAGGGATAATAAGGAGGAATGCTATACTTTCAAGACTGGATCTAGGACATTTGCTGGAAAAATAGAGAATAATGTTAAGAATCACCCTTGACTGCGATCATGATTACTATGTTTCAAGTGCAACTTGTGTAGGCATTAGAGGAATATGTGTGGATTAAGAATAACAACCCAGGATATTTTCAATAGAAGGCTGTAATATCTTAGAATTTATTATTTTCCCTTCTATGTGTAAAAATAATAGTGAACACTCATTTAGTGCTTACAATGTGTCAGGCATGTTTAAATGATTTTTATATATTAATTATTTTTCACAATATCCCTAAAAAGTAGGTCCTTTTGATTTCTATTGTACTGCAGAGAAAAATTAGGCATAGAGTTACCAAAAGTCATGTAGATATTAAATGGCAGAATAATAACCAAATCCAGGCATATTGTCTTGAGAATCTTTGTTCTAATGGATATGTTTACTGCTTCTCTCCCTCTAAAGTTAAATAAGAAAAAGGTAGAAAGAAAAAGGAAAAGGAACAATTATGTTAGTTGAGTGTCTCCTCTGCATGAAACACTTCAAATGCAGTTTCTGACTTAATGCTCATAGTAACATTAGTGTAAGTTTATTTTACTTACACTAAGAACGTAAGTTCTTATTTTTAAAGTTAGAGAACTGAAACTTGGAAAGGTCACATCATTTGGGCGAAAAGACATTGCTAAGAGTTGGAAGAATTAGTATTAAAACTCATGATTGCAAAATCTGATCTTACTCATCGTGGTATCTTGGGGTCCCAATAAATGGAGAAAAGGGTTTTTTCTTTTTTCTTATGTATCATCCCCTTCATCTGCATTTTCTGCCTAGCCCAGGAATCCCTTTCTTATTGATATACGTGTAAAATGAATTCTGGATCTAATGATAAACTAGGCTAATAATTGTTCTTGAAGGTATCTAAATGGAAAACATGATACCATTTACTTGTCTCTCAAAGAAGCATGTTTTGACCAAGTGTGTCATAGCATTTAAACTACAGGCCATTGACTAATTCCAGTGCTATGCTTAGTGATCATCTCTGTAGGTCACTTTATCATAAGCCATTTATATGTACCAGGAGGCATATGTTACTTCTATATTTTGCAAGGACACATTATGGTTATTTGACTCCACATGATTAAAATTAAAGACATGTTCTCTTAAGAACTCAGTTTGGCAGTCATAAAGAAATCAAATAAACAGAGATAGGCAAAAGTTAGCTTTCATTTCTATCTGTTAAATGCACAGTAAATTGTTCTATAGTGGCAAGGCATTTCTTCTGGACACTAGAAAATAAACCCATAAAGGAAACTTGAACTGGGGTTCAACTTTTAGTACTCATAACTGAGTAAAGTTGGGTATGCTTCAAGGGAAAAAAGAAAAATAAAATAAATACCTTCTTTTATATATATATATATATATATATATATTATATATTTTTTTTTTTTTTTTTTTTTTTTTTTTTGAGACGGAGTCTTGCTTTGTCGCCCAGGCTGGAGTGCAGTGGCCGGATCTCAGCTCACTGCAAGCTCTGCCTCTCGGGTTCACGCCATTCTCCTGCCTCAGCCTCCCAAGTAGCTGGGACTATAGGCGTCCGCCACCTCGCCCAGCTAGTTTTTTGTATTTTTTTTTTTAGTAGAGATGGGGTTTCACCGTGTTAGACAGGATGGTCTCGATCTCCTGACCTCGTGATCCGCCCGTCTCGGCCTCCCAAAGTGCTGGGATTACAGGCTTGAGCCACCGCGCCCGGCCACCTTCTTTATATAAAATATGTTTTTTTCTCGCTAATTTCTGAAGGTGTATTAACAGTAAAATTTTGAAATGTTACTTTCTCTCTCTCTCTAAGACACACACACACACACACACACACACAAATACAGGAAGACACATGAACACACACTCTGCTATTCTATAAAGCTATAACATGTACCCCAAAAGCCTAAACTCTTACTTGAATTTTACAGGTTCACCACTGGAACATGAAGCTTTATCTGAATGACAAAGTATAGAGCCTCCTTGCTCTACAAAGATTACTTTTAAAATAGAACTAACATTTGGGCAGATATTGTATTTTTCTCCAGCATCATGCATTGAATTTCCAAGGGAAACAACTTTTTTTTTTTTAAGTTATTTTCAACAACATTGTTTACTGGCACACCATAATCCATCTATATTACTGAAGACAAATCATTTCCAGACATGTCTAATAAGAGAGAGTCACTCATCTATAATAGTTACAAAGTCTATTGATACCTTGACATTTTATTTTCATTACTTGCGAATATGCCCTCCACTAACTGAGCAAGGCCACCTCCGACCACAAAGGTTAACTTGTTTTTCTTGGACTAGAGTTAATGTAGCCTGTGAACCCGTGATTCATATCTGGGAAAGACAGAGATTGAAAGAGGCTGGTCACAACTAACTGTGATGAGAGAGGCAACTATGTCATCAAGGCCACAGTCCACAATTCACTTCTGGAGGCAGGGAGGTAATTTTAATGCAGATAATGTAATTGTAGAAAGAAATATTTTTCTGACCTCCTTCTTTCATGGCAGTGGATACATCTGGGATTCTCAAAGGGATTCTCAAGCCATAGGAAGCCCTCCGAGTGGCGATTTCCTGAAATCTTTAGAGAATTAAGAATCTCTACGACGTATCAAAGCACATACATTTATTATATCTGTGAAATTTTATAATATATTCTATATGCCTGACAATCAGTATTTATAGCTTTTTAGTATGTGTCTCTGTTTGCATTTGCTGATTGTGATTTTTCTTCCTATTCACTACACTTGTATCTCAATAACTTTTTACAGTTTCTAAAAATGAAAAACACTCTTATAATTAAGAATTTACTATCAGTAAAGGATGTCAATGACCCCAAAGCAGCTGGAATTGTCCCAAACTTTTTTAAAAGTATAAACTACCAGTGTCATTGGAATAGATGCATAGTTGACTAAGGAACTCTACTTTAAGGAAATAAAGAATTTGTACCTAAAATTTCTAAAGATGTGGTAAAGAATTTGACCACATTACCTTAAATCTTAGCATGTCTTAGCTTGATTCATTCTCAGTCAGTTTATCAGCCTTTCTCTGAAAGTTATTTCAAGTCCACAGATATTCTCTTGGTAATAATCAAAAGATAACTCTGAAGCATGCCTTCCTAATGCTGGTAATTGCTTGTTCTGCTCATGAGTGAACTTTGTGTTCTTGAATTTTTAATCTGGTTTTCCAGCCTTATTTTTTGATATTTGAAATGATGAATGCCAGGGAAAAAGCGACCTATATGACCATAAGCGTAAACTGTAAAATCCTTAAATTACTTTTAAATCATCATATTTCAGACTACAGGTCTGATTCAGCACCTAGCCGTCAAGGAAAGTTGACTGTGGCCTGTAAGCATCATTGGTAAGGTGTTGCGGGAAGTCAGGGACCCCGAGTGGAGGGACCGGCTGAGGCAGCGGCAGAAGAACATAAATTGTGAAGATTTCATGGACATTTATTAGTTCCCCAAATTAATACGTTTTAAATTTCTTATACCTGTCTTTACTGTAATCTCTAAACATAAATTGTGAAGATTTCATGGGCACTTATCACTTCCCCAATCAATACCCTTGTGATTTCCTATGCCTGTCTTTACTTTAATCTCTTAATCCCGTCATCTTCTTCGTAAACTGAGGAGGATGAATGTCGCCTCAGGACCCTGTGATTGTGTCAACTGCACAAATTGTTTGTAGAGCATGTGTGTTTGAACAATATGAAATCTGGGCATCTTAAAAAAAGAACAGGGTAACAGCGATGTTCAGGGGACAAGAGAGGTAACTTTGAACCGTCTGGCCGGTGAGCCAGACGGAAACAGAGCTATATTTCTCCTCTTTCATTAGCAAATAGGAGAAATATCGCTGAATTGTTTTTCTCAGCAAGGAACACCCCTGAGAAAGAGAATGCACCCTGAGGCAGGCCTATGAAGGGTCCCTTTAGAAGCTTGCCGTCTTTTATGGTCCAAGCCGAAGGGATGAAATAAGCCCCAGTCTCCTGTAGTGCTCCCAGGCTTACTAGGATGGGAAAATTCCCACTTAATAAATTGTGGTCAGACAGGTTGTCTGCTCTCAAACTCTGTTTCCTGATAAGAAGTTATCAATGACAATGCATGCCCGAAACTTCGTTAGCAATTTTAATTTCTCCCCATCCTGTGGTCCTGTGATCTCGCCCTGCCTCCATTTGCTTTGTGATATTGTATTACCTTGTGAAGTGTGTGATCTCCGTGACCCACACCCTATTCGTGCACTCCCTCCCCTTTCGAAAATCGCTAATAAAAACTTGCTGCTTTTACCACTCGGGGAACATCAGGGATCCTGCCGACATGTGATGTCTCCCCGGACACCCAGCTTTACATTTCTCTCTCTGGTGCTCTTCCCCTTTATTTCTCAACCCAGCTGAGATACTTGGGAAATAGAAAAGAATCCACGTTAAACATTGGGAGCTGGTTCTCCGGATAGTATGGAAGGCTTCTCTTAACTGGAGAGTAGTACTTTGGAAATAGTGCTTCAGGTTACTTTGCCAGAATACATAAAAATAGATGTTGGTATTCCAAGCAAGAGGAAAAATACTCTTCCTTGACAATACTAAATTTTCATGCACACATGTGGCTTTGCATGTGGGGGGACAGATCAGAATCTTTAGCACAATTGTTTATTTTCTTTCAGCTAACTAATAAGTTCCTGAATATAAGGTGTTGCCAACAATCTGTCACACAGGTTTTCAATCACTAGTCTCACATTCTATAAATAAATGCCAATTGTTTTGGAGGGGAAAATCCATGACAGCATTTAGTTATTATTTTCAGTGAAACTAAGAATGAGTAATCATCAGAGGCATTCTTAATGGTAAACATTAGGAAAATTGTGAATTTTTGGACACATCTATAGCGAACACCCATATAATTATACTTTTTAAATTTTTTCTTCTAGAATTATGAATTTGATAACTCTCCAAGGCATTAGCCAAACTGTTACCAAAAAGGGGTCTTAATTCAGACCCCATGACAGGGTTCTTGGATCTCACACAAGAAGACATTCCAGGTGAATCCATAAAGTGAAAAGAAAGCAAGTTTATTAAGAAACAAAAGGAATAAAGACTGGCTCCTCCATAGGCAAAGCAACCCTAGGGGCTGCTGGTTGCCCGTTTTTATGGTTATTTCTTGATTATATGCTATAGAAGGGGTGGGTTATTCATGCCTCCCCTTTTTAGACCATATAAGGGTAACTTCCTGACATTGCCATGGCATTTGTAAACTCTCATGGCGCTGGTGGGAGTGTCTTTTAGCATGCTAATGTATTGTAATTATCATGTAATGATTAGTGAGGATGACCAGAGGTCACACTCATAGCCGTCTTGGTTTTGATGGGTTTTGGCCAGTTTCTTTACTACAACCTGTTTATCAGCAAGGTCTTTGTGACCTGTATCTTGTGCCGACCTCCTATGTCATCCTGCGACTTAGAATGTCCAACCTTCTGGGAATACAGCCCACTAGGTCTCGGACTTATTTTACCCAGCCCCTATTCAAGATGGAGTCACTCTGGTTCAAACCCCTCTGACAAAACCACTCGAATGCACTTGGCTATCAAGTGATATTTGACTAACCTTAACATTTAATTCTACCCCAAAATGCTACCTTGTAAGAGAATTTTCTGCCAATATCTGGTGTATATCTTTGTTTATACTACAGGAGAGAGGAATGTTTTTATGGTATGTCTCCTACAGGGCAAATTAATTATGGGACTTGAGATACTGTGATGCTTGAGAAAAGGAAGAGGAAATCAATGATGGAAAATACATGCAAATTTTACTTCTAGTAAAACATTCTTCAACACCTTTTTGATATTTGGCATATTTTTGTAAGATAATTCTTATTACATTGAATGTTCATGTCTGAGTTTTCATAAGATCATTTCCAACCTTCAAAAATATCAAACTCATTTAAATTATTTGTTCTGTAGCTTGAATCTGAATGTTCTTTATTGCTTTCATGGTGAAGAAAACTCGTGTTAAACATTTCTATTTCTTTATATGTAATACATAAACCCATGAGAGATAAACCCAAAGATAAAAGATTTTGTTGTAATCCATTCTAAAGGTTGTCAGATTTGTTTTAATCAGTTATGCTAAAATAGAAATCTATTTTCACTGTTTACCTTTTGCGTAAAAATACCCTGTCTTCTCAATAAGAATTAAATCCTGAGGAGTAGATTGATGCTCTTATTGGAGATCTTATTGAAGGGCAGTCAGGCATGAGCATGTCTCTTCTCAATGCGTCACACTCTTCTGAATACATCATTAAGCCATGCAGTAAGCTGTGTTTTAATGCATCTACAATAAGTCATTCAGGTGTTACGGATTGTGTCAGAGTCTGGTTATGCCCTGCCCAGGTCCCCCTGGCTACGATGAAGCACCATCCCTGGCTGCTGCCAGTGTTGGCTGCTGATGCCTCTCAGACGCGCACATCGCTAGAGGATTGTCTTGGGCTGCCAGGCGCAGCCTTGCCTGGTGATCCCTGGGAGATTATGCACTCGCGCTCTGGGAATGAGATGCAGCCATTAATTAACCAATATAGGGATGTGACAGTTTAGCCTCCTTGCTTTGGGCAGTAGAAAACTGTGATGCAACTCATGCTCCCGAGCTCCCTAGGGGATCAGACTGAGTTTGACTTCCCCTAAAATCACGTCTTTTTCTAACTTTTTCCCCTCACTCTCCTGCTTTCCTCGTTCACTTATAGATGTTTCTTCAGAGTAACTTGAAGCCACTATGAATGCTCTATTCTCTAGCAAAGTGAGCGTAATCCCTGCAAGCAGATTTAAAGAAAGAAGATGGTAGCATGAGGACACAAGGCATCTAGTGGTGGATGCATGGATTTAAGGATTGAGGAAGGTTAAAATCAGTAAATATGTTTTTTGGGCTTTCTGAGGTTAATGTAATTCTTGCATTTACTGTTGTCTGTATAACCCTCATTTCCCTTACTGTATAATAAAATATAATAATAATAAGTGGAATGCACTTAACCATATTGTTTCCAGGGGTGGCCACAAGAATAGTTTTTGTGTTTTTCTGTTGGTTAGAAGCCAGAATGGTAAAGTAGCCACCATTTTCCTGAGATTATATTTCTCTGCCTTTCCCAGAGGATGCTGCCTGAACAGGCTGTCGTTGCTGAGGGTTTCTTGGGATCTGCTACGTTAACTCCTTCAAACCTTTCGGGCATTATTTAGCACAATTTAGGATTAGTCTTAGCAAATTCCAAACTGGTGAATTACTCTTAATGGTACACTGGAGACCTGAAAGAATTAATGCAAGCGTGTCTCCTGAACAGGAGAGCTGCTGGCACCCCGGAAGAAGCTGGCTCAGCATGTGCAGGTTGTAGGTTCCAGGACAGGACAGAGCCACCTTGACCCTTTTAGAGCACTGAGTGATTGTGGCTGGCTTCATCACGTTCCCTCCTTTGTACCATGGAAGCATGTCTTACTAAATGATTATCTTGGTGTCTGATGGAATTAATGGAGTTTCCATTTATTTAGAAATGGATGAGGCACTGTCGTAGTCTGAACCTGTGATCCAAAAAGGAAGATAAATTATTTCCATCTTTAAACAAAATCCAGTGTATTTTGACTCAATGCAAAACATTTGAATTATTAGTTTGCTAGAACTGCCATAAAAAACATCTCACAGAATGGCTTAAACAACAGAAACTTATTGCCTTGAGGTTCTGGAGGCTAGAAGGCTGAAATCAAGGTCATCAGGGTTGGTTTGTCTTGAGAGGTGTGAGGGGATAATCTGTTCCATGCCTGTCTCCTGCCTCTGGTATGTTGCTGGCAGCTTTTGGTGTTCCTGGACTTGTAGAAATATCACTCATAGCACTGTCTTCATAGTCACCTCGCATTCTCCCTGTGTGCACACATGCCTCCAAATTTCCCCTTTTTATGACACCAATCATATTGGATTCAAACCCACTCTACTCATTTTATTTTCATTTGATTATCTCTCTAAAGATCCTATCTCCAAATAAGATCACATCCTGAAATACTGGGGATTAGAACTTCAACATATGAATTTTGAGGGACACAGTGCAATCCATAACAGCATTATTTAAAGATAATTTAGGGTTGGCTGATGTTATGGTTTGAAGTGACTATGTCACTGTTCTCAATACATCAACATTCTGTTTTCAAGTCAGACGCGCAGCCTCAAATTATCTACATGGACCTGGCAAGTGGCTCAAATAAGCCAGGTGTAAGAAGGCAAAACAAAAACCATTCACAAAATGCACCATCTTTATTAAATGAGAGCTGACATTTGTTCTCAGGAGATTTAATTAAAGCACTCAATGGGTCTCCGATAAACTGTAGCAGGTATCTTCCATTTCACCTTTATTTTATTTTGTCATTATCTGTGAAGGTGGATTTAGTATTGTTGGATAATTTGAAGTTTTAAGGGATGCTAAAAATTGGTATTATAATGTATTATATGATCTCCTTTTAAAAAATAATGTTTACATCTGTTTCACACCTTAAAAATATATAGCTAGGACAAAATAAAATATAACAAACCACACCTGCAGGGCAGATCTGACTCATGGGTAGCCTGTCTGAGGTCAGTGATTTCTGCTTCAAAGTCTCTTCCAGAATCTGAGTTCATCTGTAGGTATGCATCACATAAGTGAGTACTAAGTGATAGCAAGGGAGAGTGGTAACCAGTACGGAATCTTGAGGCATACTGAGTTTAAATCTGAGCATCATTACTTGCTAGCTGTTGTGATCTTAGAATATTACTTCCTCTGAGTCTCAGTTTCCACACCTAGAAAAAGAGAAAAAGAGACAAAAATAAGAATAATAATTCCAACCTCACAGTTTTCTTCTGAAGAGGAGATATTAAACATGCTTTTATAGTCACAAGAACACAGCAAATACTCTATTAATACTACAATTGTATTACATACAGCAACATCATTTTATCTGAGTCATCATTATTTAAAATCTTTAGGTTATAAGATTTCATGAGGACAATGTAGTCAAAATATCTATCTGTCTATATACATGGATGAATGTATGTATACACACGTGTGTGTATTTCTCAATCATTGATAAAATTAGTCTTTTTTATTATTATTATTTTTTGAGACAGAGTCTTGCTCTTGTTGCCCAGGCTGGAGTGCAATGGCAGATCTTTGTTCACTACAACTCCACCTCCCAGGCTCAAGCATTCTCCTGTCTCAGCCTCCTGAGTAGCTGGGATTACAGGCGTCCACTACCACGCTTGGATAATTTTTGTATTTTTAGTAGAGATGCAATTTCACCATGTTAGCCAGGCTGGTTTCGAACTCCTTGATCTCAAATGATCTGACCCCCTCAGCCTCTCAAAGTGCTGGGATTACAGGGGTGCACCACCACACCTGGCCAAATTAGTCTGTTTTTAAGTATCTTATTGGTTAACAGGAGTAGTTACATATACTCAATCATTATGGCATGTCTTTGTAAGTTATTCTTTTTTGTTTATTAGATGTTGTAAACTATCCCATAATATAATTTAAGTATTATACAAATTGACTGCAATTACAACTGAAATTTTTAAACAGATGAAAGATTTCATGAAGTCAATATAAGTGATATTGATAAATAAGAATATGGAATAGTTCAATCGGTTGACTAAAAAAGAATAGAAAATTGACAAGTAGAACAGATTCTTCAATAGAGACTAATTTGCATGTCTAAGTGACAAACAGAGTTTCTTGGGGAAATTGATAACATGCATCAATACTTTTCTTTTTAAAAAATGACCCTCTTTATGACTGGACTGAAAATCAAATGTTAAGTGTGCATGCACTTCATGATGTCATATAATTTTGTCAAAAATTATAAATCTACAATAATTCATACTTTATTATATGATTATAGTTTGAAATTATACAATTAATTTGAATAACTATGAGGTAAAACAAAGTAATTTATGATGATTTATGTTTTATTTTGTAACATAATATATTGTTTCAGATTTAACTATGAAATTTTGTATCTTGTTTTAAACTGATTTACTTAGAAAAATTATTTGTAAACACTACCAAAAGGTTCCTCGAACTAATAAACAAATTCAGCAGTTTCAAGATACAAAATCAATGTATAAAGGTCAGTAGCATTTCTAGATAACAGTAATGTTCAAGTTGAGAGCCAAATCAAGAACACAATCCCAGCAACAACAGCCAAACAAAAAGTAAAATATTTAGGAATACATCTAACCAAAGAGGTACAAGATCTTTACAAGGAGAACTACAAAACACACAAAAAGAAATCATAGATGATGGTAACAAATCGAAAAAAAATCATGCTCATGGACTGGAAGAATCAATACCACTAAAATGGGCATATTGCCCAAAGCAATCTATAGTTCAATACTATTTCTATTGAATTGCCAATGTCATTTTTTTCACAGAATTGGAAAAAACTATTCTAAAATTTATATGGAATCAAAAGAAAAAAAAGACCACGTAGCCAAAGGAATTCTAGGAAAAAAGAACAAAGCAGAGGCATCACGTTACCTGACTTCAAACTATACTACAAGGCTACAGCAAATGAAACAGCGTGTTACTGGATCAAAAATAGGCAGAGAGACCAATGGAACAGAATAGAGAATCCAGATAAAGGTGCACAACTACAGCCATCCAATCTTTAACAAATCAACATAAATAAGCAATGAAGAAAACACTTCCTATTTAGTAAATAGTGCTGGGATAACTGGCTAGCCATATGCAGAAGAATGAAACTGAACCCCTACCTTTCACCATATACAAAATTTAACTCAAGGTGGATTAAAGATTTAAATATAAGACCTCAAACTGTAAGAATCCTAGAAGAAAGTCTTGGAAACACCATTCTGGACATAGGCCTTGAGAAATAGTTTACAACTAAGTCCTCAAAAGTGATTGTAATAAAAACAAAAATTGACAAGTAGGACCTAATTAAACTAAAGAGCTTCTGTACAGCAACAGAAACTATTAACAGTGTAAACAGATAATCTACAGAATGGGAGAAAATATTCACAAACTATGCATCTGAGGGAGGTCTAATATCTGGAGTCTATAAAGACATGACCCGACATTTCTTAAGGAAAGATGTATAAGCAGCAACAAACATGAGAAAATGACCATCACTAATCATCAGAAAAATGCAAATTGAAACCATAATGAGATACCATCTGTATTAGTTCTTTCTCACGCTTCTGTAAAGAACTGCCCAACACTGGGTAATTTATAAAGGGAAGAGGTTTAATTGACTCACAGTTGTGCAGGGCTGGGGAGGCCTCAGGAAACTTACAATCATGGCAGAAGAGGAAGCAAACACATCCTACTGCATATGACCGCAGGAAGGTGAAGTGCAGAGCAAAGTGGGGGAAATCCCTTTATAAAACCATCAGATTTTGTGAGAACTCACTCACTATCATGAAAACAGCATGGAAGTAACCATCCCCATGATTCAATTACCTCTCACTGGGTCCCTCCCCTAACACATGGCGATTATGGGAATTACAGTTCAGGATGAGATTTGGGTGGAGACACAACCAAACCATATAATTCTGCCCATGCCCCTCACCAACTCTCATGTCCTCACATTTCAATACACAATCATGTCTTCCCAACAGTCCCCCAAAGTCTTAATGCATTTCAACATTAACTCAAAAGTCCAGGTTCAAAGTCTTATCTGATAAAAGGCAAGTCCCTTCCACCTATGAGCCTGTAAAATCAAAAGCAAGTTAGTTACTTTTTATATACAATGGGGGACAGGCATTGGGTAAGTATACCCATTTCAAATGGCAGAAATTGGCCAAAACTAAGGCGCTACAGGACCCTTGCAAGTCCAAAATTCAATAGGACAGTCATTAAATCTTAACTCAGAAATAATCTCCTTTGAATTCATGTCTCACATTCAGGTCACGCCGATGTGAGAGGTGGGCTCCCACGGCTTTGGGCAGCTCCACCCCTGTGGCTTTGCAGTTTACATACCCCTTCCTGGCTGCTTTCATGGGCTGGCATTGAGTGTCTGTGGCTTTTCCAGGTGCACAGTGAAAGCTGTCAGTGGACCTACAGTTCTGGGGCTTGGAGGATGGTGGCCCTCCTCTCACAGCTCTATTAGGCAGTGCCCCAGTAGGAACTGTGTGTGGGGGCTCCAACCCCACATTTCTCTTCTGCACTGCCCTAGCAGATGTTCTCCATGAAGGCTATCTAATACATGGTGATGGGAAAACTGGCTAGCCATATGCAGGAAAATGAAACCGGACCCCTTCCTTACACCTTATACAAAAATTAACTCAAAATGGATTAAAGACTTAAAACATAAGACCCAAAACCATAAAAACCCTAGAAGAAAAGCTAAGCAATACCATTCAGGACATAGGCATGGGCAAAGACTTCATGACTTAAACAACAAAAGGAATGGCAACAAAAGCCAGAATTGACAAATGGGATCTAATCAAACTAAAGAACTTTTGCACAACAAAATAAACGAGCATCAGCATGAACAGGTAGTCTGCAGAATGGGAGAAAATTTCTGCAATGTACCCATCTTACAAAGGTCTAATATCCAGAATCTACAAGGAACTTAAACAAATTTACAAGAAAAAAACAGCCCCATCAAAAAGTGCGCAAAGGATATGAGCAGACACTTCTCAAAAGAAGACATTTATGCGGCCAACAAACATATGAAAAAAAGCTCATCATCACTGGTCATTAGAGAAATGTAAATCAAAGAATGGTGATTATTAAAAAGTCAGGAAACAATAGATGCTGGAGAGGATGTGGAGAAATAAGAACACTATTGCACTGTTGGTGGGAGTGTAAATTAGTTCAACCACTGTGGAAGACAGTGTGGTGATTCCTCAAGGATCTAGAACAAGCCATACCATTTGACCCAGCAATCCCATTACTGGGTGTATACACAAAGGATTAGAAATCATTCCATTATAAAGACACATGCACATGTATGTTTATTGCAGCAATATTTACAATAGCAAAGGCTTGGAACCAACCCAAATGCCCATCAGGCTGGATAAGCTGGATAAAGAAAAAGTGGCTTATATATACCATGGAATACTATGCAGCCATAAAGAAGAATGGGTTCATGTCCTTTGCAGGGACATGGATGAAGCTGGAAGCCATCATTCTCAGCAAACTAACACAGGAACAGAAAACCAAACACCGAATGTTCTCGCTCATAAGTGGAGTTTAACAGTTTGAACACATGGATACAGGGAGGGAACATCACACACTGGGGCCTGTCGGGGGGTTGGGGCCAAGGAGAGGGAGAGCATTAGTACAAATACCTAAAGCATGTGGGGCTTAAAACCTAGATGACTGGTTGATAGGTGCAGCAAACCACCCTGGCACATGTATACCTATGTAACAAATCTGCATGTTCCGCACATGTAGCCCAAAACTTAAAGTAAAATGAAAAACAGAGATAATAATTGTAGGCTTTTAAAAGATAAGTTGATAAATCTGTTTATGGAGATATTTTATTATTGTTAATTTTTTGATACTGTACCATATGTTTATGATGTCTTGTACCGCTCGATGATTTTTAATTTTTTAAAAAAATTTAAATATTAAATAAATAGGAAAAAGTAAAAAAAGTAACATGCTGACATACTCAACACCTATATCTAACAGATATTTACACATGACCGTATTTGTCCTTGACTGATGTTTTTCTCGGAAATTGATATTTCTGATCCAGCTTAAAAGATGTTCTCTTTACTTTTCACCACCTCGTTGCACAGAAGTGTCCCCGTGCTGAAGTATATATGCTCTTAGGTATTTGTATCAGTTTCCTAGGGCTGCCAACGCAAATTACCAAAAACTGGGTGATTCAGACAACAAAGATGTGTTCTTCCACAGTTTAGGAGGGCGGAAATACAAAACCAACAGCGCTGGTTTCTTTTGGAGGCTCTGAGCAAATATCGTCCTATACCTCTGTCTAATCTCCTGGGGGTTAACAGCGTCCCTTGGTATTACCTTGGTTTGTAGATGCCAAGGACTTGAGATTGAGATCACCTCAATCTCTGCCTCTGACATAGCATGACCATCACCCTCACGTGTCTGTATCTCTGTGTCTTCCCATGATCTTCTTGTAAGGAAGGACACTTGATTAGGAATCACCTTAATTCAGTATGACCTCATTCTGACTAAGTACACTTGCAATGGCCCTGTTTTTAAGTAAGGTCACATTCCGAGGTTCTGGATGAACATGATTTTGTGGGGACACTATTTAACCTGTAGAACAAGTTTTAAATTTCTTTTAATAGATAGGTATGTAATTATTAACAACTCATAATATAAATTTAATGTGCTTTCAAATATACTTAAATGTCCTTTTGCAAAATTTTTTCTGTTGTACTTTAACACTTCAGCAAGTTGATATGTGTATATCAGTTGCATTAATTTCAATTAATATATATTTTATTTTCTGGATAAAATAGGTTATTAATCAATTCTTTTATTAATGAAAATATAGTTTCCAAGTTTTATCCCTACAAACAATACTGCAAAAAAATCCTCATTCATGTTTCACTTTATGCACGGGTAAAAACTCTCTCAGTTAGATACCTGTGAGAAAAATAGGGGGGCCAGAAGATAAATTCTGTCTTTCTAGCATACACAAAGACATTTTCAGCCTTTCTCATGGTTAGATTGAAATCACATGACTAAGTTCTGACAGAGAAATGTGAGTGACTTGTAAAATGCCTCTGGAGCCTCTGTCCTTTTACTTCCTCATCCCCACAGTGGAAAGCGAAAGACCAAGGCCACCGAATTGAAGAATCATGTGCCACTCAACAGCCACTTAAGAGTAGACCTCCCTCAGGAGATCGAGGCCATCCTGGCTAACACGGTGAAACCCCGTCTCTCCTGAAAAATACAAAAAAATCAGCCGAGCGTGGTGGCGGGTGCTTGTAGTCCCAGCTACTCTGGAGGCTGAGGCAGGAGAATGGCGTGAACCCGGGAGGTGGAGCTTGCAGTGAGCCGAGATCGTGGCACTGCACTCCAGCCTGGGTGACAGAGCGAGACTCCGTCTCAAAAAAAAAAAAAAAAAAAAAAAAAAAAAAAAAGAGTAGACCTCCCAGAAGAGTTGCCTGATCCAAGATATCCACATTTTTTTGGCATTTGAGTCACTGAGATTTTTGGATTGTATAGCAGCTAGCATTATTTATGCTAACTAGTACATAATTGGTACTTTAGAATCAGAAACAGCCCTAACGAAAGCCTAGGTAACAAGGATACTGTTAACAAAGGCTGGGGAGATGGGGATCTGTTTTGGCAAAACTTTTAGTACAGTCGTTGCCTTCAGAAACTTGGACAGCAGCTCATGTTCTGACTTAGCTTGTGTGTATAGGGGAGATAGATGGAAAAAATACACTTATGTTCACGTGGACTGGCTTCTATTGATTTTATTGCAAGTGAGAGATGATCATAGCAATGAAGTGACTGATTTACAGAAAGTAACTTAAGAGTTACCCTATGACTATGGAGTTTTGCAAGGTTGGAAAAGCCTACCATCTCCATATTCTTAATGAGAGGAGGTGGAACTTAGATCTATTTTTAACTAATAATGCCCTAATTTTATCAGTTTAATAAAATTATTTAGACTAAAGATAAAATTAACAGCTTGACTTCCTGGCCAATTGTTTTTCCAGATAGACAAAATGTAAAGCGGGAGAAAGAGAGGAAAAAAAAGAATAAACATTACTAGATACTGGCACTCGGAATAACTATGAGCAAAGAGATCAGAAGGTTATAGAGTTTTTGAGGAAGCTATATTTTCGAAGACCCTGTAAAGCACGGACTAAAATCATTGCATTTGCAGCTTCAAGAGTTAAACTGCTTTTGAGCTACCAAATTTCCATTAAGAGGAGGTAAGTTTTCTAGTTGTTAAGACCACAAAAGGGCATCCACCCACACTTCTTGAATAATGGACAGTAGGCACAGCCAGAGACCATGGAAGACAATGCACCAAGAAGCTATGTCGATGAAAACTAATCTTGTTTTCCGTTGCTGTACTGTCTCCCATTAGAAGCCCGTGGCATGGTTCTGACCAGTTGCATGTATGCAGAGCTTTTATATGCCACCTCCTGGCCTCACTCCTGGAACCTCCTGTGTGACCTTCCATACTGTATCCTCCATCTGTGCAGCTAGACTAGAAGCACTCTGTGTTGGGGGAGCCACAGGATACAGATGCCCAGTGTCCTTTGTCACACAATGTAGGAGAGCTACCAGGAGTGTAGTCCCATGAGGAACATTTGTGTAAGACTTGTTATGGGATTTGAAGACAGTTGTAGTAACTGGCATTAATTAACTTGTTTAACCCTCACATTGCCAATCTTCCTAGAATTTACAGATTGACCTCCAAAATAACTATACTGATTTATATAGTTCACTCAGTCAGGGTGATATCAAACTTTTTCATTTATGATAATCTTATTGGAGCTGTTTACCCTTTCTATATAGATGTGCATACCCTGCATTTGTGGGAAATTTTCTTCAATTATTTTTTCTTCCTCTTTAATTTTTATATTCTTTCTCTTTTTGGAACTCTTTTCCCCCAATGCATTATGTATAATTTCCTTACGTTGTTGCATAGTCTCTTTTCAAATGTTTAATATGCAGCTTAACTCATTCACTGGGGTATTTAAAAACATTGTAATGGCTCTATATTTTGTTTATAAGAATTATATATTTTTTCTTTTTCATTATATATCCATTCTGTTTTAACGACATGCGCTCTTCTTTTCATATGTCACTTTAAAACTTACTTTCTATTTTCAATAATTTTGGTCAAAGGTATTTTTATAGTCTTTGGATTTTAAATTTCAAGTATACTTTTACTATTTTTGTGCCCGCTTAGTTTTACTTACAGTTTCTTATTTTCTCATCAGTTTTACTATTTTTCACTTATAACTAATTTTCAGAAGGGATTTTTCTTTGTGCGACATAATCTGTAGCCTGTTTTAGGAAGAGTCCCTTTAGACTGATTGTGTATCCCAGAAATATCACTGGCCTTCTAGAAAACCTTTTGGCCATAATTTCTCAGCATAGGTGTTCCTGTATCACACATGTAGTAAAAATTCAAACCTCAAGCCTCTTCCTTGAGCAGTGATCTCAAGAGATACATTTTTCCTCCATTCAGTAGTTTGGATGATAAAAGATTCTTTGAAACTTCCTTAAGGTATTTCTGGTCCTATATATTGAAATGTTTCTAGTACTCACCTTTACTGGGATTTGAATGTTTTTGTTAAGTGTTGTAGTTTTTGCAGAAATCTCACTTTCAACTTTCTATCTTGTTTGGGATCAAGGTTTTGTCTACCTACTATCTCTGAGGGAGTGTGCAGAAAGCCAAGGGAAGTATTGAGCATTTGACTACTATATAGAAACATGATAAAAATCTTAATGCAGGAATCCATAAAAACAGGCACTGTGGGGATGTAACAGCAAATTGACAAATTTATAGTTTACACACTACTGTGAAAAATGCTGCTCTTTCTCCAGAATGCAGCACTTTTGCTTTGGTAAATGTATGACTGAATTTACTGTCTACACACAGACACACACACACACATTAACTATCAGTGTCAACCAAGCCCTCACATTATACTCCCATTCCTCTGTGGCAGCTGACACACCTATCTTTCAGACGGTACCATTTAGGGACAGAGTCTTATTTTAAGATCCAAGATGCAGATTTTATTGGGGGAAAGTTTCCTTAGGTTCCTTAGAGAGTGATTGGCGGTTCTTTGTAACAGCAGACAATCCCTTGCTGGTCCACTATGCTTGTGGGAGGAAACGCACTATGCATCAGAAATCTCCTTCCAAGCACTTTTTAAATACTTCACAATGAAGACCTAAGGATATTCTTGTTAGAGACTCACTCTCCCTGATCTGAGTGAAAACCAAAGTGTGTGTATGTGTGTATGTGAGTGCACAAGGTGTTGGGGGGAGAGGGAAGCAGTAGATGTGTTTATACTTGAAAAACTGCATTTTGTTCCCGTCCATCAAATTCATCTTTCTACTTAATTAATTTCCCCTAGTCAGTTAGTGTAGGCATATAGGAAATACAGACTAGAATTTATTTTTAATATTGTTTACTATTTTAACTAGATTTTTTACTATCATGAAGCAAAATCAAGTGTTCAGCATGTAAATCAAACATTGTAACAAAAACTAATCCCTGTCTAGTCTCTAGAAGACATTTGAGAGTTTGTATTTTCAAGTAATTAATTCCTCTAGATAAAATTATCTTGACCTCTGTTTTGCCTGTCATTAGACTATAGCAATCTGAAACTCACCTCAAGACTTTGCATAGAATTTTACATTTTATTATTTGTTGAATCCAAGGCTCATGAATTTATATGAGTCTATGTAGCCTACCTACTAGGAAATCATGAGTTTGTGAAGGCATACAGTCTGGGGTGCTTATGTTCATAAACGTTTTAAATATTAAAGTATTTTTAAATGATTAAGAAATAATGTCAAAATAATTTAAATGGTTTGAGTTATTTCCGTTAATTTAATTTAAATAACCAACATGACCCCTTTTGGAATTACCTTACTCTGAATAAGTAGGTTAACTGCAAACAAACAAAAATAAATCAGACTATCTACCTGCCAGGGTAAGTGGGAGGAGGAAGTGCATTAGGAAAATGAACTAAGCAGTGATGACCTCTGCCTTTGGCTATCAGCACCTTCGGGTGATGTCAATTCCTATGGAAATAAATTAAGACAACTACAAGCTGTGTTTCGGAACAAATTTTATTTAACTCGGTCCCTAGATACCTCATCTCACTATAGTAGCAATCATTTTATTTGCTGCATTGCAGAGTAAAGTGAAGTTAAAAAGTGAAGTAAAGTGAAGTTAAAATAAGGAAATGTATCTCTTCATATCAAAAGCAGAATATTATACTTTCTTCTTGCATTGTCATATATTTCATATATATTTCAAATATATGTGTCATATATTTTAAGAAATATATGACACAAAGAGATATTATCTAAAATGGTTTTCTCTTCTGTTCTTTGTAAAAGACATGCAGTGTTTCTATGTTTGGTCAACTGGAATACTACAAAATAATTCGCTTTGAGACTGTTGCTCAATTCTCAAAATGGTATCCACAGAAAATGAGCTCTCTTCTTAGTCTACTTGAATCACTGAAGGAATTACAAGTAATATTGAGGAAAGATATTCAGATAATCTCCATTATAATTTTGATGGATCTAACATATGATAATCTTTTGTATTCACCAAAATTTGTGAAAATTTTTTGTCTCAAAAATGAAAGTTTCTTCATTAGGAATGCCGTTTCTTATACCCCCCAAATTAATATCTACCTAATTATAGAATCTCACTCATTATGTCCAGTCTAATTTCTGAATGTGTATATACAGTTCTAAAATAAAGAGTAAATTTCTAAAGCTAATCAATTTGGTTAGAAACCAAGGTTTATATTTTTCAGTTCAGTGCACACCAGATTGACCTTAAAAAAATAAAAATTTGCATCATATACAACCAGGTATTAAAGTATGAGGATCTGTGATTATAAAATTAGGTAAAACCAAAGGGTCGTATTGCCATATTTTTGTAGTTTCCAGACTTTCTCCACTTCAGTGACTTTAATTACTCACCTAAGCAAATTAGCATATGAAAAGGTGCTCAGAATCATATGTCATCAGGGAATTCCAAGTTAAAATAACAATGAGATACCATTTCACATTTAGTAGGATGGCCAAAATCCAAAACATTGACAATACCAAATGCTGACAAGGGTATGAAAGAACAGGAACTCTATTCACTGATGGTGGATTTGCAAAATGGTAGCTCCACTTTGCAAGACAGTCTAGCAGTACCTTACAAAACTAAACATACCCTTACCATATCATTCACAAATCATATGCTTTGATATTTGCCTAAATCAATTGAAACTCATTTTTACAAAAAAACCTGAACATGGATGTTTAAAGCAGCTTGAGTCATAATTGCCCAAACTGGAAAACAACCAAGATAGCCTTCAGTAGATGCATGGATAAATAAACTGTGGTACATCTAGATAATGGAATATTATTCAGCACTAAAAAGAATCTCCATCTCCATAAAAAGAGATGGAAGAAACTTAAAAGCCTATTATTAAGTGAAAAAACCAATCTAAAGAGGTTATACATATTGTAGGATTCCAAATACATAACACTATGGAAAAGTCAAAACTATGGACTCAGTGAAAAGATCAGGGGTTGTTAGGGGTTGGGTTGGAGGGAGAGAGGAATAGCACGGCCATAGGGGATTTGTAGGACAGTGATACTATTCTGTACAATACTCTCATAGTGGATACCTGGCACATGCCTTTGTGAAAACCCAATGTATATACAACGCCAGGATTGAACCCTAATGTAATATTTGGGTAATGATGTGTCAGCGTAGATGCATCGATTATTAGAAATGTGCCACTCTGATGTAAGATCTTGAATGTGGGGAAAGCTGTGAGTGCGGGTAAGGGGGTATGTACTTTCCACTCAATTTTCTTGTGTAGCTAAAACTGCTCTAATAAATAAATTCTACTAAAAAGCAAAGAGACATTTAAAATATTATAAGAAGATAATATGGGGGAAGTGGCATTACATGATCTTCAGAGCACAAGCCTCAAGAAGTCTGATTCATTCTGCTTCCCCTTCATGGAATGCTGGTGAATTCAAACAAACATTTATGGAATGATAATAGCAAGTCCAAGCAAGTATAGAGGAGTAAATGCTTCCCAACTCATTTTATGACACTAGTATTATCTGACACCAAAACCAGACAAATGATTTCACAAGAAAAGAAAACCTCAGACCAATGTCTCTTATGAACATGGATGCCAAAAGCCCCAACAACATTTTAGCAACTGAAATCCAACAATGTGTAAACTTTGCCCTATAAATAACTTAAGTCAGGTTTAACACTTGAAAATCCATCAGTGCCATTCACAATATGAACATACTAAAGAAGGAAATTAATATGACCTTATTAACAGATACAGAAAAACATTTGACAAAATTCAAAATTAGTTTCTAATGAAAATTCTGAGCAGATTAGGAATAGAAGGAAACTTCTGCAAACTGATAAGAACATCTATGAAAAAAACCATAGCTAACATCATACCTAATGAAAGACCGAATGTGTCCCCCAAAAGATCAGGAAGAAGGTAAACATACCCGCTTTCACCACCTCTGTTCATTATTGTACTGGACATTCCAGCCAATGCAGGTGGGGCTAGTGCAATGCCCGGAATGTTCCCCCATGCCCAAATTCATGTGTCCAAACCCTAATCCCAATGTGATGATATTAGGAGGTGGGACATTTGGCAGGTGATTGGGCCATGAGTGTGAAGCCCTCATCAATGGGATTATTGACCTTATTAAGGAGACCCCAGAGCTCACTAGCTCTCTTTCTGGCACATGAAATCCAAGAAGTTGGCAGTCTGCAACCCGGAAGAGGACCTCGCCAGGGACAGACCATGATGGAGCCCTGATATCAGACACCCAGCCACCAGAACTGTGAGAAGTAAATTTTGGTTGTTTACAAGCCACCCAGTGAATGGTACTTTGCCACAGCAGCCCAGACTAGGACAACAAGTAAGACTAATAAAAGGTAAACAGATTGGAAAAGAAGTAAAACCATCTTTATGTGTAGGTGACATGATTGTCTATGTAGAAATCCTATGATAAGTAGTATAAAGAAGTAACTAGAATAATAAATAACTTAGCAAAATTTCAGGATAAAATATAAAAATCAACTGGGTGCAGTGGCTCATGCCTGTAATTGCAGCACATCAGGAGGCTGAGTTGGGAGGATCTCTTGAGGTCAGGAATTCAGGACTAGCCTGGGCAGCATAGTGAGGTCATGTCTCCACAAAACAATGAAAAGAAATAGCTAGGCATGTTGACGTGTGCCTGTAGTCCTGGTTACTCAGGAGGCTGGGGTGGGAGGATCACTTGAGCACAGGAGTTTGAGGTTCATTGTCACAAATAAGTGTCAGAAGATATAGTGAAAAATGCCATCCCATTTATAATAAACACAAAATGTAAAAATAGTTTTGAGGTATGAGGAGGGCTTCACAGCACTGACCAATGTTCTGTTTTTTTATTTGAATGGTTATAGCTTAGGTATAATATTTGAGGCTAAATTACTGAACTCTATTCATGTTTCATGAACTTTTAAAATATGTGCATTTACAAATAAGAATGAAAAAATAAATATCACTAAAAATGCTAATACATTTTTGTCATTTTAGAAGGAGTCATCTTGTGCACTCTCTGAATTGCAGCAATTTACTTTGAAGATGACTGGATTCGACAACGGTAAATAACTTTGTATAGAATTATGTATTTTATCAAGATGATTCTATTTAAGACAAATTCAATATATCTTTATGATAATCTTTCTTGCATCTTTTAACCCTTTTTCTTAGAGACTGCTATTTTCTTCCAGAAAATAAATGGAGTCTTAGTAGAATGTATGAAAATAGGAAATAATTGGAATGAAGTGAATATATTTTAAACAACAGTGATTTTTATTTTAACACATCCAAGAAATAAAAAGTATGAAGTGTAAGTATTTATTATTATTTTTCAATTATACTTTAAGTTCTGGGATACATGTGCAGAATGTGCAGGTTTGTTACATAGGTATACACGTGCCATGGTGGTTTGCTGGACCCATCAACCCATCATTTACATTAGGTATTTCTCCTAATGCTATCTCTCCCCTAATCCCCCCACCTCCTGACAGGCCCCAATGTGTGATGTTCCCCTCCCTGTGTCCATGTGTTCCCATTGTTCAACTCCCACTTATCAATGAGGATATGTGGTGTTTGGTTTTCTGTTCCTGTGTTAGTCAGCTGAGAATGATGGTTTCCAGTTTCATCCATGTGCCTGCAGAGGACATGAACTCATTCTTTTTTATGGCTGCATAGTATTCCATGGTGTATATGTGCCACATTCTCTTTATCCAGAGTATCATTGGTGGGCATCTGGGTTGGTTCCAAGTCTTTGCTATTGGAAATATTGCTGCAATAAACATACGTGTGCATTTGTCTTTATAATGGAATGATTTCTAATCCTTTGGGTATATACCCAGTAATGGGATTGCTGGGTCAAATGGTATTTCTTGTTCTAAATCCTTGAGGAATCACCACACTGTCTTCCACAATGGTTAAACTAATTTGAAGTGTAAGTATTTATGTTCAGGTATTATAGAGTTTAGCTGATCTTACTCCTTTTTTTTTTTTTATTAGCACATAATTATCATTGGTTTATGCAAGGTCTCTACTTTATTTTGCTCTGTTTCATTTCATTGTATTACTATTTTCCCTCACCCTTTAATACCATTGCAATCCTGTTTTGTTATTTGGTTTTTGCTTCTCAAGAGTGATATCTCATTATTCTTCTTACTATTCACAATATTTCCAAGAAGTAGCCTTTATGATATGGAAAATGATTTTTAGTGTTACACGTGAGTATGTGAATGTAAATATCCATGTGTACAGGTATATATGCCACTGCAAGATCATCCAATGTTTTTCTTCTTTTTTTGTATTTCATGTATCCTGAGCCACAATTTTTTGGTAGGATAATTTTTGAAACTTTACTTTCCAGCCAGGCACGGTGGCTCATGCCTGTAATCCCAGCACTTTGGGAAGCGGAGGCCGGCAGATCATGAGGTCAGGAGTTCAAGATAGTTCACTGGCCAACATAGTGAAACCCCATCTCTACTAAACATGCATAAAATTAGCAATGTGTGGTGGTGCACGCCTGTAGTCCCAGCTACTTGGGAGACTGAGGCAAGAGAATCGCTTGAACCCGGGAGGTGGAGGTTGCAGTGAGCCAAGATCGTGCCACTGTATTCCAGGGCAAGGCTCTATCTCAAAAAAAAAAAAAGAAAAAGAAAGAAAAGAAAAGAAAAAAAGAGAAAATTTACTTAATTTACTTTCCAAAAGTTTCTTTAGAAACCTTACAAATACGTTTAAGGAGATTTCTTAGTCTAAGATTGATCTATTTGTAAATTTTCCCTTACCCGAGAAAAAGTCACTAGATTCTATGAAGTCTTAGTAACCAGAAAACTTTTGTGATGACTCCAGTGGAAATAGAGATGGCATAGCATTTCCAACTAGTCACTTTGATCCAATAAACAATGATTTTCCTAGCTCTTTATGACTGGAATCTAAATACAATTGGAGACCATCTCATTTTCTAAATGAAAAGTTATATAAGTCCTTAGAAAGTAACAGAATTGATAATATTTAGTTTAAAATCAAAATAAAGAGGGAAAAATACAACAAAATATATGGAAAATCATGCTAGCATTTAGAATGTTTTATTGTAAATAATCTATTCCTAAAGTTTATATTTATTAAAGTGGACAATCATGGAAAGGGCAGTAACTTTGGAAGAAATAATTCAGCTGTAAAATTATGAAACAATTCCACAGAATTTGTTGATCATTTTCCCCCACAAAATACCTAGTAAGTAGAACATGTATAACATTGTAAAATGGGTAATATAGTTTTAGAGTGTTTTATGAAAATGTTTGTCAAAGTTACTATACAGCTGACCCTTGAACAACATGTGTTTTAACTGTGTCTCTTATGAATGGATTTATTCTACCTCTATCACCCCTGAAGCAGCAAGATCAACCCCTCCTCTTCCTCCTTTTCCTCATTCTACTCAACATGAAAACAGCAGGATGAAAAATTTTATGATAGTCCATTTCCTCTTAATAAATAATGAAATTATTTGGCTCTGTGTCCCCACCCAAATCTCATCTTGTAGCTTCCATAATTCCCATGTGTTGTGGGAGGGACCTGTTGGGAGATAATTGAATCATGGGGGTGGTTTCCCCCATACTGTACTCATGGTAGAGAGTAAGTCTCATGAGATCTGATGGTTTTATAGAGGGTTTCTGCTTTCGCTTCTCTCTCGTTCTCTCTTGCTGCATCCATCTAAGAAGTGTCTTTTGCCTTCTGCCATGATTGTGAGGCCTCCCCAGCCATGTGGAACTGTTAGTCTATTAAACACATTTTTCTTCCCAGTGTTAGGTATGTCTTTATCAGCATCTGAAAACAAACTAATATACCTAGTAAATATATTTTTCTTGCTTGTAGTTTTCTTAATATCATCTTCTTTTCTCTAGCTTAGGCTTAGGGCAGCCAAAAGTTATACATAGATTTTCAACTGCACTGGGGATTGATCCCCATGTTGTTCAAAGGTCAACTGTAATTAGTGAAAAAGCAAGCCAGGAAGAGAACATTAATGGTTGGAATAGAATTAGATCTTGAATTTAGATATTATGATCCTAAATCCAATGTTCCTTACAATAATATAACAATGAAAGTTTTAAAATACTCTTGGGAAGATGAAGTAACATGAACCAGACTTACGCCTGAAATGACTAAAAAAAGCAGACAAAATATATGCAACAATTATTTTCAGGCATTGAACAGCACATAGGGAAGAACAGTGATCTCTGCGAGAGGAGAAACACAGGAAGTGAGAGAACAAGGAGAGACCAGAATACTAGATGAGAGAGAGAAGGAGAGAAAGGGGGAGGTAGGGTAGAGAGAGGGAGAGAGAGGCATTTGCAGAGACTTTCTTTGAAGTCTTCAGTTAAGTACTGATAAATGCATGTGAGGCAGCTGCCTGAGGGGCTGGAAGGTTCACTCAAAGGAGTTAGAGGAAACAATTTACAGAGATCACAAAGTGTGGGAATAGTTCTCTGTCTGACTAATAAATAAATTGTAATTTTGTAATTAGGAGATATTGGGTAGAGTACACAGAAGTATATTGCCTCTCAGTAGCAGAGCAAAATTAGCTATTGAATAAGTCAAGTGTGTTCCCGTCCAAAAGAACATGAGAATAAGCCTTGAAAGGATAAAACTGCTTCCAGATAACTTCAAAACACCCCAGAATGAAAATCAAGAATATTTATAGTAAGATTAAAAACATACAGCTTCCAAAAACGTACAATTTACAATGTTTGACATCTGATCCAAAGTTGCCAGCATGCAAAAAAGTGGGAAAATATAAGCCATAATGAGGAGGAAAATCACTCAGTAGAAATAGACACATAAAGAATACAAATCATAGAATTGACAGACATGCATATCAGAACAGTTATTATGGCATATATGTAAGAAAGGAAAAGACAGATTATGCCAGTTTAGTAGAAATATAAAGGATATATTGATTGAAATCAAGCTTCTAGAAATAAAAACTACAATGTCAGAGGTAAAAATATATTTCATGGGAGTAACAGCATATTAGATACTACAGACAAAAAAAGAGTATGAACCGTATGTCAGGAATAGCAAATATCTAAACTGAAACACAAAAACAAAAGAGAGTAAAACAAAGAAAAGGCACTAAAACATCATTCAAAAATAAACCTGAAGTAAGGACATTTTTACTCATACAAAAGCTGAAAGGATTAACTATCATTAAACCTACTCTAGAAGAAATGTGGAAAAAAGTTCTCCAGCATAGGGAAAATTATATTAGATAGAAATATGGATCCACATAAAGAAATTAAAGGTGTCAGAAATGGTAGATATGTGTTTGATAGTTAATTGTATGTATCTACTTAACTGGTTCATGGGATATATAGATAAACATTATTTCTGTGAGAGTATTTCCAGATGAGATTAGTATTTAAATTGGTGGACTCCATAAGGTAGACCACTCTCCCCACTGTGGAAGGGCATTATCCAATCCATGAAGGGTCTGAATAGAACAAAAGGCAGGGGAACAGGGAATTCGTCACTCCTAGCTGCCTGTTTGAGCTGGGAAGCTGGTCTTCTCCTGCCCTCAGACTGAGACATCATTGCCTCCCCTGGTTCTCAGGCTTTTGGATTCAGACTGAACTATGCCACTAGCTTTCCTGGTTCTCTAGCTTGCTGATGGCAGACTATGGAGCTTCTCAGTCTCCATAATTGCATAAGTCAATTCTCCATAATAAATCATATATATTCTATTGGAGAATCTCTCTCTCTCATATATATATATATATATGGCATATGGATCTGTTGGTTGTATTACACTATTATTGTCATACTTATTGATACACATATTATAAACCCTGTAATCCATTGTATTATTCTTATTTTAAACAGTTAACTATCTTTATATCATCTTAAAATAAAAATTTTATTTTTATACATATTATATCGGTCAGGGTTTTCTGGAAAAAAATCAATAAAATACAGAATCAATATAATCTCTGTCTCATATACATAATCTTTCTCATCTCTCTCTCTCATATATGTATATATGAGAGATTATATTGATTATATTGATTCTCATATATATAGGAGAGAGAAAGAGAGAGATTATATTGATTCTGTATTCTATTGATTTTGTTACCAGAAAACCCTGACCAATACAATATTTATAAAAAAGAATTTTTTTAAATTCAAGATGATATAAGTAACTGTTTAAAATAAGAATAATAACAATGGATTGTGGGGTTTATAATGTGTGTATCAATAAGTATGATAATAATGGCACAATGAGACCAACAGATCATATGCTTGCTGCGTGGTAACAGACCAATCACATTGAGAAAGCAGGGTTTACAGGAGAGAAAAAGGTTCATGATCACAGGGTAAACAAGAAGATGGGAGGAAACATTCAAATCCATTTCCTCGAGGAGTTCTGACCTGCAGTTTTTAAGGGGATTGTGGATGAGGAGGGGCTGGAAAATTGGGGCTGTTGACTGGAAATGGTGAGAGGGATGACATCATCGGGAATGCAGGGGAAACTGCATTCCTTGGTGAGTCAGCTTCTTGGGATCCTTCCGACCAGCGGGTGTCAGTAATTTTTGGGGTAGGTAGGACCTGAAAGAATATCTCAAAGGGGAAATTTAACATTTTATAATATTCAAGTTGTTATTTATGGTTTATGGGGCAGGTAAGAGGAATTATAATCTTGTAACAGGGTCTGCGTGCTTACAGGACAACAGGCAAGCAACTATGAGGAAGAGGGTGAGAGAGTAAGCTAACCCAATGATTAATGCTGAATGTGTCGCAAGTTTGATTTGTTTTTATTTTCCCTCTTGCTTCTTCCCTGATTAATTTTATAAAGTATGTAGGGATGGTTTCAATAGCACCAAGGCAGAGAGGGGCATATGGAAGCATACACTTAAATAACATTCCTTTTCAGATAGAGTGGTGTCATATTACTTGAACACAGACTGCTAGTTTAAATGTGTACTAAAATATTAACATAACCACTAAAAAGAGAAACTAAATTGTTTTCACTAACAAGCCAATTAAGGAGATTAAATGGACTCCCCAGTAATACTCAAACCAGAAGAGTACATAAATACAGAACATACGGAAAAATGATAAAACATATACCAGAGGATAAATTTAAATGTAACCATATATAAGCAAATTAAACGTAAATGCTTCCTCCCCCAATTAAAAGGCAGAATAACCACACTAGTTAGATTAAAAAGCAAGATCTATGAATATGCTGACTAAAAGAAACCCAGTTTAAATATAAAAACACAAATACATTAATCATATAAGGATGGAAGGAGATTATCATTTTAACACTGATTAAAATGTAGCTATATTAATACAAGGAAAAGTGGATTTTTCATGGCAGAATATTACTAGCAATAAGGAGAATGACTTCATAATGATAAAGGAGTTAATTTTTCAAAAAAGCATAAGCATCCTGATCAAGTTTGGATGTTGTCCCCTCAAAATCATGTTGAATTGTGATCCTCAGTGTGGAAGATGGGACCTGGTGGGAAGTGGTTGGATCATGGGGTCAGATTTCTCATGAACGGTTTAGCATCATTCATTTGGTGCTGCCCTCCCAACAGTGAGTGAGTTCTCGCAAGTTCTGATTGTTTAAAAGTGTGTGGCACCTGGCCGGGCGCGGTGGCTCACGCCTGTAATCTCAGCACTTTGGGAGGCTGAGGAGGACGGATCACGAGGTCAGAAGGTTGAGCCCATCCTGGCTAACACAGTGAAACCCCATCTCTACTAAAAATACAAAAAATTAGCTGAGTGTGGTGGTGGGCACCTGTAGTCCCAGCCACTCAGGAGGCTGAGGCAGGAGAATGGCATGAACCCGGGAGGCAGAGCTTGCAGTGAGCCGAGATCGCACCACTGCCCTCCAGCCTGGGTGACAGAGTGAGACTCTGTCTCAAAAAAAAAAAAAAAAAAAGAAAAAAGAAAAGTGTGTGGCACCTCCTCACCAGTCTCTTATTGCTACTGCTCTCACCATATGAGACACTGGTTCCCCTTTTGCCTTCTATCATAATTGTAAGCTTCCTATGGCATCAAAGCCACACCAAGCTTCTTGTACAGCCTGTACATGGATGTTGACACCATGCTTCCTGTACAGCCTGCAGAACTATGAACCAGTCAAATCTGTTTTCTTTATAAATTATGCAGCTTCAGGTGTTTCTTTATAGTGATGCAAGAATGGCTATTATACATCGTGAATGTTTAACTAACAATAGATTTTCAAAATGCATGAAGCAAAAATAGAGAAAGCTCAAACATTATCACTCTATCTTACTTAACTGACATTTATAAAGTACTTTCCCAAACAATGGCATATCACATATTCAATTTCAGATGAAACATTTATCAGGGTAGTCAAGTTTTGGACCACAAAATAAATCTTAATAAATTCTAGAAGGGCTCAATTTAAACAAAATATGTGTTCAGATCTTAATGGAATGAAATTCAAAATAAATAATAAAAAGCTGGCTGAAAAACTGCAAATATGTGAAAACTAAGTGACACAATTGTAAGCAAGTCATGGGCCAAAGAAGAAATCAAAAGAAAAACTTAAAATCATTTTGAACTTAGTGAAAATGAGAACAGAGGCTATAAAAAATTATCATTTACAGCTAAGGCAGTGCTTATAGTGCAATTTGTAGCATTAAATACATAAGTCAGAAAAGAAGGACTGAAATTAATGATCTCAACTCCACTTTAAAAAAATTAGAAAAAGAAAGGCAAACTAAAACCCCAAATAAGCAGAAGAAAGACAAGAACAGATATAAGAAATCAGAAAAACAATACAGATACTTAAAGACTAAATGCAGTTCTTTGAAAAGAAACCTCCAGCCAAGTTGATTTGGGGAGGAAGGAAGACATGAAACTAATTTCCAGTATCAGGAATGAAGAAGAGAAATTAGTACAGAGCCTACAGAGTTTAATAGGCTAATAAGGAATATTATGGATAGCTTTATACTAATACATCACAAATAGAAGAAGTATAAAAATGTCTTGAAAGATACAAACTGCCAAAGCTTCCTCAAAAAATACATAAAATAGATAACTGTATAGTGCTTTTCCTACTAAACAAATTGAATCTGTAAACAAAGAAAATTCCAGGTAAAAAGCAGCTTTACTGGTGACTTCTGTCAAACATTTAAAGATGAAACCTACAATATGTTAGCAAATAACTCAATAAGAAAATGGGAAAAATATGAATAGACATTTAACCATAAAAGATACATGAATTCAAAATAAGCACATTAAAAGATGAGCAATATCAGTAGCCAGCAGGGAAATGTGAATTAAAACAACAATGAGATATAATTACACACTCACTAGAATGGGTAAAATTAGAAACCTGACCAAAAAAATCTGGGCAAGGATGTGGAAACACTTGTCGTTTTACATCCTGTTACTGAGAATGTAGAAAGGCACAACCATCTTAGAAAACATTTACACACCTACTAATAACATGACTTGGCCATTCCACTCCTAGGTACTTACATGGGAGAAATGAAAGTATGTTTCCACATAAAGATATGTACACAAATGTTCATAAAAAATTTTATTTGTACTAGCCTCAATCTGAAAACAACCCAAATGCTCATCAATAGATGAAGGATTAAATACATTGTTATATTCTTGTAATGGTATACTACTCAGCCACAAGAAATAATGTACTTTATTTGCAACAACATCAATAAATCTCAAAATAATTTTTCTGAAAGAAGCCAGACAAAAAGGAAGATATACTCTGATTTCATGTATATAAAATTCTAGATAATTTAAAGTAATCTATAGAGACAGAAAACAGATTTGAGGTTTCCTGGGGATGGTGGCGAGGAGTAAAGAGGGAGGATGAGTGATTTTGAAGGTATACATGTAAATTTTGGGGGTAATAAATATTTTTGCTACTTTGTTGTGATGGTTTTAGTGTGTGTGTGTGTGTGTGTGTGTGTGTAAAAACTGATTTTAAAAAAACATTCTATGTATAGACAGTTAATTTTATGTCTGTAAAACTGCAAAAACTATTCTTGCCACTTCCATGATGAGAATATTAGAAAGGATTAATAATCCACTTCTAAACTAACGGCTGAAGAATGAACAGTATACGACTTAAATTGACATGAGACATAAAATATTACTTATCTTACGTGATATTTGCACTTGCCAAACTGAGAGTGACTCAAATGTCCATAAATAGGTGAAAGATTAAACAAAGTATGGCATATTTTTACAATGGTATACTACACCGCTGTAATAAAGAATTAACATTGGTTATATGTAACAGCATGGAATGAATCTCACCATTATGACTACCATCCCCAAAAGCATAAGAACACTTGAGTAACAGGGTTTTCAAAAATAGTGAATATTTTAATGATGGTATTTTTGCCAGCCTGCTTCCCACGAAAAAGATGCATTCGATGACATCCCAACAGAAAAAGCTAAACAACCTCTGATTATATCAGAGTGCAATCTTAAATATTATTCAGTATAAGTTGGAGTGATATTGGTGTTTGCATTACTAGAATTGTCCTGTTATATTTAAAGTGAAGAGGATTTTTAAAGTTCAATTCAGTACTGAAAGTTTAAGTGAAATTGATGAGTAGTAATCTAACTAATTTGCCACCAAGTTATTTTGAGAATATATGGTAACTTTTAATATAAGATATATCTTAATTAAAGGATACTTGAGGTTATTTTAAGTATAAGATATAAAATAGACTAAAAGAAATAATTTTGTGTTTACCGTCATTTCTGAGAAGCTGCCACCTATGTATTTACCTCTCTCTGTGTTTTAGTATCTTACCAGTGATATGAATGTATAATAACACCAAGATTTTGCAGCTTTAGAAACATTATTATCATTTCAGGCCTAGTCTTAATCACAAATACTTTAGGGAAAATTTTGTATCTAGAAGTGTAGCTTTTCCTTTGTTCTTCATTTCCAGAATTGTCTTGGCTACATTTGGATTCTTGTTATTACACAGGATCCTTTGAATTCATTTTTCTAAATACATGAAAAGTACTACTGAGGATTCCTTTAATTCATTAACAGGTAAAATTTTTAATCATGCTGTTGAGTATTCCCATTCACTAACTTTTTATATTTCATCATTTATTCATGTTCCTTTAATGTCCTTCAATACAATTTTGTATTTCTTTCATATAGCCCTTGCACATTTGTTGCTGCTGTCATTGAAATTATTTCATGTTGCTTTTCCTGTGTGTTTCCAGTTAGAGTAAGTGTTAAGATAGATTCCTAAGTGGGATTTGGAGGAAGGAATTAAAGTATCAGCCTTTCTGTAACATACACCTGTTGCGTTTCACCTGCCACCTCACGTAATGGGGCAGTTGTCTGCTCTACAAATGCGCCACTTACCCTGGATCTTTTTGCAGCATTTTTGCCACTTGAACCAGAGGTGCATTCAGTTCCGTCATAATGGACACTGGCTTCCTCTGCAAAGAAGCTTCTATTTTCCTGGCTTTGAATTGAAAGGCTGGATTAGAGATTTCAAAGTTAGTTTCTATATCTAAAAATTAATAACGATTTTATCTTAATACTTTCATGTAAAATATGACTCATTTATAATTACATAATTTACTATGCAGTTAATGTGGAAACTAAAGCAAATATTATAAATGATCTAACTCTGCCATATTAGCTTTCAGATGTCCCCTACCCTCCAGATCACAGGCGTCAAGACTGAGACACAGGTTTTAGTTCATCCTTATGGGTTCCAGCTTATGTTGTGGTTTCAGGTTGCCCTTGCTGTCCTCTACTTATATCCATTTTCCCTTTCCAAAGCTTTTCTTGTAGACTTTAAGCCCCCATATCAGACTCTGAATTCACACACACAATTTTATCTATCTATCTATCTATCTATCTATCTATCTATCTATCTATCTATCTATCTATCTATCTATCTATCTATCTATCTATCTATCATCATCATCATCTGTCTGGGCTTCAGTCATTTTGAGAAAAGTTTCATTTATTATATTGGGTTCTTGATCTCATTTCTTGGGTGATAAAACTTTTAATTATACATTCACAATGCCACTATCCATGGAATACTCCCTTAACCATTTCAAAGCCCATGTGTTAATTTAGGCCATGTATACAGATAGAACTCCCTAGCACTGTATGGAACAGAGTAGATTCAAATATGGCAACCTAAACTAAATACATTATTGTTATATTTTAAACTAATGTATTTTATTATGTCCCAGCCACTAATGCATTTTACTCTTCAGTGGATTTGTGTACCTAAGTGAGTCATTGCCTTTAGTTACTCCACAATTTGTAAGGCCAAAATGTTTATGATAAAATGTGGTTTTTACTTACATTTTAATATCCCTTTATTCCCTGGGCAAAACCTTGAAATTAGCCCTCACCGTCTTCACTGTTTTGCTAGCAGAGTGTATTATTCCTTTTGGCTTGCAGTCTTTGCAGTTTAACTTAATGCTTAACACAATAGAACATGCTTCTGCCAGTTCTGTCCCTAGTATCAGGGTAGATTACTGGGTAAATGAAGGAAGAAACCGTGTTATGCATTCAATTTGTGTTTCCAATTATTCATCCTATCATAGGAGTCAGCGTTTGTTAATGTTGCCAAAGTACAATTAAGGTCCACTAAATTAAGTCAGGAGTTTACAAGGGAGTGATTGTTCTTGACCTCATTCTCTTCCTCCATTCCATTTTCAAATATTGGGAATGAATAAACAGTTTTAGGCAGAGAAATTAACCAACAAATTAGGACTCTTGTTGTAAACCTAGCTAAAGTTAAGTTAAAAGTAAAGTATTTCCTCACAAGGGGTGTGTCCTATGTGAGTGTGTCTGAATGCAGGTAGGTGTAGTGAAAACGGAGCTTCTGTTCTGGGAGAACCATTTGCTCTGAGGATCTCATCCACTCCTGCCCAGTTTTGTGCATATCTTGGGAGGTCTGAGCCGTCAGTACCACTTTTCCATCATGAGAACACCAAGGAAGACTGAGCACTGCAGAAGGAAATTTCTGTGTGAATCAAGCCTCGAGAAAGGTTAAGCTGTTTGTCATTAATTTGAATTCATTTAGATACAACTGGAATGTCCCTTGACTAACTAGACTCCTAAGTATACTCCTTCATGCCTTCCTTTGTTAGAGATAGGAACAGAGAAAGGCTGTCTGGAAAGTGTTGGCATTTTTTTACTACCCTACCTGATTTTGGTGGTAATCTTGGTAATATTAATAATTTAAAGAGGTAAATGTTACTGTAATATTTTCTTTTTCTTTTAAGATATATGAACTCTGTTACTAGTTATTTTACGTGGCCGAGAGGAGCACACAAAGATAGCATCAGGAGGAATAGGCTCAAATTTCAGATTGTCAACTTTATTTAAACATGTGAATTACTGTTACTCTTTCTAATCTTCTGTTTCTTTGGCTGTGATTTGAAAGGCTGGATTAGAAATCTCTAAGTCATTTACTACACATAAAAATTAATAATTCTTTCATCTTAATACTCCCATGTATAATAGTCCTCATTTTAAATTATATAATTTATTATGCAATTAATATAGCAACCAAATTAAAATATTAGAAATGAACTTTTTCATATTAGTTTTCAGATGGCTCAACATCCAAAACTATTTTGCCAACTCTCAAAACTTTTATCTGCTTTCTTCACATTTATCAATGTTATAACAATGAAACACAGCTCGGAGAGAACACTGGTAGCCTGGAGAAGTATAAAAGGGAGATGGGTTGTATTTTCAATTTTATTAAAATTCTTATTTTCCACTAGGTATATGCTTTTTATTCTTGGCCTAATTTCCTTTTGGCTGTGGGCAACTTTCCATGGGTTTTACAATCTCTTCATAAAACACAACCTATTCCATTATCACATTACACACCTCTACAGGCATGTAATATTTTTCTCAATTTAGAGGTAGAGAAATAAAGGCAAGAACAGTTTTCAAGGTTTTGAACTTTTCATTAAAGTGCAATTTATTGGTTTTTGCCCCTAGTCACATGTTAACCAATATGCATGATAAAATATTGGAAACATTTTTATTTACTGATTTATATAAATTGCTTATATAGGTAAGAACTTTTTAATATAATTACCAATCAGTACATTATAACAACATAATTTTAATTTTGTTTTAATTTTTGTAAATTATATATGTGAATTGGCATTTACTATACTAATATATCAAGGTAAAAAATTCAGTCTTTGTTCTCAGCTGTGCTGAACAAAGTTTCGATTTTATAGTCTCCAATTGTTGAAACTCCTCTCTATGGGACGAAAAGAAAACTTATACCTGAAATTCTCTGTTTCCTGAGTTAATGAGTTTCTTTTTAGACCAAAGAGTCTACTTAAAGCTTAACTTAACTCTTTATCAGAGTTGGCTTTATGCAGTTACTTTTTGGTTTCTTTGTTTTTGTTTTTGTTTTTGAGTTGGAGTTTCATTGTGTCGCCCAGGCTGGAGTGCAGTGGCGCAGTCTCAGCTCACTGCAACCTTCGTCTCCCAGGTTCACGTGACTGTTCCACCTCAGCCTCCCGAATAGCTGGGATTACAGGCACACACCACCATACCCAGCTAATTTTTGTATTTTTTGGGAGAGATGCAGTTTCGCCATTTTGGCCAGGCTGGTCTTGAACTCCTGACCTAAAGTGATCTACCTGTCTTGGCCTCCCAAAGTGCTGTGATTGCAGGCATGAGCCACCATGCCCTAGCCTATGCAGTTACCTTTATGTTCATCATTCTCTTTAGGTTATGAGTCTTTGGAGTGTCAGTCTTTGCACTGCTGCCTTCAGGATCATTTCTGGGTGAGTGAGTGGGCCACTGCTTAAGGGTCCTTTGTGGATGGGGAAGGAGTCTGGAGTTAGCATATTGCTCTTGGGATTTTGAATGCTGGCAGAATTTATTTAGACCTTGCAATGGAAGACTGAGGTTCCCATTCCTCACCAGCTGTTGACCAAAGACCCCTCTTTCCCAGCTTCTAAAGGCTGCCTCCTCATGTGCTCCCTTCTTCCTCAAACCAGCACCAGTATGCCAAGTTCTTCCCACACTTCAAATTCCTGATGCCTTCTGCCTCCTTCCAAAGCGAAAGCTATTGGCTTTGAAGGGCTTTCATCTGGATCAGGCCCACCTGAAAGTTTTCATATCTCAAGTCAACTGATTCGGGACTTTACACCAGCAAAATCCCTTTAAAGCAGTATCTAAATTAATGTTTGAAAAACTGGAATCATGAAAGTGTCATCTTCAGAATTTTAGCTGTCACAGTGTGCCTTCTCATCCCCAAAGAATCATGTCCCTCCTGAAACCAAAATACATTTACCCCTTCCTGAGGTTCCCAAAGGTCTTATTTTATGACAGCATTATTTCAGAGTTGCAAATCTCATCTGTATCTTATCAGCTCAAAATTCTAATCATCTTATCACCATCTCATCATCTACATCATCAGAATCAGATATGGATGAGAGGCTAGCTACCTTCCTTTCTGGCTTGGAGAGAGAATTTGTTTCCTAGTTCATTCAGATTGTTGACGGGATTTAGTTCTTTCTGGTTGTACGAGTAAGTCCTGCTTCCTTGCTGGCTCTCCACCAGGACCTGCACTGTGCTCCTAGAGGCCAGTGTCATAGCATCTGCAGAGTCCCTAGTGCTGTATAACCTACCATATCCATGTGTGTGGAGTGTTTTCCAACACCAACAACCGATTCTCTGATTTTCCGGACACTGGGGTGTTCAATAATTCAGTTTGATGCTAACACTAACTACCAGGAGTTTTTGCAGGCCCCACAGCGTAAGGATTCAGTCCCACAAGACTGCTACCAACTTCAGACACCAGTCACAAGTCCTGGGCCTCCCAAACTTTTGAGTGACCAGCTATAAATCAGGGGTTTCCGTGACCTCCTCCTAAGGTTGAATAATTTGCTGGAATGTCTCACAGAACTCAGAAAGTCAGTTTATGGTTTAATTATAAAGGATACAGGAACAGTCAAATGGAAGAGATGAATAGGGTGAGGTATGGTGGAAAGCACACACACACCTTTAATGCCCTCTTTGGGGACGTTACCCTCCCAGCACCTAGGTGTATTCACCAACTGGAGAGCTTTTCAAACCTCATTGTTCAAGAGTTTCATAGGCTTAATCTGCAGCACCCCCTCCCTTTCCCAAAAGTCAGTAGGTGGGACTGAAAGTTTTAATACCTAGTTATTTGGTCTTTCTGGTGACCGGTCCCATCTGAAGCTATCTACGGACTCCCACCCTAAGTCCACGCATGAGCATAAACACAGGTGTGATCAAGTGAGGCTCATAAAGAATAATAAAAGATAGTCCTATCACTCAGGACATTTCAAGGGTTTTAGGAGGTCTGTGCCAGGAGCTGTGCTGGGGACAGAGACCAAACACACTTCCTATTGCAGTTGGCCCTTCAGATTCATGGTTCCACATCTGCTAAATCAACTAACTTTGGATCCCCAGTTTTTCCATCTAATGGTTTTGATCCACAGTCGACACTTGAACACCTGTGGATTTGGGTATCTACAGGGGGTCCTGGAACCAATTATCTGCAGATACGAAGGGCTGACAGATGAGAGCACAGCATCTCATCACATTCAGCTTCTGGGGGTTGGGGCAGGACAACTTTAGCAGCCATTCTGGAGCTCTGCCTGCTGCAGGTGGGATGCTTCTCAAGGATTTCTGGAGTCCTTTCTGCCCCCTCCCCACCCCTCGCTACTCCTGATTAACCAAGCCTCAATTTTGAGTATTTGTGGATTTTCCCATACATATCTACCAGTTCTGAAAAGCAAGAACTCAGTTCAGATTTATTTATCCCACCTTATTTTTCTTCTTGCAATACACTTAAGACTGACAGTACAGACTTTTCATTTGCTCCCCCTATTGTATTGTGATTTTACTTAAAGTGAAACTCTGCAATTATGTTTGCCAAGATTGGTTCTTATTACAGTTGTCATAGGACAAGTTGGTTCTCGGTAGTAAGATGTTTAAACATGACTATACACTCACTCTGCTCTGATATGGGTGAGGGATCTAATCTCTGTATCCAAAATACACAGAACATATACACGAGACAAATGGAGATCCATATAATTGAATAAATACTGCTATGAGTGGGTAACAGGAATGAAATATAATACCCCAGGGGAAGAAATGGCTACCCTTGTTTTTCTAGTACAATAGATGGGAAGGCAGAGAATATGAACACTGATACTACCGGTTGGCAGGTTAATGTGGTCATGGCTCCAACTTTCACAGTGAAGTAGGAAGCAAGCTCTGAGAACGAAGAGGATGGAAGAAACGAGAAAAAAGTTTATTTGAATTAAACTGGAGAGAAATTAGATGAATATATGTGGAATTTTTATTGCTGTTGTGTATTACATTAATTGTCCTGTAATGCTTTTACATCTGACTTTGTTTGGCTTATTTTTGACATCTTGTGGTAGAACTTTGAGCCAATATATTGTTTTGCCAAGAGTTTTTTCAAGTGCTTTGGTGTGCTGAAATAGTATTCTGTCAATTCCAGAAATCAGAGTATTCTCTGTGTTAGGTATTTGCTTTTATGCTACAACGTACATAATTTATTTTTTGTTAAGGACTTTTATTCACTTTCATTAATTTTTATTTCCAGCATAGCTTTTTCTTAAGATGTCAGAGCTCTTTGTGACTAAACTCCTAAACATTGTACCTAAAGGGGAACCAAACATATCAAAGGCAAATTAATCACCATATGTATTCCAGCAACAGAGTAATACTATGATGATAATGGACAAGAAGAAGGAACCTTGCTATCATAAAATAATGTATAGTATAAAAATTAGTCAAATCATGGAATTCAACTCATGTATATAAAGTAAAAATCAAGGCATTCAAGTAAATGCTGAACTAAAAGATAATGTTGTTCAAAGCATGTCAAATTTCTAAAAACAGACTTTGGGGAACTAAGTGGTTAGGCATTTAGACACTGTACAGAAATATTTTCTCTATCTAGTCTTATTAAGAGAAAGACATTTATAAAAAGAATTTTACAGGTATCTTCATGTTTTATTCTCATAATGTAGGCACTAAATCTAAACACTTATTTTAATTTTATCAGTAAATTCCAAAGCTGTTGTTAAAACACCATAGATCAATAGTTCAAGCTTAGCAGCACCATTTGAGTGAGAGAGTACATGTCTATATGTATTTGCAGTTATGTGTTAAGGAAACTACATACTATATAAAAGCTCATTAAACAAATAACATTAAATGAAATAAACCGAATTCTTTCCTTAGATATAACAATGCATTCTGTTATTATAAGTAAATAGCGAATTTCTATGCTATAGCCTTCTTTGCTGTATGCATTTCTTTTAATTTTCCTATGAATTCCAAATTTACCAACATCAATCAATATTGTCAACTCCAGTACCCTGTCCATAACTGATTTGCAGCTGCATGTTTTCTCCTTTCCCACATCCCTCTCTCTTTCTCTCTGGTTGGAAAATTATTCTTGCTTTTAGGGGCACAAATTAGTTAAGTACTGAAGGAAAGGCAGAGATAATGAAAGCACAAATACAGATCCAGTGCGATTATAGACTCAAAGGACTTAGAAATTTACAACAAGTAAAGAAAATGCAAACTATTTCTAGAAAGTGGTATAAATTTAAGTACATTAAAAATCTTATGCATATAATAACAAAACAATTCATGCCACCCCAAATAATATGTACTTCTGCTAGGCAATATTTTGCTAGTGGTGATTCATAAAGCCCAGAGGCAAGGTGTGCAGGCTACACAATGCCATTGCAAGTGTTTTAACAATTTTTGATTTTCCTAAAAATATTTGCTAATAAATATTGTTCACCTAGTGATAAAATTGCTATTAGAAATATTTCTGTGTGCATGCATTTAATTTTCTCTATCATGTTTGTCAGCCAAAGTTAAGGATGATTAACTTGTATTGAACCAAGTCAAAGGTTTTAAAATTATTTCTTACAGGTTAAATAAAAGTGTGAGCAACCAGTTCGTCAGAAGGAAGTATATATTTTAAATATAAACTAGAAAAATTATAAATATATATAAAGAAAATGAATTAATGAATTTTACTGATGACATATGGATTTATTTGTTTTGTTTTGTTTTCCATATGACTTTGTGCACATTCATAATCACACTCTCATTGTTTGCATGCCTTTCTTGTTACAAGGCTTAGATATTCTTGCAGGTAAACCCCATGTTTATTGCTCTTCATGTTTTGATGTGGCATACTTATGGTTTTTAGCATGTAATACAGGGATTATAAGATCTTTCACACATACTGACTAATGAATGAGAAACACTTGGGATAGATACAAAGAGAACTAAACAAAGTAAAAAAAATTATTTTACTTTGAAAAATAAATTTACATTGGAATCAAAACCTGTAGAAGGTAGCTTGAAACTTAAGGAATGAACTTACCAAAGCTAATCTATTGCCATGACAAAATTGTCACCATTTTCTATAGAATTTAAATCGACACAGGGTCTTGATGTAATATCTAAAATGCCCAGACTAAAATAAAAATTACTTAGTCTACAAAAAACCATGGAAATATTAAGTGACATAGAAAGAACAATCAGCACATGCCAACACCAAGATGACGCAGATGCTGAAAATTATCTGATAAAGACACTAAAACAACTTTCCCCAAACTGCTTGAATAACAGTCATGAAAGCTTTTTAAACCCATGCTAAAATAGAAAGTCTCATTTAAAAAGTAGAAGATATAAAAATAAACCAACTGGACAGAAAATACAATAATCGGGGAGAAAAACCTCACTGTAAGGACTAAATGGGAGAATTAAGATGACAGACAAAAGAGAGTGAATTTGAAAACAGATTAATAAAAATTGTCAAACATGAGTAGAGATTTTTTTAAAAGGCTAGAATAAACAAACCAACTAACCAATAAATGCACAAACAGAGCTGGAAGAACTTTTTGGTCAATAACACAATATCCAACATCCATGTTACTGGAGTTCCAGAAAGAGCGTAGGATTCAAAAATGTTTGATAAAAATGAAGAATGAAAACTTTTCAAATTTAGCAAAGACATAAAACTATAATCAAATAAGCTGAGTAGGTTGCAACAGGATAAATTGAAAATGATCTACACTCAGACACATAATAATCAAACCACTCAAAACAAGGAAAAAATCTTGGAAGCAGCCAATGGAAAATGACACATTACCTGTAAGGGAACACAGATTCTATGAGTAAAAGTCACATTAAAAGCCATGGACACCAGAACAAAGTGGTACCCCATTTTTAAAATGTTGGCAGACCTGTTAACCCAGAATGCCATAGCCACTGTAAATCAGGAATATGGGTGAAACAAATATTCTCAGATAAAGGAAACTTAAGAGAATTTGTAGCCAGCAGAAGTGGTCTACAGTAATACTAAAGAGAAGTTTCCAGACAAAAAGGAAATGATTTTGGAAGGAAACTTGGAACATCATTAAGGATGGACACACAACAGAAACGGCAAATATTGCATGCATATAATAGACTATTCTTATCTTGAGTTTTATAAAGTGCATGTAATGATTTCAATGCATGTCAATATGATTTATATGATAATTATAGCATATGGGAGGATAGTAAAGGTACCTATATTATGGCAATGTTTGTATATTAAAATTAAAGTTGTAAAATATCAACTATAGGCTATAAGTATGTACTTTATTATCACTAAAGGAATCATTACAGTTATAAAATGGTCAAAATCATAGTATATAAATTAAAAATGGAATACCAAAAATGTTTAAATAACCTCTTGAATGAATGAATGAAAAAAACAGAGGAACAAAAAGACTACAGAGAGAATACAAGAAGAATTAAATGTTAGACCTAAATTCAAACAGATTGAAAATAACATTAAAGGTGAATGGACGAAAACACTTCACAAATGCAGAGCTTGACAGCACGAATTTTATTAAATATATTCATCAAAACTGAGAAGTTTTCTGCCATTAGTTTTCAAGATTTTTTTGTCCCTTCTCTTTGTCCTCCTCTTCTGGGATTCCTATTTGATATATGTTGGTAAACTTGATGTTCTCCCACAGGTCTCTGAGATTCTATGTATTTATTTCAATCCTTTTTTCCTTTTTTTAATATTGGATACTTTCTATTGATCTATATTCAAGGTCATTTATTATTTCTTATGCCATTTTAAATCTGCTATGAAGCCCTTTTAGTGATTTTTTTAATTTTAGTTTTTATACATTTCAACTCCAGAATTTCCATTTGCTTCTTTTTAATAGTTTCTATTGCTTTATGGTTAATCTCTATTAGTTAAATCATTGTCACCATATATTTCTTTATTCCTTTAAACTTGGCTTCTTTTAATTTTTTAAAAATTATTGTTGTAGCTCTTTGTTTTCCTCAACCTCTCTTTATTCACATAACACTATACATTAGAGATTGCTCAAAGTAGATTTTTTTCTTTCTTTTTCTTTGATTTATGTGTAATTCACTTAACAAAATTAACAATTTTAAAGTATATAATTCAGTGGCATTTAGGACATTCACAGTGTAGTACAACCACCACCCTCTGTCTAGTTTCAGAACATTTTTCTTACCCCAAAAGGAAACTCCATACCCATTAAGCAGTCCTTCCCTATGTGATTCTGTTTTGCTTTGATATAAACTAATAACTGAGGCTGTGTAATTTATAAGAAAAGAGGTTTATTTGGCTCATGGTTCTGCAGACTTTACCAGAAGCATGGCACCAGCATCTGCTTCTGATGAGGGTCTCCGGAAGCTTCCAATGATGTCAGAAGGTAAAGGGGAAACAGGTGTGTCACATGACAAGAGGGGGAGCAAAGGAGAAAGGAGAAGATGTGCTATGTTCTTTTCGACAACCAGCTCTTGCATGAATGGAGTGAGAACTCACTCATTACGGTGAGGGAGGGCACCAAGCCATTTCTGAGGGCTCCACCTCCATAACTCAAATACCTCCCACCAGTTCCCATCTCTAACATTGGGGATTAAATTTCAACATGAGATCTGGAGGGGACAAACATCCAACCTATATCATTCCCATTATTCACCCTCCAGCTTCTAGCAAGCAGAGATTTGTTTTCTGTCTATAGATTTGCCAGTTCTGTACATTTTGCATAAATGTTTGGCTTCTTTCACTTAACACAATTTTTAAAAGTTCATTTATGTTGTAACATGTAGCATTTCTTAATTTCTTTTTATGGTATTATAGCTCTTTTAAGGTCTTGACTGCTAATCTAACATCTCAGCCTACTCAGTGGCAGTTTCTACATTTTTATCTTTTTTCTGGGGTAGGGGTCACATTTTGCTGTTTCTTTGTGTAGCTCTTAAAATCTTGTTGAAAATGTGCATTTTAGAAAATATTTTAGCAGCTTTGGATCCTTACTGTTTATTTCCTTGAGCGTTACTGTTTTCGTTATTTTGTTTGTTTACTTATTAACCTTAAAGGTAGTTTGCCTAGACTGGTCTGTGGACTCTCTCTGCTGTGTTGTACAATCACTGTATTATTGTTTTGTAAAAAATTATTATTATAGTTATCATTTTACTTAGTTTACTAGAGATGTTCACTTCTTTGTGGTCAGCCACTGATTCATTATAATTTGTAACATGCTGAAACATCTTAAGAAATAAGGTTCCACCCTCTGCTGATGTATCAAAATGTGGATGTGAAAGTGCATTTGAATTTCAGGTAATTTTTAAGCTCACCTCAGTATTTAGTTTCATTTGGTTCTCTCAGATCTTTACTGTGTGTGTACATACCTGCACAGAAAGCCCAAGGCTTGTGAAAGATCATAAGGACCCTCAAAAGTTCCAACAATTTCAAGATCTTGTTAAATTTCTGGCTATTCCTCTGTTTTACCATATCATCTAATGGGGAATTCAATCAGGCTAAGGGAGCTGTTGGCTTTCCCCAATCATTATCTAATGAATTTGCTACTTGTACTGACAATGCCCCTGAGTGTTAGGGCTCTACCTGCCAGTCCAAATTAAGTCAGCCCCCCTCTAGCTAGTTTGCCTCTGTTGTTCATAACCAGCCATGGCCCTGCAGAATCACCATGCTGTCCAAGTTGCTATGGTGATTGTGGAAGCCTCAGGCATAAATGCTGTAGCTACCCACAGGTCTTACCTGAAGTTTAGCAGTTTTTTGATTTATTTTCTTTTAGTAAATAAATGCTTCTCGTTGTGTTTCTTGCCTTAAGTTGATTCCCATGTACTTGATACAATTATTTGGAACAATTTTGTCTATTTTGATACCTGTTCTGAGGGGAGAAAATGCACAAACTTCTTACTTTTTTCAGAGATGAAAGTTGTATCCTCTTTAATGTTATTTTTGTCTAGTATTGAGTTCATTCTCATTAGTAACTCCTTCCGATTGTTGTTATTACTTTTTTTTTTGTCTCACTCTGTTGCCCAGCTGGAGTGCAGTGGCGCGACCCTGGCTCACAGCAGCCTCCACTTCCCAGGTTGAAGCCCAACTGATTTTTTGTTTTTTTAGTAGAGACTGGATTTCTCTATGTTGGTCAGGCTGGTCTTGAACTCCTGACCTCAGGTGATCCATCTGCCTCAGCCTCCCAAAGTGTCGGGATTACAGGCATGAGCCAGCACACTCAACCTACCATTGTTTGTCTTAATGCTGTGAATACAGCCAATGTTAATTTGGGCTTATCCTTGTCACTACCAATTATTTTCACCATTGCTTATTTTCTGAATTAATTTTTTATTTCTTTTTCAAATACAGCCTTTAGAAGTTCCCTCACGGAGGTTTTCAGTCAGTTATCAGCAGTTCTGAGATGTTTACTTATGGGCTTTTACATTTTTATTCAAATATAAATACCTCCACTGGAGGTATCTGTCCCCTGTTTACAAAGCCCTGTTACAGAATCACCTTCCTATTGAAGCACCAACATCATTTATCTTATGCTTTCAGAAAATCCAGAAGGAATGAATCAACCGGTCTAGATAAGGGTTCATTACCTGGCAAGCTACAGTTAGAATACACCAGAAAGTGAATGTATTTTGTGTGGGAGGCATAGTGTTAGTATGTTTTAAATTTTATCTTTCATTGCTACATAATATTTGTACATATTTATGGGGTACATGTGATATTTTGTTACATGCATAGAATGTGTAATGATCAAGTCACACTATATAGGACATTCATCACCAGGAGCATTTATCATTTCTATGTATTGAGAACATTTTAAGTCCTCATTTCTAGCTATTTTGAAATGTACTGTACATTGTTGACTATAGTCACCCTAATCTATTATCGAACATTAGAATTTATTCTTTCTATTTGAAAGTATGTTGGTACTGATTATTCAACCTCTCTTCATCTCTCCTACCAACACAAATCCATATTTTTAACAGCCTCTGGTAACTATCAATGTACTCTTTACCTACATGAGATCAATTTTTTTAGCTTCCACATATGAGTAAATACATGAGATATTTGTTTATCTGTGTCTGCGTTACTTCACTTAACATAATAACCTCCAGTTCCATCCATGTTGCTGCAAATGACATGATTTCATTCTTATTTGTGGCTGAGTAGTATTTCGTTGTGTAAATATACCACATTTTTTAAAATATAATCATCCAGTGATAAATGTTTAGGTTGGTTCTATATCTTTGCTATGGTTAATAGTGCTGTAGTAAACATAGGGGGCACATGTATCCCTTTGATGACTCTATTAGTCCATTCTTACACAGCTATGAAGAAGTACCCGAGACTGGGTAATTTATAAATGGAAGAGATTTAATTGACTCACAGTTCAGCATTGCTGGGGAGGCCTCAGGAAACTTACAGTCATGGCGGAAGGCAAAGGAAAAGCAGACATCTTCTTTACAGGGCAGTAGGATGGGGTGAGTGCAAGCAGGGGAAAGGCCAGAAGCTTATAAAACCATCAGATCAGGAAACAACAGGTGCTGGAGGAGGATGTGGAGAAATAGGAACACTTTTACACTGTTGGTGGGACTGTAAACTAGTTCAACCATCATGGAGGACAGTGTGGCAATTCCTCAAGGATCTAGAACTAGAAATACCATTTGACCCAGTGATCCCATTACTGGGTATATACCCAAAGGATTATAAATCATGCTGATATAAAGAAACATGCACACGTATGTTTATTGCGGCACTATTCACAATAGCAAAGACTTGGAACCAACCGAAATGTCCATCAATGATAGACTGGATTGAGAAAATGTGGCACATACACACCATGGAATACCATGCAGCTGTAAAAACGGATGAGTTGATGTCCTTTGTAGGGACATGGATGAAGCTGGAAACCATCATTCTGAGCAAACTAGCGCAAGGACAGAAAACCAAACACTGCATGTTCTCACTCATAGGTAGGAATTGAACAATGAGAACACTTGGACACAGGTTGGGGAACATCACACACCGGGGCCTGTCGTGGGGTGAGGAGAGGGCGGAAGGATAGCATTAAGAGATATACCTAATGTAAATGACGAGTTAATGGGTGCAGCACACCAACATGGCAGATGTATACATATGTAACAAACCTGCACGTTGTGCACATGTACCCTAGAACTTAAAGTACAATAATAATAATAATAATAATCAGATCTCCTGAGAACTCACTCATTATTACAAGAACAGCCTGGGGGGAAATAACCCCCATGATTCCATTACCTCCAACTGGATCCCTCCCAGGGCACATGGGGATTATCTGGATTACAATGCAAGATGAGACTTGGATGGGGACACAGCCCAACCCTATCATATACTGATTTCTTTTCTTTCGGTTAGATACCCAGTAGTGGCATTGCTGGATCATATGGTAGTTCTATTCTTAATTGTCTGAGAAACTTTCATACTGTTCTCCATAGAGGCTCTATGAACTTACATTCCTACTAACAGTATGCGAGAGTTCCCTTTTCTCTGCATACCCATCAGCATCTGCAATTTTTTGTAATTTGATAATACAGTTCTAACTGGGGTAAGATGATATTTCACTGTGGTTTTGATTTACATTTTTCTGATGATTAGCAATACTGAGTGTTTTTTCACGTACCTGTTGGGCATTCATATGTCTTCTTTTGATACGTGTGTATTTAGGTCCTTTTCCCACTTTTAAATAAGATTGTGTGTGATTTGCTATTGATTTGTTTACAAACTTAAATATTCTGGATTTTAGACCCTTGTAAGATGAATAGTTGCAACTATTTTCTCCCATTTAACAGTTTGCCTCTTCGCTGCATTGAGTGTTTCGTTTGCTGTGCAGAAGATCTTTAGTTTAATGTAGTTGCATTTGTTTATTTTCGCTTTTGTTAATTTTTATATATTTAGAGAGATAGTCATCTAGTTTCATTCTTCTGCATATGGATATCCAGTTTTCCCAGAACTGTTTATTGAAGATGATTTTCTTTCCCCAGTGTGTATTCTTGGCATCTTTGTGAAATAGCAGTTGGTTGTAAATACGAGGGTTTCTTTCTGGGTTCTTTATTTGGTTCCACTGGTCTCTGTGTCTTATTTTTATACCCATATCTGGCTCTTTTGGTTACTATGGCCTTATCATTTATTTTGAATTCAGGTAGTGTGGTGCTTCCAACTTTATTCTTTTTTCTCATGATTTCTTTGGTTATTCAGGTTCTTTTTTGGTTCTATGCAAATTGTAGGATTGCTTTTTCTGTTTGTGTGAAAAATGTCATTGGTCTTTTGATAGGAATTGTGTTGAATCTGTAGATGCTTTGGACAATATGGTTATTTTAACAATATTAATTACTCTAATCTGTTAGCATAGGATGTCTTTCCATTTGTGTTCTCTTCAATTTATTTCATCAGTGTTGTGTACTTTTCCTTGTAGATGTTTTTCACCTTATTAATTAAATTTATTTCTAGGCATTTTATTTCTTGGTATCTGTTGTAAATGTGATTGTTTTCTTGATTTCTCTTTCAGTTGGTTTGTTATTGATGTGTAGAAACACTAGTGATTTTTATATGCTGATTTTGTGTCCTTCATCTAATCTTTTTTTTTATCAGATCAAAGCGTTTTTTTTTTGGTTGAATCTTTAGGTTTCCTAAGTATAAGATTATATTATCTATAAAGAGTGACAATTTGGTCCCATCTTTTCCACTTTGGATGACTTTTATTTCTTTCTTTTTCCTGGTTGTTCTGGCTCGAACTTCAAGTAATATATTGAATAGGAGTAGTGAAAGTGAGCATCCTTGCCTAGAGTTGATGCTTAGAAGAAAGGCTTTCAGCTATACCCATTTTAGTACATGAGTTGTGGTTTTGTCATATATGGCTTTTATTATTTTGAGGTATATTCCTTCTATGCTGTGTTTAGCATTTTTGTCAGGAAATAATGTTCTTATCAAATGCTTTTTCTGTATCTATTGAAATGATCATATGGCTTTTTTTCCTTTATTCTGTTGACATTATATATCATGTTTGTAGACTGCTGTATGTTGAACCATACTTGCATTCCTGGAACATATCCTACTTGATAGGTGTATTATATTTTTGATGTGCTGTTGGATACAGTTTGCTAGTATTTCATTTAGGATTTTTGCATCTATGCTCACCAGGGACACTGGCATGTAGTTTTTTGGTTTTTTTTTTTTTCTTGTGTCCTTGTTTGATTTTGGTATCAGGGTACTACGAGACTCATATAATAAGTTAGAAAGAATTTCCTCCTCTCCAATATTCTGTAATAGTTTAAGGATAATTTGTATTACTTCTTAACCTGTTTGGTAGAATTTGGCAGTGCAGTGATCTAGTCCTTGGCTTTTCTTTGTTGAGGGAATTTTTATTACTGATTCTATCTTGTTACTCATTATTGGTCTGTTCATGTTTTTAATTCTTCTGATTCAATCTAGTAGGTTGTATGTGTCCAGGAATTTATCCGTTTCTTCTAGGTTTTCTAGTTTGTTAGTGTTTAGTTGTTCATAGTAGTCTTGATGATCTTTTGTATTTTTGTGGTATCAGTGATAATGTCTCCGTTTTAATTTCTAATTTTGTGTATTTGGGTCTTCTCTCTTGTTTCCTTGGTTAGTATACCTAGTGGTTTTTCAATTTTATATATCTTTTTGATAAACCAAGTTTTCATTTTGTTTATTATTTGTATTGTTCCTTTTAGTCTCTGTTTAGTTCTGCTATGGTCTTTTTTATTTCTTCTACTAATTTGGGGTTTGATCTTTTCCTTGCTTTTCTAGTCCCTTGAAGTACATTGTTAGGTTGTTTATTTGAAATATTTCTACCTTTTTGATGAAGGCATTTATTGTTATAAATTTCCCTGGTAGCACCACATTTTTCCTATATCTTGCAGGTTTTTGTATATTGTTTCCATTTTTGTTTGTTTCAAAAAAAAGTTTTGATTTTTGTTTTAATTTTTTCACTCACCCAGTGATTGTTCAGGAGCATGTTGCTTAATTTCCATGTATTTGTGGAGTTTTCAAAGTTTCTCATGTTACTGATTTCTTGTTGTATGCTATTGTGGTCTGAGAAGATATTTGAGAGAATTTCAATTTTAAAAAATTGTTCAGACTTATTTTGTGGTCTAACATATGGTACCCCCTGGAGGATGTATCATATGCTGATGAGAAGAATGTGTATTCCTGCATCTGTTGGATGAAATTTTCTGTAAATATCTGTTTAGATCCATTTAGGCTAATGTGCAGTTGGAATCCAGTGTTTGCTGATTTTCTGTATAATCAATCTATTCCAAGGAGTGGAGTTTTGGAGTCCTCAGCTATTATCTTGTTGGAGTGTATCTGTCCTTTTATATCTATGACTATTTGCTTTATTTATCTGAGTACTCCAGTGTTAGGTGCCTTATATGGTTTGGATGTGTCCCCACCCAAATCTCACCTTGAATTCTCACATGTTATGAGAGGGACCCTATGGGAGGCACCCTGTAGGAGGTAACTGAATCATGAGGGCAGCTCTTTCCCATACTGTTCTCATGATAGTGAATAAGTCTCATGAGATCTGATGGTTTTAGAAAGAGGAGCTCCCCTGCACAAGCTCTCTCTCTCTCTTTGCCTGCTGCCATCCATCTCAAACATAACTTGTTCTTCCTTGCTTTCCACCATGATTGTGAGGCCTCCCCAGCCATGTGGAACTGTAAGCTCATTGAGCTTCTATCTTTTGTAAATTGCCCAGTCTTGGGTATGTCTTTATCAGCAGTGTGAAAACAGACTAATACAGTGCATATATATTTGAAATTGTTAAATCTTCTTGATGAATTCTTTTATTATTATGTAAGTACTTTCTTGATATCTTTATTATTTTTGACTTAAAGTCTGTTTATCTGATATAAGTATATCTATTCTTGCTTGCTTTTGCTTTTGATTGAGTAGATTGTTTTTTCCCATTCCTGTACTTTCAGTCTATATGTGTCTTTAGAGGTGAAGTGAGTATGTTGGACACAGCATATAGTTGGGTCATGTAGTATATAAATTGTAATTGGAAAGTTTAATTCACTTACTTTCAAGGTAATTTTGATATGTGAGGATGTATTACTGTCATTTTGTTAATTGTTTTCTGGTTACTTTGTATATTCCTTGTTCCTTTCTTTCTCTTTTATAGTTTATGATTACGGTTTGGTAGTAATAACATTTAAGTTCTTCCTCTTCTGTATTTTTATGTTTGCTGTACCAGTTAGTTTACACTTTCATGTTTTCATGACTGTAGGTATCTCTCTTTATCTTTCAGGTATAGGATTCCCTTGAGCATTTTCTGTAAGGACATTCTAGTGGTAAAAAATTCTCTTAGTTTTTGCGTATCTGGGAATCTTTATTTCTCTTTCTCTTATGAATGGTAACTTTGCTGGATATGGTATTCTAGGTTACCAGTTATTTTCTTTCAGTGCTTTAAATATATTATCCCATTCTTTCCTGACCTGCCAGGTTTCTGCTGAGAAATCTGCTGTTAGTCAAATAGGGGTTCCTTTATATGTGACTAGATGTTTTTCTCTTATGGTTTCTGCAATTCTCCTTGTCTTTGGTCTTTGACAATTAGACAAATAATGTGCCAGGGATTGTATCTATTTGGGGATCCCTGAATGTCCTGCGTCTGGAGTGTAAGTCTCTTACTAATTTTGAAAATTTTTCAGGTGTTATTTTGTTTTTCATTTTTTTCTGCCATTAAACTTCTTTTTCTTTTCTGGGAGACCCTAAATTTAGATATTTTGTTGCTTTATCATGTAGTATATATCAAGTAAGCTTTCTTTATTTTTTTTTCATTTTAAAAAAATCTGGATAGGTTATACCAAAAGACCTGTCTTCAAGTTCTGAAATTCTTTATTTTGTTTGATCTAGTCTGTTATGGAAGTGTGCAGTTGTATTTTACATTTCATTTATGAAATTCTTTAGTTCAAGGATTGTGTTTTATTCTTTTCAACAATATCTATCTTTTCTTGAATTTCTCATTCATATTCTGAATATTTTCTGATTTCTTTGTATTGCTTATTTGTGTTCTTTTGTATCTCACTGAAATTCTTTAATATCATTATTTTGAATAAGGTATTTAGTACATTTCTTTTTGTTGGAATCTGTTGTTGGAGAATTATTGTATTCCTTTGGAGGTGTCATTTTTGTTGTTGTTGCTCTTTTATGTTTCTTGTAGCCCTTCATTGATATTTGTCCCTGAGGTATAACAGTTACTTCTAATTTTTTGAATTGGCTTTCATTGGAGAGGAGTTTTTCCTGTAGATCTAGCTGTGGTTTCATTTGTGTAGGGCACTTTAGCTTTGATTTTGGATCCTGGCAGTAGTGTAGTTTTTATATGATTGCTTTGCCTGTAAACAGTATCAGTGGTGTCTGACTTTTTCAGTGATTTAGCGTGCAGATGTTAGTGAAGGCTGAAAGGAGCTTTTGCTGGAAATGGGACACCATGTGGACCAATCTTCAGGACCCCATAGGCAGCAATAGGCCAAGTATGCCTATCCTTGAGCCCCAGCCAGTATACACATGCACTGGCTCTAGCAGGTCCACACAGGACTATCCTTAGGTCTCCAAATGCTTGCTTGAGTGCCAGAAGTAGAAGCAGGTGGTCAGGTAGGAGTCCCTGGTCTCCTGAGCAGTGTGTGTCATGTGGTCAGTGATAGTAGTAGTAGCGGGACAAATGCTTGGGCTTCCAGGTGGCATCTGCTGATGCTAGCGGTGGCTGTGACAAGCCAGGCATGTCTGTCCTCAAGCCCCCAGGATAAGTTTCCAGATGCCAGCAGTGTTGGATAGGATGGGGCAATCTCCAGGCCTCCCAACAAGTATGCTTGGGTATCAGTAGCAGTTATTTATGGACTTGTTTTTTGGCTCCCTGGTGATCTACATGTGTGCCCAGTGACCAATTGGGCGGTTTGATCACTGGACCCCCAGGTAGCAGGCTTGGTCACTGTCCTCAGGCTCCCCAGTGGCAAATACAGGTACAGGCTGTGGTGAGCAGGGCAAGGTTATCCCTAGGCCCTGGTGGTGTGCTTGTGTGGTGGTGGCAGCAAAGGCAGTGAGTGTTGAAATGTTGCCTTTAGGGCACATGCACATATATGGCAGCTCTGCTGTTGAGGCGACAGCATTGCTGTTAGTGACAATGGCCCCACAAAGGTAAGTTTTAGGCTCTGGGGATTATGCATTTAATTTTCCAGTGGTGACAACGGCTGTAGGAGATGGTGAATAGAGTCTGTCTCCAGAATACGTGGACATGGGTAGCATTCCTGTTATTGCAGGAAGGCAGGGTTGCTGTTGGTGATAGTGGCCCAAGACATGTGGGTTTCAGACTCTGGGGAGTATGCTTTTTGGTTCTTTTTGTCCTGGAGACAGCCTCTCGATTGCTCTGCACTGCCCTTCTCCTGGTATGCAGGAAACTATGTGGGCTAGAGTGCTAGGGCCCCTACTGCCCTGCTGGGTCTAACCAGCATCTCACCACTGCAGCCATCCAGGTGGAGGTAGGAGGATGTCAGTGGGGCTTCAGGGATATGGGGATACACAGGCTCTTGGGCCTCATGTCAGGATGCAATCTGCTGGGGTTTGGGCTCTCAAAATGGCCCTTTGCTGCAATTGTTTGGGACTCAGGGATGGTGTGGGATCCAGTGTGAGCTCCCTCTCTGGTATTGACCGTCGTGCAGACTACAGGGAAATCCCTATGTCAGTCTCAGAGATTACAGGGGTTGGGGGACTCTCCTACAGCTAGGAGTACAGAAGTCTGCAGTGAGAATGTGAACCATGAGGATCTCTTCTTGCCCTCTCCTTGCACTGGGGAGCCTCTATGGGCTTCCAGCCCATCGCAGCTGGACTGTCCCCATCACCTCCCTTTTCTCAGGTGTCTCAAGTATTTCCTGCCTCTTCTCTGCTGAATCCAGTACTCTCTTTTAGAAGTTCTATTCAAAGTGTGATTATCTATACGATTTTTTGGCTCTTCTTTGTGGAGGGGTTGAGTGTCCTGTGCCCCTAGTCAGTCATCTTGGAAGACCTCCAACATTGTTTATGAATACATTTAAGTACTTAAAACACTGAAATTTAAAGCACTCAACAGACCTAATAACCAGGCAAATTCAGGCATTTACATAATTTGCTTAGTGTCTGCAGTCATCAGATTTCATGCCAGTTAGATTAGGCTGGGGTTTCTTAGTAGTGAGTCAGCTCACACCTTTATGGGGCATTTAGAAAGCATGTAAGAGGGTATGGTGTTAATAATAGTTGAAGACCGGGGATGTTAGATGTTCTGCAATGTAGGCAGCACTTCTGATGAGCAAAATCTTGCTTCTTTAATTATGGAGATAACTTCTCTACAGTTATCTCTACAAAGGTGAGAAATGCATTTATGTTTGTTTGAGGTGAAAATTTAGCTCCATAGTAAAAATCAACACAATAAGTAGTTTTTGTATTGTTTTTATATACATTTGTAGGAATGCAAATGTTGTGCAAATTGAGAAAAGAGTTACTTTGTTTTGTTAAGTATACTACCAAAATTTGATTACCATTTTGACAAATTATGAAAACAATGACATTCTAATTCACGAATTTTAAATGGCCAGTACAACATGCCTATAACAGACTGTACTTGTAGCTATAGCACTGGGAGATTACACATAAGTAAAATCATCTGACTATTTCATTATATGTTTTAGTGTACTCGTGCTCAAACATTAAAATGATATACATATTATATGATTATAAATCAATTTCCTTTTATTTCACCTTTATTATACAGTAAGACCACTATACTGAATTAAAAATTTATATGTAAGTAGTTTTTTATCATTTATGAATTCATTTCAGAATAACAACTAGAGTGTTGTAATATATTTCTTACAATAAAAATGTGCATTATGTTTAAATAGGTTGTGAATCATGGCATAGACCTTCTGAATATGTGTTGGTTTCAATTTGTTTCCCAGATTTCTTAAAATTTTGAAGAGGATTTTGTGGAAGGGTTGGAGATCAGACTAAAATATTAACAAAGGAATTCTAGTTTTCCCATTAGGCAGTGGATCTATACACTTAAATGCACTAAGGTCTAACCCACTTTCTGTGGGAAGGATGAGAGAAATGACTTTGTTGTTTTTTTATTGAAAAACCTACAACCAAAAGCAAACATACAAACAAGATCCCAATTAATTTATCAGTAGCTTATTTTAGTGGTATTACTGATACTAGGGTAGAGGTTAAAAGTACCAAATATTAGTCATATCCCTTTCATAGGTCAAGTAGCAAATAGATATATGTAATAATTTATATACAATTTGAATATAAATTTGATAAAATAAAACAACCAGTCTAGATAAAAACTCTAAAATAAAACATCATTAACTTAAACCTCATTTCTTATAAAAATTTTAACCAAATGGATCCTGAAATTAAATGTAAAATTTTAAACTATATGAAACCATTAGAAAAAACAAAATATGGGAAAATCTTTGGGACCTAGGGTTATGTAATAAAGTTTTAGAACTAATACTAATTCTTTGAAGAAAAATTGATAAATTGCATATCATCTTGATTTAAAAAAAAAAAAAAAAACTTTTGGTCTTTGAAAGACTGTAAAGAGGATGAAAAGAAAAGTCACAGAATGGACAAGTCACAATACCAAATACTGGTGAGGATGCATAGAAACTGGTTCATTCATATATTGCTGGTGAAAATTACAGCCACATTGTCAGCCCCTCTAGGAAACCATTAGACAGATACTTATAAAATGAAATACCTACATAGCCAGGGCCAAGACTAAGGTCAGGTAAGTGAGGCACTCACCTCCGGTAAATGATTTAAGGAAGGGTGCCAAACATCAGTAATTAAGGTAAATGGCACTTTAATGCAATATTAAAAAAAATAAAAATGAATGCGAAAAACCCACAATGAACAAATTTCAGAATTTTAAATGAAGATGGGATTATATGATCCAGCAAATACACTCCTGGGAAATTATCCCAGAAAAATGAAAACATGTTCACACAAAACCTATTCATGAATGTTCACAGCCCCTATGGTTCCAAATTGATGACAACACAAATGTCCTTCAAAAAGATAAAGGATTAAACATATTGTGGTACATCTACACAATGGAAACACTGTGTAGTAATAAAAAAGGACAAACTACCAATGCACATTACAAGTTGGATGAATTTCAAAGACATTACGCTAAGTGAAGAAAGCCAATCACGTGTTTCAAGGTTTTGATTTTATTTTTATAAAGAATACCTTTTCAGTGATTAGAAGAGACACAAGATGGAAATAAATATTTTATTAATTACAGGTTCTGGGAGTGAATGACATGCCTGAAGGTCACATGGAGGTTGGTCAATGAAAAAAGAGAGGGAGGGACCCACAGGCTGGTGCCTTTACTGGGGCCCAGGGCGTGATCTCAACAGGTTTCCTGTGGGAAGCTTTAATTGATGGGTTTAAAGCAAGCAGGCACAACTTTTAGGAGGTCACCTGTCTCTGAGAGGTGGTCATTGTGGCATATTTGCACAGTTCATATGGGGTATGAGAGTTAGCAGGGCCAGTCAAGTAAGTTGTAACTAGCTGTCTCATGGGAATGTGGTCACCAGGAGGCAGTTGTATAAGACAAATATTTGGATCCACCACACTGGGGACCTGGGGAAGGAGCAGATCTGGAAGCTGTCAAGGGTGTCTAGGCCCTGCTTGTGGTTTAAGAAAGTTAAACCTACATTCACAATAGGGGCTGACACAACATAAAATTATACGAGTTCACTGTATAAAAAGAATGACACACAAGCCAAATTCTCAAGGTTACCCAAGAAAAGGAAGAAATTTAGTAACAAAAGAGATGCCATGTTTTTAACATTGCATATATTTGCAATAATATATTAATTTGTTATTAAAAAATTGCTAGTGTATTGGCTCCTCTAGTTCTTAGTATGACAACAGAATTGTATGAAGATTTTTTCCTTCCTAAAGCATATTTACTATGAAAAATTGAGTGCATTAGGCTATTTGAATACAAATTACTGAAGTAAAATTAAAATAATACGTTACATTCAAAAAACTTGTATGCTATATGATTCCATTTATAGAAAATTCTTGAAATAAAATCATAGAGATGGAGAGAAAGTTCAGTAGTTGCTAGGGACAAGAGAGGGTGGCTATAAAGGGATAGCTCATGAGAACTCCTTTACAATGATGGAACAGTGTAATATTTTTATTTTAATGGTGGTTACACGAGCACATACATGTGATAAAATTGTACAGAACTATACCCACTCACAAAGAGTGCATGTAAAAACTGGTGAAACCTGAATAAAGTCTGTAATTTAGATATCGGCATTGACTCAATGCCAATTTCTTGTTTTGACAAAATACTTTTAATATAATTATCCATGTTGTTAACATTAGGGGAAGCTGGGTGACGATTAACAGGACTCTATGATTTTTGCAACTTTTGGTGAGTCAATAATCATTTCATAATAAATAATTAAAAAGGAGCAGAAGGATGGTTTCTTAAATGATAAATGCATCTCAACTGGTTTCATCATCAATGTGGAAGCTAAATAGTTCTGCCTAATGTGGATCCTATTTAGTAGACTTTAAAAAGAGCTATTCTATTTTATAAATACACTCTGTATTGCTTCGGATGGTGTGTTTCCTTCCACGGTGCTGCATGTTTTCAGAGCTCTTGTAAAAGAGTCTTTCACCTCTGGGTGAATGCACTACATTAACCAAATTCAGAGTCAGAGAAAAGCTCCGCTCACAGCATGCCCCAGCCACTTTGCCTCACTGGAAGGAAGTATGGGTCAGGCCCATGAGAGCTAGATGTTTTGAGTCGGTGTCATGGTGAAGACTGAGTGATCAACACGGGAGAAAAGGAGATGACCCCAAATCTGAAAGAGTAAACATGAGCAATTACATTTAAAAAGATACTAAATTGCTTGCAAAATAGTGAAGATGTGGGAATTATAAATTGGCATCATTAAGACACGCCAAAAGATTTGAAGAACACTTCCGCTCTTTTAGTGTCTTTGTTAGAATTATGAAGGCTGCAGAGACGCTCTTCTTTGTCTTCTGCTTTAGTAGCATGTTGAAGGTACTTTCATTCACTGCTATAGTCATTCGTAATTTAGTTCATATTTTAACAACTGCAAGAAAGACATCTTCGGGGGAACTTGCATTGTCTTCAATGTGAATTTTAGAAAGCAGTGTTAACGGCATGCGAATTATACCCAAACTAAAATTTCTCAAAAAATGACACAAGAGGTTTATTAAAATAAGGCCAGTTATAGCTCTTCGTATAGTTAGAACAAAAATAAATGTATTTTATGTATGATTGCATAAATTTCCCCAGGACTGTAAAAGTTTTGCAAATGGCATCTCCTCACTGTAGTTTTCAGATGGTGGTGATTAGAGAAGACAATTATTTAGGAAATTTCGGTGTCATTATGAATACAATTAGATAAACAAGTCGTGATCTCCTTTTGGGAATAAAGATATGAGAATTCTAAGGACAATTCTGCTAGCATCAGAAGTGGTACTATTACATCCTGCCACAGTTTTCTTAGCCTTCTCCAAAAATTGATGATCCTTAAATGGTTTGCTCAACATTTAATTAGTTAGATGAACTGAGAAACACATTATCTATCACTAAAAGTTTTATTCCTGTTCAAATAAGAATTTTTTTACTATAAATTTTCTGAACAGTTTCTCAGGAGGAATTTTAAGATAGATCTATCTATCAATCAACCTATTTATTTACCTTGCCTAATCACACACATTTGCAATCTTCATCTGCTCCTAGTACACCACCAATACACCATCCTTTCTGTTTCTTTATTTCTCAGGCTGTCAGCTGCTTAGAAATAACAATTTAAAAGGCAGTCATCTGGCCAGTGCATTCCATATTACATACTTTTGAGTATGATTCAATTTATATTTGCCAGTTGTGCAAGATGTCATGTATGGAAAGCATATTAACTGATATCCCATTTCCAATATATTCCACTGATACAAATTTGTGTACTGGGAAGCTGCTAGTAAATTAATCCTTATTTTTGTCTTCTTTCTGCCCTTGATTGTTTTTCTTTATTCTGTTTATACTATGAAATTGCTTATTGTGTAGGAAGTAGAGCGAATAAGAGTATGAAGAAGCTGTGTAGATGACTGCATAGTTGGTTACTTGGCTGTACCAAATTGATGTTATTTCTAGGGACTCTGGAAGTTCAGAATTGCACTATGCCAAGCTGTCAGCAAGCCTAATTCTCAAGAAACTCTAAGCAGTCTTGTCTAGCCAGTTACTAAGGATGCAGTTACTAGGAGAGGTGTAGAGCTGGAAACTGTCAAGGGTGACTGGGTCTGGTTTCTGGTATAAGAAAGTTAAACCTGGCCGGGCGCGGTGACTCAAGCCTGTAATCCCAGCACTTTGGGAGGCCGAGACGGGTGGATCACGAGGTCAGGAGATCCAGACCATCCTGGCTAACCCGGTGAAACCCCGTCTCTACTAAAAAAAAAAAAAAAACCAAAAAACTAGCCGGGCGAGGTGGCGGGGGCCTGTGGTCCCAGCTACTCGGGAGGCTGAGACAGGAGAATGGCGTAAACCCGGGAGGCGGAGCTTGCAGTGAGCTGAGATCCGGCCACTGCACTCCAGCCCGGGCGACAGAGCGAGACTCCGTCTCAAACAAAAAACAAAAAACAAACAAACAAACAAAAAGATTAAATCTATACTCACAATGGGAACTGAGACAACATAAATCATGTGATATGAAATTACCATATCACATAAGAACTATCACTTCATTCATAGTTCTTCCAGGGGAGACAAAAACCATTGCTTATGAGCAAAATAATGAGAGTAGAAAACTTGTGTATTTAAATATATTATATCCAAACCCATTTCTCTTTCACTGAAGGCCCGCCATTTTAATGCTCAACCAAGTTTTTGATCAGAGCCTGAGGTCACCAGCACCCCTGGAGTAGTATAATTATAAAAGGATTAAAAAGTAACAGAGGGCCCGGCACAGTGGCTCACGCCTGTAATCCCAGCACTCTGGGAGGCTGAGGCGGGCGGATCACGAGGTCAGGAGATCGAGACCATCCTGGCTAACACCGTGAAACCCCATCTCTACCAAAATATACACAAAATTAGCCGAACATGGTGGCGGGCGTCTGTGGTCCCAGCTACTCGGGAGGCTGAGGCAGGAGAATGGCGTGAACCCGGGAGGCGGAGCTTGCAGTGAGCCGAGATTGCGCCACTGCACTCCAGCCTGGACGACAGAGTGAGACTCCGTATCAAAAAAAAAAAAAAAAAAGGAAGCAACAGAGTTTGCTATCTGAATTTAACTGTTAATCGTGGCAAGAAAGTAGTGCAGGGTGTAAAGAAGAGACTGCCCCAGGGATTGTAATTTAGCCAACTGAGACTTTTAACTGCCTTATTACTATTTTAAGTGTTTAATGCCACTAACTTTGGGTCACATGTGGCTACTCTGAACACGAATCGACTATTTAACAAGCATCTCACTTGATATATGTATAAGTAAAATTAGGCAAAGTGAAAAGAGCTAAGGAATGATTGTTCTAAGACTTTCTAACAGTAAAACATCTATATTGGCACTTCATTTTATTTTGTGTTGAAGGCATAGTGTGGATAAGAAAGAAGAAAAAGAAAATGTCTTCAAGACGTCTTGGATGACTAAACCGATAGGGATGGTAGAAATTAAATATATGTACATGTACATATATTTTTTGCATGTTTAATGAATATTGGTCATTTATGAAATTAAAAGCAACTGACAGTTTCGCATTTTAATAGTTTATAACATATTCTTTTGTCAGTATTCAAAACTTTTATCAATGGGGGTGTGTGTGTGTGTGTGTGTGTGTATGTGCCAGGCAGCTGTTTAGCAATTGCAAATTTTTAGTGATCCCTAAAACATACTTTACATGAGAAAAATGTTTTCACTTTAGGGGAAGAAATACAATTAAAATCAATTTTATTTCCGCATTCTCCTTGGACTTATAATATTTTAGTTGTCTTCCTTTTTATTAAAAAACCTGAATTTTTATCAGCTGAAAAAAATTGGAGCATAGAAATATTTTATGCAATATTTGAATTGCTAATTAAGCGTGGGATTTATTTTAGGACCGTCGTTTCTGAATCAGTGGAAATAACAGCTGTGACTGTTCATCAGGGGCGTTTGAGACTCCATACTCTTAGGCAAAATGTGTAGAGTATAAAATAGACTATCTCTAATATGGGACACTAGAATTCATTATACATTTCTTTGTACACTGAGAAAAGCTGACTGAAGTTCTCATCTACTGTTAATGTTCATCACGAGACACTTCCCTCCCTGCCGCCGCAGCTCTGCTATGTAGGGAATAGGTTTGTAAAAACAGCAATTGACTTCCTAAGTGTTTTCTTCCACTTTAACCCTATAGAAAGCGATTTAAAACCTGAAAGCAATTCTACAGCAAAATGTAAAATTGTTTGTAATGTGATCTGCATTTTTAAATGGTGTGTATTTTTCAAGAAACATCTAAAAAATTATAAGGTTGCCTTACATTTACGTAACACAGGCAGTAAATAGGACAAAGTAATGTAATCTGCAAAAGGCATTGATTTGATTCTACTTTTACCACTCTGTGTTCCTGGGAATACCTTAAACTCTGTCTTAGTTTGGCCTTATCTGCAAAAATAGGAATAATAATAACTAAAATACAAAAGATTTTTCTAAAATATAAATAAGATGATATGCATGGAAGTGATTTGTAAAAGCTTTATTGCGGTAGAAGTTACATACGTAAAGTCCATCAGTTTTAAGTTCACAGTTCAAGGATTATTTATATATTTACAGAATTGTGCAAACACCACCTCAATCTCACGTTCAATTAAATGATTGCTGTGGTTGTCGCAATTATCAGATGGCTCTCCATGCCTCCTGGCCCTTGATGATTCGATCAACCAGCTAATCTAGGGAAATCCTTACGTCAGCTGACCTTAGGATATGAACATTATCAGAGCAGGCCTCACATGAAAACACAGGTCCTTTAACAGTGCAGTTTTCTCTGGCTGGTGACTGAGGAAGTAGTTAGAGAGATTCCAAGTATGAGAGGGGCTTGACCTGGTTGCTTTCTCCATTGCTGAAGTGGAGGGGCTTCTGGGGAATGGGACTGGGAGTGACTTCTATGAGCTGAGAGTGGTCCCTAGCCCGTGGCCAGAAAGAAAATGGAGACTTCAGTCCCTCAAATAAGAATTGAAGTTCAAGTACTTTTGCGGGGGATGATGTGGGGTGTGCCAGCAGAGGATTGGAGGTTTGGTAGCCACTAACAGGTGCTTTTCAAATCTGGCTACCACAGGGGGCCCCTGAAACTTAGTTTCTTAGGGGAAACCTGAGGCCAGGACAAAATCAAGTCTTCAGACTCTCCTAGCCAGAGAGGAGGCTGGGGTACCGTTACACCAACTCCAGTAAGTCATTCATTGAGGACTGTTCCTTGACAGTGGTAATAATTTGGTATTTCTGGTGTCTCCTGCCCATAAGCAAAGTGTTGTTCCAGGGCGTTGAAGAATGAAAACAAACAAACAAACAGTATTTAGAGAGATGCAAGAATTGGCAGTGAGAAGTCAGAAGGGGTACATAAGGGTCTCAGGAATGATAAGATAATGACAGTTTCTATTACAGGTGCATTATATGTTTTTCCATTTTCAGTCTTTTAAAAAATGTAAGCTATGTTCTGTGGTTTTGAGACATTGTTGTTTTTCTCCCGCTGTAACTCCTCCTTCTGGTGAGGTGTTCCTGTTAGGTTGTTTTAGGGCTTAGATCCAAGGAAGCCGTGTTTGGACATTTGACCAAGAGAAAATCTTGCCTGATTATCAGGCATCTAGTATATGTTTATATCAGGACTGTTTTCCTGAATAATTTATTTTGTTATCTGGTGTATTTGCTTGTATCTCCAACATTTGCATTGCTTTCTGATTATTCTTGCTTTATTTCTCTCAACATTGTAGGCTTCCTGGTTACTGGATGGATCTAGAATTCTGCTATCTGCTTGATTCTTTGATGTTAGTTAATACTCACCCATGGCTTGCCATGTTCTATTTTTCCTCCCTTGATGCACTTCTCCCACCTCTGACTAGTCTTGAATATATAACGAGTTTCGCTTTACCCCTAGCCACTAGAGTAAATGGGTAACAGGAGGGATCTTTGCTTATCAGGCTAGCAGTTCTGGTTTGAGGTGTGAAGTAGAATCTTATCAATAGTTTCCTCCCACACATATAACCAGTTGAGTTTCAGACTAGGTGAGCGTCACCAAAAGTATTTTATTTACTGTCAAAATAACTATTAAAATACCCCATTCAGTTTGCATACATATCATAGAGGAATATTTAAAAGAAATAAAAACATGATTCCACTGGAAATATGGTATTTGTATAATAATCAAAATTCAAATTATGTGTCATTCTAAAGGTGAAAAACCTGTTGTCTTCAACAAATAGGGAGAGTTTGAAAACAGGTATGAAAAAGCACATTTATTGTAGCACTGTTTGCAACAGTGAAAATAGTAAAAATTGGAAACAATGTAAACTAATATAGACATGGATAATTAAATTTTCTTAACAAATGGGAAGATTTATTCATTACAACATGGTTCAAGCTCTAAAAAGTCATGTTTAAATGAAAAATGCATGTTGTACAATGAACATTTGCAAATTCCTCTTCTGGTTCTCAACAGTATTAGTGTGTTCCTCTGCTGCTATAGGGACATACCCGAGACTGAGTAATTTATAAAGGAAAGAGGTTTAATTGACTCACAGTTCCAAAGGGCTGGAGAGGTCTCAGGAAACTTACAATCATGGCAGAAGGGGAAGCAAACATGTCCTTCTTCACAAGGCAGCGGGAGAGAGAAAAATGAGAGCCAAACAAAGGGGAAAGCCCCTTATAGAACCATGAGATCATGTGAAAATTTCCTCGCTACCATGAGAATAGCATGGGGGATACCATCCCACGTGATTCAGTTACTTTCCATTGCATCCCTCCCACAATATGTGGGGATTATGAGAACTACAATTCAAGATGAGATTTGGGTGGGGACACAGTCAAACCATATCATCGACTGGGCTCATTAAATTCTTTCTTGCCACTTTTTGATTCTTGAACTCATCACTCATGGCCTGTCTTAGCCATTTGCTGTCACCTCTCTCTAGGAGACTTCTCCACAGCTGCTGCACTGTCTCTCTTCTGTACATTATTCAAATCTTTGTTCATCAGTCTAAATGTTTTAGCACCTCTCACTCTAACACTCTTTATTTCCTTATCTCTCTCTCTCTCTCGAGATAGGAACTCTCTCTATTGCCTAGGCTAGAGTGCCGTGGTGTGATAGTAGCTCACTGCAACCTCAAACTCTCGGTCTCAAGAAATCTTCCTGCCTCAGCCACCTGAGTAGCTGAGACTTCAAGCACATACCACAATGTCCAGCTAATTTTCTAATTATTTGTAGAGACAAGGTCTCACTATGTTGTCCAGTGGTTTCAAACTTCTGAGCTCAAGTGATCCTCCCACCTTTGCTTTCCAAAGTGCTTATCCTTTTTAAAAAGCAATTAGGCCGAGCACAGTGGCTCAAGCCTGTAATCCTGGCACTTTAGGAGGCCGAGACGGGTGGATCACGAGGTCAGGAGATCGAGACCATCCTGGCTAACATGGTGAAACCCCATCTCTACTAAAAAATTACAAAAAACTAGCCTGGCGTGGTGGAGGGCGCCTGTAGTCTCAGCTACTCGGGAGGCTGAGGCAGGAGAATGGCGTAAACCTGGGAGGTGGAGCTTGCAGTGAGCTGAGATCCAGCCACTGCACTCCAGCCTGGGTGACAGAGCGAGATTCCATCTCAAAAAAAAAAAGCAATTATCACTTTTACATAGCATATTGTAAATTTATTTGTTTTGCTCCTCAACTGTAAGTCTAAAAAATACAGACTTTGTATTGTTTTTCACTGTAAATTCAATTCCTGGATTATTGTTTAGCACACAGAAAGTGCCACAAGCAAGATTGTTTAACTAAATGAATTTATATTTTAATGTCATTTATAAAAATATTAAAAGATTATTTCCACACATGAATTCATATATATGAATGACTCAAACTCCCATAAGAGACTGAAAAATAAAATTCCTCATCACAAAGGATGAAAAAGATGACATAGGGAGCGGTACTTATGTGGTATTGACTCCAACTAATGTGCTTTTAATTGTAAAAATCTGAAGTAGATTTGCCAGATGCCTGGATTGGGTAAAGCAGGGTGATAGGTACTCTTGCATTCGTTTTATTAGTCTTTAGATTTTGGGGTGCTTGGAATAATTCAAAATAAAAACAATTAAACGAATAAAACACTTCAAGGGAATCAGAGATTGGCTACGGTAAATTGCTGACTTTTTTTTTTTCCTGGTCTTGCTTTAAATTAACCTTTTTATTGCCTTGGTGATGAAAAAGTACATTTAGCTTTATGTGAAAGTGAGCTATAATGAAGATATGGGAATAAAAGAAAGGAAAGTGCTTACCCAAAATTAAACTGTTGACCTTAAAGCACCAGGACAGTACATTTTCTGGCAACAGCATTTTCTGTTTTAAAGTGGAAGTCACTCCCTATATAGAGAAGTAAAACAGAAAAAAAATTGAAGGTTTTACCCTTTCCCCCCGAAATTGGAAGAAGTATTTTGTAAATTCTGGTGATGATTAATTAAATAATAAAGACTATAGTCAGTTGTATTAATTTTTAATTAAGACTGCAGGAAAATGTTACATTATGGTTATATAGTTATGTGTTGCTCAGATTTCATTCAGAAGTCTGTGAAAATTGCTTTAGTCATAATGTTAAACTAAACAACATTTCTCCTGATTAAACTTCTATGTTTGCATTTCTTTGCTTTAAGCCTTGTGGAAAACTAACGAGAAGAAAAAAGTTGAGACAACGTCTCTTGGAAATCAGAGACTGAAGCAAGGCTAACATTCTCAGGCTTTAGTGGGGCAACCTTAGGGCTCTATGTGTGAGGGAAGGAGGGAAAACAATTATAAGCAAATGTGATTTGGGGTTTGGTGTATTACCAAGATGAACAGCCTTAGGAGTCACAGAACTAGTTGCTCAGTCATGTGGAATGTCCCCAGGAGAGGGCTCCTGGAACAGTTTGTCCATGGTATAGAGGAAGGAAGAATTTATATGTCAGACCCTTGCCATATTGTGACTTGAACTGGTCAAAATTTGCACAGAAAGTGTTAACTCCTTTGCACTCATTTGGCTTTGCTGTCTGGTCCAGGGGACACCAATAAGCAAGTCAGGGCTTCTGGAGTTCCAACTGGGTCCAACCTGGGCCCTGGACTCCTGATGGCTTTGCTGCAGCATGTGTGATGGCATCCTGTGGCAGTGCCATCTTCATGACTAGGAGGGCTGAGATATTCTGAGGCATTAGATAATGAGGAGATGGTGAGGAGAAAGAGGATGGATAGTGATGTCCAGGGCTCTTTGAGCAGGAACGTGAAGCTCAGGGGATTGCTGGATCCATGAAAACCTACCAGGTCACAAAGCTGTGATGGATGGTAAAGAAGTTGAGAGACTTAAGAAATGTTAATGGACAGAATTTAACTTAGCTTAAAACTTAAATATGTGGTAATTTCCTTGCAAAAGCAGACTGTTGTTTTGTTTAAATTGGTTACTTTGTAAAAACAACAACAACAAACAAACAAACAAAAAAAAACTAGGAGTGATACTAATCTTGTTGCTGAAACCAAACACTTTAAGCCAAAAAAAAATTGTTTGTCAAATGAATTTTTGAGTGAAGAAGATTTGAATTAGGCTGGGGTTCCATTGTAACTAACCTAGTAGATGACAATTAGTTTCCAGGTGAATTCTGGTGGGGCTCTTTGAAAGACTCATGCAAATTACGCTTAATTTCTGCAGTGTAAGGTAAGGAAGCTTTTATTCTGAGGAAATTAATTTCTTTTTTTTGGGCACAAAGATCTAGAAATCCCTTCTCTACATCCTCTGAAACCACTTCTGGTGTTTCTTGGGAAAATATCCAGGATTACCTGCTAAGATATGTCATCCAAATGAACTGACTAAGCCAAAATCTTAAGCTGGGTATTGGCATTTTGTCATTGACGGGCTGCCTGAGATGATCTACTCTATATGTTTTTTTCTACAAAACTTCAACTGTAATATTATGTAATAGGGTTAGAATCACATTTTTCAGAATAATTGGAAGAATACCTAGATAGTTTTAAATACAGAAAGACAAATGGCTGAGTGCATAGGCTTTGGGGTTCTAGTTCCACCTCACTGGCTGGGTGACTTTGTGCAAGTTTCCTTCTCTCTCAGCTGTCGAGGAGTAGGAGGAGAATCATATTTAGCTCAGATTTATTGTGAAAATTAAATGAGATGATTTATATATAGTGACATACATAAGTCCTTGATATAAGTTGATTTTATCTACCAAACAATTCTTTCCACAAATTCTTAGTGTCTTGGATTAATCTTGACCAGTTTAAATCTTTGATTTCATATTACTTTTCACAGAAGCATAGACTGCCATGATAGGGAGGGAGTTTTGTGTAAATTGGTTCATCCATTATTTTATTTAAGCATTTCCTAAATGTTTCCTATATGACATCATTACATTATTGATAAGTGTTCATCTAGTCTCTATTTCTCACAGCAATGAGCTCACTACCTTTTATTGCTGCCTATTGGGCAATGTTTCTTTTATTCTACTAAGTACAATTGCTGTATGTCTCCAATGTGAATTATATTACAATTTCATGGTCATAGTAGTTAACTACATTATATTTTAACTGACTTGTTCATGAGCAATTCCCACTGACATTTGAAAAATAAATTTTTCTTGATGGCAATGATAAAGAAAAAGAAATAAAACTAATTCATATAGTAATTAGCTTTTAATTCTGTACCGTTAGTATTTTCAAATTTTGAATGCCTGGAGTTGAGAATAGGACTGCACAATTGTATTATAAGTTCTAATTTGCAAATATCCTGCAAAACTTGGGAAATTATTCTTAGATCAACTCTGCTACCAACAATAAAAACAGAACCTGCCATACTGAACCATAGTCACAAAAGAAACCTTTTTCTTCTGACCTGAAAAGTCCAGAATATATTGCTTTGATTGTTCCCATTCAGTATCTACAATAGGAAGATAAAATATCACCTTCCTCCAGGTATCAAATAGAATTAGGCAAAATAACTTGAAAGAATGCCTCTCTTCATGTTATCACATTTTTCAGCTTGCATTTCCCATTCACTATGGAAATGTGTGGTATATTTTTCTTCTAATAGAGGGTAAGCGCTGACAGCCCATTGTACTGAAGGTTACGTTATTAATGATTGCTATGAGGGCTGGAGAGAAAGGAAAGGAATCTTGTACGTATAAATGTAATAAACTTCCTGTCCTTTCAATCATCAGCAGGTACAGAATTCTCCATCTGGAGGCCTGAAATGTGTAATTGATTCTGATAGGAATTAATTGTAAGAATAGCATACATGCAGAAAATGCTTCAACTTTTCTAATGATTTATCTCAAAGCCTTAGTTCTGATTATGTATCTTAAGAAATATAACACTTACAGAGGAAGAAAAAGAAAATAACTGGGCTGAATTTTGAAAGTAACTATAAGGTCTTCTAAGCATCCAGATAAACACAAAGAGAAATGGAAACATTATACTAATGACTGGACTGGTATTGTCAGTAATAAGCAATTCCGCCTATTTATAAATGGCAGCCTCTAGCAGCATACTTTAAAGCATATGCATCTTATTTATTACAATTAGAGTAGATTGGGAGGATGATTATTGTGTGCATAAGGATTTTATTTTCTTATAAAGAATTAATTTAAAAGGCCCCGATATGGTTTGGCTCTGTGTCACCACCCAAATCTCATCATAAATTATAATCCTGACGAGTTGAGGGAGGAACCTGGTGGAAGGTGATTGGATCATGGAATGGTTCCCCCATGCTCTTCTGATAGTGAGTGAGTTCTCACAAGCGTTGATGGTTTTAAAGTGTGGCCCTTCCTCTCTCTCTCTCTCTCTCTCTCTCTCTTTCTCTCTGTCTCTCTCTCTCCTGCTACCATGTAGGAGACACTTTGATTCTCCTTTGCCTTCTGCTATGATTGTGTTTCCTGTGGCCTCCCTAGCCATGCAGAACTTTGAGTCAGTTGAACCTTTTTTGTTTGTAAATTACACAATCTCAGGTAGTATCTTTACAGGCAGTGTGAGAATGGACTAATGCAGCACCCAAAATGTTATTGAGTAGCGTTTCCAATGCAGACTTGGGGGAAACTCATGAATAATAATAGCCTTGTTTTCATCTCAGTATCTCCCTCTACTAGTCCTATGAAATCAAAGAAGTTTCTTAACTCGGAGTCACTATATTATTTTTTTTGTGAAATAAAGAGAGCCTGGCCGGCCGCGGTGGCTCAAGCCTGTAATCCCAGCACTTTGGGAGGCCGAGACGGGCGGATCACGAGTTCAGGAGATCGAGACCATCCTGGCTAACACGGTGAAACCCCGTCTCTACTAAAATACAAAAAAAATTAGCTGGGCGAGGTGGCGGGCGCCTGTACTCCCAGCTACTCAGGAGGCTGAGGCAGGAGAATGGCGTGAACCCGGGAGGCGGGGCTTGCAGTGAGCTGAGATCCGGCCATTGCACTCCAGCCTGGGCAACAGAGCTAGCTAGACTCTGTCTCAAAAAAAAAAAAAAAAAAAAAAGAGAGCCTATGTGCTGCTTATATCACTAGGCTTTTGAGATCAGATGACTTCACCTATGTTAAAATACTTTGGTGTTGAAAATAAACTTAGATAATGTTAAAAGGATTTTATGTAATTGAATGTTTAACTCAAAGCAGCTAGACTTTTGGAATTTTATCACCTGGAAGTATTATTAAAATTTAAATATTTTAAAATGAATTTTTCTACCAGATTAATATTATATTGCTATAACTAGACAAAATGAGTATTAATATAGCTTGAATATGTGTCCCTACCAAATCTCATGTTGAAACGTAATCTCCAATGTTGGAGGTAGGACCTAGTTAGAGGGGCTTGGGTTATAAGGCTGCTTGGTGCTGTCCTCATGATAGTGAGTCAGTTGTCATGAGGTCTGGTTGTTTAAATGTGTGGCACCTCCCCCCTGTTCCCTTTATTTCTCCTGCTCTTGTCATGTGATGTACTTGCTCCTGCTTCACCTTCTGCCATGAGTAAAAGGCCTCCCCAGAAGGTGAGAAGGTGCAATGACATTCTTATACAGCCTGCAGAATTATAAGCCAATTAAACTTCTTTTCTTTATAAATTACCCAACCTAAGTATTTCTTTATATCAATTCTAGAATTGCCTAACAGAGAAAATTGGTACCAGATGGAGAGTCTTGCTACAAAGGTATCTGAAAATGTGGAAGTGACTTGGAACTGTGTAACAGACAGAGGTTGGTAGAGTTTGGAGGTCTCAGAAGAAGACAGAAAGATGAGGGGGAAATTTGAATTTCTTAGGACTGGTTAAGTGGTTGTGACCAAAATGCAGATAGTGACATTGATAGTGACATGGATAGATTAGGAGGTCTCAGATGGAAATGAGGAACTTATTGGGAACTAGAGCAAAAGTCACACATGTTATGCCTTAGCAAATAACTTCGCTGCATTCTGTTCATGGCCTAGGAATCTGTGGAAATTTGGCCTTCAGAGTGATGACCTAAGGTATCCAGTGGAAGGAATGTCTAAGCCACAAAGTGTTCAAGATATGTCCTGGCTGCTTCCAACAGTCTATACTCAGAGGCAGGAGCAAAGAAATGGCTTAAAGTTGGAACTTGTACTTACACAGGGAGCAGAGCATAAAAGTTTGGAAAATCTGCAGCCTGGCCATCTGGTAAAGAAAGAAATGCTTTTTCAGGAGAGGATTTCAAGCAGGCTGTGGAGCAACCATTTGCTAGATAAATTTGTATAAATAAAAAGCAGACCAATCCTGATAGCCAAGACAATCGGAAAAGGCCTGAAAGACATTTCGGAGATCTTTGAGGCAGCCCCTCCCATCACAGGCCCAGAGATCCAGGAGGACTGAATGGTTTTGGGGCCCAGGCCTGGGGCACCACTGTCCTGCACCATCCCAGGAGTTTTATCCTTGCGTCCTGGCAACTCTGGCTCCAGCCTCAGGCCAAAGGGGCCCATGTACAGCTTGGGCTGCTGCTTCAGAGGGTACAAGCCATAAGCCACATGGTGTTAAGCTTATAGGTGCACAAGGTGAATGAGGCTTGGCAGTCTCTGCCTAGATTTCAGAGGATGTAAAAGAAAGCCTGGGTGCCCAGGCAGAAACCTGCTGTAGGGGCAGAGTCCTCAAAGAAAACCTCTACTAAGGCATTATGGAGGGAAAATGTGGGATTGAGGGCACTGCCTAGCAGAGCTGTCAGAAGGAGGCCAGCACCCTCCAGTACCCAGAATAGTAGATCTACTGGAAGCGTTCACTCTGTGCCTTGAAAAGCCACAGGCATTCAACAACCTGTGAGAGCAGACATGGGGACTGAACCCTGCAGAGACACAGGAGCACGAGCTGCCCAAGGTCTTGGGAAACCACCCCTTGAATCAGTGTGCTCTCATGTGGGACATGAAGTTAAAGGAGATTATTTTGGAGCTTTAAGATTAAATGACTGCCCTGATGGGTGTAGGACTTGCTTGGATCCTGTTGCTCCTTTCTTTTAGCCGATTTCTTCCTTTTGGAATGGAAGTGTTTACCCAATGCCTGTAATCCCATTGTATCTTGAAAATAAATAACTTGTTTAATTTTATGGGCTCATAGGTGAATGGAGCTCATCTCCAGATGAGACGCTGGTCTTTTGGGGGACTGTTGAGAAGACATGATTGTATTTTGCAATGTGAGAAGGACATGAGATTTAGGGGGCCAGAGATGGAATGATATTGTTTGAATATGTATCCCCACCAATCTCATGTTGAATTGTAATCCCCAATGTCAGAGGTGGCACCTGGTGGGAGGTGTTTGGGTCATGAGGGAAGAACCCTCATGAATTGGTGTTGTCCTTGTGACAGTGAGTGAGTTTTTGTGAAATCTGGTTAAGTGTGTGGTACCCCCCACTCAACTCCCTCTCTTTCTCTTGCTTTTGTCATGTGATGTGCCTATTCCTGCTTCACCTTCTCCCATGAATAAAAGCTCCCTAAGGCCTCCCCAGAAGCTGAGCAGATGCCAGCTCCATGCTTGCACAGCCTGCAGAACCACAAGCCAATGAAATCTCTTGTCTTTATAAATTACCCAGCCTCAGATATTCTTTTATATCAATGCTAGAATGGCCTAACACAATTATATCTCTAAGTATGTAGCAAGTTATATATATTAAAATATACCTACAGTTTTAGGTTTCATTCATCTGTGACATTTAGTAACTTCTTTTACCACCCCCTTTCCTATATGGTATGTTAAAACTATTTTTATATTGAATTTATTTAAAATTACTGAAAAGTCTAGAAAAACTGCTCAATATCTTGCAAATTGTTCAAGATATACATTACTTGCTTAATTTCCATATCAATCTTAGGAGATAAAATGCGTTAATAATGTAGTTTATAGATTATGATACTGTGGATATCTTTATGCTGCCCAAGAAAAGGAACAGTATATACTATTTTTTTAACATAAGATACACAGAATTTATATAAGTTATGGAGAGATAAAATTTAATTTCTACTTTGAAGAAAGAATAAGATATTGTATATAATGTTTGATTTCCTCAGATAATATGTACTACATAGTCATAAAACTATTTGAAAAATAAATTAACATAGAAAAATATTGGAAAAGGAATTAAGATATCTAAACATGATTCAATAATGCTAAAACAACAATGGTAAAACGAGAATTTTCTGTACAACTACATGTTGAGAATAAATAAATAAATATGCGATAAATATATGCTGAGGGTATCTTTCAGATATTAAATGTAGGCAAAACAGTTCTGATTACAGCATGATGAGAAATAAAAATGGTAGACATGAATATTCCAAACTAAGCCAATAGCCTTAGTTTCCTTTTGAACATTTCTGAAAGGAGAAAGTTCAGAATGAAATACTAATTAAGTAATTTTAAGTAAATGAAGAGCATAAGATATAGAATAGATTACCTCCCTCAATCCCCTCTACCTTCATATTCCTATATTTCAGATAGGGGCAATAGTCATTAGTTTATAAGGAGGTAATGCAAAGATTAAAAAAAAAGAACTTAAAAAAAGCCATAACCAGAAAATTACTAGAAGATTTTTATGGGCAGGTGACTAGGCTTCTATAGTTTTCTTTACAGTAAATTTGCACAAAATTTCTTTCTGCATGCTTGAGGCCAAAAGTGAGAACAATCATCAAATATAGTAAACAGCTCTTACCTAAAAACATTTTGTATATATGAAATGTGGATGACGGTGCTGCCTGTCAGAACCTGAATTTGTTTGTATCTTCAATTGGGAGACATTTTAATTTTTAACCTTGAGTAAATATTAATATAACTTGGCAAGAATAGACTAGTTTTACAACAATAAAATAATTATAACAATCATATAACAGTTTCCAGTGATAATTCATCATTTTGTTACCATTTGTCTTTTTTTTTTTTTGCTAGCAAATAGAACTCAATTTTAAATTTCTTTTTCCTGCAATTTTTTCAAGTAACTCAAAGTTTTCTGATATTGTTCAAATCTTTTCGTGTAATTTCAAAAAACTTTTTCTTTCCAGACACTCTATAAATGGGTTATATTGTTTTATAGTCCCAGGGGAAAATAAAGTATGGGAACTGCTTTGCTGAGTAACTCTGAGACCCATTTAACTACTGAAGAAAACTCTTTAGTCAACTTAGTGTTCTGTCCCTTTAAGAGGATTGCAGAGAGAAGTTGGTTAGACTGGGCAGCCAACTGCAATGGCAGAGTAGACCAGAAGCAAGGGAGGAATAACAAGACAGGAAAATGGAAGAGGCAGAGAGAATCTCAAGGTCCAGGTAAGAGAAAGAGTGGTTTATGGTTTAAAATCCCTCCTAGCATTCTTATACGGTTTGCAAAATGCTCAGCTTTGATGTCTTCAGTGGAATACCAAAATTATGCCCCCAAACTTCTTTTGAAGTTTGGGTCGATAGTTTCACAATTTATTGCTTTGCTGTGCTGATTTCATGCCTCATTCCCTATGTTTTACCTGGACAGTTTAGTAAAACCTTATTTGTTTTTAGAGACAGTTGATTATCACTGCAGTAGTCCCTCCTTATCCACGGTTTTACTTTCTATAATTTCATTTACCCACAGTCAACTGCAGTATAAAACTATTAAGTAGACAATCCTAGGAATAAACAATTCATAAATTTTAAATTGCACACAGATTTGAGTAGTGAGATGAAATCTCCCAGCTGCTGCCCGGGACATGAATCATTGCTTTGTTTGGACGGTGAAGATGCTATTCACCCATTGGGCATCAATATTGTCTGTTCCTGACATCCACCCACAAACATCTTCATGGTTGGATAATTCAGGATCACCTAAAGCAGATGATGCTCCTTCTGACATATCCTCAGAAGGTCAATAGTAGCCTAATGCCATGTCACCTCACTTCATCTCATTATGTAGGCATTGTATCATCTCACCTCATCACAAGAAGAAAGGTGATTACAATACAATAAGATCTTTTAAGAACTCAGTCACATAGCATTTATTACAGTATATTGTTATAATTGTTCTATTTTAATTAGTTTTTGTTGCTAGTCTGTTACTGTGCTTAACTTATAGGTTAAACTTTGTCAAAAGTATGTATGTATGTAACGTTTGTATGTATTAAAAAAGCATAGTGTATATAGGATTCAATTGTATTCATGGCTTCAGGCACCCATTGTGGTTATTAGAACATATCCCCCAGATAAGTGGGGGGACTACTGTATAATTTTATGTAATTGATTAATACTTTATGTATGTATATATGTATTTATTTATTGTGACAGGGTCTCACTCTGTAGCCCAGCCCAGAGTACAGTGGTACAACTATAGTTCACTGCAGGCTTGAACTCCTGGGCTCAAGCAATCCTTTTGCTTCAGCCTCCCAAGTAGCTGAGACTACAGGCACAGACCACCACACCCAGGTGAGTTTGTTGTTGTTGTTTAAGAGATGAGCTCTCTCTATGTTACCAGGGTGGCCTTGAACTCCTGGCCTTAACAATCCACTCACCTCAACCTCCAAAAGTTCTGGGATGAACAGATGTGAGCTACCATGACTGGCCAATAGTATATTCTTAAATGTTTACTTTGCCCTGGTTTGGAAATTTAGTTCTTTACCATGTTTATTTATTTATTCTCAACATATAGTTCTTTACCTACAGATGAAACCTCAGCTTCATCTCCTCTTTCTGTTAACAGAGAATGAAAGGAATTTGCAATTTAGGGACAATATGCTACCAGCTCTGATCTCTGCTATTATGCCTGTGGCAGGTTCAGATTTACTAAATTGAATACCACTTTAGGCCTAGCAATGTGCTATAAATGTATCCTGGTGATTTACCTCATAACTCACGCAACACAATCTGCTGGTAAAGAGCTTGATTTCTGCACTCAGCTTGATCTGCCTGAATTGTAAGGAGTTCTCACAATTTTTTATCCTAAAGTGCTTTACAACCCATAATCCTATGTTTGACCATTTACTGTCATCATCTCTTCACTCCTTTTTGCTTCATATTATTGAATTATAAAAATTACCTTGGTCTGCTGCTTTACAAATGTTTTCAAGACACATAATAAGCTCTGGTTATTTATTTTCTGTGCTAGATTATAAATTCCTTGAAAATAGGAACTATTTCCTCTTTTTATTGAATATTACCAAATAGATTCTAGGACGGTTTATGAACCCTTAAACACTGAATCAATACATTTTTGTTCAGTTAAAGAAATGAACCTCATTACTGTGATTCCTAAATTACTCACAAGTTTAAATTTAAAAGTTAATTATTTGTGATATGGTTTTCCTTTTAATTAAGAAAAACCTCTAATAGGTACATGGAACAGGCAGTTAATTCTCTAATTCTGCTAAATGTTATATATAACATAAGAGTTATTTTAATTTTAAATACTGATGCTCTCTCTGGGTGTATTGTGATATTATATCTTGTTTGGCCATTCCAAAGGAGTTTAGAAGAGTCAGGAGTGTGTTTTGTGTTTAACTGTCTCCTCTGTATTTCATACTTACTTTCAAATATATCTAATTGGAACGTGCAAGTTTGTACCTTCTTTGATCATAACTTACCTATGACATTGTGCTAAGTCTTATCTCAAGTCTAGCAGAGTGAATGGCAGGCTGAATATTGCGGCAACAGCTATTTCTTTTCCTTCTGAAATATTGATGATCACAGAGCTTAATGCTGTGCTTAGCCTTGAACTGTGATCACGGCCTCCTCCCACTGAAGTTTAATGGGGCTAAGGGCTTCTTGACTAATAGGAAAGGTGTGTGTAATAACCCAATGACAGGGTTTAAGTTTCTAAGAAATAGTATTACAAAAGCAAATTATTAATATCATTTTGGAAAATTAACCTGGAGAGATGTCCAAGATAACTTCTTTTCCTTTGGAAGAAGTGTGGATGCGCAGTAATAAAAGAATGCTGCACTCAAACAAATCAAAAATGTTTTATGTGCAAACCAAAACAATTAACACTGAAATGAGCAACTTTATTCAAATGCTGGTAAATTTTAGAAGGCAGAGAAAAACCTAAAACAGACAACAACCAGTCCAGCATAGCTGCCAACAGTAAAATGCTGCTCAGCCAGGATCAAGCTAGTAGTGAGAAGTGGAGGAGTATTTTAAGTTGAGCAAATACTGAAGAAAGTGCCTGCAGAAGGTGAACGCAGTTTATTCAACTCTTAGTACTCCCTTTTCCTTCCCCACCTACTAATTTACTTTTTTGGATGTTTAACAGATATTTGTTGGATGAATAGTTTTAAAAAGTATACTCCTGAGTTGCTCTGTACTTCAGGACATTCAGTACTTACTGATGTTTAGTTTATTTGGAAAAGTATTATACGGATGTAAAGACAAACTTCCAGTTATAAAATACAGTGTGAAAGAAAATCTTTTTTTATATTATTTAAGCCATAAAAAGTACTGCACAGACACAGGAATGCTTCTGTGCCTTCCGTTTCTGTTTTCAGATCTACTTTGTATAACATGACTGTGGCTGACACGTGTTTTCAAGACATCTATCATTTTAGTTTTTTTAGACTGTTCTGTTTTGATATTTATCCCTGATTCCTGTGTTTATGTACATACTGTGGAACATGGAGAACAACTTAAAACAAAGGAAATGCCTTTGCAGGAGCTTTCCTTTACCTCAAAGAAGTTTTGTAAGCCTTTTAACAAGGTTAGTGTCAAAGAAGAATTTATCAGTTAGGAAATAATTTTAGTGGACAATATAGAGGCCACTGAAGAGCCTGAAGTAGAGAGTCTGGAGTATTGAATTTTATGACCGAGATACATACATGCCATTACAGAGGCTAATTCTGCACTATAGATGTCATGAAAATATATTGCCATTAATCTCCTAACGTGAATTTTACAAAAAGACCTTGGGAAGATGCGTGAAAGCACAAAACAGGGAAAGGTGCATAAGTTTTCTTGGATTACAGTTCCCTGGAAGGATTAGAGACTTGTTTCACTCGATGGCCTCTTTTAACAGTACATTTGCAAAGAAAAAAACACCAAGAAACAAAAAAAAGACAAAAAGTAGAAATTGAAAAAAATTTCTAATACCAATCTTATCAATGTATTATCAAATTTTAATGTTGAGAAATATCTTTTTTTTTAATGGCAGGTTTTTTTCTTCATGCCAATGATGAAATGTTTTCTATCATATCTTAAACACATGGATAGTTGGCAGCTCAGAGCTGGTGGTGAGAACACACACGTCACTTTGAGTGGGGCAATTTGGAGTTTAAGTCTTAGCTCTGTTGCTTAAACCATTTTGAGTCTCCCTGTTCTTATGAGTAAGCATTCTGAAAAATATAATAATGAGGATTAAAGCCATCCTGTAAGGGTACTAGGTTTGCAATATATTGATGTTCTTTTTTATACTGCTAATTAAAATAGTCTTTTCTTTTGGAAAAAGAAAATAGCTCAGCAAAAGACTGCAGTTCTATAAATTTCACTATTTTTTGAAATCCTGTTGTATTATAAATAGTTACTCCTCCTCATTCACTTCATGACTTATTTTAAATGTTAAGCAGCAGCCATTAATCCTTGTTTTATTGTCTCTAGATGAAACACTTGTAGGGGCCAAAGGAAAACTTCCCTTTAGTCCTCAGAAGGTTTGCTGAAAAATCAGAAAACCTGACTTCATCAATTCAGATTCTATCTCACAAAGACAGCTTTGTAGGGCTACTTCTGTTTGCAGAGCTTCTGAACAGCCATCTCAAAATGTCAAAAAACTATATTTTATGGTTAAAAAATTTGATTTCCTTTACTCACAAACAATCCCTACCCCCAAAACCCACCACTGCCACCACCAACATTAAAAACCCTGTTTCTCAAGCATTCCTCACAGTCTTTAAATCCTTCTAACTCCTCCATATGCATTTAAATAGTAAAATTCACATCCTGACTCAGAGAGATACAGAAGAATGGAAGAATAATTTTGACATAGAATGCTTCAGAGGTGTCATTTTACAGAAATAGCAAATAGTGTAGAGGGTGGGATGCTGAGAGATTGCTGAAAAGTTATCTGGGAACTAGATTGAAACAGGCGTCAAGTACCATGCTAATTTATTTAAGTAGTTTGATTTTTTTTTAATGGAGGAGATATTGATGTTTTTCTAAAGGGGGAAATGATGTATCTGAATTTGTGTTTTTTGCATGAGCTACTCTACAGGCTACAGAGGATAAGAGATTGGAGGTGGAGGCTGTAGGCCACAGAGTAACCATGAGTTAGAAGCTTCTGCAATAGTCTGGATAAGAGTGATGGGGTCTGACCAGGAGCATGACAGTGAACATGGGAGAAGAAGAGTCAAGAGAATTACAGAAGGGAGGAGAGGAGAGGGAAAGCTAATAATTTTCTTATTTGAGCGGGTAAAAAACTGGAGATTTTTTTAAATTGTCTTTTAAATTTTTATATGTACACAGTGGGCTAATATATTGTATTACTACATTCTCATGCTGCTAATAAAGACATATCCAACCTTGGGTAATTTATAAAGAAAAGAGATTTAATGGATTCACAGATCCACATAGAGCTGAGGAAGCCTCACAATCATGGCAAAAGGTGAAGGAACAGCAAAATCACATCTTACATGGCAGCAGGCAAGAGGACATGGGCAGGGGAACTACCCTTTATGAAACCATCAGATCTCATGAGACTTATTCACTATCACTCAAACACCATGGGAAAAACGCACCCTCATGATTCAATTCCTTCCCACTGGGCCCGTCCCATGACCTGTGGGGATTATTACAATTCAAGGTAAGATTTGGGTGGGGACACAGAGCCAAACTATATCATATGTTTATGGGATATATGAGATATTTTGATACAGATATGTAGTATCTAATAATTACATCAGGGTAAATGAGGTATCCATCACCTTAAGCATAAGTCATTTCTTCGTGTTATAAATATTCAGATTGTACTCCCTCCATTATTCTAAAATGTACAACAAATTATTGCTGACTGTAGTCACCTTGTTTTGCTATCAAATGCTAGACCTTGTTCATTCTAAGTAACTATACTTTTATACCTATTAACCATTCCCACTTTCCTCTCCCCACTCCCCACTACCCTTCCTAGCCTCTGGTAACTGACATTTTACCATCTATCTCAAAGAGGGATTCTAATTACAATTGCATTAGGGTGATTAGAGAATAGGGGAAGAGTAGGGTGGGTAAGTGAGCAGAGGGTGGTAACATAACTTAGAGACAGTGTGACAGGAAGTCAGGGACCCCAAATGGAGGCACTGGTTGAAGCCACTGCAGAAGAACACAAATTATGAAGATTTCATGGACATTTATTAGTTCCCCAAAACAATACTTTTATAATTTCTTACACATGTCTTTACTGAAGTCTCTGAACATAAATTGTGAAGATTTCATAGACATTTATCACTTCCCCAATCAATACTCTTATAATTTCCTATGCCTGTGTTTACTTTAATCTCTTAATCCCGTCATCTTCATAAACTGAGGATGTATGTCGCCTCAGGACCCTGTGATGATTGTGTTCACTGCACAAATTGTTTGTAGAGCATGTGTGTTTGAACAATATGAAATCTGGGCACCTAGAAAAGGAACAGGATAACAGTGATTTTCAGGGAACAAGGGAGCTAACCATAAAGTCTGACTGCCTGTGGGGCCGGGCAGAACAGAGTCTTATTTCTTTTATTGCAAAAGCGAATAAGAGAAATATCAGTGAATTCTTTTTCTCAGCAAGGAACAGCCTGGGAAAAGAATGCACTCCCGGGAGTAGACCTCTAAAATGGTGACGCTGGGAGTGTCTGTGTTATGCAGTTGTAGATAAAGGATGAAATACGACCTGGTGTCCTGCAGCGCCCCCAGGCTTGTTAGGATTGGGAAATACCAGCCTGGCAAAATTCTAGTCAGACTGGTTCTCTGCTCTTGAACTCTGTTTCCTGTTAAGATGTTTATTAATGACAATGCGTGTACAGCGGGACAGGGAACCTCATCAGTAATTCTAATTTCACCCTGGCCTCATGACCTTGCCCTGCCCATTTGCCTTGTGATATTTTATTACCCTTGAAGCATTTGATCTCTGTGACCCATACCCTATTCATACACCCCTCCCGTTTTGAAATCCATACTAAAAACTTGCTGGTTTTGCGGCTCAGGGGGCATCACAGAGCCTGCCGATATGTGATGTCTCCCCCAGACACACAGCTTTAAAATTTATCTCTTTTGTACTCTTTCCCTTTATTTCTCAGACCGACTGACACTTAGGGAAAATAGAAAAGAACCTACATTGAAATATTGGGGACTGGTTCCCCCTATAAGACAGTTCCTGTTTGAAATGCCTATGAAATGTCATAGCGCAAAACTTTTTTTATCAAATGCTTTACTGAAATAATGAAAACTGTATCTATTCAATTTGTATTCATTTATTTGGAAATATTTAAATTTCAGTATTTACTCCACTTGAGGAAAAATTATCACCTAGCATTTATCACATATTCTGGAGTTCAGATAAAAGGTTAGATAAGCAATGTTTATGGAGCTAGAAGTCCCTAAGGGTCCACTTTTTCGTGATACTTCCTCCTAGATGCATTTGGTTCTCACAGAAACAAAATGTATAAGGTACAGACATTAAAGCATATTCATACATTATATCATTACTTATTGTTGCTACATGGCTAAATCAATATTATTTTCTCTGTCTTTGTGATCGTAATAAATTTTCAACATTTGAATAATACATTTTGAAGCATATTGACATATATATTCATATATAATCCTTGAAAAATCTTTTGAACTAATCAAAACAAGGCAATAAAATGCCATTGCTTGTTAAACGAAATATAAAAATAGATAAAAGAAAGGCTAGATACATTTCCTAGGTTACTGAAACATATATATATATATACACATACATATGCAAAACTTGAATTTGAACCTAGTTCTCCAGATTAAATTTAGTGCTATTCTTAAATTATCATAAAAACCAAGAGTTAATAGATGCATAGAACTTTGCAAGGGGAAACAAAAGTCTCCACCATAATAATCAGCAAGATTCTTGTACTGCCGTGATCACTGCAGATGGCAACGTGGAGTTAGAAGACCACAGCAGCTAGGCGGAGCTGAGTTCTGATGGAAACAATCACAGGAGAAAATCATCAGCATAGCATTGGTGAGACTTACCAATTCCTGATAAATTTTACTGCTGAATTACAATATTATGAAAATGTCTCACATTAAGGACTTTTTCTAAGGATTCATGGAAGGCAAAAGTGTATTTAGTTAGAACTGACAATTGATGAACCAATTTACAATGCAGACATAATTATAGGACAACACATTCAGGGTTAAGGTCCTAATGTATAAAGAGGAAAATAGAAATTATAAATAAGGCACTCTGGCTGACAGAAAAGACAGACTAACAGAACAGACTAGAGAGGCCAGAATAGACTCACATAAATATAATCAAATAATCTTTGACAATGAAGAAAAGACAGTATAATGGAAAAAATAGAATATTTTCAACAAATGGTACTAAAACAACTGGACATCCACATCCAAAAATAAAAAAAATCTACACACAGATCCTACAACTTCACAAATATTAACTCAAAATGGATCATAAACCTAAATATAAAACAAAAAGCTATAAAACTCCTAGAAGATAGCACAGAACAACAGCCTAGATTACTTGGGTTTAGTGATGGCATTTTTAGATTCAACACCAAAGATCTAATCCATAAAAGATATAATTCAGATGGTTTCATTTACAATAAGTACTTCTGCTCTGCAAAAGATACGATCAAGAGAAAGAGAAGAAAAGTCACAGCTTTGGAGAAAATATTTGCAAAAGACTTATCTGATAAAGGACTGTTATCCCAAATGTATAAAGAGCTCTTAAAACTCAGCAATAAAATATATTTAAAAATAGGCAAAAATACCTGAGTACAGCCCTCACCAAAGAAGATGTCCAGAAGGCATATAAGCATATAAAAGGGTGTTCAATATCATATATTGTTAAGGAAATGCAATTAAAGCAACAATTACACACCTCTTAGAATACACAAAATGCAAAACATTGACAACACCAAGAGCGAACAAGGATCTAAAGCAGCAAGAACTCATTCGTTGCTGGTGGAACAAAACAGTACAGTCACTTTGGAAGATAATTTGGCAGTTTCTTACAAAACTAAACATACTGTTATTATGCAACCAACCAATCACTCTCCTTCGTATTTACTCAAATGAATTAAAAACTTATTTTTATACGAAACCCTGCACATTAATGTTTATAGCAGCTTTATTCATAATTGCCCAAACTTGGAAGCAACCAAGGTGTCCTTCCGCAGATGAATGAATGAATAAACTGTGGTACATCTTAACAAGGGACTATTATTCAGGACTAAAAAGAAATAAAAAGACATGGAAGAAACAAATGCATATTACTAGGTGAAAGAAGCCAATTTGAAAAAGCTCCATACTGTAGGATTCCAGCTATATCACATTCTGCAGAAGAGCAAATTATGTAGAGAGTAAAAGGATCATTGGCTGCTAGGGAAAGGATGGATAGGTGGAGTGAGGGGATTTTAGGGCAGTGAAATTATTTTGCATGATACTGCAATAATGGACACGTCATTATATATTTGTCAAAATCCATAAAATGTACACCAAGAGTGAATCCAAATGCAAACCATGGATTTGAGTGATTAATACAGTTTGGATGTTTGTTCCCTCCAAATCTCGTGTTGAAATAGATCCCCAGTGCTGGAAGTGGGGTGCATCATGGGGTGAATCCCTCATGAAGGGCTTGGCGCCATCCCTGAGGTGAGGAGTGAGTTCTCACTTTACATACTCATGTGAGAGCTGGTTGTTTACAAAAGCCTGGCCGCTCTCTTGCTCACTCTCTTGTCATGTGACATGCCTGCTCCCTCTTCACCTTCCATCACGATTGTAAGCTTCCTGAAGCCTTCACTAAAAGCAGAACCTGGCTCTATGCTCTTGTACAGCCTGTGGAATTGTGAGCCAAAGTAAACTTCCTTTCTTCATAAATTACCCAGTCTCAAGTATTCTTTTACAGCAACACAAAACAGACTAACAGAAGTGATAATGACGTGTCAGTGAAGGTTCACCAGTTGTAACAAATGGACCACTCTGGTGCAAGATGCTGATAGAGCAGTAGGTTGTGCTTTTGTGGGGGCAGGGTGTATGTGGAACATCTCTGTACCTTCCTTTCAATTTTGCTGTTAACTTAAAACTGCTCTGAAATATAATATCTATCTAAAAAAAAAAATAAAGCCCTCTGGATTATTTGCTGAAGCCAGTGAAGCCTGTTATCTTAAAACTTTGTGATGAGATTACTGAAAAATTAAGTATTCCTCTTCCCTCAATCTATACTCCTTCATTCAAGCAGTTGGTTAACCATTTGCTCCTGGATTAGGGAAAGGAATTCAGTAATGTGGAAATTAGAAATATTCTGCAAATATTTTTGTCTTTTGTTCCAAAAGCCTAAGCCCCAAGAAGAAATGGTATTTGGAATTGGGGCAGAGACAAATTGTTTTAGGAACATGAGGTAGAAAAATTGGCTAGAAAAAACAAAGTCCCTTCCGCACCTTCCCTTAGTCTCCTCTCTAATATGGTTGGAAAAAGACTCAGTGAAGAGAAAGTGATGAGAAAAGGAAACAGAGAGGACAGACACAGTGGTATGCTGGATCCAGCTTAAACCAACTCTCATGAGCTAAATTTGCACATTTGTGGGTTCAATGACTTTATATTGGAAGCTTGAAAATGACTATGGACTATATGGTGGGAGTATTTACACCACAGAAATTGTGTGTGTGTGTGTGTGTTGGTTTACTAGTAACATCCTCTGGTTTTTAGTAAACTGGTTTATTTCTACACATTCTTTCCAGCATCCCACTGAGGAACTAACAAGACTAATATGACTTTGAAGAGTATATCAGCTACATTCCCATGCCCAGCGTGGTGTAGGATGTAGCATGAAAGGGTGCTGGACCTGAAGCCATGTTTAGGTGGTGGTTTATGTTCATGTTGGCTTTAGGATGGATAGCTTGACCTGCTGGCCTCCTATCCCTTCATGCCTTGAGAGTATATATGCTACTCCAGACCCTGACAAAACCTAAGACATTAGATATTAGGACAAACATTTTCTCCTCCAAAGACTAAGATTATTGTCATACTAACCCAGTGAAATAGTGGTTCAAAATTAAGTTAAATAATAGAACAGAGCCTTAAATTTAGTTCACATCCAAGTCTGTTTACTGAGAGGCATACCTACTATGCCTCCTACTAGTTTATGGATTAAGGAAATTTCAAGAAGCAATTTTTAGATAAATTTAAAGAAACTATTTTATGTTAATTGTAGAATAACCACAGATAATTGTATTGAAAATATTATCCAAACTCTAACAGATGTATTCAGTGATTATAGCTATAGATTTTGGAGTACCAAGAGCTTATTTGGGGTAAGTCCAAGGGCACATACAACTATATTTTTAAAGTTAACATGGACATTGACTTATTGATTCTACATAATAATATAGAAAATTATGAAGGTTAAGTGATCTCCAATGTAGAGAGGCATGCTTTCTCCATCTCTTCTGAAAGCTGACTCTTTCTAATATATGTGGCATGTCTCTGGGACTATTCAGAAGTATACTCCATTGCAAGTAAAGTCACGCATCTGAATTTCAACTAATGAATATCAAATGATTGAAGGACTAAGAATGAATGAACAAACCATCTCTAACTCCAAAAAGACTAGGGAGAGGGCTGTTACAGAGTCAATAAAGAAAGTCAAATTAGAATAATGTGAGAAAAGTTTGGACTCTCACTAAAAAATGATGAGCATATGAAGTAATGCATATGTTAATTAACTTGATTTAACCATTCCACCATGTATACATCTTGTACACTATAATATATACATCTTGTATACTATACACCATGTATACTATATGTTGTATGTATGTGATAAATATATACAATTTTTATTTGGTAGTAGAAAAATAGGTAAGTAAGAAATTTTATTAGAAAATGAACTCATACTTATAACTTCTGTGGTTAGAACACTTAATATCTACACTCCTAGAATTTTTTAATAATATATCATCATTAGCTATAGTCATCATGCTGCACAATAAACCTCTAGAACTTATTCTTCCTATCTAACTGTAATTATGTATATTTTGACCAATATCTGTCCCTGACCCTCAACCACCCCAGGCTCTAGTAGCCACCATTCTATAATCTAATTCTATAAGATGAACTTTTTTACATTCTACAAATGAGTGAGATTATGCAGTATTTTTCTTACACTTGAAAACGTTGTATGTTATAAATGTATATCATTTTATATTTTAATTAAAATAAATTTGAAAAAAGAATAGACTCTACAGAAATATTTAAGTGATATTTGTCTCTCAGCATGTTTTTTGCACTTTCAATAATGCTATGGTTTGGATGCTTGTCCCCTTCAAAACTTGTGTTGAAATTTGATCCCTAAGATTGGATGTGGGACTTCATGGGTGGTGTTTGGGTCATGGCGGTGAATAGATTAATACCCTCCCTTGGGGATGAGTGAGTTCTAACTCTATGGTTCCCATGAGAGCTGGTTGTTAACAAGAGCCTGGCATCATCCCACCACCACCACCTCTTGCTTCCGCTCTTGTCACGTGGTCTCTGTAGATGCCAACTCCCTTTCAACACCCACCACCAAGCCTGAGGTCCTCACCAGATGCATAATCTTGAACTTTTACAGACATTAGAATCATGAGTCAAATAAACCTTGTTTCTTTACAAATTACCCAGTTTCAGTCATCCTTTTATAACAATACAAAACAAACTGAGACAAATAACATATTAATAATCAGATACCCAGAGATTTTTCTTCTTTAGAAGAATAACACTGTCTTATTTACTGTGTAGTTTCTTCATTTAAGAGTAACATGTCAGGTGCCTTTCCACCAGGATGCCTATTTAAATGGCAATGGTATAAGAATCATAAGCAACTGAATGAAAGACCTCCACTCTAAGAAGGGATCTACCTCTTACCTTTTACCAGGTCACTATCTAACATTAGATATCTCTCCTTTAAACAAGCAAAAATATCCAGCTTTATTTAGGCCTCATAGAAAAAAGATTTAAAGTCAGCTAATGAAATGTCAAATCCTACATTTTTGTTGAAGGGGCAGTACAGGAAAGGAATAGGATAAAAGCCAGATGCTGGTTTGTGACCTCTAAAAATATTATGAGCAAATGAATATCCCAATTACAAGCAACATTACCATCATGGATTATAGTTGAAATTATAGCAGATAAACTTTCAGATGTTCATGCTTCTGTATGTGTGCTCTGTGACTTTTTGTGTCTGTAGAGCATGCATGCACACATGCACCATTGTCTCGGAATAGGTTGCAAAGGCAAGCATGGGTTCTTGTGGAAGGATTCCCTACACTGATTCCCCTCAGAAAGCAAATGGTTGTAGAATACCAAAAACCATATGCAAAACGGCAAGGAAAGAAGTCTTTTAATTATATTTAAATTGTAATTATAAATAGAAAATCGATTTCCTAAAGTGATCTGGTGCATTTTAAACGTATTTATTAACTCTCAATGACTTTTACATTGAATGTTCTCAGTTTATAAATCAAAAGATCATTTTTAGCTGCCAGTATTGTAAATTCCACCTGCAATCTATTAATCAAGCTATGTTCCTTTTCTCTGACATCATCAGCAGTAATAAAGATTCTGCAAATGGAACTCAGCTGACAGTGTTGTAGTTGATATATGAGACAAAAAGAATCCAGCCTGCTTTTTCATAACTGCGTTGGTTCAGCAGGAGGTAATGGTGTTAAAAACTTGCTTTCTATTACTGAGGAAGGTAGATATTGGGCCAAGACACCTAAAGAGAGAAAAGAGAGTTGAGTGAATCTTGGCAAAATTCACCATCTGGCATCAGCCATCCTTAGCGTTTGCTTCAGTGTATGTGGTCCGCTACCCATTAAATTGTATTTTGTTTCATTATAATGAAAGTGCAGATGGAAAGGCTGATAGGCAAAACAAAATCACAGGATTCCCCTCCAATGTGTAGATTCGTAACTCTTTATAATGGATTGTCACTTCTTTATTATAATTGAATAATCAACCAGCAGAAAATGTTCATTACATGGCTCAAGAGAATGGCCCAACCCAAATTCCCATGGAATGTCTACCAGGCAAGAATGTGTTATAAAAGAAAGGCAGGTAAAATGTGTACAGTTGGAAAATAGAATCACAGACTATTTTTAGGAAGCATCCAATTCAGCCTCTACATTACAGATATAAAGAAAATAAGACTGTTAGATGTTCCAAGTTCAAAAGCTGTGTAGTGAGAACATATCTGAATCTGAATTTTAAGACTTTTTTCCAATATTAATTTAGTCACACATTGTATTCATGTAAACTTGAATCTTAATCCTGACTGCACCATTTATTAGTTTTGCACTGTGAGCAATTTTTTTTTTCTTAGAGTTAATTTCCTCCTGTCTCAAGTGAACATAGCAATATGTAAATATAAAATTCATAAGGCTGTGTTGAGGGTTAAATAAGACTGCTTATTCAAAGTGCCAAAAATAATTCCTAAGACATCTTAGGTGCCAAATGAAGGTACTAAAATTAGTATACACCACCATTGTGGTGGTTAATTTTATGTGTCAACTTGGCACAGGCTATATTGCCCAGTTCTTTGGTCAAACACCAATCTACATGTTACTCTGAAGGTGTTTTGTAGAAGTAATTAACAATTACAGTCAATTGACTTTAAGCAAAAGGGATTACCCCTGACAATGTGAGTAGTGAGCCTTATCCACTCAGTTGAAAGTTTAAAAGACAAATCTGAGACTTCCAGGAGAGGAAGCATTCCTGTCTCAAGACTGTTATGTAGTCATCCTTTCTGAGTTTATAGTCCAATATCCTGCCCTACAGGTGTTGGGTGTGCATTTGCCAGCTACCACAATCACATGAACCAATTCATTAAAATAAATCTTAATTCTTCTCTTCCCTCTCTTTCTCCCCCTACCCCAATTATTTGTTTCTCTGAAGAACCTTGACTGACACAATTATAAAAATAATTTTTAAAAGAAGGAAGTTAATATCCCCTCATCCCAACATTTTATTAATCTGAGAACAATGTCTGACTCTGTACTCCCCCAACATGCTTTGATGTAATCATTTTATCCTTACTTCAATATACAAAATATCAGAGTTTTATCAGACATGGGCATTGCCGATCTTAATCCATGCTCTTAATTTGCAGATCAATAAACAATATCACCCCTCTCTTAGAGAAAGAATTTCTCAGAGAGAGAACTCAGCCAGGTCTCCTAACTAGTTATTTAGTAGGTCACCACTTTCAAAGCATACCATTTAGTGCTTAGATTACTTACTCAATGACTTGATGTGACAATTTGAGTATGTACTATGTAGAATATGTCTTCTATATTTTAGCAAATGGGATGAAATAATATTTTCATACCCTTTAAACATCTGGATTATTTTGATCTCATGATAAACAGGAATAATTTTAAATAAGAATAGATAATTTAAAGAATAAAAGGCAACTGTACTAGATACCGTTGTCCCAGTTGCTTTTATCTCTCCTGCTTCCATTATTGTTTTTCCTGAGAAGAAATGCTGAACCATTAATGCTATTTCTGGATACTAACATTTATGATAGCAAAGAGATTTACAAAAACGAGTTATTTTCACTCTATATGTATCTTTTAAAATATTGTGGTCATTTCATTTATCCTCATGGACTTATTTTAAAATATGGCATATTTAGAAGTTGGAGATATTTTAAATTGGGGAATAGCATGAACTTGAGTTAGTAATCTTCACAAAGAAAAAAAGGCTATATTAAATTTACAAATACTTAGAAACCTGTGTTCCACCAGAGTCAGAGAATTACCTCATCCATCCACGAGCAGAACCCTTTCTGAGGCTGCCAAAATTTATCCAGCAGAATGAGGCGTCCCTTCTCTTGACCTCCGAGTTAGTGTCAGAGGAGGCCTAGAAGAGAATCAGAACTTTCACTACTACCCCAGCCTAATTGTAAGGGGGCCATATCTCCTTCTGTCACTTTCTGCTCTCTTCTCTTTCCTCTGTGTGTTAGTAGATGCCAAGTGAGGGCACTAATGGAAATATTCCTACTCTTCCCAGTCAAGGGTGTATCAGCAGAAACCAAGCGGGAGCCTGTACTTCTATTCCCATCTAGAAGAAAGGCGATTGCCTGACTCCCTCCTTCAGTAGAAGTGTAAGAAGAAGGCAGCTAAAACCAGCTTAAGATTCTCATAGCATAAAGCTCTTGATTATTAGGATGACAGGGCTATGGTTATACAGTGGGTGTAGGAAAGAGTATCATTGTCCAAGCAAGTCACGTGCAGCATCCCCAGCCTGGGAAAGGCATGGCAAGCAGGGTTTCAATAACTTTCAGAGATGAAGTCTTCATCCCACCTCAGGGAAGACACTGTGGCCAGCCCCAGGTAGGTACAGCTGAGGATAAGGAACATTTATGCCCAAATATGCAGGCATCAGTCTAAAATCACCCATCATACCAAGAACCAAGAATATTTCAGCTGGAATGGAAAAAGATAGTCAATAGACAGCAACACTGAGATGGTGGTAATGCTTAAATTATTCGACAAAAGTTAAAATAGCAGTTATTAAGATACTTCAATGAGCAATTGCAATAACCGAAATTTTCATAAACTTAATGGACAGGTTCAGAAGCAGAATGGAGGGGACAAAATAAAAATAGGACAGTAGAAATTACCTAATCCTAACAACCACATGAAAGTGACTGAAAAATAAAAAAGAAAAGAAAATGCCGGGCGCGTTGGCTCACGTCTGTAATCCTAGCACTTTGGGAGGCCGAGGTGGGCGGATCACGAGGTCAGGAGATCGAGACCATCCTGGCCAACACGATGAAACCCTGTCTCTACTAAACATACAAAAATTAGCCGGGCGTGGTGGTGGGCGCCTGTAATCCTAGCTACTTGGAAGGCTGAGGCAGGAAAATCACTTGAACTTGGAGGCTGCAGTGAGCCGAAATCACCCCACTGCACTCCAACCTGGCCACAGAGCGAGACTCCATCTCAAAAAAGAAGAAAAGAAAGAAAAGAAAAGAACAGAAAAGAAAAGAAATCATCAGGGACCTGTGGGAAAATGAAAAATGTCATCAGAGTCTAGAAGGAGAGGAGAAAAAGGGCAGGGCTGCAAAAATACTCAACGAAGTAATGGTTTCTCAATAGACATAAACTTAAAGATTTGAGGAGCCAAGCAAACTCTGAATAAGATAAATCCTAAGAAATACACATCAGGATCCATCATAGTCAAACTGCTGAAAACAAAAGATAAAAAAGAATTCTAGAATATATAAAGAACTTTCAAAACTCAGCAGGAGACAAAACAAAAAATCCAATTAGAAAATGGACAAAAGCACAAAGAGATGCTTCTCCAAACCCTGAAAGCAGCAAGACAGAAATAACACCTTACTTATAAGGAAAAAAAAAAAATTAAAATTACTGATGAGTTTTCATCTTAAACTATAGAGAACAGAAGGAGGTGACACACTATTTTCTTCAGCTTTATCCTGGACACTTCAAAGTGCCATAGGAACATCAGGCAAGGAGGGAAATAACAGCTGGACAGGGGCTATTGACCCCGGTTATTAGAATGATAGGCCTATTGTTATACAGTGGGTGGAGGAAAGAAAATAATTGTCCAAGCAATTCAGGTGCAGCATCACCAGCCTGAGAAAGGCATGACAACCAGGGGTTCAATAACTCTCAGAGATAAGGTCTTTTTCCCATGTCAAGGAAGACACCATGGCCAGTCCCAGGTAGGTACAGCTGAGGGTAAGGAACATGCATCTACCAAGCTGTAGGTTAGGGCAGGTGTGGATATGCTTATCAAGGCGAAAAGAAAGTCATAGGAATTAAAATGAAGAAGGGAAGGAAGGGCTAGAATGATGGATTTCCAAGGTTCGAGACTAGACTAGATTTTCGTTTTAGTAATGATTGTTTATTGTTTTTCCTCTGCTATGTTCTGGTCATACAGGGTTAAAAGAACAGGTTCTATACTGAATGATGAACCAAGAAATAGTTCTGCCAGTAAAGTGAAAGGGGACAATGCAGGAGGAATAGCAAAGATCACAACGAAGAGAGAAGTGCCTGGAAGCAGAAAGAAGGCTGCAGTGAGAGGAGGAGTCACATACATTGGCAGGTGGTCTCTCTCTCTCTGCCAGGGACTGTGAACCCTGCCATTTGCCATTAATTGCCTTTGCTGCTTAGGTTTGTTTGTGAATTTGGGGTCTTGGTGAAAACACATAATTTATTCTCCAGTATTTTTCTATTCAGACTTAGGAACTGATTCAATTATGGTCAGATTCTATGATGAACAATAATTATTGAAACCAATACATTAGCGTAAAAAAGAAAAGAAGGAAGGAGGAAAGAAAAGGAAAGAGATAAGAAGAAAGTGAGAACAAGAGGAAAGAGGGAGCCGGGTGCGGTGGCTCACACCGGTAATCCCAGCACTTTGGGAGGCCGAGGTGGGCAGATCATAGATCAGGAGATCGAGACCATCCTGGCTAACACGGTGAAACCCCGTCTCTACTAAAAATACAAAAAATTATCCGGTGTGGTGGCAGATGCCTGTAGTTCCAGTTGCTCAGGAGGCTGAGGCAGGAGAATGGTGTGAATCTGGGAGGCAGAGTTGGCAGTGAGTCGACATCACGCCATTGCACTCCAGCCTGGGTGACAGAGTGAGACTCTGTTCCAAAAAAATAAAAATAAAAAGAGGAGAGAGGGAAAAAGGAATGGAGAAAGAAATAGGGGGAAAGAAAGAAAGAGGAAAAACTCTGAGAGAGTAAAGATATAGAAAACAATTTTCCATATAGAGGAACTGAGATAATGTATTAGTCTGTTCTCACATTGCTGATAAAGACATACCTGAGACTGGGTAATTTATAAAGAAAAAGAGATTTAATGGACTCACAGTTCCATGTGGCTGGGGAGGCCTCACAATCATGGCGGAAGGCAAAAGGCAACTCTTACATGACAGCAGACAAGAGAGAATGAAAAACTAAGTGAAAGGGGAAACCCCTTATAAAATCATCAGATCTCATAAGACTTATTTCTACCACAAGAACAGTATGGGGGAAACAGCCCCCATGATTCAATTGTCTCCAACTGGGTCCATCACACAACATGGAATTATGGGAGCTACAATTCAAAATGAAATTTGGGTGGAGACACAGCCAAACCATATCAGATGACAAGTATTTTTATCTTTGAATCCTTAAACATCTATTTTTGTGAACATTTAATACCCAATTAGAATAATCAGAAAACACAATCCTACTACATATGCCAGCATCTCAGAGATATTGTGGTTTTGGTTCCAGACCCCACCATAAATGGAACAAATAGTACAGTAAGGTGAGTCACACAATTTTTTTATTTCCCTGTACATATAAAATGTATTTATGTTTATATGATACTGTAAGTAAATGTGCAATAGCATTACATATATATATGTGTATAGTAATTTTAAAATACTTTATTGCTAATAAATGCAAAGAGCAAACAATTGGAGCTTTCAACAAGTCATAATGTTTTGGCTGGTGGAGGGATGGTCTTGCCCTGAGATGGATGGATGGCTGCTCACTGATCAGATTGGAGTGACTGTGGCAAATAAGATAATAATGAAGTTTGCTGCATAAATTGACTGTTCACTTCATGAAAGATGGATCTGTAGCATGTGATGCTGTTTGATAGCATTTTACTCATAGTAGAACTTCTTTCAAAGTTGGGGTCAATCCTCTTAAACCCTGCTGCTGCTTTATTAATTAGATTTATGTAATATTCTAAATCTTTTGTTGTCATTTCAACAATGTTCATGGCATCTTCATAAGTGGATTAACCACGTTCTTTGCTCATCCATAAGAAGTAACTCCTCACTATGAAAGTTTGATCATAAGACTGTGGCATTCAGTCATATCTTCAGAGGCTCCACTTCTAATTCTTGTTGTCTTGCTATTCCATTACATCCATAGTTACTTCCTGCACTGAAGTCTTGAACCCTCCAAAGTCATTAATGAGGGTTGGAATCAACTTCTTCCAACCTCCTATATATTGATAGTCTGACCTCCTCCCATTAATCACAAATGTTGCTAATGGCATCTAGAAAGATTTATCCTTCCCAGAAGTTTTCAATTTACTTTACTCAGATCCATCAGAAGAATCGCTATTGATGGAGCAATAGCCTTATCAATGTATTTCTTAAATAATAAGACATGCAAGTCACAATTACTCCTTGGTCTATGTGCTGCAGAATAGATGTTATGTTAACAGGCATGAAAACAACATTAATATTCTTGTACATCTCCATCAGAGCTCTTGGGTGAATAGGTGTCTTGTCAATGAACAGTAATGTTTTGAAAGGAATCTTCTTTTTGAGCATGGGGTCTCAACAATGCTCAAATATTTGAAGCATTTAAGAAAAAATGCTTAAAATATTTGTTCCAATTATAGAGCATAGGTAGACTGACCACGAATCTTAAGGTCACCAGAATTTTCAGAATGGTAAATGAGCACTGGGTCTTCAGCCTAAAGTCACCAGCTGCATTATGCCCTAATGAGAGAGTCTGCCTGTCTTTGATGATTTGAAGCCAGGCATTGACTTCTCTTCTCTAGCTATGAAAGTCCTAGATGGCATCTTTTTTTTCTTTTAATAGAAAGTTGTTTTGTCTACATTGAAATCTGTCGTTTTGTGTAGCCACCTTTATCAGTGATCTTACTAGATATTCTGGATAACTTGCTGCAGCTTCTTCACCAGCAGCTGATGCTTTACCTTGCACTTTTATGTTATAGAGATGACTTCTTTCCCTAAATCTTACAAATCAACATCTACTATCTTCAGACTTTTCCTCTGCAGCTTTCTTAGCTCTCTCAGCCTTCATAGAATTGAAAAGAGTTAGGAGCTTTCTCTGGATTAACCTTTGGATTAAGGGAACGATTTGGCTGATTTGATCTTCTATTCAGACCATTAAAACTTTCTCCATATCAGCAATAAGGTTATTGCACTGTTAGGCAAAAAAGGCCTAGCTTTTGGCCTATCTCAGCTTGCGAAAAAGGTCTAGCTTTTGGCCTATCTCAGCTTTCAAGGTACTTTCCTCACTAAGCTTAATCTTTTCTGGTTTTTGATTCAACGTGAGAGAAGGGTGACCCTTTCTTTCACTTGAGCACTTAGAGGCTGTTGCAGGGTTATTAGTTGGCCTAATTTCAATATTGTTGCATCTAAGAGAATAAGAAGGCCTAAGGAGGAGAGATGAGGGAATGACTGGTGGAGCAGTCAGACCCACACAACATTTATCCATTAATTTTGCTATTTTATATGGGTGCCATTTGGGCACCCCAAAGCAATTACAACAGTAACATCAAAAATCACTGATCACAGATTACCATAACAGATGTAATATTAATGGAAAACTTTAAAATATGGTGAGAATAACCAAAATGTAATACACAGAACTGAAGCAAACACAGGCTGTTGGAAAAATGGCGCCATTAGACTCGCTGGAGGCAAGGATGTCATAAACCTTCAATTTGCAAAATACACAGTATCTGTGAAGTGCAATAAAACTAAGCTCAATAAAATGAGGTGTGCCCATAGATCATTTCATAAAGATTTCTGAGTGAATACTGTGGCTAAACTTAAATAGAGAAAACAGCCTTGGCTGTGACTTCCATCTAACGTACTACCCAGCTGCCAGAGAGAAACCAGATATTTTTATATAGACATTGACGATTACAAAGGTTAAGAAGGTATGTGTTACTTAGTTCTACCCTGAAGAGTCTTTCACATCTACAAAGAGAGATTATGCCGTGTTGCTAATTTTGAAGTCTTTCCCCAAGGAAAATGAAGCTAATATAAAATAAACTGAGAAAATAAACTTAGAATTTTCTGTAGAGTTAACAGACATGTTATATTCTGTAATGATGGGACCCTGACAAAAACGTTTTAGAGGCGTGGAAAGGGTTGAGGGAAAAGTTCTCTATGTGTCTAATCATTGCCTACTTTGAATCTAGAAGCACACGAAGGCAAAGATAACATGACAAGCAGCTGAAGGTCAGGAGGCCAAGTGCGTGTGCCAAACACACTTTCACCTACAAAGGATATTCCCCTAGGAAGGGGAAGAAGCGGTATGATATGCCCATATACAAACTCCATGGAATGAGGTCAGAAAGGGTGGATGCTCTGTTGGAGACTGTCCTCAGAAAACATGCTTCCCTTTGGCCAGCTGACATTTCCTACCAGCTTTCAGCAGGAGAAAAAAAGAGGCAAACATTTTCAGGAGCGGTGGGATGGAGGATTGTGGAGGGGGTTAGAACATCGGGGTAGGATGTGTGCAAAATGCAGCTCTAGAGGGTGAAAATAACTGCAGCCTGCCTGTGAGAAAGAGAGGGCTGAGGGCTTGATTTTGGGAGAAGTGATAGAAAGACTGCTGGCTAGTGAAGAAAGTGTTAAGACTATGCTGGGATAAGGAGTTTGGACTTGAAATAATAAGTACTGAGATTGCTATTAGGAGGAAATAGAAAACATATGTGAGAGCACTTTGTCAGTGGAAAGACTGTATGCTAATGTGAGGCATTACGACAAGAGTTATTCTCATCCACGGCAGGTTCCTGGGCAGGGGAGTGACATGATAAAAGCTCCGCTTTAGGAGAGTAGTGTGGGGATAATGTGCAGAAAGGCCTGTAGAGGAGAGAGAGGGAGAGGCAAGGGGCTCTGCAGGCCTCTGCTGACGCCAGCGCCAGCGGAACTGAGACTTTCAAAGTATTCCTTGAAAAGTGAATGTCCTCCTCTGTCTCCTTTCCCTCCCCACCATGCCATGAGGAAAGCCTCCTTTTTGCCTGAAGGCAATTAGATCCTGTTTCAGTGTTTTAGGCAAAGACAGAGTGGTAAAGGGTGAGGAATTTCACAAGTGCTGGCCATAGTAGAGATCTATCTGTGCCGCTACTTCTGTATTTGACTGAGTGCATCTATCACTTCCTCCTTCTCTTCTCATTCAAGAGAGATGGGTGTCACAGTGGTAACACAGATCTGTTTGCGGTTCTACAAAGAGAAACTGAATTAGAGCAGAAGCTGGACCTCTGATTCTCGCTTACTCATGACTTGGGGGCTCCTAAATACACACCTTATACGACTAATCCAATAAAAGGTGAACTCAGCATCTTGTTTCTGCTTCTTCGAAAATTAAGCTTCTAGGCCGGGTGTGGTGGCTCACACCTGTAATCCCAGCACTTCGGGAGGCCGAAGTGGGCAGATCACTGGAGGTCAGGAGTTCCAGACTAGCCTGGCCAACATGGCGAAACCCTGTCTCTACTAAAAACACAAAAATTAGTGGGGCGTGGTGGTGTGTGCCTGAAATCCTAGCTACTCAGGAAGCTTAGGCAAGAGAATTGCTTGAACCCAGTAGGCGGAGGTTGCAGTGAGCCGAGATCGCGCCACTGCACTTCACCCTGGGCAAGAGAGCAAGACTCTCTGTCTCAAAAAAAAGTAAGCTTCTAAACCAAACCCCTTGTAATAAATTTGAATACCTCATTAACAACAACAACCACCACCAAATGAAAAAAAAAAATGCATTTTTTAAACAAGGTAAGTCCTTAGGGATGGAAAAAGACCTGAGGTATATAGAAAGGAGAACACATTGCTTAGAATAAAGGGTCAAGATGGATAATACAAAACTTCAATTTAGAGAGAAAAATGAGTGTCCTACAGGCTGAGTGATGGATTGCTGGTAACAAAATTAGAAATCAATATGCTATATAGAAATTAGTCAGTGTAAGACCAATAGCAAAATACAGTAATCATTTTTAGAGATGAGATTGAGAATAAAAACAGAAGTATTTGGATCAAAGTGAAAGTTGCCATGCATTTGTCAAGGGAAAAAAAGCAAAGACTGTCAAAATATCATAGCCTTTTCTTTCTCCTTCTTTCTGGGAAAGTTTAAATAAACAAAAAGCCTCCAAGCAATCAAACTTTATAAGTGGGTCAGAGAAGAACCCCACTAAGAGTAACATTTGCTGGTAAGCAATGGTATTTGCACACATCATTTGGTATTTACGTAATTGCAATTGGCAACTTTTTGTAGGCTGTCTTGGAATGCTAGTCTGATTATCAGTATGTTCATTATTATCACCATGCTTGCTGGGAAGCTAGGAAGAGTGGCTGATGAGGTCTGAGCCTTTTAATGTAGAGCCTTTCAAAACACATGCGTGTGAAGGAATGTGAGTACACACACACAAAAACACACACCCAACTACTCACCCTGACTTTACTCAAGGAAAGTATGTAAAAGACATTAGCTTCCAGACTTTCTTACTTTGCAATGCCCCACAGTGAAGTGCTTTATAACTTACCATCATTATATTTATTTATGAAATAGCAAAAATGAATAAGAAACCCTAAGATTCCTTACTGTAACCATGGGGATGTTGTAGGGCTAGGGAACTGTGCACTTCCGTTATAGAAAGCAAGAAAATGTGCTCAAGATCAAAAGGAAGGCAAAGATAAAGAGAAATAATTAATCACCTTATAGTGAAAGAAAAGACGCATGCTGGAGCGTAAAACATGCATGTGCTTCAGATCACATCTTATCATTTATAGATCTTAAGAGGGAGCAGTTGTTTTGTTCTGACAGTGCTCTTGTTCTTTCTGTCCTGTATTCAGGACAACGTGGTTTAGGTAGACAAAATGATGAGCCTAGGGCATGTGGATAAGGCCTTATTGTACACGAAGCTCAATCTGTGTCATCCTGGGTGGAAGAATCCTCTAAAAAGAAATAAATATGTCCAGTTCAAGGTCATAATGGCCCTCTCGATTATTCATGTATGTGATAGGAGTAATTTGAATGTAAAGATAGGGCTTAATATATACAATTGCCATTATTGTATATATATAATTGTATATATTAATCTTTTCATCCCCATACTAATAATTTATACTCATAAATAGTTTATACTCATAGTTTATACTCATAAATAAGTATGAAGAAAAAAGATTTAATAATGTGTAATGGCCTTCTGACTCACTTGGGCAGTCTATTGACATTTAGGGAGGTAGATGAGGACCAATAGGTAAGAGAAAAACAGAAACTGTATAGGAGGTGATGAACCTATGTAGGGTGGTATGGAAGAGGGGATAAGTCTTCAAGGGAACCAGTGACATTATTAGTTGACAAAGTCAAGCCAGTTTTTCTTAAAAAGGAAGTATGGGAAGTAGACATGGAATTTCCCCAGTAGAGATGAAAACATTGGGAATGATGTTTAAAGAAAGAGAGAGAGAGAGAGATGTTGGGTAAAATATAGTGAAGGTGGAACAGCACTGGGTCCACAGAGAGAAGAACAGCATGAAAGCTGGCGAAGTGTTCCATGTCTGCTGTGACAACACAGCTTACTACAAATGAATAGTCTTGCATTCAAGGCCACTCTGTAGCCTGAAATATAAAGAAAGGAATGCTCTCCTGCCGTGTACTTTCTAATAAAGTATTTGGGGGCCTTCCTAGCTCAACCTATGTGCTTTTGTTGCAATTAGAGTCTAATATGTAGTTTGAGAAATGTGCATGTTTTAAAACATTTTTAGGGTTTTTATTTTATATTCTGAAAATGGTTATGTTTTATAATAGTTCTCTTTTTTTCCCCCAACAGATTCCCTAACAAAATGGACACATTAACTTTACACTATGGCATAGTTACAGATTATATTTTAATATCAGACAGCTGTTTTTGTCTTATTTATAGATCCAAAGAGGGCAGTAGGAAAGAATGCAAATGGCTCTGTAAGCCAGTCCCCAAATGCTGTAAAGGTGCTCAGAGCACAAGGCTCTTTGTGGATGTGTGTGAATCAATATCATTTCTAAACATTAAAGATAAACTGAATTTAAGGATAATGAAAACCTTGCATTTTTAGTCATGGTAACGCCTCACTTTTTTAGAGACCTCTATTTACAACTTCAAATGTTTAGAATACAGTCAATTAACCAGTAGTGAGCAAGAAAGACATCACAAGATCTCTGGGATGTTATTAAAGTAATTAAAGTTCACTTAATTTTGGTGAGAGCATGCATTTATATAACTGCTGGAAAAAGAATTTGGCTACATGTATCTAGAACCTAAATTTTTTATAATCTTAGAATTTGATTGCACAACTGCAAACCCACGTCAAAGTTTCCATTGGAATAAGAAGATTTTCATAGAATTATAGATCAAAATGGAAATGAAATACCAACATTATGTGAAACAAACAGAAAATGTTCAACAAACCATGACGTAGTCACATTAGGAAGTTTATGCAGAAATAAAAGTTGTCTTTGAAAATAATTTATTGACAGGGAAAAATATTCAGATTTAAATGATAAGTGAAAAAAAGCAGGATACAAGCTGTGGCATTAAAAATAATATTAATAATAATGATAATCATTCTAATAGTATTAATATTAAAACATATATAATAGAAAACATACTAAAAAGTGGAATTATTTCTGGCAGCTGAGATTAAGGTTCATGTATTTATTCTGCATATTTAAACTCATGTGCATTTTATAATTTTAAACATAATGAACATATGCTAATTTTACAGTCAGAAAAAAATGACAGAACAAACAAATAACTTTTATAAAATGCAAGCTCATATACTTCACTTTCGAATGATCTCTCATAGCCAGCAGATTCTTATTTTAAACATTTAATGATTGGATTTCAAGCTAACAGCAAATTGGTAGCAGAAACTTAAAAGGAGGGATGATGAGGAACTACTATAAAGAGACACAGTGACAAAAATATGAAAAGTAACTGACAGCTTGCTACCCATGAGAGAAACAGGAATATTATGGGAAAATGTGCAAGTCTTCTAAAATCATAGCATACTGAGGCCATTTTAAGTAAAGACTAATGAGCTACCAATCCCAACAGCCTTTCAGAAAATCAATAAAATATGAAAGAAAAGGTCTTTGCTAAAAATTAAAGTAACTTCATTTTAGTTCCTGGTCCTGACATTTCCTAGCATGTGATTTTTAAGAAATGTATGGAATATCTTTAAGACTCAGAATTCTCAGCTTCTAAATGGAAAAAAAAGCAAGTTTTTAAAATTAGTTTGTATGTCTTTTTCACAATCCACTGAGGTAATGTAAAAGTGTTTCAAAAATTCCTTTTGTATGTTTGGGCTGCTAATAGTATGTGGTATATTATATTATGCTTATATTAATATTATATTAATGCTAATAAGTCCAAATTAATAAACATTAAAAATTTTTTTCTGTGTAGTCTAACAGAAATAGGTATACATATATATATTTGTATTTCTAAAGTATATATATACATATATACACATATATGTATATATATGCGTGTGTGTGTATATATATATACACACACTTGCAAATAAATTACAATGAATATATTTTGTTCATCTCTGGAACGAACGTCTCTTGTTTGGGGAGATACTGTGGCATGATGGAATGACTTGGCGTTTGGGGCCAGGCAGATTTGGCTCAGGTCCTGGGCTATTTTACCACTTAGCTAAATGGCCTTAAGTAGGTTTTTTCTCTCTGAGTTTTAGTGTCTTCATCTGACATGTGCTGAACACACGAAATAGTAGTCAATGCTCAGTATCTAGTAATTATTTCATTTGTTAAAATAGTAAGAGTCGGTCATCTTGAAAAAATTATTAGGTGGAACTGTTTGATCTCAGAGAATTTTGGATAATAAGGTGCGTCTGCATTTCAAAATTCTATATGATCAACCTGAGGATGTATTACCTGTCATTTCAGGTAATAAAATATTACCTCATTTGCTAGACAATAACTAGATAATGCCTCTACCTCTGAGTGCACTGTGGTAATAACTGCTCTGGGAAAAACCTTGTCATTGAGGAGATTGAAACTATTGGTTAAATTACATTTTAGACTATTTGTAAATCACAATTATTCATTCATAATCAGGTGCCAATAGAGCTGTTAATGGCTTTATTATCACGGTTTTAAAAAATGCTGCGTCTTCAAGTTGGAGAAGAGAACGAGGAATAGTCAAGTAAATCTGAATATTCATACCCCTCGTTAAAATCAAGCACAGGAAACATCTTATAAATTTAATAGTACTAATATTGCCTGTTTGGCATGCAGATTTTCTTGAATTTTTACAATATAAAAATATTGCTTAGAAAAAATGCATTGTAAAGTTATGAATATCTGTGGAAGACATATTTCATGATGTTGCAAATTCTAAGCTAGCAAAACACAGTATAAAAGGGAAATAGACCGGGGATAAAAACATCTGCTTCTGTTAAGTTACACAGATGGTTCTCCAGGAAATCTCTTTTTTGAGATTGATTTAAACCAGTTCTCCCAGCATACTATGTGTGTGATGGGTCAATATTTTCTTTTTATTTTTCTAATTTCTTTTGGGGACAATAAGTCTGCTTTAGGATTCTGGAGTTGGAAAAGCCACTTTGCAAAAAATCTAAATGTGATTTTCTATTCTCTTATTTAACCATTGATTTTTGTTTTCAAAGTCATATTAGTTGTGGATATCACAAAACAATTTTCCACATAGTAGAATTCTTCACTTTGAACTCAGGGAAATACTGGGTTTAATTGTGTACTTGGCTTAAGGATTTCTAGCTTCCTCAGAAGTCACTGCAGTCTCGCCAGTCTTCAGGTATGCCTCTCTACATTGCCATCTGTGGCATACGGCCTTGAAATCAGCCTCCAGTGACCCCCTCTTGCTGGTAATCATGCCCTTGTATTATACCCTCCTTTTGAGTAGGTGCTACACCTAGTAACTTGCTTATAACAAATAGGATAGTGGCAGAAGTGATGGCATGTCACTGACAAAATTGGGTTATAAAAAATTGTGCTTCCATCTTGGTATTATTCACTCTGAGGAAGCCAGATGGCATGTTGTGAGAACGTTCAGGAAGCCTGTGGATCGACCTATGTATTGTGGGATCTGGCCAGCAGCCCACAAAGCAACGGGGCTCTTTCTTTGTTCCCAGGTGGATCGGCAGGTTGAGAAATAATAGACACACACAAGATAGTGAAAACTGGGTCCAGGTGGGTCACTGCCTTCTGATCCCACAATGCCGCCAATGCACTGGATATACCAGCATTTATTACTCAGTTTAGTGAGGGGGGGGTAGGTTAGTGAGGGATTTAGGGTCATTTGATTATGAGGTGAGATGGTCACATGGGGATGAAGTAATTCTTTAACATAACATCTGTATGCAGAAGTACAGTATACAGAGATAAGAATTTACAATGTAGTTTGTGCATCAGTCATTTCTAACAGAGCCTTAAAACAGAAACACAGTCTTTCCATAACTTATGATTAGTAAGATATTAATCAGCAATAACAGTTGCAGCAAAAGCTGGTTACAAAGAATCTATAGAAACTGGACGTGAAGTTAGACAACTGGTTAGACCAGAAATTCTCAGAAGAGAGTATGTTTTAACCCTAAAGAGGCCTGGAAGAGCCATGGCAAGATGAGGGTGTTTATAGCCCTGTCTTATCCATATGAACAGGCGTCCCTCATGCATCCGTTTATAGGCTCTCCACGAGGGTCGCATTCCATTCCCAGGGCTATGAACATCTGCTTTTCTGGGATAGGAATCTTGGTGATGTGAAACCTCCCTGACTGCACGTCTGTTCATAGGCTCTCTGCAGGGGGAAGCACATCACACGCTGTTGGCTCATTCTGGCAGTCCAACCTGGCATTGTCTTTACACAATCCTGCAGGCAACTTTGTATTTACAGTAATCAGGAGCATTTCATCTTTTATTCCATAGCAATAGTTTCAGGGGGTCTCCCTACACCTATGTGTCCCAAACATCAATGGAGAAATGAATTCTGCAAAAAACTATGTGAATGGCATTAGAAACTGTCCTCTGCCCTGGTTGAGCCTTGAGGAGACTGCAGACAGCTTGACTGCAACTTCATGACAGACTCAGAGCTATACATGCCCAGTGAAACCATGTGCATGTTCTTGACCTTCAGAAACAGTGTAAGATGATAAATATTTGTTGTTTTAAAATGCTAAGTTTTGGGGTATTTTACTATTGTCCTCCTCTATTTCTTTATTAAAATGGTAATAATAATAGCTCTTGCAAGGGGGTGTTGTGAGTATTAAAATATGATAATGTATATAGACTGCTTCTTTGCAAAGCACTTTTCAAATTGCACTGTTGGTTAAAAATTTTAGTCCAGTAAAAGGTGTATCTTTTTTCAGAATAAAATCAATTTGAAAAATAAGCTATTCAAATTTTGGTTATGATGAAAGTACAATTTTGAGAGCTATTTAAATTAGAATTTTACATACAACAGAGCCTCATATGGGAACAATTATTCATATATATATATACAGTATTGCTAAATATGGATATATTAGTTCTACACATAGGGATATGTTTTTAAGAAAATGTAGTTATAAAATAACAGGCAAGAGGAACCTGATGAATTTATATTGTTAACAACGAACTCCAGCTAAACCAGAGAAAGAATCATATGAACCCCAGATGTTCTTTCAGCTGGTGAAAAAAAGAAAGACAAGCAGAGTGTACTTTATTTGGACTTATCTGGAGTCATACTTGCCTTCCTGACCTCACAACATTGTTGTGAGAGACTAATGAGATAATGCAAATAGTCAATGGTCAAACCAAATATCAATTCATTTAATAGAGGAATTAATAGGAATTTATTGAAGGTCTTCTCATTTCTACTTTGGTTATGTTGAGCTGTACCATAATTAAGACAAGAGGCTTTATAAAGGATGATAATGATGGTGATTATAATGGATTCCTTAAGGTTTCAGATTGGGCAGGAAGCCAGAAAAATCTGCTTTCAGTGAAGCAGGATATTTTCCATTCCTATTGACCTGGGGATAACGTCACACCTTCCCAATCACTGAAGGTGCTGTTCAGAAAAAACACTTGACAGACACTTGGGAGTGAATATGGAGAGCCTTGGTAGTCGGACATGTGAGGTTATGCCATGGAGAGTCAATGAAATGGGACAAGATCATCAATCAGTATCATGTTTAGGTTTTATCTCAAAGGTGACTTAGAATAGTATCAAATCTGTAGCAACCTCTAAATATGCCCTTAGAAATTAAAAAATATATAGCATTAAATAATTTTTGATAGCAAGGCTAGAAATTTTTGCAACCAGTCATGCTGTCAAGAGGGTGTGACTGAACACCAAGTAGAGTTTATTTACATTAACAATGATATGTATACATATATATATACTGTCTCATTCAAGAGGAGATATTCTAGTTTACATGTATAGATGAAAATAACCCAGGGTGTCTAATTTTTTAAATCCAAAACACTTACATATTTAAAACTTTGGATTTTTCTTTTCAAATTTCAGGAAGTAATACATGCATGTGCCAGAAATTATGTACAAATATAAAGACCTTGGGGAAACCCTGTGGTCAAACATATCAGTATTTCTGCAGTGCAACTTATGATGATGTTTGGCTAGATAAAGAAATACTGTAGGAGTTTATTTGTGTAGTAATACGCTTGCATATGAAATACAGGGAAAACAAAGACTATCCACATTCTAGTACTTCTTATTTCATTGGAAAACATTTTGTTAAAATTCAACCTAGTAAAGTTCAAATGTAAGCCAAATATCTATACATATTAAAGCATTTGGTTGCCACTGAGTCTTGAATAGGTGGATACATCATAATGATATTAGCATTGCCTGCATGTTGTATTTGGGCATTTGATGATAGATTAACTTTATGATTCTTAAGTGATAATGCATCAGTTGAGAATGGAATTTATCACTAAATGAGTTTGAGCACTAGATTTAGGTGAGAAAATATTAGTTTTTACAGCTTTTCTGATTGAGGTCTGAGGATGAGATGAAAAATTATGTAGATACTATGTAATTAGATAAAAAAAATTTTATAATTTCACTTTAGATCACCGGTACATAAACAGTTAAACTAAGTAATTAGATTTTTTGGACTGTTTTACTTATTAATGAAATAGTCATAGGGATATGCAATTTGTCACATTCTCTTTAATTTTCTATCATTATTTTAACTGAGCAAAACTCCTGCACATGTGGATCAGAGTAGCTATGAATAAAATTAGATTTTGATATTTAATTATTTTCAGTAATCAGCATGGCTCAAACATCTGGAAAAATTACAATTTCTTTATGTTTATATGTAATGGGTTTATGTATGAGAATAAATATTTATAATTAATTCACATGGATGTTTCTATCATAGGATATATTTATACCTACAGATATAATGTAAAATATATATATATGTTAATTAAACAAACACACATCAAGCATATACCAAAGTCCTAAAAGGAACTATGATCAATAAATGAAAATAAAATTGGTATATCCTGAAGTGTGCCATTAGGGTTGTTTAGTTGATATCAGAAGAAAGATGGCTACACATATGGATATTTGAGTAGTTTGATTGGGATTACATTTAGCTAACTACTGACATATCTTGTTATTTAAAAAAAATCAGGCCTGCCTAGTGACTCATGCCTATAATCCCAGCACCGTGGGAGGCTGAGGCAGGTAGATCACTTGAGGTCAGGAGTTCAAGACCAGCCTGGCCAACATGGTGAAACCACACCTCTACTCAAAATACAAAAATTAGCTGGGCATGGTGGCAGGCGCCTGTAATCCCAGTTACTCAGGAGGCTGAGGCAGGAGAATCGCTTGAACCTGGGAGGCAGAGGTTGCCATCAGCCAGGATCAAGCCATTATACTCCAGCCTGGGCGACAGAGTGAGACTAGGTCTCAAAAACAAAAAACAAAAAACAAGAAAACAAGCAAAAACACCCAATATTATTTGTGATTCTATTCATAAAATAAAAATAGGGTTTAATATTAAAAATTTTTATTTGTTTAAAAAACCTGTGATATCTGCCATATGCCATACTCTTCACCTGTGGAAGTGTCCTAGTCTCTGAAAATTGGTTCCAAAATTAGAACTATTGAGACCTTGTATTCCTAGCACCTGTAACAAATTTCAAAACTGAGAAGAATGAAGAATTCAAATGTCTCATCTAAACCAAATGCAACTGGTTTGAAATTAATTATTGCATCTTCTTAATAAAACTAATCTCAATAATTTCCTAAGGTTTTATAAAATGTTAAGTAGTTTTAGCTCTTATTGGGATGATGGAAAAATTTAATTCAAAGGTTACCAAATTTAGAGAGGAATTTGAAAAAACTGACAAGTGCTTACCTCCTTATTTTAATTAAAAAAAAAAAATCTTAATCAGAGAAACCACATGCATGATAGATCTCTTTGAACTGTGTCTAGAGCCAGAACTTTTCTAAAGGTAAGGAAAAAGCCATTAATTAGCTTTACGAATTTTATATGAGATTTGATTAAGTAAAAGAGAAATTGAAAGAATACACATATTTGCTGCATAAAGCTGCCTTTCATTTATAAACTCACTTGTTGTATTCAACAAGGCCCTCCTGGTTCCTCCAAAAGCAAAACTTCCCTATTCTCCATAGGTACAGGCCTCTCATTTCTGTTCACCTTATCTAGACTAAACACACTGACTGAATGTGTTTACGTCGTCTCAGAAAGGTTGTCAAAGTTATTAGGGTTTATATAACATAGCAGTTTTGGCAAACTCACCATGAATCTACTTAGCAGAGGAAGTGGAGTAAGGGATCCAGTTCTACTAACCATGAATCCAATTAGTAGAGGAAGAGGAGTAACAGATAATGTTTAAAAAAGATGGAATTTGGGATTAGACAGTTTTTCACTGAATCTCTGCTCTCCATTGTGACACTGGGAAAAATAGTTAATTTCTTTATGTCTTGATTTTCTCAGCTGCAAAATGGGGCTAATAGTACTCCCTTTATACACTCATTTTGAGTATTAAGTGGGATAATATAAAATACTCAGCAAAATACCTGGAATAGTTAGGTGTTTAATGAATAGTAGTTATTTTTATTGCAATAATAAATACAGTAGTCCTCAATGCAGGGCTCTCAGGAGGTTTTCTGGTAGTCATTGAAGTTATAGAAAATGGGGACCGAAGTTGAAAAGTTTATCTGTAATACAGGGCAGAGGGTATGTGTGTCTTACTGCAGCCTGGCTACTACCAAATACCATCCACTGGGTGACTAATAAACAACATAAATCTATTTCTCACACTTTGGAGGCTGGCAAGTCCAAAATAAAAGTGCCAGCAGACTCGTTGTCTTGTGAGAGCACGCTTTTTCATAGATGGCACATTCTCATTGTGTCCTTACGTGGCAGAAGGGGACGAGTTAGCTCTCTGGGGTCTCCTTTATTTTTTATTTATTTATTTATTGATTGATTGATTGATGAAGTGGAGTTTTGCTCTTGTTGCCCAGGCTGGAGTGCAATGGCACGATCTCAGTTCACTGCAGCCTCCACCTCTCAGGTTCAAACAATTCTCCTGCTTCAGCCTCCCGAGTAGCTGGGATTACATGTGCCCACCACCACACCTGGCTAATTTTTGTATTTTTAGTAGAGACGGGGTTTCACCATGTTGGCTAGACTGGCCTTGAACTCCTGACCTCGTGATCCTCCCGCCTTGGCCTCCCAAAGAGCTAGGATTACAGGCGTGAGTCACCGCGCCCGGCCTCTGGGGCTCCTTTGTAAAGGCACTAATCCCATTCATGAAGGCTCTGCCCTCATGACCTCACCGCCCAAAGACCTCACCTCCTAATATCATCGCCCTGGGGGTTAGGATTTCGATACATGAATTTTGTAAGGACAAAAACATTCAGATTGTAGCACCGTGCAAATAAGCAGATAACAGGACGATATTACGATTATGGATGATCTGTTTGACAACAACATCATTATTAATTCGTGTTTCTGGTCATGGAGCCGCATCCTTCACAGTGAACATCACTGGAGGCAGGGGCTGGCGATGAGGAGCACTGGAGCAGGCTTCTCTAGAGGAGGGAAAGAAATGCTGAGCCTTGTGGGGATTGGCCCCTTGGTTTCCTGTCACTGAAAACTTTCTATCCTTTTTAAGACATTCAAAACAACTAAAGTCATAGCGATCTAATGCTGTGTTGGCTTCTCAGTATCAAATCTTCGATAAACTTGGGAAAGTAAGTTTGTTCTTTTCCAATTCAAGAGAACAGAGCCATCTATAGGCAAAGTGCCAAAATGGACAGTTGGCAATCTTGTTCTTTTGCTCCTTCCTCTTCCACCCATGTGTATTTCTAGACATGGTATAGATACATTTTTGCAGATGAGATGAGACATTTTTTGTTTTTTAATGGAAATACCTAGAAGTTAAATACCAGTTACAACAAACCATCTTTTGTCTTCAGAGTATCTGTTATTCCCCCATACCATATCCTCCAAAGAGCATCTACAACAGCACGTCTGTCTGCCTCAGAAATGCGGTCATAGGGGTGATGGGATGGGAAAAGGTTGTATTATATAATCAATTAATTTACTCACCTATTACTGACTGGAAATAAGCATAGTTGAAACAAAATGATATTGGGAGAAACTTGGATTGATAAGTAAACATTATCGTAAGCACTTGGTGCTGTTCCTCAGGATTTAAGGAAAAGTTGCCTAGGAATTTTGTGGCAAATAAATTTGGGAATCTATTTTTATCTACTTGGGTGCTGCTTCCAACATTCGGCTGATGCGCTACGAGTTCTGCCAAATTGTTTAGGCAGCATCTGTCCTTAGAAAATGAAGTCAGTGTTTAGATGGCACTTAGTCTGACCTCACTGGTTAAAACTGAATTGATGAAACTCAATTTCACGTTGTCCTCTGGTGTTTTTCTGAAATAGCAAATAATTGATTTTTGCACTAGAAACATACTGTTCGGGACTTCAATATGACTACTGACGAGCAGACAAGCAACAGTAAGATGAAGTTTTTATTACACGTGTGATGCCCAACACTTCAAATTTTAGCTGTTTCAAGTTTCAGGATGAGATAATAGATTTTTCTTAAGTTGTATCATGATTGGGTGAGATAATTTATAGAGACAGAAAGAGTAGTTCAATAATTGGATGAGAGATAATCAAAGGGCATAGAAAATGATAGTAGAGGAAGAAAATAAGAGATTAAATGAATGTTTTCAAAAATCAAAGTTGAAGATAATGGAGACATAAATAGAATAAAAGTGCATGTGCAGTGGATTTATGAGAAATTATTTGCCTACTATTCAAAAAGATTATTTGCCATCCAAATTAATTTGGCTATTTTTCCTATGGTCAAAATAAATTAAACTTTTTGAAAAAAAGCTGAGGCTGATCTGTGACAAAGAAGATCCAAATGGCTTGTGGGACTTAATCCCTGATCGGCTTGAGCTACAATGTCACAAAGCAGATGACTGAATAGTTTTTGCTTTTGTTCAGATACATGCTATGTTTTAGAACAAACCTGGGTTTTCGGAGAAGGTCTCCCCCAAACTAACAAACTTCATTTTATATTTATCAGTAACTGAAGACTTAAAGTTGTATCATTCCCAAAGGGAAATCAATTATGAAGATTCTGAAGATAAGTGGAAGGGGGATATCTCTGTATTTCAAAAGCAATATCCAAGCCTTTGCTTAGAGGTAGCTCAATAAACCATTCTTTAGTCCAGTAGTTTATTAGAAAATGTAATTTAAAAATAACATTGCCATGAGCTTGCCAAAAGGTAACTACCTGTAAAACCCTTTCATTCATCAGAGGTGGTGGTGGAGGGAGGGAAACAAATCCAGTGTGTAAGAACTGGTGAGTAAGAACTGGTAAGAACTCTGAGCTTCGCCTCAGGATATAATGGACTCTATAATGAGAAAGAAAACAAAGTTCCTCTGTATTTTCTCCAGATAGCACCCTAGATCTCTAAAACAAAGGGTTTTCTTGCATAGCATATATTAAATATATCATAACTTTAGATTTCTGGTATGGTAATAAAAATGCCTTATAGTGGAGAAAGTGTTTTAAAACCTCTTTATAAAGAGCAGTATAATTATATAAATATCAATTTTCAAGTATAGTATTTATTATCATTTGCATAATATGTTATGTTTAAGACTAGGTTTGGCCAGTGCTTTGTGGGTTTAAAATGACAACTCTTTTATATTTAAACAAATTATAAAAGTGTCCTTAAATAAAAATACATTACAGGTTGGAGAGAGTCTATAAGGAACCCAATGCAGAAGAAGGAGTTCAGACAAACCATATCCTTTCGAAATTCGTGTACACAACACTATAAATTAGAATCTCACCTTGATAACTTCTGTTTTAAATTACAACTTCTTTTTAAAGTTTTTCTAGAGTAGTGTTATAAAGGGCTAGCTCATCATACTATCTATTACTTCATCCTAGCATGTGGGTACAAGAATAAAAAAAGAGAGTTATAACTCCTATGACTGGTTGCCTACTTGATAATAAAATGAATGCGTAAAAAGCAGCCTAAGGAAGAATATTTTATTAGATCAATTAATATTGTAGAGGAGTTTTGTTCCTGGGTTAATCATTGGTATGAACTCTTAGCTTATAGTTAAGGTTTGGGGTGAGTCATAAAAATGACTTGGAAAGGACACCTCTGTTCTTTATTCTCTATCAAGGACTCTAACTCATAATTATTCAATTTGGCACCTGGAGATTTCTCAAGTAACACATTAGCCAAATAAATTGTAGAAATTGTTACCTTTTGAGGGTGTTTTCACTCCTTTTTCCTAGAAATTTTTGAAGATAAAGAAACACAAGAACAGCCAGATACCCTCTCAGTTGTGTTAATCAGAGCTATTTTAAATTAAAAACAATATAAAATACAATTTAATATAAATGCAACCTAGATATTTGCTGCTCCCTCTAGCCCTTCTTTTTTTTTTTCCTCAAAGGCTCACCTTTGCTAACCCATGAGATGGTCTTACTGAGGTAGGAGGTGGGGCTCAACTCCCAAGCAGATTGAAGACTGGCTGAAATAAGGTGGAGGTGGAAGCACCTCTCCATAAGACACGCCAACTCACCAGCACTGTGACAGTTTACCATTGCCATGTCAACACTCAGACTTAACCCCTCCTTTCCATGGCTATGACCCTGAAGTTACCACCCTTTCCTTGGAAAATTCTGAATAACCCATTCCTCAATTTGCATGTAATTAAAAGTGGATATACAGAGAGTGTAGAACTCTCCCTGAGCGGCTCCTCTCCACACACTGCCTATGGGGTAGCCCTCCGCTGCAGGAGCAATCATCCAGCTGTTACGCTGTTGCCTCAATCCAGCTGTTTTCTTCTATTACTGGCTTACTGTTTAATTCTTTCCTGAGTGAAACCACAAATCCGCTTGGGAAGAGCCCCACTTTTGGGGCTTGCCTGACCTGCATCATTACTATCTAGTTCGCATTCATGATCCCTGTCCCTGTAGAATCCTGGCTACTGAATTGTGGCACTCTATTGACTGCAGTGGTACTAGTCACTCCGTTCTGTGCTACCTGATAAACTCATTCACCTCTCTTCTGGAGGTCTGCAAAAAACGTGGTAGGAATGATCTCCTTCCACTCTTCTCTTTGCCTTGCCAACCTTTCCATAAACAGGTTTGTGCAATGTTACAAGTGATTTAAAATGTGAAAATGACAAAGATTATTGATCTAGCTAAGGGTTTTCAGACGATGATAGGCATATGTTATTGAATCACGGACAATTTTGTGGATTGTTACAAGTTTAGAAACATTACAATTAAGAGACTAAAAAATATTAGAGCTCATTGTATGCAGAAAGAGTAACTATAGTTTTGGGAGATTTTTTGTTCCATCCATACATGTAAGATGTATTTCTTACTGTGGGTTTGTACTGGATTTAATAGTGTTCTCTCAACATTTATGTCCAATCAGAACCTGTGTATGTGCCTTATTTGGAAATAAGGTCTCTGTCGATGTACTCAAGGTAAGATGATGTCATATTGGGTTAGGACGGGCCCTAAAATCCAGTAGGTCTGGTGGCCTTATAAGAAGAGGAAAATTTCAGGCCGGTCGCAGTGGCTCACACCTGTAATCCCAGCACTTTGGGAGGCCAAGGTGGACGGATCACCTGAGGTCGGGAGTTCAAGACCAGCCTGACCAACATAAAGAAACCCTGTCTCTCCTAAAAATACAAAATTAGGCTGGTGGAGTGGAACATGCTTATAATCCCAGCTACTCAGGAGGCTGAGGCAGAATTGCTTGAACCCGGGAGGCAGAGGTTGCAGTGAACTGAGATCGTGCCATTGTGCTCCAGCCTGGGCAACAAAAGTGAAACTCCATCTCAAAAAAAAAAAAGAAAAAAAGAAGAGGAACATTTCGACAGAAACACGCAGGGATGAAGACCAGGCATGCAACAGTAAAGGCAGAAGCTAGCATGATACAACTGCAAGCCAAGGCACATCAAGACCAGATTCTCCCTCAGAATCCCAGAAGCAAACAATCTTCCCAACATCTTGATTTTGGACTTTAAGTAAGAGAATAAATTTCTGTTGTTTTTAAATCACCGAGTTTTGTGATGGCAGCCAATGAAAAACTAATACAGGATTGTTAACCAAACTTTAGTCTATGGCCTTGCTAGCTCTAGCTTGGAATTCCTTTTAGTGTGCAAGAAAGGCATCTGATGTTTTCAAGTGTTCAGAAGACAGTGACACTCAGAGGCTGCTTCCTGCATATCCTGCCTTTAACCAAAGGGTTGTGCAGCAAGTAAATCCCTTCTTCCGTCTTTCTGTGTGACAACATCACACCCTTCCATAAGGAAGAGGCACCACTTTTCAATTACATCGTAATGGAGAGTATTTCTGTCTTCCATAGAAGAACGTCTACTTCTTAATTATTACCAGAGCCTTTCACTTTCTAGCAGTGTCTAAGACTTTAGCTCAGCGTTCACTGATTGATAATTTGTCTCCCTGCAATTTCCTGGGCTCCTGTTCAGTGAGAACTGGTAAATTATCCTTCAATTCTGGTTCAGCTTTCTCAGTAGAGAAAGCCACGGACTCACTAATTGTTTTGCTAATATTTATAAGGACACATCTCAAACATAAGTATTGTTTTTCGAAGATGATACAATCTAAATTATGTTGTGTGTGTTTGTTTTTCTCCAGCTTATCTATAGATTTGGTCATGTCTCACACTAAACATCATAGATGTTTACATCTATGTTGACATCTGCCGTCTCTGTTTCCAGCAGAATCGCACTATCTTGGGTTAAATATATTTAATTCTCATAATATATCTGATAGAAGCCTGGGAGTATGAGGCAAAATACCAATTCTTTGCCACAAGATAAAAATAGAATGGTATTAAGATTCTGGTTGAACCTGGTTCAATGAAACCTACTCAGGTCTGATAACAATATGTAAACATATGCTCACTAATTAGAAAATACCTGAGAGAAAATGTATGTCATTTTCTAATGAATTAATACTGCTTTTGTGGAGAGGAAGAAAAGGACACGAAGTAACATTATAATTTAAAATCTAGGTTAATATTTTAAATATTAGGCATCGTAAATATTTTGCTTTGAACTGAAACTTGAAAAACACAGCTATTGTTAAAGACTTTCTTAATAACATTATATTAATTTAATATAGAAAAGGAATAAAACTTTAAATCTCAAGAGAAACAGGTGGAGTAAAAGATGCAAATAATTACTTACTATTGTATAAAAAGAATAGTCTTACCTCTCATTCTATTCCTATTTACTCTAAAATTATTTCCTGCCTATTATGTGCCAGGCTGTCTGTCTGTGCTGAAGAAGTAACTGTGAACAAGACAGATGAGGTTTCTGATGTCTTGAAGTATATGGTTGATAAACGTATCGTTTTATGTTTTAACATTAAAATCTCCTGAATTTTAGTGTAAGAGCTTTGCATCTTAGAGATATTCTATGGTTCATACATTAATTCTGACCTAGTTTGACATTGTGTGGAATTCAGCCTTCTTGGGGAATGTTGATAATAGGGGCATGATCAATATGATTGAGTGACCTGAATCGATATCACGACTCATAGCCCATTTGGATTAGCTACATCCTTTTAATTGGTTTAATAATTGTGAAAGGATTGCATATCCTCCTGATTTGCCTCACATTTTTATAATCGCTAAGCATTTAAGTGCTTAGCGATTATAAATGCTTAGTGATTATAAACATGTGAAGTAATTCAGGAGGATATGCAATACATGTGTGCCGTTCGTTTCTCTTTACCCAGTTGCATTTTCTCCTACCATGAAATCATGAGTAGTTCTAGCTTGATCTTTTGTAATCACTGCATGGTATTCCAATATAGAAATACAGCCTGATATATTTAAACATATATTATTTAAAATTCTGCAATATTACAGGCAATTCTATAATATTGTGACTGATATTACAGTGGTCATCCTTGTATGTATATCTTTGTGCACAAATGCTCACAGTTTTAGTCGGCTATATTAAGTTGGATACTGAGTGACAGTCAGTAGATTTAAAATTATGATGGATAGTAGTACCCTCTAAAATACCCTCAGACTTTTAGACTAAGCAACAGCATGAATACTAATTTTCTTACAATTGAAGAAAACACTTATTATTGCATGCTTTTAGCTCTTGAGATTCAAATGAGTAGTGAATAATTTATTAATTTGTGTTTCCCTGATTATCGATATGGCCCACAAGTGAGAAGGGAAATAAAATAAATTAATTCTGCTCAAAGGAAAATCAGGTTGCAAAGAATTTCATTCATGCTGATCCTTTAATGGGGAAGAGCAAGTGCTATGAAAGCTCCTCACTGGTGAGAGAGACAAACTCATAGGCATTACTTCTTAACAGTGCAAAATCCTATCACCTGCAATTAATTATAGTTTGAGCCTTGTATAGATTTATGTATATTTCTGACTTATTTTTGTTGTGATAGTCTATTAGACAGAAACTCCAGGGCAATAAAAAACTACCCTTGCTCATGAGTTTAAGGGATGTGATTAATTATGCTTGCTGTGGTTCTCAGGTAGACAACCTACATTAAACTTTGAATGTTTGTTTCTGTTCCAAATTTTCTAATTATTTTTTAACTTAGAATATTTGTTATATTTTATTACTAAGAAGCTTTCAGTATCTATGAATAAATCTTATTATTCTTACCTTTATTAATACTTGAAATTACATTACTTCATTTGTTAAAATCTTCCGAAGTAAATTCGGGATCTTTTTAAATAAACTGTAATATTTGATTTACTTCTATTTAGATTTGTTTTACTTCAAATGTTGTAAAGTAGATTAGCCTAGAGGATTTTTTCAGGTTGTTTTTTGGCTTATAATTTTCTTAGTTTGAATCATGTTTATACTAAGTTTATATACTGAGTTATGCAATTTTAGACATTTTTATATGTTTATCTATATTAAACAAGCTAATGACCTAGGAATTTTTAACTCTTGCTGGTTTTCACAGAATTTCTCTGTGTAATGAACTGGGTTGGGTTATGTCAGGAAGTGTAGCACAGATTTGAATTCTTTACATTTTCTTATTTTGGGGGAGAGATGAAGTGGAGAAGAATTCAATCCGGGAAAGATTTCAGAAACCTTGGGGCCTTTGTGTGATGACACAGAAGTGTCTTGGAATAGCTGGAATCATATCCTGCTGAGCCTTCTTGCTGACCTCATGGCCTCCTCTCCTGTTTCTGATAATGATTTTTCTCTCTTGTTTGAAGAAACACTGTCACTGTCTTGTCAGAGCAGTTTACCTTTCAAGAAGAAGTTAATTTCCTCATGTCCTTTCTCCATCACTCCTCATTATCTCCACAGCTATAATTAGAATCCAATTCCAGTATGTGTGGGAGACCAATTATGAAGTCAAACATGTAAGGAGAAGGCTTACCAAAGGATGTCAGGATTTTGCTCATTTAAGGCGATAGGGTACAGGGGAGAAACGGAGAACACAGGGAAAATGTGCCCTGGGAAATTTTATCATGTAGGGAGGAAGGTAAATTTAGATTTGATTTAATGTATTGATGTTAATTCACTCATCAGAATTTTTGAAGGAATTTAATGTATGATTGTATGATTTCTTTTGCCTGATTAATGAAAGCTAGATTAAAATTTTTTGAACGATGGTGATTTGTGAACACATCCTTGATGTAAGTTAGAGAAGGATGTATTGGACTTAAAAATAATTCAGAAATCTCTAGATTGGTGACACTACTGAAATATTTTTTAGTTGAAATGGGCTCTGAATTTAAGTAGAGATGATAAGATCCTAAGGTAGTATGGTTAAATAGCAGTTTAACACAAGAGAGTGCTGCATCTTTCTGCCCAGAACAAGAGCTTTTTTGGTGGTTGGTTGGTTGGCTTTTTTTGACAAGGACTTGCTCTGTGTCCTAGGCTGAACTAGGCTGGAGTGCAGTGACGTGATCATGGCTCACTACAACCCTGAACTTCCAGGCTCAAGTGATTCTCCGGCCTCAGCCTCTACAGTAGCTGGGACTACAGGTGTATGCCACCATGCCTGATTATTTTTTTTCTTAATTTTTGGTAGAGACATGGTCTCACTATGTTACCCAGGCTGGTCTAGAACTCGGGCTCAAGGGCTTTGGCCACCTCAGCCTCCCAAAGTGCTGGGATTGGGGGCATGAGTCCCGGTGCACGGCCAACCAAGAGCTCTTGAAGAAGGACTCTACATTAACTCCCCATCTGTAGCTTAAAATCTTCCTCCTGATTTTCTAGAAAAGAATCTGGCTTTATCAGAGTAACTACTAACTGAACAAAGGAAAATCACCAATCATTTCGGTGACATTAGTTCTTAAAAAGTATTATTTTCTTAGAATCCACTTTGTTCACTTTATGGAGTGAAAACCTACAGACCAGAGCTGTGTAATAGAATTTCAATGCAAGTCACATATGTAATTTCAGTCCTAGTATACACATTAAAACGTACAAAAGAAACAGATAAACTAATTTCTACCCCAGAGGTGGGTGGAAAACCTTGGTAGGGGAATCGTAACACTGGCTTCCTGGATTTCAGAGCAAAGACAAGTTATCGATTTGCCTCTGGGAAATAACTGTTGATCCTGACAGATGGTACCTGACAAAGGCACACATAGGAGACCATTAAACCTGACATATCCATTAAGAGCTGGACATTATGTAACCAACCTAGTCACAAAATTGGTTTGATTCTTCCAAGAGTCAGTGAAAGTTGTATATGTGGCACTGAAAGTATCCTGAAATCACACGTACGTTTCATGTGTAGATGGTTTATAATCCCAAAATACAATCTTGATAACTTGTCATATACTCCTTACCAATGGTTTTATGTGATGCTTTCTATTACTAGTTGACTAAGAAGGAAATAATTCTGAGTTCGGTTTGCACAATATGCTGATACCATTTAAAAGTGAAACTCTGCAATCTCAGACCATGTGACACCTAAGTACTGTAGAGAAAGGAATCCTCTTAATAGATCTTAGACCAGAGAATCTTATCTACCCTGGTCCAGATAAGAGATGGGCTGAGCTAATGGTATATATTAATTCATGGTCTATTTAATAGGAGAGATAGCCTATTTATTGGGAGAACTGGTAAAATGAGGTTTTGGTAATATATATGCATACAAACCTCTGGGATAAATTCAGAAAACGTGTCCTCTGTGATTAGTCATTTATGTAAAGGAATCTTTTATTACCAGGTGGGCAAGATGATCTGCTCTATGGATCATCAAATTTATATCTGATCAAGGAACTTTATGGAACAGGAAAAAGGACAATGAACAAATAGAATGTTCTTGAAAGTATCTCATCTCACAGAAATGGTGGGCCTCACAGAACAACGAGGGGTCCTCCTAATGACACTGTTATAATGAGAAAATGGGGAGAATTCCTGGAACTTCTACAAGCAGTAGCTGCTCTGCAGAAGGCAGTGTATTTTCTAAGCTACTCATTAATATCCTGCACTATTTCCTACAAAGCTAAGCCACCTAGGACTGAAAAGTCAAGAGGTAAAATTGAGTGTTGTCTTCTCACTATTATTTCTAAATGTTTTTTACTGTCTATTTCCACACTCGGGATTGCTGGTTAGAAACTGTATTAGCCAAGGAATGAATGCTTCTAATAGATGACCTGATTTTCCTTTTCTGGATTGAAGGTTGTAATTGCTTCCCAAATATTTTAAGCTCCAAATGACATGGGCAAAGAAAGGGGTCAGTGGTCTTGCTGGGTTATTAATTGTGACTTTAGTGGAGAAAGGTAAAGTAACACAGTAGGAGCAGGGAGGAGTAAGAATGGAACTGAGGGGATGTCTTATGTCCAGAAGTAACATATAAGACAATTGTAAACCTGTATAGGTAGGACTAATACAATCTCATATTTCTCAGAAATAAATACTACCATCCCATCTGGAAGAGAATTTCCAATTTCTGTGGTGCTGGCTTAAAACATACTGAAAATGGAATGGAAGGCAATTATAATTGTAAACACCAGCTATAGTTTTGCCACGAGCTAACCCCTCAAAATGATATATTATCTATTAGTATTTTATTCCTCTCTGTGACATGAATATACATATGTTTTAAAGTTAATTTTCATTTTCTTTATTTTTCTTTCCCAGTATTATTGCATATAGAATTTGTTTGTGGAGGTTAATTATAAATTTTGGTCTACAAATAACAGATTATCGAGACAGAATTACAAAAGAAGCAAAAGGAAAACAAGACATTTAAATATTCTTAACTTGCAACTGATAATTAAGAGATAAAGACTTGAATTGTCTTTTTGAGGAGAAAGGAGTGTGTTTGGGGCTACATTACACAGAGTTGCACTAAGTTAATTAGGAGATTTTGACTTTTTTATTACTGAAGAAGGGCATATGCAGAGAGTAGAACAAGATTTAGAATATAATAATCATTCAAAAATATTTGTTGAATATAAATAAATGTTGAGCTGCCAGTGAGACTGATTGTGAGGTAATTTTAATTTGGAAAAATTTTTGGTATATTAGCATCTAAATCTCTTTCCTCTTTGAGAATACTTGCCCATTGTGTATGAGTCTTGGTGACAGGTTGGGCAGGCCCCTAATGAAACTTTCATTTTGATAATTCAAATTCAGTTTTTCATCAATAAAATTTAGTCATGTGATGTGATTAATAAAATTGTTAAGTCCCTAGCAAGATTAACCGATTTGGGTTTTATTTCACAAATTGTGAAGATCAGGAACGATAGAGGGGTTATTACTCCTTGGCCAGCTGACTTTAAGGATGAATAAGGAATACCATAAAAAGTTTTAGGCCAATGAATTCAAAGATTGAATGAAGTTAAAAGAATTCTTGAAATACACAACTTACTAAAACTGGTACAAGAGGAAATGGAAACTTTGAGAAAGAAATTGAATTATACATTTTTAAGTTTTCCATGAAGAGAATTTCAGGTCCATATGGTTGCTCTGGTGAATTCTGGCAAGTTTTAACAAAGAGTTTATTCTAGTTTGATAGAAACTTTTTCAAAGTCCAACAAAGATAATCTTTGACAAAAGTTGTATTAGGTTTCCAGGTTGTTTGCTGTACTGTATATTGAGGCAATTATTTTTAAAAATTACTCTGCTTTTTTCTTTAAAACAAAAACTGTTGCCATCTTTAAGTGAATGAGTATCCAGTATTTAGCTCCTACTTATAAGTGAAAACATGCAGTATTTTGGTTTTCTGTTGCTGTGTTAATTCACCCAGAAGATACTCTTTTTCTTAAAACTTTCCTGAAACTAAAGAGAGCTGGCCCTGTCTTAGTTTTTTTCCTTCTAGTGCAAGCACACATTCATTGCTTTCTTAAAAAAAAAAAAAAAAATTCTCTTCCTTATTCCATCCACTTGAACCATCTTTCCAAGCTGCCCATTTACTCCAACAACTTTAGAATGATCACTCCCAAATGTCTCCACCAAGTCTTACATTTTTCATCTGGTTTTTAAACACATACCCTATCTGCTTTTAAGACACTTCCATAAATGTGCCTTTTTAAAACTTTAACTGAAAAGAACTAATTACTTAATTTATTGATTCAGTAAAAATTTACCAGGTGTTTACTATGTTAAGACTCCTTACAAGGAGATAAGAAAATGAAAGTATATCACTGAAGGACACGTATTAAAGTAGTTAAAGTGAGATAAGTATTGCAACTGGAAAATACAGCAGTACATCACAAAATGAATTTCTCAACTTATTTTCTTATCTTTTTAATGTCATTGATGCCACCATTCAAACCTATTAAAACTGAATTTGTATGAGTGTCACTTTGCTTTTTATTCTACTTTATACCCAATTATTACTAAATCCTTTCAATTCTTCCTTTTTAATGACTTAAGTTTCTCTGTTTTCCTATAAACATTTACAAATTTTGCTATAACGTAAACATATTTTATTTGTAATATGTTGTTAAATTAGCACATACTTAATATAAAAATTTTCAGCAGTCACTAGTATGAAAAGTGAAATTTGTCTCTAACACTCAATCTGTGAGTTACTGTTATTTTATTTTTCTAGTTAATTTTAATGTTTAATGAAATCTATTTATTTATATATACATGAAAATCTGCTATACCTACTGTTTTTATTTGCTTTTTTTAACCCAAAAATTTTTGTATAGTAGATATGTGACTACATCTAAATATATCTTATTCGGTTTAAAAGTTATAGTTACATTTTGTGTTTATTATATTTAAATAAAATATATTTAGCCCATCTCTGATAGATATTGATATTTCCAATATTGCAAAGTTACAAATAATCAATATCCTTTTTTAACATTTTTGTTTATTTGATTTTGATTCTATAGGATAGTTTTCTAGAAATAGAAGACGAAAATAATTATATATTGAAAATGTTGAGTATCTTGCCCTATATAATTCAAAACTGTTGTGCAGTTTTCTTACAAAGCATGTATAACATTCCATATTTTCCACTGTCCTATCCATCACACATACTATAATCTTTGAACGCTTTCCCATCCTGAGAAAAAAGATGAACTATTATTGCTTTAATTTGCAGTTTAGTTGATCATCAGTAGTCTGAGTTTCTTTTCATGTGTTTTATGAGCAAATACAAGTCCTTTTGTGAACTCAATAATGTAAACTTGATTAAGCAGTAATTGGGTACTGCATGTGCAAATTTACAAATCATAAAGCTAAGAATCTGTACTAATTCTCTAAAGCAGCTATCCTCTGGCAAGATTGGAGGGATTATGTATCAAAATTACCTTAGTTTTCCACATATGCTATGCCAGACTTTCTTCATCTTCCTAGTATCTTCTCTGCAGCCCAAGCTACCCCATATTCATGAAAGCAGCAGTCAAGCATTAGGGGTAATACCATACCCATATATCATATTTTCTCTTCATATAATGAGAAAATGCCTTTCTCCTTAGTTTTATTAAGAGATTAGGGATTTTATGAAAATCTGTTGTCTGCTTTGTGTTTTCTGCCCAAAGTTCACTAATACCTCTGGATCATCGCCTGACCATCACCCATCAAAGCACATCCCAAATCCTTCCTTGGTTCTCTTTCTCTGCTTTACCTTCACTCCTTTCCCTTCTCCTTGGTTTTATCTGCTTTTTTCTTTTCTTTTCTGTGAAACTCCCCTAGATTGGTCCAGTCTATAAGCATTTTTCCCTCTATATTTTTATAGAACATTTGGTTTCACCTGCTGCCTTGGGACATTTTTCATCTTTTTATATTGAATGGTATTTTTTTCCTGTATTATTAGTGATCTTTAGAATGTTTAATGCTCAACTCCTAAATATTTTCCATTTTTTCAAAAGCAGATTGTCTATTATGTTTCATAAAACACTGTCATATCCTCAACAACCATAACTAACCCTTTAATGAGAACAGAATTATAATCCTCAACCTTTCCTTAAAAACCTATTGCTAACTGCTCAATTGAACAGCTTGGTCCATCTACTTACCATTTAGCTCGATATTTGCAGTTTTTGCCACGGTAGTATTTTCCTCCCATTTTTTCCTACTGGGATTGAATTAGGCCTTCATGTTACAGAGAGATGCAGAGAAGCATGATCAATTAATATGCTTCATCTCCTCGGCCAGGATAAAAGCTGTTTGTATATAAATCAATGGTTCCTGGTACTATTGTCTTCTCTGAATTCTTCTGAAAGAGATACTGAGAAAGATATTCATAGGACCTGAAAATAAGAGGTTAGAAAGATGTGTGTCTTGTCACGGGCTTACCTTCTCACCATATGCAAATAGCTTCACTAAGAGATGGAGCGGTGGAGTCTGATGATAGCATTTGAGCCCTAGATCTCGCACCTTATTTATATGAAGCAATAACATTTTTTTGTTTATAAAGTAACTTTAAATGGGTTTCATCCACTCAGATTTAACAAAATTCTGCCAATACATCTTCTCTCTTTCATATGTCTTAAATAACATTTTCTCTAGTGGTTTGTGTATTTCCAAAGCATATACTTCTTCGTGAGCACTTCTCACTATAAAACAAACAATCAAAAGCTCACTCTGGACTACGCCATCCTCTCTTTCCTCCCCTCTCCACTAAAGCTTCTTGAAAACATGTTGAGAGCTCACTGTGCACTCTCTGCTCCCCATCCACAGTAATGCTGACTTGGCTTCCATCTCTTCCACTACTTTGAAAGTGCTATCACTAAAATCGCTAATGCTTTCACAAGGATGAAGCCATTAATTATTTTTCTGCATTATTTATTGGTTCTGCTACATTTGGTATTGCATATTCTCTCATTCACACACCCAGCTTTCCTCTTACCTCCTCTGATACAGTTTTATTCTGGTTTTATTTCAAATCTTTTACTGGTTTATCCCACTCTCCTGGACTTGTCTACCTAACATTTTGACATTTTCGAAGATTTGTTCACAAATCTTTCAATATTTTTACTCTATATATTTGCCTTATTTAAACCCATAACTTTAATATATATTTACCTGTTAAATATTTGCAAATTGAGAATTCTAGTTTCCAGTAATAGTGGGCTAGATGACTCAGATCAGCTAATGTATTCCACTGAAAGCCTATAAAAATGCCCAAAATAATAAAAATTGCCTTTCTTAAATAATCAAGGTCCTGATGACATTATAGTCAAAGTCCTGATGATCATAAGTCTCACAGAAGATCTGAGGAAAAACAAAACAGGAGTTCAAACAGGTAAGCAGAACACAAAAACCGCTATTCTATTAGAATATTAAACATTTATGCGATGGCTTTATCCAGAATAGGATGTATAAACCAAGGCAAAGGGTCCATATAAGATGGGAATCTAATAGAGGCATCCCCCACTAACACCTGGGAACTCATAGGGATGAACCAGGAAGAAATCAGCACTATGTGGCCTGGTGGCTATCTGGGTAGGTCATGGAGTCTCAAGTCAGAATTTGAGACCCCAGCATACCCACACGTGTATTTCACAGAAATACCTAAGAAACCTCTCTGAAGATATTTTCCTTATCCTAGACCTTACATTATTCCTATATATAAGTTTTCAAATACACTGAGCTGCACAGTGTCAAAGATCACTACCAAACAAGCACACAAACAATCAAAGCTTCATGAGTGAAACGCTATAGAAACAAGACAGCAGAATAGGCCCACTAAGTGTTCAGATATCAGTGCCACCAGGTATAGATTATAAAAAAATTATACTTGACGTGTTTAAAAAATAAAATATACATTCAAAGTTATCTGCAGGAAAATGAAAACTATAGGAAGGACAAGTTATATTTGGAAAAGAAACAAATAAACACCTATGAATTAAAGATGAAATAATAACCAAAATTAAATACTTGCTGGACAAGTTTAACGGCAGATTGAATGGATGATTTGATCATTACCTTGACCAGAAGAAATTATCCAGAATATAGTACCAAATGCCTGCAAATGTGTACCTGTAATCCAGGCCAATATGTCCAATTGCTTTTCAAAGTGCACTCACTTGGGTATCCCCAAAGCATTTCAAATCAATACACCCAAAATTGAACTCATTCCTTTTAAAGTCTCCACATCTGATCCTTTACTCTCCAGATCTAATCCTTCCAATTTATTCCCTCTCTTGGTGTTTTGGACCAGCAATCTGGGCTGTATCCTTGTTATTTCCACTTCACTCAGCCCCAACATCCAATCATTCATCAGAACCTGTATAGTCTCAAGCACTGTGATCTCCTGTGCCTGTCATCTGCTATCTAGCCCCAACAGTAGATCAATAATCATAAACCTCTTCATCTTTTACCTACAGGACGGCAGTGTACTCATCTATTAACACTCTTCTAAAATGCAAATCCAATCATTCCAATTTCTTGTTTCAAATCCTTTAGAGGTTCTAGCAATGTTGGTGAAAACATTCAACCTTTAAGTAACTTATCTAACCCTGCCTGCTTCCTTTACTTCATTCACTGTCACTTCACACATGAATATTTGCTTTGGTCATACTGAATTATTCATATTCCCCAGATGCATCTTACTCTTTTTTGACTTCTAAATGGTTTTTGTTTATTTTCCCTGAAACAGCTTTCTTCATTCATATTCCTATTTTCTACTAATTGCTTACCTGATTTGGATGCCCCACCATTATATGACCACTGTTCTCTGTAATTATTTGTCACGCTACATAGTAACCAATGATTTGTGTGTGCTTCCCTAGATGGTGAGCTCCACTAAGGAAGATTCTCTCACAATGTATCACTAGCTCCATACTCAGCACCTGGCATGTAATAAACACTCAATAAACATTGAATGAATACATATGTTCATTTATAATAATATACAAGTAATATTATTTATTTTGCAGGTAGATATTTGGATCATAGTTCTAGCTGGTCTAAAATTTTTATTTTATACTCTTCAGAGTATACAGATTGTACAAAGAACTACTGGAGATACATAGTTTATAGCAAAACACAGAGGATTGTTATGGTTTGAACATACGTGTCTCTCCATATGTGTCTTCTTAATTTTTTTTCCAAGAATAAAGTGGAAGCAGGCTGGTGTGGATCTTAGTCTCAGTGTTCCTGGAGTGAGAGAAGAGGTGAAAGTGGCCCAAAGTCTGGTTGCCATTTCCAAGTGAACAGCCTGGGAAGAAGAGGAACAAGTGCAGAGTCAGCAGTGCTGTGACTTCATTATTATATAATAATATTATATAAGGAGGCTGGTTAGCAATGGACAGTTCTAGCTCGTCCTAGATAAAAACGTAAAGCTGCTTGGGCTTAAGCTGACATCTACCCGTGTCAAGAATTGGGACTAAGGCCCCCTAAAAACACTCAACTAGTTCTTTCCTTTCTTCACTCCCGGGGTGGTTGACTTAGTCAAAGCAGTCCAGCCGGTTTTCCAGCCAAGGTCTCTGGGTGGAGATACCTGAGGAACCTTTGGGACATCTACATTACAGGTGGTCTCTCATCCTCAGTCTGGGGGCAAGAGGAGTGGAGGTGGCAGCTACTTCGGCCCATGTCTCCCTGATGGTTCTAGCTCATACATGGCTCATGATTAATGAGGCAGTGTTGTGTGGCACTATCTAGCTGTTACTTTCTTGCCTACTCTGCTGAGTAAACAGGGGCCCTGTCTTAGCTGGGCTTGAAGTCTGTTCCCTAGGGAAGCGCACTGTGTCCCCGAGTCACCAAAGAGGAGGGGCAAGGGCATCTCCTGCTCTTGCAATTCAAGCCTCCTCCCCACAATCATGCACACTCCCCATGCTGACGTCAGCATGGAGCCCGGGGTGCCTATTAGCAAAGTTGAAGTTTTCCCCAGAGTCCTAGCAGGAGGCTCCCACCAGCTAGCACAGAGGCTAAGGCCAGAAAGGAAGCACAGAGGGAGATGATCCCAGTGTGACAGTACTGAGAGGCGGGGCCTCTGAGAAGTGATGGTCATGGGTCCTCTGCCCTCCTCAATGAGATTAGTGCTATGATTAAAAAAAAAAAAAAAGGTTGAAGGAAGCGAGTGCCCTACTCTACTTTGCCCTTCTGGCTTCCACCATGTGAGGATGGAGCAACAAAGCGTCATCTTGGAAGAAGAGCGTGGGTGAGCCTTCGCCAGATGCCAAATCGGCCAGTGCTTCCATAGTGGACTTCCCAGTCTCCAGACCAGAAGAAGGAAATTTTCATTCTTTATAAATTGCCCAGCAGAAGGTATTTTATGATAGCAGCAGGGAGAGACTAAGACAAGGAGGAAAATTCTCAAGGAAAGATTCAGCATTTAAGTATGAGAATGATCTTTCATCTAATTACCCCTGCCATATGCATTTTTAGACCCAGAAATGCTAGATATGTTCTAAGTTTCAGAAGACAATCTGTCACCTATCAACTTTTCATATTTATGGGATTTTAGGGAAAAGGAAGCAAATGCCTAAGTATGCAAAGTGAGAGTTTTCTAGTTGTTATGGGCTGATCGTGTCTCCCCAAAATTCGTATGTTGAAATCCTAACCTCTGGTACCTCAGAATATGACTATATTTAGAGATAAAGGCTTGAAAGAGGTAATTGAAGTCAAATAAGGTCATTAGGGTGGGCCCTAATTTGATGTCACTGTGTCATAAGAAGAGAAACAGACAAAGAAAAGGCTTTGAGAAGATATACAAGGAGAACGTGGCTATCTACAAACCAAAGAGAGGCCTCAGGAGAAACCAAACCTGCTGACATTTTGATCTTGTACTTCTGGCCTCCAAAGTGTGAGAAAATAAATTTCTGTTTTTAAGCCACCCCATATGGGGTACTTTGTTACAGCATCCCTAGAAAACAAATACACTTGCCCAGAAAACGACATTATTCAAAGGAAAGTTGAAATTTTCCTTAAAGACCTTGAAGCTCTTCTGTTGAGCCAGTTTGCCTGAGCTTACTCTTTGCTACATTTGCTACAAATGAGAGTCCTAGGGGCCACTGAACAGAAAAGGGTTAGTTTCTGCCCTTACCAGAGTTACATGAAACACATTTTTATATAAAGGAGAAATTATGTGTATATATATGTAAAAATAACATTATATTTATATTATTTTAATATAACATACTTTAATAAATATTTGATTATTTTATTAAAATATATATTTTAATATATTATATGTAAATATATATATTTCTAAATAATGTATGTTATTTTAATATAATATATATTTTAATAAATAGAGTATATATCACTTATTTTTCTTACATATATGAATCTAATGATGTTTTTGAATTTTTCTGATTATTGTACAAGAAAATGAAGCTTTGTATTCATATTTTTTTCTCATTTAAAAATTTTTATTTTTATTTTATATGGATATGCAGTAGTTGTATATATTGTGGGGTACATGTGATATTTTTATATAGGCATGCAACATGTAATGATCAAATCAGAGTAATTGGGATATACGTCACCTTAAATATTTATCATTTGTGTTAGAAATGTTCCAATTTCACTCTTCTAATTATGTTAAAATATACAATACATTATAGTTGACTTTAGGCATCCTATTGTGCTATTGAATACCCAATATTATTCCCTCAAATTATACTTTTGTACCCATTAACCAACCTATTTTTGTCCCCCTCTCCCCATTACCCTTCGCGGTCTTGGGGAGCCATTATTCTACTCTCTATTTCCATGAGATTAATTTTTCTATCTATCACTTATGAATGAGAATATGTGATATTTGTCTTTCTATGCCTGGCTTATTTGGCTTAACATATGTCCTCTAGTTTCCATCCATTTTGCTGCAAATTATATCCATTTGTTGCAAATTTGCATTTGTTGCAAATGCAAATTCTTTGTGGCTGAATAACATTCCATTGGATATATGTACCATATTTTCTTTACGCATTTATCCACTGATGGAAAATGAGGTTGATTCCATATCATGGCTGTTGTGAATACTGCTGTAATGAATATGGTAGTGCAAATATCGCTTTGATATACTGATGTCTTTTCTTTTGGATACATACCTACCAGTGGGATTGCTGAACCATATGGTATTTCTATTTTTAGCTTTTTGGGGAATCTCCATATTGTTTTCCATAGTGATTGAGGTAATTTACATTCCCACCAACAGTGCGTGAGCATTTTCCTTTCTCCACGTCCTCATCAGTATCAGTTATTTTTTTATCTTTTTGATAAAAGCCACTTTAACTGGCTGCGATGATATCTCATGGTGGATTTGATTTGTGATTCTCTGATGACTAGTTGAGCATTTTTTCATATACCTGTTGGCCATTTGTATATCTTCTTTTGAAAAATATTTATTCAGATCTTTTGCCCATTTATAATTGGTTATTTGTGGGTTTTTTGATATTGAGTTGTTTGAGCTCTTGTTTGGCTATTACTCCCGTGTCAGTTGAGTAGTTTGCAAATGTTTTCTCCCATTCTGCAGGTTGTCTCTTCACTTTGTTGATTGTTTCCTTTGCTATGCAAAGCTTTTGAGCTTGATCTGATCCCATTTGTTCATTTTTGCTTTTCTGTACTTTATTTTTGAGGTCTCACTTGAGAAGTCTTTGCTAAGTCTAATGTCTTGTTTTCTCCAGTAGTTTTATAGTTTCAGGTCTTATATTTAAATATTTAATTCACTTTGATTTTATTTTTCTATATGGTAAGAGATAAGGTCCAGTTTTATCCTTCTGCATATAGATATCCAGTTTTCTCAGCCCTATTTATACAAGAGACTGTACTTTTCTCAATGTACGTTATTGGTATTTTTGTAAAAAATGAGTCGACTGTAAATGTGCAGATTTATTCCTGGGTTCTCTATTCTGTTCCATTGTCCTATATATCTGTTTTGATTCTGGTACCATGCTGTTTTGGTTACTATAGTGTTGTAATATAATGTGAAGTCAGGTAATGTGATGCCTCTAGTTTTGTTCTTTTTGCTCAAGATTACTTTGGCTATTCTTGGTCTATTGTGGTTTCACATAAATATGTGGGGTTATTTTCTCAGTATCTGTGAAGAATATTATTGATATTTTGATAGGGAGTGCATTAAAGCAATCTCAAAGATTGCATTGGGTAGTATGGACATTTTAACAATATTATTCTAATTCATGAACATGGAATATCTTTCCATTTTGGTGTCCTTTTCAATTGCATTTATTAATTGTTTTATACTTCTCATTATAAGGATCTTTCATAGTTTTGGTTGTTTATTCTTCAGTATTCTATTTTATTTGTAGCTATTGTAAACGAGGTTACATTTTTGGTTTCTTTTTTCGGATTGTTCACTGTTGGCATACAGAAATGCTATTGATTTTTATAGGTTGATTTTGTATCTGCAACTTTATTGAATTTGTTTACCAGTTCTAATAGGATTTTTGGTGGAACATTTAGGCTTTTATATCTGTAAAATTATATCATTTCCAAGTAAGGTTAATTTGACTTCTCCCCTTCCAATTGGGTTGCCCTTTATTTCTTTGTCTTGTCTGGTTGCTTTAGCTAGGACTTCAGTACTATGTTGAATAAGAGTGGTGAAAGCTTTGTTTTGTTTCAGATCTTAGAGGAAAAGCTTTCAGTTTTTTCCCATTAAGTATGATGCTAGCTATGGGTTTCATTTTAATCTTAATTAGTAATAAGGGTTTAAACTATTTTTAGTCATTATTCACCAGCATTTTTGCTCTTTTGAAACAGCATTTAAATTAGGCTTGTTTGGTTGAAAAGGCAGGAACACACCTTTGAAAAGAAAAGAATTAATTCTAATGTCATAAAGACTGGAACTAGAAATATTTAGAGACAATAAAATTTTACCAATTTCTCTGCCTAATCCTGATTTCTCTACAAATGTCTTATGCTTATTTTTTCTTCATAAATTTCGTTCACAAATGATTTTGGTTTTCTGTGGCTTCTTTTCACTTTATTTTAAAAAATTCAAACACACATATAAAAATAAAGCTAATTGTATGACAAACTTCCATTTACCATCACCTAGCTTCAACAATTATCGACTTTGCCAATACTGTTTCACATTCCCCTTATTTTATGTATGCATATATGTGCATACATTTTTCTGTGTTATTGAAAAGCTAATCACAGTTATCATGTATGGCTCAGAACTTCTCTCTTGACATAACATTCATGTCATTATGAACACTTGGTAATTAATAGTAGTTCATTAATATCATGTAATACCTAGTTAACTTAAATCACCAAGTGTATCAGAGAGGCTTTTGAGTTTGCTGATTTTTGCCTCATAGAATTATTTTTCTCCTCCTTTCTCATTAATTTCTATAGATTGATAGTAGAGCTACAGACTTGATATGTGGGCAAGAATTCACTATGGGTGATCTTTTAGCATTACATCATTAAGATAATGATAAATGGTTGTAGCACTTATTTACATATTATTTTCACATGACAATGTATTATTTTCGAATGGTAACTTGAACTTCCTTCTGTCTTTAATTGCAGAAATTCTATGAATAAGAAATTTACTACATTAACCATTTGGTTTTCTGCATTCAAATATAAGGGAAAATAAGCAATGAGTCAATGCTCTAGCAAATTCAGTGGTGTCCAATGATATTTTTTTTGGTATAATTATGTTATGAACATTTATATCTTGTATTTCTATTTGTCATAGTCATTATTGTTTCTTTCTGCTGTTTAAATTGTCCAACGTTTGGGAAGGGCTCTGTCAAATTATTTTTGTCCTTTTGTCATAACCTGATTAGACTTTTAATGCTTTTTTGCTTTCTACATAGCAGGATAGCAGAGCCTCAACTTTTTGCTTCTAAATATTTTCAATTGGTATAGTAGGCTATTAATATTTCTAATATTTCTAGGAGAAATATCACTGATGTATTTTTTCTGATACTTGCTCGAATTTAAGGTTTCAAGTTTCACTTAAATTCTTTGATTTTATACTTACATACTTTTTTCTCTTTTGCTGATTACCTTGGTTCTTAACAATTTTGACAAAATCATTTTTTCCTACAACCTACCTATGTCAATAGGCCTACTAACTACAAGACTGTTCAATGGAGTTTAAGATCTTTTAGAGTTATTTTTATTAGACTACGTTAATATTATTAGACTACGTTAATCTAGGTATATGTAGAAAAATATTTTACTTATTTAAGCAATTTTTTTCTCTTTGTGATTTAAAACCATTGTTATTACATTAGATACACTGGCTCCCTCCCCCCAACAGTTTTGGGATTGTTTATATGGTTTAATTTTTGACATAAGTAAAATATTTACCTAGTTTCAATGTTAAAATAGTGAGTTATAATTCCATTAAACTTGCTTTTATCCTTGTTCTTCCACCTGTTTTTCCCTTTAGCTGCAGGTAACTTGATTATGTTTGTATCTTTCCATACTGAGACTTAAAACTTTGGAAAATTACCTCGCATTTTGGAAACAAACACTTCATATCTTGCTATACGCCTAAATAAATGCTGTAATTAGTGAATAGCAACATGTAAAAATAAAATTAGTTAATTTCAACAAATGACATTTAATGCCGATCAAGCTCTGAAAGAAGGAAAAAAACTAACCACAGAAACTTTAAAACAAAACAGAACGAACATAGAAACAAATAAATTCTTTCAAAATAAATTAAATTACCCAGTTAAATGTTAAACATTATCATATGATTTTTGATAATAAATGTAACAAAATTATTATATATAAAATGTAACAAAAATAACAAGAATATAATAGGTACGATTTGATAAGTACTCTTTTCCTGAAAATTCTGAAATCATCCTATTTAGTACTCAGGACTCATCATGTTTATTTTAGTATGCTATTTTATAAGGGAAGAAAGTTAGTTTAAAAAGGCAAATTAACTGTTATTATGTCTTCCCCAAATTCACATGTTGTGAACCCCATTGTGACAGTATTTGGAGATAGGACCTTTATGGAGGTAAAGTTAAATGAGATCTTAAGGATGAGATCACCTGGCTTCTGGTTTCACGTGGTTGCCGGGCTCTTTCTTGTGGTCCAGCTATATATGGAAATCTCGTTGTAGCAGGTGTCCTGGCCCCATATGGAGGCTGGGGCCTCTGCAGAGGCCTAACTTTTATGGTGACTTCTTTCTTCAGAAGGAGCTGGTTCTGTGAGAGCAGGTGTCTCAAGTCTCATGGGTTTCTCATAAGCTAGGAGTTTCTTGAGTTGGCCTGGCTCAGCAGGGCCATCTGCTTCAATGGGGTGTTTACATCCCGTACTAGGGTGGCCTGGCTACCTTGGATGCTCATCTGAGGGCTTGGTAAGGGGTCACAGTGTAAAGGCACTTTGGAGGCCTTTGTTTCTCCATAAGGAATCTTATGTTCTTTCTGTTGAGTGCTTTTCAGTTGGCTCTGGAAGTCTGAAAATTAGAAGATACTTTAAGGGGACACTTCCAAGAAGAAAGGCCTTAGAGGTTGCAAGTCTAGAGGCATGTACAAGGTCAGTAGCTGTGGCTCTGATGCCAGTCCTCAGATGTGCGTCCAGGGAAGCAGTGGGAGAAAGTGTCCAGAAGATGCTATCTGCTAAAAAGCCTTTCAGGAAGCCAACTGCAGATCTGGAGACTTGTCAGCCTTAATCATGTGAACCAATTCCTTATAATAATTCTCTAGGTTCTGTTTCTCTGAAGAGTCATGAGTAATACACTTCCCTGGGGTTACACAGCTACAAAGGGAAACAGGAGAGAAGCAAATTCTCATTCATCTGGCTCCAAATTTCATGCTCTTTTTTGAAGCAACTTTTATAAAACACTTATTAACTATGTAAATGATACAGATAGTAAATAGAAACATCAGAAGAACAGGTCAGAAATAATTTAAAAAGGAGAAATGTGCACAGGAGAATTAAGATATTAATACAGTTAAGTAGCACCATTTAGTTCTCAAGATTCTGTCAACAATTATTTGTTAGAATCTGGATTACTTTTTAAAAATTGGAAATATATTATTATCTCGCTACTGATTGGTACTTTGTTTCTGGTAATAAACCATCAAGGAAGAATAAAACCAGGTTTCTTCTTTGCATTTCTGAATTACTGGTTAATTATAAAACATTCCCTCCTAGATGTGATGATTGATTTTCTGAAGTTAAAATGATTTGCAATGCAGAAACTTGCAATTTCTTAAGTTAAAATGATTTGCAATGCAGAAACTTGCAATCACATGAAAAACATAAACAATAAAAGCACTTACTTTAAAAAAAACTTCCTCGCTGGGCGTGGTGGCTCACGCCTGTAATCCCAGCAATTTGGGAGGCCACGATGGGCAGATCACTTGAGATCAGGAGTTTGAGATCAGCCTGGCCAACATGGTGAAACCCTTCTCTACTAAAAATGCAAAACATAGCCGGGCGTGATGCAAAACATAGCCGGGTGTGGTGGCACGTGCCTGTAGTACCAGCTACTTGGGGGCTGAGGCACGAGAATCACTTGAACCTGGAAGGTGGAGGTTACAGTGAGCCAAGGTGTGCCACTGCGCTCCAGCCTGGGTGAGAAAGCGTGATTCTGCCTAAAAAAAAAAAAAAAAAAACAAACAAAAAAAAAAAAACACTAACAATACAGCAAATAAAGAGATTACAAATATTAATTGTATACATCATAGTTTAGAAATTAAGTCCAGTATTTTCCACTTACTTACTTTAGTTTGTTTTATTTAATGCGAGCAATAGACATATGAAGAAATTTTATGCCTAGTCTTTCTGATTATAGATATGTCACCCTGCAAATACAAGGATTATATTTTATGTACATATCTTCCTTTCACAGGCTTATGACCCATGCAGAGTGACTTAGCAGTTTGATGTTGATTTAATACCTCAGTCAGCTAGCACCTACAAAAAAGTGAGTTATGAATATTAGGCATATATTTTAGAATCAATAAATAACTACTAAGCCTGTGCAATACAGTGGTAAGTACCTAGGCACTCTGCAAGGTAGTAATAGGCTAAAATGAACAAAAACAAAATCAAAGCAAGCAAAAAAATACAAGAACCTTTGGCCAAGCGAAAAATTGAAATTTGAGAAGACATTTCTTATCATAAACATGGCATAAGAATTTCACTTACCTTGGGTAGCACAACATAGTTAAATTTGGACTGAGGAATGTAAGTTACATTAGTCCAAAGGAAGGAATTGGTGTCCAACAAAAGGATAAGCCTCTTGGAAAAGAAGCTTTCTGTTCCACGTGTTTAGGTAGAAGCTCAGTAACTCTGCATCAAGGCGACTATATGAGGAATCCTTATGCCAGATGATTCAGTGAACCTTGAAAGTTTACTTCAGCTTGAAAGTTTACTTTATATGTGACATGATCCTATGTCATCATTTGAAGTCATTTACAGACAAAGGTCATTTGCAAACAGAGGTTTTCTGTCATTTATCAAGGTCACTGGGCCATATTGCTTTCCATTCTCGAGTGAATTGTTTTATTTAACTTAAAATGTTTCATTCTGACAATGTCTTGTAGAATACAATTTTGTCCTTAACTTGGTTTATGATTGTTAGTATTTATTTAGCCTAAGTTTTCTGTTCCCTCCTTTCATCTCCTCTCCATCCCCTGCCTCCCTGGACCATCTGTCATTTCTTCCTTCCCAGGGAAAACACATTTTCATTTTACAGATATAAATACTGGGAGTAGAACTGGACTGTTGAAATTGAATGAGACAGATATTTTTAATAGCTGTTTCTGTACCAGAGAAAGGATTCGGTCACTCTCCTTCTCCCTCTAGATGTTTCTTTCACTTAACTGACTTGATATTGTATATATATTTCATCTGAGGGAAAATTAGAAAGACCAGGAGACAGGGCAGAAATGATGCTGCTGCCAATTCATCTTTACTTGCACTTTTTTCATTGAGCCTGTCACGGGCTACTGGGAAAAAGAGACAAAGCTCCGGAGTGACAAATAGGCCCCATGATTATTTTCAACAAGTCACACAAAAGTAGGACAAAATATCTTAATGTTTTCCTCTTTCCTTTCATCTTTCATTCAACAGAGGTTTGCTGTCATTTATAAAGGTCACTGGGCCTGTGAGGAGACAGGCAGAGAAAAAGTTTGGCCCATCCCTCAAGCAGACTTTTAAATAGTGACTATATTGAAATAACATAAAATAAGACCTTGAAACTAGAGTATGTCTGAGTCTTTTAGGGAAAAAGGTTTTATTAGGCTACCCACCATCTTCTGTCTACCCAGTGTTATTGGGAGCATCAGATAATAGAGCATTTTCGTGTGGAAAGAATGGGAATGTGAAAAACATATTTTTTTCTTGTTTCTCTGTAGAAATAGTTGATTGGTTTCAGACAAGAAGTCCTGAAGAAAAAAAAAAATCATATGGAACACTCTTTGGCACTTAATGTGTGTACTGATTTATTTAGTAACTTTTTCCTACTCTTGGGAAGCATTATGAAGTAATACACTCTTCAAACTAAATGTGACTAAAGCTACATGAATAAAAGATAGACTGAAATGAGTATCTATAGCCACTTAGCTACAGCCACTTTAGGCTTAGAAGCGGGCATCGTGCCTGAAGGATTTATACTAATTGAGGACTTTTGGAACATGAATTGGATGCGGCGCCTCCAATTTACTCCTGAGATAAGCCAGGACTGTACTTTTACTGGAAAACTTGTCATGATAAATTCTTACCTGACGACACGATGCAGCGGTGACAAGGGGAAACACTAATGACTCCTTACTGAACGGCTGCTCCATGAAAGGCACTAAGGGGGATGGGAGTCAGGAAACCATTCAAGGAACTCCTAGCCATTAATATTACTTTAGTCATCATCTTACTTGATACGGCAGCATTTGAAACAAGTCTGTACTTGTCGTTGCAAACTCTTCATCGACTTCCAACACAACCCTCTTTATCTCCTATTTTACCACCTGCTCTTTGTCAGTCTCTTTATTACTTGTTCTTCCTCTGAATTTTGGAGCACTCTAGGATCATTTTTGGGATCTTGTTCTCATTAGACTGTCAGCCCATGGGAGATCTCACAAATTCATTGCTTTAAGGGCCTTCTACCTTCTGACATCTCCTGTATTGTCATCTCTGCCTGGAACCCCAACAGAAGCGTGACTAATCCTCATTCCCATTTAGATGTGATAGGAATCCATCAGTAAACAATTTTAAAACAGAGTGACTATTTTTCCCATCGTAACAGTCCTTCTTTCAGGCTTTCCTATATCTTTTAATTGACACTTCATTGTGCTCATTTCCCAAGGAAAAACCTGAAATTCATCTTTGAAACTTTTTTTTTTTTTTACCACCCACTCTAATTCAACTCACAAGATAAGCCTGTAAGCTCTGCTTTCAATATTATATTGAAAATCCTAGTATTTATCTCCTCCTTCTACCTCCAGTACTGCCATTAAGTTTAGGTATTTATCTGTTCTAACCTGGTGATGAGCATGGCTGGGTTTCTCATATTCCTCAGATCTCAGCCTAGATATTTCCCCTCCCTTTTCATTATTAGCAAACTGTTTGTTGCTGTTTATATACATGGAGCTTAGTTAATACAATTTTGTATTAACTAAGTAGTTAATTGTAGTTAATACAATTTTGTATAATACAATACAAAAAAAAATACGCTTTTATTTTGTTTTATTTTATTTTGTTATTGTTACTATAAGACCCATGTGGGTATCCACATAATTTCTCTCATTCACACTGGGTTTCCAGCACCCAAAGTTGGTCTCAAAGTATTTACTGAAGATTGTGAATAAGTGAATGATCTAATGAGGATTTTTAGAACTATCAACTACTTGCTTCATAGACTGAGCCACGGATACAGCTGTCAAATAAGATAGAATGTTTGATGTGTCCTCTTGATGTAGGTCTGCCTTCTTTTAAATGCGCATATGTAGAGGAAGAAGCAGAGCCTTCTAAGAATGAATGTGGAGAAAACGGGAGCTGAGTCATTGGGGCAGGCAAGGCAAAGATATATGAGGACAGCAGATCGACAGACAATTAAAGTGTTTTAAGGAGAGAAAATTAATGTCAGAAATGTAGGTCAGGGCCAAGTCATGGATAGCCTTAAAAATCACCAAGTACACATTTTATCATCTCAGCAGGAAGGGGCCTAGGAAAACTTTTAAACAGAGCACATTATGAAAGTCATATTTTAAGAAATTTAATCTGGCAATATTGGAGGAAATGAGTCTGCCTTCAGCCAAACAAGCTAGCTAGGTCATAGTGGGGTGGGAGGTAGAAAAATACGAATGTACGTATAAGCAGAGTGATGCAATAGGCATTTCCAAGTAACAACACGTGTGCTTATCTAATAGGTTTTATATAACAGCTGGATGCAGGAAATAGGAAAGGAAAGCGGTAATGCTTACAGTGAAATTTTTAACACCTGGAGTTGGCAGACAGGCAGTGCAATGAACGGAAGACAGCAAGTGTGCAGGCAGTGAAGCCTGAATGTGAGTTCTAGCTTTCAATGTGCTGAACTTCAGGTAATCATAGCAACGAAGAACGTCCAGGTGGCAGTGAATAATAAAACTCTGGCCTAGAAGATGTATATTTATTTGACTTGATATTTACTATTGATTATACAAAATTTCTTGTAGCGTTTTTGATGTAATGTCATGACTCTGGTAGGAGTCATGTACCATAGGTTTTCAATAGAAATAATACTTTAAATATTGAGAATAAGTGAGTTTTCTAAAGCAAGTCTTATACAGAGAATAAAAATTTGAATTATGAGACCAATTTGTGACATGCTGAGTCAGTGTGTGTAACTGAACATAAAAACAGAAGGAGAAAAAAGAGTGGTCAAGCAGAAATCACAAAAGAGAAAAGGAGAAAAGAAATGGTTTGTGTAATGACACAAAAAAATCAGAAGGAAAGTTTTTCAAGAAAGGAATCATGAAAACTACCAAATGGCTAAACAATCAAAAACAATAAAGACTTTTCAAAAAGTATTTCTATTTGGTGACCATGAGATTAATACCAATATTTCCTTTATTTTCTATGTTAGAGGAAGTTGGCTTAATATGCTCTTAACAAGTGAATGGGTTTTGACAAAACAAATGCAGTTGACACAATAACATTTGCAAGATAAATTTGTCAGTAAAAAAGAACAGAACTAATTTTAGAGCGACTTATCCAAATGTTAGAAATGAAAAAAACATAGATTACTTATTAATTTAATCTTCATCATTGCTGATGTTCTTTGGCTCTGTGTCTCCACCCAAATCTCATGTCAAATTGTAATCCCCATGTGTTGGAAGACAGACCTGGTGGGAGGTGATTAGATCATGGGGGCACATTTCTGTTTGCTATTCTTGTGATGATGAGTTCTCACGAGATCTGGTTGTTTAAAAGTGTGTAGCACTTACCCCTTTGCTCTCTCTTCCTCCTGCTTGACCATGGTACATGTGCTTGCTTCCCCCTTGCCTTCCGCCATGATTGTAAGTTTCCTGAGGCCTCCTAATCATGTTTCCTGTACAGCCTGCAGAACTGTGAGTCAATTAAACCTCTTTTCTTTATATATTACTCAGTCTCAAGTAGTTATTTATGGCAGTGTGAGGATAGACTAATACAGTTGCCTAACAAACACACCAGTATATCTGACCTAGAAGCTGTAAATTTATTTGACTTGATATTTACTATTGATTCTACAAATTTTCTTGTAGTGTTTTTGATGTAATGTCACATTATTGATATTTGACAGTTATAAAATTATATATAAATTTATAAATAACTGACAAAGTACAATTTTTTTTTTTTTTTTTTTTTTTTTTTGAGACTGAGTCTGGCTCTGTCGCCCAGGCTGGAGTGCAGTGGCCGGATCTCAGCTCACTGCAAGCTCCGCCTCCCGGGTTTACGCCATTCTCCTGCCTCAGCCTCCGGAGTAGCTGGGACCACAGGCGCCCGCCACCTCACCCGGCTAGTTTTTTGTATTTTTTTTAGTAGAGACGGGGTTTCACCGTGTTAGCCAGGATGGTCTCGATCTCCTGACCTTGTGATCCGCCCGTCTCAGCCTCCCAAAGTGCTGGGATTACAGGCTTGAGCCACCACGCCCGGCCAAAGTACAATTTTTTTAATGAAGATAATCCCCAAAATTGTTTTCTTTTTTCTTGGCCCTTCTTTTCTTTACCATTTTTGTGTCTAACCTAGCTTTCTTGTTTCAACATTCTTTTTCCACAACTGAATATAAAATATAACTTTTAGGAATTTCCATTTGAACTGAATTTATTTCTCTGTCATATTCTCATTACTGAGTTAAATAAAAGATGCCATATCCTCACTATTCATTTGTTTGAGAATTATGTTTTAAAAATTTGAAAATTATACTTTAACGGTGGCAAGGTTTTTATTTTAATTTCATTTTGTTGTTGTTGTTCTTGTTGTTGTTTTAAGACTGGAAGACCTTTGCACATTTAAATATAAAGGTAAAAAGTGAAGAGATAACAGGAGGTTCTATCTGGAAGTGAGACTGCCCTGACATCTAATAACTAGCAAGAATGTGAGTTATACTCTATTATTAGGTATAAGAGATAGATGGTCCAAGAACAAGAAAGTCCAGAAAAATGCATACTCTAGTTTAAAGTCAAGAAAAGCAAGCAATTTAGGTAAGTCCAGGGGCATACAGTCTTCTTCAGTACAGTGGCCCCTGCAAGCCTTTGGAGGTGAAAGCATGCTGGATCAAGAAAGAGGTACACAGGGATGGTAAAGGGATCCATACAAAATTAGGATGAGAATACAAAATTAGACCAGAGATTTGTAAAACATGGGGTAGGCATTCACATAAAATAATATAACCATTTAAAGTACTTGATATTACCTGTCTCCTGGCTTTTTACTCTTCTTTATTAGTGTTTCAGATTATTTGGACAGAGAAAAGTCAAGAAGAAAGCACAAAGATAATGGAGTAAACTCATAGAAGGACTCAGAAAAGATAAAAATTTTAGTGTGAAAGTTCTTTCTCTGCATCAAAGGTCTAAAGGGAATAAGTCAGTTAGCCTTACGCCTAGACTTGAGTTTCTTCAGCTGTCCAATAAGGGCATTGACATTGCTATAGTACTTTTTAACCTGTAAATTTATTTAATTTATTATCTTAACATGAGGGTAAGAATTTAAGTATGCTCATGTTTACCCATTCAACAAATATATGTGTTATATCTATTATTTTATGCACTTTAAGAAATATAACATGATATAAAGGAAGTCCCCAAAATTTCAAAAACCTATTTTTATAGATGAGAGACTTTATGCATGTCCTATGTATGAACTGTTTTATCAGTAAATTATAGGATGTGATCCACTTTGTTCAAGCAGTGATTGGAGAGTAGAGCATTGTGGGTAAAATGTGACAATGTTCCTATGTTGAAAGTGCTCTTCTATTATCTAGACTGACACAAAACAATGCAGGAACATGGTAGGCATTCTATACATATCTGCTCAACGAATAATTGCCTCCATGAACAAATGGATGAATAAAATTAGGAGCAAAGTTTTGTGTGTGTAGCCTTTATTCCTAGTTGAAACATAAAATGGATAAGCAATAAAGAAGCAAGATAACTGCAGATTATGTTAAGTGCCATGAAAGAAATAAATAGGTTGGTGAGTTAAAATAACAAGAGGAGACATTGTCCCCCCAATTTCTACCACCCTCCTTTCACTAGCACCAACAATGACGTATGGCCAGAAACCCAAGCAGCTGGGGTTTCATAAATAACTCCTATTATAGTCAGTTATTGGCTGAGGGCCCCAGAGGTGGCTGCAACACATATAAACTCCTAGGCAATTCTAGGTCTTTTAGCCTGTGGACAAAGCAGGCCCTCAGTCCAAGAGCTACACTCTTCTTCAGTGCAGTGGCCCCTGCAAGCCTTTGGAGGTGAAAGCATGCTGAATCAAGGAAGAGGCACACAGGGATGGTAAAGGGATCCAAAGGAATCTGGGTTGATAGTTTCTATTAAAATGGACAAACTTCTCTATAAGTATCCTTATTGTGAGCAAATGCTCAGAAAATCCTAGTGACTTTGAGTTATTTCTGAGTGACTTTAACACTGTCTTTTGAATTTTATCACCAACACAAGATCCCAGATATTTAATCTAATCATGAGATGAAAATGATATATTCTTTTCTCTGTCATAACTTCATTATTGCTATTCTGCACTGCAAAGCAAAATTGGCCAAAGGCTAGAAGTGGCATTTTCTCTGATGTTTTAACAGTTGTAAATATTTTGTGTTTTTTTTTTCAGAGCTTCGAGCTATCTTCAATGTTTCTGTTTCACCTTATTATTTTAATTACTAATATATAATACAAAATTTAGATAACAAGAAGGTATAATTTATTTTAATAAAATCTAAGTATAAGTGATTATCTCTGTAGCAATTGGTGCAATTTATTTCCAAGACAAAAAAGGAACCTAGGTATTGCCTAGGTTTTCTTCTAGAGTCTTTAGAGTTTCAGGTATCTTAATACAGAAAATAATAATGCTTATAAATACGTTGAAGTGCTGGGAGAGCAAATGTTAGGGTAAGTTGCCAGCTCTCTGTAAATCCTGCAGTAATCCCAGGAAACCATCATTAATGATCTCGGCTGCCTATTGGAGGAAAACACCCAGAAACATGTTGCTAAGCCTTGCAGAGGGGCAGTAATCATCTTTACTTACATTCTTCTACACCTCACTCCATGTCTCTCATTGGTAAACTGGGATCCAGCTGACAATGGATTTTGGGAAATACGGGTTCTAGGATTCTAGCTTCTGTGACACAGAGAAGGTCAATGAACAGAATAATGAATGCTGCTTGGCAAAACAAAACAGAACAATATTCTGGACAGTTCTTCAGTCTCTGAGACCTTATGGTGGATGCTGTGATGTGGCATTCAGATCCTTCTGGAGAAAGGAAGGATTTATTCTTCCAGCAGCTCGGAGTTGTGATTGCAGAGCACTCTATGCTATCAGCTCTCTTTGGGAACAGCTGCAGCTGAAGAGCATCACCTGGCCCAGGAGCACACCCCTTTTCCAGGGCAGCCTGTAACCACTGATGGATTAATGTGAGGGCTTAGTGACTTGGCCTCCTCATGCCAGTTTCTCAGTCATTCCTTCCCTGTAAGGTCAACTGAGGCTTCTGAGATTGTGGCACAATTCTGTATCTCCCTGTGGCCAACCCTACTTTTTTCTCTTCCCTTCCCTTGATTTTTAAGAACATCACCTAATAAATCTTTTGCACATTAATCTCCATCTCTGGGTTGGTTGCTGAGGAACCCACATGTGACAAACACTACCCTCAAATTTGGTTCATCAGAATTTGTACATACTCTTCTAGCTATATTTAAATGACAAACAAAAGCATAGATAGCAAGCTTCTAAAGATAACTCAACTATCATTCATGTAAATGACACATTCTTTATCTTAAAAAAGACAAAAAAAATTCCTAACATCTATGTATTCATTGTGAAATGATGTTCATTGTTCTATTTTGCTCACAATACTTTTTCGTTACCATGTAGCTTAAAGACATACTTACATTTTTAAATTGCTTTTACGCTTTAGGTCAATTAGTAAGTGAAAAGGGGAAAATAATAACGTATGCAAGCCTGCAAGTGTAGATGCTATAATTTTTATTTCTGCAAGTGGTCACAATGCCACAGTTGATATGTATAATTTTCCTGTCCATTCTGTATTTATGCTTCCTTTGTCCTCAGTCAGCATCACCATAGGCAATATGATTATTTTTAACAGATAGAATGACCCAAACCTGTATTCCTGCAAGATCTCATCTTCTGGTTGTCATATTAGATTATTATAATATTTTATTATACTACCAATAGAAGTATTAAGCGGTAGACCAGAAAATCTCTTGTATTTCAGCATTGTATCCCTTCTCCCTTTTGTAAAGAGAGCTCCCATACTTCCAAGATATTCAGAAACAATCACTTTTTGTTTTGTTTTGTTTTGTTTTGTTTGAGATGGAGTCATGCTCTGTCGCTCAGGCTGGAGTGCGGTGGAGCGATCTCAGCTCACTGCAAGCTCCGCCTCCCGGGTTCCCGCCATTCTCCTGCCTCAGCCTCCGGAGTAGCTGCGACTACAGCACCCGCCTCCACGCCCGGCTAATTTTTTATATTATTATTATTTTTTTAGTAGAGATGGAGTTTCACCGTGTTAGCCAGGGTGGTCTCAATCTCCTGACCTCGTGATCCGACTGCCTCAGCCTCCCAAAGTGCTGGGATTACAGTGGTGAGCCGCCGCACCCGGCCAACAATCATCTTAACCAATGTAAGTATTAGCTAGCTTTTGCTATGACACCAAATATCCTTAAAACACTGTGATTTATAACAGTTCATACCTATATCTTAGTTAACGGTTTGAGAGTCAGCTGCAGGTCTGCTTGGCTCTGTCTGGCTTGTATCAATGTGGCTCTGCCCCACGTTTCATCCTAAAATGGAGGCTGATGGACTAGTCCCTGCTATTCCCAGGGAGGGGTTAGGAGGAAGTGGGCCGAAGCCAAACAATGCATTCTCATTCAAGCTTCTAGTCCTCCCGACAAGTATCACATCCATGCACTTCTCATTGGCCCAAGCATGTCATATTGCCAAGGCTCACATTAATGAATTTTGTAATATAGAGTTTGCAAGTTCTGCTTGTCTTTGTTTCACTAAAAGTTCGTTTCTCTGTAAAAACCAAACTCATTTTCTTTTTCATAGGAAATTGAGGAAATCATTATTTTTGTGAATTCAGTCAATTCACAATGATCATTTCTGTTGTCTTTGGTCTCTTTTCTGCCATCTTGCTTGATCCTCCTCTCTTTTCATCTTTCCTGATTTTTCCTTCCTTCTTTTCCCCTCCTACATTCCTGCTGTATTTATTGCTTTTTGTCTCTTTACTTTTCTATATTAATTTTAAGTGAAGAAATGCTAATAAACAGCCAAATGGCCAAAGGTAACTCCATAGTGTGACTCTGGAACATATGACCTCATCAGTGGAGACAAAAGGCATCCCTGGAATACACAACGGTTAAAGTCTTATCTCAGGACATCTCAGGACAAAACCTAGCTTGTGTTACATATGTAAATCATACCAATTTTATTCAATTATGTTAATTATATACTCATAATGCCTAATAAACATGTAGAACAATAATAATTCCTAGCATTAAATGTGATAGTAAATTTGTAAACTGTATTTGTAAGCAATACTAGATTTGGTTCACAAAACCTGCTTTAACGAGTTGTTTTTACCTTATCACAGAGAAATAGATAGATAAAAGTAGATCATTATTATAAAACCTTTGCCAATTCAACCAGAATTTCTGGGAAAGGAACCCAGGCATGAGTATTTTTCAAGGATTCCTAAGTGATTCAAATGAGCATTTCATCTGAGATTCACCAAACTAGGCCAACCACCCCATCTTATTCTTCATCCTTTCCTTACTCCTTTCTCTGAAGATGACAGATCAGATTGGTGAGTTTCACTAAGAAACAAAGTTCAGCTTCTTCTTTTCGTTCTCTCCCAGCCAGTCTGTGAGATGTTGTGCTCTGATCTGTGATCTATCTCTGACAAAAGGCCCACCCTCATGGAATTCTGGTTTTGTTCTTTGTTTTGGAAATAAATTGCACCAATTGCTACAGAGATAATTAATCACTTATACTTATTTTGTTTTAACTTTTCGTTAGAGACAGGATCTCATTCTGTCACCCAGGCTTGAGGATGGTGGCGCTATCATAGCTCACTGCAGCCTCGAACTCCTGGGCTCCAGCAGTCCTCCCACCTCAGCTTCCCAAGGAGCTAGGACTACAGGTTCATGCCACCATGTCTGGCTATGTTTTTTATTTTCATTTGCAGAAAAGTTTATGAGTGATGTTTTATTATATTCTTTTTAGCTTTTATTTTAGGTTCAGGGGTTACATGCAGTTTTGTTATATGGGTAAATTTCATGTCATGAGGGTTAGGTGTATAGATTATTCCATCATCCAGGAAATAAGCTCAGTACCCGATAAGCAGTTTTTCGATCTTCACCCTCCTACCACCCTTGCCCCTCAAGTGGGCCCAGGTGCCTATTGTTTCCTTTGCGTTCATGTATACTCAGTGTTTGGCTCCCAATTATAAGTGAGAAGGGGTGGTATTCGGTTTTCTGTTCCTGTGTTAATTTGCTTAAGATAATGACCTCCAGCTCCATGTGGCTGCAAAGGGTGTGATATTGCTATCGTGGAGGGTGTCCGGGTTCTTCGCATTTTGAACAAAGAATTGGACAAAACGCACAAACAAAGCAAGGAAGAAATGAAAGGATTATTGAAAATGAAAGTACACTCGACAGTGTGGGAGTGAGCTTGAGCATAGGGGCTCAATGGCCCTGTTACAGAATTTGTGGGAGTTTAAATACCCTCTAGAGGATTCCACTGGTTACCTGGTGTGTGCCCTATACAAATGAAGAGGATACATAAAGTTGCAAAGTCATTTATGACGTATGCCCTATGGAGAGAGTATTTCCTGTCACAGCTGAAGTGTGAATCAACCTAATGTTCCCTGTCTCCAGACCCTATTTTCCTGCCTCATTTTCTCCCTGAGAGATGTGATCCCCAGAAATCTTTATGGGAGTCAAAGGGACTGATGGTCTTTTTTCGGTAACTGCTTCATGTCAGCTTGGGGCATGGTACCTACCTACTGGGGATCACGGAACGCTCTCCCTGCTCTGTCTAGTGGAGGCAGGGTAGCTCCTTGATGGCCAGGGGTGGTTTCTTCACCTGGAACTGGCTGGAGCCTTTGTTGCATACTCATCTAAAGCTTGATAGTCTCTAGGCAAAAGGAAATGATTTTTGTTAAAAGATTTAGTGGGAATTTAAAGGGTTGGATACCTATGCTGTCAAGAATGTTTGTTATAGAGATTTGCCGGCGAAGAAACAAAACCTGGTTTGTGGTGTGTTCTGGGATCCACATGTTTTTCTTAAATTCTTTATTTATTTATTTATTTTTTTGTTGAGACGGAGTCTTGCTCTGTCACCCAGGCTGGAGTGCTGTGGCTGGATCTCAGCTCACTGCAAGCTCCGCCTCCCGGGTTTACGCCATTCTCCTGCCTCAGCCTCCCAAGTAGCTGGGACTACAGGTGCCGGCCACCTCGCCCGGCTAGTTTTTTGTATTTTTTTAGTAGAGACAGGGTTTCACTGTGTTCACCAGGATGGTCTCGATTTCCTGACCTCGTGATCCGCCCGTCTCGGCCTCCCAAAGTGCTGGGATTACAGGTTTGAGCCACCGCGCCCAGCCTGTTTTTCTTAAATTCTTAGCATGAGTGACTCCAGTTTAGTTTGGTTTGGTCTGTTGGGGCCTAGAGCCTGAGCTCAGTCCAAAACAATGGCCTCCCATAATTTTGCTTAAAAAATTCCCTCTTTTTGGTCAGGTTCTCACTTAGGTGAGAGTGTAACCAAAACTTAGGGCCTTAGCATTACTCTCAGTTACCATCATTTTGGGTTTCTGGTCTCAGCATGTCATTCATTGGTTACAGTGTCCTTATGGTGGCACATTTCTTTCAGTTCTTGTTATTCCAGTTAAAGAGAGACCATATGACATTCTAGAGATGGTTGCATGCAAGCATTTAAAACCTTTGAGAGAATACAGCATGCCAGGGAAACTATTATTATGACTACTGGGAGGATAATACCAAGAGTTTGAGGTATGTATCTTATCCAAGATCCTTATAAGCCAAACCTCCTAAAGTCAAATATATTAAAGAATAAGCTAGATAAATAGTTCACTCACTTAACCAAGCAGTCTCTTTGTTAATCCCCTACCACTGAATTTCTATAATCTTCATTTAATGTATTTTTTCATAGGCCACAAGTGCCAGCAGCTGCACAGATAATTCTCTGTTTAGCCAATTCTATCATAACTTTCACAGTAGAATTTAAAGACTGTTGTGTTACTGTAGCCTTTATAGTTGAATTTTCTAAAGAGCCTGTTATGGGGAATATATTTCTACTCATTGCCTCTTTTACTTTAAACCATGGAAAAAGGACGTAACAAATGATGCTCTTCTAGAAGAGTGAAGGCCTCCTGGCAATGTTCTCTTTAACCCATGATGTGGGTTAAGAGGAGTGAACCAATGTTTTGTTTTTGACTGATTATGATGCAATGTGTGTACCATTAAAGTTTCTTACCTACCTTAGGCCTTTACCCTTTATCTATGAAAGTATAAGGTTATCCATGTATAAGGCTGGCTGCAAACTCCTTCACAAATAAAAGTATACCCCGTAAGTGCACATAACAGATCCCTTTTCACTTCTATTGTTCATAGAGGCATAAGCAAGAAAAATATTCAAAGATAAGAGTTTCATAATAGTAGCAGTCTTAATCTGAATTTGGGAAAAGCTGTTCACATCAAGGGTGTCATCTTCCTGGGATAAATTTCCCTGGTTAGTTTTACCTTAAAGGTTCCAATGGGTGTGCAGTTCCAAGAGTGTGGAAGGACCCTTCTCAGTTGCGAGATTATGAACCCAAAGTTCAAGGCCCCCAAGTTTTGTCATAGTGTGGATGGCAAGGACAGTCTTTCTCTGATGTTCTCAGAAGATCTGAATCATAAAAAGCTTTTTTTTTAACTTGGTGAAAATACACTGTAGCATAATAATCTACTGTTATAACATCAGCCCTTTTGCATGGGAAAGCAACCAGAAAACATGTATCGAAAATAACAGTTGAATGAAATTTCTTTATAAAATGTTTAAATGGCCTACCAGGGGACCAAATGTACCTGCAGCTTTAAATGTTTTCCCAGGGATATGGGACCAAAGTTTATTATAAACTATTTTAGTAATTTGTAAGTTACCACACCAATGTCTTCAATTTGGATTATTTTATCTTTTCCATGATGAGTCATGGAATGCAGAAATTTTAATAATAAAAGCTTTAAGGAATCAGAAAGGACACAGTGGCCATCCTGGTTCTCCATGAGTCCATGCTTCATTAACATTAGACTTGTATCCTCTTGAATACCAGTTGTTTTCCAAATTACATGTATAGCACTGTTAATTGATTGGGGTATCATAGGAAATTTGACTTAGACTGTGGAGTTTACTCAAATGATATATTTAAACAATTTCACTATCAGCTGGTTTAACGTCAAAAATCTGACAAAGTATTTGTCTGATACTTAGTTTTTTGTTCTGCTTGGGTTAGTAGCTTTATACAAGGAAATTCGGTTATTTCTGTGGTTTGCAATAACTTAACATAATAACCATAATTATAATTGATAGCATATACTTAGACATTAGAATTTTTAAAATCCCATACAATTTTGGAACATGTATTAGTATTATTCACAAATATATATACTAAAGAAGATTGAACATCATTTTGGCAATCCCATGTACCTAAACATGTCAAATAATTCTGTTTACCTCTTTTCTGGATGTTTTCAGGGACCTTCTGATCCATCCAAAGGCCAGGCATTAGGAAAGACAATTTTGAAACTGCAGTTTGATTTTGGAATTCCAGATTACCATAGACTATTTTCCCAAAATGATGACTCAGAAATTTTAAAGAAGCAAAAACCTTTTATAACCTTTTATAAAAAAAAAGAAATACTGTTCTTACACTGTACATGTAAACCTGTTTCTAGTAGTCTTTTTTTTTTTGAGATAGAGTCTCACTCTGTCACCCAAGCGGGAGTTTAGTGGCGTGATTTGGCTCACTGCAACCTCCACCTCCCAGGTTCAAGCAATTCTCTTGTTTTAACCCCCTGAGAAGCTGGGACTACAGGCACGTGCCACCATGCCTGGCTAATTTTTTTATTTTTAGTAGAGATGGGGTTTCACTATGCTGGCCAGGCTGGTCTCGAACTCCTGACCTCATAATCTGTGTGCCTCGACCTCCCAAAGTGCTGGGATGACAGGCATGAGCCTCTGCACCTGGCCTACAGTAGTCTTAATTGCGTATTATAATGGCAACTCTTAGCAATTTTAATTTTAATGTAAAACCTGCCAAGTTACATTAATTAGGTGCTAGGTGCTGATAAGTTCTGATTATTTCCAGCATAGCTAAGGGCGTGACCAACTCCACATGTCACCAGGCCTTACCTATTTGTAAAGCCTGCAAGTTAAATGATTTTCAAGAGCCAAAGAAGCAGTTTGTGACCTTAAAGCATTTAGCAAACCTAATATTTGAACATAATTTAGACCACCATGTTTACATTTTGAAGACATTTGTATTTTACCAATAGTCTTTAAAACTGTTTATTTCCTAAAGATTACTAAAGTCACATGAACTAAAAGGCATTACACTTTTTACTTTTCTGACAAAATATTTGATTGAAACTCTTATGATTATTAAACGAATTAATTTAAAACTTTACAGAGGAGATAAACAGTGACTTTTACTTTTCATTTAACCGGTTTGCACAGACAGAAAGAGGCCAGAGTCTAACTGAAAAGAAATTTTTACCCTTTTGCTGGCATGCCAGGTTTATGATGTTTTTCTGTCTGAGTTGCAATAGCAACCCTGCTTGACTATATGCAAATAAACACATTGCCATAAATTAAGAAAAGTCACAAATAGTTTACAAATCTTGGAGAAATTAGGCAGAGAGAAGACTATGACTCAAATTCTTTTTACAAAATTATACTCAACACGCTTGAAGTGTCAGGAAGCCTAACATCCAGAAAGTTAGTTTAAGGATAGAAAGTTGGTGTGCTCCATTAATTCCTGTGGGCCTGGCCTAGGTAGCTTAGGAATTCCAGATGAATGGAATGAATGATGACTTGCTAGAAATGCAGAGAAAACAAAATAATTATTCACATAACCAAATAAAACCCTTCCACTAGGAACTAAAAATCATTGTGGTTTTATATATATGTATACACAAGTAAACCCACAAGAGAGTAAACAGCAAATGAATAAAAACTAGAAGCAAAAACAAATAAACAGGAAACCAACCTTAAATTTTCCTACACAATTTACCAAGGAGGCTACAGTGTTACCTAGGGCCCCCCAAAACCCACATAATGAATATTTTATTCCTGATACACAATTTAATACCCCTAAGTTCACCACTATCACCATACATCCTATGCAATGAAGAAATTCACTCTAGGCACACGACCAGTAAGCACTCCAGTGCCAGCACTATCCATGCAAAATAGTAAGCATAGTGCAAAACAATGCAAGCACGTATGTGAAATGTGGCTCCACACTAAATCCAGCTTCATGCTTAACTATGTTAAAAAAATAAATGGCCACACTGCCAATGAATGCATTTCTTTACAATACTTGTTATTTTTCTTTAATCAAGGCTAAGAGCTTTAACTATGAAAATGTTAACTAGCCAAATGTCTCCAATTCTCTATCAGGTTTTAAAGAATATTTTATTATTTAAACTTTTCCACATCTTTCTCCCCTAGTTAATGATTACTACATTGTTTCATAAATAACCTTTTCAAATCTGTAATTTGAACTAACTTTTAGAAAACTTCTGAATTAGACAAAATTATTCTTTTTTTCACTAATAACAACCCTTTCTGGCACATTTTGTATACAAAATTACTTGTTAGCTATAATTCTTATCCTTAGTGACCTAAAACTTTAGCAAAACCCTAAAAAGCAAAAAATCCTGAACTATCAGATATGGGCGTTTGTGGGCGGAGGACTACCCAGGTGTTGAGGCAAGAGAACGAAGGCACAAACTGTTTCAGTATAATAAAGAAAATAGTATAATAAAGAAAATAGAATAAGAATAGTCATAATACAAATTAGATATAGAGATGATCGTGGACAATTATCAATCATTATTATAAACATTATGAATCATTAGCTTTTAATATTACTAAATATTTAGAATGTTGCATTACTAAAGTGACCTAGGAATAACAGGTGGGTATAGGGTCAGGTGCTGAAGGGACATTGTGAGAAGTGACCTAGAAGGCAAGAGGTGAGCCTTCTGTCACACCCGCATAAGGGCTGCTTGAGGGCTCCTTGGTCAAGCGGTAATGCCAGTGTCTGGGATGGCACCTGTTACTTAGCAGACCACGAAAGAGAATCTCCTTTCCTTGGAGGAGTTAGGAAACACTGCTCCACCAGCCTCTTGTGGAAGACTGGATATTATCCAGGACTGCCCGCAGTTATCCAGAGGCCAAAAGCCCTCCCTGTGGTGCTGTGCTTCAATAGTCACGCTCCTTGTCCACTTTCATGTTCCTCCTGTGTTCCTGGTTCCTCTTTGAAGTTCATAGTAGATAGCGGTACAAGAAATAGTGACAGTCTTAAAGTCTTTGATCTTTCTTATAAGTACATAGAAGAAAACGCTGATGTATACTGCCTTCTCTCTCTCTGCTTCGGCTACCTAAAAGGGAAGGGCCCACTGTCCTGTGATCACGTGACTTGCTTCACCTTGTCAATCACTTAGAAGATTCACCCTCTTTACCCTGCCCCCTTGTGTTGTATGCAATAAATATCAGCACGCCCAGCTGTTCGCCCAGCTGTTCGGGGCCACTAGGTAGTGTCTTGGTGGTAGTGGTCCCCCAGGCCCAGCTGTTTTCTCTTTATCTCTTTGTCTTGTGTCTTTATTTATTACAATCTCTCATCTCCGCAGGCAGAGATAACACCCGCTAAGCCCTATAGGGCTGGACCCTACAGCCGTTTATAGATAAGAACAATTCCACAATTTTTAGAAACGTAATTCTCCATATCACAACACTTTCTTAATTGGAAATGACCCAGATATTAAGTAAGCATCAAAAATAACTTTAAGATGTTAATTTACACAAAAAGTTTATTTAAAACATTTATTTCATGCATGTCTTGTGGTTTAAGGTGGGGAGATACAAGGGGAGGATGTGAAGGAGGCTTTGAACTGGGGGAAAAGGCGGCAATGAGGTGTGGCAAAAAGGCCTAGGAATAGTCAGGGAAGCAGATAATCTAGTTAAAATGTCTTGGCCTAATGAGGGAACTGGGGAGGTGGGGATAACTAGAAGGGAGTGCATTAAAGAATGTTGTCTAAGTTGGCGCCAGAGTTGGGGAGTTTTAAGAGGTTTAGAAGCCTGGCTGTCAATACCCACAACAGTTACGGAGGTAAAGGAAAAAGGCCTTTGAAAAGAAGGTAATGTGGAGTTGGCAGCCTCCATATTAATTAAGAAGGGGACGGACTTACCCTGCACTATAAGTGTTACCTAAAGCATCTGTGATGGTCTAGGAGGCTTCCAAGGCAATCGGACCGTGTCAGTCTTCAGCTGCTAAGCCGAGAAGATCTGGGAAGGAGTCAGTCAGAGCCTGCGGTCAGTTGGACAGTCCAATTTCCAGTGGGATCCCGCACAGATGGGACACGGCTTAGGAGGAATCCCGGGCTGCCGGCGTTCATTGGCCCGATGGCCATATTTCTGGCACTTGAAGCAAGTTCCTGGGGGAGGAAGTCCTGGAGGAACCCCTGGCAGCTGCGGTTCAGGCGTTTGGAAGTTCTTGTGTGCTGGAGATGTGGCTGGGGTTTCTCTCACAGTGGAGGCAAGGAATTGCAACTCAGAAATACGTTGCTGCTTGGCTGCCTCTACTCTATTACTGTACACCTTGAAGGCGAGGTTAATTAGGTCCTGTTGTGGGGTTTGAGGGCCGGAATCTAATTTTTGGAGCTTTTCCTAATGTTAGGAGCTGACTGGGTGATAAAATGCATATTAATAATAAGGCGGCCTTCTGGCTCCCCTGGGTCTAGGGCAGTAAAGCGTCTAAGGGTTGCTGCTAAGCGGGCCATGAACTGGGCTGGGTTTTTATATTTGATGAAAAAGAGCCTAAATGCTAACTGATTTGGGAGAGGTAGGATAAAGAAAAAAAGGAGCATTAACCTTGACTATGCTTTTAGCTCCAGCCACCTCTTTAAGAGGAAATTCTTGGGCAGGTGGGGGTTGGGGGCTAGTCATGGAACGAAACGGTAAACCAGATCCTGTGTGAGGAGAGGAGGTGATAGAAAGATTATATGGTGGGGGAGCAGAGGCTGAGGAAGAATTGGGGCCTGGCTTGGCCTGGCGAGGAACAGTCTGGGGAAGAGGGGAGAGGTCAGATGGGTCTGTAAAAAAGAAAGATTAGAAAGACTCAGCGACACTTGGGGTTGGGGCAGAGGGGACAGGCAGGAGGGAAAGAAGGAGGATTTGGGACGAGTCGCATTGGGAACAGAGACGAGGGAGGGAACAATGTGTAAAAGAATGCCTGGACGTCAGGCACCTCAGACCGTTTGCCTATTTTACGACAAGAATTATCTAGATCTTGTAGGATGGAAAAATTGAAAGTGCCGTTTTCTGGCTATTTGGAACCACTGTCGAGTTTATATTGGGGTCAAGCGGTGTTGCAGAAGAAAATAAGACACTTAGATTTTTGGTAAGGTGAGAGTTGAAGAAGTTTTAAGTTCGTGAGAACACAAGCTAAGGGAGAAGAGGGAGGAATGGAGGGTGGAAGGTTGCCTATAGTGAGGGAGGCAAGTTTAAAGAGAAGGGTAGGACACTGAGAAAGTGGCAGGGAGCAGCCCTGGGCAGCAACGTGGGTGAGCAGCCAAAGCAGGTGTCCCCGTAATTGACTTGCCACCAACGGAACATGGGTGAATGACCAAGGCAGGTGTCCCTGCGGAGATCAGACACCAATGGAACGTGGGTGAATAATCAGAGAGGCGTCCCCGCAATGATTAAACACCAAGGGAAGGCTGCCTTCCCGAGTCTGTGACCGGTGCCAGAGCTTCGGGTCCAAGGATAAAATGTGTCTCCTTTGTCCCTACCAGAAAATGAAAGGAATTGAAATTAAGAGAAGGGAGAGATTGAAGTGTGGCGCCAAGAATGAAAGGAGAAAGAGGTTGAGGGATAGTGAGAGAGGCTGGAGAAGAGAGTAAAAGAGACTGCTTACCAGATTTAAAATTGGTGAGATGTTCCTTGGGCTGGTCGGTCTGAGGACCCGAGGTCGTAGGTGGATCTTTCTCATGGAGCAAAAAGCAGGAGGACAGGGGATTGATCTCCCAAGGGAGGTCCCCCGATCTGAGTCACGGCACCAAATTTCATGCACGTCCGTGTGAAGGGACCACCAAACAGGCTTTATGTGAGCAACAAGGCTGTTTATTTCATCTGGGTGCAGGTGGGCTGAGTCTGAAAAGAGATTCAGGGAAGGGAGATAGGGGTGGGGCCGTTTTATAGGATTTGGGTGGGTAAAGGAAAATTACAGTCAAAGGGGGTTGTTCTCTGGCAGGCGGGGGTGAGGGGTCACAAGGTGCTCAGTGGGGGAGCTTTTGAGCCAGGATGAGTCAGGAAAAGGAATTTCACAAGGTAATGTCATCAGTTAAGGCAGGAGCAGGCCATTTTCACTTCTTTTGTGGTGGAATGTCACCACTTAAGGCAGGAACCGGCCATCTGGATGTGTACCTGCAAGTCATAGCGGATATGATGGCTTCGCTTTGCCTCAGAGGCCTGACAATTTATACTCAATTCTTTCACTTTTAACAAGGGAGACATGAGACATCATGTAACATATGTAAAAAGCACATTGATTTGGTGCAGAAAGGTGGGACAGTTTGAAGTGGGGAGGGGGCTTGGGAGCTTTCAGGTCACAGGTAGGTGGGAGACAAACAGTTCCATGCTTTTGAGTTTCTGGTTAGCCTTTTCAAAGGAAGCAATCAGACATGCATTTTTCTCAGTGAGCAGAGGAATGAATTTGAATAGAATGGGAGGCAGGTTTGCCCTCAGTGTCCCCAGCTTGAATTAACACTGACATTTTAAATATCTAGCCAAGACAAAAATAAAATTCAGACAAAATGTATGCTGACAATTCTGAAGGCATTTCTATTTTTATTCCAACAATCATTTTAAAGCTAGCTTGTTTAATATAGTAATACTTAAGTGACATGAACTTGAAAATTGCTTAGACTTATTTACTTATGAGTGTTCTTTTACTTGTAAGCCAGTTTGGTAGACACAACATATAACAATAACTGTACGTGCAAATAAACACATCTAGACATGTATACACACACATAAATGAAGATCCAATAGCTGGGAACGTTAGCCATGAGATAGCGATACGAACTTGCCGGGTTTACTTTGCCCGTGTAGATAAGTTAATGAAGGCTTTGAACCAAATTTTTGGATAAAGCAGTCTCCATGGCAGTTTAATTTTTAAGGCCAAACCTTCCCAGACTCCAAAGAATACTGTGGCCAAACAGTATCAAAGGAAGGCGTCACATGTTAACCAGGCCTCCTGCTTAGAATAGCAGCACAAAAGTCTGGATCCATGCAACACCATCCCACTTTCCCATTAGAGAACGAACTCCAGATTCTGAACAATGCTGTGGCCAAGCAACGATGCACCTGTGAGAGAAAATTCTAAGGAGGGCTTAGTACTAGGGTCTCAGAACCTCTGCTGAGAGCATCCACTTTTGGGAGGCTGAGGTTCACAGGGTCCCCCGGAGCATCCTCCTGTGGGGTTCAATCTTAAGAGTGTCAGACATCTCTGACCTTAGATGGGCACCAGTGCCACTTTGCATGCTTTCCCTCCAGAGCCTACTATAAGCTGTCCTTTGGTACCAGGGTGTAATCCCTGACTTTTAGCATCCTTATAATTTGATAAGGCCACACTTTCTTATGATTCCTATTCCGTGAACTTTAATGATAGGAACTGGAGGCTGGGTGGATTTCTTTTGCCCTTAGCCAGTTAAATAGGGGAAGGAAAAAATTTAGCATAGGAAAAGAAGGTGTAAGTCACCTGAGACATGTGCTAGTTTGCCCCTAGCTGAGCCACATGTAGGGATAAGGGACCACGAGTGAAAAACATAAAATAAAGAGTCTTCCCGGTTCTGGGCAGAACAGTCATTCCCATTCATTCCAAGGCCTTCAGGCAATACCAGGTAGTGACCCCACCCAATTGCCCTCAATTTCCAAGGAGTTGCTAGGAAACAGCCAGTGAAAGACTGAAAAAGAAAGAAAGGAAAAAAAAATAAAAATAAAAAAGACTCTGGTCCCTTAAGCAAACTGGGCAAAACATGGAAACCCCTTTAGTTTCACTGGCCGCAGCCAGAAACCTGCAGCTGTTTTCCTGTTTAGGCACTGCCCAGCAAGGGTTCCAAGTTGGAAAGGAAAAGAGAGAGAGCAACAGAGAGAAAGAGAGAAATATTCCCCTGTATGGAGCAAAAAGGAAAGGATGAAGGAGAAAAATAAATCCCAAGCTTTGGCCTACCTTCTGGAATTTCTCCTGGCTGGCTTGCCAAAATATGTTCCTGGTGGAGGGCGGCCAAGTTATTGACATCTTAAACACAGAATTGGACAAGATGTACAAACAAAGTAAGGAAAGAATGAAGGGATTTATTGAAAATGAAAGTACACTCCACAGTGTAGTGTAGGAGCAGGTCCAAGCATAGGGGCTTGAGGGCCCCATTACAGAATTTGTGGGAGTTTAAAATACCCTCTAAAGGATTCCATTGGCTACTTGGTGTAGGCACTATGTAAATGGAGAGGATGAAATACAGTTTCAAAGTCAGTTACTTGGAGTATGCCCTATAGAGAGGATATTTTTTCTCACAGCTGAAGGGTGAATTGACATTATGTTCCCTGCCTCTAGAACTTATTTTCCTGCCTCAATCTTGTTCTTCTTTATGGCCGTGTAGTATGCCATGGTGTACATGTACCATATTTGCTTTATCCAGTCCAATGTTCATAGGTATTTAGGTTGATTCCATGTCTTTGTTACAGTGAATAATGCTGCAATGAACATATGTGTACAAGTGCCTCCAAGGCAGAAAAATTTATATTCCTTTGGGTATATCTTCAGTAATAGAATGGCTGGGCCAAATGGTAGTTTGGTTTTAAATTCTTTGAGAAATCTCTAAACTGCTTTCCACAGTGGCAGAACTAATTGACATTTTGACCAGTAGTGTATAAGTGTTCCCTTTTCTCTGGAACCTTGGCAGCATGTTATTTTTTGGCTTTTAATTGGTGTGAGATGGAATCTCATCAAGGTTTTGATTTGCATTGTTCTAATGATTAGTGATGTACAGTATTTTTTTATATGCTTGTTGGCCAAGAGTATGTCTTCTCAGAAGTGTCTGTTCATATTCTTTGCCCATTTTTAAATGAGGTTGTTTGTTTTTTGCTTTTTAATTTGTTTAAATTCCTTACAAATTCTGGATATTAGACCTTTGTCAGATGCATCATTTGCAAATATTTTTCCCATTCTTTAGATTATTTGCACTGCTGGTAAAGCTCTTTTAATTTTATTATGTCCCCTTTGTCAATTTTTGTTTTAGTTGCAATTGCTTTTGACATCTTCAACATGAAATCTTTGCCAGGGGCTATGTCCAGAAGTGCTTCATAAGCAAAGGAGAAACAGGGTCTTTGCAGACAAGCAAATGCAAAGGGAATTCATTACCACCAGATTTGCCTTTCAAGAGTTCCTTAAGGGAGTGCTAAATAAGGAAAGGAAAGATCATTACAAGCCATCACAAAAACACCTAAGTACATAGACCATTGACACTACAAAGCAACTATACCATCAAATGTTTGTAACATGCAGCTCACAACATGATGACAAGATCAAACCCACACATATCAATATTAACCTTGAACATAAACAGGCTAAATGCACCACTTAAAAGTAAGCATAGAGTGGCAAGTTGGATGAAGAAGCATGACCCAAGTCTATGCTGTCTCCATGAGACCCATCTCCCATGCAGTGATACCCATAGAAAGAAAAGTGATAGAGAAAAATCTACCAAGCAGATGGAAAACAAACACACAAACAAAAAATGCTGAGGTCGTTATTCTAATTTCAGACAAAACAGAGTTTAAACCAACAATCGAAAAACACACATAAAAGGCATTACATAATGATAAAGGTTGTAATTCAACAAGAATAACTATCCTAAATACACATGTTCTTAACAGTGGAGCACCCAGATTCATAAACAAGTTCTTAGAGACCTACAAAGAGAATTAGACAAGTACACAGTAATAGTGGGAAACTTCCACACCCCACTGACAATATTAGACAGATTGTTAAGGCAGAAGCTAAAAACAAATTGAGAACTGAACTTGACACTTGGACAAATGGACCTAACAGACACCTATAGAACACTCCACCAAGCAACAACAGAATACAGAAACATTCTTCCCATTTTCACACGGCACATACTCTAAAATCAACCATATGATTGGCTATAAAACAATTCTGAACAAATTCAAAAAAAAATTATACTAACCACACTCTTAGACCATAGCATAAAAAAAATGAAAGTCAATACTAAGAAATTCTCTCAAAACCATACAATTACATGGAAATTAAATAATTTTCTCCTGAGTGATCTCAGGGTAAACAATGAAATTTAAGCAGAAATCCAGAAATTCCTTAAAACTAATGAAAACAAAGATACAACATACCAGAATCTCTGGGACATAGCTGAAGTAGTGTTAGGAAGAAAGTTTATAGCACTAAATGCCACCCACCATATCAAAACCTGACAGAGGTGCAACAGAAAATGAAAACTTCAGGTCCATATTCCTTTGAAAGAATTAATAAGATTGAGAGACCACTAGCTAGACTAATAAAGAAAAAAGAGAGAAAATCTAAATAAACACAATCAGAAATGACAAAGGGGACATTATCATTTTGTTTTTCTGTGGGATTGGTAATCAATCCCACAGAAAAACAAAAATCCTTCAGAGACTATTAAAAACACCTCTATATGCACAAACTAGGAAACCCAGAAGAAATGGATAAATTCCTGGAAAAAATACAACCTCACAAGATTGATCCAGGAAGAAATTTAATCCCCAGACAGACCAATAATGATTTCTGAACTTGAATCAGTAATAAAAAGCCTACCAACCAGTGAAAGCCTAGGACCAAATGGATTCACAGTCAAATTCTACCAGATGTATAAGAAAAGCTGGAACCATTCCTATGGAAACTATTCCAAGAAACTGATGAGGAGGGTCCTCCATAACTCATTCTACGAGGCCAGCATCATTCTGATACCAAAACCTGGCAGAGACAGGGACAAAAGAGCTAACTTTAGGCCAGTACCCGTGGTGAAAATAGATGGAAGAGTCCTCAACAGAATATTAGCAAACTGAATCCAGCAGCACATGAAAAACCTAATTTACTATGATCAAGTAAGCTTTATTCTTGGGATGCACGGTTGATTCAACATACACAAGTTAACTATTTTGTAATATCAAATTCATCATAATGTTTCAACAAACTAGGCATAAAGAAATGATCTCAAACCTCACATCCAACATCATTTCATAAATCAACTTAAACTCAACTAAAAAACAAAACTATTTTGTATTCAAAATCATGAGACAATTTCACGGCAATCATTTCACCCGAACTAAACAGATGCAAAGAAAAGGTTTTCAATGAGAAACTCAACATACGTCATGTTAAAAAACCCTCAACAAATAGGCATATCTAACAAAAAGTAAGTATGCAAGTTTTTCTAATTTTTGTATACTAAAAATCAAACTCTAACATCACAAAAAATTCTAATCCCAAAATGGGGTAGAAGCTGGAACCATTCCCCTTGAGAATTGAAACAGATTGATTCAAAATCTTCAATCATTTCAACATGCCATTCAATGAAACTCAACATACGTCATGTTAAAAACCCTCAACAAACTAGGCATATCTCAAAGTAAGAATTTTCTATGACAAACTCACATCCAACATCATCCCAAATGGGTAGAAGCTGGAACCATTCCCCTTGAGAATTGAAACAGATTGAGGATGCTTACTCTCACCACTGCCATTCTACCTAGTGCTCAGCGTCTTAGCCAGATCCATCCCAATTCTGTTTTCTACAGGACGAGTAGATCTACCATCACTGAAGAGTGAATTATTAAGTAACACTGTTTTACATCTTCCTGATCCTCTATGTGCTCCTCTCTCTCTCCCTCTCTCTCTGTCTCTCTATATATATATATATATATATATATATATATATATATTTCTTTTTTGAGACAGAGTCTTGCTCTGTCGCCCAGGCTGGAGTGTGGTGGCGCGATCTCGGCTCACGGCAAGCTCCGCCTCCCGGGTTCACACCATTCTCCTGCCTCAGCCTCCTGAGTAGCTGGGTCTACAGGTGCCCGCCACCACACCCGGCTAATTTTTTGTGTTTTATACTAGAGACGGGGTTTCACCTTGTTAGCCAGAATGGTCTCCATCTCCTGACCTCGTGATCCACCCACCTCGGCCTCCCAAAGTGCTGGGATTACAGGCGTGAGCCACCGCGCCCGGCCTCTTTTCTTAACCAGATCCAAGGCTTGGGTACTAAAGAGAATCTTTACTTACTTAGTCCCATGGAACCCCAACAGTAGTCATTATATAATTGTTGAAAATAAATACTACTAGGCATTTATATTAGTATTACTTCTTCAAGGACCTGACATTTTTGAAGCTCCTTTCCCTTTTTGCTCAGATCACTGTCCAATCTGCTCCTTAATTTTTCTAACAAATGATTTGTTTTTTTCAGACTTATAAGTATGCATCTGTAGTTTATTAGAAACTTTAATTTTTGTATACTAAAAATAATTTTAAAAATGTATGCAAACCTAACATCACAAAAATTGCTAATCACCCCAACACACTGGAAAAGTTTCAACCTAGAAGAGAGAACAGGTAAAGTCCAATCTTGCTCGTTCTCCCTTTTTGAACTCTGCATTAAGGAAAAAGAAGGAGAAGAACACACCCTTCTTTCCCTTCTCAGTTGATGGGAGAGGCAGAACAATGAAAGTTTTAAAACCTACTGGGATCTCAATAACTGAAAATGTTTCTGAAGTTATGGAATCTGCACATCCTGAGAATAGGAGAACTGCTCCCAAGTGACGAAGTGGAACTTTATATAGACTATATTATTTGATGTGCTCTTATGGTTTTCTTTAGACAAGATATATTATACAAATATGATAGAATAAAAATTGACTACTACTTTAATAGTTTGAACTTGTTATGGTACTAACATAAAATAGAATTAAAATAGACAAAGGAAAAGTAACTGTTGTACATTAACCAATATGTATCATGCTTAATGTTTTCTTAAACATGAGATCAAAATGGAGCACAGCCCTTTTAAAACTAGTTTGCATTAAAGGTTTGTGCCCACAGTGATTTGTTTTTCATATTCATTTTATTTTATAAAAAGAGAAATGCATATTCATAAGAATTATGAGGTAAAGCCTGGAAGTCAGATATTCAAATAACTCTTTTCTTTGGAAACTCCCTCAGGCTATCATGATTGATTACTCCTAATTTCCTTTTGAAACAAAATGTCAGGCATAGATCCTTAACAGAATTTGAGCTTTAAGTGTTTTGCCAGATCAGTGGCTAGAGTTGAAATAAAATCTTTCGAGTGGGCAATAGAAAAACATTTTAAAATCAGCCTAAATTTTTTCCAAACACTTTGGAAAAAATTATAGTAAATATTATTTATTGAAACTTTTAACAACTGAAGCATAAGTGTATATTGATGGTATGGACAGGTTTTGTGGCTGTTCATAGGAACAAGAATAAAAAGGAAAGACAAATGAACACTGTTCATAATCTATAGCTAATTATTTGCACTATCACAACATAAAGAGATGCTATAACACTAAATGATTATTGGAAAAATACTAATAGGTGGTTAAAAATAGTGAAATTTAGATTTCAATGATCTAATCTATATTGAGAGTTGTTTTGTATAAAAATGACTGAAATTGCATATCTTTTACAAAATTAAGATGAAGTGAAAGCTTTGATTGGGAGATTATCTCTCAAGTAATTTTTAAAACAACATTTTTTTTAAAAACTGCCTTAAGCAGTTAAAATTTCTTCCCTGTTTAAGAGCTGTATTTTTGCCTTCAGTAGATATTTACTCATTAATCTTTTGTTATAGTTCCTGAGACATTTGTTCTTGCTGGCTCCCAAAACTTGTCAAGTCACTTAAATGTTCTGTCTTTGCTCTGACCTCTACCGCCCTCATAACCTGTCTCCCATCCACGCCACTGTACATATAAACTAAAAGTTGAGCTGCCTTCTACCTTTAATGTATTGACATTAGTGGTATTTTGAAAAAGTTAGTGTCTTCACATTGGATTCCAAAAATCTTTAAATGCATGTTTTCCAAAAATTTCAATGTTAGGCATTTTGTCCCTATTGACAGCAAGAAATCATCATCATCATTATTATCATCATCATCCTTATAATTTATTGAACTCATACCATATAAAGAGCACTTTAAAAACCCATTATATATTATTGAATTTAATCCTGATAACATTCCATATGGGAGAGTATCCCATAATACTCTCATCACAAGATAATTTAATTGCATCTGAAAAGTTGTTTTGAATTTAAGATACCATGTATTACTCTGGTCTCATACTGCTAATAAAGACATACCCAAGACTGGGTAATTTGTAAAGGAAAGAGGTTTAATTGACTCACTGTTTCACATAGCTGGGGAGGCCTCATAATGATGGCGGAAGGCAAAGGGTAAGCAAGACACGTCTTATATGGTGGTAGGCAAGAGAGCTTGTGCAGGGGAGCTCCCATTTAAAAAACCACCAGCTCTCATGAGACTTGTTCACTACCACAAGAACAGTGTGGGGGAAATCCCCCACATAATTCAATTATCTCCACCTGGCCTGTCTTTGACATGTGGGGATTATTACCATTCAAGATGAGATTTGGGTGGGGCCACAGCCAAACCATATCATACCATATTCACAGGTCCAGGGAATTAGGATACAGACATCTTTGGGGGACCATAATTAAGCCCCCACAATAACATGATATAAATGATCCTTGAAAAAGGTGCTTTTCTTTCTTTTCATGTATAATGTTGACGGCAATTGTCTAAATCCCTGTCTGAGTACCAGAGGACAAGATAATGACAAATAAATACATGTACACCATGTTTACAAAAGTAATAAAATAATAGGCTTACTATAGAAGATAAGAATCATAATGCACTTTTCCTTTCTCCTTGTTATTTAATCTGAAAAAAAATAATTAAAATATTTATAAAATTCTATAGATTCAATTTTTAATTAAATTGAGAATGTACTTTAATATCATTTATGCCAAATACTATAGTATGCTTTCTCATTTATTTGAAGATTTATCAACATAACTTCTCAGAAGTATTTTTCTCAAGACATGTTATTTACTATAAATTATTCCAATGCATATTAATACAAATGTAATGTTCAGTTTGTTTTTAATTTGGAGAAGGACAGAATACAATGTAACAATCTGAAGATAAATCAATGACATTAATAAAATTAAGGAGATTTAAATCCTATGAAAATAATAAAATATACCTCATTGGTATCTGACATGAGCAGTAAAAATCATACAAATTAGTTTCTCCCTTGTTTTTATTCTGAAAATATCAAGATACTGTTTCCTCTGGTAATTTAGACTGCATGTGAATAACATGTTGTTTTGTGACAACAAGCTTTGTCACTGTTTCAGAGAGAATATTGTTGTCTTATGTTTAGATGAAACCATTGAATTGTTGGGAATATAAATAAAATAAGCTACTTTAAAAAATGTAAAAATTCCAAGACTTTACTTGAGAAAAAGGAAAGCAGTTTTCAAAGCTTTCAAAACAGTGTTTTCTGCTGGAACTAAAACTTAAATACCCTACATTGTAATGTTAGAATGATGTAAAAAGAATACATGAATCTTTTCATAGCTTTAGTATATGACATTTCTCTTATATATTGTCTTAGTGAGACTAGGTTCTCTATTACTATTATATTTAAGAACAGAATTTCTTTGGAGATAAATTTATTCTCTCAACAAGTCTACAACTAGAAATCTGCAGCACATTTTAAAATGCTCTTATTTCTGAATGGAAGTAGTGTTTTTACAAGAAATAAAACATTTGGATTTCTCTTTATTTCTTTTTTTTAAGAAAAAAATTTAAAATATATTTGAGTTTATTTCTGGGTTCTCTATTCTGTTCCATTGGTCTATGTGCCTATTTTTATATCACTACTATACTCTTTTGGTGACTATAACCTTATAGTATAGTTTCAAATCAGGTAAAGTGATTCCTCCAGATTTGTTCTTTTTGCTTCGCCTTGTACTGGTATAAAACTAGGCGCATAGACCAATGTAACACCATAGAGAACCCAGAAATTAAGCCAAATACTTACAGTCAACAGATCTTTGACAAAGCAAACAAAAACATAAAGTGGGGAAAGGACGCCGTATTCAATAAATGGTTCTGGGATAATTGGCAAGCCACACGTAGAAGAAAAAAACTGGGTCCTCATCACCTTATACAAAATAAACTCAAGATGGATCAATTTCTTAAATCTAAGACTTAAAACCAAAAAGATTCTAGAAGATAACATCAGAAAAACCCTTCTAGACATTGGCTTAGGGAAAGATTTCATGACCAAGAACTCAAAAGCAAACACAACAAAAACAAAGATAAATAGGTGGGACTTAATTAAAATAAAGAGCTTAATTAAATTAAAATAACTTAATTAAAATAAAATAATGAAGGACCCATTCTAAGTTGTTAGGCTCTTGAGCAATGCTTCTACTTAAGTTAGACTCCTACCATTCTGCAGAGACTGAAAGATAGAGGTACTATCTCCCTTGATGATTACATTTTAAATAGTGGTTTGTGGGTCATTGAGAAAAATATGCCCTGGTTATACATCTTGCAGGAGGTTTATTTAGCTTTTACAAATATTTACTTTTAGTTTAAAGATACAGATAAAACTTACAATGACAAGTTTCTAAAGCAAATGCTCTAAGAAACAAGAGGGGAGAAATTTCTTCCTTTACTTTCAGCAGGGAGCAGTCAACCACTTTTTGAAAATTTAAAATTTGCATTTTCACTTATAAAGATCCGAAACTTGGCCAGGAGTGGTGCTCATGCCTGTAATTCCTTTGGGAGGCCGAGGAGGGCGAATCACAAGGTCAGGAGTTCAAGACCAGCCTGACCAACATGGTGAAACCCTGTCTCTACTAAAAATACAAAAATTAGCCGGTCATGGTGGCACGTGCCTGCAATCCCAGCTACTCAGGAGGCTGAGGCAGGAGAATCTCTTGAATTCAGGAGGTGGAGGTTGCAGTGAGCCAAGATCGTGCCATTGAACTCCAGCCCAGGTGACAGAGTGAGACTCTGTCTCAAAATAAATAAACAAATAAATAAAATTTTTTAAAAACCCGAAGCTTTTCCATGCATAGCTGTTCCAAGCATTGCGTCAGCAATCCCATTTTGTCTTTCCACCCATGCTACCTTTTCTACCTAGTCTTCATAAATAATGAAGTTGATATTTTGCTGTTTCATCTGCTGTCTTTGTGCCTTTGTTTCTCAGACATGCATGGGGGAAAAGGTAATACTGAAAGATCCCTCAAACCCCAAAACATTTCGTATGTGGGTTTTCTCCCTATTAATGCCAGGAGGTAGCTTCAGGATCAGCATAATTAAGATTGGGAAGAAGTCAGTCACACTTTGTGGAATTCTTTTTCTTACATGGCTGGGTACCAAATGTGTTCTTGTCTTATTTCCCTCCTGTGGTATATTTAAATCAATGTGATTCTTTCCCATTTATTTTATTTCTCTCAGTAAACTACATTTTCTTCGTATTTATCTTATAGAACAAGAAATTCACCAAAGGCTTTAACAAACTTTTAAATACTTATTCTCCTCTAATTTGTATTAAAAAATCCAAAATGCAATTGTGAACATACTATATTTAAAAAGTAGGAATGGAGTGAGATGCCAAAGCTGGAGACATAGAATTCAGTGCCACGAGATAATAACCTGAATGATGAGAGAAGATCATTTCACCACTTGAAAGAGGACAGTGAAATAGGGTCCGAGGGGAAACTCTTAAACCTCAAGGAAATTAAAAGAGAAGAAAAATTAGGAAATGGGTATGAGCAGTGCAAATGCTGGGATAAAATTAGGAAGGTGCAGTGTTCCCAAGTTCAATAAATGACAGAATTTCAAGAACATAGGTCTATATATAGTGCCATATTACACAGACTGGGCAAGAAGGAATCTGAGTAATAACTCATTATTAGACAAGGAAGAAGGCATTAGGTTAATGTGAGATTTTAATTTTTGGTGAGAAAACTCAGACAAAAGGAAATTTAGAGAGAAAATCTGGTACAATTGTGTTATAATACTTGATAGATTAATTTTGGGGTAAAAAGGAGCAGAAAAATTAAGCTTAGTTGGTAGGTAGACATAAGAGTTATCACTAATGTCAAGATCTGTGTTGAGTTAGTTGTGAACCTTTAAAATTTGGGACAAATGAAGGATCACGAAACCTGATCAAGCTTGTCCAATATTGAGAAATTTTATTAATTTCATAGAGCTACCTGGATTGAATAGGAGGTAGAGCAATGAATGTCACTAAAGTCTTCAAGATGGGAATTTGAACAAGAATTGAGATGCTTGAAGTGTTGATTTTTCTTATGTTTGAAAATGACCTATCTTTCCCTTTATTTAGGTCATTCTTAATGACTTTCAATAAAGTTATAATTTTGCCTGTAGAAAGAAAGATTTTGCCTTTGGTTTTAAAGAGTCTTCCTAGTAAGATATAATTTATATATGTAAAAGCACACACATAGTAGGTGTGTAGTTTGATGAATTTTTGTAGTTACTTATAGTAATTTAGCAGTGGCTTTAAATTATGTATTTAAAATTGTTGTTCTCTGTTATTTCGTATATAGAAGTGTATTTAGCTTTCGGAGTCTCTGATAGCTCCAAATTTTGCATAAATCTCTTATACTAATATATCATCTGTAGTTCTGTATCATGATAGCTTTGTTTTGGCATTGGCATGCTTTATTATTTTCATTTCTTTTTTCTTTTTTATTGTGCTTACAATCCTCTTCAGTATAATGTTACATAGAATTGGTGATAACGGAAATTTATTTATATTTTATTACCAATTTTACTGTGAAGTTTTATTGTTTCAACTTGAGTATTCACCACATAGTGTTTGATCCTTGTTTTTGGTTAATATTCTCTTTCAGATAATTTCCTTTTTAGGAATCATGAATTACTATTGTATTTTATTAAAAGTTCATTAAAATATCTATTATTCATGTATATTTTCTCTTTTAATTCTTTGTTATATATACATGAATTAATAGGTTTTCTCATGGTTTACTCTAGGTTTAACGTGTTACCTAATTTTCATTTTAATAAATTTTACTTGCTAATACTTTTGAATATGATTTTGGCATCTCTGTTTATGAGTGAGTTCAGCTAGTCAGTCTGTTTTTACATAGTGTTCTTGACATTGACACTAGGTAATACTAGCTTCGTAAAATGTGTTGAGGAATGCTATGGACCAAATTGTGCTCCCCTAAAATTCATATATCAAAGTTGTAATCCCCAGTGTGACTATTTGAAAATAAGGCCTATAAAATTACTTAAGAGATTAATCTGTTACTTATAAGCTTATTAAAGTTAAATGGGATCATAAGGTTGGCATCCTAATGTGATAGGATTAGTGTCCTTATCAGAAGAGACACTAGAGACACTCTTTCCCTGTAATGTGAGAATACAGTGAGAAGACAGTATCTGCAACACAAGAATCTTAACAGAAACCAAATCAGCCAGCACATAGATCTGGGACTTCTCAGCCTCCAGAAATGTTAGAAATTAAATTTTTGTATTTCAGGCCACCCCGTCTATGATATTTTCTTATGGCAGCCCAAGCCAACTAACGCAGGGAGGGTTTCTTATTCTACTATACTCTGAAAAGAGTAATCTAAAAAAGTAATCTAAATTTGGAAGTGTTGTTTCATTTTGTTAGAACTCACCTTAAAATGGCAGAGATTTTGTTGAAAGAGTTTTATCTGTCAATTACGTATATGCATGTTACAAGAACATTCTGGCTTAATAGAGTTTCTTCTCAGGTAAGCATAGAACCTATATTATTCTTAATTTTTTTGTCATTTGTCATTGAATTACAAATATTTTGTTATAATTATTTCTTTTTAAAAATAATTATTTTATTGATATACTATACTAATAAATTATGCAAAGCAAGAATATAACTATAAATTTCTGTATGCATATGTATATATTCATGTTACCATCATGCATATAAATCTAAAGAATACCTCTGGCACACCAGAACGTTCCCCTGTGTCCCATTCTAGACAGTGTGTCAGAGATATTCTCTATTTCCATTTTCTTCATAAATTTTGTAAGTTTTGGCAAGTAGGATTTTTCAAAAAATTTGTCAGTTTAACTTGAATTGTCATGAACAAAAAATGTTTCAAATAATTTACTAATGCAATCCCTAGGCCTAGATATTAGTTTCTGGAAACAAACAAAACTGGAGGTATCACATTACCTGACTTCAAGCCATACTACAGGGTTACAGTAACCAGTACACTAGTGCAAAAACAAACACTTAGACCAATGGAGAAGAATAGAGGGCAGAATTAAAGTTGTGCACCTACAACCATCTGATCTTTAACAAAGTCGATAAAAACAAGTAATGGGGAAAAGACTCCCTGTTCAATAAATGGTTTTGGGATAACTGGCTAGCCATATGTGGAAGATTGAAATTGGACCCTTTCCTTATACCACATACGAAAATCAGCTCAAGATGGGTTAAAGACTTAAATGGAAAATCTAAAACTATAAAATATCTGGAAGATACACCAGGAAATATCATTTTAGATATAGGCCCTGTCAAAGATTTCATGACCAAGACACCAAAAGCAATTGCAACAAAAACAAAAATTGACAAACGAGACCTATTTAAACGAAGGTTTCTTCTGCGTGGCAAAGAAACAATCAGTAGTGTAAATAAATTGTCTATAGACTGAGAGAAAATATTTGCAAACTATGCATCCAACAAAGGTCTAAGATACAGAATCTATAAGGAACTTTGACAAAATAACAAGCAAAAACCAAACAACCCCATTAAAAAATGAGCAAATGAGATGAACACTTTTCAAAAGAAGACATACGTGTGTCCAAGAAACATGAAAAAATGCTCAACATCATTAATCATTAGAAAAATGCAAATCAAAAACACAATCAGGTACCATCTCATCCCAGTCAGGATGGCTATTATTAAAAGTCAAAAAATAATAATGCTGGCAAGGTTGTAGAGACAAAGGAATGCTTATAAAGTAATGGTCAGAATTTAATTCATTAAGCCATTGTGTAAAGCACTTTGGTGATTTCTCAAAGAACTTAAAAGAGAACTACCATTCATCCCAGCAATCCCATTACGGGGTATAGACCCAGAGGAATATAAATCATTCTACCATAAAGGCAAATGAACGCAAATGCTTATCACAGCACTACTCATAATGGCAAAGACATGGAATCAATCTAAATGCTCATCAATAGTAGAGTGGAAAAAGAAAATGTGGTAAATATACACTATGGAATACTACACAGCCGTAAAAAATGAGACCATGTCTTTTGCAGCAACATGGTTAGAGCCGGAGGCCTTTATTCTAAGTGAACTAATGCAGAAACAGAAAACCAAATACCACATGTTCTCACTTTCAAGAAGGAGTAAACATTGAGTATACATGAACACAAAAAAATTGAACAACAGACCCTGGAGCCTACTTAGTGGAGGTAGAGAGGAGGATTAGAGTAAAAAAGTTGTCTATAGTGCACTATGCTTATTACTTGGGTGACTAAATACTCTCTACACCAAACCCTCGTGACACACAATTTACCTGTATAACAAACCTGCACATGTACCCTCGAACCTAAAATAAAAGTTTAAAAATACATAAAAATAAAAAATAAAATTAAAAAAGTAGTCCATTTCATCTAGATTTTAAAATTTAGTTTTTTAAAGTGTTCATAATATGTTCTTAACTTTTTAATGTCTGTTGCTTTTGTTATTTTTCTTTTTTCTTTCCTGACATTGGTAATTTGCTTTTACTCCCTTTTTTGCCTTTAACTGTATTATAATATTCAATTAATTGTTTTCATCCTTTCAAATAGCAAACTGTTGGCTTTGTTATTTTTTTCCTGTGGGTATCCTTTCTTTTATTATTTTTTAATTGATTTTTGCTCTTTTATTTCCTTCTATCTCCTGCTTTGGAATTTAACTTGATTATCCTTTTCCAGTTTCTTGTAATAAGTAATTGATTTTCAACATTCCAAATTGTATAATTTATGCATTGAGACCTAAATATTTTTCTCTGCACTTTAGTTGTACTGTACAAGTTTTATCTTGTTATTCTCCTGAAGATAATATTTCTCTTTTTCTTCATTCCACTCTGAAAATTTTTAACTTTGTTTGGCTTTACAGCAGTTTTTCTTAATGTGTTTAGGTGTTTTCTTTTTCTTTCTCTTGCTTGGATATTATGGAGTTTCTTGAGTTTGTGACACAGTGTCCTTTGTTATTATTACAGCAGTGTCAGACATCATCTATTCAAATATTGCTGTAGCCCAGTTCTTTCTCTCCTCTCCTTCTGGATCTCTGCTCTCACGCATATTACACATCTCCGTTGCATCTCATAGGCACCTCAGGCACTTAAAAATAAATTGTCTGACTTTGTTTCCTGTTTCAACTTCAGTATTTGCTACAGATATATCTTCTGTTCTTTAATCTCCTGTTCTTCTTATTAAACACATAAATCAAATTGTTAGCTTTATACATTTTTCAGTTCTAGAATTTATTTTTGACTCTATTTAGTATTTTCTTAATCTCTGAGAAAATTCTCTGTATTTCCTACTAGAAGTTTTGTGAAATTTTCATCAATTATATATCTAAATTATATTTCACCTCACCCTTTTTCTCCTTTTCTGAGAAAACTCTAATGACACATTTTCTCCTTTTCTGAGAAAACTCTAATGACACATAAAAACACATAGGGTCTTTTGTTGCAGTCCCTCTCCCACAGGTCCCTGAAGTTCTGTACAATTCTTTATTCTATTTTCTCTCTGTTTTTCCAACTGGATACTTTTTATTGCTCTGTCTTCAAGTTCATGTATTCTTTTTTCTGCCTTCTCTGATGTTCAGGCTGCTATTGAAGATTTTTTAAAAAAATTTTAGTTGTTTGCATTTTAAGTTCTAAAATATTCATTTGATTCTTCTTTACATGCTCGATTTATTTTCTGGACTTTCTATTTCATAATTTATTTTAAGCATGTTAATATTTGCTCATTAAAATTTTTTGTGATGGCTGCATTAAAATCCTTGTCAGATAATTCGTATAGCTGCACCATCTTGGTTTTGGCATCTATTGATTATCTTTTCCTGTTCAAGTTGAGATTTTTCTTCCTGTTGTCATGATGAAGGATCTTTCATTGTATTCTGGGAATTTTTGCACATCATGTTTTAAGACTCTGAGTATTATTTAAATTTCATGTTTTAGCAGGCCTGTGCCAACATTACACCAGTGGAAGAAGGTGGGGTGCTGCCTTGTTACTAACGATGGAGGCTATAGTCTTGGTTTTTCACTTGACCTTTTTGATATGCAGAGGTGAATATGGATGCCTTGCTACTCCTGAGCAGAGATGCCAACTTGCTGCCTGGAGGAGATGCCCCTTGTTCTTGCTCCCCTTATAGCTTTTCCTGGCAAGATGGTGGTGGGTTATGGCTTGTTACCATTGGATGGTGGTGATGTTTCGAGCTTTCCATTTGGCCTGCTCTGACAGTAGCAAGGAGGGGTAGGAGTGCCTCATTACTGTTGGGGGAGGGGGATGAAAGCCTGGGATCTCTACATGGCCTCCAGCAACTCTGTAGAGCAGAGGCAGGGTTGGTTATTGACTGACAAGGATGAAACACCTAGCTCTTCACTCAGTCTTCTTTTATATGAGACCATTGGAATTTCTTACAGGATTGGCGGTTGGGCTGCAGAATTTTCCATGATAAGGTAATTATTTTCTGAAAACAAATTTTTTTTGGTCTTACTACGTTGCTCCTGTCACTGTTCTTTAGTTAGAAACACAAGACTTTTCTAGGAACCTTTTTTGTGTGCTCCATTGGCATTTGGGGCTAATGGCTTTGCTGGCATCCAGTCTGGGGTATGTGAGGCAAAAGGGAAACCCAACACACTTACAGGTATGCTCTTTGTCAGGTGCTGAAGTCCCTAGTCAGTCTGCCTTTTCCTCTCCACTATTCAGAGCCTTTATACCTATGACTTGTAGATATTGTCTGGAATTTTTAGCTGAACTCAGCAGGAATTAGGGAATGTGTCTACTTTATCTAGGCCTGACTATTACTTTAAATATTAAAACATACTGTTAACATATTTTTCCACACTCAAGTATCTTATTTATTTTGAGTATATTTTCAGAGGTCTAAATTGATGAATAGGTATGTTATCTTCTCATAAGTACTGTGTGATATCTCTCTGAAAGATGAAATTCTCTACAGTGTCAGCATAATGGCAACCATAAGAACAGAAACTAGAACTGAATGAACCAATTTTATGCAGAGAATTACTCTTTTTTTCCTGATTCTAACTAATAAGTCAAGTAATCTGAGACAACTCCAGGATATCAGAAGTGTGGAGGATACTTTACAGGAAAAAATTAAATATCTTTAAATAACTTTGAGAGTTGTAGCTAATTTAAGACAATGAATCTGAACTCTGAGACTATGATATTGTGCCATCTGGCCTGGCAGAACACGTGCCAGACTGTGATTGGTTGTTCCACAATGTAGATAATGTCTCTAGCATTGTAGAAGTTAGAAACTTGTGAGATTGTGAAGTGCACTGATAATGAAAATGCTTAAAATTGCTCCAGTTGATGGCAAGTAGGGAAAACTGTGAATCAAATGTTATGCCATTTTTTGAAAAGTGTAGAGAGAAGCAAATATTATTAAAGATGGTCTCCTCTACTGAATGTGGAGAGTGAAATATGTTGAAACTTTTACAGGAGAGGTCAGCAGGAGAGGAGTTAAGGTGTCTTCAAGTCTTATTTAATAAAAAAAGGGATAACGGTGAAAATGTGTTACCTCTGAGTGTCAAATGGTGGCGCCTTCTCCTGTTAGCATTAATAGTGTTCCACAAACTAAACAGAAGAGAATAATAGAGTGAAATATTTGGCAGGACAGAGAGGAAAGTCCAAGGAAGTAAAATAGATGACTAAGGTATTTGAAGAATAAGAGCCTTGTACCAGCAATTGTGGATAGAGGATAGAGCCCAGCCTCAAACTCTCTCACATCAACTATTAGCAAATCAACCTCAAATATATTAAATTTTTGGAACACTGATGTGTATAATCTTTATCTGTTGGATTTGAAAAGATATACTCCTAGGTTAGAATAAGGAATCGATTTTTCTATTTCCAAAGAGATAGTCAATAAACATGCTCTAAAGAAAAGGTAATAATTTTGTTCTTTTATATGCATTTTTTTAAAAAATGTATTTCTCTTGGTAATGATTCTTTTTGAAAAGTTCTAGTTATATTGTATCCTCCCTTGGGATTGTAAAATATTTATTGCAAAATATTGACCTTCAACTGAATATTTTTAAGATATTTTAGATTATTCTTCATTTTGTCTGTCCCCTTTTAAGATGTTTTTCTTTTTATTCACTTTCACTCAGTATCAGACTGTCATTTATCATGCTACATTTACTGTGAACTGAATTTCACCAGCCAGTTCTTAATGACTCCTTCTACCTGCAAGACAATGCAATAAATCACAAGGAAACACCCCTATTAAATATATATTTTTATGAAAATTTTGAAAACCATAAATTAAATTTTTTTAAGTCTTAAAATTACAAGCACAAGAGTTCCATTCCCAGATACAACGGAATCAGCACACTCCACCCTGTCTGTCCTACTGAATGCACTGAAAAACTTTGACATAATGCATAGAGCAGCTATTTGGAGATGAACTCTCACCAACCTGGCTGTGAGTTTACCACTACTTTTCCTCCAGTATACCCTGGACTGGACGTAAGGTCACCCAAAACCAAGAAGTTGGCACTGGCAGTAAAGAGATAACTCCAAGAAAAGCCATGTAGTTCTGGCTTAAGGAAAGGAGCCTCCTACATTTAGAAAAAATGAGAAAATTTCTCCCATGTGTTTTATCTTCTTTCACATGCACACTAGCTCTAAAGCAGTTTGGCTACAGGGATTGTGATGGTAGCAACAGTTGCAGCAGAAGCAGTCACCTGAAATTCTGAGGAAAGAAGCTCTTCCACTCTTATCAGAGAAACTGGAGTCCCAAGAGGACGGATCCAGCTTCCACTGTTTTTTATTTGATTGTTTGTTTTGAGATGGAGTTTCACTCTTGTTGCCCAGGCTAGAGTGTAATGGCATGATCTTGGCTCATCGCAACCTCTGTCTCCTGGGTTCAGGCAATTCTCCTGCCTCAGCCTCCCAAGTAGCTGGGATTATAGGCATCCACCACCACACCCAGCTCATTTTTGTATTTTTAGTAGAGACAGGGTTTCACTGTGTTGACCAAGCTGGTCTTGAACTCTTGACCTCAGGTGATCCACCCACCTCGGCCTCCCTAAGTGGTGGGATTACAGGTGTGAGCCACTGAGCCACCATTGTTTTTATTCTCTCTGTGTTGAGCTATTTGGCCTTAGATGTGGTTGCATTTTCAGAAAGTACATAGTGAGTGAGTGAATAAAACCATAGCTTTCTGGCCAGAAGACAGACAAATGAGTCCCAGGGAGTTAGAATGTGTTACAGATACCACAGAGAGGTAAAAGCTCAAGATAGCAACCTCATAGCCATTTATGAATTTCTGAGATCACCCCTAAGCTGAATGTATGTAAAGCTAATCTAATGCAGCATGCAAAGTGTTTGAGATTTGAACTAAGAGAGAAACCACTGCCCAGGTTCCAGACTGTGCAGTGGGTAGTGCACATGCAGAACACATCCAAATAGCACTTTGAAAAGCCTTTGAAAATGTAACTGAGGTGGACACCACAACCAAAAGAGAAGATTGGTTACAACTTGTAGCTCAAATCCAATCAAGTGGTTAGCCTGCAACAACAAAAACGGTCAACACTCTTTATGTTTAAACAATATCCAGAGCTTCAAATCATAATATACAAAATGTTTAGGATACAATCTAAAATAACCCAACATATTCAGAACCAGTAAAACTGAAATCACACACACACAACACTCAACAGACACCAATTCTGAGAAAGCACAGGTGTTAAAATTATCTGATGGACTTTAAAACAAGTAATTAAAACACTCTAAGAAGTAAGTTCAAACACATATGAAATAAATGGAAAGACAGAGTCTCAGCAAAGATTTAGATAGTGTGAGGAAAACCCAAATAGAACCTTTATAACTGAAAAAGTACGGTAACAACAACAAAAACAAACAAACAAAAAACAACTCTTGCTGAATTGACTCAGTAACACAAGGGAGATGATAGAGGGAAGAGTCAGTGAACTGGAAGATATATTAGTAGAAATTATCCATCTGAAAAACAGAGAGAAAAAAGATTGAAAGTTATTAGCAGATACTCATGGATCTAATAAGGTAAATTAAAATGGAGACCAGGCCTGAAGAATCCCTTAGCAGGCAAACCCGGTTAGCAATCTAAACCCTGCTTGATTTGCAAACAAATGAAACTTAACTTGAGCTATTTCTTCCAAATGCTTTAAAGAAAAACAGAATTCAATCTCAACTGACCAAAAGCAGCCAACAAACAAAAATTATGTAGTTAGAGACTTTCCAACAGGATAGACCAAATAAGGCAACTCTATAACTGTAACCAATCAAGTAATTTCTTTATTGTGCTTTTGCATTTTCCCCACAAATATTTGTCTCTGATGCTTTGTCATCAGAACTCAAAACCTCCATTGGGTTGGTGTTCCCCAATTCATGAACTGCTTCTTAAATAATTCTTAAAAATTTTATCATGCCTGAGTTTATCTTTTTTAAAGATCAAAAGATAAAACTGTCATCAAAATCCCAGTAGATAATGTGAAAAATGTATATATTTGAAAAGTAATAGCTGAAAACCTCCCAAATTCGATGAAAGACATAAACCTATAAACTTAAGACGCTCAGCCAAATATAAACTCAAGTGAATCCATGCTCACACATATCCTAGCCCAATAACAAAAACTAAACCAAAAAAAAATATTGATAACAAAACACCAGAGAAAAATGACACTTATAGAAGGCAATTAGAATGATTGCTGATTTCTCATCAGAAACTATGAAGATGAGAGTGAAGTAAAACACCATTTTTAAAGTGCTGAAGAAAAAACCCTCAGTATCCTATATTAAACAGAAACATCCTTCGAAAATGATAATAAAATAAATACAGTTGACAGAAAAATAAGAGAATTTGTAGCCAGGATACCTACTCTAAAAGAATTGCTAGTGCAAGTTAATAAACCAATGAAAATAATACCAGATAAAAATTTGGAATATACAAAGTAGAGAAGCAATACAAATTGTAAGTGTCCAGGTGTATTTATTTCTATTTCTATTGTAACAAATCACCATAAACCTTCTGACTTTACACAGCACAAATTTCGTATCTCATACGAGGTCAGTGATCCGGCACAGTGCAACTGGATTCTCTGCTCAGAGATTCACAGGGCTGTAATTGAGCTGGGCTATGGTTAGGGTTATGGTTAATTTGAGGTTGAAGACCTTTTCTTCCAAACGTATTGGTTGTTGGAAGGCAACATCTTCTTCTGATGCTTCCAAACTTATTGGTTGTTGGAAGACAACATTTTCTTCTGATGTTTCCATGTGGACCCCTGCATGTTCAAGCCAACAGTGTTTTGAGTTCTACTTGTGCTTCAAATATCTCTCCCTTCTCTTTCTGTCACCAAAGATTTCTGCTCTTCTGGCCTTTTATGATTACAGTGGATTCACCTAGATAATCTCCCTCTGAACAACAACTGATTACTAACCTTAATTACATCAGTAAAATCCCTTTTGCTTTTAACATAACAAACATAAAAGTAACACCACAGAGTAGAAATCATGAGGGCTAAAATTCTGCATACCACATTGGGTAAATAAAATATACCATTCTCATTTTAAATTATTTATAAGATACTTGAGTTAAAAATGTAATGGTAGACAAAGATTTGTGTCTCCTTTCTATAGTGACTACCTTTCTTTTATGATCCATTGAAAATTGTCAATTGCTGTATTGTCTCAGGATGTTTACCTAGTATTGAACAAGAATCTTCCATTTCTTAACTGCAGTAATGAAAGTATGTGAGGACTCTCAACTGAGGTGCTATTTTTTTTTTTTGACAAGTAGCAGAAATCCAAATCTAAAATGTGATAATGAATATAAAAATGTAATTCACCCAGTAATAATTTAGAAGGTAAAATTATTTCAGGGTTAGATAATTCTGTGATTTAACAGAGACCAGGAAACCAAGGTTGATCTTTTGTCCCTTTAATGATCTTAATATGATAGTTACTATAATTATTGTATACATTTGTGGGGTTTTTTTGTGATTTCACTTACTAAAATATAAACTTCAAGAGACCATGTCTGTCTCCCTCATCTTTGAACCTATAGTGACTAGCATAATATCTGGCACAAAGTAGTCATTAAATACGTGTTTGTTGAATGAATGAATAAATAAACTTTTAACTTTTCCTTTAATTCTGCCAAATAACAACTGAGAATTTTTGTAAATACAGAATTCTGTAAATTCTGTACATAATTTCTGTAAATACTTTAACAACCAGAATGCCTATAATCAAAGTAGGTAATTTACTCTGAAGTTTCTGCTGTGACTTGGTTTTATGTAAAAGATTTATAATTTTCAGATCTTGGTCCAAAGTAGGTGTTTGTAAGTTTCAGATTCTCTAAAATAATACTTGCATCCATGACTCTTAGTAATTTCTCCATGCCAGGTATAGTATTATCACTAAAACTAAAGCAGAGATAAATGTGTATAGATGTCTTGATTAGTGAGAGGACAAACAAGTACAAATACTAAATAATAGGAGTTAAAGCAAAGGTACTCTCATGAAGAAGAATCACTAAATTTAGACTTAAAGAAGTCATAACAGGCTTCTTAAAAGAAGAAATATCTGAGCTAAATTTAAAGAAATAAACTGAGAAGATGACAGTGTAATTTATTTATTTTGCTGTGGATGTTTAAGCTGTACAACATTATGCTTTTACATACTTACACATAGTGAAATGGGTATTTCAGTCAAGTAAATTAACATATTCGTTATCTCACAGAGTTACTCTCCCCACTTTTGTGGTAACAGTTTCGAAAATCTTCTCCGCAAATTACCAGTCTACAATACAATATTATTAACTATAGTCCTTATACTGTATATTAGATAGGAAATGATATCATTCAGGGAAGTATTTACTGTGTAAAAATGGGGGCATAATACATTCTTTGAAATCTTTCTTCTTAAATATGATGAGCTTATTGTTTTCTAGGTGAGAGATAAAGAAAAAAAATTTAGGAGAATTTAAGTTTCATTTTAAATTAATAGACATGCCAAATAAGTTTCCTATAAAAAGCTTCCTATTTTTCTTTTTCACAATACCATTTTCTTCTTCCATTCACACAGAAGTATTTTCATTCTCTTGCTTGTATTTGTAATATAAATATGTGTGTCTATTTACCATATGTGTATATGTCATACATGTAAATGCATACATTTATGTATTCAAAATATTGTTTTGTAACTTTTAAATTAAATATGTTTGTTATACTTGTTTTCTTTCAATATTATGTTTGTACATTTTATTGATCTTGATTTATGTATTAGTTTATTTTAACTTTTACTGTTATATATTATTAGATAGATATACTGTGCTTTATTTGTTTATTCTAATAGTGATATAATTTTGGGTTATTGACAATTTTATCTTTCTTAAAAACAATGCTTCTATGCATATATTTTTTGTGCACATAAGCAGAAATTTCTTTAGAAAACATGACCAGGCACAGAATGGCTGAGACTCAGTGTAGGAACATGATCAAATTTCCTAGACATTTCTCATTGGTTTCTCTAATTTGTTCTTGTGATTTCTATGCCCACTTCTAGTATATGAGGGATTCTTTTTTTTTTCATATTCTTGCCAAAAATTTGCATTTTCAGAGTCTTAAAATTTTAGGAATCAGCTAAATGTCAAACAGTACATTATTGCTCTTTTAATTTGAATGTTCCTGGTTATCAACCATGGTCCAATAATTTGAACAGGGTGAATAAGACTCTTAACTAGGCAATATGTAGTTATAAATGGGTACAGAGGAATTTTCTGCTGAGTGGCTATTCACCCTTGGACTATGTGGGAAAGTTAATAAGAAAGGAATTGGGAAATTTGAAGGAGGAAGAACAGAAAAACTAGTATTTAGAGAACTGAGGTGAGGACATGGTTGTCACAGAAATATACTGCCTAAGACTGTGGTGACAAGAACACTGGGCTCCACTATGCCATGAGATTAGGGGCTGCCGCCAAAGTATGAGGATAAAACTTTACAACATTGATTGTTGTGCTAGAAATGTTTCAGCTGTTGAGCTGTGCGAGCCAAGACTATCTGTCAAAGCAACTGGTTGAGTGGACATTCACCCTGAACTGCAAAATCAGCCTGTGACTATAGCAATCTTTCTGGGACCTTGGCATGCCTATCCACTCAGAGTTGCATGAAAAAGAGAACACTCAAAAAAAACAAAAAACAAAAAACAAGTCTACTATTTATCTTCCAGTTTGGCAAAGTCCTTCCAGAGTCCTCTATTTGCAGAGCCTAATATCGATCCAGCTGGCATAAGAGTACTATAGTTTGAACAGTCCGGTTTCAGCATCACAAAGCATGATAAACATGGGTGGGTTTGAAGCTGAAAGAAAATAAATTATAACTGGCACAGTCCACCCCTTTGGTCACGCAGTATCAACACATTCCATTCTACAAAAATGTGGACATATATACAACATGAAAATAACTCTGTTTCCACCTAACAAGTTGGATCTCTTCATGTAAGTGTTGACGAGCCTACCTGTTCTCACAAATGAGGAGACATGCAATTCCAACAATTGTATTCATAGCTTCCTCGAATTTAGTTACAGACTCATTGAACATTATCTTACTTAACACTAAATGGTAGAGTTAGCAACTCACAAGCTTGTATAAAGTAATTTAGAAAAAAGGGGAGGAGAAAATATTTTATATGTACATATTAAATATATTCATATTATAAGCAAGGTAAACTATGTAAAGTTTCTATTCTTTTTATTTCTGTCATTGATCCAAGGCCACTATTGTTAATTATTATTACCTTCTATTCTCCTATGTGTCTTTTGCCTTAAATCTAAACCTCAACAGCTTAGAGTTCCTTACCTCTTGGATGACCGAAACCTTCATTCCTAAAGGGTCTCAATCTTCAATGGTTTTTCTTATTTCAGTTACTGTAGTTTTCTGTGGAACTTTACTAATGAGAAAGGAAATACAGCTCCTCAGAGAATCTTCTGACTTTTCGACATAGTTTTCCCATTCCCACTGTTAACAGCAACCCAATTTCCCCTTGGTAATTGGGATCAGTCACTCCAACCAGTAAAGTAGTCCCTTATTTCCCAATTGGTTTACTGGATAAAGGAGCACAGAATGCTTAGGAAAGAGTGTAATATTATAGTACAATAAAAACTTTGTTACATCCCCTTGTGAAAGCATTTACGTCCCAGGAAATGAAGACCCTAAAACAAGCAGAATTCAAGGTTACCAGATCTGGAAGCAAAAATTTGACATGTAAAATAAAGTAAAATAGTGAGAGAAACCTTTTCCACTTCCACCCTTTGATTCTTAGACCCATGTATTTTTGCTCTAGGGAAGACAGAACCATGTAATGGTCTCTGATATAAAACATATACTGCATCCTATAAAACTCTTGTTCTATCTTGTGTTTTCAGGACACTGACTCTTAACTGACACCACAACTCTTATCTTTATTAAGCCATTCCAACCTTCAATGAGGCCAAGCACTTCTGTGTGATAGGGTATATGGAAAGGCCTTTTAATTACATAGGCATAAGCCCATTGCTGCACTTCCTTAGCATTGCAATTAGTTAACTGATTATAAGTGATGCTCTTAATACAATTACATTATTACCGGATGTATTCTGGGATATGCATTTCCCTTTCCTGTGTATAATACTGTGTCAGTATTACCATTCATGGACTTGTGGAGTATCTTAACCACCATATGATACCATTGAAGCTTCATGATCATTCAATTAATTGCCACTATGGCCACTCTGTTCATTAATCCATTGAGTAATCACTGGAAAACCCTGCCATGATTTGGGCAAGAGGCTTATTGACACCCACACAACATGCCATGTTGTCCACTGCAGGAGGTTTCTGGGTGAGCACTCAAATAGAACATGAATATCTTCACTGTCTACTCATTCTGAGCAGCTCGTGGACACATTTCTTCCCGAGACTTCCCTTTCACCAATTTTCTAATCCTAATCATTCCCATCCATCACTATCCAGCCAAACCAATAGCAAGCATACATGAATCCATTAAAAATCATATTTCTGGTCATCTTTATTTCAGAAAACATGGGCTACAAAATGTGTCACTTGAAAATATTCCCATTGGGAGTGTTTTTCTTCACTTCAGTCTTTCTGAGCTACACTTTGAGCAGGAAGCAACTGTTCACTTTCAAATGGTAACAGCATATCTTGCAGAGCTGATTATATTTCAAGGTTTTTTTTTCTTCCTCTTTTATCAACTGGTTATAAAAAACAAACTCTCCATGAAACCAAATGCATAAGCTTATATTGAGGAAGAGGAAGGAAAAGTGGAGAAATCAGTGCCCAAGGGAAGTAACTTACTTGTACCGGGAAATTATTTGTGCCTTCCAGACCTGACTAAGCCTCGTCTCTCATATACTATTTCCACCTGACGGATCACGGTGCACATGCCTAATGGTGTGGACGTGTGAATTGTTTAATTTTATGGTCATGGTGAGCAGCTCAGGTCTCATTGTTACTGAAGCCATATGCTTACCTATTCATTCTCTACTGAAGCCCATTAGCAAATCAGGAACAAAAAACAAAAGGTGTGGGTTTTTCTTCAAGAAACCCAAAGGCTACTCGGAGATTCTCTGTTGGTTCTTGTTAGAGGTTCCGTACAGAACCCTTCTTTGTCATAGACACTTTAGCTATTACGTGGGTCACAACGGCAAAGAGGGATCAGTTTGCACTATAACCTGAACTTGCTTAAGAGCCTTGCCTTGCTCAGATCAGCACTCCAAATTTGGCATCCTTAAAAGTGATTCAATAGATGGCTGAAATAGCACACTTGAACATGGTATATGTTGCCTCCAAAAAAAATTGCCTTCCAGACATTTCATCTCTTATTTGATGGTAATATAAGTTGCCATGACTTTCTTTCATCTTTCCTGGAATAGCTTCACATTCCAGAGACCCCCATACATTTCAGTGAAGTGGTAGATGTCTAAATGTTGGTGAGATTTATCTTTTACCCTTTGGTTTACATATAACTTGTCATGAAAACATTTAAGACATATCTAGTCATGCAAACATCATCAACATAGAGGACCAGTGTAATATTGTGTGGAACGTCAGCATGACTAAGGTCACTGTGAACTATTTTGTGGCAGAGAGGAGAAAAGATGATGTAGCCATGAGACAGGACTATGAATGTGTACCATTGGCCTTGCCAGATAAAAGCACACTGTGTTTGATGATCATTGAAAATCGTTATGAAGAAAGAAGCAACAAGTAGAGCTAAAACTGAAAACCAGTTGTTAGAGGCTGTTTCTTTACTCCAGTGAAGTACACTATTAATACATCGAAACATGCATTGGAAATAAGAGTTACAACATGATTAAGTTTATGAAAACTTACAGTTTTTTGAGCTTTCTCCTGGAATATAAATGGAATAAAATCAATCTTTTCTCCAATTATTTGTTTTTTTATTTTTTTTATTTCCAGATCCAGCTCTCGTACATAGATGGTATTTTTTTTTTATTTGTTTTTTTTGGGACAGATTGTCACTCTGTCACCCAGGCTGGAGTGCAGTGGCGTGATCTCTACTCACTGCAACCTCCATCTCCCAGATTCCAGCGATTCTCTCACCTCAGCCTCTCAAGTAGCTGAGATTGCAGTCACCTGTCACCATGACCAGCTAGTTTTTGTATTTTTAGTAGAGACAAGATTTCACTATGTTGGCCAGGCTGGTCTTGAACTCCTGACCTCAGGCGATCTGCCCTCCTCTGCCTCCCAAAGTGCTGGGATTACAGGTGTGAACCACTGCACCTGGCCCAGGTGGTCAATTTTTAGACTTGTTTTTAAGTTTCATTTATCCATTTAATTTTCCATGTACATAATTACAGTCTTAATTATTATACCTTTATAAAAATCAAATATGTAGCAATTTAAATAGCCATATGCTATTATTCTTGTAAGTTTCAAAATCTCTTCCCAGTCCTTTGTTCTTTTACATAAATTCTAGAATTACCTCTTCAAGTAAAAAAAAATACCTGCAGGACGATGTTCAGATCATATGTTGTTATGGATTGTTTGGAGATGATTAATGCCATTTTAGTGTTTGATATCCCCACCAATATCTTCACTCACTCAGGTTCTTTAAAAAATAATCCTCAAAAATATTTGCAATAATCTAAATAAAGATCTTATACATATTTTATATAAAGTCAGTCAAGTCACAGTGGCTCAGGCCTGTAATCTGGAGCCCTTTGGGAGGCCAAGCGGGGAAGATCACTTGAGGCCAGGAGTTCCAGTCCAGCCTGGACAACATGGTGAAACCCCATTTCTACTAGAAATACAAAAATTCGCTGGGCATGGCGGCACGCACTGTAGTCCCAGCTGCTCTGGTGGCTGAGGTGAGAGGATGGCTTGAGCCCTGGAGGCAGAGGTTGCAGAGAGCTGAAATCATGCCACTGCACTCCAGCCTGGGCGACAGAGCAAGAATCGGCCTAAAAAAAAAAAGGCAAATATAAAATCCATTATACGTATGATGGTGAGAAAGAATAAAAAGTGCTGCCTTTTAACATCTACTTATCTTAAGGAAATACTGATAGTAGGTGGGCAATATAGTTGTCATTGCCTCCACCACTACCCTCCTGTGCTCATATAAGAGAATTTATGAAGTAAAATTGTCACCTAGTTTGTGTGCAGATGTTTTCATAGGTTTTTGGGTTTTTCTATTTTAGCTGTGTATTTTATAGCATGATTTGGGGATATTTAAAAACAGTACCAGTATCATCATCTTCTCTAGTTCTCCTGTATTAGGACTGCTGAGGTCAGGTAGATGCTGGGGGAGAAAATACAGGTCACATTCTCTAATCGATGCTTCTGTATGTAGTTAATAACTTTGCATAAGTCTTTGGACCTCCAAAGTGAGTCCTACATAAAGTAATGTTAAGGAAGCTTTACAGAAAATCATGCTCTCCGTATATTTGTTCCCTCCTCTCTCACACTGTCCTTCAGTGGCTTCAGTGGGACGCAGGGTGTTTTTTTTGTTTTGTTTTGTTTTGTTTTTGTTTTTTTTTAATTGACCAGTAATATCAATTTCTGGACCTAAGTGAGAAATTCAAGAGTTGGCTTAAGGGGGGTGGGTGGGTGAGAAACTAAGTAAAAGTAGACTTATCGTATCTTGATTTTGTAAAAAAAAAAAGTATCTTATTTTGCTGTTTTTGTTTCTTCCCTGACAAAAGCACTATTTGCTATTTGTACCCCAGTCATTATCACAGTGCCTGATAATTTAAGTAAATCAAATTTGATCTGACACATGTTTTTTTTGCAGTGCCTCCTGGGTCTCAGGTATTGTGCAAAGGGCTTCAGATATAAAAGTGAACAGGAACAACATGCTGCCTCTTATTTGATCTAATAAAATATTAAAAGATTAATTATGAAAATTCATCAGGCTCACAAGTATCGGTATATGCCCCCTAATTTTCCCTCACCCTAATCAGAACTAGGAATCTATTACACTACGCTGCAGCTCCCTACTCTAATTCACGCTTGTGTGTTTACTGCCTTCCCCCTCCCCTTCCCCTCACAAAAGTGTAAGCTCATTATACACAAAGCAATGGACTTAGTCACTTTTTTTCTTTTAATAGTCAGAGCATGGGGCGCAAACATTCAATATTTGCCAGTGCATTAGTCAGTTCTCACACTGCTGTGAAGAAATACCTGAGACTGGGTAATTTATAAAGGAAAGAGGTTTAATTGACTCACAGTACCACATTGCTGGGGCGACCTCAGGAAAGTCACAATCATGGTGGAAGGCAAAGGAGAAGCAGGCACCTTCTTCACAGGCGGCAGGATGGAGTGAGTGGAAGGAGTGGAAATGCCAGAAGCTTATAAAACCATCAAATCTCGTGAGACTCACTCATTATCGTGAGAACAGCCTGGGGGAAACTGCGCCCATGATCCTTGACACATGGGGATTACGGGGATTACAATTCAAGGCGAAATTTGGGTGGGAACGCAGAGCCAAACCTTATCAGCCAGACTATTAAATTGATGTAAAGGAAGTAGCAACATCAATCAAGAAGTTACAATTAGGAATCAGAAGCAACAGATCTTAATGTTAATTCTACTATTAACTCATTCTTAAATATTTAAAGCAACTTATGTGGCACAGTTGATGGCTGTTGTAAAACCTTGGCTCTTCTTAGTTTAAAATAATGTGAACAAGAGACACACAGCCAAGCAGATACAACATAGAGCAATTTATTGCAAAGGAGAATGAATGTTCTGAGTGTTGGATGCAGAATGGACAGTATACCATGAGAGATTTCGGGCAGGCCACTCAGGATGATGAGACAGCAAAGACTGGCACTAGGGAGACTCACTTTATAGGAGTCTTACATGGTTATTCATAAGGGATAGGAAAGGGTGTTACTAGTAAGCATGTTCTGGGTGGTCCTCTGGGTGCACGTTTGCCGTAGCTGTACATGCTTGTTCATACATTGCATGTCTCATTAGCATGTTAAATATCTACCCAGGATATGTGTGTGTGTGTGTGTGTGTGTGTGTGTGTGTTTTTAACTATTATCATCAGCAAAGGGTCAGCTTCAAGGCAGGTAAAATCAAAATACGCATGCTCTCTGCAGGGGAAGTCCCCTGCTGGAGAAAGCTTTATTTGAATGAGCTTGAATACAGTGCCAATGCTATTACGTTGACGGTGTGGACTCCATGGTTGCCACATCCCAAGGACATGGTTACCTCCTTGACTATCTAGCCTGCCTCACAACTCTGAGGCCAAGTTTATATTTATATATATACACACACTCACACATACACACATATATATATGCTTATATTATATATTATATTACATATATGAGGTCATATATATATAATGTAAACATATATGGCCTTGTGTGTGTGTGTGTGTGTATACACACACGCGGGGGGCATTTTCAACTGAATTATCTTTGAGAACATATCTCTAGCCTTCTGTTATCAATGTTTGACTTTGATATTGTTATCTCACACTTCTGGAAACTTGGAGTAAGGCACAAAGTCATGCTGACTTTATTGGTAAAACAAATTAATAGCAATAGCTAAGATAAATAAAAGCAATATTAAAGTTATTTTAAAAATAACTAGTATAAAATGAATTAATGGTAAATGCTGAATTATGTACGTAGATACACATGTAAAATGGCATTCTAAAAACATGGGTTTTGGGACAGATTAGGATTGTCAACATTTTCTGTTATAAAGACCATTTAATTACAACTGACTCCAGATCTGTGTCACTCCATACTTTGACTTTCCAGCTAAAAGTACTTTTTAGCCCCTGCAATTAGTTAGTCACTGTGTGAGATGTTAGAGTACAATTGTAGAAAGCTAACATTCAGACAAGGAAAGAGACTTACCTTGAGGTTTTCCTTTACTTTATTGAATGAAGGGGGCATATTTTTGCATACTGACATATTAAAATGTGCTCGTTGAAGGACATACATATCTGTATATATATGGAGGATATATATTAAGGAATATATATATAGGTAGTATCATATTTTATATATGATGTTAAGACATTGAATGGGAAGAAGAAGAGAGGCAAAGTCTAGGAAGTATTTGATATTTTTAAACAAGGGAGCAAAGCAAATTGTGAGAATAAGTTGATGTATTAAGCGAGTAAGAAAATTGTACAGTGCATGTATTTTTAGGAAATCATATTTTAACTGTTGGACATACAAAATGAAAAATAAAGTTTAATGAAGTTTTTCTTAATTAAATTTCTCAAGCAAGATTTTAACAGCCATGTTGTGTGAAAGCCCCAAGCTGTTGGTTAAATCTTATTAGGTTATCAAGTTCCTTTTATATCTAACACTCAATGATTAAAGAGCATCATCAGATTTTTAGTTTGTCTCCTTAACTGACATTTTGTGTTGCTTCACACATGAAAAGCTTATAAAAATATGTTCTTAGGACAAAGAGTAAACATGGTGAAGCAGTATCTTTTCTATGTAAGGTGTTCTATATAGTTCTATACAGACAGAACCTCTTAAAAGAGATAAAATTGCTGATTTTGTCTCTGAAGAACATAAACACAGACATGTACACAGGCATACACACAAACACACACATGCAAACGCACGCACATCTGATTTCAACATTTTCTCCCACAAAGACCAGTAAACTGTCTTTTTCTGAATTAGAGTTATAACACCATGACTGTACTTAAATAATAGTGATATTAATGGTGACCCAAAAAGATGTAAGTAATACTTATATTTTTATGAGTGTACATATCAAAGCAGTGTCATCACATTATATTTTCTTGATTTCAATTTTTTTTAATTATTATACTTTAAGTTCTAGGGTACATGTGCACAACGTGCAGGTTTGTTACATATGTATACATGTGTCATGTTGGTGTGCTGCACCCATTAACCTGTCATTTACATTAGGTATATCTCCTAATGCTATCTCTCCCCCCTCCCCCCTCCCCACAATAGGCCCCGGTGTGTGATGTTCCCCTTCCTGTGTCCAAGTGATCTCATTGTTCAATTCCCAACTATGAGTGAGAACATGTGGTATTTGGTTTTCTGTTCTTGCGATCGTTTGCTGAGAATGATGGTTTCCAGCTGCATCCATGTCCCTACAAAGGACATGAACTCATCCTTTTTTATGGATTACATTAAATCATCCTGAATACAATGGATACATTCACATACTTTTATTGAAAATATCTTAACTTCTCAGCTAAAACTCATAGCCCACATATTCTCACAAGGTATTTGAAGTTTATCTTTACTTAAGAAACCTTAAGTTCTACAAAATATTAAAAAGAACCTTAAGATACCCACTCTTGATAGGAGGAAAAAATAGGACAAGATGAATGGGAGTTTAGAAATGCAATCAGATACATGCAAGGAACACAGTACAAGAATAATTTAGGCTGTCACAAAGCCATGAGATTGCCTTTTTGTTTCTCCTTGAGGATGAATACATTATGAAGGATTAGTAATGCTACAGAAATTGGATCCTGAGGAAAATGTCACCACCTTTTTGACAATAGCTAGCTTTCAGAGCTGAATACAGTGAATCTGGATACCGTGTATGTGTTTAAATGTGTTAGGAAATGACATCACATTATTTATTTCTTCTTTTGTGACTTAGTAAATTGACTTGGCCTATAGTACTGACTTGTGATTTTAATCCAAAGAAGTATTGAATTGTGTTCATAATGCAGCGTAAATGTTCACCTTGATTTTGTGGAAGTTGCACATCTTTTCATAGAAATCTATTTTTAGTAGCAATTCTTTTTTGCCTAAACATGTGCCAGGAAACTTATGATTAGTGTTCTTCAAACTCTGTAACAACAACAACAACAACAAAAACAACCACCCAAAACCCCACCAAGTAGTTTTGTATCTGTATTATGTGCACATTAGAATTTTTAATACCCGATGATAAAGTAATTTTCTATAAAATAATCTATTTGCAAAGAACAGAGGGGGAAAAAAAAACCTCAATACAGTAAATTAGAGGTCAAAATATGGTTCCACAATTCATTATTCACAATTCCAGAATCAGAAAAATACTCCGAAAACTTAAAATATTTCCACAAGTTCTACATAAACTTGTTTGGGGACAAAACCTGACCTGAAAAGATATTAAACTGTAAGTGTTCTTTACTTATGTGAATATTCAAATGTTTTGTTGTAGAAATATCCAAGTGTTTCATTACATGATGTAGCCTCAGGCTCTTCGAGGGTGGTATGCAGCCTATGGACTGTATTACCTTTTCAAAATCTAAACAACTTTGGATATGCTCATAACCCAGTTTCAGGGCTTCAAATAAGGGATATTTTTAAAAACCCACATCGTAATTGCTGATTGATTCGGTGTGAAAATTGGAAATATTGGTAAGGCATACTTCTTGAGAGAAACGTCAGACTGAATTAATGTGTAGTCCAAGGACTAGAAGATTATGACCCAAAAAATTCTAGATTGAATTTATGAGCAAGGAGTGTGTTTGGGCTGAGGTGCTTAAGTAACATGATGGTAGAGTCTGTTAAGGAACCCTGCACCTAAATAAGATATTCTGATGTGTGTTTCGTTTCACAGGTTTTAGGTAAGAGAAATGCTGAGATGAAATCATCCTGAGTTGTCCTCTCTCTGTCAGTCTCTTTAGAGAAAACTATCTGTTTTCCACCAGAAAGTAAGTGATGGTCTCATCCCTAAAGTCCAAAGATAAGCTTTTGTGCTTCTAAACTCCTGTGAGCTTCAAGACTGTACATAGTGCACATTTCTGAGCAGACAAAAAAAGTTAGAGATACCAAGTGACACTTCATCCATCCTTCTGCTGGTAGCAATAGTCTTGGCAAAAGCATTAATCATCTACTTGCTGGTAGCAACCATCTGGAGGAGCGATGGACACACCTTTTGGTGTGAGATCAAAACCTTTGATCAAAACCTTTTGATCTGAGATGGAACAATTTTATCCCCAAACCATCCACTCCTACCACCCATGTGTGGAAAAATTGTCTTTCAAGAAATTGGTCCCTAGTGTCAAAAAGTTTGGGAACTGCTATGTTAAGGGGTTCTACTCACCAAAGTAAAGCCACAGTCAAAAATACCTCGAGGGAGAGCAAAGACTTGACTTCTGGTCATCTCAGAATGCCCAAAACTACAAAATGCATTTTCTCATTCATTTAAAAAAGATTCATTGAATTCAATGACTATGCTTATGATAGAATTTTGATCCTAAAATCATTTTGAAAGATGAAAAACTAAATTTTATGATAATGCAAAAGGTTTAAAATATTTAAATCTATATCAGCAGCATAAATGGCATAGTGACTCAAATTAACCTAAACTTATTGGCAAAAAGAGTCAATAGAGACCTGATTAAATAATGGTATATAATTATTTTCATTTGAATTTAAATAATTTATATTTAAATGTTGCCCAATTATCTTAAAATATTATTCCCTGAAATAATACTTTTAAGAATAGATTTGTATGCATTTTATCAGATTATTTTATCTTCTCCTAAAGCTTTATACTGTTGAAGCACTAAACTTATGAATGGTCACAAATTTATGCAAAGTGAATTAGATAACTTCTCATAGAGTGTCTTTTATATACTACACTAGGGAGGTACGAACAAATAAAATATGTCCCCTTCCTTTAAGGAGCTCACAGTCTTCTCAGGAGAAAATAATCATGCAAATATTTGAGTAAATCCAAGGGAAGTTATAAATGCTATGAAAATACAAATAAACAAGTAGATTCTCTTAACGAATGTGTAGAAATGTATCCATTTTAAGAAATGTTAATTGCACCTTACTCTATTCCATGTATACATATCAAACCAGTATTTTTGTAGTTTTTATATTTTATAAGCCGTATTATATTCTCTGTAATACTACTACTAGCATGTTTCATTTCTCATTGAGTGCTATTCTGCACAGGTTTTTTATCAGGTGAAATGTATTAAATAGGAATTTATTTTAACAAGTATTTTTGCTGAAGTAATAGCAAAATTCAAAGTTTGTTTATTCAATTTACATTATGAGTTGACTATCTTGGTGTTTTCAAATGATCAGAAATTTCAAACTTTTGTAGATTTAATACATTCAAATTTTTGGATAATTATCAATTTCATTGGGAAAAATGCATGCCTCCCACCAGGTCCCTCCCATGACATGTGGGGATTAAGGGATATACAATTCAAGATGATATCTGGGTGGGGGCACAGCCAAGCCATATCACTAAATATTAACTGATTTATAAAAGGTTTTTTTCCCCCCCTTTTTAAAATTTTGGTGCCTGAGTGTCTTTTTTGATTTACCCTTTTGGGTATTAAAATTTTGTATATTTCAATAGAAGTAAAAAATAATTCACCAATAAAAACTTTTGGCACCTTTCCACCCCCATTTTTAAAAGTAATTGAGGTCCAGAGAGTTCTCCATATTTAAAGGTATTGTTATATAGCTGAACATAGTATTTTGTGACAGACTGCAGTACCAAGAGCTCCCTTTGGATTCCTTTCAAGAACAAAAGTGCTAATGGGAAGTAGTGAGAGCTGAACCCAGGGACCAAGAGAGAAAATGTCCTGAAGGAAAGAGAAGTCAAGCTGTTATGAGCATATTTAGAGAAGCCAAATGCAGAACGAAGTCCTTCACTCTTGTGAAAGGTTGTGCCTGATCCTAGTTTGGACAGCTCCTTCCCAAAGTGCAGGAGGTTCGTGTGCTGTGTGGCATGGGAGCTTCCCAGGCAGTAGTTCTATTAGTCAAGGTTATAAACCAAGAGCCCACCCCATGACAGGCTGGTGTGGGATACTCAGATAAACATCAGGAATTTTTTTTTTTTTTTTTTTTTTCTGAGTTGCAAAGAAGTATTTGGAGGGGCTGAAGCTCAGATCACTGCACCGTTTTTATATGTTCTGGACTGTACTTTTAGATGAGGGTTTTAAAAAATATCGATTAGAATTAATAAGTACATTCAAGGCCCTTGAGTTTCCGAAGTGGGCAGACAAAATTAAGTGAATCTACTTAACAACCCTGTTTATCTCACATTTTAAAACAAAACTTGCTTTGACAGACTCAAGGGTAGATTTTTGTTTTTATGGTGTTTCAATCATTGTACTCAAAACTGACCATTATAATAAAGCTGCGTTTGGTGGAAAGGGTGTCTACAATTTCCTGAAGCCAGATTTCATTCATTCATGAATATTCTATTTCTTGAGGTTAGAATGTGGCAGCTCCTCTGAAGGTCAGGTCAGAATGTGTCCACTCAGTGCCCAGTGATCAGAACACATAAACCATGTCCTAATGTGCTGAACTTGTACAAGCCAGATGTAAGCTATTAGACACAATTAGTGATTCAGATTCCAAGGAGCTACTTTTCATGCCAATGGCAAAAATGGAAGATATTAATTGCACTGCTTTGAGTTTCAGCCACTTCAGCTGAATGAGATGTTTTGTGATTTCCCCAAGAGCATGAGGCTTGAAGCTGAAATATATTTCATGACAGATTGACAAATAGGGCAGCTTTGTAAAAACATATTCTAGATTCTAGAATATAAAACAAGAACAAATAATAAAGAGTTTGATTTTCTGTCTCGAATACTAGTAAGTTGTTTTCAAAGGATTATCTTCTTATTTAACATTTCCTTTTTTTATAAAATGTATTTTTTTCTCTATTTTTCTTATATATGGAAATGCATCATTGATATATTCTATATGGATTTTTAATTCAGTAGTAATTTGGCTGTAATTGTAACTTATTTGGATGTTCAGAGTGGGAGTAAAATGTAGAAAATAATCAAATATTAAAGTTTGTTTTTCATTGTAGTAAGCCAAATAATGTCCCTCTCCCCACTATCCTCCCAAATAAATGCTTAAAGACTAGTCATTGGAAGCTATGAATATGTTATATTATTTGACAAAAGGGACTTTGTAGATGTAATTAACATTAGGGAACTTTATATAGAATATTATCTGATTGGGCACAATCTAATCTAAATATAATGAATTTTCTTATTCCATTACCTCAATCATGTTTCTGATCAATGTCATGTCAATCACAGAGGTTCTTTTTGCCCTTTCTCCTGAAAATCACACCTCTATCATATTCTGTCATGATTTTCTGCATTTTGTATCTATCAGTCTAGAGATCTTATACTGTATCAGTTTCTTAAAGCAAAGAACTCTGGCTGGAGACAGAGAGAGATGTGGAGAATCTCCTATGACCCTTGGCTCTTGGAATTTCACGGAGATTTCCAGAATGATAAGGGTTTGAAACACTACCACTGTTTTGGAGACCTGGCCCATGTGCAAGGACTGGAATATGGCCTCTTGAGGTGAAATGTGGCCGCCAGATGACAACTGGCAAGGAAATTAGATTCCACTAATAATGTACATGAGATTGAAAGTAAGTTTTACCCAGGGCCTCTGTAGAACTGTGATATTAGAAGTTTGTGTTGCTCTTGTTCTGGTAAGCACTCACCTATCTCCTAGCCTTGTATGAGTCTATGAATTGCTTTAATTTCTTTACATCTTCCTGGCATTTCTTTCTCTGTTACCTTTCACCCTAACCATGCATACATTTTTGTTAAGCAATCTTTTCTTATCTGCATAGCTCCTTTCTTTCTAGTCTCTTCCCAATCGATTCTAGCTACTTCAGCCTCCTTGCATTAATTCTGAGATCCGGCTTCTCAACTCATTGAGAACACCATGCCTTCTTGTGTTCCCCCTCCCTGAGTTGTATTTCAAAAAGTACCTTAAGTAACAAAAATCCATTAATCACAGGCCTCACCTCATTTATTTATTTTATTATAGACCAACATATGGCAACATCTGTTGTCCAATATCTTAAGAGAGTTTTCCCCACTCTCTTATTGACAAGTTTTTCCACTTGTCAATTTCTTAACAGCAGAGGCAATTCCGTAGTCATTCCCCCATCATCCCATAAAAGGAAGCCCCCACAGTAGGGAATTTTTTAACTGGGACTTTCCACTTCTTTAAAATCATTTTTATTGACTTATTATTTGGGACTTGTCCATGCTGTTGCCTTTTCCAAAGGTGAAATATGACAAATAGACTCTTTAAAAAAAAAAAAAACAAAAAAAACTGTATCTGCAGCTTTCAGAAGCCTTGGCAATCATGTAACTCTTGAACCTGCATCAGCAGAATTATGTCCTTACCTTCATGATTCAAGTCTTCTGCTTGCTGTCTACTGGGGAGAACAAGCAGAGACTGAGGTTCAGGAGAAGTGACAAATGTCAGACTGCAAACGTGAAGGAGAAATGAAATATGAAAGAAATCGAAGCATTATATATTGACTATTGCTTTCAAAGTATTTTGTGTAAAACTAAAGTAGAGTGGTACATTCTGATGAGATATCTGAAATACCAGTATTAAAGAAAAACTACTCTTATTTGTGGTAAGAAGACATGTGTATGCTTTCTAAGTGAAAGAATAAACTATTTGGAAGAGAAACAGAAAGTGGAGATAAAAACATTTGACAGATAAAAATCCAAAAGAGGCAGAAAAAAACAAAATTAAGAGAATAGGGTTGATGGGTGAAATTAACTTTAAAAAGAATATGAATATCGTCTTATCTAACTCTAGAGAAGAACACAAAGAAAAATAAGTATATATTATTGAGATATATATATTTTTTATGTGTTGGGCATTATGTGTGCTAATTTATTCTGTGATCATGAGACACATTAGGTCAATATTATGATTCCTATTTCAAAAGCAAGAAAGTAAGAACTGAGAGTTTAAATACCTTGTCCTGTCTTCTTCAGAAGTCAGTGTGAGCCTTTTACAGCAGAAATATATTCAGGCCATTTTCCTACTCAAGACCTCCAATTATTTCCATCCCACACAGTGTCAAAACCAACAGACTGTGGCTTACAGGACCCACACGCTCTTGCAGGTCCCTGTTGGTTGGAACTCAGGAAGCATCATCTCCTATAGCTTTCCCAAGGGGGATCTGCTTCAGCTACTTGGGGCTTCCTTCTCACTCTTCTCCAAACTCCCAGGGCTACCTCCCCCTCCAGAGCCTTTGCACTTACTATTCCCTGTGCGAGGAATTACCATCATGTTTCTTATTCCATTACCTCAGTCATGTCTCTCATCAAATACCCTCGCTTCAGGTAGGTTCTTTCTGCCCTTTCTATTGAAAATCACACCTCTATCATATCACATCATGACATTTTGATTTTTGTATCTGTCAGTCCAGTTGTCCTATACAGTATTTGTTCAATTTCTGTCACATCCATGAGAAGGTATGTTCCATAAGGAAAGGAATGTTGTTTTGTTTGTTCAGCATTGCAGTCCCAGAGGCTAAATGGATACCTGGCACATAGAAGCTACTCAATAAATATTCATTGAATTAAGGCTGGGCACAGTGGCTCATGCCCTGGAATCCCAGCATTTTGGGAGGCCGAGGCGGGTGGATCACCTGAAGTCAGGAGTTCAACGCCAGCCTGACCAACATGGTGAAACCCAGTATTTACTAAAAAAAATACAAAAATTAGCCGGGCTTTGTGGTGGGCACCTGTAATCCCAGCTACTCAGGAGGCTGAGGCAGGCAGAATTACTTAAACCCAGGAGGTGGAGGTTGGAGTGAGCCAAGATCGCGCCACTGCACTCCAGCCTGGGTGACAGAGCAAAACTCCGTCTCCAAAAAAGAACAAAAAAATTGTTATTGGACTAACAAACAACTGAATGAAGAGCCATACAGCTAACAAATCATGATAACCCCAATTTCAGTTTTTAAATTTCATCGGAATAAGGGAAAGTAAGGATTCTTAGGTAATGTGTTACTAAATGTTTTAGTAGACAGTAAAATCAAGAATAGCTTTTATCTTCGTGGGAGCAGTATAAAAACAGATCCTGACTGGTGGTGTCGTGATAGTCATAATAAAAGCTAAGCTTCACTGAATGATACACATATGATAAACACTTTTACCTTGATAATTGTATCTAACCAATGATTTTATTATTTCCACATTATGGGTATTGAAACTGAAGCTTATATGCTGGAAAACTGAGACCATACTCAGAAATTCAACATTCAGTTCCAGATCTGTGTATCCACAGATTATCTCATAGTTAATCCTGCACTGCCTGAGCAGCTCACTTCTTATTCACAGCTAGACAGGTTTTAATCTGTGCTTAAGAAAAAAATACAACTGAATTTTACTCCATCCTTTCCTATCTCATTTAACAACATTTAATATTAAATAAAGCATTTAAATGATGACCCTATTTATATGACGTCTCTTAAAAATAGTAGAACAAACAAGAGTTTTGCAACTTGTAAGAATTGGTGTGATACTAGTCCAGGGATTCCAAGAATTGATGTTACAGAAAGAGAGACAGGGGTTTAAAAGAGAAGGAAAAGAATATAGTGAAGTCACAAGACAGCAGGCAGAAATTGGCAAGAAGAAATAAAGATGGAGAAGAGAGAGAAGACACATGGATAAGGAGCAGAAGAGAGAGAAAAATGCAGAAGAAGGAATAGGCAGGGAGGTTCATAAAAAACACGACACTGTAGACCCGAGATTCAAGAGGGAATGAGAAAGAACTCATCAGCTTTAACTCTGCACAAACTCACAGAAACCCGTCTCTTTGTTTTTATTTTTTTGTCTTGGCCATTTTCTTGTAAAATTAACATTATTTTAAATTTGCAGATCATAATTGCATATATTTATGTCTATATAATTGTATATGTATTTATTTGTGTATATATATACATTTATATATATATATAAAATTGTGTGTGTATATATATTTGTTTACAATTTGCTGTTTTGATAAATGTATACAGTGGGCATGCCTAAATCCAGCTAATTAAAATAGACATCACCTCATCACCTAGCTTACTTTTTATTTTTTTTCTGGTGAGACATTTGAAATATGTTCTTAGAATTTTGAAACATACAATACATTATTATATACTATAGTCATCCTGCTATGCAATAGATCTCAAAACTTATTCCTCTTGTCTACCTGAAACTGTTTGTCACAAGAGCTTTCAATTTTGTCAAACGCTTTCTGCATTTATTGAGCTAATGACATGGTTTTTGTCCTTTATTTTATTAATGTGATCAGTCACACTTGCTGATTTGCCTATGTTAAACCACCCTTGCATCTCAGGGTTAAATCTCACTTGATTATGGTGATTAATTCTTTTAATATGTTGTTGAATTCACCAAAAACTTTTCTCTTACTGGTATTTAACACCTATGTCTTGGCATCCATACTCTGAACACATCAAAATTCTACCCAAATGCCACAAATATTCATTATTTTGCTTCTAGTGAACATGTCAGTCTTAGTCAGAGCCCCTGGTCCAAATTAATGATGTATGTATCTCACCTCTGTATTACTCCCATCCAACCTTTGTGTAGCTAATATCTCTGGCCAGGAGACACATGCTTAGCAAACATATGATTCACCCATAATTATAATCATCCCCATCTAAGACCTCTTTAACCTGAGCCTCATCTCTAATGCCATTGCCATAATAATAGCTGAATGAGTTTGAGGATGGGGCAGATCTGGGTTGTGGCCTGTATGTATGGTCTTGGGTAAATTAACTTCCCTGTTTTTTGTTTTTTTTTTTCCAATGCAAAAGAATGATTGGTTGGATTCTCATAAGGATTAAAGATAATGTATGAAATGTGTGTTGCACTACATTTGCACATAGTATTATCTTCAAAAGTATAGAAAATATTCATTTCAAAGACTAGAACAAGTGAAGATTAGAATAGTCTGATGAATATAGAAGTTGTATTCTAAATTTACATAATGCAAAAATAAAAATTACTTTACAATTTATTTTAAAAATAATTCATCAAAGCTATTATTTCCGTCAACTTATTTTTTTCAATTTGGCTAACCTCCATCATGCTGAAAGGCTATTTGGATTGCTTGATTTTTCTAGATGCTTCTTTACACAGGAAGATACTATGTTAGAGCATAACATGTTTTCCTAAATAATGTCTGTTACATTATTTGGTGGTTTACAGAGAACAGGTCAGAGTTGATGGATAGTGGGGCCAGACTAGATTATACATCTGAAGAAATCAATAAGTTCATAAACAAACAAAATTATCTTCAGAAACTAAGCACATGTGTTGAATGCTTAATTTACATTACAGCTTTTGCAAAATGAAGTTTGCCTTGTGGCACTTATTATTTTAATAATCTTTTCTACTTTGGAAAAAAATTGCTTAGCATATAAAATAAAACTGTTTTACTTTTCATGTAGTTTGATTTTTTAAAAAAATTTGGGTGTTATTGATTATGGTAGATAAACATCAAGTCACAAAGCAGTTTATATATGAGCACAGTAATTCTTCATCCTGTTTATTGAAGGCCGGTTTGAAATTGAAATGCCATACGCCATTATGAGGAATCAGTAGTTTATGCATAAGGGCAGCCAAGAATAGTTTGCTGAAATTAATGTCGTGGAAACTCTTGGAAAAGCAAATAAAACTCAGAGGTTACTTGTATTCTTCTACATATTATTATCCTGTGTGTATTTTCCAATAATTTTATTTGAACTGACAAATAATCATGCTGATGATAATGTTAGATGGATGATAATTCCTGCTATTTCAGAAATTTAGCAAGAGAGATAAAAGTTAATTCTCATTTCCTATTGACTTTCTGGGCTCATAAAAAGCCAGAATCCTATATTCATATAATCAGCATAAATCAGGAAGAAATAAGTAAATCAGAAACAGATGGAGGTCAGTGTTATTTGATGTGAAATTTATTTTGAAGTTTTAAAGATTTCTTGATTTTAGATGACCCAATGTACTGAAAATGCTTATAATGTGTTTCTCCATGCATAGGCATATGTGACCAAACTGGGGGAAAAAAAACATTGTTTCTAAATAACGTTTTTGCTTCAAGTAAGTGACTATGCAAATTTAACGAAAGGGAAGAAAAATCTGTATTAATCAATATTAAGAAACTAAAAGAAATCCTGTGTGTTTAATTACATCTGAGAAAGAAAAACAGTTTAAAGTGAAAATGTAAACTCTAGTTTTCACTTGTTCAGGTCAAATTTGATTTCTTTAGTATTAGCAATTTTTTATTATATTCGTACTCAAGAAATATTTTTGGAATAAATATGCTTAGTGTTTCACTTGTCAATGAACTGAATTTGACATACAGCTCTCCTAAAAAGTTATAGTAATCAGAGTGCAAATAAAGTTATGGATATAAGCTTTATCAATAAATACTTGAATAAGAATTAGGAAACCTGAGTAATAACTCTTTTTTTAAGAAAGCGTTTTTGAGAACTTGGGAAAAGTAAATCTTTCTAAACTTGTTACCTCATTTGAAACATTGATACAATAATATTTTTTCATGTTCAATGAGATCATTAGGATAATCAAATGAACTTTTAAAAATGTGAGTGAGTAACGAATCTTGGAATGAGGACACGGGTTAGAAAGAACGATAGAATGTGTGGCTATGGAAATACTACTGCAACTCCAGCAGACTGACCTAACGTAGAAGTTATTGAGAGAAAGAAGACTGTGGTGGAGAGAAAAGAATTTCCAGAGCAATATATTCTGTTCTGTTATGGAATGAATATTTGTGTCAGCCCAAAATTCATATGTTGAAATCATAAATGCCAATGTGATTATATTTGGAAATAGAGCATTTGGGAGGTCATTAGGGTAGACTGAGTCATGCTATTGTGGCTTAATGGCCTTATAAGAAGAGAGAGCTAGAGATATCCACCTCTTTCTCTCTGCTCACTCACACCCACACTGAGTAGCTATGTGAGGATAGAGTGAAAAGCCGGCCTTCTGCAAGCCAGGAAGAGACGCTGGGTCAGGAACTGAATAGGCCAGCACCTGATTTTAAACATCCCACTTCTCAGAATTGTGAGAAATAAATCTGTTGTTTAAGCCACTCAGTATATGGTATTGTGTTATAGCAGCCTGACCACACTAAGACAATTAACCATGAGCAACAAAGAGAAAGAGAGAGAGAGAGAGAGAGAGAAAGAGAGAGAGAGAGAGAGAGAGAGAGAGAGAATGGAGTCAGGATGGAGGGAAGGAAGCAAATAAAGAATGGTGGAGAACAGTGAGAAATTAAAGAAAGAAGACAGTATTTTTTAGATGACTGCCTGGAAAGAGAAGAACACAAAAGACAATAGAACACAAAATTTACAATATTTGAGCATCCAAGAGTCTGTGACCAGTTTTCTGAAACAACGATGGTGGGGTCTGTCATTACAATAAACTAAAGTGAAGTAAAAGAAAATATTTATATTAACTACAACCCTTTGAAGAAAAAATTATTTGGCCCTATATTGTAAGCATATATAATCATATTAAATTGAGTTAGAAAAATATTAAAATCACTGATAAGTTTTTATGTATTTCATATATTTCAGTTTGAATTATATCTGTCTTAGCTAGAATGGTTTTATATTTTTAAGAGATATCAACCATAGTGTACATTCATTCATATAGCTTTTTTAAAATTTCAAATCTAAGTATTCACTTATTTTGTACAGCTCAGGTCAAATTTGGTTTCTGCAGATCTTAAGCTGTTTCCGAATTGGTAACATCTTTATTACAACCTAACACGGCAGAAATTTAGATATCTGAGTGGACTTAAGTAACGCTACTTAACATTAAGGTAAATCAAGGTGGTAAAGTAATACAGATTATATGAAGATAAAAGATAAAACTGTAAAGTTGTGTGATGTGGTAGCAAGAATCCTGGGGAAAAAAATGAAGTAGGTTGTTTTTTGCTTTGGTTCTTGCATATGTTCACCTGCTCTGTTGAATAAATCTCTTAATATTTCTGAATCTCAGTCTTGCCAGGTGTAGTAAAATGGAATATTGCTTCATGTGCCCTTTGCAGGCAAAAAATTGATGATGCAATGAAAGTACCTTGTAATCCAAACACTATATGTGTGTCCATTGATGGAACCTTTCCCAAACCAATTTTGTGCTGCTTCTCTATAGAGGCAATATTAAAGATTCTATTCATCTCTTTAGCATGAAGTCGTTGCTGTAGATGATGGTCATATAGTGTTCTACAAAAAAGTGATGTTCTGATATTTTAGAAAATCCAGAAATAAAGACAGAAGAGTTTGAGATTTGAACTGGAGATTATACATGGGAAATAGAATTCTGACAAGATGATGGAGTTAACCACCTGCAAGGTATGATTCACATAAGCAGAGCGGGATTATGACTCTATAGGGAACAGTCAAAGACATGTTATAAATGTTACTCGAGGAATCATTCGAGTGTAAATGTGTGGTCAGGAAAAGTGTTTGGGTATGGAGGACAATGATATAGCTGTACTTTCAGTAAAGAAAGATTTTGAACAACCTCTGTGGGGAAGGAGGAAAGTCATATATATGGAAACTATTCGAAAACTTATAATAATTACTCCTTCTCTAAATAGGTCTTAAATAATGGATTTCAACCCTTGAAGACTCTGATTAAATTACATTGGCTGATATTACTGTTTAAACTGTGGGCAACTTTTATAAGGGTTCATTTAAAAAACCAATTTGTAAGTGCCAAAGATTTCATTTAATTTTAACTTATTACTCATGGGGTCTTAGAATCTGTGTTCACTGTGGGATAATTTAAGGCAATACATTCGATGACCAGAGGGAATTTGTCACTGTAACACAGTAACAGTTTTGATAGTTAAATTAAGGTAAACCAAATATCTATTATACATTTGGTAAGATTATAAGGGGTAACTTGTGAAAATTTAGTGAGCTCTCCAGATTTATTAATAACTTGAGTCCTTTTGTTGATTAAGGCCATTAAGATTGGCCAGTTGATCAATTTCAGCAGATATTGAAGTTAATTCAGAACTTATGTTGTAGAGGTGCAAAGAAACGGCATCATTTTTGCTGTATAAATTATTTTATTCAATTTAGTAAATTTTAGATATTCTATTGGGTGAAATTGAATTTTGGGCCACTCTTTCAGGTTTTTAAATTTTCTTTTAGTTCCCCCCTCTGTATTCAGAATTATTCATTTCCTCGTTTCTCTCTCTCTCTCTGTCTTTCTCTTTTGTGGGTTACTAGATACACTTTGGGATGGGGAAGTGTCTCTCAGTGCTGCTCATCTTTATTTATTTCTTCCTCCAGGGAGCTTCAAATTAGTATCCCCAGGGTTAGGGGCCTCATCCATGGTAGATTTCACCTTTTGATCTGCCACAGGGGTGATAGCAGTGTTCTTTCCTATAACCATGATGATCAGGATTTTCATTTTAAACAGAAGTAGCAGGACCCAGGCATTTTATAGGGTCTGAAAGAGCCACGTGAATTTTAGGAGTGTGGAGCTCAACAATTCTAATCTGCGAATAATAACTGCTCTTCACATTGTGACTACATTTCTTCCCCGTGAGCAACCACCCCAGGAGCCCTGGAATTGCACAGCGCAGCCTTTCCCTGGGCACTCCTTAGAACGGGATGCAGTGCTTGATTGAGACACACAGCGAGTCATAGGGTAAGAGTCGTCCCTCTGAGTCTAGCATCCATGGTAGCTTATGCTGGAATTAAGACATGATTCATTCTAATATACACAAATAGATCTGGGCTGAGACATATAACCCACTGCCATTTTAAGAAGAGTCCCAATCCCATACTCCTGCTCTTACATGACAATTCATTATAAAAGTTTATGACTGAGGTCAGTTATATCTATAAGAGAGGCTCAATAAAAATCAGGAAATGCTGCACAAAACAGCACACCTCAAACTCACGCCAGCCATTAGACAGCAGCTTGTTGTACATGCTTGCTACTATGCAGCAGACCCAGTTTGCAGGCCAATGTAAGAGAAAAAGGACCCCAGTATTTGCTGTCATGGTGTAGACAATCCTATTCACAAAGCCAATTGTTGTGACCTCTCTGAAGAATCTGGATGCCCAACCACCTCAAAGTTGGCTTGATGTCAACATTCATGATTCTACACATACACCAAGAAAGTATGAAAAGGCTTACCATTTGCACAATGAGACTTTGTGGGGAGAGGAGGCCACACATCTCTCCATACTGGTCCAATAGTACACATTGATTTGAATTTTATTTATTTATTTATTTATTCATTTTTATTTATTATTATTATTATTATTATTCCTTGAGACGAAGTCTCACTCTTGTCCCCTAGGCTGGAGTGCAATGGTGCGATCTCAGCTCACTGCAACCTCTGCCTCCCAGATTCAAGCGATTCTCTTGCCTCAGCCTCCCGAGTAGCTGGGATTACAGGTGCCTGCCACCCCGCCTGGGTAATTTTTGTATTTTTAGTAGAGGCGGGGTTTCACCATGTTGGCCAGGCTGGTCTCGAACGCCTGACCTCGGGTGATCTACCCTCCTCGGCCTCCCAAAGTGCTGGGATTACAGGTCATGAGCCACCGCGCCCGGCCGATTTGAATTTTTATTGTGGTTAGTCAGTGGGTCTTGACTGAGAGTTTCCAGAAGTAGACAAGGACTTATGCCACTTCAAATGCGTGAGTAGTTGAATATCAAAAATGGAGTCAGACGTTTTATTTCAGCTCCAAATTAATTCATGTATTTTATTCAGTCACAGTTAAAAATCTATCAGGAGTTTTGATAGATATTTAAAAACTATTTATGTAGCAAAACAAGTTACCTAAAACAGCCAATAGATTTTTTTTTTGTTAAAGAATAAAATTGGAGGGCTTATATTTGCTGATTTCAAGACTTAATAGGGAGTAATAAAGACAGTATGGTATTGGTTTAAGGCTAAGGATATAGACCAATTGGAAAACACAGATTTTCTGGAAATAGACCCAAACTTGTATGATTAATTACTATATGGCCAAGAAGCCAATGTAATGCAATTAAGAATATAAATAGCCTTTTCAACACTTGGTGCTGGAACGTCTGAATGCATATATTGGGAAAACAAGAACCTGACCTAACATCACACAAAAAAGTTAATTGAATGTGGATTATAGCCCTAATTGTAAATCACAAAATTTTTAAAATTCTAAACAAAAGCTTTTGAGAAATATTTGTGACATTGACTTAGGTAAAAGTTTCTTATACAGAGATTTAAAAAGGTAGGAACTATAGACAAAAAATATAAAAATTTTATCAAAATGAAAACCTTGTCTCCAAATATACATTCAAGAAATGAAAAGGCAAGCCACAGAAAATCTTTCTAATCTTCCCAAAACATATCTCAAACAGAAAGCTTCTATCAAGAATATATAAATTAAACCTACAAATTAGTAAAAATTAGACAGACAACTTAATTAAAAGGAGACAAAAGTTTTGAAGGGACACTTCCCAAAGAAGGCATATAAATGACAAGCACATAAAATGCTTAACATCACTAATCATCGTGCAATTCCAAAAACAAAAAAGAAACACAGTAAGATACCACTACACACTCACTATAAAAGATAAAATTAAAAGGGCTGATAATATCAGTTTTGGTAAGAATGAAGAATAACAGAAACTGATACTATGCTACTGGAAATGCAGTCACAGCCACGTTGGAAACAGTGTAGCTACATATTTTTAAAATGTAACATACACTTACAGAAACCAGAAATCCCACCCACTGTTACAGTTCACAAGAAAAGTGAAAATATTTGTCCACCTAAGGACTACTATGTAAATATTTACAACAGCGTTATTTAAAATAATAAAAAGGCAGAAAAAACTTCGAAACAATCCAACCATCCATTAACTAGCATATAGGTAAATGAATTGTGGCATATTGTTAATATGGACTATTACTCAGCAGTAAAAGGGAAAATACTAATATTCACAACAGAATAAGTTAATCTGGAAATGTTACCATAAGTAAAAATCATCTCACAAAGGGCTACATTTTGTGCAATTTATTCATATGAACTCTTAGAAAAAGTATCTAGGGTCAGAAATCAGACGGGTGGTTGCCTGAGGCTGGAGATTGGGAGAGTAGATGGTCTACAAAGGGTTATGAGAAAACTTGAGACAATGGAACTGTTTTCCATCTTTTTTGTGTTGTGGGAATTAAATGTATGTCAGTGCACAATTATCAAAATTTCTCCAATGTATAAACGGGTGAATACAACTTAAACAATTTAAAAATTATGAAATAAATTCAGGTTTTAATTTTACTTTCATCAGTTTTTACTTTTGTGACTCTAAGCGAAGTTATGTAACTTTTTTTTCTTCTCTACAAAATGGAGAAAATAATAACTACTTTGCATGGTGGTTGTGATGATGAGTGTAATACACAGTGTTTAGAATTGTGCAGTCACATAGTTTATTATATATTGAGAAAATGAAAACGATTATTTTTATTAGTGGGAAAACACATGTTGAGTCGGAGGAGAAAATACTAGGTTGTTTTGCATATCATATTATTCGGTCATAAAATGCAAGTAATTTCCATGTTTATGAATTAAATATGAAGATTGTTTAAATGCTCTTTAAAGTATAATTATTTTCAAAAGCTTAAATTGTATGAGGAGTTTTTCTAAACCAAATACATTTAATGATTACCTACAAATACATGGAATAATTAAACTTGACGATGTGTTTGTTTGTTTTTATAAAGATATAACTGATGACTACACTCACAGAGGATAACAAGACAACAGGGCACCCAAATGGAGAATTAACCTTGCATTGTATTCCATGTAAGCACCATCTTTAAGGTAGTGATAGCAGAGGTCTTTTTTCTTTGTTTTAGGGGGTGATAAGGTAGTCACAGTGTTTGTTACATCATTTTATCTAGGATCTTACAAGTCCAGTTTCAGGACAAAGTGACTGTGTCTGTATCGTGGAAAGAATGTATCTTTAGCTAGGTGCATTCAATGATAAACTATCAGTATCCTTTAGAAAAGAGGAAAATTATTGCAGAGTCAAAATGAAAATGATAAACTAAGTGACCAAAGGAAAGACAGAATGAAGAGATAGGACATTATACATTAAACTAAATAGTAACATTATAAAATATGCTAAATTATTTGGTCCATTATTAGCAGTATCTGTTTCCTTGCTTTAAAATAAGTCATATAACAGCTGTAGTAATATATAAGTCTTTTTACAACTGAATACTTAAATGGATCTTAACATTTGGTGTATGTGAGTTATTCATAATATTGTCTGAGAGTTAAGGGGAAATCCCCAGGAAATCTCCTATGATTATCCTTTGGGGTGGAAGAAGTTTTTCTTGTTTTTGAAAATAGAGCAATAGTTACATTTGAATATTAATACTATTAGCCTCCATGTACCTCCGCCAGAGTTTGGATAGGGATTTTTTTTTTTTTTAACTGCTCTGTCCATTCATACGTGTCATAGATAACTACTAAGTCCTTTGGGCAACTTTTTTTTCCCCAGTAACTTCACCCTTCCTTTTATCTTTTTCATTCTGCTTTCTTATTACTCTTTTTCCATCTGGCTCAGTAATGTTGAGGGTTTTTCTTCTTGTTTAAAAGTAATACGACTCCAACCTTTGTTGCACCTTTTTGAAAAATATTATACTCTGGAATTGAGATACAAGAATGGGAATCATGGGGAAAGACAATTTACCTTTCAAAGAAAATTTGACCAATTTGGTGTTTGGCTAAATTAAATATCATCTAAAATTTCAAAAATATATTATTACACTTCCCTAGGACATAGAAGTGTCTTTGGTCAGTGTTTGTGTTGAACAGTACGTTTTTTTCTTTTCATCAGTCAACATATGGTAATTTGGTGAAATTTGGTACTCAACAAATAAATGGCAATTATAAACAAAACGCTGTTTCTCATCAGAGCAATGAAAAATTATCAAGTTTTTCGTTGTTAAGAGTAAAATAAGGTTTGCTAACTCATTTGGGTATGTCAAGTATAAGACCTATGACATACATCATGTATCAATCCCAATTTATAGATATAAAATATATGACTATATTCTTTTTCCTGTTTCCCCTGCAATGTTAAATTGATCTCTTTAATATTTACCAGTTTGATAAATATTAAATGTAACTCATGGTTACTTTAATTTACATTCCTTTCACTATTGTATTTAAATACATCTTTTTTGTTATTCATTTGGTTTAACTCTTCTACAGGTTGCCTATTCGTATATTCTGTCAATTTTCTCTTTATCTTTTTATAAACTAATGAGTTCCTTATTATTATAGTTTTCAATTTTTTCCAAAATTGATTATTCATGTATTCTGTCAACTTTTTCTTGCTTTTTTAAAAATAAAGTAGTAAGAGTTTCTTATCATTATAGTTTTCAATTTTTAAGTTTTTTCAATCTGCAATGCCATCTCTATCTTATATCATAGAGATACATGTGCATCAAAAATATACATCTTCCAGAGCATCACTTACTATGAAGACCTTCATTGTGTGATTTGTCTTCTGCAAACTGTCATCCCATAGAACACAATGAGCTGTGCCTTTTGCAATTTCCTAGGCTAACGATGTTTAAGTATGTTAACAACTGGGCTGAGCTTTAAGTACCAAATATAGAATCACCATGTGAATAAAGAGGTCCAAAGAAAAAATAAGCAACAGGATTACAATAGGCTATCAACAAAATGTGAGTCCTGGAGGACAAATACAATATTTTTTAAAGTGAGCTAATGTATATGCATACAGGCATTTCACACACACACACACACACACACACACACGTGCATGCACATATAAATAGGTATACATGCATATGACACCTACAATGATCATATATAGCACAAACTTCAATTTTTGGAATAAAAAATACCCTGCGATTTCCAAAAATAAAACCTTAAATTTTGAGTGAAATGTCCTCACGTTCTGAGCAATAATTACCCAATGAGGACAGTCCTGCACAGAGGACTGGGAGACTCATGCATAAAAACGAAAAGTTTCATATATCACAAAACTTAAGTAGGCCTATGGAGAAAGAAAAAGGGGATAAAGATATTTCCCCATGTGTATTTCTTGGGAAATCGGGAGTACAAAAGAGAGAGGGAAAATTCTAAATGTTTGAAGTCTATACATTGATACCTTTAGAATTTCAGAAAAAAATGGTAATGTATTACTTAGTCAAGGGAATGCAGTGAAATTAAAATCAAAGACACTAGAACTAGCCAGATGATTTTTTACTCAAATCCCACTAACTGAAAACAAGTAGATGACGTCATCAATGATAAATGAATCAAGAGCATATACATATTGTTTCTCAGGAAGCACCATACATTCTCTCCAGATAGGATTACAGTTAGAATTTTCTTCAACTTTGGCAGCACCTGATGTGAAAGACTTAATTTTTGCCAACTGGGAGGGTTTGTAACACATCAGTGTAGCTAGATTTTAAATGTATGATTAATAATGATATTGAGTGCTGTATCATAAAGTTATTGGCTAATCGAGTTCCTTTCTTTGATGTGGGAAACGCTTATTTTTAGTATTTTGTTCATGTTACACTGGTTTGTCTTGTCATTTCCTTGTTGAGTTACAAAATTTCTTTATACACGTTTTGCTTGTGTTTTTAGTCTCTTCATGATGTATGTACAAAGTTTTACAATTTACTGATGCTTACATTTGTCAATGTTTTCTTTTATAATTAGTGATTTTGTGTCTCATTTAAGCAATTTTCTACCCTAAAGTCATAAAGATGTTTTCCTATATGTTTTTAAAATTCTATAGTTGTGTTTTACATTTAATTTTTTAATATATTTAGAATTGACTTTGTGCATAATATAAAATAGTGGCCTACAATTAGTTCCTTTCTTCCGTTTTCCTTCCTTTTTACTTTTCTCCCTTCCTTTTATCCTTCCTTCTTCTTTCATTTTTCTTTCTTCTTTTTCTATATGGATACCCACTGCTCCTTATTTATTGACATATTTACCTTTCCTCCTCTGATGTGCAATGTCATCTCTGTCTTATATCATGAGGATACATGTGTATCAGTCAAGGTACAATCAGTAGACAGGAATCTCATGGTAATAAGAAGAGAGAAAGTTTAACATAAAGAACTAATAACATGGGATTAGAGAAATGGGGATTTGTCAGTAAGATTTAAGATGAACTTAAAGAACACAGAAATTGCATGTATAAGGAGGAGCTACTACCTACAGGGTTGAGATAGAGTATCCAAGGAAGACCCCAGTTCTGCTCCTCCACTAAAAGACTGAGATCGGACTGTATTGGAGGGTGCCTAGTTGTGGCTCATGGATAATGGAGAGGTGCCATGCTGTCAGGACTCCCTGGGAATCATCCCTCTGGACTTCACATCCCTGTGGTCACACATTCTGAATTGTGGTAGCGTGATATATCCCTGCTTCCTGCAGTTAGCACTTCATCTGACTTGAAAATAAATCTGCTTGCATAATGTAGCTTTGTAGTGTTTAGAACTACAAAAACAAGCTCAACAGAGAAATTAATCTACAATGTGCTCCTAAGTGTGATCTAAAATAATAAACTTACATACATCTAATGAAGTTTTAAATAATGCCAATGAATTTGTACATTAAAAAATCCATATAAAGCTAATATAAATGAGTGATATGATGGGAAATAACCGGTGCACAGGAGCAGCAGGGTAAAATGTAGAGCAACCAAGTAGATATGTATTAGTATCCTTTTTATTACACTTATTATTCATCTTTTGTAACATTAAATTAGTCATAGAAACAGTTTATCCATAATACAACCTGATGCGTAATACAGAATAGCACTCATGAAAATTCAGCATCAAAATAAAAACCACCAGATGCACCTCCTAAGATGGTGGTGTCTGGGGCCAGTGGATTAATGGTGGACATGTGGGAAGTTGTCAAGTACTGCATGAATTTTGAAATAGTAGGGACAGAATTTGCTAACGAAGTTTGATGCGTAATGTGAAAGCAAGAGGAATCTACGGTGACTTTCAGATTTTGGTGTGAAAATTAGAAGAATATAGTTACCTTTGACTGAGATAAAAAAGAAAAATAAAGTAGGGAGTATGGGGTGGGAGCAGGGATCGAGGAGTTGAGCTTTGCAAATGCTCAGTTTGAGATGCTTACTACAAACTATAAAAGAGGCAATTGAATATATGTGACCAGAAATCAGGGGAAGGATATTAGGTGGATAAATAAATTTGAGAATCCTCAGAGAATGAATGGGAAAATACATGGTACCTGCTTTGTGGATAAATGGTTAGAACATTCTCTGAAATATTTTCGTGTTTGGCTCTCATATATTGTTAAATAATTTTTGTAAGATTCTAGAGTTTTTAATGAAGAGTTAGGACAACATTAACTTCTTTTATTATAGACAGTATTTTAGGAACATCTAGGTACAGCAGTAAGGCTAGACTTAAGTATTATAAAGAGTCGTGGCATATTCCTAGTGAAATTACAGCTGGAAAAAAAAAAGAAAAATTGTGCTAAAAGTGTATCTAAATTTTACCAAAGCTTTTACAATAGCAGATCACTATATAATTCTCAGTATAACATGAAAAAGTGATTTGCTTATACATAAGATTGACACTGTTTTTAGAAGGCCTTGACTATTGAGATCTTGTTTTAATCAAGAACAATAAAAATCTTAGATGTGTATGAAGATTATATTCCTTTCATTTAATTTAAATTTTTATTTGTTGTATTCAATTACATTGAATTAGCAAAATGTATTTGTAAGTATTAGGCCTTGGGTAAAGCAATGACATTGACAGAAACAAAATAATAAAAATAGAAAATGCCTAACTGTACAGACAGTTATAGCATTTTTAAAAGTGTATTTTGTAATAGCTCATGCAAGGGAACTTTTATCAGGATTTGATAATAATTGTCAATGAAATACTTATACATCACTCCCTGTTAATTTAGGAATCCAAAGGATTCTACATATTACTTCTCTGTCTAAATAATTTTTAAAATCAGGTGTTACCACTCCAGTTAGTCTCTTATTTTCCAGAGCTTATCTTGAAGATGTGCATAAAAATTCACCTGTCATTTTCTGTATTGAAAAAAGAAGCAGTTTGTTTGGCCTGACAGACACACTTTTTTTTTCTGCAAGTGACATTAGAAAAGAATAAAGTCGAGGTTTTATGTACTAATTGGGTTGTAATTAGTTGATGAAAAGTAGTAGTAAATAAAGGTAACAGTAGGACTTAGATTGTGTTAGACCGTAGTTGCCAGTTTATTTGAATCTTATTTTGTATGTGTTGAGGGACAACTGAAGGGTTTGGGAACAAGAATGCAATGCCTATAAAGAAACATCTTGGGAAATTTATTCTACTGCAAGTTATAAAATCAATGGGAATAGAAGGTATTTTCTCATCATACCACACTTCTTCTATGAAGAATTAAAATCCTTACCAACAATTATTTATGTACTTCTAAACACTGAGCAATATACCATGTGTTCAGAGAAACAAAACAAAAACTGTCTAAATGTCTTCTAACCTCAAAGGGTTTGTGGTGTTATGAAACAATAGGAAGCAAATCAGAAAAGATAAATATGATAGTAAGAAGACGCTGAGCATCATGAGAGCGATTAGGCAATTACAAAAGAGGAAGTGCTTACTAAAATTTAAAAAGATTTGTGTAACCTTTGAAACTGCTTATGTAGAACAGATAATGACTTGATAGATGGGGTAAAAGTGCTGAGAATATTCCACATGGGAAAAAAGCATGCATAAAAGTCTATGTATTAAATCGAATGTGAGACAACCAATAAACCAATTTGTCTAAAGTGTAGTGTCACATAGAAAAGTAATAGTAAATAAGAATAAATGAGAGTAAGTGAAGGACTTTGATTGTGACAGACCCTGATTGCTGGTTTATCTGGATCTCATTTTGTTTGTGTTGAGGAACCACTGAAGATTTTTGGAAGAAAGATGCAATGCCTAAGAAACAGGATATTAAGAAGTTTTGTGTAGTACAAGTTACAGGGTCAGTGAGGTAGCAGCTTGAAGTGAAGGACTTCAGACAGAAAACCAAATGGGGAGGTGAAGCCTACATTGAAGATAAATGGTGGTGAAAATGCAGAGAAAAAAAACGAAATCAAGAGGAAAAATGAAAGCAAATTTAATATAATAAATGAGTGATTAAATTTGGAAAGGAGCATATCAAAGGTGAGTTCTGAAATATGATCTAGGTGAAATATCCACCACACCACAAGAAACTGACACTCACACATTTTCCATAATCACTTTGGTAATGGAAGCTTATTTCAGGCATCAGAGGAATATGAGATAGAAAACAGTACTCTTTCTAGCCATCCAAGTGGGTTTGTGTGCTTGTAGTGTTCTGTGAACTTCACGAATAAACCTACATGATAATACCACATCTTCTACAATATAACTTAAAATTACTTTGGTTTTAGACAGTTTCAACAGTAAGCTAACGAAGCTTAATCTTCACTGTTTCTCAATTAATCTGTCCCTTTAATGAGCCCTGCACATACTTTTGAGTTTACAAATTCACATATTCAAATATATTTTACAAATTGTTTTACAAATCTACATATTCTCTTAAAGATCCCCGCAGATTCTCAGTTTTAGACCCACCAAAACCTGAAGTTTTACAGCACAAGTGATAGGAATTAATGCATTAAATATTTTTTCTATTTCATCAAAAGTATCAAGGGACATAGAAAGCGCTTGCAGAATTAAGGACTTCTGCATCCTGTCTAGTATAGATGATTAAGAGAATGATTTACCTGTGTAAATTCAGTGACTGGGTTTGGTGGTGCATTAGTTTTGATTGATTTTGGCATGGGGAATGTAAGATAACCTCCATATGGCAAAGGGTAATACCCTACAGAAACACAAGAGAAAGGTCAGAACAGCTCATGTATGTACTGCTGTGCTTGGCTTGTGTTCAGAACTGTCTATATAAGTGATTGGTCACTCAAGAATATTCTGATTTGAAAGAGACATCCCAATAAAGACAGGCACTAGGTTAGCACATGATCTTAAGTAGAATCTTAAAAAAAACTTGACTTACGTTTGTTCATTAAATTTTTTCATTTGAATTTGAAACTTGAATTCTGGTACCTCTAGGGATTTGGTTATCCCAGAAGAGTATATTGAGAAGCCTGGTTAAAGGGCTATCTTTGATATTTCCAAGAGACAGTCTCCTGGGGGAGCAGTATTCCCTCTCATTAAAAAAAGAATCCTTCCATCTGTGCTCATCAACCTACACCCTTCCATTCCTACGAGGATATTATTAACATTGGTGCTCTCTCTGATGTATTTAACTTTTTTCTTACTGCTGATTTCTTAATAAAGCATTTAAGGATCCCAACGTCTTTCCTACATATAAAAAAATTACCTCTGTTTTCTACTTGTTCCCATGACTGCTTTCTCATCTATCACCACTCCTACTTCATAAACCCTTCCTCATTTTTACATCAGAACCTCAAAGAAAGAGTCAGTAGTTGCCACCTGTTTCTGCACCTCTTATTCCTATATTCCCATTAACTGCCTTCACACTTAAGCCACTACCACTCCACTGGGATCACACCGATCAGTGCCACTGATGACCTCATTATTTAATCCATCCAGTAGAGCCTTTCCAGGTCTGTATTTTTATATCTGTATTGTTTGACAACATTGACTATATTTTTTTTTATTAAATACTACTTATTCTGTTGGTTTTCATTGATTTCACCCAGTTCCTTCTCTTCTGGTTCATTCTTTACAGTGTTTTTGTAAGTCATTCACTCTCTGTCTATGCTTATAGGTTGTGGTCTTCAAAATTATTTTCATTTTAATGTTTTTCTTGCTCTCCATATATATTTGAAGTGGGCAATGATATTCAATACCATGTATTTTGTTATAAAACTCTAAAAAGCTACCCTTGCCACTTCTTACCCTGTGTATTGACTTCACATGAGCTTGATCTCTTCTTATCCTTCATCTAAATCCAATTATATCCACTTGATCATTAAGGTTTTTAACATTTATTCCCAAAATATTTTACCAGTGGTTTTTGTCTCCTTTCCTACATTACCGTTTCATTATCACCACTGTAAAGTAAGGCCCCGTCAGATCTCTTAGCTTTTCCTGACTTATCCTTTAAATCTACCCTCTACGTTGTAGCCATGTTTTTAAGCCTAAATATAATACCTTACCCCTGTGCTTAAAAAGCTTTTATATCTGTCCCCACCATTTACAGAACATATCTTTAATCTGACCCAGCAGGTAATACCCTTCACAATTTAATCCTAATCTAAAATTTCAAGGCATATTTGTGTGCGTGTGTGCGTGTTTGTGTGTGTGTGTGAAAACATAAATATAATACCTTTAACACACATGGCCATTAATGTAATTTTGTTGACCTTAAGAATCCTGATAGGATAGATTCACAGAATCATAAAATCATAGAACATTAGTCCTAATATAATCCAGACAAAAATTAATACTCAGAGAACTAACCAGAGTTGTTTAAGTGCATAAAATTTGTTATTGACAGAACAAGAACAAAAGCCATAGTGTAACACATTTGGAGCCATTAGTCTCCTTCTTGGCAATGCAAATACATCCTACAAATGTACAGAATTAGGGCATCAATACATTGGTAAACAGAAACTGCCAACTGGTTATACTTATTCAACTGTTGCTTGGTAATTGTCAACCCCTTGTTTTGTACATCTGGCTAACATCCAAATTCCAACTGGAAATCTCTGTAAAAATCTTCACAGGTAGCTTATCAATTTTTTGTTATTTGACTTTCAATCAAAAATGAGTTGTTGTAAGATTTTTATTTTATACTGAGGTACTAGATATTTATCAATATTAACTTCTTAAGGACTAGTAGTACGGAAATTCATGCTAATTGTAAAGCATTTCAATATTAAGAATTATAGTGAGAAAAAAAGAGAACTAGTATTTCTTTCTTCTCACCATTCTCTTCTAGTAAATGACATTATCTCTTCAAGATAGAATCATCATAAATTTTCATATATTTTCAAAATATCTTTAATTTTGTTCCATTTATTAATACTTAAGGATTATTTGGTTGTGTTGACATGGAAAACCAAAACTTGATTAAGTCTGTTAGTCATAAGAAACATTAGAGATTTGTTTTCATCATTCATTTTTATAATAATGGGAAGAAGTATAACTAAAAGATTTGTTATAACTTTGAGAATGACTTCTTAGGGTAATCAGGCTTAGAGAAGGCAATCTCCTTATTTCCTTGGCGTGGGAAATGACATATGGCTGATACAATTTCCTAGTCTTGTTTGAAACAATGGAATACCGTTTTTAAAGTTGCCCATGAAATAGGCTGGAGGGGCACATCCTGTCATCAGAGATTTAAATGAATTTTTAAAACTAGTGTTAGTGAACCACATAGTTTCATTTAAAACATTTCACAAAAAGTAATTGACTTTTTCTTCCCCTACTTGCTTATTAGGGAGTTGATAGATGTCAGAATCACTGTGCTTTGAATACTGGCATATATTATGAAATTTGGTTAACAAAGCTTTGATTGTTAAAGGGTCATTCTTTTGAAACAGTTAATAAGTGATGGGCATAGTCCTCAAAGTGCTGTTTTCCTTGCATGGATTATGCATTTTGGAACTCATTGCTTTTTAATTTAGAATTTGAAATTAACTCATATCACAGCCATTATTGTGGGAAATGACCACCTGCCATCCCCATATGTTGGCTTTAATTATGAATATTTCCTGCATTCTATACAAGATCAAACAAAGAGGACCAACATTTTGTGAAACATCTTTAAGCAAATAATATCTTATTATGAGGAGCTTCACAGCAAACAAATAAATAAATAAGATGACTTGTGAAAAAAGTAATGTTAGAGACACAGCAGATGGTTCATAGTAAGAGATTTGTTAAGTTAGTTACATGAAGCTATGAGAACACAAAGGAATAAGAATGATAAATTGGACTCTGGGGACTCGGGAAATAGTGGGAGGGGGGTGAGGGATAAAAGACTACACATTGGGTACAGTGTACACTGCTCAGGTGATGGGTGCACCAAAATCTCAGAAATCACCACTAAAGAACTTATTCATGTAACAAAAAAAAATGCCCACTTAAAAAATCTTTCACAACTCATAATGCTTTATGATAATTTTTTAAGATCCTGCTCATAGCACAGTAGTTCTAGTATATATTTTCATTTGTATTTGCTTGGTTTGATAATTCTTTTTCCCCCTCTCTCTGCCTCCTTCTCCATTTTTGCTTCCTTTCTTCCTTCTTGCTTTGCAATTTACATCAAGCAACAATCAGCATTAAATAAAAGTTAACTTTAGACAATATTTCTTTTTTTTTTTTTTTTTTTTTTGAGACGGAGTCTTGCTCTGTCGCCCAGGCTGGAGTGCTGTGGCCGGATCTCAGCTCACTGCAAGCTCCGCCTCCCGGGTTCCCGCCATTCTCCTGGCTCAGCCTCCCGAGTAGCTGGGACTACAGGCGCCCGCCACCTCGCCCGGCTAGTTTTTTGTATTTTTTAGTAGAGATGGGGTTTCTTTTTTTTTTTTTTAAATTTATTTATTATTATTATACTTTAAGTTGTAGGGTACATGTGCATAACGTGCAGGTTTGTTACATATGTATACTTGTGCCATGTTGCTGTGCTGCACCCATCAACTCGTCATTTACATCAGGTATAACTCCCAGTGCAATCCCTCCCCCCCCCCCCCCCCTCCCCATGATAGGCCCCGGTGTGTGATGTTCCCCTTCCTGAGTCCGAGTGATCTCATTGTTCAGTTCCCACCTATGAGTGAGAACATGCGGTGTTTGGTTTTCTGTTCTTGTGATAGTTTGCTAAGAATGATGGATTCCAGCTGCATCCAAGTCCCTACAAAGGACACAAACTCATCCTTTTTGATGGCTGCATAGTATTCCATGGTGTATATGTGCCACATTTTCTTAATCCAATCTGTCACTGATGGACATTTGGGTTGATTCCAAGTCTTTGCTATTGTGAATAGTGCTGCAATAAACATACGTGTGCATGTGTCTTTATAGCAGCATAATTTATAATCCTTTGGGTATATACCCAGTAATGGGATGGCTGGGTCATATGGTACATCTAGTTCTAGATCCTTGAGGAATCGCCATACTGTTTTCCATAATGGTTGAACTAGTTTACAATCCCACCAACAGTGTAAAAGTGTTCCTATTTCTCCACATCCTCTCCAGCACCTGTTGTTTCCTGACTTTTTAATGATCGCCATTCTAACTGGTGTGAGATGGTATCTCATTGTGGTTTTGATTTGCATTTCTCTGATGGCCAGTGATGATGAGCATTTTTTCATGTGTCTGTTGGCTGTATGAGTGTCTTCTTTTGAGAAATGTCTGTTTGTATCCTTTGCCCACTTTTTGATGGGGTTGTTTGTTTTTTCTTGTAAATTTGTTTGAGTTCTTTGTAGGTTCTGGATATTAGCCCTTTGTCAGATGAGTAGATTGCAAAAATTTTCTCCCATTCTGTAGGTTGCCTGTTCACTCTGATGGTAGTTTCTTTTGCTGTGCAGAAGCTCTTTAGTTTAATGAGATCCCATTTGTCAATTTTGGCTTTTGCTGCCGTTGCTTTTGGTGTTTTAGACATGAAGTCTTTGCCCATGCCTATGTCCTGAATGGTAAGAGATGGGGTTTCATCGTGTTAGCCAGGATGGTCTCGATCTCCTGACCTCGTGATCCGCCCATCTCGGCCTCCCAAAGTGCTGGGATTACAGGCTTGAGCCACCGCACCCGGCCAACTTTAGACAATATTTCTAAGGAAAATTTCATAATCTCCATCTGACCATTTGGTTCCTTACTAGCAGCTCTCATTTTCCTTTTGGCTTATTCTACAGCATGCATTAGTATGTTCTTTTTGTGTTCCAGATACTTTATAGTTGCTGGAGGTGCAAATCATATTAGAACATGGTCCTTTCATTCAATGACCTCTCAGTGAAAGGCTGGAAACAGTCCTGTCAATATAAGGTAAGTGTCAAAATAGGGGCAGAAACAAGCAATACAGCAACTACTATAGCGTGAAGAACTTACCTGCCTGGAAAGCTCAGGCAGGTAAATTTACTGGAAATAACAGTAAATAATTTTGATGTTGATAAAGTATGGGCAACAGCGTGAAAGATGCTTAAGAATTTTCTAGGAAGCGTCATCCTCATGGAGATGGTGGAGGTGATTAAACAAACATAAATCTCCTAAGGTTGACACTTAGTTTCCTGGGTAACTAACCTCTGTCTTATTTGTAGGAAATCACTGTCATTGTTCTCAACCTATATGTTAGCTGAGAATCCTTTCTTAATCTGCCATAGTGTATTTTTATTGACAATGTCTCTCTTTGAAAACTAAACATTTTCTTATACAAGGAAAAGGGTTTCCAGGGTTGTAGAAAACAACATTTTAAAAACTGACTAAAGGCTAAGTATTTTGTTTATGCAATTTTATCAAATCCTTTCTACCATATTATTAATATTAGGGAGATTTGTTACAAATGGGTGAACTGAGAGTTAGGTCAAGTAAGTCACATAGCAAGTAAGAGATTATTCAGAATTTGAAATTAAGTTCTATATTCAGCTTCCCTAGAATGAGGAAGATAGTGGAGTACAACCTTTGACTCTTTGCTTTTTTTGTTCTTTTGTTCTTATTAGAATTCAACTGAACCTCCTATTTCCCATTTTTATTTATGTTATTCTCCCATCTCTGCCACTCAAATTCTAACCAATACTTCCAGACTCAGATCAAATGCATTTTCTCTATGAAATCTTTTCTGATTACTTATGACAAAATATTATTCCTCCTCTGAGTTTCTCAATGATTTGCCTCATTTGCCTAGTAACAATTATCAGGCTCTGATTAAATGAATACCTCCGTGAATTCTAATCTCAAAAATTATAAAAAGAAAAAATACCCACTAAATTTCTATCTGCCTTTCATCAGTGTCTCTTGGGTACACCAACCATAGCGTTTCTTCCTTCATAGAACTACAGAAGCCTAATGATATAAAGATGTGGCTTTTATCTCCATGAAGTGAGACAGATCTGACTCCTTGACGGCAGACCCTGCTTAAAAATAGCACTTTGCAACAAGTCTTTCTGACAACACCCAATCTTAGCAATGATTTTTGTTGCTGTTTCTAACACTAACTTAGACATCTCTACATTCTCATGTTTCAGCTTGACAAACATATCTTTATCCCAGTCCCTGAAACTACAATATTATCTTACCTGTACTAATAAGTATATCCTGCCACATCTGAGATTTTACTTGTCTGAATGTTCCCATGTTACAACCTCATAGGGAGTGGAGAATTGCAGAATTTCCGTTGTTGACTATCTAGTCTAAATAGCTTCAACCTATTAAGCAACATTAAACATTTATAGTGAAAAATAAATATCATACAGTGGAACCATAGGGTACATAGCCTCTTGTGTTTGACTTCTCTTACTTCATTTAATGTTTTTGAGATATATCCATGTATTTGTTCCATTTTATTGCTGAATATTATCTCATCTAATGAATATTACACAATTTTTTTTATTTATTCAGGATTTGAAGGATATTTGCAGACACCGTTTCTGGTTTTTCCAATTACAAACAAAATCACTGTAAACATTTGTACCCAGATCATTGCATGGATGCACACTGAGTCTTTTAAATAAATTTCTAGGAATAAATTAGCTGTGGTAGTATGTATAGTAGCATATGGTAGAATATATTTCTATAAGAAACTGCTACTTTCTTGTTCGAAGTGACCATACCATTTTGAATTTCTATCAGCGATGTATGAAAGCTTCAATTGCTCCATGTTCTTGTCAGCACATGATACTGTCAATTCTTTTACTTTTAGCTATTATAGTCTGTGTAAAGTACAATCTTACTATTGTTTTAATTTGCATTGCTGTGGTGATTAATGATGTTAAGCATTTTCCATGTATTTATCTGTCATTTATATACTTTTTTTGGTAAAGTGTCTGTTAAATATTGTTATCCATTGTTTACATTGGTTTATTTCTTTTATTAAATTTTAAAGGTTATTTATATTTTGGAAACAGGCACTTTATAAGAAATACCATTTGTAAATATGTCCTCCCAGTTTGAATATTTTATTTTTAGTATTTAATTGTAAATGTTGGTGAGTACATAGTAGGTATATATATATTTACATGGGGTAGGTGAGATATTTTGATCCAGACATGCAATATGTAAGAATCACTTCATGGAAAATGGAGGGTCCATCTCCTTAAGCATTTAACCGTTGCATTGCAAACAGTCCAATTATACTTTTCACTACTTTAAAATGTACAATTAAATTATTTGACTATTGTCACCCTGTTGTGCAATCAAATGCTAGGTATGATTCATTCTTTCAAACTATTTTTTAACTCGTTAACCATCCCCACTTTCCCTGCCCATACACTCCTCTACCCTTCTCAGCCTCTGCTAACCATCCTTCTACTCTCTATCACCATGTGTTCAGTTATTTGATTTTTACATCCCACAGATAAGTGAGAACATGCAATGTTTGTTTTTCTGTGCCTGGCCTGTTTCACTTAACATAATGACTGCCAGTTGAATCTTGTCTTATTAACTTAAGCATGTTTTCCATACAACAGAACCTTAAAATTAGGATATAGTTCAGTTTTCATTGTTTCCTTTTAGGTTTTATGCTTTTTTGTAACCTATACTTATTAAATGTCTTTGCTTAACTGATGGTTATAAAGCTTTTTCTTCCAGTTCTTTCTAGCTTTATAATTTTAGTCCTTACATTTAGCTCTATGATCAATTTCATCTTATTTTTTATATATGGGTACAAGGGAGGATCTTTGCTCACATATATGCTCATCTATATTTACATCATACATTTCTTGCTTGGGATTTCCAAGATTCTTGTCTCTGTGGCTTTTTGTCATTTCTTAATTAAGATGGAAAAAAATGTTTATTCTTCTCCTATTCCCTTTTCCTTTACCCTCTCAGACTTCAATTGCATAGAATTAGATTTTAGATATTTAGAAATTCTCCCATACCTCTAAAATGCTTTATTTGGCCCTCAGTCATGTTCAGCCTGCTGATAAAGTGCATCAAAAGAGTTTTTAACCTCTGATATATTTTTTAAACTGCTAACATAGCTGACATAGCTGACTTTCAAATAGTTTTAATCACTTCTATAAAATTTCCTAACTCTTCATTTATGACTTCTGTCTTTTACTCTAGAGCCTGTAAGTATTAATCATAGTTATTTACAATCCCAGTTTAATACTTCCAACATTTGGGTCATCTCTGGTTCTAGTTTTGTAAACTCCTTTATCTCTTGATTGTAGTCATCAGAACCAGAACTAAAGTTGTATTGCTTTTTTTCTCATTTTTTTGTGTTTTATAATTGTTTAATCAATGGTGGATATTGTATGCAGAAGAATAATAGAGCCTGAGGCATAACCTTTTTGCCTGGGAATGGATACTCCTCTTCTCTCAGGCTGTTAGCTTGGTTGTTTGCTCCAATGTAAACAATTCATTTGGCTGGTTTGGGGTTTTGTTGTTGCTATAGTTATTTTCAGCGCCCCACGTTTTCAAATTTCTCCAGCATTAGACAATTACTCCTGTGAGTTCAGTGTGAGGGTTGCAGAACACTTTTCTCAGTGTTTCTACACCAGCCTCTGTTTGGAAGCCATTGCCTATCTGTGGCACAGAGGGATCCTCTCTTCCTCCTGCCTACCATAGGAGTATACTTTGATCGTACATACCTTAGCACAGTGGTTGAACTTTTTTCACTCAGTGTTTCTGCTCCAGCCCCAGTCTAAGCCTCTATGTACCTACGTGTCTAAACATGGCCAAGGGTTGGGGTTTTCTTAATAGGTTTGCTTCTCTCCCTCAGCTAAATAGTCTCTACCACATAGTGGTGGACAATCTTGTTCTGGAGTTAGATCCCTGCTTCTTTTTCAGCTCTAGCAGATATCTTGAGCTATTGTGAGATACTGGACTGAAGTGAGTTTCTGTTCCTTTCCCAGTGGCAGATGGCTTTTTCTTTACCCCTCTCTCAGATCCAGCAGAACTTTTCCTTGAATTACGGGGTGGATAAGCATGCTGCCCTTCCTGTTGCTTTTACTCTTTAATCCAGCAGCACTGGGCCTTTGATTGCTTCTGGGAAGATATAGGGTTTGTGCTTTTCTCCCAGGAATGAAAACTTTTGTTTCACAGGAGAGCAAAGTCTGGCAGGATTTTATATCACTGCACCACTGAGGAAGGCTTTTCCTTGTCTCCTGCACTGTACTCAATCTCTTCTCTGAGCATCCCGGGAGGCCCATGGAAAAGATCTTGTCTTTGACCCCTCCTTGTGTCTGGGGCTCCCAGAGATTCCAGACAGTCACAATAGTTCATATTACTGGTGTGAACAAAATTGATACATGTGTTTATATGCATAGAATATCTCTGGAAGAGTACAGAGAAAATAAGTAAGAATAATTGACTTTTGGCGGGAAATCTGATGGGTACAGAGGGTGGAAGGATTACTGTTCGCATCATTCATTTTATTGTTTAAATATGTTACCATGTACAGTTTTCATCTAGAAAAAATTAGTTAAAGACAATAGTATAAGCAATTTAATTTAGTGTTTGAATTTATTAATGTATGTATGTTGTTTCCATAAAGAAATACTTCACTAAGACAATAGAAAGTGCTGGACATGTGCATTTTTAAAGTTTTTATTTATTTTTTAGTTTTACTTTTGAGACAGCATCCTACTTTATCCCCCAGGTTGGAGAGCAGTTGAGCAATCATGTCTCACTTCAGCCTCAACCTCCTGGAACCAAGCAATCCTCTTGCCTCAGCCTCCTGAGTAGCTGGTACCATAGGTGCACATCATCACACCCAGCTCTGGTCATGTGTCTTGAGTCATGTTCTGAAACATCTCTGAGACAGATGTTCTTATGTTATAATCAGTAACTTCTGTCTCATACAGGTAGTTCTCAACTTTGCACAATAACATAACCTGGAGACCTTTTAAAAAAATGCTCAAGTAGAACCTGCACTTAGATATTTTTATTGTATGAGAACTGTATTAAGATTATGTATTAATTTTCTCTTTTATTCAATATTCTGTTTTATTTCCCCTTTCACGAGGCACAGTACAGGAAAAAATTAAAATATGAATGATTAATAAATATTTTAATACTACAAATAAATAAGCAATTATATGTATATATGTATGACCCAGATTAAGAAATACAATATTGCCAGTCTTTCCTAGCATGGCTTCTCCACTTCCTCGTCTGTCAGTGCCTCTAAATAATGACTGTCCTGAATTTTAGGTGGGTTATGCCTTTGTTTTACTTTGTAGCTATGCCTCCTAAAAGTGCAATTTTGCATTCCTAAAAATGTAGTTAGGTTTTATCTGGTATAGAACTTCAGAAAAAGAGAAATTTATTATATTACTTCATGTCTTAATAATGTCTATCAATACATTAATAAAAGTTTTATTTTTTATTTTATTTATGATTTGTTTATTTATTTACTTTTTGTAACAGAGTCTCACTCTGTCACCCAGGCTGGAGTACAGTGCCACAGTCATAACTCACTGCAAGCTCCGCCTCCTGGGTTCACACCATTCTCCTGCCTCAACCTCCTGAGTAGCTGGGACTACAGGTGCCCTCCACCATGCCTGATGAATTTTTTGTATTTTTAGTAGAGACGGGATTTCAATGTGTTAGCCAGGATGGTCTCGATCTCCAGACCTTGTGATCCACTGGCCTTGGCCTCCCAAAGTGCTGGGATTACAGGCTTGAGCCACCATGCCCGGCCATCTATTTTTAAAAGTACCTGCATCTACATTAACTTTTAATTGCTGTACTGCAATCCAGTACATGAGCATAGCATGGTATGCATATCTTTTCTTCTCTTGATAGATATTTGTGTCATATCTTGTTTTGGGTTATTACAGACAATGCTCTCATAAACTATCATATATATGTTATTGGGGGAAACCCCACCCCTGATATTCAATGTGGGTTCTTTTCTATTACCCTAAGCATTGGCTGGTCTGAGAAATAAAGTGAAAGAGTACAAGAGAGAGAAATTTTAAAGCTGGGTGTCCAGGGGAGACATCACATGTTGGCAGGTTCTGTGATGCCCCCTGAGTCATAAAACAAGCAAGTTTTTATTAGTGATTTTCAAAAGGGGAGGGAGTGTACAAATAGGGTGTGGGTCACAGAGATCACATGCTTCAAAGGTAATACAATATCACAAAGCAAATGGAGGCAAGGCGAGATCACAGAGCCACAGGACAGGGTGAAATTAAAATTGCTAATGAAGTTTAGTTTCGGGCACAAATGATCATTAATAACATGTCATCAGGAGACAGGGTTTGAGAGCAGACAACCTGTCTGACCAAAATTTATTAGGTGGGAATTTCCTCATCCTAATAAGCCTGGGAGCGCTACAGGAGGCCAGGTGCTCATTTCATCCCTTTGTCTTTGACTGTAAAAGATAGCCACCCCCAAAGTGGCCATTTCAGAGGCCTATCCTCAGGGGCTCATTCTCTTTCTCAGGGATGTTCCTTGCTGAGAAAAATAATTCAGTGATGTTTCTCCTATTTGCTTTTGAAAGAAGAGAACTATGGCTCTGTTCCACCCAGCTCACCAGCAGTTAGAGTTTAAGGTTATCTCCCTTGTTCCCTGAACATTGCTGTTATCCTGTTCTTTTTTCAAGGTGCCCAGATTTCATATTGTTCAAACACACATCCTCTACAAACAATCTGTGCAGTTAACACAATCATCACAGGGTCCTGAGGTGACATACATCCTCCTCAGCTCACGAAGATGACAGGATTAAGAGATTCAAGTGAAGACAGACATAGGAAATCACAAAGGTATTGATTCGGGAAGTGATAAGTGTCCATGAAATCTTCACAATTTATGTTCAGAGATCGCAGTAAAGACAGGTGTAAGAAACTATAAAAGTATTAATTTGGGGAACAAATAAATGTCCATGAAATCTTCACAATTTATGTTCTTCTGCTGCGGCTTCAGCTGGTCCCTCCGTTCGGGGTCCCTGACTTCCCGCAACAATATATATAATATACACACACGCATATTTTTAAATTTTATTTTTAAATGTTTAAATTATTTTTAAAATTGTTGTGGGTATATAGTAGGTGCACATATTTATGGGGTACATGAGACATTTTGATACAGGTGTGCAATGTAAAATAAACACATCATGGAAAATGGGGTATCCATCCCCTCAAGCATTTGTCTTTTGAGGTACAAACAATCCAATTATATATTTATGTTATTGTAAAACAGACAATTAAGTTATTATTGACTAAAATCACTCTATGATGCTATAAAATAGTAGGTCTTATCCATTCTTTCTAATTTTTCTGTACCCATTAACCATCCCTACCTCTCTACCAACCCCCACTACCCATCCCAGCCTCTGGTAACCATCCTTCTACTCTCTCAGTCCATGAGTTCAATTGATTTGATATTTATTTTGCTGTTCATTTGCAGAATTTTCTCTAGAGTATAGAACTAGGAGTGGATTTGTTAAGTCAAAGGTAGCCATATCTAGAATTTTACTATATTAGATTATACTGTTTTTCAAAGTGGCTGTTTCCAGATACATTCCTACCAGCAATGTGTAGGAATAAACAGTGATCCATAGATTTGCCAGCCCTTTACTTTGTCAGATTATTTTTGAAAAAAACTTGGCTATGTGGTAGATGTGTAATGGTATATAAAAGTCTACTAATATGCAAAGTTTGATATAAAGCAATTCCTGATTGTCTCCTAAACTCTAACCTGGTAATTTGAAGAGATTCATCCCAATGAGATCATTAATTTCCCAATAACACAATGCAATATATTACATGTGATTATTTTGGTTCCCACTCATAAAATTATGGAAAAATATTACTTAAATGTGCATTTCCATGACTACTAATAGACTTCATGCCATATGTTTATAAGCCTCTTGGATTTTTTGGTGTGCAATGTATATTCATCTTTGCTTTTTGTGCGTTTTTCTTTTTAGATCTCTATGTTTTATCTTTTGATATGTGGGAGTTCTTTATATAATCTCCATATTCACCTTGCTTTGGTTATATTATTGTGTATATATTCTCCAAATTTGGGACTTGCGTTTTCACTTATTAGATGATGTCTTCTGATGAATACCTGTTGTTAATTTTAATTAGATGTCTTAATGTTTTTTATTTTTATTGATGTTATTTTGTGTCTTGATCAAGAAATCTTTCCCTACCTCAAGATCATGAACATACTGTCCTATGTTATCTACCGGGAGTTTTATGGATTGCTTAAGAGTTTTACGTGCAACTGTGATCAAACTCTGACAAATTTCACTGAACTCTCAAAATGTTTCCAATTGTCATCTCAGCTTTCAAACCTGTGTGAAGATTCTTCCATAGCCAACTTTTCAAGGATGCTTTTTTCCTTTTTACTTTTTCTCCCTTACTCCACTCAGCATCGGGGTCCACCATCCATAGAGTTGAAAAAGCTTTGTTTCTAATTCACCCTCACCCTGAGAGTAGATCTCTTTGGAGAGCAAGCTCAAAATGAACACATTCTCCTAAAAGTTACCCCTGAAGAGGGAGGATTTAGCCTTGCCTTCTGCTCTACTCATCTGTAAGGTTCCTGCAAAGCTCGCTCAAATTTGCTTGGGCTGGCCTCTCATCCTCAAGGCAAAATTGTTTTTGTTGCTTGGGTGTTTTTCATACATACAACTTTCATATCCCATTTTCTCTTAGATGTTTGCCTGGTATTTTTCTTATTATGCTGTCCACGTTATGATGCATTTAAGAAAATGATAGTTATAATTCAAGTAATACATTTTATTGTGTTTAGTAGAAAACTTATTCTACGTGTGATGGTTAGTCTTCCACATCAACTTGGTGAGACTACAGTAGTCAGTTAAATTGTAAAATATTAATCTAGGTGTTGCTGTAAAGTTACTTTTTGTATGTGGTTAACATCTATAAGCAGCTGACTTTAAATAGAGGAGATTTCCTTCAATACTCTAGGTGAGTCTTATTCAATCACTTCAAAGCCTTAAAAGCAAAAATTGATGTTTCCCAGAGAAAAAGAAATTCTGCCTCACGACTGCAATACCAATTTCTGCATGAATTACCTGCCCACTTGCCAGCACTACATATTCGGACATTCTAGCCCCCACAACTGCATGAGACATTTCCTTTAAATCACTTCAAGTGTTACTATGGAGAACCCTGACTGATACACTGAGCTGTCTTATCGTTACTGAAATTGAAGTTCTCTCTCTCCCCACTCCCTCTTTCTCTCTCAGTATTGGTTTCTATCTGTGTCTCTTCCCAAACATAACAGCCTAATTTTGTTTCAGGGAAATGATATCGCTTCAAATATCTCTGATGAAACTCATCAGGGAACTTTTCTTTTCCTGAATTATATATTTTGTTTCCAATAAGCTCTTCTGCTTCTTTATCTTATTCTTACTCTTTTAAATTTCAGGCTTTGCTTAGTATTTGAGAATGCTTTCAAGGCCAGTTGAGAACCCTGTGCATGTGGGCAGGCAGATAAGCTTTAGTTTAGATGAGAGTTTTGGAATTGAGACATTTTTATGGGAGATCTTCAATACTTGAGTTAAAAGGGCATTACTCTGGTATTCCACCATTTTTTTTCTCTCCTTTGTATCACATTAAATCCTGTAGTCACTTTTCCTAGAAAAAAGTCTGCTATTTATTCCACTGATATTATTTCCACTGTATCCAGACACTTCTTATTCTTGGTTTTCCCTCATCCTCTATCTTTGTGTTCAGAACCTCTCCAGGTTTATGAGAACAAGTTGACTTCATCCTCTACTTCCACTCTAGGTAGCAACTTATTTATATTTATATTTTTATATTTATTTATATTTATATTATATTTATATTTCATAAACTCGTTGATTTTTTTGTTTTATTCTCTTTTAGATAATACATCTGCCCTAAATAATTTTCTTACTTTGAAACAAGGTATTAAAGGAAGAAGAGTTATTATTTTTTAAAAAAATTAAATTGACAAGTAAAAATTGTGTATTTTCATCATGTAAAATGTATTTTGAAATATGTATCCATTGTAGAATGGCTCAATTCAACTAATTAACATATGTGTTATGTCATATACTTACTTTTTTGTGGTGAGAATGCAAAATCTACTCTCAGGGATTTTCAAAATAAAACACATTGTTATTAAATACAGTCACCATGTTGTAAAGTAGATCTGAAATTTGAATCCTTGGACCAAGTTCTTCTCCCCAACAGCCATTGTTCCCCACAGCTCCCACCAGTCCCTGGAAAACACCATTTTACTCTCTACTTCTGTCAGTTCAACTTTTTTATATTCCATATATAATTGAATCATCCCATATTTGTGCTTCTGTGCCTGACTTATTTCACTGAACATAATGTTCTCCAGGCTCATCTACATTGTTACAAATGGCAAGATTTTTTTGTTTCTTTAATGCTGAATAATATTCCATCGTGTATATATGCCACTTTTGTTTTCTGGAGACCTAGTGCCTGGCACCGTGAAGCCCTGCCTTTAAGCCTGAGTCTGTGGGGTCTGGCTTGGTGTTGGGACAGGCCAGAAGCCAGAGGGTACTGGGTCCAGCTCTGCACTGGGGTCAGTCCAGAGCCTGGGGACACTGGAGTTGGCCTGGAGTTGGGGTGAACACAGAGACTGAGTATGCAGAGCAGGCCTGAATTCTGAGGCTGCAAGAGCCAACCTGGCACTGGCACAGGCCGGCAGGATTGGTTTCCAGGTACCTGCCTGAAGTCGAGGCCATGGGGGCCTGCCCAGCATTGAGTTTTACTGGGGTGAGTGTGACGTTGGGTTCTAAAGTCTGGCATTCACTTCTCTCTCCTTTCCCCACACAGAGGACTTTCTCCGTGCTGTGCACCTAGGGTTGAGAGCAGGGGTGAAACAGGTAATGTAATACTGTTCCTCCTACCCTATTTGATGCATCTTTTTTTGTTTCTTTGCTATAGCCATGTGCTGTCATCTCTTACCTGGTTTCCTTAGCTCTTGTGAAAGTATCTTATGGCTATTGAGAGAGATGAGTGCTGGCAAGTCCCATTCCACCATCTTGCAGACATGAGTCTCTTCAATCAAGTAATTTTATGTGTTTGTATAATTCAGTATCTTAATCCAAAAGCCAATTTTATATATTAAAAAGGATGATAAACAAAATCAATTGCTTATATTTTTAAATTCTCTCACATTAATGAATATTTTACTGGAAAACTACCTTTCACCTTTGCTTTCAATTTCAATATATTTCTCATTGCTTATCCTGTTGTTAAAAAGCCACACACTGCTAAAAGTCTGCATAAATTGCTCTTTCCTGCTTCTCTAGTTTCTGCCCCTTCAATTACATGTTAAAACTTAATTATCTCTGATGAAACTAATGGAAGTAGGGAAGAAAAAAATACTTGGTAAAACTCCTAATATACTTGATTAATCATAAACCCAAGACTCATTATTAATTTTGATTGGAATGCTGAAATGCAGTATACTGGAAAGCATAGATTCAGTTGCAATATGTGCGCTCCCAAGGGGAAGACAAGCTCAGGGAATGCAGCAGGGAATAAGAGCTACAATAAATGGTTCCTTCTGTGCATGTTTAAGCTGATTTGCAAAATCAGAATCTTTAAATTCAACACTTCATAATTTCAGAGTTTGTTCCATTGATTTCCAAGTTATTTAAGCACCCAGACTCAATTACATATTTCTTAAATTACATATCTCTTTGTAATTACACATCAATTACATATCTCTATATTACTATATGCTCTTTTGAAAACATGGAAACACTATTTGAAGTTCGATTTTCCAATGAACACTATAGTGTAACTCTCTCAGGTCTAGAAGCATTAATATCAAATAACCAAAAAACAACATGTTGAAGATTCTAGAAAGGTGGCAGCAATTGTATTGTTTTAATGTCTCAGGACTCTCTTAGTAAGTAGACAAGGAAACTAGACAGCAAAAGCAAAATCTCATAGACATTACAGATACTTGCAACAAAAGTAATTGGGAAGTTATCCCTATAATAGATACATGGCAAAAACTTTAAACATTTGTAAGACCTCTGTGGAATCAGTTTTGAGCAGAAGGAAGGAGAGAAAAGAAATGAGAAACACAAAAATATTTTAAATCTGGAAAATCCAAAGTATTCCACAGTTATTCACTGACAATGGGAGGGGTTTTGCCCAATCCAGTAGTTGGTGAATCTAAGGCATCAGAGGCATTGTCTGAATGAACTGAGGCAGTGCAGTCCCTGTGATCCCACGAAGCTCATCAGTGAGAGCTGACTCCAAGGATAAGACATCACATTGAGGAGAAACTCCTGGCATGGCCAAAATTTAAAAAGCAGGAGGATAACAGAGAGAAAAGAAAAGACAATCAAAATAATATTAAAGGGGGTGGAACAGACGTAGTAAATCTCAGCAAACATGCTGCCGAATATGTATTTTTTTCAAATAACTAGAGTAAAACTATAGAAAAGGGGGTTATACCAAATTAGGAAAGGTACCTGAACCACAGGCCCTTCTAAAAGTTCAGAAAAATAAATTTTACACATGCAAAAATAATCATAAAAGTTGTAGTTAAGCCTTTTATCGAGTGATTATGAGCTAAACAAGAATGAAAAACATAATAATATTCTCGTAGAGTAGATACTAAGTTAAAAGACAGAAATATGAAAGAGAATAAAACTATGACTTATTATTCTAAATGACTTAAATGAATCAGAGATTCTTTAAAACTTTTACTAATTTAGAATGATTTGTATTTTCCAGTAAATATGTCCTTCTTCCTCCTCATCTGTTCTTACCATAGGTAGTGATTAGTCACATCAATTAGCCTGAACTAGACACTGGAAAGCATGATGTTCTTCTTGCTCTTCAACAGCTCTTTATCTCTACTCAGTCACTGAGTTCTGGAAATACTTTCTCCTAAAAATTTATTGAATCTATTTTTTTTTTCCTCTATCTCTAAGTTGAAAACTGTATTATCTCTCATGTATATTAGGGTCACACTCCTTATCTGTGTTCTTATTTTATGGTAGTCATCTCCAGTCCACATGGCAAATTGAATTAATGGAAAATGATCTAAAATAGAATTTAAAAAACTGATATTTATAAAATAATGACTTTAATGACCTTTCATTTTCTCACTATAGTCTGCCTTTTCCATCTCATCGTCCACCATTCCTTTTTATGTATTGTATAGAATACTTATGTTTCTTTGCATAAATGACTGTCTTCCACATTCCTATGCCTTTTTACATTTGGTGTCCTTTTTTAGAGGGCGTCATCCCCTTATTCAGCTGGAAGATTCCAGCTAATACTTTAAGATTCAATTCAAATATCCACCTCTCTAAGATGATATCCTCGACCTGATAGGTAAAAGTTTGACATCTCTTTTCTATCATAGTTTATGGCTATTATTTGTTTACATGCAAATGTTACCCTCCATTAGCTCAGAGGTCAGCACATTTTTCTGCAAAGGGCCAGAGAGTAAATATTTGAGGCTCTGTGAGCCATACAGTCTCTGTCACAACCACTCGACTCTCACTGTCGTGAGAAAGGAGCCATAAACAGTATGTACATGAATGGGCGTGGCTATGTACAGGTAGAACTTTATTTACAACAACAGGGAATCACCTGGCTTTCGGCCCTGGGCCATCGTTTGCCAACTTCTGAGTTAGTTGACTAAGGTTTACATTTGAAGCTTGCTATAAAACATATATGATAAAGTGTTTGTATTTATTATATTTTAAGACACATAGAAGTCTGATCTCCTAAAAAGACCTTGAGTTCCCAAAGGAAACCACTGTCTCAACTGGCTGTTTCTCATCACCAACAGATTCTTGTATATATATTAAAATCAAAAAAGAAAAAAAAAACTAATCCCATGAATTAATTACAAAGACTATACCAAAAATTAGACATAGTGCATTTTGTTATAATATTGTGTAGAAAATATCCCTGAAAAAAAATTGGTTAGGAAATGTACATCTTCATTCTATATGGTCCCTCCCTTTTGAACATCATAAGTTAACCTGTTTGGTTCTATATGGTGTTTTACTCAGAGCACAGCATCATCCCATGTGCCTCACAGGTGTTTTTAGAGGTTCTTTGCTCTTAAGAGTGTTACAGTTTGTTAAAGAACAATGTAAGGACAACAATTCATAAAAATGGCATTTATTTTGATGTATATTTCTTGAGTTTATAGTAGAATAATTTTACTGTAGATATAGTTCCTTTTCTCCTAATGATATTTGCACTGTATGATTTTATGATCACAGCGAGTTTTTCTTGGGTCTTGTGTCAACAATAATCTTTCTAGCCTGCAGGTAGTTATAATTCTCTTCCTTTAAACTAAAACCTAGGAAAGGAGAGATACAGAAAACATTAAAGCGTGTCATATAAAACCTACCACAACAGATTGCTTTATTTTAAAGATCAAAAACCTTAAAATCTAATGTTGTTCTAATTTGAGTACAATAGAGGAGAAGCTATCTAGAGTCTGAATTCTATGTCAACACAGATTTCCCAAGCCCTTCGAAAATGACCTAATAAAGGTTAAGCTAATAAGGCATACCCTTGAAGATTGCTATTAAGTTGAAATGAGGTAATATTAGTTTACTATTTTTCAATCAATATAAGGTCCCGCTGGTATTTTCTTTTCTAAATTTAAATTACCTTTCCTCCTAAGGTTTTCAGGAGGGACATTCAAGTGAAGATGAAGTGATCTTAGTAATCATAAGTATTTCGAGTCTGTTTGAGGGTGTGTGTGCACAAACATGTTTTTAGCATATTCCTAACAACATTTGAAATACATATTTTTTCCACTTGAAATAAGTTTGATAAACTGGCGTATTGATTCCAATTGCTGCTGTAAAAAAAATCACAAAAAGTTTAGCAGTTTAAACAATACAAATGTATTATCCCACATTTCTGGTGGTTAGAAATCCGGTATGGGTCTCACTAGACAAAAATGTAGGTGTCAGCAGCGCTCCTTTCTGGAGATTTTAAGGAAGAATCTGTTTCTGTGTTCATTCATGTTGTTAGCAGAATTCAATTCCTTGCACCTACAGGACCAACAACCCTGCTTTCTTGCTGGCTGTCACCTGAGGACCATTCCCAGCTTTTAAAATTAATCTGCAAAATTTATATATATATATCGGGTTTCTTGACTCATGATTCCATTTCTTCATCTTCAAAGCCAGAGAATACGGGTGGAGTCCCTCTCAAGGTACGTCATTAGGTCCTTCTCTGCTTTCTCTTCTGCCGTTAAGAGTACTTGTGATTACACTGGGCTCACCTGGATAATCTCCCTATTGTAAGGTTGACTGATTAGAGAACTTGATTCTACCTGCATCCTTAATTCCCTTTTGATATATAACGTATTCACAGGGCCCAGGGTTAGGACGTGGGCATCTTTGGGAAACCCATATTCAACCTGCTGCATTTTGTAATTCCTAATATCCACAGTAGCAGCGGTCAACCCAATTACTACCTACAAAACTTAGGGCAAAATAATAATAACAATATAATGCAATGATCATATTTTATATTTTAGGTCCATAATTACCATAATAAAGAAAAAAGGAACCAAAAATAAAACAGATACTTATAAAGGATATTTGATATGGATAGTGCCTGTGTGAGCTGTAGTCAAATTTTATTGCAATTGTATTGTTTGAACAATAATTCATTTTTAAATTTAATTTTAAGAGAAAGTAACATTTACAGTGGTAATTTCTAAAACTGTGAGCCCAGATGTGGTAGCTCATGCCTATAACCCTGGCACTTTGGGAGGCCGAAGTGGGAGGGTCACTTGAGCCCAGGAGTTTGACACTTGCCTAGCAACATGGCAAGACCCTGTCTCTACAATAATAATAATAACAATAATAATAATAAAATAATCAAATTGTGACAACTGCTGAAGTCAAAGAGGGCTTAAGCTGCCTTTTGTGTATTGCAGAATAAAAGTTCTAGTTGTGGTATAAATATGGATCATAAAGATTAATTCTTAGGTAAACATGAAAAGGTTTTATATAACTACCAAAAAAAGTAATATCGAAAAATACATTCCCAAAATTGTTTGTCCTCTGTACTATCTCAATCAATCCATGTCAGAAGACACAGGATTAATTTTAGTTCTATCATTGGCTAGCTTAGTTTTTCATCCTTAAAATTAATTTGTAGAATTTTGTATTGATTATATCTTTCCACCAACAGTAAGAAACTTCTGCCATCTAAGTGCTCCCAAATTTCTGTGAAAACATGGATCAGTAATATGGTAAATAAATGGGCACCCTTATCCAAAACGCTAGTGACCAGAAGTGTTCAGGCATTCATATTTTGAATTTTTTAGACTTTGGAATATTTGCATATACATAATGAGATGTCTTGAGGATGGGACCCAAGTGTAAACATGAAACTCATTTATATTTCGTGTATACCTTATACACATAGCCTGAAGGTAATTTTACACAATATGTACATAGTTTTTTTAAAAAACAAAGTTTTGACTGGGTTTTGACTGTGATTTGTCACATGAGGTCAGGTATAGAGTTTTCCACTTGCGGGGTTGTGTCAGCATTCTAGAGGATCCAGAATTTGAAGCAGTGTAGATTTTGTATTTTTGGAATACAACCTGTACTTTATTTTGGGCATCAAATTGAAGAAAGACTAATATGCTTGAATATGTCCAAGGGGAATGAATAATAAAATAAATAGATCTGACATTTTTTTAAATGTTTGATGAAATTAGAGATGTTTGATCTGGAAAAAAAAAACATTAAGTGACACCTAGTGTTGATTTTTTAAATATTTCATTGACTTTTTTAGAGAATGTTAGTATAACTACTATTCAAGTACTTTACTATATCTTAATAATATGTTGATATTATTATATTATTAAAATGATGTAAGCTGGTTCTCCAAAAAACTGAAGAAGTATGATTTTGGCATTTAGTCATATGCTTAGGAAGACCCTCCATGTGCCACAAATATTCACCAAGTACCTACATTCTACCAGGATGTTCAAGGGCCATGGAACACAGTGGTGAGCTAACAATGCAACCCAGACAAAAACAAAAACAGAATAACCAAAAGAAAAAATACTTCCTCTCAGAGCTTACCTTTTCATAGTACAAATGAAAATGAACAAAATGAATAAGAAAATCATGTAGTATATCTATATTGAAATCTGTTCATTGTTCCTCAATTTTTACTCCAACCTTCTTTCACATAGTGATGGAGACCTCCCTTCAAGTTCTGGAAACATATCTGTCAGTTACAGTTTAGATTTTCCAGCTTCAGTGTTACCTATGTGATTCATGTGCCTAAATTCTTACCAAGGAATTACAAATGAAATGCATATGTATGTGTAACTTTTGTGTCCATTACCTCAAGGGGGTCTCTTGAAAGGTTATGCTTCTGGCACTGGCAGACCAGTGGGTTTAGGCCAAACCCTCTCAAACCATGAGTAACTGGAAAAGCTGGAGAAAGTATAAAATAAAAAGAATCTATTTGAAGACATCAGAGGAGTATCAAGGCCACGATGCTGGATAAAAGAGAACTCCAGAGAGATGAACCTTACATTTGATATCAATATTTACCTCTAAATAATTTGCTATTTACAAACATTAGCTGAGCGGCTGAAGAGCAAACTAAAAGTAGTGGGGAGAGGCTGAGTTCTTAGCAGCTTTACAGGGAAAGAAAATAATAGATCACGCTCTGTATTCCAAGTTTGTTAGTGTCTGTATTTTCTTTGTTTTTGTCACTGTGTACTATATTGCAAGTTTTTTCCTTTGATCTACTTTCTAATTTCCTTATTCTCTTTAAAACCGTGTCTACTTTTCTGTTAGAATACTGCAATAAATACTTGATTTTCATTAATATGTTTTTCTATTTCTAGATATTCTATTTGGTTCTTTTCTAACCCGTAGGTTGCTTTTTACAGTTTTACGCTCCCTAAAGATATTTTCAGGTTTGACTTTCATTTCTTTAAAAATAACAATTACTATTGATTTCCAATTTCTACCAGATGTCTTTGTAGATACTGTCTGTGACATGTTTCAGCTGGTACCTATTTGCTGTACCTTCTGTGCTTGGTAATTATTTTATCTTATTTTAATTTTACTTTAGGCTGCCCATTTGTCTTTGTTAATTACTCTTGAGGCATAAGATGATGATGACACCCTCCAGAGAAGGAATTTAATTAATTAAGTTTGTTTCCTGTACTAGCTAAATCTTATTCCAACTTTTGTCTTTTTGCTCTGTAATTTTCTCAATGAGTATATGTATTAGTCAGTTCTCTCATTGCTATATAGAAATACCTTTGACTGGGTAATTTATAAAGAAAAGAGGTTTAATTTCATGGTTCCATAGGTTGTACAGGAAGCAGGATGCTGGCATCTGCTTGGCTTCCGGGGAGGCCTCAGGAAACTTACAATCATGGCAGAAGGCAAAGATGGTACAAGTGTCTTACTTGGCAGGAGCAGAACTAAGAGAGAAAGTGGAGAGGTGCTACAGTTTTAAACAACCAGATAGCACAACAGTTCAGTCACTCACTACCATGAGTACAGCACGTAGGAGATGGCGCTAACCCATTCGTGAGAACTCCACCCCCATCATCCAATTACCTCCATCCAGGCCCAACCTCCAATACTGTAGATTACAACTGGACATGTAATTTGGTGGAGGAAGATCCAAACCACATCAATATGTTAACATATTTGACTATGATTGTGATTCTGTCAGCTCTTTGATATATATGTTGAGGTTGTTTGGGTCACCCAGTTATAGGGAATTTAGGCTTTAAATCCCTGCAGGAGGTACCTTATAAATACATTGTCTCAGGCAAGTTATTTTTCTAGCTTAGTAACAATTCAATTTTCTTTGTAATTATCTAAATAGTTTCCTTCGGATTCAGCATTACAGTAAAGGACTTCTTTAGTTTTTGTTTCTGCCCTGCTTGTCTCATAAATCCATCAAAACTAATTGTCATCTGTGCATAGTCCAACTTCAAAGTGGCTTCAGTGCTCTTCTTATTCCTCTGGGTTCTGACTTTCTCGTGGATTTTGACCTGGTATTTCCCTTGTATCCTTTAGGGATTTTGAGGAATTAAAATTTATTTTCAATATTTTATGCAGCATTTAATTTTTTTGTTTCTTTAAATAATCTATCAAATTTACCTCCCCAAAATATAAATCCTCTGCTCCTAACTTTATTACTTATTTACTGTGAAAGATTTTCATTCTATGCTTTAAGTTCTTTATTCTATCTTTTTGAATTGCTCTTTTATAACCTGGGGATGTTGGTTGCTTTTGTTTTTTGAATGAATACATTTCCTTCAAAGTACCCCTTAAGTAGCATTTCCTAATTTTAAAAACTTCAGAACATTTTCTACTTAATCCATGGATTGTATTTTTAGATTTCAAACACATTTTTCCTACCAGTCTAATTATTGGTTTCTAACTAATTTCATCGTGGAAAAAAAAAGAGTAAGTTCTATAGGCAACTAATATTTTTAATGAGTTGCGGCTTATGTCATGACCTATAAAAATGTCAATTTTTAGAAATAGAACAGTCCACTGTGTGTGCAAAGTTCTCGCTCTGGCTCTCTCTACATGAGATATATATGTTAGTATAGCTTGTTAATTGTGTTTTTCCAATCTGCTACATATTTTCTGTCTGCTTAGACTATCACTTTTGAGAAAGACATGTTAAAATCATCCGTTATTATTTCTTATACATTTTTCTATGTTTCTGTCAACACTTCTTTTAATGTTAGGAGACCATATTTTTGGGTGTATATACATTCACAGTGATAATATCTTATGCTAGTTTATTTCTTTATCATGTAGTGATTATCTTAGCACTTACTCTTACACCTCATGCTGCTTGATGCCTACTTTTCTTAATATCTCCATGTAGAGTCTTTCTGTCTTATTTTCTTTTAAATATATTTATTTTATGGGACATATGGCTAGATTTTTAATGCAATTTATATCTTAGGGTTTTAGTAGATTATTAGCAATTATTACTACTTATTACAAATATTTCAATTAACTTTTATTTTGACTTTTTCCCTCTTTCTGCAGCCGTTTTTCAATGCACCATTTTTTTTGTTAGTAATGTCTTTCTTCCTTTATTCTTTCTTCTTACATTAGAAGTATAATTTAAATTTAAAGTTTCATTAAATTAACATATGACTTTTTTTTTAATTTTAGCAAAGTTTGCTGTTTTTAACGTTTTCTCTTTTATTCTTGAGTAGAACTTGCAATTAATGTGTTTTGTTGCCCCTTGTATTCCATCACTTACATCACCTATATTATTTGTGCTAAAGTTTAATTCTTAATTTTTAAGCATAAAAATATAAGTATTATTTTTAATAGCCTATAGTTAATTAGATTCAACAGTATGTTTTGCTAATTCTCCTGGGTTTAATTTTTTCCTCAGTAAGTGTGTTCTTTCCCAATAGTTCTTTCTCAGAAAGTTTTTAGGTGGTAAAATGTTTTAACACATTTAAATAATAATGTTCTTATTTTATTCCTGTGTTATTCATTGGAAAATATTATATTTGGCGATATCAGTCCAGATTGACAAATATTTTCCCTCAGCACTTTTGAGGCACAACATCATCCTCTTGCATCTATTTTTGCTGCTAAATACATCATTAGCTTCATTATCACTCCCTTGTAAGATAGCTGTCCTCCTGCGTAACTGTTAGATATTTGTTTCCTTAATTTTCCCCAATATATTATTATAAACAATTTCAAATTCATGGGAAAGTTGAACAAATGTGAGCCGGTGAATGCTTGTATTTCTACCACATATTATGCTATATCTGCTTTATCTCTCTCTCTCTGTCTCCCTCCACACACACACACACACACACACACACACACACACACACACACACGCACACGCGCGCGCGCGCACACACGTACTCCAATATCTATCTTCTTTGGATGACTTGCAAACTTAATCTTAGATTTGATTTAATTAAAAAGTATTGCTATTCATGGCGGGGCACAGTGACTCATGCCTGTAATCCCAGCACTTTGGGAGGCCAAGGTGGGCAGATCATGCAGTCAAGAGATGGAGACCATCCTGGCCAACATGGTGAAAACCAATCTCTACTAAAAATACAAAGCAATTAGCTGGGCGTGGCACATACCTGTAGTCCCAGCTACGCGGGAAGCTCACACAGAAGAATCGCTTGAACCTGAGAGGCAGAGGTTGCAGTGAGCCAAGATCACGCCACTGCACTCCACCCTGGTGACAGAGCGAGACTCCATCTAAAAAAAAAAAAAAAAATCGCTATTATAATTATATTCATAATTAACAGTCTTTTTAAGGTATGATAGAAATGTAATGAACTACGTATTTTAAGTGTAGAATTTCGTAAGTTATGGCTAAATTCATAATCACAATCAAGATAATGAACGTAATCATCCAAAAAAGGCATCCGTGTCTTTGCACAACACATCCCTCAACTCTCCTTCACCAAGCAAACAATTATCTGTTTTCTTACACTACCATTTCCAACGTGTTAGCTTACATTTCCAAAAATTTTATTTTATGATTTATACAGTATGTCTTCTTTCCATCTGGCTTTTTTCACTGAGTGTAATTTTTGTTAGATTACCTTATATTGCAGTGTGTATCAATAGTTCATTATGTTTTTATTGCCGAGTAATATTTCATTATATGAATACACTACAATTTACTTATCCATTCATATGTTCATGGGTATTTGGGTACTTTCCAGTTGTTAGCTATTGCAAATAAAGGTGCTCTGAGTAGTTTTTGTGCTAGCCTTTGCATGGACATATGCTTTCCTTCTTTTGGGTGAATATGTAGTAATGCAATGATTATATTACCTGGTGGTGCATATTTAAATTTTCAGGGAACTGTCAAATTGTTTTCAAAACTATTTTTAGAAATTGCAATGCAAGAGAATTCCATGTATACATATTGTTCCCAATTCTTGTATTTTTAATGTTGATCATTCTAATGTATGTGTCCTGGCACCACTGATTTCTATTAACGACTACAGATGTTGAGTAATCTTTCATGTGCTTAGTTGTCTGTAAAACTTCCATGGTCAATTGCCAAATAAAATTTTTGCTCATTTTTAATTGGATTGTTCCCTTACTATTGAATTTTGAGAATGTGTATTCTGGATTCAACTCTATTCGATGTATGATCTGCAAACATTTTCTTCCAGTCTGGGATAAAAGGTATAGTATATTTACACAGCACACCCCACTGAGGGGCTGAAATGTTCTTTTTACCAATGATAAAAGTAAAGTAGTTACTTAAGTTTGTTCACTCATTTTCTGGGGAAACAAAAGACTAAGACTTATGCTCTGTTTAGATTTAATTTTGAAATTTTGTAATTCTATGGAACACAATATTTATACTAAAATTTAATATATTTATATGTTTTTTAATGTCAGGAGTTTTTACAAGTCATATAAGAAAAATAAGAGATCCTCATCTTTTCAGTGTTACACACAAAAATAGGACAGAAAATACTTTCAGTATCTGCAATTAAACACATCAACATGAATGGAATAATCTAGCAGAGGCCATTATTTAGATACTTAATATTTGATTGAGACAATTTAGTTATTAAAATCATTTTTACTTACTTGTAATGGTGTAAAAGCACATTAGAGCTATATTAAGATTGTAATATCAGGGATATAAAGACAAGAAAATTGAAGAAATCTACATTTCTTCCAGCAATGTTATCATAGCCATTTACTATTAAGTTTTAAAATATGTATTTATTATCAAATAATCTTGTTGAAAGTAAATTAATCACTAATTGAAATAAGTGAGCATTATGTCTTATATAGAAGTTGATCAAGTTATAAGAATTCTTTCTGTTTGGTTGAAATATTCCATCTTAATATTTAATTGAGGGTATGAACCTTTACAATTGCCCTTTCTGCATCATACAAGGTATTCAAAATGATTGAGGACAGATTGAGCCAGTGGGTAGGAACATTGCCTGACCTTGAGTAATTGCTTAAATCCAAATGGTAAACTTGTTGTGGTTGCTAATAATAAAGTCTGCCTTAGTCTTCCTCTATACTCTGTCATTTTTATAGTCTCAGTGGACAATATTTTTTCAAGTACTTCACTAATCCACAGAATTCCTGAATTCTGCTCACTGTTTAGACCTAAAGATATTTTCTCTGTTCTTCCCTCTTGACTGATGTCCTTCCATTTTACATTCATTAAGATTGTTCTCCATACAATGGGCTTGCAGTTTTCTTAAGAGAAAACTCTTTACCTGCTTAACAGTTACTTTTAAAAATGGAGGGTTAATACAAGTATTGAATTCCAATTTGTCTTTTTTTTTTTTTTTTGTAGGAATCATGCTATTGAGGAAATCAAAGACTCTCCCTTGTCTGATAATATTATGAGTCTAAAATTAAAAGACATTTAATACCTATAAGGTCTCATTGTATTTCTCTTACTGCATCTCCAACAATTGTTTTCATATTGATATCAATATTAATTTATTCACTGATACTTAAAAATTGTGCTTTCCTGTTCTTCCCCATCCCACTCCTTTTACTTGGCATTATTTAATACTTACGTCCACTCTCACTAGTCTTTCATCTCCATTTCCTTTTCTCTTAAATTTGATGTTTATATTTGTTTACACATTTAAAGTACCTATTTAAAATTCTCAATAATATAATAAAATTTTGATTTCTTGCTCCCTTCTGAATATATTGAATCTTTATTATCTAAAAATCAATAAAAATCCAGATCTTACCCTTGACCCCTTCTTTTTAACCCATTTGTTATTTAATACTCTAAATATTTCTAAGATATTAAAACATAAAATTCATTTACTATTTACTTATATCTGAAAACCACAATCTGCTGTGTTTTCTTCCAATTGATTCCAACAGCTGAAAACCACTGTCTGCCTTATTATAATGATGTAGATATTTTTCTTTGAAAAGTCAAGCAGTGGGCTGGCATTACAGCTTTTCCTATGTGGGGTCACAACCCCCATGACACTCAGGGAAGAACACGTTGGCAATGTCAAACACGTCCTCTTTCCTTGCACATCATCAGTAGTTTCATAACATGACACATTTCTGTTCTTCTTAGATTCATATATTAGTTTCTTGAAGATATTTATTGGTTTTGTTTTTCTCAGTGTTTCTAATTCTATTATTTTCATTGTTGAAAGAAGAAACATATGCCCTCTTCAATAGATTCCTTCAATATTCCAGCACCTGAAAGACTTCATCTCTTGAATAGAATCTACTCCATTTTTCTATTGACATTTTCCTTACTGCTCAGGAATTTCTTGTTTACATTTGTCCTGATTATTACCAGGCTATCTAGAAAGTTATTATTTTAAAATTTATTTGCTTTGAACTCCTTACTTAACTCTGAAACAGGAGAGTTCCTTGACCTGTGAAGGGGTTGGCTTGTTTACTCAGCCCACAGCTCTCAACCAGTCATGGGAGTGAGATCAAGCAAGTGAGCGTCTAGGAGTTGCCAGCAACCCCTAGAGGCCCAGAGGGTGTGTGTTACTTGCTGCTTTTTTAGTTTTGCCGTCCACAGATGGCTGAAGTGTTAGCCCAGTGGAAGGTCAGTGTGACAGCCTCCTTCACCTGCATTTGGGACCTTGTCTGGCTTCCAGGAGGAATCAGGTCACAGGAACAAATTGAAGGTGGTAAATGTGTAGGATTTTTATTACCGATGAAAGTGGCTGTCAATGGGATGGGGAGCTGGAAAGTGGATGGAGTGGGAAGGTGGTCTTCCCCTGGAGTTTGGTTATTTCCAGCTGAAGTCCTCTCTAAGGTTCCACAGTCAAGCCATCCCTCTGAAATCAAGCTGCTTCTTCTCTTCCCTCCTTCTCTACCACTCTGCTGCTAGTGGAGCCTGGGGTTTTTGTGGGTTCAGGATGCAGGGCAGGGCAGGCCAGGGTGGTTTTGGAAAAGGCGACATGCGAGCAAGAAAACAGGAATGCATGTTCTCACTTTGGGCCATGGGTCCAGGCTTGAGGGTGGAGCCCTTACCAGGGACCCTGCCCTTTTCTACCCAGTATTTCCCTGCCTCCTGTCTGTATCAAATCCATCATTTTTAAAACTTCCACGCCTACATCTTGTGACTGCTAATTTTGTTTTGTGTAAACAGATCCTCATGTAACCTTCTCCAAAATGATATGTGAGAGATACATTTTCTGATTTCTTATGTTTCTCAAAACTGCTTTATTTTGCTATTTCTACTGATTGATTTCTTGGCTGGACATATGATTCTAAGTTAAAAATATTACTGCCTCAGAACTTTGAAGTAATTGTTACCTTTTTTAGTACCAAAGTTGCAGATTTAAAAAAATCTGCTGCATTTATGACATCTATTGATTAATATTTTTTCTTAGTATTCTCTGGATGCTTTTGGAATGTTATTTTTATACATGGTGTGCTGAAATTCCTCAACTATGTCAGTGATGCACCTTTGAATTATTATTTGTATATTGAGCTCAGCAATCAGTGGGCCCTGATATATCTACAGCTAGGTCACCAATCTTCAGCCCTGGAAGGTTGTTTCAGATTATTTATTTAGTAGTATCGCTTTTTTTTTTTTTCTTAATGTTCCCCTTTTGAAATTCCTGTTGATTAGATATTGAGCAATCTGGACCTACTATTTACCTATTCATTTTGTTTTATAGGTTTTCTCTTTTTTGTATTTTCAGGTGTATGTTCCAGAAGAACACCTCAAATTTTCTTTTAATCTTCCTATAGATTTTCATTTTTAATTTGTTAACATAGTTTTAATTTCTAAAGTTTTACTTTTTCTGAGAGCTATGTTTTTTTATTCAGTCCTGTTCATGACTCTTGTTTTATAAGAGGCATCATCTAGAAATCTTCTGAAGACATTATGTGTTTTAAGATTGTCTTCTATCTGTGAATGATCTCTGTTTTTTCTTGGGGCCACATTTTTGTGTAATTGACTGTTTTTCTCCTTTCATGCTAATTTGCTTTATATGTCTAGTAATCTGGTTTTCCATTCAAATGAAGAAGTAAAGGATTAGATTACTTGAGTTGTTTGTCACATATCTCTTAAGTTGTTGGGTGTTAAGGCTAGAATTTTCCATTAAAATTTTTTTATTGAATAAGGACATTCAATAGGGTAGTACAGAAGCACAGCTTGTTAATTGGCAAACTCTCTTTCATACTCAAATGGTGTAGAACTGTCTTTAAAATGGAAGGCCCCACAGTTTCAGAATTAGAAGCACTTTACTTTGGAATAATAACACACATTCAAGCAAGGTTTATTCTATCTAGAATGTTCTTTCTAATTGTTTTGAGATGGACTTACAATTCAATCAAGTTCCTGTCCGCCACCCTCGTAACTTTCTTTTTACGGTCATGGAAAATGATGCCTCTTTGTATTTTGTCACATTTTCAGTCCTATTATTATCTGTGCTCATTCCAAGTAGAAAAATTTTCTGAGTTCAAGCTATCCAATTCAGGCTATCCTATTTTTGTATCTGTCATCTGCTGTATTAGAATTTGAGAAATATATTCTATTTGAATTTTATCAATATGATTTCATCTTTTACTTTTATAAAATTTATAGAATTTCCCCCAATATGTGTGCCCTCCACCCACTTTTTTTTTTTACAGTTATGGGTTTATCCCCATTTTAATCATTTATGATTTCTATAGTCTTGGAGGTAAAATCTAGACTAACACATATGCGTAATCTGCCATATTTCTATGTAAGTATAAAGTATATATTATTCTTAATTATGAATTGGTATGAATAAGAACTTGAAAGTTGTTTATCAAAATAATTAAAACTGTAAATGTGGAACTTGCAATTTTATTTTAGCAATTTATACTAGATGTTAAAATTTTATTCATATATAGAGTTACATAGATGTTCAATGGAGGGTTATTATAAAAGTTACATCAGTAAAAAAGATTTAACAAAGGGAGAGTATGTCATTAAAATATGGCACATATAATTTTAAGCTACAGAACTTATTTTTATAGTTGTACTCAATATTCAAGCAGTAATTTTCAGTTCCTTCTACTTTATCATAAATATTATTTTTATAACATTATTTGATTACATTTACATTTCTTATTCATTTGGTTTATATTTAAATTGTAATTATTAACATAAGAATTTAAGACAGTGTAACAGAACAAATAAAATACAAGTATGGCTGGCCATAATAAATTTAAATATGCAAAGTTAATCTTACAGAGGCAGAGAGGATAGATACTAGCAGGAATGTGAGATACACTGATTTATAAAATGATGATCAAAGTTTGGTTCAGCAATAAATAGAAGGTTAGACAAAAAATGATAACTTTTTGCATGAAATGAAACTTAAGCAACAATCTACCATGTGATTAATATTCAAAAATGTACTATTATATATATAATTTAACCTGATATGACGTAAGTCTTAGAATAATTGCTTTAAAAGTAATGCACTAAAAAAACAAAGAAAAAAGAAACAAAACAAACAAAAAACACTATGCTTCTAAAGAGCTCTTACATTGACCCTATTATTTTGGGCAATAGTTTACAGTTCATCAAAGGACTGTCTTCAATACAATACAATGATGCCCTATTTTATTTTTGGAGAAACTGTATCTCTTTGAGTGGAGTCTCACACCTTCTGCTATTTTTCTCAAAATCAAACACTGTGTCAAGGGTTTCCAGGTTTGGAAGAGTTTTCTGGCTCAATACAATGCTCTGCCAGACCCTGACTTCTCTCATGGTTTTGTAAACTCAGTTTCTAAACCTATAGCCACAAGCCTAGATTTTTCCATTCTCTGTGGATGAGTTTTCATGTGATACACTTAGGTTTCTTTTTTTTGCTGATGGGCCTTAAATTGAAAGCACTCTAGTCTCCTCTACTTTCTTTAGCTTAGTATGTCACAAATGAGAAGTAGAAGACTACACCTTTTGGATTCCTCAAGTCTCCAGTTTTCTTGTAAAACTTGATTCAGTACTTCTCCGGAGCTCAGTAAGAGGAAAACTTTCAATGTGTTGCCATTTCAGGATTTTGAGGTGAATTCCATATAGACTTTAATTGAGCCAGAATGTGAACAAGATGAAGAAATAAAAATTGTGTTTTCAGATATTCGCTGCTTACGGGAATTTTATTTATTATATAATATATGATTTCTGTGTTTTTCAGTTTGGGCTATTATAAGAACGTATTACACACCAGGTGGCTTACAAACAGAAGAAATTTTTCTAACAGTTTTAGAGGCTGGAAGTCTGAGATCAGGGTTCCAGTATGGTCAGGTTTTGGTGAGATCCCGCTTTCAGTTTACAAACTGTCAACTTTTTCTTGTATCCTCATATGGCAGAATGAGAGCAAGCTAGCTCTCTGGCCTCTTCATTTAAGGGCACCAGTCCTATTTGTGACCTAATCTGCTCCCAAAGGCCCCACCTTCAAACACCATCCCATTGGGGATGATATTTCAACGTTTAAATTTGTAGGGGACACATATATTTAGTCCCTAACAAGATATTATTTATTACATGGGATATATCTCATGTATTATGTATGATATATATATTATGTATGATATATAATGTGATTTTCCCATCCAACTTTTTATTGGAATAATTACATATACAAGCAAGATGAAATATTAGCCAAGAAAGAAAGAAATGGGACCCAGATAAAGTAAATCCAATAGAAACAACTTGTCAAGCTGTATCTGAAAAATACTAAAAGAATATCTAATAAAATAAAAATCATTATTAATTTTCACAAAGTTGCTACACAAGGACAATGTAAAACAATGAATTGAATTTCTACATACCATCCAGTTAATAAATAAAAATTGTAAAAGTCTATAATAATCACAGTAATAGTTATAGCAAATATCTAGAAATGGTGCTACATTTATGTATGTCTTCATAAAAAATTATGAAACAAATTGAGATAATTTAAAGAACTAAGAAAATGTACAAAGTGTGTTACAATCATAGATTTGAGGACAGTAATTTAAAGATGGAAATTCTCCTTAAACTTCTTCTTAAATTAAATACAAATTCAATCAAAATTGTCCCAACAATGTATTTCTATATATTTTGGTATTGATAGAAATTTGTAATTGTATTCTATATTTTAAGTGGATATGCAAGTGGCTAACACAGCCAAGCAGTCTTTTAGGTGGGAAGACTTGCTCTACTCATAATGAAGCTATACTAAGACGATGTGGGAATAGTACAAGTACATAATAAGGAGCCTCCAGACAGAGTCTAATATACATAAACACTTGATTTATACATAAACGTAGCCCAGAATAACTGTAGACAAAGGTTTGACGGAAAAGTAGAACTTGAACCATATGTCGAACCTACACAAAATTTCATGTCAATTTCATGTCAGTATATCTAACTGTGGAAATTGAAATAACAGATAATCTAGAAGATTATGTAGAAGTTAACCTCATTATCCTGGGTTAGGCAAAATTTCTTAAGGTGTTCTTAACCTAATGTTTCTCAAAGTTATTTCACTAGAAACTGTGTGTGTGTGTGTGCGCGCGCGTGCGTGTGTTTAACACATTAATATATTGGAAAAATATCTTTTTTCTGAGACCCTTTGGGAAAAGCTTACCTTCAGTTTTGTTTTCTTATCAAATTAGCACCGGATAATCACCAGAATTAAAGGACCGTGATTATCAGGTGAAAAACTTTACAAGGGCCGGGCGCGGTGGCTCAAGCCTGTAATTCGAGGCGGGCGGATCACAAGGTCAGGAGATCGAGAAATCCTGGCTAACACCGTGAAACCCCGTCTCTACTAAAAAAATACAAAAAAAACTAGCCAGGCGAGGTGGTGGCGCCTGTAGTCCCAGCTACTCGGGAGGCTGAGGCAGGAGAATGGCGGAATGGCGGGAACCCGGGAGACGGAGCTTGCAGTGAGCTGAGATCTGGCCACTGCGCTCCAGCCTGGGGCACAGAGCAAGACTCCGTCTCAAAAAAAAAAAAAAAAAGAAAGAAAAACTTTACAAGAACAGTTCAGGGTATAAAGCCTGACTCCAATCTGATAAAAACATCAAAGCAGGAAACTGCCAAGGAGATCATAAGATAATGAATTTTGGCTGTCCGTCAAGATTGATTTCTAGTGTAACAAGGTTAGCTGCAGTCAAGCATATACGGAGCAACTTATGTCATCGAGAAACATTAACCAGGGAATTGCATAAAATTTCGTTTAGCTTTTCTGGAAGATGTTAGTAGTAGAAAAACAGTGATTAAAAAGCGTATTTGCAGCGGCGTCTGGGAGCGGGCCCGGGGAGGCTGAGGGGTTCGGGGATTCAGAGGGAGGGAGACCTGCCTCGGGGGAACCAGAGGGATGCCCTGGCCTCCGCGGAGACCACAGCGGAGAAAGAAAGATCAGCTACAGAGTTGCGCCAAAGAAAAAAGCCAAAGTCTTCAGAAAATAAGGAATCTGCTAAAGAAGAGAAAAATCAATGACATTGCAATTCCTGAAAGAGCTCCAAAACGAGCTTGAACGGGGAATCATGTTTCAGAGTGACAGTGCCATTTATTAGACCTATCGTAAAGATATGGTAAAGGCACCTTCATTTGAAAGAGGTGTTTATGAACTGGCACACAATAACCGAACTGTATCTCTGAAGATTCTAAATGCAGTGCAGCAAATGTCTCTATATCCGGAACTTATTGCCAGGGTTTTATGTCAAACCACTGGTAGCAACAAGATTATTGAGCCAGTGTATTTCTATACTGGCGCTGTTTTTGGATTGCAAAGAATATATGTTACTGCATTATTTGTTACAAGTTGGCTTATGAGTGGAACATGGCTAGCAGGAGTGCTTACTGTTGCATGCCTCATCATAAGAGGGTAGTAAATACAACAAGAATGGAATACTCTATTCCTTGAAGAGAAAACTGGGCACTACCATATTTTGCATGCCAAGTTGTGCCCCTACAGGCTATTTGAAAAAGCAACTGAAATACTTATGGAGAGAGGTTTTACTACTTGTTGATAAGTGCTTCAACTTACATATTTATGATGATGTGGTGTATGGCCGCTATCTCCTGTTTCTTCAAGCAGTCTCTGTATTCCTGCTCGGTATCTTGCCACTGGAGCAAAGTGACAAGGTTTATGAAGTTTATAAAATCTACATATTTTCTCTCTTTCTGGAATTTTTACTGCAGTTTGGGAATCCAGCTGTGTTGGTATTTCCTTTGTTAAGTTTACTAGCAGCCTTAATGCTTGCTAAGTGCCTTCAGCTGAATGTGAAGAAAGAAACTTTTGTAGCTAAAACGATGAAAGTGATTAATTTTTACTTGGTGTGTCCTCTGACAGTGACATTGAATATTATAATGAAGATGTTTGTCCAGCACAAAGAACATGGGCACATGCTCAAATTCCTTGAAGCGAAATTTGGGCTAAATATGACTAAGAATTTTACAGTAATTTGGCTCCTCTGTCAAGAATTCTGGCAGGCACCTTCTCAAGACATTTTTTTTATTTTTATTTTTTGCAATTGACACCCTTCTTTATTACCTTTCTATATCCCAGTGTTAATTATTTGTTTTCTTTCTATACTGCAAGTTATTTTTAGGAGAATTAATACTAAGTTCCTGACAGAAACTGTTATTCTTGACGATGGATGAATTGGAGAAAGGCCAGAAATAATTTATCATCTAATTCATACTATTTTATTGGGTTCTCTTGTGATGGTTATAGAAGGCTTGAAGTACATCTGGATTCCTTATGTGTGCGTGTTAGCAGCATTTGGTGTATGTTTTCCTTAACTTTGTATGACACTTTTCAAGTGGCTTCAATTAAGAACCATACACCCAATATTGTTGGTGGTTTGCAAAGAAGGTGACACGCTAACCTCCTCAAAATATGGGTGATTTTGTCATGAGGTCAAAATTAACTTTCTCCATATGTGAATTACTTCACTAGAGTTTACTGGATCAGATCCTACTTTGTATATAAAATCAACCCTGTGATATCCTTCCAATTTTGAAGAAATAACAGAGCCTTCATTTCAAAGACTACCCGAAGTAGAATGCAGTTTTCTTCCACCTACTCAGTGTCTTTTGCAGATTGGAGTATGGACATTTGAAATATTGCTACTTCTTTCCCCCTCCTGCTCTTAACTGGATCCAGAGTTCTGTGGGAAATAGAAGATCAAGCAGTACTGTCCTTTGATAAAATGTCGTATCTACCATTCTGCAATATTCCAAACAGGTGTCTTCCTTCCTACTGAGAGGTGAAGCCAGCTGGACTTCCTGGGTGGAGTGGGAACTTGGAGAACTTTTCTGCATAGCTAGAGGATTGTAAACACACCAATCAGTGCTCTGTAAAAACGCACCAATCAGCGCTCTGTGTCTAGCTAAAGGATTGTAAATGCACCAATCAGCACTCTGTAAAATGGACCAATCAGCAGGACATGGGCAGGGACAAATAAGGGAATAAAAGCTGGCCACCCCAGCCAGTAGAAGCAACCCACTTGGGTCCCCTTCCACACTGTGGAAGCTTTGTTCTTTCGCTCTTCACAATAAATCTTGCTGCTGCTAACTCTTTGGGTCCATGCCACCTTTAAGAGCTGTAACACTCACCGCGAAGGTCCGCAGCTTCATTCTTGAAGTCAGCGAGACCAAGAACCCACTGGAAGGAACAAACTCTGGACACACTACTACATGATCTTTCATGCTTTTACTGATTGCAATATTTTCCCTGTAAAATCTTCATTCCTTTATAATATTATCTTTAATTTGAATATGTTCAGGGTCAGAATATATTTCTCAAACATGACATTCAACAAATATGTAATGTGACATAATTGTTTACTAGAAGGAATTATTTCTACCTTTAAACAAATTTCTGAAAGTGTTTCATGATTTATAACAGCTGAAGTTTTACAATAAAAAGTTAAATGTTAGCTGAAAATATGTGGGATTAAAATTAAAATGGAAATTATATAAAGGTAAGTGATTTTTAAGTATATACATAAAGATATATCCAGAATTTTCATGATAATGTTCTCATCATCTGCTGCTTATATAAGTGAACACTTTCTTCATAATACAAAGTGCACAACATTATTGTATTTTATTTTTTATGACTATCTAGTAAGTGATTAGTTTTTTCACTTATGCCTATTAATTTGATACTAATTTGATCATGATAAAACAATAACTGTTACCTGTAATATATTTTTAAATGGACATTTAAAAGAATGCTGTTCAGGTTTTTAGAAAAATATTGATATTGGGTATACAATTTATTCATGGTTTCTACTGAAGTATTAAGTAAAACATTAAATCTTTATCAGAATAAAAATATGTGCCCTAAAATGAGCAACAATTTCTGGAGCTACATGCAGATGCAGTTAAATATACCTCTGTATACAGATGTATTTATTATAAAACACGAGTGATGTTATTTATGAAACTGATGCAGTCTTCGACATTAAGAAAAAATGACGATTATAATAAAATTTACAACATGGTTTCACAATTTAAATTCTATGTTCCTTTAAGTTAAATATTTTTATATTTTTAATCATCTATTAAGAGAAACTTTAAAATAATTAATCCGGCCTTATTAAGAGATTCAGGATAGATGCAGCCTATGGATGTATCATTTTAATAAACTGGGATACGTTTTTAGTTTTTCCTTGTGCTTCTGCTCAGTGAACAGATTTTCAAAACTTTCACCTGTTAGAGTGCTGCACAAATGGCATTTTCAGTACTTTATTACCTTAGAAGGGAACATTATTGTCTTTATTTTCTGTTATGTATATATTATAAAAGCACATGCATTCTTAGACTAACTCTAGGACGCTTTGCTCTTTTGGAACTTAAGAATTGTTTGGGCCGGGTGTTGTGGCTCACACCTATAATCCCAGCACTTTGGGAGGCCAAGGCGGGCAGATCACAACGTCAGAGTTCGAGAGCAGCATGGCCAACATGGCGAGACTCCCGTCTGTACTAAAAATACAAAAATTAACTGAAGCTGGTGGCGGATGCCTGTAGTCCCAGCTACTCGTGAGGTTGAGGCAGGAGAATTGCTTGTGCACGTGAGGTGAAGGTTGCAGTGAGCTAAGATCACGCCATTGCATTCCAACCTGGGTGACAGCGAGACTCCGTCTGAAAAAAAAAAAGGAAGAATTGTTTGATGGTGATGTCATATATCTCACAGATTAGTTTCAGTCATTCTCTTTTCACTCCTAGACATAATTTTTTTAACTATATTAAGATAGCTGCAGACAATGTGCTTCAGTTTGACTCTGTACATCTGAGCAGTGGGTCACTAGTATTTCACTTCAAGTCTTCCGAAAATATTATAGTTATTTAAGCACACACTGAATAGTCACATGGTGGTCACCTGAGGATGTAAAACAATATAATTTAAAAGTCATCTTCCATCTTTTGAAGGGGAAATAGAACACCCTACTTTATGTTTAGTGTGAAATATTTAATTGAATTTTTATTGACTCACATAATGAAAACGTGCTGAATTAGGTTTGGTGGTTGAGTTTTTTTGACATATTAGTAAGCTGCTTTTACTTCTTTTTGTCAATTTGTTTCTTAAATAAAATTGATCTGAAAAAAATGTTAACAAAATAAGATATATTTGCATAATTTATGCATATGTTGTTAAAAATATTCTAGGATTAAATGTATGCATATGTTATTAAAAATATTCCATGTTCACCCTTCTAACAGCAACAACACAGCAAATGTTGCAGCCTAAGCATTAGACATAGAGCACTACAGCCAAATGGCTCAGACCAGAGGCTAGAGATAACTTAGAGGCATCTTTCCTGCCTAGCTGACTGGGCTCCCTGAAGGAACCATTCAGACTCGCCCACAAACTTAACGTGACCCATTCACTATTCTGATGCACATTGCAAGATCTCTATCTCCCCCTGTCCCTATCCTCCTCCCTCTCCCTTTGTCTACCTAACTCCTCTTTCCTTCCTCATGTGATCCAAGGTTGGAGGACTGCCCACCCAACTCACTGCATCTTCCCTGCCAATGACCTGTAAATAATAAATCTTTGAACGTGATTCCTGACATGGTGGTGTGTTGAATTTGTGCCTTCCATCTGCAGAACCAGGGGCTACCCTAGCCTCGGTTTTCCCTGCTGTGCTAGGGGTGACACATGATTGGGTTTCCAGCACCAGAGCTGTGGTCAGATACGAGCCACAAGGGGTCTGCTGGTATAAGCAAGTTTCTCACGTGAAGGACCACCTGGTCACTCGTTGGACAGCTGGGCATTAGGCCATCCACCAGGTAAAGGAAGCATACTGTGAAAAACACTCCGTAAACACCCACAGCCAGCAGCTATTCATAGCAGAATTGCTAGCCATGTTGTAGTAAAAGCTCAGTTTAGCTGGGGTCTCTCAAAGTAATCCTATTTAAAATAGGTTACATGAAAGGCATTTTCATACCAGCCTCTATGTCTAGATCCATCCCTTATTTTTTCTAAAATATTCTTAACTTTTCTAAGCCTCACATATCTATTTTATAAACTGAGGATAATGCTAACTGCCTTTAATTAAATGATAGAGATGTGGATTATCTTACTGAAGCTATGTCCTTTAAATTAACATTACATGGTAACAAAGGAACACAACAGCCAGAGTCATGACTTAAATTTGCAAGCACAATGGGCATTCCCTCTATAGAGAGACTGGCACATGAAACGATCTATCATGGATCCCATTCAAGGAGAAGCAGCCAATCTTTCATGGTACAAATTGTTCACTTGATGTAGGTACTGAAACATTCCATTGACTAGAGGATTCTCGAAGTCATGTGACACAGACAGACTTCTCATGGGGAAGGACTGGTTCATCTCCACTGGGGCTAATGAAAGGGTTAGCCTGTGTGTCTCTCAGTCATCACCCAGTCATGGGGTTCTGGGGGCGCATGCTTCCCATCTCTGTAATACCCAATTTCCTACACTAGGCCTTTTCCATCCCTGGATTACATGTGGTTCATCTGTGTTCCCTTCAATTTCTCCTGCCATTCATTTGATCACATTTTAATATAACACACTTGAAGGGTAGATATAGTTATCATAATATGCTTGAAAGATAAAATATTCTCATGGATTTTATTAATTGCTTTGATGTTAATAATTGTTAGAAACTTTATAAGTATGTGAACATCCCTAAACTAATGCACACTAAAAATGTAGTAATAGCCAAATTCTTTAGCATTTATGATGTGCCAGATATTGTGCTAAGTGCTTTACATGTATAATCTCACTGAATCCAATTTTGGGTAGTGTTACAATCATCCTTATTCAAATAACGAAAATATGAAGCCCATAGAAATTGAATATGCGACCCAGAGTCGCACAACTTTTAAATAAAGCCAGGCTTTAAACTAAGATTTGTTGAAATCTAAATTTCGAAATTGTTGTGCTTGACCATTAGATCATGCAGTAACCTGTATACCACACAGTGAACAATGGGATTTCCAAAACTATGAGGTAAAATCAGTATGTGCAAGACATTTACTTTAGAAAACCACAAACTGTTATTCATATGATGCCATCATCATATCATTAATTTGCTGGAAAAAACTAATTTCAAATTTGTATTCAAATTCTATTTCAAAACAATTGTAGAGTCTATTAATAAAACAATATAACCAATAAATAAAAAATAAAAAGGTTTGGATCATAAGCTCAGTTATTTATCACTATATGAATTGGGACAGCTTGATGAATCTGAGTCTATTATATTTTTAAAATGTTGCAAGGTGCTTGAAATATTATGCATAGAATTTGAAGTTTGTATGTACAAGTATCTCTTACTTTAACATTAAAGGCATATTAGTTAATAGTAATATTGCCTGAGATTGTAAATATTGCTTTAAATACAGGGTATGAAAATTTTTAACAATATTTAATAAAGGATTAAATGTACCTGCTATACTTTAGAAAGCTGCTGCTATATTTATGACTTCTATGAAGGTCACTCCATGTTTAGCAGCACCGTTTCACCTGACAAGGAAGGTTCTGCCTTAGGCTCACTGAGAACTGCCTACTACTGTTGTCAATTTAACAAAATGTCACTATTATGCTTTCAAGAAAGCTTGTATTTTGTATAGTAAACAGATCAAAATATGGAGAGATAATAGATCATAATTTTAATAGAATCTGTTTTAAGAACATGATATAAGAATGTATGCTTAAAATCTCTTATGTTCATATCTATGTAATTCAAAGAAATTAACAAAACATGCATATGTCAATATTCTTACTAAGTTACAATCTTCTTGCTATTAAAAGTAGATTTTGCATTAATGCTTGCAAGGCAAATTTCTGTTAACCAAGACCACATCTATCATTTTCTAAGACATTTTTTAGAAAAGAAGTATAATCACTATCATTGGTGTGTGTGTGTGTGTGTGTGTGTGTGTGTGTGTGTGTAAATGTCATAAAATCCTGTGTATATTTTTGGTGACTATCGAAGTTTGAACATGTTGAGATTCAGTTTCTTTATGCTAGTGATTTAAGGGATTGTAGATGTTGCTGAAGTCATAAAAAGTAGTGGACTAGAGCCTACTAACAAAAAAACACTACCAGGATGTAAATTAGATCCTTTGTAAAGGGCATTATTGCTACAAATATCCAAAATGGATTTAAAATTATAGGAATAATAGTGCATCACTTGATTCTCAGAAACATAAGACATTTCTAAAGACATCTAAAAATTTCCTTCCTCAGTTCTCTAACTTGTTAAATAATGTGTTACTTTATGGAATCTGTCTAATAGAACTATATCTTAAAACATTATGATTTCCTATATTTAATCCGTCATTTGGAAAACTCAAACAAGCATAATTGAGGAATCATTAGTTTGTTTGAATAACATATATATCCATGCTATGAAATTATAGCAGTATTGAAGGCCATAATATAATTAAGATTCTGACATATATTGGAGATATATTAGAAAATATTTTATTTAACCATTTTCTATCAAGGAACCAAAAGAAACATTTTAAAACAGACATTTTTACTAGTAAAAGATTTGACAGGTTTTTAGTCAAATGAAAATTCACAAAAGATTTTAAGTGCTTACTATGTTTCAGTAACATGGAAGAATATAGGTAAGACGTATGCTCTTATATCAAGGAATTTATAGTCTGTCAAGATAAAGAGTAGGGTGGAGCAAGTTACAAGGAAGGTACCTAAAGCAGAATGTTATCACAGACTAAATGATAACAACTAACCCAGACCAAGCAGAAGGAGGTTAGGATGGATTTTAGGAATATCAGTATGTAATCATAAACTTATACAGCTGGATGCACCAATCATCTGCTGTCCTGATGTTGTCTTTTTTTTTTTTTTTCTAGAGAATATAAACACAGCACCTTGTACCTTGTAGTTAACTAATCATCCAGTGAATGCTTTTAACTCTGCACCTGTTAATACAGACCAAACCAGACCCATTTGATTTCACTTAGACAGAAAAAGAAAAAAGGTGTCATTCACTTTCCTGAAAGATATATCAACCCTCCAGCTGTCTCTCAAAATGTAAGGAGTAGGGATCTGTATAATTGTATTCTTTCAGAAGACATCATGCTAGTTCCCTCTATTAATGGTAGCATTCTTAGTGGACGCTGTAAGCAGGATGTATTGAATATCTTAGAAGCCTTGGTAAGATACTTGTATGCCTGAAAATGAAAAATAGAACCCCATAAAAATTCAATGTCTGACCTTTTGTTTAAGTTTCAAGGTTTTCTTCAGTCTGAGCCATGAAAACATATCTGCTCCAAGGTAAATGGAAAGAGGCTATATCTGAAATCTACAACCTAGAAAATAGTATGGTGCCTTTTGGGGCTCTTTGAAGTCTAGAGGCAACATATAACAGTTTTAGGTATGCCACTGCAACATATTTACCAAGAAACTCTGAAGCTCACTGTTTTGACCTGGCCCAGAACACAAGGCTCTAGAATTCTAGAGTGCAAGGCAAAGTTGCATTGCCACTGGGCCATATGAACCAGGAGATTTAGTGGTACTTGAAGAGTCTGTGGCAGTTGGTGTTTTATGGAAAAGTTCCCCTTTAGGAAAACTACAGCATACACTCTTACGATGTGGAAGTAAGCCACTCCATATTCTTAAGGTAACTTTTATTTGTTTGACATACAAACAACAGCAGAAAAGTAATTTCTGGCTTGGTACTAGGTCCTACTAGCAGTAGAAAATTTGATTGGGATTGCCAACATACCACGCAAATCTGAGCTGCCTGTCATGACCTAGCTGTTATCTGACCACAGAAGCCATATATTTTGGCATTTGCAATACTATTCATCGTCAAGTACAGGAAGTATATAATATTGGGCTTGAAAGGGCCTGAAAACACAATTAAGTTACATAAGAAAGAGGCTCAGACCCCAATACGTCTACTTTTATTTTTAAATTTAATTTTAGTTTTCATTAACAAATAATAATTGCATATATTTATGGGGTACAATGTGATATTATGATACATGTATACATTGTGGAATGATTAAATCAAGCTAATTAACATATCTATTGCCTCACATACTTATGTCTTTGTGGTGAGAACATGTAAAGTCTACTCTTTTTGCAATTTTGAAATATACAATAAATTAACTATAGTCACTATGTTGCACAATAGATCATTATAACTTATTCTTCTGTTTAACTGAAACTTTGTACCCTTTGAGTAACACCATATTTTCCCCTGTCCATTCTGCCACTAGTGTTTGGTAACAATCATTCTGCTCTCAGTTTTTATGAGTTTGACAGTTTTGGGTTGCACATATAGGTGAGACCATGCAGTGTCTGTCTTTCTGTGCCTGGCTTATTTCACTTCACATAATGTCTCGTGAATTCATCCGTGCTGTTGCAAGTGACAAATGTCTTTCTTTATAAAGGCTTTCCATTGTGTATATCTACCCCATTCTCTTTATCCATTCATCCACTGATGGACACATAAGTTGTTTCCATATCTTGGACATTGTAAACAATGTTCCAATGAACGTGGGAGTCAAATATTTCTTCAAGATACTGATTTCCTTTCCTTTAGATGTATATTCAGAATATATATCTGGATCATATAGTAATTCTATTTTTAGTTTTTTTGCAGAAACCATAATGTTTTCCAAAATTGATATACTAGTTTATATTCCCACCAACTTTACACAGAGTTCCTTTTTCTCCACACCCTTGATAACACTTGTTACCTTTTATCTTTTTGATGACAGCAGTTCTGACAGGAGTGGGGTGATAACTTATTGTTGTTTTAATATCTCCCTGATTATTAGTGATAATTATTGAGCATTTTCTTCATATACTTGAGAGCCAGTTGTATGTCTTCTTTCGATAAATCTCTCTAGGTGATTTGCCTGTTTTTTAGTAGGATTGTTTGTTTTCTTGCTGTTGAGTTGTTTGAGTTAATTACACAGTGTGGATATTAGCCTCTCATCAGATACAGTATTTGAAATATTTTCTCCTAATGTGTAGATGATTTCTTCTAATAGTTAATTGTCATTTGTTGTGCAGAATGTTTTTAGTTTGATGCAATCCTATTTTTCTATTTTTGCCTGTGCTTGCTTTTGTTGCCCCCCAAAAGCATGGTCATATCCAAAGAATTATACACATGTCCACATTTAAAGCATTACTTCCTCTCCACAAACCCACACTTAAGGCTTTTGAAATTTCCCATGACAAATTGTCTCAGGAAAAAGAAATGTATATTTGGTTTATAAATGGCTGTACATCTTATGCTGGTGTATTAGAGTTATCCAGAGAAACAGAACCAATAGGATATATAAATCTAGAGTGAGATTTATTATAAAGAATTGGCTTACACATATATTCAGGTTGAAAAGTCCCACCATCTGCCTTATACAAGCTGGAGAACCCGGAAAACCGGGGATGTAAATTCAAAGTTCAGTTTAAATTGAGGAGCAGAAGCGTCAACGGTGTAAGTTCCAGTTCAACGACAGAAGAAGACCTTTGTCTTAGCTCAAGAAGCCAGGTAAAGACAGAAAATTCAATCTTCTTCCACCTTTTTGTTCTATTCAAGTCCTCAATGCATTGGCTGATGCTCACCCAGTGCAATCTACTTTACTCATTCACAAGTTCAAGTGCTGCTCTCTTCCATGAACACCCTCACAGACACATCCAGAAATAATGTGGTATAACCAGGTCTCTAGGAATTCTATGGCCCAGTAAAGGTGACAAATAAAGTTCACCATCATAGCTAGGAACACCTAAAAGTAGATGACTGTAGTATGATGTTCTTGCTCAGGCATGATGCAGAATAATGGTGAAAGAAAATCTTCCAATGGGAAGAACTCACAAGAGTACATCTAGTTGTTTAGTTTGCTTGGAAAAGAGGTGGATAAATGTCAGATTAATGTTGATTTATGAGCAATGACTAATTATTTGGCTGGATGGTGAAGGACTTAGAAGGAAAAATATTGGAAAATTGGTTACCAAGAGGCCTGGGAGGATGTCAAAGACTTCACAAAATGGACACAAAAGCAAAAGGGTATTTTCATCTTTTGTAAATGTCCGCCAAATGGCAACTACTACAGATCAGCCTCTTGGTAATCATACAGAAACGATGGCCCTTTATACAGAAGGTCAGCAGACCTTCCTGCCCAGCCATGCTAATCATTGCTGAAAGGGCTGATGAACCAAGTGACTGCGGAAGTAGCTATGGAAGCAGGCTTGAACTCAACAGTGTGGATTATGTGCTATAGCTATTGGTGAATTCCCAACACGTCAACAACATAAAGTGACACTGAGCCACCAATATGATAATGTTTCCCAAGTGAACAAGCCAGCACCTGGTGACAATTTGATTGTATTGGGCCACCCATCATAGAAGAGGAAACAATTTACTCTTCTTGGGATAAAGGATTATTCTGGAAATGGATTTGTCTTCATTGCCAACAGTGATCCTGCCAAAACACCATTCATGATTTTGGAGATTGCATTACTCACTCTCAGAAAATTTTCCACTGCATTTCTTCTGAACAAGGGAATTATTTTAAAGCAAATGAACTGTAACAATAGGTCTTTGCCAATGGAATTCATAGTTCCTACCATATACCCCGGCCCTGCCTAATTGAACAGTGGAATGCACTACTGGCCTGATAGAGTCGAGGAAGGGGTTCAGAAGACACTTAGAACACCTTTCAGGTATCAGGTTATATCCTAGATGCAGAAGTTAAGTTCCAGACCTTATATACCAAAGACGCTTCTATTTCTCCCATAGCTACACTTCATGGGTCCAGGATCTAAGGAATGGAAGTAGAAGCTTTTCTTTTATTGCTATACCTAATGAACTACAACGTGGCTTCTAAATAGTTTAGAAGTCTTACCTGACTAAGGAGAAATGTTCTTACTAGGGATATGACAGGGACAATGTCAGAGGGAAGATAAGAACTATATTTCTCAGAATATCTTAACGTTAGAGTTTGCCAACAAGAAAAAATTGCATGAGACTCTAAAGGCAGTGAAAAGCCAAATCCACAGTTTTCTGGAGGTGATTGTACCCAGATAAGGATATTTATTGATTACAAGTTCTTTCATTACCCGTTTTACTCATTTTTGTCAAAATCCAGTATTCAATATACTGTGACATTTTATTTGATTGTATATTGATATTTCAGTTTTTTTACAGTTTACTGACTTGTTTCATTGAACTATTATAATAAAGAATTATGAGATCTCATCTTATTATTCCTTATTTTCAATAACTTTACTGGGTATTTAAAAATCTTACCAATCCCTCACAATAATAACAGGTCAAAATCTCAAATTATAATCTTCCATTCAAAACTTTTCCCTGTGTGCAATAGCATCAATAGTCTATTAACATCTTAAATACTGTAAGAAGTCCAGTTCAAATCCTCCCTCTTTCATGAAAACTTTTCTTACCATTATTTTTCTCTTGACCTGTAATTCCCCAGCCCACAGCCTATGTCACACAATACACTGGCTACATTTTTCCTGAAACATATTGAGCATATATTGTGCTATTGAAATGCTACCTGTATCAAATGTTGCTGGTGAGACTTGACAGAGAGAAAATGGGGTCCAATATGCCCCTCTGAAAACTTCTTACAATCTATCCTATTTCACCATTAATAAATTTATTAGAAAAAAACCAAAGGTTGGTTTTCAGGTAGACTATTTGGTCATCTTCAGAGATATTAAACAAGAAGTGAGTCACTCAGCTCAGGAAAGTCAGGCTACTCCATAGGAAGTTAGGTCACTAAACACAAAAGTAAGAGGTACAGAGTCCTGGTAGTACTCTGACAATTCCCCTTCCATTGCACTGTGAAGCATCTGATTAAATCCAGAAAGAGATATTATCTAAATTAAAAGCATATGCAATATATTCCCTGGAGGTCCAGGATGCCTCTCCTATGTGGCAGCTGCTAGAGCTGTGTCTTACACACCAGCAACATCTGCTGAGAGTGAAATGGAGTGATGTAAAAGACCCATAACATCACCTCTCTTAATTTTGCCTCAGGCTGCATGTCAACATTTATCTGTTTGTCAGTGGTAATGATTGAAGGATTTATGGTAAGAATTTCAACATCACTTTATAGTCTTCTGTGGAGGTAGAAATCTAAGAAGAGAATTTTTGATAAACTAGTCCATCCTTGAGGAGTGATATTTCATTTCTATTTATTGCAAATATGCGGTTTTCAGAATGAAATAAAATTCAGCCCAGGAGCAGTCAGAGAGCAATGAAAAGAAACAGCAGGCTGTGGTTAGAAAAGAAAGCTTAAAAACAGTGTGGACAATTCCTTTTTCTGGTTTTAGCAGCTTGTATTTGCTCATTTCTCCAAACCCTTTTCAGACCTGGCAGGTAAGCGTGAGACTGAAGATTGCACAGCAACAAAAATTACCTCCATGGTTACCAAATATCACTGAGAATAAAAGTGTTGTTCTGATTGTTAATGGAGCCCAAAGTACCCCCAAAAGAGGCTTTGAGGAAAGTTGATCTGAAAAGGAAAGAGATACCCATCCTTATCCCAACTTGACTCTTCAATAAATTTTCTACTTCCCGTGGACAAAACTTCACTTTTGTGACATGACAAACAAAATCTTATGATGAAAAGCCAGGACCAAAAGAGTGCCTCTGCCAATGATTTTTAGGACAAAAATTAAAAAAGAAAAGAAAAGAAAAGAAAACCTAACCTAGCAGTTAGTCGTAAAGGCTAAACTGGATTTTGTTGCAGTTTCAGCTCTACTACAGAGAAGATCTTACTGAGAGTCATTTGATAAAGTCGCTTTAAAAATGCCATCAACTCTGACATACATATAATCCAGCCCTAGCTGGAGACATTTTGCTATTTATTCCAATAACAACTAGATGCACATAACTAATTAGCTAAAAATACTTATTTTTCCATATTCATAACCACTACATTAGGTGAAAAGGATAAAAACTTTGCCTTGGAATCTTATAGAATGTAGTATAGAGTTACAAGTTTGGGATTTAAACCAAAGTCTCAAAAATGGCTGTAATAAATCATGCTGCTGTAAAGACACATGCACAGGTATGTTTATTGCGGCACTATTCACAATAGCAAAGACTTGGAATCAACCCAGTTGTCCATCAGTGACAGACTGGATTAAGAAAATGTGGCACATATACACCATGGAATACTATGCAGCCATAAAAAAGGATGAGTTCATGTCCTTTGTAGGGACATGGATGCAGCTGGAAACCATCATTCTCAGCAAACTATCGCAAGAACAGAAAACCAAACACCGCATGTTCTCACTCATAGGTGGGAATTGAACAATGAGATCACCTGGACACAGGAAGGGGAACAACACACACTGGGGCCTGTTGTGGGGAGGGGGGAGGGGGGAGGGATAGCATTAGGAGATATATCTAATGTAAATGATGAGTTAATGGGTGCAGCACACCAACATAGCACATGTATACATATGTAACAAACTTGCACGTTGTGTACATGTACCCTAGAACTTAAAGTATCACAACAAAAAAGAAAAAAAAATGGCTGTAATAAACTCTAACCTTTGTTTTTTAAAGTACATATTAGATTTTAGCTCCTCATGGTCCCCTCCTTTTTCTTTTTTCCCTTGTCTTTATTTCTTCATTTTTCTCTTCTTCCCTTCTGTCCTTCATTCTTTTATCCTATTTTTTCCCCTCTTTTTGTTAACCTTTGGTGGCTAATAGGGTGTATTTAACCCCCTTCCTCCTTTTGCATCGGTACAGTCACACTCAAATCAGTTAAATTTTCAGGCTCAAAATAATTCACTGGGTTGCAACAGTGAGATTCCATACTAGATAGGAGATGATAGATAGATAAATAGTTAGATGATAGATGGGTAGATAGGTAGATGTAAAAACACAGATATGTAGAAGGCAGAGAGGTATTTAAATATATCCACATGATTATATTTCACAAGTGTACAGTAATCAGATGTCCCATGTTTTAAAATCACATTGAAAATACAAGCAGCATCTTTAATGTTGGCTCCCAAATACTTAACTGAGCAGAGAAGAGCAAAAGTGATTTTAAAGATAGCGCAGGGTAAGGACTACAAAATTTGAAACCAGGTTATGTAATTCACACAGTTCTTTCTCATATCTAGCACCCATCTGTCACTGTTTATCCTAAATCACAAGCATTCATTAAATTTTTAAATCCACTTAATTTTTCCTCTTGCTCTTTAACTTCCTTTTCCCCAGTGTTCTCCAAGTTCTCAAGTGCTATTGTTAATTTATGTTAGATATGTTTTTAGGTTGCTTCTTACTTTCCTTTCTCATGCTTTTTCATACTCCTTGTCAAGTGTCAGAATTATGACTGTACAAGGTAGGAGTTCCACACTTACCCTTTAAAGACACTTTTTTTCCATGGCATTTATGTAAATCCAGGGCTCCCCAGACCTCTAACAACTTTGCCACATAAAGTTTAAAACAATCTGTCATCATTGAAGCTCTCGGGAACCGAGGAAGATAGAGGACTGATTTGACACAGTGGGATGAGAGCCTGGGGCAGGAAGGAAGACCAGGACACATTATAAAAGTGCTGTCACTACATTTCTTAAATAAATGACTTTTTATATAAATGTATACTTGTTGTGGGGCTTATAATTCATAAAATGCGAAAAGCATTGATGAAACTCACTTCTCTTTCTAATCTTCCACTTTATCACATTTCCCTTTTATCAGCTAAAAAGGCTTAGAGCATTGCTTTATCCAACATAACATATAATAGCCAAATTGACACACATTGAGTAATCACTGTGCTCACACAATGGGATATTTATTTGTATTCCCAGAGCCTGTTGGGTAGTTTTCAATCAGAAGCCTCGCTGGAAATTTTTCTTTGATGTTCATAAGTGGGCAAAACAAAAAAAAAAAAGGAAAAAAAGAAAAATCTAGATGTCAGCTTTCTTATTCTCCATTGATTCGAGTGTAGGAGAGAACCTCTTCTGTAAGGCTGTAGAAGCTCATGTGGTGTAAACTATCAGATGAGTGCTGAAGAGAAGCATTTTCCAGTCTTTGGAAGAGTATTGATCTGACCAAGAATGGGCTAAAATTCCAAATGACAGAAAATACTATGGGATGAAACAATTCTCAGAAAAATCCTTAGTCTGAGAGGACACCCCAGATATTATACATGGGAGTAAGAAAATTTAATCCTGGAGTAAAAGTTATCCTGGAACTGTCCGAACAATGCTTAAAAGCAAGCCTCAAAGGAAATAAGGTGATTTGCAAGTACGTTCACTACATGCTGAAACAAAGCCCAACAGTCCTTAGAGTAATACAAAAAAAGCGCCTTTTGCAACATAAAATTCATAACGTCTGGTATCCCAAAACAGTTTACCAAATACAGTAAACAAAAGACAACATGCCTAGGTGCCCATCTTACTACATTTCCTCCCAAAACAGTAGAGACAAAAAAATGTGGGGGTTTAGGAAGTGGAGATTCTATTTTGAATGCTTGTGACCCTCCTCCCTCACTCAAATTCATATATTGAAACCTATTCCCCACTATGAAGGTTTTAAGAGGTGGGGTCTTTGGGAGGTGACTAAGTCACAAGGGTGGGGCTCTCAGGAATGGGATCAGTACTCTTATAAAGAGGCCTGAAGGAGCCTGTGGCCCTTCCACCAGCATGAAGGCACGGTCTCTGAGGAAGTGAACCCTCACCAGGCACGCCATTTCCTTGATCTTGGACTTCCCAGCCTCTAGAACTGTGATAAATAAATTTACATTATTTAGAACTTACCCAGTCTAAGATATTTTGTAATAGCAGCCTGAAGAGACTAAGACAGAGATGAAACGACAAAACAAAATAAAACCCCCAAACATCCTCAGCATAATTTTAGCACTGAAAATTTGTAAAATTCAAAACATCTGTAAAGAAAAGAGAAAAACAGCAGATCTCAGTATGCAACCACTTATGCTCTCTTCCCAGCTCCATTCTATTGAAATACTTGAGTTAAGCAGAGGCAGGCTGAGAAAAACTGCTGGGAAGGCAGAAGCATGGGCTTAGTAAGATGATGCTCTAGGGTTCATTTAAAACCATCACCAGAAAGTTCACCCTCTGTTTGAATATAAATTTAATTTTTTATAAGAGAAAAAAGTCTGAGTAGGTGTGGTCAGCTGAATAATGCTCCCCTACAAAGGTAACCTCATGCCAGAACTTGGGAATATGTATAATTGTTCTTGGCAAAATGACTTTGCAGATGTAAATAAATTGAGGAGATTATATGGGTGAGCCTTGTCTTATGTGGATTCTTAAAAGCAGGGAAACTTTCTCAGTTGTAGTAAGGGAGAGAGCTGTGCTTAGGAAGAGAGAACCTGAAAGGTGGCTGCAGCAATATGAGAAAGACCCTCTCGGCTGTTGAGGGCTTTGAAGATGGAGGAAGGAGGCCAAAAGCCTACATATGTAGTCATTCTCTAGAGCTGGAAAAGGCAAGGAAATGAAAGAACTCTGCTGACACCTTGATTTTAGCCGCGGATGCCCATGTAAGACTTGTGACCTACAGAACCGGAAGAAAAATGTATGTTGTGTTAAGCCACTCAGTTTGTGGTCATTTGCTATGGCTTCAATGGAAAACATACTAGATCGAACATAAACTGCAGGGAAGGGGTTTTAAAAGTTCACATGATCTCCACATACCTATTGCAATTGAGCTGGTTTGTATATGCTTCTCCTGACTTTGTATTTTCCCTATTCGTGCCTGATTTTATGCAGCCCCATGTTCAATAATTCAGCAAGGAGGTCAGTTACTGCCTCCTGAATTTACCCTTGGCTCTCAAAGAAGCAAGTTACATAAAGCACCCAAGTTAGTGAAGTCCTCCGATGACAGTATCTACCATAGTCATGTCAGAGGTGTTAAATTAACACGTGTCCTTCTGACCTCCATAAAGCCAGTGCAGGTCACTTGCATTCATTACACTCCCACTACCTTGAAAGGGATATTCTATTTTTGAGTCAGGGAGGGGGAAAGGTGATTATACCTCACAGAAAACTGTGTTAAACCCACAGTTTCACCCACTGCAGCAGGGTAGTTGTATTATCCTACAGAAGAGTCAGCTTATGAAAGTATGAAGCCACTGGGGGATCAGTTTTGACCTAAATTACACCTTACATGCAGCAGTATTAAAATTAATAATGTATCCCTCTCCCCTTTGATCATTAATTATAAAAATCTATGCCAATATTTTTTGTCAGGCTTCTACTGGTACTTCTTGGTAGTGATATAACTTCCTAAGAGAGTATTTTCAGGATTTTGTAGTAACCTGACTTTGGTTGGTCTCCAAGTACTCATGTAATTTTCCAGTAATCAATAGTCTCAGCTGAGTTACTTTGCACGGAAGTATTGAGATTTTCCAGGAACATAAAATATACAAGAGGATATGAAAGTCCTTTCTGTGCAGAAGTAATTTGATTTTTATTTACTAATTTTAAAATATATTAAGATTTTCTGGTTAGCAATTTATTACTGATTTCTTGCACAATATAGTTTAGTAAGAGATACAGTGCCCACAGTTAAAACTTGTTGACACTTGGCTCATGGATAAGCATATGACCATTTTTTGTTATTTTTCTATTTTGCTTAAACAACTGCCTACTTGCTCTTGTTGGATTCAGCTTTCTATGTGTGTCCATGAAATCAAATTTCTTTATCATGTAGTTCAGATATTTTAAAGTCTTACTCTTTTCTCTTATTGTTCTATCAATTATTCTGACCACATGTCTATTTTTGTATTTGTTAATATTTGTTTTATAAATATGTGTGTGTATATGTTTCTGTACGTGTATGTACATATATATGTTATTTGTGCATGGCAAATTTAGAATTGTTGTATCTTCTTGTGTTTTGAATGTTTTATTAAAGTTGTACTCTGTTTTCTTCAGATTTTCCTGTTTCAGAAAGAGGATTGATCTGAATCAGGTACTCAGCTACTGTTAGAAGTAGAATAATTCCCTATTCAATCATCAACCAATTTCTTACTTAGTTGCTTTTAAAATTCTAAATTCTAATTATTTTTAATTCTTTTCATTTATCTGCTGAAATTCTCCATCTTTTCTCTTAAAAACTTGAACGAGAAAATATAGTTCTTTGGGTATTTCTTCCTGATATCTCACATGTCTGGTTCCTCTGCATATCAGATTCCAATTTCTGTTGTTTCTACTAGTTTTTATTCACATTCCCTTTTATCATATTCTTGTTAATTTTTTATTATGTTAATTGTAGAATAACCTTGTGGACAATAATTTACTTCTTCTTTGTGTATATTTACTTATGGAAGATAGTTACTGACACAAACAATTCCAGACAACTGTAATTCTTTTTCAGAAGTTAAGATTTTTGAGGCTGAGCCATATTGCTTGCCAAAAGCTCTGATTTACTTTTATTCTTACTACTGTGATATAACCCTTTGTGGTCCAAACCCAAAATGAAGGGTTTACAGTTACTATCTCCCTTATTTAGCTGGCTCTAGTTCTCCAGTTTCCCATTGGGATTACTTATCATGTCAATGATGGCAAACCTTGCCCTTGGATATTTACCTGTTATCTACAAAATTCATAAATGCTCCCATAAAATATGTTCCACCTGACTGAGTCATTTTCCTGTCCTAATGGTATTCTCAAAGTCTTAATTATTAGTTTATCCTTTTGATGCTCTTTAAATAAATCCATTTTATATTATGTTCAGCTGTTCTATTTGCCCTCTATTTTTGAGGAGTGGGATTAGAGATTTTGGTCTGATTTACCATAATCTGCCATAATCAAAATGGTATACTTACTTTTAGTTTTAGCTACGTCCTGGTTGCTGTAGTTGTCAGTAAAATATTGTTCTCTCATACATTTGCTTTTAGAATCACCTTTTACCCTTATTACCTATATTAATCCCACCATAAACATAAAATTAGATCTATTGGTAAACCACAGACCTCATAACATAAACAGCCTTCTTTGTACAAAGATTATTTCTAAGTGGAAATATTTACTTAATTAACTTCAGGAGAGCAGCCACCAGCTTTTCCATTGTGACCAATTATTTCCTTGCTTCACTTCTCCTATGAGCTAGCATTTGAAGAACTTTCTATCCAGAGAGATATGGAGCAAAGTATCAAAGATCCATAAGTCAATTAACATCTTTCTTCATACATATTGACATTTTAAAATTCTATTTATCAATTTTGGGACATCTCATAATTAAATATTAAGAGCAACTACCTCCTCAGAAATAATCAAGCTTCAAAATAAGGTCACATTATGATGAAAATTAACTAGTTCTCAGATGTAAGGCATTTATACTTGCCACACCACCTAGACTTTCCCTCATTTTCTATTTCCCTAGAGGACACAGGGAACAATGCTAGTTGGAAAATAAAGTTCAATCACCCTTACAAACATGTAGACTAATGCCACTTTCTCTGATTACTAAAGTAACAATTCTGGGATGCCTCTGAAAAATAAGCAAAATGAAGAAACAATCAACTACATCAAGATACAAGCTCTTAAAATCCAAGTACAGAATTCCCCAAATATAGAAAAATATAAATAGGAATACATTACAATGACAGTCTCCTTCTGCTGTCACAATGGGTCGCTTTGCCATTACACACAGTCAACCCTATACCTTTTGCAAATGAAGAGAATTTTAGCTCCAACCATAATGGATCTGTAGATATAGATACAACCATAGTATCTTTATAACGGATCATAGGAGACTAGTATGCCTTGTCATCTATTGCTTTATTACAAGTCACTCCAAAATGTAGTAGCTTAGAACAACAATTATTAGCAGTTTGTACTGGAGTCAGTTGGCTAATTGTTTTGCTGCCTTTGCTTAGAGTCATTCATGGAGCTACAGTATCCGTCACCTCAGGTGTGGCTAGATGGTGTAAGATGATCATTGATGTCTGTTGACTGGTGCTGGCTGCTGGCTACGAGATGAGTTAAGAATCTGGTATGCTATCCCAGCCTTCCTGAGATGACAGTCAAAAAAAAGATCAGGCTTAAAATTTATACAGTATCTCTACTGCCATATTCTATTGGTTAAGGTAACTAACAAAGCCAGTCTAGATTAAGGTATGAGCAAAGAGACTCCACCTTTTGATGAGAGTTACTGCAAATTATCTGTGGTTATTTTTAGTCTACCAATTGCTAGTGAGACCTCCATCTCAATAAATAAATAAAAATAAATTTTAAAAATCAGACGCTCCTCAGATGCTTTCCTCAGGGAAAATCGTAGGCATTCTTTCTAAATACAAAAAAACACTCATCCTGTTCTAAGATATTCAAAAGTCTTAGTCAATCAAGGCATCAGGTTCAAAGTCAAATATCTTTTAGCTGCTTCTGGTTCAGATATGGATGTTGCCTCCTTGGGTGCATCTTCTCAAGGGTAGCTTCTCTTGGTCTATAGACATGTGAATTTAAAAAATTAATTTGTTCCCTATGGATCCAACAAAAAATTGTACAGGTATTGCATGGCATTCAAAAGAGACAGGGTAAGTTCATGCATTCACTCATCTGCATAATTCTAAAATCCAGCTGGGTATGTGTTGTAAGAATCCTCTATCTCAGGTGCAGAAAATGTTTCTTCTTTAAAACCCAATTTTTCTTCTTTGGAATGATTCCATAATCCATTGGCCTCCAGAACTCAGGATCCACCCTGTAGACTCCTGACTAACCCACTGAGACAATTTTTCTCTTCTATTAAAAATGGTCCATGTTTGCAATTGGCTAGATTTCTCAGCCAGCTTCTTGCCCACAGATAATTGAGTGCTCCAAAAATATTTTTTATTGGAAATTGTCCCTGTCCATTTTAATACATACCGATATAACTCTCTTAATAATGAACAGAGGCTGGGCACAGTGTCTTATGTCTATAATCCCAGGACTTCGAGAGGCTGAGGCCGAAGGGTCACTTGAGCCCTGGAGTTCAAGACCAGCCTGGGCAGTATGGCATACCCTGTCTCTACAAATTTGTTTTTTTAATTAGCCAGACATCATGGCACATGCCTGTAGTGCTAGCTACTAGGGAGGCTGAGGTGGGAAGATTACTTGAGACCAGGAGTTTGAGGTTACAGTGAGCTATAGCTATGATGGTGCCACTGCACTCCAGGCTGGGTGACAGAGCCAGAACTTGTCTCCAAAAAATAAAAATAAAAAATAAAATAGTGGGTGAGCTTTGTAATCATCAGTTTATAGTCTACTAAATTAACAAATGTCACACATACATTTTAAGACTACTTTCCTCCATACTTATCAGTGCTATTTGAGAATGGGACCAAACTTAGGTACTTACACACCTTGTCAGGTAGCTGAAGATGTTCACTAGAACTCCACCTTAAATATATATGTATTTTAACAGAGGTTTTAGGTTTTAACAGAGTCTTATTGTCAAGAGTCTTATAGTCACATCCTTAATAAACTATTTATACTAAGGCTATTTCTTATTTGGGAATCTTTTGCCATCTTGAAAATAAAAGTGGCTGGGCACGGTGGCTCACTCCTGTAATCCCAGCACTTTGGGAGGCTGAGGCGGGTGGATCACGAGGTCAAGAGATTGAGACCATCCTGAACAACTTGGTGAAACCCCGTCTCTACTAAAAACACAAAAATTAGCTGGGCATGGTGGCGCGTGCCTGTAATCCCAGCTGCGTGGGCGGCTGAGGTAGGAGAATCACTTGAACCCTGGTTGCAGTGAGCCGAGATTGTGCCATTGCACTCCAGCCTGGGCGACAGAGCCGACTCCGTCTCAAAAAAAAAAAAAAAAAAAAAAAAGAAGAAGAAGGAGGAGAAAAAGCAATATAAATCTTTATTTTCCAACTCAGCAAGTACTGGTTTCTTTATATTTTCTTTACATTCTTCTTACAAATGGAACAATTCTCTTTTTGGTTTACTTCTCTCTTCCCATACTTTATCATCCACAGTCAAAAGGAGCCAATTGACATTTCCAACTTCCTGTTTGGAAATTTCTTTAGCTATATCCAAAGTTAATTAAATATATGTTTTATCTTTCAATTAACCTCCAATTGTTAATAGCCTTGCCGATCGTTTTCACACTTTCTCAAGGCTCAGCATTTAATTTCCTCCCTGTGTTTCTGCCCCCACCAGAAGTATGAAAGATAGCCACTTTCACAACCTCTGACTGCTTGCACCCAAATGTCATGCCACATGTTTGGGGCTTTTAAAACATTTGGGGGCTCTATAACCCATTTTCTATTGCTATGTGATAACCACATCGAAAACTTAGTGTCTTAGAGCCAAGCTATTTTATATTTTACTCATGGTGAACTGTCCTCCTGCTCATCTCACCTTCCTTCAGTCCTAGGGTTGCATCATCCAAATTCTCATTGGAGCTGGGGAGTCTGTGGTGGCCTCATTCACATATGTGACAGTGGGTGCTGGCTGTTAGTTGGGGTATATGGTGGCAATATCCAGTCATGATAATGGCACAAGTTTTGAGCCTCTTAATGCCTAGACTTTGGAATTGCATAATTTTATAGTTTTTAATTTGTCAAAAAGCAGTCAGAAGAGCAGTCCACATTCAAGTCGTGGAGAAACCAATGCCCCTTCTTGAAAGGAGAAGTAGTAGAGAATTTCTGACCATTTTAAAACTACCTACATCCCTTGTACATTAGCTGATTTTGCTCTCCAGTCTCAACTTCCTGTATCCAAATGGTGTGGTTCAAAATCAGGATGTGTTTACTAATAATTTTCTCTCAAGAGCTCTCAGTCTGTTTTATAACAACTTATTTTTGTCTTTACCATTGCTTTTCTGCTCAAAGTTTCTTATCAAAGCCAGGTGCAGTGCTGCATGCTTGTCCCAGCTAGTTGATAGGCTCACGCAGAGAACCACTTGAGCCCAAAAGCTTGAGTTCTGCCTGAGCAACTTAGAAAGACCTCCCATTTCTAAAAGTAAAAATAGATTTAAAAAATTATTTTTTAATAATTGTTTTATACAGATTTTCTTTACTCTCCCAGAATAAACAGACTTAAAATATTTAATTCATGTTTTCATTTCATTTTCTTTTTTTAAAATTTTATTTTAAGTTTTGGGTTACATGTGCAGAACATGCAGGTTTGTTACATAGGTATACATGTGCCATGGTGGTTTGCTGCACCTATCAACCTGTCATCTAGGTTTTAAGCCCTGCATGCATTAGGTATTTCTCCTAATGCTCTCCCACCTCTTGCACCCCACCCTCTGACAGGCCCCAGTGTGTGATGTCCCCTCCCTATGTCCATGTGTTCTCATTGTTCAATTCCCACCTATAAGTGAGAACATACGGTGTTTGGTTTTCTGTTACTGTGTTAGTTTGCTGAGAATGATGGCTTCCTTCTTCATCCATGTCCCTGCAAAGGATGGGTTGGTTCCAAGTCTTTGCTACTTGGGTTGGTTCCAAGTATTTGCTACTGTAAATAATGCTGCAATAAACATACGTGTGCATGTGTCTTTATAGTAGAATGATTTATAATCCTTTGGCTATATACCCAGTAATGAGATTGCTGGGTCAAATGGTATTTCTGGTTCTAGATCCTTTTTCTATATTTAACATGATAAAATCAATTTGAAATAACTTGTGTTGATTATCTTTGGTACTTTAATGCCATTTCCTGAACATCCTACCCATATATAAATCACAACAATATCCTGTTTCCAGGCTTTTCTCTATCTTCTCTTCATTTGACCCACATTATTGTACTAGACATCCTAATCCACCACTACTTTAATTATTCCTCTCTTAATCAAAATCCTAGAGCAGTTCTTGATCATGCAGCTAGCCATTCTGAGTATTTCCAGAATTCTGAAGACTTTTAATGATGTAATACTAATATGGTTTGGCTGTGTCCCAACTCAAATCTCATCTTGAATTATAACTCCCATAATTCCCACCTGTTGTGGGAGGGACCCAGAGGAATCATGGGAGTGATTTCCCCCATACTGTTCTCATGGTAGTGAATAAGCCTCATGAGATCTGACGGTTTTATAAGGGGTTTCCCCTTTCACTTGCTTCTCATTCTGTCTCGCCTGCTGCCATGTAAGATGGGGCTTTGCTCCTCCTCGCCTTCCACCATGATTGTGAGGCCTGTGAGTCAGCCCCAGTCATGTGGACCTGTGAGTTAATTAAACCTCTTTCCTGTATAAATTATCCAGTCTTGGGTATGTCTTTATTAGCAGCATGAAAACAGACTAATACACCTTACTTATCCAATTTTACTATTATTATATATTTATTTCCCCATTTTATTATCTCATATGTTTATACATGGCATGTTCATTTTTGACTCTTTGCTATATTTGTTTTTCTTTAATACTAAACATGAAATTATTTTTTCACTTGTTTGCATATATGAATATAGTGTCAATGCCCAATTTAATTGGAGTCTGCTCCTCTAAGATTTCCATAACTACTTGAACTAAAACAGACATCTACTTTTCTTAAAGTCCCAGTTTACTCATATTTACAAGCATACAGGTTAATATCTACGCCTTTACACTTTCACGGTCTTTTTTTTTTTAAATTCCCCAAATATGTACTGATTTACTTTTATACAGCAGGCACTAAGACATGTATCTGGGATACGAAGGTGGGCACAAAGACCCCAAAATGGACAAGGCCCTTTTGTGTCTAATAGTTTCATGGAGTGGGAATATATTAATAACATAATAACTTCAACATATATGTGAGCACAGCAGGATAGTTGCTGCTACAAAGAGTGTGCAGTGCTATAAAAACACAGATAAATGTGGAGCTGTCCTTACCTTTGAGTTAGAGATGGTTCTTGGAGGAAGTGTTGGGAAAGTTGATATATGTAGGTTTAGTTGCAGTTAAAAAGTAACTAAGTGAAGAGGAAACAGAAAGAGATACTCAGTAATGGAGAGAACGGTGTGAAATTCTGTGTAGTCAAAAGAAAACAATAAAGAAAGTTGAGATGATCAATGTGACTTGAAAACACTAAGAGCGGTGTAATCATCTGAGTGGAGGCTGGAGTGGGAGACGTGAAGACACCCACCCAACAGAGTCATTTAGAGCATGTTAAGTCATTAACATGTTAAGTCATTTAGAGCATTCTTTCTAATAGCAATGGGAAGATACTGGATGATTTAAGTAGATAAATAATTTGGTTTGATTTATATTCTGAACGATTACTAAAGCTGTGGTTTAGGAGGCTGACTGATGAGAGGCTGTCAAGACGAACGGAAGAATCCTTAAAGAAAGCACAATGATAATGCTGAAATACAGGATAAAAGTTATCTTTACATTTTGTGAAAAACTCACGAGTAAGTGTATTTAGTTGCCTAAGTAATGGTGGGTAGGAATGATAACCAAGGTGACGATGGCATGCTAAGTGTTCAATAGCAGGAAGGACAGTGTCTGTGTTTTGCCAGGAAATAAGCAGGAAAAGGTAGGTATCAAAAGAAGAAATCTTGCTGTAACTCAGTAAAGAAAGTTCCCATCTAAAGGCTTAGCTTTTTGTTTCTTTTATTTTTTAATCAACCACTTTATTTAAGTAAGAATGACATGTTAAATATGTGTATCTTTTATTTCTTGAATAGAAAATGTATCATATCCCTCTGTTGCCCCCAACTCTCATCATGTAGTAATCACCTCCAGTTGAGTCATAGCTTCAGCAGAATTATGTGTGGTCTTGGGCTTAATTCACATTGACAATGTCTCCAATGTGCACTCTTCACTTTCTGCTTGGACTTTTCTGACAGCTACAGGTATCTCCTGGAGCCTGCTGGACAAGAACATTGAGTACTCTTGAAATGCAGGATAGTTAACAATTCCCAGAGAAACCCTTAGTCAATAAAGATTGAGAAACAGAGTAGATATTCAATCCTACGATGGACAGTTCTGAGAAGGTTGTAGGTAGGGTCAAGTCCCAGTTTTCCACAGTGATGAACTTCATAATGTACTCCTATATTGTTTGTTTCTCATATTTCTGTTCATTTTTTGGTCCTTCGCAAATGAACTACACCCATACATATCCTTGTCTTGAACTTTGCTTTAGGGAGACCCAAGTGAAGATACGAAGCTGGTTCTTTTTGGAAAAATGAGAAGAGTTGTTGTGGTCAGAGGTTTGAGATGATTGATTTGGAGAGAGAAAACTGAGTTGTACAGAAAAACATCATAGAGACAACTGGTAAGATTTTTTTTTTTCTGAAATACATGCATGCCCATATTTTCACCCCAATTAGGTTATCTCTCTAATAGCAAACATGTGCTTAATAACTCCTGTGTTTTTCTTATAGCAGGTTTCTGAGTGTGTGAAAAATACTAATAGATAATTGTTGATTTTACAATAAAATTGATTCATTATGAATTGCTGTTTTTTGTACTGGCTATACAATTGCTTATGTATCAGTATCATATTTTCATTAAGGAAATGATCTATATGAAGATGTAAGTGGCTTACCCAAAAAGATTTTTTTTGAATATAGGATAATAGATTTAAATTATTGCAATTTGTGGCTATGATAATTACCCTTCAAAATCTGAAACATGTAATTGTTATACATTAAAAATATTAAATAATTTTTATTTTTTCTCTCATAAAGGAATTGATTAGTAATATTGTAAGTCGATATGGACAGAACAATAAGGTATTAATCCAATAAATCACCCATTAAAAACACTTAGTGGAATTATTTTCACATGCTCAGATAGTGATCAGTTTTGGATTACATCAAAAATATTGTGAACAACACGTTTTTAGTGGTTTCAAATGTAAACATAAGAACAATTTTCTCAATGGTGGTGTGAGGAATTTCTTAAATCCTCTCTCCAGGGAACAACCTTAACTGGCAAAAATTGTTTTCAAAAATCAACCATTTAAAATGTTTGTAAATTGTCCTAAGGGCATAGAGCAAGTGCAGAAACATTTACTCAGGTAAATCTACTACATCTAAGTAAGAATCACTGAAGGTCTATGGTGTTCCCTTCCTCCCCATCCAGCAGAGGTTGACAAAACTCTACTCTGAGTGGGTGTGGCCAAGAACATGGAGCTCCCTCTTTTCAAAGCTCTCCATTGAGAACCATGGCATCTTTCTGGAAGGTGCAGGTGGCTAACATTTCTCATCCATCTCCACCCCCAGCTCCATGTTGTAGAGGCTAAATTCCAGGTGAGGAAAACCCAGAAGTCCAGGGACACACGTTTCTTTACCCAGTTGACATCTGTGCGACTAGCCCCGGCTCTCTCATAGGGTGCCTGTTGCAATGCAGGAGAGAGAAACCAAGGAATCTGGAGGCTATTCCCTGAGAGAAGCAGGTCACCCTTCCCATCTCAACTCTGGAACAGTGGAACTCTACTGATGCCTGGTGCAACATCGGTGAACCTGGAAATACTATTCTAAGTGAAGGAATCAGTCACAAGAGATCACATATTATATGATTCCAATTAAATGAAATGTTCAGAATAAGCAAATATGTAGAGACAGAAAATAGATTAATGGTTTCTTTTGGATTTATAAAATTATTCTAAAATTAATTGTGGTGATGGTTACGACTCCATAAACATTAAAAAAGCATAAAATTATATGTATTAAATGGATGAAGGGTATAGTATGGTAGGTGAATTACATCACAAATTTGCTGTAAAAATGTGAATAACATAGCACATATTTATTTGCAACATTTAATGTAATAGTTAAGCATGCAATTATCTCTGAGTGATTTTCTATTTCTTGCAACATATAGACAAAAATAGGAAATTTAAAAATTTATACATAAGAGATTAACATAGATATGAATTTACTGATGATTTAGCCTTTTTTTAAGATAAGCTATGAGTCTATGAATATATTTACAGTACATTTGGGTGCACCTGAGCATTCCCCAAAGTAGAAATCAACTAATTAGCTTGGCCTTCTATTGTATTTCTTAGCACCATAATATGTTCATACTTGAGACTATCTCAATGCCTTTCCTGAGTGCTCAGGTCTCTGATTATTTGTACAATGCCATTCTCTTTTTTATCAGAAAAAAACATACCCTCACACAATTATTGTACAATGTTAGAGCTCGGAATTTGCAAATGTGGAGTTGCTTCTATATTGTATATATTTTAATTGCAATTTAATTGAAATGTCAAGACACCAGTAGAAAAAAATGCATTTTTTTGAAATTTTATTTGTCCTTGCTAAGCAATATTCGTATATTACCTGGAATTCTTCCAGTACTCTATTAAGACTCTTCTGTAACCTGGGTCCTAGGTTGTTAGGGGGTTAGAGACAGACACAGAGGCCTTCCAAGTAATGGCTAAGACATTGAGACAAGGTCCTGAGATGTTCCAAGGGGGAGAAATGTTTTGTCTCCATTTATTCCCTCCTGTAGACAAAACCTGAGTACCAATCCTCATTTTCTTTTTTCTTTTTTTTCCCTTATGCGTGTGTCTTTTTAAAAATTATTATTATACTTCAAGTTCTAGGGTACATGTGCACAACGGAGGGTTGTCACATATGTATACATGTGCCATGTTGGTGTGCTGCACCCATTAACTCATCATTATATTAGCCATAAAAAAGGATGAGTTCGTGTTCTTTTTAGGGACATGGATGGAGCTGGAAACCATCATTCTCAGCAAACTATCGCAGGCACAGAAAACCAAACGCCGCAGGTCTTCACTCATAGGTGTGAATTGAACAATGAGAACACCTGGACACAGGAAGGGGAACATCACGGCAATCATCATTTTCTTACATTTCTTGAGGATGCTTCATTGATGCCAACTGATCATAAGTACCTTCCTTCAGGTGAAGAAATTTAGTTGAAGAGAGAAATTCCACTGCTTTCTGCAATAGAAAAATATTCAAAACAAATGAGCCTTTTTTGAAAAAGGGGAACTCATCAAAGACATTTTGTGTATCTTGTTTCTTCTCTTCGTTTGTGGCAATGTATACGTTTTACCTTCTACTTTTTACATGTGGTTCAACAGCCATAGTTTGTTATCATGTTGGATGTCAAAGAAAAATCAAAGAACAAAGATTACATGGAAATATCACAACATGGAGCTTTCTGGATCCGTTAAGACCCACTACTGAATACAGGTCGAAATCCCTGCTGTAGTATTTTTCAGATTAGGTTTTCCAAAGTGTAGTTCTCTGAACATTAGTTCTTTAAAAGTGTGCGTACATCTATATGAGAATAAAAACAACATAAAGAGCTTCTGTGTCCTAAATTTATGGACAATGCTTCACATTTTAGCTCCTTCTTGGAGACTTAAGATGAATATTAGCATTCTAAAGGCTGATATTTTAATAGAGTTCAACATTTAAAATATACAATCCCTTTATTCCCAAAAGAACAATATTTGTACTTGTTTGTTCCCCATACCAGATACTAAAAATCAGATTTTAAGATGAATTATTCAAAGGTTGATTTGCCAATAAAACCCATTTGTAATGAAGCATGTAACAATAAGGCACTTTGAGAACAACTTCAGATGACTATTTAAAAATGAAGACTTTGTTTATCATAGGTGTCAATTAAGCATGAATGCTATTTTATTTGGGAGATAAAGATACAACACAGAAGAGTCAGAAAATGTCAATCTCTCACTAATTTCTAAAACATTATTATATGCCGATATGCATGAAGATCTGCCTTTACTGTTTCATGTGAAAAGTTTGAAGTTAATGAATGGGAAGGAACTGAAATTGGGATATGGTTAATTATGCAGTGTGAAAGCATTTAAAAATATATGATATTGAGTAGATACTGGCACTGACAACGTTTCTTAATTGTGATAATAGACATAGTCTTATTAAGTGACCCTATGGATCAGTGTTGGCATCGTTTAAGGTTTCAAATAATCAATATGAAATATGGATAGTTTGCAATGCTGAAGAAAACTAATAAGAACAACAGCCATTTCCTAAACGATCTCAGAGTACTCCAGTAATATAGTCTTTATGTAGTTTGATAACAGATATTGCAATGATCAGCATACTAAAAGAAAGTATGTAGTTGTAAAAGGGAAGACTTTGTACTATGCTTTAAAAATGGATTGAATCTTACTAGGTAGGTTATTATTTTACTAATTATGTTGAGTCAAAAAATACTGTACAGGTTGCTTTTCATAGTTTTAGTTATAGACTTAAGGAAAGTGTTTTTAAAATAAAATGAGGGCCAAATTACTATTAAAGAACAAATTAGGAAATCTTGATTTTAAAAATTCCATCACCAGGACATGCAAAACAACACACTAAAATGTTTTCTGGGGAATGATCAGTTTACTTTTAATGAAATACTTGTAATATTTAGTCATCTATATGGTAGTTAATGTGTTCTCAAAGCTGCTGGTTTCATTTTGCACTTTTAGTCTGTAGCTGAGAAAACACAGATCTTAGGTTTCTATAAGGAAGTGAAAATGCTTTAGAGAATTTTGAGGCTATTTTCAAGATGACCGTGAAAACAGAAAGCATTCGTTAAACCAGTGAAATGATGCTCCTTATCTTCCCTTGTCTTCAATTTTATTTTCTTTTTTGTGTTGTTTTTGTCTATTTAATATCTATAATGTCACCCTTATTTCCTTTATTGATAATTATAGACTCATGTTAAAAATGACACTGTGCAGTCAGGGAATTGGAGAAATACAGTATGTAATCAGCGGAACAAAAACAGCATTCTAGCCCGAGGACTATTACCGTTTCCTCCAATGATTTATGTGAGACTCCCCGTATCTCAAATTGACTATAAAATAGTGAGAATGGAATTCATACTTGTTGAAATATTGATGCCTATATTACGGGTATATAATAAGAAAAAAGTTTTCTTTCTTTCTTTTTTAGCACAGCACTATATGAGTACTCTTGTACTTCCCTGTGTTATTATCCAAATGCCATTTTGGTAAGTTTTAAATTGTGTCCGTTGCCTCTACCACTGGATTATATCCACTAGATGTGTGGTATGAATTTATCACGTATTAATATGAACCTGTTAAACTAATTTACTCTAAAATTCCATCCTTTCTACTTGAGAGGATTAAATATTTGAATATTAGAGAAAAATTTCTTTGTATTTTGTTCTTTGATAGTTTGCCGTTAAACTTCTTTCAATAGCCATATCTTTAATAGTGATTTAACATGTGCTATGAGAGAAATTGTATACTGAATATAATTTTTATCAAATTCTGTATAAATTGTGTTCTTAGAAATGCCATCATGCTACTCAAATATTTTAATATTTAAAGAATATTCAATTTATTTATTCCTTATAAAGCTGTATCAGAGTAAAATTCCAGTTACATCTTATTTGGAAAAGCATTTTCTCAGTGTTTAATGTGTAACCCTTCTTCAGCCCGAAATAATGGTATATACCATGCACAACTCAGTGTCAGGTGTTTGAAATGAACATAATTTTTAATTGTCTACTATTTGATATATACTTATAACCGTGTACATATATACCTATTAGAAAACAGACAATAAACTTGTGTTTTAAGAGATACAAATATGCTGATGACAGTTCTTTGAAAAGTTTATCCTTTACTAACTTATTTTTCCTAAAAAAAAAAAAAAAAAAAATACAAGTTCAAACCAACTCAAGGAAAACATTCTTAGTTGAAACATGTTGCAACCGTCAGGGGAAAATAAAAAGAATAGAATAGTTAATTGAGAGATTTTAATGTCACTATCTTTTAAAATAATAACAGAACATTCTATTGTAACATCTGATATTGTTCAGCTTAGAGATTCTCTCAACTAATAAGTATGTAATTCTGTGAGCTTTATCTGGCTCCAGTTAGCATATAATTCAGCTTTTATGACTTCATATTTGTGACCTTTGCACTGATTTTAAATCACTCCTCAGGAACATTAGATTGTTTCTTTGTGGTGTTTTGGGATCTATCACTTCTAAGCAGCAAATATTTTCATGCTCAAATTATCACTTTTGTTTTGCATAACACCTAGTTCTCTTTGCCTTCAAATTTCTCATATTTCCTGAATTTCCTTTCTATGTATGTCTGTCTTAAGTGAGTTTATGGATGAGAAAAGATCAAGCAAGAAATAAAAAATAATTCAGAGTTAAACAAAATGTCATGAAGTATTAGGAGTGATAAAGACATATTGGTTAAAAATTTTCAGAAAAACTGGCCGGGCGCAGTGGCTCAAGCCTGTAATCCCAGCACTTTGGGAGGCCGAGACGGGCGGATCACGAGGTCAGGAGATCGAGACCATCCTGGCTAACACGGTGAAACCCCGTCTCTACTAAAAAATACAAAAAACTAGCCGGGTGAGGTGGCGGGCGCCTGTAGTCCCAGCTACTCGGGAGGCTGAGGCGGAGAATGGTCTAAACCCGGGAGGCGGAGCTTGCAGTGAGCTGAGATCCGGCCACTGCACCCCAGCCTGGGCGACAGAGCAAGACTCCATCTCAAAAAAAAAAAAAAAAAAAAAAAAAAAATTTTCAGAAAAACAAACCAAGTTGCAAATTGATAAATAATAATAAAAATATTTTGAGTACCAGAAGGCAATGGAAAAATGCCTTTGAAATTTTTACTGAGGTTAATTCTAACCTAGATTTCTAGACTGTCAAATCTCAGTAAAATATAATGGTCAAATAAAAAGATAGTTTTAGACACACAAAACACAGGAAATTTATCTCTCATATGTCTTAGGATATTAATGGAGGATTTCCATCACCAAAACAAGGAAGAACTCTTAGGAAAAAAAATACATGGAAAATGGGATCTACCTTTGGAAAGCATTAATACCAGTCAGTCTGAGAATAGTCAGACAAAAATCTCTATTAGAACTGTAGGAAGTAAGGTAGCAAATAATGCTATGCGCTTGAACATTTGGAATAAAAAATTTAAAGAATACTAAACCACAAAAACAAAACAAAACAAAACAGAACAAAAACCACAGTGTTTGGCTAGTTGGAGCATTAACTTCATATAAATTTATATATTCAAATATGATTAAGCTATTAAATCCTGAGTTTAACTCCTAAGTTATATAAGAAAATATAAACATAATAAACTATTTTGAACTACAGCAAACCATATTTAGTCAAAATTAGGTAAATATTTATCAATGACTTATCCATGAATTTATATACTTACACTGGGAAGATGTAAAGAAGGGTTTTTAGCTTTAAATCTTCTGATAATACTTGACATTTGAAGAGTTCCACATTTTTTAAGGCAAAAAAAGTCCTCATTTTTTTATATCTCAAAAACTGTACCACCTAAATCTTTGTATCATTCACACAGCAGTTTTCCAACCCTTGTAATCAGCCCTATTCCCAAAAGAATTCATTTTCTTTTCTGATCTTATTTTAATTTCAATTAAAAAATTAACTTAACCCTTAAAATATTTGAAACCTATTTGCATTTTGATTAATCTTTAGGCAAATGAAGGTTATATACAATTCATTTAAGATTTTTGATTGGGGAGTAGTTAACAGCTTCATATTATAATTGAAAGATTGTGTTTAAATATAAAAAGCATTCTAGATATTTTAATCTTTTATTTTTTCCTAATAAAACTTTTTTGAAATTAATTTAAACTAGAAATAGTTTTACATATGTGAAAACAAGCCAATAATCAACAAACTAAAATTAATTTTAATACATTTACAAAAGCATGGCATTCAACTTATTTTATATGTTTTATAGATATTTTATTGCATAAATATGTTTTGCTGGAATTTTATTAAAATAAACATGTGTGCAAAACATTTAAAAATTGTATAGAAAATCGATCAGACATACATAAAATCTCTATTGCAGCAATATACTTTATAGTTATTAGTGATATTTCTAAAAATACAATAAAGTTTTATTCATTTAGCATTAATCAGCACTTAGAAGGGATATAAAGGGAATATTTCAGAAGATTTTTTTTTTCTTGAAAATATGAAAAGTTGCCTATTTTGGATTTTTTTTTCTCAAATAAGCTGCATAGGTTCTCTCGATACAGAAAAAATGCTGAACATAATTTATGATCTTTTGATGATGAAAAGTATTGTACAATATAATACAATCAAGCCACAAGAATTGAAGCCTATAGAACATTATAATTCAATAAGCTTGGAAAATTTACTATGTTCTTAATCACTTTATCCATATTAATGGTTTTTATGTCTTTTTCCTCTTCATCAGTGTGTCAGTCATAGCTTCTATTTGTTGTCACTGTCCCTGATTCTATTAGAATTCTACTCTGCCTTCTAAGTTGTTGGTTATTTCCTAATGTGGTAAAAAGACAAACAAGCAAACAAACAAGGTGACCAAATTTTCTTTTTAAGAATTAAACGCAAAACAAGTATAGATAATCTTTTAGTGATGGCTTAAGTCTTCTTCCATGTGTAATTGGCATAAGTTATAGCTCTCTAAGTGAATTATATTTAATAACAGTTTTATGATCAATTTCACTTGTTTAATTTTCCTTTTTTGCCATTAGTGGTTAAACTTGTTGAATAAATGACCTTTGAAGACATTAAAAATTTGAATACCCGGAGCAAAAAATAAGAATAACTATAGACCTGTTATATTTTAATATTAAGGAAAAGATCTGTCATGGCCAAAGACACGGCTGTCTCTTCAGTCACTTTCATGGCGGGATGTAATTGAAAGCGTTTTTTGGTAAACATACTTGGTGGCTGCCCACCTAGTACTCTTATGTTAACACAGCTCTGACGTTCTTCGAGTATATCTACTGAACCAGAATTTCCCAACCCTAACTCTGTGTTGGATTCATGTGTGAAACCCTAACACCATAGGAATGCCTCTTCCTTTTCCACAAAAAATTTTGGTTTCATTAATTCAGAGAAAATCCAAGGTACTGGTAATTTTTATTATTATTATTATTATTTATTTTTAGATGGAGTCTCGCTCTGTTGCCCATTGTCTCGCACTGGAGTGCAGTGGCACAGTCTCAGCTCACTGCAACCTCTGTTTGCCATGTTTTCATGGGAAACATGGGAAATTAACCTCATAGCCATATCTTTAATAGTGATTTAACATGTGCTATGAGAGAAATTGTATACTGAATATAATTTTTATTAAATTCTGTATAAACTGTGTTCTTAGAAATGCCATCGTGCTGCTCAAATATTTTAATATTTAAAGAATATTCAATTTATTTATTCCTTATAAAGCTATATCAGAGTAAAATTCCAGTTACTTCTTATTTGGAAAAGCATTTTCTCAGTGATTATCATGTAGCCCTTCTTCAACCTGAAATAATGTATATTCCTACAGTTTTCTCTAATAGAGATTTTTGTCTGACTATTCTCAGACTGACTGGTATCAATGCTTTCCAAAGGTGGATCCCATTTTTCATGAACTGCTTTTCCTAAAATTTCTTCCTTGTTTTGGTGATAGAAATCCTCCATTAATATCTTAAGATATATGAGAGATAAATTTCCTGTGTTTTGTGTGTCTAAAACTATCTTTTTATTTGACCATTATATTTTACTAAGATTTGACAGTCTAGAAATCTAGGTTAGAATTAACCTCAGTAATTAGGTAGAATTAACCTCACCCATGAGGCTCCTGTCTCAATCTCCATAGTAGCTGGGATTATAGGCACGTGCCACCACACCTAGCTAATTTTTGTATTTATAGTAGAGAGGGGTTTTACCATGTTGGCCAGGCTGGTCTTGAACTCCTGACCTCAAGTGATCCGCCTGCCTCCACCTCCCAAAGTTCTGGGAATTACTGGCGTGAACCACTGCACCCAGCAGGTATTGGTATCTTTTAAAAGCTCCCCAGAGGTTGAATGGTTCAGAAAAATCTGCAGATGAATATCTGATTCATAGCCCAATCTGCTGTCAGTGAAATGCTGATTGCTCAAGCCAAGGCTATCTATTTGAGGTCAACTCAGTAACAAGATCTTTGTCAAGGCTCCAAAGACTGTGACGCTAAAAGTTTACCCAAGCATACTAATTAAGCTTATCATAAATGGTGCCACTTTATAGGACATCGTTAGAAACAGGGCATCAACAACCTTTGAAGGAGAGCAGCTATACTTGGTTCAATACAGAAAAACACGTATTTAATTTTGCCATTGCTGTAAGCTGATTTTTCAACTTATAGTCATCACCCGTTCCTAATTTTCTGGGTTCTATCATTTGGGCAGGCGTGTTTCTCTCCTTGTGTTTGTGGTCTTCCTTACTGAGATGGGATACAATAGAATCTGTTCAGCAGCATTAGGTACACAGCAAGAATGTGCCAAGAACCTGGCCAACCTCGACCCTTCCACTCAGGCACCGAATAACCTTTGAACTATTCTCGTTCATCTCCAAGATCGAGGCCATATATCCAAGAAAAAGGCTTAAAATTTTCCTCGTAGGTTCAGTCTGTTATGGAAACAGAAGAGCTTCCATTTCTCTCCATTTTATCAAGAGCCTCCAAAACAGGTCTCCCTTTTGTTTGACCACCAGTAGACTCTTTTGAGGAACATTGGCAACCGTACGATAACACGCCTTCCTCATAAGCAAAGAAGGGGACATTTGTACATCCCTAAATAGTGATTTTTTCTGAAATATTTGTTATCAGTAACTTAACAAGGGTATTTCACATTTTGTTACAGGTCCAAGTCACCAATTTTGTGTCACAGTACCTCTGGATGTGCATGAGGTCATCATACCATCAGCAGATTCAGAAGCACACCCATGTTTGTACCCACTTCATAGTGTTGTTGCAAGGATTATATAAAAAATGCTTAGAAAGCGCCTGGAACATTGTAAGCTCCATATACATATGTCCTATGATTTTTCTAGTATTATTGTTAATAAGAGGGTCCGTTTGCCTATATGGTGTTTTCTGCATGCTCTGATGACAGCTATACTAATACTGTTGGAATTCTGCAATGACCCAGTCAGGAATCTTGACTACCAGGATAATTTCAGTTTTGTTTTGCTCCAGGGCTGGACGATTTTTGCTTCTGGTTCCTGTGATTAATGGAAACCCTATCTTACTTCTTCCTGCTCCACTGCCTTCTTCATTTTCAGTAATTGAAAAAAGTGAAAACAAAGTCCAGTTCTATCAGAATGAACTTGGAGTGGAGTGTCATTCAGCATTGCCTCTGCATATACCTGTTTTAATAGCCCATGTACATGCTTCTTAAATTTAAATATCTCCTTACCAGCACACTCTATACCAACTTTTCCAGGTTAGGTATAAATTCAATTCCTGAAAGAGATTTACAAGACTGAATTGTAAACCTTTATGATTTAAAAAAAAAATTCCTAAAGGCTTGTATAAATGTCTCAGATACGTAGTCACAGTGACGTGTCATTCATCTAGCATGAATGTAAGATGTGAAAGGTGCCAATTAGCCATTTCTTCAGGTTTTAATCTCAACATCAAAGCCATATGATTATTGAAGCCTCTTGGCATTGTGTCTTCACTGATACTTAAATGCATGTGAGTCTGGTATCAAATTTCTGGAAAGCATCATTTGTTTCTGATAACTAATTGTTTCAGTTTCGGGAAGGCACAAAACTTTCCCACAGTCTGACTCAATGTTATGGGCTATGTCTTATGACACGTAGTCATATTAAGTTGCATGGAATTACATTAACCACAATGTCTTTTCTCTACAAAGAGAGGTTAAGTTTATTTCTGAAAAACAGAGACTGGGATAGAAGGCTTCAAAATCACTTTCTACTCCAATCCTTTCTTAATGTTCTAGAAATACCTAATAAATTAATGTTGCAAATTTCACTAAGACTGCAATGGTATTTGGCAATGTCTATAAATTACTCTAAAATTTCTTGTGTTTTAAATAAATTTTTGAAGAATTTACATACACACACTTTATTTATTTATTTATTTTATTTTTATATTTTATTATTATTATACCTTAAGTTCTAGGATACATGTGCACAACGTGCAGGTTTGTTACATATGTATACTTGTGCCATGTTGCTGTGCTGCACCCATCAACTCGTCAGCACCCATCAACTCGTCATTTACATCAGGTATAACTCCCAATGCCATCCCTCCCCCTCCCCCCTCCTCGTAATAGGCCCCGGTGTATGATGTTCCCCTTCCCGAGTCCAGGTGATCTCATTGTTCAATTCCCACCTATGAGTGAGAACATGCGGTGTTTGGTTTTCTGTTCTTGCGATAGTTTGCTGAGAATGATGGTTTCCAGCTGCATCCATGTCCCTACAAAGGACACAAACTCATCCCTTTTTATGGCTGCATACTATTCCATGGATACACACATTTTAAAGCTAAATCTGAGCACGTTTCTTGAGACATGCATTGTGAACTGCTTTATTACAGTGAAATAAACTGTTTGCCAAGCAATAAACTCTGGAAGCAAGTGTCTAGAAGTTGCTTCTTTGCATGTATTGATACATAATAATTGTACATATTTATTGGTTACATGTGACATTTTCATATATGCATACAATATGTAATGATCAAATCAGGATAATTAGGATACCTATCACCTCAAAGCTTTGTCATTTCTTAATGTTGAGAGCATTACAAATCCTCTCCTCTAGCAGATTTGAAATACAGAACAAGTTGTTATTAACTGTAGCCACCTTGTTACTAAAATTTATTTCTTCTATCTAATTGTATTTTTGTACTCATTAGCCATCCTCTCTTCATCTTTCCTTCACCTCCACTCTTCCCAACCTTTGATAACCACCATTCTACTCTCTATTTCCATGAGGTTAATTTTTTTTAGCTCCCAAGTATGAGCGAAAACATGATATTTTTCTTTCTGTGCCTGGCTTATTTCACTTAACGTTATGACCTCCAGTTCTATTTATGTTGTTGCAAGTGACAGAATTTTATTCTTTTTTACAGCCATGTAATATCCCATTGTGTATATGTATCATATTTTCTTTATTCTTCTGCTGATGGACATTTAGGTTGATTCCATATCTTGGCTATTATGAATAGTGCCTTTATAAACATGAGACTGTAGATATCTCTTTGATATACTGATGCACTTACTGTTAGGTATACATACAGCAGAGAGATTGCTGGATCAAATGGTATTTGTATTTTTAGATTTTAAAGAAATCTCCATACTCTTTTCCATAATTGCTATACTAATTTACATTCCCTCCTCCAACAGTGTACATGAGTTCCTTTTACTCCACATCCTCACCAGCATTTGTTATGTTTTGGCTTTTTGATAATAGCCATTGTAACTGGGATGAGATGATATCTCCTTGTGGTTTTGATTTACATTTCTCTGATGATGAGTGACATTGAGCATTTTTTCATATACCTGTTGACCATTTGTACGTCTCCAGATTTTTGAAGGCTTCTTTGGTATATTTTCAAACTCATTTTCAATTGGGTCCACTGTATTCTCCAAATCATCAGATTTAAAGATTCTGTATATATTTTCTGCCATGCATTTTTTATTAATTTGAAATCTATCTAAAAAAACCTCAATGGCTCAAGTCCTAGGAGTTACAGTTAGTCAGTGTGCCAGGTACTTATCAAGGATTGTCCACAATCTAGGATCACTCTCCTCTCTTAATAAGAACAGTACAGATTTCCTCCTCAAAACTAACGTGTAAGTACTATCTCCTTATTTATTTTCTATAACAAATAATTTGATTCAGTACTCATTTTCCCAACTGAAAAATTCTCTATCTGGAGGAGAGAGGAATTTTTTCCTCTTCCCAGGTAATCTGGGGCACAGATAATTTTTGCAGTGTGGAAATGCATTCCACAGGCTACATAGAAGAGCATTTTAAGTAAATTGGATTCTGGAACTTCAAATTCTATCCTCCTTTTTCATAAAACTTTTCAGCCTGAGATTGTGCCATACAAAGAGGTATAATGCTTGTTTCCTTTCCCTTCTACTCACTTTACAAAATAAATGAATGAATAAGTAAACAAAATAAAACAAACAAAAAAAGGCTCTGGTGTAAAACAAAGAAACAGGTTTTTTGGTGTTGTTTTTGTTTGTTTGTTTGTTTGTTTGTCCAGAAAGAATACTTTAATTAAGGCAGCATTGTTTGTCTGTGCATAATATGATTTCAAGTTTCTAAAATGGCCTTAGAAAGAGCGTAATATGTTGGGATTTGAATAAATATTAGAGTAGGACAGCAGAGAAACTGGCAATGTTCATTTGGAAAACTTGTTCTTCCATTCACCAGCTATTGTCACAAAATTACTCACTCCTGAGAGAAACCCATGAAGATGAAACAAAGTAGTTTCAGTAAGAAATATTGAAGATGGCAGCACACTATTTCATCTATTCAATATATCATGGGAAGTATCTGTCTTATCTATCTTATAACTGGAATTCAGAAATGAGATGGTTGTCATAGAAATTCATATTAATATGTTTATTTGAGTTGAGAAATGAAGTCAGACGTTCTGTGACAGAAGGAATTCTGATCTGCTGATTAGTTTGAAAATATTGACTGGCTTTGCCAATTAGGTTATATGACTGGCATTTCCAAATTGAATGAGGTAAATCTGTAGGTTCAGGTTTTGACAAACATATATAATAAAGAGTGTAACAAGATTAAAACATTTTATCTAAAACATTTATTGGCAGAGACATATGAAAATGAACAATATTTCAGTCTTCGCAAATCTTTCTGAGTATATTGATTTATTCAAGGTGTGTCAAGGTGAAAGATTAACATTATAATTAAGAGGTATATTTGCTAAGTCTCAGCAAAGTTTTTGTTGTGGGTTATTAAAAATATTCTCTAGAAATCGACAAGTGAATGACTCTAATTACAGAGTAATGAATTCAGTTGCAGGTAGGAGAATGTATGCACAGATCGTGTCTAACATAATTTAAACTTGTCCATGCAACTGTCTATAGAAGGTTATTTAAAATATTTATCTCTCACTAAAAACTAATAATACATTGCATCTATTTAAACTGATGATGAATAGTTTCCAATCCCAACTTAAACACAGTGCAATTTTTCTTTTTTAGTGCAAACTAGCAAAAATATTTGAAATAACACTGTTCTGGAAAACAGAGCCCGGATTGTTGTGGGGATGAGTGTGGAGCAGAAAACAGGTACGGGAAAATTACCCAAAATAATTCTCATTCTTTTATGATGAACCTATAGCAGAAAATAAGATATAGTTATTTTATTAATTAGGTTATTCTGTTGCAATGTGGTACTTAGAAGCATTTTTTGAGTTTTTGATTATTTTGTGTTAGTTCTTATTTATTCACATAAAATAATTTCTGTCTCATTTACTTCTTTTTAGAATCAGCTAAAATCATGTTTTCTTAGCATGTATTCTACAGGGATTTTTTTTTTTAATTCATGAAACAAATAATCTTGATTCTTAATCGGTGTGAATTATCAAAACTAAATATGTCTACGTGGTGAAATGCATAGCACATTTAATAAATGGACTAAACTTGAGAGAATACACCAAGCAAACCATTCTACAAATAAACTTACCACATTTGCTGTCCTCCACCACTTGTTGATATCTTGGAGAGACCCCACTGATTTCTGCTCAATTTCAACCACAGGAGGATACACAGATTTAGGTATTTGAAGTAAAACAAAGCTTTATTGAATTTAATGGAAAATAATTGTAAGCTACATCATATGACAAGGGACAAATAGGAAAAATGCTTGTGAATCATACACTGTCAAGAGCTAATCTTACTACAGAGAGAGCTTCTAGGCACTCAGAAGAAAATACTACCAATCCAACCGAAAAATTGGCAAATTTATTAACAGAGAGTTTAAATATATATATATATATATATATATATATATATATGGCCTTTAAACTATGAAGATGATGAATCTCAGTCTTAATTGCAAAAATGCAAATTAAAACAACTCTAAGATATAATTTCTCACTTATCAAAATGGCAAAAATCCAAGAGTTTAACATGTTCTGTTACAGAGCCTCTGGGGAAACAGATACTCCGATATGTTATTGTAGGGCAAAGTGGTACTATTCCTATGGAAAAACATTTGGCAATATCTATCAAAATAAAAATTGCATTTACCCTTTGACACAACAATCCCAGCTCTGGGAATCTAGCCGAACTCTGAGACTAGTTTTGTTGCAGCAATCAACAGGCTGGAGATCTCAGTGGTTTACAACAAGCACATTTATTTATTGCTTCTATTACACGAGGGCTGCGGGTCAGCTTTTGATTTGTCTGATGCCATCTTATTCCTAGACCAGGGCTGAAGTGGTACCTGCTACCTGGGACATGCTGTTTTTATGGCAGAAATCAGAAGCTAAAGGGGAACAACAAGGGCTTCTGCAAGTTTCTGCTTGGCATTAGGACACTGTTACTTCTGCCAATGTTCCATCAGACAAAGAAGTAATATGGCTAAGACCAAAGTTATCAGGGCAGTGATTTATATTCTGCCCACTGGGAAGCAATGCACAGTAACAGGGGGCAGTGCTTGAGTGTCTAATCCTATTAAAGGGAGGAAGAAAGGAATTGGAAACTATACCTGCCTGCCTATGGATGATGTGAAATATCTATAAGGTTGTTCATTGCAGCATTGTTAGCAATAATAAGAGCACTGATTTATAAACATTTGTAGAGAGGTATCAGACTGTCTCTCTCTCTCTCTCTCTCTCTCTCTCTCTCTCTCTCTCTCTCTCTCTATATATATATATATATGGCCCTTAAACTATAAAGATGATGAATCTCAGTCTTCATTGCAAAACGGCAAATTAAAACAACACTAAGATATAATTTCTCACTTATCAAAATGGCAAAAATCCAAAAGCTTAACATGTTCTGAGACATATATATATGTGTGTGTGCATATATATAGATATGTATATATACACACATATCTATATATATATGTATGCGTGTGTGTGTGTCCTTTCTCTTAGAAGAATACATGGCTGACAGTAATGCTCTCTGTGCTAAGAATTTCTATTTCCAGCAGCAGTTGTGCTTGAGTTATTTCAAGATGCAAAGTGATCCTTCCTGGACTACAGATCTTACATCATTTAAAACATGAAACTGTGCTTACAATGTATTCATTTAATAAATATTTATTGAAGGCTTGGTACAGTATAGGCTGATTTATGTTGAAGAAATATGCTAGATCAGGTATGTGCAACGGTTAGTATTAGGTGTCAACTTGACTGGATTGAAGGATGCCTAAATGGCTGGTAAAGTATGGTTGCTGAGTGTGTCTGTAAAGGTGTTGCCAGAGGAGACTGACATTTGCATCAGTGGTTTGGGAGAGGAATACTCACCCTCAATGCGGGTGGGCACCATCCAATCGACTGCCAGCACAGCAAAAATAAAGTAGGCAGAAGAAAGTGGAATCGCTTTGCTTGCTGGGTCTCCTGCCTTCCTTCTTTTTCCCCTGTTGATGTTTCTTCCTGCTCCTTCTGCCCTTGGACATCAGACCCCAGTTCTCCGGCCTTTGGACTGTGGGACTTACACCAGTGGCTTGCAGAGGGGCTCTCGGGCCTTCAGCAACAGGCTGATGAGACTTTCGGACTGGTTTTGAGACTTTCGGACTAGGACAGAGAGGCTACTGGCTTCTCTCTTCCCCAGTTTGTAGACCAGTCATGGCACTTTGCCTTGTGGTCATGTGAGCAAATTCTCCCTAATAAACTCCCTTTCATACATACATATATACTATTAGTTCTGTCCCTCTGGAGAAAATTGACTAATACAGTACATATAATAGATACAATTAACCCACAGAGATAAAAAAAGTTATTATCATTCAATCCCAGCTTCTTCTGATTCTTCCTTTGCCAATCTGCCCTAGCCTAGGTTATAGGCATGGAGATTTAAGAGCAATAAAGGATGGTTAGGTTTTTGACACCAGGAACGGGGCATTTGTGACAAGAAACTGTTTACAAGACAATAAATCAATCTGAAGAATTTCTCTGAGATGTTTGGGACTAATATTACTTCAGGAATATCTGTGGAAATTCCTATCACCAGAGAAAGGACAGCAAAAGCCTTCTAAAGCCTTTTTTTTTTTTGAGAATTCCAGAGACGAGAAGACTCTGAAGGAATATTCTAACTTGGGAAAATGAGCAGAACATTTTTAAGGGCTTTAGAAGTAGAGAATCAAGCAAAATTTCCCTTATTTTAGACACAGTTGGCCAAGGATAGTTCTTAAAAGAGAGAGAAATTGCATGTGTAGATTAGAAGTCACTGTATGGGTATTTTGTGGAAGAAATAATTGGGGGCTAAAGTCATGTTACAGAGCAGTTATGAAGGAAAACTATTCCAGATCAGGACGTAAGAGAAACACAGTGAAAGGTTCGCATTCATTTGGTGTTTATCAACATTTATTAGTATGAAAATATTCATGTTCTCTTGATAATATTAACAATAGGATTCCAGAGGCCGGGCGCGGTGACTCACACCTGTAATCCCAGCACTTTGGGAGGCCGAGGTGGGTGGATCACGAGGTCAGGAGATCGAGACCATCCTGGCGAACACGGTGAAACCCCGTCTCTACTAAAAATAAAAAAAAAAAAAAAAAAAAAAAAAATTAGCCAGGTGTGGTAGCAGGCTCCTGTAGTCCCAGCTACTCGGGAGGCTGAGGCAGGAGAATGGCATGAACCTGGGGTTCGGAGCTTGCAGTGAGCCGAGATCCTGCCACTGCACTCCAGCCTGGGCAAAAGAGACAGACTCCGTCTCAAAAACAAACAAACAAACAACAACAAAAAAGAATAGGGTTCCAGGTGTCTGCTGGAAGCAAATTACTGAGCTTTATTGATTCAAGGCATTATTACCAAGAGATGGTTTTCCGTTTGTTTGTTTGTTTGTTTTTGAGACAGAATCTCTCTCTGTCACCGAAGCTGGAGTGCAGTGGTGCAATCTTGGCTCACTGCAACCTCAGCCTTCCCAGTTCAAGTGATTCTCCTGCTTCAGCCTCCTGAGGAGCTGGGATTACAGGTGTGTGCCACCAAATCCAGCTAATAGTTTTGTATTTTTAGTAGAGACAGAGTTTCACTATGTTGACCAGGCTGGTCTCAAACTCCTGACCTCAAGATTTTTTTTTCTATAGATTTTGGAGGAACAGGTGGTATTTGGTTACATGAGTAAGTTCTTTTAATGGTAATTTGTGAGATTTCCCATCTTTTTCTCTGAGTCCGCAAAGTTCACTGTATTATTCTTAGGTCTTTGCATCCTTACTGCTTAGATCCCATTTACGAGTGAGAACATATGATGTTTGGTTTTCCATTTCTGAGTTACTTTATTTAGAATAATAGTCGCCAATCCCATCCAGGTTGCAGTAAATGCCATTAATTCATTCCTTTTTATGGCTGAGTGGCATTCCATCTCATATATATATGTGTGTGTGTGTGAGAGTGTATATATATGTGTGTGTGTGTACATATATACACACATGTGTACACACACCCATATATATACACACATATATGTACACACACCCATATATATACACACTCACACAGCTAAGTAGCATTCCATCATAAATATACACATGCACACACACATGACTTTTCCTCTGTCATCATACACACACACACGCGTGCACACACACACATACACATACATACACATGACTTTTCCTCTGTCATCATACACACACACACGCGTGCACACACACACATACACATACATACACATGACTTTTCCTCTGTGTATATACTATGGTATATATACCACAGTTTCTTTGTCCACTCATTGATTGATGGACATTTGGGCTGGTTCCATATTTTGCAATGCAAATTGTGCTGCTATAAACCTACATGTGCAAGTACCTTTTTCATGTAATAACTTATTTTCCTCTGGGTAGATACCTAGTAGTAAAATTACTGGAGTAAATGGTAGTTCTACTTCTAGTTCTTTAAAGAATCTCCACACTCTTTTCCCTAGTGGTTGTACTACTTTATATTCCCACCAGCAGTGTAGAAATGTTTTGCAATTAAAGTTTCATTAGAGCATAGCTACAGTCATTCATTTACATATTATCTCTGGCTATCTTCACAATACTACAGCAGAGCTGACTAGTTGACATGTTATCTTATGGCATACAAAGCTGAAAATAGTTACCATCTAGCTCTTTGCAGACAGAGTTCGCAGGCTTCTGTTCTGGAGCGCAATAGGTTGGTGGTTCTATTAGTCAGCTCAGGCTGCCATACAAACTGCCAGAGACTGGGTGGTTCAAACAACAGAAATTTTCTCACAGTTTTGGAGGCCAACAGTCCAAGATCAAGGTGCTTTCAAGATTGGTTTCTGGTAAGGCCTCTTTTCCTGACTTGGAGTTGGCCTCCTCTGTCTGTATCCTCACATGATATTTCCTCTGTGAATGCGGCCCTCTTGCTCTTCTTAGAAAGACACTGGTCCTATCAGATTTGGGCCTCAGCCTTATGATCTCATTTAACCTTAATTAAATGACTCTACCTCCAAATATGGTGACATCAGGCGTTAAGACTTGAACATATAAATTTTGGGGAAACAACATTCTGTCCGTAATGGTAGTTCTAGCCTCCATTCAGGAGGCACATGGGAGGATCATCTCTGTGAGTATGTCGCATGTTGGGACTGGGCTAAGGGTTTTCCAATCCCAAAGAGTTAAAATAATGTAATATTATAAACTCAAACAAAACTAAAAGAAGCAGGTTAACAGCATTTGACCTGTTCTCTCCATTTTTATGTTTTCCCTTTGGAGAACTCTTTCAGAATGATCCTTTGGAAATTCTCTTTTTGTTCATCTTGGTCTGATTCTCTTTTCAGGTTTCATAGTTTTTCCCTCATGATGTATCACTATGTTTCATGTTCCCTCTCTGTCTCTCCCTCTCCCCTCTGCCCATCTCTGCCTTAGCTGAACTATGCAATTTATTCAACACTCGATATTCCAGACCACCACTAATTATACTCTCAGCAATGTCAACCTTCTTTTCACTTAATCTATGGACATTTTATTTAAAATAGTCAAAAATTCTGTAACGTCTTGTGTGTGTGTGTGTGCTTTATATATCTATACATATCTATACATTTTACACGTCTATACATATCCCCGAATGTTCTAAGTTTTATTCAGACTTTTCCTTCAGTTCTAATTAAAAAGGCATCTCTTTGTCCTAGATATTTATCTTGATTTTCATCTGTTATGTTTCTGCTTTTCTGATGTGTGAGTTTCTCTTTGTTTACCTTTTTCCTTCCTGTGATCATTTTGGTAAAGCATGTTGATAAGATCCAGGTCATAAGGTGGTGAAAACACCATCATTTCTTCTCTTGAGGGTTATCACTAATTTTGATATGTCAGTTTTCCCTACCATCTTCAGAAACAAAAAATAAAAATCTAGTCTTCCAGGGCAGTTCCTTATCTTAGTGTTCATAGAATTGATGAGTCATGCTAGGGGCATCAGTATGTAGGTGACTGATAAAACTCTTTCCCAAAAGGGTTTGCAAGGTTCTCTACTAGACTCCGCAGGAGTTAAGAAACTAAATCTTCTGCCTTAAGCAGTGGTTCTCTAATTTGTCTGCATGTTAAAATAACCCAGGTATCCTTTAAAATATCCAATGCTGAGGTCATACTCAAGGGTGATGAAATTAGAATTTCTAGACATGGAACCTAGACATGGGTACTTCTTATAGCTCCCTAATTGATTCTAATATGCAGCAAAGTATCGAGAATTCTGGTCAACGAGCTCCAGAATAAGCAGTCCCTCTCTTTCGCCACTGATAACCACCTTTGACCTCCCCCTACACCAATATCTATTCAACTAGTAGATGGCATCAGTTAAGGCTCTTACGTCCCTTCAGAGATAGATGGGGAGAAGGACTGGAAGGATGTTTAGTTTTTTCTTTCTTAGAATTTGACCTTCTGTGGATGTTCTGTCTCTCTCTCTCTGACTCTCTGTCTCTCAATTGCCTGTAAAAGATGACACACATAATCTCTTAACTTAGTTTTGATAAGCAACTCAGTTTCTCTCATGTAAGATAATATTCTTTGATTTGGTGTTTTCATTTTCTAAATACTTGGACAGCTTTCTTGCTCTCATGAGTTATTTTTCAAGTACACAAAAGTTGAAGAGGAAGCCCGGTGATTATATGCCAAAATGTTAGAATTATTTTTTAACTTCTGGTCTTGTATTTAATTTATACACATAAATAAAATGAAAATTTCTCAAAATAACAGTTTGACACATTCCTACCAATTTTCATATCTCATGATATACTTATTCACTCAGTTTGTCATGGAAGCACTTCAAGTGTTTTTCTTCATCCCTCTAATATTTTTTTTTTCAGATGAAGTCTCACTCTGCTGCCCAGGCTGGAGTGCAGTGGTACGATCCTGGCTCACTGCAACCTCTGCCTCCCAGGTTCAAGCAATTCTCCTGCCTCAGCCTCCCCAGAAGCTGGGATTACAGGTGCCCACTACGACCATTGGCTAATTTTTTTTTTGTATTTTTAGTAGAGACGGGTTTCACTATATGTTGGTTAGGCTTGTCTTGAACTCTCATCCCCTGGTGATCCGCCCCGCCCGCCTCAGCCTCCCAAAGTGCTGCTTACAGTTGTGAGCCCCTGTGCCCGGCCCATCCCCCAAATTTTTAACACTGCTTATGTTTGAATCTTCTCTAACCCTTAATGAACCATTGCTAGACATACTTTAAGAGTCTGGGAACCTCATTGCTTAGTTGTTTTTTTTCTTTTTTCTTTTTATGAGACGGAATCTCGCTCTGTCGCCCAGGCTGGAGTGCACTGGCGCTATCTCAGCTCACTGCAAGCTCCGCCTCCCGGGTTCACGCCATTCTCCTGCCTCAGCCTCCCAAGTAGCTGGGACTACAGGCACCCGCCTCCACGCCTGGCTAATTTTTTGTATTTTTAGTATAGATGGGGTTTCACCGTGTTAGCCAGGATGGTCTCGATCTCCTGACCTTGTGATCCGCCCTCCTCGGCCTCCCGCTTAGTTTTTAATTTAAGAAAATATTCAGCCTTTATATTATTATTTAACCTAAATTATTTAATCTCTTGAGGATACATCAAATGAGATATAACGAGCCATTCTCTTTTATTAAACAATGGTATTGGTTTAGAATTAAAACAATCAGTATGATAGATTTTCCATCGATGATTTGAAAAACATTAAAGTGACAACACATAGTTTCTTGTTTTATTTGCAACCTTCTACCCTTAGAGAAATCGACAACTCTTTGCTCCTATCAGATTTATAAGGTGAAAACTTGGTAACCATAACACAGTGAATTCATCTGTTTCCCAAGAACTGTCTACATTATGAGCACACACGGTATTCTGGAAGCCCAGCAGAGCATGTTCAAGCAGATTTCTTGCAACTCATATTGGAAAAGACAATTATCCCCAGGCAGCATAAGGGCTTACAGCAGGGGGCCAGCAAACTTAATGCTACTATACATATGTATTATTTGCTGTTTGCATATCAAAAGCAATTTCTTTGACACATATATTGCTTGTTTGTTAGTTGATTTGTTAAACTATGGAATAATTCAATAGACAAATGGCTAAATGATAGTAATTACACTTCTTTACTTACTTTTTGTTGATTTTAAGCGATCTTACTTAAAAAGTTTCTTAAAAGAGGTAAAAATTCTAGTCTCATAACTTCATATAAATTGGAAATTAAAATATAAGTAAACATAATGCAATAAGTTCCAGTGGGGCTTTGAAGAGCCTAGAAAAAGTATTACATTTTTGTTTTGAGAACCACTTATTCAATGAGAAATTATTCTGGAGGCTAGAATGCGCTTTTTTTCTTAATTTTTAATTTTTTTATTATTATTTTTTGAGACAGAGTCTCGCTCTGTCACCTTGGCTGGAGTGCAGTGGTGTGATCTCGGATCCCTGCAAGCTCTGCCTCCTGGGTTCACGCCATTCTCCTGCCTCAGCCTCCTGAGTAGCTGGGACTACAGGCGCCGCCACCACACCCGGCTAATTTTTTTTTTTTTTTTGTATTTTTAGTAGAGATGGAGTTTCACCATGTTAGCAAGGATGGTTTCGATCTCCTGACCTCGTGATCCGCCTGCCTTGGCCTCCCAAAGTGCTGAGATTACAGGCATGAGCCACCGCGCCCGGCCTAGAATGCACATTTTTATTGTCATGTGTTAAGTTGAACATTGGTTCTCTTTAATTGATACAATATAGTTTTATATATATACAAGCTAAACTTTGAAATGTTTTTAGTAAATAGTGTCATTACGATTGATTCCTAATACATTCAAAAACTGATTCATAATAGTAAGCCAGCCGTCACAATCTTCCACTGCTACTGCTCCCATGCTCCTTCTCAGTTATGATGTGCAACTCTCAGTCAGGAAAGTGTGCATAGCAACTGCCCAGGATCCACTTCACTCAGAATAAACAACGCAATACTGGGTCTCCTCTTAACTTTCTCCTTTAATGTGGTCACACATTACACAGCACAAGATACTCCGCTATCGTATGTGCTGGTGGGACTGACACAGTAACATACAGCAGAAATATCCAGGTTCTCTCTGTCTCCTCTATTTCCCCTTTGAACAATAATGGAAATAAATAATTGTAGTTAGCCCCCATTACCATAAAGAGAAAAGTAAAACCATTTTTCTTTCCTATGACTTCTATTGGGATTAAAAACTACTTTTTTTTAAAAAAGCATAGTTAACATTTACATCACATACAAGTCTTTTCCAGATTATCTTTTTCTCTAGATGACCCCTAAAGAAAGTTATCTTAGTTATATGGAGAGAAATTTTCACTTGAGCAGTCATTTTCTGAAGGATATTTCATACTGAAATGTCTTTGAAATATCATTTTTCATCAACCCTCTAAACCTATTGAAAATATCTCCACAGTACCTGAAACATTTTCTCTGTTGAAATATATCATTTTACATTACTCAGATGTTCTGAAAATTCATAAAGTAGCAATCATAATTTATTGAGATTTCTTTCTGCCAGTCAGAAATGAATAAAACTATATAGTGCATTCAAGAGGAAACAGAAAAGAAAAATGGGAAGAGTGACATCAGTACCTCTGGTTTAGAAGTAACATAAGGTTGTTCTTGGTAACGAATCTTAATGTCAGCAGTTTTCCATCATTCTAGTTTTTATTTCAAGCTGGTGAAACACTGAGCCTAGGATTGTGCAGCAAACTTTGTACCTTAGATCTCTAATAGGCTTGCTGTTTTAATTTAAACAACAATTATTTAATATCCATCCACTGGACATGATGTCTTGACAGTGTACATATGGCCTGGCTTCCTGAAAGTTACATTAGAAGTTGTCAGAATGGTTTTTTCATCCTCATGCAATTTTTTAAATAACATTTTTAATAGCCTTTGTCTTTTATTCTTCTCTCATTTGTAATAGAGTAAATGTTTCTTCTTTTATCAGAGACTGATCTTGCCTTGGTGGTTAGGCTCTTTTCTTTTATGTCTTCTCAGGAATTTTGTTCACCCTTCTGGTCATCTTTCTACCCTCCTTCCCTCGTTTCTGAGTTCCCAGCAGGGCTTGTTTCCTTCCCCTCTAGTTCCCTTTTTTCCTCCTTAAATCTTACTTACTGCCCATCTCCTATATTTACAACCTTTATTTAATAAAAGGTTATGTACCAGAATACCACTTCTTCACCTCAGTTTGTTTAAAACATCTATTAAAGTTATACATAAATACGGTAAAATATCAAAAAGCATAGGGTAAATAAATAAGAAGCAATAAACCTAACCTTTCCTACCACTAATCCTATATATATAAGCAAAAAATATATATGTATATAACAACGTTTCTGTATTTTTAAAAATATGCTTCTATGATTTTTAAATATTCAAAATTTAATGTTTGGTATAATTTACGGTAATTCACCTCATAGACACCAATCCTTTATTAATAATATAATTACAGCACCATCTTTATACTTTAATTATTTTATGATTTATTTAAACCATTTTCTTATTGCCCGAGCTTTATGCTGGATATTTTTGCTCTTCACCTTTTACTTTATTTTGAGACAGAGTCTTGCTCTGTCACCCAGGCTGGAGGGCAGTGGGCAATCTCAGCTCACTGCAACCTCCACCTCCGAGGTTTAAGGAATTCTCGTGTCTCAACCTCCTGGGTAGCTGGGATTGCTGACGTGCACTACAACACTCAGCTACATTTTTTTGTATTTTTAGTAGTGATGAGATTTCACTATGTTGAACAGGCTGGTGTCGAACTCCTGGCCTCAAGTGATCTGCCCACCGTGGCCTCCCGAAGTGCTGGGATTACAGGCGTGGGCCACCATGCCCTCTTCACCTTTTAAAATAAGACTTTCAGTGCCTCTGTCTTTGCATTTGTCCCTCCTCACTACATTTTAGCTTCTGTGATTTGTCAGTGGTGCATTTACATAAAATTGATAGCATTTACATTTTTGTGTTTAAATATTCTCCATCCTTAGTTTTTTTTTTTTTTTTTTTTTTTTTTTTTTTTTTTTTTTTTTTGAGACGGAGTCTCGCTCTGTCGCCCAGGCTGGAGTGCAGTGGCCGGATCTCAGCTCACTGCAAGCTCCGCCTCCCGGGTTCACGCCATTCTCCTGCCTCAGCCTCCCGAGTAGCTGGGACTACAGGCGCCTGCCACCTCGCCCGGCTAGTTTTTTTGTATTTTTAGTAGAGACGGGGTTTCACCATGTTAGCCAGGATGGTCTCGATCTCCTGACCTTGTGATCTGCCCGTCTCGGCCTCCCAAAGTGCTGGGATTACAGGCTTGAGCCACCGCGCCCGGCCCTTAGTTTTTATGTTGATAGTAATAGTTGGAAATCTGCAAAGAAATATTCATTATGATGACACTATTATTAAAGTTTCACAGCCTCTATGTCACATGGTTAGAATGTATTTCTGCTATTAAAGTAGGTTATTTTATCTTATGCTTCACTGGTTACTCAAAATTATGCCACAAACAAGTTTGTTTCATATTTAAAACATGCTTCTAGTAAAGTATTTGAAACCCACTTGTCATGGTCTGTTTTGTGCTGGTATAAGAGAATACCACCAACTGGGTAATTTATAAAGAACTAAAATTTATTTTTCACAGTTCTGGAAGATAGGAAATCAAGACAAAGGCACCAGTAGGTTCATTGTCTCATGAGGGTCTGATCTCTGTTTCCAAGATCCAAGATGGCTTTTGGAACACTGTGTACTCCACGTGTTCACACATGGTGAGAGGCAGAAGGGGAAGAAGCCAAAGGCTGCACGAAGCCTTATTTATAAGGGTCTTTATTCCTTTCACCAGGGAGGAGTTTTCATGGCCTAATCACCTCTTAAAGGCACCACTTCTTAATACTATCATTGGCCATCAAGTTTCAAAACCTAAATTTTGGAGAGGATACATTCAAACCACAGAGCCAGTCTTCATTTCCATGATATCCAATAACATTCTTTATAAATTTGGAATCGTTGATTCATAACTAAACATGACTCATATTTCCACCTTGGCAATTTTATTCCCTGCAATCTTGGGTTGATTCCTCTGTTTTTCATTCCATGTCTTTGTCTTTCTTGGGTTAGTCCTTTCTCCACCTTCTCCTTTTCCTCCTTCTTTTTCTTTGGGCTATGTATCCTTAAATCACTTCTTTAGAAAAACAGCATGACAGATACTTTCTAAATACAGGCATACCTATTGGGGATTGTGTTTCAGGCCACCACAATTGTGATAAACTGAATATCACAAAAAAGCAAATCATGCAAATTTTGTAGTTTTCAGTACATATAAAAGTCCTTTCCCTATTGCTTGTTATTGTTGACTTTGTCAATGACCAGATGATTGCAGATGTGTGACTTTATTCCTAGGTTCTCTGTCCTGTTCCATTGGTCTATGTGTTTGTTTTTGTGTCAGTACCATACTGTTTTGGTTACTGTAGTCTTGCAATATAGTTTGAAGTCAGGCAGTGTAATACCACAGGCTTTATTCCTTTTTCTTAGAGTTGTTTTTGCTATTCAGGCGCCTTTTGAGTTCCATATGAATTTTAGAATCTTTTTTTTCCCCCGATTCTGTTAAAAATAATGTTGGTAGGTTGATAAGAATAGTGTTGACTCTGTAGATTGCTTTGGGCCATATGACCATTTAAAAAGATTTGATTCTTTTGATCCACGAGCAATGGATATTTTTCTATGTGCTTGTATCACCTATGATTTATTTCAGCAGTGTTTTATAATTCTCCTTGTAGAAATCTTTCACCTCCTTGGTTAGATATATGCCAAGGGGATGTGTGTGGCTATTGTTGGTGTGATTGTATTCTTGATTTGATTCTCAACTTGAATATTACTGATGTATAGAAACGCAACTTACAATTGTATGTTGATTTTGTATCCTGAAACATTACTGAAATTGTTTATCAGCTCCAGGAACCTTTTGGTGAAGACTTTAGGGTTTTCTAGGTATGGAATCATATCAGTGAAGAATGATAATGTGAGTTCTTCTTTTCTTATTTGGATGCCTTTTATTTCTCTCGCAACATAGTACTTCTAGTAGAAGTGGTGAGGGTGGGCATCCCTGTCTTATTCCAGTTCAAAGGGGAATGAGTCCAGCTTCTTCTTGTTGACTGTATATTTGTCATAGATGGCTCTTATTATCTTGAGGTATGTTCTGTCCATACCCAGGCTGTTAAAGGATGAACATATGAAGGGATGTCAGATTTTATCAAAATCTTTTTCTGCATCTATTGAGATAATCGTACAGCTTTTAGCTTTTACTTTTAATTCTGTTTAGGTGGTGAATCACATTTACTGATTTGTGAGGTTTAACTGGGCCTTCATCCCAGAAATAAGGTCTGCTTGATCATAGTGAATTCACTTTTTGATGTGTTGTTGGATTTTGTTAGCGAGTGTTTTGTGAATTAGCCTGTAGTTTCCTTTTTTGTTTTGTTATGTCTTTGCCAGATTTTGAATTGAGAGTGATCGTGCCTTTGTAGAATGAGTTAGGGAGGAATTCCCCCACCTCTACTTTTTGGAATAGTTTCAGAAGAATAAGCACCAGTTCTTTTTGTACATCTGGTAGAATTTGGCTGTGAATTCATCTGGTCCAGGACTCCTTTTTGTTGGTAGATTTTTTTAATTACTGATTCAAATTCTGAACTTGATTTTGGCCTGTCCAGGGTTTCGATTTCTTCCTGACTCAGTCTTGGGAGATCATGTGTTTCCAGAAATATATCCATATCCTCTAGGTTTTCTAGTTTGTGTGCACAGAGGTGTTTATAATAGCCTCTGAGGATCTTTTGTATTTCTGTGTGATTGGTTGCAGTATCACCTTTGTCATTTCTAATGGTGCTTATTTGGATCTTCTTTTTTCTTTCTTAATCTACTTAGTGATCTATCACTTTTGTTGATTCTTTTAAACAACCAGCTTTTGGCTTCATTGATCCTTTGTATAGATTTTGGGGTCTCAATCTCATTCAGTTCTGCTCTGATTTTGGTTGTTTCTTATACTCTGCTAGATTTGTGATTAGTTTGTTCTTGTGTTTCTCATTCCTCCATTAGATTGTTAATTTTAGGTCTTTCTAACTTCTTGAAATAAGCATTCAGTGCTACAAACTTTCATCTTAACACCGCGTTGGCTGTATCCCAGAGATTTCTGTAGCTGTTTCTCTGTTTTTATTTATTTCTAAATTTTATTTTATTTCTGCCTTAATTTTGTTGTTTACCCAAATGAGCAAGTTGTGTAATTTCCATGTTATTATATAGTTTTAATATATCCTGCTATTTATTTGTATTTTTATTCCACTGTGGTTTTAAAGTATAGTAAGTACGAACATATTTTGAATTTTCTGAGACTTGTTTTACAACAAAGCATGTGGTCAGTCTTAGAGTATGTACCATGTGCAGATGAAAAAAATGTGAGATTGGTCTCTTGAAGACAGAAGATGGATGGGTTTAGTTTTCTTATCCAATTTTTCATTTTGTGCCTTTTAAGTAGGGTGTTAAGACCATTTACATTAAAGGTTAATATTGATATGTAAGGTTTTGATCCTGTCATAAACTTGTTAGCTGTTTATTTTGTCTTTCCTGTTGTGTAGTTGCTTTAAAGTGTTTGTGGGCTATGCACTTAGCTGTGGTTTTGTGGTAGTGGATATTGTTCTTTCATCTCCATGTTTAGAACTCCTTTAATGATCTCTTGTAAGACTGGTTTAGTGGTAATGAATTCCTTTAGTGATTGCCTCTCTGAAAAAGATTTTATTTCTCCTTCATTTATGAAGCTTAGTTTGGCAGGGTGTGAAATTCATGGTTGAAGTTCTTTGAGGATGCAGAAAATAGGTCCCCCCAAAAGGTCTTCTGGCTTACAGGGTTTCTGCTGAGAAGTGTCCTGTTAGCCTGATGGGACTCCCTTTTTATGTAATCTGATATTTTTCTCTAGCTGCTTTTAAGATTTTTTAAAAATTTACTTTTGACCTTAGACAGTTGAGTGACTATATGCTTTGGTGATGTTTGTTCTGTATGTATTGGGTAGGCGTTATCTGAATTTATTGTATCTGGGTGTCTACCTCTCTAGCAAAGTTAGGAAAATTTTAAAAAATTATTTCCTCAAGTAAATTTTTTGGATTGCTTACATTTTATCTTCTTCTCTCTCCCTGTAATGCCAATAATTCTTAGGTTTGGTTGCTTTACATGATCCCATATTTCCTGGATACATTGTTCAAGTTTTAAAATTCTTAGTTCTTTATTTTTTTCTGACTGGGTTAGTTTGAACCAATTTTCAATTTCTAAAATTCTTTATTCTGCTTGATTTAGTCTATTGATAAAACTTTCAATTGTATTTTGAAGTTCCTTAAGTGAGTTATTCAGTTCTGGTAGCTCTGAATGCTTTCTTTATAAGATCCTTACCTCTTCCTTTATTTCCTGAATTGTTTTATAGGTTTCTTCATGTTTATTTTCAAGTTTATCTTGGATATTGAGTTTTCCTGCAATTCATGCTTTGAATTCTCCATCTGACATCTCTATGCCTCCATTTAGACTAGGGACCATTGCTGGAGGCTAGAGTGAGCCTTTGGTGGTCATAAGTTCAGATTTTTAATGGTAGTAGAATTCTTATGCTAATTCCTTCTCATTTGGAGAGGGTTCTATTGGGTTGGGTCTTTTAACTTTGCTTTTGTAGTCCTATGCACTTCTATCAGCAGGTTTTGTATCGGACTGTGCAGTTTGACCTACAGGTCAGTAGATGATATTTATAGATAAGAACCAGCTGCCATATGAGAAGTTGGGTATTGGCCTGATCTTTGTTTTATATGAGGCACTTTCTGTTGTTTCAGGTGAAGGGCTGGACATTGCGGTGCCCTGTGTCCTGAGCTTCCTGTTCCATGAGTGTGGTGGTGAGGGAGCTGGAGCCCTTGGTTTGCCCACGAATATACCAATGGAGAATACAGACACCAGTTCTAACAAGGGTGACTGCGGGGAGCTCCTGGTGAAATGTGCTGAGGTCTCTGCAGGAGGAGTGAAGAGGCTGCACTGGCTTCCTATTCTAGATAGGCAGGAATACAATCTATTTCCCTATCACACCCTTGTTTCAAGGCTCATAACTCCCAGTTCAGGCGCACATTATAGTCTATCTCTGGTCCACAACGTGGTTGAGGCCACAGGAAATGCCTATTTTGCAGCTCTCTGTGGGAGTGATTTTAGAACATAATCTCGTCACTCAACTTGATACCGATAGGTTTAAATCTCACCTGTTCTCCATTGTGGCAGTACTACTGCTTTTTGTGAAGCACAAGGAGGGCGCCCCACCTTTGGGCCTGTATGAATGGGTGCTGGTTGTGGTGGTGTCAGCTGCTTGGGTTGGCCTAATCTCAGGCCCTGAGAAATGTGGTCAGGTGCCGGCAGACTTAGGATGGGGTAGGTAGTTCTCCAGTTCCCAGGCTACTAGATGGCTCGCTGGACTGCATGTGTGAGTTATAAAGGGGCTGGACTGGGGTCAGGCTAGCCCTACGTTCAGGAGTTGGCTGTGTTGTGGGGGCAGGTAAGCTAGTCCCCGGGTCCTCAACCAACCTCTCAGGCAGGGGCAAGTGGAACCCTTAGGTGCTGGGAGTTTAAGGAAATACTGCATGTTAAATGTTCAGCCAGGTAGTTGTTCCACGGGCCTTTCACTGGAGAGGGTAGAAATTCTCAGCTGCATAATGAAGACTAGCGGCTATGAGGCATGTGATACATTCACACTTCCCTCCCATCCAAATGATGATGAACTTCACTCTTGGGGTCACTCAAAGGTGCCGAGTATTGTCTGTTAAGTCTGAGAATTTTGTCCCAGGGGAATGCAGAGTCACCACCCACCCCAATGTTCGCAAAGGGGTGAGACTGCAGAGCTGGAAACCTGAGCTGAGCCTTGCCTGACTCAGAAGTGGGACAGGAGTCTCACAGTTTGTCATCTGTAAGTTTCTCTAGGGGAATGCTGGGCTGTGCCTACCAGCAGAGTTTAGGTGGGAGCAAGGACATTGCAGTGGAAGTCTGAGCAAGGAAGAGCAGGGCATTGTGACCACTCCTCTGCACCATGACTACATCCTCTACTGGTGCTGTGGAAGCTGGTGTCAGGCTGCTCAGGGATCCAAGTCCTGTGGAATCCACATGAACTTGAGTGGTGCCTCTGCAAAAAATGCCAGAAGGGCTAGATACAGTGACTCACACCTGTAATCCCAGCACTTTGGGAGCCCGAGGTGGGCGGATCACAAGATCAGGAGTTTGAGACCAGTCTGGCCAACACAGTGAAACCCCATTCCTACTAAAAATACAAGAATAAGCCAGATGTTGTGGCATGGACCTATTGTCCCAGCTACTTGGGAGGCTGAGGTGGGAGAATCGCTTGAACCCAGGAGGTGGAGGTTGCAGTGAGCCAAGACCACACCATTGCACTCCAGCCTGGGTAACAGAGTGAGATAATGTCTCAAAAAAAAAAAAAAATTGCCAAGATTTTCTTTGTTTTGGTCTAGAGGCCTGGGGGATGGGGTTTAGGAGGTATGCTTATACCCAGGATTGTGAAGCTGCATGTGGGAAGTGTAGATTTCTTGGGGACTCCTCGTCCTTTCCCCATGTTAGAGAGCTTCTCCTGGCCCCACACTGGTTTTAGGTCAGTGACTGCCTAACTTCTCTCTGTTCTCTGTGGGTTCCCCCATTCCATGGTGAATTCTGCCATTGTCCCTTAGATGATTCTCTTGAAGTGCTGCTCTTTACTCTCCACTTTGTTTCTTCTCCGTGAGATTGGTGCCCACTAACTGCTTCTACTCAGTCGTCTTGAACCTCCCAACTGATGCTGGATTCCTGATTCAAAATAAATTTTTTATTTAAGGTATTCTTTTTAATATATAATCCCTGCATTAAATGACATTGTTGGGAAACTTGATGTCATTTTGATTCTCTTTCATATCTTTGTTTGGGATTATTTTGGATGTTCATTTTCTATGGAAGCTTTTAGTTATTCCATTCATCTTTGATTTGAAATTTCAGAAAATTTTGGTTTGGGATTTTGTTTCTTTTTTCTTTCTTGATTCTAATCTGACCCTTTGAATTGAAGCATAGGCATATACCTTGAGTTTTTGGAATGTTCTGCTATTATTATATCTGATTATTTCATCTCTTTTATATTATTTTAGTTATTCATGGAAAGTCCCCCCTATGACTTTGGTTAAGCTTATATGATTATTTTATTTTCCTCTCGATCTCTATCACTTTTGATTTTGCTTGTATATTTGAGAGAAATAGTTGACGTCTAGGAGATATTCCATTTATTTGTATATTATCTTTGATTATATAGTTTAAGCAATTATTTCTTGTGCTACAGTTATTCCTTTTTAAATATTTTATTTGTTGTTGTTTAAATAAGCCTTTTTTTTACTTCTATAGAATATTGTCCTTAATATTTTGTTTTTCTTGTTTCATTGTCTTGTTAAAACATAAACTTAGGCACGTTAAAATTTTAAAGAGTTTTTTTGAGCATAACATCAATTCATGAACTGGGCAGCACTAGAGCACAAGTGGCTCAGGGCTCCCCTGAAAGTGCACAAGGGAAAAAATTGTTCAAAGTACTCTCAAAGGCCAGACAGAGAAAATATTTGATTGGTTACAGTGGAACAGTAGCCCTCTTCAGTTAGATGTTAACTGGAAGTTTCTGATTGGTTAAACTACTCTGAGTTGGGTTTTTGTTTGTTTACCTAGGAGCACAGAACACTGGAGCTATCTCGACCTTATGGGTTCCAGTTAATTTTAGAAAAAGTTTTGCACTGAATCATCTTCATTTCCTTCAAATTCTTGCTTACTTTCCTTTTTTGTCCCCCAATCTTTTAATCACAATCATTTTCTTTTACATTCATGGATTTTGTTAAGTATACTGTGATTATTGATTTCAATTTCTTCATTTTATATTACTTTAGTTTTAGAGCAAAGGAATTATAGAGTTGGTCAGTCAGAATCTCTCTAAATGTAGGCTTGTTTTGAGACATGAAAAGCTTCGTCTTGTCTGAGTGATGAGAGACCTATAACTCGGCGGAATGAGAAGGGCTTCATTCTGTGGTGCAGTCATCCATAATTATTTGCCATAGTCTTTCTTGACAACTTGCTTTTCTTTAAACAGAGAAAAAAAGACTCGGGTTCTTTGCCTGGGATTAAACACTTTGCATAATTTGACTCTGGATAGGGAATAATATCATAAAGTCAACTTCCTATATATTGCATGTCAATCTCACTCTTTTTCACAACTATTTTTACCTATTTTAAGCCTTATTGCTATAAAAGGTAGGAAACTTCTCAGGAACATGAGTTCTATGTGAGCAGTAAGGGACTTATAACATTTTAATCTGTAAGATAGAGACGTGTGTGTGTGTATATATATATGTGTATGTATGTGTGTGTGTGTATGTGTATATCTGTGTGTGTGTGTGTATATATATATATTTGTATATTCCAGCTGCCTCAGGTGTTCTTTATTTATTTACTTTCTCAAAGGTTGCTAAAGAACTTCCTGTTGTACTTTGCCATTTACATTTGTGTTTGCTGAATATGGAGTGGAGATTTTTCTTATCTATGATGAAGACTTTGGGTTTTCTTTTTGCATTTTTAACTGTTTTTCTTTCTCTATTAATCCAATTCCATCCAATTCACACAAAATTGATATTATACTAAGTAGCCCCATTTTTTAGTATATGACACAGTGAAGAATGCGTGTACCAACATCAGAATGTTGTTAAAGTATTATATAAATTAATAATGGCATAAGTATGGCATACATTTTCTGTCATTTCTGAGCAAGGGATGAAAAACCATTAGAATTGTTCGATATTCCTACCTCTTTTTCAATGCTTAGCATCTTTGCATGTTAGAAATGATAAATTTTAACATGAAAATTTCTCAAAAGTAAAATGAGATAGCTATCTGGAAATGACAGTGTTCTATTATTAAGTTTGAATGATACACAAGAAACTATCTTATTAGATGGATTCTCCATCATTTGTTTAACTAGTCTCCTATGGTAAATAATATTTTTAAATATATTTTTTACTATTATCTAAAATTTACAAGTAATTAACTCATGTCTGATTCCTTGCAAATTTCTTTAAATCTGTTTATAACGTTGAATTCAAGTAATTGGCCAAGGTAAAGAACATGACGCTCATTTTAGATTCATATAATTAAATATTTCTCTAAAGTGTGTGCCAATTTACATTAGCACTGTGAATGAATTAATTCTCTCTAACACTATTAAACATGTTTTTTCAATGTCAACAGTTTAGGAGGTGATAAATGGCATCTAGTTTTACTTTAGATTTCTCCAATTATGATGAAAATCTGATATGGCCTCATATGTTTATTAGCTATTTTTAAGAGAAGAGAAGTGACTGTCTCAGCTGTTCTTCATTTTTCATCCCAGAGAGCTCAGGTTGTCCTCCTGTGCTGAAATTGCTTGTGTCTTCTTTGTATATTCTGCTTCTTTTTTCCTTCATCCCATCTGCTCTGGATTCTCGTGTAACACGATTCCATCTGTTTTCCTTAAAAGTTCAAGTGCATTGGTTGTTACTATTCGTTGGTTTATGGCACATTCAAAAAATATATGTCTTCATTACATTGACCGTTGCAGGGACTAGATAAGCTAACACAAGTAGAAATTTGAAATATTTCCTGACTCACAGTCACAGGTCAAAGCTTGATATTGTATTTCTTTTTTGTATTTTTTTTCCTATGAACACCTTATACATATGTTGATTATCATATTATACAGAGTTAAAGTTATTTCTTTTCTATTTGTAAAGAGCTGCACTTTATTAAGAAAAATATTGTCATATTGTTACCTTTTTATGTTTTTCTTCAGATATGAATGTTTATATGCTCAAATTGTACTTTATTTTCTTTAGAGATTTTACTTATGCAATATTTAAAAATGTCTCAAATAGGGATTTTTCCCATAAAAAGTGAATATATGTGTGTAAATAAGTGAAACAAAATAATGAAAAGAAAAATTGAGAAATGCTAAGGATAAAATTTCAAAAAGAGAAAAATAATGAAAGTAGAAAAAGCCAAAAAAAATGTTTAGCTAAAATATAAAATGGGTGTGAAAAATAAGGAATTGAAAAATAGAAAAGAAATACAATAATTATAATTAGGGCAGATGGAAAAAATCAGAGGACAACAAATGAAAAATCAATACGATAAAATTAAATGTGACTCAAGAAAAGAAATGAAAAGAAAAAAAAAGTATATTGTTCCTCTGTAGCCATTACAATCAAATTCTTTGTTCGATGTATCTAGCGTTATTGTCAATACACCAGGTAGAATATCCGACTTTCACCCTCAGATTGTGTACCAGGAACTTCATTGCTCTTCACAAAACCAGGAAAATATCCAGGTTTTAGCTCCAAAATCAGAAAGCTGAAATTTAAATCTTGACAACTGAGACAATTAAACCCTTTAGCTGCTAAATCCACCTAAGTGGAGACGTTTATTTTAGAATTTCTCCAATTCAGAGAATGTTAACACTCAAATCTATCTATTCATAGGAAATTTAATCAAAATTTCTCCTCCCCCATAAAAAGTAACATATTGTAAAGAATAATCTTTTTTTTCCTATAATTTATTGTCAAGTTTCTAAGAATGAAAAAAATACAACCTGGGACACCATTGCTATTTTGCATATTAATGTTTCCAGCTGGGTAACCTCAGGCAGGCTGTTTAATGTCCAAGTGGCTCAGTTTTCTCATCCATAACAACTTCATAGAGACACAAAGATAGAAATAGAATATACATATTAAGTATGTATTTAATATGCTTACCATCACATAGCTAACATTGGCTAGTCTTGTAAAACAATAGAATTTATAAAGTCAATGCAATACCAACCATAATTCCATTAAGTAGTAGGTATTTTTCTCCTAACTCTCTTTCTTCACAGATTTAACTTCCTATGAAGAAGGAAATTTAGACTAATTTTCTTTAAATTTGTATATTAAAATTTTCTCTAACAATCAAGATTTCATGATCAGAATTATAATTAAATTTCTGTGAAGTACAGAGAGATGCTTTCCCATTTTTTTAAATCCTACTTCCTTGCTTGACAAATTAGTAATTGTAGTACAGAGAGAATACTGAGATTCCCTAAGTCTCAAACTGTTCCGTAAGTCACTGCATTCATTCAGCCAGTGTGTGTGAACTCTGTGCTATCAGTTGTGGTAATGTGCTGGGTGATAGGAACACAATATACTTTCTTCTTCCATTTTACGTAAAGTCTAGTGGAAGAGTAGGGCAACCAGGTATCCAAAACTATGTCCATAGGCTCCCGTGATAAATTCTGCTTGAGTTGCTCTTAAAAGTTAGAGGAAAGTGTCTGTTCATATCCTTTCTCACATATACACCATGGAATATTGTGTAGCCATAAAAAAAGGATGAGTTCATGTTCTTGGCATGGACATGGATGAATCTGGAAACCATCATTCTCAGCAAACTAGCACAAGAACAGAAAACCAAACACTGTGTGTTCTCACTCATAAGTGCGAGCTGAACAATGAGAATACATGGAGATAGGGAGGGGAATATCACACACCAGGGCCTGTTAGAGGATAAGGGGTTAGGTGAGGGATAGCATTAGGAGAAACACCTAATATAGGTGATGGGTTGATGGGTGCAGCAAACCGCCATGGCACCTGTATACCTATGTAGCAAAACTGCACGTTCTACACATGTACCCAAGAACTTCAAATATATATTTTTTAAAAAGGTAGAGGGAATTGGCAAAAGCCAAGCCACATCTTGTTGCGTCTTGTAAGACGTGACAATGAGTCTTACCCCACCTCTTCGTAATATGCATTTAAATATTTTTTATGGAGGTACATTTTATCATTATCATCCTATCATTTTAACAATGAGTAATAATCCTGAGTATTAGGAAATTGCTTTAATTTCATTAGTTTTTTTTTTGTCTATAATTTTCAGATTAATTTTATAAGAATTCCTTAAGAAGATTAGTATGGGGAAAGTGATTATTTGTACCTAAGAAATTAAAGCACAATTTACAGAGAAAAGTTAAGCAAAAGTTTTCATTCGAAATAGATGAAACATTGGACTTTATTTTTTATGTCAATTATGGCATGGTTTAGGAATAGAAAAGATATTTTTTAACTTGGAAGTATTTATAGATATATACTGCAACTTTCTTCTTGAAGTTTTTCGTTTGGGGTACTCATGGAGAAGAGAATATCTGATGTGACAATCTTGTTATATTTGCTCATGCATTTTAATGAGTTTTTGACATGTGCTCTTCCAAAAAAAGATACTTGTAGTAAATGACTGAGTAATGAAAGACTGTATTTTGTTGAGAAAAAATTCTTTTTTTTTTTGTTAGGTGGTGAATTAGACTGTCATTCTAACACTAACCATCTTCCCTTTCTAAGAGGTGGTTTTATTTTCTGTTTATAACAAAATGTATTTATTGTTGTCCAGAAAGGGTGTTCCTTGAGGGAAATGTGGATTAAATGAGCATTATTATTTAACAAGCTAAATTAAAAAGTAAAATATGTTAAGTCTAATTTTTTTAATATACTCATTTAGTTTACATTTTTTTTCCAGATATGTAACATGACACCATAGTATCCCTTTGCTAGCTCTATGACAAGATAGGAAGGCAGATTTAGTCATAGATTTTAATTTGGGAAACATAGTGTTGTAGATTTAAATAAAATTGAATTTCAATTAAATTGTATTTTTCTATAATTTCAGTTGTAGAAATTTTTTTAACATAGCTCTATTACCTCTTTTCTCTTTCTTTTTGTCTTTCCCCCTTCCTTCCCATCTTCATTTCTTCAAGGGATCTTCATCTCTGATTATATTCTAACTTCTTCCCAGTATATGTCTGCAGCTCAGACCTTCCTCCTGTGTCCTAAATGTCTATAATTAGCTTCCTATCAGACTTCCCCAAATAAATGTGACTCAGAAATTTCAAACACAATATATACAATACGAACCATATCAATTTTCTGTCGAAACTTCACCTTTTACTGTAGTTCTGTTATTCACCTGGTCAATCCTAACAATACTGTGATACTTCTTCCCTCTCATTTATATGAACGGTTTGTTACTTTTCTTCCTCCAACTTGTTTCTCAATGCTTATGTCTTAAATCTCAACCTTATTGCTCTAATGAAGATCTACATTAGCATCTCTCTTCATAAATAGGTAATAACATTCTAATATATCTTTTAACCAGTTCTTTTTCTTGTTACTAAAGATGTCTTTCCAAATTACACACTTGATCCTCTTATTCTTCTGTGCATAAGCCTTGTGACTTTCCATTGTGTACAAAATCAAAAACTATCTCTTCATCATCACATTCAAAAATCTTTGTAATTCGGCCTCATCTGATCTCAAGCTTAGGCTCCCTCCTATGTAGTTTTGAGTATTAGTGCTAATATTCCCCGAGTACAACTTGTACTATCATGGACACCGCCTGTCTCGTACTCTTTTTCCTGTCTAGAAAGTCTTTCCATCACCACTTAATGACTTTTCTTTTTTCAAGGTGTAGTTGCATTGATGAAGCCTCTCAAAAGATATCTAGGATATTATATCATTCTCTAGACAAAACTAACACACGTGTAAAGTGGTGCTTCAAAAATCATACTTACCTACAATAATTACTGCACTTTGGCATAGTTATTTCTAAAGAAATTCACTCTCTACACTGTGGCATTTTGAGTGCAGGATCATTTTTGGATCCCTTGCAGTGTGCGCGGCTCATAGTAGTCACTGTTGTCTACTACCCGAATGAAGAGAGCACGGCTGAAACAATACTTGATTCATTTCTGTGTCTAATCATATGGCTGTGTTCCAGTTTTATTTCTTTGGATCTTGTGCTTACAACTATCAAATATAGAGGTTTAGATTTTAATATTCTTTCAACAATGAAAAATAGTTGATTTTTTTAGTTTTTTTCTTTGAACTTAGACAATACTTGCTTTTTAACATATACAGACACATTTTTAAAATTGGAATTAAAAAATAGTTGCATTGGCTTGGGTGAATATTAACACATCTATTTCACTTGCAAGCATTTGATTTTTGCTTCTTTATTACTAAAATGCACTTTAAAGGGAAATACAAGATTTTAACATTAATAGATGAATTTAAAGGAAATTTACCGCTTCTACTTGTTACTGAAATCCAAGCCAGAGTACTTGGCAATATTTATTATGTTCCATACCTTTCTTGGAATTCAGATGCCTTTCCAAATATGACTTTATTAATCTTTCTATCTTGCAGTGCAATATCAACAGATTGATCAAATCTATTACAGTCTTTATGCTCCGGAAATTTCTATAAAAATTGAGACAAAAATTTCGTATTTTTTACAGTATCAGCTGCTTTTTGCACAGAATTACCCAGCATGAGGTAACACGAAGGGAAAGTTTGTCCTTGGCAACCTATGTAATATATACAACATCCATAAGGAAGTCTATGTGCATATTTTCTTTCTTATTCTTCTCCCCCTTCTCTTCCTCCTTCTTCTTTTTATTTTATTTTATTTTACTTATTTATTTATGTGTTTATTTTTGAGAGAGTCTCGCTCTGTCACCCAGCCAGGGGTGCAGTCGCGCATCTCAGCTCACTGCAAGCTCCGCCTCCCGGGTTCACGCCATTCTCTTGCCTCAGCCTCCGGAGTAGCTGGAGCTACAGGCGCCCGCCACCACGCCCAGCTGAATTTTTGTATTTTTTTAGTAGAGACGGGGTTTCACCGCGTTAGCCAGGATGGTCTCGATCTCCTGACCTCATGATCCGCCCGCCTCGGCCTCCCAAAGTGCTGGGATTACAGGCGTGAGCCACCGCGCCCGGCCTTCCTCCTACTTCTTTTTCTTCTTCTCAAAAATGTGTTTTTAAATGATGTGTAAAATAATTTTAAGTACGTATTTGAAGTAACTGTATCTGTTTATATTGATATTTAGTATAAATGTACTGCATGTCCTTAAATATATATTTCTATTTATTTTATATTAGATTAGGCTATAGAGAGTTCCTGGAATTTTACTGGGTAAATTGTATACATAAATTGCAAAGCAATGAAATTGTTATTTATATTCCAAAACTCATTTGTGTATTTTATTCAGTCACATATTCAAGTACATATTCTGTTTTGTTTTTGAGACCAGTATTTGTTTTTTCTTTTTTCTTAGTTTATTCTGTTATAAACTTTAATTTTAGTGATGATGTTGAAATGTATTTTAATGCTTTTAATGACAGAAATGACTTAAGGGCAATTTTTGGATAGAACTGTTCCAGTTAATTTCATAGTAAGTAAAGTAGTTTTAATAAAACATATTTAGGATTTGTGTGTGTATACAATTTTTTGATATTTTGCATATTTGGCAATGATGATAAATTAGTCTATTTTTTTGAAGTACACATTTTTAAATTATCTATTAATTAATATACATGGCTGGAACCCAGATCATTCTCAGTCTTTAAGTATCTTTTGGGAACAAACAAATGCCAAGAAATAAGAAGGTGAAAGATGAAAAGGCTATTATTTATGGACATTCTAGTAATTATTTTTTTGAAGCAAGAAAACCATTCAGAAAAAATTAACATACAAAGAAAACCCTGAAAAATACCAAGAAGGACTGACACTGTGAGATTACTCATTTCCCTACAGAATTAGGAGAAAGGTTCTATTTTTCCTGGTGAAGAATTTTTTGAAAAAGCAAGTAAGACAGGTTTAATTAATTTAGAAAACTAACTAGATCAATATTTCTATAAATAATCATGATTTTAGAGGCATACATTATGGAAGAAAAGGAATTCAAATTTTATTAGTATTCTTTTCTAAGTATGATGTATTAGCCAAACTCTAAGGAAATGTACTAAGATGTTTTATCATGAGGCAAATATTCTATATATTTTTAAACACATTTCCAGTAGAATAGAACACCTCTCCATCAGAAGCACGGTCTAAACCAGACCCAAGTTGTCTTAAATTCTGTATACGCAATCAGGGAAGACACATAGAAATGTCTGACACAGTGGTTTGTATCAGGCCAGCTATATTTTAATGTTTTTATTCCCTCAATTTTTATTTGAAATATTTCAAAAGTGGAGAAAAGTGGAGAAAAACTGATTATAATAACATTAGTATTTCCTTCATCTAGATTTAAGAAATATTAAATACATGTACCTTCATTTTTCATCTCACTTTCTCTCTATAAATATATACAGAAGCATTTTAAAATCATTTGAAGACAACATGAAATTTCAACTCTAAATATCTTGGCCTGTATTTACTAAAAATATATTAGTCTTCTACACCGTTACAATACTATTTCTATATATTTACAAATTGATAGTAATTTGCCAATATTGACTAATAATTAATTTCTAGTTCTATTACATTGTCACCTAAATTACTTTATGTTGTCCCTACACCAACAAGAATCCACACCGCATTTGGTTGCTACAACTTTTAAATCTAGAAGCACTTAATTCTTTCAAATAACATTGACTTTTTGAAGAGTACAGATTCCTTTTCTTGTAACATGTAACAAATTCTTGTGTCTGCTGGTTTCTTTATTTTTGTCATTTAACTTGTACTTTTATCCTCTATATTTCCTGACAACTGGAAGTTAGGTCTGTCTTGATTGTATTCAGATTACATATTGGACCTGAAAAAAATTACAAATGGTTTTGCATCACATCTGGAGGCCCAGGCAAAACTCTTCCATGCTGACTTCTACATCCTTTTATTATAAATGCAGTCGTCTTAGAGCAATTATTTGCTTCTTGACACTACAAGATGCCTGAAGCTGACCTTTCCCAGACCTAGAATTTTTCATGCAGGAATAAGGTGAATATGTGTGAACAAGAGGGCGTATTTTGATAAATTTGATTCTATTCAGCAAACATTCGTTCATCTCTCCCTCTCTCTTTTTCCTTGGATGCGAGTATACTTCCCTGCCTCTGTTACTTTGGGACTAGCCCTGTGATTTGCTTTGGTCAATGGAATGTGAACAGAGATTATGCAAGGAGAAGCTTTAAATGGAATTATATAATTTAGCTTGTCTAATGTGATTGGTATTTCTCCATGAGAATATGCCTTGGGTAGGTTTTAGTTAATGAAAACTGAAGCACGCATAGAGGAGATATAAACTCAATACACAGGCTGTACTAAACTGAGTAATTCAACAGCTTAAAGATGTAACAGCCACAGCCAATGCACATACTGTGAGAAAATAAATAAATAAATAAATGAGAAAAATAAATGTTTATGGCTTTAAATTGCTAAGTTTTGGATTCTTATTTTTAAGCAGCATTGTAATATTAGTTGACTGATGCATAGATCAAGTTATGGCTACAAGTGATTCTGCTACATATTGCCAATTTCCAATCATTTGGGATACTGTCCTTTCCACTCCTACCAGCAATTTAAGCGTGTTTTTCTTTCCATCCAGCCTTGTAAACAGAATGCATCATCCAACTTCTGTATTACAGTGAAGTAGATGAAAAATACTACGTAGTTTAACATGCATTTTTCTTATATAATAAAGGTAAAAATGTTTAGTTTTCTTTTTTTATTAAGTTCCACATTTTCATGCCTTCCAGAAAATGTAGAAAGTAAAAAAAAGAAAAGAAAAGAAAAGAAAACTAATACAAAAATATGGGACTTACATAAGACAAAGGATGCACTTCCATAAAATATAAATAAATTTCAAAAAATCAAGAAGTAAAAATAAGCACCTATTAAAAATAAAGATATGAACAGATATTCTCAGAAAAAAAGTATATTAAATATCCTTAACACATAAAGAAAAGTGACATATATGAAGAGAGTTGGTAATAAAACTTCAGATCACCAAAAACAAATAAGAAGATCAAAGTGACTACAGAGAAAAGATAGATTCACTACACAGAACTGACAATTATAGACAGGCAGTTGATTTTGCAACAGCAACAAATGAAGTAACAGAGAGGTGGAGTCGTACCTGTACCTCGCGCTGGCAGAAGACAGCTTTCAAGCCAGCGAAATCAATTTTTTAAGAATAAGTGTAAAATAATGATATTCTCAAACAATGCATACAACAAAACTTCAGAGAGTTATTTATGTAGAGGCTTACAAATTAAAATTCTCAAAAAGAAGCACTTCAGGAAGAAAAATGATTTCAAAAAAAATGTGAAGTAACATATGAGATGAAATGGGGCAAAAGGCAATGGTGGATAAATCTAAACATTGACTATAAAATAAGAATAATGATATCTACTTGAAGTACTGGGAAATAACATAAAGATGAACATATTTCAAAAAATTAGTATCATTCAAACCTGTGTTTCCAATAGAATACACATGGATTAGATTACTTAAATTAAAGATGATAATATTAACAACAAAACACAAATACGTAGACAAAACTTAAAGTGAAACTAAATTACTTAAAGTTTAAAAGATTAAAATTGCCTTAGAAAATTAATAAAATTGAAGATAGACAACATGAAAATATGCATGTTCATTTAATTTGTATTTCTTAATAATTTTAAGTTATATAAATTTCACAGTTTATAGTGCATTTGAAAATAATTTTAAAAGTGTGATTCATTTATTGTATTTTATAAATGATAAGTAAAAAATAAACATGTATATATACATATCTACATATGTATATATGTGTTTAATGTTTAGATTTTTACCTTAAAAGTTGTAGGAAAATACTTTACCTATTATATTAATTTTTAAAACTTTATTTAGACATCCCACTTTTTATTTCCTATGCATTTACCCAGCTATAGCTTAAATTATTTATTGGGACCTCAAAAAACATTAAAGTTATGAACAGCTAGATATCTAGAAAGTGAGCAGCTCTTTGATATTTTACCTTCTAGTTAATATTCAGAAATTCTTTTTTTTTTTTTTTTTTTTTTTTTTTTGAGACAGAGTCTCGCTCTGTCACCCAGGCTGGAGTGCAGTGGCCGGATCTCGGCTCACTGCAAGCTCCACCTCCCGGGTTTACGCCATTCTCCTGCCTCAGCCTCCCGAGTAGCTGGGACTACAGGCGCCCGCCACCTCGCCCAGCTAGTTTTTTTGTATTTTTTAGTAGAGACGGGGTTTCACCGTGTTAGCCAGGATAGTCTCGATCTCCTGAACTCGTGATCCACCCGTCTCAGCCTCCCAAAGTGCTGGGATTACAGGCTTGAGCCACCGCGCCCGGCAATATTCAGAAATTCTTTATCAACGTTTAAATATTATTCACTATTGTAGATACTCAACAAAAGAATTTTGCTAATGAATACACTTATTTTCTATAGACAGGCTTTATAATCTTTAAGGGCAAATAACTGGGATAAAAAAGCCAAATTTCTCATTATTTGCATTTCTCCCTAGATTTTACATTTTGAAATAAACAATGAAGAATTACAGTTACACACATCAATTTTTTTATAACATTTAATATAAACTCATTTTTATGAGCACTAATAAAGTTAGCAATGGCTAGCACACTCTCAATATGTTCCAGATGTCTTTAAGCTTGCTACCTGTATTCATTTAATCGTGAAAAGACTACTATCTCTTTTTTTACAGATGAGAAAAGGATGCCTCATGAATTAAAGTTCCTGGGAACACATAGAATGAGGTAGAGTTGGAAGTGAAGCAGATAATTTAACAACATAGCCTGTGTTCCTTATAGTACTACAATAAAGACAAGTCAGAAAATATATTTCCTACCTCGTAACTAGTCAGGGAAGAATATATGGAGAAAATCAGTAGGACCAAGACACAGAATACAGACTTGAATAAAAGCAAGAGTTAAGCTGTTTTTAAAATCTTAAGGGCAAATAACTAGGAAGAAAAAAAACACAAAACAAAAGCAAAAACAAAACAAAACAAAAAAACAGGCTGGGTGTGGTGGCTCACACCTGTAATCCCAGCACTTTGGGAGGCCAAGGTGGGCAGATCAAGAGGTCAGGAGTTCCAGACCAGCCTGACCAATATGGTGTAACCCCATCTCTACTAATACTACAAAAATTAGCCAGGCATGGTGGCACTTGCCTGTAGTTCCAGCTAATCTGGAGTCTGAGGCAGACAAATCACTTGAACTTGGGAGGTGGAGGTTGCAGTGAGCCAAGATTGTGCCACTGCACTCCAGCCTGGGCAACAGAGGGACACTCCATCTCTAAAAAAACGAAACAAAAAAAAAAAAAGAAAGAAAGAAAAATTTGAATTTCTCATTGAAATTCTCATTTCTAATGACCCAATCCAGGGATTTATCATAGAATAGAATCAAACAGAGAGGTTCCAAGATGGCCAAATAGGAACAGCTCCAGTCTGCAACTCCCAGCATGAGCGATGCAGAAGACAGGTGATTTCTGCATTTCCAATTGAGCTTTGAAGAGAGTAGTACTTCTCCCAGTACAGAGTTTGAGATCTGAGAATGGACAGACAGCCTCCTCAAGTGGGTGCCTGACCCCTGAGTAACCTAACTGGGAGACACCTCCCAGTAGGGGCTGACTGACACCTCATACAGCTGGGTGCCCCTCTGAGACAAAGCTTCCAGAAGAAGGATCAGACAGCAACATTTTCCATTCTGCAATATGTGCTGTTCTGCAGCCTCCACTGGTGTTACCAGGCAAACAGGATCTGGAGTGGACCTCCAGCAAACTCCAACAGACCTGCAGCTGAGGGTCCTGACTGTTAGAAGGAAAACTAACAAACAGAAAGGACATCCACACCAAAACCCTATCTGTATGTCACCATCATCAGAGACCAAAGGTAGATAAAACCACAAAGATGGGGAGAAACCAGAGCAGAAAATTCTAAAACTCAGAGCATCTCTTCTCCTCCAAAGGAACACAGCTCCTCGCCAGCAGTGGAACAAAGCTGGATGGAGAATGACTTTGACGAGTTGAGAGAAGAAGGCTTCAGACGATCGTTAATAACAAACTTCTCCGAGCTAAAGGAGGATGTTCGAACCCATCACAAAGAAGCTAAAGACCTTGAAAAAAGATTAGACTAATGACTAACTAGAATAAACAGTGTAGAGAAGTCCTTAAATGACCTGATGGAGCTGAAAACCATGGCATGAGAACTACGTGAGCATGCACAAGCTTCAGTAGCCAATTTGATCAAGTGGAAAAAAGGGTATCAGTGATTCAAGATCAAAGGAATGAAATGAAGTGAGAAGAGAATTTTAGAGAAAAAAGAGTAAAAAGAAACAAACAAAGCCTCCAAGAAATATGGGACTATATGAAAAGACCAAATCTACGTCTGATTGGTGTACCTGAAAGTGAAGGGGAGAACGGAACCAAGATGGAAAACACTCTTCAGGGTATTATCCAGGATAACTTCTCAACCCTAGTGAGGCAGGCCAACATTCTAATTCAGGAAATACAGAGAATGCCACAAAGATACTCCTTGAGAAGAGCAACCCCAAGACACAATTCTCAGATTCACCAAAGTTGAAATGAAGGAAAAAATGTTAAGGGCAGCCAGAGAGAAAGGTTGGGTTACCCACAAAAGGAAGCCCATCAGACTAACAGCAGATCTCTTGGCAGAAACTGTACAAGCAAGAAGAGCATGGGAGCCAATATTCAACATTCTTAAAGAAAAGAATTTTCAACCCAAATGTCATATCCAGCCAAACTAAGTTTCATAAGTGAAGGAGAAATAAAATCCTTTACAGACAAACAAATGCTGAGAGATTTTGTCACCACTAGGCCTGCCTTAAAGAGCTCCTGAAGGAAGCACTAAATGTGGAAAGTAACAACCAGTACCAGCCACTGCAAAAATATGCCAAATTGTAAAGACCATCAATGCTAGGAAGAAACTGCATCAACTAATGAGCAAAATAACCAGCTAACATCGTAATGACAGGTTCAAATTCACAAATAACAGTATTAACCTTAAATGTAAATGGGCTAAATACTCCAATTAAAAGACACAGATTGGCAAATTGGATAAAAAGTCAACACTCATCCGTGTGCTGTATTCAGGAGACCCATCTCATGTGCAGAGATGCACATAGGCTCAAATTAAAGGGATGGATGAAGATCCACCAAGCAAATGGAAAAAAAAAATGCAGGGTTTGCAATCCTAGTCTCTGATAAAACCAACTTTAAACCAATGAAGATCAAAAGAGACGAAGAAGGCCATTACATAATGGTAAAGGGATTAATTCAACAAGAAGAGCTAACTATCCTATATGCACCCAATACAGGAGGACCCAGATTCGTAAAGCAAGTCCTTAGAGACCCACAAAGAAACTTAGACTCTCACACAATAATAATGGGAGACTTTAACACCCTGCTGTCAACATTAGACAGATCAACAAAACAGAAAGTTAACAAGGAAATTCAGGAATTGAACTCAGCTCTTCACCAAGCAGACCTAATAGATATCTACAGAACTCTCCACCCCAAATCAACAGAATATACATTCTTCTCAGCACTGATTTTTCTTTTTGAAAAATCAGTTCCTGGATTCATTGATTTTTTGAAGGGTCTTTTGTGTCTCTATCTCCTTCAGTTCTGCTCTGATCTTAGTTTATTTCTTGCCTTCTGCTAGCTTTTAAATGTGTTTGCTCTTGCTTCTCTAGTTCTTTTAATTGTATGTTAGGGTGTCAATTTTAGATCTTTCCTGCTTTCTCTTGTGGGCATTTAGTGCTATAAATTTCCCGCTACGTACTGCTTTAAATGTGTCAGAGGACACAAACAAATGGAAGAACATTCCATGCTCACGGATAGGAAGAATCAGTATTTTGAAAACAGTAATACTGCCCAAGATAATTTATAGATTCAATGCCATCCCCATCAAGCTACCAATGACTTTCTTCACAGAATTGGAAAAAAACTATGAAGTTCATTTGGAACCAAAAAAGAACCTGCATTGCCAAAACAATCCTAAGTCAAAAGAACAAAGCTGGAGACATCACGCTACCTGACTTCAAACTATACTACAAGGCTACAGTAACCAAAACAGCATGGTATTGGTACAAAAACAGAGATACAGACCAATGGAACAGAATAGAGCACCCAGAAATAATAACACACATCTACTACCATCTGATCTTTGACAAACCTGACAAAAACAAGAAATGGGGAAAGGATTCCCTATGTAATAAATGGTGCTGGGAAAACTGGCTAGCCATATGTAGAAAGCTGAAACTGGATCCCTTCCTTACATCTTATACAAAAATTAATTCAAGATGGTTTAAAGCCTTAAATGTTAGACCTAAAACCATAAAAACCCTGGAAGAAAACCTAGGTAATACCATTCAGGCCATCGGCATGGGCAAGGACTTCATGACTAAAACACCAAAAGCAATGGCAACAAGAGCCAAAATTGACAAATGGGATCTAATTAAACTAAAGAGCTTCTGCACAGTAAAAGAAACTACCATCAGAGTGAACAGGTGACCTACAGAATGGGAGACAATTTTTGCAATCTACCCATCTGACAAAGGGCTAATATCCAGAATCTCCAAAGAACTTAAACAAATTTACAAGAAAAAATCACACAACTCCATCAAAAAGTGGGCAAAGGATATGAACAGACACTTCTCAAAAGAAGACATTTATGCAACTAACAGACACATGAAAAAAATCATCACTGGCCATCAGAGAAATGCAAATCAAAACCACAATGAGATACCACCTCACACCAGTTAGAATGGCGATCATTAAAAAGTCAGGAAACAACAGGTGCTGGAGAGGATGTGGAGAAATAGGAACACTTTTATACTGTTGGTGGGACTGTAAACTAGTTCAACCATTGTGGAAAACAGTGTGGTGATTCCTCAAGAATCTAGAACTAGAAATACCATTTGACCCAGCCATCCCATTACTGGGTATATACCCAAAGGATTATAAACCATGCTCCTATAAAGACACATGCACATGTATGTTTATTGCGGCACTATTCACAATGGCAAAGACTTGGAATCAACCCAAATGTCCATCAGTGACAGACTGGATTAAGAAAATGTGGCACATATACACCATGGGATGCTATGCAGCCATAAAAAAGGATGAGTTCATGTCCTTTGTAGGTACTTGGATGAAGCTGGAAACCATCATTCTGAACAAACTATTGCAAGGATGGAAAACCAAACACCGCATGTTCTCACTCAAAGGTGGGAATTGAACAATGAGAACACTTGAACACAGGATGGGGAACACTGGGACACTGGGGCCTGTTGTGGGGTTGCAGGAGGGAGGAGGGAGGAGGGATAGCATTAGGAGATATACCTAATGTAAATGATGAGTTAACGGGTGCAGCTCACCAACATGGCACATGTATACATATGTAGCAAACCTGCACGTTGTGCACATATACCCTAGAACTTAAAGTATAAATAAAAGAATAGAATCATAGAACAATTTACAGAAGAAAATCTTTGCAGTCTAAAAAACTAAAAAAAACCCAACCAAACAAAAAAACAAGTGTTTTCCTTAGAAGAATAGAGATATGAATACCTGTTTCTGAGGAATGAAGAGCAGTTGAAAGAAGTCTTATTGAATACACTCAAATTTTATTTTCCATACATCAGTCTTTGCCATCACTCACTTGAACTTTACCTTCATATCCCTATTAAATTTCATGGTATTTCAATTTTTATCTGTCTTCTCTGTTTTGCTATCCTTCCCAACTTCATGTCATTTAAAAATTAGTTAAGTGTAAATAAGTGTTATCTTTGAAGGAACTAGATAAAAAGTATTGAAATTATTTGACTCCAGGATATGGTAGGGATAAAATCACCAGGATGTACATGCTGACACACCCACACAAATGAATGGGGTGAAACAATGGTGACAGAGAAGAATTGTGTTGTACCACAATTCTGATATCAAACATGTCTCTCTACTACATATAGTTAAGTTTTTAGGGAGGGTACTAGAATTAAGATACTGTAACACAATTCAACATATTGACACTTTGGTATGAATGGATCTAGAGAGAGAAAAGAGAAAGAGAGGGAGGCAGAAAGTGCTATGCAAAATACGTCAAAATATTTTCATTTTAATTTAGGCTTGCTTCTGGATGGCAGTTTTTCTTTTCAAAGCTAAAGTTTGTGGGTTTTTTGACATGGAGAATTATATATTGGAATCAAGGTAATGCTTGAACTAAGTGGTATGATAAAACCAAAGATTGACATTAGATAATATAACAAAAATGAAATACAAATCAAAAGCGTTCCTTTCTTAAATAATTGAATTCATAACTCCTGAGTTTGAATTTCAAATTTTATTCACTTATTTTAGGATGGCTTTCTAAATTGGCTTTTCCCATTTGATATGCCAAAAACACTTGATAGCCCAAACTTTCCTAATAGAGAACTACTTTGTTTAACTAACTTTGACATCAATACAATTATTACAGACAAAAAAGAATGATACTGCAATGCTTGAAATTTAGGTCAATATATAGACATCACCTTAAAGATTTTGTAAATTGATGTAGACATTTTCACATTGCTGTGTTAAGTATCAAGAAGTATACAAATAATCAAAGATCTAGAGTCTCCCCTTTGTGTGTCTGAAATCTCATGGGATAAAAAAGAAATGTAATATTCATTTATTTATTCATTCATCATTTATTTAACAAATATTGATAAAACACACTCGATGTGCCAGACACTTCTAGGTGTTTGGGAAACAGTTTAAAAAACAGACAAACATTACGCCTTCACAACATTTTAATTATAGCATTCAGAGACAGATAATAAAACATAATAAGAAACAGGTGAATTAAATTGTATGCTAGAATATGATATTGTAATTTACAAAATAAGAATGGAAAAAGGTGGAGTCTGGGTTGTAGAGGTAAGGGCCTTATGGTCTTTTGTATTTGGTGGTTTGTGCAGGCCTCATTTTAAAGGAAATGCTTAGGGAAGAGTTTGTATGAAGTGATGAGGTTAGTCATGCAGATTTCTGGAAGGAGAGGAAAAATATCCAATAGAAAAACTCTATGACAAGGATGTGCTTGGTTTGCTCCAGGAATCAATGGGTGACCAGTGTGACTGGAGTAGTATAGACAGCTGGAGATAGGTTGGAGATGAGGCAAGACGGCTCACAAAAGGCAATGTAAACTATTGTAAAGACTGTTGATTTTACTCTTAGTGAGATGAGACACTTGGGACATAACATGGTCTGATTTCTACTTTTCAATAATTATTTTAACTGCTGTGTTAATAACAGAATGAAGGGAAAAAGATGGTAACCAGTTAGAAGACTATTAAAGCAACCCACATTGGAGATAATCATGCCCTGGATCAAGGTCGTGGTAAAAAAAAGATGGTGAGAAATGGTGGTCAGACATTTCCTTCATTTTGACAACCAAATTTTGTTAGAGACACCCACGTTTAACAGAGATAAGACTTGAGTTTAGAAAGTGATATAGTTTGGCTCTGCATGCCCACCCCAATCTCATGTTGAATTATGATCATCAGTGTTGAAGGAGTTGAATGTTAGAGACAAATTTCTCAGAGAAAAGTTGTGAATTAGAAAGTGATGTGGTTTGGCTCTGTGTCCCCACCCCAATCTCATGTTGAATTATGATCAGGTGTTGGAGGAGGGACCTGGTGGGAGGTGATCAGGTCATGGGGGCGTATTTCCCCCTTACTGTTCTTGTGATAGTGAATTTTCATGAAATATGGTTGTTTAAAAGTGAGTAGCACTTCCCTGTTCGCTCTCTCTTGTCGCCATATGAAGATGTGCTTGCTTCCCCTTCACTTTCCGCCGTGATTCTAAGTTTTCTGAGGCTTCCCCAGCCATGCCTCCTATACAGCTTGTAGAACTGTGAGACAATTGCACCGCTTTTCTTTATAAATTTCCCATTCTCAGATATGTCTTTACGGCGGTGTGTGAACAGACTAATACAGAAACAAAGAGCCATATCAAAAATTTTTGGATTTTTGTCAGTAGTTGAAGGATGGAGTTGTCTTTAATTGATACAAGGAAGGCTATGGACAGAACACTTTTTGGTGGAGGAAGATCAGCAATTCAGATTTGAATTTGTTTATCTTGTGATGCCCCTTCCACATCCCAGTAGAGATATTGAACAGTTAGATAAATAAGTGTCAAAGTTTAGCCTGGATGTATAAATTTAGAAATGGTCAGGATCAAGGACTGTCTTGGGGTGTCACAAAATTTGAAGTTGGTGAATTAGAGGATGTTATAGAAGAAAAGGTTAAGGAGAGACTAATGAGAAAATAAGATGTGATGTTTTGGAAAGCGAATGAGGAAAGTGTATATAGGTGGGAATTGAACAATGAGAACACTTGGACACAGGGAGGGGAACATCACAAACTGGGGCCTGTCATGGGATGGAGGGAGTGGGGAGGGATAGCATTAGGATATATACCTAATGTAAATGATGAGTTAATGGGTGCAGCACACCAGCATGGCATATGCATACATATGTAACAAACCTGCACGTTGTGCACATGTACCCTAGAACTGAAAGTATAATAATAAAAAAAGAAAAAATAATAAAACAACTAGTAGAAAAAACAAAAAAAAAGGAGTAATTATTAATCCATTATTTGAAATGTTCCTGAAAGTTCAAGAAAGATGAAGACTGAGACTTGACCTTTGGATTCAGCACCATGGACAGTACTAGTGATTTTGACAAAACAATTTAAGTAGACTTGTGGGAGAAAAAGCCCAATTATTGTTTCATTTTTAAGAGTGCACACACGCGCGCGTGTGTGTGTATGTGTGTGTGAGAGAGGGAGAGAGAGAGAAAGAAATACAGAGAGAGAGAGAGAGAGAGAGAAGAGAGAGGGATACATTGAGAGAGATAAAATGAATGATGTGGCAGGTCGCTCCTGACATGGCACCAGTGATTCTTCAGCTACTGGTATTTTTTCCCTATGTAATTTTTTCCCCTTGAGTATGGACTGGACATAGGTCCTCTAGCCAAAAGAATATGGCAAAGTGATCAGATGACACTTCTATGATTAAGTTATGGTTTTGTAGCCAAAAGAATATGGCAAAATGATGAGATGCCACTTCCATTATTAAGTTATTAAAAAAAAAAAAACTTTGAATTTCATCTTGCTAGTCCATTCTCCCTTCCAGAAATTATTTTCTGCTTTCTTGCTTGTTTACCCCAATAAATGCCAGTTTCTGGATTGTTAGATGATCTATGGAAAGTCCTGCAGAATAAGGAATTTACAGAGGTCTCCAGCCAACAACTCATGAGGAACTAAGATCTCTATTTGACAGCCGACAAGGAACTAAATCCTATTAAAAATGTTGTGAGTAATCTAGGAAACAGTGCTTACCTACCCTTTAAGCCTGGAATTGATTGCAGCCTCATAAGATTGCCAGTTAAACAGATGTGCAGTGAAATTTGACTTTCACATAAACAATAATTTTTTTCAGTGTAAGTATGCAATATTTGTGCTATACACTAAAAATTATTCATTGTTTGTTTGAAATTCATATTTAATTGGACATTTTATGTTTTCTTTGCAATCTAGCAATCCTACGTGTAAAGAACCCAGAGTCAGAGGATCCAGTTGAGATGCTCCCTGATTTCATGTTCACAGCGTCAGAAATAAGTGTGTTTACCATTGTGAAATTTGGAGGTCATTTGTTATGCACCAATAGGTAACTGATATAAGGTAATTTTGATCAATGTCAAAGGAGAAGAGACCTAAGCAGCTGTGAATGAAGGCCAGAGGAGTACTAAGTAAGAAAGTGGAATTTGTACTGTTTTTATTCATTGGTAACAATGCTAAAATAGAGTAGAATACACTTAGAAGTTTAGGCTTGTTTCTTTTTTTTTTAATATGGTCTAGAGAATATCAAGATCCTTCAATCCCCCAATTTCCTTATCTATAGTAGATCATTATAAGCTCTTTTTGAGCATATTCCTAAAATGGCTTCATGATACAAACTTTGCCAAAAATTAAAATAATAGTTTATAATATGTCCTTGCTGTGTCTCTATATTTTAACAATAGCTAACACAAGTAGTGTTTTCTGGATGTCAGTTACTGTTCTATATGCTTTACATGTATTAATTTATTTCATCTTTATAATAACTAAAATAAATACTGGTTTCATTTATATAGATGTGGAAACTGAGACGTAAGAAGGATACAGTATTTTACCTAGGACTACATGGTACTAAAAGAAAAATACACACTCAGAAGACACAGTGTCCTTGACCTTAGTATAGTCTAGATTGGTCTATTACTACACTATTATTTTTATCATAAGAATAAATATTTCATTTCTTAGAAGCTTCATGTTTATTTTTTCCTATGAACTGTTTCTTTTGTAAAGCCAAATAGTCACAGTCAACCTCTATGTTAAAAATAAACCTCCATTTTTTAAATCTGTTTATATCCCCTCTGGTGGGTATCTAGTCAACGTGGGTTTAAATCTTGGCTCTGTTACATACGAATTTCAAAACCTTTGCAATTTCTTTCAGATTCAGTTTTCTTGACTGTAAAATGAGAATAATAATAACTATTATTATAGGATATGGAAAAGATTAAAATGACATATTGTATATAATGCAGCTATACAACATCTGATTTAACAGGTGCATGCTAAATGCTAATTCCATTTTACATTCCTGAATTTTTGTTGTGTCTAGCCTTTTCCTTCTTAGTCATGTGAAACATGACAAGAATTCATATCTAACACTAAATAATTTTCTTAGAAGACCCTAGTAATTTATTTTTCTCTCAAAACACAGTATTCTATTAATCCTTATTCTCCTTATTGTCTTTATAGTTCTGGGGATTTTATTGCTTCTTTCATTTGAAAATTTATCCCACCCTGACTTCTGTTGCATTATCTTATACTTATACCTCGCCATTCTGTTTGACCCTTCCTTTTTCTGCCATTTTAGTAGTACTATTAAGATGAATCCATCATTCACCAAGTGTTATTAAGCATGTCCTGTGGTGGCCATCAGCAGGCTGGAGCTCTACAAGCTATATGAATGCAGTCACTATTTTTTATTGAGCCTTTCTGTCTACAGGCATTTTTCTAGGTTCTAGGGATACAGCCCTGAATAAAAAGTTGTAAAAACCCATGAATTCATTCTAAGAAGTTATTCCACAAAGAAAGAAAGAAACAGCCAAACAATACATATAACAGACCTACAGGGCAAGGATCGTTAGTGGTTACTTAGGTGCCCTCTTGACCATTTTTACACTAGGGTAGGGAAAAGTTCTGACCAAGGTGAACACCAGACTCTTAATTGTGGGGATTTCAAACTATATGACCATATCCATAGACTGCTCAGGGGCCAGAATATGAGATCAATTTTGACATGCCATTGGTTTTACTTCAACCCTCTCCTTCTAAATCAGTGCCAATGATTTGAAAAAGAGAGACGGGCAACAATCCCATGTGTGACACAATTTTGGGCTGCAATTCAAGGCTTATTATTTACCAGGTTTGATTGCTCTAAGCACTTGGAAAAAAACAGCCTATTGCTTTTCTGGTAGGCCAACTTTCAAGAGATGAGAAGAGACAAGGTAACCCGTACTTTTTGTGGGAAACAAGATGCATTAAACAAGATGCATTAGAAAAGCACAAAGCATGCCAGACAGTAATCAGTACTTACGGGAATAAATAAAAGAGGGAAAAGGGAGAAGGGAGTAGAGAGGGTACTCAATTTTAGATACAGTGGTCAGGAAACGTCTCAGAGAGAAGTTTGCGTTTGTATCAACAGGAGATGACGAAGGAAACCATATGAGTTTCTGAAAGAAAGGTCTTCCAGGAGAGAAATAGCAACTGCAAAAACTCTTGGCATGGTTATGAAATAGGAAGGAGGTCATGGTGTCTAAATCCCAGTGAATAAGGTGTTAGAGATGCGTATGAAGCAAAAATTATGACTTAATTCTTCAGGGGCCCTACATTCTGTGGGACACAATTGAACTTCCCTTCTACGTGCGATGGTTTTATTCATATTTCTTAAGACACTTCCTTGGGGTTTTCACACTGAGCACAGCTTGTATAAATTCTTTATTTAAATATTAATTCATATTTTACTCCATCAAGGATCCATCATTTGTGTATTTGAGTCCTCATCCACTTCCACTCTCATCCTTCTCTAAAGTTGTATGTTTTAAAAATGTGCCAAACAATTTGACAATACATTTTCAACTATCATTTTAGGTGCTGTGTATATGTGAATGTAAATTGTACTAGGAGGAAATAACTACTTGGTAACTTTTCTTGATACTGATCACTGTAGAAACTGGTCAGCTAGGCCTTTAATCAAAGACCTGTTCCATCTAGTCCTTTAACTGATGCCAGCCATTTGAATCTCTCTCAATGGTTGTTTAGCCCACCAGAAATATCTTAGCTATAGACACAGTATGAGTTATTCTGGAGAGGGTTAAACTTAGGGTGTGAGAGCCCTGAGTTAGGTGCTCTAGGCCACAGGCAAACTGTGAAGGACTGGCATCTAGAAACCGTTTCATGGCATCTGGGGGTAGCAAGCCCTGTCTTAAAGGGGTATGAGCAGTATTTCCCACGTCCACTGCAATATGGTTTGCAGGGATGTAGACATATTGTCCCCACGGTCTTAGATCTGTCCATGTATGTTCTCCCTAGACCTTGTCTGCACTATCAGATATTTCTGTGTGTATCCCCCTGACCCAACCAAAAAAGCCATTTCAACACTGCATAGAAGTCTGAGTATATCCTGCTTTTCGATATATGCAATGTGAATAATCAATATGCTACTCTGGATTCTGCTAACAGAGAATCTCTTCCTATGCTTTCACTTAAGTTTTGTGTAACCTATTTTTGACTGCCACAAAATATCAAACCAATTCTGCCATATACCAGACTTGTGTTTGTAACTCCTATGTTAGCTGCTTGTGGAGAAGTTTCTATTACGGTCATAAACATGAGTTGTGAGAGTGCATTGATATAGTCAAGGTAGGTGACAGAGGAGGATGGGCCACTTTTTAATTCAATTTACAACATTCTTCAGATTTCCTTCATCCTTACCTCAAGTGTGTCATTTCTATCATTTGATGGGAGACTCCTTTGCATGCCTAAGTCTATATATTGTTGGATGTGACCCAACTCATGACATGCAGCTCTATCTGCCTGCTCACTTGCTAGTTCATTGTCAGTTGCTCTGTCCCTACCAGTGTCCAGTAGTGTGTAAGAAACTATTTTTAAAGGGATTATGTATATATATATCTTTTATGTAAAAGTCTAATTCTTGCTTTAGAATTGTGTTCACTTGAACTATAACTCTCCCCGTTGGGCTTTCCAGAGACCTCAAATAGATTCTTTCTCTACCATGAATATGTCTGCAGTTGTTAGATCTGCAGGTAACATCATTCAAGATGTATGGAAGCTTAATACACAGATTTAATGCCATCAAATCTCTTTCTTGATCTTGGTCCTACTCAAATTGTAAGTCTTGCAAGTTGCATGATGAAAAGGTGATATGGTTTGGCTCAGTGTCCTAACCCAAACATCATCTCGAAGTGTAATCCCCACATCTTGTAGAAGAAACCTGGTAGGAGGTGATTGGATCATGGGGGAAGTTTCCTCCTTGTTGTTCTCATAACAGTGAGTTCTCATGGGAACTGATGGTTTAAAAGTGTGGCACTTCCCCCCACTTCTCTCTCTCTGTCTCTGTCTCTGTCTCTCTCTCTCTCTCGCCCTTGCCACTATGTAAGATATGCCTCGCTTCCCCTTCACCTTCTGCCATGATTGTAAGTTTCCTGAGGCCTTCCCAGCCATGAGGAACTGTGAGTCAATTAAACTTCTTTTCTTTATAAATTACTCTGTCTCAGGTAGTTCTTTATAGCAGTGTGAAAACTGACTAATACAGGAAATTGATACCAGGAATGGGCCATTGATATGAAGATACCTGAAAATCTGGAAGCAACTTTGAAACTGGGTAACAAGAAGAGGTTGGAACAGTTTGGAGGGCCTAGAAGAAGACAGGAAAATGGAGGAAAGTTTGGAACTTCCTAGAGACTTGTTGAATGGTTTGGACCAATATGCTGATTGTGATATGGACAATGAACTCCAGGATGAGGTGGTCTCAGATGGAGATGAGGAATTATTGGGAACTGGAGGAAATGTGACTCTTGCTATGCATTAGCAAATAAACTGGCAGCATTTGGCTTGTACCCTAGAGATCTGTGGAACTGCGAACTTGAGAGAGATGATTTAGAGTATCCAGTGGAAGAAATGTCTAAACTGCAAAGGATTCAAGAGGTGACTTGGCTATTTCTAAAAGTGTATGTTCGTATGTGTGAAGAAAGAGATGGTTGAGAGCAGAGCATAACACTTTGGAAAATTTGCAGCCTGACCATGTGATAAAAAAGAAAAACCCATTTTCTAGGAGAAATTCAAGCCTGCTACAGAAATTTGCATAAGTAACAAGGAGAGAATGTTAACAGATAAGACAATAGGGAAAATGTTTCCAAGGCATTTCAGAGATCTTCATGACAGCCCCTCCCATCACAGGCCCAAAGACCTAGAAGGGAAAAATGGTTTTATGGGCCAAAACCAGGGCCCTGTTGCTCTGTGCACTCTTGGGACATGGCACTCTGAGTCCCAGTTGCTTTAGCTCCAGCTGAGGCTACAAGGGGCCAAGTTACAGCTTGGACCATTGCTTCAGAAGTTGCAAGCCCCAAGCCTTGGCAGCTTCCACATGGCGTTGGGCCTTCAGGTGTGCAGAAGGCAAGAATTGAGATTTGGGAACCTCCACTTAGATTTCAGAGGATGTATGAAAATGGCTGGATGTCCAGGCAGAGGTCTGCTGCAGGGGCAGAGCCCTCATAGAGAACCTCTACTAGGGCAATGTAGAGAGGAAATGTGGACTTGGAGCACTCGCCCCTCAACAGAGTCCCCCCTGGGGCAGTGTCTATTGGAGCTGTCAGAAGAGGGCCACCATCCTCCAGACCCCAAATGATATGTCCACCTACAGTTTACATTGTGCACCTTGAAAAGCTGTAGGCACTTAATGCCGGCCTGTAAAAAGAGCCAAGGGGGCTGTACCCTGTGGAGACACAGGGAAGAAACTGCCCAAGGCCTTGGGAGCCCACCTGTTGCATCAGTGTGCCCTGATGTGAGACATGGGGTCAAAGGAGATTATTTTGGAGCTTTGAGATTCAATGACTAACAGTGCTGCCAGGTTTTGGACTTGCATGGGGTGTGTGGCCTCTTTGTTTTGGACAATTTCTCCCATTTGGAATGGGAACATTTACCCAACGCCTATATCCACATTGTATCTTGGAAGTAACTACCTTGTTTTTGGTTTTACAGGCTCATAGGTGGAAGGGACTTGGCTTGTCTCAGATGAGACTTTGGAAACGTACTTTTGAGTTAATGCTGGAATGAGTTAAGACTTTGGGGGACTGTTGGGAAGGCATAATGGTGTTTTGAAATGTGAGAAGGACATGAGGTTTGAGATGGGCCAGGGGTGGAATGATATGGTTTTTCTTTGTGTCCCCACCCAAATCTCATCTCAAATTGTAGTTCCTGTGTGTCAAGGGTGGGGCCTGGTGGGAGGTGATTGGATCATGGGGGTGGTTCCTCCATGCTGTTCTTGTGACAGTGAGTGAGTTCTCACAAGATCTTATGGTTTAAAAATGTGGCACTTCCGCCTTTGCGGTCTCTCTCTCTATATCCTGCCACCATGTAAGATATGCTTTGCTTCCCCTTCACCTTCTGCCATGATTGTAAGTTTCCTGAGGCCTCCCCAACCATGTGGAACTATGAGTCAATTAAACCTCTTTTCTTTATAAATTACCCAGTCTCTGGTAGTTCTTTATAGCAGTGTGGAAAAGGATTAATATAATAGGTTTTTTCAAGAGTCATATAGGTTGTCTCCAAATTATTCTACCAAACTCTGAACCTCTGTCTTCACTAAGTGATGTGAGGTAGGAGATGTGTTATGCATAATTTTGTCCTTAACTTTGGAGGAAATATCTCAGGATACCGATGATTCTCAGAACCTTAAAAATGCACACATTTTGCTATCCAGGACACAAGCCATGTTCTGTTTATCAGGCCCCATTATCATCATCTCATTAATACCTAGACCAGCATGAGATGTTGTGGAATATTATGAGGGTCAATGTCTCTTAAACTGTATTGTGACAAAGGAAAGATTTAACATGACCATGAGTACAAGGCAAGGAATTTTCACTGCTGTCTTTTTATATACATGTTACATGCTTTTGAAACTCTCTATTGATGCAGAAAGTAGCTGCAGTACTTCTTAGCTAAGTTCCCAATAGTTCACCATTAGCCCTCTCAAATCCATGTGGTTTTTTGAAAGGTCTAAAAAAGTGAATTAAATGGAGATGTAAGTAAAACTATTACTTTTGCATCCTTTAACATTTGATTGCAGTGTAAAGCTCTGAATTTTATCCCAAATTTCAGTAGAGCTACTGCTGACTTGCTATCTTAGATGGAAGCGGGGGATTGACACTTTCAGGCTTGTCTTGTATTGTTTCTTACTCTAAAGGACAAGACAACAATATGAACACCTGCCAGCTATTAGGTATTACCCAGCCAAAATATGCGCTCAGAGACTATGTAAAGTAGCATGGTTTGTGGACACAGACTCATTGTACACATGGTGAGATAGGCTTAGGACTTACCTAATTTCCATAGTTGGCAGACCATGTTGGTGCTTGGGGTAACCAACTTTCAGGGTAAGCTCTGATCACATATTCAAATATATTCCAGGACTGGATAATTCTCATTCTCCAGACTAAAGTTATAGTTTAAATTTCTACAGATCTGTCTAAGGAAATATTGTAGAATGTTTGTAGTATATACTTACTGTGATGTTTTCAAGGTCTTCATTGCATGGGATGAGACTTTTTCCTCAGACAAATATCTCTATGTGTAGGATGGCTAATATTTGGATAATAACTGAAAGCTTATACTTTTCTATTTTATTGGCTAATACCAGCATTTTGGTGACCACTATCATCCTAGGCAGCTCCGTCTCATTTTTGTGAGCTGCTACCATTACATCTGTGTGCATCAAGGCATCCTGGTTGCCTTGTTTTTTTTTTTTTTTTTTTTTTTTTTTTTTTTTTTTTTTTTTTTTTTTTTTTTTTTTTTTTGCCTTTGATTTCACCTGGGGAACATTGTAGAGGTAGGTTGTCTGAGCTCTTGTCATAAGTCAGTGTTATCATTATCACCTCATCAGTCTTCCAATCCTTTTCTCAATATTCTTACTTGGTGGTTTTGGTATCTTGTCTTCATGAACATTAGACCATCATTGCCTTCGAGCTCCAAGGGAGCCACTGCAACAGGGTCTTCAGACTAATTCCAGGTATTCTTAGCAGGGGTTTTAATCCTGAGTTCTGAGAGAGTGTTTCCCAGTTACTGTCCAGGCCTATATTTATCTCAGTACAGTACTCTCAAGATCAACATCCATACCTCTTGACTTAGATCCTCTAAATTATATTAGCTTATTTCAGAAATTCTTATGGTAAGTAACCCAATTCCTCATTAAGCCTAGTATTGATTTGTTGCCCCTCATCTCCAAATCTACCTTCATTTGCCTGTTTTGTGATGCCGGAGCAGGAATCATTAAACATTTCTTTTTGGGCAGCTGGCACAATGTTAACCTTGGTCAGTCAAGGGTGCTGGAGGAAGCGTATTTGCCTCCTGGCTCTGGATGCTTGTTCCCTTTATGCTGGACTGTGTGGCTGCCAGTGGCCTGAACACCAGGGTGTGTTTACCCTCCAGCAAGATTTGTTTGACAGTCTGCCCCATGATTTCCTTCTGCCCAGCCTTAGCCTGTCAGCAACTAGGTAGAAAGCTTCCTGCTCATCTCGCAATATCTGCTAGGTGTGAGCCAGCTCTAGCAAGGTACAACCCAGGGTACCATCTTTACTATCCCATTGGTTTTCTACTTGTCAGTCTTGGCCCCAGGGCTGCAGAACAGCTCTGCCCTGGCAAGTCAGTAAACCTCTCCAGCATCAGGGGGCTATCACTCACCCTCTCCAAGAAGGATTCCCTCTCAGCCTTGGGAAGGGAGCCTCTTTCCCTTGTTTGTTTCTTCCTCGGGTTCTCTCAGCCCTTTCACAATTCACCACTAGTAGTTATTCCTCTGTTCCCATTTAATATTTTTTATATTAAAAATTTTCATATGTAAGTTACTGGTATGGTTTATGTGTCCTGACTGGATTCTAACTGATGCAGGATTATGTATGAGAAACAGTATGTAGAGTTTATCACCTGATAAACTCTCAAAGGTGATACTTCTAAAGTAGTTTAGTCGGCCGGGCACGGTGGCTCATGCCTGTAATCCCTGCCCTTTGGGAGGCCGAGAAGGGCGGATAACGAGGTCAGGAGATTGAGACCATCTTGGCTAATATGGTGAAACCTCATCTCTACTAAAAATTCAAAAAATTAGCTGGGCCCATGCCTACTTGGGAGGCTGAGGTAGGAGAATCCCTTGAACCGGGGAGGTGGAGGTTGCAGTGAGCCAAGATTGTACCACCGCGCTCCAGCCTGGGGGACAGAGCGAGACTCCATCTCAAAAAAAAAAAAAAAAAAAAAGTTGCTGGCCTCCTTGCCAATGAAAGTGGGATGTTAAAAAACCATATGAACATGGCCAACTGTAGTATGTTAGACCAAGACCAAGTAATTCTCCAAAGTTGTTATATAAATTTGCATTGATTAGCAGTGTATTTGAATTTTCATTACATCCTTACAAATACTTGTCCTTGTGTGTCATCTTGGTCCTGGCAAATACATAGTGGTATCTATTTATGGTTTTCATTTTTATTTCCATTAAGACTAATGAGGTTGAACACATTTTTCTATACTTACTGGCCATGTGAACATCCTTTTAATCACTTTCTGTCCAAGTACTTTGCCCATTTTTCCTTTGGCATGGCTGCTTTTTTCTTATTCATTTATACGAGTTCTTTATACATTCCCTAGACTACACTCTTTCTTAGTAGTAGTCATTGCAATTATTTTTCTTCCAGTCTTTGGAGATACAATTTAGAATAATAAGAAAACTCATATGCTAAGAAATACATCTGAAACTAAGTTTAGAACACATACACACACAGGTGTAATAATTAAAGAAAATAATATTATCTAAATAAGGCATGCCGTGTTCATGATTTGGAAACGTACAACAAGTAAAGATATCGTTTTCCCCAAACATTATCTATAAATCCAATAAAGTATTGATCAAAATCTTGGCAGGTCTCTTTTAGAAATTGAAAAGCTAATTCCAAAATGTATATGGAAAGCTGCCAATCTTGAAAAAGATACCAGATATGAAGACCTACTCTAAAGCCTCACTAGCTTAGACAGTGTGATTTTGGCATGAACAAATACAAATAGAGCAAGAAAAAACAACAGAGTTTTGTATTCAAGTCAGTACTCTTTTTGTCAGAGTAGTTTTCACAATTCCTAGAGATAACTGATTCACAGTTATTTGAACCTCTATTTATATACAAATATTTGTTCTCCAAGCTTCCTCCAAATTCTGATCTTGAGTTTTCTTCTAGTCTGTAATTTTCCCTAAATAAGATTCATTTAAGGCAGTTTCAAATAGTCCTTTGCATATGCCTGTGACTCACAGCAAGGCATTTCTCTTTGAAGTCTACTGTATAATATTTATTCCCAGAAGAATTTTCATAAATTTTATTTCTTAAATTACTTTAAGACAGAATACAGCATGCCCAATGTCCAAAGTGTAGTATGTTCTCTCTACTCCCTTGCAAGTAAGTTAATTCCCTTTTTAGTCGCTGTGATTAAATTTGGTATCTTTCTGTTAGTTTAGAGGCATAATTGTAGTGATTAGGTGAGAGGGAGAAGTCTTTTTATAGGATTAGCAGTGTTCCTTATAAAAAAAAACCATAGCATTTTGACAGACTTCTATGTTTTCAATAAAGGCCATTTTAATTTCCAAGGGCTAATGCTATAGAGAATATTACTGCCCATTCATAGAAAACAGCAGGAACCATTGTGAACAACATGCCTACCTTTGAAGACATTGTTTGGATTTTGAGTTTGCCTGAATAGATCATGCCAGTTTTGGATGACATTCCCAACAGGAAAAATCAATAACTCTGTTACAACCATCACTCATATACAGGTCAATTTTGGTACATTTTATTTCCTGCTGATAAATGTAATTAATTGTAAAAATAGTTTCACATTTCTCTTTATAACTAAAGGCAATGTACTGTTCAAATGATCTTAAATGCAAGAATTATCTTTAGAATATGCTAGATAGTTTTTAGAGTTTTTTTTTCTCAGCCAGTCTTCCCTTTTTCCTTTTTATGTTAAAGTAAAGCTTTGCATTATAACAAAGAAAAGATTTTTTTTTCTTCTAAGGATCAAGTGTGGGAACTAAAATGAAAGATGACCTATTCTGAATTGCTTAAGAAAAGTGAAAAGATTTTTTACTAATGTTATTGAAGTCTGTATTTTATTGATACATTTTTAATTTATCAATAAAAGGTTATTACAGTTCATGCAAATATTTTATATTTGTGTTAAGATAGTTGTGACAAACTCCCATTATTAGCCACTTTAGGTTTTGCTTCAACAGTTACAAGTTGAAATCTCAATCTTCTTAAGGGACTGACAAAGACTGAATGAGGCAGAAACAGTTGAGGTTTTGCTTTCCCAGGGTGAATTGCAGGCAGTGTCTGAAGGAGAAGGTGGTTGTAAAAGGGCTTGGCCATTTCCATCCAGTGTGAGGCTCCCTATTTATGGCTTATATTTACTTTAGAGCTCCCCTTTGGACTAACAGACTTTAGCAGGTCTTCACCATGGTTTAGGACTTCTGCCAAATCCTGTGTCTCCTGTGTGTTACTACTCTCCAATAAATATTTTGTACTCTTAGCTTCATTTCAGCACATACTATTTAGAGAAATCAACCTGTGATAAGGCAAATTTTAAAATATAATATAGAATTATATTACAAATCAGAAAGGGAGACACATTAAAATTCAATAATGCCACACTTTAATCTACAAAAATACATTTAGCTAAGTCACCATAGTTACACTGATTACTATGAATCCCGCTGAGCATCTTTAAAATGCTTATCATTAGTATTTTTTAAAATGGGAGAAAAAAGGGAATTTTTTATGGCAAAATATGTACATGCTGACTACACAATTTCCAACCAAACAGTGATCGTTACAATAGTGAGATAATATGTGACCACTGTTAAACATTACCTTTAATGTTTCCGATTGCTTTTTTGAGTAAATACTCTTTAGGAGAAAAGCAAGTTTATATCTTATTATCAGTGGAACAGTAAGTAATTTTATTAGTATGTTCTAGGAATCATTGATGAATGAAGGAAGAAAACTTCACAAATACTCAAATTATTAAAACAAGAAACTTTCCAAAATTTTTGCGGATAGATTTGATATAACTTTTGCTCAGTGATAACTGTAAATATGGAACTAAATTTACCTATACAAGCATGTTTAAATTTCATGATCTTTGATTTAATCACAGGGAATCAAATTCAGAAATTCTATAGATAAGTCAGCATCTACTCCAACGTATTGTAATTATACACAGAATGTGAATTCGTATAATTCATGATTTTTACCTCTTAATATGGATGTTATCTATAGTGTAGTCTTTACAGTCAGCATTTTCAGAGATCTTCAAATACATAAAGTATATGAGATGCATACATAGCTTTAGGAACACATTGCTGCTATGGTTTGAATGTGCGCGTCAAAAAGCACGTGTTGGAAACTTAAGTGTTGGAAACCTAATCCCCAATGCAGCAGTATTGAGAGGTAGGACCTTTACAGGTGATTAAGTCATGAGGGCTCTTCCTTCGTGAATGGATTAAAGTTGTTATTGAGGGAATGTGTTCCTTATTTTGAGAGTGAGTTTGTAATGAATGTGAGTTCAAGTTCAGTTATATCTCTCTCTCTAATGTACTTCTTTGCCCTTCTTCCTTCTGCCGTGGATGACACTGAAAGAAGTCCCTTGCCAGAAGCAGTGCCCTGGACTTTGGACTTCCCAGAATCCAAAACTGTAAGAAATCCACCTCTATTCTTTGTAAATTACCCAATCATAAGTATTCTGTAATGGACTAAGTCATCGCTAACATAAAGCTCTTCATTTGTTTGTTTTGAAAGAATTTAACAGAATCCCTGATTAGATCCAGAGGTGATAGCCTACAACTATTACTGTTGTTCCCCTTCTACCTATCTATATTTTGAGTTCTAAGGCACAGTACAGAGAAGTCATCCAGGGAGCGCTAAATACTTGGTGCTTTTATAGTGTCAGAGTTGTTTGAACCAGAGCAACTCCATCTTGAATAGGGGCTGTGTAAAATGAGGCTAAGTCCTACTGGGCTGCATTCCCAGATGGTTAAGGCAGTGTACGTCACAGGATGAGATAGGAGGTTGGCACAAGAACGGGTTATAAAGACCTTGCTGATAAAACAGTTTGCAGTAAAGAAGTCAACCAAAACCCACCCAAACCAAGATGGTGACGAGAGTGACCTCTGGTTGTCCTCGCTGCTACACTCCCAACCATCACTCTGACAGTTTACAAATGGCATGACAATGTCAGAAGGTTATGCTACATGGTCTAAAAAGGGGAGGAATGAATAATCCACCTCTTGTTTAGCATGTCAAGAAATAACCATAAAAATGGGCAACCAGCAGCCCCCAGGGCTGCTCTGTCTATGGAGTAGCCATTCTTTTATTACTTTACTTTCTTAATAAACTTGCTTTCATTTTATTCTATTGACTTGCCCTGAATTATTTCTTGCATGAGATCCGAGAACCCTCTCTTGGAGGTCTGAATCTGGACCCCTTTCCTGTAACAATAGGATTCCAAAAAGTTTGTACTTTAAGAGTGATGATTTCTCACAGCTAAAATATGTATTTTATCTTTTGCAGGCCTTTAGGATCTACAGCTCCATCTCAGTTTCTCAGCTTCTTAAATGCTCATTACAGTTTTCTACCACCTTCAAGAAGCTTCCTCCTGCAACACCAGGTAGCATTTATCTTTCTCCTAGCTAGTCTTAGAATTTATTGTTTATAATATATACTTTAGCATTTAATTATATTCAACTTAATACTTTCTTGTTGTAATTTTAGAGTTTTCTGTAATTTTTACAGTACTCAATGTGTTATTTTCCCCAAAATGTTGTAACTTTTTACAGAGATGAACTATGACAAATATTTATTTTGTATCCATTTTTCCCCAAAAGTGTTGCAACTTCTAGCAGGGATGATCCATGAGTATGTTTAAAGTTTTGTAACTCTTTTATTAAATTGAACTGAGAATAAATCTATTGTGGATAATGCTGTTCTTGGTGTTATCTTCAGTTAATATGGCTGAATGAATGGAGCAAGCCATTCAGAAATAGTGCATTTCAAATGTGTTTGGTTTCCATTAATAAAATTCAATATAGATATGAGACTCACTCTATTGAAAAATCTGAAGATGCAATAAAAGAATAAAATAAAACATATCTATTTATTTTATAGCTTTGGAATTTAGTCGTAGCTATATTAGGAGCTATAAATAATGGAAGTGCATTTTAAATGTGTAGTTTTCTTTAACTAGGATATAATTTGGTTTATTTTTCTTGATTCCTTTTTATCTCCCAAAATTACATCGGGGAAAAAAATCTGATGTCCTGCATTGCCACACCCGGTTTCATCTTTCAGACTGAAGAAGCCAAGAACATTTGTGTGGGCTTAGTGAAATAAAGATGGATATAATCTGTTTGGCTGTAGCAGGTCTTTGCAGAATCTATTTGCTGAGTGTTAAAAATCTTCAGATACTGTTCTAATACTTAGTAAAGAGACCGGGGTACTAAAGAACAGTGGTACTTTTACATAGTGTTTCAATTTTATATTTAAATACTAATAATGTGTATGTATTATTTATAATTCACATCAATATTATATTTAATTCATTGATTTGTATTTTAGTGTAGTAGTTTATATAAACATGTAACTTAAAAATTATTCACACTTATAACTTTAATTATGTGTGGATTTGTTCACATATTAAACAAATGTTATTGAGTCCCTACTACCCACCAAGCACTGTTCCAGACTTTTGGAATACAGCGGAAAATAAAAGCGAGGGAATAAAACCCTCTGTCTTCGGAGACTTTCATTGTTGAGTTCTTGAAAATCTAATGTTACAGACACTGGCATATAGTATGAATAGTTTTTATTAATATATAAAAATGTAAAATTGACCTATTTGAGCAATCTTGTTGCCATACTACTCAAACAGTGTTAGTCCTAAATGTGAATTGTTTTAATCATCACATAGACATGGCATTTAGCAGCTTAAAATCCACCTGGTAATAGTAATAGTTGATGTGTTTTCTTCATGCCTACTATTTGTGAGTAACAGGTGAGTAGTACGTAAAAACACCGTAGCATTCCACTGGCATCCATACCACATAAAAAGTACAAGATTTTCAAAAGAGATGATGGATGGATGGATGGATAGATAGATAGATAGATAGATAGGTGAGTGATAGATTCCACAATCACAGAAACATAAATATTTATATACATATATACTCAACTGTGTGTCAGTGTGTGTCTTTGTGTCCCACAAGCTGATTGCATAGGAACACAAATTAGAAACTAGGTGACTAGCTCTCTTGGGGGATACCCCACTGATCACAACAGAAGTATACTGGCCTAAGGCATAACATTTTAAGAGAGCTCCAATTCCATACCTTCAGGTAGATATGTGACAGATGCAGTGAAAAAATAGATGGATTTATACAAATATTTCAGGAAAGTTGTCAGCTTTTCTTTTTTGCTGAGCAACCTCAGGGAAAAATGGGAAATTACCAACTAAGATGGTGTTGTGAAAATCAACACAAAGGGAAACAAAGAGGGTCCTGCTAATCCGATAGCACACCCATCTAAACAACCGCATTAATGAGACAGCAAGGTGCTCAATTGGGAGAGTGGCAGTGTATTTTGTAAGACATACCTTTCATGTTTAGATTTTCAATTAGCTATATTGTTTAGTTCTGTTTTCTAAGTCAAACAAAAATAATAGAATAATTGAGTTATCCAAAAAATAATTGTAAGGCATTTGGAGACAAGACAAGGTGATAATCCATTAGGGAGAGAAAATTTAACATTTTCTAGCTCTGCAGAAACAGTGGATAGAAGACTAATTAGCAGTTTAATACATTAATCAATATTTGAGCTTACTTTATATTCTCTTAAGATCAGTTGATATTCCATTCTTTCTTTTTAACGTCCATAATATTTGACATCAGCCAACACTTGGACATGAGTTTGTTAATGCAATTTTTTAATAAGCAACAGTTATTAGTAATTTGCAAACTGCAAGAACAAACACTGTCTTGGATTTTTAGTATCAGACTGAGAAAAATGCTCAGTATAAAATTTCTGGATGATAAAGTAGTCTCAGGGATCTTTTGTGAGCTCTAGGGCATAATGAAACGGAAAGAGTTTAGGATTTGCCGTAACAATTTCAGGACTCAACAGCATATGTGCCACAGTTACTGGTTGTAGTATACTGTACAATGTTGCTTAAATGAAAATGACCATACATACTTCAGAATATTTTCTTTTGGTAAAAGTGAGCATTTTATTTTATTTAAGTATAACACTTACAAAGTGCACATATCATTAGTATAGAACTTGAAGAATTTTACAAATTGATTTTTCTAAAAACCAGTAACCAATTTCAGAAAGAGTACTTACCAACATCCCAGAAGCCTTTCTTGTGATCCTTTCCGGTCTCTACCTTCTCCCAAGGTTAGCTTCTAAAATTTGATTCCCTTTTTATAATTAAAGTGAAATTTGCACCACATAAAATCAATCAGTTTAAAATGCACAATTCAGTGGCAATGAGTACATTCACAATGCTGTACTACCACCACCTTTATCAGATGTCAAAATATTTTCATCACCCCCAGAGAAAACCTTATACCCATGAAGTAGTCACTTCTCATTCTTCCCTCTCTCCTGTCTCTGATAACTACTGGGAATGTTTTCTCTCTGTGTGGATTTATCTATTCTGGATATGTCTCTGTCTTTTTTCTCTCTGTGGATTTATTTTTTCTGGATATTTCTCTCTGTTTTCTCTCTCTGTGGATTTATCTATTCTGGATATTTCCAAGCTGTTTGCTCTCTCTGTGGATTTATCTATTCTGGATATGTCACATGGAATCACACAGTATGTGAACTTTTGTGTCTATCTTCTTTCTCTTAGCATGACGCTTTTGAGGTTCATCCATGTTGTAGTATTTCTCAGTGCTGCAGTCTTCCCTTTTCATATCTGAATAACATTCTATTATATGTACAGTTGACGTGAACAACATAGGGGTTGGGGCACTGACTCCCTGTGCATTCAAAAATTTGCATATATATTTTGACTCCCTGCCAAATTAACAACTAACGGACTACTGTTGACTGAAAACCTTACTGTTAGCATAAACAGATGATTAACGCATACTTTGTATATTGTATGTATTCTACAACTGTATTCTTACAATAAGCAAGAAAGAAGAAGGAGCTATTAAGGCAATCATAAGAAAGAGAAAACATATTTACTATTCATTAAATAGAAGTATATTATTATAAAGGTCTTCATTCTCATCTTGACATTGAGTAAGAGTTGAGTAGGAGTAGGAAAAGGAGAGATTGGTCTTGTTGCATGGGTGACAGAGGCAGTAGAATAGCTGCACATTAGTGGACTCTTGGAGTTCAAACATGTGTTGTTCAAGGGTTGACTGTATACATCTGTATGCTACATCTATTTATTTGTTGTAGTTATCTATGTATTTGTTATTGTTATCTATTTATTGATGGCTATTTAGGTTGCTCCCCTCTTTTGGCTATTGGGTATGGTGCCGCTATGAACATTTGTGTGCATGTATTTTTTGAATCTCTGTAACTAGTTCTTTTGGGTATATACTCATGAATAGAACTGTTGGGTCATATGGTGAATCTATATTTAACATTTTGGAAAATTGTCAAACTATTTTCCACAGTAACTACATTATTTTACATTTCTACCAACAATGTACAAGTGTTTAAAGTTCCTCACACTTACCAACACTTATTTTCTGTAGTTTTGTTGTTGTTGTTGCTATCCTAAAGAGTATAAAGTGTTAATTTATTGTAATTTTGATTTGCATTTCCCTAATGACTAATGACATTGAGTATCATTTTATTTGCTTATTTGCCCTTTGCATATGTTTTTTGGAGAAATTTCTAGTTAAGTCTTTTGTCTATTTTTAATTAAGTTGTTTGTGTATAGTTGTAAGAGTTCTTTATATATCTAGATACTAGTCTCTCATCAGATATATAATATGAAAATGTTTTCCCCATTTTGTAGGCTTTATTTTCTCTTTCTTGATAATGTTCTTTAATTCAAAAAGTTTTTAAATTTGATGAAGTCCAATTTTTCAGTGATTTTTTTGTTTGTACTTTTGATGTCTTATCAGAAAATCTTGTACCAAATCAAAGGTCATAAAAGCTTACTCATATGTTTTCTTTTAAACATTTTTATAATTTGATTCTATATTTAAGTTACCAGCTTATTTTGAGTTAATTTTGCATATTGTGTGTGGGTATATATCTATATTTTTTATATATGGATATCTAGTTGTCTGTCACATCACCATTTTTTGAAGAAACTATCTTTTCCCCATTGAATTCTCATGGCATATTTGCTGAAATCTATTGGCCATTGATGTACGGGTATATTTCTGAACTTTTAATTCTATTCCATTGATCTGTGTAGTACATCCATCCTTATTCCAATACCACACTGCCTCTAGCTTTGTTCTTCTTGTTCAATAATTCTTTAGCTATTTGGGTCTTCTTGTAATTCCATGTGAATTTGAGGATGGACTCTTTCATTTCTGCAAAAAGAAAAAGCTTATTGAGATTTTGATTGGAATTTCAGTAACTCTGTAGGTCACTTTGAGTAGCGTTGCCATCTTAATAATAAATCTTTTAACCCATAAATATATGCTGCCTTTCCACTTATTTAGATCATTAATCCTTTTCAAAATTGTTTTTGCAATTTTCAGTGTAACCGTTTTGCACTTCCTTGGTCAAGTTTGTTCCTAGATATTTTGCTCTTTTGGATGTAATTGAAAAAGGAATTGTTTTTTCAATGTTATTTTCAGATTGTTTTATTGTTATAGTTTAAACATACAACTGAATTTTATGTGTTGATTTTGTATCTTGTTTCTTTGCTAAATTTGTTTATTAGGTGCAATCGTTCGTGGAGGGCTTTTTGGTGGACTTTTTAGAAATTACTGCTGATTTTTAATTCAGTAGGTTATTTTAACTATTTTCGAGCAACAGGTAAATATAGCCTTTTTGAATTTAATCCTATGTGTTTGGCATTTTTGTTGAATATTATGTTTTTGAGATTCACCCTATTCTTTTCTATTGTTTCAGATTGTTACCTTAATTGCATGTGTATTTTACATTGCTTCAATATATCCCAATTTATTTATCTAACCTATTGTTGATGTCCTTAAATGGACATACAGTTTTAAGATAATGCTATGTATCAAAATTTCCTTTAAGGCTGCACATTTTGTACTTTGTGAAATTGTCAGTTCCTACATCATGGGGATGTACTTTGTGGATCCTGGGAAGTAATAATTCTGTGGTAGGCTGAATAATGGCACCCAAATACAGTCATCCTCTAATCCATAGAAACCATGAATATTACCTTCGATGGCAAAAGGGACTTTTCATATGTGATTAAGTTAAATATCTTCATGTTGAGAGATTACATAATTCAAATGTAATCTCTCATATAGTTGAATAATCAGGGTAGACCCTAAATGTAATCACAGTGTCCTGATAGGAACCATACAAAGAGAAATTTGATGAAAGTTCCAGATATGATGACAGAAGCAAGAAGTTGGGCTAATTTGAGAATGGAAACATGAGCCAAGGAGTTCATCTAGAAACAAGAAAAGGCAGGAAAAAAGATTCTATTCCTAGAGCTTCCTCAAAGAACCAGCCCACCAACACTTTCTCAAACTGATTTTAGACTTCTGGCTCCCACTTTACCAGGACATATCACGTCTGTATCTCCAATTCCAATCCTGCACCTAACCATCCTCAAAATATTAAGAGTACAGCTATCTGAAAAATGACTTTGAGTCTTTTTGGGAAATAACTGAATTCTTCCTCTTGAGGTCTTGGCCACCTCTTCTTTCAATAGGTAGTAAGACTCCAGACTAACCAAGATCTGGGATTTAGAAATCTTTCTGATTCTTGTTTACTTTTTTACCTTCTTTCCATCAGTACTCTTAATAGCTGTCCATCTATTTTGCCTAGTAATGTCATGTTCTATTGACTACCTTCTCAGCTCTCAGTGTAGCAGAGCTGGTCACATTGGCTATGTGGAGGCTTCAGATGGGCTCAAAAACACAGACTCTCATTTACCAAGTTTGACCTAAAAGCTTCTAACTGTGGATTTCTAATCTAACAGTAGCAGAGATTAAAACTGATCCCCTAATATTTAGCTCTTACTCAAAGACCAACAGTCTATTTGGAAGCAAGCTTGTTATATTGGATACCTTTTATCCTGATAGGTTCACAGGTTTATTTTTATAAAAGTGGATGCTTATTTATAAAATGAATTTAACATTTCTGCCTGCAGAACTTGAGCCAAAACCACTATCTGGATCTTAAGGAGTAACTGAACCATTGGTATTAGAATCCACATAACGTCTGATCAAAGACTCAGTTCATATTGAAGCATGTGTGGAAGTGGGCCCATTGCCATGAGATATTTTTTGTATCACATATTCCACTATTTAGAAACTGTAGTCTGATAGAGAACTGCAATAATCTTCTGAAGGTACAGCTGAAGCGTGAGCAAGAATGGAGTGTCATTGTGTCTATGGCATTGTGTCCCCAGTGGGAAGAACACACAGGTAGTGGAACTAATATGTGAAAGCTGGGGTGGTCCCAGTTATAGTCATTAACAATGTGCCAATGGGAGACTTTGTGCTTTCCATCTTCACAATTTTGGGTTCTGCAGGGTTAGATGTCCTCATCACCAGAAGGTGGTAAACTGTTATCAGGGAATATGTAACTAGGATTTCATTGCACACCAAGCTCTGGCTGCTGAAAGAAAGGTCACGATCGTGTAAGAAGTAATTAGCCCTGAATGCAGAAAGAAGTAGGGCTACTGTTGCATATGGGGGTAGGGAGGAAAACAATGGGTTCTCTGAGTACTCCCTGGCATGGCTGTGACTGTAAATGCATAAGTGCAAGAAATCTAGTCAGAGAAAATCATGTGCTCCAGGGTTACAGATGCCTCAGAAATAAAAACTTTGGGTCATAACATATGGTAAATAACTGACACAAGTAGAAGTAATAGGATAAGTTGAGTGGAATTCAGAGTGGACAGTGGAAAAGGGAGAATGTTTGGGGGGTGGGAGGCTATTTTACAGAATTGGTTCACATGATTATGGAGATCAGCAAGCCCAAAATCTGCAGCATGGACTGGCAGTCTGGAGAACTGAGAGCCCATGCCTCAGTTCAAATCCAGAGGCTCTCTGCTGGCACAATTCCTTCTTCTCAGGGGAGGTCAGTCTGTGTTCTATTAAAGCCTTCAGCTGATTAGATGAGGTCCACTGATATTTTGGAAGTCAATCTGCTTTATTCAAAATTTACCATGTTGATCTCATCCTGAATAAAACACCATCACAGACATATGCACAATAATGTTTAACTATCAAAAGATCTCATCCCCAATCAACCTCTTGATTCTAAATCTGTTTTGTCATCTTCCTGGAGGACCCAGTCAAAACCAAAAGAACACTAAAAATGATTATTGTTGGTGAGTGTTCTGTAAGCGTAGGTAAAATCATCATAACTATTCCTAGAGAGAGACAACAAAAGGTGATGATGGCCATACAAATTTATGTCAGAGATACTAATACTGGTAATGAAAAATAACTGGGAATTAGAGAGAAAATGTGGAAAAGAAAGGTGAGACAGCCAAGTAAAAAGGGCTCCCCAGAGAACCTCCAACTGGCCTGTGCACTGGGAAAGGCTATGGAAGTTCACCCCATTTGCAGAGGGGAGGAACCCAGCCTCTTGAGTTCCTGTGTGGTGGGGTGAGAGCTGGTTAACAGGTTTCCCTGTCACTTTTAGCAAAATTCCTCTCTTTTTTCATTTTTGCCCAATAAATTCCATTTTTCTCACCCTTTTATGTGTCCACGAGCCCAATCTTTCCATGTCATCTGACAAGAACCTGGTTTTTAACTGAATTAAGAAGAAAGTTCTGAAACATTTTGACACCCAACATGGGACTTGAGAAAGGATTAGTGAGACTCAAACCAAAAAAATATTTTTCTCTTTTGCTTCTAAGCCTCTTTTCCCTCGGAATTCTTCTGAGCGTAAACTGTGCTCCCACCGCCCATTGCTCCCGGGGGTCGTGAATGTTGGCCTCAGCCCAACCCAGTCTTTCCATGACCTTTTCCTTCCTGTTTTGGGACAGATGGGTGAGCAGTGACTCCCCACCACCCTTCCCTCCCTGCCAGGGCTGGGACACATGGTACAAGGGCCCCTGCAACTATCTAGTGTTTCCCACCACACACCTGGGAGTCTCCCTCTCCCCAGTCCGGGGAATTCAGCTCCATCCCACAGCAATTAAGGTTTTCTTCCTGGTGGAGGAACCACTAGCATAAGAATAACAGGTTCTTGGATCGGGTGTGGTGGCTCACGCCTGTAATCCCAGCACTTTGGGAGGCCGAGGCAGGTGGAACATGAGGTCAGAAGATCAAGACCATCCTGGCTAACACAGTGAAACCCCACCTCTACTAAAAATACAAAAATTAGCCATGCGTGGTGGCAGATGCCTGTAGTCCCAGCTACTTGGGAGGCTGAGGCAGGAGAATGGCGGGAACCCGGGAGGCGGAGCTTGCAGTGAGCCGAGATCGCACCACTGCACTCCAGCCTGGGTGACAGAGAGAGACTCCATCTCAAAAAATAATAATAAGAAGAAGAAGAAGAAGAAGAGATTCTTTCCAAGGCATCTTTTTCTCTACCCTGTCAGCAGGTTAACTTTTTTTTTTTTTTGAGACGGAGTCTCACTCTGTCGCCCAGGCTGGAGTGCAGTGGCGCGATCTTGGCTCACTGCAAGCATTGCCTCCCAGGCTCATGCCGTTCTCCTGCCTCAGCCTCCTAAGTAGCTGGGACGACAGGCACCCACCACCATGCCCGGCTAATTTTTTGTATTTTTAGTAGAGACGGGATTTCACCGTGTTAGCCCGGATGATCTCGATCTCCTGACCTCGTGATCTGCCCGCCTCGGCCTCCCAAAGTGCTGGGATGACAGGCGTGAGCCACTGCACCCTGCCAGTAGGTAACTTTTAAATGAGTTTTTTTCTTTTGGAAGACATTTTGGTGGGCCAAGAATGATTGGGACCATGGTTCCTATTCTCTGTAGAGTTTTAATTTTAATTGTGAAAAAGGATGTATGAAACTGACCTCAAGCTGTAGCCAATCTCATGTGCTTTGCATGTCTTTCTGTATGGTCCACAGAAAACTTTGCTGCAGGCCTCCATCTTGTTTTACATCCTGGGGGCATGGCCTGTAACCCCGTGGCAAGACTTTGTTTAGCTTCTGTATTAATCTGTTTTCAGGCTGCTGATAAAGGCATAACTGAGACTGGGAAGAAAAAGAGATTTAATGGACTTACAGTTACACATGGCTAGGGAGGCCTCAGAATCATGGTGGGAGGTGAAAGGCACTTCTTACACGGCAGTGGCAAGAGAAAAATGAAGCAGCAGCATGAGCAGAAACCCTTGATAAACCCATCAGATCTCATGAGACTTATTCACTATCACAAGAATAGCACTGGAAAGATCGGCCCCCATGATTCAATTACCTCCCTCTGGGTCCCTCTCACAACACCTGGGAATTCTGAGAGAGACAATTCAAATTGAGATTTGGACAGGGATATAGTCAAACCCTATCAGCTTCTGTGCATCCAGAATTCAATTCTGGCTTAGAAAATCAGTCCTATCTGGTATGGAATCTGCATGACCTTTCGCTATTTGTTGATTTCCTTCCCCTTCACGCACAGACAAAAATATTGACAACTTGTTGGGTAATAAGGGAGATAAAGGGATTTTCTTAGGAAACTCTCAGCTTAATTAGAAGTGGATATCCAAGTTATAGGCACAAGGCCTTTATGTTTTCTTTCTATTGGACCTTATATTGCTGGAAAAAGGTTTTTTCCAGTCAACTGTATTATTTTTCTCAGTTTTTCCTTGCCACGTTTACTGCACAGATGAGAGGGGAGAGACCTTTCATGGAACCCCCAAAATTAAAAGCAGGTAGAGCCCTCTCCTCATGGTCAAACATCTTATGACAACTGGGTTTTCTTCTGTCTGCCTGTGCAGTTGTATAAGTGTTGTGTAGGTGATGTCTATAAAAAGAATCCTAATTAATTTGACCTAAAGTAAGACAAGTGCTTGAATCAAATATTTTTAAGGGGAATATAAAAGCTGTGGTACCTTTCAGTTCATGTGATTTTAATATTTAAGTAATAAAAACAGCCTTAAAGATTATTAGTAAAACACAGATGTCATCAAAATATAAATAGGTGGGACGAATTTTGGCAGGTCAGATGCAAGGTTTGTAAGATGCAAGGTTATAAACTGCTATTTGGTTTTTGAGAACTGTTCAACTTGGTAAGGCCTGGAGACATATGGAATTAACCACAACCGTAATTATGCTGGAAGGAGTCAAAGCTCGGCTGCACCTAGCACACAAACAAAACACTTACGAGGTTTTACATTAAAGTGAAAAATTGCTAAAAGTTACCATTATGACATGCAATTGAGACTCCTGGAAATAGATTTACATGTGAGGTGTGTAAGAACAGTAAAACGTGCTTTTAATAAAAGATTATAAGAAGGCATAAAAATGTGAATACTGGCTGGGCACGGTGGCCCACACCTGTAATCACGCCTGGATCCCTCATCATACACCAAGGAGGGTGGATGATGAGGTCAGGAGATGGAGACTATCATGGCTAACACAGTGAAAACCCATCTCTACTAAAAATAAATAAATAAATAAAAAATAGCTGGGCATAGTGGCATGTGCCTGTAGTCCCAGCTACTCTGGAGGCTGAGGCAGGAGAATCGCTTGAACCTGGGAGGTGGAGGTTGCAGTGAGCCGAGATCGCACCACTGCACTGAAGCCTACGTGACAGGCTAAAAAAAAAGTGTAAATACTTGCCTAGGGTTTAAAAAATGTTTTAAATTAGATAAAATAAAGCTAAAATGTCAAACAAGTGGTGAAAGGATTGTAAAAACTAATCTTTCAAACATTCCGTGTGTGAACATATTGACTAAATTCAAAAGGGTGTTACATGTTTTTTCTCTAAACTGAGCATTAAAATAAAAGCACAACAAGGTATTCTTAAGGCACTAATATGCTCTTTAGTAAAATTTGTAAAGGGTTTAAAAGGGTTTTTTTTGCTTTTTAAAAATTTATTAGTCATTATTTTGGCAAAAGAAAAAACTTAGGGTCACCTGGAATTTTATTTCATAGTGTCTAGTGTTTCACAATTCTACCATATTTAACAGGCTTACAAAAATCAAACTTCAGTTTCAAAATTATCTTTCCTGATGCCTGGCTTTTCAGGTACTTCAGAAGGGCCCCAGAGAATCCAGAAAATAGAGGTAAACAGAATTATATAACATGCTTAGGTACCTGGGGTTGCCAAAATGGTGTTCAATATTCTTTAGGCTTTATTTTGATGAAGAATATTAATATATGTTCTAAAATTTTATGGGATTTCTAAACTTCTATTATCTGAGTATATGCTATCAATTATAATTAAGGTTGTTATGTTAAGTTATTGTAGATCATGGAGATAACCAAACTTCTTTATAAACTGTGTTTCTAACTGTAACTACCATGGACATTTTGTTATTCACAGACAATTGTTTTCTTGTTTGGATCCTTTTAAAAAGATGCTTTCTAATAAGCTATAGAACATTGACAGGTTCTCTCAAACACGGATTTCTGATAACTTTGAAGGTTATTATATTGGAATAAAGAAAAAATGTACAGGACTCATGAAGAGCTGAAATGTTCATGAGTATCAAGCAAAACAGGAGTCAACTAAATGGACTGAACTCAGAAAGTCAAAGCAATCTTTTTGACGTTTGTCTGGAATATTGATGATCCCTGTTTTGTTTTTCAGAGTCAAAGAAACTTATTTTGAACTATTTATGGCCTTTAATAATTAAGTAAGTTATACTCCTGTGAACAAAATCTGGATCATGTTTTTTCTCTCTGTCTGGTTCCTCTAGAATTTGAAAACTAAGTGTGAGTATTCTTAACTTACGGCAATAGAGTTGTTTGCCATCAGTGCGTGCAATAAGAATCTACTTTTCTTTTGCAACAGGACACAATTGGAGAAACTGGTTGTTTTACCAAGGCTGTGACTGGAAGGGTATGCTTCCCTTTAAGGAGTCAAGCTCAACTTGCAGAGCTGACAAAAACCACTTGGAAACAAAAACAAACTCACACCTTAGCCTACACAGTCCCTATACAGGGTTTCTGATCTGTAGTCAGTAAAGAATATCACTTTCTAACAGACTCAGGAACTCGAAACTTTTATTGAGATCTTAAGAGGAGAGGATCACACAACTCTCAGATGTTGGAGGATGCAAACCCTTGGCTAGGCTCTGCTTTAAGAGGTCTTATCTGAGATTCCTAGGGGAACAGTGTTCCATCGAAGCCAATCTAAAAGGCCTATGTAGAGATAATTATTCTTGCTGCACTTCATGCAAATAATCAGGCCAAGTACAAGACTAAAGTCTGTTTTGCAAACAACTCAGTCCTATCATGATATCTTCTTTTTTTTTTTTTTTTTTTTTTTTTTGAGACGGAGTCTGGCTCTGTGGCCCAGGCTGGAGTGCAGTGGCCGGATCTCAGCTCACTGCAAGCTCCGCCTCCTGGGTTCCCGCCATTCTCCGGCCTCAGCCTCCCGAGTAGCTGGGACTACAGGCGCCCGCCACCGCGCCCGGCTATTTTTTTGTATTTCTTAGTAGAGACGGGGTTTCACTGTGTCAGCCAGGATGGTCTCGATCTCCTGACCTCGTGATCCGCCCATCTCGGCCTCCCAAAGTGCTGGGATTACAGGCTTGAGCCACCGCGCCCGGCCTTTTTTTTTTTTTTTTTTTTTTTTTTTTTTAGCAAAAATGAGGACTGGAGAGAGAGAAATTTTGTTTCAAAGTTTATTATACATGTGTCATTAAATTCTAAATTCATTCATTGTTTTTAAGTTTTTGCCCACACTTGAGACTAACCCTCTTTATCCCTGTGAACCAACCAGCAATCTCTGGCTGCAGCTCGGAAGGAATAAGAGGGACGGGTAATGTAAAAATCTGGATCAACATTCTTGTTCTGAGCAATTATCCTGCAAATCCTGTCAGATGATAGGAATAAATAGGGTGCCATAATCTGGAGGTTTCCTTTTTGGGAAAGTAAGACCAAGGGAGCTAACCAAAGCCGAGCACCACGCACCCACATCTTAGCAAGAATAACTGTAGCCACCAGTTATCCGTGTGTGTCACAAGACATCCTTTTCCCTCTCTTATTCGAAGAGGACTCAATTCCACAGCTTCACCATAGCATTCGGCTTATGATAAGCAGTCCGTGCAATGCCCTGAGACACATTTTTGTCTCAGACTCAATTCCAAGATGTGGGCCAAAGCTCTAGGAAAGAAAACTGCATCTGAGGGATCCAGAGGCAGATGATAATGATAGTTACAAGGCATTGCGCCGTTGAGCACAGCTGATTCCTGCCAAGTAAGCCAAGCTTCCCGTTTCATGGATAAAGGCCATGCTCGTATCCATCGCATAAATGAGGTCTAGGGAATTCAAGACTGCTGACAGCAGGTGAGATAGGGCGTACGCGAGTAAGAGTAGATACGCCCACCCCCTGTTAGCATGAGTGAAAATTGCTTTAACACCCATGAGTGCACCCTGTCGAGGTTGCCAGGACCCGAGGATACGAGGAGGAAGGAAAGAAAAAGGAATACCTCGCTTTCCCTCCCTCACATACCCCAGGTGTTTGCTAGGGAAAAAAAAGGAACCAGGGATGCCTGTTCTCCTCTTTCTAGATGGGTAGCCATTCATGCAGTCTGTACCCCTTTCGAATGCATCTTGGACCTCTGGGACTGCTTTGAAAAACACCTTTTTTCCTTTCCATCTTCTGTCATCTCTTCACAGGTAGGTAATTGTGTCTCCATACTAAGGGACATTCTCCTCAGATGCATCCTCCAGTATGGAAAGGGTTAATTTCCCAAATCTTAAACTGGTTGGCTTATGATTGGGCTCAAGGGAAGGGAACCCAGAAGCCAGACATGCCAGCAAAAGGATCAAAGTTGTTTTGGTTTTTTTGTGTGTTTGTTTGTTTTTGTTTTTAAGCAGTCGGGCCTTTGGCCTCCCTCTCCCTGTGCAAACTGGCAAAGGCCTTGGGATCTTTGAGCTGTCTTCACCTCGCCCTTGTTTTATTTTGATACATGTTTTCTAATAATTCAGTTTGTCACTTCTGACTTTCAGGCCATGGAGTTTTAAAGGGTCATGCAACTGGAGCCTTGGACAATGGCCCCTTTGGCCTGAGATCCTTAAATAGGCCTCTTAGGGAACTATGACTGCTGTTTTCCCAAAACAGTGCCCCCTGTAAGCAGGAAGCAGTTAAGATCGGTCTTTGTCCTTATCCTTGTTCGTACTTCTTTAGAGTGGGGAATGAGACAGCCAAGTAAAAAGGGCTCTCCAGAGAACCTCCAACTGGCCTTGCCCTGGGAGAACGGGGTGCAGCCATGGAAGTTCACACCATTTGCAGAGGGGAGAAGCCTGGCCTCATGCGTTCCTGCGTGGTGGGGCACAAGCCAGTTAGCAGGCGTCCCTGTCACTCTGCTGAAAGCTTTTCCCTCTTTCCCTTTTTGCCCAATAAATTCCATTTTTCTCACCCTTCTAGGTGTCCGCAAACCTAATATTTTCTGGTCATGTGACAAGAACCTGGTTTTTAGCTGAACTAAGGAGAAAGTCCTGCAATAGAGGAAACTTAACTGCTTTTATAAAAGCAGACGACAATAACAAAAACGCCCTTCACACTTAAACAATTAAGTTATACATTCTGACTGCCATTACTAAATCAATGGTCTTCTCCCCCTCTTATATCTGACAAGATTGACGGCTTTATTTTTTAAGATGTGTTTCTCTTTTCAAGACTAACCATATTATTTATTATTTCTTGAATTTAATTTTTAGAGAGCAGTTTGACCCCGTTTATCTAAATTTAACTTTCTCTTTTTCCACTTAGTTCTGACCAGATTGGTAAGAAGAGCTGTGGACGGTGATGAGAACAGTCATCAGGTAGGCAGAATCATATGGAAACCTTTCCAGGAGTGGGCGGAGATGGCTTTCTGTTTTCTTTTTGTTGTTGCTGTGGTGGTGGTAAGAACACTTACCTTGAGATCTACCTTCTTAACGAATTCATAGGTACACAATACAGTATTGTTAAATACAAGCACAAGATTGTACAGCAAATCTCTAGAACGTGCTCATCTTACCTAGCTGAAACTTGAAAGCCGTTGAAGATCAACCCTCCACCATTTGCCCTCAGCCCTAGCACTGCCAACTACCCTAATACTCTGTTTCCCTGAGTTGGACTAGTTTATGTATCTGAGGGAAAAGGAATCACGCAGTATTTGTAGATTGGTTTCGAGATGGGTTTATATTACTTAACATGCGGTCCTCCAGGTTTAGCCACGCTGTCGCATATGGCAGGATTTCTTTTATTTTTAAAGTTGAATAATATTTTATTGTAGGTATATACAACATCTTCTTTATCCACTTATTCTATTGATAGATATTCCTGCCGTTCCCATATCTCGGCTGTTGTGAACAATACTGCAATAAACAGGAGTGTACATGTCTCTTTGAGATTTTCTTTTCAATTATTTTGGATATATAACCAAAAGATGGAGTACTGGATCCCACAGTAATTTTATTTAAAACTTTAGGAAACTGCATATTTTCCATAGCAGCTGTACAGTTTTTCATTCCTATCAACAGTATACAAGGATTCCAATATCTCCTCCTCCTCATTAAAACTTGGTATCTTTTTAAAATAGTAGTTGTTATAACACACGTAATGTGTTATCTTATTGTGGTTTTGATTTGCGTTTCCCTGATAATTAGTGATGTAGACCATTTTTCTCATATCTGTTGGTCATTTGTATGTATTCTTCAGAGAAATGTCTATTCAAATATTTTGTCAATTTTTAAATCAAGTTGTTTTGTTGTTGTTATTGAGTTGCAGAAATTTTTAGTGTATTTTGGATATTAACACAAATATCCAAATATGTGTTCACAAACATTTTCTTCCATTCTGTAGCTTGCCTTTTCACTTTGTTGATTGCTTTCTATGGTGCGTAGAAACTTTTTAGTTTGAAGTGTTGAAGTAGCCCCACTTGTCCATTTTTGCCTTTGTTTCTTTTACTTTTGTATCATAACCAGAAAGTCATTGCCAAAATCAATGCCATAAAATTTTCCCGTTTTCTTCTGAGAGTTTTGCAATTTCAGCTCTTACATTTACCTCTTTAATCCAGTTGGAGTTGATTTCTGTGTGAGTTATTAGGGCCGATTTCATTCTTTTGCATGTGAATATCTGGTATTAAATATTGGCTGAAAATATTTAAATACTGTGTAAGTTACTAGGCCCATTTTATTCTTTTGCACATGAATATCCAGTATCTAAATATTTTTTGAAAAGATTATCCTTTTCCCATTGCATGTTCTTGGCTCCTTGTGGCACAATAAATAATCCATTGGGCTTAATGTGTTTTAACATAGAAAGAACATTCCCTCTAGTGTATAGATGGACCATCATTACATAGGATATTTTGTTCAGAAGACGAAAACTAAGAAATGACCTAGGTAAATGACTTGCAACAACTTTCCCCCACTTCTCATTTTACCACCTCTGTTTAAAAAGTTACACCTGTGAAAACGTTCACTCTATTAATAAAATTATAATGTTCCCCTTTAGGCCATTTAAATATTCTTATTAAATGTACAAAAATGATACATTTTCTTCATGCAAAAATACAAAGTTATAACAGACATACCTTAAAAAGTCTTTGATCATCCATCTCCCAGAAATAACTACATGTAACAATGAACTGTATATCATTCAAGAATTTTATTTATGTGGTAATATAATTTGTATTAATACCTAATTTTATCCAGAAACGAGGACACAAATATATGTATTACTTTACAGCACTTAAGTAAAATACACAGGACAATTTGTTTCATGTTAGAAAATGTCAACATTTAAATTATTTTTTATGAATTTATAATATTTCTACACATCGATAGAATGTAGTTCCTAAATATAATTTATTATGATGAATGTACTAGTGGTTTTATGCTTCCAGTTTTGTACTTTTACAAACATATTTGCATTAGAAGCCTTAAAATACGTGGATGGTCTCATGACTGTGTGCTTGTGCTAGTGCAAAAGTCTTGCTCTTTCTTCTGTATATTATCCGTATTTGGTTGCTGTAACTGAGGATATTGTACCCAATTTCTTCAATGGCCTCTACTGTAATTATCATAATAATCCAAAACAGAGAGAAATCCAGGAGAATGCCTAGAGTCAAACCTCTACTTGATGCCAGCGATCACTGTTCCCTAGTTCAGCGCTAGTACTCCAATTTACTAAAATTTAATTGAGTCTTTTTATTTACATAATGGTGATGATCCTGGCAATTATAACGATGACTAGAACTATTTACTGATTACCTAATATATTAGTATCATATTTTAATTAAATATTTTTACTTTTTTTACATAACAAACCAATGAAGGGGTTTATTACTAACTCAATGTTACAAAATAAAAACATGAAGATAGAAGAAACTAATGCTGTTGTTCAGGATTAAATAATGAGGAAGTGGTAATACTGTGATTCAAGCTAATAAAATTAGAATTGATAAAAAGTAAAACTTTAGGCATATTATTAGTTGTAGAACTCCACGCATAATCCCCAAATACTGCATACTATTTTCACTTACCTTTGTTATATTTCACTGGGAGATTTCTTACATTAATTCCCAGATTGTTGGTTGAGACCAAATTATATTGGTTTGGTTAGAGAATTTGACAAGCACATAAATAATGCAAAATATTTTAGTTAATAGCATACCAATGTATAAAGAATTATGAGGCCAAAAGAAGAAGGATCATATTTTATTGAGCCTAGAAAAGTACATACAGTAGTTATACAATATCTTACAAATCAATACTGAGGAGTTCAGGAAAGACTCATGAAAAAGTAATGGTGTTAGCACGATATTAGTATGTTCCAAGAATTCCTGGCAACTTTGGAATGGAAATGTGGTTTGGATTGTGGTGTTGAGATCAGTTACACTGAAAGACAGAAAATCAAATGAACCTAAGGATCTAGAATTACAAACAAAAATTCTAACTAGCATTTTGAGAAATATAGAATTTTAAAAACCAAATGAAAAGGAAATTCCAAGCAAACCCAACCTACTGAGGGCTAAGATTAAATACTAAAAAAGGGTATTATAACAGAGGAAGTTGAAGAATTGTAAAAATCTCAGAAAATTATCACTAAACTGGGCAGGGTAGAAATTGATGCTAGAACAATGGTTATATACTGAATCTGTAGGAACAGCAAAGATATTCAAGATTAAGTAAAGAGCAACAAAGGTAGGTAGGAAAACTCTGGTTTCATCTCAGGAGAGAATATATGCTCTGATTAGTTTATTCATTATTTATTTCATTGTCCAACGCACATTGCTGTGCTACTTAGCGGCATACAATAGTTAACTGCAGTTATAAACAAGATAAATAAATAAGTGAATTCTAAAATAAATGAAAATGCAATAAATGCTATCATCAAATAAGTATAGGGATTCTGCCAGCACGTAACAACAGGATATCAAGTTGGGTCTAAGAAAAAAACTCACAGGTATTGATATTTACTATGATGTTTGAAATATAAAACCTAGGAAAGGGAGGGGAGTGAAAACAAGTACATTGAAGTTAGTAGTATAATCATGGAGGCAAAGCAGGCACGTTGGAGTTCAGCGTAGCGAGCACCCTATGCTGCAGAACTCAAGTGCAGCTGATCCTGAAAATTACTTGTAACGTATTTGGATACACAGACTCTAGAATTTCTAATTTTTAATATTCAGAATTGGTGTCTTGGGGAATTACATTTTAATAACTCACCACCCACCTTTTCTGATGCAGTTAGTCACCCCCTCAGTGCATAGAACCACACTCTGGAAGTTCCATCATGCAGAAATTAACAATTTAGGGTCAAGCATAAACGGATCAAGGATGGAGTAGCTGTAAAGCTAAGTCAATCTGGAACTTTGAGCAGCCAAAGCACAGGAAGTTGAACAGAGCAGGTGTAAGGAGGTCCCTGGGAGACTCTCCAGTACTGACTGTCAGGCTCAGGCGGCTTTGTATAAGGTGTCAGTTCTATAATCTGGGTATCAATTAAAATAAGAGCAGATTTTGCAGAAAAGACAATCAGTGTCTTTAAGGTGTGTTTTACCTGAATTTAACTGGAGGCTATTTCAAATTAGCAGAGGCATAAAAATGGAAAAAATTACAACGGATAAGGACTCATAAAGTAGACTTTATGAGTATCCAGCTAAAATGAATGCAGCTGCAATTGTTTGTGGAGGTGTGACAGGGTGACATGAGTCACTAACTTGGCTGTTTGGACTAATAGGGAATGGAGGAATTGACCTGATTAAAGTTGCATTGCCTTTGGAATGCTGGTGTGAGATTAGTTTTGGTCATTTCACTTGTGATGGAATTAACCAGCTGATGTGACTCAGAAGATAGATTGCATCTCAACGTCTTATAGTTTACACACTAAAGAATTCTTCCTCAGCACAAGTTCAAGGTGAAATGCCTTCTTAGTCTATAGCTGCAAGCATGACTTGTTTAACTTAGAAGAAACATACGGAATTGATGATATCCTTTTTATTACCATGTGTAATAGTGATGCAATGTGGACTGACTGGGGCCACTTAAATCATCTGTTCCCTTCACATAGCCACCTTTATTTGGGGGAAATCAACTTATTGTGGTGCCAAAGTCATCGCGGTTTTCGTCATTAAAAGTAATGGCTTTTAATGATGAAAACCGCGATGACTTTTGCGCCATCCTATTACGTAAGCAGAAAAACTATTGTGAAACCATGTTTGTACTTGTATTGTCAAATTCTGTTGCTTGAGTGGGTTTTTTAAAAAGTAATTTTTCTTAAAAAACAAAGCTATTTGACAGTTTTTCTCAAAGACCATGTATATATAGGCAATGGAAACTGGAGAACTAGACTACTATCCACTGAATGTAATAAGTCGTAATTATAAATCAAGGCCAGCTCTATGCAAATAGAACAGACAATTTGTCCATGTTTCTCCATGAAGCCGCTGATGTCCTCCTGAACAAAGGGCCCACTATTTTAGTGGAAGGTGTCTTCTATCTCTAATCAAATCTGATTTCACTGTGCCCCCAAGCAATCCAAGGATATTATATTTAATGAAGAAATAACGAAGTAAAGTGTTAAAAATTACAAATAATTATTTGCATTTTAACTAAAATAAAGCGTGAGAATGTAGGTACATTTTAACCTGCTAGAAAGTGATTTGAGTGGTAGATTTTGCCTGAATCATTTGCCTAACATACCCTCATTTCCCTAATTTGCAGTATTTTAACCTGAATCATTTAATTTCTTATATTAGAAACAAATGGTATTCAATAAATGATTCTTGCTGGAGCAGAATAAGCAGATGACTGGCTTAGAGTCAGTCCAGGGCTGGTTTCTCCAGCAACCCAGGCACACTTCATCCTCAGTGCTTTTAGCACTTGCTGTCCCTTCAAAGTTTAGATATCCTTATACCTTTCTCCTTAGACTGTTTATGCAGATGCTTTCTTCTCAAATTGTTCAGGATGATCTTCTATCAAAACTTAACCGATCGACTATCTCCCTGAAATTTTTAATCCCACCATTCTAATTTTTTACTGAATACTGATTACTAATATAGCGTGTATTTCATACACTGCTTGTTGTCTGTTTCTCTCATTACAATGTGAGTAAGCCTACTGAGAACAAGATTCATTGATGTGCTTATTTCTGTAACCCTAGACCCTACAGGAGGGCTTGAGATATAGCTGACCCTATTTTTAAATGATTGTTTAGTCACAGAAAGTTACACAGAAATACATGGAGTTCCTGGGTATGCAACCTCATTCGTGTGTTCATCTTGCATAAATGTAATACAATACAAATACCAGAAAACTGTTTTCAGCTTTTCTTAAATTCTTTCAACAGGATCTTTAATGAAAAAGGATAATTTTGATGTAGTTTAACACGCAGATATTTTTATTTTATGAATTGTAATTTGAGAGTTATGCCTAAAAATTCTTCACCAAGCTCTGTGTTCTAAACTTTCCATCCTATATTTCATTCTAAAAGTTTTGTATTAAGTCTATAATCTACTTTGGACTATTGTATAAGTTGAGATTTAAGTAAAAGCTCACTTATCACCTTATGGACATACAATTACTTCAGTACCATTTGCTGCAAAGATTATCTTTTCTTCTATAATTTGCTTTTGAACTTTTGCCAAAAATCACTTCACTTTACTTATATGGATTTACATCTGAGTTCTCTACTTGGTTTCTGTGGTCTATGTATGTATTCTGCCATAATTACCAGACAGGTTTGATTACTGTGGCTATTTAATAAGTAGTGAAATGGATGGACTGATTTCTTTCATTTTATCCGTCTTTAAAATATATTTTTCTAATCAACTTCCTTTCTCTTTTCATATAAATTTTAAAATAATCTGGCTGTACTTTAAAAATCTTGCTAGAGTTTTGCTAGAAATTGTTTTATGCCTGTAAATCACTTTGGGGAAAATTAACATTTTTACCTATTGAGTCTTCAAATCTATAAGCACCATAATTCTTCAATATTTATGTTTTCTTTGCTCTCTTTCCTGAGCATTATATAGTTAAACAATTTTATAAATTTGTATAATGCCTGTATTGTTTTTTAGATTCACTTTTTGGATAATTGTAAATAAATTCCTGTGGTTTTTTTTAGATTTACTTTTTAGATAATTGTAAATATTGATTGGAAATATATAGAAATACAATTTAGTTTTGGATATTGATCTTTTATCCAGTGACCTTGTTTAATTGACTTTTTTTTTTTCTTTTTTTTTTTTTTTGAGACGGACTCTCATTCTGTCGCCCACGCTGGAGTGTAGTGGTGCAAACTCGGCTCACTGAAACCTCTGCCTCCCAGGTTCAAGCGATTCTCCTGCCTCAGCCTCCTGAGTAGCTGGGATTACAGGCGTGCACCACCATGCCCGGCTAATTTTTGTGTTTTTACTAGAGACGGGGTTTTACCATGTTGGTCAGGCTGATCTAGAACTCCTGACCTCGTGATCCACCCATCTCAGCCTCCAAATAACTCACTTATTAATTTTAGGATTTACTTTCATAAATTCTTGGGGATTTCCTACACAGCTACATTGTCTTCAATTAGAGACAGTTTTATTTTTCCTTAGAATAATTTATTTAATAGTTATAGAGCTATTTAAAACATCTATTTCATATTGGCTGTCTTGATATAGTTTTTGTTGTTTTTGAGGAATTAATTTATTTCATTTAAGTATATAGGATGGTTGTTTATATTATTACCTTATTATTCTTTTGCTATCTGCAGAACCTCTATAGCCCTAGTTTCATCTTGAAATTGTTAATGTCCATCTTCTGTCATTTTTTTGGTCAGTTTTGCTAGATGTTTGGTAATTTTATTGATCTTTTCAAAAAGCCAGGTTTTTTTTTGTTATTTTCTGTATTGTTTTTAGTTTTCAGTTTCGTTGATTTCTGCTGTTATACTTATTTTTCCATGCTTGCTTTGGGTTTATTCACCTCTTCTTTCGTTTGTTTCTTCAGATGCAAGTTTAGATGATCAATTTGAGATTTTTTTCTTGTTTTCATTTTAGTGTAAGCATTTAGTGCTATAAAATTTCTTCTCACCACTGTTTTGTGTCCCCAAAATTTAAATAGGTTTTATTTTTATTTTATTCACCTAAATGTATTTTAAAAATTTTCCTTTGAGACTTCCTCTTTGACTAATGGATTATTTAGGGGTGAATGGTTTAATTTCTAAGTGTTTGGGGATTTCCCTGTTTTCCATTATTCATTCCTAGCCCGATTCCATTGTAGTTGGAGAATATTCTCTGAATGATTTCAAATATTTTAGGAGTGTTGAGGTTTGTTTTACTCACTAGGATATGGTATATCTTGACATTTGTTGCATAGGTACTTAAACAGAATGTACACTCTGATATTTGTGGTTGGAATATTGTGTAATGATGGTTATATACTGTTGGGTGATGAGATTCTTGAATTCTTCTCTTTCCTCACTGATTTTCTTATTTCCAGAGACATTAGTTTTTCCAATAATTATTGAGAGAAGGGTGTCGGAATCTTAGGTTATAATTGTGGATTTGTCATTGTTTAAACCTTTCTGTTCTATAAGTTATTTCTTCACATATTTTTGCAGCACTTTGGTTCATATACATTTAAGATTGCTGTTTTATTTATTGATCTTATTAGGTTTTATGTCTCTTTCTGTCTTGTAATTTTCTTTGCTTTGATGTCTACTTTATTTGCCATTAATTTAACCATTGCTATTTCATTTGAGTTAATATTTTTACAATCCATTTCTTTCTCATAATTTTACTTTTAAGCTGGGTGTATAATTATATTTAAAGTGAGTTTTCTGTACAGATAGCATGTAGTTCAGTCATGTTATTAATCACTGTGACATTCTCTTTTACCTGAATATTTCCACCATTTACATTTAATATAATTAATGATAATTTTAGGACTTAAATCTGCCATTTTTTGTTTGTTTTCTGTTTGTTCTCATTGCTTTCTTATTCTTGCCTTTCTGTGGGTTACCTGAACAATTTTGGTTTTGAGTATTTTTGTGTGTGTGTGTGTGTGTAGCTGCTTGGCAGTTGCTCTAGGTATTACATATATACTTATTGCATTGATACACAAACACACATACATAAAATATTATCACAGTCTGTTGGTATCAGTATTTTACCTGTTGGAGTAAAATATAGACAGCTTACTTTCCTTTATGTGTCTCTAACCTCTTTCATTATAATATAATTGTTTTAAATATTTCTGCTGCTTACATTTAGAATTCTATTAGGCAGTATTATAATTTTCTGCTTTAACCAGCAAGTATAAGTTAGAAATTTAATGAGGAAATTTAGACATATTGAATTTATTCATATGCTTGCTTATGGTATTCTTTTTGATTTTCCAGTCTTTCTTCTTTGATGATTTCCTCTCTGTTTAAATAAATAATTTTTTTTTAGCTATTATCTTAGGGTATATCAGTTGGCAACAAATTCTCCTACTTTTCCTTCATTTGATCATATCGTGGATTTCCCCTTTATTACTAAAGTATATTTTCTGGCTACTGTTAACATATTTTTTCTTCAACTTTCAGAAGTTTAACAATTATGTGTCTTGCATTTGATTATTCTGTTAGGATTTCACTCAGCTCCTTCACCTATAGATTATGTACTTTATCAAACTGAAGAAATTTTAGTATATTTTGAGCCCCATCCCCTTTCTATTTGCGTTCTGGGATTTCAAATTTTTTGTTACAGTCTCACATGTCCCTCAGACTCTGTTAACTTTTTCCAGTGTATTTTCTCACTCTTGTTCAGATTGAGCAATTCCTATTATTCTATCATCCCATTCAATGATTATTTCCTCTGTCTCATTCATTCTGCTGTTTAATCCATCCATTGGATTTTAGAATTTCTGTTATTGTATGTCTTCTGTACTAAAGTTTCTATTTGGTTCTTCTTTATATCTTCTGTTTCTTTACTACTGTTTTCTATTTGTCTTATGACAGAGTCTGTTTTTTACAAATCTGTTTCAAACATGAAGCTGCCTCATAATTTCAAGACGAAAGTGCAAGTCCAGGGTTCCCACTTAGCCTCCATTTATACCCAAAGGGGAAGAAAGGTGGCCCTTTATCACTGCTGAGCCGGGGTAACATTTCAGACTCTCTTCTAGGCCTCTTTAGAAACCTCCCTGACTGTGAAGAGGAAAGGGCCTTTCTTTACTTCTCCCACTATTGCCTCCATTGCCACTGTATGAGTTGGGATCGTTACTAGTAGAGGTAATGAGAGTCCCAACTTTTCACCCAGTCTCATCTGACACCACTGAAGTTAGGAAGGGGAGAGTTGCTTCAAGAATGCTGGATGGGGATAGAGTTTAGGCTCCCCACATAGCTCAAGTGATTCCTTGAGGGCTGTGTCATTTTGTATTTCCATGTTCCTGACTTTTCTAGCACCCAGTATGGCTTATAAGTGTCTTAATGAAAACTCAGGGAACTGATTACCATATCATTTGCAAGGGCCTGAAATCTAGTCTCAGACTTTTTTCAGCACCATGCAAATCATCTTACACTTCTTTTGTATATAAACTTATCTAATACTCATGGGTTTTAGCCGTGCTTAGTAGGAGAAATAGTAAGAAGTGCATCTATTCCATCTTTTCCAATAATGGAAAATTTCATAAAACGAATGGTAAGTACCTCACCAAACAACACCCAATGAAAATAGTTTTAAAAATTAAATAGCATATAAAGATTCCATCTCTGAATTTTACCTAAGGTAAACTGATTCAGCTGATAAAACATTCTCAGGATGAATAGAGCTAATTATTTACATTTAATGATATTTTAAAGTCTTTCGGTTGTTAATTTCTTTTTCAATGCTTTCTTTGCTTTTCTTCTGTAAGTCTCTGACTTAATAACAATATTGTGCTAACAATTGTTGAGTTGTTAAAAAGTGGATCTTGTTCAACCAAAATTGCTATTACTCTCATGAACCATAGTCTGCAACATTTTAAGGATTATCCAAATAATGGCCAATGTAACCCTTTTCTAATATCATGCTTTATCTTTTGTCTATAAGACAGCAAAAGAAGAAAGCCCTATTATAAATTTGTAATAACTTAATTTGTTATTAATAATAGATTAAGTCTTTCCAAAAACACACTTTTAAATTTCATTTATTTGATGTCAAAGAGGTAATTTATTTGCCTGGAAAGTGAGAAATTAACCATGAGTAACGTGTGTGTGTGTGTGTGTGTGTGTGTGTGTGCGCCTATTACTATTAGGGGAACTGAAGTTAAAGAGAAAATTAGAAAGGGTAGCTTATATAGTACCAAAAATAATTTATCTAGAAATTCAAAATTTTGTACTTCAGTGACTTAAAATTAACCATTTCTAGTACTGGTACCTTAACATCACACCAATGGCCCACATCCTGTTGGAAGATCACAATTTGAACAGTGTGCAATTTTTACTAGTGGAAATAAAGTTGCAATGTTTCTCATTTTTCCACATGAGCATGTGTAAAAGTGTTTATTGGGAGTAATCTAGAAATAAGACTGTTAACAAGTGAGTAATCAGCATCTTTAATATTATTAGCTATTCTCAACTAGATATTAAAATAACTACAGCACTTTAGTCTCCAAATAAGTATATACAATTTGTCTTTATGTGATCAGGACCAATGCTTTGCATCAAAAACCTTCAACTTTGCTGGTCAATATGATGAGCATGAAATCAATATACTGCTCTTTAAAACTATTTGCCTTTCTTTAATTGCTCACGAGATTTAACATGTGTATGTATATACACATATATGGGTATACATGTATATGTATATCTATGTGTATATGTGTGTGTGCGTGTGTGCGTGTGTATATATGCCACCTCATTTTCTTTTAGTTTTTCTTTTTACATGATTTCTACACTTTTCTATTGGACTGACGTTTTCTTGAGAATTTGTCTTTTCTATTTGCCATGTAGTAATACTTTAATGATCCTTTGAAGTAATGTATGTGTTATCTTCTTGCTGTGTATAAGTTATTTTTTCACTTTGTATATGGAGTCATTTCTGTGAGATTTTTAATGTAGCCAAATTTACTAGTGCTTTTATTTACAGTTTTTGCTTTGTAAGCTCTCTCTGTAATATATCTTCTTTTTGTCCGAGTTCATAAAGATATATTTTGTATATTTTTTTTCCTAAAAGTTCCAGATCTTTGTTTCTACACTTATGTTTTAAATCCACTTTAAATTTATTTTCATGTGTGATATTACCCTGAGGCATTAGAAATGATATTCATTCTCTATTGTTGCATGACAAAGTATCATCAATTTAGCACCTTAAAAATTCATTAATTTATTATTGCACAGTTCTCTAAATCAAAAGTCTGTGTAGCCATGGCTGACTCTCTAAGGTCTCACAAGGTTTAGAACCAGGTGTTATTGAAGGGGACTCGCATCTGGAGGCACTGGGGAAGAATGTACTTCCAGCTCATTCAAGTAACTGGCAGTATCTAGTGAAACTGTTGTAGAACCAATATCCTCATGTTTCCCTTGGGTGTTAACTGGGGATCACCCTCAACTTTTAGAGCCCATTCAGGTCCTTTCTATGTGAGCTTCATCTTTCAGCCAGCAATGGAATCTCTCTTGGTCTCTGCCTCTCTCTCTCTCTCTCTCTCTCTCTATCTCTCTCTCAGCATATCCTTCATGCATATCGATTTCTGATTTCCTTTATTATCATCCAGAGAAAACTCTGCTTTTACGGTCAATTGAGTAGTAACCCTAATTACATCTGAAAAAATGCATTTGTCACATAACATAACCTAATCATGGATATAATAGGAGGGAGTGAAGTTCAATGGGGCCATCTTGGGATTCTGCCTATTGCATAAATTTGGGACTGAATTATTTTAACTTTACTCTATGTTTCCTGTTTGAATCTTACCCACAGGGAGCTGAGAGGGAAATTGAGATAGTCTTAGGCCACATGTTCCTAGAAGCATTTAAAACATATATTGAAATATTTTTTAAAATAATGTTTTGGTTTTGTGATATAGTCAGAAATACAATATTTGAGCATGTTTTTACCTTAATTTTAAAAACTCCCCTCTTTACATGTCTATTATTAGTGTATTTAACTTAATAATTAACACAGAAGTCAATGATATGTACTATATTCTTAATTTCTGTTGGAGAGAGAGATGACTTTGAATGAATATACACGCCATACTGAATTTAAGGTAGTAACTCAATTTTGAGCATGTTGATAGGATAGGAAGAAGGTAGAACAGATGTACATGTGCATTTAGCATCTCAGAAATTAAGCTTCTGCAGGAAACTTTAGTTTTTTTTTGTTTTTAGTTCTAACAAATGCAACCAAGTGAAGTTTTGTAATGAACTTGTATACCTCTGGAGCTCCTTAATTTATTGTTTTGGTTTCATATAAAGTGAACATTGCATGCAAGAGTGGCCTTGGGATGTTTTCCCTGAACACATATCCACAAATCCTTGGTCTAATACAAATAATTGAAATGAGTGAGCTATGATTTACTTTCAAACTGAATTATGTGGCATTTCAATGGAATGGATATAATGTATATAAATATATATACACACGTGTGTGTGTATATATATACATTTCTTTTTCTACTTCTTTCTTCGTTCTCAAGGACTTTTCTTTCTATAGACTTGGGCCCTAGAGATCAACTAGCTAACGTAATCATTCAAATGTAAAGTCAGTGAAATCTGCCAAGGTGAAATGACTTACCTAAAATTGGACTGAGCTGATTCTCAAATCTAGGCTATGTGGCTTAGCCTTGTCTTCTGTGACATTATTCTGGCTCACCAAGTCATTCAATTTATAACTGCACTTATATAACACAAATTAGACGGTTATAAATCATTTGTTGAATTTCAGAGAACTGAATTAGTGAATATCTGGGGCAAAAAATGTTATGCTGAGAAAATCCTGAGTTTGTTTTAACCTAATTTCCCTCTAACATGAATGGAAAATAAATTTGTCTGTATCTAAGTTGATTTTTCGTTCTTTCCTACTTTTTCTTTAGACACATAATCGAACCTTGGATAAGCTTGCATGGAATATGGTAATAATACAACTGTACTTTTTTATTCTTGATTTTCCTTTTCAGAGAATTGATGTTTTTATCTCTCTGATATTTAAAGCAATGGGATGTTCTACCTATTTTATTCATATAATTACTGCAAACAAATGTAGTTTAGCCTTTGTTAGAGAAAACAAAAAACGTGTTGCCTATTACTCTGAAGCACTTGCACACTTTTGTTTGTTTGTTTGTTTTGTTTGTTCGTTTGTTTCGCTGAAAGATGACCTATCATCTTTGGAGGCAAAGCATCAACCTCACTCCTTAACTACATTTATTCTGCAAACTCCCCACCCCAAGACTTTTCTCACCTTTACAGCCTCATCTCTTACATAAAGTCATATTTCAGGGTTCTTACTACTTTAACTGCTGCTTGTCAGAAAAAAAAAAAAAAAGTGAGCTGTTGGTTTAACTGTATTGAGAGCCCACTAAAAATACCATGCTGGTGCATGTTAACATGCAATTAGCCCTACTTGAAGCCGAGGCTAAATTACTAATCAATTAATATGGGACAGACAGGAAGGGGTTGATGGAGGAAAAGATTCAAGAGCAGATGTAACCCCATCCTCCAGAGTTATTGATTTATCCTGCTGAAGCAGTTTAATGGAGAAATTTATCACTCACCCCAATTAATGTGAAAGTGGTATAAAAAATAAATTAGGAGCTGGAAGTCAGGAGGTCATATGAACGTTATAATATAGTTATAAGGGGTAAGAACTTGAACCGAGTAATTAGCAATAGGAATGAAGAGGCTGTTTTTAAAAGGGAAAATAACAAGTGAGTCTTAATGATTAAATAGGTAAGAGGATTAAAGTAGACAGAAGAGCAAAAGGCAAGTATGTTGCTCTATTCTTATGGACCAGAGAGAAAAGCGATCACATTACAAATAGGAAATTCTGGGAAAAAAAAAAAATCATGGTTTGGGAAAGAAGAAAGTTTGTTTTAATATATATTTGTTAAGGGATATGGTGGTAAGAAAGCAGATCTTATTAACCCCTACACGAACAAAAACAGAAATACGACTTTTTAAAATAAGAATGGCAGGTGGTTTCTAAGTTCCATGGGACTTACAAACAAAATTGGATGTCAAAATATATTTTTTAAAATATACAGCTTTAATTCTTTCTATTAAAATGTTTCCCTCTACTTGCTGACAACTAAGAACATTTTCAATTTCCTTCTTAATGTCTTAATTGATCCACTGGTCATTCAGGAGCATATTGTTTAATTTCCATGTGTTTGTATAGTTACCAAAATTCCTCTTGTTACTAATTTCTAATTTTATTCCATTGTGGTCAAAGAAGATGATAAATATTATATCAAATTTTTTGAATGTTTTAAGACTGGTTTTTTTTTTTGACCTAACATATGGTCTACCCTTAAAAGTAATCAATCTGCTGACAAGAAGAAAGTGTATTCTGTAGGCATCAAATGAAATATTCTGCAAATGTCTATTACACTTATTGGTTCTATAGTGCGAATTAGCTATGAAGTTTCTTTGTTGATTTTCTGTCTGGAAGATCGGTTCATTGCTGAAAGTGGGGTGTTGAAGTCTCCCACTGTTATTGTATTGGGGTCTATTTCTTGCTTTAGCTCTAACAATGTTTGCTTTAATATTTGCATCACCTTTGGAGGCAAAGCATCAACGCTTCACTCCTTGACTACATTTATCCTCCAAACTCTCCACCCCAAGACTTTTCTCACATTTACAGGCTCGTCTCTTACATTAAGTCATATTTCAAGGTTCTCATTACTTTTGCACTATTTTGCCTAGATATTATCTAATATTATTATTAGATATTATTATTTGATAATGGGTGCTCCAGGGTTGGGTAAATATATATGTACATTTTTATATTTTCTTGCTGAATTGACCGCTGTATCATTGCATAGTGGCCTTATTTTTCTCTTCTTACAGTTTTGTCTTGAAATCTATTTTGTCTGATAAAAGTATAACTACTATTGCTCTTTGTTTTGGTTTCTACTGGCATGTAATATCTTTTTCCATCCATTTATTTTCTTGCTATGTGTATCTTTACAGGTGAAGTGTGTTGCTTGTAGGCAATTGATCACTGGTTCTTATTATTTCATCGATTTAGCCACTTGGTGTTTTTTGATTTGAGTTTAGTGCATTTACATTCAATATTATTGATGAGTAAGGATGTAGTCCTGGCATTTTGTTATTTTTTTTCTGATTGTTTTATAGTCTTTTTCTCCTCTAGTATTTAATTTCTTGCTTCTTATTTTTTTGTGTATTCATTGTATGTTTTTTGATTTGAGGTTACCATGAGGCTTGTAAATACTATCTTATAACCCATTATTTTAAGCTGATAACAACTTAGCATTGTTTGGATAAAGAAACAAACAAGCAAAAAGAAAACTAATAAAAGCTCTAAACCTTAACATTGTACCCCTACTTTTTAACTTTTTATTGTTTTGTTTATATCTTATCGTACTATCTATATCTTGAAAAGTTGTTACAGTTATTTTTGATTGGTTCATCATTTAGTCTTTCTACTTAAGATAAGACTAGTTAATACACTACAGTTACAGCATTATAATATTCTGTGTTTTTTGTGTACTTAGCAATGAGTTTTGTGTCTTCAGATGATTTCTTATTGCTCCTTAACATCTCTTCCTTTCTGATTTACGTACTCCTTCTAACACTTCTATGACAGGTCTGAAGTTGACCTCAGCTTTCATTTATCTGAGAAATTCTTTATTTCTCCTTCATGTTTGAAATATGTATTTATTATTCTAGGGTAAGCATTTTTTTCTTTCAGTACTTTAAGTATGTCATGCCACTCTCTCCTGGTCTATAAGGTTTCCACCGAAAAGTTTGCAGCCAGACCGTTGCATGTTATTTGTCTCGTTTTCTTTGCTATTTTTAGAATCGTTTCTTTATCCTTAACTTTTGAAATTTTATTATTAAACGCCTTGAGGTAGTCTTATTTGGGTTAAATCTGCTTGGTATTCTATCATCTCCCTATACTCGGGCATTAATATCTTTTTCTAGGTTTGGAAAATCCTCTGTACTTATTCCTTAGGGTAAACTTTCCACCCTTAGGTCTTTCTCTAGTTTCTTTTTAATGCCAATAACTCTTAAATTCACCCTTTTGAGGCCATTTTCTGGATCCTGTAAATGTGCTTAATTGTTTTTGTCTTTTTTTCTTTTGTCTCCTCTGACTGTGTATTTTCAAATGGCCTGTCTTCAAGCTCACTAATGCTTTTTCGTACTTGATCAATCCTGCTATTAAAAAACTAATGCTACCTGTGGTATGTCAATTGAATTTTTCAGTTCCAGAAATTCCACTTGATTCTTTTTAATTGTTTCTATTTGTTACGTGTATCTGATAGAATTCTGAATTCCTATTCTGTGTTATCTTGAACTTCTTTGAGTTTCCTCAAAGCAGCTATTTTGAATTCTCTGTCTGAAAGGTCACATATCTATATTTCTCCAGGATTGGTCACTGGTGCCTTATTTAGCTCATTTGTTGAAGTCATGTTTTCCTGGATAGTCTTGATGTTTGTGGATGCTCATCTGTGTCTGGGCAATGAAGGGTTAGGTATTTATTGTAGTTTTCACAGTCCTGGCTTATTTGTACTTGTTCTTCTTGGGAAGGCTTTCCGGGTATTAGAAAGGACTTAGATGTTGTGATCTAACTCATACTGGGGGGCATCCCAAGCCCAGTAATGCTGTGGTTTTTGCAGACTTGTAGAGGTATCACCTTGGTGGTCTTGTATAAAATCTGGGTTACCAGGCAGAAGCTCTTGTTCTCTTACCTTTTTTTCTCCTAAACAAATGGAGTCTCTCTCTTTGTACTGAGACACATGAAGCTGGGGATGGGTTGACACAGATGCCCTTGACCACCACCACTGGGACTGGGCTCTGTCAGCCCTGAAGCCAGGATAGCTCTGGGTCTTGCCCAAGGTCCACTGTAACCACAACTTGGCTATCGCCTGTGTTTATTCAGGGCCCTGAGGATCTACAATCAGCTCGCGTCCTTCTCTTCAGGTTGATGAGTTTTCCCAGGTCCCAAGTGGGTCCAGAGTTGCCGTAAGGGAGCCAGGGACTACAGTCAAAAGCCTTAGAAGTCTACTTGGTGTCCTTCTACCAGTGCACTGTGGCTGAGCTGGCACTCAAGTCATGATATGCAGTCCTTCCCACTTTTCCCTCTCCTTTCCACAGGCAAAGGAGCCTCACCTCATGGCCACCACCACTACAGATCCACAGGGAGTACAGCCATGCTACAGTCCATGTCCTCCTCAGACCCCAGGAATCTCCAGTCAGCATGTAAATGCTACCTCACTTGGGACTCTGCTTTCATAGCAGTAAGCTCCCCTCTGGATGTCCAAGACCCAAGGCCTGGAGTAAGAAACCTCAAGAGCCCAACTTGGTGCTATACCTGTGGCCAAGCTGGTACCTAACATGCAAGAAAAAGTCTTCACTGCTTTTCCCTCTGCTTTTCTCAAGCAGAAGAAATTCACCTCATAGCCACCACAGCTGGGAATATGCTGAGTCTCACATGAAGCCAGCGAGTCTCAGAGTCTCACCCAAGGCCCACAGTTTACTACCTAGGTATTGATGCTGGGTATTCAGGGCCTAAGAGCTCCCTAGTCAACAGGTAATTGATCCTGTCTGAAATGGCCTCTTCCCTTATGGACCAGAATCTATCTAGAAATTTCATCTGGGAGCTAGGACCTGGAGGGATGGCCTCGCAACTCTCACTGGTGTTCTGTCTTGCTGTGGTTGAACCAGTATCCAAGATGCAAGACAAAGTTCTCTTTACTCTTCCCTCTCCTCTTCTCAAGCAAAAGGAAGCAGTCTCTTTTGGAGCTGTGAGTTGCGCAGCCCCAGCTATAATCACTGTATATAAGTATTTTTTGAGACCTTGCTTTCAATTGCTTTGGATATATACCTAAAAGTAGAATTGCTGGGATATATGGTAATTCTATGTTTAACTCTTTGGGAAACAGTCAAACTATTTTCCACAGGTGCTACACCATTTTAAATTTCCACTATCAATGCATTTTTATCACATTTATAGGTTAATTTCATTGGATAGAGCATTCTAGGTTAGTGTTTTCTTTTCCTCAATGCTTTAAATATTTCATTCTAGTCTTTTCTTGCTTGCATGTAATTCTTATCCTTGTTTATCTGTAGGTAACCTTTTTTAGCACCCTGGCAGGTGTCTCAGTAGGTCTTATGCTCCCCAAATCCACGGACTCTGAGCCCAGATAAGCACTTGGACTTCCCTATGAGTTGCAGCCCTTGTGTCCTAGACCACCTTTCAAGTTTTGTAGCGCCCCAGAACACTTTAGGCCACGGTGATGAGGCTTCCTGGAACTCAAGTTCCAATTACGGGAATGGGTGATTCCTCTCTAGGCTAGTTTAGATGCTTCCTCTCTGGGTGCACATCAGCTGAGTTCAGCCTAGTTTTGCTTTCTGCTGTGACAGAATAGCAGTGAGTCAAAGGTAGTATCTAACAATTGCTGTGCTCTCTCTCTCCGAAGAGCACAGATTGTCTCTCTGTGCCATACAGCCACTGTTGCAGAATCGGGGAGGAGTGGTGTCGGTGACTCAAGACTGTCATTCCTACCCTCTTCCAATGCCTCTTACAGTGATATGAAGTTAAAACCAGGCACTTTGAGTGCTCCTCTGATTTTTTGTTCTTATGATGGTGTTTTTTTTTGTGTAGTTATTGATACATTGGTTTTCTAGTGAGGGGAGGATCAATGGAGCCTTCTATTCAGCCATCTTGCTCCTCCGCTGTCTTCATTGCTGACAACTAAGAAAAAGATTTCGGGAGCTTAAAATTGTCAGAGAGGGCCCTACATGATTTCTCCTCACTCACTCAAGTCCAACCACATAGGCCTACTTGGTATTTCCATATTATATTATGCTTGCTGTTACCAGAGGGCCTTTGCGCTGGCTTCTTCCTGTGCATGGCGAATTTGCCTGATATCCACATGGCTAATGCCTTCATCATCTACAACTCTTTGCTCAAAAAAACCCTTCGGAAAATATCTATAGTGATCATCTTCTAAAAAATCTCAGCCTAGCCCACACCCAGTACTTAATCTTCATACCATCATCCACCTTAATTTTCTTTTATACAACACTTGCCATTTTCTGACATGCAGATAAGATAACGATCTTACATTTATTTGGCATTGTCTGCCTCACCTACTTGAATTCAAACTTCATTCCGTGAGAATCTTTGTGTTTTGGCCATTAGAAACCTTACACTTTCCTAAGCACAGGGTGGACACAATGTATATGTGTTCAATGGCAATTGAATGGATTCTTTAGATGTTGATAAAGTTTTCTGTTTTCTTGTTCTTTGCACATTAAAATGAATTTTGCTTTTTGAAACACTGTTGGCATCTGTATACAAGACACATAACGTAACTTTAAATTGCATTAAAGTTATATTAAAATTATTAAAGCTGTCATAATTTGACCACTTTCATATGTTCCAATCATTTATATGGAAGGCTTACATGTAATAACTCACTTAATTCTCAAAACAATTGTATTTTAGATCCATATAGGCAGTAGGCTTTCAACTTACCAGAGGACACTTGACAGAACCAGGCTTGAAACCCAACTCATAGGTAATATGCAACATTGAGATACTTCCTAGAGCATTGGCAAGGAGCTACTAAAATTTCTTCAAAGAGAAATGGTACTGAATATTTATTAAAACTCACATTCATTTGACAACAATACTTCATTGTATATTGCATGAGCAGAAAGATAATTTAACATTTTTCTTGAGTCATAAATATATTCTTTTTAATATAAATACAATCTTAAGGCTTCATTATCATCACTGGTTTTGAGCTATGAGATATTCCAATAGAGATATCCATTAAGCATCTGGCATTTTAATCTAGAGATTAGATTGGTGTAAGATTAATCTTATACCTATTAAATTATTTATATTCCTATCACTATTGTAAAGACTCACACATTCAAGAATACATTCTTTTAGTTCTTTGAATAGTTACTTATTCAATGGATATTTCTATTTTAAATTCTGGGATACATATGCAGGATGTGCAGGTTTGTTAAATAGGTGTAAACTTGTGCCATGGTGGTTTGCTGCACCTGTCAACCCATCACCTAAGTATTCAGCTCCGCATTAACTGTTTATCCTGATCCTCTCCCTCCAGCTAACCTCCCTGCACAACAGGCCCCAGTGTATGTTGTTCCCCTCCGTATGTCTCTGTGTTCTCGTGTGGTGTTTGGTTTTCTGTTCCTGCGTTAGTTTGCTGACAATAATGACTTCCAGCTCCATTCATGTCCCTGCAAAGGACATGATCTTGTTTCTTTTTATGGCTTCATCATATTCTGTGGTGTATATGTACCACATTTTCTTTATCCAATCTATGATTGATGGGCATTTGGATTGATTCCATATCTTCGCTATTTACAATAGTACTGCAATGAACATACACATGTACGCATTTTTAGAATAGAATGATTGATATTCATTTCATTATATACCCAGTAATGGGGATGCTGGGTCAAACAGTATTTCTGGTTCTAGGTCTTTTAGGAATCACTATACTGTATTCCACAATGGTTGAACTAATTTACATTCCCACCAACAGTGTGAAAGTGTTCCTATTTCTCCACAGCCTCACCAGCATCTGTAGTTTCTTGACTTTTTAATAATCACCATTCTGACTGGTTTTGAGTCATATTTTTCAAGTGACCAGTGATATTAACATTTTTTTCAAATGTTGTTGGCCACATAAATATCTTCTTATGAGACGTGTCTGTTTATGTCCTTTGCCCACTTTTTAATGGTTTTTTTTTTTCTTGTAAATTTGTTTAAGTTCCTTGTAGATTCTGGATATTAGACCTTGTCAGATAGATAGGTTGTCAAAAAGATTTTCTTTCATTCTGTAGGATGTCTCTCCACTTAATGTTAGTTTTTTGCTGTATAGAAGTTCTTTAGTTTAATTAGATCCCATTTGTCAATTTTTGCTTTTGTTGCAATTGCTTTGGTGTTTTCATCATGAAATCTTTCACAGCGCCTATTTCCTGAGTGGTATTGGCTAGGTTGTCTTCTAGGGTTTTTATAGTTTTGGGTCTTACATTTAAGTCTTTTATCCACTTTTGTCCACTTTGAGTGGATAAAAGGTGTAGGATGGGGTCCAGATTCAATTTTTGGCATATGGCTATCCAGTTTTCCCAGCACCATTTATTAAATAGGGAATCCTTTCCCCATTGCTTGTTTTTGCCAGGATTGCCAAAAATCAGATGGTTGTAGATATGCGGTCTTATTTCTGAGATCTCCATTCTGTTCCATTTATCTATGTATCTGTTTTTGTACTAGTACTATGCTTTTTGGTTACTGTAGCCTTGTAGTATATTTTGAAGTCAGGTAGTGTGATGCCACAAGCTTTGTTTACTTTTTGCTTAGGATTGCATAGGCTATACAGGTTATTTTATGGTTCCATATGAATTTAAAAGTAGGGTTTTTTTTCTAATTTTGTGAAGAATGTCAATGGTAGTTTAATGGAAATAGCATTGAATCTACAAATTACTTTAAGCAGTATGGCCATTTTCATGATATTCATTCTTTCTATTCATAAGCATAGAAATGTTTTATTTGTTTATGTCCTCTTTGATTTCCTTGAGGAGTGGTTTGTAGTTCTCCTTGAAGAGGTTCTTCACTTCCCTTGAGAGCTGTATTCCTAGGTATTTTATTTTCTTTGCAGCAATTGTGAATGGGAGTTCATTCATGATTTGGCTCTCTGCTTTTCTACTGTTGGGGTATAGAAATGCTTGTGATTTTTGCTTGATTTTGTATTCTGAAACTTTGCTGAAGTTGCTTATCAGCCTAAGAAGCTTTTGGGCTGAGAAGATGGAGTTTTCTAGATATAGGATCATGTCATCTGCAAACAAAAACAGTTCGACCTGATGTCAGTGGGAACACTCCTGTATAAGATGTCTGGCAACCCCTTTTGGGTGGTCTCACCCAATCAGGAGGCAAAGGATCAGGGACCTGCTTAACGACGGATTCCGACTGCGCCTTGGTGGAGGAGGTGCACTGTGCTGGGGGAATTCCATTCACCTGGACTGCCTGGATTTTTCAGAGCCAGCAGGGGGAAAGTCTGCTGATCCGCAAAGACAGCAGCTGTCTCTCCCAACAGGGGCTCAGTTCCAGGGAGCTCTGAGTTCTATCACTAAACCCCCGGCTGGAGTTGCTAAAATTCCTGTAGGGAGGCCCCACCTGGTGAGGAGGGATGGGTCAGGGTCTGGTCTAAAGAGGCAGTCTGGCCACGATCTTCCACAGCTGCTGCGCTGCGCTGTGCTGTGGGGGATTCCTCCTGGGTCCAAACTATCCAGTCTCCCCAGCACCGGCAGAGAAAAAAAAAGGCTGATTTGAGCTGCTAGCCCTCCCCCAGAGAGCTCAGTCATCTTAGGCAGCAAGAAGCCGCAGTGGTGATGCCCATCCCTCCCTGTAGGAACTTGGTAGCCTTAGGCAGTCTTCAGGCAAGTGGCTGCCCAGAATCCGCATAGCTCTGTGCTTGGGACTCAAGGTCCTGGTGCCATGAGCTCATGAGGGGGCTCACCTGGTCCGCAGATTGCAGAGATCTGTGGAAAAAGCATGATTTCCTGGGCAGGGTAGCATGACCACTCACCACCTCCCTTGGCTGGGGATGGGAGCTCCCCTGGCCTCATGTGGCTCCCAGGTAGGCCGTTGCACCACCCTGCTTCTCCTCACTCTCCCTGGGTCGCACCAACTGCCTAGTCAGTGCCAATGAGAGACACCTCAGTTGCCAATGTGGGATTCACTAATCATTTTTGTTCTTCTCAGTGGGAGCCTCGGACCACAGTTGTTTCTCGTCAGCCATCTTGGCCCCTCCCTCCCCAAATACTATTCTTAAAAGTGGTTGTGTTTGCTTTATGAGCTAAACCAAGCAAAATGAAATGAAATACTGTCTTTAATCTTTTTATAAATAGGCTAATATTAAGATTATATTACGATTTAAGGCAATATCCAAATGAAAGATTCAGCCATAATCTGGTAAGATTTCATTGATTGTTATAGATTATATACTATTTTAAATTAGAAATCTGTGGGAATATTTTCTAAATCCTAAAATATTGACTCCAAAGGAAAGTTAGATTGAAATCAAAGTGTTAATATAAAGTAGAAAATTCCCAAAAATCTTATAGAAAGGTCTGTAAGTTTATTTCTCACTGCTTATTTTTAACGAAGTTAAGGAATAGAATATTAAATCCCAGACAGAATCTATTCCTGGGGCTTTTGGGATGTACCTTAAGTTAAAAATGCATTAATCGCCTTCTGACAAGTTCTTTTCTTACAACATGGGACTATATTTTCGAGACCGGGGAACTTCACATAAAGTGTTGAGTTCTGAGCCCCTTGTCTAATAATGTAATGCCTAAAATTAAATTTATTCACTTGCTCTCAAAATCTCAAGAATTGATGGAAAAAGTGATATATGTTTGTCCTAATGCATAGTCTTTTCTGATTTAGCTATTCATAAGAGAATTTGGTGGAAATGGTTATTTTTAAAGTATGTGCATTATGGCTAAATGAAATCCCTATTTAATCCAGAAACATATTCTACAAGTTCTTTACATACGACTTATTTTAAACAAAGGAAAACATAATATTGGTGACGAATGTTCACAAGACAATGAAATAAGAAACAGTAAACAAGTTCAAAAAGACCAAGGCAGGACAATGTATGCAGCAAACAACTTTACAACATTGTTATAATGATAGCTTATTAAAAATATTGCTGATATTAACTCAAACATTTTTTATTCATATGGTTTTTAAAAATGCATTAGAATTATCAGGGATATAGAAAGATATGTGGAGAATAAAAGATAGGTTTATTTACTTAAATAGTAGAAATTATATGCAGAGATTATATATTATGCCCCATGCCACATGAAAATACATTTTTTAAAAAAAATTTCCATTTCCTTCTTTCAATAGAGAGAGAGAGTAGGGGCGGGGAAGAGAGAACAGTTAAATGCAACAAAAACCTTAGTTTTTTTTTATGAGCACATTTTTTTAGTGCTGTTTTAACCTGAGTTCTGACGAAAACTAAGTTTTATAAAGCAGTAAAACGGATATGTCTTATTTTGAGTTTCCCCTAGAATGAAGTATTTAAAAAGGACCATGGTAATGGTAATTTTATTTGGAAGACAATCCCAGGAAGAAGATTTGAAGAGTAGAGAAAGTAAGACAAGTAAACAAGAAAAGCCAGTGCAGGGGTTTTGGGGAGTGGGGATGATGCTGTGGGGAGCAGGGGCTCAGTTCTATTGGGGTCCTCTAAGAAACCATGTGGAGGAAGTCACAAAATTCCCTTTTTGGCTCCTATTTCCATGAAGATTTAGAAAGCTGGAAAGATAGTTATTACTATCCTAACAACCAGAAAAAAGCTGAAAAACTACAAAATTATACATTTTCTTTGACTCATCAGTTTTGCCGAGGCTGCAAAGCAGCCAAGTAGCCTGAAATGTTTCTAAACACAAAGCTTGGCTCCTCCAAGCAGAGGGGAAACACAAGCACTGGTTTACCTTGGCAGAGCATGAGCCAAAGAGACAAGTGCCATATCAGTAGATAAAAAGGACTTCGCTAAATAGTTAAAAATACACTAAAGATTGAAAGTGGCCTAGCAGAAGAATATAGAACCCATATAAGCTTCAGATACAAAAGGAGAGAGGATCGCTGTGCAGACTTTTTTCTATAGACAGCTACCGCGACTCAGGAGAATGACTGGAGGCAGGGCAGGGAACTGAAGAAGGCTTCCCTGTGGCACAGGACTGAAAAACAGAAGAGGATGTCTCAAAAGGAAAGACAAACAGCTGAAGACAGTGGCTCTCTACACAACAAATCGCTAAGCCACTGACGAAGGACAGCAATCTCTGTGAGCACACATGAAGATTCCTTGTGGCCATGGGAAGGGAACTAAAGACAAGAGAGAAATTAAAACAAAACATTGTTACCACAAGCAGAGGGGCAAGAAAGGATCTTGGGCTGAGGATCTTCTGCAAGTAACCTTAGAGATTTCCTACTCCTAGGCGGAAAGGCAAGAAACCCTCCTCTACACAATAATTACCAAAAAGGCAAAACTTGGCTCCCATGAGAGGAAAGGGGAGTGTATTAGTCCATTGGGCATGACTGTAAAGGAATACCTGAGACTGGGTAATTTATGAAGAAAACAAGTTTATTTGGCTCATGGTTCTGCAGGCTGTATAAGAAGCATGGGGCCAGCATCTGCATCTGGTGAAGGCCCCAGGAAGCTTACAATCATGGTAAAAAGCAAAGCAGGAGCCAATGTGTCACATTGCAAGAGAGGGAGCAAGTGACATGCCAGGCTCTTTTCAAATAACCAGCTGACACATAGACTCACTATCACTAGGAAGGCACCAAGCCATTCATGAAAGATCTACCTCCATGATCCAAACACCTCCCACCCACTAGGCCTCACCTGCAACATTGGAAATCACATTTCAACATGAAATTTAGAAGGTGAAATATCCAAACGGTATCAGGCAGTATCACTAAAAGAGACATATCCCTGAAACTGAGGCATACAGGTCATACCAATGACCCAAATTAGACCAGGACAACAGAGAGCCCATGTGACTCCCCAGCATGCTAGTAAATGTGGCCATATGCCATGGCAGCAGTCTGTCACTGGTGGAGAGGCAAGTACATGGAGCTTCCCTTGGATGCATCAGTGCACAGGGAAGGTTAAAAGTTCACCATGAGACAATAGCACTGAGGGAAAAACCTACAGCAATCAAGCCTCCATTCTAACCATAGGTAATGCTGGAAAACCTCATAGAGGATGCATAGAAATTAACTATCTCAACTCAAACATCAAGGCCAGCTTAACTCTGGAATAGACCGACTCAGTAACGCACATTAAAAATCTAGGAGAGGAAGAGATACACCCATTTTCATGCACAAATGCTGCATAATTCAGTCTCTATTGTTTTTCATACAATGTCCAGCATTTAATAAAAAAAATGAGACAAACACAAAAAAGCAAGAAAATGAACAGCCCACTGTCAAGAGACAAATCATAAATACATACTCAGAGAAGAAGCAGATGTTGAATATATTAGGTATGTTAAAAATAATAGTGGCTAATATGTAAAGGGGTCTAGTGTGAAACATGGAGAGTCTCTATACAATGATGAAATATTCAGGAGAGAGATGGTAAATATGAGAGAGAGTCAATGGAAATACTAAAAATAGCAAAAGATACAGTGACAAAGAATGCCACTGACAGGCTCATCAGTAGACTTCAAGGCACCTAGGAAAGAATCAGTGTACTTGAAGACAGATCAATACACATTATCCAAACTGAAAAACAAAATGAAAAACGATGAACAATTACAAAACAAGAACAGAACACCCAAGAGTTGTAAGACAATCATTCTACCATGCCTGTAATTAGAATCCAAGAGGGATTAAAAAAAGAGAATGGATAAAGAAATATTTGAAGAAATAATGGCCAGAATTTTCCAAAATAATGTCAGGCACCATATTACAGATCTAAAAAGCTCAGAGGACACCATGCAAGATAAATATCACCACCACCACCACCACAAAGCCCTAAGTACACTATATTAAAACTACCAAACACAAAAGATAGAGGCAATTTTGAAGTCAGGAAGATGGAAAAAAATTACATGAAGATAGACAGGGATTAAAATTACAACAGTTGGGCCTAGCGCAGTGGCTCACGCCTGTAACCCCAGCACTTCGAGAGGCCTAGGCGGGTGGATCACCTGAGGTCAGGCGTTCAAGACCAGCCTGGCCAACATGGTGAAACCCCATCTCTACTGAAAATACAAAACATTAGTTGGGCGTGGTGGTGGGAACCTGTAATCCCAGCTACTCGGGAAGCTGAGGCAGGAGAACTGCTTGAACCCAGGAAATGGAGGTTGCAGTAAGTCATTGCATTCCAGCCTGGGTGACAAGAGCAAAACTCCATCTCAAAAAAAAAAAAAAAAAGAATTACAACAATCTTCTTTTCTTATCAGAAGCCATGGAGGCCAGAAGACGATGGAATTGATCCTGGACCAACAAGAATGCACTAAGAAGACAACCAGTAGGGTCTGTGTTGTCTTGGTTTCAAAAGTTGTGCTGCAGTTCTGAGGAATGTTAACCAAAAAAGGTGGATAAGGGTAAACAGGATCTCCCCGGGCTATTTACCGTTTTCTTTAAGTTTGAAATTACTGTAAAATAAAAATTTGAAAATAAAAATTAAAACTCTTAAATGTAAAGAAAGAATGGACTGATGACATAATAATCTGAGTGAACCTCAGAACATGATTTTTAGTGAAAGAAGCCAGAACCACAAAAATACATGTTTTATAATTTTATGTAAATAAAGTTCAAGAGTAGCTAAAGCTAATTTATGTTGATAGAAAGCAGAAAAATGTTTACATTTGTGGTTATGACTTTTCACCAGATACAAGTACCCTTCCCTGTGGCACTCGGCTGCAATATTTTCCTCCTCCTATACTGAAATAATGGAACATTTTCTCTTAAGAAGAGAAAAAACACAGACTATTAAAATGGGGCCACCAGCATAGTTGAAGGCATAGATATTATGCTTAAAGTAGAGAAATTAGGGAACTCTAAATAAGCTGCATATGGAGTCCCCTCGTACTCCGCAGCCCTCTTTCTCCACTGAGCCTCTGGAACAACACACACCCAATCTTTACTCTGCAGTCAAGAGATTGAAAGTGTACTTTCTGAGGAATATGAGCAGCTCAATAGGAAAGAGTTAAAGACATAGACACTGGAGATTTCCTAATAATTCTCCTACCCAGATCTGCCTGCACTGAGTCTTAAGTTTAACTGGCACCTTCAAATCACCTACATACCCATAAAAAGAGAGAGAGAGAGAGAGAAAAAAAAAAAACTTTCAAACATCAGTAGTTTAGTCTTCCAGCTTTGATCATGGACATAAAATCAAGTCTTACCAAACATCTAAGGGAAGCTTGTAACAAAAAATACCATGACCAAACCATATAACTGGGGGAGATGGGAAACTTGTATGAGTATCCATAATTATAATGATTAGTAAATAATGCTTCAATAAAACAGAAACAGTGCTATGAAAAAAACTATGCAAAGGACACAGGAGATCATGAATAAATGTGATAAATGAAATTTAAAACTCAGTAGAAGTTTGAAATACAATGTTTAGGAAATCTCTCAGAAAACAGAACAAAATAAGATATGAATAATAGCATCAAACAGATAAGAAGATAGGAGGAATAGTCCTTCAGGTCCATTCTCTTGATAACAGAATTTCCAGCATTAAATAATAGAGAAAATCAAGGGACAGAAATCATCAGTGAAAAAAATTCACTGAGAACTATATGACATTAGTTTTCACATTAAAAGAACCTGTCAGGTTCGGCACGGTGGCTCATGCCTGTAATCCCAGCCCTTTGGGAGGCCAAGGCAGGAGAATCACTTGACGTCAGGAGTTCAAGACCTGTCTGGCCAACATGGAGAAACCCAGTCTCTACTAAAAACACAATAATTAACCCGGCATGGTGGCAGGCGCCTGTAATTCCAGCTACTCAGGAGGCTGAGGCAGGAGAATCGCTTGAACCCAGGAGGTGGAGGTTACAGTGAGCTGAGATCATGTCACTGCACTCCAGCCTGGGGGAAAGAGCAAGACTCTGTCTCAAAATAAATAAAATAAAATTAAAAAATAAATAAATAAAGCCCCCACCAAGTCTCCAGGCTGATGGATTAATATAAATCCTAACAAAAGTGTTTCATTACAAAATATCAGAGAACTTGAGACAAAGAAAATCTGTGACCCATGGGGGTAGGGACATTGTTTTTCTCATCTGCTGATAGCTCTATGGGGAAAAAAGCAGGAAAATGGTTTCATGAATATCAAAGAAATTGTCTTCAAACATAAGAAGGGAGCTTCTCAGTGTCAAAGGGTACTGAAGAATAAGTTAAGATAAGTTGACCGGGTGAGGAGTGTTCCAGACAAAGGCAATGTATGTATGTTCAAAGTGCAAAACAGTCTATCATTTTCAAGAAATCTAAAAAACTTCCTTGAGAATTGAACCTAGTGAGAAAAAGGATGCATTATAAGATCATGGCAAGCCTTGTGGCCCAGGTTAAGGGAGACTATGTGATCCCATTAAAGGTTTTTGAGCAGGATAAACAATTGATAAAATCTTCCTTTTGAGATCGCTTGAGCTGTTTTAGGGAAAGTGAATTGCAAGGCTCACAAATACATGTTCAAAGACTATTTCAACAGTCATGGGGAAAGATGGTGGCAGCATAAACTACAGTGGTAGCCACATAAATAAATAGATTTGGATTTAAAATATTCTATAAGTAGTAGAGTAGTGACATTATTTGGTGAAAGATTTAATTTTAAAAGTGAAGAAGAAAAATTAAACATAGTGACTCCCTCTTTTCTTCTACAATCAATACAGTTGATCATTTTGCCATCAAAGACAAAATATAATTTGGGAGTTATTTTGTTTTGTTTTTGTTTTGCAAGGTGATCATTTTCATTTTTGTATACATTAGCTCTGAAGTATTGGTGTGCAATGCTTTTAAATAATCTTTCAATATATGGTTTTAAAAGTTTGAGGACAGTGGTAAAATATAGATCTTTGGGAGTCACAGCACATAAAACAACAAATGAAATCCCAAGGGTAAGAAAATATAGTGGGAAGAATGCCATCCCTAGGATGTTACTCTGAGGAATTCCAACATTTAGAGGTCAGAAATTCCAAAATTTGTGAAGAAAAACTGTAAATACAACCAATAGCTAGCTTTAAGATCATGTCATTCAATAACCATTGTTAATGTGGGACAAGAAGAGTCCTACAGGGACACAGTAGTTGTTTTTAAATAGTAATGTCTAATGTCAAGAGAAGATAAATTATACATACCTAGGATTAAAAGCAAGATCAATGAGTCAGTGTGACAAAATCCTACTGGCATTCCATATGAAAACAAGCTAACAATTGTTCAGAGAACTGATATTATGATTTGGGAAATCTTAAGTTCCCTATCATTGATTCTACTCCACCATTTGAATACATAGTCTTGTGATTCAAGTCTGAGTGTTAAAACAGATGCATTTTAAGATGACTTCCATATCTAGGAGTCATAGTCTATGACACATGATTCTTGCAAGAAAGAACCACCTTCAGTTATTTCCTTATATTGAATGAATTAGATATGCATCTGTTAATTAGGAGGTCACACTAAATTAATGATACTAATTTATTTTCAAAAACCAATATTTATTTAAATATAATATTTAAAATGTACTCTGGAAGAAATATTCGCTCATTTGTAATCCAAATAATGCTCACACCCAAAAGAAAAAGTAAAACTCAATGATACAATAGAAAGTCCATTAGTTTGAAAAGTGCATTTGTTTTTTATCCATGGTTACTTGATGGATATATGTTTTGGTCTGCAATTCAATAGTTTTTTGTTTTTGTTTTTGTTTGTTTTTGAGACAGGGTCTTGCTCTGTTGCCTAGGCTGCACTGCAGTGGCATGATCTCAGCTTACTGCAAGCTCTGCCTCCCAGGTCCTCACCATTCTCCTGCCTCAGCCTCCCAAGTAACTGGGACTAAAGGCACCCACCACCACGCCCGGCTAATTTTTTGTATTTTTAGTAGAGACGGGGTTTCACCATGTTAGCCAGGATGGTCTCGATCTCCTGACCTCATGATCCGCCTGCCTCAGCCTTCCAAAGTGCTGGGATTACAGGCGTGAACCACCACGCCCGGCCCAATGGTTTCTTTATATTTGGACTATTAACAGAGATAAACAAAAAGCATTCATGGAGAAGAAAGCAATATTAATTGATATCATGTCTCTATTAATTTGATAACTTTTTATGCTCAAATTAGATATAGCATTAAAGTACATATAATACATTGAATTTTTGTTACATCCCTCTCAGGATACACTCTTCAGGTGATTCAAAATTAACATAAATTTATAAAGATATCCTGTAAAACAAATAAAGACAGTAGATGAAACTGATCATTTCAAAAAAATATGAAATAAACCCTCCCAACTACAAATATATATCTACACTTCGTCATATTATTTTCTAGACTGAATACTCAAACAATTTCAGAATTAAACTCAAAATACATAAAATGCATCTTTTCATAACCACCAAATCTAATAAAACGTTACTTTTTTGAGAACTGATTATCATCCTTAATTTGCCCAGGATTGTATTGGCACCAGCAACTCCCATCCATTATCACTGATGAAATCACCAAGCAATAATATTAATTTAGATGTTTTTCAGAAGCAGATAATAAATTTAAAGGGTTGATTTTGTCTGTAAGCGTAGATATACATGTAACCAAAATTTGCTAAACAGTTGTCTTTTAAATATAAAATTGATGAATGATACTTAGTGGGAATTTTGTTTTTAACTCTTGCTTGGTTTTATACAGCAAATAAGTTTTGGAAAATATGTGTTTCCTAAACCTCTTTTTCTGGCATTGTCTTCCTTAGTGGGGGTTCTCAAAGAACGGTCCTTTTGTACAATATATCCTGGGCCTTATTTGGCAGGTACAAAAATGGACAGATATTAAAGTTGGCTAAGTCACAGTCCTTTCACCAGGCCTCATAAGAGAGAATGGTGAAGCCAAGTACCAAAGAAGAGTCCTAACATCTTCAGATCATTGGTTTTAGAAGCTCCTGAGGGGCATACATCACTGACGGTTTTGAAAATGTCTTAATGCTTCTCAATAAGATTTCAGTGCTTTCTCCCTTGATTTTGGGTTTCCACCCGAATCATTTAGCTTTTTCTGCTTAACAAACACTGCAAACACTTACTGGCTTAAAACAACAATTTTACCTTGCTTAGGATTCCATGAGTCAACTGACCAGGTCTGCTGATCTGAAGTTACTTAGCCTCCACTGATATTAGCTAGGCACCCTCATGTATTTGTAGTCATTTCCTAGGCTGGATAAAATGGCTAGACTAGGACAGCTTTAGGAGTATGGCTTGTCTCTGTTTTGCATGGTCTCCAAACCCAAGAAAGGTAGTTTAGGTTTATTTACACTGCCCCAGGGTAGGGTTCAAGGAGAAGTAATGGGGGGAAAAATAAAAAACAAGACCTCCTGAAATCTAGCTGTGAAACTTGCACACTGTTACTCTGCCACCATTCTCTTGGCAAAGGGAGTCAAAAGGTCATCTCAGATCCAAGGAGTGGAGAAATAAACTCTTTTTCTTAATGAAAAGAGCTACAAAATTACAGTGCAAAGGAGCATGGTTTGGGGAGTGGTGGTGAAGTGTAGCCATTTTTGTAATCCACTACTCAATCAATTACAGCCTAACTTATCTTACTAACATAAGAGCAATATATTCCTAAAACAGAAGATTCTCTCAGTTGACTCAGGCTCACTTCAGTGAGAGTTTACTAACAGTGGGGGTTTAGTAAATCCTAATTTAATTAAATTATTAGATGATATACAAACCTTTTTGGTATCACTGTTTTATCCAATAATCACAATAAAAATTGTGTGGCAAAAATAAATCTACTGAAAATGATTAATGTGAATCGTTAATTAGGATTAATGGCATTCCTGGTTAATTGAGCTTTACCAAATTGTGTTGGACTATGAAAAAGGCAATTCTTGCCCCTTATATAGATGTGATTATTTATATAAAAACATAATTATTATCAATATTAAAAGAGCAACATGAAGCTTTTGTTTAATAAGGTGCTTAACCCTAAAATACACAGGGAAAGCAAGAACAATTAAACTTTAGGGTATTAAATACATGAGGAACAGATGGAATGAGTAGATAGGGGAATTATAGAATTATTTCTTCATTAGTCAATTGGAGAAGGTAAGAGTGAAGACATCTTCCTCATAATAACATCCCATCACCAGAAAGGGAAGATAAAGTAGGTAATATAATACATTTGATTCGTGTTTTTATCTACTGTAGTACTAATTTTCATTTTGATTTGGATGAGAGAGATGGGAGTCTGACTTAGTTGAATTTTAATACACATGTAAAATTATTTTATAGAACTTTTATTCCATCTGTAAAAAATGTATAGTTCTTCAAAATAAAATATGACTTCAAAATCATACTATTATAAATAAGAAATATTAATAAGCTCTTATAAAGAACAATGGTGTATACCCCAATCATGGAGTCTTCTGAAATGAATTCTCTGGATTGAAGAATAAATCTAACCCAAACTTAAATATTTTTAAGTATTCATACATCCCTGCAAAAGCCACCGCCTACCTCTGACCCCATTTATGTAAAGGTTCTTATAAGGGTTTTCCCTACAATCTGTTGTGATTTATCTCCTCTAATGTTCTCTTGAACTCGCTCTGCTTAAACTTTTATTCTCATCACTGAATTGATATGATTGTTGTCAGGGCTGCTAAATCCAAGGCTCAATGCTCAGCCCTCATCTTAATTGGTCTCTCAGTGCCATGTGATATAGTTGATTAATTCCTCCCTCTTGAACTTCTTCCTAATTTTGGTGACTAGGTGAATACATTTTGTTGGTGTTCCTCACCACCTTCTCTTTTAGTAGAGACGGGGTTTCATCATGTTAGTCAAGATGGTCTCCATCTCCTGACCTCGTGATCCACCCACCTTGGCCTCTCAAAGTGCTGGGATTACAGGTGTGAGCCACCGCGCCTGGCCTCATGTGGGAAAAAATTTATAAAAGACAGGTGCAGGGCACAATACGGTGAGATATAAAATTCGGAATTTTCATCATGCAGATGGTGTTAAAGACATGCCTGGATATATTTGAATAGGGAGTTAGTTTAAATGGAGAGGATACTAGATTTGAAGACTGAATGGAAGAGTTTGGAAAGAGAAGGTTTCTCAGACTTGAGACATATTTTGAAGGCAGAGCCAAAAAAATTTGCTGAACTTTAGATGTGGTGGAGAGAGTAAAATGAGTAAAAATGCTTTCTGTTTTGTCTGAACAAACAGTGAACGGGAGTGTCGTTCATGTAATAGTTTAGGGGTGGTGATTGTGTGTTGTCAGTCCTAGACGTACCAGAAAATATAATTTAATGCTTATGAATAGCACTGTGTATATTGGACTTAAATTTAAAGGTAATCTATGAATTCAATTATACAACAAATATTCACTGAAGGCTTACCCTGAGACAAGCCATAGTGAAATTGTTGGAGATGGCACACACACACAAAAAAAGAAATATTAAAAAAAGCTTGCTGTTATGGTGCTTAGCTTTTAATAAAGGTGAGAACAATAAAACAGAGAAACAAAAACAAGAAATTGAGATGAACATAGACTTAAGAGCTCAATAAAAAGTGCGAAATGAGGGTATACCATGGCATGGTGGGAAGGACGAGGATTACTTTAGTCAAGGTGATCAGGGAAGGCCTCTCTCCAGAGATGACAGGGCAAAAATTTGGGGGTAGCATGTCCCAGGAAGGGGGAGCAGCAAGTGAAGAGGCCTGAAAGATGGGGGGAAGGGTAAATTGTCTCAGGAATTAAAAAAAAATGTTGGTACGACTGGAAGATGGTGTCAGTGAGTGGAAGCCTCCTCGTCAGGTATCTACACAGGTGGCAGTCATGTTGAGCCCGGGGGAGCAAGGAGAGGGAACTTTATCCTCAGTGAAATGCGAAGTCACTACAGGGTTTTAGGCAGAGGAGTGATTGATTGTTTATTGATTTTACCAGGAATAATGTGATACTCTCTGAAATTAAGGGGGCCAAGAATGGCAGTAAGAAGAAAATTTGGAGGCAGTGTAGGATTTGTAGAGATAGCAGTGGCTTGCTTCAGGGTGCCCTGGCAGAATGTATATGTTCACAAATATGAATGTGTAGAATTATAAGAGTTATCAATAAACATTTATCTAGTTTTCCATTTTTTTTTTTTTTTTTTTTTGTGAGACAGAGTCTCGCTCTGTCGCCCAGGCTGGAGTGCAGTGGCGCAATCTCGGCTCACTGCAAGCTCCGCCTCCCGGGTTCACGCCATTCTCCTGCCTCAGCCTCCTGAGTAGCTGGGACTACAGGCGCCCGCCACCGCGCCCGGCTAGTTTTTTGTATTTTTAGTAGAAACGGGGTTTCACCGTGGTCTCGATCTCCTGACCTTGTGATCCGCCCGCCTCGGCCTCCCAAAGTGCTGGGATTACAGGCGTGAGCCACCGCGCCCGGCTAGCTTTCCATTTTTTGAGAAAGATTTAAACTTCTTTCCAATTTGTTTATTTATTCAATAAAAATTTGTGGAACATCTACTTTGTGCCAGCGCTTTAATCACTGTTAATCACTTTACAAAGTTCAGCAATACTACAACTGGCAAATTTTTGACTATAAAGTAACCATTTGTTTTTCACTGATTATAAGAAATAGGCATAATGTAATCCTTTCCTCTTTTTACTGGTAAGAGCTAGCAACAAGTTTTCTTAGCAGGAGATAAGTTATTTTATCTCACTATTTTAACAATATATATAATTGTGCTTTCTTATATCACTGGCAAGTATTTTATATCCATAACAGTTTTATTAGCAGTTTGTGCTATTTTATTGGAGACACAAGACGTGTAGGCTATTATGCTAGCTCTAGATGACAGTTACGGCTAGTATGAATTCTTCTTAAGAGTGGGCTTTACAGTCAAGATACAAGGACATAGCAATATTTGTCTCTCCCATCAACCGTTACTTATTTCAAAGCTGTGCAAAGAATGTTTTAGAACAAAAGGATAGACAAAGAAGAAAAATTTCAAGAATCGAAATAACTGCTTTTTATTTGCTAGGATTTGATAAATTGCTTGAAGTCTCTATTGCACTGCAGTTTTGATTTGCAGTCTGACTAATACAAAACAGGCAATTTTACCAAAATGTAAACTCCGTAACTTTTACATTTACTCTTAATGGAAATGAAAATAATATCATTCATCGTTGATACAGTTTTGCATTATATTAAGGCTTTTGGCTCATTTATTTTCCATATACTATTATGTTCAGTGATGAAGTCATCACTTATCATCACCTTTTTTTTTTTTTTTAACTTCCACTTAGTTCAAACTCTCATCTTGTCTCAAGTAGGTATTGCCATATCCTAACCTAGAGTCTTGAAGCCTCATGTTGCATAGCACTTCCAGAACAGACATTACTGAGTATGACAGTAGGCAGAATAATTGTCCCCCAAAAGATATCCACCTCCTAATCCCTGGAACTTGTGCATATGTGTTATGTGGTAAAGAGGAATTAAGCTTGCAAACGAAATTGAGTTTGCTAATCAACTGACCTTGAGATGGGGGAGATATCTCAGATTATTCAGCTGGTCCCAGTGCAATCACAAGGACCCTTATAAGTGCAAGGAACAAGGAATAGTGTCTATCGTGTGTGCTATGTAAAAGACTCTTTCAGCCATTTTTGAATTTGAATAATAAAAAGCACATGAGCCAAGAAATGTAGTCAGCCTCTAGAAACTGAAAAAGGTAAACAAACAAACAAACAAATAAAAATAGAAGAAGATTCTCCTTTAAAGTTTCCAGAAGGAATGCAACCCTGGGAACACCTTGATTTTAGCCATTTCAGACCCATTTCAGAATTTGGATCTCCAGGACAATACAATAAATAAATGTATGGTGTTTCAAACCACTAGATTTGTGGTAATTTGATACAACAGCAATAGGAAACTAATAGAAATGCAAATATAGGTGTCGTACCCTGATTTAAATTTTTTAAATGACTCCTCATTTCACATATGATTAAGGAAATAGAGTGCTATTAGACACGTCACAATTGGATCTCTGGGTTAAAAAGCCCTGGTTTGTAGTGTTTGCCAATTCTTGTAGTGTAATTACTCCAGTTATGTTGAATTTCAAGCTACCAACCTTACCTAATTAAAGGCCAATTTAGAAAGACATGCACAGAGTTGAATTTCACAAGCTGGCACAAGCAAACTGCTAGACAATTTCCATTCCTAGTGATGTGACTTTTAAGACCGTCCTTAATCTAACTCTGTCTAAGTTGGCAACTGCAGTTTATACATCTTTCCCTGGTCCCTTTCATGTTCTTTGAATATACTGGCTTTTTCCCTGGGATACCTTTTTTTTGTCTGTCCTTCAGAATTTCACTAATTATTTATAAATCAGAATAAGTGATACCTCCTTTGTGAAGCTTTCTCTAACCATTTTATCCCCTACCCTCATTCAGAATTCAAAACGGCACAGAGGTGCTAGATGTCTTTTTTCTGCTGCCTATAAAGTGCCTTGTTGATTCTTTTACTGTAAAATTAATTCCAAACTGTAGTGATTTATTTTAGTCTCCTTCCCCTGGTGTATTGCAACTCTCTAGCAGAAATATCTGTTTTGATTTTTTTAACTTAAAATGTACAGTACCTAGCATAACTATAGGCCCAGAAGAGATACCTAGAAGTGTTTGTTGTATAAAAAGAGAGAGGTGACAATGTGCTAGCAGCCCTCACTCTCAGTGCCTCCTCGGCCTCAGTGCCCACTCTGGCCATGCTTGAGGAGCCCTGCAGCCTGCCACAGCACCGTGGGAGCCCCTCTCTGGGCTGGCCCAGGCCGGAGCCGCCTCCCTCTGCTCGTGGGGAGGTGTGGAGGGAGAGGTGCCAGCGGGAACCCTGGTGCGCCCAGCGCTCATGGGCCAGAGCGAGTTCTGGTGGGCAGGGTGCGTGGTGGGCCCCACACACAGAGCAGCCGGCCGGCGCTGCCAGCCCAGGGCAGTGAGGGGCTTAGCGCCTGGGCCGGCAGCTGCAAAGGGTGCAAGCGGGCCGGCACTATGCTCCAGTTTTTGCCAGGCCTCAGCTGCCTTCCCAAGAGGCAGGGCTTAGGACCTGCAGCCCGCCATGCCCAAGCAGCCCCCTCCGCCGTGGGCTCCCACATGGTTCAAGCCTCCCTGACAGGCGCTGCCCCCTGCTGCGTGATGCCCCCTGCTGCGTGATGCCGGGCCCTATCAACCGCCCAAGGGCCGAGGAATGCAGGCGTGGTTCCAGATCGGCAGGCAGCTCCGCCTGCAGCCCAGGTGCAGGATCCACTGGGTGAGGCTGGCTGGGCTCCCGAGTCTGGTGGGGACTTGGGGAACTTTTATGTCTTTCGAAGGGATCGTAAATGCACCAATCAGCACTCTGTGTCTAGCTCAGGGTTTGTAAATACACCAGTTGGTACTCTGTATCTAACTAACCTAGTGGGGACTTGGAGAACTTTTCTGTCTAGCACTCTGTGTCTAGCTCAAGGATTGTAAATGCACCAATCAGCACTCTGTGTCTAGCTCAAGGATTGTAAACACACCAATTAGCACTCTGTCAAAATGGACCAATCAGCTGTCTGTAAAATAGACCAATCAGCTCTCTGTAAAATGGACCAATCAGCAGGATGTGGGTGGGGTCAGGTAAAGGACTAAAAGCAGGCTGCCTGAACCAGCAGCACAGCAATTTTCTGGCATCGCATTCCCTGTTGTGGCAGCAGTGTTCTTTTGCTCTTTGCGATAAATCTTGTTGCTGGTCGCTCTTTGGGTCCAGCCTGGGTTTAAAAGCTGTAACACTCATTGCTGCCATCATGAGCTGTAACACTTACCGTGAAGGTCTGCAGTTTCACTCCTGAAGGTAGCGAGACCAGGAACCCACCGGGAAAAATGAACAACTCCAGGTGCGTCACCTTTCAGAGCTGTAACACTCACTGCAAAAGTCTACAGCTTCTCTTCTGTCAGGGAGACCCTGAACCCACCAAAAAGAAAAAGCTCTAGACACATTTGAACGTCTGAAGGAACAAACTCCAGACACCATTTTTAAAAACTGTAACACTCGCTGTGAGGGTCTGCAGCTTCATTCCTCAAGTCAGTGAGACCAAGAACCCACCAATTCTGGACGCAAAAGTATTCATGTATGTTAAGCTCACACTGCCAATATACAAGAGAGATTTTAAAAAAAGAAAAAAACTCCACATGGGAGAGAAATGCTCACCAGAGAGAAGCCAGATTTCAGTTTAATAAAGAATATGAGCCGGGGCGCTGGGGCTCAGGCCTGTAATTCTAGCACTTTGGGAGGCCGAGGCGGGTGGATCACGAGGTCAGGAGCCTCAGACCTTCTTGGCTAACAGGGTGAAACGCCGTGTTTACTAAAAAAAAAAGTACAAAAAATATTAGTCCCAGCTACTTGGGAGGCTGAGGTGGAAGAATGGTGTGAACCCAGGAGGTGGAGCTTGCAGTAAGGCGAGATCACACAACTGCACTTCAGCCAGGGCAGGAGAGTGAGACTCCATCTCAAATAATAAAATAAAATAAGAATATGAAAAGATTAAAACAGATTGTGTTTGAAGGGAGTAGTTCTGGTAAATGAACAAAGGTCAAGTGACAAAGATTTCTCAATTATTTCTTTGGTGCCCAACACTGGCAATGTACATGTAGCAGTTTCTGCCCCCGCGTGGTCTATGATATTGGATATAAACTAGCTTAGTGAAAATTTTAGAATTTTAGTTTTATGTTATTTGCAAGGGCAACGTCTAAAAAATAGAAAAAACATACAAATTAAAATAGGAATTTTTTTTTATGATTGGCAAATAAAAATGAAAGCCAGTATAGCAATGCTGATATCATAATATGAAACTTAAAGTGAAGATTATAAACAAAGTAAAAGAATCACAACAAAAACACTTGATAACAAAAATGACCTTGTGAACAGTTCAACTAACAAAATGAAATACACAGAGAAAACGCTGCTGATTTTGTTAGAATTTATTAGTAGCTTTATTCATTGGGAAAAGTGAGTGCATCTCTAACAATCTTACAGATGAAGAAGGAAAGGAAAAATGAAGAAAGGAGAGGAAGAAGGAAAGAAAGGAGGAAAAACACATAATAAAGTAGGTCAGTTCCTATAATATGTGAGAATGGTACATGGGCAGATCTTCCACTGAAAACAACCCAAAATCCTAAGCAAAACATCTTTAAAATTTCATTTTTAGGAAAACATTTATAATCTAGTAACAAAGTAAGGCCTTATACTTAGTGGTACATTTGTTGAATATACAATATGTTAAATTATTGTTCAGATTGTACAAAATTGTTTTTATTATTAATCAGAGTACACCTAAGGGTCCACAGATATCACTATTATCCAGTTAGAACCTAGAACTTCAGGATAAATAACAGAAAATGATTACATATTGTGGAACTCATTAGTCCATGGGGTCTTTTTAACTACCTCTCCTATCTTTTCATTTAAGAGCCCAGATTTTCCAATGTTGAGATCAATTATTATTGTGATAACACATGGAACTGGGTAGTCCATATCGATTAATGGGAAGGAGAAATCTTATTGACCAAGACCTCTTTTAGCAGCTTACTTCTAAATGGCACACTCATTAGAATTGAAAGAAGAATCAATAGAGCAAAGGAAATTTACAGATAGTGGCTATGAAATCTCCTACTATTCATTATTTTCTTGATTGCCTTTTCTGGAATACTTGTGGTAAGGATCTTGGTCTCTGTTATATTGAGAGAGAGAATTTTTTAAAATAATTTTCTATTTTAAGGTTCATCCCTTTATCCATCGTTATTAACTTAACAAGCATTAACATGTACTTACTACCTACTAGGAACATTTGTAAGAGCTCTACAGACAGTAATTCATTTAATCCTCTTAATACCTCACAATAGCATGCTAAATTGATACATGAGAAGCTGAGGCACAGATAGATAGGGTAACTCTCCTATAAGATACAGCTAATCTGGATCACATAGCTAATAAGTGACAGAGATAAAATTTGAATCCAAGTATTCCATCTCCACAGTCTGCATTTACTATGCTATGCTGATTTATCAGTTCATTTTATAAGGATAACAGTTAATTATGTTTTTTTTAAATGTTTATATTAACTAACGTATTTTAACTGGGAAGTTTCTGTGTCGGGGCGCTTTTGATGCAAGAAGCAGAAATGCACATATACTAGATAAGAAAAAAAAGAAATGTGTCCCAAATGTCTAACCAAATTTACCTGATACAGGAGCACAATTTTCACTCAAGTCCCTCAAGTGACTGATTCCCATCCTTTCACTTTCTCTCTAGGTTATTACTGTTTTTTCATATCTGCTTCTCTTGGTTTCTGCTTCCTTTAATTCTTTCTGTACAAACTCCCTTAGTGTGATGTTAGTTGTTATTTCCCAATTAGCCTGACTTCCAGATATTCTTGATGGAATTATCCAGGTTTCACATTCATGTTAGATATTTCATAACTCTGTGCACCACAATGTAAAGAGATAGCTACATTTTCTGTGATGGGTTATCTGTGATGAGGGTGGCACTCTGACCACCATTTCCATCCACGCCTGGGCGCTCTTCCCTGTTTAGTTCTGAGTTAGATATTTCCAATGATGGGAATTTCCTGGAGATTTAGAAGGTAGAATAAAATATAATTCCTGTAAGGCCATGGGTGTTAGACCCAGAGGCTTCATCAGTGGTTTAACTTTGATGTTTATTCCACAAATTCCCTTAATGCAAAGTCAGCAGCTTCTCAGACTATCTCCTAGCTTCCGTCTGCCTTGTGGAGAACATTTTAGATTTTCTCATGAACTCTTTTTGTCTCACCTGCAGTCCTGTGCTTTGGTCCAAGATCTACATGTGTGTAGATCTACGTGAGTGTAGACTTTGGGAAGCAACTACCCAGATCTGCAGGAGTATCTTTCTTAACTTGCTCTTCTCCAGGTCTTCTAACAGTTGCTGAAAGTCATGATTTCATTTAAACCCTTTTTAACAAGAAAACATATATTTGTTTCCTGAATAAACCTTTAGTGATATATCCTTGTAATATCTCATGCCAGTTATGCCAGTTTCGTTTGTCACATGCAATATTTACTAAAATAATGGAATAATAATGAGCCAATAATGTAATTTAGAAGATGCTGCTTATCCTTAGGAGAATGCCAGTGTACCAAAGGTTTTTTTTCTGCTTTATCTCTAACAATATTTTAATGGCTTAAACTACCTACATTACCATGTATGGATATAATAGTACTTCTGCTTGAATGCATTTTTGGATAACTCAATTATGGAAAATAGAGACTGCTAATCCTTAAGAGAACACTAATGCCAGTGTCCCCTGAAATTAATGCATGTAGAGTAGACTCATATTATTAAGAAGTAATTTAAATTTTTTTGGACTGGATTTAAAATCTCCCTTCAGGGCCAGAAACAGAAAAGAAGGGAAAGGCGTGCAAAAATGGAATGCTACTTGTTAAGGGAAATTCAATACATTAAAAATTTCTGAGCCTGCATACCTAAGTAAAACTGTATTAAAAGATCAATATAGTTGGCTATGTTGTGTTTTCAGTCTTATGGGTTTTTTTTTTCTGCGATAACAGTTTCAACTCTTAATGAAAAGGTATCTATATAAAATAAAAAGATAATCAAACCAGAAAGTAAATCTAAGTCAAGCTTACTTCATAGAGATGTTAATGATAAGACCAGAAGATGAATGAGGAGACAGACAAAAGTTTAATGGACCCCAATATGTTGGGTGCCAGTAATTACTCCCTTCTTCATCACTTTTATAAGAAATTGCATGCAGAGGAAATAAATATGAGGAAGAGATAAAGCCACTCAAAACAGTTTCAAAAACAGTAGACTTCAAAATTAAAGCAATTGTCTTAATGCAATCACTATTTTAAATATTTAAGAAGACATTTTTTCTAACTTTATAAATTTGTTAAATTCTAAAACTAAATTCAATATTTCAAAATGAGAAATGTTTTATTTTCATACTGTATCTGTAAAATTACTAAGTAAATGTTCAGTAATCTTCTCATTTTATCTTCATAATCTACTGCTTGAACCCTGGAAGTGGTTGAGAGAGGGAGAGAGAGGCAGAGAGAAATTTTAAGAAATTAGTTTAAGCAACTAATTTGCATGATTCTGGAGGCTGATGAATCAAACATTTGTAGGACAGGCCAGTAGCTGGAAGCTCAGAAAGGGTTTCTATTGCAGTCTTGAAGATGGATCCCTCCTTTACTGGAAACCTTAATTTTTGCTCTCACAATCTTCAACTGATTGGATAAGGCTTACCTATATTATGAAGAATAATCCTCATTATAAAGAATAAAGTCAACTGATTGGAAATGGCATCTACAAAATACTTTTACAGCAATATCCAGACGAGTGTTTCACCAAAGAACTGGGCCCTGAAGGCTAGCCAGGTTGACACATAAAATTAACCATCTATAGGCATACCAGAAACTCTCATCATAAATGGAAGATAGTTGCAGATAGGAAAAAAAGGCAATTGTAAAATTAAGATGGCTCACAAAACACAACTTGAGAATGTCTTTTTATAAGTAAATGGATGTACCTACCACACTGTAACACCTGTAGTATAGTGCTTAAAGATATATGTATAAAAGGCATTTCTAAGAGTGCTACTTCAGCAAAAGAGACTATCAACAGAGTAAACAGGCAACCCACAGAACAGGAGAAAATATTCACAAACTAGGCATGTGTCAAAGGTCTAATATCCTGAATCTATAAGGAACTTAAACAATTCAACAAGCAAAAAACAAATATCCCCATTAAAAGTAGGTGAAAAACATTACCACACACACACACTCCTCAAAGAAGACATACAAGCAACCAACAATCATGAAATAATGCTCAAGATTGCTAATCATTAGAGAAATGCAACTGAAACTACAATGAAATACCATCTCACACCAATTGAAATGGCTGCTATTAAAAAGTCAAAAAATAGCACATGCTGGCAGGGCTGCAGAGGAAAGGGAATGCTTGTGCACTGTTGGGAATGTAAATTAGTTCAGCCACTGTGGGACCCATTTTGGAGATTTCTCAAAGAAGTAAAAGCAGAACTACCATTCAACTCAGCAATCCCATTACTAGGTATATTACCCAAAGAAAAACAAATTATTCTACCAAAAAGACACATGCCCTTGCATGTTCATCACAGCACTATTCACAATAGCAAAGACATGGACTCAACCTAGGTGTCCATTGGTGAATTTAGAGAAAATGTTACATATAGACACACCATCGAATACTGCACAGTCATAAAAAAGAATGAAATCATTTCCTTTGCAGCAACATGGAGGCAGCTGCAGGCCATTATCATAAGTGAATTAACTCAGTAACAGAAAACCAAATATAACATGTTCTCACTTGTAAGTGGAAGCTAAACATTGGGTGCACATGGACATAAAGATATAAACAATAAACACCGGGGACTACTAGATGGGGAGAAAAGGAGGGGGGCCAAGGATTGAAAAACCATTGGGTACTATGCTCACTACCTGGGTGAGAAAGTCATTCATACCTCGAACCTCAGCATCCTGGAATATACCCATGGAGCAAACCCTGAATCTAAAATAAAAGTTGAAGCTATAATAAAATAAAGTAGTACTACTTCAACAGTGTTAGTTCAGTGAATGGATATGCCAGTCTCACCAAAATACATGTCAAGAACTGGTTATTATTTATATTTGCTGTATAGATTTATGAGGTATAGGTGATGTTTTGACATGTATGCATTGCAGAATGATTAAATGAAGATAATTAGCATATATTTGTCACCATACTTACCATTTTTTTGTATGTGTGAAAACATTTGAGGTCTACTGTCTTTGCAATTGTCAAGTACTATATACAGCACATTATTATTAAATATAGTCACAATGCTGTACAATAGATTTCCAGAACTTATTCCTCCCGTCTAACTGAAGTTATGTGTCCTTTGACCAGCATCTCCCCTTCCCCACCCCTACCTCTTGTCAGCCCCTGGTAACCATCATTCTGCTCTCTACTCCTGTGAGTTCAACTTTTTAGATTCCACATATAAGTAAGATCATGCAGAACTTTTCCCTCTGTACTTGGCTCATTTTACATAACATAATTTCTTCCAAGTTTGTTCCTGTTGTTGTAAATGACGGGATTGTCTTTTTTTAAGGCTGAATATTATTCCATTATGTATGTGCACGTGTGTATCTGTGTGTGTGTGGATGTGTGTGTGTAATTTTTTTCATTTATCTGTTGATAGACACAGACCGATTTTATACCTTGGTTATTGTGAATGATGCCACAATAAACATGAGAGCGCAGACATCTCTTTGACATACTGATGTGATTTCCTTTAGATGTGTAAGCAGAAGTGAAATTGCTGGATCCTATGGTAGTTCTAGTTGTTAAGTTTTTAAGCAACCTCCATGCTGTTTTGCATAGCGGCCACAACACTTTACATTCCCATCAACGGTATATAAGAGTTACCTTTTCTTCACATCTTTGTCAACACTTGGTATTGCTTGCCTTTTGTATAATAATGATTCTAATAGGCATGAGTGATATCTCATTGCAGTTTTGATTTGCATTTACCTGATGATTAGTGATGTTGAACATTTTTCCAGGTACCCATGACCATTTGTGTCTTCTTCTGAGAAGAGTCTATTCAGGTCCTTTGCCCATTTTGTTCTTGTTTTCTTGTTATTGAATTGAGTTCCTTATATATTTTGTATATTCACCCCTTATCAGGTGTGTGGTTTGCGGATATTCTCTCCCAAGCTGCAGGCTGTCTCTTCTCTGTTAATTGTTTCCTTTGTCGTGAAGAAGGTTGTTAGTTTGGTGTAATCTCATTTGTTTAGTTTTGCTTTAGTTCCTTGTAATTTGGGTATCCTATCCAAAAAAAAATTTGCCAAGACCAATGTCAAGCAGCTTTTCCCCTATTTTTTCTTCTAGTAATTTTTACAGCTTTGAGTTATCCATTAAGTCTTTAATGTATTGGGGATACTTTTTAGTGTCATAAAAAACTTATATAGTCACCAACTTTTGATATCATATTTCAGTAAGAGTATGGATCATGGACCTGCAGCTGGGTAATCTAGCACAAGTAATTAACTTCTCCATGTCTTAGGTTTCTCATAGGTGAAATGGAGCCAATAATAGTACATGCCTCATAGGTTTTGTAAAGATTATTAACAATATATAAAGTGCTTAGAAGAGTGCCTACTCATAGGACGTGTCACTGCTGTTATCATTATTAAAAACAAACTCCTTTTGGTAAGAATGTTATTTCATAACAGCAGACATTTCATTATCAATTGACCTTTAAAAATAGTTTCTAAATAAACAGTTACTATTGTGTTTTTGAAACTACCACTGCCATTTAGCCATTTATTAAAGTTTAACCATCATTAAAGTTAAATGATAACTTTAAAATAATGAAAGGTAAACACTTAACATGACAAAAGAATCATATTTAATATAATGTGTAGCCAAACATTTCAAAATTTAGGTTAGGCATCGGATAATTTAAAATGAGGATGGGCTAGAAAATAGAAGCCAAAGAGGAAGGAATATTATATGTCTAAACCCTTTTTTTTTATTTTTCAGAGGCTTAGAATGTCTCTGAAAATTCTCCCCCCAAAATTAAAACCAATTATGTTAACATTTAAGAATCAAAAAACCAAAGGATATCAACCATTTCATATATGTATATCATATATATCATATATATGATGGATTATATATGGAATTCATGTATTATATATACACATAAAATATATTATACATAAAATACATACAATGTGTGTGCATATATATATAAAATGTATGGATTTCATAACATCTCGTGGTTTGCCTTAATTATACGCAATAAAATTTATGTTCTAGAACAGGAAATCTTTTATTACTCTGTTGAATACTTACTATTGACTAAAGTCACTGGATATTCACAATTTACCAAATTAGTGCAAGGTAACACAACAGATGACTTTAGCCTGCTGTATCAGGTTTCTTAATATCCAGCATTCACTCAAACACACAAGTGTAAAAAGTTGTGTCTGAACAATTTCTACTTCTCTTATGAACATTAATGTAGTCATGCATGCATAATATCTCTGTAGGTATAGATAAAATACATAATGCTGGTAATTGAAAATATAATATGTTAGATAAACTTTTATGCAAAATGAGGCAAGGGGACTGCAGCCTATTATTTTAAGTAATTGTGGATCTTAAACATTATAATAATAGAGATTGAGAATCGTATATTGGTGATTCCCATAATGTAAAGTGTAAACCTTTACAATATCATGATATGAAATATCATTAAGTTTAAACATTAGCTTTGCTCTACCTGTGGAAATAAAATTATTTAAATAGCACTATGGTTATTTTACTTATAAAAGTAGACATCTTCATAGATGTAGGTAAAAGTTACAGGCTTCTTTATAGCTAATGCTCTCTTCTGGGTAAAAGAGAATCGTTTATTGGATGAAATAAAATTTGATTTAATCTTAACATAAAACAGAATTGGTATTATACATGTAGAAATGGAAAGTTTTTTTATTTTATATATATATATATACTGTATTCTTTTAATATATTTTCGCTGTAATTTAAAACTATTTAATTATTTTTCTTAAATTTTTAAGCTAATATTACCAGGTAAATATTTAAATATAAGAAAAAACATGGGCCTAAATCTTAAGAGCTCTAAAGACCATAAATGCCAGTTCTTTCAGTTTTCCATTAAATTGAAGCCATTGGCCCTTGCCTCTTAGTCCAAGGTCATTTATCAGTCTCACAATGCTTCTGTTTTCAAGCATAAATAAACAATTTACATCTGGCTCTATAGACATGTATACAACAGGTATTATTTAAACACCTATTATATGCCAGGCATTGTTCCAGAATCAGAAATACATCAATTTCTAAAAATCTAGATTATAAACAGCTTAAATTTGAAAAGGGATAGATTTTGACACAGATAAATGAGTATGATAACTTTTCCTAAGTGTTTTATTAGATGTAGGCAGCCACTGAATATGGAGTTTTCAATTATATCTGAATTAGGGGCCGTGGAGTGAGTGTGAAACTTACACCAAATATTGAACAATGACTAGGTATTTGCTAAGCAACATATAAAAGTACAGTGAATAATCAGAATGGTTGGAACATAGGGTTCAAATAGACCAAGAGAGGATAATAGGAGAACAAAGTGGGGTGTAGGAAGAGAAGGCAGAGTTGGAATCACAGATGGCTTTTTTAAGCAATGTGAATAAATGTTGATGTATCATTATTTTTTATCTTATAAACTCAAACAATATTCTCCCCCTCCTTCTAGCTGCAGCAAAGTCAGAAGTACATTTGACAAGAAAGAGCACTCTGCATCATTCCCCTAAAAAAATTCAATCTTGATATATTAATATCCATCTCTATATCTGTCCATGCCAATGCAGGCACACTCATACTACGTTCATAGTAGATTTGGACTATCACATTTGGCAGGCATTTGCCTAATTCTTATTTCCTTAATTGACTGCCCTGTACTCTTTCTTGAAACATGGAACTTGCCAACTCCTTTAGTCTCAGGCAGACCATGAGAAGACCTAACCCACTGCCACTTACTACACAGGTTAACAGTAGATTTGGGTTTTATGAACTCTTCTATTTTTAACCACTATATAAATCCACTTTCAGAAATAAACAAACTATTTTTATCACATATTTCAAAAATCTCTAAAATATGATTAGTTCTTTATTTTCTTCAAATTTGTTTTGACAGATTAGTCATTAGAATTTTTAGTTACAAATAATTTCTGAGAGATGTTACCTCTATTTATCACCTGTTTCAAAGCACAAAATTCAGAAAATCATATTCCCAAAATAAAAGTACAATATTGGTAGCTTGTTTTCAAAAGGTAAACAAACACACACACATACACACACAAAGAAAAAAACTTTAAAAACCACAAGTGTCATCAATGAAATACTTAATGAAAAACAGCTTCATCTAATATTTTTCTCTGTCCCTTGTGGTAGATATAGTTAAGAAGTATAAAGTGACAATGTTATTCTCTGGCAAGACATGCTATTAAAGATAGCCGAGGAAACTTCACATATCTTATGTGAACACATTGCTGATGTCAACAGAGTAATTTAAAGTGACTTGAAATTTAGGCAACTTTTTAAATGTTAGTGTCAGTGTAGTTTCTGTGAAGCTTTCCTCATACACCAGCAATTGTTCCACGGGGAAGACCTAGTAATATTTTCATAGATAGCAATGTCCCCATAATGATGTTGATGAAATGAATTGAGGAGTAATGTCCTATTTTAAAAATTAAATCATTTTTTTCTAATCATGGCTAATTAATTTATCTGTTACTGGTTTATCCCTTATAGGTATAAGTACCATTATCATCCCAAGATATGATTTCCAACTTTTTATGAGTCTTATAGATCACCTATATTCCTTCAGTAAGAAGGAACAGGCTGACATAATATTTAAGTCTTGAGCAGAGATGAGGTATTGGAAGGGAGGAATTGAAGATAACATGACATTTTATGTCTGAGTAAATGAGAGAAAAAAAATCTTCATTGGCAGAAAGATTGATTTTCCGTGTACATGTTCTATCAATTACTACAAGAGAGGTGTTGATGTCTCCTATTATGTGTGGAAAGATCTATTTCTCTTTTCAGTTCTATTAAATTTTGCTCTATATATTGTGAAGTTCTGTGATTAGTTCATTTATGTTTCTGGCTTTTATGTTTCTTAGAGAACTGATCCTTTTATCATTGTATAGTATTTCTTTTCAGTCCTGGTAAATTTCTCGTTCTAAAGTTTACTTTGTCTGAAATTAATGTAATAGTTTTAGTTCTTTTTCTAAAATTTGCTATTTGAATGTTATATATGTTTTTATCAGTTTTCTTTTAATGAATTTATTACACCTTTGTTTTTAAATTAACCTTGTTTTGTGGGTAGCCCATAGTCGGGACTTGCTTTTTTAATCCCATTTGACAGTTTATGTCTTTTAATTGGTTATTAGACTGTTAATCATTGATGTTAATATTGATATAATTGTATTAAAATACCACTTCAATAGTTAATTCTTATTTTTTTCTTCCCTTTCTTGGTTAATAAGATTTTTCAAGATTCAATGTATCCATACTATTGACTTACTCATAGCTTTAAATATTTTAAATATTGTTCTAGGACTTATCATGTATATCTTTAAACAACTAGAATCTTCCTTCAAATAGTATTCCATTTCATGTGTGGAGTTAAGTATCTTACAATTGTATAGATTCACAATGCTTTCTTTCATCCTTTATGCTGATTTTTCATCCATTTTATTTTTACATGTGCTATAAAAGTATTACTACTCTTTTGCTTTAAAAAGTCAGTTTCTTTTTGGAACAATTAAAATGAAGAGATATAAGTTGCATTTTTACCTTTATTTATTCCATTTTTTTTGTATTTTTATGTAGATCCCCGTTTCCGTCAAATAATGTAATACATCTGCTTAAGATCTTCCTTAACATTCCTTTCAGCGCAAATCTGTTAGTAAAAAAATTCTCTCAGTTTTTGCCTGTTAAGAAAAGACAGAAAGAAAGAGGGCAGAGTCTTTATTTCACCTTAAATTTTAAAAGATATTTTAATGAGTTGCCAATGAACACTCTGATATAAGAGTAAGAGTGGCACAAGAGCAGATGTCAATTTTCTGCTATGTGACAAAAATTCTGGGTAGCAAACAATAACCATGCTGTATTAGAATTATTCATCTAAGGATTAGGAGATATTTCCTCTGCAAATTAAAGTGATGGAATTAATAAGAATTGGGTAGCTACTTTTAATAACTAGATCTTAGGTAAAAGTAAGTCCATATAAACAAAAAGCCACTTCCCTTATATTAACAACCTTAGAGCAAAGGGAGCAGTGCAGGGTAGGAGAAATGCAGAAGAATTGACTCCTGGTCTAGGGGGAGTGCTATAGAATGTAGATTGCTTGACTCTATAATGGTTTTATTGAGCTAGAGTTTAACTCATTGACTTCCACCTCTGCTCAAAAGACACAGCTTTGGAATCTAATAATGATTAAGCCACGGTTCAAAAGTGCCAATATGCACTGTCAATTATGTTCACTGGAAAATGAATTTGCCCTGGTTTTAAGACTGGGAAAATAGAAAAATATGCAACTGGTACCACTATTTATTATTCTACCAATTCTTCTAAAAAGGAGAATTTTTTTTTTCCTTTTGAGAGACAGATGTTGACTGATCATTTTCTAGATGCAAAGTTTAAGAAAAATTGGGATAAGGTTCATTACCTTGTCTTAATCTAATTCGGGGGAAAATGGAAACAAACGTTTAAAGAATTCTAAAATTTAGATTTAGATTTATCTATTTGTCAAGACCAAATAAAAATAAATGACCTTTTATTCCATTGGCAATGTGAATATTTTATGTTCTTCCACGTGCTTTTAGCAGATATCCTAAATCTGTGATTCTTAGTTTACTTGCAGGTAGTGTATTTCCAGCTTTTAAAAAGTGAGATAATTATTATTTTGCTGCTGAAAGAACATCAGATTACAGTGAAACAAAATGCAGTGAAACAGCTAACATTTTAAAAAGAGTAAGAAAACGATCGAGACAACATGAGTGTGTGCAGGTATGTCTGTAATTGTGATGTTTTTAAAAGAAAAGGAAACTGGGTGGGGTAGTGTGTGCCTGTAGTCCCAGCTACTCTAGGGGCTGAGGCAGGAGGATCGATTGAGTTCAGGCATTGGAGGCTGCAGTGGCCTATGGTATAGAAACACTGTATGTCAGCCTGGGTGACAGAAGGAGGTCTTGTAATGACAACAATAACAACAACAACAACAACAACAACTAATTTTTTTTTCTCAATAATCTTAAAATCTCTCAATGTACATATTCAAAGTACAATAGGGCCTCTCTCCTACCATAGTCCATAGGTTCTTGGAAACTGCAACTTCAATGTGAAACAAGTTTTGCCATAGGCTAATGATATAAATAAGAGGTAAGTTCCTAGGCATATTTCTGGTCACAAAAACATCACTACATTTCTAAATAAAGTCCAAAATATAGCGCCACTGCACTCCAGCATGGGTGACAGAGTGAGCCTCCATCTCAAAACAAACAAACGAAAAAACCACACACTGCTAATGTTCAACATTAAAATAAACTTTAGCTATACATATATTTAAGAAATAACAATTTCAAAATTATGTAATTATTTTCCTTCTTATTCCAGTTCAGGGTGGCAGGTGCTGGAGGCCATCCAGGCAGCTGAGGGTGCAAGGTGGGCACCAGTCCTGGACCGGACGCCATCCCATTGTAGAGCACATTCACATCCACACCCCCTCCTCCACACACACACACAGTCACTCACACTGAGACAATCTCTACATGCCAATTCACCTAACTTTGGCATGTGGGAGGAAACCAGAGTACTAGGCTAAATGCAGACAAAGGGAGGAATGTTTTATCATTCATGATATTTTCTATCAGGATGATACTAAACATAAAATTAACTCCTACATAAGCATTTTTACAGTAGTAATGCTCATGCAAAATTACATTACATGGGAATAAACATAACAAGAAATGTGCATATCCTATGTAAGGAAATTTCAAACATAAAAGTTGAGCTTTAAGAAATGAAAAGGCATACTAAGATTGTGTGTAATTATATTCAACATCATGAAAACATCAATTCTCTTTAATTTTTACTTTTTAATGTTATTTTACATACTGTATCTGAAATGACTGGTTCTAATATGCATATGAAAAAGAGAAGCAGGGGGCGGAGCAAGATGGCCGAATAGGAGCAGCTCCAGTCTCCAACTCCCAGCGCGAGCGACACAGAAGACCGGTGATTTCTGCATTTTCAACTGAGGTACTGGGTTCATCTCACTGGGGAGTGCCAGACGATCGGTGCTGGTCAGCTGCCGCAGCCCGACCAGCAAGAGCTGAAGCAGGGCGAGGCATTGCCTCACCTGGGAAGCGCAAGGGGGAAGGGAGTCCCTTTTCCTAGCCAGGGGAACTGAGACACACAACACCTGGAAAATCGGGTAACTCCCACCCCAATACTGCGCTTTAAGCAAACAGGCACACCAGGAGATCATATCCCACACCTGGCCGGGAGGGTCCCAAAACCACGGAGCCTCCCTCATTGCTAGCGCAGCAGTCTGTGATCTACCGGCAAGGCAGCAGCCAGGCTGGGGGAGGGGCGCCCGCCATTGCTGAGGCTTAAGTAGGTAAACAAAGGTGCTGGGAAGCTCGAACTGGGTGGAGCTCACAGCAGCTCAAGGAAACCTGCCTGTCTCTGTAGACTCCACCTCTGGGGACAGGGCACCATAAACTAAACAAACGCAGCAGACACCTCTGCAGACGCAAACGACTCTGTCTGACAGCTTTGAAGAGAGCAGTGGATCTCCCAACATGCAGGTTGAGATCTGAGAAGGGACAGACTCCCTGCTCAAGTGGGTCCCTGACCCCTGAGTAGCCTAACTGGGAGACATCCCCCACTAGGGGCAGTCTGACACCCCACACCTCACAGGGAGGAGTACACCCCTGAGAGGAAGCTTCCAAAGCAAGAATCAGACAGGTACACTCGCTGTTCAGAAATATTCTATCTTCTGCAGCCTCTGCTGCTGATACCCAGGCAAACAGGGTCTGGAGTGGACCTCAAGCAATCTCCAACAGACCTACAGCTGAGGGTCCTGACTGTTAGAAGGAAAACTATCAAACAGGAAGGACACCTACACCAAAACCACATCAGTACATCACCATCATCAAAGACCAGAGGCAGATAAAACCACAAAGATGGGGAAAAAGCAGGGCAGAAAAGCTGGAAATTCAAAAAATAAGAGCGCATCTCCCCCGGCAAAGGAGCGCAGCTCATCGCCAGCAACGGATCAAAGCTGGATGGAGAATGACTTTGACGAGATGAGAGAAGAAGGCTTCAGTCCATCAAATTTCTCAGAGCTAAAGGAGGAATTACGTACCCAGCGCAAAGAAACTAAAAAATCTTGAAAAAAAAGTGGAAGAATTGATGGCTAGAGTAATTAATGCAGAGAAGGTCCTAAACGAAATGAAAGAGATGAAAACCATCACACGAGAAATACGTGACAAATGCACAAGCTTCAGTAACCGACTCGATCAACTGGAAGAAAGAGTATCAGCGATTGAGGATCAAATGAATGAAATGAAGCGAGAAGAGAAACCAAAAGAAAAAAGAAGAAAAAGAAATGAACAAAGCCTGCAAGAAGTATGGGATTATGTAAAAAGACCAAATCTACGTCTGATTGGGGTGCCTGAAAGTGAGGGGGAAAATGGAACCAAGTTGGAAAACACTCTTCAGGATATCATCCAGGAGAACTTCCCCAACCTAGTAGGGCAGGCCAACATTCAAATCCAGGAAATACAGAGAACGCCACAAAGATACTCCTCGAGAAGAGCAACTCCAAGACACATAATTGCCAGATTCACCAAAGTTGAAATGAAGGAAAAAATCTTAAGGGCAGCCAGAGAGAAAGGTTGGGTTACCCACAAAGGGAAGCCCATCAGACTAACAGCAGATCTCTCAGCAAAAACTCTACAAGCCAGAAGAGAGTGGGGGCCAATATTCAACATTCTTAAAGAAAAGAATTTTAAACCCAGAATTTCATATCCAGCCAAACTAAGTTTCATAAGTGAAGGAGAAATAAAATCCTTTACAGATAAGCAAATGCTTAGAGATTTTGTCACCACTAGGCCTGCCTTACAAGAGACCCTGAAGGAAGCACTCAACATGGAAAGGAACAACCGGTACCAGCCATTGCAAAAACATGCCAAAATGTAAAGACCATCGAGGCTAGGAAGAAACTGCATTAACTAACGAGCAAAATAACCAGTTAATATCATAATGGCAGGATCAAGTTCACACATAACAATATTAACTTTAAATGTAAATGGACTAAATGCTCCAATTAAAAGACACAGACTGGCAAACTGGATCAAGAGTCAAGACCCATCAGTCTGCTGTATTCAGGAGACCCATCTCACATGCAGAGACATACATAGGCTCAAAATAAAGGGATGGAGGAAGATTTACCAAGCAAATGGAGAAAAAAAAAAAGCAGGGGTTGCAATACTAGTCTCTGATAAAACAGACTTTAAACCATCAAAGATCAAAAGAGACAAAGAAGGCCATTACATAATGGTAAAGGGATCAATTCAACAGGAAGAGCTAACTATCCTAAATATATATGCACCCAATACAGGAGCACCCAGATTCAAAAAGCAAGTCCTTAGAGACTTACAAAGAGACTTAGACTCCCATACAATAATAATGGGAGACTTCAACACTCCACTGTCAACATTAGACAGATCAACGAGACAGAAAGTTAAGAAGGATATCCAGGAATTGAACTCATCTCTGCAGCAAGCAGACCTAATAGACATCTATAGAACTCTCCACCCCAAATCAACAGAATATACATTCTTCTCAGCACCACATCATACTTACTCCAAAATCGACCACGTAATTGGAAGTAAAGCACTCCTCAGCAAATGTACAAGAACAGAAATTATAACAAACTGTCTCTCAGACCACAGTGCAATCAAACTAGAACTCAGGACTAAGAAACTCAATCAAAACCGCTCAACTACATGGAAACTGAACAACCTGCTCCTCAATGACTACTGGGTACATAACGAAATGAAGGCAGAAATAAAGATGTTCTTTGAAACCAATGAGAACAAAGATACAACATACCAGAATCTCTGGGACACATTTAAAGCAGTGTGTAGAGGGAAATTTATAGCACTAAATGCCCACAAGAGAAAGCAGGAAAGATCTAAAATTGACACTCTAACATCGCAATTAAAAGAACTAGAGAAGCAAGAGCAAACACATTCGAAAGCTAGCAGAAGGCAAGAAATAACTAAGATCAGAGCAGAACTGAAGGAGATAGAGACACAAAAAACCCTCCAAAAAATCAATGAATCCAGGAGTTGGTTTTTTGAAAAGATCAACAAAATTGACAGACCACTAGCCAGACTAATAAAGAAGAAAAGAGAGAAGAATCAAATCGACGCAATTAAAAATGATAAAGGGGATATCACCACCGACCCCACAGAAATACAAACTACCATCAGAGAATATTATAAACACCTCTACGCAAATAAACTGGAAAATCTAGAAGAAATGGATAATTTCCTGGACACTTACACTCTTCCAAGACTAAACCAGGAAGAAGTTGAATCCCTGAGTAGACCAATAGCAGGCTCTGAAATTGAGGCAACAATTAATAGCCTACCAACCAAAAAAAGTCCAGGACCAGATGGATTCACAGCTGAATTCTACCAGAGGTACAAGGAGGAGTTGTACCATTCCTTCTGAAACTATTCCAATCAATAGAAAAAGAGGGAATCCTCCCTAACTCATTTTATGAGGCCAACATCATCCTGATACCAAAGCCTGGCAGAGACACAACAAAAAAAGAGAATTTTAGACCAATATCCCTGATGAACATCGATGCAAAATCCTCAATAAAATACTGGCAAACCGGATTCAGCAACACATCAAAAAGCTTATCCACCATGATCAAGTGGGCTTCATCCCTGGGATGCAAGGCTGGTTCAACATTCGCAAATCAATAAACATAATCCAGCATAGAAACAGAACCAAAGACAAGAACTACATGATTATCTCAATTGATGCAGAAAAGGCTTTTGACAAAATTCAACAGCCCTTCATGCTAAAAACGCTCAATAAATTCGGTATTGATGGAACGTACCTCAAAATAATAAGAGCTATTTATGACAAACCCACAGCCAATATCATACTGAATGGGCAAAAACTGGAAAAATTCCCTTTGAAAACTGGCACAAGACAGGGATGCCCTCTCTCACCACTCCTATCCAACATAGTGTTGGAAGTTCTGGCTAGGGCAATCAGGCAAGAGAAAGAAATCAAGGGTATTCAGTTAGGAAAAGAAGAAGTCAAATTGTCCCTCTTTGCAGATGACATGATTGTATATTTAGAAAACCCCATTGTCTCAGCCCAAAATCTCCTTAAGCTGATAAGCAACTTCAGCAAAGTCTCAGGATACAAAATTAATGTGCAAAAATCACAAGCATTCTTATACACCAGTAACAGACAAACAGAGAGCCAAATCAGGAATGAACTTCCATTCACAATTGCTTCAAAGAGAATAAAATACCTAGGAATCCAACTTACAAGGGATGTAAAGGACCTCTTCAAGGAGAACTACAAACCACTGCTCAGTGAAATAAAAGAGGACACAAACAAATGGAAGAACATACCATGCTCATGGATAGGAAGAATCAATATCGTGAAAATGGCCATACTGCCCAAGGTAATTTATAGATTCAATGCCATCCCCATCAAGCTACCAATGAGTTTCTTCACAGAATTGGAAAAAACTGCTTTAAAGTTCATATGGAACCAAAAAAGAGCCCGCATCTCCAAGACAATCCTAAGTCAAAAGAACAAAGCTGGAGGCATCACGCTACCTGACTTCAAACTATACTACAAGGCTACAGTAACCAAAACAGCATGGTACTGGTACCAAAACAGAGATATAGACCAATGGAACAGAACAGAGTCCTCAGAAATAATACCACACATCTACAGCCATTTGATCTTTGACAAACCTGAGAGAAACAAGAAATGGGGAAAGGATTCCCTATTTAATCAATGGTGCTGGGAAAATTGGCTAGCCATAAGTAGAAAGCTGAAACTGGATCCTTTCCTTACTCCTTATACGAAAATTAATTCAAGATGGATTAGAGACTTAAATGTTAGACCTAATACCATAAAAATCCTAGAGGAAAACCTAGGTAGTACCATTCAGGACATAGGCATGGGCAAAGACTTCATGTCTAAAACACCAAAAGCAACGGCAGCAAAAGCCAAAATTGACAAATGGGATCTCATTAAACTAAAGAGCTTCTGCACAGCAAAAGACACTACCATCAGAGTGAACAGGCAACCTACAGAATGGGAGAAAATTTTTGCAATCTACTCATCTGACAAAGGGTTAATATCCAGAACCTACAAAGAACTCAAACAAATTTACAAGAAAAAAACAAACAACCCCATCAAAAAGTGGGCAAATGATATGAACAGACATTTCTCAAAAGAAGACATTCATACAGCCAACAGACATATGAAAAAATGCTCATCATCACTGGCCATCAGAGAAATGCAAATCAAAACCACAATGAGATACCATCTCACACCAGTTAGAATGGCAATCATTAAAAAGTCAGGAAACAACAGGTGCTGGAGAGGATGTGGAGAAATAGGAACACTTTTACACTGTTGGTGGGATTGTAAACTAGTTCAACCATTATGGAAACAGTATGGCGATTCCTCAAGGATCTAGAACTAGATGTACCATATGACCCAGCCATCCCATTACTGGGTATACACCCAAAGGATTACAAATTATGCTGCTATAAAGACACATGCACACGTATGTTTATTGCAGCACTATTCACAATAGCAAAGACTTGGAATCAACCCAAATGTCCATCAGTGACAGATTGGATTAAGAAAATGTGGCACATATACACCATGGAATACTATGCAGCCATCAAAAAGGATGAGTTTGTGTCCTTTGTAGGGACTTGGATGCAGCTGGAATCCATCATTCTTAGCAAACTATCACAAGAACAGAAAACCAAACACCGCATGTTCTCACTCATAGGTGGGAACTGAACAATGAGATCACTCGGACTCAGGAAGGGGAACATCACACACCGGGGCCTATCATGGGGAGGGGGGAGGGGGGAGGGATTGCATTGGGAGTTATACCTGATGTAAATGATGAGTTGATGGGTGCAGCACAGCAACATGGCACAAGTATACATATGTAACAAACCTGCACGTTATGCACATGTACCCTACAACTTAAAGTATAATAATAATAAATAAATTAAAAAAAATAAAAAAATAAAATAAAAAAAAATAAAAGTATATCCAAGTCAAAAAAAAAAAAAAAAGAAAAAGAGAAGCATAAAAAGGAAACACTGAAGGAAAAGAAAAAAGAGTAAACATGGGGAGAATATTCCTTGAGATAACAAAATATATTATTAAGCTTTAACAGAGCAATTTGAATCTGAGATATGACTGGACAAGAAAGAAAAATTAATAGAAAGGGAATCCAGTGATCTAGCCACATATAAATAATAACATATGATATGGTAGTGGCACCTCTCTAATCTTTCGATAAAATCTATTCATTATGTTTTTAAGATCCCAGGATAATATATATTTTTATTTTTCTTTCTCTATCTCTATCATCTCTACATATTATGCTATACAAAATTTCAAAAATCTAAAAATTTAAAAATGTAATCGTATTAAATAAATAAAAAAATAACGCCATAAAAGTATGTCAAAATGTATAAAAATGTAAACCTTGGAGGTAGGAAGGTTAGTCCAACTGACTCAAGATCTGAATTAGAAACAAATGAATGGGTCAGGCGGGTGCAGTGCCTCATGCCTATAATCCCATCACTTTGGGAGGCCAAAATGGGTGGATAACTTGAGCATAGGAGATCGAGACCAGACTGACCAACGTGGTGAACCCCATTTCTACTAAAAATACAAAATTAGCCAGGCATGGTGGTGGGTGCCTATAATCCCAGCTACTTGAGAGACTGAGGCAGGAGAATCACTTGAACCCAGGAGGTGGAGGTTGCAGTGAGTCAAGATTGCACCATTGCACTCCAGCCTGGGCAACAAGAGCAAAACTCCATCTCAATAAATAAATAAGTAATAAATAATATCTAAACATAAAATAAATATTTTTGAGTGGTTAATTAAAAACACACATAAAAATGTCAAATAAAAATAACACAGAGAACTAAATATTTGCAATTTATTGGTATAATCTTTCTGCTATATAAAAAGAAAACTATCAAAATTTCAATAAAAAAATGAAGGGTATGAACAAAGTAGGTACAGATCAGAAACTACAAGTGTTTCTTAAATGCATACAAATGTCAAAATATCTAGCCTCAATCATAATAAGAGAAATAAAGATTAAACACAGGCAGATGTATAGAGATATATTTTAACCCTATCATATTGATGATAATTTAAAAGTTTGATTATACTGTGATGTGGAGCATCACAGGATAATGAGGAAAAATTAGGTACTATCATGAATCATCATTGGTACACAACCCTTTAGAGGACAACTTGGTAATTTGGCAAAATTACAAATGCAGAGATTCTAGCGATTTGTCCAAAGGATAAATAGCCATTGGTTTATCCACTGGATATACTTATGCATGTCCGAAACAACATGATCTATGTTATTTATTGTACCATTGCCTATGAGAGTGCACGAATGGAAGCAAACAATGCAGTCCAAATTGCTGGTTAAATTAATTCTGATACATTCATATAATAGAATACTATGCTGCAAAACAATTATAAAGCTCTATATACTATTATATGGAAAAAAATCTCTTAATTTTTTTTCTGTGCAAGAGATAATGAGTAGAAGCATACCGATACTATAACTGACATTTGTGTGTAAAGGAGAAAATAAGAGTTATATATCCACGTTTATTTGGATAGTCACCAAGAAAATTTGGACTTGTTCAGAGAAAAAAATAAACAAAACTGAAATCCTTGGTTTTGAGATGTGTGAAGAAAATATGTCTATTACTTTTTGAAATATAAATTCTGCCATTTGTTCTGTATTCAGAAAGTTAAATACATTAATTTAATTTAATTATTTTACAGTTGGAGATATTGAATACTAATGGAAACTTCTGATGGTATAGCCTCAATACAAAGATAAACATTTTTCTTTCACCAGAATGCCAATTCCATGAGAAAAGGGATTATCTTTTGCTTACTAATGTATCTAAAGCACCTAGAATATTGCTTAGCACATAATAGATACTGAATATACATTGAATGAATAAATGAATAAATTAATGAATTAATAAAGCATATGTTAAGAACTATGTGGCCTGTATGTATGTATCTCCCGGTACTAGTTGAATGAAAGAAAGTGGTTCAATGAGTATTCGCTGTGACATGAACACACTTTTAGGCTTCCCAGTATCTTAATGGATCAATAATAGAAATAGAGTGTTATTTTTCCAGGCTCATATAGTTTAGAGAAACACTGTTTCAGAAGTGGCAAGCAAAGATAAAATTTTTACATTTCTAATTTCACTTATTAACTATACAAGAAATGCAAATGTATCTGCAGAAGAAAATAATAATTTTCTGAAAAAGTAAGAGGAAGGAAAGTTAAAATCGACCTTACCAGGATGGCAGTGGGTCAGTACTAGTTACACAGTCTATGATTTCTGAGTTGACGCTCAAGTAGGAGAACTCAGATATCAGTGGCAATTGATGCTACACTGGAATTTTCAAACCTGGAAGCGATCCAAGATTTTTATCTACTACGCTCTTCAGATAACTCAGGTGACCATATCTCTCGGTTTTCTAGAAGAGACGCATTTACATGTGTTATTCCAAGTAATTAAAAATCGCACTCTATTTTATTCTCAGAATTGCTCTGGTTTAAATGGTAATGTATTTTGTTACTCTTTCTACGTCTGTAACTTCAAAGGCCATGACCAATCAGAAGCAATGAATTCTGCAAGTATGCTGCTCCAGAAATTCTTCATTTCTCAGATTTACATTTCTTCAAGTCTTGGTAAAATTTAAACATTCAAAAGATATATATTGAAAAATATTGCTTTCATCTCTCCATTTTCTAATAAAGAAAGAATGCCATGATAAACATACTAACCCTACAATCATAGCTAAAAAACAGGAGCCACAATTTTAGAGCCACTTGGTATCAGAAGCTCTTTGCAGAGAGCATAGGTATAGAGGTTCTGTTTACAGTTATTTTTTTTTTCTTTTCAGCAGGATATTTTCCCTCTCCATCAAGAACAGTGCTTCTAATAAGTAAATTTGTCTTTGTTATTTAAGATTACCAATAGAGATTACCCTGATCCTAGGAAAACAATTTCAGGTCCTGGCAAATAGAAGACCTCTTCTCTCTCATTCAGGTGGATAACCTGAACAAGTCTCTTCAAACTCAAAGAGAACTCCTTTATTGAGCAGAATGTGCTGGGCTAGGCAGTGCTTGCTGATATATCCTCTTGATGTCCAGCGCTTGTGTCTTCTTCCACTGATGTGGTCCTCTCGACGTCCTGCCAGTTGTGTCTCTGCCTGCTAGCGTCTTGGGGTTTTTATAGGCACAGGATGGGGTTATGGTGGGTCACGGTAGTCTCGGGAAATGCAACATTTGGGCAGGAAAACAGAAATGACTGTCTTCACCTAGGTCTGTGGGCACAGACCTGGGGGTGGAGCCCTAGCCAGAGCACGCCCTCCCTTTCCCAGCACTTCCCTGCGCCCCCTCCAGTATCATCTCCCCCTGCTGAAGTGTCACGTGTAACTGCTGTTAGAATATGAACAATGACCAGTCTTAGCTACTTCCTGCTGACAGGTGGCATTGTTCTGGGTAAAACGGCAGTCAGATTCCTCCCAGAGGTCTCTGAGGGTTCCTAGCAAAGGGCAGCCATCGCCCAAAGCTCCAGTTGCCTGACTGTTTGGAGTATGATGGCTTCTAGGCATTAGAGAAAAAAAACAAGTTTTATAAGGTTAAGTATGCATAGGCTAAATATGTGTATTATACAAGAAAAGAATTTAGTGCTTAAGATTAAAAAGGAACCTGAAATATGCTAACAACAACAATGTATTCTGAGCTGTTTCACTCTGGTGAAAGAAATTAAACCTCATATGGGAGCGCATAAACGTTTAGAATGAGATGTTTTTGCCATATCTTTAGCAGTTAACAAGTGTAACTGGGGAATTCTGGGGTTTATGGGCTTACCTGGTGGCCATTAAAGCTTCTTTTTCTTTCCTGTATTTCCTTTCTCTTTCCCAGGCCTCCCTGTCTCTAAGACCAACGTGGCCAATTTCAGGATGTCCTTTAATTTACCATGTGGCCCCAGGGCCCATTTCTGTAGCTTCCTCCTGATGTTAGGAGTTGCCTGAGTAATAAATGTATCCTTTAGGGTTAGCTGCCCCTAGACAGAATGAGGAGATAGAGAGGTGTGATTTACCATGGCCTCTCTTAGCCTCTCTAGGAAGGAGGTAGGATTGTCATCAAATCCCTGGTTGATCATGGACCACTTAATGTAATTGAAAGGTTTGGTCTTAATCCTACATAAGCCCTCCGTTTTGCACACCTGAAAGTCTCTCCTATTCCAGTATTCCAAATCATCACTGAGATCTCATTTAGGGTCATCCATTGGTACTTTTTCTCTTCCAGTTGGATAATGTTCACCCCCTTCCTGGATGCTGTATGTGATGCAAAGCTCATCCACAAATCTCTCTGCTGCTCGCAGTGCTGCCTGTTTCTCAGTGTCTGTCAGGGTCTGATTCAAAAATAACGTAATGTTTCTCCAGGACAGTTCAAATATTTGGGTGAATTTCGGGAAAGCCTCTATATGTTTTTCAGGGTCATCTGAAAATCTGTCAAGAACCCCCTTAATTTGCTTTAAGTCTTGTAGGGAGACGGGGACCTGGACCTTACTTACAGATAGGGAAGTTAACCGAGGAATGATTCCTGCTGGCCGAAAACTGAAAATTCAGCAAGGCTTATTTGAGACACCATAATGCAACACAAACAGCCTCTTACTGGCCCAAATTCTCTGGGCACCTGTTGGAGGGGCAAGATGAGACTGGGGCTTGTTTAGGGTGATGATATCTAGGAGGAAGCAGGTGAGAGACTGATGCTGGATACGGAGGTTGGGGTGCACCTGGAGGAGCAGGGCTTGAGAGAGCTGGCTCCTCTGTTGTGGCTCCTCCGGGATTTGTATATTTAATTCCCTGGGCTTGCCCCTCGCAACCTTCCCTGAGACAGCAAACGAGAGGACTAGATCAATCCTACATTGTTGACGAAGTTCTTGATTGCCTTGCAAGGTACAGAAAGCTTTCACATACGGGGCCTCAGATCATCTACCCTCAGGTCCACAGAAAAGTTCCAATGGCCAGATGGTATTGAAATGAATAGTGCCTTCATGTGGCCAAGTCAGTCCTTGCTGTAAAGCATAATCTGGCCAAACCTCTGTGCAAACGGTTGTGAGACACTCTTCCTCCAGATTCTGAGGGTCAACGCAGTCCCAATGGTTCAGGATACACTCCAGCAGAATATAAACTGGGGGTGGTGAAGAGAACTGGCTGCCCACACTGAAAGACAGGAAATAGAGGCATTCCTCATTCCCTTCCTTCTTACAGTGAAAATTCAGGGTGTGATGGAGAGAAAAAGTGAGCGTCCTCCCTTCACCTTTCACCTCTTATCCCTGAGCCCCGGCGACCGTGGCAGGTGCCGGCTATAGGTGCTGATGTATGCACCCATGAAGCAGGCAAAACCTGGAGAATAGGAATTAACCAGCATCACCAGTGCCTCCCTTTCTCCCTGCTGTCAGCAAACTTTGAGTTTCCTGGACCTGTTTATGTCACGAAGCATGGTCTCGTTCCTTGGGGTGGGGGTTTTAGTCGTCAGGAATTGGTCCTGCTCATCTACATTGGGTCCGTTGCTTGACTTTGGATCCCTCAGACCTGATTTTTCTTTCTAGGGCCTTAGCCTGAAGCTTGAAATCGAGTTTGGGACTGAAAAAGTATTTTAGAGGCTGTTTGTGTTCCATTAAGGTGTCTCAAATAAGCCCTGCTGAATTTTCAGTTTTCAGCCAGCAGGAGTCGTTCCTCTGTTAACTTCCCTATCAGAAACAGAGCTGGGGCGGGGCGGGGCGGGGCCGGGGATCCAGGGTGGGGAGGGGCTTACTTAGAAAAGAAAAAAAAGAGAAAAAAGTTTAAGGGGCAAAATGGGGAGATCCTGTGGGAAGAAATCCTTGCTTAGTGCAGGTGAGTCACTTTAATTATTGTATCCTTCCCCGGGTTGAGGCTGGGTTCAATTCCTTGGCCAGGGAGAAAACGTTCTGTTGGCATGGCGGGTGAGAAGCATCCATCCATTGGCCCGGTGGTTGTTGGGCTCGGCCTTTGGCCTTTGCCTGCTGTGGGCCAGCCCAGGCAACCAAGCTGGAAGCAGAAGGGTTAATGGGAGATGCCCTGAACCACGTGCCTGTGGCTGTCGTGGTGGAGGCATAGACGGAACCTCTAAAACAGCTGGTCTGATTTGCACCTTTGGAGGCTGAGCCAAATGCCCATTTTACTTAGCAACATTGCCGCCTTAAATGCTGTAAAGCCAGTGAATTCGGGCAATCATAAAAGTCATCTAATTTTTTTTCTACCTCTTAGGGAGTAATGTCATTTGTTGCCTGATGTGTCTTGAGCAACAATATTTTATATATTTTGTCGTTTTTTTCTTGATTGTTTCAGACAAAAGGAAAAACTTACATCCTGTTAATTCATATTTGCCGGCAAGAATTCCAAATTCCTAAGTCTGGAAAATATTTTAAAGATTAATGCATATGTATTTTAAAGAAATGTTCTTTATTTTACATATGATTTATACAGAAACTAATACTTTTATGATTATTTTGAAAAATTATAAGTACCTAAATTGCCATTAACTACATTCAAGTAATTTTCCAAATTAGACTAAAATATATTCTCTAAGATTGTTTATCTTGATTTAGCATGTTATATACAGTTGGTCATATTAAAGATAGCTGAAATATAAATATTTGTTTTATACTAACAACTTGTGCAGTATTGAAGATGTGTTAATTTGGAGACAAATTTATTCTTAGTTTACTAAGATTTTCATATGTACTTTAATTAAATTAATGCTGGTTATAATTTCTAATGGTATTGATGGTATTGATACATTTAGTAAATATAACTGTATTCAGTAAATACACTGAAGTGGATATTTTACCAGTAAAATACATACATTTTTTCAAAATTAAGCCAACACAAAGAGAACCCAAAATAAACCTCCATGTGTATACAACATATACTGTTAGAATTCCCAGCTCCTGCTTATTTAAATTAGTTTTGTAGTCATCCCTGTTTTCCCAATATTATAACTATTCTTTCTGTACTGGTAAAATGCATCTGGAGGTAATAAGATACTTATGTTTGCTTGAAGACACAAATCTTATGACTGCTCAAATTCCAAAATTCAATGGCACTTTTGTCACCAATTACTTTAGCAGAACTTTACTGAAATCGTTTGTAAGAAATCCTTTGACATACGCATGGACTTGTTCATTTTCAGTTTAAGCAAACAAAACCTACTATCTGCATTTCCATGTAGAGAAAATAATTCTGATTACTCTAAAGGGTTGCAGATAAATATACATAAAGATATAGCCAATTTAAACTTACCAGAAAAAGCTCTGATAATGTTTTACCACACAGTTTACTTTTTAACACTTATTCACAGAATTCCAAGAAGACAATTTTTGCTAGTCTTAAAATGTTTAATAAGAACAACTATAATAAAAGCTAACACTGAAGGCTTATACTGTGCTTGTCATAGTATAGTTGTAGCGTCCAAGGGTTTTGCATGTTAACTAATTTCATCTAAATTGAAAACCAAAATTATTTATTGTTATCCTCATTTTGCTGTTGCAGAATCTGAGGCATGGACAGATTTTTAACTTGTCATAGATATAACAACTTTCCATAGATGGCCTATTTAGAATATGCAGCATTTAGTTTTCTGTTCCTAATAGTGAAACAAGGATTCAAAGTCAGAAACATGATGACTCTGGGTCCAGAAACATATTTGCTAAGGCCTTACTTTTTTTGTATCTCTCTACCTTAGAAGCAAATTAATGCTTTCTTTTAACAAGTCAGGTTGATCAACAATGTTAGTCTCGTGCACTTCATATTTCTAATTACTATGCTCTCATGATTTCAAAATTTGTATCTTGTGATCCCGAAATCTCTCCTGACATGCATCGAGCCTTTCCACCTAGACTTCAGCATCACCATGAACGAGCTTATTATTCTTTTACCCTGAATATAACTGTTGCACTTTTTCAATAATGATTGAAATGGCTGATTATCTATACTCACTATTTCTCTATTTCTATCCTTCCTCTCATGTTTTATTTGAAAAAATACTAAGTTACTTACAAAGTTACAGATATAATACAAATAATTTCTTTTCTGAACAATTTAGTAATAAGTTGCTGATATCACTTCCGAATACTTTACTGTGCAGTTTATTTATTTTTTTTTACAAGTAAAGGCTTTCTTCTTGTTAAACACAGTACAACCATAAAACTCAGTAAATTTACATTAATATATTGCTAACATTTAATTCTAAAATCCCATTCAAGTTCTTTTTTTTAACTTTTGTCTTAGTTTCAAAGGTACATGTGCAGGTTTGTTATATAGATGAATTCTGTGTCACAGGGGATTGGTGTACAGATGATTTTATCACCAGAGTAATAAGCATAGTACCAAATAGGTAGTTTTTCAAACCTCATCGTCCTTCTATTCAAACCTCACCCTCCTTCTATCCTCCACACTCAAGTAGGCCCTAGTGTCTATTGATCCCCCTTCTTTGTCACCATTTGTATCCAATATTTAGCTCCCACTTATAAGTGAGGATATTCAGTATTTGGTTTTCTGTTCCTGCATAAGTTTGTAAGACAGGGGCTCTCAGCTGCATCCATGTTACTACCAAGGAAATGATCTCGTTCTTTATGGCTGTGTAGTATTCCATGGTGTAGATATACCACATTTTTTTAATCCAGTGTCCTGTTGAAGGGCATTTTGGTTTATTCCATGTCTTTACTATAGTGAATAGTGCTGTGATGAACATACATGTGCATATGTCTTTATAGTAGAATGATTTACATCCCTTTGAGTATATACACAATACTGGGATTGTTGTGATAAATGGTAGTTCTGTTTTAAACTATTCAATAAATTGCCAAAATGCTTTCCACAATGACTGAACTAATTTACATTCCTACCAACAGTGTATAAGCATTCCTTTTTCTCTGTAACCTCACCAGCACCTGTTATTTTTTTACTTTTTAATAATAACCATTCTGACTGATGTGAGATGGCATCTCACTGTGGTTTGATTTGCATTTCTATAGTGATTAGTGATGTTGAGCACTTTTTTATATGCTTGTTGGCCACATGTATGTCTTTCTTTGAAGTATCTGTTCATGTCCTTTGCCAACTTTTTAATGGGGTTGTTTGTTTCTTGCTTGCTAATTTAAGTTCTTTATACGTTCTTGATATCAGAACTTTGTCAGATGCAGAGTTTGCAAATATTTTCTCCCATTTTGTGGGTTGTCTATTTACTCTGTTGATAGTTTCTTTCACTCTGCAGAAGCTCTTTAGTTTTATTAGATCTCATTTGTCAATTTTTGTTGTTGTTGTTTTTTTTTTTTTGCAATTACCTTTAAGTTTTATCAGTAGTCTTACAATGCCCTTTATAGCAAGAGCATTCAATTGAGAAATACAAGTACTGTTGAATTTTCATGCCTCTGGTTTTTTTCAATCTTGAATAGATGTTCAATCTTTCTTTGAATTTCATAACCACTACATATGTGAATATATAAAAACAATTATCTTATAAAATGATCTTCATCGTGTATTTAATGTATCTCATGATTACTTTCATGTTGTGATTCTTTGACTTTAAAAGTGATACTCTGGCAGATCATTTCCATTTGTTTCCTTACTGGTTATGTTAACTCTGATTACCTGGCAGAATTTCCAGTTATCAGACTTCTTACTGACTTGTCAGCCAATAAATATTTTCTTGGGAACTGTGTTGAGACTATGTAAATATCTTGTAATTATAAACTTTCAATATACTCAATTCCATTCAGTATATTCAAATTTATTATGGCTTCCTGTAAAAAATAATTATAATTTTCTACTATTATTATTTTTATTCTCAAATTGTATTGCCCCTCTTTGGCCAGTGAGGGTCCACTTAAGTTGGCTTCTGTATCCTTTGAAAATGCTCTTTTCCACTTTATTGAGTGTCTCTATTGTAGCATAAGATAGCCAAGATTCATCTTGGTTTTTTTTTTTTTTTTTTGCCTTTGCAAAAATTGTATTGTCTTGGAATCAGCCTTGGAATCACCCACTTTCCAAAAAAGCATAGTACTGGTACAAAAGCAGACACATAAACCAATGGAACAGAATGGAGATCTCAGAAATAGGACCACACATTTACAACCATCTAATCTTTGAAAAGTCTGACAAAAGCAAGCAATGGAAAGGATTCCCTATTCAATAAACAGTGCTAGAATAACCGGTCAGCCATAGGCAGAAAATTGAAACTGGACTCCTTCCTTACACCATATACAAAAATTAACTAAAAATGGATTAAAGACTTGAGTGTAAAACCAGAAACTATAAAAACCCTGAAAGACATCCTATGCAATTCCATTCGGGACATAGGCATGGGCAAAGATTTTATGATGAAGACACCAAAATCAATTGCAACAAAAGCAAAACCTGGCAAATTATATCTAATTAAACTAATGAAGCTCTGCACAGCAAAGAAACTATCAACAGAGTAAACAGAAAACCCACAGAATGGGAGAAAATTTGTGAAAACTATGCATCTGACAAAGTTCCATTATCGAGCCTCTATAAAGAACTTAAACAAATTTACAAGAAAAAAACCTCATTTAAAAATGGGCAAAAAACTTGAACAGACACATCTCAAAATAAGACATACATGTAGCCAACAAGCATGTTAAAAAAAAGCTCAACATCATTGATTGTTAGAGAAAACCACAATGAGATACTATCTCATATCAGTCACGGTGGCTATCATTAAAAAGTCAAAAAAATAACAGCTAGGTCGTGGAGAAAAAGGATCACTTACTCACTGTTGGTGGGAGTATAAATTAGTTCAGCCACTGTGGAAGACTGTGTGGTAATTCCTCAAAGACCTAAAGTCAGAAATACCATTTGACTCTGTAACTGCATTACTGGGTATATACTGCTACTCCTTTTTCTAATGAAAAAAGGTTCCTACCATCATAGTCTGGTGAAACTTTAGAGAATTTTAGTAAAAATTTTAAGAAAGTTTGTACTTCCATAACTACATATGTGTTATGGATATGAACATGTTCATATCCATATAACATGTTTATATCCATATCATATATGGGTATTAATAACCACATAATGGATTATTCTTGCTGTGTCAGGTCAGAAGTACCATTTGACTCAGTAATTCCATTACTGGGTATATACTGTTACTCCTTTTTCTAGTGAGAAATCAGGCTCTCATGAACGTTAATATGTCTATTTCTTTATGGAACTTCTTGTATGTATCTAGTCTCTCATAACCATCATTGTCTCCTCCCTGCATTCTTGCCCTCCCCACATCACTTGGCTCTAACTTCCTACCTGGGCTACTTCTATTGCCACACAATTGGATGTGCGGCAATCCTGCCCTAAGATAACAATCTGTGCTGACTGCCTCTTCCCAAGTATGCCCTCTAATGCCTGATGGGCTCCAATACCCTGTACCAGAGAGTACTCTCCATAGGACACCATTCTTTACCCTGACCAGGACCCCGTTTAATTCAAACTAAATGCCTAAATATTTACAACAGACCAAAAGACCCCACAAGATAAAGCTTCCTTGTTCCTAGAAAGAACAGATCATTTACTACTACTTACTCACTCAGCTTCAGCCACCCAGCCTTCTTGCTATTCCTGAAATACAGCAGACACTCACTTCTCATAGGGAATTTGTCTATATATTCATATTTCTACCAACAGTGTACAAGCATTCAAATTTCTCCACATTTTCACCAACACTTTTTTAAAAAACTATGCCCATCTTAATAGGCATGATGTGATAACTCGTAGTTTTGATATACATTTCCCTGACGATTAGTGATGTTGAACATCTTTTCATATACTTGTTGGCCATTTGTAAGTGTTCTTTAGATAAATGCCTACTTATGTCATCTGCCAATTTAAAAATCAGATTAGTTGTTTGTTTATTTTTTGCTAGTGAGTTGTAGGAGTTCATGTACTGTTTTTTTTTTAAATTTTTGCACTTTTACTACACCTTATTTTTTTCCATGAAGACTTCTCTTATGTATCAGTCTTAAGTAGGTTAATCAGTGTGAATAATCTATACAAAGGGCACAAATTAATCTGCAGATATTACGACTTTTAGTTGTTAATCTTGTGTTGTATCCATGACATGCTATGTTCTATTTTATCTGTTAAAACACTTATTATCTTTAAAAAAATTTAATTCTCTGTGAGGTTATCATTCTTGTTTTCTATTTCATTTTTTGTAATTTATTATAGATATTTTTTAGCAGGAATCAGCACCAGGAATACATTTGGTTAAATATTCAGCTTTAATTCTTCCTTATTTTTACCTACTAAATATATCAGATACCATCATAGTCTTGTGAAACTTTAGAGAGTTTTAGGAAAAATTTTAAAATGTTTGTACTTCCATAACTACATATGTGTTAAGGATATGAACATGTCCGTATCCATATAAAATGTTTATATCCACATCATGTATTGATAAAAATAACCACATAATGGGGTTTGTATTCTTGCTGTGTCAGGTAATTATGGATGTTTTCATTGCTTAAAAACAGAATTTTGTTTTTTTGATATAAAATTAATCATACGCTAGAAAATTTACCCTAGCAAATTAAACTAATGAATGATATTCCTCTGATGTGTTATGAAATAAAATTAGGAAAATTATCTTTATGGTTTTCTCAAAGATAAAATTTATTCATTCATTCATCACATGATTCCTGAGCACCTTCTATATAACAGACATGGTTCTGCAGTTTGATAATCATTAGAGAATAAAGCAAATAAGTCTGGCACTCATGCACTGATGCTACATAAAATGCATTCTAGAATATTGAAGATGAAAGTCATTATACCTTTATGAACTAAAATATTTAATAATATAAAGCAGATGTTCTTTAAAAGTATCAGTGTAGATTATGCAAAAGGAATTTGTACAAATGATTAAAGATAGTTCCACTCATAATTTTGATACGCTGTCAATACCAGTTGGTTTTAGTTTTCCTCCTATAAAATGATGTGTGTAATTGGGCATAAAGATGGATGTACCATCGTACTCTTGGATTCATCCTTACAGTTTCCTTCTCAGGCTTTGTTTGGCTAGAATAAATAAGAAATAATTTTTCATTTTTTCTGTTATTCGTACCCCCCAAGAGGGCCAACCTAGTTTATGAAAATCAAACTGTACATTTTTATAGCTTCTGTTTTCATGGATGTTTTGCATTGCCCCCACAAATCATTGCAAAATCAGATATGGTTTCTATTACCATTTCTTACCACTTTGCTTATAATTTATGAAGTAGACAGGATTTGTGTTTGATTTCCCTAAGCTTCACTGAAATTGTAGGTTGAGAATAACATTTATTTTGACTGGAAAGCCGAATAAACAAAATTAAAGAGTTTTAACAGGAATCATTTATCAAATTCATTGAGTTTAAAAAGTAGAATAATTCTACAGAGTATTTATGTTTTCTTCTTTCTCTAAATGTTAGTTGTGTCAATAACATTTCAGAGTATGGATTAGGCTACAGGGAGTCATCTTTACAGGATAAAATGGATAGGTTTGGCTCTGTGTCCCCACCCAAATCTCATCGTGTAGCTTCTATAATTCCGACATGCTGTGGAAGGAACCAAGTGGGAGATAATTGAATCATGGGGGCAGGTCTTCCCTATGCTGTTCTTGTGAAAGTGAATAACTCTCACGAGGTCTGATAATTTTAAAAATGGGAATTTCCCTGCATAAGATCTCCCTTTGCCTTCTGCCATCCATGTTAAGACGTGACTTGCTCCTCCTTACCTTCCACCATGATTGTGAGGCCTCCCAGCCACATGGAACTGTATGTCCAATGACATACTGTATGTCCTCTTTCTTTTGTAAATTGTCCAGCCTTGGGTATGTCTTTATCAGCAGTGTGAAAATGGACTAATACAGTAAATTCGTACTAGGAGTGGGGCACTACTGAAAAGATACCTGAAAATGTGGAAGTGACTTTGGAACTGAGTAAAAGGCAGAGGTGGGAACAGTTTGGAGGGCTCAGAAGAAGACAGGAAAATCTGGGTCAGTTTGGAACTCTCAGGAGACTTGTTGAATGGCTTTGACCAAAATGCTGATAATGATATGGACCATGAAATCCAGGCTGAGGTGGTCTCAGATGGAGATGAGGAATTTGTTGCAGACTGGAGGAAAGGTGACTCTTGTTATGTTTTATCAAAGAGACTGGTGGCATTTGCCCCTGCCCTAGAGATCTGTGGAACTTTGAACTTTAGAGAAATGATTTAGGGTATCTGGCAGAATAAATTTCTAAGCAGTAAAGCATTCAAGAGTTGACTTGGGTGTCGTTAAAAGCATTCAGTTTAAAAAGGAAAACAATATAAAAGTTTGAAAAACTTGCAGCCTGACAATGTGATAGAATAGAAAAAAATCCGGCCAGGTATGGTGGCTTATGCCTGTAATCCTAGCACTTTGGGAGGCCAAGGGAGTGGATCACAAGGTCAGGAGATTGAGATCATCCTGGCTAACATGGTGAAACCCAGTCTCTACTTAAAAAAAAAAAAAAAAATTAGCTGGGCGTGGTGGCAGATACCTGTAGTCCCAGCTACTGGGAAGGCTGAGGCAGGAGAATGGCGTGAACCTGGGAGGTGGAGCTTGCAGTGAGCCGAGATCATGCCACTGCACCCAATCCTGGATGACAGAGCAAGACTCTGTCTCAAAAAAAAAAAAAAAAAAAAAAAAAAAAGGAAAAAAGAAAAAACATCCATTTTCTGAGGAGAAATTCAACTGGCTGCAGAAATTTGCATAAGTAACAAGTAGCTGAATGTTAATCACCAGGACAATAGGGAAAATATGTCCAGGGCATGTCAGAGACCTTTGCGTCAGCCCCTCTCATCACAGGCTCAGAGGTTTAGAAGGAAAAAAATGGTTTTGTGGACTGGACCCAGAGTCACTTTGCTTTGTGCAGTCTAGGGACTTGGTGCCCTGCATTCCAGTCACTCCAGCCATGACTAAAAGGGGCAAAGGTACAGCTCAGGCTGTTGCTTTAAACGGTGGAAGCCCCAAGCTTTGGAAGCTTCTATGTGGTGTTGAGCTTGTGAGTGCACAGAAGTCAAGAACTGAGATTGGGGAACCTCTACCTACATTTCAGAGGATGTATGCAAATGGCTGGCTGCCCAGGTAGAAGTTTGCTGTAACGGTGGGGCCCTCATGGAGAACCTCTGCTAGGGCAGTGTGGAAGGGAAATGTGGAGTCAGAGCCCCCACACAGAGTCTTTACTGGGGTACCACTTAGCAGAGCTGTGAGAAGACGGCCACCATTCTCCAGATGCCCAAATGGTAGATCCACTGACAGCTTGCATTGTGCAGCTGGAAAAGCCACACACACCCAATGCCAACCTGTGAAAGCAGCCAGGAGAGGGGCTATACCCTGTAAAGTCACAGGGGCAGAGCTGCCCAAGGCCATGGGAACCCACCTCTTCCATCAGTGTGACCTGGATGTGAGACATGGAGTCCAATGAGATAGTTTTGGAGCTTTAAGGTTTGACTGCCCCACTGGATTTCAGACTTGCATGAGGCCTGTTGCCCCTTCATGTTGGCCAATTTCTGCCATTTTGAATGGCTGTTTTTACCCAAGACTTGTACCCCCATTGTATCTAGGAAGTAACCAACTTGTTTTTGATTTTACAGGCTCATAGGCAGCAGGGACTTACCTTGTCTTGGATGAGACTTTGGATTGTGGACTTTTGAGTTAATGCTGAAATGAATTAAGACTTTGGGGAACTGTTGGGAAGGCATGAATGGTTTTGAAATGTGAGGATATAAGATTTGGGAGGGGCCAGGGTGGAATGATATAGCTTGGCTCTGTGTCTCCACCCAAATCTCATCTTGTAGCTCACATAATTGCCACGTGTTATGGGAGGGACCTGGTGGGAGATAATTGAATCATGGGGACAGGTCCTTCCCGTGCTGTTCTTGTGACAGTGAATAAGTCTCATGAGGGCTGATAATGTTAAAAATGGGAGTTTCCATGTAGAAGCTCTCTCTTTGCCTGCTGCCATCCATTGTAGATGTGACTTGCTCCCCCTTACCTTCTGCCTTGATTGTGAGATTTCTCCAGCCATGTGTAACTGTAAGTCCAAAGAACCTCTTTCTTTCTTCATTGTGCAGTCTTGGGTATGTCTTTATCAGCAGCATGAAAATGGACTAATACTGTGGAATTATGCAAAGATTTACACTTAAAAAATTTTTTTAATTGTTTTGTTTTTATTTTAAATCTCCATTTAATTTTGTGAGATCATTTGATTTTGATGTGTCTCCTTAAATATTATAGTGTATATTTTGATGAAATAAGTCAAATAAGTAACTTGGGGAATTAGAATTTGGGAAAAATTATTTGAGCACCTGATTGTCTTTGACTTAAAATACTTTTTAATATACTGTCAGGAAATGTTTCATGACTTCAAAACTATTTAAAGCCTTCTTAATTTAAAGGTCACACAAACTCATACTATTTAAATTTTTAAAATTTACTCTTTGATAATATGATTTAAACAATATTACAAATAAATTTCAAGCAACTCTTTAAAAGGTAGACATTCCATGAAAGGCAGGCCATAATTCTTATTTCAGGTTCCCTAAAATATTAACTCTTTTGAAATGAATAAAATGGAGTGACTGCTTTTTTTTCTTTTAAAACAGGAACTTGTTGTAAAAGACACTGTTTACATTTTTGATTTTTTTGTTCAAAATGAGTTAATATGGACACAGGTTAAAGTCCTTTTTGGACAAAATAATTAACAGATTTAGAAATCTCTAAAATTTCTTCTCACATGGATAGATAACTGTATTTAATGTCAGCCACAGTAAAATTTAGGAGTTGTTATATGGCATTATTTTAGAACACTATATGGATCCAAAGGCATTGCAAAGAAAGAACAAGGATTTAGTAAATTTAGGCTAAGTTGAAGAAATAGGAAAGCAGATGAACACAGAATTAGCTAAGCCTAAGGTAGACACCAGGATATGGGTCAAGAGATGGTCAAGAGTATGGAAACTTATCAAAACACAGCATTAATCATAGATCTATATTTTTTATTAAACATAAAACACCTCCTATATGCTAAGTACTCTTCTAGGTGCTAACACTGAGATGAGATGCACCAATAAGACTGGATATCAAGAACAAACATATTAACGACTAAAAAGTTTTCATGTCTTAGAAAAGGTACATACCAAAACCTGACTGCGTCAAACATCATGGTAAATATAAAATTAGACATTAGTAAGCAAATACTTAGATAGCATCTCTCAATGCAAAAATGAAAACAAACTAGAAGAGAAAAAAAAAGGTCTTCTTTCTTCTGACAATATAAATGTATTCAATGAATGCATCTTCTTTTCATTTGCTCTGGCAAGAATTCTACTCCATATTTTTTACCTTTTCTCCATAACCCCAGAAATATAAATTAACAAACAGCATTTGTTTGTGTTTAGTGTTGTTTATCTTTAATGTTTAGTGTTGTTATCCTTAGTGTTGCTATCTTCAGTTCAGTTTCTCTGGCTAAATGCAAATATCTAGTCTTTCTGTCTCCAATTTTGTCCATTCTCATTGATTCTGAAAATTGAAGACAAGCTGATCTTTCCCACACACACATCTGATCTGAAAAATCAAGCCTGTAATGAAGGAAGTATTGGCTAAACACAAATATGAAAAAAGATTTGCGTTCAGAATATATAAGACACTCTAAAAACTCAATAACAAAAAAGAAAATAGCCCAATAATATATGTAAAGAGACATTTCACCAAAAATATGGATGGCATATAATATATACAACATATATATGGAAGGAAAATAATACAAACATAGATGTTCAACAACATTAGATATTAGAGAAATGCAAATTTAAAGCACAATAAAATACTTCTGCTTATATATTGGAATTGCTAAAATAAAAAACACATCCATATAACATAAATGCAAGGCAACTAGAATTTTCATATATTGCTGATGAGAATGCAAAATGGCGTAATCACATTGGAAAATATTTTGACAGTTGCTAGTAAAGGTAAATATATACCTGACGTATTATCCGCAGTCCCAATCTTATGTAGCTAAGTAAGAGTTATGAAAGCTTCCTGCACATGTTTATTGTTATATTTTAAAATACAGCAAAAAAACATACGAAATACTTTCAACTGGTGAATGGATAAGCAATCTGTGCTCTATCAATACCATAGAATACTGTTCAGCAACAAAAAGGAAGAGAATACAGATACATGCAGCAACATGGATAAATCTCAAATGTTACGTTGAATGAAAGCAGCCTGATTAAAAGCTTACTTTGTATGTGAGTCCATTTATACGATATTGAAGAAGAGGCAAAATTACAGTGATAAAAAGTCAATCAGTGGGTAATAGGAACTGAGGATTGGAGTTGGTTTGTCTTAAAACAGCACAAAGGAATTCTTAGATGATGAGACTTTTCTATATTTTGATTGTGGTATTATATCTGACTCAATCCATTTGTCAAACTACAATAAAAAGGATAATGTTTACTGTATATAAATTCTGATTCAATAAACCTGACATAAATAATATGATTATTCTATTACTTTAAATCCTCAATTATTCTGTTATCCGAAGGTGAAATTCACACTCTATGAAATGACATATATGTCTTTTAGTTTGTTTATTAGTTTGTAAGTTTATAATTTGTCCTGGTTAGCCTTTCCTATGCTCCTCTTTCCATATTCTTTAACCAAATCCCATATTCAGTTAAACTAGCATGACCAGTTTCCAAAACATGCCAATCACTTTCTACTTTTTACGTAAGCCATGTGTTTTAAATTTATATGCATTACTCCAATGTACAGGGCTGCAATTTTCTTAATTTTTTTTATGTAATTGCAATCAGTTTGCTTATGAACTCTCATTTCCACTCAAAAGAGGGAAATATATTATCTGTCCCTGTAAGGAAAACTCTGTGTTGTTTAAGTTAAAACAGTCTCTTCAGGGTAATTTCTCAATCAGTATTGCATTTAAATTTAGTCCATTTCAAATTAAAATTTATTATTAGCGATAATGTCCCCTCTTAATAATCATTTCCCTTTTCCCTCTCTCGGTTCTTCAGGGGAAATATTCATAACCTGTGGCATTAGAAAGGGGTGCAGAGTGCTGAGCTGTTGTCATGGTCAGCTGTGGCTTCTCTGATGCATCTGGTGCAAACCCACCCTCTGGTTCATGTTCTGTCCTAGCATCTGCTCCTGCTGTAGCTTGCTATGTTCACTCATTTGAGATTGGAATATATTATTGTTGTCCTGTCCATGGTATTTGCTGTGTCATCCAGTTGTTAAGGTTCACAAACTATGTCTTCCTTGTCCAGACCACAGGCATCTTCTCAATAGTTTGATGACATGTCTGTTTCTTCTACTGAGTTACAACTTATAAAATAAAAAAAAAGAAAAGTGTAAGTTCAATCTTCTGAGCATTGATTTTTATCATTTGAGTTAAACTTTTAAAATAAAGAGCCCATTCTACCTTTCAAGTGCCTGGGTCTTGTCATCTGACAACCTAGTTTATAAGACAGACTCTTTTGGATTGGCTTCAATAAGCTCTTAGAATTTCAAAGCTGAAAATAAAAGACTCCTAATTCCTTTGTATTTCAATCAGAAAAATTAAGGTTTCCCTCAATCAAATAATTTCCTTGGATGAATAAAAAGCAGGAAACCTAAGGATATTTTCAAAAAGTAAATTAAAAAAAAAATAAGAAAAAAATAACAATGAGCTTGCACACATTCTGCAGTATCTATGTGATGTGTGCTCCATCCCTTTCCTGAGTACTTTCCACCCATCCTTTGGGGATCTTAGGTAATATTTATAAGAAAATTCTGATCTCCAAAGAGTGTATTAGTTGTCTCTTCTACGTCATATTTATGTAAATGTGTTCCCATCACCAATACTTACCACACTTATGGAAAATCCTCTTTAATTAAAATTTGAATTATAATTTATTTTTGAACTTACGGGGTATTTAAAAGTGTGGCTTTAAATTTTTAAAATATGTGTAATTATAATATTTATGGAATACAGAGTCATATTTTGATACATATGTACAATGTGCAATGATAAGATCAGTGTAATTACCGTATTTATCACCTCCAACTTTTTTATTACTATGAACATTCAAAATCCTCTCTTCCAGGTGTTTGGAAATATACATTAAATTATGGTTAATTATTTTCATCCTACATTGCTATAGAATCCTATACATTATCCCTCCCAACTAAGCATAAATGTTTTGAGTCTCACATTTCAGTGTTTAATTCATGTTAATTTGTTTTTGCACATGGTAAGAGCTAAGAGTCTAGTTTTATTCTTCTGCATGTAAATATTGTTTTCCCAGCATTATTTATTGAAAAGACTGTTCCTTTTGCAATGAATGTCCTTGCTGCCTTTGTCAAATATCAGTTGGCCATAAATACAATAATTTATTTCTGGGTTATCTATTCTTTTCCATTAGTCTATGTGTCTGTTTTTATAGTGAGACTATGCTATTGTATTTGCTATAGCTTTGTAATATATTTTGAAGTCAGGTAGTAAAATGCCTCCAGCTTTACTGATTTTGCTTGATATTACTTTGCCTATTTGGGGTCTTTCGTGGTTCTATATGAGTTTCAGGAATTTTTTTTCTATTTCTGTGAATAATATTATTGGCATTTGATAGGAATTGAATTGAATATATGGATTTCTTTGAGCAATATGGCTATTTTAAGACTATTAATTATTTTAATCCATGAGCATGGGATGTATTTCCAATTATTCATGTCCTTTTAAATTTTTTTCATCAGTGTTTTATAATTTTTATTGTAGGGATCTTTCACCTGTTCGATTAAATGTATTTCTAGGTATTTTATTTTTCTGTAAGTATTGTGAATCGGATCGCATATTTCAGTTTCAGTTACTTCTTTACTGGTGTATAGAAATGCTAGTGATTTTTTTATATTGATATCGTGTCCTGCAAATGTACTGAATTTATTTCTCAGTTCTAAGAGTTTTTTGGTAGAGTCCTTAGGTATTTTAGTATATAAGATTATGTCATCTTTAAAGGGGGACAATTTGACTCCTGCTTTTCCAATTTGGATGCCCTTTATTTCTTTATCTTGCCTAATTGCTCTGGCTAGAACTACGAGTACTATGTTGAATAATAGTAGTGAAAGTGGGCATCTTTGTCTTATTTTAATTATTGGGAATAGATTTTTAGTGTTGCCCCATTCAGTATTAGTTGTGGGTTTTTCATATATGGCCTTTATTGGGGTAAGATATAATCCTTTTATATCTAATTTGTTGAGTTTTTATCATAAAGGAATGTTTAATTTTATCAAATGTTTTTCTGCAATTGTTGAGAAAATGAAATGGTTTTGGTCCTTCATTCCATCATTAGGATGTATTACATTTATTGATTTGCATATGTTAAACCTTCCTTTCATTCCTGGTATAAATTTCACTTGATCGTGTTTTATTTGTTTAATGTGTTGCTGGATTTGATATGCCAATATGTTGTTGAGAATTTTTACATTTATGTTTATTGAGGACATTTCCCTATAGTTTTCTTTTTTTGTTGTGTCTTTGTCTTGTTTAGATATCAGTATAATTTTGGTCTTATGGAATAAATTAGTAAGAATTCTTTCTTCTCCAGTTTTTTTAATAGTTTGAAAAGAATTGGTATTAGTTGTATTTAAAAAGTTGAGTAGAATTCAGCAGTAAATCCATCCGGTCCAGCATTTTCTTTCCTGGGATTAATTTTATTACTGATTCAATCTTACTATTGGTTATTGGTCTGTTCATGTTTTCTATTTCTTCCTGGTTCAATTTTGGTAGATTTATTTGTCCAGGAATTTATCTATTTCCTCTAGGTTTTCTAATTTGTTGCTATGAAATTGCTCATAATAGTCTGTAATGATTTTTTTTTAATTCTATAATATCAGTTGTAGTGTCTCCTTTTTCATATCTGAAATTATCTGGGTCTTCTGTCTTTTTTTCTTAGTCTAGTTAATGGTTTGTTAATTTTGTTTATCTTTTTAAAAAATAAACTTTTGGTTTTGTTGCCCTTTTGTATGTTTTTTAAATTCCTATTTTGTTTTATTCTGGTCACATCTTTTACATTTATTTTTTCCTAGTAATTTGGGGTTTGGTTTGTACTTGCTTTTCTAGTTCCCCGTTAGGTTGTTTACCTGAAATCTTTCTACTTTTTTGACATAGATGCTTATATTGTGACCTCTCTTAGTACTGCTTTCCTATATCTCACAGGCTTTGGTATGTTATGTTTCTGTTTTTATTTGTTTCAATTTAAAATATTTTTCTTTTTAATTTCTTCATTGACTTAACGGTCATTCGGGAGCTTATTATTTAATTTCCATGTGTTTGTAGTTTCTAGAGCTCCTCCGTTTATTGATTTCAAGTTTTATACTATTATGGTCTGAGAAGATATTTGTTATAGTTTGGATATTTTTATATTTGTTGCAATTTGTTCTGTAGCCTAACATGTTGTCTACCTGGAAAATGTTTCATGTGCTGATGAGAAGAATGTGTATTCTACAGCTGTTTGATGAAGTGTTGTAAATGTCTTTTAGCCCCATTTGGCCTATAATTCATTTAGGTTGAATGCTTCTTTGTTGTTTTCTTTGAGTGTTCTGTCCAATACTGGAAGTGAGATGTTGAAGTCCGCAAACACTATCGTACTGGGGTCTTTCTCTTTAACCCTAATATTTTTGCCTTATATATGTGGGTCCTCCATTGGTGAGTGAATATATGTTTACAATTTTTATATACTTTTGCTGACTTGATCTTATTATTATTTTTGAGATGGAGTCTCACTCTCTGACGCCCAGGCTGGAGGGCAGTGGCATAATCTCGGCTCACTGCAACTTCTGCCTCCCAGGTTCACACAATTCTCCTGCCTCAACCTCCTGCGTAGTTATGATTACAGGTGTGCACCACCATGTCCAGCTAATTTTTGTATTTTTGGTAGAGACGGGGTTTTACCATGTTGATCAGGCTGATCTCGAACTCCTGACCTCATGATCTCCCCGCCTCAGCCTCCCAAAGTGCTGGGATTACAGGCATGAGCCACCATAGCCAGTCGATCCTTTTTTCATTATATAATGACCTCACTTAATTGTTCTTATGTTTTTTGAATTAAAGTCCATTTTATGTGAGATAAGTTTAGGTATTCCTGTTAACTTTTGGTTTCCCTTTGTGTGCAGTGTCATTGTCTTCACATATAGAGACTTTGTAGGCAGCATATACTTTGGTATTTTTTAAGCCCATTTAGCCAGTCTAGATATTTTAATTGGGAAATTTATATCATTTAAATTCATGGTTATTACTGACAGATGAAAACTTCCTCATTTTGTTACTTTTTTTTAATTCTTTTGTATATATTCTTCATCATTCTTCTTCTCTTATTGTTTATCTTTGTAATCTTTTGGTTTTCTGTAGTGATAGCATTTCATTTCTTTATCCTTCTTCTTTATGTATCTGTACTAGCAGTTAATCTTATACTTTTATGTGTTTTCATGAAAATAAGTATCATCCTTCTTCGTCTACATGTAGGACTCCCTTAAGCATTTAATGTGAGGTCTGTCTAATGGTGATTAATTCCCTCAGTTTTTGCTTGTTTGGCAAAGACTTTTTATGTGTCTTCATTTCTGGAGGATAGTTTTGCTCAGTATAGTACTCTTTCTTGGCTGACTTTTTTTTTTTTTTCTTTCAGCAACTTGAATTTATCATCCCATTCTCTTCTGACTCCTAAGGTTTCTGCTGAGAAATCTACCATTAGTCTAAGGGTATTTTCTTATATTTGACTTGCTGATTTTCTCTTGCTAGTTTTAGAATTCTCTTTTGGTCTTTGAATTTTGGAAATTTGCCTGTAAAATATCCTGAGAGGACATGGTCATTTGAATCTATTCGAGAGTATTTGCGATTCCTATATCTGGATGTTTATATCTCCTCCAAGACTGTGAACATTTTCAGCTATTATTTTATTATGTAGATTTTCTATGCCTTTTCTCATCTCTTCTCCTTCTGGCACTCCCGAAATTCAAACATTTGTTCACTTGTTGGTGTCCAATGTATCATTTATACACTCTTCTTTTTTTCTCTTTTTCTTTTTTTCTGTATTATTTCAAAAGACCTATCTTCAAGAATAGGAATTATTACTTCTGTGTGATCTGGTCTATTGTTGAATCTCTCAATATTATTTTTATACCATTCATTGAATTCTTTGGTTCGAGGATTTTGTCTTTGTTCTTTTTTATGATTTCAATGTTTGTGCTGATTTTCTCTGTCTTCCTGAGTTTTCTGTATTGCCCATTTGTATTCTCTTATATCTTGCCATGTTTCCTAAAGAATACTATTTTGAATTCCTGTCAGGAATTTTATAGATTTTCTTTGGGTCTGAACTTGTAGAATTATTGTGTTCCTTTGTAGATGTTTAATTTCATTGCTTTTTTATGTTTCTTTTTTCCTTATGTGGATATTTGCACATCTAGTATAACAACTGTTTCTTTTAGTTTTATGCAGTAGTTTTTGAAGTGAAAGAGTGTTTCCTACAGATGTATCTATAGTGTCAGTTGGGTAGGGTGTTTTGTCTTTCGTTCTGGGTGGGTGCCATAGTGTAGTCCCCATTTGATTTCTTCAGCTGTAATCAATGTCAGCAACACCTGTGAGTTTCTCAGTGGCCTAGGCTGTGATTCTTTCTCAAGGTTGTTGTAAGGCTTTTCTGGAGACTAGGATGCTGCCCACGCCAGTCCTCAGGCACCTGAGTGGTTCACTGGCTGTGGCAATGGCAAGACCTGAGTGAACCTCTACTCTGTCCCCTGGATGGCTTCGATGGACACCAATGGTGGTGTCAGCTGGCCAGGTGGATCAGTTTTGGGCCCCTGAGTGATGCACATGGCTACCTGTGTCTGTGGTGGTAGCCTGGGTGGGCTAACTTTGGGTTCCCAGGCAGCACATGTTGATGTGTAACAGCACTGCAACTGGAGGGGGGCAGCGTTGCTATCAGTGGTGACAGCCCTAGGCAGTTGTCTCTTAGGATCTGAGAAGGCAGTCGTGCACACTTCAGCTCCCTATGTCCTGGGGAAAGCTTCCTGATGTGCTGAATTGCCACTTCCCCTGGATGTAGGATTTTGCATGAGCTCAAAGGCCAAGAATGTAGCTGTATCACTGGCTCCAGCCAGTGTTGTGATGCTGCAGTCCTCTGACTGGAAGTGAGGGGTTGTTGTTGTGGGCCCACGGATTTGGAGATGCAGAGGTTTTGGGGCTCCATGGAAGAGTATAGTCAGTTTTACCTTCTCTCTAAATGGCACTGTTCTGCAGCAGCCTGGATCCTGGGAAGTGAGTGGGACCCAGTGTAAATTCCTTCTCTGGGAAAATGTAATTGTGTGGCCTTCAGGCAGCTCCCTGTACTAGACTCAGAGTTGCTGAGGGTTGAGGGGATCTCACATAGCTAGAATTGCAGGCATCTGTGGTAGGAATGTGGACAATTGGGAATCTCTTGCGTACCTTTTCCCTACAATGGGAAGTCTCTCCCAGCTTTAGGCATATCACAGCTGACTGCTTTGCTTCCCTCTCTATGGTGCAATCTTAAGTTCCCATGCCTCACAAGTTCCTGTCAATTTCCTGCTGACTTCCAGTGTTCTTCCTTATACACTCTACTTGATGTGTGCTTATCTACTCACTCTTTTGGTCATTCTCTATGGATAAGGGGAATGTTGGATTCTTCTAGTCAGCCATCTTGATGGTGTCTCTCTAGAAGTGCTTTATTTTACAAAGTTATTTAATTTTCATTGCCAAATTTATTTCTTCTTTAATTGCATTTTTACTGAGTATGATCTAATAATATTGATGATTTGACATTGTATTAAGATTTACTTAATGTGCTAACATATGTGATCTTTTAATCTGTGTATTCATTAAACATATCATCTTTGCATATTAGATACAGAGTTCTATATATTGCTCAGAGGCAATGGGCAAAATATTTGAAAACTAGTGCTGTGTTGGTCCAACCAATAGTAATGATGTTCTATCAGTCAGAACAGCTACTGGTACCTACATTTTACCAGAGATGGTAGCTGAAATTAGTTCTGTGCATATATATTAGTTAGAAAGGTCTTGTGAATCCTGTTGTTTGAGTCTTATATATTTTCACTGTTTTTCATAGGCGTAACTTATAATTATAATTGAGGAAATTGGGGTTGAAATCTTTTAATATGATGTTGAATTTGACAATTTCTCACAAATATTTTTGTCAATTTTAAAAATTATTTTGAAGGTACTTTTAAAATCTTACATTTGAAATTATTACATTATCTTAATGAATAGGATTTTTATCATTATTTAGAAATTCACTTTATACTCAATAATGGTTTGTCTTTAGTGTACTACTTTTTACCTTTCTCAATATGTATGGCTTTCATTTTCTTTTTTTTTTTCTGGGTGGGGGGTTGCTCGGTCTCGCAATTCTTTTTTTTTATTATTATACTTTAAGTTCTAGGGTACGTGTGCACAACGTGCAGGTTTGTTACATATGTATACATGTGCCATGTTGGTGTGCTGCACCCATTAACTCGTCATTTACATTAGGTATATATCCTAATGCTATCCCTATGCCCTCCCCCCTCCCCACAATAGGCCCCGGTGTGTGATGTTCCCCTTCATGTGTCCAAGTGATCTCATTGTTTAATTCCCACCTATGAGTGAAAACGTGGTGTTTGGTTTTCTGTTCTTGCAATAGTTTGCTGAGAATGATGGTTTCCAGCTGCATCCATGTCCCTACAAAGGACATGAACTCATCCTTTTTTATGGCTGCATAGTATTCCATGGTGTATATGTGCCACATTTTCTTAGTCTGTCAATGATGGACATTTGGGTTGATTCCAAGTCTTTGCTATTGTGAATAGTGCCACAATAAACATAGGTGTGCATGTGTCTTTATAGCAGCAAGGTTTATAATACTTTGGTTTATATGGCTGGGTCATATGGTATTTCTAGTTCTAGATCCTTGAGGATACACCACACTGTTTTCCACAATGGTTGAACTAGTTTACAGTCCCACCAACAGTGTAAAAGTGTTCCTATTTCTCCACATCCTCTCCAGCACCTGTTGTTTCCTGATTTTTTAATGGTTGCCATTCTAACTGGTGTGAGATGGTATCTCATTGTGGTTTTGATTTGCGTTTCTCTGATGGCGAGTGATGAGGAGCATTTTTTCATGTGTCTGTTGGCTGTATGAATGGCTTCTTTTGAGAAGTGTCTGTTCATATTCTTTGCCCACTTTTTGATGGGGTTGTTTGTTTTTTTCTTGTAAATTTGTTTGATTTCTTTGTAGGTTCTGGATATTAGCCCTTTGTCAGATGAGTAGATTGCAAAAATTTTCTCCCATTCTGTAGGCTGCCTGTTCACTCTGATGGTAGTTTCTTTTGCTGTGCAGAAGCTCTTTTGTTTAATTAGATCCCATTTGTCAATTTTGGCTTTTGTTGCTGTTGCTTTTCGTGTTTTAGACATGAAGTCCTTGCCCATGCCTATGTCCTGAATGGTATTACCTTGGTTTCCTTCTAGGGTTTTTATGGTTTTCAGTCTAACATTTAAGTCTCTAATCCATCTTGAATTAATTTTCGTATAAGGAGTAAGGAAAGGATCCAGTTTCAGCTTTCTACTTATGGCTAGCCAGTTTTCACAGCACCATTGATTAAATAGGGAATCCTTTCCCCATTTCTTGTTTTTCTCAGGTTTGTCAAAGATCAGATGGTTGTAGATGTGTGCTATTATTTCTGAGGCCACTGTTCTGTTCCATTGGTCTATATCCCTGTTTTGGTACCAGTACCATGCTGTTTTGGTTACTGTAGCCTTGTAGTATAGTTTGAAGTCAGGTAGTGTGATGCCTCCAGCTTTGTTCTTTTGGCTTAGGATTGTCTTGGCAATGTGGGATCTTTTTTGGTTCCATATGAACTTTAAAGCAGTTTTTTTCCAATTCAGTGAAGAAAGTCATTGGTAGCTTAATGGGGATAGCATTGAATCTATAAATTACCTTGGGCAGTATGGCCTTTTTCACAATATTGATTCTTCCTATCCATGAGCATGGTATGTTCTTCCATTTGTTTGTGTCCTCTTTTATTTCACTGAGCAGTGGTTTGTAGTTCTCCTTGAAGAGGTTCTTTACATCCCTTGTAAGTTGGATTCCTACGTATTTTATTCTCTTTGATACTATTGTGAATGGGAGTTCATTCATGATTTGGCTCTCTGTTTGTCTGTTACTGGTGTATAAGAATGCTTGTGATTTTTGCACATTGATTTTGTATCCTGAGACTTTGCTGAAGTTGCTTATTGGCTTAAGGAGATTTTGGGCTGAGACAATGGGGTTTTCTAAATGTACAATTGTGTCACCTGCAAACAGGGAAAATTTGACTTCTTTTTTTCCTAACTGAATACCCTTGATTTCTTTCTCTTGCCTGATTGCCCTAGCCAGAACTTCCAACACTATGTTGAATAGGAGTGGTGAGAGAGGGCATTCCTGTCTTGTGCCAGTTTTCAAAGGGAATGCTTCCAGTTTTTGCCCATTCAGTATGATATTGGCTGTGGGTTTGTCATAAATAGCTCTTATTATTTTGAGATACATTGCATCAATACCGAATTTATTGAGAGTTTTTAGCATGAAGGGCTGTTGAATTTTTTCAAAGACCTTTTCTGCATCTATTGAGATAATCATGTGGTTTTTGTCTTTGGTTCTGTTTATATGCTGGATTACATTTATTGATTTGCATATGTGGAACCAGCCTTGAATCCCAGGGATGAAGCCCACTTGATCATGGTGGATAAGCTTTTTGATGTGCTGCTGGATTCAGTTTGCCAATATTTTATTGAGGATTTTTGCATAGATGTTCATCAGGGATATTGGTCTAAAATTCTCTTTTTTTGTTGTGTCTCTGCCAGGCTTCAGTATCAGGATGATTTTGGCCTCATAAAATGAGTTAGGGAGGATTCCCTCTTTTTCTATTGATTGGAATAGTTTCAGAAGGAATGGTACCAGCTCCTGCTTGTACCACTGCTAGAATTCGGCTGTGAATCCTTGTGGTCCTGAACTTTTTTTGGTTGGTAGGCTATTAATTATTGCCTCAATTTCAGAGCCTGCCATTCTATTCAGGGATTCAACTTCTTCCTGGTTTAGTCTTGGAAGAGTGTAAGTGTCCAGGAAATTATCCATTTCTTCTAGGTTTTCTAGTTTATTTGCGTAGAGGTGTTTATAGTATTCTCTGATGGTAGTTCGTATTTCTGTGGGGTCGGTGGTGATATCCCCTTTATCATTTTTTATTGTATCTATTTGATTCTTCTCTCTTTCCTCTTTATTGGTCTTGCTAGCGATCTATCAATTTTGTTGATCTTTTCAAAGAACCACCTCCTGGGTTCATTGATTTTTTGGAGAGTTTTTTCTGTCTCTATCTCCTTCAGTTCTGCTCTGATCTTAGTTATTTCTTGCCTTCTGTTAGCTTTTGAATGTGTTTGCTCTTGCTTCTCTAGTTCTTTTAATTGTGATGTTAGGGTGTCAATTTTAGATCTTTCCTGCTTTCTTTTGTGGGCATTTAGTGCTATAAATTTCCCTCTACACACTGCTTTAAATGTGTCCCAGAGATTCTGGTACGTTGTATCTTTGTTCTCATTGGTTTCGAAGAACATCTTTATTTCTGCCTTCATTTCATTGTGTACCCAGTAGTCATTGAGGAGCAGGATTTTCAGTTTCCATGTAGTTGAGTGGTTTACAGTGAGTTTCTTAGTCTTGAGTTCTAGTTTGATTGCACTGTGGTCTGAGAGACAGTTTTTTATGCTTTCTGTTTTTTACATTTGCTGAGGAGTGCTTTACTTCCAACTATGCGGTCAATTTTGGAATAAGTGTGATGTGGTACTGAGAAGAATGTATATTCTGTTGATTTGGGGTGGAGAGTTCTGTAGATATCTGTTAGGTCCACTTGGTGCAGAGTTGCGTTCAATTCCTGGATATCCTTATTAACTTTCTGTCTCGTTGATTTGTCTAATGTTGACAGTGGGGTGTTAAAGTCTCCCATTATTATTGTATGGGAGTCTAAGTCTCTTTGTAAGTCTCTAAGGACTTGCTTTATGAATCTGGGTGCTCCTGTATTGGGTGCATGTATATTTAGGATAGTTAGTTCTTCCTGATGAATTGATCCCTTTACCATTATGTAATGGCCTTCTTTGTCTCTTTTGATCTTTGATGGTTTAAAGTCTGTTTTATCAGAGACTAGGATTGCAACTCCTGCATTTTTTTTTTCCATTTGCTTGGTAGATCTTCCTCCATCCCTTTATTTTGAGCCCCTGTGTGTCTCTGCATGTGAGATGGGTCTCCCGAATACAGTAAACTGGTGGATCTTGACTCTATCCAATTTGCCAGTCTGTGTCTTTTAATTGGATGATTTAGTCCATTTACATTTAATGTTAATATTGTTATGTGTGAACTTGATCCTGTCATTATGATATTAGCTGGCTATTTTGCTTGCTAGTTTTGATGCAGCTTCTTCCTAGCATCTACGGACTTTACATTTTGGCATGTTTTTGCAATGGCTGGTACCGGTTGTTCCTTTCCATGTTTAGTGCTTCCTTCAGGATCTCTTGTAGGGCAGGCCTGCTGGTGAAAAAATCTCTAAGCATTTGCTTGTCTGTAAAGGATTTTATTTCTCCTTCACTTATGAAACTTAGCTTGGCTGGACATGAAATTCTTGGTTGAAAATTCTTTTCTTTAAGAATTTTGAATATTGGCCCCCACTCTCTTCTGGCTTGTAGAGTTTCATCCGAGATATCTGCTGTTAGTCTGATGGGCTTCCCTTTGTGGGTAACCCAACCTTTCTCTCTGGCTGCAATTAACATTTTTTCCTTCATTTCAACTTTGATGAATCTGACAATTATGTGTCTTGGAGTTTCTCTTCTCAAGGAATATCTTTGTGGCCTTGTCTATATTTTCTGAATTTGAATATTGGCCTGCCTTACTAGGTTGGGGAAGTTCTCTTGGATGATATCCTGCAGAGTGTTTTCCAACTTGGTTCCATTTTCCCCGTCACTTTCAGGCACACCAATCAGACGTAGATTTGATCTACATGAACCCATATTTCTTGGAGGCCTTGTTCATTTCTTTTTACTCTTTTTTCTCTACACTTCTCTTCTTGCTTCATTTCATTCATTTGATCTTCAGTCACTGATACTCTTTCTTCCAATTGATTGAGTCGGTTACTGAAGCTTGTGCTTTTGTCACCTAGTTCTCATCACTATCAGTTCTTTTAAGGTCATCTCTGCATTGATTATTCTAGTTATCCATTCATCCATTCTTTTTTCATGTTTTTTTGTTTCTTTGCACTGGTTACATAATTCCTACTTTAGCTCTGAGAAGTTTGATCAACTGAAGCCGTCTTCTCTCAACTCATCAAAGTCATTCTCTGTCCAGCTTTTTTCTGTTGCTGTCAATGAGCTGCGTTCCTTTGGAGGGGGAGATGTGCTCTGATTTTTTGAATCTCCAGCTTTTCTGCACTGCTTTTTCCCCATCTTTGTCATTTTATCTGCCTTTGGTCTTTGATGATGGTGATGTACTGATGGGGTTTTGGTTTGGGTGTCCTTTATGTTTGTTAGCTTTCCTTCTAACAGTCAGGACCCTCAGCTGCAGGTCTGTTGGAGTTTCCCTGAGGTCCACTCCAGGCCCTGTTTGCCTGGGTATCAGCAGTGGAGGCTGTAGAAGATAGAATATTGCTGAACAGCAAGTGTTGCTGTCTGATTCTTGCTCTGGAAGCTTTGACTCAGGGGTGTACACAGCCTTGTGAGGTGTGAGGTGTCAGTCTGCACCTAGTAGGGGATGTCTCCCTGTTAGGCTACTCAGGGGTGAGGGACCCACTTGAGCAGGCAGTCTGTCCATTCTCAGATCTCAACCTCTGTGCTGGGAGAACCACTGCTCTCTTCAAAGATGTCAGACAGGGACTTTTACATCTGCAGAGGTTTCTGCTCCTTTTTGTTTAGCTATGCCCTGTCCCCAGAGGTGGAGTCTACAGAGGCAGGCAGGCCTCCTTGAGCTGTGGTGGGCTCCACCTAATTCGAGCTTCCCGTGGTGGCTTTGTTTACCTACTTAAGCCTCAGCAATGGCGGGTGCCCCTCCCCTAGCCTCGCTGCTGCCTTGCAGTTAGATCTCAGACTGCTGTGCTAGCAATGAGGGAGGCTCCATGGGTGTGGGACCCTCCAGGCCAGGTGTGGGATATAATCTCCTGGTGTGCCGTTTGCTAAGACCCTTGGTAAAGCACAGTATTAGGGTGGGAGTTACCCAATTTTCCAGGTGTTGTGTGTCTCAATTTCCCTTGGCTAGGAAAAGGAATTCCCTTCCCCCTTGCACTTCGCAGGTGACGCGATGCTTCACCTGGCTTCAGCTCTTGCTGGTCAGGCTGCACCCGCGGACCAGCACTGACAGTCCGACATGCCCCAGTGAGATGAATCCGGTACCTCAGTTGAAAATGCAGAAATCACCTGTCTTCTGTGTTGCTCATTCTGGGAGCTGGAGGCTGGAGCTGTTCCTATTAGGCCATCTTGGGCGCCCCTGTCTTTAGAGTACTTTTAAAACTTATTGTCTTTATATGTTTTGTATCTCTGGAGTTTTTTTTTTTTTTTTTCTGGTGTTAGTCATCTTTTTATTATTATAGATCAAAATTTCACCAGAGTTGTACTTAAATAAGAAAGTTAATATTTTACCATCAAATATGTCCAATTTTAATCTGCTTTTTATCCATATCAGTTTTGACCATTGCTTTTTAATTTTTCTTTGGTATTACTTTTTATTATTGTAGTAGATATCTCTTTTATATCATGCTTTTTAACTGATATTAGTTGGTATATATAACATATATGAATTTTTATATGCCTATTTTATCAATTTTCTATTGTTTATTTAATATTATAATACTACTAGATTATATTTTGATAAATAAATAGTTTTGTAAGATGTATTGAATAAAGTTAATGCTAAAGGGCTATCTCGTTTTTTTCATTTTGCTTTGTCTTTTTTTTATGCTTTTCTATTTTCATTTTTGGTATGGTACACATAACCTACTAAAGACCTAAATATAAATATATTAAGATTTAAGCAGGTATGCAAACACATTTTATGGTTGCACATTCCTCCAGAGATTCAACATTAATTGTATTCTTGACAATTGTTTAGCCAATTATTTTCCTAGTGTGCTTCAATAGTTGAATGAGGCCAAGAAGAATTCTCTGAAAATCAAGACATGATTAATTTTAAAGCATTTGTTTTTGTGTTTACTTGTAAATATAAAATGCAAAAAGATCTAATTAAATCAAATACACTTGTTATTCAGGGCCAGTTTGCTTGGCCTCCTGAGAAAAATGATAAAACAAAGTGAGTGCTTCAATGTGCACAAGGTCCATCAACCAGTGTTACAAGCATGTATGTCTAAGACACCTCAAAAAAACAAATTCTGAAAAGTTCAGGTTTATTACTTCGTACTAGTCACTTTAAAACCTCTGAATCCTATAGGGAATCTTTTATTTCAAAATCAATGTTGGAGTTGTTTGAAGAGAAGAGAGCTATCTTTCAATCAATGCCCTAGCAGTTAGAAAGGATTACAGATATTTCAAATAAATTTCTAAGGAGCTTTTCAAAATTTGGAGAATGGTCACAAAAGCTACCTTTTATGTATCATCCACAGAAATACCTATGAGTTACATACACATAATCAGCACACATTGTCATTAAGGACTTTTACAGACTTTGGGTGAAAGCATTTTTGTTTGTTTAAAACAAGATATCAACTTGTTCTACTTATTCTAGTAGACAGCCAGGAACACCACATATGCTGCAATTTTGATTCACACTTAGAAAAATAGGGAGCAAAATTGCTTTAAATCTACCACTGCCACAAATTCAAGATTTACAAAGTAGTTACATACATTTAGGAGATATCCATACACACTTTGAGGAATAGTAACATGAAGATATCAAAAATACTCACTTAACCTCAATTATATGCACAGGTGTGTGATTTAATGTGACTGTATAGTGATAACAAGACATGATGTTTCTTCTGCAGAGATCATCCTTCAGCTAAGACATAAAAACCACCTGTTATGATTGGACTGTTTGTCTCTACCCCCAAGTTTATGTGATGAAATCCTGACCCCCAAAGTGATGGTATTAAGAAAAGAGCCCTTTGGGAGGTGTTTAGATAGTGAGGAAAGTGCCCTGATGAATGGAACTCATGCCTTTATGAAAGAGACTTCAGAGAGCAGCTCTGCCCTTCCAACAGGTGAAGACACAGGGAGAAGCTATCAGTTTGCAACTCAGACGAGGGCCCTCCCCAAAATTTGACCACGATGGCCTCTTGATCTTGTACTTTCCAGTCTAAAAGAACTGAGAAATAAATTTCTGTTGTTTATAAGTGAGCCAGTTTATTGCATTTTATTATAGCAGCCTAGATAGACTAAGAAACATTCTGCTTTTTTTCATTAACACTAAATGCTGACTTGGGACTTTCTTAAACCTATGTGGAATGCTATTTTATCTTAATTTTATTTTCATTACTTTTATATACTTGATTTAAAATAGTCAATATTTTATTAAATATTGTAAAATAATATGCCTGACATTTATAAATGTTAGAAAGATTGACAATAATATAAATACTTATTTACATAATAGAGTTATAAAATAGAACATAGCCATGCCGTTTTTCTCTGACATTCCTTCTGGTTTCTGATTATGATATAGACGTGCATGAATGTAATACAAAAAATAAAATGTTCACATTTCTTTTGCCTTTTAACTTTATATAAACAGAATAGTTGTGAGGAGTTATACTTGCTGCTGTCCTCTTCAATTAAGGACCATGAGATCCATTATGTCATGTGTAGTTATATACTTTATTCATGTTACTGTTGTTTATCATTTCTTTCAGTTTTCAATTTTGCTAATATAATTATTGTAAAATAATTTCTTATTGTGCTTTAACTTCATTTCTTATTAAAATTCAGTTACACAAATTGTCAAATATTTGCTTGTCATTTGTGTGTCATTGTCTATGAAATAATTGTTGATGTCATTCCCTATGTCAGTTCCATGTTGTTGAATTTTTGTAACAGATTTATATATTTGGAGTGTTTTTCACCCTTGGTAATACTATGGGAGGTATTTTCTCTTTATTTGTGGTTTGTCCTTTTCATCTGAACAGAAATTTTTAAGTTTTTACTTTCAAATGATTATTATTCTCCCTAACTGTGTACTCGTTTGTACTTATACGAAACATGTTTTTCTCTTTTCTTAAGTAAGAAAGATATTCTTATGGTTTGTTTCCAAAATAACAGATTTTTTTTTTACATTTAATTCCTTCAGTTATCTAGAATTGCTTTTGGTAAATGGTCACAGTCTTCAAATATTTGCTTGGATGTTTCCTCAAAAAATTAAAAAGCTACATACTACTTTGCAAAATATATTTGATGTTTTATAAAGTGCAAATAGCTACAAAAGATGTTTTGGAATTTTGTAAATTTTGGCTTTTAAAAAAATTATGTCAACTTTTAAATTGTCTCCAATAAATCAAAATATTATGACAATTTAATATCCACATTTATCAAATTAAAAAATTAGCAACAAGAGCATATTTAACATTCAGATTTTTTTGCCTTGTTTTGTGTACTCAGTATTTGATAAGTCTTATCACTGAAATTATTTCGATCACATATATGACTGCAACAAAAATGTGAATATTATTTTGATAACATTTTGAGATATTTTGTGTTACTAAAGCTCTATACAAGTTAAAATGTTTTAGGATGTTTTCACTACATTTGAGTTACTGTGAGTATAAAAAATATAATAACATAAATTTTGATACTTATCTAAATATTTACTAAATATGAGAGGTAAAATATAAAATTGAAATTATCTTTTATGAGATGGAGGAAGCTTTTATTTAGTTAATTCATATATCTCTGAGTGATTATTACTTATTGCTAGATGACTATTCCTAGTTTTCTTTATCATACATGTAAATGATGTGAAAATTTGTGTATTTAAACGGGGAGATAAAAATGAATGAAACTCTGTAATATGAGTTGTTACTCAATTATTTAAACCTTTTTTTCACGTTATTTACCAAGTAACATAGTGGTTTCTTACAAAACCTATTTTTAATGTAATATCAGCTGACAACTTGATTACTTCCTCCTTCAGTTTTATTGATAGCAAGAAATTGGAAATGACCTAACTTTCAAAAAGATTTGTTACCTAGTCATGAAGATCAATCACACTCTCAGTGTCTAGGAATTATACATAAAAGGCTCTACAAAGACTTTTCAAAAGACTATTAATTATTCCCTTAAATTCCTTCTCAACTAGAGGCAACATATTTAACTTGATATACTAAAAATATATCAGAATAAGATAAAATACAATTAATTCTCATATATTCTTGTCAATACAATATCTATTTTAATTAATGCCTTCATCTAATTCCACGTTTTAAATATACTTTAGTCAGAATCATGGAGCCATCATTTAATTCAGTTAGTTTATGGGAAATGATGGTCATATAACCTAACTTACAAAGTCAATCCTTGTCAAACAAATCAGCCAAATGAGATTTACTTTCTGTCAGAAAGTAACATAAATGTGTTAATAAGCGTTCCCTTGGCACCCATTAAGCTCCTTATTCCCAATTCTAAGATAGATAGAGCCCTAGCATGACTCTGTGGTCTGGATTTTAAAAAGCGCCTACATCTTTATCTTTTTATTTTTAATTAATTAATTAATTTATTTTTTGAGATGGAGTCTCGCTCTGTCGCCCAGGCTGGAGTGCAGCAGCGCGATCTCCGCTCACTGCAAGCTCCGCCTCCCGGGTTCCCGCCATTCTCCTGCCTCAGCTGACTCCCGAGTAGCTGGGACTACAGGCGCCCGCCACCACACCCGGCTAATTTTTTGTATTTTTAGTACAGACGGGGTTTCACCGTGTTAGCCAGGATGGTCTCGATCTCCTGACCTCGTGATCCACCCGCCTCGGCCTCCCAAAGTGCTGGAATTACAGGCGTGAGCCACCGCGCCCGGCCACATCTTCAACTTTTAAGTTCTCATCGTCTCTGTCTCTCTCTCTCTCTTTCTCTACCACCCCCTACCCCAAATCAGCCAAATGAGATTTACTTTCTGTCAGAAAGTAACATAAATGTGTTAAGAAGTTTCCCCTTGGCACACATCTACTAAAAATGTATCAGAATTCCCTCTTCCCTTGTTGTTTCATAGGATTTCCCCCAAGGAGTGGCACACACAGTATTTAACAGTAATTTGGGAATAGAAGAATCAAGATCTCCATCATTCCTTTGTTCCACTTGAAATAAACGTTGAAGAGCATTTTAATACAGAACAAAATGTTATATTTATCATGTTAAGCTTTTTTCTTAACAAAAGCATACAAACAAGAGAGAAAATAAGACAGCTTTGTGGTGAGATTACCACTTGTAGGCCCAGTAACAGCAGCCTTTTGATTTCCTTATTACCCAGGTATACCCAGTATAATTTTCAAATATTTAAATTTAAATGATCTGAGTAGCTAATTCTCAGGGAAGTTAAGCAACCGAGCAGAGGCTGATTTTGAAACATATGACTGACTACTATCAAAAGTAGTGTCTTTGACTACACCTTACTTTCTAGAGAAATTCAAATACAACCAGAGGAGACCAAATGTGAACAAATTACAATTCAGTGTATATAGTGTGAAATGCAGGTAGATAAAAGCACAATTAGAACCCAGAGGAAGAGACCATTCATAGATTTTCCTTACTTAAGATAATATTTGTTATATATATTTCATAGTATCTAGTTATATATTATACTATTTATATATTATATCACACACTTATACATATTAGAAAATATATATATTGCATTTGCGTTTTCTAGCCTAAGTTTCCAAAGGTCTACCAAAAATTTTCCTTTTCTTTCTTTTACTGAATTGTCTTGTGCTTTTTAAAAAATTAATTATTACTATTAATACTTTTTTGAGACAAGGTCTCATTTTGTCACCCAGGCTGGAGAGTAGTGGTGCAATCATGGCTCACGACAGCCTTGAAATCCTGGGCTCAAGTGATCCTCCTGCCTTGGCTTCCTGGGTAGCTGGGACTAAAGGTGTGTACTACCACACTCAGTTCAATTTTAAAAATTATTTGTAGAGACATTGTCTCACTATACTGCCCAGATGGTCTCAAATTCCTGGACTCAAGTGATCCTCTTGCCTCCATCTCCCAAAGTGCTGAGAGAGCCACTGCACCCGGACTCTTGTGGTTTTATCAACAAGCTTGAAAGACACATCCATTCTCAAATCCTAAATAGCGGGCTACCATTCTTTTTTCACTTTGTAACTTAAAACTATTTACCCATTCACTCACTGTTCATGGGATTAGCAGTCATATATTTCATTGTTTGTAAAATTTCTTTGGGGACTCTTATTACCAATTTCTTAGCTTAATCTTACAGTTGCTCCAAATAAGTGTGTATAGGACTGTTGAGCAACCAATTCTGGGTGACTTGGTGGGAATAGTGCTGGTGGTAATTAGGTTTTAACTATAGAGGAATGGTTTCAAGAGAACTGACGATGTTTCCTAGCAGCGCATTTACACATGCTAAATTTTTACCAAATGACCTTTTCCCTACCTTTCAGTTTTCTTGCTTTTCATGTGTCTGTTTTTATTTTTCCATTTTTCTTCCCTATATTTTTAACTCTATTGTGTGAGTTATAAAATCTCAGTGATCATTTATGTAGCTGTTTGCCACTATCAGTGGACTGTGCTAGGTACTGTAGGGCATTGAGTTGCATGAAACAGAATTGTGGGAAATATTCACAACAAATTTGTAAAACATGTTAATATGATCTTATTTAGAGTGCATCTTAGGAGCAACTTTTACAATATTTTTATCTTGCTAGATTTCTTTCTGATGTTAATATAGTTCCTCCAGTGTTCCCATTGCAATCGAGATTTTTATAAAGCCAAATTTCCTAGCTCTATTTTTAAACTACCTGTGTACAACTTAAATTCACATTGTGTAATTGATTGTGAGAGCCTACTACTAAGGTTTTTATCCTTTTTTTAAACAAACTATGAATGTTGAATTATTTTATATCTCACTTTGACAGTTTTAGGATACATTCATCATCTTACTTGATTCAAAGAGTAGATACTATCACAAATTTATTATGGAATTTTATACCTAAGGAAACTGAGGCTTGTTGGGAGACAGTTAATGGGTCTCTCATATTTCTGCATGTTTTGTGAGCAGAGGCAGTAGCTTTTTTTGTTCCAGACCATCTTTTTAAAGATATGTGTGTAGCAAACATCTTTTAACAAGAGGATTTTTCTTTGGAGCAGAGGTTAGGTTTGTTTACTATTCAGTATAGTAAAGACCACGTCCCCTCTAAGCAAAGGTCAAACAAGTTTTCTTGCAGCCCATTATAAAAAATTGGAGTTTCCCAAGCTTAGGGCTCCTCAGCTGTGTTGTAAACACACTGCACATGCAGCATTCACCTAGACTGTTCTGTATCACAAGGGGAAACACTGCAAAGATGGGTAAAAAGTCTTTAGTCTCTGACCATGGATCTTCATATCATTTGCGAGCATTCATATAACTGTGGCAGGCTTGCAGATCAGGTCAAATATCAGGCCCCTCACAGTTTTAACAAGGCTCAGAAAAAATAAGTGCAATTAGAAATACTGGAGCTAATTATTGCTATTACTACACTTATCATTTTATTATAATTATTTAATCTCATAACTATTGTTTTCTGAAATATATCTTTATTAAAATAATGAATTTTTGTACTAAAAAACAATTAATAGTCCAGTAATTTCTTGTGTTTTTAAGACTAATCAAGTGACGAGTGCAATAATTCCTTATTCATTGACTTAAAAATATCGTCTCTAACTAGTGAGTTAATTATAGTTTTAAGGTTGAATGATACAATTCACTTGTATAGTTTGGTGATAATTTTTTTATATGAAACTTAGTGAAGAGAAAAATTCAAATAAAAGTGATATATTGGATATCGTTTTTCATATATTTTCGTATAGTCTTTTTGAGCATATTTAATTTCCTCTAGTTGAGCTCATGCCTCAAATTTTATTATTAAAAACAATTTACACCAATTTGGGTCTCAGAAATATATGAGGTTAAATAAGAACTTCGTTAATTTTATCTTTTTTTCACTTACTACCATACCCCAAACATTTTAATCTGATAATAAAATGATTATTAATCAACTTAGTGCATATTATTCTATCAACTGAATACAGAATAACTTATTTGGTATTTTGTTATTATTAACAATTTTATGTTTTATTGTCCACCATAAAAATAATCCTGTGATAACACTTTTTGTGCATAGTTATTCACAAATTCAGTAAAATTATAGAATACGTTCTCAGCAGCAAAATTGCTCGCTCAAATTTTAAATGTATTTTGAATTTTTATGTATATTGCTTAACATTTATTCAGAAATGTACTATTTGACCTTGAGTATGGAAAAATATATATCTTACTAATAAGGTGAAAGGTGGAGGTTACACTTGGCTTCCTTTGGGTTTTTAGTTTTTGAGGTTAAACTTGAAAATCATGTTAATCAGTCATTTATTTGTTCGTCATTTTTGTAAATTTTTTGTTCATGTTTTACCAGCTGTAATGCTGTTTTGTCTGTCTCCATTATGATCAATATTTCTTCATCTGATTACCTAAATTACTGAAAAGGAAAAGGGATTGCTTACTAAAATAAATCCTATTTGTTAATCTCTATAACCCACATGCTCCTTTATAGTATGCACTTTTTGTGTTCAAATAATGTCTCTGAGCTACTTTCATGTTATTGCATATATTTGAAGTTTTTTTTTTATTGTTGAGTAGCCCATAGCATGTGCATATCATATTTTTTTCAGTATTGGTGGCCATAATATCAATGTTATAATAATATCGGAAGTAACAAAAATTTGGAATGCATTGCCACAATTGTGATGTCCATAAACAGATAATTATCTTTAGTTCTATAATTATATACTTCTATAACTTGATTGCATTCTTGAGTCTTCATTTGTGTATTCAGTCAGCACAAAATTTTCAACTCGGGTACGGAGAATTTTCTGCTTTTAAATTTACTATTGAGTAAATCATCCATTTAAAATTTTTAGATAGATCCAGATTTTACCTGAAGCACATCAAGGATATTTTCTTCTCTCTTATGTCATCATGAATAAAAGTGCAGTTTAACTTCATAACTTTGCATCTGTAATAAAGGCCAATAGTCCTCGTTCCGGTCTATAGTTTCCCTTGTATTTGTTTATCATGATGATTTATAAAGATGATTGGACTCATAGTCTGTTTTCTCAGCACAGATAAAACCAAGCATTAGTTGTAGCATGGGATAATGGATGCATGTTTAAACTATTTTAGAAAAGGCCAGGCATGGTGGCTCATGCCCGTAATCTCAGCACTTTGGGAAGCCGGGGAGGGTGAATCACAAGGTCAGGAGTTCGAGACCAACCTGGCCAAAATGGTGAAACCCTGTCTCTACTAAAACTACAAAAATTAGCTGGGCATGGTGGTGCATGCTTGTAGTCCCAGGTACTCAAAAGGCTGAGGTAGGAGAATTGCTTGAACTGGGAGCCAGAGATGCAGTGAGCCCAGATCGTACCACTGCACTCCAGCCTGGGCAACAGAACGAGACTCCGACCCCCAAGCCCCCCGCCAAAAAATTTAAAAGTTTTAGAAAATATAGATATGCAGTTAAATATGCAAATGTAAAAATTATACTGGTTTGACAAATGCATGAACGCTTTAAACCATCACTTATTTCAGATATACAATATTTGACCACCCCAGGGAATATTTTCATGCCTATTGCCAGTAATTTCCTTGAAAAACAACTGCTTTTCTGATTTTTTCTAAATCATAGGTTATTTTTCCTATTTTATATCTTCATAAATGTGAATCATTCATGATATATTCTTGTCTGAATTCTTTGTCCAGCACATTGTCCATGAAGTGCTTTCATGTCATTGAAAGTATCTGTCATCTATTTCTCATTGTTGCTGAGTACTCATCTGCAGTGTGAATATTCCACAGTTTGCTCCCCTGGATGGACACTGGGTCATTTCCAGGTTGGGTTAAGAATAAAGTTGGCTAGGTGCAGTGGCTCACGCCTATAATCCCAGCACTTTGGGAGGCCGAGGCGGGCAGATCACAAGGTCAGGAGATCGAGACCATCCTGGCTAACACGGTGAAACCCCGTCTCTAATAAAAATACAAAAAATTAGCCGGGCACGGTGGTGGGCACCTGTAGTCCCAGCTACTCAGGAGGCCGAGGCAGGAGAATGGTGTGAATCCGGGAGGCAGAGCTTACAGTGAGCCGAGATCGCACCACTGCACTCCAGCCTGGGTGACAGAGTGAACCTCCATCTCAAAGAAAAAAGAGAAACAAAAAACAATCAGGGCTCTGTGCATGCGGGCAGCCCACTCAAAGGGAAGAATCGAGTCAAGGGAAGGAGGCTATAAAGGTCACAGCATCACAGTTAAATGGGGCTTTTTACCTTCTTTCTTGAATCTTCGTGAGCCCTCTTGTAAAGTGAACTTTCCTTCCTTTCCTGTTCTAAGGCCTTTTAAATAAACTTCCGCTCCTGCTCTAAAGCATGCCTAGGTCTCTTTTTTCTGCTTTATGCCCCTCATTCAAATTTTATCTTCTGAGGAGGCAAGATTTGAAGTTGCTGCAGACCTGTGTGGATTTGCTGCTGGTAATTCCTGGTAACTCGGGTCTCTTCCACCATTAAGAAAATAAGGTCCTTGGGGTGGGCTGTAGTTCAGTATGACCGGTATCCTTAGAAAGAGGAGATTAGGACCTAGGCACACACAGAGGAAAGATCTCTTGAAGACACAAGAAGATGACACTCCACAAGGTAAGGAGAGAGGCCTCAGAAGAAGCCAACCCTGCTGACACCTGGGTCCTGGACTTCTATCCCCCAGAGCTGTGAGGAAATGCACTTCTGTCATTTAGACCATGCAGTCTGTGATACATTGTTATGGCGGCTTTATCACACTAATACGTGTGAATATACATCTATGTTTTAATTTATCTATGAGGAAATATGTAGGAGTGGGAATTGTTGAATTGTATATTGCCGTATTTGCAATTTTTCAAGAAATGGCCACAATTTTTTTCCAAAGGGTTTAAACTCTTTTGAAAGTTTAAACTCTTTTGAAAGCAGCAATATATGAACCCTTCCACTGCTCCACATCTTCTATAATATTTAATACTGTTTGTTTTAACTGTAACCATTTCGCTGTGTGTGCCATTGTATTTCATTGGGACTTTAATTTATATTTTCTTATGACAAATGATGTTTGGAACTTTTCTATGCACATCCATATATCTTCATTTGGAAAGTGCTTCTTCCAGTGTGCTTCCCACACTCTATTGGTTTGCTTTCTCTTTTATTATTGAGTTGTCATATTTCTTATATAACCTGTCTAAAATTTGTATCAGATATAAATTTTACAATTTTTTTTTTTTCTGAGTGAAAGGGAAAGAGAGAAGAAGGCGTTAGCCCAGTCTATAATGGCACACCGGCCTCCTTGGCCTATAGCAGTTTCTATATGGCTTTTATCACATTAGACATAAGCACAGCAATTGGAGGGGCCACCTTAATTAGTTCTTCACATCTCATTGTTAGACTCTAGGAATTGTCTGCCTTATGTACTGGTCAAATAAAAATGCTAAAGAAGAATAATGGGAATCCAGACTCCTACCTCAGCCATTTTCTTAATCAAAGTGGTAATCTTTTGCTGCCTTTGGGAATACTATGCTGCTTAGTCTTTACTAGCAAGGAAGCTTCGTGTAACTCCAAAATTGCCCATTTAACAGAGCCAATTAAAACTAGGTAAGAGTGGGCTTAGCAGATAACCCCTAAGGAAAGAAAACCACAATACACTCCTTTCATGCATATCAGCTATTTCAAATATGCATTTAGGTAAAGGCTAATTAATCCCTGAAAAAATCTCTCCAGTCACATTTTGTGGTTTGTACCTTTACAATACATTTGTTCCAAGCCTATCTCTGAACCCATCAAGTTTCATGTCAGTACCTTTCAGCTCTCTTCCCATCTTTTATAGGGTTTGCTGTCCACTGAATTCCAGCATCTTACAATTTTGAGAAGTTTCACATTTAACCTACTGGTCATTTTGTCCAAATCATGGAACATTTCCTGTATATGATTAGTGATGGTACTAATACATAATTAGTGATGATACTAATTTCTGCAGTTCTGCAGGAATGAAATTGTGTTTCTGGTTTCTGACATTGCTAAGGTGGGGAAATTCCAAGGGCTCCTACTTTGTCATTCCTACCATGTTGGCCATTTCTCCATGGGTCAGAGAGCCAATGTGAAGATTCTGAAAATTGGCCAATATTCCAATTAATACAACTTCAATGATACATTCAGGAACTGAGGAAATAACCACAGTGTGGGTCCCTACCTGGCCCCACGTGAGTTCCATTTGGACTAAGACTCCATCTATCACCTGACACCAAAAGTACACACTTCGCCTAGTGAACCACACTGGCATTTTTGATGTTCAGGAATTAGTGTCAATTCAGAGCCAGCATCTACTAATCTTTGAAAGGTCTTGATATCTTTCTTCCCAGTGCACATTCACTCCAGTAAATGGGCCCTGGTTCCTTAAAAGAAAGGGTTAAAGGAAGATTCATGATCTGTAGTGTGGCAATGCTGCCAGGTCTTTCTTCATATGGACCTTAGACATAGATGAGGCACTATTGCGGCATGATAATCATCCTTTTCATTCCTGAGGACAATATGAAGAGTTAGCCTGCTCCAGAGATCCCCAAAGTCCCAGATATTCTGATTGCTAGTATGACCCTCGTGCTATTTATGGTGAGTGATCCCCTCTTGTGGTTAAGTGGCTGCCATTTGGCCTCTGTGACCTCATGATCCAGTCATCTCATTGAAATCGAGGAGCCCATCTCAGTTGTAGCATCTTCCATGGTCATACCTGACCCACACATCAGAACAATCATAGGGTTTTTAAATAATGCCAGTGCTTCCCTCACTAATATGTATCTCATCAGTTTATTGGAGGGAGTATTTTCTTGGCCTTCTTTTGAAGTGTGATTGAGGTTGATGTGTAAGATGCAGAAACTAAAAACATTCCAACCTTTCTATCTCCTGAAGCCTTATGATTATTTCCTCCAAATCCAATTTCTGTCTGGGGAAGTCTATAATACCAGCCACATTAAATGTAGGCCACATTTAAATATAAGTTTTAGTTAACCAAGCAAGTATTTGCTGGATGTACTTACAGCTGCATGAGCTAACACACTAAATTCAGGATCTCTAGTAAGTGTACATTCTAATGTTTAATTCTAATCTCCTTGGTCTAACACCCTTGGAATCCACCCTCATACCTGTTCTCAAGATGTCTGTTGACATATATTTGCAAAATCTTGAAATATTTTGTGTGTAAGCTATTTCTTCTTGGGTTATAGTGTGTACCTGGCCTCCAGGATCATGCTGATATTTGATTTCCGCTATGAGTCTGGTGCAAAGAGGAGGTGATGGTGGTAGATTGAGTAAAATAAGTATTCCTCTACAAAACATAGGCCCTGGTGAGGTTATCAAAGAGTTTTCAGGAAAGTAAGACTAGTCTCCTTAGACACAGATGACCTGCTACTTCTACTGTCAAGAGAGGCTCAGAGTGACTGAGTCTCAATTTCAGTGGAGTCCTGTTAAAGCTTTTATTTTAGTTTTTAAGGTCTCATTCCTTTCCAATCAAACCCTAAATTTCATATGAGAAACTGGACAGTATTATAAGTCAAATCAACATTCTAATTCTGTAACCAACACAATTAATTTTATGTTTGATAGTTAATAATCTTGGCTCTATGGCTGTGGAAAATAAGAGATTAGCCAGGCCTGGTAACTCACACCTGTAATCACAATACATTGGGATGCCAAGGCAGGTGGATTGCTTGAGCTCAGAAGAGACCATCCTGAGCAACATAGTGAGAGTCTATCTCTATGTATCTTACCATGGTGGTGCAAGTCTGTGGTCCCAGCTACTCAGGAAGCTGAGGTGGGAGGTTCACTTGAGCTCAGGATATCAAGGCTGTAATAAGCCATTTTCATGCCACTGCATTCTAGCTTGGGTAACAAAGCAAGACCCTGTCTCAACAAAAAAGAAAAGAAAGATGGAGGGAGAGAGGGAAGGAGGAAGGGAGGGAGAGAGAGAAGGAGGGAGGGAGAGAGAGAAGGAGGGAGGGAGAGAGAGAAGGAGGGAGGGAAGGAAAGAGAGAGAGCAATACAAGAAAGAGAGCAAGAAAAGAAAAAGAAAGAAAGAAGGAGAGAGAGCGAAAGAGAGAAAGAAAGAAAGAAAGAAAGAAAGAAAGAAAGAAAGAAAGAAAGAAAGAAAGAAAGAAAGAAAGAAAGAAAGAAAGAAAGAGAAAGAAAGAAAGAAAGAAAGGAAGGAAGGAAGGAAGGAAAGGAAGGAAGGAAGGAAGGAAGGAAGGAAGGAAGGAAGGAAGGGAGAAAGATTACTGCAGTCCTACCATGGAAGATATCTGGTTCTTAGATCATGATTCAAGCTTATAGTTTAATAATCTGAATTGCCAGGAACTAACTTTAATTGTCATATTACTATCATAAACCGCAGATAATAACTTGATTAATTATGATGCCAGTATACACCATAGATTATTACTCTCCCATTTTCTATAAGCAAGATGTTCAGCAAAAGTGTATCAAAACCAATTCAAAAATTCCATAACTGAGGAACAATGTTCTAGAACCACTGTTGGCATGAATTCTGTATCAAAGTTCTTTTAAGAGGCTGAAACCATACCAGTCATACAGACAGCCAGAGATTTGTTAAAATGTAACTTTTCTCAGTTAAGTATTCTCTCTCTCTCTCTTTATTTTTTCTCAAGACAGAGTCTTACTCTGTCACCCATGCTGCAGTGCAGTGGTGTGAACCCAACTCACTGCAGCTTTGAATTCCTGAGCCCAAGCAATCCTCCCACCCCAGCTTCCCAATTAGCTAGTACTACAGGCACACACCACCATGCCTGGCTGATTTTTTAAAAACAAACATTTTGTAGAGATGAGATCTTGCCATGTTGCTCAAACTGATCTCAAACTTCTGGGCTCAAGTGATCCTTCCACTTTAGCCTCCCAAAACATTGAGATTACTGGGATGAGCCACCACACCTGGCCCTATTCTCTTAACACCCTATTTAAAATTTCAACTTTAGGTACATGTCCAGACATAGTTTGATTTATTTCTGTCCAAAATTCTTACTGTCATTTATTAAAGTATATATTTTTGTGTGTCACATGTATTTATTATACAAAAATAAAAGTTCCACAGTGTCAGAGATGTCGGCCTCCTTTCCTTATTGAACTGTCCCATCACCAGTAACTGTGACTAGGACATGGCATGTCTCAATAAACATTTGTCAAATGAATTTAATGAACTCTATTCCAAATGAAGAAAGAGTGACTCCTAAAGAAGGACAAGCTTGGGTTTCCTTCTCAGAATTAGGACAAATGATAATCTCAGCATTTTTAGGAGACACATGTTTTTAGAAGTTTGATGAGATGTTTTCCTGAGAGATTATGCTAAGAAAATGATATTGTCTGTATGAAAGATTTTTGGCCTTAAATAGTAAAAGTATTTCTGAGGGGATTCATCAGTCAACCATTTGAGAAAAAGGAAAGAGGCTTTTTAAAAATCATTATTGAATTCTTTATATTAACAATAATATTAAAATGTGATGGTAAAGAGCTGAAGATATTGCAATGAAGGAGTACATTTAGTGAATGTTTTTATGCTTTTAGCTTCACTAAACAAACTAATATTTCTGACAGTGAAAATTAATATATCCTTAACATCTTGCTTTAAAAATATTATTTCATCTGCACATTGCTTATATTAGTCTTTTCCATTGATGTCCTGGCCTTGTTGCCCAGGGCAGAAGGAGTAAAATAGAACTAGTAATGGTATTTTTTGCAAAGAGTAATCAACCATAAAGACTATAATTGAACACACAAATATAGTCATTGCATGATTAATTACTTTGGTGAATCAGCCACCTACATACATCATAAAAATATTCAAAGGTGACTAGAACATAGTGTACCAAAAGCAAAAGCAGACTTGCCATGAGTGTAACCATAGTCATCGGTGATGTGTTTTCTGTTTCTCAGTTTTCACCATTTTTCTCCCTGCTCATCCTCTATATTCACTACATTTTCAGATTAATGTTTTGATGATTAAGTGGTAGCAAGGCAGACATTGACTGAGGCAAATGTCTTTTCAAGTTTCTGTCACACACATTAACGATTAAGCTCAACGATTTATTTGGCAATGTATGCATCTATTGTTGATTGATACATGACTGAGCTAATTTTTAATATTTCTATAATGTGTCAGTTGTTTAGTAGGTGATATATCAATATAATTGTTTTCTCAAGTTCAAATCCATTCAATGCCATCTATAAGATTCTGGAAAATACTACAGAGAATGAACTCATATATATGAAATCTGTTTAAAAGACAGTTTCCTTTTTACTCTGGTGTTTTTATATCTGAATATGAATTAAGTATCCAGTCATTCTGTAACCTTGATAGAAATCAGCCTGAGAACAAAGCTGACACATTTCTTTTTTTTTTTTTTTTTTTTTTTTTATTTTTTTTTATTTTTATTTTTTTTTTTATTTTTATTTTTTTTATTTATTTATTTTTTTTTAATTTATTTATTATTATTATACTTTAAGTTGTAGGGTACATGTGCATAACGTGCAGGTTTGTTACATATGTATACTTGTGCCATGTTGCTGTGCTGCACCCATCAACTCGTCATTTACATCAGGTATAACTCCCAATGCAATCCCTCCCCCCTCCCCCCTCCCCATGATAGGCCCCGGTGTGTGATGTTCCCCTTCCTGAGTCCGAGTGATCTCATTGTTCAGTTCCCACCTATGAGTGAGAACATGCGGTGTTTGGTTTTCTGTTCTTGCGATAGTTTGCTAAGAATGATGGATTCCAGCTGCATCCAAGTCCCTACAAAGGACTCAAACTCATCCTTTTTTATGGCTGCATAGTATTCCATGGTGTATATGTGCCACATTTTCTTAATCCAATCTGTCACTGATGGACATTTGGGTTGATTCCAAGTCTTTGCTATTGTGAATAGTGCTGCAATAAACATACGTGTGCATGTGTCTTTATAGCAGCATAATTTGTAATCCTTTGGGTATATACCCAGTAATGGGATGGCTGGGTCATATGGTACATCTAGTTCTAGATCCTTGAGGAATCGCCATACTGTTTTCCATAATGGTTGAACTAGTTTACAATCCCACCAACAGTGTAAAAGTGTTCCTATTTCTCCACATCCTCTCCAGCACCTGTTGTTTCCTGACTTTTTAATGATTGCCATTCTAACTGGTGTGAGATGGTATCTCATTGTGGTTTTGATTTGCATTTCTCTGATGGCCAGTGATGATGAGCATTTTTTCATGTGTCTGTTGGCTGTATGAATGTCTTCTTTTGAGAAATGTCTGTTCATGTCCTTTGCCCACTTTTTGATGGGGTTGTTTGTTTTTTTCTTGTAAATTTGTTTGAGTTCTTTGTAGGTTCTGGATATTAGCCCTTTGTCAGATGAGTAGATTGCAAAAATTTTCTCCCATTCTGTAGGTTGCCTGTTCACTCTGATGGTAGTGTCTTTTGCTGTGCAGAAGCTCTTTAGTTTAATGAGATCCCATTTGTCAATTTTGGCTTTTGCTGCCGTTGCTTTTGGTGTTTTAGACATGAAATCTTTGCCCATGCCTATGTCCTGAATGGTACTACCTAGGTTTTCCTCTAGGATTTTTATGGTATTAGGTCTAACATTTAAGTCTCTAATCCATCTTGAATTAATTTTCGTATAAGGAGTAAGGAAAGGATCCAGTTTCAGCTTTCTACTTATGGCTAGCCAATTTTCCCAGCACCATTTATTAAATAGGGAATCCTTTCCCCATTTCTTGTTTCTCTCAGGTTTGTCAAAGATCAAATGGCTGTAGATGTGTGGTATTATTTCTGAGGACTCTGTTCTGTTCCATTGGTCTATATCTCTGTTTTGGTACCAGTACCATGCTGTTTTGGTTACTGTAGCCTTGTAGTATAGTTTGAAGTCAGGTAGCGTGATGCCTCCAGCTTTGTTCTTTTGACTTAGGATTGTCTTGGAGATGCGGGCTCTTTTTTGGTTCCATATGAACTTTAAAGCAGTTTTTTCCAATTCTGTGAAGAAACTCATTGGTAGCTTGATGGGGATGGCATTGAATCTATAAATTACCTTGGGCAGTATGGCCATTTTCACAATATTGATTCTTCCTATCCATGAGCATGGTATGTTCTTCCATTTGTTTGTGTCCTCTTTGATTTCACTGAGCAGTGGTTTGTAGTTCTCCTTGAAGAGGTCCTTTACATCCCTTGTAAGTTGGATTCCTAGGTATTTGATTCTCTTTGAAGCAATTGTGAATGGAAGTTCATTCCTGATTTGGCTCTCTGTTTGTCTGTTACTGGTGTATAAGAATGCTTGTGATTTTTGCACATTAATTTTGTATCCTGAGACTTTGCTGAAGTTGCTTATCAGCTTAAGGAGATTTTGGGCTGAGACAATGGGGTTTTCTAAATATACAATCATGTCATCTGCAAACAGGGACAATTTGACTTCTTCTTTTCCTAACTGAATACCCTTGATTTCTTTCTCTTGCCTGATTGCCCTAGCCAGAACTTCCAACACTATGTTGAATAGGAGTGGTGAGAGAGGGCATCCCTGTCTTGTGCCAGTTTTCAAAGGGAATTTTTCCAGTTTTTGCCCATTCAGTATGATATTGGCTGTGGGTTTGTCATAAATAGCTCTTATTATTTTGAGGTACGTTCCATCAATACCGAATTTATTGAGCGTTTTTAGCATGAAGGGCTGTTGAATTTTGTCAAAAGCCTTTTCTGCATCAATTGAGATAATCATGTGGTTCTTGTCTTTGGTTCTGTTTATATGCTGGATTATGTTTATTGATTTGCGAATGTTGAACCAGCCTTGCATCCCAGGGATGAAGCCCACTTGATCATGGTGGATAAGCTTTTTGATGTGTTGCTGAATCCGGTTTGCCAGTATTTTATTGAGGATTTTTGCATCAATGTTCATCAGGGATATTGGTCTAAAATTCTCTTTTTTTGTTGTGTCTCTGCCAGGCTTTGGTATCAGGATGATGTTGGCCTCATAAAATGAGTTAGGGAGGATTCCCTCTTTTTCTATTGATTGGAATAGTTTCAGAAGGAATGGTACCAACTCCTCTTTGTACCTCTGGTAGAATTCAGCTGTGAATCCATCTGGTCCTGGACTTTTTTTGGTTGGTAGGCTATTAATTGTTGCCTCAATTTCAGAGCCTGCTATTGGTCTATTCAGGGATTCAACTTCTTCCTGGTTTAGTCTTGGAAGAGTGTAAGTGTCCAGGAAATTATCCATTTCTTCTAGATTTTCCAGTTTATTTGCGTAGAGGTGTTTATAGTATTCTCTGATGGTAGTTTGTATTTCTGTGGGGTCGGTGGTGATATCCCCTTGATCATTTTTAATTGCGTCGATTTGATTCTTCTCTCTTTTCTTCTTTATTAGTCTGGCTAGTGGTCTGTCAATTTTGTTGATCTTTTCAAAAAACCAACTCCTGGATTCATTGATTTTTTGGAGGGTTTTTTGTGTTTCTATCTCCTTCAGTTCTGCTCTGATCTTAGTTATTTCTTGCCTTCTGCTAGCTTTCGAATGTGTTTGCTCTTGCTTCTCTAGTTCTTTTAATTGCGATGTTAGAGTGTCAATTTTACATCTTTCCTGCTTTCTCTTGTGGGCATTTAGTGCTATAAATTTCCCTCTACACACTGCTTTAAATGTGTCCCAGAGATTCTGGTATGTTGTATCTTTGTTCTCATTGGTTTCAAAGAACATCTTTATTTCTGCCTTCATTTCGTTATGTACCCAGTAGTCATTCAGGAGCAGGTTGTTCAGTTTCCATGTAGTTGAGCGGTTTTGATTGAGTTTCTTAGTCCTGAGTTCTAGTTTGATTGCACTGTGGTCTGAGAGACAGTTTGTTATAATTTCTGTTCTTGTACATTTGCTGAGGAGTGCTTTACTTCCAATTACGTGGTCAATTTTGGAGTAAGTATGATGTGGTGCTGAGAAGAATGTATATTCTGTTGATTTGGGGTGGAGAGTTCTATAGATGTCTATTAGGTCTGCTTGCTGCAGAGATGAGTTCAATTCCTGGATATCCTTGTTAACTTTCTGTCTCGTTGATCTGTCTAATGTTGACAGTGGAGTGTTGAAGTCTCCCATTATTATTGTATGGGAGTCTAAGTCTCTTTGTAAGTCTCTAAGGACTTGCTTTATGAATCTGGGTGCTCCTGTATTGGGTGCATATATATTTAGGATAGTTAGCTCTTCCTGTTGAATTGATCCCTTTACCATTATGTAATGGCCTTCTTTGTCTCTTTTGATCTTTGATGGTTTAAAGTCTGTTTTATCAGAGACTAGTATTGCAACCCCTGCTTTTTTTTGTTCTCCATTTGCTTGGTAAATCTTCCTCCATCCCTTTATTTTGAGCCTATGTATGTCTCTGCGTGTGAGATGGGTCTCCTGAATACAGCAGACTGATGGGTCTTGACTCTTTATCCAGTTTGCCAGTCTGTGTCTTTTAATTGGAGCATTTAGTCCATTTACATTTAAGGTTAATATTGTTATGTGTGAACTTGATCCTGCCATTATGATATTAACTGGTTATTTTGCTCATTAGTTAATGCAGTTTCTTCCTAGCCTCGATGGTCTTTACATTTTGGCATGTTTTTGCAATGGCTGGTACCGGTTGTTCCTTTCCATGTTTAGTGCTTCCTTCAGGATCTCTTGTAAGGCAGGCCTAGTGGTGACAAAATCTCTAAGCATTTGCTTATCTGTAAAGGATTTTATTTCTCCTTCACTTATGAAACTTAGTTTGGCTGGATATGAAATTCTGGGTTGAAAATTCTTTTCTTTAAGAATGTTGAATATTGGCCCCCACTCTCTTCTGGCTTGTAGAGTTTCTGCTGAGAGATCTGCTGTTAGTCTGATGGGCTTCCCTTTGTGGGTAACCCGACCTTTCTCTCTGGCTGCCCTTAAGATTTTTTCCTTCATTTCAACTTTGGTGAATCTGGCAATTATGTGTCTTGGAGTTGCTCTTCTCGAGGAGTATCTTTGTGGCGTTCTCTGTATTTCCTGGATTTGAATGTTGGCCTGCCCTACTAGGTTGGGGAAGTTCTCCTGGATGATATCCTGAAGAGTGTTTTCCAACTTGGTTCCATTTTCCCCCTCACTTTCAGGCACCCCAATCAGACGTAGATTTGGTCTTTTTACATAATCCCATACTTCTTGCAGGCTTTGTTCGTTTCTTTTTCTTCTTTTTTCTTTTGGTTTCTCTTCTCGCTTCATTTCATTCATTTGATCCTCAATCGCTGATACTCTTTCTTCCAGTTGATCGAGTCGGTTACTGAAGCTTGTGCATTTGTCACGTATTTCTCGTGTCATGGTTTTCATCTCTTTCATTTCGTTTAGGACCTTCTCTGCATTAATTACTCTAGCCATCAATTCTTCCACTTTTTTTTCAAGATTTTTAGTTTCTTTGCGCTGGGTACGTAATTCCTCCTTTAGCTCTGAGAAATTTGATGGACTGAAGCCTTCTTCTCTCATCTCGTCAAAGTCATTCTCCGTCCAGCTTTGATCCGTTGCTGGCGATGAGCTGCGCTCCTTTGCCGGGGGAGATGCGCTCTTATTTTTTGAATTTCCAGCTTTTCTGCCCTGCTTTTTCCCCATCTTTGTGGTTTTATCTGCCTCTGGTCTTTGATGATGGTGATGTACTGATGGGGTTTTGGTGTAGGTGTCCTTCCTGTTTGATAGTTTTCCTTCTAACAGTCAGGACCTTCAGCTGTAGGTCTGTTGGAGATTGCTTGAGGTCCACTCCAGACCCTGTTTGCCTGGGTATCAGCAGCAGAGGCTGCAGAAGATAGAATATTTCTGAGCAGCGAGTGTACCTGTCTGATTCTTGCTTTGGAAGCTTCCTCTCAGGGGTGTACTCCTCCCTGTGAGGTGTGGGGTGTCAGACTGCCCCTAGTGGGGGATGTCTCCCAGTTAGGCTACTCAGGGGTCAGGGACCCGCTTGAGCAGGGAGTCTGTCCCTTCTCAGATCTCAACCTCCGTGTTGGGAGATCCACTGCTCTCTTCAAAGCTGTCAGACAGAGTCGTTTGCGTCTGTGCAGAGGTGTCTGTGTGTCTTAGTTTACTGTGCCCTGTCCCCAGAGGTGGAGTCTACAGAGACAGGCAGGTTTCCTTGAGCTGCTGTGAGCTCCACCCAGTTCGAGCTTCCCAGCAGCTTTGTTCACCTACTTAAGCCTCAGCAATGGCGGGCGCCCCTCCCCCAGCCTCGCTGCTGCCTTGCCGGTAGATCACAGACTGCTGCGCTAGCAACGAGGGAGGCTCCGTGGGTGTGGGACCCTCCCGGCCAGGTGTGGGATATGATCTCCTGGTGTGCCTGTTTCCTAAAGCGCAGTATTGGGGTGGGAGTTACCCGATTTTCCAGGTGTTGTGTGTCTCAGTTCCCCTGGCTAGGAAAAGGGACTCCCTTCCCCCTTGCGCTTCCCAGGTGAGGCAATGCCTCGCCCTGCTTCAGCTCTCGCTGGTCGGGCTGCAGCAGCTGACCAGCACCGATCGTCCGGCACTCCCCAGTGAGATGAACCCAGTACCTCAGTTGAAAATGCAGAAATCACCGGTCTTCTGTGTCGCTGGCGCTGGGAGTTGGAGACTGGAGCTGCTCCTATTCGGCCATCTTGCTCCGCCCAAAGCTGACACATTTCTTAAGGCAGAACACAGCGATAAGAATCTTGGTCATGGATGACATCATTAAACTCTTGAATGAAATAGAGATAGGATGTGCCCTGAATCTGGACTTTACGCCTCCACAAGCTTCTTCTCTTGTTCAAAAGTCTACAGTGTCTTTCAATTACACATATGCTCTTATTAAAATCATTTAGATTTACAATGAAAAATGTTCGATTTACTTCTCAATCTAACTCAAAGTGATCGTTATATGGTGTCAGTACTCCAAACTACTCATTTCAAAATAACTGTAAAACTTCTGGTGTCTTTTTGAGGGAAGAAAATCGGGTCTGGAGCGAGGGAACATAAGGTCGATTCACACTTCAACTGTAACAGGAAATATCCTCTCCACAGGGCGTACTCCATAAATGACTTTGTAACTTTACTTCATCCTCTTCATTAACAGAGGGCATGCCTGAAGTAATGAATGGAATCCCAAATATTCAGTAATGGGGCTTGAGTTTCTATGCTTTTTCCAAAACATCGTAAAGATGTGACTCTGGAGTGTTTGTGGTTGTGATTTCTGACAGAAAGATTTAAGAAACTGTGGAAATTCATTATCACTGGGGGAAAAAAAAAGAGATAAAAATAGCAGAATTAGTCACTCGGAAAGGAAATCATACAACAGTTTGAAACAGAATGTCAGACATGGCATGTCTGTGTATTGAAATCATGTTATATGTGAAGAGAGAGAAGAGAAAGTAGAGCAAGCATGAAGACACTGCAGCCAAATATAAAAGTCATTTAATGCATCAAAATAAAATTTCTAAAATTAAAATATAATAGAAAAAATATCTTAAAACCTTCAGTGGATTTCACCAAGAATTGATCAGGTACAACTAAGACCAGAAATGGTATACTGGAATATAGATCTGATGAAGTCACCAAAATGCAGGACAGAAATAAAAAATATAGGAGAATATGATAAAAAGGAATGAAATCATGTCCTTTGCAGCAGCAAGGAGGCAGCTGGGGGCTATTATCCTAAGTTAATTAATGCAGGTACAGAAAATCAAAGATCACATGTTATCACTTACAAGTGGTAGCTAAACAACGGGAACTTGGACGTAAGGATGGCAACAATAGGCACTGGGAACTACTGGATGGGGGAGGAAGGGTTGAACAGCTAACTGCTGGATGTTATTTTTACTATCTGGGTGACAGGATCATTCTTAGCCCCAACCTCAGTGACACACAATTTACCCATATATCAAACCTGCACATGTACCCCTTGAAATCAAATAAAAGTTGGGGAAAAATAGTACTAGTCAGAAACAGAAAATAATTAAAAATATGAAACAATGAAAGTGTTTTAAGATAAATGAAAGACAAAAAGGAATAAAACAATAAGATTTGAAGAAGTAAATAGAGAATAGGGAACCATGAATATTTAAAACAAATTGGTATGTATGAATGTTATGAAGTGTTGAAAGAAAAAGAACTCCCAGACTGAAGGAACATATTGTGTCCTGAGCAAAACTAATAATAAGACATTCACCTCTGATTTAAAAAAAAAAAATCATAGTAAACCTAAGAAAATTAAACCTAAGCTACCACAAATAAAAGACATTCATTAAGGAAAATAAAGTTGAGACTAACTACAAATATATCGTTCATAAGAAAAGATGCCCAAAAGCCGTGAAGTAATATATTCAAAGTATTATACAAAATTTTAGTAAAAAAGTCATAAAGACGTACTCAGAAATAGATTGAAGGAATAAACTATAGTGTTCTATCCCATTGTAGGGTGACTGTAGTTAGCAATAACATATTATATGGTTTCAAATAGCAAGAATGAGGATATTGAATGTTCCCCAGCACAAAGAAATTATAAAGGTTTGAGATGATGGGTATATTAATTACACTGATCTGATTACTATACATTATTTGTATAGAAACACCTATATGTAACCCATAAATATGTACAGTTATTATATATTAATTAAAAATAAAATAAAATATACATTTAGATAGATAGATTTTTTTGGCCAAGTGCTAGAAACTCTTCTGGATCTTAGGGAAGCAATTTTCCTCAAAAGCCTAAATCAAGCTGGAGAGATAGACCCGGAAGACCTAACCCCACACACAGGATACATGTTTTAATAGATGCATTAAAAATAAAATCAAAATGGGCAGGAAAACTGGATGCATTGATAAGCAAAGGAATTAGCAAACATATTAGTATATCTAAATTGTCATGGATAATAAAATATTAATGTATAATATTGGATGCTCAGGTTTAAAAAATGTCAAAAGCAAACTTTTTAAACATTGTATTCTATATATTATGAATATCCTACAAATGTACATAAAATATTGTAACAATTCCTTTAAAAATATATAAATATGTAGCTAAACTTGTAAAAAAAAATAGGCACCTAAAGTAAAGAAACATCTGAAATCTGAAAAGTGCATTATCTTACTTTAAAATTAAGAACATATTTAACATAAACCGTATAAAACATGATCAATATAAAGCACAGACACGTCTCTCCTCCTCCTGTGATGATGTGACTTCAGGCTCTATCTGTGCAGTGAGAACAACTACAGTCTTATCAGGGTGGCAGTTTATCATTTTGTTTTATTGTCTTCTCCATATTAATAAATTATTTTCTTAGATTTTAACCATTTCTAAATTTTGGGCCGTGGCCACTGTTGTTTTACATACGCCATAAATTCTTCCGGGTTCTTCTGTTTTAAAGCCGATGTCTTTCCATTAATAGTTTTTTCAGTAGGTGTTTCTTATAAACTGTTTTTCTCATGTTTGTGTAAAAACTGTATTTCACTCACAGTCTTCTATGATATTTTGCTGGATATAGAATTTCGAGCAGCATACTTTTTCTTCACTATTTTGAAGATACTCTGTCTTCTGTTATCTTCATATCGTTTTCAGTATAAATATCTGACACTAATCTAATCGTTATCCCTGTCTTTTAGTTATCTGAAAGCTTTTAAGATGGCATTTGCTCTTGATTATTTCAGCTTCATTATCAAATGTGTAGATGTGGATTTCCTTTTACTGCATACAATTCAAGGTGTATTTTTGACGTGGTACCAGTGGGATAATTATGAGTCAAATATTTTAAAAGATTTTTAGATTTATGGCAAGTAACTAAATAACATAATTATTGGTTACTCTATTTTCCCTGTATTACTTTCCCACTTTACCACCATTATTTCCTTTATCTATCCAATAAGCTTCTTCTGCCTGAATCTTCTTTCTGAGAAAACTCAGTCAGATAGAAATTGTAATATGTAAAGTTTTCTTTGCTTACTTCTTTCTTCCATGACCAGACGATATGGAAATGCCCCTGTTCTTAGACCTGTTCTTCTACTGTTTTCTAGCTACACTCTCTTTCCCAGTCAACTTATCTTATTCTTGGCTTTGAATACCATCAAAAGTCAACATCTTTGTGTGAGAGGTACCCAGAGGCAGGGAAAAATTTGAAGTCTGCAAAATTTAAAGTATCTTTTTGAAACCTGGATTCACACACTCAGCTGCCCATATGATATCTCCACTTGGAGATAACATATCCAAAACTGAACTCCTGAATTCCTCCTACCAACAAAATCACTGTACCCCTCTTCCTTTTCTAGTTTCTGGCTACTCAATGCTTCCAACTGTTCACACCTAAAACTTTGAAGACATCTTTTGATTTTCTTTTATACACCACATACATTACTGTCTTCTCTACCTTCAAAGTGTATCCAGAATCTGGCCACTTTTCTGAAAATCCTGTTACCACCTTGGTCAAGGACAATATTTCTCCTGCCTACATTAGCACAAGAGCTCCCTAATGTATCTCCGTGCTTTTGCGCTTACCCATCTGAAATCTGTTTCCTGTAGCGTAAAAGTGACTCTTGAAAACTTGTCTCATCATGTCATTCCTTCGTCCAAAATATCTCACTGACTTCTTTACCTCCCTCAGAAAATCCAAATACCTTACAATAGCTTGCAAATGCCCACCAGATTTCCATGACCTCTCTAACCTTCTTTCCTATTTCCTCTTATTCACTTTAACCTGGCCAAAATGTTCTCTCTTCCTAAAATGTTCTGCACTCAATTACCCTAACGGTTATTTCCTTGACCTCCTTCAAATATTTTTACAAATGTCACTTTTCTTATGGACCCTACGCTTGTTACCATAGTTAAAATTGCAAACCACCTCTCTCCCATGCACGAATATTTCTATACTTCTCTCCTACTTTTAGTTTTTGAAAACACTTATCACCCATTAAAATATCTTTAACTTATTAATTTTATTATCTCTTTCCATCCACTAGAGGGACAGATATATTGGGCAGAGATGTTTGTCTTTTTTATTTATAATGTAACTCCGGCACTCAGGACAGTTCATGATACATAGTAGATGCTCAATTAGTATTTGTTAAATGAATGAATGAAGAATGGATGTGTGTGTGTGTGTGTGTGTGTGTGTGTGTGTGTTTGCATGAAAAGTTCTGAAAGGATGAATGTGTAGCTGATAATGAGAAAACTGCATATCTTTTAAATCAGGAGAATGAAGTCATAGAGAGAAGTATATGAAGATCTGGGAGGGAATAATAGTAAAATAATGTGCTACAAGAAATGGAAAGGGATCAAATACAGTTCGTTGATCCAAAATGATGAAGTTTCAGGCAGAGACGCCCAGTCCAGTTGAGAGTACATATCCACACCATCATGACAATGCCCACAGTGTTGGATATACATGGACCAATCAATAGAGTAAATTAAAATGATTAAATATCCTAATATCCTCATCTTATAAATTATGGTGCTGAGTTACAAGTTAAATCAAAAATATTACAAAAGCAACAAAACAGCCTATCTCTTGATTTCTTAGAACTTAGTACCTGAAAATAATATGCACCAGAAAGTAAAAAAAAAAAAAAAAAAAAATCAGAAAAAATTCTGTGGTACTTCGTTGGCTTCATTAAAGTGAGTTTAATTATATCAAGGTATATAAATACGTATTTGATTCTGGATATTTTCAGTGAAAGATCTATAAGAACTATGTGAAAACATATCTCATTCTAATTTGTGGTTGATGTTATTTCCATTGACTTCCTTCAAAAACATTGCTGGTGTTTCTTATACTCAATTTTCATCCTGAGGATTTCCCTGTAATTGCACTTGGCAAGAATTTCATATTGAGCAATTATCAGTATCACAGTGCTAAATTTGAGTGGAAAAAAAATGTGTGCATGTTACCATTTATTAATTAAACATACAAATGGTTCCCTTCCAGGTTTTTATGATGATCTGGAATTTACCCCAGAAATTAATTACATTCTTTTTTATCATCACTAACTAAATTATTCATGAAAGCTTGTGGAGGTTAATTCTAAATTATTATACTACCAAAAGAGAAGGCCATATGATCAAGTTAAAATGGAAATGGCAAAAGAAGTGAAATCTCTAATCATTTTGAAACAATTAGTTTTGGGTTATCACCTTATTTGATTTTATTGCTTCTAAGCAATCACTCCTTCAGAAATTAGATACAGGTATTTTCAGCAGAAATGACTGACAAAGCTTAATCAAAGATGAAATAGCTTCATTTATCCAGAATTTATGAAGAAAAAATGTTTTCTAAAAATGAAGCCAATAAACATGAAAGAAGTAAACCAAAATATTTCTGACCAGTCCCATATATATAAACAAAAATATAAAAATGATATACACTTATAGACAAAAAAACTTTGAATGCACTTAGGGCATTATATGACCAAATGCAAAGTATTGCTAAAATTTAAAAGGTTGTATAACTAAGACTACATCTTTATTTATTCATTTATTTTTGTATTTTTTTCCATGGGATAATTTCTGGTTTGTGGACTTGCAGTTAATACTCAGAAAAACATGTTGAAATAGGATATTTTTCCATGCATGCCTTTGGCAACAGAAGAATTATATGTAAATGAATGTGCTTATGTGTATCTCATGTCTAAAAATGCAAGTTGGGACAGTATTTGGAGCAATAAAAAAATAATGATTTATTGAAATATATTTTGTTGTATATTTATTTGGTAAAGGGTATTTTTATTTCCTTTTTTTGAGACAAAGAGTCTTGCTCTGTCACCGAGGCTGAGTGCAGTGATGTGATCTCGGCACACTGCAACCTCTGCCTCCTGAGTTCAAGCAATTCTCTTGCCTCAGCCTCCCCAGTAGCTGGGATTACGGGCATGTGCCACCATGCCCAGCTAATTTTTGTATTTTTAGTAGAGACAAGCTTTCACCATGTCGGCCAGGCTGGTCTCGAACTCCTGACCTCATGATCTGCCCCCCTGTAATCCCAAAGTGCTGGGATCACAGGCGTGAGCCACTGCACCCTGCCTTCAATTGATTTTTATTGTATTTCTTTGATACAGGGTCTTGGTCTGTCACTCAGACTGGAGTGCAGTGGTGCTAGCAGGTCTCCCTGCAGCCTCAACCTCTTAGGCTCAGGAGATCCTCTTCCCTAGACTCCTGAGTAGCTGAGACTACAGGCATGCGCCACCATGCCCAGCTATTTTTTTTTTCTTTTCTTTTCTTTTCCTATCTTCTTTTTCTCTTCTCCTTCTCCTTCTTCTTCTGTTGTTGTTTGTAGAGACAACATCTCACTGCGTTGCTCAGGTTGGTCTCTTGCCTTAGTCTCCCAAAGTGGGATTTTAGGTGTGAGCCACGGCACTCAGTCATAAAGGATACTTTTAAATGAGATTTATGATGAATCAATTGACACAAGAAAGTTTTCAAGATTATTTATTCTGACTATGAAGATATTTCACCATTTTACAACCAAGACGACTGCTTATATTATATATGAACCTTGTTTTTACTTGGTGCCCTATGATGTTTTCTTTTATTTCCTTCTATTTATCTATCAGGTCAGGTCTATTGAAGCATTTGCCAACAATGACATTCACTTTTTTTAAATGTACAATTCAGTGAGTTTTGACAAACACGTAAAGTATGTGAAACCACTACAATATATAGAACAGATCAATTCTTGAAGTTTCTTTGTACCTTTTTGTTTGGTTGGATTTTTGTTTATTGTGGGTTTTTTTGTGGGTGTGTGGTTTATGTTTATTTTTGTTTGCTTTTGTTTGGTTTTGTTTGGTTTTTATGGTCTCTTTCTTTCTAACACTCTAGCCCTGGGCAACCTGGGCAATAACTGATCTGTTTCCTGTTCTTACTGCTTTCCCTTGTTTAGAAAGCCATACAAGTGGAATCACAGAATATGTAACATTCTAGGCAGGTCTTTTTTCACTTAGTATAAAGAATTTGAGAATTCTCCATGTTGTTGCACATGTCAGAAATTTGTCCTTTCAAAATTGCTTAGTAGTAGTCCATTGTACAGATGTGTTGCAGTGTGTTTAACCTTCAGTTAGCTTAGGTATATTATAAATAATAACCCTTTACCAAGCTACTATAGATATTCACATACAGCTTGTTTTGTAAACTTAACAGACCATAGCTTGGCAAGGGTTGTCAAGAATGCGAAGTAACTGAAAATCTGATACATTCTTGGTAGAAATGCACAAGTATAAAGCTACTCCAGATAACAGTTCAGCGGTTTCTTATAAAGTTAGACATAACTTACTATGGCATACAACAATCCAATTTTAGGTATTTTTAAAGTAAAATGAAAACGTATGCTTTTTAATATGCTTATTTGCTATTCATACATCCTATTTTGTGAAATCTCTGTTCAAGTCTTTGTTCATTTTTAAATTGAGTTTGCTGTTGTTGTTGTTATATATTCTGGATACAAATCTTTTGTCTGATAAGGGTTTCACATGTATTTACTTCCAGTTTGTGGATGTCGTTTCTCCTTTCCTTAAATGCCTTTGTTTTAAGAAGAACAGAAATTTTAAAATTTTTTGACATAAGACTTAATTATTTAATGAATCATGCTTTTTTTTTAGTCATACCTATACCTAAGAAACATTTGCCTACCCCCAAGAGTGTTTCACTGTATTTTTCTTCTAGAAATTTTAAGAATTTCTTAATTTATGGTATGCATTTAAGGCTTAATCCATTTTGAGTTAATTTTTGCCTAAAGTGTAAAGAATAGATTAAGGGTTATTTTTTTTCCATGTGAATATTCAATTGCTCCAGCAGCATTTGTTGATAAAATTCCTCTTTGTCCATTAAATTACCTTTGAAGTTTGTAGAAAATCAACTGACCATATGTGCATAGGTTTATTTCTGGGTGCTATCCTGTTTCATTAATTTTTTGTGTCCATACTTTACAAATACCACACTATGCTGATTACTATAATTGAAAGTGTTTGTTTACAGGATTCTTTTTCCTTGTCAGGATTTTAATGATATCACTTCATTGTTTTTTGATATACATAGTTTCCAAGTAGAACTAACAGTTATGTTGACAAGATCACTGACTACAAAGTTGATTTACAGAAAACAATAGTGTTTCTATATGCAATGACCATTTGGAAATTACAAGCTTTAAATGTTCACACATGCAATTGTATATAAATATAACAAATCTACTAAAATATGTTTACTGCTAACAAGATCCATTGCGAACAAGACCTATTGACTATAGTAAACCTTAAAATAATAAAATGTGCATTTTCTAACTGTACCTTTTTTTTACAAAACTGTTTTTGCTATTCTTGTTTCATTGCTTTCTATATACATTTTAGTATTCATTCATTGATTTTTACAAAGTCAATCAAACAAACAAAATGATAGATGCTGGCATTTTGATTCAGATTGTGTTTACTCTGTAGACTTGTTTTAGAAAAAATGATGTCTTACAAGTAGAGTCTTCAGATCTATGAAACTGGCATATTCCCTTTTTTGGTTTCATTTCTCTAATCAGTATTTTATTGTTTCCAGGAATCAGTCTTGATAGTAGGAAACATGTATTGGTAGATTTGTTAGAGTTATACATAATTGCATGTGTGGACATTTAAAACTTTTAATTTCCAACTGGTCATTGCTACTCTATGGAAACAAAATTGTTTTCTGTAAACTAACTTTGTAGTCAGTGATCTTGCTCAATGTAACTGTTAGTTCTATTTGGAAACCATGTATATAAAAAAATGAAGTGACATCATTAAAATCCTAACAGGGAAAAGGAACCCTGTAAACAAAGACTCCTACATTCAGCATGCTAAGTAGTTCAATTTTATTTTAATGTAGACATGAATAATTAAAATAAATATCACAAACCCCAAGGTAATCATTAATTTTAAGAGATATAAAGAATGAGTCAATGTTGGTGATAATTTGGTTAAAAATAATATAAAACAGATAGTAAAAAAGAAACAGAAACTGAAAGAATAAAATATGAGAAAGATGGTAGACATTATTTTTATAATATCATTAATAATTCAATAAAATCGAAATATACTTGAGCATACATTTAAAAAGATGTATGCCAAAATGTTTGTTTAAATGGCCAAAAATATAAATAAGTGCTCATCTAACTTATTGTAGAAGCTTAGAAGAGTAAGGATTATCATATACTAGTACCAGAAATAAAAATTTCTACAACTTTGGAAATTTTTTTATAAATTTGAAGATAAATATATTTTAACTCATTCATCTTACTTTTAGATATATGCCCCCTAAAAATATGTGCATCTATATTAAAGACAAGCAAAAATATTCATGGCATGAGTACACATAATAGTCCAAATCTAGAAACAATCTGAAAGTTCATCAATACAAAAATAGGAAAATAACTTTTGTTATAATGACAACATGGAATAATGCACAATGAGAATAAACTACAACTATATATAACATAGACACATTTTAAAGTAGGTAATTGTAATAAAAATAAATTGGACATAAAAATAATGTATAATGAATGGTTCTATTTATACAGATGTTTAAGTGCAGGAAAACATAAACTTAGAAAATGCACAAAACAACAAAACTCTAAAAAACCAAGGATATGATTATCAAAAAATTAAGAAAGTGGTCAACTTTGATGAGATGATGGAGTGCGGAGTGAGGAAGGCTTCTAGAATTTTAACATTGACATTGTTTTACATTGTCATTAGTCTAATGGTTATAGGAATGTGTTTTTTTTAAAATTAGAGCTGTGCAATTTTACTATGTGCACTTTTTTATTTGAGCATTATATTTCACATATTATATATATAAGTTATATATAATATATATAATGATTCTAGATAAACTTTGCCTTGTAACCAATAATAAGCTAGTCACACTTCTTCCCCTACATCCCATATTAACAGTCACATTAAAATGCATGACAGACACAAAATACCAAGTCACTGTAAATGACAAATACTCCAATGATCGGACAGATAGCAAACACAAGTTTTACACATGAATACATGGAAAGAAATCTGAAGCTGAGCACTAGAGGCAGAAAAAGGGCAACTGAAAATGCCTTCTCATTCTTCCCTACATGCGTAGACTTTACACGTATATATTTATTACAGAACAGAATGACAATGGACATGCAAAATATTTTTGAAATTAACCTGTACCATTTCTATTTTCCATAATGTTAATATGAAGATCTCCTTCAATCCCTTGTCATGAATAGTAATGTATAAGTAGTAGGAATCCCACCATCTTAAAACTAAAACTCAAAACAACAACAACAACAAAAAACCAGTTGATCTTTGGGATGTTTGTCACCCATTCACTGTTTTGGCAAAATAATAACTAAAATTGCTTTAAAATTCCTCTAAAATATAACTCGATACTTTATAGTATCAATAGATAATGGCAGCTAAATATTCCACTAATATTAAAATAGTGATAAATTCTTTATAATACTGATAAAAGAAATGTAAAAATCTAGTCAGTCGACTAGTGCTCAAGAGGAATCTAGCTCCCACTATTAAAATAATTACAGGGGCCAGTATTAGACTTCTGCACTATACAAGGAGACTATAGAACTAAAGATTCAGAGAAAATATGCAGTTTTGAAATATACCATTAAACTAAAATTTAGAAAGCATGTACTTAGTTATTTCAATAAGTTTATTATTAAAATATAGATTATAATGAGAAATTCAGGATACCTTAAAAAGAAATGTGGATGCAATTACAAGAGAAATGGATGTTATAAAAAGAGTTTGGGGACAAGAAAAGAACAATATTTTAGGAAGAATTCAAATGAAACAGCAAAATTTAAACTTTCATTAAAAAAATGAATGGTGGTAATGTTATTGGAAAAAATTAAACCAATGTCTAACAGCAGAACTTGAGAGATTTTCTCAGAAAAAAAGAGAAAAAAATGTTTTCGGAAACGTGTGTGAATATGGGTGTTGTGTGAAACAGCATGAACGACAGAGGAAAGAGAGGAGGACAAAATAAAGAGATACTGCATAATAATATTGATATTCTTGAAGACCACAGAGAAAAAACAAGTGGCACTGGAGCAGTAAAAGGCAGAGTCTAAGTCTTTTCTGAGGTTAAGAGAGAATATAATATTTTAATCAAAAGTGTGCAATGAATAGCAAGAAAATATGTTGAAAAGAAAAAAGGAGGCAGACCAAGATGACCAAATAGAAGGCTCTACAGATCATCCCCTTTCCAAGGACACTGATTTAACAACTATCTACACAAAACTGGCCCCTTCATAAGAGCCAAAAGTTAGGTGAACACTCACCAGACCTGGTTTTAAATTCATAATGCTGAAAGAGGCATTGAAGATGGTAGAAATGGCTATTGTCACCCCTTGCCCATTCCCTGGCAGCAGCCTCGCAGCATGGAGAATCTGTGCACCTAGGAGAGGGAGAACACAGCAATTTTGAGACATGGCATTGAACTCAGCGCTGCCCCGTCACAGCAGAAAGCAAAACCAGGCTAAACTCAGCTGATGCAAGTTCTGGCAAGCCTTGCCACCATCGGGGCTGATGTGTCCTGGAGCCCCAAATACACTTCAAATGCAGTCTAGGCCACAAAGACTGACACTCCTAGGTGAGTCCTAGTTATGACCTGGGCTCAGCCAGTGGACTTGAGGAAGGCACATGACTTGCGGAGACACCAGCCCAGGCAGCTAAGTAAGCGCTTGTGCCACCCCTCACCCAAACCCAGGCTGCATGGCTTGGGACTCGAAAAGAGATCCCTTCTCTCTGCTGAAGGAGGGGAGATGAAAGAGTAAAGAGGTCTTTGTGTTGCATCTTTGACACGAGGTCAGTCACAGTAGGATAGGGCACTACTCAGACACATAAGGCCCCCTTTCCAAGTCCTAGTTCCCAGATGACATTTACTGACACACACTGGGCCAGGATGGAACTTGCTATCTTGAAGGGAAGGACCCATCCTTGGCAGGAGCCAACACCTGCTGACTGATGAGCCCTTGGACCCCAACTAATCAGCAGCAATACCCTGGTCATACACTGTGGGCCTTGGGTGAGACTCTGAGACTAGCTGGCTTCAGGTGAAATGCAACACAGTGCCAACTGTGGCGGCTGTGGGGAGGGACTCTTTCTGCTTGAGATAAGTGGAGGAAACAGCAAAGGGGAGTTAGTCTTGCATGCTTAGGTACAAGCTCAGTCTCCGTGTGTTAGAACACAAAGTGGGCTTTTGGCATGCCTTATTCCAGGCTTTGGCTCTCAGATGGCATTTCTAGACCTGTCCTGGGCCAGAGGGGATTCCACTTCCCTGAAGGGTGAGTCCTAGGCCATGCAGCACTCACCACAAGCTTACTTAAGAGCTTTGAGCCTGAAGTGAACATCAGTGGGTAGCCTGGGAGTACTTCTTGTGAGCTGGTTATGATGATGGCCATGTCGTGAAGCTCTTCTACATGTCAGCAGAGAACAATCTGAAGAAGAAATCAAGGAAGTAATCCCATTTACAATAGCCATAAGTAAAATAAAATACCCAGGAGTAAACTTGGCCAAAGAAATTAAAGATGTCTACAATGAAAACTGTAACACATTGATGCAAGACATTGAAAAAAACACATGAAGTTCATGTATTAGAAGAATCAATATTGTTAAAATGTTCATACTACTCAAAGAAATCTACAGATTTCATGTAACCTCTATCAAAATACCAAAGACATTCTTCATAGAGATAGAAAAACAATCCTAAAATTTATCTAGAACCACAAAAGACCCAGAGTAGCCAAAGCTATCCTAAGCAAAAAGATTAGGATCTGGTGGAATCATGTTACCTGACATTAAATTATACTACAGAGCTATAGTAATCAAAACATCCTGAACTGACATAAAAACAGACCTTCAAGTCAGTGGAACAGAATAAAGAATCCAGAGATAAATCCATACATCTACAGTGAACTCATTTTTTACAAAGGTGCCAAGACAGTCTCTTCAATGAATGATGCTGGAAAAAAACTGGATATCCATATGCAGAAGAAAGAAACTCAACCCCTATCTCTTTCCATGTGCAAAACTCAAATGAAAATGGATTAAAGACTTAAATCTTAGACCTCCAACTATGAAACTACTAAGAAAAAATATTGGGGAAACTCTCCAGGACATTGGACTGGGCAAAGATTCCTTGAGTAATACCCCACGAGCACAGACAACCAAAGTGAAAATGGACAGATGGGATCACATCAAGTTAAAAAGCTTCTGCACAGCAAGGGAACAATCAACAAAGTGAAGAGACAACCTACAGAATGGGAGAAAATATTTACAAACTACAAACTCTGACAAGGGATTAATAACCAGAATACGCAAGGAGCTCAAACGTCTCTATAGGAAAAAAAAAATAGTAACCTAATTTTAAAAGTAGGCAAAACGGGCATGGTTTTGCACACCAATGGTTCCAACTGCTCACAAGGCTGAGGTAGGAGAATTGCTTGAGCCAGAGAGGTCGAAGATTCAGTGAGCTGAGATCATATCACTGCACTCCAGATTGGATGACAGAGCAAGATCTTGTCTCACCAAAAAACAACGACAACAACAAAACCTGAAAGAAAAAAAAATGTAACTTCTTACTCTTTCTATTCATAATAAAACATTATATTTGTATACAATGTTCTATCACTTTAAAGGTAAAAAATACTTTGACGTCTTATCACATCTCATCACTTGTAGTTCAGCATATTACACACGTTTTGTTTTCTTCATTTATCAAAGGGAGAATCCTTTTATAGAAATTAATTTTGTTTCTCTTCAAGCTTGAGATCTCACTGGAAATTGAGAGCAAGGAAGTAGTCAGTCATGACCTGGAAAAGTACTAGAAGAAATGTGGCATACTTGGCCTCTCTTCAAACTAAGCTTTGTGAAAACAGAGAAGCAGGAGGGCACAGAGAAAACAGTTAGCTTAGGAGTTTATCAGATGAAATCCCTAGATCTTGTATTGAAGCTAAAATTACCGATATAGAATTTCTACTCTTGCAATGTCCAAAACAAATGGATTTTTGCTCTACTTTTCTAAAGAAAAAAAAGTTCTGCCTTCCATAAATAAACATTCAGATTTGAAATAAAAATTGCCTTATATGAATCTGGAAGTCAACTTTTCTGTTTTATGAACTTATGATTACTTTCCCTTTATTTGTTGCATGTTTTTCTCTTTAAACCTTCAATTAAGCTATGGTATAAAGCATACTGTTTTATTTTAGATGTTAAAATATTGGATACTATTGAGTTTTGTAGCCTTTTATTTGGTTAAATCATTGTTAAATTACTGACCCATGTACAGTAATTTTTTCCCTCATTTTGTCATTTGATGAAAGTTGTAAGCTCTTTAATGAATCCATTTTCTAGCCTTATTGTACCTCTCAATTTTAATGTTTCATTATCTATGGTTTGGCACCCCAGATAGCACATTTTAGAGGTTTACTTCTCTAAAAGGAAGTAATTCATTTTCATATTATGAAAATTAAAAAATCAATATGGACTTGCTCATGCATAGCAAATCTACCTTAATTATGTAGCTTCTGCAAGTATGGTAACTGAATTAATTCTTGCCTGTCTTGACTCCTTATATAAATAAGACCCAGATTATCTTACATAGAGATTCAGGGCACGCCCTTCTTCAATACTTAATTACCTCTCCCATGCTGTCTTCCTTAATGATAGTGTATGAAATCAATTCTGCAACATCCTCTGTGATAGCATACATACAAATTATTTAACATTGTAAGGACTATACGTCCTTTGTTCTGGAACTTTTACTTACTTTGAAATGGCTAGATGTGTTTTTCATAATTTCCCGTTTATTGGAACTTGCAATTTCCTCTTCACAATGTTAGTTTTCCATCAGAGTATATGCAAGCAATGCACAGTAGTTTTCTTGTACTGTCGTTTTTTCACCACTTTTTTTGGCTTTTTTTTTTTTTTTTTTACATTATTTGTTTCAAGAAAAGGGAATCTCTCATTCTTATTGCCATTCTTAATAAGTCATGTTATAGGCACATACCTATTAAAAGATTTTGTTATCTCATATTTTTCTATAATCCAGTAACAAATAAGATCAGTCCTTTTTCATTGAGTATGTCACATTTCCTTTTTACTAGGTTAGTTCACAATCACATAATCAGAAATATAACTTTCAGAATCTCCCAGGTGTTATAAATTGTATTAAATTATAAAGTCTGTAGCATGCAATTAACATATTTTCTGAAATATTCAAATTATTTATTCTTAAAATTTAGGTTGTATGTCATTTATGAAAGATATGATCTCAGCTTCTTTAAAAACTCAGCTTATTATATTGGTAGGATAAGATGAACATTTTAATAAATTATGTTGATTGTCAGATATTTATTTTCAAAACGATCATACTAAATTTATGCCTCACACATCAAACAAAGATAAATTTCAGTTAGATTTTATACCTAAACGCACTAGAAGAAAACAGGTAAATTCCTTTATAATCATAATGCAGGGAACATTTGAGCTGCAACTCGAAAACGAAAGCCATTTAAAAATTCAGTAAATTAAACTACTTAATACATCATAAATATCCTATATTAATGGAAGAGTAGCCATGAAGGAAGCAGAATTCGCATTCCAATGTGGTATCTAAATATATTTTCCTACTGAAAGCAATGATGATGGGTCTTCAGAGAACCGTCATTGTTTTTAGTGTGAGAAAGTATTTATGTACCACATTCTGGAATGTGAATATATATGTAACATATGTATGCATGCACTTAGATATATATCATATATATGATGCAATATATATATTTTATATATTATATATAATATTCCTGCAATAACTTGAAATATCAGACTTGAGGGACTAGAAAGAGAATAAAACTAATGTTTCATATCAATAGGATACAAGGACCATCATGAAAGAGATACTACTATCCAAAGTCAGGATGTTTTCAACATTAATGTATATAAATCCATAATAACACTAAAAAAGTACAAAATTTACTTCATTTGTAACAAAAGGAAGTAGTTATCTAACCAACTTCTTATTCTAAAAACATTTTACTACATTTAGAGAATCAAGTTTTAGCTGCACATTTCAAATTGGAAGCATATTTTCGATTTATCCATATAGTGTTTTGATTCATGAAAGGTCTTCTTTATAGAATAATGCTAGCTGATTAATATAGAAGTAATTATAAAATTAGAAAATTGTTATTGAATAAGACAATAATAATCAATGGATGCCAAAATTATTGAATGAAAGTTTATGTGAAACTGAATACATACATAGCACCAAAATATTAGATTAAAAATCACATATGATTTGAAAGGACATGGAAGCTTGCAATTTAAAAAAGTCCACCTGTTAATACTTTACGTGAGCAACCATAACATCATGAATAGAGGGGCATTTAGACATTGCATGTCTTACACTGCATTTGAATAACACAATACGTGATGCCACTTAGGGAGTATTCTTGCTAAAATATCCAGTCCAAATCTAGTTGATCATTTCAATCTAACTCCCATTTTAAAAAAGCAGTGAAAGTATTTACTATATGAACTATATCCCCCCCTACACACAAAATGTCTAAAAGTTCTGACTTTAAAAAATTGACCTTTTTAAAAAAAAATACTTAATGCATTTAAACAATAACATAAAAAGGTTCACAGGGATTGGCATAGGTTAAGAAACATATAACTTATCAGAAACCAAGTCAACATTCAGAACTTACATTTACATTAATCATGATGTAGTTTTAAGAAACCAGCATTAAATATTGTCTTTGAGATAACTTTGAATATGAACCTCATACTGGATCAAGTTTTTAAAATATGGTTAATGTTTAGTTGTTCAAATGACATTTTGGTTCAGAGGATGAGGCATAATAATGTACTTTGTCTGACATTGACATTGAACTCTTTCTTTAGTTGGCTAGATCAAGAGCAAGCTAGAATCAGTGATCCCCACTTCTTTGCAAACTGAAAATATGGGACTGATTGTCTTCTTCTCTCTGTGCCTCTACACTAGATATTTGACATTTTCAGAAAACTCTAATAGTAATGTACAGTGGCATCTAAGTGCAAACTTGTTGGTGCCTCAGTAGTTTTACCGTTACTGATAAGGCTGCTGTCAAGGCTTGCCCTTACAAACAGAATGGACTCTCCTCAAAACACACATCTAAGGCAGGTGTTCATAGCACTCTGCCCACTACAAGATTCTCTGTAACAATGGGAGAGTAACAAGAACTGTGGCTCTCTTCTTAACAAAACACTGACTTTTTTTTTTTTTAACTTTAAGTTCTGGGATACATGTGCAGAATGTGCAGGTTTGTTACATAGGTTTACATGTGTCATGGTGGTTTGCTGCACCTATCAACACATCATCTGTGTCCATGTGTTCTCATTGTTCAACTCCCATTTAGGAGTGAGAACATGTGATGTTTGGTTTTCTATTCCTGTGTTAGTTTGCTGAGAATGATGTCTTCTAGCTTCATCTGTGTCCCTGCAAAGAACACGATCTCATTCTTTTTTATGGCTGCATAGTATTCCATGGTGTATATGTGCCACATTTTCTTTATCCAGCTTATCCAGCCTGATGGGTATTTGGGTTGGTTCTAAGTCTTGGCTACTGTAAACAGTGCTGCATTAAACATATGTGAGCATGTTTCTTTATAGGAGAATGATTTATAATCCTTTGAGTATATACCCAGTAATGGAATTGCTGGGTCAAATGGTACTTCTGGTTCTACATTTTTGAGGAATCGCCACACTGTCTTCCACAATGGTTAAACTAATTTACACTCCCACCAATGGTGTAAAAGTGTTCCTATTTCTCCACAGCCTCTCCTGCATCTATTGTTTCCTAACACTGACTTTTAAGTTTCCCCCAAAAATATATAAACTTATTCTCCCATGTTTTGGTAGCTGCCCCAGGCTCATTTGAATGACAGATGATAATCATCAAGAAACTTATCTTGTGAAAGAGTAGGCAAATATTCTTATTTTTTGTAAATACATACTGAACTATTTATGAGTAAGGTTTCATAGTGCCTGTTATATTAAAAAAACTTATTAAATGGAAAATATGGAGAATATGGCAAATATATTAATTATTAAAGAGAGGTGATGGTTGCATGAGTAAATTTGTTAAGCTATTGTCTATGCATTTATGTTGTACTAAAGCTAGTTGTAATTAAAATCAACAAAAGTCTGTCTGCTACCTCTTCTCCGTTTCTATTAAAACTGCTAGCTTAGAACAAGTTGCCATTATTGTATTCAGAATGCATCTCCTAAGCTTCCATGTTCATTAATAATTATGATATTGAAGGTTATTTTGGGAATTAGATTGTTGGGATTAAATTTATGTCAAGATACTCACTATTTGTGATCTTTAGTATAAGCAAAGTAATAAATACTGCTATTGTTTAAATACCTAAAATACATTTTAAATTGTAAAACATTTTGCAATATTAGTCACTGTATTTGTTTTCAATTTAAAATATCACAATATTATATAATAATCCTCACAATATATATCAAAATTTTATGGAAAAAATAGAAATTGATAAAACAACATTTGTGATAAGATATTTTACAAATTTACATATGGCTCACAATATCAGTGAGAATCGTACTCTGTAATATCACAATGACCACTATGTTAATAAATACTAAACCATCAATCCTAGGAGAAGTACAAAGGTATGTTTCTAATAGGCTTTGGTCATGATATTTTTCACCAGTCAATACATAACCTTGTTTTATGTGTGTTTCTGTTTAAAGATATCTTATTTAATATATGTTATTGGCTCATTTACACTTACCTCATGGCCAGTAGCATTAACATTCAGCACCCCTGAATGAACCCCAGCTAACATACACAAGGAGGTAGGTACGTCACAGCCTTCTCAGACTTAAGAACGCCATACTACACTTCAGCACTATGCTTGGGAATTATTTTTAGCAACAAAATCACCAGGAAAAAGCACAGAAATGTGAAAATGTAATGCTAAATAGACCACAAGAAAGACACTTGTTTATAACATTAGATCCGAAATAAGAAGGCAGAGGATGACTTTGACCTCAGCTGGGAACATACATCTATGTCGGCAGCATCAGTTTTTTTTTTTTTTTTTTTTTTTTGCAGTTCTGTGCATGTGCATGTCCATGAGTGACTGAGAAAGTGGCGTAAGTATTGATTTGGATATTACAAATCAATTTTAGTAAATACAAAAATTGGGAATACAAAATGCATAAATATCGAAGATTGACTGTATGTTGGTCTTTGAAAATAGTACTCTTACTCTTATTATTAATATCAGCATTACCTATTCAACCTTAGTAATAAATTTAACAAGTAACTAGTAGTTTTATTAAAATATGTTGATGTCATCTTTCTGTAAACCCAAATGACAGAAATATTGTGAACGGAACAACTGACAGATTTGATTTAATAGGTCACGTAGCATCCTGTACCTAGCAATTAAAGAACGCACATATTGACATTTCAAAAACTGTCCACCTATTGAACCATGAGAAAGCTAAAGAAATGTCATGCCCATGAATTAGTATAATATTTGCTTTAATCCCTGAATATGAAACAAAAAAATTAAAAATCAGTAATTAATAGGCAACATTTTAGAAGTCTAAATACATTAGGTATTTAAAAACCTATCATGGTTTCTGGCTTTAACTTAGAATGCAGAAAGCTGGAAACAGCGTAACTACCACTGTAGCTACAAAAAAGATACAATTTTTCTATTTTTTTACTTTTATTTGTTTATTTTAAATTTTTTGTTTTTTTGAGATGGAGTCTTGCTCTGTCGCCCAGGCTGGAGTGAAGTGGCATGATCTTAGCTTACTGCAACCTCCACCTCCTGGCTTCAAGCAATTGTCCTGCCTCAGCTTCCCAAGTAGCTGGGATTACAGGCACGCGCCACTACACTCGGTTAATTTTTCTATTTTTCAGTAGAGACAGGGTTTCACCATGTTGGCCAGGCTGGTCTCGAATTCCTGACCTCATGCAATCCACCCTCATGTGAGCCTCCCCAAGTGCTGGGATTACAGCCGTGAGCCACTGCACCTGGTCACAAATTTCTAATTTTTCTAGATCTCATCAGAGACATGAGGCTGCAGGGCAATGAAATAGTCCAAAAATCTAGGGAAAGTGACAGTTCAAAGGAGTGATGAGATCTGAAATTTGAGCCCTCTGTGTTAGAGCATAGGAGAAAGAAAGAACCATTGGAAAAATTGAAAAAAAAAAATTGTTAAAAAGTGTTTGCCTAATTGCTAAAGAACAAGTGTGTAGAAAAGAGCATAGCAGATTTGAGATTGCTATCATTAAAGGCATGCTTGTACGGTTGGACTTTGGTGACTGGGAAGTTGGGTTTGAGGAGTTTCCATAATTCTCTAATAAAAATGGATCACTGTGCCTGAATTATGCAAACAGTGTGATTTACGTTGAACACCTGCTTTTCTCCCAAGTGTCTGGCATTTTGATATGTGTTAGTCAGAGGGTGCCTACATAACCCAATATAAAACTTGGGCAGTGAGTCTCTTATGAGCATCCCTGATAGATCACATTTCACAGGAGTTATCGGGAATCATTGCTGGGGGAATTAAGCACGTCCTATGTGACTTCCATAGGAGCGGACTCTTGGAAGCTTGTGCCTGATTTCCTCCAGATTTCACCCATGCCCCTTTTCCTTTTGCTGATTTTTTATTTTTATTTTTTATTATTATTATACTTTAAGTCTAGGGTACATGTGCATAACGTGCAGGTTTGTTACATATGTATACTTGTGCCATGTTGCTGTGCTGCACCCATCAACTTGTCAGCATTTTGCTTTGTATCTTTTCAATGTAATGCATTATAGCCGTGGATATAGCTATATTGTGAGTCCTGTGAGTCTTCCTAGTGAATCACCAAACCTAGGGGTAGTTTTGGGGACTCAACATACAATGTATGAATATATGAAATTATAAAAGTATAAAATTCCAGGGCTCTATGCACTTGTGAGTTCTCACCTACTTTCAGGCTCTGCTCTAAAGACAGTGACATCACTTAGGAGAAACACTAGGATAGAATGGGAGTGAGGGGACAGGATTTGATGTCACAGACTGAAGGGAGAAGGTAGCTGTTATCTGTGGGAAAAATAGTAAAAACAGACAAGATGTACTCTCATAGATAGCAAAAGCCTTAAGCCCGTGGGAAGACCAATAAATCCTGTCCCTCACAAAAAGCAGGTAAAGATTTATTAGGCAGGATGCAGTGACTCACAGCTGTAATCCTACCACTGAAGGAGTTCGAGGCAGGAGGACTGCTTGAGTCCATGAGTTTAAGACCAGGCTGGGCAACACAGTAAGATCCAGTCTCTATTTTTTTAAAAAAATACATAAACAAAAACGCAGCTGTGGTGGTGTACACCTATAGTCCCAATTACTTTGGAGGCTGATGTGAGAGGATCACTTGAGCCTGGGAGGTAGAGGCTGTAGTCAGCCATGATCACACCACAGCACTACAGCCTGGGCAACAGAGCAAGACCCATCTATTAAGAAAAAAAAAAAGACTAGGAAAAAAATCTTCCCTTAAGAGAGAAGATTGACTATATCTTACGCTCAGACAATTTACGGTCTCCTACCACTAATGGAGAGGCAAGATTATGTGAAACACATATACACACAAAGAAGCCAATACCTGACCCAAGATCCAGAAGCATGAGACCTGAGATTGGGTCATGGCCACAATGAGAGAAGCACCCCGTGTCTAACCATCAGATGAGCAAACATCAAGTGACCAGAAGCAGCAAGCTGCCAGTTGCACAGGAGGTGCAAGGATATGAATAAAGACCCTGTCTGAGGTACAGGTGCCTTGTGAAGGCCAAAACCAAGGGTAGAGCAGGGACAGTGAGAAAAAACACTCTAGCAAACTAGCAGGCATACCAAGCACTAGGTATTGCTTTAGGAGTTAGAAGTCAGTGGTGCACTGAGGGTAATGGCAGCAACAATGAAAAACAAACTCAGTTCAATTTAAGACTAGATAGACTCAATTTCTTATGCTAATGCCCTAGTGAACGAGGATTTCTGCCTATATTTCACTTAAATGTGATTTACTTCAATCTCTACTGTAATACACAGGATCTCCCAGTTTCAACCAAAAAGAAAAAGAAAATGCAAAAAAGTAAGAAAAACTGCACACAGTAGTGACAAAACCGTCAACAGAAACAGACTCAGATATGATGCAAATACTAAAATTACCACACAGTAAATTCAATTAACTGTGATTTCTATGTTAAAGACTTCAAAAGAAAAAATGGATACAATGCAAAAACAAACGTGTAATTTCAGCAGAGGATGAAAACTGTAAGAAAGAATCAAATGGAAATGTTACAGAGCAGAAACCCAGAAATACAGGTGAAGAATCACTTTAGTGTACTTATCAGTATAATCAGTACAGTCTAGGAAAAAAACAACAGTGGCTTTGATAATAAACCAATAAAAATTATTTAAACTGAAATACAATATGAAGTAGTCATTTTAAAAATACAAAAAAACACCCCCTACCCCCACCCCCCCAAAATAGAACAGAACATTCAGGAACGGTGGGACAATATCAAATATTATTTTTGTGAAATTGGAATCTCAGGAGAAGATGGAGAGAATTGAGAAGAAAACATATTTGGAGAGACAATGAAATATTTTGAAATAATTTCAAAGATAATAAAAGACAAGATACCCATAATAGAAAAAAGGATGTGCAAGATTTTCCTATTAGACATCCGTTCTTTGTAATAAGGTATAGTGCTTTTAAAAGTGTGATTATAAAGACCAGTGGAACAGGACAGAGAGTACAGAAATGGGAATGATTCAATAAATGGTTAACCATATGGGGAAAAGACACATTTAATTTCTACCTCATATAAATTCACAAAATTCATTTTTGTTGATTAAGAAGCTAAAATAATTTAAAAAATTGAGAAGAGAATATCTATGTATCTATAAAATATTTATTTCTAGAAGAAAATATTTTTACATCCGTCTTGGAATGATTTTCTAAACAAAATGCAAAAAACATATTAATCAAAAAGGAAAGATTTTATATATTAGATTACACTATAATTAATAATAAACTTCTACTTATCAAAAGACACTGTGAATAACTTTAAAAAAACACAGTCAATAAGATCCATGTGTGATCAATAAAGGATTGATAGCTGAATATATTACATTTAGTTGAAAACACACAAAAATGATGTCACAGCAAAATGGGCAATTAACAGAACAGAAGCCATGCATAAATATTATGCCTATTAAGAAACACCTTAGTTACCACATTACAAGCAAATTTATTAGTTACCACATACAAGCAAATTTATAATGAAGAGATAATATTTGATCCCTACTGGATTGGTAAATGCATGGAGAAGAGTTGCAGAGAGTGTGGAATAGCGGTGCTCTTTGAAATGGTGTATGACACTATCTAGGAAACTTAAATAGGTAAATACATTCTTGTTCAGCGATTCCATCCTTAGGCATACTAGAATAACTCACATACCTATACATTCCCAGATATGTGTGGTAGTCTTAGGTTGGTAGTAGCAAGAATTTAGATCATTGACCATAAAGAGTGGCAGAGTCATAAAATAGAAAACTATGAACACGTACATTTGATTAGCAACGTTTTACAATTGCTCCCCCTGCAGGTAGTTAAGACAAATGCATACCAATTGTAGAGTTGAAAGGTCTGTAAGATTTTTTTCAACTCCATATAATGTAATCATTTGGACGTATGTATGACTATTATTTTCTTTCAATTTGATTTCTATGGTAGCCTTTGCAGTGAGCCAGCATTGGCTCTTCCGCTTACACTCACTTTTACTTTACCTTAGGTATTTAATTTATCTAAGTCCAATTACCCAATCTGTAGAAAAGGGAATAATATTATTATTTCATAGGTTTTAAATAGTTAATGAGATAAATTAGGTAATGCATCTTACACAATGTCTTTTATATAATTAGGCTCATTCTCTGCTACTTTTTCTCTTCCATCTTTCTACCTACATATTAATCCTAAATACACGCATACAGTCACACAAAAATGTCTATAGATCTATATAAAAATATAAGAATATGTATATTTGTACAAATGTCTATATCTATATCTATATAAATACATGAGCATTTTATAGCACAAATCTGGAATCACGCTTTTAAAATTCTAACTTAGAATTTCCACTTAACATTTTCACAGATCATTAAATATTCTTTAAAAGCATGATCGTAATTGATAAAATATATTTTAGTACATTTACATTATATATTTTATTTAACTAACCCAAGTCAAAGAGCATTTCATTTTTGTTTTCATTTGATCAATATTACAAATCAGTCTGTGGTATACATTGTTTTACCCTCATCAGGGGGTACCACCTCATATACATCCACACTCTGTCCTTCTTTCTTTTCTTTTAATCAAAGAAAGAAACATCAAGTACCTGGCATTACTATGCATTTGAAATCAGTTACTCTAATCTTTTCCTCCTAGCTCATCCCTCTCCTTATTGTTTTATACACCTTTTGGTAAACCATTCTTGCATACTGTCCAGTAGAACTTCTATATTCATGGAAATATCCTACATTTCTGTTATCCATTCAGATAGGCTTCACCTATGTGTGGCTATTGAGCACTTGAAGGGCAATTAGTGCAACTGAGGAGGTTTATTTTAAATTTTACGTAATTTGAACAAATATCAATTTTAATTATAATAATCATGTGACATTACTGGCTACTGTGTTAGTCCATCAAGAAGGATAAATAGATAAGAAAAAAATGAAGACCGTTGAGTAATACAGTACTGGGATAAAAGGAAAAGAAAGGAAGGATAAAGGAAGAAAGAAAAATAGATGTAGAAAGATACCTAAAATCAATAAAATAGATTTTTTAAATAGTAAAAGTAATTAAAGAAATGGTACAATCATGGTATACCATGTGATTCTAGTGCATAATATGCCATTAATATTGCATAGTTTTTCTATTTATGATTTTAATACACAAATTCAGAGATGGAATTTTGAACACAAGGTATTATCAATTCTACCTGGTGTTGCCATTTGTCCTTGAAGAGGGTCTTGTATATGATCTATAGAAAAGACTGATATAAAGCATCTCACTAACAGAAGAAATTTGTGATGAAATATTTAGATTAAATGAATCTAATATCTGCTCTAACTAACCTGCATCATTATTGGGTGCTTTTTTGTTTTCATTTGAACACTTCATTTTACTAGTTGTGTCACGTGAACAGATGTCAATATAGTGTAAATTATATTAAGAGATACTACTTCTTGTATTGTATTCATTTTGTAATTTAAGATTAGGTGTTGCACTATGTGAATCCCATTCCCAATGGCAATCCTTCAACATGAGTTTGTAAGGGCCATAGCAATCATTCACATTTTGTACCAGTGTAGGTCACTACTCCTGCATCATTATAACAATTGCACCTATAGAAAGAAACAGGGAGATTATAAGGCAAGATGAAAGAAATATAAGCATTCAAACTCCTCCTTTCAAACCAATTGGGAAGTATTTTTTTATCTGAGTTCTTAGTAGGTTAGCCGAATTTCTTCTATGGAACTGATAGGGACAGAAGGCAAGGAAATTCGGGGAAGAGGGTGAGTCCCTAGTGAGTGCCTCACCCTCAAGCCTGGAACTGTGGCCCAAAAGGAGAACATGCATTCCTGTTTTCCTGCTTGAATCTTGCCTTTTCCAAAACCATAAAAGCCCCAGGCTCCACCAGGAGAGAGAGGAGAAGCAGTGAGACGTTAGAGACTATGGTTGGTTGGATGTCGGAGAGAAGCAGATTGACTTCAGAGGAACAGCTTGACCACTTGCTTCCAAGAGGAGTGAGGCTGTGGATGGTTAGACTCTGGGGGAAGGTTATCTTCCCACTCCATCCCCTTTTTAGCTCCCCTTTCCACTGAGAACCACTTTTACTGGCAATAAAATCCCGACATTTACCATCTTTAATTTGTTCATGTGACCTCATTCCTGCCGAGTGCTGGTCAAGAACTCTGGTGCAGGTGCAAAAGGCTGTCACACTGACCCTCCACTGAGCTGTTCACACTTAAGTCATCCACAGATGGCAAAGCTAAAAGAGCACTTACCATAACACTCCGGGGCTTCAGTGGTTGCAGGCACCCCCTTACAGGCTGCTGCGGGGCTGCACAGAATTTTGCTCCTGCTGGCAAACAAAAGTGCTCGCCCCAGGTCCTATACCAGGTCACCTGTGCTCCCCCTCTTGCAGGGAGTGGAATGCAGGGGGACCCCAGCAAGTGGAGTTGGCCCCTGCTGTCACAGAAGAGGCTGACTAGTTTTAGCACCTGTACACTCCAGCTCCCCTCCATAAAGGGATTAGGGAAACTTTCCTGCTTCAGAACCATGAAGTTCATTGCAGATACCCATGAGCATTAGTAAATGTCTAAGTGGATCTGGAGGCTACAATATTTTGGCCTCAAAGATACAACTTAGACTCACACAAACTCGCAAGTTACATGCCACCAACACCCTTCAATACAGAGGTGGAAATTATCAGGAAACAGAAATAAAAACTCTCATTTGTAGAAGGGAAATTAGAAAATAGGGTACCTGATCAAAGAAGCAAAACTAAGCACTCTCTTCCCTGCCCATGGAGGAAAGTCCTCACTTAACAAATCCTGTAGTACATGTGCCTGCCTTCTGTGGCAAACCTTCTTACCTATTATCCTCTGTGGTTTCTGTCTTGCTCTTTGTGAAGTTCTTCCATGTCTGTTTTCTTTCTTTTTTTTTTTTTTTTTGAAGTGGAGTTTCTCTCTTGTTGCCCAGGCTGGAGTTCAGTGACATGATCTCAGCTCACTGCAACCTCCGCCTCCCGAGTTCAAGAGATTCTCCTGCCTCAGCCTCCTAAGTAGCTGGGATTACAGGCGTGAGCCACTGCACCTGGCCACATGTCTGTTTTCATCCATGGTCACATCTGATATGAACATAGGGAAAGATACTTTTTGGAGGACCTGCCCATCTCTCCCAGCTAAGGTTCAGGGAATCTTGGATTCTCTTTAAGAAAATTAAAGCTGTCTTAGCAGTGGCTATACAATACTTGTAAACGTTAGCAATTGTCTGATGTATTTTGTCCAATCAATTCTATGTGTAAATAACCACAGCTAAACTTCTCATCCAGATATAGTTGTGAAGACTGAACATTCTTGCCTTTTACTTATTGACTTTCATGTTCTTCATACTTCTATTGATTATTTTGAATCCACTTGAAATAACTGGCTAGGTAGGAATGTTATACCTTATTCTAACCTTTATCGGTGTGCAGTTGTGTAGTAAGAGGACGCTTAAGAAAATTGCTTACAAGCATTGGACCGCAGTGTTATCTCTAACTAATGCTGCCCCTTAACAGCCAATATTGGTGAATATACCAGGTTGGAATACAGTAGAATTTGTCTTTTTCATCCTTGCTACATTTCAAATTAATGAGCTCACAGTGAAATTAGACTGCGAGCTGTTGGCAGATAAATTTCTCAAGCCTTCCTGTTCTCTGCTCACTTCCCTACTGATTCTAGCTTCAGTTTGTCAGTCAAAAGCATCAAGATTGAGTACACACTACATTTTAAAATTGTCTGCAATTGTAGATCAGGTAGTAATAGTACAACCTTGGTTGGCATGTTATCTGATTCCAAATATACAGCAGCCAACAGTTTGAACAAACATTTTACTATCACATAAAGGAAGTGATCAACTCTCCAGCCTGTAATATTGATTGCTTAGTATTTGCCTTATCATCTCCACTGAGTCAATTCTATTGATGTTTTGTTCTTGCAAAAGACATTTCCAGGTATGAAACTTTATGCCAGTTACTATTAAATTTATCAACAAAATAATAACAACATAAAAACAAATAATACTTTCTTAAAGAGAGTAGATGGTTAAATGTTTCTTTCATGTGAAAAGATTCCAGATACAGCAGGTCAGTGCTAATATGGTGTCTAAGAAATCTCTACAGTTATCAGGAATCTACCACGTTTTATCTGTTCCACAATCTTTGTGACAAGTTTCCAAACTCAAGGATTGCCTTATTTTCGTGAAACAGCCCTTATAACTCTAATCATCAGATCCATGCTCTAGGATGCCACAAGAAGAAAGAGACAAGCATAAAAGAGAAGAGTACTGTAACAGTCAGCCCTTTTTAAGGTGGTTTCTTGGAAGCAGAATCCAAAAATTTCTGTTCAGAAATGTAACTTAATAACCTGGGATATGTCCACATCTTAGTTTAGTTTTCTAAATAAAACAAAGGGGGAGACTACATGGTAGGCAGGTTACTAGGAGTCTCTACAGTCTAATCATACATTAGTTTTGTTATCTGTAACATATGTTATACTTTATAAGGCTATTGAGTCTTAAGAATAAAATTATTATAAATAAGGATGGGTTGGTATTGACTTTGCCCTTGTCAAACTTTTTGGGCGTTCCATTGAAGTACATATTAGCAAATCTAATAAAATAGTATTAGATTTTCAATGTTTCAATATATTAGTTTCCTAATAGGCATACTTTAGTATCCCAGTATCTGGAGGCCACTATCTCTCTCTCTCATTTTATAACATATAACAAACACATATATAGCTTTAAAAGAAAACACCCTGCAGTAAATTTCAGATTAGATTTTGATTTTTTATTTTCTTGCTACTCTTAATTTTAATGAAATTTTCTGAGACAAATAACTCACAAGAGAAAGTTTTTTAATGAAACTGATTTTGTACATTAGAATTAACATATTTTAAAAGAAAATTGCCTGGCGCTGCTAGAATAGTGCTCTTTTAGTGGTGCTTTTTGGTGCTACATCAAGTTTTAACTTCCTATAAAACTAGAGAAATATCATATACACCATATACACAAACAAGCATCACATACAAAGCAATACTTTAAAAATAAAAAAGAGGACACTGTATTTGTTAGATTGCTTTAACTGTGGCCAAGTACACATATATTGTTTTGCCTTTTATATTCTTCTAGTTATGTATTGTTTTGCCTTTTGTATGCTTCTAGTCAACCCTAATGTTAGAAGTTAATATGACATTAGATACTTTCCCAATCTTTAAATTTGAAACAGAGAAAAATTTCCATATGTAATATATAATAACAAAACTGAAAATTAATCAGTTCATTGATGAGGTTGATTTTGATTCAGGCAAGTTTGAACAATGATCGTCACTTATACATCTCCGATCACAAACTCATCCCTCTATACATCTGTGTGGTAAGAGACTATACACGCAGAATTAGGAAGAGAGGCGCTTTCCTAAGAACAGCATATCTGTAGCCACAGAGGTATTATTTACATAGCCAAAAGGTGGAAACAGCCCAAACATCTATCAGTGGATACGTGAATAGAAAAAATGTGGTATATACATACAGTGGGATATTATTCAGCCTTAAGAAGGAGAAAAATTCTGATATATTCTGCAACGTAGATGAACTGCAAGGATATTATGCTAAATACAATAAGTCAGAAACAAAAAGGCAAATACTGTATCAATGATTCCTGTTGCATGGGTACATAAATAATCAAACTCATAGGGAGAGAAAATAGGAGAGTGTTTTCCCAGGTCTGGGAAGGGTGTGTGAGTGCAGAGTTGATTAATAAATTTAAGTTCTGTAAGATAAAAGTAGTTCTGTAGATTAATTGTACAACAGTGTAAATGTACTTAACATTACTGAACTGTACATTTAAAAATAATTAAGATGGTAAATTTTATGATGCCTAAACATTTTCTGGGAAAATACTTGATAATTGAAAAATGTGTTTACTTTTGCTAGATTGGAACAGGGTGTGATGAATGAGAAGGGTTAATTTTGTTATTTCTTTTTCGGATTGTTTTGATCTTTGAGTCATGTCATATAAATATTCAAGCTATTCAATATTTTAATGTTAGTAAAGTGTCATGGATAGAAACATAGAGGATTTAATACTAAAACTGATGGGCATAATTGCCTTTACAAAGTGAAATTAAGAATCAATAGTAGTAATTAAGAGAAAGTATTTTCCTTCTAAACATATCTTATGCAGGCATACCTCATTTTATTGTGTTTCACCTTATTATCCTTCACAGATAGTGAGTTTCTTAAAAATTAGATGTTTGTGGCAAGTCTGCATTGAATAAGTGTATCAGCACTTTATTTCCAATAGCATGTGATTACTTTGTGTCTCTGTGTCACATTTTGGTAATCCTCACAACACTTCAAACTTTTCGTTATTGTTACATCTGTTGTGGTGATCTGTGATTAGTCATCCTTCATGTTACTATTGTAATTGCTTTGGGACATCACCAACTGCACCCATATAAGCTGGCAAACTTAATTGATGAATGTTATGTGTGTTCTGACTGCCCCACTGACCAGCTGTTCTACCGTCTCTCTCCCTCCCTCATTTTGGGCCTCTCTATTCCATGAGACAGATCAACACTGAAATTAGTCTAACTAATAACACTACAATGGCCTCTAAGTTTGCATGACAGAGTTTCATTTCTCTCACTTTAAATCAAAAGCTAGAAATGACTGAGCTGAGTGATGAAGGTGTATTAGTTTATTCTCACATTGCTATAAAGAACTATCTGAGACTGGGTAGTATATAAGAAAAACACATTTAATTGACTCACAGTTCTGCAGGCTATACAGGAAGCATAGCTGGGAAGGCCTCAGGAAACTTAAAATCATGAAGGAGGGTGAAAAGGAAGCAAACATGTCTTACATGCTAAGAACAGGAGGAATGTAGAGCAGGGGCAGGAGATGCCACACACTTTTCAACAAGTAGATCTTGGGAGAATTCTGGCATGGGACAGCACTGGGGAATGGTGCTGAAACATTAGAAACTGCCACCATAATCCATTCACCTCCCTTTAGGCTCTACCTCCAACACTGGGAATTACAATTTGACTTGAGATTTGGTTGGGGACACAAATTCGAACTACATCATTCTACTCCAAGCCCCTCCCAAATCTCTTGTTCTCTTCACATTGCAAAATACAACACCCTTTATCAAAAGTTCTCCAATGTCTTAACTAATTTCAGCATTAACTCAAAAGTCCACAGTCCAAAGTCACATCTGAGACAAGGCAAGTCCCTTTTTCCTATGACCCAGTAAAATAAAAAAGTTAGTTCCTTCCAAGGTACAATGGGGTTATAGACATTAGGTAAATAAACCCTTTTCAAAAGGCAGAAATAGACCCAAAGGGACTACAGGCCCCACACAAGTCTAAAACCTCACAGGGAGGCCGTTAAATCTTAAAGCTTCAAAATAATCTCCTTTGACTCCATGTCTAGCAATAGGTGGATCTACTATTCTGGGGTCTGGAGGACAGTGATACTCTTCTCACAGCTCCTCTAGGCAGTGCCCCAGAGGGGACTCTGTGTGGGGGCTCCAGTCCTACCTTTCCCCTCCACACTGCCCTACTGTAGGTTTACATGAGGACTCCACCCCTGCAGCAGACTTCTGCCTGGGCATTCAGGTGTTTCCATACATTCTCTGAAATCTATGCAGAGGCTCCCAAGCCTCAAAATTTGCCCTCTGCACACCTGCAGTGGAAACTTGTGGCTCACACCCTCTAGAATAGTGTGGCCAGGGGCATATTTAGTGCCCTGTTAGCTACACTGAAGCTGGAGTGGCTGGGTCACAGGGAGTAGTGTCCTGATATAGCACCAGAGAGTGGAGCCCCGGCCCCAGCCCACAAAACCACTCTGTCCTCCTAGGTCTCTGGGTCTGTGATGGTAGGGACTGTCCTGAAGTTCTCTGAAATGCCTTCCAGGCATTTCTGCCATTGTTTTTGCTCCCCTTTACTTATGCAAACTTCTTCAGCCAGCATAAATTCTTCCCCAAATAATGTGTTTATCTTTTCTACTACATGGTTGGGCTACAAATTTTCCAAACACCTGTGTTCTGCTTCCATGTTAAATATAATTTACAGTTTCAGATCATTTCTTTGCACATACATACAAGAATATACTTTTAGAAGCAGCCAGTTCACAATTTGACACTTTGTTGCTTAGAAATTTCTTCTGCCAGAAACCCTAAATTATTACTCTCAAGTTCAAAGTTTCACAGATCTCTAGGACAGGGACAAAATGCCTCCAGTCTCTTTGCTAAAGCATAGCAAGAATGACTTTTACTCAAGTTACTAATAAGTTTCTTATCTCTATTGGAGACCACCCCAGCCTTGACTTCAAACTCTTCAATTTTATGAAGTGCAACTGGTGTCTCTAAGTTGAAGCCAGTGCTAATTTACAATCTGAAAAATCTTAGGGTCCATACTAATTATGCTAAATTGATTCTGCCTGTCCTTTATAAATGAAATAACAATGCCTGGATGACAGCACATCTGTTACAGTATGGTTTACCAAATATATTCAACTCACTGTTGAGACCAACTGCTGAGAAAAACAGACGCGACTGAAAATATTACTGTTCATTGGCAACACACCTAGTCACTCAAGAGTTCTCACAGAGATATACAAAGGGGTGAATGTTTTTTAATGCCTGTTAATATAACATGCATTCTGTACCCCATGGAACAAGGGGTAATTTCAAATTTCAAGTCTTATTATTTAAGAAATATGTTTTATAAGACTATAGCTACCGTTGATAATGATTCCTCTGATGGACCTGCACAAAGAAAAGTATAAAACTCCTGGAAAGAACATAACACTCCAGATGTCATTAAGAACAGTTGAGAATCATGAGAGAAGGTAGAAATACCAGCATTAACAGAAAATTAAAAGTCGATTCCAAACCTCATGGATGACTGTGAGGAAGCAGTTCAACACTTCAGTGGAGAAAGTAACTGCAGATGTGGTAGAAATAGCAAGAGAAACAGAATTAGAAGTGGAGCCTGACAATGTGACTGAAATGCTGCAATTTTATAATAAAAGTTTAACAGCTAAGAAATTATTTCTGATGCCTGAGTGATATGGTTTGGCTGTGTCCCACCCAAATCTCATGTTTAATCATAACTCCCACAATCCCAACGTGCCACAGAGGGACACAGTGGGAGGTAATTTGGTCATGAGGACAGGTTTTTATCCCGCTGTTCTTGTGATGGTGATTGGGTCTCATGAGATCTGATGGTTTTATAACAAGGAGATCCCCTGCACAAGCTCTCTCTCTCTTTGCCTGCTGCCATGCATGTAAAATATGACTTGCTCCTCCTTGCCTTCCACCATGATTGTAAGACCTCCCCAGCCATATGGAACAGTAAGTCCAATAAACCTCTTCCTTTTGTAAATTGTTCAGTCTCAGGTATGTCTTTATCGGCAGGATGAAAACGGACTAATACAACACATTGGAACCAGCAGTGGGGTGCTGCTGTAAAGATACCCAAAAATGTGGAAGTGACGTTGGAGTCACTTGAGTAACAGGCAGAGGTTGAAACAGTTTGGAGGGCTCAGAAGAAGACAGGAAAATGTGGGACAGTTTGGAACTCCCTAGAGACTTGTTGAATGGCTTTGCTCAAAATGCTGATAGCAATATGGACAATAAAATCCAGGCTGAGGTGGTCTCAATGGAGATGAGAAAATTGTTGGGAACTGGAGCAAGGGTGACTCTGGTCATGTTTTAGCAAAGAGACTGGTGACATTTTGCCCCTGCCCTAGAGATTTGTGAAATTTTGAACTTGAGGGAGAGGATTTAGGGCATGCTGGTGGAATAAATTTCTAAGCAGCAAAGCATTCAAGATGTGACTTGGGTGCTGTTAAAGGAAATAAGTTTTATAAGGGAAGTAGAGAATAAAAGTTCAGAAAATTTGCAGCCGGACAATGTCATAGAAAAGAAAATCCCATTTTCCGAGGAGAAATTCAAGCCAGCTATAGAAATTTGTAAAAGTAATGAGGAGCCAACTGTTAATCCTCAAGACAATGGGGAAAATGTCTCCAAGTATGTCAGAGGTCTTCACAGCAGCCCCTCCTATTACAGGCCCAGAGGCCTAGGAGGAAAACGTGTTTCTGTGGGCCAGGCCCAGAGTCCCCGTGCTGTATGTAGCCTAAGGACTTGGTGCCCCACATCCCACTCGCTTAAGCTATGGCTAAAAGGGGTCAATGTGGATCTTGAGCCATGACTTCAGAGGGTGCAATCCTCAATCCTTGGTACCTTCCATGTGGTGTTGAGCCTGCAGGTGCGCAAAGTTAAAAATTGAGGTTTGGAAACTTCTACCGAAGTTTCAGAAGATGTATGGAAATACCTGGATGCCTAGGCAGAAGTTTCCTCTAGGGGCGGGGTCCTCATGGAGGTCCTTTACTAGGGCAGTGTAGAAGGGAAATGTGGGGTGGGAGCCCTGACACAGAGTCCCTACTGGACCACCACCTAGTGGAGCTGCGAGAGGAGGTCCACCATCCTCCAGACCCTAGAATGGTAGATTCACTGACAGCTTGTGTTGTGCACCTGAAAAAGCCACAGACACTCAACGCCAGATTGTGAAGGCAGCCAGGAGGGAGCCTATACTCTGCAAAGCCACAGGGGTGGACCTTCCCCAGACTATGGGAACCTGTCTCTTGCATCAGCACGACCTGGATGTGAGACGTAGAGTCAAAGGAGATCTTTTTGGAGCTTTGAGATTTGACTGCCCGCTGGAGTTTGAACTTGCATGGGCCCTGTACCCCCTTTGCTTTGGCCAGTTTCTCCCATCTGGAGTGAGTATATTTACCCAATACCTGTACCCCCATTGTATCTAGGAAGTAACTAGCTTGCTTTTGATTTTATAGGCTGCTAGGCAGAAGGTAATTGCCTTGTCTCAGATGAGACTTTAAATTGTGGACTTCTGGGTTAATGCTAAAATGAGTGAAGACTTTTGGGGACTCTTATGAAGGCAGGATTGGGTTTGAAATATGAGGACATGAAATTTGGGAGGGGCCAGGGATGAAATGATATGGTTTGGCTGTGTCCCTACCCAAATCTCATCTTGAATTGTAGCTCCAACAATCTTCACATGTCATGGGAGGGATCCAGTGAAAGATAATTGGATTATGAGGGTGAATTTTTCTCCTGCTGTTCTAGTGATGGTGATTGGATCTCACGAAATCTGATGGTTTTATAAAGAGGAGATTCCCTGTACAAGCTCTCTCTATCTTTGCCTGCTGCCATCCACATAAGATATGACTTGCTCCTCTCCCTGCCTTCTGCCATGATTTTGAGGCCTCCCCAACCACGTGGATCTGTAAGTCTAATAAACCCCTTTCGTTTGTAAATTCCTCAGTCTCAGGTACGTCTTTATCAGTAGTATGAAAATGGACTGGTACAATGAGCAAATAAATATGATTTCTTAAAATGGAATCTACTCTTTGTGAAGATGCTGTGGACATTGCTGAAATGATAAGAAAGAATTTTGAATGTTAAGTAAACTTAGTTGATAAAGCAACAGTAGTGTTTGAGAGTATTATTCCAATTTGGAAAGAACTACTATAGGTAAAATGCTATCAAATAGCATCACGTGCTACAAATAAATTATTCATGAAAAGAGAGTCAATCTACATTGCAAACTTCATTGTTATCTTATTTTAAGAAATTGCTACAGCCACCTCAACCTTCAGCAACCACCACCCTGACCATTCAGCTGCCATCAAGATCAAGGCAAGACCCTCCAGCAGCAAAAATTATGACTCATTAAAGGCTCAGATGATCGTTAGCATTTTTTAGTAATATGATATTTTTAACTAAGGCATATACTTTTTTTCAGACATAAGTCTGCTGCACCCTTAATAGACTGCAGTGTAGTATAAATATAACATTTATATACTGATCAGCCAAAATATTCATGTGGTTTATCTTGTTTCAATATTCACTTTGTTGTAGCGTCTGGAACAGAATCTCTGTGGTATGCCTGTAATTTAATTTTTGCCATCTATTTTAAACATTTTCAAAAATAAAAATACTGCTAGGAAAGATAACATTTGAAGTTATCACCAGTCACTACATTGCATCAGAAAGTTGTAGTACAGTATGGGGAATGGATGTTAAAGAAGAGGGACCAGAGGAGAGAAGTTAAGCATTCTCCTCTCCACCACATATTCTCAAAACAAAAGTGATAGCTCACATTCTTCAGAAGCAATATAGTTATTATTATCGCATTGTTATAAAACTACTATTATTTTCTACAGTCTTAACCAATGGTAATCTGGAGCCATTATTACCAGTATACATAATAATATCAGATGATATTTACTGTATAACATCTCTTTCTGGTGTACACAAAGAAAGCAGGTGGTATTTGTAGTTCTATAGTTCAAGAATGTCTTTTGTTTTTAACTTATTTTTTATGTTCTCTAAGACCCAGCTATCACAAGTAGACTTGGATGTGATTGTTTTATTATATTTACTCACATTAACCAAAATAAGACATCACTTAATTGTCCATCAGCCAGTTAAATTGAATAAGTTCATTGTGATATGTTCATGCTATGTAATACCCCTTGGTATTAAAATATGAACAGAATTTTGATTCATGCAGCTACACAGACAAATATCTAAAACCTATTGAGGAAAACAGTCTAGACACTAAGGAGTTCACACTGAATGATTTCAACTATATAAAGATTTTAAATAGGCAATAATAATTTATGGTAATAGACATCAGATCTGTTGTTTAAAGGAGCAGAAAAGAATAGATTTCATATCTGGCTTAAAATTTTTGGTAAAAGCTCCACTGTTCATACCCCAAGTTCCATGTGAGCTGTAAGGCAAATAGAAAACACTCCATACTTAATGGCGTTCCAAACAGGAATCCACACAGAATGAGACAGCAGTCATTAATAGTGGTTCCATATCTGTTCCGGTTGGCTCCAGCTCAGAAGACAATCTGGAGCTGAGCTTGCACCGTAGATCTAATGGAAGGATTCTACTTCCTGTCAGTTTTGTTAAGAAACCTAATTTCAAGGAGTGGCTGGCAAGATGGCTGAATAAGAGTGGCTCTGGTGTGCAGCTTCCAGTGAGATCAACGCAGAAGGTGGGTAATTTCTGCATTTCCAACTGATGTACACACCATATCTCATTAGGAATGGTTAGACAGTGGGTGCAGCCCACAGAGGGCAAGCCAAAGCAGGGTGGGGTGTTGCCTCATCTGGGAAGCACAAGGGGTCGGGGAAATCCCTCCCATAGCCAAGGGAAGCCATGAGGGACTGTGCCTTGAGGAATGGTGCACTCTGGCCTAGATACTATGCTTTTCCCAGTCTTCACAACCCACAGACCAGGAGATTCCCTCAGGTGCCTACACCACCAGATCTCTGGGTTGGAAGCACAAAACTGGGTGGCCTTTGGGCAGACACCGAACTCGCTGCAGGACTTTCTTTTCATACCCTGGTGGCACCTGGAATGCCAGTGAGACAGAACCATGTACTCCCCTGGAAAGGGGGCTGAAGCCAGCGAGTCAAGTGGTCTAGCTCAGCGGAATCCACCCCTATGGAGCCCAGGAAGCTAAGATCCACTGGCTTGAAATTCTCACTGCTAGCACAGCACTCTGAAGTCAACCTGGGACACTTGAGCTTGGTAGGGGGAGGGACATGTGCCATTACTGAGGCTTCAGTAGGTGGTTTTCCTCTCACAGTGTACACAAAGCTGCCAGGAAGTTCGAACTAGGCAGAGCCCACTGCAGCTCCACAAAGCCACTGTAGCCAGACTGCCTCTCTAGATTCCTCCTCTCCTGGGCAGGGCATCTCTGAAAGAAAGGGATCAGCCCCAGTCAGGGGCTTATAGATAAAACTCCCATTGCTCTAGGACAGACACCTGGGGGAAAGGGTGGCTGTGGGTGCAGCTTCAGCAGACTTAAGTGTTCCTGCCTGCCAGCTCTGAATAGATCAGTGGATCTCCCAGCACAACACTCAAGCTCTGCTAAGGGACAGACTGCCTCCTCAAGTGGGTCCCTGACCCCTGTGGCTCCTGACTGGGAGACACCTCCCAGCAGAGGTCAACAGACATCTCATATAGGACAGCTCCCACTAGCATCTGGTGGGTGCCGATCTGGGGTGAAGCTTTCAGAGGAAGAAGCAGTAAGCAATATTTGCTGGTTTGCAACCTCCACTGGTCTGGAGTGGACCTCTAGCAAACTCCAGCAGACCTGCAGCAGAGGAACCTCACTATAAGAAGGAAAACTTACAAACAGAAAAGAATACCATCAACATCAACAAAAAGGATGCCCACACAGAAATCTTATCTGAAGGTCACCAACATCAAAGGCCCAAGATAGATAAATCCATGAAGTTGAGGAGAAAAACAGTGCAAAAAGGCTGGAAAATTCCAAAACCAGAATGTCTCCTCTCCTCCAAGTTATCACAACTCCTCACCAGCAAGGGAACAAAACTGGACAGAGAATGAGTTTGACAAATTCACAGAAGTAGGGATCAGAAGGTGAGTAATAACAAACTTCCCTGAGCTTAAGGAGCATGTTCTAACCTAATACAAGGAAGCTAAGAACCTTGAACAAAGGTTACACAAATTGCTAACTGGAATAACCAGTTTAGAGAAGAACATAAATGACCTGATGGAGCTGAAAAACACAGCAAGAGAACTTCATGAAGCATACACAAGTATCAATAGCTGAATTGATCAAGTGGAAGAAAGGATATCAGAGATTGAAGATCAACTTAATGAAATAAAGCATGAAGACAAGATGAGACAAAAAAGAATGAAAGGAATGAACAAAGCATCCAAGAAATATGGGACTATGTGAAAAGACCAAACCTACATTTGATTGGTGTACCTGAAAGTGATGGGGAGAATAGAACCAAGTTGGAAAACACTCTTCAGTATATTATTCAGGAGAGCTTCCCCAAACTAGCAAGGCAGGCCAACATTCAAATTCAGGAAATACAGGAAACACCACAAACATACTTCTCAAGAAGAGCAACCCCAAGGCACATAATCGTCAGATTCACCAAGATTGAAATGAAGGAAAAAATGTTAAGGGCAGCCAGACAGAAAGATTGGGGTACTCACAAAGGGAAGCCCATCAGACTAACAGTGGATCTCAGCAGAAACCATGCAAGCCAGAAGAGAGTGGGGGCCAATATTCAACATTTTTTTTTTTTTTTTTTTTTTTTTTTTTTTTTTTTTTTTTTTTGAGACGGAGTCTCGCTCTGTCACCCAGGCTGGAGTGCTGTGGCCGGATCTCAGCTCACTGCAAGCTCCGCCTCCTGGGTTCACGCCATTCTCCTGCCTCAGCCTCCTGAGTAGCTGGGACTACAGGCGCCCGCCACCTCACCCGGCTAGTTTTTTTGTATTTTTTAGTAGAGACAGGGTTTCACCGTGTTAGCCAGGATGGTCTCGATCTCCTGACCTCGTGATCCACCCGTCTCGGCCTCCCAAAGTGCTGGGATTACAGGCTTGAGCCACCGCGCCCGGCCTCAACATTCTTAAAGAAAAGAATATTCAACCTAGAATTTCATATCCTGCAAAATTAGCTTCATAGCAAAGGAGAAATAAAATTCTTTACAGACAAGAAAATGCCGAGAGATTTTGTCACCACCAGGCCTGCCTTACAAGATCTCTGAAGGAAGCACTAAATACAATAGCAAAACCCAGTACCAGCCACTGCAAGAGCATAACACAGAATGACAAATTGGACAAAAAGTCAAAACAAATCAGTGTGCTGTATTTAGGAGACCCATCTCACGTTCAAAGACACAGATAGGCTCACAATAAAGGGACGGAGGAAGATCTACTAAGCAAATGGAAAGCAAAAAAAAAAAAAAAAAAGCAGGGATTGCAATCCTACTCTCTGATAACACAGACTTTAAACTAACAAAGATCAAAAAGACAAAGAAGGGCATTACATAATGGTAAAGGGATCAACATAACAAGAAGAGCTAATTATCCTAAATATATGTGTACCCAATACAGGAGCAACCAGATTCATAAAACAAGTTCTTAGAAACCTACAAAGAGACTTAGACTCACACACAATAATAGTGGGAGACTTTAACATCCCACTGTCAATATTAGGCAGATATCGATGAGAGAGAAAATTACGAAGGATATTCAGGACTTGAACTCAGCTCTGGACCAAGTGGACCTAATACACATCTACAGAACTCTCCACCCCAAATCAAAAGAATATATTTTCTTCTCAGTACCACATTGCCCTTATTCTAAAATTGACCACATAATTGGAAGTAAAACACTCATCAGCAAATGAAAAAGAATAGCAATCATAACAAACAGTCGCTCAGACCACAGTGAAATCAAATTAGAACTCAGGATTAAGAAACTCACTCAAAACTGCACAACTACATGAAAACCGAATAACTTGCCACTAAGTGGCTACTGGGTAAATAATGAAATTAAACTAGAAATAAATAAGTTCTTTGAAACCGATGAGAACAAAGACACAACGTAACAGAATCTCTGGGACACAATTAAAGCAGTGTTTAGAAGGAAATTTATAGCACTAAATGCTCAAAGAGAAAGCAGGAAAGACCTAAAATCAACACTCTAACAGCACAATCAAAAGAACTAGTGAAGCAAGAACAAACAAATTCAAAAGTTAGCAGCACACAAGGAATAACTAAGATCAGAGCAAAACTAAAGAGACAGAGACACAAGAAAACCCTTCAAAAAATCAGTGAATCCAGGAAGTTTTGAAAAAATTAACAAAAACAAATACAGCACTAGCCAGACAAATAAAGAAAAAAAGAGAGAAGAATCAAAGAGACACACTGAAAAATGATAACGGGGATATCACCACTGATCTGACAAAAATACAAACTACCGTCAGAGAATACTATAAACACCTCTATGCAAATAAACCAGAAAATCTAGAAGAAATGAATACATTCCTGGACACATGCACCCTCCCAAGACTAAACCAAGAAGAAGTCGCATCTCTGAATAGACCAATAACAAGCTCTGAAATTGAAGTAGTAATTGATAACCTACAACCAAAAAAAAAAAAAAAAAACAAAACCCAGGACCAGACAGATTCATATCCGAATTCTACCAGAGGTACAAAGAGGAACTGGTACCATTTTTTTCTGAAACTATTCCAAACAATAGAAAAAGAGGGACTCCTCCCTAACTAATTTTATGAGACCAGTATCATCCTGATCCCAAAACCTGGCAGAGACGCACACACAAAAAAATTTCCAGGCCTATATTCCTGATGAACATCCATGCAGAAATTCTCAATAAAATACTGGCAAACCAAATCCAGCAGCACATCAAAAAGCTTATCCACCACGATCAAGTTGGCTTCATCCCTGGGACGAAAAGCTGGTTCGACATATGCAAATCAATCAATATAATCCATCATATAAACAGAACCAATGACAAAAACCATATGATTATCTCAATAGATGCAGAAAAGGCACTCGATAAAATTCAACACCCCTTTATGCTAAAAACACTCCATAAACTAGGTATTGATGGAACGTATCTCAAAATAATAAGAGGTATTTATGTCAAACTCACAGCCAGTATCACACTGAATGGGCAAAAGCTGGAAGCATTCCCTTGGAAAACCAGCAGAAGACAAGGATGTCCTCTCTCACCACTCCTATTCAACATAGTATTGGAAGTTCTGGCCAGGGCAATCAGGCAAGAGAAAGAAATAAAGGCTATTCAAATAGGAAGAGAGGAATTAAATTGTCTCTGTTTGCAGATGACATGATTGTATATTTAGAAAACCCCATCATCTCAGCCCCAAATCTCATTAAGCTGATAAGCAACTTCAGCAAAGTCTTAGGATACAAAATCAATGGGCAAAAATTACAAACATTCCTATACACCAATAGTAGATAAACAGAGAGCCAAATCATGAGTGAACTCTCATTTACAATCGCTAGAAAGAGAATAAAATACCTAGGAATGCAGCTTACAAAGGAAGTGAAGCACGTCTTCAAGGAGAACTACAAACTACTGCTCAAGGATATAAGAGAAGACCCAAACAAATTGAAAAACATTCCATGCTCATGGATTGGAAGAATCAATATTATAAAAATAGCCATACTGCCCAAAGTAATTTATAGATTCAGTGGTATCCCCATCAGGCTACCATTGACTTTCTTCACAGAATTAGAAAAAACAACTTTTAATTTCATATGGAACAACAACAAAAAAAACCTCTACAGCCAAGACAATCCTAAGCAAAAAAAAAAAAAAAAAAAAAAAAAAAAAAAAACAAAGCTGGAGGCATCACGTTCCCTGACTTCAAACTATACTAAAAGGCTACAGAAACCAAAACAGCATGATACTCGTACCAAAATAGATATACAGACCAATGGAATGGAACAGAAGCCTCAGAAATAATGCCACACATCTGCAACCATCTGTTCTTTGACAAACTGGACAAAAACCAGCAATGAGAAAAGGATTCCCTATTTAATAAATGGTGTTGGGAAAACTGGCTAGGCATATGCAGAAAACTGAAACTAGATCCCTTCCTCACACCTTATCCAAAAATTAACTTAAGATGGATTAAAGACTTACACATAAGACCTAAAACCATAAAACCCTAGAACAAAACCTAGGCAATACCATTCAGGACATAGGCATGGGCCAAGACTTTATAACTGAAACACCAAAAGCAATGGCAACAAAAGTCAAAATTGACAAATGGGATCTAATTAAACTGAAGAGCTTCAGTACACCAAAAAAAATTATCATCAGAGTGAACAGGCAACCTACAGAATGCAAGAAAATTTTGCAATCTATCCATCTGACAAAGGGCTAATATCAAGAATCTGCAAATAACTTAAACAAATTTACAAGAAAAAAAAAAAAACAACTCCATCAAAAAGTGAGCAAAGGATATGAAGAGACACTTCTCAAAAGAAGACATTTATGTGGCCAACAAACATGAAAAAATGCTCATCATCACTGGTCATTAGAGAAATGCAAATCAAAACCACAATGAGAAACCATCTCAAGCCAGTTAGAATAGCAATCATTAAAAAGTCAGGAAACAACAGATGCTGGAGAAGATGTGGAGAAATTGTTGATGGGAGTGTAAATTAGTTCAACCATTGCATTGCCAAAGACAGTGTGGCATTTCCTCAAGGATCTAGAACCAGAAATACCACTTGATTTAGCAATCCTATTACTGGGTGTATACTCACAGGATTATAAATCATTCTACTATAAAGACACATGCACACGTATGTTTATTGCAGCACTGTTTACAATAGTAAAGACTTGGAACCAACCCAAATGCCCATCAACGGTAGACTGGATAAAGAAAATGTGGCACATGTATACTGTATGATATTATGCAGCCATAAAAAGGATGAGTTCATGTCCTTTGCAGGGACATGGATGAAGCTGGAAACCATCATTCTCAGCAAACTAACACAGGAACACAAAGCCAAACACCGCATGCTCTCACTCCTAAGTAGTAGTTGAACAATGAGAACACACGGACACAGGGAGGGGAACTTCACACACCGGGGCCTGTCGAGGGGGTGAGGGGCTAGGGGAGGGATAGCATTAGGGGAAATTCCTAATGTAGATGGCGGGTTGATGGGTGCAGCAAGCCACCATGGCACGTGTATACCTATGTAACAAACCTGCATGTTCTGCACATGTATCCCAGAACTTAAAGTATATATTTAAAAAAAAAAAAACCTAATTTTATATTGAAGACAAATTATAATATGTGCCCAGACTCATAGATATGGTTCAGTATCCGATTTAATGAATTGCATAATTATGTGTGTCACATTCTGCAGGAAGCATAGTATATGAGGTTATGCTTTCAAACTAGGAAGCAGAGATATACGACAGGCTTTCATTATCTTTTCCTTGTTCATCATTGCTACTTCATTAGGTCACTTCTATGCTTTGGAGACTGATGCCATGTTAAAAAGCTCTTATAATTAATTCATCCCCCACAATGTTATTAGTATATTGCTCAAATATTACAGTTGACAAATGCATCAGTGGAGACAGGAAAATAAACATGAATTTGAGATGTGTTTTGCATTTTAATATTTCAATTTAAAGTAAAATAAAAGTTGAAAAAATAAAATGAATAATACGCTTGCCACAACAATTTTAAATATCAGAATTCCATATTATTTTATTAAAATATCACAAATAAAAACACATAACATTTTATCATTTATTTATATCTGAGGATTTTATCATGTTTTAAATACAAAAATAAATTTTGTTTTTAATGTTTTTAACTAAAATAAATTTGTGGTGAATAAATGATGTTGAAAGATCATTATAAGTATCATAAATGTTTAATAATTTATATATTTAAAATTAAAATATGGACTCTGAATGTGATTTCCATTTAATCTAATATTTAAACAATTAAACAATGCTTTCACTAACAATTTTTTTATAGAATTTATGAATGAGAATTAAATAGATTCAATTACAGTGTTGATATGGGAACATATTTGGGGGTTTAGAGATTCTGAAATTTATTGCAAACTATTGTTTCCACTTAAGACTTCAGATGCCTATTTTTATCCTAAAAGAGATTTTTGGCATTAAAAATTTTTTTCAGTCAGGATTAAAAACTTGCAAAAGAAACCTAAATTGGCTGGTAGAGATACGTCTCAAAGATGCTCAAAAAAACAGGATTCCACTGTTTGCAATTCAGTTTAACATCTTATTACAACATAAACATTATTTGTCACGATTTCCACATTAGAATTCTATATGCTGACAGCATACACATGAAGTTCAGAGTCTTCAAAAATGTACTTATGGCAAAAAAAACAAGGTAGAATATCAGAAGATGTAAACACTATTTTTCTGTCTGACCTTTTGTTTTCATTTGAATACTACAATGTTAAACTTATAAACATTGTTTGTTTACATCGTGTGTAGCACTGGCAGGAGACAGATATATATAAGGTGTGTCCAGTGAATGATACAGATTTTGATTTGGTTTGGTTTGGGTTTGGTTTCTCATGTTACGAGGCTTTTGTTATAAGTTGGTTGACAAATGCGAGGTTTAGGAGAAATTATGGCATATGTGATATGGAATATTATAGGTCTTATCAGGCAACATGATGTGTACTAGAATTTTTTAATGAGAAGAAGAGCAACGATAGCATTTCAGAAGTCTGTAATTAAATTTACAGTCAAGAGAAGGAAGAGATCCAAAAAAAAAGGGAATTTTACAGGTCGGTGGGTGTGAGGGAGGACCAGAATAGATACATTGCAGTATTCTGACTACAAAGTATTAAGATTCTGAACTATGCCTGTGGCAATTGTAATATAAAGGAAGGGATAGACATAAGAAATTTTTGAGAAAAAAATAATCTTTGAAGGAATTTGACATGTTGCCTAATTTATTACAGGGGTAATCAGAAAGAAACGGTCAGATTTTATTTGTGATTTCCACTTTTAGCACTGGGAGACTGCTACCACTAAGAAAAACACAGAAGTCAGTTTGGGTTGGCAGAGTTATCGGGTAACAGGAGCTGCTAGGTGGGGTGAAAGCTTTGTAATCACTTAATTTTAAAACGAATTTGGTTTACAAGATAGATACAAGACACAGATGGAAATGATCACAGAGATGAAATTAACAACAACAAAAAAAGGGTGTAATTGCTTCCTGGAAAAAAAAAAAGTCTCTAAAAATTACATTTGGTGTAAGATAATGCCCCTCCATTAATGGAAGGGAAGTCATTACACTTGGGCAAATTGCAGAGAAGATTGTACAAAGTTCTCTCACCCTCAACGTTAGCATTATTATAATGCACAGATGTGGGAGTCTAGGTTGTCAGTGGTAGCTAAAACACTGTCTACCACTACACCTTACTCTGACTGTCAAGACTGTGCCTCAGTCCAAAACCTCACCACAAAACCAGCTGGCTTTCCATTTTCTCCCAAAATGTTGCATCAACTGCACTCTCAGCACTGCTAATGCATCACAATATGAAATGCTGAGGTCAAGAATACACCTGCTAATATGAGCCAACTAGAGATTTCTATCTTAACTCAGGGAGCTAGGTAAAATACAAAGAAATTTTATTTTAGTCAACTTTACAACACCTAGATTTAGTTATGTCAGTCCATCTAGATAATGTTTACCATCTTTAACGTAGATAGCAGAGGAAATATTAGTTATGTATAGCCCAGAAAAAATAAATCCATGTATACATATGTATCCTAAACCTTCACTGAAAATATGAATATATTTTGTACTATTTCAGAAGATTTTAGGATTACCAAATAAAAATTTATTAGGTAGTGTCTCTTTATAGCCTGGGGACTAAGGATGCAAAGCAAGAGAAAGAATATTATCTGGGAAGACAAATGGAGCTGCATTACAGCTCCTTAATTCTAAAGAAAATGAGTCATTATTTATAATAAATTTATGTGGAAAATATTAACAGTAACAGTTTAATTCAAAAGCCTGGCCTGTCTTATTTGACTGGGTAACATAGTTTTCCTCTAGGGCACATTTTATCATTTAAAATATAGAAAAATGTGATGAACATAACACTTGAAATAATAGAACCTGAAATTTATCTTAAATGAGATTAGACTAGGCCATTGTTCCTAAAAGTATATGTCTTTTTAAAACAGCTGTTGGGAAATGAATTCATCATTTTATTATGTATTCTAAGGCAATCTCTATGAATTTTTTGAGATTAATTGGCTGCTCAAAAATTTCTAACTACATATTATAAAAGAAGAAAGAGAAACTAACTCTTCATTGTAGCTGGAGGTGTGTATCTGAGACAGTTAATGCAACTTTGAAAGCACATGTTCACAGGTGCCCAAGGAATATTTAATAATCTCTGTATCCTTTTTCATAAATGTTTAGCTAGATTTTCATCATAGGTGATGGGGAACCCTTGGCTAAATACAATATCTCACTTATTTTGTCAATATCATATTCATACAGAGTTTTAAAAATAAAACATCCACAAAGAAAATTCAAGGTGAGGAAGAGTCTAAGATACACATTAATATATTAATATTCAAATGTGGGCCCTGCTTTAGGATAACTTTAGACTTCTTATTTAGCTTCTCATTTGCTAACATAATATTTTACAAGAGACAGATTGAATTTTGTGATACTAAGACAAGAAAAATACATATGGTAAGTTCTGGAAAAGAAACTGTTGTCCTACAAATAATCCCTAGGTAAGTAATGATTTGTAGTCTCAGGACACAAAAATACGAGTTTACCCTTACTTGTTTTTTTTCCTATATAAAATGAATCATTAAAATTTATTTTATATTTATAATTCATAATAAATAGGAGGTACTAGGTAATGTATTGTAATTGTTGTAAATAAATTGACAAAACTTTATGGTGTCACAAAGTTTAAAGATGACACGTATTTGTAATTTCATTTTGCATAATATAATATTGAATCATATATTTAACTTGAATACATACAGGAAAATATACAAAATCCATCTCTGCCATCATGGTCTATTTTCTTTCATTTTACTGTTTCAATAGCTTATTTTGACAAAGATTTCTTCCTGCAAGACATAGTTATCAATGGAATTTTAAGTGGCTGTTTGGTGACAATGCTCTGACTCTTCAGTATAAGTAAAGGAGGATCCAATTGTAATCAGGGCATATGGCAACCAAAGAGGAAAGAGCAGAAAGAGGAGGTGCTAAGAAGGTAGAATTGGTAAGAAGTGAGGAAAGGAGAAAGGAGATTGAAAGCCTAATGTCACCAGCTTCACAATCTTTTTTTGTGTTTTCACTATTTAAAAGGTATTAGAGCTTTTCTGTTCTCATATTTACATGGAGATAACTTCATATCATAACTTGTCGTCATAAGAAAAATACTTCCCAAGGTTTATTCTCATTCTGAAAAAGCCAAATGAAGTGCCAAATAAAATGATATACATTTTAAAAGTGCCGTGTCTTTAAAATATCTGGCACAGAGTGTCTGTTTCAGCCATGAAAATACTTTAGTTTCATGTCAGTTGCATATAGACTATTTACTTTGAAACAATATTAAAAAGAAACTAGTTAAATATTAAAGATTTTTCATAAAGATAAAAATAGATAAATTAAGTCATGTATTATTAAGTGCACTTCAGTTTTGTAATGACTTTACTTTCACCAAAGGACAATATTGTACTGTCTATTTTTAATCTAGTCAATAATATAAAATAAAACAAAATCCATATATAAACTTAGGATATTTTTTCAGGTGTAAGTTGAATTTACTCAGTTATATATTTTGTTGTGGTTGGACTACAATATTAAAATATGTAAAGAATAAAATAAAGCATGAGAAGTACTTTCTTTTTCAAAGTTATTATTTTGAAGAATGATGCATCCTGTTGATTAAAGTATATTTTGAAATACAGAATGCAAAAGTATATTTTGAAATACAGAATTTCAAAAATTGAAATATATTGATTATATTTCAATTTTCTGATTATATTGATAATATTTAAATATCGATTTTTATTGATTATATTTAAATATTTTTGTCTCTAGTAATCAATATAGTTTGAAGCAAAAAGGTGTTTTTTTAAAATAAAGTCTATATCTGTAAGTAACAGAAAACAAGTTTTTTTTTTTTTTTTTTAAATAAAGTCTATATCTCTAAGTAACAATAAAATGATTGGAGCTGGGCTTACCCTACTGACTGAAACAACCAAAATATGGACCAAATTAATTGAAAAATGCTTTTAAAGACACTAGCTATCAGGCAAGGAAAGACAGCAATCCTTGAGATTAAGTAAATAAACAAAGTGAACCCCATGTTTACCCACATTTACTGCCTTGACTGAATTTGTAGGGTATGACCAAAAGAGGGAGAAGCTGGACAAAGCCTTGCACATTCCTAAGTTGAAAAATGAAGCTGAGAGTGCAGGTAGAGAAAAGTGGCTAGAACTTCCAGGGCATATAACTGGAATGAAAACTTCACACAGACAACACTCTGGAGATATTCAACGTACAAATTTTAAAAACCTCAGAAAACCTATGGCTGGGCGCCAGGAAAGAAACACCTTACAGTATTAGAGATAACAGTGCCTCTAATATACACAGAGCCGGAAGTAGTGTCTATTCTCAAAAGCCGGAAGAGAAAACCTCAAGATTTAGTGAGATCTATTTAGAATATGCACAAGGATCTTGCCTCACAAAGGGACAAAAGCTTGTGTTAGGCTAAGCAGTCCCTGGGTTTGCTAATAAATCTTCAAAACAAAATCCAAAGGGTAAAGTTATTCCCACATAATGTTACTGCATCTCAGAACCAAAATCAAGAATATTTATAGGATTATGAAAATAACCAACACCAAAGAAAATAAAATCCACAATGCCTGCATTCAATTAAGATTACCAACCATGCAGAGAGGTAAGAAAATACTCCTATCAAGAAGAAAGGTAAGCCAATAGAAAGTGAATCAGAACTGAAACGAATTTTGATCTTAATAAAGATATTAAAATAGTACTGTGACTATATTCAGTAAGCTCAGAAAGGTAAAGAGACATATGGAAGGTATAAACAATGATCCAAATAAATTCTCTAGATATATAAATTAAAATACATGAGATGAAAAATTCACTGGATGATATGTTAATGGAAGATTAGGCACTAGAGAAGAAAATATTTGTGACCCTGAAGACATTGCAACAGAAAGTGTCTGAAATTAAACATAGAACAAAAATAATTTTTTAAAAAACATATAGTAAATTTTAGGACAAATTCAGGTAAACTAATATGTATGAGTGGAGCTCACACAGAAGAGAAGGGAACACGGAAATAAAATAAAAATAATAACCAAGCATTTTCCAAAGATGATGAAATGTACCATAGTCCACATACCCAAGAGTCTCAACAAAACTCAAGCAAAAGAAACATGGAAAGTGTACACCATGGTGTGTGAAAATACGGGAAAACAGTAATCATGAGAAAAATCTTAAAATCAGTCACAGAAAAAGGGCATTCAGGTACAAAGGAATAAACATAAGACTAGAAGCAGAGTTCTTGTTAAAAACGATGCAAGCGAGAAGAGAATTAAACAACATTTTTAGAGTACTGAAAGGAAAAGAAAGCTTTTTTCATACATACAAGAGCTGAAATAAATCATCACAATCAGACCCACACTACAATAAATCTCAAAGAACTTGAGGCAGAAGGAAAATGAAAGTGGTTATCAGATCAACTGCGGCAGTGTCACAGTGTTTGTGTTCAAGTCCCTCTTATTTTACTTAACGATGGCCCCAAAGGGCAAGAAAAGTGATGCTAGCAATTCCGCTATGCCAAAGAGAAAACAAAAGAGTGTTTCCTTTAAGTAAAAAGGTTAAAGTTCTTGACTTAAGGAAAGAAAAAAAATTGTATGCTGATGTTACTAAGATCTACAGTACAAATGAATCTTTTATCCGTGAAATTGTGAAGAAGAAAAATAAGTTTGTCCTAGTTTTGCTGTTGTATCTCCAACTGCAAAGGTTACAGCCACAATGTATGTATAGGAAAAAATATAGTATATATAGGCTTTGGTACTATCTGCAGGTTCAGGTTTCCAGTGGGGATCTTGAAATCCACCACTCATGGATGAGGAAGCTTCTATCTTAGGTAAATACAAAATGAAAAGCAAGATAAATGAAAATTAATTGGAAAAAAAGGAACTAATATGAGAGAGGAAATCAATGAAAAAGAAAAGAGGCAAACCATACTGAATAAAGAAAAAGACAGAGAACACAAATGATTAATATCAGGAATAATAGACTTAACATTACTAGAAATAGTAGATATTAACAGTAAAATAAGAGAATCTTTTAAATAAGTGTAGGTCAATAAATGAACAACTTAGATAAAATGAAGATATTTCTTGAAAGACACTATTTTGAGTCGACTTTGTTTGCACCTTCCAGAAAAAGATACATTGAAGTTCTAATCCCCAGTACCCCAGAATATGACCTTCTTTGGAAATAGAGTTTTTACAGAGTAAATCAAGTTAAAATTAGGCCATTAGGATGGGCCCTAATTCAGTATAGCTGGTATCCTTATAAAAGGGAAATTTGGACACAGATACACTCATAGAGAAAATTCTACGAAGGCATGCAGAGATACCACATAAATAACTATGGAGGGTCAGAACAACAAACCAGGGACTGGAATGTCAAGGATTGTCTGCAAACCAGCAGAGCTAGGAAGAGGCAAGAAAGGATTCCTCTATGAGAGTCAGAGATAGCATGGCCTTGCAAAACCTTGATTTTAGACTTCTAGCCTCCAGAACTGCAAGACGATACATTCGTCTTGTTTAGGTTACCCAGGTTGTGGTACTTTGTTATGGCAGCCCAAAAAATCCATTAAAGACACAAACTATCAATGCTCTCTCAAGAACAAAGAGATGCACTGACTAACTCTATATATTAATAAAATGGAATATCATGTTAAAAACTTCCCACAAAGAAACTCCAGACACCTATGGAATCTCTAGTAAATTTTACCAAATATTTAAGGAAGAAATAATACAAATTCTACAAAACATCTTCCAGAAAATAAACGGGAACATAGTTGTGAATTCACTCTATACATCCAGCATTACTCTGATACCAAAGCAAAACTAAGCAAAGAAAACTACAAAAAAGCACAATGCTACAGACCAGTATCCTCCATGCACAGAGAAGAAATGACTCTTCTACTTTAGCAAATTTTCAGCAAAATTTTACCAAATGGGATCTGACAATATATCAAAAGGATAGCCCTTCATAACCAATCGGCCGTTATTTCAGATATGCAAGGCTTACTTAACATTCAAAAGTCAGTGAATGTACTCACCATATTAACAAACTAAACAAGAAAAATATATATGATTATTTCAATAGATGCACAGAAAATATTTGACAAAATCCAATATGCATTCTTCACAAAAACTCTTAAAGAATATGTGTGAACTTGCTCATCCTGATTCAGGACATGTATGGTAAATACCCCTTACAATTAAAAAGGAAAGGCTGAATGCTTTCCCCCAAAGATCAAGAGGATGGCTAAAATGTCTGCTCTCACCACTTCCATTCGACATTATATTCAAAGTTCTAATGAGTACAGTAAGGTAAGAAATACTAATAAAAGTCGTCCAGAATAGAAAAAAAAAAAGGTATCTTTATTTGCAGCAACATTATACAAGAAGATACAATTGAATACAGAAAAAAATCTAATAAGTGAGAATAGCAAGGTTTCAGGTCACAAAATCAAAGTACAGGGGGCAGAGCAAGATGGCCGAATAGGAACAGCTCCAGTCTCCAACTCTCAGCACAAGCGACACAGAAGACCGGTGATTTCTGCATTTTCAACTGAGGTACTGGGTTCATCTCACTGGGGAGTGCCGGACGATCGGTGCTGGTCAGCTGCTGCAGCGCGACCAGCGAGAGCTGAAGCAGGGCGAGGCATTGCCTCACCTAGGAAGCGCAAGGGGGAAGGGAATCCCTTTTCCTAGCCAGGGGAACTGAGACACACAACACCTGGAAAATCGGGTAACTCCCACCCCAATACTGCGCTTTAAGCAAACAGGCACACCAGGAGATCATATCCCACACCTGGCCGGGAGGGTCCCACACCCACGGAGCCTCCCTCATTGCTAGCACAGCAGTCTGCGATCTCGCAGCAAGGCAGCAGCGAGGCTGGGGGAGGGGCGCCCGCCATTGCTGAGGCTTAAGTAGGTAAACAAAGCTGCTGGGAAGCTCGAACTGGGTGGAGCTCACAGCAGCTCAAGGACCTGCCTGTCTCTGTAGACTCCACCTCTGGGGACAGGGCACAGTAAACAATAACAAACGCAACAGAAACCTCTGCAGACACAAGCGACTCTGTCTGACAGCTTTGAAGAGAGCAGTGGATCTCCCAACATGGAGGTTGAGATCTGAGAAGGGACAGACTCCCTGCTCAAGTGGGTCCCTGACCCCTGAGTAGCCTAACTGGGAGACATCCCCCACTAGGGGCAGTCTGACACCCCACACCTCACAGGGTGGAGTACACCCCTGAGTGGGAGCTTCCAAAGCAAGAATCAGACAGGTACACTCGCTGTTCAGAAATATTGTATCTTCTGCAGCCTCTGCTGCTGATACCCAGGCAAACAGGGTCTGGAGTGGACCTCAAGCAATCTCCAACAGACCTACAGCTGAGGGTCCTGACTGTTAGAAGGAAAACTATCAAACAGGAAGGACACCTACACCAAAACCCCATCAGTACATCACCATCATCAAAGACCAGAGGCAGATAAAACCACAAAGATGGGGAAAAAGCAGGGCAGAAAAGCTGGAAATTCAAAAAATAAGAGCGCATCTCCCCCGGCAAAGGAGCGCAGCTCATCGCCAGCAACGGATCAAAGCTGGACGGAGAATGACTTTGACGAGATGAGAGAAGAAGGCTTCAGTCCATCAAATTTCTCAGAGCTAAAGGAGGAATTACGTACCCAGCGCAAAGAAACTAAAAATCTTGAAAAAAAGGTGGAAGAATTGATGGCTAGAGTAATTAATGCAGAGAAGGTCCTAAACGAAATGAAAGAGATGAAAACCATGACACGAGAAATACGTGACAAATGCACAAGCTTCAGTAACCGACTCGATCAACTGGAAGAAAGAGTATCAGCGATTGAGGATCAAATGAATGAAATGAAGCGAGAAGAGAAACCAAAAGAAAAAAGAAGAAAAAGAAACGAACAAAGCCTGCAAGAAGTATGGGATTATGTAAAAAGACCAAATCTACGTCTGATTGGGGTGCCTGAAAGTGAGGGGGAAAATGGAACCAAGTTGGAAAACACTCTTCAGGATATCATCCAGGAGAACTTCCCCAACCTAGTAGGGCAGGCCAACATTCAAATCCAGGAAATACAGAGAACGCCACAAAGATACTCCTCGAGAAGAGCAACTCCAAGACACATAATTGCCAGATTCATCAAAGTTGAAATGAAGGAAAAAATCTTAAGGGCAGCCAGAGAGAAAGGTCGGGTTACCCACAAAGGGAAGCCCATCAGACTAACAGCAGATCTCTCGGCAGAAACTCTCCAAGCCAGAAGAGAGTGGGGGCCAATATTCAACATTCTTAAAGAAAAGAATTTTCAACCCAGAATTTCATATCCAGCCAAACTAAGTTTCATAAGTGAAGGAGAAATAAAATCCTTTACAGATAAGCAAATGCTTAGAGATTTTGTCACCACTAGGCCTGCCTTACAAGAGACCCTGAAGGAAGCACTCAACATGGAAAGGAACAACCGGTACCAGCCATTGCAAAAACATGCCAAAATGTAAAGTCCATCGAGGCTAGGAAGAAACTGCATTAACTAACGAGCAAAATAACCAGTTAATATCATAATGGCAGGATCAAGTTCACACATAACAATCTTAACCTTAAATGTAAATGGACTAAATGCTCCAATTAAAAGACACAGACTGGCAAACTGGATAAAGAGTCAAGACCCATCAGTCTGCTGTATTCAGGAGACCCATCTCACACGCAGAGACATACATAGGCTCAAAATAAAGGGATGGAGGAAGATTTACCAAGCAAATGGAGAACAAAAAAAAGCAGGGGTTGCAATACAGGTCTCTGATAAAACAGACTTTAAACCATCAAAGATCAAAAGAGACAAAGAAGGCCATTACATAATGGTAAAGGGATCAATTCAACAGGAAGAGCTAACTATCCTAAATATATATGCACCCAATACAGGAGCACCCAGATTCATAAAGCAAGTCCTTAGAGACTTACAAAGAGACTTAGACTCCCATACAATAATAATGGGAGACTTCAACACTCCACTGTCAACATTAGACAGATCAACGAGACAGAAAATTAACAAGGATATCCAGGAATTGAACTCATCTCTGCAGCAAGCAGACCTAATAGACATCTATAGAACTCTCCACCCCAAATCAACAGAATATACATTCTTCTCAGCACCACATCGCACTTGCTCCAAAATTGACCACATAATTGGAAGTAAAGCACTCCTCAGCAAATGTACAAGAACAGAAATTATAACAAACTGTCTCTCAGACCACAGTGCAATCAAACTAGAACTCAGGACTAAGAAACTCAATCAAAACCGCTCAACTACATGGAAACTGAACAACCTGCTCCTGAATGACTACTGGGTACATAACGAAATGAAGGCAGAAATAAAGATGTTCTTTGAAACCAATGAGAACAAAGATACAACATACCAGAATCTCTGGGACACATTTAAAGCAGTGTGTAGAGGGAAATTTATAGCACTAAATGCCCACAAGAGAAAGCAGGAAAGATCTAAAATTGACACTCTAACATCGCAATTAAAAGAACTAGAGAAGCAAGAGCAAACACATTCGAAAGCTAGCAGAAGGCAAGAAATAACTAAGATCAGAGCAGAACTGAAGGAGATAGAGACACAAAAAACTCTCCAAAAAATCAATGAATCCAGGAGTTGGTTTTTTGAAAAGATCAACAAAATTGACAGACCACTAGCAAGACTAATAAAGAAGAAAAGAGAGAAGAATCAAATCGACGCAATTAAAAATGATAAAGGGGATATGACCACCGACCCCACAGAAATACGAACTACCATCAGAGAATACTATAAACACCTCTACGCAAGTAAACTGGAAAATCTAGAAGAAATGGATAATTTCCTGGACACTTACACTCTTCCAAGACTAAACCAGGAAGAAGTTGAATCCCTGAATAGACCAATAGCAGGCTCTGAAATTGAGGCAATAATTAATAGCCTACCAACCAAAAAAAGTCCAGGACCAGATGGATTCACAGCCGAATTCTACCAGAGGTACAAGGAGGAGTTGGTACCATTCCTTCTGAAACTATTCCAATCAATAGAAAAAGAGGGAATCCTCCCTAACTCATTTTATGAGGCCAACATCATCCGGATACCAAAGCCTGGCAGAGACACAACAAAAAAAGAGAATTTTAGACCAATATCCCTGATGAACATCGATGCAAAAATCCTCAATAAAATACTGGCAAACCGGATTCAGCAACACATCAAAAAGCTTATCCACCATGATCAAGTGGGCTTCATCCCTGGGATGCAAGGCTGGTTCAACATTCGCAAATCAATAAACATAATCCAGCATATAAACAGAACCAAAGACAAGAACCACATGATTATCTCAATAGATGCAGAAAAGGCTTTTGACAAAATTCAACAGCCCTTCATGCTAAAAACGCTCAATAAATTCGGTATTGATGGAACGTACCTCAAAATAATAAGAGCTATTTATGACAAACCCACAGCCAATATCATACTGAATGGGCAAAAACTGGAAAAATTCCCTTTGAAAACTGGCACAAGACAGGGATGCCCTCTCTCACCACTCCTATTCAACATAGTGTTGGAAGTTCTGGCTAGGGCAATTAGGCAAGAGAAAGAAATCAAGGGTATTCAGTTAGGAAAAGAAGAAGTCAAACTGTCCCTGTTTGCAGATGACATGATTATATATTTAGAAAACCCCATTGTCTCAGCCCAAAATCTCCTTAAGCTGATAAGCAACTTCAGCAAAGTCTCAGGATACATAATTAATGTGCAAAAATCACAAGCATTCTTATACACCAGTAACAGACAAACAGAGAGCCAAATCATGAATGAACTTCCATTCACAATTGCTTCAAAGAGAATCAAATACCTAGGAATCCAACTTACAAGGGATGTAAAGGACCTCTTCAAGGAGAACTACAAACCACTGCTCAGTGAAATCAAAGAGGACACAAACAAAGGGAAGAACATACTATGCTCATGGATAGGAAGAATCAATATCGTGAAAATGGCCATACTGCCCAAGGTAATTTATAGATTCAATGCCATCCCCATCAAGCTACCAATGAGTTTCTTCACAGAATTGGAAAAACTGCTTTAAAGTTCATATGGAACCAAAAAAGAGCCCACATCTCCAAGACAATCCTAAGTCAAAAGAACAAAGCTGGAGTCATCACCTGACTTCAAACTATACTACAAGGCTACAGTAACCAAAACAGCATGGTACTGGTACCAAAACAGAGACATAGACCAATGGAACAGAACAGAGTCCTCAGAAATAATACCACACATCTACAGCCATCTGATCTTTGACAAACCTGAGAGAAACAAGAAATGGGGAATGGATTCCCTATTTAATAAATGGTGCTGGGAAAATTGGCTAGCCATAAGTAGAAAGCTGAAACTGGATCCTTTCCTTACTCTTTATACGAAAATTAATTCAAGATGGATTAGAGACTTAAATGTTAGACCTAATACCATAAAAATCCTAGAGGAAAACCTAGGTAGTACCATTCAGGACATAGGCATGGGCAAAGACTTCATGTCTAAAACACAAAAAGCAACGGCAGCAAAAGCCAAAATTGACAAATGGGATCTCATTAAACTAAAGAGCTTCTGCACAGCAAAAGAAACTACCATCAGAGTGAACAGGCAACCTACACAATGGGAGAAAATTTTTGCAATCTACTCATCTGACAAAGGGCTAATATCCAGAACCTACAAAGAACTCAAACAAATTTACAAGAAAAAAACAAACAACCCCATCGAAAAGTGGGCAAAGGATATGAACAGACATTTCTCAAAAGAAGACATTCATACAGCCAACAGACACATGAAAAAATGCTCATCATCACTGGCCATCAGAGAAATGCATATCAAAACCACAATGAGATACCATCTCACACCAGTTAGAATGGCGATCATTAAAAAGTCAGGAAACAACAGGTGCTGGAGAGGATGTGGAGAAATAGGAACACTTTTACACTGTTGGTGGGATTGTAAACTAGTTCAACCATTATGGAAAACAGTATGGTGATTCCTCAAGGATCTAGAACTAGATGTACCATATGACCCAGCCATCCCATTACTGGGTATATACCCAAAGGATTATAAATTATGCTGCTATAAAGACACATGCACACGTATGTTTATTGCAGCACTATTCACAATAGCAAAGACTTGGAATCAACCCAAATGTCCATCAGTGACAGACTGGATTAAGAAAATGTGGCACATATACACCATGGAATACTACGCAGCCATCAAAAAGGATGAGTTTGTGTCCTTTGTAGGGACATGGATGCAGCTGGAAACCATCATTCTTAGCAAACTATCACAAGAACAGAAAACCAAACACCTCATGTTCTCACTCATAGGTGGGAACTGAACAATGAGATCACTTGGACTCAGGAAGTGGAACATCACACACCGGGGCCTATCATGGGGAGGGGGGAGGGGGGAGGGATTGCATTGGGAGTTATACCTGATGTAAATGACGAGTTGATGGGTGCAGCACACCAACATGGCACAAGTATACATATGTAACAAACCTGCACGTTATGCACATGTACCCTACAACTTAAAGTATAATAATAATAAATAAATTAAAAAAAAAAACCAAAATCAAAGTACAAATATCAATGCTATTTCTTCATCTTGACAAGTAAACAGAAACTGAAATCAAAAGACTTATGCCAATGACTAGCATCAAAAGTATAGTATTGTTAGGGATACATTTTATAAAAGGACTTTAAGACCTACACACTTAAAACAATAAAAAAGACTTAAGAAAATATGTGTATATACATATGTATATACACACACATATATATACACACATACATATATATACACGCATGCATATATATACAAATACAATGAATAAAGAGTTCATGTATCAGAAGACTCAACATTGTTAAAATGTTAATCCTCTTCAAATTGACTTATAAATTTAATGTAATTCATATAATAATTCCAACAGAACTATTTTAAGCAAAACTGACAAGCAGATTATAAAATTTACACAAACATGTAAAGGCCCTACAATAGCCAAATGATTTTGTAAAAGAATAAAGATGGAGGACTAACACTGAATGAAATGAAATCATCAAGAATGAAATAATCAAAGAAAACATCTTTGTCTTGATAATCAACGACATGAAAAGTGACACATTGGAATGATACCAGTGAAACAAGGGTCAGTGTGTGCCTCGCTATAGCCAGAGAAAGGGAGTGAAGACAAGAGAACATTTGAGTCCATTTATGTAATCCAGAGCAACAGGTAGGTTTTACAAATCAGTAACAATATCAGATTACAACCCCTTAAAAGCCAAATAGAAGCATTTAGATATGGTCATAGAAGGCATTCTCAGCAGCATTATTTATGATAGCAATTCAACAGGAAGAATGTAAATATCCAATAATAGGGATGAGTTTATATGCTTCCATGATGAAATGTTATATATAAATAAAAATGAAGTATATGAAGTGATGATAATAAAAGATGTTTTAAGTATTAGAATATGAAATAAAAGCATAACTCCATATATACTTATTATAACAGAAATATGAAACACATGATGCATGTGAACAATACACTGGAGTAAAAAATATACTAAAGCAACTGCTGCTTCTGGGTGATAGGAATGAGAAAGCTAGTATTTGTCTCTTCTATTTTCCAGGTAGTTTTGTAATATGTGAAGATACAACCTTTCATATAAAATATGTAAATATGAAATAAATAATTATAGCTAAAATGTTGCTTTAAAAAATCCTTGCCAAGGTTGGATCCAGAAAGTTACCAAGTTCATATGACAAAGTAACAATAATTAAGAGGCCCTCTAAAAGTGAAAGCTTGGAAAGAAATATAATAATAAACCAACCTAGTAATGAGCTGATGCTACACATCCTTTCCTTTCTGTTGCATACCCTTTCTACTCTGTGCAGATGAAGGTATCACAATCATTAGGTAAGTCTTTTTGACTTCAGATATAAAATGATTTTTAACCTAGGAAAGATCAATAGAACTATGCATTAGAGAGCCATTTTTCCAGGGGGATTCATTTGAAGATAGAGGGGTCATCTTCTTTGGGGTCGGCTTTCGTTACTGAAAAGACAAGAAGTACTAAGATGAGATCCAGAAAGAAGGACTTAAGACAGTTTCCCCTTTCTTTCCCCCATTTTACTGCATACTTAATGGAAAGGTAAAGAGGGTCAAGTTTCCTACTTGGGTTTTCAGGCCTAACTTACGATCATATGAAAGGAGACACAAGTGTGTTCCATAAATAAAATGTGTATACTTGCCAGTGAAGTCAACCTTGCTCTCTTTCTCAGAAAATTGAGCATGTCATTGTGGTCATAGATAAACAAGAACTATGTTTCTTCCTGCCTATTTTAACCGTCCTGTATTCTAGGTAAATCTCTCTCTATATATATTTTTATTATAAAATTGTATACAGAGAGATATCTACATATGTATAGGTATAAGGAGAGAGAGATATTATACATAAATTCATCTATTTTTATATCATATATGACATTTAAAAAGTTCTGATTCTGAATCAGAGACTAATTTTATTGTTAATATTACTAACTGCCAAGAAAATATTGAATGTTTTTTTAATTTAACCTTTAATAAAGGGTTTATTCATGATTTACTGAGTTTTTGGAAACAGAACAACTGCTTAATAATTTTGTTTTAATAATATTTCAGCATATTATTTGGTTAAACAAATCATTTAAACTTCTAAGTGAAATATATGCAAAGACTTTTAATAGTATATTTAAGTAATTTTTATCAAATGCATATGTAAAATCAAACTTGAAATTTGTGACACAATACCATATAACAGAATTAATCTATAAATATCAGGAGCAAATAAATAATTGCATAATGGGATATTCAAGCAGAGTAAAGGTCAAAAGTTCAGTGGACTATAACTCTATGGCAACTCCATTAAATTAACAAGATGAAATTGTAAAAATTTAGGTCAATATGATTTGCTTTCGTTACAATGAGTCATTACAATTAAAAAATAATAACCACCAATGTTTTGTTTTAAAACCACAATTGAAAACTGATTTTTAAAATCATTTTCATAGCTATGGATAAGAAACTTAATACCATTTTATTAAATCTAAAGGTCCTATTATTATACATTTATAATGTGCTTTAGAGTCAGAATTTAAAATTTTATTTGGTTGTGAATACATTAATATGTGCTATAATTTAAATTGTTTTCTATTTTGAGGTAAAGAAAGTAAAATGTATTATGTGACACAAGGTTAATTACTGAATTCACTCTCCACACAAATATGCCGCAAAATATCTAATTACACTAATTAATATACAGATTGTATACAAAATGTTTTCACAGACTTTAAAAATATACCTCCAGGATATTGTCTTTAGTGCAGAACACCATATAAACTTTATTGCTCTTAAAATCAGTAGAATGTTAACTCAAAAGGACTAGGTATTTGGGTGTCTATAGTTTATTACTTTTCACCTCTGCAGTGTTCTGATATAATTAAATCTAATTTTCACCAAATATTTACAATTTTTTAAAAAAACGTACTTTACAAAATCAAACATGTCAGCAGTGAAATATCTTCCTTGACATATCTAAAATATATAGAAATCTATGTTCAAAATATAATTTATAAGATTTGTTAAATAGAAAGGTTATTTTCTATTTGCTGACATGACTTTTCTGACATGAAGCACTTCATTAATCAATTTGATACGTGCAAATGAAAATTATTGAATTAACGTAAAATGTTAGCTCTTACACAGTATATAACGTAATGCCAGAATTGGAGTAGAGAGACAGTGTGCCTCATCATTTAAATCTGTAAGACAATTAACTTAGCCTAAATGTGATTTCTAATACTATTTTTTGTGTTAAGTCCTTTCTAAAGAACAAAACCTTTACGCTGCCCTAATAACAAATAACATTTTTTTTAATAATTCAGGAAAATCATGAAATTGACCATGTAAATATTTAGTATTCTGAAATTCAAAGCCTAACCATAATAAATGCTAATCACTTCATCATTTATAGATGTCTCAAAAAATATAATTTAATAGTAAACATGCTAAGCATTGTTAATTTACTTGGAATTTTTCTTGTTTTTACTGTTTTAAAAGTCTGAGCATATTTTAGGGGTTTTGGTCCATACACTTTTTTTTTACAGCACTGTTGAAATTAATTCAGTGTATGTTTACTCGTTATTTCATTTGCTAAATGTTCTAGGCTCTTCAAAACTATACAAGGTAAACACAGTGTATTTATTTGCCCCTGAGAACTCACATATCATGGTGGAAGTAAGCTGAATATGTAAGATAATATAATACAAATTAGAGGTACCCTAAGATTAAAAATAATTATAGATGAATAATGTGATATCCACAGATGAGAGGGGTAATTTTACACTGACATTTTTGCTATTATGTTATCTGTTATCTAAATAGAAACATGGAAAATTCAAGTAAAATTGTAATGAAAAAGGAAGAAAATATTCTTATATGTCCGTGTATCTGCATGAATGCTTATGCAATAATTTTCAGTACTTAATACTGATTTTGTTCTATTCACCAAGATATAGCAGGGGACAGACTGCTTGTTTCTCAGCACCTCTCTGTCAGCAGAGCACCCACACTAATACCAACAGAAACAATTGGAGCAACAACAGCAAGAACATCCAAAATAATGGGGAAATTGACAAGGGAAAAATTGTGAATCCCAATGCAAGCAATAATAGTGTAAATACTCATACAGATTTTCTTTATTTTTTGATTTCATATTTGGGTTTATTAATTTATTTTTATTATAAAATTATTTTATTGTATATATTGAAAGCATACAGTATGAAAGTATGGGAAACATACAAATAGTAAAAAGGTTACTATAGTGAAGTAAATTGACATAATTCATTATTTCACCCTTCACGTAGCAAAAGCAGCTAAGAATTACTCATTTAACATTAACTTCAAAACAGTACAATTTTATTATATGTAGTCTTAATATTGTATATTAGATCTTTGACTTGTTCATCGTACATATCTGCTACTTTGTATTCTCTGACCTGTATCTCCCAATTTCCTCCCCATCCACACCACCACCCCGGTAGCTGCTGTTTTGTTCTCTATCTCTGTATATCTGAATTTTCTTTCGAATTCCACATATGAGGGAGATCATGAAATAGTTTTCTTTCTGTCTGACTTATTTCACTTATTATAATTTATTTCCACCAGACTCATTCACCTTGCTGCAAATGGTTAAGATCTTGTTCTTTCTCATGGCTGAATAATATTCTTGTATAGGTAGGTAGGTAGATAGATAGATAGATAGATAGATAGATAGAGACACACATATATATTATATATATAATCTCACAGTTTCCGTATCCATTTGTCTGTTGATGGATAATTTAGTGTTTCATTTCTTGGCTATTGTCAATAGTACTGCAATAAACATAGGAGTTCAGGTATCTTGACAAAGTGATGATTTCATTTCCTTTTGGTATATGCCCAGATACAGGACTGCTAGGTCATATGGTAGTGCCATTTTTAAGTTCTTTAGAAATATCCATATTCTTTTCCTTAATAGCGACACCAATCTACATCCTATAAACATGTAAAAAAGTGTTTTTTTCTACATATTCTTACCTACATTGTTATCTTTTAACTTTTTGGTAATAGGTATCCTAATGGGTGTGAAGTTGTATTTCATAGTGGTTTTCATTGACATTTCTCTGATGATTAGTGATGTTGAGCACCTTTTCATATGCATGCTGGACATTTTAAGTCTTCTTTGGAGAAATGTCTATTTATGTATTTTAGCCATTTTTTAATTCAGTTATTTATTTTTCTACTATTGAGTTACATGAGTTCTTCATAAATTTTGGATATTAACTGCTTATCAGATACATGGTTTGCAAATACTTTTTTCTAATGCATAGGCTGCCATTTCATTTTGTTGTTTCCTTTGCTGTGCAAGGGCTTTTTTAGTTTGATCTAGTGCCAATTATTTATTTTTACTTTTGTGGCATGAACTTTTGGTGTGATACCCAAAAATCAATGCCAAGGCCAGCATCCAGGAGCTTTTTCCCTATGTTGTCTTCGGAGAATATTGCAGTTTCTGGTCACACATTTAGGCTTTTAATCCATTTAGAATAGATTTTTGTGTATGCTGTAAGTTCAGATTTTGTTCTTTTGTATGTTGAAATTCAGCTTTCCCAGCACCATTTATTTACATTATTCTATCCTCATTGTGTCTTCTTTGCACCCTTGTCAGAAATAAACTGATTTTATGTTTGGATTTATTTCTGGGTTTTCTATTCTATTCTACTAGTCTATGTGTCTGCATTTATGTCAGTACCATCCTGTATTGATTACTACAGCTTTGTAAATTAGAAATCAGGAAGTGTGATGCCTTTGACTGTGTTTTTTTTCTCTCAGAATTGTTTTGCCTATTTTTTATGTTTTCATACAAATTTTAGTATTATTTTACCATCTCTGGAAGAATGTAAATTGGGATTTTGATTGGGATTGTGTTAAATCTGTTGTTTGGGGTAATATGTATTTTAGTAATATTAACTTTTATGATCTGTTAACATGGGAAATTTTTCCATTTGTATGTGTCTTATTCAATTTTTTTCATCAGTGTTTTGTAGTTTTTAGTGTACAGACCTTCTGACTCCTTGGTTAAATGTATTCCTTAGTGTTACAAGAAAGGGATCCCAATCCAGACCCCAAGAGAGGGTTCTTGGATCTCATGTAAGACAGAATTCAGGGTGAGTCCATAGAATAAAGTGAAAGCAATTTTATTAAGGAAGTAAAGTAATAAAGAATGGCTACTCCATAAATGGAGCAGACCCAGGAGCTGCTGGTTGCCCATTTTTATGGTTATTTTTTGATTATATGTTAAACAAGGGGTGGATTATTCATACCTCCCTTTTTAGGCCACAAAGGGTAATTGCTTCATACTGTCATGGCATTTGTAAATTGTCATGGCACTGACGGGAATATAGCAGTGAGGACAACCAGAGGTCACTCTTGTCGTTATCTTGGTTTTGGTGGGTTCTAGTTTGCTTCTTTATTGTAACCTGTTTTATCAGTAATGTCCTTATGACATGTATATTAGGCTGACCTCCTTTGTCATCCTGTGACTTAGAATGTCTTAACTCTCTGGGAACATAGCCTAGTAGGTCAGTAGGTCTTAGTTTACCCAGCACCTATTGAAGATAGAGTTTCTCGAGTTCAAATGTCTCTGACATTTTCCTCCTTTCTTTTATAAGAGAACGTTTAATCCTAAGGTTTGTAGAGAGACAATGATCCATTTTCTGTAACTTTTTCAGGTGGAATAGGGGTGATGACATTCCTGTTTAACAATGAGCATTTCTTTTATTCAGGGTAGAGAAGTGTTCAGTCACAAAGCGTTGGTATGGCAAGCACCATTAATAACTCTTGAGTTCTGACAAAAGGTGACATCTGGAAGATTTATAAGTATTCAGTTTAAGAAAACGTTGAGTAAGTTTACTCTGCATTCCTACATAAAGAGTACAATAGTAATATAACAAAATAAGCAAAATTATCCCAAGTAAATTAAATTAGAAGGCTGTCCATGAACTGCGTAGCTGCTGGATTCAAGCTGATATGTGATTAGCTGATTCCAATGTGCCCAGAATTAGAATACTGGTCCAGATTTTTATATTACCTATCCCTCTTATTTCTTCTGAGTTGCAGTAAGAGATTACCGATTGGCTCACAGGAATAAGCAGGGTTAGCCTAAATTGTAGAAAAGAAAACAAAAACAGCTAAGACTAGAATCTAATAACAGGTGTATTATAGTCATTGAAACATAATTTTTCCTTTTTTTCTCTCTCTAATTTCCCATTTTTACTAAAGACAAATCACGGTAAGACTAATTTGTTTTATTATACTTGGCCTGATTACTTGTAAAAAGTGCAGTAACAATAATTATTTTTCACATAAACTTTTTAAAAATTGACTTTGGTGGAATTCTGTTCCATAGAAGGAATCTTAGATAAGACTTTTTAAAAGTCAAGTCGTGTCATGGATTTGTACCCTCAAATATCTATGAGGTCAGTAAATTCCTCTCCTCTTGAGGCTCCAAGATAAATTAGGATTCCCGGACCTGTTAGAAAGTGACATTTTTTGCTTACCACAGATCAGAAACCTTGTACAGGGACTGTATAAACAAGGTAGGAGGCTAGTTTTCTCAAAGGGCTTTTATTGGCTTTGCAAGTCAAGTTTGATTCTTTAAAGGAAAGCATGTCATTCCAGGCAAAGTCTCAGTAAAATAACCAGGTTTTCTAATTGTGTCCTGTTAAAAAGAAAACATATTCTCATTGTACTTATTCAAATAAGTACATTGTTATAAATTGAGAATACTCAGAAATGATTTCCAAATTCTGGAGGAATCAAAAAGAGAGAAAGAAATATGCTCCAAATTTTGTTCATACGATTATACTTTACCTAATTGTTAAAAGTTGTAAATAGTTTAAAAGAAAAGTTTCTTGCCTCTGAAAAACAAAACAAAGGATCAGCGGCATTTTAAACAAAGTTAGAAAGATTACTTTAGTGTTCTACTAGTTCAGTCCATGTAGTTAATTCCTGTTCTATTTTGATATTCATGAACATACCAGTTCTCCATGAGAGTTCTGAAAGTTATTTCCTCTAATTTAATGTCACAATTTCCAAAGTTATCAGAAATCTGCTCCTGTCAAAGTCCTACAATTGATTACAAAACTGTCTTCTAAAGAGGACTGGTATAAGACAATAATTGTCCATGAATGAAAAAATGTCTTAGGGCAACCTCTATTAAAGCCACAATTGATTAGGAATTTTGGTTACTTCTATGGACAAATACAGTCCCAAAAAAACCAAACACCATGTTATATTTGACAATATTTCCTGCATGATTTTTATAACAAATAAGCCAAATGTCACTGTTGTATTAATTATTGGTGTCAAACTCAATTTTTAATAAAACCTTATAGATAAAATTATCCAATCTTAATCAGTTTGACTAAAAGGTAGAATTCTCATAAACCTTTTATAACCCTTTACAGTTTTTGTTAACAAGCAGATCACTGTTCTAAGGAAAACCTGTTGTGGTTTTATCTCAATGTTTGTTTTATAGAAAAACTGAATAATACCCCTTTAATTTTAGTTAATATGTTCATACACAAAATCTCTTTTACAATTAACTTTTCATAAATCTTCCATAATTTGTTTAAACATTCAGCTTTATTCTAACATTTTAAACCAAAAAATTACACATTCCCATGTCTTTTTATAATCTTTTACCAAAAACACATTTTGCTTTTCTTACACACCTTATCCATAAAACTGTTTCTTTATTAGTCTTAATTATATTTTACAATGTTAATTCTTCATGACTTTATCTTTGGTGAAAACTTTGGTAAATTTGGTATTTTAATTATGTACTAACGTGGAGGCTAGGACCCAGGTACATAGGGTGTGACTCTTTCCAGTGTTTAATTTCATATGTCCCAGGCCTTACCTAGCAGTAAAGCAAGTACGTTATACAGTTAAGAGTCATAGTGGCATTTTATAAAGCTTTTATGAGGCTTAATCACTTTTAAATTGTACAACATTTCTTGCACGAATTCTCTTTTATAAATTATTTCATGACTTACACAGATCATCTATGACATGTTTGGAGTTTCTGACTTGTCCTAAACACCTTTTTAAAAACAAACAAACAAACAAAAAAACAGTTATTTTATTTTAGGACAGTAATTTACCATACGAGATCTTTTCTTATAAAACATTATTTTTATTTGTAATCTTATTTGCATAGTTAGGGGGCATGGCTAATTACACATGTCCCCAGGCCTTACCTCGAATCTAATGCTCCAAAAACAAATTGAACAATTTTTAAAAGTGAAAGAAGTTTATGACCTTAAAGCATTTAGCAAACCTAATATGTATATGTATCCAAATCCGTATAATTTGGACCAAATATTTACATTTTTGAAAATATTTTTATTTTGCCAATAATTTTTAAAACTCTCTTTATTTCCCAAATATTACCTAAATCACCTGAACTAAAAGCCATTACATTTCTGACAAAATATTTGATTTACATTTTTCTTATTATTAAACCAATTAATCAAAACTCTTTCATATATATAAACATCACACACACAACACATATACAGACAGAGAAAAGACAAAGAACTCATTTCCTAAGCCAGAAATTGAACCCTGAACCTGGGTCATCATTGTGAAAAGAGAAAGCACAGCCACATGGGTACAAAGTCAAAATCCCAAGGACGTACAAGACAAGAAGGAAACCTCATCCAGGTTTTCTTAGGGACCTGCAGCAAAGTTTGTAACTGACCAGTTTGCTGGGCCATCTTGAACAGTGGGCTTACAGGTGTCCCAAGCCCATGTTCTATCCTAAGGTACCTCTCTTTATGACAGAACAATATACAAATACACACAAAGCACACCAGATTCGCTACAGTTTAAGACTAGTCTCACAAACACTCTCTCCTATTAATCAAAATTTAAAAGAGGAGATAAATAGTGATTTTTACCATTTATTCAACCAGTTTGCATAGAGAGAGAAAGGAAAGGGAAGGGAAGAAAGCATTGCTTGTGGCAAGGTGGGGAAAGCAAGGCACTTACATGGGCCAGAGAAAGACCCACCTGTTGTAGCCAGCAATCAAAAGTTCAGACAGCTGCTTTGCAGTTGATAAGGGATCTTTTCCATCCGTCCCATTGGTTCTCAAGTTTAATTTTTCAGGGAGGAAAAAGCTCCCCATGTCCCACGGTCCTATACATGCCTACTCTTGTCACCCACAGCTGCCAGTAAAGAGTGCAAGGTAGATTTAAAAAAATAGCAGTTACAATCCCATAGTACCAAACCTCTTCTTAGCTGAAAGGGACTTTACCAAGAGGAATTTTGCTGAGAGAACCCTCTATGCCCCTAAATATTAGAAGGGACTCTAACCCTCCTAAGTTGGGTCTCGAACCCAAGGCCATTCAAGTGTCCTTGCCTTTCATTAAGAGGGGGCCTTGAACCCTCTCTGCCTTCGGATAGACTCTTAATTCTCCTAAGTTGGGCCTCTAACTCAATCCCATTCTTTACCCAGGTACACAACCACTTACCCAAAGTCGGCCAATCGCCCCTGCAGTCTATTTCCTTTGAATCAGGGTGTTTCTTCAGTGTTGTCACTTTGGGGTTGGCCAGAAAGATGTTACCAGACACCACCACTTACCCAAAGTCAGCCTTTGGGTTGGGGGTTTTCTCTCTATCATCCCTTTGTGGTAGCCAGAAAGATGTTACCAGGAAGCGGTCTTAATCCAGAACCCAAGAGAGGGTTCTTGGATCTCGTATAAGAAAGAATTCAAGGTGAGTCCATAGAGTAAAGTGAAAGCAAGTCTATTAAGAAAGTAAAGAAATAAAAAATGGCTACTCCATAGACAGAGCAGCCCCAAAGGGCTGCTGTTTTCCCATTTATATAGTTATTCTTTAATTATATGTTAAACAAGGGGTGTATTATTTATGCCTCTGCTTTTTAGACCATATGGGATAATTTCTTGACATTGTCATGGCATTTGTAAACTGTCATGGCACTGGTGGGAGTGTAGCAGTGAGGACAACCAGCAGTCATTCTTGTTGCTATCTTGGTTTTGGTGGATTTTGGTCAGCTTCTGTATTTAACCTGTTTTATCAGTAACGTCTTTATGACATGTATCCTGTGCTAACCTCCTATATCATCTTGTGACTTAGAATGTCTTAACTGTCTGGGAATGCAACCCAGTAGGTCTTATTTTACCCAGCTCTTATTCAAGATAGAGATGCTTTGGTTCAAATGCCTCTGCCACTAATAATTGTATTTTTATGCTACAACAAAGAGTATTTTTTGGCCTGATTTCTTTGTTAGTAAGCTTGTTATTAATGTATAATAATGATACGGATTGTTTAATTTTGATTTTGCACACTGCAACGTCACTAAATTTATTTATTAGTTCTAACTGTGTGTGTGTGTGTGTGTGTGTATGCTTTGGGTTTGTTTACATATAGGAAATTGTCATCTGAAAATAGAGATAATTTTACTGCTTCTTTTCTGTTCCGTATACCTGTTATTTATTTTCTTTTTTTTTTTTTCTTTTCTGACTGCTCTTGCTATAATTTCTGGTACTATGCTGAACAGAAGTGGCAAAAATGAACATCCTTGCCTTGTACCAGATCTTAGTGAAAAAGCTGTCAGCTTTTCCCTTTTGATTATAAAATTAGCTGTGAGTTTCTCCTAAGTGACCCTTGTTTTGTAAAGAAGCTTTCTTTCTATTCCAAAACTGTTTAGAGATTTTATCAAGAAGGAATGTTGGACTTTTTCAAATGCTTTTTCCATGCCAATTGAGATAATCATGTGGTTTTTATCTTTTCATTCTGCTAACGTGATGCGTAACATTAATTGATTTGCATATGTTAAACCAGCCTTGCATGCCAAAATAAATCCCACTTCATCATGATGTATAATCTTTTTGATATGTTCTTCGATTCGATTTGCTAATACTTTTTTGAGAATTTTTGCATCAATGTCCATTGAAGAGATTGGCCTGTATGACACATCTTTTCTTGTGATATATGTCTAACCTAGGTATCAAGGTGATGCTGGCCTCATAAAATGTTTGGAAGTGTTCCCTCTATCTCTATTTTTCGGAAGAGTTTAAGAAACATTGGCATCAATTGTCCTTAAATGTTTGGCAGAATTCAGCTGTAAAGCCATCTGTTTCTGAGCTTTTCTTGTTGGGAGGTTTTTGGTTGTTCTTTTCAATCTCTGTATTTATTGGTCTGTTCAGCCTACTTCTTCCCAGTGCAATGAATCAATAAATAATTTTCTCACTTTCATTCTTTATTTTATTTATTGGACTCTTTCTTTTTTCTCAGACTAGCTAAGGGTTTGTCATTTTAATTTTTTTTTTTTTTCAAAACACAAACAGTTTTATTGCTTCCTTTGGATTTTTCTGTTTTCTATACAATTTATTTCCATTGTGATTTGTATTATTTTCTTCCTTCTGCTAATTTTAGGTTCTGTTTGCTGTTCTTTTTCTTCTTTTTTTAGTTGTAAGTTAGACTGTTTATTTGAGATCTTTTTTCACTTTTCAAGTACAAATTTTTCACTCTAAACTTTCATTTTAGAACTGATTTTGCTGTGTTGAATTGGTTTTGATGTGTTGTGTTTCCATTGCCATTTTGCCGCAAAGTATTGTTTTAATATCCCTTTCGATTTTTTTTACTCATTGGTTATTTAGGAGCATGTTCTTTAAATTTCACATATTTCTACATTCTTCAAAATTTCTCCTATTATTGATTTCTAGTTTCATACCATTGTGGTTTAAAATAATACTAGATATGATTTCAACCTTCTTTAAAGTTTTGACTTGTTTTGTAACCTAATATAAGGTCTATCTTGGAGAATGTTTCATATGCATTAGAGAAAAATGTGTATTCTGCTTCTATTGGATGGTAAGTTCTGCGTATGTCTTTTGGTCCCTTTAGTCAAAAATGTAACTCAAGTCCAAATTTTCCTCGTTAATTATTTTGCATAGTCGATCTATTTCTTGCTGAAAGTGGGATATTGAAGTCCTCTACTGTTATTGTATTGCCATTCACTTCTCTCTTCATGTTCATTAATATTTGCTTTACATACTTAGGTGCTCCTATGTCAGGTGCAGATATGTTTATAATAGTTATTTCCTCTTGATTAATTGACTCCTTCATTATTAAATATTAACCTTATTTGTCTCCTGTGACAGTTTTTTGTCTTGAGATTTGTTTTAGCACATGCTTATAGCATAGCGACCCTTGGTCTCTTTTGGTTACTGTTTGCATAGGATGTCTTCTACCATGCCTTTACTTTCAACCTATGTATGCCCTTAAAGCTTAAGCAGACCTCTTGTAAGCAGCATATAGGTGACTCTTGTTTTGTAATCCATTTAGCCATTCTATGTCTTCTGATTGGTGAATTTAATCTATTTAGGTTAAATAGGTTTAACTCATTAGGTTTTATCCATTTAGTTTTTTAATCTATCTACGGTTATTGTTGATGAATAGGACTTACTGCTACCATTTTGTTATTTGTTTTATGAGAATTTTATAGCTCCTTTGTTTCTTTTGTCCTCTCTTGCCTACCTTTGTTATTGGGCTTTTTTTTTTTTTTTTTTTTTTTTTTTTTTGTAGTGCTAAGCTTTGATTCCTTCTTCTTTTTCATTTGTATATCTGCTGTAGTTTTTTGTTTTGTAGTTACCATGAGACCTACATTAAATATCTTATAGTTACAGTCAACTATTTTAAACTGATAATAACTTCTGCTGAACACAAAATTTTTAGATTCGCACCCTCCCCCTCACAATTTATACTTTTGATGTCATAATTTACATATTTTACATTTTGTGTTCCTTAACAGCTTATTGTAGTTTTAGTAATTTTTGACCATTTTAAATTTATCTTTCATAATAGAAATGTGGCGATTTATACACCACCATTACAGTATTGTAGTATTCTTGTCTTGACTATGTTTTTACCTGCACCAATCAGTTTTGTACTTTCATATGTGTTTACAATAGTAATTATCATTTTTTCAATTCTGCTCAAAGAACCTTCTTAAGATTTTGGTATGGGAAATGTCTAGTGGTATTGAATTCCTTCAGCTGAGGGAATCTCCCTCGGGTCTACAGCCCACAGGCAGCTGCAACGGCACTGGATTCCAGGGCACACATGTTTGGAGCAGCTGTAGAGCCAGGTTTCTGGGTTTACAGGCTTGTGAAACTATTGTGGTGTCTGGGACTTGAGGGTGAGTTCACTTTTCAAAGTCTGAGTGGATGCAATTTCTCCCCTAACCTAGAGTGTGTTGCTCTGGAACATACCCCAGCAGCTTAAGTACAAGGAGGTTGAAATGTAGCTGTGATTCTTATATGGGGGTCATGGAACAGCACTAGCATAGCTCTGGGAAAGAACAGGTGCTCTAAAGGGTTGGGCCTCAAGAAGAGGGCACAGCTGCAATTCAGGACTCAGAGTCAACAGAGCACAGTGGCAGCTCAGGTTCTAGGGGATGGGGGAGGGAAGTGAGGTTACCATTTAATGGTGACTCTGGGTCCTGGGATGGTGGAACATGGCAGTAGCCAAGGCTCTGAGGCCAGATGCAGCAGCAGCAAGTGCCCAGGAATGGCAAGATGGCACAGCATAGGCTTTTCTTTTTTCACAGCTCAGCATGTGAACTCTGAGGTGCTCCCTCAATTGGGCTCGGAGCCTGCAAGGACTGTAGGAGTCTTCACTGGTGACTACTGTAGCAGTCCACAGTAGTGATGGGGGCTGCCAGTGTTCTGTTGCTTACCTTTTCACTGTAGAAAGAAGTGTCTCCTTGTTCTGAGCTGATCCCAACTGGGGGTTAGGGTGGCAAAAGCAACCTGTTTCTGTCCCCTCCCTATGGAGCCATCCTGAGTTTCTGTGCTCTACAAATTTCTGTTGCTTCTTTGCTAGTCTCCAGAGCTCTCCTCCAGTTATTTTGGCAAAAATGTAGTTGTTTATTCATTTTATGTGGGTATGTGTGTGTAGTTTTGTTTTGTTTTGCCAGGAGAAAAAGTGCTAAGAGCTTCTAGTTGGCCATCTTGCTGACATCACCCCCAGATTTGTTCCTTAAAAGCATCTTAAGAACATATTTGTTTTCATCAGGTCTGGCTGCTGTAATAATACTATAGTCCGTAGACATAGAAACATTTATTTCTCATAGTTTTTGAGTATCAAGTTAGATCAAGGCACCACCAGATCTGGTGTCCAGTGAGGGTAATCTTCCTTGGTTGCAAATAAATGTCTTCTTGCTGTGTCTTCATATGTTGGGGAGAAGACAGGGAAGAAGCAATCTGTCTGGTGTCTTTTTATAATGGCTCTAACCTACCCATGAAGGTTTCACCGTTATGACTTGATTACCACTCAAAGTCCCCATGTCCTAATACCATCACTTTGGGGGTTAGGATTTATTTCCAGTCAGATGATGCCTGATTGGTTTACTGTTTCTTCTTCCTTCTTCCTTCTTCCTTCCTTCCTTCCTTTTCTCCTTCTCCTTCTCCTTCTTCTTCGTCTTCTTTCTTCTTCTGCTTTTTGTTGTTGTTTTTGAGGCAAAGTCTTGCCCTTGTCCTCCAGATAGGAGTATGCTGGCATGATCTCAATTCACAGAACCTCATCCTCCTGGGTTCAAGTGATTCTCCTGACCCAGCCTCCCAAGTGGCTGGGATTACAGGCACCTGCCATCACACCTGGCTAATTTTTTGTATTTTTAGTAGAGACGGGGTTTCACCATGTTGGCCAGGCTGGTCTCGAACTCCTGCCCTCAGGTGATCCACCCACCTTGGCTTCCCAAAGTGCTGGGATTACAGGCATGAGGCGCCATGCCTGGCCTGGTTTACTTTTTAAAAACAACTACATGGGCTACAATCTACGCATGCCATAAAATCTTCCATTTTATTTATTCAATTTAAAGCTTGTTTTGTATATTTCTGTTTATAATTCTACACTCAATTACCACAATGCAATTTTAGAACATTGCACTAATCACACTAAAAAGATCTTATTAGCCTGATTAGTTATTAGTCTGTCATTCTTGAACTTCTAATAATGGGCATGAATGGGAAATGCTTACAATACATGTCTAAAAGTTCTTCTAAAAGAGAATAGATGGTTTGTAAAACTCTGAAATTCATAATGGGTACAAAATATTTACTAGCATAGGTATTAAAATAATTTTAGTAATTTTATTATTCCTAATTTTGAAAGTAAGAGGTATTAAATATACCATGAATTTTCAGTAATATTTCTTTTCAACCATCTGAATGAAAATGATATGCAATTGGTTCATCTTCTGGACAAAAAATATGATTTGGTATTTACCAAATAAACACACTTGATCAAGCACATTTTGTTCACATTACATTAAACAATATTTCTTAATCAAATATCTTATAGCATAAGGTAGTGAACACTGTTAAATTAACGCATCCAAAAATAGTTTATGATTTAAATAATCTTTCAATCAATTATATTAAAATTTAGATAGACAAACAATTACTATGTTAATTAAAAAGTCATCTCTAATATAATTGTCAAATGTAAGATAGTGCCTACTTTTTTGCCTCATCCAACACCAAACATCAATACTATCAACAAGTTCCATTTTATTTTAGTATTTAACCTATAGAAATAAGAAAGGGTAAGTAATAACACGTTTTAGGCACAATGTCTACAATAGAAAATTCTCACCCATACCATATTTTTTTTCTTTTTGGATATTTGGAAAGGCTCCTAAGTACAATCTCAGTTATTCAAAATGTATCAATCATTTCTGTTTCTGTAAGTGGATTATGGTATCTTTATAATAAGTTTTATCTTAAATGTTATACCTTGTTTTATAATTTTTTAGTAGTTTACATATATTTAATAACTCCAGTTCATTGTTTCTCAAAGTATTTTCCTTGAAGTAGTCTTCGGTGGGATATGCTGACAGGAACAGTTTTAAAGTCAAACAACTTTGGGAAAGTGCATATTCTTTAGAAATTTTCATCGTTCATTTACATATTAAAGTGCCTCTGAACCCCTGCAGCAAGAAAACCTATGGCTTTTGCTTGTTTATAATCCCAGTTCCCCAAAGTCATTTGCTCACAGATTTAAAAATACTATTAGAATGTAACAGCATCCCACAGAGTAGTGTTCTGTGAAGCATTTTGGGGCAAACATTGATTTAAGCCAAGATTACTAGCAACTGAGTGGGTTTGCTTTTTGTTTGTTTGTTTGTTTGTTTTCATTGTAATGACTCTATTTTGGGATCCTTCATTCTGGATATTTTCCTGTCTTTTCATTCATTCCACACTGTCTCAAGGACTGTAGCATTACATAAATTTTTAGGATGAAAGACGGCTAGCCTTAAACATTTGTTGCTCTCATAAGATATTATTTTAGATATTTGATATCTTTGCATTTTCATAAAAATGTTAGAAGCAGCTTGACAATTTATTCAAAAAGCTCCTGAGATTTTCGTTGTGATGATACTTAATGTATGTATCAATTTAGGGAAAAATCAGTATCTTAACAACATTGTATTTACAAAAATTTGTATGTGGTGTAAGTCTTTACCACTCCAGGTCTTTTAAAATTCATCTCAACCTGTTTCATTGGTTTCAGTGAACAGTTCTGCATCTTTTGTAAGATTTATTTATAGGCAATTGATGTTTGTTGATGCTATTATCAATATTTTAAATTTATTTTGCAATTATTTATTGTTACTATATAGAAAACTGTTTATATTGTCTTTGTTTCCCGTAACCTAAAGTCACTTATCGGCTCTAGGAGCTATAATTTGTGTAGTTTTTTAGGGCTGCTATAACAACATACTACAAACTGAGTGACTTCAACAAGAAAAATTTATTGTCTCACAGTTTTGGGGGTAGAAGAAGTCTGATATTAAAAGGTGTTGGCAGGGCTGTGATCCCTCCAATATCATTAGGGAAGGATCTGTTCCAGGCCTTTCTCTTAGTATCTGGTAGCTTTTTGGGTTGTGGCTGTGTAACTAAAACTTCACATGATATTCTCACTGTGTCCAAATTTTCTGTTTTTATAAGGATACCAATCATATTGCATTAGGGGCTCAGCTTCCTTCCACAAAATACAGCTTCATCTTATCTAATTAATCTGCAATGAGTCTATTCTCCAATAAGTTCACATTTCGTGGTACTGGGAATTAAGTCTTCAACATAATTTTAGGAGACATAATTCAACTGATAACAATATTTCATATAGATTTTAAAAGATTGTCTCTCATATAAATATGCAATTTTCAAATAATGAGTTTTTCATTTTACTTTATAATTTACGTCTTGTATTTCTTTTTCTCATTGTATTGTGCCTGGCTATAATTTCCAGTACAATCTGGAATAGAAATGGTGAAAGTGCATTTAGTTGCCTTCTTCCCTGTCTTAGAGGAAGACATTCAATGTTTTCACATTATGTTGTACTTCAGTTGTGGGTTTTTAACATATACCCTATAACAGATTAAGGAAATGTCCTTCTATTCTTTATTTGCTAAGATCTTTTTAACGATTTGTGTCAGAATCTTCAAATGCCTATTCTTCATGTATTGCAAGGAGTATATGATATTTCTACATTGTCCTGTTATGCTGTTAATTTTCAACTGCTGAACCAACGTTGCATTCTAGGTAGGGTTTTTATATATGGCATTTAAATGATGTTGAATTTGATTTGCCAGTATGTACAGGATATGTGTACCTATGTTCAAAAAGATAATGATTCTATAATTTTTCTTATTTTTTAATGTTTTTGTCAGCCTTTAGTATCAGAATAATGAGGCATGTAGAATGACTTGGAAAGGGATCTGGCCTCTTCTGTTTTCTGAAAGAGTTTGTGTGAAATTGGTATGATTTCTTCCTTTAAATATTGATAGAGTTTGCCTTATAGCCAACTGGGCTGTAAGTTTGCTGGTGGAAAAGCTTTAATTAAAAGGTCAGTGTCTTTAACAGATATAAGAATATTCCAATTTTATATTTATTCCTATTTTCAGTTTGTTCAGTTTTGTAATTTAGGTAATTAGTCTTTCATTCAAGGTGACATGTTAATTGGAATAAAACACTTCATTGCTGCTCCTTACTTATCTTTTAGTGATGGGTGGATTTGTTGTAATGTTCTATTCTTTGTTCAAGCTTTTGAGAAATTGTATATCTATCTCTATTACTCTCTTTAATTCCTGATCAGTCTTACTAAATATTTATAAACTTTACTAAAATTCCAAAGAACAATTTTTGACATATTTTTTTCTCGATTGCTTTATCTGTTTCCTGATTCATTAATGTATTCCCTTATTTTTATTTATTTATTGTGATTATTTCATTTTTTAAATTTTTATATATTTTGGGGGTAAAAACGTAGATTTATTACATGCATATATTGTGTAATGGAGAAGCCTGGGCTTTTCGTGTACCCATCACTTGAATAGTGAACATTGTAGCCAATAGGTAACTTTTCAGCCATTACCCCCATTCCACCCAACCGCCTTTGTAGACTCAATTATCTATTATTCTACTATTTATGTCTGTGTACCCATTGTTTAGCTCTCACTTATAAGTGAGAATAGCTTTTTTTAAAATGTTTTCTGTTTCTGAGTCATTTTACTAAGAATAATGGCTTCCATTTCCATCCATGTTGCTGAAAAAGACCTGATTTCATTTATTTTTATGGCTTATCGATAGAATACTTTCTATAGTATACAGATACCACATTTTAAAAATCCAATCATCCACTGATGGGCAGTTAGTTTGATTCCACGACTGCTGTCGTGAATAGTACTGTGATAAACATATGGATGCAGGTGTCTTTTTGACAAAATAATTGATTTCCCTTTGAGTATATATGCCACGGTGTGATTGCTGGATGGAATGATAGTTCTACCATTAGTTCTTTGAGAAATCTCCAAACTGTTTTCCTTACAAATTGTACTAATTTGCATTCTCACCAACAGTATATAAATGTTCCCTTTTCTCTGCATCCTTGCCAATATCTGTTGTTTTTTGACTTATTAATAATTGTCATTCTCACTGGTGTAGGACAGTATCTCAGTGTGGTTTTAATTCGCATTTATCTGGTGATTAGGTATGTTCAGCCTTTTTTCATGTGTTTGTTGGCTGCTTCTATTTCTTCTTTTGAAAAAATTTCTGTTCACGTCCTTTGCCAGTTTGTAATGTGGTTATTTGTTTGTTTTCTTGTTAAACTATCTGAGCTCTTTTAGTAGATTCTGGATATTAGCCCTTTGTTGAATCCCATAGTTTGCAAGTATTTTCCCCATTCTGTAAGTTATCTGTTCATTTTGTTGATTGTTTTGCTGTGCAGAAGCTTTTAAATTTAATTAAGTCTCATTTGTCTATTTTTGTTTTTGTTGCATTTGCTTTTAAGGGGTTGGTCACAAATTCTTTACCTAGGCCAACATTCAGAAGAGTTTTTTTGTTTGTTTTTTTCTAATATTTTTATAGTTTCATGTCTTACCTTTAGGTCTTTAATCCATCTTGAGTAAATTTTTATATATGGTGAGAAGTATGAGTCCAGTTTTATTCTTCTGCATATGGCTAGCTAATATTCCCAGGACCATTTATTAAATATGGTGTCCTATTCAATAGAATTTTTATTTCAGTAACCAGTTATAGGGAGAAGTCCTGGAAATTATCACCAGACCAACTCAAAATTACAAAGCTTTTTTCTAGAGCTTATATACTTTCTAAACTATGTGTCTACGTGCAAGTGTGCATTCATCTAAAGACGTAAGTGATTAACTTATTTTAATTTATAACTAGGATCATAGTCCTGAAGACCTTCCTGGACCCACTGGAAGACCTACCGGAGCCTCAGTAAATTGACTTAATCTAAATGGGGACAGGTGCTGGAATGATTACCCTTATCTTATCTCCCGCTAAATCCTGGAAGTTTGGGGAGTTCCTTCAGACCCCCAATAAACTTGTTTGTGGAGGCCTGGGGAGTTTCTTCAGGACCCCAATAAAAGATATTTAATCCTAAATGGGTTCTGTTAAGAATTCCTTCATTATCTTGTATGTTTCAAGGCCCAGGAAAGGCCTAGGCAAACTCTTGGTGGACTTTTGTTGCATTCCAGCCCTTGTATAAGGGCACTGGTTCTTTCAACTTTTAATGTTTAGCTTAACCATTCAGTCAATGCTGAAACAGTTGTTTTGGAGGCCTGAGTTAGTAATACCACGCCTGCCACACTATTATAACTCGTGTGTATAAAAGAAACATAATTTAACTTTTGAAGGTTCATTTAAATATGGTTAGGTAATTAAAATAGAAAGAGGAGGGATAATATTAGATGGGAGGGTAAGGCAAGGTGTGCCAATTCCTTTAAAGAGGCGCCATGATGAGGGAAAGACCTATATTGCTGAGAATTCCTGTAGTCCATCCCCAGCTCCCTTTATCCTCTTTTCACCCACAGTGAAATTCAGCATTAAGGAAAGTAAACTTAACTGAAAACTTCTTGTTAATAAATTCCTAGAATCTTTGGCAGGAATTTCCTGGAAACAGCTTCAATAAGAACTACAGGTCTTTCTCCTGGATACTAACTGCCTAACGGTACAGCTTTCGTGTTCCTATAATATCATGAATATTACATCTCATTCTGTTTATTGTTCTGATTAGTCTTATGATTTGTCTGAAAATGTATCCTAGTTATTTAATTTTGATCATTTATACAATCATTTTAAAGCTAATTCTAATGCTAACCTTAAGACCCCAAATCTTAAAGAGTTCTTTCTGTGGAAGTGCCATATTTTTCTCCAATGCAATGGAAGAGGAAGCGATTCTCCTGTTTCTAGTTTCTTAACCATGTAAAGATAGTTCATTAATGCACCATCATCATCTGTGTCTCCTGATTTGACATTTATATCACATAATTATTCAACAATGGGACACAATTCAACCCATGTTTTCCCCAGTCACCTTCTCTGTACCTTCAATCTCCATATTGAGGGACCAGGCAGATCCCTCTTTGTCTTCCTTTCCATGAATTTTCTCACTCTCATCTCCTGTACACTTCAGATATCACTGGTCTGTTTTTAAGCTCAGTATTGAATTCCCTCCAAAATCTCTTTAAATGCATGACTAAGCAAATGCTTGTTCTCCCCTACTCCATTGTCCACTTCGTACACTCACACAACCCTTCCTGGAAACTTAATTTCTGAACTTCCTAGCACTACTCAATCTTTCACAGTGGCAATGTTTCACACCACTGCCATCTTTACAACACAATTTCTCTATTCTGGTCCTTGGCTCACAGAAAATTTATGGAAAGCAGTCATTGAGCTACCTCAGATGATCTTCATCTCTCTTTCAGATCCTCTCAGCCTCATCTCTTTTTTATTTCAGCCACTGCTGGAAAGAACAACTTTTGCTGGCTCTTGACAGCTTCACAACATAGGAGATCCTCACTTAATGCCCCAATCATTGATAATCTGTTTCTACCCCAGAGCTTTGTGTCTATGCTGCACAGGAATAAGTTCAGAGAAGTTAATGCCCTGCAGAATAAGTATTTGACCAACTGGGGATGGAAGCCTTGGGATAAATACTTCCTGTTTTCATTCTTGATAGTTGAATCAAATCTCTCTCCTTGTCTTATCCCCTCAAACTCCCTTCCACTCCCATTCTCCCAGAATCTCCGTATTCTCTGAAGCCAAGAATAAGATACCCATAGATTCATTTTCTCAAAGTCCAAACAATTCTTTGCCATTAATCAGTCATTTATATTTTATTGGAGACATAATAACCTATTATCCACAATATTTGTTAAAATCCTTCAACTCTGTGCTTCTCTCTTTAAAAGATAGCACCCCGTATACCTTCTTGAAGAACGCAGATGCACTCAGGACTAGCAACATAATTTCCAGGGCTACTGCAAAATAAGAAAACATAGGTTTTATTGTTTATAAATTAAGAATTTTTAAATGGTGACAGCAGAGCAATAAAGCAGGATCAGAAACTTCTCAATTGGAGCCTGTGAGATTGCACAGGTGAAACCAGTAATCATGCCCTTTAAAGGAGGCTCTATTTCTCCCTTAATGAATCATGCAAACTGCACATTAGTTTTGTTCTTTCTCTTTATTCTCTTCTGCTACTTCAAAATAAAAACGTTTATCTTTTTTGAAGTTATTCATATGTTTATAGATCTCATCTATTACTGCTTCCATTGACACCTCTGCCCGACTTTTATCATGGTTTTCATAGCCATTTTAATCTTCTCCATTTCAATAACTCTCTTATTATTTGCTACAGGAAAAGCAGAATATAGTTAGGCAAACATTTTATCACTATATATATATATATGTTGTCACTATATATATGTGTGTGTGTATATATATGATTATATATATGATAAGCACTAAGATACGTAGGCTTACAACATTATTACACTTTTTAAATTAGGGAGTGAACAAACATTTTGTTTAGGCAAAAAAGTCATCTCACATACTGACATCAAATTATTGGTAGTGGAATTCACTTTTGGAAAGTATCATGACAACAAACATGTTGTCACTATATATAGATATATATATTAGTTATATGTACCTTGGGAACACTATATATAACTATAAAACAGTAGTTATATATATGTTGGGAAAGTTAGTTAGCTTTTCTAAGGTAACTGCAGGATTTAAACCTTCGTGTGTGTGTGTGTGTGTGTGTGTGTGTGTGTATATATAGCCAACTGGATACATATATACATATGTATATATATGTATATATACGTATATGTAAACAGATATTTAAATAACATATATATATGTACATATATGTATATATGTACCCAGTTGGCTATATATATATATACACACACACACACATATATGAAGGTTTAAATCCTGCAGTTACCTTAGAAAAGCTAAGTAACTTTCCCAAGGTATATATAACTAGTGGCTAGGCGAGAAGGAATTTAAACTGTGACTTTCTGTCCTGCACTTTCAGTTACCATATGCTAATGCTGTTAGCATTAAGCTAGGCTCACTGGTCATATGTTTGAATAAGTCTTATTCTCTGCTTCAGGAATGCACTTTCTTATGTTTTACAGCAACTTACTGTCCAGGATCCCTGCTCTCATACCATCCCAGGTCAGTTTTCCATTTTTTATGTGGTTCTAATTTGGAGACTTTGAAATCCTTGAGGATAAATCTCATGCTTATTTCATCATTAAAGCCCCGCAGTTAACCAGAATGGCCAACACATTGTAACCGTCAAATACATGGTTCATTCATTGAATCTGGAATGAAGTTTTTACCGCAGTTACAATGGAGTGAATATTTTTAACATATTCTGTATTAGACTAAAAGTTTTTAATCAGAAGGAGAAAAAAACAGATATTTAAATAACTACAAAAATAACTATTTTGAAGGATAAGCACAAAGATATGTAGGCTTACAACATTATTACACTTTTTAAATTAGGGAGTGAACAAACACTTTGTTTAGGCAAAAAAGTCATCTCACATACTGACATCAAATTATTGGTAGTGGAATTCCCTTTGGAAAGTATCATGATCAATGATACTTTGACTGTTACAATGGGTTAGTAATGTCTGCAGATCATGTGATAACTTTTTAAACATTCATCTGGATAAAATGTCTTGTCAACATTTTAACTAAAAAACGCTGTGCATGTGGCTCACACTCGTAATCCCTGCACTTTGGGAGGCCAAGGCACGTGAATCAGTGGTCAGGATTTCCAGAGCAGCCTGAGCAACCTGGTGAAACCTCATCTCTACACACACACAGGAAAGTACAAACATTAGCCCAGTGTGGTGGCATGTGCCGGCGGTCCCAGATGAGGTGGGGGGATCACTTGAGCCCCAGAGGTGGAGGTTGCAGTGAGCCAAGATCATGCCACTGCATTTCAGTCTGGGCAGCTGTGAGACCCTATCCAAAAAAAAAAAAATTAACTAAGAGAAAAATACATGTAAGGACAAGAACACGAATAACTTTCCTCCCCTGATGGTTTGTATAAGACATAGCTTGAGTTCAAATAATGAAAAACCCATTGGAAAATACACCTTAATGTCAATAACTCAGTTTCTAGTACACAATGAAGACACTTAGACACTTTGCATCAGAAATATTTGCTCAGAACTAAAAGATGGAATATGAAAGGTAATTATAAACTAACATGGGAAAGCAGGATTCCTCAGGAAGAAAATGAACAGTAAGAAAAAAATTAAAATAAAAACTGCATTTTTCTCCTACACTTGTGTGAAAATAAAATGATCTTATAAAAGCTTAATTGTAATGGTAAGTCTGCATGTTGAATGTGTATAAGTTTAATTAATAAGTTCAATAAATTTGATCATATATATAGATTAGATGTTCTATATTCAAATTTGTAGTTTTAATACATTGAACTATGTTTCATACTAATAAAAATGCTTGAATAGTCTTTAGAGTAGCATTTTTAAGCAACAAATTAATGAGCTCAGAAACTCACAAAAATTATAAGAAAAGATATTAAGTTTTAAATTAATAAAAAATATAATTCAGAATCACAAAAGAAAACAGAATTGAACATTAGTGTCAAATGTGCAATATGAATAATAATAAAGTAAGAATAAGGGATTAACATCAGCATGGGGAAATATAATTTTGAATTAAGAGTTACATGAAGAAAATTAGATTGCTAAAATAGGAAAAAGTCTTCAATTGAAGAATATTATTTTTTCTAGATTGGTTGTCAGAAGAAATTAATTTCCACAGTAATCAACAAAACCACCAAATATAGGCTCAATTCTCTTTTGTCATTTCATACAGAAATTTCTTGTGTTTATATTTACTTCAGTTAAATCAGTTTACTTAAACAAAATATTTAATCCACAACACTATGAAAATAGCACAGTCTACTTTAAATGTAAAAGTTAAAATAGGTTAAAAGTAAAAGGATGGAGAAAAATACATCAGAATGCTAATTAAAGGTAAAATCTATACCATTTTCAGATAAAGAAGGACTTAGAATAAGTTTTATCAGAAATAAGGAGATCCATAAAATAATGAGAGAAAGGTCTATTATCCAGGAAAATATAAAAATCTTAAACCTTTATGCACCTAACAATGGAACATCAAAATACAAGGATCGGTACAGACAGAACTGAAATAAGACAAATAGACAAATCCACTCTTATAATTCTGTATTTTAGCACCTCTTTTTAATAATTGATAGACCACACAGGCAGAAAACCACTAAGGATATGATTGATCTGAAAAGCACTATCAATCACCTTGATCTAATTTACATTTAAAGAATACTCTACCCCATAATGCCAGAATACAAACTTTATCAAATTTAAAAGAGCAGAAATCATACAAAGTATACTCTGAGAACATAAGTGAATCCACAAGTAGTGGCCTTGCAAAATAGAAAGCAATAGGCCCATATTACATCATGACCTTTGAATTCCACCATTTAAGGAAAAAAATGATACTAACCCTCCAAAATCTCAACAAAAAATGGAAGCAGAGAGAACACTTTTTTTTTTTTTTTTTTTTTTTTTTTTGAGACGGAGTCACACTCTGTCGCCCAGGCTGGAGTGCTGTGGCCGGATCTCAGCTCACTGCAAGCTCCGCCTCCCGGGTTCCCGCCATTCTCCTGCCTCAGCCTCCCGAGTAGCTGGGACTACAGGCGCCCACCACTGCGCCCGGCTAGTTTTTTGTATTTTTTAGTAGAGACGGGGTTTCACCGTGTTAGCCAGGATGGTCTCGATCTCCTGACCTCGTGATCCACCCGCTCGGCCTCCCAAAGTGCTGGGATTACAGGCTTGAGCCACCGCGCCCGGCCCGTGAACACTTTTTAACTCATTTTATTAGGTCAGCACTATCTGAATAACAAAACCAGATTAAAGACATTACAAGAAAGAAAAATTAAACACCAATATCTCTCATCAACACAGATGCAACATACTTCCCCAAAATATTAGCAAATGTAATGGTATAATTCATAAAAATAATTTTATCACCAAGTGAAATTTGTTTCAGATATATAGGACTGGTTCATCATCCAAAAGTAAATTAAAATAATCCACCACATCAACAGGCTAATAAGAAATATGATAACAATATTATCAGATCAATTCATGTGAAAGAATCCTTTGACAAAAGCCAGTATTCATGCAAGATAAAACTTTCAACAAAGGAGGAGAATTTCCTAAACCTGATAAAGAATATCTACAAAAAACATACAGTTAATAGCATATGTAGTATTAAGAATCTGGACATTTTCCTCATGTTCAGGAACAGGGCAAAAATACCTTGTTTACTTCTATTCAAAACTCATACTGAAAGTCTATTTAATGATAAAATACAAGAAAAGGAATGAAAACATATAGATATTGAAAAAGAAATCGAACTTTAATTGTCCAGAGATGACAAGATTTCCTGTGCAGAAACTCCAAAGACCAACAAAAGAAGTGAAACTAATGTTCAAGTAAAGCAATGTCATAGGAATCAAGATAAATATACAAAGTCAGTTACTTTTTGATATACCAACAATGAAGTAATTTAAATTAAAGACAATAATACAAAATATAAATGTATCAGAAATATGAAATACTCCAGGATAAATCTAACACTATATATATAGGATCTATATGTAGGATATATCTACATGCACAAACTCTGATGACAGAAATCAAAGATCTAAATAAATGTAAAGATATTCTGTGTCATGGAATGGAAGACTCAATACTGCTAATATGTCAATTTTTTCCAAATCATTCTATTTATTCAACACAGTTACAGTCAAAATCATAAGAAGATATTTTGTGTATATCAAAAACTAATTCTAAAATATGCACTGAAAGGGGGAAAACCTACAATAGCCGAGAACATTTTGAAGGAAAAGAACGAATTTGGAGGCTCACACTGCCCAATTGTAAGACTTGCAATAAAGATACAGTAATCAAGAATGCATGGTATTGGTCAAAGAATAGACACATAGATCAACGGAATAGAACATAAAGCTCAAGCTCTTTCCCTTCGGCGCGCCACTGAAGATCCTGGTGTCGCCATGGGCCGCCGCCCCGCCCGTTGTTACCGGTATTGTAAGAACAAGCCGCACCCAAAGTCTCGCTTCTGCGGAGGTGTCCCTGATGCCAAGATTCGCATCTTTGACCTGGGGCGGAAGAAAGCAAAAGTGGATGAGTTTCCGCTCTGTGGCCACATGGTGTCAGATGAATATGAGCAGCTGTCCTCTGAAGCCCTGGAGGCTGCCCGAATTTGTGCCAATAAGTACATGGTAAAAAGTTGTGGCAAGGATGGCTTCCATATCCGGGTGCGGCTGCACTCCTTCCACGTCATCCGCATCAACAAGATGTTGTCCTGTGCTGGGGCTGACAGGCTCCAAACAGGCATGCGAGGTGCTTTTGGAAAGCCCCAGGGCACTGTGGCCAGGGTTCACATTGGCCAAGTTATCATGTCCATCCGCACCAAGCTGCAGAACAAGGAGCATGTGATTGAGGCCCTGCGCAGGGCCAAGTTCAAGTTTCCTGGCCGCCAGAAGATCCACATCTCAAAGAAGTGGGGCTTCACCAAGTTCAATGCTGATGAATTTGAAGACATGGAGGCTGAAAAGCGGCTCATCCCAGATGGCTGTGGGGTCAAGTACATCCCCAATCGTGGTCCTCTGGAGAGATGGCGGGCCCTGCACTCATGAGGGCTTCCAATATGCTGCCCCCACTTAATACCCACCAATAAATTCTACTTCCTGTCCAAAAAAAAAAAAAGTTCAAAAATACACCCTTACAAACAGTCGACTGATTTTTGGCAAAGAATCAAAGGCAATTCAATGGGCAAAGTTTTTTCAAGAAAATGTGCTCGAAAAATTAGACACGTCTATGCAATAATTGAACCTAAACACAGATATAACATTCTAAGTGCATTATAGACAAAACATTATTTTAAATGCATTATAGATCCAAATGTAAACTTAAAAATCAGAAAATTTCTGCAAGAAAATATAGAAGAAAGGTGATACTGGGTTTAGCTACGTATTTTAAAATAAAAGACCAAACATTTTTCATGAAAGAGAAAAGTCATAAGTTGAACTATGTTAAAAGTAAAATTTGCTTTGTGAAAGACACTGTTAAGATAATCAAAACAAAAGCCAAAGAATGAGGAAAATATTTGAAAGTCACCTGTCTGATAAAAGACTTGTATCCAAAATATACAAATAATGATTAAAACTCAACAGTAAGGAAACAAAAAGTACAACTTCCAATTTTAAAATAGGCAAAAGATCTGAACAGATCTGATCTTAAAATTTAGATATTGTTGAAAAAGAAGGAAACATCAAAAACGATTTATCAATTTTTTAGTAATTTTGTACACACAAGGAAATATTTTTGATAACTTTGAATTTCAAAGTGTATAATGACTGCTAGGTAAAAATAACCTGTGTTACTATTATAAAATAGATGACAAAGAACAGGTGAGGTGATTAAGAAAGATGCAAATGAGTTAAAGGTTTAGCTTCGTGATCTAAATTACCTGAGTTGGAAGTTTAACCTGGTAGTTTCTTGCTGTCTAAACCTTAACAAGTTACTTAGCCTCTCTGAAATACAGTTTCCTCACTTAAAACAGTGAATCTAAATAACTGTGTCTTACTGTTAGTAGAATAAAGGCATATAGAGAACTTAGAACAATGCCAAACACATGGCAAACACTCAATAAAAGTTGGCTATATACCTTATATGCGTTTCAAAATCAAAAGGTACTCAAGGTTATAATTTTTAAAAGGCACATCTTAACTGTATCTTCTGTCATCTAGTTGCCTTCTGTATTAGGCGTTTTTCGATCAAAGAAGCAAAACCAATGGGATATGGCTAAATATATATTTGTTGCGGGGGTCTGACCAACACAATTTTAGGATAAGGTCAAAGAGTCCTTGTGATGCTGTTGACTTTGTGACTGACAGTAGAGTTTTAAGTCTGTGAGACAGAAAGGAAAACAAATGTCAAGTGGCCATCAGCAAGGTCAACGTGGAAGCCACCTGCAGAAGCTGAAACTCACAAGGGGAAACTGAAACTCCTCTCAGTTTTCAAACCTCTAACTTTGATGATGTGAATGATCTGCAGAAGAAGCTGGAACCTTTCCTTCATCAAGGGGCTGAACACGCACCTGACCCAAGCGTCAGAGAGGCTGACTGGGGATCCAGGGAAAGGCGTAGCAGTGACAGTCCTGGCTGCTGCCTCACATCCACAAAAAGCGAGCCAGCAAATGGGGGACAATGGGGAAGAATGACAAGAGTCACTGATGACTGCACCCCAACCTTCCAAGCATTATAAAATGACTGCTGCTCTACTTCTACCCTCCAAATTTCACACTAAAATGTCTGTGGTGTCCCATCCTAACAAGAAACATGCAGAAAAAGGAATTCCGGGAAATATAATTCATCTTTGCCAAGAAGTCACAACTACAACATCACTGCCACACCACCTCTGGGGCAACAAAGCGTATTAGATTGTTTTTATACTTCTAGATACATTTTACGTTTGTACATATTATTTTAAAAATTTAGAACACTATTCTAAATGTACTTTCAGAGAAATAAATTGACTTTCAGAAATTGGACGTTGTTGTTACAAATAGCTTCAAATGAAGTTTGACATTTTACCATTTGGTTGGTTGGAGTTCAATAGTTTTGTCTGTTTGCTTACTTGCTTTTAATAAAAAGCACTGTAATGCCATATTATTGGAGTTCATGCCTATTACAAATTTGGGTGTTACCTTCACAAGTGAAGTATTAATTAGGTGCATATAAAAATTACAATTCTTTTTTTATACCACAAGTCTACAGATAATGTTCCTCTGTCCCTTAGATTGTAGTATACAACAGAGAAATCTGATTTCTGATTAAGATTTTTAGCTTATCTCATTATTCTGCATGGATTTTACTAATGTGCTCAGTTTACCCTGAAAATTTTAATTTTAATGAATTTTCTTTAAACTGCAGTGAGTACTTCGATCAGATTACAAATGAATATATTTTTCTATGATATTTAAAAATATGTCTCCTGTTCATGCACCTCTTTGCCACTTTATCTATACCTGTTTTGTTCTACTCCTGTTTCTACAGCAGCTTTCGACTTTTAAAAAATATTAGAACTTTCTTCAGATAACCTTTTGGTTAGCAGTAGATTATTTCAAGATGTTTTTCTGGGCCTTCTGAGTTAATGCCACAATTCTAGAAACACATTGGTGGGTAATTCCCTTTCCTTTGCTGTTTAGTATTTGTCTAAGGCCACACGTTAGCTGCTTTCTCTTTTCTTATGTTTAAAGTAAGATTTGTTCAACTTAAAAAGAGATGTCTATGTTCTCATTTTATGCCTACTTATGTGGTGGTCAAATCTGCCTCTGAAATGAAATGTTAACCAGCAGGTTGATGTATAAAATTAACAGTCCAAATACAGACTTTTATTTAGAGTAACTCCATGCACTTGTGGGTTTTCTTCCTCCCACTGCTAATTCCTGGCTTCCTGTTACTCTAGTCAAAATTCCTTCTGAATGTTCTGCCATTTATATCACTTTACTTTACAGAGAATTGCCTAAAAGACTTCCAGCCACTTCATTTAGCTATTTCATGGTATTGACAATCACTTCATGAATATACATACATGGAGGTGCAATAGGGCAGGATCAAGTAAGGATGAGAAGAATTCACGCTTTGCATATTTGCCTACTCATCCTCTGATGAGTTGTGGAGAGTGCATGCCCAGTTTTCTTATTTATACTTAAAATTTTCAACTCTTTCTGTCTCAGTGCTTCTAAATGTTATAAAACACTTCCATTAGTAAGTATAGCTCTGTGTATATAATAGTTAATTATTAATATGGTAACTAATATCTGTTTAACATTTATTCCGGATTTACAATACGTTGAGCACTGCTGTAAGCAGTTTATGTGGTTTGTATTATTTCATCCTCCAAACAATCCAGTGATTTAGTTTGGATTAATATTTACAGTTGAAGATCCCAAGTTACAGAAAATAAGCAGTTTGACTAGTGCTATAAACGTGGTGGAAGAGTCAGGATTCAATGGTACATAATTAGGCTCCTAAAGTAACTCTCACAGTTGAACTGCCTCATGGGCAGGTAAGTAAAGTTAGAAAAACAAAACCTCTCTATTAATTCTGGCAGAACCCAGGGCATTCTCTTTCCATGGAGAATCCCTGGTGTAGGCTGTAAATCTCAGCATCAGAGCATCAAAAGACCAATTATAGGGATTTAGAAACTTCTGCATTTTCATGTAGCCTATTTTCAAAAAATAAAGGCAAAATTTACTACATATTGAAACCATAAGAATTTACTCAATTTTACTCTGCCTCATTTTTAAGTATTTATTTTAATGTTTGTATGCACATAGTAGGTGTATATATATGAGGTACATGAGATATTTTGATACAGGCAAACAATGTGTCTGAATCACATCAGAGTAAACGGAGTTTTCTTCTCTCCAAGCATTTATCCTTTGTGATACAAACAATCCAATTTTACTTTTAGTTATTTAAAAATGTACAATAAATTATTGCTCACTTTAGTCAACTTGTTGTGCTATCCAATACTAGATCTTATTCATTCTGTCTAACTGTATTTTTGTGCCCATTAACCAACCTCATTCCCCAACTCACTACCCCTTCCAGCCTCTGGTAACCATCATGATACTGTCTATGTCCACGAGTTCCATTGTTTTGGCTCCCACAAATAAGTGAGAACATACAACATTTGTCTTTCTGTGCCTGGCTTATTCCATTTAATGACCTCCTGTTCCATTCATGTTGTTGCAAATGACAGAATCTAATTCTTTTTTATGGCTGAATAGTGCTCCACTGTGTATATGGACCACATCGTCTTTATTCATCTGTTGATGAAAACTTAGGCTGTTTACAAATCCTAGCTATGATGACTAGTAATGCAATAAACATGGGAATGCAAGTTATCTCCTTGATATATTGATTTCCTTTCTTTTTTGTATCTAGTAGTGAGATTGCTAGATGATCTGGTAGTTCTATATTTAATTTTTTGAGGAACCTCCAAACTGTTCTCCATAGTGGTTGCACTAATTTACATTCCTACCAAGAGTGTACAAAGATTCCTTTTTCTCCACATTCTCACCAGTATTCATTACTGCCTGTCTTTTGGATCTTAGCCATTTTAACTACGTGTTAAAATATGAAATGTGAAATATATCACATTGTAGTTGTGATTTCTATTTCTCTGATTATCAGTGACGTTGGGCATATTTTCATTTGCCTGTTTTCCATTTGCATGTCTTCTTTTGAGAAATGTCTATTCAGATCTTTTGTCCATTTTTAAATTGGATTATTAGATTTTTTTCCTATAGAGTTATTTGGCTCCTTCTATATTCTGATTAATAATACCTTGTCAGGTGGTAGTTTGCAAATTTCTTTCATTCTGTGAGGTACCTTTTCATTTTGTTGATTGTTTGCTTTGTTACGAAGAAGTTTTTAAACTTGATATTATCTCATTTGTCTATTTTTGCTTTGGTTGCCTGTGCCTGTGAGGTATTAATCAAGAAATCTTTGCCCAGTGCAATGTCCTAGCAAGTTTCTCCAATGTTTTCTTTTAGGGGTTTTATAGTGTGAGGTCTTCACTATCAGTCCATTTTAATCCATTTGTTTCAACCCATTAGTTTTAATCCATTGTGATTGGATATTTGTATATAGTCAGAGATAATGGCCTAGTTTCATTCTTCTGCATATGGATATCCCGATTTTCCAGCAGCATTTATTGAAAAAACCATTCTTTCCTCAATGTATATTCCTGGCAACTTTATTGAAAATGAGTTCATTTTACAAGTATGGATTTGTCTCTAGGTTCTCTATGCTGTTCCACTGATATATGTGTATGTGTCTATGCCAGTAACATGCCATTTTGTTTACTATAGCTCTGTAGTATAATTTACAATCAGATAATGTGATTCCTGCAGTTTTATTATTTTTGTTTAGGAAAGCTTTTGTTATTCTGGGTGTTTTGTGATTTCACATAAATTTTACAATATTTTTTCTATTTCTGTAAAGAATGTCACTGGTATTGTGATAAGGATTGCATTATATCTTTAGATTGTTTTGGGTAGAATAGACATTTTAACAATATTGATTCTTCCAATGCATGAATGTGGAATACCTTTCTATTTTATTGTGTCTTCATCAATTTTTGAATCAATGCTTTATTGTTTTCATTGTAGACATCTTTCATTTCTTAAGTTTATTCCTAGGTATTTTATTTTATTAGCAACTATTGCAAATGAGATTACTTTCTTAATTTTTTTTCAGATTGTTCTTTATTGGCATATAAAATGTTACTGATTTTTGTATGTTGAATTTGTATGCTGAGACTTTACAGAATTTGTTATCAGTTCTAATATTTTTTGGTGGAGCCTAGCTTTTTCCAAATATAAGATTATGTAATCTGTGAACAAGGATAATTTGACTTCTTCCTTTCTAATTTGGATGCCCTTTATTTCTTTCTCTTATCTGATTGCTCTAGTTAGGACTTCCAGGACTGGTAGTACTGGAATACTATTTCTACCACTACTGAATACTACTACCACTACTGAATATTTCTGCCACTACTGAATACTACTTCTACCACTACTATTCAGTAGTGGTATGATACTAGCTGTGGGTCTGTCACATATGGCTTTTATTGTGTTTAGTTTTTTTGTACTCTTTTTTTTTTTTTTTTTTTGAGGATTTTTGTTGTGATGAGATGTTGAATTTTATCAGATGCTTTTTCAGCATCAGTTGAAATGATCATATGGTATTTGTCCTTTATTCTGTTGATATGATATGTCACACTGATTGCTTTGTATACGCTGAATCATCCTAGCATTCCAGGGATAAATCTCACTAAGTTGTAATGAGTGATCTTCTTAATGTGTTGTTGAATTCAATTTGCTAGTATTTTGTTGAAATTTTTTCCTTAAATCCTTATCAGGGATATAGGCCTGTAGTTGTCTTGGTTTGATGGATCTTTGCCTGGATTTGGTATGAGGGTGATAATGTCCTCATAGAATGAATTTGGAAATATTTCCTCCTCCTCTATTTTTTTGGAATAGTTTAAGTAGGATTAGTATTCATTATTTGGTTAAATTCAGCAGTGAAGCCATATGATTCTGGGTTTTCTTTGCTAGGAGTCTTTTTATTTTGACTTTGATCTCATAACTTGTTATTAGTTTGTTCAGGTTTTTAATTTCTTTATGATTCAATCTTGGTAGGTTTCCCAATTTCAAACTACAATACAAGACTACAGTAACCAAAACAATGTGATACTGGTAAAAAAAGAACAGATGCATAGACCAATGAAACAGGTTAGAGAACTCAGAACTAAAACCACAGATATACAACCATCTGATCTTCAACAAAGTTGACAAAAACAAGCAAAAAGGAAAGAAACTTCTATTCAATAAATGGTGCTGGGATAACTGGCCAGCCATATGCAGAAGATTGAGTGTGAACCCCTTCTTTTTGCCATACACAAAAATAAACTCAAGATGGATTAAAGACTTAAATGTAAAACCTAAAACTATAAAAACTATACAAGAAAATCTAAGAAATATCATTCTAGACATGGGCCCTGGTAAAGATTTTATGACAAAGATGCCAAAAGCAATTGCAACAAAAGCAAATATTGGCAAGTGGAACCTAATTAAAGAGCTTCTGCACAGTAAAAGAAACTATCAACAGAGTAAACAGACAACCTATAGAATGGGAGACAATATTTGTTAACTATGCATCTGACAAAAGTCTGATATCTAGAACCTATAAGAAACTTTCATATGCAAAAACAAGTAACCCCATTAAAAATAAGTGAAGGACATGAATAGACACTTCTTAAAAGAAGACATACACACAGTCAAGTATATGAAAAAATGCTCTAGATCTCAAACTATTGGAGAAATGCAAATTAAAACCACAATGAGATACCATCTCACACCATTCAGAATGGCTATTATTAAAAAGTAAATAAATAACACATGCTACGAGGTTGCATATAAAAAGGAATGCTTATACACTGTCGGTGGGAATATAAATTAGTTCAGCTATTGTGAAAAGCAGTTCGGAGATTTCTTGAATAACTTAAAACAGAGCTACTATTTGACCCAACAATCCCATTACTAGGTGTGTCTCCAAAGGAAAATAAATTATTCCACTAAAATATATATAACTTCGGATGTTCATTCCAGCACTATCACAATAGCAAAAACATGGAATCAACCTAGATGCCCATCAATTGTGGACTGAATAAAGAAAATGTGGTACATATACACCATGGAATACTACACAGCCATAAAAAGAATAAATTCATGTCTTCTGCAGCAACATGGATGCACTTTCAGTGAAGGCCATTATCCTAAGCAAACTAACACAGAAACAGAAAACCAAATACCACTGTTCTCAACATATAAATAGGGAAACATTCAGTTCACATGGATACAAGGAAGAGAATAATAGACACCACGGCCTACTTGAGAGTGTAAGATGAGAAGAGGGTAAGGATTGCAAAAGTATCAAGTACCATGCTTATCATCTGGATGATGAAACAACCTGTACATAAAGCATCCACAAAATGCAATTTACTCATGTAACACACATGCATATTTCTCCCCTGAACCTAAAAGTTAGAAAGAAAAAAATCTTGATAGATTGCATGTGTCTAAGAATTTATTCATTTCTTCCAGGCTTTCCAATTCATTAGGCGTATAGTTTCTCATAGTAGCCTCTAAAGATCCTTTGAATTTCAGCAGTATCAGTTGTAACGTCAGCTTTTTCATCACTGATTTATTTGGGTCTTCACCCTTTCTTTCTCATTGAATCAGACTAAAGATTTATTTATTTTGCTTCTCTTTAAAAAACAATTTTTATTTTGTTGATATTTAATTATTTTTATTTCAATTTCATTTATTTTTGCTCCAATATGTATTATTTCTTTTCTTATACTAATTCGGAGTTTGGTTCGCTCTTCGTTTTCTAGGTCTTTGAGATGCATCATTAGGTTGTTTATTTGAAGTTTTTTTGTTTTTGTGGTGTAGACACTTATTGCTGTAATTTTCCTCCCTTAGTACTGCTTTCACTATATCCATAGGTCTTTGTATGTTGTGTAGCCATTTCCGTTTGCAGCAAGACATTTTAAACTCTCTTCTCAATTTCTTCATTGACCCACTGGTCATTCAGAAGCATATTGTCATTCAGGAGCAAATAGCCACATATTTGTATAGTTTTCCAAATTCCTATTGTTATTGATTTCTAGTTATATTCCATTGTGGTCAGAGAAGATGCTTGATTTTATTTCAATTTTTTGAATATTTTAAGACTTGTTTTGGGATGTAACATTGGACTATACTTGAGAAGAATTTATGTGCTAAGGAGAAGAATGTGTATTCTATAGCTGTTGGATGAAAAGTTCTGTAAATATCTATTAGGTCCATTTGTTCTATAGTGCAGATTAAGTCCAGCATTTCTTCATCGATTTTGTGTCTGAGACATCTGACCTATGCTGAAAGGAGATGTTGAGGTCTCCAGCTATTATTGTGTTAGAGTCTCTCTATTTAGTTCTAAAAATATTTGCTTTGTATATGTAGGTGCTCAGTGTCGGGTGCATATATATTTAGAATTGTTAAATCCTCTTCCTGAATTGACCCTTTTATCATTCTATAATGATCTGCTTTGCCTCATTTTACAGGGTTTGTCCTGAAATCTACTCTTTCTAATATAAGTATAGCTACTCTTGCTCTTTTGGGTTTCTATTTACATAGAATATATTTTTCCATACACTATTTTCAGTCTATGAATGTCTTTATAGGTGAAATATGTTTTGCATAGGCAGCAGATCATTTGGTCTTTTTATTTTATTTGTTTACCCACTCTATGTCTTTTGATTGGTGAGTTTAGTCCTTTTACATTTAATGTTATTACTGATAAGTAAAGACTTATGACTGCCATTTTGTTATTTACTTTCTAGATGTTTTGTTGTCTTCTCTTCCTTCTTTCCTTCCTTCCTGTCTTCTTTTTAGTGAAGGTGACTTCCTCAGGTAGTATGGTTTGTTTGCTTTTTATTTTTTTGTGTATCTGTTGTAAGTTTTTCAATTTCATGTTACTGTGTTTTTTAACTTTTTTCAGCTTAACACTGATTGCATAAACAAGCAAACTACATACAAGCTAAAAAAAAAAAACTATTAACAACTCTACACTTTAATTTGATCCCCTCACTTTTTAACTCTTTAACATTTTGTGGTCACTTTGTGTATTTTCTTATACTGTCTATGTCTCAAAAAGTTGTTGTAGTTATTATTTTTGGTAGGTTTGTCCTTTAGTCTTTCTATTCAATACATAAGTAGTTCACATACCACAATAATAAATTTGTGATATTCTGTGTTTTTCTTTGTGTTTACTGTTTCCAGTGAGATTTGTACCTTCAGATTATTTCTTATTACTCACTAATGTCCTGTGTTTCAGGTCAAAGAGCTCCCTTTAGGATTTTTTGAAGGACAAATCTGGCGTTGATAAAATCCCTCAACTTTTGTTTGTCTGGAAAAGTCTTTATTTCTCCTACAAGTTTGAAGGACATTTTCTCTAGATACATTATTCTAGGATAAAAGTTTTTCCCTTCAGCACTTTAAGTGCATTATGCGAATCTCTCCTGGTCTGTAAGATTTCCACTGAGAAGTCTACTATCAGATGTATTGGAGGGCCTTTGTATGTTATTTGTTTCTTTTCTCTTGCTGCTTTTAGGATTCTTTCTTTATCCCTGACCTTTGAGAGTTTGATTATTGAATGTCTTGAGGTATTCTTATTTGTGTTAAAAATAAGAAATACTTGGTGTTCCATAACCTTTTTGTACTTAAATATTGATATCTTTCCTAGATTTAGGAAGTTCTCTGTTATTACCCCTTTTAATAAACTTTCTACCCTGATCTGTCTCTCTACCCACTCTTTAAGGCTAATAACTCTTAGATTTGTCAATTTGAGGCAATTTTCTAGATACTGTAATTGTCCTTCATTGTTTTTTTTTTTTCTTTTGTCTCCTCTGGCTATTTTCTTTTTTTTTTTTTTTTTTTTTTTTTTTTGAGGCGGAGTCTCGCTCTGTCGCCCAGGCTGGAGTGCAGTGGCCGGATCTCAGCTCACTGCAAGCTCTGCCTCCCAAGTTCACGCCATTCTCCTGCCTCAGCCTCCCGAGTAGCTGGGACTACAGGTGCTGCCACCAAGCCCGGCTAATTTTTTTTGTATTTTTAGTGGAGACGGGGTTTCATTGTGTTAGCCAGGATGGTCTCGATCTCCTGACCTCGTGATCCGCCCGCCTCGGCCTCCCAAAGTGCTGGGATTACAGGCTTGAGCCACCGCGCCCGGCCTCCTCTGGCTATTTTCAAATGACCTGTCTTTCAGCTTACTAATTACTTATTCTGCTTGATCAAGTGTGCTGTTAAGAGATTCTGACACATTCTTCAGTGTCAATTAAGTTGTTTAGCTCCAGAATTTCCACTTAGTTCTTTTTAATTATTTTAATTTCTTTGTTGAATTTATCTGATATGATTCTGAGTTCCTTCTCTGTGTTGTCTTGAATTTTGTTGAGCTTCCTCAAAATAGCTATGTTGATTTCTCTATCTGAATGCTCACATATCTCTTCTCTCCACAATTTGTGACTGCTACTCTATTTAGTTGGTATGGTGAGGTCATGTTTTCTCAGATGGTCATGATTCTGGTGGATGTTAATAAGCGTCTGGAAATTGAATTTAGGCATTTATTTTAGTCTTCACAGCCTGGGCTTGTTTGTACTTGTTCTTCTTGGGAAGGCTTTCCAAGTATTCCAGGGGACATGGGTCTTTTGATCTACACCTTTTGTCGCTGCACCCATATCTACTTTAGTGACCACTCCAAGCCCAGGAATGATATAGCTCTTGTAGACTCATAGAGCTACCACCTTAGTGGTCTTGAGGAAGGTCTGTAAAAATTCTGTAGATTCCCAGACAGACTCTTGTACTTTCCCCTTACATTCCCTCAAACAAATGGAGTCTCTCTCTTTCTGTGCTGAGCTGCTTGGATCTTGAAGAGGGGTAACACAAGCACTCCTGTGGCCAGCACCACTGAGACTGCGTTGGGTCAGACCCAAAGTAAGCAGAACACTGGTTCTCACCCAAGGCCTGCAATGAATACAGCCTGGCTTGCCTATACTCACTCAGAGCCCTAAGGCTCGTAGCCATCAGATGGTGAATCTAGTCAGGCTTGTGTCCTTCCTTTCAAGGCAGCTAGTCCCCACCCAGCCCCTGGTGCACCTGGGGGTGCTGCCTGGGAGCCAAGGCCTGGAGTCAGAATCCTTAGAGATCTATTTGGTGCTTTCTTCTACTGCAGCTGAGCTGGCACCCAAGTGGCAAGACAAAGTGCTTCCCACTATTCCTTTCCTCTTTCTCAAGCACAGGAGTCTCTCCCTGTGGTTACCAGGCCCACAGAGAGTACTGCCTGGCTATGTCCAATGTTTGCTTAAGGCCCAAGTTCTCTTTAGTTAACTTGTGGTAAATGCTGCCAGTTATAAGACTCTTCTTTTAGGGCAGTGAACTCCCCTCTGGCTCAGGGCAGGTCCATAAATGTCCAGGAGCCAAGGCCTGCAATCAGGGACCCCAGGAGCCTACTTGGTGCTCTACCCCACTGTGACTGAGTTGATACCCAAGCTGCAAAACAAAGTTTTCTCTTCTCTCTCCTTTCCTCAGGCAGAGAAGCTCTCTCCCCATGGACACCACAGCTGGGAATATTCTGGGTCACACCTGAAGCCAGCATGGCTCTGAATCTCACCCAAGGGCCACATACTGCCTGGCTACCATGGCTGATTATTCAAGGCAGGTGATGATTTCTGTCAGCACTGGATCTTTCCCTAAAAAGCAATGGGTTCCCTTCTGGCCCAGGTTACATTTGGAGATGTTGAACAGGAACTAGGGCCTGAGATAGAAGCCTCGGGACTGTGCCTGGCACCCTACCTTACAATGACTGAGCTGGTATCCAACCTGCAAGACAAAGACCTCTCTACCCTTCTCTCTCCTTCCCTCAAGCAGAAAGGCGAAGTCTCTCCTGGAGCTGCGAGCTGCGCTGCCTGCAGATGGGGAAGGGCGGAGCATAAGCATTCCCTTGGTCACCCTGGCTGATGTCTCACTGGGTCACGTGCCCTCAATCCACCAGCTCTCAGCATATCATAGCACGAGGACATGCAAGGGAATTGCAGTCCTTATGGCCTAGACTGCATTTCAAGTTTTCAAGTTTATGTAGGACCTGAGAGCACTTTTGCCCACAATGGTGAGGCTGGCAGAAACTCAGATTCTGACCACTGGAATGGACAATTTGCCTCTGGATCAAGCTGGTTTAAATGCTCCCTCCATGGGCACAAGAGGAATCCTGTCGCATGTTGCTTTCCCCTGTGAAAGGGCAGCACTGAGTTTCAATGCAAAGTGCCACAATCACTGCACTCTCCCTCCCCCAAGCACATAAATTCATGTAGCCATTGACAGGGGATGGAGAAAAGGTAGTGTCAGTAATTCAGGACTGTCTTTCCCACCCTTTCCAGTTCCTCTTTCCTTGATACAATTTTAAACATATGTAATGATCACTCACCTGCTTTTTGCTCCTTATGGGGATGTTTTTGTGTGTTTTAATTTGGTGTTCCTGTGGCACGGGACAGTTGCTGGAAGCTTCTCTTTGGCCACGTTGCTCTGCCTCCTCATTCAACATCTAATTTTTTTTAAATTGTTACCTTTTTTGAAATCCTGGCATTATATTATCTGAGAATCTCAGTGTCTGAGGTTATTTGTGTTTGCTTCTCTAGTTTTGTTTTGTCATAATGCATGATGGGAAAACTGGGAAATGTTTCTTTCTGGGCAGTTAGGAATGTGCCATTCTGTGCAAAAATTTAAAACTAGTTTTAATTATTGAAGCTAATAAATGTATCCCAAATCAAAGAGTATGTCTTCTTTGGAGTTTTCATTTCCTGATTTAATATTTTCAATACATTTAAACCAAATAAGAGACATCAAGTATTTTGATTTTAGAAGGTTTAAACACTTAATAACTAAACCTTATTAAATTGAGGGGCCTTATTTTCTTACTCCTCTCCATGAAAACATATTCCATATAAGGTAGTTAATAAAGATAAATGGATTGTTTACTGAAGAAAAACGTAGAGCACTAACCATACAGTACTGTAATTAAATTACCAAGCAAATAAAAATATTAAAATGCCAAGCAGTATTCCAAATTGTTTTTATATGTATATATGATTTGGTAACAAGCAATATAGCCCCATGCTTAATAGCAATTGCATCCTTTTCTATAAATTTTATGGAATATAAATTTAGGATATAAAAAGACAAATAAAACAGTAAAATAAATAAAAAATACACAATGTATAGTGGAATTGGGAGTTTGCTTTTGGTTAAGAACTTATTTATTAATGAGATGAACTAAAAACAAATTGAGATTTCAGGGGTGGGAATAGGCATATTTAGAAAAATCTTTCAAATTAAGAGTTTTTCTTTTTTTAATGGCTTATCTATTTTTTAATTCATGATTAACTTTTTCATTTATTTTAGTCTCCTCCACAAAATGTTTTAATAGAAACATTTTTTAATCTTTCAATTTATATAATTTTAAAATGTCCAGTCCAAACCTGTTCCATTTACTAAGATGTGCATTTATATCTGTGTTACACTAAAATATTGATTGCTATTTTCTTTAATAACTGGCATACAAGAAAATTGCACAGCAACTACACAGGAGTTGCATTAAATATACTGGTTAGCATTCCTTACCATGTCGTACATGCCTATTTGACAGTAGGAGTAGTCTATTCCAATAGAGATGATTCTTAAAATTTATTATATTTTAAGCTCGCAACAAAACTTCTAGAAAAATAACATTCTAATGTACACTCCAGGCGCAAACAACCCAAAATCATGACATAATATATCAAACAACATTTTTCAAGGCATTGAAGATATCCAGTTAAGGGCCGTTCTTCCTATAGATGGAAACAAACAAGCTGAGCTTTACTACTGACACAGGATCCTGTCTGTAAAGAATTTCCTGCCTGGGTGCCTGTAATCCCAGCTACTGGGGAGGCTGAGACAGGGGAATCACCTGAACCCAGGAGTCCGAGGTTGCAGTGAGCCGAAATAGTGCCATTGCCCTCCAGCCTGGGCGACAAGAGTGAAACTCCATCTCAAGGAAAAAAAAAGAAGAAGAAGAATTTCCTGCCTGTCTGGCAGTGGGAAGAAACCCAGGCAAGCACAGCACTCCCAATGAGTTGAGGAGAGGGAGTTGAGAGTGGATAGGACAAGAGGGTAGAGTTCACAGCCAGCATGCTCAGAGGAGGAAGCTGCACAGAAAAAGCAGTCTGCAGATGCGCAGCGGTCCCCTTGAGTTTTCAGCTGAGTCCTGATCGGTGCCTATTTATGAGGAAACTACCTAACAGGTTTCAGAACGCACACGGAGCTAAGTACAGTCCCTAACTCCACAGGCAGAGTGGAAAACCTCCTAACTCACAGGTTATTTGGTAGAGTTCTCAGAGGGGATTTGCCCAACCACTGGGGAAAGGTAGACCCAGAACACGTGCTCTTCTGATCCTGCTTAACAAAACCTAAAAGTGAGACAGGAAATCACACTGTTTTAGGTAATTTGACTGTTCCAATAACAAAGCTCAACAGTATTTACAGAAATGCAAAGGTACACACATGGCAAGATAAGTATCGCCTGTTTGTGTCTATTCAAACAGGACCGGGTATGCAAAAAAGCATGTAAATATGCCCCATGATAAAGGAGAAAAAATCACCCAATCAAAACTAGTCCCAAAACAGAGACTGCAGAATTAGTAACAATAACACTGAAACAGTTATTTTGACTGTATTCCATATGCACAAGAAGCTAGAGGAAATGAGAGTCTGTTAAATAAAACATGGAAATATAAAAAGATGCAAATTGAATTCGAGAGATAAAAACTACAGTATCTGATACGTAATAGAACTGGTGAAATTAGCAGAAGATTAGAAATTGCAGAATAAAAGATTAAGAGACTTGACAACAGACATAGAAATTATCCAAATTAAGAAAAGAAAAAGGACTTTAAAATAAATAGTGCATCATTGAGCTGTGAAACAAATTTGAGCAGTTTACTATAAATATAACTGGAATCTCAGAAAGAGAGAAGGGGCAGGACAAAAGTTAGAAATGATACTATTAGAAAAAATAATAGTAAAAAATTTTTCCAAATTTGATGAAAGCTAAATCCACAGATCCAAAAAGCTAAGTGAATCCTAAATACAGTGATGACAAAAATTATTTGAAGACACATTATAGTCAAGGTGCTTAAAACCAGGGGTAAATAAATAAATAAATAAATAGAGAAAATCCAAACAGTGCATACATAGATATGAGTAAGGCAGATTTCTCAGAGGAAATAAGGTAAGTCAAAAGTTAGTGAACCAATATGTCTAAAATAAAGGAAGAAAAATTTAAAGGAACATTTTCAAGGAGAAGTAAAATGACACCAAATTGAAATCTGGTTATACAAAATGGATTAAAGAATTTAAAGGGGTAATTATGTGGATAAATTATGTAAAAATTTCCTAATGATAAGTGACTGTTTAAATAAAAAACAGTAATATTCAATTGCAAGTTTTATAATATATATGACGTTAATGACTAAATGGACAGTAAAAATAATGAAAATATACTTCTGTAAGATTCTTGTACTATGCACAAAGTGGTATCATATCATTTGAAAATAGATTATAATAAGTTAAAATTTATAATGTAAAAAAGAAAATATCGAAAGCAGACAAAAACACAAGCAAACAAGGAATTATAGCGAATAAGTCAAACAACATAGAAAAAACAGAACCATAAAATACACTAAATCTAAAATAATGCATTAAAAATGTAAAAATGTAGACCAGGAACAAATAAGACAAATAGAAAACAGCAAATGGCAAATTAATAACCAACCATAACAATAATTATATTAAATTATCTACACTGTTTAATTAATAGGCAATGATCATCAAAACTGATAAAGAAACAAGACTCAAGACAACTCAGCAACTCAATTAAAAACAGGCCAAAGATTTGAGCAGAGAATAGTTTTCTGCTTATTAAGGAAGAAATATATGTTACAAATAAGAATTTGAAATGTTGAACGTTATCATAAAAAATTGCAAATTAGGCCGGGCGCGGTGGCTCACGCCTGTAATCTCAGCACTTTGGGAGGCTGAGGCCGGCGGATCACGAGGTCAGGAGATTGAGACCATCCTGGCTAACATGGTGAAACCCTGTCTCTACTAAAAAAAATACAAAAGGGCCGGGCGCGGTGGCTCAAGCCTGTAATCCCAGCACTTTGGGAGGCCGAGACGGGCGGATCACGAGGTCAGGAGATCGAGACCATCCTGGCTAACATGGTGAAACCCTGTCTCTACTAAAAAAAATACAAAAGGGCCGGCCGCGGTGGCTCAAGCCTGTAATCCCAGCACTTTGGGAGGCCGAGGGGCGGATCACGAGGTCAGGAGATCGAGACCATCCTGGCTAACACGGTGAAACCCTGTCTCTACTAAAAAATACAAAAAAACTAGCCGGGTGAGGTGGCGGGCGCCTGTAGTCCCAGCTACTCAGGAGGCTGAGGCAGGAGAATGGCGTGAACCCGGGAGGCGGAGCTTGCAGTGAGCTGAGATCCGGCCACAGCACTCCAGCCTGGGTGACAGAGCGAGACTCCGTCTCAAAAAAAAAAAAAAAAAAAAAAAAAAAAATACAAAAGATTAGCTGAGCGAGGTGGCGGGCACCTGTAGTCCCAGCTACTCGGGAGGCTGAGGCAGGAGAATGGCGTGAACCCGGGAGGCGGAGCTTGCAGTGAGCTGAGATCCGGCCACTGCACTCCAGCCTGGGCGACAGAGCGAGACTCCATCTCAAAAAAAAAAAAAAAAAATTGCAAAATAAGTCGGAAGCAGTGGCTCATGCCTGTAATTCCAGCACTTTGGGAGCACTAGATGGTATATATAAAGCACTATTGAAAGTAATTCAACATATATGTGCTAATACACATTATTGCTGTGTAGCTTTCTCTCTTTTCTCTCTCTCTCTGTGTGTGTGTGTGTGTGTGTGTGTGTGTGTGTGTGCGTGCGTGCAAAGCGACAGAATGGAAGAAGGAACCTAGACTGCAGTGGTTACCAGGGTAGAAGAGCATGTGTATTCAGAAGGAAGAGAGGAATATATTGTTATTTTGTTAGAAGCTTCGTGCCTACTTTTTTTTTTTTTTTTTTTTGAAACGGAGTCTCACTCTATTGCCCAGGCTGGAGTGCAGTGGCATGATCTCGGCTCATTGCAACCTCTGCCTCCCTGGTTCAAGCAATTCTTCTGCCTCAGCCTCCTGAGCAGCTGGGACTAGAAGTGCGTGCCACCATGTCCGGTTAATTTTTGTATTTTTAGTAGAGACGGGATTTCACCATGTTGGCCAGGATGGTCTCGAACTCGTGACCTGTGATCCACACACTTTGGCCTCCCAAAGTGCTGAGATTACAGGCGTAAGCCACCATGCCTGGCTGTGCCTACTTTTTAAGAATTTTTAAATGTATGGTTTGTGGAGAAAGAGTGGTGCGAAAACTGGAAGAAATGAAGAAATAAATGTGTCATGGTTGCAGAAATTAGAAACATCATCTTTCTAAAGTCCATTATTCAAAGAAACAGCAACTATTGCCTTTGTTCTTATCTTCATGTACAGGTAAGCATTGCTTGTTTTCTGCTCTTGTACCCTGTTCTCACCTCACCTTCCTTACCCTAGAGCACCCTCATGCTGGTAAGACATGTGGAGATGAAAATGGTAACAAAAGTAGATCTATATGAGGTCGTTATATGTAATCTCTGGGGAGATGCATCTCACACTTTGTAATTTATTTCATATTATCAACATGTCATTAGGAATATATTGACTGATATTTCTTATGGTTTCTGAAATCTTTTTTTTTTTTTTTTCCAGATGGAGTCTTGCTCTGTTGCCAGGCTGGAGTACAGTGGCGAGATCTCAGCTCACTGCAACCTCCATCTCCTGGGTTCAAGCGATTCTCTTGCCTCAGCCTCCCAAGTAGCTGGGACTACAGGTGCCCGCCACCACGCCAGGCTAATTTTTGCAATTTTAGTAGAGACGGGGCTTCATCATTTTGCCCAGTCTGGTCTTGAGCTCTTGACCTCAAGTGATCCTCCCACCTTGGCCTCCCAAAGTGCTGGGATTATAAGGGTGAGCCACTGTGCCTGGAATCCTTAGTATTGTTCGAATGGTTGAATAAGCTAAGCCTAGAGCACAAAGCACATGTTCTCCCGTCTCCTGCGCTCACTTTCCTAAAGGGTCATTTCTTTGTTTCATTTTGCTGTATTTTAAAATAAGTTAAACTTTTAATGCTTAAAAGAAAAACATTTTGGTTGTTGTCGTAGAAAATAGTCAACAGATGGTCAATAGGTGGTCACAAAAATATGAGCTATTCCTTGCCAAGATTTCTCTTTGGAGTTGTGTGACACACCTAGAGGGCCACTCATGGGGTCTGGTGTGCTGGTCTTTATGGGAGGGATTTGGCGCCACCTGTCGGTTGCTTCATGGCCAACATGAAGCAAGTCAGCACTGTCTTGGTCAGCCCAGACCAAAGACGTTCTGTCTAACCCTTCAAGAGTGCTCTTTAATTTGAACATTCTTAGTAATGCCTTATGAAAAAAGTTATTTTTATTTTAAATATATATATTTTTAAAAACTGATTTGCTCCATATTTTTTATTTTATTTTATCCTGCAACTAAAAGACTCTCTGTGAGAGTGTCACTTGAAGTAGAATGTAGACCAAGGCAACATTTTGATTTGATTTACCAAATAGGGGTTTTGCATGAACTTTTAAGGAAATACTCTGCATAAAACGTATTTTGTATCTTTAAATCTAAGACATTAGGCTTACTTTATTAATACTGTATCATACGTGTTGACAGTTGTGGAAATTGATTTAAAAAACTGTATTTTAGAATTACTATCTGGTTGATCATCCTTTTTGCTGTTTTTGTTGCCTCAAGTTCATTCAGGTTTTTCTGTTTGTTAATTTTCATGCTCTTGTTTAAGCACAATAATTTTTGAAAATCATGTTGCTGATTCCACGAAGAAATGAGTGTTTAGTTTAAAATATCATGAGGGAAGTTTTATGGTCTAAAATATCTTAAACTAGATAAAGACAAAATGGGTTCCTTAATGTTACTTAAATGCGTTGTTTAATGACTGCAATAAATCCTGGTACATTTTTTCTCTCTGCAAAAGAAGAAAAATAATCATTTAATAGTTAACAAAATTTCTCAATTTACAGTTGAGGCTAAAAGTATTCATTTTCATGTTTTTGAAACATCAACCTCTTTATCATACAAAATAGTTGTGAGGAAACTTTTCCCCACTAATTCACTTAATAAGAAATATCAGAACTTTCAACTTAGCAACTTTTAAGTAAAAAATGCATAGTGTTTTTTTGTATTGTTTCACACAAAACCAAATGCATAAACTAGCTAGCTTCTTCAACTTTACATGTTTAAAGCTCACTTTTTTGTGTGGGAAAACCAGCTTTTTAAGTTGAAGTTATATGAGAGGATGAAGTAAGTGCATGAATAAAGAAAATATTATAAAAATGTATTTTACTTTTTAAAAGTCTTGATAGGTTTCCACACAGAAGACTGCAATGCATGATAATTTACCACATAATTGAGAAAAAAAGAAAACATTTTCCCTATTTTTAAAACTAGCCTGTAAATTAAAATAAACAGACCAGAATAAATAAACATGATTTGGAAAGAGAGAGAGAGAGAGAGAGAGACATAAATAGCGATGTCTCATCTTTTGTCATATGTATTGGAAAAGGGAGTATAGGAAATGCTCTAGCTGATCCATGTACTTCTCAGTACCCAAATGCAGGGCTAACAAGGGTGATCATCTCCAGGACAAAATGAGGGTTAGTGAGAACGAGTGGACAGGTTTGCACTGCATTCTAAACAATGCTGACAGGATAATGGACTCTGAGCTCTCAGTAAAGACCCAGGGAAGACGTCATGTAAATAGAGGTCTGGGCAAGAAAGGCTTTTAAATAATAAATAACAAAGAGGATTATGTTAGAGTTCTTTTGTTTGAATAAGATTTATTGTGTAGTGAGGAAAGAGGGAATTTTTGCACTTGAAGTTTGGGAAATGAAAAGGGGGAGATGTTAATTAACAGTATACAGGCTTCTAATAACTAGATTAATTTTAGGGATATTCTATAGATCTCTTGTTTCTCATTTATCTATCATATTCTATTTATACATCTATTATCTATCTACCTATCTCTATCTACCCATCTCTTTTGCTTATTGAAAATTGTGTAGAATCTATCATGTAAATTCAGAAAATAATTTTTCAAATATTCAGTGTTGAATTCTTGGTAACTTAGAACAGGGTCCCAAACCCCAGGCTGGAGATCTGTACTGGTCCATTGCCTGTCAAGGAAAGGGCCTCACAGCGGGTGGTGAGCGTTACTTCCCGAGCTCTGCCTCCTGGCAGATCAGCAGTGGCATTAGATTTTCATAAGAACAGGAACCCTGTTGTGAACTGTGCATGTCAGAAATCTAGGTTGACTGCCCCTTAGGAGACTCTAATGCCTGGTGATCTGAGATGGAAGAGTTTTGTCCCCAAACCATCTCTCCCCACCCTCCACCCCCACTTACAGGACTGTATTTTAGAATCTAAGTCATATTTGACATATAATAGTGCCTGGATATTCAACCCTATGAGATAGGTCAGGTACTACTATTTCCATACAAACAAGGACATATGAATTGTAAAATGCCTAAAACTCCCTGAAATAATTGGCATGAGGAACTGTCATAATTCCCCTAAAACATGACTGGTGTTTTTTTTCAACATTTTATTTTCTTCTAATAATTAATCTTATAGTTGGGCAACAATTTGGTTGGCCTTGAGTTTATCAATCAGCCTTAAAATTGTTTAGTTTACGTATTTACTCATTCAATCAGTTGTTTGTTCAAAAGAACACAGTACAGTCAAAAATGTGAGCGGTGATAAAGTGGCAGATATTAGCAGACAGCTTGGCTGTTTTCTTTAAGGGACTGACAGTTGTTTCAAAGATTCTAATATCTTATGGAAATCATTCTTTTTATTATTTGAATGTGCTAATATAAATAATATAAAATAATCAAAATCATATTGTAATACAATGTTTTGCAGGTCTGGAGTGAGTCTGCTGACATTCAAATCTCAGTTGTCCCAGCATCTTGTTGGCTACTCCTAGTCAAGTAATTCGTCCCTCAGTGACTTTACCTTTAAGAGAAAGTGATAATGAAAATACCTGCCTCATAAGAGTACTGAGATGATCAAATTTGTTAATTCATATTAAGATCCTAGAAGAGTGTCTGGCAAATCATTAGAATCTGATAATCCTCTCATAGTATTACATGTACATGAATCACTCTTTTATATGGTACCCCACTAGTCCCTAATACTGGTCATACCATATCACATGTTAATCTATACTTTACATATATATACTTTAAACTTTAAATTGTACATCTCTAATCTGGAGAAAACACCTGTTCACAACTGTGTCATATATCCCTATTGAATTAGTAGACTTCTTTCCACATAAACTAAACACTGTGATCTCCATAGGCAGCTTTGGGAGATGTGATAAGAGGATGAGTGGCAATGAAGCTAAGTTTCTTTATTTCGAGAATTATATTAAATTCACATAGTAGTAGTTTATCTCCTCCTGATCAACACATCTAATTAATACTTGTGTATGTGATTAATAAAAAGGAAGAAAGTAAATATATTAAAGTTGGGTCGGTAATCTAAAAGTTTCAAGTGTATAGGCAAACAAATATTAAATGTGGTTGCTGTATTTTGGGAAACTTATCTATTACTTTCCTTATAGTTGCCAAGAAGATAAATACATAGAAATCATTGGAGATTTAAGTCTCCCTTAAATAAAGCCTCAGGAGAATATATTAAGCCAAATGACCTATTACTTATTAATATTTGCTCAACTGCTTTGCTGCTTTAAGTTTATTGGTTTGAATTTCAGGCTTATCATTTACTCATGTTTTGATGGAACTTCTGAAGTAACCTCCTCTAACTGGTCTCCCAGCTTCCCCTAGTGACTTTTATAGTCCATTATCCACAAGGAAATTATAGTGACTTATTTTTATCCCTTAAATAGACAATACCAAACCCTGTAGAAGAACTTACCATTCCTTCCTATTGCACTTACAGTCTTAAAAATATCTATCTTTCATATTAGTTTCTTGTGAATGATCTAAAACATTACCACAAAGTAGGTGGTTTAAAACTACAGAAATGTATTCTCTAACAACAGTTCCAGAGGCCAGAAGTTCAAATCCAGGTGCTGGCAGAGCCATTTTCTCTCCAGTGAGTCTAGAGCATAATGTGTTCCTTGCCTTCTCCGGTTTCTGGTAACTACCAAGACTCCTTGGTTTGAGGCCTTGTCTTTCCAGTTGTCAATTCCATCATCATTAAATGTCTCTTGTTCCATCTTCACATTGCCTTATTTTATATGTTTCTGATGTTCCTCTACCTCTCTCTTACAAACATACTGTGATGACATTTAGGATTAATCTTCTGTAGGGTTAATCCAGGGTTAACATCTTATCTCATGACCCTCAGCTTAATCACATTCCCAGGCTCTAGGGATTAGGACCTGATATCTTCAGGACCCACCATTCAATCCACTACACCTGCCTTCTTCTGCTCATCCGGCTCCAGCTCCGCTTATGCCAGTTTCCCTCATCATGATAGCCACATTGGATGTCTTTCAGTATCTGTAAAAATATTGGAGTTTCTCTCACCTCAAGTGGCCTCACTGATGCTATCCCATCACCAGGGATTATTCTTTCACTCACTGTTTCCTGGTTAAGGTCTGCTTAGTCCTAGGAAGTATGGTAAACGTCACCTTCTTGTAGATATTGTCTTGTATCTTGCAGTTTAAATAAATCCTGATATGCCCCTTCACGGAATCCTGTTATTTTTATTCATGTCATTTATAATAGTGTTTAATTAGGAAATCATTTCTGTTATTATATAATAATTTCTATGTTCTCCATGATAGTAGATGCTTCATGAGGACAAAGGAGATACCTATTTTGCTCACCAATGTAGGCCTAGCATCACTTACAGTGTGTGTAACTCAATAAATATCTCTTTTTAAATTCAGACAATCTTTATAATAATTATGCATTTGCTTGATGAATATAAATGTTCCAGACAGTTCTAGTACATAATTATATTTTGTTCTATTTAACAAGTAGCACACTCTTAATTTACTTTAATTTTTTATATAATGAAAATAGTGACAATTACAAAGTTTTAAAATGACATTTTAATGTATATTATTTTGGAGTCTGATTTTCAAAATATGCATATGTAAAGTAATGTAGCCGGGCCACAATATCTAGGCCAAAAAAATGGTCTATTTTACCTAAATTCTGAACCTCTAGGGGGAAGCGTGGTCACAGCCTCTGCAGACCAGCAGACTTAGCCTTTCCCCCGGTAGTTCTGAGGAATCTGGGCAGCTCAGACAAGTGAAAGCACACCCCCTCCACCAAGGAACAGACAAAGTGCTTCATTAAACGGGTCCTGTTCCCCGTGCCACCCAACTGGGTGAGACCCTCTAACAGGGGTGGTCAGACACCTATACAGGAGCAATCCTACTGGCATCAGGTTTGTTCCCCTTGAGGTCAGAGATCCCAGAAGAAGGAGCAAGCACCCATCTTTGCTGTTCTCCAGCCTCCCTGAGTGACATCTCCAGGCGCGGGAGTGAACCAGATGAACAGGGCCTGAAGTGGACTAGCAAACAGCAGCAGCCCTACAGAAGAGGGTCCTGACCATTGAAAGAAAAACAAACAGAAAACAATAACAGCATCATCAACAACAATAAAGCCCCCACAAAAACCCCATCCAAGGGTTAGCATCCTCAAAGTCAAAACTAGACAAACTCACAAACATGAGAAAGAATCAACTAAAACAACGCTGAAAACCCCAAAGGCCAGAACGCCTCTTCTCCATCTCTCCAGCAAGGGCACAGAACTGGAGAGAGGATGAGACACAGGAATTGATGGAAGTAGGTTTCAGAAGACGGGTACTAAAAACTACACTGAGCTAAAAGAGCATGTTCTAACCCAATGCAAAGAAGTTAAGAATCTTGATAAGGTATTACAGGAGATGCTAACTAGAATAATCAGTTTAGAGGGAACATAAGTGACCTGATGGAGCTGAAAAACACAGCACGAGAACTCTGTGAAGCATACACAAATATCAATAGCTGAATCAACCAAGTGGAAGAAAGGCTATCAGAGTCTGAACACCAACTTGCTGAAATAAGGCATGCAGATAAGACTAGATAAAAAATAATGAAAAGGTATGAACAAACCCTCCAAGAAATATGGGACTTCATAAAAAGACCAAACCTACGATTGATTGGAGTAACTGAAGGAGACAGGGAGAATGGAAAAAAGCTGGAAAACACACTTCAGGATATTATCCAGGAGAACTTCCCCAACCTAGCAAGATAGGCCAACATGCAAATTCAGGAAACATAGAGAACACCACTAAGATATTTCATGAGAAGATCAATCCCAAGACACATAATCATCAAATTCTCCAAGGTTGAAATGAAAGAAAAAATATTAAGAGTAGCCAGAGAGAAAGGTCACATCACCTACAAAGGGAAGCACATCAGACTAACAGCGGATCTCTCAGCAGAAACTCTACAAGCCAGAAGAGATTGGGGGCCAATATTCAACATTCTTTAAAAAAAGAATTTTCAGCCCATAATTTCATATCCAGCCAAACTAAGCTTCATAAGCTAAGGAGAAATAAAATTCTTTCCGGACAAGCAAATGCTGAGGGATTTTGTTACACCAGGCCTGTCTTGCAAGAGCTCCTAAAAGAAGCACTAAATATGGAAAGGAAAAACTGGTATCAGCCACCACAAAAATGCACCAAAATATAAAGACCAATGACTTCATGAGGAAATTATATCAAGTAGTGTGCAAAATAACCAAATAGCATCATGATGGCAGGATCAAATTCCCACATAACAATACTAACCTTAAATGTAAATGGGTTAAATGCCCCTAGTTAAAAGACACAGACTGGCAAATTGCATAGAGTCAAGACCCATCAGTGTGCTGTCTTCAGGAGACCCATCTCACATACAAAGACACACGTAGGCTCACGATAAAAAGATGGAGGAAAATTCACGAAGCAAATGAAAAGCAAAAAAAAAAAAAAAAAAAAAAAAAAAAGCAGGGTCTTCAATCCTGGTATCTGACAAAACAGACTTTAAACCAACAAAGATCAAAAAGGACAAAGAAGGACATTGCATAATGGTAAAGGGAACAATTCAGTAAGAAGAACTAACTATTCTAAATATATAAGCACCAAATACAGGAGCACCCAGACTCATAAAACAAGTCCTTAGAGACTTCCAAGTTCTTAGAGACTTAGACTCCCACACAATAATAGTAGGAAACATTTAACACCCCGCTGTCAAGATCATTGAGACAACATTGACAAGGATATTCAGGGCTGGAATTGAGCTCTGGAGTCATCTACAGAACTCTCCACCCCAAATCAGCAGAATATTCATTCTTCTCAGTGCCACATGGCACTTATTCTAAAATTGACCAAATAATTGGAAATAAAACACTCCTCAGCAAATGCAAAAGAATGGAAACCATAACAGTCTCTCAGACCACAGTGCAATCAATTTAGAACTCAGGATTTAGAAGCTCTCTCAAAACCAAACAATTACATGGAAACTGAACAACATGCTCCTGAATGACTGGGTAAGTAATGAAATTAAGAAGGAAATCAAGAATTTTTTTTGAAACCAATGAGAACAAAGAGACAATGTACCAGAATCTCTGGGACACAGCTAAAGCAGTGGTAACAGGGGAATTTATAGCACTAAATGCCCATATCAGAAAGCTAGAAATATCTCAAATTGACACCCTAATATCACAATTAAAAGAGCTAGAGAGGCAAGAGCAAACTAATCCAAAAGCTAGCAGAAGGCAAGAAATAACTAAGAGACCCAAAAAGCCTTAAAAAATCAATGAATCCAGGAGCTGATTTTTTGAAAAAATTAACAAAATAGACCACTAGCTAGACTAATAAAGAAGAAAAGAGAGAAGAATCAAATACACACAATAAAAAATGATAAAGGGGATATCACCATTGACTCCACAGAAATACAAACTATCATCAGAAAATACTGTATACACTAATTTAGTTTCATATTAATAAATTGTAGCTAGATTATCATCTTACGATTTTCTATAATAAATTTAGCTCTATATGAACATAAAATTTCACTTGAAATAAAGTAACTTAAAGTAATTTTAAGGTGTTAAAATTATAAAGTGTTAATTGAAAAAACTGTACAGGGCAATATTTATTTTTGGTGTCCTTAGCATTTGTAATGTTATATGTTATATACTATATTTCACAAGTTAGAATGTACTAAAGACCTAGTTTAAATTTTGTTGTGTGATTGTGCCACATATCTTCTGCTAGTCTCTTCAATCTGATCTCCATTATTCTCCATATTAGACTTCATCAGTAGACTCTGGCTGCCAGCTTCAGCTTGTATTCAGCCAATGGAGACTCTGAGAAGAAGATCAGGATGGTTTTTAGTCCCTGACTCCTTCTTTGAAAGGTTGCCTCAATGTGGTGTGTTTCTGGGTTAAAAGTCACCCCTCCTCTCAATCTGACTGTATTTCCGTCACTATCTCCTAGCAACTATGGGTAACCAAGGACTCTCTTTCCCCATTCCTTCATTTCTTAGATGGTAAGAGCACCTTTGCTGTTAGTTCTGTGATACTGCACTGCCTGCTGAGGTCTCACTAAATTCTGCCCATACTTCAGAAACAATCTTTATCTGCCCACAAGTAAACTGAATATTTGTGTCTTCCCAAAATTCATATGTTGACATCCTAACTTCCAATGTGATCATATTAGCAGGCAAGTCCTTTCAGAGGTTATTATGACATGAGGGTGAAACCCTCATGAATAGAATTAGTTCCCTTATAAAGAAGCTATAGACAGCTGCCTTGGCCCTTCCACCATGTGAGGCCATCTATGAATCAGAGAACCAGCTTTCATCAGACATCAGGTCTACAATTGCCTTGATCTTAGACTTCTCAGCCTGCAGAACTGTGAGAGAAAATGTTTTTGTTTTAGCATCTGGAATGCACGAAGAAAATATTATTTTAAAATTCTCTTTAAATTATCTTACTATAAACCATCTATTTCATGCTAAAATTACAATAAAAATAGGTGATATAAAGAATAAAGCAAATAATTAGGGTTTTTTTAAAGCATCATTTTGATTAAAACAAACTTTTTTAACAAAAATGAAAAATTGTACTTTTAAGTTTTATAGGGACACAGGAAAAATGGTGTTAAAAATACAGACAGACTATTTATAGCTAAATTCTGATTTGGTGACTTATTGCTTGTTGTTTACTTTATTTATCTAAAATTCAATTTCCTCACCATTGGTTAATGGTAGAAGGTACATTAAATCTATCACATGTTATTGAAGTTGGGATCATATATTTTTTAAAAATACATAAATCGTTTGACACAGTGAGTGGCATTGTGGGAACTTTCAATGAAGAGTAGCTTCTACTTTTATAACCTGAATCTGATATATTGCAAACATTAATTTCTAATAATTAAACATGTATCTAATTGCAACACTTAAATTAGTTTTTTATTACCATCATATTGGTAAACCCTATGGGAAAAAAAACTAAGTGTGTGTATTTACAAATAATTTCAAGTTATAACTCCTTTATAAAATACAATATGCTCTGATTTATTGGATTAAAAATCATTGACTTTTAAATTATCTAAATGTAACCTGTAATTTCTGGCTTTCTATCTCCATACAATATTATTTTGAAAAGTCAGAGTAATATAAATTAGTAGACCTAGATTATAAATAATAAAAAGTTTGATAAACTTTTCTCTGTAAAAATGTTACTCTAATTGTTTTATTATTTTTATCCTCACAGATCATACACTTGCCTTGGAGGTTCCTCAGAAACTGCCTGAAGCAGGTAAGAGAGAACTAAGTTGGTATGATTCAAAGTTCATAAACAGAACAGCATTAATTATTTATATATTTTATATACTGTACTAGAATATATGGTTTCTTTTGAAAGGAAGTTTTCATAGTAAATTTGACCAGATTCAATTTAATAGCTTTATAGCCATGAAAAACTGTATACTAGTTAAAAATACATCAGCTCTACCTCATTTCCCTGCCTATCATTGGCATATTTTTTAGCCCTAAGGTCCCCACAAAAGGTGTTAGACTTAAGTAAATGTAATTGACCTTTTCTTTACATCCTAAACGTGAGTTTATTGAAGTCTTCCAAATTATTTTAATGTAATATCTCACTGTCTTTGTAATTTTGATAATAATGCATTCTGACTGTAGAACACTCAGAAAATAGAAAAGTACACAGAATAATGCATAATGTCATGATGAGGAAGAAAATGTATTAATATATTAGCATATTTTCAGCTCATTATATTTTATAGACAGATTTTATATTTAATATGCTCTTATTTTATTAATGAAATTATTATAGAAATAGACTCCCCATTTTAAAATGAACATGCAACATATGTTTTCCTATGACATTATAAATGTCTTGAAAACACCATATGATAGTAGAATAATCCTTTTATAAATGCCCATAATTTACTTAAACATTCCTTTATTTTTATAGTTATTTTGTACAGTTCTTGTTAATTTTTTTATTTAACATAGCTATAAAATTATAATCCCCATAAAGAAATATTTTATACTTATCTCATTACTCTCCAAGAATTTTAGAGAGAATAAGTGACTTAAAGAATATGAATCTATTTAGCCTTTTAAATATATTGCTTTATTTTTTTTAAAAAATACCAATTTTCTCACATAACATAAGGAAACAATCTTTCCCTTTTATTTTATTCTGCTAGTTTAATACATGAAAGATGATGCCTTCTAGATTTATTTGCATTTCCTTTTTATAGTGAGATTCATCATTTTCTCATTTGAGTATGCTATTTGCATTTCTTGTGTGTTGTACAGTTACTTTTCCGCAAGTTTTACATTTTTTAAGATACTGATGAAAATAAAAATGACAGACATATTACAAATGATACTTTTAAAGACATCAGAAATCTGTAGAAGCTAACATTAGATCACTAAAATTTCAACAGGGAGAAGAATTTAGAAGTGAGCTGATGGATAAGCAGCTGCTTTTAAGAGTGAAGAAACTTACCAATTTGGGGCATAAGTTTAGAATCAGAGAATGAACTGCTGCTAGAGAAAAGGAAATCACCAAAGCTTTTAATTAATGTGAGGAAATGGAATGACAAAATTTGAAAATATTTGAAAACTCACATATAATACTGGTTTCCCTTGCATGACCGTGGCTGAATTGTCAGATTCAGTATACTCGTCTATGGATTTACGGAGAAAGTTCTGAAAAGGAAAGTAAAATCTCTCACAAACTTTCACTGCTTGGGAGTTAAAGACCTGCTTTCACCAAAAATAAGTTGGATATAAATGGAAACAAAATAGACAAGTGCTGAAGATACTAGAACGAGTGAGGAAATCACATTGAGTCTCCAATTGTTATGCATGGGTACTGAATCAGGGCTCAGAAGGAGGCTGCTAAATCCACTGTAAGTCCCTAGGGGAAGGTAGCTACTATAAGACAGGCAAACCAGCATAGATTTTGGCTTTGATCAAATAATAAGATCAGGGAATTGAGCAGCCCTCAGAACTGATCACAAAATTCCCTCTGATTTTTCAAGATACTTGCCTAATTGTGAAGCAATGTTGAAACTGCCTTGACAAAGATTATGACAGTAAAAAAATCTGACCTAACCATCCAAGCTTCTAACCTCCAAGCTGCCCTTGCTCATTCCTGGGCATTGGCCAAGCTAACTCTGGGGAAATTTAGTTTATTGTTTAACTTAGAAACAAAGATGGTAACAACCCCTTCCTGAAACAAACCCCCTCCTTGCTAAGGGATCAGACCTCCTTTGTAAAACTAACACATTACCCATAAGATTAGAATGTATGACTCAGGAGTCATGCAGGCAAAGGCTACAAGGCTCCTAACCACCCCAATATTTCCTATAAATAACAATACCATTGTAAACCTAAGAGTGGTGTTTGAAGACCCTGTACTCTGATGGACTAGTTGGTTCCACCCAGGTTGGTAAACTGGTTCATCTGGTCTTACAGGCCCCATTCAAGAACTCAGTGCAAAAAGACAGCTTTGACTCTCTATGGTTTTATCTCTGACGCAAGCCATCAGCATTCCTCGTTCTCAAACCCCTTGCTTACCAAAATATCCCTAAAAAACTCTAGTCTCACTGGGCGCGGTGGCTCACATCTGTAATCCCAGCAATTTGGAAGGCCTAGGTGTGGTGGCGCATGCTTATTGTCCCAGCTACCAGGGGAGACTGAAGCAGGAGAATAACTTGAACCTCGGAGGCAGAGGTTGTGGTGAGCCAAGATGGCGCCACTGCACCCCAGCCTGGGTGACAGAGCAAGACTCTGCCTCAAACAAACAAACAAACAAACAAACAAACAGGAATGCAGCTACTCCTCTGACATACTTACTTTTCCTTTAAATAAATACTCAGTAATGGGATTGCTGGATCATACGATACTTCTATTTTTTGTTTTTGAGAAATCTCTATAATGTTTTTCATAGTGGTTGTACTAATTTACATTTCCACCAAGAGTAAATTAAGACCCTTGCCAGCATCTGTTTTTTTTTTTTTTTTTTTTTTTGTCTTTTTAATAACAGATATTCTAAGGTAAAATTATAAATGTTACTGTCATTTTAATTTGCATTTCTTCAATGAGTAATGATGTTATATATGTTTTCATATGTCTGTGGGCCGTTCGTATGTTTTCTTTTAAGAAATGTCTATTCATGTCCTTCACCCACTTTTTAAATTTGTTTGTTTACTGTTGAGTTGTTTAAGTTCTTTGTATATTCTGGAAATTAGACCCTTGCTGACTGAATAGTTTGCAAATATTTATTTCATTCAACAGGTTGTCTACTCCCTCTGTTTATGGTTTCCTTTGCTGTGCAGAATTTGTTTTAGTTTAATATAATCCCATTTGTCACTTTCTGTTTTGGTAGTGTATGCTTTTGATTTCTTAACTATAAAATCCTTGCCTACCCCAATGTCATGAAGTGTTTCTTCTGTGTTTTCTTCTAGTTGTTTCATATTTTTAAGTCTGAAGTTAAGTATTTTATATATCTTGAGTTTGTTGTTGTTGTTGTTGTTGTTTATTGAGACAGAGTCTTGTTTGATTGCCCAGGCTTGAGTGCAGTGGTGCAGTCTCAGCTCACTGCAACCTCCACCTCCCAGGTTCAAGCGATTCTTCTGCCTCAGCCTCCCAAGAAGCTGGGACTATGGGCAGGTGCCACCATGTCCAGATAATTTTTTTTGTATTTTTAATAGAGACAGGGTTTCACCATGTTGCTGAGGCTGGTCTTGAACTCCTGACCTCATGATCTGCCTGCCTTGGCCTCCCAAAGTGCTGGGATTACAGGTATGAGCCACCGTGCCCAGCCTATCTTGAGATTTTATAATATGATGAGAGCTAGGGTTCCAGTTTCATTATTCTGCAAGTGGATATCAAATTTTTAGCACCATTTATTGAGGAGACTGTCCTTTCCCAATGTATGTTGCTGGTGCCTTTGTCAAAATCAGTTGGCTGTAAATACATGAATTTATTTCTGTGTTCTCTATGGTGATCCATTGGTCTATGTGTCTGTTTCTATATCAAAACCATGCTATTTTCATTACTATGGCCTTAGAATATATTTTGAAGTCCTGTAGTATGATGCAACCAACTTTGTATTTTCTTGCTCAGGGTTGTTTTAGTTCTCTAAGATTCTTGTTAGTTCCATATACATTTTGGGTCATTTTTTCTATATCAATGAAAATGGTCTTGCTATTTTGATAGGGGTTGCAATGAATCTTTTAAGTACTTTAACCACTATCATCATTCTAACATTAATTCTTCTGATCCATGTGCATGGGATGTCTTTCCATTTGCTTATGTCCCCTTCAATTTTTCTCACCATTGTTTTGTTGTTTTCCCTGTAGAGAGGTCTTTTACTTCTTTTGTCTAATCTATTTCTAGGTATCTTTTTTATAGTTTTTATAAATAGTTTTTTTTTTACATCTTTATCAACTCATTCATTGTTGGTGTTTAGAAAAACTACTGCTTTTTGCATGTTGATTTTATCTTCCGTATGTTTAATGGATATTCTATATCTGAAAGTAGTTATTGTACCTAAACATTTTGAAGTCCTTTCATTTTTCTAGATTTAAAATCATGTCTCCTGCAAAGAGGGATATTTTGCCTTCCTTTATAACAGTTTAGATGCTATTTCTTTCTTTCTGTTAACTCCTTGCTCTGGCTGGGACTTCTAAATAGAGTGTTGAATAAAAGTGGTGGCAGCCGGCATCCTTGTCTTAGTCCATTTTTGGGGGGAAAGGGTGATGAGGGTTTGTCACCTTTATTTTGTTGAGGTATGTTTCTTTAATACCTAGTTTGTTAGGACATTTCATCATGAAGCACTGTGGAATTGTATCAAGTGCTTTATTGCAACTATTGAGATGATAACAAGGTTTTGTCCTTCATTCTGTTGATGTGATGTATCATGTTAATGATTTGCATATGTGGAATCATCCTTATATCCCTGGGATAAATCCCACTTGATGTGGTATATTATCTTTTTGATGTGAAATTGAATTCGATTTGCCAGGATTTTGTTGAGGTTATTTGCATCAATGTCCATCAAGGATATTGGTTTGTATTATGTTGTTGTTGTTGTTGTTGTTGTTGAATCCATGTCTGGTTTTGGCATCAGAGAAATGCTGGCCTTATAGAATGAATTAGGGAAAATTCCCTTCTCTTCAAGTTTCTTGAATAGTTTGAGAAGAATTGGTGTTTGTTCTTTTTTGAAAATTCGGCATTGAAGCTTTTCTGTACTGGACTTTTCTTTGTTTGGAAATGTTTTGTTACTGCTTCAATATCATTACTCATTTTTGATCTGTTCTGACTTTCTATTTCTTCCTGATTCAACTTTGATAGGTTACACGTGTGCAGGAATTTATTCATATATTCTAGCTTCTGTTCAGCTTGTAAGCATCTAGTTATTAATAGGAGTCTCTGTTTATCTTTTGTAAGTCTGTGGTATCACTTGTAATATTTTCTTTTTCATTAATAATTTTGTTTATTTGGGTCTTCTCTCTTCTTTGCTTGGTTAGCCAAACTAGCAGCATATTCATTCTGTTTATCTCTCTGTAGAATTGACTTTTCATTTCATTGATCCTTTGTATCTTTTTCTTTAGTCTCTATTTCCTTCACTTCTGGCCCAATCTTTATTATTTCTTTTCCTCTGCTAATTTTTGATTTGTTTTTTCTTGCTTTTCTTGTTCCTTGAGACATATTGTTAGACTGTTTACTTAAAATCTCTCTAATATTTTGATGTAGGCATTCACTGTTATAAACTTTCCTCTTAGCACTGCTTTTGTTGTATCCCACATGATGTAATATGCTCTTTTTCTATTTTTATTTGTTTCAAGGAATTGTTTTAATTTTTATCTTATTGTCTTCGTTGACCCAAGAGTTGTTCAGAAACATGTAGTTTAATTTCCATGCATTTTTATAGTTTCCAAAGTTCTTTTTATTATTGATTTCTAGTTTTATTCCATTATAGTCTGATGAGATATTTTCATGAGATATGGTTACAATTTTTCTTATTTGTTGAGCCTTTTTTTGTGACTCACCATATGGTCTATCCTGGAGAATGTTTTGTGTGCTGATGAGAAGAATGTATATTCTGTAGCTGTTGGACAGAATGTTCTGTAAATGTGTTTGGTTCATTTGGTCTAATGTGCAGTTCAAAAACAATATTTCTTTGCTAATTTTCTGTCTAGATAATCTGTCTAATACTGTAAGTGGGATGTTGAAGTACCGAACTATTACAGTACTGAAGTCTACCTCTCCCTTTAGGTCTAATATTTGCTTTATATATCTGGATGTTTCAATGTTGGATGCATATATGTTTATAATTGTTGTATTATCTTGCTGAATTGATTTCTTTTTCATTATATAATGACCTTTTTACCACTTTTTACAGTTTTTGACTTAAAGCCTATTTTATCTCATGTAAGTATAAGTACCCCTTCTCACTCTTCTTTTTCATTTGCATGAAATATGTTTTCCATTCCTTTCTTTTTATTCTATATCTATTTTAATGAGGGAGGTGAGTTTCTTGTAGGCATGTAGTTGGGTCATGATTTAAAATTCGTTCATTTAAATAATTGTGTTCATTGATTTCCAGTTATTTTGTATGTCCTTTGTTTCTTTCTCTCTTCTTGTTTATCATTGTGGTTTTGTGGATATGTGGTAACATTTGAGTCCTTGTGGTATTGTGGATTTGTGGTAACATTCGAGTTCTTCTTTATTTGTGTGTTACCTCTGCTAGCGAGTTTTATATTTTCTTGCATTGTTATGATGGTAAATATGTTCCTTTCTCTGCCGGGTATAGGACTACAGCATTTCTTGTAGGCCTAGTTTAGTGGTGATGAATTCCTTCAGTTTTCACTTCTTTGGGAAATACTTTATTTCCCCTTCATTTTTGATGAATACCTTCATCGGATATACTATTCTTGGCTAGCAGTTGTTTTTGCTTTTAATATTTTGAATATATCATCCCATCTGGCCTGCAAGGTTTCTACTGAGAAATCCACTGTTAATTTGAAGATAATTCATTTATATTTGACTAGATACTTTACTTTTTGTTGCTCTTTTTATAATTCTATTTGTCTTTGACTCTGGCAGTTTGACAATATTGTCCCATGTAGAAGACCTTTCTGCACTGTATGGGTTTTGGTTATCTGTTAGGTTCCTGTATCTGGATGTCTAAATCTCTTACTAGATTTGGGAGGTTTTTCAGCAATTATTTTGCCTGTTTTTTAATCCTTTAATTTTCCTTTCACCTTCTGTGACATCAAAAATTCAAATATTTGGTCACTTTATGGTGTCCCATATGTCATGTAGGATTTCTTTATTCTTTTTTATTATTTAATCTTTCTTTCTGTCTGATTTGATTATTCTAAAAGACTTGTTTTCAAGTCCTGAAATTTTTTCTTCTTCTTAATCTAGTCTATTTTTGAAGCTCTTGAATGCATTTTATTAAATGAAGGCTTTAGTTACATAATTTCTATTTGTTTCTTGTTTAGGATATATGTATATTCGGTACATTTCTTATTTATTCCCTGAATTGTTTTCCTGATTCCTTTGTATTTTTTTTTTCTGTATTCTCTTATATCTCACTGGGCTTTCTCAATATCAATATTTTAAATTAGTAATCCAGAATTTTACAAATGTATTTTTGATTGAAATCTGTTGCTGAATACTGTATCCCTTTGGAGATGTCATATTTCTTTGCTGTTTTGTGTTATTCATGTCCTTATTTTGGTATATGTGCTTCTGGTATAATAGTCACTTCTTTCAATTTTTTGAATTTTTTTCATAAGGAACAACTTTTTACCCAAAGGTGTATTTATGATGTTGGTTGAGTAGGCCACTTTGGCTTTGATTCTGCATGTGTGCGTAGTGCAGACTTCATGTGATTTCTTCATCTTAAACAGTGTCAGTGGTGTCTATGATTTTCTCAGTTGCTTAGGGTAAGTTGTTAATAGAACCTGTAGTGAAGTTTGCTAGGAATGGGGAAGCCTGGTGGGCTGGCTTTGGGGACTCAGTAGTGATAGCGGCAGGCAAAGCATGCCTGTCCTTTGGTTTCAGGTTATACACTAACACTGGTTTTAGTGTGTCCAGGTGGGCCAATTATTGTGCTCCCAGGTGGCTTGCTCAGGTGTCAGAAGTGGCAACAGTGGGATGGGTTGCTGCAAGGGTCACTGGGCTTTTGGGCAGAAGGTATGGTGTGTGCAATGGCAATAGCACCAGCCTGACTAGCCTCTTTGTTTCAAAAATCTGTCCTGGTGTTGAGTGTGGCTGTAACAGGCTGGGTGGGACAGCAGGCCATGCAAGTGGGTGTCCGCTGTGATGGTAGAGGCAGGTTGGGTAAGCCTAACACCAAACTCCCAGGAGGACAGCACTGGTGCCAGTGTTGGTGGACTAAGCTAGGCAGGCCCTAGCCTCCTAGACAGCATGGCTGGGCACAAGGAGGATAAAGCTGGGCTGGGCAGACCTGTCCTTAGGCTCCATGGTGGTGCATATAGGAGTTGGCTGTAGTGGCCAAAGGAGAGATGATCACCAGTCCCGAAGTGGAATGCTTATGCAGGGCCGGCAGCAGCTCGAGCGTAGCTCTGCTCCTGGGACGGCAGGGGTTGCTTTCAATGGCAGCTACTGTGTGCAGGTAGTTGGGGAGGCATACACTTTGTTTGTACTTCCACAAGGGCTGTGGCTGCACACCGTGGCAGTTTCTGCAAGCAGGGGAGTTTGTCCTTGAGGCCTAGAACATTTCTTAAATGACTTCTTTATGTTAAACTATACATACCTGTGCTGTCCAATACAGCAGCCATTCGTCGCATGCAACTACTGAACACTTGAAATATGAAAGTCCAGACTGAGATGTGTTGTTAATGTGATACACACAACTGATTGCAAAGACTTCAGTACAAAAAATGTAAAATAACTCATAAATAATATGTATGTAGGTCACATGTCAAAGTAATTTTTTGTATAGATTGGGTTACAGAAAGTATATGTATTTCACTTTTTAAAAATTTTTTCACGTGTCTACTAGACAATGTAAAATTACATAAGAGACTTACATTATATTAATATTAGACAAAGCTAATATTAGACAAAGCTAATATAAGAGACACATATATCAAAATTCATATACTTTGCACACATGACCTCAATACTGAAAGCTCACAAGTGCCTAATAATAGAGTACTTTATATTTATTTTATAAACTAGTTAGGTGAGGCTTAAAATGGTTAAGTAATTTTTTTTTCAGTGTTTTACAGCTGTAAACATGGGAGAACTTTAAACCTACACCCATGGAGCAGTCAAAGCCATTGTTTTCCTCCTTGTGTCTCTAGAAGGTGCATAACCTAAGATAAAAATAACCAAAATACAAGGCAAAAGATTTTGGCACAGAGTAGGTTCAAAACTGCTTCTTGGAGAAAGTTTTAGCACTACCTACAGTCCACTTTATGGAGAATTGAAAGGTTATTTGGGCAATGATACAAATCTGTTGCTTCATATTTTTAAACCAAAAGTCAACTTTTTATCTGCATATCTGGTTTTTGATAATATCCTTATGCCTAGGCACATTGGCTCATGCCTGTAATCTCAGCACTTTAGAAGACCAAGATGAAAGTATGCTTTGAGCCCAGCCTGGGCAACATAGTGAGACACTGTGTCTACAAAAAGTAAAAATTAGCTGTGCATGGTGGCATGCACCTGTCATCTCAGCTATTCAGGAGGAAGGATGGCTTAAGCCCGGGAGATCAAGGCTGCAGTGAGCTGTGATCCTGCCACTGCATTCCAGCCTGGGCAACAGAGTGTGACCCTGTCTCAAAATAATATCGTTAATAATAATAGCTATGCATACTTGGCACCAGAATCTCACTATTCAGTCATCTTCTGTTTTATGTCCATCAAAAGCTGTGCTGAGTTAAGAGTACTATACACTAAACTTTAATTCTTTTAGAATCTCAAAGCAAAGACTTTGCATCATATAAGGCCACAACAATGCTGCATACTTCCATGTTTGAACTTTACCTGTCCCTTGGAAAAGTTTTCAACATTCGGAAATATGCTGTTGGCTTTTATCATAAGCACATAGAAAAAATAGCCAAAATACATATTTTGATCATACTTTTAAATACATGAGAGTACACTAAGTTTAAAAACACAGTTTCTGAGTTTGACCAAAGCCTACAACAATGTAATCAACAATCTAGTAAAAATATGAAGCTGTTGGCTGAGCACGGTGGCTCACACTTGTAATCCCAGCACTTTGGGAGGCTGAGGCGGGCGGATCATGAGGTGAGGAGTTCAAGAACAGCCTGGCCAACACTATGAAACTCCGTCTCTACTAAAAATACAAAAATTAGCTGGTCATGGTGGCAGGCACCTGTAATCCCAGCTACTTGGGAGACTGAGGCAGGAGAATTGCTTGAACTCAGCAGGCAGAGGTTGCAGTGAGCTGAGATTGTGCCACTGCACTCCAGCCTGGGTGACAAGAGCAAAACTCCATCTAAAAAAAAAACAAAAAACCCCACAAAATATGAAACTTTTACATTGTCTTCAGAAATGTTCAGTGACTCTTTACACCTTTAGACAACACTGTTATTAGTCATTTTGTCTGTAGTTATTTTTTATGTGAATGGATTAATAAAGTTTGTATTGTTTTGAGTGTACCTCTTTGTTTATTATGATATTTCATGAGATTAATTTAGGTTTTGTTTGGAATTCTAAGCAATAGTCCATTGAATGAGTATAACACAATTTGTTTAACAGTTCTCCTGCTGTAGGATATTTGAGTTGTTTGAGGTTTGAGACTATTATTAATAAAGTGTTAAGAGAGTATAGCCTGTATCAGTCATTTCTTTGTGGCCAAAATTAAAAGTTCCCTGCTTTTACATTTTATAGTTGGTCATATATGTTATTCATTATGTGGTTCCATTTCCCTTATGCACAGATGTAAAATATAATTTCTGTTAAGAGCTAAGTTATAAAATTTTTAATATAATAATTACCTCCAAACCTACCTTCTAATATTATATTTTTCATGATTCTTTGTCTTTTGGAACAACTGTTTCCAATATTTTTGTATATATGTGTGATTTACAAAAATAAACGAAGAGAGTAAACAATGAAACTTAGCTGAAATGTGATTGGTGCAAAATAAGAACTACCTATAAAGGGCTATGCCTTGTAAAAGGCCACTTTCAGTTTCATGTAAAATAAGAAGCTATTTTGGCTTGAAAGGATTATAAAAATATAAAAAGCTCAATACTTTCTTTTTTATAGAATATATGAACATTTTTGTCACTGACTTTTTTAAATGTCAAAATAAATAGTTTATCTAACTTCTTTCCTTCAATCTCTCATTATAGAGTATAAGATATTTTAAGAGTACTTACTCCTGTTTATACCATCTAAGTTGACTCCTGCTTATACTACGGATGCTTTAAACTATGTCTATACACCTGTGAGTATATTTTTAAATTGATGATAGGACAGGTATTACTTTCCCAGGGCTGCAATAAAAAATTACCACAAACTTGGTGGCTTAAAACAATATAAATGTGTACTCTTATAGTTCTGAATGTCGGAAGTCCACAATCAAGGTTTCTGCAGGTACACTCTCTCTCCTTCTGAAGACTTGTTTTGTTTTGTTTTGTTTTGTTTTTGTTCTGTTTTGTTTTGTTTTGCTTCTTCCAGCTTCTGTTGGCTCCAGGCATTCCTTAGCTTTTAGCTTGTGGCTGTATAACCCCAAGCTTTGCCTCCATCTTTCAGTCCCCCAGAGCATGCCTGCAAAACTCTGCTCCCAACTTCACATGAAATTTTCACCTCTCTGTGTGTCTCTCCTGTTTGTGTTTATCATAAGGATCTTTGTCATTAGACTTAAGACCCAATCAGATAACCTAGGTTGATCGCAAAATCCTTAACTTACATCTGCAAAGACTGTTTTGCAAATACAATCACATTCACAGGTTTTCGGATTTAGAGTGGGGGAAAATCTTTTCTGGCAGCCACCATTCAACCCTCTACAGAACCCCACACATGAATATCCTGAATTCTAATTTCCAGGAGAAAAGCCCTGACGATACATTGTATAGTGACCAATTATCACCCGGCAGAAAAGTGAAAAAGAAAGGCCTAGTACACCCACATTTCTAGTAGCAGCTTGACTTAGAAGTTGCTCATGTCAATTCTGATCACATTTCATTGCCCAGGTCTTAGTCATAGGAGTGTCTTATATTCAAAGAGGGGTGAGAAGTACCATCTCTTACTGGGTGTCGATGTGTCCAAGGATCTACTACTGACAGAAAGGAGTAATTGATAGAGGTTCAGAATTAGTGATCTCTACCACAACATACTTGCCTATTTCTTTTTACAAAAGAAGATACCATAGCTTTTCAACCTATGGTGTCTATTCTCAGTTCCTTCACTTAATCTTGTATAACTATAACCAAATTGATGTATTCTCTAAACTTCCAGTTCTTTTAAATATCTAAGATGAATATATTTCATCCAAATATCTTAATATTTCTGAGTTATTGGAGGCCTTAAGAATTATGATGTATTTTGAGGGTTTTCAGAATCAAAATGGAGTTAAAACAATGTTAAAACAAAACAAAACTAAACTAAACTCATGACAATCAAACAAAGAAACCCCCAAACCCTAACAAATAGAGCCAGAGAGGACCATGAAGAGAGTTTTCATGCTAGTATGGCTGAAAAAAAAAAATCACAGAAAATGGCAAAAACCACAACCTTGCACAAAAGCCATCACAATCTTACACATAAAAATATTCTGAAGATATCTTAGCAACTGCCTGTCCAGCGTCAGACTGGTGTCATTCTTGTATTAATCTTTACAGATAAGGATAATCATTTCAAAATAATTAGGTAAAACTCCTCATTTTTCCTTTAAAACTTGTGTTTCTTTACCTCCCTTAATATGCATATAGTTTATTATTGCGTGACTATTCCTATTGCAATGTTCTATTCCCAAATATTTTTTTAAATTTTTTAGAGAGCTTGTTCTGTTAGTTAGCCTGACAGTATAAAGATGCACTGCGAACTATAAAGTTCTAACTTAAATTAAAATAAGATGTTATTTGAATATAATAAAGAGAAACTTTATCCTTTAAATACCATCATTCTAAAGCTATCACAATTAAGATTAGGGCATTTAAAAATGATGTAAATGTTATATTCATAAATTGTCAAAGAGATAATTCAAAATAGAAATTATTTTAAAAATGTAAAGGACTACAACAAAATATTCATATCATAATTTAGCATTTTGATTTATGCATATAATCACACACACATACAAACACATAGATACACATGTGTATTTTTCATTTAGCATTGAATAAATTGTTTAAGACAACTTTCCATTTTCCACATGAAGAACACTGGGGTTCAGAGAGATTATGTAGCTTGACCAAGGTAATTTAGCTGGTCAGGAACAGAATGGATACTATATAGTAACCCTCCCTGATTTTCAGTTTTCACTTTTTGCAGTTTCAGTTACCTACAGTCAACCTAAGTCCAAAAATATTCCATGGAAACTTCCAGAAATAAACAATTAATAACTTTAAAATTGCAAGATGAGTAATATAATAAAATCTGACACCATCCCTGTCATATTTGGGACTTGAATTATCCCTTTGTCTGGTGTATCCATGCAATATACACTACCTGCCTGTTGATCACTTAGTAGCTGTCTTGGGTATCAGAAATATTGTCCCAATATCACAGTGCTTGTGGTCAAGCAGCCCATGTTTTACTTAATAATGTTCACAAAATGCAAAAGTAGTGATGCTAGCAATTTGGATATGCCAAAGAAAAGCCATACAATGCTTCCTATAAGTGAAAGGTGAAAGTTCCCAACTTAATGAGGGAAGGAAAAAAAAATCATATGCTGAGGTTGCTGAGACCCAAAGAAATAATGAACCTTTTATCTGTGAAATTGTGAAGAAGGGAAAAGAATGTGCTAGTTTTGCTGTCACACCCGAAACTTAAAAAGTTACAGCCACACTGCATGGTAAGTGATTAGGTAAGATGGAAAAGGCATTACATTTGTGGGTGGAAGACATGAACAGAAACATATTTCAAATGACAGCAATTGGGTTTGGTACTATCTGCAGTTTCAGGCACTCACTGGCCTCCTTGGGAGGTATTCCCTGCAAATAAAAAGAACTTCTATAATCCATATTTCATTCTAATGCCAAAGATAAAGCTAAAACATTCATTTGCACTTTATAATGATTGAGCAAAATATTATTTTATTAATGAATCTTAGATTTTATTGAAATAAGAGTAAGATTACTACGATGACTTTAATTCTAAACATTACCTCTTTGCTTTGAAGCAGATATTGAAGTCTTTGATTAAATTTAGGCAATTACCTAGGTTAAAAAAAAGCATATATTTTACTATGTACCAGCTTAATTCATACTAGTAAGATTTTCTAATAAAAATACATCATATATAATTCCTAGCCTAGTGATAGGAAATGCATAATTTTATTAATTTTATTAATTTTGCTAAATATGAGATGCCTAAAATTGGAACCATATCTTCACATGTTGATATTGAAATGGAAAATAAATTTGATCCCTGGTGAAATATTCACATTTTGTTCAGTTCAGTGGAAATTATTATTGATTCATCATCTTTAATACACTGGAGACCCGCATTAAAGTGTCAAACTACAAGCTTGTCAGCTTCATTGACAATTAAATTTCCTTTAAAACAGAGATGTGGGAAACTGAATTGTTCATTGTAAATGGGAAAAAAAAAAAAAGATTGAATTGCACACTGATTCCCAGAATGACTGATTCCTTTCTGGATGAAACAGTATTAAATAAGATTATGAACAAGAGAGACTATTTTCTTTCTTTGATAATGTATATGGATTGGATTTCAGAGTGAGTGCCAGAAGTTACACTTAAAGTTATTCCATTGGTTGGAAAAGTAAATGGTGGAGACCTTATGGAAAATTAACAATTTTTTTAAATGCCTACATTTGTACAGAGCCTTCTCCAACTTCTGGTTTTATAGCAGCAGAAAAACAGACTAAACTCAGTTCTTCAACCCTAGGTTGTACAGTTGGACAGAGAAGAAGAATATGCCATTGAGAAGGTTTCTGAATATTGCTTGCCCTTCCTCATAAATCTGTAAAAGTAATGAGCAATTCATACCAGTAATACGGTATTTCTGACTCAGTAAGCACTTAAGGATGTTATAAGCATTCTTTGAATCCTGGGAAATACAAAGGTCAAGCTGTCTTATCCGGAACGACTGTGTTCTTAAGCGTGTTTGACGAATATGTATGGTAAATAGATGGATATAATAGAAAAAAGAGGATAACAAAAAATAATTTTTATGAAATGTCTGTATATTACAAAGAAAAAAGAACAAGCTTGGATCACTTTTCTGGAGACCATCGAAATGCAGCACAAAAGCATTGATTTGTAGTTCTCAACAAAGTGGCTTTGACATAAAATTGTGAAATAGGCACTCTTCACCTCCCTTGATAATCCTTCACTATTTTATTATGAGTCCAATAAACTAACACTTTTTCCCCACATATACTTTAAAAATGTTTTTAGTCATTTTGCTCCTACTGGCATATAACTAACAACAGCTTTAAATAACACAGGAAGATTCATTTATACTCTGACACTCCAGGCCCCATCGTTAATTCAATGTTAAGATACCTAGCGTTAAGACTCCGTCTCAAAAAAAAAAAAAAAAAAAAAAAAAGATACCTAGCGTTATCTGTACCACAATATTCCCTACCCTACTGTATAAATTCACAAATCTTCTCTGACAGAAAAGACTTAAACACTGATATTTGCTATCCTGTAACACTCAAATGTTTAGCAAATAAATTTTTGTCTCCTATTTTCTTTAAAAATTTGTGCCAATCTCATTTTGTTTTCTTTTTGCCAACTCTTCAAATTATGTTGTGCAATATATTTTTCTTAGATCATTTTCCCCTCTGCTCTTCAGATTTGATAACTTACATTGATCTGTCATCAAAAACATTGACATTCCTCCTACTGGATAAAGTCCATCTACTTCATTTTTAAAAATTTATTCTTATTTTTTATTCTTATTTTTAAAATTTCTTTTGTAAACACTTTATTGTATAAATGTTATGTGATTTGACATATATGTCATATATATATCAATAATTTGTGTATCTACATATACACAAATTATTACTGCAGGTAAGCAATTCGACATATTTGTTACTTTCCATCATTACTTGTTTGTTGTTGTAAGAGTACCTAAAATCTACATCCTTGGCACATTTGTACTATACAATGCAATATTATTAACTGTAGTACTCTTGCTGTACAACAGATTTCTAGACTACATAACTTAAAGTTAGTGCTCTTTGACCTACATCTTTCCATTTCCTCTCATTCTCCACCCCTGATAACCACCATTCTACTCTGTATTTTTGTATTTGACTTTTTTTTTTTCTCAAGATTCCACATGTAAGTGAGATCATGATTTTTTTTTTTTTCCTGTGTCTGGCTTATGTCACTTAGCATGATGTCCTCCACTTTTATTCATATTGTTACAAATGACAATTTCTACTTATTTTTTAAGGCTGAATAATATTCTATCTCATATAGAGTATAAAACACAAAATTCACTTGTCCACTTAATTCTTAGAACATTTTTAAATTTATAGAAAAGTTACAAACATAATACCAAAAATTCTTATATGCCCTGCACCCAGTTCCCCATGTTGTGAGCATCTTACATTAGCTTGACAGATTTGTCATAATTAATGAACAAATATTAATACACAAGTATTAACTAAATTCCATATTTGATTAAGATATTCTTAGTTTTTACCTAATGTTCTTTCTTTTTTTTTTTTCTTAAACAGAGTCTTGCTGTGTCACCCAGGCTGGAGTGCAGTGGCACAATCTCGGCTCACTGCAAGCTCTGCCTCCCGGGTTCATGCCATTCTCCTGCCTCAGCCTCCTGAGTAGCTGGGACTACAGGTGCCCGCCACCACACCCTTAGCTAATGTTCTTTGTTGTTGCTTTCGTTCTAGGATCCCATCAAAATTCTTGCATTGCATTTATATCTGCTCTTGGTTCTGACAGTTTCTCAGATCTCCCTGTTTTTGATGACCTTGACAGTTTTAAGTGATACTATTCGAATACTTTGTAGAATGTCCCTCAATTATTATTTGTCTGATATTTTGTCATGTTTACATTGGATTTATGTTTTTTTTTTTTTTTTTTTTTTTTTTTTTTGGTAGGGAGACCACAGAAGTAAGGTCAATTGTTTTCATATTATGTCAAAGTAAATGCTATCTACAGGATTAATGGCTATTGATGTTGACCCTGATTGCCACGCTAAGGTAGTGTTTGTCAGGTTCCTCCAGTGTAAAATTACTTTTTCCTCCCTGTCTATACTGTACTCTGTGGAAGGAAGTTGCTATGTGCAACTCAAACACAAATATACACACACACATTAGTTTGTTTAATTTTCTGATTATTGATCGTTGGAGAGCTAGTCTGGTACCTAATGGAAAAGATGTTCTCCTAGTAAATGAGTTGAAATAAATTTTTTTGTGTTTACAAAATAATTATTATATATAGCTTCAAAATTCATGATTGTGCTTAGAAATTGCGCTGTATAATAAATCTTATTCTTCCATTTTCCTTTCATATAAAAATGAAACTTCTGTCAGAGAGTGTGAAAATTACCTAATGACATATTTTTCTCCTATTTCTGTAGACTTCTTAAGTATTTCTAGATTATTTCCAATGTTATTTCTGTACATATATTCAGATAAGGAACACACAGTGGTTGTCGTCAGTGGTTTGTATTTAATTGTATAACATCTTCTTTAAAACACAATCAGAATCTTTAAGCATAATCTATTAAAAAGAAAACAACTAAAAACAAACAAAAGAAAAAATTATTTCCTCTTTCTCTGCATAACTTTTACTTTAAGAGTCTAAGCTGAATATGTCCAAATGAAATCACACTGACTTCCTTCTGTATCTATTTTACAACTTCATGCACCTCGAAATGCGTTTTTATGTTCATTATTGAATTTAAATCTGCCAATTTTATCTGGCAAATATTTTATAGAACTGAGGAAGCAGAATTCTAATGCTGATATGAGAAGTAGTTCTCATTAACAATATTTTTAATAATGTGTTTTTAAGCTATTCCAGTTTTCTGGCAGGACGCAATCTTTCATCCTTTGTCCCCCATGAACTTCCTCCTCAGTAAGCTTCTCTTACTTGTTAAATTCCTATTGGGATGTCTACATGGATTCTTACAGAATGCTTTAATCACATCATTAATTAAACATCTAGACATTGATTTTACTTACTATTTGATCTTTCACAGATCAGAACTGATTTTAAAAATTATTTCTAGAGCTACTGCATTGCTGTCTAGTGGAACAGATTTTATTACAGATGGTCCAGAGACTCTATTGGTAGCTACAATCTGCCAGCATTGGCTCTTGAAGGTAAGTGGTAAGGAAATAACTGCCTTCCTCCTTTAACTTTAGCTCATTCACTAGCAATTCCTTACCCTGCATGAGATGACTTTACTTCCAACTGATCCGGGGTGTATGGAAAATGTGAGAACTGCCTAGTCATGGCACAAATGAGGAATACATGTAACCAATTAGTGGGAAATAAAGATTAAAATACAAATAGGTAGGTGTTTAAATTAAAAAACACAGAGAAAATGCCAAGAAATTATTATAAAATTAAAGAGAGAAAAATTCACTGAAAATTTTTAATTTGTCTCATATCCATTTGGCATTATCTAAGAGTTTGAAGGATTTTAAAGAGGCAAGTAAGGGGATTATATCTTCACTTGGGTGTGTCAGACACATCAGCCCCCCAAATGCTAGGAGTGACATTCCTAAGGTGAGATCATTGTGGTTGTCTGTGGTAATCATGCCCTTTATTCCTTCTCTTATTTCTCTCTACAATTCTCTCTTGCCATCTGCCTTTATCTCCAGGGCCATGCATTCAGTGTTCCTTCCCTCATTTTATAAGGAGAGGGTTGGCCGGGCGCGGTGGCTCATGCCTGTTATCCCAGCACTCTGGGAGGCCAAGGTGGGCAGATCACCTGAGGTCAGGAATTCGAGACCAGCCTGACCAACGTGGAGAAACCCTGTCTCTACCAAAAATATAAAATTAGCAAGGCATGGTGGCACATGCTTGCAATCCCAGCTACTTGGGAGGCTGAGGCAGGAGAATCGCTTGAACCCAGTAGGTGGAGGTTGCGGTGAGCCAAGATCATGCCATTGTACTCCAGCCTGGGCAACGAGAGGGAAACTCCGTCTCAAAAATAAATAAATAAATAAATAAATAAATAAATAAATAAATAAATAAGAGAGGGTTTAGAAGATGGATCCTAGGTTCAGATGAGGGATAGCAATTGTGTTAATTTAGCATTCACTGAGAAGATGGATTTGAAAACCTCTTCTAACAGTGATATTTCATTCATTTATTACTCAAATAGTTTCAGATAAATGCTGTAATATCTGCTAGAGAAACTTTGGTACTTTTTTCTTTTTCTTCTTTCTTTTTTTTTTTTCTTTTTTTGAGATGGAGTCTCACTCTGTGGCCCAGGTCAGAGTGCAGTGGCACGATCTCAGCTCACTGCAACCTCTCCTGGGTTCAAGTGATTCTCCTGCCTCAGCCTCCAGAGTAGCTGGGATTACAGGAGTGCACCACTACACCCAGCCACTTTTTGTGTTTTTAGTAGAAGCGGGGTTTTACCATGTTGACCAGGCTGGTCTTGAACTCCTGACCTCAGGTGATCCACCTGCCTCAGCCTCCCAAAGTGCTGGGATTACAGGCGTAAGCCACCACACCCGGCCTACTTGGGTACTTTCTAATGATACTAAAAGTATAAAGAAAAATTTATTGGAAGTATAGAAATCACTTGACTTCTAGACAGGTTTTCTAGACAAGAAGAGTTTGGGGGATGACAAGTAGTAGAAACTAACTTGTGCAATTCTTTTTTAGGAATATAATGATGAGAGATTAAATACTATAAAATATTCATATGCTTAAGTCATAGTTACCATCCATACTTGATGAGTCATTTGTCATATCCATAATTTAAATTTTAGTTGCTCATGTATTGATGATCATGATGAAGCTTGATATTTTGCCATAAAAATAATAAAATTTTGGATTTAAGATTGTTCAGCTCAATACATTTCTTGTGCTCCCCTTTTATTCTCTGAAACCAAGAGAATAGAAGGGGAGAACAAATACACTTTTTAAAATTCTATTTAAAAATTTCAACTTTTATTTTAGATTCAGATTTGTTACGTGGGTATACTGGGTGATGCTGAGGTTTGGGATACGTATAATCCTGTCACCCAGGTAGTGAGCATAGAAGCCAGTAGCTAGTTTTCCAGCCCCCTACCCCACTTCTCCCAGTAGTCTCCAGTATTTATTGTTCTTGTCTACATGCCAATGTTTGGTTCCCACTTATGAGAGAGAATATGTGATATTTCGTTTTCTGTTCCTGTGTTAATTTTCCTGGGATAATGGTCTCCAGCTGCATCCATGTTGCTGGAAAGGACATGATTTTGTTCTTTTTTATGGCTGCATAGTATTCCATGGTATACATGTACCACATTTTCTTTACCCAGCCCACCATTAAAGGGCACCTAAGTTGATTCCATGACTTTGCTTCTGTGAATAGTGCTGCGATGAGCATACTAGGGCATGTCTCTCTTTGGTGGAATGATTTGTCATCCTTTGGATATATACCCATTAAAGGGATTGTTGGATTGAATGGGGGAACTCTTTTAAGTTCTTTGAGAAATGCTTTATAAGAAAATAAAATCATGTTATGAGAAAAGCGATCAAGATATGAAATGCAAGGCCAATAACTGAGGAAGTTATATAAAATAAGAGAGCTTACCCATTTTAAATTGTTTGGCCTAGTCACATCAGAGGGAAGGATTATAGGAAAAGGTTCATTAATAATTTCGTTTTTAGCCAGTTTATCTCTAGTAGGACCCACTAACATCCATACTATATTTATTTTATTTTATTTTATTTCCTGTGTGTGTGTGTGTGTGTGAGAGAGAGAGAGAGAGAAAATCTTTAGAGGATGAGAGCTGGGAAGGTAGGAAATGCTATCTAACCCTCTCACCATACTCAAAACATTGTATCTACTCTAATTTTCCTAAGGTAAGCAGATTTGGGGACTTTAAAGGCAGGAAGATTTTCCCTAACTTCTCTGCAATTATGCTATTCTATCTCTTTTCTGAGACTATGGAAACATAATGGCTGAGCCACAGGCTAAGGTAGGAGCAAATGAAGTGAAGAGGGAATAAGAGCTTGATTTCAGTTTCAAGCCCATTATTCTGTCACACATATCTTTGCTTTTCTAATACTGCCTTTCATGGGAAAGGTCCTCATTCAACATTTGGTGAGTGAATGAGTGACCTGGAATGAACAATGCCTGTACATAAAGTCTGAGGTGACCAGGACACCTTCCAATTTCAGAAACTACCATTAGGCAGCTGTGACCCTTGAGAGACTGTGGCTTCAGCTGGAGCTCATATAAATTCAGCATGTTAAAGAATATTAAACTTTTGTTGTTGAATATTCAAAAGTGTAGCAAGTTGTTAGAAATGGCCTGAAATTTATTTTTGTTTATAAAAGTGTTCCCAGCTTTAAAATGAGCTGTTCCCAAAATTAGTGGGGCAATTTTGGTGAGATTATATTCGTGAGGCCTTACACAGAACTGGGAATGAATATGAAAGAAAGCTGCAAGGACTATTTATGTATGGGAAGGCTATAAAGGAGTATGCCTGGATGAGTAAAAGTCTACCTAAAGGATTGCACCACAGCTTGTGCCTGACGACTTTGGAGACATGATTGAGAGGTTAAAGTAGAACAAAGTATTTAATAAAAAGCTGCTCTGTTAGTCAAGAGGGCACACACAGGAATGCTTTGATGGCCATACATCAATGTGTGAATCTGAATTGGAAGGGACCATTTTTCCTATACGTCTGCAAGGCACAGCATCGTTGTGGTGTTTTGGTGCAAAGACTCTAGGGGATTCGTTATCAGGACTGACACCATGAAAGTTTTGTGAGAGCCGCCAGTACAGAAGCACCATCAGCAATAGCAGTGATGAAGAACCTGGAGGAGACATCATAGGCCATGAGCATTAGTAATATTAAGAGCAGGTAAAGAGCAGCAGGACATCAGGGGAGAGAATACTCGAAGTACCAGTCAAATTGAGTGTGATGTGTCTGGGAAGGTACTAAGTGAAGGAGAACTGTTCTTTACAAAGCTGGAAGTATGTCAAGAGCATGGAACATTGTAAACCACAGAAAGTGGCTCACACTGCAGCCCCGTTTGTGCCCAGTATTGTCTGAATTGATGAAATAGAGTTTTCATGCTTCACTCACATATATTTGCTTGGTTTTCAAAAGATTCTTAGGATCACTATCTGGGAAGAGTTAATGTAACGGTGTGCCCTCAGCACAGCAGGACTCTTGATATGTCCCTGAGACACAGTTACCAGATTATAAAAGAAAAGCGCAGGACACCCATTTAAATCTGAATTTCAGATAAACAGCAATTCTTTTAGTGTAATATTGTTGCAAATAATACCTGGAGCGTACTTATACCCAAAAATGTTGTTTATTAACAATTCAGATTCCACTGGATGTTCTGTCTTTCATCTAGTAACTCTACACTGGACCTGTTGCATCAGTAACCTCCATCTGCCAGGTGGTCATCACTTCTTATTTCTTTACAAAGGTGGAGGCGTGGTGAGGTTTTGCGTCATATAAGATTACGCTGGACTCTAACTCTGCAGCTGCTCTGCTTTCTTCCTCACTGGTGTCCCATGCTCCTGGATGAGGCACTTCACTGTTCACGGCCTTCCATCTGCATGGAAGTGGAGCATGTTCCTGATTTGGCTTCTGCAGTCAGCACGTCATCATCAATTTACTTCGTGGTCTTCTGTGCTTCTTTCTCTCCCATTTCAATACATATTCCTTTTTCCTGTCACCTCTTTTAGAAGAATATATTTTAGAAAAAGAACTGTTTTCATTTTGTACCATACAACTCTCTCCTTTCCAGGAGTAGGTGTGTAGATGGTGTGCAGTAGGTGTGTAGTGATAGGTTGGAGGAACATTCAGGCACAAGTAATAAAATACTCAGAAGCATTGTTTTCTACAGAAACTATGCCCTAGCTCCAAGTTCCCCCACTGTGTGGAGCTCCTTCCTTCTTTGTGATAATTTTTGTGTAAAGGAGTCAACTGCCTTTCCATGAAACACATTTCCATGAGTTGGACCTGATCTCTGGTTCTGTAGATATTTGTGTAACTGTGTCTATAGTCCTATTTTGACTGAGATTAAGTTCTCTTCCTTGGGATTTCTGGCTCTAAGGGAATAAGAAAATACAGTGAAACATTTGTTTTCACATTCCTACATGAAAATTTAGAAGGCTGTTTTTTTTTTCCTTTTGTTTGTTTCTGGATTTTTGTTTTGTTTTGTGTGATTGGTTTTGCCTTGTTTGATATTATATAGAAGACACAGAGAAAGTCAAGCTTATCTCATCCGTCTGTTTTAATGGGGTATTTTGAGCATCAGCCCTATCCCAGATGAAAAACCTTATTGGACTTTCTAGTTAAATACTTTCTATCTCAGCCCTAGCACAAATAAAAAATTGTATTGCATTTTCTAAGTAAATACTTTTCATGTAAAGTGGAATTTTATTTATTTGCATGTATATTCTTTAGTCTTTGAAGTATAAACATATATGAGTTTTATCACTTCTTTTTCAAAGAAGAAAGGATTAATGTTTGGTAATATGTAAGATATGAAACATCAAGACTCAAAGATAAACTTTGCTCTCAGATGTCTGGTCACTAATTGTGCTACGCATCTCTGAGCTTGAATTTCCTTTTGTTAGGTGAGAATAATGAACTCTGCTGTTGTGGATTTTTTTTTAATGGTAGGGTGCTATTGCATTCTGGAATTAATCAAGGAGTTACTTAATAAAATATATTCCAATGTATTATAAACACTTTTGGCTTTAAAAAGTGAACTTTTTAGTTGAGACGACAGGATTTTGATCTCACACTGTGACAAGAAGATACTGCCCATTTCTTTCATATAAAGTGGTTGAAAGAATTGAATATTCTTCTCACCCTTAAATGACTATCTTTGATGCCTGATTTTCAGCAAGCCTTTGAATTTCTCTGTTTTCAAAAATATTGCTTCCAGGGGGCAGATTGCCGTGGTTTTCTCAAATTAACTCCCAGGCATGCTTATGTAAAAGGGAACTTGGTTAGTAAAATGGACAGGGTTTATTTGTCAGAGGAAATGACTCCAGAAGAACTGTAGACACAAAAGTGCCACTATACGGAAATTGAAGAGCTGAGCTCTTACTCTCAGCTTTAACAATAAAATGCTTTGTGACACTCAGAAACCTCTTTTCACTTTCTGAGACCTCAATTTCTTTAAATCTTAAAACATAACAATAGACTACATTTGTGATTCTCAAAGACAGTTGAACAGAATCATCTTGAGGTTTTTTCTTTTAATTTAAGTTTCCTAGATTCCTCCCCAGAATTTATGACTCTGGCAACCCTACCTGGGAAATTTCCTTGTTCCAATGATTGCCTTACAAAGCAGTAACCGTCAAGGTGCAATTGAAATAGGAGAGTTCCCTGGCCTCCCTCCCAGGATGTGCAACAGGAGTGTGGCTTGGCCCCACCTCAGCTTATGGGAGTGGGAGCATGCAGAGAGGAAGGTGCAGTAGCCTAGTGCTTCTGGGCTCTGGCCCACTGGTAGCATCTAGGGGTGCCTGTGATTCCAGAAGCCCAAGTAGGCCTGTGTTACAGTGCTCTCTTTTAGATTTGCCATCTGCGAATGGTTTAAGTGCTAAACAGCTCAGTGGACCCTCTGCCTTTTTGCAAGGGCAGGGGGTCAGTGCGACAGCTTTCTGTATTCCCAGCTCTTGTCTGGTATCCAGGGAAAATCAGGTCATGCACAGACTTGACGGATGGTGAATATGGGAGTTTTATTGAGTGGTGGAGGTGGCTTTCAGTGGGATGGATGGTGAGCTAGAAAGGGGATGGAGTGGGAAGATGATCTTCCCCTGGAGCTTGGCCATCCAGCAACTGATCTTCTCTTTAACCCTCCCCAGCCAAACTCCTCTCGATGTTCAGATGTTCCTTCTCCTCTCTCTTTCTCTACTGCTCTTCTGCTTTTCTGTTCATCTGCCCATCTGCTCATGGAGCCTGGGGTTTTGGGTTTATATGGGTACAGGATAGGGGGGCATGGTAGACCAAAAGGCAACATTTGGGCAAGAAGACAGGAATTCCTGTTCCCATTTAGAGCTGCGGGTTTCCTGGCTTGGGGGCGGGGTTTTACTGGGGAACCACCTTCTTCTACCCAGTATTTCTTTGTCTCCTGTCCATATCACAACTGGTTTGGTGCCACAGAAAAAAATGTTAGTTCATAATATTTGATGTCAGAAATATGAAGTGTGTTTAAGCTAAGAATACTGTATACAGGCCAGGTGCAGTGACTCACACCTGTAATCCCAGGACTTTGGGAGGCCGAGGCGGGCAGCAGATCACAAGGTCAGAAGAACGAGATCATCCTGGCTAACACGGTGAAACCCTGTGTCTACTAAAAATACAAAAAATTAGCCAGGAGTGGTGGCGGGCGCCTGTAGTCCCAGCTACTTGGGAGGCTGAGGCAAGAGAATCACTTCAACCCGGGAGGCGGAGGTTGCAGTGAGCTGAGACCGCACCATGGCACTCCAACCTGGGCAACAGAGTGAGACTCCATTTCAAAAAAAAAAAAAAAAAATACTGTATACAAATAATAAATACTACATATTGAGACAAAAATGAGATTAAGAAAGTTGCAACATTAATCTATGTAGGAATAATAGATGAAAAAATACATTGTGATGAGCAGATCCCAGAAATCTGTTATTTTTATCTGTTCCAGATGGTTCTGAAGATTAGTGATGAAAAGAAATGGCTGGGCTCTTTCAGCTCAAATATTTTATTTCATGTAAGGCTCTGATTGCTATCACTGATCTGTGATTTCCCTCTATAATAGAGATGAATATTAAATAACCACTCTTCAAATGAAATTGTCCTTTGTTTGATAGTCATACATGGTGGTCATCCTGGATTTCAAAAACTGCTTTAACGAACAAACAGGGAGGGCTATCTCAAGCAGTCTAATATCCATTGCTCTTCACTAGGCAGGGCATGTCCTCAAACTCACAGTTCTCTTTGTATTAGAGGGAGCTTATATGGACATGCCGTCAGATCAAGGCTCCACATTTCAAGCCAATAGACAGATAAACTTTGTGTTTAATCCCTCAGTAGAAAGTGCAGTATTCAAGGTTTTATGAGGTGTTCTGTTATGTCTTTCACTTGAATTTATTGAGCATGTATTGATTATTATTTGTTTAGAACTACACGCAAAACACAAAATCATAATCCTTATGTTCCTAAAGCTGAAAAAGAGGAGACATAACAAAAGAAAAATAAATGACTTTATATCATTATGAGAAAAAAAAATGAGTAAAATGAGCTATACAGATTTTTGAAGAAGGAAGAAATCAGTGGTGGTTAGGACAATCTAGAAAGTCTGTATGATAAGAAAAGATATGCTCTGAGTGAGTAGAATTTGGTTACGCTGGAGATGAAAAACAAAATACAGATGTTGACTGTAAACAAGTACAAGCCAGTCCTTTAGCCATTGACGTCCAAACCCTTGCGAAAAGTTCACCAGGTTCATTATACACTAAAGCATCTGTATTCCATTCCGTACATCCCAGATGTTGTATTTTAATTTTGTCCCTCACTTTTCTGTAAGTTAAATAGAATCTATATTTTATATATATATATATATATATATTATATATATATATATATATATATATATATATGTCATTTTCTTTCTACATAATTCTTTGATAAAATATTGTTTGGGTTTGGGGTTTTTGTTTTGTTTTGTTTTGCTTCTATGAGCACTTTTAGACTCCAATGAAGTCTCACACACTTATTTTCCTAATAACTCCATGTAATCACCATTCCCTCTTCAAAACTATGGAAAAGTATATAACAGGTTATTTTTACTTTTTTCCTTGGCCTACCCTAAAGTTCAGTCATATTGGCATTATTACAGCAGAGCAATGTCTCCATGTGCACTGTTCATTCTAGTTTTTATCTTCATTTCAAAATAGTGGAATCTGTTTTATTATAAGTTTGAAATGGTGAGTTTTAGATAATTGCATATTCTCCTTAAGGATCTACAATTTTCATTCTTTCTCTCAGAACATCTGTATGTCAAAAGGATTTTTAAAATTCCCTTAATTTTACCTAGATTAATGTTTCAACTGCTGTAGTGTCAGTTTGTCTCAATATATAATATTATTATTTGTGTACATAATTTTACTTAAACATAATCTGTACTTCTGGCATTAGATAAATATCATGAATTCATATTTCTCTGTATTACCAAACCAGTTATTCTTTGAGTGTGTCCATAACATAAGGTTATCAGTGGCACATGGAAACGTCTCGGATAGGGTTGCCAGATAAAATACTGGATGTGCACATACATTTTAATTTTACATAAACAATGAATGAAATTTTGTGAATTATGCAGATATGAGTCATACAATATATTGTTTATTTTTAATTCAAATTTAATTGAATCTTCTGTATTTATATTTGCCACACTTGGTGACCTTACCGATATATCATTTTATCAGGCTTCTCCAAAGTTATCTGTTTTGCGTTTTTCTTCCTTTATTTTTCCATCACTTTCTTCCTTTTGCTCCTTGGCTCAGTCAACACAGACTTTTGTACATGCACTCCTGCTTCTGGTTTCTCAAAAGCCATTCTCATCTGGCATTGTATGTATATGTATCTGAAACTTTTCTTACCATTCCTTTATTGTCTGCTCTTAAATCTTCCATTGCTTTCTATTTCTCTTGTTGAGAAAGTCCACATTTCTTACCTTAATTTTCAGGCTCCTTCTTTACTGATTGCATGTTCCTCTTCAATTTCTTTCTCAATAAGTCCCAAAATTAATGTCTCACTCCAAATGCCTTGAGAATTAACCATGCATATTATATATTTTCATCACTTTTCCCTTGTTTCTTTTGTGTCTGTGATAACTTCTCTCTTCTCATCTGATTATCCTGTCAACCTCTGGTACAAATCTTATCTCTTGGATGCTCTCCTATAGTTTTTAATCCTTTTGCAATTACCCTCCTACTGAACTTATCTGTAACAATTATTTAACACATGATTATAATTTGTTTTTTGTTTTGTTTTTGTTTTTGTTTTTTTTTTTGAGATGGAGTCTCGCTCTGTAGGCAGGCTAGAGTGCGGTAACGCAATCTCGGCTCACTGCAACCTCCAGCTCCTGGGTTCAAGTAATTCTCCTGCCTCAGCTTCCCGAGTAGCTGGGACTACAGGTGTGTGCCACCAAGACCAGTTAATTTTTGTGTTTTTGGTAGAGACGGAGTTTCACCATGTTGGCCAGGATGATCTCAATCTCTTGACCTCATGATCCACCTGCCTCAGCCTTCCAAAGTGCTGGAATTACAGGCGTGAGCGACCATGCCCGGCCTTGCACTTTATTTTTAAACAATGTTATGTTCTTTTTGTCTCCTTCATTAAAATACTATTGTTGTTATCGTTTTTAAGATCAAAGCCTACGCCCCACCTTTTTTTTTGAGTGCTGATCAAACAGTCGGTGTCTTAATATGCTTCGGTCGCTATAACAAAATATAATTGACCAGATGACTTAATCTATTTTTTTACAGTTCTGGGGGCTTTGAAGTCCAGGATTTGGTTCCTAATAAAAACCATTTTTCTGTTTGCAAAGGGCCGTCTTCTTGCTGTATTCTCACTTGACCCAGAGAGAGAGAGGTCATCTCTTTCATTTCTCTTCTTATAAGGGCACTAATCTCATTCGTGAGGGCTTCCCTTTCATGACATAATTACCTCCAAACCCCCCTCCCTCAATGCCGTTACCTTGAGGATTAGTGTTCCAAAGTATGAATTTTGGGAGAACACATGATGTCCACAGCAGCAAGCTTCAATAAGCATGTCTTCAACCGAATGGAAGATGATAAGGACCTCTTACTCTAAAGTGCACTGACTTCCATTGAGAAGGAAATGATTGAAGTAGTTTGGGGAAATATGGACCCAGTCATACATCTGCTTTGAATATTTGCTGTGCTGGATAAAGTTTCAATTTGTTACAATCTTAGGAGAGTTTAAGAGGGACACCAGGTCATTATGCTTTCATCATGTAGCTTGTAGGGCAAAGAACCTTTGATGCTCTGAGAGACAGCATTTTTGCTGAGTTCATTTAAGTACTTAGATATCTAAAGGCATGTTCTTTTCATAACTACTCATCTTGGTACCACATCAAGTTTGAATATCTAGGATATGTTGTATCATGGCCATTGAAATAAGTCATTGCGTTATATTTGGCACCAGAGCAGTGGATGACAAAGTTTATACTTGATTGAAGGCATGACATTAGGAAAGTGGACATTTCAGTAATCATTCTGAACTTAGTATGAAGACAAATAATCAGACACAGACACCTTTGATCTACTGACAGGGCCCAGACATGGCCTGATATCTTTGGCTAGTACGCTATCTCTAGAGTTCATATAAATCAATTTACAGGAACATTATTTATTTCTTTCCCTAAGACTATTTGCTAGAATGAGGTCAGAAAGAAAGATTAATATGACACCTAATACTGCAGCAAGAAGAAAACTGGTTTACTATTAGGGTCAAATCTTAAAGAGGTAGGAGTTTTTGCTTTGCCAGAAAATATTAAATGTACAACCTCTCATTAATAATCCTGATGGATCCTATTTAAGAGACCCAGCAGCGCTGCTGCAAAATGACCCAAGCAGAGGCCTTGAGTGTTTGAAATCCTAGGTTGACAATTCCCTTCAGAAACTTCAGTTTTGTCCTCTGAGAATTAGAAAATGCCATGGGGTTTTATAGGAATTAAAACTGAGAGTAGGTGGGTAGTGGTATTTCTCTAGTAGGAGACCCTTGATCAATGGGTGTGTCTGACTCCACACCTTCCCCTGCCTAAGGAACCAAAGTTTAGATCTATGTAGGAACTTGTACAGTACTTTTATATTTTAATGTTCTTTCAAGTGTTTTGCTCATGTTCTTTTTTAAAAAAATCTGCGTATATAAGCAGATCTTACATTATTCTCCCTATATTTTTTCAGAAAAAGCAGCTGAGTCATAGAAGAATTATGTGATACCGTGGAAAGATGACTAAACAGGAATCAGGGAAGTTTGATGAAATTTCCAACTTAGCCACTAACTATTCTATGACCTTGAGCACCCTAGTCCTCTCATATGTAAAGTAAAAATGTTGAACTAGAAGTTCACTGTGTTTTCGCATAACTCTGAAAGTCTGTAATGAAGCCTAGGCAGAGGCAAAATTATAAACATAATTTGGGTTTTTCTGGATGTTAAGTGGTATAGTTTTTCTTGCTTGATCATACTGCTTCGTTCGCAGTTATTTGCAGCATTGATCTTTATATGAAGAAATCTAAATTTCTTTGCCCTTTAAAATCCAATTTAATTTAAAATTTAAATGTATGTGTCTTCGAGTAAATGTTGCTCAACCACCAATGATTTGTTGTAACTGCATGGGGGACATACATAAATCAAAAATGCATTTAGAGCCCTGTCCAAATTATAAATTCAATAACTTGGTTCAAATTATAAATCAAAGGACTACTGTGCAGCTGTCAATCAATCAAAACAGATTAATAACCTCAGCTGAAGTGATTTGATGAACTATAGACGTTATGGAAACTGCAAGACTTCAGCTCTAATTTGAAGGGCTCTTTACAGTGTTGGCAGAAAGCTTCTACCGACTGGAAAATAAGAATAGGGAAATTTATAGAACACATTGCATGGGCTTTACTCCGGCAGTTTTTTTGGTCTCACAATTGCCCTCTTCAGGATGTAGCGTTATCACCATTATCATCTTACAGGTGAGGGACTGAAGATCACAGAGGTGAAGTGGCTTGCCCCATGTCACACGCTGAAAGAATACAGAGCAGGGGTCAAACCACCTGGGGAGTCTTTCTCCAGATACTGATCTCATAACAGCTACATTAGACTGTTTCTTATACAGTTCCTAGCAGAGGAGGGTGACTCATCAATAAAATGTTACAGTTAAATTATCTTCCGTTGCAAACCACATCTAATGGCTAGAGAATATAAAGATTCTGAGAAATCTAAGGCATATTATTTTCATCTTTTTTTTTTTTTTGATAATAAAAAGGCACCTTGAATGATTCTTGCTTAAATGAATTATTTTAGCTTATCAGGGCTCTTCATTCCACCTGCGTGTTTTCCATCACTTAATAAAACTACAAGCTTGCTAAAGTTAGCAGAATTAGAAGCCCTGATTTTCTGTTTAATTTTTATAATGAGCTGCTTGAACCACTTATCCTCTACCTGCAGCTTCTTCCTTCTGCAGATGCAAGAAATGCCTGGCCATGTTATGGGATTTTGTGAGGGTTATAAGCAAAGGATTTCATGCCAATAACTCAGTTTTGTTTCCCATAGATAATAGATGAGGTTTTAGTAATTGGATTTCATAAATTCATTTCAGATGGGTGCCTACTGCAAGACAGCTTCTGTGCTAGCTATCTACACAGGCATTATCTGATCTCATTTTGAAAACAACACTGAGGAGGTGGTTCTTATTAGCATCAAGACTTCTCAAGTCATGGGCTCTATGGAGTTTCTTGGGAAATATAATGAACATGAATGGCCTCTCTTACAGAAACTTAGATGACTCTACTGACCTGGTATTCCAACTTCTGAGAGTAGAAAAGGTAAAACCTCAAACTCTGGCTTCTCAAAGGAAGTATGGTTTCACAAAATCTTACAAAAGTTCAGCCTCTCCACATTGCAGTAACTTTCAGATTCTCCGTAACTCCGTGGCCTCTCAGTGCTCTAAGCATCCTACTCACCACAAGAGGATAGACTATTGTTCACCGAAGAGATAAGAAAATGAGCTTTTAGTTTTTGCCTCACCCAGTACCTCCTACATTACATTTAGCAGTATTAGTGCTTTTATCATTGTTTAGTAGTTGTAGTAGCAGCAGCAGCTGCAGGAACAGCAGCATCAGCAGTAGTACTAGTAAATCCTTGGGATATGTATTTCTAGCCAATAAGCCATGAACCCTTCAAGGCAGCCTGCACCCCTGAGCTCAGGCTCATCTGCAGCCGCCAACCACAGGCAAAATCATGTAGCTACTGCTTGACAAATACAGGAAGTTTATCCCTGGTACGAGAGACCATGAAACATGATGAAAGTAAAGAAAATATTGGTTATTATGAATAGTAAAGATTCATAAGTGCCTTTACCTGTGGAAGACCTTCCCCAACACCCTACCCAAGGTCATTACTCTTCTTAATGCCAATAATTTCCTTGATTTTAAAAGCTTTTTTAGTTTTTTTGTTTGTTTTTTTTAATTGTGGCAAATTGAAAATAGCACTAAATTTACCATCTAAATTATTTTTTATTTATTTTTTATTTTTTTATTTTTTACTTGTTTATACTTTATGTTCTAGGGTATATGTGCACAACGTGCAGGTTTGTTACATATGTATACATGTGCCATGTTGGTGTGCAGCACCCATTAACTCGTCATTTACATTAGGTGTATCTCCTAATGTTTTCCGTCCCCCTCCCCCCACCTCACAACAGGCCCCGGTGTGTGATGTTCCCCTTCCTGTGTCCAAGTGATCTCATTGTTCAATTCCCACCCACGAGTGAGAACATGCGGTGTTTGGTTTTCTGTTCTTGCGATAGTTTGCTGAGAATGATGATTTCCAGCTGCATCCATGTCCCTACTAAATTATTTTTAAGTATACAGTTCAATAATGTTATGGACATTCACACTGTTGTACAACCAAACTCCAAAACTCTTCTTGTCATGCAAAGCCAACTCTTTATGCAATTTCCCCTCTCCTCAGCCCCTGGTAACTACCATTTAATTTTTTGTATTTTATAAATTTGATTACTCTGATACCTCATATAAATAGAATTATACAGTATTTTTGTTTTTAAGACTAGCTTATTTCACTTAGCATAGGATCTTCAAGGTTTATATCCATGTTATGCCACAGATCAAAATTTTCTTCCTCTTTAAAGCTGAATCATATTCTGTTTTATGAATATACCGCATTTTGTTTGTGCATTCATCTATCAGTGAAACCTTTGGTGGCTTCTGCATTTTTGCTATTATGAATAATGCCTCTGTGAACATAGGTAATAGATAATACTTTCCTTGAGTTTATTTTTAATTTTATTGTGAACAAAAATATTTCTATACAGTATATTATTTAACTTGTTATTGTAGAAAATTATATTCTGAGTTGCATCCATGCTTGCCAAAAAAACCTTATTTTCACTTTAACTCAAATTGCACTATATAATGCCATCTATTCTACTGATGATGTACATTGGATTATTTCATTTATTTTCTTGCTAATGTGAATGTGCTAATTTGAAAATTCTTCTACGGCATCCTAATGTGTCTTCAACAGACTTGCTACTCAACAGTGACTAAAATACTACAGACATCAGCATCACTTTGAGTTTATTGAAAATTCAGAATACCAGGCCTCATCTGACCTCCAAATCAGAATATTTCATTTGTTAAGAACCCAGTGGAATTTGTAGGTACATTAAAGTTTGAGAAAAACTTCTGTAGAGCAGTCCTAACCTATGAGATAGCCACTAGAAACATATTCTATTGAGCTCTTAAATTGTGGCTAGTCTGTGCTGCAATATGCCGTAAGGATAAATTACATAATAGATTTCAATGACAATATAAAAAAGTAAAATAGCTCAATAATTTTTACATTGATAGCATATCAATATGGTAATCTTTCATAAATATTGGGTTAAAGTGTTTATTTAAATTACTTTTATCAGTTTATTATTCCTTTCATAATATTATTGCCAGAACATTTTAAATTACAAATGAGGCTTAGAATAAAATTCTGTAATACACAGTTGCTCACAAATAGCAGGCGTACTTCTGTGCTATAACTTAGATATATCTTTTATCTAGTCTGTTTTCACTCAACATAATTTGAACTTCATTATTATTTTACATAGTCAAAATTATCAATATGTGTTGAGAGTTTCCACGTTTCCCATTTTATTGCTCACCAAATAATTTTTTTAAATTTTCGTGGGTACCTAGTAGGTATATATATTCATGAGGTATATGAGATGTTTTGATACAAGTATGCAAAGTGAAATAAGCACACCATGGTGAATGGGATATACATCCCCTCAAGCATTTATCCTTTGAGGTACAAACAATCCAATTACCACTCTAAGTTATTAAAAAATGTACAATTAAGTTATTTTTGACTATACACACCCATATGTGCTATTAAATAGTAGGTCTTATTCATTCCTTATAACTATTTTTTTGTACCCATTAACCATCCTCACCTCCACACCCAGTTTCACTACCCTTCCTATCCTCTAGTAACCATCCTTCTACTCTCTAGGTTTATTAGTTCAATTGTTTTGATGTTTAGACCCCACAAATAAGGGAAGCATGTGTGTTTTTTCTATGCCTGTCTTATTTTACTTAACATAATAATCCAGTTTTATCTTTGCAAATGACTGAATCTCTCTTATTTATGACTCAGTAGTACTCCATTGTCCATATGTACCACATTTTCTTTATCTATTCATCTGTTGATGGACACTTCATTTGTTTCTAAATCTTAGCTATTGTAAACAGTGTTGCAACAAACATAGGAGTGCAGATATCTCTTTAATATATGCATTTCCTTTCTTTGGGGTATATACCCAGCAAGGGGATTACTGGATCATATGGTAGCTCTGTTTTTAGTTTTTTGAGTTCCCTCCAAACTTTTCTCCACAGTGGTTGGACTAATTTACGTTCCTACCAACCATGTACAAAGGTTCTCTTTTCTCCACATTATCACTGACATTTGTTATTGCCTGTCCTTTGGATATAGGTCATTTTTACTAAGGTGAGATGTTATCTCATTGTAGTTTTGATTTGCACTTCTCTGATGGCAAATGATGTCGAGCACCTTTTCATATGCCCGTTTGCCATTTTTTGTCTTCTTTTGAGAAATGTGTATTCAGTCTTTTGCCCTTTTTCTATCAGATTATTAGATTTTTATCCTAGAGGTTTGTTTAAGCAACTTACATATTTCTGATTATTACCTCTTGTCAAATGGGTAGTTTGCAAATATTTTCTCCCATTCTGTGGATTGTCTTTTCCCTTTGTTGATTGTATCCTTTGCTGTGCAGAAGCTTTTTAACTTGATGTGATCCCATTTTTCCAGTTTTGCTTTGGTTGCCTGGGCTTGTGAAGTGCTGTTCAATAAATTTTTGATCAGACTAATGTCCTGGAGATTTCCTCAATATTTTCTTGTAGTGTGTTCATAATTTGAAGTCTTAGATTTATCCATTACTTCAAAATCCATTTTGATTTGATTTTTGTATATGGTGAGAGACAGGAGTCTAGTTTCATTCTTCTGCATATGGTTATGCAGTTTTCCTAGCACCATTTATTGAAGAGACTATGTTTTCTCCAGTGTATTATCTTGCCACCTTTGTCAAAAATGAGTTCACTGCAGGTGTGTATTTGTTTTTGGGTTCTCTATTCTGTTCCATTGGTCTGTGTGGCTCTTTTTATGCCAATATCATGCTGTTTTTGTTACTACAGCTCTGTAGTATAATTTGAAGTCAGGTGATTTGAATTCTCCAGTTTTGTTCTTTTTGCTTGGGATAGGTTTACCTTTTCTGGGTCTTTTGTGGTTTCATGTAAATTGTAGGTTGTTTTTTCTCTGTTTCTCTGAATAATGTCATCGATATTTTCATAGTGATTGCATTGAATCTGTAGATTGTTTTGGGTAGTATGAACATTTTAACAACATTGATTCTTCCAATCCATGAGCATAGAATATCCCTCCTTGCGTGTGTGCAGGTGTGTGTGTGTGTGTGTGTGTGTGTCCTCTGCAGTTTCTTTCATCAGTGTTTTATAGTTTTCATTACAGGGGTCTCTCACTTATTTGGTTAATTCCTAGGTATTTAATTTTATCAGTGGCTATTGTAAATGGGTTTACCTTTTATTTCCTTTTCATATTATTCACTGTTAGCATATGGAAGTGCTACTGATTTTTGTATGCCGATCTTGTATTCTGCAACTTTACTGAATTTGTTGATCAGTTCTAATCATTTCTTGGTTAAGTCTTTAGGCTTTTCCAAATATAAAATCATATCATTTGCATACAGGGGTAATTTAACTTCTTCCTTTCCAGTTTGGATGTCCTTTATATTTTCTCTTGTGTTCTTTCTCTTGTGTGCTTGCTAAAACTTCCAGTAATATGTTGAATAACACGGGTGACAGCGGGCATCCTTTTCATGCTTCAGATCTCAGAAGAAAGTCTTTCAGCTTTTCACCATTAAGTATTATACAAGCTGTGGGTTCACCATATATGGTTTTATTGTGTTGAGGTGTGTTTCTTCTCTCCCCACTTTTTTTAGGGATTTTATCATGATGGAACGTTGCATTTCATCAAATGTTTTTTCAGCATCAGTTGAAATCATCTTATGCTTTTTATCTTTCATTCTGTTGATATGATGTATCACATTAATTGATTTGTGTATGTTAGGCCATCCTTACATCCCAGGGATAAATCCCACTTGTCCAGAATGAATGATCTCTCTAATGTATTGTTGAATTCTATTTGCTAGTATTTTGTGAGGATTTTTGCATCAATATTCAACAGATACATTGGCCTGTAGTTTTTTTGTTTTGTTTTTTTGTTCTTTATTTTTTATTTTTTGACATGTTTTTGGTTTAGGTGTCAGGGTAATACTGGCCTTGCGGAATGAGTTTGGAAGTATACCCTACTCCTCTATTTTTTTAATAGCTTGAGTAGAATTGATATTAGTTCTTTAATGTTTGGTAGAACTCAACAGTGAAGCAATAGGTCTTAGGATTTTCTTTACTGGGATATATTTTATTATGGCTTCTATCTCGTTTCTTGTTATTGGTTTGTTCAGGTTTTGGAATTCTTCCTGGTTCAATCTTGGTAGGTTGTATGTGGCTAGGACTTTTCCATTTCTTCTAGATTTTCCAATTTATTGGCATATACTGGCTCATATTAGCCCCTAATGATCCTTTGAATATCTGCAGTATCAGCTGTAATGTCTTCTTTATTATTTCTGATTGTATTCATTTGGATCTTCTCTTTTTTGTTTAGTTTGGCTAATGGATGGTCAATTTTGTTTAACTTTTCAAAAAGACAACTTTTTATTTCATCAATCTTCTGTTTTTTTAAATTTCATTTTTTTCTGTTCTGATTTTATTTTTTTCTACTAATTTTGAGTAGAGTTTGCTCTTGCTCTATAGTTCTTTAAGATTCATTATTAGGTTGTTCATTTGAAGTTTTTCCTCTTATTTGATGTAGGCACTTTTAGCAATAAACTTCCCTCTTAGTGCTGCTTTTTTGTGTTCCATAGGATTTGATATCTTGTATTTCCAGTGTTATATGTTTCAAAGAATTTTTCAATTCCTTTTTTAGTTTCTTCAGTGACTGACTGGTCATTCAGAAGCATATTGTTGAATTTCCATGCTTTTGTATAATTTCCAAAATTCCTCTTGTTATTACTTTCTATTTTTATTCCATTGTGATCAGAGAAGATGCTTGATATTTCAATTTTTTGAATGTTTTAGGACTTGTTTTGTGATCTAAAGTCTAGTCTATCCTTGAGAGTAATTCGTATGCTAAGGAGAAGAATGTTTATTCTGCATCCATTTGGTGAAATGTTCTGTAAGTACCTACTAGATTCATTTGGTCTATAGTGCAAATTAAGTCTGATTTTTTTGTTGTTGTTGTTTATCCTCTATTTGGAAGATCTGTCCAATGCTGTAAATAGGTTGTAGAGGTCTCCAGTTGTTATTGCGTTGGGGCCTATTTCTCTCTTAAGCTCTAGTGATATTTACTTTTTATATCTGGGTACTTCAGTGTTCAGTGCAGATATATTTAAAATTGTTATATCCTCTCACTGAATTGACCCCTTTACCTTTGTATAGTAACATTTTTTTCTCTCCTTATAGTTTTTGTCTTGAAATCTCTTTTGTCTAATATAAGCATAGCTACTCCTGCTTTTTTTGGTTTCCATTAACGTGGAATATCTTTTTTGATTTTTTAAAAAATTTCAGCGTATGTGTCTTTATAGATTAAGTGTGTTTCTTGTAAGCACTGGACCAATGAGTCTTGTTTTTTCATCCATTCATCTATTCGAAGTCTTTTGATCCGAGAGTTTAGTTCATTTACATTCAATGTTATTATTGATAAGTAAGGACTTACTTCTGCTATTTTATTATGTGTTTTGTGGTTTTCTCTTTCTTCTTTCCTTCCTGTATTTTTCTATGAAGTTAATTTTTTCTAGTAATATGATTAAGTTTCTTGCTTTTTATTTTTGTGCATCCATTGTATGTTTTTTGGTTTGAGGTTATAATAAGGCTTGCAAATACTATCTTATAACCCATTATTTTAACCTGACAACAACAACACTATTTGCATAAACAGAAAAAAAATAAGGAAAAGGAAACATAATAAAACTACATCTTAACTTTGTCCCCCCACTTTTTAACTTTTTGTTGTTTCTATTTATATCTTATTGTACTATGTCTTAAAAAGTTGTTGTAGTTATTGTTTTTGATGGGTTCATAGTTTAGTCTTTCTACTTATGACAATAGTAGTTTACATACCACAGTTACGGTGATATTATATTCTGTGTTTTTCCATGTACTTTATGTGTACCTTCAGGTGATTATTTATTGCTCATTAATGTTCTTTTCTTTCTGATTGAAACACTCCCTTTAGCATTTCTTTAGGAAAGGTCTGGTATTGATGAACTACCTCAGTTTTTGTTTGTTTCACAAGGTCTTTATTTCACCTTTATGTTTGTTGGATATTTTTGCCAGATGTACTATTCTAGGGTAAAAGTTTTCTTCTTTCAGCATTTTATATGTGTCATGCCACTCTCTGCTGGATTGTAAGTTTCCCAGTGAAAAGTCTGCTTCCAACCATATTGATGCTCCATTTTATGTTAGTTGTTTCTTTTCTCTACTGCTTGTAAGATCCTTTCCTTATCCTTAACCTTTGAAAGTATGAATATTAAATGCTCAAGGTAGTTTTCTTTGGTTGAAATCTGTGTTCTATTCCCTTCTTGTACTTGCATATTAATCTCTTTCCCTAGGTTTGGGAAGTTATCTGTTATTATACCTTTGAATAAACTGTCTACCCATATTTCTTTCTCAACTTCCTGTTTAAGGCCAATAACTCTTAGATTTGCAATTTTAAGGCTGTTTCCTAGATCCTGTAGGCATGCTTCATTATTTTGTATTCCTTTGTCTTTTGTCTCCTCTGACTGTATTTTCAAATAGACTGTCTCTAAGCTGACTAATTTTTTCTTCTGCTTGGTTCTGCTATTAAAGGACTCTGATTCATTCTCCAGGACACCAGTTTCATTTCTCAGCTCCATAATTTCTGCTTGATTATTTTAAATTATTTCAACCTTTTTGTTAAATTTATCTGACAAAATTTTGCATTTCTTCTTTGTGTTTTCTTGAAATCGTTGTGCTTTTCTAACACAGCTATATTAAATTCTCTGACAAAAGGTCTTATAATATCTGTTTCTCCAGGATTTGTCCTTGATGTTTTATTTAGTTCATTCAATGAGGTTGTGTTTTTCTGGATGGTGTTGATGTTAGTAGATGTTTGATGTTTGGACATTGAAGAGTTAGGTAATTATTGTAGCCTTCACTATCTGGGCTTATTTGTAGCCATCATTCTTGGGAAAGCTTTCCAGAACTTGGATGTTGTGATTTAACCTGTATTTGCTTTGGGGGCACCCCAAGCCTAGTAATACTGTGGTTCTTGCAGATTCATACAGGTACCACCTTCATGGTCTTTGACAAGATCTGGGGGAATTATCTGGATTACCATACAGAGATTCTTTTTCTATTCCCTTACTTTCTCTCAAACATACAGAGGCTCTCTTTTGCTGTTTCAGCCACCTAAAACTGGGGGCAGAGTGGCATAAACACCCCTGTGTCCACCACCACTATGGCTGCCCTGGGTCAGACCCGAAGCCAGTACAGCACTGGGTCTCACCAGAGCCTACTACAATGACTCCCTGGCTACTCTCTATGTTTGCTCAAGGCTCTAGGGCTCTACTATCAGCATGCAGCAAAGCCAACCAGACATGTGTCTTTCCCTTCAGGATGGCAAGATCCCCCAGGCCCAGGGTGGGTCTAGAAAAGCTGTCTGGAAGTAGGGAATTGGAGTCAAAAACCTTAGTCTACCTTGTGTTCTATGTATTGTGGCTGAGCTGGCACTCAAACTACAAGATGCAGTCCTTCCCATTCTTTTCTCCCCTTTCCAGAGGCAGAGGAGCCTCACCCCATAGCCACTGCCACCCTAGACCACGAGGAGTACTGCAAGACTACTGCTGATATTCCCTTGAGGCCCAAGATCTTTTAAGTCAGCTTGTTGTGAATACTGCCTGACCTGGGACTCAACCTTCAGGGTAAAGAGCCTCTCTCTGGCCCAGGGCAGGTCCACAAATGCCATCCAAGAGTCAAGTTCTTTAATTGGAGACCCCAATGGCCTGCTTAGTGCTCTGATCCCCTGTGACTGTGCTGATACCTGAAGCCAGAGAGTCTTAGAGGCTCACCCAAGGCCCGCAAGCTAGTATCTGGGAATTACTGCTGGTTATTTAGGGTCGAAGGGCTCTTCGGGTAGCAGGTGATAAATGCTTCCAAGACTATGTCCTTTCCCTCAAAGCAGTGGTTCCCCTCTGGCCAAGGATGTGCCTAGAAATGTCATCCAGGAGCTTGGACCTGGGACAGGGGCCTCACAACTCTGACCAGTGCCCTATCCTGCTGTAGCTGAGCTTGTATCCTAGATGCAAGACCAAGTCCTTTGAACTCTTCTCTTTCCCCTCAAGTGGAAGGAATGGGTCTCATTTTGAGCAACAAGCTGTGAAGCCTGAGTTTAGGGGAAGGGTGAGGCCAACACTGCCTTGGCTCCTGTAACTGGTGTCTCAGTATATCCCATGCTCCCCCAGTCCACTGTCTCTGGAGCTAGTTCAGCACTAAGACTTGAGTAAGAATTGCAGTCCTTATGGCCTAGACTGCCTATCAAGTTTACTTGGAGACACAGAAGCTATAGCCTCCAGTGGTGAGGTTTGCAGCCATTCAATTTTAGACCTCTAGGATCAATAATTTCCCTCTGGCTAGGGCTGGCCAGGGCTGGTTTAAATGCTCCCTCCATGGCTAGAGCATTAGCTCAGTTTGGCCCAACTTTCCTTTCTGCCGTAACAGGCCAGCATTTAGCTAAATGCTTCACAATTGACTCTCCCTCCCCCAGCACCCAGAGAAACTGTCCACATCAGGCATCCCACTGTGCGCATGTGTACGTGGGGAGAGGGTGGGCGTCAGTGATTCAGAAGCGTTATTTTCTATCTTTTCAGTGCCTTTTTTAGTGATATGGAGTTAAAACCAAGTACTATGAGTGCTCACCTGATTGTTATTTTTTATGAAGTTGTTTTTTCTGTGTAGATAGTTGTTAAATTGGTGTCCTTGCAGGCAGGACAATCGGTGCAGCTTTCTATGCCACACTCTTTCTCCTCCAATGTATTATTGCTCACCATTTCTTCATGTATTTCCAATTCTTCTTCTAAGATCACTTTTCTTATATAGTCTATTCTTTGTAATTTTATCTAATTAATAATCAATTAATGGTAAACTCCATTTTTGTTTTTCTGAACACATCTGTTTTAATCTAATTCTTGATAAACAATTTTAATACAAATAAACTTCTAGGTTGAATTTCATTACCTTTCTAATTTTTGAGGATATTAGTCCTTTACCTGGTGACTTTCATTCTTGCTAAAAGCTCAGGTTTTTGTTGAAATTCGATTGGTAGAAAGATAACTTGGTTTTAATTGAATTTTTTTTAACATGCACATTTATTGTCCTGTATTGCACAATAATAAATTCTCGTTTTATATCCCTTAATTTTTCCTCAATCTGAGACTTTGGATCTAGTCTATTCTTCCTTGCATAGTTATCTTCTCTTTATAAATGTAAATCATAACTCTCTCCAGTGCCTTCCCACTCTATTCCCAACTTCTTACCTTAGCCACCATACCAAAACTATGATCTATGCCTGTAGAATTTCCAAGTCTCTAGGTTGTAGACTTAAGGCCTTGTTCATTTTGCCACTGACAATTTCATTTATTCCTCCTCTTCTTTCTCCTCCTCTTGTTCTTCATCTTCCTCTTCTTCTAAAATTTAAGCATTAATTTATGTATGAAAACTTCAATAATTGTAACTGTGTAGTTTGATGAATTTGTGCGTATGTAAATATTTTATATATATATGGACACATGTAATATACATATACTACATGCACACACTATATGTATGAATACAAATACACACGTACAGACATACATATATGTAACTACTACCTATATCAAAATTTAGAACATTTGTAACATCCTAGCAGGCTCCCTTTTCCCCCGTATAGTTTTTATGCCACAGAGACAAATTTTATTCTCACCTTTATTAAGATACATTTATTTTGCTTGGTTTTGAATATTTTTTAATGGAATGATACTATATGCATTCTTTATATCTGATACTCTTCTTCAATATTTTATAAGATTCATCCGTTGTTTTGTATAGTAGGGATACATTCATTTTAATTTATATGTAGTATTCTCTTGTGTGAATATTCCAGAATTTATTCATCAATTATTCTGTTGGTAAACATTTGCATTATTGCCATTTTCTTGCTGTTATGAACAAAGCTGCTGTGAACATCTTGTGCATGCTTTCGGTGGGCATACACATTCACTTTGTGGGGTTATATAAATAGGCAAGAAAATAATTCCTGGGTCACAGAATATATGCATGTTTAGCTTTGAAAGACATTGAGAAACAAGTTTTGTTTTCAAGCAATTCTATCAATCTGAATTCCAGTTGTTCTACATCCTTGCCAATGCTTAGTATCTTTAGCTATTTTACTGTAGCCATCCTGTTGCTGAGTCCTATTTTTAACTTTTTTTGAGGCCTTATGACTGTTTCCAAACTGCAAACAATCAACAAGTAGTAGGTAGAACTTAGATCCTGAATTACTGAATTATACGTTAGCAGTCACAATAATGTAAGCCAAAAAATAGGGACGGAGAAACATCCAGAATAGCTCTCTTGTGCTCTCTCTTGCTCTCTGTCTCTGTCTGTTTGTCTGCCTCTCTCCCCCCCCCATATATATACACACACACACATACACACACAAAATCCCCTTTGTAATATACATATTTATTTAATTATATATTACTATATATATTACATATATAAATATATATTTATTATCTTATTGAGTACAAATGATTAAAAATGGGATAAATGATGTACCTACTTGTAATATATATTTATTTAATTATATATGTAGTTAAATATATGTATTTAATTATATATCACATAGATACATATATTACATATATAAATATATATATTTATTATCTTACTGAAGTACAGATGGATTGAAAAAATGGGATAAATGATGTAACTACTTGTTAATTACTGTAATTTGTATACCAGATAGAAGCCTAGCTGCAACACAGACCAAATTACCGGGATATCAATTTCAATTAACATGTGGATTTAAACTATTGGCAGGAGACTACAGAGGCACTATGGGTATTAAAAAACAGTGAGGATTGAGCAGGCTGTCTTCTCCTGGTCCTAACACTCACAGAGAGGGAGTTAGAACTAAACATAAATTATTCTGAAAAACATCAAAGAAAGCAGAAATTCCAAAAGAGTTATAAAAATGAAAGCCACAATTGTTCCATGAGGTCAACAGAAGGAGATTTTTTGTAGCTTCAATTGTAGGAATCAGAGATAATGAATGAAGAATATGCTATTTTACTTGTTTCTTGGGGAAAGCAGTAGATTTCAATCGGTAAAATTAAAAGTTGGGTTTTTTTTTTTTTTTTAAGTTGAAGAAACAGCATCAGAAAAGACTAACTTCATGTTATAAAAGTATAGATTGATTGATTCATTGATTTTAAGTAGCAAGATCAGTTTTCTTTGGTTGAAATAAAAAGTTACTGAATAATAAGATAGATCCTGGCATAGAGATGGAATAATTACAGACTAAATAGTAGAACAACAGAATGATGAAAGAATAAATGAATGAGTCTATTCATGAGTGAATAATCAATAAATTAGTAACAGAAGGTTTTTGGCTCACAGTTCTCCAGGGGTCCCTTGCATTGTTGCATGTTTCGTGAGTAAACCACTGACTGCCCCTTTTCTCCCCCCAGAACTCTCTTCTCAAGAATGTTTTTATAGTGAATAGTTTTGTAAAATAGACGTTTTTCAGAAATGAAATGAAGTTTTGCTTACTGTCCAATACAATAAGGAGAATGTCTTCTGGGCAGATTTGTTTGCAGGACATTTAAGAAGCTTCAGATTCCCTGAGCTCTGGGTTGCTTGCTGTGATGCACACTCACTGCAATGCAGTGTCGCTGCTCCTCCACAATGAACTTGCAGGACTTTAGGGGCAAGTGCAGATGCAAAAAGAGTGCTCACACTTCTTTCTGTGCCATGAGTAAGAAATATCTCTATCTCAAACCCAGGTGTTTCATGTATTCTACTAGCATCCTTGTAACTGGCAGACTAGCTGGTTAGCTTCCAAGTAGCATAAAATCTCAGACTATTCTTGACAAAAGTAAACTTAAAAAAAATGAAAAGCTAGATCAAGAAGCTTGGTTGACTTTTAAGAGGTTGCACTGAATTTAGCATTTAAATTACTTTTCAATGGAAAGTAATTGTTTTGGAAAAGGAGGTTATTATATTTACAAAGGAACAAAAATGACTGTACCTTGAAATACTCTATTACAATTTGTGAGTTTAAATATACAAACAAAAAGAAACTATATTCCTAAGAATGAAGAAATCTGGATTCTGGACCACTAGGTCTTCGTAAAAATCTAACTTTGTCACTGCACATACCTGGGTTTTAATATTATCATCTGTAAAATTAGTTGCTACACGGTTTCTGGGTCACTAGATCTAAACTTTCATTTGCTCTCATGCTGCTACCTCAATATCCAGACAACTCCTGTGTTATACTAAAGACAATCCTCAGTATTTATAGCTTGGATAGTGGTCTAAATTTTTAACAAATGCCACATAGCAGACCTCTACACAAGATACTTTCCCCTAACAGAGAAAATACTCATTTTTATTTGTTGATCTAGAATGTTGATCTTTAAAAAAAAGAGAAAGAGAGAGAGAGAGAAAGCACCAAATACAAGGCACTTTTCTTAGATTATTTTTGTAATTAGAATAATACAGAGCTGCTCGGGTGCGGTGGCTCACGCCTGTAATCTCAGCACTTTGGGAGGCTGAGGCAGGTGGATCACCTGAGGTCAGAGGTTTGAAAGCAGCCTGGCCAACATGGTGAAACCATCTCTACTAAAAATACAAAAAATTAGCCGGGTGTGGTGACAGGCACTTGTAATCCTGGCTACTCTGGAGGTTGAGACTGGAGAATCGCTTGAAACCCACAGACAGAGGTTGCAGTGAGCCGAGGTCACGCCACTGAACTCCAGCCTGGGCAACAAGAGTGAAACCCCTTCTCAAAAAAAAAGAATAACATAGAGCTACACTTTTGCCCTATTATATTTTTACTATGACATATATAATATGTAACATATAATATAATAAATGTTTTATATATATCTAATTCTATATTTGTCATCTTTTTAATCCGGAAACATCTATACGATGCTCTTTTAATCACAGGTCTGCTAGATCAATAGGGATTTGGCCACAAGAAATATATAAAATACAGAACAACTGAAGTGTTACCTAAGATTTATTTTTTAGAGTTTTCCCACACAAAATATTCACCTAGAAGGAGTAGACATAAGATAAACTATTAGAATTCTCTCTGTCATTTCGATCTCTTATTCTCTGAAATGTTTGAGGGAATAAAAGTACAAGAAAACGTATTTACCATATTTCCTTAGAAAGGAACTATAAATTACTTACTCAAATGTATTCACCAGAAATACAGCCTGCTGTTACCCTTCTGGGACAATATCTATTTTAGTTATTTGTTAGAAGTTATTAGTATTCTTCAACATTTCTCATTTGAGCATTTTATCCTAAAAGGTATGGATGCCAACTATACAAATCGAAAACTGTACAGAGAACACTTCATGTTCCATCTAAATATATTTGTCACTTGTATGGAAGCTGTAATCTCAAAAAAGGACACAGCAAGGTTCCTTAAATGTTAGTCCTTCATAGATGATTGCTCGTAAATGAAAGCTATTTTAAAATGCCTTGTGCGCCAGCATAACTTCAGACCACTTGGCTTTTCTCACAGAAAAAAAAAAAAATGGTGGCAAAGACAAGGGAAGGAAAGAGTCTTTTTATATTATGGGCAAAATTAAGAAATGCAATGTCATACTCGTACCTCAGATAATTATGGATTTACCACTATTCCAGTAAGTTAGAGGAGAGGTTGTGGCCATTTCCTGGAGTGTATATCATTTATATCACTTAGTCCCCTTTACTGTTTTAATTTTTACCGGAATAAATTCCCGGATACTGATGGGCCATCAAGGGTTGCGTATATATATGTGTTTGAACATGTATTAGCCAGTATGTTACATTACAGTTTTGAAATTCTTTGTCTAGATTGTATTACATGTCATGGATAACTTCTAGAAGACACATGTTATAATATGTCTGCCTTTGATAAATCCAGAGTCACTGGGAAAATCAGAAACATTGAAGAGTAACATAGCAATATATTAATAAGTCTACAGAGATTCCATTCTTAGGTCCATGATAATGTGATCACCACTGTGTATGTGGTAGGAGTTGAAACAGACAAAGATGATCAGTTATGGCTGGAATGGTTGGTAGAGCTTAATGGAAAAGCTGAAGCTCAGTTGACCTTGAATGCAGACAGAATTTAAAGAATCAAAAAAGAAGCAAGTGATTGAATTAATATATGAAGAATGAGTGAATGAACGAATGAAGAGAAAAGGCAGCAGTAAGGTGGAAATGAATAGCCAGATAGAAGGCATTTTACATAATAAATATATGTTAGAACATATTGTTGGGACTTATCAATAAACAAAATGTTTACCTTCTAGTCTCATAAAAACTACAATACAGTGGCAGACTAATAGGCTTATGCAAGTGATTGAGGCCAGAATGTGTTACATACATTCCAGAGTGTATTAAGAAGTAAAAATAAATACAAAAGACATCATATTAAAGTGAAAAGTAACCTCAGAGGTCACATAGATCAGTCACATTGTATATAAGATACTCCAAGTGCAGAAGTGTCAAGAACTTAACCAAAGTGACACAGACTTTAGTATCAGTGCAAAAAATGGAAACTGAATTATAAGATTTGGTATGGTATTCTTTCAGCCACATCAAAAATCTCAACAGAAAGCTTAGGACCAGATAATGGAAAATCTTAAAAGTGAGTCTACAATAGTAGACCTAATAAAAGTAATATTATAAGATGCTTTGCTAAAGAGTATCTTTTGTGTCTGCAACTTATATGATTACATTTAGAAATAATAAGTAGCAATTTTCTTAATTTATATTTATATTAAATGGCATACATTATGGTATTTTTCTTTCACCTTATTTGATTTCTTTCTAAGTTTATTGCACTGGTTTTTATATAAGGTATTGATCATGCATTACATAGAATTTTTCAGAACCAGAACCAATAATAGACAATATCAAGCATGAAAAATGATCTATGTATACATCTTATATGACACATATTGTAAATATTTTTCACAGGCATGTAAATTCTATTTCAAAAGTAATTATAAGGCAAGAAATAAATTGTTTAAAAGACAGGGGTAATTTTCTACACTTAGTTTTCTTACTGCCCCATATGTACTCTCGGGGGTTCTCAGAGAGACTTCCTTATGAAATAGTTATTTATTGCTCCGGATACATAGGGTATATGTTACAGAGAGAGGATAAAACAATTACGTCTTTCATGCCTTGTAAGGACAATCAAGGAAAGCAAGATGAATCGTCACAAGTTCAGAAAGAGGAAAACTTCTGAGATTTCTCAGCAATGAATTCCCTGGGGGACCCGCTGGTTTCCTGCTGGTAGAAGTTCTGTTGTCAGAGTCTTTCATTTGAGCAATGCCACTGTCCTATTTATAGAACACCTGAAGAGATGATTCAGAGCAAAGAGAAAACTGTTAACTATAGAAAGAATTTATAAAATTTTACTAGAATGCCTAAATCTAGTGACATAGGAGGGTGAAAAATACAATCATTAAACAGTGTGACATAAACCTCCTTGTAGTCAATGCTTAGTAGAGTATCTGATACAAAATATGCTTCAATTAAATAATGATAAAAGAATGAATTCATTAATGGCCTTACAACTGTACATGTAAGATATTCTGCAACTGACTATGTAAAAATGTTTAGTCAGTAGCACACCATTTCTCCCCATACAATGAGTCATTCTACAAGGGAAAAATCACACCCTTTATTTTTATACTACTGTGAAGATACAGAAACTCTCTGCAGATATTAAAGAAGATAAAATGAAAAAACATTACACACCAGATTGTTGATAAGTTAGAAGCATACACTTAGTGTTAATTTTATTAAAACAAATAATAAATAATATCAGGCTTTAACTAGCTTTGAGTATTATGATTGAATTGAGGACCCGAAATAATAACCCAGGGAAGGGTTACATAGGATTAGAACAGTCCACCACATAGATTTAAATATTCCAAAATATTAGTGAAAATATTGCCAAATGCAATACATCCATTAATAGAATAATGTTAGTTGATTTTTAGAATCACAACCTAATGACATTATGGGGAAAAATGAATCTAAATGTATTAGAGGTGATTTAGCTTACCTCACCTTGATGGTGAATTGTTTCTCTAATTTACTCTGTAGTCTTGCAAATAATTTAACTCTGTTTCTCAATTCTTTCTACTTAAATGTATACTAATTTCAGGGAGTTTATGGGGAAAAATGCAAAATGATGAAGTAACTAAGTTTTTAAATGTGGCAGTCAATTGAATTTCTCATTTTATAGATAAAATATAAAAAATCATAACACCATCTGTCTCAATTAGCACAAGTCCAGCAGGCAAATAAAATAAAAATAAGCAAATAAATAAATAAAGATTTTTGCAGGAGGGAAAAAGATATACCCAATTGGTTTTCATGGTATGACAGCAGTCATTTATAGTAGACAATTAGGGTACTGGGGGAGTTACAGGAGTTATGGGCCCTAATAATTTTAGAGTGAAGTTTCAGACCAAGAGAAGCTCAGGCTTGATTTGTTGAAACAAAATAAAAAACATTACTTACTATGTGTAGTAACTTACCTACTAAGGAAGGGCACACTAATTATATGATGATTAGGAAATTGCTGAGAATATATAATAAGAAAAGTCCTTTAAAGTCACTTATCTCCTGAAATGTTGTAGACATTTATTAGATATACACTAGTAAGTAGAGTCATCATTATGTGCTTGCTATACTGAGCTAGGTTACAGCACACAGGTGTTTCAAATCCAAATGTGGGTGAGAATGACTATAACCTTCACTCAAAGTCACTTTACCTTTGGATTCTTGGGGGTCTTCAAGTAAAAAAGTTAAAGTTATAAACCAGGTAATAAAAACAGCGAGTGGAAAAGTTTCCCCATTGCCTACCTTATGACTCAAAGAATTGCATCTGACTCTTGGTGATCTTAGCAGGTTATACAACAGAGTGAGATACCCATGAGCTTGGAGAATCATAGAACTGTAGGCCCACTGCTGTTACACTTCAGCCATATCAGCACTCAGCAACAGCTTATAAAGCCATCCACGAAAACTGTTTGGCTCCTCAGAAAGTTATGGCATCATGGAGGCCTCACACATGATCACTGGATCCAGAAAATCTTGGTATGAGGACACTGGGGCCATCTCCCACTATCTACATTTGTACTTGAGAACGTAGAGAATTTTCACTCAGGTATACATAGAGGCATTCCACAAGGATCACAGACTATGACCTAACACACCTCCATTTTCACCTTTGTCTTCGTTTTATAGATGGAGACATTCAAATTCATTAGGCTACATACGTGTTTTAAAGTCATAGAGTTAGTGAGAGCGAGACCTATTTTCCCCTGTGGTTAGTAAGAGACTTGATCTGGCAACCTTATTTAACCACTCTGCAGTATTGTCTTTCCAACAGATACAAAGATTATCTGCCCCGGATAATCGAAATAGCCATCAGACTGCTTGGACCCATGGAAATGATAACTAGCTTAATGAAAGAATTCCCTGTATGACTTTCAGAAGGTTCTATGACTTCTCTGTACCTTAGGTTCCTCATTAATAAAATGAGGAGAGCAATGGTGCCTACCTCAAGGGGTTGCTGGTAAATTAAATGAGTTAATAATTAGAAAGCAACCAGGAGAGGACCGGGGTCAATGTAAGTTGTCTTATGACTCTGTGTAAGTGATTATGGCTATGATTATAATGACGGTGGCAATGATGGTGATGATCACTTTTCCTTTTAGGGATGGAAGGGGAGATTCATTTATCTGCATGCCTAGTCATGGAAAGCAAATATTAATATATATTGTGTCTCACATATTTTGGCAACACAGGTTTTGAGTTCACCAGAATCTCAGGTTCCAGTAATGACTTAAAATCCCGTCATCAACAAAGGATATAGTTCTGTCAGTGACTGCTACAAATAACTTGTGTTTTATGTACCAATAACCACTTTCAACCATCCCTACAAAAGTCAACTCTCTTGTCAAATTCCCTATACTTCCCTAATGTCATGTTTCCCTTTTGTGATTTCCTTTTTTTCTTTAATGTCAATATCAAATATTCATTTTACTTGATTTCACTTCTATGAAAATACATGATGGAGAAAAATAGAACATGCTATATCTGAGGCTTAAAAACCCTTTGGGATTTTTCAGGTCATATTCTATCATCTGTCTCCCCCATTCACTGCAAAGGATTTGAAAAGGCAGCATCTGAAGAAAAACTTTGCATATTTCAAATTTTGGCTTACAGCTAACCTGCTTTGCTACTGAGAGAATGCTCTGAAGGCTAAAATATAATCATTCAGGCATAAGCACATATCCAGAGGTTCTAATGTTTCTGTAGATGCCTGCTGCTGATAGCTAATAGGTTCTAGTGTTTATTTGTTTCAGTCAGGAAGTTTAACTTTTATAAAACTCAATTTACTTTCAACAAAACAAGGAACAAAACTCTATAAAAATTCTATAAAATATTGGTCTAGTTTTGTCTTTTCAACCATTACTTTATAATAATGACTGTCAAGTGGACATGTACATATTTCCTCTCCATGATTCTGATCTGTATTTTCATTTTCATGAAGGATATTTCTTTCTAAGTTCACTCTAATAAAACGATAGAAACAAGAAATAATAATACTAGTAATAATTGCAATTTATTCCATAGCTTCCACTTAATTGGCACTCTTGATTACTTTATATGCATTGTCTAATTTACTTTTTCCTTAAGTTTAATAATCCTTTGAGATGAATATGTATGGCTACTTTACCTTGAAAAATTGAGGTTCAAAGAAATAAAATACTTTCCAAATTACATATTTAGCATGAAGATGTATTCTCACAACCTCTTAACCAAACCTCTCTATGTCTTGTATCCTCAACATTTATTAATATTGTAAAGTGATGTTCCAATTAATAGCCCCCATGTTTAAATATATATTTTACTCTAGAAATCTTCATCCAGTCTTCCATTTTTTTTTTTTTTTTTTTTTGAGATGGAGTCTCACTCTGTCCCCCAGGCTGGAGTGCACTGGTGCGATCTCAGCTCACTGCAAGCTCCACCTCCCGGGTTCAAGCCATTCCCCTGCCTCAGCCTCCCAAGTAGTTGGTACTACAGGTGCCTGCCACCATGCCTGGCTAATTGCTTGCATTTTTAGTATAGATGAGATGGGTTTTCACTATGTTAGCCAGGATGGTTTCCATCTCCTGACCTTGTGATCTGCCCGCCTTGGCCTCCCAAAGTGAAATCTTGCCTTCTTCTTCCATCATCACTTCCCTAATTTAAAAAAAAAATGGTTTTATTATTTCTAAAATTGGCATGCTATTCATATTCCACAGATTTATTCATTTCGGCTAACTCTGAAGATAACAGGGGCAATCTTTATTTAAAACAATTATACTTTTCTTACTTACAAGGTTCTTTTTTTTCTCCTTTGTTTCCTACAGGATAATAAGAATGCAGATTTATTAGCTGACTTATATGCAACTCATCACTTTTTGTGGGCACATATTGAACACTTCCACCAAGCCACCCAGCACCCAAGCTGTATTAGGCTGCTCACTATTTTCATTCACACTACAATGTTTCATGGCTCCCCATAGGGACAGAGAGACACAAAACATTCCTCTTGGCTGGAGTATCTTTCTCTAGCCTATTCCTCCCATCTAAAATATATAACTATTCTTAACCATCAGCTCCAGATATCCCTCCATGCTAAAATTTAACTGCTAAGCTTTTGAAATGAAACTGGTTTCTTTCTAGGTTTCCTTAGCATTTTGACACACCTCTGCTGTTTCACTGGTTGTATGGCATGAACATTTATCTGGCTATCTATCTGTTAAGTAGATGAATGAATAAAAATGAATGAATCACAGAATCAAACTTTATATCACATTATCAAGAAGATATAAGCATTCATATATCAGGATTCTAGAACTCTGGACCTAGTTCTGACATTTCTAGTTTGTAATCTTGGAAAAAGTCATTAGCCAGTGTGTGGACTGAGGGTATTAATGCATCACCTGCCTGGGAGCTGGAGTTTGCAACTGATTTCTATTCAACATGCCTTTTAGCTTTAGGACCTATAAGTCTATGAAACAGTAATTTGAAATAGTCTCTCAATAGGTCATTATCCAGAGGAAAATAGTTATATTGAATAATTTTTTTCTAAAAAACATTTCTCTGTACCCTGCCTCATCACTGACTTTTTGTTTCATCTCTATTCCAACTCTTTCATTTTGCTTGGGGCAGTTATAAAATGTTAGAATAGTCACCAAAATGCTGAAAAGGAACATATTTTGCCCCTGGTTAGAATAAGAATCTATTAATGCTTTATCATTCTGGTAGACAAGTATACCTAGGCAATGAGTGAAATGCTGAGCCAGTTCTGGTATTAATCATCTGAAACAGCTAAGGAGTTATTGTATATTTCACCATACACAGACTCCAGTTACTTAATTCATAATACAATAAATCAGTGATCTATGAATCCCTAACATTATTCCAACTCACTCTCAGATCTAAATGATTGTTTATAAAACAGATAAACTCTGCTGTTAAAAAGCAAACATAAAATTTCTGGTTTGGAAAATGGCATAACCTATTTGGAATATTTGATTTCTGATTTAGGCAACCTTCCAATTCTATTTAGCTTCAATATTCCTTGGATTATCTGAGTACTCTTATTACATAGGGGCCAAAATAATATTTTGTAGGTTATTAGTTCAACTACATAACTGGGAGACAAAAATTGCTAGTTAATTTAATAAGGCAAAAAGTTACATCTGCCCTACCTAAACAGCCTATGTAAATAATCCAAGGCTGGTGGTGCCATTACAATTAATAAAACCCATACCATTCTACATTGCGGCCATTGGAAAAAGAGAAAAAAGAAAGTGTTGAAAATAACTCAACTATAAGGACACAACCCACTAGTTGTACAAATCACTCTTATTCACATCCTATTAGCTGGAATTTGCTGAGCATGTGGCCACACCTTTCCCTGAGGGAGCCTGATAAATCTAGGAATTATGCAAGAGGGACCTGGGTCCAGTTAATAATTAAATATTCTATTACTAAAGGAAGAAAGGGAGAATGGCAAATAGTTGAGAGTCTCAGTTAAAAGCATAGACCAACAAAGCACAAGTGTTCCAAAGTAGAGGCCAGGATGGAATGAAATGAGGAAGCTATGGCTATAAAGTAAATAGGAGGCTTTATCATGAAGGGTCATGTAGGCCATTTTTAAAGACTTTGGCTTTTACTTTAAGTGAAATACGAGAGTAACTGCAGAGTTTTGAACTGGAACGTTACACAATTTGACTTATACCTTGAAGGATTTCTCTACTTCAGCTTCTTCACTATGAAAAGATCATAGATTTTTAAAAGTAACATTTTTGAGATGTATTAGTGATAAGGACAGAAGGCAGAGAAATTCTAGGCAGAAAATGGCAAGTCCCCAGCGAAACCCTATCCTCAGCTGAAAAGCCTGAAACTGCAGCCAAAAGCAAGAGCTTATATCCCCGTTTTTTTTTTTGCTGGAATGTTGCCTTTTCCTAAACCACCCATGGCCCCGCCCTGCCCCATCCTGTGCCTATTGAAACCCCAGACTCAGTGGGTAGATGGGACTATGGTTGGATGTTGGAGAGAAGCAGCTTGACTTCAGAGGGACAGTTTGACAGAATAACTTTGGAGAAGAATCTAGCCGGAGACAGCCAGACTTCAGGGGAACATTATCTACCACCTCATCCCCTTGTCAGCTCCCCTTGCACTGAGAGCCACTTTCATCAGAAAAACAAGAAACAAAAAAAATCACCTGCATTTACTGTCCTTCCATTCGTTAGTGAGACCTCATTTTTCCTGGAGGAGCCACGAGTGTGATCCTCCACGAGTGTGTAATGCTGATCCTTTGCCCTCGCTGCCAGAGCGCAGCCGCTCCATGCAAAAAGGCAAAGGGCTCACTGGCCTGTTAACATTGAGGCTGTCCGTGGATGACAGAGCTAAAAGGGCACTATAATGTGCCCTCTAGGGGGTCGGGGACCACAGGCATCCCCACCTAAATGCTGCCGCAGGGCCCGCATGGAGTATGCTCCTGCCAGAGCCCAAAAGCGCTGGTTCCAGCTCCTGCATCCAGTCAGCTGTGTGCTCCCTCCCACGATGGGTGAGACACAGTGGGTCTGAGTGAGTGGGGTTTGATCCCACTGGTGCTGACTCAGCTGGTCAACTCCAGCACCCTTACACTCCAGTTCCTGCTTTATTCGCTCATGCACTCCCTCCAGCAAGGAGTTGAGAGTGGCGGGCTGAAGAAACAAGACACTTCTGTCACAAAACCCATGAAAGGGTCAGGGAAATATCCTGCTCCATCAGGATGTTATTGCACAGTCCAGATGAGTGATCATTATAGCTCAGATCATGTTGTCATACTAGAAATAATAAAAGTTTACATTTGGGTATACATTGAAAATGAAGTCACATGATTATGGAGTGGTGTGAAACAAAGGATGTCGTAATGGTTGTTGTCTTGAAAACCCAGATATAAAGAATTTCTGGCCAGGTGAGGTGGCTCATGCCTGTAATCCCAGCACTTTCGGAGGCCGAGGTGGGCGGATCACAAGGTCAGGAGATCGAGACCATCCTGGCTAACACGGCAAAACCCCGTCTCTACTAAAAACACAAAAAATTAGCCGGGCGAGGTGGCGGCGCCTGTGGTCCCAGCTACTCGGGAGGCTGAGGCAGGAGAATGGCGGGAACCCGGGAGGCGGAGCTTGCAGTGAGCTGAGATCTGGCCACTGCACTCCAGCCTGGGCGACAGAGCGAGACTCCGTCTCAAAAAAAAAAAAATAAAATAAAAAAATAAAAATAAAAATAAAAGAATTTCTGGCCAGGTGAGGTGGCTCATGCCTGTAATCCCAGCACTTTCGGAGGCCGAGGTGGGCAGATCACTTTAAATCAGGAGTTCGAGACCAGCCTGGCCAACATGGTGAAACCCTGTCTCTACTATTGTCTGTAACCCCAGTTACTCAGGAGGCTGAGGCAGGAAAATCACTTGAACCCAGGAGGCAGAGGCTGCAGTGAGCCAAGATCATGCTACTGCACTCCAGCCTGGTTGACAGGTGATACTCCATCTCAAAAAAAAAAAAAAAAAAGAAAAAGAAAATAAAAAACAAAAAGAATTTCCATCAAGGTAGGGCCCAGTGGCACACGCCTGTTATCTCAGCACTTTGGGAGCCTGAGGCAGGAGAATTTTTTGAGACCAGGAGTTTGAGACCATTTGAGCAACATGGAAAGATCTTGTCTCTACCAAATAATAATAATAATAAGTCAGACATAGTGGCATGCACCTATAGTCTCAGCTACAGTCCCAGGAGGCTGAGGCAGAAGGATGACTTGAGCCCAGGAATTTAAGGTTACAATGAACTATGACTGCACCACTGCACTCCAGCCTGGGAAATAGAGTGACACTTTGTTAAGAAAGATAAAGAGAAAGAGAAGGAGAAAAGGAAAAGAAAGAGAAAGAAAGACAGAGAAAGAAAGAAAGAAAGAAAGAAAGAAAGAAAGAAAGAAAGAAAGAAAGAAAGAAAGAAAGAAAGAAAGAAAGAAAGAGAAAGAAAGAAAGAAAGAAAGAAAGAAAAGGGAGGGAGGGAGGGAAGGAAGGAGGGAGGGAAAAAGAGAAAGAAGAAAAAAATGTTGCCATCAAATGAGAGGTGAAAGGCTGTAATTAGAGTAGGTCATGTATATAGGAAATGTCAGGAATTCACTTTTGAATACATTTTGTTTGAGATGCATGCATATACAAATTGAGATGCTGAACAGACAGTAGGAAAAATAGGTATAGAGTTATGAAGAGACTCCTGAGCTCCATGTATTAATTTGGGTATAGAGCGCAAGAAGATGGATATTTAAACTTGGACTGAGATAACATCAACAAAGGAATAAACAGTAAAAGAAAGGGGTTCAAACTTGTCTTTTGAGGCAAATATTGAGAGTAAAACCTATAGAGGAGAAAACAGTTAAAAAGAGAGGGAGAAGTAATAAAGACAAGTGAAGAAAGTGGATTAAGGAAGAGTAATCGAATACCTGTTAAAACCTAATAATTACCTAAGCAAATAAATATGAAGAATAGCATTATATCCAGTGGAAATTATTGGCAATCTTAAAGAGCTCAGTTTCACCAGGGTACTTGGTGTGAAAATGATTAAAATGGTTGTAAGCGAGATTCAGAAAGCAGGAATTAAAACAGAAATTGTAGAAACATTTTTGAGAAGGAAGGAAACAAAAATGGATCAATGGCTGCAAGGGAAGTAGGATATATGTGTATAGAAAATAATAGAGAATAAAAAGTATATCATGTATTAGTTTTCTAACCGTTATTGTGAAGTAAAAGAAGGCAACAAAACAACATTGGAAGAAAAAAAAATCTGTAACTTTTGAAGATATATGGTTGCCTATAAAGAAACCTTAAGTCAAACATTTTTGTGATTACAGTTATTATTAGCTTATTCTTATTCTCTTTTCTGTTATACTAGAATTAAAATGATTCATGTACCACAGTTTTCAATATTATATTATTCTGTATTTGTCTATATGTTTTCCTTTACCAGTGAGAGTTATAGTGTTCTATGTTTTCATGTTGCTGTTTAGCATCCTTTCATTTTAACTTGAATAAATCCCTTTAGCACTTCTTGTAAGGAAGTTCTACTGATGACAAATTGCCTGTTTTTTTTTTTTTTTTTCTTTCTTTCTTTTATTCTGGAAAAGTCTTTATCTCTCTTTTAATTTTAAAGGCCTTTTTTTTTTTTCCAAGTGTAGTATTTTGTTTGTCAGGGTTTTTTTTCTTTTCTTCCCTTTTCTTTTCTTTTCTTTGTTTTTAACAATTGAATCACTCTTTCTTGCCTGCATGTATCTGTTGTAAAATCTGTGTATATTCTTATAATGTTCCCTTGTATGTGATAAATCTCTTTTCTCTTCCTTCCTTCAAAATTCTCTCCAACTTCTCTCCAACTTTAACTTTTGACAATTTAATTATAATGTGTCTCAGTATAGATCTCTTTATGTCAGATCTTTTCAGGATTCTTTGGGCTTTATATGTATGTTTGCATTCCTCTACAGATTTGAGAAGTTTTCAGCCATTATTTTACTAAATAAGCTTTCTGCTTCTTTACCTTTCTCTTCTCCTGGGAATTTAATAATGAATTCGTTTGATGATGTCTCATAAGTTTCATGCCTCTGACTGGGTAATTTCAAATGGCATATCATCAAGCTTGCAGATTCTTCCTTCTGTTTGTTTGAATCTGCTTTTGAAGCACTCTACTGAATTGTTCAGTTCAATCATTGTACTATTTAGCTCCAGAATTTCTGCTTCGTTATTTTATATCATTTCCTTTATTTTGCTTAACTTCTCATTTTGTTCATTTATTGTTTTCCTGATTTATTCTATTTGTGTACCTATGTTCTCTTATAGCTCACTGAACTCCTTTAAGGCAATTATTTTGAAACCTTTTTCAGGCAGCTCATAGTTTTCAGCTTTTTATAAATGGTTACCTGTGCCTCATTTGGATCCTTTTGTAGTGTCATTTTTCCCCTAATTTTTCATGATCCTTCTGGCCTTGTGTTAGTATTTGTGCATTTGATGAAGCAGGAACTTCTTCCAGTCTATACAGACTGGCATGGAAGGGATACCCCTTTACCAGTCATCCTAGTCAAAGATTTTGAATAAGACAGCTCATGGGTTTCATGTTCAGGACTCTTAGCAGGGTCTGAGGGCAGGTGGACCTGGTGTCTGGGTCCACAGGTAGGCAGGCCTAACACCAAAGTCCAAGTGTGAGAAGTTCAGTTATAGTTTCTGTGGGCAAGTAGATTCAGTGCCATGGTGCCAGAGAATATGGGTGAGCTGGCTCAATGCTGCAGACCACAAGTGGCCTTGCTGCTGCACAGGTCCAGTTGGGGAAATCCTGGTGCCTGTGTCCATAATAAAGTCAGATACTCTCTTCACTCTTCTTTTCCCTCACAGAGATAACATAGGCTGGGAGATTTTGGGGGGTGCTGCACTGTGCTGGCTTGGGAAAGGGGTAACAAAAGTAAAATAAAACCATGTTTTCCTGCCCTTTTCAACTCATTTTTATTCATTTCTGTATTCTACTCAGATGCTTTAACTTCTCACTTGGATTCAGAATTCTATTGAAGGTATTTTCATCTTTGGATGGTTGTTAAATCTGTATTTTGTGGGCATGCAAGGGCTGAAAACTCCCACTGTTGTTGAGGTCACTTCTAAGTTGACATTTGGCTCAATTATGTACAAACAACTTGACATTTTGAAACTAAATTTTATGTGTGTGGCAGAGACAATGCCGTTTCTGAAAATATAGGAAGTCTATATTTCCCAGCACTTCTGGAATCTAGGTGCAGCTATGTAACTAAATCTGGCCAAAGAGATATATACACGTGTGTGTATACACAGACATGTATATATGTGTATATATGTGTGCACACACACATATGTGTGTAGATACATATATGACGTATATGACTTCTAGTTCTGATTTCTACTTTCTTTCTCTCTTGTTTTGTTTTCTTTTTTGAGACAGCGTCTTGCTCTGTTGCCGCATCTGGAGTGCAGTGGCATGATCTTGGCTCACTGCAACCTCCACCTCCTTGGTTCAAGCAATTCTCCTGCCTCAGCCTTCTGAGTAACAGGAATTACAGGTGCACACCACCACATCTGGCTTCTTTTTTTTTTTGTATTTTTAGTAGAGACAGGGTTCTATAGTCTTGGAAAGGCTGATCTTGAACTCCTGACCTCAAAGGATCCATCCACATCGGCCTCCCAAATTGTTGGGTTTACAAGCGTGAGCCACCAAGCCCGGCCCTGACTTCTACTTTCAAAAGGTCTTTTTTTTCCTCTCTTCATTATTTTTCTATCAAAATGTGGAAGATCCAGTAGTTTATTCTGCAGCAGTGCCACTAGATAGAATGAGTCAAAACTCCTGAAATATGTTTACTGAAGTTTCCCCATTCATGGCATTCCCTACCATCCTAACATGCCAGGTACTAAGGGGTTTCCTGGTATGCAGGACTTTCAGTACTAAAACCAGAATAATCCCATGCAAGCCCGAACTATTGGTCAGCCAACCAGGCATGCTCTATAAGAAAACAGTGTAAGCGAGAAATATTATTTTATTGTATTAAGCCACTGAGATTTCGAAATTTATTTTTATAACAGCAATTAGCCTACCTTTAGTAACAGAAATTAATATCTCACAGTATTGTACTACCAAAGCAAACACATTGGTTTAGATAATAAATAATGAGGAAAGTGACATCAACAGCTGGAAAGATGCTGATCCATGCTTTCCCACGGTGAAGCTCTTGATAATATTGTGACTGTGTTAATATTGGAGGCAGATTACAGGTATTCTAAACTAGTAACACTAGGAGAAGAAATCAGAAGTCACTTGTGTCCTCTGTGATGGTGTGTTTTTAAAAATGTAAAGGGCAACTGTATTACAACTTTTGTGAAATGTAGAAAGCAATTTCATTACAATCTAAAACATATATTAAAACCACGTTGCAGCTGCACAAAAACAGACATCAGGCCAGATTTGTATATAGTATTCACATATATGTAAAACAAATCACAACCTCATATGCACAGATCCATAAAAAGTAGTATTCTTTCTTGAATCTCTCTTCATTTAAAAGAGATTACTCAGAAAATGCATCCATGTAGGATATATAAGATCCATAGGCACCCATGTGTTACGATGCATCTTTCCCTTGCTGTCAACCACTGCTTGTCTTCCCCATTTAAAACCTTGGCGATACATTCCTTTTCTCACTATCTTATATGAATCACTGTTAGTTTATCATCAATTGCATTTGCATTTATGTGTCATTAAGCCAGGCTCTTCCAACTAACTTTTAACTTTGCCAGCATTTTTATACCAATAGTACTACGATGCAACCACATAGTACTGTCATGGACTTTATCCCAGTGAGATACACAGAAAGAGAGGCCTGGACAATATTGAAAGAGTACAATTAACCCTTTCCAAAATTTTCCTTTTCTATTATTGTACTGTGGCATTTTGTTGCTTGTTATCACCATCTTTGGAAACTATTGCTTGAAAATACCACTTAAAACCCTTTAAGAAAATTGTATTTATTATTTGAATGTTTGTGCAAATTGAAATAAAATATGCATTTCAATCATTGTTTAGATCTCTATGTTATTCATCACACAAACCATATTAATGCTATAGCAGCATCTTTCTAATCTTCCTACGACAGAGTTCAGCAAGATATCTCCTTGATTAACTTCCTTAAGATTAGCTTCCTTATTGTATTCAAGTCTTTTCTAAATTATTACTTTCTTAAGGAATCTTGTAGCACAACCCGACTTAATATTGCAATCTCATCCCTGGGAATTGTGACCCTCTAGTTATCTTTATTTTTTAATTGATTGCTAATTTAATTTATTATATAAAGAGATAATATTTTCAGCATGATAACAATCTTTGAAATATTTCGAGCTTTTCTTTGTAACCCAGTACACGGTCAATTTTCATAAGTGTTCTTTATGCTTGAAATGTATTCTGCTATTGTTGAATATAATGTACATTTATCCATAGATGAAATAAATTAATTGCGTTATTAAAGTCCTTTTATCCTTAGTAATTTTTTTCTGCTAAATTATCAATTACCAACAGAAGCATAATAAAAATCTCCCACTCCAACAGTGAATGTTTTTCTTTTTCCCCTGCAGTTATGTGAATTCTTTACACATTTTTGAGGCTGATATCAGTTGTATGTAAGTTTTTAGTTTTTGTATATTTGTGTTCATTGAACTTTTATCAAGCATATAGATATCCTCTTTAATTCTAATAATGTTTATTGCCTTTAGATAGAGTCCAATTTTTATGGACTTAAGCTCATTTGCCCTCCGGTTTCTTTTTGTATCTAGCTAAATGGAGGAACCAGCAAGAAATCTACAGTCAAGATAGTGTTTCTCTACCAGAGGCCACAACTTCTGTAGACCCATTCTCTCCTAAGGCTGCATATCTTGCATTTGCTCTTTCCTTTTTGAGATGTGGTGTTGGTGATGCCCCACCCTCATCAACTACCATTGCTATTCTGGGGGTGCTTCACATTGCACAGCTACTTTTCCTTAACATGTTTGTAAATTAGTTCTTTCATAAAGTTATCCTCAGTTACCTTGTTTGAGTGTATCTGGCTTATCTGTTTCATGCAGCCCAAGATACAATAAGGAGATTGATAGAATATTTCTTCATTACATATCAAAAGCCACACATTTCCCAGCTGGAATACAGTAATGGCCACCTTACCTTCCATAAACAATTCCTTCCAAATCTTAAGAGATGTTACCTAAGGTACACTATTTACATGTATCAATTTTGGTATCAGTTCAGATGCACTTAAATGCAAGTGATACCAAATTCAAATGCTTATAAATTAAACCTGGACATTTACATTTTTTGAATGGAAATCATACAGAGAAATACATTTTTCCTAGGAAACATTATATGAAGTAATATATCCATATATCTATGTATATATATGAAAACCAAAGCAAATGTTACAATAATTATAGTTGCACACAGTACCTGTACTGCACTATGCAATTTTCGATTCCATTCTATGCGTCTCAGAAAATATTCTATTGCCTTCTTACATTTATTTCATGTTCAACTCACAGCCTTGTGTTTGAAAAATATTGACTACAACTCTAAGGTCATTTACACAAAGCCACTCTTAGATGCAAAGGAGCCTAGGAAAATGAGTAGCTAATCATTTAACCTCTTTAGTAGGATATGGAAAGAGTGTGTGTGTGGGGGGGCAGCATTTGAGAAAGCAGTAAAATAAACAATGATATCTGCCAAAAATACTTACCAGGAAGGAAAAGATCTTAAGTGGTGAAATATCAAAGCTATTTTCATTAAAATTATGATCAATTCAGAAATCCCATTAGCATTATTTCCATTTCAATATGATTTTGGGGGATGACTTACAACCACAAGACAATAAAATAATGTAAGTTATATAAATATTAGAAAAATGTGACACATAACATGACAAAAATTTAAATAAAATGTAGAGTTACTAGAATTAATGTAAAATTTTAGCACACTAAATAAAAAATAAATAGCCAAAAAAAATTTTTTTTTCCAACCAGGCAATATCAAGGAAGAAACAAAAAAAAGTCAATTCACTATTAGAACATTTGTTTAATTTAGCATAATTAATAATTTTCCAATAATATTATGTATAGAAATCTACCCTACACAATACAGTTACTATCAGAAAAAAAAATATTATCTTGCAGTGTTATTTATATTGATGCTGCCTCAAAATTTTCTTTAAATCTGAAAACTGACAGAAACAGTAATTAATAAATTGTGCCATATTTCTGCTATGTAAATTCTTAATGCAAATATTTATGCATATTTATACTATATGCGTCTAAAAATGAATGAATATAAGGTAATATGTTTATGACCTTGTAACAAGTAAACATTATCTTAAGACACAAATGGCATAACAATAAATGAAAAAAATTATATTTTATCAAAATTAAAATCTTTGGTTTAATCAACAACATTAAGAAAATAAAGGAAAAGAAGTAGGGTAAAAATCATCAATATACAGGTATCTGATAAAGAACCTGTATCTGACATATTTTAGACCATTATAATTAGAAAACAGTGAAATCAAGTCAATTAAGAGAAAAGACTCAATCAGACAGTTTATGGAAGAAAATATATGAATGACTTATAAGCACAAGACAAGTCGCTCCACAACCTCAATTAGAAACAACTTCATACAAACTAGAATTGAATGTTATGGCAATTTCTTAAGTTAAACATACCCCTATCTAATAAGCTAGAAACTTATAGGTATTTGCCCAAGTAAAACAGAAATGTATGTCCACAAAAAAGAATGTAAAAGAATCATAACAGCAGCCTTATTTATAGCAATAACTGAAAACAATTCAACTGCTTATCAAGAGGAAACTGGTTAAACAACTGGTGGTATATTTATACTACTGAATAATAATGAACAATAATAAACAGGTGATTCTTACAAGCATCATTCTTAAAAGCATTTTATTGAGCGATAGGAGCCAACCAGAATAAAAACATGACTCCACTAACTTAAAGGACAAGGATAGGCAAAAACACAAATCAGAGGTGATTGTCTTCAGGTGTAAATTGAAAATAGATAATAGTTCCATTCTGCTATAATGGAACTATTCTAAGTACTAAGTGGGTAGTTGCAAAAGTTGTATTTTTGTTTTCAAAATTTCTCAAACTATACGATTAAGATCTGTGCACGTTTCTGTAAATATATCTCATTTTAAAATTATTGATTAGAAATACTAAATCATGACATATCCAAGTTTATTTTTATAGCAGACATGTCTATTGTAATATCTTAAAATCCTTATTCACTGATGATATCAATTTTGCTAATTTTTTATAAGAAAAAAACAAGCAAATTAACCAGTAGCAGTAAAAATTAATTTTAATGAAGTTTTTATGTATGGTGGTATGGTTTACTGGAAATAGCATTGGCATAGGGTGTAGGTGATGTTTTCTTTTGTCTTGGTCCTACGATTAATCTTCTCAAATGCATTATAAACACTATGCCATTGATTTTCTTTTCTGTGAAATAAGTTGGTGTGCCACTTATCAATGCAGTTTCCTTCAGCTCTGTGTTTACCCTTCATTGCTTGCTCTGCAAAAATAAAGATGGATCTTTCAAATACTTTTTCTTTGCATGATGAAAAGAAAAATGGTGTGATGTTAAGTAGAAGATGCTGGATGGACATTGAAGAGGAAATGTATTCTGTCTCTTCCTGGTTCTTGTACATTTTTCTCACCAGGCTCCTACAGTGTGTAATTTCTCCCATGTCTGCTTCCTGCAATGAATAGCTTTTCCAGTGTCCAGTTCCTGTGGCATGCAACAGTCTAGGGGACCCAGGGCCCATCAGCTTCTCCCAGTACACAGTCTGGCAATGTCAATATGTAGTGCCACCAGTGAGGTACCTCCCTTTAAATGGCCTCATTGCATTTCTTCAGGATAATCTGCAGCAAGTTCTGGGCATGAGACTTCTCTGCAGGCAGATTGCTGGAGCACCTCAAAGGGAAGATTTTCATCAATTTCCATGAACATACTGTATCAGTGATTTTTTTCATCATCTGCTACATCATGACCACACTCTTCCCATTGAGGTCTTGGTTTCTTCCATGAGTGAAAACTGTGTCTTTCTAGCATCATGTATTAGTTTTTTTCATGGCTATGCAAAGTCACCACAAGTTTACACGTTTAAAACAACATACGTTTAGCTCACAACTTCTATGGGTCAGAAGTCTTGGCACGGCTAAACTGGGTTCTCTGTTCAGGGTCTCACATGACTATAATTAATGTCTTGGCCAGATTTCATTTTCTTCTGTAGCTCAAGATTCCCTTCCTAGAAATGTGGTTATTGGCAGAATTTAATTCCTTGAAGCAGTAGGACTGAGCTCCCTGTTTTCTTTCTAGTCAGAGGCTGCTTAGCCCTTAGAACCTGCCAGAAATTTCTTGCCATGTGGCCTTATCCACTTCTTGCCATGTGAAGAAGTATATGTCAGTGTACTTCAAAGCTAGCCAGGGAGAGTTTCTTTCTCCAGTTTCCCAAGACAGAGTTCCATATAATGAAAACACAATTAGAGCTGTGATGTCCCATCATGTTTCAACCTTCTACTGGTTGGTAGTCACGGGTTCTACCCACACTCAAAGGAACAGGATTTAATGGTAAAACACAGGGGGGCAGAGATCTTGGGACTTGCCTGAGAATTCTACCTATCCCAGATGCTCTCTCCTAACCCAAGTGATAATGGTTCTTTCTGTTTTCTGAACTCCTTAGGGTTCCTTTTAGTTCTCACTAGCCAGTCTCCTGTTACTCCAATATCCTGCTGTAATTAATTCTTCATATCATAGAGAAAAACTTTGTCTATAAAGTGTCAAATAATAAATATTCCGTGCTTTCAGGACAAATATGGTCCCTGTCACACATTGATACAGGAGTTAAGAAGAAATCACTTAGGCAGATAGTGAAGGTATGGAAGTCCTCTGTAAGACTTTTCTGTTTAACGAAAAGCAGCCCTAAATTGTTTTCTAACAAAGAACAACCCGTAAAGTCGAGCCGCAGACATAAACAAGCAAGCTGGGAGCTTGCATGGGTGAATGCCAGCAGAATCTAAGGACTAGACATGCTCAAGATGGTGGCTCCATCTTCCCTTGTCTGCCAGCCACGTGTACAGTAAGAAGTAGACAAGATAGCTCCAATCAGCTGGAAAGCCCATTTTCACAATAAGATTCGGGTGGGGCAACCCACCTTCCCCATGCACTATGTAACCGTCATACCTGATCAAACCAATCTGTGAGCCCTATGTAAATCAGACACTGCCTCTTCAAACCTGATTATACAATTCAGCACAACTGCCACACGCGGGTCCTTTCTGCTCAGAGATCCCTGTTTCTATAGAGAAAACTGTTTCTCTTTCTCTTCTGCCTATTAAACCTCCACTCCTAAACTCCTTGCGTGTGTCTGTGTCCTAAATTTTCCCGGCCTGCGACAACAAACCTCAGGGTATATACCCCAGACAACATAGATGCTTCTAAACGCTATTTTTCATTCTTGTTATTTTAACAAAATTTAGACTCTTAAAACTTAAAAGTCATCTCTAGCTCAAGGACCATACAAAAACAGGTTATGGGCCAGATTTGGCACATGGGCCATAGTTTTCTCGTCTCTTTTATATATTCAGTTTTCCCTAGTCAAATAGCTTTGGGGTTTCTGTTTCCTGGTTGGATCTGGAGGGAAAGGAGATAGATTCTGAAAGATGAGAGTCTTTGTGGTTTTAGGCTTGAGTGCAGTGCTGAGCTAATTGGCAATAAGGAAAGGGATGCTCCTTGGTAATCCATGACATGCAATGGCATCATGATTAAGCAAGCTATCTCCTGTGGTTGATGAAGTCTCACTTGAAGCAATTCCCTTGGAGGCTCAAGAGCCTGCTACACTAGACCAAGTGTAGTAGTAGCAATGACCAGAAGGACTTTGGTATGAGAGAAATATTTTTTAATGCAAGTTTAATATTTTTGAACACAAACAAAAAGAAAATGAGTTCAGATATTTCAACTTTAATTCAAATGAATATCTTATTTCTTGTAGCTACAGGGTTGATATTGTTTTAAATAAAGCACATTTAATTGTGTAATTGAACTCACAATCTCATCAAGTATCTCACGTGAAAGAGTATTGACTGGGAAAAGATATGATTCTGAAATTTAGAATAAGGATATCTGGTTGAAATTAGATGACAATCTTGGACCTCCAAGACACTCTGAGCCTGACTTAGCAGTGGAAGTAGCTTTCTTTACACTACTAAGTATCTGAAGAGACTATCTTCCACATTTAAAAAAAATAAAATAAAATGAAAAAACTTTGCTAAATTCATCTGACTTTGATGCCTTGAAAAAATACGATCATTCTTCTTAAGATGCATAACTACTCCTTGTGGTCATTTGACCCCTAACTAAGGGGCAACAACACAACATGACATCTAAGAAAAGACCTTATACATCAAAAGAATTATCCAAAAACTATGATAATGTATCAGTAGAAATTTGAAGAACATATGTGAGAGAGGATTCTAAGGGTGGAGTGTGGACTCCAAGGAGTGTGGACTACAACATTGAATTCATTAACATGATACACTTAATAAAGATTCTGAATTTAATATACTAGCTTGTTCAGGTTGAAGTAGCTCTTACTGCTTACTTGTTTGATTGACTTAAACTTGGGCACAAAGTTTGCCAATATTTAATGAGGATGAGGTGTCAGATTTTCCCCAGCACGATGTAGAAAAATGAATCCAAAAGTTAAATTCATCATGTGTGACATGTTAAGTAATGACATATGACATGTTTCTCCCAGATACAGTCAATAAAAAAATTCAAAAGCTACATCCTTCAATAAGGTGTTGAGAAATGTATTAATGAGGGAGAACATCTACATCCTTAGGTTCTTCTCCCTTTTAGGCCAGTTATAATTGTAGGGGATGCCAGCATTAAAATAAGCTCAGTGAGTTAATGTGAGTGATGAGATCCCAGAGTAGCACAGAACAAGTGACACAGCTCAACTGCCAAAGACAAAGTGGCAACATAAAGGGATGCAGGGATATATTAATATACAGAATGCCTTGACCCTCAGAAATTTTAGGAATGTAATAGATGGGAAAACCACTGGCATATCGCTTGATCTATATAACATTAGAAACTTCAGTTATGGAAGCCAAAAATCCTGACTTGATTTGGTACCCTGAATAGTCACATTCTCAGTCTAGTTTCCAGACTTAAGTCAATCCAGAGACCCAAAGCTTTTTGATTAATAAAGATGAAAGTGCTTCTTGAAGAAGGACCTTGCACTGTTGCTGCAAATACATATCACAAATGTTCTCTAAAATTCCCAAAATGCCTGCGACATGGCCAGACAGACTATACTTAGGGAAAAATGAAATGCCCATACTTCTTGAGATTAATAGACCTTGCTTTGAAATGACACTAATTTCTGGGGACCCAAAATGTCACTGTTGCCACAGTGGAGTCCTGTGGTGATCAAGTCCTAGTTGTAGTCTTAGCTGAAGTCTGACTCAGGGGTCCTAGTTAGTTCATAAATCACCCCTAATTATTATCCTACTTCCTGAATGTTCAAATGGAATAAACATAGTTGGGTACTACAGAATTCCCACATTTCCTTTCTGACCCTTGACATGAGGGCAATTGTAGTAGAAAAGGCTATGTGATAATCTCTGGAACTTTCATTCCCTAGAAAGATAATGTAGCAGAACTAATAACACATCCTAGAGGGTGCTGTGAAGATTATTGCCATCATCAAAGATGTTAAAGAAGCAGAGTGATAAATATTCAGCGGGGCTGTGATGTACTTCGAGTAATACTTAGTATTGCCAGCAAGAAATATAATGACTGTTGGGCTATGACTCATCTAACTTGGGAGTAAGTGTGATGACTTTTTCACTTGTAAAAATAGCTGTATCCTATTAGATAAATATAAACACTTTATTAAGTATTTTATTATTGTATATATTCAAATGTGTGTAGAAGGGTTCATACGGATGGTGACTAGCCAAAGAGATGGACTGTCCTAGATATTAATATATTAATTATTGTATAATGTTAATGCATTAGTTAATTATATGTAATATATGTTAATGTATGAAATTAATAAAATAATTATAATAAATATTTAAAAATCTGTATTTCACTGCTTGCTCTGGAAAAGTGGAACTGGGTCTTTTAAAGACTGTTTCTTTGTCAGCTGGTACAATAGGAAGTACTTTCAATAGACACCACTAAAAGGACACTCAAGGTAGAAGGAGTTTTTCAGTTCCTGTTTCAAGTATGCTACTCTCACCAGATTCCTATATCATGTGACTTCTTCAAGGCTTAGCTCCTCACTTATTTCTCTGCCATCCATTGAAGCATGGATAATCCCTCTCCAGAAAAGTATGGATATCAGCTGATATGGTTTGTCTGTGTCCCCACTCAAATCTCATCTTGAAATGTATCTCCCATAATCCTCACTTGTCATGAGAGACACCTATGGGAGGTAGCTGAATCATGGGGTCCGGTTTTTCCCATGTTATTTTCATGGTAGTGAATAAGCCTCATGAGATCTGATGGTTTTATAAAAGGCAGTTCCCCTGCACATGATCTCTTACCTGCCACCATGTGAGACGTGCCTTTGCTTCTCCTTCGCCTTCTGCCATGATTGTGAGGCTTCCCCAGCCATGTGGAACCATGAGTCCATTAAACCTCTTTCCTTTATAAATTACCCAGTCTCAGGTATGTCTTTATAGCAGCGTGAGAACAAACTAATGCAGTAAATTGGTACTGGTAAAGTGGGGTGCTGCTCTAAAGATACCCAAAACTGTGAAGGTGACTTTGGAACTGTGTGACAGGAAGAGATTGGAACAGTTTAGAGGGCTCAGAGGAAGACAGGGAAATGTGGGAAAATCTGGAACTTCCTAAAGACTTGTTGAATGGCTTTGACTAAAATGCTAATAGTGATATGAACAATAAAGTCCAGGCTGAGGTGGTCTCAGATGAAGATGAGAAACTTTTTGGGGACAGAAGTAAAGGTCACACTTGCTATGTAAAGAGGTTGGTGGTATTTTGCTCCTGCCCTAGAGATTTGTGGAACTTTGAACTTGAGAGAGATGACTTACTGTATCTGGTGGAAGAAATTTCTAAGCAGAAAAGCATTCAAGAGGTGACAGAGCATAAAAGTTTGGAAAAATTGCAGCCTGATGATGCAGTAGTAAGGAAGAAAACAAATTTTCTGGGGAGAAATTCAAGGTGGCTACAGAAATTTGCATAAGAAACAAGGAGCCAAATGCTAATCATCCACAATGGGGAAAATATCTCTAGGGTATGTCGGAAACCTGTGTGGCAGCCCCTATCACAGGCCCAGAAGCCTAGGAGGGAAAAATAGTATCCTGGACTAGGTAGGGCAATCCTCCTGAATGCAGCCTGGGGACTTGGTGACCTGCATCCCAGCCACTCCAGCATGACTGAAAGGGACAAAGATACAGCTCAAGACACTGCTTCAGAGGGTGCAAGCCCCAAATCTTGGCAGCTTCCATGTGGTGTTGGGCCTGCGGGTGCACAGAAGACAAGAATTGAGATTCGGGAACTAATATGGTTTGACTGTGTCCCCACCCAAAACTCATCTTGAATTGTAGCTCCCACAATTGCCACATGTTATGGAAAGGACCTAGTGGGAGGTAATTGGATCATGGAGGTGGGTCTTTCCTGTGCTGTTCTTTTGATAGTAAGTCTCAAGATATCTTGATGGATTTATAAAAATCACAAGTCCTCTCTTGCCCGCCATCATGTAAGAAGTCCCTTTGCTCTTCATTGATCTTTTGCCATGCTTGTGAGGCCTCCCCAGACATGTGGAACTTTGAGTCCATCAAACCTCTTTTTATTTTATAAATTACCCAGTCTCAAGTATGTCTTTATCAGCAGTGTGAAAATGAACTAATACAGTAAATTGGTACAAGTGGGGCACTGCTGTAAAGATACCTGAAAACGTTGAAGTGACTTTGGAACTAGGTAACAGGCAGAGGTTGGAACAGATTGGAGGGTTCAGAAGAAGACAGGAAAATGTGGGGAAGTTTGGAACTTCCTAGAGACTTGCTGAATGACTTTGACCAAAATGCCAATAATGATATGGACAACGAAATCCAGGCTGAAGTGGTCTCAGATGGAGATGAGAAACTTGTTGGGAACTGGAGCAAAGATGACTTGCTATGCTTTAGCAAGGAGACTGGCTGCATTTTACCCCTGCCCTAGAGATATGTGGAACTTTGAACCTGAGGGAAATGATTTAGGGTACCTGGCAGTAGAAATTTCTAAGCAGCAAAAGATTCAAGAGGTTTCCTGGGTGTTGTTAAATGCATTCAGTTTTAAAAGGGAAGCAGAGTATAGAAGTTTAGAAAATTTGCAGTTAGACAATGTGATAGGAAAGAAAAACCCATTTTCTGAGGAGGAATTCAAGCTGTTGGCTGCAGAAATTTGCATAAGTAATAAGTAGCCAAATGTTAATCCCCAAGACAATGGGGAAAATGTCTGCAGGGTATGTCAGAGGTCTTCACAGCAGCCCCTCGCATCACAGATCTGGAGACCTGGGAGACAAAAGTAGTTTCATGAGCTGGGCCCAGGGTCCCTCTTCTGTGTGTAGTCTAGGGACTTGGTGTTCTGCATCCCAGCTGCTCCAGCTTTGGCTAAAAGGGGCCTAGGTACAGCTTTGGCCTTGGCTTCAGAGGGTGCAAGCCCCAAGCCTTTGTAGCATCCATATGATGTTGAGCCTGCAGGTATGCAGAAGTCAAGAATTGAGGTTTGGGAACCTCTGGCTAGATTTCAGAGGTCGTATGGAAACACCTGGATATCCAGACATAAGTTTGCTGCAGAGGTGGTACCCTCATGGAGAACTTCTTCTAGGGCGGTGTGGAAGGAAAACGTGAAGTTGATACTCCTGCACAGAGTCCCCACTGGGGCACTACCTAGGGGACCTGTGAGAAGAGGGCCACCATCCTCCAGACCCCAGAATGGTAGATCCACAAAAAACTTGCACTCTGTGCCTGGGAAAGCCACAGACACTCAATGTCAGCTGTGAAAACAGCCAGTAGGTGGGGGTACTATACTGTGCAAAACCACATGGGTAGAGCTGTCCAAGGCCATGAGAGTCCACCACTTGCATCAGCAAGACGTGGATGTGAGATGTGGAGTCAAAAGAGATCATTTTGGAACTTTAAGGTTTAATGACTGCCCTATTGGATTTCAGACTTGCAAGAGACCCCTTTGTTTTGGCCAGTTTCTCCCATTTGAAACAGGTGTATTTTCCCAATGCCTATACTCCCATTGTATCTAGGAAATAGCTAACTTGTTTTGATTTTACAGGCTCCTAGGCAGAATGAACTTGCCCTGTCTCAGATGAGACTTTGGACTTGGTTTTTCAAGTTAATGCTTTGAGGGACTGTTGGATAGGCCTGATTGGTTTTGAAATGTGAGGACATGAGGCTTGGGAGGGGCCAGGGGTGGAATGGTACAATTTGGCTGTATCTCCACCTAAATCTCATCTTGAATTATAGCTCCCATAATCCCCACAAATCATAAGAGGGACTCTGTGGAAGGGAACTGAATCATAGGGGCAGGTTTTTCCCATGCTGTACTCATAATAGTGAATAAGTCTCATGAGATCTGATGGTTTTATAAAGGGCAGTTCCCCTACAGCCTCTTACGTGCTGCCATGTAAGACATGACTTTGCTCCTCCTTCACCTTCTGCCATGATTGTGAGGCCTCCACACCCATGTGGAACTGTGAGTCCATTAAACCTCTTTCCTTTATAAATTACCCAGTCTCGGGTATCTCCTTATAGCAGCATGAAAATGGACTAATACATCAGCCCTGTGAATGGCGACCTCTTTTTTGAGCACTCTTCTTAGTCTTAGGTAGTGTTAATATCTGTGATTTCTGAACTTTATAGAGTTCCCTTTATTTCTTACTATCCAACATCTCATTACTCCTATTTCTATGATAATTACTTTTTTTAAACTTCCCCTGGTTCAATTACTGGGTGTTTTGTGTCACCTGCTTGGCCCTTAATTAATACAGTTGGTTAGATTATATGAGCTTAAGATCCCTTCTGGCACTAGATGTAATTATTCTTTCATGATTACAAAGCAAAACTTCTCATTTTCCTTTGATGAACTACATCATAGGATATACAAAAAGAACGATTAAAATACTTTTGATTCATGACACTCCTATAACATATTAGACAACATTACTTTTTATAAATTAGCTATAATGCAGAGTTCTATTTTTTCTTAACCATAGCACAAATTAAAATTGCTGTAACTTACAGTATTAATTATATATTCATCTCTAATTTGTTTTCAAAAAGAAAGAATTGCCAGACTCCTTGGAAAAGAGTCATGTTTCCTAATCCCAGTTAAATATTCTGCATGAAAGTGATGTTTCATTCTTAGGTGCCATAAAAAACATGATATACATTTGCTTCACAGTAGTATTAAAATAGGCTGTATGTAATATTTCAGTTTATTATTAATTAAAATAAATTAAGAAAAAATGGAAACATGATAGTGAACTCATTATAATTCACTGTGAAAGAAATATATTTCACATTGCGAGGAACATATTCCACTTAGTACAATGTAGTTTTCAAGGAAGGCTCTATATCCCTTTTGATATTGTGTTCTTATTAATATTAAAATGATTATATCGTTGCTGTTTTATAACTCCTTCATTTCTCTTCCTAAATACATGTTCTTAAATGATAATGACAATCATCAGGGTTAAAAATTCCATGAGGTCCTACAAAAGATAAGAATTTTTCATACATTAAAACATGCATTAGCATGAATATCCTGAAGACAAGAAAACACCTTAGGTCCAGGCAGAAGAAAAACATTGGGAAAACAGAGAAAAAGTAGACTATAAAATGCTAAAGGGAATAAAAACAGTAAACTGATGCCATGGCAAATCATTAAGTTTTTGCAATTTATTCTTTTTAAATCTTCTGAATATATTGGGAATACATATTAAAATTTAGAGGTGTGAATATTGCATATGATTAACTCAAATAATTCTGACTGAAGCATATTAAACACTTGATTAACTGCCAAAAATAGAATACGTTTTTTCTGAATTTCCTTCTAACCAGCACGATTTATAATATTAACTAGTTTAATAAAAGTCTTAAGAATGTGATAAACCTTGAAAATAGTATCCTATAATATCTTCATCTATTGATATGCATGCCCCTGTATAATCTTCTCTCCTCGAGTGCAAAGAGTTTACATTGACTCAATTTTAATGAATAGAATATGGTAGAAATGGCAGGATATCAATTGTAAGAGATAAAATGGTTGAAAATTTCATCTTGGTACATTCTCTGTCTCTCTTTCTCTCTCCTTCACTCTCTCTTCCTCTTTTTCTCTCTCCCTCAGAACTCTCACACTAGGTGGAAACAAGCTGTCTACAGGACAAATAATTAATGTCAAAACTCAGGAGACATGAGAGCAACAAAGAGCCACATGAGTGAATCCTTTCCCAGTTGAGCCTTTGGATGACTACGCCCAGCCAACATCTTGATTACTATCTTATGAGAGACCTCAAGCCAGAGGCACCTAGTTAAGTCATGCCCAGAATCCTGGCCTCCAGAAACTTCAAGATAACAAATGTTGGTTGTTTTAGGTTGCTAAGTTTGGAAGTAATTTACTACACAAGATTAGAAACGTAAATATATACAAAATATATATCAGAATGACAGGCAAGAGTGTAGACATATGAATATGAATTATTGATTCAGATGTACAGAATACAGCAGCAATGAAAAATTGAATATTTAAAATATGCAGAGAGTCCTTGTTTGAAAAAATAAATTTACTACTTAATCTTGATGAGTTTGTATATAAACTTCAAAATTAACACCTCCCAAAGGTGTTGCTTTATATTTGTATATGTCAGTAGCAAGTTCAAGTAAATTATCCATGATTTACTCATATATACAATGAGGTTAATACAATGAATTGTCATGGTTCTTGTGGGAAATCCATGTGTGAAGCCATTTAAAGTATAACTTAATGGTAATTGATATATCTTAAGCAATCCAATCACTACATTTTCCTCCTCTTTTTTCCCTTACCTTTCTTAATTTCTTCTTTAATGATCATGCTTATTTCAAGCTGTCCCATTCCTACTTATCATCACTCAGACATTTTTTAAAGACACTATAAGAAAGTCTGAGGCCGGGCGCGGTGGCTCAAGCCTGTAATCCCAGCACTTTGGGAGGCCGAGGCGGGCGGATCACAAGGTCAGGAGATCGAGACCACAGTGAAACCCCGTCTCTACTAAAAATACAAAAAATTAGCCGGGCGCGGTGGCGGGCGCCTGTAGTCCCAGCTACTCAGGAGGCTGAGGCAGGAGAATGGCGGGAACCCGGAAGGCGGAGCTTGCAGTGAGCCGAGATCGCGCCACTGCACTCCAGCCTGGGCAACAGCGTGAGACTCCGTCTCAAAAAAAAAAAAAAAAAAAAAAAAAAAGAAAGTCTGAAAAAAATAAAGCATATCTAGTAACTGTGAAATGAGCTAAAAGAATTTTAAACAACAAAAGCTGATCCCTTGAATAAAAAGAGATCTTTTATGAGGGCCTAGAGACCAGCAAGCCCAGCCAGCCACATGATACTGCCAGTATCTGTGTACTCAACCCTGGAGCCTGGGATCAGTTTACTCACCCCACCAGAAGTACCACCAATTCCTACAAGCCCCATCAGGCACCTGAGGACTGACCTGACATTGCCAGCAGAAGCACTTGTGCATCTTGTTCAGGGATCCAAGAAACATATTATCCAAGGCCTGATGACTCCACTACTGGCACCTGATTGTGCCACCCAGGGACCCAAGGACTGGCTTACCTGGCCCACTGGTGCTCACACAGTGTACCTAAGGTAGAAAGACTGGCTCACTTGAGGTAGAACACTAATGGTGCCTACAAGTGCCACCTGGGGGCCAGAGGATTGGTTTACCAATGATTATGAAATCACATTAACATAGAAAACTCACTGGAAGAGCAGATACACAAATGAGAAAGGGAGAGGAAACAAAAATTATCACTAAAGAAAGCCACCAATTCATAAAGATAAGCCATAATAGAGGCAGAAAGGAACAAAGAGTATATAAAACAAGCAGATAACAATCAACACAATGTCAGGAGTAAGTCTTGCCCGACCAATAACAATCTTGAATGTGAATGGTTTAAATTCTTCAATTAAAAGATAGACTGGTTGAATGGATTAAAAAAAAAAAAAAAGACTCAGCTATATCCTGCTAGAAGAAGCTCACTTTATCTGTAAAAACACACTTAGACTGAGTCAAAGTTGGAAATGTATACCCTATACAAATAAGAACTAAAAGCATGCAAGAGTAGCTATGTTTATATCTGACAAAATTGACTTTAAGTCCAGAAAAAAAAGAGAGACAAAAAAGTTCATTATATAATCATAAAGGTCTCAGTTTATCAGAAGAATACATCCATTGTAAATGTATTATATATGCACCCAACACTGGAGCATTCATTTATATAAGGCAAATATTAGTGTTAAGGAGATAGATGAACCTCAAAACAAAATATTTGGGGATTTCAACACCCAACTTCCAGCATTGTAAATATCATCTAGAAAGAATATCAACAAAGAAACACTGGAATTAAACTAAAACATAGACCGAATGGAGCTAACAATTACAGAAACTTTTATCCAATGACTACAGAATACATATTCTTCTCATCAGCACAAGTGGTATTCTCCAGGATAGACCACAGGTCAGGCCTTAAAACGAGTCACAAAATGTTTAAAACAAACAAGTCACAATCAGTTTAAAACAATCAAAATTATTTCAAGTAACTTTTCACACCAAAATGGAATAAAAGTAGAAATCAATAACAAGAGGAACACTGCAAACTAAACAAATACATGGAAATTAAATAAAATGTTCCTGAATGACGACTGGGTTAATGAATAAATTATAATAGGAATCATAACATTTTGTGAAACCAATGAAAATAAAAACACTGCATACCTAAAGCTATGGGATATAGAAAGAGTAGTACTAAGATAAAATTTATAATGATAAATGTCTACATTAAACAGTGGAAGGATTTCAAATAACCTAAGGATGTCCCTCAAAAAACTGAAAAAGCAACAACAAACAAAACTAAAAATTAGTGGAAAGAAAGAATAAAATCGAACCAGAGCTAAGTGAAATAGAGCCTACAAAACAATACAAAATATCAATGAAATGAAAAGTTGCTTTTTTCGTAAAGATAAACAAATTTACAAATTGTTAGCTAGATCAACTTTAAAAGACATAAGTATCAAATAAAATAAAAAACAAACAAAAAAGACATTGCAACTAGTACTACGGAAGTATAAAGAATCATTATTGACTATTATAAACAACTATGCCCCTAGCAGATTGGAAAACCTAGAAGAAATAATTCATAAACACACACCAAGACCAATCCAAGAAGAAATAGAAAACTTGAAAAAGAAATAGAAAACTTGAATAGACCAATAACAAGTAAAGAAATTGAATCAGTAATGAAAGTGTCCCAGTAAAGTAAAGCTCAAGGCTGGATGGCTTTAATACTACGTTCTACCAAACTTACAAAAACCTAACACCCTGCTCCCCACCAAAAAAAAAAAAAAAAATATTCCAAAACATTAAAAAGGAGGGAGTTTCTTTTAGGTCATTCCCTGAAACCAACATTACTCTGATACCTAGACCAGGCAAAGATGCAACCAAAAAAGAAAGCTACATACAGACCTATATCCCTGATAAATACAGACACAAAAATTCTCAAAACAATGCTAGCAAATCAAATATAACAAGGCATCAAAAGGATAATACATCATAATAAATTATAATTCTTCCCAGGGATGCCAGAATATTTTAACATGCACGAATCAATAATTACAATATATAATATTAATATAATAAAGAACAAAACTCATCAGATTATCTCAATAAACTCAGAAAAAAACCTTTGATAATAGTTAGCATCTTTCATGATAGAGACTCGCAACAAATTGAGTATAGGAGGAAAATACATCTAAACAATAAATGCTATATATAACAAACTCACAGTTAACATAATATTGAACTGGAGAAAATAAAATGAATGCCTTTTATCTAAGCTCAGAAATCAAACGAGGATGCCCATTTTTACCACTTTTATTAAACCATGTACTGGAAGTCTTAGTCAAAGCTATTAGGAAAGAGAAAAAATAAGGGGTATCCAAATAGGAATAGAGTAAGTCAACTTGTCCTTGCTTATAGAAAACACGATCTCATATTTAGAAAAACCTAGTGACTCCAACTAAAAACTGTTAGAACTGAAAATAAATTCAGGCCAGGCACAGTGGCTCATGCCTGTAATCCCAGCACTTTGGGAGGCCAGCGTGGACAGATCACCCGATGTCACGAGTTTGAGACCAGCCTGGCTAAGGTGGGAAAACCCTGTCTCTATGAAAAATACAAAAATTAGCCAAGCGTGGTGATGCCCACCCCTAATCCCAGCTACTCTGGAGGCTGAGGTAGGATAATCACTTGAACCTGAGAAGCAGAGGTTGAAGTGAGCAGAGATCATGCCACTGCACTCCAGCCTGGACAGTGCAGTGAGACTCTGTCTCATAAATAAATAAATAAATTCAGTAAAGCTGCAGAATACAAATATTAACATACAAAAGAAGTATCATTTATGTATACCAACACAAAATAGTGTGGAGAGGAAATTTCAAAAGCAATTCCATTTACAATAGAGACAAAAAATAAATAAAATACCTAGGAATAAATTTAACCAAAGAAGTAAAAGATATCTACAATAAAAACTGTAAAACACTGATGAAGGAATTAAAGAATACAGGTTATTTCATCACTCAGGTATTAAAGCCTAGCAGCAATTAGTTATTTTTCCCCATCCTCTCCTTCCTCCTACCCTCCACCCTGCTGTTCCCCTGTATGTGTCCATGTGTTCTCATCATTTAGCTCCCACTTATAAGGGAGAACATGTGGTATTTGTTTTTCTCATCCTGTGTTAGTTTGCTAAGAATAATAAAAGTCAAAAAAAAAAAAAGAAATTAAAGATTACACAAACATGGAAAGAGACTCCATTCATGGATTTGAAGAATTAATATTTTAAAATGTCCTTAGTAAACAAAACAATTTAGTTTCAAAGTAATCCCCATCAATATAAAAATTACATTTCTAACATGAATAAAAAAGCAATCCTAAAATTCATATGAAACCAAAAAGTAACCCAAATAGCCTAAGCAATTATGAGGAAAAGAACCAAGCTGGTGGCATCACACTGCCTGACTTCAAAATATACTACTAAGCTATAGTAATCAAAATAGCATGATATTGGTATAAAAACAACACATTGAACATTGGAACAAAATAGAGAATATAGAACTATATACACATATTTACAGTCAATTCATTTTTTACAAAGGCACCAACACCGTGCATTGGGGAAAAGGACTGTCTTTTCAATAATTGGTGCTGGAAAGACAGGAAATTCACATGCCGAAGAATGAAACTAGACTCTTATTGCTTATCACATACAAAAAAAAACATATAAAGTAGATTAAAGATGTAAATGTGGTATCTGAAACTATCATACTACTAGAAGAAAATTTTGAGGAAATTCTTCAGGACATTGGTCTGAGGAAATATGTTTTAGTTATGGAAAGACTGCAAAAGCATAAACAAAAAAGCAAAAGTAGACAAATGGGATTATATCAGGCTAAAAGCTTTTACATAGAAAAGGAAAACCACAATGAAGAGATAAACTACAGAATGGAAGAAAAATATTTGCAAATCCCAACATAAGATTGGCACAAGAATATATGATGAACAAAATGTCAACAGCAATAATAATGACAATACTACTACTACTACTACTACTACTACTATAATACAATTTAAACAGGCAAATAATGTGAAGGAGTATTTCTCAAAAGAAGATATCAGTAGTCAACAGGTATGTAAAAAAAATTTCATTATCATGAATCATCAGAGAAATGTGAATCAAAACCAGAATGCATTATTATTTCATCCCAGTTAAAATGACTATTATCCAAAATACAGTAAACTTAAGGAATTTTAAAACTGATGACTAGCAATATTCGGTACTCACTTCCTCCATTAGAAATAATCAAAACAAGGACATTATAATCACACTTTAAATAGATCACCTAGGAGCAAATATTGGAATTCAACAGAGAAATTACAGGTAACTCTAATGTCAAGAAAAGAGAGACAAACAAGGCAGCCTGCTAGGCTAAGATTGACTGGGAGCCCACTGAGTCTCCCCAGTGTGAGCAAATAGTAAGTGAGTGACCAGTAGCAGTCCTCATTTCCACCCCAGATTCCTGCTATGGGACAGCCCCTCAACCCACATGGGCACTGAGACTAACATAGGAAGATCCCTCAATACCATATGACATCATTGCTTCAGAGTGGGAGCTTACACTGGATCTCATACACCCCGAGTTCTGAGAAGCTACAGCATGGTGCCACATTGAGAACCCAACCACCATCAGACTGCACCTTAACCTGGAGCCCAATAACTCCTCCAACTAAAGATCCTGGAGCCTCATTGACATCCCCAGTCCACAGCAAGTCAACACTGCCAGCTGTTGCTGCCACCATCAAAGCACATGCTATTATAGTTACTCTGTCACCCTCAGTAGCAGTACTGCCTTGCATTTGCAAGCACCCTGAAGACAGGCTACCCTGCTTGCAACCACCACTTAAAGACAAAATACACACTTCTCATGCACCTGTTTACCACTGAAAGCAATGTTGCCCTACTCAGCAGCAAGGCTATAGCACAGCCACTACAGTCTCCACCTCAGCATTTTGCTGGGTAGCTGGGTGTCATCTCACCCCTGCCCCCCAAAGCCAGAAGGCACACTTGGAGGCCTGATGACAGGCCCACCCAGCCTGTCTCCACCCCTGCCCACAGTGCCTAAGCACACCGTCCAAAGGCCTGGGAATTGCTCAGCCTCATACACAACCTTTGGTGCCTGAGCACTCCTCTCCACCTGAAGACAGGCCCTCCCACATGGGCCCTCCCAACCTGCCAGTGTCAGTATAGATGGCATCTACATATATATGCCATCACCAGGCCTAGATCCTGGCTCACCAAGCCTATTGTAGTCACAACCAATACCAGCATAGACCACTCGGGAGCCAGATGATTGTCCCTCCACTGCTAACTGTCATCACCTATATAGCACACCTACTCCTCAGGGTCTCAAGGTCTCATGCACCTGCCCAGCCTCCTGCTACCCCTGCTGGCCTTCAAGAAAGCCACCTGAAGGCCAAGAATTGGCCTGTCTTGACACACTAACACGAGTACCAGCATATTCAGACCTGGGACTCAAGAACAGGCATATTTGGCATGCAGCCACCACCACTGAGGCCTGAGGACAAGCTCATCTGATGTCCCCATTCTCATCAAAACTTTATCACAGCCTCTACTAACCACACCCTAAGCCACTAAGGAAATCAGGCACCACTGGTGCTATTTACAGCCAAAGTAATCACATGAAGACATAACTACTGCATACACCCAGAATTGAAGGCAACAGCAGTTTTCTCACAAAAACCTTACAGGTTTTGATAAAGAATTAGATGATATATTCAAAGTGCTGAAAGAAAACACTGTCAGCCAAGAATACTACATCAAGCAAAATTATTTTTCTTAAATGAAGGAGAAACACAGTTTTTCTCAGACAATCAATACCTGAGGGAATTCATTACCATTAGACTTGCCATACAAAAAAATGTTTAAGAGAGTCTAACATCTGAAAGTGAAAGATGATAGGAAAGATGATTTCCTATCATCATGGAAATGCATGAAAGAAAAACCCACTGATAGAGGAATCACACGAAGAAGAGAATGGACTCAACTATTAGCACTACAGAAAACCACCAAACTGTAACAATAAACAAAAAGTGAAAGAAATGAAAAATATTCAAAACACCACCAGAAAGCAATTAATAAAATGACAAAAATAAGATATCACATATCAATCATAACCTTGAAAATAAAATAATTAAACTTTTCACTTAAAAGATACAGCCTGATTTTTTAAAAATGATCCAACTATATGCTGTCTACAAGAAACTCATCTTACCTGTAAAGACACATATAGGCTGAAAGGAAAGGAATGAAAACAATAATGTACACAAACAAAACCCAAAAATGAGTAAAGTTAGCCATACTTTTATTAGATAACACAAATTTCAAGTCAAAATCAGTAAAAAGAGATAAAAAATCAGTATATAATGATTAGGGGATCAATTCAGCAACAGAATATAACAATTCAAAATATATATGCACTCAATACCAGACAATTCACATATGTAAAGCAAATATTAGAGCTAAAGGGAGATATAGACTTTAATATAATCATAGTTGGGGACTTCAGCACCCCAATCTCAGTATTAGACACATGAAATAGAAAGAAAATTTACAAAGAAACTAGGATTTATGCTGTACTTTAGTATGCTGTACTTTAGATTAAATGCACCTAACAGGCACAGAACATTTCATCCAATCACTACAGAACACACATACTTCTCATGCACACATGAAACATCTCTCAGCTAGAACATATGTTAGGACAGAGAGTAATTCTCAACTAATTTTAAAATATGAAGATCATATCAAGTATTTTCTCAGACCACAACAGCTAAAAATTAAAATTCAGTAATGAGAAAAACTTTGAAAATTGTACAAATACAGGGAAATGGTACAACATTCTCCTGAATGAACATTGGGTCAAGAAAAAAATTAAGGAAGAAATTTAAAAAGTTTTAACATAGGCAAATTGAAACACAGTATACAAAAATCTTTGGAGTACTGCAAAACCAGTGCTAAGAGTAAAGCTTATAGTAATAAATGCCTTCATCAAAAAAGTAGAGCGATATCAAATAAATAACAATGCATCTTAAAGAACTAGAAAAGTATGAACAAACAAAACTCAGATTTGGAGAAAGAGAGAAAGAATAAAGACCAGAGAAAACAAAACAAAATAGAGACTAAAAATTAATACAAAGAATCACCAAAACACAAAATTTGTAATTTTTTCTTGAAAACATAAGAAAATTTGATAAACTACTATCTAGACTAACCAAGAAAAAAGAGATGATTCAAATAAATAAAATTAGATATGAAAATGGCAATCTACAACTGATACCATAGAAATACAAACATTATCAGAGATGATTATGAACTTGAACCAACAAACTTGAAAACCTGGAGAAAACAAATAAATTCCTAAACACACACTACATACTATGATTCAATCAGGAAAATGTAGAAAACTTGAACAGACCAATAATGAGTCATGAGACTGAACCCCAATAAAATTGCCCCAGTGAATAAAAGTCCAGGGTCAGATGGTTTTACTGCCAACTTCTTCCAAACAACAAAAAAACTAATACAAATTTTCTCCAAACTATGCCCAAAATTTGAAGAGGAGGGAATTCTCCCTTACTCATTCAATGAGTCCGACATTACCCTAATACTAGACAAGTATGCAACAAATACGTGAAACCATAAAACAATATTCCTGATGAACACAGATGCAAAAATTTCCAACAAAATTGAAGACAATCAAATCTGCACATCAAAAATGTAATACACCATCATCAAGTGGAATTTATATCAGGGATGCAAAGAGGATTCACGCTATTCAAAGCAATAAACATGATACATTATAATAACAGAATGAGGGCCAAAAACCATATGATCATCTCAATGGACACAGAAAAAAAACATTGGCAATACTCGACATCCCTTTATGATAAAAATTTTTCAATAAACTTGGCATAGAAGGAACAAATCTCAACATAGCAAAGGCAAAATACGAGAAGCATACAGCTACCATAACACTGAATGGAGAATAGCTGAAAGTCTTTCATGTAAGGACTGGAATATGATAATGATCCCCACTTTCACCATTCCTGTACAACATAGAGCTGTAAGTTCTAGCCAGAGCAATCAGGCAAGACAAAGAAATAAAAACATCCTAATTGGAAAAAGAGAAGACACATTACCCCTCTTTGCAGATGGCATGATCTTATACATAGAAAACCTAAAAACTCCACCAAAACTTCTTATATGTGATAAACAGTTTCAGTAAATTTGCAGTATACAAAATCAACACACAAAATTTGTAATGTTTCTACATACCAATATTGAACTAGCTGAGAAAGATCAAGAAGGCAATCCCAAGTGTAATAGCTACAAAAAAACCCACCTACAAATAAATTTAACTAAGAAGGTGAAACACCTCTACATGGAAAATGACAAAACAATGGTGAAAGAAATTTAACAGCACACAAAGAAATGGAAAGACATCCCATGATCTTGGATTTAAAAAGTTAATATTGTTAACATGGCCTTATGACATAAACCAATCTATAGATTCACAGCAATCTTTCTCAAAATAGAAATGTCATTTTTCACAAAAATAGAAAAAAGCAATGCTATAATTTTTATGAAACCAAAATAGAGCCTTGAGTGGTAAAAGTAATACTGAAAGTGATAAAATACTGGAGGCATTACACTACCCAGTTTTTAAATTTATTACAAAGCTATATTAATCAAAACATTATGGTAAAGTATAAAACCAGACACATAGTCCAATGGAACAGAATAGAGAAGCCAGAAATAAATTCACATATTTACACTGAAATGATTTTTGACAAAGGCCTCAAAAACATACACTGGAGAAAGGTAATAATGCTGGAAAAAATAGATATCTATATGGAGAAAAAATGAAAATGGAACCCTATCTCTCAACATATTAAAAAATCAACTCAAAATGGACTAAATACTTAAGCATAAGGCATGAATTTATAAAACTACTGACGGAAAACATAGTGGAAATACTTCAGGACACTGGATTTAGGCAAAGATTTTATGGTTAAGACCTCAAAAGCATAGGCAACAAAAACAAAAATGAACAAATAAGACAATATTAAACTAAAACTCTTCTGCATAGCAAAGGTAAGAATCAACAGAGTAAAGAGACAAGTTGTTCAATGGTAAAAATATTTCACCTAAGAAGGGGCTAATATCTAGAATATATAAGGAACTTAAATAACTCAAAATTAAAAAAGAATCCAGCCAAAAAAAAATCCCATTTAAAAGTGGGCAAAGGACATATATAATCATTTCTCAAAAGAAGACATAAAAATGGCCAATACCCATATAAAGATAGTTTCAACATTACTAATTTTCAGAGAAATGCAAATTGAAATCATAGTGAAACATATTGTTGCCTCCATGAGAACTGATATTATTAAAAAGTAAGAAATAATGTTGGGAAGGAAGTGGAGAAAGGGAAGATCTTATTACTGTTTGTGGGGATGTAAATTAACACAGCCACTATGGAGAACAGTATAGATATTTCTAAAAAATCTAAAAAATAGAACTATCATACAATCCAGCAATCTCATTGCTGGGTATTTACCCAGAGGAAAAGAAATCAGCATGTCAACAAGGTACCTGCACCTCACAATGATTGCAGCACTATTCACAGCATCAAAGTTATGGAATCAATGTAAGTGTCCACAAATGACAAATGAATAAAGAAACATGGTATATATACACAATGGGATACTATTCAGACATAAGAATGAAATCATACCTTTTCCAGCAATATGGATGGAACTGAAGGTCATTATTTTAAGTGACATAAGCCAAGCTCAGAAAGGTAAGTATCACATGTTCTCATTTATATATGGGAGATTTAAAAAGTTGATCTCATGAAGATGGAGAGAAGAATGATAGAGGCCAGAGGCTGGGAAGAGTAAGGGTCACGTGGGTAAGAGGGATTGGCTAATGGATATAAGGATACAGTTAAATAGAAGAAATAATTGCTAATGTTTGATAGCAAAGTAGAGTGACTAAAGTTAACAATAATGTGCTGAATATTTCAAAATAGCTTGAAGAGAAGACTTGAAATGTTCCTAAAACAGAAATAGCAAACATGTGGATACCCTAAACACTCTAACTTAATCATTACATATTCCATTCATATAACATAATATTACATTCCTCATAAATATGTATAAAGATTTGGTATAAATTAAATTTCTTGAAACAATAGCAGATTTGGCAAGGATGTAGAGAAAGGAGAACTTTTATAATTGTTGGTAGAAATACAAATTAGTACAGGCATTATTGAAAATAATATGGAGGTTTCTCAAAAAACTAAAATGGAACTACCATATGACCCAACAATTCTACTAGTGGGGATATATCCAAAAAAAAGAGAAAGAAATCAGTATATCAAGATCTCCACACTCCCATGTTTATTGTAGCACTATTCACAATAGCCAAGATATGGAATCAACCTAAGTGTCTATCAATGAATGAATGGATGAAAAAAAAAATGTGATATATATACACACAACGGAATACTATTCAGTTACAGAAAATAATGAAATACTTTTGTTTGCAGCAATACGGATGACCCAAAGGACATTATGTTCAGTAAATTAAGCCAGGCACAGAAATACAAATATCACATGTTCTGCATCACATATGAAACCTTAAAAGTTAATTATATGGAATTAAAGTGTAGAATAGCAGTTGCCAAGGCTGAGGAGAACATGAGTAAAGGAGGGATGAAGAGAAGTTGATTGTGAGTAGAAACATACAGACAGAATACATTCTAGCATTCAATAGCACAGTAAGGTTACTATAGTTATCCATAACTTACTGTATGTTTCAATACAACTAGAAGAGAAGACTTGAAGTGTTCTCAACACAAATAAATAATAAATGTTGGAGATGATGGATATCTCAATTACCCTCATTTGATCACTACACACTGTTTGCATATGTCAAAACACCACTAGGTAATTTATAAATATCTATATTATTACGTGTCAATTAAAAACCCAAAAAAATCCAGGTAAAAGACAAAGATTGTCCTTGGGATAGTTTGCTCAGAATTATGGTTTCCAGCTTCAGCCAGGTCCCTACAAAGACATGAACTCATCCTTTTTATAGCTGCATAGTATTCCATGGTATATATGTGCCACATTTTCTTAATCCAGTCTAGACAGAAAACCAAACACCACATGTCCTCACTCGTAGGTTGGAATTGAACAATGAGAACACTTGGACACAGGGTGGGGAACATCACACACCAGGGCCTGCTGTGAGGTGGGGGGAGGGGAGAGGGGTAACATTAGGAGATATACCTGATGTAAATGATGAGTTAATGGGTGCAGCACACCAACATGGCACATGTATACATATGTAACAAACCTGCACGTTGTGCACATGTACCCTAGAACTTGAAGTGTATATACATATACACACACACATACACACACACACACACATATATGTGTATATATAAAGATAAAGGTTAGATTAAAAAGCAAAACTACATTATATGTTGTTTACAAGAGACACAACTAAAACAAAAGAAAAGTTGAAAGTGAAAGACTGGTGAAAGATATCCATCCAAGCAATAACCAAAAGTGAGTAGAGCCATATAAACATAAAACATTAATAAACTTCGTGGCAAAAAACCTTTCTAGAAATGAAGAAATCTATTTTATGACAATAAATTGTTCAAAAAGAGACAATAATTTAAGATCTGTCTTCACAGACTCAAAATATATAAAAGAAAACTGCCAACTACAAAGACAGTGAGAAAAATCCACAATTACAATGTAAAATGTTCACATACTACTCTGTGCCTGACAGAATAAACATAACAATACTTCAGTAAGTATACACAAATTTGAACAATACAGTGAGAAAATCTGACCAAAGAACTAGTTCAGCCACTGTGGAAGACAGCATGGTGAATCTGCAAAGACCTAAACACAGAAATGCCATTTGACCCAGCAATTTCACTGCTGGGTTATATACCAAAGGAATATAAATCATTCTATTCTAAAGACACATGCATGTGTATGTTCATTGCAGCACTATTCACAATAGCAAAGACATGGAATCAACCTAAATGGCCATCAATAATATTGTAGATAAATAAAATATGGCACATATACACCATGGAACACTATACAGTCATAAAACACGAGATCATGTCCTTTGCATGAACATGGGTGGAACTGGAGGCCATTATCCTCAGCAAACTAATACAGTAACAGAAAATCAATACCACATATTCTCACTTATAAGTGGGAGCTAAATGATGAGAACACATGGACCCATAGAGGGGATGAACACACACTGAGGCCTTTCCAAGGGTGGAAGATAGGAATAGGGAGAGGATCAGGAAAAATAAATAATGGGTACTAGACTTAATACCTGGGTGAGGAAATGATCTGCATAACAAACCTCCATGACACAAGTTTACTCTTGTCACAAACCTGCACTTGTACCCCTGAACTTAAAATAAAAATTAAAAAATAAGGCAAGAAAAGATTCTGATATTTAAACAATAAGATTAAGGCATTACCCTATTCCTTGATACTAAAATTAATAATAATAATTTATCTGATGCTATGTAGCAGTCAATTATAAGGGCTTTATATGTACTAACTCATTTTATCATTATATAATTCTATGCAGTAGTTACGAGATTATACCTATTCTATATATAAGAAAATTGACACGTAAAGAAGAGGTTACATAAATTTTTCAAAGGCATATATTTAATACATGGTCAAGTCAAGATTTAAACCAAGGCAGTCTAACTCAAAAGGCAGTGTTCTTAATAGATGCACTATACTTCTGAGGGTACATGAATTGTTAGAACGAGATTTTTATTTTTTAAGAGATGAATGAATTTATTGAAGAAAATTATTAAATATTCATTTCCAGAGGTTACGATTGCCTTAAACTCCTTTTGAATTTTTCCCCAGAAGTTTCTATGTCCACATATTTTTGTAAGCTAGAGACAGAAGTGAAACCTGTGACCATGAAACAGTGTTAGTAAGACCAAACCTTTGACTTGATCAGATTGTGCTCAAATCAGCCAAAAATCTAGTCCAAGGATCAGCTTGGAACTGAGCACTGTAACATAAAAAGAAATGCAAAGGGTGCTTCGTAATTGAATTTAATGATGAATGGCCATACACTGCATTTTAAGGATATTTCTAGTAACATATATATGGATCAATGCCTGGCCAAGTGTAGTTGAACAGCATTTATAATTAACTGAAACATAAAGTGATGATTAGATTAATGACTCTTATAGGTAGTGTTAATTTGGAAAGTAAAATAGACATCCAGAAATCAATATGCTAATGTATATAGAAACTATATATCTAGTTAGTTTCTATATTCAAGCTTATGAGAATTGTATACAAATTGTCTTGAAATAAGGCTCTCATGTTTGTTATTCTCATGAGTAAGATAATAAAACACTGTGACATACATTTACTAAACTTCTGTATTTACTTAGTTGAGGCTTTTAGACATCATATACAGATAAATGAGATAATCTCAAAATCCTTCAGGCTTGAAATGCCATGTTTTGCTTTGCACACTTATGCTATATTTCCCCCAACGCTTCATAGATTAATCATATTATCATCACTTCATAGATTAATTAGATGGAACCCATTTGCAAAACTAAAACATTGTGGAAAATTGTTTTAAGGAGGAAGAAAGAAGAAAAATTAACTTTAGAATATAGAAAGTATAAAATATTTCCCTAAATACAGCTGTTCTGATATATCATTTAAATTCCTCCCCTTAAATTGTCATACCCACAAGCAACAATTCTCACTTATTCCTTTCTTGTTTCCTATACTCATTTTGACTGTAGCTCGTAACAAGTATGATAAACTGGAGAATGATAAAACAGTACTTATCTCTGAGAACTTTCTACAAGCTAAAACTGTTTGTGAAAACATTAGCCACTGCCACATTTTGGAGCACCACATAAATTTTCTTTAAAACTTTCTTCAGAGAATTTGCTCTTGCTTGATCTTTCCTAATAATTATATATTAATTCTACTTTCCCTAAATTATCTCCTTCCACAACTAATACAAGATATAAGCTGTTTCAAAATGTTGAATAAGTTTGTTTCGATCAATTTGTAATTATAAAAGATCATATATTTCTTTTTTTTTTTTTTTTTTTTTTTTTTTTTTTTTTGAGACGGAGTCTCGCTCTGTCGCCCAGGCTGGAGTGCAGTGGCGCGATCTCCGCTCACTGCAAGCTCCTCCTCCCGGGTTCACGCCATTCTCCTGCCTCAGCCTCTCGAGTAGCTGGGACCACAGACGCCCGCCACCATGTTCGGCTAATTTTGTGTATATTTTGGTAGAGATGGGGTTTCACGGTGTTAGCCAGGATGGTCTCGATCTCCTGACCTTGTGATCCGCCCGTCTCGGCCTCCAAAAGATCATATTTCTGATATTAAAATATAAATGAATTGCTCAAAGAAAGTTAAGACAGAGGTGAAAAAAATGCCTATTAAATGAATCCTCTGATACCCAATTACTTGCTCTTTTAAATTTCACAAAAAGTTTTAATTCATTCTTCTGGAAAATTTTTGCATATTCTCTACAGTTATTGAAGATTAAATTTTTCCTAAACATTTGTATAGGGGTTCAAATTGATCAAATTGCTGTTGTCTCTTAGAAAACCCCTTCTGTGATTGGTATAATACTACATATTCTAGACTTCACTCGTTCGTAAATCATGCCATCATAAAAAATAAGGCATACCTACTCCAAAATTCTATTTCTGTAACGTTCTCTATGTCAGCATAGCAAAAATACTGATTCAGTTTTTGAATCCATTTCCATTCACCTTGTCATGTGTGGCAATTTTTTCCCAGTCTAGTAAGTCTTAATTTTCAGTTTTAATGTTTATATTTTTTTTCCAGATTTCTTTACAGAAATTTTAGTAGTCAATTGGAATAGCATGCATTGCATAGTGCTCCTAACCAGCCTTCATTTTAAATTAAAACCCTGTTTCAGCATGGTGGTTCACGTGCCTGTAAGCCCAACTCTTTGAGAGCCCAAGACTGGAGGATCGCCTGAGCCCAGGAGTTCGAGTCCAGCCTAGGCAACATAGCAACACCCCATCTCTAAAAAATAAAGTATATATATATACATTTAAAAAAAGCCAGATGTGATGGCCCAGCCTGTAGTGCCAGCTACTCAGAAGGCTGAGGCAAGAGAATGTCTTGAGCCCAAAAGATCGAGTCTGTGGTGAGCCATTATGGCGCCACTGCATTCCAGTCTGGGCAAAAGTGAGAAGACCCTATCTTTAAAAAAAAATAATTAATTAATTAATTAAAACCCCAATGCAGTCATTATCTATCATTATATTTACTATGTCATAACACTGTATGTTTTACTTTACATTGCAATGTGCCATATCTGCTTACTCCAGGTAAAACCCTTGCATACTCTTTATTGCCTTATATATTTTTGAATTAAATTTTTTGTTTTAAGGTAATTACACAATAGGTTCACATCAAGTTGCAGGAAATAATGCAGAGACCACATCTACTCCTTTACCTAGCTTTTGCCAGTGCTGACATCTTGCAAAGCCATAGTACAATATCACAATTGGGGTATTGACATTGATACAATCATGATATCAATGTACAGAACATTTCCGACACCACAGAGATTCCTTATGCTGCCCCTTTATAGTTACATCCACTTTCCTCACCTCCTTAATCCCTGACAACCGTGGTCTGCAAACCTATTCTCATTTGTTAAGATATTGTTACTTTATAACATCATACAAAATATCATCTTGTGGTATGTAAACTTTGGAGATTGAGTTTTTATGCTTAGCATAGTGTTCTGAAGAGTCATTCAAGTTGTTGTGCATATCAAAACTTTATTCCTATTTTATTAAGTATTATTTCACGGAATAGATATAGCCCTGTTTACTTAACGATTTATTAAGGACATCTGAATTGTTTCCAGTTCTTAGCTATTATGAATTAAGATGCCATGAACACTCATCTACAAGTTTTTGTGTGAGAAAGCTTTTTATTTTTCTGAGATAAATGCCCACTAATGCATTTGCTGGGTCACGCGGTAGTGGCGTGGTTAATTTTAAGACACTGCCAAACTGTTTTCAGTGTGGATAAACCATTACAAATTCCTACTGGTGTTAAAAGAGTGATCCAGGTTTTCTGCAGTGTTATTGGTATTTGTTGTTATTCTTAATTTTCATTTTTGACATTCTGATAAGTATATAGTGATATCTCCTTGTGGTTTTAATTAGTATTTGACTAAAATTGTTGAACAGCTTTTCATGCATTTATTTGCTATGTGTATGTCCTCTTTGACAAAATATTATTTCATGTATTGTGCTTATTATCTAAGTGGCTTGTTTTTTTTTTGTTTTTTTGTTTTTTTTTTTTCCTGTTGAGTTTTGAGAATTCTTTATATATTCTGTCCTTTCTCAGATATGTGGTTTGCAAATACGTTCTCTCAGTCTGGAGCTTCTCCTTTCATTATTTTAACAGGAGAGTGTTTCACAGAGCAAAAGTTTTTAATCTAATGAAACATAATTTATCCAAATTCCAAGTTATAAACTATGCTTTTGCTGCTATATCTAAAAACCTCTACCTTGCCCTAGATTCTGTTAAGTTCCTTCTGGGATATTTTTCCTACAATTTTTGTAATTTTACATTTAAGTTGTGATCCATTTTGAGTTAACTCTTATATAAGGTATGACTTACATTAAGATTTTTCTTCTCTCATTGGGTATCCAATTGCTCCAGCACCATTTGTCAAAGAAAAATCTATTTTTTTTTTTTTCATCGAATTGCTTTTGCCCCATATTACCGAAATCTATTGTGTGGGTCTATTTTGGGTTTTGCTATTCTATTTCCTTAATCTATGTGTCTAGCTTCCCTTCAATAATATACAATGTTGATTACAGGCAATATAAAACAACTCCTAAAATTGGGTAGACCTATTTCTCCAACTTTACTTTTTCAAAATTTTGAAAATTATCATATTCTTTTGCATTTCTAAATAAGTCAATCTCAGATATCTTGTCAATATTTACAAAAAAACTTGTTGGAATTTTGACGGTAATTGTGTTAAAACTGCATGTCAATTTGGGGAGAATTCACATATTTATGATGCTGTGTCTTCATATCCATGAAAACAGTATGTCTTTTCTTTTATTTAGGCCTTCTTTGAGTTATTTCATCAGCATTTTGCAGTTTTTAACATACAAGCCTTATACATGTTTGGATAGGTTTATACCAGAGCATTTCATCTTTTTAAGTAACTGTATATTGTATTTCTTTTATTATTATTATTATTATTATACTTTAAGTTCTAGGGTACTTGTGCACAACGTGCAGGTTTGTTACATATGTATACATGTGCCATGTTGGTGTGCTGCACCCATTAACTCGTCATTTACATTAGGTATATCTCCTAATGCTATCCCTCCCCTCTCCCCACAATAGGACCCGGTGTGTAATGTTCCCCTTCCTGTGTCCAAGTGATCTCATTGTTCATTTCCCACGTATGAGTGAGAACATGGGGTATTTGGTTTTCTGTTCTTGCGATAGTTTGCTAAGAATGATGGTTTCCAGCTGCATCCATGTCCCTACAAAGGACACAAACTCATCCTTTTAATGGCTGCATAGTATTCCATGGTGTATATGTGCCACATTTTCTTAATCCGGTCTGTCACTGATGGACATTTGGGTTGATTCCATGTCTTTGCTATTGTAAATAGTGCCACAATAAACATACGTGTGCATGTGTCTTTATAGCAGCATGACTTATAATCCTTTGGGTATATACCCAGTAATGGGATGGCTGGGTCAAATGGTATTTCTAGTTCTAGATCCTTGAGGAATCACCACACTGTTTTTCACAATGCTTGAACTAGTTTACAGTCCCACCAAGAGTGTAAATGTGTTCCTATTTCTCCACATCTTCTCCAGCACCTGTTGTTTCCATAAGAAATATATCATGAAGTTATCACACAAACTGGTAATTTACAAATATCAGTGCTTATCAAATTTTTGTGTTCAAGTTTCTTTGAAGCAAAAAATGCTCCAAATTTATTAGTGCGTATAATTGAGTAAGACATAGATTAATTGCAAGTAGGCCTACACACTTCTCTTATTCCCATTTCTTCACTATGATAATAGTATGTGTGGTGAAATTGCCATTATAATTTTTTTCATTTTAATTGACCCAAAATAACCGTGCATATTTAGGGAGTACAATATGATGCTTGGCGACAGGTATACCTTGTATAATGATCAAATCAGGGTAATTAGCATATTCATCACCTCATATGTTCATCATTGCTTTGTAGTGAGAACATTCAAAATCCTCTCTTCTGGCATCCTAGTGCACAGGATGTGCTCAGTCAGTGCAATTTTTGACAAAAATCTGAGAAACAAAATCATCATCAAATCATAAGACTCTGTTGTAAAAATTGGGCTCACTATAATTTTTTAACTCAATTTCATAATTTACACACTTGTTTAATGCTGATATTTATAAGATCCCTATAGCAGAAATAGAACCTTTTTCTTAAGAAATGCTGATTATTGTACCTGCCGAAAGCTGCTGCCCCCTCATAAGCGGACTTTTCTGAAAGGCAATATATTCATTCATTATTTTTATTTATCCATATGCTTCTCTATGTTATGGTTTAGGTACATCATTAAGCCCTAAAAAGAATACTAAGTTGAATATGATATGCTTGCTTCTAGCAAATATTTCTGGTCTGGTCAAAAAAGAAGGTTACTATAATACAATATAATAACGACTTTATATACAATGTAAACCAAATGATAATAAAAACAAGTCAGAAAATTTTTTTCCTGGAAACATCAAGGGACATGTTAAAGAGGAGGTAATATTTTAACTAGATTTTAAAGAATGAATGCAATTTCACTTCACGACAAGAAAGAGAAGGGACATACCATGCACATGGAATGGCCTATGTGAAAAGACACAAAGACTTGAAGAATCATGCTGTAGGTGTTGAAATGGCAGGATTTCAATGTGTGTGTTGAGACTGATACTGAGATTCTGAAACAGACAAAAACTAGATTGCAATGTGAATTCTCTGAGTAATTATTATCGTTACTGACTTACCAGCCACAATCATGTCAACTATCTTCTCCTGAAACTCTCCTCATAAATGTCTCTTCTCTCTACTATTTTGATAGACTTAGGAGGGTCAACAAATGGAATTCATTTTATAGAATGTTTTCATGAGTCTTAGCTTCCAATGGTATTGTAATTCTTTCAGGTTTACCATATTATTTGAGGTTGGTAGTGTAGATAAATATGACTTCTCGGAAGGGAAGTAAAATGGACCATTAAAAACTTAACACAAATTAGCTTATTCAGTGTAACTGACAGCACACAGAGGGACCATAAGGGATTTGAGACATGAGGCAGATCCATTTGAATGTAAATGAAAGGAATCAAAAGTGTGCAGACCTGGGTTGCTATTCAGTCGGAACAAACCTAACCAGAAAACCAAAATAGACGTTTTGGATAATCTAAGAAGCAACAAGAGGCTTTTAATAATCAAAACTGAGGAAGTCACTAAAGCAGTGATTTGCAGGTCCTAAAACTAAATATTTTTCAGTTATGACAGACCAGTCTCAGGCTCTTTCTCATTTAAGACTGGGGAGAAAGACAAACTGCCTTCACTTTGGTTTACTATCACAGTAGCAGATAAGAGGTGGAAAAGAGTCACATCATAGTAAGTTTTATAGAAGTGGATGTGGTTCACTGCTGTTTTCCTTTACTCTTTTTTTTTTTTTTTTTTTCTTTTTCTTTAGACGGAGTTTCGCTCTTGTTGCCCAGGCTGGAGTGCAACGGTGCAATCTCGGCTCACCACAAACTCCACCTCCAGGGTTCAAGGGATTCTCCTGCCTCAGCCTCCTGAATAGCTGGGATTACAGGCATGCACCACCATGCCTGGCTAATTTTGTATTTTTTTTAGTAAAGATGGAGTTTCTCCAAGTTTGTCAGGTTGGTCTCGAACTCCTGACCTCAGTTGATCCGCCCGCCTCAGCCTCCCAAAGTGCTAAGATTACAGGCATGAGCCACCATGCCTGGCTTTCCTTTATTCCTTATAAAAGCAAGTTTTATTTCTTGGTCAAAGCAGCCCAGAAGTGACCCTTGTCCACAGGTGAGGGAGGGAGCCCAGAACTACAGGTCCTTAGCCTCTGTTTTTTTGGTTTTTGGTTTTTGAGACAGATTATTTTTCTGTCACCCAGGCTGCAGTGCACTGAGTGCAGAGGTGTGATCTCGCTTCACTGCAACCCCCACTTACTGGGTTCAAGTGATTCTCATGTCAGCCTCCCAAGTAGCCGGGACTATCAAGCCTCATCTTTTTATGGCTTGATAACACATTTCTTTTTAGCACTAAATAATATTCCACTGTCTGGAGGTACCACAGGTTGTTTATCCATTCATGTATCGAGGGACATCTTGGTTGTTTCCAAGTTTGGGCAATTATGAATAAAGCTACTATAAGTATCTGTGTGCAGATTTTTGTGTCAATATATGTTTTCAATTTATTTGGGTAAATACAAGAAACACAACTGCTCAATCATATGGTAAGAGTATGTTTAACTTTGTAAGAAACTGTCAAAATGTCTGCCAAGTAACTGCATTATTTTGCATTGCCATCAGCAAGGAATGAGAATTCTTGTTGCTCCTAATCCTCTTCGGCATTTGATGTTGAAAATGTCTTGAAACTTGGCCAAAATAATACATGTGTAGTGGTATCTAGGTGTTGTTTTAATTTGCAGTTTCCTAATAACATATGATACCGAACATCTTTTCATATGTTTATTTGCCATCTGCTTGTCTTCTTCGATGGTGTCGGTTCTGTTTGTTTGCCAATTTTTCTTTTTATTTATTTTTGTATTGTCTTTTTTTTTTTTGCAAACAAAATGCCACTTTTTAATCTCGCATAACTAATCTATCTCAGGCTCTTATGATTTAAATGGCTTTATTTCAGTTTAAATATCTAGTTTATTCAAAGTTCCCCTGCCTCTGACAAAATCCTTAATTGGCTCCCAGCTAATCATTTCTCCTCACCACAGAGCATGCAGAAACAGCAAGATTCCTCCGTGTGACCCTGATACAGTGGGAAACTTGTGAAAGCCGGACACCCAACCCCTGCCCCTTGGCTTACCTGTCCATATCCTGTGTCTTCTTTGGGGCACCTAGTGCCTGAGGACTGGGGCAGATCAGCCTGAGAGTAGGTCTTGCCCAGAGCTGTGAGTATAAGTGTAGGTGCCCTTACTCTGGGGGCACAAAAATCTGCTTAAAACACCTCTTTTTTGGGGAGCTTTGGCCCAAAGAAGAAAGCCTTATCCCAGCCTTTCTGTCTGTTAGAAAGGAATGCAGAGAGGGCAGCAGCCTCTGCTTGAGAATACATGGTCAGGGAAAAAGGGCCTCCAAGAAGACCTTTGATCAAATTATTATTCTGAGAAGAATGCAGCCCAGGGAAGAGGTCTGCATGTAGAGAGAACAGCTAATAGAAAGACAAATTTATAAATTGAAAGTTAATTTACATGTTGTTTAATGTGAAGAGTTATTTGTATATTTTGGATAACCGTTCTTTATCAAATATGTGTTTTGCAGATATTTTCTTCCTGTCTATGACTTATATTTCCATTCTCTTCATATTGTCTTTCACAGAAGAGAAGTTTTCATTTTAAAGTAATTCAGTGTCTTGGCTGCAGACAGAGCAAGATAGCAGTATGGAAGGCACCACCAATTGCTCCCCCAACAAGGACACCCATTTAACAACTATCTATACTACAAAAGCACCATCATAATAACCAAAAATCAAGTGAGCACTCAAAGTAGCTGGTTTTAACTTAATATCGCTGAAAGAGGCTTTGAAGAGGTAAAACAAACTGTCTTGAATGGCTGATGCCACCCCTCCCTCATTCCCCAGGAGCAGCAGCGTGATGTAGAGGGCATTTCTGGGCACTGGAGGAGGGAGAGTACGGTAAATGTGAGGCATTGAATTCAGTGCTGTCCTGTTATAGCAGAAAGGAAAACTGGACAAAATCTAGCTGATTCCTATCCATGGAGGGAGCATTCAACCAGCCCTAGTCAGAGAGGAATCACCAACATTATTGGTCAAAATTCGAGGTCCCATAAGTGGTGCTGCCATGGGCTGAAGTGCTCTGGGTCTTTAAGTAAACTTGAAAAACCATCTAGGACCTAAAGACTACAACTTTTTGACAAGTCTTAGTGCTGAACTTGGCCCAAAGACAGTGGATTTGGGGTCACATGACCTTCTGAGACACCAGCTGGGGCAGCTAGGGGAGTGCTGGCATCACCATTCCCTTAACCCCAGGCTGCCCAGCTCGTGGCTCCAAGGGGTGTCCTTCCTTACACTTGAGGAAAGGAAAGAGTGAAGAGTACTTTGTCTTACATCTTGTACAACAGCTCAGTCAGAAGGATAGGGCACCAGTAAATGTCATGAAGATCTGATTCCAGGCTCCATGTCCCAGATGACATTTCTAGACAAGTCCTCTGCCAGAGGGAACTCACTGCCTTGAAGGGAAGGACCCAGTCCTGGCAGCATTTACTTATTGCTAGCTGGAGAGAATTTGGGCCCTGAATATCCAGCAGCAATACACAGGGACTATGTTGAGGGCATTAAGTGAGACTCTAAGACTTCCGGGCTTAAGGTGAGACTCAGCACACTACCAGCTATGATGGATGTGGGGAGAAACTCCTTCCACTTGAGAAAAGTAGAGGGAAAAGTAAAGGAGATTTATCTTGCACCTTCAGTACCAGCTCCTCCATGCAGGGGTACAGCACCAAGTGAGCTCTTGAAGACCCTGATTACAGTATCTGGTTCTTAGATGGCATTGCTGGAATTTCTCTGGGGAAAAGGGAACCCACTACTCTGAAGGATGAATACTAGGTCAGCCATCAGTCACCACAAGCTGACTGAAGAGCTCTTGGGCCTAAAAGGTACATTGAAGGTAGTCTGACAGTACTCTTCTTGGGCCTGTGGTGGTGGTGCCCATGCGGCGAGGCTCTTCTGCCATTGGAAAGGTAGGGAAGAGTGGGAAGGGCTCCAGCTTGTGGTTTGAGTGCCAGTTTAGAGTACGACAGAATATTAGGTAACTTTTAAGGTTTCTGACTCTAGTCCCCGGCTCCCAGGCAGCATCTCTGGACCTACATAAGGCCTGGGGGAACTCACTGCCCTGAAGTGAAAGACACAGGCATGCCTGGTTTGCCACCTGCTAATTGTAGAGCCTAATGGCCTTGAGCAAACATAGGCAGTAGCAAGGGAGTCATTACAGCAGGCCTTGGGTGAGACCCAGTGCTGTGCTGGCTTCAGATCTGAGCCAGGGGAGTCCTAGTTATGGTGACCACAGGGGTGCTTATGTCACTCCATTCAATGCTTCAAGGAGTTCAAAACAAGGAGAGACATTCTGTTTATTTGGGAGTAAGTAAGGGAAGAAAACACAAGTTTCTGCCTGGTAATCCTGAGAGTTCTACCAGATCTTGTCCAAGACCATCAAGGCAGTACCTCTAAAAGTCTGCAAGAACCACAGCATTATCGGACTTGGGGTGCCCCCTGAAGCAGATATAGTTTAGATCACAACGCCCAAGTGTTTTTGAATATCTAGACAACTTTCTAAAGAAGGGTAAGTACAAAAGCCCAGATTGTAAAGACTGCAATAAATACCTAACTCTTCAATGACCAGAGGTGAACAGACAAGTATCAAGACGATTCAGGAAAACATTGACCTCACCAAATGAGCTAAATAAGGAACCAGAGGCCAATCCTTGAGAAACAGAGATATATGACCCCTCAGACAAATATTTCAATATAGCTGTTTTGACGACACTCAAATAAATTCAAGATAGCACAGAAAAGGAATTCAGAATTCTATCAGATAAATTTAACAAAGAGATTGAAATAAATAAAAAGAATCAAACAGAATTCTGGACTGAAAAATGCAATTGGCATACTGAAGAATGCATCAGAGTCGTTTACTAGCAGAACTGATTAAGCAGAAGAAACCACTAGTGATCTTGAAGACTGGCTATTTGAAAATACACAGTCAGAGGAAGGAAAAGACAAAAGAAGAAAAAATAATTAAGCACACCTATAGGATGTGGAAAATAGCCTCAAAGGAGTTAAATTAATAGTTATTGACATTAAAGAGGAGGTAGAGAAAAATATATGGGTAGAAAGTTTATTCAAAAAGTTAATAGAGAACTTCACAAATATAGAGAAAGATATAAATATCCAAGTACAATAAAGATATACAATGCTAAGCAGATTTAATCCAAAGAAGACCAGCACAAGGTATTTAATAAAAACTCCCAAAGATGCAGGATAAAGAAATGACTCTAAAAACAGCAAGAGAAAAGAAACAAATAGCATAAAATGGAGTTACAATATGCCTGACAGAAGACTCTTCAGTAGAAACCTTAAATGCCAGTAGAGAATGGCATGACATATTTAACATGTTGAAGGAAAAAAAAAACCTTTACCCTAGAATGGTATATCCAGTGAAAATAACCTTCAAACATGAGGGAAAAATAAAAACTTTCCCAGACAAACAAATGCCAAATGATTTCACCAACACCAGATTGATGTGTTTTACAACAAAAGCTAGAGTACTTCAATCAGAAAGAAAAAGATAGTAATGCATAATAAGTAATTATCTGAAGGTACAAACCTCACTAGTAATAGTAAGTACACAAAGAAACATAGAATATTATATCACTGTAACTGTGATGTGTAAAATTACTTTTATCATAAGTAGAAAGAGAAAATGATAAAATAATTAAAAAATATACAACAACATTTGAAGACATAGATAGTACAAGACATTAACAGAAGCAACAGGATTTGAAAATCAGGTGCATAAAGTTAAGGCATAGAGTTTTTATTAGTTTTCATTTGCTTGTCTATTTGTTTATGTAAACAGTGTTAAGTGATTATCAGCTTAAAATAATAGGTACAGGATAGCAATTGTAAGCCTCATGGTAACATCAAACCAAAAATTATACAAAAGATTCACAAACAAAAAAACAAAGACACTAAGTTATATTAGCAGAGAAAATCACCTTCACTAAAGTAAGACAGAATAAAAAGAAGAAAGAAAAAGACCAGAAAACAAATAACAAAGTGGCAGGAGTAAGTCATTATTTATCAACAATAATGTTGAATATAATGGATGAAACTCTACAATCAAAGGACATAAATGGCTGATAAAAAACAAGACTCAAAGATCTCTTGGCTACAAGAAACACACTTCATCTACAAAGACACACACAGACTGAAAATAAAGAGATGGAGAAAGATATTCTATGCCAATGGAAAGCAGGTAAAAACAGGAGTACTTCTATCAGACAAAAGAGATTTCAAGACAAAAACGATAAGAGGAGACAACAAAGTTCCATTCCAAGAAGGCCAAATAGGAACAGCTCTGGTCTGCAGTTCCCAGCGTGATTGATGCAGAAGACGGGTGATTTCTGCATTTCCAGCTGAGGTACCTGGTTCTTCTCATTGGGACTGGTCAGAAAGTGGGTGCAGCCCATGGAGGGCGAGTAGAAGCAGGGCGGGGCATCGCCTAACCCGGGAAGTGCAATGGGTTGGGGGATTTCCCTTTCCTAGCCAAAGGAAGCTGTGACAGACTGTACCAGGAATATCAGGACACTGCCACCTAAACACTGCACTTTTCCAACAGTCTTACCAACAGCACACCAGGAGATTATATCCCGTGCCTGGCTCAGCGGGTCCCATGCCCATGGAGCCTTGCTCACTGCTACTCCAAGATAGAACTGCAAGATGGCAAGCCTGGCTGGGAAAGGGACATCTGCCACTGCTGAGGCTTGAGTAGGTAAACAAAGCATCTGGGAAGCTCAAACTGGGAGGAGCCCACCACAGTTCAATAACGAGGCCTGCCTGCCTCTGTAGACTCAACCTCTGGGGGCAGGGCATAGCTGAACAAAAGGCAGCAGAAACTTCTGCAGACTTAAATGTTCCTGTCTAACAGGTCTGAAGAGAGCAGTGGTTCTCCCGGAACGGTGTTTGAGCTCTGAGAATGGACAGACTGCCCCCTCAAGTGGGTCTCTGACCCCCGTATAGCCTAACTTGGAGATACCTTCCAGTAGGGGCCGACTGACACCTCATACAGCCAGGTGCCCCTATGAGATGAAGCCTCCAGAAGAAGGATCAGGCAGTAATATTTGCTGTTCTGCAGCCTCCATTGGTAATACCCAGGCAAACAGGGTCTGGAGTGGACCACTAGCAAACTCCAACAGACCTGCAGCTGAGGGACCTGACTGTTAGAAGGAACACTAACAAACAGAAAGAAATAGCATCAACATCAACAAAAAGGACATCCACACCAAAACCCCATCTGTAGGTCACCATCATCGTAGACCAAAGGTAGATAAAACCACAAAGATGCAGAGAAACCAGAGCAGAAAAGCTGAAAATTCTAAAAACCAAGTGCCCCTTCTCCTCCAAAGGATAGCAGCTCTTCGCCAGCAATGGAACAAAGCAGGACGGAGAATGACTTTGACGAGTTGACAGAAGTAGGCTTCAGAAAGTCGGCAATAACAGACTTCTCCAAGCTAAAGGGGAGTTCAAACCCATCACAAGGAAGCTAAAAACCTTGAAAAAAGATGAGACGAATGGCTAACTAGAATCAACAGCATAAAGAAGATCTTAAATGACCTTATGGAGCTGAAAACCATGGCATGATAACTACATGATGCATGCACAAGCTTCAGTAGCCAATTCAATCAAGTGGAAGAAAGGGTACCAGTGACCGAAGATCAAATTAATAAAATGAAGTGAGAAGAGAAGTTTACAGAAAAAAAACGTAAAAAGAAATGAACAAAGCCTCCAAGAAATATGGGACTATATGAAAAGACCAAATCTACATTTGACTGGTGTACATGAAAGTGACAAGAAGAATGGAACCAAGCTGGAAAACACTCTTCAGGATATTATCCAGGAGAATTTCCCCAAACTAGCAAGGCAGACCAACATTCAAATTCAGGAAATACAGAGAACACCATAAAGATATTCCTTGAGAAGAGCAACCCCAAGGCACATAATTGTCAGATTCACCAAGGTTGAAATGAAGGAAAAAATGCTAAGGGCAGCAAGAGAGAAAGGTCAGGTTACCCACAAAGCGAAGCCCATCAGACTAACAGTGGATCTCTCAGCAGAAACCCTATAAGCCAGAAGGCAGTGGGGTCCAATATTCAACATTCTTAAACAAAATAATTTTCAACCCAGAATTTCATACGCAGCCAAACTAAGCTTCATAAGTGAAGGAGAAATAAAATTCTTTACAGACAAACAAATGTTGAGAGATTTTGTCACCACCAGGCCTGCCTTACAAGAGCTCCTGAAGGAAGCACTAAATATGGAAAGGAATAACATTTACCAGCCACTGCAAAAACATGCCAAATGGTAAAGACCATCGATGCTAGGAAGAAACTGCATCAACTCATGGGTAAAATAACCAGCTAACATCATAATGACAGGATCAAAATTACACATAACAATGTTTACCTTAAATGTCAATGAGCTAAATGCCCCAATCAAAATACACAGACTGGCAAATTGGATAAAGAGTCAATACCCATCAGTGTGCTGTATTCAGGAGACCCATCTCATGAGGAGAGACACATATAGGTTCAAAATAAAGGGATGGAGGAAGATCTATGAAACCAATGGAAAGAAAAAAAAAAAAAAGCGGGATTGCAGTCCTAGTCTCTGATAAAACAGACTTTAAACCAACAAAGATCAAAAGAGACAAAGCAGGCCATTACATAATGGTAAAGGGATCAATTCAACAAGAAGAGCTAACTATCTAAAATATATATGCACCCAATACAGGAGCATGCAGATTAATAGAGCAAGTCCTGAGAGACCTAAAAAGAGATTTAAATTCCCACACAATAATAATGGAAAACTTTAACACCCCACTGTCAATATTAGACAGATCAACGAGAGAGAAGGTTAACAAGGATATCCAGGACTTGAAATCAGCTCTGCAGCAAGCAGATCTAATAGGCATCTATAGAACTCTCCACCCCAAATCGACAGAATTTACATTCTTCTCAGCACCACATTGCACTTATTCCAAAATTGACCACATAGTTGGAAGTAAAGCATTCCTCAGCAAATGTAAAAGAACAGAAATCACAACAAAGTGCCTCTTAGACCATAGAGAAATCAAATGAGAACTCAGGATTAAGAAACTGACACGAAACCACACAACTACATGGAAACTGAACAACCTGCTCCTGAATGACTGCTGGGTAAATAACGAAATGAAGGCAGAAGTAAAGATGTTCTTTGAAACCAATGAGAACAAAGACACAATGTACCAGAATCTCTGGAACACATTTAAAGCAGTGTGTAGGGGAAATTTATAGCACTAAATACCCACAAGAGAAAGCAAGAAAGATCTAGAATTAATACCCTAACATCACAATTAAAAGAACTAGAGAAGCAAGAGCAAACACATTCAAAAGCTAGCAGAAGGCAAGAAATAACTAAGATCAGAGCAGAATGAAGGAGATAAGAGACACAAAAAGCCCTTCAAAAAAATCAATGAATCCAGGAGCTGGTTTTTTGAAAGGATCAATGAAATTGATAGACCACTAGCAAGACCAATAAAGAAGAAAAGAGAGAAGAATCAAATAGATGCAATAAAAAAATGATAAAGGGGATATCACCACCAATCCCACAGAAATATAAACTACCATCACAGAACACTTCTACACAAATTAACTAGAAAATCTAGAAGAAATGGATAAATTCCTGGACACATACACCCTCCCATAACCAGGAAGAAACTGAATCTCTGAACAGACCAATAACAGACTGTGAAATTGAAGCAATAATTAATAGCCTACCAACCAAAAAAAGTCCAGTATCAGACGGATTCACAGAGGAATTCCACCAGAGGTACAAAGAGGAGCTGGTACCATTCCTTCTGAAACTATTCTAATCAATAGAAAAAGACGGAATCCTCCCTAACTCATTTTATGAGGCTAACATCATCCTGATACCAAAGCCTGGCAGAGACACAACAAAAAAAGAGAATTTCAGACAAATATCCGTGATGAACATCGATGCAAAAATCCTCAATAAAATACTGGCAAAATGATTCCAGCAGCACAACAAAAAGCTAATCCACCACAATCAAGTTGGCTTCAGTCCTGGAATGCAAGGATGGTTCAACATACACAAATCAATAAACATAATCCATCGCATAAACAGAAACAAAGAAAAAAACACATGATTATCTCAATAGATGCAGAAAAGGCCTTCAACAAAATCAATAGCCTTTCATGCTAAAAACTCTCAATAAACTAGTTATTCATTGAATGTCTCTTAAAATAATAAGAGCTATTTATGACAAACCCACAGCCAGTCTCATACTGAATGGGCAAAAACTGAAAGCATTCCCTTTGAAAACTGCCACAAGACAGGGATGCCCTCTCTCAGCACTCCTATTGAATATAATCTTGGAAGTTCCGGCCAGGGCAATCAGGCAAGAGAAAGAAATAAATGATATTCAATTAGGAAAAGAGGAAGTCAAATTGTCCCTATTTGCAGATGACATGATTGTATATTTAGAAAACTCCATCATTTCAGCCCCAAATCTCCTTAAGCTGATAAGCAACTTCAGCAAAGTCTCAGGATACAAAATCAATGTGCAAAAATTACAAGCATTCTTATACACCAATAACAGATCAACAGAGAGCCAAATCATGAGTGAACTCCCATTCACAATTGCTACAAATAGAATAAAATACCTGGGAATCCAACTTACAATGGATGTGAAGGACTTCTTCAAGGAGAACTACAAAGCACTGTTCAACAAAATAAAAGAGGAAACAAACAAATGGAAGCACATTCCAACCTCATGGATAGGAAGAATCAATATGAAAATGGCCATCCTGCCCAAGGTAATTTATAGATTCAAGCCATCACCTCAAGCTACCACTGAGTTTCTTCACAAAATTGGAAAAAACTACTTCAAACTTCATATGGAGCCAAAAAACAGCCCGCCATGCCAAGACAATCGTAAGCAAAAAGAACAAAGCTGGAGGCATCAAGCTACCTGACTTCAAGCTATACTACAAGGCTACAGTAACCAAAACAGCATGGTACTGGTACCAAAAAAGATATATAGACCAACAGAACAGAACAGAGGCCTAAGAAATAACACCACACATCTACAACCATCTGATCTTTGACAAACCTGAAAAAACAAGAAATGGGGAAAGGATTCCCTATTTAATAAATGGTACTGGGAAAACTGGCTAGCCATATGTAGAAAGCTGAAACTGGATCCTTCCTTATACCTTATACAAAAATTAATTCAAGATGGATTAAAGACTTAAATGTTAGACCTAAAACCATAAAAACCCTAGAAGAAAACCTAGGCAATGCCATTCAGGACAAAGGCATGGGCAAGGACTTCATGACTAAAACACCAAAAGCAATGGCAACAAAAGCCAAAATAGACAAATGAGATCTATTTAAACTGAAGAACTTCTGCACAGCAAAAGAAACTACCATCAGAGTGAACAGGCAACCTGCAGAATTGGAAAAAATGTTTGCAATCTACCCATCTGACAAAGGACTAATATCCATAATCTACAAGTGGGCAAAGGTTATGAACAGACACTTTTCAAAAGAAGACATTTATGCAGCCAACAGGCACATGAAAAAATGCTCATCATCATTAGTCATCAGAGAAATGCAAATCAAAACTACAATGAGATAACATATCACATCAGTTAGAATGGTGATCATTAAAAAGTCAGGAAACAACAGGTGCTGGAGAGGATGTGGAGAAATAGGAATGCTTTTACACTGTTGGTGGGAGTGTAAACTAGTTCAACCATTGTGGAAGACAGTGTGGGGATTCCTCAAGGATCTAGAACTAAAAATACCATTTGACCCAGTGATCCCATTACTGGGTATACACCCAAAGGATTATAAATCATGCTACTATAAAGACATATGCACGTGTATGTTTATTGTGGCACTACACACAATAGCAAAGACTTGAAACCAACCCAAATGCCCATCAATGACAGACTGAATTAAGAAAATGTGACACATATACACCATGGAATACTATGCAGCCATGAAAAAGGATGAGTTCATGTCCTTTGCAGCGACATGGATGAAGCTGGAAACCATCATTCTGAGCAAACTATCCACAAGGACAGAAAACCAAACACTGCACATTCTCACTCATGGGTGGGAATTGAAAAATGACAACACTTGGACACAGGATGGGGAACATCACACATTGGGACCTGTCGTGGAGTCGGGGGATGGGGGAGGAACAGCATTAGGATAAATACCTAATGTAAATGATGAGCAAACCAGCACGGCACATGCATACATATGTAACAAACCTGCACGTTATGCACATGAACCCTAGAACTTAAAATATAATAAAGAAGAGACAATGAAAATCACTATATTATGATAAAAGGATTAATTCAGCAAGATATTACACTTTTAAATATATATGCACACAATGCTGAAACAACCAGATATATAGAGTAAATATTATTAGAGCTAAAGACAAAAATGGGCCCTGATTTAATAAGAGCTGGACACTTTAACACCATTTTCAGCATGGAACAGATGTTCCAGACCAAAAATCAACTGAGAAACATTGGCCTTATTCTTCACTATGGACCAAATGAATCAAATAGATATTTACAGAACATGTCATCCAAGAGGCGCAGAAAGCACATTCTTTTCTTCAGCACATGAATCATTCTCAAGGATAGAACATATGTTAAGTCACAAAACAAATCTTAAAACAGTCAAAAACTAGTGAAGTAATATTAAGCACCTTCTCTGACCACAATGGAATAAAACAAGAAGTCAATAAAAATCATAATTTTAGAAACACTTCAAATACATGGAAATTAAACAGCACTCTTCTGAATGACCAGTGCATCAATGAAGAAATTAAGAAGGTAACTGAAAAAAAAATTTTAAACAAACAATGATGGAAACACAACATACCCAATCCTATGGAATACAACAAAAGCAGTACTAACAGGTACATTTATAAGTGTTTACATCAAAAATAGGAAAAACATGAAATAAACAACCTAATGATGCATCTTAAGGAACTAGAAAAGTAAGAGCAAACCAAACCCAAATTAGCAGAAGATAAGAAATAATGAAGATCAGAGTGGAAATAAATGAAATTAAAATGAAGAAAACAATGCAAAAGGTCACTGACACAAACAGTTGGTTTTTTGAAAAGTTAAACAAAATTGACAAAACTTTAACCAGAGTAATTAAGAAAAAAAGAAAAACAATCAAAATAAATAAAATCAGGAATGAAAAAGGAGACATTACAAATGATACCACAGAAATTTAAAGGAGCATTAGTGGCTAGTATGAGTAACTATATGCCAATAAATGGGAAAAGCTAAAAGAAACTGACAAATTTCTGGGCACATTCGACATATCAAGATTGAACAAGAAAGAAATCCAAAACCTGAACAGATCAATAGCAAATACCGAGATTGAGACCATAATAAAAATCTCCCAGTGAAAGGCCTGGAACCCAATGGCATCACTGCGCAATTCTACCAAGTATTTAAAGAAGAACTAATGCGAATTCTACTCAAACTATTCTTAAAAACAGGGGAGGAGGGAATATTTCCAAACTGATTCCATGAGGTCACTATTACTCTGATATAAAAACCAGAGAATGACAGATCAGAAAAAGAAGACAACAGCCAATATCTCTGATGAATATTGATAAAAAATCCTCAACAAAATACTAGCAACATGAATTCAACAATACATTCAAAAGATTACTTATCATGACCAAATGGAATTTATTCCTGGGATGCAAGGATGGTCCAAGACATGCAAATCAATGTGATGCATCATATCAACAGTATGAAGGACAAACACCATATGATCATTTCAATTGATCTGCAAAAACACCTGACAAAATTCAAAATCCTGTCATAATACAAATCCTCAAAAATGGCATAGAAGGAACACAATACAATAAAAGCCATATGCAACAGGCCCACAGCTAGTACCACACTAAATGGGAAAAAGGTGAATTATTTCCTCTGAGATTGGGAGCACCATAAGAATGCCCTCTTATGCCATTGTTATTCAACATAGTACTGGAAGATCTAGTTAGAGCAATCAAACAGAAGGAAGAAGGAAAGGAAATCCAAATCGGAGAGGAGAAAGTCAAATTACCCTTGTTTGCAGATAACATGATTTTATATTTGGAAAAACCTAAAGACTTAATCAAAAAATATTTAGAACCAATAAACAAATTCAGTAAAGTTGTAGGATACATAATCAACATACAAAATCAGTATCATTTTCTATATGCCAACAGTGAACAATCTGAAAAAGAAGTAAAAAAGGTAACTCTGGCCGGGCGCGGTGGCTCAAGCCTGTAATCCCAGCACTTTGGGAGGCCGAGACGGACGGATCACGAGGTCAGGAGATCAAGACTATCCTGGCTAACACGGTGAAACCCCGTCTCTACGAAAAATACAAAAAAAAAAAAAATTAGCCGGGAGCGGTGGCGGGTGCCTGTAGTCCCAGCTACAGGGGAGGCTGAGGCAGGAGAATGGTATGAACCTGGGAGGCGGAGCTTGCAGTGAGTGGAGATCGTGGCACTGCACTCCAGCCTGGGCGACAGAGCGAGACTCCGTCTCAAAAAAAAAAAAAAAGGTAACTCTGTTTTTAATAGTCACAAATAAAATTGAATGCTCAGGAATTACCCAAAGAAGTAAAAGATCTCTATAATTAAAAACAATAGAACCTGATGAAATAAATTGAAGAGGACATCAAGTAATGAATAGATATTTCATGTTCATGGATTGAAAGAATCAATGTTGGTAAAATGTCCATATTACCCAAAGTAATCTACAGATTCAATGCAGTTCCTAGCAAAATACCAATGATATTGTTTACAGAAATAGAAAAAAAAAATTGTAAAATGTATATGGAACCACAAAAGACCCAGAATAGTCAAAGCTAATCTTAGTAAAAAGAACACCACTGCAAGAATCACGTTATTTGATTTCAAATTATACTACAGAGCTACAGTAACCATGATAATGGCATATAAATAGACAACACCTACACTAATGGAACAGAATAGAGAAGTCATAAACAAAGCCACATACCTACTGTGTACTCATTTTCAACAAAGGTGCCAAGAACACACTGGAGAAATCAGTTTATTTAATAAATCATGCTGGGAAAACTGGATGTCCATATGCAGAAGAATGTGACCAGACCCCTGTCTCTTACCACATACAAAAATCAAATCCAAATGGACTAAACCTTTAGATTTAAGACCTCAAATTATGAAACTACTACAAGAAAACATTAGGTAAACTCTCCAGGACATTGGTCTGGGAAAAACTTTCTTCAGTAATACCCCATAAACACAGACAACCAAAGCAAAATGGACAAAAGGTATCACATCAAGTTAAAATGCTTCTGCACAGCAATCAAACAAAGGAAAGAGAGAATCCACAGAAGGGGAGAAAATATTTGCAAACTACTAATCTGTTAAGGGATTAATAACCAGAATATATAAGGAGCTCAAATAACTTTATAGGAAAAAATCTAATAATGTGATCAAGAAATGGGCAAAATATTTGAATAGATATTGATTAAAATAAGACATATTATTATTTCTTTTACTAACTGCACTTTGCATTGTGTCTAAAAAATATCACCATATCCAAGGTTATCTAGGTTTTTTCCTGTGTTGTATTCAGGGAGTTTTATAGTTTTGCATTTTACATTTAGGTTTATAATCCATTTTGAATTGATTTTTGTGAAGAGGGTAAGATTTGTGTCTAGATTCATGTTTTTTACTTCGAATGTATAGATTTTTCAGCACCATTTGTTGAATGGACTATGTTTGCTCCATTGAAATGCCTCCTTTAATTTTTTAAATTAATAATTGACACATAATAATTATACATGTTTATGGGGTAAAATGTAATGTTTCAATGCATGTGTACACCTTCACATAAGATCAGTTGATAACGTTTATGTGGGACTCTTTCTGGACTCAAACCTGTTCCAATGATCTATTTGGCTATTATTTTGTCAATACTACACTAAAACTTTTGCTTAATAGTAAATTTTGAAATCAGGTACAGTCAGTCCTCCAACTTTGGTCTTCTTATTCAATATTAACTTGGCTATTCTGGGCCATTTTGCCTCTCCATATAACTTTAGAATAAGTTTGTTGATATCCTCAAATTAAGTTGCTGGGAATTTGATTGGGACTGCATTACTTCTACAGAACAAGTTAAGAATAATTGTTATCATGACTCTATTGAGTCTTCCTATTAATGAACATGAAATATCTCACCATTTATTTACTATTTGATTTCTTTCAACATAGTTTTCTAGTTTTACTGTGTAGATCTTGTATATATTGCATTATATTTATACATAAGTATCTCATTTTGGTGAGGTGATAATGAAATTGTAATGTGTTTTTAACTTCAGATTCCATTTGTTCATTGTATATATGAATACAATTAATTTCTGTGTAATAATTTTGTATCCTATCACCTTGCTATACTTACTTACTATTTCTAGGAGGGTTTTTTTGTTGTTGTTGTCGATTCTTTTGAATTTTCTACATAGACAATCATGTCACTGGTGAACAGTTTTATTTCTTTTTTCCCAATTTGTGTACCTTCTATTTCCTTTTCTTTTCTCATTGCATTAGCTAAGGCTTTCAGTACAATGTTAAAAAAAAGTGGCAAAGGATATATTCTTGCGTTGTTCCTGATCTTATTGGGAAAGTTTTGAGTTTCTCACCATTAAGCATGATGCTATTTGTAGATTTTGTGTAGTTGTTCTTTATTAAGTTGATGTTCCCCTCTATTCCTAGTTTACTGACTGTTTTTATCATAAATTAGTGTTGAATTTTGTTAAGTACTTTTTCTGCATCTATTAATATGGTCATGTGATTTTTCTTTCTTAGCCCGCTGATGTGGTAGGTTAATTTTTTTTTTTTTTTTTTTGCATATTGAATTAGACTTGCATAACTGTGATAAAGCCTAATTGGTTGTGGCACATAATTATTTTTATACATTATTGGAATCAACTTGATAGTATTTTGCTGAGGATCTGAGGATTTTTGCATCTATGTTAATGAGAGCCACCCATCTGTAGCTTTCTTTTCTCATAATGTCTCTGTTTGATTTTGGCATTAGAGTAATGCTGACCTTATAAAATGAGTTAGGAAGTATTCCCTCTGCTTCTATATTCTGGAAGAGATTATAAACAATTTCTTTCTGAAATGTTTGGTGTAATTAACCAGTGAACTCACCTAGGCCTAGTGCATTCTGACTTACAAGGTAACTAATTATTGACTAAATTTCTTTCATAGATATTTGCCTATTTAGATTGTCTTTTCCTTCTTGTGTGAGTTTCGATAGGTTCTGTCTTTAAGGAATTGGTCTATTTTATCTAGCCTATCAAATTTGTGGACAAAGACTTGTTCACAATATTCTTTTATTATCCTTGTAATGTCCATAGGCTCTGTAGTAATGTTCCCATTAATTCCCTTCCTTTCTTCCTTCCTTCCTTTCTTCCTTCCTTCCCTTTTTTCCTTCCCTTTTTTCCTTCCTTCCTTCCTTCCATCTTCCCTCCCTCCCTCCCTCCCTCCCTTCCTCCCTCCCTTCCTTTTTATTTCTTTCTTTTCTTTCTTTTTCTTCTTTCTTTTTTCTTTCTTTCTTTCTTTTTCTTTCTTTCTCTTTCTCTTTCTTTCTCTTTCTCTTTCTCTCCCTTCCTTTCTCTTTCTCCTTCCTTCCTTCCTCCCTCCCTCCCTTCCTTCTTTTCTTTTCTTTCTTTCTTCTTTCTCTCTCTCTTTCTTTTCTTTCTTTCTTCTCTTTCTTTCTTTCTTTTTCTTCCTCCTTCTTTCCCTTTCTCTCCCCTTCCTTCCTCTTTCTCCTTCCTTCCTTCCTCCCTCCCTCCCTCCCTACCTCCCTCTTTCAAGACATGGTCTCTCTATTTTGGCTAGGCTGGTCTTAAACTCCCAGGCTCAAGCAATCCTCCTTCCTCAACATCCAAAGTAGCTGAGATTACAGGCACATGCCATCATGCCTGGCTCTTTCATTTTTTTGTATTACTAATTCGTGTCTTTTCTGTTTTTGTTTTAGTTAGCCTGGCTAGAATCTTATTTTTTTATATTTTCAATGAAGGAGTTTTTTCTTTTGTTCATTTTTTATGGATTTATTTTCATTTTTATTAACTTCTTCCTTGATTTTTATCATTTCTTTCTTCTGCTTAATTTGAATTGCTTTAAGAGGAAGATAAAGGAAGAGTAGCTTGTATTATGTATTTAGCTTGTGGTCTATATTAAAAATGATAAACTCCTATTTTAAGAGTGCAGATTTCAAAGCTTGTCATTAACCTATATAATAGGTTTGGGGAGAACAGTGATATGCTGCTTCTACCGAAAAGATCAACATGCCTCCATTTTGCTCTGTGAAAGAAGAAAAATGGAATCTGTTGTCAGAAGTTGTAGAAAAGTAACAGTCAGAAAAACCATCTGAAAGCTAGTGGCCATGTGATCCTCATAATTACCAGTGTCCTCTTAGTTACCAGTCCTAGCAAGTAATGCTTGGGAACCAGGCCAAGACTCTTTATAGGGAGAGTTTCTGAGTTTTTCATGCACATGAACCCAGCCTCTTCAAAAGTGGCCTATATGGTTCCTATTCTTGACATAACTTGTATTCTCATATTAAGGCACCCTTGCACACACACACATGTTCACACACTCACACTTAGCTACCTAATCCAGGGTTTTAGTCCTTAACAGATGTAATAGGCTTACACTAAAGAATGAGAAGAGTATGAAGATAAGTTACTTTAAATTGCATTTTAGAGATTTTATTAAGAGTTTCTCCACTCTCATTATATACAAATTTGGTAGGGCAATATATATTTTTTCAACTTATAATACAGGTTCATGGGTACATGTGCAGATTTATTGAAAAGATATATTGTGTTATGCTGAGGTTAAAATATTAACATCAGATCCTTAATGAAATCATGAAGACAATATAGAAGTCAAACTATTAATATTTTATGCAGAAATGGGTATGCATATTTGAAATGAGAGATAAAATGGCATATCAGAGGCAGCGAGTTATAATAATACAAGTATGGAACTGAGCCAGGACACCTAAAGCGTACATTTTTCTTCTACTAAAAAAGTTTCTTTTTCACATCCCATCTGTAAGATGAAGAATTTGGACTTTTTTTTTTCCCCACCTTGGATTCTTTTCTAGTTGGTTTCTGTAATTATTAGACAGTACAGCAAAAAGAAAATATGATAGAAGTAATGAAAATATTTCATAGTTTTATATGAAATATCTTGTCTAATGGTATAAAGTACAATCACTTTTCAGAATAAAGATCAGAGTAAAACCTGAAGGCTGTATATAAGTGGTTTCACTAAAAATAAAGCCACAATTGTATTTCAGTCATAAAAGGACTGAACATTTAACTCTGAAAAGTAATTATAGTAAAGTAAAGGTGATTTTGAAGCCATCAAAAATATGCTTTGCAAGAGTTTCCTTCCCCAAAGAGATGTGAAGAAAACAATTCCGACGTTTGAATCACAGGAATTCTAAAAGTGGAAAAGTCAGGTGGAGCACAAACTCTTTTTGATAGGATTCAATGTCGCTTTTTTACCACCTGGAAGTCATTAGAAAGTTTAAGGAAGATGGCAGAATTCACATTCTTATACCCTTCTTTTAAGTAACTTCAGTGGAAAGAGCTGTTTGTACCTTAGTTTATATATAGTATGTCCTAGTTCATCTAATTATATAGCTTTTCATCAGTTGTATATGAGGATAAAGGTTAAACAATTAATGCATCAAATAGACTCTGAAGTCACTGATAATGTCTAAAAAGAGTATTGTGTTGTCTTCAGCAGCCTATAAAAAGGAGTTCCACAGCATATGGATAACTCATTTTTAATGCACTCTTGATCATAAATACTATTGAAGGGATTAGTAAGCTACATCTTTAAGTCTATACACACAGAATCAGATTTAAAATAAATTAATCATAAATAGTCACTGAACTACTTTATGTAGATTGCTGTACTCATAGTCAAAAGGTGTTAAGAATAGGAAAAAATAAATTTGTACCATAATGAAGATATTCATGGAATATCTTCCTTTTGATCTGCTATTTCCTCTTCCCATGATTGGAAAGTAGCATATAGATAAAGTTATGGATATGGATGTAGAAATAAATTTAAGTGCATGTGTATATTTAGATATACATATATATGACTACTAAATATATCACTTTTCTGCAGTCTGCTTTACCATGTTCTGTAAATATTTCAATATTCAGAGGTAATCTTGGTTATAACCAATGTTTTAAACTTACTAAGAGTATATAAAAGTCATTTTGTAGTTATATGATAAATCAAAGTCCTTCTGCATAAAATGCTCACTTAAGGGTAGACAAGTTATCAAATTTGAAATGTTCAACTCCACATACCCAACCCCTGATCATAGCTAAATTTATTTTTTGTTGGTTCCTTTGTTTTATGTATTTATTTGTATAGATTTATTTGATTTTATTTTAACCTTGGATCTTTCTATGTTGATTCCGATGTATTTCAACACATCTCTGTACCTCCCTTCCTGGAAATAGCTCCACCACTGTGAGAACAACTATTCAAATTTGGTGTCTTCATTATTTAATATTTTTGAACTTCACACAGGGAGAGACACATAATATGTACTTTTTATATCTGGCTTCTTTCACAACTTATAATGTTTTTGAGAATAATTATGCTTTTGCATTTATCAGTAAATTCATCTTCTGATTCCTGAGTAGTACTCCGTTGTGTAAGGATGCCACAGTTTATCTATTCAACCTCCTAGGAATGGGCAAATGAGTTATTTTCAGGTTAGGCTTTTAGGGATAAAAGCTGCTATAATTTTTGTTGTATGATTTTTTTGTGGACATACATTTAGTGAATTCCTAGTAGTTTAATTGCTGGGTCATAGGGTGAGTATATAATGAATTTTCATGAGAAACTCAAAACCATATTCAAAATAAACTCCACTATTTTAGATTTGCACCAGCAATTTCAGACATCTACATCTATACAATGTAGCAAATGATATTGTGTGTGTGTGTGTGTGTGTGTGTGTGTGTAATTTTAGCAATTCTAGTGAATATGTGGCAGTATCTCATTGTGGTTTCAATTTGCATTTTTATGATGATTAATGGTGTTGAGTATTTATTTAAGTATTTGGCATTCTGACATATATTTATATGATGTGTTAGATGAGGTATTTTGCCCATTTATAAAATCAGGTCATTTGATTTTTTATGATTTGCAAGAGTTCTTTATTTTGCACACAAGTTCTTTATGCAATCTATATGTTGTAGATGAGATGCTTGTCTTGCAACTTCTTGCTTTCACTTTTATTTTCTTAGTAAGGCCTTTGCTTGGTGAATATTTGTTTCCAATTTTGATGTGAGGTCCAATTTATCATTTCAGTGTTTGTGTGTGTGTTAGTATCTGTGTGGTTTTATGGTTAATGCCTGTATTAGTTTTCTCAGGCTGCCATATCAAAGTACCTCAAGCTAGGTAGTTTAAATAAAAGAATTTTATTGTCTTACAATTTGGAGTCTAGAAGTTCAAAATCAAGGTATTGACAGGGTTGGTTCCTCCTAAGTGCTGTGAAAGAATTTGTTCCAGGGCTCTTTCCTTAACTTGTAGATGGCTGTCTTCTCCTTGGGTCTTCATGTCTCTTTTCTTTGCATCTGTGCATATACAAATTCCTCCTTATTGTAAGGACACCAGTTATATTGTATTAGGGTCCACACTCATGACTTCACCATAATTTAACTAATGACATCTGCAACTACCCTATTTTCAAATAAGAACACATTGAGAATTAATGCTTCAACATATGATTTTGGAGGTTGAGGAGGATACAATACAATTCATATCAGTGCCTTTCAAATTATAACAAATCTTTGTTTACCAGAGTTGGAAAAAAATATTCTCCTGTACTTTATTTTATAAGTTTCAGAATCATAATTTTCATCTATAGATCAAAGATTTCCCTATAGTAATTTTTTGTTTGGTCCCAGTTAGAAATTAAATTTCATTTTTTCCATCAGGTTTTCAGTTGTTCTAACATTGTTTATGGAAAATAATTTTCCCCACTGATTTCTTTTGATATTCCTGTCAAAATTAAAATTAGTTAACCATGTTTATAATATTATTGTCTAAAATTCAACTTATTAATATATTTTTAAGTCCATTTATGGACTACCCAGTCTATTCCTTTGAGCTACTTTTGTGTCTTTTTGCCAATAATCACACCATTTAGCCAAACACTATACGACCATAACTTTATAGTGAATCTTGAAATCTGCTCCTGTATAATGCCTTAAAATTCTAGCTGCCTTAGCAATTTCACATTCTATTCTGTTTTTTCCATCTAATGAGATTGGTTTTCTTTCTTGTACTTTAGTTCTCTGCATTATAGTTTAGAAAAAGCTCCCAGGAAAAAAGCTGCAGTAAATGTGGAACGTATATCATTTCTCTTAAGACTTTCAGTCCTGTACTATCTGCAGTGTAATAAAAATTTCTTCATATATTTTTCCAGTTTATAATTGTTTACTATAGGAGGTAAGTCTACAACCAACTACTCCATCATGTCAGGTTCAAAAGTCAGCTTTTAGTTGCTTTTATCCACCAATTATTCTGTTCCAAAAACTTAGGGATATATATAATTTATATATGCATTCAGATATAATGCATATATACAATGTGCATATTTTTATATATACACTCATATATGTGTGTATGTATGTGTATATATGTATGTGTGTGTGTGTGTGTTTGTGTGTGTATTGTTTGCTACCTTCTTATCCTTACTTCCTACCTAGAATAACAGTCTTAGAGATTGTCATTTGGCCTTCTATAGTACTAACAAATGGGTGATTAACTGATGTGTATGACAACAGAAGCTGTCTATAAGAAGACTCAGTCTAGGCAGATGTGTAAAGTATCCAACACTTAATTTATGTCTGCAGAAGCACACCATTCATGAGCACATCCCACATTGTAGTGAATACAGAAGACTTAGGCAGAGATCAGAAATTCAATAAGCTTGCAATGGCTTCTTTTTAAATAACAGGTTTTCCATGAGTTAATATCATGGTAAGAGCAAGGCATTGGAGACGAGTCAACCCAGAAGAAACTTGGTTTGAACCCTTGTTATATCTGTAATATAACTACTCCAAGCATCAGTGTCCTCAGGGGTTAAAAGTATATCGCAGGAATACCGTTTCTTAAAGATTGATTCAAGGATTTAAACAGTGAATCCATGCAATGTACTTATCAAAGGGTCTGGCTCTCATTGTATGGTTAATAAATGGCAGTAATTATTATTACGACTGAAAGTGCATACAACTATCTTTGGCTGTATACTAGAAACCAACAAATGCCGTTACCTCCTGGAATATATTAACCAGTGGCCTGACAGCTTAATGATGTGTGCCAGCACATTGAAAGATAACAGGAAAAAAATTTTAAAAACTCAACCCAGAGCATTACTAGGACAGGGATCAGGGTTGGGGAAGAAGAAAGAACAAAATTCACCTTTGGTCTCCAAAAATCCCAGGCATATTTTAGAAAGATAATCCTTCTGAAATTTATTCTTTTACTATAACATAAATTCCCTTCATATCCTGTATGATTCTAACCCTTCATGAGTATGTGTAATATATGTATGAATAATCATAGAGTAAATAATGAGTAATATTGTATTTACATTGGTTTTATAAATTTTTTCACTTTGAATTAGTGACATTTAACATTTCCGCATATACGGCGTCTTAATAACTACAATGATATGTCATGGTTGTGAAAATTATCTATCTCATACAATAATTAGAAAAAATATACCACCTTAGAATGTTACTGAGATTCAAAGAAACAGTAATATAGTCTAAGCATGTGCCACTCTTTAATAATATTTAATTTAACAAATATTTAATGGACATTTGCATCATTCTAGGCACACACACACACACACACAAGATACAATTCCAGATTCTAAAGACCTCACACTCTTGCAGGGAAACTCATCTGTGAAACTACTGTAAAATATATTGCTAGTGTAAAAAACAGACACTATCTATTTTCTTTTTCAGAAAAGTAAGTGACAGGCTCAAAGGGAAAGAGGCATTCCTGCTGTGTCTTTACTTATCAGTTGTATTCTTTTAGAAGGTCATGTTGGGGAGAGAACCTTCTAGGTCAAGGAAAAACCACAAGCAAAGATACAGAATTATAAAGATGTATGCCATGCTTAGAAAATAGCAAGAAAAGAAGTTAACTTAGAGCATACATTTATGGATGAGAGTGACAGAATGTGATATCAGAAAGACAGGTTGAGAACATATTATGAAAGATTTGAATGCCATTCTGAAATGTTAAATTTTCTACTTATGGAATTCAGGAGTGGAAAAATTATGATCAGATTATTTTATATAAGTTTGAGATACAAAATATTTTAGAGAAAATATAATATGGCATATACTAAATATGCAATAATACATATGTATTATATGTTATAAATATCAAACATGTTATATAATAATATTGATAATATAACATTTTATAATATTATGTAGGTTCAAAATTCTATAGATAATTACTGATATTAAGACAAAAATGGCCAGGTGTGGTGGTTCATGCTTGTAATCCTAGCACTTTGGGAGGCTGAGATAGGAGGATTGCTTGAGGCCAACCAGGAGTTTAAGACCAGCCTGGGCAACACAGTGAGACCTCTCCCTCTACCACGTCTCCTTAGAAAATTTTAAAAGAATTGTGTGCATGTAACGGCATGCTTCTGTTGTCCCAGTTTCTCCAGAATTCAAGACTGCAGTGAGGTATGATCATGCCATTTAACTTCAGCCTCAGTGACAGAGAAAGACCCTGTTTCAAAAGAAAAAAAAAACAGAGAGAGAGAGAGAGAAATTACTAGAATGGGGCCAGGTGCGATGACTCATGCCTATAATCCCAGGACTTTGGGAGGCCGAGGTGGGTGGATCACAAGGTCAGGAGTTTGAGACTAGCCAGGCCAAGATGGTGAAACACTGTTTCTATTAAAGACACAAAAAATTAGCCAGGTGTGGTGGTGCACACCTGTAATCCCAGCTACTTGGGAGGCTGAGGCAGGAGAATCACTTGAACATGGGAAGCAGAGGTTTCAGTGAGCTGAGATCGTGCCATTGCACTCCAGCCCGAGCTGAGATCATGCCATTGCACTCCAGCCTGGGTTACAGGATGAGGCTCATCTAAAAAAACAAAAATTACTAGAATGTGAACAATATGTACTACTTTATTGCATAGAGAAAAACCATAAATTAATCTGAGTTTGTACCATTAAAGTAAGACATATGAGACATTACTCATATGCCTTTATATAACATAAAAATAACAATATAATAATACATTAAAAAACTCATGATTTGCCTCTCTGTTTGTCTGTTATTGGTGTATAGGAATGCTTGTGATTTTTGCACACTGATTTTGTATCCTGAGACTTTACTGAAGTTGTTTATCTGCTTAAGCAGATTTGGGGCTGAGATCATGGGGTTTTCTAAATATGCAATCATGTCATCTGCAAACAGAGACAATTTGACTTCCTCTCTTCCTATTTGAATACCTCATTTCTTTGTCTTGCCTGATTGCCTTGGTCAGAACTTCCAATACTATGTTGAATGGGAGTGATGAGAGAGGACATCCTTGTCTTCTGCCAGTTTTCAAAGGGAATGCTTCCAGCTTTTGCCCATTCAGTATGATACTGGCTGTGGGTTTGTCATAAATAGCTCTTATTATTTTGAGATGCATGCCATCAATACCTAGTTTATTGAGAGTTTTTAGCATAGGGGGTGTTGAATTTTATTGGAGGTCTTTTCTGCATCTATTGAGATAATCATGTGGTTTTTGTCATTGGTTCTGTTCATGTGATGGATTACATCTATTAATTTGCATGTGTTGAACAAGCCTTACAACTAAAACCATAAAAACCCTAGAAGAAACCTTAGGCAACATACTGCAGGACGTAGGCATAGGCAAAGTCTTCGTGACTAAAACTCCAAAAGCAAGCGCAACATAAGCCAAAATTGACTAACGGGATCTAATTAAACTAAAGAACTTCTGCACGGCAAAAGAAACTATCATCAGCGTGTACAGGCAACCTACAGAATGGGAGAAAATGTTTGCAATCTATCCATCTGACAAAGGGGTAATATCCAGAATCTATAAGGAACTTAAACAAATTTACAAGACAAACACAACCCCATCAAAAAGTAGGCGAAGGATATGAACAGACACTTCTCAAAAGAAGACATTTATGCGGCCAACAAACATGAAAAAAAGCTCATCATCACTGGTCATTGGAGAAATGCAAATCAAAACCACAATGAGATACCATCTCATGCCAGTTAGAATGGTGATCATTAAAAAATCAGGAAACAACAGATGCTGGAGAGAATGTGGAGAAATAGGAATGCTTTTACACTGTTGGTGGGAGTGTGAATTAGTTCAACCATTGTGGAAGACAGTGTGGCGATTCCTCAAGGATCTAGTACCAGAAATACCATTTGACCCAGCAATCCCATTACTGGGTATATAACCAAAGGATCATCAATCATTCTACTATAAAGATACGTGCACATGTATGTTTATTGCAGCACTGTTCACAATAGCAAAGACTTGGAACCAGCCCAAATGCCCATCAATGATAAACTGAATTTTAAAAATGTGCCACATATACACCAAGGAATACTATGCAGCCATAAACAAAGATCAGTTCATGTTCTTTGCAGGGACATGGATGAAGCTGGAAAACATCATTCTCAGCAAACTAATGCAGGAACAGAAAACCAAACATCACATGTTCTTACTCATAAGTGGGAGATGAACAATGAGAACACATGGACACAGGGAGGGGAAGATCACACACCATGGCCTGTCAGCGGGTGGGCGGCTAGGGGAGGAATAGTATTAGGAAAAATACCTAATATAGATGACGGGTTGATGGATGCAGCAAACCACCATAGCATGTGTATATCTATGTAACAAACCTGCATGTTCTGCATGTGTATCCCATAACTTAAAGTCTAATAATAATAATATGTTAATATTTATGTATCTATATACATTATTTATATTCTTAAATCTACACTGAGGCATTTTTTGTGATTGTAACTGTTACTAATCAGAGAGCATTTGGATATGTTTTTCTGCATCAGCTAGAATTTGGTTTCAATATGTTGAATGTACATAGTAGATATTCTTTGATCCTCCATGCTGGGTTAACTGTCTACTGATATTTGGGAAATTATCTGTTTTATAAATCTTGACTTTGCCTCCCACTCACAAAGCTACTTCTGCAGATTTAATGCACATGTGGCCTGGCTCCGTGCCCAAAATACTGCATCTGGAGTCAGGGACCAAAGTATTCAGAAAGTAGGCACAGAGAGGTTTCATAGTTGCCGTTATAATTGTCTGATTGTTGCATCTAAAGAGGCAGTCACTAATGGAGCAGTTGCAAAGTATACCAGCAGAGATATTCTCACTGCACTAGTACCTGTGCTATAATTTTTTGACCATAGATTGAACCTGACAGCCTTTCTTTCCATTCTCAGAGCCTGGTTCTCTCAAGCTCCTAAGCTTTTAGCAATTCCGTTAGCTACCCACCATCTTTTCCAAACATTTCTTTCCTGCATATATCCTTCATAGTCACATTTTACTATTTGTAAACTAGGTCTCTAATGCAAGATGTGCCAATTATTTGAAAGCAGGGGTGATGGCATTTACCTTACCAATCGTTAGCACAAAATCTGGCAGTAGTCATGCAACTGTTATTGAAAACATCTATTTAATAAATTAATAACTAAATGATAAGCATTAAAATGACATTTACATTTTGAAGATGCAGAATAATTTTTGCAGGTTGCTTTACTAGATTCTTGGAAAGATTTGAGTAAAAGAATGTATATAGTATTTTGGGATCCAGTGAAGTGTCTAAAAGCTTCCAAAGTAAAAATAGCAGCATCTTTGAATGGAAGACCTTTTGACAAGCTATTTAGTTTGATTAGCCTTGTTCTACATAATTTGGGCATCACTGTGAGGAAGTGCCATATGGTGTCAATAAATAAGTCTTTAGTGTGTTTCGCTTCTCCTCCAAAATGTATATAAAAAGGTCAATTAACTCTAATTAAATCTCTCTTTTCTTTGGTTAGGCTGTATGTGGTTTTCCTATCAAGCACCCAGTGAGATTTTGCAGCGTTTCTACATGGTTGATTAAGGGCATGTCAAAGATATAAGTAAGGAGAAAAGTTTAAATGCCTTTCTCTGTTAAAAACAAACAAACAAAAAACAGTATCAACAACAACAAACATATCGGGATTTTTTTGCAAGGTATTGTCAACCTTGTATTGCATCAATTCCTTGTCAAAATCTTGTTTTCAAACTGTAACTCACTTCACCTGGGTGGATAGATTATAAGAACAATTTGGAAAAGGGACATGCCAAATCTGTTCCTTAAGGGCCACTGCCTGGCATTCCAGGGCTCAGCACAAATCCACAATAGTATATGGTACAGGTTAAGGTGTAGACATTGAGAAAGGACCAAGATGCAGGCTTCTGGGAACTAAATCCCAGACTGCAAGGTACACAGGATGTTTTTTTAATGGTAATCTGAAAGAACCTGGTAGAGCACTATCATTATCTCCTACATTCTCTGAGATTTTGAGGGAAAAGTCACTTCACTGAAACATATGCAATAGAAAGCATTATATTCAAACCCCATAATGAAGTATTATCAGAAACAAAAATTGAGCAGGAAAATCCATTTACAGACAAATGTGCATCCTGATCTGAATAAACAATTTTGGGGAGGCTGAAATTTCCCCAAAGGAGAATAACTATACAAATGATGACTCACCAATTTCATATAATATTTTGCAGCCATTAGCAATGATAGTTTGGAGCTTAGTCAACAAATTGGAAATGCTTAAGATATTAATTTAGGTGAAAATGATAAGCAGCATGTCTATTACATGTACATATAAATGCACTTATTCATGTACAGGTAGATGTATACTACCTTTCATGTATAACATGTATATGTACATGTATGCTATCTTTTATGTATAACCATGTAATGGTCATTCTGCTTATCATTTTCACTTATTTATTTTATTAATACATTATTTATATATGTATTACTATACATATATTTAATGATCAACAATAAAATACTCATTTTTGTAAAGTGATGATAACATTGTGAGTGATTTTCTTCCTTGTGATTCTTGATTTCATATTGTTGACATACTTTCTTCAATAAAAATATTTTTGTGCAATAAAATAAATGATTAATGAATTGACTTTCTTTTTTTCTTTTTTTTTGAAACATCCTCACTCTGTCACCCAGGCTGGAGAGCACAGGCATGATATCGGCTCACTGCAACCTCTGCCTCCAGGATTTAAGCGATCTTCCTACCTCACCCTCCTAAGAAGCTGGGACTACAGGTGTACACCACCAAGCCCAGATAATTTTTGTAGTTTTAGTAAAGACATGGTTTTGTCATGCTGCCCAGGCTGGTCTCAAAGGATCCATCAGCCTCCCAAAGTGCTGGGATTACAGGCATGAGCCACCGTGCCTGGTCTGAATTGACTTTTAAAGTCTTTTGCACCCTGACTGACATTTCTTTAGCCTTCAGTGGGGACAGTATAGTATAAAAAGAACAGAATTTTAAAAGTCAGTCAGAGTTGGTTACAATCTCAGATCTGCCGTTATTTTAAACCTCAGTTGTGAAGGTCATACTATAATTTAACCTTTTGATCATGATGAGTTTCTGAGTGAAGAAATAGTACCATTCAAAATCTTAGGAGTTTTTTTACAGGTCATTTTGCAACAAATTGACACAAAATGCTCTCTTTAAATTATCTCTCTCATACTCCTTTTTAAATTTTTAAAAATTTTTATCTTAATCCTCAAATTTTAGAAACTTTATTCTCATTTTTTATATAATTATATTAAAAATCAAACCAAAGTATAATGTCTGAAATTTAAGTAAAGCTATTCTCATTCATTTATTTTTTTTTCATTTATAAAACATTTATTGCCCATTTATTACTTTCCAAACACAGATTTCTGCAGGATCTATAATTCATTTGCATCAGATTCTCCTTGCAGTCCTTCTGATAATAGGAAATGGATTAAGAAGAGTTATATCCTTGATAGTCATTTTCAGTGGTGAAAATCCAAGTTGGTGACTAAATATGGTCTTTTTATTCTTTATCATTTTAGTGCTGAGTAAATTACAGCTGTCCTCATTCTTCTACCACATTAAAATCTCTCAGCCTGTCTCTTTTAAAGGACAAATGATATTTTGAAACACAGAATTTCGCTTAGGCCTGCAATTTAATCAGCTCTCCAAATGCTGCCAATCACCTTAGGACTAAAACAGCTTTTCTGTTCAGATCATAATATAACCTTTAGTGTCTGTCTGTCATTTCAAGTTCATGCCATTATAAGTCAAGACTGAGTCCTTTGTAGCTCTCTACAGTAAGAGGACTTAACGGAGATCTCAATTTTATTCTGCCTCCCTCGTTTTAGACAACTTCAGACTCAAAATGACCCCTCACTTTAAACTCGATACAGATATAGTCTTCCCTACACTCTGTGATTGGCTGTCAGCAAGCTGAACAGGCAACTCTAAACTCATCCTTATAATCCCATTATCTTCCTCTTCGTATTTAAGAGTCTACTTTCAGATCTGCCTGAGAATGCCATTCTGCTAAAACCCCATGCAGTATACACCGCCTCTAATTATATATTAGAGCAGAGGAGAGTGTTTCTAGGTAAATAATTGGCTGAGTACTGATTACTGTTAATTAAACTAGATGGACATAGCTTTCTAACTTAGCCTACTTCCTACACTTTTCTGAAAAATCTGTTTCTAACTAAATTTAAACATCCATAAATGTATAAAAATTAATTTAAGACAGAAAAATGTTAACAGATTAATTAATTAGTAGTCACAATTTCCATGTATCCTGCATATCACCGCTTCAACCCATACTCCGAGCCCTTCTATTCTGCTCCACTTTTTCTCTTTTCCATACTATTTATCACATTAACATTCTAGACAATGTTCTCTTATTTGGTTATGTTTCATTGTATTCTCTTTGTTAGCAATTATGCCACACAAAGATCAAGAACTTCATCCCTTTTACTCACTGACATTTATTCATTGATATATGCCAACTGCCTAGAACAGTGCCTGGCACATAGTGTAATGGACACTCAATAATCCCCACTGCAGAACCAGTACATACGTATTTTTTCTTTGTTTCGTTTGGTAGGAAAGAGAATATAAAATGTTGTGTTTCAACACTATATTTTCTTTCATTCAGGTTATTTGCAATTTTTCCCTTTGTCCTCTAACTGTCAGCATGTTATGCTCACATATAATCTAGGACCTAAATAGATAGCTTCTTCACGTGAGTTACATGATCCTTAGTTATGGAACCTAACTGAATGGAATAGTCAAAGTGACACATGGTATACCATGTTTATGAATAAAGGTGACATATGTCATACAAAGAAAGTGTACAGCTCAAGTGAAACTTTTAGCAAAATTTTAATGCAAGAATATTTTGTCTTGGGCTTTCTTGTTTTCTCTTTTTCTAGTTCATCGCCACTGTGGCAATGTCCATCTTCTCCACACGTATATACATACATTCCATTATTCTCCACTATAAAAATGGTATCTCAGAAAATGCTCTTAGATACCCACGGAACACAAGGGTACAAAATGTCATAAAATTTTAACTGTAACCTCCCTAAGAAGAAACTTCATTTTCACCCAAAACAAAGCCTTAAATCAAAGGAGTGAAATGGGAAATGTCTATTGATAGAGCTTAAAATATATAAATGGGGAAACAAAGTATTTTGGCAGAATCTTCATACCCTTGACCCTGAAATCATTTAAATCAGAGATCAACTAATTGAGATTCTGATCCTACCAATCTCCTCACCCCATCCTCAATGTGATTCGTAACACAGTATTATTCTCCTTTAAATTACTATGATTCTTATATTTTGAACTGCACTTGGCAGAGTCACTTTAACATAACACACAAGAAAAGACAAGACATAAGCAGAAAGCTATGTGTCCTATATTGTGCTCAGCATCCTTCCCTCTTTTAATAAACCTAGTTTTCTCTCAGCACGTTGTCCAGTAATCCATTATTAGTTAAAGGCACTAAACCTTCCAGAGACTTTCAATTGTATAGAGCACTCCTGAACAAGAAATTGATTTTCAACACTGGAATTTCTGGAAATGAGTGAGAATTTAGGATCAGAGTGTCTATGGGAGTCAAAAAGACTATTAACATTTCTGCTTTCTGCACCCAGAGGAAAAATGTTTGGTCAATGTGTAGAAATTCTTCCTATTTTTAAATCAAGAATTGCCTTCAATCTGTAAAATGAAAAGCACTATATACATCCTGGCTAATATTATTAACAATAATTACAGTGCCTCTATGCCTTTGCATGTAGTATTTTCTCAATCTGGAATTCTCACTGTACCTCTTTTTAACTCTGTTAAAGCACTACCTGTCCAAATACTTATTATTGCATAAGAATTTCCTCAGCTATATACATCTATCTGTCACCCTCCAGCATTCTTATTTGTTAAATCATCCTTTTGGAAATGTATCCTGAAATATTTTTATTGAAACTACTGCTTTAGTCAATCTAAGAATAATGTATACTTAAAATATGTTCATTGTTTCAGGAAAATTATTTTTAACATAATAGGTACTCATAAAGTATTGATTTAATCACATCCTATAATTTTAATTCTTATACCTATAGGTAAGTTTGTAGTGCATGTATGTAATATCTCATAAGACTCTCTTTTATTTCAAGGGCCAGAGACATCTATCTATTATATCTTTATGTACACCATAGTTCCTAACTCAATAATGCATATATAGCTGTAATAAACCTCTAGTGAGAGAATGAATCTTCTGAATATAATCTTTCAGGATGCGGTTATTCCTAAGGAATGTATATCTTTCAATTAATTGCGATGCAACAGGGACTGCAAATTGCTACCACACCAGAACTGTATGAAATTAATAATCTAATGCAGTGCCATGCAGCTCTTTTATGACTTTGTTTACTTTGGGATCCTGTGCTACTAGACTACAGTGAATAGAGCTAAATAAGGCAGTGGCATAAATTATTAATATCCTGTCCATCAATTTCCTGCTTGTAAATTGTTTATAATGCCATTGATCTGATGTGCACAGGTTACTAGCATGAATATCCATAAATCCATGATCCCTGAAACCTGCAGACATTTTCTGATTGAAGAGAGGTATGTGCATTGCATGAGTGTTCCCTGATCATTTAATACAAATTGGCTAATGATTTTATAGAACCCACAGTTTTCCACAAATATCACAGAGACTTTAGATTTTGTGAACCCATCTTTATGTTCCATAAAAACACATTATGCTGTATTTTGTTTTGTGGATTGTACACATCTGTCAATTAATTAAACATTTGTTAGTATCTAGAGTGCCTTTGTGTCAGATTCTGTTCCAAGCACTGGGAATATATCTATGATCAAAAAAAAAAATTGTTATTCTTATGGAGCTTTAATGTAGGGGAAGATAAATAACAAATTTAAAATATTATGGTAAATATCACATAATAATGAGCTCTATAAAGAAAATAAAGCAAAGGAATGGGGTGAGAACTGGGGATGGGTCTGAGAAAGTGACATTTGAGTGGAAATATGAATGAATCTAGGGAGTGAGCTAAGTGGAATCTAGGAGAACCTTCCAGCAGAAGAAATAGTAAAGGAATAACTCTAGATAGATTCTTACTTAGAATCTGGTAAAACAAGAGGAGGATCAACGTGGTGTAGCTGGTCTATGATGAATAGCGAAAAGAATGTTGAATGGCCAGGTTCAAATTATAGAGATTATATGGGTCATAGATAGGAATTTGAATTTCATTCTGAGTGTAATTGGAATATGTTCAATTAAGAAATCAAGGATGAATTCCAAGTATTTTGGCTTTAGCAACTGGGTCAATGAAAGTGTTATTTACTGAGATAAGAAATACCGTAGGAAGAGCAGGTTTTGAAGGGGAAATCGGGAGTTTGGTTTTGGACATGACACATTTAGGATGTCCATTGGAATTCCAAGTGAAGATCTCAGTAGGCAGATAGTGATATTGCCAGGTCAGAACTACGGTGAAGTGAGTGAAGCACTCACCTCAGATACAAAATTTAAGGACGCACCAAAAAACTGAGTAATCAAGATTTAAAATATTTCAATGTGATATATCTTAAAAATCAAAATTAATGCCAAAAAATCCACTGTGAAAATAATCAAAATTTTCGTATATAATTTGTTTGGTAGGCAGGACATTGGCCCCCATTATCTTTACTCTCCGGTTTTCCACCTGTAAATATATCACCCCACGTATGAAAAGGTACTTTAAAATATTATTCGTTAATCAGTTGCTCTCAAAATAGGGAAATCATCCAGGATTGTTCAGTGGTCTCCTTGCACTATTGTGAACTTTAAAAGCAGCAGAGGAAGCCAAAATAGTCAGAACGTGTACTGGAATAAAAGGCGGGAGAGATTTGAGAGACCGAAAGATAAAATTGGTTATCTTTGGCTTTGAGAATAAACCAGGATGAGTCATTAGCCAGAGAATGCCAAGGGATGACCTCTGGAAGGTAAGAACAACCCCCGAGCAGCAGCAAGCAAGGAAACAGGGGCCACAGCCCTACAACTTCAAGAAACGAAATTCTTCCAACAACAACCTGAATGAGCCTGGAAGTGAATTCTCCCCTAGAGCCTCCAGGCAAAAGCGCAACCGCCATTTTGATTTTAGCCTTGTATCTAGAACAGAGAAACCAGATGAGGCTATTGGATTTCTGACCTAGAGACTTATGAGATACTAAATTTTTTGGTGGTTTTCAGTTTTGTTTTAAAACACTAAGTTTGTGGTAATTTGTGAAAACAGCAATAGAAAACTAATACAAAGTCAACTTGACTAATTTTTCCTTTTGCCTCAGGCTCAAAGATGGTTTGGTATTATACTTTAAATCTGTCCTAACTGGGGATTTAAATTTGAGGTTTATTATGTATTCGTGGTATTTCAAACCAGGGCTATATGTGACTACTAAAGAGTGAATGAAGGTAGAACAAAGAAAAGCTCTAAGGACTGAACTCTAGACTATACTAAAATGTAATAATTCAGAGAAAGGAGGATCCAGAAAAAACAAACAAACAAATAAAAAAAAAAACTAAGAAATGTAATCCAAGAGGGCAAGAAAAAAATAGATTATATTACCCCAGTTTCTGATATCCTATTATAGATCAAATCACCTAATATCTGGTTTCTACCATCATGAATAATGTTTAAATATAGAGTTGTGTATTTCCATGGAAGATTAAAATATATGCTATGAATCACTTGATTTTTAACTTATTTTCTAGAGAAAGTAACTATGCATATTTAATTCACCCATCCCTATTTAATTTATATTATTTTGAAAAATTGGTTATCTACTAAACTGTACTCCACAAAAGGTAAAAATAGATATGGTTCCTTACCTAATGTCATTACACTCCTTTAGAATTTTATTTTTAACTCATGTTAATAGCAAGAATATCCTTAAATAAACTGTTAAAATATTTGTGTTATATTTTATGGTTTTTGCATTTTAATACACTAATATAATCCATGAAATATGAGGCTTCACAAGACAACTTTTGAATTAAGAGTATTAAATGCCTGTATGACATTAGGTGTAAAAATATTGCAAGGTAAATTAAAGAATAAATCTCTGCAGAGTTACAGCTAACACATGAATTAGTAACACAGAGAAAATATTGTAATAATTATCATTTTAGATCTGGGTCAGTCAGAACTCTGCATTCTCACCAGAAACTGAAATAGTATATAAACATCATATAGTGGTGGTATTATGTAAATCAGAGAGATACAAACAGATACAGTGGCACATAAAAACACCACCACATTTAAAACTCAAATTTAATAATTATAGGATATATTGAAGACATAAAGAACCTCTCTACCACGTTAGTTTTATGCAAATGAAATCAGAGATAAAGAAAGTGGGAAAAATTTAGTGGGAGTCGAATTTGTAGAAAATCTACTACATAGTAAAAACTGAGCTAATCATATTTTCCCATATTCAGGAAACTTAAAATCGAAAGTTGGAGAGGGCATTGACTGAGGCTGAAATTAGTCTGAAATTAGTAGTAAACACCCTGATATAATGAATTAATGACACTAACTGGAATTTATAGAATGTCTAATATATAAGAACCTTAATGGAATCACATAATATGGTCTTTCATGACTGGCTTCTTTCACTTAGCATAATTTTCATGGTTCTTTTATGTTGAATCATGTAACAGTACTTTCTTTTCCTTTTAAGCTGTGATATTTACATTTATGTATTAATAGCTATTAAAGGATTTATATATTCTTTTTAAAATTAGGTTCACAGCAAAATTGACCAGAAAGAACAGAGTGCCCTTATCTCTCTGTCCCTCTTTCTTCTCCACACACAACCTCCGCCATTATCCATATCCTTCACCACATTTGTTACAATCAGCAAACCTACATTGACATATTATTATCACCCAAAGTTCATGTAGTTTACAGTTTGCATTAGAGTTCCCTCTCAGTGTTGAACATTCTATGAGTTTTGGCATATGTATAATGATATATATCTACACTTGTAGTTTCACTGTCTTAAAAAATCTGTGTACTGCCTATTTTCTTCCTTTAGCCCCTAGAAACCATGAATCTTTTTATTGTCTCTATAGATTTGCTTTTTCCAGAAAGTCATATAGTTGGAATCATACAGTGCACAGCCTTTTTAGAATGGCTTCTTTCACTTAGTGGTATGTGGGAATGCCGCACATACTAAGTGCACTAAGGAGGCCGACATACTTAATAGTGCTAAGTACAACTCAGTTTCACATAGTACCACTAATTTAAGTTTCATTATGTATTTTTATGGCCTGACAGCTCATTTCTTGTAAACATTGAATACATACACACAAATACACATATCAGGAGAACCAACCCCCAATATTTCAACATAGGTTCTTTCTGTTTTCCCTAAGTGTCAGCCGGTCTGAGAAATAAAGAGAAAGAGTACAAAGAGAGGAGTTTTACAGCTGGGCCTGTCAGCCGGTCTGAGAAATAAAGAGAAAGAGTACAAAGAGAGGAGTTTTACAGCTGGGTAACATCACATATCAGTAGGTCTCTGACGTCCCCTGAGCTGCAAAACCAGCAAGTTTTTATTAGGGATTTTAAAAAGGGAGTGGGTGTACGAACAGGGAGTAGGTCACAAGGATCACATGCTTCAAAGGGCAGTAAAGATCACAAGGCAAAGGCAAAATCAGAATTACTGATGAGGGTCTATGTCCCACATGTATTGTCTTGATAAACATCTTGGTAAACCAAAATTACCAGGCTGGAATTTCCCAATCCTAGTAAGCCTGAGGGTACTGCAGGAGACCAGGGCATATTTCAGTCCTTATCTCAACTGCATAAGACAGACACTCCCAGTGTGGCTGTTTATAGACCACCCCTCAAGAATGCATTCCTTCCCCAGGGTATTCCTTGCTGGGAAAAGAATTTAGCGGTATCTCTCTTACTTGCACGTCCATTTATAGACTCTCTGCAAGAAGAAAAATATGGCTCTATTCTGCCCGACCCCGCCAGTAGTCAGACCTTATGGTTGTCTTCCCTTGTTCCCTGAAAATTGCTGTCACTCTGTTCTTTTTCAAGGTGCACTGATTTGATATTGTTCAAACACACATGTTTTACAATCAATTGTACAATAGTGGTCCTGAGGTGACATACATTCTCAGCTTACAAAAATAATGGGATTAAGAGATTAAAGACAAGCATAAGAAATTATAAGAGTATTATTAGGGAAGTGATAAATGTCCATGAAATCTTCACAATTTATGTTCAGAGATTGCAATAAAGACAGGTGTAAGAAATTATAAAACTATTAATTTTTGGAACTGATAAATGTCCATATTAAAATGAAATTTTCACAATTTATGTTCCTCTGCTATGACTCCAGGCAGTCCCTCCGTTTGGGGTCCCTGACTTCCCATAACACACACATACATCTCTCTCTCTCTACATATATATACATATTTTTATATATATATATACACACAAACATATATATACATATTTATATATATCTACTTATATATCTCTCTCTACATAAATATGAACATATATAGTCAACATATATAAACATATACATAAATATATATAAAATGAACATATATATTCATTATCAGTATGTACAAATTTTTTATTCATTATTCATATAATAAAATATATCTTCATTACTACCAGTTTTTGGTAATTATGAATAAAGCTACTATGAACATTCATGTGTAGATTTTTGTGTAAAAATAAGTTTTTAATTTCTTTGAGTAAATATCAAGAAGTATGATTACTGGGTTGTATGGAAAAATATATTTATTTTTGGAAGAAACTGCCAAGTGTGCCTCAAAGTGATGGTAGCATTCGGCATTCTCACCATCAATGACAGAGTTCCTGTTGCTCCATGTCCTCAACGGCATTTGGTGTTTTCAATGTCAGCACTTCTTTTCATTATACAATATACTTTTGTGTGGTTATACAGATTTTATATATCCATTCATATTGATGGAGTTTCAGGTTGTTTTCATTTTTGGCTTTTATAAATAAGGGTGCTATGAACATTCATGTTCACATGTTGTGCAGTCAAATTTTTTATTTCTTGAGTATGCTTCTAACAGTAAAATTGCTGTGTCATATGTTAACTCTGTTTTCCAAAGTGGATGCCCCTTTTTACATTCCTGTCAACAGTGTATAAGTCTTCAGTCTTTTTTGTTATAGCCATGATACCATGTCTGAAGTGGTATTGATTTGCATTTTCACTGATAACCAGTGATGTTAAACATCACTATGCATGCTTATTGGCAACCTGCATACCTTCTTTGGATAAATGTCTACCCAAGTCATTTTTCCCATTTTTAATTTTTTTGGTCATTTTTATCATTGTATTTCAAGGGTTATTTATACATTCTGGATATAAGTATCTATTTCCATGTTATGGATTTTCTTCTTACTTTCTTGAGGGTATCTTTTTCAGAATAATTTTATTTTAAAATGTATATACAATCCAATACACCATTTTTTAAAATTTTCCTTTTAGTTTTATAACTTTAGCTTTGATATTTCAGTCTTTGAATCATTTGAGTTAATTTTTGCATTTGGAGTGAGTATACTATGCACTAAATGTTCGTATTTTCCAAAAATTCATGTTGAAATCCTAACCTCCAATGTGATATTATTAGGAGGTAGGGCCATTGGGAGGTAATTTTGCCAGAAATGAAAAGAAATGGCTGCTTGTTTGCACCTGCTTTGATGACTACTGGCAAGACTTAATTCAAAGACACATGATTATAGGAGTTCTACAATTCAATTCCAACTACTAATAAAAGGGTCATTTGTTTTGTTTTGATTTGACTTTTTTTTTTCTTACTTTTTTGATAGGTCATAATTTTATAAAATAAAGTCTGAATGGTATTGCTAAAATTTAATAAAATCCCCCAGCACTTCTGCTTTCTCCCATGTATTCTACTAGAATGCTACTCTGATAGAATAACTTATTCTATCAACAGAAGGTTGGGCAGGTTAAGGTAGCTTGCACTTAGGCGATTCTGCAGCGTGGAAGCAATTTTACTTGATGAAATACTGGAGATGCCTCTTTCACAGAAAATTCCCCAGGAAAGGTTCTGTATGTTACCCACTGATAATGCAGTTGTGAGTGACCGGTGGTCAGTCCATCAAGCATTCATTTGAAGGTCTACATTTCCACAGGGAATGTTCTTCCTTTTCTTCAAATTGATAATTTGTTTGATGTCTGTGTATTATTCCTTTTAGACCTATTTAATTTAAGTTTACCACTACTTAGGAAAAGAATTCTTGTCTTTAAAAGCAACTGTATTAAAATGGGGAGAATAAGTTATTCAAAAGTAGAGAATCCCCTAAGGAAACATTAGAATTAATTAAATAAAGGAAAAAAATATAAGTGCTAGTCAATACCGCATAATAGTGCTATTTCAGACAGTGGGTATTGACTTGTAGGACTGTGAATTCTTAGTTTTAATATAAGATTTTATACTTCATATAAACATATATTAACCAACTTTGTTCATTTCTTTCATCTTTGGGACATTCCTGTGATCCCATCAAAATGTTATTCTTCCCCCTGATTATCGAGGTTTTATCAATACCCTGATAACGGGATTGGGAAATACTTTAGCCAGTCAAATGTGACAAGTTAATTTGTTTTTTGCATTTATAGCTATATCATCCAAAAAATAAACCTGCTTTAAACTGTGAGGAAAATGGCAGTTTACAACTGCATTAAAAATACCAAAACAAATGAATTCCATTACTCACGACACAATCCTGACAGGTCTGTTGTTGCTATTTTTTCCAAGTGTCTGCCAATATCATCTGTCCTGACTTGGACTCTACTCTTTGTTGTCTGCATTAACTCCTTCAATGTCCATTCCAAGGAAACTCCATTTCTAAATAAAAGTGTAACTCAAAATTATAACTTTCTTTTAAAAAAATAATAGTTGAAAAGGCATGGCTATTCTTTAAGAGACAATTTTCCAATCCTGTTCTTTTCCTTTACATTTATATACCCTATGGTATACAGCAGGTAAGTACATATATAAATAAAAGACTTGAAAAATAAAACTCAAAATGTGTCTTTTGGATTGTTTAATGAACAATAAAACACAGCTTTCTGGGAGATTCATGATGATTTGCCCTTTAGGTAAATTTTTTCTTACTTTTTCCACATGTAACAGTTTTTAAATTCATCTTTCAATAAAATCTTGTTATGGAGTTACATGCCTCATGTTGAATCCTGGACCAGCTCTTTTTAGCTGTGTGGTTATTGGCATGTAATTCACCCTATAGTTGCTCATATTCCTATTCTGTATATAAGAGTTCTTTCATAGGGTTTTGCCTAAAATATTAAATATTCAATTAACATACCTAGAAGAAGCATATTCTAAACCTCTACATAAGTTTTAAAAAATAATGTAACCTGCTTTAGGGTTTATCAGTCATAAGGTTCACAAATACCTGTTTTGAATTTTTGGTGAATTTTTTATCCTAAAAAGCCATTTCAATATCTAAGATTGGTAAAGCTTTTACAGCTTATGCATTGTTAGACTTAATTTACATTCTTTTTAATGTAAGGATTATGAACACTCTTGATACAGGTATTATAATCCTATATTTAAAAAGAGAATTTTGAGACCACAGGATGCTCTAGCATGAAAGTATATCAAAAACATCCATTCTGTTTGTCACTGGTTGTCCACAATAATACGCAAATGCAATGAGAAAGATGAATAATAATTACCACTGACTGAGCTAGACATGGTACATGCATTGTTTTTCATCTTAGCGGCAATTCAGTAAGATTATTTGTTATTATAGTTAACTTCATAGAGATGAGGAACCTGAGGATTTATAGGGGGTAACTACAATACCCAGTAAGTGACTGAAAAGGAACAAAAACCCAAATATCTTGATTCCGATGCACTGATCTTGACCTCCATCCACAGAACCAAAATACTTTCTTAAAAAAGATAAATGATTCCTGTTAAACCAATTGAGCTGCTCTATTGGCATCACAGCTTATTAAGTATATAGCTTATTAAGCCAAAACATAATAAGCATAATTCTTAGTGACTAAACACATTTTTAGTATCTAATGTATATAGATGAATGACTTCCAGTATTCTTGGACCTTTATTTTCTGTCACTCTGATATTAATTTTGAGAATTGGCACCCAACACCTTTCTCACGTTTTTTCTAAAACTGTGTCAACCGTTATCTCATGTATACGTGCATAAAGTGCCATCAGTTAAATACATATATATGTTTAGTTGCATGCCATTTGCCATATTGTATTTACAATGTTTGTACTAAGAACTTTGTGATACCCTATAGTTGAAGTTCTAGTTCTATGTACATGTCAGCAATAAATTCTGTATTGATTACTTCTTAATATATCATCATATTATCCTCAAGTATTCATTTTATCTGATTTTTATATATAAACAATAAATAAAAAATTTAATATCAAATAGTTATAGAGAGTAGAGTTCTTTTGACTAAACAGAGAATGGCGCTTAAACAAAGGTAATAAATATACTGATACATTTTTTAACACAAAAGTTGGTATTCATATTGATTAAGGAAAAGGTTCTGGGCACCTTTTATTAAAATAGATCTATCATATTTCAAATATGTACTGCTTATCAAAACAATTCAAATAATTAAATGAAATAAGTTCCTAGACTAAAAATAAAATGTTGAAATTTGATGTAGTTTAAATATGTAAAATGTTGTAAATATTGTAAATATTCAGTGGTGTGTGAGAGAACATTTTAGCCAATCCTTTTAGTAAAAGACAATAACAATGTCTCATATATATGGATCTAATTGAATTATTGGTTTTGCCATAAATAAATACTTGTATAACCATAATACCATTTTGACTGAATTTATATTGTTAGACTTGTCCAGACATAGCAAAGTAAATCTAACCATGGTTAAAGAATAAAGTGTAAACATTACAAGTTAAAAATCAGTAAAATTGCCAATATTTTAGAAAAGAGGAGGTTAGAAAGAAGTGATTGCTTCATCCTTTCAACTTGGGAGCTAAAAACACAATACCTGAAGTTGAGACATCAAAAAACATTTATAATTCATAAAATCTAGTAATAGAATAAAATAATTTCAATTAAAAATGGAGTGAATTGATGGTACAATGGCATTTCATTCCTATTATTTAAAATGAGGAGTGAATTAAATTCAACTCAAGTAGGTAAATAAAAAAATCGACATATATTATTTAAATGTATAAAGGTAAATACCAGAGACACCAAAATCTAGTTACTATTAATAGTGGTTACTTCTGATAAGCAAAAGTGGAAGAAAGGGCAGATATCAGTGACTATTCAATTAAGATAATTCTAGATACATTTCTGTTTTGTTCTTTCTTTTGCTTTGAATCATAGTAGGTAACGTTAAAAATAATAATAACAATTTGTTTCCAAATAGCCTTTGTCATAAATTTAAACCACATTAGTTAAGATTGCTTTATAGAAGTTTTCCAAAAATCCCCCTTATTTGGCTTTATGCAGAAAGACAGAGCAAAATAATAGTTTGAAACAGATCATATACATATATATGTGTGTGTATATGTGTGTGTGTATGTGTGTGTGCACATACACATATATAGTTTTACTGTTTTAATTTCATATATATTCATCTGAATATTAAAGACATGAATTTGAAGAAAATGTATTATTTTTTAATTACCACAAATATATTATTTGATATGTTTCTTAAAGCATCCATTGTAGACATATAAAGATATATCTATTTGCAATTATGTATTAAACATTATTTGACTACCTCAGGTATACCTAAGAAAGATGCTGATTAACATTCCAAAGAAGTAATTGCCTAACAAACAATAGTTTTTAAACTGAAGTGAAATTCACATAACATAAAATTAAACATTTTAAAGTGTACAAGTCAGTGTCATTTAGTATTAATGCATCCTCAATTTTATTCAATCACCACCTTTATCTAGTTTCCAAACCTTTTATTAACCACAAAGAAAACCTCATACTCATTACACAGTAACCCTTCATTCACCATTTCCTCCTAATCTCAGGCAAAACCAATATACTTTCTGACTGTGTGGATTTACCTACTCGGATATTTCATAGAAATTGAAATGAATTAACACAATATGTCTTCTTCTTCTTCTTCTTCTTCTTCTTCTTCTTCTTCTTCTTCTTCTTCTTCTTCTTCTTCTTCTTCTTCTTCTTCTTCTTCTTCTTCTTCTTCTTCTTCTTCCTCTTCCTCTTCCTCTTCCTCTTCTTCTTCCTTCTTCCTTCTTCCTTCTTTCTTCTTTCTTTCTCCTTTTTTTTTTTTTGAGATAGAGTCTGGCTCCATCACCCAGGCAGAAGTGCAGTGGCACAATCTTGGCTCACTGCAGCCTCAACTTCCCAGGCTCAAGTGATCCTCCTGCTTCAGCTTTCCAAGTAGCTGGGGCAACAAGCACACACTACCCCTCCTGTCTAATGTATATATTTTAAATAATTTGTATAAACGAGGTCTCCCTATGTTGCCCAGGCTGATCTTGGATTCCTGGCCTCAAACAATCCTTCCATCTCAGCCTCCAAGAGTGTTAGAATTACAGGTGTGAGCCACCATGCCTAGCCTGGCTGCTTTCACTTAGCATAACATTTTAACATTTCATCTATCTTATAGCATGTATCATAGTACATTGTTTCCTTTTTATTGAAGAGTTGTATTCCATTGTATGTATATACCACATTTATTTATTAATTCATCCTATGATGGATATTGGCTTGTTTCTGCCTTTTCGCTATTGTGAATAGTGCTATAATCACCATTTTCATACAAATATTTCTACTTAGAAGTGGGATTACTGGGTTATATGGTAACTATATGTTTAATTTTTTGGAGAACTGTTTTCCACAATGACTGCACCACTTTACATTTCCACTATCAGTATACTAGGGTAACAAATTTTTCACATCCTCATCAAATTAATATTTGCATTATTTTAAACCACAGGCATTCTAGAGGGTATGAAGTAGTTTCTCACTGTGGTTTGGTTTTGGTTTTGTTAGTCATTAGACTAATATTGCTGAACATTTTTTCTCATGCTCTTTGGCCATTTGTTTATCGTTTTTGGAGAAATGCCTGCTTGGGTACTTTACCCATTTTTTAATCAGGTTTTTTTTTTTTATTATTTACTTGTAACTGTTCTGTATCTTGGATATTAGAACCAACCCATTTTGTAGGTTGTCTTGCACTTTTTTGATAATGTCCTTTGGTATAAAAGTTTCTAACTTTGATAAAGTCCAATGTCTCTATGTCTTCTTTTGCCACATGTGGTTTGGGTGTCATATCTAAGAATCCATTGCCAAATCCAAATCATGAAGATGTACTTCGATATTTTCTTTTAATATTTTTATAGTTTTTGTTTTTACATTTAGGTTGTTGAAGCCACTTGAGTTAAGATTTCCAAATGGTGTGAGGTAGGAAACCAACTCTATTCTTTTGCATTGGGAAACCAGTAGTTCCAACACTATTGGTTGAAAATCCTACCCTTTCTCTATTGAACAGACATGAAAAATTGAGAAAACTTAACTATTTTTCTGCTATTTTGTTTCTAGCTTCATTCCATTGTGATTGGGGAAAATACTTTTTATTATTTCAGTCATTTTAAAATTTACTGTGACTTGTTTTGTAACCTAACATATGGTCTATTTGTGACAATGTTACATGTGCACATGAGAAAAATGTATATTCTGTTGTTTTATGTGCAATGCTCTATATGTGTCTGTTAGACTTCATTGGTTTGTAGTGTTTCAAGCCCTGTATTTCCTTATTAATCTTCTGTCAAGTTGTTCTATCCATTTTTGAAAGTTCTTCTTAAAGTTGCCAATTATTATTATAGGACTATTTTCCTCTGAAGTTTTGTCAACATTTGCTTCATCTATTTTGGGGCTCACTTATTTGGTGGTCATATAAGTATTATGTCTTTCTGATGAGTTGAAGCTTTTATCAGTATACAACAACCTTCTTTGACTCTTCCACCATTTCGATGATGTCCCTCTCCACACAGTAGTTAGAGGTAAACAATGAGAGGAGGGTAATGAGAAGACTTGTAAATATTCTATTTTTCTCCTGGTTATATTTGTCATCAACTATTTTTTAGGTTGCTTAGTTTAAATATTCTAACCAAAAATTAGAGAGAACAATAAAACTTTCAGTGTGGTACTTCAGAAATAAGTTATTTGATGATACAATGAAAAATATTTTTTGTTGTTGTTGTTTTTGAGGTGGAGTCTCACTTTGTCGCCAGGCTGGACTGCAGTGGCATGATCTCGGCTCACTGCAATCTCCTTCTCCCGGGTTCAAGGGATTCTCCTGCCTCAGCCTCCCCAATAGCTGGATTATAGGCTCACACCACCATGCCCACCTAATTTTTGTATTTTTTTCCTGGGAAAATTTTTTGAGGAATCAATTTATGAATTTATTCCACAAATATTTGTCCAGCACTTACTAACTGGAAATGCATTAATGAGAAAACACCCTTTATTTTATTTACATTCTAGCCATGGGAGTCAAGTCATAATAAGGTAAAAAATAAAATGTACAATATATCAAATTATACAAAATGCAAGGAAAAAAATAAAATAATAAAGGAGGTTAGGGAGTGTGAGAATGAAAGTAATGCAACTTCCAATCACTAAGAAGGTGATTTTGAGCTAGAATGTGGTAGGCGAAAATCTGAGTCATACATAATTCTAAGTAAAGAGCATTTCGGGCTGAGGAAAAAACAAGGGAAAACATCCTGAGGCAGCCATGTGCCTAGAGAAGCAGAGCAAGAGTAAAGTGGTGAGTTCCTAAATTATGATGAGTGAAATGTTTTGTGTTTTTTTTCTTCAGTTCTAAGGGATATATTTAGACGAAAAAGGTTAGTTATAAGCCATTAAAACATTGTAATAATTTTGGTTTTAATATACATATAGTGAGAAGCCACTTGACGGTCAAAACTCTGAAAAAGAAGTATTATGCTCAAACTTACATTTTTAAAAGATCACTCTAAATGAGCAAATTGGAGGATTCAGCAACAAAAATGGAAACGGCACATTTCAGAGACTATTGTAAAAATCCTTAGGAAAACTGGCAGTGCTTTGGCCCAAGCTATTAGGACTGGGGATGGAATGAAGTGATCAGATTTTAGAAACATTTTTTGAGAGTAGCAGTACAATTTCTTCTGGCATAGTATTGCACTTATGGAATCTATTACATGGAAGTAATCACATGTCATCAAAAGGATTAGCAGCAAAAGCTTTCCAGGAAGTTCACTAAATTATTATTTGTACTAATTACCATGGTAACAATCTATATAAGCAATACACATTCATTAGTGATGAACTAGACATTTCTAGAAAATAAGTAAATAACTTCTTACTCAACAGTGTAAGTTATTCCATTTATGGGTTACCTTTGATCTATTTTGTGCTTACTGTTTGATGAATACCACTTTTATTAAAAGAAAATCTGAGGCCAGACATGGTGGTTTACACTTCTTTTTTTTTTTTTTTTTTAATTTATTTATTATTATTATACTTTAAGTTGTAGGGTACATGCGCATAACGTGCAGGTTTGTTACATATGTATACTTGTGCCATGTTGCTGTGCTGCACCCATCAACTCGTCATTTACATCAGGTATAACTCCCAATGCAATCCCTCCCCCCTCCCCCCTCCCCATGATAGGCCCCGGTGTGTGATGTTCCTCTTCCTGAGTCCGAGTGATCTCATTGTTCAGTTCCCACCTATGAGTGAGAACATGCGGTGTTTGGTTTTCTGTTCTTGTGATAGTTTGCTAAGAATGATGGTTTCCAGCTGCATCCAAGTCCCTACAAAGGACTCAAACTCATCCTTTTTGATGGCTGCATAGTATTCCATGGTGTATATGTGCCACATTTTCTTAATCCAATCTGTCACTGATGGACATTTGGGTTGATTCCAAGTCTTTGCTATTGTGAATAGTGCTGCAATAAACATACGTGTGCATGTGTCTTTATAGCAGCATAATTTATAATCCTTTGGGTATATACCCAGTAATGGGATGGCTGGGTCATATGGTACATCTAGTTCTAGATCCTTGAGGAATCGCCATACTGTTTTCCATAATGGTTGAACTAGTTTACAATCCCACCAACAGTGTAAAAGTGTTCCTATTTCTCCACATCCTCTCCAGCACCTGTTGTTTCCTGACTTTTTAATGATTGCCATTCTAACTGGTGTGAGATGGTATCTCGTTGTGGTTTTGATTTGCATTTCTCTGATGGCCAGTGATGATGAGCATTTTTTCATGTGTCTGTTGGCTGTATGAATGTCTTCTTTTGAGAAATGTCTGTTCATATCCTTTGCCCACTTTTTGATGGGGTTGTTTGTTTTTTTCTTGTAAATTTGTTTGAGTTCTTTGTAGGTTCTGAATATTAGCCCTTTGTCAGATGAGTAGATTGCAAAAATTTTCTCCCATTCTGTAGGTTGCCTGTTCACTCTGATGGTAGTGTCTTTTGCTGTGCAGAAGCTCTTTAGTTTAATGAGATCCCATTTGTCAATTTTGGCTTTTGCTGCCGTTGCTTTTGGTGTTTTAGACATGAAGTCTTTGCCCATGCCTATGTCCTGAATGGTACTACCTAGGTTTTCCTCTAGGATTTTTATGGTATTAGGTCTAGCACTAAATGTTTCTCATAAACACTGCATTGATAGATCTATTTCAATATTGGAATTTCCATTGACTATGCAAATGGTTACAAGAGAACATGGGCATTTGAAAAATGAAATGTTATTACCATAGATGATTCTTTATATTTAAAGCCAAGAAGCAGCCTGTTAAAGATTAAAAAGGACATTTCTGGAGTTTCACAGTGGGATACTGAAACCAAGTGGAATCTGCTAGAGAGAGCCAATTGTTAAATATTCAAGAATGTTTCAAGCCAGTTGGCAGCACCGGTAGTTTAAAATTAACCATGGTGGGAGTATTTACACCACAGAAATTGGTAAGTGCTACAGATAGGGCCATTTTTTAAACATTTATCAGCATACCACTGAATAGAGGTTCTTTACTGTAAATAACACAAAGATTGGAAAAACAAACTTAGCATGTAAGGTACATCAGAGATAGTTCAAATATAGTTCGGAATATAGTTCAGAAGAAATGTATTTTAGGTAGTTTATGTCTTAAACCAATTTTATATTTTAATAATTCATTAAGAATGTATAATATATTTAGAAATACATTATTTGCTGCCGTTCTGCATATGTTAAACACTTCTCCAAGTATGCCTTCTAATGAATGAAGAATAAAACTTGCACAAGCCCTAAATATTTAGTGACATGAGAAATTAGCCAACCAAATTTCAAAACAGGCAACACATTTCTTCTTCAAAATACATTACAAGGCAGCAGACAATAATCAAATGCATCCAAATCTTACTTATAGACTTGAATATCTCTGTTCATCTTTTAAAGACCATGTGGCAAAATTGCTTACCAACAGGATTTGTAACAACGGAAACTGCAGACACCAGAGAGTCAGATACAGCAGTTGTTTTGGAAATATCCATCATGGTCATCTGATTGCTCCTTCTACCACTTTCCCTTTCAGAGTTTTTCTTTCAGAACATATATCTGGTGACTTTCCTGTTCAGTAGTAAATTGTCTTTGTTTCATTAAATTTATGAGATTTTCATCACATAAAATAGCCTCAGACAGAATCATTTTTGATCTGTCCATGAGGATTTAGCCAGATGGGTCTGCTGTGATGCCTCAACCAGCCATGCTCTGTTTTGCCAGCAGATCACATCTTCACTACAGGGGGAATAAAAAAGCAAATCACCTATTGGTTGTTTTAATAGAGAGGTTTAAAATATAAATAGTGGCCGTTTTTCAAACCATTTTTAAAATTTATTTTTGAATGATTCTAAGTGCTTAGACTTGTAAATAAACATATGCCTATTATATTTAAAATATATGTTAAAATGCTTACATTATTTTTGTAGTTAGCTTTACCACTAATTTTATAGTAACATTTTTAAGACAAATGCAACTCTTAGAAATTGTAAAGTCTATTTGTGAGAGTTTTATTAACTCTTCAAAGAACTGTCTATTCATCTATAGCACCATGCTCCCAGTTAACAGGGAAAACTGCCTGGTCCTGACACTTGTTCTTATAGATAAGGGGTTCCAGACTGTTGTGGTTGGGACCGTCAATGCCAGAGGCACACTGGGTTTGAATCCCAACTAAACTTCACTTAAGTTATGTGAACGTGGGGGAGGACACAACTTTTTTATCCATAGTTTCTGCACTAGAAAATCCAAGTAAAAGTGGGACCTACCCCATGGGAGTTTGTTTTTAGTATTAAAAGATATCACATATATCAACTGTATGCACTATATGCCTTTTCTATTGCTACGATTGTTATCGTTAAGATTATTAAGGCATTACAAACATTTTGTAAAGAGAATAATAATTATTAATTTATTCGGTGCACATGGATACTTATTCTATCTGGATTACTGGAATACTATTACTGTCTTTTCCATCGGTTACATTTTTCACCCACTCACACTCATCCTACTCACTGAGTATTTACTCTTTTAGGGGCATAAATGATGTCTTATGATTCACTTTTATCCCCCACGGCAGATAACCCAGAAATTCACATAATAGTTACCATCTATCATGATAAATGTGGCTAGAACCGGGATCACAAGTTCCTGAAACACAGAGTATCTTGTTTGTACCAAGCTCTTAAGAACATTGCAAGTAAAGTCATATCTTCATTTAAAGGATTTGGGAGTTAAATCTTGACATCCATGTTCCTGGCGATCTCAGGGCTACCTGAGTCTATTTCACCTGGAATTATGGTTAAAATCAGATTTTAAGGCTCTGTCTCAGATTTACTAAACCAGAGTCTGGAAACCAGAGACCTTGGAAGCATGCTATTCAGCTCCCCTAGGTGATTATTATTTCTATTAAAGTTTGGCAGTTTGATCTCTCACCTCCCAGTTGCTTAACTAGGCTCAACCACTATTGGGTCCCAGGGAACTTTCTTTGCTGGCTTAGAAAAACACAAAAATACTAATAATTGGTCTTTTAGGCACTCCCTAAGGTTCACTTTTTGGATATTTTTCATATCATCCTCAAAAATCCTTCCTCATTTACTGTATTAGTTATGCCACAATAAGGAGGCATAACAAACAACCACAAAAATCTTAGCACCATACAAAAGTAAGCATTTCTTTAACTCTGACCTGGGTTTGGCTGGGTAGTCTGCCTCCACTACGTGTGTATGTCATCTTCTTCCTTTAACCAGTGAGTTTGTCCAAAGTAAGTTCTCATAACAATAACAGAGATGCCAGATCCCAAAAGTATATGACGAGTTGATGGGTGCAGCACAGCAACATGGCACAAGTATACATATGTAACAAACCTGCACGTTATGCAAATGTACCCTAGAACTTAAAGTATAATAATAATAAAAAATAAAAATAAAAAAAATAAAAAAAAGTATAGGCACATTTCAAGTCTTTGCTGAGTCAAGTCTTCTGATATTCCATTGGCAAGAGCAAGCTGTACATCCAAATCCAAAAAGGAACAGAATGTCCAAGTATACATTTTTCATGGTAATGGTGGGAGGTTATTTCTTTCTGAAAACTATCCAACTGAACACATTGGCCTAAATAGCTTTTCTTTGCTTTATTTTCCTAGTAACCTCTTTGGCCTTCTAGTTTCTCCTACTTAAGGAGAAATTAAGGATGTCTCAAAAAATTAAATTCTAAAGTAAGACAGTCTCACCTACATGACTGCATTCAACAAATAAGAAAGAAAAAAGGAAAATAACAAAGTTGCAGTTTTTCTGTCATAGTCTAGAAAGGTATCTTTCTGGGTTTTTTTCCTATTTGAATTCCTATACCCTACTACATAGTGTAATTGTGAATTTTTTTATTTTCCTAATAGGATAAGGCATGAGTATGTGAGATTATGTGTGTGACAGAGCTAAATTATAACTTTTGGTTTCACAGCTTTGCTCTGAATTGCTCTAATACTATTACTATGGCATTCAGTACAACAAATGTTTCAGGGAAAATCTTTTCAATATTGTTAAATTCCAACATTCATGTGAGCATTTGTAATGATTCCCCTGAAACAATTTGATAAACGCAAAAGTAGTGAATATTTTATACAAACCTAAATGGTTTATTTTTAAAATGTTCAGATTAGATAATCATTTTGTGTTTCTTAATTTGACTTAATATGCATTCAAGATTTTAAAGCTAATCTTTTGGCTTTTTTTTTCAGCATTAAAACACTATTTGGAATGTCACATTTTAGACTATTTTCACTGGCTAATATTGCACATGTTTTGGGACTTAAAGGGAAAATTATGGCTATGGTTTCAATAATTCAATTCAATTCAGTAATTACTGATCTCCCAGACACCCTGCCGATGTTTGAATGAATATATGATATTCAAATGTAGTCTTTTTTAATATTCTAGAAAGACAAAGATAACTTTCAAAGGCAGGGATTTTTGCCTTATTTATTGTTATATTTCCAATACGTGATTTCTAGAAGAGGAGGTACTGTTTACAATTTTGTTGAATGGCTGTTAAAATTGAATGCAATAAAATATATTTAGCGGTATGAACAATGTGTTATGCAATCACAAAATAAATAACTTTTGATGAAAATTTAAAATAAATCTATGATGATTCTAGACCATTAATTTCCTATGTGATATATTTACACCTGAGAAGAACATAAATGTCAGAATCATTTTGTGTTAATTTCCACTTTTATGTTCATTAGGAAAAGTAATCAGAATAAAAGGGTGTGTGTTCCTTTGTGATTTGGGGTCATCACCCTTTGAGAAAATAACTGAGCCTATGGGAGCTTTATCTATAATAAATGCATTTACATGCAATTTTAATGAAATTCCAGGGCTCCAGGAAACTCTGAGCCCTACTCACATGTCACAGTGAGTCTAGGTTAAAAGATTTTGAGTCACAGTATTGTTACTCAACCAAAGGATCTAGTGGTATGTAAAACATCAGATTCAGATTCCCAGAGGAACTGGAGTAGTTACTATATTTATATGCAACCCTAGGAGTCTCTATCAGACACAGTGTAGGCCAGGAAGTGCTCTGTGTTATTCAGTTTTCCCTGAGACAAATGTCCTGCATGTGGACACTCATATTTCAATTTCCAGGCTACAACCTTGTTTGATAAGTGGGCAGTGAGAAGAGGAAGAGACCACAGAACAGGTAAACCACGAAGACCACAAATAGCTCAGTTCCCTTAAAAAGGAAAGCTAGAGTGGCTAAGAAAAGAACCACTTAGCCCTAACCTTGTACAGAAACTATAAAATAATACTACCCTGTACAAACGAGAAAACCTAGATGCTCTGCAAACCACAAATCCGATAAGGGTTTATAGCTCCTGAAGCTCCTGAAAACCTGTGGCCCTTTATACTAATTAGTGTTTGCAGCCCAGAGCGCATAAAAGCCGTCATCTGACGCCCCTCAGTGACCTGCTACACTGGCTGCAAACCTACGTGCGCTCACCTTCTCCTCCATCCCTCCTATTACAGGAGAAGAAATATCTCTTCATCTACCTAAGCCCATCCTTTCTGGCCCTACTTCAACCTTTCTTCTTCGCTGATTGGTTTTCCTCACACCATCACTCTCAAATCTCTTCTTTTTACAGAAAAATTCTGAAGAAAAACAAAATTCATTGGCACATATACAAATCCTGTCATCCCATTTAGCGTCTGCCATATTCTTCCCCAATCTTGCCTCATCAATGATCACCAGGAAACTAATGCCAAGGGAGCCTTTTCAGTCTTCATTTCACTTGAGCTCCCAGTTATTTTAACCATGGTGAATATTCCTCTCCTTCTTGGAACACACTCATACCTCAGTAAATTAGCACTACCTTTTTTTCTCATAATTTTCTAGTCACTGACTGTCTTCTTTGGAAGAGCATACTCAGTTCTAAGTATAAGAAATCTGGTTTTCTTCAGGGTTTCATCCCTGAACTTCCTCTAGTTCATATTACAATAAAAAATGTCCAAAACTGTAGCCTCCCCTCATCTTAATAAATGTCACCAAGAGCCATATATTTCCATATACCAAAAACCTAGATTCACAGTTGATTAAAATTTAAAGAAGTTATATGTCACTGTGATAACCCTAGAAGGAAAAAACCTACATGTCAGTACGTTCAAGGATTTTTTAGGTCAATCATCATCTTCTTTAACAAGATGAGGGAATGGGGAATATTAGAGAGGATTTGTATTTATAATAATAGTCAAATTTAAATTTAAACCTGTTATTTCTTTTGCTGCATCCCTTAAATGGAATGGAAAACTTCCTGTAATATCAAAGATTAATTATAAACTCTTCTTGTATTGTTCCAATCATTCTCTTTGTTTAATTTTCTAAGAATAGAATCCACACTAAAAAACATCTGAAGAATACAAAAGCATATAAAACACAGTAGTTTTTGCTTTCTTTATAGAATACATTGAAGGGTTTTTTTTTTATATTGTTGCAATTGTTTATTTTAAAATCTGTTCACCTGATCCTATCTAATTATGCAACATAAACATTTCTGATTTTTCATTAGTCAGAAAAACTTCAGAAACCGTCATCTAATATTCTTCATGTATGCTATTCAAACATAATTAATAGGATCCTTATCAGATTTAAAGCTCAACAGAAGTCAAAGTTTGACTTCTTCCCAAATCTCCACACACAGTATCTATTCCAAGCCGCCACCATCTTAGCCAGGGCTGTTGCAATCTGGTCTCTCTGCTTCCTCTACTGCTTTCTTCTCTTCTTATCCTCTCATCTAGTATGCACACAAGGTGATATTTTAGTGACGGCTAATGGCTGCCTCACATCTGGAATAAAATATAAATTTCTTACCCTTTTTAGGCCCAGGCAGGTGGATCATGAGGTCAGGAGATCGACACCATCCTGGCTAACGCGGAGAAACCCCGTCTCTACTAAAAACACAAAAAAATTAGCCGGGCGTGGTGGCGGCGCCTGTAGTCCCAGCTACTCGGGAGGCTGAGGCAGGAGAATGGCGGGAACCCGGGAGGCGGAGCTTGCGGTGAGCGGAGATCGCGCTGCTGCACTCCAGCCTGGACGACAGAGCGAGACTCCAACTAAAGAAAAAAAAAAATTCTTACCCTTTTTAGATTCTGAATAAACAGGCGTTGTCTACTTTCTCACCTGCACTTTCTCCCATCATCTCCTAGGTTCATTCGATCAGATTCTGTTGGATTTGGGCTCAATGCAGAAGGCTGAGTTCCTCACCCAAAGCATCAGTCCGTTCAAGACCTTTCTCTCTGTGATTTGTGTGTATTTTCTGTGTGTCCTTTCCTTACTTCCATTCTATTTGTTTACCAGAAAACCAATATGCTTTTGAAATGTATCATTGAATCTGTAACTATTCTTGAAAACTGACCTACATAGTATGTTGTTGTGTGTATCTTATTAATTATAATTAATTAATCATAGTTTTTTATAATTTTAATTAATTAAAATTAATTAATTAATTAATAAGGTATTATAGAATTGTTACTTTTTCTCACTGTTGTTATTCAGACTCATGTTTTCAATATCCATCCACACTGCTGTTTATGTCTGATATGTGGCTTCTAAGTTCTACAGAATACTATATTGTGTATAAATATCATATTTCACTCATTTCTTTCTCCTTGGTTCACTCATTCATTGAACAAGCATTTCCTGAATGCTTTACAATGCCTCATGTCCTACATTCAGTACAGGACATACAGCAGAATGTGTCTGCTGAGGCAGAGAATCCAGACACGCTGAAGTTGCCAGGTTGCTCACCCAGGTGGCCACACTGTACCAGAACCCCATCAGCAATATGTAAGAGCCCTTTGTTCACCCCATTCCTAATAATACTTGGAAGTATCCAATATCCTTATATTATTTCCTAAGAAATTGCTGAAAAGTTGTTTGGACATTTCTTCATTACCAAAAAAAAAAAGAAAGAAAGAAATGTAATGTAACAACTAATGTAACAAATTATAAGCAAATGTGTGCATAAAAAATTCTTTATTCAGCAAGATAAAATGTGTATTCTTTATCAGTATGCATTTCACATTAATACAATTGTACACTAATCTAAAAAAAAAAAACTCAATGAATTCAAAATATTATCCTTATACAGACCATGAGTTCTATACAGGAAATAATAATTGTAGAAAACATTTTAAAAAGAATGACTTCTTTACTTTTCCATAAATCTGGAAACTAAATAACTTTAGATTTTTTAAAAAAGGAAATTATAAGGAAAGATTTGAAATACCTAAAACTGAAAAACAGTGAAGTATAGCACAATTCGTGAGATGTCTAAATTGATTATTCAAAATAAATGAGGCAAGCTCATTTTTACTTGAGAACATGGAAAATGAACAAAAAAGTAAACACACAGAAAAAAGAAAGGAGAAATTATAAAAATAAAAGCAAGGACCTATAAAATAGAGAATAAAACAGAGATTATTAACATTACAAACCAATCACTTTAAAAGATTTTTAAAATAGACAAACATCTGGCAAAATTAAGTAACAAAAAATTACAGGAAAAGAGGAAATAAAATACAGCATGAAAAAACCAAAATTAGTTCTAGTAGTTATTAACTACTAAAATATAAACAATCTCAAATAATTTGAAAGCAGATGAAATATATACAATTCTGGAATTAGAGAAAACATGAAAAATTGACTTTAGCAAAAATAGAAATCTCCAATAGAATGATAGGCTTCAATTTAAATACTAAACAAGGAAATCCACCCAACCTTTCCAACAAAGAGGTACACCTCACTCATTAAGCTTCCAGTTTCTCTACCCTTCTTGTAAGTCTTCAAACATACTAACCTCATTTTGCTTCAGGGCCTTGGTGCTCTTGTCTCTGCTTGATTTACCATATTACCTGCTCTTCTCAGCCGGCCCACCTCTACTCTCCTTCACTGTCACTTCACAAGTAACTTTCTAAGGGAAGCTTTTCTCATTTCCCAGAGTATTCCTTCCCCCTTGCATCCTCCCAGAACACAGCCACTCTTCCTTCCCCTCCTCTCTGCCTCCGCTTCCTCCTCCTCTTCTGTCTCCTTCTTCTATTATAATTATTATTAAGCATATATTTAATTATATTTTCCCTGATAATTTTACATTCTTAACAGCTGGAATGTCTTTCCTCACGTAATTTCTGTCATTTTTTTTTTTTTTTTTGAGACTGAGTCTCACTCTGCCGCCCAGGCTGGAGTGCAGTGGCCGGATCTCAGCTCACCGCAAGCTCCGCCTCCCGGGTTCAGGCCATTCTCCTGCCTCAGCCTCCCGAGTAGCTGGGACTACAGGCGCCCGCCACCTCGCCCGGCTAGTTTTTTTGTATTTTTTAGTAGAGACGGGGTTTCACTGTGTTAGCCAGGATGATCTCGATTTCCTGACTCCGTGATCCGCCCGTCTCGGCCTCCCTAATTTCTGTCATTTATTACAGCATCTGGCATAAAGCACATGACCGATTAAAACATACTGAATGAATAAATGAATAAATGACTTCTACTGTTTTATTCTTTTTCTAGGTGCAAAGTTAATGAGCATCCATATCCATTCAGACTTGCAAGTCATTAATTGAGATACTAAATGATATGTTGTGACCGCTAAGCTATGAGGATACAAAGGCATAAGAATGATACAATGGACGTTGGGGACTCAGGGGAAAGGGTGGAAGTGGGGTGAGGGATAAAGACTACACAATGGGTACAGCTTAGGTGATGGATGCTCTGAAATCTCAGACATCACCACTGAAGAACTTATTCATGTAAGCAAACACCACCTGTTCCCCCAAAACCTAATGAAATATAAAATAAATTTTAAAAAATCTGCTTGTTGAATGGATGTCCACTAAACAATTAAGATCAGTTGTAACTTGTTCTCAACTCTGCTGAAAAGAATGTAAAGGTAGATGTATAATTCCACTTCATATACCCTATTCCCTTGCCTTGTGGATTTGCATTCCATCAGTCTAATAAAGTTCTCTACAAAACAGGTCCTTTACAAATTCTTTGCAAATTAAATGATTGGCTACTGTTTTTGTTCTAGAATATCAGGGAATTTAATATTAGAGTTATCAGTATATAATTTATAAACTCGATTTAAAACTATTTGGAAATAAATATACTTCTACATTTTTATCTGTAATTTTCAGGACGTTTTTATGTCCCCAGTGAGTTGGCAGAAATCATAACTAATGATTCTGCAATAACCTCAGCTAATTCTGAAATGCTTTCAGAATATGCCATCAGGTTGATTTTGAAAGTAAATTTGAAGCATAATCTGCACTTTCCTTCCCTTTGCCAACTATCACAAGTAATGGGCTCTGATTAAGTGATCATATTTGTAAATAAAATTCTTTATCTACTCAATTAAATAGTTATATGAGATTTCATGTGGCAGTGTTGGGAAAATATATCTAAAAATGAAATCTGCTGCTCCCGCAGAAAAACTCTCTATAACACTAGAAGAAAATCAGGGGTTTTGTTATTGAATAAACATTAAACAGCAATGTAATGCATATCACTGACAATCCACTAAAGAGATAGCCAAGACAGGAAGAAATCTTAGCTGTTTATATAGCCAAGCAAACACAACTGGTAACACACAAGTTCTCAAAATAAACTAGTCCTCAAGTAAGAGAACACTACACCACTGTCTGTCACACATAATTCATCCTAAATGCACTTTGTAATCGAGTAGTCACCTGTGTTTGCTAATTGCCTTTAAATGAAAACTAAATTTCTCCTATCTTTATGAGCAGAGGTATGTTTGCCAGCGAAAGTTAGGCTCCTATCATCCCAGGTAACTGGGAGGTAGAGCCTCTATCTTCCTTGATGATTACATTTCAAAGAGTTGTCATGCCAGTCCTTGAGAAAACCTTCCTGAGCTGTTTATTTACGTACATTTCAAAGAGACTGAGAAAAGCACTTACAAGTTTTCTAAGGTAAATAAGGAAACGGGGATAAGGGACATCTCTTATTTTCTTTTCAACAGAGAGGATTAAGTCCCTTATTTTTAATTTGTATTTGCCCTTATAGTAGACACAAAGTTACAATGAGATATGAAGCATTTGTTAGTAAAATTTTCTTTCACTGATTTTAAAAGTGACCTCAAAGAGAACAAACAGGGGCAGATATTGAAAAGAGAAGCCTAATGGAAAAATGTAATATCTGTTCTTAATAATATTTAAAGGCCTTACTCAGAGGAGGGTTTAGATTTACCAGGTAAAAACACAGGGAGGGCTGGGCGCAGTGGCGTGTGTCTATAATCCCAGCAATTTGGGAGACCAAGGTGGGTGGATCACCTGAGGTCCGGAGTTCGAGACCAGCCCAGCCAACATGGTGAAACCCCGTCTCTACGAAAAATACAAAAAATTAGCCAGGCGTAGTGGTGGTGGCTGTAATCCCAGCTACTCGGGAGGCTGAGGCAGGAGAATCACTTGAACCCAAGAGGCAGAGGTTGCAATGAGCTGAGGTGGGCCACTGAACTCTAGCCTGGGCAACAAGAACGAAACTCTGTCTTAAAAGAAAAAAAAAAATCAGGGAGAAGTACTAAAAATAAATAGCTAAAATCTGTAGGGACTGTGCAGGGAGATGGGTTTTACTATGACAACGGAAAATGAACAGCCAACAGGCTGAACGGCAACAATATCTCCTGCTTGGTGTTTACTAGAGTTCTCCAAGCACTGGCAGAACTTTGCTCAGTGAGGGAAGTGCTGAAGTGATCCGACATTAGTTGGGTGATTAAGCTTCAACAGGATCATATTCAGGGCTTCTTCCAACACCGAAATTCTATGATATATTTACATATTTTATAGATAAGAAATATGCCTATATTTCTGAATGTGTAGTCAGAGAAATCGTTGATACAATAAAATAACCTAACATTTTTGTATTTCAGTTTGAAATCACTCAGCCTGAGAGATTACCCTGTAGAAAGGTTTGTTTTGTTCACAAGATTAGTCAGGCTAACTGCTTTAAAGGCCAGGGTGCAGAAAATGTTTTATTTAAAGCTTATTTTATTTAGCAGGTTGTGCAGACTGTTTCTAGAATTCAAAAAATGTTTAGGCCTCGAAAAAAATGCTATAGTGTGTAAAGAGAAGGATGGGAAATAAAGCAATGGCAGAGAGAACTGTTTGCACCAAAATGAAAGAGCAGGGTGATGGGATAAAGTCCAGGTTCAATATGCCGTGAAAGTCATGTAAGAGAATAACAGTCCTGAAAGAAATGAACTGAGCAGGGAAGGTGAAAAGCATCTTAAGAAAAGGGCTTCTAAATACTCTGAAAGGAGCCCCAGTCAAAGAGGTTACTTCAGGGCCAACACAAATCGAAGCAGGGAAGATCTTGATCAAAGGATATTTGGGCTGCTGAGAAACACAGTGAAGGATTAAAAGAATTGGGTGCTTAATGTTTGGAACATGCCCGGACAATTGTCTTAGGATTTTTCAAGGCTTCAGTTCATAAGTTAGAAGGCTAGATAGGTAATTGTATTATTTGGTTATCAAATTGTATTTTTATACTTTTTTCTGTTTATTCAAATTAAAACATGCTCATTGTTGAAAACATTTTCAAATGCATCCAAGTTTTAAAGTCTCTTGCACTGCCACTATTTTATCATTCTCAGTCTTTAAATTCTACATTCTGAACTTTCATACAGGATTTTTCCGCCTGCTTCCAGTGCACTATATTTTAATAGCCTATTGCATGGGCTCAAGATAGTTTTAAATCCCTGCTCTAGCACTTATTGGCTATATTATACACTATGGAGCCTCTCTCGGTTATTTCTTATTTATAAAAATGGAAGAAATTGTATTTTGTAGGTATGTTAGAAGGAATAAATGAAAAGAAGCTGTAAAAGTGCTTAGGACAAAGCTTGGTGCCTATTAAACATTCCATAACCAATAATTTATAAAATAATTATACTACACGGACAGCATATTCATCAAACTCTTATTTGAAATCCTGCTTTTCAGTCATCGTTGTATACATTGCAGTCCAAATTATGGGAGCGTATATCTCCTATAATTCATAATAATACTACCCAGGTTTGGAACATCTTGCCGAATTCAACAATATCTATATATCATTTTATCTTTTTTATTCTATAGTTTTAAAGTTTAGCTCTTTTGTAACATGTCTTCACCATTTTCATTATGCCTCTCTTGGACATTTCTCAGGATGCATTGAACAATATGCCACAAAGAGTGTGTTCTTAAATGTTACAGAGCTATAAAGGAAAGGGGAGAAAGCATGCCTACTATGTGCCAAATACCTTAAGTACATTTTTTTCTTTCATTTCATTCTCATGGAAGCATTTACTTTCTACCAATGAGAAAACTGAAGCTCAAGAGATTAGTTGATGTTAAATATGACTTAAAATACTTTGAGGAAATGAAAATAATAAATCACTTCTTATAAGTAATCTAAATGGTCATTCCCACAATACTCTTAAATTTTGCACAGGAAATTCTTTGAAGGAAGTTGTATTGTTATTTGCAATAACACTAGAAAACATTAAAATTGTCCTCCCAAACTGCTCTTCTGAACACCTTAATCGGTGGATAGCGTCTTTATTCTTCAGTGGCTCAGACCTTGGAAGGCTTCCTTGATATCAATACACCAGCAAATCCTGCCATCTCTGCCTTCAAAATGTATCCCAGATCCTACCATTTATCCCCTCTTCTAGAGCCGCCTGCCCAGTTAAAGAACCATCATGTCTCACATGGACATCATTTTCCAACTGTTGCCATTGATTCTTCCCTTAGTCTCTACTTTGTCAGTCTGTTCTCAACACAGCTTTTCTAAATGAAAGTCACCTTGTCACTTTTTTGTTCAAAACTTTACAATTGCTTCTGACTTTCTGAAAGGTTAAAGCCAAATCTTTTATAAGGGCTTACAGAACCATTTTTCCTGGAGCCCACTCTCCTTATATCTTCTTTTTTTATTATTATTTCGGTAGGTTTTGGGGGACCAGGCAGTGTTTGGTTACATTAATAAGTTTTTTAGTGGTGCTTTTTTTTTCTTTTTTCTTTTTTCCAAGAGGGAGTCTCACTCTGTTGCCCAGGCTGAGTGCAGTGGCGTGATCTTGGGCTCACTGCAACCTCCACCTCTTGGGTTTAAGCGATTCTCTTGCCTCAGCCTCCCAAGTAGCTGAGATTCCAGGTACCTGCCACCATGCTCGGCTAATTTTTATATTTTAGCAAAAATGGGATTTCACCATCTTAGTCAGTCTAGTCTCGAACTCCTGACCTCAAATGATTCACCTGCCTTGTCCTCCCACAGTGCTGGGATTACAGGCATGAGCCACCGCACCTGGCCTTTAGTGGTGATTTCTGATATTGTGATGCACCTATCACCCTTAGTAGTGTAGACTGTGCCCATTGTGTGGTCTTTTATTCCTCATCCTCCTCCTGCCCTTTCCCCCAAGTTCCCAAAGTCCATTGTGTCATTCTTATGCCTTTGTTTCCTCATAGTTTAGCTCCCAATTATGAGAAAGAACATAGCAATGTTTGGTTTCCCATTCAACCTGGATGGAATTGGAGACCATTCTTCTAAGTGAAGTCACCCTTATATTTTATGGTCTGTTCTCTCTTCTTTAAGTTTCTGATGCATGTCACATTCTCAGCGAGGTCTTCTCCAAATATGCTTATTAAATCACAACTCCACACACATGCCCACATCTCCTAATTCCCTTTTCTGTTTCATCTCTCTGTAAAACTTATCATCCTTGTTTACGATATTATTTGTTAGAAATATTGTAAGTTTATGTGTTTCCTCAAAGAGAATTTAAACTTCATAAAGACGGGTTATTTTCTGTCTATGTATTTTTATTTGTTTATTTATTTATTTGTTTATTTATTTATTTTTGAGACTGAGTCTCACTCTGTTGCCCAGGCTGGAGTGCAGTGGTGCAATCTGGCTCACTGCAACTCCACCTGCTGGTTCACGCCATTCTCTTGCCTCAGCCTCCCGAGTAGCTGGGACCACAAGCACCCACCACCACGCCCAGCTAATTTTTTGTATTTTTAGTAGAGGTGGGGTTTCACCGCGTTAGCCAGGATGGTTTCGACTCCTGACCCCGTGATCCGCCCGCCTTGGCCTCCCAAAGTGCTGGGATTATAGGTGTGAGCCACTGCACCTGGCCATTTTCTGTCTATTTATTAATGTATCTATGTTATTTAAACCAACCAATGTAATGGGTGGTAGTCAATAAAACATATGTTAAATAAATGAATGGGTGTTCATTTAGATGGGAATCACTTTAGTTGCCTAAATGCTGTAATTGAACACATTCCCCCAATCATTGAGGATCAGCCACACCACTTCATTAAAACCATTTCAATTCAGGCTGAACCAAAACACTTGAAACTTTGCTTTTTCCCCCCCAAGTTAAATTGAATAGCTAAAAACAAAGATGAACCACAAAATAATTTTAGCACTACTGTAAATATAGTTACATTTCAGTTACCCAGATCATCAAAGCACCCAGAAAAAAAACATACTAAGTTCAATTAAGTGAGCTTTGTGTATAGAGATATAGATAAACACACACATACACTATATATAAGATAATAAACCACCTATAAACTAAAAAATGTTAGCAAAGCATCTGCATAATCATCTTCTTCCTGAAGAGTATCTTCCAGCATGTCTTTTGTTATGTTTCTACTGATGACAGATTCTTTAAGCTTTTCTTTTCTGGTCTAAAATGATCATTTCATCCCCCTTTATTCTTGCAGTATTTGTGAGTATAAAATTCGAGGTTGATAGTTATTTTATTTTAACAGTGTAAAGATAGCCATCCTTGTTTTCTAGCTTCCAATTCTTTGGTTTTGTTTTGTTTTGTTTTTCTGAGGAGTTGCTCTTATCACCCAGGCTGGAGTGCAGTGGTGCGATCTCGGCTCACTGCAACCTCCGCTTCCCGGGTTCAAGTGATTCTCCAGCCCTAGCCTCCTGAATAGCTGGGATTACAGGCATGCACCACCAGGCCCAGCTAATTTTTTATGTTTTTAATAGGAATGGGGGTTTCATCATGTTGGCCAGGCTGGTCTCAAACTCCTGATCTCAAGTGATCCACCTGCCTCGGCCTCCCAAATTGCTGGGATTACAGGCGTGAGCCACTGTGCACGGCCCCTTCCAATTTTTTGGTTGGAATTTCAGCTGTTAAACATACTGTTGTTCATTTGAAGGTATGACTTTATTTTACATTTTTAATTTTTATGGGTACCTAGTTGGTGTATATATTTATGGGACACTCTTCTTATTCTAGAAGCTTCTGCCTTTTTCTTTTCTTTCTAACACTCCAGTTACACTTATGTTAGACTTCATCATGCAATCCTGTATGTCTTTTACATCTTTTAAAATTTGCTCTTTTTGTTGTTAGATGCTAAGTTTCTATCTACATATTTTATTTGAATCTATCTTGTAGTTTGATAATAATTTCTTGGATTGTGTCTTTTCTGCCATTAAACTCTTACTGTGATTCCTTTAACTTGTTACTGCATATTAATTGCTCTAAAATTGTCTTTACAGTTTCTAGTTCTCTGACAAATTTCTCTACCTTGTCTTTTACTTCTGTTGATTTCTGTTTATTTTTAAATCTATGTTTTGTAACTTAGTTATGTTCATTTCCTGTGTTACTTTTTATATTTTCTGGGGATTTTTGTTTATGCTATGTATTATCTTCCTGTATGTATTTGCATATTTGTACCACACATTATTTATTAAACTATATAGAACTAGGTTGAGGCTCTTAATGCTATTAACCCCTTCTAGTGAAAATTAAAATTTGCTTCTGGCAGACAGGCTAGAGGGTTCAGATAATTCATCAATTAAACAGAGTTTAATTGGTGCTATTAGCTAAACAGATTATGAAACAAAGCTGCTTATGTGTAAACCTTATGGCACATGAAGAGTTGAACATTCTCCTTTCTGGATAACATCGCTGTAGTAGACCTATGTTTTTCTGAGGTAATGTAAATATGATACTTTATTAAAAAGAATAAATTGTGATGTAAATAAAAATGATTATGCAATCTTACTGATGCTGTCTCCACAAGTGACTATATCACATTACATATATTTTAGATAGTTATATTCTTATAGAGTCAATGAAATTTAGTTTTTCCTTGGCCTAGGCAATTTCTCATTACATTAATTGCATTATTATAATATAAATTATTTAAATAATGAATATTTGAAATAAGATTCACATTAATGTAGTCCATCACTCTTGCCACCATGTGCTGCTCTTAACCTCTACATATTTACCCAGACTAGAGTTTGCAAATATGGTTCAACTCCTGTGCCAATTCCAGCTGACGGGCTGAGTGGCTGCCTAGGACACCGTTAAGAGAATCTGAAGTTTTATACACAGTTCTGAGATGGATGCAGGAGACAGAAGTTCTGAAGAAGTAAAGGTATATTTCCCATCACTGAGATCTCTCTCACCTAGTTTTTCTCCGGGCTATTTCCCATTTGTCTTATTTCTTAATCTATCAGCATTCAGGCAGCAGGGCTCGCTGTGAAACTCATCCCATAATTCTTAGCACATTATTTTTTTTGAATCTGTACTCATCCCCAAGTTTCATCTCTCAAACAGAAACTACTTCCTCCCCACATCTCTAAAATAGAGACTACTCTAATATTTGTGGTTTAAATCCTGTGTGGTTGACTCTTAGAAGATTTTTGGAAATGGAGATATATAATAGTTGTATATCCTAAGCTTACCTTCATACAGGTCTGTCTCTACCATTTTAAAACTTGACCTCTGAAATTTATTCTTAAAGATTATTTTCTTCTTATCTTAACAATCTAGTACATCAAATGGCTCCAGTAAGTTATTTTGAAAGGAAAAGTGCAGATAGTGTGTACATAGGCATAGGAGAGATAGAACTGTAGTCAGGTCTGACGAAAAAAGACTTCATAGATTCAGTAGAGGCACCTCCTTCTGCACGTTAGTACCTCCAGGATCTTCTCCTGCCAACATTTGTTCCCCGGGAGTCGCTCTCTTCCTCTGTGTATCTTTATCTTTAGTAAAATCATAATCATTTGTATTTCCTTTGATCTCTACTGCACATATGTATACATACATATATATACTAGAATATGTATAATTTGTTTGATTGTCTTAAAACAATCTTTTCAATTTGAAATTCTTAGGTGACAATTTTTATTATTTGTTTACTATTATGGTTTTTTTTTGCTGATGTGATTGGAATTTTTCATTCATTTTTTTAGTTTTCAGTATATCAGAACCCATCTGAACTCCACAAAGTTTGAAATATGTAATAGTTAATTATTCAAATAACACTAGAATAGTTAATTATTTGTGCATATATATGTGTTTGTACAATTTGGATTTTATACACACACACACACACACACACACACACACACATATGCATAAAGAATTTACCCCCCAAAGGGCAGTGAAACAAATCAGAGCTTATTTGGTGCTATTAGCTGGAGCTATCACGAAAGAAAACTTCTTGTTAGTAAACATTATGGCATATGAAGAGTTGAAAATTCTCCTTTCTAGAGAATACCACTTTAGTGTACTTGTGTTTTGCTGAGATAATCCCTATGCCTTCTGTTTCCTTTAATGAGCTGCTCCTTATTTTTAATTGATTGCAATAGAAAATACGAAGATTATAACAAGCAATACCACGATTAACTGACCTTCCTTCATCTATTTTCCTTTCATCCTCTAATTACTTTGTCTCTCCTCACTGATCTATCTTGATTTCAACATTTAGTAATTTGGCTAACTTATTTCACGTTTCCTGCTCTAAAGGAAAGATCAGTGTCCCTGACAGCAGAATGTGCAATGACATTTTAAAAACGCAAAAGTCCAGCACATAATTAAAAATAGTGAGAAGACAACTTTTTCTTTGGCAATGCTCTTGAACTCGAATGAAAGGATATTTCCAGTACAAAGTATCCTATTTAGATTTGCATCTAAACAGTGGGCCTAACATTCAGGCCATACACACCAGGAGAGCTGGAGCAGTTGCTTAAATGTTGGATGCTGTCATATTTGTCAGGTTGTAGCATGCTCGGAACCTGGGGGGTCTCCTGACATCCTTGCAGCTCTGCTGCATCCCCAGGGTAACCCAGACCTGTTTATCATCCAGGACATAAAACGGTAGAGGACTGACTCTGTGAGAGTTTTATAAGCTGAAGCTTATTCTAATTGGTCAGTGATTTTATAACTAGTCATCCAATAATTTGAATATGACTCAACTTACAAAATTTGGCCTCAGAACAACTTCAGTCAGTGCACCTGACAAATACAGGACTTGCCATTTTATTCTCCTTGTGCCATTGCATTATTACATAAATTATTCAAAATAGTAACACTTTGATTAATAAGATCATTAATGGATTTTGAAATTAAATACAACCTTGATTGGAAAAAATAAATCATTTTCTGTCACAGGATGAGGGACTGTACTCACACAATATTAAGTCATGTCTAATAAGGTCAGTGTATTTAGCCTTTGTCTTAATACGCCAGCAAGAAATACGCTGTCTTAAGGTGCTATGTAATTTAGGGGGAATAAAACAATCTGAAATAAAATACACCACCAGAAACAAAAACGTATGAGAACATACTGCGTAAAGCAGATAGTCTTTAATTATAAAATCAGACTAAAATACGAATCCATATGTATGGCATCAAAAATAAGTTGAAGTGTTTTAAGAAAGGTTTCCAAAACCTCAATAACTAAATGCTCTGTTTAGATTAATTGTTAGGATTGGGAACTGAAGCTGTTTTATACATGTGATACATATAAGCTCATAGGTAGGGTGTCAAGCACAGCACTAGGTATTTATAAAGCGCTTTTGTGATATGCGCGCGTGCTCACACACACACACACCATGTCTTTGGCTCACAAGCAGCTTTAATATGGGCCAAGAAAGCACTTGAGCCAAGTAGCTTTAGTTAATTATGCACATGCTGAGATATGTAAGGGAAAGTTTAGTGATGTCTACAACTTTGAAGTGCACCAAAAATAAGATGTGCTAGTAACTGGATAGAATAAAGGCTATTTTATAAAGCATTTATACAAAAATGTTAATTTTGAAATCTAGGTAATGGCTGTTCACCGTAAATTCTTTTAACATTGCTATATGTTTAAAAATATTATAATAAATTATTAGAAAAAAGTCTATTTTTTTCTTGATGTGCTAGATTTGTTTAAATCTATTTTCATATTCCCTTCTCACGGACTGATACAGGAAGATGGGTTTGGGGTCACTCCTGTTGTGTTAAAAAGTTTTATTTATACCCTTATAGAATAAAAGTCAGAACAAAGATCAGGCTCAGAGAAAACAGAGTTGATAAACCCGTGTGTTTTGTAATTTCTCGGATATATATTTACTGAGATACAACACACAGGATTGACTTCACATTATAGGTGACATGACTGTAGAAATTGAGCATTTTGTCATTTTTCCCAATCACGTGATTAACATTCAGCATTTAGGGAATGTTAGAAAGATACATCCGTGCTTAATGACTATGATATTTGATTTTGGATAAGACCTTTTATTCTTTTAATAAAAACAAAAATGCTCTGGGAGGCCGAGGCGGGCGGATCACTTGAGGTCAGGAGATTGAGACCATCCTGGCTAACACGGTGAAACTCCATCTCTACTAAACAAACAAACAAAAAAAATTAGCCGGGCGTGGTGGCGCCTGTAGTCCCAGCTACCCGGGAGGCTGAGGCAGGAGAATGGCGAGAACCCGGGAGGCGGAGCTTGCAGTGAGCCGAGATTGCGCCACTGCACTCCAGCCTGGGCGACAGAGCGAGACTCCATCTCAAAAAAGAAAAAGAAACATGGAAGTCATAACAGTTAAGTGAAGGGCAATGTTTACCATTTTTGAAATGCACTTTAAAAAGTACAAGAATTTGTGAATTTTTATTAGAAGTTTAATGAAAAATACTAACCAGCATTCAATTGAATACACAAGATTTAATTGGATAAAATTAATCATGAACATGAACTACAGAATTATTGTGATCTATTAGTTTAAAGATGTAAGCATACATATTGGCAAATGTATGTTTACACCTTTATATTACTGCATCAATACAATTCAGTAATTAGAAACCAAACTGAGTGAATCAGACACTAAACAGTGTAGATTCATAACTGCTTGAGATCTACGTGTTGAACAATCAAGTAAAAATTTATTGCAGAATTTTAGATCAAATATAGACCTCCTCACTTCTTTTGCCACTACTAAAATGCAAGACCATTGATATGGTTTGACTGTGTCCTCACCCAAATCTCATCTTGAATTGTAACTCTCACAATTCCCACGTGTCATGGGAGGAACCTGGTGGGAGGTGATTGAATTATGGGGGTGGGTCTTCCCTGCACTGTTCTCGTGATAGTCATTGAGTCTCACGAGACCTGATGGCTTTAAAAAGAGAAATTCCCAGGCACAAATTGTCTTTATCCCTACTACCATCCATGTAAGACGAGACTTGCTCCTGGGTGCCTTTCACCGTCTGCCATGATTGTGAGGCCTCCCCAGCCACCTGGAACTCTACATCCTCTGCATCGAATAAACTTCTTTCTTTTGTAAATTGCCCACTCAGTATGTCTTTGTCAGCAGCGTGAAAACAAACTAATACAACCATCCAGGCTGGTAGGTATTTACACAACTACTTGTCTTCACTAATTTTCACACTTTCTTCCCAAAATTATTTCACAAAATTCTCTATTGCAGTTGTTAAATCTGTGTTGCATTAGAACTAAAAGAACAATTCTACAACTGTAGCCTTTACAAAGGCTGCTCCCTCTAACCACTGTTCTTCACTGAAATCAGGTTCTTACCCAAGGATGCCACCCTCCTGAAGTGAAACTATTTGCTCCTGTATATTTTATGCCATTGGAACAAGAGGTCAGCATTAATATTCTCCTATAAACCTAGACTTTTCCTTTTCCACTTGTATGTGCAAAACCTTTCTCCTCCAAGTGCTCTGCCATGCAGGTAAAAAGTCTCCGTTGTAATAATCACATATCATTCTGGCCATGTTCTTGTGGTCACTTATCATTGGCTTCACTGAAGTTCTTTCCATTGTTAGTTCTGATACCAGCTTGGACAACCTCAATATCCATGTGATGAATCCAACAAATAACTCGGAATTGAATATTTCTTCTCCTCTTCTCTTCTCTTCTCTTCTCTCTTCTCTTCTCTTCTCTTCTCTTCTCTTCTCTTCTCTTCTCTTCTCTTCTCTTCTCTTCTCTTCTCTTCTCTTCTCTTCTCTCCTCTCCTCTCCTCTCCTCTCCTCTCCTCTCCTCTCTTCTCTTTCCTTCCTTCCTTCCTTCCTTCCTTATTTTCTTTCTTCTTCTTTTTTTTCTTGACGGAGTCTCATTCTGTCACCCAGGCTGGAGAGCAGTGGTGTGATCTCAGCTCACTGCAACCTCTGCCCCCCAGGTTCAAGCTATTCTCCTGCTTCAGCCTCCCAAGTAGCTGGAATTACAGGCACATGCCAACAAAACCAGTCAATTTTTGTATTTTTAGTATAGAAGGGGTTTCACCATGCTGGCCAGGTTGGTCTCAAACTCCTGACCTCAAGTGATCTACCTGCCTTGGCCCTGCAAAGTGCTGGGATTACAGGCATGAGCCACCACGCCCGGCTGAATATGTCTGACCTTTTGACAAATACAGAATTCATTTCAGCTGACTCTTGTGACCAGACCTCAAGTCTTGTAATTTCCCCAAACTATGTCTACTTTGAATCTATTTTCATCATAGCAAATCTCACATATTTACGCTTTGTTTTATGATATTTAGAAACCCAGACTTTTTTCTACCAAACCCTACTTGTTAGTATAATTTTATCCATTTGCACAGCCTAGAACCTGGGATTCATCAGCCTCATAGTTCTTAATTTCAACCACTTATTGTCAGCACCTTCAATTCCTAGGTCCCTTGTTCCCTTGAAGTTCTTACCTTACAAATCTTCAACCTTGGATTACGCATGTAATCCAAGAGCACATGTGTGTCCTCTCTTCTCCTAATAACTAGGCTGCTCCGCATGGCTGGACAGAATAATTAGCACCACTATCTGGCCATGGTCTCTGAGCTCATCTGAGCTGTCGATACTCTTATCATATCATTTTACCTGATTCTGCTCATACCTATTTCTTTCTGCTACAATGACTAATTCAAATCCACTTTTATCTCTCTCAATATATAACTAGGCTTCCAAATTTGCTAAGACAAATTAAGACTATTAGTGTAATTTCCCTAAACTTCTATTCCCATTTCTAAAAGTGATCCATATTGACACATTTTCACTTTCCTCCAATCTATTGAGAAAAAAGTTGTTGTATTTAATTCAAGGAATATATTTTTTATAGCAGTATAACCTTTTTATTTCTATTTTTCTCTATTTCAGTAGCTTTAGGGATACAAGTTGTTTTCGATTACATGAATGAATTGTAGAGTGGCAAAGTCTGAAATTGTAGGGCTCTCATCATCCAAGTGAGTAGTGTGTATTGTATCCAATATGTAGTTTTTATCCCTTACCCCACTCCCACCCTCCCATCTTCTGAGTCTTCAATGTCCATTATACCACTCTGTATGCCTTTCTGTACCCATTGCTTAGCTCCCACTTCTAAGAGAACATACAGTATTTGGTTTTCCATTCTGGAGTTACTTCACATAGAGTGATGGCCTCCAGTTCCATCCTAGTTTCTGCAAAAGATATTATTTCATTTTTTATGGCTGAGTAGTATTCCATACCATATTTTCTTTTTTTAATCCATTCATGGGTTGAACAGCACTTAGGTTGGTACCACATCCTTGCAATTGTGAATTGTGCTGCAATAATCATTCACATGCACGTGTCTTTTTGATATAATGATTTCTTTTTCTTTCAGTAGATACCCAGTAGTGAAATTGCTAGATGGAATGGTGGAAATACTTGTAGTTCTTTGAGAAATCTCCATATTGGTTTCCATATAGGTTATATCAATTTACATTCCCACCAATAGTATATAAGCATATGAGCGTATAAGTGGTATATAATTACCTTTTCACCAGACCCACACCAACATTTACTGGTTTTTGATTTTTTAAAAATAATCAAGTCATATCTTTTCACTGTGCTCCCACTCTGGGAACTCACTGCGAGATTACAAATGGAGGTTTCAGAAAAACTGTTAACATTGACAAAAGGGAAATGTCTAGAAAGGAGCTAGTTTTGAGGATAAAGGGTTTAGTTTTAGTCATGAATGAATAATGTTCAAATTATGCACAGTATATTTTTAGAAAATTTCCCTCATAAAGGCTCAGAAAAATTTAAAAAGTAATTAAGAAAATAACCAAAGTTTGTAAATCACTTTATTATTGTGTTGTAATCTTGTTTGAATCAATATGAAATTAAAAACATTTCTTTGATATATGTCTATGGTGTCGGTGTTGGCATATTATTGCTAAAGCACAAAAAAGAAATTGACCTCAGAATAAAACTGATTTTGACATATCTTATCTTATAATTTAAAATTAATAGTTAATAATTAGTGATTATTAATAGTTAATAATTAGTGATTATTAATAGTTAATAATTAATTATTGTTATTGTAATATAATTTATAATAGTTGATAGTATAGCAGAAAAGAATATGGGTTTTGGAGACTGGTTTTCTGATTGTGAATTCTGTCTCTGACTATTAGCACAACGGTAAGCAATGTGAAATTAGGAAATGTATTTAATTTTGTGGCTCATATACCTTATCTGTAAAATCAAGATAATGAAGTATCTTGAGGTACAAATTCGTTAACATGCATTTAAAAACATGTTACCATGTCTGGAGCAGAGTAAGAACTCAATAAATTATAGCTATTGTTATAATATTTTTATTTTTTTACCAGTAATCGCTTTTGGCCAGTAATTGCTAATGAAATTGCTTTTCTTTCTAATAGGGAATAGTATATATGAATGACGAGTGAAAATCATGATTTTTTTCATTTGAGGAGTCACAGGTGTTTTTAGTAGTTTATGAAACTAAAAATAACTTTTTAACAACATCATGTGTTTTTCTTATTAAGCAAGGTTGTTTAGTTGGGAATTAAAATTTTTCTTGGATGGTTTAAAGGTGTTGCCAAATTGACTGTAATGTATCTAAAATTGGCCTTTAAAAAATGCATTCTTGAGTATAAACAAAACTTAACTTGGAGATTAGTTTATCCCTAGATACTTTATTTTTGGTTGATGGCATTACACAATTAAGTGTCTGCTTATACAATGCATCAGAAATCTCCTAGTATTTGCAAATACTTAAACATATTTCATATATTTATATATAGGTACAGAAAAATATGTTAAAATATTTTGTATACTATACCATATTAATCAGAAGTGTTGTCTCAATGTGTTTTCTCCAGAAAAGGTCATTAGACCATGAAAAGGTGAGTAAGTTTGATAGGAAAGTTGAACCATAGCAACAAAAACTATGCAGACAATGAAAGACCCTTGTAATTTGGGGATGAACTGTAATTGAAAGCATGTGTGTCTGGAAAGGATCAATATGATGGCTATATACTAACAAGCCACAGCAGATGGTCCATTTTTGTTTAGAGTGGTCAGATGAGACTGCAGAAGTTAAAAATCATGACATCCATTCCAGAACCAAAATTTCTAGATGTTACCTCCTATGTGGTTGAAAAAAAAGCCTCTTTTTACAGGCCCATGTGCTCAAATGGAAATGGCTATTATGTATGACATATTGTCTCTCATTATTTTTCATTATAGTATGCTTTCCATGATGAGTTTACTTATTTTTTATGTAGCACCATGGAGTGTAAACAATGGGATATTAGCCAAACAGAATGACTGTATCTGACCTACGACTTAAAAATTATCATAAGAAATGTTTGCACATACCCAATCAATATTCTAAAATCATACATATGGAGGGAGGCATTAATGTTAAAAAGGATAAAGAGAATTTTTACTGAAAAAGGAAATTATGAAAAAGAAGCTTAAACATGATTTTTATAAGGCATGAACACACATGCAAATATGAATCATTAGTATTATCTTAATCAAAAATATCTTAGATTTTGTCTGGTAGACAATATTTTGCTATATAAAGTGTGCTGCAATTATTATATAATAATAAAGGGAGTATATTTATAGTCCACTCATCACACCATCACATTGCCCTTGATATTTCACATGTGTTTTCATGCCAAATTACTGATGAAGATATCATTATTCCAATTTTATTTATTAGAAAATTAAGGCCATGGTAATGAAATAATTTGACCTCCTCCCAATGTTATAAATGTAATAGCTGTGCTTCTTAGTTCTGACTTTAAATTTCTACCTCACACTATACTCACTAATGTCCAGTTATTAAATAGCACAAAACTAGAGTGACATGTGCACATCCAACTATCTATCTCACATTAAATTCATAGAAGAGCCTTATCAGGGTGATGACACTCAGCCTGATAAGTTGTTTTACTTATGTGTTATACAACTTACTTATATAAGTTGTTTTACTTATACTCTAGAATGCTTTAACTCTTTGCCATGTGTACTTCTATTCATTCTTAAGGATTGTTTAACGAGCCTCCGTGAATTTTTCTCATTACCCAGTGTGGAGTTTGGTGTCATAGATCTCTGCGCTCACGTGTGTTGCAGCACCTGACACATTTTAGTGTCATAGCCTATTTAGCCTCTTCTCTCCTACACTAGATTATCTGCAGAGTTTACGTAAAATGTTTCATACAGTCGCTCAGGGTTGTCGCCCTGAGCTTCTCTTTGTGGTAAATAGCACTCCTCATTTAACAAAAAGAAACAAAGCTAGGTTTTTGAGAGATACTTTTTTAACCATAAAGAAAAAAAGATTGTTAAATGGGGTGTCTAAGAACAACAAAGATCAGTCTTACGCTCTCTGATGGCATTTTTTGATTTGGAATTTCTGGGTGATGTGTAATATGTCAAAGCTACACTAGGACTCTCTTTGCTCTTTGAACCAAACTGAGATAAACGCATGTAGCCCTTCTGCAGGATCAAATCAGGAAGAAATGTGTTAGACCATTGTTCTATTGCCCGCGGACAATGATATCGGTAACATACATTACATTGAAGACATTCTCCTTCTATGTTAAACCTTGCTGTACTGATATATCAAATTGCCATATTATGTAAAATGTTGGGCAATATCTTGAGGAACAATTATGTTCTCATGACTGTATATTGCTTATTTTTAATGGCCAAGCAATAAGAAAATATCTTCTCTAATTTGTAGTGAAGGATGTACAATTTGCTATAAGACAACGCAAGTTGGAAATCCCTCAGGTACCATATAAATTGGGTACCATTATTTTCCAGTTCTACTATGAATACCGCTTTGGGAGGCATAAAGCTTATAAAAGTTTGATAATCTACTTCAGATGAAGAAAAATATATAAATGTTATTTCTGGAATATTTACAAGAATATGGGGAGATGAATACCTAGGATTTGAAAGGGTCCAGGAGCTGAAGCTTTATTTGCTTCTCAGGCAATCTTCCTTTGTTTTCACCTTCTCAGTCTTGCCCATTTTTATCTGTTCCCTTGGGCAACCATTCAGATGTGAGACCAAACCTAAGAATTATCGTAAATAATAATTCTTTTTAAATTAATGCCATCTCACCCTATCATTCTCACTCCACATTTAATATCTAAACTTGTTGGTAATTTCAATGTTAAATATGTGTTATTTTCTCTCTCTGAATTAATAATAATAATAATAATTATAATTATTATTATTATTATTATTGCAGCCCTTTGTGATGAACTTTTCCACTCATTTAACCCAATGTCTTTGACACTCTGTTGCCATATGATCTAAGAGGGTGGGTAGATTTCAAACTTGTGGTACATTAACATCATTTGTTGAGGTCATAAAAATTGCAGCCATCCAGGGATCCATGGTCATCAATTTTTATTTACTGGTTCTGGTTGGTACCCTGAAATCTTATTTTTATTTTTATTTTATTTTATTTTATTTTATTTATTTAAGACACAGTCTCGCTCTGTCACCTAGGCTGGAGTGCAGTGGCACAGTCTTGGCTCACTGCAACCTCCGCCTCCCAGGTTCAAGCAATTCTCCTGCCTCAGCCTCCCAAGTAGCTGGGATTACAGGTGTGCGCCACCATGCCCAGCTAATTTTTTTTGTATTTTTAGTAGAGACAGGGTTTCACTATATTGGCCAGCTGGTCTTGAACTCCTGACCTCATGATCCGCCGGCGGCAGCCTCCCAAAGTGCTGGGATTAGAGGCGTGAGCCACTGCACCCCGCCTGAAATCTTATTTTATAAAAACACTTGATAATTCATATGCAGATAGCCCACAGAGCTCTTTTTGAGGAAGTTTGTGAAGAAGAACCATAAACTTTGTGTCTTTCCTTCTTGTTAAAAGGCACACGTCTGGTATATCACAAGCAGTTAATAAATACCTAATTAATATATGAAATAATAAGCATTAATATATTTCAGCAAAGTAATTTCCAAATGTAGTTAAGCAGCTGAAGAATAAGACTGACACTTTATTTTTCTCTGGGGACTAAATTTACAGATCTTATTGTGGTCCAGCCATCACTCACATTTGAATCGCTAAATGTGTTTGCTAGAATTACGGTTTCCAATGTTACTCACATCTACAGACATCTCTTGGTAATATACATTTTCACTGGCTCCCCAAGTGGTATTTTCATACATTTTATTTTCAGAATCATTATTCTAGAAGGTTTTCTATTCCGCATTTACTCTTCTTAAAATACTCTCGTCAAATAGCAGTTTCCTCATATACACCTCATTAGACATTGCTACACTTAATATTGTGTTTAAATTCTGAAAAGAAATGTGCTTTAAATATCATGTGTAAAATTCATTTACAGAACATTTTAAGGAATTATCTAATGCACCTGATATTGATGTCATCATCTCTTTATTATGGAAGAATACCACAACATTGCACAAGCATAAGGGTATATGTATCCTTAAGATGGGGACAAAACGTTTTTAATCTCCTAAAAAAATTGTTCAGAAATTCAGTCAAAATCGGTCAGGCATGGTAGCTCACATCTGTAATCCCAGCACTTTGGGAGGCCGAGGTGGGTGGATCATCTGAGGTGAGGAGTTCAAGACCAGCCTGACCAACATGGTGAAACCCCATCTCTATTAAAAATTAAAAATTAAAATAAATTAGTAGCTGGGCATGGTGGTGCATGCCTGTGGTCCCAGCTACTTGGGAAGCTGAGGCAGGAGAATTGCTTGCACCTGGGAGGTGGAGGTTGCAGTGAGAGGAGATCACACTACTGCATTCCAGCCTGGGCAAAAGAGTGAGACTCCGTCTCAAAAAAAAAAAAAAAAAAAAAAATTCAGCCAAAATCTTAGATTACTAGAAAGGACATTTGGGCCAAAATCTTAGATTGCTAGAAAGAATGTTTTGGCCTCTACAGTGTGTAGGTCAATAGCTTGTTTCAAATACACATTTTTTTTTTTTTAATAGAATTTTTGACCAGGCGTGGTGGCTCATGCCTGTAATCCCAGCACTTTGGGAAGCCAAGGTGGATGGATCACCTGAAGTCAGAAGTTCAAGACTAGCCTAGCCAATATGGTGAAACTCTGTCTCTACTAAAAATACAAAAATTAGCCAGATGTGGTGGCATGCACATGTGCATCCAGCTACTCGGGAGGCTGAGTCAGGAGAATCGCTTGAATCCGGGAGGCGGAGGTTGCCGTGGACCAAGATTGCACCACTGTACTCCAGCCTGGGTAATAAGAGCGAGACTCTGTCTCAAAAAAATAAAATAAAATAAAATAAAAAAGAATTTTTATTTGACTTCATGTAAACTGATTTCAAGTAATGCATGATCCTAACACATCCACAAAGTATATAAAATATTGTATACCCACCTTATTATTTGAACTTTTATTATATGCTATAATTTAAAATATAACTTCAAAAATTTCAAATTTTTTCTTAAGATTTCGGAGCCCAGTTAAAAATATCATAAGAAGCTACCATTTAGCTATTGAACATTAATTAATATCAGAGATCCTTATTTTGCTTCTGACATTAGTGATTAAATCAGAAAAACATAATCATTATGGTGAACATAGTAGAAAACCTTGGCTTTAAGCTTTTTAGATGTTTGATCTTCGGCAAGTATCCTCAACGTAGCCAAGCCTCATTTTCCTAAGTTTTCTCCAAATGAGGAAAACAGTCTTCATAACATTGTCCTAAGATTTAAAAAAATAATATACCTGTGACATTTCTCACAGCACTTTAGGGCAGGGATGACTGTTCAGAAATCATTCTCACTGCTCTGCAATTTTATCAAAATGTGTTAAGTATTTAAGTGTTCCAGGCAAACTCTTGGGGCATAGGTGGCATATTGAAGGTATCTGAAGAGTGATTCTGATGAGTGACTTCGTTACATATAGTTTATCTTGATTTTACAGAAGCCTAAGAGTATTCAACTGCCTAAACATTTAGACAAAATGTTGTCTTGGTAATGGGTGCATTTATTTGAGCTGCTTCAGATGGTTATTTTAGTCAAAGTCCATGTTTGCAGTGAATAACCTGTGGTAAAGCACAAAATCCCTGCCGAATTCTGATTTCTTGTTTCTTAGAGCTATGAGCTGGTGTTTTTCCCCCAACATCTTAGACTCTTGCCACTACTTCTGTCTATATCCCAGTTCTTGCCCTCTCATTTTCCCACTTCTAGAGCCACCTGACCTTGTCTGATTTGTAAGTCTTCACTGTCTGAAATGACAGTATTTTACTCTTTACAATCGTTCTGCCAATCAATTCTACCTCCTAGACTGTACTCGCTACCTCCTTGCTAAACTCTTGACCTTCGTCCCCTGTCCCTACCTCACATCACTCTGCCTGGACCTATCATATGCTACTTTAATTTGACACCTCAACCTCCAAGTACTTCATCAGATATATGTGATGCTTGTTCCTCAAGCCTTTTCTGTGACAAGGGCTTCTTTTTTAAGACATGTATTTGCTCTGGTGACAAAGGTAAATTTCCTTTTAGTCCGTTAAAGGCAAGTTTAGCAATAGCTGCCAGTAGATCATCAGATCATCAAAGGTTCTATACATCAAATTGTCCACAATCACAATTTTTGTGTGTCCAGTTGGGAGCAATTTATCGTCATTAAATGTTGCAGGGAGGCTCTTCATAAACAGAATGTGTGTGAAACCTGTTCCTGGTATTCACTGCCAACAGCTGATGTGTGAGACAATTTGTTTTCTGGCCTAAGAAGAAAATATTATCGTTTCCTAATATTTACTGACTTATATATTGAATTTATTTTGGCAATAGACTATTAGGTAGTCTTGGAGTGTATTCATAAAGGATTTCACTAGTAGTGCATTTGATGAGGTTTTTCGCCAGCTCTGAATAGTAATGATGGTAAGTCCACCATTAAGAAGATACTCTACTTTTGCATAAAGTTCACAATGTCCAACAGTTTTTTACACGAATTGTCTTGTTTTATGACAGCAAAGCTCTCTGTGATCCAGGTAGGATAAATATAGTGTAACCCTCGTACAGCCAAGCTACAAAAGCCCATGGCGGTGTTAGGGCTTATCTCACGCTAACATATGGGAGACCAAAACAAATGCTTTCTTACTTAATAACAAATCTTCCTTGTACACCAGTACATGAATCAGATAAAAGCAGGACTTGGCTAGTTGAACCAAGGGGAGAGTGTGCCCTGACCCTCTGTTATCTCAGCCTCTCAATGCCATAGAACACAGTTTTAAGGAAGAGGTTATTTGATCAAATTGTTATTAGAAAGCTATAACAACAAAAACAATTATTCTGGTGCAGAGTCAAGAGATTGGTGTGGAAGAGAGCTTGTAGGCTGTGGGACAAGAGTTAGTAGCTATCACTTCACAATAAGAGAGAGAAACTATAAGACCAGAAAAACATGCTAAAAACTTCCTGTGTGTTTTATATGACCTGTATTTATGGTAGCTTGGGTAGTTCGACAAATTTAGGTCAACTAAGAGATTTGATATTGTATATTTAATGCCATATTTTTCTTCTAATAATAATCATTGATAAGCTGCTTTTTAATAATATATGCCTTCTATTCACTTAAAGAGGAGAAAATATCACCTACTGTCACAACTGCAAACCTAATTTTACTTAAATATTACTATTAACCCCACAAACTGTTCAGAAAAATAACTAACATCATAAATCCTGAACAAGTGGTAAGTCTTATCTGTTAAATTTTGCTTTTATATTTTAATATGCCACAATTAATGCTTATGTCATCATAGTTCTAGAGGATAGGGAGGCAATTTGAAGTAAGCAAAACTATGTCCACAGCTGACTCTTGTAATTATTTTTTAAATAACTTGGACAAGTTACTTAACTATATAGGGTTTTATTTTGTCATTTGTAAACTTGTGATAACACCACTTACCTTGTAGGATAATGTTAAATATTTGAATTAATTTATAAAAATCATGTAGCAATCCCTGACATGTATTAAATAAATGTTCTATTAATAAACTGTTTTTTCTACTAATGTCTATTGTTGATTTTGAGTAGAGAGAAAGAAAAAATATCAATAATGCCTAGAGAGCTTGTCTGGTTAACCAAACCGATCAGTAAATTACATCTTTAAGCAGGGTTCCTTGGAAATTACTTGATTTCAGGATTGAGGCAGAGTAGTTAAGACAGTGAGTTAGGAATATCTCTCTGTGGCAGAAAATAAGGGATTGTTAAAATAACAAAAAGGGAGGGACTGTAATTAGACATGGACATAGAAGTTATCTACAAGGGTTCCCACTATTCAAACTCAGGATACTTATAAGTACAGTAATGCATTGTAATACATTAAAAAATAAAAATATATGAGTCCATAGAGATAACATAGATAAACAAATAAATACATACATACATGCATGCAAACATACAAAATACATAATTAGGAGAGAAGGGAGGTCCTTTTCTGAAGCATCAGGCAGGACACCCAGTCAGTGTCTCGGCACAAGTAGACTGGGAAAATGATTATGTTTTTTCTTTATAATAGGGAATGGATGAGATAGAAATCGTCAGTAAATGGTAGATCTAGGGAGAATTTTTGCTAAAAATCAGCATATTTGCTTTGTCTTAAAGTTCCTCCCCTCTGACCGCTTATTTGTTATAGGGAGAAAAAAGAAGTAATTATACAGCAAAGTAAATTATGCAGCACCTTGAACAAGTGATCAAAGCCAAATTCACCAGTAAGGGACATAGAGATATCATGTGTCTTCAGATGCAACAGTCCAAGAAAGACACATAACCTGTACAGTATTCCAGCTGAGAATGAAAAATCTGAATCTAATAACAAGCAAACACCAGATAAACACAAAATTAAAAGTTTACATTAAATGAAAAGGAAGGAGACCAATAAATGTCAATGTCATAAAAGACAAAGACTGTGGAGATATTCCAGATTAAAGAAAATCAAATCGAAATGACAACTAAATACAATTTCTGACTCTAGGCAGAATCTTGTATTGGAAGAAAAAAATATTTTTTTAAAGGAACTTGTAGAGAGGACATTATCGGATCACCTGACAAAATTGGAACATGAATGGTAAGTTAGATTACAATATATTAATGTATAGATACTGTATTAATATTGCACTAATGCTAACTTTTCTGAGGTTCATAATTGTATGGTAGTCTCTTCTTATCCCTAAAGGTTATGTTTCAAGGCCTCCGGCAGATGCCTGAAACTGTGGATAATACTGAACCCTCTATATGTTTTTTTTTGATGCATATATAATTATAACAAAGCTTAATTTATAAATTAGGCACAGTAAAATATTACCAACAATAACTTAAAATATAACAATTATAACAATATACTGTAATAAAACTTACGTGAATGTGGTCTCTTTGTCTCTAAATATCTTATTGTACTGTACTCAGCATCCTTCTTGTAAGAAGGTAAGATGACAAAAGGCCTATGTAATGAGAAGAAGTGAGCGTTAGGCTACTGTTGACCTTCTGACAATATTCCAGAGGGAGGATTATCTGCTTTGGGTGATCCTGGATCACTGAGTCCTAACGATGTCCATAGTTGGATGTCAGGGGCAGATGTTAGTGACTAAGGGCAAGTACCAGGTAGACCCTAGACAAAAGGATAATTCATGTACCATGCAAAATGGTGCAAGATTTCATCATGCAACTCAGAATGGTTCTTAATTTAAAACTTTTGAATTGTTAAGTTTTTTGATTTTCCATTTAATATTTTCCAACTGTGGTTAACTTGGGGTAACTGAAACCACAGGATGTGAACCACAGTTAAGAGGGGGCTACTGTATTGTGGCTATGAAAGGGAACATTGCATAGGAAATATATACAGATATACTGAGAAATTTAGAAGTAAGAAGCAATTATATGTGTTACTTGTTTTCAAATGGTTCAGAAAATACTACATATATTTATGTATGTGTGTGTCTGTATTTACAGAGGGAAAGAACAATAAGCAAATGAAGTAAAATGTTAGCAATAGGTGAGTACTGGTAAAGAATATGTTGATGTTCTTTGTACTAATTTTATTTCTGCAACTTTTCTGCAGACTAAAATGATTTTCAAATAGAGAATTTTGTAAAAATTAGTCCTCAACTAGAAATATATTGTTTCCATCAAAATAAAATAAATATAGTGAAAGCCTCTAATTCAGCATTTACTGGTTTTCTTATTTTATTGTCGTTTTTTTGGGAATGGCCTACAGACATTCATCTTGTTATCCAGTGGAAAAAAATATTTGAAATCATGAAAGTGAGGGAAAATTTCTTTGCTTAGTCTGTGGACCAACTTTCTTGCTCTTTTCACTTTAATTTGTCCCTTCCTTTTGTATTCTAGTTGCTAACCAGTCAACAATGGCTTGTTTTTATGAACAATAAATTGCATATGAGTTTTACTTTCAGATTTTATGGAAGAGAAGTAGCTAAGGGCAGAGACCACATCTTGTAAATTTCCTTACTGTTTTTATTGAATTCTTTTTAAATTCGCCTTTCTGAAAGACTTGTAGCTTGGAAATAATGTACATAGATTACTTCTTCTGCTTTTTACTACACATGTAGATTTTGTGGGAATCACATATTATATGGTTTAGAATCTGTAAGAATTAACAATTTCACATATTTTAATATTTGGGATTCTTACAGAGGTGCAAGTTAAAAATATCCTCAAACTGTTAAGATATTTCTTTTGGAAATGTATCTCTTCTGAGAGCATATCAAGTTCCTCTGAGCTGTTTTTAAATTTTTAGATTTTTAAAACTTTATAATCAGTAAATTCCTTGCTGATGTCATCATAATTTATACTTTTATTATGAATTTAATTGGAAACTTACAAGACAACACCAAATAATTGATAATAACTACACCAAATGGCAATTATAAATAAAATGATAATTACAACCTCCCTCAGAAAACACAATTCATGAGAATCAGTCAATTAAAATCTACCAATATTTGAACATGCAAAAAGAATGTCAAATAGATAAATAAAAGGTTTCACTTAAGAACAGAATCTTAATAATCATATCTTCATTAATCTATAATGGATATTTTCTGGTACAAGAAGATTTATAATATTGCCATCTGCGAATTCACACATCTAAAATATCTACAGTTAAACTACCGAAAGAATCTATTTGAATCTCTTTGCCTCACTCTCTCTAAAAAGATACTTCAAGTGTCCAAAAGCTAATAGAATTGCTGCAGGCTCTTGGTTTAAATTTTAGATGCACTATCTAAAATAACTCCAGGACTACAATGTGGCACATTAGTTATTTCTAAAATATTATAATGGATCACAATAACTCTAGTGAATACTGCTGAATAAAAAGAAAATGAGTAGAGGAATTAAGAGAAATATAAAGAAGGCTTTACATAAATAAATTAAGAAAATTCATTAGAGAATTTGGTTCAATTCTGGTATTTTGAGCTGAATACATGGAAAAAACACATCTTATGGAATTATGCATTGAAGCAAAATCATTAACATAAAAGATCAAGTATGTAACTTAAAAGGAGTTTGATGATCCTCTAGCATGACCCTTAATTATATCAGATTACCCTTAATTTCCATTATTGATTCTTGTGAAGAACAGTTTATACATATCTAGATGAGTGTGAAATAATAGCTTTAATAAAAAGGAGAAAAAAAGGTTATGTTGTAGCTGGTCCACTTCTAAGTAGACTTTTGAAATTTGAAAATTTTGTATTATCATGGTCTTTATAATTTAAAGAAGGCTAAAAATGGTATGGTCAATTTCTTCATACTATACAAATTTTATTATCCATAATAAATGGATATGCAGTACATTTTAGTGCAAGTATTTAATTATTATTATGCAAAAGAAACATTATATTCCATTATAACTTCCAGTATTAATATAAAAAACCGGATCAGATATATTGTTTTCTCTATTAAAATATGATTAAAATATGTTTAATTACTCATTTCATTTGCCTGCTTTGGATTCTTTGGTTGTAACAATGTCAATTATAGAATATATTTTACAGTTCCTAACTATTGTGGTAGATGAAACAAGACAATAAACTGAGAAAATGGAACTCTTAATTCAAAGAGCAAAGGAGGAACCAAAAATCCGCTAAATATTATATTTGAAAACCACAGTTACGATACCCAAGCCCGGAAAACAAACAAACAAAAAACCCTTTTCAATATGTAATGATATGAAACACATTAATAATTAGAAACAATTCTAAGTTTGTAAAATTAAAAGTACTAAATTAAACATTCCTTTAAAACTCTTGTTACTCTATACATGTGGAGCCATCACAGACTGCTGCAGCCTCAAAATGGTCCTTTTTTACCCCAAGTACATTAAACTATTTCCCTTAGGAAAAAATAAAAAAGAGAGAGAGAGCTTTTGATAAGACATATTCTGCCTCTTCTTGTGGAATATAGTAAGCCAAAGGCCTGGTATTTCTCTAATTAAATACTTAGTGTTATCAACACATGGCCTACGTGCAGGCAAACTACTATTCATGAGCCAGTCTGGCCCATTACCTGTTTTCAGGAATAAAACTTTATTGGAATACAGCTACATCCTTAATATACTGTGTATGGTTACTTTCACGCTACATCAGAGTTCAACAGATGTGACAGAGACCACCTGGCCTGCAAAACCAGAACTATTTCCTAGCTGGCCCTTTACAGAAAACATTTACTGACCACGGACTTATACTGTTGTTATGCTAGCTTGCAAATTAATTGTAATATAGCTCTTCCAATATATCGTTCTTCCCATTGTTTAATTTCAATATAAGCAATTCATATCTAGATTTTTTGTATCTAGCTAATAGACTGGTTTATATTTTTAAAGGATTTCTGTTGTGAAACATAAAATAATGTTATTTTCTTAATAGTGATTGTTGAGTTCCAATATGTGCTTTTGGTGATATCTGTGTAAGTATGCCCCTAACTCTGAACTCTAAAATGATAATTCTGTTTTCACAGCATCATCCAAGACTACTGCTGTGGCTATGGCAAAGAGAATTTACTTCAGTGTCTCATAGCTGTCAGCTGCTTTGATTGCCAACAGCACGTATGAGGTAGGGAAAAAAGGGAGGGTGCCGGAGAGGGAATTTTGAAGAGGAAGCACTTTTCTTGAATTACTTTTTCCACATTTTTTATATATATATATATATGGAAAAGATTCAAATATGAGAAAAACTGTACATTCTAAAATAGTAAAATTTGACTATATATGGAAAGAACATTTAAAAATATGTAATTTAAGAAGGTGTTAGTGAAAAGCACTTGGGCAGCGTGAGAAACAAACTCACCTGTCCAAACCCAAAGAATGGACTCAGAAAAGAGAGATTCCAGAGCAAGGTGGCTGAATAGGAATAGCTCCAGCCTCCAGCTCCCAGCGTGAGCAACACAGAAGACGAGTGATTTCTGCATTTTCAACTGAGGTACCAGGTTCATCTCACTGGGGAGTGCCGGACAATCGGTGCTGGTCAGCTGGTGCAGCCCGATCAGCAAGAACTGGAGCAGGGCGAGGCATCCCGTCACCTGGGAAGCGCAAGGGGGAAGGGAATCCCTTTAGAAACTGAGACACACAACACCTGGAAAATCAGGTAACTCCCACCCTAATACTGCACTTTACCAAGGGTCTTAACAAATGGCACACCAGGAGATTATACCCCACAACTGGCTTGGAGGGTCTCATGTCCACAGAGCCTCCCTCATTGCTAGCACAGCAGTCTGAGATCTAACTGCAAGGCAGCAGCGAGCCTGGGGGAGAGGTGCCCGCCATTGCTGAGACTTAAGTAGGTAAACAAAGCCTCTGGGAAGCTCAAACTGGGTGGAGTCCACCGCAGTTCAAGGAGGCCTGCCTGTCTCTGTAGATTCCACTTCTCAGGACAGGGCACAGCTAAACAAAACCTGCAGAAACCTCTGCAGATGTTAATGGCCCTGTCTGATAGCTTTGAAGAGAGCAGTGGATCTCCCAGCATGGAGGTTTAGATCTGAGAATGGACAGACTGCCTGTTCAAGTGGGTCCCTGACCCCTGAGTAGCCTAACTGGGGGACATCCCCCACTAGGTGCAGACCGACACCTCACACCTCACATGGGGGGGTACACCCCTGAGACGAAGCTTCCAGAGCAAGAATCAGACAGCAGCATGTACTGGTCAGCAATATTCTATCTTCTGCAGCCTCTGCTGCTGATACCCAGGCAAACAGGGTCTGGAGTGGACCTCAAGTAATCTCCAACAGACCTGCAGCTAAGGGTCATGACTGTTAGAAGGAAAAATAACAAACAGAAAGGACACCCGCACCAAAACCCCATCAGTACATCACCAGCATCAAAGACCAAAAGCTGATAAAACCACAAAGATGGGGAAAAAGCAGGGCAGAAAAGCTGGAGATTCAAAAAATCAGAGCGCATCTCCCCCTCCAAAGGAATGCAGCTCATCGCCAGCAACGAATCAAAGCTGGGCAGAGAATGACTTTGATGAGTTGAGAGAAGAAGGCTTCAGTCGATCAAAATTCTCAGAGCTAAAGGAGGAACTATGTACCCAGCACAAAGAAAACTAAGAACCTTGAAAAAAGAATGGAAGAATGGATAACTAGAATAATCAATGCAGAGAAGGTCATAAATGAACTGACAGAGATAAAAACCATGACACGAGAAATAGGTTACAAATGCATAAGCTTCAGTAACCAACTCGATCAACTGGAATAAAGAGTATCAATGACTGAAGATCAAATGAACGAAATGAAGCAAGAAGAGAAGTCTAGAGAAAAAAAAGGAAAAAGAAATGAACAAAGCCTCCAAGAAATATAGGATTATGTGAAAAGACCAAATCGATGTCTGATTGGTGTGCCTGAAAGTGAGGGGGAAAATGGAATCAAGTTGGAAAACACTCTGCAGGATATCATTAAGGAGAACTTCCCTAACCTAGTAAGGCAGGCCAACATTCAAATTCAGGAAATACAAAGAATGCCACAAAGATACTCCTCGAGAAGAGCAACTCCAAGACACATAATTGTCAGATTCACCAAAGTTGAAATGAAGGAAAAAATGTTAACAGCAACCAGAGAGAAAGGTCAGGTTACCCACAAAGGGAAACCCATCAGACTAACAGCAGATCTCTCGGCAGAAACTCTACATGCCAGAAGACAGTGGGGGCCAATATTCAACATTTTTAAAGAAAAGAATTTTAAACCCAGAATTTCATATCCAGCCAAACTAAGTTTCAAAAGTGAAGGAGAAATAAAATCCTTTACAGACAAGCAAATGTTTAGAGATTTTATCATCACCAGGCCTGCCCTACAAGTGATCCTGAAGGAAGCAGTAAACATGGAAAGTAACAACAGGTACCAGTCATTGCAAAAACACGCCAAAATGTAAAGACCATCAATGCTAGGAAGAAACTGCATCAACTAACGAGCAAAATAACCAGCGAATATCACAATGACAGGATCAAGTTCACATATAACAATATTAACCTTAAATGTTAATGGACTAAATGGTCCAATTAAAAGACACAGACTCGAAAATTGGATAGAGTCAAGACCCATCAGTTTGCTGTATTCAGGAGACCCATCTCACATGCAGAGACACACATAGGCTCAAAATAAAGGGATGGAGGAAAATCTACCAAGCAAATGGAGAATAAAAAAAAGCAGGGGTTGCAATCCTAGTCTCTGATAAAACAGACTTTAAACCATCAAAGATCAAAAGAGACAAAGAAGGCCATTACATAATGGTAAAGGGATCAATTCAACAGGAAGAGCTAACTATCCTAAATATATATGCACCCAATACAGGAGCATCCAGATTCAAAAAGCAAGTCCTTAGAGACTTACAAAGAGACTTAGATTCCCATACAATAATAATGGGAGATTTCAACACCCCACTGTCAACATTAGACAGATCAACAAGACAGAAAGTTAACAAGGATATCCAGGAATTGAACTCAACTCTGCACCAAGCGGACCTAATAGACATCTACAGCACTCTCCACCCCAAATCAACAGAATATACATTCTTCTCAGCACCATATCGCACTTATTTGAAACTTGACCACACAGTTGGAAGTAAAGCCCTCCTCAGCAAATGTAAAAGAACAGAAATTATAACAAACTATCTCTCAGACCACAGTGCAATCAAACTAGAACTCAGGACTAAGAAAATGAATCAAAACTACTCAACTACATGGAAACTGAACAACCTGCTCCTGAATGACTACTGGCTACAGAACAAAATGAAGGCAGAAATAAAGATGTTCTTTGAAACCAATGAGAACAAAGATACAATATACCAGAATCTCTGGGACACATTTAAAGCAGTGTGTAGAGGGAAATTTATAGCACTAAATTCCCACAAGAGAAAGCTGGAAATATCTAAAATTGACACCCTAACATCACAATTAAAAGAACTAGAGAAGCAAGAGCAAACACATTCGAAAGCTAGCAGAAGGCAAGAAATAACTAAGATCAGAGCAGAACTGAAGGAGATAGAGACACAAAAAACCCTCCAAAAAATCAATGAATCCAGGAATTAGTTTTTTGAAAAGATCAACAAAATTGATAGACCACTAGCAAGACTAATAAAGAAGAGAGAAGAATCAAATAGATGCAATAAAAAATGATAAAGGGGATATGACCACCGACCCCACAGAAATACAAACTACCATCAGAGAATACTATAAACACCTCTACGCAAATAAACTGGAAAACCTAGAAGAAATGGATAATTTCCTGGACACTTACACTCTCCCAAGACTAAACCAGGAAGAAGTTGAATCCCTGAATAGAACAATAGCAGGCTCTGAAATTCAGTCAATAATTAATAGCCTACCAACCAAAAAAGTCCAGGACCAGATGGATTCATAGCCGAATTCTACCGGAGGTACAAGGAGGAGCTGGTACCATTCCTTCTGAAACTATTCCAATCAATAGAAAAAGAGAGAATCCTCCTTAACTCATTTTATGAGGGCAACATCATCCTGATACCAAAGCCCGGCAGAGACACAACAAAAAAAGAGAATTTTTGGCCAATATCCCTGATGAACATCGATGCAAAAATCCTCAATAAAATACTGGCAAATCGAATCCAGCAGCACATCAAAAAGCTTATCCACCATGATCAAGTGGGCTTCATCCCTGGGATGAAAGGCTGGTTCAACATATGCAAATCAATAAATGTAATCCAGCATATAAACAAAACCAAATACAAAAACCACATGATTATCTCAATAGATGCAGAAAAGGCCTTTGACAAAATCCAACAGTCCTTCATGCTAAAAACTCTCAATAAATTCGGTATTGATGGAATGTATCTCAAAATAATAAAAGCTATTTTTGACAAACCCACAACCAATATCGTACTGAATGGGCAAAAACTGGAAGCACTCCCTTGGAAAACTGGCACAAGACAGGGATGCCCTCTCTCACCACTCCTATTCAACATAGTGTTGGAAGTTCTGGCTAGGGCAATCAGGCAAGAGAAAGAAATAAAAGGTATTCAGTTAGGAAAAGAAGAAGTCAAATTGTCCCTCTTTGCAGATGACATGATTGTATGTTTAGAAAACCCCATCATCTCAGCCCAAAATCTCCTTAAGCTGATAAGCAACTTCAGCAAAGTCTCAGGATACAAAATCAATGTGCAAAAATCACAAGCATTCTTATACACCAGTAACTGACAGAGAGCCAAATGATGAATGAACTTCCATTCACAATTGCTTCAAAGAGAATAACATACCTAGGAATCCAACTTACAAGGGATGTAAAGGACCTCTTCAAGGAGAACTACAAACCACTGCTCAGTGAAATAAAAGAGGACACAAACAAATGGAAGAACATACCATGCTCATGGATAGGAAGAATCAATATCGTGAAAATGCGCATACTGCCCAAGGTAATTTATAGATTCAATGCCGTCCCCATCAAGCTACCAATGACTTTCTTCACAGAATTGGAAAAAACTGCTTTAAAGTTCATATGGAACCAAAAAAGAACCCACGTTGCCAAGACAATCCTATGTAAAAAGAACAAAGCTGGAGGCATCACGCTGCCTGACTTCAAACTGTACTACAAGGCTACAGCAACCAAAACAGCACGGTACTGGTACCACAACAGAAATATAGAACAATGGAACGGAACAGAGCCCTCAGAAATAATACCACACATAAGCCAAAATTGACAAATGGGATCTAATCAAACTAAAGAGCTTCTGCACAGCAAAAGAAACTACCATCAGAGTGAACAGGCATCCGATAAAATTGGAGAAAGTTTTTGCAATCTACTCATCTGACAAAGGGCTAATATCCAGAACCTACAAAGAACTCAAACAAATTTACAAGAAAAAAACAAAAAACCGCATCAAAAAGTGGGTAAAGGATATGAACAGACATTTCTCAAAAGACGGCATGCATACAGCCAACAGGCACATGAAAAAATGCTCATCATCACTGGCCATCAGAGAAATGCAAATCAAAACCAAAATGAGATAGCATCTCACACCAGTTAGAATGGCAATCATTGAAAAGTCAGGAAACAACAGGTGCTGTACAGAATGTGGAGAAATAGGAACACTTTCACACTGTTGGTGGGATTGTAAACTGGTTCAACCATTGTGGAAAACAGTATGGTGATTCCTCAAGGATCTAGAATTAGAAATACCATATGACCCAGCCATCCCATTACTGGGTATATACCCAAAGGATTATAAATCATGATGCTATAAAGACACATGCACACGTATGTTTATTGCGGCACTATTCACAATAGCAAAGACTTGGAATCAACCCAAATGTCCATCAGTGACAGACTGGATTAAGAAAATGTGGCACATATATACCATGGAATACTATGCAGCCATAAAAAGGATGAGTTTGTGTCCTTTGTAGGGACATGGATGCAGCTGGAAACCATCATTCTCAGCAAACTCTCGCAAGAACAGAAAACCAAACACCGCATGTTCTCACTCATAGGTGGGAATTGAATAATGAAATCACTTGGACTCAGGAAGGGGAACATCACACACCGGGGCCTATTATGGGGAGGGGGGAGGAGGGAGGGATGGCATTGGGAGTTATACCTGATGTAAATGACGAGTTGATGGGTGCTGACGAGTTGATGGGTGCAGCACACCAACATGGCACAAGTATACATATGTAACAAACCTGCACATTGTGCACATGTACCCTAGAACTTAAAATATAATGAAAAATAAAAATAAAAAAAAAATAAAAGAATGGACTCAGAGTTGGAGAACAGCAGAAGGGAGACTTTTAATGACAGTCTTCCAAGATCGGGTGTCTGGTGGGTAGGCACACCCAGCATGGTTACAACAAGCAATGTATCCCCTAGTGCTTGAATCCCTCCCCTGGTTCCTCATAGGCTGAGTACCATGGGGTCACAATCTTCCCAGACGTTGTCTATTGGTCATTGGGTAGGAGTTTTAGGTGTTTCTTTTCTTTGGGGTTGTCACTGCATTTTGTTGCAGCCCATAATGCATTGCAATCATAGTCAGTTCCGGGGCTTTTTAAGTATTTAACTTATGACCTAGGTAGTCAGGCAAGCTGAGAAGAATAGATAAAATGAGCGATTTTGCAGGTTAGTAAACTTTCATTCTAGACTAAACTCTGGTTCAGGTGAGGGCAGCTAAGGGATCCCCGACAAGCAGGTGCCGGCTATTAAAGCAGGGGCCTAGTATATTTTGTCCTTCTGTAGTTTGCGGACCTATGCCTACTCCAGGCACTTTGTCTTGGAAATGGACCACCATTTACATAATTACCTACAACTCCTTCCGCTTTTTCTTTTTTCCCCTATATGTCCAATTTCCACATTTATTTGTGTGTTCTTTAGTGCTCAAATTGTTTTAAGAGCTGTTGACTGTCTTCCTCATAAGACAGCAGGTCTGAATTGGCATCTAATAGCAGTTGATATGTTATGGGCATTTGTTGATGACTGTTTCAATCAATTTTTGGGTTAATCCTCTAATATAAGGGATCATGCAATACCATAAAGCTGTTCGGACTTCAGCCACTATTATAAGGGATATTAGAACAGAAGCTATAATTCCTTTCCATTTCCTGAACTAACCTTCCAGCCAATCAGTAAATGGGTCATCAATTCTGGCATTTTCTGCCAATTTATTGGCTAGAGTTGTTAATGCTTGTAATGCTTTTGTGATGGTTCCATCTGGGGCAGTATTGTTGGGAAGGAAAGTACAACCTTTTCTGCCCAGCATAAGGCATACACCCACTTTCTCTGCTCGGATTATGTTTAGTGCAAGTCTATTTTCCTAGGTCATTCGGCTGGTGGCATCTAACTGGCTAGCCACTCCTTTGAGTTTCTGGAATATAGTTGATTCATCTGTGTTGATTATAACAGATGTAAGTAATCCAATCCACATTTTTATTAATAGTTGATCACCAGAAGACTGCTGACTCAAACCCAGCAGCTATTTGGTTTTGGGCCTTAAATTTATTAGTTACTCCTCTAGGGATTCCTATTAAGTCAATATAAATGTTGGGATCAAAAGAATTTGTTAAATCTCTCCAGCTTCGGTGGCCATGTGGATTCTTGGGGATCTTATGAAATGCCAGAGTGATGGGAATGGCCAATTAAACTAAGGCACAAGACCTGGTCCAGTGGGACAGTAACAGGTCACAGAGGTTTCTTTTTCCACAATACCACTAGACATCAGCCTGGCGTATATAAAGAGCCAAGTAGTTGCCTTTGTTTAACTTACCAGTAACTTTTAGAATGTGGATACAAGTTGAGAGTTCTCCCACAGGCTTACTGAACTCTGCCCCCTGCCTAGAGAGGCGAGAGGAGTGGTTCATATTTCCTACGGAGAGCAAGGGGATTGCTCTAGAATCTGATCTCCACAAGGTGGGAAAGAGCAATGATAGACTTTTGCGAGTCTCATTTCCCTGTGCACCCCTGTCCTGGTGGAGTCAACATGTAATGCATTCCTTAGGGATTGGTATTCCATCCTTGGGGAAAGAGAACCACCTGTGCCTGAGGTCGACCAGCAGAGCATGTGTAACAGTAGCCCAAGAGCTAGTACCACAAATTTGACCCATGCAACCCAGGCACTTACATCTCCATATCCAGTCTCAATTTCTAAAGTCTGCCTTAGGTCAGTTATCTCAATTATTTTTACTCTCTTAGGGACATTGCCTGGCGTGTTAAAGGAAGTGGTGGGAACAGGAGTTATAATGAGCCCGGGTGAGCTCGAGATTACTGGTGATTAGCCTGAGAGCTAACCATCCTGTGGGGCCCCTTCCTGAGACAGCTATTCCTAATCCATACCTCCTTGGTTTCTGGTCTAGAGTAGCTGGGTTATTTATGGTTATTAATATATGATTGCATTCTAAATTTCCACAGTTAGATGGCATTGTGCCCTTATATAAATGTATCTTATCCTTTCAAGGTTTATTTTTGGATAAATGACTTACCCAGACTTGAAATTGAATGATCCACCAGACTCCATTCCAGCTAGCACAGGGCTTTTCTGAGAGGGCCCAAGAGTGGCCTGTTTCAGGACATAGATATTTGTCTGCTTGTGACAACTGACTTTGGTTTGTTAAATTCACCCAAGGTAAGATTTGGCAGGCATCAAAGTTTATAGTTTGGGAGGTGGAGGTCTTAGTTTTGTTGACTATTAGTTTGATTGGATATTCTCCTTCTACTAGGCCCCATCCCATATTTGCATACCTCTCACCCTTGGTATTACGATTAATCCTAAACACATCCACCCTAATGGTGGAGCCCACTTATAGTTCCCTTCTAGTTTTTCTCAGAGTTAACTTTACGGGCTCCTCAGGTGATCCATACACTTCCCATTGGTCCTTTCACCTCCATTTCAGGTTCTCTTTTACCAGTCCCTTGACCCATGTGTAATGAGTCCACCGTTTAGCTGTTCTCGATGATCAAGATCACTTGATAGGGACCTTCCCAGCTTGGGTGGAGCTTGTCTTCCTTCCGAGTCTTAATCAGCACCAAGTCACCAGGCTGAAAGTGATGAATCGATGAATCATGAACGCAAGAGGCCGAGTTTGAGTCAGAAGTCCTCCTAACCTAAGGGATGACAGGGTAGAGAAGATGGCCAGTATATAATTTCTTAAAAATTGGTCTTTGGGTAGGGCGTGGTGACTCACGCCTGTAATCCCAGCACTTTGGGAGGCTGAGGCGGGCAGATCACCTGAGGTCAGGAGTTCGAGACCAGCCTGGCCAATGTGGTGAAACCCTGTCTCTACTAAAAATACAAAAAATTAGCCAGAGGTGGTGGTACATGTCTGTACTCCCAGCTACTCAACAGGCTGAGGCAGGAGAATTGCTTGAGCCTGGGAGGCGGAGGTTACAGTGATCCGAGATCACGCCACTATACTCCAGTCTAGGCAACAGAGTGGTACTCCATCTCAGAAAAAAAAAAAAAGAAAAAAGTGGCCTTCAGTTTCCGTAATAGGAAAGTCTGTAGCCCTGCCTAAATAGGGGAACCCATATAATAACTTGTAGGGGGACAATCCCAAGTCTTCCCCTGGGGCTGTCCTAATCCTAAGGGGCGCAACTGGGAGACATTTGGTCCAGAGCATTTTAGTGTTTAACATTAGTTTGGTAATATGCTTTAGGAGAGTTTGATTCATTCTCTTTACCTTTCCAGAGGAGCCAGGATGCCAAGGGGTGTGGTAATCCCATCTAATGTGTAAACCTTCCATAATTTCCCTTAGCACCCTCGAGGTAAAGTGGCTCCCCTTGTCTGAATCAATATTTTCCACCAAGCCCAATGTGGGTATAATTTTTGCTGTACGATTATTTTGATGACATTCCCTGTGGTGGCAGTCAGGAGAGGGAAGGCCTCCACCCAGCCAGAGGGATTACTCGATACTTTAGTCTCCCTATTTTGGACATTTCTGTAAAATCTACTTGAATGCTTTGAAATGGTCTTAACCCGTGAGGCCTTTCTCTAGTAGTCTGTTTTCTAACTTTCTAACTACCTTTTTGTTTATTCTTTGGCATGTCACACAACCTCCACACACTTGTTTAGCAATGGCATACATTCCTATACACCCGTAATTCTTGAGTATTGCATCACACATAGCCTGGGGACCCCAATGACTCCCATCGTGCAGAATGAACATAAGTTCTCTTATTATGGGTTTGCTTGTGATTTCTGAAGTTAGACTACCGGTTAGTTTATCAGTCTGAAGTTAGACTATCGATTAAATAGTCTAACTTCTTCCTCCAGGGAGGCTTGCTTGGCAGCTTCATCAGCAAGCCTGATTCCTAGAGCTTTTATAATGTTCCCTTTCAGATGGCCATTTACATGAACTGTGGCTACCCCTGCTGGAAGCAGGAGACTTTCTAAAACCTGTGTGATTGGTTCTCCGTGTACCAATTCTTTCCCTCTGCTGTTTTCTAGGCCCCATTGTGTCCAAATTTTTCCAAAGGTGTATACCAATCCATAGGCATATTTAGAATCAGTATACATAGTGTCCTCTTGGCCTTTAAGGAGCTTTAGGGCCTGGTTAAGAGCGTATAATTCACAGGTTTGGGCCGACCAGCCATTAGGCAATCTACCTTTCTCACATAAGGATTGTGTGTTTCCATCAGTGACAGCATAGCCATTATGTGTCTTGCCATCTATCACATGGGACGACCCAGTCACGAACAGCCTTATCCCATCATGTAGTGGAGTTTCTCTAAGGTCTAGGCTAACTTTTGCTTGATACTCTATGATATTTAAACAGTTATGGACTGATGCCTCTTTGTTTTTCTCTCCTTTTCATAGGAAACTGGTTGGATTCAAGCAAGTATCTGTTGTTAAGAAGAAATAATCTTTTTCTAGTACTACAGCTTCATATTATAGAATCTGGGAATCAGTTAACCATCTCCTAGATTCTTTTTGATTTAATATACTCCTCATCTGATGTGAGGCGCTCACTATCAGGACCCCGCCAAAGGTCAGCTTTCAACTCTCCTCCACCTGCAGGGCCGTGGCAGCTGCTGGTTGCATACATTTGGGTTACTTTTGAGAGACAGGATTGAGAAACGTGGAGACAAAAGTAACAGGTTGCTTCTTCACCACCCCGGGTTTGAGTGAGCACCTGAACGGCCACACCCTGTTTTACTGTTACAAACAGATGAAAAGTTTTCTCTAAAGTTGGAAGGGCCAGGACTGGGGCTATAATGAAGACCTTCTTTAGAGCCTCCACTGCCTTCGTTTCCTCTGAGGACCATTGCAAGAGGTTGAGCTCCTTTTTTAGTAACTTACGATACAGAATTTTCATCCTTTGAGCATATGAGTCAATCCATAGCCTACAATAACCAGTTAGACCTAAAAATTTTCAGAGATTTTTCTTTGTCTTAGGCAGGGGCAGACCTACTATTCACGATATTTTTTTCTGGGTTTGTCCTCTGCTTTCCTTCACTAATTAGGTGTCCTAAACAGTTAACTTCTTTTTTACAAATTGCGATTTGTTCTTGGAGACTCACAATCCCCTTTCCCCTAGGAAATTAAGCAGGTTTATGGTGGTTTCTGATACCTCAGCCCTCCATTCCCCAGAAATTAAATCATCCATGTATTGTAACAACTGGGTTTCTTTGGAAGACTGGAATTCCTCCAGGACTTTTTCTAAGGTATGACCAAATAAATTTGGGGCTTCCATGAAACCTTGTGGCAGCACAGTCCAGTGGCACTGTTGCTTTCTCCCAGTCATGGAATTTCCCCTTTCAAAGACAAAGAGGTCCCTACTCTTAGAGTCTAGGGGATATGCCCAGAATGTGACTTTCAGATCTACTACACTGAACCACTTATGTTGACAGGGTATTTTATTAAGGAGGGTGTCAGGGTTAAGCATCACAGGATGGAGAGTTGGGACAATTTGATTTATAGCCCTTAGATCTTGCATGAATCCATATGATCCATTGAGTTTCTTGACTGGGAGTATTGGAGTTGTTGTATGGTGACATGCAGGGTTCTAACATTCCAGCTTTAGTTAATCCCTCTATTACCAGTCAGAGACTTTTTCTTTCTTCAACAGGTATGGGATATTGTTTTCTGCAAACCATTTTTTCTGGTTATCTGTAAGGGTGTGATTTCTAATCCTCCCCTGTTGTCTTCCTTAACCCACACAGGAGGATTAATTTTACTTTCTTCCTTCTCTGTTAGGAGGCCCATTATTACTTTTATTTGTCCCTCCTCTACTCCTAATTCTAAACCCAGTCCAACAATCAGGTTTCAACCCAGGAGGTTAGTTCCTGCTTTGGGAAGACATGAGAGTGAATCCTTCCTTTGTTTTGATCCCAACCTAATTAACATTTTATTGAATATCGGAACCTGAAATCCCTCCGTCTTTATGCCTGATACTGTTAGCTTTTCCTTAGAGAGTTCTGTGCCCCTAGGTTGGTATATTAGGAAGGATCATGCTGCTCCACTGTCGACTAAAAATGTCGTTTCTTCTCCTTTGGGTCCCACCCTCAAGTTTTTCAAGGGTTCCTGGTGGGACCTACTCAAAAGGAACCCCTGATCCCTCTAATCCTCATCAAAATTCATTACAGGGATGACCTTCTCTTCCTTTTTTCATTCCAGACATTCTCTCTCAAAATGTCCTGGTTTCCCACATTTGTAACATCCACTTATAGTTCTTAGGAGTTTTTCTGTATCTCCCTTCTGTCTTTTTGCTGAGACCTAGTGTTCTTTCATCTCCTTTGAGAGCAGTCTTGATCTAATCTCTTTCTAACTACTTACTTTACAGTGGAAACCATGAATTTTGACTTTTGTTTCTGTTTCTCTTATTGTCTTCTTACAAAAACCTTTTGAGCTTCCCTCGGTAATTCCTTTGGTTTCTCACTCCATCCATTAATCTTTTGTAGTTTCTTAGTAATATCAGGCCAGCTTTTAGTTACAAAATTAACCTTTAAAAGGCCTCACCAGCCAGGCATGGTGGCTCACACCTGTAATCCCAGCACTTTGGAATGCAGAGGTGGGTGAATCACCTGAGAACAGGAGCTCAAGACCAGCCTGACCAACATGGTGAAACCTCGTCTCTACTAAAAATACAAAAATTAGCCACGTGTGGTGGTGGGTGCCTGTAATCCCAGCTACTTGGGGGGCTGAGACAGGAAAATTGCTTGAACCAGGAGGCAGAGGTTGCAGTCAGCCAAGATTGTGCCACTGCACCCCAGCCTTGGCAACAGGAGCAAAACTCTGTCTCAAAGAAAATAAAAATAAAAATTAAAAGGCCCTTCTCCACTGGGTCCCTTAGTTCTAACCCTGAGTATTTTCTCATTTGATCCCTGAGCTTCTGCAGAAATACAGAGGGAGTCTCTTCCTTTTATTGTTGAATCTTAAATGCTTTTTAGACATTTTGTGTCCTAGGAGTGGACTCTTTAGTCCACCTAACTGGTTCCCTAAGGTCTTGCATTTGGGTCTGATTCCTGGGATCATTTTAATCCAATTCGGGATCTGTATTTGGGAATTTCTGCCCAGCTGGCAGGTCTCCTTGCCCTGGAGGATGCTGTCTTTCCCAAATGATCGTGGCTTCCCTTCTAATCATTCCCCTCTCTTCCCCAGTAAACAGGATATTCATGATAGATATCATCTCAGCCCAAGTATAAATATTGGGTCCTAAAAATTGATTTACCTATTCTGCCAAACCAAGGGGATCCTCTAAGAGTGGCCTCGTTTCCTTTTTAAAATGTCTAACTTGAGGACTTGTTAAAGGCCCACTCACAAATCCAACCATTCCCTGTCCCACTGGGCCTTCTCTTCTCCAAGAGGGAACATATTAGACATCTGCTATTTAGAGGGAACAGGGAAATTCTCAGTGTCCTTCCTACATTTTTCTAGTTCAGATAAGGATTTAAGGGAGCAGTGGGTTTAGTTCCTTCATGACCCCCAGATTTATCTCTCTCTGGCCTCCCTGTTTTCCCCAATCTTCCTGTTCCTTATTTTGTGAGCTGTATGGAAGGGGCAAGTGTGTTAGCAGATCCCAGGCCTTTTTATTGGGTGAAGCTATTTATTATTCCATTTATTCTTCTTTGAGGGCTAACATGGGGGCTAATTCCCTGATCCAACAGAGGGCATAACCTGTGAGAATGGGATTTTATCATTCACATAGAGAATTAAAACTTGGCCCACCCAATCCCCTTCTGAGCCAAACTCAGGCCAAAAAAAATGAAGATTTACAAATGAGTCTTTGGGCCAGATAAAATAGCAAAACTTTGTCATCTTTTCCTTTTCCTTGTTGCTGGTTCAAGGGTTGTCCCTCCAAACTTGCAGCATTCTCCCCAATGTACTATCTGGGGGAATGTCAGAAGGAGTTTCCTTAGTTCCCTCTTTCCTTTGTTCCCTAGCCCTAGAATTCCTATTTACCATTTTCAGTCAGTCTCTGTGTCTGAGCTTTTTCCTGTGTACTCACCATTCCCTGCTGGAGGTTTCTTGCACACCCCAAGAATCACTTCGTCTGTCTCCAGCCGTTTCCCTCGCAGGAGAATGAAACTGCAGATTGGGACTCTGTGCTTGCTTCTTATCTAAGATACGTCTCAGTCACACACGACCTCTGAAAATGCCCAGCCACCAGGATGCCCGGACAGAGCAGGTCATCTAAATTGGGTGGTTCGCATGTCTCCTCTTACAGGAGTCCCACTCCACACAGGCACAGAGATCCCGGACAAGCCCCCAGTTTGTGAGAAACAAACTGACCCATTTAACCCAAAGAATGGACTCAGAGACACAGAGAAGAGCAGAAGCAAGATTTTTAATGATGGTCTTGCAAGATCTGGTGTCTGATGGGCAGGCACATACAGCATGCTTACCACGAGCAGTTTATCCCCTTGTGCACAGGTCCCTCCCCTGGTTCCTCATAGGCTATGGGGTCACAGTCTTCCCGGATGTTGTCTATTTGTCATCGGGTAGGAGTTTTGGTGTTTTCTTTAGGGTTGTTTGGCTGCATTTTGTTGCAGCCCATAATGCATTGCAATCATAGTCACCTCAGGGGCTTTTCAAGTATTTGACTTATGACCTATGTAGTCAGGCAAGCTGATAAGACTAGGTAAAGTGAGCTATTTTGCAGTCTAGCTAACTTTCATTCTAGACTAAAGTCTTTGATTCAGGTGAGGGAAACTAAGGGGACCCCAACAAGTAGGCACCGGATGTTAAAGCAGTGGCCTGGTATAGTTTGTCATTCCACAGTTTGCAGACCAAAGTCTACTCGAGGCACTTTGTCTTGGAAATGGACCATCATTTACATTATTTCCTACAGGCAGCAGCTCTCTGAAAGGAAAGACAAAGCGTAACAGCTGAGCAGACAGCAGACTAGGTGAGGTGGCAGGAAAAGGAGACCCACTGGGTAAGGAGACATTGGGTGATATGTGGCCCCAGGGAAGAATGAGAGAACACCCAAAGCTTCTATGTGCCAGTGAGAAAGACCTGGAGGCTAGCTGAGAGATAAATACCAGACCTGAAGCAGTGTTTAATTTGGAACATGATACACAACAGTGGGTGCTGGGTGAACTACACAAGCAGAACCTAAATAAAAATGGAATACCTCAGCAGACACCAGTGTTTGTGCATGAGATGGGGCAAGGAACATGTAAGCAAACAAGAACACACTAAGGACTAAATGGTGTTCCAAGTTTCCCAACTCCCAACATCATGGCTCCAGAATGACATACCAGGAGAAGCTGGTAGGGTGGGGGTAGGCTGGAGTGGGGGTAAGATTGGGGAATTTTAAACAGACTCAGTTTGAATCCATAACACTAAATGTACCTAGAATTGACTGATATGCTTTTCTATATTACAAATAATTAAAGACTTAAAATGAAAATGTTACTTGGTGATCAAATAATAAATGTCTTGCCAGCTGAAGGATAGCAGAGGGAGGAGTGCAGAAGGAACTTAGTATGTATTCTTATTTTTCTCACTATCTTTTCAATACCTAACTCAAAAGTATTAAGACTTATATGCTACTGTATGAACTACTTTCTTAGTAAGGCAATGATAGGGGCCCTTTGTTCTTTCCATGTTTAGAAGTATAAAGTTAAATATATATATGTATACACACACACACACACACATATATGCTCTAATGATGTTATTTTGTGCTACTAAATCAATAATTCACACATATTGATAATCATAATATAGAAAATAAACAAATTAGGTCTTTTGCCTTTTCATTTAGAAATGACTCCAGATGCTTATTCAAATTGCTTTAACTTTCAGCACATATGAACAGGCCTTAAAATGGTAAACTCATGTATACAAAAACTTTTAGTATTATATTTTACTGACAAAGAACTTGCTGAAAATGCTTATATGTCATATTGGATGACTAGAAACTCACATTCTTTATCAATTTTCCTTTTCTTAGGAAACTGAATATATTTGTACAAGACAAAACTGTATAATGATGATATAATTTTCCTTTCATAGCCCTTACAATATACTTAAATCTCTCTTTACCACTAATTTTGGCATTATTCAGTGGTTTATTTTTTATTTTATTTCTTTCAATTTATTCCAAATGAGTCTAAAATAGTATTTTAAAATGTCTAATAGACTATTCAGAAAGAAGGAAACACTCTCATAACAAATAGTATCTATAATTATGTCAGTGAAACTCAAATAGCAGTATCATCTGCTCCCTTAGCTACCAGATTTGAGGGCCACAGAAAGGTTGCCAGGAACCAGATATATCCAGACCAGGGTTAGATGTTTCATCTAATAGCAGGGATATTATCTCCTTAACTTGAGACTTTGTAAAGACAGGAAAAGAATTAGTAGTGAATGCCTGAACCTACTGTATAGGATGAATTATAAGCAGTGCACCTGACAATATAGCTTGCTGAGAATTAGATTGGGGTTTGCATGGAAATTGTGGATTAAATCAGAGAACTGGCATCTTAACAATACTGAGATTTTCCATCTGTGAATGGATATAACTATTTTTGACAGTGTTTCTTGACCTCTTTCCTCAAAAGTTTGCAGATTTCAGCATATCTCCTGCATTTATTTTGTCAGGTTTATACCTAAGTTTATACATTTTTTTGGTGTTAATGCAAAAGGCATTAAGTTAAAAAACTTTTTAAATTTTGATTGTTTATTGCTCTCATACAGAAATGAATGGATTTTGTATTTTAAAATACATGCTTTTAAGGTATATATTGAAATTAAACTTTTGACAAGATAAGGAACATAAATCTCAGTTTAGATTTAATTAATGTCATCTCTTATCCCTTCTGAGAAAGTAAAGTAAAATAGCTTATACTTTGTGACTTTTCATTTCCTGTTTTGCCAATTGGATAGGAAACATTGTACTTTGATGTATCATTAAAAGTCATGATGAATGGAGGTAGCTAAAAGTAGCAGTACTAATGGAGAAAGACAGTGAAGATGAGTACTTTTGTGAGTAATACTATTAAACTTTTAATTAATTGACTGTTACCTTAATATAAGCTATCCATAGAACTGTTTCTCTTTCTCCACCCCCACTTCCTCCAGACAAGAAAGACAATAAAATCATGGAAATTTTGTCTACCCAACCTATAAATTCCAATAAATATTATATTTATACAAACAGTTGAAGCATCTCAAGACATAAACTATTTTAATTTTATTTTGATCTCACTCAACTTATGATTGAAGAGGTTTTCTTTAACGCAAACTACTAATTATTCTGAACATAAATTTAGCAGTCTGTAATATAGATCATTCCTAAGAAATGAAAATTTGAGGCAGCAGTAAAGGCAAAATGGCATAAGATTGGAATTTAGAGGCCTCCGGACAGCTGACACTTTCTAAATTTAATAAATACATGAAACTCTGTGGTTCTTTCAACCAGCTGAAATGACGTAGTGCTCATCAAATGTTACACAACATTCATTAGCATTATAGCAGTGGACATAGCAGGATCTTGCATTTTTAAAAATAATAGTTCTAGAATTGTTTGTAATCTCAAAAATATATATTCGTATCCTTTGTAAGACATTTGCTCTGGCAAAAAGACATTTATATATTAAAAAGCAAAGATTTGAGAAAGGATAATATAAACACATAATAAGCACAACTACAGATACATTTTTAAATGCTTAAAAGATCGTATGGGGGATATAATAGCTTTGTTGTGGGAAAGAGAGACCATTACGTCTTGTGCCTTTAGTTGCTCAAAGTACATGCATACTTACAATGGGAGCCTATAAAAAAGAGAGTAGACGTGGAGGTTTTAGTAAATCATTAGACAATTATGATGAAATTACTGTCTGCAATTGCAGTTTTTTAGGGATAGTGAAAATATCATTGGAATAAACTAAGACATCTACTAGGATTTGAGAAGTGAAACATAAAATGTCATTAGAAGTCATGTATTTGTTTCTTCAATAATATTTTTATTGTGCACCTGCTATGTGCTAGGGTCACGGTGTCATGCAAAGCACATATGGATCCAATATTGAAAAGCCTAAACATAATCACACCAGTCAATGAAAACTTGCCAAAAAATAAGTTACTTTAAATAAAAATACATATTTCTATGGAAGATAAAACAGAAATCTAACCTAATCTGGTGGCAAGGATCAAGAAAAGGCATCCTGAAGAAATGTAACTTAAACCACATCTTAAAGGTAGACAGGAGCTAACTGAATGGAAATGGCTTACCAACATTTTTCCACTGGTGGAGGTAGAAAAATGCTCTAACAAAGTTGCATTATAATTCCAGGTTTTATCCTGCTCTGCTGCAATAACCAGCAACCCTAAAATTTTAGTGGTTTATTACAACCACAGGGTTTTTTTTTCTATCACATTAAGTGTCTTTCATAAACCAACTGCACCTTTTTTTGTGTCATGACAATCTCAGAGCAGAGGGAGAAGACCAATGGTAGATCCAAAAGTTGTCTCTTAAATCCTATGTTTACAAGTGGCATACAATGCCATCACTCACATTGATTAGCCAAAGAAAACCACATGGCCAAGCCTTACATCTGCAGGGTCAATAGGTATAATCCTTCTACAGGGAGGGGAAGCAAATTTTGGAGAACAATAATGCAATTTACCAAAATTTCTAGTAATTTTAAAGTCTATAATACGCTATTTCAAAACACGGGTAAAAATATGTTTTGAGTTTCTAAATAACTTTCTCATTCTGACGTGTACCTTACCATTGGTAAAATGATTTTGATCATTGTCACTGTGAAAGGTGAGATTCTGATGCTAGAGACTGTGATATTGAGGGACAGATAATTTTTTTTCTTGCATTCTATTTTCTCTGTTATTATATTGCTATTATTCCCATACAACAAAATCTCATTTCTAACTCTTTCTATTTCTACTCACTTGATACAGAAATAAAGAGCATTTCTGGTATAGGAATCTTGAATTTCATACTATGTCTTATGCTTTTATAAAGGCAGGCCTGAGTGGATATCAAGTATGGACAATTTGGTTGACCAGGCTTCATCAGGGCATGGCTATTTGTTCCAAATTGCAGCCCAGTGAAACAAAAGGGATCTGGTCTCTTGTTATTGGCCATGTCCCATGGGCTTTTCAGTACAATCACAGCTTTCTTCGCAGTCCATGCTAATCTCTCCTTACACACTCAGTGCCATAAGATAGAAAGAATAATAAAATCCTTCCATTTTGGACATAACTGCATATTTCTCAGTGAAGGGAAGCTGATCCATAAGCTATATCTTCTGTTATTAGTTGCCATACAGACAACCTTTAAACTATGTATTATATTAAACACTAGAGTTCTTTTTTCAACTGGAATTTATGCCTTTCTCATGTCATTCCTTTGCTCTGAGTTCTACTTTTTGCCCTGCTTTTTCTTCTCTGCTTTCTAGGCCACATTTTCCAGGAGTCCATGTCAGCTGGCTTCCTCATAGTTTGTTCAGTGGCAGGCCCCAATGGAAGATGGAAGGGTGGGGTTTGGGAGGAGGAAGAGATGGAGAAGCACAGTAATCTCTCCCCTGGCTGTTTGCCGTGGCTGGTGTCTAGCAGTGGCTGCATCTCCTCTTTAGCACCAGCTCCAGCCAGGCAAGCCCACCAGAGTTTCAGGGGGAATCTCTCACCCTGCACTCTAGTACTACCAATGCTTCCTTTGTTTCTTCCAGTTTAGGGGATTTGAAGCTTCCTGTTGTTGCTAAATTCTAGGTTGTCTTACTATCCGCTGTTTGGATTTTCTACATGTCCATTACCTATATAACAATTCCTTATAGCCATTTCTATCTGTTTCAATTAAAGTGGTTTCATTTCCCAGCTGCATTCTGACTGATTAGTTACCCTAAATATCAATCATGGTCTATTCTTTTAACAGTACTACTTCAGCAGTATTAGAATTATAGTGTTTCACAATAACAAATCATCCATAATCATCACAAAGTGTATGGTAAGTTGGTCAGTTATACGGTAAAAACCATAAATTAAAATACATGTTCTATTCACTTTGATCTAAAACGTACATCACCCCGGTGTCAATATAACAACAGAAAATTTCTATTTTTCCTATTCTTATATCCTATGTTGTCATTTATGAAGGTACCACTTTATACTTAAAATCCACTGTAACAGCCCTGATCGATAAACTGATCTAGTCTCTAATAACTACTTATTCATGCACTACACTACATAAGACTGACTACTACCTGAACCAATTAGGATTTACGTGCCTCTTTGTAATCCAACTCTAAAAATACCGCAACTTTGGAAGACCTCAAGTTCTCTCCCCATGCATGGTGAGAGTCATCATATACATTTTACCAGAAACTTCAAATCACATGCTGACATCTCTCGAAGTTTGTTTGGACTCATAGGGTTTATTTATTTAGTAAATATATAGGCAACTTTTTATAGAATATTATAATAATCTCTACCTTGAAAGATGAGGAAATAAGAGCAAGCTTTATTTTTTTCTTAGTAAACAGCAACTTAATAATAAAAGAGCAAGAATAAAAACCTGATAGTGGCAAATATTTTTAATCTTCCCATTCTTGATAGACTTTGCCTCTTCGAGCAAAATATTTAAAAAGAGAGGACCCATTTCAGCATCTACTTTGCTTGAATATATCTGATATAAGATGTAACAGCCATAATAACAGTGGTTGAACAGAAACAATGAGGTCATGCACAAAATCTAATGGAAAAGGATAAGGTGATGAACAACATAAGGGCATTAGGCATTGTTTATGCAATGCAGGGTGTAAAGTATAATCTAATTTTGCCATATCCATCTCCCTTCACTCATAACTTCAGCACATTCCAGTTCACACACTGCAAGTGCCAACATTTCTGTGAAAGAGGACTTCTTCTAGCTCCTGGAGACTCATTTCTGTTTGGGAAAAGGAATGAATGCTGGAAAATTAATGCCACCACCCCTTCACCCACATAGAGCACTGAACCAATGAGTCTTAAGAGTTGGTGTAGGCTGGGCGTGGTGGCTCATGCCTGTAATCCCAGCACCTTGGGAGGCTGAGGCAGGTGGATCAAAAGGTCAGGAGTTCAAGACCAGCCTGGCCAAGATAGTGAAACACCGTCTCTACTATAAATACAAAAATTAGCTGGGCTTGGTGATAGGTGCCTGTAATCCCAGCTACTCAGAAGGCTGAGGCAGAGAATTGCTTGAACCTGGGAGGCAGAGGTTGCAGTGAGCCGAGATTGCACCATTGCACTGCAGCCTTGGTGACAGAGTGAGACTCCATCAAAAAAAAAAAAAAAAAAAAAAAAAAAGAGAGAGAGAGTTGGGGTATACATTCCTTACCTCCTTTATCTTCCAAAGTTCCCTAGTGGAATTAAATCTCCAACTGTCCATAGTAGACAATCCTCCTTTATTGGCCAAATTGTCTTCTTTTTCTGCTTTTCAGTCTCCTAATGATAGCTCCTTCACATCTCAAATGAACACTTGCCCTTGAATCTTCATCTCAGGATTTCCTTCTGGAGCAACCCAAATTTAAACAGTTGGTACAAGAAGTTATCACTGCATCCAGATGTATGTGGTCATGGTGCCCTCATCAGATTGAGGACCTACAGAAGGCAAGTTATACATGAATCTGGTAGAATCCTGACATTGATTTCTGGAACTGTGGAATAAGGTCTCTATCAGTATACAGGTCAAGTGGAAAACCCTGATATTGTATCCTTCTCAAGCCAAGATATTAAATCAGAATCGATACTGAATCTTTGATAAAATGGGAGATATTAGTGCCACCTTGAAAGTCATAAAAAATGCAGGAGTTGTGATCCCAACTTAATCTGCATTTGTTTCTGTACTCTGGCCTCTGAAAAACTGAGGCGAAAATATAATAGATGGTGATGAACCACCACAAGCTCAACCAACTGGTAGCCCCTGCCACAGCTGCTTGGCTCAATTTAATGTCTTCACTAGCATAGCCCAAAATGTGCTTTGGAATTTGGTGTTTAGCAGATGAATTATTTTCAATCACCATTGGAAAAATGGAACCAGGCCGGTCATGATGGCTCATGCCTTTAATCCCAGAACTTTGGGAGGCCAAGGCGGGCAGATCACCTGAGGTCAGGAGTTCGAAACCAACCTGACTGACATGGTGAAACCCCATCTCTACAAAAAATACAAAAATTAGCTAGGCATGGTGGCACACCTGTGGCCCCAGCTGCTTGGGAGGCTGAGGCAGGAGGATCGCTTGAACCCAGGAGGCAGAGGTTGCAGTGAGCTGAGATTGTGCCACTGCACTCCACTCCAGCCTGGGTGACAGAGTAAGACTTGGTCTCAAAAACAAACAAACAACAACAAAAAAAAGAAAAAGAAAAAAAAAAGGAAAAACAAACAAAAAAAGAAAGAAAATGGAACCAGAAAAACTCATTCACTTTTGAGTGCACTTTTGAATGCATTCACTTTTGAACTGATAGAAATATAGAGAGATAAATATATATAGAAATATATAGAGAACTATGTTGAGAAATATATATATAGAAATATATATAGAACTATATAGAGAAATATATACAGAAATATATATAGAAATATATAGCGAAATATATACAGAAGTATATAGAGAAATATATATAACTGATATATATCAATTTTATATATATCATATATATCATATATGTTGTCTACTGTCACATGTAACAGTTAATTTTATTCAGACACTTCTCTTTAAATTTTTACATCAGAATTCATATATATAATATATGATAATATGTTATATATATCTTATGTATATATTATATATGTCATATATAAAACTGGTGTGTGTGTGTGTGTGTATATATACACACACATATACATGTAACTTTTCTTTCTCAGGGTTATGTTAACTCCTTTGCTCTCAGTCATAACATAGGTTAAAAGGTGCTAAAGAAATGTAACATTTGATATTTTAGTTTTTTGGTATCAAAAATGTTTTGTATCTTTTTATGGTTGTTTAAGCTTTTATTATAAGCACTGTATATCACTATAAACATGATGGTTTATATAATCACTTTATATAAATCAGGAATATATACTGACAAGATTCTTGAAAAATTAAAATATGATATAATTCAGATGATTGCCTGTAACTTAGGAAAATAGGATAAAATTAGGATAGAATTTGCAGAAACACTATCAACACTATCATACACAGATTAAAGAAGTTCAGTTCTTAAAACAATTTGGATGATGTGCTATTGAAAACCATGATAGACGACTTGAAAATTGGCTGCAATGATGATAAAAATACGGATGTCAAAATTTAAAGAGAAGAGTCTGAATAAAATTAACTCTTACATGTGACAGTAGAAAACACTCTTTCTACAGCAATTTATTACATAATATAATATTTTAAAATATGTATATAACCATATTTAAGCTAAGCATAATAGGTACATATGTGACTATTTAATCAAATTTGTTTAAAAAATGTATATATTCAGGTTATCCATGGTGAGCTATTTCCACTCATCTAGCTGGCTCAGAAATGATCCAGCACCATTTCCTCAAGTGAGCTTTTTGCCGCCAGGGTGTCTGTCTCAGACAAGTTCAAGAGCCACTGTTCTATATTTGGAACCACTACTCCCATTTGACTCACAGACCTTGTTCTGCTCTGTGATTTGTAATAGCAAGATCTTTGCCTTACTATGATTTTTTTCTTCACTTTACAACAAATCATTTTTGCTCTGGTCTTCTTTGTACCAATCTTTCCTCTACCCTGTCTATTAGGCACTTCTGTACACATCTCAAAACTTACTGTAAATATAATACAAGTATAATTATAAATATTATTTAATTTTCCCCAGGAACTTCCACAAACTTATATGAATCTCAGCTTTAGCCCAAAGGAGAAAGGTATCTGTTGTTATACTATTTGTTTAACCATTTCTTTATTTTGGGCTTTCACTTTGTTTCTGATTGTTTGTTTTTATAAATAATATTATGAGAAATAATTTGGTACATAAATTACCCTCTCCATTCCTAATGCCTTCTTTCTTAATAGATTCCGGAACCTGACAATAGCATTAGTTTAAGAACTTGATATTTTCAACCATATCTATTTTCATTTTCATTTTAGGCAAATATGCTTTTATAATTATGTCACTATGGCTATTTCATTTTTCAATTAATAAATTGGTGACTAGTCATTTTAGATAAATTATATGACAATTAAAAAGTGAATAATTGTCTCTTATTGATTATTTGAAATTACTGTAAAGCCAAAGTTGATTTTCCTTTGTTAATTAAAGCCCACACAACCCTTCCAAAAGAAAGGGAATGGACAACAATATTCAAAGGATAAATTTCTGGTCAGGACAAGACCATGATATAAAGCTGTGGATCCTCTACAAGTTTCCTCATTAAAAACAAAACAAAAACAACTAAGCAACTAAGAGAGAAAGTGAAAAAATATATATATTCATAGCTATCTTTACCAAAACTAGTTGCAAAGCTGCCTCCACAATGCAGAGTAAGTTTGAGGGAGGCCAGACTAAGGATAAGGATAGAGACTGAGACAGCCTCTATTAATTATTTCTCTCATCGTGAAACATGGGTGAAGAGGTAATTCATCAGAGGTGAACAAGTGATTCCCAGCAGCGTTCAGAAGAAGTGTTCTTTTTGTACTTCAGGAAGACTTTATTAAACTTTATTAAAGTTATCAAAGATACTATGTTTTGAGTTGTATTTGTTCATATAAAGAGCAAATAAGAGACCCAAAGTTAAGCAAAATAGTGTAGGATCCACTAAAATACCCACGGCCTTGATAGAATAATCCTCCATATACCTTATAATACAGAGAAAGGTTATATACCTTTGAAGCCGCCATGTTGTTACAAATAGAAAGAATGCAGGGAAAAAAATGACCTGGCAAATAACAAAAGATTAAGGGTATGAACAACATAGAATTCGTCAACGAAGTGAAGGGTCAGAGGGTACACTATAGCAAGAAGGTAACAATGAATTACAATCACTGGTTTAAAAGCATTTGCAGTAATAACAAAAACCACACAGACAAAGAAACGCCTTTGGAGCCAGAGTGGTATGGGGGACAGAGGATGGACCCAAAGAGAAGAAAGATTTGAGTGCAAATTTGGTTTCTGACTACTCCTGAGTGCAGACAATTTGGCAAGTTACTTAACCTATCTTCTTTACATCTGTAAAATGAGACTTATACTGTCTAAGAGAATTAAACAATTACCTGAGCTAATATTTCTGGAAGGTGTATCACAGTGGTTGCCATATCATAATCTTAATAGCTATCATATTTTACAGTCCTTTCTTTTGAACAGTGCATGAGAAGCACACAATAAAATCTAGCTACTCTTATTGTAAAACAATGTATCACTAAAGTACTAACTTTTAAAAAATTTAAATTGCAGAAATACCAAAGTCCACTAAATCCTTTCTACCAGGAGACGTTAATAATAATTTTAAACAATATTATTAAAATGGAAAAATAAACCTGGATTATTTAAAAAATTATATTCTAAAATATCCAACAATATACATGTAGAGAATTATATAGGGGGTTATTAAGTGTTTATTGAACTCACTACAGGTATAAAAATTTGTATAAATGCTGTTTCTCCTGCATATTTATTTGTGCAAACATTTTAAAACACTTTACACTTAACATTTCTAAAGTTAGTTTTCCTTACTTTCCATTTGCTTAAAATTTTAATAAAATGTAATACTTTAAATTAATTTAGTGCTATTTTTTACCAAAGCTATCTTTACAACCTTTAAAATAAACTTTTAAAAGCATAATTTTATCAGTAAGCTGTGCTCTTTTGTTGACAAAAGAAGAAATCAAATATGAATAGGAATGAATAAAATTGGAACTCGGAACAGGTAACACTTGAATGGTTTATAAATTTCATGTTTTTCCTCTAATATTGTGAAATACATCATTCATTTAAGTATCTCATAACATGGGGTAACAAGTCATATTATGAGATGCTACAATGAAGAACAAGTTTTATGAGGTGTAAGTCAGTTGGTAGCATTGTAGTTTAAACAATGGATGAGGAAAGGTGTTTCAAATCTTTTAGGCTTTCATACCCTCAGTCTGTCATTTACTAATACAAAATTTAAAAATCAAAGCAATATGCTGAGAGAAAAAGATAGAGACTGCTCCTAATGTCTATGAATGAATTACCTGAACACTGAATGGCATATGATCTGATATTTCTCTTTAAAACTCTTCAGTCACCTCTAATGAACCTTTAATAATATGAAACTTCTAGTAAGAAATAAGACAATAGCAGGAGAGGAAAACATTCCTTTGGTAAATATGGCAGAGGATAAATTCAAATTCTTTAGTTTCACATTTTGAAGTCTAAATACTGTCTCTAACCTTGGTTTTACCATAGAGTTTTTCATCAAAATACTTCTCAATGTTCTATGAACACACCTTGCTTGCATTATTATCATGTGTACTCTTCTCTTCACTGCCCTTATCATTCTTTGATGTGCCTTTTCTAGAGCTTCTTATTTTCATGAAACTTTTCAGATAATTGCAGTGATTCCTTACTGTGATTCCTCCATTTTTGGAATTCATGGAAATTATTTACTTCCATTTCCTTCTCCCTAGTATCCCTTTTCTTTGGCAAGACTAAGCCTAAAGGCAAACAAGAAATATCCACATGCAAAGGAAAGAAAAAAATTACATACCACTACCCACACACATTTCAAGTCTCTATTTGCATGAAGTCCTTGACTGATTCCACATATACCATAGGATGTTTCTATTACTTCACAACTTCTCTTGTTCCCATTTTTAGGCAAACACACACACAAACACACAAAAGCACATATATGAACACATCCACAAACACTGTTTTGATTTTTTTCATGTTAGTTTTGCTTTTACTAAAACTACACACAAAAGGCATAGTGGAGTATATAATTTTTGATCTTAGATTTGTTTGCTCAATGTGTTTTGAGACTCAGTCATGTTGTTATATAAATCAACAGGCATTTTCACTCCCGGGTAGAATTCAATTGTATGAGTATACTACAGTTTGTTTATCTACTCTCCAGCTGATAGCCATTTGACTCTTTGTCAGTTAGGAGCTGTCATAAATAAATTTGTTATAAATATATCTTACAAAAGTATTTCTATGTATTTGTAATTTTATTTCTTTGGGATAAATACTTAGTGGTATAATTGTATCATAATATAAGTGTATATATTTAACTTTATAAGAAAATTGGAAATTGTTTTTCTTTCTTTTTTTTGTTTTTTTGAGATGGAGTCTCGCTCTGTCGCCCAGGCTGGAGTGCAGTGGCACACTCTCGGCTCACTGCAAGCTTCTCCTCCCGGGTTCACGCCGTTTTCTTGCCTCAGCCTCCCGAGTAGCTGGGACTACAGGCTCCCGCCACCACGCCCAGCTAATTTTTTGTATTTTTAGTGGAGACGGGGTTTCACCGTGTGAGCCAGGATGGTCTCCATCGCCTGACCTCGTGATCCAACCGCCTTGGCCTCCCAAAGTGCTGGGATTACAGGTGTGAGCCACCGCACCCCACATGGAAATTGTTTTTCTATGTAGTTGATCCATTTTAACTCCCACCAGCATTATATAAAAGTCCCAATTACTCTACTTCCTTGTCAACATGCGGTCTTATTTGCCTTTAATTTTGTTCATCCTATTGATTATGAAACGGTCTCATGGTTTTAATTTGCATCTCTCTAGATCTAATTAAACTGAAGAGCTTCTGCACAGCAAAAGAAACTACCATCAGAGTGAACAGGCAACCTACAGAATGGGAGAAAATTTTTGCAATCTACTCATCTGACAAAGGGTTAATATCCAGAACCTACAAAGAACTCAAACAAATTTACAAGAAAGAAACAAACAATCCCATCAAAAAGTGGGCACAGGATATGAACAAACACTTCTCAAAAGAAGACATTTATGCAGCCAACAGACACATGAAAAAATGCTCATCATCACTGGCCATCAGAGAAATGCAATCAAAACCACAATGAGATACCACCTCACACCAGTCAGAATGGCAATCATTAAAAGTCAGGAAACAACAGGTGCTGTACAGGATGTGGAGAAACAGGAACACTTTTACACTGTTGGTGGGACTATAAAGTAGCTCAACCATTGTGGAAGACAGTGTGGCGATTCCTCAAGGATCTAGAACTAGAAATACCATTTGACCCAGCCATCCCATTACTGGGTATATACCCAAAAGATTATAAATCACGCTGCTATAAAGACACATGCACACGTATGTTTATTGTGGCACTATTCACAATAGCAAAGACTTGGAACCAACCCAAATGTCCATCAATGACAGACTGTATTAAGAAAATATGGCACATAGACACCATGGAATACTATGCAGCCATAAACAAAGATGAGTTCATGTCCTTTGTAGGGACATGGTTGCAGCTGGAAACCATCATTCTTAGCAAACTATCGCAAGAACAGAAAACCAAACACTGCATGTTCCCACTCACTGGTGGAAATTGAACAATGAGAACACTAGGACACAGGAAGGGGAACATCACACACTGGGGCCTGTTGTGGGATGGGAGGAGGGGGGAGGGATAGTATTAGGAGATAAATCTAATGTAAATTATGAGTTAATGGGTGCAGCACACCAACATGGCACATGTATACATATGTAACAAACCTGCACATTGTGCACATGTACCCTAGAACTTAAAGTATAATTTAAAAAAATTGTACATTTTTAACATTTTTATAGATATTTTAATGTTCTCTTATATGAGATGACTCTCCACACTTGTGAGCACTTTTGAAAGTTGGGTTTCCAGCTTTTTATTAATGATTTTTAGGAATTCTTTATGTATTTTGTAAACAAATCTTTTGTCAATTACATGTAATGTGACTACAGTCTCCTAGCCTGAGGCTTTCCTATTTATTTTATCTAGTGGTGAATTCCAGTGAGCAGAAGTTTTAAATTATGGTAAAATTCATTTTTTCCTCTTTCCTTGTATAATTAGTGTTTTCATGGTCTTACATAAGAAAGCTTTGCCTCCTTCAGGATCATATAGGAATTATTTTATGTTCAAGAATCTCTTATTTTCTGTAGTTTTATGTGAATTATGAGGTAGAAGGTAATTTTCTTCATTCATTTATTTATTTGTTCCTCTTCCATTAATTGCAAAAGCTCTCCTTTCCTATTGAATAGTTGTGAAGCATTTGACAAAAATAAGTAAATCAAATATATGTGAGTCTATTTCTGGATATTATTCTATTTATCATGCATAGATTTCAAAATTATTGTTTGAAGTCAATGAAGAGGGATTCAAAATGAATGATGCAAGTTTCAACCTCATGGAGATTGAAAAAGAAAAGAAAATTGAACTCAAAATTAGCCGAAGGAAGAAAATAATAAAGGTGTATTAGTCAGCTTGGACTGCCATAACAAAATACAGTAGACTGAGTGACTTAAACAACAGAAATTTATGTCTCACAGTTCTGGAGCCTGGAAGTCCCCCATCAAGGTGACAGCCAGTTTGGTTCCTGGTGAAGGCAGTTTCGTGGCTTGTAGGTAGCCACCATTTTGTTGTGTGAAGACATTGGCTCCCTTGTTGGATGAGAACACAGAGAGCATAAAGGAGCGGGAGGGAGAAGGCAAGCTCTCTGGTATCTCTTCCTCTAGGGACACAAATCCTATCACAGAGCCCCACCTTCATGACCTTACCTAATCCTAATTTCCTGCCAAAGGCCTCACCTCCAAATACCATCACGTAAGACATTAGGGCTTCAACATACACATTTTGGAGGAACACACACATTCAGCCCACAACAAAAGGTAAAAACAGAAATTAATAAAACAAAACATGAACAAAATATTTAAAAGAAACTTCCAAAGCCAAGTTTGGTCATTTGCAAAGATTAAGTTGACAAAATCCTAGTAAGATTTATTATGAAAAAAAATTAAGGGGAGAAAAAAGGGAAAAAGACCAGTTACCAATATCAGCAATGGGCATCAGAATATCATGACGTACTTGAAAGTCATAGGATAATAATATTGTGAACACTTTATACCTAAAATTTCAACATCTTAGATTAAATGGACACAAATTTTAAAAGACAGATTTTACTTACACTTATTTTATTTGTTTTCTATTGACATGTAACAAATTACCACATACTTGCTGGCTTAAAACAGCCTACTTTTATTTCACAATTTCCATGGATCAGGAGTCAACAAGGTACAGATTACCTAGGTCAGGTAGGTGCCCATGCTCTGCAGATGCTTTGAAGCTTTCTGCTTTCTTCTTCTCTGTTGTCTAGTCCCTCTTTTAAAGGGTTTATCTAACTACATCAGCACCACAACCCCAGCCCAGTGATATGGGAAGGGGGCAGGGAGGTGCTGGGTAGAGAAGGGTGGGGTACCTGGTGAGGGTCGCACCCTAGGGCCTGTGCCCAAGGACCTAAGTGAGAAGAGGCACTCCTGTTTTTTATGCCTGAATGTTGCATTTTCCAAGACCACTCTGGCCCACCACACCCCCATTCCTGTGCGCATATAAACCAAAGACCTTAGCAGGCACACACACAAGTGGCTGAATGTCAAGTGGAGCAGAGGAGCAGAGTGATAGAGAGCAGCAGGGGAGCATGGCAGAGAAGGAGTGAAGAGGCATCTGAACGTTGTGAGGAGTTCGGCCAAGAAAAACTGATCTCCAGGGGAAGATTATCTCCCCCACCCCTCCACCTTCTGGATCCCCATCCATCTCACTGAGAGCCAGCACTCAATAAAACCTTGCAATCATCCTTTGAGCCTGCATGAGATCTGATTCTGGGACATTGGGCAAGAGCTCAGGATACTGAAGGCTGCACACTGACCCTCTGCCCTTGCGATAAGACAGAGGGTCCATTGAGCTGATTAACATTTAAGCTGCCTGTGGACGGCAAAGCTGAAAGAGCTTTGTAACACTGAAGTTGCAGGCACACACCCCTAGACACCACCTCAAGACGGACAGCCCAAAGCACTCGCCATGGCCTCTGCACCTGCCTGTCTGCATGCTCCCCCTAGTGGTTTGAGCTTAGGGGCAACAAAACAGGTGAGTCACACTCCTGTCAAACATCCTGCAAGGGGAATCAGGAAATTCTCCCATTTCACCAGGAAAATCTCCCTTTTGACTATCATAAAGCCAAATGATTAAGGGCCTTAATTGTATCTGTAAAATTATTTCACTCTTGCAATATAACATGACCTAGTAACAGGAGTGATATCCAATTATATTCACATATCTTTCTCATACTCAAAGAAGTAGGGAGTGTACACTGCGGAGTGAGAATCTCAGAGTCATCTTAGAGTTCTGTTTCCTCCAGTGATTAAAAAAAACATCTGGCCGGGCGTGGTGGCTCACGCCTGTAATCCCAGCACTTTGGGAGGCCGAGGCGGGCGGATCACAAGGTCAGGAGATCGAGACCACGGTGAAACCCTGTCTCTACTAAAAATACAAAAAAAAAAATTAGCCGGGCGCGGTGGCGGGCGCCTGTAGTCCCAGCTACTCAGGAGGCTGAGGCAGGAGAATGGCGTAAACCCGGGAGGCGGAGCTTGCAGTGAGCCGAGATCGCGCCACTGCACTCCAGCCTGGGCGACAGAGCGAGACTCCGTCTCAAAAAAAAAAAAAAAAACAAACAAAAAAAAAAAAAAACAAAAAAACAAACAAAAAAACATCTGGAGAATCATATTGCATGAAAAGTATTGAATTAATTATCAAAAACTTTATCAAACAAAACACTCCAGTTCAAGATGACTTTACTGGTGAAGCCTATTAAACATATAAGTAATAAATAATAACAACTTTGAACACACAGTTTCAAAAAGTGAGTTGGGGGAAAACTACTAAATTATTGTAGAGCTGGTCAGCATAATCCTGATACCACAATCTCATAAAGATATCACCAAAAAAGCATTTGTCAATATCTTACATTAAAATAATCATAAATTACATGTCCAAATAATAACAAATCAAACACGGTAATATCGATTGATTGCAGTACTTCATAACATGTTCTAATACCTCCTTAGACAACCTCCATTTCTAGTCTTCAAATTTTCCTTGTCTATTCTTAGGCATTTATTTTCCATACCATATTTAATATATTTTTATCAAATTCCAAGAGGAATTTGGCTTTTCTTAAATGGCTTTTCCTACTTGGAATAGTGGCTTTTCCTACTTGGAATTATGTTAAATTAACACATTAAATTTCGGAGAATTGACATTTTCATGTTTTGGATTTTACTTTCAAAAATATCATATGGGCATTTATTTGTTTCCTTTCATAAACCTGTATAAAGTAATAGTGTTATTTTATCCTGATAAACTATGTTATAATTTTGTGAATATTAGAAATGGAGTTTTCTTTGTACTTCATTTTGTTGATTTTTATTTTTAAACTAAGGAGCATTATAATTTGTATGTTTATATTTTATCCTGTTAATTCATTAATCAACTTATTCTCATTTTTTCTAGATAAACGAGTCTATCCAAAGAATAAAAACAGTAGTGGAAAAAACTTCATCTACTTTTTTCCAAAGTTTGTAGCAGTTTCTTGACCCATTGTATTTGCTGTAATCTTCAACACAGTATTGGAAGCCAGTAGAGATGAAAGGCTTCTGTCTCTATTTCTTATTTCAAAGAAAATAATTTGTTTTGTTATTTTAGGAAGTAAGGGATGTTTGTGGTTGATTATTAATTATGTAAGGTTTTATCACTATGATAAAATCATCAAGAAAAAGTGTTAAATGGCTAGGTTATTTTTTACAGACCAAATCAAAGTTTGCAATGTATATGTAAGTAAGAGAAAAAGAGATTATATTTGAAAAAAAAATTTGTTAAAAGATGAAGCCCACAAAATATCCTTTCTTCCTCTTTGTGTACATTAAGGGCATCTAGTGTTTTCATTCTCCTAAATAACATCATATGCATATTTCTACTCCAGCTTTTTATTAGATACTCTTGTAATCGTAACTTTGAAGGATTAATCAAGAAAAGAAAATGTCAATGTCCTTTACACACTAATGCAATAGGGAAAAAGTGAATACAAAGCAATAATGCATTTAAAGGTCTAAATTTGACATTTATCAGAAGCCTGACTCTGTGAGAAGTAGAGAAATGTTCAAGAGCACAACTAATATTCCCTTATTTGAAGGAAGATAGCAGTGATAATATAAACTAGCACAGAGCAAATGGAACATAAATGACGTAGAAAGAAAGAATTATTGGGATGTAGAGGAAAGAATAAGGCATCATGATATTTTGTGACTTAAACTGAATCCTGATGAAAGGGTGAAGTTGGATTAGTGGTTGTCGAGCTGTGAGAAAATCCTTATGGGCTTGTTGCCTTGTTTTGATCAACATGAAAGCGTTGTCTTCACAATAGCTAAAGACACACACGGTTCCATATCTGGAGGACAAAAGATACGATGGAACCTATTGGAAGAGATTATGTCACAAAGAAGAGCAAGAAGAGAAAATTGCTGGATGTAAAAGGAAGAAGGTTAAGTAAATTGGGCACTTGTGAAGCATAAAAATAACGTTATAAATATTGTTCTTACAAGAGGAAAAGGCAGTTAATTCCACTTAATTCCTAGGATTCTTCCTAAAAGTATAAGGTTTGCTTCCTGGAATAGACAGGCTTTGTCTCAGAACAAAATGTGAGCGATTTTGCAGTGAATAGTTCTCCTTCAAAAACATCATGGTGCACCCAAGCAAAGTGAAGTATCTATGGACAGATTTACAGACACTGAGGTATACTTACACTATAATAATGATTGAGTTGTTGGCTTGCTAATGACTTCAAAAGTTTGTAAGTCTTTCTTGTGTGCCAGCCAAAAACATAATTATTTGAAAGCTCATTGTCAACAGAATTAATAATCACTTAACTTAGTTGTTTGTGCCTTCTTTGAACACTACCAAATGTGCAGAGCAGCAGATTCTTCAAAGGGTTAACTTTTACTTGCTGCCTGTATGATCTATAGATGGTCTTTAAAGAATCAAAGATGTCTTTATCTTCTCTTAGAAGCTAAAGGAGAAATCATAATTGTTTTATAGGTACTATATATGTGAATTAGCTTATGAGAAACTCCTCAGCCAAGAATAATGAATGAGGTCCTTATTTCACAAGAAGATCTCAAAAAATAAGAAGAGAGAAAGATGTTGAACAGTTGTTTTTAAATTGTATAATTGCTATATATACACAAAAGATATGATGGAATATTTCCTTTAAGAAGAATAAAATATGCTTAACAATCTTGGACCTCTATTCCCAAAAGATATATTGTACCAAGAGCGAAGTGGTGGCAAACTAGCAAGAGTTGATGTGGATGAATTTTAATCCATTCTAGACAAAAATGGGGAAGGTGGAGGGAGCATAGGGAAAGTCTGGAAGTAAGCTGAAGATGTTAGAGATGCAAAACCAGAGGCAAGTAGAGCAAGATCAAGAAGGTTCTGACTCTAATGGTGAGGATGTAAAAATTACCTGGACAGTAAATGGTGGTATTAATAAATTCATGCCTTCTGTAATCTTTGGACTCTCTTAATTTTTTCATCTTATTCCTCCTTTTCAACAACTAGCTGATTCTTCTTTCCAGATACGGGAGGATGAGGGTTTGGCTGGCAGTGGTCAAGGAGGATAGTAAAATGCAAAAAAAAAAAGAAGTTGGGAGTGTTGTCCTGGTCCTTCTCTTCTCATTAACCCACATAGGATAATTAAATGTTTCTCACCATTCAGATCTCAACTCTAAGTTCACTCCCTCAATGTGACAAGTGACTAGGTCTCTATAACTTGCTGTATGGATTCCAACATTCCATCATTGCAAAGGCAATGATCTATTATAGTATGAACTGTTACAGTTACAGTTTGTATTTTGGGTAACCTTTTGACTGATGTCTTTCTGCCCCTTTAGTCTATATGCTCTTTGAGAGTAGAAAGCATGGTTCTTTTGCTTAGCACCTCATGTAACACCTAACTTATAGTAGGTACCCAAATATTTTTGAACAAAAGAATGAATGTAGCAGTGAAATTCCATGAGAAGTATTTAGACTTGTTTTTTCATAATGTATAAACTTTTCTATTGATAAAGTACTGAATATAATTGAAAACATAAATCTCCCATACTCAGTATGGAACTTGAAAGTTTGGTCAGAGATGACTGATGAACAGAATTTCTTTTAATTTAAACATTCCTGTTTTGCTTGATGTGGTTTCCATTTTATCTAAATAAAAGTGATAATTCAATTTATGTGTGTAGCTTATAAATAAAAAAATTGCCATTCTCTAAAAAGTATTAAAAAAGGAATGTCGAATGAGACAATGAATGAATCAAGAGTGTAATTTGGAAAAATATTCCTATTTAGGGTAATGGAGAAAAAAGGTAACATTAGCAAAGAAGATAAGAAAGAAATATTAAACAGTTAATAACAAGACAATTGTGTAACATCATTAATCAGAGAGGAAGCATCTGAGGTCTTATTAACTTCACAAAAAGGCAAAGAAAATAAGTGTTCATTGGGCACCTGCTACTTGCTGTGCTTTGCAGGCACTTTACTATAACTTACATAAGTCTCACGATTACTATTCTTCTTCTTTTTTTTTTTTAAATCAGATGAGGTAGCCGCCTGTCAGAAAACTTAAATAATTTGCTTGCTGTGATAAAGCAAGTAGACTATGAATTTTAAAGTCAGACTTAGGTTCAACCAGAACTCATTGTCATGGACATTCTATCTCTTTTTAAAAATTATGCAGCTCTATAATTTTTCAAAAAGCTTAATAATATCCCTATCAACTCCTGTAAGAACCTTTCCAAAAAAGGATATACAGCTGCTGTATTTATAGAGATTGGTAGGAAAATAAATAGATCAACAGGAGGTAATATACTGTGCGGGAATTTGGAAAGGAAACAGCCTGTGCCTCATTCCTTTCCTATCGGGGAAGCTTAGGAAATGAGAAACCTCAACCAGTTCTCATTTGTAAATATGCTATTAACCTTGGCCCAGCCCCTCTTACTAATGTGATACTGTACTTACATAGAAAAGAGGAGTCCCAGGGCCGGACGTGGTGGCTCATACCTGTCATCCCAGACTTTGGGAATCTGTGGCGGGTGGATCACTTGAGGTCAGGAGTTAGAGACCAGCCTGGCCAACATGGCAAAATCCCATCTCTACTAAGGATAAAAAATAAAAAAATTAGCTGGGTGTGGTGGCTCGTGCCTGTAATCCCAGCTACTCAGGAGGCTGACACAGGAGAATCACTTGAACCCAGGAGGCGGAGGTTGCAGCAGTGAGCCTAGATCTCGCCACTGCACTCCAGCCTGGGCAACACAGTAAGACTCTGTCTCCAAGAAATAGAAAAAGAGAGAGAGAGAGAGAGACAGAGAGAGGAGTCCTTATCTAATAAATAGTTGTATCAGGATATATTCAGACAGCCCAGACTGCAGTATTGTAAATGAAACTGGCATTGCCAATTTATGCTGCAGGGCTGCCTGGAGAATGCGAGCTAGTGAGTTACATATTAACAGAGTATAAAAAGATGTTTCCCCCAAATTAAAGTGGAATTTTTTGTGAGTTATGTTTTTATGTGTCTTGTTCCAAAAAATTCTGTTATTCTGAAAACAAACGATGTTCTAAGAAAAAAAGATAGTGGACAATTTGGTGTGTTGTCTGACAGTTTCAGTCTCTTCTAGGAAAGACTGTTTCATCTGTATTTGTTTGCAGGTATTATTAGTACAGATTGGTGCTGGGTAATAGCTGTGATTACTATGAATCTGCTTTGAGGATTTAAATGTTTGTGCTATTACAGAAATCAAAAGGAAAAGTGAAGAGGAGAGAGAATACTGACAAGAGGGGAGATGGCAGGACAAATATCCTAGGAGTCCTACTTTCCATGATCAGCTAAGTATAGGCAGGTGAAGTCGCCAAAAAATGTTCAATAAAAATGTTTAAAAGCAACTCATTAGGCTGACATTTCCCTTATATACTCTCTGTAAATCTGAGCCTTTTAAGTACAAATAACTTATTAGGCGGGAAATTTAGTTATTATATTAAAATTAAATGTTTATTGTTCTTATGCAAAGCTTTCCAGTGACTTCCAGAAATAACATACTTGCTCTCAATATGTGACTCTGGTAATGAAAATAAGTTTTTAAAATAATATCTTCCTATAAGTCAGATTCTCCCTATACATGAGTTTAACACTCTTCAGGCAAAACTTTTGGAAACTTCAGGGTCAGTTTTATTTTGATGACTAAGGAACTAACTCTACTGTAAGAACGGCATTATTCCCGTAGTGTAAAACAGATATACTTCCAAATAGCCAACCTAGTAAAGAAATAAGCACATAAATGTCAGGGAAATTACCAAATTCTAGCCACAGCAATGCGATTCTTGACCTTAATTGGTTTATAGAAAAATGAACTCAGTTTACTCTGTGCTAAGTAGTCTCCTAATCATTGTTTAGAATCATCAACCAATTTTAGATTTAAAAATCCCTATAGAGCTATTCCTGCCCTCCCTACCACTCTTCAGCTGTGCATGATGTATAAATGCTTTCATCTGAGAAACACTTCAATGGCAAAACCATTTTCAATTCACAGCATCTGCCTTAATGGTTTATTACTAGGGGCTAATATTTGAAACAACTGCTATTTTGTACAGTGCTTTACTACACCACTTGGAATGTTTCTCCTGATAGATAAGTAAAGGGACAATTTTCAGTATCTCAACTTTAACTCCAGAGTCCCCAAAAGTGAATTTGACATATATCATGTAGCCTGTATTTTACAGAAGACTTCCTTAAAATGGCGTCTCCAAATTTGTTGAAAAAATCCACCCATATTATTACATGATAACAATAATAAACAGAATGAACTGTTTTGTGTATATCTTGCAATAATTTTAGCTTCATCAGTACTTTTCTATGTTTATTTTTGCTAATTTTTTAAACGAATTTTAACTTCTAACTGGAAAAGTTTTAAAAATATTTATCTTTGCTATTAAGTTTTAAAATAAGATTAAGGTAGACAATAAAATGGATTCATACTAACGAACACCTTCTGTTTTAAACAATAACATGGAGTCACCTATTCCAAATTGTGTTTTTGTAGGCATGTAGGATGCTTTGGTCTGTAACAGCTACCCCTCAGGTCACTTGTCCATTTTTGGCACAGAGTAATCGTATCAACTAGATCTTCATTATATGGAATGTAAAACTTTTATGAGCCTGAAATGGAATTCTGCTTGTATAACATTTGTGATTACAGCAAACTGATTACAGTGTCTTCACATATCCCTGGACTCATTAATCTCAGAATCTGAGAGATCTGAGGAGCTATAGTTCGACCCCCTCATCTATGGTAAGAATCTTTCCATAACCATTCCAACAGATGTCACTAAGCTTCTAGTTTAACACTTTCATGGCACTAAGCTTCTAGTTTAACATGTTCATGTCAGAAAAATCACCAAGTCCCAAGGAATTATATTATTTTGTGGGAAAATTATAATGGTTAAAGAGCACTGGTTTTTTTTTTTAATGTTAAGAAATTTGTATTCTATTAATTTTGTCACTTGAATTGTTCTACATTACTGTATAAGATCACCTGAATCTAACTTCTTCATCTATAACAGACCCAATATATCTCAATTGGCTCTCTCTCCCTACCTCCCTTCCTCTCTCCCTCTGTTACCTGCAGCCATTAAAATCCTATTTAATACAGAGTCATCCTATCCTTAAGACCCATAGCAACCCAATTCATAGGCTCAGAAAATCATTCTTCTGGTTTCTAAATGATACTTAGAGAACCAGCGCTTGATGACTATACAACTTTGTGGTCATGTGGATTAATATTTTTATATCTTAATTTTACCAGTAAAATATGGTGATTATAATAGTCTAAATTATTATTTTAGGATAGACTATTAACAGTATAGAAAAGAAAATGCCTAGGGATTAGACAGTGTGCTGAATGAGCTAATACTCATGCAATCACATTGGGATCTTTGTGACAAGTCTGTTGATCTGTGAATCATCACGTAGCATTTGTGAAAATATTCAAATATTAACAGTTAACAAATTCATTACCTATTTATTAAAGATCCACTAAACTTCAGTGAGTTTTACAGATGGTAGGGAAAGGAAAGTGAGCAAGAAACCCTGTGGTCTAGCAGGCTAAGACCAAACAGGCAATGACAAACAGCATGAAAACTGAAAAGTGATGGCCGGGCACAGTGGCTCACACCTGTAATCCTAGCACTTTGGGAGACCGAGGCAGGAGATAGAGACCATCCTGGCTAACACGGTGAAATCCCGTCTCTACTAAAAATACAAAAAAATTAGCCGGGCGAGGTGGCGGGCGCCTGTAGTCCCAGCTACTGGGGAGGCTGAGGCAGGAGAATGGCGTGAACCCGGGAGGCGGAGCTTGCAGTGAGCCGAGATCGCACCACTGCACTCCAGCCTGGGAGACAGAGCAAGACTCCGTCTCAAAAAAAAAAAAAAGGAAAAGTGAGAAGTGACACAAGGATTGCTATGTGAAGATACAGCAGGGTCATCTAGCAGAGTCTGTGGAAGACATAGACTCTTCCAAGTGAACTATTTAAAATAAATAAACAATAAAGAATAAATCTGTTAACTAAATGAATTGAAAAAGGCAAAATTTTCTGTTAGGAAAAAAATTCTGTGTGAAGACTGACGATAATATACTTTATGAGATGAGTTAGAGGAAGGTCATTGTGGCTGATGAATGGGAGAGCATAGTGGATCAGTGCCTGAGGGACACGAAGGATCCAGGTCAGAGGGACTTAGAAAGCAAGCTAAAGAATGTTGACTTTATGGCTTATGCTGGTATTTTCCATGCCCTCTATATACTAGGCATTGTAAAACATTTAATCTTTGCTAAATTCATAGGCAAAATGTAAAATCTCCTCCCTTTTATTTTAAATTTTATTCAGTTGTGGGTAGAAGCATCTTTGTGAGAGGGCTTCACTGGCTATGACATGTCTTTCACTATGAACTGCGTGTTCGTGTTCTCCATCCCTTTAACCATTGTGTCGTTCATCTTTTGCTTACTGATTTTTAAGAAATTGCTGGAGATTATGAGTCTCAATTATTCTTAGGGATTTTTTTCGGTCTTTTTTTTTACTTTGTTACTCTTTTAAGAGAATGCTGACTAGAGATTTTATAATTATATAAGTACATTTGTAGTTTCATAGACTTTTAGGATGTGTGCACAGTAGAAAAATATGTGTGTGTGTGTGTGTGTGTGTGTGTATGATTCAAATTTTCATACATACTTGTGCAGATGGTCTAGCTACCATATAGAGAAATAAGTGGAACAGGGCAAAATTGAAAGCAGATAGACTAATAAGAAATTTGCTGTGGTCATATCTAGGTTAATGGAAGGGGTCATCTCTAATAGGAAGAACTGGAATTATTATTAAGGATGATGTTAATAGTTAAACTAAAATTAGAATCTCTACTAAACGTATGTTTTGGTGAAGAAGCCCATGAATAACAGCCAGTACTCTTTCAATTAATGTATTTGTCAAATACCAGTCACGCCAATACCCTCTGTAAGGAAGGAGAAGGAAATAAACTTTTTTGAATCACTGTGTAACATAAATTGTGTATATTCATGCATTTACTTGGTGCAAGAAACCTGTAGGATTGAGATTATATCCTATATTTTTACAGATGAAGGAATTGAGGTTTAAGAAGTTTAAATAACTTTTCCAGTCATTGAAAACCAGGGTATAACAGAAGATTTTTGGTTCACAACCTGAAAATTGGTACTGTCGTATAATAGGAGAGAGGGGAAAAAATCCAGAAAGTGAAAAGAATTAAAAATGTGACCAAGGATGAATAAAGAAACTTGACAAAGAAACTTGGTCACACTGAATTATCATTAGTTGGTATAATTAAGATTTAGAAGTCAAAAAGGGAAAGCTCAAGGTCAAAACCATTATCTGAACATACATTTTCAATAACTGCTCAGGGGTTAGGAAATCAGAGCACTAGCAAGCCATCCAGGAAAGCACCACCTTATGAGGTGTCCATCAAAACAATGAAAGAGAAAGAACAGTGAGCATTTACGCAAAATAAAACAGGAGAAGTGGGACTTGGAGATGGAGAAAGGAAATCAAAAGCAAAAAGGGAGATACGAGTGTTTAACGAAATAAGAAGATTTAATAGATGAAGATTAAATTTGTACTCAGAACCAACCAAACATAAAAGAGCCACACAAGATCAATGTGTGATATACAACTTTTGATGGTCATGAATAGGCTCACACATCTCAAGATACCTCAATTACCAACTTAAAATCTTCCCTGCCAGAATCACTTCATAGAGTTATAGCATGGTTAATTTCAGTGTAAATCATCGTGGAGTGACAGGACATTTGTCTGCTTCTATTCTCTAGCACAGTTTAGTTTGTCAAACTGGAAGGCTGCAACACAAACAGGCCAAAATGTTGAGGTTTTGGTTGAAAGGGTAGATAATGCATATGACACAGTAGATATGAAAAACTGTTCTCGTGAGACAACTTTTGAAATTTATATGGGAAAGGTATTCGTGAAGAATAATGACCTAACTGTCCTTTAAGCCTATGTCCCAAGAATCAGTTCCTCAGATATAACCTGCAATAATTCCTAGGGAGTGTGTCAGTTATTTTTAACACATGAGAGTCAACTGGACAGGGCAAGAAATGTTCCCTGCACGTTTCCCTGTAATTAAGAGAGAGACTGTTCTTTAACTAAGATCCTGGATCATACATTGCTCATTATACTTCATATTTCAAAGTCTTGATTCATTAGGAATTAATGAAATAACATTGTTGGATTCTAAAGACAGAAAAGCAAGCAAGAAAGAGAACATGCAAACAACGAAAAGACCCTGGCGATTACTCTGTGACTCACATGAATAATCTCAATTATTTGGGACAAACCATTAGGATGTTATGTACTCGATGGAGAAATAAAGACTTTTCCAGCTGGCTAGAGTTATCCAATATTTGACCTTATATAGCAACGGTCTTCAGTCATGATATACTCTAGTTCATAGTTTTATTACTGTATTACCGAGGAACAAATATTTACTAATTCTTACATAGACTTCAAATTAGCATACTGGCCTAGGGCCTGTGATTAATGAGACTGGATCTGAAAAACCACGCCATGGGTAATTAATATTGAAAAGCACGATCCACTGAATTAATAATGCATTTCTGACAACCACTAATAATCATTTATACCAGATGTAGCTTCTCTGTAATAATAAACTGCTGAAATATTTTAAGCTTCTAAAGTAGTTTGTTTGCCAGGACTTAAAAAAAAAATAGAACCTGTTCAAATAAATTTAGATGAATAACATATCTCTAAATCACCTCCCTGTAATTTTATGGTTTTTATAAAATAGTTTACATTCTATAAAAATGCTGTGATACTGTCTATGAGCACACAAAGTTACTATCTATTCTGACGGGTGGACTTTTAGTCTGTTTACTGACAGATTACTAAGCAGCAGAAAAAGGCTTTTAGAATAATAATTGAGTGGCACAAGAGTCATCAATGATACTAATCAAAAAATTATACTTTTAAAAAATATGAAAATCTATAAGGTTAAAATGTGACTTGAAATAAGTTCTCTAAACCATTGATGCTTCTACTCCTCAAACATACCTATTTTTATTCTTTTAAAATTTGTTTACAAATCTTGTCTAGATAATAGATCATACATATGTATGCATTTTTTTACACTGAACCATATGACCTTGCCATTTTTTACCTACAAAAATAGCAGTTTCACAGAGCTGAAGCCACTATTTCCACCGTTTCACATTAATATATTTTCTGATTTGCTTTAGATTTACTTTTGTAGCAGCATATTCTTCCCAAAGCCATTTCGAAGAAAATTGTCTCTATAAGTAATATGGTAAATCAATGCTGAAATTTTTATCCCAAGAGTCTTAAAATATAAAGACACTTTTCAAAATTTGTAAACCTAGTTTGAGAAATTTAAGAATTGAAAAAAATACTTTATATTATAACTGAATTTTTGTATATTTTATGTAGTCATGGTCTACCAATTGCTCTTAGCAATAATGTATCCAAATTGTATTTGGTACTTAGTTTTCCTTTTATTGTTTTTAATAGTCCCTTCACTTTGATTCCAAAACTATTGGTTATATTTATTAAGTGAAAATAAATTCTCTCTCATCCAAGAGCCATGGAAAAATATTATTTAATACTAATTATGATTTTTATCTCTAATCTATAACAAAATTTTGGATATAAATCTTAATATAATCAGTAATATCATCCTTCATTTAAGAAGTTAAATTAAACATCGACCCTTCATAAATCTGATATGGATTTAATACAAGGTAATGTATACTGATTATGAAAAATAAGTAGATATTTCTACAGAAAGATCAGAAACAATTGATATTTTTAGGTAAATTTAATTTTTTATTAAATTTTTTGGCAATTATTTTACTGTATTTTTATGTAGTACATAATTAAGTGGGAGTAAAAGGTGGAGTATTATCTATATCACTTTAATGTCTATTAAAATTTTAATGTCTATTAAAATGTCTTTATATTCAATACTGCAGTTATGTTATAGCATAATGTTTAAAGGGGTTTTACATATTATGAACTTAGTAAAATATGCTTTCAAAATAGTTTAATTTAGGGATACTATGTGTTCTAATGCAACAATGCATCCCTAAGAAATATTACATGCTTAGAGACAATGTTAAGAAACCCATCTAACTTGCCTGAAGCAGAAAACCACTTAAGTTAGCTAAGGCAAAAATAGAGAAATTGCTAATGGGATCTATTGCGGATTCGTAACCTAAGGGAAAGGGAAATGTAGCCAGCCACAGGAAGACCGGAAATAAGATCATGGATGGAAGCTTTTCTTTCATGGCCCACTGTCTCTAATGCACTCATCTCTATCATACCGGCCTTTCCTTCTTCTCTCTGCTTATGTGCCAAGCATTCTATATAAGTTCCAAGAATCATTCTATATAAGTTCACCTTACACTGATCCATGTGTGTCTTTCGGGACATTTTTATAAATGGTGAAGTTTTTATATATATATTGGTTTTTTCTGCTATGGTCAGATGTACATACATCTAGATTACAGTGATGCACGTCATTTATCATGGAGATCAGAGGGCCTATGATATTTATATTCATATGAAGAAATAAAAAGATAAACATATGTTTAAATGTATTTCAGAAAATAGAGTAGACACAGAAGCCCCCAGATATGTAAATGACACTTTTTAAATGTTTAATTCTGAGAATGCATACCAGATACCATTTCTTTGTAACTATCATAAATTTTTCAGGAACAAGTTCAATAAGCCAAGTTAAATTTTTATGAATATTTGAACTACATGTCTTCAAGCATGTTTTCATAATTTGCCACTTGTGATGTTTTTAAATCAAATATTATTAAAATATAAAAAGTTATTGTAAAAAGACTTGTATTTAAAATGGAAGAAAATAATTTGTATCATTTTAAGTACCATACATTAAGTAGGTAGTTGCTAGATCCTGAGGAGCAAATCTGGATAAATCTCAAGCAATATACAATTTATAATCTCTTACTTCACTTAAATAATTAATTTAGTAATGGCTTTGTTGACTAAGTAGAACGTTTGTCTACAGAACCTTGCTATGTATGTGTGTTATCCTCCAATGCATCCTTATTTGTAAAATGATAGCGTTTTTACTGCAATATTACCCATTATAAAAACATAAAGTCTATTTTTCATAACATGCTCAGGGTTTTTTAATACAATTTTAAAACTTTAAAAAGTTTATCTTATACAACAATAAAACCTCTTTTTATTGTTTTTCAAATATATTTTTCCACCATATCTTATATAGTCTTTAAAGTATTCAGTTAATATTCAAATTATATTTTCTTCATATTAAGTTTTGATATAGTTAGAGAAATGTTTTCTTTTGAGACGGAGTCTCGCTCTGTTGCCCAGGCTGGAGAGCAGTGGCGCGATCTCAGCTCACTGCAAGCTTCGCCTCCCGGGTTCACGCAGTTCTCTCACCTCAGCCTCCCGAGTAGCTGGGACTACAGGCGCCGCCACGCCTGGCTAATTTTTGGTATTTCCCCCCTTAGCCAGGGTGGTCTCGTGATCCGCCACCTCAGCCTCCCAAAGTGCTGGGATTACAGGCGTGAGCCACCGCGCCCGACCAGTTAGAGAAATTTTAAATGACTAAAGTGTAGGAAAATACTGAGAAATATTATTTTGTGTAAATAATCTTAAGTACAGTTTTCAAGTATTGAATGGCTTGATAACAAGTTTTTCTCTTTCTTTGTAATTAAAAAAGTCACTAAAATTATGTACATTGCAATGGGATTAAGTTAATATAATTTTTTAAATATTTTAAATTTGTTTTCCTTGGAAATTAGGATAAAATCAAATTACAATGGTGATATATCCTGCTTTTAGCTGATCCATGTTTCATCACATTAGTAAAAACTGATAATGTAACTGTTGATTCAGAACTTACTCTTTACCAAGCAAAGTGTTAACTCAATGAACTGTTTCATTTCAATTTCCGTCAACTCTATGTATTAGATGTGATTATCCCCTCCCACACCTGCCTATTAGCAGAGTAGGAAGCAGGCGTTCAGAAATATTAGCACCTTGTACAAAATCACTATTTTTGCACAAGTAGCATTTTGTTGTTGTTTTGTTTTGCACAATGTTTTTGTTTTGATTTGTTTAGTTTTGGCTACTGGTGGTGGAGCCAGGATTCTAACTGGCTTTCTCTCCACAGCTCTGATCTAAGCCTTCCATTATGGACAGTCTTCAGAGGAGCACGCATCCTTGCTGGCTGGCATATCAACATTCATAATCCTGGCATGTGGAAGAATACTCTGATTATAGCCCCAGATGTTAGTGTTAAAAATTCCTTCTAAGGCATTTCTTTATTCTTAAGTAAATCCTGTTAAGGAAAAATAGGAATTTATAAGTGATTAATAAATTAATGTGAGTTATCACACTACTTTCTAATTTGACAGAATCAGGAGCTTTTAGAAAATAAGGACACTGCCCAAAGAGGAAAAGGAGATAATTCAGAGGGCTCAGAAGCTAGAATTAGCTTTTTAGGGGAACTAATTTAAGAGTAAAGAGGCTCCTTATTGTCTATTTATTTTTTATGAAATTGAAGTAGACATCGCTTAAATTTAATAATTGACTTACATAACATTATTGATTTTTTACCCTGATTTTTCAAACGATCTGTATTCGTTATATTTTGACTTCTCTGTAATATTTTGCATAAACGATAGTCAATCAGAAATCACAATATGCTAAGTCTAAATGAACTTTAGAAAGGGAATAACGAACAATTTGATTCAAGATTAGCATTATAATTGACATTCTTAAAAAATATTTCAGCATTACTGGAAAGGGATCATGTTACTTTTGTAATTTTTCTATTGTTATGTGATAAATCAAAGAGGTAAAGAAAAATAAAGACAAATGATTAGAGTTCATTGTAAGCTGGGAAGAAAGTAATTCTTGTTAACTAAGTCAAATTGAAAGAGAATACACTTAAGAAAGTGTAAAGCTCACTATTACATTTCGTCTAATTGGTACATCAAATTAATGCAAATTACTCCTGCCCCCAAAAAGGGTTCATAAATGAAAGGCTTTCTAAGGCAGAAGTGTCATTGTAGTGTAACTTTGAGTAGGTACATGTCCCTATCAGCTGATCTTATCTTCCAAGCCTACAATTATTAATCCTCTGTGTGTAGTGCTTAAAATGTGGTACTTCACATAAGAGGGCTGTAAAGAAAGAACAAAGACTTGTAAAGTGCCAAAGGAAGAGGATGTCAGGTCCATTTGGTTGATTAACAGTCCTTAGTACGAGGAAAATTACAGGAAAGAATCTGTAGCCCAGGACGGAGCTCTTAACTCCAGATTGCATGGTATTAGGAGGACAACCAGAACAGAATTCAGATGAAAAGCCTGGTAGCAGTGACCAGTGATATTAAAACACATAGTGATCTAATAAATAGCCCTTCATATTGCTTAGTGGTTAGGGAAAGCATCTAACTCACAAGGCGAGTTACTCTCTAATAATTGGAAACTATTATCTGGCTTCTAAAATCCACTTCAGACATCAGTTTGGCCGCAACACAATCTGATATGATCTTGATGAACAAGATGAAACAGCTCCACCTTAAGCAGGTGAGTGGAACACTACATAGCACACTCGCCACCTAGTGGATATTCACTGTAATTTTAGTTGTTGGTTTTTTTTTTTTTTTTAATTAATCTGTTCTAGAATAAATGTAAACCACACATTTCATTTTGTGAAATGAAAGTGTGTTTGTTTGTTTCTGTTGCCTGATATTGTGGTCAAGACTATTCTGACATATATTTTACAATCTGAATAGTTTGTAAAATGTGAAAATAAAAATCCCTTACACAGATGAATATAAAATTTCTTTGGCTAGATCAGATTAATCAAAGCTTGTCCTGTAAAGAGGGTCAACACTTGTAAAATTTTCTCCTGCTGATTCTTCTTCCTTTTATTTATGACCTTTAATCTTGGAGTCACTGAGAATGCATCGTCCCTGCTGGATCTTTTATCTAGTTTCTATCCAAGATCCATATGAACTGGGGTTGCTCTCTCTCGTCTAAATGTCTTGGTTTGAAAACAGAATTCCTTTCTTCCATGAGATCAGAATAACTAATGCAGTTTTACCTTTTTAAAATCTTTTCCCCTTTATATTGCCTCTTCATCAAGGTACTCGTTTAATACCCAAAAATATAAATCTCCAATATTGGAAATTTAAGCTTGATGATACACCAAGGAACAGCTGTTTTAGGATTTTTCAGGCCTTCCCAGCACCTATCAGATTGCAGGAGAGCTGCCAATCTGCTCATTCACAATGCTAGTCATGGCCTCAGAGTTTCATTTTACCATCTGGCACATCAGGATCACCTCCCCAGATAGTAATCATCATCCCAACAATAATATAGTGAAATCAGAGTTGGAGGATTGTAAAGAATTTTTAAAGGTTATTGCATATGCTACCAGAGTTTTCAGGGCTGCTTGGTACTTGTCTATTTCATAACTCCATATCTGATGACTGGCTAAGTTTTCTCTGCTTTGTCCTTATAAGCCTAACACCCGTGCCACTGGTATGTACTCATGAAGGCGGTTTCATTAGTGACCCTCTGCTGTTCCATACTAGGCAGAGAGTGAGTTACCCAGATGTATCCACCTATATGCTAACATTTCCCTTTACATCACTGAATAAAATTTATTTCTCCATACTTGTATTTGAGGCCCAATATTAATTGATGGCTTCTGTTGTTGCCATAATCCACTTTTCTAAATCCCTCCAAATTTCATTTCCACTTTGGTACATTTATGCTCGTTGTGTAAAACCCCTACCCTATTCTCAGTTTACCTAGTGTAAACTTTTCGCCACATGAATCAAATGTCAACCCATACAATGAATTTCGCTCGACACAAAACAATCACAGCAAAATAGAATCAGGAAAAATAATGTAGCTCATATGATGAAATGGCATTAATGTATAGTTAATGGCATTAAAGACAATATGGTTACAGATTTACCATTAAATATAATTGGGTTCTCTTATGCATTGTATCATGGTGATGATTCTGTAGTATAAGTGTTATACTTAATCAGCAAAGGGTTTTACATGAAAACTCTGGTACTGAATTCTAGCAAATGTTTATACAGACTAAACAAGGTTGCAAGCCTGGAAACCCAGGACCAAGAACCATAAAATAGAGAGATAAAATCATGTGTGTGTGTGTGTGTGTGTGTGTGTGTGTGTGCGCTCATAGGTTAAAAAAAAAAGTTAAGAAAGTGAGTATTTTTTCAGAAACTTTAGGCAATGGCATAAAATTTAAACATTTTCAGTTCTGCAGCTTATGACATCACGTGTGCCCAATTTGATATAGATATCAAACTATGTCTCTCTTCTCTTTCTCTTTTTTTATCACATGCTAATGAAAACAAAATTGAGAAGATTCATATTGGAAACATTTTCAACCACCCAAAATGACTCATCAATATTTTTGGTGACCCAGTGGTGTGTTGGGATCAGCTTGTACCAGCTTACAAGAACTGTATGACTCACGTATTAAATAGTCAGGAATCAGTCAGTTCTTAAGCACGGTCATTCTTGATTTCTTAAAGGTTATATGCCTTCACAATTAAATAAATTCTATAAAAAACAACTATATACTAATATTAAAACATCACCAGTTCCTAATTTTAAATGTTTTATTGTCTATGCTTTTGAGATTATTTGTCTATTTCAACAATGCGATGGAAATAATGTAAAATGATGAACTACTGTACATCCCTTTGTAACTCCTTATTCAATGATGTCATGGTAATACGTTTAAATCAGCCTTGGTGAGGGTATTTACAGCATGAACATCAACATATGCTACAATTGAAGGCTTTTTACTCTAGGGAACTAGCTTCAAACATCTACCTGGATATCAGTGGATGATAACATAATGTGGATACACAAGGCCCAGATTCCAAATGTAGTTCTAGAATATTAGCCTGTTTATTAAACTTTAAAGCCTGTTTATTATACTGATCTACAAAACTAAGTGTCGAAGACATTGATTCTCATAAAGACATTACATTTTAAAATCGAGTTCAACTTTGCTTCCTAATGGGCGTAAAGGTAGCATAAAGCAGGGACATCAAGCCTACAGAAAGACAACATTATAGAATGGCATATAATATATCTCAATAATGTATCAACTTTAGTGGCAGAAGTTTTATTTAAAAAAAGAGATGTTCAGGAAAAATTTCAGACGACTTGATGAGCAAATAGGTAATATTTATAAAATATATAACAATTTAACTTTGCCCATTTGGTTACTTTATCCTAAGTGGAAATTGACTTATTCTTTTCCATATTACTTTTTGACGGAGCTGGAACTCAAATAAAACAGAAATTCACAGATGATGTTTTCCTGTTAGTAGGTTAAATTTATTAAACATTATGTAACTATTTTAAATTGACCATTGAAATGCATTTATCACACTTTATTTCATTTCCTTCTGTTATAGACATGCTGAAACTTTGCTTGCAATAAAGAGATGTTTCTATTTTAAATCCTTCCACATCTTAATTGCAACATGAAAGCCATGTTTAAGATAATCTTTTTTATAAAGGAAAATTGTTCTTTGCAAAAAAGTAAATAGTAGCTCCATTCTTATACGATAAGGAGTAGAAAGAACAGTAGAAAAAACATTTGACAACGTATCTGAAAAACTAAGTGTTTGTCCCAGTTTTATAACTTATATACTATTTCAAGAAGAAAAACAAGTATCTTGGGTAGAATGAACTCTCAGTAAAAACATGTATTTTCAGGAAAATTAATTTAGTTTTTAAATAACCACTTCCTCTTATGATTTATTAATAATAAAATCTTCTAAATGTCATAGAAATCAGTACAAATGTTAATCACTGCTAACTTACTTTTGAATATATCTACACTGACAAATATTAGAACACTTTACTCCTTAAAAATATAGTGGTTGCTTTGTAGAAAATGGAGTCAATCAGGCATCTCCGATACTGGCACGTGGGAGATACTCAATACAACACATGGAGTGAATGAACAACATCATTTCTTTTATTGAGATTCACCAGAAAGTCCCGAATGAAGAAACAAAGCGAGAAGGACCTTCGAGTTGAAAAGGTAATTTAGCGTTAATAGCAAAATGCAAACATACATTCCACTTTGATTCTTTCTGTTCTTCACTGGTTTGAAGCACTTGCAGTTACCAAGTCAACTGGACTTCATTGAGTGTGTCATCATGCATTGCACTGCACTAGGTACCATGCAGAGGAAGGCAGAGGCATGGGACCTGTCTGGGGAAATCTATAATGGAATATCCATAAGAGTACCACCGCTATAGGATTTATATATATATATGTGTGTGTGTGTGTGTGTGTGTGTGTATTTATATACACACATATATACATATATATATCAAACTTCCCAACCCAGGATTATAAGGCAATTTCTTAAAGTTGATTTGTGATTGAGTACAAGATTTAACACCTGCCCTTTTTGTAAGCGTCATGGTTCCTAAGCCTTGCATGTTCACGACACCTGTCTGTGGTGAAGGCTGCAGGCGGTGAACTTCAAAGTGGAATGATCTCTGCCACCTCACACTCACAACACTCCTGGACTTCTGAGCCCTGATGTACCTCTGTTTGTGGTGGTGATCTCCTATTATCATGGATGCCCCTCACATGGGAAGACTTAATTTCCTGACTATTCTCAGTCCTGGGTCTCTCCCCAGAGATGTGATCAGTGGTGGTGGCAGAGAGCTGAAGGACTTGGGAACATTATTCAGTGTTCCAATTATTAGGAAAAATGCAAGCAGATGGAGCAGGGAAATAATATCTTTTGCTAATTATTCGAATGGATGAGCTGACAGAACTTTACACTCTCCCACGAGAGCCAAAGGGTCATGGATCTCTGACCAATTCTAGCCAACCTGCCTGGCTGCCACGGAGCACAGAGGCTGCCGTCTGCCTTTCTCTTCTGCTCACCTGAGGCATTTGTGGGAGAACCCTTACACTCCTTCCTCTCCTCTCCTTCCTTCTTTCCTTCCTTCCTTCCTTCCTTCCTTCCTTCCTTCCTTCCTTCCTTCCTTCCTTCCTTCCTTCCTTCTTCTTTCTTTTCTTTCTTTCTTTCTTTCTTTCTTTCTTTTTCTTTTTTCTTTCTTTCTTTCTTTCTTTCTTTCTTTCTTTCTTTCTTTCTTTCTTTCTTCCTTCCTTCCTTCCTTTCTTCCTTTCCTTTCCTTTCCTTTCCTTCCTTCCTTCCTTCCTTCCTTCCTTCCTTCCTTCCTTCCTTCCTTCCTTCCTTTCTTTCTTTCTTTCTTTCTTCCTTCCTTCCTTCCTTCCTTCCTTCCTTTCTTCCTTTCCTTTCCTTTCCTTTCCTTCCTTCCTTCCTTCCTTCCTTCCTTCCTTCCTTCCTTCCTTCCTTTCTTTCTTTCTTTCTTTCTTTCTTTCTTTCTTTCTTTCTTTCTTTCTTTCTTTCTTTCTTTCTTTCTTTCTTTCTTTTTTTCTTCCTTTCTTTCTTCCTTTCCTTTCCTTTCCTTCCTTCCTTCCTTCCTTCCTTCCTTCCTTCCTTCCTTCCTTCCTTCCTTCCTTCCTTCCTTTCTTCCTTTCTTCCTTTCTTTCTTTCTTCCTTCCTTCCTTCCTTCCTTCCTTCCTTTCTTCCTTTCCTTTCCTTTCCTTTCCTTTCCTTCCTTCCTTCCTTCCTTCCTTCCTTCCTTCCTTCCTTCCTTCCTTCCTTTCTTTCTTTCTTTCTTTCTTTCTTTCTTTCTTTCTTTCTTTCTTTCTTTCTTTCTTTCTTTCTTTCTTTCTTTCTTTCTTTCTTTCTTTTCTCTTTCCTTCTTTGGCTTTTGCTGTTGTTTTAATGATAGTTTGAGTCAATGACAGATTCTCTGTTAAGTGTTAGAAAAACATTTCAAAATCTAGTTTACTAAATGTGTAAGCCTAAATGTATGCTTAAACATCTACATGTCCTTTTGGAATATGCCATAATACTTCTGTACATTATTTTTCTTGCAAATAATGTATAGAAATATCGTGAGTGATTTTCCCATGCTCTGAATTATTCATTAATCCCCCCCAAATCCTCCATCTCCCTAAAGACTTTCTCTTCCTACCTCGCTCCGGCTGCTCAGCATTTCCACAGAGCACTGATGGCACTACACTTACAAGTTTAATTTGTGCACAAGCCTGTTAGCTCCCTTCTGTTCAACGGCTTTCAGCTGCCCTCCTAACCCTACACAGATGTCTCACAAACCCATGTTCCTACTCATGGAGGACAGGCAAACTGAGCAGGGTAAATCTATCACCCCAACAATGCAAAGCCCTTCACCTGGTGAAGGTGAGTCAATAACACCATGCCCATGTGCAAAGCAAGCACATCACACACTACATGCTCTTCCCAGGTTTAGTGTTGCAAATTCTACACATTTGCAGAAAATATGTAAGCTCTCTCCATCCACCTTTTCCACTTCATTGGTCCTCTCAAAGGCCTTAGCATTACCTCTCTCTCACACCATTACCTGCGGTACAAATGAGCTTCTTCTGAGGTTCATGCTTCTCATCTTCCAAGAAATACTCTCTTTCCTATTATGCCACAAGGCCCCTAGCCTTTTTAAAATCCAAGGAAACATTCTGTACTAAGAAAAATAACGTGATCTACAGTATCAGATGAAGGGAAGCACTTAATTTTAGGTAATGTTTCCAACCCTTCATAACGTAAAGATATCAAACCCTTCATAACTTAAAGATATCAAAATGAGAGTTTTCCAACAGGGAAATTCAGAAAAGCAATACATAAATGTGAAATGAAAAAAATGTAGAATTCCATTTCTCTTATTAGCATGACGAATTTTTTTGTTAACAGAATTTGACCCTTAACACAGTAAAAGGTTAAGTCTACTTCATTTGGCATTGTAAAAATAATTCTCTGATGAAGTATATTACTAAAGAAATAACATACATCACAGCATTTATCAGTTCTTGGAGGAAAAAAAGCAGCTTTACAAATGACTCAGTGACTCAACACATAAAGTGAATTTTGCTTATTCAATCATGCATTATCAGCATATGCAGGATTTCTTTCTGTCCTTTTGTATCTGATGGGGATATATAATCAGATACAGATGGGAATATCTGTAACAGATGGGAGGGACCAAATATTACTATTATCTCTGGCTCACAGATAATTTAAAAATAAGACGTAAATAACCTCTTTTTTTTTTTTTTTTTTTTTTTTTTTGAGACAGAGTTTCGCTCTTGTTGCCCAGGCTGGAGTGCAATGGTGCGATCTTGGCTCACTGCAACCTCCATCTCCTGGGTTCAAGTGATTCTCCTGCCTCACCCTCCTGAGCAGCTGGGATTGCAGGCATGCATCACCATGCCCAGCTAATTTTGTATTTTTAGTAGAAAAGGGGATTCTCCATGTTGGTCAGGCTGGTCTCGAACTCCGACCTCAGGTGATCTGCCTGCCTCGGCCTCCCAAAGTGCTGGTATTACAGGTGTGAGCCACCACACCTGGCCAATATTCTTTAAAGAAGAAAGGTCTTGCCTCTATTCACATAGCTATTCTGTGCTTGAGTTGAAATGTGAACATAATTCATGGTTAGTATCTTTTGGACACATTGCTATGCATAGTTATTGACCTGCAAGCATGCGTGTGTACACACACACACACACACGCACCACACACTCTCTCTCTCAATATTTATCCTAATTAGAAATCAAGGAATGCTGTATTATGTTCTATTTTGCCTGTTACCTTGACAATAATTAAAAACAGCAAATCTAATGTTAGAATGATATAGGAATATTTAAATTCATATACATTACAAGGGGTACATTTAAATTGTGAAGAAAATGTGAAAATATATTCCAAATGCTTAAAATGTCACCGTATCCCTTTGCCTATTCTATCAGATTCAGACAGAAAATAGATGACTTACTCAACGGATATAAATAAGGGGAGATTGATGGAGGTGCTATTTGCGGAAGTGTGGCCAATAGTAAAAGAATCAAAACATATAAGCACTTAGCGACTAACAACATGGGAAGCCATTTCCACCTCTGAGGCAGAAGAGGTAAGTCTAGTGACTGATGAAACCCAAGCATGAAGAAAGAGGATAGGAGATTAAACCACAGACCTCAGCTGTTGTCAAATCCGAGGCCAGCCACTAGGAGTTGGAAGCACTATGGAATAAGCACCCCAACTTCTCTTTCCTCCCACCAGCTAATCTGCCAGTGCCAGTGGCTTTCATTGTTGTCAGGGGGAACAACGGAAAGCCAGGGTCCCAAATGATGAAACTCATGGGGTGACCCTGCTTTGGAACCAGGCAGGACAGAGGAGGGCAATAAATGGATCTTCAGGGTTTACTCATGGAAAACAGAAAGTGATCTGCACACTCATCAAGCCATCCCTGAAGAAGGAAGCTGAGATTAGTGCAAAAATGTCTACGCAAAATGCTAATGCTAATGCTAACATTATTTAGAAACATAAGATCATGGGAATAATATATATAACCAGAAGTAAGGTATTGGAGAACTAAAATTTGGAAGTGACCCATACATTTTCAGTTGCAAAACGTGAAATAATTTAAATTAGCATGGTTCAATGGAATATATATTGGGGTGCACATATTCATGCTATGTTAAGTTAAAATGAGAAGGCTACAAAACATGTACATATACATGTGGGTATGAATATAATTACTGCATATTTATATTAATGCTTATATAAAAACTCAATTCATTTGAAAGACCTAAAATTAGGAGTTTAGAGTAGATTGTAAGGAGGATAATACACCAATAATAGAGTAACATTATTCCCTAAAGAACTTTAAATGTTATTTGTTCCCTTTCAAGTTTAATTAGAATCATGGGGTGGAGTGTGTGTAAAAGTCTTTGTATTGAAATGAATGTGATATTATTATTTCATGAGCATTGAATACATTTTTTCTATGTAAGAACAAATGTAAAGTTTATTAATGTAAACAGAATATGGATTTCTTCTAAGTCAAGGTAGTTGGTAGAGAAACAACCGACTAATAATCCTAGTTGCAGTGTGGCTTTGAGACCAGGAATATCGAATGTTTAAAAACTGTATTGTTGACTATTGTCAAATAAGATCAATTGAGAAAAGTGGACATCTTGCAATCAAGATTTATGATTACTTATCATTCTATTACATTCATGCCTGTAGCTTCTGATTTTTATATACTTGATCTTTTCTACTTGTATGAATTTTAATTGAAAAATATATTATGGCTTTTTTTCAACGAATAAAAGCAGTAAAAGAAAATGAACAACAAGAAATATCAATGCTATGAAACACTGGAAAAATATGAAGCAAAGACTCCCAATTCTAAGTGCTCAAAGTAACGAAACAAAGTTATATATGGCTGTCGTATTCAAAAGAGATTATTGTAGAGGGAAAGAAAAGTGACATGGAAATGTAAATATTGACCAAATGTGATATTTGGAAATCAATAAAAAATAATAGGCTAAGTGAATGCTAAAAAGATGACAATTACAAAATAATAATAACAGAGGAAAGTTAAGAATTAACTGCAAAAGTTAATAATAACAAAATTAATAAATATTTCCATGCAGCCGAAACTTTCATTTTTTACTGTTTGCCTTCTACTACTGCTGCTTCACCAGAATCTTCTAATAATAATCTAAATTCATTGATACCTGCAAGTAGCTTCTTTCCTGTAGCAATGCCCAGCACCAACTTCTATCCATAAACAGCCATTGATGCACAGTGCTGTATCATTTTAGTAAATGTTAACATAATGTTATAATCACTTCCACAGATTAAACTATTATATGCACATTTTAAAAACAGAAGCTGTGACAAAGATCTAATTGTATTATATGATCAAAAGGAGGATGTCACAGAAAGGGGATATACAAAGAAAATAAATGAAGGTGCATCTGTCTGGAAAGGAATATCATGATTGTTTCATTATTGTTCCAGCTTTTCCAGCTTCTGGAAATTGGAGGCAGGGTGGGAGTGGGGTGCTGGTAAATGAGCTGGTTAAAAACAGAATCCTTTTAAAATAAGCATTTGAATGAGAAAAGAAAATAATCTAAAACACTGGAAATTTTCCTAGACTCGGTGGACAAGAAATGGTCAGGTTTCTCACTTATAATAAAGTCAGTAATTATTGCTCTCTTTTCACATTTTTTCCTGCTTGCTTGTACCTCTGTATCTTCCATTCTCTCTCTCACTTTCTCTCTGTTTCTTTGTCTCTGTCTCTCTCTCTTTTCCCTCCCCCACTTTGTCTCTTCTTTCCTTTCTTGCTCAAATAATATGCCTAAGAATAGCCATTGAGTTGTTTATTTCCTTCTCCTCACTTACAAGACAATTGCAATTGAAAATGTTTATGGTTCTCTATGTATCATAAACAATTAAATTAATTCTTATTTGAAGGTGATCTTCCATTGATTATTCATACTCGATATAGGATGATGAATTTAACATAAGTGGAAACTTAAAGATCCCTTTATGAAAAAAGCAATATATTCTAAATCTGTTTTCTCATTAATCCTTTTGCTGCCACGTTCTTTCTCATTTGCTATATTGCAACCTTTGAAGGCAATGTAACATCTTAGCTAAGCCCATGGCCTCCACGGCCAGACAGCTGTGTCCAGGCTCTGCAATTTACTGGATCTCACTGACTTTCGGTAACTTAATATGTCTGTTCCTCAGTTTCCTCTTTTGTGTAGTGGGGAGAAAATAGTTGCTGTGAAGATAAATGAGCTAATCTTTGTAGTTTTGGAATGGTTCCTGGAATTGCCAGATGCATCTATGAAATAATAAATCAAAACTCTTAATTTCATAGAACTTACTCGGGTAGGCCGGGCGCGGTGGCTCAAGCCTGTAATCCCAGCACTTTGGGAGGCGAGACGGGCGGATCACGAGGCCAGGAGATCGAGAGACGATCCCGGCTAACACGGTGAAACCCCGTCTCTACTAAAAAATACAAAAAAAACTAGCCGGGCGAGGTGGCGGGCGCCTGTAGTCCCAGCTACTCGGGAGGCTGAGGCAGGAGAACGGCGTAAACCCGGGAGGCGGAGCTTGCAGTGAGCTGAGATCCGGCCACTGCACTCCAGCCTGGGCGACAGAGCGAGACTCCGTCTCAAAAAAAAAAAAAAAGAACTTACTCGGGTAGCAAAACCAGCTACTGAGCAGCCAAAATAGATACCACTAATCATTCTAAATTTCAGGTCTAAGATTAAAACAAAGGAAAAACATGCTTACTAATGAAAGTATATTGGGAATTCCATCACTGGAATGATGGCCTTCATTCTGTTATTCAATAGCTCTTGAAGGGGTTGCCAGTCTGAACAGAAACAGCCATTCTTGTAGTTTTCTTCCTTCCCAGTCACTCTAAATTAGAAAATATTTCAGAAATTCAATTTTCAAGACAATTTGTGTTAGGGTTTTAATGGTTTGTAGGTGCATAACTACAGGAAGACTGAGTTAAAGGCAAGCCCCAGAGGCAATTGTAGACACACAACACCATTTTAAACAAATATTTTATAACACTATCTGAAACAAAGGTTGTAGATAGTATAACAGATTATGCAATTTCACACAATTTCAAAAAAAATCAATGTGTTCAAAAATATTTTGAAAATAATGCCTAAACTCTAATATAAATAAAAATGTAATACAATAATTTATAATAAAATAATATGCATTTCTTTATGTTAACATGCAGGTGAAGGTATAAAACATAATGAAGTTTGCAGAACCTCATTGCTTCTCAGATTCACCATGATTGTTTGAAATACATAAGCAGCAGAGGTAGGAATACTATTAGTGGTATACGTTTAGTCTCACAGCTTAGTGTTGCCATCAATGACACGATTTTCTAAAATGGTATTCAATGTTAAGTAAAGTTCTGTGAAGAAAAAATATTTTTTCCTCTCAATTTCCACTATCTTTGCATTTCTGGAAAATTCAGTGTAAATTGAAACTGTGCAGAAAATACTTTGAATTCATATTAACACTAATTTGGGCTCTATAATCATTAAATATAAATGAATGTTCCACTGTACAATGCACAGTGTCTACCATCCCTCACTCAATAAGTGCAGACGCATTTCACAATATTGTGACCACAAAAGACTAATTCAATTTTGCAAAATTCTTCCTAGAGATAGGGCCACACGTATTTGTAATCTTCTTACTAAAGTGTATAATACATCCTTTAAAAATGAAAAGAAATATAGTTTTATAGTCCGATTCTTCGGAAAACATAAATGTACTCTGATAACCAGAACTAAGAAACTTTAAAAGGAAATGATTGATTGTTGAATGTCTGAGAATGTTTAAACTTTTCAAAGGAAGACACTTGACACAGACCTTTTTGTTTTTGTTGTTAATTTTTATTTCAATAGATTTTGAGGTACAAGCGGTTTTTTTGTTAATGAATGAATTTATCATTGTGAATTCTGAGAGTTTAATACACCCATCACCAAAGCAGTGTACATTGTACCTAATATGTAGTTTTTTATCTTAGCCACCCCCTACCCTCTCCATCTGAGCCTCTAAAATCTATTATATGACCCTGTATGCCTTTGTGTACTCAAAGCTTAGCTCCTACTTATAAGTGAGAGCTTACAGTTTTTGGTTTTCCACTCCTGAGTTACTTCCCTTGGAATAATAGTGGAAGAAATTAAAACATCAAAAGACCTGTGTTTACCAATGACTACCATGCAGTATAGAGAGTATATCCATAGCTAGGGTTCTAGAATAGATTCTAGAGACTGCAAATGGGTTAAACTCATTTCCATATGTCTACTCTAGCAATCTGGTGCAATCTATAACAAAGGGCAGCTTCATTGAACACTTAACCAAACATGAACTATTGCAAGAAAGACAACAGAGTTCCTGACCATAGATGCTATGCCTGACTACTCTACTAAGTGACATGGCATAACTCTTGTTGCATTCAATTCTCATTCTTATACATCAAGAGAAAGACGAAAAATGAAAAAGAGAATTCAAAGAAACTGTCTTTAGGACAGGCGACTGAACTTTTGTAATTCTTTATCTTGACTGAATCTAGATAGAAAGCTATTTTTCCCTGTATCCGTTTTCGAAGGTTATCATAACAAAGTTCCACAGAATGTGTGGTTTACAAAACAGACATGTGTTTTTTCACAGTCCTGAAGGCTGGAAGTCCAAAATCAAGATGTCAGCAATGCAACTTTCTTTTGAGGTCTCTCTCCTTGACTTGTAGATGGCTCTCTTTCCCCCTAAGTCTTCACATGGCCTTCTCTCATGATCTTTCTGTATACAAATTTCCTCCTCTTACAAGGGACTCAGTCATATTGAATCAGGTCCCAACCTAACTCATTTGGAGTTAATTACCTCTTCAATGATCTTACCTCCAAATAGAGTTACATTTTCAAGTACTGAGGGTTAGGAGTTCAACACAGAAATTTTGACGGGGCACAATTTAGCCCACAACACTCCCTACTTGTGGTTGCCATAAAATACTTAAGGAGCACGATAGAACATATCTAAGACCCTAAATTAAAGTGCAATTCTCCAAAAACACTCTTATGTTACTTAGGTAAATATGAGCTGTACTGAGATGGGTGTGATTTCATTCTTGCTCTGCAATCTCAATGCTGGCTCCTATAACCTGATGGATGATTTTCCTCTGGAACTAGAAGTAGATCTATTGCCAAGTTATATATGTGTACACTGAGTTATTTAGCGCAATATCTTCCCTCCTCACCATTCTTTAACTCATACTGACGCTCACATGGTGTATCAATAATAAACAAAAAAACTGCCTTTTCTTTTTTATTAATATTATTTTTGATTGAAGAATTATATACATTTACGGGATAAAATGTGATGTTTTGATATATGTATATAATGTGGGATGATTAAATCAAGATAATTAAAATATCAATCATCTCACTTGCTTATCACTTTTTGTGGTGAGATATTTGAGATTTGCTAAATTTCTTTGAAATATATGTTATTATTGACTACTGTTGCTCTCCCATGCAATAGATCTCTGCTATCTAACTGAAAATTTGTACCATTTCACTAAAAACGACTCCCCATTTTCTCCCACCCCCTAGCCCCTGATAACTGTCATTTTACTCTTTACTTCTGTATTAGTCTGTTCTCACTCTGCTAATAAAGACATATCCAAGATTGGGTAATTTATAAAGAAAAGGAGGTTTAATGGCTAGGGGAGTTCTCAGGGGAGGTCTCACAATCATGGCAGAAGGTGAAGGAGGAGGAACGTCACATCTTACCTGGTGGCAGGAAAGAGAATGTGTGCAGGGAAAATCTCATCTGTAAAACTCTCCTTTATAAAACCATCAGAGACCACATGAGACTCACTCGCTATCAAGAGAACAGCAAGGGAAAGACTCACCCCCATGGTTCAATTACCTCCCACCGGGTCCCTCCCAGGACACGTGGGAATTATGGGAGCTACAATTCACGATGAGGTTTGGGTGGGGACATAGCTAAAGCATAACAACTACTATGAGTTTGACTTTTTTCCATTCCACATATAAGGGACATCACGTAGTGTTTGTCTTTCTGTTCCTGGCTTATTTCACAAAGCATAATGTCCTTCAGGTTCATACATTATCAGAAAGAACAGAATTTTCTTTTTTTTATTAAGGTCCAATAGTATTTCATTGTGTATATTGCCATGTTTTTTATCCATTTATCTGCTTATGAACACTACCACTTTTTCCATATCTTGGCTATTCTTATGAATAATGTTGCAATGAACATGGGTGTGTACATATCCCTTTGACATATTGATTTCAGGTTTTTTGGATATATACTCAGAAGTGGCTGGATCGTATGGTAGTTCTGTTCTCTCTCTTTTTTTTTTTTCCTGTAAATTGACACTTCACATCCACCATCTTTGCATTTTTCAAAAACACAATATGCTATTAACTATGGTTACCATGTTGTACAGTGGGTCTCTTAAATTTATTTCTCCTATCTAAAGAAATGTTGTGTTCTTTGGCCAATACATCCCCAGGTACCCCAGCTCAACCCCTGGGGTACGAGATCAACTTTTTTAGATTCCACGTATGAGTAAAATTATGCAGTATCTGTCTTTCTGTGCCTGGCTTATTCTTGTTAACATAATTTTTAGTTTTTTTTGTGGACCCTCCATATCATTTTCCATAATGGTTGTATGTTTACGTTGTTTATAATGTATTTTTTATGTATTTACATTTTTTCTCCATCCTCACCAAGACTTATCATAATATATCCTTTTGATAACAGTTATTCAAACAGGTGTGAGGTAATATCTCACTGGGATTTCAATTTGCATTTACCTGATAATGAGTAATACTCGATATTATTTATAAACCTATTGACCATTTGCATGTCTTCCTTTGAAAATGTCTGCTCAGGTCCTTTGCTCATTTCTGACTCAGGTTATTTGTTTTCTTGCTATTGAGTTGAGTTTCTTATGTATTTTGGATATTAACCCCTTTTCAGGGGTATCATGTATAAATATATTCTCTCACTTTTTATTTTTATTTTCAATGTAAGTACTGCATTTTCTGTACTTTCTTCCCTTATGTGGAAGGCAGTAGAGATTGTTTGGTGACATAAAGCAGAATTTGACTGGACAGTGACTTACTGATGGATTTTGGAGTAGTCAGTCATTGTTTTCTCTCTTTAGTGTTTCAAAATATGCATGTTATCTACCAGTATTTCCTACTAGAGCAAAGGAAGAAGTCACTCACCTTTTTGTTCTAAAACCAATCTGTGCATGTTGTTCTTAATCTTGTACTCTGCTCACCATGGAACTATGAACCATAAATCACATTTTTTGGAAAACTTTTTAGTTTTAATTTATCTTGTTTTCTTCCTTTGATTTATTCTCTAAAGTTTTTTAATAATAAATGCTATTCAAGAGTATAATCTTGGGATTAATTTAAATGTTAAGGGTTTTGAAACCCTTCCTCTAATGTTTTAATACACGTTAAAGTTTAATAAATGTTGAAGTTAACTGATTACTCTCTGCATTCACAGAACTAAGTGAAAAAGAGTAAAAAGTACAAAAATTGATATAATATTTTCATTTGATATACTTCTTATGTTTAAAATTGATATTATTATTCTTAGGAATCTAAAATGACTATGTTGTAATGTACTATTTTCTTCACCTACTTTCAGTCCATTGATTTTATGTAGTTAATGTAACAGACACTGTGGAATATGAGCTAAAGGTCTGAACTCAGGAATAAAAGTTTCAAAGCTCAGACTTTTACAAACTATTTTATGTTCTGATGATATTTTGTTTGCTTGGTTTTGTTTCTGTTTTTTATTGTAGTTGTTTATTATAAAATGAGAAATGGAATAGTGTCATCGTAGTCTTTAAATTTCCTCCTATGATAAGCAATTTCTGCCAGTAGAGAGAAGCCAAAGGTAATTATTCAGAAGATGGTCTTCAACAGAGATAAGCAAGCAAAAGTATCTGATGGCAGTAATTATCTGGGTAACTTTCCTCCTCACTTTGCTTGGAGAAGCTAAAATATCCCTCTTTCTGTCCCTCTCTCTCTCTGTCTCTTTCTGTCTCTCCCTGTCTCCTGAAAATAAGAACCATACACTCTATGGTCTTTGAAGTCAAATAAGGGGGAAAGTTACCTAACTTCTCTCTATGTGACTCTTTTCAGAGTAACCTGGAGTAGGTAATTAGTTTGTTAATTATTTTAAAGCAATTTTTTCAAGTTTGACATTATCTTCAAATGTTGAATGAAATGAGAGGAGGGGGATTAAGTTGAGAACTGAAATTTGAGAAATGAATTATTGTGATTGCTTCACATAGTGAATCATATATCGATGTGGTACAGAATACAGTGCTTGTCTCCATAAAGACTAACAGTCCTGCCATTTAACTAAATACTATATTTATTATGAAATGTCCTCACCAGAGCCTTAGGGAAATACAATTGTCATTTTCATCACTGAAGACAGTGACGTTGGATTCAGGTTTGAAATTTGAATTTACTTGTATAAAATCCTACTTTATTTTTGAATGAGAACTTTGGGAACATTCTGGCTAGAGGTTTTTTGAATCATGAAAGGACAAATCTTTGTGAACCTAGTAAATTAGAAATCATTGAGGTCAAAGGGGAATAACGTCAATGCCATTTCCACAGGAAGAGAGCCCGGCACACCTCAGTATGTGCTTCTTTTCCCCTTTTGCCCCATTCTCCACTAGTCCTGATTGTGTCTCTTAGTGAGTGGTAAATGACAGGCAAATTGTACACTAAGAAAGATGTCAAGTTGTATGAGAGAGAAAGGATGGAATAGATTGTGCTATTTTTTTGATGTGGTGGTGGTGGTGACTTTCCAGGGGAAGGCTGAGAGGAGAAAGCATGAAGCCACTATTGATTTCATACAATAGCTGTGGTTCTTTACAAACACGTTTGTGAGGTCACCAAACGTCTTGTTCCTATTTCAGTTTAATTTTCTATATGTTCACCCTCCTGGGTACAGAGGCACTGGACAATAATCAGAGTTATCTTAGGCAAGTTAATCATTTTAGGGTGAAGTTGATTATTTTAGTGTAAAGTTTTCCTATGTTTTTTCCTATCAGAGGACCAACATTAACAAGAAGAAAAAAAATGTTCTTACAGTTTCTTGGTCAATAAAATTGAGAGAATTCTTATTAAGACACTTTGATTGCATATGTTAACTAATAACAAATGACTTAGAACAAGAACTGCATTCTAATCAGTTAGGAATACTTTATTGAGTGTATATTAAAGATAAGCTTAAACTATTCCCATCCCAATTCATTCCTCTCTGTTTCTGGTGGAATTTTGTAATAGGCTCTAGCAGAATAGAGAACAGAAAAGTCTCCCTTGAGCCTATCCTTCTGGTTATTCACCCCAATGTGAACGTGAATAACACTTCCACAGTACATGAATTTAAAAAGTAATATGAAGAAAGGTCTTCTCGTTAACTCAAGATGCCATAAATTGTAAAAACGACCATTGTCTTATTTCAAATGTGTTAAGAGCAGATGATAGTGGTTTTTACACTCAAATTACATAACTATAAAAAGTGTTCTACATAATGGAGTGTTAGCATATAAAATTACTTATTATCGATTAAATGTGAAGCACATTTGTAGATTATACCTAAAATAATGAGTATCACATCCATAGCCTTGTAAAAATTAGATACATGTGCCTTCCTTTTATTTAGTTAGATATGCCATCCCCCCTACACTCACACATTCACATGGAAATAAATTATAGTTAACTTGTTTCTGTCACTCCCAGTATAGAAGTCTGTTAAATTATTTTTATTCTCGGCTAGGGATTCCAAGATGATGAACAAAAAGTTCCAGAACCTTCTAAAGAAAGAAAATGCCAACATGTCAGTCCATAATCCTTACAGTAACCAAATGTTGTTACCTAAATGTCAGTAACTGAAACTCCACAAAAAATAGCATTGTCTTCCATACTTGGCATTTATGAAAATGACATAAGATCAAATAATTTGAATTAGGATACATATGGTATATTTGAAGTTAAATTTTTAAGACAATAGAGGCCTAGACTTATACGAGTAGCTATACATGCATTCTAGTCCCAAAGAAATATAAGCAAGACAATATTTTAAAAATTACTATTTATTACTACCTAGTGTTTGGGCTAATTCTTGACCAAATTAGATCAGCCTGCCCTAAAGATCTCAGGCAGAGTTTGCTCCATTCATCTCTCTTGCCTCTCAGACACAGCTTTATTCCTATTCAGTCTTTCAGGGGACTAAAGAGTTGCCTTCCAAGTGGTAAGCAACCTCAGTTTCAACTTGCTCCATGGACTCTTGAAGATTTAAGGAGATGAAGAGAAGTAGGGAAAAAGCAATTTTAACATACAGTCACACTAACTCTGGAATCAGAAATATTTCAATCTAATTCAATTTTAGTACATAAAGTTGAAATGATAAATTGCATTATCAAATTAATGAATTCTCAAACAAAGATTAAATTACGTTCAATCTACTCAACATACTAAAGCAGATATATGAGCTAGTATACAGTAGAAATATTCTTAAACAAGATATAAATGAAAAAAATCATCTCCTCTCTCTCCTCCCTATTCCTGGATAAATGGTAATCAAGTGGAAATTTCAATAGACTAAGTTATCATTAATTATTATATGATCACATAAACTACCATGATGATCATTCAATTGTAATAACACAGTTATTTGGATCTTAGCAGAATTGCTATAATAGAGGAACTTTAAAATTTATATATTCAAGTGAGAAACATTTTTGAAAAGAAGAATTAAACATGTTTATACCAAAGCATATAGTTAAAACCGTTTCTGAAATGTATTTTATAATCATCACATAGTTCAAACTGAAGTAAAATTTATGATTTGTTTGCGGTATTTGATATAAAAGACAACTTTAGGTCCCATAATTGCCTTCAGCTCTGCAAAAGTAAAAGAGGACTTAGAGTTTCCTATTGTTTGATGGCAGGGTGCATGCTTACATGAAATTGAGTGCAGTAAGAACTATGGAAGTAAACTGTAAATGTTTTGGCAGTAACTATGCCAACTAGCTTAAAACATTTAGGCAGTAATTATCATCTTAAATTTTGCTGCACTATATAGCTCCACTATTGCAAATTGAGGACATAGTAAATAAATTTGTAGAGAGATTTAAATCAATTTATCTTTGCAGATAAAAAAATATTTTTAGTAATCTTTAGTTTCAAATCACTAATGTCTACTCCTACCATGTGAACAATAAATGATCATTTGTTCTGTTGTTTACTTTGCTCTTAAAATGTCCAAATTCTCCAGAATAATGTGCCCTGTTTGTTATATTATTTTTTCTGGTCTGTCTGACTGCTGACTTCAGTCTAATCACTGGATTGGGTTTTGGATGCTACCTAATGTCATTCAACTTTGTCAGTAGATCTAGCATTTTCAAAAACTAATGAGGAAAATTGAATATGAAATTCCAAGAAATGCTCCAGGAAAACATTGAGGATCTCAGATGTTTGGACATTCAACAAGCAGACATCATATTGTATGGAATGTAAAGAGATAATAATTCGGAAATTACTGTAGTCTGAATATGTACCCTCAGATGTCATATCTTGAAATCCTAAGCCTCAAGTTAATACTATTAGAAGATGACATGTTTGGTGGTTGGATCCATTATGAGGGCAGAACACACGTGAAAGGGATTAGTGTCCTTATGAAAGTGGCCTAGGAGAATTTTTATTCTTCTACCAACGGAGGACACAGCTAGAAGGTACCATTTATGAGAGACAAGCTCTCACCAGACATCATATCTGCAGGCACATTAATCTTGAACTTCTCAGTCTCCAAAACTGAGAAATAAATGCTTGTTGTTTATAAGCCACCCATTTTATGGTCTTTTTTTTTTCTAAGACAGAAACCATCTCCTAAAACTGGGTTAAATGTTTATAATTTATTTGCTAGGTGGTATATTTTCTTAACCTTTATTTGTTGTAAATGATGTTGCTGCTACTAAAAGTTGATTTTTGGCTTTCACATGAACCCCATTAAAACTATGTACTCTCCAATTTGCTACATGTCTAGAAGAACATTAACTATAAAGAAAATGGGACCTGCCAGCATCATCTTAGACTCTACATCTCAGAAACGAGCTTATTCTTTTCTAGACAGAGCGTATAGTACTAGCCCTAATATTCAATATGGCTGGAGTGTACCATTTGTCTTTACTGACACTAAAAGCTTCTTAGTGCAAGGGTTTTCTCTCCTTAAGTCAACTGAAGATACTATAGTTGATCTTGGTCCAGAAATATCTCCTTGAGGGTGAGGCGGAATGATACACTTTTATCAACCCTGGGAAAAAAGACAAAGTCTGTAAGTTCTTCTAGATGAACTCCCTTCTTCCAAATATATTTTGTCTATCACCACCCTAATTCCATCTTCCTTTTTATTCCACTGAGTTGCTGAATTTTTTCTAGAATGTGACAGTTGAGGCAAACTTGTTTGTTAAATGTCTAAATCCATCTTTTACCCCAAATAAAACAACTCTGCATCCTTCCCATGGCTGTCTACGCAAGATTCATTATCATCAGTCTCACGCTATTTTGAAAGTTTGAGGATTTTATAGGTTTTCTTAGAAACCAAATGAAGTACCATACATGTGTGTCAACATTAAGTAGATTTGGAGCATTTCACAATATTTCTCTAGTTCCACTTAGACCAAAGATGATTGTCTGTATCAGCTACTGCCTTTTTTTCTTTCTGTAGTCCTCACAAATCATTTTTAATTTTATTTACATCTGTTCTCTACATACAAGCTCATCTCCTCTTAAGTACCTGAATAAAGTATCACAATACCTCTCCCTCATTATTTAGAACCAGATAATATCCCAGGGCTGGAATCCAATGGTCATGACTATCGTTTTCATTTGCGATTTCAATACGCACCTCTGTATTCACTTACTACCAAAAAGATTTGACAGGCCCCATTCCAAGAGGAAGTCACAGACATAGACATAACCCTCCAGTTCAAGTCATTTCTATCTCTAATCCAAATCAAAGAAATTGTATTTGGAATGAAGGCTGTTGCCCAATTCTTCATGGAATTTCATCCATCTCCTCTTCTATGCTCTCACTCACCCTCGTTCCCCTGGGATGAAATCATATTCACTCTTGATGTTTATTAACCCAAATATTTTCTGTGGACTTACTGATCTCCTATTTGGGAGTAAATTCTACCCAATTCCCTGTGGTCTAAAATGTATAATCATGACATCACTAGAAGGATAAAAGTTTAAATAACTTGTCTGACAAGAAAAGTCCACATAAAACTTCACATAATCTTCTTTTAAAGTAGTAATAGCATACATCTCTAAATTCAGACTAAGATACTTTCCACAGCCTAGCTACTCATATCACAAATTTTACACAAAAGTCAGCAAAATCTACATTGGCCTATGTGATTCAGACACATTACTCAATTCTATCAAATCAAATTATCTGTGTTATAAAATCTAAAGGTCTTCAAGCCCTTGCCCATAAGACTGTGCTTCATAAATGTACTCAACAGTCTTCCTATTATAGTTTAGTATTTTGCATTAAAACAAATCTTTGATGATAAATTGCATACTGTGAGCTGATTATACTGTGACAAGTCCTAGTTCCTAAAGCCTGCTGTAGGCAGTCTACTTTGGGTAGATGTAGTGATTAGACCAACTACCGTCCAACTTAATCCTGGATTTTTCAGGAAACAATCCACTCATAAAATTGAATATTTCAGCAGCAACCACTTCTGGAATTGCAATTCTGAGAGCCTAACTGCCTCTCTGTAACCAGCCTATAACACTGAAAGGCCTTTTTCTCCCCTCTCCTTCATCTCCTGAAACTATTGCTTTAGGAAATGGGTCCTCTTTGTTGCTTAGACAACCTATATGTCTACTCTCAATGGAGTAGTAATACTTTAATGTTTAGAATAATTTTAAACATTCTATTTTTCTCTCTTTTCATTGAAATAAAGGTAATTTTCAAAATCTTAACAAGTGATCTTTGTTGGAAAATATGTACCTCAGTTCACAAGCCCCACACCTTGCCTTATATTTCTATAGACTGTACGTTCTCATAGTTCTTTCAAATTCCAAATGCATTTCCAAAATTTTATCCCAATATGCATTTTATTTTTTCACATTGCTTTCACATTAATACATAAATTGATCTTAATATTCAGACAATTTGAAATAACTTCTCATTGAGAGAAGATTTTTTAATCCAGAAAAAAATCTAAATGATTTTGCAATATGAATATATTGAGGGATAAACTTAAGATTCTAGAACTTCAGTTTAGAACTTTGAGGTATATTAATTTATCTGGTTAATAATAATAGTACCAGTAGTTACTCTGTAGAGAATACTTTCTGTGCCCAGTATAATATATAAATTATGTTTAATTCTCCAAATAATCAAATTTTATGGGTATAAATACTACTCTGATCTTATAGGTGAGAAAATGAAAGCATCCAGAGTGGGGGTAGGGTCACACAAAGAGTTTGTAAGCCAATACACAAATCCCAGAGACCAGGCTCAATTCCCACTCTAACTTGCTTCCTGAATGACCGCCTGGTTCTTCCTAATTTCTATGTAATTATGACACTCAAAAGAAATTCACTTAATATCTGGGTGACAGAGCTGGGCTGTGACCCCCACCTCACCCCGCAAAACATGAAGAATGCAATAAACATTAAGGTCAAGTTTTATATTCTAAATACACAAATTAGTTTCACCATTTTTCCTCCCAGTTTCTTATAGTAATTGAAAATATGTTTAGCATATTAAGACCACCCTTTGCTGTCTTTACCTTTCCTACTAACAGGAAACAGCCGAAACATGGATTGTTTCTTCACCCATATATTCAAGGTGTTTAGTCCAAATAACACTAAGTGTCATGCATTTCCCTGAGACCTTCAAAATAAAGTGAAATTTTGGAAGGCCCTTTGAGTTTGTGCATCTTCCTCATTATGGCATTCTAATTGATACTTGATTATGATGTGAAGTATCTCACAGGGCCCAGGGACAATTATCAGGGCCAAAGGCCCAAAATCCAGGTAGATTTTTCTGCTCACCAGAGGTTTTACTATGGGACTCTACTTCATCCTGTTCATGCTCACTAAAGAGTAACATTCCAGACACCTTGTATATTTTCAGAGAAGCAGGTGCTAAAGCCTTCTTACAGGGTGCAATCAGACTGGCAAATATATCTACTCTAATTTGACCGACTTTTCAGCAGGCATTCACTGATTTCTGGGCATAGTTGGACAGCTTCCTTTACAGAAGGAAATTCTACTCCTAGGCACTCATCTAGATATATACCATTTTTTTTAACCTATTGAAAATTCCTGAATTTTTCCGGTGCTTCATCCGATCACTTCAAAGTGTTAAGACTAAAATATTTTGACTCCTTTTTTCACTTAAGTTCCAAAATTTGGGCAGACTTTTGAGATAATGTACCTTGTGGCAGACTGTTTACAGAACTCTGAAATAATAATGATGATTGTGATAACAATATTTTTAATATTTGTTGAGGATATTAATTTTAAGAATGTATTAAGATATTGGGAAAAATAGCCAGTCAAGATTTACTTGAATCAATGTTAACATAAAGAAGATGTGGACTTATTTTGGTCCCTTTATCCAACCACTCACCACCAATGTAATATCTGTCTCAGTCATAGGCATAATTTCTATGTAGCATAATGCCAAACCCAATAATAGTAGCTACTCAATTAATATTCGGGATGCAGATAAAGAATGCATACACTGCTAATGAAGCCACTACTCATGGGATCAAGCTAACATTTTAAAAAAATCTATTGATGTAAAGAGGATGTGAGCAGTGGGAGAGAGAAAATGTCTATTCTTTTCTTATTTTCCATTACTCTGCTTCCAAAATAATGCAAATTGCCCACTGTCTTTTCTGGTCATGCTGTGTGTTTGGGGGAGGTGGGGCTGGGAGGGATGGGTGGGTTTGTGTGTGTGTACTTTTGGTCCACTTAGTTTTACTACTTTCAAGCTTTAGCTGACCTTACTTCCAACTAAGGAGACATATGTTCAAATCATTATTAGCTGTCTTCAATTATTTGCAAATGTCAGTGTAATATAGATATCAATAATGAATTCACTCTCAGAAACAAGAAATTCCATGCTTATCATATCTAATAAACACCTGGTTGGACTGTTGTAAGTTCATTTATTGGATTACCAGTTTTGCTGGACCGTGTAGTTTGACCAGAACAAACAGGCTTACTAATTCTTACCTTCTCACTAAAAGTCATAGTGATAACTGAAGGAAGAAGCAGCTTAACTCTAAATTCTAATTGTAATAATGGTGAAAATATAAACTCTAATGGAGTTGGATAGGAAGAACATAGCATTATACTCTAGGGAATCTCTGATCTGGCAACAATTAAAGTCTTATGACTTTAAGTATTTTGAGTTCCAGATGTCCATATCTAATTAACACAAATTGAAGAAAGAGGCAGTTTTGTTACAAATGATGTGACATAACTTTCAAACCTGACAAAGTGCATTGAAAACAGATTAAAGCAGGCTCTTAGCTCATACTGGCATGAAATAAGACCATTCTATATGGCACAGAGGTGGTGCAGGTATTTATATGTGTCATTAAATTGAGTTTTGTTGTTTCTCATTAGGAGAAATGACTACAAACTGAACAGAATGCTTTTTGGAGAAGAATACACCCTCAGGTATATCATTTTCTGTTACAAAATAATTAAATAGATGTCTATTGCATGTCTTTTAGTTTGGTACTCTGGGAAATAGAATTGTTTCAGATCTGCTTGAGATATCCATGGAATAGCATTCACTGAGTTACTGAAATGGTAATACTTTCAATCGTTGCCTTGCCTTTTTTCTTCTATTGAAAATACTTTAATGCTATGTTAGTGGAGATTAGTGTGATAGTTAAAATGGAGAGGCATAGTTAAATAATAGACTGTTCTGAAAAGTTATGCTTTCTGACAGTATTTTTTCCTATGACTTGTTTCTTTGAGCTCTTAGAAATGGCTGATGGCAGTCCTTTACTGGAGTGTTTTGGCAAGTGGTCATTGACTTTTGACAGTCTGTGGTAATTCAAATAGCAAAGGGACATTTTATAATCCATGAGGATGCATTTGCTGTATTATTTTACAGGAGGAGGATTTTATAGAATGAGGAGGCAGTTTACCTCCCGTTGGTCATCTGTGTGTTTCTTCATTTTCCATATTGTATCCAATCTGCAGTTCTTACTAGGAGAAAGCATCCTTTTAAATTAACAAGAAACAAAGATCAAATAAAAAGTGCTGAATCAGTCCCATTAACACCATATTAATTACGCAGTGAATACACAGTACTATATACAGTAGAACTTTCTAAGACCAAACAATGACGTTTAAAACTCAGTTTATTCCAGGAGTAGGCAAGTCTCCATAAATTTTCTATTTACCTTTAAAGGCAAATGCTTATTCATTGCATAACATTGAAAGACATGGTTACTCCTACTTAGTCCTCCACAAACATCATTAGATATTTAGATGACCAATAATTTTTAATTGTGTCAGTAAAGTCAGTGGAATGCTTGGCTCCACAGAGACATAAGAATTCAAATACTTTAAGTAGACTAGATGGAAGAAAAACATGTGGAGTGTAGAGTGTGAAGAGCTGTGAGCTGGGAGAAGAGCTTGATAATTATTATTAAAATTATCTAAATGTGAATAGAAAATCTAGGTCTCTCTAAACATTCTTAATTCTTAGTGCTTGCAATGCCTCAGGTACCTTGAAGTAGTTACCCATATGCCTGCTTATGTATTTCCGTTTTGTGTTTGTGTTTGTATGCGTGTTTTCCTTAGTGTAGTTTCTCCTGGCAGCAGCGTGTGTTTGGTGTACGTGTGCATATGTATGAGTATGAATTAATTACATATCGAAAACATGTGCATTAACGGCATCTGCAGTCCTCTCTCGCTGCTCCAGTCGGTCAGGATGTTTAGCACCATCACTTGGTGTTAGGACCACTCGGAAGACCTGACTGTCGGACGCCTGATTGTGGTTCCCGGGGGGCCGGAGCTCCAGGAGCCTGTACCATCTCTATCTGAAGGGGAGGAGAGAAGGAAAAGAGAAGGCATCCGAGAGAGGGTGTTCTCCTTCCTGCAGCCGGGTGGGGAGCAGCCAGGTTTGGAGCAGGGTTCTAGGATTACAAGGCAAATCCCCAACTTCAGCACCGCGGACAGCATCACCTCCCGCCAAGGGAGACGCGCGCGCCTCCTTCGTTCGCCCCCGCCCCAGCTGATGGGCCCCGGCCGGTCGGCTCCGTCTCCCTTTTGCTTTCAAACGAGGCCAGGGCAGGGCAGAAGGGTTTTGACAGCCAGAGGGGTACGGTAAGGAAGAGGAGGAGGAGGCGGAGGCGGAGGCGGAGGAGGAGCCGAGGAGGGGACCGAAAAGGGAAGAGAAGGGAGGGCTTCCCTCCGCCTCGCTCGCCGCCCGGGCTCGCAGGCGCTGGCGGCGGCGGCGTCTCCTGCTTTCCGCCGCCGTTTGCTGCTGCTCGCGCTCCGCCGCTCGGGAGATGCTTCCCCGCGCCGCGCAGCGCTGAGGCCGTGCGTGCGCCCCGGCTGCGCTGCGCGCTCCCCACATACACAAGCCCTCCATGTGAGCTGACGGGCAACTGGAAAGCCCCCGAGTCACGCTGCCCGGCGGCGGAGGGAGCGCTCTCCCGCAGTGGCAACAGCAGCACCACCGTCCCCGTCGCTCTGCCTTCCTCTTCTGCAGCCTCCGCTCTTCTGATTACCCCCCTCCCCCGTCCTTTGGTGATTTTTTTTTTTTTTTCTAGGAGAGGGCGGGGTAGGTGTCCGTCCCCTCCCCTCTTCCCCCTCCTTTGCCTTCTTGGTTTGAATTTCCTCCCCCGGCATTGCACTGGCAAACAGTGCAAGAGGCAATAGACACCCCTGCTGCTCCAAACGCAGAAGAACTGGAGCCTGGAGGCGGGTGAGGGGAGAAGAGGAAGCGGGAGGGGCTTGGCTTCCTCGCGTATTTGAGGACAGCCCATCTCCCTTCAAGAACCCTACGGAGAGACAGACTGCATCTCCGCAACGAGCTCTTGGAGCGCCGCCGGCCGGGAGGCGAAAGATGCTGGCGGCTCCGCGCGCCGGCTGCGGGGCAGTGCTCCTGCTGTGGATTGTCAGCAGCTGCCTCTGCAGAGCCTGGACGGCTCCCTCCACGTCCCGTAAGTAGCTGTCTCTTTGCTCTGCGCTGGAGCAGTTTCAGTGCGGCATTGATGTTTGGCACCAGGGTATCAACTCCGAAGTACATCGCAGTGCTCGCACCCTGATATGTGTGTGTCTCCGCTGTCACACACTTGCAGCCACTGCAGTAGACAAACTCGAAACCCAGCGTTTCTGTTTTGGAAGAGACAGGGTTGTGACGCTGGTGATGTTTCTGGAAAGTTGTTCCTGGTGTTGGTGATCGGTTGGCAAGAGCTTGGCTAGAGAGACTGGTGTAGATGGCAGCTTCTTAAGAGTTGTTTGTGCAGGGAGTGTTAACTGCATTTGGGTTAGGCAGGTCAGTGAATGAAAAGTGAAGACCATGGCAAAACCAAGTTTCTTATTTTTATTTATGGTTATAACTTAACGAGCGTGGGGTTGAGGTTAACAAGAGGAGCATATTTTAAACAGTTTGGGCACCTATAGAGCCTCTTTAGCCTCTCCCGTCCCCTTAAAAAGTTAATGCCCATTTAGTACTTGCTTATTAAAATGGAAGGCAGTGAAATTGTAACTGAAATTGCTTTAATTATTTGATACTTTGATATCATGGATATGACTGATGCAGTACGGGACTTGGGACACTCAGTGCAAAGCGTCGTTAATATAGTAATAAGCAGATTCTTAATAGAGTTTTCAGGAAAATAATTCTATTCAATATGTATATCTCTGCATTTTAATCAACTGTGTGCGTGCGTGTGTGTGTGTGTGTGTGTGTGTTTAAGACTGCCCATATTTTCACGAGGTTTAGAAAGAAATGGAAGATTCTGGCCCATTTTCTGCATTCCTTTAGAAGTGCATACTGTGCATGTAGAGAGGAAATGCGTGATTGTTCCTTTGGTTCAGAAAGAGTTAAACACTAGAAAGACTGCCTATAGGAATATTCGGATAATATTCATAAGTGCGTACTTGTTTCTGAGAATGAGTAAGTTGGTAAAGAATTATCATGGAGATTTCAGCGTTTAAAAGGAAGTTGTTTTTTTTTTTCTTTCTTTTTTTTTGTCCATTTAGGAAAAAAAAAGTTTAATATTTTCCAGAATTCTTCATATGCGAAGCAGTCTTCTCTTTGTTTATAAGATTTTGGGATATATTAATACATCTTTGTTAATAGTGTTCTTATTGTGGTGGTAAATATCAACAGGAATAGCATTGAAAAGGGACATTTTAAGTTGCAATAAGGAATCTACTATATAGTATCCTGTGATGAGTCAGTATTACTGTTTTGACGTATCTTCGTAAGTACAGTATTAGCTTTTGTTTTCTCACAATATTTAAAGATAAGGAGAAGAACTAACTGGCAATCTAAGTTTGTAATGAACTTGAAAACATTGTATAGCATTATTTATAACACAAGTTAAATCACAAAGAGTTAAATATTGTTAGTATTATGTCAATTTTATAAATTTAAACAGAAATTATGGGGATATCATGCTTGCTGTTGATATTTACACAAATGTGTAACTCTATCATTGGGAAACTAGTTTGATGAAATTGTTTCTGTTTCAAGGTCTGGTTATATAGAATTTCCTGCCACTTTTCCTGGAAAATAAACTGCTTATATGTTAAATGTATTCTATTCAGTGATTGAAGGTCCTCATATCCAGGGTTTTTCCTGGGTTCCGTGTTTCATCACTCTGTATACTTTAATTATGATGGGTCCATCTGAAACATTTGCCATGTGTAGCAAATGGAACACTGGCAGCCATTGGGTTAATGCATTTTAAGATAGAAAAAGTTGTTATTTCAGAAATGTTTTCTGAGTTTTTAACTTTTTAGTTAGAATTCCAAGACAGAGAACATAGAAACAATTACTTTTAAGATAGTTAATAGTTACGGCCATTAAGATTTTTTATTAACTTGGCTTTTATTCTCTATTGTTTAAAAATGTATAATGGCTTAATTAAGGTGGCTTTTTATTTCGTTTGAATTTAAACTGTGTGACCAAAATGCAAAGTTGCACTGTATCCTGGAAATGAATTAGATAATAAGGATGCTACAGAACTTTATTGATTAGAATGAACTTCATGGATTCAGTACTTTAAATATCAATTGTACTTTACATTAATGAACATGTTTATTTACTTTATATGTAGCTCTGAAGGAAAATACGATAGTTATATTCTTAATACCAAAAATATTCAAGGGAGAAAAAGATGGAAACTACATGAATCTAAGATAATGAGCAACTCAACCAGGAGAGGTCATCACAAGACAAAAAGTAGCATGAAAATCTAGAGCTATCATTTTTCTTTGGTACACATTTTAAAAATGTAATGAGTATGCTAAAACTTTCTGTTCCTAAATACCTTTTTAATATGAGGGACAGAAGATATTTATTTCACAACAAATGCATTTCAAATATGTATTTGCTTATGACTTACTTCTTTTTCTCTGTCGACACACATATAAAAACTGTTAATACTATGTGTTGTACAAGCAGACTAGAATAAACTTGAAAACAAAGCTTATCACTATGGTTATGTAAAAATATAATCTAATTTCTTTGCAGATAGTGAAAATGAACTGCTGCTGAGCTGATGGAACGAATTGTGTATCTTCCCTTCCTGTAAATGTAGATACACGGTACACACGTGGGAAGTTTAAAGAAAACCTTTTACTCTTAGGGAGTTGCATTTATTTGAACACATTATAAAGATCCTGACGGTGCAGTTCTAAATGATTAGGAGTTCAAGCTAGCGTTTAATAAATTCACTTTTTAGAGTTAACTGAATTTTCACTGAGATAAATGATCTGTCATAAAGGCTAATTTACATCATTTCGTAGAACTATTAACCTATGATTTCATGACCATCACGTTTGGGAAATGTGTTTTGAATTGATTCAAATATTCTCTAACAAATATGATTTTATACATGTGTATATATACACACATTCATATATGTTTGTATAAATATATATGTATTTGTGTGTATATATTTGATAAAAACATTTGAATACATGTTATAAAGTACATAGATACATATTTAATATATCACATATATTGTATTGCAATATTATATGCAAAAATGTGCATATTTATATATTTTCTAAAACACCATTCAAGGGATTTAAGTTGTTTACAAGTTTACAGAGAGGTGTTTCCCAGTGCAATTATTTTAAGTAACGAATGCAACAATATTAAGCAATAGTATATTAGTCTATTTTCTCTTCCTCAATTCATACACTTCTGCCCAAATGGTATATTTTAAATGTAAAATATGAAAATGCATATAAAAACAAATACTGCTGGTTTATAGAGACCTTGAACATAGTAATGAATTTGTCTTAATAAAAACAATTTAAACTTAAAAGGAGCTTTAGGCAAGCAAAATTCATTGGTTGATAGAGTGTAGTACATTATTTACTTAACACAAACTAATAATATTATTATTAACGAATTGGAGAGAAATATATAATCTCGATTTTATTATAGGCACAGATATTCAGGAAATGAGAATCATTGTTCAAATTTTACTCTTTACCATCAATATATGGCAAAATTGGGTAAAAAATTAATCCACAAATTTAATTTAGGTCTTATTAACCTTTATGCAGTTATAAACCTACAACATATCATTTTAGATGATATCAAAGTTGTTTAGTACATATCATATTTTAAATCTTACAGTTATGTGCCCCATAATGACAATTTGGTTCAATGATGGACCACATGTATGATGGTGGTTCCATAAAATTATAATGGAGCTGTCATATAGAGGTTTGCCATTTTTCATCTTGTATATTATATTTTTACTGTATCTTTTCTATGTTTAGATATGATGAGATACACAAATAGGCATTGCATTATAATTGCCTATAGTATTCAGTATAACAACATGCAGTACAGGTTTGTAGCCCAGACACAACAGCCCATACCATACAGTCTATGCTATGTGTGTAGTAGGGTATACTATCTAGGTTTGTGATTGTGTACTCTATGATGTTGGCACAAGGACAAAATTGCCTAAGGATACATTTCTCAAAGTATATCCTTCTTGCTAAGAAATGCATGATGATATATGTTTTTTTGTCTATTTTAAGTGGCAAAACCTTTCAAGTTGTATGATTTCTTTTAGATTTAATTCACTATTCCTTATTAGTAAATTCTTCTAGACAAAAACTTAATCAAATCTCTTAAAGTTTGCAGAAAGCTTCTTGTCTTGTGAATCTTTTTTATGATTGAAAGAAAAGAAATGTGACATGTCTACACTTGTCTTCTCTTTTTAAGAAGTAGATTTTTGTATTTGTTGTAAATGGTATACAGAAGAAGGAGAGATCTAGGCTCAGAAATTCTTAATTCAAATGTGCTTTTCTTTAAAATATTAAACATATGGAGATCCAACTTGGGCAAGTTGTCTGTTTAGTGATTGATGTCAGTGGGATGAAGAAAAAAAACACGTACTTTAAAGATTTTCCCGTATCTAGTCCCGATTTGAGAAGTGCTTTACTTTATCATTTTTTACTACTTGCAAAGTTATAAAACAGGGTATATAGTAATTTTAAGCCTCAAAACCAGTGTTGTGTGAAATAAAATAAAATTTTATATTTATACAAGTATCTGAAACTGGCTGTTTTCTGTTTCTAGAGAGATGCATATTTTAAGATAAGTAGTTATCAGAAACATAAGGTATATTTCTACAACCAACTAATATTGGGCTGCTGAATAAATTATATGCTTATTTTTGCCATTTTAATAAGCAAGAATAATGATGCAATCATTTGAATACAGCTGTTAATTTTCAAATGAAAGCCTTGAAAAGAATACTTGTAACAGAGTGATTCACTAAAACACTGGATTTTCCCATCTCCTGGGCTCTATAGAACCTATATGTTTTAGTTCTGAGCAGATAAGGATGTTGGAATGTGGAGGTGCTTCCTCTTTCTCCATCCTAACAGTTCCTTTTATGGAAAGAAAAGTCCATCTATCACACTCTTAGAGTCTATGTGTACAGTTCATTCATTCCTTCCTATGTTAGGTAGAGTTACTTACCTATTTGGTGACTATGGGAAAATTACCTAGATGTGCTTAGCTCAGCGCCTGCTTTCTCCTTCCAGGCTGCCTGCAGAAAGAAAAGATTCTGCTGAATGATAGATAAAAGTAGGCTTTGCCTCTGCACTAATAGTGATAGCACGAAGAGACTTATGGTGTTTGGTTCTTCCTATGGCTTGAGACTCTGTTTAATTTTAGAAATAAGGTTAATGAATCCCACTGTATCACACATGTAAGCCTTATTCTTTTGTATCAGCAATACTTATATAAAGAATGTTATTTCCTCTCTGCGAGTTATTTTCTAATCTAGAACTCAGAGAAGGGACTGACATTTACTGTACTCACTAAAATCACAAATTGCCAACAATAAGATTGATATTAAACTAAATGAACATGAAATACTTTCTGCATAGTTTAGAAACCAGTAAAGAATAAGACTTGTTTTTTCTATTTGATATTGAGTTGAAGATTTGGCGTTATTCTGGTTAGGACTTCCAAACCCTCCCATTCATTCATTCATTCATTCATTCATTCATATTCCTACCAAGTGCTGTTAGTGGTATTATTTTATAGAGATGCTTAGAATACCATTTATTTATCTGTAGTAAATAACATCATCACTTAAAATACAGCCTATTTACAAACTTTAGCCAGTACACATCCAATTTCATCCTGTCCATGTAACTATTTAGTAAATTATATATACCTTTAGTTGGCTGTTACTTCATGATCCTTCTGTAAAATCATGAAGGTTAAATGTTTTAAACCAATTATTCTTTCCAACAAAGAATTTGCACTTAGAAGACAAAGTTGATTCTTTCCTCAATTGTAAGTTTTGAAAAACATCTTCTTAAACTTTTCTTTAGTTCACTTTGGAGGCAGCTATTCATAATAACAGCTTGAAGTAACTGATTTTTTATGACACTGCAGATTTTAAAGCCTCCCCTGATAGTAGGAAATCTAGACACAAAGATGTGGTTGTTGGCTCTGAATTTGCTTGCTGAAGATCACATATTTTTGGTATACTGTAAAAATGTTGAAAAAATACAGAGGAGCTCCTGGGGGCCATATACTGTATTTACCTTATGATTTAGGTTTGCTTGAAATACCCTCATAAACATAAATAGTGGTATATGCTTTAATGTTTTTATGTTTAGGAAAGAGGTGAAATTAGATCCTGAGAATACTTTTACCAGGAAAAATTCCGCAAACATATATAAGTTTTTCCTTACATTTTCTAGTACATTCGCACCCTTCTTCATCTGCACTGGGATGGTGATCGGGAATGTGAATCATAGAAAATGGCAGGCAATAGAGGTGTGACCTGCATATGCACTGTCAGAGTCACTAAACCTGTGTTGTGTGGGACATCTAAGATGGAATCAAGTTATGTAAAGTTTAATTAAATTCAGCAAGGATTTGCTCACCTCTATGCATTAGATGTCATATTGAAATAGTATGTGAAAAGGAAAATCTTACCTGGACTCATAATTTTTATTTACTGTTATAATGTCATCTATGCTGTTCAATTATGGTATTATGTGAAAGGAATACATGGAAAAAATTAATATGCACAGTTTGTATTGTTAAAAAACAGTCTATTAAGTGGTGAAATACCATGATATGCCAAATAAAATAATACCTCTAAGAAAATTCTCTTAAAATTAAAGGTGCTTCTACTTTTAATAGCAAAGGCTTGAAACCAACCCAAATGCCCATCAATGATAGACTGGATAAATAAAATGTGACACGTCCACACCATAGAATACTATGCAGGCATGAAAAAGGAGTTCATGTCCTTTGCACGGACATGGATGAAGCTGGAAACCATCATTCTCAGCAAACTAACACCGGAACAGAATACCAAGCATTGCATGTTCTCACTCATAAGTGGGAGGTGAACAGTGAGAACACATGGGCACAGGGAGGGGAACATCACACATGGGGCCTGTTGGGGCGTGCAGGGCTACGGGAGGGATAGCATTGGGATAAATACCTAATGTAGATGACGGGTTGATGGGTGCAGCAAACCACCATGGCACATGTATACATATGTAACAAACCTTCACGTTCTGCACATGTATCCCAGAACTTAAAGTAAAAAAAAAAAATTAAAGGTGTTTATTGTCACTTCTGTATCATAGACTCAAGTAGTTACTTTGAACTAGCAGAAAACACCTGTGGATTAAATTTTGTCACTGTTAACTCATTTTTCTAAGCAGTAGCCTCTTAATGAGAACCAAATTATTAAGTAACATTATAAGTACAGACTATGTGTGTATATATATTTTATTTACATATATATATATATATGTCTTTTTCAGACATTGGGCAAAAATTCATAAACAGAACTACATGAAAATATTTCAGCCTAATTATGTCACATAGTGAAATTATAGCATATTTTATGGGTCTTATTTTTAAAATTTATTAAGTACATGTTAAATAATGGCCTGTGATGCATTAAATTGCTTAATTGCTAATAAATTCTAATTTAAAATGTAAATTTTTACATAGTGTATTTGAAACTTTTTTTGTTCAAATAAAAATAGTCTGGAAAACAAAATATGACTATCAGGTTTTTAGAATATGAGAATGATTATATTAATGTTTTTAATGTCAACCAACTGAAGAACTCATGATTCAGTCATTTTTTTCTGTGTATTCATAACAACAATAACACAATGAGTTTGATGCCACCATCAATACTAATGTTAATAATTCATCATGGTATTTTATTCAGTGGATTTAAATATGACCATAGAATCTTTTTCCACACAATATGCGAGACAACCATGTATAATCCCATCAGATTTGGTATTTAGAATAAAACTTTATTTTTTTACTCAAGTTACATATAGTACCAAAACCAGCAGATTTTCAGCTAATAAAATACACGTATGATTTAAATCACTTGGTTAATGTCCTCATACCTCAAGAATATGTTAAAACGTATGCTTAACTTATAGAAGAGATTTTTAATGGCAGTAATGATATTTCCAAAAATGAAATTTCATCATGCCTCATGCACTTCTGTAGTATATGTAAGTTTTATTTAAACACCTTAACATAAGCATTTAAGTTATTAAGTTATGACTAGTTAAAAGGGAATGCTAGCACAGTTAATTGTGTTTTTTGTATGTCCACAGTACGGAATTAAGAATAACTATTTTATTGTGTCAGTTGACAAAAACAGTACTGTATCAGAGATAAAAATGTGCCATGGTTGGGTATTAACATTGCTTCTACCATTAAGAACATAAGCAAAAACAACCTTATTCCAAGCTTCTAGATACTGAGGGGGTTATGTTTGTGGAATTGATTCCAAAGACAGGGATGCTTGATCAAAAAAGATGTATAGTTTTTGGTTAATAAATGCTGCCTGATTGAGTTCCACAAATTCTGCAACAATTTAAATTTTCAGCATCAATCAACCTTTTCTAGAACTCCAGGCAGCAGTACATGTTATACTTATAAAATATTCTGCTTGTATTACATAAATTTTAGCTAATATTTGTTGTGTTGACTTCTTCTTAAATCTTTCTTCCCAGCCTTTCAAATCAGGCACTACTCTTTATGTGTACTAGGTCATTGATTTCTTGTAACAGTGCTTCAGTTTGCAAACGAAAAAATCAGAGACACGTGGAAAAGTAACTTACCTGGGCCACCAGCTTGGCCTATTCCCAGATCCTGTGCTCTTTACCGTGGCACAGCTGGCTGAGAGTGAAGTGCTGTCTCCGTGTTCACGTTCTCTAACTAAGAAGTTTCAGCTTGCATCTAGGCAACATTTTAAGGCTTGATTGCTTGTATATAAAGGAAAAAAACATATTGGCATAATGTTTCTATCTTATTGTTTACTTATTCCTTGATGACTTTGTTATATGTTCTGGAGACTTAAAAATTACATTGGTAAACAATGAAGAAGTATATTTGAAACAAAGAGAGGAATGCAGCTCTTTCAATGGTAGCACATTAAATCAGAATATATAATATGTCATTTGTGTTCTTCTTCACAATAAGGTACTTTTACAATGTAGTTCTATCATTTGAGTACTACTGAAATACATGTAATAGTCACGTAGTGAAAACATTTACATAAAGCTCTGTAAAATATTCCTTAAAATGCTTTGTCAGGTATAAATAAAAGCTGTTTTAAAATCAGTTCTCATGAAAGGTTGAAGCCTGAATCTAAAACTGTAAATATGATTGCTATTACTAAAGTTAAAAGATGATCATTGTTTAATCTATAGGCACAGTTTTGAGTGTTCATTTCATACAATATCTAATCCATAAAGCTTTCTTTGAGAGTGCTGCTGAGAAAATCACTTTTCCTTTTGCTTTCATGGCAGTGGGAAAATATTTGTCTTTAAAATATTTGCCAGTCCTAATCTTAAATATTTCTTGTATCCACCCCTTGCTCTCCGTTCCTATCACAGCTTCTATAGTTAAGATTTTCAGCATTTCCCTCCAGGCATTAATTTAGTAGCCTCCTGGTATGTCTCCCTGATTCTAATCTTTCCCCCTCTAGTTTGTCATCTATATCTATGCCAGAAATACTTTCCCAAAACACAAATCTTGTTATAGTACTACATTTCTCTAGTTCTTCCCTATCTCTTAAATTTAGTCTCCTCCTAACCCAACACTTGCACTCTATAATCTAACCAACCATACTGAGATCTTTGCAGCTTCTCTAACACAACACGCTGTTTCGAATCATATTTCTCTTACGCCTTCTTACATTTTGTCCCCTCCTTTCACTTTTCCTGTTTTATCTATGCTGATTTAGAGGAAACTCATTGATGGTCCGAGCCTCAGAATCTTGGAGCAGATTGACGTATCACCACCTCCCTGTGGATATTTGCTCTAATCACAGGTGAAATACTAAGACGCAGCAGACAAATTCTTTGGTTTCTGGACTTAGAAGGAACACAGTGATGACAAATAATGAAAACCACCTCGAATCATCTGATATTAAAGTGAGAAATTACCCCCAAAGTGTCGACAACAGAAGGAAGGCGAGAAATATATTTTAAAAGAAAAAACCACAAATATTTTCCTCATTTGATAAGTAAATGTGTATCTATCAAAAGGGAAATTTGAAACCATGCTATGAAAGCTTATGACTTCTGCAACCCTTTTTCTACAGGATTTTATTTTAAAAGATTTTCTGTGCTTTTCTTAAGCCACATGGCTGGTTACATGCCTTTAAACCAGAGCCTGATTGTCCTTTCCAGAAGCTATTATCTTAAGAATTATTTGTTATCTACATGCAAATTAAAGACATGTGTCAACAAAATAATTATTGCACCTAACAAGTACTTTAAATAGAGTACTTAAGATGTCACCAAATTTTCTAAATGATAGCCGTAGCTTCCGAAAAACTTGATAATTATATGTATTTAGTGTGTAATAATCCAGCAGATGAGTTGATATTGTTGAAGTTGTTATGAAATGTCAATGAATTTCATTTCCATTTTTAATATGACAAAAATATAATTTCGTAATTACAAAAATAGGTACTTCTATTCTATTTGTTTATATTTTAAATTCTCTCTTCATCCTTACCTTTGCAGCTTAGTACACACTTCTCAACCATTTCAAAGTCGGCCAGTCTAGCTAAGCCTGTTTCAAATTTTATATTCTTCACAATGATCCCTGCAGTGGATGCCTACTAAAAACACAATAAGGACTCTTTTCTGTTAGTCCGCAATCTGCATGAGCAGAGCCTCTCCTTTTTCCCTTAGGGTGATAGATATTAGGGAATGGTTGTATTAAAGGAACTAGACTTTACTAAACATGTTTCATCATACTAGGCACTGTACTGGTTGCATTATACCATTACATGAAATGAGCCCAAATACCTCTCTGCTGTAATATTCAAAGTATAAGGATGCTCAAACATTTTAAAGCTCACTGGTTCCATTTTTATACAGTTCTTACTTTCGTCAAGTTCTTCCCTTACATTGACACAGATTTACAGTCCCATAAATTCCAGCCGGTAGTTCTAGTTGGGCTTCTCATATAATAAAAGCTTAATATTAACCCAATATTCTACTGCTGTAAAATACTTGAAGACAGACATCACAGAATCTAATTAAATATAATTTAATACTTGGTCACTACTACTTTTATAGATACCTAACTAATAACTTGAAGACAAACACGTTCCTTAAGATAAAATGCTGTGATTTGTATTTACTTATATCCTCCAAATTACCCAGATATTTCCAGGTACACAACCAGTGTTAAATCCTGGTATTACAGAAAAAAAGTTGCCTTAAAACTGACATGTCTGTATGAGTCAAAACCAAAAATGAAACAAAGAAATATTTAAGGGGACTGTTGTTTAAAAGTAATAGGACAATTCCAGTTATTTTAAAGGATAGTTTATACTTATTTGCCCAATGTGAAATAAAACATTTTTAAGTCTTAAATATTATCTACTCTTTGCCCAAAGTATATTAGAAAAGTATTACTGCAATTTGAGTAGTCTTCATGTTGTGAGAAAATAGGTAATTATTATATGCGATAATCTGAGGCATTTTAGTTTTACAAAGACTGTATAATCACCGCACATATAAATTTTTGGAATTTAAAATGTGTTGTTGGCAAAATCAGAATCCTGTATCTACTTTCAAAGAGAGATTTCAGAATATTGCAAATAAAAATGACATTGTTTCTTTTATCAAATTGGCATCAATAGGACCTTTTTTTCAAAAAAGCTTTTAGATCTGCTATTTGTTCATTTATACGTGTGTAATTACAGTATTTAGAGGATCTCTCATACTGTGCTTGTTTCCACATATGGATTTCAGAGGACAAAGTCTCAGGTGGTGGAGCTAGAGACAAACCATGCCAGCTACTCAAGCACTTCCTTCCTGGATGTGTGCTCCTTAAGAAATGGGTCAAGAGGGACTACGCAGAAACATGCATTGAGCATCAGCTTGTTTTGGAACGATTAATCATCTAGGCCTGGAACTAAAAGTATCTTCCAATTATTTTGTTTATTATCCACTTTAGCAGCTTCCACATAACACATTCAGTTTTCTAAATTTTAGTTTAAAAATTGCCATTTAATTCTATGCTTCTATGAAGTCACATATCCTACTTATGCTCTCTAAATTTCAAAATTATTTGCACTGTCCATTTTCTAATATTTTATCTTAATAATGGACCTTAAATTTCTCTTTTATTGAATAGGTATGACAAAATAGAAATTGAAATTATTGAATCATTCCAGTTAGTCCAGAGGTAAGGTCATCAGTGAGTGATGAAGGAATCCCTTTCTATTATAACATGTTAGCTAAAACCTAAAGAAAAAGCCAAGCAAACAGCGGGAAAAGACTGTTCCAAGAAAACGAGGACAACTTCACAATTCCAACACTGGCCAAGTTTGGAAGTCACTTTGATGAGGAAATATTTAGTGGTTTTGGAATTAGTCTTCTGTTAAACATATAATGAAAAGAAAATTTTGAAAGAGTAAATTATCCCGCTTAATTGTCTATCAGCAAATAGAAAACAAATTTTCACTGGTTAGAAATGTAGGCAGTCGGTCTGGGTCCAGTGGCTCATGCCTGTAATCCAGCACTTTGGGAGGCCGAGGTGGGCGGATCGCCTGAGGCCAGGAGTTCGAGACCAGCCTGGCCAACATAGTGATACCCCATATCTACTAAAATTACAATTAGCAGAGCATGGTGGTGTGTGTCTAGAGTCCCAGCTAGTTTGGAGGCTGAAGCAGGAGAATCGCTTGAGCCCAGCAGGTGGAGGTTGCAGTGAGCCGAGATCACGCCACTGCACTCCAGCCTGGGTGACAGTGTGAAACTCCATCTCCAAAACAAAAAACAAAAGAAAAAGAAAAAAAGAAAAAGTATAGGCAGTAAGCATTTCTTATCTTTGATAAGACAGAATAATATACATTTTACCAGTTTTATTAAACATAAGCATCATGAAAGCTGTATGATCCATAGATGCGCTTGACTGTCTGCCAAATTGTATATCTCAGGGGTTCCCAACCCCAGTGGGTTCCTGTTAGGAACTGGGCCGCACAGCACGAGGTGAGCAGTGGCCTGGGGAATGAAGCTTCATTTGTATTTCCAGCTGCTCCCCATCGCTACCATTACCGTCTTAGCTCCACCTCCGGTCAGATCAGCGGCAGCATAAAATTCTTACAGAACGTGAACTCTATCTTGCTGTTCGTGTTAGGGATCCAGGTTGCGTGTGCCTTATGAGAATCTAATGCCAGATGATCTGTCACTGCATCCCATCACACCAGATGGGCTCATCCGGTTGCAGGGAAACAAACTCAGGGCTCCCACTGATTCTACGTTATGGTGGGTTGTATAATTATTTCATTACATATTACAATGTAATAATAATAGAAATAAAGGGCGCAATAAATGTAATGCACTTGAATCATCCTGGAAACAACCCCTCATCCCCTCCCAACCCCCAACCCCCATCTGTGGAAAAATTGTCTTCCACAAAACCAATCCCTGGTGCTAAAAATGATTGGGACTGCTGGGCTATCTAGAAAAAAGCATATGCATTGCTGTACATGGAATTCACTGCACAGATTTAGGTGTGGGGAGGGATAATTGTGGGGAGGTATAGTGGTTTTTTTTTTTTGGTGTATTTTAAAGTATATTCAGTCTTAAAAGGATTTTGAAAAATTATATCTGTTTCTATTTGGCTTCCTTTTGTTGTAGGTGTATGATTATGTAAACCAAAAACATTTGAAATCTACTTTAATTCAGCTTGAAATGTAAGATTTGATTAGGCCAACTTCATCAAAGCAAGCAAAAATTGGAATACTATTATGTGTTTTATAAATGTATGCATGTATTTATTTATTGATCCATCATCGATTAGTTTAAAATATTAGGTATCTTCTCTATGGCAGGGTGCCCAACTCTCTTCATTATCTGTGGCAATTTGTCTCCATCGTCCAAGCTAATCTCCATGTATGTAAGAGATAAATAGTCCTTTACTATGAATGGGTATCCTGTCCTACGAGCTCCTAAAATAAAGATCGCTGCAATCTAATGTTCTATAGCATTGCTGAAAATTATTTTTATAGTAGTTACTTGCTGAAATGTATTGACATTGATTTGGTAGATGTATTAACGGTGTTTGAGAATAGTCTACATATTCTTTGGGGAAAGTATTTTGCAGTGGTTATTAGCACACAGGCATTTGTCTCAGAATAGCTGGGGTTTGGTTGTTAGCTCTGTTCCTGGGTCACCTTGGACAAATTATCTAAACTTTTGAGACCCAGATTTCTAACATGCAAAATTGCAAAATAAAGGCAACTTATCAAAGGCTTGCTGTAGGATTCAATACAGAATGTGCAGACACAGGCACATGATGGTAATCGATTTTAACGATTTTTATTTTTTGTTATTTTAAAATGCATTAAATATTTATTATACAGTTTCCATGGGTATAATACTAGAATAAGGTCTATAAAAAGTCTTGAAAAATAATTTGTAATTGCGTCTTACATTTATTTCGGGAATGTATTTGGGAAGCTAGAAATTACAGTTTCGCAGAATTAGCAAAGATTAGACCAGTATATTATCTAATGTCCACATAGTAACTCATGTAAATGGCCAAAAAAGAGAGAAAAATATCATTCAAATACATTAAGAAAGACTTAATTGAAGGAAAGATGGCATATAAAATCTATGTTAATTGAATTTTTATATTTTCATATTATATGCAACAATATATGATATTGCTATATTTTACCAAAAGGCATGCTGGTTAACTAAAGTCACTTAATAGAAAAGTATACTCAAATATTATAAAACACGATAAAAACTATTAAATACTGCAAAATATCTACTTAATATAGATTATTTTACAGTGTAGTAGATATTCAATTACCTTACTCATGAATGTTTCTGAAAAGTGACATTTGCAAATTGGAGAGCTTTGTGAGCATGAAGAACACATCCAAATGCATAAATGTTTTTACCCTAACTTGTTGGCCATATGTGTAGATGATATAAAGCTTGCTTTTTGAAATGCCATGGAAAGTATAGAAAGAAATTAGACATTTATTTCTCACTTTTGAATTTGAGACTATCCAAATAATTAGAAAAGCTGAGACATCCAACAGTGGAAATTATTTTAAATCCTTAAAAATACTGTTCAGATGTTTTGGAGGTTTGACTGAAACCAGGAGGTTTATAGACATTGTTTGCATTATTAAAGAAAACATTTGACTGTGGTAGGCTCTGGAGATTCCAAAAGCTTGGGATACAAGGTCTCTGTCCTAAGTGTTTTATAATCTCTAGAAAGGCAGAAAATATTTATAATTAGAAATTTATGTTAAGCAACTTTATGTGTAATAAAAACCTTGTGGTTTTCTTGCAAAGGTCTAGGCAAAATTAACAATAACCTTTTGTTACATAGATAATGAAGGCATGAATTAGAAATGATAGGATCATTAAAAATGATGATGAAAATTGGTCACTGGAAAATTATATTCTGGGATGTATACTAAGGCCCTATTGATAAGTCATAGTGAATTCTAGTCATTCTATGTCCTGGGATTTAGGCAGAGCTCTCGGGCCTGTCTGTGAGACCCATGACTGTGCCCTGCTTTGCAGCCAGCCTCAATTGGTGTCAGAGATTGGTAAGGTATTTGTATAACGTTTTATTTTTATTTTCATTCTTTTTTTTACAATTACAAAACTTCTGGAAATAGAGACTGAAAGGCTTAGGATAAAGTCAATTAACTTGGAAAACATTTGTCTTTTTCCCTCCTCAATTTTTGAATATTCTTTTCAGTAAAGGGAGAAGACATTACAATTTCATTTATAGGAAAAGAAAGAGAATGAAGATCAGCGCTCTGGTTTCTACCTCTGGGAAATGTTGAATAAATCTCAATATCTCTTGCCGTTTACTTTGCTCTGGTTTCCTCATTTTACTCCTGTGCCCTTCTCTTAACTATTCCTATCAGCTAGGAAGATAGGCAAAGGTGAGGGAGAAAGACAGGGTACACTAGGGAGAGAGAAAGCACTGGTCCAGGCATCTTCAAACACTAAATATTGGCAATAAGGAAAAATATCAGGACTGTTTTATATCAAATAATCCATTGTTCTTTCTCCCTGGACCCCAAGCACAAAGAAGTTAAACACTGCTTTTTATTTCAAAATTTATTATTTAATGCAATGACACAAAATGCATTTAAATCCAAAAGAAATTCAGGATAATTGAGCAATAGTCACTCCAAAATATCTTTCAATAAAAGTCTAATTTTTAACTGTAGACGAAAGACTGGCATTGTTAAATGAACCTTTCAGTGCTTTAGCATATAGTTATATTGCATGCCTGTGGTTTCCAGAAGTTTATATTAATTTTTATAGTTATATCATAGTTAATATGTGTTGCCTAAATAAATTTAATATGGAAAAAGGAACATTTGTTTTATTATGTTAAAAAGTTATTTTGTTTGTGGATGATATTTTCTACATGAGATATAGTTCAAGGGTTACTTAGAAATGTCACCACTGGCCAGGCACGGTGGCTTACACCTGTAATTCCAGGACTTTGGGAGGCCAAGGCAAGAGGATCGCTTGAGGCCAGAAGTTTGAGACCAGCCTGGACAACATAGCAAGACTTCCTCTCTACAAAGAAATATTTAAAAACTAGCCAACTATGGTGGTGTGTGTCTGTCGTCCTAGCTACTCGAGAGGTTGAGGTGGAGGGATTGCATGAGCCCAGGAGTTCGAAGCTACAGTGAGTAATGATTACACCACTACATTTCAGCCAGCTGAGATAACAGAGTGAGAGTCTGTTTCTTAATAATTTTTTAAAAAAGAATTTAGGTCAGTAGTAAAGTTTGTGATAATTCAATTATATTTAGGTTAGAGAATTTTGCTAACGAAAAAATAACTTTGATAATTTAACACATATGTATGTTATTGAAACAGCAAGCATTTTTAAGAGGCAATTTTCTAAATAACCTTTGTTTCAAAGTGTATTGTTTATTGCTGTTAGTTTGTTTTCACACTGCTATAAAGTAGTGCTAGAGACTGGGTAATTTATAAAGGAAAGAGTTGTAATTGAGTCACAGTTCTGCACGGCTGGGGAGGCCTCAGACAACTTACAATCATGGCAGAAATCAAAGGGGAAGCAAAGGCACGTCTTACATGGTGGCAGATGAGAGAGAAGAGCATGAAGCAGGAGGAGCCCCACACTGAAGAAACAACCAGATCTTGTGAGAATTCACTCACTATCATGAGAACAGTGTAGGGGAACCATCCCTATGATCCAATCACCCCCAATCAAGTTTCACCCTTGGCACTTGGGGATTAAGAGGGTTACAATTCAAGAAGAGATTTGGGTGAATTCACAGAACCAAACCGTTATCAATTGCTGACTTTAAAGAAAATGAGTAATGTTCTTTCCAATTTTAACATACATTCACATAACGTTTTTTGAGAGTATAACTGTAACCCAATATTTACAATATATTTGTAGTTATTTTTTAATGTGAACAAAGGTAATATGACTCATATTCTTAAGAATTTACTTTTGGCATTATTGTGTTCTACTGTTTCAAAAGTTTGCTTATTTTAATAAGATTTCAATTATTTGTGTTGTTACATACATTGGGATAGATAGTGACTGAAGTTTATCCTCTCATTTAATTTATTTTTCATCGTATAAATGTAAGGTGTACAATATAATATTTTGATATCCAGAGTAAACTGATTACTAAAATCAGAATATTAATATATTATCTCCCACAGATTTTATTAAAGATGTATGCATTTATAAGCTGCCAACAAGTCCAAAGATTGTTTTAAAATGTACCTTTCATTCTTATTGCTGTGCGACTTCCTGGGTTCCATGCCAATTGTTTGTGTTTAAGGAATGTAGTGTTATAACAAGATTGTTTCAGAACTTGAATAATATGCATCTTCAGATAGAAACTTCTTATAGGTCTTGCTTTATAATTTGTAAAATTTCAGCATCGTTGCAGCTTAACTTTGCAAGATACACCAAAGGCTTAGGCTTCATCTAATTTGACATAAAATAAACAATAACCAGCAAGTACTAGATGATTATGCATCTGATATGGTTTGGCTCTGTGTCCCCAAACAAATCTCATCTTGAATTGTAATTTCCACGTGTGGAGGGAGGGAGGTCATTGGATTATGAGGGCGGTTCCCCCATGCTGTTCTCGTGATAGTGAGTGAGGCTCGGGAGATCCGATGGTGTTGAAAGTGGCCGTTGTTTCCCGTGCTGGAATTGAGTCTCTCCTGCCGCCTTGTGAAGAAGGTGTCTGCTTCCCCTTCCGCCACGATTATAAGTTTCCTGAGGACTCCCCGGTTATGTGGAGCGGTGAGTCAATTAAACTTTCTTTGTTTATAAATTACCCAATCTCAGGTAGTTTATCTTATTTTTTTTTGAGACGGAGTCTTGCTGTGTCGCTCAGGCTGAGTGCAGTGGCCGGATCTCGGCTCACCACAAGCTCCGCCTCCCGGGTTCCCGCCATTCTCCTGCCTCAGCCTCCGGAGTAGCTGGGACTACAGGCGCCGCCACCTCGCCGGGCTAGTTTTTTTGTATTTTTTAGTAGAGACGGGGTTTCACCGTGTTAGCCAGGATAGTCTCGATCTCCTGACCTCGTGATCCGCCCGTCTCGGCCTCCCAAAGTGCTGGGATTACAGGCTTGAGCCACCACGCCTGGCCTAAAATACGTTCTTTACAGATGATCAGTTTACTTAGAACACAAGCCAACAAGTGGTCATGCATGGATGTCTGTTGGCCTTGAGTAACAGCACTGGCCACTGCCAGAGCTGGTATTGTGGAGGTTGGTGTATAAAGAGTAGGAACTTCATAGAACAGCATTTATCATATGCCAATATGCATATAAACTACCTGGAAGATTCTGATTCAGTAGGTCTGGAGTGGAACATATAATGTAACATTTCTAATATGCTCCCAGATGATGCTAATGCTGAGACTGATCCGTGGACCACACATTGAGTAGCAATATTTAAAACTTTGAATCTATCATGAAAGATACCTTCAAAAATTTCCTGCTTATTTTAAAATTAGGAAGCACACTTTAGAGGAAGAAAACTTAAAAAATATATAATTATGATGTCTCATTATTAAGTATTTTGGGTATAAATAGAAGGTATAATAGTGTAGTTCTATGACATGATTAGAGGGAAAATAATTCAAAAAGATGTAGATACTCCACTAACTAGTTGGATAGCCTTAGACAATGTATACAATCTCTTGAAGTTTAAGTTTTTGTAGTTATGAGAGAGTAAAACTAGATTATCTCTAAAATCCATTCCAGTTTTTAAAATCTGTGATTCTAGTCTCCTAGGCTTCTGAGTCAGAATGGAGAAGCACCTCTTATAAACCTCAGTCTTGCTTTTATATCTGACTGGAGATTTGGTATGCAGTCTCCAGGTTATTTGTGAAGTTTAAATAATGTTATGCATATGAGGTGCTTAACAAATTGCCTTACCAATAACAAGTGCCTAATTAATATTATTAATGTTACTTATTGACAATATTATTACACAGCTTAGTAAAATTGAATCTTAGAAAGTGAGGTAACTTCTTCTTGGACATACAACTCTCTAGACATATGCTAAATCACAGTATAATAACAAAATACCTATGCAGTTGATAATATATTAGAAATATACCTTTAAATAAAGTCAGTGGTTATAATGAAATAAGAAAAATACCAAGGAAGAAAAAAATACTTGTCTCTTTATGTTCAAACTGGTAAAATTCCATCAAAATCAAGCTAATCAATTACCCAAATAACTCTGTCCTCTTGTTTGATACTGTGTCTGCATACTCCTTTTTATTCTAATGTAATAGTGAGAATATTGGCTTACCAATATGTAAATACCCCCGAGTTATATTGTACGATGTTGTGTTTGTAAAGCACACATTCATTTACTAAAATTATTCGTTGTTTACTATTTACATCTATTATCTCTACTGATAAAAAGCATTTCCATTCATGAGCAAATGTATCAAAAAAAGTCTAAGAAGATGAGCAGATTGATCAGTGTACTCTATGACCTTCTTAATAGTAACTGAGTGTGATTTTTACATTGTATGCTACCAGAAATCACCACATGTAGCATGGCAGATGGCTGCCAATAGTCTTGTTATCCTTCCATAAGTTACGTGGCATTTATGCCATTAGGGTGATTTTTCAGTTTAGAAAAGACAACTAGGGATCAGTCTTTTCTATGACGATGGACTCACAAGGGACCTCAAAACTTTACCATGAACATATTTTATATCTTAAGTTATCTTCCAGAGACTTCGAATGTTTGAAGCTGGTTGAGGTGGGAAAGTCAGGACAGAAGAGGGAGTAGAGCACACCTGCTCTAAGTATAGGCACTTCAACGTTTAGAGGAAATCAGTGTGGCTGGAGGGGTACCAGGGCTGGTAGCGAGCTCATGCTGTGCTCTCCCAAGAGGTTTGATGCTACAGAAACTCAGAGTTGGTGTGATTGTTGGTTAGTCTGGTGTGGTTTGGTTTGATTCTTTAGTAGGTGGGACCCCCTAAGAACCTGAATAATGTCCCCATGCACTAGTTCTGTAAACGTGGAAGCAGGTGGTGGCAGTTGAGTGACTCACACTCATTTAGGTTGTAAGCCAGCCCTTTCATTCAATATCCAGCAATTCGATTTCTACTGTTGGGTTTACATTACTTTACTAGTCTGGGGCCTTCTTAGAAGTGTCAAAATAGCAAGTGCCACTGTTGGTGGTGAATTCCCAGCAAAAGAAACAGATGGAATGTTTTAGCACCAAGTTGTGTGATTTGAGATTAAAATGCTCTGCATGGCTATTCCTCATGATGGCACTTTTGAGTGATTACTATAGGAAAAACAACTGTTAAACCTTGAAAAGGGGAAAATGTTGAATACAGCTCAAATGCTCCATATCAACCACTCAGTTATTCACCTGTGTTAGATATTTCCCAACTTTTCTTGGGGTCTCCTTTATGGAGCAGCCTTTGTCAAGTCTCATAAAAGCAGAACTTATATACTTCTACAGTATGCAATATGAATTTTATATTTTGATTTGCTCTGAAACTTTGTTTTCTCTTGAGACTAACCAGTAAATCAAAGTGAATATTTTTTCAATGTCAAAGTTGTTCTATAAGTATAATTTTTAAAGTTCTTTCAGGCCATAATATATGCCTTTGGAAAAGTTAATATATTATTGAAATATCTACTTATTTCATCTGCAACATGAAAATAGGAATGTTTCATCTGTCCTTAAAAGCAAAGTGAAATATTTGCTTCTTTTGAAATGTCTGTGGCAATTTTTTTTTCTTTTGCATGTTCTGCAATGCAAAGAAATATTTAGGACTTAAAAGAAGAAGGTGAGCTGCTTGATTATGCTGTACTAGTAAACTGTGAATTAATGCTATTTACGAATTATAATTAAAAGCCTAAGAAGAAAATGCATGTATGATTTTATTTAAAGAAAAGTCTGTGCATAAAAACACTCATGGAAGAGTTATTTTCAATTTAAAAAATACATGATTATTGTGTACCATAAAATAGATGATTTTGTGTACCATAAACTACTATAGTAATTTGCCAAGAGATAAGACCAAGGTTAATTTTTTTCAAAAGTAACATTTAATTATAATTTAAATGAAATCACTTTGAATAAAACCGTAATTTAAAATTAGCCTTTCAATCAAAAGGTTTTTATTTTAAAAATAAATATGTAGAATAGAATTATATATGCTTAATATTTAATTCTTTAAAAGTTTACTGAAAGGTCATCTAGTTACTTCTTAATGAGCATCATATTTAAATATGTTTATAACGAGGTTTGGGTTTTTTTATTCTTTTCAAATTATGCTTAAATATTTTTCAGTTAAATTTGTTTTTTTGCAAACTTCATTCCTTGCATATCATGAGGCTAAAGCCAGATATATGACATAATATAAGAAAAGCATCCTAAGAGAGAAAAAAGAAAACGTTCTCAAGCTCTAAAACTATAAAATTTTAAGTATAAATTGATGAAAAATGTCATGTATTTTAGCATTTTTTTGTCTGGGAATTCTATGAATAAGTAGGTGCAAAATGTTACTGTGTGGAAAATATAATGTACTTTGTGCACTGAATTTTAAAATGACATGGAAGGTCTGAAGAATACAGAAAGGTTGACAGCTCGCCACAAATGTATTAAGTATATTCAGGTTTTTATCTCAAGTTTTTTTAATTACTTGAGTGTTGGTATTGATAAATTCGTTGTTGTTATTACTGAGAACTTAATATGTTACTATATGGCTTTCCTAAGTTCTCTTTCAATATTACTACTAAATTTGTAAGTGATAAGTGAGCGTTCAATGAACTTATATGTTGAACAATACAGACAATATCATTCACAGGTATTAGGGCCATTTCAGTAGGAGTAAGAAATATAACCTTTGGACATGCAGACCTTGGAGTCCGTTTCAGTTTGACTAATCAACATGTTCAGTTTATAACATGTCTGATCCTCTATATCTCTTTTTAAGAATATATGTGTTTGTGTGTGTGTACATGTGTATGTGTAGGCAGATTTTATTTAGTTGATATCATGAGGAAATCTGTTGCTCACATAGTTGACATTTCTTTATAAATACAACTCACCTCATCAAAATGACATACGAAAAGAACTTTAAGGAACACATTTGTAAATGACTTATGTATTCTATGCTTTCTTAACCCAAACCCAGTGTAAAAATAATTCTGAGTACTTAGGAATGTCACCACAAACACTTATCAAATATATGCTCCCCAATTTGCAATTGGGTCCCTATAAACCCACTGTAAGTTGAAAATATAGTTAAGTCGAAAACGCATTGAATACAGCTAGCCTACAGAACAGCATAACTAAGTCTCATCTACTTTACACATGCTCAGAACACTGACATTAGCCTAAAACAAGGCAAAATCATCTGACAGCATGATCCACTATAGTGTATTGGTTTTTAACCTTTGTGATTGCGTGGGTGACTGGGAGCTTTGACCCACTGCTTCCTCCCAGCATGTGAGAAGTTATGGTAACACAGATTGCAAGCACAGAAAGAGATCAAAATTCAAAATTTGGAGTACAGTTTCTACTGAATGAGTATTGCTTTCACACCATTGTAAAGTCAAAATATCATAAGTTGAACCCTTGTAAGTAAGGGGTCATTTATATGCTATTTTAATTATGATTGCAATGACCAGTCAGGCCTGTGGAGCTGTTTTTTCCCACCACAAAATGGCTTAAGAGTGCTGGGTTTTGCTATCTTTTCTTATTGATGTCAGAATAACTTTTTGACTGTTGACACTTAAATTTAAAAGGGCTTCTAAAAACCAATGAGAAAGATTATGGAAGATGTGTTTGTATTAGAAGATGTATTAAACTTCCATTTGAACAAAACTCTGCCCACCTTAAGCGTTTCTTCTGTGTCTATGATTAATTTTCCTCAAGATTTCTGTTTGTGGTTATTATCATTCTTTTTTTTCTTAGTATGCTCATTCTTTCATTCAGTCTGTCAGTTATTTTAAAAATATTAATTTGTTGCATAAATATAATATGTCTTTGTATAAGACAGACCTAAATTCAACTAAGGGACTCTATTTGAGAAGTTTGTGGAATTAAAAGTTTTTAATGTCCATAAACATCAGTTTTCTCATTTGTAAAATAACTGGGGCAATAATACCTGCTTAAGTTCATGGAAAGTACACAGCACAGTGAATAGCACAATTTGGGGAGTATTTAACAAATGTCAGTCATCTTTGCATTATCTTTGTACAAAATTAACATGTAATTCATAGCCAGTTTTAGGTATCTAGGATTTCCATTAGCTCCAGCATCCAGTCAAAGCCCTCTGTTGGAACATCTTTGCAGCTACAGGAGTCTGACTTGAGCAAATGTAACACTTCCATACCTGTGTCCCTTCCACCCTTTCATTTGGTTGGCTGGCTTCTTTGCATCAGACTATGACTCAATAGGTTTTTTCCTTTTCTATTGCTGAAGAAAATCCCATTTTCAAAAATTCCATCTTGTAGACAATTTACTACAGCAGACGACTTATAAAAGAGAAAAATGAGATATCATCCTGTGTTTCAAAGTCTAGATAAAGAAGAAGTAGGATTCTTGCACAGTCCCAGGATCGATGGCAGAGTCTTCTTCCTGTTCAATGTCTCAAGACACCTACATGACCTTCCTCCATCATGTGTGAAAAGGGGAAAAATCTCAAGGAGGGGATTTGGCAAAAGAAAAGTGACAATAGTGGTTAATTCCTTGACAAACTAGGCTAATCTGCTTTTGAGATATTCAAACCTCTGTCTCTTTCACACCTCCTCTTTGACTCCTTTTAAAACACATCTCCAAAAAACTCCCCAATGCCCTCTGTCCATCTATTCATCCCCACTGATGCCATCCTCTACCATGCTTCCTCATCCCACTGTTGCCACATATGTCTCTGTCCTGAGGCACCTAATGTCTGTGGCAAGTAAACGCTCAGAACCGTGCCATGAAGTTCTATGATGAATGAAATAATTAGGTAGATACTGAGAGAGAGCATTTTAAATATATTCCCATTTATTAATTCTCACTATTCTGAGCCATTAAAATATTTATTCCCTCAAGTGTTCAGCTTGAGGTTGAAAAATCTGAAGGACTGACAGCATCTCCCATTGTTTCCTTTGGGTAGTTAATAAATGCTTGGATTTCATTTCTTATTAGGGACAAGCGATATTTTGTTGATAATGGATCTTCACTTAAATCCCATCATTCAATTTACTCTCTACATCACAACCAACCATGAGAAGAAAGAAAAAGAATCAGTGCTTTTTCGCTTCCCTCTAAGGAAGAGATTCTCATAGCAGAAACAAAGGGAGTATTTTGGAAATTTACTGTGGTGATTTTCTGGATTATTATGAAGGGAGTGGTGGCTGTTGACATTGAGAGGGTGAAAATTGGAATAGCTAGAACATCTTGCAATCTGCATGTCTGGCCTACTGTACAAAGAATTTCCCACCACCCAGTGACTGTAGGTTTGTACATTTGCAAAATCTGTTTACAAACACCTGAATCTAGAAACAAACTCCAATTTGTATATAGATACAAAGTATATTGCATAGTTTTAATGTACACTAATTTTCTAGATATGACTACAGTGTCAATGGAGGAAATGTACTTTGCTTAGGTCACAACTGTGACTTTTCACCATTTCAGAAAGTCACAAATACCAATCGCTCGTGGTGTCTGAGTGGCAAATACAGCACCTGTGTGTCAGCCTACATTTGTAGTTATTATATTCAAAGTGATTCTAGGTGTGAGTTGAAGGGGTGGCCTGCCCTTCCACACCTGTGGGTGTTTCTCGTTAGGTGGAATGAGAGACTTGGGAAAAGAAATGAGATACAGAGACAAAGTATAGAGAAAGAAAAAGTGGGCCCAGGGGACTGGCGCTCAGCATACAGAGGACCCACGCCGGCACCGGTCTCTGAGTTCCCTCAGTATTTATTGATCATTATCTTTACCAACTTAAAGATAAGGGAGTGGCAGGACAATAGGATCATCGAAGGGAGAAAATTAGCAGTAAGACATATGGACAAAGATCTCTGTCACATGAATAAGTTCAAAGGCAAATGCTGTGCCTTGATATGCATATGCAAACATCTCCACAAACCTCTTAGCAGCATTGCGCCAGCAAGTCCCGCCAGCAAGTCCCACCTTATGCCATAAGGCGGTTTTCTCCTATCTCAGTAAACAGAGCATACAATCGGGTTTTACACGGAGATGTTCCATTGCCCAGGGACGGGCAGGATTTTTAACCAGCAAGCTGCCTTCAGGCACTTGTTTAACAAAGACACATCCTGCACAGCCCAAAATCCATTAAACCTTGAGTCACCACAGCACATGTCTCTTGCAAGGACAAGGTTGGGGGTAGGGTCACAGATTAACAGCATCTCAAATACAGAACAAAATGGAGTCTCTTATGTCTACTTCTTTCTATATAGACACAGTAACAGGCTGATCTCTCTTTCTTTTCCCCACAGTGAGTAAAACATCTGACTATTTGATTATGTCTTCTAATGTGGAGGTGCTTGAATGTTTACATATCAATGTATATTATCAGTATAGATCACTATCCTTTTATTGCATTGAAACAATGTTTAAATTTTGTGTGTAGATAGATGGTATTTTTTATGGATTTACTTCAGGCTGAGGGACAGACTGTTCTGACAACCATCTGTTATTTGGTTGGCCAGAAGCAAGCTAGGTTGATGGTGAAACACTATAAGAAATATAGTTTTCCTTTTCTTTAGCATTTGTATATAAGTGTTCTATATTTAAATAACAATTATGTAATTAAAAGTTTTAGATTCACTTGTGAATTATTTATTATTTGTAAGATTGTACCTTTTAAGAATACTCAGCCTTATTTTTTTCTCACATTAGGTGGTTTTCTTTTCAAGCATTAAAAATAATGTTATTGAGTTCTATTGATGAAATTAAATAATCTGATTTCCTTTTATTTTATAATTCATTAGGCATTATTACATTTTCACTAAACTTGCAACTTAAAAATTCCTGTAGGATATGTATCATTCTATATAAGAAAATGTAAAATTCAAATATTGTGCAACTCAAGGTAAATTAAAAAAATAAATTTAGGAAGCATTATTAAAGACTCATAGCCTTCAGGTTACTATGATTTAATATTATGGTCCGTCAGGAAACATGATCTCAAAGAGGGCTCAGTATTGATTTGCTTGTTGGTATTTCAGAGATACTGAGAGCTGCTATGACTTCTGCTGTTTTTTCTTAACTTTGCACATACTGAGTTTGCCTTGTATTTCCTTATTATTAACCCACATCTCACCATATTGCAGTTAACTTGGACAATAAGCACTGCATTGAATATATTAGAAATATTTGCAATGTGAGTGAAACTCTTCAGAAGAGCAGGCCTGCTGCTAGATGATAAGAGGTCTGCATGAATTACAAGAAGTTGCCCCTCCATCTCCTGAACGGAGGTAGCCCCAAAGTTCAGGGATTACTGAAGAGAAGGCTTCTTTCTTCTCTCCCCTCCTTCCTTCCCTCTGGGGAGACACTGCCTTTCACAACTTCGTGGACAGCATGTGAACTAAATTTCAGGCGGACACTTGCCCCTTCAGCATGGCATCTTTGTGCAAGGCACAAACTTTGTACACAGGCATGATGATCCCTGACACAAATATGTCTGTGAAAGAAAAGAGAAAAATAAAAAACACCCAAGTGTTCATGAAATAGCAGTGATAGAGGAATGAAAGAAGCTTTCTAACAAGAAGGAAACAGTTGAGAGGGAGAAATTAAAGAGAGAAAAATTTATTCATAGCCAATCTAATTTCCCTGTTTTTAAAATTCAAGGGTGATTCACTCTCCCACTTATGAGCAGAAAACAAACATTATAACACAGATTACATGATTACGAGCTATGTAAACTTTCACTTCGTATTACCCTAATTGGGTTCTCTTGTAATTCTGTGTAAAATAATACATCTTTTGGTTTATTGTAAGAGAGAGCCATCCTACTATGACTGTCAAATTTCGGTTATTCCCAAATTGAGAGAAAGGAAGGAAAGAGTTTACGTTTATCATATTGTAAAATTTGTAATATGTATTTATAGGCCCTTTTAGAAATGTATACATGTGAGAAAATGACTTTTTAAAAGAAGTCCAATATCTAGAAGGGCATCCAGTAGTTAGTATGACTGCAGTACATAGTTAGTTTCTGAAGAACTCTGCCTTTTCGGTATTTTTCCTTTTAGGGAATAAATAAAATCAAGCCTCTCAAATGATTTTCCAAATCCAGAGACATGAAGTTACAGGATGATGGACGGCTAGGCTGCCATTGTCGTCTGTGTAAATGGTGCCCTTGGAATCGTACCGTGTGGCTCAGTGTTGTGGCCCCCTCTGCACCACCTAAAGAATGACTTCATTGCTATTTGACTTTTCAAATTTCCTTCACAATTGAAAACTCAAGAAATTTTTCTTCACATTTTGTTTTCTTTTTATTATGCCAGTTTAAAAGTCTTTGAAAATAAAGAACTGAAATTCACTTTCTCCTGAAGTCACAAGTGAGCAAACAGAAATAATGGATTGGGCTTTGCTAATGATATGCCTAAAATTAGATATTAAGTTATTAAAATTTTAGTTTTCCATGAATAAGGACAAAAACCTCATTTCTAAAAACTTGTCACATTTAAATTATGCTGTCTCATTTGAGTCTCCAGAAAATTATGTCCAGTCTTCTGATCGTCACTCCTATAAACTTATTTTTGTTCAAATGACATAACCTCCAGAAGTATAAAATGTTGAAACTCTTTTCAGAATGACTTGCATTATAGCTTTTCCCTCCTATGGTATTGAAATACTATGTTTCATATTAGAATGTTTTCAAATATCTACTCTTCTAAAGAAATTAGTTAATGGTATTGTGTTCCCTGAAATAATCTGTGTAATGAATAAGTACATTTCTACAATAAGTTTACAGTCCTCTTAGTTTAGAATATCATAGATCTAAATTCTAATTGATTTTCTTTTTTTTTTTTTTTGAGATGGAGTCTCCTGTCACCCAGGCTGGAGGGCAGTGGCACCATCTCGGCTCCCTGCAACCTCTGCCTCCTGGGTTCAAGCGATTCTCCTGCTTCAGTCTCCCATGTAGCTGAGACTACAGGCATGTGCCACCATCCCAGGCTAATTTTTGTATTTTTAGTAGATACGAGTTTCGTCATGTTGGCCAGGCTGGTCTCGAACTCCAGACTTCAGTTGAACCTCCCACCTTGGTCTCCCAAAATGCTACGATTACAGGTATGAGCTACTGTGCCCAGCCCTAATTTACTTTTAATAAGCAAAGTTACACTTTGCATCACTCTTTCCCACACACAAGCTTTTTGCGACTTTCTAAAATATTTATTTATTTATTTACTTTGAGATGGGGCCTGGCTTTGTTGCCCCAGCTGGAGTCCAGTAGTGTTATCTCAGCTCACTGGAAGCTCTGCCTCCCAGGCTTAAGTGATCTTCTTGCCTCACCCCCTCAACTAGCAGGAACCATAGGTGCGCACCAGCATGCCTGGCTAATTTTCATATTTTGGTTAGAGAGGGGCTTTCACCACATTGCCCAGGCTGGTCTCAAACTCCAGAACTCAAGCCTTCTGCCTACCTCAGCCTCCAAAAGTGCTAGGATTATACGTGTGAGCTACTGCACCCTGAGACTTTTAATAAATTTGAAAAACAAAGAACAACAACAACAAAAAATTTCATTCCTTCCTAGTCCCAGGCTAAAATATCTTTTGGGTTAGTGGATGAGTGTATGTGTAAAACTCTAGTTTACTTTACTATTGTTGAATGGGCTGTTGTTATAGCCATTGTTATTCATTGATATTTCAGTACTGAGACTATATCATTCTAGAACTTCGACTCATACTCTCATGTTAATTTGGTATAAAAGAAACATAAGGAAGAAAGTGTATTTATCTAATTATTATTTGTTGTGTTGTTTCTTCCTGCCTCTCTAAATCCCATTTCTTTATACAACTAATTTTTTCTTTCATCAACTTTTCTATTAACAACTTTTGACTTTATAACTGCAGCTAAATGGATGATAAAACAAAACAAGGTGTGACACAAAGAGTGAAACAGTGAATGGAAGGGCTTAGGTATAATGGAAGGAAATGGCAGGAAGAAAGTCCCAGATGACTTTTCAAAACTTCAGAGTTGGCAGTAGGTCATGGTGGGTGAGATGTAACTCAGCTGATGGATTTGATGAATTTTGTCCAAACATTGGAATTTGGACAGGTCAGATAGAGCAGAAAGCCCCTAAACAGTGATTCTGCCAAATAAATTTACAAAATATGATCCTGATGTTCAGAAACTCAAACTTTTTCTGAGATGCTTTAGGTCATTTTTCGTGGTTGAAAGAAAGCGACAACAGTTCTGTCCCCCATGTCCATGATCAGAGAAAGAGAAAGAATGAAGATTCCAGGGCAGCAAGAGTGACCAGCTGAGTCACATTTGGAGCCTTCCTGAAAGCCTCATTCAATGACTTCTCTGCTTTAGCTAGAATGATGTCACCTGGCCTCTCTTACTTCCAAATGAGACGAGAACACATTATATTTTAGCTGGGCACATTCCTATCCCAAACCAAACTGGGGTGCTATTATTAAGGAAGAAAAGGAGAGTAGATATTGGGCAGGCAATTAGAAATCTTTGCAGCAAGACAGACATTCTGGAAAGGTATTATTTAGAAAAGTACCAAATTCTTTTTGCATCCTTGATGTGGAAAGAATAGAGTGAGAAAAATTGCCAGTGTGCCGGTTTCCCAGTGGAGGTACATGGAGAAATAAGAATTGTTTCCTTCTGCATGGTAAGTAGCTCCCCTTGTCCAATTGTCCTCTATTATTGACCATGGTCCCACAGCAGTATAGCTCTATTTCTAGGAATGGACTAGGAAAAAAAATCCCAGAGGAGAAACTCCGACATTGATTTCTACTTCTAAAATTCAATGTATTTGTATTTCACATCTCTACAAAAATTGTGTTTTAGTATATCAGCTTTTGAAGGCAGCTGTACCTAAATCCTGCCATCCAAACAGGGGGCAAAGGAAGCCGACTTTCACCTTCAGAGGCAGCCATGAGTTTGTGTCTGCTGCATTGCACTTTCAATATCTAGGAGAGAATTACGTACTTACTATATAATTACGGTAATACAATTTGTCATTAAATAGTTGCCAAACAAAATAGAAATACAATAAAAATTTAAACCACTAACCTTTAAATGATATATTTTCTTTCAAGAATATTGTTCAGCTCGGATATCAGCAGATTAATGATGAGGACAACTAAACCCCAATCAGCTGAAAGAAATGTATAACATATCATTTTAAGGTCTCTGTAGTTTATTTTTTAAAAAGGAACTTAAGAATATTGTGGATTTTAAATAATTGAAAAATTATTTTACACTTAGACTTAATGTTCAGATTATTTTTAATTAAAGATATTTCAATATTATATTTTAAAACATTCAGTAAGCATTCACTATGGGCCTAGTATTATAAAGTGGGATAAACCAAGGCCATAGAATATTTATGTCCCCAGCCATAGGAATTTTGCCATTTATTGGAGGAGATAAACACACACATAACTGAATTTGGTTTTGATCTTCCTCTGACCTATTAATTCAATAATGTAGACCTAATCATTATTGATATACTTTGTTCTTGTTAAGATTTGCCACATTATTTGCCTTGAAGTTATTTATTGCAAAGGGATTTGTTCTCTTTAATGGATGGCTCTGCATTATAGCATATGCCTTTGTCTTTGTGAAACCACCAAGACCTCCAGGATAAGATATTGAATAATTAACTTGACATACTATTTATAAAGTAGTGAGCTGGAAAGTTTTGAAAGATTCTGTTATAAAACTGGTTCATCAAATTTCGGGGGCTAATGCCTTAAGCAGATGTTTAATAGATAAACAATATATGAACTTTTCCTGAGGAAAAAAAAAATCTCTTCCTAAGTCGTTTTTAAGTAGTAAAGTCTAATCCAGATCTTGTTATATGCACTGTAGAGTTCTTTTGTCAGAAAAAAAGCATTGTATAGTCTATATTTCTTCTTAGAGGATAGGCAGCTGTGTCAGTGAATGATTCACTAATGGTGCGAAATCTTTCTGTCAAACAAACACACAGGTCACTTACTTGGGCTTCAGGTACTTTAATTTTTTTCCTAAACAATAACTGTCATTAAAAGAAAAAAACTGTATAGCCATTGAAAACAAGCTTTAGTTTCAGACAAATGATAACCCGGAAGTGACCACTTCTCTTTATCATCAAAATACTGCTGAAGCCCCAGTGATTCAATTGCCAGGAGTTCTTCTTTGCTTGAATTTGATCATTTTTCTTTCTTTTTAAAACACTGTAGTTGAACACTGGATTGGTAATGTCGCAATGTCTCTAGGGATTGAATTATGTTTAATTGGGGAGGAAGCACACTCTCTCTAGTTGTTTTTAGTTCATAAAGTAAGACTGTCAATTAGTAGGCGGTGCAGACCCATTGGAGCCACGCTGCACCACAGCCAGTTTGGAGGAGATTCATAGTAACAAACAAGATTTAAAATACATGTCTTGTGAAAGGCCATTATAGGTGGATGGCTGGGTTTTGCCTGTCTTTTCATGCTGTAGCAGCATTATATTAGAAGGTGAAGGACACTCATATCCATAAAATAATGGCTTTTGTAATGCAGGTGATTAAAGTAGGAAGCCTACCCACTTCTATTTTTCCCTAGGCATATACCAGGATTCAATTTCAATTAGTGACCTAGGAGCTGCAGGCTCTGTATTCTGTTATCAACCCATTTAGGCAGGTAGAATCAAAGGTTCACCTGTCACTCTAGACTCTCAGTGACCCTAAGGATGATTCAGAATAGACGTCTGCTCTATTCTCTTATGTTGACTTCTTTAAACTGTCTACACAATTAATTATGAATATACAGTGGGCATTACAGATATTCTAAGGTTCATTAGAAATCTCATTTTCTGGGGATGAGGATTTTTATATTAAATATTGATAGTGATATCAGGCCATTTTATGGAAAAATTTTAAATACACATTGTTGATCAGGAACAAATGTTGATCAGGAACAAAAAAAAAAAAAAAAACACACTCTATTTTTCAAAGTGTCAGAATGGTTACCTTGAAATGATTTTTAGATATGAATTACAGAATTCCTAGAAAAAAAATGCTATTTTATAGGACTGTGCTTTATCAGGAAATGGCAGGATATCTAGTTATATTTTAAAGATACCAAATTTGTTTAGTGCAGATTTTACTTCTATAGTGCTCACCTTAATGAGCATAACAATAATGTTCTTTTATGTTTAAAATGATGCATTATAACCCCATCAGTGCCTTCGCCAACCAGTAAATTATTAATAAGATGATGATCATGCTAATTAAGCTACTTGATTAGATTTTGATGGATTTCGTGCCAGAAATTATGGTGGGGTCTTTGAAATATATACAATATTTTCTCTCAGGGCAAATCTTCCAGCATCATTGAAAACTTTACTGAAAACTCTTCATTACTCATAACATTGCTCGCCTGTTTCCCAATGACATGATAGTCACTTTCACAGAAACATAATAGTATGCAAGTCAAATGTTTAATTTGCTGCTGCAAAAGAATTCACGATAGAATTCTCAATGTGGGGTTAATTACACAGTAATGAAAGAGTAATCCTATTGGGAAAATGCTCTAAGTAACATTGCTCTGTTTCCTACTGATAAAGATGTGCACGGTTGATTTATTTTTTATGCTGGGAAATTCAGAAGTAGGAGAAAACATTGAAAAGGTATGCACACGAATAGTAAACTTTTTTATCATTTGTCAACATGATGAGAAAATGATGAACATGGATAATTATTATATTACAAAGGCTATAATCACAAAATAGTAGTGTATAAGAATATAGCATTCTATTATACACAGGAGAACATGATAAATTAAAAATCACTGATAACATAATCTAAGGAAAGGCATCACTAATCTGAACAAAAAAGGAAGAAGTAATCGGGCAGGCACTCAAAATTGTCTCCATGTTTTACATTTCTACAAATGATCTTCACCTTCTCTGCTTCTGAGTATAGTGTTATATTGCTAGGTTATGTTTACTCCATATATGTCAGAGACTCCACTGGGTACTTTAAATATGGTATCTTACCAAATATCTCAAAACAACTGTAAGATCGACAATATGATCCCTACTTTATTAGGTGAAGAAAATGAGATTTTTAAAAGCATAAAAAGATTTCCTGTATGATAGGATTCAAATTCATATTCATTTGTTTCCAAGGGTTTTTTTCTCATTCATTGTCCTATGCTGTCATCTAAGTTAATCCATGTATATTGCAGCTTGTATCAGAAACTTGAAAGTTCACAGAAAGAATCATTTTCTACCTAAATTTGCCCATCAAACTTGGGTGGACAGTGACAGCAGCACAGCGTTAGGCTTCCTTTTAAATGACATTATTTAGGATAGTGGGAGGATAAACAAATAGACCAGAAGAACAGAACAGAGTCCAGAACTAGATACACACAAATATGGCCCACTGATTTTCCAAAAAGGCACTAAAGTAATTTAACGGCGAAAGGAAAATTGTTTTAGCCACCAGACCTAGAAAACTTGGTATTCATATAGGAAATAAATAAATCTTGATACTTCCTACCGTACACACAAAAGTCATTGTAGATGGAACATAGATCTAAATATAAAATCTTAAATTCAAAAGTTTCTAGAAGAAAATATAGAAGAATATTTCCTGGACCTGAGCTAGGCAAAGATTTCCTAGAAACATCCAAACAGCATTAGCCACAAAAGAAAACAAAAATGACTAATCAGGCTTCATTAAAAACAAAACAAGGAAAACCTGTGCTCTTCAGAATGAAAAAAACAAAACAAAACAAAAACACTAAGAGAATGAAAAAGCTAAGCTATGGGAGAAAATATTTACCTTCTATGTCTTTGACAAAGCAGTCGTACTCAGAATATATAAAGAAATCATACAAATCAATTGTAAACAGACAACGCAAGAAAAATGGGGGAAAGATTTGCACTGTTTACAAATTTAAATAAATGCCAGATAAGCACAAAACATTTAATGTAATAAGTTATTAGCTAAATGTAAATTTAAAACAAAGTCAAATACTATTGCACACTCACTAGTATTGCTAAAATTACAAAAGATTAACAATACCAAGTGTTGGTGAAGAGGTGAAATAACTAAACTCACATACTCTGCTGGTGAGAATGAAAAATGATACAACTTTGAGAATCTCTTGGGTAATATCTGATAAAGTTGAGCATACAGTCACCCTATGACACATCAATTTCACTTCCAAGTATTTACTCCATAGAAATAAAAACATGTTCACAACAGGACTTGTAAAAATATGTTTATAATAACTGTTTACAGAATACATTGCCTAACATTATTTTTATATACAAAGGTTATAGATTTTTTTATATTAATTTTATATCTTTGTAGATTTTATATTTCTGTTTTTTTTTTTTTTCTTTTCTTTGAATCTTTAGATCTACTACAAGATATATCACCTATATAGGGGCAATTTAACTCTTCTTTCTAATTCTTATATTTCTGATTTTGATTCTATAATTGCTTTTATTAATACTCTCAATAGAACATTAAATGTTATTGTTTATAGTGGCCCAACTTTAGATAGAAATCTACTACATTTTTTGAATTGATGAATGAAAAATTATGTATATTTACAGTGCATATCATATTTTAATATACATAATGTGGAATTAGTCAATAATGCTTATTACCATATATATATATCACCACTAATCATTATTATTTTTTGTAACGAGTACATTTAAGATTTACTCTCTTATTAGTCCATTTTCATATGCTATAAAGAAAGGACTGCCCGAGACTGTGTAATTTATAAAGGAAAGAGGTTTAATTGACTCACAGTTGAGTATGGCAGAAGAGGCCTCAGGAAACTTACAGTCATGGCCGAAGGTGAAGAGGAAGCAAGGCACCTTCATCACAAGGCGGCAGGAAGGAGAAGTGTGTGAGAGTGCAGGGAAAATCTACCATTTATAAAACCATCAAATTTCATGAGACTTCATCCACTATCATGAGAACAGCATGGAGGAAACCACCCCCATAATCCAGTCACTTCCCACCAGATTTCTCCCTCAACACCTGGGGATTACAATTCAAGGTGAGATTTAGGTGGGGACACAAAGCCTAACCATATCACTCTCTTAGTAGTTTTCAACTATGCAATACATTATTATTAACTGTGGTCATCATACTGTACAATACTGTACTGTACAATTAGTACAGGAAAAATAAATTCTTATACTAACTCAAACCTTGTACCCTGGCTGGGCGCAGTGGCTCAAGCCTGTAATCCCAGCACTTTGGGAGGCCAAGACGGGCAGATCACGTGGTCAGGAGGTCGAGACCATCCTGGCTAACCCGGTGAAACCCTGTCTCTACTAAAAAATACAAAAAACTAGCCGGGCGTGGTGGCGGGCACCTGTAGTCCCAGCTACGCAGGAGGCTGAGGCAGGAGAATGGCGTAAACCTGGGAGGCGGAGCTTGCAGTGAGCTGAGATCTGGCCACTGCACTCCAGCCTGGGCAACACAGCGAGACTCCGTCTCAAAAAAAAAAAAAAAAAAAAACCCAAAAACCTTGTACCCTTTAATCAATACTCCTCCATTTGGTGCCACCCTCCCAATCTATAGTAACCACCATTCTTCTCTCTGCTTTATGAGTTCAATTTTTTTTTTAGATTTTTTATATAAATGAAATAATGTGGTTTTTGTCTTCCTGTACCTGGATTATTTCCTTCAGCATAATGTCCTCTAGGTTAATCTATGTGTTCATTGAAGCATTATTTGCAATAGCCAAAATATGGAATCAATGTAAGTGTCCATCACGGATGAATAAAGAAAATGTGATATATATACACAATGGAATACTATTCAGCCATTTTTTTTAAATGAAGGAAATAGTTTGAGAACAGTCATCTACAAATTTTATTTTAGCATCATTGTTTACTTTAAATTATTACTTAGAATAGCTATCATCAGAAAGACAAAAGATAATAAGTCTTGGCAAGGATGTGGCAAAAAGGAAACACTCAAATGCTGTTGGGAATGTAAATTAGAGCAACCATTGAGGGAAACAGTATGGACGTTACTCACAAAATCAAAAAAAGAACTACCATATGATTCAGCAATGTCACTCCTGAGTATGTAGTCAAAGGAAATAAAATCAGTATGTTGAAAAAATATCTCTGTACTTTTATATTTATTGCAATGTTATTCACAGTAGCCAAGATATGGAATCAATCTCTATGTCCATCAATAGATGACTGGATAAAGAAAATATGATGTATATACACAATGGAATACAATTTGGACATTAAAAATAACGAAATCCTGTCATTTTCAATAATATACGTGAACCTGGGGGAAATTATGTTAAATGAAATAAGCCAGACACAGAAAGACAATCACTGCATTGTCTCACTCATATGTAGAATGTAAAGAAGTTGCTGTCATAGAAGTAATGAGCAAAAACTGTTTACCAGGGACTGGGATGGTTGGGGTACTGTGGAGGCTGGAGAGAGATTGATCAAAGGATATAAAATTTCAGTTAGATGGGATGAATAAGCCCAAGGAGTCTATTGTACAACATGGTAGCTATAGTTAACAATATATTGCATTCTTGAAAAATGTTGAGGGTGACTATAAGTTGTTCTCACCAGAAAAAGGATAATTATGTGAAGTCATCCATATGTTAACTAGCTGGATGTAGTCATTCCACCATGTATATATACTTTAAAACATCATCTTGTACTATGCATGGTAAGTACATACAATTATATCTGTCAGTTTAAAATAAGATAAAATAATATAATTACTTTCAAGCTTGTGAAGGAGTCACCACATGGACAGTATAACAGAAAATCTCTGCTAGGTTGAACTTTGTGATGAACACAAAATACTTAATAAACATATTTTTCTGATCTGTCTATGCATGGATCAATCTGTTCCTGTTGAGGACCTGATAACTTCCTACTGCACAGTCAACAGGAAATCGTTGTGAAAGTGCTCTGCCCATCAACCTTCAATATAAAAACATACAATTTATGATTTACTCCTAGAGTTTTGCAGTGGCACAACTTTACACAACAAATTCAAAATAGAAATACTTTAATCAATTTTCTTTGGCGTAACTCACCTTAGAACTTGTCCTGATAGGGTTTCACGTATTTCACATTTAGTTGCATCATAGTAAAATCAAGGTGTATATCATTCGTACTTCCATTTCACAAATTATGGGAATGTTTCGTTTTACTGGTTTTGTTTCACTGTTTATTTCAGTGTTGATTCATGGAAAATTGAACGTAGTAATTAGAAATGGTAAAATTTTTAAAATCTATCATCTTGAAATTTGTACAATGTTTTCATGACATTATTAACAAAAAAATTATCGAGTCTAGTTACACATTCCAACCAGAGCTGTGTTGAACTAGGGTACACAGGAGAGCTTTTTAGTATGAACTGATACTCACACATAAGAATTGCTTATATTTTTAGGAAGCGTGGCCAAATTTCTATATGAAACATCTAATTTTACAACGTCTGACTGGGTTGTTGTTTATTTGGAAATAGTCAAACTGTAACAAAAGTGCAAAATCTTTTGCACGGCTGTTGAGAAATGGGTGGATCAGGTAGAATAAGGCTTCCAAAACCACTAGTGGGTTAGCAGCCCCAAACATCTGAGACTATCAGGACAGTGGAGAAATCTCTCTTTCTGTAGCCTCTGATTTGCTCTATCTCATGTGGAGGGCCTAATGAAGGAAAGAAACTGCATTCTAAATGGTGCAGAACAAATACCCTAAAAGGGAAATGCTTGGATCTTTATTACTTTGGAGACCTAAAAGACAATGTACTTTCAACTTAGTTTCTTCTGGTTAATCTCTTTGACTTGATGTAGACACATTGCATAAATCCATTGTCATATGAATAATACATAACAGCAATAATCTATTATCATAATGTGTTTAGGTATTCATAAAGCACATTTTCTATGTCTAAAGGAAAAGTAGCAGATTATTAAACGTCCAGTTTTATTTTATGATCTGCTCTGCCTCTTCAATTCATTCCATCTTTTTGTTTTTTTTTTTCAAAAAAAAAAAAAAAAACACTCATATGAATGTATTTTTCAATTGCTTACCAAAGAAGCAATTTGGAAAACACTGATTGTTCATTTCCCTTTTACCTCCTTCTTTCAATTTGTGTGTTGAGTACGGTACATCAGTTTATAGAGACCATGATTGAAAAAAGAGCTTACAATCTTCCTCAGATAGCTTTGCTCTGAGTTTTACAATGGATGGTTTGGAAAAATCGTATAATAATGACTGAGCTTCTAAAAATAGTGAAGTAACAGTTATTTTTGTGATGTAATACAGTGATGTAAACTTGGCTCAAAAAGGTTGCTATATCCTCCTCCCAAGCCCAATTTTATTTTTAATTTTTGGTTGTCTTTCAGTTTTATGCAAAACTTGCTATGCTTAATTCTACAAGCTACATAGTGTTTTTAAAAATTGATTCAGAATTTGTCATCATATGAACCAGAATAAATACTTCAATAAGAGTAAAACTTCTTCTGCACTATCTTAGACAAAGATAACATGAATACAGGCACAGCTAAGTCTCTTAAGCTCTTAGGTATCCTTAATACATTGACAGGGAAGTCAATATTGAATTTCAGATAACAACTGGAATTTTGACACTGCTCATTAGTTAGTTTGGTCTGACCCTGGCTTCCATCAGTGCAAACATTATGCCCCAAGAGTCTCATGGAGCATTTAGAGCATATTCTACAGAACCATAGAAAGGGAACAGGCAACTGGCAGAGAGTATGGGCGCCAGGCTGACAGCTCAGAGATGCCACTGGACCCGCCTCATCAGCAATTTGGGCACTACTCACTCTTCCGAAAGTATGTGAAACCTTTTGGGCTATTACTTTACACCTGGTAAAAAGCATCTACAGACCAAAAGAACCTGGGAAGAGGGTATTCCTTCCCTTCAGAGCCAAAACAGAGAGTTTATACTCTTCAGGGCGTTTCCTTCACAAGGCAGTAACTCACGAATTAAGGATATTGAAATTGTGTATCTGAGATTTGCCCTCTACTGTCACTCATATTGTTCATAAGAACAGGAACAGATAATATTTATTGGTTTGCTGTGTTCCAGCAACCACACATAGATATTAACTCTAATCGCTACACCAGAGTTTCATGGTAAGTATTGTTTAGTGTTACCATTACACAGATGAGAAAATTGAGGCTTTGAAAGTCTAAATAATTTGTGAAAAGATACAAAGCTCGTATGTGGTCAGACTGGGATTTTAATCTACTTGTACCTAACACTGGATCCTAGACTCTTCAATAGGTTACACTTCCTTTGAGCTGGGAAAAGGTAGCACAAATCATTTATTTAACATAAATCATTTATTTTTAAATCACTGATACTAGTCTTGTTGTTTAAGGCATTTAATCTAAGTTGACTTCCCCAAAGGACTATGCAGATGTTTTCTCAAATTCAAGTGTATTTCAGGACAACAAGTACTAGAGAATTTAATTTAACTAAACAGTAAATTCTAGAAATTGGGGGATCTTTTTGCCTCCTATACAATTTTATTCTTATAACTATGTGTCCTGGCCAGTCGTGATAACATATGCTTGTTCAGTTGATAAAAACTGAACTGAATTCAAGTCATAGACTTATTGTAGAGGCTTGGGCACATTTGCAGAATATACACTTGGAATATGCAATGAGGAATAGAGGTTAAGAAGAAAGGGAATAAGTAATTACAATTATATAGTAATTACATAAATAAATATAATTATAAGTAATTACTTAAAACAATATTATTATTATTATTATTATTATTTTGAGATGGAGTCTTGCTCTTGTCACCCAGGCTGAAGTGCAATGGCGGGATCTCGGCTCACTGCAACCTCCTTCACCCAGGTTCAAGTGAGTCTCCTGCCTCAGCCTCCCAAGTAGCTGAGACTGCAGACGCCCACCACCATGCCCAGCTAATTTTTTTTTTTTTTTTTGTATTTTTAGTTGAGACAGGATTTCACCGTGTTGGTCAGGCTGGTCTCGAACTCTTGGCCTCAGGTGATTCGCCCGCCTCAGCCTCCCAAAAGTTCTGGGATTACAGGCATGAGCCACCGTACTCGGGTGACAATATCATTATTATAAACACAGAAAATTCCTGTTTTTTATATCAGTCATCCTAGAACAGGGATGCTATCAGCTCCTAGGGATAACTCTTCCCACATCGTCTGGGACATAATTATATTTAATTAATTCAATTAAAACCTGAAGTGGTATCTAAAGATAATGACAAAGTCGTAAATGGGCGGAGGGTTTCAATTTCTCAAACAAATGTGAGTTTGTTACTATGTTATGTACCATAGTAATCTGAGGGCTACTATATTGTTTCTTACATTAGTGTAACCATGGTGAAAAGCAAAGAGAAAATAAAGAATTCTTGTTCATGTTTTAATGTATAAGAGCCGCTTTACAGCATTTTTATAGAAGCTCTTCTTTGAGCCTACTAAGAGTTCATTGAAATTAGCTGCGTAGAGTTTAAATCCAGCAAGGAAATTAAGGCACAGAGAGGTTGTAAGTAACAAAAAGTAAAACTGGAAAGTGAATCAAAGTGTTTTGGCTGAAAAGTTAATATATTTAACAGTATGTATGATTCCTCAATCTAACTTAGGTTAAAATAATCAAAAATAAAATAAAGTGAACTTTTTTTTTTTTTTATGAGCAAGGTAGCAGAAATGGAATTTCCAAACATCTAGATCTTAGGTCTTTATTATTCTAAGCAATTTTTAGTGCCATTTGAGAATCTTCATTTCTGTACTCTTCTTCGATAATAACATTAAAGCAATTGAGTGTATATAAGAATCAGTGACAATTTTCTAGTGTAAAATGTTCTGTCTTTGTTACATTCTTCATCAATTGTCAAAATATCATCTAAAAGGAAAGTCTCGGCGGGGCGCAGTGGCTCACACCTGTAATCCCAGCACTTTGGGAGGCTGAGATGGGCGGATCACCTGAGGTCAGGAGTTCAAGACCAGCCTGGCCAACACGGTGAAACCCCATCTCTACTAACTCCTGTAATCCTGGCTACTTGGGAGGCTAAGTTAGGAGAATCTCTTGAACCGGGGAGGGGGAGGTTGCAATGAGCCGAGATCGTGCCACTGCACTTCAGCCTGGGCGATAAGAGCAAAACTCCGTCTTAAAAAAAAAAAAGAAAAGAAAAGAAAAGAAAGGGAAAGGTAGCTTTAAGTGTATTTGTAAGGAAGAGGGCAGACAAAAGAAAGATATCATTCAAGGTTTACACAAGATTGTTTTTATTTAGGAATGCCTTTCTTTTGAAGGTTTATAATTGGTGTTTGGTAGAATTTAGTAAGTGTTCCAGACCCAGCTCTCTTTCGACTGATGGTTCATGATGCATCTCAGCCTCATCTCCTTTTACCCCAGCCTGTAACAAGAAGTGCTTTCTCTGAAAATAAAAATCTGTACACACAGTTCTGTTGATATTACATTTGCTTCTTTGTCATATGTTTAAGTTAGGTAGAATTAGTGGTAAATTTTCTAAGTTTTCTCAGTGTTTAAAAAATTCTTCCTTAAAATTGGTGAGTCAACATTTATTTCCAGTTGGACTTTGCGACATCTTATAGGTGTGTACCTTGAATAACTTTCACTTTTTAAGGTTTGCTTTCTCTCACGATAAATGCAGTTAACATTTGCCCTATTAAATGTATTCTAAGACTTCATTAAACACACACCAAAAAACAGAATCTTAAGTGTAGGCATTTTCTGCTCATGTTATCACTCATCTACTTCCTCCAAGAAAAGTTGATCCTGAAGAAATGAATTACTGTTTTTGTTTTTTTTTTTCTTTTTAAAGTTATTTAGGCGGAGCAGTATGTGTTTAGGTAGGTCCGTACCTATGTGGTTATTTGGTTGTTCCTATGTTATGTACCAGCTCTCTAGGATAAATTGTAGAGTTTATTTTGTTACGTTGTTGGAGCAACCTCCTTGGCATTTATTAGAGGGGCAGATTTCCATTTCCTGAACAGCAACTTCATAACAACTCTTGATGAACTTGAATGCCATCAATAGGTCAATTCTCAGTTTCTTTCTCATTTGACTAAGAGGTGGTCTCTTCCCAGCTTTATTGCATAGGCATGAACATTGAGTTACTTTTTCATGGCTTTGGACATTGATTCTTTCTTATGACTCCCAGTAGGCTACCTTTCAGATAGTTTTACAAGATGTGTCATACATTTTAAATGCATCTTGTATTTCTCTATGTTTCATAAAAAGACAATTTGTGTTTAGATCTCATCTTTCTGGGAGTTCTTTGAAACTTATATTCCTAATCTTTCAGGTGGGACCAGTCTTCAGGAAGTTATTAGGAGTTTAAAAATATAAGCAGTTTGTGTGATGTGTGTGTGTGAAACGACCCTAAGTTAAAGCCCTACATAAAGTAATCTACAAAATAGTATTTTTGGCTCTTTGTATATATTTCTGTGAACATTGTTTGGAATTAAAATATGGTGCCTTTACAGAACTATAATCTATGATAATTATCTTTAAACTTCTAAGCTGTGAAGCAGTAGAAAAATCTACTGTGATTTGGGTAAGCTTTTCTTCTCTTAACTTTCGTTGTTATCTTGGAAAAGCATAACATATTATTACTAATACATTTTTTAAAGAATTTGTCAATGTTCAGTAAAGCACAGAAGACATGCTTTTAAAATAAAATGCTTCCAATGCTTAATTCAGCACAAATAAAAAAGAAATTGTTTTCCTTAATTAAAATTAGTTATGATAATTGTATTATGAATCAGCAATATTCCCAAAAGGTGGCATGCTTGAATCATGGAATATGTTTTCTACCAAAGAGTCTTAACATATGCAAAGAAAGGAGGAATATTATTGAAAGACTCTTATGGCAATTGTCTTTTTTAAAACATTTGTGCACATTTGTGCTATAAAAGTTATCCAAGTGTGTTGCTCTTGATTATTAAAAGCTAAACATTTCAAGTCGGTCTATCAATTAGTGTTTTTGACTGAAAAATTGAAATCCTTTTCAGCAATGTTTAAATTGCACTATGGCTTTTCCAGATTTTATATGTATCTAAATCTATAGCTGTCTATATGTCTCCAATTAAAATCCCCACTTTATTATGTCATAAAAATGAATTAATGTTGGAAATATTTGTAAATACATAAAAATTTTATGTGAGATAGACATAGCATGAAACAAAAGTTGGCAGGTTATAATATGAAAAATAAAATATTTTCTTTTTGGACCTAGCAGCATCATTTGTGTAATGCATAATGATAAAAGATACATTAGGTCATGATAGTTCCCAACATGTATTTTAGGTGTATATCAACCCTTCTTTTCCTTGCAGTATCATAGTAATCACTTGTGTGTATTTGCATGTTCGATTTTACAAAATCAAAACAATATGTACCTAATACCTAATATTTAAAATAATTATAAATTATAGGTTTATTTTGTTATTTGTTGCAGCAACTCAGCAACTTCCTTGGCTTACATTCCCCCACCCCCGTTTTTTTGTTTTTTTTTTTTTTGAGACGGAGTTTCACTCTTGTTGTCCAGGCTGGAGTGTAGTGGGACAGTCTTGGCTCACTGCAACCTCCACCTCCTGTGTTCAGGCGGTTCTGCCTCAGCCTCCCAAGCAGCTGGGATTACAGGCACCCACCACCATGCCCAGCTACTTTTGTATTTTTAGTAGGGATGGGGTTTCACCATGTTGGTCAGTCTGTCTGGAACTCCTGACCTCAGGTGATCTGCCCACCTTGGCCTCCCAAAGTACTGGGATTACAGGCATGAGCCACCGCGCCTGGCCATATTTCCCCTATTTTTAATCAATCCATTGCTAAGCATCCAATGGACTATACTCCAAAAGCTAATTTGTTTGGAAATGGGAATTTGTTTTCTATAGACTCAGCAGTAATAACATTGGGTAAGGTTTCATACTAACTTCATGAACTTACTTAAATCATAATGCAAATGAAATACACTTAAAATTTTTTAAATGTAGCAATATACACAGTTGCATACTAGTTATCAATCACTATTCACTAGAAAATAAACTTCAAAATGAATGAACATTTAAGCTATTTTTAAAATTCATATTATGAATACTTACCTCCGGCCAAAACCCCTTGTATTGTTAACTCTGTTTACCTTAAATAAGATCAGAATCAAGTTAGAAGTGGTCAGACACAGTGGAGCAAATCTTTCTGTAGAAGAAACAGAAGGTTTGGAAGATACTGGGATTTAATGCTTGAGCACCCAAGGGCTCTGAAGGCATAAGCCAGGTAATGAAAGCTCAAATCTGGTCCAAGAGCTGTGAAATGGTAAGAAATTTAAGAAGTCAGAAACCACATGTGAGTAACATGAAAGACATGGAATGAAGCAGGCTTCCCACCTGATATGTAGGGGGAAAGAATCAGGCACTTTGGAGAATTTCTTCCCAGACCTGAAACTGGGGAATTTTAATTGATAGCGAAAACTGGGTGCATAGCAGTTGCTCTGTAAACTCAATCAAAGAGAAAGAACTTTGTAGAAGTCTTACTACCAACCAGCGAGTACTTTTTTCTCTTCACTTTCTTCAACATATCCTGCAACCAAACCACAAATCCATAAATCATACAGGTGAATTCCAGTAGCTCTAGTATGAATTACTTACACATTAAACATTTCACAGATAAATGACACTCATCCTTGGTCATATAAATATTATAGTGGACCCATGTTAAGCTGTTGTGGAAACCCAGAAGAAGAGACTCAAATCAAATTGGAGAGAATATGAAAGACTTTCAGACGGCCACAATACTTTAGCTGAAAGTTGAAGAAAATAATTTTGTTAATGGCATTGCAGCTGTTGTGTGCTGAGGTATTAATGAGCCCTGCATTGGCTCAGGTGAGAAATATTATAGGATTAGTATATAGCAGAAAGGATGAAGAGGACATAAACTCAAAAGTTATTTAAGAATCTAAAAATGTGTGGTTAAGATAAAAAGGAGTTTAGAATAATGCTTTGATCTTCCTCTAGTACAACTACATCTTTGTTGTTCCTTTTCGAAGATACAAGGAATACTCAAAGAGGCCTATGTTTGAGGAGAAAGATACGAGTTTTTGTTTGGACACAGCCAATTTGAGTTGGTCATTGCATTAGGGTTCTCCAGAGGGACAGGACTAATAGTATAGATGTATATATGAAGGAGAGTCTATTGAATATTGACTCACACGATCACAAGGTGAAGTCTCACCATAGGCCATCTGTAAGCTGAGAGGCAAGGAAGCAATTACAAGTCCCAAAACCTCAAAAGTAGGGAAGCCAACAGTGCAGCCTTCAGTCTGTGGCTGAAGGCCCGAGATCCCCTGGCAAACCACTGGTGTTTCAGTCCAGGAGTTGAAAAGCTGAAGAACTTGGAGACTGATGTTCGAGGGCAGGAAGAATCCAGTATGGGGAGAAAAATGAAGGCTGGAAGAGTCAGCAAGTCCGCTCCTTCCACCTTCTTCTGTCTGCTTTATTTTGGCTGTGCTGGCAGCTAATTAGATGGTGCCCACCCAGACTGAGGGTGGGTCTGCCTATCCTAGTCCACTGACTTAAATCTTAATCTCCTTTGGCAACAGACACACCCAGGAACAATACTTTGCCTTCTTCAATCCAATCATGTTGACACTCAATGTTAACCATCACAGTCATGTATTATATAGGAAGGAAAATTTAATATAATATTGGAAACGTATGCTCACAATTCATATCTGTATGGATGCATAGATTTGAAATTCCCTATCCTATAGATAACATAAGGACAGAGACTCCTGTTATTTTTTCTATATGCAGAAAGAGAGCTTCCCCACCCTGCCCCTGTAGGTACCATTCTTAGCTTTCTCTACCACAGATTGTAGCCATTCTCTTTTTCCCCAGTTGTTCAGTCCAAGAACATGAGGTCTTATTTGACTCTTCTCTTCTGCTCACATTTACTTGAAAGTCCTGTTAATACTACCTAAAAATACATCTAGAGTTCAAACACTTTCTCACCCCTTTCGATTCATTATCATTTCAAACCTGAATTATTGTAATGACCTACCCAATGGTTTACCAGCTTCTAGCTTTTACGCAAGAGCTATTTTCAGTGAAGCAGCCAGAATGACCCCTTAAGTAAAAGTCAAATTATGTTACTCCTCTGCTCAAAACCCTGAAATGGTTGTCCATTTCACTCAGGATACAAACCAGCGTCTTTAAAGTGACTTACACAAAATGCCTACATTACCTCTTCCCTCATAACCTACTATTCTCCCTCCTGCTCACTCAGCTCCAGCCACAGTGGCCTTTTTTCAGGCTTTTGTACATACTGCTATATTTGAACCTCAGGACCTTTGCACTGGCTCTTTTATCTTCCAAATATCCTCATTAGCAGTACCTTTGCCACTTTCTGCTATCTGTTCAACTATCACTTTCTGCCCTCTGTTCCACTATCCTATTTGAAAATGCAACCCAACCAAGCACTTTTCTCTCCTCCACATTTTCTTTTCCAGATATCATTCTAACTTACCCAATTTATTTGTACATTTTACCTACTATCTCTGCTATTAGAGTGTAAGCCACATATTAGGGATATTTATCTCCTTTTTCCACTGAGGTGTGTCAAGAATCTAAAGTAGCACCTGACACATAGTAAGTGCTTGATAAATATTTTTACAGCTTTAGGAGATAAAATTGAGAAATGAAAAATGTGTATATTGAAGGCATATTGTGATGATTTGATGCAAATATACATTGTGAAATTATTACCACAATCAAGCTAACACATCGGTTATCTCATATAGTTACCTTATTTTTTGTGATGAGAACACTTAAGATCTACTCTCTTAGCAAATTTCGAGTATACAGTGTATTATAATTAACTCTAGGCACCATGTTGTACATTTGATTCCCAGAACTTATTCATCTTAAAATATTTCTCCATTTCCCATACCTCTGATCCCCTGACAGCCACCCTTCTTCTGTTGCTGTGATATGGTTTTGTTTTTTTTTTAGATTTCACATATCAGAGAAATCACATAATATTTGTCTTTCCATGTCTGGTTTATTTTATTTAACATAATGTCTTCCAGGTTCATCCATGTTGTTGTAAATGGCAAGATTTCCTTCTCTTTTATGGTTGAATAATATTTTATTATATATATCATTGTTTCTTTATTCATTTATTCATGGATAGGTACCTAGTTTTTTCCATATCTTAGCTACTGTGAATAATGCTGCAATGAATATAGCAATGCAGGTATCACTTCAAGATATTGATTTCATTTCCTTTGGATATATACCCAAAAGTGGGATTGCTGGATCTAGATTTCTTTTCTTTTCTTTCTTTTTTTTTTCCCCTCTGATACGGGGTCTCGCTCTGTTGCCCAGGCTGGAGTGCAATGGGGCCATCTCGTCTCACTGCAACCTCTGCCTCCCAGGTTCAAGCAATTCTCATGCCTCAGCCTTCCAAGTAGCTGGGATTACAGGTGTGCACCACCACACCCAGCTAAGTTTTGTATTTTTAGTAGAATGGGGTTTCACCATGTTGGCCAGGCTGGTCTCGAGCTCTTGACCTCAGGTGATCTGCTCGTCTTGGCCTCCCAAAGTGCTAGGATTACAGGCATTAGCCACCGTGCCAGGCCCAATAGTTCTAGATTTCTGATGAACCTTTGCGGTGTTTTCCATAATGACTGTACCAACTTCCGTTCCAACCAGAGGGTACAAGGGTTCCCTTTTCTTCACATGCTTGCCAACACTTGTTATTACTCATCTTTTTAATAGTTGATAAATTCTTGGTGTATTAAAAATTAGATGTTGAATAGCACTAATTTTTTTACAGGTGCAAGCCACTGCACCTTGCCACTAATATTTTTAAATATGGTTTTTGTGGTTATATGTTAACATAGAAAATATGAAAATATTAAGAAAACTAATTTTTAAAAAATTGAAGAAGAATATGATTAGGTGGAGTTAAATATGAATGACTTTTAGAGCTATGCAAACAATTAAAACTAACTGACAAGAGAGAATTTGTAAAGAGATTAAGAGTGATTCATAAGTGCTGGGCATGGTGGCTCACACCTGTAATCCTGGCACTGTGGGAGGCCTAGGCAGGCAGATCACAAGGTCAGGAGTTCTGGACCAGCCTGGCCAATGGAGTGAAACCCTGTTTCTACTAAAGCTACAAAAAATTAGCTGGACATGGTATTGGGTGCCTGTAATCCCAGGCTACTCAGGAGGCTCAGGAGGAGAATCGCATGAACCTGGGAGGCGGAGGTTGCAGTGAGCCGAGGTTGCGCCATTGCACACCACCCTGGGCAACAGAGTAAGACTCCGCCTAAAAATAAATAAATAAATAAATAAATAAATAAAAAGGAGTTATTCATATGTGTGGATATTCACTTAGCAAGGGAACAGCTTTCTGGATTTGTTTGTTTTTTCATTATATTCTGCTATATTGAGTAGAGTTTTCCATTAAAATTTTTCCTGATTGATTATCAGTGGACAAACACCAATCCTTCTTAGCTTCAAATAACCTCTCTAGGCAAACAAGAACTAAGGAGAAAAAAAATATATGTGAGACAAAACAATATTTCATAGTGTAGTTAGGTAATTATTGCCTTTGGTAGTTTTTGTAGATTTAATTGTGTTTCTTGGATTGAGCCAATTTCTTTTATACTGGTTATGTAGAGGTGCTGAAAGAGGGAAGCACCCAAATGAATCACATATGACAAATATACATACAAGCAGGTTAAAAAAGCAGCAAAATATTTTAACTAGCTAACCAATTTTCTATTTGTCATTTTTAAAATCTAACTCAATTATAATCATTGTAGGTTCAAGATTTGTTTCAATGAACTCAAGTCATATTTTCTGGAAAGCTATGAGCAAGTGTTTTATGAATTCTAACTCTTTGGAATCAAAACCACAAATTGGCCTGTTTCCTTTTTCATCATGCATCGACACCAGTTTGGGAATTTTCTTAAAATTTCTATTAACCTATAAGAGAAGAGATGTGTTTTCTTAAATGCCCTGGAAGCAATATTATAAAACATATATAATGAGTAAATTTAATAAACTTTCAAAAATATTGAAATAAACATCATGTATTTTTAAACGATGTGTTGATATCTTAAATAGTGCTACAGAGGTAACAAAGTTTAAATTAATTAAAATTATATTCACCTTGAATACTGAATCTATTTCATGTCATTAATTCCACTAAAAATTAGAGACTAAATAAATTATATTATTGAAATTTAAAACATTGTAAAAATTTCAAAAAATGACAAGCTTGCTTTGTCTCTTTATTTCTTCTAAAAATTCTTTAAAAAATGCTCTTAATTTTTTTTTTTTTTTGCTTATGATTTAAAATATAATATTTACTCTGGAAGTTTTTCTTTTTTTGTTACCAGCTCATGTTATTTCTTGGGTTTTCTTTTTCACCTACCATCCTTGTATTTCTTACAATTGGCTTCTGAAACTATCTATTGCTTCTTTTTAACCAAATAGCTCAAAGCTGGGGTAGTTTGCCTCCCAGGAAACATCTGGCAATATTTGGAGAAATGTTTTATTGTCACAACTCCAGGGAGAGTGATGCTGCTGGCATCTAGTGGGTGGAGGCCAGGGATATTGCTCAATATCCTACTGTGTACATGACCGCCCCCACAGCACAGAATTTTCCAGTCCAGCATATCAATAGTACCAAGGTTGAGAAATTCTTGTTTAAACATACACTACACAGCCTCCTTAGCGGTCTAGATTTCTCTACGTTCCAAAAATTTTATTGAATTTATTCTCCTTTTTGACCACAAAATTCCTGCTTTTTCTCTCCTCTTTCTTGTTTTCATATTTCCCAGATTAACAATTCTGACTATGATTTGAATGAGGGCATTGCCTTTGGAACCATTCAGTTACCACATCACTAGATCTTCAATAATTAAGTTCTGATCATTATGTATTTTCATTTCTCTGTGGATAACTGGAGGAATCTTGTAATTAATTAGCAACCATGTGTAGTACAGCATTAACATTTGCTAGAAATGAGTGAGCTCTTTCAGAACTCTCACTTTAAAAACTCTTCCTTAGTGTTTTCCAATGCGTTTTCTTTGGAGTACAGACATGCAAGATACTCTGCAAGGGAAGATCATGGTCTGATAGATCTGGAAAATGCTGACTCTTTGGTCCAAAGAAGCTCTATGATATTTACCAATGAACCTGACAGGTCCTGAAGTACTAAAACCTGCTTAGTCTGGTTTTCTTCAGCTGTGGTTTTTTGTTTTTTGTTTTTTCTAATAAAAATTTTATTTTGTTTTAATCCCTTAAATTCCTATTAACATCAGGAAACATTGATATAATCCTATTTGCTTTCACAAGATTCTAAATGTTCAAATCTCCTCAACAGAACGAGTAGAAGTACATATGCTCAAAGGATTAAAAAAAAAAAAGTTGACATTTTTAATGAATTAAAATTAAGTGCAGAGAACTTTGTATTTAGTTTTAATTTTGTTCAGTTACTTTAAGCCTCTTTATCTTATTATACATTATTAGAGTAAATTTATATTTTTATCTAATCTCATATTAGGGATTGAATAATACACTTTTTGAAGTTTACAATAGTGTATTTATTATATGTATCTTGTTTTAATTTTCTCCAAGTGTTTTTAATAATTGAATTTTCCAATTTGTTTGCTATAAACATTGACCATTTAGAAAATAAACTGATGTAACGCTATCTGCTTCGTCAAATAATCCCCGCCCCCCACTACACACACACATTTATATCTTGGTTGTGTAGTTTATAGCATAATAAATATACATGCATATTTTAGAGTATGAGGTTAAATTCAAATCTGTGATGCTACATACCATATATTTTCTGACCTCTTTGACAAATTTAATTGCCCCTTAAAGTTTCTATCACTTCTGTAATTTAGAACTTATTCTTGTAATAGTTGTTATATTTATTTTCTTTACAGAACAATAATTTCTATGAGAACTGGGACTCTAAAAATTCCTCAGTACTGTATAGTATATCATATAGAGATCCTGAAAGAATGCTGTACATACAAATATACTAAGCATGCGTTAGTTGAAAACAGGTGATGAGACTCCTGACTTGAAGTAGCATGTAATCTATTTGTGGACAAAAGTGTGCTCAAGCAGTAGCTATTACCAGTGCATAGCTCTGAATGACTAAATGTCTCAATCAAGAATATCCACAATAAATCCAGGAGCTATGGCTCAAGCCTGAAATCTCAATGCTTAAGGAAGCTGAGATGGGAGGATCATTTGAAGCTAGGAGTTCAAGACCAGCCTGGGCAACAGTGATACCCTATCTCTACAAAAAATAAAAATAATAAGCAGAGATGGTTGTGTATACCTGTAGTCCCAGCTCTTCAGGAAGCTGAGGCAGGAGGATTGCGTTGAGCCCAGGGGAGGATGCAGTGAGCTGTAATCCTGCCATTGCACTCTAGCCTGGGTGACAGAGTAAGATGCTGTCTCAAAAAAAAAAAGAAAAAAGGAAACCCACAAGAACAGAATATCCATAATAAGAAATGTAAGATTCTCCATGAACTCCACTTTTTTGGGCTTAGTAACTTGATTCCTGCCAACAAAATTCATTTAAAACTATAGGCCAGGCCGGGCGCGGTGGCTCACGCCTGTAATCCCAACACTTTGGGAGGCCGAGACGGGCGGATCACAAGGTCAGGAGATCGAGACCATCCTGGCTGACACAGTGAAACCCCGTCTCTATTAAAAATACAAAAAACTAGCCGGGCGCGGTGGCGGGCGCCTGTAGTCCCAGCTACTTGGGAGGCTGAGGCAAGAGAATGGCCTAAACCCGGGAGGCGGAGCTTGCAGTGAGCCGAGATCGTGCCACTGCGCTCCAGCCTGGGTGACAGAGCAAGACTCCGTCTCAAAAACAAACAAACAAACAAACAAAAAAACTATAGGCCAGGAGCAATGGCCATGCCCGGCAAATTTTTGTACTTTTAGTAGAAACAGGGTTTCACTATATTGGCAGGGTGGTCTTGAACACCTGACCTCAAGCGATCCACCCACGTCGGCCTCCCAAAATGTTGGGATTGCCAGCATGAGCAAACACACACAGCCTATAGTTTTAAATGAATTTTGCTGATTTTACTATAGGCTGGGTGCGGTGACTCACGCCTTAATCCCAGCATTTTGGGAGACTGAGGCTGGCGGATCACCTGAGATCAGGAGTTCAAGACCAGCCTGGCCAATATGGTGAAACCCTATCTCTACTAAAAATACAAAAATTAGCTGGGGTGATGGCAGGAAGCTGAAATCCTAGCTACTCGGGAGGCTGAGGCAGAGATAATTGCCTTAACCTGGGAGGCAGAGGTGGCAGTGAGCCGAGATCACTCCACTGCCCTCCAGCCCAGGTGACAGAGCGAGACTCATCTCAAACAAACAAACAAACAAACACTATAAAGAAAGCAGCCAAAGGAGGTAATAAACAATAAATTACATATTTCGTGGACAAATAATACAATACTTCACAGATGCCCCCAATTTTCCCATTCATTGCTAAAATTTCATCATAAGGTTGTAAATCCAGGATTACATGGAGCACAGGTTTCACAGATGTTGTTTGACTCATTCATTCATTCCTTATACATTCAACATGAATTTATTGTATTTTAGGCACCAAGCTGTGGGCTGAAACCAGCTGTTAGAGGATGGAAAGTATCCAGATTTTCAGGAAGAAATGGGTAGATCATCTGGTCAGTAGCAATAATGGTAATGGATCCCCAGAGGCAGAGTCACCTTGGATAATATAAAATGCATTTTAATTTGAATCGATAAGGAAGCTGATATTGTGAATCCTTAAAAAATAAATGTGAAAAATGTAACGTAGTGACAGAAGCACATGGTGACCAGGCAAGAAGGCTAAGAGGCAGTTTTGAAGCCACTGCAAGGTATTCTTTGAGGAAGTGAAGGATGAAAGCTCTGTATTTAGGCTTCTGGTTCTCTCTAATACATCCTTTAACAAGGCCATATTGTAAGAATGGTTAAGGTGGGGCTGGGAGTGAAATTAACCGTTAATGATCCATCTCAGTATGATGGGCAAAGATATATTACATGAACCTGGTATCAGAAGAGTGTAATCTTTGTAGCTCTCACCTATGATTACATGGTTACCATTAATTTAGATTCTACGTAGAATCTTAATGATTGTGAATGACTGAAAACCATTAAGAAAACTTTAGAGACTTTCTGGATAAAATGCAATGACTAAGTTGGTATTATTTGATTTATATAAATAAATATATTCTTAGTCTTTATGTGCTTTTTATTTTTCACATACACAGCTTTTAGTTCTAAGTTTGGATTTTCCTCTATAATATTACAATTGCTATTTCTTTGTCTGTCTCTCTCTTCCCTCCTCACTCCATTCTTTCCAATATCCCTGTCTGTTTTTCTTTCTTTCTCTCTTATTTTTCTATTGTTGCATCACTGGCTGTAACCCTATTGCAGGATTACAGTTGTCAAATATTTAGTGGCCTTGACTTATGTCCCTAGTGGGAGCTATGGAAAGTACAGAAAAATGAAAAGAGACTCACATTATGTTAGTGCTGTCTCTCACTTTCCACATCTACACTTATTGCTACCCTTGGGGAAATTTACATATGCTATAAATGGAAATATATACTTTAGAAAGACATTTAAACTTCTTCCTTTACATGTCAGAATAAACAAAAGTACTAGTTAAGAAATTATTTCTGCACTAAATAATGAATTGGTCCTCATAATGCCCTGTAGGTATGGCATATTGAGGGACAAAAATTATAAGTCTGATTTCAAACTTCTAAAGTGTTGAAGACTCATGTTTGATAATTTGATAATTAGGGGGAAAAGAGAGCAAATAATTCCCTTTTTTGTCTACGGATCATATTTCCTCTCAGTTCCTTTAGAAAAATACAAGTTAATTAAGCTTAGGGTCTGGAGGCATAAAGGAGGTTAAAAGGAAGAAAAATAATTTAGCTTTCAGAAGATCAAGAGTACTAGGGGAAATGATTTTGGCTGTCATTTTTTATTGAAATAAAAATTGACAGAGAATTTGGACATCCTTTGGAAAGCTAGGCAAAGGAAATTCAGCTTATCATAAACAGGATAAAAATCAGAATATCCAGTTCCCTGGGAATCAGAAATTCTCCATGAAGCTGAATTCTGTTTCAGTGCATCTCTGACTCATTTTGTCATTCAGGTATGTGAGAAACCTACTATGCACCCAGCACTGTTTTAGGTGCTGGAGATTACGATAGAAATGATACAGATAAGTTCCTGGCCTCCGTGAAACCGACATTCTGATGTGACTGCTTTATTATTAGACAATGCATAAGCAAATTAGCCATTGTGTGTTCTAAATTAAGTAAAGTGGATTTTAAAAATTTAGAAAGACTATCTTTTGGTATTCTTAGAACTTACTATTTAAAATAATACACCAATTGAAAGAAGGTTTTGTGCCTGTAGCTATAGCCACAGGTGGCTTCATGCCTTCGGAAGGGGTCGGGGAAGATAAGCAGCCAGGAGGCAGTAGGGGCAGAATGGTTGCTTTGAATAGAGACAGGTTTAGTCCAGTTTTGCCTGAGAGGGTTACAGATCCATTCTGCTCTCTGTCCTTGCCATGGATTCTGCTGTCTTTCACTCCAGCCCCTTCTGCTCAACATGCGTCATTCTTTGTTTCCACTCTGCAGTCCTTTCATGCTGCCTATTCAGGGGTTGTAAATTTTGAATGACTCTAATGTCTACAGCATTTCCTGAATTGTATATCTGGACAGTATTGAAGGGCAGTGGGGCCTCCCAGAGAGCCTGTTTTGCTTGACTAAGTTCTTTTGCTGTATTGATTTAGTATAAGAAATTCTGGGATAACATTCAATTTCTTCATGGTTCTTAAAAATTTCAGGCATCAACAAAGGCTCTGTATTCCAGGCAAGAGACACAATACGAAGAAAAACAAACAAAAAACAAAAACAGACTATTGTCAGCTTCTTCAAACACACAGATCTCTACAGGTTGACGTTTTCCTATGATTGGTTCCCATAATGTGATGTATTGTCTTCTTTGGGTGTTCAACCCATTTGCTCTTATAACTGAAAAAACAACAGTAAAAGCCAAATCGAACCAGTCCAGCTGCTACACAATTACTTTTAAAGAATGCCTCAAATTCTTAGTGTTTACTTCTAGTTTAGTTGGTACTGGATTTCTCTTCATGTGTCAAGCTATGAAAAAACAAGCTGACAAATCAAAAGGTTGACTTCCCGATGTCTTCTGATAAAAATAATATTTGAACTATTCTATTTGTAACACTAGAATATGTATTTATATGTAAGAAATCCTTTGGCTCGTCCCTCTTTTGTTATTTGCAATATTGGGTGCATTCTCATGGTCTTTCTTTGCTATTCATTTTATTTATTTTTACTTTCCAACGTAGAGAGTTCTTATTCTTTCCATTCTTTCATAAACTTTAGAAGCCTCCAATTTTAGAACTAAAAGAACCATATTGTAGAGATTTCAACATTGCCAAGTTTAATCCTTCCTCTTACCTATGAGAATGTCCTTTCTTTCATTGAATGTAGTGTAGCAGCATCGAATGCCTTTAGGTTGCTTGTGTTTTATCTTATTTCATAAACTACTGGAACATATTTATTTATTTATTTATTTATTTGAAACAGTCTCACTCTGTTGCCCAGGTGCAGTGGCAAGATCTTGGCTCACCACAAGCTCCACCTCCTGGGTTCACGCCATTGTCCTGCCTCAGCCTACTGAGTTGTTGGGACTACAGGTGCTCGCCACCACCCCTGGCTAATTTTTTTGTATTTTTGTAGAGATGGGGTTTCACTGTGTTAGCCAGGATGGTCTCCATCTCCTGACCTCGTGATCCACCCACCTCGGCTTCCCAAAGTTCTGGGATTACAGGCGTGAGCCACTGAGCCCAGCCTGGAACATATTCTTTACGTGTTTGTATTTCTTTTGTGTTAGTATTTAGATCTATACTTTATTTGCAGCCACTGTAAATTTTGATACATCAGATACATCAAACATGCTACAAAGAGTAAATTATGTCATAGTTTGCTATTTTCTCATTTAGATATTACTCCATACAACACAGAACATTAGCTTTGGGCATGTTTGATTAGTAATTTAAGAATCCTTTCTATCTATACAAGTACTGACCTACACATCCTCCACTTGGCCTCCAGTGTGCAATTCTGTGTGATTAACATTTTAAACTTTCCTATTTTTTTAATGCTAACTTTTGTAATCTTCAGGTGTCAGACTTTTAGATGAAAACAGTACATCTGCTAAGTTATTGCTCAAAATATTACATATTTTATGCAAAATTGAGTGGTTCACCCACAGGTAGAATGAAGAGAAACGAAGATGCAAAATTATTCTTTCAGTTCTGTTCTTGCAATCATGCAGTTGGTTCTGCTTATAACTAAGGTTAGATCCAAAGCCCTGAGATAATTTAGCTGGTTTCCTATCTAGATAAACCTAGACTTGGTCTAAAGCCACCTAGCAGCTCTGTCACTTGCTATGATTTAGGGCTGCTGTTATCCTCCAAATACTGGCTATAAATTAGTGAATGAATCCAGAAGTTAAAGATAACTGCAGCTTTTACAAAATGCAGATTTTCCTGACTGAAATAAACCAGGTCATGTGTCATTCATTTAAATTTTAAATTGGTTTAATTAGTCTGCTCCTCTGTGGTCACCTAGTTAACATAGGCTGTACTGGGGAAATAGAAGCTTTGAGAGAGAAGGAGACGAAGGGATAGTAAGAAAGGGATGGTTTTGGAGGGGACAGTGAAAGCTATAATTAGAAGAAAGTGGTAGGGATGGGATCATGGCCGTTCTGAGCAGGGTATCACAGTGGAAGACTTAGTAACTTGGGGCATGGAGTAAATAAAAATAGAACTGTAAGGAATACTTGGGGAGGGGGGTGTAATTGACCCTAAAATAATTGTGGAAAGCCAAGACTCTCTGATATTTTTTGATATTAAAGAAATATAATCGGCCGGGCGCGGTGGCTCACGCCTGTAATCCCAGCACTTTGGGAGGCCGAGGCGGGCGGATCACGAGGTCAGGAGTTTGAGACCAGCCTGGCTAACACGGTGATACCCCGTCTCTACTAAAAATACAAAAAAAAAAAAAAAATTAGCCGGGCGAGGTGGCGGGCGCCTGTAGTCCCAGCTACTCGGGAGGCTGAGGCAGGAGAATGGCGGGAACCCGGGAGGCGCAGCTTGCAGTGACTGGAGATCGCGCCGCTGCACTCCAGCCTGGGTGACAGCGAGACTCCGTCTCAAAAAAAAAAAAAAATAAAATAAAGAAAAAAAAGGAAAAGAAATATAACCTAGAAAGTCAGAAGAAAACTTTAGCATTTAGTTCACTAAAAGAAATAATGATCCAAACTAATTGATATGCTACCTAAAACAGAGTTTTCTATGAATTTAGGCTCATGTACCCTTACAGGAAAAACATGATCACACACAAATAGCATGTATTTTGAGAGTTATTAAATATCGGGAACCTGAAGGTATCCTAGAGATCCTAAGATCCAACCTCTTCATTTAGTAAGTGGGGTAAACAAGTCCCAGAAGATTGAGTGAATTGGCCAGCTCGCAGAGTCCATCTTCATGCAGGATTTTACAGTCTGAAGTGATATTTCAAAATTGAGGGATAAATGCTTCAGACTTTTCTAAATTTCATTATCATAGAATATAGATTAGTGACTAAAATGAAAATATTTCAAGAAGATAATCTCTATTGTTTTGGTATAAATGTTGACAAGGAAGAGATAAAAAACGTTTTTTATGGTAACAGCTTGTTGGATATGTTGCCCAACTTTCTTTAAAACAATATGAAATGATTTTTAGTAGGAAAGTGACAGTGCTGTATGTGTGTGTGTATGTGTTACACTTTCTCCGCCACTTCCAAGCCATTCACAGTTAAACAGGATTTTACTCTAACATTGTAATAGTGGTTGCCAAAGCACTAAACTCTGTGTGTTTTTGGATGTCTGGGCACAAAGAATAAGTAACAGGAGAAACACCCTCAGGGAAAGTTTACAGACTCTGTGTAGCTTTTTCACTTTAATAATTACAACAGTGCTAATTCACAGCCTCTTTGACTAGACACTTAGGATTTAAGTAGCCTAGCAATTACCAGTTCTGCCTTCAGCTACTCGTAGGTTCTTTTGCATATTTATCGTTCCTGCCTTTCTTTTTATTTCATTTTTTCTTTCCTTTTCTCTTCGTTTCCTTTTCTTCCTTCCTTTATCTTTTATTTTTCTTTCTTTTCCTTCCTTTTAATTTATTTTGTAATGTTGTTCAACTTTAAGAGAAAATCAATGGAGCTTATATCCATTCTCTATCAAAATAGATCTGCCTCATGAATATGTTTCATTTAAAGGTTGATAAATTTTTAAATTCCCAGTATTAATGTGTGATTACTTTGTTTGCATATCTCTTTTTTTAACCTAGTATATTACAATGTATGTATTCAACACACAGCTGCTGAGGAGCTCCCTCCCACCTTCATTCTTCCTCAATCAACAGCCCATTCTATACTAGGCACTGTTGTAGGAAGTAACGATTGTTGTAGCCTCCATTTATTCTTCACACCAAATACTAAATTATTTAGGTTCGATTTGCCATAATGTAATATTCACCACACTTCTCTGAAGTTGTATATCATTGTCCTCACTTTATGTATTAAATAAAATTTTAAAAAATGCTCAAAGAAATTAATATCACCAAGGTCAGTAACGAGTAACTAAGTGTGTTGCGTTTCAAAACCAGTTCATTTGAAGTTTGGAGTCAGGTGTATGTGCTGTGCCTTGTAGACTGTGTTTGAACACAAAAGCAGGAGGAGGGATGTCCTATGCTACTGGTTTTCTTCCTTCCACTCTGTCCATTATCTTATTTCTTGGCTCCACTTTTCCCAGGGCATAGTCTATAAATTTCTGAGAACCATTTTGCACTTCTGTTGTGAGTAGAAACTCTTTCATGACTTCAACGTTGCATTTGAATGCATATGCTTCTGCAAAATGTACCATCATCAAGTTACTTTAAGCACTTTGGGGAATAACATGATGACTATACCCAACTTTGCCAGCATACCCAGGATATGCATGATTCATTTTCATTATTTTAGCATAAATGATGCCAAAATAAATAGAATAAGAAGACTGGGATTTAGGAGAGTTAGGTGTTTCAGCTCTGCCACTAAACATCTCTGATATTCGGGACTAATATCTTAATATTTATTGGCTTTAGCTTTCATATCAGTAACAGGAAAAAAAAAGTTCTAGATACGTTTAGGGTAACATGCCATAATAAATTCTTATTATTATTTCTAATAAGAGTAGCACAAGGCTTAGCATATAGTAACATTTGCAAATCATAAGTGTCTAAATCAATGAGATTTTACATATCCTTCCATAACTGTGCCACTAGATAATACATTTTTTTCTCATGAGTTGTTTTTTCACAGCTTGTTACAACTGCATGTCTGTGCATCATTTTGTATCCATTTCCATCGCTCCACTTTGGATCTCTGCACAGGATTCTGACAAGCTCTTTCTCCTTCTGGCGCAGCAGCTTAATCCTTTTCTAACACAACTTTTACCCTTTAAATTACTGATTTGCAAATATCCTTCCCAAATCTAACTTCATTCAGTTTGACTTCATAGGCACTCACGTCTGATCCAGCCTCACACATCGAACTTCCTTCCTCACTGTTCCTGTGCTAACTCATGTCTCACTTACTCTTGTACCTCTTTTGTAAGATCACATTTAACCACTTCCTAATATGCTGTATCTTTACTCCAATTTTCTATCTAGGTCCTGCTCGTCTTTCTGTGTCCTATTAAATACCACCTTTAGTGAGAGCTTCTCTTGTCATTGTTCTTATTTCTTGTTCCTTTATTTTATACATTACCATTTAATTCTATTAAAAATTCCTTTTAGCTAGCAACTACAATCACAGTTATCCTATAAGTGTCTTCTTCTTGGAATGGTATTTTTGGACATTCCATGTTTTGCAAAAGGCTTCTGTTTTCAAGATTTAAACTTGATTCTGCTTTACTTTATAAATGTGTGCCATGTCCAGTGTCTCCGTTATTACCTCCCACCAAAGGACACCAGGCCTTTCAGAACCTTGCCTGCATCTCACGATACAAGGAGAAACAACCAGAACAATTGGTGTCTTGGATTCTAGCAGGACAGATCTCCCACTTGGTCCCATCAGCCATGGGATCCATTAGCTGCAGTTAACCCTTCATTGGCCCCAAACTCTCCTCTCTGAATATTGATGAGAAGATACCTGGAACTTTCATGGCCTTCCAATGTTTTCCCCCTGGTTTTACTCAAGCCTTTGGCAATGAGTTTGTGGCTTGCTCTCTTAATGAACTCTATGGTATAACGAAAACTCGTACCCTCAGTAAAAGGCCATCAAACTGTGATGAAAGGGCTCAGAAACAAGAGGCTGAGTTGGCCAGCACTGCCACAGATCTGCTGTCAACACCATCAGGAGAATTTATCACCACACTAATAATAATAATAATAATAAATGTGTCACCGCAATTCCTACTAGAAACTCAACTGCTATCAGAGTGCACAAAGTCCCAAATTTATATAAGGAACAGCTGGGTCACTTCCATGACATTAAAGCTTGGGCTGGAGTAGTAACATTTTGTCTAAGCCAACTCAGAACCCTTTATAATACTACTCCTACCTACAATTCTCTGTTTTAGGGTCTCTGAAATATTCTCCCTTACTGTTACCTTTACCTGACCATTACCTCGAGGAATCTCTTAGGCTCACACTCTGAATCTTTTTTACTGCAGCTTGTAGTCCACAGTAGCTGGCTCTTTACTTTGGGCACAGCTATTGATCTCTGCCTGGAAATATGGACTTGATCTTTGGACTTCCCCCTAGATCTCAAGGTCTCCCTTGTGGAGGCTACCTCTTTTGTTTTCTCTTCCTTCCATATGCCCATGCTCAGTTTTCAAGATCCCAGATGCAGAAAAGCTCCAGCTTTGCCCCAAACCAACTACTCAATATGCTCAAAGGCAAAAATCATGGACTATAAGTTTGAGGAACTTAGGTGCTATACTTAACTTTGCAACTCTCAGAGTATCTAACAGAATGAGATTACATGTTAAGTATTATTTGTTTAATCAGTTGATAAAATGTCTTGAAAATAAACCAGTAAGAATCCAAATAGAACCACAAAAATGAAACATGAGACTTCCAAAATAACTGAAATGGCAAGCAGTCTACGAGAGTGTATGGAATATAATTGACACTAAATAGACTCCAAACAACAAAAGATTGTGTAATCCTAAACACTGAAGCCTACTGTAACAAATGATAATACCATATGATACTAATATGGAGAATTACAGTAGGGATTAATTACAGGATAAGAGTTAAGAAAAGAAACATTAGTTAATAGAATATGCTTTAATTTTTGTTTTTGTGTTCTGTTCTATTCTCTTGGTCTCAGGCTCAGCTAAATACCAGACGTAGAAGGATTACTAACCTCTTCCTGAAAGCTTGAATTACAGTTCCCCAGGTGGATACTGGTACTTCGTGAAGGATGATTGGAGTTGCTGAATATTTTACAAAGGAAATGTGTGTGGCTCCAAGGATAATCTAGTTATCTTGATGAATTTCTCCTTTGTAGTTGAAAGAAGTTTTGAAACATTAGACTTCAAAGAAAAGCAGGAAAGTGATTGAGCATTTATGTAAATACTCCCTAATTGCGAAAAAGTGGTTCTTAGAAATTTCTAAATTGAGTGAGATAAACATCAAAAGTACTACATTATTTTCTATTTTGCAAGTGTCACTATCTCTCTTTCCCTCCATATTCAGAGTTTTTCTGTATCAATTCTGCTAAAAGTTAAAGAAATAAAAATGTAAGAATTACTAACATACCATATTCCAAAAATCATGCTTGAACATGGGAGATATTTTGAATTCAGAACACAGGTTGTCCATAAACAAATATTATGTCCAGTGGTCAGTTTCCCAGGCCAATCCATAAACATTTTATAAACCCTAGACTATAGCTTAAATCTAGTCTAACTATAACACGTTTGTATTAAAATATGTAGAGTAAGCTATCTTGTAAAGATTGTAAGAAAGAAGAGTAAAAACACAATTGAAAAAAATACTGCTTTTTAGTGTGATGGCTGGGAGGAAAGTATGTTTAATTAGAGCAAGGAACAACAAACCAAACTGCAGACTAAATCAGGCCACCCACCTATTGGTTTATATTTTTTCCATGGCTCTTTCATCCTACCATGGCAAAGGTGAGTAACTTCGATAGAGACCATGTAACACTCAAAGCCAAAAATATTTACAGGTTGGAACTTTCCAGAAAAAAAAAGAAACACACAAATGCTGGCTCTGAATTGGAAGAGGAACAGGAGCTAGATGGAACTCTTTGTACATTCTAATGTTGACTTCTGTACTGTGAGCTCCAAGGGATCTGTGCTATGGCTTGGCCATCCTCTCTCCAGAGATGAGACTCGTGCCTGGCATGTAGTAAGTGCTTTGATACAGTTCTAGTAAATTTTAAGGGCTTGATAAAGGAATTCCTCTAGTTCTCTCTCATTTCATTTCAGTTCAAAAATTACACATATAATTAAATATTATTTTCAGGGAGTGAAGTTTGTATTATTCCTTTTTTTTTGAACACCCCGAGCTTCTTTCTGTGGGCTAATGTAGGCTTCGGTTTTCTAAACCATGCATTGTATTTGGTGTAAGTACTTGGAATTAAAATAAATATTCTGTCTGGAGTATGTACTCAGATATACATTTTTAAGATAAAAACTCGGAAATTATCTTATTCGATAATCTTTCCATCAGGCATTTTTATTTATATAATGTATCAGACCAAGAGAGATGTGTTAAAATTGTTTCTTTCAACTTGTTTGGCAATTGCTGACAATTATTGCTTAATAGATGTGTCGGCGCATACAGCCAGATTTTTGTTAAGGATTGTAATCACTATCAGTAAAACAAACTCTCTCAATCCCATATAATAAAATATATGCTGAATTCTATTCTGCATATTACTGATATTGCATTCATATTTGCCATTTCCATTTGCTTAATTTTATTCAGTGGTGTTTACTGAATGCCCCCAGGAAAGAAGAGGGAATAATGGCTCATTTTTATCTTCCCTTTACCTTCATTCCCCCAAACAACAGCAACAAAACAAACAGAAGGAAACATGATTTTCTTGTGTTTTTCTGTCTTCTTCCATGCTGTACATATCTTTCTTTCTGTACACTTTCCCTCAAGAATTATACACTTTAATTTTGATTTGAAGTATGCTTATTAAATTATACATGTTACTTGGTAAATAACTTTTATCATAGTTATTGAAGTCTACATTCAATAGGTATGAATCATAAAATATTCAATTGAATCTCTGCTTTCTTCCAGTTTCATATCATAATTAAAAAGAACTTAATCTCTTTTATAGTGTCTTGTAGATGTGCATTTCCTTGGTGTGTTATGTATTTCAAATAGACTTTTTGTTGCCTTTATATATGAATGACAATTTGGGTATGAAATCCTTGGTCACATTCTTTTTTCTGCCCAAATGCTGTAATCTTCTGGTATCTAATATTACAGAAGACAAATCTGAAATAACTTGATTTATTTCTGTATTGTGGATGGCGTGTTCCTTCTACCTGAAAGTTTACGGCATCCTTTATTTTTGGAACCAATAATCCCTTCACAGAATGTTTTCATGTGGTTCATTTTTATTAATTTTATGCTATTTACATTTTAAGAATGCCTAATGCATTCAAACAACTTACCTCTATTCAAGAACCTGTAAATATTAAAGTTAGGGCCTGAAATCAGTCTCTTATATCCCATTTCCATCCTCTTTCTCCCTCAGGCACTCCACTAGCCCTCCATCTTAAAACACTGATTGCAGCGTAGTTGTATTTATTCTTGTAGAATAAGTCTTAGTTTAGTCCCAAACTTAGAAATATATTTTTTTTAAGTCTAGTCAGGTCACTAATATTGTTGAGGGAAGCCCATGAATGGCCTTTTCCTAAGGGAAGAGCGATTCTGAGAGCAGATAATCGTCACTAAGAATATCATCCCACTCAACTCTAGTAAATGTGAGTGGAATATGAAAGAACCCTGGAGCATTAGCACCCTCGCTTCAGACATCTTCTCCTCTAACAGGAGATGGGTCACAGCAGAGGTGTTTCCTGTGGGAGGTAGACCACGCTGTTGGCAGGCCTGATGGCTGCTTCTGGCAATGGCAGAAGCAAAGGACGTTCACCCACTGAGAGCCGAAGAAGAGGAAATGGCAGGGGCCACCACGTAGCCAAGGATATTCTACTCCATAGCCCGTACTATGTGGAAAAATTCTGTGGAATCTACAAAACTATACATTATCAAAAATCAAGTCCCATAAATATTGTCTTGTGATTCTTCGTGACCCTGTGACTTTCCTTTTTCCAAACTTGATATGACCTGGCTTAAGTAAAATATATTCTTTTCTTTTTACCCTCTCCCTTTTTCTTACCTTCTCTCATTCACATACTCTCTCCTCCCCCTCCTTCCCTCCCTTTCTCCCTCTCCTATTCTCTTCTCTTCTCTGAAAACTTACTAAGGGCCATCTTTGTGATAAGAAATTCAACCAACACGGAACTCTCTTATTCAGGTTCAGGTTTACTATGGCCACATTTTCTGCCTTCCTGTGACAAATCATGGATTATTATGAAGCACGAAACCCTTCAGTCTGGAAAGTATAATAAATGTGAGGTGGTTTTTCCACAACCCATTAATACGTTTCTATTGCTAGCCCGCCTGTTCTAATGCTCTTGTGCATTTATTATTGCTACTGTGAGCAGAACAGTTCCTCTGAGAATTGGATAGTTTTGAAACTCACAGTTTTCTGCCTTTCTCCATCATCTTCATGTTTTAGAGTATATATTAAGCTATGGATCAATTCAAACATATTACAATGGAATATGTAACGAAGACCTTAGGTCAGTTTATCACAAATGACAAAGGAAAACTATCCCTGAAGAAAAAAAAAATCCATATTGGAACAGGATAAGAACAACAACAAAAATTTCCACAAGGAATCTGATGAACATTTGAGTGACTGACATTGAAATCAGCCCATTCTGCTTGATCTGAGATGTGACACACTACAGTGAGCCTTCCCAGTATAGCATTTTTGGAATGTGAATTATCATACGTACCACTAACATAGAACTCAAAGTAAATTAAGGTTGCAAGAGACCTTAGCAGTCATTTAACATCTTACTTTTCAGATGCAGAAACTGATGCAGACAAAAGGCAGTTGCATGCCGTAAGCATTTAGCTAGATAGAGGGAGAACCTGAACTAAAGCCAAATGTAAAGTCTCTTAATGCCAAGTTTTCTTCACTTTATCAAGTTTTCTTCTGTGTCCTGCAACACATGGCTTAGACAGGTAAATATGTTCGAGAAAATGTTTGATATATCTTGGACTCATCTGATTCTAGGATATTATGTCAAAGTAGTATGTCATTTCAGGTGATTCTCTTAATATGAGACACATAAAATTATTCTCAGCATGGAAGTTGAAATGGTTGAAATATTTTGCAATCAGCATACCGACCACTAACCAAATAATAAAGTTCATTTATTTTGCATCTTACATCATGAATAGACAAGAGCACACCAAACCACTCAGTTATTGAAGTTGCATCTGGCAGAAATCAATTTAACATCCCAATTTAGCTATTTCTAGGTCATATGAGTAATGTCACAACTGTGTTACATCAGTGGTTTTCAAATGTGGCTGTACATTATAACCACCCAGGTAACATTAAATCAGAATCTCTGGAGGGAGGGCCTGAGCTTCTGTTTATGATAAACTAATTAGAGAGTTTTACTAGTAATTATGTATTATAGTAATTATGAATTTTATTACACAAAAGCTACTTTTAATCACAGTACTCAGAAACACAGATTGATAATAAATCTCTTTGTAATCATGAAGTAAAAATCAGAGAAAGAGAAATGCCTCAATTTTAGGTATTTTCTAGTTCTCTCTGGTAATGAAATTTGGACTTTGTTCTTTGATCCATACTCTCTCAATCTGTAAGATAGAATAACATTTTTTGTCTCATAAAATAATTATGAAAATTATGTTAGCCACATGATAATATGCCTTACATGTGTACATAGTTAATGCTCAATTATTATTATCTTTGATGACAATGGCGATGATGATGCTGATTAATAATATTTAATAATACTTCAGCTTCAAGAAATTAAATAGCTTTCCAGTCCTATGCCCATTCAAGGCTTGCATGAGGATTCCAGCTTGCAACATAGACATCTTAGTTTAAAATTCTTACTACCACTTATAGATTATTGAGTGGAAAGCTGAAAGTATTAATAGTTTAAGACTAATGGGGCATCTTAGAGAAACACAGAAGGTGAAACAAAGTCTATACATATGTATGAAGTGGTTTAAAATTAAACAGGTTTAAGACTTTAGACATTGTCAAAGAGAAAGTTAAAGAGTAGACTTTTCAGGTTTGACCTTTTAGCAAGAAAGCAAATGAGAAGAGATAGGACTATGGAGGTGACATTTTGCGGGTGAGACTGAGTGAGGGTCCTTGAAATTCGGCATAAATCATTTGAATTTCAACGTTCAGATGCAATTCTTGACAACTTGTGCTCATTTAATGTAATCATTTGAAGCCTTATCACACTTCAATTGAAAGTAATTTACAGCTGTTTATATTGAGAGTTTATCATGTAGAACACTCTTTTAACAATATGAAATACTGTCCAATCACTCTGGTTGCCGTATCTAATGTTTCTTCTGCACATGATCCCATAAATTACTTTAATGGAGCAGTAATTTTCTCACATAAGTTTGTGATTTTGTGGCTAATCTTCTGAGAACATATGTTCACAGACACTAAAGACAGCACTCTGACTTATAATGTCGGGTAATAACGGAGATATACTTCAAAGAAGTGATTTCCTTACTGACCCTTGGTAAGAACCCAGGAAAATGATGCAAGCCTCATGCGTTCGTTTGTTAATTAGGAGACTGAACATTCATTTCTGCTGCCTTTTATATGTGCAAGAAGGCTGTTGGCTCTGGCCATTCTGCAAACCAAGGAGATAAGCAGTGACCTGCAGCGGTGCTCTTTCTTTATTCTGGGCTTTATTCTTCTATACAGGAACCAATATCAGCACAGTCGTTGAATTGTACTTCATCAACTTGGAAAGACTGTTGAAGTAAGATAAAGGATGTGCAAAGCTGTTTTATTTCAGTAGACCCTTTTTATCAGTGTCTGTGATAATTGTAGCAATAGCATGGCTCTACCACATCAACAAACCATCTGTGGGCCCTTTGCAGAAAAATGGGCCACAGCCCAGTGGTGCCAAAATTTTCAGCAGGAGATGTCATGGCTTCAAAATAAGAGTGTCCACCTTTGCCTTACAAACAGGATGGATGCATTCAGATTTGGTAAAGGAACACATAAGCGTTCTCAAACTTTTTATAAGTGATAATGGAAAGTAAAGCAGAATTGTTAACATTCATCTTGAAGTTCAAGAGATATACATGAATACCAGAGTGACAAAATCCTCTTGCTCACTGCACCAGTCGTGACAGTAGCCATTTAATACATCTCTTTTTTTTTAACCAAAGGAAGAAGACAGATCCCTTCTCTCTCTTTCTAAACAGATGTCTAGTCATTAAAAACATGAAAAATGTCATTTATGTTTTTCTTAAAAAGTATTTTCCAAAATTTAGTGGTCCAAGAAGTAAAAGTCCAGTGTAGCAACAAATTATAACACAGCAAAATTTGACTTTAATCATACGACTGTATCACTCACAGTTGCAGAAATTTAGTTAAGTTCATTATGTATGTATTCTGTGTATACAGTATTCTTTCTGGTCACCAATAACTTTATTTAGTACATTTGAAATACAGATTTTTCTCCTGACTTTAGTGTTCAGAGCAGCCTGTAAATACTTGTAACATGTAATTTTTAGCCTGCCCCCGAAAAAGCATTCTAGTTTCTTTTCACAACATATTGCTAAATCAGAAACCCTAACGTATTAGTCTGTTCTCATGCTGCTAACAAAGATGTACCCGAGATAGGGTAATTTCTAAAGTAAAGAAGTTTAATGAACTCACAGTTCAGCATGGATGGGGAGGCCTCACAATCATGGTGGAAGGCAAAGGAGACGCAAAGTCACATCTTACATGGTGGCAGGCAAGAGAGCATGTGCAGGGGAATCCTCTTTCTAACACCATCATATCTTGTGAAACTTATTCACTATCATGAGAACATCATGGGAAAGAGCCACCTCCATGATTCAGTTACCTCACACTGGATCCCTCCCGTGACATGTGGGAATTATGGGAGCTACAATTCAAGGTGGGTGGGGACATAGCCAAACCATATCATTCTGCCCTCTGAAATCTCATGTCCTCACATTTCAAAACCAATCATGCCTCCCCAACAGTCTTGCAAAGTCTAAACATATTTCAGCATTAACTCAGAAATCTGTAGTCCAAAGTCTCATCTGAGAAAGGGCAAGTCCCTTCTACCTATGAACTTATAAAAGTGAAAACAAGTTAGTTACTTCCTAGATACAATGGGGGCACAGGCATTGGGTAAATACACCTGTTCCAAATGGGAGAAATTGGCCAAAACGAAGGGGCTATATGCCCCATGTGAAGCTAATCCAGAATCCAGAGAGGCAGTCAAATATTAAAGCTCCAAAATGATCTCCTTTGACTCCGTGTCTCACATCCAGGACATGCTGATATAAGAGACAGATTCCCATGGTCTTGGACAGCTCCACTCCTGTGGCTTTGCAGAGTACAGCCTCTCTCCCAGCTGCTTTCATTGGCTGGCACTGAGTGTCTGCAGCTTTTCCAGGCACATGGTGTAAGTGGTCAGTGGCTCTAACATTCTGGGGTCTGGAGGATGGTGACTCTCTTCCCACAGTTCCACTAGGCAGTGCCCCAGGGAACTCTGTGTGGGGGCTCCAACCCCACATTTCTCTTCCGCACTGCCCTAGCAGAGGTTTTCCATGAGGGACCCTCCACTGCAGCAAACTTTCACCTGCATATGCAAGAGTTTCCATAAGGCCTCTGAAATCTAGGTGGAGGTCCCCAAACCTCAATTCTTGACTTGTATGCATTCACAGGCTCAACACCATACGGAGGCTACCAAGACTTGGGGCTTGCACCCTCTGAAGCCACAGCTCAAGCTGTACCTTAGCCTTTTTTAGCCATGGCTGGAGCAGCTGGGACACAAGGCACCAGGACCCTAGGCTGCAGAGTGGAAGGGCCCTGGGCCCTGCCCACAAAACCATTTTTACTTCCTAGGCCACTGTGCCTGTAATGGGAAGGGCTGCCATGAAGGTCTCTGACATTCCCTAAAGACATTTTCCTCATTGTCTTGTTGATTAACTTTTGGCTCCTTGTTACTTATGCAAATTTTGGCAGCCAACTTGTATTTCTCCTCAGAAAATGGGTTTTCCTTTTCTATTGCAGTGTCAGGCTGCAAATTTTCCAAACTTTTATCCTCTGCTTCCTCTTAATCGCTTTGCCACCTTAGAAATTTCTTCTAATGGATACCCTAAATCATCTCTCTCAAGTTCAAAGTTTCACAAATCTCTAGGGCAGGGGCAAAATGCTGCCAGTCTATTTGCTAAAACATAACAAGAGTCACCTTTATGCCAGTTCCCAAGAAGTTCCTCATCTCCATCTGAGACCACCTCTGCCTGGATTTCATTGTCCACATCATTATCAGCATTTTGGTCACAGCCATTCAACAAGTCTCTAGGGAGTTCCAAACTTTCCCACATTTTCCTGTCTTCTTCTGAGCCCTCCAATCTGTTCCGACCTCTGCCTGTTACTGAATTCCAAAGTCGCTTCCACGTTTTCGGGTATCATTACAGCAGCACTCCTCTCTACTGGTACCAATTTACTATACTAGTCTGTTCTCACACTGCTAATAAAGACATACCTGAGACTAGGCAATTTATAAAGGAAAGATGTTTATGGACTCACAGTTCAGCATGGCTGGGGAAGCCTCACAATCATGGTGGAAGGTAAAGGAGAAGCAAAGTCATGTCTTACATGGTTGCAGGCAAAGTATATCACCTAATGTATCTAAATTCTAATCTTAAACAAGACAATTTTAAAATATAGGCTAATCTTTACTTTTTATCCATAGACTAATGAGCTTTATTTATGTGGAAATAATAACAAAATTATTTTATGCTATTAAAACTATTTTATTTGAAGTTCATGATATTTTATCCTTTAATGATTCTAAAATACGCTTGCAACCACAATATGCTGTCTTTTCTGAGACAATGCTTTCTATATATAAGAAGTAGCAAAATGTAGTAAGAAAATGACAGAACTGGGTCTGAAGGCCTGAATTCTAGTCCCAAATATGCTGCTGGTCACTTCTCCAGTCTGGGTTTCCATTTGTAAAATTATATTTCACAGACATTGAAAAATTTAAATACTAATCTGTGAATGTTTGTTTCTGAACCTCACTTTGTCACTTTAAAACAAAATTATATAATCATTTTACAATAAAGAATATGGGAGAATCAATCCTCCAGCTTTCTCATTTTATTCTTTCTTCTCTAAAACAGATGCTGCAAGTATTTCCAAGTGTCTTCAGCCTTGGAAAGATAAAACTTCCTTTGCTTGCTGCAGTATTTATGTATACAATTGATTCATGAAACAAGGGATGCATTTTTAAGAATGGCTTGATTTTCTTTGGAAAAAACAGTTTGCACTAAAAACATTAAATCAGGTGCAGTTTATGTGCCAACGAACCAAGGAACACCAGACAGTAAATAAAGCTGAGAATACTGCACATTCAAACAGAAAGAAAATGAGAAGAGGAAACTGCACGAGTATTGAACTAACATGGAGAGCATAAACTAAACAGTGACTGACACAGTTTAAAATTGCTTTCATTCTTTCTCAGTACTTTTCACTCAGTGGCTTCTTTACAGCATTCAATTAACCTGCTCCCTCTGCTTCCAATTGCTCTTTGTTACTGTCAATGATATTTAAAAGATACGCTAAATTATAGATTCAGAAATGTTTGGAAAAGATTCTGTTAATAGTTTTGCTATCCTCAGATGGCTTTAAAATTTTGAAGGGTGCAAACTGCTAAACTAAGAACAATATTGGTGTCAGGATTCTTGGAGACCATGACAGTCAATACCAGGGTGACCTGCCAGCCCAGCAGGTACTGAGGCACTGACGGCACTCCTGCCAATGGAAGACCATCCAGGCACAACCTCCTGGAACCTTGGCCCTTTGCATACAACACAGGCCTCAGAGTGATGTCGACATTTGAAAAGGATTTGTATTTACCACATCATTTATCATTATATTTGAACTTTTTAACATATACTCTGGAAATATATAAGTCAAACTCTCTTCATCACCACTTCCATCATGATGGTGTGAATCTCATGCCTGTTATAAAGAGATCCATCATCCATGGCAGTCCACTACTCCTGCACCTCTAGATTGGAATTGACTTGCCATGTGATTTGTCTTGGTCTCTTTGTTTTTATAACATTTGACTTCTGCTTCCCCAGCCTTTAGAATGTTGTAATAACAAGAAGTTTGCATATGAATATGGAATGCTCACACACCATTATATTTGAGTGCACGGTGAGTAACGTGGAATATTAACCAACAGTGCTTAACCTTAAAAGACATTTGACAGAGAATCACCCACACTTTTCAATCAAATTAAAATGAACAGTTAGAAATAACACTTCCATGGAATTACCGTATTTATTTTAGGAGCAAAACGAAATGAAATGAATTAGAGACTCTTACACAGGTATTAGTTTATGTTTGTCATAACAGCAAACAGAGCCATTGGCATGTGTATACCAATATCTACAATGAGAGGTAGAAAGAAATGAGCACCAGCCAAGCACATGGGAGTTGTGAGTGGAGGATTACTTCCAGTTCAGAAGATCCCAAAATGTTTTATTGATGGTCATCATTTCAGGTAAGCCCAAGACTATAGGGAAAAATTATATACAGAGAGTCAGAGGGAAAGGAGGGAGGGAGGGAGAGAGAGAGAAAGAGAGAGAGAGAAAGAAAAAGAGAGAGAGAATTGTGGAAGCTAGAGAAAATTACAAGATAGCTGCTTCTAGAGAAATCAGAAGAGAAGACATGGCATGTATAGAAAATTATAAATAGTTCAGCAGTCTAGATAATATTGATATATTGTTATGTATTGTTAAATATAAGTATATATTCACATAGAAACATATGCATAGAAAGGCATACACCAAGAGTTAACACGAGGCTTTTGTATTGTCTCACTACTATTGGAAATTTCCCAGTTTCTTTACTTTGTGCACTCCTATTATTCTAGGAGGCTTCCTTTTATTTCCACTAATGACAGTTTATCTTCATGTTAGTGTCAAAGCTGCAGGCAATTATCATTGAAACACTGGGTAATATTTTTGTACAAAATTTTTTCCCCAGTGAATTTTATTTCCTCATAACCTCTCTCTTTTGAAGATGGTCTCTATTCAATGTAGGAAAAGTTCTCCACTGGAAAAAAAAAAAAGGAAAGATCTGCAATATTATACAGGCTGAAAAGTTTTTCCACTTTCATTTTTCCTAGTGTTTGATATAATAAGCTAGCATTTCTTTACGTTGTAAAGGTAAGAATGATGTAAAAACCATAAAAGAATTAGCATACATAAACTAATATTTTATTATTCCTCATAGCAAATAATATCACAAAAGATAAACCAAAGGAGTTATTTGTAGAAACTTACTAAACCATGTCTGTTTTCACAAGTTTAAAATTTGCTAAGTCTTCTCATCAAATAAATTTAAACAGCTTACTATGAAGATTGATAGGTGTTTAAACTGACCTTAGAAATCAGGTATATAATTTTTGACTTTTTGGTTTTGTAATTAAGGCGTGACAGTGTGACTGAAATTTAAATTCAAGAAATTAGACCGGGAGCCATATCTTTAAAAGTACATGTAGATTTTTGTTCCATGATACTATTTTAAAATGTACTCAAAGCTTGCAGGTTTAATTACAGGATCACTAATTTGTTTCCAGATATATGAGACTTAAAATTTAAGTATAACGTTAACAAAATATTTAATCATTCAATTGTTCTTCAAAATATGAATCTTCCTTATATTTTCGAGGAAAAATGACTTATCTAGTCTAACAGTATGCTGACTTCATTTCTTTTTTCTAGCATTAAATTACATATAAACCAGTTTTTCAAACTTTAAAAATATGTCTCAAATTAAAAATTGGTTTCTTGAGGTTTTCAGGTGTATTAGTTCATTTTCACACTGCTGTAAAAATACTACCTGAGACTGGGTAATTTATAAATGAAAGAGGTTTAATTGACTCACAGTTCTGCATGGCTGGGTAGGTTGCAGGAAACTTACAATCACGATGGAATGGGAGGGGAAGCAAGGCATGTCTTACATGGCAGCAGGAGGGAGAGAAGAGGCAGAGCTCCAGGCACTTATCAAACAACCAGATCTCATGAGAACTCACTCACTATCATGAGAATAGCATGGGGGAAATTGCCCCCATGATCCTATCACCTCCCACCAAGTCCCTCCCTCCACATGTGGGGATGACAATTCGGATTGTAACTTGAGATGAAATTTGGGTGGGGACACAGCCAAACCATATCATTAATTATCACTAATATTCCTGCTTACAATTCAGAAATATACCCCATTTTGGTACAATTTGGAAATATAACGAAAGTGATATATTCTCTGAGCACACTCTTCCCTAAAATGTCAATTATAAATTTAAGATTCAGAAAATGTGTTGATTTTTCAAAAGTTGTGTCAAATAGATAGATATATGACTGGAACGATTAACTCAAAAGTGAATAACTTATTCATTATATTGAAAATGGAAAGCCTGAGTCCCAAAATAATAGATGTATTCTAATCTCTATATATCCCCTAGGATTTGTGCCTCCCATTTGTTTAATTGGGTGTTGCTAGTGAAATGGCAGTCTTATTAGCTTTAACATACTTAAATTTATGTTCCTGACTCACGTATCTCATTTTCAAACCATCCAACCATCTATGTTACGGTATCATCTTACATCTTCTATCTTAAATTTTATACCAAGTGTGTAAGATCTCAACTTGTCTTCATTCTAATAAAAATTCCTTCAGTGTTGTCGAATTTGAAATCCTTTTTCTTATATTCTAGGTTTCAGTTTTTACAGTGCTTTTAATAAGAAGAAAAATGAGACTGGCATAGAACTTTTTTTTGTTGTTGTTTTATCGTTGGTGCTATATGTGAATTCCAAGGTAGTATTTTGATGAGGAACATGTTTAGTGAGAATAATTTCATTGATTTCTTGGCATTTTTATTAGTATATATTGAAGTTCCAGAATCATCTATTCTTTCAAGAATTGTCTTAATATATCAACATATACTACCTTTCACTCATCTCTACCCTGTATTCATTTAGTCAACACAACTGAATACATCATCTTCTTTGTATCTATGTTTGTCAATTTTTTCCAAGACCCCTTTAGTTTCCACTGTCTCCTTCTCCAAATAATGATGGTTGTAACTGTAAGTTCTTATTAATATCGACCTAATCATCAAGTATGTGTGTTAATTCTCCTTTTAACACATGCCTAAAAATTATTCCATCTCTGTTACTTTTTGAGGACACAATAATCTCCCAGAGATAGAATCCAGCAAATGGAGTGGATGTCATTATGTCTTGAAATATTAATCTGAATTTTAGTGGAGAAATTGCAGATAGAATTGGTTACTTGAAATCAATATAACGCACTAATCCAAGATGTCAGGGACTAAGAACCTGAGACAGATCAACAGACTGAGTCATAGGAATGGGCCTGTAGGAATGGGTAGAACAGAAGATTGCACAGGGCAGGACAGAGGAACAAATGAGATAGGAAAGAAGCAAAGATAGAGATCAAGGTGGGAGCACCTGCTATAACATATGGAGAATGACAAATAAGATCAGTTACCACAGGCATTAAATAATTATGGTTGTAGTTTTATCACTGCACATGACTGGAAGGAAAATATCGTGCTTTGTCCCTTCTTATTTGTGTACAAATCTTTCAGCTGTAATAATTTACTGTGTCCATAAAAATAAATGTTCTATTTGAAAACACTTTACCACCACCTTTTAAAGGGTGTCTACTTCACTCAGTGCTATAGGTCAATAGAGAAATTAGAGAGGGTAGAAGGAAGAAACTGAAGATGTGAAAGGTGATGTAGAATCAGTGTGACAATGTAATTCATTTACATTTTAATAAAAATTACACACAACTTCTCATTGCTTTTCTTAAAGATCATGAGCTGAAATGTAAATATTTCTGTTTCTATGCTTGAAAAACAGTCTTTCTCCCTTGCCCCTACCATAAGCAGTGGCTAGCTAAAATAAACTAATCCAAAACATTTCAATTCTTTCCTCAAAAATCCCACTCAATGAAGTCTGAAAACTAGTTCTAAGGATATCTCAATTTACGAGTGACAACTTCTGGTAGTATGAAAAAATAGAATCTTCCTAACATATACACAATGACTACTTTTTTTCTTTTTCCAAGACTAGAGCCATTATAAGCTGAAATATAGATAGACACAGGTGCTTCACAACAATGTTTCAGTGATGGACCACTTCCACATATGCAAGGATGGTCTCATAAAATTATAATACCAGCCTGGCATGGTGGCTCGCACCTGTAATCCTAGCGCTTTGGGAGGCTGAGGCGGGTGGATCACAATGTCAAGAGATCGAGACCATCCTGGCCCACATGGTGAAACCCCATCTCTACTAAAAATATAAAAATCAGCTGGGCATGGTGGTGCATGCCTGTAGTCCCAGCTGCTCGGGAGAATCGCTTGAACCCAGGAAGCGGAGGTTGCAGTAAGCTGAGATTGCGTCACTGCACTCCAGCCTGGAGACAGAGCAAAACTCTGTATTTAAAAAAAAAAAAAAAATACTGTGTTTTTACTATGCTTTTCTTTGTTTCTGTGTTTTTAGATACACTAATGCTTACCATTGTGTTACAATTGTCTACAGTATCCAGGAGAGTAACATGTACAGGTATATAGCCTAGGAGAAATAGGGCATGCCATATAGCCTAGATGTCTAGTAGATTATACCATGCAGGATTGCATAAATGCACTCTGTGATGTTTATATGATGAAATCCCCTGAAGGACACATTTCTTAAAATGCAGCCCATCGTTAAGTAACACATGACTCTGTATTACATCTTCTAACCCTTCTGCTTCTGGAAAAGCACAGACTTTGTTCCTTTACCAAATAATACTGAGCACAGCCTCTGAATAGAACCAAAAGAGAAGTTGCATGGTAAAAAGGTAATACTGAGTATGGCCTCAGAATAGAACCAAAAAAGAAGTTGAAAAGGTAAAAAGGAAGTAATGAAAAGTTTTTTTGTTGTCGTCGTTTTTGTAGCCTGGATAATTTGGGTTAAGATAATGTTTCAACAGGAACAGACCCTGAATTACCGAAACCAAAAGGGATGTCTCGGGTTGTTTCTCACGAGTTGTCATCAGATTTGTATTTCTGCAAAATGGGGTTTTCCATATTTTTGTTAGACTTCAGCCAAAACTTCTGCTGTGTAGAAAGGGAAATGCAATTTTTTTCATGGTATCAATGAGTGAGAACATACAAATATATAAAACATTAGTATTAATGAAAAGAAAAAAAAGCTAACAAGTGTAAAAGTGAAGCACCCTGTTACCATTTATCTGAGCTTTCTGGGGGAGAAGCCTGATGTCATAGAACGCAATCAGCAAGGACTGCACTTAAGGGGAACTTTGAGTAATTATATGAAACAGGTCAAATTATCTGAAAATACTTCTAAGTATCCTAAAAAATAAGAATATCACATTAAAATAACTCATCCATTCAGAGATGGTTATTGCCAATCCCTAATTGCCAATCGCTCTGCTGGATGTTCAAGATACATTAATGTTGGCCGGGCGCGGTGGCTCAAGCCTGTAATCCCAGCACTTTGGGAGGCCGAGATGGGCGGATCACGAGGTCAGGAGATCGAGACCATCCTGGCTAACACGGTGAAACCCCGTCTCTACTAAGAAATACAAAAAATAGCCGGGCGAGGTGGCAGCGCCTGTAGTCCCAGCTACTCGGGAGGCTGAGACCGGAGAATGGCGTGAACCCGGGAGGCGGAGCTTGCAGTGAGCTGAGATCCGGCCACTGCACCCCAGCCTGGGCTACAGAGCGAGACTCCGTCTCAAAAAAAAAAAAAAAAAAAAAAAAAAAAAAAAAAAAAAAAGATACATTAATGCAATATAGACAAAGACTTAGCCTTACCTTCCACAAGTTTACTGTTTGTTAGATTTTCCAGCATATTTAAATGCGGAAAATGATAACACAAAGGAAGAGGATCAATATATCCTGAAAGAAGAAAAAAGTCCAAATGAAACAGAACTTTTTTAAGATGTCACACGTGTGTGTATGTGTGTGTGTGTGTGTGTGTGTGTGAGAATCAGGAAAAATACTTATTAAGAAAGAACTGAAAACTGACATATTACTTCAATTAAATTGTGTTTAGAATCATACACAGTGTTTCTTTAGTTAATACTTTGTAAAATACATTTAAATATACTCCTGAATTTAAATGGTCACAAATCACTTTGTCAACTTCATACTATGCCAAGTTAGAGAAACACACAATAAAATAGTATCTTTGGACAGTCAGTCTTCTTTAGAGCAATTGTAGTAAGGTTAGTGATACAGCAACAACACAAAACAAAACAAAAAAACCAAAATCAAATAGACCAAAAAAAGTCACTTGTGGCTTTCAGATTTTCCACATAGTAGGGCTTAGGGGTGACGGTCCTGATGGTGTTGAGTGACATTCTGATTTGTATATAAAACACATTGTCTTCATTTAGACTGTGTCCTTATCTGTGCTTGTCTGGAGAGGCTGCTAATGGAGATTATTAGGGGCTCACATCACATCAAGCTACCTTTTTGAGTTGCCACAGTTGAGTTGCTATAGGCAAATTGGTATATTTTCATGCCACATAGTTACATGAAAATATACCAGTAACAGTGTAGAAGAGTTTTTTTACTGGTCACTATTCATAACCTATATTATCTGATTTCAGCCAAGATTTTTTTTTAACTGATGGCTAAATGTTATTGAAAATTAAATCTCCTCTCAAGGATAAAACTAGATCAGTCTCTTGAGTGAATTTCTCAGATTTAGTTGTAGAAAATATCACATTTATCTAATTCCAATTGGAATGTTAAAAAACTTAATGCCTGTGTATAAAGAGCCATTAAAAAAAAAAATCTCACCTTGACTCAGCCATTCCATTTCTGGCACTCCAAACTATATAGAAACCTATGCCCCCCCAAATTTATTGCTGTATGTTTATGACAATTAATTTAAATAACCAAAATATTTAATAATGGTGAACAAGGGCACAGACTATAAAATGTCTACTAGATGAAATGCTACTAGATATACTGTTATGTAGCTATTAAAATTGCATTCATAAAATATTTATAATAATATACAAATGAAATCTGCTGTGATGTTTAATACTGTTATCATATAAAACTGCATAAAAATAATGAGTTCAACTATGATTACAGAAAATGTACATTATAGGGCCAGAAATAATTACATCAAAATATTGACAACAGTTGTCTTTCGTAGTGGGAATTTGAATCCATTATCTTTTCCTATTATTTTGTACTTCATACAGTAAGCATATTTTGATGTGTAAATATATAAACCTCTTAACTATTTTGTAAATTATGTTCTCTGATACACTTTAGAGCTATAAGCCTTTGGTTAGTTTCTGTGACAGTTTTTTGTTCTATTTTGCTTTGTTTTCGTCTCTGTAAAAGAACAAATTTTCTCCATGCTCTTACACCCCAACAATCAACACAGAAGGTTTTTGTGACCAAGCGAGCTTGGGTTTTCCCGCACACATCAAGCAAGCAATCAATTCTGCAGCAGACACAGGTTGGCTGTCCTCTAATTCAGTTCAATTCTAACACTATCCATCTGGAGTTAGCATCAGATCCCAGGGTAAGGACTCAGTTTTCAAGAATGCCTCCTCCCAGCACTTCAGAAGCCAACTGCAAGCCCTGGGTTGGTCTGCCTGTGTTTCTGATTGATGAGCTACAAATCATTCCTATAAACCCTTCCTTTGGGTTCAGTTCATTTACTAGAGCTGCTCACAGAACTCAGGGAAACACTTATGCTTACTTGTTTATCACAAAGGAAGTTACAAAGGATATTGGTGAACACCAGATGAAGAGATGGGCAGGGAAGGAGATGAGGGTGGCAGTGTACAGCTTCCATGACCTCTCCAGGACCCTCCAGAAGCCCCCAAGTGTTTGACTATCTGGAAGCTCTTTAAACACTTCTTTCTGGGTTCTTACAGAGGTTTCATTACAAAGGCATGATTGATTAAATCATTGGCCATTGCTGATCACCTTAACCTTCATCCTCTTTCTCCTCACCCAGGGGTGGGTTGGGGCAGAAAGTCCCAACCCTCTAATCCTGCCTTGGTTTTTCTGGTGAATAGCCCCATCCTGAAGCTACCTAAGGGGCTGCCAGCTCTCAGTCTACTAGTCAACTCATTAGCATACAAAATGTATTACTTTGAAGATTCCAAGGATTTTAGGAATCATATGCCAAAAACTGGGGATGAAGAATATATATATATATATATAATCACACACCAAATTCTGAAATTGAAAATAACCAACCCAGCTTATGGAAGCATAACTGTGATTTTTTGGGGGAAAATCCTTTAATTCATAACTTATATACTATACTTTTACTGCATATATGACTTTTCAATTATTTAATAAATTATTGATGGCATCATAGCAGGAATTTTAATATATTCATGTTGACTTACTATCAACTCAAGGACTTCCTTTCAGCTAAATAAAATATATCTATGGGGAAAATTCTTGTTAAACTTTGTTTTATGCACTATTTTATTTACATCTCAGAGGAGATCTAAATTATCTATTCTAAGATTAGATGGGCCAACAATATCTTAAGAAAAGAAATGACAGACTCTAAATTGGAAATTAAATATCAATCCACTAATGAGTTAAGAGATCTTTTAATACTGTCTCTAAGTGATCAGAATGTTCTGTGCTTCTACTGACTTCTAGCACTGAAACTTGTTCTTAAAACATATAATCAGAGGAAAGAGTATAATGGGAATTGTAATAGGCATATTTTTTTTGGCTACTTCTGATATGCACTGATATGGGTGCCTTGCATATGTCACAATTACGAGTAAATATACATTATATCTGTTCCAAAGTAGATATTTATGTGCCTAGTTTACAAAGAGAAACAACAGTAGAAAGGTTATAAAAATTGCCCAAATTCCAAAACCCAGAAAACTGATAGATTATCTTTGTATGGAGTCTCTCTCACACCAGTCCTTTGTTGGTGGTGGTTTAATACAGTCATGGATCATATAGTAAAAACTTTTCAAATATTTCAGCCATAGAGTTAAAATATCTTAGATATTTAAACTACATTTATAATTTATATTAAAAATATCAGCTCATAATTGTGTCATCCCCCAGTGTTTTTAAAACTGATTATTATACATAACTAACTGCCCCACCCTTCAGCTAAATGGCTTTAATATTTTAATATTCCTATTTTTACCATGTAATGGGATAGGCAATGTAAAGTGCGCCATATTTTCAAATCGAAGCCAGACATGGGAACATTATATAAAATGCATAAAGTCTACTTCTTAAAAGAAAATGAACTCTCCAAGAGATAAAATAAAGGAATATGCTGAGGCACTGAGAGTAATTTGCCTTCACAGTGTCCTCCATAACTGGAGACTTAAGAAATATGATTGAAGATACATATCAATAAGATGTAGGCAAGTAAACAAGTGTTTTAATTATCTTCCTGTGATTTCCTGTCTAAATATGAAGACATCTAGAATCCCATTCTCTACTCTAGGAACATATTTAGTATTGTTCACTGACAGCATAAGTTTCTCCCTACCATCACATTTATTATTGTTTAATTAAACAGAGACAAGTCAAGTGGTTCAGAAAGAAACCAAGTAAATGAATCCCCATCAGTCTTTACATAATTAATGATATTCTCTGTAGACTGCACAATTTATTAAATTGCTGAGCAGAACCACTTCAGATAAACATATTTATGTATTCTGAGTCAAAGACTATTCTAGAAACTGTCGAACTTTGGAAACTAAGTCAGTGGATTTTTTTAAAAATGTGTAAGTATGACAAAATTTAGGAGAGTAAAAACTATTAATAGTGCCCCATTACTTCTTTCTGCATTTTCAGAACCCATAATATAGTGCTTTATCAATTTTGAAAGCAAAATCACTTAAGAAAAATACTATGAAAAATTAAGGTATTAGAAATAAAGTATATAAGAAAAAAGTACTGATTTCTAGGGAAAAATAAATAATTCCTCACACTTAGACCATATACTTTTCTCCCTATGGAGTAAATTACAAGTGAAATTTTACATTTGAGTGAATTTAGCCATAGGATATATATTGTAATTATTAAAAGTCTAACATAGAACTTGAATGTTTCAAGAGACTTTATATTTTATATTTAAGATGAGTGAAAATATGTTTCAGGATTTAATTTAGGATTAAGTCTTATATAGAGAGTGATGGACAGAAGTTTTATTCTTTCTGTCTCTGGGAGAGCACAGCAGTAATGATTCTCTATGAGGCCACCAACATAGCGAACTTAACCAGGAAAAAGCAGGCTCCTATGCGGATCCTATTAATAAAGAAGGTAATGACCTCAAAGCATTTTATTTGTGTTTGGTTTAGGCAAAATTCTGTTTTATCATATTTTACACATTATTAACCACACTGTTTTTCAAGGACATATCACAGATTAAAATCACTGACCCAGATGACAAAAATTATAACACAAGTTTGTGTTGTGAATGTCAATCATAGCAGTTAAAACTAATGTATGCTGTTAAAGAAAGAGTGTGTTGAACCATTCCAGCAAAATTTTTAGTGGGAAAATCCATTAAATAATTCAGGAGAAATTGTAATAATTAATCATTGGCCTTGAATAAATTGATAGAGGAAAACAACATACTCTATTGTGCTTATTGAAACCTATACATGAAATTATTTTCAATTTCTGAAATGTATCATTTCAAATATAATGAGAATTCTTTCATTCATGATTCATAGATAATATCAAAGCTGTCTTGGATGCTGTTAGGACAGAGTATTTCTGGGATACTATTAATCAATCTGAAGAAAGTAAAAATAGGTTTATAAAGAAGTCTAGACCCAAAAGGGAGGATAGACATTAATTTCTTGTCTGATATATTGGATACATTAATATACAATGCATCTTTAGTACTTGACCTTAAGTGTCAAGAATATAATGCACCATTTCTCTTTTTATAAGCAGTACTTTAAAGAGGTGTTTCTGGTCAACATTATTTTGTACTGCAAGGTTAAAATGATGAAATGCATAAAAACATGAAATACACAACTTATTAAAATGCAGTTCACCAGTCCGTATCCAGGTGTTTCTTTAATGCCAGACCTCAACAACACTTTCAGATAAAAATTAATCATCCACATGATGCTGTATGGTAACGGCATGAATTTTATTTCCATTTAAATGTTTATATTTCTCTCAATTCACTAAATTAATAGTACCTTTAAGTCTACCATCAAAATACACATTTAGATTTTTATTTCTTTTATGCTATTTTTGCAGCAATTTTTATTCAGAGTATGTGACTCCTTAACTAACGCCAAGTATTCGCTGGTAATGATCTCAAGGTAAGAGCTCTCAAAAAACAACATTGGCCTCAAATATTCACCCAAAACCTAGCTGTATGATTGCTGCTTGACCAAGTGCCTTTGACAAAATCTATCTAAAAAAAAATCGAAACTTACCTGTCCTTTCTAGCAGAGGCTTTTAAGGTATTCACAGCCTTCATTCTAATTTATTGTGACCCCATATATCTACAAATGTAACTGGAATTTTAAAGTTTTTAGACCAATCCATCACTAGTAGCCTAGTAAAATGTATCATGCAGTACAGTGAAAAATAATGGGAATTGAAATAAGAAATTCATTCATTTAAATCCTATCTAAATCACTTACTCTCTTGGAGACTTGGTTTTCTTAAATGGGAATTAAAATGTTTTCCATTCAAGATGTACTGAGTTTAAAATAAGCATCATACAAATAATATCTTGGTGTATGGTAGGTTTCCATAAATTTTATCTAGCTTCTTTCAAATAACATTACACAAATAACATACTACATTCCGACTAGATTTCCATCAGTTTTTGTTTGTTTGTTTGTTTTTATTATTACACTTTAAGTTCTAGGGTACATGTGCACAACGTGCAGGTTTGTTACATATGTATACATGTGCCATGTTGGTGTGCTGCACCCATCAACTCGTCATTTACATTAGGTATATCTCCTAATACTATCCCTTCCCCCAGCCCCCTCCCCACAATAGGCCCTGGTGTGTGATGTTCCCCTTCCTGTGTCCAAGTGACCTCATTGTTCAATTCCCACCTATGAGTGAGAACATGCGGTGTTTGGTTTTCATCAGTTTTAGTTGAATCCTTTCAGTCGCCTTCTTTTCATTTATCAATCATAACAATGTGTCAGACAACAGAACTTTTTTTAGGTTACAAAATGCTTTCTTCAAACAGAACAAGACCTTTTTTTTTTTTTTTTTTTTTTTAACTCATTCATGTAACAAGCACTTTTTGAGGCATGGTGATTAGCAAAAACATTCTAAATAAAGAAAGAGTGGTAGACAGATAAATGAATCTGCTGTTGGTTTCTCCCTTTGTTCTAAAAGATGTGAGATATTTTAATAATAGCGATTAGATAAAAGTCTGCATTATATAGTTTAAATTACTCTAAAATCTCTGATGGAACTTAAAACATGAGAACAAGTAACAGGAACTTGAGAGTTAGAAAAATATTTGTTAAACTTTAGGCAGAAATAAAGCCCAAAATTTTAGCGTATTTCCTGCCAGATTATTTTCTATCCTAGAGATACCATTAAGAAATGAAATAGAAACAAAAAGCTGTTTTAATGTAGAAACAGTTACCACAATTCAGTAAATACATGAGTAGGACTTAATTTTTTTAGTTCCTAAAGTATGTTCTTATTCATACTATATCTGACTTTAGCAGACTTATTTACTTACTCATTTACTTTGAAGGAGAGGGTGGTGGTGTTTGAGTATATAAAAAAAGTTAGCTGATGACAAAGTAACTATTTTAATTTATGAATAAAAACTGTTAGGCATTAAAAGTTATTTCCTGAATTATCTATTTCCCAAGGTTTAAATCTTGGGAAATCTTAATGCTCAATATGTAAGTTTTCTTCCTGTGAAAAAAAGTGTAACAGAATTTCTATATTTCACTGTCTTCTGTCAAGAGAAATTTCTTTTAAAAGACTAATTATTTATAGTTGAAGTAAGACTGATTAGTGTTGCTTGTTCCTATGACTAATTAATGAGGAAATGGCATGTCCTTACCCTTTGATTTCTTGCTGATTAATAAATCAATAAAGTATTACTGGAAGGAAAAAAAAAAAACAGAGAAACACACTCATATAATGAGATAATGGTTGCCCTTTTTCACTTTCTGAAAACTCACAGTCTCAAAAAAAAGTCCACATCATAAATGAAATTAGCTGGGCCCATTGCCAGACTTTTGAAGGAGGACTAGAATTGATGGCTCATGAAGATTAAATTATTTATTCTCTCCTGGAACATGAAACACCGGGACAGAGTTGGGACACAGCCAGTATGGTCGCAGCTTGTCATTGCCCTTGCTGCTCTGGGTTTCATTCCTGAATATAATATACAGGAATTTCAAACTTCATTATTAGTCAGTTCTTGAAATGGGCCTCAAGCTAGTCCACATCTTCATGACACATCCAAGATAAAAATCACTGCTGAGATGGTTGGTGTCTCCCAGTCTGAGTTTCTAAAGACATCACAAAGTAATAAAGAAAAGTAACCTATATGATGTAGGCAGGCACTAGCCACCTTTGAGCCTTTTATGCTGTTTGGATATCACAGCTCCAAAGTGAGGAATTAGGGGTTTCATTGTGAACCCCTAAAACTTGAGCTTTCTGTAGGTGATGCTATCACCATTTAAATACCTGGAAATGAGCCATACGAGGTGCAAAGCTAGTCTTAAAATCCAAGTAGAAAAGACTTCAGCCTTCCCTTGTGCCTTGACAAGTCCCAGTCAGGACTGGTTTGAGAAACAGGTAGGCTGCCTCACTGACAACCCTATGAGTGGGCTGTCTCCCTAGCCACGGGATTCTCTGGGTCTCTCACGGGCACCTCATGCAAAACTTCCTTCAGCTTGGATCTCTTCTCAACTTCAGCTTCCTGAATCATCCTGTTCTTACGCAACATCAGCTATCACTTTGAACTCAACTAGTCCATTGCCTAAAGCCTAAGAGTCCTAAAGTGTCAAGGCCGGTTGAGACCTTGCTCAGCTTTGTGATTTTAAAGCTGCACTTTTATAGATGCCACTGAAATATTCTTTAGATTTCATGAAATTTTGAGTTCACAAGACTAATATTTATACCTTAAAGAAGAATGCTTATAGATGATCTTGCTTCATTGCTGCAGACAGAATAAATTAGAAATCTTTTACAAAAGTCAATTGTAAAAGTACAGTATCTAGGATTTGTGTGCTAGCACCTAAAATAAAGGAAACGTTTGAAATAAAGGGAAATTTATCCAAAATATAATTATAAAATCAATTGATTAATTCAAACTGAATTTAGTAAAACTTTCATCTATAGAACAGCTTTCCTTTAATGAATAAAATCATTAATGAAGGCGGATTGTAAACATAAATATATGGATAGAATAATCCAGAAAATACAGAAATTGGATGCGTTGCGTGAGTTGTTGAGGTGAAGAATAAACCATCTTGGACAACAGGTTGAGCATTTCAACAAGAAGAAAACTTACTGTACATGACCTGGCTGGTGTGTGCTCCTCTAGATGCCTGAAGGTTCTGTTCTCAAATATATCATTCCCACCTCCTCCCTTCTCCCCCAGATTAAATCTGTTAGTGTTTTTAAATACCCAAACTTCATCTTTTTAATAGACATTCTGAATAAGTCTGGACAAAAAGGCATTGCTAGATGATGATGAATATAAGCACTCTGGAGTTACAATATCTGAATTCAAAAGCTGCCCGGAAATTTGCTCATGCTGCAGCCTTTGACTGGTTACCTAAACTCTTTAAACCTCAGTGCTACCATATGTGAAGTGAAGATGACTGTCTTCCTGTTAAGACTGTGTGGGACTTGAGTGATGAAGTACACAAAAGCACTTAACACATAGGATGATTTGGAAGAGAAGAGATACTAAAATGGCGTATTTTAATTTTTCTCTGAGATATTTTCCCCGGCCAGAGTGAACCCTTAAACTGGAGGATATTTTCTCTTGTTTTCTGTTTCGGTTTCAGGAAGAGAATAACCTCATAGACTGTCCCCCATACTGACTGGCTACAGTAGCTGCAAAACAATAAAAAAACAATAAATGTGAATGTGGTTAGCAAGGAAGAGTTCCTGAGAAGGTATCAGAGAATGGCCCACGACACTTATGTAAGGTGAAGGGGTCGAGAATCCCTGTATGTCCTTAGGAATGCAGTGGGAGAGGGGAGGGGCGTGCTCGTAAGTTGAATAAGCAGATCTGAGGGGGGAACCTGCACAAAGGGTTTCCAAGGAAGTGGGAGACTAACTCTCAAAGCCATTCAGTCTCAAACCAAATGAAGCCATGACGAGTCCAACAGGGGTGTGTGATTAGCCGAAACCCCAGGTGAGGTCAAGGTTTCAAAGGGAAATACCCTCACTTACAAGCTAATGCTTCTTGAAAGCACTGTTGAGTACTAGAAAATGAACCAGAGTGTCCACTGTCATATTTCCACGGCAAGCACTAGCAGATAAACCGAGGAACAGCCTGAATCGACCATGCCTCCATTGAGAGCTGCCAGTGCCCGTCGGTGGATGAGATCAGCCGTTCATCTGGGTCAGCCTGAGCTCACAGGCCCCTCTCTCGGATCCTCCCTGTGACTGGATCACAGATGCCCTTTGAACTTCTTACTAAAGAGGGGGAAGGGGTAAATCTGAGAATATTAAATGAAAAGAGACTTCAGCCAGTGCTTATTACCTGGTTCGATTTAAGCTTCTCCACTTGCTATCTATAGGAATGGAGGAGGAGATCGCAAGTGAGATTAAATCATTTAAGGAAAATCTGAGTATATTGTTTTTATTTGTTTGTTTGTTTAAGATGGAGCCTTTCTCTGTTGCCCAGGCTGGAGTGCAGTGGTGCAATCTTGACTCACTGTAACCTCTGTCTGCTGGGTTCAAGTGATTCTCCTGCCTCAGCCTCCTGAGCAGCTGGGACTACAGGCATGCACCACCACGCCCGGCTAATTTTTGTATTTTTAGTAGAGACAGGGTTTCACCATGTTGACTGGGCTGGTTTCGAACTCCTGGCCTCAAGGGATCTGCCTGCTTCAGCCTCCCAAAGTGCTGGGATTACAGGCATGAGCCGTGGCGCCTGGCCTGAGTATACTGTTAATATAGTTTTCCACCACCGGTCACCAGGCTATACCTATGTAACAAATCAAGTAATCCTATAAATATCTTATCAGAAAAATATAGCTATTATCCCCACTAACCATTGCAAGACTGATGGAATTCTAATGTTTACCAGAGGACTTTGGTCTAATGGCAAGGGGGCCAAGTTCTCTGTTGCACTGTGAATGGATTGTGGGGTAAGGCAGACAAGACTGTTTCATTTTTTTTTTTTTTCATAGTCACATTTGTCTAACCCTGGATGGTCATCTCATTTCCACACCCTTTTGTTTTAAGGTAAGAAACCTAAATAATTAAGAACCAATCAACTACCCTGAGATAACGTTTTGCCTCAATAGTGGAACACAACACCTGAAAGGAAAGTGGAATTCAATGTTGATTTTGGAGAAAAGAAGGAAGAATGAAAGCAGATTTTTATGTGTTGACTTAGATAGAGGCCTTGCAAACATAAACCACATATAACCAGCAAACAATTCTAGGGCCCTTTGCACCAAACAATGCAAAATAAAAATGCGTTGATTTCATTCCAAAAGCTTCATCCATGTACTTTATGTAAGTTGCTTAAAGATTAGGAAACCAGTTACTGTGCATAACGTTGACCTTCACTTCAGACATCTGAAAAAAATATAGTTTTAAGTTAGGATGATGATAATTTTCCCCTGGCAATTTCGAAAGAGGTGTAATTTTCTAGCTAAAGTAGAAATCTTGAAAGAAAAATCTACCTTTCAAATATCAATTCTTAATCACTACCTTGATGTAAAATCAATTACCATTACCAAGCAAAAGTTAGTAAGTGCTCACTTTTTTTGTGAAGGTGACATTAGTCTTTTAATGCTGTATTTTTAATGTTTCCCTTTTTGCTTTATAATAGGCCCATTTAGGTGTCTTTTTTCTTTTCCTTACTCCACATGTTAGTAACAGTTTTGTGCTTTGGCTCTTGTCATGATGACTTTGTAATAATTTTTACAGAATCTTTAAAGAGATATTACCCTAAAATATTAGAGTTCCATAAAGGTACTTGACCACAAACTAGCAGAAATGTGAATAGCTATTTTGTAACAGCTTGGCCACTTCAGAATTAGTGAGCCAAACATGATGAAATACTATAAATTAGAGACAACAAACCTAGAATTTATATATTATTTATTCAAGATTAACAGTATTATTAGTAAATATTCTAAAATTACAGTAATGCTATTAAGGGAAGAATTTTCAAGAAGATTATATATATGTATATATATTAGAAAATTATATGTATATAACTTAAACTGTAGAGTATATAAAGACAAATTCTATATTTTTCAAGTTTATTAAGTATATTAAAATCACTCATCAAAGAATGGCTATGAATAATAATAATTCATCAATAGATAGATACAGCTTTTCTGCTCTGTGGAAACTGCTAAAATCTTATCAGACTCATATACTGAAATTTTATATTTTGTCATGCTGTAATGCTCATTCAAGTATATTAAGATTCTGATAAGAAGTATTTTCTAAAAGCAAAATAATATTTTTTAAAATCTGGGATACTATAGTTTAATATACAGAGCTTCTTAAAAATACATCCAGATCGCAGAGTAAATTCAACTAATAGTGTCTGAAACACACAATCACTGGGGGTCAGTTTTCTAATTTAAAGTGAGGTGGTTTGGCCTGAAGTACATTATTTTGAAACCCCTACTAAGATTCTATGAACTATTTGACTTACTAAATAGATGTGGCTAGAAGACATAACATTCACCATTGGTCCAGGGGGTGCTAAAAACAACAGAACCCTTGCTAGATTGACCTAATTGGGAGTCTGGCGTGTCCCTGTTTTAAGATGGTGAATTATCCAACAGGCACAGAACGTTCAGCCCAGGTATGTACCCTACCTTTAATCATCTGGGCACACAATGATTTTGAGCATTAGATTCCCAAAGTCATGAATCCTGTTGAAAGAGCACCAGTGAAATTCCAAATTAACCAGAGTATTCTGTCATAATATTATCGGGTTCTTTTATGAGTAATTACATTTTAGTATAGCAATTAAGACATCTAGTTTTGCCATGTATGGAACAACTAAATTTGAGTTTGAGTTTGAATGATGAGAAGATTTCAACTTCATCAGGGTGATGAATAGGTAAATAGAATGGTCATGAAGTAGAATGAATTACAGTTAGAAAATACAGATCACTCTAGCATTTCTAGGGAAAGGGACCCTTATAGATACAAACAAAATGCTCTTCATAGGTGATCCTTGGTTTCTGTCCAGTACATTGTGTTCTTCCAGGTGACTAAAATTGATTATTTGATGATGCCTGCTAATATCTCCCCCTTACTGGAGTTAACCTGAGCATGAGATGCTGTGATTGCCAGGGCTGTCTTGTGCTTAACAATGTTCCTCATTGATTCAGTCTGAAAGTCTAAAGTGCTCTCAACAGTGTAGCACCTTACGCCATTGGACAGCTACTGTAGAAGTGCCCTTGGAAAACACTGAATTTTATCAAGGACTGGGGAGTCGTTGATTAATTTTTAATGCACTTGCTTCTATAAATCTAAGTTGTCATTTCCAGATTAATTTCATTTCAGCAGAGTTGTTTATGTGCGCATAAAGGTATAATTTTTAAAAAGTGAAATTTCAATACGTGTCCAATTCTGTTGGCAAACCTCAAAATTTAAACGAAGCTTTCTTTATATTTTTAAATTATGCTTCTATGGTAGCCATAAATCTCAGTGCACTTTTCTGAGTGGAAGCCTTGGCTATTGATCAACCTTTGGTCTTCTGCAGCTCAGTTAAATATCATGGAAACATTAGTGTTGAAAACTAAATAGATGAAATTGTAAAACCTACTTTACTTAACTCAGTGACACTAGCATTTGTCATTTATTTACAGGACGACACTGAATATCAATCAAATGTCAGATTCCTTTTAGCTACTTAACAGAATATGTGACATTGTTGCATGTTGGGCAACTCATGAAGTAATTTATTCAAACCCTAATGCTGGAAATTAAATAACATGACTAGAATGACTATTCTAGTTAGTAGAACACTTTTCATCAGAAAGTTGTGAGCTAGAAGATTTTAAGTAACCCAATGGGAACTAAATTTAAATATCCCAGTTCCCAAGGCATGTTCTCTAATTCAGATAAAAATATTAGCAGTAAGGATGAGTACCTCAAAATCTTTGTGTTTCCGTCTGTAGAAATAGCTTAATGTCATCTGTCAACTAATGTCTTAATGAACTAAATTAGTAAATAAGATGCGATCATTGTTTTTCCATGGAATTAAGAGGATTCGGTTACTGAGGTCCACGGTATTAATTTTTCTACCTAACAGCCTACACTCTATATTGATTTTTCATATAGATTAAATTTCCATTTTAAATTTGCATTGACTCTTTAGGCTTCAGTTTCCTCATCCGAAAAGTTGGTAAAATAACAGTGCTAGGAAGAGGTTTCATGGTGAAGTCAACAAAGATTACACTTCAAGGCTACATTTGCAAGTGCCTACACAATATATGTGCATTGCTGTATGTTGTAAAATTTTTGAATAAAATATTAATGCATTCATTTTCTCAAAGACTCTCATATTCTTTAAACTCAGGCCCCACAATAAGCAGGTCTACTTTTGTACATAATTCCTAAGGATGTGATAAGAACTAAATAAGATCACGTAAATGCTCTTTTGTTTGCAAAGCATGTGCTTAAATATAAACTGTTGTCATTATAAAAGTCATTCAGTGTAGGGTTCTATACAGTTCAGGAGTCAACATACTCACTTGATACAGTGATTGTCATTGTACTTACCATTCAACATTGTTTACATTTACATACCTGGCTTTGTTATTTCTAGAAGGGAAAATCCATGTTCATCTTGTTTGCCTTTCAACCCCAGACACGAGGATGGCGCATGGCACACTGAAGACACTCAATAAATATTTATTGTATTAATGAATATGAAATATGACTTAGCAGTACAGAACAATATTCAAATTGTGAAATAAAATACACTGAGGGCCAACACTGTTATTTAAAAGATTCTGTTGATCCTAAATTTTATAATGAATCATTAAATGTATTGCTCAGGTTTTAGAATCTTCAATCTATAATGGTTTATTTTTTAAAAGGCTTTAATTTCCTTAGATTGTTGTAAAGTTCAGAGTTATTCCTTTAAGAAACAGGCTATATTGCATTGCAACAATAACCCCAGACAAATAACATTAGTAGAAATAATATAATTAAATATTCATATAAGATAATTGACTTACCTGCTTTACTCAAATGGATTTTAATGATAGTATTGGACTAACCCTATGTGACAGCATCTGCTGCTTTTATGCACCGTCCCCTTACCTCCCTCGGCCCCCTGCTTTGCCAATCCTTCCGAACATACCCTGGAACATTTGGCTTAAAGTTTCAGAAAATCTGCTCAGTTTGATAATGTCAACTCATCACATTTCAGTTAAGCAGGCATCAAATCAAATGATGCATGTCACAGATACATAAATATTATGTACATGGAAAGCAAATTTTTAGCTATAAATGCATAGAATCTTCTGGTTTGTAAACCTGAACTACATTTTAAAATTTTGACAGTAAGACGAAATTGATGTGAAACTAATATATAACTCTCAAATAATCCAGCGGCCAACTTACTTGGAAGCTACTTGTACAAAATAATATTTGCATTAAAAAAGTCCTTTCCTTAAAGTTATTATCTTAACAAATGTACCATCATAAATCTACTAAAGGTAAATATCTTTTCCTGTAAGAAGGATACATTGAGCTTCATACACATGTTACTGTCTTAAAATTCCTTCAAAAATATAATTAACCCATCCACCTTATCAGGGTTAGCTCAAGGTAACTCGAAATCATCATAAGCTAAAAATCATTCCAAAATTGAACCTCATCACTAGATAAGTGATTCTGACAAAATTGCCATTTTATGGAATTGATTAGAAATGCCATTCCAAGAAAGAGGAGTCACCTTGTGAAAAAAATATATATTTATATCTATATTATCTTATATGAATATTTTATAAACATAAATATACATATATATATATATATTTTTACTTGCCTTTGGAAGGAACTTTGCAAAATTTGTTAAACTTCCAGTATGGAATGAAATACCTTGTTATACATTTCTACTCTTGTTAAATATCTGGGGGAAATGTGTTATATTTAAGCCTCACTTTATAAATATTTGTTGAACTTATTGAATTCAGACAAGGAAGGCCAGAGGGGTTTGTGAGAGCTGTTCTCTGCCTTCAGCCGATATTGCATTTGCTTTGATAAAGAATATTTTACCTTACCATTTGGGTAATGCCTGTCTTAGGTTGAGTTCTTCTTAAAGCAGATTCTTAGATGAAGATCCATACAAGTGGTTTATTTGTGAATTGAAAGAAATACCATGGGGTTATGGGAAAATGAGACAGGGAAGGGATGCCAGTTGCTAAAGTCGAAACGGGCGCCTCTGAGCTACCCCCACGGGAAGGGAATGTAGATGAGCATCCATATGTCAATGCCATTGGTCACTGGATGTTTTCGATGAGGACTGCTCCATGATGGTTAATTTCCTGGCTCTTGCAGACTGTCATGAAGGTGGCAAATGAGTCTTCAGGGACAGGAGAGCACCCTCAGGAAAGGAAGCCAAGAAGCCAGGGGCTGGCTTTCTCTTGGAAGTTAGGCAGTGGTTGATGAGGTGATCAAGGCGGGAGATATGAGTGGAGAACAATCAGCGTCTGCCAGAATGACATCCATTTTTCGCATCTTCCTTAATATTTTAAAATCAGATATATTCTAAGACTTTTCTTACAATGACTAGAGAGGGTTTTAAAAAGTAGTTTTATATGTGACGGAACCCTTGTTGGTGCTGCAGTTAAAGAGTTGCTTCAAAACCCTGCCTCAGCCTCAGCACACCCTGTTCCTTTTGCTCTGCACTCCCTGAAGCCAAATGTTTCAGAAGCAACCACCGATCTGCAGGGTTCATCTGTTTCTCCCACAGGGCTAATGCCTGACCCACCTGGAAGCCAAGCCAGGCTCTAACCCGGCAAACCCACTCTTCTCCTGCTCCTCTTTTACAGACTCCCACGCTTATCGATTCTCTAGAAAATCTGTTTTCCTTTTGCTCAAAGCAGAGTACAAAGCAAGAAACTGCCTCCCACTCCGGAGAAAACACATGAAATCACAAGCTATCCAGTGACTGTCATTCCATAAAACAGTGGTTCTATTAAAGTGCATTATGTAAAAATGGGATTTGTACTAGAGTTGTTTTATAGGAGGCTGGTTTAGATCATCAACTGTTTCATTGAAAATCTGGTCGGTGATGAGTCATCCATAAAACTGGCAGAATAAAACTTCAGGAGTGGCTGTTGTAAAGTTCTTCTAAGGCTCATAAAACTGGGTTATGCGCTTTTACAGTTTTGATATTGCTCAAACATTTTATCAAAAGAACGTGAATATCATCAGTGCTACATTTTAATTTGATTTTTAGGAACTTTCATTTTTAACTTTCCTTCCATGCTCCCTGATCTTTTATTTAAAAGTATGGGAACACTTGACCCATTGTTCCTCTTCACATTGGATCAGAGAATACAAAAGTTAAACTCTTACACACTGCTACAGATAAGAGAGAGTTTAAATGTTAGTTATAGAATAAGAACCTTAACACTTTTGTGATTATATAAAAATAAAGACTTGGCCGGGTGCAGTGGCTCAAGCCTGTAATCTCAGCACTTTGGGAGGCCGAGACAGGCGGATCACGAGGTCAGGAGATCGAGACCATCCTGGCGAACACGGTGAAACCCCGTCTCTACTAAAAATACAAAAAACTAGCCGGGCGAGGTGGCGGCGCCTGTAGTCCCAGCTACTCGGGAGGTTGAGGCAGAAGAATGGCGGGAACCCGGGAGGCGGAGCTTGCAGTGAGCTGAGATCTGGCCACTGCACTCCAGCCTGGGTGACAGAGCGAGACTCTGTCTCAAAAATAAAAAATAAAATAAAAATAATAATAATAAAGACTAGCGTTTGCTGAACATATATACTGTTTCAAACATTACATTGACTTATGATTCCATTGTTTACATTCCTTGCCTCACATACGCTTTACGACAATCCTGTGAAATACTTGCTCTTAACGTTTATTTCAGGATCAGGGTACACATGCAGGTTTGTTATATGGGTAAATTGCATGTCACAGGGGTTTGGTATACAGATTATTTCATCACTGAAGTAATAAACATAGTACCCAAAGGGTCGCTTATTATTATCAACATTTATTAATACTTAGAAGAAACCTGAGGCTCAGGGAAATGACATAACTATTTAAGGTAAGAGTCAGGAATCACACCCTAGTTTCTCTACACAAAAGTATGCTTTAAAATACTCTACTGTAAGCCGGGTGCGGTGGCTCACGCCTGTAAACCCAGCACTTTGGGAGGCTGAGGTGGGCGGATCACAAGGTCAGGAGATCGAGACCATGGTGAAACCCCGTCTCTACTAAAAATGCAGAAAACTAGCCGGGCGTGGTTGCGGGCGCCTGTAGTCCCAGCTACTCGGGAGGTGAGGCAGGAGAACGGCGTGAACCCGGGAGGCGGAGCTTGCAGTGAGCCGAGATCGCGCCACTGCACTCCAGCCTGGGCGACAGAGCGAGACTCCGTCTCAAAAAAAAGAAAAAAAAAAAAAAATTAAAATACTCTACTGTGTTATAAAATAATATGTGCTCATGTGAAAGAAATATATAGACAAAATTAATCTATGATGGAAAATATCACAGTGGTGGTTGCCTCTGGGTGGGGGGATTGAGATTGACTTGGAGGGAGCATGTGAGAACTTTCCAAGGTAATTGAAATCTTCTATCTTAACTGGCACATAGTTATATATAGATTGTAAGGGTATATGCATTTGTCAAAACATATTCAGTGGTAACATTTAAGATCAATGTAACGTTGTTCCTCTCTTAACTTAGGGGGTACTAGGCTTAATACCTGGGTGATGAAATAATCTGTAAATAAACCTGTATGATACAGGTTTGCTATGTAACACACCTACACATATATCCCTGAACTTAAAATAAATGGTTTTTAAAAAGATCAATGTATGGGCCAAAGACAAATTACACAGGTCCATCTTTCCAAGTGTGCTGTCCCCGCACCTGTTTTTAGCCATGGAATCTGAATGGAAGCAGACAGCCACTTCCCCCATCCTGGTCCCCAAACCATGTGAGAGTTCAAACGTTGTGCACAAGACCCAGTCCAGCCAGTAAAAATCCTTTCCAAGAACTTTTAAAACATTGCCATAAAGGTTAAAATAAATAAATGAAAAAATAAAAAAAATACATATATATTTCTTTTTTTCCCCTGCGGTGAGAAATCTGTGAGGACATGAGTACTGCTTGCTGACAACCAAGTCCTCTACTGTTGGAGAAGGTAGTCTAACACTTCAAATGTGGCTAATTCAACTAAAGGGCTGGACGAATGAACTTTTATTTAATTTTAATGAATTTCAATGTAAACAGCCACACATGGCTAGTGGCTAACACATGGAACAGCAAAGCTTTGGGAGAATGAGTCAGATATCCACAGGGCATAAGACATAAGTAATAAGAAGAGAGAGCCCTGATGGAACTGGATCTCTCTGGAAGGGCAGCTCCACCCCTGCCCTTCTTGTAATCTGGAGAAGTAAGTGTATTGTCCGTTTTCACGCGTTATAAAGACACTATCTGAGACTATATAATTTATGAAGGAAAGAGATTTAATCGACTCACAGTTCCACATGGTTGGGGAGGCCTCAGGAAACTTAAAATCATGGCAGAAGGTAAAGGAGAGGCAAGGACCTTCTTCACAGGGTGGCAGGAAAGAGAGAAAAGTTCAGGGGAATTGCCATGTGTAAAACCATCAGATCTCACGAGAACTCACTCACCATCATGAGAACAGCACGATCATAAATCACCTTCCACCGGGTCCCTCCCTCCACACGTGGGGATTATGAGGATTACGGTTTGAGATGAGAATTGGGTGGAAATATAGCCAAACTATATCAGTAAGCTGATGAATACATAGGCTTTCATCTCTGCAAATGATTTCCCACCAGAATATTACCCTTTAAAGTTACTATTAATAGCATAAACAATCTTTATAACGTTATTTGTAAAAAGAAGCATAAAACGCAAATATGTGGTTCTGGGGTAACACTTCACTGTAACTAAGTTTCCATTTCTCTAACAAATAATTAGTAGATAAACCCAAAGGCTAATTATTGTAAACCTTTCCATCTTCATAAAAATGGAAGATAATATAAATAGACAAACAGCACTGGCACCTTCAGGGCACCAAGAAGAGAGGAGGCTGAGGCTTGGAAAGAACAATCTTCACAACTTTTTCTAGGATTGTTTGTGTTAATTTTCAAAAGTCTCAGGTAAATGAAATGGGCCTGGAGCAATACCTTTGCATGATGTATGTGATTTTTATTTTACACTTGAATTACTTCAAGGAGCTTTCCAAAGAATGTTTTAACATACTATGACCAATATTGTCACAGTCGATGACAGTAACTGCAATTGTACTTTTGAATTCCAGCTGGTAGTGTCAGATTTGTAGACTGACATTATTTTTATAATAGAAGTTATAATGATAAGAACAGAACTCTCTGAAGATTATGGCTCATAGAATTTTAGAGGTGGAAGAAGCCTCAGAGAACATCTAGTACAGCCCTTTAATTTTACAGATGAAGAAACAAAAGCCCAGGAGAGGCAAGCTGAGTTGCCGCAGGTGATGACACCTAATTACTGATCGAGCTGACACTAAATCCAGTTCTTCTAATCCCCAAAGCTTGCTGTCAGTGAGCCAATCGCAATCCATCATACTATTCTGACTTTTGCCTTTTCAATTGATGTCTTAATTACCATTTATATATTTTATAATTTTGTAAGAGCTGACAAATTTGTCCGGACAAAATTTCATATAATCTGATATATTTTGTGACTTTGGCATCAAGGAATGCTTATGTAAGATGTTTGTCCTTCATGAAAATCTTGAACTATTAGGGAATGTATGCTTAAAAAAATTCACTAGCTTTCAATGAAATTTTCCAGCTAGGTCTAATATCAATTTATGCAAAATTATCTTAAAATTGTCTGTATTTGTCCCCTGTGTCATCGTTTACAGTATGATAGTTGCAGGAAGGACACAAGCTTAGATTTGGGTAGACCAGGTTCAAGTCAGCCACAGCACCTTCTTAACTGCTCAGGCTTAGTTTGTTCTTGTTAAAAAGAGATTAAAATTGTACTGGTATAGAAAGCACCTGGTATTATAGTTTGTCCTATAGAGATAATAAATATATAGTAAACTTAATGAATTGTATTATACACTAGAGTATTTTCACATTTGAATTAATAGTGTGATTATTATGTAATTAATGTGGTTAATAAAACATTAATGATACAATATAAAATAGATAATATCTGATTAATACTAATATAATTCCATTACACAAAAACTTTTAAAACCTTATAAATTAAAAAAAAATAGTTATAAGCATTTGAGAAGATTTTGCCTGGGATTTGGAATTATTGGAAACCTCGTAGATCTGGCTTCTTGCAGACCTAGAGTAGAGTAGAAACACTTTGGAACTGAAAAGAGAACAAGAGATAAAATTTTGTTGCACTGCTTTTTGTTCACCTTCCTCCTGGCCCTTCAAATATTTCATCCCACCCAGTCTGAGGCCTATGCCCAAAGTTTGATTATACATTGTTACTAGGTAATGTTTTTGCTTATCATCATTGAGAAGTACTTCCAGAATCTTCTTCCCTTGCATTACACCACAGGTTGGTCCTTAATTCATATGAGAATGAATCTGCATGAGTTGAATCACTTCATTTCTGCATGGAACCTGCAGGTCCCTTTCCCACAACCATGTGCACCTTTAGGATACTGTCACTTTTGTAACTTTTTTCTTTCCCACATCCTTGCAATATCCTCCCTTCTCAATAATGCTCACACATGATTCAGTAACTGCAACAATTTATACTGAGACCAGAAGGATATACGTATCCCCTGCTTCAGATCCTTGCCATAACCCCAATCTGGTAGATATTCAAATTATTGATAAGCTTCCAGACCTGGAATCTGAAGCTGTAGGCCTGAAGATCGGCCTTCTGTATTTCTTTTCCCAATATTTATAACTAATCAGATAAAGAGCCCAATATTTTCTTGGTAAAATCCTAGGTAAAATATCAAATAAAGTTCATCGAAAGTACTCATTTTATAGCAATTTACTGAATGACTAAAAAACCTAATACAGAATTCTGTTGTGAGAGCATTTTTAACATAAATTTATTTTATAATGGCAAGTTTCATTAGAATTCAGAAAATGTAATGTCTATTCAGGACTGTATATTTCTTAACTTATTAAAGACACACTATATTTTGCTAGGTGAACAAATATTTTTCTTAAGTCAATACAAAGGATTTGAAAATTAAATTTTCATTGTATTCAAGGAAAAGACAATGATGCTCCTATAATTTAAATATCCTCAGTGCCTAGCATGGTACCAGCACATCACTAATTCACAGCAAGTGTTTATGAAAGGAAGGGAGGAGGACAAAAGAGAAAAGGAAGGAGGAAGGTTTGTTACCCCGGCATGTCAAGAAGGTGGAAATAGGCCAGGCGCAGTGGCTCCCGCCTGTAATCCCAGCACTTTGAGAGGCCGAGTCGGGTGGATCACAAGGTCAGGAGATCGAGACCACGGTGAAACCCCGTCTCTACTAAAAAAATACAAAAAATTAGCCGGGCGTGGTGGCGGCGACTGTAGTCCCAGCTACTTGGGAGGCTGAGGCAGGAGAATGGCGGGAACCCGGGAGGCGGAGCTTGCAGTGAGCTGAGATCCGGCCACTGCACTCCAGCCTGGGCGACAGAGCGAGACTCAGTCTCAAAAAAAAAAAAAAAAAGAAGGTGGAAATAGAACTTGGATTCAAGACTTTGACTTCCCTTTGAAATACCCATTTTTAAAAAATGCTTGAGTTACCTAGAAGTGGTAATTACTAAGTCATTTATTCCAGCAAGAAACATCTGAGCTGCTACTGTGTGCAGACACCTCTGGGGATACAACACGGGTGAAACACAAGTACTGCCCTCCAGATATCCACAGGTTGGCAAGAAAAAGAATACTTTGTACATTTCTGTAAACTGCTATCAGGAACATAGCAATCTCCTGCAGCCCAGTGCTGGAAGGAGGCTGGAAAATGACAAGAGGGTAAATAAATTTGGAGAATAATTGCTTGAGCAAAATTTGAATATTTAAGAGAAAATTGATGGTCATATATGTTAAGAGGATGGAATTCCAGGTAGAGGGGATGGCAAATGAAAGGATTGGGGCATGAAACTGTGGTGAAATTTCCCTAAACACTCGGTTTATTTGGTATGACTAAAGCATAGTCTGTGTGTGTGTGTGCACATGTATGTAGGTATACGTGCATGCATATGCATACATGGATATACAGAACATAGAGTAGGACTGGGAGAAGGTAAACTTTTTAAGATGACGGTGAGGACACTTAGTCAAGATGAAACAACGGTAACAGCAGGGACTATATATAATGACTATATGTGCCAGGCACTGCTGTAATCATTTTATACACACTGACTTATTCGATGAGGACATAGACACAAACCCACACACCTTTGAGCTATTTCCCATTGTGATCATCCTGAGGCACAGAGAAAGTGCTTTATTCTTGTCACAAAGCTAGGAAGCAGCAGAGGCAAGAGTTGAAACTAGACAGTCTGCAGAGACCCATATATTTCATGCCAAGATGTTTGGACAAGAGAGGAACTGAAGCATGCTAATAATGTGATTAATATCTCTAGGTTCTGACTAAGTTTGTGGAAGTCATTTATAAGGAGGAAAGCAGAAGAACCAAGGCAACAGGTCTTCTTGGGGCCAGATGCAGTAGCTCAAGATAGCAGAAAGAGGTCAATGAAGAGACTTTGAGCTAGAACACTGAGAACTGGTGACTAGCTTCAGGAAGAATGGACATGGGGAGGACTCGCTGTCAGCCTTCTGTCTAGTTTAGGTGAATGAGTGAGAATGAGGAGTTTGATTTTCTTAGTGAATCTCCACGGAAAGTGTCTCGCACACGGCTGGAAGGCATAGGATACAACTCTGGCAATCTTGACTCTAGACAAATACAGAGTTAATATCTTCTTAACTGGAATAAGTAGAAATATAGGACAAATACCACTGTGAGGCTTCCCACTTTTCAGTTTTATTTGTTGTTATAATGTAGCTATGGAAGATATGTAAAGAAGGAAAATAAAGCAACCTTTGCACCAAAGTATTCTTATTAATAAAAAATAAACACCTAGGTCTTATCCTAAAGAGGTTATTACCAAGTGGTGAGAAATAGTTATAAAGTATAATAAGTATATATAAGCCTTAAATTTCAAAACTGATTTGCATAATTTAGCATAGCTTGTGGGTAATGATGATGATAAAATCACTAAACATCTGCTAAGCATTTAAACAACATTTTCCTTCCGTTAACATCAGTAGCTGGAAAATAACATACTTTGGCTCAAATTGTCCTGTTAAAAATATAGTTTGGGGCCAGCAGAATTTTATTCATGGTTTTATTTGGAGTCTCCACTTTTTTCTGTAAATGTATTTATAGCCAAAAGCTTTCAGCAGTTAGGAAATGCAGCAGATGCCAATAAGTACATTCATTATTTTGATTACGGCAATGTCAGACTTTCGGAAAACTTCCTCCATCTCTATCTGTAGCACAATGTCACATAGGGAGAGACCATGTGCTGGTCAGGAAATAAACAGAGGTTTGTGGCAGGAGCTAAAAGAAAATGCTGTTTATTACTCTTATAAGATGTTATAATTGACGGGTTTAATACAATAGCGATTATGACATGTTGTCCCAAACCCTAATTTTGTTGTTTTGTAGCAAGTAACATCTTTATCCAGGAACACAGTGTTTTTTTAAAAAAACAAACAAACAAAGATTTGGGGCCAGGCGCAATGGCTCATACCTGTAATCCCAGCACTTTGGGAGGTGGAGGTGGGCGGATCACGAGGTCAGGAGATCAAGACCATTCTGGCTAACACAGTGAAACCCCAACTCTACTAAAAATACAAAAAAAAAAAAAAAAAAAAAAAAAAAAAAATTAGCCGGGCGCGGTGGCGGGCGCCTGTAGTCCCAGCTACTGGGGAGGCTGAGGCATGAGAATGGCGTGAACCCAGGAGGCGGAGCTTCCAGTGAGCTGAGATTGCACCACTGCACTCCAGCCTGGGCGACAGAGCAAGACTCCGTCTCAAAAACAAACAAACAACAACAACAACAACAACAACAACAAAAACGAAGATCTGGATAATTCATGTGTCTTTTGTTTTGATTGCAGAATTTCCTCATTAACAGATGTGAAATAATTTACCAAGTTTTTCTTCAAATGGACTAGGCCTGTATAAAATAACAGAAATGCCCTTTGCAGTGAAAGCACTTTGTATTAGGGATTGATCACTCAATTACATTCTGGATGAGAAGAAAAAAAAATCCTATTGGTGTTTTTACATGATTACATTTAGGGAGAAAAAATATGGAAAGCTAAGAATCTTTTGTGGGGAGACAAAAAGAAGGAGCTTTTAAGGGGCACTTTGAAAACACAGAATTACTTTAGATAGTTAACAATGCTGTTTAAAAATGACATCATGCCTTTAAGCAAAATCAACAGCAGTGAGACAAACTGAACAAGCAGGTAAAAATATAACTCAAAACACTGATGAGTAGTAGTTTTTGACAGCGAATTCATCCAATAAACTACATCAAATAAAGGCAAATAAAGATAATCTAAGCTTCATTTACAAAGTACATAAAGAAAAATACTTGAAAATATATCACATCCAGGAAGAATTTTTTAAACTGACAGGTGAAGTTATTTTATTATGTATAAATTATTTAAGGTGGCAAATATCCTGTCAAATGACTACACTTACAGGAGACAGTCAACTTGATTCTAATTAATAAACAAAGTTTTAATGGAAATCCTAGAAAACATAGATTCATGAGACTCAGCATTCAACTTGGAAAGCCATGGAAACTGTGTATCTAAGCCACTCTAACCAAAGAGAAGAAAACCTACTGAATAACTATTATATGCCAGGGAGACGTTAGGTATTAGCAGTGCGCAGACAGACATGGTTCAGGCTTTGACGTTGGTGACAACTGGTGGAATATGTGTTATCTACCCTGTTATTGTACTAACCTATCCTCTATCCTCATCACACAGTATGAGAACTACAGTAGCTTGTCTTCTGCCTAAAATCTCCTACCACTTCCACAATAATTTAATCTGCCAGCTCACTGTTATGCTGGTATTTTTAAGAAGTAATTTCATATAATTAGTCTCTTTCTGGATGAAACACTGCTAAGGTGTTTATTACTAACCTAAATTCAGTCCTCTTCAGCTCTTTCACTCTTTGTAATCCAATTCCATTCTCTGCAGCCAATATTCATTTCTGCTTGTTCCGAAATCTATTCCATCATTTAGGATTTGGAAACCAGCAGAAATGAAGATGGGCTACGAAGAATGTAAGCAGATTTAAAATGGATTTAGCTCTAACTCCATTTCTCAGAACAATTCCTGACTTGAAACAGGAAATGTCTAGATGGTTTCACTCTCCGATTCTGTGGTGACCCAAACTCATAGCACTCAGATTCTGCCTTGGTCCTACTGAGATTACTAGTCTTATCTTACATACAACTTCCTTCCACATCTACCAGGTTAAGAAATGAAGCAAATTATGTGAAATAGGGGAAATACTTTAGAGGAAGCTTGAATTCTCAAGTATACTGGTGTATTGGGATAATTTATATGGTATGGTAAAGTTAGAGGGTAGATGATGGCACTTCATCACATCTGCAAAATTTTTAAAAAGTTATCCTGGGGCTAGGCATGGTGGCTTACACCTCTAATCCTGGCACTTTGGGAGGCTGAGGTGGGAGGATCCCTTGAGCCCAGGAGTTCAAGACCAGCCTGGGCAACATAATGAGACTCCATGTCTACAAAAAATACAAAAATTGGTCAGGCATGGTGGTACACACTTGTAGACCCAGGTGCTCTGGAGGCTGAGGTGGAAAGGATTGCTTGAGCACAGGAGGTTGAAACTGCAGTGAGTCAGGATCATGTCACTGCACTCCAGCCTGGGAGACAGAGTGAGACCTTGAGACTTTGCATCAAAAACAAAACAAAACAAACAAACAAACATTCTGGAAGCAGTACAGATGGTAGGTTGAGAGATGAGGGTAAATTCAACTGAGAAAGGGATGCAAATGAGAACATAATTATGAGTAATCTATATAAGAGTTGGTGAGGGAAAACTTTTATTAAGGTGCAGTAAAATAATGGTGAGATCATGAATTTTTTTATTTTGTATTTCATTTTTAAAAATCATAGCCGCATGTACACCTAATTACTTTAAGAAATGTTACTTTTGAAACAAAAATAGTCATACTCATTGACTCTCAAATGTTCTTATGAGTTACTTATATTAAATGAATGAAAAAGACAGGGACTACAACTATGTATAAAATATGAACCCAATTTTTAAAGAGATAATTATGTATAGATAGGCATCAAGAGACAGATGGGTTAAGAGACAAAAAGAGAGGAAAGACAAGAGAATAGAAAAAAACTTTAGGGGCTGGGTGTGGTGGCTTATGCCTGGATTCCCAGCTCTGGAGGCCAAGGTAGGTGGATTACCTGAGGTCAGGACTTCAAGACCAGCCTGACCAATATAGTAAATCCTTGTCTCTACTAAAAATACAAAATTATCTGGGTGTGGTGGCATGCATCAGTAGTCCCAACTACTGGGGAGACTGAGACAGGAGAATCGCTTGAACCCAGGAGGCAGAGGTTGCAGTGAGCCGAGATTGTGCCACTGCACTCCAGCCTAGGCCAGAGTGAGACTCCATCTCAAAAAAAAAAAAAAAATTAGGGAGATATGCATAAATGTTTCATTGGTTGACTCTAGTTATTGATACTACAACTGATTTGCATCTTCTTTCTTGCACTTTCCTGATTTAGAAAATTCAAATAATAAGTATTTCTTGTTTAATAAAGAGAACATTGATTGTGTTTAAAAGTATGTCAATTGGTGAGTACCAAAACAAACTGTCAATAAAAATAACCAGAAGAACACAGAGAACAGGTGCTAGAAATATCCAAAAGGACAAATTGAGAAAAGGTTTTGATTGGTGGTTCAGGGATAGCAGAGAGAGGGAGAAGGCAGGCATCCATGATAATTTACATTTCCAGCTGCATGTTATGCATGGCTGTTGATGAAATCAGCAGTGCAGAAGGCTCAGCATAAATAAATAGGAGGGGAGAATTGTTGCAAGTGAAGGAGAGGTTGGCTGTAGGTGCATTCGGTCGCAAAGCAGAGGACTGTTTTAAAACTGACGTAGTTTCAAACTGCAGTTAAAAGCAACTTCACTGTACTTGGTTTTGTTATTATTATTGTTGTTGACTTCCACTTCCTACAAATCATGCACCTGAAAGGATTTGTTTCCAGCACTGTCCTCTATCTTGGTTCAGGACTTTGGGGAAAGAGCCCAAATTCTACAGGATTCATTTCGAGAGAGATAATTCAAAGTGCTATAGCATTATAGCTGCAAAGATCCAAGAGATATTTGGGGATAAGTGTGTGACAGTGAGGAGAAATAGAGTTTGAAGATAATAGTTTAAATTTTTGTTTAGTAGTAAATACTTCCATTAGTGGCCTGAACACCTTGTTTAGTAGTAAAGACTTTCACTAGTTGCCTGAATGAAACTCTCAACAGCATAACTTTCTAGCTGTGTAATTTCAGCAAGTTCCTTAATCTCACTGGACTGCAGTTTTCTCATATGTTACATAAAGGTGGTAACAGTATAAATTCTGTAGAGCTGTAAAAAGTTAAGTTAAATGAATGTAAAAGTTAAATGAATGAATAGATGGCAACAGCTTAGAACACAACTTTAGCAGATTGTAAATACTATGTAAATATTGGATGATATTTTATTTTCAGTATATATATGTGTATATATATATTCTTTCTACAGAGCAAGCTCTTCATGCATTAATAGTAATCTTGCTAAAAATCCAAATCTTTTCAGAATGAGTACTACAGAATTTCTTTTCTTATAGAAATATTACCAACATTAATTATTCTCTTAGATAAATGTGATTCACATTTCATCTCTTTATGCAATTTCCTTATTGTTTTATCATTTTCCTATTGCTCTATTTTATAAATAATGAATACAGCATTTTAACGATTCTTGTAAATAGAGACCACATTTTTTTACCTATTAAGCATAAGGAAATTTTTATTCATAATATTTTATTTCTTTCATTGTACTTGAGATTAACAGCACAATTTCTCATCCGCAAAGTTTATTATAGGTTGTAAAAATGAACATGATCTCTCTTCTGATTGGCTGAGTAAAGAAGTTTAATCTTATGTAATTATCTTTGAAATCACATATGCATCAGTACAATCAAGCTCTATCTATTAGATCACTGAACTGTTTCACATGATTTTATAGATTAATATTCATATAAAACTATATATCTTTCAGCATATCTCCCCTTCGCAGATTTTCTTAAAGGAAAACAAAAAAGGCTAGCAAATTGGAACCTTGGATAATGAAAGAACTGCTTAAAAATATATTCAATGAATTGCCATTGGGTCACTTTTTCCCCTTCGAAATAAAAAGTTGGGGTATAAAAGAAGAAAAATCACTCTAAAAGAACCAGAATGTCAGAAAAGACTGAGAACATTCTATTTCAGTGGTATACAAACTTGGTTGTCTTTTTAAGCTATGAAACTTTTTCTTTAAACAAAATTTCCTCAAAGGTCTAAATCTTAAAATAGATAAACTACTGTGAAGGGCAGATCCTGCAGGGCCACCCCGTGACCCAGCCCCAGAAGTCTTCCTTTGAATCTCTCTGCTCCAGGTAGTGGTTTGAATAATGACAACCTAATCCAAACATGGCCTTTTAGAGAGACCTTGAGAAGCAGTGATGTAGCCGAGGTTACATGGTAATCCAGTAAAATGTATCCATGAGTTCTGTGCCCTGACAGAGAATACGTTGTTACATTAAAATTTTTTTTATATCATCCCAGCTATGGAAACTTCAGTTGCCAAAACTGCTACTGCTACATAATGTATTCACTTTTTGGTAGTAAACTTCTCTGCTCCAGTTTCTTTTCCAGGCTATGAAGTGTTTTGTTATTTTTTGCTTAGAAAAAGAAAATCTCGATTTAGAAATAAAAATGAGACAAGCACAGTCAAAATTTAAATTAGCTTGGTTTCAGTTCCTATTATTAAAGAGATTTTTTAAAAATCCTACTTTTGAACATCTTTGCTGCCATCCTTCATTTCTCTCACAAGGGAAATGTAATTCAGCAGAGTCAATCATGACTCTTTTGAATATGGTTTACTAAATTCACAAGCAAAACGCATCTCTGATAGTCAACACAAGTATATAAACAAGCATTGAGTAAATGGCAAGAAGGATAAAAGGCATTTTTCCAAATGAAGACTTCCATTGAAGAGAAGAAATTCAATGAACCTTCCTTAAATCATATGAAACATTCTGTTGAATAAAAAATTGTATTAAATTCGCTGTATTAGAACCGGTACACAATTTAAATCAAAAAAGAAAAAAAAATGTCCCTACCTAACTATAGGTAGGGACATTGTAGGACTAATGGAAGTGAGTATATAAATCCATTTGGCACCAGAGATTTTTTTCTAATGTGGAAGTGTCAAAAGAATTCTGCTCCAGTTAGAGTAGTGCCTGGCAGGAACAGGAAAGCATAAATGTCACTGAACAACCTTAGAGACAAGCACTTCCTTCACTGAAGAGAAACCTGGTATCTTTCTAGAAATTCTAGTATGCTAATACAAAATGCTAGACACTATCTAATTTCATTTCTCCATAACCTTAATGTATGTTGCATTTTATAGATAGTAAATATACTTTGATATTTTCTTTCTTTGCATGGGTAAAGAATAAACGCAAGTCGATGGAAAAGAAAAATTTTAAAACAATTGTAGTAATTGGCTGTAACTGGTGAGTATAGGTTGGCTTTGGAGTGATGTAGCCCTGTCTTTGAATGCTGGCTCCACTATTTGTTATCTATAGAAATAGACAGGTCATATAAAGCATTTCCCATCTGGCAACGTACTTGTGAAGATTAATTAAAACTTAATCTATTGGCCGGGCACGGTGGCTCACTCCTGTAATCCCAACACTTTGGGAGACTGAAGCAGGCAGACCATTTGAGTCAGGAGTCTGAGACTAGCCTGGCCAACATGGTGAAACCCTGTCTCTACTAACAATACAAAAAAACAGCCAAGCATGGTGGCAGATGCCTGTAATCACAGCTATTTGGGAGACTGAGACATGAGAATTGCTTGAACCCCGGAGGCAGAGGTTACAGTGAGCTGAGATCATGCCACTGCACTCCAACCTGGGCAACAGAGTGAGACTTTGTCTCAAAATAAGTAAATAAATAAATAAATAGCTAATATATTTAATATAGCTTGAAGAACCTAAAATAAAACTTGGAACCTTATAAGCATTCATTAATTGGCAGCTAGTGAGTCCTTTAAGCTCTATGACTGCAGGAAATATACATTCACTAGGATTATCTCAAGTAATGGGGAAATGTTTCTGGAAAATAGATATGGATCAAGCAAGTTAGGAGTTCTGACCCCGCAGCATGGAAATAGGGCACACCTAAGCCTCAGTGCAGAAACAAGATAAAGCTACACTGGTACTCTTGGCCACATCTCCTTAGTAGGACGCAGGAGTGAACCTGTTTTCCCTCAGTATTGTGACTAGCTCTACTCTACTTCTGCATCAATCAGTCCTGTTCGCAACAACTAGTCACCCCCTCCTTTGTTCAATGCTCGTCATCTTTAAACATCGACCTGCTTGTAGTATCCACTCACTCCCATGTCTGCTAACTTATAGAAAAGCCAGGTACAGGTATGCGAATGTAGAACGAGCCCACAATATAATTAAATTAAAGTGTAATCAGCAGAAACTCTGTGCTTTTGTGTAGTAACCCTTCTACCAGTGAATGATTCTTTCTTTGTATCCTATTTTGACTCATCAAGACAAATTGTATTGGTCTCATGAAGAATTGAGATCCCTTTTGAGCAAAGCTCTTCTATGAGACTACATACAGGCCAGCCTGTAATTGCTCTGATGAAGCGCATCCGGGAATAGAGTGAGGGTTGGTGTCTCGTGGCACCTGTTGCAGCCATTTATCCTGGAAGAATTCCCTGGAAAGGAACTGCACATGTGGCACACACTGTTAGACTTAGCATTTCTATACTTTTCTTGTCCATTTGTGCAGAATGGTGGAGAGATGATTCAGAAAGAGAGCTAGTTTAAAGCTAGAATAAATCATGCAAACACAATTTTTTTTCTAATTTTTGCAACTTTTCTTCAATATCCTGAAGGTTAAACAGAGGTTATTCTGTTGTGTTTTCTATACCCATGCTAAGGTTCAGGAAACTATAAAAGAGGCTGGTTGACCATCTCTCGAAAGGCCTCCCAGGAGAGATTTTCCATGGCCCTGGGTCTGGACTTCACCTACACAGATTTAAATCTAAGTTTATTAACAAGATGATATCCTTCCTGGAAAAACTCACAGGGGCAAAGCTCAAAATAAGCTTATTATGTATGTAAAAAAGACAATTTATCAATTTAGAAAAGACACCCTGAATGCCTGTATGTGTGTGTGTGTGTGTGTAATTTCATATATTATATAATATAGTAATATTTTTAATTGACAGATAAATTGTATGTATTTATCAGCCTATATTTTTCATGACATAGTTTTTCCTCTGGAAAAGGTAAGTAGGAATCGAAATTAAAAGCTGTAGATTGCTCGATGAATTTGAAATTGAGAAATGTGTGTAGTTCAAATATTTTGTTCAGCTACCTATAGGGATACACTTGGCCTAAAACAATCTTTCAGCCAGAGATTCTCCTCATTTGGAGTGAGACTAGGTATCCCCCACATTAGCCTATAAGAATCTATTGGTTTTAGGTTTCTGCTGTGGAACACTTCTCTGTTGAGACATTCTGCATTATTTATATTTGTATATTAAATCAAGGTATAGACTTGTTTGAAAACTATTCTGTCTCTCTAATAACCCTATATATTTATTTATTAATTAATTCATTCAAAAGCTAACTTATTCTACACTTATTATGTGCCTGACACTCTAGGCACATAATAGGTGGCAAAAACAATGTCAAAGACATTGGGGGATACAAGAGTGAATATGGAAAACAATGTTTTTTTCTTACTCAACCCTTAGGCTCCAGTTAAGGCAGAGAAACAAAAACCCATCTAATCATTCCATTTCTCGCTCTATGGCATAATACTTAGAATGTTTAGGGATTATATGTTATAGAACTTAATCTACATGTTAGCGTATACAATCCCAATTGATCTTGCAAACATTTCTAGAAAAAATCCTATCAAATGAGTAATAAAGTGTTCTAAGCACTAACATAGAAATGTATTCTGTTGAAAGAGAAAAATATAAAAAAAAGTGGTTTTCTATTATAGTTTACTTGAGAATAAAACTTAATATGGGAACATTTATCATAGATTTGACTCTTCCATAAAAAGGATTGATCGAAGAGCTTAATTCTCAGAAGGTAACTTAATTTACCTTACTATGAGATCAACCTGACTATTTACCTCATAAACAACTTGAATTTTCACGGTATAATTAGTCAGTGGTTTTTCAGGTCTAATGGACAGCCTTTGTCATGTTAAAACATGACGAGGCAGTGACTCACTACAGAAGACAAGCCTTTTCAGAATATACTCTGTGACTCTTTAGAGCCTCTTTGAACTGAAAACTCACATCTTCGTTGATACAGAGTATTCTGAAATATCAAATGTATACCTGCATTGGAAACTTTACTAGGTAGCACTGCCATATCCAGTTTTTACATAAGAAACTGAGCATTCTAGCATATGAGTTGGGACATCAATTGTCCTGCTTGATTTCCTATTTGGCATGTCTGTGATAACAATGAAATTGCTTAATGACTTTATTTATTCCTTGGAGAGGTGGATCTGTACACAATAAGCATTTGCAAACACCTGGGACATTTTTCAGCATAGTCTGTTTATAGGCCTAGGAAAGTATGAACAGACAGTTGAGAAGGAAGAGACAAAGGCATGTTATTTTACTGGGACACAATGAAATGGCTGTATATAGAAGATACATCTTAAGATATCAGAGATCAAAGCTATAAAAGAGGCGGGAAGAACAAAAGGTAAAAATTCAGATAGTTTCACTTATTCTTCCTTTCTGCATCCTCTTTTTTTTTTTAATTGGGAATCTTGGTGGGTTTTGGGGGAAGGTGGAGGGAAGGCCTTTCCTGAGGTCCTTTAGTTTCTGACTGAGTGCCTGAAAATAGATGTAAGACAGAGAATGTCTCCACTGACTCTTACGGTGGCTGTTTATTCAGAGTGCAGCCTTCATTCGACTCTCCTGGAAGCTGGCTGTGAGACAGGGAATCCAGGCCAAGTTCTTTGTTTGGCAGGGAAGTGGAGATGTAGATAGAAAAGAAAAGGCAACTAATAACACATTATCAAGTCAGTTACCAGTACAGGTAGCTGTGGCTTAATCCCACTGAGAAACTGAGAACCCTTAGAAAAGGTTCCCATCGGAATCATCTTCTCTGGGGCATAAGGGGTCTGGGGTTATTATACCCCTTTTCCCCAAGTGGTCATGATCTCTCTTGCACTTCTAGCCTGTGGTGTTTTCAGGTGCACAGGCAGTGGCTGCATGAGAGAACTCTCAATCCATTGGAAGTCAGGAGTGTACCACAATGAAAACGGCTATGGGGGCAGAGATGGAGAGAGCATGACAGTTCTGCTGTAAGTGGCCCAAGTTGAAGGGAGCCGTTCTCCCCTCTGCCTTTTTACCTTCTTATAAAAACCAAATTAGCAAAGACATTGACTTACAGACTTTTCTTATAACCAATTATGGACTTATATTAATTACTCATCAATATTCTCTGATCCATAGTACATATGAAAATGTATGTGTGTGTGTGTGTTTGTAAAATGCCATTATTCCTGGTACTCTATATTTGCCTAAGCTTAAAATTCAGTCCTTGTACTATGTTACTTTTTACTGTACGTCTGTGACAAAATAATACTGCCATATGATGTGAACCTAACACCGCCCACTGCTTTTAAATTATATTCTCATTTTTTGTTATTCAGTGATGGTTCAATTATTTCACCAAGAATTGAATAGAGGTAAGAGTCAAAATGACCAGGATATTTTCTCTAATACCACTGTGTACTATTAAAAAAATAATTAAGACTTCTTTATTCATAACAATTATGAATTGATGCACTGAATGATATAATATTTATTCATGTTAACAGTGGAAAATGTGAGTGGGAACAGCTTTTATATGGAAGGCTTTTCTTGTACTTTAAAAATAAATAAATAAATAAATAAAAATTCTACTTGATGGGAAAATTGTCGTATATGAATTGATTTTATAAGCCTTTGTTTTACCAGCCTGAAAGAGGAAAGCTGCATAGTCATATTTTAATGGCTTTGTTTCTTCTTTTAGAAAACTATCAACATGACGACATCTGAGGATAGGTTATGCTGCATACTAGTAAAAACCTGAGAAATATATGTTTGACTTCTGATGTAAAGGTTTTCTTTTTAAGGTAGACTTAATATCAATTTTATACTTACCCGATGAGAACAGCAAATCAATCAAACAAATCGAACATTTTCTTCTCCAGGGAACTGGGGAAGTTTCTGATCCCTTGATATTATGATATCTATATATGAAATTCCATACTAATGACCCCCAAGATAGATGGCTTTATCAATAAGATTGTAAGTTATTAATTAATTAATTAGTCTCTTGGAAATTCTACTGTGTGATTTTCTGTTTTTACCCCACAGGAAGGAGTTCTGAGCTACCTTGCTTCTTCAGAGGGTTAAATTTTTCATGTTTCAGGGTTGAACAATTAGGTGTAGGCAAGAGCTCAAGATAGGATTTGAGGGGCTTTGTTTCTGTATTTTAGACTATTGAGTACATTGTATAAAGGGAAAGTACTAAAGTTGATATTTAGAGAAAAACGGGGGGGCGCGGGCAGGGGCTAAAACAAGACGGAGAAAGACAATTTGATACCCTTTAGGATGGGGTGATGACACCAGGTTTGTTCCAACATACCAGCCACCCACATAGCTGTACTAGAAGCGGGGCCTTGGCAGGGAAGCTCTGTGGCCCTCTGTGACTTTAACCCTGGGAACCCAGCAAAACTTCCTGTAGGCAGAGTTGATACAAAAGGGAATGTTCTCAAAGTAGCCACCACTTTATATGAATAAATAGCCCCTCAGTAGAAGACCACTGGCCAGTGTTCTGTCCAGATTCACACAGGGAGGCAAAGGTCGCCATACAAAGTGACAAACACTGAGTTTCTTGCTAATTTCATTGAATGGGTAGCTTGAACCAATTACTTTGATTTAGAAAAAATAATGAGATCTGACATACTTTGCATTGTGTCTTCAGTTTTTCTGATCCATCCGTAAGTTACATGATCTTCACATACAAACTAAGACCACTCACATAAAAGAGAGAAAAAGAGTAATTACTCTTGCTTTCTTAGCAAGTGTCTGGAATAGCATTTTCCAGTGCATGCACTAGAGACAGTCAAGGCCATAAATTTCTGATGTGAAATACATTTAAGAAATACCAATATGAGGGCAATGGAAAATTCTTTGGTAATTTGCGAAACATGTTAACATATTAAAGGTTCTGAAGTAACCCATTCTTACAAGTTTAACTTTCTTTAACCCAGAATTGCCCAAACTTATTTGAGCATAAAAGTGTTTTAACACTTCTGAGAAATATCCTTTTAGATACCAGATGGCTAAATAAAAATAAGTAGTTGTTCTACATTGTAATAGCATCTATTACAGTTTCAAATCTAAATATCTGTCTTCGTTCCTAAAGGAAGATTATGTATATGATTGTTTTTATTTTCTATGTAGACTCACAAAAGAAGAGACATAGAAAATTTAACTCTACACTTTCATTCTCCCAGATTCAACTCTGGCATGATAAAGATCCTAGAGTGTATTACAAAGAGGTCACCCTTATAATACGTTAAATGCATATCTTCTGCTATAGATATTCTCATAAAACTATTCTCTTAGTCAAGGATTGAGAATACAACTGGCCGTCTTTAGGAAATAGGAATCAGGTTCAAAAGTATAACATTTAAGTGGGTTAACCTAGCACTTATATGAATGAGCAAGAAGATACTTGTGTTATTACACACAGTTTTATGACCATTAAAATGCTCGTTCTAATTTGGCATCAGATACATGAGCACAATATAAAGAGCCTGAGGTTGGAATGAGAGCAGGAAAAATGCCTGTAGTTTGGACAGGTAGCAAAGAAATTGAGAAAACTATAGAACTGAAGAGAAAACCATGGTGAGGCACAAAAAAAGCTGTATAATTATAGGAATGATATTAGGGGATTTGCAATAAGCAATTATTAATATTTTCTTTTATGATTGAGAAAAAATGTATGGTCATAACCTGCTGTAGAGGGAATGCAATTCGAGCATAAGAAGAAACATCAGAGTAAGGCCGGGCGCGGTGGCTCAAGCCTGTAATCCCAGCACTTTGGGAGGCCGAGACGGGCGGATCACGAGGTCAGGAGATCGAGACCATCCTGGCTAACACGGTGAAACCCCGTGTCTACTAAAAATATATATATAAAAAAAATTAGCCGGGCGAGGAGGCGGGCGCCTGTAGTCCCAGCTACACGGGAGGCTGAGGCAGGAGAATGGCGGGAACCCGGGAGGCGGAGCTTGCAGTGAGCTGAGATCCGGCCACTGCACTCCAGCCTGGGCGACAGAGCAAGACTCTGTCAAAAAAAAAAAAAAAAAAAAAAAAAAAAGAAGAAATATCAGAGTATTATGCTGTAGTAGTCCAGTCTCACTCTGCTATGAGGAAGTACCTAAGCCTGGGTAATTTATAAAAGAAAGAGGTTTAATTGACTCACAGTTCCGCATGGCTGGGGAGGCCTCAGGAAACTTGCAATCATGGCGGAAGGCAAAGGGGAGGCAAGGCACCTTTTTCACAAGGCGGCAGGAGGAACCACCAAACACTTGCAAAACCCTCAGATCTTGTGAGAATTCACTCACTGCCGCAAGAACAGCATCAAGGAAACCACGCCCATGATTCAATTATTTCCACCTGGTCTCTCCCTCAACACGTGAGGATTATGGGGATTACAATTCAAGATGAGATTTTGGGTGGGGACGCAGCCAAACCGTATCACATACTAAAGCAGGCAACAATAACTCTAGGAAAATGTTGTAGTTTAGGATAGCTATGTGTTTGGAACAATTTAAATTCAAAACTCACAGAATTATGAGTAGCAACAATGATTACGTTTAAATTAGTCATGCTGGAATATAGGTATTTTTAATTGTGTGTTCTATTCTGTGGTGCCGGTGGCATTTTTTCCCCCTTGATTTTATTTATTTATTTTTTTTTTTCTGCAGCTCCAGCTTTGTACATAAATGGATAGTAGTGCTCCTTGGTGATCTATTTTCAAGTCAAAATTCTTTCTCATTTTCTGCTGAGGTTTAGCATTCCGTGGATAAAAAGCAAAGTTTTTCATTCCACAGCAAAATATAATGTTTAAAATACCAATAGCTTTACAGGAAAGATGACCAGCCTTATAACCCTGAAATAGTCACAGTTAGTGAACCCTTAGGCACAGTTTTCTCAGCAAAAAAATAATGCTACAGTTAATAGGATAGCCTGGAGAATCCCACTAAGTGTTGAGGTATAGACACTGAAACAATCTTCTCACGTTCATCCGACTTCCCTCTAGCCTGCCTCAATGCTGTGTTACCCTGTATATGGACAGACTGCATGTCAGATTCCTAATTTTCAAATCAATTTCCAAATTAATAATTTAATAATAATGTCTTATGTATATTTCACATCAACTCTGGTAAATCTGATACTTGGGTTTTATAGTCAAAGTTGAGCATTTTATGAATGCACCTTGTAAATATCACACATCAGGAAAGCACTACAAAACCAAATCACACACTAACCCAGGTTATCTTCCAACATTTGTCCAAATGAGATGCAACACATCTGAGGGAAATATTTATTAATCTTTCTTGTAAGTTATCTGAATTGGTTTAATGGAAATAAAATTTTAAAAACTAAAATATAAATTCTCATGGATCTATCTACATTGGCTTATAATTTATTTTTTCACTAGATTTATAAAGGGATAATGTAAAAATTAACATCAGAGTATCTTATATAACCCATTTTATCCATTTTAATAAAGTTTATTGAGCACCTAATATGTATAACTTCTGTTTTATTTCCTTTTAAATAATGGAAACTGTATTAACTATTGGGTTTCACATTTTCCTTTGGCTTCGAGGAAGCTCCTGCCTAAATTTTTTCTCAGCCACAGAAATGAATTTATCTAGGTTAACTGGATAAGAGTGCATCACCCTCTATTTTACTTATAGTAGAATTTTATCTGCATATTATTTCCTGTTCTGTTTTATATACCTTTAGCAGTGTAAGCTACCTTGCAGAAATCAAATAAACTATAAGTCTCATATGAATAAATAAATGTTAGGTCAAATATAGAAAAATTAATACCTTAAAATAAAGATTTAATGAGTCTTTTTTTCAGTGAAGAAGCATTCCTCTAATGAGAAATATTAATCATAACTATATTTACTAATAATTTAATAATAATGTCTTATGCATATGTACATTAACTATATTTATATATAAATGATACCTTAATAATGCCTCACGCATGTATATTAAATACATATAATATATAATTTTATATCTGTATACACACATATATATATAGTATCACTTCTCACAGTGACCTTAGGAGGTAGACATTTTTTCTTGAATTAAGTGTGAAAAATTGGAATTCACAAATTCCAGGATTTGAACTAAAGACAATTAATTCTACATAAAGTGGTTCATTTGTAAAATTTAGTCATATGTTTAGAACTAATGTTTGCTATTTACATAGGCCTAAATAGTGTTGGGCAATGTCATTAGCCCATTCTTGCTTTGCAATAAATATCTGAGACTGTGTAATTCAACGTGAGATTTAGGCAGTGACACATATCCAAACTATATCAGGAGGTAAGGCATTTCAATATATTTGCAGACTTCAAAATCTCCTTGCTGTCTCTTCAGTCCTCTAAAATGAGGTGTGTCTAAAGAAACAAAAGGTTTCATACGGGCCTGTTCCCTTGTGGAGATACTGAGTCATGTTGATAAGGATTAAATTAGCCTGCTTAGGCCATCACATAAAAATAAGCTTTATTTAGCCAGACAACAGTAACCGTCGTGTTCACAAGAGCACACACACACAAGCATGGCTGCTTGCTCATAGTAACATTTTCTTTCCTCCAGCCATCCAATTATTTTGAAAATTTGCTGAACTCCTCACTGTACTAACTTAAAAAGGCCATACAAGACTTATAACAACTCATTGCATGAAGATGCCTAAGTCATTAATGTGACTTTTTTTTAGAAAGACAGCCCTCCACAAATCTATTTCTAAATATTAGAGGAAATTGTGAAATATGGTTCAGATATGATAGAGAATCATAGCCCATAATTTTTTCCTTGTGTAGTAAGACTTATAAGATATTTTCAAGAAATCAGAGTTTAAAGTCAATCCATAATTCTAAGAAGAATTCTATGGCCTCCCTAAAATTTGACACTATATATATATGTACACACACACACACACACACATATATCTATATATATGAAAAGACTCGATTAAGATAACTATACCTCCTAGAAGCCTAATGGGGAAAATATGGTTAAGTTTGCTCACATTGGATTTAAACAAAATAGGATTGAAATTTTATTCTTTGCTTTGATAAACTCAGTATTATCACAACATCAACAACTCTGAGACTTAGACACTATCACTGATTTACAAACACTATTTAAAATGTTGAAAGCTATGTAAACTAAGAAAGAGAAAGATCTGTTGATTGACAAAAAAACTTAATTCTATGTCGTTGCAAAATAGAAATGCATATAATTTAATGAAAATCATTTAAAAATAATACTGGCAATAAAATAACTCTAGTGGAAAGAAGGTGAATTAATGTATTAATGTTTTTCAATTCAAATGCCAAAAGAACACTTTTACCGCATGAAATGCAATGGTGAAGCTGACGGTGGTTTTGTGTTTGTAGGAAAAAGAAATTCTTTCCTGTGGGCCTCTTTATGCCTATGGCTCTGAAAATACCAGGTGTAAAACTGAAAATCTATCCAAATTGATTTTTGTCTTAATACATTCAGGGCAGAAGACAATGAGAAAAAATAAAACAGACCGGGCGCAGTGGCTCACGCCTGTAATCCCAGCACTTTGGGAGGCAGAGGCGGGGGGATCACGAGGTCGGAAGTTCTAGACCAGCCTGGTGAAACCCCGTCTCTACTAAAATACAAAAAAAAACTTAGCCAGACGTGGTGGCGCATGCCTGTAGTCCCAGCTACCAGGGAGACTGAGGCAGGGGAATCGCTTGAACCCAGGACGCAGAGGTTGCAGTGAGCCGAGATTGTGCCACTGCGCTCCAGGCTAGCAACAGAGCCAGACTCCGTCTCAAAAAAAAAAAACAAAAAAACCCAAAAAAACAAAAACAAAACAAAAACCTAAAAGCATGGATACCCAAATAGAGTAGAGTAAATTAAGAATCTAGACTAGAGACATTAGTTATCTGAAAACTATTCAGAAACTCTGCACAAACTTTTGATAGCGGATCCATGAACTTTGATAATGACCTTATTTTGGGAGTAAAGTGCGCAAATATCCGTGTATTAGCCCATCCTAAAATATTATTGCATAAAAAATTAATTCATCGTAAAATAACACTACATATCACTCGGCTTTCATCTTCTTAACTACATTATAGAATTGTAGCACATTTAGAAGATGATGTCATCTTTACATGAATAAAGATAGTTCTGCCTCTCAGAGAAAGGTAATAATTTCAAGAAGCTGGATGAGCTGCAAATCGACACAAGTATTTTTTGAGAATATATACCTATATAACAATGTTGTGCTCTCTCAATTTTATTTTTGCTATTTTTATACGTACAGATGTTTCTATTTTTGAAATTTTTTCTTGTTTTTGTTTATGATTTCTAAGTTTAGTCTTCCTCCACCAAAGGTGTTTAGTAATCTTCTTTCTGTTTCATTATTTGATTAGTTATATTTTATCATTAATCTATCAAAAAGTACTTCTTCAGTTGTGTAGTGTGGCGATCAATAATTGATTCTCAAATAAATACCTCAGGTTCCTAGTACCAATTATTATTAATCTTAATATTTATTCCTTAGTTTATTATTTCTCCTTTATTTATATTAATTATTTATATATCGTATGATATAACTCCTACATATATAACAGGTTATATTTTTGCATTGCCCTTTCTGACTGATTGGTCTGTCTATTCTTAGGTTACTACTAGATCATTTTAATGATTTTATTCTTACATTTCCAGATGCTCTCTTTTGGACAATACTTTCTGATTTGAAAGGAAGTAGTGAAAACGTTTTATAAAACAGGGAGGAGGAGCATGTGTTGATCAGTCACGTGGTTTGTAAAGCAAAATATTGGGGTTTGTTGATAGTGTTTACTTATTTTAAATATTAATTTTTTCTATTCAAAGAAAATATATTTAATGGTGAAAATCATGAATTTTGGAGATAGACGTGGGTTCAAATTTGAACTTTGTAACTTAATGGTTTTTTAATCTCAGGTAAAATCCATTAAACTCTTTCAAGTTCTTTCCTCTCTGAATAGGATTATTAATATGAATCTCATCAGTTTAGAATGAGTTCTAAGTGAGTTTATAGAGGAGTAAATAAAGCACAGCTTATTTGTGATAGTAAGTGGTCAGTAAATGTAATTCACATAATTATTAAAATAGTCATTATTATGATTCCTTTAAAAAATTCTAGAAATCTTTATGTTATCTAATATGGTAAATAATTTTTCTAGCTCCATTGCTAAAAGAATTTCTTCAAATTCAAATTTATTTCTATATCTCTTAATAGAAATGAGGAAACATATTTCCTCTTCCTATAATAGTAATCTCAGAACACGTAACTATCACTTGTTGTATGTCTCTGTGAGTGACTGTGTGGAAAGAACTTACCTGACTCACTCACATCTCTGTGCCTTGGCTTTGGGTATACGGCTGCAAATCTCTGCTAATTACTGCCATGCCACTTTCAGTGCAAATATCACTTATTATGTGCTGCTTCAATATTATTTTCTTTATTTCTAAGTTTGGTCCATTCAGTCCTCTCATGGCATGAGTTGCTTTTCTTATTTGCACATAAGTATTTGAATACTTGTCAGAATGCTGCTTTCATTAGACACTTTTCATTATTATGCTGTCATCACTGAACAAGTTTATTTCAAAGCCTTTTGAGAAAAATGACAAGAAACATAGCATTTTATTTCCTTGGCCCTTCATTAGATTAGAAATGTCAAGAAAGACTTAGAGTATATTTATTTTTATTAAAAGGAATGATAGACTTTTCTTGAAAAAAAAGAAAAAAATAAGAAATTTAAATTTTGAATGCTACTGGAGTAGAATACCTGCATCTTAGGGCTCTATGCAGTGAAAAATGTTCTCTTCATTGTTTAGAAAGACTTACATTTTATTTTAAAATTCCTGCCTGTCTTTTTCTTTTGAAGAGCTAAAATACTCTAGTCATTCTAGAACACCAGCTATGAATCCGAAATGAAATCTGTTAGGTGCCAGAAACAAATTACCCCAAAGTTAACCTAAAATATCATCAGGGTAACACATTCAATTACAAATTATAGTAACAGCTAAGATAATAAATTTCAGCAGCTATTAAAAGAGAGATGATAATAGTACCTTTGTCTGAGGTTTGTTCTGATAATTAATTCTAAATATGTAGAGAATCTAATACTGCATGTGAGGCTGAATTCTACGAAATTACCAATATTGAAGCATTTTTGGCCTACAGAAGCAACAATTTCATATGGTTCAACCGAAGTGTTTCAGCTCCAGAGTTGTGAGTTTCCCATTCACCATAGCAATGACCTTCAGCCAGGACAGTACTTACTAATTACAACCTAAAGGTCTCATGGATAGAAAGCAAGGCAGACTTGTTATGACAAACCTGTGTTTGCCTATCTTGGTATAGTGGTGCCTCAGTTAGCACAGGGCTTTCACTCTCTTACCATGGCCAACTTCACAGTCTCTGTGACCCTTCAAACTTCCCATGACTTCTGCTTACCCATGGCCATGGCGTCTACTTATGGCATCACTATGCTCACTGCCTTCACCCATGTGATTCTCATATGTGTAATTTACTAGCCTGCTCTCTATGGGAGCCGGTGCCATAGAAAGTGTAGATGAGGTTATGTGTAGGTAACTCCGCTGGTGATGGGTTGATGTCGATCATATTTGACGCCCTTAAATTTCTAAAAATAGGAGTCATTGTATTCATTCTAGATTGAGGAGGATAGCATTTAAATGGGGCATAAGTATGCCTTATAAGTATGTAAAAAGATATAAAATTACCATGCATACTATCTTTCAATAACAAAACAATACTGTAGTTTAGTATCAAGGTGACAAAATAGCCATTATTTTCTTACTGTAAGAGTCATTTAGTCTATCGTTTGCATTAGTGACAATTTTTCCAATGAAACTTTCTTGATTAATAGACTCTTTCTTTTACATAAAATGAAATAAGAGGGTGATAGAAACCAGATATTCTATCTAGTTTTTATGACTATCAGATTACACAGAATAAAAACATCACAATGACACAAAACATAATCTTACACATTAGACAAATGCATACAACTTTAAAAAATATTGCAACCAAAAAGATATAATTAAATTACCCTGATTCATTGAAACTTTAGCTTTTAAAATGTTCATTTATGTGGGTATAAATACATTTTATCTTAATTTTACACAAGTTACATTTATATTATTGTTAATGACAGACACCAAATTTAGTAATGTCACCTTGTTTTATGTTTTATAAAATTTGCTTCATTTTTCCACCAAAGCAGATATGCTGTCAAAATGTGGTGTTCCCTGAAATTTTAAAATGCATCTCTTTTCCTTGTGTAATTTTATAATAAAATAGTTAAGAATAAATAATTATAAAATAGGAATTTTATTTTGAAGACTGATATTCTAAGTTGTGTATAGTAAAGAAGTTATATAACTTTTACAGTCAAGGACCTCATAACATATGATAGATGCTAATTTTAATTAAATTCATTATTTCAACTTTGAAAAATGGAGTAGGAGGAGAGTATGAATCAGAGGATGAAGTAAATCACAATTTAGGCTACAGGGCCACATTTTTCTCACTTAATAGTCCATGATTATTTCCAAAGGTTACTTAAATCCAATATATGAATCAGAGCTTCAGGTTTGGCATCGTATATTTTCACATAGATTTTAATTTGTGGAGAAAGGACATATTCTGATATTATTATGGAAAAGCCATTGGATTCTACAGTGTGATAATAAGAGATTTCAGGTCTGGGTCTTCTTTATCAGTCAGCTTTTGTATTGCAATAACATCCAATCTCAATTCTCAAAGGCTTAGAGCAAGATCATTTGCTTTTTGCTCATCTGAGGACTGCCGGGTGAGTTTGGGTTGGCTGGGCTCAGTTTCACTGGGCTTTTGATTCCACGAGCCCAGAGTGAAGAAGCAGCCACTATCATTGCAGTTTTCAGCACAGAGGACATAACAGGGAGACAGAGGCTGAGCCAAATCAAATAATCACATTGAAAGCTTTTGCTTAATCATACCAATGTCATGGCTGCTCATATTCATTGGCCATAGCAGCCACATGACTTGGCAGAAGTTCATAGGGTTCTGATGCTTATTCCTCCCATAGAATGAACAGGAATTCTCATATAACTGTAATTGACTATATCAAATCCCATTGCTGGAAGTGGGTGAATAGCTGGGAACAGTAATCCACTGTATTACACATGCCAAATCCAAATGATTCAGCAACTTTCCAGTTTCCTACTGGACAGAGAGAGGCCCGTCTCTCTGGAAAGTCACTCCTCCTTTGTATGACCATTGTGACAGACACTGGACTTGCAACTTGACTCTCTGCTGAAAACCACTTATATTCTGTTTTTGGAAATACCTGTAGTGGCAGTAGAGAAAGAACAAAATGAGAAAATGGAGACGGCAGAGATCATGGGATCTGAAAACCAGTATAAGTCAGGGTAGGAAAAAAGGAAGAGTCTGAAAGCAAACTTGGAGAGCTGACTCTTAGACCAGAATAGAAAACATTTTCTCCAAAGTATTCGCCCCTTTTCAAATGCAGAATTAGGCCATCTATGTTTTATGATACCCATTGCCTTATATTCTTAAAAAGAAAGGAAAAAAAAAAGAGATAACACTTAATCGTCCATAACAAAGTGTCAATGGGATAAACACATGCTTTTTCAAACCACAGATAGGATCCTGTTAATTTCCTGCTTAAAATGTGTCCATAGTGTCTTATTGCCTCATCTTTCTGATAATAATGAGAGCAACAATTATAATGGCAAAAGCAAGGACTCCTACCATTTCCTGTTAGCATATTAAATGCTCCACTCTACACTAAAAGCTTTATATACAGTCTTATTCCTCACAATAAATATGAGAAAAACAACTTTACCAAACTCACAGTTAATAAAAGTATTTTTATGAACCACCACAATACTAAAAAACGGTGAAATGCTGCGTTTTCATGAATATCACCCAATCTAGCTTTCCTGACTCATCTCTTGCCTTCTCCTCTGTGATTGCTAAGTACAGACACACAGAAGTGCTGCCGTTTCCTCACTGTACTCTATTATTTCATGCCTCTGTGAGTCTGTATCCATGAATTTCTCCGCTTGGAATGGCTTTTCTAGCCACACTACTCCTTTGCCAACCTGACAAATTCTGTTTCTCTTCTAGCGTCTCTTCTAGATGCAGTCCTCTGCCACCTGCTCTAGGAAGGCATGCTGTCGGTAGATAACTTCTCTCCTGCATTCGCTTGCACTCTCCACACACTGCAGCGATCACGTACACCTGCACAGAAAATGCCTTTGCTATACGTGCCCATTCCTGGGCCCACCCAAGTCTTCCACCCTTCTCCAGGTGTGAATACCTTTAGGGTCTTCTTTATTCCTATTTTATTTTATACTCCAGTGTATATTCTAACAAGTAATCAAGTGACTTGAATGGAAATCTCAATAGCCAAACTGAGTCGTTGCTGTACATTTTTAATATTTAACAGAGAGATGAATCTATTGGAGGCAATCATCTGAGATGATCAGATATAATGGCCGATAGCAACTATGCTAATCATAAAATTTTAAATGTAAAAAATTGCTTCATCGAATTATTTTTTAAAATGTATCTAAAACATAGTAGGCTGAGCATGGCGACTCGCACCTTTAATCCTAGCACTTTGGGAGGCCAAGGCAGCAGGATTGCTTGAACATAGGAGTTTGAGATGAGCCTGAGAAACATAGTGAGACCCTGTCACTACAAAAAATAATTTGAAAATTAGCTCGTGTAGTGGCATGCACCTGTAGTTCCAGCTATTTGGGAGGCTGACATGGGAGGATTTCTTGAGCCCAGGAAGTTGAGGCTGCAGTGAGCTGTGATCATGCCACTGAACTCCAGCCTGGGCGACAGAACAAGACACTGACTCAAAACAAAACAAAACAAAAAGCAAAGTCAAAATTTGGATGTTCAGTGTGTTCATTGCTACTTACACACACACGCGTGCATGCGTGCAAACACACACATTCACAATATAGTTTTATCAGAATACACCTATTCCGATAGCAGAATCGAAAGCTTACATAAATGCTCAAGCTTTGGATTCTGCTGTTCTCTGGATTACTCATCTCCAGTTTTCCAATCCATCATTAAGGATAGCCTTAATTACCTAATAAGCATTTTTATGAGTGTTTCAAAAAATAATGCATTTTAATGAAAAATTCTTAGAATAGTTCTTGGCACATAAGTCATATTTAAATGTCTCCACTGCCTAATTCATACAGATCGTACCCAAGTGAGAGTGTATCTATGAAGAATAAAAATGAAAACAGGAAGTGAGACAGTGAAAGGAGGACGTCATTTAGATTTGATAGCATGGTTTCCAAAGGCAGTGTCCTTTTACAAACGTTCAGGTAAATAACACATTTTTGGCAGAGACAGATGGCAAAGCCATTTTAGAAATAAAGATGAACCGGGTAAGTACATGCCAATTTTGGGAAGACAATATATTGTACCCTTTTTCTGGAGTTAACTTCAATGTAAAAGTACTTTTAAAAGTTAGAAAATAGGGTACATATTAGGTAAAAGGCAATCTTGCAAAAATGGATCCAGCACATATTAGTGAAGAGAAAAAGATGATCAGAACTCTGAGTTTCAGTGATTTGTCCTGTACCATATTTAAGCTATAATAACTGAAGATAGGAAACCAACCAAAAGACCGTCTGCAAGGTGATGGCATCGTTTAAAATAATAGAGAAACATTACTGCCAACTTAAATGGAAAACAAATTGGAAACAATTTTTAAAGTTATATAAATACCAAATTTCAAAAGGACTGCCTGATATCAGAATGGGAATTTCTAGTAGAAAGCTGAACAAAATGAGACTCAAGAGAGACAGTTAGTGTGGTGCTAAGATTGGGTAGAATAATTCAGATCTCAACCACGGGAATAACATGTTGAATAATCATATGAATAATAACACGTCACAATAATCCTGTGAATGAACATTGGAATTTCAGCATACAAAGAGGCAGCATTGTTATTGCCAAAATAGTTGAGTAGAAAGGAATTTGTTGATGAGTGATTTCAAGATACATTACTCTGAGTATCAACGTGCCCATTTTGAAAATGCAATAATAAACAGCCTTCACGTAATTGTGAAGAATAAAAGCAGATTATTTGAAGTGTCTACCACTTCGCTGATAGGGATTCAACAAAATTAAGTTTTTCATACCAAAGCGTAGAATTATCAATCAGTACCTCACGGGACATCAACAATGTTGATAAGTAGTAGAGAGGTTGACTTGATATTAGATAACATTAGATGACCAGTGAGCCAAGACATTCACTTCTTTGGCTTTCCTCCAGTAAAGTAAGTTACCTAAAATCTGAATTAGAGTAAGCGGATGTTGACAGGGATACATGAACAGGAAAGGCATGCAGAGACTTAAGAAAGAAGGCATCTGGGACATTTGCCAAGAAGGATTACAGGCAGGTTTTATGCATGCAAACCTGGATGATGCATATGGATAGCTTACTGTGCTGACTTCGTTCAGAGGTGGTATAATTAGACAGAGAGATAAAACCGTAAATGTGACTTAAAGTGGGCACAGACTATGAGATAGGTGGCATTTGTAGCAGGAAAGTGTAAGGACCAGTTCCAGAGGTTTGCACTGTAGCAGTCCATTGTGATGACAAGATCCTGCAATTCATCACGAGAAAGAGTGAATCATGTGGAGAAGAAAAGTGAAAACAAGAAGGATGAACCCACTCTGGTGGAATGTATGTCTTCCTCCCTTCTTAATTTTGACTGTGAATAAATCTTGTTGCCAAAGAAAAGGTCATTACTAATAGCATCAGTCATGGATGAAAACAGACTAGAAAACTTGTTTGTTTTATGAACATGATTCAGCAGCAGAGGTGATGTGAAACATTCAATAGGAAAGGAATTCATGCATGCATAAAGTGTGTTGGGGCAAACCCTACTGGAAGCTTGTTTGGGTCATAGGTCTTCCCGGTTTTTTCATTTGTGCAGCCTCTTGGCAGGTCATCACTACTTTCTAATTCTAAGTCCTGAAAATTGTTATAAGGTAAGTCTCTATTTCATTAAATGTTCTATTAAAACAAGTTTTCTATTGTCAGTTTTGTTATGACCAAATTCATGAATGGAACATACAATAAAATGTTAGGAAATTTGGACATTCTATTTTACGATTATTGATTCTTAAATTTCTATAAGGTCCATTATGTGAAATTCCCAGAAAAATTTAAAGAGTTTCCTTTAGAATATTTTATTTGCAGTTATTGACACATATAACAAAAATATGGGTAGTAGTTTTGCTTTCTATGACAAAATATTTATAGTCAAGATATTAAAAATAGATTGAATTTTAATTATACAAAACTAATACATTTTAGAATGATAATTCAAACATGGAAACCATCAAAATCAGTAACTATATGTTAGTATCAATAAGATGCCAATTAAAAATATTTAAAAATATGAGAAAATACAAGAAAATATTTTAAGAAAACCTCTTAAGAGATATCTTTTTTTTTTTTTTTTTTTTGAGAAGGAGTCTCACTTTGTCGCCCAGGCTAGAGTGCGGTGGCGCAATCTCAGCTCACTGCAAGCTCCGCCTCCCGGGTTCACGCCATTCTCCTGCCTCAGCCTCCCAGTAGCTGGGACTACAGGCGCCCGCTACCACGCCCGGCTAATTTTTTGTATTTTTTGTATTTTTAGTAGAGAATAAAAATACTACTAGAGACTAGTAGGGTTTCACCGTGTTAGCCAGGATGGTCTCGATCTCCTGACCTCGTGATCCGCCCCCCTCGGCCTCCCAAAGTGCTGGGATTACAGGCGTGAGCCACCGCGCCCGGCCAAGAGATATCTTAAGAAACTTTCTTTCACACATATAATCCCATGCCTTACCACAACACTGCGATGCAGGTATTTTCTTCAATTTCTAGTGGAAAAAACAAGCATGAGATTTGAAATATCAAATAAAATATGCAGAATCAAAAAACAAATAAACAGTAAGCTAAAATTTTGAGGTTTTTATTTTTTCCCTACTACATCTCTAAGGTGCTGTGAGATTCATTCAAACTAGAACAAGTAGAATGTGTTCTAGAAATGGCATCCATAGGATGGTTTAATAACTGGAAAGCAATTATCCACAATGCTTTGAAATATACATTTGGTTTGTTTGCTTTTAGCCTTTTAATTTGTAGGTTCATTCAAGTTACCACATCTACCAATTAATTGCAAATGCACCTAGCCACAGTCAATAGTTGATTACTTTTGTTTTATTTTATTTGAACTACTAAACAACTGTTACTATGCACAAATGTCTTGTTAGAATTATTTTGCTGTGAGAGAGTGAAATCTATCTAATTTCATGAATATAAAGGGGGAGATGAATTATGAGAAATATACACGAGTACTTCATGAAACCCAACAACAGAAGGTACAACTGGAAATTACTACCAGAGCCAGAAGCAAGAGTGGTATAGGAACAAGGATGGCTACTTCTTACATCTCTGCCTCTTTTTCTCATTTTCTATGTATCTGCTTTATTTCCCTTTCTGTGTCAGTAAAGCAATACCGTCTGCTATTTACAAGACCCCCAAATGCCTGTTTTAGTTATACCTAGGTGTACTTGCCTTTCCAGCTTCAAAAACTATCACATACTTCCAGATGTATAGGGGTTATGTCTCTTGTATTAAATTCTAGAGGGATAAAATGGGATTGGTCCAGGAGTGCTAATGGGCAGCATTTCCTTCTGTGAGAATGAAGGGAAGAGACAGTATAGTATGAACATGGAAGCACTGGCCCAATACTTTAGCTTAGGTCAGTGGTTTTCAAACTTGAGTCCCCATCACAACCACTGGGAGGCTGGTTAAGACACAGATTGTCAGCAAGTGTTCAGGTGATAATAAGGTCACTGGACCAGAGAACGTACTTTGAAAATCACTAGTTATGCTGTGGGATTGTAACAGTTCTCAACAAGAGGAAATGGACAAATATTCCAATGATGTGCTACCTGCACCTTTTTGTGCAGTTGAGCTGCTTTGATTTTCCAGCAATTTTTTTTTTTTTTTTTTTTTTTTGAGACAGAGTCTCACTCTGTCACCCAGACTGGAGTGCAGTCGTGTGATCTCGGTCTCAGCTCACAGCAGCCTCCACCTCCCAGGTTCAAGCAATTCTCCTGTCTCAGCTTCCCAAGTAGCTGGGATTACAGGTGGGCACCACCATTGCCCGAATAATTTTTGTATGTTTAGTAGAGACAGGGTTTCACTATGTTGGCCATGCTGGTCTCGAACTCTTGACCTCAAGTGATCCACCCGCCTCAGCCTTCCAAAGTGCTGGGAATACAGGCGTGAGCCACCACACCTGGTCTATCCAGCTATTTGTCTTCATTGATTTATTAAACATTTATTGAGAAGTTATTATATAAGAAAATAAAATTTTATATTCCTGTATATACAAAAATTAATTCCTTAATAAATATAGTGCATGTATGTGCCTGGATACTAAACCTCACAGCACATATTAATATACATTTTTTAAATACGTAATACCATTTTACTATTTTATTATCTAAGTACAGAACAATCAAATTTTCAGAAAATACAATCGTTTATATTTTATACTTTATTTTCCCCAATATTTATGTTTACCATATGTGTTACATTGTAAATAAATACAATGCAAGTAAAATAGTTAGATTGTTTGTATCTGAGGTTTTCTTATTTACTATAATTTTTCTTCATGAAGAAAGATGTGTACCCATATAGTGATGGATCAAATATAAAGTTTACTTGTTACCATATATTAAGGGTCAGAATATCTTGAGAGGAATAAACTCTCTAAACTGTTTCTTCTGAAACCTGGTTCCACAGTAACATAGTCTCCTGATGTACGAATATACAGTCAATCAATCATCAGAGATGAACCATTCTTTTCATCACTGCTACTGTCTTTTGAAGTGATATTTTCCTAGCTGCATAATCTGACATAATGTTTGGTTGTATAAAATATGCTACCATTATCACATGTATGCACTGAAAAATTACGAATAAGCCATGTTTCTTAATTATGTTATCATACTGAGTGAGATGGTTTGGCTCTGTGTCCCCACCCAAATCTCATCTCAAGTTGTAATCGCCAAGTGTTGAGGGAGAGACCTGGTGAGAGGTGATTGGATCATGGAGGTGATTTTCCCCATGCTGGTCTCATGATAGTGAGGGAGTTCTCATGAAATCTGATGGCTTAAAATTGGAAGTTTCCCCTGCATGCTCTCTTTCTCCTGCCACTATGTAAGAATGTGCTTGCTTATCCTTCACCTTCTACCATGATTGTAAGTTTCCTGAGGCCTCCCCAGCCATGCGTAACTGTGAGTCAATTAAACCTCTTTCCTTTATAAAGGAAATGATGCTATCTTTATAGCAGTGTGGGAATTGATTAATACAGATAATTGATACCAAGAGTGGGGTACTGCTTTAAAGATAACCTGAAAATGTGGAAGCAACTTTGGAACTGGGTAACAGGCAGAGATGGGAACAGTTTGGAGGGCTCTGAAGAAGGCAGGAAGATACGGGAAAGGTCAGAACTTCCTAGAGATATGTTGAATGGTGTTGACCAAAATGCTGATAGTGACATGGACAATTAAGTTGAGGCCTTGGTGGTCACAGATGCAGACGAAGAACTTCGTGAGAACTGGAGTAAAGGTCACTCATGCTGTGCTTTAGCAAAAAGCCTGGCAACATTTTGCCCCTGCCCTAGAGCTTTGTGAAACTTCGAACTTAAGAGAGATGATTTAGGGTATCTGGGTGGAAGAAATTTCTAACCAAAAAAGCATTCAAGACGTGACCTGGCTGAGTGTGAAAGCATTCAGTCCTATGCATTCACAAAGAGATGATCTAAAACTGATATATTTTCTGGGGAGAAATTCAAGCCAGCTGTTGAAATTTACGTAAGTAATGAGGAGCTAAATGTTAGTAGCCAAGACAATGAAGAAAATGTCTCAAGGCCATGTCAGAGATCTTGACAGCAGCCCTTCCCATCACAGACCTGGAGCCCTAGGAGAGAAAAATAGTTTCCTGGGCTGAGCCCTGGGCCGTGCTGTTCTGTGTAGCCTCGGGACTTGGTGCCCTGTGTCCCAGCCACTCTAGCCTTAGTTGTGGCTAAAAGGGGGCCAAGGTACAGCTTGGGGCGTTGCTTCAGAGGGTGCAAGCCCCACACTTTGGCAGCTTCTTCATGTGTTGGACCTGTGGGTGCATAAAAGACAAGAGTTCAGTTTTAGGAGCCTCCACCAAGATTTCAGAGGACATAAGGAAACACCTGGATGTTCAGGCAGGATTTTACTACATGGGCAGAGCCCTCATGGAGAACCTCTACTAGGGCAATGCAGTGGGAAAATGTGGGGTTGGAGCCCCAACACAGAGTCACCACTAGGGCACTGCCTAGTGGAGCTATGAGTAAAAGGCCACTGTCCTCCAGACCCTGGGATCCATGGACAGCTTGGACTTTGTGCTTGGAAAAGCTGCAGGCACTCAATGCCAGCCCATGAAAGTAGCCCTGGGGGCTGTACCCTGCAGAGCCACAGGGGTAGATCTGTTCAAGGCCTTGGGAGCCTCCCCTCCTTGCATCAGCATGCTCTGGATGTGAGACATGGAGTCAAAGGAGATTATTTTGCAGCTTTAAGATTTAATGGCCAGCCTACTGCATTTGGACTTGAATGAGGCCTGTAGCCCCTTTGTTTTCACCAGTTTCTCCTCTTTGGAATGAGAGCATTTGTCCAGTGCCTGCACCCCCACTGTATCTTGGAAGTAGCTAACTTGTTTTTTATTTTAAAGGCTTGTAGAAGGAAGGGACTTACCTTGTCTAAGATGAGACTTTGGACTTGAACTTTTGGTTTAATCCTGGAATTAGTTAATACTTCGGGGAACTGTTGAGAAGGCATGATTGGTTTTGAAATGTGAAAAGGACATGACATTTGGAAGGTGGCAGAGGTGGAATAATATGGTTTGGCTCTGTGTTCCCACCCAAATCTCATCTCAAATTGTAATTCCCACGTGTTGAAGGAGAGACTTGGTGAGAGGTGATTGGTTCATGGGGGTGGTTTCTCCCATGCTGTTCTTGAGATAGTGAGGGAGTTCTCACAGGATATGATGGTTTAAAAGGGCTAGTTTCCTCAGCACACTCTCCTGCCACCATGTAAGATGTGCCTTACTTCGCCTTTGCCTTCTGCCATGATTGTAAGTTTCCTGAGGCCTCCCCAGCCATGTGGAACTGTGAGCCAATTAAACCTCTTTTGTTTAGCAATTACCAGTCTCACACAGTATCCTTATGGCAGGGTGAGAATGGACTAATACACTTAGTTACTGGGATTGATATTCAAAAAATTAATAACATCTTTTTGTTGATAAGTATCACAATATTATCTGAAAAGCTCCCACAGTTTTTGTATGTGTAACTCAATTAGAACTAGCCCCTCTGCTTGTCTGCTCTCGTTTAAGTCATCTATCTCTCAACTCCCAACTATATCCCAAATACACATGCAATTGTACTAAATAATACAGAATTTAAAGTCTTATGAAGAGATAAAAATGAGAGGGCACACCAAAACATCACACAATTACACTTCTTAAATTTCCTTATTACCTATTCGCAGTAATTACTAACATTTCCTTTCCCAAACTAGCTACTACATCACTCTACTCACATCTTCTAAAAATTTCTAGTATATCTGTTTCTTTTTCTTCTCAACAGAGAGTCTCAAAACTCTGCTAACTCATATATTGTAGTCTGCAAAAGTTGTAGCTGAACAGTTTTAGAAATTCAGTCTTCAGCTCAGAACTATTCTGCTGAGGGAGACTTAATTTATTTTCTTCCAAATAAAATAAACATTAGGTCTCTATTTGAAAATGTATCCCGTAATACCTATACATGTTTTTTGTAGAAGTTTTTGAGTACTTTATGTTTGAAAGGCATTGAAACCAATGATTCGATGGATAGGAAGAAATGAAATTAAACTGACTAATGAACAAGCGCCTCTGAAAAATTTCAAAAATAAATTTCAAATATTCGACTGCACTGATGGTTAGAAACATGCTTAGTGTGTGTATTGCCATTTCTTTTATTATTCTCTGCTTGGAAAGTGTGAAGGACCCAGATGGGTGATAATTTTCCACACTGGCCCTCTCCTGTCCCTGCCACTCAGCCATTTCATTTCAATCCCTTTAGCACATGACCTTAGCCACTAACTTATTTTTCACCAGTCATGATAAACTCAGACTAGTGGATCTAATTAGCTATTAGCACGGCTAATAATCACAAGAACAAACTCTGTCTCTTCCATGCAGCATTTTAAACCAGTAATTCCTAAAATGATCAGAACTTCAGCTGACCCCCTTGGTAACCATCAGTAAAATCCTTGCCCCCTCAATTGCACATCAGACAACTCCTTTGGTCTTTACTTATCTGACATCTTTCCAAAATGGCCTATGTTATCAGTGCTGTGGATAATTTCCTTCCCCCAGATGTTTCCAGGAAATCCAGTTGAGCAAAATCATAATTTTATATTCCTTTTAAGATACAGAAAGAAATATTTCTTCTCTTCCAATGCATATAACATTTTTCCAATATGTACAGTAACAAAATTTCTATTGATAATAAAAAACAAGCAACTAACAACAAAGCAAGAAAATATTACACCAGCAATTGTTTTTACAATAAATTTTGCCAAATAACAAATAAATTTCTTGATGGCAGCTACTACTGAAAAAGCTTCATATTTAATCAAAGTTTAGTAACTGCGAGAATGAGGGAAAGTTGAGGTTAAAGATGATGTCATTGTTTTAGTAGCTGTGATAAAAAATAATAGACGTCTAATTTTGGCATTGTTTAAAAAACATGATTTTACATTTATAAATACTCAGTTTGAGGTAGGAACAAGGCATGTGCTTACAAATATGCAGAAAGTAATTGGGAATATATGTAAGAATCACCTTAACTGTCTGATCCTTAAAACCTTAATAATAATTGTGCCAGGCAAGGTGTGAGAGCCCCAGCATCACAAACTGGTGGGCTGTGGGTGGTGGGGTAATAAGAAGAACTTACCAACAACATTACAGGTTTGAAAGGGAAAGTTTTGGCCAGGTGTGGTGGCTCACACATGTAATCCCAGCACTTTGGGAGGCTGAGGTGGGCAAATCATGAGGTCAGGAGTTCGAGGCCAGCCTGACCAAACCCTGTCTCTACTAAAGATATAAATAAATTAGGTGAGCTTGGTGATGTGCGCCTGTAATCCCAGCTACTCGGGAAGCTGAGGCAAGAGAATCGCCTGAAGGAAAGGAGGGAGGGAGCGAGGGAGGGAGGGAGGGAGGAAGGAAGGGAGGAAGTAAGTAAGTAAAAAGCCTCATGTTTAAAATGATTCTTCTCTCTCTTCTGACTTGTAAATCTCCCTTTTTCTCCTTACCATTAAGCATAGTTCCATTTCATTGTTTTCTCTTCTTCAATTCTAACCTCTCTGGAGAAACATGAAAGAAAATCATGGAAAAATATAATCTTGGGTTTTTGTATCAGAGTAATTCAGCTTTTTCTAATCTCATGGGCAGATTAGGCCTTATCTTTTTAAGGAAAACATTGAAATTATAATTTGTAAAGGCCTGTCTGATGAACTATTTAGATAAAATTTTACCTCTTGTAGCTTCCTGGAGGTTGTAGACTGAGCAGGGTATGGTTGGCTTCATTTTTCTCACTTATAAGTAGAGAATGGAAAATCTGGAATGAGATCAGGGATACCGTTTGGGACTGGAAATCACCTGTGAAATAATATTTGTAAAGCCAATTAAAGAGAGTCAAAGATGGACCTCTAAGTGCAAGTATAAAGGGAAAATAGAAACATCTCAATGTTCACCCATTTAAGGGACAGGGAAATACATTAAACCAAGAGAAATTACGTGAGAGGTAATCATAATAGTTCTGTAAGTTGGTGCAATTACCTTAATTTACTTACAGAGAAAGTGAGATACAGAAATGAACAGAGCTAAATGAAGAAGTCATTATCAAATGTCTTTGACTTAAAGACTGTGTCCTTTTCAGGATAGCAGGACCTCCCTAATGAATGTATTCTCCTTTGCAGGGTCAGAATTGAGAATAAATAATTGAGAAAGTGATTTCACTTTGGTAGATTCCAATGCAAAGAAAGCAACACAATCTTTAAAAGATTTGCATATAAAACAATTAGTTGTCAGTCAACAAGAGAAGAATAAAAGCATTGCCCTGTAGAAAAGCAATCGATCCAGGCCAGGAGGGGTGGGTGGCTCATGCCTGTAATCCCAGCACTTTGGGAGGCCGAGGTGGGCAGATCACCTGAGGTCAGGAGTTTGAAACCAGTCTGGCCAACATGATGAAACCCCATCTCTACTAAAAAATACAAAACCTAAAAATGAGCTGGGCATGGTGACGGGTGCCTGTAATTCCAGCTCCTTGGAGGCTGAGACAGGAGAATTGCTTGAACCCCGGAGGCAGAGGTTTCAGTGAGTCGAGATCATGGTACTGGGCTCCAGCCTGGGCAATAGAGTGAGACTCCATCTGAAAAAGAAAAAAAAAAAGGAAAGAAAGAAAAGAAAAGTGATCTATCCAATAAATTGAGTAACTTAATATGTTTTTATTATTCTTCCCATTAGTCTAATAAATAGTTGGCAAGAATGATGGTGGGAGTGGTCCAAACTTTGACAATGAAAACAGAGAGACACGAGGAAACAGAAATGGCACATGGGGTTATCCGACGATTGGAAAAGAAGCCTGAAATAATAGGGTAAAGCGCAAGTGAAGCGAGGAAGCGAGAAAAAAAGAAGCAGAAGAAGTTGAAATGCCAGAGGTGTCAGCTACTAACAACACATTTAATGTGAGAGAGGCAGATGGTTGTGGAAGCTAGAGGTGATAGCCATTTAAAGCAGATAGGGGGATCACAGGCTATGATGCTCCAAATGCTACTGCCAAGTGACAGCTACTGGAAATGCCACTCTGGTCATTGTATCACAGATGTTAAAGGCTTGCCATTCATTAGTTTCAAAGGAATCTAAATGAGTAACCACATGCATTATAGAGACAAACAACAGATTATGAATGTGTACTTTAATACTTTAGGGGCTGAAAGGAGAAAAGACCAAAGACAATAAAATTCTAATGGCTGTATTTAAAATGAACATTGTGTGAGTCTAAGAAAACTGAAAGCTCACAGTTCAGTTCGACTTAAAAAATGTGTGTGTCTGTGTATAATTCTTACATTACATATATCTCATATTAACATGTTATATAATTATCATACATAATACCATTATGTATGTATGTAGTATACATTATTATCATTATGTGTGGTTATTTGCGTTATACATTATATGCCATTTAATAACATTCAATGTGTTATAAAGATGCAATTTTAAATTACAAGTGGGTTTGTGACAAGATGATTGAATCCACAATTTATGTCAACAGAGGTTGGAAATTGTTGAGGCATGTTTCTAAACTTTTAAAACAGGTCGTCATTTGAGTAGATGTTCTTTTTCTTTTTTCTTTTTTTCTTTTCTTTTTCTTTTTCTTTTTTTTTTTTTAAGACAGGTTTTCACTCCTGTCACCCAGGCTGGAGTGCAGTGGTGTGATCTCAGCTCGCTACTTCTGCCTCCTGAGCTCAAGTGATTCTCATGCCTCAGCCTCCAGAGTAGCTGGGATTACAGGCATGTGCCACTGCGCTGAGCTAATTTTTGTATTTTTTTTTTTTTTGTAGAGACAGAGTTTTGCCACGTTGGCCAGGCTGGTCTCAAACTCTTGAGCTCAAGTGATTCGCCTGCCTCGGCCTCCCAAAATGCTGTGATTATAGGCATGAGCCACCGTGCCTGTGCTGTGCGTATTTTCAAATACAGAATACTGAGTTCAATGCAATTTGGTCATATTTTGAAAATTCCTGCATTATGATGTTGTTGTAATGGAACATTTGGGGTTTTCATAGTTGTTTTGTTTTGTGTCCTCAAGGGGAGATGAACCTTCTTTGTGTGCTTGAAGATACCGAACATATGGGTCTTGGTGGTTGAGAAGACCGTGGAAGCCTAAAAGAACAAATTTGCCCTCTCCCTGCCTTGCTTGCAATTAACTATTAAAGTTCTACGGATGATACACATATTATCTAAGTTTACTGATAGAGAAAGCCAGAGCATAAGCCTTAAGCACGTGACCTCAACTGAGCCAATTCTAAGCACCAGACTGAGAACCAATAATGCAAGGAGAGATTAGCAAAGGCTCCCTTTGGGTCCTGGCAGTTCACGGTGATACTTAAAGACAAAGGCAACGTAAGCTGAAGCAGCTAGTACTGAGAAAGAGTAGTACTATTATCTTCACTAGTCAGTGAAGTGTGGAGTAGTTTTTGACTTTGATTCTGAGTGTCTAGACTTCCATTGTTGCTTCTGGTTTTCTGAGCCAGTGTTTGAAAGCATCCCACAGTTCTATATGCTAACAGAATTAACTCTTAAAAAAATTCTGTTTTTCTTCAAATCCCCTAGAGTTAGCTTCTGTTGCCTTCAACTAAAAACCATGACAAGTACAGTAGATAAGGCATAGTTTGGGATCACAACTTGATTTTTTATTTCGGGAATACAATTTAACTTGTGGAGAGACTGATGTTCTCTATCTCTCCAAAAATTGTTTTTGTTATAAGCTCTATTCATAAGTGAGTTGTAATGTTAAAGAGAAAAAAGAAAAGGATTTTAAATTGCTTTCTGCAGCAGAATGGGAGGCAGTAAAAAGGACAAACTGCTAAACAGAGAAAACAAGACAATAGAAAGGAAAGACGCTCTAAAGAGGAACTGACAGGGCTGCTGTGAAAAAAATGTAGAGTCTGGGTTTAAATTGCACATGTGACAAGAAAGATGTGATGGAAATAAAAAGGCTTGTTTACTCACACTCCCTCCACATCCCCACTGCAACACACCCACATGCACAATCCTCTAAGGAAAGTTCACATTGCTGGATTTTTTTTTTTTTTTAGTTGAGTGCATAGCTGCCTTCAATATAATATTGTGTCACATACTTGAACACACTGTGAAGTCATAGGTATTTGCATATCAAAACAACAGCAGATAGGTATTTCAATATCAAAACAAAATTGGAGAAACCTGTGTAGTTATAAACAGTACTGCATAAAATAAAGGAAGATTGAGGTTGGGTGGTAGAGAGGAGATAAATATCAGGAAAGAAGGGAAGATGTCCATGTCTGATACGGATTTTCTCAGCTGTAAATGCTGAGGACTGTTTAGTAACCCTCCTTTTATGTGCTCATCAAATGGACATTAAAATATCTATTTGTCATAGTGGTTTGTGAGATATATTCATATAGCAGGTAATGCTGTGAAGCACTGAACCTTGCTCTAAGTTATACAAAGAGTGGAGACAGAGATAACCAGTTGGAAGCCGGTTACATCTAGGCCATGTGTTATTTCTGTATTTACGTAGTCTTCTCTGTGTAATTAGAACTGCTATAGTGCTAACCGAAGGAGAACTTTAGATCCTAGATATTATAAAAAATAAATACAAAATACCATTGCTATGGACTGAATGTTTGTGTCCCCAACATTTATATGTTGAAATTTAAACCCCAAGGTAATGATAATAGGAGGTGGAGCTACTGGGAGGTGATTAGGTCATGGAGTTAGTGCCCTTATTAAAGAAGCCCCAGGGAACTGCCTTGCCCTTTTCACCATGTGAGGACACAAGGCAAAAGTACCAGCTAATGATGAACCAGAAGGTCTTCATCAGACACTGAATCTGTTGATGCCTTGATCTTGGACTTTCCAGTCTCCAGAATTGTGAGATGCACATTCCCATGGTTTGTAAGGCACTGAGTCTACAGTATTTTGTTACAGTAGCACAAATGGACTAAGATTACTATGGGGGCATAAATCCTCTAAAACAGATTTTCTATAGATATAAAAATTAAAAAGAGTTATGATACAAAGACTCCCAATTTGCTCCATATCCCATGATTTGTTCATTTGATCAGTAAACATATGTGCAGGGATCTAGGTATAACAACATGAGAAAGTAACAGTCCTCGTGGAAATGGTGGAAGCAAGAGAAATTAGAATTTATAAAGGTGTAGTGGTCATAAATGACCTCTAGAGTATTTCACTAGAGTATTCATAATACTTTAGTGAAAAACACCACATGACTTGACTTGGTTGTTCTTAATCATGTTAATATTATAACTTCTTCAGAGTTCTCCCTTCAGAGCTCTCGCTAAACACAACAGCAAGAAAATCAGCCTCAATCAAGTTCGGGAGAACTTTTAACTTTGCCTAGCGTCGGTCGAACAAATATCCAGGAAGCTCATGTTATGCTCAGAAAACAGGAAAGGTCTGACCATTAGTCTGTGGTGTTTATCGTAGTTACCTTTGCTCTTTCTACTAAAAAGGTGATGCTGAATGTTGTCCCCTGCCCTCTATTGAAACCCTGACCCTCCACACAGAGATCTTTAGAACCACAGTTTAATGGCTATCTTTTATGGTCATCCTATAGTCAGTTAACTAACCAATTGGAGGTGCCACAAGTGGACCAAATAAATCTTCATCGTGCAAAGGAATCAAAAACCAAGCAATAACTGGACCCAGCCCTGACTAGGAGAGGCATGACTCCACCTCTCCTCTGGCTGAATAACCACCCATCTTATAAGTCCTTGCCTTTCACAGTTAGTTCTCTTGTTTACTTCTATGTGGATCTACTTTTCCATCTCCACCTCCAAAATAGCTCCAGAGTAGAGTGGTCTGTTTTTCAAACTTGCAACCTAAGGACACCCAAATGAAAAGAGCTGAATGAAAGAATAATTCATGTAGTTTCTTTCTTGGAATATAATTAAGGGAAAAATAGCTCACAATCTTTCAAGAGGGAACAAAAGATAAATTAATATTGTACAATATTATCTGGTAGCACATTCATTATTTACATGGTTTTATTTGATTGATTGGTCAAAAGATTCACAAGAAGATAGTTCAACATACACCTCTGTTTTGAGGGTGAAACTCAGCTGAAATACACTGGAAACAACTCAGCTGAAATACACTGGAAACAATTGCTGTGAAAGTCTACAAGGCAATGGGAGTAAAAAGTATAATTTAAAACCGTCATGTTTACCTAGTGATCAAAGACTTCAGCCTCTAACAGAGATTCCTCATAGTAGTTCACGAAAGAGTGCCATACTGGGGACATAAAAGAGGGTGGGGCTGGGAGTGGTAGCTCACGCCTGTAATCCCAGCACTTTGGGAGGCTAAGGCGGGCGGATCACAAGGTCAGGAGATCGAGACCATCCTGGCCAACATGGTGAAACCCTGTCTCTACTAAAATACAAAAAATTAGCCAGGCATGGTGACACGCACCTGTGGTGTCAACTACTTGGGAGGCTGAGGCAGGGGAATCGCTTGAACCCGGGAGGCAGAGGTTGCAGTGAGCTGAGTTTGTGCCACTGCACTCCAGCCTGGCGACAGAGTGAGAGTCTGTCTCAAAAAAATAAAAAGTAAATAAATAAATAAAAGAGGGTAGAATGGGAGAGTTATGAAGGGATCCTACTCTACAGATAGGGTAAATGAAATGTTATGTAAGACGGCATCGGTACCAGCTACTGATTATGCTAACTAATGCATTCCAAGTTACCAAATTAGATCTCTTATAAACTTGAAATTTTATGATTAAGTGTTACTAGTTTTGGTTTGGAAAAATGATCCAAAATTGATGTTACATGATTTATAGTTAAAGGAAAATGTAGCACAATGATACTGTATTTTACTGTTGAAGTCTCTGTGTTGAGATTAAGTATTAAGAAGAAAATTACAGTTCAACATAGCAACTGAAAGGGTAAACATATTTAAATAATTACTTAAACAAACGTAAACATTATTAATTCCAACTCACTCTGTATACACTTGCCAGTGGTTGCACTGCCTTGTTCAGATCACTGTTGCTTCATGTGTGGCATGGCCAATCGGCTTCATATATGAAGGATGAGAGGCAACCTGAACTGGCCAATCATGACAGCAGACTTTCCTCAGGGAAGTCCAGTCCATCATCGCCGTTTTCACTCTTCAGTTTCAAATATTATAAGACCTTTTATATGCTGCTTTCTTTGTTAAAGATGGGAGGCTCAAACATGTCATCACTCGGGCCTTCATAACTGACTCCTCTTTCAGTGTTTATGGCTACTGTCTTATCCCAGGCTTTCATTTTCCTCTGACTGGGACCATTTCAAGGGTCTTCTAACTGGACTTTCTCCTTCCAGTCTGCCCGTTACTCACTCCATCCTCCATATTTTCATGATGGTCATTTTTAAATTAGGAATCTAATCATGTTATTTGTCTGTCCCACTGCCTACAGCATAAACTACTAAGTCTTTTGTATAAAATTCAAGACACTCCATATTCAATCATGAATGATTCTTGTCCCTAAGCACTTAGCACAGTGCTCAACATACGGCAGACTCTCGGTAGGTAAATGTGTGCTAGGTAAAATGAATTAAGGGCAATTGAGTGGCCCTTCCACCGAATGATGTCCTGGTGTCTAGAAATAGATGAATTTTGATTGTTTTCGGCAATTAACTTAAAGATTTCAAATCCAGAAACTCTTCAATTTCATAATTCTTCTGATTAGCCCATTCCATTTTATTCAGTTGCTTTGATGATAATCAATAATAGTAGTATTGTTAACTTTCATACAGAAGAAAAGAGGATAATTTTTAAACATTTTTAATATTTCCAAAAGATGTTTTAGAATCATTTTAACATATATATTATGTCCTTAGAATAGATTATCTGAAACAGAATTCCAGGACCAAATATTACATATCACTTTAAGCCTTATATTGTAAAATGGTCTCTTAAAAAAGCACATCAGCTCAGACCCAGATTTATAATGTTCTAACTAAATTATAATACTTTATTTAATTGTCGATAAAAAGCACACTGTTTCACACATAACGCAAATGTAACTTTTTAAATTTAAATACCTTAAGAGGTCAATTATTACAAAAGAGAGATTGATTCATTCAACAAACATTTCTTGAATACCTAATATGTACAAGGCCTCATCTCAGAAAACTATATAGAGTTATAGAAATTAAATTAAGTGAAAAAATGAGTATGTAAACAATCAAAATTAAAAAGTTAGTTTGGAGTCAAATGAAAGCATTTGTTCTTAAAAATATTATGGTTTCCTCGAGGATTGTTCTTTAGTAGCACTTGCCAATTCTTTCTCAGAATGTGTTGTCTTATGATTTGCTTTTTTAAAATTTCACAAACGTCACAGGTACACAAGAGTCTTACATCTTTTCTTGCAAGATTTTTAAAAATCATATTTAGTCATCAAGGCCAAATTTGTCATCAAGCCTTAACCCTGAAAACCAAGAAATTTATACATACATTTTATTTGTATTTTCATTTCTATTTACATCTCAGCAGTGGCAAATTATACTTACATGGTTTTATGCATTTTGTACAGAATCACCATAAGATTATTGTTTTGATGTATCTAATATTAGACTGTCTAGTTAGCAAGATAATTGGAAGAATTTTACAAATTTCTGTAATCTTTTAATTCTTATCTAATTGAATTAACTTCTTCACTTCAAAGTTCCTAATAAAGACTATAAAATAATCAAAAGTATTTTTAAAAACTTTTAATTTTTAAAGTAAATGACATACAGTTTAGTCACTCATATATTAAGAACTTGTGAAAACAAAATAGAAACACACTTCATAATGTTAAGTAACAATTGTTCTATTTTAGTTTTCAAATATTTTTAATTTTCTTCAAGGAGAAATGTTAAATGAAATATAACCATTAGTTTTTATAATTTTGAAAAGTGTTCTCTCTTACTCTTGTACTTTAGAGAGCCACAATTTTCACAAATCTTTGACATTTTAAGTTGTTTCTTGATATTTTCTTAAACTAAAAACCATGTTTATTTAGATTTATGCACATCTTTATTTCAGACAAACTATTGCTACAGCTTGGTTAAAACAAAAAGAAATATTTTATAATTTTTAAAATGCTGGCTTACATTAAAGTTGGTTTACATTAGCAAAACGCTCAAAAGACTTGTATTGGAATTTGGATCTCCATCTTCTACCAATAAATTCATGAAAACATTTAAAACTTTATAGGTAATCAAATAAAACTAAAATAATCTAACACTGTGTATTAGTCCATTTTTACACTGCTAATAAAGCCATACCCAAGACTAGGTAACTTACAAAGGAAAGAGTTTTAATTGACTCACAGTTCAGAATGGCTGCGGAGGCCTCAAGATACTTACAATTACAATCAGGGCAGAAGGGGAAGCAAACACATCCTTTTCCACATGGTAGCAGCCAAGAGAAATGCTGAGCAAAAGGGGGAAAATCTCCCTATAAAACCATCAGATCTCCTGAGAACTCACTATCATGAGAACAGCAGCATGGAGGTAATCACTCCCATGATTCAATTACTTCCCACCAGGTCTCTCCAACGACAGGAGGGGATTATGGGAACTACAATTCAAGGTGAGAGTTGGGTGGGGACACAGAGCCAACCCATATTACATTGCAACACTGTTATTCTCCTTTATTCGGATGGCTAAATTTTAATAAATGATAATATGCCACTTTCAGCAATGACCTTGGAGTTAAGCACTCTGGCTCACTGCTGGTAGAAGTCCAAGCACGGCTTTTTGGGAAGGTTTAAATGTGACCTATCCTTTAACTCAGCAATTCCACTATTGTGAATTAATCATGAAGAAGTAATGAGCATTTACAAAAATGTGTATGTATTTGTGTGTCAGTGTGTGTGTCTGTGTATGTGCACACACACATCCGCATACAAATAGGTGCCCACATATAGTGTGTGTGGACAAGAAGTCAGAGGCAATAGATTGAGGAGTAAATGGTGACAATGGCACAAAGGCATTGATTGTAAACAAGTCTTCCTAGAAAATTACTTATGAAAGACAGAAGAACAAAGTAGCTGGAGCAAGAGGTAGGACCTGAGGAATCTTGTTTATGTTAGGGGAGATTTTAACCTGTTTAAATGTTAATGAGAAAGAACAAATAGGCTAAAATTTGATGAGACCAAGGGGGGAGTAAAGGAGGAGGTCACCAAGAAGCAAGAGGTATAGAATTGGCAGCACAGGTGGAGGAAGCACCTTTTACATTGGGCTGGGATCGAGTAAGCTACAGACTGGCATATGTGTGGGGTGATGAGGGTAGAAGGGTGAGAGAGAGAGAGAGAGAGAGAGAGAGAGAGAGAGAGAAGAAAGGAGATATGGTGAGATACAGAAAATTTAACCAGAGGCAAAGCCACAGATTGCTCCTTTGGGAAACGTATTTTTAGTATTAAATGCCTCATGTGCAAAAAAAACCCAAAAATCAGATCTCATTCCACCTGTATTATGAGGACTGATGTTTTCTTAAGACTGCCTAATAATAATTATAAAAAGGTTATTCACAACTATAACTGAGTCAAGTATAACATAAAAATGTAGATAATTTCTTATGATTTTGAAAAGGAGTTGATGATCTTTATCTGTAAAGTGCCAGCTAGTAAATATTTAGGCTTTGTAAGCCACACAATATGTCTCAACTACTCAATCCTGTCATTGTGGTTGTAACACAAAATCAGCCATGGATTATACCTAAAGACATGGGACTGGGTGTGTTTCAATAAAACTTTATTTATAAAAATAGATGACAGGCCAGATTTGCTAACCTCTGGTCTGAAATAAAAATCAGTGAAGAACTTGACACTGGTAAGGTCAAGTTTTTGTTCTCTCAGGGTATTTTTAGTTCATACCTGATTATCACTATAAGTTTTTGTGGATCAAAGATATTTTCTTCTATTTATAGCAGAACAAGGGAAAGAACACCTATTCCGCAGTCTGTGCTCCTGGATTTTAAGGATGACTCTTTTACTTGTACTGGCCAGTTACTTAAAACCTCTGAGCCCTAGTTTCCTCCTTAGTAAAAGAAGGCAATGACCCTGTATTTAATCCTCACAGATTAAAATGAGAATAAAATGTAAATACTATAAAAATCAGAATTATTTATACATAAGGAAATTATTTACAACCAAATCAGAAAATGTTAGTTCAATCTCCATATGTGTAAGACGTTGACATTATATATACATATGTAATAGTTGTAAGTATTAAGTGAAATAATAATGTATACAAAGTGCTTGGCTGCAGTGCCTCATATACTTTGTATGCTCAGTAAATGCCAGATAATGTTCTTAATTTCTAAAGGCCCATTAAAATTGTCCAGTGCTTGTGACACACAGCGCCTGAAGGGACAAAATCAAGTTATTCCAAGTCTAGCACCATGCTGGCAATGCCAACCATGGGCAGGGCAGTCACAACAACATACCTTTCAAATAAGCCCCCTAGGGCTGCTTTGCAAATGGCATAAGAAATGGATATTGACAGTTGTCACGGAGCCCAGTGACTCGGAAGCTGAGTTTTGTGTTCTGAGTTGAATATCAGGAGAGAGTTTTCATTCTTCCGTGATTTGGAAGTTACAGCCCCAGACTAAAAGGAAGGCATCTGTTCGATTCTATAGTGACACAAGCATAAAGAGACCAGACGAGATGGCATAGCTACCCTGGGGCAGCTTTAAATTAAACTGCAAATGTACTCATCAGCCCTTTGGAGGAACATTTGCCCCTATTTGTTCAGTGTGTGCAGTTTGTTCACCAGACCAGGGAATGCTTGGTTATTATGAGATTCCACCCCATTAAAGTTCTTCAAGCCACCCAGGAGGGGCAGGGTAAGCAGCAATCAGTTTTCCATGGATGAAGAAGGATTCAATGAGGGAGAAAAGTGCAGTGCAGGTGCAATTCTAACTCATTTCTGAGTAAATATATAGAAAACTTTGTGGTCAGGTGTGATTCATCAGAAGGAAAAGCATTCTCTATAACAGTTAACTTACATTTCGAGCAAACAGTAGGCTCTTTTTCCTTGTCTTTTAAACATTTTTATTTTTAGTTTTTATCTCAGTGAAATCAGTGGGAATCAGCACAGATGCCAGGTTATGTGGTGTTTTTCCAACATGAACCTTCACCTGGAACACCTGTTATCTGCAGCAGTGATGATTAGGCTTTTGGCATTTAATAAGTCATTTGCCCTCGACAGTTTTACATCCCCGGCTTTCCTGTAGACTTGTTTTTGACGTGGTGCGTTTTTAGATCCTGAATATGAGGACTACACGCACCGTGCATTTGGTTCAAACATCGGATACAGGTGTCCGTTGAAAGTCAATTCTCCCTCTCACTTTCCGTATCAAATAGATACCACTTTTCACATTGCTCTTTCATCATGGTCATAATAATCATCTCAAAAGTTCATGACACGTTGTTTATAAGGTTTTATTTTTAATCATTCAATTGTAGGACTTTTTTAAAATGTTAAAAAAATATAACTTAACAAGATTATAGTGGCCATGCATGAATACAGGAAGGATTCAAACCCAGATCTTCTGACTCCAAAAAACTTTTTAAAATAGTTTCTCTTACTCAGAATGATAAACTTTTACATAAATAAAAAACATTTAAAATAGAAGGGTATTGATATAAAGAATGATACGATACATAGAACACAGAAAATATATTGTGTGAGAAGTTTGCTTCAGTCTATATGTCTGTCAATGATTACTTCCAAAGCTGAAGATCAAAGCAAACCCACATGTGTGTGGGGTGTGTTCACAAATTATATTAAACTTGTGTCTCCCTTCTGGCAAATTGGCTATAGATAAGAAATGTAAATCACATAAGATGCTACACATTGGTTGTTTACATGAGCCTCTATATCTTCCTAAACACATATATCCACTGGCAACCACAAGAATGCGATGTGGGCACAATACTCGTCAATTTAATGTGGTTCTATGATTCTTGTTTATAGAGCTGGAGGTTTCGCATTTCCCATTCCTACCGAATTCAATAGCTCAGATTGCCTGATTTACTTTTAGAGCAATGATTCCCTCCTGGGAGCAGTTTTGCTTCCCAGCAAAATTTGGCAATGTCTGGAGACATTTTTATTTGGCACAAGAGGGGATTGTGTGCTACTGGCATCTTGTGGGTCAAAGCCGTTGATACTACCAAATATCCTATGATGTACAAGACAGTCCCCCACAACTAAGAAATACCCTGCAAAATGTCAGCAGCACCAGTGGAGATGAATGCAAACATGCTAACCACATTCCTAGAGACTAACACATGAACCAGAATGTCATTTATTGATTTGCAATGATAGCTAGAACTGTCAAGGGGACCAGGATAATCATATTTACTGATGAATGTATTTACTCCCTCTGGAAAACCTATACAAAATGCCAAATTAGAACCAGACATTTATTTGCTAAACATAAGAGCAATTCTAAGAAGACAGATACTCCTCATAGAACTTACCACAGTTAAAATTGATCATTTGTGTGATTACATATGTATTCTTCCTCTTTAAGTCTAAAAACTCTATCGGGATATGGAATGTATCTCAATATGCATCATCTGAACCATGGCATCTAACTGTAATGCCCGTCATGTAGTAGGTACTAACAAATGTTTATGGAATGAATGAATGAATGAATGAATCTTTAATGTTTCAGTTTACAAATTCATATTAAACATATAACATATACAAAGCACGATTCGAAGCACTGGGATTACAAAATATAATAAGACAGTTCCTACTTGTGTGGAAGTTCCTGAATTCTGATGGACTAGATGGACACTGCCAGTTATGTCAGGCTGCTGAAGCCAGAGCCCACCCTGCCAACAGGCACCATGAAAGAGTCGAGCTTCAGCAGCCATGTTAGGTGTCATGTGACTATGTGCCTTGGCCACATTTGAATGGACTGGGGTGAAAGTGCATGAAAGCAGGAACTGGCGGCATCCTATTATCTGAGCTTTAGCAAAAAGATGGACCCTGAAAAATCAGTTTCCTGTGCTTGGATATTTAAACAAAAACACTAAATGACTGAAATAGAAGCGTAAAGAGAAGTTGCAAAGATACTGTAGTGGTTTGAACGGTGGCCCCCCAAAAGACATCCACCCAGACCCGTGAATGTGACCTAATTTGAAAAATGTCTTTGTACTGGTAATTAAGTTAAAGATTTAAGGATGAGATCATCCTGGATTAAGTGGGTGGGTCATAAATCCAATGAGCATGTCTTTATACAATAGACAGAAAGGTAGAGGACACACAGGAGAGATTCATGTGAATGAAGGCACAGAGAGTGCAGATATGTAGCCACAAACCAACGGAGGCCTGGAGCAACCGGAAGCTGCAGGAAGGAAGGAAGGATCCTCCCCTGGAGCCTTCAGAGGGAGTGTGATCCTGCCAACACCTTGATTTTTGAACTTCTGGCTTTCAGAACTGTCAGAGAATGTGTTTCTGTTTCTTTCAGGCTCTACACTTTGTTATGAAGCCTTAGGAAACTAATATAAATGCCTAGAAAGAAGAAATATATAGGAGTAAAAGTCATGAACGGTGGCTTGCAACCACTGATGTGATATTGAAGAAGCGACTGAATAAACAAAAAGCTTTGCAATAGAGACATAACACAGTCTGGAGGGAAATACTGAGCTAGTCAGTGGTAAAAGCCACATGGAATTGGATCACAGAGAGCAACCACGTCACTTCTCTGGTTAAGTTCTGGTGTAAAGATACACAGATTCCTGCTCTTGATAATCCTGCTGCTTTGGAAGGAGCTTCTTTTCCTGCTTATCCATTAAGACGTCAGGCATGTTTGGGGTTTATATTTGTTTAATCTTACAGGAAACTTCCCATCATTTCCTAAGGCTGAAATATTTTCTTAAGAATTGTAAATAGAAAATTGCAATATGAGGCCGGGCGCGGTGGCTCAAGCCTGTAATCCCAGCACTTTGGGAGGCCGAGACGGGCGGATCACGAGGTCAGGAGATCGAGACCATCCTGGCTAACACGGTGAAACCCCGTCTCTACTAAAAAATACAAAAAACTAGCCGGGCGAGGTGGCGGGCGCCTGTAGTCCCAGCTACACGGGAGGCTGAGGCAGGAGAATGGCGGGAACCCGGGAGGCGGAGCTTGCAGTGAGCTGAGATCCGGCCACTGCACTCCAGCCTGGGCGACAGAGCGAGACTCCGTCTCCAAAAAAAAAAAAAAGAAAATTGCAATATGAAACAGAAAGTAGCAAACAAGTCCAGCATGCCAATGAACTAACGGACTACCGAACAGAAATACTTGGTCTGGCTAGAAATTTCGTGAAAAGCTTCCTGCATGAATTTATTAAATTATCCCTGGCATATCTTGAGTAGGTTGAGTGGGTACTTTTCAACTGACTAATAAGAAATGAAAGGACAAGAAAGAAAAATTTTCAAAAAAGAAAAGAAAAAGAAAACTGAAAGCAGAGACGCATGACATCATTTGGGTTATCATCTTACTAGGTAATGGGATCGAGCTATGGGCACATGAGGGAGACACAGAAGCAAAAGATACTGAAATGTTATTGTCAGCAGATTAGCATGCCCTGCCTCCCACAGACTGCTTTTGGCTCTATGATAAGCAACCTCTCGAGACAACTGATGTGCCTATAGTTTTAGATGCGCTAATACAATTCCATTCCTAAGAGATTGCTTCAAAGTTACTAACTCAAGATATATTTGAAAATTTTCCATTTTGCCCCTTCTGCAGATACTTGATGTAATTTCCTGCACTTCTTCTCCTGATCTTTCGACAAAGTAAATATTTGAAGTTCTGGGTGTCTTGAAATATAGGGAAACAAAATCTCTGTTCTTTTTTTCTGGAATTTGTAGTAATGCCCTTTATGTAACATCAGTGTGAAGATTACTCCATAGATGAGAAATCAAAGGAGAAGAAGAGTTTTAAAAATATATATGAAAATAATCTATAAAATAGAGGTAGATGTTCTGTCAGACTCCCACTCACTTAAAAAAATGAAAAAAGTGTGGTTTCTATTTAGTTCCTTTGGTTGTAAATATATGATGTGTCTAGTCTGTGCCAATCACTGTGCTAGCTTCTTAGTATAAAAAGGTAATTAAAAGCGCAGCTTCACCCAAACATAAATTATAATTTAGTGTGTCTTGAAGGTATCATTTTGCCTGACAGTATAAGCAAAAAGCAGAAAAAAGTGATTGATTAACCTTATTTTATAGTGATGCAGAAATCTAATAAACCCAAATCAAGGATTGAAATGAAGATAACAAAATTGAAGTAACCAATATTTCTGGTTGGTGCCCACTTTTATTACAGTGCTAAAAATACTCATTGACATAAGAAAGGATAGATGAATGCCATCTTGTTATTTTCCAGCACTGAGATAGGTTTAGATGAGTATGTCGGGGATAGGAACATTAAGAAGTTGGTAGCCTTTGCACATATGATGAATAAAGATAGATCATTATAAATGGCTTCAAAACTCTTTTCTTCAAAGGTTCTGTCTGGCCTTATAATAAAAGGAATAAAAATTGTTAGAAGATATGGTGTCTTCACTGTCTCAAAAATAATACTTTTTGAAACCTTCTAAAGAATATAGAGAAACGGATAAAGAACCTCTCTGAGAAACTCCTGTTGTCATTGGATTTTGAAATTTGTCATAAACCACCTCTGTACTTAATCTAAATAATGAATGCTGTCACCTTTGTTATATTTAATATATAGATATTGCTACCAAATATATTACAATATTATGCTGTATCACTAATGTAAAATTGTGTCTTGTTAAAACAAAGTTATGCATTATTATTGAAAATGAATATGGAATATATAAATGTTTAGAAGCTGGTTAGAAGAAATTATTCACCTTTCTTATAAAAGTTTTTGTTACTTCATTAAAAAATTCATTTACTTAAACACATATACACACACTTCCACACACTGTAATCAGTGTCTGTGAACAGGTAACTTTGTAGTCTCCTATTTATATCCACATTTATATCCATGTTATTAGAATTCTAATTATCTTATTTAAAAGTAGAAATTTCCAAGTTAAAAATTAATATTGTTCAAGTTAATGAAAAAATAATTTGTTCAGAATTTACACATGAGTAAGACACAAAAATAATACGTATCAGTTATAAAAGAGGGAATAAAATTGCAAAGTACGGAAAAAAAGTAACTGTAGTAGTCATCAAAGAAATGCTAATTTAAACATGGACACAATTTTTCATTCAGCAAAATTATTTTACAACTTTTAAACAAAAAATATGCATAATAAGTTTTAAAACATGCTTAAGGAATTAATCAATATTATAAATATATAAATAGGATATTAGACATCTAGAACAAACCTAAGAAAATATGTAACGTAGAAAAAAGTATTATATAATAATAAGTGAAAGGAACTGTAGAATTATAAACTATTATACATACCATATTATGAATATACTATAATTATGTTATAAATATTGAAAGTTTAAAATAGATTAAGTAACTATACCAGCATGTTAAATGAGCAGTGTTTAAGTTAGCAGTAGGATTGTTACTGTGTGTGCGTGTCGGTGTGTGTGTGAATATTTGTGTGGAAGTCATTTCTACCTTTTTTAATAAAAGCAGTTGCTTTTATCAGAACAATTTTTGTCTGACCAAATCAGAAAACTCCCAAATTCAGCTAAAATATGGCATATGCAGAAAACAATAGGTGAGAAAATACTTTCCAAAACTACTTTATGTAAGTAGAAGTTATAATTGTTGTCTTTACAATTATCAAGAATGAGCCTTAAGTGAAGTAGCTGATACAAGCTTTTATTTTCTTTCCTACTTTCTTGTTTCTATATTTCTTCCTCCCTGTCCATGGATGCCTGCCCTTTTTTCTCATCTCAAGGAATTAATTCCTATCTCACTCTTCTTCTGTCATCAATACTTGCCTTTTGACATTAAGGCCAGGTGCATTGCTGATAGCTCCCTTCACTTGGTCCCTCCTATCTTGTCTTGCAGCCACATGAATTAGGTACTAGTAATGAACCCTCATTGGAGAATCTGAGCCTCAATGATTCTGGATTCTGTTTCCACATTATGTATCATTTGGGCAGATTTTCACAAGTAGGGTCACCAGCTGCCCACTTCATGCATTCTTTCATACCTCCACCCCTAGAATCTGATCCTTATTTTTCTGGAATATGGTTTAGGCATAGACATTTTCAAAGCCCTTGGAGTTGTTTGGAGGCCCAGCCAGTTACTAACCTCTGACTTAATCCTACCAACAGAATCTCATTCTCCTTGCCACAGTGTTTTCTGCAAGGGTGGGAAGCTCTAAGCCATTCAGTGACCAGTCACAGGGACTGGCTCAGGAAACTTCTGAGCCGAGGAGACACCATGCAAGATTACCTGAGGGCTTCTTAGGGTGAGGATGGGAGCAGAAACTTCCTTTTCCTTTCCTGAAAATTTCCAGAAGTGACTGTCACTTCCTAGAAACCTTGGCCATCCTGCTGCCTCTGTGAGGATGAGGGCTGACCTACAGGAATTATAGAGAGAAGGAGGCAGAATTCTACATGGGCCATGCTGGGTCACAGCTCTATGTTTAATTTTTCAGATCATCTGAACAAAAGTATATGCATTTTTTTGGTGTTAGTTCAAGTTTGATTTTTCTGTTAAAATGAGTTCATTCCAATGAACACAGGTTTCCTTGACACAGAAGTGTAAAAAATTGATATGACATAATATGATCCTATAACCAGAGGTATTTTCATTTTAATAAAGGTTGAGTAACTTCCCACTAAATAATAAACCTTTCAGGGTAGAATTTTAAGCATCAGCAAGCTGATGAGGTAAAGAGGGTACTTTCCTGACATTTCTAAAATCAATTTTAACAATTGAACACTTAACAAAAATATATTGAAACTGAAGGACTCTGATTCGTATCTCAGTCTTCGCTTTTCACTTACTACATGTATGACTTAAGTTAAATTACTTAATTTCAGCCGGGCGCAGTGGCTCACGACTGTAATCCCAACACTTTGGGAGGCTGAGGTGGGTGGCTCACAAGGTCAAGAGTTTGAGACCAGCCTGACTGACATGGTGAAACCCTGTTTCTATTAAAAATACAAAAATTAGCCAGGCATGGTGGCACATTTCTGTAATCTCAGCAATTGGAGAGACTGAGGCAGGAGCATTGCTTGAACCCAGGAGGTGGAAGTTGCTCTGAGCCAATATCTCGCCATTGCACTCCAGTCTGGGTGACAGAGTGAGACTCCATCTCAAAAAAAAAAAAAAAAAATTAATTTCTTTAGGTTTCCTTACTTGTAAAAGTGTAACTATATCATAGGATTCTGGTGAGGATAAAATATGAAATAATGTGCATAAAATTTATTAGTGCACAGTGGCTGGTGAATTAATAAAGATGGGGCATTCTGTTTTATTTTCAATTGTACCTTACTATATGTCTATATAGTTTGTTCCTCTTAGTAACATAGTAGAGACCTAAAAGTGCCAAAATCAAAATGTAAAGGAAGAGGAGAAAGAAAAAGTTTACATTAGCATTGCTGTTTGAGTCTCCATAGATGTGAGTATGTTCATCAGTGCTTTCCTATTGACCAGTCTTCTACTAGACAACTGATAGATACATGAATACACACCAGTTGTGCATAGACTCATGACAATGCTACACCTAAATGGTCTCACTTATCCATGATCTTTCACCTCTGACCTGACCTTTGTATCTTTTGCCCCGGACCTAGCTCCATCGACTGCATCGGTAACCTTGTCTGTCTGTCCTCCTGGTATGAAATGATTATATGTAGGCAGAGACTTTCCGAACCTGCCAACACTTTGGATAATTGTTAAAACAGGTTTACTCTGTGGGTGAAATCGAAACCAAAACTTAGGACACAGAAAGGTGATTCAGGGAGGTGTATTTATACTATTTCACATGATATTAATGAAATTTTAAAAACTGAGATTATGTCCTAGAGTGACATATGTTTGCTCTCAGAAAAATCACTAGATAAGATTAGGGATTATTTAGGAATAAGTTCCTGAGACATCCGGAATTTTCTGTCAGTGATACCGTTCCCTATCAGTTAAAGGTAGGCTACAATTTTAAAATGGACAAAATTCTGTGTATGACTTTTGAGTAATAGATACTGTGACTATATTCTTAAAACACAGAATGCTCTAGTAATAGGTCAGAATATTTGAAGTTTTGAAACATCCTAGTGAAGTTTGAAGTACACATTGCTGAAGTTAGGACTTCTGTCTTCTACGTGGCACAGTTGAATTTGGTACATGATTCCAATGATTAATTTTAATATTAAAGTTTTACATTTTAAATAAAACATGACCCTGAAACTAAAATATCACATCCTCAAATATTTATAAAATGCTTTGTCCTAAGTCCTAGCAATTATTATAAGACACATAACACTGCCTGAAATTATTTAGATGAACACAGTGAACATTTATGTAACCTTGTAATAGGAAATTCGAGTTTTGTGCTCTCTTCAACATAAGCTAAGACATATTTCCAACTAAGTTGATATTTAAGTAAATACCACCTAACTGAACATTTTGTAAGTTCAAAGTCACATTTTATAATTTGGTGTTATTGTGAAAACTTAAAAACATCAAATATACCTTTGAAAGTGTCAAGTGAATATTGACTCCTAAATGAGGTATGCAACAGATCAGACAATTCTAAATCTGTATTTCACCATTTCTTTATAATATTAACATCATGGGAGAAAAATGAGAGGTTCTGATATATATATATATATATATATTTTTTTTTTTTTTTTTGATAAGGTCTTGCTCTGTGGCTCAGGCTGGAGTGCAGTTGTGGGATCAGAGCTGACTGCCGTCTCAACCTCCCAGGCTCAAATCATCTTCCCACCTCAGCCTCCCGAGTAGCTGGGACCACAGGCGTGAGCCACTGTGCCTGGCTGGTAACAGATATTTTTAAAGAAATTAAGATGTATTTATTTGTTTTATTGGTAATTCTTAGTTTTATTTAGGAAGTGATTCTCAAAGTAAAAGTGCTAGCAGGGTATGGAATATGAAATATGAGAAGAAAAACTTAAACCTATTTCTTAAATTTTTATCTACAAATAGAAATAAAGTAAGAAATAATTCAGCTTTGCTCATATTTAATATATGGATAGACATTGGTGTTTCCACTTCATCCATATGTCATATGGTCATATTTTGTGTGTTGGTGCCAAGGTTTCCCAGGGAGAAGATGGGTTGACTACACACCTATTGTATTTGTCTCTTACATCTTCTAAAATGAAAGGTGCCTAAAGAAGATTCTACAAAAATATCTCAGAATGAATATTACACTAAAAATGCAAGCAAAATCAACAAGAAAATGACAGGGTTGTTATTTATACTCCCAATACAAGTTCTTTCTTTGTCACATCATGAGGTAAAAATCAATGATGATTTACAAAAAATTGACCAGAGATAAAAAATTACCTAGAAAGCAATTTGAAATGTGAATGAACCCACTCGTGTTATTAAACCTGAATTTATTTGTGTATTATTGATGATTAGCTACTGTTAGTTTTAGAATAGAAACAATGTTAGAAATAGAAGCATTATTTTTCAAAACACACATTTTGGGAGAGTGTAAACTCAATATTGTATCGATAGCATTGCACAATCTAAAATATTTGGAGATGAGTAATGTAGGGCCAAAGTATATTACAATGACGTCACCTGGTGGCTGAAATAACACCAAAAACATTTATAGACATTTTATAATTTATCAATTTCTTTTTAAATATATTATATATTAAATTACATAAAAGCTTTACAAGGTTGATGCTATTTTCCCCATTATATAAATGGGATAATCAAGATTTTGAAAGATTACAACTTGTCCATGGGCATAATTAATAAATTGAATAGCATAACCTGATTTCTGATCTTTTGATTCCAAATTCTATATTTTTCTAGCTTCCAGTTTTAGTGGCAAACAATCTACTAAGCTAAAACTGAATTTGGTTAATTGTCAACCAAGACTCCAAAACAACGTCTTTGTGTTATCTGTTCTTCATTTTTACTTTTTAAAGAGAATTGAAATGTCAATATTATATTGACAATAAATTCACCAGTTGTTCAGTGAGATTAACTTTCTTAAAGGATGATCAAAGCATGCAATGCAGGGAGCCTGACAGGGTTTGACTGCTCAGTTTATCACTGAACAGGGCACAGGTAGGCTGAGTGATAACACCACTCGTCTCTGATCAAGGACTCATTTGTGCCATCTGGATTAACAAAGATTAACAAAGGGAAATCCCTTCCATTTCTCTGCTCCCTGCCTCCCACAGGCTGTGACTACGCTTCTCGTGGTTTCATCGCTTGCTGCTGGACTGTGTTAATAACTACTTGACATTTGGTTTCCCAATGATGTTCTCCCAATTTTTCTCTAATATACAGATTCTCTGCACCACTTCTCACAGTAATTCCAGTGCTTTAGATATTTCTTGGACATTTATACAAAACTTATTTAACTCATTTCCCTGTAATAGATAGTGTAGGTTAAGGTTCAAAAAGAGGAACATAATTTGCAAATTTTAAAATTGTCCTCCCTTTACTTTAAGCAAAGTAGGTATAAATAAAGAAGCCATTGACCCTGTCGATATTGACTTCATATAGACATGGATATTAATATGTAAACCAATAATCTAAAATGAGTTTTGAAAAGAGGTATAATATAAATCCTTAACTAATTAACCTTGGCTATCATAAGCACATTCACATTTCACTTGCTTATAGTCCATGACATGGAAAACTACTCGATCAATACTTATTATACAGAAACTTCTGAATCAGGCAGAAAGAATCTGGCTAACACCAATCCTTTATGTTAGTGAAAACTGTAAAATTTGTACACCACTGAGAAAACATTTAAGGTTTTATTAAGAAGGTTTTATTAAGAAGTGAACCATTTTTAGGTAAGCTGTGAATCCTTGGGAAGAAAATGCTATCTTTCCCTTTTGGAGCAGAGGTGTCAAAATTTACAAATTAGGGTCAATAGTAGACTAGAGTTTATTTTACATTGACCAAGCTAAAGTTTTCTTTATTTTTCCCTCCCTCCGCTCCCCTCCCCTCCCCTCCCCTTCCTTTCCTTTCCTTTCTTCTTTCTTTCCTTCCTTCTTTCCTTCCTTCCTTTCCTTCCTTCCTTCCTTCCTTCCTTCCTTCCTTCCTTCCTTCCTTCCTTCCTTCCTTCCTTCCTTCCTTCCTTCTTTCCTTTCTTCTCTTTCTCTCTGTCTGTGTCTCTACCTGTCTTTCTATCTTTTTTTCAAGGAGCTGAAGTTTCCCAAGCACTTGGTTTATTGGGGGACTCTCTGTTTCACGGGCAATTGAGTTTCTTATAACAAAGTCCATGTGCTGAGGTGGGGAAAGCATGGGAGATTTGGAATCAGACAGAGCAAATGTGCTCATTTGCATCCCTAACTAACTTTGTCACTTGGGAGAATTATCTGCTTTATCTGAGTCTTAGTTCCTTCCTCTCTAAAATGAGAACAATGATAACTTCTCTCTCTCTCTCTTTTTTTTTTAACTTTTGATGTTTCATTGATTGTGCATAAAACCTCCATCATAGGAACTGAGTTCCATCCACTTGTTCGTGACTGTGCAAAGCTAGACGGTAGAAAATTCATCAAGGTACATGCCACTTAGTCACACTCAGTCTGCAATAGAAACTTGGCAGAGACCAGTCTACCCGTTTTTGTTGTCTTTAGGGCAATTTACCAAATCATTAAGAATTTTTCTTTTCTCAACACTTGCCATTCTTCATACTCAGCCAGAATGTTCTTTTCAAAACGAAAATGTGATTTTGCCACTCCCTGTTAAAAACCCCCTGAATGACTTCCTGTCATTCCTGAGACAACAGCCCAAATCCTTATTGCAACTTCAAGGACCTTCCTTGTCTGACCTCATTTGACCCCTACAAAAACAAAGCCATGATCCATGAACGTTCTACTGTTCACCTCCCTGACTGTGGAAAGCGATTGTCCTTCAGTCTTGACTTGACCCAATGCATTTCTTTAAATCTATATGTAATAATCAGAATATAGGAGCTGAGCACAGTGGCTCAGGCCTGTAATACCAGCACTTTGCGAGGCTGAGGTAGAAGGATCGCCTGAGGCCAATAGTTTGAGACCAACCTGGCAACCTAGGGAGACCCTGCCTCTATAAAAACAAAACAAAGGAACAAACACAACGTTCCCCTAAAACAGGTGATGAGAACATCCCTCTGGAGCAAACAGAACAACCTCAATAAGAAGAGCAAAGATTGCTAAGAGTCACCTAAAAGCAACTGCAAAATGAATGTGAACTTAAAACAAAAGCAAATAAGATAGACGGGGACATTTCTGTTATTACCACCCTTTTCTAAAGAATAAAATGTTTTTAAATTATTCTTTCTGCCTTTTTACAAACTAACAAAATTTGATCTTCCTGAGGAGTGGGAAGGAGGGATGGCTCATACTGCTGAAACTCACATGAGATCAATTTGTGTGCTCTAAGATCAATTTAATAATTTACATTGGAAATATCTCTTCAAAGTAGGTGTCCCCACTGGGACATTAAATTAGCATTAGAAGACTTGCTTGGCAAATATTGAGGCCGACTTAGGCAGGTGCTGAGAGGCAGATAAGCCTGCTGAACTTAACAGGTTGCCTGTAGGGGCAACTTCTCCTTAGTGTTCTGAAGACATATTATGATTTCCACCCCCCACCCCCCACAATCCTTGTTTGCAAAGATATGAGCTTATTTTCCAACTCATTCTTACCTCCATGTTGACCTTGGGAAAAAGCTGAATGCTGCAGGGAGAGAGCTTTCAACAGATGCTCATCTTTTCTTAAGGCTTGTGACTTCTAATCACAAGCCTCCAACTAAGCAAATATGCTTACATACACAGATACTGCCTAGATGGCGAGATTATATTTAGATATATTTGACCGCGTAGAGTTGATATGACAAGATTCTCAAACTAAGTAATTTTCAAGTTTACTAGAATTTTGCTGCTTAGATAAAAGTTCCTGTTAATACAAGAAAGGACCAAAAGAAATCTCATCTGAGCCTTGGAATTCCAACTTTGTGTTAAAAATTATCGTTATCTTACCTGGAAAAAGACATCTGTAAATGCTTTGTAAATGTTACATCTGTGCTTAAGTAGAAGTATAAAAACAGTGGTCTCCAAAAATTTTAATTTGTATTAAATTTTCTTTGATGTCTTAAAATTAGAAAATCGATTCCTATGTGCTCAAGCAAGTGATAAAGAATTTATGTTTTGGGCCAGGAGTGGTGGCCCACACCCATAATTCCAGAATTTGGGGAGGCCTAGGTGGAGGATTGCTTGACACCAGGAGTCTGAGACCAGCTTGGGCAACATAGGGACCCCGTCTCTACTAAAAATTAAAAAAATTAACCAGTCCTGGTGGTGTGTGCCTGTGTTTCCAGAAACTCTAGAGGCTGAGGTGGGAGGATCGCTTGGCCTGGGAGGCTGAGGCTACAGTGAGCTGTTACTGAGCCACTGCACTCCAGCCTGGGTGACAGAATGAGATCCTGCCTCAAAAAAAAAAAAAAAAAAAAATGTGTTTTCTTGGTTTGACTTTTGGAGTGACAAAAAGTCTTGGAAGTTATAGAAAAACTTTATTGTTTTGGTGATTTCAGAATACATACAGCAGGTCTTAAAGTCTTTGATAGGATCTTAGAAACTGTGACTTTAGGTGAAAGGCTGTATAGCAGGCCCTCAAATAATGTTGTTAGATTAAACATTGTTTCATTATAACATTGATGAGAAAAATAAAAGTGTTTTATTTTATGCCATTTTACTTAAGTCCCAGTTTCCAGAAACCTTGAAGACTTACTCTATTTGAAAAATAAAATGAATATTATTAATATTAATATCTGTTGACTGAATGAGGCTACATAATAGCCCAATAGACTAAATTTTTAAAATCAGGAAATTATAATTACTACTGTATTTCATAGAACTGTAGATCACTTAATTACTTTTGTAATCTGCCTATAAGTGTAAAGGCAAAGGGTAGAGTAAAATTGGTACTTTTTTTTTTTTTTGGAGACAGAATCTAGCTTTTTTGCCCAGGCTGGAGTGCAGTGGTGCATGCTCGGCTCACTGCAACCTCTGCCTCCCAGGTTCAAGCAATTCTCCTGCCTCAGCCTCTGGAGTAGCTGGGATTACAGGTATGCATCACCACCCTGGCTAATTTTTGTATTTTTAGTAGAGATGGGGTTTGATCATGTTGGCCAGGCTGGTCTGGAACTCCTGACCTCAAGTGGTCTGCCCGCCTCAGCTTCCCAAAGTGCTGGGATGACAGGCATGAGCCACTGCACCCCGGCAAATTAATACATCTTATGCCATAGGCCTGACCACTCCCTCAGACAAATGAGAACCAATGTAATGGCTGAAGAAATGACTGCTTATTTCCATTGACCTTGGTGCATGGTTTCTCTCTTACACAAAGAGTAAATTTAAATGAACAAAGTTAAGAAGGCATATTTTATGTTTATAAAGCTATGATTCATGGTACAAAATACAAGTTTTCTTGGAGAAACAGAAGCTATTTAAAATGTAGAATGCAGAGAGTTGTATTGAGCCACATTCGTTCTTTTCTCTCTCATGGGAATTAATAGACAATGACAATATTGCCTGTGTTTATGGTTAATTTTCCCTCATCCTTAATATATTTTTCTGTTACGATTACTTTCCTTTAAAATTTTGAATGAAATTATTTAAAGAGTGCTATAGATAAGTGTGTTTTTACTAATTTTCATTATTCACCATTGTGGTATAAAATCAACAGGTACAAGTCAAATTAAGCCCTGCTGTCTGCATGGGTACTCGTTATCAAATATGAGCCATTTGAACCTTCAGCAAAAGATCATTCATATTCCAAATCGTAGTTAAAATTAATTTACTCTTTTATCAGAACAAAGAGAATTTCACACACACAATCTCTTTTATTAAAAAATAAATTTTATCATAGGAAATTATTTCATTTTATATTCCAGAGCAGAAACATACAAAAGTGAGATGAATCTTTGTACAATATGTCTTTCTGTCAAACAGTCTAAAACATTAATTGTTAATTTCATTTTTTTCCAATATTTTCAGTATTTATTTTGTGTTTGGCAATAAACATAGAGCTAATACGACCACTTTTCTCTTGTTCTTCGTTATTATTATTTTAAAAAGTGAAAACTTTTAAATCATACAGCTTGGAAGATTGCTGGCAGAATAAGGAAAGAGAATTTTATCTTTTGTATACATGAAAAATTTAAAATATCAAACTATAATCATTAGTAATTACGTATGTAACCTAGGTTACATGTAGGTATGAGGTATGGCTCACACCCATCATCCCAGGTTTTTGGAAGGCCAAAGTTGGAAGATTGCTTGAGACCAGGAGTCAAAGACCAGCCCGAACAACGTAGGGCAACACATCCCCAGGCCTGGGTAATTTTTTATGGCTCCATTTAAAGAAGTAGCATGACAATGAACCTTAGATGTCATCCAGTTCAATTCTCCTACTTGAACGTGAATCCCATCTTAACCCTCAGTTTAGCAAACCCGAACTTCACTCATGGAGAGCAAATAAATCTCTGCCTACTTCCATGAAGACAGAACTCAGAAATAGTGCTTCAAGGCACTGCCACTTGTTAAGCTGGTTCTTTAAAAAGCTTATCTGCCAATTCACAATTCTCTAGCACAGCAAAGCTGTTTCTATATTGGTGTTAATTATTTATTAATGCAGTGAAAACACTTTAAATACCAATTAAATTGTCACTAATTACTTGCGCACTAAAACCTAAGATGTTTAGATTTTGCTTCCTTCTGAAAAAATATATTTGTTTCGCCATCTTTGAAGTCAGTTGTCCTGTAAAGAGAATGTATTTTGAAATCAGAAAAAACTAGGTCGAAACTGTTTGTGTTTTCTTGGGCAAGCTACTTAAACACTCTGAACCTGATCGGGTTTTTAATTTATTACATAAGAAGTTCAGACTAATGAACTGAGTTAATCTGTGTGTTTAATTTAAAACATATAGAATCCCTATGTTTCCCCCAGTCTACTCAAATGTTTTCATTGCAGTATCAATGCCAAGAATATTGTCGCTGTATAGCAAAGCATGGGAGTGAAGTAGCTGAGATTTGTTTTATTGATATGTATTGGTTGCCTTAGTTTCAAAAGCTGTTTTTCCTGTAATACCATAATTCCTTTCTCAAACTGAGGCAACAGAAATTGCAGTAGAGTTCCCTTGCCAACTACAAAATGTTCCATTTCACTCTGCTTTTCTCCATTTCCTAGAATCAATTACGTCAGTTTGAATCTAAGTAGACTAAAGATAAAAAATGATGAATATGTTTGTGAAATAAAAACTTGACAATAAATCCTTAAGATTTTTCTAAGAAAGAAGTTTATGAAACTTCAGAGAATAGGAGAATATTTCCTAATAAAAAATAGAAATCATGTAGGAAAAATCTTCATCTTTTAATACAACAAACCAGGGACCTGCAAACTGCATCCCATGGGCCAAATTCAGCTAGTTGCTTTTCTGTATAGCCCTTGGGCTACAAATGATTTTTAAATTTCTAAATGATTGAAAGAATAAAAGGATAATCATATTTCATGGTGCATGAAAACTATGTGAAGTTCATGTCTCAGTGCCTATAAACTTTATTGGAACACAGCCATCCCCATTTGTTTATGTATTGTCTATGTTACTCTGAGAGAGCTGAGTGGCAGCCACAGAAGCCACATGTGTCCAATAAAGCCTAAAATATTTGCTACTTAGACCTTTACAGAAAAAGTTTGCTGCCCCATGTTCAATAAACAGCTGAAGGCAGGAATAGTATCAAATCTCAGCACCTGCTTAACTACTTGGCACATAGATCTGCACACAATGAGTAACAGCAGAAAGAATATATTTTAAAAAGTAAAATTATGTTCTCATTATAAAAAGGACCAAATATCTATAATTTTTAAAAAGCCAGCTTACACATAAGATCTGTAACTGTAAAACTACTAGAAAAAACACACGTGAATATCTATGAGGTATAAATCTGGGCAATGACTTTTTTTTGGATTTGACCCCAAAAGCATAAGCAATAACAGCAAAGATAGACAAATGAGATGACATCAAAATAAAAACTTTGTGCACATAAAAGGAAACAACAGAATGACAAGACAGCACTGTGGATTGGGAATGAATATATTTGCAAGCCACGTGTCTGATAAGGGGTTAATATCCCAGATATATAAGAAACCCAAACAAATATAGAGAAAGAAAACAAATAATTTGATTAGAAAATGGGCAAAGGAGCTGAATAGACATTTCTCAAAAGAAGACACAAAATGACCAAAAGGTATATGAAAAAATGCTCAGCATCATTAATTATCAGAGAATGAAAATCAAAACCACAATGAGATACCACCTCTCTTGTTAAAATGACTGTTGTTCCCCTCTCTTTGTCCATGTGTTCTCACTGTTCAGCTCCCCCTTATAAGTGAGAACATGAGATGCTTGGTTTTCTGTTCCTGCATTAGTTTGCTGAGGATAATGGCTTCCAGCTCCGTCCATGTCCCTGCAAATGACATGCTCTTGCTCCTTTTGATAGGTGCAGCAAACCACCATGGCATGTTTACCTGTGTAACAAACCTGCACACCCTGCACATTTACCACAGGACTTAAAATAAAAATTTTTAAAAATGAGTGTTACCAAAAAGAAACAAGAAAACAAGTGTAGAGAATGTGGAGAAAAGGAACTCAACACACTGTTGATGGGAATGTAAATTAGTACAAGCATAACAGCAACAATATGGAGGTTCCTCAAATATTAAAAATAGAACTGCCACATGATGGAGCTAATGGGATATGAATATCCCATTACTGGGTATACTGGAAACTGAAATCAGCATGTTGGAGAGATGTCTGCACTCGCATGGTTATTGCAGCACTATTCTCAATAGCCAAGTTATGGAATCAACCTGTGTGTCCATGAAGGAATGAATGGATAAAGAAAACATGGTATATGTACACAGTGGAAAGCTATTCAGCTTTACAAAAGAAATGTTGTCATTGGTGATAACATAGATGAAATTGGAAAACATTTTGCTAAGTAACATAAATTTGGAACAGAAAATCAAATACATTATACTCTCACGTATATGTGGAAACTAAATCAATCAAATTGAAAGAAGCAGAGAGTAGAATGGTGGTTATCAGAGATGCTGGGAGAGAGGGGAATGAGGAGATGATGGTGAAGGGTGCAAAGCTTTAATTACACAAGAGAAATACATTATTCTTTGGGATATATTGTAAAGCATGGTGAATATAGGAAATAACATACAGTACATTTCAAAATCACCAAGAATATAATTTTAAAATGTAAATGTAAATTTCAAATGTTCTCACCATAAAGTGTGCTAGTTAAGATGATGAGAATGGCGTGAACCCGGGAGGCAGAGCTGGCAGTGAGCCCGGATCACACCACTGCACTCCAGCCTGGGCGACAGAGCGAGACTCCGTCTCAAAAGAAACAAAAACAAAAAAGAACATGTTAATTAGCTTGATTTAATTATTCAACATTGTATTCACAAACTATAACATCAGTTTGTGGCCCATAAATATATACAGGTATAATTTATCAATTTACGATTAAAAAATACATGAAATAAAACTGGGTTTAAATGAAACAGTGAACATTCTTCATATAGACGACAAACACAATTACTTCATTTTAAAATTTATAACACCATGAACATAGGAATTGGCAGGAGAATATTTAGGTTTATGAGACTATATCCATTGCAAACTCTGTTGGACATTTTTTCTGAAGTTGTTCAGTTTTAGACCTGAATCAATTATCTTTTATCACATTTAATAAAAATGGATTAGAAAATCGCCCTGTATAATTAATAGTTTGACCTAGGCTTCTATGATGGTATTGGTTGTTTCAACTCCACAGCTGACTAGCAACATGAAACTCTCATGGAAAACCTGTTTGTAATGAAGGATGCTTCTGAAACAATACACACTATTATATCTTGATGGATAATTAACATTTAGTAACTAAGCACACTAGTACATTTGACTTGCAGGCCATGAATTTTCCCTTAGGAGACAGTAACTTTGAATCTATCCCATTCATCTCCTCCAGAACTTTGTCAAACAGAGGTACATATAGCTTTTGATGCTCTCATTTCATTTCGCGTTGCTCTTTCATGTTTGGTTTGCTTAGTGCTTGTTGGGTTTCCTTTTAGTTCCTCTAAATTATCTAATTTGAAAAAATAACTATTCTTAATATACTCCCAAAAACTATAGAAAAAGTATTTTAAAAGGTAAAAAATATCAACATGGAGACCTTCCACAACATAAAAGTGGTTCTTTTTTAAATAAAGCCTTTTCCCTACTCATTTAAAAAAGCGGAGTTGGAGGGACTGTCTTTCAAAATTTCCACATATAAGCAACCAAAAATTTGTTCTAGGAAGAGCACTGATGGCAGTTTCTGAAAAGATTTCCATGACACCTTTGATAAGAGTAAAAAAATCAACCTCATAAGGAATTTGTCTTCATTCACTCCCACACTTTCTGGACTGGGCTTTGCCTTCTGGCTAGTTATTAGAGCTGACAGACAATTCAACAGAGTCACAAAGTGGAGAAGTTCTTTTTAAATGCGAGTTAATGATTTTGTAAATTTAGTGCCTTAAGCAAAATTGAATTAAACATTCAGTCATTCATCTTAAGCATCCTTAAAAACTGAAAGCTTCACAATATGCCCAGAACCAAGAAATTCAAATAACTTTTACCCAGAGCCTACCCGGCCGGACTGCGCAAAGGATTAACGAGATGAAAGGAGATTTGGATGCTGCCTTCTAGGAAAGGTAGCCTGGAAGAGGAGAGGACACTAATAGACTAACCACCCCTTCAGAGGGGAGGACCACATAATCAGCCAATGTCAGCTGGTCCAGATCCAAACAGCTTTCTGCTTATGGAAACCTTGTGTGGTTGTTATGTTAACTAATGCAAAGATATATGATTAATATACTTGTCAGTGCCCTGTATTTATAGTTGTCTCACAAAACGTTTCTTATATAATTGAGATAATTACTTTCACTTACAATGCCATTGGTTTAAGTTTTAATTGATAATGATGACTTTACTTTTGAGTTTACTATTATAGACTTTTATTGTTAGATTACCATTCAGAGTCAAAGCCTGAACCTTAGAGAATTAAACTCACTTGAGATTGAAGTAGTAATCATTTCATACTTTACATATTTATCCATGTTTTGAGCTAATTCTAGAATATTATCAGTCATATTGAGATATGATATAGTAATTTGGTTTTTAAGTATGATTTTGGAACCCTAGGTTACTAAAATAGTAGTTTAATTTTTGTTCACTAAAAGAATTTGTAACTGAAGCTTCCATTAGAGATTATATACTTTTGATTTACTACTTTTAGCCATTAACCAATTAATTATAAAATATAGAGATTTTATGTTTTCATCTGCATATACAAAATTACCATCAAGATGAAAGTAATTGAATTGATTGCACATTCAGTTATGTAATTCCAAATTTAAGTAGACACAGGAAGTCATAAGTTTACATCCAAAAATTCACGAGGTAGTCAGTCATAGTCACTACATTTTAGCCAACAGCTATGGAACGTGTACTGTCATGTACTGTGAGTCAGTCCCTGTACTGAAGACATGAAAACGAATTTGACAATCTGGTATAAAATCCAAGACTATTATTTGTACTGCCAGCCTCAGGGAGAGATGAAGAAGACGGGTTTGTAAGTTAGAAGCTACAAAAACTGTTTTTTGGTTTGTTTGTTTTGTTTTTTGTTTTCCTGCAAAAGCGTGTGTTCAGGGTACAGGTGGAGGTTCTACCCTTCTAGGTTTCTGGGCTGGCTGATCTTTATAACAATGCTCATAAAGATGTGTGTAAATAAGCACCATGTCTCAAATTTAGGTTGAGAATTGTTCTCCCAGAGTATTCAAATTTTTAAGAGATAAAACAACTAAAATCTAAAATATGTGATAATCTAAATAGATATTATACCTCCATTCACCCATTAAAATATTTTTTCTTGCTAATAAAAGAAAGATTATTGTTATGAATTTTCCTATCCCTCAAAAATAAGAACAATAACATTTTGCCTATTTTTAAAAGATACTGGTTAGATGAATCTTGTAGATCTAGCTCTATTGTTCCCATTCTAGAAAGCTTAGAATTATTATCCTGAAAGCCGAAACAATTTTCAAAAATGAAAACATTAAAAAGTTTACAGAAATGACTTCATTTTCACCTATTAAATTTTATTGCACACCACTGCACTCCAGCCTGCGCGACAGAGCGAGAATCCATCTCAAAAAAAAAAAAAAAAAAAAAGAAAAGAAAAATGTTATTGCTTTAGAATGCTTGACAGAGCAAAGTGAAGCCGTCCTCACAGGGTTAGCAAGCATTCTGGACAGAAATATAGTTATAATTAAGCATTAGTCAGACTGCATTTTGACGTACTTCCTTGTAACCAAAGTCACATAGCACTAGATACTCACCATTTGCATCGCATTGCTCCTATAGATAGGATTCTGATGTAGGATAGATAGGATCTCTGATGTTGGAATCACAAGGCTTTTTAGGAATTGCTTAAGCAGATCCTAAATTCCAGCAAAACAGCGGACCCCAACCAGTTTAAAGACACTCACAGAGGAGCTGAGTCACATGAGAATAGTTTCTTTATCTCCCCATTCCATGACTTCACCCTGCACTCTTCAACCAATTCATGATCTCCACACTTTGGCCTACTTCAAAGCTTGTGAAAGCCCTATTCCCAGACTCCCCAAGGGGATGTGTGTGAGGTTTCCTCCTGTCTCCTCCTTTGGCTGCCCTACAATGGAAACCCTTTCTTTGCTGCAACCTGCTGTCTCCATGTATTGACTTTTTGAGCATCAGGCAACAGACGTATTATGGTTACAAAAGCAGAATTTTTCTCTTGAGTGTTTGGAAAGCTCCCAGGCTGTTCCGATTTCGGACAGCAGACTTCAGAAGGTAGCACTCCTAATTTTCTCTGATGGTGTTGAGGAAATATGCTGCCTGATAAGTTTTTGGTTATTGGATATTGTCTGGTTGTCCCATGCCCCAGTACAGCACACATTTTACTTTGTCCTGGTAATTAACAATACAAACAATATACATCAATTTGGCCACATATTTTAGCACAAATAATACAGCTACAAATAATGGCCTGTTTGTCATCCTGTCACCTAAATCTAAAGTACCGAGATCCAGATGAGATGAAAAAGTGCACATTTTAAGTTGCATAAATTATATATATGTATGAAGGCTTAAAGTTCAGCTTTTCAGAAAACTAAAAAGTTCTTAATCATTTTTAGAAAGTAGTTCTGCAAAGTACTGAGTTCTTTTGTATAAAGATTAAAGCAGGTATTCTCTCTCTCTCTCTCTCTCTCTCTCTGTGTGTGTGTGTGTGTATGTGTCTGTGTTATTCTAATATTAATAGAAACAATAGAAATACTATTTCTTTTATATTACTTTTCAAGAAGATAGTAAAAGCCAAGAAGTAAAAGTGTTTTAATTCCTGAGCTATTAATTCAATTTATTTTCCTTGAATGGTCAAATACCATTTCCATCATTGTTCATTGTAACATTTTCCAATACTCATAGAACTGAAAACCATTAATTTACCAGTGTATTTCCTAATATATCTATATTCAGATCTGTATGTTTTCTTGTTTCATAAAGAAAAATATATCTTCTTTTGTTTTCAAATTAATATCAAGGGCATTAAGTTTTATTGAACTAATAATCTTCAGTGTTGGCTATGAATTTAAATTCCATTTTATTGCCATTTTGGGAGATTAAAGACAGAAAGAGAAAAAGAAGAAATATAGATGGGTGATCAAAGTAGGTAAAACCATAAAGATGTATGAAATAAAAGTGAAAGAGAAGAAGAGATAGCCAAATGAGGAAAACAAATCACAGAAGAGAATAAAGGCATGTAAAGCATACAAAACTAGAAAAAGTGCAGGAAAGAAAAAGAAATAGGTAGATAACATAGAAAAAGTTTTGAAAGGTTCAGTAAATGTGATAAAGATTCCATGTAGGTAATAACTGTCAGAGAGTTATAACTTTTATATATATTTCTTTGAAAGGTACAGTAATTGGCATTAATAGCTTTCAGATTATTCCAATGTTTGTTTGTAGTCCTATACTCATAAGCACACCTTCTATAAATAAGCACATTCTTTGTGCTAGAAAGACAATGAAGTCTCTATCTGGTAACTTGTTTTCCATGCTGAATGCTACAAACACACTCTAAAAGTGTTAATGTGAATGTGTGTACCCCTACGTACACAGATGCACACATAAATAAAAAATGAAAACTTTATTATATTAACTACTAGCACAAATATATGTATTTTGTTTGAAAAATACTCTGGAAAGCTTCTTGACACTCTAAAACGTGAGATGCTGTGAGCATGAAAGAAAGTGGTCATTAACATACCCAAAGGAAGAGACGATCTTTCTATGCCATAAGGAAAGGAAGCTATTGGTTTCCTTACAGAAAACAGGAGGTAGAGTCAAAGAGGAATAGGGGAAGGGAGGACAAGAGAAAAAGACAGTCTGGGACTTTGTGAAGAGCCACTATTTGCAAGTTGAATGTGGTTTTTTGTTTTGTTTTGCTTGCTATTATTGAGTTATTGTTCTGTGTCTCTTCACGAGTCTTCAAAAAGTCTACACTGTTCACAGTGCTTGGAGTCACAGCGTTTTCTTACAGAAAGCTAGACGTTCAAGCATAAAAAAAGAATGTACAGCAGCTTAGCCCAAGAAACATAAGAAATTATTAGTAAATAAATCACCCCCACAGCTTTATAACCCACCCACCCCCTGCAAAACCTTAGAAAAAGTTTGGAATGGATTTGACATCTATAATCTGTAATGTTGCAGTAACTGCAGAGTCTCAAGGCAATTTTGCCTAATTTTCTGAGAAGCTGAGGGTCACAAGGTTGCACAGCCTTCTGTCCACATGTGGGGCTATCAGGGGTTTTGGGGTTTAGCTTTGTTTGGTTGTTTCCTATCTCATCAATTTACTTTTCACAAAATCTGCCTCTGAATGTTTGATCCACGGTGAATATGTTTGAAGCATGTTTTTGAATGCATGTTCAACACTGGAGAAAGTAGATAACACAGTTCTGCTCTTGGACAATGCTGGTCCAGCACTGCAGGTGGTGAATGTGAGTGATGGTGATGTGGCCTCTTACAGAAGAATGATGTGTTAATTAATTTGAGGAATGGAAGAGCATGCCCTTGACAGTCACTCTGACTTGAGTTAGCATGCTAGCACCTCCATTTGAGCTCAGATTTATTTACCCTGTAATTTATGTAGAATACAGATGATATGCTGTATTTCAAAATTTCATTGTGAATATTACAAGAAATAATACAGCCCGGTGTGGTGGCTCACTCCTGTTATCCCAGCACTTTGGGACACCCAGGTAGGATCACTTGAAGTCAGGAGTTCGAGACCAGCCTGGCCAACATGGGGAAACCCCATCTCTACTAAAAATACAAAATTAGCCAGGTGTGGTGTCATGTGCCTGTAATCCCAGCTACTTGGGAGGGTGAGCCAGGAGAATTGCTTGAACCCAGGAGGCAGAGGTTGCAGTGAGCAGAGACCATGCCACTGCACTCCAGCCTGGGCAACATGAGCAAAACTCCATCTAAAAAAAAAAAAAAAATTTAGAAATAATACACACCGTGTTTTTAGCAAATTCCTTGGTGCACAATTATATGGTAGTTATTATTATCAAAATTATTAAGTAGAAAAAAGTCTCAAAGGCAATGATTATTTATTTATTTTAGAGTTGGAGTCATAGAGTGCAATGGCACGATCATAGCTCACAGCAGCCTAGAACCGCTGGGCTCAAGTAATCCTCCCATTTCAGCCTCTGAATACCTAGGACTAAAGGCATGGGCCACCATGCAGCTAATATTTTAGTTATTTTATTTTATTTTATTTTATAGGCACAGGGTCTCACTTTGTTGTCCAGGATGGTCACCAACACTGACCTCAAGCAGTCCTCCTGCCTCAGTTTTCCAAAATGCAGGGATAACAAGCATGAGTGACTGCACCAGGCCCGGGAATTTACAGCCTAGTATATTCCACAGTTATGGAGGGGGTACGAGTTATGTGAAGCCTTCAGGAAAGCATACATTTTGAGAGAGAAATAAGTAGAGTCTTAAATAAGTAGAGTCTTAGAGATGAGAAAAAGCATGGGAGGCTACCTGCTGAATATTAAAGGTAGGTGTAAGATTATAATGGCAGAGAATAAGTTTAGGTCTGAAGAATAGGTCTAGGTTATGGCAGACCTTGAACTTCAGAGAAATTTTAGCTAAATATGAAGGTTAGAAAGAGCCATTATACATTTCAGATCTTGGAAGTAACATAAGCTGGTAGTTTAGAAAGTTTCATCAATGGTGTTGTACAAGAATAACTGAAGTTCAGAGAGATGTTTTTTGAGGTGACTGGAAGGATTTGAAGTTATCAAGAAATGAGGTGAAGAGGACTTGGAGTAATTTTGGCTGAGAAAAATAAACCTTTACATGCAGCTCTAAGTCTACAAGAACAAAGAATATATAATAATCCACATGTAGAGAATAAAATAATAAGAATGCTGTTACTACAACAGTAACGAAAAAGAAGCATCAGGTTTAATCTATAAATTAAATTGTGTCCTTCATTTAGTATAAAAAGATCTAAGGATTATGGTATAAATATTGCACACTTTTTATGTGGCGGACATGAAAGCAATTTCTGTGAGTGTAACCAATGGGAAATTAGTTATCTTGGATAAATGATTGGCCCTATACTTAAAAGACAGAACGTTAAACTAAATAGACATAATTTTGAGAGTTCCACTACATTAAAATTTAAGCACAGATTACTAAAAACAGCCAGACTTAAACGTACCATATTGCATAAATATGTTATCTTTTCTATATTATAAACGGTATGGCTGATAGATATTTAAGGGGAAAAATAACCAGTCTTTTAGGTTGGCTATATAGTTTCAAGTTTTCAAGTTATCAAAAATCAACCTATTTACTTATTTAAAACTCATGCTCACCTGCTTGGAGACAGAATTTGGAAATTTATAACTTGTACATACAGCTTCATAAAATCTTAAGAAATAAATCAAAAGAGGCATTATTGAAAAGCAGCAACATAAATGTATGTCATTGGGATTCTACAATGGGTTTGTTGTAATCATATTGTACATTGATGTTAACTCTCAGTTTCCTGACAGCTAAAACAAAGAGAAAAAATTATTATAGGTATTAAAATGTTTATACAAATCATTGAAATCTGCAGAGATGTGCATACTTGTATTTAAGTGCTGAGGGTGAACATGACAGATGATTATCTTTCACTTGACTTTTACAGACATGCTATTTAAGGCAACAAATACATTCATTCTATATAAAAGTTAAGAGACTATACTTCAGTGGAGGGATTTCCTTAAGAGACCAGCAGACCCAACATTCCACGTCAACAGAATCAAAGCAAATGCTGTTTATAATAATACAATTTAGGGACAGTTTTGGCAAATTTTAATGACATTTCCAAAACCTATTCGAGCCTATGCACCTTAATTTGAAACATTGTGAAATGGACTCAGGATTAATTTGAGAATAGAAGAAAAGAAGACCACTTCCATAATTTCTTTTACAGAAAATTATTTATCTTCTTTCCATTTAAGAAGATATACACGGTGGCCAGTCATGGTGGTTCACACCTGTAATCCCAGCCCTTTGGGAGGCTGAGACGGGAGGATCACAAGGTCAGGAGATCGAGATCATCCTGGCTAACAGGGTGAAACCCCATTAAAAAAAAAAATTAGCCGGGCATGGTGGTGTGCGCCTGTAGTCCCAGCTACTCGGGAGGCTGAGGCAGGAGAATGGTGTGAACCTGGGAGGCGGAGCATGCAGTGAGCCGAGATCCCGCCACTGCACTCCAGTGAGACTGTCAAAAAAAAAAAAAAAAAAAAAAAAAAAAAGATGGAAGGAAGGAAGGAAAGAAGGAAGGAAGGGGAAAAAGAATTTAACAATTTGAACAAAAAAAGGGGGAAATAGAATTTAACAATTAGAACTAAATACAAAGAAAGTCCTTTTGCTGCCACGAAATTCAATTGTGACATAGTGCAAATATGTCATTGTGTAATGGCTGTGCAAATTGCTTTTCTGCATGTTTGTCTTATATAATATTGATAGTACTACATAGTGTGTCAAAAAATTTAACTTGGTATTTTTAATGCTAAAATGAGCAAACACTAATCAGAAAGCCAGCAGGTACAATATCTTCGAATGAAAATAACACATTCAAACTGCTGTTTCTGTTCTCTTTGGTACACAGTCTGCATAGTTAGCATGATAAATATGAATAGAATTTTCATGCTGACATTTAATTAAAATGAAATTACCTATCATTGTTACCCACTACACAGAAGCTATTATTTATGTTGATATTATTCTAATATTGTATTAAGCTGAGATTGAATTTGTATCAGTGTTTTTTATGAATTGAATTATTTCTGATTCCTCAGTTGTTCTTAAAAGCCAAGGAGTAGATATTCTTGCTTTGTGCATGGATAAAGCATATTTTCCTCTTATTTGAAAATTTAGAGGTGGAAATCAAGTAGTTCAGTGTGACTATAATTGTACACTATTTTCCTGTTTTTTTCTTTTGTCTTCTTAAGATATTTTGATGCCTTTTAATGCATCTCCCTGTTGATGTACAATTTAATATCTGAGATAACACTGAGATTAATTTTTTAATTGTTAATATGTCTCTGATTAGTCTTTCCCTATGTTATTACCATTGTGATTACTTTTACTTACTACCATCGAAGTAGCAACTTGTAGTCAGATAGCAGTGACATTCATGGTCTATCAATTTATCCATTCATCCATTTATCCATCTTGCTTTCCTTCCCTTCCCCCATTCATCCATTATATACTGTGGATTTGCACTGAAGTCAATTGGAATTAAGTATTATAAAACTCTATTTTACTAATAGCCATATAAAACCGGTAAGAGGCAATTCAGACATTCACGATACTTGGAATTTTAACAGTTACTTCTATTGACTATTACGATAGTCAATAAAATAATATGTAAAATCACTCTGGCAAAAATGTGTATTTATGTTTTAGTTCTAAGGAAGCACCACCTAGCACAATGAAACAGGAAGAAATGCTAGTGATTTACGTTGTCCTTGACTAAGTTAAAAAAAATCAATTCATTGTGATTCTGAAGCTTTCCCTTTAGGTCAGATATTGTTATACTGATAATAAAGCAATGACACCACACAGTTTTTGTGTTCCACTAAAAGTGATTTCCAATTTTACAAATAAATCCTTTTCCCTTTTAAAAAATATATACGTGTATCTGTTTAGTTGGACAAATGGAGATAAAGCAAATTTCTCTGACCCAAATCCAAGTCTGAGCACTCAAGTTTGGGTTTGTACAGTGTAGTTTAATTTACAAACAAGTGACTTGTTCCTTTCTATGCCACAAATACCTAAAACAACAAATATTATACATCATTTTTGGTTGAGAGGAATGACTAAATCATTGATTCTAGTGATTGCCCCTTATGACAAATCAACATTGTTTATTAAAAATATGTGATTTTATAGAGGTCAGGCATGGTGGCTCAGATCTGTAATTCCAGCACTTGGGAGGCAGAGGCTGGAGAATCACTTGAAGCCTGGATTTTGAGACCAGCCTGGGCAAAAAAGCAAGACCCCATCTTTACAAAAAAATAAATAAATAAAACAAAAGAAAGAAATTAAGAAACTAAGGAAGAAAGAAAGAGAGAGAGAGGAAGAAAGAAAGAAAGAAAGAAAGAAAGAAAGAAAGAAAGAAAGAAAGAAAGAAAGAAAGAAAGAAAGAAAGAAAGAAAGAAAAGAAGGAAGGAAAGAAAGAAAGGCTGATCTGAATGTAGTGGTGTTTACAACTAATTCATCACAACCAGTTACAGAGATTTATTTGTCCCATCTCTACACCTCCTCCTTCATTTAACTAGAAAAATATATATATATTAGATTTTGTAAGAAGGAAAGTAGAACATACAAATAATATTAAGTACTCATCTATTAGTTAGGATATACAAAATAGGGAAGACAGAGGAAAGACAATCAATATAAATCGTATTTAAACAACTACTCTAGTAAATTGATCAAAGTTTGATTAGTATTATCTGCTTTAAGTTCTTCTAAGGATTTTCAATAAGAGAAGACAGTCTCATTCCACCACAACCCAACCTATCCAACGTTTTTCTGGAAGACGCTGTTAGCAACACATAAGCTGCCAGCAATGTAAAATCCCCTTATTTGCTGCCTTAACATTTGAGATAAAAAGTGTTGATACCATTATTTTTTAATCTCAATCTCATTGAGGAACTTCCTGAATTTTCTAACATCAATTTATTGCTAAAGATCTGTACGATAAGGTGATTTTGAATGTTAGGAACTTGTGATTATGGATGAGAGTTAGTTGATGAGAGGATTCGAAGCTCTAACATCTCAGAATAACCAGTAACACGTGTCTTTGCAACATAGCTTCGTTTCACTGTTAGACTTTGGTGTGCTGGCTATTTTTTATGTGTGTGATTAACATATTTTATTGACAAATAATAATTATGTATATCTGTAATTACATATATCTGTACAATGTGACATTTTATCTATGTAGGCATTATAGAAAGTTTCAATCAAGTGAATTAACATGCCCTTCACCTCATCAATTTATCACTTTTCTGTGGTGAGAACATTAAAACATTTTAAAAGCAAATCTGGAATATACATTATTATCATCTGTGGTCAACATACAGTGCATTACATCACTAAAACTCATTCCTTCAGTCTAACTAATTCTTTGTACCTCTGATTAACATCTTCTCTTTCGTCATCCCTTCCCTCCACTCCTAGCTTCTAGTATCCACATTTCTATTCCTTGTTTCTGAAATAGACAACTTTAGAGTCCATATATAGGTGAGATCATACCATATTTGTCTTTCTGTCTTTGGCTTATTTCATTTAGCAAAATGTTCTACAGTTTCATCCATGTTATTGCAAATGATAGAATTTCCTTCTTTTTTAAGGGTATATAGCATTCTGTAGTGTATATATACTGCATTTTCTTTATCTATTCATCTGTTCCTGGACATCTATATTGCTTTCCTATCTTGGTTATTGTGAATAATCTAAAAGAAACCTGGGAATGCAGATATCTCCTTGACATACAGATTTCACTCCCTTTGAATGTATATCCAGAAGTAGGATTGCTGAATCACATAGTAATTCTATTTTTAGATTTACAAGTTACTCCCATGCTATTTTCCAAAATAGGTGTATTAATATACATTCCCATCAACAACGTACAATGGTTACTTTTTCTCCACATCCTTGCCGATACTTGTTGGTATCAGTCGTTTTGATAATAGCCATTCTAATGGGCATGTGGTGATATTCCACTGTGACTTTAATTTGCATTTCTCTGATGATTGGAGATGTTGAGCAATTTTTCATGTATCTGTTGGTCATTCATATCTCTTCTTTTGAGAAATGTCTGTTCAGATTCTTTGCACATTTTATAATTGGGTTGTTTTCTTACCATGAGTTAAATTCCTCATATGACATGGATATTAACCCTTCATCAGGTGTATAGTTTGCAAATATTTTCTTTCAATCTGGTTTCTTTCTACATCGAGTTGTTTCCTTTGCTATACAGAAGCTGTTTAGTTTGAGGCAACTCCATTTGTCTAATGTTGCTTTTGGTGCCTGTGTCTTTGGAGTCCCATCTAAAAAATCATTACCCAGACCACAGTTGTGGAGCTTTTCCCCTGTTTTCTTATAGTACCTTTGTAGTTTTAGGTCTTATGTTAAAGTCCTTTATCCATTTTAAATTGATATTTGGGCCCAGCACGGTGGTTCGCACCTGTAATCCCAGCACTATGGGAGGCAGAGGCGGGCAGATCACCTGAGGTTAGGAGTTCGAGACCAGTCTGACCAACATGCTGAAGCCCTGTCTCTACTAAGAACACAAAAATTAGGTGTGGTAGCACATACCTGTAGTACCAGCTACTCAGGAGGCTGAGGCAGGGGAATCTCTTGAACCTGTGAAGCGGAGGTTGCAGTGAGCTAAGATCGCACCACTGCACACCAGTCTGTATGACAGAGAGAGATCCATCTCAAAAAATTATACATATATATGTGTGTGTATGTATATTATATGTATATATGCACATTTGTATTTCTAGTGATATGGGATGTGATTTCATTCTTCTGAATATGAATATTCAGTTTTCCCATCAGCATTTGTTGAAAAAAATCTGTCATTCACCATTGTGTATTCTTGTCACCTTTGAAAAGAATCAGTTGATCACAAATACTTGAGTTTATTTTCTGGGCTTTCTATCCTGTTCCATTGGTCAGTGTTCCTCCTTAATCAGCCCAGTCAGAGATTCTAAGTGCCTCCAAGTTTTGTGTTTGTCCAACCTGCTGTCTTTGTCCTTAGTGGCCCCAAGTTGTGCTATTGCCTTGAGAGACATTTGATAGAAGCCAGTCCCTAGGAATGTGGCTGGAGAGATCGGGGTGTTAGATGCATGTTCCAGGTCTCTCTGTCTCTCTTTTCAGAGAAGCTGAGAGCCAGAGTTTCTTTCTCATCCATTCTGCCTTATACCAAGGAAGGGGGCTGAGACAGATGCCTGTACTCTTGATCGGACTGCTCACTTTGAACCTGGGGAGTTACCTGTTGAATGTTTGCAAGTTTAAAAGTCACCTTTTGTTCCCTGTGGTCTAAGGTCTAGGAGATTCAGGAGTACAGAGTTCTGTCAACTCCCAGAGCTAGGTGATTTAGGAGCCAGTCCCCAGCAAAGACTGTAAAAGTTGAAGTGTTTGATGCATGTAGAAACTGCCTCTAGGGAGGGTCTTCAGATCTGTGTTTACTGATGGATCAAGCTGGGGAAGAAGGTGCAGAGAATGCCTACAGTCCTGCTTGAGCATTCAGAAGATGCCCTCCCTCATAGCCGGGGAGACTTCTGGTCTGGAGTGCCCACTTTCCCTTAAGGCGTGAAGAGGTCTCTCTGCTTCCCTCTAATAAGAGATTGCAGGAGTCTATCTCTAGAGCAAGCTGAGGGAGAAGGCACAGGAGTACTGTCCCTCCCAATCTTGTTGGGAGAAGACTTCAACTCTTCACAGAGAGACTGCAGAGCTGGGATTAGCACTGGAGGAAACCGGGGAAGGCCCCGGGAGGTGCTGTGCTTCCTGTTTAGGCTCAAGTTGACTTTTGCTATGTAGGCTCCCAGAGACTGACCTGTTAGAGGCCAAAACCACAGACAGCTGCTGTGAAGCCAAACCTTCTCCAGGAGGAGGGTGGAAGATGGACTAATCTAGGGACTATGGCTACTGAGACTGCCCTCAGAGGCAGTTCAAATTCCTCTTTGTTTTTGTGCTTGAGGGAAATCCCCCAATGTGCTGTCCCTGCCATTCTGCAAGCAGGGTGATCTAAGAGCCACTGCCCCTTGCAGTGATGGTAAAAGTTGGGCACTACAGGTGTGATGCAAGCCCATTACCCCTCAGGAAGAATCTGGGAGTTGGGGTTTCTTTCCAAATGTAAGGCACTGTGCTCAGGGTGGGGGTTATGCCTGAGTGTATCTCCACTTTTTCTACTCATTTGGGTGTATTTTCATAGTTGTCAAGTGTGTAGGAGTCTTTGAGCTGGATCCTGGCTTTCTCTGGAAGAGAAGTGATCCACTCGTGGCTATTTACTTGGTGTGTCTGTGGGAGGAGGGAGCGTCAGGAGTCTCCTCTCTGCCACCTTACTGACTTCCTGTGTTGAATATTTTTGACCTGTGTTTATTTACACTTTGTTTACACATTTGTTTTTTCAATTAGTGATACTACAATTCATGAATTCTGCTTTATGCTATCAGTTACGAGTAGCCTTAGGTTAATTGCTGTATTTTACTTCCTGTTACAGCTATAGCTTCTTGTGGCTTAGAATTGCCTTAGAATGTAATAATTCTAGCAACAAAAGAAAATAGATTGAAATGGGCCAGACATTCATCTGTTCTCACTTTTCATAAAAAGCAAAACTAAAAAGTGCTTATAATTTGAGATATTGCTGCCCGTTTGAAATTATAAAAAGTCTCTAAATTAAGACCTAACTGCTTATTTCAGTTTTTTGAAACAAATCAAGTAGACTACACACAGAAGATATATGATCATTTCTCTCATGATTTAATTTTAGACAACGCCTTTTAATCTTTTGATTTCATTTTTGGTTAAAAAGGCCATTTGCCTTCTGTATTAATTAGTTTTATCAAGTGATCTGTAATTGTTTGTAGATAATGATAATGTATTTTGAAAGCAGCTTTTTTTGTTCTTATATACCCCATGTTACTTCATAACATATTTATTTTATTTTTCTTTCTTGATCTTCGAGTGAAAGAGATAAAGTCTGGTGCTTCCCTTTCTTGTCAGTTTTATAAATTAAAGGAGAGAGAAAAGAGGCTGAACAACAGATGCAAGGTCAGATTAAGTGTCTCATTAGAGCCTTTTATGCAAATGCTGAACCCTGCAGTCTTGAACCAACAGACATTTCACTGTTTGGGATCCTGATGAGCCAAGTAGAGACAAGGTAAGAGTCATATTGGTTATTCAGATAAAAGACTTAAACCAAAACATAGGGCGGGGAATTAGGAACCCAGGGGGTGATAAGAAATATTACATATTTTAAAAATTATGTCATAAATCCACCCGTGGTGGGAGATAACTTTCATGAAGCTGTGTTTGGTCATGAGAGGTTGCTAGACTCCATGGTGGAACATACTTAACATATATCCATAAGATATGTATACGCAAAGGATAACCAAGATGTTTTCTATTTATAACTGTGTCCTGTATGACAGAAGTTTTAAATGTGTTCAGATTTTTAAATTTATGTACTCATTTTTTTAATAAAAACTACTACTCCAATCACTGTGTGGCTTCTCCAAGCCCCTCTACTCTTTCCAAGAGCCTTCAGTCCATCAGAGGGGCACTGTTGCTCTTCTCACCCACCTATGGGAGGCCATCAGAGACACTGAATCCAGCAGCATAGGGGCCTTGTTCAGTGGAGATTCATTCATTCATTCAATACATATTTACAAATCACTCAAACGAAACCCTTTCAATTAGAAAATTTTGTTATGTACCACTTACCTTGATGGATAATACCACAACTTGGTACCTCATAGAGTTATGAAGATTGAGAAACATTTGCATTTTCTTAGTCCTTTTTTATTTATTCATATACATTTTAATATCTGATTATCATGTTTGAATTTCCTTTGATTATAATGTTCTTTATAAATGTATTGCATTAAAATTAGAAATTGGCAGTTGACTTTATAAGAATCATTACAAAATTTATAATTATTCAAACAACACAAGCAAATAGGTAATCATCGATACTAAGCTCAAACATAAGTTCCAAGGCAGGCTAAATCCAGTTGACTGCCTTGTATGTTTTTGTCCAGTCTTTCTGATAATCTTTGTATAATTTGACAATAATGTCAAGTGGAAAGAGAAATAAATCCCTCTTTTTCTTTTCCTGCATGTTGTACCTGAGAGTGTTTTTTTCCTTCTTTTTTTTTCCTTTTCTGACACTCCTTTTGTATAGTTCTTTCAGCAGTGGCAATTTATTCTAGTAAAGGCACTCATCACATGATCTGGAAACTACTGATTTCGTCTCAGTCTGCCACAAATACAATTAAGCTGTTCTGTTTCCATGGTTAGCCATCCTGTTTTCTAAAATAGGAGGCTTCTAAACCTCTCCATTTTCTACAAGTTAAAAACTGGACCTATTCTTTCTTAATTGGTTCTTCTGTATTGGATCAAAGCATGCTATGAAATTACTGAGGCTGTCATATTGGCAGAAAGAATACGCAGAAGTTCAAGCTAGCATTATACATGTCATCTTTCCTTGAAGAAGTACACACAGTTAACTCATTCAAAGCAAGGTAAAGCTTTTTTTTTTTTTTTTTTTTTTTTTTTTTTTTTGAGGCATTGTTTCCAATAAAAAGATGAAATTGGCCGGGCATGGTGGTTCACGCCTGTAATCCCAGCACTTTGGGAGGCTGAGGCAGGTGGATCACAAGGTCAGAAGATCGAGACAATCCTGGCTAACATGGTGAAACCCCATCTCTACTAAAAATACAAAAAAGTAGCCAGGGGAGGTGGCACGAACCTGTAGTCCCAGCTACTATGGAGGCTGAGGCAGGAGAATCGCTTGAACCCAGGAGGTGGATGTTGCAGTGAGCCAAGATCGCACCACTGCACTCCAGCCCTGGGCAACGGAGCAAGACTCCATCTCAAAAAAAAAAAAAAAAAAAAAAAAAGATGAAATTAAAATTTTTATCATACTATTATTGGATGTAAACTAGTGATTGTAATGATTATGAAATTTGTAGCAAACTGGATCACGGTTTTACACATTTAGTTCTGTTTTGATTGGATTTTTCATATTTAAAATAATAAAATGTTGAGAAGACTACTAAAGCTTTAAAGTAATAAGCTTTCATCTTAAAACAATCTTATCATTGTAGATGATCTGATTTTCATACCAATAAAAATGCCATGTTACTTCATTGTCAATATATTATACAGATAAAATAAGACAAAATATATATCACTTAAAATTTTAAAAAATGTCTTATAGGCTCCTGAAAATGATTAGACACATACTATCACTTTTTCCTGTGACATAAAAATAGACTTAGTCTTCAATATTTAGAATAATTGTTCAACTTATTTTAATGCCTTCTTTCCCTATTTACAAACACTCTGTGTTTGGAAAACACACACCTCAAGCAAAATGCAGGTATATGTAAAAGAATAAACAGATCTTGTTTCGAGAGAGAAGATATAAAGAAAGCATTTAAAACAGTGAAGGATAGCATTTCCTCAACTGGAGTAATGGTGAAGCAGGTGTGGAGTGAGTGTATAAAATCTGTGTAACACAGTTGGCAATACCCGAATATTTAAATACATAAATTCTTAGGATACCTTAGAATTCACATACAGAAATGTTATATATAATAATCTTACATAATAAAACAAGGCAATATATAATATGTATGTATAATCTTAACTCTTATGAATGCTTTGTAAATATAACCGATTGACAGCCAAAACAGTCCTTGGAGACAGATACTTCTATTATCCCATTTTACAGTTGAGAAAACTGAGGCACAAAAGGTAAAGTAACATGCTCACCATCACAGATCCAACACGTCTTAGGGGTGGGATTTGAACTCCGGCAACCTGGCTCTAGAGGTGTTGGTCTCAAATGCCTCACTCTTTTTGTTCTCCATGATAAGATGTGACATTACAGAACCCTCCTTATCATCAAGGTCAGATAACTTTTACTGCGCTTGGGCTTTTAATGCCTTTCTAAGACTTAAATAATAATTTTTCCTTCTCAGCATGCTTTTGATTTTGAATACATCATGCTATTGTACTCTAGTGTATATAGATCCACAGCAATAAAAATAATTTTTAAAAACTTCTCATAATTTCACACTGATAAAGGGGTTTACTGTCATATCATCATTTTCAGAGGTTATCATATTAGTATAATTTAAAATATAGTAGTAAAAGCCTGAATCTATGTGTCTGGATAAGACTTTCTCAACAAGAGAGATTTTAGTAGCCCGGGGTACAAATTGGACAAACAAATGTTAGAAAATAATACTGAACACATAATACACTCAACTCACTTCTTTAGCAAATGTGTTAAAGGTGTACAGCTCATATATTTGAACTCACATTTGTTTTGATTTCCTATACTTTTTGAAGCCAGACTTGACATATGGATGCATATTTAAGATGTGATTCCCTACAAATATGAATTGATTATTCTGTTTGATGTTCATTAACATTAAATAATTTGAGTGGGGCACTGAATCTGATTTTGTTTATTTTAGTATGTATTAGTGAAAACAGTTTTCTGTGTAACTGATCTAATGTAGGTGGACGGCAAGTGTCTGGGCTGTGTCTGCATTCCAATTGTTCGGGCATGACTGTGTTATCAGCTGCTGACTAATATCCCCCTTGAATGACACCATAGTTCTGCTACATGAAGGGAGGAAAAGGTGAATTCATTCTTTTGATTTTACACAGTAAACATGCCCATTATCTCTAATGTACTTCATAGGTAAGCAAAATAATGTAACTGTCACCCTCCCCCACCCCAGTTTTAGTACAAAAATCATTAAAACTCTATTAATGGTTTCATTTGGAAATAGACATCTGAATTATTATTTTTTCTCCATTACTGCAGAAAAAAAAAGACTCTGGTATAAATTGTTTAAAATGTTGGTGAGGATTATATCATTAAAAAATTGACATCATGCTTCTAAATTGTCATTTTTGTAATAATAAATCATCATAGATTTAATTTTGACATTTTTTCTAGCTATAACCTGAACTTTTCAGATATTATACCTCTGCAGTTTGAGGTTTTGTTTCTGTTTTTTATGGTGTTCTAGAGTTACTGTGTTAGGTATACTCCAAAAAAGATGTTAATGCAAAAAATATAATGCCTATAGGATAAGGGGTATAAATAGTTCACTTTCTTTCCCTTCAGGAACAAGTTACATAAGTTCATTATTACACTGAGACAGAACGTTATACATAATAAGAAGAAAATAGCACCAGACTAAATAGTACCTTTTGAAATGTTTCATTTATTTTCATGTTACGGGTGCAATGTGAATTGATCTTACTTCCCTTCTTCCCCGAGGAATCTGACTCTATGATTCGAACTAATTTTTTTTCTTCCCTTTAAAGCATACTGAGGGTTTGGAGATAGCTCACGTGGCTTTCAAAGTGGTGGATTGATTTAATTGACCAAAACGTAGCAGGGAGTAGTCATCTGATTATATAAGTATAAAATAATAAAGAAAGGGATTTTTTATTTCCACTGATACAATTCGATCAAGTTTCTTTGAGTTGCTGAGTTCAAACATTAAAGTTAAAAAATTATCAATTTATAAAGAAAATAAAAGTTATTTTCTAAATGGTTTGATTTCCAAGGAACGGGAAAAAAATGAAATATTGTTAAGATGTTCTGAACAATGAAATAAATATTAAGTATTAAATAAAATATATAATATCTTTTAAAGAACAGATATCAGTTCAGGGCTATGAAAATTACTTTTGCTCTAGAGTTCTCATCAGAAGCTCTACTGAGTTTTTCAGTGTTTACAAACAGGCAGACCAATTTCATAATAATTTTCAAAAACATATTATAAGGTAAGGTATAAGGTAACATGATATGATTTTTAAGGTCAGTAATATTTTTACCTTAAAGCTGATGATGCACTTGTTAGGAAAACGGAGGGGAAAAATAGGGTGGCTAAAGTGAAACAGAAGATTAAAAAACAAAATAAAACAAACCTCAAGTTATTGAGTACTTAAATGGGGCATTATTTCTTTTTTTTTTTTTTTTTTTTTTTTTTTTTTTTGAGACGGAGTCTCGCTCTGTAGCCCGGGCTGGAGTGCAGTGGCCGGATCTCAGCTCACTGCAAGCTCCGCCTCCCGGGTTCACGCCATTCTCCTGCCTCAGCCTCCGGAGTAGCTGGGACTACAGGCGCCGCCACCGCGCCCGGCTAATTTTTTTGTATTTTTAGTAGAGACGGGGTTTCACCGTGTTAGCCAGGATGGTCTCGATCTCCTGACCTCGTGATCCACCCGTCTCGGCCTCCCAAAGTGCTGGGATTACAGGCTTGAGCCACCGCGCCCGGCCATTGGGGCATTATTTCTTTGAGTATTTTTATTGTCATATAATCAGATATAAATTTTGAAATAACTAACACAGGAAAATTTTTAATTTGTTTTACTTTTTAGTGATGGAAGGATTAGTGCCATTCTATCCGGTTTTCACTTTAAAAGTGAGAACATCCCTCTGAGCCTGTGGAGAGGAGAGAACTCACTGTTGTGGGTCTCGATCCCTCCTGTTTAGTTTGCCTGAGTGCTTCAGTGAGCTTGCACCTTCCTCCATGCTGAGCACAAAAGCAGGCTAGTGAATTACCTTTTGAAGCGCTACTTCCTAACAGACCCCTTGGGTAGAGAATATGGCAAATAACAACGGCTGCAGCAGCCTTAAAAACAGAAGAGAATGGAGTATGGAATGCAGGCTGGGTCTCAGTGTGATTTTGCTCCAGAATAAAGCGACAAAGCTCCAAGTCAGGACATACCATGGTGCAAGGGAGTGATGGGCAAAGCTAGGAAAAGAGATGTTCTACACATGACACACACACACGTGTGGATGCTTAAAATCTCAAGAGGGAAAATGTTTTTCATCTGTGGCCACAAAGGCACAGGTAGTCTAGTTTAAAATATCTAGAATGGATACCAGCCTCTGTATGAGATTAGTGGGTCCATCTTTTTTTTTTTTTTTTTTTTTGGCACAGCAATTTGTAATCTAAAATTTTTCAGTTTTTAGATGCATCATTTAAATATGAAAAAAAAAATCCCGGAAAAATAATTTCATTGTTTTAGTACAGGTCATAGACCTCTGAGTCTTCGCGATGGCCAGGCCACATGGAAATAAATTCATAGGGAAAGCCATGCTGTAAGGACAAAGGGATCTGGAGCAGGTTGAGGGGAAGGAAAGCAATAGGCAACCTTCACTTTTTATTCTGCCTAATGCCAATACTAGTGGTTTCAATCCAGTGACATACATGTTATGGCACATTTTTGAGCACATCACTGATAGCTGCGTAAAACAACCAGTATTTGCACTGTCAGATAAAGGACACTGCCTGCTTCCCAGTAAAGAATTCCCTTTTCCAGGTTTTAACAGGGCAAGGGACAGCTAACTCAGATGTGTGAGTTTTGGTAGTACCTCAGCTGACCCATTAAAAATGTGCATGATCGGCTGGGCGTGGTGGCTCACGCCTGTAATCCCAGCACTTTGGGAGGCCGAGACGGGCGGATCACGAGGTCAGGAGATCGAGACCATCCTGGCTAACACGGTGAAACCCCGTCTCTACTAAAAATACAAAAAAAAAAAAAAAAAAAAAAAAAAAAATTAGCCGGGCGTGGTGGCGGGTACCTGTGGCCCCAGCTACACGGGAGGCTGAGGCAGGAGAATGGCGTGAACCCGGGAGGCGGAGCTTGCAGTGAGCTGAGATCCGGCCACTGCACTCCAGCCTGGGCGACAGAGTAAGACTTCGTCTCAAAAAAAAAAAAAAAAAGTGCATGATGTTTAGAGGCATTTTATGATTTTTACAAACATCATGTTTTCATTGGAAACGTAGCAGTTATCCAAATGTTCAAGGAAGGTTTTCTTCCAAATATTGTTGCTTGTATCCTAGAATGATTTCATTCATAGGTGCAGTCTCAGAATGAAACATACAAATTTAAATTTGGGAAATTTATTGGATCCTCTTTTATTTTTAGGGACTTTTTTTCTCCTGTGAATAAGAGGAGACTGTTGTGTTAATTCTTTTTTGCTGGCTACAACAGTAACTGAAACTCAGTAGGGTTTCCCTCAATATTTGCTGAGTGAACAGATGAAAGTACAGTGGGGAAAGGAAACAGGGTATAAACACAAAAATGGATAATGATAGAGGTGGTGTTAATGACATTGAGGCCAAAATATAAAATCTGATTCTGGTGCATGGTTTATCATATGATACACATAATGGGGTACGAATTGGAAATCAGAGGGTGTGAATTTGCTTTTATTATAGTAGGAGAGAGGAGCTGATGAGCAATAGAAAAAATAATGAAAATGAGTCATTTTCTTGCAAAATACTGTCTTTCAGATAATATAGCATCATCAGAGTCTTTGGACTTAGAGCCAAAAGAGCCTTACATACCATTTAATTAAATATCTTGTTTCTAATGTGTGTGGAGAGATTTTCTGGAAAATTACCTATATGTGACCTAAAGATTTTGGAAATGCCATGCAAGAAGCTTTTCTTTTCATGGGAACTGGAAGGGATAAAAATCTGATTGCTTTTCTTCAGCAAAGTATACCAGCGTCCCCATTAGGCATGTGATTATGCAATGTTGAAAGGTATTTTCTTGAGAATGTTATTTTTTTTTTCCTTTTCATTAATTATGCTTTGTCTAAAGGTTCTTTGTCAAAGCTCTGGCTAGTACTTGAAATTGTAATTGATAGGGAATAAAAGAAAGTAAAATCTTTGATCTCTGTCTCTTGGTGTTATGCAGTATCTTTATTCTTGAGATCAAAAGACTCTGAGTATAATGCTGACCAAACAGAGGCTACAGTACTGATTTTGACAGATATCAAGGACAACAGCTATGAAAGTTAACTGCTATATAGGCATGAAAATGACAAAATCAAAACAAACAAAACTGTGAGAGTACCTCTATGCTAAACACCCTTGCATCCATACATAACATAGACACATTAATAATATTTATTTATTAATAATAAATAAATTCATAAAATGGGTACACAATATTATCCATAGTATGGATATATGGTAGATCCATAAATAACATTGTTCAGGAAAAGAGATATTGCTCTTCTAGGAGAAACTATAGGATAAGCATATTTCCAGGAAGGTATCAAAATAAACATTTATTACAGAAAATCCTGAAGGATAGTTGAAGGTTTCTAGGGAAAACTAGTATCTAGAACACATAGAATTCATTATTTCATGATAAATGCTCATTGATTAAAATTGTTCCATTCCCTGTATCACTTGACCCTAAGTGCAATTATAAAGTTAATAAAGTTTATCTTTGATATAGTGGACATCCCTTTCTATTCTCCCCAGCTTCCTTTTGTCTCAAGTATTTACTTCTCATAATATGGCCTAAAGACATTTATCTTATAAGGACTGTGCATTGGTAAACTAATTCTCAGAAGACTTAAAGTGACATCATGCTTTGCCACTCTAGGAATTATTTGAATTTAAAATACCCTTAAAATGATAACAAGGCTTGGGCATGATGGCAGGTGCCTGTAATCCCAGCTACTTGGGAGGCTGAGGTGGCAGATTTGCTTGAGCCCGGGAGGGGGAGGTTGCAGGGAGCTGAGATGGCACCACTGCACTTCAGCCCGGGTGACAGAGAGACTCTGTCTCTAAAACAAAACAAAAGAAAACAAAACAAAAAGAGTAAGGCTTAACCTAAGACGTCTGAAACCTAAGTAGGGAGAGTTATCATGGGGTATTGTAACCAATGGTGCTCTCATTCAGTTAAAACCATGAAGGTACGTAAATAGACACACCATTGGTGGTAGTTTTGTTGTGTGATTCCTACCCACTCTCACAAAAGCTTCCCCTGTGTCTCCTGCTTGAATTGAAATTAGAAGTATCTGGTACTTTTCTCTATAGAGGTAGTAGAAATACTTAGATGACAGATGTAATACTACTTCCTTTCAGTATTACATTGATTCCTGAACATCTTTCAACCAGGGTTCTTTGATTAAAGTTGAATCATCTATCATTTTATTCTATTTTTAATTGCTTTGCTTTTTCTAATAAATATATAGTCACCTTTTTAATGATACCATGAACTTTTGAAAAGATTTCTTCCTTTGCCCTTCCAAAAGTTAACTTATTTCAGTAGGGAGGGCTACAAAAATATTGGAAGAGTAATCATTTATATCTATGTGCTGATATAAAAGTATTTTATCAAAACCAAAATGAAAACAAACTTGAAATCAGTTGTATATGAATATGCAGTTTTAGTATAATAAAATAGGAAGTCAAAAAGCATGGATCATTACTTAATAAAACAAAATAATAAAAATGACAATATACTTGCTTTGGATACAGGTTCTCACTCTGTTGCACAGGCTGGATTGCAGTGGCACAACAATGGCTCACTGCATCCTCTACATTCTGTAATCAAGTGATCCTCCCACCTGAGCCTCCTGAGTAGCTGGGACCACAAGTGCACACTACTACAGAGACTAATTTTTTTTTTTTTTTTTTTTTTTTTTTTTTTTTTTTTTTTTTTTTTTTTTTAGAGAGGGAGCCTCACTACGTTGCCCAGGCTGGTCTTGAACTCCTAGGCTCAAGCATTCCTCCTGCCTCAGCCTCCCAAAGTGCTGGGATTGCAGACAATATACTTCTAATTCATGTTTGCAAAACATCGAATGTAAGACAATTAGAAAATAGAAAAATCTTGATGAGTTTTAAAAAATTAAAACAGTTTATTAAAATGTACAATATATGTACAATATAAAGAAGTAATAAAAAAGTCCTATTTCTGACTTTGTGAATCAAAGCCAATGTATTCAACTTACATTCTTTCCCATTTTGTGTACAGGTATTTCTCCAGCCAGTGAAAACCTACAATATTCAGACCTACATGGCTTACTGAATATTATCTTTCCTTTTATCCTCTTTTACATATGTTTTTGTAGCTCTTTGTATAATTCCTATTTGGAATCCAGTTGAGAAACTGAAGAGGGAAAAGACAGACAGACAGACACATCCCCCTCCCCCCCCACACACACACATGCACACACACAGAGGGAGAGAGAGAGAGATTAAATGTGAATATGGAGGTGAACATAGGCAGGACTAGCACGTGGTAGACATTTAGTGAATCATTTCCTTACTTCCATATTTCCTTCCATCTTCCTTCCTACTTTCCCTGCTTAAGCCATTTTCAATTTTAAAAAAAACCTTTAAAATTTAAATTGGGTCAACAAGACACAACATGCACACATAGTTCAGGTAATAATAATTAACTTCAAGATTAAATATGATGTGATATAATGACATCAGACATGTTTATTTAGATGTTGTCTAGGTATCCATCTGGCCACAAACTGAGCTTAATTTACCAATCTTCACAAGAATTGCTCAGGCTAGGAAAATATTAATTTCCCTGTTTTTGTTGCATAAACCCTGAAAGTTATATTCTAACTAAATAGTATTAAGATCTAAGTTCATGATTCTGTCTACAATTCTAGGTAATTGTTAAGTGCTCAATGCAATGCTCAGACATGGCAGATCTAACAAATATTCTCACTGTTCAATTTCTCAAAATCCTTTTTTACTAAAGATCACACACACACACATACACATGCACGCACACACACACATGCCTGATAATGCAGAGGAAACAAACATACTTGTAGTGATGCCAGTGGAAGAACAGTTGCATTACTTTTTCACACATTTGTATACACATGATTCAGACAATCAATAAACTGTTATTCTTGTTTGTTTTCTCAAAGTCTTCAAAAAGAATTAATGCATTTCAAAGTTTTGGAGCTAGCCTTCCATATCTCTTTTCCTGAATGCTCCTGGATCTTTATTCCATGTCAGAGCTTTGTTGATCAATTGCATGACCGTGGATGCCATTTGCTGATAGCAAATGAATTCAAACAGCCCTCAATCCATGTAGGACAGGGAACTGTCATATACCTCTTGGTACTATTCCTTGTGTTATAAAATTGAGGTAATTGAGCATTTAATATCCCATTTACAATTTTGTGTATGTTGATGACACATCACAGCCACAGGAAACTATTAAAAGTGCATAGGCCAGTACATACACAAGTCAAACTTTTGCCACAAAAAAGCAACCCCGTGGATGAAAAGAGTGACGACTTTTTATATCTAACTTATGACAGCTCTGGGTAGCACTACTGGCAGCCAACTCACAGAACTAATTTACTACCACCTTTGTGATTGAAACAGCTTGATCCAAAATTTGTTAACTATGTAACCAGTTGGTTAACATGCTGCAAACTGGATGTCCAGTTCTTATGGAAGGAAATTCGCATTTCATTGATTATATTTTTATGTCAATTATGTCAAAGAAAAAATATTTCTCTTCCTAGGCAAATAAATAATCTGATATGTTTTTATTCTCCCAGAGAAAAGTATAAAAATGGAACTATTGGCCTGTACAATATTCAAGACCATGGTGCAACTTATTTTATATTGCAAGTAGTAAAATCTGACATGGTAATAATACAGGTAGTAAAATCTCATTGGGATGGAGGGATCAAGGGAGAAATTTCACTAATTCCCTGAACTTAATTCTTCAAGGGTATTTGGAGGAAAAAAAAGAAGATATTTAATATTTATAGGACTCCATGGTTCCATTTCATTCAGTGGAGCCTACACAAAATTTTGATTTAAGAGTAATCTGAACTAATCAAATAGTAGACTGTACTGTAAACAATATGCTATATAACTTTTTGTACACAACGAAGTGGTAATATCGGTTAAACACTAAATTTAAAAGAAAATTAGCATCAGGCAGATGGCGGAAGGCAACTCTTAAGTGATAAAAGCAATTGTGTATCTGGTTGCACAGAAACAATGAAACTTTGATAAACACAAATTCTGTTCTATTCATTCTGCAAATTTTCACAACTATAATAGAATGTAACTCCTGAAATACTACAAATGAAATTAAAGTTTGAAAAGCCACATCCATGACTTATAGTTCATCTAGCAAACAGTCCATTCATAGTTTCATTGCTTATCAACAAATGGGAAGGCTATAAATGCCCAATGCATTTTGAAGGTCAATTTTTATGGTGACATAATTTTAAGCTGGCTCATCCTCAGTGGCTTTTGTAATAAAAAGGGATGAATTAATGGCCTCTTAACTAAAGTGAACTTTTGATACAGAAACAAAAAGAATATTAAGCATGTCCTATTTTAAGTAAAAGGATTAAGAGCTTTATTCCATGAAATAAATTGGGCAGGACCTAAGATTCAAGACTTTGCATTGGTTTCCAGGACATTAGAAAGGGTAACATAATGAGAACAAGAGAATTTAACATTAATAGAAAGAGGCACAAAAGGATGTGGTATCTGTTAGAGGAAAGATTTTCACACTAGCTGACAGTAACTATAGGACGTATAGTGGACTGAAGTGTTTTTCTCAGTTTAATCTGTGTCTTCAAAAGGCGGCCCCAACCCTTGGGCCACAGACTGGTACTGGTCCATGGCGTGTTAGGGACGTGGCTGTGCAGCAGGAGGTGAGCAGCAGGCAAGTGAGCATTGCTGCCTGAGCTCAGCCTCCTGTCAGATCAACAGCGGCATTAGATTCTCATAGGAGCACGAACCCTGTGGTGAACTGCACCTGCGAGGGCTCTAGGTTGCTCACTCCTTATGAGAATCTAACTAAAGCCTGATGATCTGAGGTGAAATAGTTTCATCCTAAACCATCCCCTCCCGTTCATGGAAATATTGTCTTCTCTGAAACTGGTCCCTGGTGCCAAAAAGTTTGGGGACCACTGTTCTAAGATATCAAAACATTTTCTCCTTTGTTTTTCCAGCTTTATTGAGGTATGATCAACAAAGAAAAAACATATATATTTAAGGTATAAAAGTGATATATTAATAAATTTTTACATTGTGTAAAGACTACCGCAAGCTAATCAACACATCCATAATTCATTTAGCGACCTGTGTGTGTGTGTGTTTGTGTGTGTGTGTGTGTGGTGAGAACACTTGGAATGCATTCTCATAGCAAATTTCAAGTATACAATATATCGTTGACTAGTCACCACACTGTACATAAGTCTTCAGAACTTGTTCATCTTATAACTGAAAGTTTGTACGTACTTTTTGACCAGTATCTCCTCTTCCCTTCAGCCCCCAGCTCCTCTTAATCACCATTCTCCTCTCTGTTACCAGGAATTTAACTTTTGCTTTAGACTCCACATCTAGGTGAGATCATGCAATATTTGCCTTTCTGTGCCTGGGTTATTTCACTCAGCACGATGTTTGTCAGATTGATCCATGTTGTCACAAGTGGTACAATTTCCTTTTTTGTGACTGAATAATATTCTAAAGTTTCTATACTACATTATCTTTATTACTTCATCTGCTGAAGGACAAGTAGGTTGTTTCTGTATTTGGCTATCATGAATAAATGTGGCAGTGAACAGGAGAGTGCAAATATCTCTTCAAGACATTGATTTTACTTCTTTTGACTATATACCCAGAAGTAGGATTGCTAGATCATATAGGAGTTTTATTTTTCATTTTTAAGAAACTTCCACAATGACTTCACTAATTTCCATTCCCACCAGCAGGACACCAAGGTTTCCTTTTCTCTACATCGTCGTCAACAGCCATCCTGACAGGTGTGAGGTTCTATCACATTGTCATTTTGATTTGCATTTCCCTGGTGATTAATAACGAGACATATTCTCCTTGCCAAAACTACAACCAGACCATTTTAAAAATAACTTTAACCTATCATGTTCCAAACAAAAATACCATCCTCTCCATAAGTGGCTATGGAAATTATTTCTTCTTTTCTGTTCTTTCCCTTTTTATTTGTGCTTACATCTGACATATATGGAGGCTAGCTGCCCATTTGTATCTTTGCCCAGTATTTCTTCAAGCGTGACTGTTCATCTTACTCATTTTTTAAAATATATTTTGGGAGTCCAGCACAAGTCTTGCATATAGCATGTATTAAATAAATACTTGCTGACTTTAATTTAGTTTAATGTTCCCAAGTGTCTTTACCAATATATTGCTAGTCACTTTCACTTAGAAACCTCAGCTTCAATTTTTATTATGTCAGTTTCTCTACTCTTTTGTTATGTACCAAATTCTGATGATAGTTTAAATCAGTTCTATTCTCACCAACCAGCCTTTTTTTTTTAACACGTCATTATTACTTCAACACTTTCTAGCTGACCTCCTTGCCTAACCTAAGGTTCTTCTAACTTGAAGGCGTTCTATATACAACTGTGGTACTGAATATCCACATTACTTCCCTGCTCAAGCATTGTACAACGAATCTCCGCTTCCTACTGCATCAAAGTGTAAAATTATTTCCCAAATTTTATACCCTCCATGATTTAGATTTTATTTTTCTCCAACTTTATTCTTCATTACACTGAAATATTTTCTTCATCAAAAAACCTCATTTATTGATTCAAGAAGTACTTTCTTATCACAGTAATATGACAAGCACTGTTTGAGATTCTGGAAACATCACAAAGTTCCTGTAACTTTTTTGAAGGTGATGATACAGGTGGCTATAAAAATAAACCCTTTTCTCATAGAGCACACAATCAAATGTATCTACAAAAAATTGTTAAAATATGTCAAGTGGTGGTAAGTGCTATGAAAAAAAAATAAACTATGGTACAAAGACAGAGAATAATGGGGACATGGAGGGTTTTATTTTATTTAGAGTGCTCAAGAAAAGCCTTTCTCTTACTTCCATGAAGTGAGAAACAAACCATACATATATCTGATTATTAAAGTTTTCATTGAAAGAGAACAGAAAGACCAAAAACCCTGAGGATGGTTTGGCTCAGGGTTGGAGGAAAAGCAAGTGGCAATTTTACGGTGGCTTGGATTAAGGTAGTAGCGAAAAAAGTTGGGGAAAATATTAAAGGCAGCTACCATTTTTTAAATTCGCCTATTGGCAATATGTGCTAGTAATATATTACATGTCCAGGCCAGCACAGGGACCTCATCCTTTCTTTTCAATTAGCCCAAATATAATTATGCCACGGATTTCTGGAGAAAAGTAATATTATGCTTTAATGGTTCTAAGGTTTAAAATATAACCAAATTGCCTGTAAGATATAAGCAATGATCAGAAGGTGCTATTGAATAACCAATTATCATATAAATTATTCTGGTCTTTACTGAGTATATTTCATTTATCCAGGGGTGTGATTTCTGACAGTCTGTTATTCAGTATAGAGGCTCAGATCAGAGTAAGCAGAAAAGGCCTTTGAACATCAGAGAGCAGTTGGAACTGGAAAATCTACTTCCAGATGAGGGATTTATTACTCACAGATCTGGTGACTCATTGCTGTTTGGCATCTCATCCTCCAGGGCTCCTCCAGGTGGTCTGGGTTTCTTGTGGGATGATGGGTTCTGGGCATCATACTTTCTCCATGGCTGCTGATTGGGCTCAGAGCCAGTGTTCCAAGGAAAGTTAAAAACACAAAACAAAACAAAACAAAAAACCGCAGGGTCTCTGCTGACCTTACCTCTGACATTCCACATCACTCCTGCTGCGTTCTGTTGGGGAAGCAAATTTTAAAAATAGAAATTGGACTCTACTTGTCAATGGAAGGGGTAACAAAGAATGTGCAGTCATCTTTAACCTGTCACACAGATAATGCAGAATTTAATGTTAATACAGTAGAATATAATTATTACATACATGAAGGTGCTTTTAATGTTTATTAGAACAAGTTAAAGCATGTTCAAAGAACTGTTTCACTAAAGAAACAGGCTATCACACATTTTTAAAAGATCTTCATTGAAAAATTCAAAAGTAATCTTTAAATTCTCAGTTATTTATTACCACATACATATGTATGTATGTGTATATATGTAAAAATATGTATACACATGTGTGCATGTCTATATAGATACACACACAAATATATATGGTATATTTATGCACAGATCCCAGTGATAAATAAATACATCTATTTTATTTATTAAATTTGTTATATAACTAAATTTAAATTTCTAAAAATGTAGTAAAATTTGTATTACTGAAGGCCCAAAGTGACTCAAACTGTTAACTTTTATAATCGAATGCATATTTTTATCTTGGGATTGTTTAATTTTAAAACAATTTATTCAAAAAGTAAACAGAGAAAAACAATAGTAAAACTCATGCATTCATACTGTTTATTTCTGCTGTAAAACAAAGTTGGAAACAACAGGAAATTGATTGCCTAAAGGAAAATTTAAATTAATTATAATGGCTTAAGTATTATGTGAGCAGTAATAAAACTGAAAATGAATGCCCTTTGTTGTAGGACTTTGAGCCAACTGTTATTTTCATTGAATAATTTCTGATTTATTTATCTAGTCAATCAGAAATCAGCAGTTATCCTTAGAAATATGTCACATATTCAATTATCTCCAAGCGTGAATTATCAAGAGATCTCAGTGAAATTTCCAAATAGAAAGCTATATCTATGAAAGTCAAAGTGAATTGTGAATACAGGCTTCCATTGTCTATAAACAATGATCACTTGAGAATTAGCTGTTCACTAACATGCTTCATTTATTAAGCCAACAGTAAATATTATTTAACATGAAAATAATTTTTCAGTTTTACTTTTTTGGATACTAGATTCTTGTCTGATGTTTAGTTCTGAAACATATCCCTAATCCAGAAAGTGTCATTTCTATGCATGTCCAAATATACTATGAGGGGTAAAATGATTAAAATGCTCCCAGAGGGATTATAATCTGAAGGCAATTTCTTCTCCTTCTCCTTCTCCTTCTTCTTCTCCTTCTCCTTCTCCTTCTCCTTCTCCTTCTCCTTCTCCTTCTCCTTCTCCTTCTCCTTCTTGACAGGTCTCACTCTGTAGCCCAGACTGGAATGCAGTGGTGCGATCTTGTCTTACTGCAATCTCCACCTCCCAGGCTCAAGCGATTCTCCTGCCTCAGCCTCTCGAGCAGCCGATTATAGGCGTGTGCCACTACCGCCCGGCTAATTTTTATTCTTTTAGTAGAGACGGGGTTTCACCATGTTGGCCAGCCTGGTCTTTAACTCCTGACCTCAAATGATCCACCCGGCTCGGCCTCCCAAAGTGTTGGGATTACTAGCATGAGTCACCGTGCCCAGCCCCAATTTCTTCTTGTAGAAGAATAGATTACATCAACCTGAAACTTCTTTAAGAGTCAAGATGATGAAGCTCTTCTTGCAACGTTGGGTGATTAGGGTGATGACTGTAATTTACTTTTGAGTTTTCAAACATTTTATTGACCTAAACTATAAGTAAAGATGACTGCTCAGAGAAGCCAGTGAGTATCAGAGTGGAAACACATGCCTCTTATCTCACGCCCTGAAAAAAAGTGAGGATTAAGTATGTTAACTTCTTAGACTGTAATTTCTTACTGAATATTAGTTTTCCACAGTGCACATTTTTATGTAAGGAGAGGAAAAATCCATTTTCAAATCCAAGTCACATTTCTCTCTGAGTAATCATATTATTAATATCAGTTAAGGAGTATTTTATTTAAGGCAACAAGTGTTAAAAAATAAATTTCTAAGTGTGTCATGTTTCAAACACGATAGAAAATTATTTCTTGCTCATTTACAAAACTGGTACTCTCGGTTGGTAACTCTTTTCAAAGCAATAATTCAAGGACTCTAGCTTATTTCCTCAACGTCTATGGAATCCTCATCGGTGGCTTCTAGGGTCACCATGCTTATCTGTATCCGGCTGAAGAAATATGGAGAACTGTGCCTGGAAAGTTTTCAAGGGTCAGTCCTGGAATAAATGCGTTTATTTAAAACTCAGTCACATGACCATACCTATCTGCCAAGCTTCCAGAAAATATAATCCCAATGCATGCCTAGGAAGAAGATAAAATAAGTTTGATGAATAGTTACCCAGTCTCCACCACAACAGCAGAAGCCCGTTCTGTTTAAGATTCAGAGATCAACAAAATAAACTCAGTAGGCAGGAGGCATAGAGAATGTTGGAAGTCCAATAGCAGGTTAATTAAAGCATCCTGGCAGGGCGCGGTGACTCACCCCTCTAATCCCAGCACTTTGGGAGGCCGAGGCGGGCAGAACTCGAGGTCAGGAGATCCAGACCATCCTGGCTAACACGGTGAAACCCCGTCTCTACTAAAAATACAAAAACTTAGCCAGGTGTGGTGGTGGCACCTGTAGTCCCAGCCACTCGGGGCTGAGGCAGGAGAGTGGCGTGGACCCGGGAGGCGGAGGTTGCAATGAGCCGAGATCGCGCCACTGCACTCCAGCCTGGGCGACACAGCGAGACTCCATCTCAAAAAAAAAAAAAGAAAAGCATCCAATCAGTCTCCAACACTCGAGAATTATTTGTGAGATTCTTATAGAACTAAAATCTATTAAAATCTGTCACTAGCTAGTTCCTCTGTCTTTTCTTTCATGGTACCTGAGACTTTGAAAAATAAAAGGTTATGAATTGTAGGCATTCCATTTTTTTCTGTATTGTATGCATGAAACCATCAAAGAAAGAATTCTTTCTACCTGTGTATATCCATGCCTCCTCTAAGAGATCTCAGGTCCCATGACAATGCCACCACTACTCCTCCTCCTCTGCAAGGGTAATGAAGAGGGTATTTCAGTGGAAGCAATATATTATTTTCCCTCTATTGGATTATGACTTGAAAGAATGACATTCACACATTTGTGAACCTGTTCATGCCCCACTTCAGTTATCAATATTATTCCTCATTGCTTCCCTGCACATGTAGGCTAATATCCTCACTCACCTTTTCTATTCTTGCACCCCTTCCATGCAGGCAAAAGATTATACAGTTTTCAACCCTCACTGATCACATCCCAAACTCCCTCCGCTTTGATGACTTGTAGTGGAGTCAGTGTCTCTGTACTTCTTTCATCCATAAGACTTTGAGTTCTCATTAAACTGTGAAGTCAGAGCTTATTACATTTTTATCTTTGCATCCCTAGTACCTAGCAAAATGTCTGCCAGTGGCCACATGCTCAGAAATTATTGGTAAATGATTTGAAGATTTTCACTGACTATGCTGGTCTACCCTGTTCTGAAATTCACATCAAAACCCACATGTTGAGAGTTTTCATTATGACAAAAATATACTATGGTAAACATCTTGAATGTAGTGTTAGTTATGACGGTATATACAGTTTCTAAAATTTCTCCATATGCACATTGAAGATGAATACATTTTATTACTTGTAAATTCTTAAGAGATGTAATTTTAAAAAGAGCTACTGAAATGCTAAACAAGAGAGAAAAATGTCCCTTGAGATTCTTGCTATTGAGTTGATGACCAAATTCAGGCACTTGGGGAGTAGCTGACCTTCTCTTATAGAAGGAGCCCTCCTCTGTGCCCTCATTATAAAACGGAGCCTCCCAACATTAGATTTTCTCTTGAAGAGCCCTTTGGACTGTTGTTGTGCCTGGAGAGCTATTGCAGAATCTCTTTGATAGCTTTGCTTTTGACGGTTTTCTCTGGAGAAAGGTCTAATAGAAGAAAACAGTTACCCTTTTCCATCCTTCACTTTAAAAAAAAAAAAGTCTCCCTTTTAATACGATTTTCTAACTCTGTAGCTTCTTTGTGTCATTTTGTTCCCACAAGTGTTCATATATGCTTTTAGTTCACATCCATTTCCACACATAATCTGAATGTTTCTTACACCATAGGGAAGGTGTTAGAGACTGGATACTTACATAATATTGTTTAGGGGTTGGGGAAGAGGGAGACTCTATTCCTCAAAACAAGGAACACAAAATTAAAAATATAAAACATGGTATAAAAGTAAATATTGGCCGGGCGCGGTGGCTCACGCCTGTAATCCCAGCACTTTCGGAGGCTGAGGCGGGTGGATCACTAGAAGCTGGGAGTTTGAGACCAGCCTGACTAACATGGAGACACCCCATCTCTACTAAAAATACAAAATTAGCCAGGCGTGGTGGCACATGCCTGTAATCCCAGCTACTCGGGAGGCTGAGGCAGGAGAATCGCTTGAACACGGGTGGCAGAGGTTGTGGTGAGCGAAGATCACGCCATTGCACACCAGGCTGGACAACAAGAGTAAAACTCCGTCAAAAAAAAAAAAAAGGAAATATTTATCTATAGTGAGACAAGTAATGAAAAGAAAAACATGGAGCCTTGGACACATAGGTCCATTTCTTCTAGGAGCTTTCGGTAATTTACCAGAAATGCTTCCACAGAAGTACTTATGATTTAAAGACTGGTATCTCTTTCACCCAGAACTTTCTCTAAGTCCTTCTACCAAAATTATCTCAAGTTGATTATAATTTAAATGCAAAACATAAAACTATAAACTTTTAGAATATAACATTGAGGCATGTTTTTGAGTCCCAGGGCCTAGTGACATGTTCTCAGACATGATACCAAAAGCATAATCCATAAAGGAAAAAAAAAAACAATTAATTGGACTTTATCGAAACTAAAAATATTTCATCTATGACAGTAAACAAAATGTATGTATGCACAACAATCTGTATGTGATTGTTCACGACAGTTTTATTTTCAATGGCCCTAAATTGGAAAATCTAAAATACTCCTCAATAAGTGAATAAACAGATCGCGGCACATCTATATCATGAAATACTGCTCAGCAAAATCAAAACAAGACCTAACAACAATAAGAACAACAAAACGTGTTGTTAGATGCACCAACGTGGATGGATCTCAAGGGCATTACGCTGAGTGAAAAAAGCCAATCTCATAAGGTCATGTAATGTATGGTTCCACTATACAACCTTCTTGAAATATAGACAGTACAGGGATTGGAAACAGATTAGTGGTGGTCATGGGTTAGCCATGGCTGTAGTGCAGGGAGAGTATGGGTATGAGATAGAACAGTTTTGCATTTAGATTGTGGTATTGCCTATACCTTACACATGTGATAAACTGATATAAACTATATATATATGTTGTATCAATGTAAATTTCCTGGTTTAAATAGTGTGCTATAGTTATGTAAAATGAAATCATGGCAGAAACTTGATGAAAAGCACCCAGGACCTCCCTATCTTTGCACCTTCTAGAGACTTTATAATTATTTCAAAATAAAAAAATTAAAGCATAGATATGTAAGTTAGCACTTACACAAGTGGATTACTTTATTACTTCCGGGATATGTACAAATTTGAGTCCTCTTAGTCTCTCCATAATGTTACATGAGGTTGTTCTAACATAAAAAAGAAAAAACTACTTACAGAGCATTTTTAAAAATGAGAAGAAACTACTGCTGGTTTGTAGAGGACTAGATCCTAATCAGTAAGTAGAAAAATCAGTTAAGATTCTAATCATCTTTATTTTATCTTGGAACGCACACGATTCTTGTTTTATTTTTTACTTTTTAGAGACAGTGTCTCGCTCTGTCACCCAGGCTGGAGCACAGTGGCATGAACACAGCTCACTGCAGCCTCCACATCCCAGGCTCATGCGATACTCCAACCTCAGCCTCCTGAGTGGCTGGGACCGCTGGAATATGGCACATACTTGGCTTTTTTTTTTTTTTTTTTTCTTGTAGAGACGAGGTCTCACTATGTTGCCCAGGCTGGTCTCAAACTCCTGGGTTCAAGCAGTTTGCTTGCCTTCCAGTCTCCCAAAGTGCTGAGATTATAGGTGTTAGCCACCACACCCAGCCTATGATTATTATTTTATTCATTAGTCTTTATCAATATTTAAAAGAAGATCTATCTTGCACATGTGCACTATTATACCTTACACATAAATGAGTTTGAAATGGTAAAACAGCAAACCTCTAGACTACAAAAGCCAAAGACATGTATTTGATACTTGAAAATAGAAAATACTATAGGCAATGACTTTTGCAAAATAGTGAGATATTTTCAGGTAACATTTATTTTGAAGGATTTGTTTTCCTACCAATGCAATGATAGCCTTTTCCCCCCTCTCACCACCATCTCATTTGCTGAGATGAGTGAGCAGAGAGAGGGGACAAATGGATATACAGATATATGGGGGCCGGGGGGAAAGAGAGAGAAACTGTGTTTTCTGGGGTAGGCACAGGTAATGGTAACAGACACCTGTCCAAAGTACACACATATATTTCTATAGTCCTAGTTTTGCACACGTATTACTCTAAAATGATGGCATTTTCTATCAATCTGCTTCGTAGCAAATACTGAGGAAAAACCAATCACTGGATCCAGGAGCCAAGAGCTAACAGAGATTCTGCTTTGTGTGTGAGCATTTAACTACTGTAGATGGAGACCTGCACGTATTTAAATTGAATATCAGTCCTGTGTAAAGAGTGATTATTCTGATGCTTCTCCGCATCAAATATAAAGTTATCATGGAGTCCAAAGACCATCAATAGAGGATTACTCATAGCCCATCTAATTTTGGAAAACAATAGAGGAGTTTTCTGGTGTGAGGCAAACAGCCTGCTGTTTTCTTTGCCTGGAATGCATTTTCCTCCTGTTCTATATGCTTCACCTCCACTCCCTTACCTACTTAATACCCACTCATGGCTCAACATTTGCTCAGCTGGTGTTTACCTACAATGCTTTCTTATTCCTTAGGTGAAAATAACTACTCCATCCTCCACTGCCCAGTCAGAGTTAAGCAGAACTTCTTTTTATTTTTATTTTTCTTTTTAGGAATATAGAGTCGTTAATGTGGTCAGAATTAAGTTGCTATCAGTTTAAAGTAGCCTGTTGTAAGTGTATTTTATATAAGCCTCATAGTAATCACAAGCAAAATCTATATTAGATACAGAAAAGATATTTTTAAAAAAGATTTTAGGCCAGGCACAGTGGCTCATTCCTGTAATCCCAGCACTTTGGGAGGCCGAGGTGGGTGGATCACCTGGGGTCAGGAGTTCAAGACCAGCTTGGCCAACATGGTGAAACCCCTTCTCTACTAAAAAAATACAAAAATTAGCTGGGCATGGTGGCACGTGCCTGTAATCCCAGCTACTCGGGAGGCTGAGGCAGGAGAATCGCTTGAACCCGGCAGCTCTCTCTGTCTCTCTCAGTCATTCTCTCTCTCTTCCTCAAAGCTGTAACAAAATTCCATAAGGAAAGGAATTTCAATGTGTTCGTATTTGCCTCCATAGAATCTAGTATAATGCTATGTGTACATACATACACATACGCATGTACATAGCACACACACACTTATATACACAGGGCTTGCATAGAGGAATAAATTCTGCTTTTAAATTTTCTATTTAAAAAGATACTTCAAAATTCCCTTCAAATTTGATGAAACCAAAAGCTTTGATTTACCCAGACTTTGAGGGTTTTTCTTCTATGGGACATACAATTACTCCATAGTGACACGTCCGAAGATAATTTTCATATTCTCAGAGGAGGCTGAAGGTAGGATTTTGTGAATCTTTGATAATAGTTACATGAATATTGAATGTTTGCATATTGAACTTGCATGTTCTATTAATACCATCTCTGGAAACAGGGTCATTTGGTTATACCAAGTTTTTTGTATTTATTTATTTATTTTAAGAATATCTATTTAAATATATGTAACTAGAACTACTGGCAGATAACTTAGATCTATATGGAAATTATGAATAAACAAAAGTAGATGTGAATGAAGCCAAGAAACTCCTAGTGTTATAACACAAAATCTTTACTCTAGCCTTGTTTAGAACCAGTTACAGGTGTGATTTTACTCTTTTTGTGCAGTGGTCCACTTTGTCAGTCTGATTTAAAAAAAAAAATCAGAAAACACCCTCCTCAGAGTAATATAATGTCATTAAATAGGTAAAATGAAATACATAGGTTTACAGAGAGAAACAAATCATATTGAAAGCCGATTTTAACTAAGGAGGCAGGAAACAGGATTACCTTTTTTAAAAAATTTTTTTGGTTAAGCAAACTTATCTTTCCTAACATCTAATACTTTTCAAATTTGTCCATGTTTGTTTGCTGCTTATGAAAACCAAAATAAGCAATTTTTTCCTGAATAATTTCATCATGACCTTATTCTCGTAATGAAAAAAAACAGAACACTAAAGCTAGGGTTAACAGATAAAACATAGAACATAGCTTAATTGAATTTTAGATAACGAATTAAAAAAATAGTATAAGTATGTACCAAGTATTGCATGGGATTCTCTTACTAAAAATTTGTTATTTATCTCAAATTCAAATTTAAATGGACATTCTGTATTTTTATTTGCTAAATAGGCAACCCTTCAAAAACCAGTCTATGGTTAACAAATGTTAGCGGTCAAATTGCTGTGATCATGCCCTAAGCAAGTAGAATCAGATCTACTAAGATTCTTATTTTATCTCTGCCTGACAAATATTAGCTTTATAGGTTGGTTTCAGAGCTGTTCCTACATCATATTTTATGAGTTTTGGGAAGGCAAATCTTTGCTAAAATAAGACTTAATTCTGTGCTTTAATGTTTTATTGATGATAATATAAAAGTGGTAAGAAAAGAATACTTCACTTTTGCAAAAGGCAATTGAAGATACTGACTGATATTTTTCCCAAAAGTCTGTCTAGTTGTAGTGCCAGGAAGAAATATCTCTTCCTAGATTATCTACTGAAATTCCTTTTATCTGCAAGAAAGCGTCATTCACTACCTTTTCTCTTTCGCCTTTCTGCAAAAGACTAAGGGTTCAGATAATAATGTTTAATAGTTATTAAAGTGAACTTATCCGTCCTTCTGTTAAAACATTTTGAGACATGTCCACATTTTATTTTCATTTTAACTATCTTATTTTATTCACATTATTATTCTAAGCCCGATCAATTTTTACAAAATGATCAGATTATAAGTCCTAAATGAAATGCCACTAATTTGAATCATATTCAGAATGTAATTTGTTAAGTAAGAAATTGTACAAGAAATGTGATAGATCGTGCAAAAATTATAGGTCTTAAATCCTACATATCTCTAATCAAATGATTTTAATACTAATTTTCATTACAATTAAAGGATTCAGTAAGGATTGTAAGTACTTTCGATTATGCTGAAGACTCGGAACAAGTTCTGATATTTTAGCATAGATGACAGGATGCATGCAATGTATCAGCATGTAAAATGAAGGAAAGATAGAAAAACAGTCACGGCAATTTTGTGCAGTAGTACTATCATGCTGCTGTGCACGTAAAACAATGTAATCACACATAACGTAGTAATAATGCTTACTTATTGCTAGAAAAACAGGATTTTAATTATTTTAATGATAAATCTGCTTTATAATTAGGCGGAAAAGCAAGCTGTGAAAAAGCAACTTTAGTACTTAATTCTAGTGTTACTTTCAAAAACAAACAAATAAAAAACTGAAAAACAAACGAACACAAAGACATGCTGAAATGTTCCTTTTAGAGTATTACAAGCCGTATCGTGCTTTGTAGTTTACAAGTTTTATACCCATGCCTGAATGCATTTTGATCTCAAAGCATCTTTTCGGGTAGGTGTGGCAGGCATTATTGTTCATTCCTACAAATAGAGTTTAAAATTTTTAAGAAAATCATTTTAGTACTTTATTGAAAATGCTATATTTGCAGCCTTAACTCTTGATGTTTGTAAAACATTGAATTTTATTGATTGTAAGATAAATTTATTTCAACTGGATTGTTTACAGTCAATAAACTCTAAAATCATGTCACGGAGGTAGAGTCAGATTATGGTCGCCATTTACCTGTGTATGTGCAAACCTCAAAAACCTCAGTCTTCAAACTTGGAGAATGAGCGTTCTTGTGGAAGATTATTCTTCAGAGATGATAGTGGAGTACTCTTTAAAACCCTAGGTACCAAATTGCTGGAGAAGTGTTTGAAGGATGTGATGGATCCGATATGTTTTACCAGCATACTATAAGTTGAAATCAAAAGTTGACTGGTCTTACATAATTGCAAAGTCAGATGTCAGATGCCAACATCAAAAGCTCTTCGAAAATATCACATAACCAATGCTCTTTGTAACCCAAGGGATGACAGTGTGTGGAAAAGCACAAACGTCAAGAACTCTAAACCTAAAAGTTATTTAGACAAGTTAAATTCCAAATGTGAAGCAATTATAGACTGTTAATATATTTGCCTTGTAAATTTGTATGTATATGCATGATAAAAATCTATCACTAATTAAGAGTAAAAAACTTGCAACATATATAAGCTTTCTAGATATTAAAATGCGTATCATTTAATTGAATAGATGTTTTCCCTCTTGTTACATAGAATAAAGTGTATCTATCGAATAAAGACGTGTGAGATTTGAGTAATACTGTGCTAAATACTTACTATCTTGAGTCCTGGTTTGGAGCTATTTTGTCCCATTTATCTGTCAATTCTTTCACTAGTACCACAACATTTCAATTATTTTATGCCTATAGAGCATGCTAACATTTTATGGTAAGATATTATTTCTCTATTATTCTTCATTTGCAAAATTCACTTGGCTATTCTTTCATATTAGTTTTTCAAATGTAACTGCAGAATTAGAATGCAGAATTGCTTCAAAAGCACTCCACACTGCACAGCAAGTGAGACTGCATTGGAGTCATGAGCAGCAGGCCTTTTCCACCCTTGGGATCTAGAAACACAAGATGCCTTTCCATTTCTTCTGTTTTTCAAAGGTTACTGTGTTTGGGAAAGAAGTTTTTTCCTTTTTTTTTCTGCTCTGGGCTATATATCTTTCGTGTTAACTTTATTCTCTGATAGATTATTTCTTCTGCTTATTGCTGAAAGATGAACAACACATTTTATGAAGATTTGTGTGAGAATAGCGGATGAAAATTTTGGTAGATATTAGCATTTGTTTATTTGGAAACACACGCTTAGAGAACATTCCCACTCTGACCAGACTAGAAATCTGAGGTTTGACAAGGGTGATTTAATTTCACACCTTTTCCCTCTCTGTCTCTCTCTCTCTCTCTGTAAAGAAAACAGTCATCAGCATAAGATTTAAAATCTTAAATGTACAATATGTTTGACTCATCTGATATATTCCACCTTTGCTGCAATGACCTTCAATACAGTAAAAATACCACACTCATGCATTAGAATCATCCGTGCAAACTAAAGTGTATAAGTGTAAAATTTTAAAGAAATCACCAACTTCAAATAATTTGTTTTGAAAGAAAGAAAAGGAATTTGCAGTAATACCTGAAACATTTAAACTGATGTTTTTTAAAAATATGCTGTTAAAAATATGAATATTTTCGAAACAATCTGAGATGACTGAATTATAAATTGTGTAAAAGGCAATTTAGAATTTTTAAATTATCAATGTATGTAAAATATAGGATTTGTTGCATCCTTAAATTATTGCTTATTTTTTAATAGCACAAAATAAAGCAAAGGCTGTGTTTCAGATCAATGTTAGTTTTTACTCTTATCTATATACAATTGGTAAATGAGGAAAATGTCAGTGACAAATCTAAAATGAAAATAAAATATGATTTTTAAATAAATTGTGCAATAATTTTTCTTTTGAAATTATGAACAATATAAATATTTTATCATAGTTTTCTTTAGTTTTCAAAATATCATATTTGTGAATATAATCCATTTAATCATAAAAAATTATAAATGACTAATGATACAAGAAAAAAGGAAATAGAGAAGATGCTATTGTAAAAAAAGTTGAAAAGCAGTGTTTTCCTGCTATTTAACGTTGAAACAGAAAACTTTTTTTGTTGCAATGATTCTTTAGTATAATACCAAAATTCTGAAGAGAACGTTTTCAGGCTACCATATCACCACATCAGCATAGCCAGAGACCAATCAAACAGTGAGCTCTAAACTATCTTTACTATATTGAAAACTCCAGCATACTATCTTTACCAAGGTAAATTATCCCTGTTATGACAAGTTTTTGTTTTCCTAAGTGAAAATTTAGAAAACTAGAGGTCATTTAGTTTAAAAAAGTAGTTGAAATACAATTCGTTTCTCGTATGTATCTTAAACTGTTGTTTCAAACAAACTTCCTTATGCAGTGCTGCTATCTTTTAATTCCCTCCACATTTTTCATTGAACCATCTTTTTAATTTTTCTTTTTTCTTTTTTTGAGATGCAGTCTCACTTTGTAGCCCAGGCTGGAGTTCAATGGCGTGATCTCAGCTCACTGCAACCTTTGCCTGTCAGGTTCAAGCCATTCTCTTGCCTCAGCATCCAAGGAGCTGGGACTAAAGGCATGGGCCATCACACCCTGCTAATTTTTGTATTTTTAGAAGAGACGGGGTTTCACCATGGGCAGGCTGTTCTAGAACTCCTGACCTGAGTGATCAGCCCACCTCGGCCTCCCAAAGTGTTGGATTACTGGTGTGAGCCACCGCGCCCGGCCAACTAGTTTTAACTAGAATATTACCTTCAGCCTGGCAGTTAAACAATTCAATCCAATAGTTACATACCTTAAGAACATTTAGAGAAAACACCATAAAATTATTAAAACTTCGAGCAAAAATAATTCCCATGATTAGAGATACGAAAGTCTGGCATTAACTAAGTTGAGAAAGAGCAGTTGGAACAGTCTGGAGAATAATAGGAGATGTTATGTTGCAAGGTCATTGAACAGATGGTTCTGCATTTTTTTTTTTTTTTTTTTTTTTTTTTGAGACGGAGTCTCGCTCTGTCGCCCAGGCTGGAGTGCAGTGGCCGGATCTCAGCTCACTGCAAGCTCCGCCTCCCGGGTTCCCGCCATTCTCCTGCCTCAGCCTCCCGAGTAGCTGGGACTACAGGCGCCCGCCACCTCACCCGGCTAGTTTTTTGTATTTTTTTAGTAGAGACGGGGTTTCACTGTGTTAGCCAGGATGGTCTCGATCTCCTGACCTTGTGATCCGCCCATCTCGGCCTCCCAAAGTGCTGGGATTACAGGCTTGAGCCACTGCGCCCGGCCGGTTCTGCATTTTTATAGTTAACACTACTAATTGGAATGGATTTAAAATTTAGCAAACACTGAGTTCTTCAAGTGCCAATTGTTAAGAAAGAGAGGCATACATTCTTTCTAAGTGGCTTAGTGGTCGTACCTGATTATTATGGGCTGGATGTGGACTGCATAATAAGACATAAAATTGATAAGAGGTACCATGGCCTGATAATGGTACTCATTTTTTATGTGTATGCATAATTTAAGCTATGTTTTTCACTCACATGTTCTAATCACTTTGCATTTTTTCTCCTGTACTGTGTAGGATTTGAGAGGTGAGGTGAAAGGAAGAACCCAAACAAAGAGATTGTTCTTAAAGGCATGTTAGGGTCCTTTGGGTTAATTATATGAGGTTGGCTGACAGCACCTGATAAGACCGTTGAGGTCATTCTGTTGTTGACATCTCTTCAATCTCAATACTCCACGAAGCAAAGGCCAAGACAGACAGAGCTTTTCCACTATCTTTATAGCACAAACTGCTATGCTGAAGAGAGAAGATACACACTCTCTCTCTCATTCTTACACCCCCACAAAACCTGAGAAGCCCAAAATGCCACACACTTTGTTGATGACAAGGTCAGCACGATACCTTAGAACCATTCATTTCTTTCCACTCCGCTTCCCTTTCAATATGCAATTTTAACATCATAATTTTTACCACCAGAATTTTACAAAATGTCTGCTAATTGCTATGTGTCCAAAAAGGAAACCAAAAGAAAATGGTATTTTGCTTTAGACATTAACAAAATGTGAAGGGTAAATGAAGCTATGTCTTAATAGGATGGGAGATGCACAGGAGCAGGGCAAGAAACAGTATGCAAGACTGAACTAGTCACTAGAACTAGTCACTAGTCTCACTAGTCTCACGTTCTCTAGTTGATGACATCATGCAGCCCTATCAATAATAAATGAATACATATTTATTGAGTGCTTATTAAGACCTCCACAAAGCTCTGCCTCTGTATGAACAAGTGAGATGAAAGCACTGTTCTCACAGGAAGATTATAAAGCATCTGGGGGAAACATTAATGCACGACACAGATCATAAGAGACAAACTTCGTAGTAAAAACGGTAAAGAACACATGAGTTCCTCCAGTGCAGGGGTCCCCAACCACCGGGCCGTGGACCTGGTACCTGTAGTGGCCTGTTAGGAACAAGGCTGCGCAGCAGGAGGTGAGCAGTGGTGAGCCAGGAAGTTTCATCTGTATTTACAGCCGCTCCCCATTGCTCCCATTACCACCTGAGCTTGGCTTCCTGTCAGATCATCTGTGGCATTAGAGTCTCACAGGAGAATGACTCCCATTGTCAACTGTGCATGCAAACGATCTGGGTTGTGCATTCCTTGTGAGAATCTAACCGGCTGAGTGTCATGACTCACCCCTGTAATCTCAGCACTTTGGGATGCTGAGTCTGGTGGATCATTTGAGGTCAGGAGTTCGAAACCAGCCTGACCAGCACGGTGAAACCCTGTCTCTATTAAAAATACACAAATTAGCTGGGAGTGGTGGTGCATGCCTGTAATCCCAGCTACTCAGGAGGCTGAGGCAGGAGAATGGCGGGAGCCTGGGAGGCGAAGGTTGCGGTGAGCACAGATCACACCACTGCTCTCCAGCCTGGGTGACAGAGCAAGATTCTGTTAAAAAAAAAAAAAAAAAAAGAGAGAGAGAGAGAGAGAATCTAACTAACGCCTGATGATCTGATGTGGAGCAGTTCCATCTTGAAATCATAGCCCTACTGCCAAGGTTCATGGGAAAATTGTCTTTCATGAAACCTGTCCCTGCTGCCAAAAAAGGCTGGGGACTGCTGTTCCAGAGGACTGATAGTGCATGACCATTAATCTGTGTCATGGGAGAATAAAGTTTTTTTGTTTGATTGTTTTTTATTTTATTTTATTTTTTGGAGCCCCCTTCTGGACAAGAAGGAAATGGATAGATGAAAAATATGCCTTATGCACAGAACCAAGACTGGAAGGGTGGAGGTGGAATCAAATGTTCCTGCAGTTGGTAAACCACCGTAGTTTGGAGCACTTTGGCATGTATCAAAGGAAAGCCAGGATAGTGTGGTTAGGAATCCATACTCTGTAAGTAAAATCTGCTCGTGCCATTTGGCAGGCTTAGTTCAATTATTTTGAATGTTATAAAAATAGAGATGGAGGAGAAAAAAAGATTTCAAAGTTGGAAATGAAATAGGAAGAATGTTCAGGCAGAGATTGAGGCAAGAAGAGAGTAGAGCCCAGGCAGAGCTTATCAATGTGAATCAGTCTCACCATAGGTCCTAACCTCCCTGTTGGTAAAGCAACGGCTCAACCAGAGACCAGAATCGCAGGTTCCTGAAATTGAAGGACCCAGGGAAGTCATCTTGTCAAGCTTCTGCATCTCTTGTATCTCATGGCTCCTACTGACTGGTCATACTTCCTAAAATTCTGAGATTTAAAAAATGCTTACAATAAATTATTTTTTCTGTTAAATTGCTCAGTCAGCATTGGCTTTTTTATTTGTTTGTTTGTTTTGAGACAGTCTTATTCTGTCGCCCAGCCTGGAGTACAGCAGCGTGATCTCAGCTCACTGCAACCTCCACCTCCCTGCTTCAAGTGATTCTCCTGCCTCAGCCTCCCAAATAGTTGAGATTACAGGCACCCGACAAAACACCTGTCTAATGTTTGTATTTTTAGTAGAGACGGAGTTTCACCATGTTGGCCAGGCTGGTCTTGAACTCCTGACCTCAATTGACCCACCCTCCTTGTCCTCCCAAAGTGTTGGGATTACAGGCGTGAGCCACGCATTGGCTTCTCTTGTTTCTTTCAAAGTGAAACGTTGCATACCCACCACAGGAAATTCTTTAAATTTGAACTTCAGTAATTCCAAGAAGTCTGCATCTGAAACAGCTATCACCAGATGGAGTTTTATTAATGGCCCTGCGAGACTAAACAAAAATCTGTGGGCCCTTAGAACTAGTTCAGTGAACTGGGAATGAGATGAGTTTTGGTTGCTAAAAACATAAACTTATTACCACTCTATGATATTATTTTTCCACACTGGCTTTTAGTAAATATGAAGCCACAGGCCAGGTGTGGTGGCTCACTCCCGTAATCCCAGCATTTTGGGAGGCCTAGGCAGGCGGATCACCTGAAGTCAGGAGTTTGAGATCAGCCTGACCAATATGGCGAAGCCCTGTCTCTACTAAAAATACAAAACAAAATTAGCCGGGAGTGGTGGTGAGCACCTGTAATTCCAGCTATTCAGGAGGCTGAGGCAGGAGAATTGCTTGAACCCGGGAGGTGGAGGTTGCGGTGAGTGGAGACCATGCCACTACACTCCAGCCTGGGCAACAAGAGCAAAACTCCACCTCAAAATAAATAAATAAATAAACAAATATGAAGCCACAAAAACATGGATTAAAGCAAGATTCCTACACATAATCTTAGGGAAAGTTAAAACAAACGAGGATTCTAAATAGTCCCCAAAATGTATATTAATTTACAATTAATTTATTCAGAAGTTTTACTTGAAAACTTTCCTCTAGCATGTATAACTCTTCTTATTTATGTTGTTAAGTGTCGTGGTATATATTTAAATCACAGTTATTTGGAATAACAAGTTTGTTTTCACTTATAAACACTTCTGATGTATTAATATCATCTGCTTTTTACCTGCTAATAGTAGGAACATTAACAGATAGATTTCGATATCTTGTCTCGTTAACACCAAACAATGGGTGTTAAGATTTTTTTTAAAAAAATTCCTTGTTCTTATGATTATATATATGTTATATATTATATATAATATACTTAATTTATAACATATTGTATATAGTGTATAATTTTCAAAGACAAAAACAATTGAGTAAGAGATAGACTCTCTTCTTTATAAGTTCATCAGTTTCAAATAATCTTGCATTTATTACCCTCCCTTTTTATTGTCGTGTTTTTTTGTTTGTTTGTTTGTTTGTTTGTTTTTTGAGACGGAGTCTGGCTCTGTCTCCCAGGCTGGAGTGCAGTGGCGCGATTTCAGCTCACTGCAAGCTCCACCTCCCGGGGTCACGCCATTCACCTGCCTCAGCCTCCGGAGTAGCTGGGACTATAGGCGCCCCCCACCTCGCCTGGCTGTTTTTTTGTATTTTTTAGTAGAGACGGGGTTTCACCGCGTTAGCCAGGATGGTCTCGATCTCCTGACCTCGTGATCCGCCCGTCTCGGCCTCCCAAAGTGCTGGGATTACAGGCGTGAGCCCGGCCTATTGTCGTGTTAATAGAGCAGTTTTAAATACAGCTGAACTTAAAATCAAAATGTATTACTTTTCCGTTAGTTCATAGTAAGTTACCACAAGGCCTGGACCCTTTTTTAAAGGGTTTGCCTGATTAGGTCAGGCTCATTCAGGATAATTTCCACTTTGATTAATTCAGAGTCAGCTCATAAGAGTTCCTAATTACATCTTTAAAATTCTTTCACCTCTGCCAAATTCTATTCCCTAGAAATAAGTCACAAGTTCTGTCAGTACTCAAGGTAGGATGTGGGTGCGGAACGAGGTCATACATAGGTGCCGGTACTAAGGTGTGACTATCACAGATGTCATCATGGAATTCTCATTACCACAGAAGAACTAATTCAGCAGCACTATTTTACCCCGAACATAGTAGCTCTCATTTCTAACTTCTCTCCTGTCTGAGCTACTTGTGACGTAATGAAAAGGAAAAGGAAGAGCTAATTGCAAACTTAACACATCTATAAAAATTTTTGTGTGAACAGAAGACCAAGGATCAAAAGAATTGAGAAAATAAAATAACTTTACTCGAAAAAGAAGTTGCCATGAAATCTGATCACAGAAGAATTGGCTGATCAAATAAAAACATAATGTATATTTTAAGGAAACAATGCAAAATTATCAAGGTTACCAAGTATACATCCATCTAAGAATTTGATGGATTTTTATGTTTGCTTATTTTAAAGAAAAATCAATTTGTAAGAATTTCAAAACAGCAAAAATGCTTCACATTGTACTTATATTAGATTGACATTAATTAAATGATGCCTACTGATTCCTTAGAACTCTATCCATGTAACATGAATACTCTTATTAATGTCTTAGAAAGTTTACCTGTATCATTAAACCCCTTTATTAAACCTCTTTGATTCTCCTTAATTTTTTTACTGTGCTCAGACAGTTGAATTAACCATATTTTGTTATGATACAAAAACTCAGTTCCTGTTTATTGTTTTAACTTCGTGCTCTTTGTAAGTTAAATGGCTCTCACATTATATTGCCAAAGTCATTAGCATTATCTAAGTTCCTCTAAACTTTATTTCTGTGACAATAATGAGGAAGAAATACTGCTTTCTCAAATGACATTATGACTTCTTTGCTGTGGGGTGTATGATGTAAATTGTCACCACTATTCCCCAACTGTGAAAGGTAAAGTACAGTTTCTATCGCTTTCTTGGGTTTTAAAGCAAAACAATGTATTTGGAGGAGTTTAAAGACCTTGCTAAATATTGGTCTGTGTTAGGAAAGGTCCAAACATAGACACTATAGACTGAAGAAAGAAGACTTCAAAAGGTTAAGGACATTTTCAAGGTCATGACACTACAAAATGGCAGAGTTGGGGCACACACACAGAATTTCAGAGTCAAATTTTTAACCAATTTTACTTTTTTATATCACATTAAGGGGAATTTATTTGTATTTCCGTGTATTTACATGCTGTACAGTATTCATCTTGTAACAGCGTCACAAGATTCATCTTGTAACAGCGTTTTTTAACTGAAACATTTCATTCTATTTGAAATTTTTGTATAAATATAGCTGGAATTAAAATAATTACATACAACAATGTTTTTAATACTTTTAACATGTTTCTTTTAGAATAGTCTTAGATGGATCTTGCATACGTATTCTAACAATGATACAATTGATTAAAAACTAGATGAAGCTATTTCTTGAATAATTATCTTTTTAACTTGTCACATGCCTTTTATTATCTTAAGCATGTAAGATTTCCGTTGTTTGATATTAGATTTGATTTTTTGAAAATAAGCCTAAAAGTCATAGAAAACAGGCTTGGTAGTTAAAATATATAACCAGCCTGAATAATACATTTCTTTGTTTTTCCTCAAAATGATTTCATAATCATTAATTGGCCCATGGCTTACTCCTTTGGTACCATGGTGTGTAAAATCTATAACATTTCTATGAAATCATCCTCGTCTTTGGAAGATTTATTATAAACAATGACAACTGAGGTTAAAAAATGGAATAGACAGGCTTCTCTTATAATTTCAATTAGCATAATTCTTAAATATGAGAAATATTTTAATAGGTCGTGATGCTTTTATTTTAGTTTCAAATCTTCTGTGAATTACGTATTTCATCATTTCTTCATTAATGCTTTCCTCAAATTCAAATTTTACCCCCAATTTTTGGAAGATCGAGAGGAATACCTGATTTACTAATTCTCAAATTGTTTGACAGATGTATTTAATAAATATTATTCATGTTCAAGTTTTCTTTAGGATTAGTGTTTTTATTTAAATTTAATTATTAGCCACCATTTTTAAACCAGTGATTTATTTTAATGAACCAAATAACAGAGTCTTTCAAAAATTTTATTGGTTTTTTGAGTCATCACCACTCCTTATATACTCAAGATCTTCCCCTTCTTCTTAAATTTTTTTTTTTTTTTTTTTTTTTTTTTTTTTTTGCTAGTCAGATATTGTTGACTTATCTTTTTTTCTTTTTAAGCTTTGTTTGGGTGTGGGTGTGCACCTCTGTTAGAAGAAATTGACTTCACACAAATCTAGTATTGTTTCTTTCACTTAAACTTCTGTCTACAATTTTTATGTTCAACTGATATCCTTGCATCTTCTACCCCAAGAGCAACCAGCAGAGAACTTTCACAAATTATTTTCACATCACCCATTTATTTGTCTCTTTGTCTTTTGTTTGACTTTTTTTTCCTACTTACTATTGAAGAACATCCCTGTGCTCAGCTAATGCAGTTAGCTTCTCTCGCTATCCAAGAAATACAGCTCTTCAAGTTTCTCCTCTCAGCCGGGCGCTGTGGCTCATGCCCGTAATCCCAGCACTTTGGGAGGCCGAGGTGGGCAGATCACCTGAGGTCAGGAGTTCGAGACCAGCCTGCCCAACATGGCAAAACCCCTCTCTACTAAAAACACAAAACATTAGCCCGGTGTTGTGGCGGGCACTTGTAATCCCAGCTACTCAGGAGGCGGAGGCAGGAGAATCGCTTGAACCTGAGAGGTGGAGGCTGCAGTGAGCAGAGATCATGCCACTGCACTCCAGCCTGGGCAGCAAAGTGAGACTCCATGTCAAAAAAAAAAAAAAAAAAAAAAAAAAAGGTCTCTCCTCTCAATTTATCTTAAATGAAGATTTTCATCAGCATACAAACATGTTTTAAGTAATCTTCTCTTCAAAATATCAACATAACAACAACCCATGCTTCCAGGCACTGAATCAATCTTAATGGAGATGTCTTATTTCTCTGCAAACTTTACAACAAAACTCTTAAAAAAGACATGTTAGTACTATGGGTCTAATTTTTCTTGTCTCATTTTTAATAATTTGCTCTGATTAGGCTTTTGTCTCCAACTTTCTACAAAAACTATTCTTGTCAATGCCGAAAATATTAATGCCTCCTCCTCACCGAGTCTCATGCTTAGTCCTCATGTTTCTTGACTCATCTCATCAGTAGTACTTGACATTGCCGAACTATTTTCATCCTTAAAACACCGTCTGCACTTGGCTTCAGACCTTAATTGATCTTAATTTTCCTTTTACATTATGGATCACATTTGCTCTTCCCCAGCGTTCTTGAACTCCAATTGTTGACAAGCCATTCTTCTCAAGGCTTGGGCCTCTTTATCTACATTCATGGATTGCATAGTGTTTTACGCATTTAAAAATCACCCATTCAGTGACTATTCACAAATTTATATCTCCAATTCTGTCTTCTCCTGAAAGTCTCAGACTTGTATCCCAACTACTTATGTGGCATTGTAGACTAATAGGCATCTGAGTGATAAAAAATTTTCAAATCTACTGAGGTAGTTTGAAATCCTCTTAAATAAGAACTAGGCATGGCAGTCAAGCTCCTTGGGAAACTTTACCTGGAAAGTAAGTTATATATCCATACACCTGAAAAACGAAGTAACTGCGCTGGGATTTGCAACCTCTTGGGTTACTAGGGCCTATTAAAATAATAATAATAATAATAATAATAAACTCCTCCATAAGATAAGAGTTATAATTATTGATCTCTATGAATGAGATAATATATAGCAACAAACATTTATTTAAATTGATTTATAATTTAAATTTATAATGCATTAATTACAACAAAAGCTGCATTTGTTCAAAAATATTGCTAGGCATAAAAATAAATACTATTTATGAACGTTAGCTGAGGCACCATAGGCCTTTCACATATTCTGCTAATTTAAATTGAGGAAACTATTAGTAAGACTTCTGATTTATACCCAGTGAGATAATCTGCAGCCCTACAGAACTCTGTGCTGCACATTTAGATAACTACTCATAAAAAAAATTCAACACTAGAAGTCAGAAAAATCTATTCTTGTTCATTTTGCATTACTTACCAGTTATGTGACTTCGATAAAGACCCTGTGAGCTTTAGATTCTAAACGTGTAAATAGACATACTGTTGCGTGGTCTGCCTTGTAAGGTTTTTATAAGATTATATATATAAAATTAAAATTGAAAACACCTAAACGTGAAACATTATAGTTATTACTGTAGACACAGTCTAATTATTATTGTAGACACAGGTGTATTTTATTCTTCAGTTCCTATCTTGTTAGTCTTTTTTTTTTTTTTTTGACAGAATCTCACTCTGTCTCCCAGCCTGAAGTTGCAGTGGTCCAATCTTGGCTCACTGCAGTCTCCATCTCCCAGGTTCAAGCGATTCTCCTGCCTCAGCCTCCCTAGTAGCTGGAATTACAGGCACCTGTCACCACGCCAGGCTAGTTTTGTATTTCTAGTAAAGATGGGGCTTCACCGTGTTGGCCAGGCTGATCTCAAATTCCTGGCCTCAGGTTATCTACCCACCTCGGTCTCCCAAAGTGCTAGGATTACAGGAGTGAGCCCCTGTGCCCGGCCCCTATTTTGTTAGTCCTTTAAGGGACTATATAAGCATATATATAGTGGGCAACCTGGTCTCTTTCTCTACAGATTCAATTTCTAATCGCGAAGGAGGAGAAAGAAATTGAGCTGTGTCTATGGGCATATTCTTGTGAAATGAAATTCAGTGGGGTAAGGAGGAAAATATGAGGCATATCAATGGTGTAAATATTTGTATTTTGAATGGTGTAGTTGGCCAAAGGATTGACACTAGCTCCAGGTGTGTCCTACTTGGCAGTGTCAACTCAACACAGTTGGCTATATGTGTCAATTTTGTTACATATTTAAATGTACAGTATAACAGGAGTCTCAGAGGACGCTGTGATTTCTAAAAGTAAGTAGGGTAAAAATGGGCTTGTAGTTTTAGTTGTTTGTCCTCCTTTGTTCCAAATGCATACACATCAAGTTATTCTTGTGGACTGTTTTTCTTTATATGTTCTTCTGTATCCATATAGAAGAAATCATAAACTTTAACAAGATGCTAATTTAAATATCAAAAACTTGATTTAAGCCATAGCAAATACATACAAATTCATTTTTGTTTATGTCTAATTAGCGACCAACGGGGTGATGCTAATAGTGTCAGATAACTGAAGTAAACGGTATTTAGCAGCATGGGGTTCCAATAACACAGGAGAACACGGGAGCAACCTTCTAGGCTTTATTTCATTCAAGTCCATAAAGTCCCCTGTGGTTGCAGCAGTGCATATTTAAAATCAGTTAATCACATTACTCATGGGTGTTGGATACCTTTCAAAATGGTCTCTGGTAATGAGCTCTTTGTCCTGCATTGTGACAATAAATCTCTTCCATAATCTATAAAGTTCATGCAGATGATGTTTAAAGATTCCGCAAGAAAATAATTCAGGGATGTTTTACTTCCTGTTTAATTCCTACTTAAATACAATTATATACTATAAGTGCATTAATCTACATAGTCCAAAATACTTTTGTGAAATATTGTTTCATTTTATTATGATGATTTTTGCTTTTGTCTTATTCAAGTAGTTTTAAATTTTGGATGTGTTGGTGGGTATAGGAGTGACTAAAAGAGAGAAATGGCCATTGACCCAACTGGTATTTTTCATACTTTTTTTCCATTCTGTCATTGTTTGTCTTAAGTACTCTATGTTTTGTAAGCATTGATCTCATCTTTGCACACCATAGTGGTAAGGGGTATGCATATTCTTACCCATACAGCTTCTCCCCGACTTAACTGAATATATCAAACAGGAAAAACAACCCTCTTTAGCTAAAAGTCTTCATCAAGGAAATATATACGAAGTATACATATGAACACACACAAACACACACACACACACACACACACACACGGGAGTATACAACCACACATTAGAGAGTTCTGCAAACTCAAATGGCATTCTATTTTCTGGGCAATTGTAATCGTAGACATCAGACGTACACTCAAAGACTACAATGCTGTTTAAAGTTCTTCTAGGCTTTTAACCTGTGTTTATAATTCTAACAATCTTTGCATTTAGAATGCAAGGTCTTGGCATCTAACCTTTAAGATGCTGGTTTTTACCCTTCAGATGGCTTCAGACAGAGCCCTGCAGTTGTACTTCCCCATTTCATATCCTTATTGCTCATTAAGTAATAGCTGCAAGGTTTAACCGAACATAGCCTCTGGATAAGTTCTTCTTCATTCAGGGGTGTGGGAGGTGTGTACTTCCTGTTCTCAGTTCCAACTACAGGAACGTTATCTCTCAAACATTGACATGAGAACAAGGCAATGTGAGACAGCGGAATCAATAAGCTAATGAACGTCAATACAAAGTGTATTCTTTCACCTCAATTTGAATGTGAAGTAAGATTAAGAAAGAAAATCATGCAAAATGGATAAATGTGACCATTTTGTTTTATCATTTTATTCAATTCATCCTAACTGAGCAGTTAGAGGTTTTCTAGAGTGTGGATGGGGAAGTGGAATCATGGTTTCATGTAAAATATTGATTCAGATGGTTTTCAGTTTTACTAGATCTTGGCAAACCTTTCCTCCTCCCTTCAAACACACGCACACACTTTCTTTAAACATTTTACTTTCCATTTTCCTTTAAGCTCCTAAGCATGACAACTTGGGAGCCCACTGTAAATGACTTTTCTGCAGGTCACTGCTTATGGTTACAGCTTCTACACAGAAAACAATTTTGCCAGGATTTCCCTTATCTCATCAAGCACAGCTTCCTTTCTGCAAAAACAACAGAATCCAACGTGCAATGACTAAGGTTATTATAACGTCTTGTTCAATGTAAGCACAGCTGAGTTCCTTAGAACATTGTTTGCCTAAAGGTCAGATGCTGAGACTCAGATTGGTAAAGAAATGATATTGAAGGGACAAAATAGCAAACATAAGAAGCCACCTTTGCTCATTTCTGCTTCCCAGTGTAATTTCCCAAAGCCCCTGGCTCTGTGGCAACATATAGCACTCCAAAAAAAAAAAAAAAAAAGAGGCTGAAACAAAATAAAACATACCCACTACATCTCTTGCATGAGTCAGTATTCCTTGAAAAATAAATGACCCAAATCATTGCTTTTTCCTACACATAAAATAATGTTTGATGGGATTAAATATTATGCTTCTATAATCTATAATCAGTATGCTCTTACATTAAAGCTTTAATATAATTTTACATGTACTAACCCCCACTACCTATATGTAAACTGTATTCTGTATACAGCAGAATCAAAAATTGATCCCTTGACTTAACTGAATATTTAAACAAGGAAAACAACCATCTCTAGCTAAAAGTCTTCATCAAGGAAACAATGAAGAAGTATACACATAAAGGAATGCACACCGCCCCCCCAACACACACACAACTACACAACCACACATTAAAGAGTTCTGCAAACTCAAAAACCATTCCATTTTCTGGGCAGCTTGATTTATGGCCCATAGGCATCAGATACAGATATAAAGTAAAACACTATGTCAAAAGAGCCTGAAAAAACACCTGTCTACAAGATTTTCCTGAACTGTAGACTTTGGTCTATAGTCCTCAAGGAAACTTCTAAATAAAACTCACTTCCATTCTTTAAAAACTGAATTTTCTTTCAGTCAACACAGATCTATGGACACTAATGAAAGAAAGATCAAAGGAAATTATTCCAGCTAGATTATGAAGGTTAAGGAAAGATGGTATTAATATGTATAGAGCTTCAGTAACAGCAGGCTAAAGATTGTTGATTAGAATTCATTATTCTAGAGAGTGTTAACCAGTTTGAACAGTGGTCTTTCTCTTTCTCTAATTTCAGAAGAACCCAACAACCTAAAGCAGTCTAAAATAATGAGGCTTCAATTAATCACTAAATTTAAAATAAACGAAGTTTGAAGTGATTTTAGATTAAAAAACAGAATCTACAAATGAGAAAGGAAGCCAGTAGTTTATCCTCCTCCTTTGTTTGGTTATGAGGCTGGGGTGGGAAGGAGGTCTTGGATTCTGTTTCCACAGGTGAAGAAAATCAGGGGCTTGCTACATCTCCTTACTAGGATGATGCCAACAACGCCTGTTAGTCCTAAATCTTGTCTGCAAAGCCCCTGCTTTTATTTTCACTTTGTTGTGGTTGATCTCAATTAGAAAGACTATTTTATGGTAGGAGGAAGCTATCATCCCATTTATTTTGATTATACTACATGAGAAATTCTAAAATCAGAGGGTTGACCCTATATTTTAGAGAAAATAGGAATTTTCAGAAGTGAATGTGTGAGACTGGGCACAACACCATTGTAATTAAGCATAAGGCATGGACATGCCACTTGGAAATACATATAATTTTTATGTAATGGGTCTGGGAAGTTGAGGAAAACCTCTCAAGGCTTTCAAAGCTTTCTCTTCTGTGCTCAAGAAATAGATATGAAGACATGAATTAAGTTACTTTCATTCCTAAGACTTCAGTCATCTCATCTGTGGAAATCAGGCGCTTGGCTTCCACGATCTCTGAAGTCTATCTAACTCCACCATGCTGTCATTCTAACTCCTGAAATGTTTGGTAACCACAGAACACTCTAATGAAGAAACAGCATATTGTCCCTCATTGCCTTAGGGGAAGCTCTTGTTCACTGACAGATTGCCATGGCTAATTGCAGCTGCTGTCCACTCAAATGTTAATATGGATATAGGGCTTTATTTATTTATGGTAGAGTTGTAGGCAAACATAACATCTCTGTGAACATTTCACTATTTTGCTAAAATATTCTGAAATTATAGGCTCTGATAAATAATGTTAGTATTAGTCTTATTATAATGTAATAGCATGTTTTATGAGTTTAAATTCAAAAGTAATCCAAGTGAATTTGTAAGAGGAATTCTATGTGAATGTGTGTGTGTGTGTATGTGTGTGTCTGCACATGCACATGTGAGCGTATGAAGTTTTGCAGAGGCAATAGAAGTTGTGATGATATCTCAAATAAATTCAATGACTTTAATATTCTTCCCTTTTAATCCAGAGTAAAGTACTGTGGTCTGACTGATCTCTTTGATTTATAAATCTGAAAAGACTTTTCTGTGCTTAAGGGTTTCCAATTACCTTAGTATGAAGTGCAAACTTCTTAACATAAAAAAAAATACACCTCAGTACCAGAATTCTGTTACCCTTTATAAGCTTTATGTCCACTGTTTCTCTACCTGGTACAATCTGAGATCCAGCCATTCTGGCCTACTTTCGAATGCCTGAATTTTCTATTTTCTTTCCACTGTTAAGCCTTTCCAGTGTCTGTCTCCTTTGACAGAAGTACCCTTCCCTTGCCTCCTTGCCCGCGAACTCCTTTCCGTTCAGATGTCAACAAGATACATTTGACTTTCAGTGAGGGGATTATAATCCTTTCAAAATATCAGTTCTGCATGTGAGCACAAGGACAGACCTAAGATTTTAATGAATTAACTAATTCCTGTTCATTGAGCATGTGCTACTACTGTGTAAAAATGTCTCAAGGAAACATAAATATGAACAAGATATAAAAAAACCCTATTTAAAATAGAAATGTGGAAAACATAGACATATTAATAGTATAGAATATCACATGCAAAATCCAAGTGCTATGAAGGTTTAGAATAGAGGGAGTTACATTTTACTGAATTTAGAAAGAAATCTATTTTAATATTATCCTATTCAAAGTTTGCAAGCTTTATTGGCCCCAAAGACCTTTAGCTCTGAAAGGTACCTCTCAGGCTGCTCTTGGGTGATTTGGCCAAAGATCAAGTAAGCAGGTCTTGGATCCCCAAATTCCGGTTCATTTGGAGTAGCTCCACTGTGCTCTGTGACTTAAATTTTGAAAACTACTGTGTTTCGACTAGAATAATAGTATATTATGACATTAATGGATATTCTCAAGGTGTTTTTCACTATCAGGAAAATTGATGTATAACAAACGCTTCCTCTCGACGTGGCACTTATTTCCCAAGTCACTGACATGAAACAGTGATTTGTCAGTTCGTGGCCATAAGTGATACTGAAGTAACTCAAGGCACTATATACTTGTCAGGTGCATTCATTTTCTTTTATTAGTATTTATCAGAAATTACATATAACATCATGATGTTTAAGAACAGCTCAGTACCCAATGTTAATTGTAAACATGTCAATATTGTGTAGCAGAAATTCTGGGTTTTGAAGCAAGAGAAAAGGACATTTCACTCAAGAACGACAAATTCCTGAAATACCTGTGGAAGAAAAATGACATCTTAACTACAGTACGACTGACCCATGAACTCCACAGGTTTGAACTGTGCAGGTCTACGTACACACAGCTTATTTTTCGACCAAATGCCATTTGGAAATACAATCTTCTCAGGATGCAAAATTTGCATATTCAAAGGGCATACTTTTTGTAAATGTGTGTTTTGTAGGGCTGACTGCTGGACTTGAGTAGGTGCAGATTTGGTCAGACCTGGGGATTCTGTAGCCAGTCCCTCACGTGTATGGAGGGACTGTATTTTCTTCACTTGCATATGTGTCATAGTCATTATTGAAGCTACTTTCAATTTCTGTCTTAATCCTGTTTTGAACTAAACTAAGTATGCTTCTCTAGGATTCAAGTGTTCACCGTATGAGGTAAATTAACTCTTCCAGTGTTCTAGGGTAGCAATTAATGCCCCAGAGGAGGTAAATTGCTAAATGGTACCCCACAGCTTTCTGAAGACTGATTCTGCGCCGAATGGTTGTGTTACTCTCTGGTGGAGAGTAGATTACTCCCAGTGGTTCCTTATACGTCATTTTCAAGTGGGAAATTAGATTTCATCTGATTGGCAAGCTAAAGCGTCTGAAGTGTGTCATACAATAGTCATCATTAGACTATCGAAGACATCAATGTCGGTTATAGAAGCTCAAAAGGACTCTAAATAAATATGAAGACATGAAACAAAATATTGGGCAGTGTTGCACATTTAAAGTTTTGTAAGCAAGTGATTACATGAGATTCGTATTTTATCATTAGCTGGAATTTTATATCTTTACTTAGAAGCATAGACTATTTGTGGTACTCCACCAACATCACAAATAGTATTCATTCCTCTCTTCATTTATTTGAAAATATATAAATAGATACATAGAAATGCAGAAATCTTTTCCTCTCGCCTTGTGTTTATGCATGGATTTGTGTGTATTGCTTGAATACCCTCACTGATTTTACACAATGATTTTTCTATGGATCCTACTGTTTGGAAATTTTACTTTATTTTGAAGTAAAAACTACTTTGCTATATCTTATTTGCTCATAATTTACAAATAGTTTTGAGTGCCTATTAAGGATGAGGCACTACGCAGTGAAAACAAAGCCTGGAATCCTGCCTTCTTGAGCTTTACATTCTAACAGAGAAAAACAAAAAGCTACACACATAAATTATTACATTGTGAAAAGTGCAATGAGGAAAACAGGTAAGGTATGAGGTCCAAGGCAGAGAGCACCTGGGGTCAGGGAGGTGGGGAGCAGCCACAGACGAAGCCACCATTGAGTACCTGCTTCATAAGAAGACATGCTTCATCCCGAAGAAAGTGAAGGAGCAGCCTGTGAACGGCAGAGTGGGGTGGAGTGAATATGTGCAAAATCCCCTGAGGCAGGAAAGATGTTTTCATATTTGAGGAACTTCAAAAAGGCCCATGTGACTAGAACAAGCTGGGTAGTATGAGTTCAGATGGATGGAAAGTTGGTATCAGGTCATGTAAGGCCTTGAAGCTCAAATAAAGAAGCTGAATTCTATTCTAAGTCAAGAGGAGGAAGGGTTTTAGGTAGGGGAGTGACACAATCTGAATTACAGTAAAAATAGCAATGATATGAAATATTCACATAGCACTTTTTTTTTTTTTTTTTTGAGATAGAGTCTCGCTCTGTTGCCAGACTGGGGTTCAGTGGCACGATATCGGCTCACTGCAACCTCCGCCTCCCGGGTTCAGGTGATTCTCCTGCCTCAGCCTCCTGAGTAGCTGGGACTACAGGCGTGTGCCACCACACCCAGCTAATTTTTGTATTTCTAGTAGAGATGGAGTTTCACCATATTGGCCAGGATGGTCTCGATCCCTTGACCTTGTGATCCACCTGCCTTGACCTCCCAAAGTGCTGGGATTACAGGTGTGAGCCACTGCACCCGGCCCCCATAGCACCTATTATATACCAGAAAATAGCAATGATATTAAATATTTACATAGCACTTATAATAGGCCAGGTATTTTTCTAAGGAATCAACATATACTAATTTTTTCTAATAATCTTATGAAATAGAGCTAAAGCACGGAGAGACTACATGACTTCTGTAAAACTGTGGAGCTAGGATGTTGCAGAACCAGGATTCAAGCCTGGGCAGTCACTTACCTGTGCGGTAGCTATTGTTCTATGGATCTGTCTCTATCATCTATCTAACTTCTCTATTACCAATCTATCTACATCAATAATTTAACTGTTAAAAGTTGTGCATAAGCACCATAAAATGGCACTTAAGTTCATGGGAATAGATTATATTTTTCAGAGAAATAGTTGTTAGAACACCCAGGACTGAGCACGGGGTGACTCTACCAAGTAGGGACTGGGTAGAATGATGAAACTATCAAAAGAAATGAAAATCAGTATCCCAGTAACAAGAAGAAACTCAGGAGGAAGAGGTGGTGACGAACTGAGATAGAGGAGAGTCCTAAGACAAAATCAGAGGTCAATGCTGCGGAGAGTTGAATCAAATGACATGAGAATGTTTGCTAGATTACATTTTGGGATGTGTCCATGACCCTGAGAAGGATTTTCATGAAGTAGGAAGTTGGCAGACAGGATCAAGGGAGAATGAGAGAGAATGCTGACTTAGAACAGGGAGGCAGCTCTTTTGAATTTGGTGTTGTGATAAAAGAGAAAAGTAGCTGGAGAAGAATATTGGGTAGAGGGAAAACGGAGCCACTGGGGATGCAGAAGAGAAAATAATGAAAATGTTGGCTATATAGACCTTCTCGAAGGGACAAAGCAAGAGAATTCCAAGAAAAAATGGAAGGTTCAGCCTTTGATGGAAGAAGGACATTCCTTGATCATCATACAACAGAAAAAAAAGATGCTTGCAGGGGTGATAAAGGATGGAAAAGGGCGGATCATGAGTAGGATCTAATACCGTTTGTAAGGAACCACATTCTGCTAAATGTTTTACTTACATATGTTATTTCAATTAATTCTTTCAAAATTTTAAATCAGTATTATTTTTTAAATTTTTAATTAACAGCCAGTGGAACTTAGGCTCAGATGAATTAAGTGATTCGCACCCAGTTGCAAATCCACTAATTACTAGAGCCGAAAAATGAAGGCAATCAGCCTCACTCTGAAGCATGATCAGAGAGCTAGAAATTTGCTTAGTTATTGACCAGTCAGTTTGAAGCCCAGAGAACTAAGGCTGCCTTACAGAGTATATGCACCTCACTGCTGACAGGGTTTGGTTTAGAACAAAATTCTCTTCACTCCTAGTCTAGTATTCTTTTCACTGTACTTACCTTTTTTTTTTTTCAACTGCTTTAGAGGCAGCATACATTTTAAAGTAAAAATATATGAGTATTGATTATAAACTTTATTCACTGAAAATGTAGTGGTAATCAAGGGAAGAAATTGCAATGATTAAAATTATGAGAATCAAATATAATTGGTTTTCAAGAGAGAAAAAAGTAAGTTAAAGGACTCTGTATGACTACTATAAATTCTAGTGAGAACACCAAGTATATACAATGAATTTTAAAAAAGAATTTTCCAAGTGCTTTATTAACTTTTAATCAGAATGCAGAGATAATTAGACACAGCCCATTTATGTACAGAAAAAATACAATGAAGGACAGTGCTCTGCTTTTTGGAAGACACATACACTACAGGAACCTGAACAGGCAATTTAGAGGAAGTTTAATCCTTCTCTTAACAAATCGGATTAAAAACAGCAGTGGCAATTTTTCAAAAGCTATGTGTGTGTGTTTGTTAAATATTTCTTCCCAATGTAATCGTTTTTTAATCTTTAATTTTTTTCTTACACATGGTTGTCACATTTAAAGCTCTTACTATAAAATCCCAGGAGAACTTTTAAATTCCATAAGAAAACTATGGTTTTTATTCAGTCTTATTATTTATTGTATACTTTCACTCTAATTATGTAAATGTGGTATCTTGCAGATTTTTTGTTTTCTTTCTTTTATCCACCTGCCTCCAATGCACCACGTCATATGCACATCTTTTACTCTAGCCATTGTGTGTTATCGTAACCAATTCTACCCAGAGTTCAAATAGCTTAATACAGGTGTGACCTCCCTGCACCTCTGCTCGGATCCTGCAGACTTTGCCTCTTTCTAAGGATCCTCAGCAGAGCCCACAGGATTGAGTCCCTGCTCCTCAAAATGGTGGCCAAATTAATAATCCACCTTGTTTTGGTTTCCCTTTTTCCTTTTCATTCCCTCATTCCTCACACATGCTCTCGAGTATGGCAATCCCCAATGAACGAAGCACTGAAACACTGACAGTAATTAAATTCCTACCTGCAGAAGCATAAAGGACAGATACATGTGTCTTTACTCTTCATATCCAAGTGCCAAAATGAATCTTAACCTCATCAAAACGTTCACAGACACACACAGAGACTTTGATGTCAGTGTTTTGCAACTACTTGTCTAGGTTTGTGATTTTATAAAACGAATGTTTTAGATTACTTAAAATCTTGGAATTTAACTCATTATGCACAAAGGAAAAATGTGAACTATAATATGGCAATGAGTCAGTTGTGTTTTGTTTAAATCAATCGAATGATCAAATGAAATTCACAAAAGAGCCTGGGGCAAATACTTTTTGATATCTACCATTAGACATGAAAACATTCTATAAACCTAATAAGCCATAAATAAATCAAAGGGGCTGCTTCCATTGGAAGTGGAAATGAGAGTAAGTGTGCAAAGTAACTGGAGTTGGGCTAAGAATAAATATAAACCAGGGAACAAATTGATGATTGTTCAATACTACTTATTAAACATCTATATGTGCCTTTTCCTGTGTTAAGAAACCAGTGGGACTATTCCTAATTGCAGTTACACTAAATGGAAGAATTCTTACGATCTACATCAATGTTACACATTAAAATGTGTATTGGCACTAATAGTATCTATAATAATGGGGTATCTTTATTTTTACTTCAATTTTCCTCTCATCATATAATTTGCTGTGTTCAATCTCAGATGAAATAAAGAGGGATGTAGATATGGATATTGATAAATATGTATAGGTATATATAGACATAGATATTTGCATACTGATGGTGATTTTTGTGTATGAAAGAGTGATAATGTGTTTTCTACTAGATTTAATCATTTTCTCATAATTCTGTGACATAGTGAGAATTTGGACCTGATAAATTTTTCTTAAAATAATTTTTTATCCATCAGTCTAGAATTTTTTAAATGCCAGAATTATAAATTCATTTTTGAGATTTTGGGATGTATTTCTGAAAATAACATTTTTCTAATCAAGTGTAAGTTATTAGAGTATTAAATACTTTAATAAGTATAAGTTATTAAAAACCATTTATCTGGACAAGGCATGTCAATTGCTTTGAATCCACAGGGAAGAAAGCGTGTATCACATTACTCTTCAGACAACAATAATAAGAAATAAACCTACAAACACTATTCAAACTTCAAAAAAAATCCTTCACAAAAAGTGTTTTTGAGATCAGATGATGGGCCCAAGAAGACCAAAGGGATTTAGGATGTGTGCTCAAAATTGTTCTTTCATGTGTATTTGTGTATTCAGCTTGTCCATCCATCAAGAGCTCCACCTGTCTTGGAGATACTGTCCATCATTTATTTATGTGCAGAGAGACTAAAGTCCGAATTGATCTTCATTTCAGTCATGTACTGAATATAAGAATTGTGGAAAACATTTTGGAGCTAAGATACACCCTTTTTTCTGAAAAGAGAAGTTGTACTTCACAGGCATTTTGGAGTCTTCCAGCTCAGATTTACTTTTGGAAAATGACACAAATTTCATAGATAATCCCCTGATCCATCTTTAGACAGACCTCAACATTTTGTCAGGTCAAATTATGAATCAGAATCTTATGTAAGTTTTCTCAATCATATCTTTCCTTGGAAGACTATAGTTAATTTCAAAATAGACAGTACATGAAAATAGCTGCTTTGAGAAATATCAGTTAAACTCCAGCACTGTATGAGAACCAATGAAGAAACAACATTCTCATCTCTGCCAAAGTTTTCAAGGAGAGCGCATGATTTCTTCCTTTAGCCAAGGTGATTCATTGTTGATGACTAATATCATGGATGCTCACATTTATGGAAAGTACTGTATTGACACACATTGTACTATCTGCTTTATACACATCGTCTAATTTAATCCTCATAAAAATGCCATGGGGTAATTATTATCAAATATATTTTAGGTTCAGCAACCTACTCACTTATCTTGTAAGCGGCAGAGCCAATGCAGTTATATATTTCGTTCTATGCCTGCGTGATTCAGAAAAATAAAACAAAAACATGTAAGCCTTTGGTGTACTTATATATCAAAATTAAATTTCTTTTATATTAGAGTTTAAAATGCTGTACATAATACTTACTGTAGATGAAACAAAGTGTTATGGAAGATAGAGTGAAAGGAAATGTGTTACTATTAGGATGCTTGCAATCAAATAATGGGGAGACAAGCGCATACATCCCTCATCTCTGTATAGACTTAACATTTTACAGAGTCCTTTGAGAGACTTTAATTTAATTTTATTGTATCAAATTTTTCATGTCTAAGTTATCTGTTCCTTTCAGTCTATTCTATACGTAACTCAATTGCCTTTTTCCCTTGCTAACACAGAAATCCATTAAAATTTTTAAATTAATGGACATTTTAATTACACCTTCCTCTTTAGTACTAATAAAAATTTATGTACTATGTATATGAATATGCATCTAGATGACTATTTCAATATTAATATATGAGGAGATAAAATGAATTTTTCACCAACTATGATTCCGTGTCATCTAAACATTAGCTTGCACAGGCCTTTTAAAGAAAGCAGAGTGAGGACCCCTTGGCCAGTGTTCTCTATCATCTCTTCTGCCCACCTTCTTTTCTCTCATAGAAGTAAGAAAAGAATCCATTTCATCAAAGGTTGAACCTTCATTTCATCCCTGAATTCTCTCGTGCTTTGAGTTCTTAGGTACATCTATATTAGATATCACCTTCTCCTCTGCATTCCCAATGCCCTTTACCCTCCTCAGCGTACCTGATGCTCTGTCCTTACATACCTTTGTGTGTGTGTGTTTTCTCCCTTGATGACATATCCCTCTTCAGCTATTGCTCTATTTCTATTCAAAATCCCAGCCAAGCAAAATAAATAGATGCCTCCAAGGCGTAAGTGATTTAATTAGCTTGAAGTATTATATATATTTTCACCCACACTGACATACACATATATATGTATGTATGTATATAAAACAAATAAGATAAATAACTGGAAAATATATGCAATAAAGTCAGTGAATTAGCAGATGAGTGAAACATCCCAGATTGGTATGGTATTGTATGGTATGGTGTGGTGTGATATGATATGGTATGGTATGGTTTGGTACCACAAGGTCTAGTGTTTAGCGCTGCCTCTGCCAGTCACTATCCCTTTGATTCTGATCAAATCAAACAAAATCCGTTTCTTCATCCATAATAAAGCCTTCCCTTGTTACTCAGAGTTGCTGTTCCAGTCAAAAATAAAATATTAATTTATGATACAGACCTTGATAAGCTGTATGAACCTTACATGATACTAATGTAGTAAGACACACCACCATTCATTCAGGTAAGTGTCCCAGTGATTCCTCAGTTTTCACAAAGTCATTTCCTATCCCCAGCTGTGTTTATTTGTGCAGCTCTGCATTTACCTAGAACAAGAATTGCTATATTCTAAGTAATTGCCAAGGAGTCTGACAACAAATTCACTACTACTTGATTCTTCAGTGGAGAAAAATTTTTTATATATATATATGTAGTTTGCCCAAATGATATGCCATTCTTCCATACTTTTAGACATTGTAACTTGTATTACTGAATTAAGCCAGCCACTCAAAAGCTTGAAATTAACCATAGTATTTTCCTATGAAATATATTTTTTTAACATTATAAAATAAAATTTGGAATGATAAAAGCATCGTGTGTGTGTGTATATATATATATAGTCATAACTCTTCATTCATTTTTGTGAATCAGTCTCATTCGTAGTTTTATTGTACTTCCAAATCTTCATTTTTCTTTGGATCATATTCCTTTGCCAGCATTACGTGTGTGTGTGTGTATGTGTGTGTATGTGTGTGTGTGTGTTTTAAAAGGGCCATAAGAGGGAAACAGCAAGGAGTCTGTCTCCTAACTTTGAAACCTAAAGTTTAGTTTTCTTTCCCTCAGGAAGTCATCTTGTGGATCTAATAATATTATGAAGTTATTCTCTTTTTGATGGACATTTAGGAATGTTTTGATGTTTTGTACAACAATTCAAGTTGCAAGAAAGAAGTACACACATTTTGAAAGTACATCTATGGGATATATTCAAAAAATTAAAGTGTGTTCTTTGTCCCTTAATCGATGATATGGGCATTCTTTATCTTGATAGATGCTGCAGAATTGTCTTCTAATAAGTCATAGGAATTTATGTTTTCACTTAAAATGTATAACAATTCTTGTTATATACATTTTTTAACAGAAAGGACTTTTGATTTCTATCCATCTGAATGATGAAAAATAGTAAGTTATTTATTAAATTATTATTTACCTTCACATGTGTATAGTGGAACACTGAGAACATGTTTAAAAGCTGCTTGAGTTTTTAAAATCTGTAAACTGTGCTTTACTCATTTTCTTTATTGGCTGTTGGTTATTTTTTATTGATTTTTGAAGCCCCTATCTTGTTAAGAACATAAGATTTTTATATCACATTTATCACAAGTTACTGTTTATCTTTGACTTTTCTTATTGAATTTTGACATACACAAATTGCTCATATTTATTCTTTTTATCAACAGTGTCTTTGTTAGTTCCTGGATTTGGGAAATGCTTAGGAAAGTTTATCCTAAACAAAGACTCGTGTACTTTTAATTTATTGTCATGTTTAAATTGTTGCAAAATCTGGAATTTATTCTGGAGTAAGAAGTGAAGGAGAGTTGTACTTTGATTTTGTTTTGTTCTTATTGTTGTTTTTTTTTCTAGATTTTTTATCTAGTTGTATAAAAACCAATGATTTAAAAAAAATTTTTTTTTTCTTGCTGGTCATGGTGGCTTATGACTGTAATCCCAGCACTTTAGGATGCTAGGGCAGGTAGATCACTTGAGGTCAGGAGTTCAAGACTAGCCTGGTCAATATGGTGCAACTCCATCTCTACCAAAAAAAAAAAAAAAAAATAGCTGGGCGTGACAGCGTGCACCTGTAATCCCAGCTACTTGGGAGACTGAGGCAAGAGATTCGTTTGTTCCCAGCATGAGGAGGTTGCAGTGAGCCGAAATTATGCCGCTGCACTCCAACCTGCAGGACAGAGCAAGAAAGAAAGAAAAAAAGTTTTTCCTTAACGATTTTCACTGTCAAAATTATTTTTTATTAATTAAATATGTGTACACTTTATAAGATGTCGAGACTTTGTATCATTTGTTTGTCTATTCAGACACCAGCACCAAACTGTGAATTAATATAGCCTTAACATACGCTGAAGCATTTGGTAGAACTAGTCACCATTCATTAATCTTTTTTCTTTTGCATTTTTATGTAAATTTTAATATCAGCGTGCCTTGTTCCAAAGGAAACCATAAAACAATAAAGACAAAGACAAACGAAAAACCTCCCTATTATTTGTATGGCAAATGTGTGTACTTAGAGAATAATTTGGTGATTTATATTTGTTATGTTTATAATATGGAGCCTTATCTAAAATGTGCAAAAGCCCATTTTTATATGTACGTTAATAAAGTTTTAAGATTTGTGATCTATCAAATTTATTGTTAATTTAAATGTTTGATAGTCTAGCTATAGAGTAAATTGTATTTTCCTTAATTATGTTGCAATACTAAATGTTGTTTGTATATGATAGCTAAGAATTTTTAAAATTTTAATTTTATATTAAGCATCTAAGATGAATTATTCTATAAGATATAATAATGATTTTTTTCTCCTCTTCGATTTTCTGTATAGCTAATCATACCATAATTATCATTACAATTTTATAATTCTGCTCCATTCATTTTCTGGTGTGCGTTTGCTATTTCGTCTTTTTGCTATGGACTACCCTTGCAAAATGTTAAATAATAGTGGTGATAGGAGCCTCAATAACAAGGACTTTGCTACTTTAACAACATATAGTATTAAAACGTAACTCTCTCATTCCATGTGTATATTTACATATCTATCCTTTTTAACTTATGTACATTACTTTGCAATATAATATATGCCAGTATTAGTTCTTTTTTTTTTTTTTTTTTTTTTTTTTTTTTTTGAGACAGAGTCTCGCTCTGTCGCCCAGGCTGGAGTGCAGTGGTGCGATCTTGGCTCACTGCAAGCTCCGCCTCTCGGGTTCACGCCATTCTCCTGCCTCAGCCTCCCGAGTAGCTGGGACTACAGACGCCCACCACCACGCCCGGCTTTTTTTGTGTTTTTTTTAAATTTTTAGTAGAAACGGGGTTTCACCATAGTCTCGATCTCCTGACCTTGTGATCCGCCCACCTCGGCCTCCCAAAGGCTAGTATTAGTTCTTTTGTGTCATTTAAAAATATTTTGCCGGCTGGGGCGTGGTGGCTCACGGCTGCAATCGCAGCACTGTGGTAGGCCGAAGTGGGCGGATCACCTGAGGTCAGGAGTTCGAGACCAGCCTCACCAACATGGTGAAACCCCGTCTCTACTAAAAAAAATACAAAAATTAGCCAGCCATAGTAGCACATGCCTGTAATCCAAGCTATTGGTAAGGCTGAGGCAGGAGAATCGCTTGAACCTCGGATGGTGAGGTTGCAGTAAGCTGAGATCATGCCACTGCACTCCAGCCTGGGTGACAGAGCGAGACTCAGTCTCAAAAAAAAAATGCATATATAAATTTTTAAAAATATGTTATTGTTTTAATTAGAGGAGTCAGAGAGAAATAAAGGTAATCGTAAAGAAAACCTTGTATTTACAAAATAGGACAATGGAGAGGATATTAGTTGGGGACAGAATGAGTGGAAAGAACAGATGTTAAAATCTGTCTTAATTAAGAAGCACTGGTAAAAGTATTTATAATGCTCTTAGTACTCATTTTTACACTGACCATATCTTCATCTTGAGTAACTAATAAGAAGTAGAATACTACCTATCCGGTTACGCTAAAGAAGTTTTGCAAATTCCTAATTTCTTTTCAGCCAATGCCATAGAATGGCTTCTATGTACTATAAATGGTTTTCAGAACGGACACAAAAAGATAACAAACCGAAAATAGATGAACAAATAAAACACTTGAACCATTTTATACAAAATTTCTCTTGAGATTTGTTTTAATTTATTTGATGACCTATATTACCATTGCTCTATTTACATGAACAAATAAAAGTTTATTGAAAAGTTCACCACATAATTTAAAAGCAACTGAAACCAATTTTTAGTTTCTAAGAAGTAATGTTATTTTTATGTTCCCAAATGATCACGACAAGTTAAGAAGCAAGTAAGAAGGAGTATAAGCTGTATTGTTAATAAACCTAGAAGTACCCTAAATGAAGACCAGGAGTGAGTGAAGGTTGGTAATTTACTTAGGAGAGTTGAGGAAGATCTACTCTAGGATTCACCAAGGGAGGTAAATTCAAATGATCATTTGAAAAATGCTGAGGATGCGAAGAGAGAGAAGGCACCCAAAAGAAGGCGACTGGAAAGCAGTGGAGGTACAGACAGACATTTTTCCCTCAAGTTTGTGTAAGAGACAATAGAAATTTGGGTTCTCACTGTAAATCTTGCTCATTCAGATGACTACCCATCTTCCAGCTGTCTATGAGACAGATCACATATTACCTGAAAAAACTGTGTAAGGAGCTCTGGAGAAAGGCATGTGATCATAAGAAGGGGTGAGACTTGTAGAGAAAATTAAAACATTAAGGGAAAGTCAGCACACTGAATGGTAAGATTATCCACTTCGCTGTATTTCAGAAACATGGCAGATGTTGAAAAATCCTTCTCAGGGTAGACAGATCCACCTTGGAGAAACGACATTTAACTGCAGGCATCTGAGGATCTTCCACAAACATCTAAATAACTAACTAATGTTTACAACCAGGAAACCATGAAGTGGGCAAGATTCTCTTCAGTATCACAGTGTCTCCATTTAGCTATTGGTGCCTTGCCCTAAGCCAGAAACAGACTTCTAAGTATCTCCAGGCATTTGAGGAAACCTTCAGATATAAAAGGAGAGATACTAACTCTACACAGAAAAATAAAAGGAACTTAACACACAAGCGCGCGCGCACACGCACATTTAGGCATGAGGTCAAAACATCAAAGGAAGCAAAGTGAGAGAAGATTTGATGTCTTTATGAAAGCAGAATTTTCTTTTTTAACAAATATTAGAAATTATCGGGAGAACCCGTTCCCAATGTTTAACGTGGGTTCTTTTCTATTTCCCAAGTGTCTCGGCTGGGTTGAGAAATAAAGGGGAAGAGCACCAGAGAGAGAAATGTAAAGCTGGGTGTCTGGGGGAGACATCACACATCGGCAGGATCCGTGATGTTTCCCCAACCGTAAAAGCAGCAAGTTTTTATTAGCGATTTTCAAAAGGGGAGAGAGTGCACGAATAGGGTGTGGGTCACAGAGATCACACACTTCACAAGGTAATAAAATATCACAAAGCAAACGGAGGCAGGGCGAGATCACAGGACCACAGGATGGGGTGAAATTAAAAATGCTAATGAAGTTTCCGGCACCCATTGTCATTGATAACATCTTATCAGGAAACAGGGTTTGAGAGCAGATAACCTGTCTGACCACAATTTATTAGGTGGGAATGTTCCCATCCTAATGAGCCTGGGAGCACTACAGGAGACTGGGGCTTATTTCATCCCTTCCACTTTGACCATAAAAGACAGGACGCCTTAAAAGGGGCCGTCTATGGGCCTACCTTCAGGGTGCATTCTCTTTCTCAGGGATATTCCTTGCTGAGAAAAAGAATTCAGCGATATTTCTCCTATTTGCTTATGAAAGAGGAGAAATATAGCTCTGTTTCCGTCTGGCTCACCCACGGCCAGTTCAAAGTTACCTCTCTTGTTGCCTGAACATGGCTGTTACCCTGTTCTTTTTTAAAGATGCCTAGATTTCATATTCAAACACACAGGCTCTACAAACAATTTGTGCAGTTGACACAATCACAGGGTCCTGAGGCGACATTCATCCTCCTCAGGTTACAAAGAAGATGACGGGATTAAGAGATTAAAGTAAAGACAGGCATAGGAAATCACAAGAATATTCATTAGGGAAGTGATAAGTGTCCATGAAATCTTCAAAATTTATGTCCAGAGATTACAGTAAAGACAGGTGTAAGAAATTATAAAAGTATTAATTTGGGGGAACTAATAAATGTCCATGAAATCTTCACAATTTATGTTCTTCTGCCGCTGCCTCAGCCGGTCCCTCCGTTCGGGGTCCCTGACTTCCCACAACAAGAAATATGTTGAAAAAATGGAGGCAATCTCCCATAAGATACACCAGAAAGATAAAAGGGTGGAGTATATGAAGGAGTATAAACTCAAAAGGTCCAAAATCCTAGAATTAAGATTCTTGGAAGAATAAAGCAAAACAATGGTGGTAAGAAATTGCCATAGATATAACAGAGAAAATATCCCCAAGACTGATAGACCCGAGTCTCCGGATGTAAAACATAATTGAGAAATTTTCGAGAATTGGGGAACATAGGGAAGATCCACAATAACTTCCAGAAATAAAAGGTCCCATACACATTATCTGGAATTGTATCAGAAACACCATTCTGAAAATTTGAAGTAACTGTATAAAATCTCTCAAAAAGTTGAAGAAAAATAGTTTCTAATCACATTCCTAAACAGGTTTGAGAATGTATTAAAACTTTCAATCATGTAGTTTTTCAAAATGTGTGTACTTTTTCTGGTCCAAGGATATATTTCATTTAAACAGGGGTGTCAACCAAGAAAGAGGAAGCTATGTGAAACAGTTGAAGTGGTTGCCTTTGGGAAGCAAAACAGACAAAAAGGATAATGGTTACAGAACTAGGGTTGACTTTGTCTTTTTGTGTATGTTTTTAATCAAATTTGGCTTTTAAAGTTGTATATGTGATTATGAAAAAATAAAAGTGGCTTTAAATGTTCTAATTCAAAAAGAGGTTACTTAAAAATGTCTAAAACCACAAATGATAAAGAGCTTCCAAATTTAAAGCATTTATGAAGTGCATAGATTTTACCAGAAATTCGCTCACAAATCTTAGCAATCTCGAGAGTCATAGAAATATTTAATGTCTTCTCACTAAATGTGTTGTATATCCTTGCTGTTAAAAGATCAATTATCCTTATACTTACATAAATATGGTACAAAAGTTAAGAGAAACGGGATGACTAGAAAGATATTCACAAGAGGCCACATTATCATTAAAAATTCACTTTAGCTGTGAGGAAGGATTTAAGGAAAGAGTGTGTTCTTAGTAGGAGGCCTTTCATGTAGCTGAATAAGTGTGCAACTGATGTGACTGGAACCTTTTTAATTGATGCTTACAGTGAAAGCAAATCTTCTGGGCTCCTCCTCAATGTCAGAGGGGATATGGGAAATTAAATATTGTGTTTTAGCTTTTTCTAAAGCATATAGAGATAATCAAACAAGAGGCATCTTTTAAAATCTATTTGTGAGTTGATGCCATTCATATGGATTAAAATAAATATTACTTGAATACATGTGGTTTTGGTGTATTTAGGGTCTTTTCAACAATTTTATGATTTTGTAAATGGAATTTACAAACAAGTATGTGAATGTGCAACTCCAGAATTTGTTTCAAATCTGATGAAGTATTATCAGATATTTACGCTGATATGCTAATTTAAAATTTCTCATATGCTAGTTTATATATTTCCCTGAAGAAAATATGTTAAAAGGTCATTCAGATATTATTTCAACTGCTGATAGAACCACAAAGAAACATATTATATATTGCCTTTAAAAGATACACTAGAAAATTTATTTTTAAAACTTCGCTCGTGTTCACAAAAACTTCTTAAAGCAATGTCATTTCCCTCATTTCACTGTTTCAGTAAACAGTACATTGACTAACTAGTTCATTGCTTCTCTGCTACCAGACTATCTCTCAACAATTATTTCAACCATTGCTTTTACTTTTCTGGTTCAAAAGAAATGCTTTTGCTTTTTCTCTGCACTACTGTCACCACTCATATTGCAGAAGTGTGGACTCCAGCCAGAATAAACCTCTGTGACATCTGCAGAGACATGTGGAGACCAGAGCAGACTCACCCAAACAATCACAGATAATCTTCTTCCAGCTAAAACCACACACTGAGCTTCAGCACCAGTCCTGTCAGAGAGGGGATTAGTGAGTGCCTTTTGCTGTTTGTGGTGTGAATTACATTCATCTAATATGAGGCTGGAATGAATCCTAGTCTTACAGTCCTCAGATGAAAGAATAAAAAAAGATCGTTGGCGTAAAGAATCTAACAGTTCCTCTTCTCCGAATTATAATTATTTATTATTACAGTTTATAGTTTCTTATGGCAAATTTTGTGAGATTTGGGGGCATGTTTAATGAATAACTCTGATTGCTTTTAAAAAGGAAACCAAACAATGAAATAATAAATATTTTCCCTTTAAGTCAGTTATTTAAACATACTTGATTATGTAGATGTAGATTCGATTTCATTTTGTGACCTAGTGTACAACACTGAATGATATTAAGCAAAGCCTCCTGATGAGAAATTCTTATGATCTCCTATAACTTACTCTTATGTAAATTCCCTTAAACTCTCCCTTCATCATTGTATGCCAGATACGTGAGAAAATCTCCCATAGGTTAAAGCTTCACCTTCTCTTTGCCTTTACCCTAATAGAAAAAAAGTTTGCTGAAGGAAGTCAGACAACCAGCTTGACTGGTTTTACTTTAAAATCATGAGCATATAACTGCCACCAAATTGACACTCAGCATTGTAGGGTAATCTTGCTACCTCTCCCCAGTAAGATGGGGTTCCCACTCTCTTAGTTGGCTACTTGCCTTATGTTTCAGTAAAAATGAAACTATAAGAGAGAGCTACCATAAACTTCCCACAACCTAATTTACAAATTCACCGGTATACATATCTATAATCTTTGCTTTTTACCTCTGGATACAATGGGGGAAAAATTGTGGTTTTTTTTTTTTTTTTTTTTTTTAAGTTTAATTGCTGTACTTGCTCTTCGAATCTCTTACTGTCTTGGAGTCTTAAAGATTTAATCTATTCGTTATCTCTGTTCTTCACTACTCATCCCTTCTACATAATCATTCTCTTCCAAATATTCAGAATACAACATGCTATAGTATTTCTCATCCAAAGCAAACTCAGAAACAAAAAAGGAATAGTAAAACAAACAAACAAAACTTTACTTGACACCATAAGTGTTTTCAGCTTCCCTTGTTTTTTGACTTCTATCTGCCAAAACGTCTTGTAAGAGTTGTCTATATTGGCTATTTTTATTTTCTGTTATTTCATCTGCACTTACTGTTACTGTTTTTTTTTTCCAGTTTATATTTTTTTTAAAAAAGAAATAATTCCCAGACTTCAGTATATTTCTCATGCCCCATGACTTACTGAACACATTATTGTTATGGGATGAATGCATGTGTTTACCCAAATCTGTATTGTTGTAACCAAAGACGCAATTTGATACTATTAATATTAAGAGGTAGGGACTTTAGGAAGTGATTATGTCATGAGGGTTCCATCTGCCCTCATGAATAGCATTAAAATCCTTATAATAGGTCTCAAAGGAACTAGCTAAGCCCTTTTACCCTTCTGCCTTTTCCACTATGTTAGGATATAGCGTTAGTCCCCTCTGGAGGCCACAGTATTCAAAGCATCATCTTAGAAGCAGAGACTGGGTTCTCCCCAGACATTAAACCTGCAGGTTCCTTGATCTTGGCCTTCTCAGCCTCCAGAAATGTGAGAAAATAAATTTCCATTCTTATATAAAATATCTAGTCTCAGGTATTTTGTTTTAGCAGCACAAATGGACTGATACACACATTGAAAATGCAAGAAAACTCAGGAAAACTCGGTGCTCTCCACTGAGTCTAACTTCCATTCCATTTTGGCTTTCTCATTTAAACTGCTTTTATTGATGTCACCAGTTGCCAAATTCATCACAGAGTAATGTGCTTTCTTTTTACTTTGAATCATACAATACTATGGAGCATTCTCTCCTGTAAAAATTTTTCCATCTTAGCCCAAGTGCTCTACACTCTTCTCCTTTTCTCTCATTCTTACTTACTTGGCCTCCTCAAGGTCCTTTTCTGTTTTCTGCTGTCTACCTGCTGAGTGCCTAGGATTAGACTCTTTTCAATTTCTATTTACTCTCTTACTTTAAATACCACCTATATACTGATGACTAAGAAGAGAATATCTCTGACCCGGATGGCTCCCTTAATCTTTTGGGTCACATATCCAACTGCACGCTTGGCAGTTCTACTGGATTGTCTAGTGAGAATCTGAAACGTACTATGTCCAAGGAGTAACGCTAGTCCCTTCCCAGTCATCACCAGTCACTCTCTGCAGCCACTTGGTCAACTTTTTATCTCGCCAACTTCTCTATCTTAGTAAACATTATCTCTGTCTATCAAGTTTCTCAAATTAAAAGCTTAGAATAAGAGTCTTTATTTTTTAATGACATATACTAATATATTTACAGATAAACTTATATGATGTCTAAGATTTGCTTTATCATAATTAGGGCAGGGCCTATAAAAGAAACATTCATCATGAGTTATTAATTGTTGAAGTTGGATTATGGGTAATATAGCATGCAAGTTCTGATTCGATAGGCCTAAGGTGGGTCCCAAGATGCTGCACTTCAAACAAGCTACCAGTTAATGAGAAGCAAGGACATCAAAATCATCTTTGACCATTGTGTTTTCAATACCTCCTACCTCATCCACAATTCCTGTGTCACTATGCTACTTATTTTCTAAATGGGAATTTCATAATACTTATCTGTACTTACTTATCTGTTATCCTTGTTTATTTTCTGCCTTTCCCCCTGTAAGGGCATGCATTGTATGTGTCTTATTTATCTCTACATCAGACCCAGCTCAGTGCTTGGAGAGGAGGTGCTTCATAAATATTTATAACGGAATGTTTTGGAAGGCAATACAGGAAATAACAGGTGAACAATAGGTGTCGATGATACTGCGGTGCCATGAAACTGAAGTTTGTAATCTTGGTTGTGAGATTACAAGTGACTGATATTTGAGTTTCACTTCCAAAATTCTGGATTAATTGTTTGAAATGTTGCCTTTTGCAAAGCTTCCCAGACTAATTCTAATACGCCAGCAAAGTCAAGAACCACTGCCTTAGATGATGACGATGATGATGATGATGGTGATGACGATGATAACAACAAACCTACCATTCACTTTGCTCTTTGCTTGGAGCTATTCCAAGTGCTTTATGTGCATTATCTTATATTATTATTATAAGAATCCTATGAAGTAGATACTGCTATGGTTATGTTAGAAATGAGAAAATTGGGATGTAGAAATGGTATATAATTTCCTTAAGATCAACCAATTTATACATTCTGAAGCCAGCATTTAACCACTATTTAAACCAAGGCAATCTGAGCCCATACCCTTAGCCATGAACTCAAGATGACAGCATACATGTTATAAGCACTGGGAAACAAATTTGTGTTTATTGTTATTTCTAACATATTACTCATCTAAATGATGTGAAACACAATACTCAAATACGGCAAATGAAGGAGTAAACTTTCTTGTTTTCCCTAAAATGATGACTTTGGGATTACTTATATATTTGCTGAAGCAAAGTAATCATTTTAGGTCCCAAAGTAATCATTTTAGGGAAATCAAGAAAGCAGAGAGACAGAGATAAAAATACAAGGACAATCATGAATTATCAATAACTCAAGAATTACCGTGCTTGGTTTGAACAACTAGAGCAACAGTCATGAGCCCTGCTCTTCGCAGAGATTGTTCTGGTCTTTTCTGGCTCTCCTTTGTCTGCATCCCACAGGGCACAGCGTATATGGGGCCTAGGAGACCTACCTATCTTGAGCCTGTGCCGCTGCACATGTCTTTTACACCAATGCTCTTAGTACCCAGGACCTTGGTATTTTCTGCAGAATGAGTGCCTCTTTCCTAAGTATGTTTTCTCACTGAAGAGTAAAGGTAGTTGTTTGGGAGGAGGGTGAAATTGTAATTTGGACCAATCAACTGAGGACTGATTTGTGCGTGTGCTTCAGAGGCTTATTTGGCATGTGTATTTGAGGGATGTCATCAGGGAGGAAATTGGGGTACAGACCTTGGACATCTACTTGTGTTCTCACCCTAAAGGTGCATCTGAGGTCAAATACCAATTCCAGAGGTAAGATCGAGGAGTTAATCTTGAGAAAGTAAAGAGTAAATCTTGAATTGAAGATGAGACTCTAGAAATACTCTGTTATCTTAGGGTATTTGACCAATGGCAACTTCTTCCCTATTCCATTCTCAGACTCCTTGAGGAATGTGGCAATAAGTAACGCTACTCATTTTAAGTTGCTATAAGATAGAAAAGGGGCTTCCATTTTTCATTCTTCTTGTGTTAGGAGAAGAACCAATACTGCCGTTTGTCATCTTCTGGACATTACATTCTCACCAAAGAAGCGTCCTGTGCCTCCTCCAACTCTGTTTGACCTAGAGATTGACAAAAGAATCTTCTTAGGATCACTTGAGATTCTTTTTTCTATAGGCACGTGGGATGATAATTTGGGTCACGTCTTGAGATTTTAAATAAATTTCAAAAGTGCAATGAGGAGTCAGCCTTGTAAAAGAAAAAAAAATGACTTCCATAATAGGATTTTTTTGTAGCTTTCAAATTTAGCTAAGCATTTGTTTCCTACTGAATAATCAACACTTACAGAGCCTGAAGTTATAAATGTAAGCTGTTTTAAAATTATGTACAGACTTTCTGCAATTATTTTTTTCTGGAACAAGAAAGTGCATTCTCTTTCTTTTTCAGGTAACTTAAAAAAAACTGAATAAGTTGAATTTAATGTGCTTCATGAGAATGCTGACTTCTTAAATGAGAATAAAAATATTAATCTTCTGCTTAGAAAATGTTAAGAACCATCAGTCTCATAATGATGTTGCATTTTAACTGAGCATATCCCTGTATACTGCAAAAAATACACTCAAATTGCCCATAGCTACCATAAAAGGTAATGATGCAGTATACTTAATTACTGTTTAGCAGTGCTTTTTTATTTGAGTGTTTTGAAGTATTAGTAAAAGTATTATATCTCGTATTTTTATGAATGACTTCAATAAAAATGTGTTAATGGAGATTGGTTAAATAAGAAATTCAAAACTAGAAGTGATTTTTTTTTCCCCTAAAAGTAACTTATGTTGTCTTTTTAGAAAAGAGAAGAACAAAATTACCATTGAAAGCATTTCTGGTTTTGTCTCTTCATTATTCTTGGCACAATTACCAAAGATGTTTTGAAGCTGTTGGCCATCATAGCAACTGATCTTATCTTTAACCATCATTAAAAAGTTTCTGGTGTATTAAACATACCAAAATAGTTTTAAAATATTTTTTCGGATATTTGTTTTGCACTTCCCATTACTCTACCTACATATACCATGTTGAGAAACAGGGACAAATTATTCTTTGTTTGTATCATTTCTTATTGTATTTACACATAAGTACATATGTTACTAACTTCAAAGAAAAAAAAAACTAAAAATGTGTCTTGCAGCCGGGTGCAGTGGCTCATGCCTGTAATCCCAGCACTCTGGGAGGCTGAGGCAGGTGGATCACAAGGTCAGAAGTTCGAGACCATCCTGCCTAACATGGTGAAACCTCGTCTCTACTAAAAATGAAAAAATTAACCGGGCGTGGTGGCAGGAGCCTGTAGTGCCAGCTACTCGGGAGGCTGAGGCAGGAGAATGGTGTGAACCTGAGAGGTGGAGCTTGCAGTGAGCCAAGATCGTGCCATTGCACTACAGCCTGGGCGACAGAACGAGACTCTGTCTCAAAAAAAAAAAAAAAAAAAAAAAAAAAAAAAAGTCTTGCTTCCTATGCACATTCTTATATATTCACCTCCCACAATGACTCTGGGCTTGACCATGTGGCTTTGGCCCATGAGATATCAGTGAACATGTCACAAGCAGAGACTCGATGAGCTTTTGCACATTGGGACATGCTTTTTTAATCATTGACCTGAGATTGCCACATAGGATATATCAAATCTAATAGGGTTTTGTTCACAAATTTGAGAACAAATCTATAAAGATCTTATTGAAGATTTACCATAGTAGATTTGCAACATTAATCAAAAATATATTAACTTCTTTTTTAAATTTGATGAGACCGTGTGTCCTAGAGAAAGACTGCTAAATTTAGAATTCTGTCTCCTTTTCTTTCCAGATATAAGACCTTGAGGAAGTCATTTAAACTCTTTGTGCCTGTTTCTTCATTTGTAAAATAGTGATAATAACAGTGCCTACCATGTAAGGTTTTTATGGGGAACTAAATGAGCTAATATTTTACAGTGCTTAAAATATTATATGGGGTACATAAACATAATATTTGTCAAATAAACAGACAAGGATTAGACACAGGGCTTTATGAGACAAGCTCTTTGTAAAAGTTCAAAGACCTATATCTGTTACACAGAGAGTCAGGTACCAGAAAGAAGAGCTAAAGATAAAAGCTTATAAGATTCATTTTATTTTTGGAAGGAATCTCAGGGACAGAAGTAAAGGACTAGAGAGACCAAGAAGGAGGGAAACACAAATATAAACTTGTTTTTTTACTGCTGGTCCACTGGGCTTGATCTTGCCTAGAGTTCTGTAGACCGTGCCTTAGAAATGTCTGTCCCAGGGAAAACCAAAGGCAGCATTTATCCATGAGCTCTCATCATTCCCTGATTAAGGTTTGCCCCTGTATGATAATAACTTCTTCGGAATTTGAATGTTGTTAATAAAGGAGTTGTGGCTGGGTTTCTTCAGGTTGCCCTTGTGGTGGCATTAAAGAAAGCCTATTGAAAATATCAAGATATTTTTCTGGAAAGCTTGAGCAAGGTATTGTCAGGTTAAACCTATTGGAAGCATATGACAAAGTAATGCATGAAGTAAAGGGTAGACTGAAAGAATATGAGGCAAGAACTAAGAGGATACAATGGGGGAACAAGTAGATGTCACCTAGACTTCCAGCTGTTTGCATCTTAACATTGCAGAATCAGGTGCAATCAAACAGAAAAACAAGAAAGAATGGTGCATGGAAAAAGGAAGGTGGTAACCTACTCGAAGAGATGGAAGGAATAAAATAATTTTCATGATAGGCAGGAAGAAGAGTAATCAGGGAAAGTATTAACTTGCTGAATGTTTTTCTATGCTATTTCATTTTTATCTAATTTTTGATAGAGAAGTTTGCTTGAAAACAAGGTAATTTCCGATGTTTTCTGAAAACTACGTCAATGTTCACTAGGCTACACCAATCTTACTATTAACAAAATTGCATAATTACTTTATAAAGTACATATAATTACTTTTCAGGTAGCTCCATCTAGCAATTTAACAAATAAAATAGATAAGTAACACTTAAAAATTTTGAAACCAACCTGACCATGGAAATGCATAGAATTCTATAAATAGGATAATTCACTTAATAAGCCAGAGGTGGCAATCCAATCTCCATATCAGGATGTGCTTAAACAAATAAAGTGAGCAGTTCTCATTAGTGCTGTGAACTGTACTTAGATGTTTTAGAACTATGCTGCCATGAGTTATGATTAACCTAGAAAAATGTATTCTATACCCAAATGGAATCATAACAAATATTTTTTTAAAATATCAAAGCATAGATGAAGAATTTGAAACTATATACAATCTTTGAACTTTAACTCCCAATGTAACCTATGAGTTTATTTTTAGTTAAAAAAAAACATGATTTTCCCCTTTGCTGATAATTTTCTCCAAAAATCTCTTTCATTCTTTTGAAATCCCATTACAGCTAAAGAGGCTCCTGGCCTAGCTGGCATTTTCACTGAACTCATTGATTAATTTGGTATCGTGAAAACAATGAGAATCTGTGTGAAATAGCTGCAGATTGTGAGAGAAGTTGGTGTACTTTATTCTGAAATGTAAAAATAATATGCTGCACAAGCATGCTGATTTTAAGGAAGCCATCAGTAGCATAGACTGATTAATTCTGTGTAGCTTTGGCTGCTAAAATGTGCTTTCCAATCAATTTCAATCCAATTAATAAAAATTACAAACTGAATTTGAATATCTATTTAACATTAGGTCTTCAATGCAGTTTCACATACAGTGTATCACTTCACAAGCAGTATGGCCTACTGGAAAGATCCTCAAAGTAGGAGTCGGGTAGCTGGTTTTTAACTGCATTTCTGATGAAAAGATCTGGTGGAAAGTTTGGGATACCTCCCTGCATTTACATACTGTTTATTTCATAAAAAATTCAGCTACATGATATTAAGTGCCCCATACTCTCTAAATTGTAGGATATTATTTAATATAGATTCATTTTGTAATGTGATGTAAGTGAACCTGATCTTTCAAATTACTAGTTTCAAACTTTACAGTTACACATTTCCCACTGTTTATTGGTAGGAAACTAACTTGGCATGTTTATTATTTCCTCCGTTTTCTGTTTTGTTTTTATGATTTTGATTTCCTTTGATAAATTCTGACCATAGACATTTTGAACAAAAGCACAATATATCATTTGGAAAATAGTATTGCTTTCACTTTGATGTTAACTATCCCTATGAAGGTGGAGATGCCTTTTTTGGAAGAGTTATCATATCTAGAATCAGTATCCCTGGCTTTTTTATGTGTTAGCCTCAGCAAGGTTTTTGGTAGCATAACAAGTATCAATGAATTAGGTTACTTTTTTCCTTAAAGGACAGAAAAGTCTTACCCTCAGCCTGTTTGTTAGCTGTAATGGAGAAGAGCGTCACTGATTTGATAGTGAGCTTTGGCTCATGCTCAGATGGCTTGGACAGATGGGCCAAGCAAGGCTCTGAGAATCCAAAGTCTCCTGCCGAGAAAGGAACAAACAGAACTCTCTGAAATTCACTGAGCATCTTAGAAAATACCCAAGGAAATATATCAGAAAGTAAAAATAAAATAATGCAAAATATGATATGTAAAGTGAATTGTGTGCTCTTCTTCCCAGAATAATTAGCAAAGTTAATGCTATTCTAAACCCAATCATGTTGTTAGAACTATCATTGTACAGAAATTATCTCTGCTTCTTGAAATATAAAGCTCAATGGAGCACAAGACTCCTAGCTTGAAACATTTGATCAAGCAGTGAAGATATCCAGCATATATAAAATGAGAATCATAAAACCATGCTGAAGGAGTTTGGTGATTTTAGCCTTTTCTGAGTCATCAAAGACAAATACTTAATAATAGAATCGTAAGTTATAATTTATTATATAAAATTTCAGTTTTTATTTCGAGCTACTATTTCCTCTGTAAGTATTAAATGTATTAGTATTTAAATATTTGAAAATAAACCAAAAGGTCTTTGTTCCCTATATCTTTTTGAATCAAGTATCATTGTATAATCCTATGTAGAGAAAGAGTGCTTCATACTTGACCAGTTTATTAGTATGCAAGATGTTTCTTACAACAGACAGCCAAGACTAATGGTTAAAAATAAATTGTACATACACACATTTTCCTCAGAGGAGAAACAGAATTGGGTTTAAAACAGGGACTATGCCTTTTGTCTTTTGAAAGGCCTTTTGACCCTTTGATTGTGTTAGTCTTTTTTCAATGCAATTATTACTTTTCCTACCATAATGTCATCACACTTCAATAGTTGATTTGCCTGATTGAGCATAACAATAATTGAGGGCAATAAATGGGAAGATCTGGTTCACTATTTTATCATCAGTGTTTGGAGCAAGCCAGAAACATAGTTGGTCTTCAGTACAGTTGGTGAATGAATAAGTCCTTATTTGTGCAGTCACTAGACTAGACATTGTAAATCAAAGCGGCTCAGCATAGACTTGTTATGTTGAACTCAACTTTTCACTGATCCAGTTGGGGCTGCACCCTTCCATTGTATCCAATCACCATATTCCATTTTTTTTTCTACCACTAGGTTTCCTTCCAGCTCTAAAATTTCTTAATTCTACTGACATAAATTATTCAAAATTCCTATTGTTTGTAATCTTGTTGCTCTTCCAGGGCTAGAAAAGTCCTAAAGGGCTTGCCTAGGGATTACTTCCTAGGCAAAGTTACTTCCCGACAGTATTCCCACCTGTACAGAGTCATGGCTTGGGTAGTGCTGCCCCAGGGGAATAATCCTGGTTTTATCTTGGTTTTAAAACCAGTAACTGAAAATATGAAACAAAACAAAATGCAAAGAATATGCACACATACCAATAAAGTGGCAAATATGAATGTTTGTTTCTAACTCAGCTAGGAATAGTTAATTCACATCATGCCTCATGATTAAGTGCAACCACTTCAAAATGTGAAATAAAACAAAAGATAATTTAAAGTCAAGCCGAGTCATCGCTCTTGTACTTTAAGTTGGATGAGATTTATTTGGTCTTCTCACCTAAATTCCATTTATAATTAGGGATACTCTTGCTTTTCTGCTCTCTCCTCACTGGAGAACGAAACGGCTGGAGATCCACTGATCACTGATCCCTTGGGGTTTCCGAGCAGCTGTTTTCTCATAATATAAGAGTTAAAATAGTTTTCATTCCGTTGCAAAGATATATGTTTTAAAATGCTTACAGTAATGGATTTTTAACTCTATCCTTCCCTGGATGAGGTTTCTACAGTAAGCTGTCGTTGTATTACAGCTGTTTTAAAGGACAGAAAAAGTAAACCACCTTCTAGGTAGTAAATGGCTAACAATGTTGTTTTCATTATTGAAATTTTATGTTCATAAGCATATCACATACAAGTAGTTTAAAATCAGATAGTACTAAATCAGGCTTACGGTGAAAAATAGCAGACTTTCTGGCCTCATCCTCTGCTGGCCTTTTCCCCAGCAGGACAACTTGCTGTCCTGCTCCCTGGGTCAAAAGCTTTCACTTTCTTAGCTGTTTCTTCTGGTGTTTACTCTTATATTCATAAATAAAATATATTTACCTGTATTTCTGAATAAATATATTTTATACATGTATTTACTTTCTATCCTCCAACACCTAAACTCCCATGCTCATCCATCCTCTCCTCCATTTGTCCCATTATAGAATATATCTAAAGTTTGAATTAAAGCAATGGTCAATGCTCACATTATTTTGGTTACATAGCTACTGTTTAAAATTAAATTACTTGGAATACTGTAACTTCACCTTATTTTTTATTTTTTATTTTTATTAATTTATTTTTTTTAGACAGAGTCTGGCTCTGTCTCCCAGGCTGGAGTGTAGTGGCCACTCTCGGTTCACTGAAACCTCTGCCTCCTGGGCTCAAGTGATTCTCCTACCTCAGCCTCCTGAGTAGCTGGGATTACAGGCATGCACCACCATGCCTGGCTAATTTTGGTATTTTAGTAGAGATGGGGTTTCACCATGTTGGAGACTGATCTCGAATTCCTGATCTCTGGTTATCTGCCCACCTTGGCCTCCCAAAATGTTGGGATTACAGGAGTGAGTCACCATGCCTGGCCCACGTTCTGTTTTACATAACTTGTTATTGTCTTTATTGTAAATAATTGCCTCATTTTCATATTGGCTATATTTTCTCTGTATCATTAGTTCTTTGCCAAAACTTTTAGCAGAATCATATAATGATTCAGAGAATGATGTAATTCATGAAATCTGTAATCTAGCATGTTATTTCCTCTTTGAAACAGTGTGTCTCTCAAATACCTTCACGTTTTCCTTTAAGGTTATGGTTTGAGATAGATGGAAGGCTGGACTTATGTTCTTGTTTGTTTTGAAGAACTCACCAAGTGAAGGGAGAATGCCCCTAAAATAGAGAAGCCAAAGACACTGTCACCCAAAAACCCCAAACCACAGTCCCCACCTCCACCCTACAAAAAGCACTCCCAAGTCAAGCCTGCTTTAGGAAAGCAGAGTTTGAGGAAAACATATTTTAACCTGTAATTTACCAGCCCTTGATCTTTGAGGAAGTTGAGAAGTGAATAATGCCCATGTGTTTTTCTTGCTTTCCAAGTGAGGTTTTGGGCTTTTGGGCTTTCCTGATTTAACTTCTAGAACACCTGCCCTGGAGTTCATAGTTAGAGCAGGAACTATTCTACCCAAAACCACCAGAGAGGACACAAGAAGACATTCAAGATCCTTGTCAGCTGCCTGCTGCCCCAGGTGACTCACAGAAACAAGCTTAGAACAGCTTACTCCCCTTCAGCCCTGGAGGTGTCTCACAGTTCATGTACTCGTTATTTCCTTTCATTTGTTTCTTCTTTACTTCTTCTGAATGGGTAGACCTTGGAAGAGGATGCAAGTATTTCTAGAAGTTTCTCATTTTGGTAGGACAAATGGTCAGTTTCATGAAGTAATATATTTATTCTTGCTTTCTTATTTCATGAAGAGTTGATTCCGTAAGACTTAGCTCATGTGTTCAAAAATAGACAGGTTGTGCCCAAACCCCACTGCGTAGCGAATGGGACTTAATATTTCCATCAGGCCGTGCATCTTCTTTTCCACCTTGTTCTTTGGCATCTATGTTTCTGATTGTTTTATTTCTCATTTTGGTGCAGAAATGAGGCCTCAACCTCCTGGACTGAGGCAGGAGCCTCCACTAGCTTCCTAAGAAAGGGTGCACACAGGAGACAAAATTCTGAGACTTGTATGCCAAAGAATGCCTTTAGTTTACCTTTCCTCTTGATGAATCTAGGCATCTAAAGACAAATAATTTTTCTTCAGGATGCTGATGCTAAAGGTATTTATTTTACAGTGTTCTGTCATCTTGTTTCTTAAATGACCTATTCTGAGTTCTGATTGTTTTATATCATGTGTGTGCATGGGTGTGTGTGTGTTCTTTATTTGGATTTTCTAAAAGCTTTTGGCAGTGTTTCTTTTTTAATTTTTAACATTTATTATATATTTTTTTCTTCTTGTGAAGTTTTTGGCCTGGCATGAGGTCTCATGTTTGTAATCCTACCACTTTGAGAGACCAAGGCAGGAGGATCCCTTGAATCCAGGAGTTTGAGACCAGCCTGGGCAACATGGCAAAACCCTTTTCCTACAAAAAGAAATATAAAAAATTAGCTAGGCATGGTGGCACGTGCCTGTAGTCCCAGTTACAAGGAAGTATGAGGTGGGAGGATCACCTGAGCCCAGGACGTTGAGGCTGCTGAGAGCCATGACTGTGCCACTCTACTACAGCCTGGGTGACAGAGTGAGATTCTATCTTTAAAAAAAAAATATTTGTGGGTATATAGTAGGTACATATATTTATGGGGTACATGAGATATATTGATGCAGGCATGCAATGTGTAGTAAGCACATCATGGTCAATGGGGCATTCATCCCCGCCAGCATTTATCCTTTCAGTTACAAACAATCCAATGACACTCTGTAAGTTATTTAAAAATCTACAGTTAGATTATTCCTGACTACAGTCACCCTATTGGGCTATAAAATAGTAGGTCTTATTCATTCTTCCTATTATTTTTTGTACCCATTAACCATCTCCAGCTCCTCATCAGCCCCCCACTACCCTTCTCAGCATCTGGTAACCTTCCTTCTACTCTCTCTGTCCATGACTTCAACTGTTTTGATTTTCAGATCTCACAAATAAGTAAGAATGTGCAATGCTTGCCTTTCTGTGCCGGGCTTGCTAGTAGATCTTGGTGTGGCTCCTTTCAATCTGTTGTCAGAAGAAGATGCAGAGACAAGCATCTAGAGAGAAAGAAAAGTCACGTAACATGCAGGGGAGCCTGACTTCAGAAGAACTGGCTTCCTAAACAAATTAATAGCGCAAGTGTTGAAAGGCCAAAACAAAACAACAAACACTACAAAATTTCTAAGTTTACTAAGCCTAATAGCATCTTTGTCACATGATTATTATAAATTATTATATTCATAAAAAGCTTGACTTATTTTCAGATGTCAATATAGCAAAAATCAGGCACAACATTATTTTTATTGTGGAGCAAATCGTAGGAAATAGTAACACACACACACACACACACACACACACACACAATTTTATTCTCTATATAAACCTAAAGAGGATGTGTGTGTTCTAGTTTTGCTTCAAAACTAAAAACTGATGTTCTTAAGTTCTGGAAAATTTTATTAATTTTTCTTCTTCTTACCTCCATCATTGTCTTAATTTCTTTTTGGAATTCCTAGAATTACTTTTTCCTACTATCTTTTCTATCCTTTTTTCTGTCTTTGTCTTTTTGTTATTCTTTCTGGAAATTTTCCTCAAATTTTGTCCAATTCATATCAACTTTTATTTTTAATTTTAAATTTTATAGTTTTTATTTTAAAATAAGAGCTTTTTCTTTCCCTCCTTTTTCTATAGCTGCTGTTCTGTTTTTGGTTTTTTTTTTTTTTTTGAGACGGAGTCTCGCTCTGTCGCCCAGGCTGGAGTGCAGTGGCCGGATCTCAGCTCACTGTAAGCTCCGCCTCCCAGGTTCACGCTATTCTCCTGCCTCAGCCTCCCGAGTAGCTTGGACTACAGGTGCCCGCCACCTCGCCCGGCTAGTTTTTTGTATTTTTCAGTAGAGACGGGGTTTCACCGTGTTAGCCAGGAAGGTCTCGATCTCCTGACCTCGTGATCCGCCCGTCTCGGCCTCCCAAAGTGCTGGGATTACAGGCTTGAGCCACCGCGCCCGGCCTCTGTTTTTATACATGTAACGTTTTTATGATGCCTGCATTATCTTTCCTCTGAGCCATATTTCTTTTTTTTGAGACAGAGTCTCACTCTGTCACCCAGGCTGGAATGCAGTGGTGAGATCTCAGCTCATTGCAAGCTCTGCCTTCTGGGTTCAAGCAGTTCTTCCTGCCTCAGCCTCCCAAGTAGCTGGGATTATAGGTGCCCAGTACCACACCCAGCTAAATTTGTATTTTTAGTAGAGACGGGATTTTGCTGTGTTGGCCAGGCTGGTCTCAAACTCCTGACCTCAGGTGATTCTCCCACCTTGACCTTCCAAAGTGCTATGATTACAGGTGTGAGCCACAGTGCCCAGCCCCATATTTCTTTAGTTTTGGTCTCTGCCTTTCATATTATATTCTGGTCTCACCCTAAACTTGCCTAATAATTTTTAGTAATTAAAAAGTAACATTTTACTTTTAGTAAATATTACAAAAGTAATTTTGTAGTATTACTTTGTAAATATTTGCAAATTTACTTTTAGTAATTAAAAAAGTAAATGATTCGCTCTTAGTAAATATGCAAATACAAAAGTAAATATTACTTTGTAAATACTTGTAAATTTACTTTTAGTAATTAAAAAAGTAAATATTTTACTTTTAGTAAATATACAAATAGTACAAGGCATTAGAAAGTAGGCTGCCACCTTAACTGGGTGATCAAACTTAGCATCACCACTAATGGAACATATGGACATGATGGACTGTAGGATGAGACCCACTGAGGACTGCAAAGCGAATCTAATCAGGAGGAAACAATCAGGCCAGTCCAGACTGTGGTAAATTCTACAAAGCAACTTGTTTAAACTCTTCAAGTATGCTATTCATGAAATAAAATAACATATATTATATTATTATACATATTATAATACATATTTTAGCTGGGCACAGTGGCTCACGCCTGTAATCCCAGCACTTTGGGAGGCCAAGGTGGGTGGATCAAGAAGTCAAGAGATCGAGACCATCCTGGCCAACATGGTGAAACCCCATCTCTACTAAAAATACAAAAATTAGCCAGGCGCGTGCCTGTAGTCCCAGCTACTCGGGAGGCTGAAGTAGGAGAATCGCTTGAGCCCGGGAGGCAGAGGTTTCAGTGAGCTGAGATCACGCCACTGCACTGCAGCCTGGCAACATAGTGAGACTCTGTCAAAGAAACAAAAACAAAAACCTTTTATTATATATCATAAATATATGTTACAGTATATATTTAGTATATATGTTTATTATTATATATTGCATATATAAATAAGCTGGGGATATTCTGTAATTAAAAGGACATCACAAGTAAATGTGATACCTGCTTCTTGAATGATCCAGGGACGAAGTGGCTGAGAAACATGATCTGGGGTAACTGATAAAGCAGCCCGCTGTGATTCTGTGGGAAGAAAGGCTTGCTTTTGTGCTGGAGCATCGTCAGTACTTAGATGATTTGAGCTTTTCTACAACCCAACCATCTGCTTTTTATCTTTCAAAACATCTCTCATCATATCTTATATAGTATGGCCTCCCCTGTGTGTTTTTTGTGGGTTTATATTATTCTTATTATAGTTTTATGATATTGCCAGAGGGAGAAATAATTTATGTTCAGTATGTCTTATTAAATGGAAGTCAAATATATTTTTAATGATATGCTTCTTTTCTGCAGCCCCAACTTTGATCTTATACATTAAGCATAAATCTGAGCTCATTTTAATTTCTAGTCAAATGTTCAAATGACTATCAATTCACTTCAACAAAATACATATCTGGTATTTGGTTTTCTGTTCCTACATTAGTTTGCTACAGATAATGGCTTCCAGTCCCCTCTATTTCCCTGCAAAGGACATGCTTTTGTTGTTGTTGTTTGTTTGTTTGTTTTGTTTTGTTTTGGTTTTGGCTAAAAGATGAGAACTCGTGGACACATACAGGAGAACAACACACACTGGGACTTTTTGAAGGATAGAGGGTAGAAGGAAGAGGGGATCAGAAAAAATAATGAATGGGTACTAGGCTTAATCCCTGGGTAATGAAACAATCTGTACAACTAACTCCCATGAAACAAGTTTATGTAACAAACCTGCACTTGTATCCCCGAACTTAAAATAAAAGTTAAAAAAATATTCTTACCAATTTAATTGCTTTTAATTAATTTTGTTGAGTAGTTTTGAGAAATCATATTTATATAATAACGGTTAAAAACCTTTGTGCAGGTATGTTAGAATAACCTAGAATTTAGTACTTTGGTTAAGGTCCACCTTGGAGATTGGTGTATGCCTTAAGTTTCAATTTCCCAATTTTTAAATGTCATTAATAATAATGATAAATATTTCATGGTATTTTTGAGAAATAATACATGCTAATAACTTATGACATTAATAATTGTTATGATTTCTATAGTATCTTCATAATGATCAATGATGTAATATCACTGAGAAGTATCAAAAAGTAGACTTGTTTCACAAACAAATAAAAAATGAAACAAAACCAAAAAGTGGAATGTGCATTATAATGATGTAAAGTGTAAAGAAGGATGAATCAAAATTAATTAGAAATAATCCTCTAAACGTTTGACCAAATCAGAATTCGTATTTCTCCTTCAGATAAAATTTCTGTTTTCCAGTCGAAAGCACAGAGAAAGAAAGTGGAAATTTCAGATGTTGGAGAAAATATTTGGAATTTGTGTGACACTGGATAATACTAAATGCTCATTCTGGTAACTGCAACCTTCTTTATGGTTAATATTTCTCTTTCCTAGTAAAACCTTAAGCATCACACAACAATGTATTTTTTCTTCTGCTTTTCTCCCTGATTTTGGTACAGTGTCTTAACATTAACTGAAGAAGGAGTGAGTTTGGGAAGCGTTGAGGTGTGGGAGAGACTAATTGTGCCTTCAAATAAAGACTCTTAGAAAACATCCTCAGGCTAGTATTTCCAATCATCTTCAAATCTTCCTTTGAAAGAAAGTGACTGCTGAGTAATCATTTGCACTCAGAGTTTTGCAAACTATTGGAGATTTAGTTAAAGAAAAGAGGAAAGAAGAATCCAGTGCTACTGGCAACCGTGGTACCCAGACCAATGACAGCGAGTGCGTCTATGGGTTCATCTCCACAGCCTCCAAAGCACAGAGCATCAATGAAATGAAGAAAATAGTGCTTTTTGTGCTTCTGTTGTCTTCTAACTGATAACGTGCATACACGGTTAGCATTTTTCCACAAAATAGTTTATGTCAAATACTTAGGCTAACAGCACCTGTACTGAGAAGACTCTACTCAGGTGCTTAGAAATGTTTCTACTGAAGTGTTTTTCTGCAGTGACAAAGTTCTTTCATATTCTTCCCACCTGGAAACATAATGACATATTCACAGTTTTCACCCCCAAAGTAATATTAGGTATGACGCAATAGATGCCTCATTCCAGCTAAGAGTTGCTAAATAAATAAATAAATAATATATCCACCTGGGAGTGACATTTATAGTGGTTTTGGGAAATGTTTCTTTGGCAGTAGAGACCTTGATGAAGAGCTTAATGTAGCCATGATGGTATCTTGTGTTGTGAGGTTCATAGGACCAATCAATGGGGATGAATTATGGTTCGCCTTTACAACATGTTATCCCTACTTTGCTGATATAGACCTGAAACAGTGTATCTAATTCCTTTTGGAATTCTCTAATGGAGCCTCCCTAACTCAAGCTACTATGGGATGGGTAGATCCTCCAGCACAGCTGAAAGCCTCCTGTTGGGGCCTCATTTGTTTAGTTTGTTATCTTTTGATACTTGCTTAATTCTCTGAAGTGTCTTCATAGATGTGGCTGACAGGCAATGCCACTTAATCATTTTTTTTTCCTGGTTAGCCTTATAGAAAATGTTCCTTTTTTTCTGAATGATGAATGCATAAAACTTTACTAAATATAATCATTTAAAGATAGAGTAATTTAAAAGAGGCATAAACCTAAGTATATTTCCATGTAGCCTCTGTATTTTGTTCAAAGATGTGTGTACATTCAGCGTAACATAAATTGAATATTTGTTGACGAAGGAGTAAAAATGTATTGTTAACAGGCATTCTATGAAACAGTTGGCCAGTTAGCAACTAGTTTTCTTCAGATCTTTTCAAAGCCTGCTTGTCGTTGTTTTATCCAAAGGAGTTGATAGATGTGTATGAAGCATTCTGGCTGACCCATGGCAATTTGTGTTTGGAAGAATGAGATTTAGAGCCAGGGTTACTACATTTCGTGGATTGCCATGGGCATTATTTAGGTGTAGATAAGCTTATCTGAAATTGCATCTGGATTACCTGACTAAAGGAAAGAAAAGTAGAGACCTGCTATGGAAATAGTCATGAAATAAAGGGGAGAGGTGGGTAACTAATGCTAGGGGAGAGGTGGGTAACTAATGCTAGGGGAGAGGTGGGTAACTAAATGCTAGTTTTTAAATAATGTGGTATCAGACTTAAAAGATACATAGAAGATAAGACAGACCTAAGAGTTTGCTGGCAGTTGGATCAGGATTCTTGCAAGGAAGAATCTCAGTCTATCCTTTATTACTCAACCCAGAGCACAAAACTAGTTTCCACATTTTATAAATATAGAGTCTTTTTTGGAGACTCTGAAATGTGGATACAATGTTTTATTTCTCATTACTGTTAACAGGTTCATTATGACCTTGGCCTGTATACATTTTCAGGTTAAGTAAACAGAGGTTAAAGGAGGCAAACTGAGAGTATTTAATCAAAGTTTACTTTAATTCCTATATTTGTAGTTTGTCTTATCTCCCCATCAATAATCAAAAAATCATTTATTGTATGTATTACAAAATGTTCTAAGTGCTTTATACGCCTAATATTAGTATGGTTATTTCACACAAATTTTATGACGTCAAATTTCTTTTTCTTTTCTTTTTTTTTATAGATTTGGAGGTACAAGTGCAGTTTCGTTTCATGCATATATTGCATAATGGTGAAGTGTGGGCTTTTATTATAACCATCCCCAGAACAGCGTTCATTGTACCTATTGGGTAATTTCTCATCTCTCACCCCCTCCCACCTGTTTGCATCTCCAGTGTCTATTTTTCCACTCTCGATGATCATGTGTACACAGTATTTTGCTACCACTTATAAGTGAGAGCATGTTGTATTTGACTTTATATTTTTGAGCTAGTTCACCTAAATAATGATCTCCAGTTCCATCTGTGTTGCCACAAAAGACCTGATTTATTTCTTTTTGATGACTGAGTAATATTTCATGCTCTATATACATATATACCACATTTTCCTTATCGCACCATCCACTGATGGACTTGTAGGTGGATTCCATATCTTTGCCATTGTGAATAGTGCTGCGATAAACATTTGGGCGCAGGTATCTTTCATAGAAACTTTTATCACCTCTATTTAACGGCTAAGGAATCTGAGGCTCAGAGCTACTAAGTGGTGGGTGTGGGATTCAAACCCAGGGAGTCCAATGCCAGAGTCTTAACTACTTCACCAGAAGCGGAGAGAAGGGGAGCCATTTTATTATTCTTTATTTCAAATAAGCAGTAGTTTACAGATAGTACTGCGTACACATTATATGCTCCACACATAATAATGCTAAATAGTTCTTTTGTTGCATCCCTATTCAGGATGGGGGTTAGGTGAGCCCTCCTCTCCCAGTATTCCTCATCCCTAGAAATAGGCACTAAATAGTTCCCAGATCACAGTTTAAAACTATTGCTATGGAAAATGAATTGAACAAATCACGTGCTTACCTTCAGCGCTAATATTCTAAATCACCTTAGATTAATGCCAGTAAATATCAAGACAGTTAAAAGGTACATTCGATGTAAATAATTACTTTGACAAGTTCATAAATAGCATCACAACTATGAATTCCATGTAGGAGCAGAATATAAAGTAAAATGAAATGATGATCTAGATAGATAGATAGATAGATAGATAGATAGATAGATAGATAGATAGATGGATGAGAGACAGAGAGAGAGAGAGAGATTAAATGGATAGGTATATAGTTTCACCTATAAGCAAAGGGCAAAATGAGTATCTCAGAAAGGCAGATTTAAGGACCACTAAGATTTTAAATTGCATCATTCTGTAAATTGGAGAATATTATCACTTACAGTACTGTTGCAAATTTCAGATAAGTTAATATTCCTGAATGTTCTTGGCACAGCATAAATGCTCAATATATTCAATTATCACACTCTTTTCCTTTCATCCTTGCCCTGACACATGATAGATCATTTCTTAAAATATACTACAGCATGTATTAAATAATATTTCTACTGCTCAGTTTTCTGGGGAAATAGTGTTTAGTTAATTTCTAGGTTTTGTTAAGACTTTACAAAATATATTTCATAAATGTGCTCTTTTCCTTTCAGAAAGAAATGTATAATTTTACTCCCAACATTTCAACAACTTTCCTAACTTGCATACTTCATTTTTGTAGTGTTTCATAAAAATTCTAAATTTAATCATATGATATTTTAAAATAAGATACTGAGCAAGAAAAGACAGCATCTATTGTATTTTTTAAATGAATCTTATGGTTTTTATTTTATTATTTCAATTACTATTACTAAATTATTAATTATAGGTTAGAATTATAAAGCATTATCAAAGATACAGTAGATTGCAATTACAGTTTACTTGATTAGGCAATTATTAAAAAAATGGACGTTTTTTCTGTGTCAACAATGAAGTCAGTTCAAATGTTTTGTGGAACTAATATGCTAATAGCAATGCTGCAGAATTAAAAATCGCATTATAATTACACAAACATTTTGCTAAAGTTTGGAAATTATTTCTTTATTGGGGTTCTATTAGTTTTGGAGAATATTTTATGTGTGTGTGTGTGTGTGTGTGTGTACGCGCATGAGTGTATAAATATCCTGCAAAATGTAGACCTTTCCTCTTAGATTAGTACTAGCATGCTAAATATTTTATTTTTTAAGTATATATTAGGTAACTGAAACAAAGAAAAAAGGTTTTTTTTTTTTTTTTTTTTTTTTTTGAGACGGAGTCTTGCTGTCACCCAGGCTGGAGTGTAGTGGCCGGATCTCAGCTCACTGCAAGCTCCTCCTCCCGAGTTCCCGCCATTCTCCTGCCTGCCTCAGCCTCCCGAGTAGCTGAGACTACAGGCGCCCACCACCTCGCCCGGCTAGTTTTTTGTATTTTACGGGGTTTCACCGTGTTAGCCAGGATAGTCTCGATCTCCTGACCTCGTGATCCGCCCATCTTGGCCTCCCAAAGTGCTGGGATTACAGGCTTGAGCCACCGCGCCCGGCCCAGAAAAAAGGTTTTTATTTGCTTAGAGTGATAACAATAATACTTAACTTGTAAAATATTCCTTTGATACATTCATAAATAAGAAAATACGCTTTCTAATTCTTATCTGAGAAACAGCAATCTACTTTTTAGAAGCTTATACATTACTGCATCCTTTGATTAATACAGTACATTTTTTCTCACAATTTATAATGAACTTCCAATAATCTTGCCTTTGAAACTGTATTTGACCTCCATTATTTTACTTTCCAATTAGAATGAAGAGATGGGCTAATACTTGTAGTTCACTGTAGAGGCTTCATGCTCTCTGAAAATTTCAGACCCAGTGGCTTTAATAGCATTTTAAACTGATTCTGGGTCCATTTTCTCTTGATTGACATATCTGCTTCCACATATAGTGGTAAATGCCTTGACTTTTCGGTTCCTTGTAAGTAGATTGGTTTGCAGATTTACATAAATACATTTCCCAGAGACCACATTTACCACATTTGCTCATGACAGCAATGATCCTTGGTCATTTCACATGCTGCAGTTACATGCCATTCAGGAGGCTATTGTTGACTGCCTGTTATTTCTCCTGCCTAGATGTCATTCAAATGGTTTTTTGTTATTTTAATGTATATGAATTTGTACATTAAGGTCAATTAACCTAACAGGGCCACACAATGAATCAGGTTCAAAGGAAAGTTGCAGATATTACTTGTGGAAGTTACCATGGAAGATGATGAGGAAGGAGTTGTTATGACTGACCTATGGAGTTAGACATATTTGTTTTTCCAATTATCTCTACTCTTTATGTTTCCAATAGTTTAAATGATTTTGAAATGAAGTTTTTCAAAATATCTGGAAGTACACACCCCTCCAAATTTACACCCAATACCAGTTTACATTACTTTAGACATGCCAGTGTGTAAGTAGGAATAATCCATTGTTATACAAGCCCCAAAAGAGAAAGAACAAAATTTGAGGGAAGATTGGAATAGCTGAGATATTTTATGTAGAACTATGTCAATATTAATTTTGTATACCAAAATTTTACAAACTTTTTTTTTTTGACAAGGTCTTGCTTTGTTGGACAGGCTGGAGTGCAGTGGTATGATCTCGTTTTACTGCTGCCTCAAACTCCTGGGCTCAAGCGATTCTCCCACTTCAGTCTCCCCAGTAATTGGGACTGCAGGCACACACCACCACACCCAACTAATTTTTGCATTTTTTGTAGAAAACGTTTCACGGTGTTGCCCAGGATGGTCCTGAACTCCTGGGCTCAGGTGATCCGCCTGCCTCAGCCTTCCAAAGTGCAGTGCAGTGTAGGGACTATAGTTGTGAGCACCTTTACCCAGCCTCAAACTTTTTTGTCTTTTTTTTTTTTTTTTTTTTTTTTAGCATACCAGTGTATTAGTTCATTCTCCCACTGCTAATTTGTAAAGTAAAGAAGTTTAATTGACTCACAGTTCCACAGGGCTGGGAAGACCTCAGGAAAATTACACTCATGGTGGAAGGAGAAACAAGCATGTTCTTCTCACGGAGGCAAGAAGAAGAATATGAGCAGAGCGAAGGGGGAAGCCCCTTATAAAACCATCAGATCTCGTGAGAACTTACTATCATGCGAATAGTATGGGGGAAATCCCCGATTACCTCCCACTGGGTCCCTCCCACAGCACGTGGAGATTATGGGAACTACAATTCAAGATGAGATTCGGGTGGGAACACATCCAAACGACATCAACCAGAATCTTGTATTGCATGTTTTTCTGAATTTTAAATCATGAAGCTATACACTGCTTTGATAAACATCTAGTAGGTGAGAAGTAGCTCATCTCTGGAGTAAGACTAAACTGGGTCTGACTATGTTTTATATTCTCTGGACTTTGAAATATGTCTCTTGATATTAAACTAGTTAGGTCTCTCTGCTTACTCTAAAATATATATATATATATATATATATATATATATATATATTTATTTATTTATTTGGCCTGTAAAAGTTTAAGGCCCACCAGGGCAGGGAGAAGCTGGAAATCAATATTTTTCTTCTGAATTTAAAGTTTTAGAAAACATTTCTTTTTGAAATACTTAATATTTAATAAAAAAATATGGATTTCTATTTTCTATCCTGTCATAATAACATATGTAGGTAGAATTGCCTTGAACTTTCTTTTTCCTCTATTAAATATAAATGTTTTTACTCATTTGTTTGCTGATAGTTATTTTTGTATAACAGAATATATTTTCTTTTTCTTTTCTTTAAGAACTTTTTAATTGACAAAGTTGTATATATTTATATATATATACACATACATGCACATACATTTGTGGTATACCACATTGTGTTTTAATATGTTTACATTGTAGAATGGATAAATAAAGCTAATTGTCATATGCATTAGCTCACATGATATTTTTTGGATAATGAGAACACTTTCTTAGCAATTTTCAAATATGCATTTTTATTAACTATAATTACTATGATATACAATCAATGTCTTGAGCTTATTCCCACTGTCTAACTGAAATTTTGCATCCCTTGAGTAACATCTCCCCCAAACCTCATCCCTTCCAATCAGTCTCTGGTATACAGCATTCTACTCTATGATTCTCTTACTTTGACCCTATTATGACTCCACTTATACATGAGATCTTTGTATTTGTATTTCTGTGCCAGACTTATTTCACCTAACATGATGATCTCCAGCTTCATCGATGTATTTGCCAATGACATAAATTACTTCTTTTTAAGTCTGAAGATTATTCCACTGTGTATATATACCATATTTTCTCCATCTGTTTATTTGTTGATGGACACTTAGGTTAATTCTAAAAGTTGCCTGTTTTAAATACGCTGATGAGCATAGGTGTGCAGATATAGCTTCAACATACTGAGGTCAGTTTCTTTGACTATCTAGCTAGAAGTGTGATTGCTGTACCATATGGTAGTTCTATTTTTATTTTTTTATGACTCCATATTGTTTACTGTAAAGGCTGTAGTAATTTATATTCCTATTAACAGTGTACAGGGCTCTCCCCTTGCCACGTTCTTGCAACACTTGTTTTCATCTTAATTCTATTATTTCTACTTCAGTTTCCTTAACTAAGAAGAGAAATAAATTTGCTCGTTGCTTATTTTGAGATGGTCCCACAATTATTACACTAGTTTTGTTTAAATAGCATGGTTTATAACACTCATGGAGTCTTTCTGAGAAAACAGAACTAGGGGGTTAACTGCGGTTCCAGGAAAGACTAGAAGAAAAAGTCCAGTTTTAGTAAGAGAACCCTCTTCCCTGGGCTAGGTATGGTTCCTGAGGCAAACCTCCCTCCTTCCCTCCCTGTCTCCTACCATAGCAAACAACGATTTCCTCCGTCTGTACTGTTCCATCATGCTATGAGTGACTCTTAACTATTCATGGAAACTTCTGGAAGTAAAATCCTGAATTTGTGCAATGAGTTAACTGGAGAAAACTATTCTAGTAAAAAAAAAAAATGAAAAAAAGGAGGCTGGGAAGCAGCAAAACTTCTTGGAATTACCATTTTCTTCACTAATATGTATTGTCCTCGACCTTGTTTCGGCTATGGTAAAATATATTCAAGTGGAGTAACTAGACAGGCATAAGAACTGGATGCAAAAGAAAGCATGGATAGTCATCACATTCAAGTTGCTTTAGTAATCTCTTATCAGCAAAAGAACTGAGAAGTAAGGCTGTCACATAACTAGATAGTGAAAGTTAGTGAGAGAAGGAACAGGCTGTGATCTTCGGAAAGGAAATTTCTATTTTTGCAGAATTGCTGAGAATAGTGAGTAAAAGTCTGCCTAAGACATAGCGAGTGAGAGTCTGGGGTTGTTTTCTTTAGACCCATGACATAACTGGCTTTGAATGAGAAGTTAACAATGTAATCATTATGTGTGCCTAGAATCAGCTTTTTAATTATTCGTTGTTGATTGTGCCCTGGGAAAGCTTAGCGGGACATTGAAAAATGAGTTAATGGTAAATACGGAGTTGCAGAGACTGACAACTTTGGAAACTCTGGGCACAGGCATCTGAATAACTTTGCAGGAATGACCTGAAAATTCTTGGATTAGTAAGGAAATTCTCTCTTTACAGAAGATGACACGCAGATTATTAAAAACAGAATCTTTTTGGAATCAATGGCAAACCCAAACTCACCCAATCTATGTCATAATTTTAGTGACTTGGTGTTGTTTGATGGTAATTACTAACAAGCAAACCAGAAAGTCTTCCAGAACACATTTAAGAAGTCAGGTAAAGGGCTATAGATGAAGAACAAACAGCACTATTTAAATTTCATTGCACACCTAGGACTATGAAAAATACTACTTTGTAGTTTTCTTGAGTCTATGTAACTTTCCTAATATTTTCTATACATACTCCCCGCCGCTCAGCTAACAGCTAGAAATCACTTTGTAGAATAAAAGGGCAGGGGATTGTATTTATTTCCAAGACAGTAGGGCAGACAGAGGCTAAAAATCAGCATCTCATTTTTCAGTCAATATGGCCAAAGACTAGGCAAGTAGCAGAGCTGGTGGCAGAGAAAAATAAAAAAATAAAAATAAAAATAAGTAGATTAGGGAGAAATGGAAAAGAACAAAGGCAGCTAGGGCAGGTCAATGAACTTGACAGAGAGGAGGCTTCTATGTTCCCTCATTTTTGCCCCTGGCACAATATTTTGTGATTCGACATTTATTTGATACCCCATCAATCTGTTCCTTGGAACACTTGTAGTGTAGCTGATTTTGTAGAGTAGCGCATGCTTATTTCTCACATATATAAATTGTGTGTTCAAATAGTATCTTTATGGTTTACCTTCTGATGAATGGGTTCTGAGGATATTTTGCTTATCCTGATGAATAATTTACATCGTGTGTTTTGCATTTTCCTTTGGCTTCAATTTCATTCCATGAAATGTTGCAAGATACGTTCTCTCTTTTACGTGGATGTGAATTTCTTCTCAGTGAAAAGCAATCTGGGCAAAACAGTGTAATTTATTAGCTATTTTTCTTAAAAATCTCCTCCAACAAAACTTTATTACATCACTGCCAAGTAACATCTCCAGTCTGTTTTATGCAAAAAAATTTCATATCTTGATTGGTCACAGTGTAAAGCTGGTATTTAAGAAATATATTTCTCATATTTATAGCTATAATGTAAAAAGCACAAAACGTAAAATATGAAAATGTGTTTTATTTTCAACTAAGGGCATGAAATAAATATAACTATTATAAGTATTATATGTAGAGATGAATTTTCCTCAGAAGTTGAAGATCTTCCATAAATGTTCATATATAATGATCTTTTATACAATTTACATTGCGCAACTCTACCACTTATATTCTTAATAGATGAATGTGTGTTCATTTCATATTGTTAATATCTGCAATAAACCTTCAAATTACCAACTATTTTATTGATACTGTGTTTTGTAGAGCACCTTCAATGTGTGAATTCTTAACCTATGCTTCAGCTATTTCCTGTGTATTTGAGCTAAAGTACTACCTACACTTTGCATGTCAAGTTTTAAGTCTGTATTTTTGTCAATACAAAAGACATCAGAGAGAAAATCTGCTTGGTTCAGGGACCAGAAACACAGTAGGTTCTATCCAGAGTCATCAGTAGCCATGGTTCTTTCTATTGTTCTAAAATAAAATGTAAAACCATAAGAATAGCTTACTCATACCACAGATGAACTTATGTTACAAAAGAAATTATTTACAGTAACACTCTAGTTATATCTACCTGCTGAAAAAGGAAGTAAGCAAATAATTATAACACAAAGTGATGAGTCTTTAACTACAGTATACTGTGAGATATTCGAATTGTTTTTGCAGAATTTGAAACGGTTCCCTAGATATAACTAGGTTTCTATTTATTAGCCTATATAAACACAAAAATAAGATAAAGAAGTGTAAGTGGTAAAATAATTAGACTTGCTGACTACATCAAAATGTTTTATTTAAAACTTTGGCAGATTTGATAATAAATTTCAGTGAAGTTTTTATAGATATAAACCTTCCAGTTGAATTCTTGACTTCGAATAACTTAATCAAATGCTGTTCTGGATTGCATAATTATAATCTACACTTGTAAAATTGCATTTTTGTACTTTTGCCTTATTTGAATCATTAAAGTAATTCTTTATTATTTGTTACACTATACATTGCAACTAATGACCTGGTCACACACTCACTTACATATATTTGTATGTCTTATGGAAGCTATTCATACAAAATGTTGAGATTTTAATGAATTCTAATTGATACTCAAACTTGTCATCTTCATTCTATATGCATTTCATAATTTTTGGTAAGGGTGTGACTACAGAGGTTAGCCAATTCACATCAATTTTTAAATTATATACTTTTTCAAAAACTATAGTCTACTCAGTGTTACTAATTATGAAATTCATAAAATAACATCCATGAAATGACTTGAGTGATAATCCAGTAATTATCAATAGTCACTTGCTATCATGCTCGAATGACATAGTTGTAACTTAGACTAACAAAGTTTGAGTCATTTGATGAATGGGTGGCTTCCTTTTATTTAATTACAATTATGAGACTTGTTAATAATTTATAGAATTTGTATAATATTAGGTTTACATTTATTTTCTGTCGTGATTTTGTTTGTTTGTAATAAAACTATGAAACATCATATTTGAGATAATGTGAATTCACTATTTTTATTTTTGATCAGTTTCTAATTAGTATATTTACTTTTGGGGGGAAAGTTGGCCAATAATGAGCTGAAATATTGCCTTTAGCCCTAATAAAATACATGTGGAAAACCAATGTTACCTTAAAATGACAATAACAACAATAGCAACACAAACCTTCACATAATAAGAACCCAAACGAGAAGTTTAAATCTAGTTTAAACTCTACTTAATAAACAGCAATAATGTATAACACTATTGGACAAAAGAAAACATTAAAAACCTCTCCAAACACAGGTCTAGAACAGAGACTAGCACTGTATCCACGGGGATAGTCATGAATTTCCAGTTTCGCTATACTAAGATTCAGTCAGAACTTTGACTTAAAGAACAAAGAACACAGTCTCTTGGTTTTAGTGACTTGGAAATAAGAAGATTAAAGATGAATACTCACTGAAGAGCTCTTTCTTTCTCACTCTCTTCTGCATTAGTGGATTTCAAGGAGTTGTGGAGTGAGTTATGCTGAAGCAGATGGGGATGCAGAGAACTCAGTAGCAGATGGACACATCCAGGTTACACTGCAGGGTTGGGCCGCAGACCATGGCCTGGGGTGGAATGGAGAAATCTGTACACATCCTTTTGAGTTGTGCCTTTTAGCCGGCGTAGCATCCCCAGCAACATCCTCAATGCTGTCTCCCCAGTTCAAGCTTAGTTTCTCACTTAGACTACTGTAATAACCTCCTAACTGATTTCTCCACCTCATTTGTTTTCCTCCTCCAATCCAATTTCAAATGATCAGTCATGGTGATCATTTTGAAGTGCAAATCAGCTCACCACAATAAGTTATGCATTGGTCTGAGAAAAAAAAAAAAAAACCATTCTGGAGTAACTACAAAGGCCTGCAGGATCTGGAACCTGCATGTCTGTGGAGCCTCAATTTTACTGCTCAGCCATCCCTTCCTTCCCCATCCCTTCTCATTTGCATCACTCCAGCCCACTCTCCAAGCTTCTTCCTTCCTCATCCTTCTGCTGGAGTTGGACTTGGGCTTCAAAGCCTCCCAAACTTCTGTACTTAGTTAATTTTTATTCATCCTTCACATCTCATCTCAAACTTCATTTCCCTTGAGCAGTCTTCCCCTCCATTCCACATTAGTTCTGATCTTCTATTGTAGCTTTTAGGATGCCCTGTATATTATCATATTTGTAATGACATATTTATCAATGATTAGGTGATACGTCTTTCTAAGCATAGAGTTACTGGCGTCTGAAAACATGGCTTAGCTCATGACCAAATCTGAGCCAGTCAGAGACTTCCGTCAAGATACTTGGAATTGGAAGTATAAAGGAAATATATTTCCCATCTGGCGCACGAAGCTGACAAGGATAAATGCAAAGTTGGAGGTAAGAGAAGTGGAGATGATCTAATGAACCTTGTGGTTGTCCCTGAAGCCACCTGCAGCTCTGTCCTGATGGTCATTTAGGTTGTAAGTCAATAAATATCCTACTTTTATTTCTATGTTTGTTGACTTGGGTCTCTCCCACTGACAAGGATAACAACCCTGACTGAAAGTATCCTTATGTTATGAAACTAACTTCCATGAGGGCTAGAATCTTGCCTGCTTTGCTCAGCGATGTTGATACCTAACAAAAATTTGTTAAATGAATGCATGTTATGCAATAATCAATTCATTTTAAGTTTTCTGAGAGATATAGCCTATCATCACACATTAATTTGATGTGATCTGAAGAGAATTTTTTTGAGATATGTAAGGGCCACTGAATTTAAAGATAACATTATACTTAGGTATTATTTCTCTGTGAATTTCTAAAATTATGCATACAGAGAGAACATGAGTAAGAAAACAAATATGTAACAGATAAGACAAATTAAACCGGTGAGTGAATTTTTTGATACTTAGAAAAATCAGATTTTAAATTTGTGTTTGAAACAAATATTCAGAATTATCGGGACAGGTTGCTACAAAGATTTTAATCTGATTCCTTCACCAAAATCATTTTAACATTTAGCTATAAGATATACAAATCATATTTACACCTACTGGGTTTTTTTAAAAAAAAGTTTAACCTTTTCAGGACAGAATGGGGCCAGTACAATCAGACTTATGTAAGAAATCCCCAAATAACCTTCTTTTGTCACGATGACAACTGGGGGCAAATAATATTTAAAGCATGAGTGAGTAGTTGGAGGAGTATTTGACAGTTTCTGTGAGGAACCATTGACTGAAAACAGTGATCAACCCACTAGATCTTTTAAAGTAAATTTAAATGAGCAAATCACAGTTCCTGTCACTGAGAATGACAGCACTAATTGTCAAAGTGTGGACCAGAGGTTCAGAGCTAAGTGGATGTTTAGTTATATATTAATAGAAAAATGCTTCCTAATTAAGATATGCTTGAAAGTTCTCTGTCTCTCATCTCTATAGCCTATATTTAAATATCCTGACTCTTCATAAATATGTAGTGGTGACCTTAGGACAGGGCACTGTTTAGCAAATATCTTTTTAAATCAGAATCCACAAATTCTATTTTTTAACAAAATGTTTTATTGTATGGTTCTCCTTAGGTTTTAAAAACATACATGCACATTTAATGATAAACCAGTGATTTAAAAAGGCATGTGAACTACCTCTCTTCAGACAACGGTTGAGGATCTTTGAACATGACACTTAACATATTCCTATCTAGGACAGTCACAGAACTGGACTTTTCTTTCTTCCTTACGTGGTTTATTAAAACAATAAATCAAAGCACATAGAATAAGGAGCTGAGATCTTGAGAGGCTGAGCTGCAGAAAAGCTGAGATGTTGGCAAGGCTTAATCGTTGAAGCACCCAGTCAAAGACTCCGTCAGAAGAGGAGGTGGAGGGGAACAGCCAGGAGGCCAAAGGGGTTTCAGGCTTGGGCTGAACCTGGCATCACACAGAGGAGACTACACCTCCTCCTCTGGGGACTGCCTTGAATCTATGTCGCAGAACCTTTTGTATCAGAGTAAGGTACTGGAAAAACCAGAGCAGCTGCTCTAATGGTTCCGGGCTAGCATCCTTAGATCTGAAGGGTGGTGGCTGCACATGCATAGAATATGGAAAGCAGCCAGGTGAAGGCATCTTTCATAGGCTTTCATCATTCCAGTGTATGTTTTTCATTGCATCATTTACGTCAGAAGTGTTTGAAAAAAGCTCTCACAAAGTTAGGCTTTATTTTCATAGATCACTTTCTAAGTAAACATGGTCTAAATTATAGGATGCACGTTTTGATCAATAGCATGCCTGTATTGGGTGCTAAAATAGTGCCTTGGGTACTTGATGGCAGAGGACAGCAGTAATGTGAAGAAGGCTATAGAACGAAGCAACAGTAGACACAGAATAAAACTGTACTTTTCTAATTTTGCCTAAGGTTTTCGTTAAAAAGAGTCAGAACAAAATGGATAACTTTATTATTTCCAGGAATACCAAAATAATCGGTATTTACACTTAATTTCTAGTTGTTTTGTGTCTTGTGGAAAAAGCGTAATCAGTTAAATATGGTGAAATAATTAAAAATGTGGAGAAAAGTGTAGTGAGAATCATCATTACATAATTTGGTAGTTGGTGTCATGTTGTTACTACTGTGTTGGTTCTATATTGAGCAAACATGCACGTCTCATGAAATGTGCGATTTTACCAACTAAAAATATAAATATCTTAAGACAGGACACATTAAATTCACTGTTATAGTGTATTACTATTTATAATGTGAGTTGTTATAATCTTGTGCAATCATTTTGGTGTGCCACGACTATGCAAGCTTTGATTGAGGAGAGAACTGCAGATAATGAACTCAGCTGGTACAGAAAACCAATCCAGACAACCTCTTCCAAGAAGCTACTGGGATAGTCATCAACGCAGAAACTTCATTTGCCTCCTAATCATCTACTGCTATTTCCCCAGAAGCTCAGAAATGTGTGACTTCACATGGTCAATGAACATGGAATATACAGTTGACTCTTGAACAACCTGGTTATGAGCTGCACGGTTCACGCTAATGTGGATCTTCTTCTGCCTCTGCCACCGCTGAGACAGCAAGACCAAGCCCTCCTCTTTCCACTCCTCCCCTGTCTGCTTAATGTGAAGATGACAAGGATGAAGACCTTCATGAGGATTCACTTTCACTTAATCAATAGAAAGTTTTCATTTTCTTAATAGTATTTTCTTTTTTTAGCTTATGTTATTGTAATAATACAGTACATAATACTTAAAAAGTAAAAAAACATGTTAATAGACTATTATCAGTAAGGCTTCTGGCCAACAGTAGGCTATTAGTAGTTATGTTTTGGGAGAGTCAAAAGTTGCGTTCAGATTTGTAACTGTATGGGGAGTCAGAACCACAACCCCCATGTAGTTCAAAGGTCAACTGTATCTGGAAAAAAGTCACACAAATTTTCTAAAATAGATGAATAAAAAGTTGAAGCATATTAATTGCTTCAAGCAAAATTAACCACTAAAAATAAGCAATCCATTGCACGTTATAGAGACTATTAACAGAATACGTTAATAAAAATAAGATTTTTCTTTCCTTGAGTTAAAGACGATTTAGTAAAATGAACTGGTTGCAAAACATGTACACAACAAGCAGCACTTCTACATTCTTTAGCACAAAAGGAACTGTCTCAGAGACTTCTTCAAATTCTTAAGGCAAATTTGAAAAGTTGACAATTTCCTTGCAGGTGAACAACTAATAGAGTCAAGAAAAGAGAGGGTCCTTGCACTCATGTGGGCCTGGAATCAAATCCACACCCAATTCACATGCCTTCATTGGTCAGCTTAGCTTCAGAACCCAGCCTTCTCATCTAGAGAATAGACACCACGATGACTATTTATATAATAATCTCATCTAATCCTTGCAATGATCCTACAAATTAGAATATTATAGATGTTTGTGTTTGTATTTTACTCTACATTTTCTTACCCATGATAAATAAATTCTGTTGTACATCACAACTCTACTTTGGGAATGTAAATAAATTCTGTGAAGTCATTCAAGAGGTCATTTTAATTTTGAGCCAATCAGTGTTTCTTCTCCAGAAAAATCAATACAGTATTAAATATCTAAAGGTATAAGTCATTTTGCAAGGCAAATAAGATTATACCTTTTATAATTTATGATTTAAAAAACCATTGCTTAAAACAAATCACTTGAAATCACCTAAAAACTAGCTAATCACTTAAAAAGAAAACAAATTTTAAATAGAGTTTTAGTAGCAATTAAGTAATCTTTAAGGATAAATTAGAAATGTTTATTTGTTGGAAATGCTTATCCATATAGCACAGCATAAGTAAGTGATTATATAATTCAAGAAGTAAAGCAGAAAACATTCAACTAATTAGAATTTTTGAACATCTTGTCCTTTAAATATCAGATATGTCAATATGATAAATAAATGATATATAAAACATCTATCACAAAATTGGATCATAATAAGAATATTTAAATGTTAAATTTGTTAGCTTTCCTAATTTTCTCACCTTCCCAAAGGTAAAATTATGCTTATATTCAAGATTAATCACTGCATCCTCCTCCCCAAAGACTTTCTACCCTTCCACTAAGATTTTTTATTCCTAATACAAAGCCAAAAAGCCTTTAGAGAAAACACTCTTCGAAAACCACCTGGGTCAGGGTGATAGAGAAGAAATAGTAATGCACCGGAAATTATCGTTCCAAATTCTTTACATCCTTGACATTTACAACTTCAAGGTCTCAATAGTATGAAAGCAGGGCAGTGGGGTGGATACAATGACTTTCAAGGTCCTTCTGATTTGGTCTTTCCGTGTGTCGTCTGTGCTCTGTAATGATGACTTAGAACACCCTATAAGTGAGAAGGTTGGGGCTAGACAGAACCTAACAATCAAGGACCTGGCATATTTGCAGTAAAGTGTCTATTCCAACTCCTCTCACTTTTCTCTCTTGTCTCTATTCTGGACTTTCCCATCTTTATTTTGATGCTAATATTCAGAGTGATGTTGATGTCATCACGAACGCCATTCCCTAGACCAAGCTTGGGTAAATTACTGCCTGTGAGCCAAATACTTTCAACCTTCTGTTTTTGTAAATAAAGTTTCTTTGGAACCCAACCATACCCAATTGTGTAACCTTGTCTCTGGCTGCTTTCATGCTACATGGGAAAAACAGAGTAGTTATGACTACTATGTAGTTAGTCTCTATGGCCATAAAGTTTAAAATATTTACTATCTTGCTATTTACGGAAATATTTGCTGACCTCTGCCCTACAGAAACATAAACAAACACCAGTAATCACTAATATCAATTACATGGATATTATTGGTACTCTAAGGGGCACTTTATTTATAGATACCATTTTTTTAGCTTTTATTTTAAATTCAGGGATACAGGTGCAAGCTTGTTTTAAACTTGTGTCGTGGGAGTTTGTTGTACAGACTATTTCATCACCCAGGTATTAAGCCTAGTAACAGTTATTTTTCCTGATCCTGTCTTTCCTTCTACCCTCTACCCTCTGATAGACCTGAGTGTGTGTTGTATGTGTTCTCATGAGATATTAATTTTCATCTTTGTGAAATTTTGTATCCTTGACCAACATCTCCCCAATCCCTCCACTCCCCAGCTCCAAAAAAACCACCATTCTAGTTTCTGCTTCTCTGAGTTCAACCTTTTTAGATTCCATAGATAAGTGAGATAATGTGGTATTTGTCTTTCTTTGCCTGGCTTATTTCACACAACATAATGTCCTTCAGGTTTATTCATGTAGTTGCAAATGACAGGATTTCCTTCTTTTAAGGCTGAATACTATTCCATGGTGTAAATACCACATTCTCTTTCTCCATTCATCTGCTGAAGGACGCTTAGCTTGATTCTATATCTAGGCTATTGTGAATAATGCAATGAACCTGGAAATAAGTTCAAGACATTTATTATACATCACAGTGACTATAGTTAATAACAATATACTATATACTTGAAAATTGTGAATAGAGTAGATTTTTTCTTTTTTTTTTGAAATGGAGTCTCACTATGTTGCCCAGGCTGCAGTGCAGTGGCACAATCCCAGCTCACTGCAACTGCTGCCTCCTGGGTTCAAGCGATTCCCCTGCCTCAGCCTCCCGAGTAGCGGGGATTACAGGCGTGCAGCCACCACTCCTGGCTAATTTTTGTGTTTTTAGTAGAGCCAGGGTTTCACCATGTTGTTCAGGCTCGTCTCGAACTCCTGACTTTGTGATCTGCCCACCTCAGCATCCCAAAGAGCTACGATTACAGGCGTGAGCCACTGTGCCTGGCTAATACAGTAGATTTTAAATGTTCTCACCACAAAAAAATATGGTAAGTAGGTGAGGTAATGTTAACTAACATATGTTAATTAACTTGATGTAGCCATTCCACAATCTACCCATAGATCAAAACATCATATTGTATACCATAAATATGTATAATTTTATCAGTCTTTTAAAAATTACTAATTTTTATTAAAACGGTCATAATAGTTCCAATCGTGTTGTGCCTAAATTCACAACCATTAAAAGCTACAAACTGCCACATAGAAAGGGTGGTATAATACAAAGCCAGTTTTAAAGAAATTGGCATGTCATTTTGGAATGTATTTGGAACATGCTCAACATTCTTATTTTTATTTTATTTATTTATTTATTTATTTATTTATTTATTTATTTGAGATGGAGTGTCTCTCTGTTGCCCAGGCTGGAGTACAATGGTGTGATCTCGGCTCACTGCAACCTCCTCCTCCCCGGTTCAAGCGATTCTCCTGCCTCAACCTCCCAAGTAGCTGGGATTACAGGCATGCATCACCACACCCAGCTAATTTTTGTATTTTTAGTAGGGATGAGGTTTCACCAGGTTGGTCGGGCTGGTCTCGATCTCCTGACATCAAGTGATCCACCCACCTTGACCTCCCAAAGTGCTGGGATTACAGAGTTAAGCCACTGTGCCTGGCCACCATTGTTATTTTGAAACGTTTGTGTGAGACTAGAACAAAGCAGCCGCCTTCCCCCTGGAGCCCTGCAGTTCAGCTCCTGCTGACCAGGAGCCAGGAGCCTGGCCAAACGAGTAAGGAAGTGGCCACACACTTCACAGCTGCAATGTTCTTATCTGTAAATCAGACAAAATGCTTGTGTATAAATGTCTGCAAAGATGTTTCCAATAAAAGAAAGATTAGGTTTGTGGATGTGCTTTGGTGTTCTTATTAATTTGGGGCTAGAGACAAGCGAAGAGTCTCAGGGAAAGAAATTCCTTGTTGGAATTAATTTAGTCAAATCAGGTCAGAGAATCCAGAACAAGACTTAGATGATGTTTCTTCAGGGCACATATGTGACTGCCTCTCCACTGTGAATAATATCTACTCAGGCCATGTGTTCATTCCACCACTTGTGAGATTTATGTAGCATTCTTCCCTCCATAGTGCTAAAGATGCCTGGTAGGGAAGTTTAAAGTTACTGCAGCAATTTCTTTTAGGTGCATATTAAAGTTGTGGTGCCTTATCTATGAGGCGGAGCTGTAAGTCGCTGTGATATCTTGCTTAGAATTAATTCACTAGTTACATTCAACTGACATAGAAGTAGAGTTTGGCAGTTTAGAAAGCTGGCAAATTTTCTGTTGCTCCTCAAACATTCCTGTAAAATTTGAAAGCTTTAATATGAAGGGTTTCAGTTTAGTCATAGAGTAAACCTAAAATCCTGGGATGACTGCTTCATGTTTATCTATGCCTCATGAAAATGGATACATTTTTTATACCTAGTCAGATAGACTTTTAAATTCCCGTCGTATGAAAATGAAGACCCCCTCAGTTAGAGTAGACCACAAAATATGGTTGATTGTTGGTGAATCAGGCTATTACAGTTACACAAACTGGGTTGTAGAGCAAAAAACAGAAGAATCATTTTTATTGTAAGTAATGAAAAAGCAGCAAAATATAGCCACACAGTGGTAAAGAAATGGGACTTCTCTAGTATTTAAAATGAAAAAGGCCCTTGACTAGCTGAGCTTGGTGCTTAACACATGAGAAAGATGCAGGAAAGAAAATGATCAAAAGGCATGGTCCCGCCTCAGGACAGAAGAGGGTCTGCATGTCGTGAGGCCACTAGCTTCATCCTATTTGAATCATATTTCACTACTTCAGGTTGTGCTTTCCACTTGCATCTTGCTGTGGAGGTGCTCTTGTGCAAGTCCCAAGATCCCAAAAAGGAAATAAAGGAGTTTAGGTGTTTTTCAGCAAAACAAAGTAAAAAGCTGAGTAAGGAAACACTACACATAGCTGGAAATAGGTTATTTTCTGTTTATAGACAAAGAACAATATAAAAAAAGCTTGAGATCATCTGGGCAGGTTGAAAATAGCTTCAGTCTCAAAACAAATACACATCTGATCTGATGTCATCACATATTAATTTTTCTTCTTCTGCCTCATCTTCCTCCTTCTACTTTTCTTCCTTTTTCTTCTCCTTCTTCCTTATCTCTGTCTTCCTATTTCTCTCTTTCTCCTGCTCCTCCTTCTCATACTCTTTTGCATTTGTGCTGCATATGAGATTTCAACTACTCAAATGAATTACACTCATAATTTTCCCAAGTGGGTCAGGGATGGAGGACTTTCAAAATAAGCCTTTAAAAGGCAAGCACTTTTTACCTATATTTTTCTTTTCTTTTTTTCTTTTATAAAAGTTGAGCTTATAAGATCATTCCTGGTGAAGCTGTGTTTATTCATTCCTCACAGCATTACTGGAAGTATTAGAGTACGAATGACCATATAGACCAGATACTTTGTAGCCTCCTTTACAGTTTGTCAAGTTGTTAAAAATTGATACAAGAAAACTTAGTTGTTTCTTCAGAGTAAAGTTGGAAATGTAAACTATGTTAACCATAAAACTTGCCTGTCTTATGTCTCCATAAACAGCAAGGTTTGAAGCACAAGGGCAAACCTATACATCTATGTGTGTATACACACGTTTGGATTTTATATGCATATATTTGCATGCATGTATAGTTTGTGTAAATTTATTCGTGATTCTTAGTGATTATCAACTAAATATGAAACAGTGTTCTAGCTGCTTAAAAAATTGGAAGAAGAGGGCGGTGTCAACTCTGCGATTTTGCTGATCGAATCGAGATTACAAATACATGTTATGCTTAGCCCACATAGGATTGTTTAAAATTACAGTTAGCTGTGTTTCTGCTTGGAGAAGTTGAGAAGTGCCCCATGAGTATCCAGAGCTTGTAGCTTCTCTTGAGAAATATGAAGGTCTTGCAAGACTAGACCTGTGGCCTTCCCCAGCAGCAGCCGTCATCTGGAAGGTGATAGTTGCTACTACCCTGAGTCAGGGGAGACTCCATTTCTCCATCGTCCTGGCGGCTGCCTACGGCGTTCTCCCGGAGCTTCACTCTTTGTTTTCTGGTCTCACCCTATTGTTATTTCGAGTTCCTCCTCCTATAGATCTATAAGGGGTGACTGAAGGGGTTTGGAAAAAGACTAGGATGGGGGTCAGTTGTGGGGTATTGTGGCAAAAGTGCTGGGTTTGGAAGTAGGTGGTCTCTCTGATGAGCTTGCTTAAGCCTCGTATGCACCCATGATGTTTGCAACAACAAAAACTAGAAAATGCTTTCCAGTACCTGGGAGTGGAATGATAGGCTTGAGAGAGAGGTCCCCTTTTGGCTGTGAGGGGTACATTTAAAAGCCTTTATTCTGCTGCTAAATACAATTTGAAAGAGAATAAAATAAGTACAGTCTCTTTTCGGGGGAATAGGGTGAAAAAAAAGGAGTGTTTTTTGGAAATACTTCAAAGTATTCTATAATGACTAATACTTACAAAAAGTAACTTAGGAACCCTTGTCAGCAAAGGGCAGAATGCCATCGGTTTATATTGCAAGTTTTGTGTGCCTAGCGAAGCGTGTTAGCTTGTAACAGTGCTTCAACTGGAAAAATCACAACTGACAGCTTCAGCTCATAAGCAGCAAAACACCACAGTCCATGAAGAAATTAACTGCCGTGGTGAGCACTCAGCATCAGGGAGAAACACACACAAACACACCACACACACACACACACACACACACACGTACACACGATGATCGCTTTCCTGGAGGAAGAAGAGTAGTGAATTTTGAAATGAATATTTTTTATGTGTGTTTTTCTGTTATTGCCAACTTTAAAATGTACTCGTTTTGATTAAGCTACATTGTGTTACGATATTAGGAATTAATTTCAAACACATTGTGTTTTTATTTCAAAATCATTTACTTCAAAAAAATCTTTATGTGTATTTACAAGAATAGTACAGCTAGTAAAATGACACTGTAGTGGCTTTTATTGCCAAAAGAATAATTCAGTGTAATGCTTAATGAACTCTTTCAAAATTTTAACTGTCGGCAAAATGCAACTCATTCTGATTTCCAGTAGATATATCTATTATATTTGACCCACATAGTTTAAGAAACCTGTAATTAAGACACTTTCCACTTACGAATCATAGGAAAATCTCTACATCTTATCTTCTTTATAAGTTTAATAAAATAAAAAAAAAATTTTGCAACCGAAGTCATGCTCTTCCTTATTTTAATGCCAACTTTCCTAGTATTCTCAATAAATGTAAAAAAATTACAAATGATATTTATATATATAAAATGAGGTGAAATTCTACAACTCTAAAATTAAATTGTTTTCATTTCTTAGGAAGTCAATATAAATTGACTTTCAGTTGAAAACAATGTCTATTCACTCACATCAATAAATAATTTCACAATTCCAAGGCTCTTTATCCAACTGTGTTTTAAAGAATAGGCGTTTTATGATAGTTTATAAATTAAAGGATATGTATTCAAAGTCACATCAAAAATATTTGAGTTAATTACAAAGTAATCATGGAAGAATATTCCTTACATTTCTATTTATTATTGCATGAAAATGGATAATTTCATAACTTTTCATATATAAAATTCCATCTGGCCTTCATTTCATTGCATATAAAATGAAAAATGATGAGTTGATCTGACAGCAGAGTCCAAGTTTTCAAAGTTTGACAACGTGATTGTATTGTCAACACTAAATGTTAAATACATATATTATACATAAAATGCTGAGAATATAAATGTTAAGGATATACATCCACATTTTGACCTGCTCCATTTCTGACCTGGGTCAGTTCATCCCTCTTTTGCAACCATGTTATACACAACTCCTGAGAGATCGCCACGTTGATGCCAAATAGTGCAGACACGCAATCAGCATGGCACAGTAGAGCCAGGAGCTCCCAGGCCCAAGCAATCCTTCTCTCAGCCTCCTGAGTAGTTGCAATTAGAGGTGCGTGCCATCACACCTGGCACATGCACATTTTATTTCTAATTTAATTTTTTTAAATATGCAGCTTATTATCTAAAGAAAAGACCTTTCTAGCCCTTCCATTTAAAACCATAAAATCATACAAAGCCAAAAGGACTTCTTGGAGCTCTGTGGTTTTCCTCGGGTGGCTAATTGTGGTTAACTCTGCTTATCAGAGTTCCTTTTATCTGGAAATGACTATCTTTCTAGTGCATTTCAAATATCATCTACTTTAAGTTCTGATCACGTTTCATTTACCACTTACATTTGGTGTGAATACAAAGATGAATCAATTACCCCATTTCACCATCTTTTTAAAATGCATAGCATCTATGCACTCAAAATACAATACAATAATGCACAACTCAAAATATTCCCCAAGTGAGAAGACTGATGATTTCTTAAATATTATGTGAACTTCTATCCCCTGATTTTAGAAACGCTAAGTGAGGACAACTTGGATTCTATCCTAAAATATTATGCTGTGGACTCACTCTCCATGTATACAATAGGTTTGACATTTGATAGAAATTAGGGGACAGCAGAAGAGAAAGAATTCTTAACTATGTCTGTACATATTTAACTACCCAAAGGCACTTTAATTCTTGTCCATCCTTTATTCTTGTAAAACTGTCACTGAACCAAAAGATATATCTGTATAAAGATCTCTGTACTGTCAAAAGTAAAGCTACTTGGCAAAGCTTATGAGACTTTATGTCAGTTTTCTACTTGAATTATAGTTATTTCACTAACGAGTTATCTTTTTCACATCTATTGTGACTAGAGAATGAGATGTAGCAGCAATCTTTGTTGCATGCCATTTGTAAACTAAATTTATGTCATAGATTTGCATGCTAAGTACCTCTCTGGTAAGAAGAGCTCTCAAAGGCACATGTTTATGCCACCATTTGTGATTAAATTGGAATTCTAAAGCAGACCCAAGTTAAACATGAAGACAACTTTAGATCTTGGTCGGAAGTCAAATATAGACTCTTTACTTACCATTGGAGTTATCTTCTTCTGTTTTTCTTTTTTGTAGCTATTAGCAAGATAATCTGGGATAGTTTTTAATCATCTCTCTTTTACTAACTTCATAGTTTTAAAATTTTATGTGTTTTGGTGTTGGCATAAAAGGTACGTGTTCAAAATTTATGACTGGCTAAAATAATAATATCTGGAGTTTGAAAGTAGTTTCAACAGGTGATTTAGTATATAAAGTTATATATACTTACATATACTATGTAGTTCTTTATTAGCTACCAGGCTATTGTCATCACATAAATCATAAATATCTTTGCCAGAAGTTTTCACTTATTCATTCATTTAACATATATATATTGAGTGTATATGAGGCACCAAATGCCACACTATAGCTGTCAGGTGCCATGGTTTACCAGATGCACAAGGCACTGGTCTTGACGTGCTTACCTTCCAGTCGGGGGATATAGAAAAGACACAAACAAGAGAATGAGTTAGAGAAGCAGACCATGGGAAATCACACAAACACATGGGCAGCTGGATTGACACGTTGGTCCCATTTTTCACTGTCATTTAACTTCTCAGTCTTCCTCATCTGTGAAAGGGAATAAGAATATGTGACTTACCCTTTTTAAATGACAATGAAACTCATCACAGTTTTCAGCTAGGGGCCAAAGCCCTGGGTTCTGTGTGCATGAGTGATCTCAGCCTGGAGTTCTCTCCAGTTGCTCTGACTTGCATAACTCTGTTTCACTGGGCCACAAATTAAGTTGCAGGGCATATCCCAGCACCTACTTAACCTCCCTTAAACGACCCCAGTGAGGGTCTCCAAGATAATTTTTAAAATATGAAATTAAATGATTAATATTTTTAGATAGAAAGGAAAGAAAAATGAATAAAAGATGAAATCTCTCTTTACTTCTTTTGCAATGTTTCCCCAGAGGGAATTACTATCAACTGTTGGCTTTACCTTTTTCTATATATTTTCTAAATAGTTTTTAAAAGAGAAAATACCAAATTCTGCAACTTTTTGACTAGTTAATTTTCTTAAATGGGTAAATAATGCACATTTATTTTTTCATTATTAACTATTCAAATACTCTAAAATATATACAGGGAAATCTTTCTTCAGTACCCTTCTTTCTCTCACCTGTAACCCCAGGAAACCAATATTATATAAAATACTATAGTATCTTCTACAAAACATTGCTATGATTTGAATTGTGTCCTGTCTTCCTAAAAGATGTTGAAGTATAGAGTCTTTACAGATGATCAATTTGAGAGGAGGTCATTAGGGTTAATCCTCATGACATAGAGGCTGACATGTATAGAAGGAAGATGAAGTGAAGACAGGGACGAGAGGGCCATCTACAAGCCAAGCAATGCTGATAACTACCAGACACTAGAAGAGAGGCATAGACATATTCTCCTTCACAGTAGTCAAAAGAACCAGCCTTGCTGTTGCTTGATTTTGCACTTCTAGCCTTCTGTATTTGTCCATTTTCACACTGCTGATAAAGTCATACACGAGATTGGGGAATGTCTTTATTTTTCTATAAAGAAAATGATTTTTTAAAAAGAAAAAGAACATCAACGGACTCACAGTTCCACATGGCTGGGAAGGCCTCACAATCATGGTGGAAGGTGAAAGCCACATCTTACATGGCAGCAAACAAGAGATAATGGAAACTAAGCAAAAGGAGAAACCTCTTATAAATCCATCAGATGTTCTAAGACTTATTCACTTCCATGAGAACAGTATGGGGGAAAATGCTCTCATTATTCAATTATGTCCCACTGGGTCCCTCCCACAACACGTGGGAATTATGGGAGCTACAATTCAAGATGAGATTTGGGTGGGGACACAGCCAAACCATATCACCTTGGGAATGTAGGACAATAAATTTTTGTTGTGTAAGCCATCCAGTTTGCGGTCCTTTATGGAAGCCCGAGGGAACTAACAAAGGTTTCATACCTATATGGATTGGCCATTTTAATTCCAGTTATTATCAGAGGACAAGAAAAGTGACCAGAAATATCTTCTTTTTATATTTTTTAATTTAAAAAATTCAATTGTAAATGGGCAAAAGAGCTAAATAGACATTTTTCAAAAGAAGACATACAAATGGCAAAGATATGAAAAGGTGCTCAACAACATTGTTCATCAGAAAAAAGCAAATCAAAATTACAAACAGGGATCATCCCACCCCCGTTAATACGGCTTCTATCCAAAAGACACAAATATTGCAATGTTTACACTCCTGCCACCAGGTTGTCCACAGTTGTTTTGAACACTGAACTTCTTTGAAAGATGACTGAAGTCTACATCTTTTATGCCCCTAACTACTATGGTGAATATCTCTGGAAATCTGAATGTAAACATTGTCCTGGTATTGTCAAAACATTAGATGGGTTTAAGAAAATAATATAGAGAACTTTTTATACCCTGTATACAGATAAGACCTGCAAAACTCTCTCCATATAAAAAAAGGAAACATTTTATTGACAGAGCTGTTTTCCCTTTGGGCCACCCTCTAGGAAAAGAAGAAACGGAGTTCTGTTGAATAACTTTTTCATAGCTTCCCGTAGCCCAGAGGCATCTGAGAAATATTTGTAGACATGAAGAAAAGGAAAATGGAGCAGTTGTCAATACTTCACTCCATGTCCTGATTTTAACTCACACAGGTAACTTTGAATTGGTTAAAAAAAACAGGCAATTTGACTACAGCTCAGCTATTGGAATCTCACCTTCAAGCTTGAGAGTCTTGAGTAAACTTATTGTTTGACTTAAAAGGACCTGATTTCCTTTTGCAAGTGCTTCTTTTGATGAACAAAGTCTATGTCTCTCCCGCATCACTGTCTGCTCTAAAATATCTTATTCCTTGAGTCTTGTCCATCTTTACCAGATCACTGGAGACAGGTGCAATAGTGAATTCGTATTTTTAAAATTTGTCTGTCTAAGTTTTAAGATTCTATTATTGAGAAAAATATATTTCTAATAAGTTTTCTGGCAATCCTAACGTGTAGGCAATAAACTAGGAATGGCAGTACACCTGCAAACAGAAGAGAGTTAGATATGGTCTTTGTTGTCCACTGTCTCACCCCAAACTAAAGTCTTCTCTACAACAGTCCCTATAGGTGGATGTCTATTTTTCCATTGAATATTTCTATTGATAGAGAGGTACTAAAGCTGCCTGATTCATTTTACTGAGGCTTAAAAAGTATGTAATGTATTCATGATATTACAATAATTCCATTGAGTTATATAAGACACATCATGAACGTAGGAATTGTAACATTTTCATCGTTTCATTATTGATCAAATGATGTCAGTAGCAATTTGTAGGCACCCAGATCTATCTTTGGGGATTAATGAATGAAGAAAGAAAGAAAAGTTATGCAAGCTTTCACACTGGACTGTTCAGAATATCCTGATAGTCACTTTCTAGCTGTTTATGATAACATATCCACTTTATTATGAAAATATTTTCTGCATTTGTATGAGGGCTTATTAGGAAAAATGAACTTCAAAGTGAAAGGACAATCACAGGTATAGAGTGAAAAAAGCTATGATGTCAAGAAGAGTACAACTGAGCTAAAAATTTTTGAGCTTACAGATATACTGGAAGATTTGTCATCTGTTACATCTCCTTTTAAAATGATGAAACCGTATAATGGAATTTATTTTGATATTGACCACATTTGTCCTTTAACAAATATGTATACCATGTTATTGACATAGAATTAAATTAAACTATTACTATAGCATCAAGTTGGCTATCAATTGTTTCATTTAAATGTATAGAGAAATAATGAAGCATAATGCTAGCTGTGAAAAATGTAAACAAAAGTCCCTAGGCTCTTGCTTAATTAACTTCTAATCTATGATGGGTTATAATGATTAGTAAAATAATATTAATGTATACATACACAGAAGATTTTATGGAAAATGTGATTGATTTCAAATTAAAATTGAATTTTACAACAGATAGAAAACGCAGGTGCAAATGATGTCCAGAAAATAATCATTTAAATGTTTAAATAGTCATTGAACTATTAGACATCTACATAATTTTTCATTTAAAGTTAATGATTTAAATATTTGTAATTATCAATTAATAAGCAATGTTCAGAATATTGCAAATATCTAGATGTATTAAAAGTGAAATCCACATTTATTACAATATAGATGAAAGTGAATATGCTAGAACCAGAGAAGATTTTTTTTTTTTTTTTTTGAGACGGAGTCTGGCTCTGTCGTCCAGGCTGGAGTGCTGTGGCCGGATCTCAGCTCACTGCAAGCTCCGCCTCCCGGGTTTATGCCATTCTCCTGCCTCAGCCTCCCGAGTAGCTGGGACTACAGGAGCCCGCCACCTCGCTCGGCTAGTTTTTGTATTTTTTAGTAGAGACGGGGTTTCACCGTGTTAGCCAGGATGGTCTCGATCTCCTGACCTCGTGATTCGCCCGTCTCGGCCTCCCAAAGTGCTGGGATTACAGGCTTGAGCCACCGCGCCCGGCGAGAAGATTTCAAAGACATATATAAGATAACATATACTGAGTCTTCTTTCTACTCCAGGGACCTAGGCTTCCTTCATAGAAATAACTAAATCATTAATTTCCTTTGTATCTTCCAAAATTTCCCAATTATATACTCATATACATGAATTTATGTATAAACATATATAGACTTTTTTTTTACACATTGGGCTTTTCTATATATTATAGATGCTTGTTTCACTGAAGAGTACAACTTTAAGATCTTTTTATATTAGCACACAGAGATCTACTGCATTCTATTCAACAAAAGTGGTACCAATGCATCATTTCCCTATGGAGAATTTGTTTTTTAGTATTTCCACATCAACTGTATTATTTATTATTTTTTAAAATTAATTTTTATCTGAATAGCTTTTGGGATACAAGTGGTTTTTGTTACATGCATGAATTATATGGTTGTGAATTCTGAGATTTTAGTGCACCTGTTACCTGAGTAGTGTACATTGTACCTATGGAGGATACTTTATATGATGTTTATTATAGAAAACACTGCAATAAACATTCTTATATATGTATCTTCTCATTCTCATGTAAGAATACATATATATATAAGAATATATACATAAGAATGTATATATATATATATTTATATGTATATAAAGTCAGCCATTTAAGTCACAATTCTGTGTGTGGTCTTTATTTTCTACCTTCAAATAAGTTGCTTATGCTGTTTTGGCATTTCCATAACTGAAAAAAATTCCCTGTGTTACCTGAAAGACCATATTTTGTTTTTCCCGTTTGACATTTTTCATCTCTACTTGAAACACTCTCTATCAAATGCTCAAAGCAAGACAATTTATAAGAGTAAATTGCCTTGTAGCACTTAACACAAAATATCCATTAATACCAATGCTCTGTTTCATTTTTACATTTTTAAATTAATTTATTGATTGATTTTGGTAGAGACAAGGTCTTTCTACATTGCACAGGCTGGTTTTGAACTCCTGGGGCTCAAGCAATCTGCCTACCTTGGAATCCCAAAGTGCTGGAATTGCTGACATGAACCCTCAGAAGGCATACAAATACTTAATTTTTAAGGTAGTGATAGTCTGCCCATTCAAAAGAGAAGCTACTTTACTTATACTTTAGCAAAAAATTAATTAAAATATGCCTTATTGGAGTTATATCTAGTGCATCATAAAAGGGATGAAATATAAATCAAACTCAAGATTAAGATATTTTCTATCTTCAGCTCTCTGTATTTTCTATGAAAAAATACTGTTACAGCACTATTAAAATTATTTTCTGGCATCTTGCAAAATGTACCCGATGCTAGTTATTTAATTCTTGTAGTTAACCACATTTTCATATGTATTTTCTATTCTCATTTTATTTTACATTCGTTTCTTTCCAGTCTTTTTATCTCTTGTGCAACTTTTCTTATTATAGTTCCCATTTTCATTGCTTTATTTGTTCTCCCTTGGGAAGGAAGAATAGTCATTTGTAAAATAACATTTTGAACTTTGTGTCTTTTAAATATTTAGTGTGTATTATAATTACAATAGAGATCAAATTATATGAATAGATTTTTGTTTCCTTTGCTGCTTTGTTCATATTTATTTTTTCTGAAAATGAATATTATGGCTCTTCCACTCAAGAATTTTATGATTAATGGATATAACATTATCAATAATTGGAGAAAAGAAGTGCAGATAAAAGCCATGGAAGAAAACATCAGAAGTTTTAGAAGTGTCTGTGCAAGGAAAAAAGGGCTAGAGAGGTGAATGATCGATTCCGACTCTCTTCCATCTTGAGCATCTCACTGACAAAGACAGGATATTTGTGCTCTAATTTTTAGCAACCACCTGATTTTCTGCTCCCGAAAGGGGAATACTAGTGACAGCGACATATGAGAGGAATGTCCAAATGCTCTACATCATGCGGATTGGCCTCTTTGTGTCTCCAAGTGGGTCTTCTAGGCATGGCATTTCTTTACACTAAGCATTTGTTTTGCTCAGCAGCACTTGAATTCATAAAAACAGTTATAGCAAACCTTTCTAGAATAGATCAGAAAATAGATCTTTTCTTTTTAATTTTCAGGAAAAATTACACAATATAATTATGTATATAAAGTCAGATAAATCTTAAATTCAGATAATAGGGCTATGAAATATATCACGTTCCTCAATTTCTGTGATGCTTCTGAGCTTTTTGTTGTAGGCATGCTGGAGACATGATGTGACCCTCCTCAATTAATTCTTTTGAGTATTAAATGAGATAATATGTCTGAATCACTAAAAATATTTAATAACTGTTAGTTTTTTTCATAATATCCTTAAGGAGAACTTGGGGGAAATTTCATGATGCTCCCAATTTATGGAGGTAAAATGAAGACATTCAATGTCAAAATTAATCTAAAATGATGGAACAGCTGTACTTAATGGGATTCGTCTGCCTCGAATTCTCAATAAAGTTGAATTGAACTACGCTTTTGAGATCTTCAAACTCCCCCTGGCCCATTTTCTGTCATTCACTAAAACTCACAGGATTCGGCACACAGCCAAACTAATGGCTATGATTGATTACAGCAGAAGGACACAAAGCAAGATCAGCAAAGGGAAAAGCCACATCCAGAGAAAACTCAGTGCAACCTTCCGAGAAGCTTCTCCTACTGGAGTCAGACGGGAGACATGTAATTCCTCCAGCAATGACTTGTGACAACGTGTGGGAAATGTCTACTAGGAAATCTTGCTCAAGACTAGAAGTCTAGGATTTCTATCATGGTTCAGCAAACGCCTTCTGTCAAATACATACCAAATTTCTAGCTTTTCAGGAGTTATTCAATGTAAATTATTTAGTTTTTACAAACAGTTTAAGCACAATGGGCTCCTATTATCATTTAGAGAAAGTTTTATATCCGTGTAGGGAAATATTTACCCTTCAAGCTACTGAATGCCAGTCAAGTACTAACTTTGCAAGACGTCCATACTAAGAATATCAGTCTCAAGCTTACTATGTTAATTTGTCTCTGCATAGATTTCATCTAACAACAGCAGAAAAGAGTTTAAGGGAAGGGCTCAGAGAGAGTAGAGCCAACATGAACAGCAAATCTATTATTTAAATACTAATTCTATCCTATGTAGTCATTAAAACATTGTCAATAAACAATTGCTGCCAACCTCTCTGACATATTGAAAAAAACATTTTACAAACGAAGCCTTATAATTATCAGTGGTTCACAATCTAACACATTTTCAATTTACTTACATTTTGTTATTAATCACTAGGAATAAAAACAAATTCAGCAGGGGAAATGTGACAGATCCAACATGACATCCATAAACACAACACTAGATTTAACAAACAAACAAACAAACAAGAAACGGAACAAATAATCATTAAAAAGCTCTTTTCTCCAAAAGGATGTTTTTAATTTAGCTTTGCATTCATTTGGGTTTTGGTTATTAGAATATCCTCCCCCTTTTCTAACCATTTCCTGATACTTTATTTTTTGGATATTTTAATATTATGTCATTTGTGTTTTTTGATGACTATAAAACCCAACTTGTTGGGAGAAGAAAAATCCCCATTACCTGAACTATTGCCATAAAGCTCCTAGGAAAGTAGAAAATGTCCAAAGTTATTTTCCTTTTTCTTCTCATAAAAATCCCTTTCCAATGAAATCAAAGAATTGGCAAGCAGGCATTTTGAGAGCAATCAGTATTGGTACAGCTGATAAAAAGGGAAACATCTTTGAGGCTGTGGTCCCTTCTCTACCATCCGTATATTTTAGTATATCAATAATTATTTTTTGCAGAGTGAGATATTCAGGATACTGGGCACTTTGCTTTCCTAAGCTAAGGAGATAGGGCCCCGAATGTATTTTCTTATACCTGAAGACACTTGTGGATGATGAAGAAATTGAAATGCCACAGTAACAACAATCACAAATATAATTATTGACTAACACTCTTGAGGGATAAGATGTGCCAGACTGTGTTCTAAGCGCTTTACGTATGTAACCACGTGTCATTCTCTAAGTGAACCCTATGTGGTAGGTTTTTATTATTATGATTATTGTCTTCCACATTTTGAGGATGAAGAAACTACAAACAAACAATTAAAAAAAATTAAATTTAAATTAAAAGTTAAAAAAAAATAAAAAGGCTGGCACAGGGGCTCATGCATATAATCCCAACACTTTGGGAAGCCACGGTGTGCGAATCACCTGAGGTCAGGAATTTGAGACCAGCCTGCCCAACATGGTAAAAACCCATCTCTACTAAAAATACAAAAATTAGCTGGCTGTGGTGGCGCAAGCCTGTCATCTCAGCTACGCGGGAGGCTGAGGCAGGAGAACCATTTGAACTTGGAAGGGAAGGTTGCAGTGAGCCAAGATCGTGCCACTGCACTCCAACCTGGACTATGGAATGAGGCTTCGTCTCAAAAAAAAAAAAAAATTAAAACTTAAGAAACTGAGACCAGGTATCATTACCCAAGTACCCACTGCAGGAGCAGAGCGGACATTCAAGCACTAGCACCACGGTGTCAGAGCTCATGTGTTACTGTTTTAGCTCACGTTTGCCTCAGTGTCTTTCTGGAGTGTTTCTGTGTGCAGGTATGAAAGTAAAGTGTGTGTGTATATACACACACTTACATATATGTGTGTATATATATAAAATATATGTGTGTGTATATATGTGTGTGTATATGCACACACATATATACATATATATGTACATATACACATATATACATATATATGTGTATATACACACACATATATACATATATATGTACTTGTACACATGTATATGTGATAAAACATTTTTAAAACTTAAAAAAATTTAAGAGCATTAATCAGTTAAATCAGTTTTAAGCCAAAAGTATTGCAGTGACTGATTTCAATAACACCTGTGGGGGTGGGGGGGAAGCAAAACACAGTGAAACTTACAAAAAGAAAGAGTAAAATGCTAGTTACCAGAAGCCAGAGGTTGGGGAGGTGGAAAGATTGGAGACCTGTTGGTCAAAAGACACAAAATATCAGTTAGAGAAGAGGAATAAGTTCAAGAGATCTATTATTCATCACGGGGACTACAGTTAATAATGTATTATGTACTTGAAAATTGATAAAAGAGTAGATTGTAAGTGTTCTTCCTGCACACACACACAAAACAAACAATAAGAAGTATGTGAGGTACTACATATGTTAAATAACTTGAGGTAGCCATTCCGCAATGCATGCAGATATCAAAACATCATGCTCTACACCATAAATATATACAATTTTACTTGTCAATGAAAAATATTGCTTATTTTCCACTATTCATCTAAAATAAAAAGAAAACAAAGACGGTTATAGTTAAGTGCTTCCACACATTAAATATCTGAAAAGATAACGTTATTTTTCAGAAAGAAAGCAAACCTCCCCTCCATGATAATTAAAAAGATTATTTATATATGCATCTTTAAATAGATCGCCTTTAAGTTTCACCTCCAAAGTCATATTTACTTAATGACTTGGAAATAAGTGATAAGATAGTCTTTACTGGAAATGATTTAATTCTCTGCCACCTAGCTAAGGGACAAATATTTTTGGGAAAGAGCCAGATAGCAGATATTTTAAGTTTCAGGAGTCAATCTCTGTCACAACTCAATACCGCCATTGTAGACATACGTAATATGTAAGTGAGTAAGTGTGGCTGTGTTTCAAAAAAGCTTTATTATGAATGCTAAAATTTGAATTTCACTTCATTCTTTCATGTGACAAAATGTTATTCTTCTTTTGACTTTTTTTGTTGACCATTAAGAAACATAAAAAGCATTCTGAGTTTGAGGACTCTAGAAATCCAGCCATTGAACAGGATTTTGCCCAAGAGCCATCGTATGTTGATTCTGGATCTGGATAACAAGAAACTGCTAGGATTATATGTGATTGCTTTGCTAAAGTCTTTCTTTTGCCTATAGTTATATACTTTATGTTATCTGTAGTTATATATGCTCATTATTTTATCAACTAACATATCTATCTTAAAAAATTGTTTTCAACTTTTAAGTTCAGGGGGACACGTACAAGATATTCAGGTTTGTTACACAGGTAAACATATGCCATGGTGGTTCCTGCACAGATCATTCCATCACCACATATTAAGCCCAGCATCCCCTAGCTATTCTTCCTGATGCTCTCCATCCCCCCGTACCTCCAACAGCACCAGTGTGTGTTGTTCCCTGCCATGTATTCTCATAATTCAGCTCCCAGTATGAGTGAGAACATGTGGTATTTGGTTTTCTGTTGCTACATGAGTTTGCTGAGGATAATGGCCTCTATCTCCATGCCTATCCCTGTAAAGGACATGATCTCATTCCTTTTTATGACTGCATAGTGTTTCATGGCATATATATACCACATTTTCTTTATGCAGTCTGTCATTAATGGGCAGTTAGGTTGATTTCATGTCTTTGCTACTACTGTGAATAGTGCTACAATGAACATACACATGCATGTATCTTTATAATAGAAAGATTTCTGTTCCTTTGGGAATATACTCCGTAGTGAGATTGCTGGGTCAAATGGTATTTCTGCCTCTAGGTCTTTAGAGGAATCACCACATTGTCTTCCACAATGGTTGAACTAATTTACATTCCCATCAACAGTGTAAAAGCATTCCTTTTTTCTCCAAAACCTTGCCAGCATCCGTCATTTTTTGACTTTTTAATAGTAGCCATTCTGACTACTGTGAAATGGTATCTCATTGTGGTTTTGATTTATATTTCTTTAATGCTCAGTGATGTTGAGCTTTTTTTCATATGCTTGTTGGCACATGTATGTCTTCTCTGGAGAAGTATCTGTTTATGTTCATTGCCCACTTTTTAATGGGATTGTTTTTTTCTTGTAAATTTGTTTAAGTTCCTTGTAGCCTCTGTATATTAGACCTTTGTCAGATGGATAGATTGCAAAATTTTTCTCCCATTCTGTAGTTTGTCTGTTCACTCTGATGATAGTTTCTTTTGCTGTGCAGAAGCTCTTTGGCTTAATTAGATTCCATTTGTCAATTTTTGCTTTTGTTGCAATTGCTTTTGGTGTTTTCATCATTAAATCTATGCCTGTTGACTATGTCCTGAATGGTATTGCCTAGATTTTCTTCTATGACTGTTATAGTTCGGGGTTTTATATTTTAGTCTTTATTCTATCTTTAGTTAATTTTTCTATCTGGTATAAGGAAGAGGTCTAGTTTCAATTTTCTGCATATGGCTAGCGGGGAATCTTTCCTCCATTGCTTGTTTTTGTCAGGTTTGTTGAATATCAGATGGTTGTAGGTGTGCATTCACATTTCTGAGTTCTCTATTATGTTCCATTGGTCTATGTGTCCATTCTCATACGAGTACCATGCTGTTTTGGTTATGGTGGCATTGTAGCATAGTTTGAAGCCAGGTATTGTGATGCCTCCATCTTTCTTCTTTTTGCTTGAGATTGTCTTGGCTATTTGGACTCTCTCTTGGCACCATATGAATTTTAAAATAGTTTTTTTTTTTTTTTTCTAATTCTGTGAAGAATGTTCAATGGTAGTTTAATGGGAATAGCATTGAATATATAAATTACTTTGAGCAGTATGGACATTTTTGTATTGATTCTTCCTATTCATGAACACGAAGTGTTTTCCATTTGTTTATGTTCTCTCTGATTTTTTTGAGCAGTGGTTTATAGTTCTCCTTGAAGAGGTCTGTTACTTCCCTTATTAGTTGTATTCCTAGGTATTTTATTATTTTTGTGGCAGCTGTAAATGGGAGTTCATTCATGATTCTGCTCTCTGGTTTCCTGCTGTTGGTGTACAGCAATGCTAGAAATGTTTTCACATTGATTTTGTATCCTGATACTTTGCTGAAGTTGCGTATTAGCTTATGAAACTTTTGGGCTGAGATGATGGGGTTTTCTAGATATAGTATCATGTCGTCTGCAAACAAAGATAATTTGATTTCTTCTCTTCCTATTTGAATATGCTTTATTTCTTTATTTTGCCTGACTGCTCTGGACAGAACTTCCAATGCTGTGTTGAAAAAGAGTGGTGAGAGAGGGCATCCTTGTCTTGTGCCGGTTTTCAAGGGAAATGCTTCCAGCTTTTGCCCATTCAGTATGATATTGGATATGGATTTGTCATAGATGGCTCTTATTATTGTGAAGTATATTCCTTCAACATCTAGTTTATTGAGAGTTTTTAACATGAAGGGAGGTTGAATTTTATCAAAGGCCTTTGTGCATCTACTGAGATAATCATGTAGTTTTTATGTTTAGTTATGTTTATGTGATGAATACATGTATTAATTGCATATACTCAACCAACTTTGCAGCCTGGGGATGAAGCCAACTTGATCATGTTGGATAAGCTTTTGATGTGCTGCTAGATTCAGTTTGCCAGTATTTTATTGAGGATATTTGCATGAATGTTCATGAAGGTTATTTGCCTGAAGTTTTTTTTTTTTTTTTTTTTGTTTTTTTGATCTCTGCGAAGATAGCTCTTTCCCACCTTGTAGTCCTACTGAACAGTCATGAAGAACAAGAAATCCTGTCCGATGCCCTATTATAAAAAGTAAAATGCATGTCTTAGTGCATTAAGAAACACCAGTGCATGGAGAAAGTCTACGAATAATGCACATGTCCAAATAATCACAGAAAGTATATCTATGTCTTTAAAAATCTGTAATTTTGTTCAAAATATTTTTTGGGAACTAGAGTATCTTACAGCAGTAAAAATATTTCCTAAGGTACAAGCAATTTTAGACTATATACCACTTGTAACATAATCTACCTTTCACTTGGTAGTCTTCATCAAATCTTTCATAGAAGTAGACAGGATATGAATGAATGAATAGATAAGCAAAGGCAGACATTCTCCTCATTTTATGGAGGCAGTGACTGCTATTCAGTGATGTTATGTAATTTACTCAGGATCTCAGAACAATTAATCAGCATGGCCTGGCTGCACCTCAATTCTTCTAACTACAAGATACTTTCACACCTAAAACAGCTAACATTTAATTGACTGTTTTAATAGAAATACAGGGTGATTACCAATCTACTTGATCCTTTTTCAACTGTAATTATTTTTCTACCAAATAATTGCATGTTTTGAGAGTTTCTAAGTACTAAACTCTGTGCATAAGTCAATGATTAATTTTTCCTTGATTTTAATAATGAAAATAGAGCTTCATATGATCAAGAACCTGAAATAATACAGTTCAATTAACATAATTCCATTAAAACCAAAGGAATTAAACAGTTTAGTTAATCTCTTCTTCGCCGTAGTGAGACATAGCAAATGTTCTGTTAGGCTGTTTGAAATATTAGAAGTATTTCATAAGGTTCCTATATCTGTTTTTCTAGACTACATATCGAGAACTGCTGTAATTGTCCCTTTTCCAATATTAGTTAAGTAATAGTATTATCCTCAGTTTTAGATGTAAAATTTTAAGAAAAATCTGTCCATCTGGCAAGAGGAGGTAAAAGTTTATTAGAGTGGGCAGAAGTTAGGTCTGATAGCGCCTAGGTCTAGAGAAATGCAAAATCCAGGTAATACATATATTCTAGTAAGATTTGCTCCATTTAAAAAATATAACCTCATAGAATTAGAAAGGCACTTACGATCATTTAGTAGCAAGAAATGCCTTCTAATATCTTTGAAAATTTATCATGCATTTTCTTCTTAAACATCTTCAGTGTGTACAGAGTGCATGGTTAATAGCAATTCTAATTATTAAATGGTATTTCCGTTGATTTCATTTAAGTCAGTGGTCCTGCAACCTCCATTTGTGGACTTTTGGCTTTGCCTTTTGGAATAACTGCTCAGAACTATCTTCTCTTGTATATAAAATTGCATTATTCTTCATATGATTTCTATGTTTATGACTGCAATATTCATAGCCAACCTATGAAGTGTGTACTATTTGCCAGGCATAATTCTATATGCTTTATATGAATCAATGATTTAATTTTTATAATAGATTAGTTAAGTGGTATTATCATTTCCATTTTTGTAATGAGGAGATTGAGTTATCATCAGATTTAATAGACAAAAGTCACACCAAAGTCACACAGCTGGTTAGTGACTTAGAGAAAGGTTTGACAGTTGGAACAAATCTCACTGCTAGTTAAACAGGGAGCCAGAATTCAAACTCAGACAGTCTGGCTCTAGACTAACACATTTATTTTGTGCTTTATTAAATACCCAGTTATTGGATTATCTTTCTGGCTCTAAGTTCTTTTTTAAAAATAGCTTTCCTAGAACCTGAGAAATATTATTACATCAAGCATATTTGTTTGCTCTCCTTTGAGATTTCACACAAAGGAAAAACATAAATGCTCAATCATTAAAGGTGGTGAAGGTAGCTCTTTCCCTCCTTGTAGTCCTACTGAAAAGTCATTAAGAACAAGAGCTCCTGTCCAATGCCCTGTTATAAAAAGTAATAACAGTAAAGAAATTATTATGAGCAAAACCAACTAATTTCAGCAGTCACAGTGAAAAGTCAAACTCAGATGATTCAATTGACTCATTGATGTAGAAACAGGAAAAAAAAAAGTATTTGAATTAGATGATCAATGATCAAGGAATGAGGTGTTTCCTGTTAAATAATTATTAATTAAAGAGGAATGTTTTTATAGTTTTTCAATAGAACATCTTGCTATGTATTATTATCTTGAGTCATGCCCACTATTTTTACATACTATAAAGTTTAAGACATGTTTCACTTTCTTGTCTTAGGAAATTCAGTGAAATATATAAATTGAATTCTGTATTTGTTGATCATTAAGATTTCTAGCATTTTTTATTTTCTTCTAAATATGAATTCTCATTATGAAACTCCATAAATGTACAAACTATGGAACAAACAGTATATAGAATGCTCTTTGGTGATCAAAAGAAAATCAATCTTTTTCAAATGATTTTGAAAATGTCCATTCTAGTGGAAGGAATGCTAGTCAGGTAGAAAACGAGGGTTCTAAACAAACTCCGTCACTAATTCACCTCTTTCTTTATTTGTTAAAATAAAGGAATAGGGTTACGTGACCACAAATTCCATTTAGTTCTTTAGTTGCATTATTAGATAAGTGATGTTTGTTCCTTATTTTTGAAGTGTGAAGAGCAAAACCAATACTGCAGGTACTTGAAATTAGCTGTACTCTCTTTAATATGTTTTATTGTGTTAATGCACTGGTCTCATAAGAATCAAAGCCTGCGTTCTCCATGCCAGTTGACTTTGGAGCACTAATGAGGTGTAAGTGCATTTATTAAACCAGTATCACGCCATGGCCTAGGCCTTTCTCTACAGAGAAAAGAGCTAATGAAAGGAGCTAATGAAAGAGACTGGAGCTAATGAAAACAAAAATCAACTCAACCCCCAAACAATGGTGTCTGGAGTAGCTGAATTATCCTTCCTTCTAAACTAAGAAGTGTCTCGCATTTCCAAACCATCAGTACTCTATTGTAATTGCTTTTGTATGGACTACAAAGTGTTTGGGGGCTCCAGAACATAGGGTGATTAATGATCCCAATATCCATGTTCTCTCTGCTAAACTGAATTTAGCATATTTGTTATAGGTGATCCCCAGGGCCTTTGTATGCAAGAAAGAAATCAAATTAATAATTCAAAACATAAAAGCTATCTCTTGGTCTCTTTTAACTTAATTTGTTTGGGGTCAGGTCCATACCTTCTAATTCAGAACACAATTTCGGTGACTCTTGAGCTGTGATGCTCAGTAAATGGAGAGTAGAAAAGCTCGAGGAGACAAATCTTAAACACAATGAAACCCACAGTGGGAGAATTTCCATAATGGGATTGGGATTGAAAATACAGATTGACAAAGGCGTTCTCTTGACTTCTGCTTTTCACAATATAAACTCTAGGGGGGCTGTGTGTGTGTGTGTATGTTCTTTCAGACTGCTGTAAAAATTAGTCTGTGGATCCAGAGAGTCCATATATAGCCTAGCAGAGGAATGTGGAAGATGAATGAGAAAGCAAGCATGAAATCATGAGTTCAAAAAAGGTTGAAAAATGCTTCTCTATACAGATGGTCCCTCGTCCCGCTGTGTTGTGGAGTATCTTACAGACAACTGTGAAAACATGGAGAGCAGAGTCTTGTGTCTTGAGCCATGCATTGCCTGGTGCAAATGAGAACTCAGTCATGATATGTTGAGTTGAATGAATGTATGTACACAAATGTAATCACTTTAGAAGAAGCCCAGTCTTACAGGCATAAACAGAAAACCTAACCACAGCTTCCACCTTTCAAAAATCCTTCTTACGGTGCTGAAGGAATTTATTTTGCATTGGTTTGCTGGAAAGAAAATAATGGTCTTGACTATTGTGGTTCTTTACTTTCTTCCAGAAAAGCAACCATGGCCTGGGTATGGTTTTCAGACCGCATTTTTACAGAGTATTTAAGGGCAAAGGGCATTTATTTTTGCCAAACAGACTGAATTTCACAAATGATACATGAGGATTAGTGAATGATGTTCACTGTAGCATTAAACTGCTTTTTTTTATGGCCAGATACCATTCCAATCTAAATCTGCAGGAGCTATTCATGAGAGAATTACACTGTGAGGTTACATTTGGGTTGGTTCTACTCAATAAAGTGACATAAAAAGAAGAGCCAATGTAGTCAACAGAATTTCTAAGAGGCAATCTTATTAGTTTTCTTATTTATTAGTGTGGCTAAAGCATTAATGGTACTTTCACAGATTTTATACCATCCTGAATGCATGTTGTCAGGGGACTCTTGGATCCCTTGGCAAATTTTCACAGCAATCTGAAATTTTCAAGCATGGATTAAAATTACGCTTACCTTTATCTTACTATTATTTCGTAACCCTCAACATTTATGTGAATAATCTAAGTTTCTTTATAAAACATAGAACAGAGTTTGCAGGCATGATACGCTTCAGAAGAGGTGTGAGCACAAATTGTAGGCAGGGGTGAAGAAATTTTGAAACAAATTCTGAATCAAAAGTTGTTTAGATTACAAAAAGAGAAGATGATATTGTTAATAATAATGACACAATTATGTAGTTTCTGCTTAACTGTTTCAGCAATGGATTAAAACAACATTAGAGAGGGTTAAAACAATAGAAATTATAATAGCATATTACTTTATAGTAAATTAGAAATTTAATATATATTGCTTTATACTTAATTCCTGGGAGAAAGAAAAAGAAACTTGTGGCAGTTCAGAGTGGACTGCAATAGGATTTATTGAATCCCCTATGTGTGCCAGGCACTCATTCAGGGCCACTCTGCAGGGCTTTGTGATACACAAATCAAAAGTGTGCAATTCACAGAAACTTTAATGCAAACTTTTTTCTGTCCGTTGTGCAACTCAGGAGCCCTGAGTTTCTTATTTGATATAGAAAATCAAAAGGTATAGAAGCTGAAGTTTCTGCTTTTGACAAATTTCTAATTTGAGGGGAATAGATGTTACTTTACAGGATAGTCTCATGGTCAGAGGGTTAATTAACTTGCCTTTGGCCACCACAGCTAGTGGGAAGAGTATATAAAATCTGAAATTCAGATGGTCTAATTTAAAATTTAGCATTATTAACATTATATTGCACTAACTTCTTTTAACCTAAAACTTTGCACCAATAATATAACTTTTTTTAGTTATAATTCTCATAAATTTAACTCCTCTCTCCACCACTGCAAAAAGTGCTTGACAATGTGAGTACCAGCTGCTTCTAGATCCTACTAAAAAACTGTGCCCAACATTTTGAGTTTCCATTTCAGTTCTGCTTCTTGTGACTTCTAGTTAAAAGAATCGTGTGCCTTTGTAAGGGTCGAGTTTTTACGAACAAATGATATAAAATGAGTTAGACTTAGCATCTAATTTTACATCCATTAGCTATTTGTCAGCTGTAAACATCTCTAGTAGAACTTTAAAATCTCAGTTCCTTATTCATAAAGGGGCATTGATGAGACCAGTGTTTTGGAGATGTTTGGGAGTATAAATCAGGTAGTGTATTATATAGGCACTTAGTGCATCTGAGAGACTTGATAAATATGTGTGTATGTCATGTATGCTAATCACTTCTTAGTAAATATATATTTCAAGCCCCTTTATTTAATGCTTTTATTTGGACATATGTTGTAGGAGTCATTCCTCTCCTCACAACAAGATAGGATCATGGTATCATATATTTTAAAGAGTTAAGTTAGAAAATGGAGTCAATTCTCAAAAGGAACTTTTCTGCAGTAGATTGTTTTGGTCAAATCCAAGATATACATACAGCTAGTAAATAACATACTTGGTAAATGATATGCCACGATTTGGCTTAATCGAAAGCCTAAGCTTGTATATTTCCTAGTATATACTTTCTTTTTGCAAACAATCCAGTTATTGATCACATTTCCCTATAATGCAGATGAGTTATTCAGCAAAAATATGACAGTTTAGGGAATGTCTACATTTTTCTGAATTTATAATACAGAAGATACTGTTAATCACCTATAACTAGCACCATGTATCTCTCTTAGCAATACTGTCAGAATAAACTATAGGGTTAAGTCCGAATAATACTTTGGAGATTTTATGTTTATTAGTGATGGGTGAGTAAAAAAAAATCTTCATTCCCCCTTGCAAATAGATGATTTTTGACTTAGATTAATAATCAATGTCTACAAAAGAGGTATGCTCTTATGCTCTTGCTATTAGTAGGCATGTTGATGCAGCTGTATATGTTGCAGTGGTAATAAAAATGTGGATTCATAATTTTTCATATGATATATTAGAAAACAACATGTGAAAATGTCTGTGTTGACATATTTTCTAAATCTAATATAAAACAAAACTATTTTAGTTTTAAAAATAAGCACCTAAATAATCACAGTAAGTGGAGACGATAGGAAAATTTGAAGTAATTCACATACTTATAAAATACAATAGGTGACATAAAGCAAAATGATAAATATTTACAGAAAAGCTAAAAACAATAAACCACAGTTTAGAAGAAACAAAAACACAGAGATTATTTGTGTACTGGAAACAGAAACCTCTAAAACTCAATAAATATTTTTAAGAACGTAACTTTAATTTTGAAGGATGCACTATGAAAACAATTTATGAAATTTCTTAAACAGGACAATAACCAGTGCTTGGTGTTTAAACTCTATGGAACATTATAAACATGTTATTCTGTGATATTAAAGAATGGAGAATATAAAACTGAGACAAGGCTAAGTAGATTGCCCTCTTGGCAACCAGTATCTAAAGCTGCATTGTTAACACTTGTTCACATTGTAGAAATATTCGAAGGACAAGAATCTCTATAAATTGTGATTCTAAACCAGGGATGCCCAACTGCCGGGCCACAGACAGATGCTGGTGTGTGGCCTGTTAGGAACCGGGCCGCACGGCAGGAAGTGAGTAGTGGTAAGTGAACATTACTGTCTGAGCTTGCCTCCCTTCAGATAGCGTTGGCGTTGGATTCTCATAGGAGCATGAACCTTACTGTGAACGCGCATGAGAGCAATTTAGGTTGCGCGCTCCTTATGAGAATCAAGCTAATGCCTGATGATGTTAGGTGGAACGCCTTCATCCTGAAACCATCTACCCCAACCTCACCCTCCTGTCCGTGGAAAAAATGTCTTCCATGAAATCAGTCCCTGATGCCAAAAATGTTGGGGACCATGTTCTAAACAACAAAACTGCTATTTCAAAGATGTAAGCATAGCTCATGTATGTATGTGTGGGTGGTACACTATATAACACAGAATAAAATAATAAATGCCGTATTGAATCAAAACTATATTTCATATTACCTAGTGAAATGTGTACCATGTTTAAGGTGACTAGACATAATTTTGGCATCTATTTACCCTTCTCCCTTGCATTCATACAAACATATTATGGTTGGATTATAAGTGCATTGCTCAAAAATCCTTCTCATTAAACATAAGCTTATTTAAACCAGTATTTCTTAATTTGTGCTTCATTGACACTTAATCCTATAAAATGGCAAACTAAAAAAATAATTGTACACCAAAATAAGTTTGGTGAATAATGAACTTTAAAATTCCTCCTTAGATACTGTGATAAATATATTAACGCCCACTAAACGTTCCATTTGTTTCCTTGTATTTTCTAGCCTGTTTGGGCACTCAACTTTGTGAGCAGTTATGGATAAAAAATTGTGATCAAAAGTGAAGTGGTTTTCGGACTAAGGCAGTGGAAAACTCCAGTGCAATTCCCCAATCTTGTTTTTTTGTTTGTTTTTGTTCCCTTTCTTACCGGAGTAAGGGAGGAAGCCCCATGTTGCAGATAGTACAACCATAAAATAGCAGTACCTGTATCAGCCAGGGGTTGTTATGGAACAGAACATCATTGCTATCCCATGATGGGGATATAGCATTAACAATATACATATCTTTATTGTTAAGCCCCTAGGAGTTCAGGGTTTGCTATCGAGATATAATCTAGCTTACATTGGTCATATATTATATATTATACCTATGTATATCTTAATAGCAAGCCCTGAACGCCTAATATACATATGTGTAATTCGTATCATATAATAAAAACTCTTAGTCTTCATGCAATAAAGGGAATTCTCAAACTGTTTCTGTCACATATCCTACACTTATTTCTCCATGGAAGCTTTTTTTAAAGAATCTATTCATATCCCCTTGATCTAGGGTTCCATGGAACACAGTTTGTGAAACACTGGTTTTAGATGTTTTTTCAACTTATTTATTTCATTATCCTTTTTAACAACACGGGATCAAACACTGTGAAGGTTTACTCTCTCTTGGATAAGACAGTAAGTCTATATTTGCCCAAATATTACTTTCAGGAGTTTGGGCCACATATTTATAATGAACTGAAAACTTGTGTTCATATTTATGTTTCTTTTATTAGTTTACATTTTAATCATATCTCATTTTTCACATTTTCAGACATGGTAGGTTACTTTCATGAAAATAGCAATAATAGTACTAAGGTTTCTTTTTAAATAGTTTTCCAAGTCTTTAATTAATTTAGTTGTTCTTTCCTGGATTTTCTAGAATTCTCTTACTCATAATTGAGCTACAAAACTTTTTTACAATGGTTGTACAATATAATTTCTAAAAGACTAAGATAGGTATTTTATTGAGCTTTGGTTGATATCTCAAAACATTTAGAGTGGACACCAGGGAACACTGGAAAAATAGGGATTCATTTTACTATCTGGTTCTTTCTCTCGGGCACATGCTGAACATGGTCTGTCATCCTGAGCATAGATTTTAATGCCTCTAAAATCATTTCTATTCTTCAGGCTATTTGCATACCTTAAGAAGTTATTTTTCTTATTTATTCATGTTAGCTTTACATTGCATTTTCAAAAACAGTGTAGAATTTCATTATATCACTTTTTGGATTATTTATTTGAAAAAAATATATAGTACCACCACAGGTGAATGGAGCATCTTAATATTAATACATCTGTTTTCTTTTTGAAAACTGGAGAGCACATTTCTGCCCAGAGAAGGGAAATATTTATCCCTTCCTTATATTTCCAGTGTTTAAGATATTCATTTTTTTTAAAAAACCACTCTCTTCAGTTTCAAAGACATACACCAAAGTTATGTTTTCTCTAATACAGTATGCCTGTCAAAGTGTTTAGTAGCTTATCTATTGATGTAGATGCCACTAACTTCTTTGACATAAAAACAATGTTTCTTATTCTTTATTTCTCATACTGCTTTTAGAGCCAATAGCTGGCCTTCTTTTGTCCCTTAAGTTTGAATATTCATCAAGGAATTTGTTGGACATTTTTTTGTGTGTCTTCTCTTCTTTCCTCCTAGTATTATTTATACTACTTTAGCCTTAATCATTACTTCCAAGTAGATTATTTGAAAAGTATATGTTCTGTCCAAATCTCATCTTAAAACTCACCCATATTTCCAGATGCCCCCAAAACAAAATGCCATCTGCATCTACTTCCTCATGTTTGAAGTTTAATTTCTAAAATTTTCCACAAAGCAGATTTTTCCCCTTATTTTCACAAATATGGGAGCAGAATGACTCTTTTCCTAGTCACAAAGATTCCAACTTGATTAAGCACTTTAGAGAGGTACTTAAAAAAAACACCTTTCCTTATGTTGTATGCAAAATTAGTGTATTTTTCTGGATTTATGAAACAATCCCACATTTAAATAATCTCTCGGTCAGGCATGGTGACTCATGCTCATAATCCCAGCTCTTTGGGAGGCCGAGGCGGGTGGATCACCTGAGGACAGGAGATGGAGACCAGCCTGGCCAACATTGTGAAACCCTGTCTCTACTAAAAATACAAAAATTAGTCGGGCGTGGTGGTGGAAACCTGTAGTCCCAGCTACTCAGGAATCTGTGACAGGAGAATTGCTTGAACCCAGGAGGCGGAGGTTGCAGTGAGCTGAGGTTGCACCACTGCACTGCAGCCTGGGCAACAGAGAGCGACTCTGCCTCAAAACAAAACAAAACAAAACAAAACAAAACAAAACAAATAATCTGTCCTATATTAACATAAGTATATTAAAATTGGACAGACTCATTGCTCTACTTTTTGGATTGGTTTTTGAAAATATAGACTTTAGTAATAAGAAATGTAGCGGAGAAAAAGTAGATAAAGATAAGTACTTTTAAAATTTAAAGTGTGGTCAGTTAAAACTTATTTAGCCTAACATTCAATTAAGTGTATGAAAAGTGCTGAGATTTATCCATTAACTTTTCTCATAAGAAACTAGATCATGTATTTCTCTTTTACCAAAATTCTATTTGACATTCAACTTAAAATCCAAAGAGTGTAATGAAAGCCCTTAAGATAATGACCGTGAAATAGCAATATAGTCTGACATTTAATGAAGTGGATGGGTTATGTCTCTTACCTAAAGAGAAAACGTGAAAATTTAAAGTTACACTGGTTATACTGTCTGTGCGTATATCTTCATTTTTTTAAAATCAGATTCTTGACAATTTCATTACTTAGCTCTCCACCAAAACAATGCATCTGTGTAAATATTTCATAATTTTCCATTGTTTTGAAGTTTGCTGATGAGTGGTTACTTAGTATTGTTTAGTATTTTTCCCAAATCTTTTGTACCACAACCCAGAAGTACCCATGCCTCACTTGTGGTAATACAAATACCTAGATTCATATTTCCGATTCTGTTATAATTATTATTTTACATAACTATCTTGTCTAGTTACCTGAAACCTAATATTAGAATTTAAGATAGGGAGATGTCAGTTCAGTGAAACAGTATCTTCATTATCACATATGTAATGTGATTGTTGATTATACATTTGGAATGTCACACAGTTCGTTTTTGTTCCCACTGGACGTAAATCAAAATGTTACATTGACAACTTGTCCTACATGTCTAAAATAAGAGTCAGTTTTGTCAGAATTGTAGGTGTATTTTACTTACTCATACAGTGAAGATTTTGGAGAGATGAACGAGGTGATCAGAGGGTACATTCAATAATGTTTTTGACCTTTATTTAAACCCTGTCAGTATGAAAACTTCAGAATAAAACTATAAACATATGTAATGAGTATGACTGCCAGGTCAAAAATTCAGCTGTGCAAAAACTCTTCTCTGGAAGACAACGTAATATATTTCTTGAGTCCCATTCTTCTGGGTTGGCAAAATAAAAATTTTTTGGGGGGGTTTGTGACTAAGTTTCAGGGGCCTTTCATATTGCAAGACAATTAATATGCATGTTGTCCTCAAGTCATCTCTCTACGCAGGTATCTCCTGAAAGATCTGTCTCACTCTCTGGTCCTCAGTTACAGATACACATCAACTCTCTTCCCTACCCACCTGTTCCCTTCATTTAAAGTGGCCCTCTCTGCTGCTGATTACATGCATGGCCATGGAGATCATTCTCTGGTTTCCATCCATGGATGTGAGTGTCTACAAGATGAGTTCATTGGCCTAAACCCAGCAAGCATTTCCTCTTGCTGATGCTCTGGAGTCTACCGAGGAAGCTCCTCTTCACTCCTGAATCTCACATTCCTCTCTGAGTTTTTGCCAGTTCCCCAAAACTCTACCTGAGAAGGAGGCGTGGAGCTCCTCTCGGCGTCACCTCTCATCCCTTCTGCTGTGTCTCTCTTGTCTTCACTCCTGTGTCTCCAGCAGGAGACAATGACACAGAGATGATCAGATATTTACTAGTTTCTGCACTATCGTCTCTTTCCCAAGAAATCTCATGGAAGAAACAAACAAACAAAAAAAAAAGGTAAAATTAGAAAATATAAAACATGTAAGGATGTTAATTTTTTGTATCTGCCTTGCAAGCTTGACAGGACATCATTCTCTTTCAAAACACAAAGGTGTTGTCTTGTATTTGCACGTCCCTCATGTCTTCTGTCTTTATTTACTCTTCTGGAATGATTTCTTCTCTTGCTGGAATATTTTCTCTGAGTAATTTTCAAATGTTGTTTGTGTATATTTCTGTGTGTGGCAAAACTTTTGAAGTCTTCTATTCCCAAGAGTATATATATTTCAACCTCACTTTCAAGTGATGAAATAGCTATATATAAAACTGTAAGCCAAAAGTTCTTTTTCTTTTACACTTTGGAAGGGTTCATCCTTACCTTCTTGCATCCAGGGTTCCTTATGCCCAGCTAATTTTTGTTCCTTGTTTCTGGAAGGCTTTTGAACGTTTGCACTTTCTTTACTTAAAATATACTATGATACATCTAAGGGTAGGTTTTAAATTCTAACTGTTATGCGTGTTAGCGGTGAGACAGGTACAAATGCAATAGAGGACACTAGGAAAAATCCTCAGAATCCATTTGGTATGTGAGTGTGTCTGTGTGTGTGCGCGCATGCGTGTGTGTATGTGTGAGTGTGTGTGAAACACCTTCCTCTACATCTTAATCTTACAGGTCCTTTTGCGTCGCAAAAAAACAAAAACAAAAACAAAAACCAAAAAACTCAATAGGTCAGAAACTCTCTGTGTTGAATTGGTACCTCTTGAGAGAGCCTGACGGCCAGCTAACCTCTGTGGTCCATCTTGAATGGGGACAGCTTGTCACAATAGAAGGAGCTATTGAGCGTGATTTATCCTTGAGTTCCCTCCTGCTCACTTGACGTTTTGTGGTATCGTACTAGCCCTGCACAGCACACCTAGACTTGTTGCGTGGATTTAGCCTTCAGGATTCCAACATTAGCACTTGAGGCTTCAGGACTGAGGAGGTGAGCCTAAGTGCTAAGCATTCTTCCTCTCTTGAGTGCAGATTTCACAGCATTTCCAAAGATTCGTTCATACTCCATGGCTTGTGCTTTTGAAGTTTTGTTTTCATTAAAAATAAAAGCATGGTCCGGGCACGGTGACTTACGCCTATAATCCCAGCACTTTGGGAGGCCAAGGCAGGCAGATCATGAGGTCAGTAGATCGAGACCATCCTGGCTAACAAGGTGAAACCCCGTCTCTACCAAAAATGCAAAACATTAGCCAGTCGTGGTGGCGGCACCTGTGGTCCCAGCTCCTTGGGAGGCTGAGGCAGTAGAATGGCGTGAACCTGGGAGGCAGAGCTTGCAGTGAGCCGAGATCGCGCCACTGCACTCCAGCCTGGGCGACAGAGCCAGACTCCGTCTCTAAATAAATAAATAAATGCATGGTCAGGTGTTGAGAAAGCAGACATGACTACAAATAATTATATTTTACGACCATCTTTTCTCTGTAAGGGTAAATGGAAATTGCATAATCGTATTTAGTATGAAAGAGAATTTCACGGTGTGCCTCTGCTCTTTCCACCCCTTTCATTCACACCACTATTCTCAGGCCTCCCTGTTTAGGAATTTGGGGACTACTACCGAGATACACAGTGAGAAGAAGGAAAAATTAGGACAAAGCTGTAATAACTTTTACTGCTCCCAGTATTTACATTAATTTTTTGGGTTAAATAATTTAATCCATCTAACATCTAGCTCATAACATTATTGATCACAATGTCATCATTTTATAACAAAGGCTATTTGGAAAATTACCAAAACCCAAAATTGAGTAAGTAGCAGAGTTATATTTTATATTCAGGTTTTGTCTGCCTGTGAACCGGTTTTTATAAAGAAGACATCTAGATTAAGAGGCAAAAGACAGAGTTGCTATCCTAGCCCTGTCAGTAGTGTGATCTTCATTAAGCCACATAACTTCTCTGTGCCCCAATTTTATCTTTGTTAATTAATAATATAAAGCCCTATCCTAGCTGCTTTGAGCATTAAGCAGAATTAAGTAAGTATCGCCTGTGAATATGGCCAGTATTATCCCAGTGTTCTGTATACATTAGCTGAATTTCAGTTTGTAAAAAATTAATCCATATCCCATTTTCTCAATAGAATAAACTGTCTAATTAGTTTGTATTTATCATGTTATTGATTTATTTATTAGTTTATTTTTGACAGAATCTAGATCTGTTGCCTAAGTTGGAGTGCAGTGGCACAATCTCGGCTCCCTGCAACCTCAATCTCATGGGTTCAAGCAATTCTCCTGTCTCAGCCTCCTGGAACTACAGGTGCTCGCCACCATGCCTGGCAAATTTTCATATTTTTAGTAGAAATGGGGTTTCACCACATTGGCCAGGCTGATCTCAAACTCCTGACCTCAAGTGATCCACCTGCCTCAGCCTCCTAAAGTGCTGGAATTACAGGCATGAACCACTGCACCCAGCCTATCACATTTTTTAACACAGTAAAAATGAACTGACTTACATGAATCAGAAACTTGTGTAGTGTAAAGATTTACTAATAATTTAAAGTGTAGAGGTAATACATAGATGCGGGTGGTACACGGCCTGAAGGACCCAGGATTGGTCCTAGGTGGATAGATGCATCCTGGACTGGATACATCTACTGGAGCCAAGTCATAGATGAGCCATTGCAATGAAGGTTGCTGTTCACCTCATATAGCCAGAGGTATCGTGAACTGTTGCCACTTCACTGATCATTCAGGTATTACATGACATTTTCCAAGAGCACATGCTTCATAAATCCATAGATTCTCTCTTTTTTTTTTGAGACAGGGTTTCACTCTGTTGTCCAGGCTAGGGTGCAGTGGCACAATCTCAGCTCACTGCAACTTCTGCCCCCCGGGTTCAAGCGATTCTCCTGCCTCAGCCTCTCGAGTAGCTGGGATTACAGGTGCCCGCCCCCACGCCTGGCTAATTTTTGTGTTTTTAGTAGAGACGGCATTCACCATGTTGGCTGGGCTGGTCTCGAACTCCTGGCCTCAAGTAATCCGCCCGCCTCAGTCCCACAAAATGCTGGGATTACAGGTGTGAGCTACCCTTCCCAGCCACGTGAGTCACTGCACTCAGCCCATGGATTATAAGTGGGTTCACCTAAGTGGTTCCACACCAGGGACATTCTGTTCAAATCATTTCATAAACAAAGAACTTCCTTCTAATAGATAGTACAGTTTCCAGGAATGGTCAGATTTTATACCAGAGTCACCAAAGCTTTTTATCCAGGGAGAGAAATAAAACCAGGCTGTGCTCAACCCAATCCTCTCCATGTGGCCAAAGCATAATGAGATTGCTGTAATAAATACTGCAGTAAATATTACGATTTTATTCTTTATGCCTGATGTAACTGTAAATGGGGCAAAATCAAGTCAAGTATCATAGAATGAGTAGCTGTTGTATACATGGTAGCTTTGAAAAAAAGAGAAATTTACTTGTGATCAAAATTCCCTTTAACATCTAGAAATGCTTGCCTCTTCTTATGACATGACACCATTCTCGTCTTTGAAACAGAATACCTTATATAATAGAAACTTAGAGCAAGCAATTTCACATGAGATAACAAGAGTTCCCAGAGTTTATCCAGATCACTGGAAGACTTAAGTACAGGATGGAGGGAAATTCTAAAATTGTTCAAGACAAGAAAGCATTTCCCCTTGAGAGAATCAAATAACTGAAGAGAGGGTGTGTGTGTGTCTCTTTATAGTTTCTTTTCTTCTTGCTGTTTATGTACTTGCATTATCTAGACATTTTCCCAATAGTCTATGTTTATTTTTGTAGCGTTCTCAAAATCTATATTAAATAAAGATAGCAAGTAGTAGAGCAAGATGAATGAGGGAGGAAGAAAGAATGGATTGGTAGTGGAAGCAACATTTCCTACAAGCCTACTTTATTGTAGCAGTGACAGTAGGAGTTCTTATAAATGCTAGGTTAACTTGAAATTCTACCGACTGTCCGTTACTGTTTGTTTTAAATAGAATTCTAGTATCTCGGGTAGGAAATTTATTACAGGCAACCCTAAGAAGATATATTCCCTAAATTATCCTTCAGGTGATGGGATTAATCTTGGTAAAGTGACTAAGTTGCTTCTTGCTGATTGGCACATTTTGAAAAAGAAGAATCACATTAACTCCAGAGCAGAAAAGAACCATAGATCATTCTTACTACATTAATTGGTCTTACATGTAAATTGAGAAAGATTGCTGAAGGCAAGATTGCCCCAAGGAATTTAACTTGAAATCATGAGGTTGCATAAATGCAAAGTGCTACTGCTTAAATAAAAAATATTATGCTCTAATAATGATCATGATAATATGACACAGTATGAAGCAAATATATTGAAAACTAGAAAACAATCTTGGAAACAGTTGCTATATTGTTATTAAGGACTAAACCAATTTAGAGAATGGTGGCTGTGAACATTTTAATATCCCACTCAGCTCCAAATTATCTAGAGAAATCTTTTACATATTCTACAATATAGAAACCCCTTTCTTCAATGCCCAAGGCTGAGGGCGTTGCAGAAAATAAAAGAAAAAAAAAAAAGAAATTGTATTTGCAACCAGACTAGCACTTTCTTCAGAACACTATGATGTCAGATTCACATCAGTGAACATTTATTCTTAAAAACAAATCCCTATTATTCTTTGCCTCAATGGTCACCAAGCTAAGAAAAAGACCAGTTGGTTCTAGGGGAAAAACATGAAACAAAACATGAGAGACACTGAAACAGTGAGTGAGAAGTTGCTGAAGGTAGATCCCAGGTGGATTCTGTCACATGCTGATTTATTTTCAACTCCGAATATTTAGCATTGCACAGAACACTTGAGCAATTCTTGAAGAGCCTTATTTAGATGCCTGGAGAGAAATCTTCTTGAAATATACAGTATATTCACCCGTGAGTCCTGCCCTACCTCAACAAATCATTCAATTACTTTTACTGTTCTATATCATATCAAGGCCCAAAAGACTATGGAAGTAGACCGTTTACAAAATTTATCTTAGTCCAGCTCTGTATACAGCATATTAATTTTAGACTTTGTAGGTATCCAAAAAGCAGAAATCTATACTAACTATGGTTTCAATGCATAGCAATATTAATTTTTATTTTATTGTTAATTTTGCTTTAAAAGACATCTATTATAAAGAGATAAATTCAAAACAGTATCTTATGAATGCACTGGTCAACTTGCCTAAGAATACAGGTCATATTATGCTATTCAAGTTACATTTTAGATTAATATACTTCTGCTAGATTTATGCTGCATCTAACATTTGGGGGAACAAATGGATGTATTAATATGATTTTAAATGCTGCTCTGTGCTTAACTTTTATTGCTTAATGGAGAGTGCATGCCACAGCACAGTTATGCCAAGAATATGGTTTCAGTGAAAGAAATGAGCTATTTTATTGTCTCAATAACTAGCTCTTTTCTTATTTGATATTAAAGAAAGAAATGTGCATTTCTGAAGTTGAGGTTCAGCAATGCATTAGTATTTGCCAAATTATGAGTGACCCCTCTGAAGGCTATAATAGTTTAGTTTTACCTGTTGTGTTATATTTATTTTAGAGCCAATTTACAATTTTTAAATTGTTTCCTACATTTTTATTAGTTTTGTGATGTAACATAGAGTATACACTGACAAAGACAATATTCTTTTCTTTGACATTATGTAAACCAAAAAATATGCATTGTTATAAAATATGAGGATCATGCAACTGCAAATCAGACTGGAAATGTTTTCATGCTTCATTAACACCTGTGCTACAAATTCAGGTTTAACAATTTGATGAAGGAATATTTCAGATTGCAGTAATCACAGAGTATTTATTTTCATAGTTTCAAAGACCAAACAGAAAGCTGTTATAGTTAATAAACATCCTAAAATGGTTTGTGTATGGTAAAAGAATATCAATGGTTTTTGCTTGTTACTCTGGGGATTGAAATAGAATCGTGAAAAAATCTGTCTTTAAGTTCCATATGCATTTGTTCCTTAATTCTCAGTGTTTTGAATTTACATAATACGCACATCTGAAAAAATGGGGATAACAATTTGTGACCTTTTGTTAATAATATTGGCTTCCAAAATTGGATGATAATAAGAGAAAGTCTCTAACAGTTTATCTTTTTCAACAGGAAGCTTCTTCTTATTCTTAATTTAATTCCCAAGGTTCCCAATGAAGTATGTAACTTGAAATAACATTTGCTGAGTAAAGAAAAATGGTTAATGCTACCAACACCAATACATATGTAATGATTGAGAAATGACTGTTAACTATGACAAAATTATCAAATTATAAATTAAGAGGTGCCTCAGAAATCAACTCTCATCCTTTTATTCACATTTAGGGAAACCAAAAACACAGAAAAGTAATGACAATTTTCTAAGACAAAACAGTTTGTCATTCCATAAAGTGGCTACTACAATTGGGTCTCCTGCCTTCCAGCTCAAAATATTTCCCCTATACTCTGTAATTTCAGAAGGGGGATAAAGAATATAGGATTTTTACAGTAAGTGTTTGTTAAAACATTTTATTTAGAACTTATTATAGATCCATGGAAAGTTGCAAAGATAGTACAGAGATTCCATTCATTCTTCAACTACTTTCCTCTAATGGTTATATCTTACTAAACTAGTATAATAAATGGATATTGGTATGATGTTTGTGTAATATCAATCACACATAATCATCACTGCAATTGGAATATAGAACTATTCCGTTAACACAAAACTTTTCTTCACACTACACCTTTATGGTTAAAAAAGTCACCCATCAGTCCTATACATACAACTTATGTCAGTCTGCTGTGTGTAGAAACCTTGACTCCCTTTAAGTCCTTTTCAGCTTTGATTATCCCAGTTCCACCCTCTTTCATCTCTTTTTCTGTTACTCTGATGACATGAATGCTGAATCCTTTATTACAGTCCTACAGCTCCCTAAGACTCTGTTAATTTTTATTTTCAGTCTTTGTGTGTGTGTGTGTGTGTTGCCCAGACAGGGTCATTGATATCATTCTATCTTCTAATTTATTGATTCTTTCCTCTGCCCTATACATTCTACTGTTGAGAAGATCCTATTGAGTTTTTTATTTTGCTTATTATGTTTTTCAGTTCTAAAATTTTCATTTGGTTCTTCTTTATATCTTCTATTTCTTTCTTGAGACTTTCTTTCATTGGTTTCAGGAATGTTCATTATTTCTTGTTAAAACATTTTTATGATGACTGCTTTAAAATCCTTGTCAGATAATCCCATCTTCTGTGTTATCATGGTGTTGGTATTTTTCCATTATATTACGTAATTTTTGGCCCCTTTTTCCTCCTGTGCATGTTGGTATTTCTGGGTTATTGGCTTCTTTCTGTAAGAAAATATATGAAGCAAAAAGAAAATCCAAGGAATTCACTGCTATGCATCCTCAGGTCCCTATGTCCCTATGTCCCTAATGACTGTATCTTTTCTCTACTTTTCAGAATCTTCTTAATGGATGTTTCATCTACAGTATCAATGACTTGGGGCTGCAGTTAACAGAAAGAATAGAGAAATTATGTGTACTTCATCTTGGAGTTGAACTGGTAGCCCTAGCTAGCCCTTTGATACCACAAACACATATGTGATAATGGGTATTATTGAAAGAAAGGAAATATACTTCAAAGACATTTCAGATGGCACCTTAGATTTTTGCATGTTTCACGAATGTCTCTAATATTAAACTGGTTCATATGCCTTTTAGTACGATGACAAGCTTTAGTTGATAGCGATATAAAACCTGTGATTTTACAGATTTCAATCAGTGATGATTGAGAGACAGCACTATCCTGTCAGCACAGAACCATGTTCCTTGTATTCATGTGAATGAAGATATTTTTGTTAGTGATGTGCAATCCAATTGATTTCTGTGGAGCACTGACATCCAATCTGCCTAGTTATAGTTATCAGTCCACTATTTCTATACAGAACACAATTTTAATCTCATTCCTGCTGTTCCTTGGTATATCCTTACATTATTAAATATGGACATTACGCAAGGTGTTTATCAACACTGTTTCTATGTTGTGTCTTTTCTAAAAAGCTTTTCTTTTCCAAGGAGATAAAACAACAACAACGACAAAGGTAATAGTCCTAATTCCTTTTAATAATTAATAACATGATCTTTGAGCTACCTTAAAGCCAATATTGCATTTTAAAGTAAATATGACATTTAGATATATTAATACTTTGTGTTTTATATCGTATGGCAGTTTCAGTTATCTGTTGCTGCATAGCAAACCACCCCAAATCTGACAGATTTTGAATGACAATAATTTATTTCTTATAAATTTGTAAGTAAGGAATTCTGTCAGGACCAAGCTGGTTAGGTCTATTCCACAAGGGTGGGCAGGATTTACTCATTTCCTACATGAAGCTGGTAGCTGGGATGAAATTTCCGAGAAAACTTTATTAATTTATATGATACCTAACTTCCTCATGTGGCGTCTCTACTTTCTTAGTTTTGTTTTCCTTAAGATTCGAAACAGACTTCTAAGAGCAAACAAAAATGAACCCTACAAATCCTCTTAAATGAAGCCACATGTTACCTATTCTGTCGTATTTTACCGGCGAAAACAAATCACTGAGCCAGCCTAGCTAGGTTTAAGAGAAAAGGGATAGACTCCACCTCTTGATGAGGGGAAAGACCCAATTTTATTGTAAAAGGCATGTGGAATAAAAGATATTGTTTTGTGATCTTATCTTCCATTTTTTTCCTCTTGGAAAATTAACATTTTTGAATCTCAGGGATTTCTACAAATAATTTGTAAATTAAGTAAGCAATTTTCAATCTTTTAAAGTAATACATCATGTAGATTGAGTGGAATTGCTTATTTCATAATTTGTAAATAGAGATGCTGTTATTTTAATAGTAAAACTGTTTATTTCTAAATAATTGTAATGCTTTTATAATGTTGTTTAGAGAATCTATGCCCAATAACAGAGATTTTGAGAGTATTCAGTCAATTTCCCTTTTCTCTGGCATTAACTCAATCAAACCATCTCACTCCTTCATGTGTTGTATATATTTTCCAGGCTTATCTCTGACCTTTCCACCACTCCACAGTGCACACTCTCAACTTAAACAACAAGGCCAGCTCCATAGGGATGCGGCCTATGCATTCCACAGGGTGCTGAGCTCAAATAGGCCTTATATTAGGTTTAATGCTCTGCTGTCACTGTCTTGAAATTCTTAATCATTTTTTAACAAGGGGCCCTACATTTTTATTTTGCACTACATTGCACAGATTATAAGCCAATCCTGTTTTTATGTCTAGAATGAGCTTTCTATACCTCACAATATTCTACTTGACAAGTTTGCAAACAGTCTTCAAGACTCAGCTTAAATACCATTTTGATTTTCAAAATTATTCTGATTTCCTAACCCTAGCTATAGAAGGAATAAGAAGAAATAAGGTCTCATATATGTGTATATGTATACTTACTTATTATTTATTTATTTATTTATTTATTTATTTATTTGAGACGGAGTCTCACTCTGTCATCCAGGCTGGAGCGCAGTGGCACGATGTCAACTCACTGCAACCTCCGCCTCCCGGGTTCAAGTGATTCTCCTGCTTCAGCCTCCCGAGTGGCTGGGACTACAGGCATGTGCCACCACACTCGGATAATTTCTATATTTTTAGTAGAGATGGGGTTTCTCCATGTTGGCCAGGATAGTCTTGATCTCTTCCTTATGATCCACTTGCCTTGGCCTCCCAAAGTGCTGGGATTACAGATGTGAGCCACTGCGCCCGGCCTCTTCTATATACTTTGTCTTCATACCACTTACCATAAACTTCTATTATAATAATTGTTTTATTATTATTTGTGTATTCATTTTCATCCTCCATTAGTTGGGTTTAAAAAGCATACTACTCATTATTACCCACTTAGCATTTTCCCAACACAGAATCTATGACATGTATAGTAAATATTCAATAAATATTTGATTGAATCAAATAACAAGTGAATAAATTAATACAATGCAGTTATGTATCCTTTAAAATACTATACATTGAGATACTGTATAAATTTTCTTGATAACAGTGTTTGCCTTCTATCTCTAGTGAAACAGCTCAGTTATATTTTTGTCTAATTCTCCTTGATCCTCACTGGAAAGTTAAGACATATTTTGTTATCAGATATTCAATATCCTTTATACAGTTATTGCTTGAACTTAAATTCTTTCTTTAAAGTTAACTTCTCAGAGATAACAAAAGCCATACACACTATTCACAATAGCAAAGACTTGGAACCAACCAAAATGTCCATCAATGATAGACTGGATTAAGAAAATGTGGCACATATACAAGATGGAATACTATGCAACCATAAAAAAGAATGAGTTGATGTCCTTTGTAGGGACATGGACGAAGCTGGAAACCATCATTCTGAGCAAACAATTGCAAGGACAGAAAAGCAAATACTGCATGTTCTCACTCATAGGTAGGAATTGAACAATGAGAACACTTGGACACAGGAAGGGGAACATCACACACTGGGACCTGTTGTGGGGTGGGGGGAAGGGGGAGGGATAGCATTAGGAGATATACCTAACGTAAATGAGTTAATGGGTGCAGCACACCAACACATATATATATGTGTGTGTGTGTGTGTGTGTATATATATATATATGTAACAAACCAGCATGTTGTGCACATGTACCCTAGAACTTAAAGTATAATAAAAATAAATAAATAAAAATAAAAGTCATGCATGTGGTTTAACATTTACTTTTACTTAACATTTGCCATTCTGTATGTTTTATTAATTTATACTTGGAAACTCATCTACCACTAGATTCTAAGTCCTTGTAGAAGCTTTTACTTCTGGCAAAGGTGGAGTAGCAGGGACCAACTTTACTCTCCACTCTGAAGAAAACATCAACTCAGAGAAAAGAGAATATGAAATAGTGATTTTGCAAGACACTAAACATGAGTCCATAAAACTGTAAATGAATAAAGTAGCATGATCTTTGATAGACTGGAAACAAATTAGAAGAGACCTACAACAGCCCCAGCTACTATGTGGAAAGAATGGTTCCAGGATGTCATGCAGGCCCAGGAGGTTGTCCGCTGTCTCCCTGGGTTGAGGCAGAGCAGTCTTGAAAGGCCAAGCTGGCCATAGTCCTTAGAGAAGAGTGGCGGAGAGGAGAGCACTGCACAGCAAGGGTGCTCCAGAGATCTAAAAAGAAACCCTCTGGACTCTTCAGTGGAGAACTGATTCGGGAGTGTTTGAGGAAACTATCTGAGGCAGGTAAATAACTACTGAAATGATTAAAAGGAGCAATTCCTGAAGCTCGCATAGAGCTGGAACTACCCACTGCTTATTCCCACCATCCAGAGAGGAAAGTCTCGTAATTCATGGGACGTGGGATAGAGTTTGCATCAGTAGTAAAGCAAAATTAACCCTACACTAAATGTTGCTCTGATCTCAACTAACAACTTTCAAGCAAGACCCAAAATGTTTCCAAGTAACTAAACTTGTCATAAACGAAGTTTGGAATATTTCCAGGAAACACAAATGTCCAGATTCAACAAAGTAAAATTCACAATGTCTACCATCCAATCAAATATTGCCAAGTATGGAATAAACAGGAAAATATAACCTAGAATGAGGAGAAAAAAATCCAAAACGATCAATCAATACTGACCAAGAAATAACACTGATAATCAAAATAGTAAACAAGAACATTTTTGTTTTATTATTGTATTCCGTATATTCAAGAAGTGAGAATGATGAGCAGGCATGAAAATCAGAGGTATGCAATATATAAAAGACACCCTGATTTAACTTCTAGAGACTATAAAATGCATAAGCTGTGACTGTTGGCAGCTTAGAGATTGTAGAAGACGAGTGAAGTTGAAGACTGCAACAGAAACCATTCAAAAAGAAAAAAGAAGAGAAAAAAAATTACTGACAAAAAATTAACAGAGCATCAATGAGTTAAGGGGCAACTTGGGGTCCTAAAAGGGTGGAAAAGCAGAAGAAATGTTTGAAGAAATGAGGAGTGAAAAATTTCCAGATTGGATGAAAACTATCAATTCAAAGATATAAAAATTTCAAAAAAACCAAAGTTCGAAAAAAATGAGAAAAGTACATCATTATCAGATGGGTTAAATCTAAAGATAAAGATAAAATATTAAAATTATGCTATAAACTTCTTGAGTAGTATTGAATGTAGTTCAACATAGTGACATACACAAAATGTCTACTTATTCTATACTAGTAGATTCATTTTGTCAAATCAAATCATTTCTTGCTATAGATATTTTTAAAAGCTTAGATCTGTCAGTCATTTCTTAGTATTCCTTAGTATGAAGTATTTCTTACCCCTTTACATATTTCTAGGAAGGTAGTTGACATATAACAAATAACTTTGAAATAAAAGTTTTAGTTCCAGTTTATTTATGCAGAAGCAAGAGATTTTGCAAAAGGAAGACTTGTTTTCAATAATGTAATGGTCTAGCTGATGGTCAACTGACTCAACTTTTAAAATTTTATTATGTAGTAAGAAAGTTGGGAAAGTAGTGTGACTCCATTTACTTAATCCTGGGATACGTTAAAAAGAGAACTTTATGAAAGTCCTCTTTAGTGTATAAATAAATAATACTTTATGAAGTATTGTATAAATAAATAGTATATACATAATAGTATATATAAATAGTATATACATAATAGTATATACCTAACAAAATAGTATATACATAATAGTATATATAAATAAATACATAAATAAAAATAGTATATACATAATAGCATATATAAAAATAAATAGTATGTAAATGAGTAATACTTTATGAAATATTATTTTAATAAGGCAGCTATATTGAATGCATTGTTGAACTGTAAAAATGATTGCAAACCAAAATAAGAGAGATAGATAGATAGATTGGATAGATAGATTAAATGATAGATAGATACATAGATACATATATAGATAGATAATAGATAAAAATAATTCTTTTGCAGAAATTTGGAAATAAAGTGAATATAACAAATGTATATATTAGCTTAGAACTGGCATCCATTAATGGAAAAATTATATTATACTTTTCCCTCAAATTTCCTTACTTTCACTGAAACCAGCCTGTATATAACAATAGCCAGTCCTTATATGGCTGTGCAGTTTATCCTAATGTAGTTACTCACCTTCCTTTGTACCCTGAATGTGGGCTCTTTGAGACCCACTGCTGCTTCACCATCTGGAGACTCCTCGGGCTCTTCTCTTAGTCTGTGGTTTTATGTCAAATCCTTTTATCCTTTAATTTCCTCATCTGTACATCCTCCTTAGCACTAAGGCATCTTATGATAATGATTATACACATGTGACATTGCCCTAGATGTAAATCAATCATGGCAAATACCCTGGCAGAGAACAGTATCTCTCTATAAGGGCATACAAAAGGAAACTGTATTCTGTTTGAAAAGAAATATTTCTGAGATCACTTTATCTCAGAAAGTCATTTTAATCCTGAATTTTTATTCACCTATGCATCCTTGTATCTGCCATCTCTTTCTACCCTACATCCTTCTATTTTTCCCAGGGCTAAGTACCTGTGTGCTTTTCCCTTCTATTTCAAAATGTCCTTTCACAGCCTCTCCTATGTGGGCTAGATGTTGGGACACAAGTACTAGTTTGGAACAAACATCTGTGTCCTTTTCAGGCAAGAAGAAATGAGAGTGAGGTCAGGCATCTGGTTAAGGACACAGGGGGCATTCCTCCCTGTCTTGTTTCTTAATTAGTTCTTCTAAGATCTTCTTTCATTCCATACATAATGTTTATAATTTAAAATTCATAGGGTCTTATGTTGAAAGGAAGAAACCACTGTGTGGAATATAAAATAAAAACTCATTTTACAGTGGAAAAATAATTTAATCTATCCAACTTATTATTTTTCCTGGGCATAAAGAAAATACAATAATTAGGTAGCTGCATATTTTAATAGCTTTTAACGCTCATTGGAAACTCGTTACCGAAGAAAATAGTAGTCAGTAGTTCTTTGTATTTTTATTAAGGAAAACTGCCAATGAGAGGAAAAGTAATTTAAAAATCATACAAGAGTAACCTTAAAAGTGACTTACAACATGAAATATATAAAACACATGAGCCATTTACACTGTTATAAGTTTCTAAAGTTATACCATATTGGCTATAAACTGTGAATTGATATGAAATCTGAGCACATGCATACATATCACTCATCTTTGTACAAGTTTTTTTAAGAGTTTTTTCTTAAAATTCCCGGAAATGTTTATGTTTCAATATACTTGTTCCACTCCTAATAAATGAAATTCTTTGCTGATCTCCATAATGGGAATTCTTGGCTGGTATCAGATTAAATGTGAATTTTTTTGAAGTTTGTTAATGCCAGCAAAGAAAATGTGGTTGATTTCCAAAATCAGAAGTAAGATATTTTTGGCATGTATGTATACATGTATTTTAATGTTTTCAGCAAAGCCAACTAGAAACACAAAAAGCAACAGCAGACTCACAAATCATAACAAGATTTACAGGTCAGTCTGGTGGTCAAACGAAAGTTCTTATCTACCTATGATTTAGATGTAACTAGGAAGACAAGTTGCTTGAAAGAACTGAAAATAGAACGAAAAGGTCTAGATTCGCCCATATCTGAAACTTTAGATATGGAAAACTTCCTCTGCTTGGGCTTTATGTAAATTTTCTGAAATCTCACAAATCCTTTCAAAGGGTTTGCTGTTACTGAGAACAGGAATAAAATCTCCAGATTCCTCAAAATCTGAGCAGTCTAGATCTGGTTTTCTTGTTCTTTGGGGGTTTTAATCTTTACATAATCTTCTCCCAAATTTCCCAAGTTCTCCCTAAGGCCTCACAACAGTTTTTCCAGCTGTGATGCTACTAAGCAATGCCTTGTCAGCATCAGGCCTAAAAGACGTCAGTATCCCTTTAAAATAAATCTTAGGGTTTCACTCAAAAAATAAACATGTCTGTAAGCATTCAGCTGAATGTGGATGATTTATGCTTCTATACATGCAATAGCCCATTTATAATTTTGCATTAATGGGATAGAGAACAGATCTAATTAGTATAAAGAAACTGGTAGGAAAGATATTCTTAGAAATTATCTAATCCACAAAGTATAAATGACAACTTTCTATTCTTTGTCCATATAAATTTTTTTATGTAATTTAATTATTATTTAAATGTATTTTTTTTCAAACTGCATTGCATGAGACCTTGATCTTTGTTCTACCGGCCTTATTCAGATTAAAGTTTTACAGATTTTGATGTGGAAAGCACTATGGAATCAAGCCTGAGAGATCAGAATCATCATTTGTCATTTGCTAAATGCAATGTCAAGCTGTAATTTAAGATAAATGTCTTAAAGACAACTCTGCAATCACAGATGCCTCTTTAGAAGTGTTGAATTAGATTTCATATTCTCAACACTTCTGTGATCTTTACAGAAAGCGATGAACATATGAGGTACATAAAGTATAGATAGTTACGATTGTTTTAGAAGCTGAAGCAAAGTGTAATGTCATCAAGAGACTGCACGTGATGAATAAAACTAATGAACAGAAAATTAATCTGGGTGAATATTCCAAAAACTGTTGATAATATCTTCATTTTTGAAGCTATAAATGAATCAAATTATACACACACACACATTTGTTTATTTATTTATTTATTTATTTATTTATTTATTTTGAGACAGAGTCTCGCTCTGTCGCCCAGGCTGGAGTGGTGCAGTGGCGCCATCTTGGTTCACCGCAACCTCTGCCTCATGGGTTCAAGAGATTCTCCTGTCTCAGCCTCCTGAGTAGCTGGGACTAGAGGCACCTGCCACCATGCCTGGCTAATTTTTTGTGTTTTCAGTAGAGATTGGGTTTTACCATGTTAGCAAGGATGGTCTTGATCTCCTGACCTCATGATCCACCTCCCAAAGTGCTGGGATTACAAGCATGAGCAACTGCACCTGGTCCAAATAATATATTTTTATGTATAATTTGCAAAAATTATTATTTTTATTTATTTCTCAAGGTACATGAGAAAATATCAAAAATTATTTTTAGAAAGCATTAATATAAAATATGATCATCATTCAACAATGAGTTACTGTCATACACTTGTTTGAAGGCTACTTAAACTATCCATAAAAATGAACCAACTCATGTCCTTTGCAGGGACATGAATGGAGCTGGAGGTCATTATCCTCAGCAAACTAATGCAGGAACAGAAAACCAAATACCTCATGTTCTTGTTTATAAGTGGGAGTCAACGTTGAGAACACATGGAAGGGAACAACACACACTGGGGCCTGTCAGGTGTATGGCGGGAGGAAGAGCATCAGGAAGAATAGCTAATGGTTGCTGGGCTAATACCTAGGTGATAGGTTGATCTGTGCAGCAAACCACCATCGCACACACATTTACCTCTATAACAAACCTGCACATCCTACACATGTACCCAGGAACTGAAAATAAAAGTTGATGAAAAAGAAAAAAAGACTGTGAGATACATGTTCAATTCTTGATATATAGTTGATTTCGTTTAATAAATGTCTATTAAGAAAAAAATCCCACCTAATTAAAAAAAACAGGAATGTACAATAACCAAATCAAACATTCAGTCACCCTCACATGCCTTTCTTTTCTGGAATTGGGGTTTGTGGCACATACTACAACATTAGACAGTAGGGTTTATGTGGTACAATAATTTTTGTGGAGCATTAGATTTTACAAGTGTCCTATACACATCCATATACATACATACAAATATATATGTAAAACCTGGTTCATTTTGTGTGCCAACTTGACTGGGCCATAGAGTACCCAGATATTTGGTTAGGTATTAGTCAGGGTGTTTCTGTGAGGGATATTCGGGAGGAGACTGATATTTAAATTGGTGGGCTTTGAGTAAAGTAGACTGCCCTCCATAATATCTGTGGGTCTCCTCCCATCAGTTGAAGGCCTGAATCAAGCAAAAAGATGGACTTCTCATGAGCCAGAAAGAATTCTCCTTCAGAATGCTCACCCTGCAGACTTAGGACTTGCCACCCTTGATGATTTGCTGAGCTAATGCCTTATGATATGTCTATTTCTCTCTATGTACACACATCCTATTGGTTTTGTTTCTCTGGAGAACTCTAATACAATACCCACCTAAAATATTTCACTTCTTGCTGGCTATGAAAATACTCTTGAATATCAAAAACTCTAAGCATCAGATACTACTTAACAATCAGAAGGCAACAAGATCAAATTTCTTTCCCACGTAACTCACTGATTCCCCTTTTAATTCCTATGAGGTAACGGAGAAATCAAGCCTGCTTCCTTTACATCATCTTTACATGACTACTACTTACCGATGAAACTGATTTTCTCAAAATAGCATCAGGATTAAAATTTGTCCCATGGATGCTGACTCCTTCCATGGTTTTCCAAGAAGCAGAAAATATATAGATTATTGTGTGTAGGTCCATGTGTGTGCATTTTAAGAATCCGAATTTCCACGTGCTGTTAGCACCACTCATGTGATATTAGCTCAGCAGGTATTGCCACCTCACTCCCTCAGGTAGCTCCAATTGCAACGGTGATAGAGCCAAGACTCAGGATTGGAACCCAGTTATAGTATCAACATCACAGCACAAACTGCCTGTAGCTCAGGTCACTCTCTTTACTTGCCTCCTTGCTTCAAAGGAACTACCTTCTTGCAAATTTACCCAAGCCTATAAAGTGCATGGAGTGTCAGAGAATAAAATATTTCCTGAACATGACATTTGGATAACGTTTGATTGTCTAATTATTATGGACAGAGGAAAGGGAAGGAGGCACAAAAAGCCACAAGGAGGTTTTAAAACAGGGGCTACCAGCCAGGTGCGGTGCCTCACGCCTGTAATCCCAGCACTTTGGGAGGCGGAGGCAGATGAATTGCTTGAGGTCAGGAGTTCAAGACCAGCCTGGCTAACATGGTGAAACCCCATCTCTACAAAAATACAAAAATTAGCCTGGCATTGGGGTACATGCCTGTAGTCCTAGCTACTCTGGAGGCTGAGGCATGAGAATTGCTTGAACTCGGGAGGTAGAGGTTGCAGTGAGTCAAGATCAGGCCATTGCACTCCAGGCTAGGTGACAGAACGAGACTCCATCTCAAACAAAAAACAAAACAAAACAAAACAAAAAACAGGAGCTACTGGATGCTTGTGAGAGGCAGAACAGAGGAAGTTTAACAACAAAATAGCGGCCAAGCTTGGGATTTAGAACTATTGGAACAAGATCAGATTTCTAAACTGACCAAATCTCAGGAGGATGTTGACAATACCCGTGATAGCTTATATATAAATGAATATACAAATTTTGAAATTGTCAGGAGAATGAAGTCTAGCTTCACAGCAAAAGCAGTTCAAAACATTACTTGTTTTAATAAAAAATTATAGCAAGGATTACTAATTGTTATTAAGTGTTAACAAGGATGTGGAGGAAAGGGAATTCTTGTATACTGTTGGTGGGAATGTGAGTCAGTACAGCCATTATAAAAAAGACAGTCTGAAGATTTCACAAAAAATTAAAAATAGAACTACTCTATGATCTGGCAATCTTACCTCTGGGTATATATCCAAAGGAAATGAAATTAGTATGTCAAGGAGATATCTGTATTACATGTTTATTGAAGCACTATTCATAATAGCCAAGATATGGAATCAACCCAAATGTCTACTGACTGATAAAGGGATAAATAAATTGTATGATATATATGTATATATACTACAACATACACATATACAATGAATATACTACAACATGCAATGAAATACTATGCAACCTTTAGAAAGAAGGAAATCTTGTCCTATGTGACAACATGAATGAACTGGGAGGATATTATGCTAAGTGAAATAAGCCAGGCACAGAAAGACAAATACTGCATCTCACTTACATATGGAATCTTAAAAAGTGAACTTACAGAAGCAGAATGTAGAATTGTGGATGTCAGGGTCTGGGGTATACTGGGGTATAGGGCAGGGGATGGGGAAATACTGGTTAAGGGGTACAGATTTTCAGTTACATAAGATCAGTCAATTCTACAGATTTATTGTACAACACAGCAACTATACTTTAAAATAATATGTAACCATGTATTATGCTTTTGAAAATCTCATAGATCCCAAATGTTCTCAGCACAAAAACAAGTATGGGAGGTGATGGATATGTTACTTGGGTGAACGTAATCATTTCACAATGTACACATAGCTCAAAACATCACTACTATACACCATAAAAAATATGTAATATTTATTTGTTAATAATACCTTTATAAAGCTGGAAAACAAAAAGAGAAATTTAGTAAGAAGATACAGTAATAACTTTTAATAGCATTTGTTTATTGTTTTGCAAAAATTTTTAAATTTTTAAAATAAATGTGATTCTCATAGAAAAATTATATAAGGGAGTTAGAAAACTGTAGCAGAACGTGTTCAGACAAGAATAGGTGAATTGTCTGAATTCAGATCTAGTGAGGAGTAGAATCAGATGTTGGTCTCTTATCTTTTGATTCCATACACTATGGATGTGGTATGTGGTAAAGAATATATGAAAAATAGGATTCAGTACCTGTCTAAATTTAAGTGTATTAGGAATAGACAACTTAAATACCCACACTAGAGAGCATTAAAAGTCACATAATCCTTTCACATAATCATTTGTAGGTCAATGTTCTGGAAAAAGGAAAATCAGTGTAGACTAGGCTATTTTTATGTCAATGTAACCTGTCACCAGTAAAAATGAACCAGAAATGTGAAAGATAAAATCTTTTCTTGCTTCCTAACGAGCCTCTCCCACACTCCATGGATATTTTTATTTTTTGAATACAGTGCAAACATTACTTTAAATATTCAAATTTTTTCTTAGAGTTTTTCATTGAAGAAACTTCTATTTGGCATAGCGAAAAGACATATTCTCTGAGGCTTGAATGAGTTAGAGGACCGCCGAAAAATAGGTGATATAATCCAGAGAACAGTTTGGAGCCAAAAAGAATAATACCACATGTCACTATCTGGGGCCATTAATACTTCTTGGTGTATAACACACTGTTTTATCTCTACTTAAACCAAAGTATAGCCTTGTTTTGTTGTATAATTTATCAGTTCTCTTTTCTTCTTTGTTGCTCCTTTACAATTTTTCTTCTCTTTCTTCAGGAAGAGACCTGAATGAGAATTAGTATGTTTACTAGCTCTGACTCATATGCAGAGGCCTGATAAAGAAAACAGATGATCCTCTATTTCCCTACACAGCCACATTCTCCCCCTTCTAACTTCACACATAAAGGGAAGTCTATTATTATCTAGACACTGTCTTCCCTTCTGACCTTGGTGTTTTCCTTTCCGAGCATCCCAGGATAATAATCACTAGTTGATCTCTTTATTAAGGTAATATTGCTCCTGATATTGGCGTGAGATGCACTCCATTAGTACGTTTTGTTTTCAGAATATCTATTATTAAAGCCAGATATAATATAGCACACAAAATAGGATGTGTTCTGCAATATCAAGACAGGAGATTTTTTTTGTAGTCAAAATATATCAGTGTTACTGGATAAATACACACGAGGCCCACACAGAGTTCCTGACATTGGAAAAACATATTTGCTCCTTGTAGCGGGGAAGAGTTTGTTTACTTAATTAGCATTATGGATCACATTATTAATCCCTTGCAACAGTTTGGGTATCTCTCATCACCTCTTTCTGAAGAGTTCAGAAATTAGTGATCGTTCTAAAAATTATTTAAATTGCCTAACATCAGGCTATTTCCTCAAGTCTTCTTTAGAGGGAAATAACCAGATTGATGGAGGAGGAAACAACACATCAGATATTAGCCTTCCCCCCTTGCAAGTGAGGCAGGCCTACACTCCAGTTCTTCATGGGAGCAAGGGCAGGGGGAAAAGAGGAAGTTGGATAGACTAGAAAGTATTAGAGGATAAATGGGAAGAAATAGAGGGGGAAAAACAAAACTGGAAATAAAAACTTAAGATAGAAATAAAAACAAAAAGGATAGTGATGAATACAGGAAGAGAACTATTATCTTGCTCAATTCTTCCTGTCTCTGATAATCTATTCTATGTTTTCTCAAGGGCTTTGTTATATTAAAAGAGTTTTACCAGAATTGTGAGTACTGTTGCCACGATCTCCATGTATTCACCTTTCTTTTTGAATTCTTCTGTCTCTTCCTCCTTACCTTCTTTTTGTCTCCTGCTACCCCCATTAGTTCCAAATTCTAAGCAAAGGTAATCTACTCTTCAATATAAAGAAATGTTTCTGTCCAGTGGAATCAGTATGTTATATTATCTTGCCAACCCATTAACCACATATCAGGAACATTGTTCTTAAATGTGGTTGTGACAAAGCAACTAGCTGTCACAGTATACAAGTAATATATACAATACACACACACACACACACATATATACATACATGCACATGCATATATATGCATGTATACATACAAGTAACATATACATATACACACATACATACATATGTACATGTATGCATATGTATATACATGTATACAGATATGCAGATGTATACATATGTGTATATGTGTGTGTATATATATAGACAGAGTGACCTAAAATATTTTGACAAAAATAATTTTTCATCAATACTAGATTCTCATATAGTGTTAACAAGTGCTAAAATTAAAAAACAATGGAGAGTAGTAAAAAATAATAAAATCCAATCCATTCACTTATCTGTTTCCCATAAAAACAGAAAAAGGTTGACATCCTTTGGTGTGGATCACTATTTTAGGTGAGCCTGGGAAGAATGATTTGAGAAGCAGTGCTTTAGAGTATCTGAATTTGAGACCAGATCACGAAACATGGATACACAATGTGTTTAATCCTGCTATTATTTTAAATTGTATCCTACTTATTTTCTTATATTCAACTTGGTCACAATGCATTTTCAAAACAAAGCACCCATTTTTTGACCACAAAAAAAACAGTTCATTAATGAACCATCTCAACAGAATACTTTTAGTCTGCTCAATGTCTTTCCTTTGAAACTTTTTTTTGGGGGGGGCTCTCTTTCCTTTCTCTCAAAACAACAAATTAATGAAACCGCAAAAACCCTGCCAATAGAAGTAAAGTTTTAAGACAGATTTATTGCCTTTCCTCCTCCCTATCAGAATATTTAATAAGGGTGTGGCTTTGGAAGGAAATTGTCTCAGTGATGGCAGAAGAAATCTACATAACAAATCATATTGAATATATTGCCCTAAAATAAATTATTTTCGAGAACAGAAGAAAACCTCTTATTTGTTAACTCATCTGTATTGGGGAAATTGGAAACCTAAGCTAATTAACAGTAATCCATAAAACCCATAGATGGGTAGATGGGAAAGATACTTTTTGAAATAAGTCTATAAATACATAGTTGCATCTTCCTTCCTCTTTTTCTCTTCCTCTTCCTTCTCCACCTCCAATTGTACAGCTAATATTTTCACTATTTGCAAACTTATCATCATTTTTAATACTGAACACGTTATTCTGAAGCAATCCATCATGCATTCTAATATTGAGTGCTTCATAAATGAGCAGCCTAGCACCACACTTAGCACACTGTGTTGGAAAACCTTATAAATGATTTTGATCACAAAATATGATAAGAAAAAGTTGTTCCTGGATTGGCTGGGCAAGTGGGAATGAATTTGAGAGTTGTTTCACTGCATCATTCTGGTTGCAAATACTCTCCTGAATTTTAATGATTTCGGAGTCTGCCTCAACGCTTGGACCCCATCAACTTTACTTACGTTTTTCTAACTGTCTTTTTTGCAGTCTATGATCATTCTGTTTCTGGACCTAGTCTGATGTCTGCTTTAATTGGTCTGCTTTTGTGATTTGTTCAGTTATATTGGAGCTTTTCAGAAAGAAGGTCAGAAGCCCTGCCCATCACAGTATCCCCAGCTGAAGCATCTTTGACTAGTCTAAACACACACACACACACACACACACACACACACAGTCTTTATTTGTGTTTGTGTTTTCTAGTGCAAGACGTTGCACTAGAAATACTCACAGACTATAAAGGCAACAGTAGCTAGCTAATTTTTTCCCCACTAAAAAACAAAGATTATGATGTTTGTTTTTTTAAAGGGATTAAAATGTGACAAGATAGCAAAAAGGACTCATATTGCGGAGTGGCCTTGAACCGAGCCTTAAGGTGCAAGTCTGCAGCGTAGAACAGTCGGAAACCTACCCGGCTGTGGGTCATGTTCTCCTGCCATCTAAGTTCCAGAGCTATTAGCAGTTCCAGTTCTAATTATTCAATGTGACTTTTAGTGAGGTGTGTAAGGTAAATTGAAGTCCTGGGACTCATTTGTAGAAAAGTATTAGGTGGGCTGTTCCCTAGTCTCTTTAAATCATCAAAGGGTAGAATTTCTGTGAATTCCATGTATGTGTGGCAGAATCAGTTCCCTTTACGCGGAATGACTAAATATTTAACCAGCTTCTGGAGAGGCATTTAAAAATGGAATATTCTGCGACTTTGCATGCTGTCTTCAGACCTATGTTGTATCAGAGGCCTAGAGACTGATACTGTAGGATAGGTTATTATATGAAACATATTTTCATAGTCCAGAAAATGAGAATTTATTTGGTTTATGTTGTTGTTTTTTTATATGGTTCTTTGGCTAAGACATTTAGAATCTAATCTAGTTATTGAAATCAATTTTGTCAGGAATTATCATATATATGGTGTGTGAAAATTATTATTTGGAATTTAGAAATTATTTTCTTTACTTTTTTGTTGAGTCACTTATTGACTTAAATAGTAAGTGTTTGCTACTTACCTGAGTAGTGGGCATTTGAATTCAAGGTCTTTGATTGGACCTGTGATCTGGTTTTGACTGCTTACATTGAGCTGCACCATAAAAGCTGGTTGGGGTCTAAAGACTGAGGGAAATGATTCAAACCAGAATGAAAAAGTTGCTTTTACTTCCAACTAACCAGCAAAGAAGCAATGAACCAAGAATACCAAGTGAGGGGATTAGGTTCCCTTCACTTCCATTTCTTTTTAGTAAAAGCTGATACAAAGTGAAGGATGCACCAGGTCAGAGGATCTGAGATGTGAGAATTCTGACTTTCATGTGAGTGGCTGGGAGTGGGATCACATCAACTTTCAAATAGGTTTTTGCAGCACCACTATTAGGAATTCGGTGCTGTTTTGTAGAACTTCATCTTTCCTACACACAATTTTATTGCAGCAGGGCTGCATTTGAACTAAGACAATGCTTACCAAACGTGTTTCAACACTCTGTTATTTTCAACACTGGTTAACTCTGTTAAATTTTACCTAATACAAACTGATAGAAAGGGTCGTTACTACAGATTAGTGAGTACATTTAATCTATCTTTTCACCCTTTTCCCAAATTCCCTTTCCTTTATTCATTTGGGCAACTTTCCCCAACAACATTTATTCTAGATTCCAGTAGAAAATGCTGATTTTGAAGTAATCAGGAATTTAAAGCATAATAAAAGAATAATAGTCTTAAGCATAATAAATGACTGGAATTGCTCATAATGGTTTGATTGTTTTAGTCATTGAAAAGCCTGATTAGGCTTGATCTTCTGATCAGACCAATTGTTGAATTATTGACAGACAACTAATTAATCCCAAAATGAAAGAGTCTGATATAAAACATCCCTACTTCGTACTTTATTGTGCTTGGCACACTACTGTACCTGTGAAGACAGCTATAGTTTTTGATAATTATGTGCATAGTTGTGAAAATTAATATGGTTTGCACATATCTCTTCAGTAATACATTTTTCATACATTCAAATTTCTTTCAATATACTTTTATTTTGTCCCTCTTTAAACTGTTCTAATTACAAAGCAGTATCATTGGGGGATTAATGGCTATTTAATAAATTAATACTGACAAATTATAATATATGAAAGACTTCCAACATTCAAGTAGCCTAAACTACTTGTAATAATTTCTGAACTCTTTCATATTTGAAAGTTACTATATTAATTTTAATAAGTTTTCTAGTATATTACCACTTCTTAACTACATTACTACCATCTGGTTTGCTATTCCTTAAAATGTAGAATGTTCTGGTAATTATTTTGCCTTTAAGAAAAACTAATACAAAAACAAACTATTTGTGATGGAGTCATTGACATGACTGATTTCAGTGTCTCTAAGTAATTAGTTAAAGAATGCTTGTCGCTTTCATTAAAAACAATATTACACAGACTAATGCAAAAGATGATGGCAGTAAATAGGCTTTCAGGTCATTTCTGATCAAGTTAAATGTGGTTGTCATTTCAATTGATCATTCTGCATCTTTTCCAGACTGTCCATCCATCTCTTGGAACAGCCTGTTCAATAAATTCTACAGGAAATAATTTGGGTGATTTTAGAGAAAGTGTATCCTTACATTAAATGGTTTTGGGTGCTTTTATTTAGTTCTATGAATAAGAATATATTTCAGAGTGTTAATTTTCTGATTTATAATTATTGAATTTCCTTGAAAAATAGCCATTTGAATAAATCCCAAATGAAATACAAATTCTGTGCGTCTGAAGTAAAACAATTAATTCAAGTAACGTTGATCTAGTACTCACATAACTGTATTTACATATGCTAGATAAAATTATTGATTATTTAGCACAAAGTTATAATACCTTCATGTTATTGAAATATTGAATAATACTTTGGAGTAGTGAGAGTAATATTGTTCAGTGTAATAGTAGTTGATTAAAAATACATGCATACATGGTAGACTTAACAAGCATCTTATTTTTATTTTGGGAAAAACTTGTTCAAGAGTTAAACAGTTTCATAAAGAAGGTGCATTTTTGTTCTCTAATACAATCAGGTAAAAGACAAAAGATAGCTAGAGATAAAACAGAAATCTTTATAGATAGCATAGAAAGATTTTGGGGGCAAGGGAAAGCATAATATTAGACATTTAAAATTTTTTAAAAAGTACATCAAAATTATCTCAATCTGGAGAAAGTCAATGAAGAAAACTAAGAATAATAACACAGTACGATAAAGACCATGATCCCCCACTTGTAGGTAAGAACACACATCATGGACATAAAGATGGAAACAATAAAGTGGTGACTACTAGAGCAGGGAGGAGTAGAGGGGCAAGATTTGAAAACCTGTTAGGTACTATGCGTAGTACCTGGGTTACTGGATAATTCATACTCCAAACCTCAGAATCATGCAATACACCCAGGTAACAAATCTGCACATGTGCCCCCTGAATCTAAAATCAAAGTCAGAAAGAAAAACAAAAAAAGAAGAAGGCAATGATCTAAGTAACACAGGAAGTGCAAGGAGAGTGTACAACCCAGTCTAATGAGTTTCAAGGAAGTGTCAAAAGACTGAGATTGAACTGACTCTGATAAATATCAGTAGGAATTAGTCTTGCTGTTGTGCTGAGGTTCATCCAAAAATGCTCAACACGTTGTTTGTTTGTTTGTTTGTTTGTTTTTTGGTTGTTTGTTTTTTAAAGAATTTCGACAAAAAAATAAGCTATCTGCTTTGGAAAGTTGGTAAAATTCTAAGTTGCAACTTAAAAAAGATGGCAAAGCTGATTCATGTGTTGCTTCTACCTTCCTCAGCAAGAATAAACAGTTGGGAATCTAGAAGGAGTTTAAAAAACTCTGCAAAATGAAATTATAGACTGAGATAGTGAAGCAAAAATAAGGGAATGCACAAATTAAATGAGATTAGTCTCTGGAACCTAATAATATGCCTAAATACTGAAGAATCAGAAAATATGTTAAAAAAAAAACTGTGGAAGAAAAAGAGGCACAGGATACTGTACAGAACACTTGTTTTCTTTGATGTCAAGTAAAAGAAATGATCAGATTCTAAAGGCAATACATTTATAAGTTGGGGCAATTTTTAAAGCGTTTCATAAAATACTGTGTTGTTGCAAAGTCATATACAGCATCCAGCTCTTCCTTCCAGGAAGGTCTGCTGTCCCAGTTGCAGGAAGTGCTGAAGGTGAACTGCCTTTACCCGTCACCCCCTTTGGGGACAACCTCACGTACATCAGATCATGCCCTTTTGAGGATGGCTCAGGTCTAATGACAGACGAGGGAGAATGAAAATACCCAACCACTTCTAGCAATTCAGCTGTGGGGTTCCCTGAGAGTCTGGCTGAGGGTCAAGCCCACATCACAGCAACCTTTCTCCTTCTGAACCAATCTAGCTGCCTTCCCCTCCCTTTCACCAGTATTTGCCCCAAAGCAAACTCCAATAGCCGTCCTGCACACGAACTCTGTCCCGGAGACTGCTTCCTAAAGAAGATACCCTGAGGAAATGTTGAAAGTATTAAAAAAAAAAAATAGTGCCACTGCCCCGTTAAAGAAATGGAATATGTATAACCATTTCCTCTGAAGCCCATACATGCTCTTTCTCTTCTCAAATTGTTTCCACCAACTTCAGAGGTAACCACTTTCTTAATAATTGACCTTTTTTTTTTTTTTTGAGATGGAATCTTGCTCTGTCACCCAGGCTAGAGTGCAGTGGCGCAATCTCAGCTCACTGCAACCTCTGCTTCCTGGGTTCAAGAGATTCTCGTGTCTCAGCCTCCCTAGTGGCTGGGATTACAGGCGCCTGTCACCAGGCCTGGCTAATTTTTTATTTTTATTTTTAGTGGATCACCGCCAGTGATCCACATGCCTAGGCCTCCCAAAGTGCTGGGATTACAGGCGTGAGCCACTGATCCCGGCCTTAATTGACTTTTAAACTAATCGCTCCGCTGTTTTTCTTTATAAATTTAATCACACATTTGTATTTGTAAACATCATGTTTTATTTTGCATATTTTTGAAATGTATATACATAGTCTGTTGATATTATTCTTTATTTTGTTTTCTTTACCAAGGCAGCTGAAGGTGCAAGGAAATAAAAGATTAGTTCACAAGGAAACAATAAAGAGACAATAGATAAACATGATAAAGGAAGGGCATATAGAGAAACAACTTATACTTGCAAAATGCTTCGCACATATGACTCCCACTACCTGATATGTTCCTTTCTCCTTTCTCTGCCTGGTGGAGACTTGCACAGACATCGCCTCTTCTTTCCTGAATGAATCTTTCTAACTTTTCTTGGTTGTTTCTTGCTATCCCTAATTGCCATATTCTATTTTATTTTTATTTTGTTTTATTTTGTTTTATTTTTTGAGATGGAGTCTTGCTCTGTCGCCAAGCTGTTTTGCAGTGGCACAGTCTCAACTCACCACAACCTCCGCCTCCCGGGTTCAAGCAATGCTCCTGCCTCAGCCTCCTAAGTAGCTGGGATTATAGGTACGTGCCACCACGTCCAGCTAATATTTGTATTTTTAGTAGAGACAAGGTTTCACCATGTTGGTCAGGATAGACTTGATCTCCTGATTTTGGGATCTGCCTGCCTTGGCCTCCGAAAGTTCTGGGATTACAGGCATGAACCACCATGCCCAGCCCATATTTTAGTTTTTTATCTAAATCCCATGTATCTATTTTACTAAACAGCCCAGCCAGATAAGAACAAGCCTTACTAACAAGAATTCTGTAAAAAGTCTTCCCACCTTGGCTTTCAGAACCATGGACCCAATTACCAATTTTCTGTTTGTAACAATACGTACATGGGTTAATAAAAAATATAAAATATTCACAGAATGATTGGGAGTGGAATGAGAATCACATATTATTCCCCAAAAAGAGTTAGGTAAACTATAAGTTATATTGAAAGCAAGCAATAAACAATACAGGTGGATCTGATAAAAATCTTAATCCCAGTTCACTAGAAAATTTGATGAAAACATGATCTGGTTGAGAACTTGTTCTGCATTGTTTACTGGCCTTCTGCTGTCCTGCAACATGGAAGTCACTTCCTTGAATCAGAGTTTCAGACAAGTCTTAATTTCTCATCTTTGATAGCTTGCAGTTCTTCTTAGCTTGTATGAGCTGTATACATTTTTGAGTCTTAAAATATTCTTGGTTCTCTGCTTCTATGCTATAAAGCATCCCAGCTGTGAATCAGCAATGGAGAAATAGCTGCTGGGTTTAATCAGACCCAATAGTCTTTTTTGATGGCAAAAATGTAGTGAGTTCCATGATGTTTGCTGTGACAGAGCACTCCTTTCTGTTCCGTTTCCATGTGGCCTTGTGCCAGCATAATGAATGCCTCACACATAGTAGTTTCTCAATTTGTGTTTGCAGATTCAATAACAAATGAATGCTCAAATGAAATCTCAATAAGATAAATTGCGTGTTTGAACTTATCATGTAACACAGATATAGTTAGCACAAAATTATTTTAATGATAGCTATTTAGATAGTTTAGGCACATTTCGAATTATCCAGAAAATTGACTTTTTAATTCCTATAAGTGAGTGTTGGCTATTGCCTAAATTTGAGAATTGCAGGAATTCTGTGGATAGCAAGTGATTAGAAATTAAGATCCATAAATCATTTTTTTTTGTGGGAAGTGGGGACCAATTTTGGTAGCTGAGTAAAGAAAATTCCAAAAGATTCTGTCAGTTTCCCAGATTTCTTAAGAATCTGAAATGAACTTGCAAGTTGGAATGAAAATGTCCCCTAAGTAGCAAAAATAAAAGCTCTCATGGGCATCCTGGTTTGGAAAAATATTAGAAACAATTTATGTAGCTCAATTTAGCTTTCCTACATTATCGTCATTCTGCAAATGCACCGTTACATGGGCCACTGTTCTGTATGGTGTTTCAGGTAGTCCTGTTTCACAATGGGTGGATATGACTACTCAGTTCCACATTAATATATTTATACCTAGTGTAGGGAATATGGAGGGCTGTGCTATATACGACTCATAAATCAGTAAGAAGTGAGTCCACATTTATGCACCATTTACAGTGAAGTTTTGTATATTCTATATCCAAATAATTGCACTTATTATGTTCCATATTTTAAAGCAAAATCACATCTTTTCTGCTGTAGAAAATTGCCCTCTAAGTAGATAACAGATTTCTGTACTAAACATAATATGCAGCCTTAAAGTTAAAGCAATACACTTCCATTGCACTCAGATAGCCACCAGGACCTCAGAGCATAATAGTTCTAATCAATTTTGTTTCAGACTATTTGTTCGTCATTAATCTAAAAATGTATTTCTACCCAACACTTATGTAACCATACAATAAATATGAAAAAGTAAAATCACTACAGCTAACAACAATTGATGGAAATATATACAGTATGTGTATCCAAATTTTAAATCAATATAGATTATCTACAAGCACATTCAAATATTTTCTCTTGCCTCTTTCTTGTATGAAAATATGTTTTACACAAGATTTGAGTATATTTTCCTTTCTTAGTCATATAGTTGTGTTTTGCAAGGTCAGTCAGCCTAGCTGAGAGTCGAATTAGTTTGAGTAGATCATACTTGGACAACCCGATGCACTTGTAATTCTGCTCCTTGAGCTTAGAGCCTCTTTTAATATTATCATTTTAAGATATTATAATGTTACATCTTTTCATTTTAAAAGTAATGGCATTAGCAGTGGGATACTAGATATGTGAAGCCAAATGATAAGTGTGCTTAACATTATTTGCAGAATTTGTAGATGTTTAGAGAGGATAGGGAAGAATTATATTTATATTGAGAGAATTAGATCTATATTTGGCATGAATTTTCAACATCTGAGATTTAAAGAAATGTTGAGCCTACACCTTAGTCGTGGGAGTTGTCCGTGATCTAGCATTTCTGAAGGAACGTCTACAGGCTCTGTGGGGAAAAATTTCTCTGGCTGGGTCAGGAAAAGAAAAGACTTCAATTCCTTTCAGTCAATGCCCAAGGTGCCCATGGGCAACTCTGGAAGCACAGGAGTGGAAAGAGGTCGCTGGATAATAAGTAAAACTGTCCTAAGGGGCATGTCTTATTAGGTGATGTCTAGGCAGAATGTATAAAAAGATAAAAAGTCCTTGAATTATCTCATGCTTTTCTGGCTTTTATCTTACCTCTTTTCCCTTCTTCTTTTCCTTTCTTCTTTTCCTATTTTTTCCTTTCTACTATAAAAAGTTCAAAACGGCCCACTTCGATCTTTCTTGATCCCTCAGGAAACCAAGTAACTCACTGGATGTTTGAGTTGAATTTGATCTAAACCATCTCTTGATTTCCAGGGTGACAATGTTCTTCTTTCTTCCTTGGCTATTGTGGTTTACTGAAGAAAACTCATCTCAAAAAATCCCCCTGGATTTAAACTATTTTTTTATCACAGTCTACTTCTATTCAGTTAACGTTCTTTCCACCTGCAACTAAAATTATGCAAACCTTAGGCATATGTCTTTGTGATTTCATCTTTATCTCCGAATTTCACGTTTTTAATTTTACTTTTTAATTTTACTCCAATTTATACTTTATCTCCTAATATCTATTTTGTATGTTTTTCCCCCCCCATTTTTCTATTCAATTCAGTAATCCACAATGGGATACAGTCTCCTGGATCCCACAGGTTTGTCTCAAGTACTGTTTTGTTCTTCCAAAAATAACATCTTCAAAATTCATATTTACATTATGATTACTTCTGTCCTGTCGAAAAAAGATTTCAGGATTGTGTCCACAGTACAAAAATCAGCAATTTATTTTTAGTAAGAGCCATCTGTCAGTAAGAATCTGACCTAGCTAACCGGGTGGATGGCCAAGGTCATTTTAATGTGGTTGGCTAGTAAATGTGGTTGGCCTCTCTACCCTCTACAGAGGCCTAGGTTGGAATGGACTCTCCATGACTGGGATAAAGATTAAACTGGAGTGTTTGGAGATTCTGAATGCTAAATCAATATTTCTGCACAATGTGTTCCAATATATTTCAGGACTTCTGTGTAGGTATTATTTCAGTTTCAAAGTGCATTTATATTTGTTTCATTTTATTAACCTACTTTTCCAAATGAATGATTTGTATCATATATATATAATTATATATATGTGTGTGTGTGTGTGTGTGTGTGTATATATATATATTTTTCATTTTTCCCAAAACATATACTTACCACTCATCTCGGTACAATTTTGAGGACCTTTGCTAGAATTTTTCAGAATTCTTTCTTATTTTATTTATTTATATAAATTTTTTTACTATGGTCTACCTCTCTTTATATATACCTTTATGTATCTTCTCAAACAGTGAAGGAGAATGCTGTTGTTCTTTACACAATTTGAGCTTTAGCACTGGAGGAAGTTGGCATTCTATGCTGTTATATTTCCTGTGTTATATACAATATTCTGTTATTGCCAAAAGAATCATTATTGATTTTAAATGAACTGTAAATCATCAATTGATCTGAAAATAGCACAGCGTTAGTTACAATCATGAAAATAACACATCTTTAAAAAAAACTAAGATCAGTTTTATGCTGAATGTATTTTATGTAAGAATTATAGTGTATCATTAAATAAGCAAAGGAAAAATAAGAGTAGACCTGACTGTATCTAGATTCTGAGGAAAGATGTTGGCATTTCTGTCCAGGGAGAAATGTGTTGCTCAATCTGATGCTGCTTCTCATCTCTGCTCATCACTGTAACCAGAGGGCCGGGTTTAAGACTTAACTGCCACCAGCTTAGGTGTGGGTAAGTCACTTGTGTTCTCTGGAGCTTAGATCCCTGACCTGTAAATTTGCACACACATGCACACACCACGTACTTACATATAAATAAATATGTTCATGCTATATATTTGTGTGAAGATACGTATGTAATTTATTTTTCTGCAGACTGGATGTCAAAAAAGCACATATTTGAAATATTTCGAACTTTTGTGTAACAAATTTACATGATGATGTGATTCTAATATACTGGGTATGTTTTCTAGCTGTTCTTAGCTTGCTGGGTTCAGGTTTCTAACAGGTCACCTGGCACTGCAGTGATTAGAAGAAGCTTCATGAGAAGAAGCGTCATGGAAGAGATGGGGTTCATGTCTTAAAGGGAGAAGAGGATATGAATTGGTAGAACAGAGAAAATTCAGTTCAAACATAGAGAAAGAAAGCCCCGCATTAAAATTTATTATAGTACATCTTGAGGATGAGAAGAGACCAATTTCAATGAATGAAGTAGTTTTCATTTGAAAACGGGCAGAAAAAAATTTACAGTGCAGAGGCCTTTAGGATCAGTCTGTGTTAAATATTAGTTTTCAGGAGGCAAGGGCCAGCCATTGAGTGGTTTGGACAGGATGGTATAATGATGAAATTGAAGTTGAGATTGATTCTTCTGGCAGTGAATGGTATACAGTCAAGATTTGGGAGACCAAGATTGACAGACTGAAGATCACTGGGAAACAGTTGTAATCTAAATAGGAAGTGACAAGAGCCTATATCACAATAGTGACAAGAAAAATGAAAAAGAATGAGTACATCTGAGATAGATGGCAAGGAAGTAACTGACAGTATTTGATCATATTTCCGGTCCTCCCAATACCCCAAAATATCACATATATTTTTGGCTAGGGATTTGGAGCTAATGATGTTGTCACAGTTTGACAGCAGACATGAAAAGTAGAAGTCTCAGAGAAGCTGAAGAATTTAGTTTTCATCTAAATTTATGATTTTTATGTTGGGAAATTAAAAATATCCTAAAGGCATTCTAAATTGAAAGGTGACCCACGTGAAATGTCAGGTGAGTTGATATTGATTAGGAAGCTGGCTCTATACAGGTGATTGTTGAAACTGAAAACGGAATCAGCTCCCACTGAAACGTGTTTCCCATTAGGCTTTCTACTCCTCAGGAAAAACCTAGTCATTTGTACTAGTTTCAGGTAAAGTAAGATATCCATTTCACCTTTATTTTTCTCTCTTTTGCCTTTAAGTACAAATGTAAATTTTTTTTTCTTTATTTATAAGAACAAATTTAGAGTAGGTTGTCAATGTCTATTGCCAAGTAATTGCAATATTCACCCAAGAAATGTTGTAATATTTTATACTCATTAGCAATTCCATTTGATATCCAAAATTTCAACAAAAGGAAAATTATACACTTGTTTATCCAAACTGAAGACTTTTGAAGATACTGCAGAATTTATAGCTGCTATGGAAAATAAAGGCAGCATAACTCACTCCTGGTATGAGATTTGATTTTTTTTTTCTTTTTTGTATGACTGTAATTATTATCATTAATTTTTTATTTTTGGAGAGGCAAGCATTTTGTGCTATGAACTGAATGTAGCGTTGTACTCAGAAAAATATTTGTTTTCATGTTTCCTTTCCCTAAAATGTCTGCTAGAGTACAGATGAAAATTCTACCTAGAAGGAAGATAATCTTTTTGAAACAATTGGATAAGATTAAATTGATTTGGTTCAAATAAGACTATATATGGAGAATCTAATAAATATTGAGACAAGTAGATATAACAATAGTTTAAAGAAGAAAAACTGAATATGTCCTATTCAGTGCAACCTTAGTTAAAATCTCATGAATGAAATCACTTGGAGAGTAGGGCTACAAAAATTTAGGTAAATCATAGACACACATGCTCTAGCAACTATGGCTACACAAGCACTGCTACTTCCAAAAGTTTTCTATCAATTTTAAACAAAGGTAGAGAATAAAACTATGAATACTGTCTTAGCAAGTTTTCCTACTTTAAAAAAAATTAAGATTGCTAGTGTGGCATGAACTATTTATTTTCCCCAAACAAATAGAATACTTTCCCCAAAGTATTTTATTTCATGGAATAATAGAATACGTTAACTATAACCCTAGAGAAGGAGAAAGTTTTCAATTAGTTAGTATAATTATATTTGTTACAAATCAATCAGCAACAACTCAGTATTTGGAAATCCAGATTCTAGTTTCAACTGAACCACTACCTAGTCATGAAATTGAGGAAATGAATTGATCACTAAGGACCACAGTTGGCAGTGTAATAGTCACTCAGATAGATTAAAAAAAAAAAATCAGGTCATACATATAAAATGACTGTGAAGACTCTAACTGCTTTGTGAATGTGTTACTAACATCATTCTAGTTTTATTATTTGTCTCATCAGGGATTCCATTATATATATTTTACTTTTAAGTGAGTGATAAAATGTTAAGCTTCCTAATGTTTTCTGTGGTCTCTAGCACAGAGATTTGTTACAAAAAGGGATGCCATATTATCTAGGTAATCTTTTTACGTAATACATGGAGTTGTACTGGATTAATCTCAACCATTTTTAATTTAACTATTACTTTGTAATTGAACTTGAGCTTCCTCTATTCAAAGATTCCAGTAATCATTCTTCTTAAGCAAACACACACAAACACACACATACACACACACACACACACTACACACACACACCTCTTCTGGATTGTATACTAAAAATTTATGTATTTTTGACTGAAATTAATTTGAAACCAACAAAGTTTGTTATTTAGAGACTGTGATTCTGCACAGATTAAGATTTGTGGCGTTCTGTTTAAAAGGAAGACAATAATATCTAAATTAGATGGTCAGTGTGAGGACGAAATGAGATAAGGGTCAGAAAGTGAGTAATACAATGCCCAAGTTATAGCAGGTATTAAATTATTGTGTGTGTTCCACCGTCCTCCACAAGTACACACAGCCCCTCATAACACAAAGTAAGCACTGAATATAAAAGCCTCGGAAAAATTAAGCGGTAGGAAAAGTTACTTTTACTGTTTTGTAGCCCTAGACAGAGAGTAAGTTTGGAGTTTAGTTAGGAAAGTATCACAGGTGAGAAACACGAATTTGAGGCAGTTTTATGGCAGAGTGTGGAGGTTTAGTCTGAGTTTGGGACTTTTCTCTCCTCATTCATATCTCATCAATTAATTTTCCTAAGGACCCTTTCAAGCCCGAGAGAAGAGTACAGAAGAAATCAAAAGAAAAAGTGGAGACACGAAATGAATGGAGAAAGTAAGAGGAATGCAGGAAATAAAAACCCAGCAAGTAGAAGGGAATGGTGAGAATAAAGAAAAAGAAAACAAACGAACATACACACACACAAACAAACAAAAAACCACCAGGAGAGGGAGATTGATATCTAACAGCAGTAATTAAGTTCTAAGCTGGTTTGATATTTTTGCCTCCTGGACACCAACAGCCTCCGAGTGGGGCCTCTTTGATTTGGTCTCATATCAGTAATGGGGTTTGTTATGAGATCTCAGTATTAGCTCCACATGTGGAAAGATAGGTTAATTTGACTAAATATATTTTTTAAATTCTCCACACCAATGAGTCATCTAAGTGTCACATCTAGTATCTGCCACCTAATGTTTTTTTTTTTTTTATTTATTTATTATTATTATACTTTAAGTTCTAGGGTACATGTGCATAACGTGCAGGTTTGTTACATATGTATACTTGTGCCATGTTGGTGTGCTGCACCCATCAACTCGTCAGCACCCATCAACTCGTCATTTACATCAGGTATAACTCCCAATGCAATCCCTCCCCCCTCCCTCCTCCCAATGATAGGCCCCGCTGCCACCTAATGTTATGCTTAGCTTCTCCTCCTTCAAGTACAGAAATCCAGATAACCAACCCCTCCCCTATTCCCTGCTACACACATGCACACACACATGCACACAAACACAGGCAGGCATGCATGCACAGCACATATTAAACACACAAATGAATAAATAGTAGAGTCCATGGATGATTTAGAGACATTTGAAAAGTGAAAACTTTGGGGGCTCGAGTAATTTAGGGGAGTTTTCTATTAACAGGTAGTTTAAAGCTGTCTTTCCAGTTAATGTAGTTATATAATATGTAAATTAAAGATGGGGTCTACTTCCTAAGTAATTATTACCACAAATAGTACCGATTACTGAAGGTAAACTCCTTCCTTTTCTGTTCTTTACTCAAAGCAATACTTTTACAATTGCTTATTTAATATTGAAGCATGAAAAAAATAAGAACGTTGATACAATAAAAGAACTTATTTCTGACTGGTGGGTGATGATAGGATCTGACAAGGAGGTGTGCTTCAGAGAAACTGTCAGGATTCTACACTCTTGTCTGTGCCTAGGAAAACAGCCCAGCCTACTCACCTTTAGTTTTGAATGGAGGCTGCAGGATGTTACTCATCATGGCTTTTAGAACAAACACTTTCCTGCAAACAGTGTCACACCACTGTTACCATGGCAACAGACGCCCTATAAAGATGAGTTATCTATTAATTGTGCTTCTCTTAAATAAACACATCTCTTAAATTCATCAGGAAAAAGGTTTAATAGAGGCATTCTATATATTGACATTTCTTATTCTAAACCTCTGTCTGATGATAAATATTCATTTCATTAAAGTGTTTAATTTAGGTGTCTTTCATATTAGCTATATCACATAAATCTATAACAGTTTAATGAATTTAAAACAGTTGTATTATAAAAATGATGCATTTACATAATAAATGGATTATTATTATGCTAAAAAGCATAAAAAGTAAAAAGAACTCTATTCTGTGTCTAAACATATAGCGAACAATTAATTTATAAAAAATTAAGCTTATCAACTTTACAAACAAATAATTTTATAAACTTTGTAAGTATAGAGTCAACAATCAGCTTAATGGACCAAACAAAATAAAACAAAACAAAACTTGTTTCAAGTTAATACTTTTTAGAGGAATGCAATTAAGTAGGTAGAAATCATAGCCCCATATATTTTATTTATTTTATTTTTTATTTTTTTGAGCCAGAGTCTTGCTCTGTCCCTCAGGCTGGAGTGCAGTGGTGCGATCTCAGCTCACTGCAACCTCTGCCTCCCGTGTTCAAACGATTCTTCTGCCTCAGCCTCCAGAGTAGCTGGGATTGCAGGTGCCCGCCACCACACCTGGCTAATTTTTGTATTTTTAGTAGAGACGGGGTTTCACTGTGTTAGCCAGGAAGGTCTCGATCTCCTGACCTCATGATCTCCCCACCTAGGTCTCCCAGAGTGCTGGGACTACAGGCATGAGCCACCACACCCAGCCCCCAGAACCTGGTATATTAATGAAATGATTTTTTTTTGAAATCTCAGAGGTAAAGACTAGATAAAAAATTGAGTCACCAAAATCATATACTTCTCCTAACCTGAAACTGCCAGCCAGTAGTAAATGGTTTATCAATTCATTCGAGCAAGTGAAATACATCAATTAATACTATTGCAACGTAAATTGGTATATTGTAGCTCAATTGGTTTATCTCCCAATATTCCTAATGTTCCTTTTTTAGTTCTCGTTAATCAGTCCTCACCAGTCCTAATCAACATTTTATTTACATTTTACGTATTCGTAGCATTAGAAGAAATGTTTGGGTACATTATCTGTACATACAAGATATATTTTCCAAGGCAATGTAGCATAGTGGCTCTAGAAACAGACAGATCTGAAGTTTAATGCCACATCAATCACTATGTGACCTTTTGCAAGTTACTCACTGTCTTTTATTTTCCATTTCCTCAGTTGTAACATGGATATAATGAAACCATCTACTGCATAATGTTTTTTGTGACAATTGAACTCAATAATACTCAATAATAAGTAAAGCACTTAGAACAATTTTTAGGACATAGTAATTGTTCAGTAAATGTATTCCTCCTCCTCCTCATCATCATTGGAATTATTACGGTTATTTTCAACCATCATTCAGATTCTCCTGAAAGGTTTAAGCCCTGTAGAAAAATATACGCAATGATTTTTACTGTTGCTTGGAGCAACAGATTTATGACATTAATTATCCTTAGCTCCTTGTGCTAATATTATATTATTGCTTTAGTCATTTTAGCCTGGAATTACACTCTTAAATATAACCAAGATCCAATGGGCTACATCATAAGGAAAAAGTAGAAGTGGTGTTGAGGGGCGTCTCCTGTACACAAGAACAAGTACACTAATTTACTTGAATTTGACTTTGAATAGAGGTGAAAACTTCGCCAAGAATTTATTGTAAGTGTCCCAGTTGAACACTGAGGGCCTGCGACAGGCCCTCAGAAGCCTGTCTAAAGCAAACACAAATCTCCTCTGGAGGAAAGCACCTTCAATCTCAGCTTCAAAGCATGCTATATATAAAGCTCAACTTACTAGGAGTAAAACCATCCATAATAAAAAGTAATGATAACTTAAAAACATAAAGAAAAGCAAAAAAAATTGAGTTAGTCAAAGCAACAGTCACAAGACTCCAACCAAGATTCCTAGTGGGTGCTTCATAAAAATTGACAGGCTGAATCCCAGAGCTAAATGGAAGAGCCAAAGACTAAGAATGAGAAAAACAAACAAACAAAAAACCTCCTGTAAAATAAAAATTACAAAAGAAGTAAAAGAGGAGCGCTTTCTGGATAGTACAGTGTTTGTGAAGAAAAGGTAAATTAAGGGTATGCATTCATTTTGGATATAGATGATTTTATGTTTTGTATGTGAATGCATATAGAGGAATATATGTGTGTGTGTGTGTGTGTGTGTGTGTATATATCTGTGCATGTGTATACACAAGCATACACTCATACTCACATTAGGCCGGGCACAGAGGCTCATGCCTGTAATCTCAGCACTTTGGGAGGCCAAGGCTAGCGGATCACAAGGTTAAGGATTGAGACCATCCTGGCCAACATGGTAAAACTCCGTGTCTACTAAAAATACAGAAATTAGCTGGGCGTGGTGGTGCACACCTGTAATCCCAACTACTCGGGAGGCTGAGGCAGGAGAATCGCTTGAACCCAGGAGGCGGAAGTTGCAGTGACCGGAGATCACGCCATTGCACTCCAGCCTGGTGACAGAGCGAGACTATCTCAAAAAAAAAAAAAAAAAAAAAGGCATAATTTAAACACGAAATATTTTCTGAATATCAGATTTAGGAGAACAATAGACCTTGATTGAAGAAATAGATATTATGGGATATTATACATATGGTCAGGAAATAAAAAACCTTCCAATAGTGATATTATTTAATGTCCATAAATATTTAAATTATTAAAAGTGTTTCTCATTTACTATCTCTTCAATACAATATATTTTATTTGCACTGGAAATTTTTAAAAATATTTTTAAGCACAGAGTTGTGAATAGCATGCATTATTGCATATTGAGACACTTGCATTATTACATAATTTTACAGTTAAATAAATGAGGGTCATACATATTGCCAAAGGAAGAGTTCAAGAGCTGGTTTCTAACACAGGTCTAATTTTTAAAGCCTATTTGTGTGTGTGTGTGTGTGTGATTTTTCTGGTTTCCTAGTAATCGGGAATTTTGGAAAATTGTGATCTCAATGTGCTCTTAAAATTAGTTTATAAATAATTCCAAGAATAAAAAAAGTTTTTAAATATAATAAGGAATCTTAACCAGGTAAATGCACGTCTTATTTTTTACAAAAACAGTTTAAAAGTTAAAAAGAAAAATAGAAAAAATTATAAAATAGGGATATAAAGAAAATATTTTTGTACAGCTGTACAATGTGCTTGTGTTTTGAGTTAGATTTATTACAAGAGAGTCTGAAAGTTAAAGAAGTTAAAAGTTTGTAAAGTCACAGTAAGCTAAGGTTAATTTGTTACTGAAGAAAAATGTTTTTTATACATCTAGTATAACCTAATTGTATAGTGTTTATACAGTCTATAGGAGTGCACGGTAATGTCAGCCTTCACATTCACTCATCACCCACTCACTGACTCACCCAGAGCAACTTCTAGTCCTGTAAGTTCCCTTCATGGTAAGTGCACTATACAAATGTACCATTTTTTACAATCTTTTATACCATATTTTTACTGTACTATTTTTATGTTCATGTATATTTAGATACACAAATACCATTGTGTTACAATGAACTATAGTACCATGCTGTACAAGTTTGTAACCTAGGAGCAATACGCTATACCATATAATCTAGTTGTGTAGTGGTGTGTACCACTTAGGTTTGGTTAAGTATGCTCTATGAAGTTCACATAATGAAATTCACCTAACACCACATTTCTCAGAACATTTTTCCACTGTTAAGTGACACATGACTGTAGTTATGCCCACCAAAATTCAGAACATAAAATTGTTATTGCCAAGTAAAAAATATTGTATTGGAAAAGTCTGAATGCTATCTAAAACTAAGAATTATAACATAAATAGCATTTAGGATCTACCTCCTTTACATATGAGATTTAGTTTTAAATTTTTTTGTTTACATTCATCAGATTTGCAGGATAACATAAATACCCACATTATCCTGAGTTATTTATATTCAAAAAAGAGTTGGTAAATCTTTTTCATAAGGATGAAAATAGGAATAGACAAAAAAGACATTATACTAAAAAAAATCTCTGAAACTTCATCAGTAAAAAAAAAGAAAGAAAGAAAGAAAAAAGAAATACATGTCTGCTTGGAAAGCACACTTGTTTTGACTTTTGGAAGACAGAAGCTTTGTTAAGAGCTAAGTTGTCTTATTGCTACACCCCATGGTTAGAGATTTATTGTGGCATATTTCTTCTTGACCCCTTGCTAAAGATTCTTCAGTCTGCAAGTTGGAGCATTATGATTTTCCTCCCACCCTTACATATTTTTATTTTTAAGGTATAGTTTTTAAAGTATAGTTATTTTATATTTTCTTTACTCTTGGTTCAAAAAGCATAAATTTAGAAATTGATCGTGCTGATAAGAATACAATGGTCAAAGATAAAAAAGCTTTCATTATAGCATTATAATAATGTGTGTTATGCATGAACAAGAGCAAGAACAGGTTTTTTTGTTCTTTCTGATTTTGCCAGGTAACCTTACAAATGATAGTAATTATCCTCTTTTCTTAACTTCAGGCTCTTATGATCTTGCAAAGATATGACAAAAATGGGAAAGTAACTACTAATTGGTATATATATTTTTTTGCAATGTTGGAAAGTACACTGTGGCAATGTTTAAAAAAATAAAACAGAGAGTGGAACAAACATCACCATCATCAAGCAGCCTTTATTAACCACTTGTTCATAGGGGGATGCCATGGCAGACAGGCAGGCTGGTAGGGAGGATGTAAGATGCATTAGTCATCTGTGCTATGTCCTGTGTTTTTATTCTATCCCAATGAATGTCCACAGCAATTCTAAGAAATTTGAATAATGATACCAATTGAGAGATGAGGAATGTCAGCTCAGAGGTATAGCAAAATTTCTTATGTGATACACTTACCAGTGGTAAATGGTAGAGCTAGATTTGACCCAGATGGGTCTGATTTCTGAACACATGCTCTTTCCTTCATATTTCCTCTCATGACGGAATGCTTACTTTTTTGAAAGATGCAATTCCCAGATAACTTTTCAGAATATAGAGAAAAGATAATCCCATGAAGCTTTTATTTTGAGACAGGGTCTCGCTCTGTCACCCAGGCTGGAGTGCAGTGGCGCGATCTTGGCTCACTGCAGCCTCCACCTCGACAGGTTCAGGTGATCCTCCCACCTCACCCTCCTGCCATGAATCTTCCTTAAATAATAACAGAGTGATGAAATAATCTGTATAAAAAAAGCCCATGACACAAATTTACCTATTAGGAAACTTGCACATGTACCCCTGAACTTAAAATAAAAGTTTAAAAATTAAAAATTGATATAGAATCTATCTATATAGTTAAATAGATTTTAAACTTCATAAAAATATGCCTTTCAAGTGTAACATTGCATGTTTTTCTTTATATCAGTTAGTAGTACATTCATTACAAGGAAACCAAAAATGTACCCAACTCACAGCAGTCTTAAATAAGATAAAAATCTGCTCTGCTCTGTCTAAGAAAGGTAGAGATAATCATGCTAGGGTTGTATTAAAGCTAAAAGAAAGAAAAAAAGAAAAAAGTTGTCTGAGACACAGGTGCTTTCTATCTCTTCTTGTAGGTTCTAGAGTCTGAAAGAAGGGATTATGGTGGGATTGGTTCTGGCTGCTACAGCGTTAACTTCATTAGGAGAAACTCTGGGTAGGTTGGATAAGTCACCATCAGGCCATTGGCCAGTCATGAAATAACAGATATCATAGAAAATCAGAGCGCCCGTGGAAGCCTGTTGTTGGAACTTTACGATGATAAATGTGACAGGTCTGGGAGCAAGTTTAATTGCCAGGACAATCTGGAGAGCTGGAGGCATATACTTTCGGGAGAGCCAAGAGATGTGCTTGACAGATGGGACTTTGCCTCAAGCCTGAAAGAATCAAAAGGTTCCAGTCTCCTTTTTTCACATCTGTTCTTGGCTCCCTAAGTATTACTTTTCTATGTATTCCCCTCACCTAGATGCCAAGTGTTTTCTCTAAGAAAACATTGCATCTTTTCCAGCTGTACTGTAGCTTCACTCTGCGACTTGAATTTAACACAATTTTATTGCAGATGAAAATGAAGAGGTCCTGAGATGTCTCTCTTACGCATGAATTACCAAAATGACATTTCTAAACTTAGAATGATATTTTTCTTTAGAGAATGAGATTCGCTAGGACCCACATTCTCTTCAATTAAATATTAATACGTATAAGCCATGATCTCATTGAAATAAGTCATTGATTCATTTTTTCCATATTAAAAGATAACAAAAACTGATTAGGATAGACTAGAATGTAAATTCTAAGTTGTTTCAGTGCCAAACAATGATTGGTACTTAATTTTATTAGGAATGTTACACTAATGCCCAGTTTATTCTGACAAGCATGTCTGGATTTATTTGTAAATAGAGAGGTTAGTTAATGGAGACATTTAAAAGATTTCTGAATGTACCCAAGAAATAAAAACTGTAAGAAATGAAATCATTGCAAATATATGTCTTGTAGTTGACAAACTCCTCTTTTAAAAAGGAAAAGTGCAACATCCTCCTAAGGAAACTATGCTTATCTCTTCCTAGAGTGATCTACAACTTAATGCTAATATCTTTAATTTCTTTAACGAACAGTTTAGGTAAGTTATATTTGAGAGTGAAAAGTGAGGGCAGAGGAGGGACTTGGTGATCAATGTTCCCCACAGCAAACTGAGAAAAGAAAACGAACATGAGATAGTTGATATTCAGAATGTTCTAGAAAATTCAGAATATATGATTGCCATGAAGTCTGGGGAAGAGAGGCTTATGCAGCATCCTAAAGCCGAGGTAGTGTACTAGAACAGGTAATGAGTGAATGGTGTTCAGTTCACGGGCACTTGGTACTCAAAGAAGCGCAATGAGACAGAAATAAGGAAAAGTAAGCAAGAGCCCAGCTCCACATGGTTCATTTACAATGTTGCTTAGAGTCAGCCTTGTTTAAAATGGAGGTGTGGAGAGACAGAGAGAGACCCAAACCAATCTGTAAGGGACATTAAAGGTTAATAGAACTGCGGGTCAATGTTCAAAGATTTTTTTCAACAAGTCTGAGAAGTGTTTAAAAAAAAGACTAATGACTAAAACCAAATATCATTTCTCTAGCTTTAGCCCACTCTTCAGAGGTCTTGCTTTGTTTCAAATTTTTGAATCTGTTAATTTTGAATATTTGGAGCATACCTTGCATTTTTTCCATCAAATTGTATCACCACATCTAGTCAGACACGTGGTTTGCCCTTTTCTTTCTTTAGTCTTATGCACATGAGGAATTTCCACTGAAAATAAGTAGGAAATCAAGTAGAAAGATATAAAGAGCTTTACATAAAGTCAATTTAGTTTTTAACTTGTCTAATTGAAAACAGAACCTTTCTCTTACTGCTCTTTTAGTAGTAATAATAATGTGTATGGTTATTGCGAAAGACTATAAAATATAAATAAGTTTTATGTTATCCTTACATCAAAACTCTGTGTGACACTGATGCAGGAGTTTTCTCTACCAATTTGCCAACTGGGGTCCTCCACGGCCAGTGACACCCACCCCCCCACTTGTTACCAGGGCCTCACTTGGCCTTAGACCTGCCATTGGAAGTGCCCTGCCCACTTGGCTTGCGTGTGCAACAGCTTGTACCCATGTTCTGCGGTTCCCAAGCTCTTGTCCCACATCCAAGAAGAATAAGGATATGCTGACAATTCAAAGGGTGAAGATGAGTGGAGAGGAATTTTATTGAGCAAAGGAATACCTCTCAGCAGAGAAGGCATGTGGGGGTGGTCCCCTACCCCTGAAGTCGGGTGGTTTCTTTCTCAGTGTGGCTGAGTTCAGGACTTTTATGGGCTCAGAATAGGGGAGTGTGCTGACTGGTTTGTGAGTATGCAAAAAAGGTTAAAACAAAAGCACCACTTAAAGGTGCACATGACAGTGTAAAAAATGAATTAGGGAAAGGTAGGTATATGTAAAATCAGTGATGGGTGGGGATCAATCAGAAGAAAGCACATCAAATGGGAAGATGGGTTCTCAATCCAGTCCGTAGATCTGACTTGTAGCTTTGCTTTCAGGCTTTAAACTGTCTTTGACTTGGAGGCGGGATTTCACTGGGGACCTGCCACTACCTGCCTAGTCATTTGTCTGCCTCCTGCCACTATCAACATCTCACGAGTTTCGATAATCATTAGTTGATTTTTTAAATTCAACAAATATTTATTGAACATCTATTATTTTTTGTATTTTAGACACTGTTTTAAGCACTAGGAAAGAATATGGCAGTGAATAATATAAACATGTCTGTCCTCATGAAGCCTTATATTCCAAAGGAAGAAAAAGAAATTAGAAAAATATATACTGTGATAAGTATTGGTAAAGTAGTAAAGAAAAAACAATCGCGGAATGGAAACACGAAGTCTAAAGACTGTGGGTTTGGATAAAATGGTTTAAGCATGTTTTCCCATGACATAACTTTTGAGTAAAGGCTGATAAATGTTTGCTGAGTGAGACAGGTATAAATAAAAACAGTGAGACATTTAAGTGCAGAATTCAATTTAACATTTTATTTATAGAGCACCTGCTATACGTAAAGTTCTCAAGCACCCAATGGGAAAATACTAAGATTAAAGTGTATCTGCACTTAAAATATCATATATATTTGTTAATACATAATTGATCACTTTAGGTAAAAGTAAATTCATATTTTTTGAGTTCTTTTTAAATTATCTTTAAATTCCAAAAGTAATACTGGAATTTGAAGTAGTTTATTCACCTTACTGAACCTCAGTATCCACTTTAAAAATGAGGATTTTCAATGAGCAATAAGATTATGTATCTATCATGGGACTATAGTACTGATAAATGGTGAAGCAGATAATTTTTTCTCACTTTGTAATGGTGACTTTACTGTCTACAATCTAAGCTAATTATATAATTATCCCAATGGAAAAATATGCTATAATTAGTTGTAGACATTTATTTGTAAATATGCTTTTTTATTTCTTTCAATCTTTTTAAAAAAATATTCTTTCTAGAGTGTGTTATATAAAAGAGGCATAAAGATTTTTGCAAAGCACACTCCCCCCCCAAAAAACAAAACAACAGAAAACAAAAAAATCAAAGATGAGAAATTATAAGGCTGTTATATTAAAATAAACTCTCTATGTACAACTAAATAATTCTAACTACAAGAAGACTTCACTGGCATTCAGAGCATGGAATTTCATCACAGAATGGAATCTTGTAATTGCTCCTTTTAACCCACACCGCATGAGCTTTGGAGGGTTGGGTTCTGGTCACTTCTCTGGTGTAATAACATAACAATGCTCATGGGAAGTGTATCATCATGTTTTTCTTCTTTTTAAGGAAAAAAAATATGATCCCAAAGTAAAGAGAAATCAGAAAGTAAGTTTTATTTCCTTTAACATATTATATATATTTTTTCTCATGGGGGCTTTTGCAACTCAGATTAGGGCATTTTGGAATTCTTATCTGAGCCACAGTGTCAAGAGACTGACTCCCCGAAGATTAACTCCCCAAAGGGTACAATGGTGACTCACACGAAGGATGCATACGAAAGGCTCTGTCACTTCGGTAATTGGAGAGCATTTCTAGAGGTGAGTCCAGGCACCCATCAAAACATTCCTACTCTCTTACAAACCCAATGCTGTTAGTGAATCTTCTATGGATTCAGAAGCTGAGATGAAACTAATGCCTCCTATCTACGGATACCAAAGAAGTAAAGAAAATACTGATTTTTTTATTTTGAATTAGAAATTGTGCAGTCAGCCTCTACCTACTTCGTGAAACAAAATTTCTCACAATGTCCAGAAAAAGACAATTCATCTTCTATTACGTGTCTGCTTGTGGGAAGTTCTATATAAGCCCGCAGAAAGTGACGCCTCACTGAAACTCTGTATCCTTAATCTAAAGATACGAGGATGCAAAAATGGCTGTGACTGTTGGAAAAATAAGAGAAGCTTATTGTCTTGTTTTATTTTCTGAATTCCAAGATATTAAAACTGCTCTGATTTTCTATAGCTAAGAAACACAATGTGTCTAGAAAGGTGGTGATTGGAACGTGAGTAAAAACAAACACACAAAAAAAGTTATTTTGCTAGTTTTCATCCTTGTGTACACAATGGTGCACTGCCAGTTGGAAATGTTTACTAAGACTAAATACATGTAAAAGGTTAAGAGAAGACGGGGGTTGGGGGGGGTGTGCTGGGGGCGGGGGGAGGGAGGGAGAGAGAGAGAAAGAGAGAGAGAGAGAGAGAGAGAAAGCATGAGTAACTAATACGATTTCCAAAATGTAAAAATAGAATTTGACAAGCCAACATTCACTTGGCAAATACTGTGCCCTTCCTCACATTCATCTTGCTCATAAAAATGTCTTTGGGAAACTATTTTATTGAGGTTATGCATCACAAATCAATCCACTTTTTAAACATTTGGAGTTTCATCTTAGTTCCTTGGTTCTTCCTTTGAGTTGTTATTCTAAACATCAATTTGTAAATCTTTTCATATCTTCTTAAGCAGGTGTGAAACCAACTCCTTTGGCAGAATTCCAAAAGCAACTTGTAAGCAACTCTAAAACAGATGTGTATATGCAAGATTCAGGCTTCATCTCTGCACGGAGATGAGTGTGAACTAGTGTTCATGCTTGTTTCATCTTGCTTTAGTTTTTCAGTTGCTTTATTTGTTTTTAAATAAACTGTATGGTGTATATTGAAGCTATATGACATGATGTCATATGATATGCATATACAGTAAAGGTTATATTAGAGGAGAACAAATTAAAATATCCATCATCTTAAACATTTTTTCCTTTTGTGGCATAAGCAGCTATAATCAACTCATTTAACAAAAATCCTGAATGCAATAAAATATTAATAAATATTTTCTGTGATTTCATTTGAAGTAGTTAGCCTACAAATATTTACTAGGTCTTTATTTCTTCTGAGTAAACAACATCAAACAAAATGAGATTTGTGATGTAATGGATACTTGAGTAATCTAAGAGCAATTTAAGGATAAGTCCATAATCCAGGCAGACACATTTAAATAACAACCCTTGTAAATAAAGTAGTAAAAGGAAGCACACACTTTCTAACTTACTTTCCTTGACGTGAATTCAGTTTGAGATCAGTCTTGAACATGACATTTTCTTTTTATCTATATACCTCCATTTATCCACAAACATTAAGTCAAAATTGATTTTAGCAACAGAATAAAGCTCTGTAGGTTCTGTTCAATGATGTCAAATCTATCCCTAACAAGTGTCCCATTTTTGCTCTTCCTGGATAGCATGGTTTCAAAAAAATCTAGAAAATGAAATATTCTATAGCGCCGAAGTTCAATAGTGTTGAATCTCTAAAATGTGTAGATTGTTTTGGAGTCATATTTATGTCTTGAATCACTTTAAATATTTTGAAAACAAAATGTGGTAGATTTTGAAAAAGGTTGTATTTTTATTTCTGTTGTGGTTAAGGCGGTGCTTCCTGGAGTGATCTAAAAAGAACCTATGAGGAGGTGAAATGAGAGAACTAGAAAACAGAAGACAGCGTGTTTCCAATCCCAGAAATTAGGTTTCTGAGACAAGTAAGGAAAATAAAGAGCCCAGGTTTACAAAGTCGATAAAGAGCAAGAATTATTAAAGGTAGTTAAGACAGCCTCACTTTCTCATCTAGCATCTCAAGGCACCCATTGTCTCTGGGTGTGTTCTTGCTAAAAACAGACACTTAAAAGTTTATTACTGAGAAAAAGGAAAGAGAATAAGATAAAAATACACAGTCTTTTGAAAAACATCTGCCCAATTTTATGGACAAAGTTCACCATGCATTTCAATATAGAATGGGGAAACATTAAATTAGCTATTATTTGCAAAAGAAAAATGTTTTGTATGAGGGAGAAAACAACCCTATATATTGAGTACAGTGTGCCCTGCTTGAGTGATAGGTGCACTAAAATCTCAGACTTCACCACTATACAATTCATCCATGTAACCAAAAACCATTTGTATCCCCAAATCTATTGTAGTAAATAAAAAATGTTTTAAAATTAAAATGGTTTGTATGTAGTAAAACACTAAAAGTTAGGAAAATATTAAATAATATTATTTTAAGGAGTGAAAAATAAAATAGTTTCCCTGAAAGCATAAAGAATATCTTTACAATTCTGTTACAGAAGATTTACTTATAAATTTTTTTTAATGAAATGAAGTAGCATTGATACCCTGTCCACAGAACAGCATAAGACTTGAATCTGAAAGGCAAATAACCAGCAGTCAGGAGGGTATAGTACAGTGTGATATATGTATGACTGCTATAGATTCATTTATACTGATTGAAACACATGTTCTAATTAACCTGAGTGGGGGTCTCAAAGGATTCCTGTTCAACTGTTACACTGCAATGCATTTTTCTCACTTTATATTTAAGTATACCCCCTTTAAAAGGTAGAATGCTTTAAAATACATTTACTACACAGGCAATTTGATTAATATATGTTTTTATTTTCCCTTCAAAAATAATTCGATGAGCTATCTTATGAAGGCAATGCATCTGCACATTTAGGAATATGTTCCAAATCTAGTGTATGTTTCCATGCGCATTTACCAACTGCATGTAACCCTCACAGCAAAAGCTAAATAAGATTAGTGATTCCCAACTACCAGAGGATAAAATCAATTTATCATCCATTCTAGCAGAAGCCATAGAGTTTTATAAGTGATTAAATTGAAGGAGGCGCTTTGGGCAATGCAGAAATAGAGCATTTCTTGATAAAATTATGACTAAGGTTGTCAAATCTGTGATACGCCTGTGATGCCGGCTAGGCAGGTCAGCTCCTCTGGGACCCTAGTTACAATGGCATTTTCTTATGTTTGACATGTCTCTGGATCCAAGGGAGAGAACAGATTTCCCAAAACAACCCTTTATTGTTTTCTCATTTCCATGTCGAGTAAGTAAAGCATACATTACATATTTGTGTGTTGGCTTCTAATTAAGGTTTGTTCTAGCTGATCATAGAATACAGACAATAAAAATTCATGATGTGGGGGAAAGTTAACTGGATTATGTCAGGCGAATTGTTTGTGTCTAGGCCTTGCCTCTGATAATTAGTTACCTTATGACCTTAGGTGAATCACTTTTATCTCCTCGTTTTCAGTTTCCTCCCCTGCAAAATAATGAAGGCAAGCAGAATCAAACGGAAGGTTTTTGCCACCTCTAACAGGTTTTTTTTTTTTTTTTTTTTTTGCCTTGGTAAAGCATTACAATATAAGCATTAAATTTACTTTTGTATAGTGAGTATTTTCGGGATGAGAATAGCATAGGGATAAATGTATGCTTGGTTTTTTTTAGGTTGAATGGTAACCTTAAATTTTTTGTTGTTGTTATTTCCATTTGCATTCCAAGACTAGCTTGTGCAGAAGTGTAGATGATGGTGAAGAAATGAGAAAGGGTAAGGCAGGAGGATAAAGACATAGGAGAGTAAACAAGGTAGGCTTATGGGTACAAGTGGTAAGGCCAAATCACCTTCTTCAAAGGCAGGCCTCAAACACCTTGCTGGACTTTCAAAAGAGGGTCAAAAAAGAGGAAAATGAGCAGCAAAGATCTACTCAGCCAAATTGTGAGTACTGGATTAGGAGGGAGTGTGGAGTGAGGCTCCTTCCTACATCTTATATTTGCCAGGTCTAAACAAAGGCCCTGAATGTGCCTTGATTGCGGATGGCAAAAAAGTGTGAATGCTCTGTCGAAAGGAACATCGCCACAGCCCTTCACTGCCTGATGCGTGTCGCCAAGTGTATTTGTAACCCATGCGATGATGTGAAGAAAACATAGAGCCTTCCTGGGTGATGATCAAGTCTGCTAAGCCTAAATGGTCTCTAGACATGGCTGAGTTCAGGTGGAGATGACTTTCTCAAAAACCCACAGTGTGCGTGGACATGTGCTGATGTCCATGTGGAAACGTGCTAAAGGAAAGGAATGTTAGAAACATAAGAAGCTCTCCATTTACTTTGTCAATTCCTTGAGTTTTAAAAATCGATCTTATAAGAGACATTCACCCATTTAGCAAATGATGGTAAATACACTGAATTCAATCCTGTCTGGTTTATGGCTATTAAAACAATGACTTGACTTCCCTTTTGTGATTAGGGAAATTTTAAGGGAGAACAATTGAAACTAAAATAAAAATTACAGTGAACTAGAATAAAATAGCACAAATTAATTCTGCCAGTCAGAAAGGAAACATTGTAAGATATCCCTTGTGATCTTCTCAGAAGGGTTTTGTTTTCCAACGCTCTGGCAAGCTGATTGGAGGCTACTGCCTTCCTGGTTTTCACTTACTTCATCCCCTAAAAGTCTTTTTTTTCCCATATCAAGGTCAAAGACCAAATCCATGTCTACCAGGCACTTCGTAGACTTTATAATTTATTTCATGGAGATTGAAGAACTATTAGATGATATTTGAGAATAACAGTCAAATGAGCATATTAGCCATTCAGGTATAACAAAAATGGAAGTCAGCAGTCTATCTTTAATTTTGTCACATCCTATGGAGTTAAATCATTAGACTGCAGAGCACCTGTTAACGTGTCCTCAGTTCGTGAGTTATGTAGTTAATCTAATGCCACTTGCCCTACTAAGGGGTAAATTCAGAAACTTCCCATTGGAATTGTACAGTGGGCATTAACCTCTAGGGAATAACAAGGTACACAGTACATGTAATCTCCTTTCCACTTCTTGATGACCCTATTTTATTGTGTTCATTTTACCATCGAGAAAACTGAGGCTCAGAGTGAGCAATGTGTCCATGTGTCCGTCTCTGGTCTTCTTGTACATGCACCTCCTTACCACTTCTACTTATTGAATCTTGTCTCATAACTTAGTACTTTATCTCCTCTGTTTCTAAATTTGGTTAAAGTTGTGTCTATTGATTAAAAATCTTACACAATGAAAAAGTATGAATGCACTTAAATTTCCCATTTCTGAAAAACGTTTACTAGTTTTCTGCTTAAAACGTCGTTTATCTGTATCTGTGGTTTGTATAATCATTTTTATCAAGAGTTGAAGGTAATATATTTTCCAGTTAGAAATGTATACTTTACCCTTTAATGTCCATTAATAAATAAGTCATATTTTAATATGTTTATTCCTTCCAGTAAACAACACTTTCCTTTTTTTGGAGAATTCAGTGATTTTAGCCAACTTCAGGCTTCTTAGTTCCTGATTCTACAGTATAGTTCACCCAAACTTGTCTTCATAAGTAAATCCCTCATAATCCGTATTCATTCTATACTTTCTCTTCTCCAACAAAATTCTTACCTTTCTAGTGTTCTTCTATCCATCAGAATTAAAAGATGTCAAATGGATTCTTTTTTTTTTTTTTTTGAGGCAGAGCCTGGCTCTCTTGCCCAATCTGGAGTGCAGTGGCCGGATCTCAGCTCACTGCAAGCTCTGCCTCCCGGGTTCACGCCATTCTCCTGCCTCAGCCTCCCGAGTAGCTGGGACTACAGGTGCCCGCCACCTCGCCTGGCTAGTTTTTTGTATTTTTTTGTAGAGACGGGGTAAATGGATTCTTATTGAATATTTCATGATGTGATTTCTCAAGTTCTCCCTAAATGATATTTTTCCAGTTATTCTAACATATATATGATTATTTACTTTTAAGTAATATATGTTTACTTACTTTTAAGTAATCATATATATGATTTATATATAAGCATATATACAATTATATATTTATATAATTTAATATATAATATATAATATATTTAAGTAATCATATATGTGGTTTATATATAAATATATACACAATTATATGTATGTTTATTCTAACATATATACAATTATATATTTATTCTAACATATATACACAATTATATATATGTTTATTCTAATATATATGATTGATTACTTACTAAAATACTGTACTAGAGTTGAATAAAAGAAACTAGAGTTAAAATAAAGAAAAAGATACATGGAACTCACAGTAAGAGAAGTTAAAGGTACAAAGTAATAAATGGCACATAGTCTGTGTAGATAAAGAATTAATTGAATTCAGAAGCAGGAAATACATCTGGAGATGATGATCTTGGAGAGCCTATCAGTGCAACTAGCATTCACACTGCTTCTAAAAGAAGAAGGATTTGGAAATTTAAACATGGGAAGGAATATCTGAGGAGAAATGATAGCATGAGTCTGCCTAGACCACGTCCGCATTTCCCCACAAAGAATGAGACTTCAGGAACTGTGATGAAGAATTTGGGAGCCTCCCTGGCCATCTTCCAATTACTTCACAGAGAGAAACATCGAAATTGCCTCCCCTGTAAGCCTGCCCTAATTTATTTTGGTTTTGTTCTACAGAGCCCTCCATTTTTAGCAGAAATAACCATAGATTGCAATGCTTGAAACCAGGTTGTATTTTGTGAAAAATACTTTTTGTAAGATAAAACAATTTAATTCACATCACTTAAAATCTATGAGTTTTTACCCCAAGACTCAGAGAATTGGATCAAACTGGACTTTAGAAATTTTCATTTTCAATTCCATTTACAATCAGTGATAAAATTAAGCATTTTAGAATGACTTTCTCTTTGATTCATTTATATACACTGTGAACAAAATAATAAAACAAAGTTGTATAGGAAGAATGTTGCAAAAAACATCGTGTCAGTTCAGAGTTCATTTAGATAAAGGCCTTTTGAATCATGTTCCTTAGTTTCTGGAGAGGAGAACTAATTTTCACTCCAGTAGATGGTTCATATATCAATTTAAAGAGGGAAAAATAGCACAGAAACACATTTCCAATGGGGTTGAAAAGACTTAGATTAATTTTCTCTCAAGAGCACTAATATGCTAATCTAGCCAAACAGTCTGCTAAACAGTAAGATCAAGAAGTATGATTTATGATGTCACGTTTTTAAAAGTACACACAGTATTCAAAAGAAATCTTACGTGTCTCAAAGCAAGTCCTCTACACTCAGCCTTCTGTATAATTTCTTGTTGGCTTGACTTCTTCGTATTCCATCTTAAATAGAGTATCTGTACTCTGCCAATGATCTGTCTATTGACATGAATTATGTTTCATTTGTATATATATATAGAAGCTGCAATTTGAAATCTCTTTTAATCTTTTAACTTCACAAAGCAATGCTCATACAGTCACAACTCACTTCTGGGGATACATTCTGGGAAATTCATCGTTAGGCAATTCTGTCATGCAAACATCATAGAGTATTCTTAACCAAACATAGATGATATATCCTACTACACACCTAGCCTACAAACCTGTACATCATGTAACTGTACTTAATACTGAAGGCAACAGTAACGCAATGGTATTTGTGCATCTAAACATTTTTAAACATTGAAAAGGTACAGTAAAAATACAGTATTACAATCTGATGAAACCATCATATAAACATTCTGCCACTGACTGGAATATGATGTGGAGAATTACTGTATATGTGTTCTAGACTTGCTGAAACAATATCATATATAACAAAGTAGTACTTTTTTTATACCACCATTTTAAATAAACACTGGCAGACATTATCTTTAGATTAATACCACATATAGTCTCTCTCTAAAAAATTTTGTTTAAGGACAAAAGTTTACTGCTAAGAGAATCAAACACAGGAATAGAAGTCAGAAGACAGTTTCACTGTTGTTTAAAAATAATTTTTATTTAGATTCATATACCATAAATCCACCATTATAAAGGGTACAATTTAGTGTACCTTTTAACGTATATTTTTAAGTATATTTAAATATATTTTAAGTAGTTTTAAGTATATTTAAAGATGTTGTACAATCAGTTTCACTATCCTCAAGAAAACCCATACACATCAGACAATCGCTCCCCGTTTCTCTGCCCATCTCAGCCCCTTACAACTATTAATCTAATTTCCATCTCTATAGATTTGATATTTTTGGGTGTTTCATATAAATGAGATCATGTAATGTGTAGTCTTTTGTGACTGACGTCTTTCACATAATATTTTCAAGGTTCATCCGCGTTGAGTGTATTTGTACTTTCTTCCTTTATCAGTGTATGGATATGTATGTACCAAAATGGACATACCAATTATGTTTAGCCATTTGTCACTTGAAGAAATTTGAGTAGCTTTGACTTTGGGGTCATAATCGATAATGCTACTATAAACTCCATTACAAGTTTTTGTGTGTACATATGGTTTCAATTATCTTGTGTATACATGTAGTAGAATTGCTGGGTCTTATGGTAACTCTATGCTTAACATTTTGAGGAACTGCCCAACTATTCTCTAAACTGGCGGAACTATTTTCCAGTTCACCAGCAATGTAAGAGTATTATAATTTCTTTACAGTCTAATACATATATACATATATATTTATATACACATATAAATATACATATATATGTATATATTTAGACAGAGTTTTGCTCTGTTGCCCAGGCTGGAGTGCAGTGGCACAATCTTGGCTCACTGCAACCTCCACATCCTGGGTTCAAGCGATTCTCCTGCTTCGGTCTCCTGAGTAGCTGGGATAACAGGCACACCACCACACCTGGCTGATTTTTGTATTTTCAGTACAGACGGGGTTTCACTAATCTATAATTCCGCTAATGTGTAATTCCACTAATCTATAAGCCAAATCCCCAAGCCAGCACCACACTGTCTATTATTGTAATTTGGTAGTAAGTTTTAAATTGGAAACGGAATTTCACAACTTTTATGCCCCAACAATATTTTTACTATTTTGTGTCATTTGCATTCTGTCTGAATTTTAGGATTAGCTTCCTTTTTATCCCTCCCCTTACCCCCACCACACCTCGAAAGGCCCAGTGTATGATCTTCCCCTCCCTGTGTCCATATATTATCATTGTTCAACTCCTACTTATGAGTTAGAACAAGTGGTGTTTGGTTTTCTGTTCCTGTGTTAGTTTGCTGAGAATGATCGTTTCCAGGATTAGCTTTCTAATTCTGCAAGAATAGCCACTGGTATTGTATCGAAGCTATATGTCAATTTGAGGAGTATTGCTGTCTTAACACTGTAACTCTTACAATCCATAAACACTGAATATTCTTTCATTTGTTTGGGTCTTTAAAAATTTCTTTCAACAACATTTTGCAGTTTTTAGAATACAAGTCTTACACTTTTGTGTGTATGTGTGTGAAATTTATTCCTAAATATTTTCTTTTTTATATCATTGTAAATAAAAATTTTTTATTAATTTTATTTTCAGATTGTTTATTGCTAGTGACTTTTTTATATTGAGGTTGTATCTTGCCATCTTGCTGAACTCATTTATTAATTTGATCTTTTTTTATGAATTCCTTAGAATTCCTAAATATCAGATTATGTCATCTGAGAATAGGTGTTACCAAAACAGCAGGGGTTCGGGCTAGGTCCTGCAGCTTGCAGCACAGAAAGCCAATTACTGAGATGATGATCATTGCCAAGGAAGAAGGCTTTAATCAGGAGCTCAGTCGAGGAGATGGGAGTTCAGTCTCAAACCATCTGCTGGGTAGACTAAAAATTAAGAGTTTGTATAGCAGGGAAGAAATGTAACTATATATGAGAAAACAGACTTCGTTGCAGGGGAGGTAAGGGAGTAAAATGTCTCATTGTCTGGTTGCTATAATCTGGTGAGTTTCAGTTCTTTCAGACTTTTTGAGAGGGCTGGAGATCTTTTCCTGAGGAAGGAACTCAGATAAAACAAGCGTAAGTTTCAAGCTTTAAGACCAGCAGGGTCAATTTCTATGCTTATCCAAAGACAACTGTCTGTGAGACTGTTGGGTTGGCTTCAAAGGTATGGCTTTACTTTTTCCTTCTAATTTGGGTATCTTTAATTTAACTTTCTAGCCCATTTTGTCTGGCCAGGACCACCAATACAGTGTAGAATAGAAGTTGGCAGAACAGATATTTATGTGTTGTTCCTAATCTTCAAAGGAAAGAATTTCATTTTTCACCATTAATTATTGTGTTAATTATGAGTTGTTCATTGTTGGCCTTTGTTATGGTGAGGCAACTTGCTTCTATTCTTAGTTTGTCGAGTATACGTATCATGAAAGGGTGCCAGATTTCGCCAAATTTTTTTTTGTATCTATTGAGATGATCTTGAGGATTTTTTTCTTAATTCTATTGATATGGTATACTATATTCATTGATTTTCATATTCTAAACTAACCTTGCATACTTGATAAAACTTATTTGGTACTGGTGTATACATTTTTGTATATGTTTCTGGATGCAGTCTGCCAGTATTTTTCTTGAGTATTTTTACATATATATTAATAAGAAATATTGATTCATAGTTTTTTCTGTGATGCCTTCATATACTTTTGGTATGAAGGTATATAGAACTCAGAGTGTGAACTGGGAAGTGTTCTCTTCTATTCTATATTTTGGAAATGTTTGTGAAGGATTACTGTTAATTCTTTAAACATTTGGTAGAATTCACTGGTGAATCTACTTTGGCTTGAAATTTCTGTTGTGGAAATTTTTTTTATTACTAATCTAATCTCTTTATGTGTTTTAGGTATATTATAATTTTACCTTTCTTCTTGAGACAGTTTTGTTAATTTGTGTCTTTCTAGGAATTTGCCCATTTTCCCCACTTTATCTCACTTGTAGGCATAGGATTTTTATATTATTCCTTTGTAAGCCTTTTTATTTGTAATTAAAATGCTGCTGGTAATGTCTAGTAATATTGCTGTTGACTTCTCCTTTTCAGCCTTAAGTAATATGAGTCTTCTTTCTTTTTCTCTTTGTCAAAGTAGTGTGTTTAATAGTGGCCTTTAAAAATATATGCCCACCTAGAACCTGTGACTGTGACACATTTGATAAAAGAGTATTTGCAGATGTAATTAGTTTAAGGATTATGAATGAGATTATCCTGTATTATCAAGGTACATCCTAAATTTAATGACAAGTGTCATTATAAGAGAAAAGCAGAGGTGATTTAAAACAGACAAAAGAGAAGACTTAGACAAGAGTAGAGGGAAAGGCCATGTTAAGCTGAAAGCAGAGATTAGAGTTACGCATCAACAAGCCATGGAATGCCTGGGGCTACCAGAAGCTGAAACAAACAAGGAGGTATTTGTTTGTGTACCCATTAACCAACCTCTCTTTATTCCTCTCTTTCCCCTATTCTTCCCAGCCTCTGATGATCACCAATCTACTCCTAACTACATGAAGTGAATATTTTTAGCATTATATATAAGTGAGAACATGTGCTATTTGTCTTCATGTGCCTGACCTATTTTACTTACCATACTGTCTATTTCCATCCAAGTGGCTGCAAATAACAGGATTTCATTATTTTTATGGCTAAATAATATTCCATTGTGTGTGTGTGTATATATATATATATATGTGTCATATTTTCTTTATCCATTCATCTGTTGGTGTACATTTAGGTTGATTCTATATTTTGGCTGTTGTGAATAGTGCCACAATAAACACAGGAGTTCAGATATCTCTTTGATATACTGATTTCCTTTATTTTGGTTATAGAACCAGTAGTGAGATTTCTGGATCATACTGTTGTTCCATTGTTAGTTTTTTGAGAAACGTGCATACTGTTTTCCTTACTGGCTCTATTAATTTAAATACTCACCAACAGTGTTCAAGTGTTGCCATTCTCTTCATCCTTGCCAACGTTTATTATCTTCTGTCTTTTTGATAATAGTCATTTTAACTGGAGTGAGATAAAGTGGAAATACAGGAAATACCTATGTCCCCTGGAGGAGAGTTCCTTCCCTGGCCATTCCCCTACGAACCGTCAATCATAGAGGCCATATATTAAGTACCCAATGAGTGACGTGTATATCTTACGATAGGCTCTCCCCCAAGGCACTACGATAGCTAACCATATGCAATGGTGGACTTGGAGGGTCCATGGCTAAAGTCAGGTTTTTTGTTCCCCTGCCTTTAGAGGCATTGGGGCAGGCAACAACAGATTACCGTTGTCCCCATACCTGGTTGGAGGAAGTCATCTTTGGTTTGTATCTGTAACTAGATGGGGGCAGTGACCCGGTGTAGGAGTGCTTTTACCGTGGCCTGGCTGCCTTTTCATAGCTGCTCATTCAAGGTTTGGAGCACCAGGTCCAACCTTGAACTCCAGCCCCACAAAGAGGTGGAGTAACATGCAAATGTAACTCGTTTTTCAGTAGTCCCTTATATCACTCAATAATACCAGCAGCTTGTGGGTTATATAGAACCTCCACTTTATGTCCATCCATTGTGCCCACTGTTGTACCTGCTATCCAGGAAAATGTGTTCCTGTATCACATTCAACAGTCAGGGGATGACTGTATAGGGCACACAAGTGTTGCAGGGCCTGAATTGTATGTCGTTGGTCGGTCATCCTGCAAGGGTAGGCAGACAGCAGATCAGAGGCCACATCTACAGCTGTCAGCAGATGCATATGCCCCTGCGACCTTGGCAGTGGCCCGATGTAGTCTATTTGCCATCTAGTGAAAAGCATCTGCCCTACTGCTACTTGTTGCGAAACACTGGGCAGCTGTCTCTGTCTGGGGTATGTCTGTGTGCACGCTAGGCACTTCTGGCAGACCTCCCAGATACCTTATATAGACAAAGATAGACCATAGCACTTACTGACCTATTCCATTAGTTTACTCCCAACGTGGCCCAATTTCTGCTGCAGTCATATAGCTACATCTTGTGTAGGTGCTGACTCCAACCACCGAACGTGGCCAAGGCATTTGCCTCATCGTTGCCCAGGGCAGTGAAAGGCACATGTTAAATAGTTACAACCTTTCGGTGGCCCATTTGCCACATGGCCTGACCTCAGATGGGCCTGTGACCAACTTGCTAATTCTGTAACTTTCAGGTAGGTAAACACAAGGTTAGGGCTTAATAAACTGCCCAGCTATCAGTGCAGATTACCATAGGTGTCTTCTCCTTAGTGATCACCATCCACACTGCCCTGAGTTCAGCCTATTGACTACTTTGTCCACAGCAGGTATTAAACCATATGATACCAGTATTAGGCCGGACCATGACAGCAGTCCAAACAGCAGTAGCACCCTGGCTGGACCCATCCCGTCTACCATGCCTCATCGGGAATGGGGGGTGCCCCTCTTGAAATGGTGATGGCTCAGGGTTTAGGGGTGCCTTAGGCTGACCCATGGCCTTATCTTGCATCAGGACTACAGGTCCCAAGACTTCTTATAATTCTGCTGATAAGGGGCTTGTACTCAGGGTACTCTGCTGTTCTAAGTAGGAGCCTCACTTTGCTAAGGTGGATGTCTGTGCCATCCCAGTCTGGGGGTTCATTACCCAGGAACATGCTTGCTCCCTGACTATTGGGTAAGTTGTCCGCACAGTGACTGTAGCCCTTCCTGTCACACTCTCACAAGCCTGAAGGGTGGCATATACAGTTGCTAATTCCTTCTCTGTCAATGAATAGCAGAGCGCAGCTCCGTTCCAAAGTTGGGACCAAAAGCCTACTTGTGTTCTACGGTTTGGTTGCCTTGCCCCTGTGCTAACCACTTGCTCACCTGTAATTGCTGATGGAGGGAGGGATGAGTCATAATGGAGGCCAACTTTTCCATCTCAGAGGTGGAGCAGACAATACTGTTGGCTCCCTCATCCCAAAGGCGAAGCATCTAGGCAGGTGGGATTTCCCTGCACAGCCATAGGCCCCAGCCAAAACCCTCTGTGGTCACTTGCACATCGAGGTCAAATGGGCACCCCAGGTCAATTACTTGTAGGGCCTGCGATTGCTGTATGGCCCGCTTGGCGGCCAGAGAAGCCATCTCAGCCTCATCATCCCAATCACAAGTAGTTCCTGTTTTTGTCAACTGATACAATGGTTTTATTTTCTGAGCCAAATGGGGCACAAATGCCTGCCAATATCCCAAGAGGCCCACAAAATCTGTAGTTGCCTCATTATTGTGGGCTTGGGATATGCCTGAATTTTATTAATGATGGCCTCTGGTATAGCCTTCATCTTACCCAACCAGATAACTCCCAAAACTTTGGCAGACAGTCCAGGCCTTTGGACCTTGTTTTCATTCACAGCCAAACCGCATGCTGCTAAATGTTGTTGTAAGAGGGGTGCCGCTATTTCTAAACCTGCAAGAAAATCAGAGGGTAACATATTATCATCAATATAATGGAATAGGTGGACCCCCTTTATGACATATGGTGGGCTTATGCCCGCAGCCCTGCAGCAACACCGTGAAAGTCTATCGTCGCCCTTTCCATGTAAAGGCAAACCATTCCTGGCTCTCTGGTGTGACGTCAATTGGGAAGAATGCATGGGCCAAGTCCATCACACAGTGGTACTGTCCCAATTCCATCATCAAGTGGTCCATCAAATCCTTGACAGAAGGCACAGCTGCATGTAAAGGGGGTGTCACTTTATTTAGTTCTCAGTCATCCACCATCATCTGCCAAGTTCCGTCAGGCTTTCTGACTGGCCATACCAGAGAATCATAGGTGCTGTGGATGCCATGCACTATCTGCACCTCCTCTAATGTCTTAATAGTCTCAGTTATCGCCATATGCCCACGTGGAAAGTGGTATTGAAGGGTGGAAGTAACCTGTCGGGATTGTGGCAGGACCTGGGGCCAGTTATACGTATGTCCACCCAGTAATGGCTTAACCACGTGTATTCGGAGTTTGAATTGTCTGACCATGGCTTGTAAAACCAAGCTGTTAAAAATATCTACCCTGGAATGTATTCAAGTATGGAGGAGATATACACAGCTTATAAGTGGGAAGCCAAGTGCCTGAGGCCAACGTGCAAAGATGCAGGTTTCACTCCCACTGACTGGCCTCTGTCTATGTATGCAGCCTTGCCTGGAAACTTATCCGGGTTCCCACAGATGAGGCTACAATCTGTGCCAATGTCTAACAGCAGCAGCACCTGCTGTACATTGGTGGGGACCAGTGGATTGCCAATTCCACATGTGGCCTCCGGTTGCCTGGTGTCCCCCAAAGCTGGGCACCTTGACCTATTTCCTAATCAAACACAAAACGCTCTAACCTTCACCCATCTGCAAGTAGTCCTTGAGCTGGAGCATCTGGGAAGGACAGGGTCAAGCAGCATCATCCTGCCCCGTCTTGGGCATTTTCTGGAATTGGTGATTCAGGGACAATTGCCTCCACAAAGTTAACAGCACTTCATTGGGTTGCCTCTCAGTTTTGTCTCAGTCAACCCCAGCCAAAGTCAAACCAATCCACTTATGTGTGTGAGTCACCCACTGGGGGCCCATTTTGTCCCATGAGGTGGCTCCCTGCAGAAGGATGGCTTCCCCTTTCTTGTGGCATAGAGTCCTCTGCTTCCACAAGGGCAGCCATGGCAGTAGTCACCTCATACATGCAGCACCCCACATACAGATTGACAGTGACCAGGGAGCCAAAGGCACTCAGGGATGCAGAGCGCAACACAACGTCCTTCATATGGGAGGTAAAGTGTTCATCATCTGGCCCTCGGGTATTCAGATCAAATATAGCCTGCTGCATACCCATCTCCTGATTTACTTGCACCACATCTGTATATAACTGCCATTTACTCAGTTTCTGGTATTTCTCTGGCATCATTCCACACCATTTGTATGGCCTCCATCAGCCGTTCATTTACGGTTTGGCTGCCTTGCCCCTGTGCTAACCACTTGCTCACCTGTAATTGCTGATGGAGGGAGGGATGAGTCATAATGGAGGCCAACTTTTCCATCTCAGAGGTGGAGCAGACAATACTGTTGGCTCCCTCATCCCAAAGGCGAAGGATCTAGGCAGGTGGGATTTCCCCCCCAGCGCTGCCAGCACTGTTTACCTTATTCCCCCAACTCCATTGGCATATAGGCAGTGTATGACTTGTGCTCCGTCAAGGTAGGGGGTCTCTGAGCCATCCCTGGGGCCCCAATGACTGTTCCTGGTCTACTTTCTCATGAACCACTGGGGGAGGCCACAACAGGGGTTCTTCCTCCTCTGTGTCAGATTGGTCAGATTGGGCAGGGGTCTCTGATGGGGATGGTGGGCCCAAGCCCACACTAATAGCAGCCTCTAATTCTCATTCCAACCTGTGTACCTGGGCCTTCAGGCTCTCTGCTTGTGCCTAGAGGTACTTACCTGTGCTGCATCCTGCAGGGACTGAGCATGCACTTCCCATAGTGCAGTCAAAAACACCCATCCAATTTTGCTGGCAAAAGCATGCACCTTCTCAGTGATCCATGCTTCCAGGTGCTTCAGTGCCTTATCCATGCTCACAGGGGACTTGTCCACCACCACCCATGTTTCCACCAGGGCCAATCTTAGCAGCGTGGCTGTCGCTGGGTACCATAACCCATATTGGGGCCACACGGCTGACCTGGGATCATCAGGGGCTGAGGGCTCACTCACCTCAGAATCCTGCTGACTACACCAATTGTCAGGTTCCAATCTAAGCTGGGGTCTGAGGGGAGCTGGTGAACAGGTGGCAGGCAGCTGAAAGAACACTCAAGGGACCATAGGCAGTTGGGACATGGCTTTAGTCTCTTCTCTCCCCCTCCTACAGAGTCAGTAGTGCAGTTACATTTCTCACAGACAACAGGAGTTCAAGGCCAGATATGAGCTCAAACAGGTTACACTAAATGGTACATAAATATGATTATATAGTGCATGGGATTGTGTGCCTGCACTCCAAACCTGCTGTGTCATGCTGTACTGGATGTCTGCCTTGGCCTATTCATGACTAAAGCACAGCCATATTCATTACAATTACTAGGGCTTTGTACTGTACTTTGAGGTCAGGTAGTGTGATGTTTCCAGTTTTGCCAATTGTGCTCATGGTTGCTTTGGCTATTCAGTATTGTTTGTGATTCTATGTACATTTTAGGGTTGCTTTTTCTATTTCTGTGAAGAATGTCATTGGTATTTTGATAGGGACTGCATTCCATCCTCAGATCATTTTAGATATTTTGGTCATTTTAACAATATTAATTCTTGCAATCCACAGATATGGAATATCTTTCCATTTTAGGGGGTTTCTTCTTCAATTTATTTGGTCAGTACAATTTTATTTGTAGAGATCCTTCACTTTTTTGTATATATTTATTCCCAGGTGTTTTTTTTTTTTTTTCTTGTAGCTATTTTAAATGGGATTGCTTTCTTGATTTCTTTTTCAGATTGTTTGCTGTTAGTGTACATAAATTATATTGAGTTTTGTATGTTAATTTTTGTATAATAAAACTGTACTAATTTTGTTTATCAGCTGTAATAGTTTTGGGGTGGTCTTAAGGTTTTTCTAAACATAGGTGAACAAAAATATTTTGATTTCTTCATTCCCAGTTTGGATGACCTTTATTTCTTTCTCATACCTAATTGCTCTGGCTAGTACTTATCTAGTAGTATGTTGAATAAAAGTAGTGAAAGTGGTTAATCTTGTTCCAGATCTCAAAGGAAAGGGTTTCAATTTTTCTCCAGTTAGTATGACAATAGTTATGCGTTTGTCACATATGGCTTTATTGTTTTGAAGTATGTTCCTTCTATACCAAGTTTATTGAGAGCTTTTATCCTGAAAGGATGTATTATATCAAATACTTTTTTAGCATCTAAGGAAATAAACATTTTTTAAAAATTCTGTTAATATGATGTATCACATTTACAGATTTACATATGTTGAACCATCTTTGCATCACTGGGATGAATCTCACTTGCTCATGATGAATGATCTTTTTAATATGTTATTGAGTTCTGTTTGCTAGTATTTTGTTGAGAATTTTGCATTTTTATTCATCATGAATATCGACCTGTAGTTTCCTTTTTCGTGTTGTCCTTGCATGGATTTGGTATCAGCATGATGCCGGCCTTATAAAATGAGTTTGGAAGTATTTCATCCTCTTAAATATTTTTTGAAGAGTTTGAGAAGAATTGTTATCGATTCTTCTTTAAAAATTTAGTAGAGTTCAGCAGTTCCCATGAAGTCCTGGGATTTTATATGGGAGGCTTTTTATTACTGCTTCAACTGTCTTATTCAATATTGGTCTGTTCAGATGTTCTAATTCCTCATGTTTCAATCTTGGTAAGTTGTATGTACCCATTAATTTTTTCTCTGAATTCTTTTGTTGAGGGTTTTCTGATTTGTTGGAATATAGTTGTTATAATAGGCTATAATCATCCTTTGTACTTTGTGGTATCATTAAATTCAAAGCTGTAATGTCTCCTTTTTCATTTTTTATTTTATTTATTTGGATCTTCTTTTTTTCTTCCTTAGTCTACCTAAAGCTTTGTCAATTTTGATTATCTGTTTTTAAAAATCGACTTTTCATTTTGTAGATCTTTTGTATGATTTTAGTCTCGATTTCATTTATCTATGCTCTGAATTTTATTATTTCTTGCCTCATACTAATTTTGGGTTTGGTTTGTTCTTGCCTTTCCAGTTTCTCTAGGTGCATCATTAGGCAGCTTATTTGAAGCTTTACTACTTTTTTGATGTAGATGTTCATTGCTATAAATGTTCCCTTTCATAGTGGTTTTGCTGTATTCCATAGGTTTAGGTATGTTGTTTTTACATTTTCTCTTGTTTCATTTTTTTTCAAATTTTCTTAATTTCTTCATTGACCCATTGGTCATTTAAGAGTATGTTGCTTAATTTTCATATATTTGTACAGTTTCCAAGGTTTTTCTTATTATTGATTTATAATGTTTTTCCATTGTGGTCAGAAACGATACTTAATACTTGACTGTTTTAAATTTGTTGAGACATTGAGACATGTTTTGTGGCCTAATATATTATCTACCCTACAAAGTATTCCATGTACTGATGAGAAGAATGTGTATTATGCAGCCATTGGATAAAATCTTCTCTAAATGTCATTTAGGTCCATTTGCTCTAGAATTTTGTTTAACTCCAATATTTGTTCATTAATTTTCTGTCTGGATGATCTGTCCATTACTGGTAGGGGGTTATTGATGTCTTGTACAATTATTTTATTATGGCGTTTATCTCCTTTTAGGTCTACTAATATTTGTTTAAATATAAGGTGCTCTGGTGTTGGTTACATATACATTTACAATTGTTATATCCTCTTGCTGAACTGACCCTTTTATAATTATATAGTGATCTTCTTTGTGTCTTTTTACAGTTTTTTTACTTGAAGCCTATTTTTATCTGATATAAGTATTATATAGTGATCTTCTTTGTGTCTTTTTACAGTTTTTTTACTTGAAGCCTATTTTTATCTGATATAAGTATAGCTATTCCTCTTTTGTTTGTTTTTCTCCATTTACATGGAAACTTTTGCCATTTCTTCACTTTTATCCTATGTGTGTCTTTATAGGTGAAGTGAGTTTCTTGTTAGAAGTATATAGTTATATAATTGGATCTTTTAAAAAATATATTCATCTACCTTCTAATCTTTTAATTGGAGAATTTAGTCCATTTACATTCAATGTTACTTTTTATAGGTAAGGACTTACTACTGCCATTTGGTTATTTGTTTTCCGGATGTTCTGTAAACTCCTCTTGGCATTTCTTCCTTCTTACCATCTTCCATTTGGGTTTAGTAATTTTTCTCTGGTAGTATGTTTTGATTCCTTGCTTTTTATTCTGTGTGTCTCTTGTACCATGAAGCTTATAAAAAAAATCTTATAGCTATATAAAGCTCTTTTAAACAAATGACAATTAACTTTGATAATAAAGAAAAGATAGAGAAACAAAGAAAACTATAAAATGATCTTTGAACTTCATCCCTCCAATGTACTGACCTTTTGTTGTCTCAATTCGGATCTTTTTATATCTCTTAACAAGTTCTCATAGTTATTATTATTATTTTTTGTCTTTTAGTCTTCCTACTATAGATACGAGTGGTTTTCACATTGCAATTACAGTGTTAGAGTATTCTGAATTTGTCTGTGTACTTACTTTTATCTGTGAGTCTATACATTAAGATGTTGTTTAACTGTGCATTAATGTCTTTGTCTTTTAGACTGAGAAATTCATTTTGTTATTTCTTTTTAGAAAGGGTCTGCTCTTGGTGAATTTCCTCAGCTTCCATTTTCTGGGAAAAGCTCCTTCTTTCCTTCAGGTTTGAAGGATACTTTTGCTGAGTATGGTATGTTTTGTTTAGCATGTTTTTTACTTCAGTACTTTTTATATATCTTTTTTTTTACTTCAACACTTTTTATTTATCATTCCATTCCACCTGGCCTGATTTTCACTGAGAATCACTGAGATTTCACTGAGAAGTCTGTTTTCAGATTGATCAGAACTCTTTTTTATGTTATTTGCTATTTTCTCTTTCTGCTTTAGGGTCCTCTCTTTGCCTTGATATTTCACTGTTTGACTATTATGTGACCTGGGATAGTATCATTTGGGTTGTATTTACTTGATGATACTTGACCTTTCTGTAACTGACTATATCTATTTTTCTCTGGGTTTGCAAAATTTCCTTTCTTTCTGTGAATACTCTTTCTTCTCCTTGCTTTCTCTCAACTCTCTCTTGAATGAAAATGACTCTTATATTTGCTTTTTGAAGGCTATTATCTAGATCTCATAGGTGTTCATTTCTTTTCATTATTTTTCTCTATTTTCAAGTAGCTTATCTTTTAGTTCACTGATTCTGCTGAGACTCCCTGATGCATTGTTCAGCTAATTCAATGTATTCTTTAGTTCCAGGATTTCTGTTTGATATTTTTAATGATTTTAATCTATTTGTTAAATTTCTGTAATAAATTTCTGAATTCCTTTTCTGTGTTTTCTGGAAGCTCACCAAAGTGTTTTTTTTTTTTTTCTCTTCTGGTAACTCAACTCATACTGTCTCATTAGTGTCAATTACTAGTTTCTTGCTTTGTACATTTGAGAAGGCCATGTTGTTTCTTATATATGTACATCTATATTCTTGCATTGAAGAATTGGTTATTTATTGTAGTCTTTGCTTTCTGGCTTGGTTATTTCTTCCTGTATTATATCTGCTTAGAGGCGTACTGTACAGTTTACTTGTTGCATTCCCTTAACTTTAGATTTTGGCCTGCTTATTAGCATTACATGTCACCTCAATCCTAGGTTTGCCAGGGCTCTTGCAAAAGCTTGAGATGCTACCTTTCTTTAATGGATGGGCTTCCCAAATGAAATATCCCAGCTATGTGAAAAGGCTGTCTATGGGTTCATGCCAAGAGGATCCATGGAGCATGCCTCTGATTGTATGGTGCTGCTGAGCTGCCTCTCTGATTTAGTATTTCTGTAGAGAGAATCTCTAAATTTTTCACACCATGGTTGCAAGCCTCTCTTCCACTGTTGGTTCTAGCTGTCCTCTGGTTTTTTTTTTTTTCCCCTACAGGCCTTCAAAATGCTTCCCAACACTTCTTGCATTAAGGCAAGAGTTAACTTCCTGCAGAGAAATCCAAGATAATAAAGAAACTGGCTGCCCACTTTGATCTCATTTTTTCCAGTGAGACACATATGTCTGAGGGGAACTTTTCTGCATAGTTCTTGGCATCATGCATAGAGAAATCTGTTAATCTTAGTGTCTGTTCACAATTTATCACTTGTCTTTGGCCCTATGGATTGTCACAGCCTAAATTTTGAGTTTTTGGATATTACTGGTGATAGCTTTGGTGCCAAATAGTTGATTCAGTTGTAATTTTGTGAAGGAGAGTGAAGTCAAATTGTTTCTGCTCCATTCTTTTGGTGACATCATCCACCACTACCCCTTTTGTTGCTCTTCCTATTTATAAAGCAACTTAAGAGGAAGCTAGAATGTTGAGAAACAAAGACGTTGTTAACAGCTAGGCAATATAGATTTATTGGATGCCCAGTACCTGAATACCTTGGCCCCAAAGGGAATTTGTAGTTCTTATTGTCAGAAAACCACTAGTCCTATGGAAAACTAAGTATGAGCTGATTCCCTCCAAATCATGAGGTGTGAGGTGGGGGCAATCCTAGCTGGCTCATTATCCAAGAAATCCAGAGTGAAATCCTATGATCACTTTTAGACAATTCTGTTTACTGTATATCATTAATCATTATAGATTCCTATCTCAGTATGTCAGTAAAATTGCTGTACTGGTACTTTCTAAACTACTTTTCAAATGTAAGTATATAATATATTAATGACAATTTGAATCACCTTCTATGATAGCGAAGTAGATCGTCTTAAACTTAACACCACATTTTTTTACTAGGGATTGGTCTATACATGACAACACTCATTTCCACTGCAGTTTCAACATGAGAGAAAAAGTAATGAGACAGAGTAGCTGTGTTCTGGTTAGAGGCATGGACAAAACCGTTTCAAGAGCCTCTTTGCTATCATAGGTAGAAATTAGATGTGCAATGGTCAATCTGGTCAGTAATGGGGGAAAAAGCACATGGTGCCACATTGAGTCAACTATTGTGTACAACCATTGTAAGAAAGAGAAATGTATCTATGTTTTTCTGATTCATGCATTGGTACACACATTTACAGACCAGAATATAACCCTAGAAATTGGCAACCACTTCAATGCTTCCAATGGTCTGTTTTTGTTAAATGGAAAAGGTAATGCAAGAACCTATTTTAGTTATTTAAAATAAATTATCCTCATATGAAAATTGAATGTTTTATAGCAGGATAGTCTGGGCATGGGCATTTTGTGGCAATATTGAATTTTCATATGTTATAGCTATGTAGCGAATGAGTTTATTACGTCAAGAGGGAATGTAAGTTCATCTCCTTATTAGTCTATGTCTGTAATCTATATGATCATTAAAGCTAATCTTTCTTTTGACTCTGCAACTAACCTCTGAAGAGAAAAAGTCATCTGGCCAAATCCCAAAACACTCCTAAATGCATTAGGAGAGATTATGAACATGTAGATGAAATACAAGGTTTATTCATCTCCCCTCTGTTGCCTGAACCCCCTTTCCCTTGCCAATCTTCTTTGCTTTTCTGACAGTATTTTATTGGCTATAAAGGAAATTCAAACAGTGCCCCAAAGGGAAACTCCTTCTCAAAATCTTTCTTGCAGTGACAACAACTGTATGCACAGTAGTTTTATCCCCTTTTTCAAAAATTGATACATATTACAGTAGTCCTCCCGTATCCACAGTTTCATTCTTACAGTTTTAGTTACCCGTGGTCAACTGCAGTCCAAATATATTAAATGGAAAATTCCAGTAAAAACGATTCATCAGTTTTAAATCCTATGCTGTTCTGAGCGAGGTGTGATGAACTCTGGTGTCATCTTGCTTTGTCCCATACAGACCATAAATCATCCCTTTGTTCAGTGTATCCACAGTGTACAGGCCACTTGCCTGTTTCCGCTTGGTAACCATCTTGGTTATCAGATCAAAGGAATATAGTATATATGGGGTTCTCTACTATCCATGGTTTCAGATCTACTGGGGGTCTTGGTATGTATTGCCCACAGATAACAGGGGACTACTGTATTAAAATTAATCCACTATTCTGTAATAAAAACTTGGTGAAGAGAAACATGAGATTTAATTTTCAGGAGACTCCTATGAAGAAGTGACATTTCAGCTGAAACTTGAATGACACTTAGGTATTGATGTTGGAGAAGAGTAATCTAGGACAATAAAACATAAAGTGGGAAGGTGAAAGTAAGTTTAGCATCAGAAAATGTCTGATGTGGCTTGAATGTGGAATGGACAGTGAATGGGATAAGAGGGTAGACATAGAGCAGATCATGGAGAGATTCAGGGATTTGTTTGGATTTAATTCTGAAAGTAACTGGAAGCCATTGGGAGATATAGGCAGTTGAGTGACATAGTTTAATTTGTATTTTAAAAGATCACTTTGGCAGGTTTGTAAAGAAAGGATTGTCTGATGGGCATGAATAGAAGCAGAGACCACTCCAGGAACTCTGGAATTAGTTCAATTGATAGCACAAAACAACAAAGAGGTGGTTAGCAGCCATACAAATGGAGAGAACTGGCCTGATTTAGGATATTTTGGAGACATAACAAAATGATTTTGATACTATTTAGCAGCTGCATAATAGTGCATTATATGAATGCGCCATGACTTATTTAAACATTGGAAGAGGCGCTTTAAAATTTAAGCAATCAAGTGTGTTCTGAGATCTACTATTAAGATTCCTGCTTCCCAAATTGTCTTCATTTACATTTATCTGTGACCATCTATTTAAAACGCATAAGGTGGTAGCCTGGCTGTACTAAAGAATAATAAATAGTTCTATTGACCTTGCTTTTTAAACTATGACCCATTTCAGTTCAGTTTTAATTTTTGAGTAAGAATAAGTATAATATATGGAAATAATTCTGTATGCAGTTCCAATATATATTCAAGTTACCATAGAATTGAATGTTATCATTTCATGGGATTTTCATTTTTAGTTTTAATTAGAACAGGTTTGAAAAAATATATAGGAACACCTGTAAGAATCAGATGATATTTGATAATTAAACCACTCTTTGGTTTTAAATCAAAATTAAACTCAGAAGAATAAGAATAACTTAAATAAACCAATAAAATTTGGCTATGCAGTTCAGAGCTCAACTTAAAAAGTTATGCATCCAGTAAATTTTTCAGTAGCCTGTTCATTTTTATGCTGATTATTAAGTTTCAGTTAAGTTTCAGTGTATTCATTAAAATGTTAAACTTTATCCTGAATCACCTAAATCTTCCATGAGCTCTGCATGTAGGATATAATTTGGCAGATGCTTAATTTGGAGGAAATTGCTTACTTCTTAATACAACTATTTTTGAGAGAGAGAAATATAAAAAAAATTATTTATGTCCCTAAAAATTCAAACATTTTGTCTAAATGTATCACATACACTTGAAACAAAACCATAGATGCCTGCAACTCAAACGGAATGAATGATACCAACTTATATGCTTGTTAGGATTCAGTCAGCTCTCAGTTATTCACTGAGTTGAGTTACAAGTAGAAGATAGCGGGTAATGTTAAACATTAAAGACACACTGCACAATTCTTGTTTATCATATGGCTTCAGAATCTAGTTGGGAAAACAAGACCACGTGTTGGTGCTTTTGTGATTTGTGCGTGCGGTTCCCTCTGCATGGAATGACTTTCTTTAACTTTGTGGTCACACAGTTGCTAATTATCTTTCAATCTGTCAGTGTCACCTCTGTGAAGGTTTTCTTTCTACATTAAACAATTTATAATAATCCTTGTTATGCTTGTTTGGATTCACATGTCGCCATCTCTATAAGAGCATGTGTTCCTTCAGGAAAATGACTATGTCATGTCCAGAGTGCTTGGTGTAATGTCTTAAACAGTGTTAGGCCATCATTAATATTGAGTATTGATAATATAAGGCAGTTTGCTGTGAATTCTAAATGTCCAGATCTATCAAGAAGTGTTTAGGGAAATTTGCATCTCTGCAGAGAACAAGATCACCAGGGCCTCTAATCGTAATATTAGAATTACAATCTTGGCAAATCCTGAAACATTTGAGGCTTGAGAAGAGGGAGTAGACGAGGGAGGAAGGATGGGTTGGGGAAGTCTTCAAGAGTTTTTCAACCCTACTCATCTATGGTTCTACATTTCAAAGTTTGAATTTTAAAATAGCTCTATTACCTATATCACCATTACTTCATGATCTAAAAGCAAAATCATAAAGACAGCTTTGCACAACAGAATGTACTGGACTGAACCATTCACATTCAGTCAATTTTTTCACAGTATAACTCAGAAGTTAAAAAGTTCTCTTTGCTTTTTGAGAATCCATTTTGTAGTTCATTGTTGCAGATCTTCGTATGTTGACGTTCAGAAGTGAATTGAAATGTAGGATAAATCTAGAAGTATAGTAAAGACAAGGAATCCAAGCCACGCAGCAAACAGACACACAGGGGAGGATATTTTCCGTATTGTCTCTCTGAGCATACTTGGAAATCTGAGAAGCTGGTTTTTGAATAGTACATATATAATCAGTTCCTTGGTTTATAAATTCAGTAATCATGAAACCCCGTGAAATAAGTATCAACATAGCAGTACATGTCTTCATTAATATTTTATATCATTACCTCTGTAGCTTCTCTGAGGAATTCAGGGAATTTTATAGGAAAAAAACCCTTAAAACTTGAAGCAACTAAAATTTATATAAAAAATCATATAGAATGAATGAAGTATATTAAATATACAAGCTGTTTTCTTAGAGACTTAGAATCTAAAATGAATACGAACCCACTTTCCCCAATAATTAGCCTTGATACACAAGTAAACGTAAGCATGATATTTTTCTTGCCAATTTCTACAATAACTCAAAACCTTTAATGAATAAAAAAAGATATATCCTCATTAAATAATTAAGTTGACAATAACTTTATCAACTTAGGCAAAAACTCTACTAATTTTCATCTTCCTTTTGTATGTTACAGTATTTGGGCATTGTTATATATATATTATGAAATATATATCTAGATATCTAGATACTCTCTCTCTCTCCATATATATATATATATATATATGTATTTACAATTTCTTGAAATAGTGAGAAAAGTTACAAAAAGAAATTACAAATACAAAAATGTCTCTCTCTATATATACATATATATGTGTGTGTATATATATGTATAGAAAGAGAGAGAGAATTTTTCTCTGAAGAGAAAAATGACACTCATCACCATGGGAAAAGATAGTAATAGAGTTAATCAACAAATGTATGCTGAATTAAATTGAATGAATGTAGACTCCTCTAAGTGGTTGGTGAGACTGTTCTGGACTCTAAATTCATTTCCTAAGCTAGATACTCTATAGATGACACATACTGATCAATTTCTATTTAGCAACTGCTTTTTCCAAGGTCGTCTTTATACAGGATGGAGGAAATGGCCTTTTAATTCCAGAATCCACTCTGTTAGCTATAATTATATTATTTCTTTTTATAATTAAGTAGAAAGATACAGTACTTTACAAAATGAACAAATGTATAATCTAACAAACTATGAACTCTTAAGCAACCAACTCTTAACTGGTGGAATCTGGAAAGGGCTTCTTAAATAAAAAAGAAATTCTATCCTGGATGTCTCCAAAGATGGATTGTGTTACTCTAGTGCCCTCCTACATCAATGCAAAAAATACACAATGCTGAGCTCCACAGTTTTTGTGCAGTTTCCAGCTTTCAAAGTACCAGATAGAACTCTGACTCCAATACTCTCCATCCTTATATTCCCGAAAATGTGAACGGCATTTTAATTATCCTTCAAAAAACTTGACTTCTCTAACCCTTCATCTCTTCTTAGTAGAGGAACAAGAGTTCAAGAACAATTTTGGAAAATGCAAACCAGGCTCCTACCCAATGATTATTTCTTAAATGATACGGTCTGTAACAGAGGTTGCCAAGCCTTTCCTATAGAGAAACAAAGAGTAAATATTTTAAGCTTTTTAGGACATAAAGTCTCTGTCACAACTACTCAGCTCTGCTAATGTATCACAAAAGCAGCCACACAGAAAACATAAATGAATGAATGTGGCTGTGTTTCCATAAAACTTTATTTACTAAACAGGTGGTAGTCTGAATTTGGTCTGCAGGATATAGTTTGTTGACCATGGTTTATAGAATAATCTTTGAGTATAGCATACAAAATATCTTTCATTCAGATGATTTTTTGTACTAGAAATTTCCAGAATCAACTGAATAATTTAATTTTTTTCCTTAAATTACTCTACAGTAATCTCTCTGGAAGAAGGTGAACTGCATTTACAATTTCTTGAAATAGTGAGAAAAGTTACAAAAAGAAACTACAAATACAAAACAGGCAATATCTGAAAAAATAAATATACCCTGTCACTATGTTAAACACCGAAATTTTTGTATTTCTGTAGAGAACACCCCAACTATCAGACTTTTGTGAAGCATTATTTGCATTTATATTCAACAAATATTTAACCTAATCCTTAAAATCATCCACCATTTTTCAAACTTTGGAAATACCAATTTAGAAAGATAAAAGTAGACCTCTTAAATAGGAAGTGGCAAATCTAAGATCTGCACCTTGATCATCTGCTTCCAAATCCTGGGCTGGTTAAGAAAAATATTAGATTTAAAAAATCTAAAATACATTCGAAGACTTTAATTCCCTCTAGTGTTTTTCAGTGCCAGAGAATTTTGTAACAGGCAATTCTCAGTAATTGTAAAACACACAAATGATGACTTTCACTGTTTTTAGTAATAAAGAGTAAATCAATGCAATTCTCAGTCATTTTGCTTAATAGAGCACATTGAAAACCAAAAGAGCTACACTCCCTATTTTTTCTAATATTTTCTGATGAATTTCAATAGCTAGACTCTCATCATACTTTAAAGACTGTCATTCTTCCTTAAAAGCATAAGGCAATTTAATGAGATACTTGCAGTAGATAAAGTTGCTGTACTCGATGTTTCCATGTTTTATTTCCTGAGAGATGACATAGAACAATGTTGTCTGAGATTGCGAATTTCCATACAGAGGGATCGTTGAAGCACCCCTTGTTCATAAAACACTCTGTCATCCGGGAGACAAAACTATCAAATTTTATTAAAATTTAGTTATCTCAAGTCAAGCTTTACATTTCCAAATAGAAATAGTGAACTGCAATGTGTCAGAGCTCTACATTTCATTACCACAGCAGGTGTCATTATTTGGCACATAAGACTAGGGTTTGTGATAACTACATCATACAACTCTAAAGGAAATAGCAGAAATGTTCATTGAAAGCACTCTTCTATGTCTACCACTTTTGAGCAGCGCAGCCTAAGAATGAAAAAAATATATAGAAATACTGAGGTCCAGGCCATGATGATTTTCCTATCACCCACAATTAAATTTTGAAATTCCAGGAAGGCATTTTTGGATATTACAGTATCAGGAAAATAGAAGGAAAGAAAATTAGCTCAAAATGCTCCAATCTGACTTTGTACTAGCAAATAATGTTATGCAAAATAAAATCTATTGTTAATATATAATAATATCTATTATATTTAAAATAATAGAATAATATCTATTATATTTAAAATAATAGAATAATATCTATTATAATTATAATCTCCAAATTTTTCCTTATCTCTGGTAAAACATCTGCTCTTTATGTTATCTCAAGTCACATTATATAGTTTAGAAATGAGTGATAGATATCTGGAATCATCTTTCCTCATTCATAGGCATCTCAAGGAAGAAATCACAATAGAATGATATCTATTATTCTATTTTATTTTGTAGTGTTTATTTTTATTTTTTAAAAAATTTCCCTAATTTCTTTGGGTACTGGTGGTATTTGCTTACATGAGTAAGTTCTTTAGTGGTGTTTTGTAGGATCCTGGTGCACCCATCACCGAAGCAGTATATACTGCACCATATATATTGTCTTTTATCCCTCGCCCCCTTCCCACTCTTTCCTCTAAGTCCCCAAAGTCCATTGATTAATTCTTATGCTTTTTTTGTCCTCATAGCTTAGATAGAATAGCCAGATATAAATTTAGATGGCTAAACATTTATATATCATTAGTAGAACTTCAGTCCAATTCTCATTTCTAAAACTGCTTTTGGTACTAGACAGAACTCTACTTTTATGATTAAAAATTTTAGGAATCTTCATTTAAGACAAAATATGACTCCTTGTAATTTTTCTCTCTGGATCCAATATTCCCTTATTGTATGAAAGAGTGTCTATTTCCTTCTCATGGACAACCTTTAAAATATTTACATAAAACTAATTTTAACCACCACCAACCCTCAATCATATCATGTCCAAAATAACCTTTCCAACCTCCTTTATCCATTTTTTTTTACAATAAGGTTTATGATTTCCTTTTATCAGTGTGGTTTTGGATGTGCACCATTTATAAAATAAGGTCTTTCTTTAAAATTGCTTATAAAGTAAATAGAATAATACAAATATATAGTGTCAGGAAGGCAAATTGTTTCTAATACATCTTTTGACCTAAATGGTGAATGCCTGTTGTTTAAGCTTCAGATTATGAAAGTTTGAACAGCACCACTGTCGAACTATTGGCCAATTCTGATCATTTTCAATTCAATCACTAAAATTATTTGTTTTTAATTTGAGTTATTATCAAGCCACCAGTCTAATTGATTTCATATTTGTGTATTTGGTTTTCTAATCTAAATATAGTACTTTGGTTTTTTTTTTTCCTATTACATTTAATTTTGCTTGTTCAGCCTGTGCCTTTATTCAAGTTGTTGATAAAAACTCCAATCTGAAAAGTCCAAGCAAAACTCTGTGGCACATTCCCAGTAAGCTAAACTCCAGATGGGCATCAAGCATTCATCAATATCCCAGGGCATACTATTAAACCTGTTAAAACTCTACCAAACTTTTTGCCATTCTGCTCACAAGAGTATCATGAGAGTCTGTCAAATGCCTGGTTGAAACATAGACTCACTATGTCGATGGCCCATATGAGGCCCATAAAGAAAATTCAGAGCACTTAAAAAGTTGCTATGAATCTGTAATCCCATAATTTTTCCTTATCTCTGGTAAAATATCTGCTCTTTATCTTACTTCAAGTCATACTAGAGAGTTTAGAAATGGGTGAGAGATACCTGGGACCATCTTTCCTCATTCATAGGAGTCTCAAGGCAGAAATCATAATGACTATATTTCATTTTTTTTCCCATGTCTGTGCCCTTCTGTGATAGCAGCATAGTTGCTTGACAGCATATTGAAGAGTCTTCATTACTCACTGCCATTTGCCTTCCTGTCCTAGAACTGAAAAAAAAATTGTTTGGTTCCAACTGACCACAATTGTATCTGACCTTTTCTTCTGTTTTATTTTATTTGTTTATTTCCTAACAATTTATGTTTCTCAACATAAAATACTGTCTTCGTCATGCCAGATTCCTTTCTAGGATCACCTTGTTTCCCCAACCCAGTGCCTTGGAAGGGAGCAGAGAGCTCAGGGTGTCACTAGTCAACTTATATCTCATCTCATGTTATTTGAACAGTAGAACTCTTCAGGAGATATAAGAATATTAGAAATACAGGGTACAAAATGTATGTAATTATGACACCTTTTAAAAATAAACCATAGTAAATCACATGAAACAGTGATTTCTTGATACAATATTATTATTGTTTCTTCTACAAACATTATTTCAATTAAGGAGAGTGTTCAAGGGCTCTCCTGGCTTCCTGAGCAAGCGTTTGAAAGATTCATGACATTTCCTAGGGTTAAAAACTATTTCCCTGGAGTTTCTAAAAACGAGAGCCTGCTTTAAAATTGTGAAGCTTTCATGGGAAAAGCAAAGAAACTTTTAAGCAACTGAAATTCTGAAGTATTTTCTAGAATAGAAAGTATAGATGGTCAGTGGATCCCAGTTATTGTTTTAGCTGAAAAAAAATGAAATAAGTTGATCAGGGGTAGGTAGATTATAATATTATTATTACTTGGTAAAATTGAATTGTTTGGGCCCTGGTAATCCTGTGCTATTCATGCATATAGATTAAAGCTTCTGGTTCTCACTTAAGCAAACTGAAAAGCACTAATTGTTAGAGAAAGGAATGAAGGTTTTGTTCTAGTGACTTGTTTTTGAAAAGTATTTTGTAACAATGCCACTTACATATTTTCATGTTGCCACATTTACATCTGAGAATTACTGGTGAAAAACACAAATGGCATAACTATTAAAAAATGGTTTTCTAATCATAATTCAACGTGGCTTTGCATCAAATAGAAATACCAAACTGAGAAAAAGAAATGACTGTTTGACTAAATACATGTAATAAAATGGTGGTAAAAGAGTAAAAATGATTCTTTGCATTTTCTGTCTTTTAAGTTTCTCTATCTATCTATCTTGATGGATCGATTCAATGATTGTGGTAGGCATGAGCTTATTATGTAAAATAAGATACATGCTTCAGTGACACTGTTTTTGCCCAGAGATGTTGCTTCGAGGCCTTCCATAGGCAGCTTCCAGGGCATCTGGGCATTGATGGGCTTGCGAATGAGCTGAGTTGGCAGCTGCAGCACCACTGGTTGTAGTCTTGCTAGTATCCTTTCAACTGTATCCCCTTGGGATATCAACTCCTTTACCTTATCAATGCAACTCTCACCAGTGATAATATTTGTCATTAATGTGACACAATTCCAAACTCCATGTTGTATCTGCTTATGTTAATCAATGGAGCCACACAGTGGATTAGAATCACACATGAGGACACTGGAGGAAGTTGTTCATAAGAGACAAAGAGGGCATAAATAGACAGTAAACATGAAACATTTAATTGAGTGAAGCTTTTATTTCTGATTCGAAAATAAATATATGTTAGGGTAACAAAACTAAGAGTATAAAGGAAAATAGAAAAATAAGAGTTAATAAAGGGACCCACAGCTTCACTACTCAAAGAAAACTATTGCTGAAATTTGGGTTACATATAACTCTTTCTGTCTAATGTGCATATGTGTTTACGGACAACATAGTTGATGATGCGCAGTGTTCTATTTAAACTTTTGTCTGGTACATTAGGCCATTTTTGGGTTGCTATAAAAAATTCCTAAGATCGAGTAATTTATAAGGAAATGTTTAATTTGCACACAGTTCTTCATGCTTTACAGAAAGTGTGGTGCTGACATCTGCTTGGCTTCTGGGGAGGCCTCAGGAATTTTACATTTATGGTGGAAGGTGAAGGAGGGACAGACACGTCACATGGCAGAAGCAGGAGCAAGAGTGGGAGTGAGGATGTGCCACACACATTTCAATGACCAGATCTTCTATTTCAATGACCAGATCTTCCGGTCTGGTTAGTTCAGACCAGAAGTGAGAACTCACTATCACAAGGACAGCACCAAGGAGATGGTGCTCAACCGTTCCTGAGAAATCCTCCCCCATGACCCAGTGGCCTCCCACCGGGCCCCACCTCCAACACTGAGGATTATAATTCAACATGAGATTTTAGTGGGGATGCACATTCAAACTGTATCACCTACTATTGTCTGTTTCGTTTATTCCAATTGTTTGATCTGATAAATAATTCTGTAGAAGATCATGTAGACTGAATTGTTCAAACATTTTGCCATATTTCAAGTTAAGTTCCCAGAAGTTGGGTTTATTTAAATTTAAATATTTTAAGGCTCATTACATACATACACAAGCTACGTGATAAAAGAGTTATATTGGTTTACATGGTGGCCGTGATAAAATAGGATTTAAAATTTTTTAATTAATTTTTTTTCTTTACTAGAGATGAGGTTTCACTATATTCCCCAGGCTGGTCTCAAATTCCTGGACTCAATCAATTCTCCCACCTTGACCTCCCAAAGTGCTGGGATTACAGGCCGCCCTGCCAAGCCATGATGCCATAGATTATAATAAAAAATTCCTCTTACATTATTTTTAGAAAAAAAATCCAATCTCTCCACTTCTTTACAAAATACGTAATGATTTGCATATATTTTACTTGTCCAATTTCTAACACGGTCTATATTAACTTCGAAAGCTCCGCAATTGGAATCACATAATGAATAGTATTAACTAAATGGCTTAAAATAACAGAAGGAACCCAAGAAGAGAGCTTAGATTTTATGTAAGTATTAAGTAGTCACCTACTTGTATTCCCACTAAATTGTGAACTCCAAAAACAGGGTTTTTTATTTTAAAAGTAAATTTTTATTCAATACCTGTTTTGTATTAGGCATTTTCTCATTTGTTGAGAATGCAACAGAAAGCAAGATAGAGAAGATTTCAGCTATTATGCATGAGACAGCAAGGCAAGGGGGCCAGTTGAATATCAGGCTCAATGTCATATGTCTGGAATTTACCTTTACACAGATGGCATTTGTAGGTGGTATATATAGACCAAAAATAAGGTGAGCTTGGAAATTGATGATTTCACATTAATTTTCTGCATGTCACATTTGAGGAATGGATTTTACTTCAAGAATGAATAATCTCTTGACAGCCTATGCATCAGAATCCATGTAGGAAATAGTGAATTAGGCATAGTTCAAAGTTGATCATCTATTTATTTGGATGTTAACATTAAGTCATAAAAATATAATATTCTATAAGTGTATAATGGTATTGCTGGGATTCTTGAACAAAATACTCAATTATTTTAAATGTTACCAAATCATTTAAAATTGAAATTTGGAGGCTTTATTTCCACAGGAGTGAAACTGAATTATTTAATGTGACCATGTCCAGGACAGATTTTCTTAATCAAAACCCTCATTAGAGAAATTTAACTCCTTACATTACATTTTATGGCTTTTGTTTTAATTTTATCTACCATTACAGTCAATGATAAAATGTGAATGAATAGAAAGAAAAATATTGTCATTTTATTGTCTTCTTTCTATTGATATAATTACCAGAGTCTTCTCAAAGAGGGCATTAAAAACTCTCTTAGGGCACTGAAGGTCCTTTTTACTCCATTTGAGCTTTATTAAAAAGAATAAATGAAAAAGTAGGATAGGGACTTAGAGAAATCCACCCTGGGGAAGACATGAACAGAAAAAAAATTACTTGTAAATGGGACAAGTTGATGTAAAATTTGTAAAGATGGGTTAGAGAGTTTTGGCAAAAATGTGAGCTCTGGAGGAAGCCTGTTGGGTTCATTCCTGTTCTGTGCACTGTTCTTTCTTTTATATTGTTAGTTTTCTCATCTACAAAGCAGTATAACACAGTCGCTATGATTGCTACGAAGGTTAAATGAAATAAGACGTGAAGACCATTTAGCATACAGTCTAACAAATACAATTGAGATTTATAGTATAGGCTCAGAAGTTGTTACTATTAGTAATACTCAAGCACCCAGAAATCTCACACTTAATATTAAGAACAAATAATGAAATAGGCCTGAAGACTAAGATGAGTTATAATTGTATTATACTTAGTGCAATAAATTAGACAAACCAGGAATAGAGAGATTGTTTTACTCTTCAAACCTTGGAAAGATACGGCATGTCACAAATGCTGTTGAAATTAGTGAGGATATTATATATGGGTAGGAGAGGAAATGAAATAAGACTGGCCACATACTCATCAATGGTGTTTAGAGTATCCATATTGTTTCATAAGAACATTCTTGTCAACATATGAGAATTGGAGGGTGAAGATTAAAAAAAAGAGAGAAAGTGATATGCAGGATGAGCTCAGTTATACCAAATGCTGACTTTATCACACTGTAGTTACAGAAAAGGAGGAAAAGGCCTGCGTTAAAATACAAATAATATATCAGGAAAACTGAAGCAAGGTTCAATGAAATAAAATACAAAGATCTAAGAAGAGATTAAAGGGAAATATCTTGATATTGTGTATTTTTAAAAGGGCTGGGACGAAATGCATTTTGGTGTGCACTGTGAAGAAAGATAATGCTAAAAGCATAGACTAAATAAATACATATGAAAGTAAATTTATACAGAAAATTAGAAGTATATATTTTTTGGTTTTTGTATACCTTTTTTATATGGACCAGCACAGTCTATAGCATGTGATCCCTCTTATGAGAAACTTCATATTTATTTGTTCAGTATAAATGTTTTCAAGTTTTTTTGTATATTAACAAAGAAAAAATATATGAAAGTAAAAGGAATAAAATAAATTATCCAATATGAATTGGGAGATGATTTTATGTCTCTCTGTGAAGCAGATAAAATGGTCAGTATATAACTTCTGTCTCTGCATCCAGAGCAGAGGTTCCTAATATGGGGTCAATACTCTTGAAATTAAAATATTTGGCGTATGAGATGGTATTCTAGGGCGATAGTTCAGAGCTTTCATCTGATTCTTAAGAACACTTATGATCCCTTTCCTCAAAGCTCAGAAATAACTGATAGGGAGAAAGATAAGTAAATGTGACTAATGCACACATGAAGCATGCCATTTGTATTTATGGATTAGCTTTTAGTGGTAATGGTTTAGAAGAAAGCAGTGCTAAGCTCACATGGGCAGGAAAGCAGGCAACATACTGAACTGGCTGATATTAAAATGTAGGGCCGGGTGCGGTGGCTCACGCCTGTAATCCCAGCACTTTGGGAGGCTGAGGCGGGCAGTTTATGAGCTCAAGAGGTTAAGACCATCCTGGCCAACATGATGAAACCCCGTCTCATTAGCTGTGCATAGTAGCACACACCTGTAATCCCGGCTACTCGGGAGGCTGAGGCAGGAGAATTTCTTGAACCCAGGAGACAGAGGTTGCAGTGAGCCGAGATCATGCCACTGTACTCCAACCTGTTGACAGAACGAGACTCCGTCTCAAAAAAAAAAAAAAAAAAAAAAAAAAAAAATTAGATAAAAAGGAAGTTCTCTGCAAAAGGGGGAAATTCCCCTTGTAAAAAAAAAAAGGAAACCATAGAATGTACTAAAGAATATGGCAAAGTGGCAGATAAAGAAAGTTGTCTTCCAAAATAAGCAATGGGGAAAGGACTCCCTATTCAGTAAATGGTGCTGAGATAACTGGCTCGTCATATGCAGAAAATTGAAACTAGACCCTTTCGTTACCCCTTATAAAAAATCAACTCAAGATGGATTAAAGATGTAAATGTAAAATCTAATACTACAAAAACCCTGGAAGATAGCTTAGGACATACCATTCTGGACATAGGACCTGGCAAAGATTTCATGATGGTGACATCAAAAGCAATGACAGCAAAAACAAAAATTGACAAATTGGACCTAATTAAACTAAAGAGTTTTTATTCAGGAATAATAAAAAAAAAGAGCAGAGTAAACAGACAACCTATGGAATGGGAGAAAATAGTTACAAACTATGCATCCAAAATCAGTCTGATATCCAGAACTTATAAGGGGCTTAAACAAATTTACAAGCTAAAAACAACCCCATTAAAGAGTGGCCAAAAGACATGAACAGACTTTTCCAAAGGAGGCATACACCATGGCCAAAAAGCAAATGAAAAATGCTCAACATCACTAATCGTTAAAGAAATGCAAATCAAAACTACAATGAGATACCGTCTCACACCAGTCAGAACAGCGATTATTAAAAAGTCAAAAAATTACAGATGCTAGTGAAGTTGTAGAGAAAAGGAAATGCTTATACACTGCTGGTGGGAATGCAAATTAGTTCAGCTACTGTAGAAAGTAGTTCGACGGTTTCTGAAAAACTTCAAAACAGAATTACCATTCCATCCAGCAATCCCATTATTGTGTGTATACCCAAAGGAATATAAGTCATTCTACCATAAAGGCACATGCACACATATGTGCATCACAGCACTATTCACACTAGCAAAGACATGGAATCAACCTAAATGCCCATCAACAGTGGACTGGATAAAGAAAATGTGGTGCACATTTTATACACCATGGAATACCGTGCATTCATAAAAAGGAGTGATCGTGTCCTTTGGAGCAACATGGATTGAGCTAGAGGCCAATGTCCTAAGCGAATTAATGCAGGAACAGAAAACCAAATACCACATGTTCTCACTCATCAGTGGGATCTAAATATTGAGTACATATGAACACAAAAAAGGGAATAACAGAGACTGGGGACTACTTGCAGATGGAGAGAGGGAGGAGGATGAGGATTGAAAAACTACCTATTCAGTATTATGCTTATTACCTGGGTGACAAAATAATCTATACACCAAACCCCTGCGAACACACAATTTACATATGTAACAAACCTGTACATGTTTCCCTGAACCTAAAGTAAAAGTTAAAAAATAAAAGCTGTCTTGCAAAGGAAATCTAGGGAAGTTCTATACAAAGGCAAAGCATATATGAAATATATGGTCTTCCAAATATTCATGTTAAGGTAATCAGTAAATGCCTGGAAGGCATAGGTTGACTTAGAATGTTATAAAGATGCTAATCATTTATAGCTTTGTTGTTGTTGTTGTTTTTGAGGCAGAGTCTCGCTCAGTTGCCCAGGCTGGAGTGCAATGGCATGGTCTTGGCTGACTGCAATCTCCGCCTCCTGGATTCAAGTGATTCTCCTGCCTGTCTCCCGAGTATCTGGGATTACAGGCATGCACCACCACACCCAGCCAATTTTTGTATTTTTAGTAGTGGTGAGGTTTCTACTGCTGCGGTTTGGCCAGGCTGGACTCAAACTCCTGACCTCAGGTGATCCACCTGCCTCAGCCTCCCAAAGTGCTGGGATTGCAGGCATGAACCATCATGCCGGCCCTATAACTTGTTTAAACAACATAAACTTCTTGAGCACGTGGGAGGAAAGATGTATGAAGAAACAGAAAGAGCACTGTTTAGTTATTGAAGTGGAAAATGATGAAATATCTTGGAATCAACTTGAACAAGACTGAGGGAGGTATGTTAAGAAAGTACTGGCAGTTTCCATTAAAAAAAAGAAAAAGAAAAATTATAATCTTGGTGATAAAGAGCTGGCACTAGGGAGAAAAACTTGGTAAAATTTTAAAAAGTAATAGAAAATTTACACTTCAAAAAAGTGAATATTTATTTATGATGAGGGGAGAAATGAAAATAAATTATACTTTGATTCCTTCTTAACATTACAACAAAATGTCAACATTTTCAACAGAGAAAAATAAATTAGGCTTTTTTTTTTCATGGTTCTTCAAAATTTATGATTTTAGTATTCTACAGTATATGCTCTCAAAATATACAGGGATTTCAATAAATTCCATATTGCATGATTAAAATAAAAATATGGAAAGGTATGTTGATGGGGGATGCAAAAGTTCTCTGCTTATAATTTCATGCAGCTGATTATTAGACTTATTCACTGACTAGCTTCAGGCTCTGAACATTTCCAACTTTCTTTATTCTTCCCACATTCTTCTAATACTTGGAGTGTTATTATATAGGACACAATTTTATGTGATATGACTATCAGAATTTGACATTTAGCCCCACAATCTTATGTCACAACTTGGGGTCTGTTGGCACAACGTCCTGTAAGCATATATTTGGAACTCATTTCTATATCAAAATAGATAGCAATAGCTTAATTCTATATGGAAGTAACCGTAAACAGTTTAACTTCCTCTTACTAACTGAAACTAAATGTACTCCCATTTAACATTTTGTTACCCAGACGCTAGAAATATCATCAGACACTCTACCACCACTTGACAGAAGAGAAGGTCATAGAGGAAATTAAGAGCAGAACTAGCCGGGCGCGGTGGCTCATGCTTGTAATCCCAGCACTTTGGGAGGCCAAGGCGGGTGGATCACGAGGTCAGGAGTTCGAGACCAGCCTGACCAACATGCTGAAATCCCATCTCTACTAAAAAATATAAATAAATAAAAATAAATTAGCCAGGTGTAGTGGTGCACGCCTGTAAGCCCAGCTACTCAGGAGGCTGAGGCAGGAGAAATGCTTGAACCCGGGAGGCGGAGGTTGCAGTGAGCAGAGATCGAGCCACTGCACTCCAGCCTGGGCGACAGAGGGAGACCCTGTCTCAACAACAACAACAACAACAAAAGCTGAATCATACAGCCCTCTGAATCAGTGGCACTTTTCTAGAAATTTTGCAAAAATTTTATGAAAAACAAATGACTAAGTGAAAGCCTAGTTTCATGCCTAGGGCTTTAAAGGTGGTCTATGGAAGTGGGAAATTGGAAGCTCAAACATCGTATGTGCCCATATAAATCTACCTATAGGCTAATGTCTATTTGTGGGTAAGGGAATTTGGAAAGACAATCCAAAAAATTTAGCCATGTTATAGAAAAGATGAAGATAAAGCAACCAAGGGAAAAACACTGGAAATGTAAACATTATGAGATGTAAAGTAACTTTATTTTAACATTATTCGATGTGTTCACTTGTGTATTGCTGAAGGGAGAACTAGAATCTTAAAGAAAAAGTGATTGTTCCTGATAGAACAATAATTTATTGCAAAGTACAAAGCCTTATAAACACTACCCTTGCTGGAATATGATAAGATTTGTGTTTCATGATTCTTCATATTCATTTCTGCTTCAGAGTCAATCTTGAAATAAAAATAAGATAATTCCAGTTCATTTTCAGAGTCCTCTCAGTCCATCTGTGTCATTTCCCTGTTCCTGACCCCATCTGTGGATCCCATTGCTGTTATGATTCCAAGTGGATGGGAAACCATCTTCTTAGCTTTCTGTTGGGCGAGTTTGCATGTAATATTCAGTTTTGTTTGCTCTCTCTCTACTCTGTTTTAACCCAAGATTGCAAGCTGTATTTCTTAACAATTATTTATCAATTATAGAAAAAGTACTAGATGTTTTTGGCAATAACATAAGAGTAATGTAAATATTAAAGTTAAGTTAGAAATGCATTGAATTAAAAATAGTCTACGTAAAATTCCAATCTTATTGGGAAAATCAGACGTAATATAAAGTTCTACACATGAGTCATCTGTCATTTTAGATGGTGGAAGTTAATTTATAATGGAAGTTTGCATTTTATCAGAGGATGATCAAATCGCCGGCTTGCTGCCTTTGAAAGCCTTCTGATACTAACACAGTCTGCATAGGAGAAAAATGGGGGGAAGGAGGACTTTCTGGTGAGAGTAAAAATATAGAATTCAAGCCTACAAATAAAATTGAACTTGATTGTTTTCTGTGGATACTTTCTCACATTCTGGGTTATTTTTCTTTATAATATTTTGAAAGGAAGTAAGATATGCAGAGTGCCAAAGACAGCAACAGAAACCTCCCAGACTCCTGAGGCTTTAGGAACACCTGTCATGAAAGTGGATTTGGCTGACGTAGAAATCACAGTGATACAATATGAGTGTCTTTTATTTTTGACACTCTCTGCATTTATCAATTGCAAATGTACTGTGTATGCAGCCAGCAATTTGTCAAAGGGTATTGTGGAAATATGTCAGACCTAGATTAAAAGACCCTGTGTATAGAAAAGTTTTGTTTATCTGACCCGTATGCTCAGTCATCAAACGGGGAAATAAGAACAACAGGTTTCTAATCTTTCCTGGCCATTGAGAACAGGAGACTTCGTATATTGTAAAATGCAGATACATACTATCTAAAGTAATAATAAGGATTGTTTTCAGACCTACTCTTAACTTACTACAATTTAGACATTACCAGTAGAATTCTCTTCTATAGTTCCTATGAAGTCAATACCTCCTGTCTGTCTATACTGCATGCTTTACACTCAGGACTGGAGTCTAAATCCAAGCTGAACAATTTACTGCCATTATGATTTTAGGCAATCAGAATTAAGTTTTTCTTCCATAGCTCATAAACAAAAATAGTATCACTTAATGATTAGGCATAAAATTGTTGAGATGCAATATAAGAGAAATATTTTGTGTACATCCTAAAATTCTATATAGTTGATGTACACACACACACTCATACACATTTAGACATGCCATGTCATCTTTCCTATTTATCACTTTTGTAAACAAAAGTAGTTTTAATTTTTAAAAAGAAAATGATACAATATACATTACCTAAAAGTATTTTCATATATATATGGTCATGGTAGGTTTCCCTGACAGGCATGCCATTCAAATCTCTTGCAAGAATGTTTTTACTTTTTTTAAGTAATCAACCAACATTTATTTAGTTATACAAACTTTAAACTTTCTAATTTGTATTTTTTTATTTAATTGTAATTGACAATTGTATACATTTGGATGTTGCAATGTGAGTTTTTTTGACTTTTATTTTAGATTCAAGGGCTACATGTCCATGTTTGTTACAAGAGTATATCGTGTGATGCTGAGGTTTGGGGTACGATTGAATCTTTCATCCAGGTAGTGAGTATGGTACTCAAAGGGCAGTTTTCCAACCCTTTCCCCTTCCCTTGCTGTCCCCACTTGTAGTTCCCATTGTCTATTGTTCCCATATTTATGTCCAAAAAGTATGCTTTAAAAAACAATTCATCTCACATAGACTGTATTCCCTACTTTATGATCATTCAGTGTAGATGGAGTTTCCTTGATGGTGGCATTTAATTATGCTCACAAAGAAATATGATGAAAATTAAGGTTAAAAGAGAAAATATGTAAAAGGAATTTTCTTCATCAGGAACTTCAGTGAGGTAAGTATTATGCTGCAACAGCATGCAATCATCCAATATCCATGTTTGTTTTCTCCTTTCTCCCTCATTCTGTAATAATGAGAAAAAAGCAGACACGTGTGATTCCTAATCCAATTTAAAGTTTTGCCACCTGATGATGGATTGTTATTTCGAAACATGTTTAGCAAAGGACAGCAAATTGCACTCAGAATTATGTAATATTCACTGGAATCTGTGTTTCATTCTAAGTCGTTTTTCTCTCTGCAATTGCTCACTTGTTAGAAACAATGTCTGCCACTACTTATATACATAGAAGAGAGCAGCTAAGAGTAAGCATTAGTTCCACATCATTAATATGAGTATTAATAATAATAAAGGAAGGCCGGGCGCGGTGGCTCAAGCCTGTAATCCCAGCACTTTGGGAGGCCGAGACGGGTGGATCACGAGGTCAGGAGATCGAGACCATCCTGGCTAACACAGTGAAACCCCGTCTCTACTAAAAATACAAAAACTTAGCCGGGCGAGGTGGCGGGCGCCTGTAGTCCCAGCTACTCGGGAGGCTGAGGCAGGAGAATGGCGTGAACCTGGGAGGCGGAGCTTGCAGTGAGCTGAGATCCGGCCACTGCACTCCAGCCTGGGCGACAGAGCAAGACTCCGTCTCAAAAAAAAAAAAAAAAAAATAATAATAAAGGAAACCCTTTCCAAATGGGGATTTATGTTTGAGATTTCAGTATTTTGGTCCAAAGGAAGAAGAAACAGGAAAGTCTTTGAGTACTCTTTTCTCTACGGTTTTAATGATCCGTTAGGGGAGGGCGAGGCAATGAGAGACACGGAGAAGCAGGTGGAAGGGAAGTAAGGAGGGATGAGAAAAGCAGAGTATTGACTGCTCACTGCTGCCGCCCCTGTGTCCCCCCCCCCACCACCATTCTTAAAGACTAATCATTTGTCGCTTTATGGAAAAGAAACTAATGCATCCAGAGCAGAAAAGAATAAATAATGTACTTGCATCAGTTGTTTACTGCTGCGTGATAAAACATTCCAGGACATCTCTAGTCACATTGCGAAGGGTCAAGGACACACAGGGTCGTGTTCATTAAATGCTGTGATTGTGAAAATGTACCACAGATAACACATTTCCCCAAAATATTAACAAATGCAAAAAAGAATCGTCAATCTTTTTAATTTGAGAAACCTCTTTATTTGCAAAGAGTTCCAAAGCATAGTATTTTTAATCAAATAATTACTCTAGAACTTAACCATTAAAATAATCCCAAATATGAAATTAGCTGTTTTTCAATAGTGAATCTTGTATAAGGTAGAAAGACATTTATATTTGAAGGGTTAAAATTATTACCCCAAGTCCCCTAGTGTTTAATAACTTAAGGCATGGATTGGGGGAGAAAATTAACAATTTATGGTGCTAGACATGCCAACAATGATACAGTGGTAAGTTTTGATAGACAAGAAATTTTGTTAGATTCTGAAATATACATGACAATATATGTATCCTATCAACCTTATGAATGTGTCCTATTTGGAGGGAGAAAAGGTATTTAGGAGATAAATCTGACACAGAATTACTGTCTATTATTATAAATGTTAAATTAAAAAAATGTTTTCAAAATAAGAAAGGCATCTCTGAGTAAAATGAAATTAAGGCCTATTTTAAAACACTAAAATACCTACATTTTAATTTCCTAAACATATAATTTCTTTCTTTATTTGTGCAACAACTTTACTTGCTAATTATCAATGTTACAGGCTTCAATTAAAAAAGTAAAATTTAAAAAGAGCCTGTCATCATGAGAGTCACAGTTTAATAGAGTCAGGCAAGTAAATTAGTAAAATATGTCATGTCAGATGGTGAACGCCAAAGAGACAGCACAAGGAAGGGAGGAGGGAAGCTCTTCTGGTGGGGAGGTTTTGCGATTTTCAGTTGGGTGGTATGGGAAGATGTCACTGAGTAGATGGTATTTAAATAAAGAACTAAACAACTAAAAATCAGCCTTACTGTTCCCTGGGACAGTGAGCATTTCAGGCAGAGCTGGAAGAGCAAATCCAAGTAAGTGCCTGAGGTAGGCATTCATTGGCCAGGTTTGAGCTATAACAGGCCAGTATGTCTTGAGCTGAGTAACGCGGGGGATGTTAGTAGCAGATGACTCTGAGCAGGGAGCAGGCATAGAGGTAGGTGGATTGAATGAAACTACAATGGCTAGGTAAGTCTTTACAACAATTTTGGCTGTCATGTGATCGATGTGAGACGCTATCGAAGGGATTTGAGCACAGGAATGACATAATCTGATTTACATTTGAAAAGGATTATTCTAGTATTATGTTGAAAATAGGTGGTGAGTCAAAAAAGAAAGGAAGAAACATCCAAGCCAGTTAGGAGGCGATTAGAATAATCATATGAGAGACCATGGTAGCCTATGCCACAGTAATAGCAACAAAGGTGAAGTCATCTGGTTTTGGAAATATTTCGAAGGTTTGGAAGGAAGAGCTAATAGGATTATCCAGTATCTTGGATGTGGGCTCTATTAATCAACTTTAATTTATGCGGCCATGACAAACAAGCTCCAGTCTCCCCCCAGATGTCAGTAATTTACAACAATGAGCATTGATTCCTTGCTCAGGTTACATAAAGCAGCTGTGGGTCTGGCTCTGCTCACCTGAAGGTCAGCCTGGAGCTGTGACGTGTGCTAATGTTTACCATGCATCCTAGAATCCAGGCTGTGGGAGCAGTTTCTACCACAGAAACGCTCTCTTCATGGCACAGGGAGGGGTGCCATAGCCACAGTGGGCAATCTTCTTAAAAGTCCTATGGAGTCAAGGCATAAGTCACACCTGGTTACATTCCATTGCCCCAAGCAATGTGGCCAAGCCCGTGTGACTGCGTAGGGACAACCACTTCTCCTATGGGAGGTCTCTCAGGTCTCTTTTATCTGACAGAGAAGGGAGCAAGCATTTGGCAAACACAACACAATCTTCAACGTTGCAGAAAAGAGAAATCAAGGCTTTTCTCCTAACACACTAGAAAAATGAAGTCACTGTCCACCGAGATGGGAAAGACAGCAGGTAGAATAAGTTTAAAAGCAGCCAAAAAATTGATCATAATAACAAACTGTCATGTGATATTGGAATTATTTTAAACATTATCGTAAAAGATTTATTATAAGATGTAGCAAACCTAAGTTATCAAAGGTCTGATCAATTGTACAAATGACATGAAATAAGGTACTAGGTCATTTTCATTTGAAATGAAATAACCACCCAATTCAGAACAATTAACAGCGGGTAATGAAAATACATGTATTCATACATGTAGCCCATTTTAAAGTCATATAATTATTATTCATAGACCATCAGCTACATTTAAGGAATGGTGATATTCAGGCTGTCTTGTATTTCACATCTTTAAGTGTCATAAATATTTCCCTTTACTGTAGAAAAAGCAAACTAGTATAGAATAGACACAGAATAATTATCAACATATATATCCCTTGTGTAGATGTAGTATTCTGCAATCCCTGTGCAAGTCCTTTTTCACAATGATATATTATGTTTCTTACATCACTTAAGCTTCTGGTACATGGGTTTCTGAAGAATGAGGGAGGGTTAATCAGCTTTTGGCAGAGATCAGCAAAATTTGCAAGCATTTTAGCCTCTCCATCAAGACTTATAAAATATTTTGGAAACCACAGGACAAAAAACCAACCCATCCAAGCAGAAAATTAAAAAGCAATCTACCAGTTCAATGGAATTCAACCTTTGCTAGGCTGCAAATGCTGGTAAAATGGTTAAATATTCATTCATGATTACCCAGAGACATAAAGCTACTGTAGAAACATGAAAAAAATACATAGGCTATGGGCAGGGTGGGAAAGAAAACAGGGCTAAATTGTGCATTTTATGGGGCAGTGTTGCTTTCTTTTTAACTTGATTTCTATCAAGGTGCTGAAGAACTCTGAATTTAGATAAGATGAGGAAGAAGAGGGGGATCATCTCCCCAACTCCTGGTTTAAAAGGGACACTCTTTTTTTCTTTTTGCATTGAATTTCTGCCTAAAATTTCCTTTGATTATAGAGGCGTTCTCTTTTTCTCTCTTGAGAGTAAAATAGTCCTCAAAGTCACCAGTCATGGAAGCCAAGAAACGTCTGTTGTGCTGACTATTAATTTCCTAAAAGAAAAACAAAACAATAGTAATAGTTAAATAAGGCAAGACTGAGTTTATTAAGCCTGTTGTGGTAAAGAAGAACACTACTTGGACAAAGGAGTGGTTTGAAAAGGAAAGTCAGAGGACGGTGTTTGCACAGGTGCAGCTTCTGAGCTGAGTGATTTTTAAGGCGTCTTGCAAGACAGAGCACTGGATAAGGCCAGGCAGAGTTTAGAACTTAATACCTTTGGATTGGTGAGCACAGTGTGGCAAGAGTCTTAAAGTGATTATAAGAGCAAGGTCTTAATCTTGACAGCTAAGCTGTTTACTTGGTTCATGGACTTATATTCTAGAAGCAAGCAGTTAAATTAACTTTATTGGATTTGGTATTGTTTAACATAAGGTCAGAGAATGGTGTCCGTTTCAACGCTCAGTTGAGAATTTACCTATTCTGTGAAATTTTGGGAGAAAACTTCACCCAAGTTTAGAGATATCTGCTCCATGTCCCAAACTTCCCAGATAAGGAAGATTACTCTGGTATCATTCTCTGCCAGACATCACATCGAGAAATAACAGAAGCTGAAACTGGAATTACATTATAATCCATAAAAGGCTGATAACAATAAGAAGTATTACAATGACCCTGTCTTCTTCAGAAGATCCAATAACGAAGCTACGCAAGACTGCAGAAGCTACTTCCTCTGATTTCTTGGCTCCCATACCTATCATTTAATTCTCTTCTGGCCTATGAGCTCCAAAATGTGGCATAGATATTGACTCCAAAGACAGGAAGTGATTAAAATCTACCCCCATTGGTTAGAAGCTGGCCATTACCAATACTCCTGGTATAGCAAAATTTAAAAATACCTCAAACAATATGGCATGCAGTACTGCTCTTTGAGGGCTAACGCCAATTAAGGGATCTTGCGTACATCTGTTTCTTTTATTTTTAACTTACTATTAGAAAAACGTTAACTATATTTTTGAGGGGAAGTGTTGCCATTACAGAATGCGTGTTTCATTATGCACATCCTATTGGTGAATGATTTGCAAATCCTCATTTGACCTAGGGAGTGTTTGTCAAGCTTTATAGCCCCAAATTGCCATCAGGCAGATAACTTGTCTCTATCATTTGGATTTTTTGATGGCAATCTGTCTGACTCTAAGAAACCTGTGAAGCATAATTGTTCTGAAATATCTCCACTATTAATCCTTTTAGTCTCATTTTTCTCAGAACATACTGAAACAGAAATAGTCTATCACCTCTGCCTCCACCTGCTTCTCTTCTTCCTCCTTGCACTTCAGAGCTAAGGAATGAATACAGAATTGCTTCTGTCAGGAGGGTGAAACAATTATCCAGTAATTGCCCTGTCAAGGGTTTTGGTGAGAGAAGTATTCTGAAATCACAATATAATGCCAGTCTTATATAGGATTTCCTAACCAGTATGTTGCTCTCCCTACTGAATAAAATATACCTCATCCTACATTTCCTCCTTCAAGTCTAATAAGGAGAGCTCTATCTGGTCTATGGATTTAATACTTTAAGATAATTTACCTTGGACAAAGATCTTTGGAGAAGCTTCATTATATTTTGAAGTCATTAACATGACTCAAAAAAGTCCCCAGTTGAATCAAGATGAGGCATATGACAGTAGGCATCTGCAGATCACCTCTGCTCCTTAATTTTGCCTCTGTAGGAATATTCTTTACATTCATGGACTTCCATAGGCCTGATGTTTTCCTATTTTTGTTGTTATTCTGCTTCATTACTGCAAATGTCAGACCTCCAAGAGTGAGGTTATTAAACAGCAAAACACAGAGTGATGGGCATTTGTAAAAGATACATATCCAGAGAAGATGCTGCTCTCTCACTGCCAGGCATACAAGCTGAGGCTTCCTTCTTGTCACTGAAGAAGACAAGGAGACAAGAAGCACATTATGTCATAAAGACAATAGGAATCTTGCAAGTAACCTTTTCACCAGAAAACCTCTCATTTGCCCTGCCTTGCATATACTGTTCTTGAGTGATTTATTGCCAAAATATTCTTGAATTTCCCATATTGTTAATTTAATGTTCTTAGTAACAAAAACTAACCATGGGATTGATATAACAGAAAATTGCAGTCACCTCAGGGCAGAAATTATTATTTTAATCTACCCATGAAAAGAGACATTTTTTTTCAGGTGACTCAGGTCCTTAAAAATGAGGTGAAGTGTGCCTACCACAAGGTGTTGGCAAGACGGGGAAAGTCAGGCAGGGTGTTCAAGGAAATTAAACACATCCAGGTTCTTTATTCTACTGTCTTCTTGTTTAGTTCTTCTAAAAATCAGTTTTGGTGGGGAGATCTGGCAAATGTTTGTGTTCCGTTAGTTTAACATGATAGAGTGAGAAACATTCTGGCTGTTAGGCTGTAAGGGCAGTGCTGAGATTTGAAACAGAAACCACGATTTATAAAACGACTGCAACAGGACTTGTAAAACACATAAATTATAGCAAACCACACAAGAGTCACAGATGATCTAAGAATATCCTCTTTAACACCAGCTTATTTAGATCTACATGTTCCAAGGTGAGAACACAGATAAACCATCCAGCAGAAACCACCTAGACTTATGTTCTAAAGACAATGGTTCCAGTAAAGTCTCTTTATTTGAAAATTGAGACCAATCCCTGCTAAGGCCATTTTATCGTGTAATTTTGGCCCATAAACTCTAAAGGTATCCTTCCCTGACCCTCTCCTTTACAGACCCCCCTTACTTCCCGTGATACGCATTCTCCCTGTCAAGAATTTTAATAAGGCTAACTTTATAATGGTGTTGGTTGCTCTTAGCTGGAAGGCTTTGACTTAAAATACTGGAAGGATTAGAGAGATAACTATAAGTAAAAAATCATCTAAGTTATGATAAATAAGCTGTTGAATTATATGATTTGTTTCTAGGATTTTTCTCTAAATACGTATTAAATCAAGCTTTCTCCAATTTGGAGCTAAGTAACAATATCTTTTAAAGCCCCTCTATAGAAACAGAGAGTAGAATGGTGGTTACTAAAGGCTGGGAAGAGGGGATGGGAGTTGGGGAGATGTTGGTCAAAGGATACAAAATTTCAGTCAAATAAGAATAATAAATTCAAGAAATGTACCACATGATGACTGTGGTTAATAATAATGTAGTATTCTTGAAAATGGTTGAGTAGATTTTAAGTGTTTTTGCCATGAAAAATGATAAAACTCGGTGGAGGGCACCTGTAGTCCCAGGTACTCGGGAGGCTGAGGCAGGAGAATGGCGTGAACCCGGGAGGCGGATCTTGCAGTGAGCCGAGAGCCAGCCACTGCACTCCAGCCTGGGCGACAGAGCGAGACTCCGCCTCAAAAAAAAAAAAAAAAAAAAAAAAAAAAAAGATAAAACTACATCAGATAATGAAATGTTAATTACCCAAATGTAACCATTGCACTATACATATACGTATATTAACATAGTGTTGCACTTAACAAATAATTTTTTATTTAAGAAAAACTCTCCAGGTGATTCTAATGTGCAACCAAATATGAGAAACTATAAGTTAAAATATTAACATCTTTCAATAAAACATTTTTAAAATTACATTATAAATTACATATATAAAATGGATAGGTCCATGGTGAGTGACTTTGACATACATAAACCTCAGTCAAGGTATACTCCATACCCAAGAACGTTCCCTCATTCCCCTTTCCATTCTGGCCCCTACCATAAGCAAGCATTGTTTTTCTAGCACCATAGATTAATTTTGCCTGTTCTTGACCTTCATGTGACTGAAATCACACACTACAGTGGTTGTTCAAGATGACTGACATGAGATCCAAAAATGTCAACCTAGAATGAAAGAGCTTCAGCTTTGAGAAGCTCTTCAGATACATTTCTCTGTAACGCCCTAATTTTCTACTTGAGATCAACAAGATCACATAGCAAGTTAATGGCATAGTTGTGAACAAATTCATTGTTTCGTAAACCCTCTTTATTGATATTCCTTCTATCATTCATCAACATGTTGATAAATAGCAACTAAACTATAAACTTCAAAATATATCCAAAAACCCCAGTTTCTACTGTTTCTACCTTAGTTCAGGCCTGATGGAATACTTATCTAAACTATTTGGACAAACTTCCAGACTGGTCTCTGTCTTTAGATTCTTATTTATTTATTCGTTTATTTAAAAACCACTCCTTGGGAATTCATAGCTAATGAACCTCATTTTGCAGTCCACTCCTGACTTTATTACACAGATCTGATTATGAAGTCTTCATTGGTTTTAATTATCAGGGTTACAAATATGTGGGCTGCTGACTAAATGCAATCCACAGAGCTGATTTTTCCTTCTCATAAAATTAGTTGAAAAATTAAATTACTTGCTAATAATTCAAACTGGGACAATTCTGAGTGATATTTTAGTATCCTGAGTTTTCTTGAAACAGAAGAATGTCTAATAACACTGAGCTCTCACTTTTCTTCTGTAATCACTGGAAACTGAGGAGTGAATATGTTCTTTAGTTTATTACAGCCACAACCAGTGACTCACTGTGTTTCTGACAATGTGGCCACATGCAGCCATGCTTCATTTATCTGTGTCACCTTCTTACCTATTTAGGCATTTTACATTTTCACCCGAGTTTTCTGAGATAAAGTCTAAATTGCTTGTCCAGGTAAGTGAGGACTTTGCCTTTAAAAGCACATTTTCCACTACATCTTACTGAATTATATCCAGTCTAAAATAATTGTTCTTCCCTGAGTAACGAAATATGAATGATAACACTATTTTGATTGGAAATTTAACAATTTTGCTTTTCTTCTCTTTTTTTTCCCCTCCATAGAAATAAGGCATACTTACATTTTCCCTTACTTCTTGGGATGGCTTCCTCACCCCCCATGAGAAAAGATAACTAGGATCTCAGTTGATTAGGCTTTAAACTTAATAGGAAATTTGAGTCTATATTTAAAGAACAAGAAAAGCCGGGACTTTACCACAAGAGGCAGAGTTGAAGGAGTTGATATTAAGCAGGTTGTGTTCTTTTGCGAAGTACTGAGCCAGGCTCTAGTAGACCAATAGTAAAAATGTGGTTCTTGCTAAGGAAGATTGCCAACCAGTCTCAGAGACAGAGAAGTCACTAGATAGTGTTGACAGTATAGGAATCGTCACAGGGTACTCTTGTAGCATAGGAGCAGTATATACTAGGGGACCTGCCCTCTGGACTAGAGGAAGTTATTTCTAAGTTTCTGAAACTTAGGTCTGAAGAACTAGTACATATATGAATAAGCAAAGCAAAAAGGTGTTTAGGCAGGGGAAATCGCAAAGATAAACAGATAGGGCACCGATTCAAGGTATCTCTGGGGTAGTTTACCATAGTCACAGAGAAGCTCAGGTAGGAGGGAGTATGGGAAGGCAGTGATTAAGGGATTTGGAGAAAAATTGAGTGGGACAGAGGTAGGGGATGAAATCATTAGCCCTTGCATTTTATTCAGTGTAATTTTCTTTCTTTCCTGAGGGAGTGGGAGTTATCAAAATATTTTTTGGAGAAGTGTGAGATGACAGATTGTAATATCAGGTACCGTGAACTGTTCCAAGTTCTCTTTGTAACACAAAAAACAAAAACTGATTTATTCAGAGTTTATTTTTTTTAATACTTTAAGTTCTGGGATACATGGGCAGAACATACAGGTTTGTTACACAGGTATACACTTGTCATGGTGGTTAGCTGCACCCATCAACCCATCATCTACATTAGGTATTTCTCCTAATGCTATCCCTCCCCTAGCACCCCACCCCCCGACATGCCCCAGTGTGTGATGTTCCCCTCCCTGTGTCCATGTGTTCTCATTGTTCAACTCCCACTTATGAGTGAGAACATGCAGTGATGGGTTTTCTCTTCCTGTGTTAGTTTGCTGAGAATGATGGTTGTCAGCTTCATCTATGTCCCTGCAATTACTAAAAAGTCAGGAAACAACAGATGCTGGAGAGGATGTGGAGAAATAGAAATGCTTTTACACTGTTGGGAGTGTAAATTAGTTCAACCATTGTGAAAGACAGTGTTGTAATCCTCAAGGATCTAGAACCAGAAATACCATTTGACCCAGCCATCCCATTACTGGGTTTATACCCAAAGGATTATAAATCATTCTATTTTAAAGACACATGCACATGTATGGTTATTGCAGCACTATTCACAATATTCAGAGGTTTTATGGTAATACTGGTAAACAAATATAATAAATAGATTTTTAAAATGAAAACAATGGATCATGGTATATTCTATCTCGTACGATCAGAATTCATTCAGAAATGGGCTTCAGGGGGGATTGTGGTATTCAGAGAAGGCTTTATATAAGAAATGGAACATCCTCCCAAAGGAAACATGGATGTTGAACTACAGTGAGATTTAGGGTAAACCATTTCAAGTTGAAAAGTGTGAGGCCATGGTGTGTGTGTAGCTTAGAGGGGAGACTGATGTTGGGAGATTCTGAGATGTGACTGATAGCTATGACAAGACAGTAAGTTTGAAATTGATTTGGTAGAAAATTTCCGATTCTTCTTAAGCAGGAGAGTGGCCTGATGAAAATAATGTTTGCATTATTGCGTGTGGCATTCAAGTTTTCTAGAATGCAAAGATCGGTATTAGCAAGAGCTTTGGATGGATAGCAAGATACAAAAGACTGAAGAACTGAAGGCATTGCAGGGAAAACAATGTTTCCAGAGTTGAAACCTGAAGCTCGGGTCTCCAAATCACCTTCCCTGTAGGAGGAGTGAGGAAATCGGCTTTCCTTGTAATGGAGCTGCCTCCCCTTCTATTCCTTCTCATTGGTACTGTCTAAGTTATACTTGGTCTCAGAAATTATCACAACAGGTTGTATTACTCCATTCTCATGCTGCTGTAAGGGCACACCCGATAGTGGGTCGTTTATAAAGGAAAGAGATTTAATGGACTCACAGTTCTGCATGACGGGAGGCCTCACAATCGTGGCAGAAGGTGAAGAAGGAGCAAAAGCACATCTTACATGGTGGCAGAAAGCAGAAGTGCTGAGCAAAAGCCCCTTATCCAATCATCAGATCTTGTAAAAACTCACTTACTATCACAAGACCAGCAGCACTGGGGTAACCACACCTGTGATTCAATTACTTCCCACCAGGTCCCTCCCACGACACATTATAATGGGAATTATAATTCAAGATGAAATTTGGGTGGGGACACAGCAAAACCACATCACAGGTCATTCGAATAGTAATAGGTATCTCTGTTGATGTATCTGCCTGGAACAGAGAGGGAGACAGGCAAGGGAGTCATTTAGGTCATAGGTGCTTAGCGTGACTTCTCAGCCACAGTCTAAGTTCAGGTGTGTCCAAAGGCCTGAAAGCCCAAATTTCACAGGTGGACAGGATGTTTAGGTTTGCTAGGACTTATCCTAATCCCAATGGCATCTTTGTTTCTCATAAGAATCTAGTATTCTTATAATTTTTCTATTATTTTGAAATCTTAATTAACTTTAGTGTGTAATTATAAATTCATGTGACCTTGAACTGTAATTTTTATTATGTTTCTTCTTAATTTACACATTTTAAGCCATTTTTTTTTAATTTTTCTATTTTATTTTATTGTGGTAAGAACCCTTAACTTGAGATCTATCCTCTTAAATGTTTGAATATACAATGCGGTAGTGCTGACTAGAGGCACAATATTACACAGCATATCTCCAGACCTTACTTTGCACAACTTAAACTTTACACCTATGTATTGGAAACCACCATTATGCTCTTTGATTTGGCTATTTTAGAAACCTCCTCCAGGTGAAATCATGCAGGATTTGTCTTTCTGTGACTGGCTTATTTCATTTAGTATAATATCCTCAAGATTCATCCACGTTGCATATTGCAGAATTTCCTTTTTTTTTTTTTTTTTTTTTGAGATGGAGCCTTGCTCTGTCACCCAGGCTGGAGTGCAGGGGCACGATCCCCACTGACATATATTGCAGAATTTTCTTTATTTTAAATCTGGATAGTATTCCATTGTGTGTATATGCCACATTTTCTTTATCTGTTCATCCATTAATGAACATTTAGGTTGTTGAATGTTGCTGTGATAAACATGGAAGTGCTAATATCTCTTCAAGATGCTGGTTTTAATTATTTTGGATAGCTATCCATGGTGGGATTGCTTTATCATGTGTTTTTATTTATTTTTTATTTTTTAAGGAATCTTTATACTGGTCTCCATAACAGCTGCACCATTGTGCATTCCCACCGACACCATGCATGGGTTCCATATCCTCACAGACACTTGCTGCCTATTGCATTTTTTTCAACTTTTGTTTTTAAGTTCAGGGGTACATGTGTAGGTTTGTTACATAGGTAAATTTGTGTCATGGGGTTTTTTCATACAGATTATTTCATCGCTCAGGTATTAAACCTGGTACTCATTGGTTATTTTCCCTGATCCTCTCCCTCCTTCCACCCTCCACTCTCTGAAAGGCCCCAGTGTGTGTTATTTCCCTCTATGTGTCCATGTGTTTTCACCATTTCACTCCCACTCATAAGTGGGAACATGTGGTATTTGGTTTTCCTTTTCTGTGTTAATTTGCTAAGGATAATGTCCGACGGCTCCATCCACATCCCAGGAAAGGGTATGATTTTGTTCTTTTTTATGGATGCATGGTATTCCTTGGTGTATGTGTACCCATTTTCTTTATCCAGTCTATCACAGATGGGCATTTAGGTTGATTCTAGGTTTTGCTATTGTGAATAATGTTGCAAAGAACATACACCTTTGACCCAACAATCCCTTCACTAGATATATACCCAAAGGAACATAAATCATTCCATTATAAAGGCACATGCCCTTTGCTTTCTTCATAATCGCCATCCTGAGAGAAGTGAGGTGATGTCTCATTGTGATTTTGATGTGCATTTCCCTGATGACTAGTGACACTAAGCAATTCTTCACAGGCCTTTTGGCCCTTGTGTGTCTTCTTTGGATGAAAGTCTGGTCAAGTCCTTAGCTCACTTTTGTTAATGTGATTATAAAGTTCTGTTATCATTGTTGTTTTTGTTATTGAATTGGAGTTTCTTATATATTTTAGAGATTAATCCCTTATCAGATATAAGATTTGGAAATATTTTCCCATTCTCTCGGTTTTTTTTCATTTTGTTGATTGTTTCCCTTGCTGTACAGAAGCTTTTTAGTTTGATGTATTCCCACTTGTCTATTTTTGGTTATGTTGCCTATACTTTAGGTGTCAGAGTCATGAAATTATTGCCAAGACTAATGTCATAAAACTTTTCCCATATGTTTTCATCTAGGAGTTTTATAGTTTCAGGTCTTACATGTGGGACTTAATCCATTTTGAATTGATTTTTGTATGTGTGGTATAAGAGTCCAATTTCCTTTTTTTTTCTTTTTGCATGTGGATGTTCAGTTTTGCCAACAACATTTGTTAAAGAGACTATCTTTACCCAATTTCCTATTTTTGACATCAAGCCATTTTAACAAGAATTTTAACAGTATGCATTTTATGAGAGATGCATATGCTTAGGATGAACAGTTTAAATTACTAAATAGATAGCACATGCCAGATTAAGTTCTGTTATGTCTTTACTGTAATTCTTTGACATTTTTAGTATTTCAATTACAGATACATTCTAATTTTGATTTAATTCTGCCAGAGCAAAATGTATCTTATTTGTTTATATTGAATCAATATTAAGGAAATCTTTACATGAAAATATGATCATATATTTTAAATATCTGTACCTTAAGGAAAATACAATTGTATGTTTATTTATTGAAAACCTTGTGTATTATTAGGAAATATTAGTAATTATTTTGATTAATAGTTGACTAAGTCACTTGAACCCCTGACTGTGCCTGTCAGATTGTGGAATACACATATATCTATTTGCAGACTCTCTGGCATAAGGGCTATGACAAAAATAATTATTTAAAAAAACGATTTTGAGTTTCACAGAAGGAGGCTATTATTTCTATAAATTCATGTTTATGTGACTTTGAAGTAGATTCAAACAAATGTTATTAATTTAGATTTATCCTGTTAATCTAGAGACATAGCACACTGATCTTTCCCAAGAAAGAGTGAAAGATTGAAAGAACATCAATAAGCAAAATAATCATTGGCTGAAAACTCTTTGCCCTGAGAAGCAGAAACCTGTCAAAGTACAACGCAACCATATATCAACCTCCCTGTCAAGGGCATCACACCTGCAGTAGAATCAACACTATAACAGGTTGAGGATGACCTCAATGCTGTGCTATTGATTTAGTCTCCATGTTGTTATTAGTCTGATATTCTAAGGTTCAACGAATTTGATCCACATAAAGTAAGTATCAAAAAGAAAAGCATGGAACCTAAAAAACTCCAGTCAAAAGCAATCACTTCTAGGTTTTCAAACATCCAAATTAAAGGGCTTAAACTTGGATTGATGAAACTTAGGGGAACGGGACTAGTAGATTTGATAATTGTGTTATTTGAAGATCTATTGAGTTTTGTGCAAAACTTCATGACTGATAGAAATAAGTTATGCCCCCATGTACCTAAGGGTCACCAATCTGCAACCTACAAGTAGGGTGACCTGATTTGCCTGAGACTCTTCTGGTAACCAAACTCAACTCATCATTGACATTAAAATGAGAACTTTTAAAATACAGATTCTATTGGCAGCAACTCAGAGTTACAGAGTCTAACTTTATAGCAGTGAAGTCCATTAATCTGTTTTTTTTGTTTGTTTTTTTCATCAAGTACCTGAGATGGTTCTGATAATATGGGTGCTTGGGAAACTCTTCTCTGAAAAACATAGTTCCTTATTTGGAAGCATTGCTGCTTAAATAAAATATGTGTATGTGTGCACACATGTGTGTGTCTATTTCTCCCTTTCCTTTTTCCAAAATGCCAACAATTATTTCCCTGTGTATTATGACTGTAACTTGTACAGTTACAATGTTTGTATGTATCACAGTTGATTCTACTTAAGTATTAAGACGTTTTATGTACTAGACAAGAACTTCTTTAAGAACTTATGTTCTCTCTCTCTTGCTATTCGCAATGATCAGCACAGAGCCTGTATATAGAGGATATTCCATAAATAAGCTAATTAATAAGACAAGACACTTGGAACCATTCAGATTTTTAAACCTGTTCTACAGGACATTGAAGAGAAATATTCAGGGGATGCTTCATGAATGAAGTGACACCTGAAGAGAATCTGAAATACACTAAGGCCCAGACCATGGTCCCCTTGCTTTATGAACATCCTGGCATTCTCCCGACATTGCACATGCATGCAATGCGCTCAGCCTGAAAAGCCTTTCCTCTGATAAATGCATGTCTGGCTCCCTCACTCCTTTCACTCTCTTTATATCTTCATTCCAAAGGCCACTTTCCAGTAAAGGCTTACTTTGCCACACTGTCTAAAATTTTACCCCTCCTCTCCAAAACTATTTCATAGTCCCAGTTGTACTATGTTATTAAGGCCTTTTGCAGTGGCCTTAATAACTTAATGTTATTAAGTTATTAACATATCTCTTAATGTTATTAAGAGAATGCAGTGGTGAAAAAGTAATTGTGGTTTTTGATAATTGGGAATATTATTTTCTCTCTACTGGAGAGAAAGCTCTTTGAGACATGTATTTTAGTCTCTTCTGTTCACTGTTATATTCCCTCATATGTCAGTATCTGATACATAATAGGTACTCAGTAAATATTTGTCAAATACATGAATATATGAAATTATGTTATGACACTATTTGAAATCATTCTAATTGTATTTGAAATACTAGGACATATATTTATGTCTATTCTTGAATCATAACATGTAGCAAGTCTATAGAAAACTCCATTCTTTTATTTCTTATATAATCCATATATTGGATTGTTCTTTTGAGCTCTGAGAATATCAAATTAAAAGTACTGATGTAAACACTAAATAGTTTCTATCGGTACCTTTATTTGTTTTGAATATTTCTCACTTAATGTTTAGTGTTATACATATGCCAAGAAAAAAATTAAGTAAAATAGATAAGTGTTTTCCTATAATTCATCCTAATTATTCACATTTAAAAGTTAGAAGGGACTTAATTAGATGCACTTTTTATCTATTTGTAGATAAGAAAGGCCAATTTGCATTCTCTTCAAGGAAAGAATCGGTATTCATAAAAGTTGGACTCGCAATTTCATTTAAATTTGAAAGAAAATGAAAATTAATCCAACATAGGATATTATAAAAAGATTACTATGCGAATATATTTTTAAAAGTTGCTGTATCACATGGTGAACATTTTAATGGAACATTCTAAAAATGTTGAGGTTTTGTTTTAAAAAAAAAAAAATACATTCATATGTAAGTGTGAGCTCTTCTCACTTCCATAATAGAAGTGAGAATTATGCTGTCTGCGTTCTCATGACCGGCATAGTTCTCCACAAGTGCTGACTTTAATAGGTGAATATAAAATTATGTGATTTCTTCTTTTTTACTGACATGAACATTATTACTGTGCCTTTGGTTTAAATAAATACATGAAATGTTTGAACACACACACACAGCCCCATATAAAACAGTTAAAAAGTTGTTCTTTTGGGCATTCCATCTGTTGGTCAGATACCTGTATTAACACCGCTTTGTCTCCCTCAAGCAGATGAGAATGCAGTGTGACTAACATTGAATCGAAGGCCAAACAGTACCTGCAAACCACTGGAGCCTTGCTGGAACCATTTGAGGCCACGCTCTGACCTCCTGTCTCGGCATATAGCTTTGCCAGTGCTTTTACTCTGAACTAGTGAGATCTGAAACCCCTAAAAAACACTCATTGTATAGTTTCTAACAACAGTATTTGTCTTTTGTGTGGAAATCATTTTTCAGCCTCCAACCCTTAGATTGGGTTCATGTGGATTCCAAAATAAGTTGTCTTGAAAAATATTTTTCTCCATAATAATTAAAACCCATATCCACACATTTTTGGTAACTATTTTTTTTACAATCCTTCGTATTAAGAAAATTGTAATACTTTTTAAAAATTATATGCTTAGCCATCTGTATGTCTTTCTTCTACAAATTCCTTAGAAGTCCCACGTATTTTTTTCCGAAATCTTCTCTATTCTCTCTTAGTTTGTTGTGTTATAGTGTACATGGAGATGAAGGATGGTATAATGTTTAAAAGATTTTTGGCTCTGAGGAGTGTTTGTTTGGCTTATTTGCTTTTCTGCAGAGCAGTGGACACAGCTCCCAGGCTGGCAGTGCTACCAGCTCTTGCTATTATTCACTCTAAACTCGGTGTGCAGGGTACCGACCTCAGACAGCTGTCCAGGCAGGTGGTGTGCACTGCACAGAGTCCCTGAGGTAAGGCAGTGTAAGAGCCAGCAAGACCTTTTTAACAAAATAGGCATTAGCCAGGGTGAAATGGGGAAATTGCATGTATATAGCATTTGAGTGTCCACAAGTTGCATTTCACCTCCTTTTTTCTCAACGAACCTCATCATCATCCTGAGATCTACTTACGTATTATTTGTCCCATTTTCCAAATAAAGAAAATGGGGCTAAGAGAGGTTAACTTATTTGCCAAATAAGAGATAGCGGATGAAATCCTCTTGCTACAGGTTTCTTACTCTTCCCTCAGCAACTCAGCCTCTTCTATTGCTCAGAGCAGGCATCGTGGAGTGAATGGCACAGATCCCTCCATTCATGAGTCCCTCCTTCCCACTTTCTCCTTCAAGGAGCACTGGTACAGTCACCTGAAAAGCTAAAGGCACTGTGTGACAACTGCTACATCAGCAATTCCAGACACACCTTCCCACACCATCTCACCTCCACCTTGAAAAGAAACCTTTGCTTTAGATTAACATTAAGTCATGCATTAGACTAACGTACAACTTTATTTATCATCTATCTCTCTATATATCTATATATCTATCTATCTTTTATTCTATCCATCTATCATCTATTCTGTATCATCTACTTATTGAATTATCTATCTAATCTTCTATCTTATCTACTTATCGATCTATCCATCTATCTATAAACTATTCTGTATTATCTATATATCTATATATCTAATCTTTTATTCTATCCATCTACCTAATCTTCTATCTCATCTATTTATCAATCTCTCCATCTATCTATAATCTATTCTGTATCATCTATCTATCTATCTATCTATCTATCTATCTATCTATCTATCTCTATCCTATATCACTTTTCAACACCTAATTCACAAAAAAGAAGCCACAAGGAAGATTGTAGACTGTAGGAGAGGTACACTTATATGTGTAAACATTTAGAGAACAATAAGAGACTACAAAACAGTATTGTGTTTAATGAAATCACCATTCAAAAAAGTATATGGGTGAGCAAGTGGTACCACATCTGAGGAAAAGTTGATTATGTGGTAGAAAAACAGAGCCTTTGGCATCAGAAGGACTGAGTACAAAGCTTGGCTCTGCCAATTAATATTGGGTGACTTGGAAGAACATGTCTAACTTCTTCAACATACACATCTTATTTTTGTCTTGTGAAAGGGATGGTTATAGACTCTTCTAATAGAAGTGTTACAAAGACTAAGTGATTAATGTTGTCTGTAAAGCTGAAGCTCAGTGCCTGGCATACAATACACTCTCAAAAAAGAGAGCAGGTTTCCACACTTGTAATTCTTAATAAGCTTCACTAAATAGCAATGTCTAATTATTTTGTTACATAGCAATATTTTGTAGGCAATGTTGATTGGATTTCAACAAATATTATTTCAACAAATACATAAAGAAATGGAATATTTCACTGTTATACTTTTTTTCTAATGTATAATCTCAGTCTTTTTATTTTCTCAAGTAGTAATTAAAACTTGCTTTGAAAAATACCAGTGTAACCCAAAACTACTGTATTCCTTTAAAGTACTTAGAATAAGGAGGGGACAGCAAAACACCACAGAAAGTATAGGGGATTGCATCCCAGACAGACGTGGTCTTGGCTTCCGGGTCTGCCGCTTGGTAGCTGTGTGACTTTGGATGAATTGCTTAATCTCACCTTGTTTTAAGTGAGATAAAAATGGGGAAAATAATATTTACCTCACAGTTCTGATAGGAGGGGTAAAAACATAACACGTGTAAATTATGTAGAACAACATATTATGATAGGTGCCTAATAAATATTAATTCCCCTTCTTCTCTTTATTTTAATTTATTTTACTTCTCTATCCCCAATCTTCTGATCATAACACCTCCAGGGACAAAAGAAGCAAGGCAGAAATACTAAGACAGTTAAGAAGAGTCAGTGAGAAAAACTCATATAGAGAAGACAAGATTGTTGAAAATTCTGATCATTTCACTGAAACTGATGTTTGCTTGAAACAAACATTACAGATAAGAATGGCTGCCGTGGTTTATTTAGGAAACAAAGCTTAATATTTACAGGGGCAAAGAGGGCAGCATAAGAATGAAAAGAGTTAGTGAAATCTGACCTTTGGTGAGCTGGCACCATTTAGTAAATCTCTCTTTCCTTGGTGAAAGGGATTAGCTTCCAGTACAGTTAATTCCACATGGAAGAGAAATATGGGAGCTTTAGCCCTGAGGGATATTCCTCTACAAGCCTAGGTTCTTTTCAGATTATTCTGGTTGATTAAACACACAGGGAAATAACCCTTTTAAAGTTGTACATATATTAAGAATTGGAGTAGGCATATGAGCATCACTGTACAACCGACAAAACATATTTCAAAGCAACATACAATTTAAATTAATGTAGTTGTACACAATAATGATTATTTTCCAAATGATCTATTTGATTAGTATATATGCTTTCTGACTCTTCTGCCAACAGTGCCGTTAGCTGTAAGGGAAGGATTGTGGACTAAACTCACTCCTGATATTTAGATTATGAAAGGAAAGAAGCTATGGAGAAGGTAAGAAAGGAATTTTAAAAAGGAGAGGACTAAGAAGACAGGGGCAGTATGTACTATATTGTTACCCTCCCAGGCTGGAGGTGTGGAAAACTATGATAAACGGCTAATGATCATTTTTTGATGTTCGTTATTAGAAGCAAGGGAAAGAAAGGTAGCAAGTGAATCACCCTTTATACTCTAAGGTCTTTCCAGAAAAGTTGTGCCTTTATAATTAATTCTATTGTATATTAGACTATACAGTTAAGTGTATATACCAAATTTCTTTGGTAAAATGTCTAGAATTAAAGACTTTTAGGGCTGATAAGAGGCCTAATAAGTCATATAGTTTAGAATTCGCAGAAAGTTAAAAGCCTTATGAGAAATTTCCATTAGCTCAAATCAGATGAGAATAAAACTAGATCCTACATGTCTTAATATTCAGTCTAGGAGACTTGCCAGTACCCAATGCTTCTTTATTGACTGATTAACCACTTTCTAACTCACTGATTAGGCAAACCAGAGTATTTATATGCTCCCTGTGTGTGATTGTCTAGGTTGCAAGTTGGCCTAAGCTAATTTCGTTGTTTACAATTGATACATTTATTTTGGATACCTTTGGTAGCCTTTTGTTAGAGGTGAGTGTTACAATTCTATTTCCTGATCACACTATCATCTCATGTTCAAATGAGGGAAAAATCACAACAATCAAATTCTACAACATTCTCAAACACTTATTAGCAATGAAACAGAAAATGTCATACCATCTACCCTGTAAGTTTAATTAAGTCTCAACCTTTGTGTTTTTGAGCACTGTGACAAACTCCGGGCATGACAGTTTCACTTAGACAGATGTGACAGTTTTCTATTAGCAGGACCTGGTTACCTTGTAGCTGGAATCAGACCAAAGCATCTTCTGGAAGAGTTGCTCATAGGACCTGTGAGCATTCGTAGCCCGAGGCACCAGGGAGAAGAGTGGAAGTGACACTCTAGGTGCTGGGACACGCTGTGCACATGACAGAGGCCCCACGTGGTATCTTAGCAAGTCCACATGTTTTATGTCACTCATGAAACATTTCAGTAATGAGAAATCATTGCCCCTCTGCATGATGATAATGAAGATTTTGAAGGTTATTAGATTTCAGCATAGTTGATGGATTATAAGAACCACATCTGGCATGTACTTTATTTTTAACACCACTTTATTTGGGTATGATAGGCATATAAAAACTTTACATATTTAATGTATCCAACTCAACAAAGTTGGAGATAAGTATGGACCCTTGAAACCATCACCACAATCTGTCATAACCCTATCCATCAACTTCAACAGTTTCCTTCTTCCTTTTGATTTATTTATTATTATTATTATTTGGGGGGGGAAATAAGAACGTTTAATATAAGAGCTACATTCTTAGCAAATTTTTAAGCACAAAATACAGTACTGTTAACCCAAGGTGGATGCTGTATCTCTAAGACTTATTCATCTTGGAAAACCAAACTTTGTATTCTTCTTCTTATTATTATTATTATTATTAATTTTTTTTTTTTGAGACAGAGTCTCGCTCTGTCACCCAGGCTGGATGTAATCTCCAGTGGCGTAATCTCCACTCACTGCAAGCGCCTCCTCCCGGGTTCACGCCATTCTCCTGCCTCAGCCTCCTGAGTAGCTGGGACTACAGGCGCCCGCCACCGCGCCCGGCTAATTTTTTGTATTTTTAGTAGAGACGGGGTTTCACCGTGTTAGCCAGGATGGTCTCGATCTCCTGACCTCGTGATCCGCTCGTCTCAACTAACACTATCTTCTCCCATATCTCTCCTGACCCCACCCCTGGCAACTACCATTCCACTCTTTGCTTCTAGAGTTTAATTACTTTAGAGTCATCACTTAAGTGGTACCATGTAGTATTTGTTCTGTGTCTGGCTTCTTTCACTTAGCACAATGTCTACCAGGTTCATCTCTGTTGCCTGAGTGTGGGATTTTGATTGACATCTCAGATCCTGACATTTTCTGCAGTATGTTTTTGTTTGTTTGTTTGTTTGTTTGTTTGTTTTTGAGACGGAGTCTCACTGTGTCTCCCAGGCTGGAGTGCAGTGGCGTGATCTCGGCTCACTGCAAGCTCCGCCTCCCGGGTTCACGCCATTCTCCCGCCTCAGCCTCCCGAGTAGCTGGGACTACAGGCGCCCGCCACCACGCCCGGCTAGTTTTTTGTATTTTTAGTAGAGACGGGGTTTCACCATTTTAGCCAGGATAGTCTCGATCTCCTGACCTCGTGATCCACCTGCCTCGGCCTCCCAAAGTGCTGGGATTACAGGCTTGAGCCACCGCGCCCGGCCAGTATGTTTATTGTATTAGAGTTTTTCAAAGATTTGCCAACTGTCCCATAAAACTAATATGCATTTAAAATAATTTTTTAAAAATATACCAAACAACAAAGTTTGAGTTGGGCAGGAAGAATACTGCACAGCAGGATGACTATAGTCAACAATAATATATTGAGTATTTCAAAATAACTAAGAGAGTAGGTTTCGAATACCTGACCATCAGTTCACATTGTGCGTGTGCGCACACACTATATATGTCTGTCACATTGTGCCCCATAAATGTATAGAAATGTATATAATTTATCAATTAAAATAATATTCATTTGGCCGGGTGTGGTGGCTCATGCCTATAATCCCAGCACCTTGAGAGGCCGAGGGGGGCAGCTCACGAACTCAAGAGATCGAGACTCTCCTGGCCAACATGGTGAAAACCTGTCTCTACTAAAAATACAAAAATTAGCTGGGCGTGGTGGCACGTGCCTGTAGTCCCAGCTAATTTGGCCAGGCACAGTGGCTAACGCCTGTAATCCCAGCACCTTAGGAGGCCGAGGTGGGCAGATCACAAGGTCAAGAGATCAAGACCATCCTGGCCAACATGGTGAAACCCTGTCTCTACTAAAAATACAAAAATCAGCTGAGCATGGTGGCACGTGCCTGTAGTCCCAGCTACTCGGGAGGCTGAGGCAGGAGAATCACTTGAACCTGGGAGGTAGAGGTTGCAAGGAGCCGAGATCACGCCACTGCACTCCAGCCTGGCAACAGAGCGAGACACCATCTCAAAAAAAAAAAAAGATATATGTATATATAACAAAACAGAGAAATCGAATTATTTTATTTCCTACGTATAAGGCATTATATAAATTAATATGGAAAGTGCCTGTATAATAGAATATTTTTTGAATATCATAAGTTTGATATTTATTTCAATCATATTTTGGACATATTTCAGCCTATTGCTAATCATCCATTCTCCTTGTTTCATGCAGTGTCAAAGACCATTTCATTTTGCTTTGGATAAATAAGTTTTATTTGATGAATGCTGTTGTCATTTAAATTACATACAAAAAAAATGGCACAATTATATTAAATAGATGGAACTTAAATGCCCCTTTCCTTCCTACACACCCACACACATTTACATATCTATACCTTTTCATGTCAATTCGTCCCACAAATTATAATTTTAGCCATTTTTTCTGTATTTAAAATGAATAATTATCTTTCATCAGTTAAAACACTTTTATTTGCTTGCAGAAACGTAATCATTTTCTAATAAAACAGTAGCAGACACTGCAGTAAATTCTAGCCAGAATTTGGTTATTATATTAATCTCACTTCCCATCACTGAATTCCTTTGCAGGGTAATTAGATTGCTATCTGATTCTATCTTGCTTCCACCAAGTCAAGATGTGGAAAGTGTGTTAAACAAGCGTCCTGCTTGATGGGTTGTTTTTAATGCCAATGAGTTCGTGCAAGTACAAATAAAATTATATAAATTACTCTCAGTCGTTAGAGGTTTAAAACAGCCAGGTTATTTATCATGATGGTGTATATACATATATATGTGTATATGTATGTATATATATGTGTGTGTATATATGCATATGTATGTGTTGTGTGTGTGTGTGTGTGTATTTGGCTAAGAGTTTCTTATAAGCATTTCATATATGACTAAGTATTTCTCCAGCTTTACCATGCACAACTATCAACCTAAGTCCTACTCTAGCCAATCATCCCTGAGTTCCCTTCAGAATCCTGCTATATTAGAGTAGAAAAAAGAGATGATACTTTTGCATCGAGTAGAGTGAGAATATGTCAGTTTTCATATTTATAGAGTGATATTTGACATCTTTAAAGAGAAGTTCCTGACCTTCCCTTTGTCTTTTTCTAACCAAGAAAATGTCAGCCACTTCCATTGTCTATCTCCAGCAGCACCTAGTACTTCTCTCTATTCCAAAGCTTCAATATACTCTTCTGTCGTTATTTGATCATCTATTGGTCTTCCTCTTTCATATCAGTTCCAAGGACCTTGACTTATTTCTCGTGGTTGTCTTACCAGAAATTCATTCCTGGTGAAATGAATTTACTGAATGCTGGAACAATTCCAGCCTTCATTACATAAGGAATTCAGTGAAACCTTCCTTAAGCTCACAACTCTAGTGTCAATTATATATTATAAACACACAATCACAAACATTTTTAAAAACATGTCTGCATTATAATGTTAAAGGTAGAAAGATATTGCCCATTATCATCCAGGTTGTCTTGACCATCCTTAAGAGTGCCTTCTACATTTCCCTTCCATATTTTCTTTAATAATAGAAAATTGTGCAGAAGACAGTAGAAGAGGACTCACCCCCTCTATGTCAATAAGACTTTTCAACCACCCCCACAGGCAATCTAAATGTTACAACTGGAATTAACCTGACTGGCCAGCATATATAAAAGGGGCCATTACAAAAGCACGGCACACAGGTCAGAATAGAGAGATTCTTCTGAAATTGCAATAAGGTCAGGTATAGTGACTCACACCTGTAATCCTAGCACTTTGGGAAGCCAGTGCAGGTGGATCATTTGAGCCCAGGAGTTCCAGACCAGCCTAGGCAACATAATGAGACCCTGTCTCTACATTTTTTAGAAAAACATTAGCAGGGCATGGTGGCACACACCTATAGTCCTACCTACTTGTGAGGCTGAGGCAGGAGCATCGCTTGAGCTGGGGAGTTCCATACTGAAGTGAGCAGTGATTGAACCAGTGCACTCAGACTGGGTGACAGAGCCAAACCTTGTCTCAAAACAAAAAAATGAAACAAAGGAACTCCATAAAACCACAATGACCTCCTGCATAACCATAGTCAATGATACTAGTGGTGAAAATGATATGAAATTCCAGAAACTTCTAAAAATGAAAGTTATTCCTACAAATTGTTGTTGTTGTTTATTGTTTTTGAGACAGTTTCTTGCTCTGTCGCCCAGGTCAGAGTGCAGTGATACAATCATGGCTCACGGCAGCATCAACTTCCCCGGGCTCAAGTGATCCTCTCACCTCAGCCTCCTGAGTGGCTGGAACCACAGGCACAAGCCACAATGTTCAGCTATTTTGTAATATTTTTTGTAGAGATGGGGTTTCACAATGTTGCCCAGGCTGGTCTCAAATTCCTGGGCTCAAGCAATCCTCCTGCCTTGGCCTCCCAAAGTGCTGGGGTTACAAGCATGAGCCACTGCACCCGGCCCAAAAACATTTTTGAATCTCCTTAACTTGTTTCTAAATCACCACTCTTATTTTCACTGACCATTTAAACAGAGGACTGGAATTAGTTATAAAACTGCTCTGACTATTTAACAGATTTGATATAAAAGACTTTTACATTATAATAGATTTATTTTAGATATGAGTTTTTCTTTTTGGGAAAAAGATATTAAAATAAAGTTTACTTTTTTTTTAATTTTTCATTTTTTTGATAGGGTAAGTTTTAAAAATAAGATTCTAGTCTTCCAGTAATTAAAACTTGTTCTAAGAAATTAAAAAGGTTTGGCTGTCAATTTTAAATGCCAAATATAGAAAACATACATGTTAATTTACAGGATGTGTACTTGATAAACAAAACTTAAATTGAGCAAGGAACAACATGACACATTTAAAGGCAAATACATAATAAATGCTAAAATGTGGTAGCGATATTCTGACTTTAAAGAAATATTGATTAAATGTATAAGACTGGGCTTTGTCTCAACACTTAATGACACCTATGATTTAACATTAATTAAATTATGTTTAACACTGCTGTGCACGTCCTTGAAACCCAGTCAAATTATATGGTCATTATCCTTCATTTTTATGATAATGAAACAAAAAATACAGTTTCCAAAAGTTTTTTTTTCATGAAATCTATGACTAAAATTGAATTTAAATTTCTAGGTTTTTTTATTTAATCAAAAAGGAATTTTAAAATTCAAATGATTGAAACCAAAACTTCAAATTAGTAAGGATTTAATTCAAGCCTGCTATTATATTTATTATCATTACTTAAATATAACATTTAGACGTCTGAACTACACAGCAGACACTCTATTAGGTTTTTATATATATGGAATCACACATACATACTCCCCTAGTTTGTGAGAAAGTACTCTAATATTACAGACAGAGAATAAAACTTTAGAGAAATCAGCTTGTCCAAGGTTATATAGCTAGTTGCACACACAGAATTTTAACTTGTTCTTATGTGACTCTAAAAGAAAATATGGAAGTTAACTGATTAACTTTGCAGTTAAGTTTGCAGGAATACCCTGGGCAACACAGACCCTCTGTTACAGCCAAACGTTTTGTTTCATTGTTGTTCCTTAAATATGACCAATGCTGTCAATTCTGCAACTATATTCTTGCATTTCCTCGTGGCTGGAAGGTCTCATTTTTTTCCTGTCCTTTAAATATTATTCATCCTTCAAGGCCACATAGTCAAAGAAGACTTCCAAACCATTACGCTATGAACTATCCCAGCTTTTACCTTTCTCATTTGGGAACTTAGAGACTCATCTTCTGGTATTATTAATGCTGCATATCATCGGATTCCTGAGACAGAACATGCTGTCTACTTTCTCAGTATCCTCCAGAGAGCATGTTATAGAAATTGTCACATAGAAATGTTCTAGTCAATATTTATTTACTTCCAGTAGCTGGTACCTGGAAACATTCTTAGTAGTCTTGGTTTTCCTAGAGTCCTAATATAATATAGTACAGTCAGAGATCTGTTTGGTTCACAGAATTTAAGTAAACTTCTTGATGTTATAGTGTCTGCTAGCATCATAAGAACAGGCAATGCAATACCTTAAGGCCAGTTGAAAGGAATTAATTTTGAGAAAAGCTTATAGAGGTTACGCCACTTTGCCCTTCACAGAATCTTTCATTTCAGCCACAAACCCATATTATTAATTCCTTTTATAAGCTGTGGATGACTTGTCAGGGAAAACAGTAACAGTCACCCAATAAATGGAACATTGTCTCCCTAATTCATTCAGAGAGGTTTGCCCATTGGGGATACTACCTGGTGATCTTGCCTTACAACATCTTGGGCCCAGAGATATTGCTGAGATCCTTGTATTTCCCGTCTCATGTCCAGAATTAATGTATAAGTCAAATATCCATATTCTTTAAATTCTACAAATCAACCAGTAGGCGAGGCTGGAGATCCAACTTCTTATTATTTAATCAACTGATCAGAAAGGAAGTTCTGGCTGGTATTTAGAAGTTCTGTTAACATTTTGTAGAAGTAAATGTACAATTTCCTGAAGAAAAATATCTTGGGAACACAGAGACCAGCTACATGGACAAAAGTAGGGGCTAATAATGATATGTTGTTACCTCTTGATATTTTAGAGAGGCAACATTGCTTAGCGCTAAGAGTCAAGACCTGTGGTTGAAGTCTTGTTCGGCTCTTTACTCTCAATATTACCTTAGGCAAATAATTTACTTCTCTACACCTTTATTTCCTTACCTGTATCTATATCTATGTCTGTTGAGTTACAGAGAGGGTAGCCATGACAATTAAACTAGATATCTTCTGGCACAGAGTATGTACTTAATATACAAATTTTATATATTTTTTATATATTATATATAATTATATATTAGAGGTGTATATTATATAATAAATATGTATTATATAATATAGCTTGCAAAATAAATACAGAATGCAACATGTAATATTATATTATATAGCATGTATAATATAAAAATATAGTATATTATTTAAAAACTAAAAATATGTATAAACATATATTTAGAATAGTTTACTTCAATTTTATTTGAGGAACTCGGTTTTTGGCTGTCCACAACATAAGGAGTAATGGATCATTGGTAGATTTTCACAGTCTGTTAATGAATGAATTTCTTCTTTTGCCAATTTTCTTTACTCTTCTCTGGGAAAGCTTAGAGTTTTCTCTACTCAATGAAAATCAGACAGTTTCTGTATTTAAGCTATTTTCTAATTTGGATTTATAGTCCTGGCGTTAGAAGTTTGACCTCCCTCCTGGCCATCAATTATATGATTTTTACGTCTTTGTGTCAGAACACATTTTAGAATCCAGAAGCTGCAGTCAATGGTATTTAGGTGTAGGCAGGTTTTCATGTGCACTTACACATATTATGTGTACATGAAGACAAATGGCAGGATTTGTAAACTGAATAAAGTTAGAAATGAGAGGGAAAGAAAGAAGATATAAATCTAATAAAAGCCAATCAGAGTTACACAAAGAGATTGACAAGTCAATAAGTCCAAGGCTCACATGGTCATTAGTACACAGTCCTGGTAATTTTTGGGATCTGAATTAAGTCGTTAATATTCCTGAATAATTTTATTGACAAAACCTTTTAACATGGCATATGTATTCATGGTCAGCTTCTCCTTTTCCAACATACCACAGTAGCCCCAGCACACTGATATTCCTCTCCCTGAGTTTTTTGCCCTTTTTCTTTGACTTTACAACTACTGTATCCCATACCTTCAGCCCATGATCCATTTTTGATTTAAAAAATTAATTTTGGATCTCCTAACAACTCTAGACAAAGCATTTAACCCCATCCCTTCCATTTTCCTGATGGGAAAACAGCTACAAAGACATGCATGTCAGACACTACCAATTACATTTACAAAAACAACCAATGTGTTTACAGTACTTGGCAGTTTACAAAAGATGTTTACATATATCATTGAATTTGATCCTCCTAAGAACCCCATAAGCAAAGTATGTTGTCTTATTATAAATATTCCATAGATAAGAAACTGAGCATCTAGAACTTAAGTGACTTCTCCAGGTCACATGGCTAGGAGTTTACCCAAAGTCGAAACTTAGGTCTTCCGATTTCTAATCTAGGGTTTCTCCTACTACAATATTTCAGTCTGCTTTTTCCTTTCACTCTAAGGCTTATTATTTTCACTACATTCAAATTGCCATTTCTGCTTTGTTCAATACTAGAGTTAGACATTTATAAAGTTACACACACACACACACACACACACACACACACACACACACGACATTAAGGGCAACATTTATACTTCCAAGGTTTCTGAGAGGTACAGCTTATACAAGGCAAAGCTTTTGTAAGAAATTGTATAGATCTATTTATTCATGTGCTGTGTACACATTTTCAATTTCAACTATTGGTATAATTTAGAGAAATTCAATTAAAAAGAAAAAAAAATAAGTACTCCTCTTCAGGCATTTATTCTGTTCACCTGAAAGTATATTCATAGCCATTTTCTTTTTTGTTAATGTTAAATAACAGATCCCTTTCCAGGGATCTGTTACGTGCAGTCCATGTTAGAGTTAATGAAATAGTACTACAGTTTCAGAGATAATAAAGATATGGAGGTAAGGAATTCACATTGTTACACTTTTTTGTTCTGTTTGAAGTAATTTGCTTTTTTAAAAATGGAAAATCAGTGGAAAACTAGTGAATAAGAGTGATTAGATGCAGAAAACCACTTGTGTTCTATAGGTAAATTAGAAAGTTTGTTGCTACAAAAAACATCCTTCAGAATGTAGGCATACACAATGATTTTTAAAGTTGTTAGAAGTCTGCGCATGAGTTGTTCATTTTCTATTTAGAATAAACGATGTGAGTGGTTTTGACTCCTTTCTCCCAGTGGCCCATGCCATACTTCAAATATGAAAGGAAATAAAACTGCAAGCTTTAAGGAAAAGATAAACTCTCATGCCTGCTATATTTGCAGAGTAATCAAGGATTATGGTATATTTATCCCATTTCCTCACTCCTCCCTTCTTGTTATTTCAGTCTTCCTCATCAAAACACTTACTTTTCACTGAATCCTCCAAATGAGCTTCTCATGCATATTCACCAGCAGATCACACAGTGACTCTGTAATGGCTGCAGCCTCCTTGCAGTTGAGGCACAGTGGGCCAGGCCCCCACCAGGCAGGTTGCCTTTTGCCCGTGTAAGCTCTGGGCAGTGAATATCAGCTTTGTTATTACAGCTGGGTGCTGCAGTCCTTGAACTAGCATCTTTAGTCTTCCTTAAGGTAGCATCTTTTTAATGAGAGTGAATGCATAGCAATAAATGCTATCCAAGTCACAACTGGAATTCTCCTAAGGGGAGATGACCTTTCATATTTTTAATGAAGATTTTATCTTTCAATTTCCATGAAGCAAGTGGCTAGGTATTTTGTTATTTCATAGGAAAATAAAAAGCACCTCATAATAATGTTTTCTTTAAAAATTATTTCTTAAATTTTTAGACTTAGTGGAAGGGCTTTCATCTTGAAAGATTCCACTAAAAAAGTAGAATATTTACCATTTTGGGAGGCTGAGGCGGACAGATCATCAGGTCACGAGGCAGGAGGCTCACAAGGTCAGGTTGACCAACATGGTGAAACCCCGTCTCTGCTAAAATCACAAAACAAATTAGCTGGGCATGGTGGTGGGTGCCTGTAGTCCCAGCTACTCAGGAGGCCGAGGCCGGAGAATTGCTTGAACCCGGGAGGCGGAGGTTGCAGTGAGCTGAGATCGCACCACTGCTCTCCAGCCTGGGTGACAGAGCAAGACTCCGTCTCAAAATAATAATAATAATAATAAAATTTAAAAAAGAAAATGTAGAATATTTACAAGTAACCTAGTTGTATTATAACCCTTCCCCCTGCAAATTTATTTTTCTATGATCCTAGAAAGATCTTCATAGTATAAGGATTCTTTTGGACTTTTGTGTCTGAGATAACAACTAAAAGAAAAATATCCATCATCTGACACACATATATACCTCATTTAAAAAACTTTTTATTTTTTAATGCACTTATGGCTTCTTCTACTTTCATAGCAACTGACTAGAACTACCCAGGAAACGATAGACAGCAACCTTAGTTATTTCCTGGTTTAAGTGATGGGATGTAATCATACTGTAAGTTGTGAATAGATAATAAAATTGCATGACAAAAACGAAATTGAGAACAGACTTCTGCCACCCTTCTGTAATAAACAGTATGGGAACAACACTAGACACTAGAACAATAAGAATGTGTCAGGAATAGCCCAATACAGGAATTCATTTTTTTGTCTGTCTTGGCATACTGCATTCTTCATCAGCAAAAGTTATTTTTAAAATGTCACATAATAATAATATATGCTGTCCCATTTTTTATCTTAAAAGAATCACATTTTAAATAAAAGGAACAATTAGTAGTCTATACAAATACCTTCAAAGCAATTTTCTAAAACAATAAATGTAGTCAGATTTGAAAATCAATTTAATTACATATGAAATTATAATAGTAAAAATCTATATAGTCTTAATTATTAGATTATAGTTTACCTATCTTCATTGCATTTGATGAAAAGAAACTTTAAAGTAGAATGATACTTTGATATAATTTAGTTTTATTTAAATTTATTGTTGCACTAAATTTTCAAGCTGTATTTTCTTTCCTGGTTATTCTAAGTAGTGTCAAGCACGTATCAGAAAATCCACTAAATTGGCACTTTAACTTTTAAATAAGACTTTTTAGTGCCATGTGGTTTAAAACTTAGCTTAATTCAAACAGATATAATGTTGACTTAAAACATTTTTATATATTAAAGTATTTTTCAAATTTGACAACGTAGAGAAGTAAAGTTTACTCCAAATATTTTATCTCAAGAAATGTGTATACCTTAATCCAATTAGCACCTAGATTCTGACCTATCTTGGCACATAGTATGATCAGTCAGGGCACCAGCATCTTGATGACAGAGGTGATTGGATAGATCCACCCATGTCAAGTAGACCAAAATGGTTTCTGTTAACTTCGGGCTTTCCAAAGATACAGTAGAGATGACAGAAGGATCGAGGAAAGGCTGAAATCACACTATGAACAGCGTACATAATCTGTAATTAAAACTTCCTGGCCGGGCGCGGTGGCTCACGCCTGTAATCCCAGCACTTTGGGAGGCCGAGGCGGGCGGATCATGAGGTCAGGGGATCGAGACCATCCTGGCTAACGTGGTGAAACCCCGTCTCTACTAAAAATACAAAAAACTACCCGGGCGAGGTGGCGGACGCCTGTAGTCCCAGCTACTCGGGAGGCTGAGGCAGGCGAACGGTGTGAACCCGGGAGGCGGAGCTTGCAGTGAGCAGAGATCGCGCCACTGCACTCCAGCCTGGGCGACTGAGCGAGACTCTGTCTCAAACAAACAAACAAACAAACAACTTCCTAATTAGGGTAGCAACAAAACCTTTAATCAGATCTCGATGAGGCAGTGTCTCTGGCTGTGTTCTTGGCTGCTTCTCCTCATCCTTTTTCTGTTATTCTCTTAATTTCCTACGGAGAGCTAGACATTTTAGTCTACCTCTTTTGTCAATAAAAAGGAGCAGTTTCTTTATATTGCCATTAATTTACTGATGTGTAGGATTATCTACCTCTTTCACTGCTTAATGTTCACATTTTAAAAACACTTTTTCATAAACTATGCTTGCTTCTATTGCTCTAACAATATTTGTTCCTATGTTCTACTCTAAATATGCAGGTTTAAAAATCTTTCTCCTATTTTGCTGCATACTTGTGAAATCTGCATATGGATTCTTGATTCACAAAATCATGGTTTCTGTACCTCTGCCTCAGGAGAGATTTTACAGATTCTACTGATTTTTGGTGAACAGAAACCAACTTTTAACCAGTGTACTACTTGGAAAACTCTTTCCAAATACTGTAGTGGAAAGATGTTGGGCTTTGAAGCCAAACAGACTTGGGTTTGAATCCTGGTTCCCACGTTTCCAGCTGTACAACAATAACAATTTACTTCCTAAACTTAATGGAGATAATATATTAATATTTATCCCAAGCTGTGACTGTTAGGATTAAATGAGATTATTTATGTATGTCCCAAAGTCATGCAAATCACAAGTTACCATATTGCTTTTTCTCTGTGGTTATTTATTTATTTATTTATTGAGACGGAGTCTTGCTCTGTCGCCCAGGCTGGAGTGCAGTGGCGCGATCTCGGCTCACCGCAAGCTCCGCCTCCCGGGTTCCCGCCATTCTCCTGCCTCAGCCTCCCGAGTAGCTGGGACTACAGGTGCCGCCACCACGCCCGGCTAATTTTTTGTATTTTTAGTAGAGACGGGGTTTCACTGCGTTAGCCAGGATGGTCTCCGTCTCCTGACCTCGTGATCCGCCCGCCTCGGCCTCCCAAAGTGCTGGGATTACAGGCGTGAGCCACCCCGCCCGGCCTCTCTGTGGTTACTTCTAATGTTGGAAGTCATCACAGTGAAATTCTTTGTGCCATCTTCACCACGGGGATCTTTCTGTTTATTCCACGCTCACTTACATATATTTCGCATTTCACACTTTGAGTGAAAAGAAAGAAGGACTAGCTCCTGATATATTCCTCATGGATATTCTCATAAAAATTTGAGTGTTTCTTTTCCAGTAAAGTAAGTTCATCCTTTCCGAAGCTCTGATTATTAGCTCAGCACCCCTATGGTATTATCGTTCTTCTTGAAAAATACTGCAATAATTTTCATTTTCATAAATTCAGTGGAAACTGAGTTGTTCTAGGTAGGGTAGCCCAAAGCTACAGACAAGGGCAAAAAGCATTTGTGCTGCTCCCTGTGAATAATACTACAGGAATAAAAGGCAACATTCCTATTCAGGTAGGCAGATGGTCAAAAGAGTTTCCTACAAGACAGTGTCACGTGCAATTTTCTCTACATTGTTATAACTTCCCTACCTGACAAGACAATGTCAAGACTTGTTAATGAGAGGGCCTCACAAGTGTATATTTAAATATTTTATGAAAAGCCATTGTAGCTTTCTACAGATCTGACAGTAATTAAATGCATGAGCTCCCAAGGCCTATTTCAGGGGCTACATGTATGTATCTTTTTCCTTCCAAAGACATATCAAGGTGTGCAAGTCACTCCACTGATCTGCAAGGACAAGAAATGTGCTTTTTCTCTAATTCATTCTGATATTAGCTATTGGAGTTCTCTTTGCCCTATTTCAGCACTGTTTGTACATAAATATACCTCATTACTACAGAAAAAAATTCCATGATGAAATCTGAAGTGCTTTAATGCACTGGTCTGTAGATACAGCCCATTTTTTTTCTCTTTACCTTTGATTATCAAGGAGTAATTTGCTCACCGGCAAACACTGGCTAATGTAATATATAACTTTCTCTAACAGAACAGAATACAGCGAGTATGCATTTTTGAACAGTCGGTTTTGATTTCTTGGTCCCACTATTCTAAATTTTGGGGTAGCTTGTGTGGATGTATGGTATCAAATAATTGATGTCTGTATCTGTGCTCATTAAATATCTTTTTTTAATCCAGAATTTTTTCCTGTACTAAGGATAGAATGAATATTAGACCTATTATGCTATTATTTTCACAAGGTACATATTGGTTCTGAATAGTAGCCTTGTTTATGGAAACTATAAGAATACATACGTAAACATAGAGCTTATTCATCACTTTCAGTACATAGAGTGTTTTTGTTGGAAGAAGAAAATCAGCTAATTTCTTACCATAAAAGATTAATAAATGTCTAAAGTTGCTCTCTCAACATTTTCAGTATAGGTATTATAAATATAAAATACAAACTGTCTAGATTAAGATTCCATTCATAATTATAGTGATAGATAAATATCCTCAGGAATTATATTTTTAATTGGAATGTTAGTATTTCATTAATATAACAACAGGTATTTTAATTATGTTTATGAAGTTTTTCAAGAGGATGTTTCCAATAAATATTGGGATAATATTCTGCAAAAAAAGTGAATATTAGACCTTAGATGTTTTTATGAGACATCTAAAAATTGAAGCAGGTATATCTCTCAGTAAACTAATAATGGTTGATGATTTTCATAATGTGCACATTTAACATTTTCCTCTTCAAATTCTAAAGGTTGGAAAGTGAAGATGAAATCCTATATGAAATTGTCTATATATGCTAAAGGTTATAAATCCAGATTGTCATTTTAGACTGTATGTTGACATGACATGTAAGAATTGATGTTGTATGAACAGTAATAATAATAAAATTAGAACACAATATGATTTCCCTATCAGCAATGATTTGTATTTATTTATAAAATATATTAATAATTAAACATTTTGAATATAACCAAAAAATTTGAAATAAGATGTAAAACACTTAGGTAATAAATGAGAATTTAGTCACAAAATACAGAAGTAATATTTTAGCTGACTTATTAGCATTTAGCCAAATAATAAGAAAGTACTTAGATTCCACTTACCTAAAAATAAATCTAGTGATGTTTCCAGATGTTTAGAAAATCATTTTCTTTAATTGAGAAATAGATAACATTTCTGTGTTGTAATAAAGAATGCAAGGGGATATTTTCTTATAAACCTGAAAAAGGTATCTTCTGAATATCCTGGAATCTGTTTTGACTCATCGGCTCTATTAGACTTTTTAGTTAAGTGTCTGTTTTTAAGAATATCTAATTCATGATGTACTCAAAATAATACTGTTGGCAGACTGCATATAAGCTGTGGAAAGGATTGCAGACTGTAATGGGAGGTATTATAATAGGGGATCTCCACTCTGCTCACATACAGGGAACATTTGATTAAAAATTTCTTGAATGAATGATTATTTTACATAATTGTTATCTAGTGTAATGCTATGTTTTCAGAGGTCAACTTAAATGCCACCAGAAAATTGAATAAACATTTTTGTTTTGTTTTCATTTCAGGTACTAGAAAATTACCTGGCATGTCATTAACAGTTTATAGGACTTTGGTTTGGGAGGTAGTTTTCAAAAAGTTATGATTATTGTCTAGCTATGAGCTCAACACCAGCCTTTCCATCCCATACAATTTTCATATGTCAACCTATTGATTTTGAAACAAAACAACGATGCATTGAAATTTTTCTAAATGTTCATTCTACATATAGTTCTGAGTTCTGCAGGCAATAGTGCTGTCGCATAGGCATTTAAACATTTTAAAACTTTTCTTTTTTTCTTTTTTTTTTCTTTTTTTTTGAGATACAGTCTCAATCTGTCACCCAAACTGTAGTGCAGTGGCGTGACCTCGGCTCACTGCACCCTCCACCTCCCAGGTTCAAGTGATTCCCCCATCTCAGTTTCCTGAGTAGCTGGGATTACAGGTGCCCGCCCCCACACCCGGCTAATTTTTTGTATTTTTAGTAGAGATGGGCTTTCACCATTTTGGCCAGGCTGGTCTCGAACTCCCAACCTCAGATGATCCACCCACCTTGACCTCCCAAAGTGCCAGGATTACAGGCGTGAGCCACCGTACCCGGCCAAAAATCTTTTCAATAGAACATGAGTTCTGTGGGTTGCTTGGAAAAATATATTCTAAGGTTCTTTGAATTTAAAGACACTAAGTACTCTGTTGCACCTTGAATATTAAAATTCACATTCACATTTTAAGGTTTATGAAAAGTCAGAAAGTCCAGAGGATTATTTATTTTAGACCACTTAACCTAGATTTGCCAAAACTTATTTGAGCAGCAAATCTGTTTTCTCTATATTTCTGTTGTCTTTTTTTTTTTTTTGGTAATCCCTAAAAACATCCAGAGGAAAGGACATTGAAAATCCCTGGGAAAGAAAGCAATGCCTCCTGAGTTTGAAGACTGGGTCTCCTATCTTTTTTCTCTACAGTCCCAGACTTGGGGATGTCTTTCTTTGGATAAACTATTTAATTCCTTCATTTCCTTTACTTGACCTTTCATAATGGGTTACATTGCTATTAACCAAAACTATGAAACATGAATAAAGCTGAGAAAACCATCAGTCAAGTAACGGGAAAGTGCGAATATTTGCCCACACTGTGGACATCCCAATGTATCCAGGGGACAGGGCACAAGGAGGACATGAACATATTCTCCAAAGCCAGGGGAGTTTCAATAAAATTTTTAAAGTAATATGTTGCCATTATGGTTGTCAAGACTATAATGGCACTATGTTAGATAAAACAGTCTGAAAAGCAGTATCATTAAAAAGTAGATAAAGGATGGTGTGATTTTATGTGTTGAAATCCCCAAGATATAATACATTTGTTTTTTCTCTTGTGACCTTGGACAAAAATAACGATATTCTATAAAAATGTGTTTGTATAATTGGAGTCAGTGTCAGGGGTAAAATGCAAGTTGAAACAAGCAGAAAAAGAACTATGTATGGAAAAGAAAGAAAGGATTGTTTAACAGGTTGGTGATATGGGTTTTTGTGAAATTTGTGTAGATAAGCTGGAAACAGATGAATGATGCAGGAGTACACAAAAAATATTAATATATAATGTCAACTTAGGAGTAAATATCAAGTGGCATGTATCTCTTTGGGTCCTTCTGTTTCTACATTTCATACAGTGCTTTAGAAAAAGACACACAGAGGTACTCTCCTAAGTTTTTTATTTGGTTGGTCCTTTTTATTTTTGGGGATGGAGTCTTGCTCTGTCATCCGGGCTGGAGTGCAGTGGCGCGATCTCGGCTCACTGCAACCTCCGCCTTCCGGGTTCAAGCAATGCTCCTGCCTCAGCCTCCCGAGTAGCTGGGACTACCGGCGCACACCACCATGCCCGGCTAATTTTTGTATTTTTAGTAGAGAGGGGATTTCACCATGTTGGCCAGGATGGTGTCGATCTCCTGACCTCGTGATCTGCCCACCTTGACAAGTGCTAGGATTACAGGTGGGAGCCACTGCGCCTGGCCAGTTCTTTTACTGTTTTGGTTTTGTTTTTTTGTTTTTGGTGATTGGACAAAGAAGTCTGGAGGGCTGGAGGGATGACAGAAACATTGCCTGACAGAATTATGACCCAAAGCACAACTCAAGAATATCAAGCACTGTGATAAATTTTAGAATATCATATTGAATACTGTTTAAATGTGCTGTCCTACATTTGACTGGAAAAGAACACCCACATAAAGACCTGAGAATGATTTAGCAGCAGTGCACACAAAGAGGAATCAGTTATTTTTACTTATCAGGCTTACAACAGCACAGTATGAGGATTTTGCATTCCGGAGGCTTTGGTGTCAAATATCCTGGGTGTAAATCCAGGCTCTGACATTAGCTATGTGTTCTTGGTCAGTATCCTAACTAAGTGTTTTTCAATTAAATCTTTTCTTCGTAGGGTTTCTCTTCTTACTGTGTTAAATAGGATTGTTAAGAGGACTAAATGAGATAGGTGTAAAAAAAAAATGCATGTTATATTATCTGGCACATAAAAAATGTGGCTTTATTTCAATAACATTAGATGTTATCATGTTGTCTTAATTGTTCGTATCTGAAACTTTGTTTCTGGATACCCCATTTAACAAGAAATAGAGGCTCACTGGAACATGCTAAGAGGAGGGAAGAGACACCTGTCATAGGAGGTGTGCTTGGTAGGATTCGAGTCGGGAGATAAAGACCATGTCTACATATCATTCCAATCCTGGGATTCCATGATTTTAAAGTATTTCTCCTTAATCCCTTCACTTCTCTGTTCTTTAAAACAAAACAAACCATAACAAAAATAACACGTATTTTTCTTCATAGAATTCTGTGATGAGTTGTCTGTATTTGTTTTTGTTTTGTTTTATTACAATGGACTCTACACAAACACACATATTCATGCACACATAGAGCAAAATTATCTCACAATTCCATTTCTGACATAAAGTTAAATTGTTTTAAAGTCAGGCATGCAATATTCATTAAAGCCAACTGGTTAATACATACAATACAATTTGGCCGGGTGCAGTGGCTCACGCCTGTAATCCTAGCACTTTGGGAAGCCAAGGTGGGTGAATCACTAGGTCAAGATATCAGGACCATTCTGGCCAACACGGTGAGACTCCATCTCTACTAAAAATGCAAAAATTATCTGGGAGTTGTGGTGTACGCCTGTAGTCCTTGCTACCCGGGAGGCTGAGGCAGGAGAATTGCTTGATCCCGGGAGGCGGAGGTTACCGTGAGCCGAGATCGTGCCACTGTACTCCAGCCTGATGACAGAGCGAGACTCTGTCTCAAAAAAAGAACAAACCAACCAACCCAAAAATACAACACAATTTCTTATAAAATGTATGTGAAAAAGGAATCTAATTTTCTTTCTCTCTCTTTATTTTCCTTACTTTCTTCTTCATGTTTTGAAAGCAGTAGAAACAGTAGATAATGACCTACTGATTGACACAATTGCTAGACTTTTATCCTCACTAGCAGAGGGGGCTACCTGTCGGCTCAACATCCTAGTCTGAAACATCAGGTTGCCAAGCAAGTTTGCAAATTGCCTTTCTTTCTTCCTTTTTTCCCCCCTTTTGTTTCCCCTCATACATTTTTGTGTCAGAGAATGATGAGCTTTGACAAAAGGCTAGTGGCTTAGAATAAAAAGTTAGATGCTCAAAAGTCTCAGCCTATACAGTAACTGTTCATTTAAGCTTTAGTGATACATTTACACCCTGGTATTTCAGAAGAACTGTTTTTCTGTCACCCAGGCTGGAGTGCAGTGGTGTGATCTCAGCTCACTGCAACCTCTGCCTCCTGGGTTCAAGCAATTCTCCTGCCTCAGCCTCCTGAATAGCTGGGATTACAGGTGTTTACCACTGAGCCTGGCTAATTTTTATATTCTTAGTTGAGACAGAGTTTCATCGTGTTGACGAGGCTGATCTCAAATTGTTGACCTTGTGATCCACCTGCGTTAGCCTCACAAAGTGCTGGGATTATAGGCATGAGCCACCACACCCGGCCTAGAGGAACTTTTTAAAAATTAACACTTTTTAGTAAGTATTTACTTGTAATTAATTAGTAATTATTGGGGAATAGATTTTTAAAAATTAAATACTCAGGGCTGATCCAATAATTACATTTGTATATTTAAGTACATCTCATTTAAACTGGTCTATTACTATATCAAAGTTATAAAAGCAAGTGAGACAGCAGTGGTTACTTCTCTCTGAGGGAATTTTAATACTGGTGGAAAAGGCCAGATTGCCAACTTTTAAAACTGAAATATGTTGTCAGTGGGAACAAAGTTTGAAAGAAATGTAACACGATTTTATTACCAATGTCTCTAAGGCAATAAAATCTTTCTAAACATGGTAGAAAAATATAAGAATGCAAATTCCTAGCAGCCACATGGCAGTTAATTTTGGCAATTTGTTTTGGGTCATTTTAACCCACAAATATCAATAATGACCGATATGGCTTAAATCTTGTCTACCGAAAGGCTTACAAAAAAGGAAAAGAAAGGAGAGAGGAATTGACTATGGGAGGAGGTGAAGATACACCTTAATTGTGATTCAAGGCTGCAACATATTCTGTGTACAAATAAATAGGCTTCAACACCTGCTGATGTGCTGGCATCTGGCCTGAAAGCAACCAACATCTGTTTGTAATTTTCAGTGGGAGCCCATGACAGTGAAGAACTGTATACTGTCACCAAATATATGGCCTTGTTAACGTACTAAAAGGATCCAGAAGCGAGATAATGAATGGATAATTCGGGACATGTGACTCCCATGTGATATGGTGATAAGATTTGTTGGGTTTTCTTTCCAGGTTGCCATTAAGGTTTTATCCGGAATCATTATTTAATAGACTTTAAACATTGGAAAGTGCTTTCTAGAGGAAAGCTTATTTTAAAAGACAATTTTCCCAACCAGCTTACATCTTCCACACTTTTAGGGGATATGTGTTTTATTGGGGTAGATATGGACATTGTACAACAGTTCAAATTTATGTAACCCCCAGTGCCCTTGGGAGAGCCCATGGAGAAGAACAAAGAGTGTGAGCAGGAGTCATCGTGGCGTTGGCTTTGAGCCTCAAGGCAGGTCAGAAGGGTACTTCAGGGGTCCTCTTTCCCTAGCTCTAAAAACGCTGGAGTTCTTGTGCTTCTTGATTATGGTTCCTATTGTGATATTTTAGGCAGGAACTCACCATTTTGTCACCTTTCCTCTGATATAAGTGCTGATCAAGTTGGTAAACTCCCAGGTCAGAAAGTTGGGGAAGATTTTCCTACATTTCTGTTGAGGCAAATGCGGGACTGAGGCCTTAGAATTTCTCTTTACCATTTCCTCATAATCAGGAAATTTCTAGAGATGATTTTGTAAAATAGTACATTCATATCTATCTCGATGGATTAATGACTGTTTTTCTAGTTTCGTGTATTCAGTGAATGAATAGAATTATTTTTAGCTGAAACACTGTATGTAGATGATTGATAAAATGCCTAAATCCTGAGTGGTGAGGGCTCCACAGTAATAACTGCAGATGGTACATCATTACAATCAGGCTTTCCTTTGGAATTTCTAAATTTAAGAAATGTTACCTATTATTTGATAATCTTATCACCTGTCAACATTCATTTTTGCAAATTTGAAATATTATATCTTAGATTGCTGAATTAGATCAGCCTAATTTAATACATTCTCATTACATTATTTTTATGTAATATTTAAAGTGAAGAATATAGAGTGAATTTAGTAATGCTTTTGCTGGTTAAAAACACTATTTACTTAATAAAGATAGAAACAAAAATGTTGTTCTGCACAGGGGTAAAGAGGTAGGTATCTGTGACTTCTCTTTTATTGGCAGTTAAGTTTTTGCCTAAGTGTTGAGACTAGATTTAGAGCTTCCTTCTGCAGAGATTTGCCTATGTTTACAAACATACACATTCCTTTAGAAATATGGGCTGCATTTCCTCAAAAATCTAATTTTTTATTTTTTAAGAAGTTCAAAATGTAAAGCACTTCCCCTGTGACTATAGAACAAAATAGTGGTAATAATTATCAATAATCCAACATGCAGATTTAAACAAGATATCACAGTTTTCATCTAATTAGACTTCTAAACTTTCTTGTTTCTTGATTAAATTTAAAATATATACTCAGGGAATCAAGAATATTTTCAACTTAAAAAAAGTGGATTTCTTTTTGAATAACATACAGAAAAAGCTTAGTATAAAAATAAATCTCTTGAATATCTACATAAAGATCATAAACAAGATCAATATTTGTAAAGCCATTTCCTTTGTTCATTAAAAATGCACAAATTTGAACACATTAATACTTAATTTCATTTTTAATTATAATGAATGCAAGTATGTTCATTTTTCATGGCTTTTGAAAAGTGAAGAGTTAAAGTCAGTGATTTTGTTTTCAGTTTTTGACTCAGGGTTGCTTGGGAGAGAGAAGGACATGTGTATAGATACAGAGACCTGGATATGGTAAGTATGGGAGTAGAAACCCAGGTCAAAGATGTTGCAACATAGAAGTCATCATCCGACTAGTCTCCATAAACAATCATTTTAATTTTGTATGCCTGGTTATTAATTATTCTAATAAATTTAGTAATTTGTTCCTAATTTCTTTAATATTGACTACTTTTCACAGTTTTAAAGTATGCTAAATTATTTTTGCCCATTAAATAATATTTCTAAGTTATAATATATTTTCCAGGTACCAGAAAGTAAACCCAACAACGTGAATTTAAACTGTGTAATCTTAATTGAGTGAGATGATAGTTTTGCCTGGAGCCACTAGTAAATCTGTACTTCCCCAAGTGTTAATTAGTGAGTCTATATTAAATTTTGCTCAGAGAACATTTGAAGCACTGAATATTTAATTTCTTATTATACAATGTTTGTTGCTTGGATCTTGTACCTGCGTCTTAGGCACATGCATGTCATTCATCCTCAGCTCCAGGAAAACACAACCTTAACTAAGATACACAAGAATATTATATACTGTTTATTTTTCAAATGTGGTAGTTAATTGTTTTAAGTTACATTGTGCTATTTCGAAAAGAAAGGATTCCATAAGAGGTTACAGTATATTCAGTGTACTTAAATTTTATTTCTACTATATTTTATTGAATAATTACAATACGTTGGCATTTTCTATGTGCTGTCTTTTATAAGTATCTCCCAAACTTCATTTTATCTCTATTTTATAAATGAGAAAATTAAAGATTCAGAGAAGTGAATTTGTTCAACATCATCTAACCTGTAACTGCTAAGCTCCAGGATGTGAACAAAACTTACACTCCTTACCACATGTTATGCACTTATAACTGTGGATTTGTCACTTGCTATAGACAGCTAGTAAATGTGAATTAAGTCAGATTTTTAAAAAAATCTCTGCTCCATTAACTCCCCTTTCAATTTTTTCTATTTTTAATAGTATACTTCCTATTATTTTCCAGAAGAAAAAGTCCTTTAAATAATTTTTACCAATGTAAAACAGATGACCAATCCCTTGAGACCTGGGTCTCCAAAATTGTAGCTGATGTGTTTTACTTTGTGTTTATTTATTTGTCTACTAAATATATTTTTGCCAGGAAAAAAGGTCTGTCCATAATGATATAAAATCACTCTCCCTAGATGATTTCATTACACGTTCGATCCAACAGAGAAATTTCAGGTCTTGATACATTTCACTTGGGAATGTACATAGCCAATATCTGATTCCTTCTTTATTTTTTTTTTTTTTTTGTTGTTGTTGTTGTTGTTAAACATTTTCTAAACAAGTATTATTTTCATTAAGTCTCAAACAGCTACTTCTCAAAATTCCATTGCTTTCTGAGCTCTACAGAGGAAAGGTATGATAGGATCTATAAACCTAAATAAGCAAACAGCCTCTAGAAATCTTAAAGATGGATTGTATTGATGATAATATAGCCACCTATACACCACGTTCTGTTGACTAATGAGAATGTTATAATAGGGAGTGCCTCAGACCTCTTTGTGTTACCAAAATGCCAGCCCACTGAGAAGTTAACGTTATGGTAAATAGTGTTTGCAACCCTCCAGAAAGCTCCATAAATTGAACAGACTGTTAACCTTCACTTAAGCTTTCACATCAGTCTAACGGGTACTCTGTTTGCTGTTGACTGCCCGCTAGAGACTCACTCATTGAAAGATACGTAGTTCATCATTAATCACTTCACAAATTTGGTTCCAGGAAGAGACTAAAAATTACCCTAGACACAAGCTGTTTAATTTCAACCCCCTCACATGAATCTAACAAACAAACAAAAATACAAATGGCATTGAGTAGAAAATAAGACATAATTTTTGGTGCCTCAATATCATATAATATAAAATTATTTATGTGGAAATAACAGCTTGCCTTGAAGTTTCTTAGTGTACATAATATTGCAGAGAATAACCCCTTTCACTTTTAACCAACATTCTCTTAAACTTCTTTCTGATCCTATTTCTTGACTCTTAACTTGCTGCTTGTAGAAGCTCATGATTCTACAATTTTAGATGCAACAAAGACAGCAAGCTCAAAATTCACCCCCAAATACACTCTTTCCCTTCACCTAACCAATTATATTTCCTATGCTTAAAGCATGTATTTTCAGTAAGCAGTTAAAAAGACAGCATGACTTTTTTGTTAAACACTAAATACTAATGTATAGCTTTTCTGGTTTATTAATGTATAGAATAATTCTGCAGTGGTAGAAATTTAACAGGGGAATTTTATTCATAACCATTGATTTCATACTTTACTTAGATAACCAGAGTTATATGACTTGTTTGTTAAAAGTAACATGCATTATATGACTTGTTTGTTTTTTATTGAAGTTTGCATCTCAAATGATAATTTAAAGTTTTTGTTAGTGAAAGTAGGCAGTGACCACACCTTTATATAACTCTTATTATCTTGATTAATTGCTACATTGTAAAAGAAAATATTTTCTACAGTTACAGAATCCTCAGAACAACTCTGAAAACAAATGATGTATTATCCCCAAATTTAAAAAAAAAAAAAAAAAAACACTCACGAGATTTCATAAGTACTTTGGCAAGATCTAAATATATGGAAGCAAATTAGAAACAAATGACATTTTTCTGAACTCAAAGCCCAAACTATTTTCTGCCTATTTCATTATTTCTTCTTTCCTAGCCCACACTCATGTAAGTGCATGTTTTGTCTTAATATATGATGTTTGCTTTATTAAATGCATGTAATGAAGAATGTTTGTCAATTGAGATCATATTTAGGAAATATTAGAACTGCTGATTTGTTTTGTGGTACACATTATTAAAATGTAAGCTCAAGGTAAGCTGGATATTGTGTATGTTTTCATCAAAGCTTTATCTCCATTACCTAGGTCAGTCTGTGTCTGGAAAATAGTAGCTGCTAGTTAATAAATGCTGAATAAATGGGAAGCTTAGATACATTTGGCCAAATGACACTCTCACCTCAAATTTGTGTGAAAAATCACCCCAAGAAATAAAAGGCAATTAGAGACAATTGAAACATTAATTCAGCTGATAGAACCACTAGTCAAATATTACATAATTCAGAACAATATGACTGAATCATGATGAAGGCTAAAATTCTGAGTCTTAAGCAATTTTAAACCTTTCAAGGAAAGGCTGGTTCGCAAACACACCCTCTGTGTTCAATCAATGCCACAAAACGTACGGACCTAAGAATTAATGGAAATCCAGGCTCATCTTCAGAATGGTAAATTATTCTTAAATTATAAGGTCTCCATTGCCTAAGTGACTAAAATGTATGTTTCCAGAAAGATCTAGCATTTTCCTACAGGTTATTATATGCAAGAAATGCCTTTCTCCACCAGGTGATAGAAAGGTCAGAATCAGCCATCTCCTAAGATACTTTATTTTATTTTGTTATATTGCAATAATATGTAATGTTTCAGTGTTATTCCAATGAAATAAAATGATAAATTATAATAGCAGTAGCTGAGCTTTCCAAGATTATACAAATTAGGTTTAGAATTGAAATTTTATGAAAACAATATTTTAACTGCTGATAGAAAATTGAAAGTGACCTATGCTGACAGAAAAAGGAGAAAATTTAGGTTACAAAAATATCAGGCGCATTAATCCAACAAAATTTTGTAAAATGGTTATCAAAGGTCAGAGCTCAATGTAATGTATTATAATAAACAAGAAAACGTGGCCACTTTTAGCAGAAAAAAGGATTATTTAAATAATCCAATTTTATTTTATGTAGAGATATTTTTCATATTAAGTTAGAATGAAATTCATGTTTTTAAACTACTTTAATCATACATTTTTGTTGTTGTTGAACACGGTGCTCGCTAAGGTACAGAGGAAATCATGCTTCCAAATTGATTGCCAAATAATAGTACCATTGTCTAAACTTAACTAGAAATGTTTCCAATGCTGTTTTTTCTTATTGCCTAAAATGATGCAGTAAGAATTGATAAGATAAGGATATTCTGACCAGGAGGAGTTTACAATCTATAAATGTGATCATACGCATAAATAGCTGTAATACAATAATGACTATGGCAACAATGAAGAACAAAAAAGTGGTCTGCCAATAAGAGAAAATAAGATTTCTGTTCCCTCTAAAGAAGCCCTTACTAGAACTCTAGTGAAAGTTAATGTGTAATCAATCCACCATCACAAAAAAAAATCTAGTCTTGAGTGGGTGACTTCAAGAAAAGATTTCCCCATAGCAAAATCAAGTGTAACTTCCTAAAGACTTTGAGATTATATTTTCACATCTCGTTTTGTCTTTTGCATGCATATAGAATCATACATTTATCTCTTTCTGTTAGTGTGCTATATTACACAAAAACAACTGGTTGAGTTTTCTCAAGAGGATATTTTGGAGTGACCTGAGTTAAAATAGAGGTTATATCATCATTTAAATTCACTTTGGGCAGCCTTAGAAGACACCCCAAAGACATAGGCTATCATCCTAGAGAATGCTGTAACAGCTGATAATAAGGGACGTGCCATAGAAATTAAGATGCTACAGGGAGAGAAAATAAACAGTGATTTATAACACAAGCCCCGATTTGAAAGTCACAAGGTCAGACACTTGGAATTGCAGGTGTTGATTTGTGATCAAGATGTTTTTCACATGGACAACTCTAGAAAGCCTTATCCAGGGTGAGTAACAGCACAAAGGTACTACTGGAATATTGGTGAAAATTCACCCAAGCAATGCAGAGACCAGATCACTCCGAATGTGTTTCTATTTTCATAGATTTCACCTAGTATATTTAGGTTAGAGAATAAAGCAGAGTGAACCTTCCCTGTCTCTAAAAAGGAAAATAAATGGTTTTTTTTTTGCTTTTATTATCACTTTTCTAAATACTGAGCAGCTCTTTAGTATCCTCATTCTGATCTATAAATATAAATATAATATTAATATATTTGTGATATTAAGTATAAATATTAAACATAGTCATATTAATATATTTATAATATTTAATATATACTACTCATTAATAGATAACGAGGCAACACTAGGCATTTTGTTCCCTATGTTTTAATATCTTGGAGATGGTTATCTTGTAGTATGTTGCCTGAATGCGTGATCCCCACGAGAGCCTTTGGAATCATCAGCACGCAATGATTACCATAGTGTGGGAGCAGACAGAGTCACTGCTCAAGTGGGAAATGTCTAATAGAAAGAAAAGAAAACTAAGGACATAACTTTGAGGATCTGGTACTGAAGGATGGAGAAAAGGGCAATCTGAGAAAGTGATCAAGAAATATCCAGGAGAAATACTGGGAGGAGTGTAGGGTCCTGGAAGTGAAGGAAAGAGAACAACGTCTCGTGAAAGAAAGGGAAGCGAGGCACAGTGGATAGAGGCAGCTGCTGGAACCACCACTTGAATTACTTGATTGTAGTTAAATCGGTTTTCAAACCCCAGTGAGGGAAAACGTGAGATATCTGAGGGTTGAGAGGGGAATGAAGTTGAGCACGAGAATTTGAAGGGAGAAGGAAGGCGAAGAAGGCCCACAGATTCCTCGTCACCAGAGGGGAAGTGGATCAGGGAAGGTTTGGGCTTAGCTTTTTAACAAACCATTGCAGCTATTTTTAAGACAAATGGAAGAAATTCAGAACAAGAGATCGCTTATAAAGTAATTGAAAAAAATACATATTTTAAATCAGTTCTTATAAAACATTGAGGTGACAAGATTAATATAGGTCTTGTTACATTTTTATTTTTCCATTGTTAAGTATAATGCAATTTATGTAAGTATCAGTTTCCTTTAGCATTACTTTTGCATGACCTTAGCCCATATGCTTTATTTATATTTGCTATTTCATACAGATGACATAACCCTTTGAAATTCAATTTAGAAAAATACCCTAAAGATATTCTGAGCCATATTTATACACAGTTGTGTAACACTCTCCTTGTACTAGAGCTGGTTTTGGATAATGATTTGGGATTAAGTTCCTTTTTTAAGAATGCATTTTTGAATGCCACTTCTCTTGTAGGCAAGTGTATGGGTCTTATATATTTGTCCCTGATGTAGATTATAAATCTAGATTTATAAGGCATCATTAACTCAGGCCTAGCAGCCCAAGTTTTCCTATCTATTTTTTTAAGACAAAATATTTCAAAATTACTAATAAACCATAAAAAGTACTGACATAGGGAGACTGAAAGAATTTGTTAAATGTTATTTTTCAAAGTAAAACAATTTCACTCCTCGGCTTTACAGTCAGGAAAACAAACAAACAACAAACACTTGTTTAAAATTATGGGCTCTTCCATGTTACACTGATACTATTATATAACACCCCTGAGCTTTGGTTTTCTTATCTATATAATGTGGATAATCATCACTGCACTGAAAGAATTCAGTTAGTCAGTGCTAATACAGTGCCTAGTGCATAGTAAAACTATCAGAAGGGTACCTTTCGGTTCAAGTAATGGAAAACCCAGTTAAGTCTAGCTGAAACAACTAGGGGATTTATTTGCTGACATAGTTTGGAACATGAGCTGGGGAAACAGTCATGATTGATTTAAGGAGTCTGCTTTCCTTTCCACAGTGGTGCATTCTTTTATTTGCTTGTTGTCTTTGGGGCCCCCCTTTTATGTTGGCTAATTACAGAAACCTACCTTCACATCCTCACACTACGTCATTCATTGGAAGAGAGTGCATTATTTCCATAAGCTCTCCTGTCGCAGTAAGGAAGCTGCTTCTTCCGGAAGCCAGCCCTGCCTCTCCATCTCTCCTGGGTCTCAATGGCCTGACTGTGCTCACTTCTGAAGCAATCCTAATGGCTAGGAGAAAGCCAAGGACCTATTGGCCAATGTTCTTAAACCAATTATTGCAAAGGTTATGGGATTATCCTTAGGGTCACTTTTGGGGTTGTAGGTTGGGTCAGATTCTTCTGAATCACTGTATGACAAAGGGAATGATACTCAAAAATATTAGAGTTAAATTTGGAATAATAGTAGGGCACTGATGAGGCATCAAAGGGGTCCTATTCCTTCACACCAAAGAAGGAAACCAAAGCAGTCCCATCTGAGCCAATTCAGTTCATGTACTGGATCACAATGTGTTGGTGGTCCTGAAATTCTTGGCCCAAAGTTGAGTATCTTGGTGTTTTTTTTTTTCTTTTTTTTGTCTCACTCTGTCACCAGACTGGAGTGCAGTGGCACAATATCGACTTACTGCCTGCAACCTCCAACTCCCTGGTTGAAGCAATTTTCCTGCCTCAGCCTCCTGAGTAGCTGGGATTACAAGCACACGCCACCACACCCAGCTAATTTTTGTATTTTTAGTAGAGATGGGGTTTCACTACGTTGTCCAGGAGGATCTCTATCTCCTGACCTCATGATCTGCCCGCCTTTGCCTCCCAAAGTGCTGGGATTACAAGTGTGAGCCACCGCACCCGGCCTAAACCTGAGTATCTTTGCTCTCTCTCATCCCCATTTTCAGCACCTGAGTCTTAAATGAGGTAATGGCATAAAATGAAAAACTTGCGCAAATGCTTTACAACATATTTAGTTAGGTAAGTTTATCTGAAAAGATAAACTAATTTTCTACGTATGACTTTGTTACATTATTCTCCTATGAGCGTCAAGTTATCTTAAGAATTCAGAGTTACCAATGAAAAATGAAATTGACGAATTATCAAAACAGGCCTAGAAATTTAGAACATGGCTAAAACTCATCTCCTTGAAAGAAAGAGAAAAAGAAAGAAAGAAAGAAGGAAAGAAGAAAGAAAGAAAGAAAGAAAGAAAGAAAGAGAAAAAGAAAGAGAAAGAAAGAAAAGAAAGAAAAAAGAAAGAAAGAAAGAGAGAGAGAAAAAGAAAAAAGAAAAGAAAGGAAGGAAGGAAGGAAGGAAGGAAGGAAAAGGAAGGAAGGAAGGAAGGAAAGAGTTGGGTGTGGTAGTGTGTACCTATAGTCCCAGCTACTCAGGAGGCTGAGGTAGGAGGATTAATTATGCCTGGGAGGTCGAGGTCGTAGTGAGCCATGATGATGCCGCTAAACTCCAGCCTGGGTGACAAAGTGAGGCCCTGTCTCAAAAAAACAAACAAACAACAACAACAACAAAACCCGAAACAAACAAAAGAAAACAAAGCAAAATTATGTACCACAAGCTGTAATTTCACACCCGTGGTATATTTTATTTTGCTTAAAGAATGTGCTTTAATAAATATATATTGAAATGACAGAAAAATAATATTTTAAAATGTATCTGGGTCTACACATTAAGATTTAGTTTGCAGTATTCCAAACATCACTAAATGGAATTAAATAAAATTTCCAAATTTATAAACTAAAGAAGTGCTGCTCTCTTATGAATTCCCACTCTAAATTAATTAATTTAAGATATATGTGGCCTTTCTTTGTAACTTTAATATTTAAGGAAAATTCAGAATACTTAGCCTCATCCTTAATCAAAGTGTAATAAATTACAAACCACACAAAAATCTCTACCTACTGAAAACTTCTGAAGTTAGGAGAGAGTATAGAGCCTACAGCTGACTCCCTACAATATTCTACATAGCAAAGTGAATTAATATCAGGCTTAACATAAAGCATCTAGTTTCTAATTCCATTGACATTTACACACACATATGCGCACACTCCGCCACACATATAGGGTTCGTTAGGGTTCACCAAAGAGAGTTAACCATCAGGTACATATTAATCACACACACACACATAAACATGCACACACGTGTATTAACTAGCACACACATATATATTAACATCACATACATACACATAAATAACCATAACATTTGTATGTGTGTGTGGTGGTGTTAACTTCCAAACATGTGATTATAAATCACACTAAAATTTAATAAGAGCAGTTGGCATGATACAAGCCTAAGAGATGATGATACGGTGAAACTCAGGTATTTAGAATCATACACAGCTGATAGGCAGGCTACAGCTCTATGCTTAGTCTCTAGAGATCACACTTCGGGCCTTCTGAGTGAGCGCCCCTCCTCACTACTTCATTGAACTAGCAGGATTACACCAGGTTAATAAAAGGTATTTTTGGGAGGCTGTACAAAAGCTTCATAAAATGCTCTGTTAGCAGTGAAAGTAAAATTAGATAACGGATAAAGGATACATTTACAACAAAAATAGTAGACAGAAAACCATTGTAAGTGCAGTTTGGTGACTTTAAGGACCTTTGATGAGAAATTTCGAAGTTGGTGACAGTTCATATGAGAAAGGGTTGTTCCTCTGACAATCAGATGAGCTAATTAATCAGCATTCGACCCAGCTGGATCTTAGCCAGCCTAACTGTTAATGAGTGTGCACTCTTTTGCCAGCAAGGGCACAGTCTCTTCAAAAAATAATTGTCAGGGTCATTTTTGCTATGAAAAAAAAATATTATTTTGAAATGTGATAGAATTTTTATAGCAACAATAAGAATGACACAATCATTCTTAAATATTTCTTATTAAATATTATGGTACCACCAAACATGAGCGTTTTTTTTTTTTTTTTTTTTAACAAACTCATTCATTGCTCTTTATTTATAGTTTTACATTTTAAAGTCATATGATGAGAACGGTTTCTTCCAGTTTGCTTTCTGATGCCACCAGACTTGATGCCACCAGACTTGATGCCACAAAAGGTGTCTGGGTGCATGCCCATGGTGATATTATCAGGCCGGTCCTTTCTTGGGGCCTGTGTATACATGGGCCTGCCTTTTTATTAGCACCTATTCTAATATATGGCCTTTAATTATTAGCTATAAATAGTTTCTACTAGACTGTCAGCTCCTTGGAGGTACAAAACTTATTTTTCTCATTTGTACAGCCTCTCCAAATATCTTTTATCAACTGCATGTAATCCCGCTAGCTCAGTGCGGAACTGAGGAGTGGGGTCTCCCTAAGAAGGACATCAGACTAATTTTTAGAGAATAAGGGTAGAGCTTCTGCTTGGCTCTCAGCTCTGTATGATTCCAAACACCTAAGTATCTCCACATCATCACCCTTTAATCAAATTTTAGTATGATTTATAAGCACATATTTGGAATACCACCACACACACACACAAGCACACACATAGAAATGTCATTATTTATATGTGCATATGATGGTAATATATATGTCTGCAAGTTTGTGTGTGTGTTTGATTAATACACATCTGATGATTAATTTTATTTTTCATTTCTTTTTTGAGATGGAATTTTGACCTAATCACCCAGGCTAGAGTGCAGTCTGGCGATCTCAGCTCACTGCAACCTCCACCTCCCAGGTTCAAGCGATTCTCCTGCCTCAGCCTCCTGAGTAGCCTCTTGATTACAAGTGCACGCCATCATGCCTGGCTAACTTTTGTATTTTTAGTAGAGATGGGGGTTTCACCGTGTTGGCCAGGTTGGTCTCCAATTCCTGACCTCAGGTGATCTGCCCACCTGGGCCTCCCAAAGTGCTGGGATTACAGGTGTGAGCCACCGTGCTCGGCCTGATGATTAATTTTCAAACAAACCAGGTGTGTGTGTGTGTAAATGTCAATGATATAAGAAAATAGATGCTTTAGATTAAGCCTGCTATGGATTCACGTTGCCATTTACAATATTGTAGGGAGTCAGCTGTGGTCTCTATACTCTCTCCCACCTTCAGAAGTTTTCAGTAGGCAGAGATTTTGGTGTGGTTTGTAACTTATTACACTTGCATTAAGGATGAGGTTAAGTATTCTGAATTTTTTTAAATTTTAAAGTACAAAGAAAGGCCACATATATCTTAAATGGATGAATTTAGAGTGGGAATTCATAAGAGGGCAGCACTTCTTTACTTCATAAATTTGGAAATTTTATTTAATTCCATTACACGATCTTTGGAATACTGAAAACTAAATCTTCACATGTAGACTGAGATGCAACTTTTTAAAATATTATGTTTCTGTCATTTTAAAATATATTTATTAAAGTACATTCTGTAAGCAAAACAAAATATGCCACAGGTGAGAAATTACAGCTTATTGTATGTATTTTTTTTTAAGTTTACTCTGTCACTCAGGCTGAGGTGCAGTGGCATGATCACTGTTCATTGCAGTCTCGACCTCCCCAGGCTCAGGTGATCTTCACACCTTAGTCTCCTGAGTAGCTGGGACTACGAGTGTGTGCCACCACACCTGGCTATTTTTTAAAAATTTTGGTAGAGACAGGATTTTGCCCTGTTGCCCAGGCTGATTTCCAACTCGTGGGCTCAAGCTATCTGCCGGCCTTGGCCTCCCACAGTGCTGGGATTACAGGTGTGAGCCACTGTGCCTGGCCCACATATGAAATTTTGAACCAACAATCTTCTGAGCTCTTTTTATAGAAACTGATGTAAGATCACAATTATTTAGTGATCTGATATACTTTAGCTGCTGTATATAATATTTGCAAAGGATTTGCAATACTTCTTAACTGCCTCACACTTCAGTTATAAAAGTTCATGTCACTGTAATTCTTAAAGGTCACCTCATTCGCTGTCTTTCCTTTTCCTTAGCATCCTTAGATACCCACAGAACATTTCCTTAAATATTTCTTGTTACTTCATTTCACATACTCACAAGCTCCCCAACCCCATTTCTAGAAAGTTTTTGGAATGTTTTATAAAACAGTATGAGCATTATTGCTCTAAGAATGCTATTGAAATTGGAGTGCAGATAGGCTTACTATGCAAAACAAGGTGTACTAAAACACTCACTGCTATTAAAAAACAAGCCCCAAAGACACATGCACACGTACGTTTATTGCAGCATTATTCACAATAGCAAAGACTTGGAACCAACCCAAATGCCCATCAATAATAGACTGGATAAAGCAAATGTGGCACATATACACCATGGAATACTATGCAGCCATAAAAAAGGATGAGTTCATGTCCTTTGCAGGGACATGGATGAAGCTGGAAACCATCATTCTCAGCAAACTAACACAGGAACGTAAAACTAAACACCGCATGTTCTCACTCATAACTGGGAGTTGAACAATGAGAACACTTGGACACAGGGAGGGGAACATCACACATCGGGGCCTATCGGGCTGTGGGGGGATAGGGGAGGGATAGCATTAGGAGAATACCTAATGCAGATGACAGCCTAATGAATGCAGCAAACCACCATGGCACATGTATACCTATGTAACAAACCTGCACGTTCTGCACATGTATCCCAGAATGTCAAGTATAATTTTTTTTTAAAAAGCCCCCAAATATATAATGGAATGTTGCAATGTAAGTTTATGTGTTATTCAAGTGAGGTTAAAATGTGTGTTCGTGTTTTGCAGAAGGCGCCCTGCACATGATACAGGGAGCAGAGTTTTCCTTTGGTTCCTCTGCATCCACACAGTAGACCAGGAAGAGAAAGAATAGAATAGAGCACAAAAGAGATTTTCATGAGCTTCTGTAGAAGAAGCCTGAGACCCTTTCACTCACATTACTTTGGCCAGAACTCAGTCTTTCGACTCTCGATGGAGGGATGAATTTTAGCTGTGTGCCAGGAGGAAAGAAGAACAGGCTCAGATGACTTGACGTCTACCTAACTTTCTGGCTTCATTGTCTTCTCACATTTTGTTCTCACCACATTGACTTTTGTTTTGTTTTGTTTCCAGAAGGCACTACGGGGTCATGACACAAGTTGTTTCTTCTACAAGGAATGCTTCCCACTTTACATAGGTTGCCTAGCTGACTTCTATTTTTCCTTTAAAACTCAATTTAAATACTTAGTCATCAGGAATGCCTTCTGTAATATGACACATTATTATTCATAACACACAATCTCAACATCAGTGAGAATTTTTTTGATGAATGTTTATCTCCCAAAGTAGACTGTAAGTTTTTAATGACAATGATCATGCCTGTCCACCCTCCATTATTACACAGCTCCTATCGAAGTCGCTAGAATATGAAATTAATTTTTTAATGAATGAAACAAAACGCCAACCTCCAACTCTCAATGACAGTACAGGTTGAGAGTACCTACTCCAAAAATCTGAAATTCAAAATACTTCCAAATCCAAAACTATTTGAGTGCCACCATGACACCATAAGTGGAAAATTCCATACTGGACCTTGTGTGATAGGCCGAAGCTGAAATGCAGATGCACAACACACCATTTATTCAGCATCCTCAAAGACAAAGAGATTCTCTCAGCCTCCCTCAACTGTGATATGTTTCTGTGCATGCCCAGGTTTCCCCATGCAATCATGCCCACAAAGGGTAACACGCAGCATGGTAGGCAGGGACTGAAAGCTTGCCATGGTTGGTTGTTGCTGTTCTTTAACAGCTGATACGGGTATTCTGGTGATGCTACTGTGTTACACAGTTATCCTGGACACATTGTTTTTCTTATATTAATGGTATGTTAGATTTTTTTATGGTTAAGTCCTGACACGTGACTAAGTATGAGAAAATGTTTGCTTATTGGTAGCATATAAATTCAGAGTCAGGAATGATGGTGAGACCAAACCACCATAGATTTTCCACAGGGGAGGCTGAGATAGTGATACCTCTGCTTTCTGATGGTGCAATGTATACAAACTTTGTTTCATGCACAAATTATTTAAAGTGTTACATAAAATTACCCCCAGGCTGTGTGTATATGGTATATATAAAGCGTACATGATTTCTGTGTTTATGCTTGAATTCCATCTCCAAGATATCTCATTATGTATATTCAAATGTTCCAAAGTCTGAAACACTTTGTGTCCCAAGCATTTCAGATAAGGGATACTCAGCCTGTACTTCCACACAATGAGGCCTTAACCATAGAGGGAAAACAATAGATTCTTCGAAGGAATCGGTTCTGACATTTAAAGGACCAAAATAGGTGGTAGATGTGGAACTGAACCGATTCTAAAGTCTGAAACACTTTGTGTCCCAAGCATTTCAAATAAGGGATACTCAGCCTGTACCCCCACACCATGAGGCCTTAACCACAGAAGAAAAACAATAGGTTCTTCAAAGAAATTGGTTGTGACATTTAAAGGGTCAAAATAGGTGGCAAATGTGGAGCTGTGTCAATGCCGAGGGATTTCATGATGTATAAAGTAATTGAGAAAATAGCCAAGAATACCTGAGTATGAAAACAGATGTGGAATTTTAGCAGTCTATTGATAGAATCTTGATCAAACACCACTTATTCAGCTGCCATCTACGAGGGTCAATGGGAGACTGTAGAGCAGTCAGAATGATCTTTACATTCAGTTTATCAAGTAGAAGAAACCCTGCATCCATTATCAACCTGCATTCTGAATGCAATGTCACGGTCTATTTTATTGGCTTCTTTTTCCCAATGCTATACTTATGATGAAGTGTTCCACAATTTATGCTTTTACCTTCTTTGTGTTCATCTAATCCTTTGTGGGTGGTGTCCACTACTCTAACAGCATCATCACCTATCATAAAATGCTCTGCATCTGTAATTCCAGTCCTGTCTGAGTCCTGTTTCTGCATTTTCTTTGCTGATCTTTACTCAAAGATGCTCTGAATTCATCTGAAACGTAACCTGCCTCAAATTCAACTGAGGATAACCTTTCTCCTTTTCAACACGCTTCTCCAGTATTCTCTGTATTAATTTGGAGTATCACCGTCCATCAGTTTTCAAAGCCAAAAGAGTCATTTTTCATTTCCTCTTACCCATTTGCCACGACAAACAGAAGAAAGAGCTTCAGCTCCTGAGCCTAAGATGTCTGTTTTTGCCAATTATGCCGATCCAAATCTGGCTGTCATGAAACCTGGATGGAAAAACTGAAGCCAGTGCCAACTGTCTTCAGTAGGATGGAAAATCTCTGTGGCTTGGTAGCCTCCCAGGTTCCTACAGAGAAGGTTCATTCTGAGCTGAGGAGCCCTGTGGCATCTGGTCTTCAGGAGAAGAATATCCATGAGAAAAGTCTCCCTAAACCAGAAAAATGAGAAATGCAAAGAAGATCTGGACAAGGCAGTGGTGGAAGTGTCCCCCTTAGATATTTGGTTAGTGCTGGCATTACTGCCCGTGGACCAGATGGTACCAAAGTTTCTACATGCTACACTGTATACCTGCCTGCTTTCCCGCCTGCTCCAGAGTCTACTGAGAAGCTGTATTGTTTGTGGATGTATGTGACTCAGTCTCTGCACTGTAGTTATAAGCCCTGTGTCACTCCAATTCCCAAGAATCTAGTCATTCCAGAGATTACTCCTCATACGTGAAAATCCTCCAGATTCCTACTTTCTGGTACAGAAATATTATTGTGAACAGATCAGAACCAATGTAGGAATTAAACTTCAAGTTCAAAAAAATCATCTCCTAGATCAAAATGAGGAAAGACTGCAGTTTGCCATTCAAGGCAAAAATATCCATGTATTATACCAGATACCTATTAACTTCAATTGGGATGGTACCAGGTTCAAGAGGGTGAAGAAGAGACCCAGAGCCAGTGAAAGAAACATGGGGTTTATTTGATGCGGACATACTTACAGGACAGTTCAGTGGTGGCAGGCTGGACAGAACTGCTACAACTTGCAAACTGCATGTGGTTTACGTAGCATTTTCACTTAGCACCCTTTCCTTAGCAATCCTCATTTCTTAAGTTTTTACTGCTTTCAGGTATGTCTGCCATACAGGGTGATTCTCAGGGTATGCTTTAGTTATCGCTGTCAGATACATCTCTCATAAACCATAGTAACCCTGACCAAGATTGCTCCCTTCCACAGGCCAAAACCTCCAACTTCATCTTTCTCCGTCCTTTGCAGGGGTATATTTACCCTGTTCACTGTGTTTGCTGTTATTATTGTTATTATTATTATTATTTTTTAAAATATTATGTATCCCTGATTGGTGATACCCCAAAAGTCTTCCTACCTGAGAGCTTGGTTATTGCTTCCAACCCCAGGGGAACTCCTAAGCTAGACCAGTCCATTAGTGACCAGATTCCAGTGAAGAAGGAGGCAGCCGGCTTGCATAAATGGTTCATGTTGAACCAGCCCTTCTGCTCCTCAGGCTCCCACTAAAGAGGATGGAGAAGGCATCAGGAGAGAGGGTTGAATGAAGAAGAGAAACATGTATAAATATAAAAACCTGTATCTGTGAAAAGAATCTTAGCCCTGTTCTTAAAGTCAAAACTCTATTTTTGTGCTTTTAAATCAATAATATTCAAGAGCCTAAAACCTGCCAGTCCTCAGCATCACTCCCTCCACCACTGCCATCTCATCCCAGAAGCTTCCTGGTTTCTTCACAGAGCAAAGATCAGGGCGTGGAATGTGGCAAGTACTCATTACATGTTTTGGATATGCAAAACAGTCACAATCAAATGGTACCTTTCTATTAGTACTCCCTCGTCTCTGTATCTCTGCTCATGCTATTTCTCATTTGCAATGCTCTTCCCCCCTTGTTTCTCCTTTTGAAGTTTTATTTATCTCAACTGACAAAAGATTTTCTTCTTGACCAAACTCCAGTCAGGCTTCCCTGAACTCTTTTTCAACTAGGCCTGAGTTTTAGACTTCTGTGTTTGTGTGCATTGTCTAATTGTAGCAAGAATCTTGCAGAGTTGGTTTAATTTTAGCAAGACTCTTGCAGAGTTGGTTTAGCCAGGTGCTCCCATGCTCCATATCTGATCACTGTCAATATCTAATTGAGTTCCCTGCCCTCCACTATCCTCCAAGTGATGTGAAAGGAATCATATGTGGTGACCCTGGCCTGTCTTCAGCAAGAATCCTCATTGGTTAGTTTAGACAGAATTCCTCCTTACTTCTAATATTACTTCTAAGTAATTTTCCATCCACTGACTCACACTGTGCTTTTTGGCTGTAATCCCCCCTTGTTCATGCTGTATCAGGAATTGAACCCAGTTCTGTTCTGTTCATGCTGTATCAGGAATTGAATCCAGTCCCTTTTACCCTATTGCAATAATACTGAATAGAATCTATTTCTATTGCCTTAACTACCATCCAGTTGTAATGTTATTTGACACAATAATCCATCTTGTCATTTTCCATATGTAGCCTTCTCAGGCTTTTCCAGATGAGCCTGGGTTGGTAATCATTATCTCTTCTAGGATCTTACAGCTCTATTTGGTGTTTGCACCTCTATTACTTTATTCTATAACTTATTTTCTTACTACTCTTTACATACACACTCACACACTTTTTATAAACGTGCCTCCTTATAACCCAACATACATTTTGGTATATTTGGATCATTGAGTAAATACATTAAACTTTTTGTTTTCTTTTTTGTCTCAAAAATTTACAAATCATCTGGCTTTTAGGGATGATTTGTACACAAATTACATAAAAAGTGAGTTTCTTTCATAGTATTAACTATTGAGAAAATCTTTCGCCAGGGTTTTCAGGAGCCATGGTGGTTCCGAGATGTTTTAAAAATAATTACCAATCCTCCGTAATTTTGTGTCCTCTCATGTCACCTACTCATAATAAATGAAGAGGAGATATGTCATGCCTTACAGGCAAACGTATACTGATAAATATTTAATGCTATTTCTCATTTGCAATGCTCTTCCCTCCTTGTTTCTCCTTTTGAAGTTTTATTTAACTCAACTGACAGAACATTTTCTTCTTGACCAAACTCCAATCAGGCTTCCCTGAACTCTTTTTCATCTAGGCCTGACTTTTAGATTTCTCTGTTTGTGTGCATTGTCTAATTGTAGCAAGAATCTTGCAGAGTTGGTTTAAATATTAAAAATACCGATTCATAGTGTTTGCTGATTTTTATGGTGTAAATACACCCACCGTGGCAGATTTCTAATTACCAACTTGACAGCCCTGACCCAGGAGTTAGGAAGAGGTGTGTAGTGACACCTCATCATATCTTTACCATCCATATATGATAGCTTTGAATAAACTCAAGGACATAAGTCAGAGTAAAATCCAATTTTTAATGATGGATACATTTAACCACTGGCTTGAAACTTCCTAATATTTAATTATAAGCTCTCAACCACTGTGTGGGTTGGCTCCAGAACACCAGAAAAATGAATTGCAGCATATTCAGATTATATAATCACTCTCAGTAGCCTAACAAGAATAGTAATTGGCATAAAAATTTAATAAATTGATTATAGACCCGTGTTATCAAGAAACATACTATATATATTTTTTCATCACTGTTGTTCCTTAAAACTGAATTTTACAAGTTTCTAACATTGTCGAATGCCTCAAATCATCCTCCAAAGGTATTAATAATCTAGTTATTGAGTTATATAAATGTATAAGGAAGGTATGTGGGAAAAAATATATAATAGTATGAATACATGGAATTATGTTGATCATGACCATTATTCCTTAAGAGAAATATTATATTTTCAGAAAGATTTGGAGAAGTTAAAGCTTATACCTCCAGTGGCCCACTAATTCACAGACTAAAATGACAGTACATGATAAATTTCAGTATCTTATATGATTGCTCATAGCCTCTGGCAGGAGCAATTCTTGAAACAGTAGGTGGAAATATACTCATTAAGCTGCAAAATTGCCTATATTCAGGACACCTGCCAAGCATTCCCTAAATTATCACCTGTTATCATAACATCAAAGATATCCAAAATACTTGCTTACTAAATCTAGTCTCCCTAAGTATATATAATTTTCCTATAATGCTGCTTGATGGGAGAGCAGTGTCTTAATTTCATATACATAAATCAAAGTTGTTTCTGGAGAGTTCGGGCTCGAATCTGGTTTTCAACAGCTATTCCTGAGGTATAGTTGATCTTTACTGTTCTACTTGATGTTGAGTTATAGTCACGCTTTTTAACTTGTTCAGGTGTAAATGGTAGTTGCTGAGGCCTTTATATAAAGCAAATTTACTATCACTGATACATGAAAGAAAATCATTTTATTGATATTGTAGCACTGAAAGTTGTCAATGGATTATCTAAAATTATTAGAAACTGTGGATAAATTAGTAGTAGGCCAATATATTTTGCTTGAGATCATGTGTCAGTATAGCAGCATGCTCCAAAGCAGACATCTATAACTAATAATCATATAAATTATGCTATATATGTCTATAGTCAGTCTATCCACATAGATTTTTCAGTTACTGTAAAGAATGTAACAATATCATGTGGAATCTTGGTTAGATAATTCTGCAAGACATATCAAATTGATGAGTGATAAGAGGAAACCAACTGCTTTATGACAAGCTGAGGTGGAGAGAATTGGTACAAGGACACCCAGAAGCACAATGCGAGGTGATGAAGAAGGCTGTATAATAATGAGAGGAAATAGTAATTGGAGAAGAGAAAATAATTAGCAATCCAAAGCATCGTGATTAGAAGAGTGCATAGGTTGTGAGCTGATGAGGCTAAGCCCTAACCACCATCACTTTTTAATAAATGTGCCTACATTATATCCCAAAAAGAGTTCTTTCAAAGAATTTTTGGCCACGTTCAACCCCCAGCCTCCCTGAAAGAGAGAGATAGAAGAGAGACAGAGAGAGAGAGAGAGAGAGAAATTGTGGAGGGGCTAATGTGAGCCATAGTGGTTTTATTTATCACTATAACATACTAGTTTAGAGACTAGGTTCAGGGGCCAGACAGCATAGATTTGAAAGTGAGCAATATCATTTCTTGTGTGACCTTAGGCAAGTAACTTAACCTCTTTATATCTCTGTTTCCTCATTTGTGAAATGCTGATTAAAATATCATATTTCATAAGGACATTGTGAGGGTTAAATGAAATAATGCAAAGAAAGCCCTTGGCACTGACTACTGTGATGAAACTGTTCCAAAAAGTTAGCCATTATTTTCCTCCCCACTGCCTAATAAGTAGGGTGTCAGTAACAGTAAATAAATGTTGAGGTTGAATGAATTCACATTACCATCCAAGATACTTTCAAAAATAACCAGGAAAAAAGGCACACGTCCCTTCAGAAAAATGTTATTGAAGCACAGGAGAGCACTGTTTTCTGATTAAGGAATTATTAAGGTGTTCTTGATAGAACTTCATAGGAGGCATGGCATTGATCATCACTGGTCTTTTATCATCATTACTATTTTCATATAGTTTGGTGGCTGTTGTTGGGGTAAATCAAAATCATAGAATTATAGATTTGGATGAGAGTTTAAAGATTGTTTAGTGTGCTTTACAATAATAGCATCATCTGCTATAATATCCGTGAACATGTCGCCTCTGGTCACGTGTCCACAGAAAATAATCTCATTGTTGGTTTTAGAAATAAAATAAATACCTGAGAGTGCATAAAGGCAATTTTTAAAAACTGAATACATATGTCAGAACCACAAGCATAAATTATACGACTTAATTATTTTGACACACACACACACCCACACGCACATGTACAAATATAAGTTTTATATATGGAAGTATATATAAATGTAATATTTGACCTTTCTTGGTGCTTTACATAATACTCATGCACTGTTTCACTAATCCTTCATCTTCCCAGAACCTTAGTTATATTTAGCAATGTTATTTCACAACTTACAAAAGGAAACACAACTTATTTTGACTCCGACACTACGGACATTTCTGGGAATACTGCTTTTTTGACTGAGTTCTAAAGTTGGACATAAATAATTAGATCAACATCGTGGAGAAAATATACTGTAATTTAAATTTTACATTGTTATTTTTATTAATGTGGGTAGAATAAAATAATAAACATGACAGCATTAATTAAACTATGAAATAGCATCTCACAAAATTGCTAAAATTATTACAATCAGCAAAATCCTCTCTACTCTGAACCTCTTCTCAGAGTCACGTGCATCTTTTGATGAGGTCGTAACTCTTTGGTATCCTTTAAACTTCTGGGCATACGCCTGCTCCTCTCTTCAGTCACACTCACTTGGACAAACCTCAGCTCACATCAAATCCAGTCCCTGCCTACTCTATTTAATCATGGAGGCAACTAAGTCAGGCTGGAGAAAAACGTGCGACTTTGATGACTTGTCTCACTGTGTTTCACGACCATTGATTTTAAATGGGCTCTTTCTGCTGTCGGGGCACCATCCCCACTCATAAACTCCAGATGTCAACACAGCAATTGTCTCTTCTTTTTCCTGTTTCTCGATTTTACCTTTCTACTCTATCACTTCCATCATCATAATAACATGCTGTTATGTTTCCTTTCAAATACGAATAAAACAAAGGAGTCTCGATCTGACAGGCTAGTTGAGTTCCTGCCTATTTCTCTGCACATCTTTTGGTGAATCTCCTAGAAAGTTATTTTTACACTCACTGTCTGTACTGTTTCCTGCAGCAATTATGTTTTGAACACCTCAAGTTTAGCTTGTGTGCCCACTACTCTATCAAAATATGTCTTGTCAGTGTTACCAATGGTTTTCACATTGCTCAATCCAACAGTCAATTCACATTCCTCATTTATGGACCTATCAGAAACATTTAACACAGTTATCCTTTTTTTTTTTTCTGAAATACTTTTGCTTGGCCTCTGGAACCCCTTCCCTATCCACTTCTTTACTGTCTCTTTGGCTGGAACTTCTTTTCCTCTAAATATTAGAACGCCTCAGATTTTCATTCTCAGATTTCTCTACTGAAATCACTCTTTAGGTGATCTCATTCAGCATCATGGCTATAAATATTATTTATATTCTGAGGAAAAAATATATACATACCTTTACTCAGAACTCTTTCCTAAACTCCATATTTTCAAATCTAAACTTCATTTTCTCCACTTCAGTGATGTAAATTCTCAAATGGAGAATGCACTAAATGCGCTAAAAATGAAAATCCTTCCAATCCCCCAAAAGCCCAGTTCCCCATCTCATTCATTGACAATTCCAACCTTTTAGGCTTGGTCAAAAATACTGGACTCAGTCATTTTTTCCCCTTGACTCCTTACTTTCCCTATCATATCGAATATAACCAATCAAAATATATGTTGTCTCTGCCTTCAAGATATGTTTAGAATCTAATTACTTTTGCACTACCACAATTGGGCAAACCATTCCCTCTCAGCTAAATTATTGCAATAACTGGCTACCTGTTTTCTCTTCTTCTACCTTGAATTCATGAATAATCTATGCTCAGTCTACTAGCTAAAATAATCATTCAATATTAGGTCAAATTGTGTCTCTTCTCTACTCAAAGTCCTCCAATTGTTTTCTGTCAAAGCCCTCCAATTGTTTTCTGTCTCACTCACAATAAAAGCCACAGGTTATACAATGCCTCCCATAAGTCTAACGTGGTCTGGGATGCCATATTTCCTCTCTGATCTCATTATATGCTACTCTTCTTCTAGCTAGGCATATTCTACCGGTGCCTGGAACTAGCCACTTTCCTTCCTCCTTTTATGTCTATACTTAAATATATCCACAAATCAGGCCATTTCACTGATCATCTTACAGATAAAAATATTTTTCCCCACCACCCATAATTCTTCTCCTCCTTATGTTGCTTTAATGTATTCCAGCACTCACAACACTTGGCTTATCATCAGATTATTCGTTACTTGTGTGAGCCCTCTCACACAAAATTTAGATAGATGTAGAGACAGAGACAGACAGATAGATGGATAGATAGATCCCTCATTTTATTTACTACTGCATCATTTGTGTTTACAATGCCTAGAATATGACACTAAATAATTTTTTGAATGAAATACTTAAGAGATTAATTATATACTCTATGCTTTTGATGGCATTCTGTAAAACTATGTGTAAAATGTTGATTTATAGAGATTTATACTTCCCATTAATTTCCATTATGCTTTCTGAAACATGTTTCTCTGGGGAGTGAAATGACCTTAAACATACTTAAGGGGTCTAACATTTATCTTTGAGAACATTTCTCTTTGTAAGTCGGCCACCTAGACACGTTAAATTTTTCCACACAATACTTGTTAAAGAGATATTTCAATGGCCAGTGATTCTCAACCATTCGTGAGCCACACTCCATAACAGTCGGTTTTCAGGAGCAGGAAAATGCAGGCTAATCCTGGGGCACCCATGATACCTGGCTGTGCTAAGTAGCAAAATTATGGGCTTTTTCTTTTCATTACAATTCACATACAGCAAATATGTTATTTTCATTTTGACATTAAATTAATTGCCACATAAAATATGTTTCAATAATCTTATTTTTGTTCTCGTTAGTACCCAGTTTAAAAATACTTACAAAATAGTTAATAATAAATACTTTAAAAATACTTTTAAAAAATAAATAAAAATAAACACTTTAAAATCACTCGCAAAGCACTATTTTCATTTCTGATACATATTACTCCATTTTTTACACATATAATCATATTCTAAAAGGTGACGTGGAAACAGTTACTGGCCCTAAAATATCTGTTCATAGTGTTTTGATTATACTTGTGCTTTGGCCGTGTACATGTTTACATATATACATATATGTGTGTATGTATCCAGGCATGCATATGTATCCAGTACCTTTTTAGTACTTGTATTGTTACATCACTGAATACACAATATAATTTTTGCTTATCTTTCTTATGACCCATTTGACCTCCGTGAGAAAACATGTAGCATATTCCCTTATTCATCTATGCTTTTCCAAAGCCAGGCTTAATACTTGACATATAATAGCTGGTCAGTAAATTTGCTTTAATTTTTACTGAAATATATTGCTCTAAGCCAGATTTTCACAAACTGTTATCAGAGATATAGTAATTCTGCAAAATGTGAGTAATAGTATTCTAGGATTTCACATACAGAATACTCTGAATACTAAACTCCCTCTTGGGATGCTGTAATGTTCATTACATTAATCATAGTCTCTAAGAAACTAAAGATTACCAAAAAAGGCAATCTTTTTTTTAACACTGCTTAAGATATAAACACATTTTCCCATTTCCTTTTTTTTTATGTATCTCCCCTGATGTCTTAATTTTAGAAGCACATTGCATTATGATAAATACTTACAGAGTGACTAGAGTATTATCTGGCATAGACCTAGGTTGAGAATGACATTAATGAACTTTGCATACCGAGTTCAATTCCAGAAGTGAATACTCTACTTTGCTGAGAATGTGCTGTCTCATGTGGCAGATAACTTATATATATGAAAAAGTATAGTAAGAAATTTGAGAAATTTTGGCTTAAATGTGTGAAGAATTTTTATAATTGCTGTGCATACAGTGAAAATAGCTATTTTGTCACCTAAACAGGCAGAGAGAACTTGGAAATGTGAAAGTCCTTAAAATTCTACTGCTTGCTGTAATCTTAGTATGAAATAATGTAATTATGTTTACTTGTAAGTTATCCTGTGGTCGTAGATAGGAAGACTTGATACTATAAATATGTCAGTTCTTCCTATATCAATCCATACTTATGTTAATATGAAAGTAAAAAGTAAGCCAACAGTTTGTTTGAACAAAATAAGCTTATTTTAGAGTTTATATGACAAAAGAAATATGCAAAAAAAATCTGGGAAATTATGTTGAAGATAAACAACACGGGAGAGCTAGCTCAAAAGATATTAAAATATGTGATGAAGTCTCAATAAATAGAACAGTATGATATTGGTTCAAAGAAACAGAATAGGAGTACGCCTAAATACATATGAAAAATTATTGTACATAGGAAATGGTATGAATGCAAAAAAAGTAGAAAAATTAAATTGACTCCATATACCATTTCTTATACAAGCAAAATTCCAAGAAAATAAAAGATTTAAATGAACTAAAGTGGTAGCAATTAGAACAGTGAACATAATTTTCAAGAAAGTAAAAAAATAAATAAATAAATAAAGATTGAGCCCAGATGAATGTACTAAGCGTTCAAAACAAGAAACCACAAAAACTTGTAGGTGAAGACAAATGTTTTATTTTGGGAATGATGCAGAAACTGGTATCAAAATTGACTTGAGGTAAATAATCAGTTAGAATTTGTGGAAACCTGAGGAAGTCATATGCACAGAGTGAAAACTGGGTTTGATGTTAAGGAAAGATGTATGTTCATTTGCACAGACACCCTCAAGGTTATATGTGGCTATAGAGGGAAATGTGGCTATAATCTTAAGGATGAGTTTTTGGTGGCATCCACTGAAAAGATGTAAAAAGTAGGAGAGTAACTTGAGTGCATAGGCGAGGCATGTCAAGACCTCAAGGGAGGAGATAGTTTGAAGAATTTATTAGGTGATCAACAGCCTCTAATGTTGCAATAGGTGTTTATTCATACAGAGTAAGATAAGAGATAGAAAGACAGCAAAGCAAAGAACGTGCAGGGATGTGCCTTGTAATTTTTACACTATGACTTTCAATTCTCTTCAATTTCCATTTCCACAAAGAATGTTTACTTGACATTTAAAAGGAAATTAATTGTAGGCATCTCTTATTTCCTTTGTATTTTAATGAGTCATCATTTCAAAACTTTTGTCACCTGTCAGTGTTAAATATGACATAACTACATTGCCCTTCATACTAGTTAAAATTAAATTTTTCACTGATTGGAAAATACACATAGTCATTTATTTCAGAGGGCAAAAAATGATTATACTCAAGTCTATCAAGAATCAGTTCTGCTAGGAGTCTCCTTCAATGTGTTTCAAATATTCAGTGTGTTCCAAATGTAAGACAGAGTGGAGAATGAAAACTTTCAAGTTTGAAACACCAAAGGTTGTACAGGATGGGGGAGACCAAATACCATAAAAATTCACCAGCGTAATTCTCTCTTGGAGGTCTCTTAGGAATCCATGTTCCATCTCTTCCGTTATTCCCTGGTAACAGCATGATTCTACCATTGTCTTCAATTTCCAAATGTGTTAAAAGTGTGGCAAGATACAATTAGAGTGTGTAACTTAAGTGCTAGTAAGACATATCCAAGCAAGCATAGGGCTCTGCACTTACAGAAATGTGCAAGTAAATCTAATTTACTAAAATATCTTTACTACATGTAAATTTAAAATACTGCGATAGCCAGGCGCGGTGGCTCACGCCTGTAATCCCAGCACTTTGGGAGGCCGAGGCGGGTGGATCACGAGGTCAGGAGATAAAGACCATCCTGGCGAACACGGTGAAACCCCTTCTTTACTAAAAATACAAAAAAAAAAAATCAGCCGGGCGCGGTGGCGGCACCTGTAGTCCCAGCTACTCGGGAGGCTGAGGCAGGAGAATGGCGGGAACCCGGGAGGCGGAGGTTGCAGTGAGCGGAGATCACGCCACTGCACTCCAGCCTGGGCGACAGAGCGAGACTCCATCTCAAAAAAAAAAAAAAAAAAAAAAGCAAAAAAAAAAAAAAAAAAAAAAAAAAAAAAAAGCGATATCTTCCCCCGTTTTACACTGTTTTTTAATAATTATTTTATAGCCTTTCTAAACTGAAAGTTCCATGGACATAGGGACTATGTCTTGTTTATTGTATTCTTTTTACTGTATGGCTACAAACTGGGGCTGGCCTTTTTATGTATTACCATACTTGTTCCATACCTCATATTATCAGATGGTTGATTTATTATTATTGTCATCATTTTCATTTTACCAATGAGGAAATGGATTCGGAGATTAAACACCTTGCCCTAGATCAAACATAACTGACTCCGGAAGCCAAATTCTTAGCCACCTCATGGTGTTGCCTCAGTACCTGAACTGTATTAATGTACTTAGTGTAGTTATGTTAAGTTAATGCACTTAGTGTATGCAGGAAAAAGGACTCTAAGATGATGGAGGGTCTCAGAGCCAAGTTATGTCAGTAATGAACTACAGATATTCAATGTAAATTCAGGAAGAAATAAGAGAGGTATGTAAACTCATGAATATTTGAGGTTTTCCATATCATGGATGATAATAATTATGCTTATTATTATTTTAATTATTAATATTTGAATCCACAAAATGAAGATAGAACGAAATGTGGTAGATGTAACACAATTTAATTCAATAGTGAGCACAGTTGAATAACTGGCATAGTGAAAGGACTGATACTATTCATCTTTAAGGCTGGTGACTAGGCAGATAGTAGATGATTATCTGTCACAAAGGCTGTTGAAAAGTCTTCAAGTGGTGAGCTAACTTCTTCCAAGTGTTATGAATCTATAGAATTTAGTATACTCCTCAGCATTTATCATATTGAGAATAAGATTTCCACTGACTTGAGAAAAGTAAAACATAATCTATAAAGCAGGAATATCAGCTGTTGTTATTCCCCAGGACCAACTTAAATATAAGCCTCTGATTTACATAGAACATAAGTATGTATGTATACATTTTTGGAAGCAGATTTGATTGCAGTTATAAATTTGCTAAAGTCGTAAATGCATTGTTGGCATCCAACCATTTACTGTTTTGGCATAATTATTAATATAGTTACTACTCTTCTGCCTATGAATATGAATAATTAGAATAATTAGAATGAGTCATATTTTAAATCCTCTTTCCAACTTTGAATTATATTATACGTATACTTGAGCATTAAAGGTGTAAAAAGTGACGTAAGTTTTCCATGGAGTATCATACAAGTATTACATCAAGACATTTTCCTGTAGATTATTTTAGTAGTCATAGAATTTTACTACATTGAAGGAATTGATACTATGACATTTTTGATAGGGAAACCAAGAGTGACCCTTTCAAATTGTACAATGTCAACTTCTACGAAGAAAGATAATTGAATATTGTTATTTGTTATTGAGAAGACTGAAAAATTTCAGTCGTATTGCCATAGTCTGTTGATTGAATTGATTAAGCCTAGCCATAAATATATAGCATTTATTTTTATGTTTTGTCTCTTTTGCTTGGTTATGTGGAATCTGTGCTATTACTTTGACCTCCAATGTTTAATTCAACAAGCAGAAATATAACCTTTTCATTTGACAAAATCTACTTATTTTGCTGGAGGAATTATAAAACAAAACCAGCAGGTGCCTGAGATTGAGTACTTGAAATTATCATTTAAAGCAAAGTGTCTTGTATGGTTTCAACATTGTTCACTCCATTTTCTGGCAGCTGACACTCATTTACTCTCAATAAGTGAATAAGTAGTCGGTGAGTGTCCCTGATGTCAAGGAGCTGTCATAATTTCCATGGAGTTAGCTCTGTTAGGCATTACAGAAATTCACTGTGATCATGCTGACAACTCTTTTATATAGTCAGAAAGTATACAGCAGAGCAGTTTGTCCCAGGGCTAAGGTCAGGCTTTTTATTTTGCTATTATGAGAAATCAATAAATACACAATACTATTTGTCTTATTTCTTCTAAGGAAGGGGGAGACCACAGCATATTTACCTCCTTCTAATTCAAAATATTTCTAACATTATTATTAGATTAGTACTGATGGGTAAGTCAGTACTACAGGAAAACAAAATATGTAGAAACAGTGATAGTCTGTGAAGTTTTGAGCTCATTTCAAACAGATATTAGGTAGGGTTTGCATCTTCTGTGGAAGCATTCCCCAAAGTTTAATCTTCAACATATTTCTGAATTTATCTTCATCAGATGTTGGATATGTCCCATGTATCCAATGATCACACTTCTGCTTGACTCCCAGCCCCTGCCCTTTCTCCTCTACCTTGCTTCCACTTCACACACTGATAGGCATTTAGGCTGCCATAGCCCAAACTCAACGAGCCTAAAACTAGATGGACCATCTTTTTTTTTTCTTTTTAAAATTTATGTTTTTGTTATTATTTTTTGAGACAGAGTCTTTTTCTGTCACCCAGACTGGAGTACGGTGGTGCAATCATGGCTCACTGCGTTCTCGATCTCCTGGGCTCAAGCATTTCTCCCACCTAAGCCTGCCAAGTAGCTGGGATTACAGGTGCATACACCAGACCTTGCTTTTTTTAAAAAAATTTTTATAGAGTTGGGGGTCTCACTATGTTACCTAGGCTGGTCTTGAATACGTGGGCTCAAGTGATCATCCTGCCTCTGCCTCCCAAAGTGCTGTGATTACAAGCATGAGCCACCGGGCCTGGCCTTCACCATCTTTTTTTCTTAAATCCCTTCTATTGACTTGGGATTTGTCACAATTTATCATCCAAACCTAAAATTTTCCCTCATGTACTTCCAAACTCTTCTGAATTTACATATTCTCTTAATTTTCTCCTTAAAGTTTACCATGCCTCAGTCCCTTGACTTGCTTTAATGATATTTATTGCTTTCTTCATTTTGTAAAAAGGACACATTCATTTAAAGTAAGCAGAAAATGCAGAAAGATTAAAAGGACATAAAAATAACTTGCAATGTTATCTATATTTAAGCATTATTAATATTTGGAGCTAAACTTCATGTTCTCCATCTTTTAATGTTAAACTAAACAATAATCTCCTTTATAAAGTATTTCTTGATCATGGCAGCAGGATGCATTCTATTCTTCTTGCTGCCTGTCAATATCACTCAAGTGGCATATACAGTCCTATTGAATATATTTGTGCAAATACATTGTTCTGTTTTCCAGATTTAAAACTCTTTAAGGCCAAAGCACATGCTTATACATTTCTTTGTTTAAGATAAATTTAGTACAGTGTATAATGTTAATACAATATTTGTTGAATGAATATGCTTAATAATTCAGATCTATTTGAATTATTACTATGAATAAACAAGTTTAATTCTCTTCTCTAGAATGAAAATATGCGTGAGTAAGCTGGTTAGGAGGAAGTGAAATTTTTTATTCAGTTAATAATGACAATACAGATTACATGCTTCAGTGAAGCAAATTCCTTTGTATAAAGTACAATACATTGTTGGGTTCACAATTGCAGAGAGTCATAAGACAATGTATTCTCCTCATATTCCTCTCTTACAGAATGTACCACTCAAAATAATTGATGTAAGTATAAAGTATTGTCTTTTTGTGCTACTAAAAATTCCACTTATTTTCATTTGTCTTCCCAGCACTTCTTCTAATGAATTGTATATTTTTAAGGCTTTTGATATTCATTGTTGATATTCCATTTCATTTTATATGTGCTATCTCTAGTGATTGCATCTTTTCTTTGGGATAATCTCCCTTTTTTCTGTGTATAATTTTTAATTTCAAATTTCATTGTCTCAGCAACATGTAGTGTACATACCTTTTGCTTTCTCCTAAACTAGTCAGATTGCATCCTATTTTTTTGCAGAAATAATTCAAAATTTTTACTCTTTTTAAATAAAATTGTTTCCAAGTTAGGGAAATAAAGACAGAAATCCAGCTCTGATAAATAAGTAGTGCTATAGAACTGCGTTCCCAAGACCATGCATACTTGGAGACAATCAAGGATTACGGCAATTGTCAGTCCATTTTATTACTAGGTCTCAAAAGTCTCATTTACTCTTTCCTACTTCAAATGACCCAGGCTTCTTCACATTGATCATCTAAGTTTTGCATTGTTTGGTTAGAATTTCATCAAAAAGTACCTAGTGCTGCACTCACATGCATCTTATTCTGTTGATCAGGTGGCATTGTTTTGTCTTCTTTTGTGGTAAGCACTATCTGTATTTGCACCCACCACATGGCTGGAGCAGTATTTATTCACATTTCTAATTTTAGGATTCTGGAATTTTTTCCCTCACAAACAAATAGGATTTTATATTTTTCTTCCACATGGTCCAAGGGTCATTCTGAAAACAGTATTTCTTATGTGTCACCCCAATACTACACTGTTACAGTATTCTACGGTGAACACTGTGACTACTAATTCACTATATCTACATTTGAAAATTGAAACGTCAGTCTGTTTGCTGTTCATTTTGTGACAAACTTAAAACACTTGAGCTTTTTGAAGGTCTTGATATGTAAATTTTTATCATATACCTAAAAACACTCAGATACTACTGCTGAGAGATTTTGGACCATGGTAGAGGAGTTTGTCCAAACATAGAAAATAGTAATTGGTTAAGAAATATATACAAGTAAACAGAATTATTTCTAAGTAAGTTTGATTCTACCCAATAACACAAAATACACTTAGCATGGCATTGTTGCAAAATGTCCATTGCAGGCCTTCCTACATTTCATTAGAAAAGTTTATCATAATTTTAGATAGTGTAGGAATCAGCTGGAGATTTCTTACGTCTAACTCCAGACCAGTGGTTCGCAAAGCATGCTTATAAGACCAGAAACCTCATCATCTGGGTACATGGTAGATAAGTAAATAATTGTCTGCACCCCAGACACAGCGAATCAGAAACTTGGAGGGCAGAGCTCTGCAAGCTGTGATTGAAGAAGCCTCCCAGGTGAGTTTCATGCACACTGAAGGCTGAAACTCAATGAGAACCATTGTTTTAACCAATTAAAATACAATCTTCAGGTGGTTCATATACAATGCCAAAATTGAGAAAGCTTGAGAATCACTGAATAATAATAATCATTTTCAGATGGTACTTGCTAAATTTACAAAAACTGCAAACATGTGGGATTTGCCTAGCCATTCGCACATTTCTTGGGATTTATTCTCATGTAGTCGTCTGCTAGCAGAGAGCAGGGCCCTGGATGATTGGAAAGGCCTGAAACATGGGCATCACCCAAATAGAGTAGTTTTGGAAGGCTCGACATGGCAGAAAAGAAGGTGCACGTTTGACAGGTAAGGAGAACCTGCGTGTCCGGAACCTCAACATTACTGGCTTTGTTTACTTTGTAGTTGTGCAAATTTGGAGTGCAATGGGATAATGCTAAAAATATGGCAGGAAATAAAAGACTAGAGCATACTGTGGGTAGATAATATCAAGGTCAGAATAAAAGGAAAAATACAGTGAATTCAGCATTAGTGAAAGTAGTTGATTTGATATAATATTCTACTATCATCTCAAAATATGACAGTATTTTAAATCCCATTTTTGAGACATGATTGAATTTTCTTTTTAATTAGTAGCTTCTCCTCTAATAATCTTGATTTGTATATGTGCAAATCTAGACCCCTAATGGTTCTGGCTGTTTTAAACATATAGCCTGGTCTCTGAACTCAACTAGTTATTCTAGATTTAGAAACAGTGCTAGTCATCTGTTAGCACATTAACACATAAACCTATTCTGAATTACAATATGTTTTGAAAATGTTCCATCCCCAGAGTAATTATGTTCCTGCCTTGAGCCCCTGGTGTCCCAATGCTATTTATACATTAATTTAGTTAGTTTCTTATATGCTTAAGAGGAAAGTATATGAATGCAAATGAGAAAGTCTCAACCTCTGGGATTTGAATTTGAAATTTAAAACAAGCTAAAAGAGCATCAAAAATGGAAGCAGGATTACCAATAAAATTTAATGATTTTAGGGAGCATTAAAATGATAGTTGTATATCCATAAGCAAAGCTGTTTATGTATTTTGCTTTTATTTATTTCAATTTTGAGATAAGGTTTCGCTCTGTCGCTAAGGCTGGGGTGCTGTGGTGCAATCATGGCCTCTACCTCCCTCGCTCAGCTTCCTGAGTAGTGAGGGCTACAGGTGAACCCCATTAGGCCTGGTTAATTTTTTTGCTTTATTTTTTGTTGATACAGAGGCTCACTTTGTTGCCCAGTCTATTCTCAAGACCCTGGGCTCAAGGAATCTTCCCACTTCAGCTTTCCAAAGTGATGGGATTATAGACGTGAGCCACCGCACTTGGTCTATTTTGCTTTTAAAGTTAATAAACCACTAGTGTTTTAGTTGGAAAACAATTATCTTATGATGTTATTTTTAGAAATGCTATAGAAGAAAAATATACATATCTTATAAAATGTGCTGCCCTTTCACATGTGAAAGTATTTGAGGTTTAAAATCAGGTATATCTGAGGGCAAAAAGGGCAAAGATTCAAAAAAGGTCATTGAAACAGGAATCTTAAGATACTGTATCTACAAAGAACATTTCTTGTATATGTTGTAGACACTTCAGTAGTAAAATTTTCTCTTTTGTATTCTGTCTCTTCAGTGAGAGGTACCCTTATTAAAAATCTGCAAGGGAATATATAATTTAAATTACTTCTTTTGGTATAACTTTAGGGAAGCTTATAATAGTAATGCTTTTCACATGAATTGTGCCTTCAGACTACCTTGATATTCAAGTAGACCAGCTTAGCCTGGAAATCCAGTGGATATATGGATTGTCCACAGGCCAAACAGAAAGTCTTCTTTTGCAAAATCACCTGCAGACCTTCCAGTATTGAAACGGTTTGTTCAAACTTCCCAGTTCTCTGATGATATATACATAACATATAAAAGGTTATCCTTATTTATGGATGAGTCAAGGGGATAAACGTCTAACTAACACTATCTACAATAAAAGTAATATTTTTGTTACATCAGATAACAGGCCCAAGTTTTATTTAAATTGACAACAATAGGACTCATGTAATAGTGTTGAGAGGATTAGATTTAGAATCTAAAAAGTGATAAGCCTAAAATAGCCCCTAGTAGATACAAAAAATATTTAATAAAGGAGTTATTACTGTTAACAGATATGTGATTTTTATTAGTAATGTCGTAAAATAGTGTGATCTCTCTCTCATGCTCACATGGATCTTTTTTCTTGTTCCATGCAGTATGTTAACAGCAAAACTACTTTACAGGTGAGAATGACAAGAAGATGTGAAAGATTATTTCAGTTTTCCCTTTCTTTGAGTAACCAGCATTTCAAGACATAATTTTTTAAAGATGAAAATTCTAAATTGTTATTACATTAAAAGTATTTAAAAGAGATTCAATCAATGGTTTAATATAAGAACAAAAAGCAGTATTTTTCAGGAAATCAAGCCAGAGATTATTGAGTATCCATTCTTTTTGGCAGACCTTATTTGCTTATTTTAAAGGCAGTGAGCAAAAGGTGTAGAACTCCAAGAGAGAGACATTGATTAGAAGTTTTACTTTAAGACATCATTTTTATTTTCTGAAAAAGCATTTATTTTTAAAACTTGGCACTGATTATTAAGACAGGTACAGCTTAAATTGCCCATTAAAAAAATCACATGTCATTCCCAAACCTGTTCATATACACAGAGAAAAATACAGGTATGTACTCATTACTTTGGCCTTTCCTTAATCTGAATAATTTTTTTTATAAAACTGAGTATTTTTGTGATGTTGCTCCATCAGCTCATTTAAAAACTGCTATATGAGCTTGTTCAATGTTGTTTAATCTTAGGACCATTTTTGTTTCACTTATAGCTCTAACATCTGTCTTTTTCTTTTTTTTTCTTTTTTTTTTTTTGCCACAAACTCTTTTGTTTCTGTCTTTAGTAACTATCCATGCTTTTTGTCCTCTCACTCACTACTAATTGCTCTCAATATGATGACAATTTAAGAGACTTGTAGCAAGCTAATTGTCTTCCTTATATTTTCCCTATCTATAGATTTGTTTCCTCAAAGATATCTATGAGAAGTGTCAGGCATTTGCAGAGACACATTATCTTGGCTGCATCCACCACTGTTAAAACCTCTAATGTCACAGGAAGACTTGTCTAATTTCTAGAGTCATTACTGGAAGTCTTTCCATGAACACAGGTAATCACTGGAGCCACACAAAGGCTCTGGCACTAAAGAACTCTGATAGACATTCTGTAAGAATGAAGCTTACATTTTGGCTAGCATGCCCTTAATTTCTTATCTCCAAATTTTAAGAAAATTAACAGTAGGTCTTCATGGTTTATTCATCATACATAAAATTTTGTTCATTTGACTTTCATGTTGATTTTTGATTATAGTAAAATCCAACATTCCTATAGAAATATAATTCAATTAACATGTGTTCTAAAATATTCTAGTATCTACATTATTAAGAGTAAAAAAAGATAAAATTAATACATTTTATTTAATCCAATATGTCCAAAGAGTAAAAAAAGATAAAAATAATACATTTTATTTAATCCAAAAAATGATTTTTACATGTGTTCAATATGAAAACTATAGGTAGGATATTGGACATATTTTTTAAATTAACATTTCCAGTGTCAGGGTGTATTTTATACTTGCAACACACCTCAGTTTGAACTAGCCACGTTTCAAATGCTTGATATTAACAGTGACCTATGACTACCATATTGGACACCGTGGGAATCAATTCAAAAATAAAATATGTAAATTACATGATCTTTAAGTCTTCTTTCAGCTTTTCTTTCAAAGTTTTCTACTGAATGATTTTTATGCCTCTAACCTGTGTGTTCCAAGAAACCAAGTAGAAAGTGAATATATCCTTGAAATATTTAGCAGTAAATAAAAATAAGTAATTTATTATTTCTTATTGACTGTTTTGGGAAGGAATTCAGTATGTAGGCCCTTTATCCTATTATCATCAAGGAATACTTCTTATTTCTTGGTTACTACTATCTCGTTGATACATTTAAATACATTTTTAAGCTTTTATTATGTCCGGTGAGTCCTATTTAATTTTTTAGCAATGCATTTGTAGAATTCCTCTGGTTGTACTATAGTTAACCTTTTATTTTCTGCTAATTCCTTAAAGCTCCTCCTAGAAATGTATCTAAATTGTCATGTGTACAAACGATAGATTGACTAATACCTGATTCAGTTATGCACAATATTTTATGCATAGGATTTATTTTTATAAGTCGTGTTTATGGTCTTCCTAAATAAGCAGTTAAGGAAATACATATAAATGTTAGTAAACTGTCAATTATACTGATACTATACGTGAATTAGACAAAGTTAAAAGATTTAGAAAAGTTTCCACCTTGAATATAACAAATAAATCCAGAGACACCAGAAAAAGCCAAATATAGAGAACATGATTGTTTGGTTACGAGCATGAAGAGGTGATGCAGTGTTTGGGAAAAAGGGTCACAATCATGTCTACTGGAGATGCACCCTGTAATTACATCACCATCCAGCTGAATGCAAACCTGCAGGGAAGATGTTAAGGTAGTCTTGTCGAATGTTGTGTCTGCAATCTGTTTCTCTGCATGCCGATAAGAAGGCAATAAAGTCAAAGACAACTACACAGCTAATGTATACTGGAGAAGAAAACTAGGCTCAATTGCAATGTACTATAACAACTTTGAAGTTATACAGTGCCAATAACTTAAGTGACCTAGAAAAATTAAATTTCAAGATGGTAGCATTATATAAACCAGCGAATCGTGTCATTACCATATGAACACAAAACTGGATTATTTTAAATATTCTATTCAGTTATCTCTGTATCTCTATCCTGTATATATCCATAGTTCACAGACTACAAGAAATATATAATAAAAGAAGGCAAAAATAAACTTTTGAAAAAAGAAAGTATACTAGGAAATGTAATTTCAATTCCATAAATTGTAAAATACTACTAATCTTGGTGACTGGGGGGAGGAGAGCTGACAGAAGTGACCAACAAAAGCTGAGTCTTTACTAAGTAACGAAATTGTATCCTTTGCCTAGCTTACTTGATCTTTTAGTCCCCACAGCTGTGTGCTATTAATATTTCTTCTTAAAAGATAAGGCCCCTGAGCCTGAAAAAATTAAATTGCACAGTCCACAATCATTAAACTAAAAAACTAGGTCTACCTAACTGTAAAGCTCACATTGTTTACACATTACTTGAAAGTCTAGAAATTTCACTTCTGAGTCTTGCCGGTTATGTCCCCAAATAGGAACTTGCCCCATTGGACTCCCTTGTGAATCACTATATTCACCAGCGTGCTTATTAGAGCCAGTCCGAAGGGCCAAGACGTTTCTTCCTGTGAAATAAGAAGTATGGAAACAAGATATTAAATATCTACTGTGTTTCAGAGGAAAATGAATGCTCAGATATTAAATACATACAAAAATGTAGCAAAAAATTGCTCGCAGGTGCTGTTGGTGACTCACCCATATCTCATCAACACACATCACTCTTGTACATTCCAACTGGAAGCACCTGAGACGCTTTCTGAAGGCTTTTCTGGTCAGGGTATCTGGCTCAGCTGAAGGACAAATGGAAATGCCAGGCATTCATATCACCTGGGAGCAGCCCTGAATCAATGACTGGCAGCTTTGTGGATCAATATCCTAGTTCCTTTGTTCCTTGGTGGGGAGAAACCTGAGACACAGTATACATTGCTTCTCAAAGTTGAGCAGTGGTGTTGGGTTCCAAAGGTCTTCATGTGCTGCAGCAGTAGGCTGCTCAACATCTCAACATCGTACTGCTTCCTTGTCCGCTTGGAATCATACCGGTGCTTCCCTTGGAACATCTCTCCCTCCAAAATATTAATACTCATGTATTTGCTCAAGCTCCTCTTCTGGGGGAATTTAATGTAATCTATAATTCCCGTGCTGGAAGTTAGAATTTTAGTATTACAATGGTAATCCTTTAAACTTTCACAAAACACCACTGACCCGTTTGTTTTTTTCCTATAGTAGTAAAAGAAAGAATCTAGAAGGAAGAGCACAAAGAGTCTATAAAAATAAGAGGGGATGAGAGAGAAACAGGAAAGAGAAATAAAAGAGATCAGAAAAGGAGGGAATCACAGCTCGGGAGCGGAAATGAGAAGAGTAAAATGTGAGCAAAGCAAAGAATCATGGTGAGGGGAATATTTTCCAGAGGATTCTTTTGAAAAGTCTTGCTGCAAATTTGGAAAATGAGCAAGAGTAATGTCAAATACTATAGCTTTTTGGAATAGAGAGATGAATGAATAAATAAAAATGTTTATTTGTTCAGGTGGAAGAATCTGGACAAATAAGTGAAATTTGCAGTGAGGTTGATGATTGTTCAATATGAGGATGGACTTTCTAACCAAAACCATCTGCTAGGGTAAAGCTACCTCTTCTTCACTTAACTCCAGCTTTGATGAAGTTATTCAGATGGTTGGTGTTTCTCAGAGATTGTGCCACATGGATTTGGTTTATTACTCATTATCCAATAAATCTGTGAATTTATATGTCAAAAAAAAGCTGATGGTGGGCAGACGTTGTTTAATGATCAGCTAGTATCTGCATACTTGCTTAATACCCTGTAACATGATTTTGTCTGAAAACACCTAGTTTCCCAGACTAGCGTCTCTTCTAATGTCAACTTCCCCACTGCACTGACAACGCAGGCCCATTCATTTAAAATTTAAGAGACATTTGTAGCATTCCTGTTCTGTATCAGGTTTGCTCAATCTCACTGAGGAGTCGAGATCTCTACACAATTATCTCTCACAATGAAACATGCGTTGATGAAATTAGATATACTTTATTCCACAGGAAAAAAAAAAACCTAAAGTTGTTGTAAAATGGGTTTAGTTATTGTGAATCCTTTCTAGTTCGTTATAATTATGTGACTGGATATAATAGAAAAAGTGTGTATTCCAGGAAACCTGTATTTTTGTCTTATCTTGAGCTATACCTAGCTGCTTAACCTTGGAAAGTCATCTAATTCTGGAGGACCAATGTTTCTTTGTCTATAAAATGAGCTTGAACAAATCCTCCAAATTCCACTACCTCTGGCTCATAAATAGACTACAAACATTCTTGAATAGCTTCGAATATGTTGAAACTGAATGCAAAAATGTGTGAGCCTGTGCATTTTTCTGCGAGAGAGGGGACATAGTTTTAATCAAATTCTCAGACTGTTATTTGAAACATTTTAAGAAATGCTGAATTGTACTACCTTGAAGATCTTACTTTTTCTGAAATACTGTGATTCATAATTCTATGACTCATTACCTTTTTGGCAATTTTGAATAGTCATTTCTAGGAAATCAACTTGTTCCTTAAATAAATATCAAAGTTACACTGGTCTTAAAATAATGGTTTATCTAGCCATGAACTATTTCACAACTAAAAGAACTGTTTAGGTTCTTGGCCAATTAAAATTGATACATCAAATGTTAGAAAAAACTGAAACTGTGGGCTGAATTACACATATAATTTCAAGAAATGTAGAATGGTGAAACTGCTAGTAATAGTGACTAAAGTGAAACAAAAGATTTTTTAAAAAATATCTCATAAAAGTCAAGTCTGAAAAGTAAAATTTCTCAGGTCCCGCATAATGTAAAATGACTTAATAAAAGCAGCAAATATAAAATGATGATGATAAAATACTCAAAAAATGGATATGTTACCCTTTGTGAGTGTACTACCTCAATTCATATCTATATGTCTGATTTGCATTAATACGTGTTTGGTTTTTATTGGTGTGATGGTTTTAGTTGGTTTGCTTTTTTTGTATAATCCTTAAGGTTAATTAAAAAAAAGAAAAAGAAAGAAAATTAGAGTAATAAAAACCCTTTAGGAAGTAATTTGTTAGATATTCATCATTCCTTGAATCTTCAAATTCACTACTCAGTGTGGGGTAGACATCCTGCCTCACTGAACGTTCAATTATTTTATGGGCTACAGCTCAGAAGACGACTCACCTTTTTAATAAGCTGCTTGTTGAGAGAAGCTTGAAAAGGATGAAATTGTGTGGAGGTTCAATAATTTTGAACCTTATAGTAAAATTAAAAAATTATTGTTGATTTACATAAGTATGTTATTTATCTCAAACTACTCACCAATTAAGACTCATTAATTGTACATTTTAGGATATTATTTCATAAGATTAATGAAATTAACCAGCAATTACAATATGTTTTATTTTTAGGATGCTTTCAAATTATTTACAACCTGTCTGTATTACACTACAATCATGTCTAAGAGAGGAATATTACCATAATTTTGGGGAAGACTGTTCCTATGATGATGAATGAGTATATTTTTCAAAATCCAAAGCGCAATTGACTTATTTCTAAAATTCAATCCTAGGGTAACAAAGAAACTCTGCACTTATAAGCATTGCATATTTGTTTTAAATTGTAAGAGCAGAATGTTAGTTCATTTAATGAGTATATATATTTGACTTTAATCTTGTTGTGTTGAAAATAATGCATAAATGTTAATGGAAAATAACTGAAGCCATAGAAGGGAAAGCTAGTTGTGTCAAACACCATATAAAAAGATAAATATGACCGGGCGCAGTGGCTCACACCTGTAATCCCATCACTTTGGGAGGCCGAGGCAGGTGGATAACCTGAGGTCAGGAGTTCAAGACCAGCCTGGCCAACATGGTGAAATCCTGTCTCTACTAAAAATACGAAAATTAGCTGGGCATGGTGGTGGGCGCCTGTAATCCCAGCTTCTTAGGAAGCTGAGGCAGGAGAATCACTTGAACCCAGGAGGGAGGCAGAGGTTGCAGTGAGCCACGATCATGCCATTGCCCTCCAGCCTGGAGGACAAGAGTGAGACTTCATCTCAAACCAACAAAAAAAGGTGAAATTTCAAAAATAATAATAATAAATTCAATTAAAAAAACTTAAAATATGAAAATGGCATGAAATTTATGGAAGTGTTGTTCATTTTTATATTAAGCAGAGAATAGTGTATAATATTTAAATTATCTTTCCCTAATTTTTTAATATTCTTAACATTTGTGAAATATAAGGTATATTAAACCCAAGTGGTGAATTCAACTCAAACTCAAGATATTATATGAAGAAAAATTTTCCATCTTCATTGTCATTATCCATTTTGTGTAACATTTAGAGTAGTTGAAAACTTACTTTACTAAACAGAGAGGTGAGAGAGGGTTAAAATTTTTGTTATTAATGTTAACTGCCTATGTGAGTTTTGTGTTCCTTTAACCTTGTTGAATATAATTATTCAAGTAGAAGTAATCTATTCAATCATTAATAGTATGTAATTCTATTATGTTATAAACGAGAGTATTTGAATTCCTACTTCTCTCTGAAAATAGTAATATAAGAATTGTGGATGGCATAATTTGATAAGGATCTGTGATTATAAAAAATTATGAATGCAGGTGTCTATTCAGTTTTAGACTCCTGACCTCAAGCATATGAAACAAGTGGGTGTGTCATAACATCAGGAGAGATCACATCATTCATGACATTTGTATTTTATATGTCCTTGAAAGTTTTCTTCTGAAACTGTTTGGCTAATTTTGTAGTAATTTTATTCCAGATTTGTTCAGTTTTGATATGTTTTCTCCATTCACTGCCAACATCCATTTGAGTATTCGAATACTATGTAGATGTATTTTTAGTAAAATATGTTTCATTTTTGTAATTGGATCCACGCAATGCTGGAGAGTTCTACATGTTAAAGATTTATAAAAATAAAACTTATTTAAAAATTAAATGTAAACTCATGTTCTCACAACAAAGTAGTATTTCAAAAATGTTCATATAGCCTTGCAAATAGTTGAAAATATATATTTGACATTATACATTTTTATTCATCCTAACAGTTCTGTTCACTAGGATGCTTTTCCACGATACTCTTAAGTCATTGTTGTAACTGAAAATGAACAAGAGTAATCATTTAGTGAAGACTTTGAGTTGTCTCCCTAAGAGAACTTATGCAGGGAGAATGATACTCCCTGCATTTTTCCTGCAGCTGACATTGCATATAAATGACACCTGCTGAACCATGCCAAGACCTACAATCTCATTGTGACCATGGAAGCTCATGGCTAAGAGTGCTGCCTGCTAGTTGATCCAAAAAGTTGGGTTCCTGCCAGAGATGTAGAGCAATGCAGTACATTGATAATTAGTAGCTAGCTCTTTCACCTCTCTTCTCATAAATGTCAATGATAGCCTTGAAATCCCAAAGCATTTCTTTAACATTTCTATTCTTTTGGTACAAAATTGTGACTGAAGCAGGTTAATCAATATTACCAAGGGGACTAATGGTGGAAGTTTCTGCTATGACTCTTATCTCCAGTTCATAAAATACAGAGAATGTTTTCGAGATATATAACTCCTTTAGCTTTTTGTAAGTCCTTAAAATCGGATCCTTTATATCCCACATGTATTATGCAACATTTAGCTGTGAATATGCCGGAGATATTACACTTAACGTAAAAGAATGTTTGATGATCTAGTGAGAGTACATATGAGAGAGAATTTTGAAAATGGTAGGACTGTGCATTATTATTAATGTTGTTGCTGTGTATGCTCACCCCTCTCCAAGTCCTTTCTGCTGTTTTACTTTCTTGTTTGTAATTTAATTGAATACTTTTAAAAATATTTTGAAACCAAGTAATTCTAAATATCATGTGGCAGGAGAAAAGGAAATAAAGTGACCTTTTCACAGTTGGGAATTACAAAATTTGTAATATTTATCTTCTCCGTTAATTATATCATCTTGCGGTTGTCTTTCTTATACAGCTTTCCTCATTTAGCTACATTGAACCAGGACATATCCATATATCGATCTCAACTTTAGCCCAATTTTCTTAGCAAATGCCGAGCTAGAGTGAAATTTAAGAAGTCTTAGTGATAAGGAACCTTATCCCCACCCTCGTTTTGTTATATGCTAACATAAGGTCTTGCTGCTTCATTTTTAAATAAACATTTTATTTTAGAATACATTTAGATTTATAGAAAAGTTGAGGAGAGAATACAGTTCCCATTCCCCTTATCACCAACAACCAGTTTCCCCTACTGTTAACTTTTTACCTTAATGTACTAACGTTTGTCATAATTAGTGAGCCAATATATGTATGTTTAGCCTAATATTTATTGAGATTTTATTAGGTTTTTACCTTAAATCCTTGTGGGTTTTTGTTTGTTTGTTTGTTTGTGTGCTTTTTTAGTTCCAGAATCCAGATCCAGTCTAGTTCACCATATTACATTTGGTCATTATGCTTCCTTAGGATTCTCTTGGCTGTGACAGTTTCTCAGACTTTACTTGCTTATGACTTTGACAGTTTTGAAGAGTACTAGTCAGGTATTTTGTAGAATGTTCATCAATTGGGATTGACCTAATGTTTTTCTCATGATTAGACTGGCATTATAGGTTTTAGAGAGGAAGATCACAGATACAAAGTGTCATTCTCACCACATTGTATCTCGGATACACACTAGCAACACGACTTGTCACTGTTGATGTTGATCTTAATTACCTGGCTCAAGTAGGATTTGTTAGGTTTCTCCACTGCAGTGTAGACTCTTTCCACACTGTAGTATTTGGAAGGAAGTCCCTATGTGCATTTCACATGTAAGGCTGTTATGTCTACCTCTTTGAGGGCACAGTGTTGACATAAATTATTCTACATGGGACATGTATAAAATTTGATTAGTCCCCCCCATTTATTTATTCAATCATTTACATTGGTATGGACACATGAATTTGATTTTAGCATAATCTGGATTATATTCTAATAGTACCTTATTTCTTTTTTTGATTAAATAATTTCAGGTCTGGCCACCGGAAATTCTTTTAGTTGCCCTGTGTCCTTTTGACACACCTGCGTCACCACAGAGTTTTTGAAAAGTATTTATTTTCTGGCATTACAACGTGCATCAGTTTTAGCTTGTATGTTTTTTGCTCCAGTCTTGGAATCAACCTTCTAAGGAATCCTGGTTTTTGTTGTTGTTGGATGATGGTACTTACTAGAAACCAGTATCTGGATGCTATGTATGCTCATTGATAGTGGAATATAATTGTGCAAGGGGATATATGTGTTTCTACTAAGCCATGTATATATGCATATCTATAAATTTCTATATCTGTGTCTTCACATCTGTTTATAAGTATATTCAGCTGTATGTTTATTTAACTTAATGTGTGTTCATATTGATGTACTCAACTATAACCAATTACCATATCAATCATTCTAACCTTTTCCCCTTGCTATTTGTAAATTCCCACCCAGTAGTAGGAAACCTGGATCCCAGGCTGAACGCGGTGGCTCATGCCTGTAATCCTAGCACTTTGGGAGGCCAAGGCAGGTGGATCACCTGAGGTCAGGAGTTTGAGACCAGCCTGATCAATATGATGAAACCCTGTCTCTACTCAAATTACAAAAATTAGCCAGGCATGGTGGTGTGCACCTGTAGTCCTAGCTACTCAGGAGACTGAGACAGGAGAATTGCTTGAACTCGGCTGGTGGAGGTTGCAGTGAGCCGAAATTGTGCCATTGCACTCTAGCCTGGACAACAGAGCGAGACTCCATCTCAAAAAAAAAAAAAAAAAAAAAAAAAAAAAAAAAGAAAAGAAAAAAGAAAAAGAAAAGAAAAAAGAAACCTGTATCCCATCATTGCCATCAATTTAATTACTTGTGAAATTCTAGTTATCATGTATGGTAGTTTCAGAACTGTTAGTGGTAGCCCCCTGGAGAATAACTTTGTCAAATAGAGAACAGGATTTATGAGCAATGACTTACAAACTCCATTTATTTCCAAAGTTGCCTAGGTTAGCATCTCCCCTCTCCCCTGCCACCACATAAGTGAGGTTTTGATACATTTTCATTATGGTTAGATTATTATTAGATTAATTTTGTTTGCCTGGGCTTATTTTACTGAATTTCTACTCTCCTCCATTTTCTATTCCTCTGCCAATCCCTCACAGTTTTGATGACTGCAGCTTTAAATGTCTTGGAATATAGCAGCATGATGAGTCCTCCAATTTGTTCTTTTTTCAGTATTGTGATAGCTATTTCATGTCTTTTTCCTTGCCATATAAGTTTTAGATATGGTTTGTCAATATCAGTAAGATAACTTGCTAAGAGTTTGATTGGGATTGTGGTTAATCTATAGGTCAGTGTAGAAAGAATTGACATTTAGAAGTATTGAGTCATAAACCTGGAAGATATTTCCAACACCCTCTTCTTTTTACCCTGTGAAATAATAAAAAAGTGCCATTTTTAACATGTTTTCCTCGTTAAATATGTCTTATAAATTATATAGGTCCAGAAGACAAAAAAGAAAAATAATCTCCATCCAACAAACAGCATAGATTAAGATTAAATAGATACACAAGTATCTGGGTCTTGCCAATTAGGTTTTGAAGTGCATTCATACAAGAAATTTACTGGAACACATTTTGATATATATTAACTATAAGGCTGTTGTAATAGTATAGATGGCATAGAAATTAAAATTCATTGTGCAGAAGACTGACACATACGGTCAGAGAGGAAAGAAGACTCAGGGAGTAGCACCTTATTAATTAGAAGATTGGGGAGGCTAAACATAAGCCTCTCTGGAGAAAAAATTAAGGACATGAGACAAGAAATAAGCTGAATCTATGTTGAAGGGATAGAGATGCATAAAAGAACTGGGGTATTAGAAAAGACTACTTTGAAAAAATGAGAGTTTCGAGTTACGAGACCAGAAATGAATGGCTTAGAAAGGCACCCTCTTCTACCCACAAATTATACTTGAAAAAATAATAATCAAAATATCATAACATGTTTTAAAAATAAAACACAGGCTTATTATTTGAATCTCAATATTTATTTTCAAATTAACAGCCTAGTACTGGTCTGTGAGTTACAAATTCTATATATTTGACCAAGTTCCATTTAGAGAGTGAAGGTGGATTTTCTTCTTAATAAAAGAGGTGTTTTAAAAATTCTAAAATGTAATCGATAGGAAAGACTGGCAAAGACATATGAGGACACAAATATTCCAAACAATTATGAACATGCCAACAAAAGGTTGGTTTTCAAAAGACCATGTTTTTTTAATTTCAGAAAAATATGGTTTCAGGAATTCCCATAAGTAATTCAGTGATGAGCTATCAGCTGCTGGTAATGAATTCTCCTACAAAGGAATAATTTATTCCCAGTGTGCTCACACAAGCTGGGATGCTACCAGGAACTTGAAGCTGTAAAAGAACCCTATCTTATTAGCTACAATGCCTCACTCACAATACAGACCTCATGAGTTACATATTAAATGATGAGAGGTTATTTATCTTCATACACTAGTTTGGAAATGGATGAATCATTTCTCATTTCTTCTGAAAGATACACGTTGTGCTTTTGCTCACATTTCAATTTCAGAGCTTCAAACTTGTGATACTTATCTAATTGAAGGATTAGATTCACATTTGCACACACACAAAGCACAAAACAAATGAACTGCCATATCTAAAGGCAATAGATATTAGCAACAAAACACATTAACAATGAAATTTTACTTTTCTAAAAATGTTCGGTTACATATTAAAGCAAAATTGTCTTGCACCCTAATGCTATGCAAATGTTTTTGATTCAATTCCTTAATTAATGGTATTGGATTTTTAAAAATAAAATCTGTTGGTTTCCAAATCAGGTCCTTATGCTTGTATCTATCATTCTGTTCTGAGAGGGTTGATTTATGGGTACCTATAAATAAAACACAAATCTAAAAAATTTAGTGAGTGGAGCCCAGCATACTTTAAAATGTAAATTGAAACACCTCCATATATTCTCATCAAATATGTTGACTTAGAGTTACTAATTTTACTTTAAGCTAGATAAGAAAGAATTGTGTATAATCTGAATACTTACTAGCAGTGAGCATATGATTGTGTGCCTGTAAATACAGAACATCATTGATAATGGAAACTCAATGTATCCAATGCTTATTTATTTATACAAAATACATCAACTCATGATGGATTAAAGACTAGATCAAAGTCATAAAAAATAAAAAGATACAAAAGCAAAATACTTTTTTCTTAGATAATATCTTTATCAAAATAATACTTATAAAATAGTGGGGCTTAAATTTATTGCTGTGTATTGGGGCTTGCTCTTTATGTGTATTTCACCCCATTTAACCTGAATAACAACATGCTAGTTATAGCCTTACACCTTTAAAATGGAGGTCATTCTGAAGGCCTAAGTTCTTTGGGTCATCTCTAATATAACAGTACTTCTTTTGCAATTCCAGACTCATTTTTCTTTATTTCTGTATTAGCCCATTTTCACATTTCTGATAAAGATACCCAAAACTGGGAAGAAAAAGAGGTTTAATGGACTTGCAGTTCCAGATGGCTGGGGAGGTCTCACAATCATGGCAGAAGGTAAGGAGGAGCAAGTCACAGCTTACATGGATGGCAGCAGGCAAAGGGAGAGCTTGTGCAGGAAAACTCCCATTTTTAAGGCCTTCAGATATCATGAGACTCATTCACTATCACCAGAACAGCACAGGAAAGACCCGCCCCCATAATTCAATCACCCCCCACCAGCTTCCTTCACAACACGTGAGGATTGTGGGAGTTACAATTCACAATGAGATTTGGCTGGGGACACAGCCAAACCATATCACTTTCCTAAACTGACTGCTTGATATTTGTATGCATTATGTATGAAAATGTATATTACTTCATGTAAAATGAAAGCTGTTTGATTATGCTAAAGAAAACAATTTTGTATTGTATCTAGAAAAGAAAATGTTTAATTTGTAAACATTAAAAGAATGAATAAAATGCCAAACCAAACTTTAGAAATATACTAAATATAATAATTACCTCATATCATTCTCTTGTAATGTCTAGTTCTTCAAAAAGCTTTATAGAAAATGTACATAGGTACTATTGAGAGTAGAATTTTAATTTTAACTCAGGGAACTTAAAAATTTTATGTAATGACCTTCATACTGTACATTTTGCAACCTTTTATTTTAGGGCATTATCAATTTCTCAGATCAAAGTTTGAATTACAGTTATAATACTCTGCTCACAAACTTCATTATTTAGGTACAAAAGATTTAAAGATCTAAAATATAAATGCATTAAATTTTAGAAAATGATTTTTCTCCACAAGGAAGCTCTAAAATGAACAAAATAAATTAATGACTATGGTTACTACTTTCTTCTTTTACATAACTTAGTTGGTTTTAAGTTTCAGCTCTATCTTTCCTCAGTGTTGTTCTATTTGGTTTGGGAAAGTTATGTATATACAAATTTATGTATATACAAATTTATGTCTGTTTATGTATGTATATACAAATTATATACAAAAACATACATAAATTTATGTCTGTTTGCCAATGAGTGTGTGGTCATGTATATTTTTGTGATTGATTATAGAATAATATTTTTACCCAGTTTTTCCAAAGATATATTTAATAGCACTAAATAGAAAATCTATGATATCCATACTCGTTTATATGGGATATCTTTTTCCTCTTAAGCAGGAAGCAATTTCTTAGACTGAAATGAGCTTTAGACAATTCCTATCACCTCAGCATGCAGACAATATTGGTCACTCAAGGGAAGATAAGTTGCTGATAAATCTTCAGTATAACATTACAGAACTCAAGAGCCACAGTATCAGATTATCCCAACAAAAGTTTAGAGCACCTTGTCTATCATATCTGGAATCTATGAAAGTTAATCTAAGAGTAGATAGTAGAATAGTGGTTATCAGGGGCTAGAGTAGTTTGGAAGGGATGCTTGGGGAGATATTGATCAAATGATATAATATTTTAATTAAATAGAAATGTTTAAGAGATCTATTGTACACCATGTTGACTGTAGTTAACCATGTATTATTGAAAAATGCTGAGAGGGGATGTAAAGTATTGTCATCACAGAAATAATTATGTGAGGTAATGCATATGTTAAATAGCTGAATTTAGTCATTCATAATGTTTATATACTTCAAAATACATGGCATATAGTAAATACATACAATTTTATGTCAATTTAAAGAAAGAAAAAACATGAAAAAAAAACTATGAATCCTAGAGCACTTTAGGGAGAGCGGAAATTTCCTGTCACATTAATAGGATAGTATTTAGAGACTGTACTTAGAACAAGCATATGAGCACAGAAGGACCTACTTTAAGAGCCCTGGAGCAAAACAGTCATCTCACAGAAACTAGATCAAAGTGTTAAGAATCATTTAAGCAGATACAAATACTTCCTGAACCACATTTTGCCCACATTACTTGAGGGTTATTCTTTATGAATTAATACGGAAACTTAAGTAACCTGCACACTCTATATAATTTATTGTACAGAAGTAAGCATGTAAAGTCATATGGGCTCAAACTTTCACACACCTGTGAGATAATGTTCCACTTTATCTACCAAAATAATCTTTATTTATGATAATGGTTGATTTCCATTATCTTTTAGGTCACGATACATGCTTTTGACTAATGTTATCTGCTTCCATACTCAACATAATTCAGAAATGTTCTTCCTAAAAAATAACATACTGAATGTCATATGCTGCAAATTGTGTGTAATTTTAAACCTATTGGCAGAGGGCTGACTCCCCAAGTCTGTCTCCTGGCAGTTACCCCTCTCATTCCTCATCAGTCACACACATAAATTACATACAATTTAGAAATGGGCTAATGTAGCCATGAGAAATACAATGTCTTCATCATAATATTTGTCACTACTTTTAATAATAACCCTTCTAAAACTTATGCCGGAAGTGAATACTTTTCTTTAAATAAAGTTTCTTAAAATCCATTAAAAATGCTATAACTTTATCAAAAAATATACCATGTATTTTAAAATGTGCAACAGAGCAGTTGAATGGTTTCTGTAGGTATAAAATTTCAACAATATTTGTTATATGCCACTACATAAAATCTTTTAAATAATAGAATATTTTATACCAAGGAATTATCATGGCATATGATTTCCTGAAAATGAAATTTTCCTTGATGATTTAACATTTCCAATAACCCTGATAATCATCATCAAATATATATTTGTTAGGTTGTTACTAGTTACTAGAACTATAAACTAGGCTGTATTTTTAAAAAACAATTTTCTTCTTGCAAATTATTTGTTACATGAAAAATACCAAAACGTTATTGCACACTGTGCATGAGTAATGGCAACAAGAAGAAACTGGAGGCGTATGTTTTGAGACTGGTTCACGCAGAAACTGCAAATAATAGTTAACATAGGGAATGCTGTGATGATGAATTCATTAGGGAAAAATACATATCGTATTGCATTAGCCTTCGTATTTTAGGATGGGGTATATACTGGATAGTTAAGAAATTTTATTTTATAAAACAAATTTGACCATACAATGCATAGAATATGGTGTTCTTTCTTTTTTTAAATTTAAGCTCTGGGATATATGTATAGAACATGCAGCTTTGTTACATAGGTGGTTTGCTGCACCTATCAACCCATCATCTAGGTTTTAAGCCCTGTGTGCATTAGGTATTTGTCCTAATGCTTTCCCTCCCCTTCTCCCTCACCCCTAGACAGGCCCCAGTGCATGATGTTCCCCTCCCTGTGTCCATGTTTTCTCATTGTTCAACTCCCACTTATGAGTGAGAACATGCAGTGTTTGGTTTTCTTTTCCTGTGTTAGTTTGCTGAGAATGATGGCTTCCAGCTTCATCCATGTCCCTGCAAAAGGCACGAACTCATCCTTTTTTTATGGCTACATAGTACTCCCTGGTGCATATGTGCCATCTTTTCTTTATCCAGTCTATCGTTGATGGGAATTTGGGTTCGTTCCAAGTCTTTGCTATTGCAAATAGTGCTGTGATAAATGTGTGTGCATGTGTCTTTATAGTAAAATGATTTATAATCCTTTGGGTATATGCCCACTTATGATTCTGGGTCGAATGGTATTTCTAGTTCTAGATCCTTGAGGAATAGCCACACTGTCTTCCACAATGGTTGAACTGATTTACACTCCCACCAACAGTGTAAAAGCGTTCCTATTTCTCCACGGCCTCGACAACATCTGTTTTTTCATGACTTTGTAATCATTGCCATTCTGACTGGCATGAGATGGTATCTCACTGTGGTATTAATTTGCATTTCTCTAATGACCCGTGATGATGAGCAAAAATCACAAGCTTTCCCATACACCAACAATAGACAAGCAGAGAGCCAAATCATGAGTGATCACAATTGCTACAAAGAGAATAAAATACCTGGGAATACAACTTACAAGGGACATAAAAGACCTCTTCAAGGAGTATTACAAACCACTGCTCAAGGAAATAAGGGAGAACACAAACAAATGGAAAAAAAAAATCCATGCTCATAAATAGGAGGAATCAATATTGTGAAAATGACCATACTGCCCAAAGTAATTTACAGGTTCAATGCTATTCCCATCAAGCTACCATTGCCTTGTTTTGCAGAATTAGAAAAAAACTACTTTAAATTTCATATGGATAAAAAAAGAGCCCGTGTACCCAAGACAATCCTAAGCAAAAAGAACAAAGCTGGAGACATCATGCTACCTGACTTCCAACTGTACTGCAAGTCTACAGCAATCAATACAGCGTGGTACTGGTACCAAAACAGATACATAGACCAATGGAACAGGACTGTGTTCTTAAAGTACAAATTTTTAGACTGCATCAAAAGGAAAACAAATATTTGAAATGGTCAATTGAAGTCGACCACACTGAAATAAATTAAAGAGGGTGAAATTAATGAATTCAAAAATAAATTCTGCCGGAATCCTAGACGTTTGGGACCCATTTCATGTCTGGGCATCTGTTGTTATGGCATGCATCCTACACTGAACTAAAATTTACATACCCGAAACTCGCCTAAGGCTTTCAGTTCTGCCACAAGGTAAATCTACATCCTCTTCCACATGACCGCCTTCTGAGTATTTGATGAATACCAATAAGACAAATGACCCCAAGTTCTTCACTTGTTCTTTACGAGAGAAGTTTTCTGGTCTCTTCTGAATTCTGGTTAGTTTTCTCTAGGTTGCAAAGATCTTTTGTGAAGCAAAAGTTCTGAAAAGATCAAATTTTATGTGTGATAAAATGGCACGCTATTGGACCATACTGAGTCTGCTGTTTAATTTTCAACCAATTCTTAAATTATTTCCACAGTGAACTCATACTGGCTGGTATTTTTGTAAGAATCTCTCAGTTACATACAAACTCACTTGACCAGTCTCCAAGTTTTCATGTCAGTCAATGCTCTCTTTTGTTGCTGTTCTACCAACTACAAATGTTCAAAATCTTACTAATGTAAGTTTATTTAATGCCTGCTCAGAAGATTCAGAAAATACTTTTTTAAATTTGCGTTTTAAAATAAAAATTGATTAAAAGTATATCATTTACTCCAACAATCCATATGATGTAATTACTATGTGTTAGAGATTTTATTAGCAACAGCATATTCTGCAAACAAGGCAGTCTGGACTTTGGTCTCTCAGGAGCGACAATGGACATGTCATTATGCCTCCGTATGCTTAATTTCATCAAATGAAAATTTAGAGAGTTTGGTTGTGTGAGGAGGAACGGGTTTGGCTGAATCAGGAAACCTGAGTGGATTCTTAGTGTTTGTGTTTTTCATTGATAAATTCCCGTGACCTATTCCCAAAGCTATTCCAGAGTTTTTAGGATTCGATATAAAAAACTGAAATTTTCATTTCATGTGAATATATTTTTGTTATTTTACATTAAGAAAATGTTGATGTTAAAAATATATGAGCAACATAGTACAGCAAATGAATTTTTAGTACTAAATATAAAATGCCTCAAATATACTGGTATCCAATAATAAGATTTTAAGATAACAGATTTTAAAATCTATTTAGACTGAAGTAATATTGGCCATGTGTTCAAAAGATGGGATTGTAATATACAGACTATTGAGATCTAATACACTATGAGTATCCAATGAATATTTTCAAGTTAATTATTCAAAAATCAACATTTTCTGAAAAAAAAATGAAAAAGATAAGTTCTTAACCATAATGTAGAGTAACATTTACAATCCAAAAGGCTTTTGTTCTGAAATTTCAAAGATTATAAAAAATATTAGCCTATATTTATAGAGGACACAAACTTTTAAAATATAATTTAAGAATATAAATTTATAAACAATCATGTATCATAAGGAATTTAAAGTGATAATCTGTGAATACTCATCAAAAATCACATTAGAATTTATAAAGATCCTGAATTTATAGTCAAAGATTTATTGTTTCTGTGAATTAGCAATTTGAGTGAGCTAATTTGTAAATGACGTGTTCGCTTGAAAGACTATACACAAAAGAAACTTGGTAAGCAAAAAAAGAAAAGATATTGGAATAATGACTGAGAGAATGAATGTTTTCCACAATCAATGTCATTAAAAAAGCAACTTTCTGAAATAAAAGAGAACCATCTATTTTTTTTCTTTGTCCCTTTTTAGTAAGCCGTTTGCCTCTGGTTTAGCAATGTGAACATATTTCCTTTCCTAGTTGGAGGCATCCAATTCTGGGAATATTTATGTATGTACACCCTGCAGATTATACTTTTCAGACTAGATGGATTTCTAAATTCAAGATGTACCAAATACTTCCACAATTCTAATTAAAGGAAGAAGTTTGGGAGTCAAAAACCTTTTGCCCTGGAGCCTTGCACCACTGTGTATTAATTTTCACCATTATTCCGTTTAACTAGGGTTACTGATTTTCATTTGCTAAAAAATTCTGTATTTGAAAAGAGGTACCATTCTACAGCATTTCTGGCAAATCATAAATTAACCTACAGTAAATGACATTAAGGAGATAGCTTTCTTCTGTAAATGGATAGGATACCATATGGCTTTGATGTTAGTGTGAAGTTAATCACAAGCTCCATGATAGGCCATGATATAATTTCATAATAAATTACATGAACAAATGCTGCCATTATCTGCACAGCATGTGAATTTGGGTACCTATAATCTTTAGGGAAAAATGAATATAAAATATTGAGTTAAGAATTAGATACAAGGATGGTACATTAGCATCTCCACTAAAAATACAAAAAAAATTAGCTGGGCACGGTGGTGGGTGCCTGTTAGTCCCAGCTACTCGGGAGGCTGAGGCAGGAGAATAGTGTGAACCTGGGAGATGGAGCTTGCAGTGAGCTTAGATCACACCACTGCACTCCAGCCTGGGCGACAGAGCGAGACTCCGTCTCAAAAAAAACGAAAGTTACATCTAAATTGCAGGAAGTCAATAGGTATAATTTTGGAGTCATCTTAAAAAAATGATAGGCATTTCTTCCATTTCTCCCTTTGCTGCCATCTGGCAGGCAGCCTACAATGTGATTGATCCAGTACGAAGAGTGCCCTGTGGGCCAATCCACGAGCCTTGCTATCTCCCCTGGAAAGAGTTCAAGATGCCTTTTTTCAATACCCCAACACTAGCTCCACAGCACCCAACCACATCCTTTAAATTTCAGTTATTTTCTGGTACACATTGGCACACATTTGCCAATTATGTACAAAGACTGTCAATGAAATCAGCAGTTCACTATGAGATTACAGTGTTGCTATTCTTTTGTAACAAAGTACTTGATTATCTGGAGTATTTTACTTCAAAATATTTCTGAAAACCATACTTCCCTGTGCTGAATCCTCAGTCGGAAGAGTGCTGACAGTCAATACAGAAGTAACATATTATTGGAAAGAATAATTAGAACATTAATGAAAAATGATCTCGTTCATTTTTCTTAAAAATGGAGGAAATAATGTTTTCTGATTTCCCTCCGACATTCCAAGAGCAAGGTACAGCATAATTTATATGTAATTCAAACATCAACAGAGAGGTTTTTTTATACTGATTGCTCCCACTTTAGTAGTGCTCTACAAACAAATAAAGAAATTAACTGATTTTACCCCTGATCAGGTGATCTTTCTTTGGAGATGTGACATTTAATCTGATTATTCATGATTATGTTAATGAGAGATTTATCACATGCCAGTCATTAGACACTGAATATTAAAATGCAACCAGTCATGCAATGTTGATGACAAGCTTCCTTTTCCAATTTGCAGGGAAAGAATAAGCAAACAAGATGAGTTTAGTATCTGGGTTTTATTTCTTTTGGTAAAATCTTCAGTGGCACATATATGTGTCAATGAAAAAATAAATTCTTAAAATCCAAAACTCAGGAACTGCAATTTTTTTTGGTCACTCGTTCCAATTAAACCAATGGCACTTAAATTTAACAGGAATGAGACATTAATAATTAATAGAGTCCAGTTGTGTATTTCTAATATGCAAGCAATTCCAAGTTGATAAACAGCTTTAGATTACCAAAGTTTACTGGTAAAGCTACTGTTTGGAACTTAAACTAGTCATGCATTTTCTGTAAGAAATGACTTAACAAAGAATGGTAGGAAATCAGAGATCTAATCTCACTCCCCCAGACCCTCTGAGGGCAAAGAAAGTGTTAGTCCAGGAATAAGCACAAGGCCTCAAACATAGCACACATGAAATAAAGATTAGATGAAGAAATTAAGGAATGAAAAATACCTGGATATGCTATACTAGTAGAGTATAAAATCTAATCATTATTTAAACTTAGTTTCTATATGAAAACTTAATGGAAGATTCCATATCAGCTCTAAGAAACACAGCAGCTCTCTTCCTACCTCTGTCCCTTAGTCACCAGCAGTGAGTGACACTTTTCTCTTACAACCAGTCAATGCCCCCAGGATGCTGTGCTAGTAACAGGAGAGCATGAAACTCCTGAAGTGTCAGGGGCTGTCATGGTTTTGGTTGGACATTCTTAGGTGAGGTACAGGAATAACACATCGTAGAGAAGAGCAGGTGGGGTAGGCAATCGCCTCAGACACTAAACCATAAAACATCTCTGAAAGTGTAAAGCAAAGAAGAAAATTGTATTCATCAGAATTCTTCTTAAAAGAGAATAGTGGGTGTATTAGAAGGACCTCTTGGTTAAGCTGCCTGGGGTGGACTGTAAGAGGCTTTTGTCTATTCCACTCACATCAAAGCCTGTGTGCTCCAGGAATTGTTAGTAATTGCTTTGGTTGGTGAAGTGGATGATGTAAGAATCAGGGGGTGCTGCCTTCCAGGGTCCTCCTTTTCTGCCTTTGTTCTCATCCAGGTACCAGGACTCATCTCTAAAAAAAAATGTTGAGAAAATATTTAGAGTATCAGTTTGAAGGGGTGTCAAATTACTCTGCTAAGAGCACCCAAATGCCTTTCTCCAGCCAGGAGTCAATAAATAGGGCAGGAAAAAGGAGGGACTGTTCCAGTGGCAAGTGCATAGAGCCACCTAAAGTATTGCTTGCTTACTTTAGGAAACTGTCTTATAATATTAAACAGTACATTATGAGACTGTTTCCACCAAACATCTTGAACAACAGACAGGTGCATTTTTCCTATCATTAAAATGTGGGTCATAAAGGCAAAGATAGAGAGAAAACAAATCCGTGAATTCCAGGACACACAAGTAGAGGGGAGGTGGACTACAAAGGTGCCCACAGGAATTTTGTTGGGGGTGATGGGATTGTGCTGTATTTTGAATGTGCTGGTGATTACCAAACATTTGCATTTGTCAAAAATTATGGAACTGTATGCTGATCACAGTGAATTTTATGGCATGTAAATTATATTTTAACTTAGGAATTTTAAAAAGGCATTATATTATTACTCCAAAGATTCAGATAAACACACACACACACACACACAGACACACACACACACACAGACACACACACATGAAATTCAGGAGGTGTTACTAGAAAAAAAGCCCAGTTCCTCCTTATCTAAAAAAATTGCCGAAATGGGCTATGATTTTTCAATATGTTTTCCAGTTTTTCCCTCTTATAATTCTGTGTTTAAATAACTAAAGAAATCGGAAATTACTTGGCAACTTTGTACTAGCAATGGTCATTCTTTTACAACCTATGCTCAGATAGTAATTACCTTCTCATAATTGTCCAGTATGCAACTAAGAAGGTCAACCACTAAAATCATTTTAATTTCCCTTCAGCTTCACTGATTATTTGTAGAGAGCATTTTGTTTCTAGGTCAAATCGTCTTAACACACACAGCTTACTCTGGTTGAGCCAAACCAGATTTCCTTCAAAAGCTCTGACATTGAGACTCTGCTCTGGCATTTCATCTGTTTGTATAGAAAATGTTAGGCGTCTCTTTGCCAAGTCTAAGCTGTGATTTCAAAATCCCCTCATAACCTTGCTTTTCAACTGTATTCCAAACATAAAACTGAAATTGACCCTACAGTCATTGCCAGAGGCATACATAGAAATGTACAATCACAGTGTCATTGGACACATGCATATAAATTGTATATCTCTAAACTTCACAAATCTAATATGGTATTCACAATTTGGCAATAATGTCAGCAACAAATTTAATCAAATAAAAACCTCGAGAGTAATAGTGGCTTATTTCTGAAAACCAAATATTGAAATTTTGCTGAGTGGCTCACTTTAAATGATCAGAGGAATTGCTTCATAAATTCTTGCAGTAGCATCGTAAGTCATTATGACCATAGATTCTCTGCTACATTTATTGGGACACCTTGTAAAATAGTGAAGTTGCAGAAACATAAAGGCATACTGGTTTTTAATTTCACATTTTTCATACATATTACATACAAAAACTCAAGTTTCATATTAAACAAAGGGAGTCTTACATTTGCAGTTTATACATTGATTGACAAGATATCGCTTACCATAGCATGCAAAGGCAAGTTCCTGGTGTCACTTGCTTTGCCTTTTTCATTCTTCCTTAATTTTTACTAGGATTTTCTTTTCTTTTTCTTTTTCAGCAGGAAACTCTGAAGCCACCATCTAGTTCACTTCAATGGTTATGTGCTTTTCTAAGTTTCACCACAATTTTCTCAGTAGTTCAGACGTATTACTCTTGCTCGATATTGTTTGAGTTATATAATCACTATCAGAAAATGCTCTTTGATTTGATCCTTTCTAATGGGTATTTTCTCAGGGACGGGACCGATTTTGAAGTTGAACACACACTGGTACACTGGTGTGTAACGTGCATGTACAGAGTGCCTCTGACCTGTGCAGAGTAGGAAGTGATTCCTAAACCCCACCTAAAGTGTAACTCAGACTGGTTTAGAAAGGCTATTGGATTTGAAATGGCAAAATACTAAGATATGGGAAAATATTAAGATACTGGTTTAATTTTAAAAATCAGTATTAATCATGTTTACCTTATTCTTGTTTTTTTAAAGGAACAAAAACCAACATATATGTTATTCGAGTTGTACAAATTTGTATTATTCTATATAACATCCACATATATTGTCTATAACCCATGTGACCACATAGTGTGTCTATAACCTTGCATCTAGTCATATGCACACCTGTTGCAGTAACCCATGCTGTGTAGGCAGGTTCTATGACAATTCAAATCAGTTCTAGTGATAAACCTGTTGGTTGCTTTTACTGAATGTTGTTCTATTTCTGTCTGTAAGGTCATATCCAGGTTAAGAGAAACTGACTGAACTAAAGAGGAGCTTATGACTATTCCCTAATGATATCACATACGAAACGATGAACTGACAGTGACTTAAATTATTAAGCATTAGGAGAAATCCCTGTATCCCTGCAGTGTTCATTTCCTTGAGGCTCTGACAAGTGACCTCCAGTTTGTTGGACAAAGCAGATGGGATATGAAGGCAGCTCTTATACACATATTTTATTTTGGCTGGGATGAGTATCACTGGTATCTCATTTGGTAGCATATTAAAATATGCAGATCCTCATGAATCTGACAATATTATTCAAACAGTTTAATACAGTTTGGTATTTCTTAATGATGGGAATGTTCTGAGAAATGTGACTCTAGCTGATTTTGTCATTGTACAAAAACCACAGAGTGTACTTCCAAAACCTAGATGGCGGCGCCTACTATACACCTGGGCTATATGGTATAACCTATGGCTCCTAGACTACAAACCTATGGAACATGCAGCTGTACTAATGCTATAGGCAATTGTAACACCATGGTAAGTATTTGTGTGTTGAAACATATCTGAAATAGAAAAGGTACAGTAAAAATACAATAGTATTATGAAACCACCATTGCATATGTGAAGCATAGTTGACTGAAACATAGTTAGGCAGGGTATGGCTATATGCCTCAGGTGTCCATTATGTGATTCCATCTGGTAGCAACTATATGAGCATTATATATTTGAGACTAAAACACTAACATACCAATTTATTTTGTACGTATCTTTTAAAATTCGTGCTATTTTTGCTTAGAGAAGCTCTGTTCACTACTTTAAAAAGATGAAACACATTACTGGAAAAAGCATAATATGATATTCTCTCCTATAAAGAAAAGACCTGATAACCAATAACTTTCAAGGAGCACTCACCCTGTGCCACATCCTATGCATTCTAACCATTTTATAAGCATTATCTCATCTCGTGGAATTCCCACAAGTATCATGTAAGATAGATTCTGTTATTATTCCCACTTTATGGGGGAGGAAACCGTACTTCAGAAGGTTAAGTAAAACTTGCCTGAGTATAAAATATCTTTTCTTACCTCTCACTACCATTTACTATGATACATTTACTAAGGATTTATTGCCCTCTGCACAGGAGCCTTGTGATCTCACATTTCCCAAACCCTCCTCCGGGGAGTGGAGTTGATCTGAGTATTCAGAAGGAAAAATGACATTAGTTAGCAATTGCTGAGAACTTTCCATGTGCCAGGCACTGTGGTCAAGGCATTATCTCTTATAATAATCACAATCTATCAAAGACATAGGTCAATTATTATCACAATTTTAGTAGACCAGGACACTGAAACTTATAAACGTTAAAAGTCTTTGTCCACACCACAGCTAAGAAGTGACAGAGTCAGAAGAAGAAGGAAGGCAGTCTGACTGCATGGTCTGTTCTAGTAACTATTATGAAATAGCCAACAGCACCCAAGACTTAACAGCTTTTAAAGCTTCACCATTGAGGATGCGCATTTTTAAAGATGGGGTCAGAGTATAAGGAAGTCTTCCTGATCCTCCTTAAGTTCCACGGCAGGATGCCTGCCTCTGTGCTCTACCTACCCGTTCTAATTCTGGGGTTATCAGGAGAAGAAACAAGAAAACTGTAAAAGCCTTAACTTCTCATGAAATATCTTAGCAAAACATTGTAATATGAAAAACATATGCCACCTTTTATGTTTATGGCCTTGTTTCATTATTTTCTTCTTTTGGAATATTTCTTTCTGGAGTTTACAAAGGAATTATATTGAGAACACTGATGTGAATCCCAAAGGAAAGATATGTTTCTTCTCTAATGTTCTCAAATGTCAGGAAATCATTTAGAGAGTGAATGTCTTTGGTGACTGGTTCTAATTTGCACTGTTGTTTGATAATGCGCACACTGGAGATCAATTATCTGAAGATCTCCTTAGGGCTGGAAGGTCATCTTTGGTGAATTAGCCTGATGCCTCATTAAAGATGTGTCAGTTCTCCTTTTTCCCTGCAATGCATAGAGTATGCTCTCTAAGTGGAGTGGCAAAATGTACATGAGGAGGGAAATTTAACACATTAATGAGAATTATTGTGTGTATTTGGAGACTTTTATTTGATTAAAAGAGGATTTTACTTTTGGACTTCCTTTGTGGCTCAGGTTTTCCATAGCACCTACTGTAATTGCTTCCCGTAAAAGAGTCAGTATCCCTGCAGTTGCCCCAATGTGCTCTTGTTTGGTGCATTTTTCTCTTCTTTAATATAAAGCATCTTGACCGAGAAAATTTTAAACTCCAGTGTTTGAAGGATGAATTGATGTTGATGTTCTCCAAAGGAAAATAATAAATAGGCTTGGAGAAAGAAAAAGGAAACAAATCTCACTGTTAGAGGTAATGTGGAAAGAATAATAAACAAATGTAAAGAAGACAACATTTGCAACTAGGGTCTATCTATTAATGCTTGTTAGGGAGAAAATGCCTAAAATGTGAATAAGTAAAAGCCTAACAAGAAATAAGGTATAGCAGCCTTCCAATACTTTGCAATTGAAAAGAGACAAACTTGGCCGGGCGCGGTGACTCAGGCCTGTAATACCAGCACTTCGGGAGGCTGAGGTGGGCAGATCACGAGGTCAGGAGATTGAGACCATCCTGGCTAATCCGAGATCATGCCACTGCACTCCAGCCTGGGCGACAGAGCAAGACTCCATCTCAGAAAAAAAAAAAAAAAAAAAAAAAAAAAAAAAAAAAAAAAAGACATATGTCTTCCAGAAGCAGAAAATAGCAGGTTTCTAATAATTCATAAGAGAATAACATATTTTATGTTAATTATAATATAGGCCATATTTTATAAGAAGTAGCAGGACAGTTCATTCTGTTTCAGTTCTTTTTCCTCTTTGGATTTCTTTGCTTCTAATTTATTTTTCTGTTTCTATGATTATTTCTGTCAGCTTCAATCTTTAGCCCTTTCTACTCTTTAATCTCTGGTTATGTGGGGTAACGGAAGGCAGGTGCTGGTGTGACAGTGGCCCAGTATTATCACGTTCTAATAGATTGTGTTTTCTTTGATCTCTGCTCAAGAGTTTCATGCAGGTGTTTGGGAGGAAAGAGAAAAAAAAATGTTTTTCCTGACATTTTCGTCACTGCATAGAGAATTACAATTTTACAAAGATCGTAGAGATTCAGAACAGATGAATATGTGTCTAACAGTGAGCATATTAAAATCTAATATTTTATGGTTTTGTTTTTATTATTTGCAAACTTGGCACAGTAACTGTGAAGACAAAAATTGTTCTTCAAGTTTTGTGAGAGAGTCAGATAAAAAAATGTTTTAAAATTAGCACTAGTTTGTAACTGAGAACATTCAAGAAAAAAACATGAAACAAAATACGAATGACCTTACAATATGTATAACTGAAGATAACTTTTAGGTTGGTGAAGCTATAGTTACTGGTTTTTAAAGAAAATAAAGCATATCATAACTTATTTAAAAGATAGAAATTTTTTTAAAGAAATTTTAAAAAATCATTTAGTGAAATACGCAAGTACTTCTAAAAGCAGGGCTTGAAGGATGCACTGATACGTACTTTGATAATGTTTAAGCCCCAAAGATCAGGACAGGTGTCTGTCTTATTTGCTGTTCTATCCCCACATTTACAATTCACTGAATGAATAATGAATGAATGTGTGTATCACAAGAAAAAAATCATGGCTATCGTTGCCATTCGAAAGAAGCACAGTGTTATAACACTGGCAGTAGATAGTGCGGATAGAAGCCAGATCATTGCATGGGGGCTGGAGGGAACTTAACTTTAAGTAATAGATTGCATATAATAACTTTGATTCTCATCCCTCATTCTATGTCAGACTTAGAGGGTCTGCATACCCCCTGGCCACAGCGCCAGTGGAGAAGGGTCTGTATCCCATCATGTTCTATAATATGTATCTACGAAAAATGAGGGCAGGGAACATCCCTGTGGGTATGAAACAACAAAAACTTTTTGCGGAAGTGAGGAGATATCTTGTTGGAGATGGTGAGGGGCACTTGGTACCTAATGGCTGCATAACTGTATTTTTTTAACAGCTTGACTGAGATATATTTATTCACATACCATATAGGTGACCCATTGAAAGTGTAAAATTCAATGGCTTTTAGTATATCCACAGAATTGTATGTTCTTGACCTAAGTCAGATCTGTGGAGTCAGGTCTCAACTAAGCTACCCAGTGTGTGTGTGTGTGTGTGTCTGTGTGTGTGTGGGTGTGTGTGTCTGTGTGTGTGTGTGTGTGAATTTGTATATGTTTACGTGGGTGTTTGTGGTTAGGGTGGGGAACGCAAGCTGCAGGGACTTCCAGATCTGTCTCTCTGCAATAGTGTTGGTAATATACTTTAAAAAATGAGTATTTTTTTCCTGTGAGCTCTCTGAACTGTATTTTATCAAAAGATACTGTCTGAAATTTCATATGAAGCTATGGGAAAAGTCATATATGTCACTGTTACAGGTGACGAATTACTGTGTTAAAACTTTCAGTAAAAAGATTTCCAACATTAAATTCACGTTAATGATTTACAGTCTTGTATTCACACCTTACAAGTGCCTTGCCATGGTTAAGTAAGCCTCGCCCATTCTTGTAAAAGTGAAAACATATTTGCTTAAAAGCCTGGCAAAATGAAGCTTAGAAAAATCCTCCTTTTAGAAAATAACATAATGTAGTTCATGAACGTGTTCGAGAAGGGATCTTGAGCATGTTCATTGTCTGCTTCTGTGCTTAAATACCATAGCTTTGTGAAATATGTGTGAAGGCTCGCTAGTATGCGTGTGTGTGCACATGCATGCGTGTATTTATGTGTACAACAGTTAAACCATTATTTTTCATTATTTACATTAAAATTTTCAGAGGGTTCAGATATAAATAAATCTATATAAGAAGTATAATATATAGTAACAGTAATATATAACATATAAGCTGTAAATTACATAACATAAATATACATTACATGTAAAAGCATATATACACACAGTCATTAAATATGTGTATTTTAAAATTATAATTGAGGAAGCTAATTCATCCTAAGTACATTTCTGGAAGTTCCTCTGTGGACACTGTTCTCAAATTTTCTGGCAAAAAGAATGTTTCAGTTTCTGATTAAAACCATTCTTGTGATCCACACTAAATAGACTTGCCTGGCCAGTATCTAATTTTATAGTGGAGTCTTGAGTCATCAGTTCTACAAAGATATGTAACCTGTTCATGATAATCACATGCAAGAGAAGCTGGTCTTCTGTGACCTGCAGTCAGTGTGCCAGAAAGAAGGTGTCAAGACAAGAGTCGGCTAGTGAAACAGTGCTGGTGAATGGGAAAAAGAACAAAAATGAAATGGAATCCAAGCCAGTTTGACACAGGACAAATGAAAAAGCAAATCCTAAAGCACCCTGGAGAGAAATAATGGGCAATGATTTTTCGGTCAAAAAGGCTCCGAGCCAGGGCACAATATCAATGATTGCAAGAGGACAGGGACTCCCGGCCATATGCCCTGTGCCCTTGTCTCATCTGAGGCCTGACCGAGGGCAGAGTCTGTAGTGCCAATGGGTGAAGGGATAACAAGAGGCAGGTAAATCCCAGGAGCTGTTGCTACCTCCAGAGAAGGAGGAATCCAGCAGTGCTACAGCATCTCAGTCCAAATTGGCTCCCTCATTGTCTGACAGCAACCTTTAGGGCTCCATTCTGGACTTTATCTCCAGTTCCTTTCCTCACCCCATTTCCTTTAAAGAATGGCCAGAAAATCTGAGCATGGTGTCCTTCTGTTCAGAAGGAGAAGAAAAAATAATCTTATATTAGTCTGTGGTGTACACTGAAAGAAAGAATAATTCAGTATCTTTATAAGAACCTTGTCTGAGGGATTATGTTACAAATAACTGAAAACATAAAAACATAATATTCAAACATTTTTCTCTGGTCTGTTTTTTTGGTTATTACTAGGCCATTAAAAATATTATAAAACATTAATTGTTTAATCTTGGAAAAAAATGTATTTAAAAGGTTTAAAATCCTGCAATATTCCTCATGAGCAATGATAAAGAGAAATCATTGGGAAGCAACAAGTGTTGGCACACTGGTTCATCATTTGGTGGCTGCAAAAAGAAAAACATAAGGTCTTATTTGATAAACAACATAGCATAGCAAATTCAGGGCTCAAACTCCATTTTGACCTTCTTGATCCCAACAGTTAGAAGCAATCATTCTCTCCTGTCAACTTTCATCTCTCTTTACCTATTCCTTTGATTAGAAATTTTAAAAAGAAATATTTTACTCTACTAATCTATAGTCCTCCTAAGAATGGTTCCCATGTATAAAGAACATGTTTTATATTTATATGCCACAGTTACTTTAGCAGTTCCATTAATTTATGGAGACTTAAGTGCAGCTTTGACCCTTCAGCCTCAGCTCCCAACCTTTCCAACTCATCACCCAACACACCACAATTCTTATCCCATCAGACCCTGGATCTGGCTATAGTCATTTCCTCACCTGACCTGGAGCCAAGACTGCATGGGAAAATGAAGCTTCAGTATCACAGGTTGGATAAATCTCTCTCATAAAATACTTTGGTATTTCTCTACTTCATGGGTACACAGACCACAGCAGGGACTTAAATGAAATGCTTAGTACCTTTTATAAGGTAGATTTTGTATTTTAAGTAAGTTATTTTCAAGTGATCTTTGGAACAAACTTTATGCCTTTACTTTTCTATTTTCCAAGGATACGGGGGGTGACAAAACACAAATATTTTCCCATGGGAAAGAATTGAACTTTTTCAAACTTTATAAGGAAATGACTTTTATCTTTGTAGTTATAATTAGGAAAAAATAATAAAACCCGTAGCTTGGGGTCATTTTTAGTTAGAAAAATGTTTTACCTACAAAGAAAAAAGTCTACAAACCAGATTTTTATGCTGTGAATGAGAATTTTTAATCATGCAATGCTTCTTTTAAATGTTTTTTTAAAAACTAATATTTTCTTATCTTATAAACATATGAAGATTTTGAGTCTAAAAGACCAAATAGATTTATGTTAAAACTTCTTTGGGCCTAGATGAAATTCTCAGATATTTTGTAAGCAATGAAAAATTAATTTGAAAGTGTTTTTTCCCCAATGTGTAATGCATATTTATAACCTACAGAACAAAAAACACAATCATATTTTGGATCTTTAAGACCTGACATAGCAAAAAGATAATTTGCTTTGAGGCCCTTTGATGCATTTAATTTAATTTATTGGAAGCAAATTAATGTGAAATGATAAAATTATTAAAATGGAAATAGAAGAATAGGAATGAATCAAATCAACAGAGTAGAGAAGTGGCTGATTACCATAGTTCACAGGATAATTCCCAATTTAATCACATTAAATCTAACTGTTGGCAGACAGATGATGGGAAATACTTCTCTTGCTTTGTAAGAGACAGAAGAAGACAGAAAAAAAAATTTTAAAAAGCAATTCAGAATGTCAGTAGGATAAATCAAAAAGCAAACTGAAAATGAAGACCAAAGTGAATCTCTTAAGGAAACATTGCCTCTTTACATTGTCAAATGAAAATCTGGTAAATGAATATTCTATGGTTTTAGATAATCATTTGTAACTTGAAAGGGATTTATATACAACTTAATAAGTATATATTGAATGACTGTTATTTTCAAGATATTGTGCTGCTGATCTGTCTTCCAGCTGATAAATTTAGCTGAATACCTGGAGCAATAATAGAACCAAGTTTTATTGATCTACAGCAATCCCTATTAAAATGGTAATGAACAGCTTCTGCAGTATATCTTGATATATTTTCCTTTTACTGGGTGTGATGCATGTGTAAAGTAGCAGAACTTATGATACATTTGACATGATGTAAATACATGATAAATGCCAGAGGATTAATTTCATATAGCTACATATTGTCATAATTTCAAACTTCAGTGAAATGAAAACATGAGTTTTTCATTACTGTTTTTAAATTTTTGTGATTTTTCCCCTCAGTGACAATTCCAAAATAAATGGAAGAAACTGGAAATTATTCTGAATATTGCATATGAATAACCATCTTATTAAACAGACTCATTTAAAATGTTTTCCAAAATTTACATCTTTCTCAATAGGAAATGAGTCCTTTAGTTCTGCTCATTTCTCTCCATTTTTGGTGAGTTATTTTAGTCTAAATTTCCATAATCTTTTTTCTGGGCTATTATAGTAATATTCCAACAGGCTTTTTCTCTACATGTTTCTAGTGATCTTCCTATTTATTTCCCAAATCATAGTCTTAAAGATCTTAAAGAGAAATATACAAAATCTGAAAAGACATTTCTCAAAAGAAGACATTTATGCAGCCAACAAACATGAAAAAAAAATCACCATCACTGGTCATTAGAGAAATGCAAATCAAAAGCATAATGAGATACCGTCTCATGCCAGTTAGAATAGTGATCATTAAAATGTCAGGAAACAACAGATGCTGGAGAGGATGTGGAGAAATAGGAACACTTTTACACTGTTCGTGGGACTGTAAACTAGTTCAACCATTGTGGAAGACAGTGTGGTGATTCCTCAAGGATCTAGCACCAGAAATACCATTTGATCCAGCAATCCCATTACTGGGTATATATCCAAAGGATTATCAATCATTCTACTATAAAGACACATGCACATGTATGTTTATTGCAGCACCGTTCACAATAGCAAAGACTTGGACCAACCCAAATTCCCATCAATGATAGATTTGATAAAGAAAATGTGGCATGTGTAACCTATGGAATACTATGCAGCCATAAAAAAGGATGAGTTCATGTCCTTTGCAGGGACATGGATGAAGCTGAAAAGCATCATTCTCAGCAAACTATTACAAGAACAGAAAACCAAACACCATGTGTTCTCACTTATAAGTGGGAGTTGAACAATGAGAACACATGGACACAGGGAGGGGACATCACACACTGGGGCCTGTTGGGGGATGGGGAGCTAGGGGAGGGATAGCATTAGGAGAAATACCTAATGTAGATGGTGGGTTGATGGGTGCAGCAACGCACCACGGCAGTTGTATACGTATGTAACAAACCTGCATGTTCTGCACATGTATCCTATAACTTAAAGTATAATAAAAAATAAATAAATATATAAAATCTGATTATTTCACCCCTACCAGTATAATAGAAAGAGTACATTGGAAGTCATACATTTGAATTAAATGGAAAAATAAAATGATATAGTGCTAATAATCAGATATGCAGAATTGTAGCTTTAGGAGATATAGGAAATCTGTTACTCTGAAGGTTCCTCTCATTAGAAAACAGCCAGGTCGACTGGTACACACCTGTATTGCAACTACTCAGGAGGCAGAGGTGTGAGAATTGCTTGAGCCCAGGAGTTCAGCTATGATCACACTCGTGGATAGTGACTGCAGTCCAGCCTGGGCAACATAGTGAAAAAAAATTAAAAAAAAAAACAACAACAACTACATCCTCCATAAAACAGACTATCACACTCTAATACTGAGATCACAGGAAATCAGGGAGAATTCTAAACCCTCTTACCTCATTCTCTGAGCTCACAACAGTGTGGGGTAGTAAGTGAAAAACTGAAAAATTGAGTATTTTTTTTAGAACAACTTAGTGGACAGACAGTATTTTAAAATATCAGAAAACACAGAAAATGTATGTGTTATTATGCAGAGTTTATAAACAACTCTTTTGACTCAAAGAGGAAAAACATAGGACCATAATAAACGCTTAACAGGTTGGAAACAAGAATAGCCTGTAACATATGACGTGTTATTCAACCTCATTAGTAATTAGGACAATGTAACTAAAATGTATAAGATGCCATTTCACATAACAGGACTGACCAAGGGTTGTGATGATATGGAATAATAGGAACTCGTACTTTGCTGTTGATAGTATAAACTGGTATGGACATGTGGGGAAAAAGCATTCTCCTGTCTTACAATGTTGAACATTGAATTACTCTACAACTCAGAACTTTCACATTTTATGAAGTTCTTCTTAGTGTTGTTTATGTTATGACATAGAAACTGTTACCTGTATAGTACACCAAGATAATGAATAAGGCAGTTCCTGAGTGCAAACAACATTATGATATTCTCTTGTTGCTGTCACTCCCTTCCTTAGACACTGGCCACAAAAACCAATGAACTAATTCATCTGGGCATAAATTGCAAGGTTGAAATAGTGTGTCATCAATGCTAGATATTATCCTGAAATTTGTATGTGTGTTTTAATGCAAAACCATTGTCTGTCACAGTAAAGTATCTTTTGTCATCACTAAGTAAAAACCTTTTCAAATAACAGATACAGACCATGTGCACAGGTTGGATGGGCTTATATTATGATAGGTTGGCTATCCTAAGCATAAATGGTGGGAGGAGAAATAAAAATAAAGTATGTGAAGACGGATACTTTAAAAGTGAAAAAGTATAACAATTAGAAATAACGATAAATTGAACAATAATGAAAAAGGAATTTCTCAAAATGCTTCCAAAACAAGGACAGAAAAGAAAAAAGTTAAATTCAGTTACAAAAAATTAACCCCATTTTAAAGCAACCTACATTTATTTGTGTTAATTTTAACACAAGAAAATGGCAAACTCTTAATGCCTTCCTAGTGTAATATAAAGTTACTTGAAAGAGGAACATTTTCTGAATGACACAGAGAATGAATTTATCAAGGATGTGGGGCTTTTGGGAAACAGACCTAAGACCATTGGTTCTCTTATTATCTCACTGTGCGCTACTTCCTTTTTCATTCTTCATTTGTGATATGGGCTCATTACCAAACTGCTGTCAGAATTATGTAATGTGTGAATTCCTCTGAAATTCTGAACAAAAGATTTCTGACAAGTATGATTAATAAGTAGGATTTCAAGACACTTGGCTTCACTGAAAATTTTTACTGTCATGACCCCTTTAACAATCTTTTTACTTCTGGAGATGTGTTTCCAGTTTGGGTGATTATTAATGACTGATTTATTCTTAAAGGAAGAGAAATAGAATATTATAGACTTCTTTCACAGTAAGACAAGTCATTAAAAATAACTTTGAACTTCAAGAAGTAGTAGAAATGGGTATTTGAACATATAGGCATTTTCAGACCAAATAGATCATGACAGAAATCAAAGTGTAGAATTGCAATAAAGTAAAGAGACTGGATCATTTCAGTCTATTTTGATTTGACATTATAATTTTGTGGTTGGGAGGAGAAAGAAGGCAACTATATTTCATCAGCTTTGAAGACTTAGTTGTCATGAAGAAGGCTGAATAACCTCCTTATGTTGTCACTACCTTGCTTCCATCCAGAGACTGAGTGAGGAGTCTTTCTGGAACCAATATGGTAGAAAAAGCCTTTCCCTTTTACTCAGCAGGGCTTACATATTCACAGCCTCTGTTTTAAATACAATGTAACTTGCTTTATCACAAGGCATACTATGACTTATACAGCTAGAAATTCTGTTCAGGTGGTTACAGATGAAAAAAATGATGAAAATTGAGAGGTTGCCAGCTCACGTTCTTTTCTTTCTCACTGAAGAGTCTGCTTCTATTTTTGGTCCGTTTTAAAGTTTCCTTAACTCCCCTAGTCACAGGGAAAGCAGTCATTCTTCAGTGTCGCCAGCTCCTGATTCCAGATGAGCTAATGATTCCACAGAGCTCTCTCTTTGGTTCTTAGCTCTGCACCTTTACTGAGTCATTGTAGTTTAATTTTTATTATCAATGTTTATAGAGCCTTTGTGGCGTGTCATATTATTTTAGACACCCCAAAATATAATAGCAAACAAGACAGTCATGGTCACTGCCTTCCTGGAGCTTCGTGGACAGATTGTGTATAAATTTTCAATCTACAGAGTATGTCTCTATCTTTAATAAAAATAGAACATTTGTATTGACTCTTACCAATATATGTAAACTACTCTTTGAAAAATATACTAAATCCCAAAGTGTCTTTTGGAAAAGGAACATTACGTTTTTCAAATCAGACCTGATTAGTCCATAGTTGAATGCTACTGTGATGGTCAATGACTAGAAAAAAATGTTCCAATTCAAAACAATTTTGAAGTTTTCTTCAGTACCTTTGTATCATCGTGACTTGGGAAAATCATCTTAGGAAGTATTGGATGTTATCTTGGAAGTAAATTTATAGAAAGATGAGTGGGGCATTGTAGAACATTTAGTCCTTAAATCCATTTTTGGCTGAAAGGAAGCCTCTCATTAAAAGGGAAAGAAACAGAAGAGGAGAAGGAAGAACCAAGGTAAGGTGTCTGCTAGGATCACATCACTGGTTAGCGGCAGAAGTAGAAATCACATCTCTGGACTCTTCATCTCGTGCTTTATTACTGCGCTCTTGTAAGTTTTTTGCTTCCCCTGACTGCTTGGTAAGAAATTATCCCAGAACAGTTCTTTGTATATTTAAAAAAAAAATCCTTTACATATTCCATAGAAACTGGGCTTGGTTTATAAAGCTGAGGCCCAGGGGGAGGTCTTTTTCCCACCCATTTGGTTTTTAATATTGCTTGTGAATGCATGGGGGTAGAACTCTAATAACAATAATGGACACGATGTCCTTGCACATAAACATTTGGCTCCTCACAGCGTGAGATGTCTTGTCAGCCACAGAGGATAAAATAATGGCGTAAAGATTTACTGTCAGGGAGCTGGGCCAGTCTCAGCAGGATGGCAGCTCCAAGCAGATAGATGGCCTGGCATGCGTAGGTCACCTGTGTTTACACTGAGGAATGTGTGTGGTTTCCCTAGTCTGCATCATTATATTGAGTTGTGTGGTGTTTGTAGCACTTGTAACTCACCCTAGAATGTGTCTTTCTATTGAGAGACAAGTAGACTAATAGCTTGGTTTCCCAGAAATAAATGATACAATTCACATGAAAGCAATTTCAGTTAGACAAAATGACATAAACATTAAGGATGAAGAATAATATTATTTGTATCTGTAATATACAGAAATAGTTAAAAATATTTGGAGTTGCATAATTTGTGGTTATAGCAGTTGCTGAATTTAGTCCCATATAGTGATTTGGTTGCATAATTTAATGTTTATGTTGTATTTGTTTAATACAACACTTTCCTGAATGAAATGATTGTGGTATGAAGTTATAAGAAATAATGTCTTTGGCTTGTTATAGAAATAGTTATTTTAGGGATTTTTTTGTACTTTTGAAGCAGTTTCAACTACAAGTCATTTCTCATGAGCTCTGAAGTAAGTTTTAGCCATTTGTTATGAAATCACATGATTATTAGCAGCTTAGATGAAAATCCAAAATGCATTTATGGATATTTTAATTGGAAAATTAAGTGGATCTTTTATAAAATTAAATACTCTGTTAGAATCTCTTAGAAAAATTAAATCCCTTTTATCATAATAGGCAAATTCATGAGAAATCTGTAATGATATCGCTCAACATAGCATGTTAACTTATAGATTACATAATTATAAATTTATAAGCCTAGTTTATACTAAGTATATTCAAGTTATAAGTCCACAATACATGAAATAAACATAACATAATTATCTGAATATTTCATATTTTTAAAAGATATCTTTAATTCCAGCACTTTGGGAGGCTGAAGCAGGTGGTCACCTAAGGTTAGGAGTTCGAGACCAGCCTGGCCAACATGGCAAAACCCCATCTCTACTAAAAATACAAAAAATTAGCCAGGCATGGTGGTGCACACCTGTAGTGACAGCTACTCAGGAGGCTGAGGCAGGAGAACACTTGAACTCGGGAGTCAGAGGTTGCAGTGAGTCTCCATGGCACTGCTGCACTCCAGCCTTGGAGACAGAGTGAGACTCCGTCTCAAAAAAAAAAAGAAAAGAAAAAATATATCTTTATTTCAATATCACTGTCAGTGCCTGAAATCATGCCTTGTTTTCCTTGTCTACAAATATATTCTTTCAAAAATCGCCCATAATGCAAATATTTTCCATTCTAAGGTGTACTTCATTTTTGGAAACAGATAAATGCCAATTATCATCCATGCTTGTGAGTACAGTAAATAATTGATCTCCCTACATATTACCTTTTTAAAATAAATTGAACATGAATAATGAGTCTAATGTAGTACAACAGGTGTTTCTGATAAATAGCATTGAAAAATATAGTGCTATTTGATTTTCTATTTATCTGTTAAGTCCTTTTAAAGATATCCATGAAAACTATCTCTTATGAATGTATGGCTAATTGTAAAATAGAATCCTCATAAGACCAGTATTCTATGATTTCTTCTTGATTAAATAAAATAAAATTTAACATGATGATGGTTTGTGTACTTTTCTTTCCTTGTCTTCTCTGAGCATTTCTCTAGAAACAGGGACAAAATAGGATAGGTTTTGTTTGGGTGGTTTCTACTGAAGCATAGCAAGGTCATGCTTTTGTATTGTCTATTATCAGTTATAATTTCTCAAAAACAGATGGCAAACAGGCAGTGTTCAAAAATTTGTAATTTACTATCCTGTACTAAAGACAAACCACAGAGTAAAACCGCAACCCCGTTAAACACCAAAACAACCTTCAATCATTCTGACTGGTTCTGCGTGTTGCAACCTTTATGGTCTTTTGGCTGAAGGCCAAAGTTCATCTCTTATTACCCTTTCTTTTCCATCTGCGAAGATCATTGCACACACACTTGTTCTGCATTCCAAACAGTTTCACCTGGCAAAGGAGCTAAGCAGAACTGTCTCTCATCTTCATTACTATTCATTTCATCTTTCAAATCACTGAATCATGAAAATTAGAAGTAACAAAAAAAAAATCAGGTGTATTAAAAACAAAAATTTGAAACAATATATTTGACTCTGTGAAACCGCTCAGTGTTAGAAATTGTCACTGATCCATGTCAAATTCAGCAAACAAAACTGAGGCAATTTACTTTCACATGTTACATAAATGGCTACTTGTAAGCATACGGATGAGATTTTGTCTTTCCCCAGGCTGGATAACTGTTGGTTTCCCAAACAGACAGGGGCTGAGTGGCTTAACAGGTGTGCCAATGTGAGAAAGAAACACAAAAGCAGCTGTTGTTAAAGGCGTTAGGTAGGCTTTGCCAAGACCTTACTTGTCAGATCTATTCTGGGAACTGATGACTAAAGTATGTCGACTTTGGAAAAATATTCTTGAAATATTTTCCTTGATTTCTGACTTCAAAAGGCAAATTATAAACACCTTAATCAATTAATATTTACTACTAGAATGATTGCCCAAAAGACTGAACTCATCAAGACAGAAAACAAAAGTATTGTGGCTTATTATGTCAATTTCCTGTTTAAAAAGCCCCAACATTTTCTCACAGCGTTTAGATGAAACAATTTTTTGTACATTGAGGTCCCAATTCAATGCCTCTTTTTGTCCATATCTTATTGCAACTTTGACTCATGTTTGCTGCAAACAGATTAAGCTACTAATGAAGACATGCAATTATCTTTTTACCCTTTCTCTCTCTCTAGTTCTCTCTGTGTGTGTAAATACATATATATACTTGCTCAACTAAAATGATCCTCACAGCCTCACATACTAAGATCTCATTTATCCTCAATCTGGGCTTAACTTCTAATGAAAATTGTTCCTTAACTAATCCACCAATAGATGGCATATTTTTCTCCTGAGCTTTTATCCTGTTTATCATTTACTTGGTATCACATCCTACATCTATGGCATTGCTTTATAGATCTTTAATGTGGTCTCGCATTGATATTGAAAGTTTGCTTTTGTAGATTTAATTTATCATGTGAGTCAATCACAGATTTCCAAATAATTGATGAGCTTTATGAGAGAAAAGGCCTTGGTTTTCTTTCTTTGCCTCCCTTCAGGTACCTGGTGGAGGATGTTATTTCCAGTAGCTACCTCAGAAAACAAGTTTTCTGAGTTGTTCTCTTATTTCTTTAACCACATTGTCTCTGTCACTCTCTGTTTCTCTGTTTCTGTCTTTCTCTCTCTTTCTTTCTCTCTCTCTGTCTCTCTCCTTTTGCATGAATACCAAATTTTGTCTCTTAGATTCTGACCCTCTTATCTTTGAATACTGGTTTTGTTCTCTAAACTACTACTTTTTTGACATAACTGTTTTTTCTTTGGGATTTTGGACTTTGTTTCTTAGACCTGAGTTGCAGACCTCCTGCAGGGACTGCCATGAACCATATATCCATGGTAGCAATAATTTTCAGTGTCAAAAAGAGTCTAATTTTAAAAGCAATGATTTGTCAAAGAAATCTTTTAGAATGCAAAATAGCTAGGAATTTTAATTCTATTAAATATCAACAATAACAAGTGGTAACTATGATTATTTTCTTTTTGACAAAAGTTCATCATTAAAAAAAACCCAATAATGCCAAATCCTAAAAATAAACTTCAGCCTGTAAAACATAAATTCAAGCATGTATACATATATGCATATACAATAAATATATTTAAAATAATTTTTAAATTTCTAAACTGTTGACTAGTGAGAAACTAGTGAAACTGTCGAGAGTTGGGAACATTCAGTGTAAGGGGGTAACGAAGTTGAGAGTGATAATGGTACCTCTAACTTATGGCTAAAAGTGAGGCTAGATTCACCAACTTTGCATAGCATCCTCTGAATTTAGATTTTCTTATTCAACATTCTTGCAATATCTTGAATGAAGGCATAGAATGGCAGTGCATTAAATTTACAAATGGTACAAATCAAAGAAGGAATAACTGAAATTATTTTGAGAGTTTGGAATTCTAAATTAAGTTATAGTGTTGGTGTTTGAACAGAATTTTAATATAAGTTTTGCCTGTTAGGTGATTTCTGCAAAAAACAAATACAAAGTTTGCATTAATGAAAGCAGAGTATTCAGCTAAAAGGAATATTAGTCCTTTTCATTTTGAAGTCTGTTATTGGACCATATCTGGAATGTTTTGTTTATTTCTGCATGGACATTTTTAAAAACCATTGAAACAGGAGACAGTGGCATGAAAAGGATGATCAGAAAGATGAAACATTTGAAATTGATGTTTTATGAGGGACATTGAATATACTGGAAGTGTGTAGTCTAAAGCAGAGAAGGCTAAAGGGAGATATGATGCAAATTCATGAGAAATGTCCATACCTAATATTTATGAGTCAAATGCTAAGCATGATTCTCGTGACTGATCCAGGGATGAGGTAAGTGGTGGACACAGAAAACTGTCACAATGCACAGTGTGAAAAGAATAATAATAGTTCCTACATCAGGGTACAAGTTGATAAAACAAATGCGTGTATGGATTAAAGGTGGAGAGAAATGTGATCTAGGGTAAAGGGGAAAAGGTGGTATTAGGCAGAGATTAGAAGGTGCTATAGTTTTTGAGCTGGAGCCTAGAACCCCACACTCTCTCCACCTCTGAGCCGGAGCTACCTCCCCTGCAGCTACTGGAGACACCACAGCTACTACCGCTGCAGGACCTCCTGCTACTGACTGTGGGTACTTCTGATGGCTGCTGCCAGAAACCCAATCCCTTGTTTATTCTCTGGGTTTCAATTTTACCCCCAAACTTGATGAAATACAGTTGACAGGGGAGTCGTAGAAATTTTAGTTTTCTGATTCTCAGTGATCCAAGAAAAGGGAGCAGAGAAGATTATGCGAATGTTAGAAGGTTAGTTACCATCTAGCACAAATAGGATTAAATGTTAGAGATCTAGGCAGGATAATAGAGATAACCAATTTTAATGGTCAAGGAAGGTTAATATCTATAAATACTTTCAGGCCTGCCTTTGGAAAGGCAGATGGAGTTCTGTGTTGCTCCAGAGAGCAATAAATGATATAAGTTATCAGGAGATGAAATTTAGGTATTTGTGAAAAATAACTTCCTCATGACTAGAGCTCATGGCAAAAATGACCTGCTCTTTGAATATGTTGGGTGTTTGCGCAAAAATTTAATGCTGTTTTTTCAGGGATTCTCTAGAAGAGCTTCTCATAGTAGGCAGTAGATGGCTTAGTTGGCAGCTAATGTTCCTTAAAAATTTACAATTTTATGATTCCCAAACCACTCATCTAAAAATAACAAAATGTGTTTAAAAAGTAGATAAATTAATACACAAAACATAAAAGGTAACTAGCCAAAAGAATTAAATATATTCCTCATGTTTTAATAACTTGGAGGAAAATGAGTACATGAGGTGGGAAACGAACATTAAAGCACTTTCTTATCAGCCCTTTTCAGGATTCCAAACTTTTCTTATAAACATCCATTGGTGCTCCAAAGAAGCCTTTGGAGTTACATGCAAGAACTCCATAGTGTGGAGGGAAAAGTGCCTCCTTCCACACAGACGTTGGCACAGTGCTGAAGGATGGCGGCTGGCCAGCCTGCTTTACAAGTCAGGGCCGGGAGCAGCATCTACCCATGAGAGCAGATTATCCCATCGGCAAACTCCACTCACACTGCCAAGGCCACGGTTATGCTGTTAGTGATTAAGAAGTCATCCCTCTCACCCGAACATACCTCTGGTAATTTAGGGTGATGAAGAGGACGCCTTTCCTTTATATGCAAGAGAAATAAAGACTTGGACAGTAATAAGGGAGGACAATACATATTCATTTATTATGTAAGTAAGAAAATTCACTGATAATCTCATAATATCTAATGATTGGCAGATATCTAAGCAGTATGTAGATGATATCTAGCTTATCCATCATTGAATCCCTTATAAAACAGACCAGTCAAGTGGAACCCAGTGATCTTACCTACAGTCAATGATGGGAAGCTCAGGATCCCCACATGCAGCCAACTGGAAGATAGGATAGCAGAGTCAGAAAGACCTGGGTTCAAATCTTCACTAGGTGGGTCATTAGCTGTGTAAACTTAAGTATTTTATATCATCGAGCTAAATTTCAGTTTGTATACCTTTAAGATAGTAATGTATATTCAAATTGTTGTTACAACATTAAAAGAGGTACTGTGTATAACAGCTATTTCAATAAATGACAGATGTTATTATTCTAATGTGCCTACTTCACACTGTTGTTACAAAATTAAAAGAGATAATGGAAATAACACTATCTCAATAAATAGGAAGTATTATTCTAGCTTTCAGATGTCTCTAATGGTTAGAAATGCTTTATATTAAACTGATTTTTATTTTCTCTATAATTTAAGCTTGCTAATCCTCATTATGACTTAAGGGCTTCTTATAACAAATGTTCTATCTTTTATCTTTTACTGAAAGTCTTTCACATATTTGAAAATAAGAATCGTTAACTTCACCCATCATTTCTTTTATGGACTGAACACACCCAGTCCCTCAACCTTCACTTGTATTCCGTGGCTCTTAGCCACCTCACCATAGCAAGAAGTGAGGCGGGGAATGTGGAAGGATTGTGATTAAGTGGTTGAAGTGCAGAGATAAGGCTGGGAAATGGAGGGTAAAAAGCACTGGAACTGCCCCAGCTTTGTTTTTTGGCCGAAAGATTCAGCAGCTCTGATCGGCTTACTGATATTCACACGGTGCTGAGATTGGCATTTTCCCAAAGGCATTAAGCATCTTTCCGCTCACACTTGGTTGAGGGTTTCCAGAAAGGTTTCTCCCGAAAACACACTCTCCTTTGATTTCTTCCTGAATATCATGCATCTGGTTCTTTATCATTTTAGCTCACATATCCACAGACAGCCCTGGGTGAAACCACACTTTCACTAACTTTAACCATCTATACTGAAAGGCTTTCTTTTTGTTTGTTTGTTTGTTTAAGTCGGGTTCATTAAATCATACTTTAATGCATTAAAATTCACCATTTTCATGTGTACCATTCTACGAATTTTGGCAAAGGTATGCAGTCATGTAACCAGTGCCCCCCGAAGGACCCCCATGTTCCGATGTAATCAATACTCTCCCCCAATCCTTAGCCCCTGGTCACCACTGTTTTGCGTTCTGCCTCTGTAGTTGGACCTTTTCTAGAATGTCACATAGAGGAAACTATATAGTTTGTACCCATGCTATTTCTGCTTCTTTCACTTCATATGATGCCCTTGAGGTCTATAGTTTGTTCCCTTTTTTGCAGAGAATTTTTCCATTGTATCGTAATTTATATATGTGCCAGAGTTGTTTGCTTATCCATTCGTTAGGTGAAAAACATTGGAGCTTTTTTCTTTTTCTTTCTTTTATTTATTTATTTTTTAATAAAGCTGCAGTAAGCTTCCATGTACAGATTATTGTGTGGGCATATGTATTCATTATTGTTGGGTAACAATGTTGGAGTAGATGGCTGGGTAGGGTGGTATATGTTCATTTTTGTATGTTTAATTTTATAAGAAAATAACAAACTGTAGTTGTACCATTTTGCATTTCTAGCCGAAAAATATAAAAGTTGTAGCTGCATATTTGTCAGCAGTTGGTATTGTCTCTTTTAAATACAGCCATTTTAATAGATGTAGTGTTTTGTGTTTTTTTTTAATGTAGTTTTAAACTGTAATTCCCTCATGGTGAATGATGCCGAACATTTTTCATATGAGTGTTTGCCATCCTTATCTTTTCTTCTTTTCTTTGGGGAAGACAGTTCAATTCGTTTTCTGTCTTTTTTTTTTTTTTTTTTGAGACGGAATCTTGCTCTCTGTCACCCAGGTTGGAGTGCGATGGTGCAATCTGGAATCTGGGCTCGTTGAAACCTCCGCCTCCTGGGTTCAAGCGATTCTCTTGCCTCCGCCTCCCCAGTAGCAGGAATTATAGGCGCCTGCCACCACGCCCGGCTAATTTTTCTATTTTTAGCAGAGGCAGAGTTTTACCATATTGGCCAGGCTGGTCTTGATATCCTGACCTCAGTTGATCCACCCACCTCGGCCTCCCAAAGTGCTCAGATTACAGGCATCGGCCAGCGTGCCCGGCCTAGTTTTTTTGTTTCGTTTTGTTTTGTTTTGTTTTTTATTGGGTTGTTTTCTATTACTGAGTTGTAGGAATTCATTATACATAATTTGCACACAAGTCCTTAATTATAGGTTTTTTTGCAAATATTTTCCCCAGACTGTGGTTTGTTTTTTATATTTTCACAGTGTCTTTTAAATAGAATGTTTTAATTTTTATCAATGATTTTCCTGACCAGTTTGTAATTTTTTATGCCATACAAAATATCTTTGTGTAAAACCATGTCACAAATATTTTCTCCTCTGTTTTCTTTGATAACTTTTGTAGTTACATATTTTACATTTGGGTCTGTCATTCATTTTAAGTTGTTTGAGAGTCTTTTTCTACATAAGCATATGCAATTGAACATTTTTTTAAACATCATCTTTTCTCCTTTAAATTGCCTTAGTGCCTTAATGAGAAATCAGTTGACCATATATTTGTGAGTCTATATCCAGACGCTCTAGTCTGTCTCTGTAGTTGGACCTTTCCTTTGTCTATATTTATGTCCTTTGGCAAACACCAAATTGTCTTGATTACATAACATTAGAATAAGTATAGAAATCAGAGCCAGGTGCGGTGGCTCACGCCTGTAATCCCAGCACTTTGGAAGGCCAAGGCGGGCGGATCACCTGAGGTCAGGTGTTCGAGACCAGCCTGGCCAATATGGTGAAATTCCATCTCTACGAAAAATACAAAAATTAGCCGGCTGTGGTGGCACATGCCTGTAACCACAGCTACTTGGGTGGCTGAGGCAGGAGAAAGGCTTAAACCTGGGAGGCAGAGGTGTCAGTGAGCCAAGATCAGCCCCATTGCACCTCAGCCCGGGCAGCAAGAATGAAACTCCATCTCAAAAAAAAAAAAAGAAAAGAAAAAAAATCAGTTAATGTGAGTTCCCCTTAGTTGTTTCACTTTCTTATTTGTTTTTTTTAATTTCATTCTAGATCCTTTGCTTTTGCATATAACCTTTAGAATAGCTGGATTATATTTGAGATTGCATTGAATGCATAATTCAGTTTGGAGGAGAATTGACACTCTAACAATATTCAGTCTTCCAATATATCTGTCTATTATATAGCTCCATTTATTTAGGCCTTTTAAATTTATCTCTTATGTTTTGCATTTGTAAGCCCACATATTTTGTGTGTATTTTGTTTGCTTTAATTTTTGTTGGTATTTTAAACTGTACTTTTTCCTTCATTTGATCATGAATTGTTATTTCTAATATAAGCAAACATAATGGAATACTTTTTGTATCCTATGACCTTGCTATTCTCACTAGTTTTAATAGCTTTTCTGTAAAGTATTTGGGATTTTCTATATAGGCCACTATGTCTACTGTGAATAAAGAAAATCTTATGTTTGCTCCTTTCCAATCTATGTGTCCCTATTTATTTATTTATTTCTGTAGATTTACTGCATTGATTAAGACCTCTAGGTGAATGTGGGAAAAGCAAGCCTCCCTGCTTTGTTCCAAGTCTTGGGGGAAATACGTCCAGTCTTTTCCCAATAAGTATGTTACCTGCAGGCTTTTGTAGATACTGTTTATCAGGTTGAAGAAGTTCTTTTCTATTACCAGTTTGCTAGGGGTTTTTTATTATAAATGACTATTGAATTTTGTAAAATAATTTTTATCATGCATAAAGATGAGCATGTACTTTTTCTTCTTAGTTTGTTGTTACAAGAAACTACTTTTTTTTTTCCTTTGGAGGCACAGTCTCACTCTTTCGTCCAGGTTGGAGCGCAGTGGCATGATCTTGGGTCACTGCAACCTCCACCTCCAGAGTTCAAGTGATTCTCGTGCCTCAGCCTCCCAAGTAGCTGGGACTACAGGCACGTGCCACCATGCCGGGCTAATTTTTGTATTTTCAGTAGAGGTGGGTTTTCGCCATGTTGACCAGGCTGGTCTCGAACTCCTGACCTTAAGCAATCTGCCCACCTCAGCCTCCCAAAGTGCTGCGATTACAGGTGTGACCCACCATGCCCAGCCCCACTGATTGGTATTTGAATATAAAATCAACACTGCATTCCTGACAAAACTCCGTTTGGTACGATATACTAATTGTTTTATATATTGCTGGATATGATTTAATAAATGTAAGGATTTTTGTATTTATATTCATGAAGTATATTGATCTGTAGTTTTCTTTAACATAATTTCTCCACAAGGTTTTCTATGTAGTAATGGTGGCTCATAAAATGAGTTGGAAATTTTTTTCTCCTCTTTATTGTTAGGAAGATTGTTTAGAGGTAGTAATATTTCTTCCTTCATTGTTGGAAAAAATTCACTGTTGAAGTCATTTGAACCTAAAATTTACTTTCTTGAAAGAAGTTAAACCAATAATTTAATTTTTTAAATAGATATGGGACTATTTATGCTATTTCTTCCTCAGTAAATATTAGTTTGTATCTTTGCATGTGTCGATTTCATCAAAGTTATTGAATTTGGGGAGCATAAATTGGTTAGCGATACTTTCTTGTTATCCTTTTTTTTTTTTTTTTTTTTGAGATCGAATCTTGTTCTTGCACAGGCTAGAGTGCAGTGGTCAGATCTTGGCTCACTGCAACCTCTACCTCCCAGGTTCAAGGGATTCTTGTCTCTTAGCCTTCCGAGTAGCTGGGATTACAGGCACCCACCACAACACCCGGCTGATTTTTGGATTTTTAGTAGAGACACGGGATTTCACCATGTGGGCCAGGCTGGTCTTGAATTCCTTACTTCAGGTGGTCCGCCTGTCTTGGCCTCCCAAAGTGTTGGGATTACAGGCGTGAGCCATCGGGCCCGGCCTCTTGCTATCTTGACATTTATCATTCCTTTCTCTCTCTCTCAGTAATCTGGATAATGATTTATCAGTATTATTGATTGTTACAAAGAACCAGCTTTAAGTTTCACTTATTTTCTCTATTATTTTTATCCGTTTTCAAATTATAATTTCCCTGTGACTACATCCTTGACCCTTGGATAATTTAGAAGTCTGTTCTGTATTTATTATTATTATTATTTTTACGTTTGGAGTTTTTAAGATATATTTTGGTTGGGTGCAGTGGCTCACGCCTGTAATCCCAGCACTTTGTGAGGCTGAGGCATGTGGATTGCCTGAGGTCTGGAGTTTGGGACCAGCCTGGCCAACATGGTGAAACCCCATCTCCACTAAAAATACAAAATTAGCCAGGTGTGGTGGTGCATGCCTGTAGTCCCAGCTACTCGGGAGGCTGAGACAGGAAAATCGCTTAAACCCAGAAGGCAGAGGTGGCAGTGAGCCAAGACCACGCCACTGCACTCCAGCCTGGGATATGGAGTGAGACTATGTCTCATTTAAAAAAAAAAAAAAAAAAAAAAAAAAAAAAAAAAATATATATATATATATATATATATATATTTATAACTGATTTCTATTTTATAACACTTTTAAAATTATATTGTCTTAAACTGACATAAAAATATTTATGTATAATGTGTAAATTATTACAATGTGATGCTTCAGTACATACACTGTATATTGATCAGATTGGAATAATGAGCATACCCATCATCTCAAACCTTTGTCATTACATTATGTTGGGAACATTCAATATCCTCCTTTTAACTGTTTGAAACTATAAAATATATTATTATTAACTATAATCATCCTAAAGTGGTATAGAACAGAAGAGCTTATTCTCATCTAGCTGTAATTTTTTATCCTTTGACAAATCTCTCACTCTCTCTCCCTATTCCCTACTCTTTCCAGCCTCTAGTGTCTTCTATTATACTTTTTACTTTTATGAGGTCAACTATTTTTAACATCCACATTTCAGTGAGAACACATAGCGTTTAACTTTCTGTTCCTGGCTTATGTCACTTAACATAATATCTATTATTTCTATACACGTTGCCACAAATGACAGAATTTCACTGTTTCTTTATGGCTAAATAGTATTCCATTGTGTATATACACCACGTTTTCTTTATCCATTCTTCTCTTATTGGACACCTAAGTTGATTCCATATCTTGGTCATTGTGAATAGTGCTGCAATAGACATAGAGATGAAGATGTCTTTTTGATATACTCATTTCATCTCCTTTGGATAAATGCCAAGTAGTGGGATTGCTGGATCATATGATAGTTCTATTTGTAATTTTTGAGGAACCTCTATACTGTTCCCCACATTGGCTGAACTAGTTTACATTCCCACCAACAGTGTATATGAGTTCTGTTTTCTCCACATCCTTGCAAGCATTGGTTACGTTTTGTCTTTTTGATAATAGCCATCCTAACTGGGGTAAGATGCTATCACATTGTGGTTTTAATTTGTATTTCCCTGGGGACTAGTGGCGTTGAGCATTTTTCATTTGTTGGGCATATACATGTCTTCTTTTGAGAAACGTCAGTTCAGATCATTTGCCTTTTTTAATCAAGTTGTTTTGCTGTTTAGATGTTTGAGTTTTTTGTGTATTCTAGATATGAATCCCTTGTCAGATGAAGAGTTTGCAAATATTTTCTCTCATTCTGTAGGCTTTCAGTCTGATTGTTTCTTTTGCTGTGCAGAAGCTTTTTAGTTTGATATAATACTGTTTGTTTATTTTTGCTTTTGTTGTACTTTTGAGGAACTTTTTATTATTCATAAAGTATTTTCTAGAACAATGTCTTGAAGAATTTACCCTGTTTGCTTCCAGAGATCTTATCATTTCAGGTCTTATATCTTGGTCTTTGATCTATTTTGAGTTGAGCTTTGTATATGGTGAGAGGTGGGGGATTAGTTACTTTCTGCATGAGATACTCAGCTATCCCAGCACTATTTATTGAAGAGCCTGCCCTTTCCTCAATGAGTGTTTTCAGTACATTTGTCAAAAAATCAATTGACTGTAGATACGTGGATTAGTTTTTGCATTCTGTATTTTGTTCCATTAGCCTGTAGATGGTTTTATGCCAGTACCATGCTGTTTTGGTTACTATGGCTTTGTAGTATATTTTTAAATCTGGTAATATGATGCTTCCATATGTATTTTGTTCAGGATTTATTTGGCTGTTTGGGTCTTTTGTGGTTTCATACAAATTTTAGGACTTTTTTTATATTTCTGTGAAGAATGTCATTTGTAATTTTATAGAGATGGCATTGACTCCACAGATTCTTTTCAGTAATATGGCCATTTTAACATTATTAATTCTTCTGATACATGAGTATGATATATGTTTCCATTCATTTGTACCCTCTTCAGTTTTTTCATCAGTGCTTTTCAGTTTTCCTTTTAAAGGTCTTGTACTTCCTTGGTTAAATTCACTTTTAGGTTTTCTTTTTCTTTTTCTTTTGTAGCTATTGTAAATTGAACTGTCTTCTTGATTTTTTTTTTTTTAGTTAGTCTGTTGTTTGTGTATAGAAATGCTATGGATTTTTGTGTGTTGATTTTGTATTCTGCAACTTTACTGAATTGATTTATTAGCTCTAAGAGTTTTTCAGTAGAATTTTTAGGTTTTTCTATATATAAGATCATGTCATCTGCAGACAGGAACAATTTTACTTCATTCATTCAAATTTGGATGCCCTTTAATTTTCATTTCCCAATTGCTCTGGCTGGGACTTCTAGTTCTATATTGAGTGCAAGTGGTGATAGTCAGCATCTTTGTCTTTTCTCCAGTTCTGAGAGGAAAAGATTTTAGCTTTTCCTTTTTTGGTATGATGTTACCTATATGTTTGTAATATGTACCTTTTATTATTTTGAGGTAATTTCCTTCACCTATGTTATTGAGATTTTTAACATAAAAGCGTATTAAATTTTATTAAATGTTTTTTCTGCATCTATCAAAATGATTGTATTTTTGTCTTTCATTATATTGATTTAATATATGATGTTTATTGATTTGTGTATATTAAACCATCCTTGCATTCCTGGGATACATGCCACTTGCTTACATTGTATTATCTTTCTGATCTGTACTGGAATTAGCTTGCTACTATTTTTTTGAAGATTTTGCATCTGTATTTGTCAGAAGTATTGGCCTGTAATTTTCGTGTGTGTGTGTGTGTGTGTGTGTGTGTGTGTGTGTCCTTATCTGGTTTTGTTATTAGATTTAGACTGGGCTTGCAGAATGAGTTTGGAAGAATTCCTCAGCTTCAATTTTTTGAAATAGTTTGAGAATAATTTGTATTAATTCTCCTTCATAGATTGAGTAGAATCCAGTGACGAAGCCATCCAGTTAAGTACTTTTCTTTTTTGTGAGACTTTTTATTACTGATTCAATCATGTGATCTATTCAGGTTTTCTCCTTCTTTCTGGTCCAATCTTGGTAAGTTATATGTCTAAGAATTTATCCACATCCTCTAGGTTTTCAACTAGATTTTCAATTGATGTGCAGTTGTTCAGAGTAGTCTCTAATGATCCTTTGTATTTATGTGGTACTTGTTATGATGTCTCCTTTTTCATTTCTGATTTTTATTTGGGTTTTCTTTCTCATTTTATTGCTAGTTAGTCTGCATTGTATGATTTCAATCATTTTAATACTTTTCAAATTCATTTTGTGTCAGAATGTGGTCTATGTTGTTAAATATTTCATGTGTACCTGAAAGAGTATATTTTTCTGTTCCTGCATATTCTATAAATATCAAGTAAATGGATATAATAATATTTTCCTGATAATATATTTTTAATGACTCAGGAAAACTTAAGAAACATAAGGGTTAATTATGCCACTAATTAAAAAATTCAGAAACTTTACAACAACTTTCATCTCTCATAGCCATTTTGACTGCACGGTGGCTTTGTTCTCAAAGCCTTGAAATTGAGTTATTGGGATGTAGTAGAAGTAGGTTGAAGAACAGGCAGTAAGCCCACCTTCTCCATTAGGATGTTCTATTTACTTTGACATGGAGACTTTGCAGTAGTTGTTTTGACACAAATCTAAATAGAAACCTATTTAATTTCAGACTTCTTTACCCACTCTTAGAATATTTCTTTTGATAACAAATAAGAATTAAGTAATATTCACAGGAGACAGTCTAAGAAGCATATTTATTTAAAAATAACTTTGTTAAAACATCAATTGTGTGCAACCAATTTCATGCCAAAAACAAATGCAAAAATTCTGTTGCTTAGGATATATTGACATGTACTTCAGAGCATATGCTTTTTAAAATATATCCAACTTTGACAATTTTGGTTTTTGAAAATCCCATAGAAACCTAAAGCACCCTTTTGGAGCAGCAGTGCTGTAAGGATCACACTTCAAAAGTGTAATTTTGCAGAAGCAATATGAAGGTCAAAACATCTCCCTCCAACTAGGAACTGGATATTTAAAAGAGGTTAAGAAAATTTGATGCACTTTATTAAAAAATTGTTTCAACCTTTTTTTTAAAACTTTAGTGCAAGTATTACAACATTTTACAAAGCAAATTTGTAGTTCTGTTCTATTTTAACTATTTTTTCATGTTCTTTATCTTAGATTCTGAGGGACAAAAAGCAATGAACTTAGCTTTTTAGTAGCCAGTTCCTTTCAAACTCTCTGGAGAGCAATCAAATTTTGTAATCTTTAAAAGAACATATATTAATGTTTTGTTCAAAGGGAATTCAATCTGTAATAGGCCTTTTAAAGAAAGATGTACAAAGGCCCGCCGTCTCTCCCTTTTGATATTTAGTGTATTTGTTCAGTGTAGTTTTGTCTCTTTTTAAGAAGCTAATATTTTAGGAAGAACCAGATACTACTAGGCCAAGTACATTCTCTTTGTGTAACTAGAAATGTCAGGTCTTTTAGTTTTCCCTAGGCAACATATGCTAAGAACATAGCATTAGTTACATACTGCTTGAACCAACCCCATCTTTGAATATCACTTGTAGTCACCTAAACAAGCAACTAAACGTTGACGTAGGGTCCACTTTGGCAATTTTGCCTGCAACTCATTCCAGCCTATGCCTTGGACTTTTTTTCTGTGTTTCTGAAGAATGTAGCCAGAGAGAGTCCTAAAATTGAAGCTAAGGGAACAAAACAAAACTTTCACTTCTAGATGTGTGAAGTCTAGCAAAAAAATGTTTTAAAATTCTGCCCTGTTTATAGTCTTATAGACAGACTTGGATTAAAAAATATACTTTCACTGCTTTATTTCATAACAAAACAGAGCCTTTTCCACAAACTTGGGATGTGAGAAGAAGCACTCCACTTTAATGTATTCCTCTGAATGATGTATATTCTCACGTGTTAACTTATTAACAGGATATTCCACATGTCTATCTTGATCACATCACTCCCAATTATGCAAGGAGCCCAGTACTTCCACAGTTCCAAGCCAGAGGGGGCAGTCTATCTTTCACAGCCAAGGGAAGGACTGGAGTGAGATGACCATTCTCACTATAGTCATAGCTAGCACTCCCACACTGGCAACTGAGGCCTTGCTCTGCCCACTCTAGTAGACTACACTTTCCTATTTCTAAGATCCCTGTCTCATTCACATACAGGAGTTTTGAGAGAAGGCAACTCCATTCCCTTAATATTAAGTTTAATTATACAGTTTCCACCTGTTCACTCCAATAGTGGTAATTCTTAGGATGTAGCACTCCCAGTTTATAAACACAACGAATTTCAAAGGTGCCATCCAGCTCCTCAAATTCTTGACCAGAACAATTTATCTCAGAGTTAGAAAACTCCCAACCCTTCTCTCTAGAAATGTCTTCATTACATGAAGAGGCTTTTCTTCTTAAACTGTAAAAACAAAACAAAAGTAACTGATTAGTATCCCCCTTCTCTAGACAGTGAAGTCATTAGTCTACTCCTAGAGGCACTGTTAGTTACACAGGAGGTTTCCCAAAACACCTCACCTGTGTGAAAGTCCATATACCTAGATTTTGGAAAGGAATGAAAATAAGAGACAAGGTACTTTTAGTCTCTGTCTTTGTTATCATAATCTTCCTTTAAACTATTTCTCTCTATCCCACCTCTGTCTCTTTCTTTTTCTGTGTCCCTGTTTCTCTCTCTCTCTCTCTCTCTCTCTCTCTCTCTCACACACACACACACACACAAAGACACACATATACAAAAGCAACCCTGTAAAATTCACTGCTTGTATAAAGCCTAAACCATAATTGGGGTTAGAATTCAGAGCTCCACTAGTTATGCATAGAATGATTTCTGTGGGTTCTTAACTTTCTAAGCTTCAAATTTCTCATACATAAAAGTGGTATTCTGATAATTGTGAACTCATAAATTTTGTGATAAATAAGTTAAATAATTCCTATGCAGCCTTCAGGACAATGCGTAAACCAGAATAAAAATAAAGATAATGATAATTTAGCCTTATATTTCTCCTTCCACTTTAATCAACATATTTTTACCAATCCACACCTATGGTATTCTCTCTTTTTTTTTTTTTTAATGGAGTCTAACTCTGTCGCCCAGGCTAAAGTACAGTGGTATGATCTCAGCTCACTGCAACCTCTGCCACCCAGGTTCAAGCTATTCTCCTTCCTCAGCCTCCCGAGTAGCTGAGATTATGGGTGCCTGCCACTGTACCTGACTAAATTTAGTTTCACCATCTTGGCCAGGCTAGTCTTGAACTCCTGACCTCATGATCTACCCACCTTGGCCTCCCAAAGTACTGAGATTACAGGCATGAGCCACTACACCCGGCTAGTGGTATTCTCGTTTTATCAGGTGTTATCTCCACATTGTACACCCATCAGAGATGCTCTCTCCCATCCTGGTCAAACACCACCATTCCAAAATGCAGTGACCATCCACTCTTCTGCAAATCTTTCTTAGTTGAAACAGTCCTCACTGCTTCCCGTTTTCTCTTATTCTTACACACATGTCAAAATCCGTTCTCTATTAGTTCCAGGAGTTTTTTCCTTGTTCTCTGAGTAATTCTACGTAGACAATCACGTTATCTGTGAACAAAGACACAGCTCCAAGGGTGAGAATGGAAGCTTTAAAATGTCCTAAAGCTCATGCCTGTAGAAATCATTCAGTGCAACCTCTGCATCTGCATGCATTCTCTTGACCAAAACAAGTCATAGGACCAGTGTAGATTAAAGGTGTGTGAATGTGGGATATGGGAAACATGGCAGAGTCACATAAAAAAAAAAAACACATAGAATGGGAACACGGGTTATCCTCCTTTTTGAAAACAAACTGTATCACTAATATTTCCAGTCTTCTTATTACACTGAAATGGATTACAAGATCCCTAAGAGTAAAAAGTCATAGTTTTACTATTTATCAAGTAGATACAATACACTTTAGTAATGTTGGAAACTTTAGTAAGATAAAATAATGAAACAATCATAACACATTATTCTCAAAAGCTTATTTTATATTTTTGTTTTTAATGTGTACAGTTGCAACCTCATATTAGTGTTAGAATCATTTGTTTTTGTGTCTTCATGTTTCTATAAGATGGGACTAATATTCTTTATTAGGCTTTGATTTTGTTTTGTAATTTAAATGTATTAAGGCAATAAATGTAATTTTCCACTTAAAACTATCATTATGGATTTGGTTACCGCCTATTGCTCTGCAATTTTTTTCTTATCAAAATTCTTCCTGGTTGGTTTACTTCTCAATTTTTTTTCCATTAAATGATATAAATTTTAAGACAGTATTTTTTCCTGTTACATTAGTTCAAAATGACAGATTCATGCATAATATCTTTGATATTCAAATAACCTCCATTGGTCTTGATACTTTTATAATTTTCATTTCAGAATACCTTATTGCCTTCCATTGAATTCTTCTGGTTTGTGTTATAACATTTCCAGTAATTTGTAAGCCATCCATTCTGTTTTCAAAATCACTTGCGTGTAAATTTTTCTCATTACCATGTTCATATCAGTTTTAACTAAAGTTCACTCATACTATGTCATAAATAATGATATGCTTAAAGTATAGTAGAACTATTTACATTTTATATATAATAGTTATGCCAGAAATGAAACAGAAATGTTGAATTAAGTTTAGCCTAAAGATGCTGTCTTATGTGTTTTAAGTTCAACCTAAAGGTTTTTCCATACATAGTGAACTGTAACCTAACTGGATGTGTAAACAAACTATAGCCTACTCTTGTAACACGTAGCTGAGTCTCAGCCCATTACGCAACCACACACAGGGTCCTACTTCAATCACACACAGGGTCCACCTATTCAAACTGTGTTCAAATAAGCCAAACACCAGCTGTAACCAATTTGGCTGTTTCTGTGCCTCACTACTGTTTTCTGCATGTAGCTTTCCTTTGTCCATACATCCACTCCAAACCTGCAGTGGTACCACGGTGTCACCCTGAACCTATTTTGTTTTGCAGGGGCAGCTGCCCAATTCGTGAATCATTTTTTGCTCGGTTAAACTGTTTAATTTGTCTGAATAAGTCATTTAGCACCATATCTGCATAAACTTCGTGTTTCTTTTATAATACAGATAAAAGTATTTTTACCTATGAAAAGCTTTGTAGGCCAGACCCGGTGGCTCACGCCTAGAATCCCAGCACTTTGGGAGGCTGAGGCAGGTAGATCACGAAGTGAGGAGGTCAGGAGATCGAGACCATCCTGGCTACCACGGTGAAACCCCGTCTCTACTAAGAATACAAAAAATTAGCCGGGCGTGGTGGCAGGCGCCTGTAGTCCCAGCTACTCGGGAGGCTGAGGCAGGAGAATGGCGTGAACCCGGGAGGCGGAGCTTGCAGTGAGCCGAGATGGCGCCACTGCACTCCAGCCTGGGCGACAGAGCGAGACTCCGTCTCAAAAAAAAAAAAAAAAAAAAAAAAAAAAAAAAAAAAAAAAAAAAAATTAAAAATAAAAAAACAGAAAAGAAAATAAAAGCTTTGTAGCATGTGCTTACTATATACTACAACCAAATCAGACACCATGGACGACACAAAGTTTTCCAATAATGCCTCACCTCAAAATGTGTCCTTAAAGTTCTTTTCCTAGCACAGACTATTTTCACTGGTATATTACCATTAAGTAAACTCTAAGATCATTTAAATTCCATCAGTTTTTTCATTAATATCCTCCTCCTCTCCCAAGATCCAATTCAAGGTACCACCTTGCTCTTTTTTTCCTCACTCTATGACCCAGGCTGAAGTGCAAAAGCAAGATCATGGCTCCCTGCAGCCTCAAAATCCTGGGCTCAATGATCGTCCCACGTCAGCATCCATACAGGTACACTGAACCAGGCTCAGCTAATTTTTTATTTGTTTTTCTAGAGATAGAGGTCTTGCTAATTTGCCCAGGCTGGTCTCAAACTACTGGCTTCAAGAGATCTTCCCACCTCAGCCTCCCAAAGTGCTGGGATTATAGGCATGAACCATTGCACCTGCTGGAGCACCAATTTCTAAGCAAACAAATCCAAGATCAAATTAGCCAGTCAGAGTGTGTCCTACTAATATTCTCTACTAAAACCTTTATGTCCTTACTGTTGTGAATACTTTTAGTTCTTCCCTGGCAGAGGTGCTAAATTTCATTCCCTGGTATTTAGCATGATGTCACCAAATGGTAGTTGTTTAACAAACACTTGCCTAATGAAAGATTGAATGAATGCATGAAGTAACAATCAGCTACAGCTACTAAACTAACATGACCAAAATTCAAAGGAAACTTTCTAAAATCTTCAAAAGTCTAAGTTCTAGTGCTCTTTCAAGACCTCAGAACTGCCTTAGAGAGTTTAATCAAGATAATATATATAGGAGTATGGGGAAAAGTGCTATTTACTTAGCAACTATGTTTCAGATATTTTATAAGTGGTATCTTACATACTTCCTTAGTGATATTTTGAAGTATTAGTAGACAGTATTTATCTAATTTTAGAAATAAAAAATGGGGGTGGGCTAACAAGTTGTTTAAGATTGCAAACATGGCATAGTAAAACCAATATTGATCCTGATTCTGATGGACTTTAAACCTGCTGAGCCTCTGTCTGTGGAGAAAAAAATAAATAAATAAATAACATTTTTCTTCCTTCTTAGGTTCAGTGACTGAAGTAAGTAAACTCTAAGATCATTTAAATTCCATCAGTTTTTTCATTAATTATACTGACAAAAGAGAGATTAGCAGAAATAAATTTTTATTTCATATATAGGGGCTGGGGAGGAACAGGGGGCAGCTCACCTAAAAGCAAGGAATACCCTAAAGAGGCAGTTAGACCCAGGCCCTGTATCCCATTTTAACAAAGTGTGATAAAGTGTGGGGAAGAGACTAGACAAAGAAAAGGAAGGTTTAATCCCTGGATGGCGGGGGTAGGTTGTGGGAAGGTGACTAGGAGACTAGGAAATGTGTAGTAAATAAGGGCTCTTTAGTAAGCTTTGTTATGCAGCCATAAGGCATCTCAGGTGGTGACTTATTCGCTTCTTCCTGACATAAGAAAGTAGGACACCTTTACAGGTGTAAGTTTCCTTTACAAACAGAAAATTCATGCCTTGCTGAAGACAGAGAGTTCATCTTATGATTGCTATTTCTAATTGCCTTCAGCTTAAAATACTCCTTATGTTAAAGTGGCATATTTTGGGGTGGCCTATTCTTATCCCTTTCACCCCAACCAACAAGACTGTGACTGTTGGTAGGCAAACATCACATCTTATTTATTTACACTTCTCTGGTGTCTATATTTAGTGCGTAGCACAGAGTATGTACTCAGTAGATGTTTGAGAAAAAAAACAAATAAATGGGATACTTAACATTTTTGGCTTCTGGGAGATTATTTGTACTCCAAATTGGCCTTCTCTCACTATTTTTCCCCTCATACTGGTGACAAACCCTCCTATTCTGTCAGAAAGAATTCTGATCTTGGATCACTGGAAATAAATTTACTTTAACAGCCTGATATGTATTTACATATTGAAAGCACCTCTGACTTAACATTTAGGAGCATGGGCTAACAATCTTACTAGTTTCAAACCTTGGTTCCACCAAGTGACTTGTTCTATGACCTTAGGTTTCATTAGCCTCTTAAGTCTCAGTTATTTTATTTTAAACGATGGGCAAGGCTTTTTGCTGTTTTGGTTTACTTATAAGTTCTAAATGCCTGAAACAAAATAAGTGTTCCGTACGTTTGGTTGAATAAGTGAATACCATATAGTACCTATTTTTGGTTGTCATGGGCTTTAAAGAGGTGAATGTACTTTAAGTGGTTCCAGAGTGCCCACACAGTAGGAGCTTAACAAATGTTAGCCATTTTTATTATATAACTATAACCCTTCACACACTTTCACTGGTCACCATTTGTTATAACACTAACTTTTTCAAAAGTTCTGTGGAAATGAGTTATAAGACTATCCATTGTTGAAGACAATGTTCTTAGTTGTATTCATTGTTATTGTTATCAATTAAAAAACATTTGCTTTCCTTATCCATACATATGCTTCATTTTATCAGTAAATAGAATTTTGTACCCCGTCCTGTTTTCCATTTCTCTTGCATACTAGAAAACACAAAGTGAAATTTGGTTCTCGAGCTATTTTAGTCATGTAATGTTCTTGGTAAAATTTTCTTTAATGTTTGGATTCTTTTGGATATAAATTTACCCTTGATAGTCGAGGCTATATTATATTTTCTATAATCTTGTGTTCTGTAATATTCTAAAATATTTTTCTGTTATTTATGAGAGTTTTATTCTTCATAAGTATGAAATGTATATCATAAAGCAGTTTGTTTATGATATACATGTTTTTCATGTAATTTAATAATTTACTTATAATTATCAATACATATGCCAAACCTAAATATTCATTGGCAAATATAGTGGAAACTATAATGAATTGGCCATAGTATTTCTGATGTTAGACATTGTTGACCTAAAAGGAAGAAACTGAGGTGAAACTAATAGAGTGTTTATTTATAAGGGCAATGCTTGAAGATTACCACCTGGGAGCATTGATTCAAGTTTTCCTAAATGTACACTCCAATCTGTGGCAGCTACAAGTGTTTGTTTTCTTTTTTTTAATAATTTCAACTTTCATTTTAGATACCGGGAGTATATGTGCAGGTTTGTAAACATGGGTATATTAAGTGATGCAGAGGTTTGGGGTACAGATCCCATCACATGGGTAATGAGCATAGCACCTGTATTAGTCTGTTTTCATGCTGCTAATAAAGACAAACCAGATAATGTGTATGTATAAAGAAAAAGAGATTTAATGGACTCTCAGTTCTACATGGCTAGGGAAGTCTCACAATAGTGGAAGAAAGCAACAGGCACATCTTACATGGTGGCAGGCAAGACAGAATGAGAGTCAAGCAAAAGAGGAAATCCTTTATAAAACCATCAGATCTCACGAGAATTTTTCACTACCATGAGAACAGTATGGGGGAAACTGCCCCCATGATTCAATTATCTCCTACTGAGTTCCTCCTACAACACATGGGAATTATGGGAGCTACAATTCAAGATGAGATTTGGGTGGGTCACAGCCAAACCATATTGGCACTTGTATACTAAAAAGTATCTAAGAGAAGTCTCAATCAATTTAGAGGTTTATTTTGCAAGGATATGCTCATCACACAGCCTCAGGAGGTCCTTAGAACATGTGCCCAAGGTTGCTGGGCTACAACTTGGTTTTATACATTTAGGAAGACATGAGACATCAATCAATATGTATTAGGTATATAGTGATTCAGTCTGAAAAGGTGAAGTGAGGGGCTTTCAGGTTATAGGTGGAAATGGAAGTGGAGGAAGTGGGGGACTTCCAAACTGGAAGTGGGGGGCTTCCAGGTTATAGGTGGATACAAAGATTTTCTGATTGGCAATTGGTTATTATCTAAAGACCTGGAATGCATAGAAAGGAATAGCTGGTTTGTGATAAGGGGTTGTAGAGACCAAGGTTTGATCATGCAGACAAAACCTCAAGGTAGCAGGCTTCAGAGAGAATAGACTGTAAATGTTTCTTATGGGACTTAAAGAGTCTCTTCTATCAGTCTTGAGGTCTGTGTTAGTGCTAACTGTTTTGTTTCTCTATTACTACTATTAATAGACGCAAAGACTAAATATCAATAAAGGCCAAAACGAGCAATGAAAGTGGCAGCCCTTTTATTTGCAAATATGCACGCACTCTCAGGCGAGGTTCACTGGTCCACGGGAAAGGGCCAGGGAAGTCGAGCCGGCACTCTCGGGTGAGGTTCTCCAGTCCACGAATGCGGGGGCCGAGGAAGTCACAGTGGCGCTTACCAGCAGACTTTTATGCCTGGGAGCTGGAAGGGGAGGAGTTTGGGGCATGTGTGTAGGAGTGGCTTCTTGAATTTCGGTGTCCCCGGCTTGACGTCACTCTGCGCATGCTCAGTTGATTTGGTTCTTTTCCCGGTCGTGGGAATTTTTCCCGGGCGCGGGAAAATCTGTGATGAAGAACCTGGAAACAACAGGGACTGCTCCATCTTGTTCACCTTCCTCCATCTTGTCCCTTCTCCCTCACCCAAACAATAACAAGGCATGTTTTCAGGTTATCGTTGGAATGCCCTTGGCTGAGAAGAGGGGTCTATTCAGATGACTGGGGGCCTTAGAATTCTATTTTTGGTTCACATATCCAATAGGTAGCCTTTCAGCCCACCACGCCCTCCCTCTCTCTGCCCTCTAGTAGTCCACAGTGTCTGTTGTTCCCAGGAGTGCCCAGTGTTTAGTTCCTTCTTATAAGTGAGAACATCCTATACTTAGTGATTTGTTTTAGAGAGAAAGAGGCAGTTCCTGAATTGTTTACTAAGAATTTACGTAAAAATAGCTTAAGCTATTGATTAGCTATACATTGTTCTTTACATCAGAAATTTCAGAAACAAGAGGATAAGGGGTGAAGCAGCTAATCAGGAACAAAATGAATTGAAATAATTGACCCCAGGCATGGGTGCAGGGGTTGGGATGTGGAGTGTTGGAGGGTGAAGGCATGACTGATGTCCCACGCTCATATCTCTCTGGACCTCCATACCTCACATAGTTCAGGCTATTCTGAGCTATTTTACTTTTCTCAACATTTAGATATTTGACTATAGAAATGCTTATAAATATAATTTATATGCATATAAATGGCATGTTTATTATTTATTTAGTTTGAGCTGGAGACTTGCTCTCTCACCCAGGCTGAAGTAGGAGTACAGCGGCACAATCTTGCTCATTGCAACCTCTGCCTCCCAGGTTCAAGCAATTCTCCTGCCTCAGCCTCCTGAGTAGCTGGGATTTTAGGTGACCACTGCCACACCCAGTTAATTTTTGAATTTTTAGTAAATACGGGGTCTCACCATGTTGGCCAGGCTGGTTTAGTCTCAAGCTCCTGACCTCAAGTGATCCACCAACTTCAGCCTCCCAAAGTGCTGGAATTACAGGTGTGAGCTACCACGCCCAGCCATAAATGTCATATTTATTATCTTAATTGTGATATTTATTATTTTCAAATGTAGTCTTTTAAAGCAAAACCAAGGGATATTGATTCAAGGACCTTTAAAAATGCAAAACAATTATTTATATTTTTAATATGCCTTAGTAATAGCTCAGTTTACACTGTTGAAAATTTGCATGTATAATTTAGTAAGGAATAATTCCACAGTACTCAGTAGGACATATTAGGTTGCATTAGAATAATTTATATTAGTAAGTCACAAATTAATGCTTATGGACTTTTTAAAAGTTTATGTGTTTCCAGAGAAAGCTAACTTTGCATAAAGGGTTTATGAAATCATCGAATTAATTCATACATTAAAAAAAACACATTAGCAAAATCTCAATTTTCTGTCCTCCTTTTGTATAGACAATTAGTATAGAACATTTTTAAAAATAGACTAATTGAATATTGAAAATCCAATATACAGGTAAAGTAGGTGGAATAATTTGAAATTGCATTCTAATACTTATAATAACAAATGTGTTTTCAGATCATAAATTGCTTACTATAAAGCTTTTCTAACACTTATAAAAGTTATGGCAACTTGAGTATTTGACTCATTATGTCACTTTTCAGGATTGTCTTTTTTTCAGGACTATTAGGTGTTATTTGTTTTAACTTTTAAGTTCAGGAGTACAAGTGCAAGTTTGTTACACAAGTAAACTTGTGTCTTGGAGGCTTGTTGTAGAGATTATTTCATCACCTGAATATTAAGCATAGTACCCATTAGTTGTTATTTCTGATCCTCTTCCTCCTCCCACCCTCGGCCCTCTGATAGGCCCTAGTGTGTATTGTTCCCTCTATGTGCCCATGTGTTCCCATCATTTAGCTTCCACTTATAAGTGAGAACAGGTAGCATTTGGTTTTCTGTTCTTGTATTAGTTTGCTAAGGATTATGGCCTGTAGCTTCATCCATATCCATGCAAAGGACATGATCTTGTTTCTGTCTTTTTGTTTGTTTGTTTGTTTTGTTTTTTTTTTTTTTGAAACAGAGCATCACATTTTCCTGTTGCCCGGGCTGGAGTGCAGTGGCACGATCTCGGCTCACTGCACCTTCTGCCTCCCAGATTCAACCGATTCTCCTGCCTCAGCCTCTTGAGTAGCTGGGATTACAGGAGCCTGACATCACACCCAGCTAATTTTTTGTATTTTTAGTAGAGATGGAGTTTCACTATGTTGGCCAGGCTGGTCTCGATTGCCTGACCTTGTGTTCCACCCGCCTCAGCCTCCCAAAGTGCTGGGATTACAGGCGTGAGCCACCATGCCCAGCTGATCTTGTTTCTTTCTCTCCCTTCCTTCCTCCTTTCCTTTCTCTCTCTTCATTCTGCAATTATCTTTCTCTCTTTTCTCTCTTAATCTCTTTCCCTTCTTTTCTTCTTTCTTTTCTCTTTTGTCTGTATTCCCAATTATAGCAGTAACATTACTTGACATCAGTTGATGGGACTTTTCTAGTTTAAATCTTTATACTTATTTATATTTCAAATTAATTATAAGACGTTCTAAACTACTTTTTGCCTTGAAATGTCAGTAAGAATAATATCCAAGAAATGGGTATTATTTTAGTCATATAGAACAAATATATCAATTTACGTTTATATTGTCATTTAAAAATACATATGTCGTACCTGTTACATGTCAGACACCATCCTTAGAAGCACTTCTAAAATGGAACAGATTTAATTGTTACTATTATTAAATAAATATGCTTTGTTCATTTCAGGTAGGTATTATTATTATTATGACCAATTTATACGTGAGGACCTAAGGCACAATGAATTAGGTGATTTCGTCAAGGGCATTCAGTTTGTGAGCAATAGAATCAAGATTCAAACCTAGACTTTTAGATTACATAACCACATATTATGTGTGGAGGGAAATTTAAAAAACAAAACAAAAACTCAAGACACCAAAAAGCAAACAGAACCCCTAAAAAAAAAGCTAAAAGTTAAATTCTGTTCTTTAGACTATGTCAAAATGTTATCTGTCAGTTTTTGCACCTCCTGTTTTCTCAACAGATGACTGGAGGGAGTGTTGTATTATAGTATAATGGAAAACCTTTAGTCTTGATTACAACAATTGAAGAATTCTTGAGAGAGAAAAAAGGAAGATACAGTTTTGCCTCATTCTCTCCTTATTTAGTTTTCTCAGAAGTCATTCTTAATCTTTTACCTCAATTATCCTTAGTTCATTGATGAAAAAATACAAAACATTCAAACCCTCTGTCATATCATAGAGTATGTGTGACTTGACTTTATGAGTTAAGGCTTTCTGCAAATGTGTTCTGAAATAAAAACTTATTGAAAACATCTATTTCCTCTTCTGCAGTGTGCAGATGATAATAATGAAGCATGCGGCAATGCCACAGCAGTTATAGTCACATGGATCAGGGACATACTAGAAAGAAACATGTCCCTGATCGACGCGCCTGTAACTGACACAAGCAAAGGCATTCTTACATAGGTTCACTGCGTCTGTTATTTATCTGATAGAACATGTGTAAAGGTGTTACAAGGGTGCTGGACTTAATATGCATTACTGTGGAACTTCCTATCAAAGCTGGTGAGATGAATACTAAAAAACAGTTAATCCAAGTTTGACACTGGCCCTTAGAAGCCAGAGCTACTAATTTCCAAATGATACAACTTTTGAATATTCTAAAATAATCCTAGTGACAGTGTCAACAGAGTGCTATGGGGTAAGAAAGTGCAGATAATCAATTTTGGCCTAGAGGCCCCAGAAAGCATCACAGAAAAAATTATTGTTTATTGCAGAGAAAGGAGAGAAATCAGTGTGCAACATGTGCTAAGTCATGGCTTGTCCAGAATACTTTAGAACTTCCTGTATAGTTGAGTCTTGCCTTTTGGGAGACAGGAGGGGTCAGGGAGGCTCGGCTTAAACATAAAATAGATGATATTCAGATTATAGTTGCTTTGAGAATTTGCAGTTATTTGGGGGTGTTTAGAAATGATGCTATTCATGGACACATAGAGGGACACAAAATGCACTAGGGCCTGTGGGTGGAGGAGGGGGTGAATGGAGGGTGGGTGGGTGGAGGGAGGGTGAAGGGTAGAGGGAGGGTGGGAGGCTGGGATGGTGAAGGGAGGGTAGGGGATGGGAGGGTGGAGGGTGGAGGTTGGGAGAAAAGAGAGGAAAAATAACAAAGTAATGGGTTGGGTACTAGGCTTAATACCTGGGTGATGAAATAATCTGTACAACAAACCTCCATGACAAAAGTTTACCTATGTAACAAACCTGCACCTGCATAAAATAAAGGTTTTTTTTTTTTTAAAGAACAATTATAACAAAAAAGGAATGTTGCTTTTTTTATTAAATAAATATGCATAAATATATATGTATATAACACAAATATGTAAAATATATTTCCTACATGTGCATGTAGAGTTAAAAGAAATCGTGCTAAATGCCTAGTTTTGTTTCTAGGAATCCTGAAGAATACTGTGATTTCCCCTACTAAGCCTCTTTCTTCTCAAAATTTTGTTTGTGGTTTTTGAGAAAATGGTTTCATACCCTGATCCCCAAACCTAAATCTTGTGTTGGTCCATGCTTCCATTTCTTATATGAAACATTATGTAAAAAATAGTGTGATAGTTTCTAAATCCATTGTCCCTATTATACATGGGTAAATAATGGTCCATTATACTCTACAAGCTACATATTATATTTGATTTAGCAGAATATGTAGTTTTGTAGAATAGGGATGAGTATAAGCTGTTTCAATTCTGCCCACAATTATTCTTGTAGATGTGGAAAATGTCTCTTTAAGAACCTATTCTTCTTGTTTATTTCTGCTATGAGATTACATACCTAAAAGCCTATCATATTCCAGAAAAATATTAGGAGCGCCATATATATTAGTTCTCCTTCATTTTCTCCCCTTCTCAATATAGCTTCCTTTGTAAAGTCTAATAATGTTCAATGAAACATAAATTTTCTCTCAGTCCCTTGCAATGTTATTAAACAAAATTCATCTATCTCTAGCTCTGTGTGCATGCGTGCATGTGTGTATGAGCATGTGTGTGGATGTTTGAAGGATATTAGTATTTCTTATCAACCTGACCTATTTCTAGAGACAGCTCAGTTATATTTCCTTCATCTGCAGAACCTGTAATCCATCTACTTTGAGGTACAAGTTCCTTTACTGACCAATCTTGAATGCAAAATATCATGAATTATTTTGCAAGCTGGAGACAATCAATTAGCATCGTCATTTCTTTCAACTGTATACCAATTTTAGGCTAATTATTAGCCACTTTTTCCATCAGTGCATATTCAGAAGAAAGACGTAGGTTAAAATAAAAATAAATTGATTGAAGGTGTATGTGAGCAGTAAAATCCATGATCTTAAGAAGTTTAAATAAACGTTTAAGAAGCTATAACTTAACTATATACCCGGATTTGTATAAACACAAATATTATCAGTACATAAAAATAATGTCTGTCAAATTTCATGTTTATTGATGACATGTATTGTATATCTAGTTTACCAGAATGTTAATCTTTTTAATTTAAAAGTATTTAATATGTGATGATTGCTCATGTAGATTAGCAAATTTAGGTACAATATTGTCATTGGTCGTCATATGTGACATCACTATTAAGACAAAGAAAATTTTTTCTATATGCAAATTGACAGTTTTCTCTTTGCTTGAAACACTTTAATTTGTGTAAATAATTTAAACTCCTGATGGAATTTCTCTTAAATCCAAGGAAAATTTTTACTTGATTTATTTCTCAAGGTCACTGGTTATAGTTATTAACATGGAAAATAATATTTTATAAAATCCATCAAAGTATGTCACGGTATAAAATTATACAAACTGATGAAAGCTCATTATTTTTACCATTTTCTCATTTACAAGCACAATTTCACCCTATTTTACAATTTTATTGTTTATATATTTTCTTGCTTATTTGGTAGCTTATAAGCATACTGGCATGACAGGGCCAGTTAACTTTTTAAATTCCTACTGGAAAGTTTCACGTGAAGTTTTGCCCATGGATGACACTTTAAAAGCATGAGATGATTGTTGGATTTCAATGCTAGATTTTCTTTCTGTCTTTCTCTACAGTGACAGTGTGGCCTGTCCTCACTAGTTGGCATTCCAGTCATCTTGATCCATCCTTCACTCTCCTACTCTCTCCCAAGGGCTTCCTTTGTCTTCACATTCTTTGTCACGGGTTTATCTGAGCATGTCCCTCTGATGACATCTTAGACATTTTTGTAATTGCTCAGGACTTAACACTGTATCAGACATTTAGTAAGTATTTATTTGAGTATATTGAATTATGGTTTGCGAAGTGTTTTTATATCTACTGTTCATCTTGACCCTTAACCCAGATCTTCGGCTGTCAGGAAAATTATTATGATTCCTACTTCATATATGAGAATATGAAGCTTTGAAAGATTAAGTGGCTTGCTAAAAGTTAGAGAAATATGCTAATGTGTTATATTCAGAAAGTAAGAGCTTCTAATGCTTTCTACCCCCTTCCCCACAATAATTATGCTAGTTTTCTATTCATCATCTCTACCTAAGTATTCCACATGGTATTTCAGGATAATGAATATTTTTATATCTCCTATTTCCAGATAAAACCATCTAAAGTTCTCTCAGGTCAGAAGCACAGAAACACATGTATAAGCTACATCATCATATATCATCACTTTGATGTTTTAAGTCATAGAACCATTGCTCACTGTAGAACAAGACAGCAAAAATGATGCTTTATGAAAAGAGAAAGTAAATTTCATATCTATCATTCATCTTATAAATTCTTTGTATCAAAATTTTAATTAATTAGAGTGACCTAGTTTCCTCGCTATGGAAGGACAATATATGTATGTATGTATGTGTATATGTAGATGTAGATTTTTTTATTTAAAATGCAAGTGCTCTCTCATCCAGGAAATGTTCCCCATAGAGTGATAAGCCTAGTGTGAGAACATAACGTTCAGCCAGCAAAGGTTATATCACACGAATCTTTGAACACTGCTCAATAGTTAAGAGTTTTGGGACTGTTTATAGTAAGGACTATGTTAGCAGGTTTTCTCAGTGGCTTATTACATAGGTGACAATCAAAACATTACTGCCAAACTGCATGTTAGTTCGTAGATTTAATATCTAAGATACATTTTACAGTTGTTTGAGGCAAGTTGCCTTCATTTCTGGGTTGCAAACATATTACTGTGAGAAAATAGCAAAGTACATGCCAGAGAAGAGGTAAGTTCTCTTTTTGAAGCAGTGCAAACCACAGAAAAACATCCAGCGAAAGATCTAATCTAACTCTGTTGTGAAAAGAGTGTACAAGTTGTACCAGTAACTAAAATACACCTAGAAGAAAAAAGATTTTTGGTCAACAGACATTTCAGGGCAAAGATATTTGTATTGCTAAACAGAAACACATTATGCATAGTCAGTTAATAGATAAGGAAGAAAAAAAGCAACATTAAAGACCTCTTTTGTACCCAATGTATTATAATCTGAGCTCGATGTGTTCCATATACTAGATTATTTAATCCTGGTAGTAATATATAGGCAGGCATTATCATCTCAATTATTATGAATACATACTACTTGGTGAGATTAAATACTTTGCTAACATGGCAGAACTGCTATTCTGTCACCCTCACATTAATCTGTCTCTACTTCCTGTGTTTGTACACATATATAACAGTGTCTAAAACGTTTTTTTTTTTCTTTTCCTTTTTTTTTTTTTTTTTTTTGAGACAGAGTCTCTCTCTCTGTCACTCAGGCTGGAGTGCAGTGGCACGATCTTGACTCACTACAACTTCTGCCTCCCAGGTTCAAATGATTCTCCTGCCTCAGCTTCGTGAGTAGCTGGGATTACAGGCACCTGCCACCATGCCAGCTAATTTTTGTATTTTTAATAGAGATGGGATTTCACCATGTTGGCCAGGCTGGTCTTGAACTCCTGACCTCAGGTGATATGCCCACCTTGGTCTCCCAAAGTGCCAGGATTACAGGCGTGAACCACCACCCATGGCCAAGTCATTACCTAAAATATTTCAATTATTTGGGGGGGGGTGGGAATCCTTGTTGTTTAATATTTTCCTCAATAAAAGTGTCAAATGGTTAATCTCTTTATAGATTATCTTCCTTTTGATATTTACAATAATAATTATTATATGTGAAACTCTCAGAAGACCAGAGAAACTCAAACTACAGTTCTACAAGAGACATTGGAAATTCTGTGTGTCATACTGGACATTCATTATATTTCAAATAACTGGAATGCCTTTAAACAGGCTAAAACAAGCATGCAAAGAGTTTACTCAGCATTTATTGTGTGTTGTGCATTTGTATGTTTGTTCAATGAGTCACTTACCCCATAGGAGAAGTTTAGTCACAGGATTTTTTTAAAACCCTAAGAGGGTCATGAATGAAAATATCCTCCTATTAAGCCATTAAGCCTATCACATTTGGCATATAAGTTACGTGAAATTCATGCTCTTAAGTGACCTATTTCAAAGGATAGCCTATTTCAAAGTATGGTAAAATGATGTATGTACAAACATTTCCCTGTGGGTGTGTAGAATTGAGGCTCTTAATGACACTTTCATGATTTGTGAGACCCTTGCCATCCTGTAAATAGTCATAGCAGCTACACTTTTCACTGGAAACAGAGAATTTTCCCAAGTTCCATCTCTCACCTTCTGGTTCAAAGATTCTTGCTCTCCTTTGACAAGCCCATCTCTTGGCTTACTGCTCTCTCTCTCTAGCAAGTCCTCCAGAGGGTAACAGGAGAGTCTGTGCACTGACTTTCAGAGGAGGTTCCCTTGATCCATCACTTTTGAGCTGAATCTAATTCCATAGTGCAGAACCTTACACTGAACCTGTTGCCCCATGATTTTGGTTCCCAGAAGTGGAGATGTTCGCTACCATACTATATTCCAAAATATAAGACCAGTTCACAAACCAGCTGAAGAACTCACTAGGAAGAGTCAGGGCAAAGGCAACTTTAAGAACTGCTGTTTTCAATGAGCTAAGTGAGAATAAAACAAAAACTCCCCTATTTATATATCAATAGCTATGCACTGATGGTTTTTACAAGTGTAATTATACACAAGCAAATGGAGGTAAAAAAATCAAAATGTCCTCCAGAACCAGATTCTCTTGAATTTAAAGACTTATTTGGCTACTCTAAATCTCTGAAAATGCTTCTAGTATTCAATAATGTGGCATAATTTGTGTGGGCCAAATAGACTAGAAAATGGTGAGTTTTAATGTTTATATGATGACAAGATCACCATGACAGAATGGGATGTCCCCAAAACAGCTTTGAGCAATTACAGAGCCAGCACAAAACCAAGTGCTGGAGGATTTAGCTCTGCCAGTCATTGACTATGTGACCTGGTGCAATTACTGTTATTACCTGTTTGACATTTTCAAATCCCATGACTTACTTTACAAGTAAGGACACCAATGTCCCTACTGTGGTTTGTTTTCAGAGAATCAGGAAACCCAGCTCCAGAAAGTGCCATTCATATTGTCTTCATGAATGGTGCTCCATGACCTTGCTAACGCACGACTTTAGAACTGTAAGCCATGGGTTTGGTTTTCAGATGCTGTAAATTAAATAATGTTAAGCTAAAGAGTTACAGATTTTAAAATGTTACACAAATCTTATTGAGAAAGTTACTAAAAATAATGATCTTCAAGGTCATACCAAATGACAGTTAATACAGAGCGTTTTAGTCCTCATAAATAATAAAACAAGAATGATACACTGGCGCCATTACTTTCAACATTTTTCTAAAAATGAAGAAATTAAGGGAAGGGATTATACAGCTAAATAGTGCAGGCGTGAGTTCTGAAACAAATGGTCCCAAACAAGTTGGCATAAAAGAATGACAAGCCTTTTAACTGCTAAGCTGTATCCCCTACCATGACAATTTCAAAGGATAGCATGGTATCTTGTCATATTATTTCTTATAAAAGAACCAACAGTACATGCAACTTGGAACCTGCCTATATATAGATGATTTTATGATTGCCAGGGTGTTTGAGATGACACACAAACAAGATGCATCTCAGATTACTGAATAGAACAGAGAATTGCATGGACATATATGAACATTATGTACCACTAGGGTTTTGGTTGATCTTTCAAGTCAAGGTGGTACAGGCTGGTTGACTTCCTGGTAAAAGGGTGGGAGAACCAAAAAAATACATCCTTTCTCAGATACGACTTTTGTCACTATCTTGAGAAAAGAATCCATGCCCGATTTGTCTCTGCATTTCTGTTTTCACACAGAACAGAGTTTCACACCTAATAAGCACTGGATAAAGTTTATTTGAATGAAAAACAAGCCTATGTAGTAATAACAATGTGGAAAGGAGTAATTATTCTGTCCTGAGGTACAAAAGATGGTTTAAAAAGGTTTCTAGGTGAATTAGAAAAAAATGCTTTTGACATCTAAGACATGTGTATATTCATTTTACTTACTGATATATTTTCTATTAAACTTAGGAATAATTATCTACCAAATGGAAAGAACTGTTTATAATTGATGTATGTAAAAATGAACTGAAAGAGGAAAACATTCAGTCTATATCTCTCCAATTATGTGCTCAATGGTAGTGTCAATATTAGCAAATGTATTTGACTGGTTCTTCTACTTTGTTTAATCTGTTTAATAACAACGTAATATTGACCTTGGGATTTAAAATATAAAAAATATTCCACGTGAGGCATGATGCCTCTCACCTGTAATCCCAGCATTTTGGGAGGCTGACGCCGGAGGATCTCTTGAGTTCAGGAGTTTACGATCATCCTGGGCAACATACTGAGACACTGTCTTTACAGAACAATTTTTAAAAACGTATCCAGGAATGGTGGCATGCACCTGTAGTCCCTTGGGAATCTGAGGCAGGAAGATCCCTTGAGCCCGGGAGGTCAAGGCTGTTGTGAGCTGTGATTGCACCACTGCCCTCCAGCCTGAGTGACAGAGTGAGACCCTGTCTCAGGAAAAAAAAAAAAAATCAAACAATTGTTGAAGTCAGAACAGAGTAGCAGTGTGATTGTATCTAGCCTGTGTGTGTTACATGTGCAGAGTACAACACATTTCCACGGCTACTTCTGAAATTTGAATCATCATCTTTCAGAATTTACTTCTTCAGTTACCACCAACTATTTATTAGGGACGAAATAAGTGCTAGCCACTGAGATACAAATACAGAACTACGTACTCCTCTCCTAGGGACTGTATTCTATCATGGAACTAGATCTTCTACAAGACCGAGGCACATAAAATCCGCGAGTCTGGGTGTCTGAATCACATCGTCGCTATGAGTCCATTGTCCTAGGTCCAGATGTATTTTAATGTTTCTCATTTTTTGTTCTAAAGATGCCCATTAAAATAAAATAAATATTGTTACTTAGCTGAACAAGAAGTTTCTGTTATGAACATTTTATTATTTGAAAAACAATCATCTTCTCTGCAACACCACATCAATATGGTAGTAATGTGTGAGAGATGGTTTTTATACATGTGAACAGCATTTATTATCTTCTTATAGGAAAAAAATCTAACCAAAACTTTACAAGTATTTTAAATTAGCTTCGATTGATTGGAGGCCTCTTTCTTTTCATATGGCCGGGCTGTCTACTTCCCCAGTTCACTGACTTGGTTGCCTCAGTCCATTCAGTCTGCTATAAAAAATTGGTTTATAAACAACAATTTATTCCTCACAGTTCTGGAGGTGGAAGTCTGGGTGCCAGCATGGTTGGGTTCTGGTGAGAGCCCTCATCTGAGGTGCAGATTGCCTACATCTTGTTTCCTCACGTGGCAGAAAGAAGGTGAGAGAGCTCTGGGGTTCGGTTTTTTTTTTTTTACATGGAGTCTTGCTCTGTCACCAGGCTGCAGTGCAGTGGCACCGTCTCGGTTCACTGCAACCTCCGGTTCCCTGGTTCAAGCAGTTCTCCTGCCCCAGCCTCCAGAGTAGCTGGGATTACAGGCTCATGCCACCACGCCCAGCTAATGTTTGTATTTTTAGTAGAGATGGGGTTTCACCATCTTGACCAGAGGGTCTCGATCTCCTGGCCTTGTTATCTGCCCACCTCAGCCTCCCAAAGTGCTGGGATTACAGGTGGGAGCCACCGCGCCCAGCCAGGGGTTTCTTTCATAAGGACACTAATCCCATTCATGAGGGTTCCACCTCATGACCTAATTACTTCAAAAAGGCCCTGCCTGTTAATATCATCACATTGAAGGTTAGGATTTCAACATATCAATTTTGGAAGGACGTAAACGTTCAGTCCACAATACTTAGTATAAAAGGAAATTAAAAGATAAGTTTTAAGGAGTTCTAATTTTCCTTCATTGTTGATGACTTTTCATAGTATTACTTCCTTGTTGGTATATGAGAACAAAATGCCGGCTTCTCACATGGTTCTTAAAAAGACTATTACTAAGAAATATTACTTGACTTACTTAATTCTCTGGCAGTTTTATAATGACATATACAATTTCTACACACTACTTTAAAATGCACTCAATGTAGTTTTCAGCAAAGCTTTGGAACGGATTCAGCCAATGTTTGCCGTAACACAGGGATGCATGCTGGAAATGGTTCTCGCTGCTTCTGTGGCTAGGTGCTCCTGGAATCAGCGCTGTACTACAAAAATGAAACACTATGTTGATTATATTTGTTTAATCAATTATTCTGCCAATAAGGTGCATTAGTTTATATATCTAACTAGCATTCTTTTTCGAGAGAGGCGCATGAGGTACCTGAGAGATCACTATTATTGCGTCATTGAATCATAGTTTTATTATTTTCATTGAGACAATTTTCATTTCTCAAGGGTTAAATATCTCTACAATTCAGTACGTCCCATGCCAGCTCTCTAAAGCCACAGAACTTGTCAAAAATAGTCTTAATATCTGTAAATATTGACTGTAGGTTAAAAGTCTAGGCCCTGTAGTTAAACTGTCTGGAATGAAATCTTGGCTTAGATACTAAGTAAATATGTGACCTCCAACAACAGAATTTCTCTCTGCCTGAGTTTCCTAATATACAGAAAGAGAAAAGTCACACCAGCTTTATAGGGTCATTGTGAGGTTTAAATGAGATAGTACATGGACAATAATGTCTTGCCAAACTAAGCACGTGACAGATATTAGCTACAGTCCTCATCATTGCCTCTGCTCCTTTTTGTCATGTATCACCGTAGAAAAGAAGGGAACAGCTCCACTTAAAAGTTTCCTGGTAGTTCTCATCTAAGTGATGCAAGTAGATGAATTTTGATTATACGGATGTGGATTTGTGATATTTTTAGGCTTTTGTGTTTGCACAGATAATTATGGCTTTTTAAAGAATGAAGTTATCAGATCATTTCATTTTCAGATATTAAAAAATAATGAAAATGGAAAAGTACATTGAAAATGTGATCATTTAGGGAATAGATTTAGCAATAAGGAGATGACAATGTAACCAGGAGGGGCGAAGAGAGAGACAGAGATATAAATGAGCAAAACTTTCTTTGCTTTTGCAAGGTCTGTTGTTTATAGGATAAGCCCAGTTGTTCTGCATTCTAGCACCGATGCTTTCCATGGGAAGAGCACAGGCTGTGTGTGGCATGTGTTGTGTGTGAGTTTAAGTGGTTTTTACATTACTAATGAAACACAAACTTTTCCCATGACAATCAACTGAGGATTCTATTTTACAGCGAAAAAAGTATAGATGCAGAAACTTAATTTCTGTGGCTAAAAATGACTGAAAGTAAAGATGTCACTGAATAGACATTGTTGATCCCCAAGGTAGTATTGACCCCAGATGGAGAGGGAATCCTACATCATTAAATAGGCATTTGTAGACACAAACTGCCATGAAGTGATTCATTTATAAAGGAAGGTACTGATTTTAAGTAATAAATCATTGTTAATTTCTGTACTATTTAATAGTATTAATCAGAGTGAACGTATACAGCAATAATCATAAGAACTGTTCTTCTACAAGTTTTATTTCAAATTCTGCAATCATCCTGTCATCACATACTGTCATGCATGTCTGTGTGAAGAGACCACCAAACAGGCTTTGTGTGAGCAATAAAGCTTTTTAATTACCTGGGTGCAGGCGGACTGAGTCCGAAAAAGGAGTCAGCGAAGGGAGATAGGAGTGGGGCAGTTTTATAGGATTTGGGTAGGTAGTGGAAAATTACAGTTAAAGGGGGTTGTTCTCTTGCCAGCAGGGGCAGGGGTTACAGGGTGCTCCAGTGGGGAGCTCCTGAGATTCGTTGTCCAGGAGAAGGAATGTCACAAGGTCAATTGATCAGTTAGGGTGGGGCAGGAACAAATCACAATGGTGGAATGTCATCAGTTGGGGCAGGAACAAATCACAATGGTGGAATGTCATCAGTTAAGGCAGGAACTGGCTATTTCGCTTTTGTGATTCTTCACTTGCTTCAGGCCATCTGGATGTGTGTGTGCAGGTCACAGGGGATATGATGGCTTAGCTGGGGCTCAGAGGCCTGCCACATACCAACTGGAGAATATTGCCATGAGATGACATAAAAATAAATAGAGACTATTAATGACTATCCTAATTATACCGGAAGTAAATCAAAACTCTTCATCAGTTAGCTACCACTCTTGTTGGCTGATTAGAGCATGCATGTAAAAATTTGTCTGGTAAAAATTGTAATATGTAAAACTAAGGGAGGAGACCACCCCTCATATTGTTGTATGCCCAATTTCTGCCTCCAAAGAAAGAAGAAGTAAAAACTAAAAGGCAGAAATGAAACCCACAGGCAGACAGCGCAGCGCTGCACCCTGGGCCTGGTAGTTAAAGATCGACCCCTGACCTCATTGGTTCTGTTATCTATAGATTACAGACATTGTATAAAAATGGACTGTGAAAATCCCTATCTTGTTTTGTTCCGATCTAATTACCGGTGCGTGCAGCCCTCAGTCACGTACCCCCTGCTTGCTCAATCAATCACGACCCTCTCACATGCACCCCCTTAGAGTTGTGAGCCCTTAAAAGGGACAGGAATTGCTCACTCGGGGGCTCAGCTCTTGAGACAGAAGTCTTGCCTATGCCCCCGGCCGAATAAACCCCTTCCTTCTGTAACTCGGTGTCTCAGGAGTTTTATCTGCCGCTCGTCCTGCTACAAAACTAAGGTATTTAGCTATGAAAACTTTCTATGTTCATCTTTTTTTATACAGCTTACACGATGCTTCAAAAAATAACTAAAACTGTTGGCATTTTTAAAACAGTTTTTCCCCAATGTATTTGAAAAGTCTCTTCGTATCAGAATTTAAGAGGCATGCATATATGCAGTTATATACAGTTGTATACACTTTACTAAAAATTGTTTCCTTTTGACTTGCTCTCTGATGAGTAACATTTTACAAGGTTACTCAGGTAACCTTGAGTAAATTACTCCATTTGGCTAATCCTTAGTTTCTTCTCTGTGAGTGGTGATCAAAATACCTACTCTGTCTTTTGAAAGCCAAATTAAGATAGGGGTTATCAAGCAGTGAATTACCATAAAATGTGTTATGCATATTTTATCACATTTGTATTGTTATTATAAGTATGTGTTTATATGTATATCCTTCTTAGTGACCATGAGATCATCCAGAGTAGGAGCTCTCTGGAAATTTAGAAAAGAAAGAAAAAAAAAAAAAAAATGGAGGAAGTGGAAAATACAAAGGAATTTTCTCAGTGGTGTTTGTTCCATAAGCTCTAAACAGTAGGCCACCAACGTCCTTGAGAATCCTACATTTATCTGTCCGTACCTTATAATTATATCTGTCACTCTCCTTTTATTATCAGAAGATTTGCACAGTTCATTTTAAAGTCTAGCTTGTCCTTTGTGCTGACTGCCACGCACGTCTGATGAAATATAACAAATTGAACAGAGGTGCCATTATTAAAGCAATCTGATAAAAAGCTGCAGTTGTGAGGTACACTGAAGAATATATTTGGTTTCTTCAGGGAATCAAAAGCATTTCACATTTAAATTATTTTCTGGAGACTTTTATGTGAATATACTACAGTTTATCATGCAGAAATACTGTGTACTTTTTTCTTTCTTTTGTAAAAGAGAGCAAACAGGATAGATATATCAAAGAGTTATTACTAAGGTATCAGTTTTTCTCATATGACACACTCCCTATAAGAAGAGGAATGGTATTTCCATCCAAATTTGATTATTTTTATATTAATATTTTTATGACATTTTTATCAAACTTATATATCTATTTAAATCTTAAGACAATTTTGCAAATAGCCACACACACAATATTTCTAAATTTGGTGAGTCTTCCATTTCACGTAATTACAGGAAATTTTCTCTTTATGTGATTCCTATCTGCAAGAATTTCATTTACTGGAATTGATTTAAATAATACCAGTCTTCTAACAACACAGTTCAATTTCAATCCACAGCATATTAACCATAATTGCATAAATTACAAACTTTGCTGTTAGGCCTTCAGTCCACAATTCACTGCATAAAGAGGAGACATACATCATGATCAATAACTAATCACGTCACTTCTTTCAAAGTCTCCAGTGATTGGTCACTGCGCATGTACAATTTGTATAATTCATTCCCCTGTGTTCTGACCAGTTGGAGCTCCCGAAATGCCTGTGGCTGCAGTTTGCTCACAGTGGTCACAAGTCTTCGAAACATGAATCTTATTAACAGGTTTTTGTTTCTCCAGATTAAAGTCAAAATTACCAAAGATTTAAACAAATGTTTTGTATCTGTGAAAACTCTTTAATGGCCTCATTTGCACGTTTTTTGGATGCATATGATAGCCAGAATGTGCTCTGGACCAGTAGAAGGTAGTAGTATTTGCCAGAAATTCTGTAATGGTTCACAGACAATTCTATGAAAAACAAGGTAATGTTTCCTATGTTTTTATGTATAAATTATTTAGAAAAGGGGAAAATATGTCATGATAATTTTTGAAAGAAAAAAGCCTTTAAAATTTTTCTGTTTCTCTTTTTCTAATTTCTAATACAGTTTATTTTGGGTGAAAAGGAGGAAAGGAAACTTAATTTGTGAAGCAACTGGTTCAGTCTTCTGGGCTAAAAATATATAGAATGATTTGAAAGAACATTAAAAACTATCATCTGGAACAGTTCCTAAAGTGAATGAGTAGTCACACCTTTATCATTATCTGATTATGCTATGATTCTGGAAAATAAGGTGCACGTTTCTCAGTGTAATATGTCTTGGAATCTTCTCCAAATTAATACCTGCATGTTATATGATACATATCCATATGTGTACCCAGAGCTGTTTAACTATGTGCAAATGATAATTACTTTAACCAAACAATTTCCCCCATTTTCTTAATATTTCCATTGGGTAATCAGCTTCTTTAGGAAAATACTGAGTCCTAATGATTAATATGAAGCCACTGATTTGGGTCTGTTTCTTTTCTCTAAGCAATATGTTCAATGAGAAAAACATGTAAAGATACTCCTCGATTTACAATGGAGTTACAACTCAATAAACCCATAGTGTGTTGAAAATAATGTAAGTTGAAAATGTGTTTTATACCTAGCATGCATCATAGCTTAGCCGAGCCTACTGTAAACATGCTCAGAGCACTTATATTAGCCTACAGTTGAGCAAAATTATCTAACACAGGTTCTATTTTATAATAAAGCATTGCATATCTCACGTTATTCATTAAACACTGTACTGAAGGTAAAACGCAGAGTTGTATGGGCACTCAAAGTATGATTCTACTCAATAATCATTTGCTTTTGCACCATCATAAAGCTGAAAATTTGTAAGGCAAATAATTGTAGGTCGGGGATGGTTTGTAGTTTCCTTTTTAACAAAAAGGCATTAGAGGATTCTTTATGTGTTTCCACTGTTTCTTTACTGAAAGTTAGAGCCAAGTTCATAATTCTGCCCATACTACCGAGGCCAAAACTCTCCTCCCACTTTTGCACTGACTCTCATCTCAAATCTCTGTGTCTTGCAATGGCCAAGTTGGCATGAATTAAATTGTGTAATGTGTAAATTCAACAGTGTTCAGAGATGTATAAAATGAGCAAATTCAGTGACTACTTTGAACAATGGAAACATGGCTTTTAAATGGTAATGACTTGGATTGGATTCAAATCAGGGCCCTAAAAATTTAAGGTCCTAAAACCCATTACAAATATGCTGAGACATCCAATGATGCACAAGGGTCCTTCTAGAACTGCTAGCTTTAAAATGCATAAAATTGGTTGGAGATGATAGTCTAACTAGCAAACAAGGAATGTGTCTTTCAGGTTCCTGGAAATAATGGGCACATTTGTGTTTTTCATGTCTAGTTCCTGTCATCTCTGCAGTCTTATGTAGCCTTCTACACTTCCTTTTGTCTTGTAAAAATGCTTTTCTGTCAGAGTTTATGCTTTCATACAATAAACATTTACATAGAGACCTGTCACAGTGGCGAGCATTTAAAATGCATTTAGAAAATGCAGTTTGATGTTGTATTTGAATTGACATTTTCCCTACATAAAAACCTTTAAAACTTCCACCAGTAAAGGCCAACTTCTTAAAAGGTAGCCTCCTTTTATGCATACTAAAAGTTATCCTTTTGGAAATTGCATAAGCATCTAATCAGTGCTCGCTAATTGTGGGTGCTTTCAGCCAGAGCATGAAATTGGGCACACAATTAGCAAACTGAAGAAATGTTTAATTGCAAGTGTAATTTTAACCTATTGTCAAGAGGGAAAATAGAAAGGATGAAAATGACCATTTTGATTTTGGTTAACAAAGAATTAAAATAGACACAGAGTTTGGACTCTTGAGGAACAAACCTCAGTTCCAATATTTATTTGTCTAACTTTGGGCAATCCCCTGGTCACTGTAAGAATGAGTTTTTTGTTTTGTTTTGTTTTACTTTTTTTCATTTGTAAATGGGGATCATAATGATTTAATTGCAAAGTTTCTGTGGCCATCCGAGATAGAAGCTTGAAATCACCTAACATGGTGTAAATAAGGTATGTGATAGCCACTCAGGAAGTGATTGCTATTATGACTATGATTTTGAATATTAGTACTACTGATGCTCATCCTACAATGAAGCAAAGCAACATGTCGTCCATTTTTTTCCCTACAGTTCATCAGCCACCATGGTGTGAAACTGACATGAAATACACTATCCATTATGCTTTTAAGTATTCCTTACCTTGAACTGTAATATACGGTAAAAGGGCACTGGACTTCAGATGAAGGAAGTATTTTAATTCTGATTGTGTCATGTACTAGAGTAATCTTGAAGAAATCACTTGATATCTCTGAAATTCAGGCTTGTTGGCTATGAAATAGAGACAAAACCTACTTCAAAAGATCAAAGAGAGAATAGTAACAAAGATAGCATTGTGCTTGACATATTAGGTGCTTAATAATCTTCAATTAAGGTTAATAATTCCTCTGCATGTAGTGAGTGCTTCTAGAAATTTATGCTAAGAATTAAGTTCATTTTCACTTTCATATATTTTCTTATGCTGATGTTATGAATTAGATGTCGTATTTTTTGACATTAGATTTTTATGTACCAAAAAATTTGCAAGCAGAAACGAATAATTTATTCAATCAAAATTTTATAACTCCATTAACTTTGTTTCTTCTTACTCTCTATATGTGTTTTGAGGTTTTTTTCTTTGATTTTCTTATTGTACATGTGTTGTTTTTATTGGAAATTGTTGAGACATTAATTAATACTAAAGTAAGCTAGGCTCCAGGATCCTTAGAATAGGGAAAAATATTATAAGATATAAGTTTAATTCTTATTCTGCCAGAATATTGTATCTTGACAAGTAATCTCCCCTCTCTGTGTTCTGTTTCCTCATCTATTAAATTGAGATGTTATTGACATTAGTATTTTTATCAGTGTCAAATGAAATACTGAGCAACAAAGTATATTTTAAAATTGAAAAGTAGTGTAATTATTTATTTTTATTTTAAGTTCTGGGGTATATGTAGAGGATGTGCAGGTTTGTTGCATATGTAAACGTGTGCCATGGTGGTTTGTTGCACCTATCAACCCAACGCCTAGGTATTAAGCCCAGCATGTATTAGCTATTTTTCCTAATGCTCTCCCTCCCCACGACCCCATCCCCCAACAAGCCCGTGTGTGTTGTTCCCCTCCCTGTGCCCATGTATTTTCACTGTTCAGCTCCTACTTATAAGTGAGAGCAAAAAAGCAGTGTAATTAATTTAAAATTCCAGATTAAAAAAATCATTTCACATAAAGTATGAATATTTGCATCCTGGTTTTATGAAGCTAAAAATATTTTTGTTGCGATAAAAATCATACATTGTTTAGGAATATAATTGGAAAATAAGAAAGGTAAGTGATGAACTGACAGAAGCAAAGGATACAATTAAAACTCAACACCTAGAGAGCTGAGGAAGAGAGCTGCTATTGTAAACAACAGACAAAGGGCTAAATAGAAAATAATTGGGGGTTATATATAAATAATACTTTTCATTTTGTGAAAGGTGTAAGTTCCATTTAGAGATTCACACTTTTCCACGTGGATGTCCACTTGTTCCAGCACCATTTGTTGAAAATACTACTTTTTCCATTCACTTGCCTTTGCTCCTTTGTCAAAGAACTATTGATTATATTTGTGTGGGTCTATTTCTGGACCGTCTATTCTGTTCCATTGATCTATTTGCCTGTTCTTTCAATGATGCCACCCAGTCTTGATCACTGTAGCCTCATATAAAGTCTTGAAATTGGGTAGGGTAGGTCCTCTTTCTCATCCTTCAGTATTGTTTGGCCATGCTGGATCTTCTGTCTTTCCATATAAACTTTAGAATCAGTGTGTCAGTATTTACAAAAGAAATTACTGGAATTTTGGTTGAGATTGCATTCAGTCTATAGATCAATTTGGGAAGAATTCAGGTTTTGACAATATTGAGTCTTTCTATTCATGATCATATCTTTACATTTATTCAAATCATCTTTGATTTAATGTAATCAACATTTTGCAACTTTTCTCATGTAGATCTTATACATATTTTGTAGGCCTTATATCTAAGTGTTGCATATTTTTTGTGCTAATATGAATGATTTTATGTTTTTAATTTTAAACTCTAAGTGTTCATTGCTGGTATATAGGAAAACAACTTTTGCACATTAACCTTGAATCCTACAACACTACCCTAATTACTTCATTGTTCCCAGAACTTCTTTGTTCATTCTTTGGAATTTTCTACGTAGTATGCAAATCATGACCTTCGCATACTAAGGCAGTTTTAGTTCTTTCTCCCCAGTCTGTTTAAATTCATTTCCTTTTCTAATTGTATAAGCTAGTACTTTCATGACCATGTTGAATAGGAGTGGTGAGACCAGACACCCTTGTCTTATTCTCTCTCTTAGGAGGAAAGCATCCAGTTTTACACTGTTTACTATGGTATTAACTACAAAAACATAGTTTTTGTATGTTTAAGTAGTTATCAAGTAGAAATGTTTCCCCTTTATGCCTAACTTGTTCGGCGTTTTAATGAGAAATGTGTGTTGGATTCGTCAAATGCCTTTTCAGCATTATAGATATGATTGTATGATATTTCTTCCTTAGCCTACTGTGATAAATTTCATTGATTTTAAAACTAATTAATTTTTTTGAGACGGGGTCTCACTCTGTCACGCAGGCTGGAATGCAGTGGCATGGTCACAGCTCACTGCAGCCTCGAGCTTCCTGGCTCAGGTGATTCTCCCACCTTAGCCTCCCACATAGCTGGAACTACATGCCCAACTATTTTTTTTTATATATATTTTTTGTAGAGAAGGGGTTTCCTCATGTTGCTTAGACTGGTCTTGAACTCCTGAGCTCAAGCAATTCACCTGCCTCAGCCTCCCAAAGTGCTAAGATTACAGACATGGACCATTATGCCAGGCCAATTAATGTTTACTTTACAAATAAGCATATATTTAGCATGTAAAACACGATGTTTCAAATATGCATATTTTGTTGAATGGCTAACTAATTAACACATGCTTTACCTCACATTGTTATTTATCAGCTTTTGAATTTAACCATTATATCTGGAATAAAGCCCACTTAGTCATGGTGTATAATGCCTTTTATATAGTGGATTTGATTTGCTAAAATTTTGTTGAAGATTTTTGCATTTATGTTCATGAGATATTAGTAATCATCATTTTTTAATAGGTCTTTGGATGTGGTGTTGGAGTATTGCTGGCTACCTAGAAAGAGTTAGGAAGTATTCCCTGTGTTTATATTTTCTGTAAAAGTTTGAAAAAAAGTTGACTTAAATTCTTCCTTGGGAGTTTGGTAGATTCACCAGTGGAAACATCTGGGTCCGATGCTTTCTGTTTTGAAAAGTAACTAATTGTCGATTTAATTTATTAGACCTATTCAGATTATTTAGTTCTCCTTGTGTGCAATTTTTATATTGTGTCTTCTGTGGAATCGGTCCATTTCATCTAGGTTACCAAATTTGTGAGCATGAAATTGTTTAAAATACTTATGCATAATTTCTTAATGTCTATGAAGTCAATGTTAGTTACTCTTTTTCATTTCTGATCTTAGTAATTTGTGTGTTTTCTCTTTTTTCTGGTTAGCTTGGTTAGAGGATTAACAGTTTTATTGAACTTTTCAAAAAACACTAGCTTTTGGTTTCATTGATTTACTCTACTAATTTCCTGTTTTCTATTTCATTTCTTTCTGCCCTAATTTGTATTACAGATTTGCTTCTACTTACTTCAGATTGATTTTGCCTTTATTTTTCTAGTTTTCTAAAGCAGAAACTTGTATTTATTTTAGATCTTTCTTTTCTAATACATGCATTCAGTGCTACAAATTTCTCTCTAATCACTGGTTTTGTTGCATCCCATGCATTTTGAAAAGTTGTATTTTAATTTTCACTTCAAACTGTTTTTATTTTTTCTTCAGACTTCTTCTTTGACTCATGTATTACTTAAAATTTATTGTATTCTGCAAATATTTTGGAATTTTCAGCTTTCTTTTTATTTTTGACTTTGAATTTTTCATTGTGGACTAACACTATACTTTAAATAACTTCAATAGTTTAAATTCATTAAACTGTGTTTTGTGACCTAGAATGTGGTATATCCTGGTGAATGTGCCACGTAGGCTTAGGAAGAATATATATTTTGTTTTGCCAGATGATGTAATTAAAACCAGGTAATTGTTGGTGCTGTTCTGATTAACTGTGTCTTATTTGGTATGTGTTGACTCTGTCAATTGCTGATAGAGGGGTACCATAGTCTTCAACCATAATAGTGGGTTTATTTATTTCCCTTTGCAGTTATATCAGTTTTTAGCTCATGTATTTTGATACTCCATTAGGCATAGACACAATAAGGATTATTGTGTTTCACTGAAGAGTTAATACCTTTTTAAATTTATTATTTATTTATTTATTTATTTATTTTGAGACAGGGTCTTGCTCTGTTGCCCAGGCTGGAGTGCTTGGCACAATCTTGGCTCACTGCAACCTCTGCCTCCCGGGTTCAAGCAATTCTCCCTGCTCAGCCTCCTGAGTAGCTGGAACTACAGGCATGTGCTGCCATACCTGGCTAGTTTTTGTGTTTTTTGCTAGAGACAGGGCCTCATCATGTTGGCCAGGTTGGTCTCAAACTCTTGACTTCAAGTGATATTCCCTTCTTAGCCTCCCAAAGTGCTGGGATCATAGGCATGAGCCACCACGCTTGGCCCTTATTTTAAATGCCTCATCATTTTCCTTACTCACAAGTCTACTTTGTCTGAAATTAATATATTTATTCTAGATGTTTTTGGTTAATGTTAGCTTGCTATATCTTTCTCCATCCCTTTATCTTAATTTATATGTGTCTTTATATATAAAGTGAATTTCTTATAGCCAACCCATAGTAGGTTCTTGCTTTTAATCCACCGTGATAGGCTCTTTTGATTGGTATGTTCAGATCATTCACATTTAAGGTCATTACTGATATATTTATATTAATACTTATCACAATTTGTAACTGTTTTCTGCCCGTTGTCCTTGTTTTTGTTTTTACATTTTGTTTTGTTTTACATATTTTACTGCCTTTTCCAGTTTGAATTGGGCATTTTTTATTATTCTACTTTTTCTTACCCCTTTTTTACTTCTATTTTACCTGTTTTTAGAGATTACCTTAGAGGTTGCAATATACATTTACAGGTAATCCAAGTCCACTTTCAAATAACACTACCTTACTTCACAGGCATTACAGGTACATTAATGTATTCTCAATTCCCCCTATGTCATCACATGTAACATTGCTCATTCATTTCTCATTTATCCATAAGCTAGAACCATCCAAAATATTTTTGCTATTATTAATTAGAACAAATTTTATGTTGTATCCTCTAAGAACCAAAAAACATTATTTTACTTTCATTTAGTTTTTCTCAAATACTCTTTCTTTATATAGATCCAAGTTTCTAAAATGAGTCATTTTTTTCCTCTGAATAATTTCTTTTAATATTTCTTAAAAGGGAGGCTTGCTACCAAAAATATTACTTCAAGTTCCATTTTTCTGAGAAAGTCATTATTTCCTCTTCAAAGAATTTCACTTGATACAGAGTTCTAGGTTGTACTTTTATTTGTTTTTATTTAAATATCTACAATTTTATACCATTCTCTTCTTGCTTACATAATTCTGCACAATGCTGGCTTCCTCCACCCCTTCTTGGCTTCTTTGAAGATTTTCTTTTTGTTCGATTTTCTGCAGTTGGAATATTATGCCAGGAAGTAGATTTTTAAATGTTTATCAGAGAGTTTGGTACTCTGAGTTTCCTAGAACAGTGATTTGGTGTCTGTCTTTAATTTTGAAAAAGTATCAGTCATTATTACTTAGACTCTTTCTTCTGTTCCTTTCTCTCTCTCTCTCTCTCTTCTCCATATATTATTTGCATTATGCACATTACACATTTTGTAACACTCATACATGTCTAGAACATGCTCTTCCATATTTTTCATTCTTTTTACTCTTTACATTTTAATTTAGAAAGTTGCTATTGACATATTGTCAAACGCATTATTTCCGTGAGTGTGTCCAGTCTACTAATGAACCCATCCAAAGCAGTCTTTATTTTTATCTTTTTTTTCTTTCTTTCTTTCTAGCACTTCTTTTCAATGCTTTCTTGGAGTACTCATCTCTCTGCCTGCATTATCTGTGCATTCTTTCATGTTGTTTGTTTTTATCATTTGAGCTTTTCATATACTCATGATAGTTCCCAGTTCAATAATTGCAAGGTTTCTGCTATATCTGAGTAGCGTTATGATGCTTGTTTTGTCTCTTTAATCTGTGTTCTCTGACTTTAACATGCCTTGTAAAATATGATGTGTCAGGGAAAATAAAACACATAGTGCCTTAGCCTGAGGTTTTATGTTAATCCACCTAGGATTTAAGCTGTGTCTACTATTTGCTGTAGCTATATGTGACAGAGACTAAAATGTTTTTGTCTCCCCTTTTGTTGTTGGGTTGCCACAGAGAATTTTTCTTAAATAAGATCTGAGACATGAAGGTTTTTCACTTGTATTCCCCCATTATTATGCAGGATTCTGCTGATGGGGTGATAGGGTGTGAGGGAGGATAGGCATTCTACAGTCTCATCATTAGGTCTCAGTGTTTTAGTGACGCTGGGCCCCTGGGTTGTGACCATCACAAGGGTTTCTTGGCTTTTTATCCTCTTATGTGATACAAGAAGGCTAGAGGGAGCTGGGGTTAGGTATTTCTCTTCTTTAAGATTAATTAGGCTCTGGTAAAACCTCAGTCCATTAGGCTCTAGTAAACTAGTTTTCTTTGAGGGTAGGTCTTTGTTAAGAAAAGGATTTCTAGGCCAGGTGCGTTGGCTCACGCCTGTAATCCCAGCACTTTGGGAAGCTGAGGCGGGAGGATCACCTGAAAGTCAGGAATTCGAGACCAGCCTGGCCAACACCGTGAAACCCCGTCTCTAATAAAATTACAAAAATTAGCTGGGTGTAATGGTACATGTCTATAATTTCAGCTACTTGGAAGACTGAGGCACGAGAATCTCTGGAACCTGGGAGGCAGAGGCTGCAGTGAGCCGAGATTGTCCCACTGCACTCCAGCCTGGGAAACAGAGTGGGACTCTGTCTTAAAAAAAAAAAAAAAAGAAGAAGAAGAAGAAGAATGAGGGAATATTCAAGGGATATTTCACAGTCTGTACATCCCCCTTTCCCTGATAAAAGAACAAGGGGATTTTTCTCCATCTTTAACTAAAGAACCTGGTAGACCTCTTAGATGTAAAACTAATGAGTGTGGCCCCTTCCAAGACTGGACCTCCAGGGGTTTTCATCCCTCAAACTAGTCAACACCCAGTGTCTAGTCATTAGTCAATGATTTCTTCAGTTTTCTAGTTGTTGGCTCTAGTGCTGACTTCTCCTGGTGTGCTGTGATTGATTCTGTGTATTCACCTGTCCGTCTGGTTTTCAAAGGGGGCAGTGGTTTGCCCTGTGATCCTAATTATCTGAAGGATCTAAGAAGAATTACTAATTTTCAGTTTAGTCAGCATTTTTCTTATTGTGAGGACCAGAGTGATGATTTCTAAACACTTTAAAAGTCAGATAAGACTAATCTTGTTTTTTAAATTAAAAAAATTAGTATGTAATAACTTAGATAACTTCAGTTATCTGAAAGTCTGACCTTCAGGAAGCTCAATCATACCTAAAGGCATTGTACATGTATGTTTATAAAAACTACCTGTGACAATGAAAAAGTAGCCTCTGGGCAGGGAAAATATATTATGTGGGGGCATTCAAAGGAAAACATATCAGAATAAGAAATCAAAAATATCTGCATCTTTGTATTCTTTTACAATGTATTTGATTACACCAGTATGTTTCAAGAGAAGAGAAACAATACAATACCAGTCATTGTTTATTTCAAAATGTTCTTAAGTTAGCTCTGCATGCAGGCAGGCCACCATAAATGTGCATCCACAAATCCGAGTCCATGGTCCAGAGGGAGTTTCCTGGAACACAATGCAAAACTAAGATATAATCCATCAAATACTGCAGGCTCAACATATATTTGCAAGCCAACAAAGGAGAAGAATCCCAGTGTCCTCTGAGTAAAGGTTTAAAGAGCACATAAAATTATGCTAGCCTTAGGAAAGAAATTGGAGAACAGGACAAACGTTTAGGTTCTATTTAATATTATTTGCCTGAAAATATGAAGTCAAGGCTCTGAAAAATAGGAAAAGTAGATCAAACGAGGATGATTTTTCCAAGTGATTTTATCACCATTTTGTCCTTTAGTAGAAAAAAATATATAAAACTAAATGCTTATTTGTTGGCAGGAAAGATATTTTTCGGTTAAACAATTGCATAAGGCTGATGTTCTGCTGGCCTGCTTCAGTAAGGCTCTAAATATTATTAAAATATTTCTTTTCAACTTGTTGGTAAAGCCACTGCCCTTAGACCTCCAGATGCCCCTTATCATGAAACCCTTCCTGAGAGTCTTGGAGCACCTGGCCTTTCTGCAACACAGTGGATAGCATTTGCAGTAGCAGAGGTCCAGCAGAATCCCATTTGCATGTTTGTTCTGGGCCAATGCCCATACTCTGCTGGTTGCTAAATGTTTGGAATAGCATCCTTTAAATCATGAACAAAGCAAAATATGATGTCTGGTTGTAATTTAAAAATATATATTCTTCCAGTCTTTCAAAATTACTTTTAATGTGACTTATAGAGAGGGGTATTATTTAGAATTTAATACTTGATAGAGGAGATATCATCGATAATTTCAATCCTACAGGCATTTAAATACAAAGTTATATCATTCACGATTCTTAAATTTTTGTGTATACACACACACACACACATATGTAGAATTGTATTTGAAGAAGAATTAATAGTATGATATCTACTTTGATATCATCCTTGAAAATACATTATACTCTGATATTGAGAAATTTGCAGATTTTGCAGTAACCCCTTCTCAAAATATTCTTACCAAGAAGTCTTTCAGCAAAAAAGAGACAGTCTCTCATATTCAATCACTAAACAATGCAGTAAACTTCTGTGGACAAAACATAGGCTATGCTTGTGATTCAATTAGAAAAGTAATATTGCTGTTGAATTTTGTGTCCAAACCAAAGGAAGTGACAACAATGAGGAAGGAGAGGGGTGTGCCTCGCTGGAGAGTGAAATAATTTATTTTGAAGACATGCAGTTGTACTTTCTTTGAAAGCAAGCAAATGCGAATCTTTTTCTTCATCACTGTGAGAAAAGAACACATGTTTCTACTTGATATCAAAAACTTTTTCTTTAAAGCAAGTCCTAGGGACACCACTAAAGTTGGTATCCATTTAATCCTACGTCTACGTACTTAACTACAGCTGAAACACTGTATAATAAAGTAGGTTAAGAGAAATTAGAAAAAATTAAGTGTTTTTATTCTGTTAAAAGGGCATAGAATTGTGAAATTCTTTAGAAAAGCAATCTATAGGAAAAAATTAAGTATTTTTATTCTATTAAAAGGGCAGGGAATTGTGAAATATTTTAGAAAAGCATTCTACCTAGAAACATTTTTAAAAACTCTGAGTCAGAGCTGTCTGATTGAACGTTCTGTGATGGTGGAAATGGTCTATGGCTGCATCGTTGAGTACAGTTGCCATTAGCCACAGGTGGCCAGTGAGGACTAAAAATGTGACCAGTATGAGATATAACCTGATTTTTAAAATTTCATTCATTTTTAATCAACTTAGATTGAGTTTAAGTGGCCATGTGTGCCTAAAATATACTTTATTAGATGGCACAACCCAAAATATTTGTTTCAATTATCTGGAAACTCATTTAGGTGGAATCTCTCAATTCTGAATGATTATTAATAGTGGCATAATTTCTGTATTTGTGTTTTTAATCAAAAATTAATGTTGCGTGTTTTCCACCTAAATGTTCAGATGCTTGCTCTGCAACTTTTAACATGTTAAACATCATCATATACAAACAATACTGAAAACTGCAAAATTAAGACAAGTTTATTTACATCCAAATAATATATGCATTGACAACAATGGTAGCATACATCAGGAAGCTTTGTTGTTGATCTTATATGCATACTGAGAGTTGTTCTTTTTATGCGAGAAAAATCCCCAAGGGATCGTTAAAAACAAATATTTTTTTTCTCCTCACAAAGCAAGTTATCCTTCCAATAAATTCTTAACCCATTAAAGTTACAAGAGAAAAACCCAAGTCAGCACATGTATCTATGCTTGTAAGGTATTCTTGACCTATTGTGTACTCACATCCAATCAATTAATAGAAACTTTGATAACACTATTATTTTTAGCTCTACTGACAAATCAATACCCTAAAACTGATATAAACCATGTGGTCTCAGCACGGTGAAATAGAGACAATAGCCATTTCTCTGGAGGGGTCTCTGTGAGGGTTGGTCAAGTGTAAGTCTCACGATATGACTTTTCTATTTGGTAATGTGTACAAAAAGAAATGCAGAAATCAAACTATGGAAAATAGTTTTGGAGATAATAACTCTATCATGCTTAACATCGAACAACATCAAACATCAGAATATTAATTAGTCTCCAAACTCATTTTTTAAGTATTTTTTCTTGCATTTACTTTCTGTCTTAGTCTGTTTGGGCTGCTATAACAACATACCATAAACTGGGTGGCTCATAAACAACACACATGTGTTTCTCATGGTTCTGGAGGCCAGGAAGTCCAAGACCAAGGTTTAGGCAGATCTGGGGCCTGGTGAGGGCTTGTTCCCTAGAAGTAGTAACTTCTTGCTATGTTCTCATGTGCTAGAAGAGGAACATGAGCTCTCTCAGGTCTCTTTTACAAGGACACTAATCCCATTCATGAAGGGTCCGTTCTCATGACCTGATCACCTCCCAAAGGTCCTACCTCTTAATAACATCACATTGAGGATTAGGCTTCAACCTGTGTGTTCTGCAGGGGACACAAACTTTTGAACCATAGCACTTTATTCCTGAAATTTGTTCCATTTGTCTTTCCATTTCTCTTTCCCTTCTTTGCTCCAAGTCTTCTTTATTTTTATGTTTTTTCTCTGACAGACTCCTTTCATCTGTGCTTTCTCTTATTTCCTCTTCAAATATTTTAAGCGGGAGACTTTTATAGGTCATATATCTACTTTATTTTGATTGTTACATGTTTCAAATATTTAAATCAACTCTGAACAAATTAATATAAAAACATGTTGCTCTAAAGAGAAAAGAACAGAATGTCAAATAGTAAATACATTTTATACCTTGTAATCATGGACACAGAACATTTTTTGCATTGACACACATGGTCAGTTTTCAAGTATGTCATTGCCACTCATTGTAAAAATTACTTAATTATGCCACCAGTCTCCAGTATGCTACATGCATTGTAAGCTCAGCCTCGTTGCCCAGTCCCAGAAATTTTACTAAATTATAGTCTAGTAGTGAGATATAGAGAAGGAGAATAAAAGAAAGTTTTAGATAGTATTACCTGGAAGCCAGAACAGACAAAACAGATATTAATTTATTACATAATTTTTGCAGTTAGAGGGAATCTTAGAAATCATCATGAGACAGACAAAGCTGATCTAAAGATGGGCCAAGTGACTTGTGTGAAGTCAGGAAATAGTTAATGGCAAAGTTTGACTATTTAAATTTCAGGTCCTGTGTCTGTGTTCCCATCACACTCTTACAAATAATATACACTCAAATGTAATCTGGACCCTTTGTTTGCCAATAAGACTAGAAAATACTCACTGGCCTAATGTGAGGTCAACTGGTTAACCAAATAGTTTAGGAAACACTAGCCTCGTGTAAGGGTAAATATTTTCCATGTCCTACATATGTCAGGTTGGCTTAAAAACTGAACATGTAAAAAATATTCTAAGTCTGTATTCGGATGTTCAGGCAAGTAGTCTCAAACCTCATCTAGGCATCTTCTATTGATCATAATTGCAATGTGAGCAAGACCCAAGCATACCTATGGGCTCTAAAAATGGAGTTAGAGGGCATCACCTAAAGTTTCTTTCCTGTCAACTTTCCTTGAAGAGAATATTTCTTTTAACTAGGTGGTCAGAGCCCTGAAATTTCTGGCACATCAAATGATGACAGTGTCTCCCAGCTGAGAGAAGGGGCCTCTTGGCTAAAAGGATTTGACTATCTGTTTGGGAGGCACCCTTGTCCCCTAGGTCATTTCATGATTTTCAGATGCTCAGACAAATCTTTCCTTTGATAATTGCTTGATGAGAGCTTTTGGCTACAAAGTGTTTAGGATGAGATGTTGACCACCGCCTCAGTATATTAACTTGCATCATCAGTTTGAATAGGGCAGAGTCTTAGTCCTTCCAGGCTGTGATCACAAAAAACCATAAACTGGGTGGCTTATAAACAACAAATATGTATTTCTCACAATCCTGATAGGTGAGAAGTCCAAGATCAAGATGCAGGAAGATTCAGTGTGGTGAGTACTGGGTTCTCGTTTCATAGATGGTAACTCTTTTCTGTGTTCTCGCCTGGTGGGAAGGGTAAAGCAGCTCTTTTAAAAGGCACTAATGACACTGATGAGACGTCTCTACCTTTATGACCTATCACCCCCCAAAATTTCCACCTCCTAATACAATCTTCTTGGTACGACGTATTAGTCTGTTCTCACGCTGCTACTAAAAATATACCTGAGACTGGATAATTTGTAAAGAAAAGAGGTTTAATGGACTCACAGTCCCACATGGCTGGGCGGCCTCACAATCATGGCGGAAGACAAAGGAAGAGCAAAGAAACATCTTCCATGGCGGCAGGCAAGAGAGCTGTGCAGGGGAACTCCTATTTATAAAATTGTCAGATCTCATGAGGCTTATTTACCACCATGAGGACAGTATGGGGAAGCTGCCCCCATGATTCAATTATCTGTACCTGGCCTCGCCCTTTTCAAATGGGGATTATTACAATTCAAGGTGATACTTGGGTGGGGACACAGCCAAACCATATCATACGATATCCGGCACTCATTCTTAGGATTTTAGGTTAGGATTTCCACATATGAATTTTGAAGAGAGACAAACATTGAAATCATACCAGACAATTTCTCAAGAGATACCATGAACATCTTGGGCCAAATAACCTTTTTGTGGTGGATGTCTTGTGCATTGCAGGAAGATTACCCACATGTGTGGACTCTAGATGCCAGTAACACCCCTACCAGTCATGACAATCAAAAATGTCTCCGGACATAACCAGATGTTCCCTGAAAGTCAAAATCTTTCTAGTTGAGAACCATTGTGGTAGGGGAATGGAAGTGAAGTAACCTTTTTCTCTACCACTGTGTTTCATGTGTTCTCATGGATTCTCATCGGTTCTCATCAGCAAACTGAACAGAAATGGGTCCCACCCTCAGCAACTTTATAGCCCAATGAGAAAGGTAGGCATTAAGAAAGTAAGGGAATATAATTCTAAATTGTGATAAGAAAATGCTATGAAGAAAAAAAAGAGATAGAGAGATCCATGGAGGATCTTCTCAGCCTGGATAACCAGGGAAGAGCTATCTGTCAAAGTGTTACAATCGAATAATGAATGCGATTTATCTAAATGAATAGTATACCATGCTAATAAATTATTCTAAATGAACAAGTAGCCACTGAATGTCCACATTTTGGATGTTTAATACTCTGCAGCCATAAAAAAGGATGAGATTATATCCTTTGCAGGGACATGGATGGACCTGGAGGCCATTATCCTTAGCAAACTAACACAGAAACAGAAAACCAAACACCACATGTTCTCACTGATAAGTGGGAGCTCAGTGATGAGAATACATGGGCACATAAAGGAGAGCAACACCTACTGGATCCTTTCAGACAGTGGAGCGTGGGAGGAGGGAGAGGATCAGGAAAAATAACTAATAGGTACTAGGTTTAATACCTGGGTAATAAAATAATCTGTACAACAATCCCTATGACACAAGTTTACCTATGTAAAACCCTGCACATGTACCCCTGAACTTCAAAAAAAAAAAAGATTCAAATGCACTGGACTCCACTATTTTAAGTACGGACTTGCAAAAATTCAACATTCGTCCTTGGCGATAGCCCAGCAAAATGCACTTTTGCAGTGAAAATTAACCAACTTGTAAAATCTGCAATTTGAATGTATTTATATTCACCACATTCAGTCATTATTCTGTACTATCTACTGGGGCAGTGGAAACACTTTTCATGACCATTCTGGGAGGCCATTGCTGCTTTCTCTATTACAGTCATTTTAAGAGGCTGGGACCTGAAGCCACAGGGTGTGCCTGAAGTCTTTGGAAGTGTTTCTAAGTCACCACAATATTAGTACAGACTCCCACTTCTCTTCTCTTCATGGCCACCTCTTATGCCTGCCCCAGATGCTCTTCATTTGTGGTGGGCGTGGGGCCTCACTCTACTGCCTTCTGTATAACCTTCATGGTAATACAGTGCCTTACTGGAAGGAGGCCTTCAATGACTGTGTGTTGAACACATTTTTAATATATAAAAATGATCTCAACAGAATCAATAAGGTAACCACTTGTTAGAAATTTCTTTCTTTTTGTTGGGATTTTTTTGCGGTTCTATCTTGGGAAACTCTTGCCACAGCTCTCCTCTTCATTCATGATTCTCCAGGCCTGGGGCTGCACTCCATTGCCAGAGCCAGGTTGACCCTATGACTCTGACACCATCTCCATGTCTCAGAAGGACCTTGCTCTTTAAATTTTTAGTTCAACATGACCTTTGAAATGGTCAAGCTTTCCTCTCTCCAGTTCCTATTTCTATTTTCTTTTAAGTCTGTTAATAGGTTCCATGTTCCACTAATGGAGGCTCTATAGAAAAGAAAGTTTTATGCATTATACATTTGTGTCATTATCAAAATAACAATGTGCACCCATATCCTTCAAGAGTTAACTCTTTGGTTTTAGCCATAAAATGCTTGATAACTGATGGAGAAGTATGAAGGGTAGGCATAGCACTTTTTTTTAATGCATGGAGTAGGAAATTCAAAGCGACATTTTTTATTATGTATGCATCAGCAACTGTGATTTATGGTACCTGTTTGTGTCTGTTACATGAGTGATGGGTTCTTAAGCCAAAAATAAAGTTAGTGTATTCACACCTGAGGCCTGAGAAGTAACAGTTTAGTAAAAGAAGACAAGATTCTATAAAAACTACCAAAGAAATAAATACAATGAACACTTATAGCCTGTCTCCTTACCTAAGAACTTATTACTTTCTGCTTTGTATTATTAATTTTGACAACTGTGCTTCTGCTCACAAAGCTGTAAATTGCTGGGCTCTGCTTGCAGTGAAGCTACCTTCATTATAATATAGGGCCTCACCGGAAGGAGGCCTTCAATGATACATGTTTAACAAATTATTTAGTACATATAAATGATCTCCACATAATCAATAAGGTAACCACTTGTTAGAAATTTCTTTCTTTTCGTTGGCATTTTTTCATGATTCTCTTTTAGAGTTTTGCTGAAGGTTAAATGCTTTAAAAATAATTTTTAAATAATTAATGACTACAAATAAATGAGCTATTTAGCCTGAAATGTTAAAGTGCTATTTCCAGAACTTATATTACTGTACATTAAGATGTCAGTTTTGTTCTCTCCGGGCTCTGTTTAGGGGAAAAAAAAAAAGTTTTTTTGAGACTGAATTTCGCTCTGTCACCCAGGCTGGAGTGCAGTGGTGTGATCTCGTCTCACTGCAACCTCTGCCTCCTGGGTTCAAATGATTCTCCTGCCCCCGCCTCCTGAGTAGCTGGAACTACAGGCATGCACCACCACACACGGCTAATTTTTGTATTTTTTGTGTTTTCACCTCGTTAGCCAGGCTGGTCTCGAACTCCTGACTTCAGGTAATCCACTTGCCTCGGCCTCCCAAAGTGCTGGGATTACAGGCATGAGCCACTGCGCCCAGCCAAAGAGTGATTCTTAAATGCAGATCCCTTGGTCGATTTATGTATATTTGAGATATAAATTGTAATTCAGAAGTATGAAGGTGCCAATCTTCATACTTAAAACTATGGGAATTAAATATGATATTTTAAGAGATTTTGAGAGGCTTATTTTCTGTATATGAATGGATGAAGTCAACCACAGTTGGAAACATCCTTTATCTGGATAACATAGTTGTGATTTCATCTGTAAAGTCAAATACAAGGCAGCATTATGTGGATTAATGTTTTTTCCATATTATAGAAACAGTGTTAAAGAGGAATCTTAGTCAAATTCCATTTTTTTAAAGAGACAAAACAAAATAAAACTGTGATTGAGTTCACAATCCTTAACTCACCAGTAGCAGAACTGGGTCGTGTTTATGAACTCTCTTTTCACTGTACTCACCACCATAGGTTCTAATCATGAAAGCAATTGCAGTTCTACAGCACCACAGTCCCTCTAGTGCTGATATGAGAAGCCTAAAATGAAAGAGAAATCATATGTAACATTGTGTTGATTGACTGAAATATGTGACTAGCTTCAGAAGTACAGGCCAGAAGTTTGGGGAACCTTACTTCTGAGAATGGGCCAGTTCTGACTCTCAGCCAAGCCTAACGTTTGTTGCTCAGTTGGAAACAAAAGCATGGATACGATTGTCCGGAGAACCCCGTTGCCAAATAGCAAAGAGGCATAAGCACAAAGGAGAATTCAGAAGCACAAGATAATCTAAATTTGATTTATGGCAGTGTGCAGTCTGGACGTCTCAAGCTTGTGGTTTCAACTTGTACTTCTCAAGTGGAGAAGCTGGATGGTGGTAGAATAAAGCAGGCTGAGGAGGGCCAGACTGGAGTTGAGATTTTTCTGGACTGTGAACTCCAGGTGTGGGGTGTATCTTGAGAAGCATGCTGGCCACGGCCGGGCGCGGTGGCTCAAGCCTGTAATCCCAGCACTTTGGGAGGCCGAGACGGGCGGATCACGAGGTCAGGAGATCAAGACCATCCTGGCTAACACGGTGAAACCCCGTCTCTACTAAAAAACACACAAAAAAACTAGCCGGGCGAGGTGGCGGGCGCCTGTAGTCCCAGCTACTCGGGAGGCTGAGGCAGGAGAATGGCGTGAACCCGGGAGGCGGAGCTTGCAGTGAGCTGAGATCCGGCCACTGCACTCCAGCCTGGGCGACAGAGCCAGACTACCTCTCAAAAAAAAAAAAAAAAAAAAAAAAAAAAAAAAAAAAAAAAGAAGCATGCTGGCCACAAAGGGCGGCCAGAGGGAAAAACAAGTTTTGCATGCCCATGCTCTGTTCAGAGTCCAAGAACTTACATCTGTTTAGTTTTGGAAAACACAGGCTGGCTCTGAGTATGGGGATTTAGAACAACAGAAATGTCAACATTGTATAGGAGAGACTCAGTGTTTTCACAATGGATTAGGAGCTTAGAAGAGTTGGGGTGGAAAGACTAAGAAGTGAGCTGCAAGGATCTGAATGAAAAGCGCTGTCAGGCCAAGCCCATCAGCAAAGGCAGAGAGGAATTGGCCAGAGACCAGGGCAGGAAGTGTGGTGCACAATTGGTAAGCAGTGTCAGAGGAATAAGAGATGAATGAAAACATGGATTAGGATGAGGATTAGGAGCTAACAGGTACAGGACCAGGACACAAACACAAAATCTAAGAACTACCAGTCAACTCTGGAATATGAAAACAAATGTCATGGGGATCAGAATTTTGTCTCAAGGGAACTGTAGGGTTGCTGCTTAGAAGTGGCACTGATCCCATAAGTGGGGAAAATGAGACACACACAGAAAAGTATAGGGCAAGAGGCCTGGCTGTTTCCTATTCTCATCCCTTCATTCTTGTTGACACAGATTTTAATTGAGATTTGAAGTTTACCATCAGAACTATATCTCCTAGAAACAGAGAAACATTTCCCAATAAGTCAAATCAACTACAGTATCCTCCTTGTAGTTTTGTTGTTATTTCTCATTAGTTTTATTTCACTTATTTAAGTAGCAATGAAGGGATAGGCAGTAGATGACAAAGTTACTACTATAGGAGCACTCTGAGGCATTATCGTTCCTCACCACTAATGCACTTCTGATTTATTTTTCTCTGTTCTCCTCTCTTATTTAGTCTTTTACATATAATTTGGGTGTTACAGGCAATGCCTCACAGAGACAGTGGCCACTGTGACTGCTTCTTAGCCTCATTAGAGCAATCACTAATTTAAAATCAGTCATCATTTGAAAACTTTCAAAACTATGTCACAAGACTGTAGGATATTTCAAGATCAGGGGCTAGTACTCCTCTTGGCATTGAGAATAATTAGCCAAGTTAGGAGCTCTCCAGCTGGCCAATTGCAAAGCAATGCAGACAGAGGGAAAGTTGAGGCACCTGCCTGGTTCACTGGGTTTGATTGCTCACTAATCCTTCACTTAACCTGGAACCTCCTTGCTCAACCTCTTGGCTCAGGTGCTGGGGAGAATACAGGTTGGCAAGAGGCAAATTCTGCCTTGCAAGCATTTGTCTCCTGTATATACACACACACACACACAAACACACACACACACACATCTGTGTGTATATACAGGAGAAAATACTTGCAAGGCAGAATTTGCATACATATATGTATATATACACATACATATACATATATTTTATATATACATACACATATATATTATATATACATATAAATATATAAGGTATAATAGAAAACAAACATACATATATGTATATATTATATGTGTATATGATATATGTATATATGTATAATATATAATATATGTATATATGTATAATATATAATATATGTATATATTATATGTGTATATGTGTATATATGTGTATAATATATATGTATAATATACATATATCCATTAGAACACATGAAACACTATATATGTATATATGTATATGTATGTATATATGTATATGTATATATGTATGCATATATGTATATGTATGTGTATATGTATATATGTATGTATATATGTATATGTTATATAAATAATATATAATATATATTATATATGTTATGTTCATATTTATAATATATGTGAACATATTTGTTCACTGCTTAAATTTCCACTGTTACCATGTGCCTGGAACAGCTTAGACATAACTATTTGCTTTTGAGTAGACCGACCCTAGAAACACCATACTGTATTCAAAATAACTAGTTTCTAATCATGGAATTAAGACACTAAGGGGGAACCATTTCAGACCAGGAGTCATTTTGAGGTTCACACTGAAAATATTTCATATATATTTCATTATATATACACATCATATATTTATAATACATATATATTTGTGTGTATATGTACACATATATACATATATATACACACACACATACACATATATATATAAATGACAGGAAATTGCATGGTGCCAAAGTACAGAAGAGGAAGATAATAATTTTGAGGTATTTGAACTGGACTTTGAAGAATAGAAAGTTTTTTTTTCCCTAAAGCAGTGAAAACAGTTGAAAGGCCAGAACGATTTATTTCAAGTGTTACCTTTAAAAGAATATTAATACCTGACAGTCTCTTCACATATATGCCTGTTTCTTTTCTTTCAAAAAAAAAAACTACCCCCATGACTAGAATTTTGATCTACTCTTGCCTTTTTTTTTTTACTTTTTTAGTTTAAGATAAATAGCCTAACGTCTGCAACATATCGTGACTGAATTTGGTTATACACAATATACTTCATTTTCATATCATATCTTACTAGAGTTTTAAAACCTGCTTTTCATATGTTACTCCTTTCTGGCACCTAATTCTAAAGTATTCACCATGAATGACTTCATAACCATACATTTTCGATGGTCTGCTTGGGATACTTTTTTTTTGCCTTATTTTTTTCTATTGGCTTATTTTCCTTTATTTTAATATAAAAACATTCCTTTAATGCCGATTTCTTCACGATGACCTGTACCCCTCCCTTAAAGTTTATTGTCAGAGATGAAATGTCCTTGATAATCTTCACCTTGAGATCTACTCCCCTCTCTGAATTACTTCATTTGGTTTTCAAAACTAAAACTTACAAGAAATCTCAGACTCGCAGGACCCTAAATATAGCATTAGTCATGCAAGAGAGAAAAAATGTATAAAAGCAGGCATACTCAAAAAGATACAGTATAAAATACTGAAAGAATTAACAGAATGAGAAAAGGAAGCATTAAATTCACATCAAAGAAAGCTTTGAACATTAAAGCAAATGGAAGTGAGGGGAAGAAATCTATATGGAAGCCAAACAATCACTGCTTCCTGACAGCTGCAGTTATTAATTAGTGTTCCGTCATTTGCACTAAATGGCCAATCAATACTTTTGCTTCTCTGGCAGGCCATTTGCTTTGTAGCTCGCTTCTTAATGGGAAATGATTCAGCTTGTCCTCATCTTTGTCATTCTGTCCATAACTACTAGCTTGGTGGAGAGTTCATAAGCTGTGCTGGCTCTAGATAACGTTAAGAATTTTGTCTCCAGATTTCAGTTCTCTCCTGCCCAACCACCTCACCTGCCATCTATTGTTTATATTGTTGCTACGTATTTCTATTCTTTCTGCATGAAATAATGAATAGCTCATTTTGGGTTGCCTTCAAGTATGACAAATTCCTTTCCAAATGTAATTCCAGACAGTATATCCAAGCATGTCTTTCTTTTTCCATTCCTGATCCTCCTACGTGTCAACCACTGCCGACATGTACTCAGGAAAGCTTGGTTAGAACCCAATCTCTAGACGCAGTAGATTCCTACTCATTCCTGGCTCTTTTAGCCACTTGTCTTATGGCAGCAGCAGGTGTCTTAATCTCTCTATTTATGTGTTAACCTCCTGTTTCCTATCCACAGAGCTAATACCTACCTCAGAGCATTATTGTAAAAATAAAATAAACTGGCATATGTATACAAAAAGTAAGGTGGTTATCTGGGGATTGGAAGACACTTCCATAATATTTGTTAAGTGAATGGCATAGAGCAAATAAAAAAATTGACTCATTTTTCTTATTATTCTCTTATACGATCACTGTTCTCTCAGAGGAGTGCACTTCTCTGCCTGACTCACCCTTTAAGATACATCTCATATAGAAGCTCCACATGAAAGCCTTCCGTGATGCATGATTGTGAATATTCAATCCTTCTCTATTCTGTCACAGTCCTTTGTGAATTTCTCTTCATAGCTCTCACACTTCATTTCAGCATACTGCACATCTGATTGCTTTACTAGACTCTGAGAATCACTATTGCTAGAGCATATTTGTTCAGTGCTTACATTTCCACTGTTACCATGTGCCTGGAACAGATTAGACGTAACCATTTGCTTTTGAGTAGACCGACCCTAGAAACACCATACTGCATTCTAAACAACTAGTTTCTAATCATGGAATTAAGACACTAAGGTGGAACCATTTCAGACTGGGAGTCATTTTGAGGTTCACACTGAATCTATTTCATATCTAAACCTCAGATGAGGTATTTTTTGTAAATATAGGGTTAACAAACCTATTTATAAGTATTGTGTTAACACAGTGCTTCATGTACTCCTGATTTTTCTTCAAGTGTTTACCTGTAGGAAATAGAAATGTCCATGGCCATAGGGACATAGAATCAGACAAAGGTTTTCAAGTTATGTTAAGATAACTAATTGAAAATTATATGGACATAAGAATTAAATAAAAATTGGTTATTTCTAGAGATATAGATGTAACTAATAAAAAACAAAGATAAACAGATACTTGATGGCACATTTCTGGATTTCAACAATATTCCTTCAAAATAAGTGACACGAGATAATCACTGTGATATATGGTCCTGTCCAGTGAAGTTCTGGGCCCTAGGTCTAGACCCATTATTTGGGTTACCAGAGGCTAGGCACTTAACCTCTTTCTTTCCTAGTTTTTTCATCTGCAAAATAGGATTAAATAACACTCTTACCTACTCAAGTAATTCCTACTCTGTGAGTACAGAAAGAGATAAAGCAAGTATAAGTATTTTTATACTCTAAAACTCTATACAGGCCGGGCATGGTGGCTCACATCTGTAATCCCAGCACTTTGGGAGATTGAGGCAGGCAGTTCACTTGAGGTCAGGAGTTTGAGAGCAGCTTGGTCAACATGGTGAAACCCCGTCTCTACTAAAAATACAGAAATTACCCGGGTGTGGTGATAGGCACCTACAATCCCAGCTACTCAGGAGACTGAGGCTGGAGAATTGCTTGAACCCAGGAGGCAGAGATTGCAGTGAGCGGAGATCGTGCCGTTACACTCCAGCCTGGGCGAAAAGAGCAAAACTCCATCTCAAAAACAACAACAACAACAACAACCAAGAACTCTACAGAGTCACAGATACTGTGAAATACAGCAAGTCCCTGGGCCTTTGATGACTCTGTATATTAACAGAGAGCTCTCATTCAAGACCTTATCTATTGTCCAGCATTATTTGTCTACTACGGTATTCATCTTTTCAGGACCTAATCCAGCTGGAACTCTCACTTTTTTTTAATGGTTCTAGTTTTGATTTGTATACAGTTTCAGCAGCAAACTCTCTACAGGCCATACACTAGATTCATCTCCATTTGGCACCGAGGAACAAAAGAAAATCACCCTACCCAAATTGATGGGCAGCAAAATATTGCTTTTGATGAATCACTAACACAGTTTTATCTAGTGATAGTTTTGTCAACAAGAGACTATTGTTGCAAACCAAGTTATAACAGTTTTTAAATATTTTTTTATTGTAGCCTAATGAAGATTACTTAATTGCCTGTTTAAAGGACTAGGTGGAAAAATATGTGAACCACAGCTTTAAAGGCCTGTGAGCTTCGGGCACTCAGGGGCTATGTCATGTTCATCTCCTTGTCCCCATTGTTGGCTCCAAAACTCTGTTATTCAGCAAATGATAAACTGCTCCTAATGTCTAAGTCACAGTGTTGGATCTCAGGTGGTGCTGACTTACCTATGCCAACCTGAGAGGAGAAGAATGAGCAGCCGCTATAGGTCATTAACATGCCACCTGCATCGTTCACTTACCCACTAAATTGAGGTACAACCAGATGGAAAGAACACGGGTTTTTGGCACACGGGACCAGATACCTAAAGTATAGAACTCATTGCTAAACAATGGCTGGAAGCTTTGGGTAGATTCCCAGCCCTGAGCATTGTGTGGTGCATTGTTAAGACAGCTAAGTCTGCAGGGAAAAGAAAAAGGAAAAAAAAAAAAAAAAAAAGGCATGTTTTGAGGTCCTGGCTGTGCTATAAGTGGGACAAATTCTTACGATTTCTAGTGCTAATTGAGTGACCTTATACATACCATTTCCCCTCCTGGGGCTAAAGAAAGATCAGAGGGGATCAAAGAAATCAGTGATTTAAAAAGAAAAGAATAAAGAAAAAAAAAAAAAAACCTGAGACCCCAAAACAATTATTTGGCCTTTGGAGGTTTCTGTTTAATAATTTTAAATTGTCCCCAAAGTGCTGGTAAAAGACAATGCAACCAGGCAGGTTGTGCTTTGCTGCAATATAAACACCTTTGTTTCCGATGCCACACAGCAGGCTTGAGAGAAGCACTGATGTTGTATTTGCCCTTTGTACCTGTTTATGTTTGACACTTATTGACCAAATAATCAGGTTACCATTTTAGGAGTCTATCACTCTATAAACCACCTGGGTGACTTAGAACAAGTAACCGAATGTCTCCAAGCCCCAGTTTTCTCATTCCTCCCTTGGAGATGGTCATTATAATATCTGCCTACCTATGTCAGTGGTTATTATGATCAAAGGAGATCAATATGTGAGCATGCTTTGCAATCTTTAAGCAGGAAGAAATGTTCATTAGTGAGGAAGGATGAAACTTAAGCAGGAGCCCGGACTAGATAACTGCTAGACAAGGTCATACCTCTATTATGCAGTTACAGTATTTGATAATAAAATGTCTTCAATAATCAGGAAAATTAAAATAAATGGGGGCCTCAATTACATCTAGAAAGATATTCAAGAAGATAGACTCTCATTAGAGGAGAAGTCTGTGGCAAGAGGCAAACAACTCCAAGATTGGTTTCCTAACTGGTTGTGAAATTGCCTCCGTTTATCCCGTAAGCAGACCTCCACCTGAGTGGATTTCTTTAAGAGAGGTTATATAGGTGAAATATCCTTATGCCTGGCAGCATATTCTTTAGAAATAGTCTCCTTTAAATTGCCGTGGAGAGAACCACCAAAAGATGCAGAGAGCAGTTTGTGTCACAAATGTTAAGCTATAATCTTACTTTCAAATTTAACCTAGTTTTCTTTGGGAGGCTGAGGCGGGTGGATCACCTGAGGTCAGGAGTTCAAGACCAGCCTGGCCGACATGGCGAAATGCTATCTCTACTAAAAAATAAAAATAAATAAAAAAAATAGCCAGGTGTGGTGGTGGGTGCCTCTAATCCCAGCTACTCACGAGACTGAGGCACGGAGAGAATTGCTTGAACCTGGGAGGCAGAGGTTGCAGTGAGCCAAGATCATGCCACTGCATTCCAGCTTGGGCGATAGAGTGAGACTCCATCTAACAAATAATAATAAAAAATAACAAATTTAACCTAGTTTTATTTAACTCCCCTTGGTTTTTTGTTTTTTGTTTTTTGTTTTTTGAGACGGAGTCTCCCTCTGTCGCCCAGGCTGGAGTGCAGTGGCCGGATCTCAGCTCCCTGCAAGCTCCGCCTCCCGGGTTCACGCCATTCTCCTGCCTCAGCCTCCCGAGTAGCTGGGACCACAGGCGCCGGCCACCACGCCCGGCTAGTTTTTTTTTTTTTTTTTTTTTTTAAGTAGAGATGGGGTTTCACCGTGTTAGCCAGGATGGTATCAATCTCCTGACCTCGTGATCCGCCCGTCTCGGCCTCCCAAAGCGCTGGGATTACAGGCTTGACCACCGCGCCCGGCCTCTCCCCTTGATTTTATTCATTGAGTAGTGATGATGATGGCAAGACCGGGGAAATGATAGGAACTTACTTTAACTGATTACTTCTTTTTGTGCCAGGGACTCTGCACAGCTCTTCAGCATTTCACAAAGTATCCCAATGATCCTGGAAGTTCAGTAATGCATTATCCCTACTTTACAGATGATTCAACTGAGGTGCATTGATGTTAGTAGTTTGCTCAAAGTCACATGGATGGCCAATGGCAGTGCCAAGACAGAAATGGAATGCCTTTGCAAAATTAAGCAGCGTATTTGAAATTATTGTTAGCTGCTTCTTTTACATGTTTAATAAAATTATGATGGTATGAAAACACATTTTAGGCAGCAGCCAATGAACTTCAATATAATGACAATTACCATCCCGATTTGGTACAGAAGCCTCCAGCTTCAGGTGCTCTTTTAATATTCCATATGCTAGTCGATTTTGTTTACCACATGCATAGTTATAAACAGTCAGTGCACAAGTTGTTGACTGACCTAAATATTTACACTGTCACATGTTAAAATCTCAGTGCTTTTCTCCAATTCTGTGAGATTAATTGACTACTAGCCAATGAAATAAATTGAGTTTTTACTATTCTTCTGATAAACTTAAGCTAATTTCTATCAAAGAGAAGTTTCTTGAAAATGAGGACTGGAATAAAAGCTTCTGTGGCTTGTTCGCAGCCTCATTGACTGGAAGAATTGTGTCTCTTGGTGGGTAACTGTGCATGGGGGTGCTAAGGACTGCTTGGAGTCTGATAAGTGGGAAAATGGCATTCCGTGTCTGGGAACCTCTATTCCTTAAACCTTTTCTGTTTAGTTAGAAGGAAGGATGTCACATTTTATCCTCACTTAAAGAGCCATGAAATGATTGAAAATAGTGTTTTAATTTTACAACTTAGGAGCAATAAATAATTTTGAGTCCCTGGCTGTCACTGTCAGTTATTATTCAACTTAATATTGTTGAAGTTTGGATAAGGACATGTGATTCTCTCTTCTCAGTATTAGTTCTATTGCTTGGCAGTTAATTACCTGCTACTTTGACTCCCTCTCCCACCACCAAGAAATCATAAAAACAGAAAAAATAGCAGTGTCTTTCTCTGAGAAGTTTACTTTTGTCTCATGGATTGGTTTCTCTGACAGTTATTTATTTGAGAGGGCTCCTCTTCGTGTTCCTACTATGCAGAAGTTAAGCATGCAACCTCGGTCTTCATGTTCACAAGTTGAAATGGGTGCGTGCTTCTTTTACAGTTATGTCCAATTTGCTAACTGAAAGTAGAGTATGCCTTTCTCCTAGGGGTTTTCAAATTTGTAGGATGATTTACATTTATTAGCTTCTGAAGTAAGGAAGATTTCTCTTACAAAAATAAATCACTCCATTTTTTTTTTTGTTAAATTGAATCTACTTTGTTCCCCACCCAATGTTGATGCAATAAGGAGGATTTTATTTGTTCGATTACTTTTTAATTCTTGCATCTGATTTGGAATATCACATCATTCTGTCTGCCCTTTCGGTCTTGTTTTATTTGAACCTTTCAGCCCAATAGTCAGCTTTGCTGAGGCTACAAAGAAATGCAATGACACCAAAATATGAGAGAGAATAACTAAGCTGGACATTTCACAAGGCTGCTGATCTGAGAAAATACAATTTTAGCAAGTTCTAATCTATGTCCCGAAACAATCTTAAGTTGAAAATATTGAGAGAAATATGAGTAGGAGACAATGTTTTGTCTAATTTTTTCAGACTTCAAATTAGTGAATTGAAATCATGTTAAACATTTGCATTTTCAGTTCACAGGCAGATTTCTAGATTTTAATATATAACAAAGACAAACCACTTTAGCAATTACTTTTGCTTACACTGTAGTTTTTGAGAACATTGGAGTTGTTTCCATATTTTCCATTATCCCTGAGTTTTTCAGTGAATTTTGCAATCTTTACATATTCTTTCTATTGAAAAGGGGTAACTTGTTTGTCCTTCAATTCAGTTTTCAAAGACATCTGAATATTTGAAATCCATTTCTCTTTCTCCATTTTTTTATGTCATCCTTTCTGTGTTTTCTTTTTAAGCAAAGATAACCTTTTGATTTTGTTGTTTATTTTTTGAAAACTATGTTTCAATTATGAAACAGAGATAGGAAATAATAATCTGATAAATGTCCAAAACTATCATTATATAGCATAACATTCAGTAAACACTGGTAGGAGTGCTGGCTTACATTGCAGAAAGACCTGCAGAGACCCAAATGTTGAAGCATTGAGAAGGCTGAATATATTGGTCTGAATACATAGAATTCTTCCCTAAAAAATGAGGGGACAAGTACTTTTTTTTTTTCCGTTTTCATCACTAATTTACTTATAAAGGAAAGAAAATTTGAGTTTTTGTGGACTCTTGTTTTATTACACTCATACAAAACTTTTTTTTTCCAGATATTTCACAAGAAAGAAGGTGTTTAGTTTGTCCACAAAGAACCTCTGGTTTGCTGCAATTTCTGGTTTTAGTAGTTCTTATCCCTATTGTCTATTCCAAAATGCTGTCAGTACAGTTTCTCCAGCCCCATTTATCATCCTGAAGAGTAGTACCTCTTTACTCGCTCACTTTCAAATACCTGAGTTTGCTAATGTGGCAGCTCTCCACATTACAAAAGACCCTGGTAGGCTCCCTAGAGAAGGCAATTATCTATTATGCTTAGGGGACACAAAAGTAGCTCACGCAGGGAAGTGCCTACATACTCTGTTCATGCTGGGGCTGACCTAAATCAATTTTAGATGCCTATAAATACAAATTGAGCTCTGTATATAAGGTTAAAGCTGCCACATTTTTATTAAAGAATTATCCTTCCAGGATAACTGCAAATATTGAACAATTTTCATGGTGATTACTAATGTTCAAAGGAATCCAAAATAAAAAATAGAAATGACACCTATTTTGGAGTATCTTACTTCCACTTCCATTCACTGTTACGTATTCACTCTTTATTGTAGACCGTATGTCTGTCTTTGGTTTGGTTCTTTCAGTCTTATGATGTGTTGTTAAACTGTTATAAACTGTGTAGAGGATGTGATGATTAAATATAGAATACAAACAAAACTAATAATTTGAACGGTATTATTTAGAGAAAGAGATAGAACCTGTGTAAACATATATATATATACACACACACATATATATATAAATTTTTTTTTTTTTTTTTTTTTTTTTTTTTGAGACGGAGTCTGGATATCTGTATCCCAGGCTGGAGTGCAGTGGCGTGACTTTGGCTCACTGCAACCTCCACCTCCTAGGTTCAAGCAATTCTGCCTCAGCCTCCCGAGTAGCTGGGATTACAGGTGCCGGCCATCACGCCCAGCTAGATTTTTGTATTTTTAGTAGAGGCAGGTTTTCACCATGTTGGCCAGGCTGGTTTTGAACTCCTGATCTCAGGTGATCTGCCTACCTTGGCCTCCCAAAGTGCTGGGATTGCAGGTGTGAGCCACCACACCCAGCCCTCCTGTGTAAACATATTAAACGATAAGGCGCTCACTACTTTCTGAGCTGTACAACAGGAACAATTGCTGAAAAGAATGGTACCTGAACCTGTATTATGTGACTATTGTCCTTTTGTGTCCTATGATGGGTAGGGCTTGGTCTGGGCCTTCCAGACACTAATACCCTGGGGTAGGGTGTAGGCAATTAGTAATGAATTGCCCTGATGTATCTAACATGTTGTAGTAGTGGCAATTATTGCTCCATTTAATTAGATGAGTAATTCAGACATTAATACAAAGTTTTAGAACTAGCAACAATCATTTATATTATCCTTTCTCAATTATTCCTAAACTCAATTAATAGTTTAGGAATTTTCAGTCTGTGGCTGGTTGGTGAGATGAGGTGAGGCCAATGAAACTCCTTGGCCCAAGGGATTAGAGATTTGAAATGTTTATTATGTAAGTGGCATTGTTAGAAAACACTAGGCATTATGCCAAAATTACAATTATGGGTTAGTGTTATGGACTGAATTGTGTCCACAAAACAAACAAACCAACATAAAAAACAACATATGTTGGCCAGGTGCAGTCGCTCATATCTGTAATCCCAGCACTTTGGGAGGAGGTCAGGAGTTCAAGACCAGCCTGGTCAACATGGTGAAACCCCGTCTCTACTAAAAATACAAAAATTAACTGGGCATGGTGGTGGGCACCTCCAATCCCAGCTACTTGGGAGGCTGAGGCAGGAGAATTGCTTGAACCTGGGAGGCAGAGGTTGCATTGAGCCAAGACTGTGCCACGGCACTCCAGCCCGTGTGACAGAACAAGACTCCAGCTCAAAAAAATTAACAAAACAAAACAAAACAAAAACAACATCTGTTGAAGTCCTAAACCCTACTACCTGTGAATGTGAGGTTATTTGCAGATAGGGTCCTGGCAGATGTAATCAAGCTAAGATAGGTGTTGGGGTAGACACTAATTTAAGTTGACTGGTGTCCTTATAAGAGCAGAAAACACCACCTGGCAATAGAGATACAGTGAGAAGATGGCAATGGGAAGATGGAGGCAGAGCTGGAGTGCTACAGCCACAAGACAAGAAACAACTGGGACCACCAGAAGCTAGAAGAGGCCAGGAAGGATCTGAGAGATCGTGGTCCTGCCAACACCTTGAGTTAGTAGATTTTAGACTTCTAAACTCCACAATTCTGAACCAATAAACTTCTACTGTTTTAACCCACCCGGTTTGTGGTACATTACTATAGCAGCCTAGGGAACTAATGGAGTTAGAAACCTTTTCATAATTATTTTGACTTACTAAAATTCTACGTGTCACAAAATATTCACAAATTGGTTCAAAGAAGTTGATCAGAATGATGATATACATAGCCAGTGATTAGATTCAATTAATAAACTATAAATGAGAATTATTGTTACTAATGACTCATCTGGGAAGAACTATTAAGGTAATTTAAAGAACATACTTTATATTTAGAGAAATTACCTAAATAGTCAATTCAATTCACTCAATAGTTTTCTTACATTTACTATTTCCCAGGAACTGTAGCAAAAACAAGGATACAAAGATAAAAGAAGACATCATAAAAGTTGGTTCCCTATGAAATAATAACCAGGTATTTTCTATTTTCTTTTAGAATTCTTGTGTGAAACTTCAGAATTCTCTACAGGCTATTGCATTTTTCCCCAATGCTCAGGTCTTATAGTAGCGTGCTTGCCAGACAGGGGGCCCCCATTGAATTTAATTTATTGAGTTTATTTATTTATTTATTTATGTAGTACTGGTATGTCCTGTGCACTCGATGGGACATACTTATGCTAAAAAAGTTGTTTTTGGAATTCAAATGTTACTACCTGACCCATATTTTCATTTGCTAGATGTTGCAGCCTGGGTAGTAGTGAAAGTCATATAGCGAAAGTCATATGCAAGATATCAAAGATGAGAAACTAAAGAATCATCACTTGGAAGTGGCTACATTCCTACAGTCTCTCTTACTTATTGCCAATTTGCTATCTCAAGGGGTTTATAACAATTTTCAGTCAACTGTAGTACTTAAGTCTTAGGAATAGTTTGGTGATTAAATGAGATAGTACATTGTAAGTGTTAGAACAGTTACTGTTGAGTAGTTAGGGCCCTGTGACTGTTTCTTTTTTTTTTTTTTTTTCCCCAAAATCTAGTGTAATGCTTAGTAGAGCATTTTCATGTATTTTGAACGAGGATACAAGAGATGGCCACATGGGTACATTTGCTAACAACATCTAATCTATTTGTCAACACTGAAGGACAGATGTTTGAAAAAAGATGGGTTTTGTTTTGTTCTGTTTGGTTTTGATCACTTTGTAAGATTCCAGTTCAGTGCCTGATGAGCCTCTGACTTTAGAAGCATGCTGTTAAATCTAGACTTTTTGTTTTGTTTTGTTTTGTTTTAAGACAGAGCCTTGCTCTGTCACCAGGCTGCAGTGCAGTGGTGAGATCTCTGCTCACCGCAACCTCTGACTCCCTGGTTCAAGCAGTTCTCCTGTCTCAGCCTCCCGAGTAGCTGGGATTACAGGCACCTGCCACCACACCCAGCTAATTTTTGTATTTTCAGTAGAGACAGTGTTTCACTGTGTTAGCCAGGATGGTCTCGATCTCCTGACATTGTGATCCACCTGCCTTGGCCTCCCAAAGTGCTGGGATTACAGGTGTGAGCCACCGTGCCTGGTCTAAATCTAGACTTTTATGTGTCCAGTGTATTAGTTCTTTGGACTGCTGAAACAAAGCATCACAGATTGGGTCACTTTAAACAACAAAATGTATTCTCTCATAGTGTGGAGGTTAAAGTCTGCAACCCAGACGTCGGCAGGCAGGATTGATTTTTTTCTGGAGCTTCTGAGGGACTCTGTTCCCGGCCTTTCTCCTGTCTTCCGGCGGTTGCTGGCAGTCCTTCCTGTGCCTTCACTTGCAGGCTCATCACTCCAGTCTCAGCCTCCATGCTCACTCACATGGTGGTCTCCTCATTGTGTATGTCTGTGTCTCTTCTTACAAGGACACCGGTCATATAGGATTAGGGTCTGCCCGAATCCAGTATGACCTCATTTAGCTTCATTACATCTACAAAGACCCTATTTCCACACAAGGTTTCATTCACAGATGCTGACAACTAGTAAAACAGCCTTTGCAAAAATTATAACAGAAAATTATGGCAGTGAAAGAGAGCTGATGTAACCAACTCTCTATCTTGCTTTTAGCCTTCAAACTGCCCTTAATTATTCCTGAGTTTGGGACCAGCTAATTTGGGGAGACATTTAGTTTATAGTTTAAATGATAATAGCCCTTCTCAACCACCTTTGTAAAGTTAATGAGAGACTACCAGGTTTAAAAGGATGAGAGGAACTTAAATTCTGCTACGGTGTAGACATAAAGGATTATCCACCATTATTTCAAAGGTCACAAGATATGCAACTTCTGTAATTACTCTTGCAGATAACATCACTATTTGTAGAACCTAAGATTGGCTTTTCCAGATGTCTTTTCAGGTTTTTTTGCACACACATCTGATGATGGATGGCTCCACCTGGACCCACTAATCATTCCAGTGGTCCCACCCAGAAGGGACTCAGCATGCAGGAGGACCATTTTCCATTCCCTTATGATTGCACCCCCAACCAATTAGCAGCAAGCACCCATTGCCAGGTCACACCCTTTCTTCCACCAAATTATCCTTGAAAAACCCTAGCCTCTGAATTTTGGGGAAGACTGATTTGAGTAATAATAAAATTTCTGTCTTCCGTTCAGCCAGCTCTGCATGAATTAAGCTCTTTATTGCAATTCCCCTGTCTTGATAAATTGGCTCTATTTGGGCAGCAGACAAAATGAATGAATTGGTCAGCTGTACTAGGCTTTCAACATACTTTGGGTGGACAAATAAGGACCAGTGGCTATACTTCAGGGGTATTTTGAAAGCCTTAACAATTGCATTGTATATTAATAGATAGGCATCTTTTTTTAACATTTAAGGTATTCTATACAGTGTATCATTGGTATAGAGAAACAAAGAAAGGTTTTATTTCAAAAAAGAGCATTTTCCTCAACATCTCTAGAACACACATTTAGAAACTAGGGAAACAATATCTAGGTAACAATACATGAATACTGTATTTAAACACTTTATGATTTGATTGTAAAACAAATTTCAGAGTCTAGAATTCCCAATGCATTGGGAAGTAAATAATGGGGGTAAACAAAATAAGATTGATAAGAGAATGATTTTTTTTTTTTTCTTTTAGCTTCCCTTATTTTGGGGCCTTCATCTCTGCATTCCAAATTACTTCATTATTTTTAAAGTGCCATTCAATTTTCCATTGTATAACCAGTGTTTGCTAAGCAATTATGCAAATTTTCTTGTTTAGGTGGGCAATTAGATGAACTGAATACTAAGATATTTGAAGCTAATATTCTTGCATGAAAATCTAAATTTTCTCATTTTCCAATGAAATGTCAATAAATTTTACTTAGCTATGCAATTAAATAAATGCCAACACTTAGATTATTAGTATTCTTAACATTAACAAATTTCACTAATACTTCCAAAATTAGAGTGGTGTGAAAAGAGCAGTGTTGGATTGTGAATGACCTCATTTTACAGTTTACTCATCTATAAATGAACATTAAGTACCTAATAATAATGCCATTGTCATGTTTAAATACTTTATATTAGTAAAGAAGCTATAACATTTTCCATGGCATATATTCAAAATATATTATTTCTTTTTTCTTCTCCATTTTAAAAAATAAACCACGCAGACATGCCCATTAAATATAACCTGATACATTTACTTGCTTGGTTTTGCTTTTATTTTTTCTTGCCGGGGAATTACAGGGATAAGCAAGAGATTGATTTTTGCTTTTTTTTCTGTTGAAGTTATAAATGCTTGAATTTGGAATTATTTTGTAATTCTAGTTGATAGGTGAAGGAACATTTACTATAGGAAACATATGGCCCTATAAACCAGTATCAGCAGTTTTCAGGTGATCAATAAAATAAATACGAGATATCCCCATGATACCGCTGTTGTCCAATAAACGATTCGCTGTTACACAGTGTCCTTTGCATTGTGTAGGATAAAACGACAGATTATGTACACCCATGTTGGTAATTTCCAGGAAACAATTGACTCACTGAAGCTTACGTGGTGTACTTGGAATATAAATGCACATACTAATGGAGCCGATTTTATCATTCTTAAAGCATAATCAAAGTCAATAATTTACTACCACTGAGGAGAATGATGCTTTAGATCCCAGCGCACTTACCACAGGAAGGATACAGGGATGAGGTCATTTGTAAGCCACATCCAGAAGTTGGTGAGATGATTTCTGTGTTCCTCACCTAAGAAATTTAACACCAGCACTTATCCACACACACTAAACCAAATAATTTGGATAGCTTTGTTGTTATTCATGTACATGTTTCCCAGTGGCCGGCTATTTTCACTATCAGGCTGACTAACTGCAGATCATTAACATACAGAGTCATGTTTTTCAGGACGTTTTGGTATTATGTAAGAACATTCTCAAATCTATAATGACAAGCTCTACCCAGTAATATCTATGGAAGCATATATGTAATTGTTAGTAGAAGAAATATCTGAAGACGATGTTATTCACTCTGTGAATACGTAGGTCAGGATCTTAAGAAAATGCTCATTGTAAACATTTCTTTTTTAGACAGGGAGATGTCCCTGATGTTCCCCCTAGATGTCCGTTGAAGCAGTCACGGGAGATTTTATTTAGGCCACCTAGCATTTTGCTGAGCATTGTGGTTGTCAGAAAAAGATAAAGCACCTGCTGTTATGTTTGTTGTTCACTAAGTAGAGAAGGGGGCCAATGGCTAAACCGACGATTTCAACCCACGGTGGCAAAGAGCATCACGAGCATGCTCGGGAAGCACGCTGGGCAGGCGGGCCCCCAACCGAACCTGCAAAGGTGGACGAGATCTTTCTGGGGAGACGGTATCTACATTGAGTTGTACAAGATGAATACGATTTAGTTGAGTGGCATGTTGTTTCAGGTAGAGGGTTCGTCTTGAGAAAATGCACAGAATAATAATAGGGGTCTGAAGAGGAAGATAAGAGTGATATGGTCTGACCAGGTCTCTCAAGATAAGTAGCTGTAATGAGGGAGTGGGAAGGTCATGGAAAGCTTGGATGACTTGCAAGTGAGTTTCACCCTTATCAGATACGCAGCGGGGAGGCCTTGATGTGTATTGCAAATAATGTGAGCTGGTTTTGTCATTTGCACTTACTGGTTTTTTCTTGTTTGTTAGATATCTGTATCTTCCAGAAGTCACTGCCGACTTGTTAACTGGCTTACTCGTGGTAATCATTTCACAATGGATACCTGTATCAAAACATCAGGTTGTACACTGTAAATATACACAATTTAATATACACAATTTTTAGGCTGGAGAAGAAAAACAACAGCCTTTGTCCAAATTCCATTACACATTAAAACACTTAATAACAAGTAGGAAAAAAGCACAATCTGTTATGTGAGTTGAATAAAATCCTCAGCTTTCTGTCCTTTTAGACAGTCTACCATGATCTTAAATGAAAGGCTTAAGTTCAAATGTGACCATATTCCAGAAGCAGTACTGTGCTATCAGGTCACAACCAGGCAGGAGTAGGCTGTCTACCATAGAAGGGGATGGCCTCTTAGTGCCAGGTCGTCATTCTCAGTGTAGCTATATATAGTATAGATCAACTGGCTTTGGTGTCTTCTTAAACTCTGTTCAGAAAAATGTAGAGTTGCCTACTCAATCTTGTAAACTTGACCACAAGTGTCGAATACCATTCATTTCAACAGTGAAAAACCATTTCCATTATGATGTAGGAAAACCCTCTGGGGCTGATCCAAGCGGAACGCAGTTGAAGTACTACACTTGCTCATTTCAGGAAGGTGGGCTTCTGATGAGTCTTTCCATTGCTGACTAAGCCCCAACACAGCAAACCTGTTCTTCATTAGGGCTCCTCAGACAGCAACTCACCACCTCCAGGGAGTAGCTTAAAACAGCAGACCCGTACATATACACTGTTGAGACAAAAGTCTTTTCAATTAAAATATAGGCATGATCGCAGTGAGTTTTAAACAAGAGATTCATATAAGCAGATTCTGATTTTTGAAAGACCACAGGAAAAGCAGAATGGAAGTGTCAATTTGAGAAAGGCAAGAGGATGTACACAGGTTAGTTAGGAGGTTACTGAAGCAGTCAGTGCTAAACTATTTGTACTAAGAAAAAGAAGAACTTAAGAGAAATGCACATTTATACTGTTGTGTCAAACTCCAAATGGAAATTGTGTTAAACAATAACTAATATAGATGAGTAATTTTCAATATATGTATATATACTTATTTTTATTTCTACCAGATGTGTGTATTAAATATACATATAGATATAGATGTAATAAAACACAGGCCAGACTTTATTAAATTACTATCCCTTCTGATCACAGCCCAGAGATCCATTATACCAGTTTGATTTTTCTTATCTCTTTATTGTTTACATCCATTTTCTCTGCAAAATGTGAAAGGAGCTACCTTTCTAAAACCGTCGGAAAGATTTTCACCTTGAAAATAACAAAAAATGGACAGCTTGTAAATCGAATCAAAGCTCTAATACGTTTTGACCAGTTACATAGTTTTTAAAAGGTGAGGGACAGTAGAGCTAATTTAACATGCTAACAAGTTTTTAGGTAATCAGTTTTAACAATTAGATGATTAATAGCTGGGGAGTTAATCATCCCCAGTCACAAAAGAATGGCTCTGCTGCTGCTTCATACACAATTAATTGTGAGCCAGCAACATCTTGCCATTATCTACTGTGTCTGAACAGCTATTAAGTTGAGGTTTCCTTTATCATCTGATGATATAATTTGATTGTTTCCCTTAAAACTCATTCCTAACCAAAAATCAAAAGAAACATTCTGAGACTTTGATGATGAGAATAATATATCTAACATTTAAAATAAACGCATTTTATAACTTGGTGATGAACTCAGTTTGCTCTCTTTCCCTACTCCAATAAAGATTATTGGTTCTGAAACTAGGTTTAACATTTAATATCGCATTAACTTTCATTGTCATTTAATTGCTCCATGTCCCCCTTGTTTTCCCATAGATTTTAAGCCCCTGGACCTTGGACATATTTTTCACTTTCTCCTCCCATTTTATAACATTGTACACATCCAATAAATATCCACAATATAGTTGAACAGAATTGAGATTATGACGTGTTATCTCAGTAACTTGATAGGCTTGTAATTATACAATATGCCCTAAAGTATTGAATTATATCATCTCTACCCCCTTTTATTTTCTTTTACCTGATGTATTTCTTATTTATAACTAATGTTTATTAATATGTAAATATGCCCCATTCTTTCTTCCTGACCACAACATATATATACAAGGACTGTGGTTTCTGTTTTATTTACATTTGTGACCAGTTTCTCGAATGAGTGACTAAATAATTCAGTGAATAGAATTCCTACTCTCTGTGTCATTGACTTAGTGACTTTAATTCTCTCACTTAGTGTATTTTTACTTGTCATCCTTGTTTTTATTTCCACCACTTCCCATTCCTAATGATGCCTTCTATTCTATACCTTAATTTTAGATGGTTACCACATTGACGAGTAATAATCAATTCTTTTTATTTTCAATGAATGCAACATTAGCTTCCATTTTCAAAGGAACTTTGAATAATTTTATATCCACAGAAAACAAACCAGGACTGTGCTAAAATTTCAGGAGCCTAGTGTTTATTGTGTTCAGAAACTCATGACACTTTCCAGCTCGAAGTGATTTAAGAGACCATCTAGTACAAACTTTTATCTTACAGATGAGAAAACTGAGCATTGAGCGGGTTAAATGATGTACCAAAGGTCAAATCACTAGTGAGTGGTAACAGACTGAAATCAAAGTCCACTAGGCCTGGCCGTGTCCAGATTATACAAGCGCCTCATGGTATCTAAGCTACAAAATCAGGATGGGGGATGAGGGGAGAGTCTTGCTGGTGTCTCACAGTGCAGCTGGATGACAAGTTAGGAGCAACAGCAGGACAGAGGCACCAGAGTTGCTAGGCTATGAAACACATCACATGGAACCATGGAATCACATGGAACCATGGAATCACATGCACTATTTTATGTTATTTATTTATTTATTTTATTTTTATTTATTTTTTATTTTAATATTTGCTTAAATGTTTTTTATTTCCATCAAGTTGCTCATTTCAGTGTTTAATGAATATTTAGGGAACAGAGTCCAAGATCTGCCTTCAAAGACCTAAGCAGCAGAGTGAGACGAAATCAAGAAACCTTTCATAAATTTAAAAACTGATCTGCAGGCTGTGGATACAACTCACAATATCAGATTGGCAGCCTGAAAATTAGTATCTCCAATTGAGGAATACATGAAAATCTTAAACTGAGGTTGTTCAAGAAACTTAAACAGCACAGATAGAAGTGTGTTTGTAAAGTATAAAACTATTTGTGCTTGGGATTTAATTTATTTAACACTTTCCAAAATTCCTTTAGGGCACAAGTTTTGTTCTGCACACCATTGAAATTCTGCCTAAAACACAGTGCCTAGAACCCGGAAAATATTCAATAATTTGTTGAAAAAATATACTCATGTATATTCCTTAGTTTTTATTTGTCAATAGTTATTTGATATTTAGTAATAATTACATTTTTGTCTTTTTATATATGTATCTAAGCATTCAAAATGATAGAGAATAGAGTGATATTTAATGCTAACTGCCCATCCCAAATTACACAATTATTCCCAGTGAGTAACTGTCATATACTAAGGAATTAATCTGTAGATTCAGACAGAGCACAGTGGCCAAGATTCACCAATAGATTCCTAGTTTTTTCCTTATACACATTTAACATCAGAATTTGAACATCATAGAAGTTTCAAAACAATTTGTAGAAGTTGCCTAAAATCTGTTTCAGATCTCCTGTAATATAAATTTTATTATTTTGACCCAGAAAAGCAAATATCATTTTTATTTATAGAGCTGATGACATAAAAGCTTATTATACAAAAACTTGCATTTCTCATTTCCTAAAACTCGTTTTCTCTTCACATGTTATGACTTTGTTTCAACTTACCATAAATTCATCTTGCTGTTCCAGTTAAACTTGAAATTTATCGTGTACTCCTTGCTGCTAACCAGTAAGTCAGTGAGGAAAATATTGTATGTCAGATACTTTTCCCAACTCTATTTTCCTCTCTTGTTGGAATTGCCTTCTTCATTTTTTTGTATGTTATATATGATATTCTATGTCATTTTTAAAGAAGAGAGATAACTTCAATGCATTTATAATTTAAAGGTTTACTCATGTTGTTCTACTTTTCCAGATGATAGATGTTGAACCATTCTTTAAAACTGATTGGGCTATCATACCAACAGAAATACAGTTGTCCTTCATTATCCGTGGAGGAATTGGTTTCATGACCCCATAGATAACAAGATTCAAAATCCAAGACTGGATACTTGAGTTCTTTATTTTAAATGGCACAGTATTTGCTATAAACTGCGCACATCTTCCTGTATATTTTATTTTATTATTATTATTTTTTGTGACAGAGTCTGGCTCTGTCGCCCAGGCTGGAGTGCAGTGGCACAATCTCGGCTCACTGCAAGCTCCGCCTCCCGGGTTCACGCCATTCTCCTGCCTCAGCCTCCCGAGTAGCTGGGACTACAGGCGCCCGCCACCATGCCTGGCTAATTTTTTGTATTTTTAGTAGAGATGGGGTTTCACCGTGGTCTCGATCTCCTGAATTTGTGATCCGCCCGCCTCGGCCTCCCAAAGTGCTGGGATTACAGGCGTGAGCCACCATGCCCGGCTGTTCCTGTATATTTTAACTCATCTTTAGATTACTTATAATACCTAATACAATGTAGGTGCTGTACTGATGGTTGCTAGACTGTTTTTCTATTTGCATTATTTTTTATTATTGTGATTTTAATGGTTTTGTATATTCAAATATTTATTTTCAATCTGCAGTTGGTTGCATCCCCAAGGATACAGGGTGAAAGTGTGACTGTATGTGTATAAAAGAAACTACATTTTCAAAAGTTGATATTCTAATCATAAAAAATATATGCTACACTAATATATCATCATAGACCACTAATAGAAAAGACATTAATTGGGATTGAGAATGGAAATTCTATACTGTCTGAAAAGTCTCTGATGGGCTAAACAGACTGATTTTGCTAAGAGCTACTCTTTCAAGAACCCATGGGAAATGGGTGCTTATTCAGTTTAGTCAAACATTCAGGAATCCAGACCCTTAGTGATTTGGAACTGTGACAGTTACAAACTTGACCAATGTCAAATTTACCTATTTCCCATCAAAATAAGTATTTACATAGGAAATAAATCATAAAAACAGAATATCTGGGCATAAAGCATTATTCTTTTCAGTTGTCATTTTATTTTTGCTTGCTTATTTATTATTTATAGTGTTTTGTAGTTAAATGCAAAAAACAAAAACCCCAAAAATAAAATATATACATTTAAATTCATTTTAAAATTTAAATTTTAAGCTATGTTTTAAAAATCTAACCTTAGATTTTGAAATAAATCAGACTATTTTGCTAATTTGCTTGAACTAGTACAGTTTCATATTATAATAAGATTAAGTGACATTTACTTAGTTTGACTACCCTTTCCTATAGCGAATAAATTGACATTTAAAAAGTTGCTGCTTGCTGGTACTTAAGATTGACTGATGAGGATGTGTAGTCATGGAGGAATAGCTAGGACTGAGAAAGAAATATAAATGAGGAAAAGGAAGAGAGAAAAGGAGCCAGACAAGACTTGAGAGATGAGAGAAAGGAAATACTGTTTGAGGGTAGAAATAGGATAAATGAAGTCACAGAGAAGAGGCTTTCATTTCCACATCTGTTACTTGATCATGTCCATGGTATGAGAGTTTCATATCTTTTTCTGTGTTTGCAGTCTGAATGCGCAAGTATTCTCTGTAAGATATAGACCCCATCTCCTTGCCCTCTCTTCATTTAGCATTTATTTTCAAGATGCTGGCTACATTGGTACATTTATTTCTTACAGATATTTAATGAGTCAGTTCACATGTAACTGGTGTTCCCTTGCTTAAAATAATAATAATAATAAAGATGCTGGTAGTTTGGACCTATGATTTTGGTCACAAAATAAAAGATGTTTTGCTATTACACCGTAGTACTAAAAGGTGAGGTACAATAGGTGAGACAAATTCATAGGATGGCAGGAGCTTAGTTTTTCCTGTGTTTGACCCCAACTGGAGAAATGTGTATTACTATTTTTCAGCACTGGGTAACTATATACTGTTGAGCTGTTTTATTAATATAAATATATAGAAAGTTAAAATCATTTTCAAGAAGCATATTAGGAATTCACCTAATGGGAGTGACTGGGAAAAAGGAAATGCACAGAATTTAGTGTAAATAAATCCCAAATAATAACAATTAAAAAAGCATAAAGTATATCTGAAGATTTATGTTCAGCAACCTAGTTCAAAATCTGTAGGACGGAATGACGGTATTATGAACACAAAATTATCTTATGTGAAGTTCTAGAACTAACTGATTATAGGTGTTACAGAAAATTTAGACAACGCAGATTCTGGGGAAATCAACATCTCCTACATAAAGGGAATAGGTTAAAATGTGGGATGGTATAAAGGTAAGAGGTCTGAACCAATATTTTAAATGACATAATGCAAGATATACTAATATTAGATTCTAAATATGTTTAAATATTTGTGATATGACTTGTACCTGAACAAATGAATTTTGAGTATGCTTCATAATTCCGAAACTCTGCCATTACTTAATGATGCTAAAATATGCATAATATCCTCTCCTCAAGGAATCTCAATGTGTTTTCCAAAATTAAAACTGTGTCCAAATTGAGTTTTCCAAAACCCTTAATTTTGTGTAATGCTGTTATCTTTCACCTCTGGAGTGTTCACAAAATCTATTTTTATTTTCTGAAGGAGTACAGGGTGTATATATTAAACACAGCTAAATGAACCGAGAAAGAAATCCAGATGTTTAACCATGAAATCTAAATTTGAAACAGTCTTTCGAAAATATGCTGAAATGTTTTCAAAATATCATGATGATCAAAACAAATTGTTATTGGAATGACCTTCACGGTAAGCAGTATTAACAATCTGGTATTATACAGAAAGCATACATCTTTTCCTAAAAAATCTTTTTAATTTTACCATTGAGTGATAAATACAAATTCCTGAAAATACTATTCTTACCAGAAAACCAGTTAATATGGTGTCACATTGGAGCTTTTAAAAACTTAGTTTGTGGCTAGGCACGGTGGCTCATGCCTGTAATCCCAGCACTTTGGGAGGCCGAGGCAGGCGGATCACGAGGTCAGGAGATTGAGACCATCCTGGCTAACACGGTGAAACCCCGTCTCTACTAAAAATACATAAAAATTAGCCGGGCGAGGTGGTGGGCGCCTGTAGTCCCAGCTACTCGGGAGGCTGAGGCAGGAGAATGGCGTGAACCCGGGAGGCGGAGCTTGCAGTGAGCCGAGATCGCGCCACTGCACTCCAGCCTGGGCGACAGAGCGAGACTCCGTCTTAACAAACAAACAAACAAAACCTTAGTTTGAAATATGTATATATACATGTATGTATTTAAATGTACATTGTGGCAATACACCTCTACCTTCTCTGTATTACTTATCTATGTTTATAGCTATTTATATATGTATATATATGCATACATATGTGTAGAGAATAAAACTGTAGTTACTAGCAACTTGGAAGAGTAGAGGGTAATAAAGAGAGATTGGTTAACAGACATAAAATTATAGCTAGAGAGGAGGAATAATTTCTAGCATTCTATAACATGTTATGGTGACTGTAGTTAAAAATAGTCTATATTTTCAAATAGCTGGAAGAGAGGATTTTGAACGTTCCCAACATTAGGAGATGATAAATGTTTGAAGTGACAGATATGCTAATTACTCTGATTTGATCATTACATATTGTATAAATGCACTGAAATACCACTTTGTACATCCTAAATATGTACAATTACTATAGGTCAATTACAAGCCAAAATAACACAAACCATACAAATAACTCATAAGAATACAATATAACAATTATTCACACGGCATGTATATTGTATTAGTAATTTGGAAATGGTTTATAGCATGAGGGAGGATGTGGAAAGGTTATATGCAAACACTGCACCATTTGACATAAGGGATTTGAACATTCCTGGAGTTTCACATGGAGCAGGGTCCTGGAACTAATCTTCTGTGGATACCAACGGATGATAGCATAAGAATCTTGGCAGCAAAATTGTGGCAGTTCAGAACTATAAAAAAAGTCAAAGACAATGGGAAAAAAAGACTCAGTCAGGTGTCCTCATTCTCTGCTTTTGATGGGGCACCGAGACATGGCCTGTGAGGATTTGAGGATTATTTCCTTGTGCTGTTTTCCTGAACTACGTGTTTTACCTGAACACTGAAAACCTACCACCACATCTGAGGGAAGAACTGTTGTTATTCACCTGTATTTCATGAGGCAACTGACACACGTAGATACTAATTAACTCGACTGTTAGTAGCTGCTACAAAAGGGCAGAGCTGATTCAGAGTGGGGCAGCTGTACACCAGGGTCCCAGCTCTCAACTGCTGTGCCACACTGCCTCTCAGGAAATACTAGAGTGCTAAGCATGATTGCGAGTCTACGGATGACGCATTATAGAGTTTATGGACAGAAAAATAATCAAATGCTTAATTTGAAGAAATAAAGGATTAAGAACAATAGAACATAGATTCTTCAGAAACTGGATCATATAAGTAAGGTCACAGAAAAGTAAAAAAGTAACATTGTTGAGTTTTTCTGCTTTTTTAATAAATTAATGACTTTAGGAAATATCTATTAGAGATATATAAATTTTAAAATATACATATGTATATATTTAAACTTTTATTCAGGTGTGTTAGAGAGAACCAGTAGAGGGAGCTTTTACCCATAAGTTTACTTTCTATTGTGAAAGGAATTAATCAAATAATGTATGAAGAAAAATAAAAAATTCTAAATATGATAATTATTGACATGATACTTTAAAGAATCCAAAAAATAAATTAAGAATGTTATTTTTTCCAGTTACTTTAGAACTCGATTACAAGGCATATTTTTATTTATAGTAACAGGCAAAATTGAATGTATTTATTGCATATGACATGATATTTTGATATATATGTACACTGTGAAATGACTAAATCTGGCTAACTATTCTATGCATTAGCTCACATAGTTATCATTTTTGTAGTGAGAAAACTTCATTTGCACTCAGTATTTTTCAAGGACATAGTATGTTATTAATTATAGTCACCATGTTATACAATAGAACTCTTGAATTTATAACTTCTGTTAACTGAAATTTTGTATCCTTTGATACAAAATATCCCCCCCAGGAATCCTAGCCCCTGGTAACCAGCATTTTATTTATTTTATTTCTATGGGATGAACTTTCTTAGATCCCACATATGAATGAGATGGAACAGGTATAACAGGTGATACATAAGGTACCTTATTATAAGCTTATACCTTATGTGTAACAAGTATAAGGTGATATCTCCTTGGATTTTAATTTGCTTTTATCTGGTAATTAGTGATGATGAATTTTTTTTTTTTCATATACCTGCTGGCCATTTTTATGCCTTCTTTTGAGAAATGCCTATTCAGGTATTTTTGTCTTTTGTCTTTCTGTGTCTGATTTATTTTACTTAACATAATGTCCTTCAGGTTCATCCATGTTACTGCAAAATGATAACATTTCATTCGTTTTTAATGGGTGAATCATATTCTATTGTGTGTGTGTGCATATAGATAGATATACAAACATACATACCACATTTGCTTTATCCATTCATCTTTTGATAGATGCTTAAGCTGATTCAATATCTTAGCTATTGTGAATAATCCTGCAATAAACATGGGAGTGCAGATAACTTCAAAATACTGATTTCACTTCCTTTGGAATGTGCCCAGTAGTGGGATTTCTGTATCATATGGTAATTCTATTTTCAATTTGTTGAGGAACCTCCATCCTGTTTTTCACAATTGTACTAATTTATATTCCCACAAATAGTGTGCATGGGTTCTTTTTCTCCACATCCTCACCAACACTTACACTTTCTCATTTTGATGATAGCCATTCTAAGAGGTATAAGGCGATATCTCATTGGGTTTTAATTTGCATTTATCTGATAATAGTGATGTTCAACATGTTTTTTTCTTCATATACCTGTTGGCCATTTGTACGCCTTCTTTTGAGAAATGCCTATTCAGATATTTTGCCCATTTTAATTTATTTTATTTTATTTTTATTTTTTTTATTTGAGACGGAGTCTTGCTCGGTCGCCCGGGCTAGAGTGCAGTGGCCGGATCTCAGCTCACTGCAAGCTCCGCCTCCCAGGTTTACGCCATTCTCCTGCCTCAGCCTCCTGAGTAGCTGGGACTACAAGCGCCCGCTACCTCGCCCAGCTAGTTTTTTGTATTTTTTTAGTAGAGACGGGGTTTCACCGTGTTAGCCAGTATGGTCTCGATCTCCTGATCTCGTGATCCGCCCGTCTTGGCCTCCCAAAGTGCTGGGATTACAGGCTTGAGCCACCGCGCCTGGCCTATTTTGCCCGTTTTTAAATCAGACTATTTTATTGTTGCTATTGACTTGCTTGAGTACCTTATGTATTTTGAATGTTAACCCTTTATCAGACATATAGTTTGCAAATAATTTCTTCCATTCAGTAGACTTTCTCTTCAATTTGTTTATTGTTACTTTACCTCTGTAGAAGCTTACATTTCATGGGTTCCCATTTGCATGTTTTTACTTTTGCTGCCTGTGCTTTTGATGTCATATCTAAAAAGTTATTGCCCTGACCAACATCAAGAAGCTTTCCTCTACGTATTTATCTAGTAGTGTCAAAGTTGTGCATCTTACATTCCAGTATTTAATCCATTTTGAGTTGATTTTTGTATATGGTGTGAGATGGGGATGTAATTTCATTATTTTAATGTGAATATTCAGTTTCCCAAACAGCTATCAGGTTCTGGGCTCTTCTTGGCAGTAGACATTTTATTACTGATTTAATCTCCTTACTTGTTGTCGGTCTGTTAACATTTTCTGTTTTTTCATAATTCACTCTTAGTAGATGGTGTATATCAAGGAATTAATCCAGTTAAACTAGGTTATCCAATTTTTGGTGTGTAACTTTTCACAATAGTCTTTTGCGATCCTTTGTATTTCTGTTGCATCAGTTATAATGTCTCTTTTTTTGTTTCTGATTTGAGTCTTTCTCTTTCTGCCTTTCTTAGGCTAACTAAAGATTTGTTGATTTTTGTTTATCTTTCTAAAAATCAACTCTTAGTTTTGTTGATCTTTTCTATCGCTTTTCTAGTCTCTATTTTATTGATTTCTGCCCTGATCCTTATTATTTTCATCCTTCTACTAACTTTGGACTTAGTTTGTTTTTGTTTTTGAAATTTCTTGAGGTGCAATGTTAGGTTGTTTTTTTGAGATCTTCTTTTTTGATAGGCATTTATTGCTACAGAACATCTTAGAATGGATAAAGCAATTCTTAGAATTGCTTTTGCTCTCCCAGGGGTTTTGGTATTTTGCGTTTCCACTTTCATTTGTCTCAAGAAGTTTTTAAAAATTTTCATGAACTTTTTTTTCATTGACTCATTGATTGTTCAGAAGCGTGCACTTTCATTTCCATGTATTTGTGAATTTTCTGAAGTTTCCCCTGTTCAATCAAACTATTGATTTCTAGTTTTATATTATTATAGTCATAAAAGATACTTGAAATCATTTCAAAATTCTGAAATTTTTAATGAATTGTGGCCTAACATATGATCTATTTTAGAGTATGAATATGCATAGAATAATGCTTATTCTGTAGTTGTTGAATGGAATATTTATGTCTGTTACATACATTTGATCTAGAATGTAGTTCAAGTGTAAGGTTTCTTTATTTTCTGCCGGGGTGATCTGTCCATTGTCATAAATGGGTTGTAGATCTCCTACTATTGTTTTATTGCATTCTGTATCTCTTTTTAAGTCTATTAATACTTGGTTTATATATTTAGGTGCTCTAATTATGGGTACATATATATTTGCAATTGTTATATCCTCTTGCTGAATCAACCCCTTTATTATTAAATAATGAATTTATTTTTACCTTTTTACAGTTTTTGACTTGGAGTCCATTTTATCATCTATAAATATAGCTACTTCTATTCTCTTTTGGTTTCCATTTGCATGGAATATATTTTCCTATTTCTTCAATTTCAGTCTGTGTATTTTTGCAGGCAAAGTGAGTCTCCCATAGACATACCATTTAAATCCTGTGATATGAAAAATTTGCCTTTTTGATGCTGTCCCATAAATTTCATAAGCTTTTTTCAGTCCTTGTCATTCTTTATTTTTTCTTCTGACTTTATATTTTCAAATAACCTCTCTGTAAGTTCACAAATACTGTTTTCTGCTTATCCAGTTTTTCTTTTGATGCTCTCTATTGTATTGTTTTTCATTGTATTTTTTAGCTCCAGGATTTCTGTGTTTTTTTGTTTTTGTTTTTTTTTTAAATTTCAGTCCCTCTAATGAATTTCTCATTTTTTTTACTTATTATTATTGTTTTATTTTGTTCACTTCTCTGTATTTTTTGAAGTTCTCTGAGATTCATGTTGTCATGATTCTCTCATTGTTCTTGATCTTTGTCCTTCTGTATCAAAGCCTGTTCATAGGAAGTCATTGCTTATTCCAACTTTTGTAGTCTTGCTTTTTCTAGGGAAAAAAATGTCCTGTAGCAGGCATAGTCCTGGGGCACATCAGACTCCTGAGACAGTGTTGACCAGTGTAGCACTGCCAGAAGCCTGGGTCCCGCTATAGCTGGCGCAGTGCTGGGGCATGCCAGAATCCCTGGGCAGCTGTGACTGGCATGGCACTGCCAAAAGCCTGGAACCCACTACAGCAGGCAAGGTGTTGTGTTTGGCTGGAAGCCCACAGCCTCTGAGAATTGCTTGCTCCTGAGGGCTACCCAAAGCCTGGGGCCACTGATGTCAATCTGGCAGTTGTGTAGGCCAGAGATCAGTTTCACCAAGCAAGCCTAAAGTCTGAGGCTATGTGGTCTCACCTGGTGAGACCTGGTGCCCTGGTAGATCTATAGGCTCAATCTGCAGGTACCAGTTTGGAATATGGGGCTATGAGGGGTCTGCTGGTACAGAGTTTTCCTGTGAGTACCCAGTGTTGGTGTCCAGGAAAAGTCCTGTGCTCACATCCCTTTCATTCTATCTACTAGATGGCATCTGTTTCCATACTGTGCTGCCTGGGGTTGGGAGAGGGGTGATGAGGTATTGTAAAACTGTGATTCCTACCCTTTCAATGTGTCTTTTCTTATTAGTGTACTACAACTAGGCACTGTGATCTCTCACATGGCAAAAAGATCCTAGCCCTTATGAAGTTATTTTTGTGCATAGATAGCTGTTCAGATTGATGTTTCTGTGAAGGGATGCTTGCTGGAGAGTCCTACTCCACTGTCTGGCTCCCACAAGGAATTTTTGACTCTCATTATGTGTCTCTTGCTGTGCTAGATATTATGAGCCATAGGAGAATTGCAAAGATGGGTGCCTAGACACAGTGAGCTTATATTTTGCTGGTAAAATTGTTAGCTTATTAGAAATCTACTGTGAATGAAATTTATACATAATAGTATATTGGCAATAAGTTTGACAAAGAAGATAAGCAAACAGGAATTAGAAAGACCAGAACACAGAGAATAATAGCTGTTCCCAAAAAGACAAAGGATATGAATCTGTGGTGAAGACTGTGAAGGGAATTTTCGATGGGAAAATATTATGAGCAACATTGCTGATGTAGGAATGGGCATGGCGGGTGAGGAATCATATACATACAACCAAAATATAAGGTTAATATGAAGGATATAAGACACCGATTTGAATATTGCATGAAGCCACAAGTGCTGGCAAGCAGACGAAAGAGATCCAGACGGTAGTAGGAAACAAGAATACATTCTATAATGAGATTGCAACAGGAATGGAGAGGGTACCGAAGGATGATGCTGGAGGATAATTAGGAAATAGAAAAAATTGGAAGGAAAAAACCCTAACAAGAGGCCATAGCAATAATCCAGGCATGAAGTGATTAACTTTGTTAGATGTGATGTGCTGTTTTTCAAGCCATATAATAAACTCTCCTTACTGACAAAACAATAATTATGTGCTTTCATTCTCTTGCTTCTCCTTTTAGACTGTGTTAAAAAAAAATTAAGCTAGTTTTGGCAGTGCTCCAGTGAGCCAGTTTGTGGAATTGTTGTCCATCTGCCTTTACTTGCATGGTTTACTGATTGCTTATTTTGCAGTCTTTTGTTTATTTTATTTATTTCTTCATAAACTAAATAACATTTTTCTAAAGTATTAGCCAGATATAATGGCGATAGATGTCCAGGATATTTTTCCATCACACTTAAAGTCTTCTTTAGCAGTACTTTTCACATTCCACTGCCAACCACTGACCACCAGTATGTTCACCTTTAGCCTTCAGGACTCATGGAAGAATTGGCAAGGTTAATCAGATCATAAGGATCATACAGAAAACATATAAAAAGGGTAAGGGTAAAAATATCAATTGGGGTCTTCAATGCCAGTCCAGAGTGTAATAATGAACAAGTTTTAAGTATGACATGATAATATTAAGTCAACTCTTTAGAAAGATTAGCGTGGGGTTGTCCTTAGAACAGACTGAAGAGGGGAAGATTAGCAGTAGAGAGAGAAATCAGAAGGCTATACAATAGGATAAGTGTGAATTAATTTCAGAGGGAATGAAGAAGATTTAAGTAGGTAATGAGAAAAGGGTAAAAAATCAATGATTTACTAGATGTAAAGACTGGAGAAAAAAATGTCAAAGATGACTGATATACACAGTTTAAATGATTAGTACTGTAACAAATACATTCAGGAAGCGAGCTAATATTTAGTTGAAAATTGTGTGTTATTTTTAGGCACATTGATTTTTGGTACTAACAGGAGATATAGGCATATGTACAAATATTTTAAAGATATTTCTCATATTCTCATAGATTCCATAAAGAAGATTAAAATTCTAAAGGTTGAATAGCTTTCATTTGTTTAAAATAAGTATAGAAACCATTAGAAATTACTTTTTTTTTCAGGAAAATATTTGGCTAAAAATAGTGAAACCTTTTAAAAAATTTTTATTTTAGATGTCTGCATTGAAACCCTGATAGGTATTTCATGCTACTTCTTTTCTGGAATGTGAAATCCAGAATTAATTTTGGTACATCAATCAGTGTGCCATCCACTCTGACACAGCGGAATTCATTAGTAAAAAAACAATGCTTGTGATTTAGAATTAAAATTTCTTCTTTCTTATTATTATGAGGAAAACATGTCAGAGTGACATGAGGTATGTGAGTGAGATGAGGTATAAATAGATATTCTATGAAAAGGGACTTGAAAAGGTGGTGTGTTTGTGTCCTTTAAAGTTAAACCATCAGTGGACCTAATTGGCATAAATTGTAGATGTGTTTTTTCCTGAAGTTGACACCATGGAGTTATTTGCCAGGGATATTTTTCATCTCTGGAATTTGTCTTTGAATGCATCTTATTACAAACTAGTGATTCGACCAAGTTATGTATGTGCATCATTTGTGTTTAGCTAAATACTCACTTATTTTGTAAAGACATATTTTTGGAAGTTTTAGAGTAATTCACTCTTCTTTGCACTCCTGACTATGCAGTGACTTTTTTTTTTTTTTTAAGTACTTGCCTGAAAATCATAACCATGCAGAGTGCAAGCCTCTGGGTAAAATTACACAAATAATATTGTAGTATGACAATACACATCCTTCAATTAGTAGCACCAAGAATAATGCCCATGCAGTAGACCTGACAATTTCAAATACCATGCAGTAGACCTGACAATTTCAAATACCATGCAGTAGACCTGACAATTTCAAATACCATGCAGTAGGGAACAGCCTCCAAGACAGCCACACGCTCTGTCATGCTAGAAACAGAAACAGCCTGGGAAATGTTACCTCCATCTTCACTTGTGGTAGTGATCATAACTGTTTCTTGCTTAAATTAGAGAGAAAGTCCAGGAAAAAAATTTCTTCTTTAGCTGAGTAGTTTTCTCGTTCAAAAACGCATTTAACTTTAGGCCAGCCGCGTTGGCTCACGCCTATTATTCCAGCACTTTGGGAGGCTGAGGCGGGCGGATCACTTGAGGTCAGGAGTTCGAGACCAGCCTTGCCAACATGGTGAAAACCCCATCACTACTAAAAAATACAAAAAATAGCCAGACATGGTTGCACGTCCCTGTAATCCCAGCTACTTGGGAGGCTAAGGCAGGAGAATTGCTTGAATCCAGGAGGAAGAGGTTGCAGTAACCAGAGATCGTGCCATTGCACTCTAGCCTGGGTAACAAAGTGACACTCTGTCTCCAAAAAAAAAAAAACCATTTAACTTTAAGTAACATTTGATGAGAAACTTGACAACCTAGTTAGATATCAAATGATTAAACTTATATTAGATGTATAGAAGCTACCATCAAAATTAAGCCTTATTTACTGGAATGATTTCAAAGGTTTCTATTCTTATGCTGATTATTCTGTGATTATTTAAAATTGGTAGAAAGATCTGATTCTGGCTCACTCACTCCTGCTTCTTCCATTTAATTAGCAAGTATTTGCCAAGTAGTTATTATATAATTAGCATTGTGCTAGAGACTTTATGATGCCAACATTTCAAGGAGCAAATTGCTTCTCTCAATGTCTGCATTGCTTGAAAATGGAGTTGCTAGATCAAAACTCTTAAGCTGACAGTAACTTTCTCCCTCTGTTTAATGGTTTACCAAGACCTCCAATGTTGGAACTATCTTGCATGTCACACCAATTAAATAAGATTCATGAATATTTTCAAATTCAGTGGTGGTAAATGTTTCTAGAGGAACACAGCTGTGTGAGTGGGTGCAATAGAATTGGATTCGATATCAAGTGACCTTCTACAAGTATGATTTTGCACAAAAAACCACAAAGCTTAAGTTAAGCCCTGTTATTCCTGCTTTCTCTACCTTCAGATTTGAGTGATGAAGACAATAGAATAAATTATATCCTCTAAGTAGAATATTTGCATCATGTAAGCTAAAAAGATTGGCTTTTTAAAACAATCGAGTTGTGAATATTCAACTCCCTAATCCAATCCCTTTTTTCTTTCAGAATAACTTTGGAATTTCAAGATTTCAAGGTTGTGTGCTCTAGGGCTTTGAAAGGCAGAGTAACTGAGGATGATTCTTTGAAAACTGTAACATTAATAGAATCATCCCATCATGGTTTTAGAAAAGAACAACCACCACCAATCCATTACTAAATTTTACACCCAATAACATTATTAAGGGCCAAAATGGATTTAAGTTTTTTCACTTTATTTACAAACATCTAGTGCTAGGCACCCAGAGTTAGTCCTAATTGTGCTAGGTATTGCTCCTAGAGTTTTTAATTTATTATCTCATTTGATTCTCACAATAACACTATAAGTTTGGACACTTTTATTGAAGAAAATAAGTCTAAGGCAATGGTAAGTTACATGACTTGCAGAGGATCACAAAATCAGTGCGTGATTGAACCAAGATAAAAACGAAGACAAGATATAAACAAAGGTATACTGACTTGGCCATCTTAAAAGTCTGTTAAGGGGGCTGGACGCAGTGGCTCATGCCTGTAATCCCAGCACTTTGGGAGGCAGAGGGGGGCGGATCACGAGGTCAGGAGATTGAGACCATCCTGGCCAACATGGTGAAACCCCATCTCTACTAAAAATACAAAAATTAGCTGGGCATGGTGGCTCACACCTGTAATTCCAGCTACTCAGGAGGCTGAAACAGGAAAATCGCTTGACCCTGGAGGCAGAGATTGCAGTAAGCTGAGACTGTGCCACTGTACTCCAGCCTGGCGACAGAGCAACACTCCATCTAAAAACAAACAAACAAAAAATCTGTTAAGGGTAACATTTGCCATTGGTAGATAAGGTTTCCCTTCACAAAAGAAGAGAAACCAGAGCGTATGTGCGGTCTGTGCCTTCTGCCACCCACTAAATAGAAAGGATGCATGTATCTTTCAAGAGACTCATTAATCAAACAGATGTGGTTTCAATAATTGTGAAATCTCTTCATTAAACACTGGCAGTAAGTCATTACAATATCTTCTCTAGCCTTTTGGCTATGATCAAGTGTAGACTCTCTTCTCATTAGGATAATGGGGTTCAATAAAAGAGTGTTCCATCATTCTCCATAAGGGAGTAGAGTGGAACTTTTTGTTAACTATAATCATTTAGTGATTCATTTTATCTTTTTAAGATCTTGTTAATTCATTGTTGCACAAGGTTAATCCTTTATCCACTTAGGCTATGATTTTGACAAAATGCGTTGGTCATAAAAGCTAGCTTTTTAAAATAAGTTAAGAGCAGTTTAAATTAACATCAGTAACATAATGTGTAGAAATAAGAAAGGTATTTTGTTTCTATTTGCTTGCCCAGAGTAATATTAATTAAAGCATGATTTATATATTTTAAATGAAATAATTGACATTTTTGATTTTTTTTCATATTTTGTGGCAAATAAGATCAGGAGAAAAATATAAATATTTGAGTTAAACATATATTTGGCAGTAATATTGTTTGTGACTAAGCTCAGTCCTTAGTCTCACATGATTATTAATGTACTATCATGTAAAATTGTAACAATAATAGATCCATCAAAAATTGGAAAATATGAAATGAAAATGAGGCTCTCCCTTTGAGTTTTTAAATGTAATCTTACCAATCAAATATGACAATGATGAACAATTTTGCACATTTAGTATCTTCCCCCTATGAAAATGCTTGTACTATAAAATTTTACCTACCGGTAATTACAGTTAACTCACAAACTTCTATCCTGATTATACCTACTTACCATTAGATCAAAAGCATTTGCCAATCATATGCTTTTAAGTAATCATTTGAATGGTTCTGATATTTCAATGACAAAATTATGTAATTTAGTTTTATGCTTATAGTTGGATATTTGAATTATCCCTGATATTTTTGCTGTTATAGATAACCTAGCAAGAAAGAAGTTTTTTCCTGTTAACTTTTCTCCATATTTGGGAATATTTCTGTAGAAAATAATCCCCAGAATTGAATTTATTGAATCGAAGGGTATAAAGCCCTTGATACAGAGTCCCTGAATTCTTAAGGAATATGTTTAATCCATCTGTGTAGCTCTGGTAACTGGCTTTCTACCTAATATGCTCGTTACTTACATTTTTGAATGTGTTAAACTTTTTAGAAAACATATGAAGTGACTACTTTATGTGCATGGCTATGTGATAATCTTTCATACTTATAATAATAGATTTTCCTAATATCTAATAAATTTTCACACACATTATCTGATTTATACCTACAAAATACTACACAAGGCAGCCATTTTGATCATCACTTTTCAGAAAAAGAAAAAAAAAGGGACCGCAGACTGATTAAGGATATGGTGTGGAATTTACTCTTCTTACCTGGAACTGCAGCGGTCCATTTCATCCTATCTCTATGTACATGTGCTTTTTACTACGGAAAGAATTTGAAATAAGTTGACTTTTTTTTTTCTTTTCAGTGAATAATTGCTTTTATTCTTAAGGAGGAAAAATGTCTATCAGAAATGTTTTGGTCTGTTTTACAGTGAAAAATGCATACCACTCTTTAATCATCATCATACAATTTTTCTAAATGCTCAATGCAAAAATCAACATATGTTAAAGCATTATTTTATGTTTAAACAGAAATGAAGGGCAAAGATCAAAATAACCCATGAAACTCCATTTACGGTTCTTAAAACATGAGTTAGGGCATTTTTTAATGAGCTATGTGAGTTATATAAGTGTGAGCTCTGAACTACAAAGTAATTTAAACAAATATGGATTCCGCAAAATTTGTCCCAGGGGAGTCCTTACTTATAGATAATCATGGACTGATTATTTCTTAGCTTTTTTAAATTCAGAGAATTGATTGGACATTGATGAAATTTTTTCAACTTTAAAAATGTATTTTATAATATCTATCCAATATGAATGAATATTAAATGATTTGCTGGATGAAACTGCCTGCTATAGGGCTTAGTGAACACAATGTACAAAATAGACTAGTTTTCCCTCTATTCTCCTTTCTTTAAAATTTTTTATTTACTTTTTGAATCAGGAAATCATCAACCTGATTTCAGAGATGAGAATATTAAAGCCCAGAGAGTAAAGTAGTTTGTCCAAACTTATATGATTTTTTTTTTTTTTTTTTGGTGAGACGGAGTCTGGCTCTGTCGCCCAGGCTGGAGTGCAGTGGCGCGATCTCAGCTCACTGCAAGCTCCGCCTCCCGGGTTCCCGCCATTCTCCTGCCTCAGCCTCACGGGTAGCTGGGACCACAGGCGCCGCCACCACACCCGGCTAATTTTTCATAATTTTAGTAGAGACGGGGTTTCACCGTGTTAGCCAGGATGGACTCGATCTCCTGACCTCGTGATCTGCCCGCCTCGGTCTCCCTAAGTGCTGGGATTACAGGCATGAGCCACTGCGCCTGGCCCCAAATCTATATGGTTTTTAAGGATCTTTGCTGGGGATTCAAACCCTATTTTGTTCACTTCAAACCTCAGCTCTTCTCGCTGAACAAAAAGGCAATTAAAATAATGATGATAGACAAAGTCGAAAGTTCACTAGTTTGTAATTTTTAAAAATCCTATGCCACTATTTTTCTTTCAGTAGTTTAGACTTAATAAGTTTTTGAAGATTTTAACTCAATGTAATGAAAACATTTATAATATAATGGAAACATTTTTAATGAAGCTTTTCAACAAGGAGTTCTTAAAAGAAAGAAACTTCATGGTCAAATAGAGATTAAATGGTTATCTATCAAGAACACTATGGAATTTCTCTTCAAATTGGGTAGCAGACTAAATGACTTCTAAGATATAATCAGTTTGTGATTTAATTGGTTCTTGAATGGATCTGCCTCTGGCTTGTAGTCATTATACTGTAAGCATTTATACAACAAGTCTACAATTTGACCATTTGACTACAAATTGCTGTAAGTTTTTTTGCAAAGCTATTAAACCTCCTTTAATTTTTACAAAACTCTCTCGCTAAAGTTATTGTGTAGTGAGGACATACCATGTGTCAGGTGTTACGAAAGTTTTCCTTCCTTCTTTCTCTTCGTAATTGCTCTATCTACCTGTTTATCTGAAATCACACACATATATAGTATGTACATGGATACATATGTATACATGTACATGGATACATATATGCGTATGTATCTTTACTAAATTTGTATGTATTTGTATCTATACATATATGTGTATGTGTGTCTTTACTAAACCTAACAGCAATTTTCTAAACACTTTTATTACCTACAGTTTACTAGTGAACATAAAGAAAGTGAAACAAATTCCCAAAGATTACATAACTGGCAAGTGGCAAAACTGGGACTCAATCTCATGGAGAAGTCACATCTCAGCCTTTGTTCTTAACTACTAGATTATCTTATGATAATTTAAACTTGTGTATATGTTTTAGCTTTTTGTTAATCATCAGTCAGTGATATTCAGCATCTTCTGTAATACAGACCAGGGAAAAAAAGGCCGGGCTATCTTAGGCAGCCAAAAAAATGACTGTCCATGCAAATTTAATGTTACTATGTTTTACAAATTTGTCTTTACTATTAGACATCAACTAAAGTAGTTCAGAAAAGAGATTATAAAACCCTGAATAAATGAAGCTATAGAGGAAAGTGTGAATGAAAAATTAAAAAGAGATACTAAGTTTGAAAAAATCAAATGTGGTAACAATTTAAATATAGAAGATGGATTTCAGGGGTTATTGTATTACCACCTCAATATTTGGAGGATCTGTTTACGTGTCTTCTCCTACCACTGGCAGAAGAGTCTTGGGGCTAGTACTTTTTCTGTCCCTTCTTAATTTTCTCAGTATCGCACCTGGACCAATGCTATGGCATGTTCTCAAAGATAACCTGGTAGTGGTGATAAAAGGCACAGTTTCTTCATGTGTAAAGATGAGCCATGGGCTTCCTTTTACATTTTCTCACATAGACTTCCAGGTCTGTGAGGTCCTGGAACATTCAAGTGCTTGTCCTCATAAATTAGCTAACACCAGAATTCATCTAGTAGCATAGAGCAAAGGATTGCTCTGCCAAGATCTGAACAATCAAATCCCGGCCCAAGCAAGCCAAATTCTCTCAACATCAACTCATACTCTTACCACATTCTGATGCTCCTATGCTGATATTCCTTGATCATACAGATTCCATTTTGTTCTCCTATTTGAAAGTTTGAGAATCTGCTTCTCTTCTGTTTCCACCCCTACCTCACTTACCTCCCTTGGAATTAGAGATTGAATGATCTCAGACATCTTGATAATCTCTCCTCTCTGCTCTGTATGCTTGGCTGCTCGTCTTACAATTATTAATTTTAAAAATTTAACTGCATGAGTGTTCCATTTATTTTTCCCACCTCCAGAGAAAAGAGACGAACTTGACTCATTATTTTGATCCCATGCTTCATCCTCAGCCCTTGCTGTTGGACATGGCGGAATACTCACCAGTCCTTCAATAAAGAACGGACTCTGTGTGGACACTGGTGGGCTTCTTGAGCAGGTTGCCGTTGCCTACCTAAGAGCATTTGCTGAGGACTTTATTTTCTTTTCTCATCAGCGTTATAATACGCCACAGTCTTTAAATTGACCTCAGTAGTGTCTCATTGAACTTAACATTTAGTTCATTTTTCTGCTGACTTTTGGGGGGTAGCATGGCCAGAAATTTATATAGTGATTGTATCTTTTCTCTTTTTTCGTTATGAGATTCACTTAACTATATGGCCTATTAAATATATAACTGGAGAAATTAAGTAGCAAAAATTTTACTACTTTTTCCATGAAAAGTTAAGTGTTTATGTAGTCATTACTTGCTTAGTCCAGCTTCCTGAGATACAAAAATAATGCTGATAAGCATTCACAGGGAGTGTGATTAACTACTTTTACTCATTCATTCAATTTTATATTCCAAAGAACATGTTTTCTAATAAGAGGATAATTAAATGTTTACAAGTGTTATCTTGGAAGTAAATCCATCAATAATTTATAATGATAAAATGGTATTTGGGTTATACATGTGGCACTGTCTGAAGGAGTCTTAATAGCATAGAAAAATTAGTTTTATTGTGCAGATATAGCAATATATTTAAAGATAATCAGGATAACTTTTGAACATTTACATATGCTGTTTAAAGTATTTTTACCTTTTTGCCAACCTAACATCCTTATGTGAGAATAGCATATAATTACGTATCACTATAAAAAGCACATTGTAAGTTATTTACATATCGTTAGACTGTTAGAATGTTAACTGTTAATTTGGAGTAGGAACTAAACACACATACACACCCATTGACGGAGTCAGGCACATTTCTGAGTTTCCCTTTCCTTATAGGAATTAAAAGTTCTTGTCTAAGTGATTCCTGAGTTTTTCCCAAGTATAACATGGGTATAAATTTATGTTTGTAATTTTAAAGAGGCTACTAAATCTTACATTTTATCATGCCCTCTAATTCCTCTCTTTTTTTTTTTTTTTTTTGAGATGGAGTCTTGCTCTGTTGCCCAGGCTGGAGTGCAGTGGCCGGATCTCAGCTCACTGCAAGCTCCGCCTCCCGGGTTCCCGCCATTCTCCTGCCTCAGCCTCCCCAGTAGCTGGGACTACAGGCGCCCGCCACCTCGCCTGGCTAGTTTTTGTATTTTTTAGTAGAGACAGGGTTTCACCGTGTTAGCCAGGATGGTCTCGATCTCCTGACCTTGTGATCCACCCGCCTCGGCCTCCCAAAGTGCTGGGATTACAGGCTTGAGCCACCGCGCCCGGCTCCTCTTTTTTTTATTTTTAAATTTTACTTTAAGTTCTGGGATACATGTGCAGGATGTGCAGGTTTGTTACATAGGTATATGTGTGCATGGTGGTTGGCTGCACCTATCAATCCGTCATGTAGGTTTTAAGCCCCACATGTATTAGGTATTTCTCTTAATGCTCTCCCTCTCTTTGCCCCCAACCCCCGACAGGCCTTGGTGTATGTTGTTCCCCTCTTTGTGTTCATGTGTTCTCATTGTTCAAGTCCCACTTATGAGTGAGAACATGCGGTGTTTGGTTTTCTGTTCTTGTGTTAGTTTGCTGAGAATGATGGCTTCCAGCTTCATCCATGTCTCTTCAAAGGATATGAGCTCATTCTTTTTCAGGCCTGCGTAATATTCCATGGTGTATATGTGCCACCTTTTCTTTATGCAGTCTATCATCGATGGGCATTTGGGTTGGTTACAAGTCTTTGCTATTGTAAACAGTGCTGCAGTAAACATACATGTGCATGTGTCTTTATAGAAGAATGACTTATAATCCTTTGGGTATGTACCCAGTAATGGGATTGCTGGTTCAAATGGTATTTCTAATTCTAGATCTTTGAGGAATTGCCACACTGTCTTCCACAATGATTGAAGTAATTTACACTCCCACCAACAGTGTAAAAGCGTTCCTATTTTTCCACAGCCTTGCCAACATCTTTGTTGTTGGCAAACAACAACATTGTTTCCTAAGTTTTTACGGATCGCTCTTCTAACTAGCGTGAGATGGCATCTCATTGTGGTTTTGATTTGCATTTCTCTAAAGATCAGTGATGATGAGCTTTTTTTTCATATGTTTGTTCGCCACATAAATGTCTTCTTTTGAGAAGTGTCTGTTCATATCCTTTGCTCGCTTTTTGATGATGTTGTGTTTTTCTTGTAAATTTGTTTAAATTCCTTGTAGATTCTGGATATTAGGCCTTTGCCAAATGGGTCGATTGCAAAAATTTTCTCCCTTTCCATAGGTTGCCAGTTCACTCTGATGCTAGTTTATTTTGCTGTGCAGAAGCTCTGTACTTTAATTATATCCTATTTATCAATTTTGGCTTTTGTTGCAATTGCTTTTGGTGTTATAGACATGAAGTCTTTGCCCATGCCTATGTCCTGAATGGTATTGCATAGGTTTTCTTCCAGGGTTTTTATAGTTTTGGGTTTTACATGTAAGTCTTTAATCCATCTTGAGTTAATTTTTGTGTAAGGTGTAAGGAAGGGGGGTCCAATTTCAGTTTTCTGCATGTGGCTAGCCAGTTATTCCAGCACCAGATTCCCAGTTAGCCAAAAATTGGTTTAATTGATCCATGATTCTCAAATAAATCTAGATGTTAAAGGTTGAACCTTAATAATAAGTGCAGAATGAATGGAAAGTGAGTGAATCTTACTGGACTTGTTTCTTTAGAGCCAAGGGTTGAGGCGGAGTTCATAGAACCTGACTTTTATGGATTCAAGTTGTGTAAGATTTTCTGACCAAAGCTTCATCCTGTGATTTTGTCTTGGTCAGTTAGATCTAAATAAATTCTACTGTCATTTACTAAAAGAGCATTGTTGTGCAATCTAAGATTATTTACACTTTAATAAATACATGAAAAATTCTCATATTTATTATTGTGTCAAGTTTTCCATTGCAAATACTGATTTATTTTTTTTCAGTCAAATAATAACTCAGGAAAAAAAATTGACCAGTTGAGCTTTCCTTACACATTATCCATGCTACCATTTATTTAGGAAACATATTATTGATCTTTTATGTTTTTGTAAATTCCATGTAGTTTAAAAAAAAAAAAACTTGTAAGAATGGTCAATATCTGAGCTTGCCTTTGTGTTTTCCATGATGACCTATTTATGTTGCATTATACAATTTAACCATCTATGTATAAAAGTTTAGATGATACTAACATGCGAGTCAATAAGAACTCTTATACAGAAATATTGGAATGATTTGACTTTCAACATTCTATACTCAGTTGTATGCACGTTAGATAAAATCATGTTGAATTTTATCTCATGTACATTACTAAAGCAATACAAATTTCTTAGAAGTTATACAAGTAAAAGATAGATTTATTTTTAAATTATCCTGGAAAACATTGTCCTGGTATTCAATCCAGTTTCACTTGTGTTTGTCATCAGAGGTTTCCATATTTTAGAACATTTATTTATCAGTTTTCTTTTGCATTTTTCTCAGCTCTCTGTTTGCCATATGGTGTTACTTTTAGAATTCTCTACAATACTGAGAGGTTGTACTGGTGGTAACATAGGATAAAATTCCATGCAGACTTGAATATTTGAAATCTTACTGTGTGAAAACTCAACCTATAAGAAAATAGAAGCTTAACCATAATTTCCAGGCTATTTCTACATTTATTTTTTATTCTTTTGTGGACATGTAGATACATTCTTAGCAGGCAGATCTAGCCTAAGGCAAGCTAGTGGTATAGCACCATTGACTTTCCTGCTTTCAATAAGAGACAAGTTTTATTCCCCTGAAGTTTAATGCCTCACATCTTAATATTTTCTTTTGATTCCCTTAAGGCAACCACCCATGAAAAGCTGCATTCAGACTCTTCATTCTCAGAAGGTATACTCAAATGCTATTTCTTCCAGAGACATTTTAATTCTAGCAGGAGTCAAACTCATAAAGAAAATGGTTGAAACTCTGAGACAAATTAGTATGTAGCATGTATAGTTAAGCCTGCTATAAACAACAAAAGAAGCAATATAAGGTAGAACATTTTCCCCTCCAAGGAGAAAAGGCAATGTCCGTTAAGTATATTTTGATTCATTTTTCATTGTAATTTTTGCTATCCCTGGAAATAGAAAAAAAACGTGTCAGCTGACTACCATGAAACCTGTACACACCCTATTTTAGCTTTTATCCAATGAAAAATAAAATTAAGTCATGTAGGTTGTTAAAGTCTCTCTCTCTCTCTCTTTTTTTTTTTTTTAACTGAATCTGGCTGCAATAATAATGCTGACCTTGACTGTGGCCTCTCTGTGTGATAGATCTATTGCTGTGCTGTAGAGTCAAATGGTATCTCTACAGTTCTTTGAGAATTCTTGGGTAAAAAATGTAGCAGGTGTTGGCAGGGGTTAGGAAAGAGAGGCTATTTATTCTTTCCCTGTAGTTTTGGATGGAGAGAAATACGCTTTAGGTGATCTGTTTCTAGGAAGTGCAATTTTCCGGAAACTACACACCATATTCTCAAAACTATTTTCCTGTTTCTTCCTTAACATTTAGTCTAATCATCTCAAAGTCAAGGATTATTCTTAATAAAAGAAAATATGGCTGCTCACATTAAATTTGCTTCATGTCCAAGAGAAAACCTGCTTCAAATTTTTAAAGGACAATCTTGCCTCCGTTGTATACAGATTATTAGCCCAATTTATAAGAGTAAGCCCCTGAATACAGTCTTTGGTGGTATTTTAGGGTAATATTCTCCTCCAATGGGATTGAATTTATGATTTGTAGGGTATATACTAGTTGAGGATGTAATTGGAATTTGTGCCTGTAAACCTATAAGCTCCAATTCTAAAAGACAGGAAAAAGTACACGTGTTTATTCATTCAAAAATATATATCTAACATTGGTGTTGTCAGATACTTCGCTGGACATAAAAACTCAGAGATAAATCAGACACAGTAGAGAATGTCTGCAATCTATCGGAAATTATATTCTGAACAGGGATGGACTCTAAAGCATATGTGGGAATATATGTGCTCTTTTAAATCCAAGAAAAATATTTTCCACATCACCAATTATGCCACTGAAAAATAAATTGTTATTGGTATACAGTGGCATTTGAAGATATTAGAGAACTCAAATCAAAAAGGGAACATTGCTCTGCCACGAAGAAATGATGTTTATACTTCTCTTTGCAAACTGCTGTGTCACCTCCAGGGTAACTTGTCAAGTGCATTTTCATATTATGTTTCAAATAACACTACCCAATAAATGGAACTTAGAAAAATGTATCAATGTGCATATTCTTATGTTCTGAATAATAAGAAATACGAAATGTCAAGTGATGAACTAATAGCAAACAAATAATTCAAACCTCTCTAGGTTAGCTTGCAACACAGAGTCAGAAAGTGTATCAAGAAAATGTAGTAGTGTGCAGAATGAATTTGTAAACTGATTTATTGAAGCATTCAAATGATACAGTGCTATTTATAGGAGACTCTGCTATAGATGTTCCTGCAGTTACTAGAGAAGAAACTCTTGTCCTGTGGGGTCTACAGTGACTGCCTTGCTTCAATAACATACATTTATTTGCCATATCATGGTCTATTTTCTAATACAGAGTATACATAGTAAGGATTTAAAATAAGATTGTGAATATGAATAGAAAGTGGACAACTGACTGAAAGAATTTGCTAGGCTTCATTAGTTGACATGCACTCTTTTAGAGTTAAATAATATGATATTCTAGATTCTAAATTGATTTTCTATGAAAATAGAAAAATAGGAGAAAATAATATTTTGATCTACTCCATTGGTTTACATGCATGCCTCCAAAAAATAAGTAATTTTGACTACCTACAAAATTATATTTTTGCACATACCTTATAGTGTCTCATGTTTTTTTTTATTTTTTTATTTTTTATTTATTTATTTTTATTTATTTTTTTATTTATTTAAATTTATTTATTATTATTATACTTTAAGTTGTAGGGTACATGTGCATAACGTGCAGGTTTGTTACATATGTATACTTGTGCCATGTTGGTGTGCTGCACCCATCAACTCATCATTTACATCAGGTATAATTCCGAATGCAATCCCTCCCCTCTCCCCGCTCCCCATGATAGGCCCCTGTGTGTGATGTTCCCCTTCCTGAGTCCAAGTGATCTTATTGTTCAGTTCCCACCTATGAGTGAGAACATGCGGTGTTTGGTTTTCTGTTCTTGTGATAGTTTGCTAAGAATGATGGTTTCCAGCTGCATCCATGTCCCTACAAAGGACACAAACTCATCCTTTTTTATGGCTGCATAGTATTCCATGGTGTATATGTGCCACATTTTCTTAATCGAATCTGTCACTGATGGACATTTGGGTTGATTCCAAGTCTTTGCTATTGTGAATAGTGCTGCAATAAACATACGTGTGCATGTGTCTTTATAGCAGCATAATTTATAATCCTTTGGGTATATACCCAGTAATGGGATGGCTGGGTCATATGGTACATCTAGTTCTAGATCCTTGAGGAATCGCCATACTGTTTTCCATAATGGTTGAACTAGTTTACAATCCCACCAACAGTGTAAAAGTGTTCCTATTTCTCCACATCCTCTCCAGCACCTGTTGTTTCCTGACTTTTTAATGATCGCCATTCTAACTGGTGTGAGATGGTATCTCATTGTGGTTTTGATTTGCATTTCTCTGATGGCCAGTGATGATGAGCATTTTTTCATGTGTCTGTTGGCTGTATGAATGTCTTCTTTTGAGAAATGTCTGTTCATATCCTTTGCCCACTTTTTGATGGGGTTGTTTGTTTTTTTCTTGTAAATTTGTTTGAGTTCTTTGTAGGTTCTGGATATTAGCCCTTTGTCAGATGAGTAGATTGCAAAATTTTCTCCCATTCTGTAGGTTGCCTGTTCACTCTGATGGTAGTTTCTTTTGCTGTGCAGAAGCTCTTTAATTTAATGAGATCCCATTTGTCAATTTTGGCTTTTGCTGCCGTTGCTTTTGGTGTTTTAGACATGAAGTCTTTGCCCATGCCTATGTCCTGAATGGTACTACCTAGGTTTTCCTCTAGGATTTTTATGGTATTAGGTCTAACATTTAAGTCTCTAATCCATCTTGAATTAATTTTCGTATAAGGAGTAAGGAAAGGATCCAGTTTCAGCTTTCTACTTATGGCTAGCCAATTTTCCCAGCACCATTTATTAAATAGGGAATCCTTTCCCCATTTCTTGTTTGTCTCAGGTTTGTCAAAGATCAGATGGCTGTAGATGTGTGGTATTATTTCTGAGGACTCTGTTCTGTTCCATTGGTCTATATCTCTGTTTTGGTACCAGTACCATGCTGTTTTGGTTACTGTAGCCTTGTAGTATAGTTTGAAGTCAGGTAGCGTGATGCCTCCAGCTTTGTTCTTTTGACTTAGGATTGTCTTGGAGATGCGGGCTCTTTTTTGGTTCCATATGAACTTTAAAGCAGTTTTTTCCAATTCTGTGAAGAAACTCATTGGTAGCTTGATGGGGATGGCATTGAATCTATAAATTACCTTGGGCAGTATGGCCATTTCCACGATATTGATTCTTCCTATCCATGAGCATGGTATGTTCTTCCATTTGTTTGTGTCCTCTTTTATTTCACTGAGCAGTGGTTTGTAGTTCTCCTTGAAGAGGTCCTTTACATCCCTTGTAAGTTGGATTCCTAGGTATTTTATTCTCTTTGAAGCAATTGTGAATGGAAGTTCATTCCTGATTTGGCTCTCTGTTTGTCTGTTACTGGTGTATAAGAATGCTTGTGATTTTTGCACCTTAATTTTGTATCCTGAGACTTTGTTGAAGTTGCTTATCAGCTTAAGGAGATTTTGGGCTGAGACAATGGGGTTTTCTAAATATACAATCATGTCATCTGCAAACAGGGACAGTTTGACTTCTTCTTTTCCTAACTGAATACCCTTGATTTCTTTCTCTTGCCTGATTGCCCTAGCCAGAACTTCCAACACTATGTTGAATAGGAGTGGTGAGAGAGGGCATCCCTGTCTTGTGCCAGTTTTCAAAGGGAATTTTTCCAGTTTTTGCCCATTCAGTATGATATTGACTGTGGGTTTGTCATAAATAGCTGTTATTATTTTGAGGTACGTTCCATCAATACCGAATTTATTGAGCGTTTTTAGCATGAAGGGCTGTTGAATTTTGTCAAAAGCCTTTTCTGCATCTATTGAGATAATCATGTGGTTCTTGTCTTTGGTTCTGTTTATATGCTGGATTATGTTTATTGATTTGCGAATGTTGAACCAGCCTTGCATCCCAGGGATGAAGCCCACTTGATCATGGTGGATAAGCTTTTTGATGTGTTGCTGAATCCGGTTTGCCAGTATTTTATTGAGGATTTTTGCATCGATGTTCATCAGGGATATTGGTCTAAAATTCTCTTTTTTTGTTGTGTCTCTGCCAGGCTTTGGTATCAGGATGATGTTGGCCTCATAAAATGAGTTAGGGAGGATTCCCTCTTTTTCTATTGATTGGAATAGTTTCAGAAGGAATGGTACCAACTCCTCCTTGTACCTCTGGTAGAATTCAGCTGTGAATCCATCTGGTCCTGGACTTTTTTTGGTTGGTAGGCTATTAATTATTGCCTCAATTTCAGAGCCTGCTATTGGTCTATTCAGGGATTCAACTTCTTCCTGGTTTAGTCTTGGAAGAGTGTAAGTGTCCAGGAAATTATCCATTTCTTCTAGATTTTCCAGTTTATTTGCGTAGAGGTGTTTATAGTATTCTCTGATGGTAGTTTGTATTTCTGTGGGGTCGGTGGTGATATCCCCTTTATCATTTTTAATTGCGTCGATTTGATTCTTCTCTCTTTTCTTCTTTATTAGTCTTGCTAGTGGTCTGTCAATTTTGTTGATCTTTTCAAAAAGCCAACTCCTGGATTCATTGATTTTTTGGAGAGGTTTTTGTGTCTCTATCTCCTTCAGTTCTGCTCTGATCTTAGTTATTTCTAGCCTTCTGCTAGCTTTCGAATGTGTTTGCTCTTGCTTCTCTAGTTCTTTTAATTGTGATGTTAGAGTGTCAATTTTAGATCTTTCCTGCTTTCTCTTGTGGGCATTTAGTTCTATAAATTTCCCTCTACACACTGCTTTAAATGTGTCCCAGAGATTCTGGTATGTTGTATCTTTGTTCTCATTGGTTTCAAAGAACATCTTTATTTCTGCCTTCATTTCGTTATGTACCCAGTAGTCATTCAGGAGCAGGTTGTTCAGTTTCCATGTAGTTGAGCGGTTTTGATTGTTTCTTAGTCCTGAGTTCTAGTTTGATTGCACTGTGGTCTGAGAGACAGTTTGTTATAATTTCTGTTCTGGTACATTTGCTGAGGAGTGCTTTACTTCCAATTACGTGGTCGATTTTGGAGTAAGTACGATGTGGTGCTGAGAAGAATGTATATTCTGTTGATTTGGGGTGGAGAGTTCTATAGATGTCTATTAGGTCTGCTTGCTGCAGAGATGAGTTCAATTCCTGGATATCCTTGTTAACTTTCTGTCTTGTTGATCTGTCTAATGTTGACAGTGGAGTGTTGAAGTCTCCCATTATTATTGTATGGGAGTCTAAGTCTCTTTGTAAGTCTCTAAGGACTTGCTTTATGAATCTGGGTGCTCCTGTATTGGGTGCATATATATTTAGAATAGTTAGCTCTTCCTGTTGAATTGATCCCTTTACCATTATGTAATGGCCTTCTTTGTCTCTTTTGATCTTTGATGGTTTAAAGTCTGTTTTATCAGAGACTAGTATTGCAACCCCCACTTTTTTTTGTTCTCCATTTGCTTGGTAAATCTTCCTCCATCCCTTTATTTTGAGCCTATGTATGTCTCTGTGTGTGAGATGGGTCTCCTGAATACAGCAGACTGATGGGTCTTGACTCTTTATCCAGTTTGCCAGTCTGTGTCTTTTAACTGGAGCATTTAGTCCATTTACATTTAAGGTTAAGATTGTAATGTGTGAACTTGATCCTGCCATTATGATATTAACTGGTTATTTTGCTCGTTAGTTGATGCAGTTTCTTCCTAGCCTCGATGGTCTTTACATTTTGGCATGTTTTTGCAATGGCTGGTACCGGTTGTTCCTTTCCATGTTTAGTGCTTCCTTCAGGGTCTCTTGTAAGGCAGGCCTAGTGGTGACAAAATCTCTAAGCATTTGCTTATCTGTAAAGGATTTTATTTCTCCTTCACTTATGAAACTTAGTTTGGCTGGATATGAAATTCTGGGTTTAAAAAATTCTTTTCTTTAAGAATGTTGAATATTGGCCCCCACTCTCTTCTGGCTTGGAGAGTTCCTGCCGAGAGATCTGCTGTTAGTCTGATGGGCTTCCCTTTGTGGGTAACCCGACCTTTCTCTCTGGCTGCCCTTAAGATTTTTTCCTTCATTTCAACTTTGGTGAATCTGGCAATTATGTGTCTTGGAGTTGCTCTTCTCGAGGAGTATCTTTGTGGCGTTCTCTGTATTTCCTGGATTTGAATGTTGGCCTGCCCTACTAGGTTGGGGAAGTTCTCCTGGATGATATCCTGAAGAGTGTTTTCCAACTTGGTTCCATTTTCCCCCTCACTTTCAGGCACCCCAATCAGACGTAGATTTGGTCTTTTTACATAATCCCATACTTCTTGCAGGCTTTGTTCATTTCTTTTTCTTCGTTTTCTTTTGGTTTCTCTTCTCGCTTCATTTCATTCATTTGATCCTCAATCGCAGATACTCTTTCTTCCAGTTGATCGAGTCGGTTACTGAAGCTTGTGCATTTGTCACGTATTTCTCGTGTCATGGTTTTCATCTCTTTCATTTCGTTTAGGACCTTCTCTGCATTAATTACTCTAGCCATCAATTCTTCCACTTTTTTTTCAAGATTTTTAGTTTCTTTACGCTGGGTACGTAATTCCTCCTTTAGCTCTGAGAAATTTGATAGACTGAAGCCTTCTTCTCTCATCTCGTCAAAGTCATTCTCCGTCCAGCTTTGATCCGTTGCTGGCGATGAGCTGCGCTCCTTTGCCGGGGGAGATGCGCTCTTATTTTTTGAATTTCCAGCTTTTCTGCCCTGCTTTTTCCCCATCTTTGTGGTTTTATCTGCCTCTGGTCTTTGATGATGGTGATGTACTGATGGGGTTTTGGTGTAGGTGTCCTTCCTGTTTGATAGTTTTCCTTCTAACAGTCAGGACCCTCAGCTGTAGGTCTGTTGGAGATTGCTTGAGGTCCACTCCAGACCCTGTTTGCCTGGGTATCAGCAGCAGAGGCTGCAGAAGATAGAATATTTCTGAACAGCGAGTGTACCTGTCTGATTCTTGCTTTGGAAGCTTCCTCTCAGGGGTGTACTCCACCCTGTGAGGTGTGGGGTGTCAGACTGCCCCTAGTGGGGGATGTCTCCCAGTTAGGCTACTCAGGGGTCAGGGACCCACTTGAGCAGGGAGTCTGTCCCTTCTCAGATCTCAACCTCCGTGTTGGGAGATCCACTGCTCTCTTCAAAGCTGTCAGACAGAGTCGTTTGCGTCTGCAGAGGTTTCGGCTGTGTTTGTTATTGCCCTGTCCCCAGAGGTGGAGTCTACAGAGACAGGCAGGTTTCCTTGAGCTGCTGTGAGCTCCACCCAGTTCGAGCTTCCCAGCAGCTTTGTTTACCTACTTAAGCCTCAGCAATGGCGGGCGCCCCTCCCCCAGCCTCGCTGCTGCCTTGCCGGTAGATCACAGACTGCTGTGCTAGCAGTAAGGGAGGCTCCGTGGGTGTGGGACCCTCCCGGCCAGGTGTGGGATATGATCTCCTGGTGTGCCTGTTTGCTTAAAGCGCAGTATTGGGGTGGGAGTTACCTGATTTTCCAGGTGTTGTGTGTCTCAGTTTCCCTGGCTAGGAAAAGGGATTCCCTTCCCCCTTGTGCTTCCCAGGTGAGGCAATGCCTCGCCCTGCTTCAGCTCTCCCTGGTCGGGCTGCAGCAGCTGACCAGCACCGATTGTCCGGCACTCCCCAGTGAGATGAACCCAGTACCTCAGTTGAAAATGCAGAAATCACCGGTCTTCTGTGTCGCTCGCGCTGGGAGTTGGAGACTGGAGCTGTTCCTATTCGGCCATCTTGCTCCGCCCCTCATGTTTTAACTAAGATGAATTTATGGTAAAAACATGGAAAACATCAAGTGGTTAACTCTAATTTTGCTTATAAAGCTATGTTGGTAAAAGCAACTAATGCTGGCCTGTAACTTTCTAATTTAGAAAAATTTTATGTCGTTTCATTGAACTCTCCATCAGCATAGTGGTATGCCTGATAATACTGTCTTCTGGGCAAAATTAGTTGTACTACTGTAAGTACCCATATCACTTTCTTGCGGCATTGACATCTCTAGTATAGCACTTGATAGTATATGGTAGGTATCTTTTCATATCTTTTCTAGACTCTCAAATCCCGTTAAGCAAGAGATGTGTATTATCTACACTACTCACACACTTCCCAAATTCATTATATAAACACGGGTTTCCTATTGATAGTAAGACTTTATTGAGTTATTGTTTCACCAAGTTGAAAACTGAGGTTCCAAGATGTTAATAAATGTACCCAAGAATACATAAGAATGAGAAGTAGACCAAAATGCAATTGTAGGTTCCCTAATTCTAAATATCAGTTCTTTCTAAAATCTTTATCTTCCATCCATTCCTATTCTTAGCACATTTGGAATTATAGGTCTACACAATATAAGAAACATTATTAAAATGAATAGAGAAATATTTTTAAATAGTATTAAACATTTGTGTTATAGCACATATATATGTAATTTTTCAGAACTGCTTCCTAAATACAGGTCACAAGGCACTGCCTTGTGGTTATTTCTAATCCACCCCACAGTTCAACAACTCAGAATTGTAAAATGTGATCAAAGAAAGTAATCATGATGCCAAACTCCCAAACAAGGATGCACCATTTTTAAAAGTTTCTTTATATGAACATTTTGAGTCAGTGATTTAGGTAGCTTTGAATATCAATTTTTCATGAAAAAGAACAAATGTGATGACATAAACAGACAATGATCCACTTGTGTTATGAAGGTAGCAGTAAATGGGTGACAATTTCTTGAAATCTGGGTATGTTCAAATGAGCAGAGCTGGCAGCGTGTCCCAGGCTTTATTGACAAAGAAATGCAGTGTCATTATCCATTACTCTGATGATTTATCTAGATCACAGTAACTGCTTCAAACCTAGAAAAAGGTAAAGGAACAAGAAGAATTATTTTTCAATGTTGCTGTGAATCCATATCAGCATTTAGGGGTCTGATTTATAATGCTCCTTAAATAAGTTTAATTTCTTTATATAAGCAAGTGATAATTAAGTCAGCACCTTTTTGATAGTAAGGAATAAGCTCACTTTTGAAATTCTGTTCTCTCACAAACATTTCGTGACATTATAGAATCCAGAAATGTCAGCTATAAAAGAGACCCCAAGGATGATGTTCATTTCTCCTGCTTTACAAATGGAGAAACTGAGATTCCATGTAAATATGTCACTTAACCAAGAGAATTGACGACTAAATGGAAGTTAGAACTTAAGTTTTCTAAATTCAGGTTCAGAGGCCAGCTTCAGTAAAAATGTAGGTGTTGGGAAAATAATAGAGTCGTTTCCATGAGATTGCAGCCATCTCTTCATTATTGTGGTCATGAATATACATATCTCATTTATTTTTCACTGCTATGGCTCTATTTCTTATTTCAGAATGTAAAACCAGCAACTTTTCTCATCTCTTGGTAGCTGTATGAACATTAGCAATACAGAATTCAGTGGATTGGACCGTCTCCATTTCCTATTTATTTCTGATTACATTGTTTTCTCTAGATGCATTTTGTTTTCCCATCTGGAATTCATTCTCTGGGAGTCTCCTCTCTGAGAAAGCTTGAAAACCAAACAGTGTTTATTTTTTTTAATGACATTGCTTGCACTTTCATTCTGTAATGTCTCCATTCAGAAATCTTTAATTGTTCCCAATTCCTTTCTAGATGAGATCGCAAATTCTCTGCTTAGCTTTCAAGGATCAGCACACTTTCAATCACTTTTTCTTAACACTTCCCAAAACCCACCTGGCATATTAATCAAACTGACTTTTTGTAGCCTCTGATTAGTCTCATTTCTGTACCTTTGCTTGTTTATGTTTTCCCTTTCTTCCTGCCCACTAAAGATGTAAGATCTCCTTTTTTTTTTTTTTTTTTTTTTTTTTTTTTTTGAGACGGAGTCTCGCTCTGTCGCCCAGGCTGGGGTGCAGTGGCCAGATCTCAGCTCACTGCAAGCTCCGCCTCCCGGGTTCCCGCAAGATCTCCTTTTAACTGTGAAAATCTCTAGACTGTAGTGCTTCTCTTCTCTTGCACTCCTGGCTGTGTGAACATAAAACATGGAAGAGGTTATCCTAGGTGTGGTGCTCACGTGTCTGGGTGAGGCTTTCATCTCCTGAGTTCTGGTCTCTGTTTGCCTGCTGTATTAGTCATTTTCATGCTGCTGATAAAGACATACCAGAGACTGGGCAATTTGCAAGAGAGAGAGCTTTAGTGGACTCACAGTTCCACGTGACTGGGGAGGATTTGCAATCATGGCAGAAAGTGAAAGGCACGGCTCACATGGTGGCAGGCAAGAGAAGAGAGCTTGTGCAGGGAAACTCCCCTTTATAAAAGCATCAGATCTTCTGATAGTTATTCATGATCAAAAGAATAACATGGGAAAGACCCACCCCCATGATTCAACCACTTTCCACAGGATCCCTCCCACAACACGTGGGAATTGTGAGAGTTAAAATTCCAAATGAGATTTGGGTGGGGACACAGCCAAATCATATCACCTGCCTACACCTGACCTCCTTTTTGATTCTTCTTTCCTGATTTGAACTTTCGGGACTTGAATCTCTCCTGTCCTTGCCTTTTTAAGACCAGAGTTAAGCTTTAACTTGCTCATTTCAAAAATCTCCTACTGACACGCACTATCAATTTGCTACTCATCACTGGGGATGATGACAAAAATGACCCAATCAATTTTCTGCCTTCAGTTCCATCTAAAATGAGTGCATAGCCACATATGTGTGTTGAGATGACTTATTTTGTTTTTGTTTTCTTTTGGATGGGTATAGTTTTTGATTTGTCATAAAATCCTCCTGAAAACAATTTTATTTAGAAATTAAACATTATCAATACTATATATCAAGGCAAGCAACTGTCTTTGGAATATAATACATCCTGGAAATCAATGCAACTTGTTTTTACCTTTAGATTACCCCCAGATGCCCAGAGCATTTCTTTACTGGTGAAATACAGAATTCTTCATTCAAGTGACCTGGGAGGAAGGGTCAGCAGTGACCTAAAAAGTATTTCTTCTTAAAATAAGGGAAAGGTGTGTGCTTAAAAACAGAGGCATCAGAAAGGGGAGGATGAACAGATTATATTTTTTAAAAAATAGTGAGGCCAGGCACAGTGTCTCACGCCTGTAATCCCAGCACTTTGGGAGGCTGAGATGGGCAGATCACCAGGTCAGAGATCAAGACCATTCTGGCCAACATGGTGAAACCCCATCACTACTAAAAATACAAAACAAATTAGCTGGGTGTGGTGGCACGTGCCTGTAATCCCAGTTACTCAGGAGGCCGAGGCAGGAGAATTCCTTGAACCAGGGAGTCGGAGGTTGCAGTGAGCCGAGATCATGCCTCAGCACTCCAGCCTGGCGACATAGTGAGACTCTGTCTTAAAAAAAAAAAAAAAGGTGGGTGATAGCAAGGTCCCTCAGAAGTTATAAATGAATGGGCATTAGTGCATAGCTATCTTTCTTTTTCAGGTTACCCCTTATGGAAAAAGGTTCACAGTTACCATAACAACAATTAATAAAGCCATATTTGCTGGAAAAATCTTATTCAACAGCAAAGTATCACAGTAAGAGAAACGAACCTTAGTAATTTAATATATAGATATAAAAATAAACCTTTGGTAGTTTTGCCTGAAAGAAGGACAGTGAGTATCTTAAACGTCTTAGGGAGTTTTTACAAGTGCTCTAGCCCTTGCTTTCTGTTTTCTAGTTAAGCAAACTTTATTGCTTTAACCAATGAGTTACAGAATCTATGACTGGTAATTTTAGTCAAAAACATGAATTCAATTAGATATAAAGATACAATCTTGGCATATGTTCTTAAAGGAGTCAAACCTCCTCTCTTTTAATAAAGAAGGTAAATGAGCCCAAGTCCATATTTTGTGGCCATTGCTCAGTGAATGACTACACACTCTATTCAGTCACCCACATAAGAAATCAGTAATTTTTGTTATTCTTCTTCCTATTACTTCTCACATCTGGTTGAAAAACAAATTCAGTCACCTTCCAAAATATCTTTCACCAGTGTCTTCTCATCATTCCACTGCTACTGCCTTCATTCACCTCTGTATCACTTCTAATTTACCTTTTTTTTTTTTTTTTTTTTTTTTTTTTTTTTTTTTTTTTTTTGAGACAGGGGTCTGGCTCTTTTGCCCAAGCTGGAATGCAGTAGCACAATCTCAACTTACTACAACCTCTGCCTCCTGGGTTCAAGCCATCCTCCCACCTTAGCCTCCCAAGTAACTGGCACTACAGGCACACACAATCATGCCTGGCTAATTTTTGTATTTTTTGTAGAGATGGGGTTTCACCATGTTGCCCACGCTGGTCTCAAACTTCTGAGCTCAAGTTATCTGCTTGACTCGTCTTCCCAAAGTGCTGGGGTGACAGGTGTGAGCCACCACACCTGGAGACTTCTAATTTACATTGCTGTATAATAGTGTCCAAGTTTCTAGAACATTTCTCCAATGATGGCTCCACCACACAGATGTCAATGTTTCGTTTCTTCTAAAATGTAGGTATAACCATATCATGTAACTACCCCCAATGAAGTAGCCGTTTCAGTGGTTTCTCAAGGCCTACAGAATACAATTCATATTTATTGTGTGACATTTACTAACCTGTGAAGCCTTGAGTCAAAGTTACCTAGATTCAAACATAATAGATATCCAACACAGATTTTTTGAAAGAAAAATGAGGATCAAATGAATAAGATTGTTCAGTTTGCCCTTGGCGTTCCTTTTTGTTCGTCTGTTCTGTAGATTCAATGATCATCACCCTCCATACATCCACTGTGCATTCATTCTGGGCACCCGTCACTGTCCCATATGAGAAGTAAACAGAAGCAAACAACACAACCCTTAGGTCCACCCTAATAGGGTTAATAACTCATGGTAGAGTCAGATATTAAACAAGTTAATACACAGATGAATGCAGAATTACTAATTGTCATAATTGTTTTAAAAAAAGAAAAGAAGTGTGTTCCCTGAAAAGAGAGGAAGGTAGACTAAATTTAGTATAAGCGATGGTGAACTCAGGGAAGCACTCGCCTCCTGAGATTTGATGTAGGACATGATCAGTTATCCAAGAGAAAACTGGGAGAAGAGCATTTTAGGCAGCGAGAACAAGTGTGTTTGCTTTGTTGTTGCTGCTGTTGTTGTTTTTGTTTGTTTTTGTCTCATTCCTTCTCGAAGATGCTATACATTCCCATGTTTACACTTTATCGTGATATTGACTCTGTTGCCTGGAGTGCTCTTCTCTGTCATTTTATATGTAGTGGAATTGTTCTTATCATATCATGTTTTTGGTTTTTTTTAATATTAAAACTGTCCTTACCCCTTCAGGCAGAACTTACTTTGCGTCCTCCCTTTATTCACTCCTTTCAATTGAAATTTTCCCACTGCTTATAGCGAACTGGGTAATTTATTTTTCTCTAGAAGACAAACCTTCTAGAAGGGGGATACAACTTCTTTATTCTTTCAATAGTAGGTCCTCTGTGTTATTGACATGAGGAGAAATGAATTAGATTATTGAGAGACAAAGGGGAATATTTTTCAAGTCACCACTTCAAAGGATAGTATGTGACTCAAAATCTAAATATATTTAAGAAAGATATGGTTAAATAAATTAATGCTAGATTAACAGAAATTAAAATAAATGAATGTTGTTTTAATATAGATCCTTACATTTTTTTAAGACAAATTTATACCCAGGGGAATAAATATTCTCCAACTTATTTACCTTGTTCATTGGAGACAAAAAGTTGATTTGGATTAGTTAGAATCAAAACCTGTTGTGACAGCCCTTATATAGAAATTTTAATAGAATCATGTCTGGATAGAAAATAACATGGTTTACATTAAACTTCCACTTTCAATCCAATAAGCTTGGCAAAATATCACATTTTCTCTTGTTGGAGGCTTCCATTCTTTGAATGTTTCTAAAGCCCAACTGCTAGAATCCCTGGCTGGGCATGGTGGCTTATGCCTGTAATCCAAGCACTTTGGGAGGTCAAGGTGGGAGGATCACGAGGTCAAGAATTCAAGATCAGCCTGGACAAGATGGTGAAACCCTGTCTCTACTAAGAATACAAAAATTAGCTGCACGTGGTGGTGCATGCCTATAATCCCAGCTACTTGGGAGGCTGAGGCAGGAGAATCGCTTGAACCCAGGAAGCAGAGGTTGCAGTGAGCCAAGATCACACCACTGCACTCCAGCCTGGGTGACAGAACAAGTCTCCATTTAGGGAAAACAAAAAACAAACAAAAAAAGAATCCCTGTAGTAGTCTATTCTCACACTGCTATTAGAGACATACCTGTGCCTGGGTAACTCATAAAGCAAAAATATTTAATGGACTCACAATGCCACATGGCTGGGGAGGCCTCATGATCATGGTAGAAGGTGGAGGAGGAGCAAAGTCATGTCTTACATGGTGGCAGGCAAGGGAGTGTGTGCAGGGAAACTCCCCTTTATAAAACCTGCGGGTTTCATGACACTTACTCACTATCATGAGAACAGCACAGGAAAGACCTGACTACATGATTAATTACCTCCAACTGGGTCCCTCACACGACATGTGGGAATTATGGGAGCTACAGTTCAGATGTGATTTGAGTAGGGACACAGCTAAACCATGTCAATCGCCTACAAAGCCCAGCAAAGCTGACTTCCATTGTAGTCTTCTACAGTCTCTCTGGCCACTTTCCTTCCTGTTTACCTCATGCTTCTGCTCCATCCTCACTGGCCTCCTAGGACCCTTGAACATACCCACCTTGTTCCTGCTCCTGAGCCCTTTGACTTGGGTTTGTTGTGCTAGAATCCGTGCTCCACAGATATCAGATAACCCTATGGCTTTTTTTCTCTTTTCCATTAAGTTCTGCTAAAAATGATACCTTATCAATAAGGCCTTCTAAAACCTCTAATTTCAAGGATATTTTTCCATTCACTAATCATCTTCCTGTCATGCCCTATTTTCCCTATAACACCATCTGAAATACTGTGTATTTTTTTATTATTTACTATAATATAAAACTGTAGGTTGTTTACTGTTGTCCCCCAACTGTAGGCACTCTATAAATCATCATTGAAGGAAATGCATATTATCTTTGCACTCAGCATCACTGGGTAGTTAATACTATTTATTTTTCAAATGTTATAAAATCAGTATATGTTAATTGAAGTTTTTCCAAGCTGTAGAAAATAGAAGAAAATGAAAGTCAACAATTATCTAGCAATCAGCACGGTACCATGATTGACATTTTGTTTTACATATTATTTTAGTCATTTCTTTACCTATATCTATTTCATAAAATGAAGATCATATTATAAATACTATTTTATAGACTACTTTTTTAGTCTACCATGCCATAAACATTAATCAATTGAATAAGGATTTTTCTACAGCTTCACCCTTACTGGTTCTAGAGTGCTCCATTATTCACTCTGTACGTCTTGAATGCATGGCCTAATCTGAAGTTACTTAAGCCAAGTACACTGGGAAGATGCTTACCTAGAGCACTTAGTTATTTAAAGCTAAGTGGGTTAAGTAGTCTAGGAAATAGACTTGGTTGTCAATAAGTACATTGCTTATTGTTAAATACTAACTTTCAGTTAACCAGTTAATGAAACCCAAACTAGATAATTGCAACATTTACCAGTGGACCAATAAAGTACAATTCAAATGAGCCCTGTCCTTAGGAAGATTGTCAATCAAAGCTTTAAGAGTACTCAAGTTCATTTAGTCATATTGCAGTCGATCTTGATGATCTTCAGATTATTGGTTTATTAAAAGTTCTAGGTAGCTTGACCTTCTTATAAGACTGTAGAATTTGAGTTAAAAAAAGAAAAGTCTACTGTCAACACTGTGTTAGAGATGAAAACCTCTGCCTAGCTCCTGGGTGGTGATTCAATTTTTGAATACTGTTTCCTTTTGTTGCATGAAGTTATGAAATTAAAACTTGAATTTGTTTTCCAGATTACACCAAGGGTAAAAATTGTTTTATATTATTTTGTATTGTAGAGGTTTTTTTTTCTTTTAAATTAGAAGATCAACTTCGAGGAGACAAAAGCTTAATTAAAAAAAAAAAGCCTCACAAATCTATTTCATTTCCAGTATATTACAGTTCAGTAGATAATTTGAAACTGATTCATCTGTTATACCATCTGTCGGAAATATGCTGCAGCTGTTAAATGTCCAGCAAAATTTGAACTACGTCTCGAAGTAATTTGCCCTTGGTACATGCAGACCAGACAATTTTTTATTTGATTTACAACCAAGATTCCTCCAAACATGACTGATTTTCTAGCTATACTACTTTAATTTCATTATTATTTTTAAACATAGCTATTAGACAAACCAAAAAGGAAAATGAAAGAAACCTGAACTAATTTTTAAGATTAAAAATATTGAATTTATTCATTGCCATAAGCTATTAAAATTGCATTGGTTGTGTTCAATATTTTTCAAAATATATGAAGAGTTCCTACTGTGTGCTCTACATTCTGCATATTGGGAAAGAAAAGAAGTTCTCTTCCTCAAGAGAGGATCATCGGCAGAGAAATCAACATATAAACCAATATTGATCATAATAGACTTACAATGATACAGAATGAAAATATTAGGAACACCAAAGTCTTATGTTCTTTTAGGACTAAAAATAGATGTAAAAGAGCTAACTCACAATAGTCAATAGCTTCAAGTCTCAAAAAACTCATTTGCTGGAGCCAAGATATTTAAAAAGTTCTAGAGTCATGTACTGTACTGATGAGTTAGACAAACCCTCTATATAATTCAGGGGTTCCAAATTGCAAGTCATTTTAAGTTGTTGAAGATCAGAGGTGATATTTCTTATGTGGCATATAGTGAAGTAGATCTATGTGTCAGATCATGGGATGAAGCCATTTCTCTTTTGCAATGCAGATTTTAAAATGGAAAATACAAAAATATATCTTGGAAGCTAAACAGATGAAGTGAACACATCTCAGTAGTCAAAACTAGGAACCACTTTGCCTTGCTTGATTTTGGATGGATTTATTTCTTATCATTGTCAGTAATTCATTGATTCAACAGCTCTCTGTAAGGTTGTGCTGCATGACAGATTTTGAGGCTCTGGGAATACAGAGTGGACAAGTCAGGCACCTGCCTTCCTTTCATGGTATTTACAGCCCAATCAACAAGCAAAGTGATAAATTAAAAACAAACTAGATAATTTCAGATTGTGGTGGATACTGTGAAACAAAACAAGACAGTGTGATAGAATAGCAAGCAGTGTCTCAGGAGAATGAAAACAGGAATTGAGTTGGTTAATTTAGATGCACTGGTCAGAAAAAGTGAAGGTGGTATTTGAGTCAGAATCAGAGCGGAAAGGAACCAGCTCTTTGAGACCTGGTACAGAGAATTTTAGCTGGAAAGCAGAGAGGATGGAAAGGCCTTTGTGCAAGGGTGTGCTTGGTGTGTCTGAAAAAGAGAGAGGAGAGTGAATCTAGAGCTTAGTGACCCAGAGAAGGAGTGAAATAAAATAGCGCCAGAGATATCTTCAGGGCCAGACCATCTCAGACCCAGTGGAGCTTGGATTTTATACTAAATAAGAGGGGAAGCCATCAGGAAATCTTCAGGGCATGGCAAAATCTAATGCCCAGTTTTAAAAAATCCATCTGACAACTGTGAAGAAAATGGATTGTAAGGAGATAAAGATTGAAGCAGGAAATAAGTGCCCAATAAATATTTATTGAATGAATAAATGAAATAAAGTTGATGTATTTTGCTGAGGCTATTCAATGTAGGCATATCCATTAAATGGCTGATTATAAATGGGTTTCTCTGAGAACATCTACTTAAAACTGTGGAAACCTCTTTCTTTCAGTTAAAAGATGTGGGTCTGATTTGGCACAGAAAATACTGAAATTGCTGCAATATTATTATACAGGGTAACATTTCACATAAATTCTTGGAATCAAAATGAGAAGTGGTGAGAACAATTTGACAACGTCAATATTATTAGATCTGCATAGCCCATTGCAACGTGTACGATTTTACATGAAGTCACTATAGAAGCCATTTGTCCCAGAAAACTAGACTTCAAAAGTACAGGCCTTATAATCGGGTACAGGTTGTCTTTTGTCCTGACTTGAATATCCTTTAGCTGTGAGATCTGAAGCCTCCTTATCTATAAAATGGTAATACTACCCATCTCAGTGGGTTACTGTGATAACTCAATGAGATGACCCACTGAAAATATTTCCCTGTCTATCACATAAGTATTCAATAAATGATTGCTATTACTATCAATTGATTTGTTGATTGTGGTTTAATGATCTCTGCCATCTGTATATTCATCATGGTCCAGATTGGAAGGTTTGAGATGGGAGGTGGGAAGGCTGCCTCATTCGTGCTCATCACTATGATGCCTATGGCAGCACGTTGAGTTTTGTCTCATTAAATGGAAAATGAAATAAAAGAGTAAATGGGGTCACCTCTATCTAGTAGGAAAGAAGGGAGATATAGTAAAAAGAAAAAAGGAAGGCAGATGAATTTATTTTATTCACTTAGGAATTTGCGCTGTGTGTCAGATAAAGTATGTCCAATCAGTTGATTTCATTCCAATTCCATTATCTTCAGCTTTTTCCCAAATTAGCATTTGATGACAAACTAATTGTACTTCTCTTCATGGTCCTTCTCTTTGATAAGTTCTTTTGTGAACTTATTTATAGACTCTATGAGAAAATAATTAATTCTCAATGCGATTATATGACCTGTTTTAGCAATGATCTAGCACTCTCGTATTTTCTGTGCAAAGTTAATTACCTCTGCCACACATAGCCTAATGTAAATAATAAAAGGTCTCTAATGTAAAATGAAATATATAAAATGAAGACATATTTGTATGGGAATTTCTTTCTTTTTTTTTTTGAGGCGGAGTCTCGCTCTGTCGCCCAGCTGGAGTGCAGTGGCGCGATCTCTGCTCACTGCAAGCTCCGCTGCCTCCCGGGTTCACGCCATTCTCCTGCCTCAGCCTCCCGCATAGCTGGGACTACAGGCACCCGCCACCACGCCTGGCATTTTTTTGTATTTTTAGTAGAGATGGGGTTTCACCGTGTTAGCCAGGATGGTCTCGATCTCCTGACCTCGTGATCCGCCCGCCTCGGCCTTCCAAAGTGCTGGGATTACAGGCGTGAGCCACCGTGCCCGGCCGGGAATTTCTATGATAGATCAGTAAGTGAAAAGGTATGTAAAAGGCCATATTGTAAATGTTTTTTGTTTGTTTGTGTGCGTATCTAAATATCTGTTATGTTAAATGTTGCATCTGTGTATATGTACTATGAAGACTAGTAGTAGCGATGACTTCTATGGATTATTCGGTTCTGTCTTTAACTGTATTGTATGAAATTCTACAGGAGCAAGAGAAAGATGTCTTATTTTCCATAGCAAAGAGTAGTCCAGGGAAGCTGGAGCAAGAGATACACAAAAGCAATGTATGAACCATAAAAATGGGAGGAAAATATGGTATAAGTGAAGATATATAAGATGGATTGAGGCCAGGCGCGGTGGCTCACACCTGTAATCCGAGCACTTTGGGAGGCCGAGACAGGTGGATCATGAGGTCAGGAGATCGAGACCATCCTGGCTAACACGGTGAAACCCCGTCTCTACTAAAAAATACAAAAATTAGCCGGGCGCGGTGGCAGGAACCTGTAGTCCCAGATACACGGGAGGCTGAGGCGGGAGAATGGCGTGAACCCCTCCAGCCTGGGCAACAGAGCGAGACTCTGTCTCAAAAAAAAGATAGATTGAGTAGCAGTCAATGGGTTTTTTGCCCTAAGAAGGAGCATACATTTTTATAGCATATTTCTATAACTCTGAATGTTTAACCATTGATTTGATATTGTTATGATTTAAAAATCGAGAACAACAGGGTCAAAACAGGAAGAGGACTTTTGAAATAATGGAAAAACTAAGGAAACTTTGGGTAAGATAGGATTAAACAAGTTGCCCAAATTTATGTTGCTAGGAATAAACTCTAAATATTTTGACTCTAAGGAGCATACTGCTACCTCTGAAAGTCACACCTTTCACCAAAAAATCGTAATTATACCACGTTAAGTTAAAAAATTTTGACCCTCAACTATGTCCAAATATTTATTATAAATATTGGAAGAGAATATCATATTCTGTTTCTTGTACTTCCTACACGTTATTAAAGAAAAATGTGTTATGTGACAATTAGAAAATGTAAAATATAAATTAAATTTAGACAAAATTTGGCTTGCAGGCATCAGGAGTAATTTAAGAAGCTCTGGCCAAACCTCCCAACAAATGTGCGTTCTGCTTCCCATTCTGCCTTGTTCCTTATGACTAAAACTATCTTGAATTACAAGCTGAATGACAAGCTCTTCCCTGGCTTCCCAGGTAGCACAGCGGTTCCTCAAGAGATCTTTTGTCTTCCCCCTGATGTCCATTTCGGAGTCTGGCGTCCCATCTCAGTGCTCCAGGACTGCACCTTGCCTTCTGCTCCTGAGTGTCCCAATGCTGTCTGCCCTCCCACATTTCTGACCGTCATTAGTTACTGCATTAACTAGTGACCTTGAAATGGACATCATGGGGAAGATAAAAGATCTCTTGGAGGAACCGCTGTGCTGCTGATGATGGAAAGGAATAGTCATAACATGTGATGCAGGGTAAATGTGCAGGTAGAGGTAGAGTAGCTCCAACTTCAAAAGGTAGAAGTTGAATGTATATTTAAGACCACAGAGTGATGTGTTCAACTCAGAATGTGCCTTTTGCCATGGATTTTTTCCTAACGTAAAAATCAGGATGTTATTGCTAGAATTTCTGTTCGGCTAGCACTGTCTTGTTCTTGAGTAATTTGTTGTTTTCAGTTGTTTTCCTCCATTAGACTTATGTTACCAAATGGGTCATATAAAACATCTACTTGAAGTGTTATAGCTTAAACATATATTGTTTTGTGAAAAATTTTCAGACAGTATATTTCAGCAAAGATGCATTTGAAAACCATACTCTCGTGTCAATTACATATATTCTGAAGTCCTTTAATCTTGTAAACTCCTGCCAGTATCCCTTGCCAATAGCCAAACCTCTCAACTGTATCTTTTAGGTAAAGGGCAACAGCTATTTCATGTTTATTTGCCAATAATTTCCTCTGCTCCAGCTTGAGTTAGTACAGAATTCTTATAGCTAGTCTGCCTTCATGATTGACTGAAATTGTGTGAAAATAAAACTCAAGGCCCATCTGCTCTTCTAGTTTTCATCCAAGATTCCCTGGAAGGGAAGTGCACTGGAGACCAAATATTTGCCATCGCTGTGTATGGCTGTAGTTTTGGAAGACATCCCAGTGTGGGAAAACACGATACCGGATTATTTCAAATGTTAGTTCTCGTTTTCTCTCTCTCCTTCCCTCTTTTACTATTATATAAAAATTCTAACTTTCTCCAGGGATTTGCCTGATTGCCTAGTATTTAATGTCTGCAGGAGATTGAGATACATGTTTTAGCACAACAATAAGCAGACTTTTTAGAATGGATAATGAGTAATAACCATTATTACAGTTGGAAATAAAAATGGATAGTATGTTGTAATAGTCAGTATGGCAATATGTGCTTGCGTGGAATGCCGCTACAACCATCTCTGGGAAATTTCAACTTCATTGTGGCCTCTTTCATGTTGCTTGAGGTGTTCCCTTTTTCTAAAATTTCCTTAACCCTCTTTCCACCTACCTGTAATCTCTAATTTCTTCAGATTCTATTTGTTATTTATATGGTATCTGACACTCTAAGTAATGATTAATCATTCTGATTCCTAAGTTCCTTCAATATTTGTTATACTAGATAAGAGGTGGGGAAACTTACTCTGTAAAAGCTCAGATAGTAAATAGTTTAGTTTTGTGGGCCATATGATATCGATTGCAATATTCTACTGCTGTGTGAAAGTCATCCGAGACAATACATAAATGCATGATGTGTAACTGTGCTCCAATAAAACTTTACTTACAAAAGCAATCTGTGGGCTGGATTGGGCCTGCCGGCCATAGTTTGCTAACTCTTGATGGTTGACACTATTTTGGAGTTTTCAGAGCTTGAGAGAAACTTAGTTAAATTTCCTCATGTTACTTATGTGTCACCTGTAGGAAAGGGGTGCATTGACATATTCAAGGTCACACGTTTATGATGGAGCTAATGAGCAACTCAACTAACTAATTATGAGGTCTAATGAGCAACTTAACTAACAACAACCCTACATTTCTAGTTTATTTGTGACTTTTAGTATTTCATTTTCTTCTAGTTAGCATTGAATTTTAAACCATTTTGTATTACTCTATCGTTACTTCATGTTTAATTACTTTTTGTAGATTCATTTATTACTGCCACTTATGGAGGAATAGACCATATATTTGTATGTGTATGTGTGCATATATACAAATGGAATAAAGCAAAGTCGAATTTTTTATATATCTGTACACACACACACACACATATAATCTGTCTGAAGTAGTAAAAACAGCAAAATGCAATGTAAGATCTCAATAAATATTCATGATTAATGTCCTCCAGGAGAAAATACAGTAATTGTTGCATTTTTTAGCTTAGTAATATGATTATAGATTATGTTTTAATTTGGAAGAACGTGAGATTGCTAGTGCTTTACATTCTGATAATAATTTTGCAGTCACGTTTTTTAAAAAATGCTTATTTGCCCTGGTCTTCACTAATCTCAATTTAATTCTAATTGTTATTCTGAATAATTACATAATTTTTTCAAATCATTACTTAATTTTTAAATTTTTAAAAAAGGATTTTTATTTGATTTTTTAAATTAGCAAAAAATGTAAAATTTGATACTCAGATGATCAATTTGTTACAGAAGTCAATTTGTTTAATGTAATAACTCTAAACTATATTATGGTTTTATAAATGCTACATTTAAATTCCAAATTTAAATTAGCTATTGGATCATTTAACCAGTTATCGACTTAGTTTAATTACATTCAATGCAACCATATCTAGGCATTGGATATTCAGTTTTAGAAAATGTGTTATGCATTATTATCAAGTGTGAGCTAGCCTGAGTGAGGAGGTATGGACTAGAAAAAGGTTTTCCTAGCATGGTCCTGATGATTTCTAACGTAGCTTTCTTCCTCATTTTCTTCATATTTCTACTCAAATACTACCTGATCATGTTGTCAAGGCTTGCCTTGAGAAGTCAGCATAAAATAGCAATTCTCTTCCTCTCCACCTGACCCCCACTCCCTGCCCACTGTTTTATATTTAATGTTCCTTGTTAGTATTAATTACTAAAACATACTATAAATTTACATTTTTTTTGTTGTTGAGATGTTTCTTCCCACTAAAACATAAGCTCTACAAGGGCAGGGCATTGTTAATTTCAACTTCAGCTGACTTCAGTGCTTGGCACAACATAGACACCTGATGCATATTTAAATGAATGAAATGAACATGAGTGAATGTTAGCACATTTCTAATATAATGAGAATATTAGAAAGAATGTTTACTCCAATTAGAGGCAACACTTATCTCAAAAATTATAAAAAGGTGTAAATCAAATGTATCAGAAAGTAGGAAAATCAAGGATGTATATTTGTGCTCACTTATAGCTAAACAAAGTAGTTGTTTTCGATTAATATGAAACCCATCAGTTTAGATGATAGCTTTGTGAATTGATACTTTTAAAACAAATTTTATGTTCTTTACATCCCTTTACATTTAACTTTCTGGGGAACTTATTTATACACACATGTCATATTTCCCAGAGGCACTTGCAGTATAACTAAGAAAAATAAGAAATTTAAAAAATATATGAAGATGGATTTGTTCATTTTAATTTCCAATTTGTATACAATTGAGTGGTGAGATAATAAATAATAATTCATTTCTCCAGTATCATTGGGGACTTCACTTAAGTGAATTTACAAGAAAATTAGTTTATTCTTTCTGTTGCTAAGTTATTTTTGCTTATAAATTTCTGAGAGAGAAACCATTTTTGAATATATAGAGAAAAATTTTCTGTCTTATTAAACAGAGTTCTGAGCATAAACATTTGTTGGGAATTTAAGACCACCACTCTAAAAATTAAGTGTTGTAGCATGTTATAATATGAGATCTTGCTTCCAGACACTTTGAGGTTCATTGGGTTTAGTACATTCATTCATTTATCCTACAAATGTTTTTAGAGTACGTGCCAAGTACCATTGTTCAGATCACTGGAGAGTAAGCATTAGGCCAACTATCTAAAACTTCATTTCAGATAGAGCTTTCTGTCTAGTGGGAGAGAAAGGCAACAAAAAATTAAATGAATAACAACATAACATGTCAGGTGGTGCTAAGGGTTATGTCAAAAAATAAAGCAGGGTGTGCATACAGAGACTGATGGCAACAAAATGCTGGGTGAACTAGCAAAGCCTGTCTGCAGTGGCAAAGGTGACATTGAGCAGACACCTGTGACAAGAGAGGATACTTGGACTAGTAATTGCAAAGGCTTACAGCAGGGGCAGGCTTGTTTTTAAAGAAAAAGGAGGGGCCAGGCGTGGTGGCTCACACCTCTAATCCCAGCACTTTGGGAGGACAAGGCGGGCAGATCGCAAGGTCAGGAGATCGAGACCAACCTGGCTAACATGGTGAAACCCCGTCTCTACTGAAAAGACAAAAAAAATCAGCTGTACATGGTGGCACGTGCCTATAATTCCAGCTACTCAGGAGGCTGAAGCAGGCGAATCGCTTGAACCTGGGAGGCAGAGGTTGCAGTGAGCCGAGCTCGCACCACTGCACTCCAGCCTGGGTGACAGAGCGACACTGTCTCAAAGAAAGAAGAAGAAGAGGAAAGGGGCCATGGTGGCTAGACAGGAATAGACAAGGATCTATGGAAAGAGATGAGAATAGTGCTGTGGCCATCATAGGCCACTGGGTGGCAGGGTGGCAGGGGTTGGTTGTGGGGGGGTTGGGGGGGGGACTTTGAACGCTACGCCAAGTTGAGAGCAGGAGGCAGAGAACAATTTGAATACAGCAGCCACATGTTCACTTACAGTTTAAAAAGTGTTTCTTCAGCTGCTGCAGACAGAACTATAGCAGAGTGAGAGGGGAAGCAGGAAGACCACACAGTCTTTTGTAACAGAGAGCTCTGGAAGCTGTGTGTGCACGATCTGTAGCTATGGAGTTGAAGTGAGGCAGTAGGACTTGGAACATCCCAGTATCAGAAGACATAGCCCTCCATGCCATCTCCCAGAGAGGGAGGGTAGACTCAGAAGAGTCCTGGCCACGTTAACATTAGAAACACTTAGGCATTGGCAAAATGAGAAAGATCCATCAAAGGAATCAGAGAGCAAGCAGCTAATGAGAAAAAAGAGAAAAAAAAAATGTTAATGACATTATAAAAGCCAAGTGCAGAAAGTGTTACAAATAGAATTGAGGTATCGCCCGTTTCCAGTGCAGTTGATTGGTTGAGTATGATGGGAACTGATTAATTTTTCTGTCAGTAATAATTTTCAAGTTGGTGATTATTCTGTCTTTACTTGGTGATGTCTCGTTCATTCTTTGTTTCTTTCTCTTTCTTTCTCTTTCGCTCGCTCTCTCTTCCTTCCTTCCTTCCTTCCTTCCTTCCTTCCTTCCTTCCTTCCTTCCTTCCTTCCTTCCTTCCTTTCTTTCTTCCTTTCCTCTTTCCTTTCCTTCTTTCCTTTCCTTCTTTCCTTTCCTTCCTTCCTTCCTTCCTTTCTTTTTTCCTTTCCTTTTTCCTTTCTTTCTCCCCCCTCCCCTCCCCTCCCCTCCCCTCCCCTCCCCTCCTCTCCCCTCCCCTCCCCTCCCCTCCCCTCCCCTCCCCTCCCTTCCCCTCCCTTCCCTTCCCCTCCCTTCCCTTCCCTTCCCTTCCCCTTCCCTTCCCTTCCCTTCCCTTCCTTCCCCCTTCCCTTCCCTTCCCTTCCCTTCCCTCTTTCTTTCTATCTCTCCCTTCTTATGGTGTTTCTCTCTTGTTGCCCAGGCTGGAGTATAGTGGCATAATCTTGGCTGACCGCAACCTCTGCCTCCCAGGTTCAAGCAATTCTCCTGCCTCAGTCTCCCGAGTAGCTGAGATTACAGGGACGCACCACCACGCCCAGTTAATTTAGCATTTTTAGTAGAGATGGGGTTTTCCATGTTGGTCAGGTTGGTCTTAAACTCCCAACCTCAGGTGATCCACCCACCTCAGCCTCCCAAAGTGCTGGGATCACAGGCGTGAGTCGCCGCTCCCAGCCTATTTTTTCTATTCTAGTAGGAACACGTAACATGAGATCTGCCTTGATAAGTGTGCATGATTATCTAGAGGTACAATATTGCACACCAGATCTCCAGAACTTAGTCATCTCACATAACTGAAATTTTATACGTGTTGGTTAGCAACTCCCCATTTCTTGGTCTTTTGACTTTGGTAGGAGTCCTCTTTGTCTTTCCACCTCCAACCTTAGTAATTCCAGTGCTCTGTCCCTATAATGTATAACTACCTGAAGATTTCCAGGTGATGCCTGATACCAAAGCTTATTACAGGAACAAGCTCAATTTTACTCATGATTCTCAGATAGCAAGGCTGAGGTGAAGCCCTTCAGAGTAATGCACTTTGCTATGGCTTTCTGTTTGAATATCAGGGTTATATAAACTGCTCCTGTGTTATATTATATTTTGGATAACAGAAGTGCCTCAATTCCTTTGCTAAATATTGTTTCAAAGACTTATAAAAGACATACCAGATTCAATGATTATTTTAACTAACACATACCAATAATTATTTAGAAATTGTTATTGAGTGTCTCTCTCCCTCTCTGTCTTTTGTTTTCAGAAAAATGTGATGAGCCGCTCGTCTCTGGACTCCCCCATGTGGCTTTCAGCAGCTCCTCCTCCATGACTGGTAGCTATTCTCCCGGCTATGCCAAGATAAACAAGCGAGGAGGTAAGCCAAATTTTGATACATTTATCAATAAACATGTTAAATAAGAACATGTTATATTTACAGCCATATATATATTATATATATATATAAACTCACACAACAGATGTTGGCAGATACCAGAAATCATTCTTGCCACTTCTATTAAAAGATCCATAGAAACCATTAACCTCTCATGTAATCTCCATTGGGGAATAACATAGGAAAACTTAGGCTGGAAGTGAGAGATACTAAGTCAAAATGGAAGACATTTTGAAGTTGTCTGGGATAATAAAGTCAAAATGGCATAAACATTTAGAGTTAAAATTCCTATTAATCAGAGAATCATTTAGAAAGATGTAAAAAGGAATCGACTCCCACAATATGTACAGTGTATTAAAAAGAGCACTTTGTATTGACTGTGTATTAATGTAAAAACTTAGTTCCTATTGAAAATGCAAATGATCCTTATAATTTTTCCTCCAGGGCCCAGAAGGTACCTCTATTATAAAATCTGTGTGAAGAATAGTTAGATATATGCAACTACAACGTCAGTTCTTGATCTTAAATCATGGTATTTGTTAGTAACTGGAAGTTTCCAATTTTCTAGCAATTCACTGAGAGTAAAAGAACATAATTAAGGACAGAGGCAAAACACTTTTGCTTCAAAGGAACACTGGTACAAATACCAGCAAATGGCAACTTAAAAAGGAAAGAAACAATATTGTCTTAGATAAATATGAATCAACAAACAAAGACCATGATGTTTAATTCCGTAAAACAGGAATGATGATTGACACGGGCTTCAGTGGAGAGGGATTAAAATTAGAGATAATCTGTTAAAAGGTACAAAGTTTTAGTTAGACAAGATGGATAAGTTTTGGATATCTATTGTGTAGCATGGTGACTGTAGTTAATAATATGTTGCATGCTTGAAAATCGCTAAGATAACGGCTCTTAAGTGGTCTCACCATTTACAAAAAATAACTGTTGTGATGGATGTGTTAATTATCTTGAATTAATTATTTCACAATACATGTATCAAAACACCATGTTGCATACTATAAATATATACATTTTTTGTGATTGCACCTTAATAAAGCTAAAGGAAACTAAGAAATGTGAAATCATAAAACAATCTAGAATCAACCGATTCTAGAAATAAAAAAAAATAAAAGGGAATGAATATAGGAGGAAGCAAGGAAGGGAATAAAGGAGAGAAGGGGAAAGGGAGGGAGGGAGGGAGGGAGGGAGGAAGGAAGGAAGGAAGGAAGGAAGGAAGGAAGGAAGGAAGGAAGGAAGGAAGGAAGGAAGGAAAAATGAAAAAAGAGAACAGGAGGAAACCCAAAAGAAAAACAAGAAGAGGAAAAAATAAAGGAGGAAGAAAAAATATTGCATCAGAAAAGAAAGGTTTATCAGATTTGCAAAGACCAAAAAAGAGAAGAAAATAGATAAGAAAAAACTAGCCTAGTGTATACAGAATAATATATGAGGTATTCACAGAAGTATGAAGACGTCTCAGTTAGCAAAAAGACTTGGTGAAAAAGTGATACACAAGCAAAGGTAGAGGAACCTGACAAAAATGCAGCTTTCGTGTAACATTAGTATATATTAGCTCATTTTTATAACCTGATATTCATCAGGCTATGCACATGAGAGACTTGTTGAGTTACTATAAGTTATCAAAAATTCTGCATAATGATGTTGAAGTAATATAAATTTTATTTCTCTCTCATAAAAGTCATTGGAAACAACTATTAAAAAATGAATATAGACAGAAAAACATGAAACAAGGAACTGGCCATACCCAAAAGGTATGCAGACCTTCCCAGTACTAGGAAATCTAGGATGAAATATGAAAAAGATATACCATATAATTCTGGTCCCAAGAGAATGTACTGTTCCCTAAAAGAAGTGCCATAATACCAAGAGACATAAAGCACCTGTGAGGAATGGAAGCAGAGTCAGAAAATGTTGCTTTCAAAAGCTTTGAGTGAAAGTATGACTGAAGAAGATGATTTGCTCAGTAAATTTGGGCAAGTCAGGTTCTATCATGCAAACAGCACTTCAGGAATACAAATGAGACAATCTTGTCACCAATGAGAAAATGGAAAGTGCACAATAAAGAAATTGTGGCCACATGACTGATGTTGAGCAGGGAACCCATTTCCATATACAACCTCAACTAAACAATGCAGGTGCTATAGTTGTAGGAGAGAGTATAGATGTTATAGGCACAGAAATTTAAAAGTGTCAATTATGGGAATTAGAGAGATGTGGGTATTTTTTCTTTCTAACCTTTCAGAGCAGCAGGCTACCAGATGCTGAAACTTCAGGTATAAATTTATTTTGCCTTTGATTTTTTTATGGGAATTAATGTCTTTTACTATATATATATATAGTGTGTATATATATAGGTTTTACTATATATATAGTATATATATAGGTTTTACTATATATAGTGTATATATATAGGTTTTTTGTTCTCATTTAATTCTAGAAAAGTTAAATTATTTTATCTTTGCTTTAACATAATACAAGATACCACATTACATCATTTAGAGCTAGTTGTGTATTTATCTACTCATATAGAGACAGTCAGATATCTGATATTAAGCTTCCAAAATGTTGATATATTTTTTAACTTGGATACTGGGATTTGAGGAGTGTCTTTACTTTCCTTATAGTAGTTTTGTCTGTAGTTTGTAGAATATATATTTATATCTGATAGCTAGGTAGGCAGGTAGGTAGGTAGAGAGAAATAGAATGCATTTCCAGAAAGACAGATGTTTCAAAAGCAAAAAACTATAAAACAAAATTTACAGTTTCTTAACTGTGTGACCTGAAGTTCATCTCTTTTGGACTATTGATATACTGGATGGTCATACATTAGGGTGAAAGTCTCATGTTGGGAAAGAGAGTGTTGTCTGTCCTATAGATACAGGTTTACACTTTGCTGTAGCCCATTTTATCAACATTTGTTACGTGGGGAGGTGCAGCCATGTACTTTTTGACTCCTAAAGACTGCTTTGCTTATCAGCGTTATGCTGTCCGTAAGGACAGATAACTCGCCCTCCCCAGCCCTCTCATTTTTGCTCCTTAATTTTTACAGATGGTGAGGTAACTAAGCTATATCTTCACCCTTTGTGCTGCTCTGCCTCTGCAGGTACAGACAAGACACATACGTGTAGGGCTTAACCCTTGTTGGCCACGTGAGTGTGGGGCAAGGGAACTAGCATGAGAAAGGAAGGTTATAGCCTCTCCAAGGAAAAACAAAAAGAAAGTCATATATAGTTGTTATAATACAAAACATTTTTTTTTTGAGGGTCTCGCTCTGTTGCCTGGGCTGGAGTGCAGTGGCATGATCTCAGCTCACTACAAGCTCCACCTCCTGGGTTCCAGTGATTCTCCTGCCTCAGCCACCCAAGTAGCTGGGATTACAGGAGAGTGTCCACCATGCCCAGCTGATTTTTGTATTTTTAATAGAGAAGGGGTTTTGCCACGTTGGCCAGGTTGGACAACAAAATATTTTATTCCACTCTAAAATTTATATGCAAATGTCCTTGGGAGAAGAGACATGTAGGGTGAAATTCATGATAACATATACGTGGCTAATAGTCTGCATTAAGAGAAAAGAGATTTTTTTCTTTAAGTATAACATGATGTTATATATCTGGAAGATATAAAGAAGACAGATAATTCCAAGCAGAAAAAAAAAAAATATCAGCATTACAGAATCCAGGAATGTTGGAGATACATTTTCTTAATTTACAAGTGGCAAGAGTCATCTGATACACTATATAGGCATCTGAAAGTGAGAAGATCATATACTAACAGAAAAATATAAGAATGTAACCTACTAATTATACAAATGCTGAAAAGAACAAATTCAGTTGAGCATTATGTTGATAAACATTGGCTTTAAGTTTTATTATTTACTTAAATGATATTCCTAAAATACATTTTGGAAAGAGACTTCATAAATACATAGAAAAGCACCATATAAATGCAAATATTCAGATGACAGATAGTCACATATTTGTGAAATTGAATTTAGTTTATGGGTCTCCACAATACAAATCCATCAGCTATAATCTTGATGTCAGGGACCAGTACATGGCAAAAGTGGGGAGGAAATGTGACGTTTAAATGAAAAATTCATGTGTAATTCTAACATGTCTTTTGGAGCCCACTGCTTTTAGTTTGTTGGTGCTGTTGTTGTTTTGTATCAACGCCTTATTCCTGTGATCTGTGTACTGATTTATCCCCACGTTTTTAATCCATTGAAAGCTTGTGTCATTCTGAGTTAATGGCAGTTAGATGTGTTACTCTTTCCAAGGTTAGCACAGATACAAAACCTTTGAAAGTCTGAAACAGTGTATCCCTTACCTTATTTTTAATATAGAATTTTATAGATTATACACTGCTTTCATCTGTGCTCTAATTGTTTCTCAATCTTCATAACAACCTGGTTAGAAAGAATGGTAAGTTAGAGATGCCAATCAATTCTTCTGCCAAACTTTCAACCTTGTACTTCATATGCCATTTATAGAAATCAGCCCTTTTCTCCTGCCAGAAGCACAGCCATCCCCACATGGCTCAGGTCTCCCTCCACTACCACAGAGGCTTAGCGAGAACGCCTGATCTCAACGGATGCTATTAGAATCTCTCTGCTTTGTTATGTGACATCATTTTGGGAACCCAGGGGACTACTGGGGAAACCATAACAGGCTATATGTAAACTAGAAAGAAAGAAGAGGAGAGCAGATGCTGGAGAAGAAGGGAAGGCATGAGGCCGGGGCACCTGCGCACAGAAGGACGAATCAAGCTCTGGTTTCACTCACAGCCTCTTTCAGGCCCCTGTTTCCAGCTGGCTTAACTTCTGACTGTACTTCAGCTTGAGTCTCTGAGATGTATCATTCCACTTCTAATAGTCACCTCCTCCTGTCTGAGCTCATTCAAGTTTTTCTTCCTAGTTACTAAAGGACTTTTGGTTTTAAAGAAACCACAAATAAAAACTAGTTATTATCCCCATTTTACAAATTCAAATAATACATATAGAAACCCCAAAATACATCATTAGTTTCTAAAGTAGCATAGTTAGGGAACAATGGCACAGGAAGAGGGACACAAATCCATGTCCTCTGCTGGAACCTGACGCTCTTTATATGTGATTATATCGGATGAGGCAATATCAGTGCTGCCTTTTTTAATTAGCCCAATGATGGGGCCTAAAGTGAGTTTGAAGGTTTCAGTCAAGTTTGATGTATTTATGCTTATACAGCCAGAGAAACCCAATCATGCAATCTCAGCATTTCCCAACTCACGTAGATCCTGAATAATTTTCTTTCTTTTCACCTTCCTGCCACTTATTTTTACTTAGTAGATGCTTCTAAGAATCTTGTTTGTTGCTTCCTCAAAGACGTTTCCTCCTATGTGTTTTCCCTGAGTAGTTTCTCCCATTTTAAGAATGTGTCATCTTCTCTCTTAAACCAGAAGGCAGAAGGTTGTGGTGGTGATGTTGCTTTCACGTCAGTTTTCCTCTATTTCCTTTAGCAGGGAGAACACATTACACCTGCAGGCCACATAATTAATAATCACTTATCAAAGGAGTATGTGAATAACAGATGTTTGGAGAGACTGCTGGAATAGATCTCTTGAAGTTCCTACTTGCATCTTAAAGAGAACCACAGTCCTTACCTTTCCTTAAAAGATACCACTTCATACTAGAATGATTTCTAATCTTTTGGGTATATACCCAGTAATGGGATTGCTGGGTCTAATGCTATTTCTGGTTCTAGATTCTTGAGGAATTGCCACCCTGTCTTCCGCAATGGTTGAACTAATTTACACTCCCACCAACAGTGTAAAAGTGTTCTTACTTCTTCACATCCTGACCATCCTGATCAGCATCTGTTGTTTCCTGACTTTTCTTTTCTTTTTTCTTTGAGACAGAGTCTCACTCTGTCACCCAGGCTGGAGTGCAGTGGCATGATCTCAGCTCACTGCAAGCTCTGCCTCCTGGGTTTACGCCATTCTCCTGCCTCAGCCTCCCGAGTAGCTGGGACTACCGGCGCCCGCCACCACACCTGGCTAATTTTTGTGTTTTTAGTAGAGATGGGGTTTCACCATGTTAGCCAGGATGGTCTCGATCTCCTGACCTCGTGATCCATGTTTCCTTACTTTTTAATGATCACCATTCTTACTGGCATGAGATAGTATATCATTGTGGTTTGATTTGCATTTTTCTAATCACCAGTGATAATGAGCTTTTTTTTTCATATGTTTGTTGGCCGCAAACCAACTCAAATGCTCATAAATGATGGACTGGATAAAGAAAATGTGACACACATACATCATGGAACATTATGCAGCTATAAAAAAGGAGTTCATGCCCTTTGCGGGGACATGGATGAAGCTGGAAGTCATCATTCTCAGCAAACTAATATAGGAACAGAAAGCCAAAAACTGCATGTTCTCACTTATAAGTGGGAGTTGAACAATGAGAACACATGGACACAGGAAAGGGAACATCACACACCGTGGCCTGTCGGGGTGGAGGGCAAGGAGAAGGAGAGCATTAGGAGAAATACCTAGATGACAGCTTGATAGGTGCAGCCAACCACCACGGCACATGTATACATACCTATGTAACAAAACTGCATGTTCTGCACATGTATCCCAGAACTTAAAGTTAAAAAAAAATTCACTAAAGCCATAGTTTCCAGTTTAATTTTAAAAAATTAACATAAAAAGACACCACTGAAGTTAATAATCGCCACCATGCCTTGATGCCACAGCTTGCTCAGATAATCACTGTAGGCTGGTGTCATTTTCCACTTCCTGTTGGCCAAGAGGAAGTTCTAGTGATTAGCACGACTCCAACCTCTTCCCTAGTTAACACTTGCAGACGCACGTCCACCTCCGGAAACATGCTGGGCTGCCTCTTACAGGCTCCCAGGCAGCTCAGCAAACAGTAATGGCTTACTCTACTCTTGAGAAATCCATTGTTCCTGCTACTCCTGGAAAGAAATTATTCCCTTTTTTCCACTCTCAATCCTCTTGACTCTGAGTTACATTTATAAAACACCTTATTTCCCGCTGCTCTTTTGTTGCTCTCCTTTTTGCCTTTAAATATTAGAAGGATCTGTCACAACTAATTAAATCTAGAACTGCAGCAGATATACTATAAAATGGGAACGGAACCACAGTGTGTCCATGAGGGCATTGTCCGTCTGTGTGGCCTAGCGCTTCCTGCTGGTGCTCTTCTGCTGTCTCTAGTCCCTTAGTACTCCTTTGTTATGTACATATAGCCCACTCATGGCAGCCTGAATCTGCCACAGTAGGCAGTATTCTTAACCTTAATTAGGAAGCTTTTCTCTTAGAATATAACGTTAAGGCTTAAATTATGAAGTAAAGTTCCCAATTGATGAGATTCTGCCCTATTTTTGCAGCTTCCATTCCAATGTTTTTCTTCTTTTCCTTTGCCAGCCTCTACCATGTAGTACTTTAAAAAATTTGCTTCTTTTCTCACTCACAGATAATTCATTATTACTTAAGTATGAAGTAATCGGTGAAGTGTTACCTCTCTTAGGACTATTTGCCTTTTAAAAGCACATCCTTGGGAGCAGAAAAATTCAAAGAACTGGTTTTCTAATGGGGCATTTCAGGATATTTGACATTCCTATTTTGGCTGGTCATACTTCTTCATCTTCAAATGACTCTCCTGGAAACACCTGCTGATTTTGTTGGCTCTGAGGCAGTGCTGAGCAGTAAAAGGAGAGTGGCTTATATTCACGCATAACTAAGTTCCAGTACTGAACTGACCAAGGACAAGTATGGGATTAGTCAATTATTTAAATGTATTGCATCTTGGTTTCCTGATTTCTATGATTACTATATCTGAACGAGGATATAGTAATGATAAAGGATATCATATGGAATAATTTGTCATCTGAGTTAGGCACTTTTGACATTGAAAGAGAGTATCATTAATAGTTACACGAGGGTAATCCTGGAAGTATGGTCCGTCTACTTATAGTTCAAAATAAAATCAGTTATACTATTCAGCAGAGCTATTGTGAAGGTTAAAATAAACAATTTACACAAACTATGTTACATTGAAATATTAGTCTCTTTCCCATAAGTTACTCCCAGCTTCTAAAAACAACACTATAGATACCAACATTTTAACACAAGGTGAATTAAATACTTTTGTCATTACAAAGATGATGTCTCCTTAAAAAATTATTGTTCGAATTTGTGTATTTGCCAATGTATGTGTGTTTCCCCCATTATCATCTAAGACAAAATATTACCATAATAATTAAAAAATTGGTAAAATAACATTTTTAAAAATTTCAATATCTTGGGGGTATTAAGGCTTATAGTAACTTATTCTGTAAGCCTTTTCACCTCAAACTCCTTTCAATTTAAATGAAAGAGATTATGCCAGTGATTTTTAAGTGTTGTTTTGCTCTTATTATCTTAATGTCATTTGAATTTGATCTCTTAGAATCTATATATGTTATAGAAACTAACATGTAGTTATTATGAGCCTCAGTTAAAACGTTGTTCTGAACATTAGGGCGAATAAAAAGTGTCACCTTTGTTTTCCTTAGCCCTATGTATTCTGTCTTTTTAATATACTTTTCAAAGATTTCTTCTAAAGACCTCACAGTTTTTATGTCCACCTACCCAACTGAATGAGAGTTTCCATCTAACTGATATTGTAAATTTTCTTTTGCTTAATTCTCAATGATAAACCAAAATTTTGGCTTAACTGGGAGTTTTATAAAATTAAATGTGTAATACATGGAATATTTGTATCATTGACACTTGTTATAAATGATAGAATGTTGAAAACATACTCACCAGGCAATGACTCATATATTTTTTTTGGGCATGCCTTTTGAATTTTTAAATAGTATTGTTATCTTTCAACCATTACACTAAGTTTTATAATGTTGGTATTTCAACACCTTGTTTTTATTTTCTTCATAGAAATCTTTGCTAGGTTTTGTTGCACTTTCCATAGAGCAATGTTTCCCAAAGTGCATGATGTTACTATGTGTTGTGAACACATGTACATACACACGTGTTTCCATAATCGAATCAGACTGGGCAAATGTTGTGCTCTGGGACCTTCTTTTGGAGAATCAGAGATCCTCTTTATCACAGAACATCTTTAAGACCAGCAGAATACATTTCCACTTTGGGATTTGCTTTCATAAAATTTAGTTAAACACTGTGCACATCAAGGGCTTTAAATGGGGTTTCTTTAACGTGCTTAGAAATATAGTTGTGTCTCCCATGGGTTTACTACTGTGCTTCTGGAAATACTGATTCTAAAAGTTCTTTGATAATAAGTCTAGTGATTTTTAGTTTAACGGAATGAACTAGACTTAATTAGAGAAAAGAGAATAAAGATAAAAGAGTTTTTCAATTTTGGACTTTTGAGATGAATTTTTTAGTTAATTATTTTTAGGAAGTAGCTATTTTCCCATTTGTATACCAAATTCTATGTATCTTAATATTTTTCGTTGAGAAAATAATGTACTGGCTTAACATCAATGCTATCACATTGATCCCTGCTGCTGCCTTTGAAACGGCTCTGGAATATTGATTGTCTTACACTCTCTTTATATCACAACATTAATAGCTGATTGTCTAAATGGGGGAAGTTTGTGAATAACTCATTAGTATAATATATTTTGTAATTTTACTTCAAACAAAATACTGAAAACTATCCTATTTGGTACTGGCCCTACAAAGTTTAGGACATATGGGATGGGATAACCACATCTGGACTAGCAAAGAAATGTATGTAAATAAAAAAAAATAACTTAAGAAGATGTGAAGAATAGATATACCTCGTAAGACTGTTGATATGGATCTAGATTTTTTGTTACCCATAGGAGACATCTTGGGCCACTTCCTACTTATGGTCAATTGCCAAGATTCCTCACTCATTTCTATAATGATCAATTTTGAGTGGATACTCTCTATGATCCTGTCATAACTGAATGCCCATGGTGTAGCCAAGAACGATCATAATTCCTTGGTCTTGATCTTACTGGGCTCTTACAGATTCTTAGTGGTCTGGACCACACCTCCCTCTGTGCGTAGATATCTTTTCTATGAAATTTCTGGAGAATGGTCAGGATATCTAAGCAAAAAGCCTTATCAAATATTTACATATTGAATTTTTCTTTCTAAACCATTGAAGAATATAGGCAAAATGTGTTTTTGAGAATAATCATTTAATATGCCTTTATCCCTTTGCTTTTTCTTTTTTCTTTTTTCTAAGACGAGGTTTGTCACCCAAGCTAGAGTGCAGTGGCATGATCAGGGCTCACTATAGCCTCCACATCCTTGGGCTCAGGTGATCCTCCCATCTCAGCCTCCCGAGTAGCTAAGACTACAGACTCGCACCACCATGCCCTGCTAATTTTTTTTTTTTTTTTAAATATTTGTACCCACAGGGTTTTGCCATGTTTGTCAGGCTGGTCTCAAACTCCTGCGCTCAAGTGATCTACCCAGCTTGGCCTCCCAAAGTGCTAGGATTATAGGCATGAGCCACAGAGCCCGACCTATATGCTAATTTTATTCATAGAGAATCTTCAGTATTTTTTACATCTCAAATAAGGAGGTGGAGAATTTTTGTGAATGATTTCTACCATCAAAAATATTCATTTCTAAAATAAAATTCTTCACAGCCTCAAAGCACTTTCATGCAGTACTTATGCAGGTTTGACTCTCAGAGAATATTTTCTAAATGTGTGAACAAATACATAAAATATTATTTATTGTATATATTATTCTACTAATTTTAAATTTCAAGTACTCATTGTTTATATGTAGGAATCATGTGTTAAATCAAGAGTTAGTATTTGCTAATACTTTTCTTGTTCCAAAAAAACTATCTCACAATTGTTTGGTCACTGTTGTAGCCTGTTGGAATCTAGACTATAATAGCAGATGAGTGATAACAACCAACACAATTATCATCATAAATAAACTAGACATTTAAATCTCATTTTTAAAAATGAATATTAGGGTCATTAGAGAATGGCCCCCTCATATCAACATTCTTTCAATTCTTCCAATATTGTAGGGCAGAGACCATGAGGATAATGTTGAGCTGATAAAGCATGCCTTTTTTTTTTTTTTTTTTTTTTTTGAGACGGAGTCTCGCTCTGTCACCCAGGCTGGAGTGCAGTGGCACAATCTCAGCTCACTGCAAGCTCCGCCTCCCAGGTTCATGCCATTCTCCTGCCTCAGCCTCTAGAGTACCTGGGACTACAGGCGCCGCCACCACGCCCGGCTAATTTCTTGTATTTTTAGTAGAGACAGGGTTTCACCGTGTTAGCCAGGATGGTCTCGATCTCCTGACCTCGTGATCTGCCCGCCTGGCCTCCCAAAGTGCTGGGATTACAGGTGTGAGCCACCACGCTCTGCCTAAACCATGCCTTTCTTATCTCAAGATACTATTTCAAATTCATGGCTGGCTTTTTGTGCTGGCTTTTGGGTAACAGAATATGTTGTATCAGTCCTTAACACTGTATCTGGCTTGTAAGAAGTACATTCTGTATCCCAGTTGAAGCAGGTTAGCCTACAAGAATAAATGAAGGCCAGAAAAGAGTAGGGCAAGTCCACAAGTAGCTGTTCAGGAAGTTCACATCAGCTGGTTGGTGAGTGGCATTGAATAGAGTTCATTCATTAGACAAGTTTAGGTCATAAAAAAACTACATATGTAAAAAATATACTTCAAACCTGAAAATTACAATTCCTTTATGCCAAATTAGTGACTGTATTTCTCAATATCTACTCTCCTGTGATTAGAGAAAATTCCATGCTTTTGTGACTGTTTGTCCCTTTTCTTTATTTTACTTATTAAGAGAAAAAAAGGACCAAATTATTTCCAAGACAATTGGGAGGATTTAATCTAATGACGACTCTGTTAGCAACCTGGTTAGGTCATACTTATTAAAATGAATAGACCCTTTTCTTAATACCCTTAGCAAATTAATGACTTTTTCACACTTTTTTTCTTTAAGAATTAAGAAATATAGAATTGTTCTTTCTTTTATATGCATGCCTTGCAAAAGTAATTCTAAAAATATTGTCGCTAATAAGAATTCAAAGCAGTGTAGCCTTTGTTAGCTGCCTTTTCTATACAGCAAGAATGAGCAATCAACATTGTTTACTCATCCCCTTGCTTTAAAACTCAGATATATGTTTGACGCAAATATGGCTGACAATAAAACATGACATTTAAGACAGTCTATTTTTATTGTTCTTGTCTCTTTAACATCAAAATGTAAACACAAAATGTAGAAAGATTTCTTCCCCAGGTTTTCACCCAAAGGTCATTTTATTTTATTTCCCTTAGCTATTTTGATTTTCTTGGCAAGGCAAGGAATTCACGTTGCTTTTATTATGCTTGGTTTTCATTCTTAGCAACTTTTGCAATGTATTTCCTTTGTATCTGTCTTCTGTTTTAAAATTGATAGACAGTGGTATCTGTTTGAACTGGGGGGTCCTTGTCTGTCATATGTCTGTAGCCTCCACCTCACCAGACATCCACAACCAGAAAGACTCTTCTGCCTCCAGGATGAATTATTTTGCATGACAAGGTTTGTGCCTGAGCATATGTATGAATAGTGCATAATGAAGTGTGTTTTATAATTTTCCCTATCCAGTGTCTGGCACATATACGTTTGGATGGATAATGAATTGGGTTTTGTTTGTTTTGTTTTTGTTTTCAACCCTCTGCTTAGACCACCAAATAAGTCTTATAAGGATCTTATAAAGATCTTATAAGGATAATGAAAAGTATTGTTGACTTCCTTACTCTTCCCCCCTGAGTGTTCTAGAGGGTGGAAGTTAAAATCACATGCTTCTGAGGCATACAGAAGAGTACTAGAGAGTCACAGGGATTGCTAGAGACTCTTCTCATATTTTGGTAAGATCATACATTCTCATAGGATCATACATAATTCTCAGAGGAGGATGATTAAATGTCCTCCAACAAGAGGATGATAAAGCGGAAATGATGACTTCTTTACTGTTGAAGGGCTGGCAGTCCACAAAAAACAAGTCCCAAGAAGGCCAAAATACCAAAGGGTGTTACTGCCCCCACCACATTTATATTCCCAAACCTTCCACACACCTACGTTCACATTAAAATAGTATTAAATTATAAGCAGTTCCCATTGGTCTGCAGGTTTTTTTTTAATTAGATAGATCAGGCTTCATAAACAGCATTAACATGTTCAAGCTTCCTGTCCTTTGGTAGTGACTTAAGTTGTCAACTTCCTCAAAAGTCATTACTGACGGCAGACAAAGTGTTTCTTTTTGGTCATTTCAAGACATCCATATATATATATTTTTTCTTCCTCTATCTCTATCTCAGAACTTATAATGAAGTATTGTATTATAGACTTATTTTTCTGACTCCAAGAGACTGGCTCGGTGTCACCTGAAGACATGCCCTGTGTATCAGGTATCCATGAATGCTTGACATCTAGGATGGTGCTAAGAATAGAGTTGATACTCACAAATGTAGAAATAAATGCTTGTATGTACATATTATTTTATCTGATCCTTATAAAACCCTAGAAAGAAATGTAAAAGTTACAAAACTCAGTTTGATGAATAAGAAAACTGAGATTCAGGAAAGTTTTGCTTGCCTAAGGTCACAGCTAACAGAAACCAGATTTGAGTATTTGAAATGAAGTCTTCTGACTTCAAAATCATTCACTATTCTGTTCTTCACATGTCTTCCCTGACTTTGTGAGAACTTTTCTTTTGGGAAAATTAGAATAATATTTGAGTTGGTTATGGGGCATAAATAAAGTTTTCCCACTGGTGTTTTAGAACACAAAAAGACACATTTCTCTTTCATTTCTGAGAAGCATATATTGAGTAGATTTTCATTCAGAATGCCTTTGTGATTTCTTTGCATGCTTTTAAATCTATGTTTTAAATAATCTGAAAGTTAAAGAAGTTATTTTAAATATTTGCATATAATGATGTATTTGTTAAAAGCATATCTTTTTTTCCCTACACTAAAAGCCTAGCCAAAATTCAAATCGATTTAGTCTAATTGCTGAATTTGTATTATGTGAGTTGGTAGGCAAGAAAAGAGACAAACCTGTACTCGAAATATTATATGTGTGAGAACCAGTAAAAATATGAAAAGAACAATGAGACCAACATTCTCTCTACCAGAAAAGAATTTAAATAAGAAAAAAAACTACTGATGTGCAACACCAATACACTAGAATCTGACAGAAGCTATATTTTTAAAGTCACCAACACTCTTAATATTCAAAACACATGGGAAAAAGCAGTAAGTCAGTACAAAGCGAAAGAAAATGATAACAGGAGTAAACCTCAACCACAAAATAGAAAGCATGTGAGGTCTACTAGATATGCCATAACTGGATCTATGTTTAGTGTGAGATGAGAACAATCTGACATCAATAATCACAGTATCCCACCGTATGATCATTATCAATCACTAAATGCCTTCTTCCCTTTCAAATAAAGGATTCAGCATTGTGACATTTTGCCTTTTATTTTGTTGTTGTTTAGTAGAATGACCATATTTCCTGGAAAACTAGAAACTCCCAAGGGAATTGATTCATTCTTTTTTCCCAAACTTCTTTATATCAAGTATTAAATAAAGTAAAGTGAAGACACATTTGACCAAATCTTTCAAAGTTATTGTTATCTATCTTCTCTATGTATTATTTAATATTATTCTCTATATGTTATCTATCTTCTCTATATATCTATCTTCTCTATATATCTATATTCTCTATATATTCTCTATATTATTATTTATATATTTGATGATGCAAAATAATTTCCTAAAGAGAATTTCAAAGAAGTACAAACTACCTTTGGTTTTTAATTCAAAACTCTATATTTGCATTTCAACAATTCAAATGAGAAACCGAGAACCAAATATTGGTATTTTGTATACCAAACTGTGTTTGTTGGTTTCATTCACAAAGAAATAGCACTAACTAGGCATCAGGCATAAGGAAAAGAGAGAGGCTGGGTAACCTCAACGCAGCCTAAACTCCTCCCCAGGTATGAGTTTTAGGCTTTCAAATCGGGGCCATCAGGACTTGAGAGGAAACATGCAGGTACCGTTTTAGGGATGTTTATTGGATATGTCCAAATGATGCAACTTCGTTAAAAGACTACCTTATCTTTGAGATTTGGTCAATGTTTTCTGTGCAGGGGTCTGGAAACAGGCTTTGGGTACCTCAGTCTTTTTTTTTTTTTTTTCTTTAAGTTCTGGGGAACATGTGCAGAATGTGCAGTTTTGTTACATAGGTATACATGTGCCATGGTGGTTTGCTGCACCCATCAACCCGTTATCTACAATAGATATTTCTCCTAATGCTATCCATCCCCCGTCCCCCACCCCCAAAAGGTCCCAGTGTGTGATGTTCCCCTCCCTGTGTCCATGGGTTCTCGTTGTTCAAATCCCACTTATGAGTGAGAACATGCGTTGTTTGGTTTTCTGTTCTTGTGTTAGTCTGCTGAGAATGATGGTTTCCAGCTTCATCCATGTCCCTGCCGAGGACATGAAATCATCTTTTTTATGGCTGCATAGTATTCCATGGTGTATATTTGCCACATTTTCTTTATCCCGTCTATCATTGATGGGCATCTGGGTTGGTTCCTCGTCCTTGCTATTGTGAACAGTGCTGCAATAAACATACATGTGCATGTGTCTTTATAGTAGAATGATTTATAATCCTTTGGGTATCAGTCTTAATTTAGCATCTTGTGGTTCCAAGTGAGGAGAAGTTTAGGTAGACAGATCCAGAGATGCCAACCAGGACTCAACATGCTCCTTGCAGCACTGGGGAAGAAAATGTAGGGTGGAGGAGGCACACAGTCAATGGTTACGACAGAGATAAGGAATGCTGATGCTTTGTTACAGCTTCTCTTTAATGTATGTGTGAGCTCTTTCTAACTTTTCCTTCTGTTGATAGGACATACATTTGGAAATAATCAGTTCTCCTTAGCCATTTATCAATGAAATGGCAAGGATTCACTAAGGAGTGATAAACAGGCAGGAAGTTTTGTCAACAGCCTGAAATATGTTAATCAGCTCCTGGAACACCAACAATTTAAATTCAAATCGGTTTCTCACTGAGTCTGAGATCTAAAACCCTGTGGTTCTGTTTCTGTTTATTGGATTAATCTAGAGTTTAGGTTCCTTTGTTCTCAACTCTTAGGAATCCCCCCTACTATTTTTTTCTTTGCCTGGATGGCTTAGTTGGAATAGAAAAAAGTGTGGTTGATTTCCTCAGAAGTGTTATCTGTGTGACCTCATACTTAACTGTGGGAATAGCAGAAAGGGAGAAATGGGGAAATAAAAATCCTGTTGCTGAATGAGAATGCTACATCTCACTGCCATATGGAGTGGTACAGTTATTCATATTTCAGGCACCTCAATTAGACATTCATTATTCATAAACACTTATGTAACTCTGAGTTATTCAGGCTGGGAGAGAACATTTCCATCTTCCTTTTTCCTTTTCTTGGACATCTTATATCTAAAAAGAAGAAAAAGCTAAAAAAGTAAAAGCACCCTGTCTGCTACATGTTTATCTGAACTATACATTTTAGGCAAAATGCCATGATTGAATCAGAGCTGATCTAGTACATTTGACTGTGTCTTGTCAAAGAAGCAATCTGAACAAATAGACTAAGATCAATTCTATTAGAGGTGAAATACGGACCAATATGCCAACGTTGATCCCTTCAGCCATGGCCTTCTTGCATATAGTTCTAATGTACAATAATACAGGTTAGGACCTGGAAAGGCCTAATTGACAAGACTAAGTGTCAAAATCAGTCTTGAAATGCTGCTCAAATGAGAGAAAATGAAGGACCCAGGCATTTAATAAGCATACATTGAGCTGAGCATGTACCACTGCTAAAGATTCATTTGCATGTGGGATTAAAACATCTAAAAAGTTGACAAGGGAACTTTTTGGAGACTCTGAGATGGTGACATCATTATGACACAAGGCATCGTTTGTCTGAAGCACATTGGTGAGTGTCCCCAGCCATAAATTTGGAGATTGTTCAGGTGGCATCTGAGTATAAATCAAAAGAAAATTAGGTACTTGTCTTACTTGATGAAAATAATTATTGGTTTTTTTTTGAAGGGGACATCAATAATTTAACAAATGTTTATGGTTTACTTTGTGTTCAGAACATGTGTGGTCTATGTCAGCACCGTCTGGTAAAATATATGGTGAGCCATACCTGTAATTTTCAATTATCTAATACCTGCATGAAGAAAACTAAAAAGAAACAGGTAAAACATTTTGTATGTTTTAGTTAACCTAAAATATTGTAATATTGTCATTTTGTTGTGTAATCAATATAAACATTATCAGTTTGCTACTTTACATTTTTCATACTAAATTTTAAAATCTGGTGTGTATTTTATACTTATCTTGATTCAGAAACTAAATTTCCATCAGAAATACTTAATCTGTATTTAGATTTCACAACATTTATGGTTTAAACACTAGACTCACATAGCCAAATTCCTCCCAAAATATCTAAAATGTTCTCCAATAAATCGATTAATGATCAGTTTAAAAATATACATTTAAATTATTCAAAATAAAATAGCAAATTTAGATCTGCAGTCTCTCAGACATGTGTTAGTCCTCTAGCAACAAGCCGAGTCTCAGTAGCCACAGGTATTGATGACTATGCCTGTGAGAATGGTGACCCTGGGGATATGCAAGGCGTAATCATATGTAGTGGCATTAATCTTTGGGAAGAGTCAGAATTCATTTATAGTCTGCTGGTGGCTGAGAGATGACATAATTATAATAACTGAAGTGTCAGGATGAGGCTAAGTACTTAACATCAATTTGCAGGGCAGTCTCATTTTATCAGGAAAAGCAAGAATGGCAGAGGCAGGAATGCAGTAGCTGTTCCTTGACATTGGAAAACCTTCAGCAAAACCCAGGGTTTGAGGGTTCCCCCTGGGTGTCTGAGATGTAGCGTTCAGCACTCGTTCCAGCCTTTGGACAGCTGTGGGAGCCAGAGACCAGGTGCAGTCCCTGACCTAGGATGGGATTAAACAGCATAAGGGGTGTCAAGAAGTATGTGTTAAGTTAGTGAAGAGTAGGTAGTATGTGGATCACAACCCTAGGGACTGTCAAATAAAACTTCCTTCAGTTAAGGCACTTTGTTTACTGTTGAAGAAGACAGAACTCTATGATAGGTCTTACTTTTCCAGAACATGTTATAAAAACTGATGTTTCTTAAGATTGTATTGTGGTATGTTCAGCCAGTATCTCTCACCGGGTTCTAGAGACAATTGCTGCTGCTGTTGAGGGTAGAAAGCTGGTATTTATTTATTTGAACAGCTGAAAGCAAATCCCTTTTGATGGAATCAAATTGACTCAAAACATTAGACATTTTCCCTCTGTGTAGACTGGGCTAAATGCCCTTGGATAGTCTGTTTCATGGGCTTAGCCTTAGCAATATGGACCTGGATTAATTATTCTGACATTGTCTAAACTCTATAACTATGTAGAAATAGTACTATCTCCTATTATACCTCTATGTCTGAACATTATATGCAACCTTCTGTTTATTATCACAGTAAAAAAGTCTGTCCAAATCATTGCATATGCATAATTTCTATTATGTTTAGAGGGATTAATGATTAGAAGTTGATAGAAAGACATTATTTAATAATTACAAGAGAATGCATTCTTTAGCAAGGATAATATACCTCATTAAAAATAAAAATTATTGAATTATGTCTCTACTGAAAAGTATCAGCATCATAAATTACATGACCCTAAAGGATATCAGTTGTCATTAAACATCCCAAAGTGAAAATTAAAGTATTAAGAGTCATGGGGGTAAGTGTGAATTTGCAGAGGTAGAAACTGAAATACAGATACACCTTTCCCAAGGTGTCAGTTTCATGTAGTGAAGCCAGGAGTAAGAAAACTAAGGCCTATCTAACTGTGTTTTTCATAATGAGGTACTAACTATAATATGAATGCTCCAAAGCTATCAAGATAAACCACAAGAGGAATAATGTATTATATCATTTATTCATTCAGAAAAATGATACAAGTACTTCAAAGTAGCAAGAATCTACTCCAAGCACCATTTTCACATGTATAAAGCAAAAATAGAATTTGATCTTTGAAAATATCTATTTTGAAGCATTTAATATATTGTGCTTTTATATCAATTATGTACTGCCTTAAACATTCATCAAATTCTGTTCTAAAATGCAGCATCTCTGAATATGACCTGCAGCTTCATATGCTATAGACAGAGTAGTCAGAGAAAGTAGAAAGCAAGGGCACCCATTGCCTTTGAAGAGTTTTCAGTGGAAATTTTAAAGAAAAAATGCTAATCACAGGCATAATGTAAGTATATTAATATAACTATGTTTTCCCTAAACCTGAACATAGATAATATAATGTAAATCTCATGATAAAGAGCAATCTCTACCTTATATAACTTAGTGGAGAACTAGAATATAATTAGTAAATGTTGAAAATAAAGATCAACTGTGTTGATGGTATTTTAAACAATTCAGTTTTGTATATCAACATTTTGCCGACACTATGCTAATTCTATGGCTCCCTTCCGGGCCCTGACTTTACTTGGTATTCCCCACAGTATACTCTGACCTAGCAAATCAACATTCACGGTACAAAATATTAAAAGTACGTATTATGTTCATATTATTGTTAAGAAGAGGATTCACATGTAAAGATGACGATGAAAGTGTTCCTGGGGAAAACTAGCAAGGGAGTGGAAAGTGGGATGGAGAAGTAAACTCAGTGTGCCCATGTCATGAAATGTAAACTTGGCTCCAATCCCCAAGGGAGGCTTTTGAGTTAAGTCACATGTCACAGCTGTCTGAAACAGGGGCTAGAAGCTGGAGACTTTATATGCCTACATCTATCAGACATTGGTTATTTTTTCCAATTTCCCGACTACCCTTATGTTCAGGCAAGGTGGGGTGCTGGCAGCCTGAGGGTTGTCTGCAGGCAAAATCATACGGATTCTAGCTATTATTTGATAAAATTGACATGTTCAGACCTTATGCCCCAGCAATTTCAATGATAGGAAGATATTCCAGAAAAATGCCTGCTCATGGTTATGGGAAGATGTGTATTAAAACTATGCAGAGAAGCACTGTGTAGTGTATAATAACCCAAAAATGAAGACAACCTGAATGTCCATAAGCATCATCAGTGTTCAAAGAGGACACTACATTTTATATAAAGAAATACAGTTTGAAATTCAAAGGGAATACACTTCAAGTAAACATACATGAAAAAAAAATCATAATGTTGATTAAAATAAGTCACAGAAGAATACATGCAATGTCATTTCACTTATATAAAATCCAAAAACAGGTTAACAGTATATACTATATGAATATGTGCATATATGATAAAACCATAAAGAAAAAGAAGGGCATGCTTTATTGAAAGTGAAGACTATTGGTTACTTCTAAGTTGCAGGGAGGGAGATGGTGTCACGGGACCACCAGATTTGTATGATCACTGTGCAGTAATGGACAAACACTGAGACAGCAGGGTTTGCAACAGAGAAAGACTTTAATGATTATAGGGCAGCCAAGGGGGGGCATGAGAATGACCCTCACATCATCTCCCTGAGGAGTTCTGAACTGGAGTTTTTAAGGGGACTGTGGAGGGTGAGCGGCTCTAAAATTTGGGTTGTTGATTGGTTAGGGTAAGAGTGATGAAATCATCTTCATGTGGAAACTGAATTTTTCATCAGCTTCTCCTGGGGTACTTTGGACCAGCTGGTGTCAGTAATTCCACCCATATGTAAGAACTTGAAAGATTTTCTCAAATAGAAAACCTCACATTTCACAATGTTCAAGATATTTCTATAGAATGATTAGGAGAAACTATAACCTTGTGATAGGATCTACATGATTCTGCAAAATAGGCAACAAACAACCATGAGAAAGTGGGTCAGAGAGCAAGCTGACCTAATGATTAACACTGAACATGTGGCAGTCTTAGATTATGTTCATTTCTCCCCCTCCCTTCTTTGCTGGTTAATTTTATAGTTTACAGGGATGGTTTCAATTTTATTGAGAAACAATACATTAGGAACTTTGAAAGTGCTGATTGATAATACACTATTTTTCAAAAGGAGTTCATGGACTTATTCATAGATTGGTCATATGCTTTCATTAACTTATATTGCTAAAAAGTCATTAAAAATTTGTAAGGGAAACTTTATTATCCAGTTTAAGAGAGAGAAAGAGAGAGAGACAATGAGTCGTGTGTTTCCTATGGTTTAGTCATTCATAATACATTTACTCAGCAAACAATTGAGTGCTGACTAGGTACAAGGAGCTATTGTCGATCAAGATACGAAGATGAAGAAGATCTGGCGTGATATAACAGTATAGGGACTTGGAGGGCAGACTATGACTTCCCAGGTTAGAAACATAGCTTGGCCACTTAAAAACTGAATCACCTCAGAAAACCTCATTGATTTCACTGAAAATCAACTTCCTCATCTATACCATGGAGGTAACAATGCTGACTACCTTATTCACTTTGTGGGGATGACATAAGTTAACACATGTAATGAACTTCAAGCAGAGCTCAGAGGCAAGTGAAGCACTCATTAAGAAAACATTCTTGACTGGCGCAGTGGCTCACGCCTGTAATCCCAGCACTTTGGGAGGCTGAGGCGGGCAGATGACGAGGTCAGGAGATGGAGACCATCCTGCATAACACGCTGAAACCACATCTCTACTAAAAATACAAAATACCAGCCAGGCGAGGTGGCGGGCGCCTGTAGTCCCAGCTACTCGGGAGGCTGAGGCAGGAGAATGGCGGGAACCCGGGAGGCGGAGCTTGCAGTGAGCTGAGATCCGGCCACCGCACTCCAGCCTGGGCGACAGAGCGAGACTCCGTCTCAAAACAAACAAAACAAAAATTCTTTTTAATTATACATGATTTTGGTTGCACTGAAAAAGGGTGGGCCAGTTGCACCTGTAAGAAAAATCGTATTAGTTTTCTATTGGGATTATGGAGGGGCACAGGATGGAGAAGGGCTCTGAACAGACAAATTGGCATGTGTGCAAAGCCTGGAATTGCAAAAGAACAAGGGAAAGGGTGTTCCAGAATGATGGAGAAGACTGTTCGGGAGGTGGCAGGAGACACCTTGATATCATGTGGGGCTGCCTGATAAATTTGCATTTTGTCTTGGCGGTATCTGTAATTCATAGGAGATTTTAAACATGGAAATAGCATAATTCACCAATAACCAAGTATGACTTGTGGAGGATGAACTGAATTAGGACAAAGTTGTTAGCAAAAGACCACTAATACCTGTTTCAAGTGAAAACTGTTGATGGATTTAAGTAAAGCATGGTAGAAGAAAAGAAAGCAGTTTAAACAGATATTTCTGTAGAATTAACTGTACTGCATAACTGACTGACTTCAGAGATAGAAAGAACCTAAAGTATGCTGCAGAATAAGCTACACCCCAAATCTCAATGATTTACAAAAGGAAAGATTTAGTTTTCACTAAGATACATCCTGGCGGCTGCAGCATTCAAAATGCATTTGTTTGTTCTTTACCATTTATCATCTCTTTCTCTGTCACTGTTGACAAGATAGAGATACAAATTCTCACTTCTTCACAAATATTTCAGGTGTACCTATGTATACATTTGTTACATGAATTATCACAACTTAACTCTTTTATTTCTATTGTCTTAACCATTTTGCCACACAGAAGCAATTCATATGACAATTAAATTGATATTTTGGCCAGGTGTGGTGGCTTACAGCTGTAATCCCAGTACTTTGGGAGGCTGAGGTGGGAGGATCACTTGAGCCTAGGAGTTTGAGACCAGCCGGGGCAACATGGCAAAAACTGTCTCTACTAAAATTACAAAAATTAGCCAGGTATCATAGCACATGCCTGTGGTACCAGTTACTCAGGAGGTAGAGACATGAGGATCACTTGAGCTGGGGAGGGGGAAGCAGAGGCTGCAGTGAGTGGTGATTGCACCACTGCATTCCAGCCTAGGTGATAGAGCCAGACCCTGTCTCAAAAAAAAAAAAAAAAAAAAAAAAGACTTTTCGGTGGCAGTGTTTGAAATAGACACAATCTGACATAATTTAGCACTTTTTCTTTATTTTTGATACAGGGTCTTGATCCGTTGCCCAGTCTGGAGTACAGTGCTGTGATCTCAGCTCACTGTAGCCTCTGCCTTCTTGGCTCAGCCTTCTGGGTAACTGGGATTACAGGTGTGCACCATCAACACTCAGCTATATCTTTTGGTATTTTTAGTAGAGATGGAGTTTTGCCATGTTGCCCAGGATGGTCTTGAACTCCTGGGCTCAGGCAATCCTCCTCCCTCAGCCTCCAAAATGTTGGGATTACAGGTATGAGCCACTGTGCTTGGCTCATAATTCAGTACTTCTATCACGTGTAATTATGACATGAAATATTTCTGGTTAACAACTGACAATGTAACTAATATGATAAGTTTATTTACATTTTATGGGCAGATACTATTTTTGGTGCATTCTATATCCATGAACAAATTAAACTGTCATTGTCCTCATGGAGATTCCGGCAAAAAGCAAATTATAATTACCCAACTTTTCAAACTCAACTAAAAGTTCCAGAAAGCCTCTAACCTGTTCTAGCCATTTTCTCATATTTGTACAGCTGCAAATAATATTTTTGAGTACATTATATGAGCTACATTGTATTTCAGGTGGTGGAGACTATAGCTAAATATACTCTTTCATACAACCTAATCCTTTCATTTTGATGCATTATTTTTGAGGTTCATATGAACCACATTACTTGAATTGATGTATTGGAAATGATGATAAACATTGTGTCCAGACTGAATTTGCTATTTATTAGAACTTACCTGTCTTTGTATGAAATTAAATATTTGTTTTAGTTCAAGTCCTTTGAGTTGCTTTCTTTTTTCTTTTTTAAGTGAAATAGAAAAGGAAGTCTCTAGAATCTGGCAATCTTCCCTTGACTAAAAATGAGTTTCTATAGCATTACCATAAAATCTATGGTAACCCATTTCATATTGAAATATTCTGGGTTGCTTACCTGTTGATGTCATTCCCTAGGTGGTGTCTCCTTAAAGACATTATTGTATCCCATTTGTATTTGTATACACAACATCCAACATCATGTCCAGCATAGAATATGTGTCTAACAAATGTTTGTTGGTTGAAAGATAATTTTCATCTGCAGTTTCTTTATGCACATTCGAGTTTAGTATCTTCTGAATTGTTTTGTTTTATACAAGACTACATGACATTAAAATAAGAAAATTTCCAAAGAGCTTGAGTAGCACTAAGATTGGTCATTTTCAAACATACCAGAAGACAATAAGTGCAAATACTGTAACTATACTTCATGACTCTGCAAGGGCATGACTAAATGCAGTTGACTCCTGCACATAAAATTACCATAGTGGTTAAGAGTGTGAGATTTTAGCTCAATTACCTAAGTCTGAACCTTTCTCTGCTACTAACTTGTGTGATTTTTGAGCAAATTACCTACACGTCTGGACCTCTATCTCCCTACTTTTAAAATGGGGATCACTTTAAAAATTGCACCTGTCTCACAGAGACATTTTCAAGGTCGAAGGAGTTTAATAGTGTATAAAATTTAGTAAAGTTCCTGGTACATCATAATTGCTGCAGAAGATTAGTTATGGGACTCAACAAAATCTGTTAAATAAAAAAAAAGGCATGACAATATATAATAATAACATAGTAACATACTACAATTACGAATATGGACTCAGTTCTAATTCTGAATAGTAGAGAATGCATTTGGAATTATTAGTAACTAATATGATATTTTCTTTTGTAATAACTGTATTTTTCCATGCTTTGGTACTGATCACTCAGGATTCTAGTTGTGAATGATAGCAGCGACACTAGCTATTCAAACAGAAAGGGATTTATTAAAGGGACTTTTTTTTACTGGTTTCTGGACAGCTACAATCAGATTCGAAATGCCACCAGCAAGAACAACACCTACATCTCTGCACTGCTTCTCAGTGAAGCCAGCACTGCTCTACCCACTGCTGTAGATAACTGGTGATTCTGGTACTGCGTGCCAATCCTCCCGGGGTGGCCTGGGAAGACCAGCTGGCTCTGACACTGGTCTTGTCAGAAAATCAATTTGGCACAGAAATTGCTTTATCTCTCTAGAACCAAAGTCTTGTGTTTTTCTTTCTGTTGGGCAGAATTTAAGTCAAATGCCTCTACTCTAGCCAAAGTCTTGTGTTTTTCTTTTTGTTGGGCAGAATTTAAGTCAAATGCCTCTACTCTAGCTGCAAGGGAAGCTGAGAAAATGAACTTCTGAAATTCCCCAAAATACACAGGTTGTTCAGAGCTGCTGCCTGGCCACTAAGATGTCCACAGGCACAGAGACATTAACTAGAAGAGGATTCCTTGAGGACTGCAAATAAGAACTCATGGGGCCTTATTTAGTTGACAGGGGTGATCAGTACCTGGAATATCAGTTGTAAATGTAAGGAGAATTCTCGCATAGAGTTTAAATTGCTTAGCTATATTCATTTATTTCAAAAGCATGAAACGAACTCTACTAGATAAAACCTCCCATAAGATTTACTGAGGAATACAGAGAACAGTGAAACACCCTGCTGTAATTCTTACAGTGAGTAAGGAAGATGTCAGGAGTAGAGATTTTATTGTGTCACATGCAGTGTGTGAAAAGTATAAAGTGCCCTATCAAGGCATTGAAGGAAACTCCTCTCTTTAGGAAGAACAAGGAGAGTCTGAATTGATTTGCTCATTAAGTGTATTGGTCCATTTTGCAATGTTATAAAAAAAAAACCAAGACTGGATAATTTATAAAGAAAAGAGGTTTATTTATACAAGCATGGCACTAGCATCTGCTCAGCTTCTGGTGAAGCCTCAGGAAGTCTTTACCCCTCACGGAGGATGAAGGGGGAGCAGGTACATCACATGCTGAGAGAATGAGCAGGAAAAAGGAGGAAGTTTCAGGCTCTTTTAAACAACTAGCTCTGACATGAACTAATAAAGTGAGAACTCACTCAGTACCAAGAGGACAGCACCAAGCCATTCATGAGGGATCCACCCCCATGATCCAAACATCTCTCACTAGACATCTGAGACCATGTCCAACATTTGCGGCCACATTTCAACATGAGATTTCGAGGGGTCACTCATCCAAACCATATCATTGACCAAACATTGATTGAATTTTACATTAGCAATGAAGGTACAAAGTTAAGTAATATATGTTTCATGGAATTATTAAACTTTCTCCACATGTTGAAAGATGTATTCGGGCATAAAAAGTTTTTGTTTCCAAGAAAGATATGTAAGTGGAAATATATAGAGAATTTTCAGGGAAAAATATGCTTTTTAATTTGACTAAAAAGTTGGTTAGATCCAGAAATATGGTGGGTTGTTGATGAATGCCATAATAAAGAACTGAGGCATGACACTCATTTTATTATTTTTAATTGTTTTTCCAGAGAAGAGGCTGACATGGTTAAAGTGTGTTGTTAGGAGATTTCCATTGTCAATGTGGTACAGATCAAACAAAAGTGACAAAGCTCTTTTCTTACACCAAGTAGCAGATAGGGTGAATTTTAAATGCATCATGGTAAAGAGAATAGAGTGGACAGTGAGAGGCAGATGACATAGATTCTATGGTTCTAGAATAAAATTATTAGTTTTATGAATGTGTGGAGCAAGACAGATGTGAATCTCAGTGACCATGCTGGAAGGACTGTGGTGTTATTTACATCTATAGAAACATGATGGAAAACACATTCTGGCATTAAGAAAAAAATTTAAATAGAATTGTTGGGTTTAATGAATTATATTTGTTTTCTGTTGCTGTGTAAAAAATTACCGTAAATTCAGCACCTTAACACAACACCCACTTATCAACTCACAGTTCTACAGGTCAGAAGTCCATGTGGACTGGACTGCATTCTCTGATATGGGTGTCATGAGGTGGAAGTGGATATGTTGGTAGGACTAAGGTACTTGGAAGCTCTAGAAAGAATCTACTTTCAGCGCATTCAGATTGTTGACAGATCAGTTTCTTGCAGTTGTAGAACTGAGGTCTCAGTTTTCTTCAGCAATGGAAACCCCCCCTTACATGAAATCCCTGTCTTGATTTTAGCCTTTCTGATTTCTGCTTTTGCTAGCAGTTTAAAAAATCACTACTTATTTTAGTAGATTAGGGATATGATTTGGCTCTGTGTTCCCACCCAACTCTCATGTTGAATTGTAATTCCCAGTGTTGGGGGAGGGACCTGGTGGGAGATGATTGGATCATGAGGGGCAAGATTTCCACCTTGGGGCAAGATTTCCACCTTGCTGCTTTTATGATAGTGAGTGAAATCTCAGATCAGGCTGTTTAGAAGTGTGTAGCACTTCCTTCTTTGCTTGCCGTCTCCTGCTCTACCATGGTAAAACACGCATGCTGCACCTTCACCATCCGCCATGACTGTAAGTTTCCTGAGGCCTCCCAGCCATGCTTCCTGTATAGCCTGGGGAACGGTGATTCAATGAAATGTCTTTTCTTCATGAATTACCCGGTCACAGGTAGTTTGTTTACAGGAGATTGAGAACAGACTAATATAAATAGGCTCTCCAGAATAATTTCTCTGTCATAAGGTCAATCGATTGGTAGCCTTAGACAAACAGTGTGCAGTTGGAAGTGCACTCTGGAACTTGTAAGAGGATTGAAGTAAGAGATACACTCTGAAGAGTGAATTATTCCAGAAGTGATATGAAGAGAAGTGACTGACATAATCAATGAAGATTATATTGAGAAGATAAAGTGAAAAATCTGAGATCTTGCAGGTAAAAAAAAAAAAAAAATTAAATCTTAGTGAAAAGATCTCAATTTCATTCATGGGAGTAAATGCCAGGAGTTGAGAGCGGGAGGTAAAATAGGTATTGTTAGACTTGAGGAGGTCATGATTCTTGAAGTGGCATGAATGTGCATGTCTAAAACACCTAAAAGTAACGGGAAAATAAAAGAAATGAAAAAAGAAAGGAATAACTTCCCAGATATCTAGCAAAAGGGAAGCAATAGAATCCACCAGCTGAGGGAATTGTAAGGAACACACCATCTGAGAAAACGTTCACTGCAGTAAAATGAGAAGATGGAATGTGAGTAAGATGAAAATGCAAATTATGTAGAAAGCATAGTTGCAAGAACACAGGGTGGACTGGAGACAAAAAGGGCTTAGGAGGTAAAGAGCAATCCCTTAGTGTGCATAATCTCTTGTTTTCATCTCTGCCTCGGATCGCGGGCCAGTCACGACAGCAATGGTGCATTTTCTTCTTTGAATCCACGACACATTGTTGGCCCTCAATGAATTTGCATTAAACAAATGAAAAGCATGTAACCAGAAGTGATCTGTGCCTACGAGAGGAGCTGTGTGTGCGAGGAATTAGTCTAGCAGGAGCTTGGTAGATTATACTTCCTGGAAATATCGATGCATATAATTTGAAAGATATAATCATGAAATATTAAAAGAATTGTAAAAGTGGCAGTGAATTATTTAGAAACAGTGTCCCTGCATGCATGATACAATATTCAAACGTGTGTTAAAATGTATGCTCCAAGGAAAGTCTTGGTACAGTTTTATGTGAGCTGCATATTTTCAAAGAATGCTGGAATGCAATTTAAAGCTTTTGAATTTCTTCATCCCTTTTTCCTGTCTCCTTGTAGAGCTCCCTTTGATTTCAAAGGTGCTCCATTGGCTAGAATGAGAAATAGGTGGTTGGAAAGTTTAATTCTTTGAGGGTGAAGTTTGAAACAAGTTTTTCAATTTACAGATAAAAATTCTACCTTTGGACTTCAGCATTGTTCACTTTCCCCCAAGAGAAATCCATAGAAGTAGCCTACACCTGCCTACGCCTTGTGACTACATCTTCAGATTATTTATGTGCAGGCACAGTTTTAGAAATGGACTGGCAAAGAAAGCAAGAGGGAAGGGAAGATAAGATGCTCCCCTCCTCTGTAAAAGAGATACTGTAATCATATGATTGTGTTTCTAGCCACAGGAAGCGGTAACTGGCTGATACCACCTTTAGATGCTAATGATTTATTTGCTAGAAATACATTTTTGCTTTAAGCTTATTGATCATGCTCATTTATAAATGTAAATTTATTCTGTCATCAGGATTCCAAATCATTTAAAACCTACAAATATTCATTGAATGTTTCTTGCTAAGCTCTGTGGTTGGTTTTGGGAGGATGTGTAAAATCCAACACTTGATCTCCAGGGACTTTTCGTCACCTAGGAAGGAGAGATAAATTTTTTTGAATGGAAAACTAATAGCAAAAGAAACAAAAATGCTATAAATATTCAAAGTATGAGACGCTAGTCCTATCACATCCTTTGTTGTATGAGGTTAGATATAAGTAAATATAAAAACACTTATATACATGACAGATATCACTTGGTATTAATTCTCCTTCAGCTCTTGGAAAAATAATTCTTATTGAAGAGTCCCATAAACACCACTTCTCATTACACTTACTGCATAATTTTAGAAAGAGGTTTAATTAACAAGAAATAGCTACACTCAACTGGTCTAAAGCAGCTGTGTAGTGCCAAAGTCACACAAAGCCCCAGTCTCAATGATGTATTCTCCTTCCCACCTCAATCATCTTAATCCGCTTCCTGTGGTACTCCAGTAAGTTCAGGGAGGCTTTCTTTCAATACCACAAGGCCTCATTGTCCTCCTCTTAATTCTCATACCCCTTCATTTCAGAATTCTCTCTTGGATCTTTGATGGTACTTGTACCACCTACTGGCTCAAACATTTCTTTTAGTTGCTCTGAAAGCACAGGAGGCAAACAAGAGGCAAAAGTGGAGACTCTGGGCATAGTAGGCTGGGAGGGCATGGCCATTGGGTTTGTGAAGATTTTTCCTGCCCATCTCAGTAAAGAGAGAAATCATAGTGTTTGAGGTCTTCAGAAGAGCACAAGGAAGATATGAGCCAGATATCAGCATCAGAGAGACCATATGGCCACTGAAATCTCAAACTGGATTATAGCATACTGACAGTGCTTACGTGGCCCGCATTCCTTGAATTCTGAACCCTCAAGATGATGAAGTGTGGAGAAACAGCTGATGTAAACTTATAAATACACAAATCATTGGGCGTAGGGTAAGCCTCTATAAAATTGATAGTTGAATTGTGACTCATCAGTTGTGATTGATGGGTGTAAATTTGTAAAGCCTCAGGATTTGCTCTCTGTTTTCACCTTAATTTGCCTATTTATTAAATATATAGAGAGCAGGGATGAGGAACCACTAGCCTGGGAGCAGGATCCAATTCTCAAGAAGATATAATGGTTTATTATAAAGAAGTAAAGTAGCAGAATGAAAGGGGAAAGAAGGAAGGAATGGAAAGAGGGAGGGATGGATGTTAATTTGTCCCACTTGGGTCAAGTCTACCGCTGTCTACTCTATATCTATAACATTAATCTCTGTGTCATAAGGGAAGGTTCTGTGACTGGCAGCCACACCGTAACTGGTTGGAATAGTTGTCCAAAGCAAGTCAGTTTGCTCCTTCTGAAAAAAAGGAGAGCAGTCGTAGAAAGTTTGCACAATGAAAAACGTTTGTATTTATTTGAACTGTTGTATTAGTCTTCCTAGTATTAATGCAGACTAGCCAGGCAGCAATATTTAAGTATGTGAATACTAAAGACCAGAAGGCATTTTTTTTTTAAAGAAACCATAGCTGGCCAGAATAATTAAAGCTGCATGTTTTCATAGTTTGAGGTTCTGTTAAGTCAGGAATTAAGTCACTGTCGACACAAGATAGGTCAGTCTCATTTAGCAGCATGCCATTGTAAATTAGGCGATTTCTCGTCACTGCTCCCTGCTCCATGATAGTACCAATGCTTGTCAAAAGCTTTAATGGTCATAGGTAAAACACTAATTATGTATCCCACAATGGTTGTTACAATAAGGTAACCCTCTGTGACTCTAGGATAGGTAAATGTTTCAGTTACATATTTGCAATGAAAATTGATACAGGGTACGGTGGCTCACGCCTGTAATCCCAGCACTTTGGGCGGCTGAAGTGACTGGATCACTGAGGTCAGGAGTTCAAGACCAACCTGACCAACATGGTGAAACACTGTCTCTACTAAATACAAAAAAAAAAAAAAAGAAGAAAGAAATTGCCTGGGCATGGTGGCATATGCCTGTAATCCCAGCTACTTGGGAGGCTGAGGCAGGAGAATCACTTGAACCCAGGAGGCAGGGGTTGCAGTGAGCCAGGATTGCACCATTGCACTCCAGCTTGGGGAACAAGAGCAAAATTCCATCTAAAAATAAAAAAGACAAAAAAGAAAATCGGGTACAATCCTACCTTGATGGACACAAATGTGTAGAACCTCAGGACTTACTCTTTGTTTTCACCTTAGTTTGCCTATTTATCAAATACATGTAGAGCAGGAATGAGGAACCACTTCTCTGGGAGCAGGATCCAGTTCTCAACTTTGATTTTTATCTAATCTGTAGAGAGTTGGTATTCTGCCATTAAAAGTGAGTCTTTTAAATTAATGTCCTTAAAATGCCCTCATCTGGTCCAATCAGAACAGAGTAGGAGAAAACAGTGCTAGAGATACAGATTCTGAGTTAGACTTTCTGATTTAAAGGCCCAACTCTAGCACATGATATAGTGTAACCTGAATGACTTAGTCTCTCTGTGTGTGTTTCTGTTTTATCTGTAAGAGTGGTATAATACTAGGACCTACCTCATATAGTTCTTATGAGGATTAATTTAGATAATATTTTTAAAAGTGTTCAGAACAATGTCTGGCAAATGAAAGCAACATAGGACTTCCCATTAAATGAAAAAATGAATTAATGAATAAATAAATAGAGTTCCTTAAGTTTTAAGTACATATTAAAAGCTTTTGTCAATTAATATTTTATATCTTTTAAAGTTATGCAAATTGTACATATTTATTATAAAAAATTCAAGTTGAATAACTGAAATAAATTGCTCACAATCTTACAATCTGGTATTGATAGTATTTTAGTGTATTTTTTAAATTTTTATACATCAAATTAGGATCTTACAGTTTAACTGTATATTCTCATTTGTAATGGTATTGTCTTACATGGAATTCTATAAGCATTATTCCATAGTCTTACATATTTTAATAATATATTTTTAACTAATTCCCTGTTACTAGATTATGACCTTGGTTACATATTTAGATAGGCCAATTTTGTCACTTTTTATGATGCTCTAATAAACATTCTTTATGAAATTCTTTGCCCACTTTTGGGGTGATGAGAGCACCTGGAAATGAAACTGAGAAAAAGGAGCATGTAAATTATTTGATAAATAAATCCATAAATATTATGCCAATTTACATTTGCAGTATCATTATTACCTCTCACAGTGACAATGTAACCGAATTATACCAAGGTCAATTTTCCTTACCTAACCCACGCTTTGGAACCAGCTGAGCCTTCTCTCCTCCAGGTCTCTTCCCATGACCTCTTTTCCTTCCCTCTACTCGTCTTTGGTCTTCTCCCTTTTGTCTCTCCATCTCCGTATTTTCTTCTTTTCAGTCCTTTTTATCCAATTCTAGTTGCTGCTAAAAAAATAAAAATAAAAAAATACGTCTTGTGAGGTATGTTCTTCCCAACACTCATAGGCTTTATTCTAACTTCATAGTAATGACTCTCTGCCCACTCCTTCCTTTGTAACTAAGAATCTCTGACTTGAAGAATCCCATTTTTTCACTTTGGCATAGTACATTTGCTAGTGGTCTTAGTAATAGTGGACCACTAGAAAAGTAAGTTTTAATTGTGTTTTTAAATGTGGAGAAATGATAAGAGATATCTTCAAAAACAGCAAAATTATTGATATGATGTTGCCACTGCAGCCTACAAAGTTTGTTACTTTTCACTGGAGACTGAGTTTATTACATGAGCAGCCTGTCTTACGTTTCTTGCCATCTCTCAAACACATTCTCTAATATAATTTATTCATTGAAGCATACAACTGTGTTTCTGCCTTAGGGCTTTATTTTCATCTCCTCACAATATACAAAATTAAACCCCAAAGACAATAGCATTATATATTTCAAATAATTCTTCAATAGATATTTGTAATTTATATTTCATGCAATATAACAAGATGCTGTGCATTGATTGAGAGCACTGTAGAGAATGTAAAATAAACTGTAAAATGTGTCCAGAATATATTTCAACTAAGATGGTTTTATCAGTTTAAACTTAAAATGTGTTTCAAAAATCTTGCAATACCAGGATTCTGCGTCTATTGTGCTGATTTTGCTCACTTCTGACTTTGTTACTTTTTCTGAAGGAATCACATTTAAAGATTTTTTAAAATGTGTAATTAACAAAGATTGAATATACTCAAGGAGTATGACGTAATGATTTGATATTTGTATGTACGTTTGCAACGATTATCAAAATCAAGTTAATACATTCATTACCACTCATGCTGTACATTAGATTCAGACTTGTTAATCTAATTGGAAGTATACATGCTTTGACCAACATCTTCCACTTCCCCAGCCCCTTGAAACTATCATTCTACTTTCTGCATCTATGACTTTGAGAGGTTTAGATTCCACTTGTAAGTGAGATTGATTATACAGTATTTTTCTTTATTAAGCTTATATTACTTAGCAAAATGTCCCTCTAGTTCATTCATGTTGTCACGAATGACAGAATTTCCCTCTTTTTATGGCTAATATTACAGTGTGAGTAAATGTGTTTGTGTGTGTCTGCATATATAAGTGTCACATTTTTGTTATCTATGCACCTGTTGATGGACACTTAGGTTGTTTCCATATCTTGGCTATTGGGAATAATGTTGCAAAAAGCGTAAAAATGCAGATATCCCTTCAACATACTGATTTCATTTTTTTTAGATATGTACCCAGAAGTGTGACTGCTGGGTCATATAGTAGTTCTATTTTTAATTTTTTGAGGAGCCTCCAAACTGTTTTCCATAATAATTGTATCAATGTAAATGTCTACCAACAAAGGAGTATAAGCATTCCCTTTTATCTACAGCCTCACAAACATCGTTGTTTTTTGTCTTTTTGATAATAGCCATTCTAACAGGTGTAATGTGATTGTCTTGATTTGCATTTCTCTGATAAATAGCAATATTGGACACTTTTTCATGTATATGCTGGCCATTTGGTTTTCTTTTGTTTGTTTTGTTTTGTTTTTGAGATGGAGCCTCACTCCGTCACCCAGGCTGGAGTGCAGCGATGCGGTCTCGGCTCGCTGCAAACTCAACCTCCCATGTTCAAGCGATTTTCCTTCCTCAGCCTCCAGGGAGGCTGGGATTACAGGCACCCACCACCACAACTGGTTGATTTTTAAATATTTTTAGTAGAGACGAGTTTCATCATGTTGGCAAGGCTGGTCTCGAACTCCTGACCTCAAGTGATTTGCCCGCCTCAACCTCCCAGAGTGCTAGGATTATAGGTATGAGCCACTGCACTCGGCCTCTGCTGGCCATTTGTAAGTCTTCTTTGAAAATGTGTCTTCAGGTCCTTTGCCCATTTGTAAATTCACTTTTTAGAAATTGTTTTGTAATTGAGTTACTTATATATTCTAGACATTAACTCCTTATCAGGTTTAACAATTTTTTCTTCCATTATATATGTTGCCTTTTCATTTGCTTGATTGTTTCCTTTGCTGTACAGAAGTTTTTTAGTTTGATACAGTTCCCACTTGTTTATTTTTGCTTTTATTTCCTGTGATTTTTGTGTCCTATCCAAAAAATCATTGCCAAGACCAATGGCAAGAAGTTTTTCCCCTAAGTTGTTTCCTAGTTGTGTTACAATATCAGATCTTACATTTAAGTCTTTCATACATTTGGAGTTAATTTTTGTATATGGTATAAGACAAGGGCCAGTTTCACTCTTTTGCATGTGGATATCCAGGTTTTCAAACTCATTTATTGTGGAGACATCTCTTTCCTCATTGTGTATTATTAATGCCATTGTCAAAGAGTGGTTGACCGGAAAAGGATGGGTGGGTGTTTTTCTGCGCTCTGTATTTTGTTTCATTGGTCTATGTGTCCGTTCTATGCCAGTACCATGCTGTTTTGATAACTATAGTTTTATAACATGGTTTGAAATTAGGACGTGTGGTACCTCCAGCTTTCTTCTTTTTTTTCAAGATTGCTTTGATATTTTTATTTATTTAGGGCTTCTTCAGTATTTAATCTGTACCCTATAGCTTTTAGTGTATAGACCTTTCACCTCATAGGTTAAATTTATTCCTGAGCATTTTATTGTTTAGATGCTGTTATGATGGGAACATTTTCTTAATTTATATAGCTTTTATATGTAGATTTTGTATCTGCAACTTTACTGATTTAGTTTTCTAGTTATAAAAGGCATAGTCTTTAGGGTTTTCTGTATATAATATTATGTCCTCTGCAGAAATAATGTAACAGAGATGATTTAACTTATTTTCCAATCTGGATACTTTCTATCTTTTTTTTTTTTAAACCTAACTGCTCTAACTTGGACTTTCATACTAGGTTGAATAAAAGTGGCAAGAGTGTGCACCTTTGTCTTGTTCTTAATCTTAAGAGAAAATGAATTAAACTCTTTACCGTTAAGTGTGATGTTAGTTGCAGGTTTGCCATGTATAGCCTTTGTTATGTTGAAGTACATTCATTCTACATCTATTTTGTTGAGAATTTTTATGATACAAGAACTTTTAATTGTGTTAAATGCTTTGCTGCATCTATTGAGATGATCACATGATTTTTAGCCTTCATTCTATTAATGTAGTATATCACACTTTCTGTTTTGCATATGTTGAACCATCCTTGCATCCCAAGGATGAATTCCAGTTGATCACAGTGTGGATCCTTTAAATGAACTGTTTAATTCAGTTTTTCAGTGTTTGCTTGAGGATTTTTGCATCTGCGTTTATTAGAAGTATTGGCCAGTAATTTTCTTATCTTGTAGCATTCTTACCTGGCTTTGATATGAACGTTACTGGCCTTGAAAAATTACATTGGAAGTGTTCCCATCTTAATTTTGGGGGGGACATTTTGAGAAGAATTGGTGTTGTTTGTTCTTAAATGCTTGATAAAATTCACCAGTGATGCCATGTGTTTTAGGTTTTCTTTGTTTTTACTGGGAAGTTTTAATTACTGATTTAATCTCCTTACTTCTTTTTGATCTACTCAAATTTCTTATTTCTTTATGATTCAATCTTGGTGTATCGTTCATGTCTATGAATTTATCTGTATTGAATTTGTTTGCATAGAAGGGTTCATAGTGATTTCTTATGATACTTTGTATTTCTGTGTTATCAGTTGTAATGTTTTCTTTTTCATTTATAATTTTATTTATTTTGTTAGTCTTTTTTTCTTGGTTAGTCTAGCTAAAGGTATATATAAATTTTATTTATCTTTTCAAAAAAAAACCACCTCAGTTTCATTGATCTTTTCTATAGGGTTTTCCTTATTTCTAGTTTTTATCTTTTTATCCAATCTTTTTCCCCTTTATCAAGGAAAACTTCTGTTATGGTTTAGCGGTGTCTGCACCCAAATCCTATCTTGAATTGTAGTTTCCATAATCCCCATGTGTTGTGGGAGGAAGCCGGTGGGAGGTAATTCAATTTTGGGGGTGGTTACTCCATGCTGCTGTTGTCATGGTAGTGACTGAGTTCTCATGAGAGCAGATGGTTTTACAAGAGGCTCTTTTCTCTTTGCTCGTCTCCTCTCCCTTCTTGTCTTGTGAAGAAGGATGTGTTTGTTTCCCCTTCTGCCATGACTGTAAGTTTCTTGAGGTCTCCTCAGCCTTGTGGAACTGTGAGGCAATTAAACCTCTTTCCTTTATAAATCACCCAGTCTCAGGTATATCTTTATTAGCGATGTGAAAATGGACTGATACGGTAAATTGGTACTGGGAGAGTGGGGTGCTGCAGTAAGGATACCTGAAAATGTAGATGCGACTTTGGAACTGGGTAACAGACAGAGCTTGGAACAGTTTAGAGGGCTCAGAAGACAGGAAAATGTGGGAAAGCTCGGAACATCCTAGAGACTTGTTGAATGGCTTTGACCAAAATGCTGACAGTGATATGGACAATGAAGACCAGGTTGAGTTGGTCTCAGATGGAGATGAAGAACTCGCTGGGAACTGGAACAAAGGTAACAGTTGTTATGCTTTAGCAAAGAGACTGGATGCATTTTGCCCCTGTCCTAGAGATATGTGGAATTTTGAACTTAAAGAGATGAGTTACTGTATTTGGCAGAAGAAATTTCTAAGTGGCAAAGCTCTCAAGGGAGCAGAGGATAAAAGTTTGGAAAACTTGCAAAAGGCAATGTGATAGAAAAGAAAAACCCATTTTCTGAGGAGAAATTCAGGCTGGCTACAGAAATTTGTGTAAGTAACATGGAGCCAAATGTTAAACACTAAGACAATGGGGAAAATATCTCCAGAACATGTCAGAGACCTGCATGGCAGTGCCTCCCATCACAGACCCAGAGGCCTAGAAGGGAACTATTGTTTCCTGGAATGGGCCCAGGGTCCCCCTCCTCTGTGCAACCTTGGGAAATGGTGCCCTACGTCTCAACTGCTTCAGCACCAGCTATGGCTAAAAAGGGCCAAGGTACGGCTTAGGCTATTGCTTCAGACGGTGCAAATCCCAAGCCTTGGTGGCTTCCAGGTAATGTTGTGGTGCACAGAAGTCAAGTTGATGACATGGCTGGCTGGCTGGATGCTAAGAGGCATGAACTTTAGCCATACTCATTATCTTCGATACCCAAAGTCACCCCAAATAAATATAAATACAGTGTATTAGGTATGCAATATCAGCTTCAATACAAAAGTTACAAATTGATTCCCCTAAGTCCTTGTTATAGGAAAAATCATGACACACCCAGTTATCAGTAAGACACAAATGTAACATTTCCTGAGATTTATAATAGTTACTAGGGAAAAAAAGAAAATTTATGAATAATAGAAATAAATAATTTCCTTTATGGTTTAAAACATTAACTCTCATTTTTCAGTAATTGAACATTCACCTTCAATTCTTCAATTTAGAGTTTATTTATGGTAACTAACTGTGATATCCTCTGAGAGCATATCTAGAAGATGGCAAATTCTTTTCACCAGGAATTAGTACTGAATGCAGTTTTAAAAATCTTACCTGATTGCTAATCTGTTAAAAGATAGTAGCCAATAACAATACCATATTGTTTATTTGTTGAATAGCAACGGTTTCAAGATTTCAGTAGAAGATATAAGTTATATGACAGATACATTTAATCATAAATATATTTGTAATGAAGACAAATATTACCATATATATGGTGTTTAATTACATTGTTCTATAAATCTGGTAAACGTGAGATTTTAGAAATTGTGTGTGTGTGTATATGTACATGAATACATGTAAATATATTCATAGACACACATATATACACATACACAAACATAGTCACATATATATTATATATTTGTAATTGTGCAGAATATGAAGTGAGGAAGTTTATTGTATTCACAAATTGAGTACTCAGTTAATATTTCATAGATTTATTAAATAATTTTACTTTATGATATATATTAGCAAGTTCCCTGTGCTTCTTATGTAACATATTTTGAAGATTAAATGTAGTAAAGGATATAAAGCACTTTTTTAAAATTATACTTTAAGTTCTAGGGTACATGTGCACAATGTGCAGGTTTGTTACATATGCATGCATGTGCCATGTTGGTTTGCTGCACCCATTAACTCGTCATTTGCATTAGGTATTTCTCTTAATGCTATCCCTCCCTCCTCCCCCCTCCCCCCACCGCACGACAGGCCCTGGTGTGTGATGTTCCCTGCCCTGTGTCCAAGTGTTCTCATTGTTCAATTCCCACCTATGAGTGAGAACATGCGGTGTTTGATTTTCTGTCCTTGTGATAGTTTGCTGAGAATGATTGTTTCCAGCTTCATCCATGTCTCTACAAAGGACATGAACTCATCCTTTTTTGATGGCTGCATAGTATTCCATGGTGTATATGTGCCACATTTTCTTAATCTATCATTGATGGACATTTGGGTTGGTTCCAAGTACTTTTTGTATGTCTGGTACTCATGGTATGTGCTCAAAGATTCAGAGAAGTTACAGCACTCCAATGTGAGTCTGGTAGTCACAGATGCGTAATTATGAGGATAGTGTGCCTAGGATGAAGGGAATGGTAGAGAGGAGGCAGAAAAGAAATGCCCTGAGGGTCCAGATTGGAAGAGGATTGCGTGGAGAGGACTTTTCACTTCAAGAACAAGAGAACAAGAGTAGAAGGAGCTCAGCCTGAAAGTATTCCCAATCAAGGACCTCACCAACCGACTGCCCATGCCAGGGACAGTTGGCCATCCCACAGTCTAAGAGAAACTAATGGGCACACACTGTAAAATGTAATAGGAGTTTAATGTAAATGGGTGTCTAGACTTTGGAACTTGGGCGTATACCACTAAAGATGTTAACCTAAGGAAAGTATAGAGTTATCAGTAATAACATGTCAGTTTGTTTCTTGTTTGGTTGCTTGGTTTGCTTTTAGAGAATAGGATAGACTGCTTGCTATGCACATGTTAGAAGCCTGGTAGTTGCTGACTGGCACGCAGTATAGCACGGTGGTTAAAAGTCATGCCCTGGGTCAACTTACTAGCTGATTTTCTTACTGTCCGTGTGATCTGTGTCAACTTACCCAAACTTTCTATGCTTTAGTTTCTTTAATTTATAAAACATGTGCAACAGCACTTGTCTCCTCCAGCTGTTTCAAGGACTAGCTGAGTTTACCTGAGTAAAATATCTATAGATAATAAGTTCCCAATAAAAACTGTTACATTAAAATCATTTAATTCAGGTCTGGAGAAAAACAAACTTGGAAAATGCCAAAACTGAAAGGGGAAAAGCAGGATGAAAAACTAAGAGAAAAGAAATGGTTAGAGTTGATGGAGGACCAGGATAATGCAGGGTCTCTGGTCCCCAGAGTGTATAGAATAGAAAGGAAAAACCTGTTATACAAACAGTGTCAAATACTGTATTAGACCAGTCTCACATTGCTATAAAGAAATACCTGGGGCAGGTGCGGTGGCTCACGCCTGTAATCCCAGCACTTTAGGAGGCTGAGGCGGGCAGATCATGTGAGGCCAGGAGTTCAAGACCAGTCTGGCTAACATGAGGAAACCCCGTTTCTACAAAAAATACAAAAAATTAGCCGGATTGGTGGTGGGTGCCTGTGATCCCAGCTACTCAGAAGGTTGAGGCAGCAGAATCGCTTGAACCTGGGAGGCGGAGGTTGCAGTGAGCCGAGATCGTGCCATTGCACTCCAACTTGGGCAACAAGAGTGAAACTCCGTCAAAAAAAAAAAAGAAAGAAAGAAAGAAAGAAAGAAAGAAAGAAAGAAAGAAAGAAAGAAAGAAAAAGAAAGAAAGAAGAAAGATCTGAAACTGGGTAATTTATAAAGAAAAGAAGTTTTATTGGCCATGGTTCTGTAGGCTGTACAGAAAGCATGATGCTGGCATCTGTTCAGCTTCCAAAGAGGCTTCAGAACACTTACAATCATGGAATAAGGAAAGAGGGAGCTGACACATCTTATTTGGCAGGAGCAGGAACAAGAGGCAGGGCAGGGGGATGCCACTCACTTTTAAACAACAAGATCTCGTGAGAACTCCCTCATTATGACGAGAACAGCACCAAGAGGATGGTGCTAAACATTCATGAAAAACTGCCCCCATGATCCAATCACCTCTCACCAGGCTTCACCTCCAACATTGGGGATTACCAGTCAACAGGAGATTTGATGGCGACAAAGATTAAAACTATATCAAATACTAAAATTTAAAGATTAAAAACTGAAATCAGAAAAAAAATAAGCCAACTAGAAATTTATTAAAAAAAGAATACAACATATTGCTTGAAAAGTAAGTTCTTATTCTGTGTCACTTCCATATAAAACATTTTTTAATTGGCATGAATATTTAGAGTTAAATAAATATTAGTGTGGTTAAGGGTTTCTGTACTTTATATTTTTCCTTATTTGTTTATAGTGCCTTTTGTCAAATTTTCTTTCTTTCCTATTAACTTTAAAGATTCTGTTGGTTCTTGTATCAATAGAGAGTTTTAATAGTTTTATGAATTGGTAAGTTCTCTACTAATGGGTGGTAAGAATGATTCATCTTTAACTCCAAATTCAACTAATATCAAGAGACAGTGTTACAAATGGTGCATGATGATTATAGCCTTTGCTTCAGTGTTAAACTAGTGGCACTTCGTTAATTTTTAAAGGGATTCAATTTGCCGATTACGTAATTTATAGAATCATCTTACTTTTGGTTTCCTGAGAAGGCCAAAGTACTCTGCATACTCCTTTCTGTTTAGCTTATTTTTCCATGTTTCTCCATGAAATAAAACCACATTTGAAAATAACTTAAGATCAGTATTGTCAAGTGTTTGAAATTTTTAGGGGTCTTTAGTTTTAAATACCTCCATGGAAAAAGAAAGCACGGGATATGGAATTGAACTTATCAGAACTCAAACAGATTTCTGTTACTAGCTCTCTGTGGCCTGGGCAAGTCACCTAAACTCTATAAAATCCTTTTTTAGCATGTGTAAAATAGGAATTTTGATAAATGTAACATTTAAGTGTATTATGATATGTGATCACTAAATGAAAACTTTTGTTGTAAGTATTTTATGGGAATAATGACTAAGGATTAGCATTCTTGATATTTAAAAGGCTCACAAATTGGATAAGAAAAACATCAAGATATCACTAAATAAACAAAAGCTAAAAAGAGATTATTCAGTTAGTAATTTTATAATTAGCGTATGTATATAAAATATTTAACATCACTATTTAACACGTAAAAAAGTAAAAAACACAGTGATAAACTATCTTATATTCATTAAGGTAGGTAAATTTTAAGATAATAATAAATGGAATAGAAAAAATGTGGAGTTCTATTCTATACCAACCCTGAATTATATTATTCATAATTTTACCTATTTTTAATCAATGTATATTCAGACTCATATTCTGCTTTTTAAAAACAATTTGAAAATAATACATATTATTTATATCAGCTATAAAATACTCTATATGATTATTCTATCTCAAGTTACCTAGCTTTCCCTTATTGATGAAAATTTAGATGTTCCCAGTTTCAGTTGATTATGAATAGTGGTAGATTGAAGCAATGAACATATTGGTGCATGTATTACCACCTTTAAGGCTAGTTATTTCTATAATAATGCAGATTCCATGATTGGGAATATGGAGTTTGTGAATCAAAGACATTATTCTATTTTTACTTAAAAAAGATTGTGTTGCCACATTGTCTCACAAAATGATACAGTGACCACTTCTTCCAACTAGAAAACTTTCCTGCTTGGCTACCACGGTGCCACCCACTCTCACGGGTTTCTTTCTCTCTCACTTGGCATTCCTTTTCTTTTTCCTCTAAATAGATATTAGACATTGGTATGTCCCCTCAAGTCTTGGAAAACACTTGTTTCACTAGATCCTCCTGTCTAATCTCATCTTTCAGTCCCATTCAGCTACTGATGACTCCTAAATTGATGTCTTAATTTCTTCTTCCTGAGACCCAAACTCATCTTTACAACCGATTTGGGATCTTGACACCTCAAGTTAAGACTCAAATGCAACTCCTAATTTTCATCCCCAAATCTCTTTCTCTAACTTTTTTTCTTTCCATTTCAGGAATTGCTACTAACTCACTTTAAGTTTCTCAACTCTGCATGTCTAGAAGTCAGCCTTGATTCCTCCTTTTCACTTGCCATTGTCGCCAGGAGCTCTCACCCTAAAATCCAGTCTGTCAGGATGTTCTGAGAATTCTCTCATCTACCCACCTCTTGGTACATCCACCTCAGGCCAGCTCACTCATTATTTTCACTGTTCTCTGTTACTGTTGGAATATCCATACAACTTATTCTTGATGTAGCAGTTATAGTGGTATTTTCTTCACCAAGTAAAACAAAGTTCATGTTGTAATTTGATTGGAAGATGCTAAATAGATATTTCAAGCAGTGCTCATTGAGATATGTAGAGCATCTCATACTTTCTGAATTAAAAGAATATGTACAGTGTACATAATATTTGGTCAGAGACCCTAAGACTGGTAAGTTTTATGTTTTTTTTTGAGTGGTAAATTAGTTAATACAAAGCAGGTGTTCGTTTATAGCTTCATGTAGGAAAATTCCTATAAAAACAAATTTTATAAGCACTGTAGCTATCACAAAGTTAATGTTACATTTTGAGGAATTAATAAAAAATTATATAGTTAGCAATAGAATATTTAATCTCTTGTTCCTATAGTATATATAAGTAAATATAAAGGAAAATGGAAAAAAAAGACAAAACATATAGACTTTTAAAAACTCAGACATTTGTCCCACCTTCCCCTGTTTTTAATAATGCTGGTTGTTTTGTTCCTACAGTGTCTGAGTATTAAGTATTTTCTAATGAGACCTTTTGTGAATTAGATGGTTAACAAAACAGTGAAAACATTACTTATCAAAATGCTAATACATATTTAAATATAAATATACTTATTAAGTATATTTAAACATGAACATACTTATTCTTAAGTATATTTGAACATAAACATACTTATTTTTAAGTATATGTGAACATAAACATATTTATTCTTAAGTATGCTTAATTATACTTATTTAAATTATACTTAATTTAAATAAACTTAAGTATAATTAAGCATACTTAAAGTATATTACTTTAAAAAAGTATACCTAAGTATACTTATTTAATATATTAAATATTACATATATTAAATATATATTATTAAATTAATATAAATATTAAATATATTAAATATATATTACTAATATATAAAAACATATTTAAATATAAATATACATATTAAGTATATTTAAATATAAATATACGTATTCTTAAGTATATTTAAATAGTTGAGACATATTATATCTTCTAATTAGGTTTCTAATAATAGTTTCAAAAACTATGACATGTTTTCTTCCCATTTTTTTATGGCTGAATCAAAATGTTGAGATTTATAACTTGGACCCCCTATTTTATAATGTCACACAAACATATTTTTTAAAATTGTACTTTAAGTTCTGGGATACATGTGCAGAACATGGAGGTTTGTTACATAGGTATACATGTGCCATGGTGGTTTGCTGCACCCGTTAACATGTCATCTACGTTTTAAGCCCCACACGCATTAGGTATTTCTCCTAATGCTCTGTCTCCCTCAGCCCTCTCAACCCCTGACAGGCCCTGGTGTGTGATGTTCCCCTTCCTGTGTCCATCTGTTCTCATTGTTCAGCTCTCACTTATGAGTGAGAATATGTGGTGTTTTGTTTTCTGTTCCTGTGGTAGTTTGCTGAGAATGATGGTTTCTGGCTTTATCCATGTCCCTGCAAAGGACACAAACTCATTCTTTTTTATGGCTGCATAGTATTCCAAAATGTATATGTGACACATTTCTTTATTCAGTCTATCATGGATAGGCATTTGGGTTGGTTCCAACTCTTTACTATCATAAATAGTGTTGCAACAAACATATGTGTGCATGTGTATTTATAGTAGAATGATTGATAATCCTTTGGGTATACACCTAGTAATGGGATTGTGGGTCAAATGGTATTTCTGGTACTAGATCCTTGAGGAATTGCCACACTGTCTTCCACAATGGTTGAACTAATTTACACTCCCACCAACAGTGTGAAAACGTTCCTATTTCTCCACATCCCCTTTAGTATCTGTTGTTTCCTGACTTTTTAATGATCCCCATTCTAACTGGTGTAGTTGGTATCTCACTGTGGTTCTGATTTTAATTTCTCTAATGATCAGCGATCATGACTTTTTACATATGACAAGCATATCTTTATAACTAGGTTTGATTCTAGTCCAGTATGCTTTTTGTTATAATATGTTACTAAAATCTCAGACAGGAAATGCAATTCTATTTCGGGGAATTAAAATTAGTGATGTGGAGCTCATAAAGATGTGGGAAAATTTTTAGGGTAATAGAAGATATCGTCCCTATTAAGGTGTACAAAGAATTTTGAACCTGTTTTTTTTGTTTGTTTTTTGTTTTTTGTTTTTAAATTTGGTTTGCAACTATTTTCTCTACATTGTTATTTTAGCCCATTGCTATGTCAACCAGTTTCAGCTTGCCCTATGGGGGAAAAGAAAGCCTATTAAAGAAATGATTTAAAAGAAGAATTGATGTCTGTGTATATGAATGTAACACTTTCAGAAGATTGCACTAAAAACAACTATATTTACAAGGCTTATCTGTCGTGTGTGTGTGTTGTGTGTGTGTGTGTACTTATCCTAGTGTTGTTAATGTTGTTTCTCTACTCATTCAGAGCCTTGTGAAGTGGGACTGCTATATATATTCTAAGTTAATATCAAAACACACCCACAATGTTTTTGGTGAAATTGTTTCATGTTGCCAAGTATACATACACCAAAAATCTCCCCTCTTTATCAAAACAGATACTATAGTTACAGTAGTTAGTCATTGAAGTCACTGGCTGTGTGTACCATTCACCTTCATAGGAATCAGAGGGGTTGTAAGAATGAACTTGAGAACTGCATAATGCTTGCCATCCAGGAACTAGGGTTAGGATTGGAATAAATAATGTGTGTACAAAGTGCTAGCCAACGAGAAGGGAATCACGCACTATGCATGAGTCATGGGGGAGATAAGAGCACTCATAAAAGGCATTTGAGTTAGATCTTAAAGAATTTATTTACTATATTTAACCATATCGATCTTGAGAACAATTCCCTTATATTTCTTCCTAAAAAATGAACTAAAGCAGATAAAGGCTTTATAACCTATGCTTTCAAGCATATGAAATTACTCTATCAAAGTCTGAGACCAAGTGTACAAATATGAAAAGTGGAGATACAAAGCAATTTTCCACTTACTGCAAGTCAGAAGCAATATCTCTCTCGATGATCATGAGATTTTACTTGAAAATGACCTCATCTTTTTGTACTTTCGTGTATGGTAGACCTAGCTCGAAAATCATTGTATAGACAATACATTTTCCTTATATTGTTGCACAGATCATTGGCAATTTTGCATCATTGAATGCAACATTGTATCTCAAAAATTTGCATATATAAATTAAATATATCACTGCACACACAGCAAACAAATTTGTATATATTGTTTTGCATCTATTTGTATACACCATTGACATTATCACCTGTCTAATAATAGATTTTGCTAATGCACAGATAATATGCACATTTCTTTTTTGCTATTCTGCATTTTTTTCTAGTGATGTCTTTTAGAGCTGAGCCTCTGCCCCAGAAAATAATGAAGCTTCAGTAAGAGTCCCTGAGGCAGATGGTATGGAGATGTTATTTGCATCCCTAATTATTTTGTTAATAAACAATAAACTATATTTAGTTACTAGTTGGAAGATTTTCATTTTGTAAATGTGCCTCTGATGCTTTTATTTCTTAAGTGAATGAAACAGTAATAAATAACTAAAGCTTTTTTTGCACAAAATGCTAGATAGAGACTAGGTTTTGAGACTCTATTTTTAAATTCACTGAATGTTAGCCACTTAGCTAAAAGCCACTATGCGAGTTAAAGGAATATCCTACTGTAATCAGTTACATCTAAATTCTTAACATTTCTACTTTGAATTGTGGATGCTCTCAGCCAGCTTCCCGGGTCCCTTTGAAGCAGGCCTGTGCCAAGATTCCCCAACTCTCCTGGGTAACTAAGCAAGTCCTTTCTCATTCCCAGCTCATCAGAATACCCCGTCCACTCACTCTGCTGACCCACATAAGCCGATTGCTCCCTGATGTATGGAGATGTGATTGTGATAATGTTCACAGGAAGGGATGTGCTAATGCGTGAGTAATAACTGGAGCCCAGTAAAACTTGTTAAGACAGAATTCTAAGCAGAATTCCACACTCCTTTCCTAGTGTGAACCACTCGGAGTGCTAGAGTTTTAATACAATCCAAGGATTTCTCCAAGATAATGTTGATGACTTAATTTTATGAGGATTTTATTTATGTAAACAATCAAATAATTTTTAAGAATACACCCCCCCACACACACACACTTGAGTGAGAATACCTGCATAAAATAAATTAAGCCAAGAATAAAATCTAGAATAAATACAATAACCGCTCTGGAGAAGTCTTCTAATTCTGCTCTACTGGAGATACAATGAGAACCACTAACTTGATTAAGGAGATTTTTTTCAATTATAATTCAATTTGCCTTATGTAATCTCTGTCTTTCTTATATGTATGCAACTGGACCCAAGAATTTTCCCTCTTGTTTCAGGGATCCTATTTCCTGGATGTAATTAATTAATATATTCATTTTTTACTTTATTCTTATATTCATTTTATAGATGTTTATTGAGTGCCTATTATGTCCAGAGAACCATGCTAGGCAGTGGTTATTAAATAATGAATTTAAGTCATTTCTTGACTTAAAAAATGGGCAATCTTAAGAAATTTGCTACAAATTCTATGATTTAATTGATTTCCTTATTGATACCCATCCCTTAATCTTCCCTCTCATAGAGGGGCAATTTGATAACTTATATCACTGTTGTATGTTTGAGCTTTGAAGCGTTTTGTAGTCTATACACTTACATTCTGCACCTTCACCGAGTAATATTCCTTGTGAGCTGCATGGACAAGAATGTTTTTACTTTTTTTTTTTTTATATTGGAGAGAGTAACATCTGGAGAATGATGACATTTTCTGTGCAATGCCACTGAATGGGCACTTAGCTTGGGAAGCCAAGAAATTATGTCTGATTAACTATGCTCTTTCCAAGATTCCGCAGACTTTACTAAGAATGCATGCCAGGGACGAAAGAATACAAAGTAAAGCAGTAAATTTGCACCCGGAAAATTGACATAACTTTACATTTCTTTGCAACGTTGATATTTGCCTTCAACTGATGAAGGCTTTGATCTTGATTTCAGTTAGAAATGCAGTGAACAAAGAGATACTAGGGGCTACATACACCATGAAGCTCCTCAGGCTTCCTTACAAGGGAGAACTACATAGCAGCTTCCAAAGAGTTGCAAAGAAGAACATGACTTCAATGACTTTGACTGGATTACATTATTATTTGCTTTATTTTTATCACACGTAAGACTTCATTTCTGTGAACAAAATATACGACATATCTGGTTTTCCATATGATAAAATCTTTAGTTAAAGATTTTTTTGTACATTCCTTAAATGAATAAATTGGATTCTCAAGTATAAAAAAATCATAACAATTGCTTATAAAATATTCTAAAAGAAACCCTGAGTAGTTGGCATGTAGAAGTGCTCTATAAATATTTGCTGAATGAATGAACCAGGAGAGATATTCATAGTAAATAAGGAAATGACCAGACTCGTTAAAAATAAAAATTATATATAGTCAAGTGTTACTTAGCAATGATATAAATAACATCCCCCCTATATTAATAAAACAGATGAACCAAAACTGAAAATCAGCCAATAAGAAATAAAATCCACTTGATAGCTTTGCTAATGATTGTAACATAATAGCTTGCATTTTAACTTTCATTTTAAATAAAATTAAAGAACACAGTCCAACCTCCCAAATTATGTAAATTTTTCTTCTAAAACCATTCTGATAACTAGCTTTCACTTGAATATCTCCAGTAGCGAAGAGCTCATTACTTTTGTGGGAATCCATTCTGTTGGTGGTAATAGCTATTCTAATGCTTTAAAAATATTACATTCATATCTGACTACCTGTAAGTTCCTTTTAGAAAAAGTTTAATTTAGAAAAAGAAAAATACTACCACCTGAGATAACACACACAAAAGTGTATTTTCTCTTGGCCACAGTATTTTCAGGACATTAAAAAAATAAGACCATACATCATTTACACTGTTTAGTAAGTGAGCTTTAAAATTACAGGTAACGTAAATGTTCAAGATGTTCTAATCAGACCTAATTCTCGCTATATTACATTCAACTTGTATACATGTCTAATGTAGAACATTGTGTGTGAAATAATGTAAAATAAGAGTATATTTGTTTTTATACTCTGGCTCAGGCTAGCCTCTGTGTGTATCACTGTGGCTTCTGTGTGGAGCAAGAACTTAATCAAACTTAGCTTTGCATTCACATTCGTTTCACTGTTATCTAGGCTTTATGTAGTTTTAAGCAGCTGTATAGCTTTTGGGTCTGCTTTTCATTTTTCTTGTCTCTTATAATCTTAAGGTAATATTTGACATTTTAAAAACAAATTAACATCCTTAAATCAAGTATCTTAAAATATAATTGTTGTGAAATTCCCTGAAAATAATTTATATATTTTTAAAATATATGAAACTAAACAACTTGCTGTAAGTCTATTTCTCACAACTGACACTCGGTGCTTTACCTGTGAAGTGATGAATATGTATACAGAAGCCTCAGCTAGACAGATTTTCTTTTGTTTGTCTAATTGCCAGAATGTTAATGATTTTCATAATGCCATTTATGGAAAAAAAAAAAAAAAGTTCCAGTAACTTTTGTTAGTGTAGTGTGCAGAACCACTGAAGGAACAAACATATTGAATAAGCTTATAATTTTTCTTTTGTGGACTGCCTGTTAAAATGTTTTACCCAATTTTTATTAGGTTTACTGAGTGTTTCTTATTGATTTGTGGAGCTTGTTTATACATTAACAAAAATGAATATTTTCGTTATATGTTTAGAAATATCTTCTCTCAATCTATAGTTAGCCATTTAACTCTCTTATTAATGCCTTGTGATAATCAATGTCTAATTTTACTGTAACTGAATTTATATTTTCCTTTTTAGCTAGTACATTTTGAGTCCTGTTTAAAAAATCCTTCCCAACCACAAAAAGATGCTGTATGTTATCTTCCAGAAACGTTTACAATTTGATCTACACGTTTTGACCTTGATTTTTGAGTATAGTGTGGGGCAGAACCACTTTCTAGAGCAATTTATTGGGGAGGAAAGAGACAGTCATTTTTGAAAAAGGAAACAAGAAGAGCTTGTGGATTGCTGGCAATGATTTCTTTATAGATCTGGGTGGCTGTTACACTGTTATGTTCATTTTGTGATAATTCCTGATACTACCTACTTATAATCTTGTAATTTGTTAATTTGTATATATATATATAAAGACTTTATCAAAATGCATGAAAAACATATTTAATATTATATTTCAAATATAATATTCTACTTAGATGTCATAATTTTAACCCTATGTATTATTCATAAAGTAAGGTTACATAATTCTTTCTAAGCATTAGATACCTTTAATTATGAAGGTGATAAAGTATTTCTTCAAAATGAGTATGTTAGTTCATTGTTGATGTTAAAAACATTTGTGCTGTTATAGGTTCAGGTTTCCAGCCAGTCAAAAACATTTTCATCATTAATCAGTTTGTTATCCTATTAGGTTTCTTTTCCAGGTTTATATAATTGACAAATTTCATAAGCATGTTTTTCATGCCTTAGAGAATAAAAATATTAAAAATGACAGTGTACAGGACGAAAGCCTGTGGTACATCATTAGAGAGCACTCTTCAAGCTGACATCACCATTAATCAACGCATTTGGCAATGATTATTAGCCATTTTTTAATTTACCTAAAACTGTTATCTCTCAGCCCACATTTTACTATTTTACATTTTCCAGATATTTTGTCAAATGCTTTGCAATAATTAAAATTGAAGATACGTCTGTGGAATTTAATCTGTTCTATTAAACAAGGGCTCAATTTAAAAAAAGGAAATCCTTATAACCTACCACTGTTGCCTCCTCTATCACCAGAGCCCTTTCATCCTTTTTCCTAAATATTTACAACTCACGTGCTAGACTTTAAAGAAGATCTTTCTTGTTATATTTCCCAGATGTACCAACTTCATTGTTTTTAAAATTTATGGTATTTGGTTTTTGACTATCTTTCCTTTTTTGGCAGTTCCTTTAATAAATATTCAAGAAAGCTAAGATTACATTTATGGATAATGCAGTCCTTGGGGTTATAATCTGAATTCGAATGCTTCAAAAAGTTAAGGGCATGGTCCAGGCGTGGTGGCTCAGCCTGTAATCCCAACACTTTGGGAGGCTGAGATGGGTAGATCATGAGGTCAAGAGATGGAGACCAGCCTGGTCAACATGGTGAAACCCTGTCTGTACTGAAAATACAAAAATTAGCCGGGCATGGTGGTGTGTGCCTGTAATCCCAGCTACTCGGGAGGCTGAGGCAGGAGAATCGCTTGAAACCAGGAGGCGGAGGTTGCAGTGAGCCAAGATCGTGCCACTGCACTCCAGCCTGGTGCCAGAGCGAGACTCCATCTCAAAAAAAAAAAGAAGAAGAAAAAAAGAAAAGGGTAAAACCACTTTGTCCGTCTTATTATGTCTTAGCTTCTCTCGGGAGGTGTTTATCTATACTCAGTTAGTAGTTTTGCTACTCCTAGAATTATTGAAACTGTTTTCTTTGTTGGTAGAAATGGGCGACAAACAATACTATTTTCCTGTCATTAAATAGTATCTGATAGTATTATATCTTCTTTCTTCTGTGTTGCTTAAAAAATAGCTTTCAAGCGCTTTTGTTTCAACCTTATTTATGTAAGTATTTATTTATCAATATTTTAGGAATGATTGGGCCATGCCAATTTTCCTGTTCTAGTTTATAGCAGATGTTGATTAATGGATATAGTCTTCTTCCCTGGCTACTCTAATCAATAAATATCTACACTTGGTTGAAGCATATTTATCCGCTTCTCATAGATCACATGACCTCCTTGCAGATGTTTATCCCCCACTGCAAATAAAATCTGAGCTCATTAACGAGTTCCTTTTGGCATTTCTTAAGATGCCTGTTACTGCTTTTGTATCAATTGGATACTTCTCCATTGTAGGTTTAAACTCATGTTACATAGCATTTTCAATGTTCAGAAGGTCTTAAAATTCATGGTGTCATGTCTTTTTTAGTTTTGAATAAAAATTAGTTTTTCAAATATTTATATTCTATGTATTGGTCTTAGTCTAGAACTTCTCTTAGACTTACCCTAGAAGCTTCCAATTTACCCCCAATGTCTGTTAACTACTGCAAATTTTAACAGGTTTACTGATGTATAATTGATATACATTTATATATATATTTATATATAGTACAATTTTTATATAGTGGTAAATTTTATATATGTACATGTTAATGTATATCAATTATACATTATATGTTTAGATATTTAATCTAATATATTAATATCAATACCAATATATTTATTACATATTTTATATATAAATTATATGATTTATAAGTATGTATATGTGTGTGTGTGTGTGTATATATATGTCAACATGGAAACATTACCTTTTGGCTCACTAATTATTTATTTTCAGGCTGGAGTGCAGTGGTGCAATCTCAGCTCACTGCAACCTCCACCTCCTGGGTTCAAGTGATTCTCCTGCCTCAGCCTCCCGAGTAGCTGGGATTACAGGCACCCGCCACCACGCCCAGCAAATTTTTCTACTTTTTTTTTTTAATAGAGATGCCGTTTCACCATGTTAGGCTGATCTCGAACTCCTGACCTCAAGTGATCCACCCGCCTCTGCCTCCCAAACTGCTGGGATTACAGTTGTGAGCTACCGTGCGCAGCCTAGCTCACTAATTATTTCTTAGATTATATAGAATTGGTAACTTTTCCTCTGATGAGTTTATTTTCCTATCAGTAACTAAATTTTGCATTTCTAAAACTACTTCATGGTTCTTTTTAGTATTCATCTATAAATGTTTTATTTTTCCCTGTTGTAACTTATAATTACTGCTATTTTTAATGAATAGCATTACCTATTTTATATTTTTGAGAGGATAGAGCCTATTTATCTCCACTAGCCCTCAATTGCTATTACTTTTGGAGCTAATTGGTGTTGAACTTTTGACTTTACTGACTTTGTGGCATTGGGTTTTGTTCCTGTCATTTGAAATTTTCATTTGCATGTTCTTCATGACAGCCAGTCTCTCTCTTTCTGGTCTCTCTCTCTTTCTCTCTTCCTATCTCTTCTCGTCTCCCTTGTTTTTGTGCTTTATCATTATGGGACTTTCTCTACTCAAGTCCCAGAATGTCCAGTCTGAAACTGTACCTTACATTACTGGCCCGATGCCTGTGCCTGGCAGTGTTATTATTATTATGTGTCTGGTCACCAAGCCAGTGAATGCCTTTACTCATCTCAGATATGCCTATTTGCTAACCTCTTTGGGCATACAGCCTCATATAATCCGTATGTTTAAGTGAGTAATCAGCTTTCTTCAGTCTCTTTTCACAACCGGGTTAGCCTAGGGCCAGTCTTGGTTTGCAACCTTGAAGCAAGCTTTCTGTCGCTGATACACACAGGAAATTTACATCACCAATATTCCATAGTAGCCAAATGCCCAAATGCCTTTGTATGTCCCCAGATCTGGACTCTAGCTGGCGTTGGCTTCAACCCTACTCATTGCTTTGCATGTTTATTGCATTTCTTGTGCGTGGAGATGCTTATCTTATTTTTTGATCCTCGCTATGTCTTTTCAATTTTCTTCTTATCTATCTTATCTAAAAATACAGTGTATTTGAAGCAGAAGGGGGTCTCAAAGCCTGAACTCATAATGCAGTTTTGCCTGGAGTCTCCTTTTCAATTTATTCTTTTCATCTGATACCTATTTCTCAGCCAGTTATTAAAGGTAGTTCTAACCCTAATTGATTTTTTTTTCACTATGTATTTTTGCTCAATTAGAATCCAGGCTTATAGGCTCTGGTGGTGTTAAAACCACCAACTTGAGGGCTGTGTTTCTTCAGGAGCCATTTATCACTACAACAGAAGCTCCATGGCCTCTCTAAACCCCCCACAAAATTCCTCTTTTCTCTGACTTACTGAGTTACAAATTACAAAGCAAAAATAACTCATATGAGTCTAGAGTATTAGTTTCATCAATTTATTCAGATTCTCTAATGCATCACTCTAGGAACCCACATAGAATGGACAGGTAGAATACAAACACTAAATCTTTACAGCATACATGTGCACACACCACATACTACACACATGCAAATACACAGGGGGAGGAATATCTGTGTGTGTGTGAGAAAGAAGAGTGAAGAAGGAAAGACACACGGAGGATGGGGGGTGGGAAAGGGAAGAGAGAACACAGAAGGGGAGAGAGTAGGGAGAGGAAGATACGGCATTGTTATTGTTTCGAGACTAGCAAGAATTCTCTAACAAGTACATATCTTTCAAGTTACTTCAACAATACACGAGTTATTTGCTAGATGTTTTAGGTAATATTATCTCTAGGTAAGAGTTCTTCTTAGGAACTGAGAGTTTATGACTATTCATTCTCCACCTCTTCCAACTCCTCTTTGACGTCCAACCACTTTCTCTGAGCTACTACAATACATTGGGAACTTTTTTGCCCTCTTATACATCACATTCCAGAGGTTGTTGGGATGAAAGAGGTATCATTATTAATCCCTGGATCAATAGAGGTTACACATTTCACAAGCCAAGTAAACAGTAATAAACTTCGCCAAATTACATTGCTTGATAGATCAAAGAGAAAAAGGGAACTTTTCATCGATCTTTCCACCATGTTCCTCATGAAAGACTGACTTTTGCCCTCCCCTTGAGGTTACCCACTATAGTATTCTCTCCACTTATATTTCTGCTAAGAAATACATTTTGACTTATATTTCTCCTGATTTTCGATTTTTGCTTTCCTTAAAATTGACAGTAAATTCTACTTTGCTAAAAGTAATGAGATAAATGGGATTAAGCAGCTGTACGTTAATTGCTTGCTTGCTGAAAGACTGGAATGTAGCAAAAAATAGGTCACTTAAGAAAATTTATTCTGGAGCATTCATTAGCAAAACAGAGGAAATATTCTAAGTTTCCTCAATTAATCAGCTATTTTCTCACCTGCTACCTCATTGTATTAATTGCTTGTTGACTTTAGTTCACTGAATCACCCTGTTGTTTTTGGTAATACATAGATAGAACTCTCTATGAAATTGGCTATAAAATTTCTTCAAGGTTTGGAACTGTATATCTAACAGGTAAGAAAACATATTTGTTATCCCTCAATAACTGAGTATATTGTTGTCCCCAAAATTAGCCTATAGCTCTCCAAAATTTTATGGAATTCTAGGTAAAATAGGAAGATGAATGATATATGACAATAAGGAATATTATATACTAACACTACAATAGGAAAAAACAGATTACAAAGCAGGTATAACTAACTCATTGTTCGTGAACAGATTATCAGGAAGTGGTCCCAAGAGGGACTGCAGACTAGAATCTCCAGGATACAAATCCTGAGATGAAAAATAGCATCTAGGAAGTTAATTAGGAGTGTTTGGGGGATGGAAACCTGTGGAAGAGAAAGGAATGAAACAGAAATTAGTCACAGGGAGGAGTTCAGGTGAAATGCAGTTTCAGTGAAGTCTTTGACCAATCCCTGCAGGGAGCTCTGGGACTGTGAAGACACCTCAGAGTTTCCACAGGGTGGGGCAGGTATTGGCTCTTTATAGCCCCAGGTTGACCAGTCGTTACATTTGCACAACCCCATGAAGGTATATCATCTACAGGTGCCTCTTTTTAACCCAGGAAATTCCTGAAGAGGAATTACAGCTAAGTACTGTATCATAGAAAAAAACATTCTTGTAAAAGTGTGAATTGAAGAGGTGAGAATAGAGACTGGGAAGTAGTTACAGCGTTTGCACATATATTCTATAGACACCACACATATAACCTATGCAAACACAAACACTAGATACTTAAATTTGTCCAAATATTTTGTGAGATATGATTTCGATATAGTGAAAGGTACAGATTTTAAATTTGTATATACTTTTTTTTTTTAAGAGATTGATCTTGGGCAGGGATCGACAAATGTCAACCCTCTGTCCAGCTACAAGATTTTGTTAATAACACTTCATTATAACATGGCCACACTCTTTTGTTTATGTACTGCTCTTCATACTATAATAGAATTTGGCAGTTTTAACAGAGGTAGTATGGTCTATAAAGCCAAAAATATTCAGTATTTAACCTTTTACAGAAAATGGTTGCTAACCTTTGATCTAGGGTTTGCTATTTTCAAATAATACCACTTCATGTGTAAAGTAAGACCACAGCATAACATATTTCCTGTCCAGACTCCTATACTTTGTACTATTTGAGTTGCATATTTTAATTCCACATTTATTATAAACCCTGTCATTCATCATTACTGTTTTTAAACACTAAATTATCTGTTAATGAAATTTAAAAACCTAAACAAATATTTTATATGTACTTAACATGTTTAGCATTTTAAGCATTCATTTCTTCATGTAAATATCAGTTTCAAAATGGTAAAACTTCCCTTAAGGTGAAAAAATTATATTTTTATAGTATACATATATGAGTGATGAATTCTCCCAGGTTTGTCTTGAATATTATGTTTTTTTTTATATTTAAAAGATATTTTTGCTGGACATAGAATTTCAGGTTGCCAGCTTTTTTTTCATCATGTCTGATAGGTCATTTCATTGTCATTTGGTTTGCATTATTTCTGCTGAGAAGTTGTAACCCTGTGAATACTTTTAAGATTTTCTCTTTAGCATTGTCTTTCAGCAAATAATTATATCGTGCCTTATTGTATTTTGCCTTGTATCTCTCCTGCCTGGAATTCAATCAGCTTCTCACATATCTGGGTTTATGTATTTCAACCATTATTTCTTCAAACATATTTTATTCTGACCCAATCTCTGTCTTCTCTGCTTTTAGTACTCCATTTGCATGCTTCTTAGGGCAGTTATCAGTGTCTCAGAACTTACTGGAATACTGTTTAATTTTAAGCCTTGTTTTTCCTCTCTGAGCTTAATTTAGATGTCTTCTATGGCCCTACATTCTAGTACAATGATGTTTTTCTTCTATGTCTCATCTGCTGTTAAGCCCATCCATTAAATTATCTATTTCAGATGTAATTTTTAGTCCTAAAATTTCCATTTTGTTCTCTTTTTTTGCTTTTCTCCTTCAACATTTTGCATCTTTTAAAAATGTTTATAGGTTTTATTTTAGATAATAGGATTAATAATTACTATTTTAAAGTCCTGGTCTGCTAATTTCATCATTTCTGTTATTTTGGGGGGTACATTTCTATTGATTTTTTTTCCTCTGGTTCTAAGACATATTTTCCTGCTTCTCCAAATGTCTAGTATATTTTTGAATTTATATACTTGACATCATGGATGCAATGTTGTTCAGTTTCTAAATGTTTATGGCTTTCCTTAATGGGGTGTTGAGTTTTGGTCAATCAAAGAATTAATTTTTGGTCAGATTTATCTTTTTCAGTAACCTTTGCTCAGGTGTGTCCAGACTAGCCCTCATTTTAGGACTAAAATATCCCTACTTATAATGCACGACTTTTATGGGATGTCTACTGAATGCCTGGAGGGATTCAACAAGGTCTCTCAATTTTGTCTAGTCTGAAATCAAATTTTTCCCAGCTCTGTGCAACCTCTGGTTATTGCTGATTTCAGAACTCCATTTACCTGGTCTTGTGCAATCTTGATCTGAGAATACACAGCACAATATTGCTTCTGAGTCTAGATTCCAGAGACTCATTGATGACTCCCATGTAGATTTCCAAAGCTCTTTACACAGCTCTGCCCTCTCTGGGACTCTGTCCTGTGAATTCGAGCTTCTTTAGTAGCTTTGAATTGTAATATGTTTTCATTTCAGTGACACTGCTGCACTCCTGAACTCTGTTTGGGATCATCTTCCATGTACATGATCCAGAAAGTGAAGCTAGCAGAAAGCCAGGAAGTTGGCAGGGCTCACCTTATTTGTTTATCTTATTTTATGGATCATGTTCTGCACTGCCCATTGTCCAGTCCCTAAAACAGTGATTTTTAAAAATTTTATTTTATTTTTTGAGATGGAGTCTCGCTCTGTCACCCAAACTGGAGTGCAATGGCGCCATCTCGGCTCACTGCAACCTCTGCCTCCCAGGTTCAAGTGATTCTTCTGCCTCAGTCTCCCAAATAGCTGGGATTACAGGCACCTGCCACCATGCCTGGCTAATTTTTGTATTTTTAGAGGAGCTGGGGTTTCAGCATATTGGCCAGGCTGGACTCGAACTCCTGACCTCAGGTGATCCACCTGCCTCGGTCTCCCAAAGTGCTGGGATAACAGGCGTGAGCCACTGCACCTGGACAAACAGTTATTTTATAATTTTTTAGTTTTGTAATTTTTTAAAAAAGCTATTCTATCATAGTTTTAAGCAAAAATAGGCCATATAAACATCGTTAAATGAATGTTTGTGATGATTTATAAAATGATTTTTATTATGAACATCCTCATAGAATAAATTATTTCACCAACCTTTACATTCCTTATTTTAAAAATAGTACACACATTTTGATATATTGCACATTGGATAACCTATTGAGTATTTTTCTATCATTTATTCTCTTTAGTAGCTGAACTCACCTTAAAAATTATAGTGCCTCTTAGCACTAACATTAGGCCATATTTTCTGTAACTTATTTTGTGTGCAACCCTAGTTATTTTAAATATTACTATAAATTAAGAATATTGATCTATATTCGTGCCATTTTACTAACAAATGTTTTTACATTTTTACTATTTGCTAAGCAATTATTATATTTTGCCAAAAGAGATTTAACTTTGCTTAGTATCTTATTTTTCTAGAAATATGTCTTTCAAGAGATACTGTCTGTATATCTTCTAAGTGTTAAGTAACCATACTGCCTGATTTGATATATACCTCCCTGTACATCTCAGTGGTACAGGAAATTAATGTAAGATTAGGCTCATCTTAAGAATTGCAAATATTTTTCTGCTAAAATTCATGAGAAAAATATATTAAAAATTGTGTATAATTGCTTGTTTTAAATTCATAATTTATTAAATAGTAAAGTTTACATGACAGAAAAAAATTGGATAGTTACATTTTTCTCATGATTTTAGCTGAAGAGTTTATGGTGAATTGATCAACCCTCAGCCAATTAGACTTTGACATGTACTAATAAGATCTAATTGAGGAATTATGAAGACATTTGCTCAGGAGAAAATGAGCACATAATTACACCATAAAGAGGTTAAAGAATCAATGTTACCAGCTGGAAGAATATTAGTTGAAGTCTCAATGGCATCTATAAAGGATACTTCATAATATATCTGTGAAATAGAGCACTGCCAAGGCCAATTAAGATATGTAGAATATTCCATTGTCAGTTGTACAAGTTCAAATTTAAATATTCATTTTTCAATCTTGCCTCTGCCCATTTTCAGGTGCTGGGGGATGGTCTCCATCAGACAGTGACCATTATCAATGGCTTCAGGTTGACTTTGGCAATCGGAAGCAGATCAGTGCCATTGCAACCCAAGGAAGATATAGCAGCTCAGATTGGGTGACCCAGTACCGGATGCTCTACAGCGACACAGGGAGAAATTGGAAACCCTATCATCAAGATGGGAATATCTGGGTAAGTCACTGGCAGGAAAGCAAAGACACAGAATTGGGTTGGAAATATTAGAAAATGGCACAGGATTTACTAAGCATATATAGTTATCAATACTTATCTATTAAAATCATTGAGAAACCTTATTTATTCATCATTGTTGATGGAAGAAAGTTTCTTCAGGCTGTAATTTCTATCCAATGGTTAAAGCAATGATTCTCGATCGGCACTATGAATTTGAATCATCTGAGGAAGTTTTAAAGCACGTAGATGAAAGGAACACCCAGATCAATGAGACCAGAATCATATAAGCTGAAATCGTGATTAATGATACTGATAACTTTTCTGAAGACAGAGATCTTCAATTGAAGGAAAATATTGAAATTATGAAGAATATAATTTAGAGAAGTAAGAGCCGTGATAGATGTTAAGAAAAGAAATTGTCCATTTTATAATAGTGTCTTAAACACTTATTACAGATCCATATTCACTTTATTCCTTTATTATGAAAGAAGAGAATAAAGCTGAACCCATTTGTTCTTAAAACATCTCTATTAACTTAAAAAGTTGTATGTATTCAATCAAATATTCACCACATAATAATTTGAATAAATTATTAACCGTAAAATTTAAGTGTTCTATTTTGGTTCAATTATTTTAAAAAGCAGGCATGACCAAAATCAAGTAATGTCATCAATATTAAACCAGAAGAAGAAGAAGAAAAAGACGAGGAGGAGGAGGAAAAGGAGAGGATGAAAGGGGAAGGGGGAAAAAAAGGAAGAGGAAAGGGTTCACTTTTGAAATCATGTCCTTCACAGTATTAGGCAGAGTGCTGGGTATTTTTAACTTTATCATGAATCACTCTTGTAGACTTTGTATTTTAAAAGTCCCCAATTGTTTTTTTCTAAGTAACAAGAGTTTATAATTTTGAGCTAAAGTGGATGTTCATTTCTATAGTAGTATATGAAATAAGGATATAATGTCCTGAGAATAAAAAATGTGTCTGCTTGAGTAGAACTTTAGAAATAACTCCTTTCAAGTCATAATTATATGGAAATAATTATTTGTGTATGAGGATGTATAAGTTACAGAAAGCAAGTAGTGGGAAAAATGCCTCTTTCTAAAATGTCTTCATCTCACAATTGAGATCATTCAAATGCTCAGGCATGATTTATAGAAAGTGATTATCAGGCCTGAATACACAGTAGAATTAGCTAGAGAACTTTAAAACATACAGACCCTTGTGTCCCAACCCCAGAGACTTGAATGTAATTGGTCTAAGGCGCAGCCTGGGCTTTGGGATTTTACAGCTCCGATGGTGAATCTAATGTACAGTGAACACTGAATATCATATTTTAGATTGGTTTTCAGTCTACAGTTAGGAAGGGGGTAGAGAAAGTATATGCTGAAAAGGAAGAGGAGAACAGAAAATTTGAAAGGGTTGCCCTTAAAATTTGGCAGAGAGAGAGGGGAAGAAGGAGGAGTAAGGGAGTTGGGTGGCGGGAAGGGGAGGGAGAAATCAAGCGACCAACCAACCAAACAGCAGACCAAACAAATGAGAGTGAACAGTTAAGGCTTAGATCACAAACTCTTCTAAAACCCAAAGCACTCATTGTTTTCTAACTTTCTGTGGTTTCTAAACTAAGATCAAATGAGCATGTTGGTAAAATTGCTTGAGGGGTTTACTTTCTGTGATTTCTAAACTAAGATCAAATAAGCATGTTGGTAAAATTACTTGAGGGGTTACATGTCAGACTCTGAAATACTGTTCTCCATATCAGAACAGAAATACTGTTCACACTTTTGTATTTGTAAAGTCTTCCTCTCAAAATTAAGAGTGTTCAAATCCTCTCCTCTCATAATGTGCCAAGATAGTAATAAAGATAGGTGCTAAAATACTTGAACTTTAATGTATCTATCAAATATTGAACAGTTAAGGATGGCTAAGTGCAGAGACATAAGGAAAAAGGGCTAAAGAGGATAAAATTGCTCAGGTTGTCTTGGACTTATTTATTTATTTATTTATTTATTTTTGAGACGGAGTTTTGCTCTTGTTGCCCAGGCTGGAGTGCAGTGGTGTGATCTTGGCTCACTGAAACCTCAGCCTCCTGGATTCAAGCAATTCTCCTGCCTCAGCCTCCTGAGTAGCTAGGATTACAGGCATCCATCACCATGCCTGACTAATTTTTTTTTTGTATTTTTAGTAGAGACAGGGTTTCACCAGATTGGTCAGGCTGCTCTTGAATTCCTGATCTCAGGAATTCAACCTGACGTCAACCTACTTGCCTTGGCCTCCCAAAGTGCTGGGATTCCAGGTGTGAGCCACCACACCTGGCCTTGGACTCTTGATATTACATAAAATAATAATGGTCGAGTCAGGGAGACAAGGATGTCATGTAGTGAAAATATCACAAATTGTAAAGGTATGCTGCGTCTACTTACAGGACTTTCCATCTTAAGGTGATAAAGGTGCATTTCTATCATCTTCTCCCTTTCTGGTGTTCACTTTGTTTCTTCCTTTCAAATAATGTGTTTCTTATTAAAAATCAGTACACTACATGATGAGCGATGAGTGATTATTTCTAGAAGAAGTTAGTAGTGAGCTAATTATAAAATTTTAAAAATCAAAACAAGCTGGAGACTATATTAGTCTATTTTTGACCTGCTCTAAAGAAATACCTGAGACTGGGTAATTTATAAAGAAAAGAGTTTGAATTGGCTCACGATTCCACAGGCTGTATAGGAAGCATGGCTTTGGAGGCCTCAGGAAACTTACAATCATGGCAGAAGGCGTAGGGGAAGCCGGCATGTCTTACATGCCTGGAGCAGGAGGAAGAGAGACGGGGGTATCCTACACTTTTTTTTTTTTTTTTTTGAGACGGAGTCTCGCTCTGTCGCCCAGGCTGGAGTGCAGTGGCCGGATCTCAGCTCACTGCAAGCTCCGCCTCCCGGGTTCACGCCATTCTCCTGCCTCAGCCTCCCGAGTAGCTGGGACTACAGGCGCCTGCCACCTCGCCCGGCTAAGTTTTTGTATTTTTAGTAGAGACGGGGTTTCACTGTGTTAGCCAGGATGGTCTCGATCTCCTGACCTCGTGATCCGCCCGTCTCGGCCTCCCAAAGTGCTGGGATTACAGGCTTGAGCCACCGCGCCCGGCCTATCCTACACTTTTAAACAACCAGATCTCCTGACAATTCACTCACTATCAGTAGAACAGCAAGGAGGAAGTCCACCCCCATGATCCAATCACCTACTATCAGGCCTCTCTTCCAACCCTGGGAATTACAATTTGACATGAGATTTTGGTGGGGACACAGACCCAAACCATATCAGAGACACAATCTAAATATTGCAAAATATATTTCAGTACCAATAGGCCTGCAACATAATGATTACATTATTTAATAATCTATGGCAGAAATGTTTTAATCCTTGCTAATACAAAAAAGAGTCCAATCCTTTAATGTATTCTAAAAGAGATAAAGTTCATTAACTTCGAAAAATTCTTGAATGTTTTAGGGCTATGTCGTCTTATTCATTAAGTGATGAAAATTTAGCATTTACAAATTTCATCAAAAAGTACTCTTGGGGATTAAGTTTATTAAAAATGGTATTAAATACTAGAGTTTTTAAATCCACTACTACTTAACATTATGTATACTGGACTTGAAGAGAATTCTGATCTAGAGAAGATTGGATGACTTTTTGATGGAAAACGCCTTATAAGATGTAAAATTTTATGTACTTTTGAAATTGTTTTTACTATCCATTTTATAATGATTGTTTACCTGAGAAGTATAGAAGATAATGTATATTCAATCACATGAATATAATTTTAAACAAATGTCCATGGTTATGTTTTTTCTGATTGTTGGGGAAATGGGAAACATGAGTAATTTTTATAATATTCTTATTAAATATTCATATGGATATTCTGAGTCATTTTATCACTATTGGATAATATATTAAAATAAGCAAAGAACAAGTCATGTATATGTGAATTATGACAGTTTCACAAGGTTTTAGAGTCATGAATCTTGCATTATGGAAGGAGAATGGCTCCTGAAAGATTCCTAAATAACGGTTTATCTGAATACTTAATATTCAATGATCTGAGTTTCTAAATGGGCTTAACTAGTCAAACCTTCCATTCCTCTTTGATGATACTGAGCATAAAAGAATTCTTTACACTTTATCTACAATATAATTTCCTTCTATTTAGAACCTCTTTTCCAATGTAAAAGGTAAATAAAATTGCCCCCAAAAATCATTACATCTACATACGCCACCAACTCTAATTTGCATGATTATCTTGAAATGTTTTCAAGTTTCCTAAGTATAATCTGTTAGAGACAGGAAGTATTCTGTGTAAGCATTTTATATCAGAAGTCCATTAAACATTATATTAAATAAGAATTCTAGCAGGCTTTTTCCAAGAGGCCTGTTTTGCTTGGGAAATTCAATTACTGGATTTTGAATGCAGATATTCAGAGCCAAAATAGGAAACTGGAGTAATAGCAGTGAATGCCTTCTTTACACACCACTATTATTTTTTAGGATAGTAACGTACTACAAATTTACCAGTCATATGAACACAGTTTTTATTTTTCTTTAAAAAATACTTCCTAATCATGAAAACACGCTTGTATATTATTATTTTTAAGAACAGTTTTGATCCATTTTGTTAATTTTAAATAAGGATTAGACTGCAATTTGTTACCACTGCATCTATTAGATGGAGAATTCTACAGAACTATTTCATCATATTTAAATTACATGGTTAGATACTTATCAAGAATATAGGGATAAATAAGTTCATATTCTCTCAGAAATATTAAATAGATTACTTATTTTCAAAACCCAGATCTCTTTGTCACATATATGCTTTTCCCATATACATATGCATATACATAAAGCTTCATTGTTTCAAGAAATTTACAACATTTCAAATATCTAGAAGACAAATACAATAGTTAGCAGTTTCATTTATGAAACATTTGGATTTTCTGAATATCAAGGTATAAGCTGGACCACGCAGTCTCTACTTTCTTTTTAATTACATATTCCATCAGCCAATATTTATAAAATAACAGTTCTCAAAACATCCTTTTGGATTAGCCTATAATTAGTCATTTGGCAAGCAAAAGTCAAGATACGGAGTTGAAAGGTTTGAATTCATGTATCTTGTTTCATTTGTTTGTTTTATAAACTTGGAGATTTGACTTTATTTCTCTGTACCTGAAATCCTAATCTGAGAAATAGATATAATTCCTATTGAGATATTTAAGTGAGATTATGTAAGTAAAGAAATTTTTCAAGCTATAAAGATTAGAAACATGTGTGTCATCAATTCCCAATTGTAGAAGCATGCTCCAAATCTAGTTTAGTATGTCTTTTCAGTGAGAATGGTCAGCAATGACAATTTTCAGAATTTTTTAGTCTCCTTCTATGCTTTTCAGATTCACTTTACCTTTTACTCTTATTCATGATTGAAAATATCTGACAATATTTTAGATTAAGGAAATGTTACTTAAAGTTGGAGGTAGAATGTGTGCAAATCTCGGTCATAACATCCGATTAACGAACGGAAAATACATGTTTAGACAGTGCGGTGCAGGCTGGGTCAGTGAGGCATGACCGGTAGACTTAGCTCTGTGCCAGGTGCCACTGCAGTGCTTGTAACAAATTATCTGTTACCATAATGATGGCCTTGTGTCCAATGAGCCATTTAAGGGGACACTGTTTTAAAATGAATGGATTGTTCTGTCCTGTCTTTTCAACCATTTGTTACAGTGGTTGCACTAATTTTCCAAATCACTTAAAAATCTGTTCCCAGTATGAATATAAAACATAAATGCCATTGTGTTACAGTTCAATAGTGTACTTATATTCTTTCAAAAGATCTAGAATTTTGTCTGCATATGAAAGTCAGGATGACAACCATCCTGTCGCCTGTGCCTACATCTTCCATCAGATAATAACTTCTCCTTCCCTTAGGACACGAATGTGATTCTTTTCCCCAGTAGACAAGTACTACCCTTGCTTCTTTACGTAAACATCCACCTTCTTGCTGCCATTGGTTATTTGGGTAAAGGATCAGGCGGACATATTCAAAATAATTTTGTAGTTAGCTTATTGAGAATTAAAACACATCAGAATAATCTGCATCAAAAACTTTCTAAAATTATCTTTGCTATAAATGGGGTAAAAATCTTCAGGACTTGTATAGAAAAAACAATTTCCAAGGTGATTTCAGAATAAGCTTCTTATTTCTGTGAAATAGATTTTTCTGTTTATACTCCTCTTAGGCTGGATAATATTTTTAAAGTCTCATGAATTTTAATAAGTTGAGTGGATATTCCAGATCCTTTTGCATATACCGTAATGCCTCTGCTAGTGAATTTTGATCACCTTTCTAAATACACATTTGTATGGTGAGATTCTCATTTTAAAAGGTCATGAGGTTTCTTGGGACAATTTATGAGACTCAATATTCTACATAAATAGAACTGTTCTAACAAATATGGTTATGCATGTCCTATTTTTCTAAAATTTGGAACATAAAAAGATGCTGTTGATAATATTGAATATATTATTGGCATATATTATTAGATAAAGGAAAATGTTATAATCTCAGAAGATTTCTTACAGGCTGTAAAAGAACAGTATAGTTCCTCACAGTATAATGTATTTTTCATCTATGAGATAAAATAGGATATATGTAATTATTCTAATTTTTAAAGCATCCCTGAAATGAGGTTTGTTATCAATTATACTAATATTTTCAGGTGTTTTATTTTACATTGAACTCAATGCTAACTTTTTTTTTTGTAATCATGTCAAGGTTAGATTTAGGTTACATGAGGCTAAATAACTCCAAGTAAAGACACATTTATATAATGTGTTGATAAATGGGTACCTACAAATAATTTGAATAAGATACCAGTTCTTTCTTTTAAGATGTATGTTTCTACTCTGCTCAAGTGGTAACTTAGAGGAATACTAGTATGCTTATTTTGGGGAATTTAGTGCACAGTAAATCCTGCTTCTTATGTGCCTGAAGACTCCTGAGAGGCAGTGAAATGAGTAATTCAATGTTACATTCTGGAGTCGGACCACCTAGGCCAACCATACAATTTTGGTAACATAGATCTGTGTATCTTCATGCAGATTCTTTAAGCTTTCTGCACCTAAAGTTCCCGATCTGTAAAATGAGTCTAGTCACTTATGTGAATAGTATTTACCTCAATAGAGGTTGTAAGTATTAAGTGAAAAAGTCACACAAAGGGTTTAGAGCAATGTCTGGAACATATTAATCACTCAATTATTTTATACATTTGTGATTTCTAGGTGCATTAACATAGTATATTGACTCTTTTCTTGAAAATTTAAAATAGCCTGTTACTTCCACTTTATAATAACGTTTTTCTATTAGTGTATTGGCATGTGTACTGTATTACATACATCTGTGCTTCCCAGCCTGAAATGACGAATGACTCATTTGTAAATATAATTGAGAATGCTAATTTATGCCATTCAAATCATGGGCCTCCTCATTATCACATCGAGTCCTATGCATTGCCATATGAATTGTGCCTGGAAAGTTTTTTTAGAGATAAATTTTTAAAAGAAACTTCGGTGAAAATATGACTAGGATGTTTTCATTAGATTCAGTTTAATACATTCACTTGATAAAGTCATTAACTTTGGAAAGAAATAACCCATTTTTGTCTATAGTACTTCTCTATGTCTTCTTAGGCCAACTGAAAAGGGTATGGTAAGCAGACTCCAAAATAGGCTTATGAGTATTAACCGAAACAGTTTATGCTGGTTAGCCATGAAAGGAGAAACCAGCTGCACCAGGAACACCCGGGAGCTTGTCAGAGATGCAGAATCTCAGAGGCCTTAACCCAGATGTACTGATCAGAATCTACAGTTTAGCGACATTCACCAGTGATTCATATATACCTCCAAGATAGACAGCGTTGCTTTTGATATTTGAAGAACTCTCATGAGAAAGAGGAATGAGCATCAGCATTTGTGTTTCCAAACCAGAAGGTAGAATTAGAAAAACTAGAATTTACAGAGAAAATTGCAGACAGATTTATCATGAAAAAGAGAGTGAGCTTTGATAAATAGGCACTCACTGAGCACCTACTATTTACTGAGGCTAGGGATAAACAGACCAAAACACAAGCACAATGACTGTCTTCTAGGGGTAAATAAACTAGTGATAAGGCTAAACATAGGCATTTATAAGTATATTGTATGACTCTATGTTCAGATAGAGAGGTGCTTGCCTAGGTTGTTCTGGGAACACAAAGAAAGCTGTCTTATTCAGAGTGCTTGGGTCCAGCAAAGGCTTCTTGAGGAGCTACCTACCATTGGCTAAGTAGATAAGGAGTTGGTCGCTCAGAGAAGAGGGGCAGGAAGTCATTTCAAGCAGACGAATCTTCTGCTGAAATAGGTAGGAATGGAGAGTGAGATTCTATAAATAATTTAATAAGTCAGTTTTTCCTGACTTTCTGACATGCAGCAAAATAAAAACCTGACCTATATTTATTTACTTAGAGACAGAGTCTCGCTCTGTTGCCCAGGCTGGAATGCAGTAGTGATTTCAGCTCATTGCAACCTCTGCCTCCCAAGTTCAAACAATTCTCCTGCTTCAGCCTCTCAAGTAACTGGGATAACAGGCATGCGCCACCATCCCTGGTTAATGTTTGTATTTTTAGTAAAGATGGGGTTTCACCATGTTGGCCAGGCTGGTCTTAAAGTCCTGGCCTCAAGTGATACACCCACCTAGGCCTCCCAAAGTGCTGGGATTATAGAAGTGAGCCACCGCACCCAGTGAAAAGCTGACTTTTTAAAATAAAAAGCTCTGAAATTATATCCTATGAATCTGTAATGCTTGATTTATATAATGTAAATATCTAAGTTTGGAAAAACCTTGGAGTTTATGCAGTCTCCTAGGACACACGTTTTATCTCTGTACCATTCGTCATATAGAGCTCACTGCAGAGTACAAAACAGATGTTTCTGAGTTTACAACTGAATTGAAGTATCTCATTCTGTAGATGAGTAAGCTGAGGCTGAGAACCATGATGTCATTTAAATCGGAACCTTGAATCCAGGTATACTGACCTCACTACTCAATATGGATTCAAATACTTATTTTGGTTCAGCAAGAAGTTCCATTACTATAATGAACCCCTGCGCATTTTGACTAATTGAAAATACTGTTGAATGCATACACGATATTTACAGAACAAGAAAGCATGGGCTCTGGACAGAACCTCGAATATCTAAACTCTGCTCCAACACTTTCTCGTGGTGCAAATTTAACTATGTTAATCAACCTTCTATGGGCCTTAGGTGTAAAAGTGATATAATTGTATTCACCTTACGGGATTTTTGTGAGAAATAAATTAATCAGAACTAAATTGTTTAGAACAATGCCCCATGAATATAGTCTCTTCTTATCTTCCTCTTGTTTCACTTTCTCCTATTTATCAGTATTATTATGAATGTTATCATTAATGTTTGTAGAATACTATATTAAAAGTGATAAAAAGAATGCAAGTAAGTCGTTAATAATAGGTCTAGCATTGAGAATAATATATTTTAATTGCCAGGACAGCAAAAAACACTACAATAGCTTTAAACAAAAGCCCAGGTCATCTTGCACAGCTTTCAGGATGCTTATGCCCCTGGACACTGTGAAGATCCCGTTCTATGTGTTTCACTTATGCATACTGTTTTACAGGTAGCTAATTTAGCCAATGTTGACTTTAGGAGAGAACTACTAGAATGTTAAAATGTCTTGGCAAATAAATTTGGTTTGCTTGAGTTAACTAGTTTGATTATAGGCTGCAGTGAAATGAACATTGTGATTCTGGAAAAAAGATATAGTGCTGACAGGCTGTCTGAAAGGTTCATTCACCATCTATGCCTTTTCAGGAGTCTAGAGCAAGAGTAAAGCATAGACTCTGGCTTCTAGAAAAAATTCTGTCCGTTTCCAAATGAAACTAATGTTTGAGATAAGTATCTGCATTTCTCCGATGAACTTCACCAATATATTTTGATGAGACAGTGAACGAGTCTATTGTAATTGCCATTAAAATGCTTTATAATGATATTAATATGCAGCTTGGAAGATGTCTATGAAAACTCCTGTCATTTAGCAGAAATTCAGAAAACTTCAGCTGCACAAATTGATAAATAATAACAGTCAACCAACATTTATTGGGGGTTTCTTAAGTGTTTAATGTGCTTTATATCATTTAATCTTCAAAACAACTAATATGTGAGGATGTAGATTATTATTTTTATGATTAAGCCCTATTTTCGGCTGCAGAGATTGAGGATTAGAGAAAGTACAGCTTTCCCTGGGGCACGTGGTGAGACTGGGCAATGGATGTGTTAACTAACTTATTGTGGTAATCATTTCACAATATATCCCTATATGAAAGCAAAAAAATTTTGTAATGGTTGAGTAAATATCACATTTCCTGTTTCAAGGAACACACCCCCAAAATAAAATAAAAATAAAATAATAAAAAAAACTACACTGAACTAATCAAACAGTGGAGCTAGGATAGGAAACCAGAGCAGCCTAACCAGCCTGTGTTCCCCACCACTATGACCCTGGTCAGCCATTCGTTTCACAGGCCATGTGAAACTTAGTGATCTCAGCATTTCAACTGTAATACAGTGCTTGTATATAAGATGTTGGTATTTTTATTTTATTTATTATTTATTTTTTTAAACAGAGTCTCGCTCTGTCACCCAGGCTGTAGTGCAGGGTGCCAAACTCTGCTCACTGCAACCTCTGCCTCCCAAGTTCAAGCGATTCTCCTGCCTCAGCCTCCCGAGTAGCTGGGATTACAGGTACCTGCCACCATACCCGACTAATTTTTGTATTTTCAATAGAGGTTGGGTTTTGCCATGTTGGCTAGGCTGGACTCGAACTCCTGACCTCTGGTGATCCACTAGCCTCGGCCTCCCAGAGTGCTGGAATTACAGGCATGAGCCACTGCGCCTGGCCTTTTTTCTAATTTTCAATACAAAGATTGAGGTTCGGGATCTTACCTAAGATCACAGAGCTTAAATGGTAGAAGATCTTGATCTTTAATGCTATTGTTGGTGTTGCTGTTTTCAATTTTTTAAAAAAGCACTACTTACCCTATTGTATTAGTTTGCTAGGGCTGCCATAATGAAGTACCATAAACTGGGTGGCTTAAACAACAGAAACTTACTCTCTCACGGTTCTGGAGGCCAGAAGTCCAGTATCAAGGCGTTGGCAGGGCTGGCTCCTCCTGTGAGGGCGGTGAGGGAACAGCCTGCTCTAGCACTCTCACCTTGGCTTACAGGTGGCCGTCTTCTCCCTGTGTTGCTTTATTATCATCTTTCTTCTGTGTGTGTGTGTGTGTGTGTGTGTGTGTGTGTGTGTGTGTGTTTTATGGTATTGCTCTGCCACCCAGGCTAGAGTGCAGTGATGTGATCATAGCTTACTGCAAGCTCCAACTCCTGAGCCCATGGATCCTTTGCCTCAGCCTTCTGAGTGGCTGGGACTACAGGTGGATGTCACCGTGCCCAGATAATTTTAATTTTTTTTTGTTTTTGTAGTGATGCTTCTCACTTTGTTGTCCAGGTGGGTCTTGAACTCCTACACTCAAGCAGTCCTCCCACCTCAGCCTCCCAAATTGTTAGGATTATAGGCATGAGTCACTGTGGCCAGTCTTGTTTTTCATTTTATATGGCATTCATTTTAGAAATAATGTATTTGTTTAGAATCCACTTTACTCTTGTATGACTTCATACTAACTATATATGCAAAGAAGCTGTTTCCAAATATAACATTCTGAGACACTGGGGATTGGAACATGAACATAAGAATTTTGCGGGCACAAAATTAAACTCATAACAACTAGTAGGCAAGTACTTTATGAAATTATGACATTAAAAGTTATTTGCTACCACTGGGGTGTTGGTAGGACTGTGTCTGGTAAGCAAGAATAAGGATGATCTTGTAAGAAAGACAGTGTCTTCTAAGAGGAGTTGTGCGTCAACCTTCATTAACTCAGAAAATATGCTAGAATCAAACATGAAAGATTGGTTGATGACTACTTATATATGACTCTTTGCAATCATTTATTTACATTCAAAACTCCAAGGAAACATTTTCAGAATTATTCTGTCCTAGATAGCAAATGAACCAAAGACACTTAAAGAATCAGTCTCCCACCCTGTCCCCAAAGAAATCTTTGACCTTAAAAAACAGGTCGGCTGGGCGCGGTGGCTCACGCCTCTAATCCCAGCACTTTGGGAGGCCGAGGCGGGCGGATCACGAGGTCAGGAGATCGAGACCATCCTGGCTAACATGGTGAAACCCCGTCTCTACTAAAAATACAAAAAATTAGCCGGGCGTGGTGGCGGGCGCCTGTAGTCCCAGCTACTCGGGAGGCTGAGGCAGGAGAATGGCGGGAACCCGGGAGGCGGAGCTTGCAGTGAGCTGAGATCGCGCCACTGCACTCCAGCCTGGGCGACAGAGCAAGACTCCGTCTCAAAAAACAAAACAAAAACAAAACAAAAACAAAACAAAACAAAAAGTCCTAGTTTCAAACTCCATACAGTAGTTTATTCTGCATTACACACCATTTAACACTATCAACATCATGTAATTCTTTGAGATACAGTCATTATTTATTAAAAACTGGATTCCACCAAACCTGCCTTCTAAACAATAATGGATAATTTTTCTATCAGCAAAGAAAAGAGCTCTCCCAAAGCTAAAACAGCTTTCCCCAATTACATCTTGGGGTTGAATTGCTAATTTCATTTGGATTATACTAGTATCTGCTTGAAAATGGCAGGTTTCATTAGTTCTCCCAGTATTCTTCAGAGAAGGTTAAGAAACACATTCACTCCACTTCAGATATGAAAACTGAGTTGCCCATGGCGAAGTCATTGTTTATCTTATGCACTTAGCAAGCACAATTGTTCATTCTATACGCACAGTGACTGTCTCGTTTGTGTATTTTTCAGCTTTGTTACAGTACACAAATTGGAAAATAGAGCTGTGTATGACAGCCTAGAGCAAGAGAAAAAGACTGTGAATTTATCATAAAGTTATTCAGGCTCTTCACATTCAGCCTGGAACAAACAAGTATTTGATAACAGAAACCAAACCAATACAAAAGAAATGTCCAGTCCCTTTGAAAAGATTTTGTGATTATGACATAGTAGGAATATCCAATGGGTTTTTACATGATATGTTAAATAAAAAGGGATGATGAAATATCTTTAATATGTCAGTTTTCTCTTGAAATATTAATAAAAGTATTGCATTTTACCTTTGCTTAATATAAGGAAGAATGCCAATGATGCTGGTTTCAAATTTTAAAATCAAAAACAAAATATCATCATTCAGGTATATTGTATGTTAGGATTTGGGATTACTGATTGTGAAATAAAACAAAGGCACATGTACACACACACACACTCTCTCAACTCTTACTATACAATAACTATTAATCTCCCCCCAAATAATATCAAACTTATGGATATTTAATGGAATTTAACCTATTTCTTAGCTTATTCAATTGAAGTGCAGAGATGTTTGGCATTTTTACTAAAATCAAATATCATTGCCAATAATAACCACCATTCACTGAGTCCTTACCTGGTAAGCACTTTTTGTGTCAATTACTGTAGCAACATCCTGAAAGGTAAGAGACAAGGCTTTTTCCTTGGCTTTATGTCCCCAATAGTCTTTGCTTTCTCTATTATACCACAATTAAGAAGATATCATCGTTTTTGATTATAGGTGAGTTGTTTGAGGGGCTTATTTTGTCTTGTTAAATGTTGGCTCTCATCAGCTAGGAAAGTACCTTGACTGTTGAATGTACTTAGTAAATACTTGTTAACAGATCTACCGAATTGTGGAGTTTAGTGAATGTTTGAATATGCAGCTATAATTAGGTTTACAATTTGTAAACAATAATGTTTATTATCTTAATTTGTATTTAATAATATTGAGAATGCTGCACATACCTACATCTATTAGAGGTCAAACTGTCCAAAATGGCATGTGTGGGAGCACATGAAAAGCTTAGGATTTCTATAGGAGAGAAAACAACAGAGTTTGCAGCAGTGGGGAGATGAGAAGGAGGCTGGGAATACTGGCTGAGGCTGCAAAGCTTATCCTCCCTTCAGACCTGGAGGCAGCTTGATGCTGCTGAGCATAATGGCAAGGGACTGGTGCCAAAGGCATGGATGTCTGGCAATCTCCAATCCATGCCGGACCTGGGTCCATGCAGTTAGTAATCTAGATGGTGGTTTCCTCTGTTGAAGGGTCATGGCTAGAACAGGATACAAAGAAGTCTTAGATGTGTTGATAATTCTTGGTTTATTGACTAAAGTGCTGCTTACACTTGTGCAAATGCATCAAGCTGTATGTTTATGTGTGTTGTTTTCCTATTTAAATTAAAATTCAGTGACAAGTTGAATCAAGGTACACCGCTGATGGAACAGGAATGAAAGAAACCAGGAACTATTATTGGAATAACTCCCTAGTACCAAAGATAATTGTGGGAGAAAACCAGTGGGCCAGATGAAAGGGTAACCAGGGAGCTTAGCAAAGGGTCTTAAGAGCCTACTTGCAATATATAGGGACATTATGTTACTCTTTATGTAAATTCAGCATGATATGAGTACTCGGGGATCTACTCACACTTAATACATAGATACTCAGTATAGCATATAGTATTATTTGCTGATGAAGAGGGTATTTCTAAAGAAATATGTCTGGCCATCATTGCCTCTGGTTTGAAAAGGAATGAATGCATATGAAACAGACATCATAGTGTATAGTTGGCATGCACAGGGACTGACAGGTAAACCAAGCTGTGGCTACTCCTACTTACTTTTGATTTTTGTGTTTGTTAGTATTATTGTTGTTGCTGTTGTTCTCTTTGTAGGATGAAAGCCTAAATTTATTAATCTTATTTTTGTATTATAACTGCCATCTGTGTATAATTGATGCTAACAGAGAAAATGTCTGTGTCTATAATATCTACCAATTAAAATTGAGAAAATATAGAAACAGGCAAAAACATGAAAAGGAAACTCAAACAAAGTATATAAAATTGTGTTTACATGCATACAAATGTACAATGAAAAGAGAAATACAAATTAATCCTCTATGGGGATACTATATCTCACCCATCTGGTTGGCAAAGACCTAAAAGGTTGATAATACACTCTTTTGGCAAGAATTTGGGGAACCAGCATTCTCATACACTCCTGATGAGCATGCCCAATAGAACAATAGCTATAGAGGGGGATTGGCAATATCCAGCAGAATTAAAACTGCATTTATTCTTCAACCCAACCATCTCAATACTAGGAATTTACCCTAACAATACAGCTCCAATAACATAAAAACTCATATGAACAAAGTTATTTTTTGCAGTTGTATTTGTAATTACAAAATATTGGAAACTATCTTTATGGCCAAATATAGAAGATTGGTTGGATAAACTAGGCTATATATTCAAAAAAATACACAGCAGCTGTGAAGAAAACTGAGAAAATATGAGTTGACATGGGGTGGATTTGCTGGATATGTTGTTTCGTGAAAAAAGAAAGGTACAAAGAGCGTTTATTGTATGTTAACTCTTGTTTAAGAAAGAAGAAATGAGGAAACACGTATATACAGCAGAAGCAATTCTGAACATATTTAAATGTACTGTAAATTGAGCAAATGAGTGATATGTCAATTGTGTTGGGGGCCAAGGTTCTCACCATGAAGGAAATAAGAAACATAAGTGGAATGAGAGAAGACAAGAAAGAAGCCTACTTAAAAATACATATGTGTGTTAATGAGTATATACATACATATATACTTACATACTACATACTAAGTAGCTCTAACAGCTGGATGGATCTAGTAACAAAAATATTGCAGTAACACTAAGCACACCTAAGATAGACTTTAGTTATTAATACAATTATCATCTAAAAGCAATCAGATCTAGTTAGAAAAATGTTACCATGTTGTGTTCGAGAAAGAAATTTGTTAAATTCAGCACATCCTGTTATGCCAGTAAGAAAGGAAAAACGATGGTTAATAACAAAATTACGTAAGAGCCAACTTGAAGTAATTCATATTGGTCAAACCTGGACAATTTGAACACCAAAATAGTTAAGGACAGTAACAAATTGCACACCTTTAGAAAAAATAGAAATGCTTAAGTCTATATAGATGATAGGTAGGTAGATAGGTAGGTAGACAGACAGATAGATAGAGATAGATGATAGATAGATAGATAGATAGATAGATAGATAGATAGATAGATAGATAGATAGGCAGGCAGGCAACAGATAGATAAAGTGGGGGAGAATAGAGGTGTCTTGCTTATAGTAGAATACGAACTTCTGACTAGGAAATGTGAAAGGGTGCTAGAGTTGGGAAGTGAAGTCATCATTTGCAACCATCATGGTAAATACTAGTTCTGGCATAAGACATTAATGGTAATAAAAGTAAAGGATATGGAGAGTTTTGATGGGGAGAAGTAAATTTATATGGTCTTAAAGTGTCTCTTACAAATTACTTACAAGTTGCAAGGGAAATGAATAATATTTATAAAAAGGAAATTAAACATCTTAACTGGGTAATCAAAATAAAAATTACAGATGAGAAGCAGACACTGCACCTCCAGAGGCAGTGAACTGAGAAGGACCCATCATCGTACATGTAATAGCCCATGAAGAATGTAAGTGGATGTAAAGTATTATGAGAAAACAAAAGTCAAACCAAAATTGAAGAATATTCTATGAGGAATGTTCCACTAAAAAAAGAAAGGAGAATACATTGCAGACGTATCAGTGTGATAAGAGACACTAAAAGGCTAAGGAGTTAGTCTAGGTAAAAGAAAATTAAAGGGACATGATACCTACCTGTAATATGTGATCCTAGCCTGGATCCTGTCTTGGATAAGAAAAGATGCCCTAAAGATGTAATTGGGTCAATGGATAATATTGGGATATGGAAGGCTGATTCGATGCAGCAATGTTAAATTTCCTGAAATTGATAACTATATACTTGCCTACATATGCCCTTATTTGTATGAAATGTACACTATTTGGAAGTAAGTGAATATGATATGCAACTTACTCTCACATGGTTCAGAAAAAAATGTGTGTGTTGGAGTGGTGGGAAAAGGAGAGAGAGACAGAGAGAGAGAATGATAAACCACATAGCACAGAGTAAAATAGGAGAATAAGAATAAAGAAACAAGTGTTCCTAATACTATTATTACAGCTTTTCCGTAAGTTTGAAATTATTTCAAAAGAAAAGTTAAATAGATTTAATATTTCCATGAAAATCCAGCATTAGAAACACATTGTCACAGCTTGTTTATTTGTTTTAACAGTGTATTCTTTCAAAACCAGATTGCCTTATATGAGTATATAAATAAACATAGTAATCTAAACCAGTAACTGAAGTCTGTATTAGTATGTTTAATTGGATCTTTCCATTAACTAATAAGTGGTATTCTCCAGAAAATAGAGATTTTACATGATAAGGTAGGGGAAAAAGAAGTTATATCAAGAGAAGTGACTGAGAAACAATGTGAAGGGCAATGAGGGACGAGAGAGCATCCATCCCATGTGGGTGCCTGAATTGACAGGAGCAGGTGGAATATAAGAAAAAAGACACACCAGTCTATCAACAGATAGTGTTGTCTAGGACTGTTCCTCATGTAAGTGATGAATAATCAGTTGCTGTTTTGTGTTTACTTTGATATCATATGTTCAAAGATACTACCAAAGATGTACACTTAGAACACTAAACTGTGGAAGCATATTTGTTTGACAGGATTGGTAAGGTGAACGGGGTGATAAGAATTTCCTGAAAGTCAATAACTGTGAATATGCTTTCGGGCATGGAGAACTCAAAAACACCAACAAGTCACACTTATCAGCGTAAGTTTGAAGGTGAAAAGAAAGAAGACGTGAAATTAGCTTAGGACAATTGGATATTTCAAAACATATGTAGGAAAAGGTGCTAAGGGCCTTGACTGAAAAAAACCATCATGATTAGATCGTGTTCTGGAAAAATCCACTAAGATCTATGGTGGCAACTGAAGTCTGAGGAGGACATGAAGGGTTTCTCTTGTCAGAGGAGTACTTAGTGTTCCTTGGAGAGAGTTGTGAGGCAAATATGATATACAGATTCTCTACAGTCATTTGTTCTGTGCAGATATCTAAAAGAACCTGCCTAAATGAGAAAGAGATTTATATCTAGTAAAATGGGCTTGCACTGAATGTTGTCTAGTTTCCCTGCCAACTCTGACATTCTTTAATTCATCCTAAGGTGAATTGTTTTAAAAACTTTGCACCAGGCTTCATGGCTCATGCCTGTAATTCCAGTACTTTGGGAGGCCAAGGCAAGAGGATCACTTGAGCCCAGGAGTTTGAGACCAGTCTAGGCAACATGGCAAAACCCTGTTTCTACAAATAACGCAAAAATTAGCCATACGTGGTGGCATATGCCTGTAGTTCCAGCTCCTCATGAGGCTGAGGTGGGGGGATCACCTGAGCCCAGGAGGTCGAGGCTACAGTGAGCCATGATCACACCATTGCACTCCAGCCTGGGGCAACAGAGTGAGATCCTGTCTCAAAAAGTTAATCAATTAATGAACTTTAAAATTTAGCTACCCCATATATAATATCAGTTGCTGAAAGGTAGTCATAAGTATAAATCACATAATTTCATTTTTTTACATTTTTATTATAATGTAAGCTTATTATTTAATATTCTCCTTTAGAAATAATTTGTCCTACATTATTTATTTGAAGTAGTGTTGTACATGTCAGCATAAACGCCTTTCTTTCATCCTTGATACATTCAGAATACCAGGGAGAATCCAGCATTGGGGAAATGATAATGTAAGGGTTTTACATGACACATCAGGCAGTTCCCAAACCTTCATAAGAAAGGCCCCAGTGCTGACACTATGTGTTGACTGAGATCCTATAAATGAAATCTTATTAATGCAATTGAGATTCAGCGTAAAGGTAAAATTTTGAGACAATATAGAAAATAACATTAGAATTTCAGGGTTACTCTAGCAGAGATTAGAAAATGTGTTTCAATTTCCTCAACAGAGGACAAGTCAAATCTTAAGAGCAGAGTCAACGTTTATTTTAAAGAGCATCACTAAAACGATTAATGGCACTTAAATGGATTTGGTAACACAACACCAGTAACAGTATTATGCATTAGCCCCTATCGTTATTGAAGGAGCTCAATAATTTTTAAAATTCCAGTTATTAAAGTCAAATTATAATCCTGGCCGGGCATGGTGGCTCACACTTGTAGTCCCAGCACTTTGGGAGGCCAAGGTGGTTAGATCACCTGAGGTCGGGAGTCAGAGACCAGCCTGATCAACCTGGAGAAACCCTGTCTCTACTAAAAATACAAAATTAGCAAGGCCATGGTGGTGCCTACCTGTAATCCTAGCTACTTGGGAGGCTGAGGCTGGAGAATCACTCGAACCCGGGAGACAGAGGTTGCAGTGAGCCAAGATTGTGCACCATTGCACTCCAGCCTGGGCAAGAGGAGTGAAATTCCGTCTCAAAAAAAAAAAAAAATTTGTAATCCTACCTCTGAGTCTGAGACCTACCCTGACTCTAAACTTAATTTCAACTCCAACCCAACTCAATTGAAAACAAAAATACAGGAACCACAAATCATAAGTGATTGAAGAAGAGAAAAAGATTGCACGTGGTGTCTCAGTGAGTAAATAGAAGGAAAGAAAAGAGAACCAAAGATAGATCGAGTAAAAGGAAATGTCTAAATTCAGTTGCCAGGCTAGGAAAATATGAAAGAGAAAAATTTAAAGAAAACCCATGTGGTCAGCAGTATGAGGAAAGCTAGAGTAGGGGAGGAAGAGGATCAATTACTTCCAGAACATGAGACTTAAGATTACCTTTAGAGGTAGGTTCAGCTCAAAATGTGAAACAAGATTTTAAATAGAATGGTAAAAACAGGATCACATAAATACAAAAATGTGGTAAGACTTCCTTTATTTAACAAATATTTATCAAGTTTATTCTTATTGTTCAATGAAGAGTGGAGATAGATATATATATAGATTCCACCACCCTTATGGGGATTAGAGCTAGCTGGAATATAAAGGTATGATTATACAGTATGTTTTTAAAAAGTGTTGAGGGTGGTAAGAAAGAGGGAGAGAACTAAGGCAGTGGTAGACAAGAAGCTTGCAGACCAGGGAGGTTGTTTTCTTTTTTATCTTTTATAGGCCAGGCAAAAGTGGAACATGTCTGTCGGTAAGAGGAGCAATGAATGCAAAGTCTCTGAGGGTGGCAGGGTGGGTGGACTGGAGCCGAGAGAAAGACAAAGGCATTTCCATTTACAGAGATCCTGCTCTGTGGCAGGCAGTGTGCCAAATACCATTTGGTTTTATGAAAGTTCTAGAACAGCCATTGTAGTTCAATAAGTACACAAACTAGACAGGGACATATTTATCTGAAAGTAAAATGGATCATAGTGGTCTACTTATCCCTATGAAGATTGAAAAGGGGATACTCTATTTTGAAAAATTTAGTTTAAAAACTAATGTATGTTAATCAACTATCTTAGTTTAAAATGTATTGTCTTAAATAAAGCATCTACATTCATTTAAAGTATTTATCAAATGACTGAAAAAAATGTCTTGGAACAGAAAAAAAATAATACATTATTGTCATTCTGGTTTTATGGGTCCAAGCTGTTGAAATATGTATATCAGGGTCTCAGGGATAGAATGAGCCTTAGAAAAATAAAAAACTCATCTGGATATAAGATGGTTAATAACCATTATGTCTATTTGTCTGCTTTTGTACCTCTTCTTCCTACTGAATGCCAGCTCTTATATTTATCATTGATAGAACACAAATGGCAAAATTATATGCTACAATTTTTTTTCCTGTTGTTTGCCTCTTTTCATATTATATGGATTTCTGTTTTAATTTATTTTATTTTTTGTTTGTTTGTTTGTTTTGGTTTTTGTTTTTTGAGATAGAGCCTCATCCTATTGCCCAGACTGGGGTGCAGTGGCATGATTTTGTCTCACTACAACCTCTGCCTCCCGGGTTCAAGCGATTCTCCTGCCTCAGCCTCCCGAGTGGCTGAGATTACAGGCTCATGCTATCACACCCAGCTAATTTTTGTATTTTTAGTAGAGATGGGGTTTCGCCATGTTGTCCAGGCTGGTCTTGAACTCCTGACCTCAGGAGATCTGCCTGCCTCAGCCTCCCAAAGTACTGGGACTAGAGGCGTGAGTGTTTTTCCTTACCCTTTCATTTTCTTAAACATATTTAAAAGTTTTTTAAAATTTACAGTTACAATGAACTGATTCTTAGGTGCTCAACAATTTTGTACAGTTGTCTTATTTAATAAAATTGATGGAAAACTTTCAGTGAAGAATAAAGTATTATACTAATGCATCATAATTGCTATTCATATTATTCTACTTAAGCCTACATTGCTGACACTTGGAGATTGTGAATCTATCTCTAAGCATGGGATAACTATAAAATTCCCCTCCTAATTTAAAAACTATGATTATAAAAAATCAACGTTCAGTGAGATAGTCCTACAAACATAAACTCCTTCTCAATATCCTACAGGCCTGATTTTCTTCATCAGCCTTGTCAGGGTTGTGTTACATCGCTTCATCTGCCTACATGAAATGGCTAAAGAAAAAATAATTCTATGTAATTTGGTGGATTTTGGAGCCATAGTGCCTCATAAATATTTAAAAGATATTGTATTTAGCAATCTGAACAGAGATGTATACTGATAATGCTTGAGACCTTGGCAGCTCAATTAACCTCTGGGCATTGGATTTGGAATGGAGGGATTATTATTCATTGGCAATTGTGTAACCACTGTAATTAAATAGCACTGGCCAACCTTTTAATTATTAATCCTGTGGTGCATCCTCTTGTGCATAAAGGCTAACATGCCCATTTTACCAGTTAGTGGATTGGGGAAAATGAAGGGAAAATGATAGATGCGGGCACAGTCAATGGCAGTGTTAAGACTTTAGAAGGCGGGACTTTTTCCACCTGCCAGTTCTTTATTCATTCTGATTAGAATCATTTATTCTATTTTAATTAATTCTATATTTTGAGAGTTACAGTATTTAGCATTTGATATATTGAATTAATTCTTAAATCTCATGTTGCATTCCAAATATGTTCAATTTTGTAACATAGAAAAAAGCTGTGGCATTTGGACCTTTCTTAATGATGACAAAAATGAAAAAAGTATAGTTTTGGAAACTTTTTGATCGTAACGTGCTATTTCCTGAATAAATAGTGATAAATCACTTCTTATACTTCCTTGTTAAAAAAAAAAAAAAGGAAAAGGAAAAGACTCAAATGCCCTATGACATCTGGGCGCGCACATACACACGAAACTAATGACACTCAATGCAAAATATTCAGCTTCCTTCTGAATGAGAACTAATCTTTATTCATAGTATTTGAATGTGTACCCTGTGGGAAAGGCATAATGTTACTTGGCTGTCTATCAAAGATATCACAGAGAACTCTCAAAGGTTAGAGCAGATGCTTTTAATCAGATGCTGTTTTCATTTTTTATCTGAGTTTTCTTAAACTTAACTTGGCTAGGAATTCAAAATTCTGTGAAAGATACATATGCACTCATATTTTTGAACTTGTATGCAGCCAGGCACATAAACATGGCCCCGTTGGCATGGTTCTTTGTGGTACAATGTTGCAGCAGACACTCCAGGGTATAATGTGGTCATTCTGGTTCCCCCAGTTATTAAAAGTGTTTTGAACAGATTCAGTAATAAACCAGTGTTACAGTCACATTTGTGCTTGAGTCAACCTTCATGCGTATAGATTTTCACTCAATAGCTGTTGTGTTGGATTTATATGTTCTTACAGTGACCTCAGATACAAAAATAATGAGTGATCTTACCAATTTGGGACCTATCTAATGTGGGTTTTGAAAAATAATGATTTGATAACTTAAACACTCCTTTAGATCAGTAATTATGTCAAAATATAGAATGAAGAGTGAACCTAGATTTAAAGAAGTGACCAAAAATTCTTCATATTTAAGTCTTTAAGCGTATCTCCCAATAGTAGGCATTTGTGACTGTACTGAAAAGTTTAATGTTTTCTCAAAGAAATAAATAGCATAAGAAAATAAAGTTTAAAAAAGGAGCTTTATGATAGTATCAGCTAATTGTTTGTTTATAAGTCTTATCTGCTTCCACATGATCATACTACCAAGAACTGTATTCAAGTGAGATGAAGAGTTATCAATAGCTGATAATTATCCAAGATAAGAGGGATGCCTTTCATATGACTCTATGCTTTAATTATAACATTAGTCAAATGTCCACAAGGTATTTCCACATTTAACTCATAAAATAGAATAGCTTCGATTCAAAATAACTAATTAAATACAGAATGGGCTTCAATAAAAGTCACTGATGGGTAATTAAGAGAAGAATTAGAAGACTTGAATGAAAATATATAATACTTATAATCCTAATTAGCAAATATGCTATTTGCTTCCCCTTCCATTACTAGACATTTACCAACCAAGTATTTAACCTTGAAAGAATCAAAGAAGCTTTTCTGAGCTCATACTATTTCCCAAATAGAAGCTAGGCTATTTAAGATTTCTGAAGATTGAAGATAAAATACCTGCTAGCATGTCCTTGAAATAGAATTATGGACAAAAATGTTAGTTGCTATTATATATTGAAAACACTAATACAAGGAATAAATCTACCTTAAGCAAAATGTCTAAATGCTCAGCTATATTTATCAAGTGCTTTTCAATATGTTTTTCTTCCTCCTTTTCTGCCCTCTTTATTGTTGATAGAGGTTGTTGTTAAAGGTATAGTTGTTTTCATCTTCAGTTTTATTTTTAGAATTAAAATGCTCTAAGTAACATTTTTTGGTGGTCATTATTTGACATTTTAAAATACGTACCTTTCTGAATGTATAATATAATTCAGTGTCTTTATACTTCTCTTTAATAATGTAGGGCCTTAGCATATTTACCAAGACATAAAAATTACAAAAGAATACAATTACAGATCTATATTTATAATGAATATAGACACAAAAATTAATTAGAAAAATGAATCCAATAATTTTTATATAAAGACAATACCTTATGAATAAGTGGTATTTATCCCAGGAAAGTAAGGCTGGTTCAATATTTTTAAAAATCAGTAATGCAAATCATCATGATTATCTCAACAGATGTAAAAAAATCATTTGAGTGAATCTGACATTCATAAAATGACAAAGTGCTCTTAACAAAAATGAACTGGAAGGCAACTACCTCAAATTCATAATGGGCAACTATAAAAACCCATAGCTGATGGATGCAGTACTTAATGTTAAAAAATAGAATGTTTTCTTCTTGATTTTTGAATGAGAAAAAGATATGTTTTTACATTTTATTTAATATTACATTGGAGATTCTAGCCAATGCATTAAGAAAAGAATAAACAGAAGCATAAAGATTGGAATAGAAGAAGTAGGCCTGTCTGTGTTCATAGATGACGTAATAATATATTTAGGAAATCCTAATCAATCTTAAAACCAAAACTATTAAAAGTAGTCAGGCTGGGCGTGGTGACTCAAGCCTGTAATCTCAGTGCTTTGGGAGGGTGAAGTGGGAAGATCATTTGAGACCAGCCTGGGCAACATAATAAGACCTTTCCTCTACCAAACCAAATCAAACAAAATGAAACAAAACCTGCAGGGTGGCAGGCTCCTGTGGTCCTAGCTCAAGAGGCTGAGATAGGAAGATCATTTGATCCCAGGAGTCCAAGGTTGCAGTGAGATATGGTCTTACCACCGTGCTCCAGTCTGAGTGACAGAGTGAGAACCTATCTAAAAAAAAAGTGTAAATTTAGCAAGGCAACAGGTTATAAGATTAATACAAAAAATTCTATATGCTAGCATCAAATATTTGGAAAATGTAATTTATAAAAGGAATATCATTTAAAATAGGACCAAAGACTTAAAATACTAAAAGTTAATTATTAATAAAAATTATGTTGACATTCTGTACTGTAATTAAAAATATTCTGTAAGAAATTAATAGCTAGCAAAATGGAGAGATACACAATGCTTATTAATTGTAAAATATATTAATTAGTTCATTATCTTCAAACTGAGTAGGTTTTTAAATTTACAAGGTGATTCAACATTTACTTGTACTGCAAAAAGCCTAAAATAATCCAAACTGGGCTTGAAAAAAATTGGAGGAAATATAAGAATTTCAAAAATTACTATACACTTATAATAATAAAGATAGTCTTGTTTAGCTATAAACATAAATATATAGATGAAGAGTCCAAAATTGAGAGTCCACAAATAGGCTTACATATATATGGAGAATTAAATGTTAATAAAGCCACCAATATAATTAAATGAAGAACAGAATAGTCTTTCAACAAATGGTCGTAGATGTGTGGGCTTATTTCTGATATCTCTATTCTGTTCCATTGGTCTATGTGTCTGTTTGTGTACCATTACCATGATATTCATAATGGCAATAGAAAATGATATCCATATGGAGAAAATGAACTCTGACTACTACTTCACATTCTACACAAAAATGCATCACGTACCTAAATGTAGGCACCACTAGTTTTAAAACTCCAGAAGAATATAAAGGAGAAAATATTCAGTCTTGGGATAATCAGCAATTTATTAGGACAAAAAGGTATTAGCTATAAAAATGATAAAAGCATAATACAGAGAAATCAAAATCTTCTATTCTTCAAATGACACACTAAGAAAATGAAAATCAAACCACATGCTCTTAAATTCATTCACAATACATAAATACAGTAAAAGCCTTGTATCCAGAAACACAATGACCCATTTTCCTTGAAAAGTAATCCTTGCACTAATACTACTATTGTCTTTGCGTCTGCTTCTCAGAAGATCTAAATGAATACATTATTATTCTTATATTTCTTATCACATATATTATTTTCAGAAGTTCCACCAATTTCTGTTGTTACTCTGAGGTGCTATCCAAACATAACAACAAAATGTTTTACCTACTGAATTTAGTGCTATTTGCTGTATCATTCCAGTGTTCCCCCCTGACAGTTTCTCATCTGCCTGTTTTACTTTCTGAAACATTGGGATCCAGGCTTCAGGTTGATGTATCTCAAGTACATAGAGACATGCATGGAAAGTCCAAGATAAAAGAAATATTATCAATAGGAAATGAAAATTCCAAACCTTTAATAAGGTAATTCTACATAAGCCTTTATAGTAAAATATTTCTCGCATTGTTTTCCAAAATAATTTTTTATTTACATTATTTTTTACATTTCAGTGCATGATAAAGTTTAGAAGATTTGATATTTGAGAAAGTATGGTCTTTAGCTCCTGCATATTACTAATTTAACCACTGACCCTAAGTATGATGTACCAAATAAGAAAACAATTAGCAATAATATTAACATTCCCACTGTTTTCTCATGGTTAAAAATAAAAAGTTATGCTTTATTTCTAACTCGTGATGGAAAGTATGTCCATGACTTCACATATGATTGTACCTGCATAACACATTTGGCTGGCAGGGCAAGTGGGAGCTGAAATCCTTCTTTTCACCATGTATCGCTATGTCAAATTTAGCTTTTGACAATTTAATTTGAAGAAATCCATGTACTTTCTTAAATGTGTCTTGAATGTTCGGGAACAGTATTTGTAATAGAGCAGAGTTGGAAACATTTGTCTATCAATAAAATATTTCTGAAATGAATTACAGTATACTCACATGATGGAAAACAAGATACCTGATAAAAATAAACAAGATAGATGTATAATATACCATGGTAGAAACGTAACTTTGGTAGTCTTTTTTTCTAAAACATTGTAATATCATATGTATTATGTATCATTTTATAAACAGAAATTATTTTTATATGTAGATGCATATGACAACCTAGAAGGATATATGGAAATCTCTTTTTTAATCTTTTACTTTAGGTTTGGGGGGTACATGTGAAGGTTTGTTACATAGGTAAACATGTGTTACAGGGGTTTGCTGTAAATATTTTATTTTGTAAGCCCAGTGCCCAATAGTTATCTTTTCTATTCTTCTCCCTCCTCCAACCTTCCGCCCTCGAGAAGACCCCAGTGTCTGTTGTTTCCTTCCTTGTGTTCATAAGTTCTTATCATTTGGTTCCCACTTCTAAGTAGGAACATGTGGTATTTGGTTTTCTGTTCTTGTGTTAGTTTGCTAAGGATGATGACTTCCATCCATGTTCCTGCAAAAGACATGATCTTGTTCTTTTTCAATGGCTGCACAGTAGTTCATGATGTATATTTAGCACATTTTCTTTATCCAATTTGTCATTGATGGGAATTTAGGTTGATTTCATATCTCTGCTATCGTGAATAATGCTGCAATCAACGTCACGTGCATGTGTCTTTATGGTAGAATGATTTGTATACCTCTGGGTATATTCTTGGTAATGGGATTGCTGGGTCAAATGGTAGTTCTGTTTTTTAGATCTTTGAGGAATTATCATGCTGCTTTCCACAATGGTTGAACTAGTTTACATCCACCAACAGTGTATAAGTGTTTCCTTTTCTTCACAACCTCATCAGCATCTGTTATTTTTAAAATTTTTCATAGTAGCCATTCTGATTGGTGTGAGATGGTGTCTCATTGTGGTTTTGATTTGCAATTCTCTAATAAGCAGTGATACTGAGTTTTTTTTTTTTTCATATGCTTGTTAGCTGCATGAATGACTTCATTTGAGGAGTAGGTCTGTTCATGTCCTTTGCCCACTTTTTAATGGGGTCGTTTGTTTTTCTCTCATAAATTTTAAGTTTCTTATAGATACTGGGTATTAGACCTTTGTCAGATGCATAGTTTGCAAATATTTTCTCCCATTCTGTAGATTGTCTGCTTACTCTGTTGATAGTTTCTTTTGCTGAGGAAACGCTCTTAAGTTTAATTAGATCCCACTTGTCAATTTTTTCTTTTCTTGCAAATGCTTTTAGTTTCTTTGTTGTGAAATATTTGCCCATTTCAATCTCCAAGATGGCATTACCTAGGTTGTTGTTTAGGTTTTTATAGTTTTGGGTTTTACATTTAGGTCTTTAATCCATCTTGAGTTGATTTTTGTGTATGGTGTAAAGAAGGGGTCCAGCTTCAATCTTCTCCATATGGCTAGCCAGTTATCCTAGCACCATTTATTGAAGAGGGAGTCTTCCCCATTGTTTGTTTTTGTCAGCTTTGTCAAAGATCAGATGGTCGTAGATGTGTGGGCTTCTTTCTGATATCTCTATTCTGTTCCATTGGTCTATGTGCCTGTTTGTGTACCAGTACAACGCTGTTTTGATTACTGCAGCCTTAGTTTAAAGTTGGGCAACATGAGGCCTCCGGCCTTATTCTTTTTGTTTAGGATTGCCTTGGCTATTCGGGCTCATTTTGGTTCCATATGAATTTTAAAATACTTTTTTCTGATTCTGTGAATAATGATCTTGGTAGTTTGACAGCATAGCATTGAATCTGTAAATTGCCTTGGGCTGTATAGCCATATTAATGATATTGATTCTTCCTATCCATAAGCATGGGAGATTTTTCTATTTGTTTCTGTCTTCTCTGATTTCCTTGAGCAGTGTTTTGTAATTCTCATTGTAGAGATCTTTCACCACCCTGGTTTGCTGTATTCCTCAGTATTTATTCTTTTTTTTTGGCAGTTGTGAGTGGGATTGCCCTTCTTATTTGCCTCACTGCTTGACTGTTGTTGGTATATAGAAATGCTAACATTTTTTGTGCATTGATTATGTATCTTACAACTTTGCTGAAGTTGTTTATCTGCTGGAAGTGCTTTTGGGCTGAGAGTATGCACTTTTCTAGACATAGAATCATGTCACCTGCAAACAGAGATAGTTTGACTTCTTGTCTTCCTATTTGGATGTGCTTTATTTCTTTCTCTTGCTTGATTGCTCTGGCTAGGATTTCCAATACTATGTGGAATACAAGTATTGAGAGAGGGCATCCTTGTCTTGTGTCGGTTTTCAAGGGGAATGCTTCCAGCTTTTGCCCATTCAGTATAATGTTGGCTGTGGTTTTGTCATAAATAGCTCTTATTATTTTGAGGTATGTTCCTTCAATATCTGGTTTATTAGAGTTTTTAACATGAAGTGGTGTACAATTTTATTGAAAGCCTTTTCTGCAGTAATTGAGATAATCATGTGTTTTGTTTTTTGTCTTTACTTCTGTTTATGTGATGAATCACATATATTGACTTGTCTATGTTGAAATAACCTTGTATCCCGGGCATGAAACGTACTTGATCATGGTAGATTAGCTTTTTGATGTGCTGCTGGATTCAGTTATGTATTACTCAGGATTCGCTAGAGGGATAGAACTAAATAGGATGTATGTATATTTGTAAGGGAGTTTATTAAGGATAATTGACTCACATGATCACAAGGTGAAGTCCCATGATAGGCCATCTGCAAGTAGAGGAGCAAGGAAGCCAGTAGTGACTCAGTCCAAGTCCCAAAACCTCAAAAGTAGGGAAGCCAACAGTGCAGGCTTCAGTTTGTGGTCGAACAGCTCCTTGCAAACCACTGGTGTAAGTCCAAGAGTCCAAAAACCAAAGAACCTGGAGTCTGATGTTCAAGGGCAGGAAGCATCCATCATGGGAGAAAGGTGAAGGCCAGAAGACTCAGCAAGTCAGCTTCTTCCACTGTCTTCTGCCTGCTTTTTCTAGTTGCACTGTCAGCCAGCTGGATGGTTCCCACCCACATTGTGGGTGGGTCTTCCTCTCCCAGTCCACTGACTCAAGTATTAATCTCTTCTGGTATCACTCAGAAACACCCAGATACACCCAGAAACAATACTTTGCATCCTTCAGTGATCAAGTTGACACTTCATGTTAAGTTTATCACAAGTTTGCAAGTATTTTGCTTAGGATCTTTACATCATAGTTCATCAAGGATATTGGCTTGAAGTTTTCTTTTTTGTGTGTGTCTCTGCCACGTTTTGGTATCAAGATGCTGGCCTCATAGAATGAGTTGGGAAGGAGTTCTCCCTCCTCAATATTTTGGTATACTTTCTGTAGGAATGGTAGCAGCTCTTCTTTGTACATCTGGGAGAATTCGATTGTGAATCCACCAGGTCCTGGGCTTTTTTGGGGGGTTCTTAGGCTATTTATTACTGATTCAATTTTGGAGCTCATTATTGGTCTGTTTGGGGAATCAATTTATTCTTGGCTCAGTTTTTGGAGGCTGTATGTGTCCGGGAATGTATCCATCTCTTCTAGGTTTTCTAGTTTGTGTTCATAGAGGTGATTCTAGTAGTTTCTGATGGTTGTTTTTATTTCTGTGAGGTCAGTAGTAACATTCCCTTTGTCGTCTCTTGTATTTATTTGGATCTTCTCTCTTTTCATTAGTCTAGCTAGTAGCAAGCATTATGGAAATGAATTTAGACAGGATACTAACTTTCAATGTGAATGTATTTATGTATTCAAAGTTTTAAACAAATATGAGTTTATCTTATAATCAAATATATGTTTTGTAAATTGCTGTGTGGAAAGCAGAGGCTGCTCATTTCTCATTCAAACTAACTTAAGGATGCATACTATGTTAAATGTTCTACAATCAATCATAATTTTAAATTTCTGTTTTCTCCAGGAGTTTGAAAAAGAACCAGTATTTTTGAGATTGTGTCAATAGAGTCATGATTAATAACAAGCATAATAAAAATTTGTTTTAAAAAATAAGCAATTAAATATTCTTCTTTTACTATATTAATGCTCCTGAGAATTATAACTTTCTAAACAATTTAAATGAAACATGAGCTTTTAAGCTTATAGTAGGTGCTCAAATGTTTAGGAGAAATGAATGCCAAAAATAGCTATATTGCTTATTCAGTGGAAGGAAAAAAGACTAAGCGTAATTTCTACAAATTGTCTGTTTATACATTACCTTGTTAAAAACTTACAAATAGATGGACTCATTTATTTTAGAGATTTGTGTGTGAAATGTATTGAAAAGGATTATAACATTTCCCAGTGGGACACATTTACCAGCAAGACATTTCAGGAGTGATTTTATGTATATGTAATGAATTAAGCAACTTATGCTTGAAAATATCAGAAATATTAAACAGGCACATCTAGGGGCATTTCTTACCAAATTTGTTGTTTCCTGTCTCTTAAGAAATAAGAGCCGGGTATGGTGGCTCACGCCTGTAATCCTAGCACTTTGGGAGGCTGAGGCGGATGGGTCACTTGAGGTCAGGAGTTCAAGACCAGCCTGACAAACGTGGTGAAACCCAGTCTCTACTAAAATACAAAAATAAGCTGGGCATGATGGCAGGTGCCTATAATCCCAGCTCCTCAGGAGGCTGCAATAGGAGAACTGCTTTAACCCGGGAGATGGTGGTTACAGCGAGCCTAGATCACGCCACTGCACTCTGGCCTGGGTGGCTGAGCAAGACTCCATCTTAAAAAAAAAAAAAAAAAAAAAAAAGAGACAGCTACTTGAGCTCAGTCATCAATGATAGGCTAGAAAGAGTAAATTACAAATAGCAAAAGTTACTATATTTAACAATTTTTGTAACCTTTGACATCCCCCTTATAATATTTGCAATAAAATATATTTTCAATGAGATGGACATATTTTTGGTTAAAATTCATATGATTTATTATTTCAAAAAACTACCCTTAATCATTAACAGCAATGTCTTTACATTGAGAAACTATGCAAATCTCAGAATATTTGTCTCAATATGTTTTATGAGCATAACAAATTCAAACAAATAACACAGAACTATAACTCTTCTGCTTTGCAACTTGATACGTCACATGTTGCTATTCTCCAAAGATTTCCTTCCTAATTATGTTTTGTTCTACATAATATTAAAGTTCATTGACATTCTCATAATACACAACAGGATGCCTGCATGAAAATTGCCTGCAAGCAATGTTGGCTGATGGGAGAATGCTAGCTTATATTAAAAAGTAACTATTATGGTTTTATCAATAGAAAGAAAAAGAGTTAATTATATTGGTACTTATCTGTTTCCCTTTTGAGCCAGTTAAATTATTGGATTTTTTTGTTTGTTTTGGTAAATTGAATTCTTCATGGGAAGGTATGTCATCCACCTGTATGAAAGCAGATATCACAAGAAAAAAGTATATACAGACCACCCCCCAAAAATAAACTTACTAAAACTTTGTGTTTCAAATGGAATTATTTTTTTCTGATTGAAAAAGTTAGAAACAAAATCTGTGACAAAACCCAGGCTTTGCCTGTACTTTAACATAAATCAACGCTGCACTTCATGCTTACTATTTTGTTGTCTCGTAAGGAGAATTTCTAGAGGGCGGTTGGGTTTCATGCAACTTAATTATAAGTGTCAGCTGAAAGACCTACAAAGACACTGTCAGTTATTGAGTTTCTTATCAAGCCAGTAATGTGGTACGGCTGTTGTACTAATAATGAAGTTTTAATTAGCTCTCAAAATTACGGAGAGCTTATTTAAGGCCTCCAAATTGGATAGTGCATGCTTAGCTTGAAGGCATGAATGCATCCCAAACATATCAAAATAACTGTCAAACACATTGTATACACATTAGGAGATAATAGCTAGAAGGCTTAACATCTATCTTAGAAATACTGTATGCACAAATTGTTCAAAGTTCTTTCTATGCTTAAATGATTGTCTTCAGAATATTGTATTTTATAATTTTAGCAAATCATCATGCAAATGGTTCAGTGTATCTGTTTATCTGAGGGTCATTATAGTTGAGAAAATTCATTTTAGCCAATGTTCGAGTTATCTTTATTCCAAATGGGAGCATTCTGTATTCATAACTATCCCAACATAGCACCTGCATTTTCATTTATAAATACTTATTGCTTCTTTCCAATATTTCACTGCATGAGATATTGTGCCAGATCCCCTAATCCATGGATAGTTCAAAGATACTAACATTTAAGAAACCGTTGATTTAAACTTCTACCACTCAAGAGTTGTTGTCTTTTCAATGCATTGGGTGGATTTAGATGACTGCGTTCTTGTACGCCTGCCTATTAATGCTGTACAAGATATCTGGTTTAAACTAGCATTACTGGAAATAACCCTTTCTACCCCTCCCATCTCCACCCACACATCTACAAAACTAATTTTATGCAAGACACAGATTTTGAAGCACAGAAGGGAGGAGCTAACATGAGTTGCCGCTAGAAAAGTAATAGCTGTGTTATTTGTACTGACAGTTTGTATTTCTTCTCAAATCATTTATTTTCACAAAACTGGTCTGGCTCTTATTTTATTATTTCAAAGGACGTACACTGCTTCATCGTTGTTGTTGTGGATTTCTGATATAATGACATTAATTACTTGCTTTGTGCCAGGAACTTTGCTAGGCTTAGAGGGTAAAAGTGTAGAACTGGAAGCGCATTCGATTCAGAGGCTGCACAGTGACCCTCTGTGGGTAGGAAGTGGGCTCCTAGAGTATTTGAATTACGAATGCGAGTGGGTCAAGGGAATGAGGAAGGGGGTGTATGAGAAGAATAATAAGTATGGAGAATAGGACATATGGCTTGTTTAGGGGAACTACAAGATTTTTCCTCTTTCTGTATCAAAATTACATGAGGATGAAGGCAGAGGCCCAAGGATATAATGATTACAATTTGAGGCGGCAGTGTTTACTAAGTTCAGAGAGCCTAGGTCATATTCTGTTAGTGTGTCATGTTTTTCATCAAATTTTGAGTGACTATTATGTGGGGGTGGAGAATCTTCTTTTGATATTGATTTAAAAATATTATTTACAAAGATATTATTTATTTTCTTCCAAGAACATATAGCTTATGTTATACCTACAAGAGTTCATGATTTGTAGGGGGCACCAAACTAAGTCGGAAATGCTAAAACGTCATACATTTCCGGAGAAATAAATCAGAAAGACGTGGATTTCTTGGTAAAGGATCAATTTGAAGCATCAAAAAGAGAGTCACTTTTAAATTCTGGGGAGAAGTGAACTCAGGAAGAAGGAAATATCAAGTCTGACACTAAAATCTGACGCCAGGAAATAGGAACTTGTATGTAAAAGATCCTGAACATAGCTAATGTTTAGGAAAAGTTTATTTAAGTGAATTCGCCTAGGGTAGGAAACAATATGGTATAATTAGTAGTGAAAGTGAGGATCTATTAGAACTTTGTCTAGATAAATAAATTCATATTTGTTTATTTATTTATTTGAGATGGAGTCTTGCTCTGTCACCAAGGCTGGAAGTGCAATGGTGCGATCTTGGCTCACTGCAACCTCCGCCTCTAGGGTTCAAGTGATTCTCCTACCTCGGCTTCCCGAGTAGCTGGGATTACAGGTACCTGCCATTATGCCCAGCTAATTTTTGTATTTTTGTAGAGATGGGGTTTCACCATGTTGGCTAGCATTGTCTTGAACTCCTGCCCTCAGGTGATCCGCCCGCTGTGGCCTCCCAAAGTGCTGAGATTATAGGCGTGAGCCACCGCACCTGGCCTCATGTTTATTTTTATAAGAGAAAATTGTAATTGTGTAACTGTGTAACAGAAAATTGTAATTGTAACTGTACTTCAATTCTTCGCTTAAATTGTCAAGTTTTGACAAGATGATTTCAATAAAATTGTGTGATAACACGACTTCTCATTCTGCCTCTGCAGCATTATCACCTGAAAGTTATTTCTGCAAAGAATTATTTCAGAGTCTTATCAGTTTCCAAATTAGCACTTTTGTTTATTTTATATTCAAACCATTTTAATTTTAAAAGCCTATTGTGCAATCATTCTTGCCAATTTCTCTTGATCAGAATTGATCTAACTGCTTTGCATGTGACTTGAACTCTTCTACTTCAATGTCATTAACTTTAGAAAGACCTTATTTTGTAAAATTTGCAATTTCATTATCTATTCAATTTACATTGTATTTGTATAAACAGCAAATAACTAATAATATATTGACATGAAAGACAGACATAGGCTGAAAGGCAGAGACAGGCTCTAGTGTAAAAGGCAAAAAAGGATGATTTAATGGCGTCTGAGATTATAAGTGGCATTTTGTTATACATATTTTCATGAGAAGCTGAACTTTGGTTCTCTACACAAACTTATAACTGAAGGGATTCAGATAAAAAATTCTCCTATATGGAGGGCCCCTGGAATAAACAAGATTATATCTTAGGATTTGACTAAAATCGCCTCAATGTTCCCCACAGCTTGATTAAACTTTACACAAGCTGCTTCTTAAATCTAGGCCCTGACCTCCCTTTTCTTAGAGCATTCCCTTTAGAAAACTAGTAATTGTAAATTCTTCCTCTGACACGTTGAGATGTAAATCTTTTTTGAAAGTGCTTTCCCAGTTTTAAAACACAAAACTGTCTTCCTGAAAAGACCTGGAAGCCAACTCTTTGAAATGTAGACATCAAGGAGGACAGAGTCCCTGTCTCCCAGCTTCTGTGGGATAGCAGGAGCCTACATTTGAAGGATGCTTTGCTCCAAGGTGTAAAACTACCTCCAAAGAGGCAGTTTGCTTGTTGGCGGTGGGGGGAAAAGCCACTTAGCAAATACTGGTGGCCTAAAACCCAGGTCCTTTGGGACCTAACTCTAGCTTTATAAAAATTTTTCAGCTTGGCCAGGTGTGGTGGCTCATGCCTATGATCCCAGTACTTTGGGAGGTTACAGAAGAAGGGTTGCTTGAGGCCAGTAGTTTAAGACCAGCCTATACAACACAGGGAGACCTTGTGTCTAACACATACACACACACAAAAAAATAAAAAATTAAAAAAAAAAAGGAGAAGAAGAACAAAAACATCTTTTTTGGGCGGAGGGTTGCAATATAGCTCACTTTGACTTATGGCTTCTCTCCTCTATTACATTAAACTCCTGGCCTGTTTAACTTTGTTTGGCAGATTGTTTTGGTGTTTTGCTTTGACAGAATCAAAGAAAATGATTAAATCAGTCAGGACTGAGAGATCTAGACGCATGTTGACTCTTAGGGAGTTCATGGGATCGTCACCAAATCTATTCCTACATCACCTGAATCTTCCCAGGTTGAAGATGAGAGCAGACACTGAAGGTCATATTCTTGCTGCTGGCTTATATTTGCTGCCAAGTCCCCCAGGGCATGTTCTTTTTCCTTCTGTGAATCAGGTCGGATTTCATATACCATCTCGTGTTATTTATTTTGGAATTTTTCTCTTAAAATAGCTCCTCCATAAAGAAAGCATATTGTTCATATCATTGTGATTATGATTTCAACAAAGGAGAGAAAACTCTATAATAAAATAAATTTTCTTCCTAGGAAAATATTAGAGTTGGATAAAACTTCAGAATACTGCTAGGAATATTGGAACTTTGGTTTGCCACAAAATGCTGTTCTGATCCTTCATCTTTCATTATTAATCCATTCAACAACCATTTATTAAATCCTTACATTTGTGCCAGAACCTTCTAGACATACTGATTTAAAACATATATTCTCAGGTTGCAAAATCGCCCTCAAGATCACCCTGGGTGATTGGGTCAACAGTACAACAATGTGTATTGTTGATTATCAGGTCAACAATGATCCAGTACACATTATGGGGTCACAATTGTTGACCCAATTCACATTACATGCCTTTTTCACCCTAAAAAAGTCTGGAAGGCTCAAAAAAGAATACGGACAAAATGCAACTTTTTCCTGCATCATACCCATGCATATTGGTTGTTCTGGATTAAATAGAGAATTAAGTAGACTTAGCGCAAAAAATAAATCATTTTATTTTCATATTTCACTATTTGGGTTATTGGTATATTTGTAACTTTTTACTTTCAATTACTACTTTAAGGTTTTTTCATTGATGACATTAAGCATGTAAGAAATGATCTTAATGGTTATTTTGACTATAGATATCAGTGTCTTTCTTATTATGTGTTTTGTATAAGAAAGGACATAAATATCAAGTACAAAATAACAAAAGCATTGCATTCAGAAACAAGAACATACAAGTTAATGAAAAGAAGGTAAAAATAAATTTTTCAACCATTGAAAACATAGGAAAGGAGCCACGCATGATGGCTTATGCCTGTAATCTCAGCACTTTGGGAGGCTGAGAGGAGAAGATCATTTGAGACTAAGAGTTGGAAATCAGCCTGGGTAACAGAGTGAGACCCCCATCTCTGTAACAAAATTAAAAATTAGCCTAGTGTGCTGCCAGGTGCCTGCAGTGTTATTTGCTGGAGAGGCTGAACCTGAAAGATGGGTGGAGCCCAGGAGTTGAGGCTACAGTGAGCTATGATTGCCCCACTGCACTCCAGCCAGGGTAACAGAACAAGAGCCTGTCATATATATATGTGTGTGTGTATATATATTGTATATTATATATGTGTATATATTATATATATGTGTATGTATATAAATATATGTGTATACTATATATGTGTATATATGTATACATATATACATGTGTGTTTACTATGTGTGTGTATATATGTATGTGTTTATGTGTGTATATATACATATGTGTGTGTGTGTATATATATGGACTTTTAAACTTTTATAGCAGCTCTATAGCTTTCAGTGCCATTTGGATATTTACTTTGGATGAAGCAAGATTATTTGACAACTGTTTATATTTCATGACTTCCAAGATAGTTTTTCTATTATAGGAGATTCACAGTTCATTACCTGAGCATAATGACAAGTGAAAACTGTATGAATTATTTTCACTAAATCAAGTAATCTACCTTCACAAAATACAATTCATTAATGTTTCCTCTTCAGCATATTGTTTTAAGATAGACACATGTCATTTTCAGTTCTTTAACATAATAAAATACTTAATAAAATACATTAAAAGAAGATTTAGAACTTATATTCTTTCATATTAAAATGTCTCCTGGAAATACAATTTACTTTATTTTGGTGTTTATTCCTGGACCAACATCTCCTAATTATGATAGCTGTATCTTGAATAATGTTAATGCAACCACTTCAATTTGAGTAGTAGATATCTTCTATTTATTCTTCTAGATCCACTCTCCACATTTTTTACCATAGTATTTGGCAGGCTGACTCCTTGTCCTTGATCTTCTGCTTCCATTTGGCCAGTGGCAAACCCTGGGAGGAGAGTGGAAGGAAGAAAGAAAGTGATGATGTATTATTATTATTATTTTTTTCCTATAATGCTAACTTCATTTTGCTAGTCATTTAGGAAGATCTTATACATCTAAATTGCTGAGTAAGACTCTATATTGCCCCTTTCCCCCAAGTACTGTTGTGTTGTTTTTTTTTTTAAATAGGATTATACCAGTCCTATGTTTATGTTAGAAAAGATGACTGAAGGTAGGAGTTAGGAAACGTATCTTTTTTAAAACGTAAAGCAGATGCTATTCTCTTTTGAAAAAGATATTTTACTAGTTTAACTTCACTCTCTGAATAAAGCCCTCTTTTAATTGCCAGGAGGCCCTTCATAAATTGACAGGCACCTGTTTCTCTGATCCCATTTCTGTGGACCTCCCCTGCCCTCACTCCACCCTAAGTACATCAGCTTTCTCACTGCTTCTCCAAAAAGATGAGCTTTTCCTTGCCTCCTGACCTTTGCAACAGATTGCCTTACCTGCTGATTTTTGTACGCTTTCTTCCACCCTCTCCACTCCCCACTGAAATGTCCAACTCAAAGCAGCTCTGACCACTTGCAAGTACTCCTAATGTCTCTCTAACCCCTTATTTTGTTTTACTTTGCTATAATGGGCACTTACCTTTTGTGAACTTTATTTGTTCATTTGTTTAATGCCCGTCTTCAATAAAATATTACTTGTGATGGAAAGGACTGCCTGGCTTGCTTTCAATCACATTTTCAAACCAAGAAACACGCAAGGCTTACAGTAACTGCTCCATAAGTATTTGTCGAATGAAATACAGTGGAAAGCAGATGCCTTCATAGATTGACTGATGCAGTGTCTGTGCTGCCATTTTATTGCCCTGTGGCTGGCATCATTTTCCCATCACTGCATACTAGATTTGATTTACTCTTCTGACTATTAATTCTAGTTACTATTATCAATAGATGTTGGCATAGAAGTCAAACTTCATTTCCTTTCTTTCTACATTTAAAACCATTCTGGATTTTGAAAAATTAGAATTAAATGCATCCAGTTATATAAGATATTCCCAACTTTTATGTATCATGTTAGTAAAGATGTTTTAAAATTATTTTAATGTTACATTTGATAAGCTGTCAAGAGCCAATGTTGAACAACTTTATATTGTTCTCTTTTCTATTAATTACCATTCATTTTCTACCAAGATTTAAATAAAATATATAATATTAAATTAGCATTTACTATGTTACAGAAACTCTTATGAGTGTTTTACAGGAATTAGCTTATTTAATTTTCATAACACTCCATGAAGTCACTACTCTCATTTCCAAAATATGGGAACTAAGGCACACATAATTTGTCTGACAAATGCCTAGGTTCAGAACCTGGCAGCAGTTGTGGAGCTGAGAGTCGTCTCCCAAAATAGAACAGCTTGTTTCCACATCTTAGCTCATGGTCAGTGCTCAGTGAATGTTATTTTTCTTTATAATAATAAAGAAAATAAAGATTGTATTAGTCTGTTTTCACACTGCTGATAAAGACATACCAGAGACTGGGTAATTTATAAAGAAAAAGAAATTTGGCCGGGCGCGGTGGCTCACGCCTGTAATCCCAGCACTTTGGGAGGCCGAGGCGGGCGGGTCACGAGGTCCAGAGATGGAGACCATCTTGGCTAACATGGTGAAACTCCGTCTCTGCTAAAAAATACAAAAAGTTAGCCGGGCGTGGTGGCGGCGCCTGTAGTCCCAGCTACTCGGGAGGCTGAGGCAGGAGAATGGCGGGAACCCGGGAGGCGGAGCTTGCAGTGAGCCGAGATCGCGCCACTGCACTCCAGCCTGGGTGATGAGCAAGACTCCATCTCAAAAAAAAAAAAAAAGAAAAAGAAAAAGAAAAAGAAATTTAATGGACTCACAGTTCCACGTGGCTGGGGAGGCCTCACTATCATGACTGAAGGCGAAAGGCACATCTTACATGGTGACAGACAAGACAGAATGAGAGCCAACTGAAAGGGGTTTCCCCATTTAAAACCATCAGATCTCGTGAGACTTAGTCACTACCATGAGAACTCTCCCATGATTCAATTATCTCCCACCTGGTCCCTCCCACAACGCATGAGAATTATGGGATCTAAAAATTCAAGATGAGATTTGGGTGGGGACACAGCCAAACATATCAATGATAATAGTGAAAAGTTTGTCTTCTGCAAATTCACATATTGAAAGCCTAAAACCTATTGCTATGGTATTTGGAAACAGGAGCCTGTGGTAATTAGGTCCTGAAGTTGGAGCCTTCGTGATAGGATGAGGGCCCTTATAGAAAGAAATTCATGAAAGTTCCTTTATGATCTCTCTCTCTTTCTGCCATTCGAGGAACACCAAGAAGGTAGCCACCTGTAAACCGGGAAAAGGACCCTCACGAGGAACCTGACCATGTTTTAGAATTCCAGTTTTCAGAAATATGAGAAATCAATTTTTTAAGCTAAACATAAATAGCATTAAATAAAACTTAAAATTAAGTAAATAAAGATATTACCTGAGTAGAAAAGTCTATACAACAGGAGATGAAATATGGGCCACAGATGGGAGCTTTCTATTACTGCATTATGTTTTCCCTCTTTATCATCCGAACTAAGCCATTTAAGGAATTTATTTTCTAATTCTTTGATGACAATTAGGTGTGCAAGTACAAAACTCTTTGCTGTGCTTGGTTTTCCCATTTGTATATTATAAGGAGAAAGACATTTTGTCATTTTTTTGGAAACTCACTACTTACAGAGGGCTGAATATTTGTTTTATTATCTTTTAATCTGTTGTCTACAAAATCTCAGGGGATGAAATATTATCCTCATTAGATTCATAAGGCCTTACTAACTTCAGAAATGTCTCAGAGATGTGTTTGCAGAATTGTGACTTTGTGTTTGCATAATAAACCAGCAGCATTTAAATGACATTCCTAAATCTGTTGAAGCTATGATGTGAGCAAAATTAATATCTGAGAGATGTTTATAAGGAATTATTTTTGTTACCAGCCAAGTAATTATTGGCATTGAGTAGATTCCAGGGAACTCTTTTAAAAATTCTTCCAGAATTTTGAGCCAAGTCTGCATTCTTTGCACTGCCATCCAGTAGAACCTTATCACATGGAACAATTCTAATTCCACACACATTACACTAGATCTTAGGTATTTGAACCTACAGGATATGAACTTCCTGCAGGAAAATCCAGTAAAACGGTATTGGTTTTCTCAAGAATAAACTGAATAATCTCAAACATGTAAACCTAATTTTTCATGTTTTATTTATAAAAGCAAGTTATAGAATTGGATGATCTCTAATTTTTTTTTAGACCTTTAAAATTATGGGATTTATTTGGATATGCCAAATATTTTCATCAAATACAGTGTCTTATGGAAACCCAGACATCATAAGATAAGTTCTACTTAAAAAATTGTCTTAAGGCCCAGCCTGATTTTTAGCCTAGTCTTTAATTATTCATGTGTGTTCCATTTATTTATTTATTTTGGGTAAGGAGGTGGGGGTCAAGACCCTGGATTGGGATGAAACTTCACATGCTACTATTGTTTATGTTTAGCTAAAACTGTATGCTTTCTGAAAACATGAAAAGTTTATGATTTGTTGACACAATAACTGGAAAATACGGATATTTCAAAAACTAATGGAAAAATAGCAAAAATATATACGAGCTTTACCCCCAAAAGTTATGATCTCTGTCACTTGTGCTTGGTGAACTGATCCCTGTAACTTCTTTTTTTAAAATATAAAAATGCCTTATCTTCTTTTATTATTTTTCCATCTTTTATTTTAGAATCAGGGGATACATATGCAGGTTTTTTACAAAGGTATATTGCATGGTGCTGAGGTTTGAAGCACAAATAAATTCGTTGTCTAGATAGTGAGCATAGTACCCAACAGTTAGTTTTTCAACTCTTGCCTCCTCCTTGTCTCCCTCCTCTACTAGTCCCTAGTGTCTGTTGCCATCTTTGTGTCCATTTGTACCCTATGTTTAGCTCCCACTTATAAGTGAAGATACACAGTATTTGGTTTTCTCTTCCTCCATTTAATTTGCTTAGGATAATGGCTTCCAGCTACATCTATGTTGCTGCAAAGGATACAGTTTCTTTCTTATGGCTATATAGTATTTTAATAGTGTATATAAACCATATTTCCTTCATTCAACCCACCTTTGATAGGCACCTGGGTTGACTCCCTGTCTTTGCTATTGTGAATAGTGCTGTAATGAACATATGAGTGCATGTGTCTTTTTGGTAGAATGATTTATTTTCTTTTGGGTATATACCCAGTGATGTGGTTTGCCTGTGTCCCCACCTAAAATTTCATCTTGAATTGTAATCCATATTATACTCCCCATGTGTTGGGGAAGGACCTCATGGGAGGTGATTAGATCATGGTTCCCCCATGCTGTTCTCATCATAGTGAGTTCTCATGACATCTGATGTTTTTTGTTGTTGTTGTTGTTGCTGTTGTTTTTGAGACGGAGTCTGTCTCTGTCGCCCAGGCTGGAGTGCAGTGGAGCGATCTCGGCTCACTGCCAGCTCCTCCTCCTGGGTTCCCGCCATTCTCCTGCCTCAGCCTCCGAGTAGCTGGGACTACAAGTGCCCGCCACCACGCCGGGCTAATTTTCTGTATTTTTAGTGGAGACGGGGTTTCACCGTGTTAACCAGGATGGTCTCGATCTCCTGACCCTTGTGATCCCCCCGCCTTGGCCTCCCAAAGTGCTGGGATTACAGGCCTGAGTCACCGCGCCCGGCCTATCTGATGGTCTTATAAAAACTTTTCCCCCTCTTCATCTGCACTTCCCTTTCCTGCCGCCATGTGAAGAACGAAGCGTTTGCTTCCCCTTCTGCCATGATTGTGAGTTTCCTGAGGCCTCCTCAGCTATGCAGAACTGTAAGTCAATTAAACTTCTTTCCTTTCTAAATTGCCCAGTCTTGGGCAGTTCTTTACAGCAGCGTGAGAACAGACTAATACACTCAGTAATGGGATTGTTGAGATGAATGGTAGGTCAGCTCCTAGTTCTGTACAAAACTAAGTAGCATTTCTGTACACAAATAATGTTCAGGCTGAGAGCCAAAACAAGAATGCAATACCTTTTACAATAGCTACAAAAAGAAGAAAACACCTAGGGATACAACTAAGCAAAGAGCTGAAGAATCTCCACAAGGAGAACCATAAAACACTGCTGAAAGAAATCAAAGATGATGCAAATAAATGGAAAAATATTCCCTGTTCATGGATTGAATCAATATTGTTGAAATGACCATACTGCCCAAAGCAATTTACAGATTCAAACCTATTCTGATCAAACTATAAATGTCACTTTTTTCAGAATAATTTCTGTACTTTTTAACCATTTAGTGTATTACGTAGATACCATAACTATAAATTTGTTTTATATAGTTGTTTATATAGTTCAAAATAACTAATGGACTTGAATTATTTTAGCCATGGATATGCATTTGTACATTGTATTTTTCAAAATTTTTATTTATTTTAGAACTGAAATACAGCATGTTGTTCTTTTCAATGTTATTTCACAATATTCCCTATAAAGGTATTTCCAATAATTTCAGAGATAACTTTTAAAACTATATTTAAGTTTAATAATTTTTTAAATAATTGCATTATTTTTAATAATTGCAGTGCCTTTCTCTTTAGTTGTTAGTAGTAATTCTCAAAAAATACATTTTTTTCTATGTGTTCAAATTTGCAGTTATTGAGGTTTCCAAGGGAAGATTTATACATGTGTATGTGCACATGCGTATTTAAAGGAAAATAGTTTTCATTTTTATTTGAATATTCTCATAAGTACCAAATACACTTTAATTTAGAAATTTAGGACAATGAAGAGAAAATTTTGTGAGAACTCAGCGAATTTAAGTGTTTCTGTCTCTGCTCCATTCCTTTCAACTGCATAAGCACATGCAGGCAATACACACACATTATCATTTGTGAAATGCCATATTGTTAGGTTATAATAAATGTGCTAAAAAGTTAAGAACATCAGGACAGAATGTTTAAAAATAATAGCTCTAGACAATTGGTCAAAACACATTTCAGTATAAAAAATTAGTTTCTCCAATTTCTCCCAAATCATCTTATAGATTATTTAGAATAACTTCAAGCTGTGTTTTTTAGCATCAAAGAGAATGTTAATGTAAGTTGTTCCACTTTCTGCTAATATATAAAATAATCATATTATGTTTGAAGTATCATTTATTAGTTTTTTTGGAAGAAGCCATAGTTTATGACCTATCTTGGTTAATATTGATGTTCAATGAATTTTAATCATGTAAATAGGGCATTTTTGATAGAAAAGTTCATCTGATTTCTCTATTATTTTACCAGTAACAGACTCTGTAATATAATTGTACCTGGGTATATGCAGGGGATGGGTTCCAGGACTGTCTGCCTGTACCAAAACCCAAATATTCAAGACCTGCAGTTACCTCTGTGGAATCCAGGTATATGAAAAGTTGGTGCTCCTGATATGTGTGTGGGTTTCGGATCCAGAAAATACTGTATTTTTGATCCCCACGTTTGGTTGAAAAAAATTGCGTACAAGTGGACCTGCACAGTTCAAATTTGTGTGTGAGGTTCAAGTGTGCTTCTTTTTGTGCATATTATTTATTTGTAGGTATATTGCAGCTAAAATTGGAGGAAGAATTAATTTGACAGGTAGCAATGGGATAGTGAAAAAAACGTTCCCTATTTTGGCTGTTACTACTATACAAATGCCTTCTCTTCTTGGGCATCTCGAAAAATCCCAGTGCCATCTTAAGAACTGAGTGAGATGTTTCCTACTCAGTATGTATTCCAGTTATGGGTCAGATGCTGTTCTAAGCATGGAGAGTACAATGTTCCTTGAGGTAGACGAGGTCCCATACATATGGGATTTACATTCAGGTGATGAATAGAACATTACACCACAGGATGGGGGTGCAGGACCCACTGGAGCATAAGTAGAGTGCAACAGAGGACTTCAAGGAGAAAGTCCATATCTAACTAGGGCCAAAATACTGATGAGCAGGAATTAGTCCAGCAAAAACAGGAAGAGAAGGGAAGCAGAGAGTAAATTACTTTGTAAATGGTAGGCTGCTACTCAAAATAAAAAGTGCAATAATTACTATTCTAAAAATTTGTAAACAAAATTATAATTTGCTTTTCTAGCTCCCTTAAAATTTTTACAGCTCTCAATGTCATATATACCTTTAAAGGAAAGTCTCTACAAGCCTAATCACTGCATTTGATGAGCTCAAGAGTTTATAATCAATGGTTGTCTAATGAATTTTTTTAATGCATATTATCATATTCACAGACCCCCAAACTAAAAGTTACAAGGAAAAATATATTTAAATATTAGATGAGTTATATTAACTACCTATGTTTAGCCAAGTAGTTGTGTGGTTTCTTGGAAAAATAAGATTTTCAGAGGACATAGAAACAATGTAAATAAAATGAAACTATAATTTGCTTTTGAAATGTTAAGTTACTCATAACATCTTTGGATGTTTATATTGTTGATTCCAATACAATAAAAAACCTGCAGCTTACATCAAATAAGTCCTTTATGTTTTACATTAGAAAAATTTTAAAAAATGAATTATTAACAAGTTAGTGGCAAGAAACGAGAATACCAGCGATCCAGTAGTCTAATGTAAATAATACTATAGGAGAATGTCACATGGGTAATTAACTTTGAGGCATTTCCTGGGATTTAAACAGGGTTAGGAAATTTGGCAAAACAAGCTCTTATATAGCTGATGTAAAAATGCACACACGTTGGCATTGTTTAAATTCTTCCACTTCCTCTAGTTTGTCCCTAAAAAAGCAAGAGCAATACATGATAATTGTAGTTAATATAAATGGATATCTTTAATTATTTAAGATTTTAATCTTACAGAGAAAGTTTCAGCAATTATTTTTATTGTCCTCAGAACTTCTTTTTGCAAGGAAAGCAATATAGTTGGACAAGGATTGAAACGAGCCAATAAGAAAACTTAAGTGATTCTATTTGTCATGGTTTCAATTACCATATTGTCTTGGAGTGTGCTCTGCCAGTATTTTAACAACTGATTTATCACTTGAAGTCAAAGATTCTTTTCAACATGAATTGTAAACTAAGCATTTCAATAATACGTGTGTGTTTTTGGCACAGGATAGAACTTGTCGTGTTTCGTTATACTCTTTAACTGTGAATATATGTAAGTTGGGGTGTGTGTGTGTGTGTGTGTGTGTGTGTGTTCGTGTGTTCTTTCCCTTTAAGTTTTTAGAATTTCAAGAATAGATCAATTCTAGTGCAAATTACTCTAAAATGATTTCTTGTAAAGTTAACCCAGTTGTTTCTTTGGCTGCTTTTATAAAAATTTGAAGGTTTATATCTTAATTCACCCCTCAACCCTGTAATCAAAACTGATTTTAAAAGAACATCTAAAGCCTGAAGTCAGAAGAAGGTTTTTTTTCATGTGTTTTATTTTGGTACTTACTTTCTTAATTTGTCAGGATTTTTCTGACTCTAAGGTTTTCCCTTCTGCTACATATTGTTTGTTCAGTTTTCTTAAAAAAAAAAAAAAAAAGAAGAAGAAGAAAAGAAAGAAATATCTTTATACCCAGATACCACCAATCTCACTTTCAAAGTTGCCAAAATTTGCCCTCCTACATTTTTTTTTATTGTTTTTAATGTTTAATTCTAAAACAGACAAAGGAAAAATTGCAGCACTATAATTCTTTTTGGTAGATAACTCCAATGATTCACATTTGTGCCCTGGTATACTCAATAAGACTACTAATCTTTGCCTCACAGATACGTGGAAAGAATAACATGGGAGGCTATTGGGACTGTCTGGACTATATGTTTTTTTTTCTGTTTCTTAATCTAATATTCTACCAATCTCTTTTTGAAAATGTTAATTGATGCTCACATCTTTTTCTTTTTAGGCATTTTAAATTTTGTAACATTAGTATTCTGTATGCTTAGTGTGCCAAGTAGAAATCTGCTTAAAATCATCAGGAAATGTTCATATCGACATGTTCCTCGGTACCAAAGTTGTACAGTCATCACATTGAATAAGTTTATCCAGTATAGCCTCCTATGTCATGAGTGAATTCTCTTTATGCATGAACATGCAATGGATTTTTCTGTATTTGCTTGACTAGCACAAGTGTTATAAACTCATCATTTTCAAGCAACTCTTCTTGCTGGAAAACTTTTGCTAAATTCCTGTAATTTGCCCGTGAGTGACATCTGTCCTGCTGCTCAGTGGGTCATAGAAAATAGACCTAATATTTCTGCCATGTACAAACCCTTCACTCTTTTAGGGTGTGTCTGTATCCCATCATGCTTCTCTCTATTCCCCAATCTCCTTACTTACTCTTCTATCCATCAGACTCAATATTCATAAAATCTTCATTTTTTTCTATCTCAGATCTCTACGTGGTTTTTATTTTTATTTAATTTAATTTAATTTAATTTATTTATTTATTTGAGACAGAGTGGAGTTTTGCTCTTGTGGCCCAGGCTGGAGTACAATGGCAAGATCTCGGCTCACTGCAAACTCCACCTCCCTGGTTCAGACAATTCCCCTGCCTCAGCCTCCCAAGTAGCTGGGATTATAGGCGCCCACCACCACACCCAGCTGATTCGGGTTTTTTTGTCTGTTTGTTTTGTTGTTTTTGTATTTTTACTGGAGACAGGCTTTTGCCATGTTGACCAGGCTGGTCTCCAACTCCTGTAATCCCAGCACTGTGGGAGGCCGAGGTGGGCAGATCACCTGAGGTCAGAAGTACATGGTTTTTATTTATCTCATTTAATTTTAATTATTTTACATTAACATCCTGCAGCCTGACCTTCATTATGAATAAGTATACCATGAGTAAAGCCATTGAATCAGTTTTTCTTTCATATTACAATTTACTTTTCTGTATTTTTTAAAAAATTTCTTTCAATAAGAAATTTTGTTGAAATCCAGGCAGTCTATATTTCCCTTTATTTTCTCTAATTGCCTTATCAAAACAAACAAAAGAAGTAAGTTGGGTCTGGCCTTAATAAACTCAGGCTGGCTGCCTGATATGCTTTTTTCCTAAGGTGTTTATGCAAATTTAGCATTTTATTCTAGATGAGATTGTATTCACAGATGGATTGTATTCATAGGTCATTTACTTGACCACCCTAGCATTTCTTCTACAACTCACATTACTCAAAAAGAATTTGTCTAAGTTATTTTCTTATGTTTGGGTATCCACTTTTAGTCTTAGAGATATAAACTAACTTAGGGTTGTTCTGTGTATGTTTATGTTATCTTTGATAACCTTGATGTTTAGCTCTGACTACTAAGTATTGAAGTCTGAAATTTATTTTCTTAGAAAATCTGGCCAATGAATTAATCTGTCATCCATTGGCATTAGATCATTAGCCTCAAGGACCAGGTTTTTGTGCTTTTTCCCTCTTCTACTCAAACAGAGTTCAAAATCTTTGAAAATTATATAATTTTTGTTTAAACAATGTTATTTACAACATGGTATCATTTTATTTAGTCTTCATTAAAAATATCCTTTGGTTTTATTTTGGGCAGAGCCTGATGATATCTGAACAGTAGAACTCCCATGGAAATTTTCTCAATTTTATAGCTTTCCTATTTCTTTCTCTGCAGAATATTTTTTACATATATGGCCAGCAAATTAATTTTACCTTACTATCACTTATTAATTAACTTTCATTTACATTTTATTGATATATTGCTAACAATTTTATTTTACTCTTTCTATCATTTCATATGTAAGGTAACTTCCACTTTATGTGTTTTTCCTCATCAAAAATTTAAATTTAACCATATTCGAATGCTTTCCTTTTTAGTTATCATTAAATTGAAGTAATCATGACCACCATTTCCTAGGACCTTTGTCACTTCTATTCTGCCTACCCATTTTTTTTTTTCATCTTAATAAGAATTTGGTCCAGATCATATGGTATATACATACAATGAAATATTATTCAGCCTTAAAAAACAAGGAAATCCTGCCACTTGAGACAACATAGATGACCTGGAGGACATTGTGTTCAGTAAAATAAACCAGACACAGAAAGACAAACACCATATGATGTTACCTGCATGTGGGTTAAAAATAACAAAACTCAGAGAGAGTAGAAGAGTGGTTGCCAGGGAATGAGGGGAAGGGGAAATGGGGATATGATGGTCACAGCGGGCAACGTCTCAGTTATGCAAGATAAATAAGTCCTAGAGAGCTAGTATCAAGCATAGTGCCTATAGCTAATGATACTGCATTGTGTATTACAGTTTCCTAAGTAGATAGATCTTAACCACAGAGACACACAGATACACAGGTGCACACACAGAAAATAATAGAGAGTGGGAGGAAACTTTGGGAAGTGATAGATAAGTTTATTGCCTTGATGGTGATGATGGTTTCACCAGTACACTTATCCCTAAACTCATTGAATTGTTTACATTAAATATGTACAGTTTTTTATATAGTAATTATACCTTAATGAAGTGGGTTTTTAAAAAGTTTTAATTAGTTGCTTTTTCTATTTTTCAAAAAATGTTACAGTATAAGTATAACTTTCTTATATATATTTAGATATTTCTTCCTAGGGTCATTGAATCTAAAATTTGTGTAAATCTTCTTTGATACAGAGAAACTCCAGAAATATGGTAGAACACAGCAATAGACTTCAGAACGGAGGCCAAGTGTAAATTTAAACTCTACTGTTTATTAAATTTGTGGCCTTGGGTAAGTTTCCTTAATTCTCCGGCCCAAGTCATTCATCTGTAAACAGTGAGATTCATAGAAATGTCTTCCCACATACTAAGCTGTATTGTGATAAGACAAACTTCTATATTAAAAATGAGCTGTAATTTACTATTTTATTCTGCATGGTCTTCTTATTTTAAATAAAGTGTACATTTCCATTATTGTTTTCTAGTTGAATCCAAACCACTGAATCTTCATCATATCTATAATTTTACTTTTACACCTTCTTGTTAAAATTAGAATACCTTGTTCTCCATCACATATTCCTAGTGTATAGACTATGGAGAACACAGAAAGTTTCTGAAGCTCTTTCCTAATATATTATCATATAAATTACCAGGCATGTCTGTCTCGATTATACTTTCCTCATCAATCCCCCTATCTTTCTCGGTGTCCTGTTTTATAATTTTATCTAGGACTTTTTTCTCACTCTGATTCTAATTTAGATTTGAGTATTATTGATGAGATTGGAAAGTCTCCAGGCAGGCATTTTCTTTCTCGTCCTCGTTAGGAGCTCTCAGGTGCCCTAGCCAAGCACCTATCACTTGGGTATATTCATGGTACAGAAAGCCAAATCACATTATGTGCTGCCAGCCAGCAGTTGAGCCAGAGATACAAGCTCCACAGCATCCCTTATCTTCCAAAGTTCCAACTTGCATTGGAAGCAAAGGTGAAAATGCCACCTGTGTCCCAAGGTTCTCAGCCTGTTTGTGAATTGCCCTCTTCCAGATAATGTTGGTATTCTCATAGATCCACTGTCTGCTTTCCCTTTTTATTCCACACATTCTCAAGTAATTTTATCTAGGCCCATGGCTTTAATCTCATGTTGCTGACTTCCCAAATTCCATCTCCATTACAGTCCCCTTTGCTCAGTTCCAGAATTTCTTACCCAGTTGCCAACAAGACAAGTATATTGGACTTTTCTTCAGTGTCCTGAAACCAGCATACTCAAATCTCATTCATTCCTGTCCTCATCACGTTCCAGGTCAGAGCCCCCAAACCTCTTCTTATTCTAGAAATAGGACATCTAGTTGCATAAACCAGAAGCCAGGATTCATTCCTGACCCTTCTCTCTTTCACTTTCCCTGCATTGAACCTGTATTTTCTGCCCTTTGTTTTCAATTTCACTTTAACAATTTCACTTTAACAATTCAGTTTATTTCTACGTAACAACTCGTAATAAAACAGGTTGGTGTCACAGCAGAGAATGCAGAATAGCCAGTAGTTGAATTCTGCTCAAACTAACTCTAGATAGATATGCTAACAGAAGAAGAACCAGGAAATCCAAGGGATAGGACAGATCCTCAAGTTTTTCTCTGCCTCAGAATTGTCTCAGTAATATGCATTCGCCAACATCTGGAGGACCCAAAGTTAGCTTAGGAGCAGATAATCACAAGGAATCTTTGTCGGAATCACCCTCCAAAACAAGTGCTTGGCAAACTGCTCTATGTGACAGTGCATTATGATAAGAGCAAGTGGCCCTGTTTATGGGAGCTTTTGGTTATTAACCAGTATCTAATCCCTTAAAGATAGATGTCCCTATAAGTGATCGTTGAAGGTGGAAAGTTAGAAGTAAGCAATAGTTTGAATCTATTTTAAGTTTACCCTCAATGAGTTGGAAGTCAATTACGTTTTATTTAGTATTTACCATTTTTCACCAATATATAATTTCAAGCTATAATTTTAGTACTACTTGTTGTTAACTACTTGTTATAGACAAGTAGATAAGTGGTTAAAAACCTAAATAGTATCTCGAAACTAAAAAAGGAGATTTCCTAAGCTAACTGTCAGAAGCTTCCTGGCCATCCGGATATTTTTTAGTGTTGTCCTGTAACATAATCAATCACCAAATTCTCTCAGTTCTGTCATCACATCTCTAGAGTAGATGTAATACATTATTCATTTTTCTGTTTTAGTTTAAGCCTTATTATGATCCAACTCAAATTAGTTGAATAATTTTCTAAATAGCCTTCCTGCTTCTAGTCTGACCATCTGCAAGTCAATTCATTTCAAAGTTTTTCAAGAGGGAAAGCAGTTTACTTAACCATCTCTCCACTCCACACCTCCACCCCATCTCCAACCATTCTAAACCTTGCTCTGCTCTCTAAGATAAAATCTAAATGTATTTGAATGGCTGACAGTGCCTTATCCAGTCAAGCCCTGGCCTATCTTTCTAGTCCCATCTCCTGCCACTACTTCTATTCTCACGTCATCATCCACTCCTCTCCCGCTCCTAGTCCCATACCTCCCCATTCATTCTGCTTAACTCCTGTGTTTCTCCCCAGACTCCAATGAGCCAGTACCTCTCTCAGCTTTCCCTGAACCTCATTAGGAGTCTGCAGAGTTAACTATTCATATTGCTATCCAAGCGCAGAATACTTACCGAATTTCATTACACTTCGATGCTCACTTGGCTCTCTCTTCTACCTGCACAGAGTCTTTTGGGAATGCAGACCATCTTATTCATTCACTGCTCAGCATAATTCCTGTCCCTAGTGGACACGTAATAAATATTAGTTTAATATTCAAGGAACAAATGAATCCTCTGTCCTCATAATATAGTGCTTTATTTTATATTCTGAGACTATGTTTCATAAAATACAGAAATCAATAAATGCTACTCGGATTAAAGTAATAATAATAATAATAATAATAATAATAATAATAAGGTTTCCTTATCTCTGGACCTAAGATGTCAACACTGGTAAAATAAAAGCTATTTTTTCAGATATTAAACTTAGGCTAAAAAAACAGAAAAATCCACTTAATGCAAGCAGCAGCTACTTATCAAAATATAAATAGAGGAATATTATAGAGGAAATAATTCTCTAGTGTGCTTAATTCACCCAAGTCTTAGCAGTTTCTGCTAAGTAAAAGCTATCATGCCCAATGAAGTTTTACATTTCTGTAGAAAACAAAAATTCTTTCCAGATGTTTGCTAAGAATAAAATATCTGTATATATGCATAATTGGTATCAAAAAGCTAGCAACAGCAATTAAAATAGCTTTCTGTGTAATTTCTCAGATATTATGAATACATGGATGAATACACAGGGAAAGAATTAAAGAGCATTACACTTTATCAATGTTCTAAATAATGGAACATGCAGTCTATGTCCTAGGAAATGAAATCTGACTTAAAGAGCAAAATAAAAGTCAAAGAGGTTGAAATAAACAGAATCACTTTCTAAAATTTCATCTCTGTTCTAAATTCTTTATGGAGTTCGCAGTAGGAAAAGCTTAAATATGCAATGAGTATCTTAAAATTCACAGGAAATATCGGTACTTACTTGGATTGGATAGTGAAAGCTAAAAGACAAAGTCAGCTGTATTAGATGACTGGGGAAATATTAGGGCTCTGAAAAAAATTATTTTTACAAACAATTATGTTGTTTATTCTTCTCCTTTTACTAATGTGAACTGTGAAGGAGTATATTTGTTGCTCTTTGAGCCCTTTACAGTTTTTCTTGCATATATCCCCCATTTTTTACTCTATCTTCCTCAGGAGCAGTGACTGGCAGTGGGGGTGGGGGAGATTGCGGCTTTTATCATATGCGCTCCTGAACTACTTCGATAAAAATATCTCTCTAATTTCTCACTTCTAATTCATCTTCTGAATCTAAAGAATGCAGTGCTTTTGAAATATACTTTGTTTCTTCATCCATGTTTCAAATAAGCTATATTACAATGATGTACATTTCTTTTAGTACTTAAATAACTGGAACTTATATGACACTGGGGACAAAACTGATTCATACTGAATTCTGCTATAATAAGAAAATAGTTATGGCAAGTTCCCATCACATTGCAATCTTATATGATGAAATTGTATAAAGAGTATGCCAGAACAGTATGCAGATGAAAATTTTCACATTGCAATCCACATGTGGGACAACCACCTATGGCTTTCATCACTTTCTCTTCATTTAAGCTAACTTTCCTTGCAAACTTCCATTTCCACTAAGGGCAGAGACAGTTTAAATGAGCCAGTTAACGTTAACCTGGTCTCTTCTGGTTAACTGGAGTCCTTTCTTGTGAATGTTCCATCTCATGAACTGCTCCTCACTTTCCTATCCCCACCACTAAAGTAGCTGAGAGCATGTGGCTGCCATTGCAGCCTCAGGGCAGTGAGGATGAAATCTCTATTTCCCAAGATGGGCCCTCAATAACATGGTTTTTCCTACATGTAGTAAGGTCATGAAACACCACGCTTTACAAATCACTTGATGTCATTGTCTCCTTTTTAACTACACTGACTCAGTGACTGGTCAGAACTACTTGAGTAGAGCATGCAGACTGCCTCTGGACTACCAGCTGATGTTACTGGTCCTCAGATGACATATCTACTGATATTGGGAGCAAGAGTTTGAACACGTTTTTATCAATTTCATATTGGGGCAAGATTCAAGGCTGTGATCTATGGGTTTGTACCATTTAACAGGGTATTATCCAGTTCAGGTAGTGCCAGACTCACTTCTGTGGATTACATTCTGGCCATGCGCAGTACAATCAAATATTGGACCTTGAGGGGTTGAGGGGTTGGATAAAATTCTGTCTTTCTCACTACAGAAATTTCATCAGTTTCTTAGTTGATATACCCATTTTCACAGCTGTAAACACCATTGCTATGCTGAAAACTCTAATTTATAACTCTAACCCAGATCTGTCTTCTGAACTCCCAACTCAGCAAATTGCATACTCAATAATTTCATTTGCATGTAATAAGCTCCTCAAACTTAATATGTTGAAAAACAAATTTCTGACCCTCCCCAACAAAATAAAACAAAGTGAAACTAAAACCTGATCCTTCCTAGTCTTCCCATCTTAGAAATGACAACTTTGTTCTTTTATTCATACAAAATTAATGAATTCATCAAGAAGATTGTTATCTTTTATTACCACCCTGGTCCAGATCCGACCTCTCTCTATCCTCCTGTCGCAATCTCCTTTATAATGTTAGGCAGAGGAATCAGCGGATCTTACAGACATAGAGAGGAGAAAGGTGGTCACCAGAGGCCTGCAGAGAGAGAGGAAAGATGGGCAAAGAGAAGATACTGATCAAAGGTTACAAAGATTCAGCTAGACTTGGGGAATAGCTTTGGCTGATCTCTTGCCCCGCATAGTGACTGCCATTAGTCATAATGCATATCTCCAAATTGTTGAAAGAATAAATTTTTAACATTCTCACCCCATTAAAAAAGATACATTGGTGAGGCGATAGGATGTGTTAATTTGAATTTTTCTTAATGTATATGTAAATCAAGATACCACATTGTATACCGTAAATATACATAATTGTTATATGTCAATTTAAAATAAAGTTAAATTTCTTTTAAAAGTATAAATTAGATAACATAATTCAACGCTCACAACCCTTCATTGCTTTCCATGTTACTTATTAAATAGCTCACGTTCTCAAAATAGCCCACAATATCTTAATGATTTCACCAATAAACAAGCTTTTCAGCCACCCTGCCTCTAACTTACTCGTCTCCGTTCACACTGGCCTCCTGGTTGTTACTCTAGCATAGCAAGCACACCTCTGCTCAGGCACCTTATATTTGCTGTTACTTCTCCTGGGACCTCTACACACGTTACCTTTTCAGATAGAACATCCCTGAAGACCCTCTATGAAATTGTGGCCCCATACCTGTATTCTGTCTCTGTAATCTCTCCACAAAATGTGGCAGGTTTACATCATACTGTACCCTTAGTGTCTAGAACAGTGCCAGGTATTGACTGAGAAGACATTCAAACTTTGTTGAATGAGAGAATTCATCTTTTGAGCATGGGGCTCAGCTCTGGTCACTGACTGTAAATTGTATTGCGTGGCTCACAAATTTGAATGGACTTCTAAATTTGGAATAATTTTATGCATGAGCAGATAGAAGGGAACCAAGAGTAACATCTCAAGCTCGCCTATCTTGAAAACTCCCTTTGCCCTTCCTCCTTACTGCCCCATATTGGATGTGGCAATGAAATAGAACACCAGCCTAGTGTTTCTCAACCTCAGCGCTATTGACATTTGGGAACAGATAATTCCTTGTAGTGGGAGATTGTCCTCTGCATTGTTGCTTAGCTGGATCCTTCCCATAGGTCTAATAGGTGCCAGATACTAGTAACAATGCCTACCCCCGCCCCTACTCACATTGTGACAATCAAAAATGTCTCCCGAGCTTATCAAAAGTTCCCTGGAATGGGGAGGGGGAAATTGCCTCTGGCCTAGATCTTGGATGCCTCCTTAGCCTTTGAGGGATGTGAGGATTTCATCAAGAGTTTTATAATTTTGCCTTCACCTACCACACCTTTCTGCCTGAGACTCAGGGAACTGGGAATCTGTCCTCTTAGGGGCTCTGGTTTTATCCACATTCTCATTTCCTCGCCTCTAATTTCCTTGATACAGAAGTCTTTCTACTTTCTCTTCCTATTTGGAAGGACCTTCCCTTTCATCCTCTTACGAGTTGGTTCCAGCAAAAGTTTGGAGTAAAATTCTTTGATCAGAGTTGCCTGAGTCTAGCTCTCAATTTATAAAGAAAGTGTATAGAATTTAGAAAATATTTTGATCTTCCACAGAGACTAGCTTTCCACAGCCTTTTTCATTCAGAGACTCAAAGAAGTCTAATGTGACAGTCAAACCGTCATTTGCCCTCCTGCTAAAGCATGGGAACTCAGTGGGCAATGAATGATGAGTCAGTGGGTGTTACTGTATTAGGAGAATGATAACTGTAACAATTTTTAACTTAATACAATAAAATTTGGTTTACAATCTTCAAGACGTTATAACCATTATATATAATACATGGTAATTTTCAAGTATCTCAAACACACATAGAATTTCATAGAGAGGAATAAATAATTATGCAGAAACACATGGTATAATGATTTCTTTGATTAAGAGGCATTTTTATAGTGATCATCATTATTAAATGAAATAAATATTTGCATGTGGTACAGTATACAATCCTTTCATTATGAAATGTTATTTTAAAAGTATGTATTGGGTCCTGAATCATGATGTTTTAAAATGTTTGATTTTAATGAGTCATTGAATATGTATTAGCTTTTATGAGATGCACATATTTGGAATATGGCTGTATTTGTCAGCATAAGGATGATTTAAATTTTCTTAAAATAGACTATTAGGATGCAGATGTTCTTGCTGACAGGTGCTTCTAAAGCATTAAAAATAGATGTAACCACAGTGCTTTTGAAAATATAATTCTGTTTCCTTCACACCTATTAAGTTGAGCAGGTTTCCTTATTTTTATCAAACATGCATACTAATAAAGTCATCTATCAGTGTTTACATATCTAATAATTGGAAAATTACATTTTTATCTGTAATAAGAAAAAATATAATTTTGTGGAAATGCTATGTTAGCTCTCAAGTAATAAAAGTTGAGCAGGGCCTCAGGGTAACACTGTTTTAAATTAATCTTTTGGTACTATCCTAGAGGTAACATCAAATTATATAGAAATACCTTTAGTGCTAAGACCATGTTTTATTTGTAATATCCCCTTTAAACCTCAAGAAAGACTCCTGATTCTAATCTCATAGTTTAGTGATAAAATGTATATTTACTTTCCCATTTGTGGGATAATTTTCTTAGATTTCCAACATTATTTTTCTAGACTGTGATACACAAAGACTTTAGTACTATTTATTTGACTGCGGGAATGAAAGTAACATCGTTGAGTATCTGCCCTGAGCCAATTACTGTGCTAATGACTTTTCTTTTAGAATATTGTTGCCTCTTTATTCTCTTGATCATTTTAACATTCTTTATTTTGACAGTGGCAGTGGCATTTGATATACTCATATGTTACACAACAAGTAAACATTTCATTTGCTCCCTTCATTTGTTGATTTCATAATTTCATGTTATATGTAGTTGATGTCTTCAGGAAAATTATTGGCTCCTTTATTATTGGTCATAATGGAGTTTTTGACCTTTCATAAGAGAAGTTTAAATAGTGTCTATAGATACTGGGTTAGATAAATCAGCAAAGTTTCATAGAGAAAGAGGGCCTGAACCTTGAAAGTTAATTATGCTTTTAGAAGGCAAAAATGAGCAGGAGGAGTTTTCAGAAGTGCATAGGGAAAATGCAGGTTTCCCTAGGTACTAGTTGTTGGCCAGGTTGGCTGACGTGCATGGCGTCTGTAAGGGAGCAGCGAGTATGGAAAGAGGATGAGGCTGCAACATTGGTGCCTCTCCATTCAGCGAAGGCATTGGAATGCCAAACTAAGAGGTTTGTGATTTTCCTGTAGGTCCTAGAAGGTAAAAAAGTTTGATGAAAATTTTTAGACAGAGAAGAGAAAGTGAGTTTATTATTTCAAGCTGCTATAACAAATTATATTAGACGGGGTGGTTTATAAATGAGAGTCATTTATTTCTCACAGTTATTGAGGCTGAGAGGTCTAAGACCAGGGTGCCAGCGTGGTTGACTTTTTGGTGGTGACCCTCTTTTGGCAAGGAGACTGCAAACTTCTTCTTATATCTTCACATGTCACAGAGTTCAAAGAAGCAAGCTTTCTCAGGATTCTAAGGTCTTAATCCAGTGTGTGAAGGCTCTACCCCCATGATTTCATCTAATCCCTCTTACCTTCCAAAGCCCCTCTCCTAATGGCATCACATAAGCAAGTGGGGTATCAACTTTCGGATTCTTTTTCTTTTCAATAGGTTTTTGGGGAACACGTGGTGTTTGGTGACATGAATAAGTTCTTTAGTGGTGATTTCTGAGATTTTGGTGTACCCACCACCTGAGCAGTGTACACTGTATCCAATGTGTAGTCTTTTATTCCTCACCACCCTCCTACGCTTTCCCCTGAGTCCTCAAAGTCCCTTGTAACATTCTTATGCCTTTGCATCCTCACAGCTTAGCTCCCACTTATAAGTGAGAACATACGATGTTTGGTTTTCCATTCCTGAGTTACTTCACTTAGAATAATTGTCTCCAATTTCATCCGGGTTGCTATGAATGCCATTATTTTATTTTTTATGCCTTTTTTAAAAATAATGTTTTTTAAAACATTATGTTTTATGGCTCAGTCATATTCCATTATATATATACATATACACATATATGTATATGTATACATATATACACACATATACATATATGTATACACATATATGTGTGTATATGTATATATGTTGTATATGTATATGTATATATGTATATGTATATATATGTATATGTATATACATATACATATATGCACACACATATATCACATTTTCTTTACTCTTTGGTGGGCATTTGGTCTGGTTCCATTTTTTTTAATTGTGAATTGTGCTGCTATAAACGTATGTACAAGTATCTATTTTGTATAATGATTATTTTTCCTCTGGGTAGGTACCCAGGGCATGATTACTGGATCAAATTGTGAATCCACCTTTAGTTCTTTAAGGAATCTCCACACTGTTTTTCATAGTAGTTATCCTAGTTTTCATTCCCAACAGCAATGTAAAAGTGTTCCCTTTTCACCACATCCATGCCAACATCTATGATTTTCTTTTAATTTTTTTTGTTATGGCCATTCTTGCAGGAGTAAGATGGTATCACATTGTGGTTTTGATTTACATTTCCCTGATCATTAGTGATGTTGAGTATTTTTTCATGTTTGTTGGCTACTAGTATATCTTCCTTTGAGTTCCTTGGCTGTCCTGTGGAGCCTGTAGCAGCTGTCCGCCTCTTTCAAAGGGTCTGTGGATTCTTTTGGCTTTCCTGGCATGTTCCTGCAGTAGTTCTTGGAGCAACAGTTCACAATGTGGGTCTCCACATGCTGCTCTGTCCATCTCAGTGGGAGCTGCAAGTTGGTCCTTCCTCCTGTCTGCCGATTTTCCTCCATTCTTAACATACGGATTCTGAGGAAATGACAAACATCTAATAGATAATAAGATTTAATGGAATCATGATGTTATGAGCAGATAGAAAAGCCTGACAAAGGGAAATATTACTAAGAGAGTACATCTCAAATGTCACCATAAAAAATGTCAAATACTGGCTGGGCATGGTGGCTCACTCCTGTAAGCCCAGCACTTTGGGAGGCCGAGGCAGTCAGATCACCTGAGGTCAGGAGTTCAAGACCAGCCTGGGCAACGTGGTGAAACTCTGTCTCTACTAAAAATATAGTAATTAGTCGGACATGGTGGCAGGTGCCTATAATCTCAGCTACTCAGGAGGTTAAGGCAGGAGAATCACTTGAAACTGGAAGGTAGAGGTTGCAGTGAGCCGAGATCCCACGCCATTGCACTCCAGCCTGGATGCCAAGAATGAAACCCCATAGAAAAAAAAAAGTCAAACACGGGAGGTGATAAATGGGTTAATTACCTTGATCTAATCATGCCATATTGTATTGAAAAATAATAACATCACTTTGTGTTCCATAAACATACACAACTATAATTTGTCCATATGTAATTAAAAAAGAAAAAGTGATTTCTAGAAGATGTTTGGAAGGAAATTAGAGGGTAAATCATATTTACTATGTCTTTAATAACTTCACACTATAGTCCTTTCATGTTTTAAAAACTGTAATAAAAATAAAAAGTATAATTCTGTACTTAAATTGTTTCCTTGAACATAAGCGTTGTGGATTTTATTTAATCTTTCACTTTGGAAATGCCTTTGCAGACTACATTTTGTTTAGGTGCATAAGTTGTAAGCCTGAAAAAAGTTTTCTTTTTTCTAATTTTGCACAAAAGTGACATATATGCTAGCTGCTGCAGCTCAGAGCAAAGAAAACAGATAATAGACACAGGAACCAGTAAAACAATGCTTTCAGAGAACAGTGCTATAAAGAAAATAAATTAAGATAATAAATGGTACAGTATATTTTAGGGCAATGGTATGTAATTAATAAAAAATAGACATTCCACTGAAGCTCAAATGGCTACATGTTGTATGATTCCATGAATATATCTTCTAGAAAAGGAAAAATTATAAGAATAGAAAACAGATCATTGGTTTCCTGGGACATGCAGCAGCAGAAGAGGTTGACTACCAAGAGGCACAGTGAGGTTTTGTGGGGGATTAGACTGTTCTATGTCTTGATTGTGGTGGTAATTATATTATGTGTTTCTCAAAACTTGCAGAATTGCGACATAAATAGGGTACATTTTTACCATAAATAGATTAGGGATAAAAACAAACGAAAAGGAAAACAATGTCCTGAGAACAGGATATATGAGTTGAGACGGGAACGATGAATCCCAGGAGATGGATCTGCAAGTGAAAACTAAGCCAGAACATCCTTGGCTTGTTTGAGAAACAGGAAGGCAAGGGTTTTGTATTAGTTCTCATGCGGCTAATAAAGATGTACCCAAGACTGGGTAATTTGTTTTAAAATAGAGGTTTAATCGACTCACAGTTTCACGTAGCTGGGGAGGCCTCACAATCGTGGTGGAAGGCAAAGGAGGAACAGAGTCACGTTTTACTGGGGGGCAAGCAAGAGAGCTTGTGCAGGGGAATTCCCATTTATTAAATAATCAAATCTCGTGAGACTTATTCAGTACCACGAGAACAGTATGGGGGAAATCACCTCACGATTCAATTGTCTCCACCTGGCCCCACCCATGACATGTGGGGATTGTTGCAAGTCAAGATGAGATTTGAGTGGGGACACAGCCAAACCATATCAGGTGGCTTGAGTCTCCTAAGGAAAGCAAAGGTGGGAAATAATGGGATCAGGTAGCAAATGGAAACTGAACACAAAGACATGGTACTGTGCCTGAAAGAAGCCTCTGTGAATTTTCTGCTAATGTAGAAGGTCATTCTAGGTCCTAGACAGCCTTGAATCTAGGGGAAGAAACAGATAACAGAAACTAGATAAATGGAGTAAAGAAAAACATCAGTTGAATATAAATCCTTCCTCCTATGGATGCCACTGCCATCCATAATAGAAAATTTCATCTCATTGTATGCTTTCAAAATGATAGATATCATGTCGGACCCACTCAGTAATAATGCCAGTAGTCTGTTTATATGACATGCGCAATCATTTTAAAATCATACACACACACACACACACACACATATATATAACAACGTATCTGTTTAAACTTAAAAATAATATTGAGATACATTAATTGTACATTTCTGTCCTTTAATTCCTTCACATGTTATATGCTATGGGCAAAGAAAACTTAATAAAGGAAAACAAAAACAAAAACAAAAACACTACTTTCAGCCTTTTCAGTTTTTCTCTTAGGACAAAATTGATTTTGCTTTTATGGACATTGTATAGATTGTGTCAAATTTGCATAGTAATTCTAAGCCTTTCCAGTTAATTGAGTCTTACATGCAATACAAAAAAGTCCCGCATGTCCTGAACGTAGTGATAAGCCAAGTCATTTAAGTGACCACCTGCACTCCTGTATCAATATATATAGTTGTTTTGGGTGGTTAATCAATCACTGTTTTTTTTTAAAAAAAAAAAAAAGATAAAAAAGAAAACATAATGATAAATATCCTAAAGACCTATGAATAGGTGAGAGTTGAAGAGAGGCAGTATGGAATTGTGATGTATAGTGAGAATTCTAAAGTTAGAAAAACAGGATTCAGCTTTCATATGCCACATATTAACTCTGTGATTGTAAAAATGTTACTTAATTCCTCTGATTCTAATTTCTCATTTGTAAATTGGAAGTAATAATAAAAATATAGGGTTTCTTTTTGAAAATAAAATGAGATGCAGCATTTAACACATTGCCTGGAACATGTTAAATGTTAGTTCCTATTAGTGCAGCACATTGAGATAACTCATTAAAATATATCTAATATTTTTTACTCCATGGTAAATGGGTGGAAAAAAAAAGATGGGCATATAAAAATTTTTATTTCTTAAGTGTATTACTAGAGTAATGATCACAGGAATGCATGCTTGACAACATAAGGGAAAAATGTTTTCAGTCACTTTTTAAGATAGCATAGCGATGCATAAGGATCTAGAAAAGTCATGGAGACCAGGGCTCAAATTCCAACCTTGACTCTTTTGGCTGGGTGATCTGGGGCAAGTTGCTTAATCTTTTAAAGCTCAGTTCCCTCTCTGTGTTTTAGGAATAACAAAAGTACTTTCCTTAAAGGACGGTTGTTGAGAATTCAAAGACAAGATGTTTAGCAAAGTGTCTGGTACATTGGCAAGGTTTAGGAAATACAGGGATCCGCAGAACATGCTGGTGTGCATGAAGGTAACATTTACTTAACATATGTTCACTGAATATTTACTATGTATGAGGCACTGTGACGAAGTTTGTAAGAAATATCAAGATGCACAAGACATCGTCTTTGCTATTATACAGCATTTACTACTTTAGAAATTCATCTTCCTGGGAGGAGAGATTGGGTTTCATTCTCTGTATTCTCATTCCTTGGCACAGTCACTAGCATATAATATGTGCTTAGCAACATTTTTAGATTGAGTAACTGTAATGATAAATACACATACCTCTTTTCTAATGAAAACAGTTTGGGGAAATAAAAATTGAATTCCCTTCAAGGGAGAAAGAGATCTAACTCTTTAGTGGCTGTTTTACCTGCTTCCAACAGTATTATGTTTTGGCTGCTTTTATTTGTTGTCCACTACTCCTGGTGGATTTTGCTCTTGTTATTATCACATTGGTCATTATAATTACTTCTGACCCAACTACAAATAGGTCCTCTAATTTGATCAAGATCTCTCTCCATCTTTAAGCACCAAGCTCATTTATTTAGTATATTGGCTTTCAAAGTGTAGTGCCTGGATGCACAGCATCAGTATCACCTGGGACTTGTTAGAATTGAATATTCCTGGGGCATATCCCAGATTACTGAGTCAGAAACTCATGAGGTGGGTTGCAGAATCTGTATTTTAATGAGCCTTCCCAGCGATCCTGATGCACTCAAACATTTAAGAACTGCTTTCATAGCTTTTCCAAACTGTTGTCTATCTCTTAAGTTATATTTTTTTTCTTCTGCTGCGGTTCTTGGAATAAATTATAGAACTTGAGGTGAATGAATTCTTGTAACTGAACTGAACAATGACATCCCTGCCATGTTCTGTCCCAATAGTGGGTTCCACAGAGTGCCATGCTGACACTCTTGCCTTGTCAGCTCTCTTGTCTCTAGATCCGTTCTTGACCTTTCCAAGTTATCATCTATAAAAAGTAGATTTTTACCGGGGCCTATCATGGTGAGGGGGTAGGGGGTAGGGATTGCATTGGGAGTTATACCTGATGTAAATGACGAGTTGATGGGTGTTGATGAGTTGATGGGTGCAGCACACCAACATGGCACAAGTATACATATGTAACAAACCTGCACGTTATGCACATGTACCCTAGAACTTAAAGTATAATAATAATAATAATAAAAAGAAAATGTTGGATTAAAAATAAATATTCATTTGCGGAAAAAAAAGAAATTTATAAATCAAACCTGATAAAAATGAAACCTTTCTAAATTTCTTCTTAGGCATAGTTTCCCATGCAAAGCTAATTGAAGACACAATCAATGCTATCCATATACAGGCATACCTTGGAGATATTGCTGGTTTGTTTCCAGATCACTGCAATAAAGCTAATATTGCAATTAAAAAAATTATCTTTAAGAGAGTTGATTCTGGTGTCTAGAGGTCTAATTCTGCACCACAAATTCGTTTCACGGTCTGGTGGCTTAAAGAGTCTTAATGCTGTTGGACTCTGTTACGTTATTCCATTCACTGAGATAGACATGGAATCCCTACAGCCTCCCTCTCTGTATTCACAAATCACAAAGTATTTAGTAATATATGGTAGATTTATAATGTTCGTAACAATTAGTCAATGTGAGACATTCAGCAGCCAGAGTTCACTTTCCCTGGGAAGTGAGTAAAGGAGACATCATGGAGATGTCATCACACTTTCCTTGAAAGACCTTTGAGGGCCAGTCACTATTACTAAAGAAAAAAGTATAAGGTGATAAATAGAGGAATAGTGAGATAAATGTATCACTCTGTACTCAGAAGAGTAGGAAGTCAGATGATCTTACCTATTTGACCTGACACAAGTTTTCGAAAAAAAATTCTAATCTTAGTTATAGTTTTCATTTAAAGATCTGAAGGGTTTTTCGTTTGTTCATTTGTTTTTGTTTTTTTGTATTTGTGCTTAAGCTGTTAAAAGCTCATCAATGCAAACTATTTTATAAATCTTTTGATTCATAGGAGTTTCAACCCATAACACTGAAAGAAAATATTGGCATGTCAAGAATTGTGATTCCATGCAGGAATAGAATGTCATGCAAAAAAATTAAAAATATATTTTCTGATTAATATGCCATATTCTTATTTTCCTGGACCTTCAAATATCATAAGAATTGCTACAGATCAGTCTCACACACCACTCTTTGGATAGTTGTAAGTTCTAGTATAAGTACATAGTGCTGATCCATTTACAATTTGTCTGTTTTACACAGAGAATATAATAATATATGCACCCATATTGAGTTCTCTTACTTTTTTTTCTGAAAATAATGAGTACATCTACTGTTGAAGCAAATGCAAAGATTAATCACTTGTAATTTTCCCATCATATATATAAAGCGCACCTTTATTTCTGGCTTTCAGAAAAAGTACATTTCAAACTGAGTTTCAATAAATACATATTATCAAAGTTAAGCATGAGAATGAATTTACTTTCATTAACAATCAATGTTGAACATTATTAAGAAGAGCAAGGTGAAAAAATGTAGGAGAGACATCCAAATAGTCAAATGATCTATTGTTATGAATTTACCTACGTCAAATTGATCATTTGTTAATTATGTTGTTATATTAATTATGTCGTTAATTTGATCATTAGTGAGGTAGGAAGATCGAGTAGTTAAGGAAGGCGGGGATGCTAACTGGCCTCGCTGTGTAGTATGTCACAAGGAAAACTAGTCTCAGACCGAATAACATTAAAAGTAGGCATCACAAGTGTGATACACTCTCTGAGCTCTAGTAAATTCCAGATCCTGTTCTTTTTGGTGCTCTGACCACACCTTGAATGTTTACTTGAGATATAATTCATAATATTGTAGCAGCAACATTCAGCTAACCTTTTGGTCAAAATCAGGGCACATACAAAATCTCCAAATAAGTTTCCAAATACATTGACAATTCAGTTCTCAATGTTAAGGTGACAGTCCAAAGGGCTATACGTTATTGAGTTCTCTAGGTCCCTCTACTGTATTCTTTTGGGCAGGAGCAATTGTATGGAACTTCTATCTTGTCCAGAACAGAAGACCAGCCATTTCACTATTCATTTGGAAAGAATGCTTATGTTATTTATCAAGCCCCTAGCCTTGATTGGAGATAATAATACTCAGATTTTTACAGTAGCTGACTCTGGCACATGGCCTGTGGATTACAATTTAGTTGCTAGCTAACTAATCTTTCAGAATATTTTATAGTTAAATAACTAACCATGAATTCTTATATTTCTGATTAGTCCATTTCAAATTGTATATTAAAACCAATCTCTGCTGTGTACATTTGTGAGTGTGTGTGATTTATTGACAATATAATAGGAATTTTAACTTTCTTGAAAAGGATTCTCTTCTCCTCTAACAGCATTCTTCTTTAGACTGTTTTTAGCTGTCACTACGTTGTGTAGAAAAATTTACTCTGATATTTGTTGATAATTCCAACTGAGTTTATGTCTGAATTTGAACATTTTAAACTTTTCTATGAATTAGACTGTGAGTTTCCTAGGTAGTAAGCTTTTGTGCACTTATCATGATGCCTGACAAATTACAGATCCTCAATAAATAGTTGTGGAATGAATGAATGAGTTCTTGAAAGGTGCTCCTTCCACAATTTTAGTACTCAAGTCTATTACCCGGGCTTATGCTCTCTGAAATATTTTGTAACTTTTGAATTTTATCTAACAAAACAATTTTTAAAACAGTCAAAACATTTAAATGGCTTTTGTTACAGTAGGAATGATATAAAGTCTATGAATTAAATTTCACCTAAATATAAATATTACAAAGTTGTAAGGGAGCTCTTCTAGAACAAAACCAAAGAAAAAAGTAGTTTATCTGTATAGAATCTAAAAATATGCAAGTCACTTTTATTGTTTGGAGATAAATACATTATCAAAAAATGTGATACATTTTAGAGCTTCTGTTGCTCAATGGATATGGGAATAAAATAAGAAAACACAAATAACTTTGATTCAGCCTTGAAAATTCTTCTTGAACCCCGAAGCCACATGTTTCCACTAACAAGAAGAAATCCTTGACAGAAACTTTCAGCAAAAAGAATGTTGACAGAAGAGCTTTGGGTTAGTCCTGGGTCTTTGCTTAATGAGATAAAGAAGCAATCTTGACAGACCACTTACTGTAAAATTCCAAAGTCTTTCTCTTTTTATGTCATCAAAACTTTAATTTTCTAAATCTGTTTACTGGGAAGGGCAAAGAGTTCTCCTGTAAGACTTAGATGTGTATTTTAAGTTCCAAGAACTGATGAGTTATAACCTTGAAACTGGGAAAGATTTCACATTTCTTAAAATGCGTTGTAGAAAACTGGTTTTTAGTCTCTTAAAGTTGAAAACTGTATTTGTTGAAACAGGTTGGTTTTCCTTACCATCTTGTGGCAATTAATAATCGACCATGACCTGGTGATCTAGCTATGATTAAGTAAATCTGATGAAAAGAGTCTGCAGTTTCTCCAGAATTAAAAATATATATAATGATATTTCCCTTGAAAAACTTATTTTGTAAGTGAAAACAGTGTCCAATAGATTCACTTTAAAACATAATGTAAGATCTTTTTGTGTAAGTACAATATACAATTTGTATAAAGATATACAATATTACTCCTGGAATAATAGCATGCATGCACTGCCTTTTTTTCCATTAAGGTAGCACGTTTGTATGATTTTTATAAAAGAAATTGTTTTAAAATATCTACTGCTAAAAACACCATTACCGTACTTGGTCCTATCCCTGATCACCAGTCTCTGGAAGCAATCACTTTCACTTTAACTGTGGGTGTGTGTCTGTGTGTGTGTGTGTGTCTTTGTGTGTGTGTGTCTGTGTGTTTGTGTCTGTGTGTTTAATGAATGTAACCATATTTATAAACAATTGACTATTTGTGTTTTTTTCATTTTTCAGTTTAAAGTATTTTTTCCCTGGCTTCCTTTGATATCCTCTTTCCACAAAACATTTAAATATGTCAAATGTTTGTAATTTGTGAATTTGACCATTTTTTTTTTACATCTGACCCACATGGTTTGAAAATCATTACATTTTCTTTATAAAAATACTGTTTTCTTCCTGGAATTAATATTTATATTATTTTTTATTTGTTTAGTTTTCTATGTAGTAACTATTTTTAATTTGTTCCCAAACTTGTCAACAAAGTTTAAGTCTCTTTCAGAATAATCAAATTTATCAAGTAAGTCATCAGTTCACTCTTTCTCTCCGTCTGTGTGTGTGTGTGTGTGTGTGTGTTTGCATGTGTGTATGTATATATGTATATGTCTTGAGCACTTTTTTCAGAGAATTTCACAGATGTAAATGGAATATCAGTACATATCTATATCTCTTTATATGTTTCTGGAGAGACAGAGTGTATGTGTATATATATGTATATATAGTTATAGTGTATATATGTGTGTGTGTGTATATATATAGAGAGAGAATTATATATAGTGTGTGTATATATACACATATAATTTTCCTTATAAAATATCCCTTCTGTAGTCCTCCATCCTCCTGTTTCTACCTGGACTCTCTACTGCCTGGGCTGGCTACTCCTGGGATTTCTCTTTGTCATTGTCCTGATTATGGGAGGCTAAGCAAAAGTCATAGATGCTTTGTAAAACAATGACCAGTGTAAATAAAATGTATACAAGTGTCCACAATTTCTAATGGGTGAATAGTATTCAACTGTATTGTTTTGCCATAAATTTTGTAATAAAATCCCTGTAATTAGCATTTAAGTTCCTCTTTACTTACTAACATTTCTCTAAACAATCTTGCATAAAATTTATTTGTGTAATTTTCTAAGCACTGTGGATATGGATATGTTTCTATAGCAAAATTTTAATGTTGGTCGTTCTGGGTGATGTGTTCATAGGTTATTTTAATAATAAAATTTGTTCAATTCAAATGTTCAATAATGGACATGTATTCACATTTATAATTTTGAAAAGAAAAGAAAAATGGACAATGCTATTTTTATACTATTTTAAGCTCCCCAGTGGCAGACATTATTTTCTCTGACTCATGACCAAGTCAAGTTCAGTGCTGGAAAGAGGGGACTTATATTAAATATATAATCAATTATTTCCAGGCCCTGCCTCTTGTTGGATAAGGGTAGACACTGTGACATCAGAGATCACAGTGCTTTGGACCAAACAAATGCCATGTAAACAGTGACCGTGACCCTTTATGATCACTGTCTTCCTGGAATTTGACAAACTCAGAGAAAAGTTTATAGGAATCTGTAGACTAAATAGTCCATTTGCTATTGTGACATTGATGATGAAACCTTTAAGAAACTTTTGATTTAAAATGTGTTCATGACCTTGTGTTCATAGTTTCACAACTGAGAAGGGTCCCTTCACGTTCTTGTAAGTGTGCACTCATTGGAAAGTTTAAGGTAAAGCTAATCAGGGAAGTTTCTCCTCAGAAGAAGACGGCATCCTTGATATGAACAGCTTTTCCCAAGATCATGAATCAAGACTTCTCTACTGTCTTGAGACTCTTATCTTTGAGTAATGTATTCCTTTGTTTAGGCTTCTATGAGCAATAGAAATGAAAAGAGGTTTTCTGTGTGCACTTACTGGGTATACTTTCACTTGTGAAGGATTTTGCAGCCAGCCTTATACATAGATAACCTTATACTTTGATAGATAAAAGATGAAAGCCCAGTGTAGGTGAGAAACTTAAATGGTACATACGTTGCCTCATAATCAATCAGAAACAGAGCATTTGTTCACTCCCTTTAACCCACACCATGGGTTAAAGAGAACATCGCTAGGAGGCCTTCACTCTTTTAGAAGTGCATCATTTGTTAGATCCTTTTTCCTTGGTTTGGAGTAAAAGAAGCAATGATTAGAAATGCATCCTCATGAAGGGTCTATAGTAAACTCTACTGTAAAGGCTATAATTACACAACAGACTTTAAATTCTCTTGTGAAAGTTATGCTAAATAATCGAATTGCTCTAGATTACTGACTGGCTAAACAGAAGTATCTGTGCAGCTGCTGGCACTTATGTCCTGTGGAGAAAGCATCGGGTATTACAGATACTCAGTTGTAGGGGATTAAGGAGAAGACCACTTAATCAAGCAAGTAAACTCTTTAGCTCCTTCTTTGATCTATTTGATTTTAAGTGGTTTGGTTTATGGAGACCCTGGTAGGGACCATACTTTCAATTCTTGGTGTTATCCTCCCAATAGTCATAATAGAAGTCTCCCCAGTGTGCTGTATTCTCTCAAAGGTTTTAAATGTTTGCATTCAGACATCTCCAGAATGTCAAGTAGTCTCTCTTCAATAGGAATCACAAGAGCTGAAAGAAATATGCAACCACAAGGAAACCATAACCTATGAATGGGGTGCTAAGACCAGAATGCCAAAGTGATGGTAACTGAGAGTAGCACTAAAGTCCTAAGTTTTGGTCACACTCTCACCTAAGTGAGAACCTGACCAAAAAGGGGGTATGTTGTAAACAAAATTATGGGAGGCTATTGTTTGGACTGAGCTCATGTACTAGGCACCAACAGACCAAACTGCACAAAAATGGAGTCACTTATGCTAAATGTGACATAATCAAACTAAGACTTTTAAGGAAACACATAGATCCTAGAACAGAGAAGGTTTTGTTTTTCTCCTGCAAACAGGACGTTTCAATATAAGGAGCTACCCTCTACTCAGTCCTCATTCCCAACTTGCAAAACCCACTGTTCTACTCTTTTCCAGTGCTTTTCAAGACCAAATAGGTACATTTACGATGATGATCGTGACATCAATGACTAAAGTTTTGGCTAATCTCTCAAAATTGAGGAAATGACCAAAAGGGAGAAATTGTTAAAGTGAACTAACTATGGCCTAAGAAGGACTCTTTACTTCTATATTTGATTCCTCGTGGACGAACCATAACCTAACTTAATAGGTAGACAAGATTGAAAACCTAACTTAGAAGTATGGGATTGTAACAATATCTGAGTCTTGGCGAATCTCGGCAGCCATACTTCAACCACTCATAGACTGCTGAGTGTTCAAACTTTGTTCAAAGAGGGCAAACACTAATCTGTAACCAATTCCGTTGTTTCCATTCCTCACTTCCCATTTCTGTAGGTCACTTCCCTTTTTGTGTCTATAAATCTTCTTCTACCACGTGGCTGTACTGGAGTCCCCGTAAACCTACTGTGATTCTGGAGGCTTCCTGATTCACAAATCTTTCATTGCTTCATTAAACTCCTTTAAATTTAAATTAAAATAAAATGTGTTGATGAGCATCAGTTCTAGGTTGGTTTTGGCAGTTTTGTAAGATCGATAAAAGCTTCATTTAATTTCTTTAAAAACAGTGTTTAGGAATACCCTAAAGTATGTTCTCATATCAAGGGATTTAAAAAGTGAAAACCAGCCAGGTGTGGTGGCTCAAGACTGTAATCTCAGCACTTTGGGAGGCCGAGGCAGGTGGATCATGAGGTCAGGAGATTGAGACCATCCTGGGTAACACAGTGAAATCCTGTCTCTACTAAAAAAAATAGAAAAAATTAGCCGGGTATGGTGGTGGGCGCTTGTAGTCCCGGGAGGTGGAGGTTGCAGTGAGCTGGATCACGCCACTACACTCCAGCCTGGGCGACAGAGTGAGACTCTGTCTTAAAAAAAAAAAAAAAAAAGTGAAAACCAACTGTTAATACTTGTATACTTTCAAACTGATGAATATTTTAAAGTTTAAGTTGTTCTCACAAGAGTTAACTCCAGGAGTTCTTTGTTTCTATTAAGAAGAGGAAACCTTGTTATGGGTAGTGCTTTTCTCACAAGCTTTTCTCATAGCTGCACTTGCCTGAAATTACGTGGTTCATTTTGGTTTATAAAAAGTGACTGGGACAAGGCTGCAAAGGTTGGTAGTAAAGTACATCACACCTGCCCTAGAGACTTCCATTGGCTCTTGCTCTTACTTTAATTTTATTTTAAAAAATGCACACATAAGAGAGATGGTGTTGAATATATTGTAATTATAAATAATGTCAACCTAAAATAATAACAAAGGGTTAGAATCTAGTTTAAAGAGAGTTTATTCAAGCACAGAGTTTGAAGACAGCCACTTGGGAAATACAGGTTCCAAGGACTAGAAATCAGGGTTCCGAAGGTAGAAGCTTAGGGTTGTTTATAGAGATAAAGTTTAAGGAAGCTAAAAAGAATTTCAACATCTTTCTATACAAAGCTGGATGCATATTTACAATGATCTGATTAGTTGAGACTGTAGTTTTCTTTCTGGAAGGGTACATTTAACATTCCACCCTGAAAATGTAACAGTCATGAGGTCTTTTGTACCATGTGGTCTGAGTTAGGTACATGACAATAAAGGACATAGTTAATCTATAACAAAGATCAGTGAATTGAAGGGGTAAGATGTCTGATCTCTAGTCTCCCCTAGTCATTCACAGACCAAGAACAATGATGAAGAGAGTAAATCTATAATCTAAGAAGCAGAACTTGCACACGTGCTATGTGTCTCATCTCCAAAGCTTAACTTTCCCCTTAGCATAATAAAGTAAGAGGGTCCTGAAATTTTATTTTATTTTACAATCCACAGATAAGTATAGATACAACACTTTATGTGTGTTTATATATAAATAAATATATATTTACATATATAATATATAATACAAGTAGTTTTATATATAATATATATACATATATACATATCTGTGTATACTTGTATATGTGTGTGTATATATATATTATATGTAAAACTATTTCTTTTGTATATTGTATTGTGCTTCTAAGAATGGCATCACTGCAAAAACAAATCCCTCCACTCCACCTCCATGTTATAATGAATCATTTCTCATTAATGCTAGATCACGTATTAATTTAAATGTTAGATTCTGTTTAGGGTATTACATTTATAATTTTATTCTGATCTCCATGTAAAAATATTTCATTAAAATATTCTAAAGCGTTTTTGAAATGTCTTGCCATTCTTATTATTGTGTATATTCCTTATTAGTCCATCAGCTTCTCGAGGGACAAAAAATTACGTAATTCATTTTTATTTTGTGTGCTCAAATCTATTGTCTTATTCCTCATTCAACAAATATTTATTGAGTTTACTATATACCACGCCAAGCATTAGATATTGGTAGTCCCAGAAATCTAACAATCCTGATGAATTGAGTGATTATTGAAAGTGAATTTACAAATTCATCATCCTTCTATGTAAGTTTTAGTGCAGAAAGACATTGCCAATGCAGGCTAGCCTTTACTTTAGGACAAATGGAAACCTGACATTTACAAGAAAATATAAATTCAAAATGTATCTAGGAGGAAAAATATTTATCACTGACAACCCAGGAAAAAATAGAAAACTTAACAAATGCTAGGTATTGACCAAAGAAGAAACACATGATAAACTATAAGTCTACCCCCAAATGAGAAAAAATGCATGTTTTCTTCTACATAAAACAGCATTAGTAGCTCTAAGCAAGCAGCAGTCTACAATGTTGTTTCTTGCTCTGTAGTATAGTTCAGCAACTCACAATAGGAGTTTGTTTTGAATTCTTCTGTGTGGCTTGTTTTCCACTTGGGGAATCTATTTCTTATCCATTTGTCCACATCTATAACTAGCAGATAAAGAATTCAGTATAGCAAATGTGCCTACAGTAAATTCAAAATTGTCTCTCATCCATTTGTGAGCAACACATAAATGAAGGCGACGTTAAAACTTCGGGGTTTTTTTATTTTTACTTCCTTCTCTGAAATATCTTTTCCAGCAAAATAAATGGTTTGAAATGATTATCTATTCAGAAGCACTGTAATAGCTGTGGGAATGTGATTGCCATTTACCTTTCAGGATTTTACCATTCCCAAGAGAAGAAGAAATTTTTTGATTTCTTGATACTCTCTTTCGTCATTATACTTCATTCTTAACCCCTCAGCTTTTTAATTTGCCTGTAATAGATGGGGCTCAGTGTCTCAAGAACATCACAATTTTACAGTTTTAGAAACTAGACTTAGTAGACAAAAATGTTTCCTTTTGAGCAAAGACTTAGTGGTTTTAGCCGCTACAAAAAAACTAAAGCAATAAAATGGAAATGTAAGGGAAGACAAAATGCATTAAAGGTTATATTTTTCAATATTTGAATTTCTTTCTTAGCACAAATGAGACTTTTTTTTTTCAGTTTTTTACATTTTACTTTTGACTGCTTTGAACAGTGCCGGCTTGCCGAAGTCTCACTGGACTAATGCTTACAGCAGACTTCAACACATTGCCAAATTAACCCTGAGATCTGGTTTACACTATGGAAAAGAGTGTTTTGGCACAATTGACAATTTAGAAAGCATGAAAGGAGTAGCAGAACTTATTGCCATATGGTTAGAATTTTACCTCTGTACTGCCTATATTTTTAAAAATTTAATATTTCATTGATGTCATGAAAAACATTCTCATGTGTCATATTTTGGTCCCTTTCTTTTATTTTTTTATTTCTGTTTATTTATGTATTTTTTGAGATGGGGTCTTGCTCTGTCATCAGGCTGGAGTGCCGTGACATGATTTGAGCTCACTGCAACATCCACCTCCCGAGTTCAAGTGATTCTCCTGCTTCAGCCTCCCGAGTAGCTGGGATTACAGGTGCCTACCACCACGTCCGGCTAATTGTTTGTATTTTAGTAGAGACAGGGTTTCACCATGTTGTCCAGGATGATCTTGATCTCCTGACCTCATCATCCACCTGCCTCAGCCTCCTAAAGTGCTGGGATTACAGGCGTGAGCCACCACGCCCGGCCCCTTATTTTTTTTTTTAACAGAGTGTTAAAGGTGGAGTGTAGAAAGTCTTAATAAATTATGTGTTTGCATGTGTGTGTGTATTACTGTATTACAGATGCAGTGATAAGAAGCCATTCTTATGATACCTTGTTGGCCAAACTGGGTTGAAATTGAATTTAAGCTCCACAGAGATTGTGACTACACATTAGTGTAGTAAATATATATATATACACACACACACACACTACTCTCTATATATAGATATATATATATATACAGTTGCTATCTATATACAGTTGTTATATAGAGAGAGAGATAGAGAGAGAGAGTGTGTGTGTGTTGTTATATTATCTGGCTAAATGGGCCCCTTTGTAATTATATAATTACCATCTTTGTCTCTTTTTACAGCTTTTGAATTAAATTATATTTTATCTGGTTTAATTGTAGCTATTCTTGCTCTTTTTTTTTTTTTTTTTTTGATGGAGTCTTTGTCGCCCAGGCTGGAGTGCAGGTGGCGCAATCTTGGCTCACTGCAAGCTCCGCCTCTGGGGTTCACGCCATTCTCCTGCCTCAGCCTCCCGAGAAGCTGGGACTACAGGCGCCACCACCACGCCTGGCTGATTTTTGTATTGCTCTTTTTTAAAGTTTCTATTTGCATGAGACATCTTTTTCCATTTCTATACTATAGTTAGATCCTATTTTTTTTAAACCATTCAGCCACTTCTCATCTTTTGGTTGGATAATTTAATTTACATTCAAAGTAATTATTGGCAGGTAAGGACTTACTACACTATATTATTCATTGCTTCCTAGTTGTTTTGAAGATTCTATCTTCTTCTCTTACTGTCTTCTTTGTGGTGATTTTCTCTAGTGGTACATTTATTTTGTTGCTTTTTATTTTTAGTGTATCAAAGTTATTTGCTTTGTGATTATCATGAAGCTTGCAAAAGTCATCTTACAGTTATAACAGGATATTTTAAGCAAAAGCAACTTATCTTTGATCATAAAAAAGCAACTCTACACTTTAACTCTACTTCCCCTCTACATTTCAATTTTTGATGTCACAAGTTTTATCATTTTAGATTGGATAATCCTTAACAAATTACTGTAGTGATTAGTAATTTAACAGTTTTGTCTTTTAACCTTCATACTAATGATATATGTGATTTACACACCACCATTATAGTATGAGGATATTCTGAACTTTACTTTGTATTTTCTCTTACCAGTGAGTTTTATTCTTTCAGATGTTTTTGTGTTAATCTTAGTGTCTTGTTCTTTCAACTCGTAGAACCCTCTTTATCATTTCTTATAGCACAGGTTTGGTGGTGATGAGTTCCCTCAGCTTTGTTTGTCTGGAAAAGTCTTTGTCTCTCTTTTATTTCTGAAGAACAGTTTTCCTGGGTACACTACTCTTGGTCGGCAGATTTTTTTTTTTCTTCAGCATGTTGGATTTATTATCCAAATCTTTTCTGGACTGTAAGGTTTCTGCTGAGAATGTCTCCTGCTAGGTATATTGGAACTTCCTTATATGTTATTTGCTGCTTTAGTCTTGCTGTTTTCAGAATTCTCTCTTTGTCTTCAATTTTTGATAGTTTGATTTTAATATGTCTTGGGGTATTCTTATTTGTATAGAATCTGATTGAAGAATTTTGACCTTCCTGTACCTGGATATTTTTATCTTTCCCTGAGTTTGGTAATTTTTCTTCTACTATTTCTTTAAATATGCTTTCTATTATTTTTTTATTTCTCTTTCCCTTATTTAACTTCTATAACTCATATAGTTGCTTTTTTGATGTTGTCTCATAATTCTTATGCACATTGGAATGGAATGGAAAAATACCTTCAAAATTCTATGAAGAAAAAATACTGATGTAAAATTCTCTACATAACTACACTATCAGTGAAACAGTGGGCTAGATGAACAGATTTATATATCCTGGGACAAAAAAGAAAAATCAACTTTACTCACTTACTCTCCCTCAGCAGAGGTAATAAGATATGTGAAGGCTCTCATCAAATTCAAATAAATGACATTACAGTTATTGAAATATGTACTACATGGGAGAATGAAAGGAGATTGGAAAAAAGGAGTGAAGTAAAAGGAATATTACAAGAATGTGATTGAAAAACAGAAAATATTTCAAAATGATTGTAATTGTTATGACAAGCTATATGTCAGTTAATATTAAAAACAAAAAACTTGCATAAATTAAAATAAAAAGGCCAACACTACAGTGGAAGGAAAAGGACAATATAAATGCAAGGATAACTTACCAAAAAGACACAGGAGTGGTCAGTGAAAAGGAATGCATGTTCAACCTATCAGTGAGAAGAATTATAAATGAATTACCACAATTACCTATTGACTGAGAATAAAATTTATGTATAATGCCTACGTTAGTGTGTTTTGGAGAACTGCCAATGCCAATGTTAATTGTTATAATCTTTCGAAAATATCAACGTTGAATGTTGCCTGTGTCAACAATAAAATAGGCTTAAACTTTGACCTTATTATTCCACCTATTATTATAAATGATTGGGAATAGCTCTTAAAGGATATTGAAATTTTTCTTAGCTCTTAAAGGATATTGAAATTTTTCTATTACCACATAATTTATCAGAGTAAAAATTTAGAAACAGTGTTCATTTTTACATGTAGGCTTAAAAATGTAAAATAAAATAGAGTGTACAATTAACCCTTGAACAATGTGAGAATTAAGGGCACAGACCCTCCGTCATACAGTGAAAAACCCATATATAACTTTTGGCTCCTCAAAAACATTATAGCCTACTGTTGACCATAAGCCTTACTTGTAATATAGTCAATTAAAACATGTTTTATGTTTATGTATTATATACTGTATTCTTACTTTAAAGAGAAAGGAAAATGGTATGAAGAAACTCATAACAAAGAGAAAATAAGGCCGAGGCAGGTGGATCACCTGAGGTCAGGAATTTGAGACCAGCCTGGCCAACGTGGCGAAATCCTGTCTCTAGTAAAAATACAAAAATTAGCTGGGTGTGTTGGCATGCACCTGGAATCCTAGCTACTAGCGAGGCTGAGGCAAGAGAATCACTTGCACCTGGGAGGCAGAGGTTGCAGTGAGTCGAGATCACGCCACTGCACTCCAGCCTGGGTGACAGAGTAAGATTCTGTCTCCAACAAACAAACAGAAAAAGAGAGAAAATACATTTATAGTACTGTACTGTATTTATCAGTACTATAAGTTTACATCATCTGTTTACAAGGTGAATTGTTGGTCTGGAGTAGTAGCAACTGCAGCTGCAGACTTCCATCTATGGCACATATCATGCCATTCAGCTTTTACTGGTAATGTCACGACTTTTCTCTGCTTCTTCGGAGCACTTCCAGCATCACTAGTGGCACTTTGTGTGGGTCCCATGGTGTCATTCAAGGTTTACAGTATTGCACTAAAAATGATAAAAACTACAGGAGAACTGAGAGAAATTACTTTGTACCTCAATACTCAATTTACTGGAGAGATAAACTGCTTACATGAAGATGATGAGCATAACACAGTGTTTTAAGAGGATGCTGACACTACCAGCTCACTGCAATAACAGTAACTATAAAGTTATTACTTTAGTTTAATTTGTACTACAGTTAATTTTATAGTTATGATTTAATACTGTGTCTTTACTTTTGTTTATATTTCTCTCAGCTGCAACTGGTACCATATATGCTGCGTTTCTGTGCATCAGTTTTGATCAATTTGAACTTTTCATACTGGATTTGTGTATCATTTATGGTAGTAAATTATAAAATAGACTAATATCTACATATATTTTATATGTTCCTGACATGGCTTTTTTTTTCTTAATTTTCTATATTTCTAGTCTAAGACATTCATCTGCAGTTTTTTTTTTCCAAATTGTTGCAAATCTCCAATCATTTTTCAATACATTTATTTAAAAAAAATCTGTGTATAATAGACCCGTGAAGTTCAAACCCATGTTGTTCAAGGGTCAACTGTAGATTTTATTTTTTAATTTTACAGTTACCAAGCACATTAATTATGTGTTGCATATGATATATTAAATCTTAATTCTGTGTTATATTTAATTTTCATGAAACAACCAACTGTAGTTATGAATGTGATAATAAATTAGAAAATATTCATAAAGGAATAATGTTAAGTAGAGAAGGTAAAATACGAAGCAGCAGCAATGACATTCCTAAACTTCCAAGAGTATTAATGTAGATGTACATATGCATAGAAAAATCTTAAGGCTGGCTGGGTGCGGTGGCTCACACCTGTAATCCCAGCACTTTGGGAGGCCGAGGTGGGCGGATCACGAGCTCATGAGATCGAGACCATCCTGGCTAACACGGTGAAACCCTGTCTCTACTAAAACTAAAAAAATTAGCCGGGCATGGTGATGGGCACCTGTAGTCCCAGCTACTCGGGAGGCTGAGGCAGGAGAATGGTATGAACCCAGGAGGCAGAGCTTGCAGTGAGCCGAGATCGTGCCACTGCACTCCAGCCTGGATGACAGTGTGAGACTCAGTCAGAAAAAAAAGAAAAAAAAAGGAAAGAAAGAAAAATTTTAAGGCCATGCATAGCAACTTAATGGTAGTTATCTCAAGGTAGTGGGGTTTTGAATGATTTATGTTCTGTCTTTTCTGTTGGCATTTCTTTTTATATTTTTCTTCTGTGAACACCTGTTGCTATTAGAATACTCAGTGCACGTGATAATAAACATATAAAGCATTCTGTATAGTCTCACTGACATTTGAAAAATGCCTCTAGGTTTTATTTCTCATTGTGATCATTGCAGTGGGCATCAGAACTGCATGTGTAAAAACGATCTTGTCTGTACTTGTTATCATCTGCACCCTTTATCTAACATATGCATCACTGCTTAGCTGGAAGCATCTCTTCTAGCAGGGCACTGCCATGTTTTATGTTCTGATGTAAACTTGTGTAACTTTGCTATGGTTAAATAGAAATAACTGGTGTTTCAGTTTGATTTTTTAAGAGATTCTGAGGCACATTTTTCTGTCTCAACCCAGGAATGTCCATTTCTGCACCAGGACAAATTATTTACAATACTGGTGTTTAAGTATTTATGGTTAATCAAATAATAACAGAAATGGAAAACAGAAAATAAGAAGAGAGAAGAGAAGGGGAGGAGGAAAAAGGCGCAGCAGCAACAGCTATTTTGAGGGATTGGGAAGCATCTTAATTGAAAAAAAATTGTTCTTTGCCCAGGCTTGGTTGGCGTATCACTTAATCCATCTATCTCTTTGTCTTTTCATAGAATTTGCAAAGATACTTGGCTCGGGCACTAGAATCAGACTCATGTTGACTGGTTCTTGTCTCGAAGGGCTTTCTACAATTTACCGCAATCAGTTCCATACTATTAATAATAATGTTGCTGCTCTTCTTAAAATCCATGTTGGAAATGTAAGAAAATGTAAAGAAAATTTTATTTCTTATCTCATTTTACATCCCCCAAGCCCCCACCATATCCACAAAGAGTACAAGAATCATTTTCTTTGTCTCTTTATATTTGAACAGTCACTACAACAGTAAAACGACTTTGCTGTTGTGCTAAGACCTCTTCCTGCCTAGATTGCCACCATGGCCCACCTTCTCCAATTTAGAAGAGGGAAAGGTGGGACCAAAGAGAGACCTTTGGTGGGTTTTCTACCAGTAAGTTTAAAAAGAAACTGAAAAGGAGTCCATCCCTGCCTGCCTGCCTGCCTGCCTGCCTTCCTTCCTTCCTTCCTTCCTTCCTTCCTTCCTTCCTTCCTTCCTTCCTTCCTTCCTTCCTTCCTTCCTTCCTTCCTTCCTTCCTTCCCTCTTTCCTTCCTTCCCTCCTTCCTTCCTTTTCTCTCTCTCTCTTTTTCCTTCAAATACACTTTTTATTCCCCTGTAGAATCAGAAAATATCCGACTGCTTGAGTCTGAATTCTACCAGACTAAGGAAACCTCAGAAAAGCTTTTACTATTTCCTCTTCCCTGTCTGTGATTTTTAAAAGCATAGAAATATAAAGTTCATTGTTTTTTTTGTTTGTTTTTTTTTTTTTTGAGACGGAGTCTCGCTCTGTCGCCCAGGCTGGAGTGCAGTGGCCAGATCTCAGCTCACTGCAAGCTCCACCTCCTGGGTTTACACCATTCTCCTGCCTCAGCCTCCGAGTAGTAGCTGGGATTACAGGTGCCCGCCACCTCGCCCGGCTAGTTTTTTGTATTTTTTAGTAGAGACGGGGTTTCACTGTGTTAGCCAGGATGGTCTCGATCTCCTGACCTTGTGATCCACCCGTCTCGGCCTCCCAAAGTGCTGGGATTACAGGCTTGAGCCACCGCGCCCGGCCCGTTCATTGTTTTTGTTATGTTATTTATATAAATATATTTTCATGACATATTTTAATAAAACGGTCCTTAGGTATTTATAGTTATAGGATTGATGGAACAGAGGCAATATAAAGTAAAAAATCTTCATTTCAAATAAAGTATCCAAAACATAAATTTGATTATTGAGCTTTAATAACATTTTTAGGTGTGGAGGAAGCTTAATTTGGGGAACTGGCTATTAGAAAAAAAAATTTGGAATTGCAATAGATAATGAGCTTTAAAGGTAAAAGGTTGGTGCAGAAGTAATTACAATTTCAGTCTGTGGATTTAAAATCATTTATAACTAGGCTCAAACACATCTTTAGTAATTAAAATGGGCACCATTACAATCAACACATTATTGCCAAGGAGAAGTAAGTTTGTTTATTCTGGTAGCATAAAAAGCCATGCTTCAGGATTTGATGAATTCTTGGAAAGCATTTTCTACATCCTGCTGATTCCAACAATGCAAAAACTGAAATACTTTTGCACTTACCTAATATTAGATTAGAAAACAAATCATTATTTAAAATTGATAATTTAAAGAGAGCAAATACAAGCATTCACAAAATCCCTGCAAAAAAGCATCTTTATAAATATTTTTGTTCCTGTAGTTTTAGACTGCATCTTCTTTCATTGTCATTTCTTATGACAATGATTTGCAATAAAAATCTGAAGTAATTAATGTGTTTATTTGAGACGGAGTTTCACTCTTCTTGACCAGGCTGGAGTGCAGTGGTGTGACCTCAGCTCCCTGCAACTTCCGCCTCCCAGGTACAAGCAGTTCTCCTGGCTCAGGCTCCTGAGTATCTGGGATTATGGGTACCTGCCATCGCACCTGACTAAAAATACCAATTTATAAAAACAAATAGTTTGGTCATTCTGCTAAAGTGGTGGTGTACATTTTGAGTTGCCATTTTTTAAAATTTTTTCTCTAGGCTCTCAAGTTGTCATTAGCAATGTCATATAAATTTGTAAATGTTTAGGATAGTTGACAGCTTTGTGAACACCCCTAGCAATTTCCTTCTCTCTCTCTCTCCCTATGTGTATATATATGCACATATTTATCTTTCTGTATATATGTGTATATATAGTATATATACTATATAGAGTATATATACATTATATATACACACTATATAGATACTGTATATACATACGATATACATACTATATAGCTACTATATATAGATACTATATATAGATACTATATGTATGTAGATACTATATATAGATACTATATGTATGTAGATACTATATATAGATACTATATATGTATATATAGATACCTATGTATAGATAACTATATAGATAGATACTACATATGTGTATATATAGATACCTATATATAGAGACTATCTATATGTGTATATATAGATACCTATATATATACACACACCTATATATATTTTTTATATATATACACACACATATATACACTTCAAAATATTTCAAAGGCTGGCATGGTAGCTCATGCCTGTAATTCCAACACGTTGGGAGGCTGAGGCAGGAGAATTGCTTGAGGTCAGGAGTTTGAGATCAGCCTGGGCAACATAGCAAAACCCTGTTGCTACAAAAAAATAAAATACAATTTGCTGGACATGGTGGAATGCCTGTAGTCCCAGCTACTCAGGAGACTGAGGTGGGAGGATCACTTGAACCCATTACTTCGAGACTGCAGTGAGCTATGGTGGTGCCACTGCACTGCAGCGCGAATGACAAAGGCAGAATTCGTTTCAGCAACAACAACAACAAAAATTTCAAGGTTTATAATATTTGATGTAGCCCTTAATTTTAAATGCTTTTTAAAGTTTGTAACAAATTTTTCTCTCCTTATAGTAGCATATGAAAAGTTTTATGTTACCTTTGTTGATGTTAATGTATTTTGTCAAATGAGCAAAGAGTACATTTGAATGAAGAAGTTCATATAATATTCTACTTGGATTATCAAAAAAAGTCAACCGGCTATTCTGCTTGCTATTTATCTTTTTTTCCTTAATAAATCCCTTGTTTTAGTATTATTTAAAACAAGGGCCAAATTTTTTATGAGAATTTCTTCGCATATTGCATGTGATATTTTCTCCTATGATTCTGGAGTTTGATAGTGGTGACATAGACCATGTTGCCTACAAAGCCTAAAATAAAGACAGAAAAATTATTTTTGACAGCAAATTAAGTTTGTGATGTAAGATAATTTAGCGATATTTTTTGTTATAATTTGTTCTCAACGTTAAAATAATTTCTATTAATTTTATTGCTTATCTTTATTTGTTGTGTCATGTTCTATTAATTTTGCATCTAAATATTTTCTCTATACTTTCATAAATTAATGTTAGTCTGACCAAAAGAAAATAGCCTTCATTTAGGTCCTAGTCAGGAATTTGAACTTCTCAATTATATTTCAATCAAACATTCCAAAACGTATGTTCACACTACAGTATATAAGTGCTTTATAAAATGTATTTTCTTAAATAAAACAGTAAATTTTGAATATATAGTTGTATATGATACGTTATCAAATAGAAGACAACTCTTTGGGTGAGGTGTTGAATTAAATACCTTCCTTGCAATTTTATACATCTGATTGTTGGAAACATCTTCCACAAACTAACTTGTGGTGTTGTACGTTACAAAGTTTTTTTCTTTACAACACAAGACACAGATGTTGGGCCTCGTATGACTTGTTCCTATCATTATGCAATCTCCCACTGTGTAATTCATGTAGCAATGCTGTATAGACTGGCAGGTAGACAGAGGAGCAATTTCAACATTACCAGGCGTAAGGGGAAGTGTGATGGAGAGGAAGCAGGAATAATACAATGATTACAGCCAATCATCCTTAACTATATTACTTTTGCAAGTTTTATGAAAATACCTGCTATGAGAACACACTGCAAGAGCTCCTCCCAGGTCCTTTAGCAGACTGTGTAAGTGAGAGGCTTAAGCTTCATTTTCTTCATAATAGGTTCATCTTTGCATATCAAGATATATAGAAAGAAAGATAAAACAATTTTGAAAGCCAATCAAAGCATATATAAAGCCTAGATGGGCAAATACATATATACACACATATATATATATGTGTGTGTGTGTGTGTGTGTATATATATATATATATTTTTTTTTTTTTGAGACAGAGTCTTGTTCTGTCGCCCAGGCTGGAGTGCAGTGACCGGATCTCGGCTCACTGCAAGCTCCACCTCCCGGATTTACGCCATTCTCCTGCCTCAACCTCCCGAGTAGCTGGGACTACAGGTGCCTGCCACCTCGCCTGGCTAGTTTTTTGTATTTTTTAGTAGAGACTGGGTTTCACCGTGTTAGCCAGGATGGTCTCGATCTCCTGACCTCGTGATCCACCCGTCTCGGCCTCCCAAAGTGCTGGGATTACAGGCTTGAGCCACCGCGCCCGGCCTATGGGCAAATATTTTTTATTGTGACATTAAGATAGATGGGATAAATGAAATTGTCAAGATACATGCAAGCTTCTGCCCCAGGGCATTTCCCCTGCACTGAAACAGACCTCAGATCACACTCCTTCAGTGATCTTATCCCCTGATGTCTCTGAACTATATTGGTACTTCAGATTCTATTTGTACAGTTCTTTGCTTTTGCCGCAACCTCTCGTCTGATTTCTCCACATTGCTTTGTAAACCTCTATGGTCCTGAGTTTTTGACTCTGATCTGAAAGGTGTCTCTCTTCTCCAGGTCACTTTTCCATCATCACCCTTTTCAAAGCTGTTAATTTAGACAAATTTCCTATGGTTCTAGTGGAAGTGGGGCTACAAATACCCTTGCATTATTTCATCATAATGATTTCTGGGAAGAAATCTAAATTTCTTGTTTTGTTTTCTCAGTCATATCACAACGCCTTTGTTGAATTGAAACTGTGATCTTCAAGCCTTGTTTTCCTAATTTGTCCCTTAAAGAAGGGAACAGGCGAATGTTCTCATGGTTCCATTGCTTTGATGTTGAGGCACTTACAGACCTGATCCAGGACTCTTAACATTTCTCCCTGTTCAAGGTCCATTATGTGGTGCAGAGCCATGGTGAATGATCTGAGCACAAAGCTCTGTGGGTTTTGTTTTCTTTTGTTTTTGTCCTTTTAAACTGTAAATTGATTCTTGCTAAGCACATGAGGAAAACAATGACATAATAATACTAATGTGAAGAATTTAGCAAAAATTGGTGTTCTTCTGTCAGGAAATGATTAATATGATTCCAAGGATGAAATGTAGAAGCATTAACAAGAGAAGCAATAACAACAGTGATTTTTGCCTTAGGTATCAGAGGCCCCAAAATACAGATTTCCTAAATCCATTAGAAAAATAATTGCCTTAATATGCAAACATGTGCATCTAACAACTTTCTGAAATAATTATATTATCTGAGGGTACACATAGATGGTCTGGCTTTCTTTAAAGATGTTTATAAAAATTCAAGATAAATAGTTAATAACTTTCTATCCTTGGGAATCCTAATTTTGCCATTCTTTATGCAGACAATTACTTTTTTTTTTTTAATAATACTTTTAAGTTCTGGGATACATGTACAGAATATGTAGGTTTGTTACATAGATATACACATGCCACAGTGGTTTGCTGAACCCATCAACCCGCCATCTACATTAGGTATTTCTCCTAGTGCTCTCCCTCCCCTTGCCCCCTCACCCACCAACAGACCCCAGTGTGTGATGTTCCCCTCTCTGTGTCTGTGTGTTCTTCCCACTTATGAGTGAGAACATGTGGTGTTTGTTTTTCTGTTCTTGTGTTAGTTTACTGAGAATGATGGTTTCCAGCTTCATCCATGTCCTGGCAAAGGACATGAACTCATGCTTTTCTATGGCTGCATAGTATTCCATGGTGTGTATGTGCCACATTTTCTTTATCCAGTCTATCATTGATGGGCATCTGTGTTGGTTCCAAATCTTTGCTATTGTCAGTAGTGCTGCAATAAACAGACTTGTATACATGTGTCTTTACAGTAGAGTGCTTTATAATCATTTGGGTATATACCGAGTCATAGGATTGCTCTGTCAAATGATATTTCTGGTTCTAGATCCCTGAAGAATTGCCACACTGTCTTCCACATGGTTGAACTAATTTATGTCCCACCAACGGTGTAAAAGAGTTCCTATTTTTCCACATCCTCTCCAGCATCTGTTGTTTTCTGACTTTTTAATGATCATTCTAACTGGCGTGAGATGGTATCTCATTGTGGTTTTGATTTGCATTTCTGTAATGACTAATGATGATGAGCTTTTTTAAATATGTTTGTTGGTCACATAAATGTCCTCTTTTGAAAGTGTCTGTTCATATCCTTTACCCACTTTTTGATGGGGTTGTTTGATTTTTTTCTTGTAAATTTGTTTAAGTTGCTTGTAGATTCTGGATATTAGCCCTTTGTCAGATGGATAGATTGCAAAATTTTTCTCCCATTCTGTAGGTTGCCTGTTCACTCTGATGATAGTTTATTTTGCTGTGCAGAAACTTTTTAGTTTAATTAGATCCCATTTGTCAATTTTGGCTTTTGTTGCCATTGCCTTTGGTGTTTTAGTCATGAAGAGTTTGCCCATGTCTATATCCTGAATGGTATTGCCTAGGTTTTCTTCTAGGGTTTTTATGGTTTTAGGTCTTATATTTAAGTCCTTAATCTATCTTGAGTTAATTTTTTATAAGATGTAAGGAAGGGGTCCAGTTTCAGTTTTCTGCATATGGCTAGCTAATTTTCCCAACACCATTTATTAAATAGGGAATCCTTTCCCCATTGCTTGTTTTTGTCAGGTTTGTCAAAGATCCAATGGTTGTAGATGTGCAGCATTATTTCTGAGGCCTCTGTTCTGTTCCATTGGTCTATATGTCTGTTTTGGTACCAGTACCATGCTGTTTTGGTTACTGTAGCCTTGTAAGATAGTTTGAAGTCAGGTAGTGTGATGCCTCCAGCTTTGTTCTTTTTGCATTGGATTGTCTTGATTATATGGGCTCTTTTTTGTTTCCACATAAAATTTAAAATAGTTTTTATAATTCCGTGAAGAAAGTCAATGGTAGCTTTGATAGGGATAGCATTTAGTCTGTAAGTTACTTTGGGCAGTATGGCCATTTTCACGACATTGATTCTTACTATCCATGAGGATGGAATGTTTTTACATCATCCTGATACCAAAACCTGGCAGAAACACAACTACAACAAAAGAAGAAAATTTCAGTCCAATATCCCTGATGAACATCGATGCAAAAATCCTCAATAAAATACTGGCAAACCGAATCCAGTAGCATATTAAAAACTTATCCACCATGATGAAGTCGACTTCATCCCTGGGATGCAAGGCTGGTTCAACATACACAAATCAATAAACATAATCCATCACATAAACAGAACCAATGACAAAAGCTACATGATTATCTCAATAGATGCAGAAAAGGCCTTCAACAAAATTTAACACCGCTTCATGCTAAAAACTCTCAATACACTAGGTATTGATGGAAAGTATCTCAAAACAATAAGAGCTATTTATGATAAACCCACAGCCAATATCATACTGAATGGGCAAAAGTTGAAAGCATTCCCTTTGAAAACCAGCACAAGGCAAGAATGCCCTCTCTCACCACTCCTATTCAACATAGTATTGGAAGTTTTGGCCAGGGCAATCAGGCAAGAGAAAGAAATTAAAGGTATTCAGAAAGGAAGAGAGGAAGTCAAATTGTCCCTGTTTGCAGATGACATGATTGTATATTTAGGAAACCCCATCACTTCAGCCCCAAATCTCCTGAAGCTGATAAGCAACTTCAGCAAAGTCTCAGGATGCAAAATCAATGTGCAAAACTCACAAGCATTTCTGTACACCAGTAATAGACAAACAGAGCCAAATCATGAGTGAACTCCCATTCACAATTGCTACAGAGAGTAAAATTCCTAGGAATACAAATTACAAGAAATGTGAAGGACCTCTTCAAAGAGAACTACAAACCACGGCGCAAGGAAATAAGAGAGGACTTTTCTTAAGTTTCTAAGGGCACATAAGATCACAGAGACAGAAGATGTCCAGTAGATTTATTTTCATTCCGCAAGTACTAATTTTTTATAGACAGAATCATAGGGATTTCTGAACCTAAAAATATTCATCTTCAGGCCACCTATTTAAAGGAAATGCAAGCACATGTTTCTTGTAAGTGACAGTCCTCTGAGAGGACGGTTGATCTATGTTGATGGCTTAAGACTATTATATTTGGTGAGAATGAAATTACTTCTGTTGAATTCTTGGAAGTAAATGAACAGACCATAGAATTTTCTAGCTCTCAAGGTTGGTTTCAGCAAGACAATATCTGGGTAGAATAAAACATCATGGATAGTCAAGGATATTTTAGATCTGAGTAATCAATAGCAGGTGATGGAGAAAAAGAACCATATAATGAGTGGTCTTATAAGCATTTTTGCTGCTCAAGAAGTACCAATCGCAAAAAACCAATACTATTTTAAGGATTAAAGTTACCAAAATATAGTAGAATGTATGTGTACTTAGGAATCACATGTATATCATTTAGTGTATATGTCACTAGTTCTGCAACTTGTAGTTTAAACTAGTTTTCTCATGTTTAACGAGATGATGATAAAAAAAAAAACTAAGAAGATTGTAGTTCAAATAAAAAGTAATAAGACATGACGTTTTGCATAAATTATTGCATTTGTCATTCATTCAGTAAATGCTAGCTATTTTTACTTATATTAAACTAGGGAAAATAATTTCTATATAGATTTGTAATGAATTCCAATTACAAAATTGGTAACAAGCATAAAACAATACCTTGTGCATCATATATAATCAAACATTAAATTACATTTTGAACAAAAATCTTTGTTTATTAATTTTACTGGCCCCTAAATGACTATGAACTTGTTGAAAATGGAGATATCACATTTATCTTTTTATTCCCCATGTCTAGTAGAGTACCTGAGACAAAGCTAGCAAATTCCAGCACTGTTATTAAAATAATCATATAACAGAAACTTGTCAATGGAAAAGTTAACTGCCAGACACCAAAAAAAGGGAAATAAGCTACTGCAAATAATAATCAGATAAAAAGTATTTATTCTGTTCCAGCATAGTGTTATAAATATTGAAATGTAAATTGAAGGCAGTAGGGCACACCTATATCTTGTTTCTAGTTTTTGCTGATAGCTGTATATAATCAACTATTATTGCTTTGATACCATATAACTTGTGTTATAAGATTTTCAGATAAAGCCAACTCTTATTTCATTTGTTTTTCTTAAATTACTCCGTACAGGAGAAAGCTTTGGAATCGTATTTCTTGCTTTGAAATTTTATTTCTTGCATTTATATGCCTTTGAAATAAAATTGTGTTAACTCATAATCGAACACACACTGGTTTCTCCTAGTGTTTAATAAAAGGATATTAAGGGAAACTGCTACTATTTTTTATAAAATTAGAAGGTAACATTGAATGGACACACAGTGGATACATTTTACATTCTGAAATGTATGCTTTGCTGGAGCAGAATGAATGCAATCAATGTAATGGAAATGCTGCACTAATGGCTCATTAAACATGGAAAGTATGCATTGATGAAAAAAGTCTGTGCATATGGTTTCAGTTCACTGAAAGAAGCAATGATCTATAATGTAGAAAGCAAAGGAAAGCATACTTCTTTACATAAATATTCTTACTTCTGTGAGAGAATTGTTTAATCAATCAGGAATTTGACAGCAAGATTCCAACTATTGAAGCAGACAACTTTATATTGTAATTGATGGATCTGGTGGACTTTTAAATATTTTTCCCTATTCTGTACTTTTTCACGTTGTTTCTATATCTTTTTGGTTTTTTTGCAAAGTTCTTTAATTGATCAGTACTTTCTTTTTTGATATGTGTTTTATTGCTCACAGGAAAAACATTTCTTCGTTTAAATGTGATACTCTCTTATGCTTTCTTTTAAACTGTCACTTAAACCAGTGTAGTTCATGCCAAATTATTTTAGTATATGATGTGAAATCCAAGTCTAGCTTTACTTTTTTCATCTTTATATATTCAATTGTCCCAGAAACATTTATCAACTATTCCACATTTCTTCACAGATTTGTAATATACCCTTTGTCTTAAACCATGCAAAGCTCCCCAGTATCAATAGAGAGAGAGAGGAAGTAGTGGACAACCTTTTGCAGTGGAAAAGAAAAAAGACATTTAAAAACTCTCATTTGTGTTTGGACCTGTCACCTCCTCTGACATGTCAAACAACCTTATTTGGCATTGGATAGTGGAAGTAATTCTTTGTCCTGACAAAATATATTTAGGTACCCACTTGAGCAAAACTTATAATACAGATTTAATCATGTCTCCACTGTGATCATCGACTTCATTGTGTTCTTGTACCTCTGCCTGATGCAACTCTTGATTATTCAGCATTGTTGGCAAGAGTTTGCTGTTAGTAGCTGATAACATTCATCTTCTTTTGCTAAATCTTGCTCATGTACAAGGAGATTTAAGACTGTTTATCCCTGTAGTTGGAAGATTTTTCCTCTAAAAGCTGTTTATACTTTTCCTAGCACAAAGACCTACTTATATGCCACACAAATGTCTCTTAAAAAGTTAATCACTCAATGCCCTGCTAATAGGAGTAAAGAAACACACTAGAAACAAAAATCTTTTCTAACCAGAAAACTATTTTTGTATACATTTTGAGCTACTTGCACCATAATGACTACAGTGTGCGTCAGTAAGGTACACAGAAGATGGTATAATTTATCATTTCAAATTAATAGGGTAATTTTAAACATGATAAGTTTATCAAAGATATTACAGAAGTATACACTTTAAGATAACCCTAGAAATAATTCTTTTAAGAGCCTGTTACAATTCTTATTTTAAAATGCATTACTCCTACCCTTATTATAGTTGGAAGAGATTTATGAAAATTACAATGATTGTACTGCATAGAATATGTAATTTTTGTTTGATTTTTAAGTTAGCAGTTTAATTTGTGCAGTATAGAATGTAAGAGATAATTGTGACAGATTCATCATCACCTAGACTCTGGCAGTTAACACGAATACAAAATATTAAATGTATTAATTACCTCAGTAAACAGTCACTAGTCAGTAGGTTGATAATTCATATCTTATAGAACACTGGCCATGACTGATGGATTTTTAGCCCTTCTTATTATGTATAGATCTATTTTTCCATTAATAATGTTCTCCCTCCAAGTCAGCTTTTACATTCAATCCTAGCACAAATGATTTTAAAAAATGAAATAGATGAAGGAGATCATTAGAATTCTAGCAGAGGAAAAGTTGTAATACAAGTTGGTTTAGAACCAAAGTACTTTCTGACTTTCCCATTTGTTTGTTTTTATTTTATGTATAGCCTTGGTATAAAAAAAATGAAGTTGAAGAGGTAAAGAATTCAGTTAGGAAACCTTCAGAGATATCCTGCACTGACCTTCATTACAGTCTATGTAGTGCATGACCATAGTAATATAAGATGGTTGTGTAAGTATCTACAAGGCCCTTTTTCAAAAAAGCCATCAATTTGCTCCTCTCTAACTATTGCAATTATCTTGTTTACTCCTATTTATTCACTTTATCACTTGAATTTTCCTCTTGAATCTGAGCATGTCCCATAGGTCTACCTTAGAAGAAAGGAAAAGTGCTATCTTCCACATTGGATTTCAGCTAGGCTTGCAGCCAATTGTACATTGCAATTTGTAATTATCTCCTTTTCCTGCTTGTGCTGGCGAAGAGAGGGAAAATTTTAAATATACTCTCTACTAAAAGAGTGTGGGATCAGAAAACAGACAGTGTTATGAATACTTAATGTATCATATTTCCTACTCAGGACAATTTCCAGGACTTTCCTTTAGGGATTTAGGCTTCTGTGTATAATACCCCCTTGAAAAATAAAGAAGTAGAAGTCTCCTTGCTTGTAAGCAACTAAATGGCTGACATTCTGGATGAATGTTTTAATAGACTATTGTGTTTTGAGTAAATATAAATGGGATCACTGGACACATTGATTTGGAAGAGTAATGAAACAAGAATAGCGGGGGTAGGGGGGAGAATTATCTCACAGGAACATTAAACTTAAGGGGGTTTAACTGTTTTCCCAGTAAGAGATAAAGATTAAAATAAAACATGTACAATTGTGTGTCACTTAATGCCAGGGATACATTTTGGGAACTGCGTCATTAGGAGATTTGTCATTGTGTGAGCATCATAGTGAAAAGTCATGTGTTTCTTGAACCGAGATATGTTCCAAGAAATGTGTCATTAGGCAATTTTGCCATAGTATGACTATCACAGAGGGCACTTACACAGACCTAGATGGCATAGTCCACTACACACCTAGGCTATATAGTACATCCTATTTTTCCTAGGTTGTAAAAATTTCCAACATGTTGTTGTGGTGATTACTGTAGGTAAATGTAACACAATGGAAGTATTTATATATCTAAGCATATCTAAATATAGAAAAGGTATTGTCCTTAAATGTTAGGATAGCTATGACTTCACCAGGTGATAGAAATTTTTCAGCTCCCGTACAACCTATGGAATCATCAACATATATGCAGTCTGTCCTTGACTGCAGCGTTATGTGGCATATGACTGTACATCTATGTAAGTTACATAGACCATTTTAGTCTCCATTTCACTCTGTGAGAATGTACCCTAAACAGTAAATGCAATTAAGTTTTAAAAACATGTTGCAAGCATATACAAAAGTGTAGAGTAATTGTGCAAATTATTTTAAAGTTTTCCAGGCCATAGATGAAAAGGTAGAGTTCATTGCTTAGGTAGCCAGGGAAAAGGAGAATGAGAGAAACAATGGCGGTCTTGGGATAGACAGTGAAATTCTGAGAGCCTTTGAAAGTCATTAAAAAAGAATTGAAGGCCATTCTCCATGTTGTGCTTGTTTCAGATTGCATGCCAGTATCAAAACATCTCATGTACTCCATAAAAATATACACCTACTATGTACCCACAAATTAAAACTTAATTAGAACAATTAACAAAGAATAATGGATTTATATGGGTGTACATGAACCCATGTGTATAAATTGTTATACACGTGTATAGTAGTTTATACACATGGGTTTATCAAGAATGATCATTCTTGATAAATGAAACAACCTTTATCATTCTAAATCAATGAAACTATCAGGAATGATTTAGATGTACAGAATTTATACTGAGGCATGACCATTGGAATCTAGCCAGAATATAGCATATAATTTCACTATATTAACATGTTCTTGAAATTGTCTATTCATTTGGTTGCTACTACATGGTACAATTAGAGAAGAATTAGGGAGGGACCAGAAGTTAGCATTTACTGGGTCACTAACATGTACCAAAGGAGAATGGCACCTCAGGAAGGAGCAGTGCCTTTATGCAACATAGGGAAGAAAACACTTCATTTAGAAAATGACATTTGATCTTCCTTGGGAAATGCAAATAGAACCTATCCAGATGGAGGAAGGCAGTGAGCAATAGTATGTTTGAGTACATACTTTTGTTCTCACACATCATGTACCAAACACAGAAGAAAATGACGCATCTGACATTTTTTAAAAAACAATATGCTGATGCTTTTTTTCCTTCACAACACATTTTTATGTATTTTAAGTTACAAGTTTACTTAGCTATTCTCATCTACCACATACAGTCTCAATATTTATATTGTTGCCCGGCACATAGTAGGTATTCAATTAAAATTAATTGAATGCATGACTGAAACAAGAGTTTCTCTTCATTAGGCTTCTTAATTGAAGCTTAAATTTAGAAATCGTCTTCTCATCATTTTTCAACACTAATAAGATTGCCTTTTCTATCATATTCTGTATGTCTTTCTCCGTGATTTCCACAGCTCTTTGAATTAGGATCATGACTTTTTTTTTCTTTTTTTTCTTTTTTTTGAGATGGAGTCTCATTCTGTTGTCCAGGCTGGAGTGCTGTGGTGCCATTTCGGCTCACTGCAACCTCCGCCTCCCAGGTTCAAGCAATTCTCCTGCCTTAGCCTCTCAAGTAGCTGGGACTACAAGTGCCCGCCACCATGCCTGGCTAATTTTTGTATGTTTAGTAGAGACAGGATTTCCCCAGGCTGGTCTCGAACTCCTGACCTTGTGATCTGCCCGCCTTGGCCTCCCAAAGTGAGCCACCGCACCCGGCCTAGGATCGTGACTTTTATAACCTAGAGCGAGAAAAGACTCAGATCCTTATCTTATTGGTACGACTCTGCTCAAACGCATATACACAACCTAGAGTGAAGATGACACTGTAAAATTATTTTTTTAAAAAAAGAGAGAAGTCTGGGTGCAGTGGCTCACACCTGTAATCCCAGCACTTGGGAGGCTGAGCTGTGTGGATCACTTGAGGTCAGGAGTTCGAGATCAGCCTGGCCAATATGGTGAAACCCCGTCTCTACTGAAAATATAAAAATGACCCAGGCATGGTGGCAGGTGCTTATAATCCCAGCTCCTCAGGAGGCTGAGGCAGGAGACTCACTTGAACCCGAGAGGCAGAGGTTGCAGCGAGCTGAGATCGCACCACTGCACCCCAGCCTGGGCATCGCAACAAGTCTCAAGAAAAAAAAAAAATACGAATATGAACTGGAGTCACATATCCAGGCTGGTTGTAAAATAGAAACAGCATACTTGAGCTAAAGCAAAGTTTTCAAGAAGGATAAGGTCAAATGCACAGAATATGGGACTTAGATTGTCAAGGCGAGGTTAAAGTTAGTAATTACTGGAGAGACCTAGGGATTCCAACTTTAGACTAGGAGCGTCTAGGCTGTCATACATAAGAAGAGAGCAGGAGCTTCAACTCTTGGCTGTCACAGGTAGCATTTCTTTTCCCCTTGGCCCTGGGGCATAGGTTGTCCACTCACAAATATTCTCATGTCACCTGGATATCCGACTCTCCTGCCCCTCACCTTCTCTTCTCGCCAGTCTTGCAGACCACACCTTACTCCTAGCACATCTCCTTGCCCTAGGTTTTCCTTCTCTTGCACTGAAAGTTGTCCTAACTTTCGCCTCCCTACCAGGAAACCAAATAAATTTTTTTCTCTCCTGATACATAACTACGTTACAACACTTAATAATCCCATCCAGGTCCAAAATACACATCCTTCTCTTTGCAAATAGTTACTATACTTTCTTTCATCATTTTTATTTCTTATTTTGAGAATGTTTCTATTTTCTCAGTTTTAGCATTTCTTGAGTCTTTGACAGCTGGGTCTCAGAGAGAGACCAGTTAGGAACCGGACAATTGTCTTAAGTAGGCTCTGGGTTTCCTGTACTTTTCTGTGCAGCGCCCGTACTGATTAAACTATGACCTGCAGCTTTTCTTTTCACAGAGTTCATAGCGGTCATTTGAAATACGAGGCGTCATTCAGAAAAATCACTCTTTCTCCTGCAGTTTCTGTGAATGGATTTTACACTGCAGCAGTTGTCATACAGGGCATATAAGGATTTATTCAAAAATGTATCAACAATCTGAGACCCATAGGTAAGAATTATAATGAAAATGTTGTTCTTTGTATCACTATATACAATAGACAAATCCTTATATGCAAGAAAACTCGCTAGGAGTTTTCCAAGTTCTCAGAAACGTCTCAGTTCAATATTGTAATTTCAGCCATTCTAAGGCTAAGGTTCTCCAAAGTTTAAATATGATATATTTTTTTTTCCTTTTAGACGATCCCCATACATTTAATAGCCTAGTCATAAACATACTGCCCAGGTAGGTCCCCTTTACTTTTGACTCCAGCTGTGAGAGAGTTCTCAGGTTTCAGAGAGCAATAGTTCACCGTGTGCTGCTAAAGGACACCCTTTGCTACTCCTTTGGAATTCTTTCTCCTGTTCTAAATGGGCAGCTCTCACCCACTCATTCTCTGGACTTTGCATTTAGAATGATTGCTTTTCCCCACTATTATTTTAGACAATTACATTGATCATGAGAAATTAATCCTTGAGGGATCAATGATGCATGCTTTTCTCTGGCCTACAGGAACAAAACTATTACTCATTTTCCACTTGACATAAAGTGACCTGTGAACTCATTTACATTTTCATTCCCTTGCTGGCAGTAGCAGTGAAGCCCATTGTCGGTTATCAGCTAGTAGTGACCCCTGCAGGCACGGCCACCACTGAGCCCAGGGAGCAATGCTTCCAGGGCAGGTCCCCTAGGTGCCAATAAAGAATGCAACCATTAGCCAACATGTAGAGACCTAAATAACGCAGGTCAGGAATTCGAAAGGAGTAGCAAAGGGTGTCCTTTAGCACACGGTGAACTATTGCTCTCTGGAACCTGAGAATTCTCTCACAGCTGGAGTCAAAAGTAAAGGAGACCTACATGGACAGTATGTTTATGACTAGGCTATTAAATGTATGGGGATCTTCTAAAAGGGAAAAAAAATACCATATTTAAACTTTGGAGAAACTTAGCCTTAGATTGGCTGAAATTGCAATATTGAACTAAGACGTTTCTGAGAACTTAGAAAACTCCTAGCGAGTTTTCTTGCATATAAGGATTTGTCTATTGTTTGTAGTGACCCAAAGAACAACTCATATTTTCATTATAATTCTTACCTATGAGTCTCAGATTGTTGATAAATTTTTGAATAAATCCTTATATGCCCTGTTTGACAACTGCTACAGTGTAAAATACATTCACAGAAACTGCAGGAGAAAGAGTAATTGTTCTGAATGCCGCATCATATTTCAAATGACCGCTATGAACTCTGTGAAAAGAAAAGCTGCAGGTCATAGTTTAATCAGTACGGGCGCTGCACAGAAAAGTACAGGAAACCCAGAGCCTACTTAAGACAATTGTCCGGTTCCTAACTGGTCTCTCTCTGAGACCCAGCTGTCAAAGACTCATGAAATGCTAAAACTGAGAAAATAGAAACATTCTTAAAATAAGAAATAAAAATGATGAAAGAAAGTACAGTAACTATTTGCAAAGAGAAGGATGTGTATTTTGGACCTGGATGGGATTATTAAGTGTTGTAACGTAGTTATGTATCAGGGAGAGAAAGAAATGTATTTGTTTCCCTGCTAGGGAGGCGTAAGGTCTTGGTTCTACCTATGTGACGCAAACAGGCAAATGTTAACAATTTTGCTGTGACCTGTATTTGAGGGATAATGGTATAATTAGAAGTGAAGAACTATGAGAGGTGGGGCATTTGTCATTGGAACTTTTCCATTTTCTCTCTAAGGGTACATTTCTTTCATTTTTACACTCTCTACCCTGAAAGTTGTCTTCAGTCTGCAGTTACTGCCCCTGTATTCCATGCCATTATATTATGTCATATATTGGGTGACTCCTGTCCCTGGAAAATTTAATGAGAAATGGGAACGAAAATAATATTGTCATGGTGGAATGACAGGCAGTTGATATTGGTGAGCTAAGGAATGCTTGCAATGCTGAGTACAGCCACGAGTGCCAGGAATAGGGAACTGTATGACACAAGACACAATCTTGAGGTGCTCATGGGCTATTAGGAAGTTGCAGCATGATCTCACCATCTGAAAATGAAAAATGAATCATTCTCTGGGGAATGAGCTAAATTTGACTCCTGAAATCACCACGGTGCCAAAGATTACAGTCTCTGAATCTGCTACAGACTTGGAGTGACTAATGAGCTACTTGAGGTCGTAGAGAGACTTAGGCAAGCAAAGACAATTAATGCACATTATCTTGCTTAAAACATAGAGAATGATACTCCAGTTATGCAGTGGTTACTTTTGTGACCTGTTTAGATAACTCTGAACACCACATTTCTCCTAGATTTTATAATCTTGTTGTTTATTCAGTATAATTTGTTTTCTAACATAAACGTGATCTTTACTGTTGTGAGATTCTTGAGAACAGAGACACTGTATGTTATTTCTTCTTTATATTCCCAGTGCATCGTTAAGTGCTTCCGGAACAATAGATTTTTACTGAATATGATAACTGTTGAAAAAAATGAAAGAATGAGCAACTGTAGAGCTGTGTTTTGTGCTTTTTTTTTTTTTTTTTTACCACAGTCTATTTTTACTATTGCCGATCAGCCGGAGCCGAGTTCAGATTTGAGTGCAAAATTTTTCTTCTGACTAAGGAATACTTGAGATGATGCAGGATTGAAGGTTCCTAAGTTTTTCAATAAGGGAGTAGGGGAGTCAGCATGTTTTAACCTACTTTGGGTAAAATATGACATTGAACTAAGAGACAAAAGACTACAAGACTACAATGAAATTAAAGTTAACATTATATAATTTTTTATTTTTTTTTTTTGACAGAGTGTTGCTCTGTTGCTGAGGCTGGAGTGCAGTGGCATGATCTTGGCTGACTGCAACCTCCACCTCCTGGGTTCAAGCGATTCTCCTTCCTCAGATTCCTGAGTAGCTGGGATTACACGCAGGCACCATGACACCCAGCTAATTTTTGTATTTTTAGTAGAGACAAGGTTTTGCCATGTTGGCCAGGCTGGTCTTGAACTCCTGACCTCAGGTGATCCACCTGCTTTGGCCTCCCAAAGTGCTGGCATTACAGTGTGAGCCATCGCACGTGGCCAACATTATAGAATTTTAAATTAAGGATATCTTAAAGATAATTAAGTTCAACATTTCACATTCACCCCAAACTGCTCTCCCCAGATCAGGAGATACTTGAGATTTTGGAGGAAGACAAGCCTATTCCTAAAATGTAAAAAGTGAGCAGGAAAATTGCATTTGATGATGGCTTTCAGGAGAAACAGTTAGTGTGCCTGTGCAAGGTGATCTGTGTGGGACGGAGCCAGGACTATTAGGAAGAATTTGATAGCTCACCAAGGAGCTTGATGAAAGAATGCATTATAAAGAGTTTGGCGGCCGGGCGCAGTGTCTCACGCCTGTAATCCCAGCACTATGGGAGGCCTAGGCAGACAGATCATGAGGTCAGGAGATCGAGGAGATCGAGACCATCCTGGCTAACATGGTGAAACCCTGTCTCTACTAAAAATACAAAAAAAAAAAAAAAAAAAAAAAAAAAAAAAAATTAGCTGGGCGTGGTGGTGGGCGCCTGTAGTCCCAGCTGCTCGGGAGGCTGAGGCAGGAGAACGGCGTGAACCCGGGAGGCGGAGCTTGCAGTGAGCCGAGCTCGCGCCCCTGCACTCCAGCCTGGGCGACAGAACAAGACCCCATCTCAAAAAAAAAAAAAAAAAAAAAAAAAAAAGCGTTTGGCTACCGCAAAAAGTAAGTTGACTTCTAAATAAAGAATTCAAACGAAATAAAAATGATCGACAAAAGTTGACTAGAAGTTCTCTAAAATGTATCTATTTCTAATTTTATTTCATTCGGTAATTATCTAAATTACTCTGAATCCTACCTTCAGTTTTACTTGTCTTTGTTCAAACAGTAATTCTTTTATCTCAAATGACATGTATCTTTGTTTAATGCCATGAAATTTAGCCAGTCTTAAAAATCTTTGATAGAGGAAAGAAAAATGTCCTAAACATGTGTTATTTATTTTACTTTCTAAGTCTCAAAATGTGTTTTCATATTGTGCTTCAGGTGTCATGGTTTAGTTTTTGCCTTACTCATTTTTTATATATCTCATTTAATAGATTGATATTAGATTCCCTTTTAACCTGCTTATTTCAAGAATAAAACACAGTGTCTTAAATAGTAACACAATTAGTTCAGACTTTTTTGACAGCACGATGTATAGTGCCTATATATATTCAGCCAGATTTAAAACAGGGCATAATAAGTAAAAAAAACCAAAGTTTCATTGTGTTGAAAAATAGATTTGGTGTTTAATATTTATTTAGAGTTATAAAAATTGTTTCATATTGTCCTGTGTTATCACTAAGCAATTAAAGCACTGCTGTCTGAGTAGAACTGCCTTGGATATTGTGTAGCTTATGAAATCTAAATGGCTCAACACAGTAGGATTCTGATTTGCAAAGAGACAGTCTGAAAGCTCATCTTCCCAGGCTGGAAGACACTGATTTATTTATTTCACGGTATTAGGCAAGACAGGATGATTTTTTTTTTTTACATTGAGTAGATGCCTTTTGGAAGATTAGAAAACCCTGAGAAAGAGGGCTCTGAACAACAAGCCAGCTCAATTTACTGATCACCAACAGTGGAGGTAACAAATGAGAACATCCATGAGTTTCATCTTGATCTATTAAAGTCCTATTTGTAATCCAAATGAGAATTGGAAACTTTCTTCATAGGCTGAGCCCACTATTTCTGAATTAAAATCGCTTCATCATGGTGTTATTTTGAATATCGTGATCTTCATTAAACTCCAAACCTTAATGAATATTTGGAAAACAATAGGATTTTCTGCAAAGTTACAACGCATGCAAAATTTCTAATCATTGTCACTTACTAATGAAGTTTATGTTTCTGTAAAAGAATAGCCTGTAATTAAGTACTCTTTGAAGTTGTCTTTAAAACTGATTTGTTTAAATTTAAATTCCCAGATGTCTTAAGAGAAGACAGGAAAGTCCTAAAACAAAGGTGGACACTGTGTTCAACTCCTTAACACCAAGTACAGATCAATGTGTGAACTGCAGTGTTGGATATCTTCCAGCACTAAAACTGACAAGCTGATATTAAGATCAAGCATACGGCCTCCTTTTAGTGTTACGATATCTTAAACCTGGGACTGGACTCAGAGGAAGAATTTATGCAGAAATGGTTTTCCATGAGTGTAGAAATAGTTTGGGGTAAATGTTAAATATTTGAACAAATATTTCCTGAGTCTCCTTTTTATGTGCAGCAGGGGTTCACAAACTCTCTGCAAAGGACCAGATATAAATATTGTAGGCTTTATCGGTCAGCCAAATGATGTCAGTTTCTGTCTCTGTATTCCAATCTGCCCTTGTGGCATGAAAGAAGCCATGGATAATACCTAAACACATAGACATGGCTGACAGTGTTCCAAAAAAAAAAAAAATGTTATTTACTAAAACAGGTGACTGGCCAGATGTGGTCTGGGGACCAGAGTTGACCAGCCGCTACAGTAGAGCATTCTGTTGAGAATTGTTTAGGAAATGAATTCATAAAAAAGACTGCTACTCTCCTCCTGGAGCTTATCATATGATATAAACCAAAGAAGCTTCTGCATAAATACTTAAATAATAAGTAAAACTTGAATATGTACAAGAGAAGAAGGTGCATGATAAGAGTCATGTAAGAACGGCAGGAAGGTGGGGTCCATGTGTACAGATGAGCTGGCCTGCAATCATTTAAAGCTAAGGAAGAATTCCAGGCACTCTAAGGTCTCAAGCAGTACCCTGATGGATGGAGACTGCCCTGTAGAGAAGAGAGCATAACGGAACCTGGGAGAGCCATGTTCTTTCCACCCATGTTACAGTCTTTGGGCTGCTTTGTTCTTCTCTAAATACAGAGTAAATATTCATATCACTGTCTTATAGAGAAGGATGCTAGGAATCAGTGTTGGACAAATTAACAGAGTCAGAACTCACATACAGGTTTTTCTTCAAATCCCTCAGGACTTTGCACAATACATTCTTGCAGGGCATTCAGGCAAGGTGTATTAAATTGCATTTTTCTTGAATGGCGTACACTCTAGCTTAACTAAACATGAGTATTTTGTTGTACTAAATAGGAGTAAAGGCTGAAAATGTTGGGTAGAAGCAGAAGTTAGATGGTTTTGTATGCAAAGATGTTTGAAGTTTAGGTGAGAAATAGAAGAGGACCCTTAAAAGTTTTTGATTATAGAATAAGATAATTAAAATGATGATTTAGAGAGAGGTGAATCTGCTGAAATGTCCAGACTATACAAAACCATTATGTAGTGCTTGACTAAACTTTATTCAGAGGGATAATGACTAAGAATTAGACACACGATGGAAACAGGTATGTGAGGGGTTGCACACTTTTGAGTACAACAGGTGTCATTTGCAGGAATATACACATGACCATGGTTATGAGAAACCTTATGCTAGACTAGAAAGAATTGCAATCTTCCAGGTATCTCCTCTAAAATATCATTATGGTTGTTCAGAGGTAACCCTTGGCATCAGTTCTGACTCTCATGTTCCACCTCTGTTAGTGAAATGGAAGTGGATGTCAACTTTGTGACTGGACACCACAATTTCTGCTCCCCAAGGAGCTCCACAGTGGTGCTCCTTGACATTCTCTAGTTGGGTCTAATAATGGAAACATAAATCATTTGGGATTGTCATTATCCCTGTACACAACTTCTACCTTAAGTTTTATCAATCTCACTCTTATTCCTTCTGGTCTTAGGGTAACATGCACAGAAATGAACAGGAAGAAGTATTCTGGTGACATGACAGGGAGAATTTTCCACTCATCTGTATATGCTTTATGAAAGGCAAAAAGGTTATCACCCATGCCTGTACAGTATTTCCCACTTAGACACACTTTTACATGAAAATTCATGTGCGACACGAGATTCTCCTGCCAGGGAGCGTTCACTGTGCCCAAGAGCTCAGGCTCTGCCCAAAACCAGCTGCCTCCTTTGATGTAGGCCTTAGTGTGGAATGTGATTCACCAGTTTAAACTCCTTTAATATCTGCAATCTGGCCTCCATTTAGGGCCGCTCAATCCACCGGATGAGTATTTATATCTTTGAGCTACCATTGAGGGTTTCAGCCCCAGCCATTTCTCCTACAGACAAATGATTCTTAGGTTCCTGTGTAAGCACGTATATACGGAGGATGGGGAATGACGACCACAGGCATCCAATTCACAATGCAAAAGGACTCGAGAAGAGATGATGCTTCATTATTCATTAGCAGGGTTTGAGCTTCAGATCAACCAGACCACATATTGTAGCAGAAAAAACCTTTACTGTACTCTTGCCTCAGCAATATCTGGACTCAATATCTAATTCAGCCTGAATCTGTCATATACTAAATAGTGCAAAAGAGGTATTTAACAGGTAATTTTTAAAAAGTTCCGAGTAATTCAAACTGAAACAAAACCATGGTCACACAAAACATGGTGGCCCCAAATTGTGATTACTTGGAGGTGGAGTACAGGCACCCAAAAGGAAATGAAGCATTCGGTAGAATATACATGAAATGTGCTAGTTGGTTCACAGTAGTTGATGCTGCTTGGGTGAAAGGAAGGGGAAAAGTATTGATCACAGAGGATCGATCAATGTTTAGTGATCAGGTTTTGTGTGTCAGATACCTTGCTAAATGTTTTTACGTTGGACCTCATTTAATCTTCCTTATGGACCTATGTGTAACAAATTGTTGAATAACTTAAAGATGTCAGTTGGAAAATATGATTTTATTTGTTCTTTAATAATTTTTATTGATGTAGACTTTAATAACATTATTACATATTATATTCATATGCATGTAACCTATATATTTCCTTTCAAACAAAAATACATTCTTGAAATAAAAGTTAATACTGAAGAAAGTCTTTTTTCCCTGAAATATTATTATACAAAGAAGACTCAATAAATGTTGACCTCTGACAAAAGCTTAATTTATCCTAAAGCATTTATTCAACATCTATTGTGTACTTAAAATCGGAAAGGCTTTCTTTTGAGGAAAAAACAAAAAGGCACTATATTTGTTCTCAAACACCAGCGATATGGATAATAGGTGTCTATATCTGAGAAAAATGCAGGGGAAATATAAGGGATATCTAAGTCTATTTGGATGGCTATAGCAAAATTCCTTAGAGGTGGATAGCTTATCAACAACAACAAAAATGAATTTCTCACAGTTCTGGAAGCTGGGAAGTCCAAACTCAGGTTGCCAGCGTAGTCAGGTTCTGCTGAAGAGGCTTTTCTGGGGAGGGTCCTCTGGCAAGGGTCCTTTTCTGGTGCAGATTGCCAACTCCTTGTGGCATCCTCATATGGAAGAAGCGGAGCGGGGTCACTCTCCGGCCTACTCTAAAAAGGCACTCATTCCATTCACGAGAACTCTGCCTGCCCTCGTGACTTACTCACTTCCCAAAAAACCCCACCTGCTAATACCCCCACTTGCTAATACCCACCATGGAGATTTGAACTGCAATATATGAATTTTGCATTTAGACCATAATGAGGAGTGTATTTATGGTTTATCTAATACTCTGTTTTAATCCTAAGAAATTTATATCATGCATCTACTTCGATGCTATAGCTAGACTAATACATGTTCGGCTTCGTGCATTTTCCCATATATGCTATTTTACTTCGATCTGTACTTGAACTTTCTTAGCGACCTGACTAAAGCCTTGACGTATACACTTGTTAAAATGGTCTCTTGAAGGTTGACTAGATAACCAGCTAAAATTAATGGTCATTGTAATGTTGAGGGGGAAGGTCATCCTTAAAGATAATTAGATACCAAATGAATTAGCACACAGCATATTTAAGCACAAGTATCAAGTCAACAAATATGATTTTATCAATCTTTAATAATTTTAATAATATGTATTCATGTAGATTCTAGTAATGATATTATATACTATGTATGTGTGCAGGTAGCCTAGTATCTTCATTTAAAATAAAATGGTATTCTTGAAATTAAAATCAATACAGAAGAAGCTTATTTCTCTGAAGCATTTACAAAATGCACAATTTCAAATTTCAAAATTTAACATTTGGTTTTTAGTTTAATGAATATTTATAATTTTCAAGTATGTTATGTTATATGAACAGAATGGAATACGTAACACAAAAGAATTATTTATTATCTGTGTATGAACCTAAACTGCATCAATGACCATATAAAGCAGGTAATATAATTTAAAATAAACAATAGTGCTATAATAAACTTTTTCGTATATAAAATAGAAATGTTGGAGATTGACACTGCTTCTGCCCTTGTGGATGATTTATTCCATAGAGCCTCTGTCATTGTTTAGCTGCCTTTAATCTTGTAGTTTAGTTATAAAGAGAAGCTTGGAGGTAAATGTTCTGCAGCATTCAAAAGGCTTCCTTGAAAGGAATTTAATACTTGAAAACCTTTTATTACTGTGTTTGGAAATAGTCATGTTGGATTGGAATATGAGAGAAAAACTGATTTGGTTGATTTTCCTGGCTCATCAGTTTTGAGGTTATTGTAACTAACACACCTCAGTCAGAGGCACTAATGAATTAAATACACAATGTTTGATGCTGCCCTTTCTAATACCATAGCAACTGGTCATATGTGGTCATTTAAATTAGAAATTCACATTAAATTAAAAATTCCGTTTCTCAGTCACACTGGTTATGTTTCATTTCTCTCCCCTTTTTTTTCTTTCTTTTTAAAGGGAGGTTTGCTCTTGTTGCCCAGCCTGGAATGCAATGGCATGATCCTGGCTCACTGCAACCTCTGCCTCCCAGGTTCAAGTGATTCTCCTGCCTCAGCCTCCTGAGTAGCTGGAGTTAGAGGCATGTGCCACCATGCCCAGCCAATTTTGTATTTTTAGTAGAGACGGGGTTTCACCATGTTGACCAGGCTGGTCTTGAACTCCTGACCTCAGGTGATCCACGTGTCTCAGCTTCCCAAAGTGCTGAGATTACAGGCATGAACCACCGCGCCTGGCCCACACTGGTTATATTTCAAGCCCCCAATAGATACACATGGTTTGTGGCAACTAATAGTGCCGATGTAGATGGAACAGTTCCATTCACATTGAAAGTACTATTAGCCAATATTATTGTAAGATGTACCATAACCTCCTTTGCAATGTTATTTAGTCAAAAGATAGTAAATGCAATGTAAAGTCATTGGAGAAATAATGACTTTTAAGGATAACTAAAAACCATTAGGATAATAAACCTATGTTAAGGTTATTCGTGATTAGATCAATACTATCATGAGATATATTCCAAAGATCCACTGTGAGATGCTTTATGGAAACTCTAATTTCTAACTAAAAAGGCATGATATGTGAACACTCATAGCTTAATAAAAATTATAGTTAATGTGAATGGTAGCCTGTTATCATAAACATGGTTAGTTAATTTCCTGGTATCCCTCTCATATTCTTCCCAATTGGCATCATTCATGAAGTTTCTGTGTGATTAGTTCCAACTGGATTTCCAAGGTGAGCCCCCTTTTTCTGAAAGAAATAATCATAATCTCTTCCTTTTGCCACAAGGGTGACTTCGTGAATATGAATTGAACTCAGGCCCCAGTCCTACCATGATTTGCATTCATCTCATGATGCCGCTTGATTCACGGGTGTACAAGGGCTTCATAAAGTCGAAACAAAGTGAAGTCCAGAAGTTTTGCTTTAGGATGGGGGAGATCGATTCTCACTTTTACCAGATGCTGGAGTGTGTGGGCTGATGATACCCAGAATAATCTTAGTTATGTTGTTGCCCTGAAAAGTGCTAGGCTGAAGATGAAGATATACAGAGGACAGGGGATGAGAGCATCACACGCTATCACTAAAAAGTCAGTTACTTGGGCCGGGCAGGGTGACTCATATCTGTAATCCCAGCACGTTGGGAGGCCGAGGTGGGTGGATCACCTGAGGTCAGGAGTTCAAGACCAGCCTGGCCAACATAGTGAAACCCCATCTCTACCAAAAATACAAAAAAATAGCTGGGCGTGGTGAAGGGCACCTGTAATCTCAGCTACTCAGGAGGCTGAGGCAGGAGAATCGCTTGAACTTGGGAAGAGGAGGTTGCAGTGAGCCGAAATCATGCCATTACACTCCAGCGTGGGCGACAAGAGCAAAAGTCCATCTCAGAAAAAAAGAAAAAAAGCCAGTTACGTATTTACCTTTAACTATAGATGTCAAATTTAGAGTTGGATTTTCTGTTATATAAAGTCAAAATCATTCTGATACTTTTAGGTATGTGACGGCTTATAGGTAAAGTTATCTCTCCAAATTGGAAATTAATAACCTTATTTGAATAGAGACTTCCCATTAATTTTAGTAAAAGCATATTGATGTTACTACATTTAAATTACAAAATAAAAAAAGAATAGACTTACTCTTTAAAAGCAAGAATAGGGCTGGGCACAGTGGCTCACATCTATAATCCCAGCATTTTGGCAGCCTGAGGAGGGTGGATAACTTGAACTCAGGGGTTTGAGACCAACCTGGACAACATGGTGAAATCCCATGTCTACTAAAAATACAACAATTAGCTGCGTATGGTAGCGGACACCTGTAATCCCAGCTACCTGGATGAGAATCGCTTTAACCCAGGAGGGGGAGGTTGCAGTGAACAGAGATTGTCTGGGTTACAGAGAGAGACTCTATCTAAAATAAATAAATGAATAAATAATAAAATAAACCAAGAATAGACAGTATTATTCACCAGGTATACATATATTAACTTCTAGTAATTTAATATTTTAATAAATGGTTGTTTGAAGTCTCTTGTTTAGGATAGAACAGAAGTACATATTTTGGGTGATATCTGAAAAATGGACTCTAAAGGAATCACAAGGAGAGAGAATCCAGAGTGAATAAAACAGTTGCTCACGGCCAGGCACAGTGGCTCCTAGCTGTAATCCCAGCAGTTTGGGAGGCTGAGGTGGATGGGTCACCTGAGGTCAGGAGTTCGAGACCAGCCTGGCCAACATGGCGAAATCCCATCTCTACTAAAAATACAAAATAAGTTGGGCGTGGTGGCGTGCACCTGTAATCCCAGATACTCAAGAGGCTGAGACGGGAGAATCGCTTGATGAGCCGAGTGAGCTGAGATCATGCCACTGCACTCCAGCCTAGGCAACAGAGTGAGTCTCTGTCTAAAAAACAAAACAAAACAAAAACAAACAACAACAAAAAACAAAAAACAGTGACTCATATTTCACAGACGTGTAATCTACATCACTGCTCTGCATTCTGAGAGTGCAGGCGTGAAGTATAGTCAGCTTGGGATTGTAATCAGGGCCCTTAACTGAAAGATGTAAGGGAAACTGAGATACTTTACCCCTCCCACCCTAGACACACAGACAATAACAGCGGTGACAGATTTCAAGATGAAATCAGAGATGTGCTCCTCCCTCTTCCATTCTCAAAATTAGGAAGGATTTATTTTGAGGTGCCAGAGCATACATTAGGGGACATACACCTTCCTAGGTAGACTTTTCAGATATTTTAGAGAGCATATGGATTAAGAACTTGAAGTTCAAAAATAGTGTTTAAAGACATATGGTAACTAGCAGAGGAATGAAAACGATATTTTTAGCAAACCCCAGGGAAGGGTGGGGAGACAGATGATACTGTAAGGGAGCTAAATTTCTCACCTTTCATGGCATAGAGTCAACCACTTAAAGTCTGATGATGATGAGCTAAGAAACAGGTACGTAATTATTGAGGCATCATTGTGGACACAACCAGGAAAAGAAAATCTGAAAACAGGAGCCCTTAAAATACAATTTGAAATATGGTGCCAATTCATTGGAGATTTGTTAATTCAAGTGGTGAATTAACCTAAGAATATCACAGAGGCCAGGTGTGAGGTAAAAACATAAACTGTTTCCCTGTTCTTCTCACACTACAACAGTGGACACAGAAGGCGTCTGCGTGTGGGACTTTCTCTCCATGTACCAAGCAAGCAATCAGTTCCGCAGTGGACACAGGCTGAGTGTCCTCCAGCCCAGTTGCATTCCAACCCTGTCTACCTGGAGAGAGCCTCAGATCCCACAGGGTGAGGGCTCCGTCCGACAGGACTGCCCTCCCATTCCAATGCCAATTGCAAGCCCCAGGCTCTTTTACCTGGGCTTCTGACTGACCAGCTATAAATCGGGGATCCCACCACCCCCTCTTTGGGTTTAATTTGCTAGAGCGGTTTACAGAACTCAGGGAAAGACTTATTTACATTTTCCAGTTTATTATGAAAGATATGACAAGGGATGCAGATGAAGAGATGTCTAGGGTGACATATGCGGGAAGGGGCATGAAGCTTCCATGCTCTCTTTAAGAACACCACCCTCCAGGAATCTCCACGTGTTCAGCTGTCCAGAAGCTCTTCGAACCCTGACCTCTTGGGTCTTTTATGGAGACTTCATTGGACAGGCATGATTGAAGCATGGAGAAATGTCATTACACAAGAAGGGCATGATCTAGTCCTCATAGACTGGGTGGGGAAACCCACAAAGCCTGTCTGCTCTGTCTTTTCTGTCCATTCTTCTTGGCCTCTCTGTATAGTATTCTTCTCTCCTAGGAATGGGGCAGGACTCCTGGAATGGGAGCCTATGAAAAACAATCAGACAAGCAGATCCGAGAATTTATTTATAGCCAGCTCCAGGACAGAAAGGCTGGGGAAGATTCCTGCCCCGGGGAGAAAAAGGAGCAGATTAAAGGAAGGGAGGAGAAGGGCAGAGAGAGAGTCTGTTTTCTGAGGCCTTCTCCGGAGGCCTAAAGAACCCCAATGTTATAACAAAGGCCACGGGAGTTAGAGCCAGCACATAAATGAAGACACATATAAAAAATATATATATAATGTAAAAGGGAGGAGGCTACTATTGTTTATGACTCAATGTAAAACTTGCAAAGAGAGAGAAATGAGTGAAGAATAACACTTCAATCATTCTTCTGTCTTGGTGTTCACAACATAGATACACGCACGCACACATACACACATATACACACAGAATCAGAATCAGAATGAATGATTCATAAAGATACCACATGTGCATAGATGGACATCCTGTAAGAATGAATAGAGAAGAGAGGAATAGAAATGTAAGATAATGCAAACAGTTATTCCAGTAGAGAAGGAAACGTTGTAATTATTGAGTGATTGTTCATGGAGTGGTTTTGGAAGATTCAGGAAGAGTCTCCTGTCCTTAATGGCCTATTAGCCCTTTTTGTGACGTGTGAACACTAACACCCTGAAGGTGAAACATAGTAACAGACAGTATTGAGACCAAAGCTATAATTGTTGAATACATAATCGTGACAGAGTAAATTAACGATTTCATTTATATCAAATGTTTTAATAAACTCTGAAATAATATGCATTGAAAAACTGGCATTTGATGTGGAACATTGTCTTAGATACTATATTTTATATTTTTAAAATTTATGTATGTATTTATTTTGGTGAACAGGTGAAAACTGCCATTATCAGTGAACTTCCAAGTGAAATGCCTTTGCACTGTCTGAGTTTTAGATCTTCGAAAGCTCAAATGAGTTATCATTCTCTTAGATAACTATATTTTAGATTTTTAAATTTATGTATGTATTTATTTTGGTGAGCAAGTGAAAACTGCAATTATTAGTGAACTTCCAAGTGAAATGCCTTTGCACTGTCTGAGTTTTAGATCTTTGAAAGCTCAAATGAGTGATCATTCTCTTAGATACTATATTTTAGATTTTTAAATTTATGTATGTATTTATTTTGGTGAGCAAGTGAAAACTGCAATTATCAGTGACCTTCCAAGTGAAATGCCTTTGTACTGAGTTTTAGATCTTCAAAAGCTCAAATGAGTGATCCTGTCAAATCGTGTGGGTTAACATGGATGAGAGATAAGTAAATAAAACTCCACTATAATGACTTGTGTGGTACCACACACATCGGGCTTAAAAATAAAAAAGGGATTGAAGGCTGTGCAAAGAAATGGAATTTTTTAAAAGATAAGATAGGAGTAAATATAGAAAAGGTCTTAAATGACTTCAGGCAGTGAAGCAAAAAGCATATTCCCTTGCTGTTTCTTCTTGTAGAATGATACCCTAGACCAGGCTATTAGCTGTGGCTAGGAGCCCTTTATAGTTCACGAAACTATTAATTTACAGGTTACCCTTTCAGCTAAGATGTTTAAGCTATTCTTTAAAAACTTGAGATAATTTGACTATTTAAAAATTCAATTACCTTTGCAGTATCGAAACAGATCTGTTTTGTAAGGTGTTTGCCATTTCAGCATCTCACTGCAAGTGACAGGGTGGTTCAGTGTTTAACCAAAGATTATGGCCAGTTGACCGGGTCTTCAACCCAGCGATGTGCCAGGCTGCACATGGAGGGCACCGGCGGAGTATCACCAGCCAGCCAAAGGACCCTTTCAAATGACACCAGGAAAGCCTGTCCTGTTCAGAAAAACCACATTAATAGGAGTTGGAATAATGCTAAACTACACGGTCTGCAAAGTTTCCTCTAAGTAATATCAAGGCACTGTGAGTCTAACCTTGGGAACATATTTATCAAAAGACTATTTAAGAAGGGGAGATTTCCTCATTGTGTTCTCTCTCTTCCTCTCTCTAGTTAAATGTATATATTCCTCAGGTATTTGAACTCACTTTGCTAAACACGGGACACAGAATTAAGAGGCATTAATATTTTGTCCAAATTTAGATAATAAGATCATGTATATATTAAATACATATTTAACTCTCCTCTTGCTATTTTACTAAATATATATTTATTAATAGAAATGAGTATTACATGTTGATCTCTGAAGATCCCAAAATAAATAAAAATAAATAGTGTCCAACCTTTCAAGTAGCTCTCAGTACACTGGGGAAAATGAGTGAAAAAAGTGAAGTTGGGCCGGGCGTGGTGGCTCAAGCCTGTAATCCCAGCACTTTGGGAGGCCGAGATGGGCGGATCACGAGGTCAGGAGATCGAGACCATCCTGGCGAACACGGTGAAACCCCGTCTCTACTAAAAAAAATTCAAAAAATTAGCCGGGCGAGGTGGTGGGCACTTGTAGTCCCAGCTACTCGGGAGGCTGAGGCAGGAGAATGGCGGGAACCCGGGAGGCGGAGCTTGCAGTGAGCCGAGATCGCGCCACTGCACTCCAGCCTGGGCGACAGAGTGAGACTCCGTCTCAAAAAAAACAAAACAAAACAAAACACAGAGCACTTTTAAAAGTTTGAGATTGCTGGGTCAAACGTTGTGCACATGTACCCTAGAACTTAAAGTATATAAACAAAAAAGTTTGAGATTTTGACTAAAGTTAATTTATGCTTTAGCTATACCTCCTGTGAAAGTTCTGAAGATCTTACTGATTTTCTGTATTTGGACAAAACATTTATGCCTATTAATTCTAAGTCCCATGTTTAGCAAAGTGAGTCCAAACACCTGGGAAATCAAGGCACTTTCCCCCAGTCATTGATTTTGCTAATGGTAACCATTTGAAGGTCTCCTTAACTCTTCTGTTCTCCCAGTTGTCTTTGCTCTAAATGTTGCCAGGTGTATTTAAAACCTCTAACATCCAAATTCTTTTCCACAGCCAGTTCCCTTTCTACTTCCCTGGCCTCGTCTTATACTGCGTATGATAGCCACACTGGCCACCTTCTATTTTTACAAAGATTGCTGTCTCTTTTATACTCGATGTTTCCCTCTTCCTAGAATACTACTCCCTCCGACCTTTGTATGACTGGCTCCTTCTTATCCAGATCTCATCTCAAATCGTCTCCACAGAGAGTGCTTTATTGATACTCAAACTAAATAGCAACACCCTTGCCCCACAATTACATTTCATTCCATGTTTTCCCATTATTACAATTTAAGGTTTCATAACCTTTGTCTCTGTAATTATTGTGTTTATCATCTGGTTTCCTCTACTTGAAATAGGTCCATGAAACAGAGTGTGGCCTCTCCAACCCTGTATCTCCAACACTCTGAGCAGTGTTGAGCCATAAGTTCTACAAAAAATGTTTGTTGGAGGAATAAATAATTCTAGTTCCCACAAATTATGCAAATGGTAAAGTAAAATCTGTCTAAATATTATGAGGGCACCAAGACAGGTACCTTTGTAAAAGGAAGAAATAATAGCCATGTAAGCTGAAAACTCTACATTACTGACTCCTTATAAGAGGACTTTAAAAGAGGAGAGTAAAATATAAATCGGATGAGGAAGGTATAATGCTTTCATATGTTTTGTGAATGTTTAGTTTAACCTAAGTCATATTAGGTTGGTGCAAAATAATGGTGGCTTTGACATTACTTTTAATGGCTAAACTGCAATTACTTTTGCACCAATCTGATAAATGTAACCTTTTTCCAGGTGGATGTCCTAGTTGGTTAGTGATGCTTCTTCCATTATATTTGAAGTCATTGATGTTGTCCAGGAAAAGAAAAGAGCCCAGGACAGAGTTTTTGGAGAATATGAACAGGCAGAGGAGGATGAAAATAAAGCCAGAAAGATGAATAGGAAATCAGGAGAACAGGGGGATGTGGTAATGTTGGTGGGGGTTACCTATGCAGTTCTAGTAAAGAAACCAAAGGGCAAAACAGAATTTCAGAAGGGGGCAAGTGATCAACACTATTATCGCTATGAAAAAACTAATACAGGTAAGGATTGAGCTATATGTATCAGTGCAGCTCAAGCTGCTATAACACATAAATCCTTGATTGACGGTGGTTTACCCAGTGGAAGGTTGATTCTCACGAGCAGAACAGTCCAGGTGATCTTGGTTGGCAGGGAGCCTTATAATAATCGGAGACCAGGTACGGAAGTCTGTTTTTGTGTCGCTACAACGGGATGCCCAACAGTGGGTAATTTATAATGAAACGAGATTTAATTGGCTCTGCAGACTGTACAGGAAGTGTGGTACCCACATGTTTCTGCTGATGTCCTCAGTAGTTTCCAGTCATGGCTGAAGGGGAAGGAGAAACAGATGTGTCACATGGCAAGAGAGGAAGCAAGGTGGGAGGTTCCACGCTCTTTGAAACAACCAGATCTAGCATGAACTGACCTATCACCAAGGCAACTGCGCTAAACTATTCATGATCCCTTGTAATCCAAACACCTACCACCAGGCCCCGCCTCCAACACTGGGAATTATATTTCCACATGAGATTCTGAGGAGACAAACATCAAAATTATATCATTAGGTTTCTTCCTTCTTTTGGTCTCACTCTATTTTAGGGTTCCAGAGTCCCCTGCATTCAGCTACTGAGTGTGGAAAAGAGACAAGAGAAGTCACATGTGCTTTTTCTATCCCTTAGCCTAGAAATTATACACATTGCTTCTACTCATATTCCCTAGGCACAAGGTCCCATGGCTATGCAAAGGAGTCAAAAAATGTAGTTGGTAGAGGCAGTTATTTCTTGGATATAGATTTATATTATGGAAGGAGAAGCAGAAATAATGATGGGCAGTGACCCATCTTCTGGGATAGTTTAGAAATGTGTGCAGTTAAGTCATTTTCAGTTCATAAATATTGATTGATCTTCTAAAAATATAGGACTACGTGGTAATTTGTGTCTGCTCCCAAAGACTTACAACTTATTAGAAGAAATAGGATTTATAAACAAATTATGGTACTTCAAAGATATTTCTGATTTATTAGTGTACATTTTGGAATAGAAAAATAGATGAGAACAACAGAAAACAAGTATGTGTGTGTTACTAACCCAGCAAAAACATAAACCCTTTTTGCTGCTACATGTTTTCTTTTTCAGAATAAGCTTGCATAAATTCTCCTCATTCTTAGAGCAAACTCTGCTGCTAATTGAGTTGAACTACTTGTATATGAATGTATCTTGGTGTGAGATGTAGCCCATTAAAAACCTAGCATGGATTTCTTAACTAAAATCCTGTATTCCTAATTTATGCTGATTTCCATTTTTTTAATCTCAAAGTAATATTTCAGTTTTCTTATTGGGTAAACAAAGTGTATTCTGGCTTAGAACACTTTAAAGTTATTTCAGAAGAGGTTACAGGGGAAGAAAGATCCAGAAAAGTGGAATTTTTCATGAATCATTAATAATTTTGGAGGGGAAAGGTATGTCTAGAAAAGGCTTAAAACAGAACCATTAGATTTACTTTAAATATTTTTATTTCAAATTAAGTAGATGAAGATGGTATATAAATCAGGAGTTAGCAAACCTTATATTGAAAAGGGCCAGACAGTGAATAATTTAGGATTTGCAGAATGCATATAATCTTTGTCATAAATATTCAATTCTGCCATTACAGCATGAAAGCGGACATAGACAGAGACAGGGCAAAAGCATAAACCAGTGAGTGTTAATGTATTTCAATAGAACTTTCTTGATTGACACTGGACTTTGAATTTCATACAATTTTCCTCCATTATATAACATTATTCTTTCTTTGATTTTCCCTCACCATTTAAACATGTAAATGGACCATGCAAAAACAGGTGGTGGGCTGGATTTGGCCCATAGGCTGTAACCCCTGGTATATAGAGCAATTAACATAAAAATACAATTTAAAGCTAATTTAGAAAATGTTCCCCAAAGCTGTGTAAATTATAACACATTAATTATTATATTCTACATACTCATTTAGGGTGGAAATTTATAAAATAGCTTTTTCAAATATATAATATATACGATCATGTTATGTACTATACAATTTTAACATGAACATTAACACCCCATTTTTTGTGTTCTTTGAGAAGTTTTTGTTGTTATTGACACGAACAAAGCCATAGGAAGTTGCCCTAGGTCAGTTCAAAGGAGGAGACATTTTCAGTCTTGCTCATGTTCAGCACTCTTCGAAGGCCTTGATGCTCAATTAGTCAATTAGTAGCCACCAGATGGAGAAGGGTATTTCTTCACAGAAACACGTGTTGCTATGTGTGCGATTGAGAGGCTGAGAGATGCTGTGGTGTGTCAGACCTCTTCGTGTTCCTTTTAGATGTCACCAGCTCAATCACCAAGGGCAATGGACCATAAGATACTTATGTATCTTCTGCCTGGCTTCATGCTTGATGCTTCTGATCAGACTCAACGTTTCATTTCCAGTATCACAGATGACAGAGTAAAATGCAAAATGTGTCGCTGCACATGTCAAAAGGTGCAGCGAAGAAAAGACAGCTCTACTTCTGCATTTGGATTCACAGCAATTGAAAATAAATGCCCATTTCCAATTCTTTGATCTTGTTTAAATTTATACGTTTGATATCTGTTTGTTATTATCTACACGTGTCCAGGGATTATTTGCCTAAGCTGCAAAATTGAAAAAAAAAAAAAAAAGTAGAGATTTAGAAAATATGCTGCTAATGACTTAATTCAGATTCATTGTTGAACCACAATATTAAAAGTACACTGTTAACATAATGTACACTGTTAGTTTTGTTTGAAAATTACCTACTTGAAATAATAGACTGATAAATTGTCACAACTGGAGAAGACCTTCAAGCGTCTCTGCCAACCTTCTAGACTACAATTATTAATTAATCATTTCTGGAACAAAAGCTCCTAGAAATGGCTTTTAAAATTGTGTTTTCTGCTGCGAGATTCTACTGAATGGAAGTAGGAGTGTGAAGCCTAGGAAGAAATATATTCATTTCATGCTTTTGATTAGTTTTGAAATTTTATTTACTCTCTTACCTAGAGGAAGAGTGCCAGTGTATATTCCCTAATCCTCTGCTCAGGAAATTCAACACTTTCTGCAATTAGTACTTGAAAAAGGGTACAAAATTGTAGAAAGCATAGACAAAAAACCAGAACAAAAACAAACAAAAGGCAATTATTGATGTGAAGCAAAAAGTATTAATGCGCTAAATAGTTGCTTCAGGATGCGTCCCCTGCCCCATCCCTACATACAGGTACCCCACAAACGTCAAGATTCAAATGTGATACTCTCTTCCATATTATATTTGAGTCTTCTTTTTCCAGGAAAAGCAGAGTATGTATGGGTGTACCCATAGTAAGGGTAAGGGCTTCCATTGTTTTTCCATTTGGTGAGTTGATAAACAAGTGTGCTGCATTCTCTTGTCTGTTACAGATATCTTCATTGGAGCACTGTTTGTAAAGCACACACTTTTCAAGTCTTCTAAAGCAAATCTCTTTGTAACCATCAAAAGGGCTGGAAATAAAAATATTTTTGCAATTGACATAGTGCAGGAACTGGTTAACAGCTTCAAAGAATTTATAAAGAATATTTGTCCCTGAAATGTTACAAATATCCATGGTGAAAAAGACCTGCTTGGAAGATGTTTTCGTTAATATTCATTGTGTTTTACCAAATACAATGAGGATGTATGAGCAATTAGAAACATATGCCTGCAGGTTGGCTCTTGCTTTCTTTGCCAGATCTATTTCACTTCTTGTTCTTCCTCTCCATCATTTTCATTGCCTTTTTAAGATTTCTCGGCTAGGCGCAGTGGCTCACGCCTGTAATCCCAGCATTTTGGGAGGCCGAGGTGGGCGGATCACGATGTCAGGAGATCGAGACCATCCTGGCTAACACGGTGAAACCCCGTCTCTACTGAAAATACAAAAATTAGCCGGTCGTGGTGGTGGGTGCCTGTAGTCCCAGCTACTCGGGAGGCTGAAGCAGGAGAATGACGTGAACCCGGAAGGCAGAGCTTGCAGGGAGCCGAGATCGCGACACTGCACGCCAGCCTGGGCGACATAGCGAGACTCTGTCTAAAAAAAAAAAAAAAAAGATTTCTCTGGCACGGCACGGTAGCTCACACCTGTAATCCCTGCACTTTAGGAGGCTGAGGCAGGTGGATCACACGGTCAGGAGTTTGAGACTAGCCTGATGAACATGGTGAAACCCCGTCTCTACTAAAAATACAAAAATTAGCCGGTCGTGGTGGCGGGCGCCTGTAATCCCAGCTACTCGGGAGGCTGAGGCAAGAGAATTGCTTGAACCCGGAGGCTGAGGTTGTGGTGAGCCAAAATCATGCCAATGCAATCCAGCCTGGGCAACAAGAACAAAACCCCACCAAAAAAAAAAAAAAAAAAAAAAAAAGGATTTCTCAACCTGCTTTTCCCTCCATTGCTTTCACCTGTTTCCCTTTCCTAGTTCTCATTTTATTTTTTTTTTCTCTCTCCTATTGTGTTTTTTATTCTTTGCTCAACTTTATAATCTCCCTTGGTGTGAAGAATGGCTGCAGTTTTAGGCATGACTATAAGACAATGCCATTTTAAAGAGCTAATGTGTCCTGTCATTGAAAGGACAAGATGATAATAGAAGAAAGAGGGCCTGGTGTGCTGCATCTCCACGGCAAGGATTTCACCCTTCTCCCAATGGTGTGGTTCGTTGAAATAGCTCCACATCCTCATTAAGTTTATTTTTATAATATTTCTGTCCCTAATATCTTTTTCCTCATGGAAAGATTACGTTTTCTTTTTGAGTCCCTCTGGTTTTCCCATTGTCCCTGTTTGCTGGCAGTGGAAATGCTATAAATCAGTATTGAGGTCTGGCAATTTTCACGCCGTCAGCTAAACATAATGCTGTTGAAATTCAAGCACAATTCTTTTTAAGTAGGCATTTAATTTTAGGAGAATTTGCATTTGACAGTCTCAATTCATGTGTTTCAGCATCTGAGTGAAATAGACCTCTCTGAGTTCTAATGGAATGAATTTAGTGAAATTAACCTTTTGTCACAAAAACACACTAACCTAGGCAAAAGTTTTCACACAGTTTTCAGTCAGTTCTATGTAGTCGTAATAGAATGAATCTTCTTAATTGAAGGCATAGAGGGATAAAAGCAGTGATGAAAAGGGAATGTACACCTAGGAGTCCTTAATTACTCTGTAAAGTGCCAGCAATAAGTATGGGACATTGACCTGGAACTCCAGTTCACTACATCAAAAAAATATTAATGGTGAGATGTCCAACACTGACAAAATACCTAAACATAACAAAGTGCTTGTGGAAAATGCTTGAATTTTTATTTTTTATTTATTTCATTTTATTTATTTATTTATTTATTGAGACAGTCTCGCTCTGTCGCCCAGGCTGGAGTGCAGTGGTGCATTCTTGGCTCACTGCAAGCTCCGCCTCCTGGGTTTACGCCATTCTCCTGCCTCAGCCTCCCCAGTAGCTGGGACTACAGGCGCCCGCCACCACGCCCGGCTAATTTTTTTTTGTATTTTAGTAGAGACGGCGTTTCACCGTGTTAGCCAGGATGGTCTCGATCTCCTGACCTCGTGATCCGCAGGCCTTGGCCTCCCAAAGTGCTGGGATTACAGGCGTGAGCCACCGCGCCCAGCCAGTAATCTTACTTTTCTTTGAAATAAAGAAACCAGGTATAGGAATAAGAAGTTTCTATTTTAAATATTTAATATTTCTTCTGGGCAACATTAAAGCTATTAAACAATGCCATTGGCCAAATATCAAGTGCTAAATGTGTCCAACCCTGGCACACATTTTTTTCCAAGACATTTAAACATTTAACATCTATTTTTAAAATCTTAATTATTTTTATCAAAGGGAATTTTTTTAAGAAAAAATGATTTTTGGTAGCACTTTAAGTTGCAATTTTTTAAATTTAATTTTAATTTTTTTTATTTCCATAGGTTATTGGGAAACAGGTGGTATTTGGTTACATGAGTAACTTCTTTAGTGGTGATTTGTGAGACTTTGGTGCACCTATAACCCAAGCAGTATACACTATACTCAATTTGTAGTCTTTTATCCCTCACCCCTCTCCCACTCTTTCTCTCTGAGTCCCCAAAGTCCATTGTGTCATTCTATGCCTTTGCATTCTCATAGCTTAGCTCTCATTTATGAGAGAGAACATATGATGTTTGGTTTTTCATTCCTGAGTTACTTCACTTAGAAGAATAGTCTCCAATATCATCCAGGTTGCTGTGAATGCCATTAATTCATTCCTTTTTATGGCTGAGCAGTATTCCATCAGATAATAGATAAATAGATAGATAGATAGATAGATAGATAGATAGGTAGATAGATCGATCTATATATACATCCACACATACATATATATATCCACACACATATATACACACACACACATATATATACACACACACACACATATATACACACACATGTACACACCGCAGTTTCTTTATCCACTCTTTGATTGATGGACATTTGGGTTGGTTCCATATTTTTGCAATTTCAAATTGTGATGCTATAAACATGTGTGTGCAAGTACCTTTTTCATATAATGACTTCTTTTCCTTCGGGTAGATGCCTAGTAGTGGAACTGCTGGATCAAAAGGCAGTTCTACTTTTAATTATTCAAGGAATCTCCTCACTGTTTTCCATAGTGGTTGTACTTGTTTACATTCCTGCCAGCAGTGTAGAAGTGTTCCCTCTTCACTCCATCCACGCCAACATCTATGATTTTTTGATTTTTTGATTATGGCCATTCTTGCAGGAGTAGGTGGTATTGCTTTGTGGTTTTGATTTGCATTTGATTTGCATTTCCCTAATTATTAGTCATGTTGAGCATTTTTTCATATATTTGTTGGCCATTTATATGCCTTTGAGAATTGTTTATCCTCCTTTGCCAACTCTTTGATAGGATTATTTGTTTTTTTCTAGGCTGCCACTGTTTTAATAAAATGGTTTTTTTTTTTCTTTTTTACTAGATCATTCTTATGATTCAGTTTTACTAGCATTTGGTGATTAGCAATTATTGTATATAAAGTTATTTTGTTCGCTGAAGAAACTGCAGAGAACCCTCATCTGGAGAAAAATTCTCTCAGGTCTAATATTTGTTAAGTTCTTAACAAGAAACCTGGAACACAGGCAAAGCTCAATAATTTTAATAAATTCAAACTGCATTCTTGCTGGTGAGCAAAACCAATGTCTAAGGACTTACATACTAGATAATTCTTTTCATGCCAACATTAGATATAGAATGAGTTAGTAAATACATCTCAAAATGCTTAATTCTTGTGAAAAATGTTTCAAGGTATACTTGAGGTATTATCCTTTTTTGTAAAGGCCATTTGAGATGACAATTGTTGAATTATTTTATTTTAAAAACATTTATTATTAAGAAATTCATTAATTAGTACTCACTGCACCCTCCTTTTATTCCTGCATAATGCACCTGTATTTTTGTAGTAAAAGGTAAATCCAAATAAATGAAAATGAAAATATTTAACTCTAAGTATGTCAGGATTCCTATAGACATTTCACACTCTGAGATTATGCAAATTATGATAATCATGTTAATAAAAATTTGGATGAATTAATTGTTATTCAAAATGGATTAATTTGCAAAACTTCAAATTAATCTAAAATGGAGAGATTTTTCTGGCCTCATTCTGTCTTCTTTGCAGGTCTTTCAAGACAGATGTGCAGTAGAGTTACTGTGATGATATTATCACAGGAATAAGTTGAAGCATTTTGTGTATTTTGTGTACTACTAATGCCTAAATAACTAACTGAAAGATGTATATATTCATAGAAAGATACCAGGGACAAGTGGAAAGTTACTTAATAATGATGTGAACTTGGACATAACCTCTTTTGGTCTCAAATTTATTGTTTAGTACAATGGTTAACAATAAGGTGGTTATAACTATTTTATAATCATCCTGTAACAATTGAGTGATTATAAAAATGAAATGAGATAAACTTTCATTAAAGAACCTAGCATAGTATAATGACAGGTACATAAAAGTTCTCAATAAGTTTTAGTTCTTATCCAAATTCCCATAACTCTATTCCCAAAGCCTCAATTTTCTCACTAAAGGCCTCTTACTTTCTGAATAGTTTAGCTTTTAGCTCAATTAATATTTTAGCTAAAGAGTAAATTAATGAATTTATATATATTCTTCAGAGTTTACTTTCTGATGCACATGCTGTTATGGTCCCATATGAGGAAATGTCTTTTAATGTGCATGATTAAAATTCATAGTCACATAAAATGAATAAAGTTTTAATGTAGAATATAACATTTTTGAATTCTAGAATTCAAGTTACCAGAGACAGAAAAATCTTCAGAAAACCTGGTTAAAATGGCTTTTGATAAGCACATTGACTATAAAAACAGGGTATTTAATATATATATGGATATGTTTTCTATCTTATTTTTAGATCATAATTAGCCACTATGTAGGTTTTGTCCTTCACAGAGGTAGAAAAAAATACATTTAATCACTTCCAAAGAATCTGTTTGAGTCCTGATAAGCTGATATCGTTTGAAATGCTTAAACTTTGTATTTGGTATAATTCAGGGTTTCACTAAATTCTCTATTGTCCCCACGAAGATGACTTGTTTGGGTAGGGGGTATTTCTTATCTTGTTGGAAGCTTTATAAAGGATCAGTTGTATCTTTGAGCTGATGAAATGATTTAACACTGCTCAAAACTTGTCCAAGATGCTGATATGTATCTTCAGTTAGACCATCTGAACACATGACTAATATACCGACCAAAGAGAATGTCGTTTAAAAGAAATCTTATCAGGAATCATACAACAGATCTTAGGCTATTTGGATTTCCTCACAGGATAATAGAAGCAAAGGCAGTGACAGCAATACTCGAAGTAGAAACTGAGCTCTTTGCTCCATGTGGATAATGACAACATCTGTGTCTGTTGTGAACCTGCTCCCAAATCGGAGCCCTGTGGTTTTCAGCTTCCTGCTGAACATTTCTACTTTGTACTGCACAGTCGCCTCAGTGGTAACATTCTGAAATCCACTCTTCCTTTTTCTTCTCCATATTTCTTTCTTACACACCTGTTCTTCTTGTCTGCCAGATGTTTGCTTTGTATCACAATTGTCTTTTCCCCCCAGTCTCGGCGAGTCAGCATCATCTTTGATTCTGTTACTGATTGGGTTTGAGATGGAGAGAAGCATGCAGCAGATTTCACACATAGGAGCGTGTAGGGGTGTTCTTGGGATCACTACCTGTGGGAAAGAAAGAAAGAAGGATTGGGAAGAGATAGAATTTGGGATTCAATGTACTCTTACCAAAGCCTAGAACTGACCTCGTTAGGGGTTTTAAATCTCGGATGTCCCTTCAACGTTGGCCTGTGTTGGAGTGATGGGACTGAGGCTTTTGTCTCCACTTTGACCAGTCATTGGATACAGGTTGTCCCAGGAAAAAAGTAGTAGTGGTAGGACAAAGTGACTTTTTTTAGCCAAATAAATGTGGCTAAAAGGGGTAATAAGTTTTTCAGTCAGGAAGAGATCTGGTCAGCACATAACAGTATCCACTGGAGACTCCTTTAACACAAACATACAAAATAACCCAAGAAAACCTATTATCCATTATCAGATCTTGTTTTCTTCATGATTTTAAATTTGCAAATCTCATCTTTTACTGCCCAACCACCACTCTAGGCTAGGAGCTTATAGCGCCTAACATAGGCAAGTATAAATAAGCAGGGCCTCCTAACTGATCTCCTTAATCAAATCTATCCAATCCATCCTTTATCCATCGCATTGTTCAACCTCATGAGCCCATAATTAGCCCGTTTAGTAACTCATTGGCTCTCCATTGGCAACAGAATAAAATAAGTGTCTTAGCTTAGAATTCAAGAACAACCACTGTGTGTCTGAATAATATAGGTGTTATTGCCCCACTCTTCCAAGCACGTGTTTTGCTTTTGTAGTGCCATTGATAATTTTTTACATTTTCCACCTAAAAAAAAAGGTCTACTTGGCTTATATTGAAACCAAATATCACATAGTTATCTGGTCATATTTACAGATATATTATGTCCAATAAGCCATATTTACCTACAATGTTATTTAGGTCCAGTAGAGAAAAAAAATTTTTTAAAAAGAGGTTGAGGATATGCAAGAGGCCATAGTTACAGAGACCTAATGTACAATGATATTTGAACTTCTGTGGACTTGTTCTTATGAGTAACGTCTTCCATTTTAATTCAGGTCAGATGAAAACTTTGGCATTATCCATGCTGAGTCCTGAGTCTTAATCATTCAATGAATGAGTTGCTAGGACACTTCATTCAATTTACCATGAGGTATACACATGGACAGAATGTTTTACAAAACTTGGCCCTACTGACTTGTGACTCTCACATGTATTACAAAAACAAATGTATCCCCATGGAGGTCTGACTGTATATCTGCCTTGTAAGATCATGGAGTGTTAGCTGTGTTTAAGTTCCTTTAAACTTCTTTCTCAATGTATACCTCGTTTACCATTAAAAGTAGATGCCTAGCCTTAGTTGTTTTAGTTTTAGGTTTGTTTCATTTATGAGTATATACTATCTGGTGGCTGATTTTGTTTTTCTCCCTAATTTCTCTTCCCCTGAGTTCCAAGTACTTTTCACAAAGAAAACCTTGTTCATAATTAAACATTTCTTACCTCAGGCTTGGTTTCAGAGAGAAATCATTCAATCAGAAGAGTGATGGAATTCTGTCACTCTGATGTTATTTTTAGAAGTTGTTTGGATTTTGATTGACACATGTTTTGTGGTCTGTGTGTATGTGGCTGGGGATAATTTAATTTTAAGACATTAATAAGAAAAGCTCATTGACTCAGTCAAAGGGAAAATGACTTTTTGAAGTCACCACACAGTTTTAAGAAGGGATCACAAGGTGAAAACAGCCAAGGAAACTTTGGTTTAGCTGGAGTGTCGTGCCACAGTCAAAGGATTCTAGGGGAATACATAGCCCCGAGAATTAGTTCATATGTGAAACCCCACCCACCATTTTTGTTTATGTCCTTTCTTGTATCCTATAGGCAAATTTCCAGTGCCTACTAGTTTCAGTTTAATAGGTGAGAAAAGCGTAACACACATAAATAAGGTTTAAAAAACTTTTAAAGGCTCAAGAAAGAACTAAATGCATTCAGAAAAAAAAAAAAAAAAAAAGAAAAAATTAGATCTAGCCCAATCTGAAAGGAAAAATAATGGTAGTTGAAATGTTGAAATTTGATTGAAAGATTTGAGATATAGTATTTGAGTACCAATCTTTTAATTTAGAGTACCATTAATTTTTAAAATATTTTGGGATTGAAATCAGTTCATAATACACCTAGAGAATTTAATTCAAATGTAAAGGAAGGTCACCTGATATGGGCTTCAATATCATTAAATTTAGAGGTCAGAATGAAGGTGGAAGAAGAGAGAAATGATTCTGTAGGACCACTCCATGTGGTAACATATTTATGCAGACCACCCCAACATGATCAGAATATTACTGCCACAGTGGGGAATACCTTGAAATCTGATGAAATGTTTCAAGGTTGTTAAATAAGAAAGAAGTTATGAACGGAATTCTTTTCATCAAATTTTCACTGTGTAATAATACATTGTAAAACCAATATAGGAGTGGATTTACAAATTCTTGGCATACATAAACCTCTCTGATGACTTAGCTAAGTTCTTTTTAAAAAGAAAGTGCAACATAATGGTGAAGATTATTCAATTTTGCTCTTGGAAACAATTGAGCACATAATGAATCAAGAAAAATGCTGAGATCGTTGAACAACAAAACTCAACATGATCATTTTTTGAAATCTTCCGTGTTGTTATGGTGATTTGTGTATTTAGAACTTAACAATGTGAATGGCATGAAGAATAAGTAAGAATAAGTGATTATGCATTGCTGAATGCCTTTATAAGAGTTCACTAAGAAGAAATTACTGCTTTAGCATAAATATATTGTTACTGCTTGAATGATGATAGCTGTATATTTGTCCCTTTACTCACTCAGCAAACACTATTCATTTCAAGGTTTTGGTGTTACATCAAGCAAAAGACTCCAACTGAGAAATGGTATTATTATATACACACACATCTCCCTTGGAGTGTTTCTGCTATGAATCAATACTATGGAATGACTGTGTAGCATAAATAGCACATAGCATCTTTTAGATAACCATATTTAGAAACAGAAATCCTTTTATATGTGTATTGTTATACTTTCATGTTAAAGAAGGTAAAAATCAGAGAAACTACTTTTTAAAAAATCTTAGAGTAATACCTCCTTCCCATGAACATTTGTAAAGATAACAAAGATGATCATTTTATGCTACATATTTTCCGATTGCCAAGTCAACTATTATAAAATTTAATATATATTGTTGTAGGACTTTCTCCTTAGTTCAGCTAAAAACAGGGTCCTTGTCACACAACCGTGAAAAATTAGGCTCACAGACACTTTGAAGGGTGAGAAGGGCAGGGGGTTTCGGGGAAAACTAATAAAAAGGGGGAACAGGGACTCTCAGCAAAATCAGAGTCCTGTTACGAGGTTTCCTGCCTCACAGATTGAATCCTAGTTTCCAGCCCAGAACAGGAGAGGCCAGGCTCCTGCCCCCTGCAAACAGAGTGAACTCCAGCAGCTCCATCCCATTCTCCCTGTACACGGACCAATCAGAGTTTCTGTGGGAACCCCTCTATACCTGGCTGTGTCAATATGAAGAAAAATAGTCATACTAAGATTTTTTTTTCTAGAACCAACTATCTAACATAAATGTCAATAATTAGGAACAAAACTATACAAAAATATTAAATGTTCAAATAAATCCTTGCTAGGACTTTGCTCTCTGAAATTTGAAAGTATATTTTAAAACAAATTAATGCCTTATCTCCTTCCCAGGAATGTATTCCTCACATTGTAACAAGTCTACAACCAGAATTACAATTGCTGGTGAATCCATTTTCTTGTTCTATTCTCTGCTCATACATGTTTTAAGATGCCACTCGGTTACCGGCAGTGAATCCGTATGGGTCTACAGTAACCTCAGTTCTTGCCTCCTCCGAAGAAACAATTCAACCAAGGAGGCAGAACGCAGGAAAGACAGAGGCAGTAGAGCATGAGTAAAAGTTTATCATAAAAGCTTTAGAGAAGGAATGAAAGGAAATAAAATACACTTGGAAGAAGGCCAAGCGGGTGACTTGAGAGCGCAAGTGCCCATTTGACCTTTTGACTTGGGGTGGGCATACTTCTAGGGTCCTGGGTCTCTTCTGCTCTGATTCTTGCCTTGGGGTAGGCTGTCTGCATGTGCAGTGGGTTGCTGGCACTTGGGAGGTGAGCAGGTGCAGTGTGTTTACTGGACTTGCATGCAGGCTCACATGAAGCATTCTTCCCTTACCAATTGAATGAACCTAGAAGGTCATATACCGAGTGAACTCTGCCATTTTGCTTCTTGATGCTCATGCTTGAGCCCACTCACTGAACTCCTGCCGATCGCATCGCCAGTTTCAGGTTTTTTCTATCTATCGCGAGACTGCTTTTCCCTGGAGCTGGCTGTGACCAATTATTATTTTAGAGGAGAGGCAGTTAACAAGCACCTGCCCATCACCTGATGTTCGCCTGACATTCCTGGTGGAGAGTAGGGAGAGCTCTCTCTTGCCCTGCTCATGCCTTGTTAGCTACCTACTGTAACAGTGCTACATAGATTGTCATGATGATTTTACAGGTGTATAGTTATCCCCAAATTCATGAAGTTGTGCATATTAAATGTGTAGAGCTTTTCGTTTGTCAGCCATACCTTATTAAAGTGGTGTAAAAAATAGTCATGCTACATATGACTATTTTGTCATGGGCACTACTGCCGTCTTGAGCATTGCAAATTAGTTATTCTCGATGAAACAAAAAAGGCTTGCCTTTGACAGTTTTTAAACGTGTTTAGTATTTTCCAGGTTCAAACAATACCACTTTGAACTGCTCTAAATCACGCCAGAAGGTGTCTGGCAGCTGAACTACTGTGTACCTCATAAACATTATCATTTTCTATTGCTAATCAGGCATTGCATTTTAGACAATGCAAAGTGGGTGGGGACACTCACTTTCTGTAGATGATTCATGGAACTAACAATACATAATAGAGCATCAAATTAACAACTTATTTAAGTTCAATCTATGTGAAAGAGAACAAGTGACCAATGACATAGGTTACTAGTATTAAGTGTAAGGGAGCTTGGTTTTGATTTTTTTTTTCTTAACAAATACTTTTCTAATGCATTTATCTCAGGCACAGCGCAAGCAATCTTACCATCAGAGTTTTTCTACTGCACTCTATTTTCCTTTTCAAGAAAGGAATTTTGTGAATTGTTTTAAGCACAGCTAAGTGTTATTGTTCATATTTTGCGCATTACTGTTGAAGTTCTCATTTCCTTTTCAAATGTGTAATTTTAAAGATGTGATGAATTCTTAAGAATAATTTTATGATAATTAGGAAAGCAATTTTTCCAGCTATATACAATTTAAATTTTATAGTGACAATCATATGAAAAATAGAAATACACTTTGCAGCAAATTTGCAAAATTATTTCTGCTAAATGAGTGACTCACATAAAGCAATTTGGGTTTATTTTATTTTTTGTCATTACATCATGCAGCTGTTTTCCTCCATCCCAAGAATGTAACTATTGATTGTAGGATCATTTCAAGTACTCAGTTGTAAAATGGCAGTTTTACATATCTGAGGTGATTTAAAACCCTCACACATATGGGTATTATTGGAAATTACTTACTTTATGAGTATTAAGATAATATATTAATATTAAATATAACTTTTCTCATTGTAGATATTTTTGGTGAACAAATATATTACTTTACATAGTTATCATTTTTAACTTAATATCAACTTTACATAGTTATCATTTTTAACTTAATATCAACTCTCTGTGTTTTTTATGAATACAACTCGATTATTATCTATGGTTGCCATACTATACAATAGGTCTCTCCTCATATTTAGCTGTAATTAAGTTTCGTTTGACCAACATCTCCACATTCTTCCCTCCAAACCACTCCAGCCTCTGTTAACCACCATTCTATTCTCTACTTCTATGAGATCATTTATTTTTGATTCTACATATGAGTGAGATATGTGAATATTTTTCTTTGTGTGCCTAGCTTATATCACTCAACATACTGTCCTCCAGATTGACTCAAGTTGTGATAATGACACAATTTCCTTCATTTTTATGGCTGAACAGTATTCCATTGTGTATATATACCACATTTTAAAAATCCATTCATCCATTGGTATTTTTAGTTTGATTCCACATCTTGGCTATTCTGAATAGGTGCTGTAAGAAAAATGAGTGCAGATATCTCTTCAACATAATGATTTTATTTCCTTTGGATATATACTATTAACAAAAGTGTTAGATCATGTGCTAGTTCAACATTTAGTTCATTCTGGAACATTCATACTATTTTCCATAATGACTATACCAATTTACATACCCATCAACAGTTGGTAAAGCTTCCATTTTCTCCACATGCTTGCCAACACTTATTATCTTTTGACTTTCTGATAATAGCCATTCTAACAGGAGTGACATCATATCTCATTTTGATTTTGATTTGCATTTCCCTGATGAATAATGACATTGAACACTTTTATATGCCTGTTAGCCCTCTTTTTGGAAATGTGTATTAATGTCTTTGCCCATTTTTAATTGAGTTATTTGTATTCTTTCTATTGAGTTGTTTGAGTTTCTTATATATTTTGAACATTGACAAAATTTAACATACATTATCATAAAAGCACTCCATGAATTTATCAGATGTATCAGATGTATAGTTTATCAGATGTATAATTTATCAGATGTGGAGTTTGCAAATATTTTCTCCCATTCAGTAGATTGTTTCTTCTTTCTGTTGATTTTCTCCTTTGCTGCGCAGAAACTTTTCAGATTTTGGTAATTCCACTTGTCTATTTTTTGCATTTGTTGCCTGTGCTTTTGGGGCATATTAAAAAAAACCTTGCCCAGACCAATGTCATGGAGTCATGGAGTTTTCTCCTGTTTTTTTTTTTTTTTTTTTTTGTTTGTTTGTTTGTTTGGTTTTTTTAGTAGCTTTAGAGTTTTGGGTCTTACATTTAAGGCTTATTCCATTTTTAATTGATTTTATATATGGTGAGAAAAAAGGATTTAGTTTTTTTCTCTGCATATGTATATCCAATTTATCCAACACCATTTATTAAAGAGACTGTTTTTTTCCCCATTTTGTGGTCTTAGTGCCTTTGTAGGAAATCAGTTGCCTGTGAAAAAGTAAATTTATGATTGATTTTTTTTTTCTTTGAAGAATGTCATTGGTTCGTTGATAGGGATTGAACTGCATTTTAAATGACTTTAAGTAGTATAGGCATTTTAACAATATTACTACTTTCAATATATGAACATAAAATCTTACTTTTCATTTGTGTCTTCTTCGATATGTTTCACCAATGTTTCATAATTTTCAGTGTAGAGATCTTTCGCCTCCCTGGTTAAAATTTTTGGAGTTTTTTTTATTAAAAAGGAGATTATTTTCTTGATTTCTTTTTCAGGCAGTTTACTATTAAACTACCTGAATCTATCAAAAAGGAGATTATTTTCTTGATTTCTTTTTCAGGTAGCTTACTGTTAGTATACAGAAACACTATTGATTTTGAGTTTTGTATTAATTTTTATCCTGCACCTTTAATAAATTTGTTTATTAGTTCCAACAAGTTTTGGTGGAGTCTTTAAAGTTTTCTATAAAGCAGATCATGTCAGCTGCAAACAAGGATAATTAAATTTTTTTTTTTCTAATTTGAATGCCTTTTTGCCTAATTGTTCTGGCTAGGACTTCTAGTACCATGTTAACAGAAGTGGTGAAAGCAGATGATATGGTTGATATCCTCACCCAAATCTCATCTTGAATTGTAGCTTCCACAATTCCCACCTCTTGTGGGAGGGACCCAGTCAGGAGATAATTGAATCATAGGGATGGTTTCCCCCATACTGTTCTCGTGGCAGTGAGTAAGTCTCAGGAGATCTGACAGTTTTATAAGGGGAAACTCCTGTAACTTGGCTCTCATTCTCTTGCCTGCCGCCATGTAAGAAGTGCCTTTTACCTTCCACCATGAATGTGAGGTCTCCCCTGCCACATGGAACTGTGAGTCCATTAAACCTCTTTTTTTTTTTTTTTTTTTTTTTTTTTTTTTTTTTTTTTTTGAGACAGAGTCTCGCTCTGTGGCCCAGACTGGAGTACAGTGGCACGATCTGGGCTCACTGCAAGCTCCACCTCCCGGGTTCACGCCATTCTCCTGCCTCAGCATCTGGAGTAGCTGGGACTATAGGCGCCCACCACCACGCCTGCATAATTTTTTGTATTTTTAGTACAGACAGGGTTTCACCATGTTAGCCAGGATGGTCTTGATCTCCTGATCTCATGATCCACCCGCCTCGGCCTCCCAAAGTGCTGGGATTACAGGCGTGAGCCACCGTGCCTGGCCAAACCTCTATTTCTTTATAATTTACCCAGTCTCAGGTATATCTTTATCAGCAGTGTGAAAACAAATAATATAGTGGATGTCCTTGTTTTTTCTAGATTTCAGGGGAAAAATTTTCATCTTTCCCATTGAATATGTTAGTTGTGGGATTTTCATATATGGCCTTTATTATGTTGAGGTATTTTTCTATACCTAATTCATGGAGTGTTTTTATGATGAATGTATGTTAAATTTTATCAAAGGTTTCTTCTGCATCTGTTGAAATGATCATATTATTTTTGTTGTCCATTCTGTTAGTGTGATGTGTCACATTTATCGATTCACATATGGTAAGCCATCCTTTCATCTCTGAGGTGAATCTGACGTATCACAGTGAATGATGTTTTCCATTTGCTATTGAATTTGGTTTACTAGTATTTTGTTAAGGATTTTAAACCTATGTTCATCAGGAATATTGGCTAGTAGTTTTGTGTTCAGATTTAATGGTATCAGGATAGTGCTGGCCTCATATAATGGGTTTGGAAGTATTTTTTCCGGTTTTCATTGTTTAGAAAAATTTGAGAAGAATTGATATTAGTTCTGTAAATGTCTGGTAGAATTCAGCAGTGAAGCCATGAGGTCCTGGGCTTTTTACTGATGGGAGACTTTTTACTTCTTTTTAATCTCCTTATATTGGTCTGTTCAGAGATTCTACTTCTTCATAATTCAATCTTGGTAAGTTGTATATGTTCAGAATTTATTGATTTCTTCTAGGTTATCCAGTTTGTTGGAATATAATCATTCATAATGTTGTCTTATACTATTTTGTATACCTGTGGCATTGGTTGTAATATCTACTTACTTGTCTCTGAATTTGCTTGAGTATTCTCTCTTTTTTTCTTACTCTAGCTAATGATTTGTCTACTTCATTTATCAATTCAAAAAACTCTTAGTTTTGTTGATCTTTTCTAATGCTTTCGTAGTCTCTATTGTATTTATTTTTGCTCTGTCTTTATTATTTCCTCCCTTCCTTCTTATTTTAGATTTGGGTTTTTTTCTTGTTTAGTAGTTCGTTGAGAAACAAGATTAGGTTGTTCGAGATTTTTCATATGTTCCGATGTAGGTATTTATTGCTATAAACTTCTCTCTTAGAACTACTTTTGCTATATCCCACAGAGTATGTTGTGTTCCCATTTATATTTGTCTGAAGAATATTTTAAATTTCCTTTTTAAATTTTTTCATTGGCCCATTGTTTGTTCAGGGACATGCTTTTTATTTCCATGTATTTGGGAATTTTCCAGCATTCTTCCTGTTATTGATTTCTAGTTTTATGTCATTGTGGTCTGAAAAGATACCTGATATGACTTTAATCTTAAATTTGTCGAGACTTGTTTGATGATCTAATGTAGCGTCTCTCCTGGAAAATATTCCCTGTGGAAGTAAGAAGGATGTGTATTCTGCAGCTGTTGGATGGCTTGTTCTGTGTGCCTGTACACCTGCTATATTCATTTAGTCAATAATACAGTTTCAACCTGATGTTTCTATGTTGATTTTCTGTCTGGATGAACTATCCATTGCTGAAAGTGAGGTGTTGAAGTTGCTTATTATTAGTGTATTTCAGTCTGTCACTTGCATTTTGTTAATCTTTATTTTATATACTTAGGTGGTCCTATGTTGGGTGTATATATTTATAATTATTATATTATCTTACTGAATTGACTACTTTATAATGACCTTTTTGTCTCTTTTCACAGATTTGGGCTTGAAGTCTATTTTACCTGATATAACTATACCTACCCTTGTACTTTAATGGTTCCCATTCCCTCGTTTTTAGTCCATATGTGTCCTTACCTGTGAAATTGTCTCTTGTAGTGCATTTCAGCATATAATAGAGTTGTGTTTTCTTTTAATTCATTCAGCTATTCAGTGTCTTTTCATTAGAGAATTTTTTTGTGGTTAAGTAATTTTCATGAAAATTATTTTATTATTTGCTTTTTATGTTAGTGTATCTGTTATAGGCTTTTGAATTAACGTTACCATGAGGCTTATGAAAATCATTTTAGAGTTGTAACAAGTTATTTTAACCTGATAACAGCTTAACTTTGATTGCAAAAAAAAAAAAGGCAAAGAAAGCAAAAGCTAAAATGTTTACATTTTACCTCTACTCTCCCCTGACAGTTTGAATTTTTGATGTCACAATTTACATCATTTTATATTGCATATCCATTAACAGATGATTTGTTATTATTTCAATAATTTTGTGTCTTAACTGTCATATTAAAATATGTAATTTATGCACCATCATTACAATATTAAAATATTCTGGATTTTGGTATACTTACATTTACAGTGAGTTTTGTACTTCCAGTGATTTTTGTTTTACTCACTGGTGTCCTTTCCTTTCAGCTTGAAGAACTCCCTGTAGCATTCCTTGTAAGGTGGTGACTAACTCGCTTTGCTTTTGTTTGTCTGGGAAATTATTTGTTTCTCTTATTTCTGTGCTTTGCAGGGCACAGCATTTTTTGTTGACAGTTTTTTCCCCCCAGCACTTTGAATATATCATCCTGTTCTCTCTTGGCCTGTTTGATTTTTCTTCAGATGTCTGCTATTGGCTTATTAGAACTCTTGTCATTTGTGGTTTGCTTCTTTGCTCCTTCTGCTTTCCAAATCCTCTTTTTTCTTTGTTTTGACAGTTGCATATATCTTGAGTGTAATCTTATTTGAATTAAATCCAATGAAGACCTTTTACCGTCCTGTAAATATTTCTATGTTTCTCCAAGTTTGGAAAGTTTTCTCCCACAATTTTTAAAATCATATTTTACCTTTATCTGTCACTGCTTTTTTTGAATGCCAATGATTATTACACTTGCTCATTTAAGGTTATCCCAAAAATCCTGTAGGCTTTCTGCATTTTATTTTTATTTCCTTTTTCCCTATGTATATTTTCAAATAACTTGTCTATCAGTTTAGAGAATCCTCTTCCACTTAAGTTCTTCTGCTGATACTCTCTATAGTTTTTAAAAATGTCCTTCATTGCAATTTTCAGCTCTAGGATTTCTGTTTGATTTAATATTATTATTATTTCAATTTATCTATTATTTTCTCATCTTAGTCACAATGTTTTCTTCATTTTTTTCAGTTGTTTTTCTGTATTTTTTTGACATTTGTTGAGCTTCCTTAAAACAGTTATTTTTACTTCACTGTGAGGTATTTTTCATATATCTCCATCTTTTTAGTTTTAGCTGTTGCCAATTTATTTTGTCCATTTGGTGACTTCATGTTTTCCTGATTGTTCTTGATTTTTTTTGGTCATGTACTGATGTCTGCATACTGTAGAAGTAGGTACTTATTCCAGTCTTTTCAGTCTGTCTATGAATTTCCTTCAGTGTTAAGCCTGTCTAGAGATTATGGGTGGTCCGTCTGCTGTGATCCTTAAGCCTGTGACCACTGCAGCCATTGCAGTATTAGGGGGTGCCCTATGTCCTGAACCACTATGGCTGATATAGTGACTGGTCAGAATTTTAAGGATACAGAGCCTGCCACAATGCAGGGCTAAAATGCCATGACTTCTGTAATTAGTGCAGTGCTAGGGTGCACTTGAAGCCCATAGTTGCTGAGGCTAATACAGCAGTGGGTCATGTCTAAATCCCATGACCTCTGAGGTCTGCGTGTTATAGTGGGTTATTTAGAATCCAAGGCTGCTATAGTTGGCCAGTATTGATGTGAACCAGAATTTGAGTTGTTCTTGCAGGGTCTTTGGGTTCCTATCTTGCATGATGGTGGATCTAAAGGATCAGGCTATAGATACCAGGCTGAAGTCAGAAATCGTGGAGGTCTACCTAATGCTGGCTTTTACTGTGGTGGGCCTGGTATTTGGGTCCAAGGCAAAGTTCTATGATTGCCTGCCTCTCTTTCTCCCAAGTGAACAGTGTTTCTCTCTGCTCTATGCTACCTGGGGTTGGAGGTTGGGTAACATGGGTAATGCAAACATGTCCGTTCTACCTTTTTTGGTGTGTGTTTTCTAAATATTGTGCTATAACAAAGTACAGTGACCACTGACCTGGTTTTCTTAGCTCTTGCGAAGATATTTTTACTTGTGGATAGTTGTTGACATTGATGTTTCTTCAGATGGGTGATCACTGGAGAGCCTTAATCCACAATCTTGCTCTGCCCTCCTCAGGTTTAACTGTTTTTAATGTCCTTTTTCCATTGGGTGTCTTTAAATGGAACACTTAAAACAGATACACATCTTTTAATTATTTTACGGATAAGTAAAAACATTAAATGTGAATTTATTCAAGGTAATAAATATTGGTTTAAATAAATCAACATAGATTTTAATATGTAGAAAATCATAATTGTGGCTCACCTATAAAGAAGGCTTGATGCTGGGCATTTTCTTTGATTTTTAAATTCTATAAGTCTTTCCAACACAAATGCCTTCTAAACACTGATGATGCTGTAATTTTAATCTCCAGCCATGAATTCATAAAATCTGAGACTTATTTCCAAATTCTACCAGTTAGAGGAATCTAGAAATCTTACCGCCCCATGAGGATAGTTATAATGATTCTGAAGTCCAGGTTCCCCTGTAACAAAGCTTGCCAGGTATTTGAGGAAAAAAAAAAAAAAAAGCTGTAACACTGAATAAAAAGGAAACAAAAGATAAGAAAAAAATAACTTGGAATAAAATAGAAATTGTACAGGGGGAGGAAAGCTTTAAAAACTAATATTTTTAGATAGATCCAAATAATTTATTTAAAAATGCTATAATAAATAGTGTTTGGAAATTAAAAATAAGACATGGTAAATTAACAGTATAATAGGAGACATTTTAAAAAATAGTCAGTATAAGTTTAGAGAAATAAAGTTGAGAAAGGAAATCATCTAAGTAAAACAACATAAGGCAATGAAATATATATAACAGGTGAGGTAATAAAGTGTGATAACAAATATTAAAATAATGAAAATTATACAAAGAGAAACTTTAAAAGATGCATGTATTATATGATAATTTAGAATACTTTCTATAACTGTGAGCTATGTGTTTTCTGAATTAAAGATAGAAAGAGAATGTCCAGCCAAATGGACGAACATACACTCACATAGAGACATGTAATTACAAAACTTCAGAACCACAAGGGTAAAATGAAAGTTCTGCAGCTTTCTGTGGGGACAAAAGCAACAACAAACACAATACACATCACATACAAAAGATCAAAACTCAAAATGGCTTTGGACATTCCAACAGCAATACTGGAAGCAAGAAGATAATCCAATCGTGCCTATAGAATTCTGAAGAAAGATTATCTCTAGTATAGAATTCTATAGTGAGCTCATTATTAATGAGTTATTGAATGAACACATATATTCTCAAACAAAATGTCACAAAATTTACCCCCTTTACTTTCATGCCAAGCAAGCTAGTAGAGGATTTGCATCCACTTGGGCTGCTATAACAAAATGCCATAAACTATCAGTAACAGAAATTTATTTATCACGGCTCTGGGGGTCAAGAAGTCAAAGATTAAAGTGTGAGCAGATTCAGTGTTTGGTGAGGGCTTGCTTTCTGGTTCATAGATGGTGCCTTCTAGCTGTGTCCTTACATGTGGAAGAGTCTAACTTGTTCTATTGGGTCTCATCATTAGGGCACTAATACTAATCATGAGGGCTCTTTCCTCAGGACCTTAACAGCTCATAAACTCCCCACTTCCCAGTATCATTATCTTGCAGGTTAGGATTTCAACACATAAATTTTGGGACACACAAACATTCAGAACATAGCAAGGATGTTCCTTCAAAAAGAAAAAAAGCAAACCTGCAAAAGAACACAAGGGTTTAGAAAACCAAAGCACTAACAGAAAAGGGTTGTATCTCTAGCATTATGAGGCAGAGAAGTCTCAGGGTGACTATGTGTCCTTTCAAACAAAGAAATAAATAAGAAAGAAGATATTAGAGGGAGCACAAAGAGAGTGCTACATAAATAAAAGACAAATTAAATTTTGAGGCTGACAAAAAATGAAAGTCCTATATTGACAGCTGTGTAGCGTGACTAGAGCAAAATCTATTCCGATAGAAGAACTGAGCTCTCCACGTAGGATTGCCAAGTAGATTACATTATGTGATTGATCTTGTAGGTAATTATAATGAGAGACTACTAAGACATAAGTATAGGCAAACCTACCAAAAAAAAAAAAGTAGCAAGTTAAAAAGGGGCTATTAACAAAAAGCGAGAAAAAACATAATTAATATACACTACACTGATAAATTTTGAATAACACTTGCCAAGTTATATTAATATAAATACCTAATATTATTAAACCAAAAAAAGGCAGGACAACTAAACTGCTATGATAAAAAATGGGGAAGAGAGGAAATAACAACATAAGAGTTAAAATCTCATCTAAAATTTAAGTCAATAGAAAATATTTAAAATTAATAAATCAACAAATAGATATACATGAATATTATTTAGATATATATAAAAGATATATATATACAAGACTGCCACAGCAAATGGTGGCTAATGGTGATTTTGAGGGATAAAGCAAATAAATATCTACTTTTCTTAGGAGCCGTTTAATGCCATTTAACTGGTTGGGTGCAGTGACTCATGTCTATAAGCCCAGAGTTACGGGAGGCTGAGGTGGAGGGACCACTTGAGGCCGGGAGTTCAAGACCAGCCTGGACAATATAGTGAGCCCACTTATCTACAAATAATTTTTTTTTTTAATTAACCAGTCATGATGGTGCACATCTGTAGTCCTAGCTACCCAGGTGACTGAGGCAGCAAGACTCCTTAAGCCCAGGAATTAGAAATTACTGTGAGCTATGTTTATGCCATTGCACTTTAGCCTGAGTGACAGATTGAGACCCTGTCTCAGAAATGTCAAATATCATTTAACTTTGTTTTTGCTTGTTAATTAGGGACAATAAAAATAAATTCAAAATATGAATATATTTCCATGATATTTGGCAAGGAAATATATTTGGTTAGATGTACAAAAAGCTATTGAAGAATAAAATTGATGAATTCAATAATATTAAAACTTAAAACTCATATACCAAAAAAAAAAAAGAAAAGAAAAACAGTAACAAAAATAACAAGAAAACCACAGGAACAAAATGAAGTCATTACACAGATTGGGATAAATATAATTGAAACTTACACAACAAATGAAATCTTTATTTTCAGAATATATAAATTTCTAAAAATCAATCAGAAAATAATTGACCTTGTAGAAAAATAAGCATTATGTCATAACAGAAGAAAAATTTCAAATGTCCAATAAGTATAGGAAAATTTAGAAATGCAAATTAAACAAAAATATAACACTTCATATTGGCTAGATAGGTAAAAATATAAATTTCTGGAATACCAAATGTTTACTGGCAAGTGGGGAAGAGAAATTTTCCCTCATATACTACTGAAAAGTCTAGGTTGGTTCAATCACTTTTACAAATAATTTGTCACTGTATGGCAGAGTTGAAAGTGTTCATAGCCATTGATCTAACACTTCAACGTAGAGATAAATATTCCTGATAAGAGAATATTTGCACTAACAGAATCTTAGTTTAATTCACATATACTGATCCAATTACTACAACTCACACTTTTATTATCGCCTTTAGTATATAGATGAGAAATTGAAGCATGCAGAATTATTTAGCTTCTCCAAGGTTACCTAGTTAGTTGTGCTTGTGCTAAAACGAATGAATTAGATAACATGAATTATACTGGAAAATATATTGTTGAGTGAGAAGTAAAAACAGATTGTTGAGAGCACGTAACAGTGCTAAATGTATAAAGTTTTTAAACACAAAATAAAGTTATATGTGTATTTAAATAATACAGTGACTTATTCCAAAATCGGAAAACCATCGATGTGGAAGACACCCACCAAACTGAAAATAGTATTGGTCTTTCTGGAGGCAGGATCAAAATATCAGGAAGAGCTTCAAAGCTATGTCACATTTTATTTTTTAAAATGCTCTGAAATATATGGTAAGATTCAAATACTTGTTAAATCTGGGAGGTGTGATGTAGTTATTTTTGGATTTTTCTCTCTGGTTTCCTATTCACGGGAATAGGAATATTTCATAACTTTAAAAAGGGAATAATGTAATTGGTAACACTGTTATCTCCTCTTTAATCTCACGGATATTCCTAAGAGCAACCCTTGTTATTTTTTATGATCCATACGCAATAACCAATATTTTAAATACATTATACAAAAGTATTGTAGAGGAGGAAAAATAATTTTTTCTCTACCCTACTGAGTTCTTAGCTGGAACAGACGCCTGTAACAAAGGACAAATGAGGAAGATAAAAGCAAAAAAACTTCATTAACTTGTATACCTCATTGACACGTGGGAGATGCCTAGAGAAATGAATAAGTCAAAGAAATGGCTTAGAGATTAGGCCTAAATACCACCTTCAACTGAAACAAAGAAAGATGGATATGGGTCAGGGGCAGTGATGGTAAGGTGACCAAGAAAAGTACAGTAATCCATGATAAATTCTGTTATGCAGACTTAAACCAGTGTCTTCTCCACTGCAAAGAGTCTCTGGTGATTTAGTTATCCTTTCCTTCTGGGTACTGAAAGGAAGCCACCCTTGCAAATGGAACATTCCTTCAGAGATAAGTGTTTCTCTTTAAAAAGAGTAACTTCTACTTCATTTTCAGAGCTTCTTTATTGTCTGCAGTGTCTCAAAATAATCAGCTCATAATAATCCTTATTCTAAGGAGACATACTTTGGGGTGTCATATCCTGGTCTCCTACAGTATCATGTATCTTATTGTAGGAGGGGGGTGATAATCTTTTTATTTTAGTTATTTTAGATTCTTTTTCTTCTACTCATCATAGAGATGGCTCTACCCATTTGGCTGGAGCCATGTAAATTAGACTGGAAAAAGACAGATTAACAAGAAAATAAAACTAAATAGAAATTTATTAACATGCACACCATGCACATCCATGTACATAGGAGCACCAGTAATGAGTAATCCAAAGGGGTAGTTAGAATATAGGCTTACATTATATCTTAGGCTCAGAAAAGAAAAAAGCGTTTTGGGCTTCTGGGCAGGGGGGACCCGTTGGGAAAGTGACCAGGAGAAGTATACTAAACAAGGGTTGTTTTAGTGAGGTTTGTTACACAGATTTATATAGGTGTCTTCTCAATCAATAAGATTTAAGAGTTATCCATTGCCTGGTATGGGAAAGGGAGATATCTTTTACAAATAGAAATCTCCTTTATGTATGTAAATTTATTTTACAAAAAGAAAATTTATGTCTTGTTTTTAGAGCTTTTCTGGTGTCTGTTATTCCTCAGGGACCTTTAGCTCAAAATGATGCATGTACTAAAGAGGTGTATTTTGGGGTTGCATATTATGATACCTTTCAATAGAAATACCAGAATTAAATAGATGACATAAAATGCATATTCAGAAAAAGATTCTTCCTCTCTCACAAGAAAAACTAAATTTATTTTCTCTAAATCTTTTCTGTATTTTGAGTTTTAAAGTTTGTGATAATAAGGAAAATGTATGAGTATAAAATATCTTCATATCCACTTCTAGTCATCTTCCTTTTAGACTGTTAGAACACGAGGCTTCTGTCATTTTACTGTTTCCTTGTAACGCTTTTGTTACCAGGGAGTATGGGGTCCTTGGTTCCTGTCTTCTTGGAGGAAAGAATTCAGCTAAGAGACACCCAGTGACGGTTCAGCAATGGCAACGTTTATTTAAAGAAAAAAGTACACGCCGAAAGCCGAGTCAGAGTGGGCTGATCAAGAATGAGATGCATTGACTGACACTGGGGAACCTTCTTTATGAGAGTTTTACATGAATATTTATAAATGGGCATTAAGAGGTGTTACCAGTAAGCACATTTTGGGAGGTCCCAAAACATGTGTACTACACTAGTACATATGCCGCATGTCTCATGAGGATTTTGAATCCCCAGCCATGGGTTTGTTTTTGCTATTATAATGAGCAAAAAGTGACCTTTAGAGTGAGCCAAGTCAAAATGCACATGCTCGCTACTGGGGAAAGTCCCTACTGAAGGGATTTTCTGCTAGGGCCAGGTAAGTCCCAGTTAGGGCCAGATAAGCCTAACCACAAGTCCAGATGTGGTTATTGTTAGTTCTGATTGCTCTAAAAACAGGGCATAAATTTTCTTTTTGTATTGATTCCGAGTGGTGCAAGCTATTTAGAGCTTCTGGGGCTTCCTTTCCTGCTATCTATTTGTCTATCTACCTGTCTATCTAGCCACCTACTCTAACGTTTACCTTCATACAAATGCAGTAACTTGTCATGAAATTTTTAAAAATAAGAAAAAAGCCACCTTTTTTTCTGGGTTTCCTATAACCTGACTAGAATTACTAAAGTATCTGTAATTAATCTGATGACGCTAATGAAATTCAATAATATAACTATAATAAATTACTTATAATGTAAATTCAGCTTTCATAAAATTAAATATCTTAAAATCTCTGAGCATATTTAATTTCTAGTTTCTTGGTTGTGGGTTGTGTAAGTACTTCAGAACTATTTTTAGTCACACCAACAAAGGAGAAAATCATACTCACTCTCCAATGAGTAAATTTAAAAAAATACATATTTTGTCTATAGCTTTTGACATAATAAAATATACCAAAATAAAATAAATGAACTTCTCTCCCTAATCATCAATGGAAAGAAAAGCTAAATTTCTAATAAAATAAGTACAAGTTCATTTTCCTGTTTCTTATTAAAATTATTTAATATGACAAGTGTCTAATATGCTATTGCATATCAACCCAATATTATCCACTAAGGAAACACCTAATTTGGGGTGGCCCTACATTTTCAATAGACCCAATTATTCAACCCCTAACATTCTATTCATTATTTTTTAGGATCCATTAGCAAAATATTCTAAACTGTCATTTGTAGTAACAATAAGGAAAGACTGTGACTTGTTAATTCTGGTTATAAGCATATTGAATGACCTACTCAAGGAAGGAGGGGCAGAAAATAATGAGAACCAGTTGGTTCTAAATCTGCCATTATTTCTAATATATAAAGAGAGAATGAACTATAATTTTTATGGTCTTTATCTGACAATACTTCAAGAAGAGGTCGCTTACTATGGTGATTCTTTTTCAAAATTTACACTTTAAATTACTATACCTGGTGTAGTAATTTAAAGAAATTATAATTGTAGGAAGTGGAAAAAATATTTTTCCTCTATTAATATTAGGTTTATTGGTTGGGTCCCTGCAAATTAAACTGAAGAAAGATAACTTAACAAAAGAAAAAAAACCAGGAGTTTATTAAGACATAATTGTGCATACACACATAAGTACACAGTCATAAGTAACTCAAAGGATTGGTTACAATGTAGGCTTATATAGCATTCTGACAAAAATAACTTTATAGATAAGCAACAAAACAAAAGAAAAGGACTTTGAACCTCTGCAGCCAGCAAATTGTGGAAAGGCAAATATGTAAGAAGACTAACTGTAGATAAGCCTAGTTCATAAGGTTTGTTTGTCTGGACTTTTTCTCTGTACCTTATTGTCTCTGGTGATAACGTGGTTATTCCTTTTCTGATATGGAAATTGAGAAAGAGGAGAGAGACAAGATCTTCACAAAGACAAGTGGTTTTCTGTGTTCAGTTAGATGGGGGAGGCCAGAGAGATCTTCTGGAGTTTGGATTTTTTTTTTTTTTCTCAGTTGTCTTAAGTTCAGAATATTTTTAATGCTCGAGTGGGCTATTTTGGGGTAATAGTACTCCGAAGCGTTTCATTAAAAAACAGAAAAATTATACAAATGCCTTCCAAAGATCTAGATTATGCATATATAGAAAACACACACACACAAACATACCTATAAGTAGCACAAGTTTCCATGTCAAGTGTACCTGTCTTTATTTTGCTAAATGTAACACCTCTTGCTAACATGTATGTCTTACTATTTAGTAGTGGGAGTAATTCAAAAACAATGAGGTCAATGTTCTGATAATCACCTGATTTTTCCCCATTCTGCTTGTAACACATCAGATTTATAAAAACGGCCGGGCGCGGTGGCTCACGCCTGTAATCCCAGCACTTTGGGAGGCCGAGACGGGCGGATCACGAGGTCAGGAGATCGAGACCATCCTGGCTAACACAGTGAAACCCCGTCTCTACTAAAAAATACAAAAAACTAGCCGGGCGAGGTGGCGGGCGCCTGTAGTCCCAGCTACTCGGGAGGCTGAGGCAGGAGAATGGCGTAAACCTGGGAGGTGGAGCTTGTAGTGAGCTGAGATCCGGCCACTGCACTCCAGCCCGGGTGACAGAGCGAGACTCCGTCTCAAAAAAAAAAAAAAAAGATTTATAAAAACGTAATGCCTAATTGAGAAAAGGACTGATTAACACAAATCAAGCCATGTAATTTCTAACAAAATTGGTGGTTGCTATATGGTGAGAGTTTGACAATCAACAGTTTTTGATCCAGACTTAGTCCAATATGTGCACTTACCATGGCTGTAGAACTGTGTTATTTATTTCCCTTGGAGTTGTGCTGAATTAATAACTTCCCTTCAAAAGAGTATCATTTGTAGCCAGTGGACTTTTCAAGCTGTTTATTTTGAATTTGCAATTCAACTGAATGAAAGGAAATACATATAAATATGGATCATTTCAGATAAAAATAAGGTGTTTGTTTTAATAGGGAAAATATAGAATAGCTTAGCTCAGCGTCTAGTAGAATATTTATCAACCTAGTTCCCAACATTAATGAGAGCTTCAACTAATAGCAAATTGTATAGACTTCCTTCTATCTAGAGCTTAAGACATAAGTCATCAGCTTGAATTTTGGAGTGTGACTGTCACAATGTTTCAACAAAATCAGTCACATTCTTTAGAAGCTACATACTTTTCACAGTTATTAATGAATATAGATGAATATGAAAATACATACTGATGTAAATGTATGTATATGTAGCTCTGCCCAGTGGAAAAGCATAGGAGCAACAATGCTCCAGTATGCTCCAGTATCACTGAACACACCAGGCATCTATATCTTGGTTCTTTTATGGTTTTTTTTTTTTGAGACAAAGTCTTGCTCCATCAACCAGGCTGGAGTGCAGTGATGTGATCTGGGCTCACTGCAACTTCCACCTCCCTGGTTGAAGCGATCCTCCCACCTCGGCCTCCTGAGTAGCTGAGATTACAGGCATGTGCCACCACACCCAGCTAATTTTTGTATTTTTTAATAGAGACAAGGTTTCCCCATGTTGGCCAGGCTGGTCTTGAACTCCTGACCTCCGGTGATCCATTCACCTCAGCCTCCCAAAGTGCTGGGATTACAGGCATGAGCCACCATTCCTGGACTAGATCTTGATTCTTTAGTATCATTTTTGATTAATGGATTCTGCCTTCTTGAAAAAAATGACGAATTTTGGGGCTGAAATAAGACACATACATACGAATCTAAAGTATCTATTTGTGCCAGAAAGTAAGGAAATACTGAAGGACAATGGTAGCCTGGCAGAAGTATATAGGAGCGAGTTTACAGGGGATCTCATTGGCCAAATCTGGAACAACTTGAGCATCAAACTATGTAATGATACTACCCTATTATAACTCACCAAATAAAATAGGAATCTTTCAGTTCATACGGTTATGGATAAAGACATGAGTAAATAAATGGAGAGAAAAGAAAGCTTTTTCTTGTAGAAAAGTGCCAACTAGTCAGTGTAGAAGGAATGATGGAGTCAGGAAATCACAATATAGCAATCATTGTAGCGATAATCAATTCTGCTAAGAAATATACTGGCTGAGAAAACTAGCAGGTTAAAATTTGATGGGCAATGGAATATTTACATCTTCTAAATGTACCTTCCTCCCCAAATAATTCTTAATTGCAAAGGGAAGAAATGGTAACTTCCACAGTAGAGAAGCTGGCACGTGATCAAAGTTACTATCACAATAAATGGAACAAATTAATATCCTGCCCCATCTGAGGAAGCTTCACCTCTGTGTATTTCTGCCAAAATGCCTACCCTGAATTTCATCTTGAGGAATCTAAAGACAAACCCAAATTGATGCATTGTCAATGGGAGAACTGGCCTGTGATATAGAAGTATCAAGACTGGGTGTGGTGACTCACACCTGTACTCCCTGCACTTTGGGAGGCTGAGGCAGGTGGGTCACCTGAGGTCAGCAGTTCAGGACCACCCTGGACAACATCATGAAACCCCGACTCTACTAAAAATACAAAAATTAGCTTGACGTGGTGGTGCATGCCTATAATCCCAGGTACTTGGAAGGCTAAGGTAGGAGAATCACTTGAACCCGGGAGGCGGGGGTTGCAGTGAGCCGAGATCGCGCCACTGCACTCCAGCCTGGGCAACAGAGTGAGACTCCATCTCAAAACAAAACAAACAAACAAACAACAATAACAAAAAAGGAGAAGTATCAAGGTTGTGAGGGTAACAGAAAGAAAAGCAACTGTTCTAGATTGAAAGAGTCATAAAAACTAAATGTGACATGGGATTCTGAACTGGATCCTTTGGGTGGTGTTGGGGTTCAGAAAAACATACTCAAAAGGGAAGGCCTCAGAAGCAGCCTTGGAAGCAAAGTTTATCTTTGGCCTCCTATTCCGTGTCACTCATTCCCTCTGAGACAAGCCATGGAAACTAGAATTCTTTTCCCCAAAGCAGGTCTTAGGAACCAGAAGCCCTTTTTCCCAAAGCCAGCCATACAAACTAAAAATATTATTGTCATGTTCTGTCTTACCTGGGTAAGAGCTGGCCATACTGAAAGTCTCTGACCTGCCTTGTTTAATTGCAGCCATTCCAGAAAGGGTCCCGCCCCATACTCAGGAGGAGGGAACACTGCATAGAGAGGCCAAGACAATCCAGATAAGCCTGGCTGGGTTTCCCCACCTGGGCCTACTAGAATTAGATCAAATCCTTTTGTCTAATCACAGTTCTGCATGCCTGTCCATTCTTCATTGAACCTAAGCACAAAAATGGATAGTTTCTTTTTCTGTTTCCTTAATTCTTCATCCTAAGGACTCCCATGTTATGTAAAACCATAGTGAAATATATTTGCTATGCCTTTCTCTTGTTAATCTGTGTTTTGTTATAGGGATGTCAGTCATGACATTTATGATTAAGGGGTGGGAAGGAGTCACCCATTTTCTGCTCCAATATTATAAAAAAATAGTGGTGCCATAATTGAGGAACTCTAAATAAGATTTGTGCATTAGATAGTAGTAATAGATGTAAAAGCCCTCATTCTAAGGTTTGTCATGGTTATATAACAGCATATTCTTGTTTGTAGAAATTACAGAGGAAAATATTGGGGATGATGAAAAGTCAGCCAGCACCTTACTTTTAAGTGATTCAGAAGGAACAAAATGTTCTTCATAGTATTCTTCAAATTTTTGCTGTAAGTTTAAAATTGTCTGAAAAAGAGAAAAATCAGAAAGTAATTGTGAAGATGAAGTAGTACTTTTGAAAATGTACTAATATTAAGTAGTAAATTTTAATTTGAAATTGAACCTAAATAGTAGTTGTAATTGTGGTCACAACTTGAAAGTAAATGACAAATTAATTTTAGAGAGTTTTAATTCTATATAAAATTTAAAAGTTGATCAGTATGAAACTTGAGAATTGTGATATTTGAGGCTAGTCAGGAATCGATGAAACTAGTTTAGGCTTTGAAAATATCTTTGAGGAGTTTTCATGCCAAAGTTTTTAAAAACATAATTTTTAATTAGATTGAATGTTTTGATTTGGATATAAAACTAACTTAGAAATAAAAAGAGAGGAGCAAGTGAGAGTTCCCCAATCCTGCCCAAAACTATGTAGATAAATAAATAAATACTGAGGCCTTTTATGATCTACTAGTTTTGCAGCCAGTGTAAACACAGATTTGTAGTGATGTGGAAAAGTGTGTTTAACATGGAATCTCCAAGTTGCAGAGGACTGACAACTCTTATAGATGATAAAAATCAAATTAATGGATCAACATTTTACAGAGTTCTTTTAAAGCCATTTTGACCCCCAAAAATGACAAACAAGCATAATCCAAATATGTACAGAAAAATAATTCAATGTGTTTTCTTAATAGTTTATTAAATGTTAATTATATGATAGCAAGTATGTCATAGAATGATTAAGATTAATTTTCTAAGTCATTCGTCCTATTTATGAATGGACTCAAATAGATCAAGGTAATTTTAACAGAGCAGGTCAGCTATTTTGCTAGTCACTGAGAGATGTCCTTGGAATATGGTTGGCAGTTGTGGTGTACTAAATATCGAGGGGTGTGCTAGACTTGGAAGGAAGTGAGAGAAATATTAAAACTTTCATGTGTCTTTGGAATGAGAACTAAACTTTTAGCTTTGTGCTAAGTGATTTCCTCAGTAAAATATCAATATTTTATTTAGTTACATTTTTCTTACATTAAGCAACCCTTTCAGCCAACCTCACGAAATATACTGTCCCTAAACACTCAGTCTTCATGTAAACACTTTGATACCAGCTGTTATTCCATCTAAAATTATTTTCCTCCTCCTCGTTGTCTTTTCTTCCTGAAGATGATCGTATCTTCAGGATCTAGTTCTCTTTCTGCCTCTTCTTGGAACATTGCTACGATACTTCATCCATGTCTGTCTATCCCCTCTGAATATTTACAGCACGTGTTCTTAGCATAATTTATTCAGAAGGTAATCATTATTGCCTTGTGACATATAATGAAGTATTTTCTTACTATTTAACTCTATCTGTACTTCTCCAATACAATCTGAGGTTCTTGAAGGAGGAATCCTGTCTTATTCCTCTTTGGAATAAGAAGAATATTGGTAGACCTAGTGTCTACCATGACCCGAATACAGTGCTAAGAGCTGAGAACAGAAATCTAATTGTTTCTCTCTTCTGATATGCTTTGTGTTTATATGAAGTTGTGGACAAGTTAATGAAAGATGCACGGTAAAAATATGAATGCACATTAGCTAATTTGTCTATATTAGAAGCACAATGAGTTATGAAATGGAAATAGGGATGTTCGTGGCATGAGATCAGAGCTGTAACAATGCCTCTCCACAAGGAGACTTCCAGTGATGTTTTTCTAGCACTCAGCCCTTAGATATCATTGAGTGAATTCACCAAAGCAATCTGTATGCTATCTATGCTCATTTTAATGTTAATTATTCTGTATTCCCAAACAAATGTATTTTCCCAGCAGGAACTAAAATTTCAGGAATATAACATAACAAACCCTGCATCATTTGAATTTTTTATATGTTTTTTTAATAATTAAGACATATATCGTTATAGTGCATGTTTGCTTTTCTAAAATAACACCTAGTAATTTGTAATACATTGGTTTGTTCTATGAGTGTGGTTTATGATGCTCTACCTTTTATCCACTGGTGTAATATCTTACATTTTATCAGTAACCGTGGAAACTTTTAGTACATCATCCAACAATAAATAAATAGGCTAACTTCCCAGAAATGAAAGTAAATAATTATTTATTTAATTCAAAGTAGAGAACACAGCATGGATTTAAAAAACTTACATAAGATCCAATAATCCAAATATTTAATATTTTCTCTTTGGTTTAACATAAGTTCACATCTGAAAGCCTGCTTTGCTCACCAACACCTCCTACCCAACCAAACTGCCAATACGCCAAACCAAGTGGATTGATTTAACAGCATATTAAGCTCCCCTGCCAGTGTTTGGTGGAAAGGCAGTTAATCAGGAGTGAAAGGCCTCAAATCTTGCCAACAGGAAACAAAAAAATAAAGAAGAGGCCATCCATAATACATACTCATAGTTAATCAGCCCCTGGAGATTCTTCAGCTCTTTGTCTACAGCATTAAGAAACACATGCTAATATGTTATTCTCTTTTGTTGACTGCTCTAATTGAGATGCCTGACAAATTAATACAGAATATTAAGATTATTAATGCCAAATGGAAAAAGAAGCCTTATTATAAAATGTCATATAAAAGTTATTTGTAAACACTAAGGAATTAATTTCTTAAATCATTTCAGCAAATGTTAACTTTAATTGTACTCAATGAATGTTTATGGATGCTTTTGACGGAGTGGATTTTTTTTCTTTTTTCCCTCAGAGTATATACTTTTTAGACAGTTTAGGAAACAAAAGATAAATCAATGGCTAGTTGTTTAGTTTGTCTGATTCAAGCCATATATTGGATTTAAAGGAGAAGGATGCATGAGCTCTTGAAGTGGCTCTGGGCACACTGCTCCAATTTCTGGATCTCACTGGTAAAATGGACTGAGTAGGGTTACTGGGGAAACTGTGATAATATAAAGTTCTTAGCACCTTTCTGACATTTCTTATTTTTAATTATATTGTATTGTTTTGGCTTCAAATATAGCAGATAATCATTTTTTATTCTATAGCCAAAATGCTGGCATCATCCAAAAAAGTGACTTCTGTTTTTTTTTTAAATTACCATTTTAAAAACACCATGCCCTATAACATCTAAAGACTCATTTAGTTCAGTGAATGGGAAGAGTGACAATATAATCCCATGGCTTATTCATAACTGAGAACCTTGGTGATGCTGTGGTAATGAGCAGGTGGTAACAATTCTTGATTATTTATACATTTTTGAGGATATAATGGGATCGAGTCATTGAACTGCTGTTGTACAAATATGTAAACTTCACACATGTCAGTTTTTTAAATGCTGTTTTCTCTTGAATTTAAGAAGGGTAAAAACATACCAGATATATTTTAAAAGAGAGGTCCTAGATATATCATAAACTATCATGTTCTGTTCACATCCATCACAATCAAACTTATATTCTATCTCTAATACATCCTACACATTGGCATATGGCTCCCAGGATGTAGTGTCTACAGTAAGAACTGAGAAGGTACTATACTTGCTCTCAATTTCTTCCTCCTTAGGAATGACAGACAAAGTAACTGTCACTTCTATGAAGTAGCAACAGATACTATTATGAAGTATATCGTGTGACAAAATCTCAGCTTTAACTGAGTACTTTCAAAGTACTTACCTAATTTTCATTCCTTTAGCACTGTGCTCACCCCTTGGGAACACCAGAAATTTGATAATTTTCTATTTGAGTTCTAGGAGATTGAAAGCTGTGTGACTTTTCAAAAACTTTCTGACATATCAGTGCTAATTTGAGCAGAATTTAGCTAGCTCTCACAAGTGATGAAAGCAAGGAAAACCAGTGAGCACTGTCAGTCTGTTAATCTAGTATCTGATTGCTTGTCTAACTGTCATTGGTGAAAAGCAAATATCTTTGTTCTTCTTCTGAGTTCAAGCCGGATGTGCTCTTGTATTTAGCATGACAGGAAATCTCAAACAGCGAAGAATTACATGGATTTAAGGAATCTGATATTCCTATATTCAGATCTCCCCTCTTGTTCATGATAGAGCCAGCTGTAGAAAATCTATAAAATAGCAAGAATTAAAAACATACTATAAAGTATATGTTTGGATTATCACAAATCCATACAAACTACTTTTGCTCAGGGCCTCTTAGTAAGAACTGGTTCCATTTGATGAGTCAATTGCAAACTGTTGAAGGCATATTGACAGATGGTTTCATCTGAACAAAATGATTTTCTTGATTTGCCAAAGTGTCTAAAAATTAGTTTTCAAATTTTTGAATTATATATAAGGCATTTTGCTTCTGAGAGGTGACTTTTGGCAGACCCATATTGCTTCTTATAAGAAACTTAGATGAATAAGGCACAAAATAGTTTCTCGAATTACCTAATTATTTTTCACTGAAAAATAAGAGTCAAAGTGAATAGGCCATAGGGAAGTTATAGCTGGATCCTGTAGAGATCACTGAGAAAGGTCTAGTGCCTAGGTCACTGTGCACAGAAAGACAGGCCTGCTGTGATTCCACAGAGAAAAATGTGTCTGGCCAATGGACACGCTGAGTACATGAACTACTGAAGGAAGAAAGATTGATGATTTGGGATGCTTGAGAAAAGTTTTCCTGCATTTATTCTTAATAATATGTTAGTAATTTAAGCTGGTAAAAAAAAAAAAAAGAAATCGATGTGAAGGATTTCCTGACTTCTCTTTTCTACTGCAAATAAAGTAGGTTGATACATTTAAAAAGGGCTACTCTCCTTCTCCTTCAGGTCCTTTATTTCTGCTTCTTCTTCCATCATATTTTATTCTTTTTTCTCACCTCTTTTCCCACCATTCTCCCAGTTATCTTCGTTACCAATGTCGCCATTTATTTCATATTATATCCTTCAGCATTACACACACATTATTTAACTGGAAAGTATAATAACTACAGCCATTTCTTAAAATATAACATCAATGGGGTGTAATTTGTTATAACATGCCATTTGAAAATAGAGCATTTTTTTTTACTTTGGTGGGATTTCTCTGCTTGCAATTGTAATTATTGTATTGTGATGTTTCCTACGTATGCTATAACATATGCTATAACTGCCTACCTTTCCTACAGATGAAAATGCTATAAAATGGTTCATAGAAGTGCCTCAAGTAAAATTTGATTTTGTTTCAAATTACCTTTAAATTTTTAACATTCTTAACTCAACTTCTTTTTTAAAAATTATGATTTTTCATAATGCCAAAGATAGAAAATAGTGAGTAAAGAACAGTAAACAGATTTATTTAGTGAGCAAAGAACAGTAAACTGACTTTTACTAAACAACTGTTTTTACAGTGCACTCTCAAGTCTAAATTTCAGAATGTTAAAAAAAAAAGATTCTTGTACAAATATAAAGTGAGCATATATCAAAGAGTTATTTAACTTATTCATGAGGAAACTAGCAGGATACTAGAGCTGGTTTAAAAAATAAAAGATATGAGAGAATATTGTTTAGGATCAATGAATGAAAGAATGTTGATATAAGATTACTTGAGTTAGATACAAAAATGGCTAATAATGTCCTATAGGCAATAAATCTGTAATGGAGCCATCATTTCTGTTGGCTAGAACCATTAACATCTCTATCAGAAAAAAAAATCTTTTGTAATGTATTAGTCTTCTATAAGCTGACATTTATCTTTGGAGAACCTCAGTTCTATTCAGTGATGAATAAGAAAAAATACGCATTTCTCTAGAAAATCAGTGTTCTGTAAACAAGTTTGCTAGATAATTCTTCAGTATGATAAGGCACTTAGTAAACTTTTTACCATAATTTCAGTTTAGGATAATTTATCTTACTAAACTCTGTGTATGTTACACATAAAATCCGATAAGAGTACCAATTATACTGGTTAGGTACAGAATTGTTCAGTCTGATATAGAGCTGAAAGAGAAGCCCACTTTCTTCTTGAAAACTGAAACATAGTGAAGAAGAATATTTACTTAACTGCTTGTCCTATAATGCCTACTCTATGACTCTGTCACAGCATGTGCCCTAAATAAGCACTGTTCATGTCTGTTAATTGATTTGCTTGAGAGAAATGTAACTGTTTTTAACTCATATTGCATAAATTACCAGGGTCTTAACTCGATGACTGGTTTGGACGGGGAAAGGGTAAGAGAGGAAGGAAGAATGAATAGGTGAAAATCTTCTCACTCTAATTCAGATAAAGTTATTTATTTTTGATAGACAAACTGAAATTGTATTCACATTTTTTTAAAGAGATTTTTAGTCAAAAAATGTTTTTGGAAACCTTAAACTTCTAAATTAAAAGTCAAATACAATTGCAACGATTTGAAAAATTGGCTGCATGAGCCAGTTAAATAGTAAAGCATTTGGATAACTAGGCACTAAGGAGATTAAATAAAGAGCAGCTATTTTCTAAATGTTGATAAGCCAAAGACAGGATAGTATGTATGAACCTGCTAGTTCCCTTGACCAACAGGCATCTTCTAAAATGGAGTTTGAATCCTTATCTTGAGAATAAAAATTAAGGGCAGAATTAGAACTAATACCTCAGTGACAATTTGTACAATTACCGGTGAAGATTAGCTGCCCAAGACAATCTAGATCTTCATACTACAAATCTCTTTTCAGTGAGTAATATCAAAATTATCTCTGTGTAAGAATGCATAATAAAAATGTAAAGTTTATGGACATCGTTATTAGTCGTTAGAGTAACCCCTACATTTTCTAAGTAGTACTGAGAATTTGTTGTCCAATTGGAAATTCACATTTAAAACTCTTCATCTCACTTAAAAAATATGTCACTAAGGAAGCAATTATCTTTTCTCACATGCAGCCAGTTTAGCTGAGTGTCAAACAGCATTTCTACATATTATTATTCTCTGGTGTGGTGCTGTCTCCTTGGGCTTGTCTTATATGTTGTTTCACCCTTTAACACTCAACAAATGCATGATAGTTGACTGAAATTAACTTAGGATGTAAGACTTTTTTCTCTAGATGTCTCCCAGGTTGGGAGTACCACCAAAATAATTCACCCAAAAAGCAAAAAGAAACAAACACAAAGTAAATTCAAACAAAAAAAAGACCCCGCATCAGTATCCATATAACCTTCCTAGAAGGGCTTCTTTATAGGTTAAATTTTACTTGTGTTTGGTGTAATGGGTGGAGCTGTCAGTATTGGAATATTCATCATGATCTTGATATTAAGGAATTATTATTTATTAATTTATTTTATGCTCAATGACCCTTCTGCCTATTGTGTGTAAGGCAGAAATCTAGGTAAAAGGAATACAGATGAATAAAAATAGTTAATCCCTAGTCAACGTGGTTCAAATATAATATGAGAATAAAACAAGCGTGTGAATCTTTACAGAACAAAGCAGAAAATACTTCGTGTAATAATGATGTTTCAGAGCAGGAAGAACTCACAACTAATTAGTTCTAGTCAAAATTGGGGTATAAAAGAGATAGTTGCTGATAGAGGTCATCAATGATACATGGAATTTAGCTAGAAAAAAAATAAGTGGAAATAAATGTTCCGGCTGTAGCAGGTAGCATGAGAAAATGAAGAATATAAAACAGAATTAAGGTAATGGAGTAGTATAGTATAGTATAGTATAGTATAGTGTAGTATAGTATAGTATAGTATAGTATAGTGTAGTATAGTATAGTACAGTAGTATAGTATAGATATAGTATAGTATAGATGAAATATATAATGTTTGTAGGTGATGATAGTTGATTGGGAAAAAATAGCTTTTGCACATATCATAGGTGATCCCAAATCCTAGGATGAGCTATTACACTTGAGGTAATCATCACCAAGATAGCAGTGAAGGCTTCTAACTATTTATATAAGCTGTTTAAAAATATTTAATATAGTCTATTTTTGAGTATTTTTCTGTTGTTTTATAGACTTCATTGAACTGATGTGGAACTGGATTTTGAATGCCCAATTAGGATGAATTTAATAACACAATAGAAAGGCTACTGGGTAAAAGGCTCTAGTCTGGAATGATAGATGTGGGTAAGCTATGTCTTGACCTTGATTGTTAATTGTCTTATTGAAACACTATACAGCTCACAAAACCACTGGGCCCCATATCTCCTTGTTATATGGAGTTCTCCTTTATTTGAGTTGATTCACTTAATGCTGTCATCTGGAGGAAAATACCAGTTTGCCACACTTCTGCATTCTTAGTGCATTTGCTGTTATTCATATATACTCTGTGAGGCCCAGTTTGATAGGAAATTTAGACCAATGAGATAACACAGCTCACCTCCTGCTCCCTATAATGACCTAGGAATATTGTGTCATCAACAACAGGTTTTTCTAAATAATTTTGCCTTTAAAAATACTGTTTAAAATATGTCATCGGCTGGGAAGTTTGAACATAGTTTCAGAAGTCAATTGAATATTTCCTTCATCCCAGCATAAATCTAGGAAAACAGAGAAAGGCATGGAGTGGGATACACAGAGAGAACACTAAGGTTGGGCAACAAAGAAAGAATGTAGTTTCATGTTCTTAGCAATATTATTATTAAGATGCATTTGTTACCATTTTTCAGTATTTTGTGATTAAAATAAATGAGACAACCTGGTACCCAAGGTTTTGGATGCACACTTTTGATAAAAATCCTGAAATGAGTACACGATTACATGAGGAATAACGCAAGTTCAATGCGCATCCAAAAGTTCCAGAACGAGCTTGTCCAACCCAGGGTCCACGGGCGGCATGCAGCCCAGGACAGTTTAGAATGTGGCCCAACACCAATTTGTAAACTTTGTTAAAACCTTATGTTTTTTTTGCAATTCTTTTTAAGCTCATCAGTTATCATTAGTGTGTGTATTTTATGTGTGTCCAAGACAATTCTTCTTCCAATGGGCCCAGGGAAGCCAAAAGATTGGATGTCTCTATTCTAGAAGCTGATTAACCGTCAGAATTCCACAGACTCCCTTGTTGTTTTTAATTACATATTCTATAGATATCATTATTTCATAGGTCCAATTAAAATGCTCAGGGTTTTTGTTTTGATTTTTAGCCAGTTCTTTGTATGACATATTTTTCAGACTACCACTATCGTGGTCAATGTAAAAGATAAGGGTATTACTCCCCTGAGCATGAATATTTAGTTTCTAATAATTCGTTCTAAGGTCAAAATAGTGTTGTCATGTGTCTCACTTCACTCACTTTTCTCAGTTAAAAAACAACCTCATGGCTTCTTCAAATCAAGGTGTTCTTAAATTCTCTTCCTCCTCCTGCTGGTTTAACTCACTTTGGAACTTAAAGATATTTACACAAACATTCAACAAACTTAATCTTATTATGCTTTACCTCCTTGTGGTTTTTGTTATCTCCAAATGTTGCCTCAGTCATGTAACACCTTGTTTTTCTCCTAAGCTTTTAACCCCTTGAACATTTGATAACAATTTCTTATTTGCATTCATCAAATCTAAATCAATTTTTGACCCACAGAGGGTTAAAGATAGAACACTTCAGCAACCATGAAGGACACTCATGTACTTGACATTTATGTATTTATGAATATATTTTAGGTATGGCCATGCAACCCTATTTTCTCTCTTTTTTTATTTTTTGTCATGAAAATATTTTCAAGTTTTTCTTATTTTTATATATATGAAAGATTCTATATTCTTTTGGCCACGTTAGCTATCCTGTAGACCCTATCTAGACCTTCCAGAGTTTTGTTATTTCTTTGCTGCGATTGGTGACCAGAATTACAAACAGTATCTCATAGAAACACTGAATTTTACAATTCAGAGATAAAGCTTCCCATTTCATTTCCTTGGTCCCTGATTTCATTGTAAGAGCTCAGTGAGTCATTGCCTGCCAGGAGCAATCTACAATGACGCCTAGATCAGTCCACAGCTGTAACGAGTTCACTATTCCAGAAATACAAGTTTGAAGAGCTTCCTACCCAACGTCCCTTAGAAAATCACCCAAAATTGATCATGTAAGCCCACTTTCTGCTTCTCCATATTCATGTTTATGGAAAAGTTTCCCTACTGGCCTGGATTTTCACTATGCAGAAGTGTTTAGGGTTATCTACAAACATAATACATAAATTGTATATATTTATAATACATATATATGTAATCTCTCTATATACACATATATTGTACTATATGTGTTTTTATATATGTACTATATATATACACACACAAGTATATGTGCTATATATATACACACACACACACACACAGTTCTTATTTTTTTATTATTAACCTAAATATAAAATAAGATCTCTGGAGAAAATTCTGTTAATGTGTTTCCATGTGTTTATTGTTCTATCTATAACAAAATATTTAAACTAATTGTATCCCAATTTGAATATCATTCTTGTGGAATTTGCCAACGTATTTTTTTTTTTCCTTCAAATTGGAAAACAGACACAGGACTCTTCTTGGGAGATATTTATCTTCTTAATCAAAGAACTTCATTGTATTATATTCATCAAACACCGCCATGCTGGTCACTTGCATGTTTCTAATGAATTATATTTGGTGTACATATTTGGTGTTCATTGACTCTCTTCTTTTTAATAGAGGTCACTGGTTTGTTTTCTATGGAACCAAGAATCATTAATCATAACTTGGAATTAATTTGAAGAGATGATTTTTAAAAATTTTTAGGCCTGTCTTTTGCAGTACAGAGTTCGGGGTTCCTTGCTTCATGATAAACATTTGCATAAAAGAATGAAGCTTTTAGAACCTTATCGTGTTGTTCAACTTTAGGGACATAAAAGAGGAAGAAGCCTGAGATGAACATGGGCAAGGCAACTGATAACTTCATGCACTGAAGAGGGAGTTTTCAATTGCATGCTTGTTTCTCTCCCTACATGTGCTAACATTTGTTTAGAAATTTTGTATCATTTTGAGACCAAAAAAAATCAACTCTGAGGCACAAATTTTGATAGTACAAGGACCCATTTATCATGCTTAACATATAATCTTTTAGATTAAATTTTTATTGTGCAATGATTACAGTTTCACCCGCCTTTGTAAGAAAGACTTTAGAAAGATGCCACGTATCCTTTTTATCCAGTCTCCTCCAATGGCATCTTGTAACACTGGAGTCATCACCAGTATATTCACTTTGATATGTTAAGAATACAGAATACTTCCATCGCCACAAGGATCTCTACTGTCGTCATTTTGTAGCCTCACATACTTCCACTTGTATTCCTCCTGAACCCCTAGCAAACCCTAATTTCTTGGCATCATGAACCAGAGAATTTATTCATCACTAAGTCTGTTCTGCCAGGATCTGCTACTCTTCAGCCATAACTCCTAGTTACTCTTGACGTCTTTTAGGCTTCTGCCCTCCTTGGGCATCAAGTTTACTGCCAGTTGCCTTCTGAGTCCCCTGCCGTCACCACTGGAGATGTAATTGAGTCCTCATGTGCCAAACTTATTTGGTTTTCACCTTAAAATTATTTTTTAAAAGCCTATTATTCCCACATTTTCCCTCTACTCTTGGTTTACTAATTTGCATGTGTAGTTTATAGGGCCAAGCTGGAGATAAGTTACTGTTATACTCCTCTCTTTACTTCCCGAATCTCCTATTCCCGTTACAGTTTAAACTCAGCTGGGAACACCTTGTCTTATTCAGAACTTAATCACAGTCTTTAGATATAGTCTTTTTTGTTTTCTTTATATGCTTATTATGAACATGTAGTATCCAATATCTAATCCAATGACAGTCACAAATCGGCCCGTCAGTGGCAAGAAATTTAAAAAATGGACGCTATAGTGAGGACTAAATTAAAAAATGACAGCCAAACTGATTTTCTCAAGCACATTCTGCTAATTTGTATTACGTTTAAAATGGAAGAATTACTTTTGGGTAATTGAACATCTATATCACAATTGCAGTGGTGGTTATACGAATCTATACAACTGGTAAAACCTGTATACAACAAAAAAGTGTTCATAAAAACTAGTTAAATCGGAATAAAATCTGCAGTTTAGTTAATTTTATTGTGCCAATGTCAATTTTCTGGCTTTCATGATTGTACCATATTGTGTAGAATGTTATTATTGGAGGAAACGGGGGAAGGTTACATAGGAACTCAACTGTATTAGTCCATTCTCACAGTGTTATAAAGAAATACTGAGACTGGGTAAATTATAAAGAAAAGAGGTTCATTGGCTCACAGTTCCACAGGCTGTACAGGAAGCATGGTGCTGGCATCGCTCAGCTTCTGGAGGGACCTCGGGAAACCGTCAATCATGGCGGAAGGTGAAGGGGAAGCTGGCGCTTCTGATGCTTGGATTGACAGGAAGAGAGTGAGGGGGAGGTGCCTCACCCTTTAAACAACCACGTCACATGAGAACTCGCTATCGCGACCAAGGAGGATCCTGCTAAACCATTAGAAAGCACACATATGTGGCTGGGCCCCGTGGCTCATGCCTGTAATTCCAGCACTTTGGGAGGCCGAGGCAGGTGGATCACTTGAGGTCAGGAGTTCAAGGCCCGCCTGACCTATATGGTGAAACCCCATCTCTACTAAAGATACCAAAAAGTTAGCCGGGTGTGGTGGCGCACCCCTGTAATCACAGCTACTCCAGAGGCTGAGGCAGGAGAATCGCTTGAACCCGGGAAGCCGAGGTTGCAATAAGCCGGAATAACGCCACTGTTCTCTAGCCTGCGAAACAGAGCCAGACTCTGTAAGAAAACAACGGAAAGGAAAGGAAAGGAAAGGAGAGGGGAGGGGAGGGGAGGGGAGGTGGGGGAGGGGGGAGGAGAGGGGAGGGAAAAGGAAAGGAAGAAGAAAGCGGGGGAGGGGAGGGGAGGGGAGGGGAGGGCAGGGGAGGGGAGGGGAGGGGAGGGGCAAAGAAACCACCCATATGATCCAATTACCTCCCACTAGGTCCCACCTCCGACGCTGGGAATTACAATTCCACATGAGATTGGGGCGGGGATACATATGCAAGCCATATCATCAACTATTTTTGCAACTACTATGTGAGTCTAAAATTATTTCAAATTAAAACCTAAAGGCAAAACCCATCAAACTTACAGATTATTATGTGATTTAAAGTCCCTGTCTCATTCTGTATGTGTGTGTACACATTACATGTATATATCTCAGATAGCTGAATGTATGTGCTTGCTTGACATAGATGTGTTGCTGTTGTTGTTTTAATTTTTATATATTTTTTAATTTTTTGAGCCAGAGTCTCACTGTATCACCCAGGCTGAAGTGCGGTGACACGATCTCAACTCACTGCAACCTCCGCCTCCTGGGCTCAAGCAATTCTCCTGCTTCAGCCTCCTAAGTAGCTGGAATCACAGGTGTGTGCTACCACACCTGGCTAATTTTTGCCTTTTTAGTAGAGATGGGGTTTCACCATGTTGACCAGACTGGTCTGGAATGCCTGACCTCAAGTGGTTCACCTGCCTCGGCCTCCCAAAGTGCTGGGAGCCACTGTGCCCAGTCTGATATCTTTTTTATGGATTTCAAAATATGAATGTATTTACATTGTTTGAAAGTTCTTAGTGTATATAAAATTGAAGATAGGATCCTGAAATATGTATGAAAGCATTATAATGCAGAGGTGTTTGTGTGAAACATAGATAGATTGTATCTGAGTAAAAGAAATGACAGTAGAATACTAATATCAAAACTATATAAATAAGATGACAGGATCCCAAAGTATAATTTTGTTTGCTTTTTCCACTAACAAAATATTACCACATCTAAATAAATGAAAAACACATTATGAATGGCATATGCTTTTTCCATCGGTTTAATTTTTGCTAAGAAATATAAAATGTTTTAGAATTTTATTTACATAATTCATAAATGTTTCCTTCCTATTTATAATAATACTTAAATATGGAAATGAATACATCGTCTCAAATAACACTGAGTTTATTCTTGGAATGTCTTTTTTTTCTGTTAGAGACTTTCTTTCATTTTCTTTTTATTTTTCCCCAGGATGCTATCATTCCTACCTTTCTCCTGGTTAGTTTCACAGGATATTTTCCAATGAGAACTTGAATAAAATAGACTTAATTACCACTGTTTTATTCTCAAAATAAGCTAATGACTATTAAGTCTTTCTCCTTGATTTGAGGACTTTTTGATACACTTATTCAAAAAGGCAGATTCAAAATAAGCTCTCTACTTTTTTATTCCTCAGAATCTCTGTTTGTATGTAATTGGCTAACAAAACCCATTGCTTATTAGCTTTGTCTCTGTGCTAAAAGCAATAGTCCTAAAAATTATTGCAAACCTGCATCTCTCTCTCCTGATTACTCCAGGAGGAAAAACAAAACAAAACAGAACAAAGAAAAAAAAAACTTGCTCTGGATAACATTTGATGACAATAGCTTTACATCAGAGGACTTACTTATCTTCAATGTGTGCTTATTCCTCATGTCACTTTTTCTTCCCCTTAATTGAGGAAAATGTGTTCAGAAGTTAAAGTGGTGGCCATCTATTTAAAGTTTTAAATTATTCAGCTTAGAAAGCAAATAAAATTTTCATATGTACAAGGGAATATAGCATCACTCGAGTAATACCCATCACATTGCACAAGAAGTGGATAATCTTTCATGATAAAAGAAAGCATTAAAGATGGAAACTGTATAGGTCTTCTGTAAATCAGAAGCTCTATAACCAGCTACTTAACTCAAATTCTAAAAACAACCCTGTGTTTGTATGTAAATGACACCGAAATAACCAACATATTTCTTCAGTTAAGTCAGTTATGTTAATTTGTTGAAAAGAATCTGTTAAGTGAATCATTTATCATCCCATAAACAAAACATACGGTGATAATTGTGCAAATTATTATTTCAACTTATTGAGTTGCCGAAGTATGAACAAAAGGCAACCTGCATCTGTATTTTAGGTTAGGTAATTTGGTTCTCACAGATTGAGATTTTCATTTAAAAAGATTTCCCTTTTGAATAGTATATAAAGTGAATTAGAGGAGAGACTGGAAGCAGAGAGAGCATTCTGAGAGCTCTCAGGGGAGAAGGAGGGTTTGACCAAATACAGTGGCCACACGCGTGAAAAGCCATTACTGGAGAGGCAGGACCTCCAGCACCTGGGACATTGTGAAGGTGAGTGAGGAAGAACAAGAGCCATGGATGCAACAGAGATTCTGGCTGGAGGACTCGGAGGATGGCAGCATCAGCAAATGGTGTGGGAGGACAATAGAAAATAAACACAGTTTTGATGATAAAAAGACATTTTTTAAACATCTTGCAGCCATTTAAATAAAGATGTTTAATAGAAAGTTGGAAATTCAGGCCTAGATCTCAAAATCCAACCTAGCGCTGGAGATGTGGATATGGAAATCAATCTCCAATATTTGGATTGGAATGAGACTTCCTAGAAGGAGGATGCGTTGAAAAAGTCCGCAATTCTTATGCAAGAATACAAATGGGATCAGTCTCATGGAGAAAAGGAATTACAAGAATACCAACTGCACCAAAAAGATTCCCTAGGGTTAAAACTAATAAAGAAGGCTTAGATTTCATTTTATTAGTGCAGGAGACTAAATAGAAGGACAATAGAAGAGAGATGGAAATGAGCTTCTATCCTTGGAAGTTGGATATGAAATTGTCTCTTCAAGAAGTTTGGGAGGTCAATAAAAAATAATGCAATATTGTAATTGAAGAAGTGAGTTGGAAAGGTGAGTTAGTTAAAAGACATTTGGTGGAGTTTTTGTTTTCTTTATTTTTTCTCTGAAATCAAGACTTTAGGCTTGTCTCATTAAAAGAGTTGAGGCCTAGAGAGATGTTAAGGAATACAGGGGCACCATAGAGGTATAGCTAATGGAACAAGGGAGAAAAGAGTTGGATGAGAAGATCGGAATAAACAGCCCGAGTAGGATTTGTCCGTTGTTGGACTGTGGAAGAAAGCCAGTTGGTAGTAGATTGTGGCTAGACCACACTTTATTAATCCATTTGTCAGTAAATATACATTTGAGATATTTCTAGGTTGGACTGATTATGCATAAAGCAACCAGGCTCTCAGGAGGTCAGAAAATAAAGGGAATAGGAAACCAGGCATAGTACAAACAGAGAAACATAATGTAAAAGTGGTTTTTTTTCTTCCCATGAAAGATGGAATCCAAGTATATTGGAAAAAATGGCTTCTGTAGTGAAGGGAACAGATAATAACAGGAAAATATTCTTGTTGAGCTTACATTTGAAGACAAAAAAGATGATGTCACCTGTGAGGAGGTAGCAAGAACAGCATGAACTTTAATAATCCATAGAAGAAGAAAAAATATCCAATGAAGATAAAGAGAAGCAATCAGAGATCAAACAGACATGTGCAAAATAAGATATGTTCATGAATGAGAAAGATTCCAGGAGAAGACGACTAAGGGAGATATTCAAGAAAAATTTTTTAACAAATTATTTCATTATCATCAGTTTTTTCATTATGAGTGATTTTTCTGATTTGTTTCAAAAGAAGAAACAGCAATGAACAAATGCTAAAGCTTAAAGAGAGTGTGGAAGAGGAGGGAAAAACAGAGCAAACAGCATTTATTTGAGAAGTTTTGCAGTGAAAGGGAATAGAAAACCAGGCATAGTACAAACGGAGAAACATAATGTAAAAAGGGTTTTTTTTCTTCCCATGAAAGATGAAATCCAAGTATATTGGAAAAAATGGCTTCTGTAGACCCAGGAATTGTCACTTATTTTGACTCTTCTATATTCTGAAGAAACATTACCTTCAGAATATATTATCATGCAATAGACAATAAAAATGGACACATATTAAATTGAGGAAGAGTAAAGTTATTAATACTCAACTCAGATATTACATCTAGTATTAGAATTATTAATATTTCATGGCATAAATTTATCCAACTAAAGAATCTCACATTTTGAAAAAGATAAAGTTGAAAGATGGTAATTTACCTTGCTATCACAAATAATTCTCACATTAACTAAAATTTGATAATTTTGTTAATTGTATGCTTATAAAAGGCACTTGGTTCCACATTTAGAAAAATATTTTATCCCAGGTACTTTCCAAGGAGTATATTATCATGTTTGCTGCCGTTAATACTGATCAAAAACCTGTGAAAGCAATGGTTTTGGAGGATAACCTGAGGGCAATGCAGTCTGTTCTTCTAGATACTGTAAACAATTTCTAGAGTAAGCTTGTCAGTAGGGAGCTGAATACCTGCATCAAAAGTTTTGGTTATTGCATCAAAAGTATTGGTTAAATTTGTGTTTACTGAATTGAGGTTTGGCGTTTTTCCATGGGGCTACATTGAGGAAAACTGTAATGTATTTCCTCTGACATTTGTTGCTGTCTTTATACAGATCTTCTTGAACACTTCATTCTTTATGTAGCATAGTTTCTTTGATGTGAGGATTTGGGAAGTTTCTTTCTGGGCTCAGTGTCTTGAGTATTATGCTTCTTCAAGCAACTGGTTAGATTTTATTTTAACAGGTAAGATGAACCTTGCAACTAATTCTGTCTGCAATTATGTGATATGCCAGAAATTTTAAAGCCAAATTTTTAGACACCCTCCTATACAACATTGTTTTTGGTTTTTCATATCTTTATCAAGCTAGCATATAGATAAGTATTTTTAATCAATTTTTAGAGAAATAAGTTCATTTAATGGCAAAAGTTTTTTTCCCCAATATCTTCTTATTTCCTGTTCCACTCTCCCTTTATACTTTTATATCAATTTGTTCACTTATCAACTTAGAAAGTACCTATTGGTTAATGAATTCTTGGGTCAATTACTAGTTAGCTACCTTACTTTTCCACACACCTGACCTATTTTTAGAAGTTATATTAAGACCGGTCGTGATGGTTCATGTCTGTAATCCTAGCACTTTAACAGGCCAAGGTGGGAGGATGACTTGAGCCCAGGAGTTTGAGGCTGCAGTGAGCTGTGATTATACCACTGCACTTCAGCCTGGATTACAGAGCAAGACCCTGTCTCAAAAAAAAATTTTAAATTCTCTATTGATTAATTTTGTTATATTTAATAATATGCTTTCAAATTGGCCTACTCTTCTGTCAAATTTTGGTAATATCATTTGACTCTTCACTTGGAAGATGAGTATATTATTTACCATGTCCTTTCTTCTACATTTTCTTATCCATTTCTACCTCCAAACCTCTGCCTCTTAGGTTGTATTTTAACATTGCTAAGATTGATAATGTTACATTTGTTTTTCTTAGTTTGTCTAAATATTTATTTAAAATATCACAAAATGGGTAGCATTTATCTAATTTTCATCCTTTCTTATGACTTGACATGAAGGATAAAGAGAAAATTAAAGGAAGTTTGGAAAGAAAAATAATATATTTGAAACAAATTTAAAACAGATTTCTGATGCTATATTAGATTATCATCTGAAAAATCATTTTGTCAATATCTTGGAAATTCAAATATACATCCACTCTGTCACCCAGAAATTCTTCTCCTAGGCATTTATAACAAATGCTCACAGCAATTTTATTTATACTAGTAAAAAAACCCGGAAACCAGTATCTATCAACACAAAAATAGATACAGGTTATAGTAAACTTATACAATGAAATAGTACACAGAAAAATGGAAATGTGCTATTAATAGTAACAATATGGGGAAATCTTAACAAAATTATTCTGAGTGAAAGAAGCCAGTGATGTTTGATTACTTTATTATGAAGTTCAAGAAAAGTCACAATTTGCTGGGTGCAGAGGCCCATGCCTGTAATCCCAGCACTTTGGGAGGCCAGGGTGGGCAGATCACTTGAGGTCGGGAGTTCAAGACCAGCCTGGGCAATGTGGTTAAACCCTATCTCTACTAAAAATACAAAAATGAGCCAGGCATGGTGGCCCGTGCCTGTAGTCCCAGCTACTCAGGAGGCTGAGGTGGAAGAATCATTTGAACGTGGGAGATGGAGGTTGCTGTGAGCTGAGACCATGCCACTGTACTCCAGCCTGGACAACAGAACAAGACTCTGTCAAAACAAAAGGCAAAATTAACTATGGTTATAGAAATCAGAAAAGTTGTATGCATAGGGTGAGGAATGACATTAATTGAAAAGATATTGACTGAGGGGATTGATGAGACTAATTTCTGGGATTATAAAGCGTTCTATATCTTGATGGGGAGTGAGGATCACATGGGTCAATACATTTCTCAAAACTAATCAAATTATTCACTTGTTTTCAGTTTACTGTATTAAAATTATTATCATTCTCTTTTAAAAAAATGACATATTGCTCCCTGAACAGTCTGCAGTTTCACTGAGAGATCAAATAATAAACATTATAGTTTTACTATTCATTATAATAAGTATTATGATATAGGTAAGCACAGAATTTCAGGATGAGCATCATGTAACCCCACTATGCATTTATCAAATATGTTTCACTTTCCTTCCGTGGCACATATTCCAGTCTCTTGGACACTAAGGTTTGATTAGTATGATACATGACCAATGGACTGTGTGCAGAAGTGATATTTTCTCTATCAAATCTGGCCATAAACCCTAAGTTCATTCCTATATGTTTTGTCTTCTCTTTCTGTGGTGGACTTGAGAATCAGATGTTGATAATGAGAACCAAATGAAGTGAGCCTGGATCCCTGAATGACTGTGTGGAACAGTGCTCCTCTGCCCTTTTCCTTCTATACTGAAATTAGATGTGGGCAAAAAACAATCATGTATTACAGTAAACCACTGGAAAGAAGGAAACAAGAAAGAAGGGAAGGAAGGAAAAAAGAAAGATGAAAGGAAGGAGAGAAAGAGAAAAAAAGAAGAGAGAAAAAGGAAGGAAGTTGGAGAGAAGGAAGAAGAGGGAGTCAGAGAGTAAGAAAGGAATCCATTGTTCTTCTGCCAGGGACTTAGCCTGGAGATAAATAAACTGTGGGAGGCAGTAAAGCAATTAAAAAGACAGTGCACTGGTTGAGTAGGCTGAGAACAAATGATCACAAAGAACGAAACTTACTGAATACATCATCACGTGATGCCCCTAAAGAATAAACAGAAGGATCACTTGGACTCGGAAAGGGGAACATCACACACCGGGGCCTATCATGGGGAGGGGGGAGGGGGTAGGGATTGCATTGGGAGTTATACCTGATGTAAATGACGAGTTGATGGGTGCTGACGAGTTGATGGGTGTAGCACACCAACATGGCACAAGTAATATGTAATAAACCTGCACGTTATGCACATGTACCCTAGAACTTAAAGTATAATAATAATAATAAATTTTAAAAAAGAATAAACAGAAGGAATCAAGAATCAGATTTTTAAGATTTTACTTGATTAATTTTCAAAGTCAAATTATTGCTTGCAAAATAATGCTGTTCTTAATTAATGCTTCTAGTATGATGATTCTAAAATGCTTTCAGAACATTGACAAAATTAAGAAGACAAGATGTATTTATTTGGGTCACGAGCAGTAGGGTCCAAATAGGGTATTGCTGCATATATATATGGAATATGTTGGCATGTCTCACAGTGTTTGACATGGTTTTGCAATCAAAAGAGTATATTTTTAGCAGAGTTCAAGTGAATTACCCAAGTGAACAAGCTAGATATGATTGGGGTAGGGGGTTAATTTTTACATCTCTCCTAGCAATTCTCTCCAGATTTTTGCATGATTGTTTTCTTTTTATCCCATGATCTCTGACACCTAGCCACATTACATAATTATAATGGCATCCCCCTACAACTAGGAAAACCTTATACATTACCCTGGTGTCTTTCTGAGTCAGTCTAGCATGCTCTATTTTTTTTTTCCTGTAAGATATTATCAAATATATGGTTTTTAACTACCAATGCTAACAGAACTGGTTTTTGTGCATCCAGAAATAACAAGAGCCTATGAAATGTAAATAGATGAGAATTTGGAAATGCACATTTATATTCATTTACTTAAGCACATGTATTGACCACTGAACACTGTGGTCATCAGATACACAGGGACCAAAGAGCTGTGGTCTGAAACCTCACAGCTGACTTACATACTTCTGAATCAGTCAGGGAGTTAATGAAAAACATAATGAAGTAATCACAATTGAGTGAAAAGAAAAAGAAGCACAGGATGCTCTTGATGCAGGCAAACTTCCAAATTGGGGCTTAGCCAGGAGAGTTATTGGCTTCATACAGGAAAGCATTCAAGAGTGAGCCAACAGAGTAAAGTGCGAGCAAAGCAAGTTTATTAGAGGAACAGAGTAGGGAAAAATGACTGCTCCATATACAGAGCGGGACATACGCAGAGTAGCACTTGTAGATTGCTGGCTAGCTATATTTATAGCTACTACTTAATTACATGCTAAATAAGGGCTAGGTAATTCATGAATTTTCTAGAAAAGGAGTGGGGACTTCCCGGAACCAAGGATTCCTCTCTTTTTATACCATGTAAGGTAATTTCCTGGCATTGTCGTGGCATTTGTAAACTCATGGTGCTGGTAGGAGGGCCTTTTAGTGTGCTATTGAATTATAATTGGCGGATAATGAACAGCGAGGACAACTAGAGGTTGCTTTCTTTGCCATCTTGATTTTGGCTGGTTTATTTACTGCATATGAAACAGGACTTTTCCCTTTTCCCCCTCACAGGATGTGTGATAGGGCTGTAGCTCACTTCTTCAGTGACCCCCTGCTCAAACCCATAGTGGGAGCATGCAGAGGGGCAGGTCATGGAGCCTCAAACCCGTAGTGGGAGCATGCAGACGGGCAGGCCATGGAACTCCAACCCCATGGCGATATCTAGGGTTTAGTGTTTACAGCTCCTGAAGCCCCAGTGGGTGTGGGTGTTACCTTGTCCTCTTTTAGTTTTGCCATCTGCAGGTGGCTTGTGTTAATCAGCTCAATTAGACCCCCTGCTTTATTGCAAGGACAGAGGGCTTTCTGGATCCTGGGTTCTTGCCTTGGTGTAGCAGAAAAATCAGATCTCATGTGGACTTGGAGAATGGGTATAAGGTTTTATTGAGTGGGGGCAGGTCTCAGCAAGGTGGATGGCAAGGTCAGAAGGGGGATGGAGTGGGAAGATGGTCTTCCCCTAGATCTGTGCCATCCAGCTACCGGACTCTCCTCCAGCTGCCCTCAGCCGAATTCCGTGTGCTCTTCCACTCCTCTGCTCCTCTCGATGTCCAGACACTTGTGTCTGTGTCTGCTATAGGGTCTTGGGGTTTTTATAGGCATAGGATGAGGGGTGTGCCGGCCAGAGTGGTCTTGGAAAATGCAACATTTGAGCGCAAAAACAGAAATGCCTGTCTGCACTTAGTTCCCTGGGCACAGGCCTGAGGGTGGAGCCCTCGCCAAGGACCCTGCCCTTCTCTATCCAGCACTTCTCTGCCCCCCTCCCATATCGCATTCTGTTTTGACTAGATCCTGCTTTGATCAGTACAGTCCTAACTGGTACTCAGAAAAAAAGTCCTGCTGATCTCCTACTATGAGGCACCCTATGGAACGAGGGGATTGAGGGGTGGTGAGGCAAGGTCCCTCCTGTCAGGAAGTGCTGTCTGAGCTGATTCCTACACGATGTGGGAGGCCAGCCAGATAAAACCGATGAGCAGCGACTCCAGGGGATGAGGCCAGATTGGAAGGGTAACAGGTGCAGTATTTTATGAAGGTCCTTCTTATCTTCCTGCCTCAGCAGGGAATATAGCTAGTCCTGGAAACTCACGTCAAGGCCGCAAAATGGAAAATCTATTTCAACCTTTTGATATAAGTTGTTAGCATGGGGAAAATAAAATCTAAAATCTTTCAAGAAATAAAATTTCAATGAAAGGGACGTGATTATAATGATCACAGGTTTAGTACATTAACATAAAGAATAGTCAATATGTGTTTCAATGCCACAAAGTCATTTTATGTTTTAAGCAAATAAGATCTCTCACTTTAGGAAACATTCAAGTCGTTCTTGTTGTTTCCCTCACATAATTTCCCACCTGTGAGACCTGTTGTCAGTACGCGAAAAGCTCTTCCTAGATTTACTTACACAATAGCTAATTGTTTTAGGCACTTTTTTTAGTCTTAAGGAAAACCTTTACGTGAAGATACAGAGTCTCATTCATTCGCTATAGGAGCTCATGATCTTTTATGTTAGGTCTCCTAAAAAATGAGGTTTTAGTTAGGAATAAATATACTTATTCTCATCAGAATAATTTTTGTTACACTTCAAACCCCATAATAGTAAATTTGAGGGAAAAAATGTTAGTTCATGCATCACACATAGCATACTTCTAATACTTTATATAGTCTCCTCCAGTTTGATACATTATATGCTCCAAGTGATTACAAAATACTTTTCCAAAGTTTGCTGATTCTTAAATGTCAACTGGCTGGAAAGTCTTAGCCTTGTGCATCCTATCTAACTTGCAAGAAAGATTTAATTTCAAAGCCTCTTAGTCCATGGGCTGGCAAACCGTAGCCCATGGGACAAATCTTGTCCACGCCTGTTCTTTTAAAGTTTGTGAACTATGAATAATTTTTACATTTCACAAGTGTATTTAGAAAACAGAATAATAATATGGGATAGAGGGGCATGTGACCTGCAAAGCCTGAAATATTTACTGTCTGGTACTTTGCAGAAATGCTTTGCTTCATTACGTCTTAGACCATCTTAAATACTGTTTTAGCTGGAAAAAATAGTGCACCTAGTGGAAAATATTCAGTTATTAAAACTTCAGTGATGTTTACTCTAAAATTAACATTGTGGATGACTTACAATATGTTTTTAAAAAGTTCTAAATTTTGGTATGTATTTGCACAATTTATAAGACAAGAACTCTAAAAGTAGAACCATAGGTTTAGCATTTTATTATATTGATTTTAACTTTCCTTAACATCAAGCTTTGTGAGATACATATATGCTATCTTAATTATAATAATAAACCCTATTCTAAGCATATATACAAATCACTGCCTCTAAGAGACATTTAATAGCAAGAACATGAAGTTCTCAAGTTGTTGTAAATGGATTTTTTTATTACTTAAATGATAAATTTGGCTGGCATTTTTTATGTATCTTCAAAGCACTTGTTGTATACTAATTGTCTAAATGAAGGTTTAGTTGTAAAGTATATTGTTCTATGTGTATTGTTCTATGCAAAAAAGATTCAACTTTGCTTTAAGTTTGTAATTTCTGATGCAGGTTTCAAATCTTAAAGATTTTATAAAAACTCAGCTGTGTATCTTCTTTTTTGTTTTCACACCTATATGGAAAAGTATAAATGATTTTTTAAAAGAGCCAAATTATGTGAAAAAATGCTCCTTTTCAAGACCTATGACAGTTTATTCTTTACTTTAGTATTTACTAAATAAGATGCCCCCTAGCTGACAAATTCTTCTTTCCTTTTAGGAAACAGTATCATTCAAACTTTTAAATTACTTGTATTAAAACTGCAGAGGAGTTTGGGTGCTGATAATCACAAAAGAAGCTTGATTTAGGTAAATGTATGAGAAAACATAGTATTGATTTTGTAAAAATTTGTGGAAATAAAATATAGAGGCCGGGCGCAGTGGCTTACGCCTGTAATGCCAGCACTGTGGGAGGCCGAGGCGGGCGGATCACGAGGTCAGGAGATCAAGACCATCCTGGCTAACATGGTGAAACGCCGTCTCTACTAAAAATACAAAAAATTAGCCAGCCATGGTGGCGGGCGCCTGTAGTCCCAGCTACTCGGGAGGCTGAGGCAGGAGAATGGCGTGAACCCAGGAGGCAGAGCTTGTAGAGAGCGGAGATCGCGCCACTGCACTCCAGCCTGGGTGAGAGCTAGATTCCGTCTCAAAAAAAAGAAAAAAAGAAAAAAAAATAGAGAAGTAAAATATGAAAACATGATATACTAATAAATAGGCCAGAAATCAAATGTGCATCTAAAAAGTGATATGATAAAAATTATCCATCAGAATTTGATATTCAAATATATAATATTAAATATCAAAAATAAAATATATTGTACATAAATGGGAAGATATTTATTTCTAGTTGACAATTTGATTCTCAAATGAAGAGAGTGGAAGAACTTGTTACTTTGTCCCGAGTTTGTCTTTACTAGGTATTTGGCATCCAATTTTTTTTTTTTTTTTTTTTTTTTTTTTTTTTTGAGATGGAGTCTCACTCTGTTGCCCAAGCTGCAGTGCAGTGGCACGATCTTGGCTAACTGAAACCTCCACCTCCCAGGTTCAAGTGATTCTCTTGCCTCAGCCTCCCGAGTAGCTGGGATTACAGGTGCATGCCACCACACTTGGCTAATTTTTTGTATTTTTAGCAGAGACGGGGTTTCACCATGTTGTCCAACTTCTCTGAGTCTGTTTCCTGACTTGAAAAAATAGCATCCCTGACAAACAATAGACTATACTAGAACCCTTTAAATAATAGATATATAAATGTTAGACTTTTTATTAAATCAATGGCTACACCTCCTTTTATGTTTCCTACCTTACCAAATACTGATATTTATGGAGACATTTCACATATATTTATACCTTTGTATTCAAGACAATCGATGGTTCACGCCTATGGCATTCTTTTGAAACGTTTAAAGCTTCAGTTAGGAAAGCATCTTAAATCTCAACATGCTTGGATAAAAGAAGTGGAAAAATCACAGTCTACTGGCGGACACCTATAGTCCTAAAAACTCAGGAGGCTAAGGAGGGAGGATCGTTTGATCACAGGAATTCAAGGGTTACAGTTAGCTGTGACTGTGCCACTGTACTGTAGCCTGGGTGATAGAGCGAGACCCTGTCTCTTAAAAAAATATATAATCATAAAAATAATAATAGAAGTACAAACTATTGATGCAGAGAATCCTGAAGAAAACATATAGCATGCATTTTTCCATAAGTAAAGCAAAGGTAAACCTTAGGTAAAACGCTATTATCCTAAACCTCAAATGTCTACAACATCTTTTAATTTTGCTGGTGAAATCTCAAATGCAGTAAATCTTCACTAATTATCTTTCCCTTCAAATATCGTTGTATTAGTCAATGTTATTTCAGTTGCTCAGAAACAAACAAATAAGGAAACAGATCAAATAATCCAAAAGGCCTTAGCAAGCTCTGGATTTAGATTCTCAAGTGATGTCATCGCAGATGTGCTTACTTTGTCTTTCTCTGACTTCCACTCAAAATGGCCAACAGAAGCTCAGTGGGAAGAGCGCCTCCTTTCCTACAGTTTGGTTTGTTTTCTTCTGACTCGCCATGCATTGGGATCCCAAGGTGTGGTAGGTGTCCTGCTGCTCTTCCACACCACTGTTCCAAATCTCCCCTCCCTAAGCAGCCTCTGAAGCACTTCTGACCATATTATTTCATCTATCATTTTGTGTTTTATATCAGGCTATTGTCTTCTCCTATCTTCCTAGGAATTTCTCTTTTCTCAGAGATGGGGATTTTAGTGCCCTCAGTGTTAAAAATTATAAGATGTATAACTTTCTTGCTTAAAACTCTCCAATAGATTTACTTCCAGCACACATAAATGAAATCTGGAGCGTGATCACAATGTACAGGTCCTCCTCGTTCTGTTCTTGACCTCTCCATATTCTCCTGTGTTCATTCCTTCTCCACACTCTTCCAACAACACTGACTTCCTTGCTGTCACTAAAAACAGGCACAGTATGCTCGTGCCATTTGCCTTTCTGGCCATTGCATAAACTATATATGTAATTGTATAATTATATGATTTACATATAAAACATATATAACAATATGTACTTATTACATATAACATAGTGTCAGCATTATATATGTATGTATACATATATATGTGTGTGTATGTGTGAGATATATATATATATATATTCAGGTTCAGGTGTACATATGAAGGTTTGTTACACAGATAAACTCTCATGTCACAGGGGTTTGTTGTATGGATTATTTCATCACCCAGGTATTAAGCCCAGTACCCAATAGTTATCCTTTCTGCTCCTCTCCCTCCTTCTACCCTCCACTATCCAGGAGACCCCAGTATCTGTTGTTTCATTCTTTGTTTATTAGTTCTCATCATTTAGCTCCCACTTATAAGTGAGAACATGTGTATTAGGTTTTCTGCGTTCGTTTACTAAGGATAATAGACTCCAGCTCCATCTCATTCTTTTTTATTGCTGCATAATTTTCCACGATGTATATATAGCGCATTTTCTTTCTCCAATCTCAGTTGATTATATGTCTTTGCTCTTGTGAATAGTGCTACCATGAACATTTGCATGCATGTGTCTTCATGGTAGAATGATTTATATTCCTCTGAGTATATTCCCAGTAATGGGATTGCTGGGTCAAATGGTAGTTTTTCCTTTAGCTCTCTGAGGAATCATCATACTGCTTTCCACAATGGTTGAACTAATTTCCATGCTCACCAACAGTGTATAAGTATCTCCTTTTCTCCAAAATCTAAATGTAAAACCCAAAATTATAAAAACTCTGGAAGGCAACCTAGGCAATACCATCCTGGATATAGGAATGGGCAAAGATTTCATGCCAAAGACACGAAAAGCAATCATAACAAAGCAAACATTGACAAATGGGGTCTAATTAAACTTAAGAGCTTCTGCACAGCAAAAGAAGCTATCAACAGAGTATAACAGACAACTTACAGAATGGGAAAAAATGTTTGCAAACTTTGCACCTGACAAAGGTCTAATATCCAGCATCGATAAGGAACTTAAACAAATTTACAAGAGTAAAACAACCCCACTGAAAAGTGGGCAAAGGATATGAACAGACACTTTTCAAAAGTGGCCAAAAAGCCTATGAAAAAAAAAGCTCACTATGTAGTTTAATAATATAAATGCCATGAAAACTGCAACTCTGTTTACATTGTTGATTTGAACAATATCTGCTACATAGAAGACTCTCAAATATCCCCTGAGTGACTGAAGGGTGAATGAATAAATACATAAGTAAATGTATGAATGAAACATTTTAGCAGAAGGGCTAAAACTGAGTCTCACTGAGTTAGGTGCCCACCCTGGTGGTAAGGAGTAATGTCTGCCTCTCTAGCATCATATGGATTAAGAGTGAATTTTTTTTTTCTTTTTTTTTGTGAGACAGGGTCTGACTCTGTCACCCAGGTTGGAGTACAGTGGTGTGATTTCAACTCACTGAAACCTCTGCCTCCCGAGTTCAAGTGATTCTCCTGCCTCAGCCTTCCAAGCAGCTGGGATTACAGGTGTGCATGACCACACCTGACTAATTTTTGTATTTTTAGTAGAGACAGGGTTTCAGCATGTTGGCCAGGCTGGACTTGAACTCCTGACCTCAAGTGATCAGCCCACCTTGATCTCCCAAAGTGCTGGGATTACATGTGTGAGCCACTGCACCCGGGCAAGAGTAGAATATTAAGAGTGAACTTTTTAAAGAAAATCCAGATGCTATTACTCAAAGAGAAGAGGTTGCTGAGCAGTCAAGCAATAAATGTTGATCATATCATTCCCTCTCTTCCCTTTTCTGTCACCAATGCCTGCACACTAATATCTTGGAATAGGTTGGTTATATCTTCTACTCCCTTCTTTCAAGACGTTAATAATTCTTCTTTTGAAATATCACATCTGCCTTTTATTTATTTATTGCCCATGCCACCACATTGGTATTCACCTTCAATTACTTGTTGCTAATCTTCTTGCTCCCAGTATGATTTCCCATTACCCTGGATCTCCTCAGTATGACTTTTATTGTCTTGAAACAACAACAACAACAACAACAACAACAACAACACATGCTATATTATTTTGTCTCTGATCAGACAGAACCTGTTAAAACATTTATGATATTTTTCAACATAAATACTTTCTCCCAGTTAGACTTGTGTCTTTATTCCTAGTCCTGGTTGCCTAGTCCTGAACACCCTTGGTTCATGTTTCCTGAGAATCTACAATCTTAGTTCAAAAATTCATTTTATAAATTAGCTCATCAAATCTTTTTGTGAGACATACAGGGCAAAGGAAAAGTATTTTTTTTTTAAGTCCTAGTGAAGTTACCCATACGGAGCAAAATTTCAGCATAACTATCCCTGGACTCTGAGTCTTATACCCTAGGTCTGAAATCCTCCTTTATGCCAACCTATTCTTCAATATATCCTATGCCCTTTCTCTCTTGTCTTTCAAACACCGCTCTGTCCTTCTATGCAGCTGAGCTCTAACTCTGTAGAATTTGCCTGATTACATAAGCTCACGGAACTCCAAATATAGGTAAAATTACTAGTTACATCAGGTACTTCCATAGTTCCTTTTAATGCTGCATTTTGCAATATCTTTTCAGATTTTATTTTAGGCCTCATAAGATTGCACATCTTAGAGATAGTGTTTCAGGAGAGTTTTGTTGTTGTTTTTCTGAGTATTGACATAAAACCTAGCAACATGCTAAGCATATAGTTAATTTTCAAGTTAAAATTGTTCGGTGGCTTTTGTTGAGTATTATTTAAGATCATGAATTTTGGATTAACACCTATCCAATTGTAGATTTAATTCACATGATTTTGGTCAAGGTTTCTAATTGTTCTTGCATTTGAAGTCGGAGAACCCAATAGAGATCTTACAATATAGCCATGGTTTAATAGAATACTTGGTTAGATTTTTAGATTCTTTGTAAAACTAACAGCTGGCTAGAAAAGTTCCTACAAAGAAAATGTCTTTTTAGAAATTTTTTTTTCTGATGAAATTGTGTCAGCAGGATGCAATGAGGATGCTCTATTAAGTGTTAAAATGCAAGACCTACTGCTCAAATAGTTTTGTTTTATGGATTACAGAAGTGTATGGCTATTTTTAAAAGGCAGTGGTAGTATGCAGCTCATTTGAGAAAACCAAGAAGAGCACAGCAGGAATCATCACTGAAGAACATTCCAATTTTTAAAACATGTAATTGTCCATGTCATAGACTAAATATTATCCATTATGTGGATTGCTGGTACCATCTAAAGGTTATATAAAATTTTTTAAATGCAGGGGAAATCTTTCAATATACTTCTCATAATTACTAGGCCTTACATTACACATTTTGTATTTCGGAGGGCAAGAATTTGATGGGAGAATGAGGGTTGGGTGACAAATCTTCTACTACAAACTTGCATTTGTGATGCTTGGATGAACTTAAGCCAGCGCTTTCAATTCCGAAGCTACTCTGTATTTTCTTTTTTTAATTAAAAACATCTCTCACTCTTTACTTTGTATTAGTAGTCTAACTTTAAAACATCATTATTAAAGAAAAAATTTTTAAAAGATCGTACTCCTGGTTTTAGATAGAAGCAAATTCAGTCCTTAGGCAAAGAAGACAACATACTAACAATGTAATATAATGCCTGTGTTGCATCTTTTCATGATTTAAAAAATAATTTTTAAAATTTCTATTTGTATTATTTTAAGATAATTTAAATCTAAAAGAGAATGCCTTCTAAAAGGTAAGGCTAAAATCTCAAGTTATCTATTAAAGGGACATTTAGAATGCATATTTATATGATTTTAAGATAATTTAAATAAACCTAAAAGAATATCTTCTAAAAGATAATGCTATAGCCTCAACTTCTCTATTATAGGGACATTTAGAATGTATATAAGAAGCTGAAACTGCTCATGTTTAAAATAGTGCAAGCTTTCATTTATTTGAATTACATCCTCTAAAATATAATCGTTTCTTTCTTTAAATCTTCCCTGAATTATAACTTTATACTGACATTTTCTTTTTCATTAGATGGTTTTTTTTTTTTTTTTTTTTTTTTTTGAGTACTGAGTGTACGGTTTCACACATCCCTGAATATCCCATACTATCTTGCTCTAACTTATGAAATAGATAGTTTGTAAATCCTTGTTGAATGATTAATGTTATGTATGCCTCCCAAAAAAATCCATTTGTTCTCCTCTGGGGGGCGGCGGGGGGAAAGACAATGTGAACTTTCAATATCAGATGAAAATTCTTGGATAATTATTCTTTTGATGGAATCTTCTATAATGAGAAAAATTGAATTAACATGTTTCTGATCCATTGAACAAATTCTCTAAATGTGTCTACTCCAATAAAAGGTAGAAAACTCGGACCTCTTCACAACGTGTTCAATTGTTCTTCTTTATCTCACTAATGTCGAAATGTTCTCTTTAAATTTCTAATGGTTTTATGGGAGAAAATGTGGAGGAGAATTTTAGAAAGCAAGACATATGGTTCGATTCTATAAAAATCATTTATTCTATAAATTAAATGCAAAATATTAGAACTCATTTAAATGTGTATGGAACACAACAGCAGGGGGCCAGTTAGTCTTTCGTTCTTTTAACTTATATTTACACGGATGAAAGGAACTATAGAAAATCTGACCTGTTTTCCATTTCAAACTGGACTTATTTTCAAATTAAAAGTTAGGAAGCAGCTTTCTTCAAATTATTTATGATGTAAGAAATTGCAAGCCCTACCATTGGATGAGATTTGTGTTTATTCTAGCAGATAGAGAACATGATTGTTTCTAAAGTATTTTTCCCAATTTTTAAAATACCATTTCCTTGTCCAGGCATTTCCTGGAAACGTTAACTCTGATGGTGTGGTCCGGCATGAATTACAGCATCCTGTTATCGCCCGCTATGTGCGCATCGTGCCTCTGGATTGGAATGGAGAAGGTCGCATTGGACTCAGAATTGAAGTTTATGGCTGTTCTTACTGTGAGTATCATGTTATTTAAATTTGTGGCAGGTTTTATCTTTATTTAAATAATAAGCTGTTTTTTAAAAAATTGTTTCACATTACTTGCTTTCTCTGACAATAAACTAGCTTCTCATTTACATATGTGTGTATCTATGCATAGATACATATATATATAAAATAAAAGGTTGTTTCCCTATTTGTATGTTATAAATGTATATTATAAACACACACAGAGACTAACAGACATGTCACTATATCTTAATTATACTTTAGGTTGAAGATTTGGAAAGTTTTTTTTTGTTCGATAGACTAAATAATAAAGCTTATTAATAAAATTGCCTTGTCTTATGAAATATTTAAAAAGGGGCAAGCTATATTGTTATCTATGTATTTGGGTCTTTATGATGGGTTTTGAAAACATTTCGAAGAACTTCCTTCCAGTTCACTAAGTGTCTCTCTTCAGTTATGCGTATTCTTATACTGAAGCCAACCACTGGGTTTTAAAGTCAATGACGTTTTCTCTACCAAATTTAATTTAGTTTTTCAAATCGATTTGGTCATCTAAAGAAGTTATTTTCCCTTAAACATATTTTAAATCTCTCTTGTTATTTCTTCAATACATTATGCTTATATCTAAGGATTCCAACATATGAATCTGGGGGATTATAATTCTTCTGTCACTTGTTTCTGCTAATTTTTGCAAATGGTAGTTGTTTTCTCCTACTCTCCTACCTCCCTCTTTTTCTTCTTATCCCCTTTGCCTGTCTGTCCTTTTTATCCTTATCCTTATGCTTATCCATATTCTTTACTGCGACCTCAATTTCTTTAAAATTTTATCAGTGGAAATTTGTTTGGGCCAAGGTTGATGGTGAATTCTTCTCCATATTCTTTACTGCGACCTCAATTTCTTTAAAATTTTATCTGTGGAAACTTGTTTGGACCAAGGTTGATGGTGAATTCTTCTTCAGAGGATATATCTTTGCTTATTTGCTTCTGTGAAGGCGATACCAACACAGAACTGCTTTCAAGATTATCTCTAGTTGTGGTTGTTGTTTCTTTGTGAGACTGCTAGGCAGTATACATTTAATCTATGAACACATGATTTGCAAACATTGGCTTCAAAATATGATTTCCCTAGTAAAATATGCTTTCCTCATTCCTGGAAATTTTTCTTCCTGCTGTTACAATTGCCTGGGGGAACAAAGAGGCTGGGTATCAACTAGGAAGGGGATTGGTTCCTCTGTGTTTTGCAAAAAGTCTCTTATTAGCCCCTTTCTTACTCATTCCTATAAACCCACAAAAATGAGTTCACGCTAAGCAGAAAATTTCAAATGCCTCCGTTGGACAAGCTCTCTAAAACACACTAGACACTTAGTATTTTATATAAAAGAATATATGAAGCTTTCGCCTCTATATAAAGTTAGTAACAGAAATTGGTCAAAATATCAGCTATAATAGTGCCCAAATACCGTCTTATTAATTCATAGGCAATAGTGTTATGTGCAAACTACAAAAAAGGGGTCATGGAGGTCATTTAAAAATTCTCAAAAACTGTTTATTTGGTTGCCATTTTATTGTAGCAGATAAAATTAGTAGAGAGACAAAAGATTTAGTTCTTCAGGAGAATGTAGCTCTTTAGAAGGAAAATTTAGCATTTCTGGAGAGGCCCAAAAAGAGGTCTAACATAAATTAGAATCCTTGGTCGTATGTGGTCTAGTCATTCATAGAGTGTCAAGTTCACACATAGTCTTGCTCTCAGCGGAGCATCATGACGGGAAGGCCAGAACAAAATGTGATATAATTGTGACCAGCACAAATTTTGTTAAGAGCCATGTTTAGCTTTTAGTAAATAAATACAGACACACACACACACACACACACACACATATATAGATATATATACACACACATATATATATACACATACACATACACATATATATATATAAAATCTTTCATGGAGACTATGTGTATGTGCAATTTATTTTATTAGCAATTATGTAATGAGCACTTTTCATGTATGATAAACATATTAAATGGTAGCATTACCACAGTAGATGAGAAAGACATGGTCTTTGAGAGATGAAGTGGGATAAATAATTTCATAGAGTTAATCATAATAAAAATAGTAAATGTTAAAATTTACCCAAAAGCACATAGCCTGAGTGATAGATCTGAAAGGGAAACCAGGTGGTCTGGTATAGTGCCAAAGGTCTCTATCACTGTCCTGTTTTTAGTCCCAGCAAAATGAGCACCCATCTGACCATCCACAGTTTAATCAAAACATCATATCAAGACACCGCAACCACTGATCAGGCCTTCTCCCAGTTACTGCAACTCTTAAATGTAAAAATTCACCTGATTTGTATCACCATAGATTAGTTCTTGTTTTTCAAAAAAAATTTCATGCAGATGGAGTCATAAAAGATGCATTATTTTACACTTGACTTCTTTAGTTAAAAATCATATTTCTGAGAATTATCCATGCTGATATTAGAGACAGTAGTTTCTTTTCCTCAGTATGATTCTATCTTGTGAATATTCTACAATCATTTGTTTATTTCATGTTGACGAACGTTTGAGTTGTTTCTAGATGTTGGCTATTTCTAAGGAATTACTAAAAATGTTTCTGTTGGGTATAGACCTGGGGGTGGTAATAACAAACTAGCATACATGTGTGTTCACCTTTGGCCAATAATGACACAAATTTTTCTAAATTGGTTATACCAATTCAAAGTCTCCAATACAATTAACTAGAGTTCCTCATACTTACAAATTAAGATATTTAGTATTGTTTAAAAGTTTAGCCATTCTGGTGAGTGTTTGTCATATCTCATTTTAGTTATGTTTCTGATTTTTAAAACAGGTTATGCTTATTTGTCATATGTATACCTTTTTTTAAGTGTTTGTTCAAGAATCTTGCTCATATTTCTATGGATTCCCATTTATCTATTTATGTATCTATCATCTATCTATTGATAATCTATTTGATTGTTTTAAGTAGTTTTTGCAGGCTCTTCTTCATTCTCATTACGATTGCTAGACACGTATTTATTTTTGATGTGACTTTTTTTACAGTAATAATTTTAAAGCAAACATTGTCAATGAGGTCACTTAGGAGTCCACAGGTGTGGACTTAAACTGTGACCACATGTTCTATCACTGTTACAAGTAGATTTATAAAGTTGTGAGTTTGTGCTGTCATGGGCTTTTCTATCAAGACTGGGCTTTGACAATTACAAGAACAGAAGGAAAAATAAAAAGCAAATCAGGAAGACAGACTTTTCTACTGTATAAGCCCCTTTGGGGGAAAATCATATAGGTTTGGGAAACTATATTAACATTTATATCAATGGATACCAGTGGAGTAAGTAACTTAGCAACATAAAATTTAGAAAGTAGCATTTCAGTTGGATGTAGTAAGTTGGGTAATGACCTCTCATAACATAAAGCCTTTATTCTTGGAAGTTGTAAGCATGTAAGTATTTGCAGATGTGAGTTAACAATCATGACAGGGAAAGACAATTTTACATTAGCCAGGTGGGCCCTAAGTGCAATCACATGTATCATTGTGAAAGGTAGGCAGGGAGAGATTTCACAGATAGGAAAGCAGAGAATGTGAACACCTTGGAACCAGAGACTGCAGTGATGTGACGATAAGCCAAGGAATGCCAGCAGCTACCAGGAGAGGGAAAGGAAAGGGGCAGATTTTCTCTGGAGGGAATGTGATCTTGCCAACACATCGATTTCATTCAGTGACACCGCTTTGGAACTTCTGACCTCCGAAGTTGTGAAACAACAAATTTCTGTTATTTTAAGTCACTAAGTTTGGGATAATCTGTTATAGCAACAACATGAAACTAATACAAGAGTCAATATATTTTAGGAAAGAAAAGACAAAAATAGGCCTGAGCAATGTTCTCTGATAGAACTTTCTACAAAGATGTAGATGTTGTCAGTATGCTCTAACCACTAACCATATGTGCCTATTAGCATGTGAAATGTAGCTAAGACAACTGTGGAACTAAAATTTTAATTTCATTTAATTTTTAATTCATTTGAATTCAGATTTAAATAATGTGACTACTGGCTAACATTGGACAGTGCAGCTTAGAGGAGACAAAGCATCTATTTTTTCATGTCTTTTTATAACATGAAGGACCTATAAAAGTTAAGTGTCAGTCTCTATTTTTTTTTCTTAGTTTGAAAGACAAAAATTTAATTATCCTGAAAACTGTCTTTACTGTCAATAATGTAATGACCAGTCATCTTACTAACCACACAGTTTTAGTCTGTTTTGTGTTACTATAACAGAATATCTGAGACTGGGTAATCTAGAATGAACACAGGTCTATTTCTTACAGTTCCGGAGGCTGGGGAGCTCAAGGTCAAGGGACATGCATCTGGTGAGGGCCTTCTTTTTGTATCATGTCATAATAGAAAACTGGGCCCTCATGACCTATTCATGTCTTAAAAGTCCCATCTCTCCACACTGTTGCATTGGGGGTTAAGTTTCCAAATATTGAACTCTGAAGGATGCGTTCATACCAGAGCATACACCAAATGTCCAGATAAGATGGTTTTCCATTTATTATTTGCGAAGAATGCAAATTACATTTATCCCGTTTCCAAGAAAAATATACGTGTTTATATTTTAAAATATATATATGTTAAACGTATTTGTTACGAAACACTTTCCAAAAGTTACTTCGATGTAAATTTTCTATACTAGAGTTCGAACTAGAAAGAGCCCTTAGAAGATGATACTCCGTGTACCCGAGCTTAGTGAACTGTTGTCTCAAGAGCTTTCTTTTGATTTTTCAATGACAAAAGGAATCATAGAACTTTGAGTTGGGAAATGTAGATTAGACACAGCCCCCCCATTTTGCCCTCCTAGAGAATAGCAGTGCTGTGTACTCTAGGGTCTCAGCAAGGAGAAACATCGTTTTGATCCTGCCTGTGGAAGAGAGATGAATTCTCTAATCTGTCTGGAAACTACTGAGAGCGTGTACCTGGGATCCATCTTAAACCTGCAAGAGAATGGGACTTCTTTCACTGCAAAGTTTGCCAGAAAACGAGAGAGAGAGAGATATCATAATGTGAGCACTGTTTCTGTTTGACCGTGAGTCTGGTGTAACTCCCCTTGTGTTTGCCATCTTTCCTGTGTGCATTTCCTCCATGATCACTTTGTCGTCTGAGCAATGAGGTACTTCTCAAGGTTGAAATAAGACGCTGACTCTATTCCAGGTGGAGAATTTCGTTCCAGGCCACTGCTTTGAAGCCTTTAGGGCTTCTATTGTTCCTATTTCCTGACTTGTCTTGAATATAATATGAATTCCAATTTTAGTAAATCTAAGCTCATTTTGAAACATTCTGCTTCCTCTACGTTTGGTTTTCCCTCAAGTTTAGTTGAAACAAGTGCATTAAGTTATTTTTAAAACTTAGCAATATGTCCCATGCCTTTTGATTCAGTGAGCTTCCTCCCACAGCACAGACACTGATCTTCTTACGCGATACCAGTGGGACTTCATAAAGCAAAAGGAAGAGGTCTCAGATTAATAATTTCAAAAAATCATTTATGGCTGCATTACTCAAACATTCATTTTAAAAAGCCAAACCCAGTGCATTGATTAAAGTACTGAGCATTTTTGATGGCAAATACTTAATTAGCTTTTAGCCAGAGTCCTCTTAAAAGTAAGGACGGCACCTTGGGAAACCAACGTACATGCAACGAAAGTAATTTTTATATAGGCTTTTAATTTGGATGAATAAATAATAGAAACTGTATATCACTGAGTGCAAATCATAATGGAAAATTATGTTGCTGCCTGAGAAAAAAGGAAAACATATCAGGAGAAGTTAAATACAAATAAATAAAAGACAGTGTTTGATTGATGGCACATCTGCATCTCTAGTGAGAATACCCTCTTCTCAGGACACACACTAACTCCCCTCACTCTCATTCTGCTTAGGCAAGAGATGCTGCCAAGTACAGATGTGTTAGTTTCCTGGGGTCTCTGTAAAATAGTTCTGCAATCTTAAGACAAATTTAAGACAATAGAAAGGTATTCTATCATGGTTCTAGAGGGCACAGTCTGAAGTCAAGGTGTTAGCAAGGGTAGTTCCTTCTGGAAGCTTGGAGAGAGAAACATTCCATGTCCCTCACCCATCTCCTGGTGGTGGCCAGAAGTCCTTGGCGTTCTTTGGCTCGTTCCTGCCTCATTTCAATCTCTGCCTTTGGGTTCACATTCACCTGAACTTCTTCGCTTTTGTCTGTGTCTCTATGTCTTCACATAGTCTTCTTCTAAGGACATCGGTTATTGGAATTAGGATCTACCCGAAACCAGGATGACCTTATCTTAACAATCCACAATGACCGAATTTTGAAATAAGGCCATGCTTTGAGGTTTTGAGTGGACATGGACTTTCAGAAACACTATTCAACACAATATTGTGTGTATATATATATATATATATAAATGATTCATTAAAATCATTATGAATTTATGTTTACATCAGTTTAAGTGAGCAAAAAATAAAACATCAGTTTTGGAAGTCAACCTGTGTGTTCCTACTTAAATTAGATGTTTAATTTTGTATCATATAGAAGCGTCCCAGATACTTATATTTTGGTTTTATAATCTCTTCAATTTATTCAGTGAACACGTATTGCATTCAGGCATTTAGAAACAACCTGAAGCATAAACCCTGCACTCAAGAAGACTAATTTTTGGCAGAATAAATGAATAAGTAAATAGTTTAAACCCTCTATGATAAACGCTATGACAGAGAGGGAAGCCTCACCTATGTTGATTAATGAAATAAGATTTCACTAAGAAGCAACAGAAATTAGGTATAAAGGAGCATTCAAGACAAGAACTAACATTTTCAAAGACACAGAGACACAGAGGTAAGAACATAATTTATTTCATATTTGGAGTTTTTAGCTAGCAACGTAAGTCTCATTCCAGTGTATATAGATAAATATATAAATTATTACATTGCTTAGAGGATCAATATATTTATGACAGATTTGTTAATCTTATTAATATTAATAAGATTAAAAACATTGAATTATACTATTTTTAAAGCATTTTGCTAATTTTAAATCTTAAGTGCAAATCTGACCGTATTACATCTGGGCTGACTACATGTTAATGATGCTACATTGCCTATAAAGTCCAAGCTGTTTGTTTGAAATTTAATTTCTCCCCACCCACCGACTACCTCTGTAGTCTTAAATCCTGTCATATTGTGTTTTATGATCCAAATATGAATACAAGCTATCTTTCGTGATACATGAGTGACCTGCTTGTTTAACACGCACTCATTCGAGATACTTTCTCTAACCAAAATGCCCTCTCTGTCATCCTTACCTGACCAATCTTTTTTATCTTTCAAGATTCAGTTGAGAGGCAATCTTTAATAAGAATTCTCTGAATTTCCACAGTGAGTCACGTGTTTATTTTCATAAGAATGTTTATCAGATATCATATACCATAATATTACATGAATATTTCCAATGGAATATTTAACAAAATAATTCAAAATAAAGTCAACTGTAAGATACTGGGAGGAGGAGACAGCAAGTGTCACCTTATTCATCACTGGCATCCTCTTAAATGGTAGGCTCGTTGTACACAATAAATGTTTGCTGAAGTGAACTGACATCAAATATAAATGATACAGACATAATTTATTCCCCCAGTGAAAACTGTTTTCTATTTGAGGCTGTATAGATTCTTTTATTGGTGGAACAGGATATGATTCTATTGCTTCATATTGAATAATGCTCTAGGGGGCCTACAAAATATTGAAATAATTGCCAAACTAAATATAATAATAGATGTTCAAACAGAGCTATATAAAGCAAATAAGTCAGTGGTTTTTTCTAATTTAAATATTTGTATAACTTGTATTATTATTTCTGTTTATTATTTTAAACCATAATTTTGAGGTTGCTTCATGGGTTATGTATATGGATTGCTTATCATCAGAGGAAAAAAAAATTCAAGATCCAAATTAATGTCAATATAAAAGTAATTTAACGTAAAAATAGATTTAATAGATATCACTGCCAAGTTATACAAAATAAACTGGTAATTAAAGAGATAATTAAAATTGTCATGTACTATATGACATATTTGGGATATGCTGTGTTCTAAGTTTTCATGTTATTAGATTTTTAAAAATATTGTATGTTGTAACCAGAAATGTTCTTGCCATTAGGAGATCTGGAACTTAGATTTGAGCACATGTAGTATTTTTAGTGCTTTTAAGAATAGTTTGTGTTTCAAACTAGAATTGGAGTACTTTGTAATAGACTATTTCTGTGGATTGTCATTCAGTGTCAGTTTGAGATTATGTGGATTTCTGTAGATTGTCATTCTTTGTCAGTTTGAGATAATGACTTCTTGATCTGTACATATAAATATTATTGTAGGGATAAGGCTAACGATGAAGGTGCACACGATAGACATTTGTATGTAATGTGGGTATAAGCCTTTCTGGCAGGGGTTGACTGAGGTAGATAGCTAGTGGATCAGATACTCAGTGGATCTCATTCCTGGATTACCATTTGAGGGTGACATTTGAAATGAACAAATTTAAAGCATGGAAATATAGGTTCTCATTTTTTATTCTATGGGGAAACATGCTATCAGTATTTAATTTTTTTTTCTAGTGTAATTTGTTTACTTGGAAGAAACTTAAAATTGACTGTTTAATGAGAGAACATGGTGAGCCTACCTTTATATTTAGGAACAAGACAGTTACAATTGGCAGCTAGCTTGTATTTTGGAGAACTATTTAATATGTCACTGATACAGAGTTGGAGTCACATCATATTACTGTAAAATCTAAATTTAAATTTACTTTCAGGACCTTTCAAAGTTAAACTGACATATAAAATCAAGAATGTCGATTTAAAAGCAAATTAAAATTTCTGGCAGAGAGTAATATGCAATTAGACCTATGCCTGTCACTCTGAAATATGAATAACAGTATACTTTCTAGAATAATGGAGGGTATAACTTTTATTATACACATCAGTCCCAAGTTTTTCATAAAATAATTTCCCAAGAAATGTAAACATATTAAAACAGAAGTATATATACACACATTTTGGTGCCTGGTTAAAGAGAAGGATAAGGTAATGGAAAAGAACCATATTTCACTGTGGTTTATAAATAAGATATTTTGATTACTACAAAGAGGAGCCATGTGTGTACTCTAGGAGAACTTCAAAGCTGAAAAGTTCCCAAGAGAGCATCCAGCCCAATCCCTTATTTTACTAATGAGGAAACCAAAATCCACAGAGTTACGTGACGTGCTGAGTGAATTAATCGCAGACCTAGAAATCCTGCATAACAATCTAGCGCCGAGCTTCCTCTCTGACATTTGATACTCTTCTCCTCTGGTTCATTCTTCTTTGTTTCTTCTTCACCCACAAGGGCTTTTTATAATCTTAATGATGGCCCCCAGAAAATATAATTTTGTGAATTCTAATGACCATAGAAATGCTCTGGCCCATTGATTATCACCATAAGAATATATAGGAGATATCCAGTAAGAAAAATACCTCAGTAGTATGTGCATTCCACATGTCCAGCAGGAAAATTTAAATGACCCATCTTCTTCATTTTGGACTCATTGAAGAATAGCTTGCAAATAAACACAACTCAAGCTTTAATTGCATTTTGGTGCAGAAAGTTTATCAATATCAGTTAGTGTATTTTCTCAGGTAGTTTTACCCCCTGAGATATTTTAACTACCTTTGATATATATGTTAATTCTTATTTTTGATAGATGATTACAGAGAGTACTAAAGCCTAAGTTACAGTTACAGAGTCCATCAACATTTCACTTATAATCCGTTTAATGTGAGGAAAGCAATAAAATTTAAAACACTGCAAATATATATAAGTGATTCTTTTATTAGCTTTTATTCTTGTGTTGTTAGTTTTAATTATCACCTATTTAAATTAGCTTAGCTAGGGAGAGAAGAGCAAATATTTAAGATGGCAGTAATTGTCCTCATGAATTAAATGTAACAACATAATAAAATAATTATTTAGTATGCTCACTTTTAAAATCTCAAGCAATTTAAATTACTTGAATTAGAAATCAGTGATTTTCAGAGATTAAATATTTTTATTCCTATTAGAATAGTATCAGATCTTTTATAGTTAGACTTGAAAAGAAGTAATCAAGATTTTCAAATTTAGTTTTTTATATTTTCTATGCTTCTAAAGGAAGCATATATATTTTTTCTCACATGCTCAAAATACTGTCCTATTAGTTTTTCACCTTTCATGCTTGTTTGGCTGGACTGGAGGAGTTAAAGAAACTGTCAGTATCCTGTTTTATTACCAGTTAATGGGGGAATAATCTCAAGGATTAAAGAAAGCATTCAACCTGTAACAATCATTTTGTAAACATTTGAATACTCTACCCTCAAGCACCCCCAAATAATAATCTTTCCTAGGAAAAAAGTCCTTATTTATGGAATGTTTTTAGCAAGATGTCCCTGTATTAGGTCTCTTATGGTAAACACTTAGCAACTTGAGCTATATGATCATGGCTCTCTGGAAAATCACTTATCAGCTAGATGACCATGGAGGAATGAAATGGAGATGTTTCATAACGTAAATGCTCTTGTGCGAGGCAATAAACTGCATAGCTTGTTAAAGACTGTCCCTATTACTCTGGGCCAGAGAACACATGTCTGATGCAAGAAGAAAAAGCCTGAGGAACTATGCAGTGTGTATCAGATCCCGTCTTGCTTTGCTTGTCCCTCTGTTTTACTTACCTCCTCTTTATCCCATGGGTAAGGGTGGGGGGTTTCCTCTCCTGGGGTGATGGGCATGAATGAACACCTGACACCTGATGTAGAGCAACTGAGACCAACAGAGTTTATTAGTCATATTTCCAGATAGCCTTTGAGAGAAAGGCATCTCACGTCTTGCAGGGGACATGGGGGTTGTCCTTGGGAACACAGTGAACAATCAGACACGGCAGGAGGCAGGACTTGTAGTATCAAGAGAGTGTTCTTCCCCCTGGCTCCCACAGAGGATGTGATTGGCTTGTTTGGTTAATTCTGTGGGTGTGGGGTAGCAGGGAATGGAAACCCAATACTCAAGGAGAAGCGGAATATGTTTGATCCCCGAGAGAAGCGGCATCTTTTTATTGCAGGACTTATCCACAGGAGCAAAGTTGGGAGGGAAACTTGCAGTGAGGCCACTGGAGACCCTCCAGGCTTTTCCCAGATGTCAAAGCACACATAAACTGGGCCTTACTGTTAGGCCTTACACCACAAGCTCTTAATGTTTTGTTCTGTAAAATTATTAATAATCTTCGGACCTACATAAGACGTTTGCTTTGTGTAAATTTGATTTAACAATCCGATTTTATTTTATTATTTTATTTTTATTTTTACTTTTTTATTATACTTTAAGTTCTAGGGTACATGTGCACAACGTGCAGGTTTGTTACATATGTATACATGTGCCATGTTGGTGTGCTGCACCCATTAACTCGTCATTTACATTAGGTATAACTCCTAATGCTATCCCTTCCCCCTCCCCCCACCCCACAACAGGCCCAGGTGTATGATGTTCCCCTTCCTGTGTGCAAGTGTTCTCAACAGTGCGATTTTAATTTCACCATATAGATTGCATTAATTACTAACTTTAGCCAAATCAACAACATGTAAAATCCCATATAAAATTTTTTCTTCCCTGTTATCAGAACAGAGAAGAAAAACTTCCCTGTTTTTCTTTCCTGTTAAAAAAATATTTCGTCCTTCTATTTAGCTGTATGTGCTCTTTTAAACTTGCTATGTTGGCCGTATTTGTGTATCATAAATATAAACTAGAAAATTGACAAGTAGCTTCCTAAACTTTGAAGTGCAAATGTTTTATTAAGGGGGAAAAAACCCTCTTTCCCACAGCATTGCATTTCTATAGAAAATATAATTATTTCCCCCAATCCTTTTACAAGGTTTTTCTATATTGCAAAGGACAGAGAGGAAATATGGCTGAGCTCACTTTGATTTGAGTTGGACCCTGAACGTGATTGGTTTAACCGCCTCGCTCATTAATCTCTACTCCAAATTTCAACATGTTGTGTCCATCTATTACAGGTATGTTTTTTGTTGGCCAAAATAACATATACTTACTAACGCCAAAGTTAACGAACAAAAAGCAAGTTTAGTAATTTTTGCAACAAAACCTACCCAGTGAGGGTCCCAGAAGCCTATCTGAGTAATACAGTGGGGCAAGTGGCTTCATTTCATTCTCTGGATGAGTTTTGTTTGCTCATTTGTTTGTTTATTTGTTTTGGAGACATTCTCACTCTGTCACCCAGGTTGCAGTGTAGTGGTGTGATCATAACTCATTGTAGCCTCGACTTTCTGGGCTTAAGCAATCCTCCTGCCTCAGCCTCTAGAGCAACTGGGACTACAGGTACACACCACCATCCCTGGCCAATTTTTTTAATTTACATTTTTGTAGAGACGGGTTTGTTTGTTTGTTTGTTTGTTTGTGTTTGGTTTGTTTGTTTGTTTTCCCAATGTTGGTTTTATACTCCTGGGTTTATGCAATTCTCCTACCTTGGACCCCCAAAGTGCTGGGATTACAGGGGTGAGCCACTGCACCTGGCCAAGATGATCTTTTTCAACAGTGTCTAAGTTAAAATATGCTACAAATTTATTTAAGATCATGCTGTAAAACAAGTCATTTGAAGTCGAGATCATAAAATGACAAGAGAATGCAATGTGTTTCCTCCTTTGTCAACCAACACTGTGGACCTAGCCTGGACTTGCCCAGAAACAGTTGAGCCTGAGAGTAGAGCCTGCCTCATCCATCACATGACCTTCCATAATGACTCTAGATCACCTCATTTCTTCTATTAAAAAAAAAAATTATGCCACTCTTTCTCTTTAATCTTCTATTTTTTCTTCTTGTATCTTCTTTCTAAAATAAAAGAGTACATAAATGTTTTAAAACAAATTATATTTTTGACTTTCAGCAAAGATAAAGTTTTGTCAGTAGGGATTAAAGTTTGTCATCCTTGACATTGTTTATATTTTTGGCTCTATAATTCTTGGCTTTGGAGGAAAGAGTTGTCCCATACACTGGAACCTTTAGCAACGTCCCCGGTTTCTACCCATTAAATACTAGGAGTACCTCATATTTCCCTCAGTTGTGACAACCAAAATTGACCCAAAAGTCTCATAGGGGCGAAACTGCCCCTGGGTAAGAACTGCTGGTATAGATGGTACGGAAGTGTCACCTAGAAATCAGCTCATTGTGTTCCTAGGAACTATGAAAGAAAAATTGACACATTGTAAGAATTGACTGAACGTTCATTTGATTTATATAGCAGTGTATGTTATTTGCAGAAAGCATGTACTGCATGCTGAGATTTCCATAGACTTCATATTGATAAGGACAATATTTATAGTGTTAAAGTATGCCTACATATATAGATCTCCTATGTATGTATTGCAGAAGAAAATATTATGTCACCTCACCAGCATAAATATTGCAAAATAAAATGACCTCCTGAATTTTCATATCTTTTGTCTGTGATTTGTGGAGAAATATGCAACATTTCTTCTAAATATTTTTAATCTAAGTAGTTTTATTGTTATTAATTACACATTAGTTTTTATTTTGCCATTAAGTGTATCATCTTTTCAACCAGGATCAATTTGAATCTATAATCTCCTTTGGTTAATTGGACATTTTCCTTATTGTGAATTTAAGTTTGGGATCAAGAAGAGATTGATTAGATCTACCATATAGTTTGGCTGGGGTTTATTTATATAGCTGTTCCTTTGCATTTCACTTTTGCTAAAAAAAAAAAAATAGACATTCAAAATAATATAAATTTTGTAGTCTGTTAGCAAAGTGTATTCTCTAATATTCTATTATATAGTATGTTCTATTGAGTATATTACATTATATTCTATTCTATTATAGAATATACTTTGCTAACAGACTACATTTATATTGTTTTCACACACTCTCTTCACATTTAAGAAGCATTAACCTTCATAAATAGCATAAAGAGAAAATAGCTGATTTTCTCTAAAACAGAGCAGACAAATCAATAAAATAGCTTTGCCCCACTTATTAGCTTCCACCTCAAAGGGCTCTTGTTTGTTTTTTTGTTTTATTTTTGTTTTTTGAGATGGAGTCTTGCTCTGTCATCCAGGCTGGCGTCTCGCTCTGTCACCCAGGGTAGAGTGCAGTGGCACGATCTGAGCTCACTGCAACCTCTGCCTCCTGGGTTCAAGCGATTCTCCTGCCTGAGCCTCCCAAGTAGCTGGGACTACAGGTGCATACCACCACACCCAGCTAATTTTTGTATTTTTAGTAGGGACGGGGTTTCACCATGTTGGACAGGCTGGTCTTGAACTTCTGACCTCATGATCTGCTGGCCTCAGCCTCCCAAAGTGCTGGGATTACAGGCATGAGCCACCATTCCCAGCCCTCAAAGGGCTATTTTCCTACTAGTGAAGTAAATGATGCAGGCCTGGGATTGTGCATCTTTTTGCACTTTTAGTAACACCTTCATTGACCATGGGACACCACACAATACCATTCCATGGTGATGTGCTCAGCAATCCCAGCCAAACCTTTCCAATTCACATAAAATGCCGCACATCCTATTCTCCCTTGCCTTATAGGGTTGTCGGAAGAATTTGAATGATACATGTGAATGTTCTTCCGATTTTGAGAATGAAGTCACTGTGTCATCTTAATCATGCTTATCTGGAGTTGCGCCTAGACGGGCATAATACACAGTGTGAAAATATGTTCTATTGAAAGTTCAAACAATTGCTTTAGTGGTTGATGCCATTAAATTGGTTTGGAGGATGTTTTATTGCATTTAAATTGGACTGACCACCTCAAAGAGCTATTTGGATAATTCTAGGCAACCTCAGTCTGTCACAGATAATCCAGTTACTTAGTAAGAGTCTTGAGCACAAAACTGGGGAGGGGGTTATATGAGAATTCTGATTTTTTTTTTGTTTTTGCAAATAAAAAGATACTCTTGACTGTGATCTTATCTCCAATTGTACAATGGGTTCACCTTACAAAATTAAGTATACACTACTATTCCCATGCTTGCTTTTTAATTGAAGAAATAGTGGGTGGTTTGGTTAACTAAACTATCATTTGTTAGATTAATTCTCACTAGCTTGTGACTATTTTAGATGCCTTATATAAGTTGAATCATACAGTATCTGTCTTTCAGTGATTATAGTAATATTTGAATATTAATAATAAAGTTGTTGATTATTAATGCAGAAAAGTATAAAAAAGATTATCCATAATACTACATCTCAGAAATATGATTAGAGTTGAGCGGTGGGTGCCAGGGGCTGGGAAGGAAGAGGAAATGTAGAATTAATTACTATTAATGGGCATGAAGTTGAGCAGACGAATAAATTTTAGGAATGTGCTATACACCATTGTACTTACAGTCAGAAATAGTGCATTGAACACTTACAAATTTGTTAAGACAGTACATTTCATGTGTTTTTAACATTATAAAATAAAATAAATCATTAGCCAAAAGTGTGAAAAATGGAAAAAAAATATAATTTGCTCTAAATATCATTTTAAAATATGTACAAGATTTGAATCTCAATGTATAAATTCAGATGCGCATAAAAGTTCTCATCCTTTTATTTATCAGTTTTAATTTTAAGCTTCCATCTTGCTGTTCTTTTGAAAGGGTTATTCTAAGTCAATGTTGGTTTCATTTTATTTCACGGTCTTCTCGTGCCATTGTGTGCACGCACTTGTCTGTACATACAATGATGCATGTGTGTATACACTCGTGTTCCCAGAGACTAGTTGTAATACTTACAGCGGCCCCTGTTTGTATTTCCCCCTCCAAGATTCAGTGATTCTCTGCTGCTTCTCTGGCAGTCTTGGAAACTTGAATCAATTGGGAATGTGTTGATGGGATAATCAATTTGGGATAAATAATTATCCCAAAATGACAACCAATTACTTTATTTGGAAAAAAAAAAAAAAAAGGCCAGGTGTGGTGGCTCCCACCTGTAATCCCAGCAGTTTGGGAGGCCGAGGTGGGTGGATCACAAGGTCAGGAGATCGAGACCATCCTGGCCAACATGGTGAAACCCCGTCTCTACTAAACACACACACACACACACACACACACACACACACACACAAAATAAATAAATAAATATAATTGACCAGGTGTGGTGGCGGGTGCCTGTAATCCCAGCTACTTGGGAAGCTGAGGCAGGAGAATGGCGCGAACCTGGGAGGCGGAGCTTGCAGTGAGCCAAGATCGTGCCACCGCACTCCAGCCTGGATGACAGAGCAAGACTCCGTCTCAAAAAAAAAAAGAAAGAAAAAAGAAAACAGAAAAAGAGAAAAAAACACTAGCTGAATAAATTAATTTACTTAGTGTTCAGATACTAACACTATAGATAGTACCTAAAATCTATATTTTAAATGTCGCATGAGAAAGCAGTGTAATATCAGTATATTATTGTGATTTATATCACAATTTATCCCTGCTTAAATATCATATAGAATGCTTAAAATTGTAATAATTCAAAGAATTATTCACAACGTCACCTTTTAGTTTACAACAACAGACTATGCATGCACAGGGATTGTTTGTGGTAACCATATTATGAAGTGTAGAATTATTCTTTATTATAAATGATATGATATAATGGAAAGAGATGGCCCTTTGGGTTTCAAGACAAAGCAAATGCCACGTTTACTAAATGGGTATATTTGAGATGATTGCTTAAGCTTTCTGAATCTCATTTTTGCCACTCATAATAGGAATAATAATGCTTACTTCATAGATTTGTCATGAAGATTACATTAGATAATAAATGCAAAGTGCTTAGCACCATGGCTGGTTCAAGGTAGGGATTTATACGTATTAGCCATTATTATTATTATTATTGCTGCTCCTGTTCTTAGTTCTTCCCTTTGGTAGTGCGGAGGGTCATGTAGTAACTGTTTGTTTACTTCCGATATTCTCAGCTCTGAAGTGAAATTTATTGTCCAGCATCTGTTCTTAACCTCACAAGAAAACATGCCTTAAACATTAATTAAGCATCAAAAATGAGGTCTTGATGCTCACACAGAGAAATAAGCATTTTCCAGAAGGAGTTGCTTTCAGATCAAAATATAATTTATAATACTCAGAAAAGAGATTTGCTCTCTGCAATGATTGACTTGAAAGCAGAATAGAAGACAGGAGTCATGAAGCCAGAAAAAGTGTAGAGGTGGCTGCCTTCACGTGTATTTTCTAGTCCAGCTACTGAGTTTGCAGATGAAGAACTGAGAACTCCCTCAAAGAGGAAATGGCTCTTCCTGATACTTCCCAACAAGGAACTACTAGCAGAATCGTATTGGATTTGGTTTTAGTGCTTAGCCTCATATGCAATTCTATCACATTACATTAAAGGTAATACGTATGGTTTCATTTCTATTAGAATTCATCAGTAGGTGGACTTTGAGTATGAACATTTTGCCTTGCAATGTAGTAGATATTTTCAAAATATTTGTGAAAGAATGAATCCCTATTTTATCTATTCTATATACAAAATGACTTTGTTGGTAAGAAATGGCCAATTGCTCAGAAATTTACACTAGGGGATAATTATACAACCACAGGTATGGGACACACTGGTATTCCTTTCCACACTTGGACATTTTATAGATGCATTTTTAAGGGAGGAGGAGCTAATAGCAGTCTCAGTTTTTTTCTGGAAAATAAAAATAATTGTTGTATGCCCAGTGGAACTATGAAGGAGCATATTGGGCCCAAGAAAGCAGAGAATGTTCATTCTTAAGCTATTTTTAAATAATAAATTAATTCATAGGAGAAACAAGAATGAGAGGCAAAAATATCTAGTAACTAATATAAAGTTCAGCATAATGACTAAAACACAGGTATATTTGCAAGGAAGACTCAGCACATTTATGTCACAAAAATTATCGGGAGAATTACTCTTATCAAGTCACAGTTTTGATTTCTCAAAATTGTATGATCATTTTAACATTATAGGAGTATAAGGATATGTACATTGGCTAAGAATTACAGCAGCTTTCTAGAAAGAGATAAGAAAGAGAAGTGAGAGATGGGAAGAAATAGAGACAACTCATTAAAATCAATATAAAATATATGTTAGTTAATAGCACTGTTTTCAATCTTTAACAAATGTCCTCTAGTGGTTGTTAAGTATAGCACTTCAGAAGCCTTTTGAAATGGCATGTTAAAGTAGTATTCAAATGCTGATTTACCATTAGCATGCTATTTAATGTGTCATTTTAATTTTTAATTTTGGAGAGTTCTTAGAAATTGTGTATTGAGTGAGCATTAACAAAAGATTATTAAAACTCCAATGTCAACTGAATTGATATATCAGAATTCTTATGACAAATAGTTTATACATTTGTTTCACACATTATGAAATGGAAAAAAGTAACAGGTACACGCTCTGTGTATTGCTGTTAAGTGCATATCCTACCATAAACACCTCTCCATTGTATAACAAGAGTCTTGTAAGATACTTGATGAAAAGGTAGCATCTCACCTGCTAAATGATGTGGAAGAATTCTTTGACTGACCACACCTTCTGTAGAGATTTGACATTTTCCCTGTGCCTCGCATAGCATTCTTCACAAAATGTGAGTGTTGTTTGTATTACCTTGAATGCACACACACCGCCTTTCTTTCCCCCCCACTTCTTTCCCATCTGCAGTCAACAGTTCTTATAGTGTATTTTTCTTTAAGTAGTTACAAACTATTCAATTAATAGCAGAGGGGACTTATTCAATGTCAATATATCCTTAAATAAAGAACAATAAAGAAGAAATAACTGTAGGGAATGGAAAATCATTCTCCCCATCGCCAACAAAACTATATAAAACAAATCCATTTTCTAAAAGTGTTAAAATCTTCACATTTGGCTGACCTTATTTCAGTCTAGAAAGACATCGATTTTTAGAACTAAGACTGTAAAGCCTACATCAATTTTGTAGTTTCAAGAGCTCAAATTCCTTATGAAGTAAGCTGATGAAAATATTTAACCTGCCCAAATGAAAAATAAAATGCTGGATCTTTAAATGTCTCTGAAATTAAGTACATCTGTTCTATACATGTTTTTCTTTTAATTTCTGCTTCTTATATAAAATAGTTTAGATGAGATTGTTTTAAATGCACAAATGGACAAGAAATCTACTGTAATATGGAGCCTTGTCCAAATTCCAGCTCTTCACTTATTAGCTATGAAGCCTTAAGCAAGTCCTTGATCCTTTTGGAGCTCAGTTTCTTATATGTAAGGTGAATGTGATAATAGCCATTCTGTAATATTGTTAATTATTAATTGAAAAGTTTAATGGAAAATGTCTTGCACATAGTAATTATTAAGCAAATGGCAACGATTTGAATCTTCACTAGAGACTATTTTCTCTTCTAAGTAAAAAAATATACTGCATAAGAATGAAATCAAGTTGATTGCAGACAAACTTTTGATGTAAGTATGAGCCTATTTGTTCTAACTAACTATTCAGAAATTGAGGCAGTATAATTTTTAAGGACAGTTTAAGATGATCTTTTCCAGCTCTCATATTTAAACACCAGGTAAACAACATTAGGAGTGGCTGTAGTTTGTTGGTTGCCAACTAGCTGGTTAGTGGCAGACACAGATTTGAACCTACATGTCTGTTGTGTGGATAAAGTTTTCCTCTTATATCCTATCACTTTTATGTTCAGTTTCCCTTGTATCTTAAAATTTTATGAGGAATTAATTATGCTTTTTCAGTATATTCTTCAAGTCCATTGTCAATTTCTTAAAGACACAGACTGGTTATTATACTGAATTTCTGCTCTTCTCAGCATCTCAAAATGTAAATGGCACAAAGCTGATAGTCATTTTTAAGTTGATTATTAGAAGTGGAAATTATTTTAAGTAAAAATTATTAGAAATATATTTCTGATTTTACTTGCATTTTAGTCAATATTAAAATCAGGAGTTTTAATCAGGAAAATTAAGAAAATAAAGACGGTGATTTTCTCATGAACTTGACTCATATCTTCTGTACCTGTCTCCTTTCCAAACTCTAAAGTATAAGAAAGTCAGAAAAGGTGATTTTATTAAACAAAAAAAAGAAAAAGAAAGAAAGAAAGAAAGAAAGAAAAAAGTACCTTACAAGTTAATTCAGAGGTCTAAAAGCAAAAACTTGATATCTGCAACAGGAACTTGATGTACAGAAACTAGAAGGCAACAAAGGTCACACTGACCTATTATTTAATTAGAAAGAACAAAAGTTTTCTCAGTGCTCCTAACAGTTCTTTAAACGGAACTACAGATGTCAGTAGACTGTAACTTTCAGCAGATCATTGTCAGTTCTAAGGTTATTCCGTCAGTTCTGTTACCTTTACAGCCAAGGCATCAGACGACAGACTACTTCAGATCTCACCTCTACTTGCCAAATCCAGGATGAGAACGGGACAAGTGACACAGCAGATAGCTGCTTCTCCATGCTCATGGTTGACTGAAGTTGCCTTCTAGATGGGCTTTCCTTTTTATAAAACTGAACGGCATATCACACTGGAAATTGTTTTTGCCTTGTAGATATATCTGGTAACACATTCTGACATATTGGATTTTATAAATTCTATTTAAGTCTTACAGGAGATTCTGAGTTTCCTAAAATTCTTGCTGTGTTCATTCCCAATTATAGACTAGTAAGTGTTCACACAGACTCTAACGAGCATTTCTTCCTGAGAAAGAGTGCACAAACTCGTAATGGGGGAGAATAGTGAAGATAAAAAAATGTTGGCCTCAATAATTAAACAGGTTCGCTTTCCGTAATACCAACCATGGTGGGTATTTATTTCCTCTTTATTTTGAAGACCACATGTTAGACACTGTTTTAGTCAGGTAAAGTTGCTGTAACAAATTACCATAGATTGGGTGACTGTAAACAATATAAATGTATTTCTTATAGTTTTGGGGGCTGGAAGTCTAAGATCAGGGTGCTAGCATGGTCGAGTGTGGGTGAAGGCCCTGTGCCAAGTTGCAGACGGCTAGTTTCTTGTTATAGCATCATATAGTGAAGAGAATGAGGTAGTTCTCTGGTCACTTCTTAAAATAGGACTAGGCTAGGTGTGTTGGCTCACACCTGTAATCCCAGCACTTTGAGAAGCTGAAGCAGGTAGATCACGAGGTCATGAGACCAAGGCCATCCTGGCCAACATGGTGAAACCCCATCTCTACTAAAAATACAAAAATTAGCTGGGCATGGTGGCACGTAACTATAGTCTCAGCTATTCAGAAGGTTGAAGCATCGTTTGAACCCAGGAGGTGGAGGTTGCAGTGAGCCGAGAGATCACACCAGTGCACTCCAGCCTGGTGACAGAGTGAGACTCCGTCTCCCACAAAAAAAAAAAAAAAGACTAATCCCATTCATAAGGCCTCCACCCTCGTGACCTAATTAACTCACAAAGACCCCGCCTCCAAATGCTGTTTTACTGGGGATCAGATTTCAACATGAATTTTCGGAGGGGACACCAACATTTGGGCAGTAAGAGATTAGATCTACTAAACTCCAAAAACTGTGTATTCCTATTCCAAAGAATGGCATTTTATCATAATTCTTTTTATCACCATGCTATAATATTTACCATGTAACAGTGACTAATCAAAACCCACCTGTCCCTCATTAATTCATGCATCCATAAGAAGAGATAATCTCAACTGTCTGTAGACTACAGTGGCTGCAACAGGTACTATTTTGCTTTGGGCAAACTACTTAATTTTTGAGCTTCAACTTCTTTATCCTTAAAGATGAAACAAAGAAATTCTTCATTGATAGAAAGAAAATAATTTCAACAAGCATTCTGTTGAGTATCTTCTGAAGTCTCCTCAGCTCAGTGCCACACTCATCTAATGCTCTCAATTGGCATTCAGTTATTCTCTTCGCATTCCATTGTGTGTTAGTTTCTTATATGGCACAATTTCCACAAATTTGTGCCTTAAAACAGACATTTATTATTTTACTGTTTTTGTGGACCAGATGTCTGGGCATGGCTTAGCCCATCGGCATGTCAGCCTAGGCTGTGGGCTGAGATTCAGTCTTCTTGTGCAAGCTCGAATACTGTCGGCAGAAGTCATTTTATTGCAACTGTAGAACTCAGGATGGTTTACTTCTTCAGGGATGGCAGGAGAGGCAGTCTTTGTTGCTACAAATATCAAATCTCTGTACCCTCTTTTAAAGGGGTGACCTGCCTGAGTCAAGCCTAAAATCAACTGATTCGAGACCTGCGAGCGTCAGTTGTATGTGTGCATTTGGCAAGGCTACCCTCTTGGGTTGGCCAATCAAACATTAACATAGGTGTTGCATGAAAATACCTTATAGACATGATTAAACTCCATAATAAATTGACTGTATTTATTTATTTATTTTTCTTTCTTTTTTTTTTTTTTTTCCAAGACACAGTCTTACTCTGTCACCCAGGCTGGAGTGCAGTGACTCAATCTTGGCTCACTGTAACCTCCGCCTCCTGGGTTCAAGCCGATTCTCCTACCTCAGCCTCCCAAGTAGGTGGGATTACAGGCATGCGCCACCACACCCGACTAACTTTTGTATTTTTAGTAGAGATGGGGTTTCACCATATTGGCCAGGCTGGTCTTTAACTCCTGGCCTTGTGATCCTCCCGCCTCAGCCTCCCAAAATGCTGTGATTACAGGCGTGAGCCACCACGCCTGGCCACAAACTCCATAAAAAATTGACGTTAAGTAAAGGAGGCTATCTCCAATAGTCTAGGTGGTCCTGGGCTTCTTCCCAAGAGTTTCCAGTCTGCCTTTCCTGAGAGCCTGTCCTATGGACATCAGACCTGCCAAATCATCCCCTACATGGCATAAGCCAATTTTGTGAAACAGATCTTGATATCTGTGTATCCTCCTGTGTATTAGTCCTTTCTGCATTGCTGTAAAGGAATACCTGAAGCTAGGTAATTTATAAAACAAAAGAGTTTATTTGGCTCATGGTTCTGCAGGCTGTACAGGAAGCACTGGTGTCTTGTGGTGAGACCTCAGAAACTTTCACTCGTGGCAGGAGGCAAGGGAAATCTGTTATCACATGGTGAGAGAGGGAGTGAAAGAGAGAGGAAGTGCCAGGCCATTTTTAACAGTCAGATCTCATAGGGAAAACACAGAGCAAAAACTCACTCATTACCCGGGGAAGGGCACAGAGCCATTCATGAGAGATCCACCCCGGACCCAAACACCTCTCACTAGGCCCCGCCTCCAACATTAGGAATTACGATTCAATGTTAGAATGAGGTGGGGGCGGGGAGCATAAATATGCAAACTCTATCATCCTGGTTCTCTTTCTCTAGTGAATCCCTGGCTGATACAGGACCTTAATCACATGTACTAAATCCACTCCTTATGCTGTATCACATAATCATAATCAGAAGAGCAAAGCGGTCATATTCACAGATTCTGTTCACACTCAGAAGAAGGGGATTATACAGGTCACCTGTCCCAAAGGCAAGGACTCATAGGGGCCATCTCAGAATTCTGCCTTCCACATGTTCTCCAACTATTTAGTTTTTATTTTCTAATAGATTCTGTTCATGGGGAACAAACAGTATGACTTTCTGGGATGGGGCAGTAAGAAAGCAGTTGGTAGGGGAGGGAAGAGGTCACATGAATAATGGAATTAAAGCTTTATGCAGCATAGGGATTGAGCAGAGATATAAAAGCTGAGCCTTTCAGACAATTGGAGATGCAGTTCCCCCAAACTCATTAGCTGCTAATCTCAAAGTTGTTGACTTACTATCATTCTCTCTTTTCTAGTATGTAGAGTTGTCCAGTAGAACTTTCTGTGATAGAGGAGATATTCCATTTCTGCTTCGTTCAATACAGTAGCCACTAGCCATATGTAGCTATGGAGCATTTAAAATATGGCTATAGTGACTGAAAAACAGAATTTTTGTTATTAACTAATTTAAATGTAAGCTCAAATCACCATATTGGGATAGTGGCTGCAGTATTAGACAACACAGCATAGAGGAGTAATCTATCTGTCTCAGCTGGATTTCTACAGGAACCTTGACAGCCTTGGCTATAAATAAGACCTGTGATATATCTGCAGTTTCAACATTTGTTTTATTAATGTGTACGTGATAAACAAATGACCTGAAAATCTCTTTTCAACCAGAAACAAAATAGACTGACTCAGTACTATGCATTTTACATATTGCAATTTCATGTCTTTGTTTTCACTTTAAAGAAAATATATTGTGCCTATCTACAATTGGAGAGGGAAATTAAGTATATAGCATAGTCTGTTTTCACGTGGAATCTTTTGAGGGGGACTAGATTCATCTGAAACACTCAAGTAAAAATATAAACAGGCATAAATGCAGAAGCAGAAAAAAGCACATTGCCTGTCGGGGAAAAAATGAGCTATCAATTCTTCTGTAGCCAAAACCACATATGGTTAGCTCATGTTCAAGGTTCAGATGCTCAGAGACGTGTCATCATATTAACCACACCTAAGAATGGATATCCGGGGAATTCTGAGATCCCAGTTGACAGGCTGATCAGAAGTTAGTTCCTAGAGAGCTCAGAAGACTGTTAGAATGCTGATCTGATCCAGAGATTACCCAATGCCAGGATTTCAGTCTTTGATTTCTACATAGCCTACCTGTGGTTCTACGCTGAGGAGGAACTCCAGGGAATTTAAAGAGCTTCGCATTTGTCACTAAACTGAAAGAGTCATATGGCCTTGCCAGGGAAAGAGGACAAAGAGGCAACCACTGAGCCGCTGATGAAGGCCCCATGCTTTTATGTCCCTCTTAGAGTGGAGATTACATTTCAGGCAACTTTAACTAGCTTTCACAAATTTCTCTTAAATATACTCATATTGTTGGCTGGAAGGCTTCTCATTTACGATGGGTTTCTATCAGAACATGATTTACAACTAAACAGCAGAGACCTCTGTTTTCAAAAGAAGCATAATTAAAGGAAATTTATCACTGGCAGCGTGTGGGGGGGGGGAAGGGTGTGTACGTGTGCGTGGAATGGGGGGTGTGTGTGCATGCATGCATATTTGCTTCACCCCAGGCCCAGGACCTGGATATATGGTTTGGCCTCTCTTTTTCTCCCAGGACTTCATTATGTATCCCTCTGTGTCTTCATCTCTGTGGGAATCTTGCTTGACTTCTTCCAGCTGTTTCACTGTAGACACATTCCTTTTATTTTGCTGTGTAAAGCAATTCAACCCAGCCTTCTGACTGGTGCTCTAGGGCCTATAATTTCATCTGCAAATGGCCCATCAAAGTGTTTAGCTAAATTTTCTCCATAACAGAAATTTTCAAGCAATGTTTTAAAATAGTGACTTTTTCTTCTAACAAGTAATGAAGTGATATTTTTAAAGTTATTCAGCTAGCAGGTATAAAGCAGATTATCCTGCAAAAGAAAAAAAAAAGATGTATACATTCCTCCAGCCACACTCTGTGGGAACAGCAGCAGGACTCCCCCGTGCATCTTTCAGCAAGCAGGAGATGCATCCCTTTCTTGTACCATTTATATTAGGCTTTAATTATCTCTCTACATGACTGCAGTCCCCAAATATGAAATGAGTTCCCGATGGCAGAAAAAGCTTCCTATCAATTTTTGTAACCCCAGGCCCTAGTATGCTCTCTGGCACCTAATTATAGCAATCAATGAATACCTAATAGGGTCATCATTCACTTAACAAATATTCCCTGGCCGCATATGAGAAAGTGACATTTAAGCTGAAAACTGTAAAATGAGTTAGAATGAGACATGTGGAAAAGAAGATACAGGTAGGTAAGGCTGAGGGAGTGGCAAAGAATGAATGAACTAGCAAGTTAATGAATGACCAAAAATGCTGGTCTATGTAGTACTAGACAGAGGACTAGAAACTATTTTGTTTCAAGTCATTCTTGAGAGTTCTGGTCATCTGTATTAAAAACTTTTGTTTGGTCGTAATAACATTGATTGATTCAATAACAGTGACTAAGAACCAACCAGGTGCTAGGGGCTGGATATGCCCACAGTATCATGATGAAAATAAAAACCAGTCTCTGCCTTTGTGGGGAGACTGACATTAAAGATCTGCCCAGTGGGGGTCATATCAAACCTGCGCTCATCCTGGACGATGGTAGTGCTCTCAAGGTAATAGAGGCCAATGGAAATGTGACTTCAGTAGTGATCTGAGGGAGAACTTCTCCAAGGAGGTGATGGCTGGTTGAGCTTTGGAAGGTGGGTGAAGGTAGGAGGAAAGGTCATATTTCAGGTAAACTAGAGAGCATAAACAGAACCCTTGGAGCAGGAAGGCAAGGCTGGTGTGGCTGCAGCACCAAGAGTGAAGGGTAATTTGGTATAAAATGAGGCTGGAGAGTTGAGGAAGACTGCAATACATGGCTTTTGAGGTGATGTTCCTGATTTCTGGTTTTGATTCCATTAGAAGCCCAAAGAGATGCCACCAAACTATCTTAAGCCAAGAGTTTTTGTGTGTTGGGGTGATGGGCATGAAGGAACATCACATGATCACGTCTGCTCTGGGTAAGCCTTGCTCTGGCTGTGGTGTAGAGGACAGGTCTGAGGGCAGCAAGAGAAGACTCGGGAATACCAGTCACAGGATACGGCTGCAGTCTGGGTGAGACCTGGCAGCCTAGACTAGGATGATGGTAGCAGAGTGGGAAACTCTAGGTCTTTATTTCCTTTTCTTAAAAAAACAAACAACAACAACAACAACAAAAACACACTTATATTTTAAGTTCAGTATACATATGCAGGTTTGTTTTACAGATAAGAAAATGTGGTACATATATTCCACGAAGTGCTATGCACCCGTAAAAGAATGAGATCATGTCCTTTGCAGGGATATGGATGAAGCTGGAGACCATCATCCTTAGCAAACTAATGCAGGAACAAAAAATCAAATACTGCATGTTCTCACTTATAAGTGGGAGCTAAATAATGAGAACACATAGTAAATGTTGAATCCGAACTGCCTTTATGGCCTCTATGAGGTGTTGCGTGGACAACTGAATACAGGAGTCAAGATCTCAGCGTGAATAGGGCAAACAACAAATTGTGACTTAGCTATGCATAGGAGAAGCAGTTGAAACCATATTTGGATGAGATCACCTAAGGAGCAAATACAGGGTGAGAAAAGCAGAGAATCTAAGACTGGTCCTTAACTCTAAAACTGAATGACTGAATAATGGAACATGAGAGAATGAATGACAGGTAGGTCAGGGGAAATCTAGAAGGGAGATGTGACAAGAAAGCATGCCAGGGAAACAGAAATGGGCACCAGGGATGAACGCTGCTTAAGAGATCATGGGAGACGAGAACTGAAATATTTCCAGTAAATTAGGAAAATTGAAGTTGCTGGTGACCATAGCATGAGTTGTTTATGGAAGTGATGGAAATGAAAACCTGAGTGATGCGAATGAAGGAGTGTGGGAATGAAGGGTGGGGTTAGGAGATTGAGTCAGAAAGTGCAGTGTGGCATTTCCAAGTTCAACACAGCATCAGACAATAGAACAAAGATAGGGCAATTCATTTGTTCTTTTAAACAGCCTGCTTTTGGAGTCAAGATGGTGAATTAAATTAATCTATTATTATTTCTTGGTATATGACAGTTCCGTAGCTATTCCACTCCATACAATTTACCTCATTCTATTCACCCTGGCTGAAGAACCGTAGATAAGATCCAACATTTTCAGTGGCAGCCCCTCAAAACCAACGTGTTTCCCTGATAATCATTCTGCTTCCCTTCTTTTGTTGTTTCTGGAGATCTCCATCTGCTCTTCCATTTATGATCTGCTTGATATCGTTGGATGGTGCGCTTGGTTGGCCTATACTATGGGTTCAGATAGGCAAGTAGCTACGTTCCCCTTCCCCATTACAGACGATGTGCATCATTGGCTATGATAAACATTTGCTCATTTCCTCACGTCTGCGTATGGCACTGCTACCAATCCATCTTTTCCTCCCCATCCTCATCTCTGCTAAGTGCTTTTCCCACTACCATTTCTATGGTTGACCAGTTAGCATTTAAGAAAATATGCTGACAGTAGTCACATCATGGAGTAGCATTTCTTCATGTTCATAATGCAAAAGCCCCATTAGATGTAAAAAATGTTGCTTTCTTATCTTTCCTTTGTTACACTTGTATGGAACCTTTTAGAAGTTCTATTTATAAGTAGAATGATATGAATAAATAGAAATGTGCCGGTGAAACAGAATAGGCCAAAAACATATCAAATTAAAAATGAAAGTCAATCATTTAAATAACATTATTACGACTTTTTGAAATAATATTATACCCTGTATCAGGAGGTTTGTGTTTTGTCTTATTTCATTTTCAATATGTTTCTATTGAAAGTGAAATCGCAGTCAAGAATTCTCAAAACCTTCTGGGGTGAGATTTCAAAGCATCAACTATGTTAATAGCTATGCTTGGCATATCTAAAGGTGTTTTGCTCCTTCTGAAGCATTTTTTAAAATTAGACAATACATTTATAACCAAGTTTAGTGAGGGTCCAGATTGTGGATGAGAATTAAATTGAGATTAAGATATAAGTGTCTGGTCCATTTTAGGAAATTGTCAAACACCGATAAGAGTACACAGTAGTGTTATTCTCTGATTGTTGAATATAGGCAAGTTTCAAAAGGATCCTTCACATTTATGAAACTTTTAAGTTTGCTGTTGTAGTGAAAAGATTGATACAGGGAATAAAAATTCACTCAAGAATCTCATTTTATAAATAAATGATTCACTTATGTAAATTGTTTGTACTTTGTGTGGGGAAACAATGTTGATTGCACATCTGGTTGAAATTGCTGGATGAGAAGTATTAGTATCCTATTCTTATGTGTCAATTTAACCTACAGCCTGGGTTCTCTTGACTGCCGCATTCCTTTAATTTCCTTTACTTTTATACACTCATCTATCTAGAACTTTAAAAATCCCCATGGTTTGTGGTACCATGAACTGCAGATGGTATTACAACACATTTCTTTCTAGCCCCACCCAGCATGAAAGTTTTATTATAAGGACTTTGGTCCTTCTTGCTGTTTGGGGAGTAATATTTTGAAAATTCATAAGATTATGTCCCTCAAGCATTCCAGACGAACAATAATAATAGTAAATGGATATATGAAATACCATAACATTTTTAATATGATATTTTAAGTGAATACATTTCTTCTTTTTTCTTTTTTTAAAATTATACTTTAAGTTGTAGGGTACATGTGCACGATATGCAGGTTTGTTACATATGTATACATGTGCCATGTTGGTGTGTTATACCTGTTAACTGGTCATTTACATTAGGTATATCTCCTAATGCTATCCCTCCCCACTCCCCACTCCCCACTCCGCACTACCCTATGATAGGCCCTGGTGTGAGATGTTCCCCACCCTGTGTCCAAGTGTTCTCATTGTTCAATTCCCATCTATGAGTGAGAACATGCGGTGTCTGGTTTTCTGTCCTTGCAATAGTTTGCTCAAAATGATGGTTTCAGCTTCATCCATTTCCCTACAAAGAAAATATGCTGACAGTAGTCACATCATGGAGTAGCATTTCTTCATGTTCATAATGCAAAAGCCCCATTAGATGTAAAAAATGTTGCTTTCTTATCTTTCCTTTGTTACACTTGTATGGAACCTTTTAGAAGTTCTATTTATAAGTAGAATGATATGAATAACCTGAAAAGGATGACCTGAACTCATCCTTTTTTTATAGCTGTATAGTATTCCATGGGGTATATATGTCACATTTTCTTAATCCAGTCTGTCACTAATGGACATTTGGGTTGTTTCCAAGTCTTTGCTATTGTGAACAATGCCGCAATAAACATACATCTGCGTGTGTCTTTATAGCAGCATGACTTATAATCTTTTGGGTATGTACCCAGTAATGGGATGTCTGGGTCAAATGGTATTTCTAGTTCTAGATCCTTGAGGAATCACCACACCGTCTTCCAAAATGATTGAACTAGTTTACAGTCCCACCAACAGTGTAAAAGTGTTCCTGTTTCTCCACATCCTCTCCAGCACCTGTTGTTTCCTGACTTTTTAATGATCACCATTCTAACTGGTGTGAGATGGTATCTCATTGTGGTTTTGATTTGCATTTCTCTGATGGTCAGTGATGAAGAGCATTTTTTCCTGTGTCTGTTGGCTGCATACATGTCTTCTTTTGAGAAGTGTCTGTTCATATACTTTGCCCACTTTTTGTTGAGGTTGATTTTTTTCTTGTAAATTTGTTTGTTTCTTGTAAATTTGTTTAAGTTTTTTGTAGATTCTGGATATTAGCCTTTTGTCAGATGGGTAGTATTTTTAAGTGAATAAATTCTAAATGAAATCTGTTTTGACTTTCAAAGCAGTTTTGAATCTGCTGCATTTTTATTCGTGATGAAAAGTATATGAGTTTTAATTATGGACACAATTTAAAAAGCCAACCAAAGACTTCAGGATGTTGTTCCTTGTTACTTCTGTCAGTGTAAATTTCATTAATACTATGGGTAGTGTAAATGAATAATATGCAATATTTAAGCTGTTTGTATTTTCTACTTTAATAGACATTCTGACTTTACTATCAAAAAGAATGCAAGATTTATAATTTAGAAAACAACAAGAAAAAGAGCATTGTCAAGGTCAAACTAGCTATTTGCATTTTAAAATAGCTACTTCTGTTCTAATGGAAGTTGCTACAAATGTATGGCAATAACCCCTCAGCTGGCAAATAAGGAACATTGTATTAGTTTCCTGAGTTTCTTTAAAATACAACTGCTTCTTTTCCTCCCACATATACTACAGTATTAGCTGTTTTAACTGAATTACTTAGAAAATATTTCTTCATTTAGCTTCTTAATATAAACTAATTTTAATTTGAGAAAATTTTAAAAAGTATTTTCTCATCCTTAAATTCTTTTTTCCATTGTTTTCCAATTTAGCCCTATTGTTTCTACAACTCAGATTTTAATCTTTTTTTAGTAAAACAAATTTATTATTTTAAAAGATTAACTTTTCTTTTTTTCCTTATAAAAGTAACCTACATTTGTATCTTTAGTTGTAAAATTACAGGTGCCCCTAATTTTTTCTCTCTGGTATTTGGAGAAAGTGAATGCACTTATGATGAGCAGAAATGCTTTTTTCTTCAATTGCACACTTTATTTAGTGAAAACAAAAGATGCATGTATGATTCAACTGCATAAAAGGAAAAGACTCAGAGCAACACTGGTGATGAGCAGTTTCATATTCGTAGGTTGATGCAAGATCCCCATATTTCCTGAAATCTTATCTAATAGTAAAATATTTTCTGACTGTTTCTCCAATCTTTTACCACTCTTGTCAATGGATACATACCAAATACATAAATAATGTATGCAGGTTCATTTTGGGTACTATCTAGATACACAGCCCAGTGGAGCAGTTGAGTACAAAAGTACTCTGAAGCCAGCCTAACTTGAAACTTAAAGCTTTGACATTTTCTAGCTTCCTTGTGCAAGTTGTTTAGCCTCTTTGTGCCTCAGTCTTCTTACCTTTAAAATGAGAATAATAATAGTACGTATGTCATAGGGTGATTATGAGGATCATATCCCGTAATATTTATAAAGGTCCTGGATCATATAGCAAGTGCTATATAAATGTAATATGTATGCAATTAAAATAGGCTTCAATATACACAGATTACAGATAAAGAAATAGCTGTAGACAGAACTTATCACTTTATTCACTCCACATTATTACTTTTTATATTTTCAGGCTTCTTACTACCAACTAACAGGGTATATTGTTAGTTCTCTTGTCTATGACATCTGATATACCTTCCTTCCATTCAAAGAGTGCTAAACATTTTCAATGATATTCACATTTTTCTCCAATGTACGCTGCACAATTAAGTAGATTGATAGATATTTTTCCTCAGCACAGAATGAGGGTCACAATACATATATGACTTTATATCTGCTGCAAAATATACCTTGAAAGAATTACATGTATAAGGAAAATAACCCTGACAATGCCCACTTGATCTGCAAAATCATTGGCCATTGACTCTCTGTGAAAGAGTTAAGCACGTTGCTGTATCAAATATTCAGTTACTCATTAATTAACGTAGAACAAATTCAATACTTTTTTTATTCAGCAGATGAACCAAAAACCACCATGTTTGCAATTTATATTCATCCTGTAAACTGCATATGCATTAAACATTTCCATCTGGAGCCCTGATGATTGTTTTTCTCCCATCTCATGCTTGATAAGCTGTTACTGATTAGACAGGGAATTCTGAAGCTGTTGAAAGCACAGATTTTTTTTAAAGCTCTATCACCTTGATATTCTTTCCTTCTTAACAGATCTTGCTTGATGTCTGCAGGTTCCATTTTGGCTGCAGTCCAGATAGAAACTATAGGTCCCTTGGCCACGATGGTCTAACACAGACAACATTATTTGGTATCTAATTATTCCTCCATTAGAAAAAAATGTTCTCTAGTCTAATTTCTCCTATTGATTTTTTCTTGTAGAATTGTCTCATTTATTTTATTTTATTTTATTTTATTTTATTTTATTTTATTTTATTTTATTTTATTTTTGAGATGGAGTCTTGCTCTGTCTCCCAGGCTGGAGTACAGTGGCAAGACCTCAATTCACTGCAACTTCTGCCTCCCGGATTCAAGCAATTCTCCTACGTCAGCCTCCGAGTAGCTGGGATTACACGTGCATGCCACCACACCCAGCTAATTTTTTTATTTTCAGTAGAGACAGGGTTTAACCATGTTGGCCAGGCTGGTCTCGAACTTCTGACCTCAGGTGATCCGCCCACCTCAGCCTCCCAGAGTGCTGGGATTACAGGTGTGAGCCACTGGCCTGGCTGTCTTATTTAATTTGATGTCAAACCTTAATTTATTCTGTGATATACTCTGTAATATAACTAGCATATTTTGGTGCATGGTGTTTTCTAACCATTGTTATAAATATTTTACATGTTTTGACTGATTTAATCCTTATTAACTGTGCTGCGAGGTAGATGTTATTATTATCCCCATTTAGTAGATAGGAAAACTGAAGTCACAGGGAAGTTGAGTAATACAGCTAGGAGGCGGTAGAGCTCAGCCGGGAACCCAGAGCTTCTAATTCTGGGGCCTGTGCTACCTGCCACCACACTGCGGCCTAACAGGGCTGTCTTCATCCCACGGTTAGTGGGACATGCACTCCGGGATGTTGCTCCAGTGAAAAACAGTACTCAAAAGACCCACAGTCTGACTCCTTCTTTTTTTTATTTATTTTTTTTTGAGACAGAGTCTTGATCTGTCGCCCAGGCTGGAGTGCAGTGGCGTGATCTCGGCGCTCTGCAAGCTCTGCCTCTTGGGTTCACGCCATTCTCCTGCCTCAGCCTCCCAAGCAGCTGGGACTACAGACGCCCGGCTAATTTTTTGTATTTTTAGTAGAGACAGGGGGGTTTCACTATGTTAGCCAGGATGTTCTCAACCTCCTGACCTGGTGATCCTCTCGCCTCTGCCTCCCAAAGTGCTGGGATTACAGGTGTGAGCCACTGCACCCAGTCCTGACTTCTTCTTTATAATACACACCCTGCCACTTTGTGCTACCTGATAGGAATCACTTAACAGATAAAAAATGGAGTATATAATCTGTGTGCTATTAATAATTAAAAACAGTGACAACAGCAAACACAATAACAATCCCATTGCTGCTATTTGCTGAGAATCCTCACGTGTTTGTCCTTTCACAGTGTCTGTAAGCCTGGAGACTTACTGTCATGTGTCATCAGCACCTGATGAGATATTTTAAATATCTCTTCAAACTGAGACTCAGAGAAGTGCTATTTCTTGTAAGAGGTCACAAAGTTAGTAGGTAGTAGAATCAGAATTCAAAGCCTAGTCCTTTGTGTTTTTTTTGTTTTCTGTTTTTTGTTTTTGCACAGCCATATGCTCTCTTACCTGTTAATTGGTCACAACCCTCTAGCTTGAAAGCAACTCAGCTAGCTGCAAATATCCCCCCAATTAGGAGGTGACTGATGTCATAACCAGATTACTCCCTGTTCTCCTTTTGTTTGCTGTAAACTTGATCCTTTGGATTTGTGCGTATTCTAGAGATCACGCTGTCACCATATCTGGAGGCAATTAAGGATAAGGGAGAAGTGTTTCAAGATAATCTCCCTCCTGTGAAAACATGGGAATAATTATCTAACATAAACATGTTATTTCTTTTCCAAATTACATAGATTCCTTCTTTGCACTTTAAATCTCGATTATACATCTTACTCAGCTTTGTATCCAGACCCAGGCATATACCCGCCAGGTGTATAGCAGGAACTTAATAAATGTCGATTAAATGAAGAGACTTAATAATTAATAATTGACTAATATATGTTGAAAGCATTTAAAAAATTCACATATTTGTCCATAGTTTCATGGAGTCAACAAATGCAATCAAAAGGCCAATGGTATCCACAAAGATAACATTTATTTTTTAACTAAAAATCCTCTGTTTACTGTAATTGTATGGCAGCATAGAAATATATATATATATATATGTATATATAAAACTTTGTGTCATTTCAATCCTGAGCTATTTTTTGTTTCTGCCTCATGTCGATTAGAATCAGTCTTCCCATTTGATTCCAATCAATTCAACCACTAAGCATTTTCCAACCTCTTCACCAATATTGACTCTGGCTACGTATCCTGAAAAGTGAGAAGATTGAACTGATACAAATGAAACTTAGAATAAATGTAAAATTCGTACATAATATTGTTTATTTCTCCTCATTTGTTACACAAATACACTTAAATTTTATTTCATATGAAATCAACATAGTATATATTCAACAAAATGTAACTCCTGATCTTGTCTTAAGGAATATGCAATCTAATGAAAGATGGAACACGCCACAGTGCTAAGAACCAATAGCTATGAAGAAGGTGTAATATTCACAAAGAAACTGTCTGTGATTTCAGGTAGTGCTCCTTAGTAATGTGATTATTAAGCCACATTTGAAAGACTGATTATGAATGTATGAGAACATACACCAACAAGTGGACAGTGAGATGCCTCTATTCAGCAACACAGGCCACTGTCTCATAGTTTCTCATCAGCTGCTGTAGGATTCACTCCAAATTTCACTATAGGACCTGCCAGCTTTTATTTTTGTCTCTTGAGTCTATGCCAAAATCAGAATTGGCAATCTCAATCACTCATTACTTAAAAAGTAGGAGATTCTTTTTTTTTTTTGACACAGAGTCTCGCTCTGTCACCAGGCTGGAGTGCAGTGACGCGATCTCAGTTCACTGGAACCTCTGCCTCCCAAGTTCAAGCGATTCTCCTTCCTCAGCCTCCTGAGTAGCTGGGACTACAGGCACACCACCACACCCAGCTAATGTGTGTGTGTGTGTGTGTGTATTTTTAATAGAGATGGGGTTTCACCATGTTGGCCAGAATGGTATCGATCTCCTGACCTTGTGATCTGCCCGCCTCAGCCTCCCAAAGTGCTGGGATTACAGGCGTGAGCTCCCGCGGCCGGCCGAGATTCATTAATCTTAAAGACTTTGTCAAAGAGAAGGTATTAAAACGGGTATGTTACTTTCAGTTTCATCTTGTGCCGTTGGCTATTAATACTTTCCTGCCGCGTTTGTACAGTCTTCCATGCCCAGCTTGTGCTTCTAGAAGGAAACTAAATGAGAGGATTTGTATGCTGGTGCTCTGAAAAGGAGGGAACTAGAGGATCAATAGGCTCTAGCTAATAGTTTTTTGAATCCGAATAATAATGTTTATAGAACTGGAAGATTGCAGCTTAGAATGGCCCTTGATCACTATTCATTGGTCTGTTCAAGCAGGAAATACAATGGTTTCATTGAGTGCTAGGAAAAAAAAGAAAGGTAAAGGGTGTTGAATTCAGCCACTGGCTGGGCTTTGACCAGCAGGGAAAATCAGGGATTGGATGCTGCTATTTAAACATTAGCGTTTAAAAATTAATCGGTACCACAAAAAATGGAAAAAGAAAGTGAATACTGTGATTACCAAAGAATCGTTTAGGACCGACATGCTCCCCCTTTCTTTATATTTGCTTAGGTATTTTATCGCTGCCTCTTTGAACTGAGGCTGAGATTCACTTTTTTGTTTATAAGGGCTTACTTGTTACTGAGAACAGAGCCAAAACGGACTTGCAGCATCTGCTCATAACTCACTAACCAGAACTTGGTCGTGTGGCCACCGACACTTAGATGCAAAGGAGAATAGAAAACTAGTCTGAGTTCTGCAGCCATGTACCCAGCTAAAAGTTGGAATTTGCATCATTAAAGTAAAGCTCACCTTGCACTTCCATTGAACAGCTAGCAGTCTCTGCCATGCCATTTGTTTCCTTGCCCCTAGACAAATGGAGGAGAGAATTCCTCCTCTTCTGTGCTGTGAAAGACCACAGTTGTCATAATTTTTAAGAAAAAATTTAAAATATACATTTAAGGAAGGTTTAGTCTTTAGTTGTTACTGATCTGACTCAAACTGATTCAAAAAGCAAGGAAATTTAGTCTCCTATATGATGGAAGTGTCATGGCGGACCAGATCTCACGAGTTAGTTGACCCACTGACCTGATGCTTTGGGAGCCATTCTGGCATCACTGTGTGTCCTGAGACTGGCTCCCATCCTGGGGTCAAGGTGGCCACACCCTTTCAGTTCTCACAGTCACACACTGCAATTTCCAGAGGCAAGATGAGGCCATCTGTTCTGCCACCATGTTCTTCTCAGGAATCGGCGGCCTGCCCCAAGGTGTTCTCAGCACGCTCCTCCCCCTCTGTCGCTGTAACTGAGTCACATGCCCATGCTTCATCCAAGTATCGGCAAGGAAATGGGGTTGCCTTGGTTGACTTGGCTAGTTCAGGACTGGCTCCCTTGCAGAGAAAAGGATCGCTTCCCTTGAAATGTATGAGGACTGGATGGACACTGGACAGCCAATGAGTAAAATCAAGGCTTGTCTGATGTCAACAGTAACACCACCAAAAGGAACAAAGAGGAAATGGATGCTAGGTCGGCAAAGACTGTCTGCTACAGTTCACAACATAAACTTTTATTTCGAGAGCCTTCAAAAATATTAATGACAAACTAACCTTTGGAATATGGGGAACACTGTATTTTGCTTCTAGTGATTTGGAGAAGTAGGCAATAATGTCACTCACTTCTACTAAATATATAGTGTAATGTGTACATTAAATTTAAAATCATACAAATGATTTCTCATCCTCCAGACTAACTCGTTTTAAGGTTAAAAGTAAAGATCATTTTTTTATATATACATATCTATAATGCTCTATATAAAAAAATTTGTATGTGTATATATCTATAATGCTATATATACATATATAATACATATAATTATATATGATATATGATATATAATGTATTATATATTATATATAGCACATATGTGTATATACATATATAGCATTATATGTGTATATACATATATGCATATAGCATGCTTATAAATGCTGTATATTGTATATACATATATAATACTATATATAATATATAATAATATAATATAGCCATGTATATACATATATAGCATATATAAGTATGCTATATTTATACATAATGCACATACAATATATAATACTATATGATAATTATATATAATGTATATAATATGTGGTATATGATATACAATATGTAATATATGATGACATAATACATATAATTTTATGTATTTTATTATATATAATTAATATATATGCTATATATAGGCACACACATAGTTTGAGTGTATATATATGTAGTATGAGGTTGTGAGCTAGTCAGACTTTAGTTATATCATTTAATAGCTCAAGTTTACATTGATGAAATATTTATCATGAAATCCTTTGCTACCCACTAACTCTGAGAGGTTTGAGTCCTTACAAAATCAGGCTTTTTTTCCCTCAAAGTTGAGAAAAGCATTTTTTCTCCAAGTTAGGAAAGCATCTTTGTTGTTTATTAATAAACCAATCAAAGTCAACGTCTTTTGGTTTGAGAAAAACAAATAATTGTCTTAAGCATCTTCAGTAAAGTGTGTTGAAAATTATAGCATCTTTAATGACTTTGTTCTCCGTCTCGTAGTATTGTTATCTTTGGATGTATCCCTTTTGCCTGGGCTGGGAAAGCAGCACAGTAGGTCAGGGGTTCCCACCTCCGGATTGCAGACATATACTGGTCCATGGCTTGTTAGGAACCCGGCCAGACAGCATCAGAAGGTGCCCAGTGGGCAAGCGAATGTTCCCACCTGAGCTCTGCCTCCTGTCAGATCGGTGGCCGCATGAGATTCTCATCGGAGCACGAACCCTATTGTGAACTGCACATGCAAAGGATCTAGGATGAACACTCCTTACGAGAATCTAGTGCCTGATGATCTGAAGTGGAACAACTTCATCCCAAAACGCACTCCCAAGCGCCACCTGTCTGTGGAAAAATTGTCTCCCAAAAACTGGCCCTGGTGCCAGAAAGGTTGGAGATGGCTGCCATAGGTGATGTCTCTCCTAAAACCATATGCCTCTGGTTTAAGAGCTAAAAACATAGAGACTTGTTCTGTAAGTGTAAACATTTTACTGTGTGTTACCTGGCCAGTTCTTCACAGCGGATCATTGTATATTTTTAAATTCTCTTCATGTCTCATCGTTTTATTAGCGTGTTTCTTCCCATTATGCCGTTCTGAAACCCTTTTACAAGTTGTCCTCTGGTTCAGTGATCTGGTGATACAAATGATTGATAGCAATAAACATATCATTTGCATCTGAACCCAAATGTCCTGTGTGTTCCTGTAGAAATTATATAGCTAAGACACGCACACGAAAGCTCTGTAAGTCAAAGAGTAGCGTCGTGTTTTTCAAATAAATTTATCTTTAAACCTTGGAGCCTCATTGAAGCACAACTTGAAATGGTAGAAAAATTCAGTGAGGCATGTCACCAAAAGCAGTTTCCTACTGCAGCTTCCAAGAGAACTTCATTAGTGTTTTCAACTTTAATACTAATCAATGGCATAAACTCAAAGGAAATTTTAATATGAATATTTTTAAAGGAGCATTTTAATGTGAACGTAGTGAAAACACAAAATCATATTTGAATAGGAAAGAAAGGGATATCTCTTGGCTCAATGAGTTTTGAAAGAGGAGAGGTTTGAAGAATAAATAAGAGTTTACAGAAAATAAACAAGAATATGAAACGAAAAAAATACAGAGAAGCAAAAGTGTAAAAATAGCAACAAAATTTTAAAGTTTTATCTATGCCCTTTTAGATACATCCACAGAAAATGTTTTCTCTTTCTTTATCTTTTTATAAAATTTATTTTTATTTTTATTTTTAATTTTTTAAATTACTTTTATGAGACAGATTTCTCTCTGTCACCCAGAATGGAGTGCAAGGGCATAATCATGACTCATGGCAGCCTTACTTTGCCGGGCTCAGACAATAATCTCACCTCAGCCTCCTAAGTAGCTGAAAACAGGCATGCACCACCATATCTAGCTAATATTTTTAAAATTATTTCTGTGGAGACAGGGTCTCTCTGTGTTGCCCAGGCTGGCTCAAACTCCTGGTCTCCAGCGATTCTCCACCCCAGCCTCCCAAATCGCTGGAATTATAGGCATGACCACCTAGTCTGGCCGTATGGAAGATATGGAATCTTAGGCCCCCCTTCCTCGTGTAACACGTAGCACTTTCTCTAACTACATCAAACAATGTTGTCTGGGGAACAGCAATTTTAAATCTTTAGCATGGTATAATTGTTGTCAAAGCAAAACAAGATGAAACTTCAGAAAAGTCTAGTACAGAGCTTCAACAAATTCAAGTTAAGGTTAAATTTTGCACCTGTTATTCCCTAATACTTAGAAAAGTGTTATGCTTGCCTCTATTGTGCTTCGAGAGAATGTTGTGGTTTGTAGGAAAATAGACACTGGTAAGTGTGACTGTATCTGAATTTTGCACACTTCACCAGTGTGTCTGGTTATCTACATGGTGGACCTTCAGTGACTGGAGGACCTCTTTCCAGTCCAGCTGTCTTTTTATTAACTGTCTCTGGGGCCTCAAGTTCCCTCTGCAGCATTTATTTCCCTGAGTTAAGTATTGTTCCCATTATGGTCTTAGAAACATTGAGCATCATTAGATATAATATCTCATTGTGAATTATGTTATCAGATTCTTTGCAATGTGTCTCTTAACAAAAAGCGCATTCAGTGGCAGAGGGGGGAGTGGAAAATCACTGAAATAAGAGGACACCAGAGAGAAACATGAATTTTCTTTGTTCTGGTTTTTTTTTTAACCAATGATCAGCCCTAGCAAAGGTGTGTAAGTGCATTAAAAACATTTGTGTGTAGCGAAAGTGGTGACTTTCTCTATGCAACATATTTAAAAGTCATTGTTTGTGTCTCACTTGCATGGCTTATTTGGCCCAATAAATATTGGCTCCTTGTCTAATGACATTTTCTATTGCGCTTTTTAATAGAATTTGCTATAAAATGGGTACTACAGAAACAGCATTTTATTTTCATTCTTGGCAAAAATCATTTCAACCCAAAGTGGGGGAGCTCCTAACAATGGTTGCTTGTACTTTATTTATAAGAAAAATAATCAAGGCCAGGCACGGTGGCTCATGCCTGTAATCCCAGCACTTTGGGATGCCAAGGTGGGTGGATCATCTGAGGTCAGAGTTTGAAACAAACCTGGCCAACATGGTGAAACCCCATCTCAACTGAAAAATACAAAAATTAGCTGGGTGTGGTGGCACATGCCTATAGTCCCAGCTACTTGGGAGGCTGAGGCAGGAGATCCCCTTGAACCCGGGAGGTGGAGATTGCAGTGGGCCGAGATCGCGCCACTGCACTCCAGCCTAGGCAACACAGCCAGACTCCATCTCAAAAAATAATAATCATTAATAAAAAAACCAAAAAAAAAAAAAAAAAAGAAACCAAACAAAAACAAAAAAAAGCAAACAAGCAACCATCAAGCAGACATGGTCATCTTTTTCCTGTAGTGCAACAGAACTGTTTAAAGCACAGTTCAGGCAGTACGTGGAAATTCTTGCTTGCAGCTTGCACTAATCAATCTCCCTAACCTCAGGACTCGAACTTTCATTTTCCTAATTCATATTTCACAACCTTTCTAAATTTCAAGTGGAAATGATTTATCAAATCATCTAACTGTTTCAGATTTTGGAGAAATCTTACTTGGATCATGAAAAATAAAGAAAAGGATCACTGTGGAATAGTGACCATTTAACAGAAAAAGAAACTATTTCTAACATAAATATTGGAGTTTCTCTGTGGCAGCTGTCAAACCCAGGAGTTTTGAAATTAGAAAACTAGAAATTAGAAAAGAACAAAAAATAGATGTTTTAAAGTTGCAAAGTTCTTTTTTTTTAACCTTAAATTGTGAGGTCACAATCAGTTTAAATTTTAAGGTTTAAAGTCAGTTTCCAAATCTTAAAACTATATTATTTACAAGACAATTCAAGTGACAAACTACATAGTAGTCATTCATAAACTAAATCAGATTCCAAAATATTAGGTCATATTATGAAGCGGTAATTAAAGGTGTGGTGATTGAGCCTTGAGGGACTGTGTCAGGTCTTCTGCCTGTTTTCAAAATCAAGGCGGAAGTTAAGTGCAGTTCCCACCTGTAATCCCAACACTTTGGAAGGCCAAAGCAGGAAAATGGCTTGAGTCTAAGAGTTCAAGATCAGCCTGGGAACGTAGAGAGACTCAATCTCTACAAAAAAAAAAAAAATACAAAAATTAGCTGGGCATGGTGGTGCCTCCCTGTAATCCTAGCTACTCAGGAGACTGAGGCAGGAAGACTGCTTGAGCTCACTTAAGGCTACAGTGAGCTATGATCATAGCACTTCAACCTGGGTGACAGAGCAAGATCCAGTCTCTAAATAAATGAAAGAAGAAAAGGAAGGAAGCAAGGAAGGAAGGAAGGAAGGAAGGAAGGAATAGAGAGACAGACATAGAGACAGAGAGACAGAGAGAAAGAAAGAGAGAGAGAAAGAGAGAAAGAGAGAGAGAGAGAGAGAGAAAGAGAAGCAAGACTGCTTCTCCCAGCATGTTGTTAGGGCCCTGGTTGCCCACCCTAGATGGGTTAGATGAACAGCTGACAAGGAATTTGTTTTCTACCACCGTCACACCCAAGATGGGTTAGATGAATGACTGACAAGGAATTTGGTTTCTACCACTGTCACATGGGAGCTACATTACCCCAGCTGTTGCCCCTGCAGAGAGAATTATCTGTTTGTTCCGTGTATCCATCCCACCTCTTCAACATCTCGTAGCAGCTCCACTTGCTGAGAAGTTTCAAGTGATCAGAGTCCTGGCCCTCCCACTTCATTGTCTCCATAATCCCTGGCATTGTACTTCTCTGTTTGTCAATGTCTATAAATGCTCTCTTTGCAAGACTTCTCATGCTATGTATAAAACCTTTATAAATAGCATCCACTGAGACTCACACAGAGCCACTTGGAAAAACATTTTTGTCTTGTTTTTCTCACACATGTCTAAAATTTTACACGTTTTTCCTTTATTTTTACTTGATTTAGCTAATTTATTCTTAACCACAGCATTGTGATTTAGTAATTGAGACATTTTTTTTCATTTTGAACTTCAGAGTCTCATCAAATTTAGTCATGAAATACAAAAATTGGAAATAAGTCTTTGTATAAATCTAGGCCTTGGGTAGGAGTTAACTAAATTTGGTAGTTTGAAAGTTATAGAAATCAAAGATTATATTGAATACATACAGCCAACCAGGTGTTATGATACTGAATTCCTATATTCAATAAATATTAGTTGTTTTCTGGGTGGCAAATTCATAAGCTATAAAGAAATTATGGCTTATATTATGCTAATGTGGACAGAATCACAGATGATGGACTTGAAGGTGTTCAGATAAGCACCTGTTCTCACGCTGCACCAAAGGTGTCTCAGGGCCTAGTGAGGGGGCAGTGCCAGAAGCCTCCAAATACTTGTTTCTCTGAAACATTCTTCAGTACAGAAAGTAGTGGAAGCAGAGTAGACTGAATTATGTATTTTTTCCCCTTTCACTTTATGTCTCTACAGTTTGCTCTCTTCCTCACTGGGGAGAAAATAAACCAGCTACCTCAGGGAAGTCAGCACAAATACAGAACAGTAAGGGAGGGTCCCATAGTCACCAAGCAAGACGCGCAATTTGTCCTAAATCCACTCATGCCTGTTATGGTAAAAATATAGCCCTGTTCTCCTTCTAGGCATGAGTCAATGTTGTTAAGTGGGTGGATTAGAATAGTCATTATTTCAAACCAATTAAATACTTAATATGTTGTCACTCCAGCTACTGTTAATCAGATCTTAATTTAGTGAAGAAGATTGATATGTAATATATATGTGTGTGTGTGTGTGTGTGTGTGTGTTACAATTCTCTGATATTTACGACAAGGCTGTACTGTTGTGCTAGGTTAAATATTAGCAAAAAGAGGCGAAACATGACATGTTTTACCTGAATGGGATTAAATCTTTTATTTTACACTTGCTCAAGGTCATACATTTATTCTCACTGGTCCCAGGTAATTGCAGCCTTGAATATTTTTCTTAATTTATTCAGATACTTTTTTACTGTTCTAGAATTAAAATAATTTAATCTTCAGAAATTTGTGTCTCTTTTAGCATTATCAAGCAACTAAGAATATACATAATCATTATAAATTGTTTTGTTAGATTTTACTTCTAATAACTTCCATATAATAAACAATTGATATAATTATTCTTTGTAAAAAATAACAATATTGACAATTATATGTGGTTTTTAGGATATAATATTTTTGCTTCAATTTGCTAATTTTGATACTTTCTTATATGAATTTTAACTTATTGTCCAGTCACCCCTGAAAGCGTTTCAATGTCTGTGGATTTTATGTTTTAAAATTTCATTTGAAATAGCCCAACTGATAATGTATTAAAATAATCAAGAAATGTGAATATTCTCTAAAATCCTAAATTCTTCCATTTAGGATCTAACTTACAATTCAAAATTCAAAATAAATGAATAATTAAGCTTGGGCAAGTCACTCAGAATAAAGTCTGTGGTTGAATTAGTAGCATCATGAACACCCCATTGGATGATCATGGAGTCTCTTAGAGAGATTCCTTGTCCCCTTCCTTCTTGCCTTATACAGACCCAGAAAGTGAATTGGTTTCCTCCTGGGCAAATAAACCAAGTCTAGATCCTGATCTCTGCGCTCAGAGCCAGTGCTCTTCTGTGTCCTGATGGGATGGTCATGATGCTATTGACTCAACTAGGTATTTCTTGGGTCATGAGAAAGCTGGCATCACTTTAATTTCCTGATAAATGCTCCGCCTCAGCATGCTATTTGCATCCCCCGCCCCACCCCCAGAATGAAGGCATGTGCTATGATTCTAAGTTTATATTAAGGAAATTCAACCATAGCCTTTTTTTTTTTTTTTTTTGAGATGGAGTCTCGCTCTGCCGCCAGGTTGGAGTGCAGTGGTGTGATCTCGAATCACTGTAACTTCCGCCTACGGGGTTCAAGCGAGTCTCCTGGCTCAGCTTCCGGAGTAGCTGGGACTACAGGTGCACGCCACCACGCCCGGCTAATTTTCGTATTTTTTTTTTTTTTTTTTGAGACGGGGTCTCGCTCTGTTGCCCAGGCTGGAGTGCAGTGGCGCCATCTTAGCTCACTGCAAGCTCCGCCTCCCGGTTCATGCCATTCTCCTGCCTCAGCCTCCGGAGTAGCTGGGACTACAGGTGCACGCCACCACGCCCGGCTAATTTTTGTATTTTTTTTTTTTTTTTTTTTTTTTTGAGACGGGGTCTCACTCTGTCACCTGGGCTGGAGTGCAGTGGCGCCATCTCGGCTCACTGCAAACTCCACCTCCCGGTTCACGCAGTTCTCCTGCCTCAGCCTCCGGGGTAGGTGGGACTACAGGCGCCCGCCACCACGCCCGGCTAATTTTTTTGTATTTTTAGTAGACAGGAGGTTTCACCGTGTTAGCCAGAATGGTTGCCAGAATGGTCTCGATCTCCTGACCTCGTGATCCGCCCTCCTTGGCCTCCCAAAGTGCTGGGATTACAAGTGTGAGACACCGCACCAGGCCATTTTTTTGTATTTTTGATAGAGACGGGGTTTCACCCTGTGGGTCAGGATGGTGTGGATCTCCTGACCTCGTGATCCGCCCGCTTCAGCCTCCCAAAGTCCTGGGATTACAAGCAGGAGTCACCACAACCGGCCAACCATTGTTCGTTTTAAGGACTTAACCACCTTACTATAAACAGCACTTGTAACAGCATTAGATCTCTCATGCCTTGGGAGATGCATAAATTGTTAATATTGACCTAAGCTCTAAAAATGCAGGAAGTTGAAACACAGATGTGTAGGCATTATATCAAATGTATCCTTTTTCCAAGTTCAGTTCCTTTCCCAATGACCCCCTCAAAAATGTTTTTCTAAAATTAACTGAATTTGTAATATATCTGTCCTTATATTTTCTGAATTCAAAATAATTTCCTTCTTGAAGCTACAGAATTCTGCAACTTTGCAATAGGTTTCTAATATTTCCAATATCTTAGGCCTTTATTCAAAAGAAAATGCCAGATCTTTTCAAGAGAAACCCTGAATTTATGTTAGAAAGAGAAATTCAAGCTCTAAATTATACAAAAGAATATCTAAAATTCTTATAGTATAAGAAGTCAACTTCAAGCTTATTTATAGCTTTAAAGTAATTTAGGGTTTAGAGAGAAGAGAGATTAATGTTCCTCTTCTAGTAGACTCAATAAAATATTTGTTTTTATGTTGCAATTTTTAAACAGAGTATTTTCTACAAAGTCAGGAAAAGTAGGCAATCAAATAGCTTTAAAAAATCCTGAGCTTCACCATAGAGGGAATGTAAACTGAAAAATGTGATTTGGATTCTGTGAGTCTTCAGGAATCTCAGGTTCTACATATCTCTGTACTACAAAAACTAAATTTACTGTTTATACAGTGGTTGGTGAATTTTAATAATTAGGTATGTAAACCACAGAGTTTAGCTGCAGCAAGCATGTCAGGAATGAGTGATTGGCCTTTGTGTGTTCTACTTATAAGTTGCATGTACTAAAAGGCATGTCCATAAATACTGTGGAAGGAAAAGGTGTACTGATGTCAGATGGTACCATGTAGCATTATACTTATTTTTGAAGAGATTTGAAGTTTGTTGATCATTTTCCTCAAGGTTAATTTAAATATTTATTCTATTCTGCTGACATATATGTGGTAGTTTGAAATGGTTCTCCACTTTCTTGTGTAAAGGTGAATAAATGCAATGTAAACACAAGCAGTCTTCATTATTGATAGTAGTTACATGCTATAAAGTTGCCAGGAGCACTGATTTAGCAAATACTGAATTATATCTCCTAAGGGAAATATAGGGTTAGCTTTCAGTGAGCCTCTGGTCACTACAATTTTTGTCAACTTACCAGTACATAATCTAGATTTGTGTGTGTTTCTATTTAAAGACGCCTTATATATTATATGTTGCTGATTCACTGACATTGAACTTATGGTAAACAGGACTCTTATTCTTGTTAAACAAAGCTCATCTAACACAGGTATTGTCTCTATTGGGCTTATCACAGCCTTCTTGTGCTGATAAATACTAGCAAGCACTTCAGGCGTATGCTTGGGAGGGAGGCATTTTAAACATCAAAATTACCCCAAAAACTGCACAAAAACGTGAAAAGTGTGGCAATAAATAGATTACAAAAAAAGGATACTTTTAAACAATAAGAGCACTGAAGCAAGAAGGACTATCATTGCCTTATTGCACATTAGCTGTGGACGTACACATCTGGTGACCTGACGTTTTACAACTCGCCATGTATCCACAAATGACTGCCAAGGTGCCATGAGCATAGCCTTTGGGGTTACAAACAAATTTTAGCAAATAGGCAAATTCACAAACTAGAATCTAGAAATAAAGGATGGTCTATATCTGTTAGTTGGTATCTTAGTCAGTTTAAGCTGCTATAACAAAAATACCATAAACTGGGCAGCTAATAAGAAACCAAAGCTTTATATCTCAAAATTCTGGAGCCTGGGAAGTCCAAGATCAAGATCAAGACGCTGGCAGGTTCAATGTTTGATGAGAGCTTTTTGGTTCATAGAAGGCATATTCTCTCTGTGTCCTCAGATGGTATAAGGACTAGTTAGCTCTTTGGGGCCTTATATAAGGGAACTAATTCCAGACATGAGGGTCTGCCCTCATGACTTAATCACTTCCCAAACACCCCACCTCTTGATATCATCATATTGGTGATTGAGTTTCAACATACGAATTTTGAGAGGACACAAACACTTATACCATAGCGTTCTGCCCCGAAACCCCAAAATTCATACACTTCTCACACACAAAATGCATTTATTCCATCTCAATAGCCCCAACAGTCTTAATTCATTTCAGCATCAATTTTAAATTCTAACTTCAAAGTCTCATCTAAATAACATCTAAATCAGATATGGGTGAGTCTCAAGGTATGATTCATCCTGGGCAAATTGCTCTCCTGCTGCGAACTTGTGAAATCAAGCAACTTGTGTACTTCCAAAATACAATGTGGGACAGGCATAGGACAGACGTTATCACTTTAAAAGGAAAAAAATAGGAAAGAAGAAAAAGGTAACAGGTCCCAATTTAAAGTACCAAGCCCCGAATATCCTGCCACCTACATGGTTCTCTGCAGGGGCACCACCTCCATGGTGGCTCTGTGCCTGGGTCACCAGCTCACGGCTCCTTCACGTTAGAATCACACACTGGTGGCTTCTACCAGTTTTGATGGTGGCAAAACTGGGGGCAGCTGCAACCCCAAGACACCTCTATACATTGCCCTAGAAGGGACTCTGTGGAGATCTTGGTGAGGAACAGATCTCTTACGAATTCTGCAACTTCCCAGGGCATCCTTTGAAATTTAGGTGGGAGCAGCCACACCCTTATAGCTTTACCTGGTGCAGCACATACTGGAGCCGCACTTGGTTTGGCTGAGGAGTACAGGCAGCACAGCTTTGAAGCAGCACTGAGCAGCAGTGCCACAGTCCCATCGGCATCTACAGCCCCCCAAGGCCCTGGCTCTCTGGGTCTGGGATGGGAGGGGCAGCCCTGATGATCTCTGAAATGCCTTCAGGATCATTCTGCCATTGTTTTGGACAGTAGTTTCTGGTTTGCCTTGAAATGGCTGATTCACACTAATCTCCTTATTAAATCCTTATTTGATCACACCCTTGTTCTCTCCCAAACGGCTTTCCCATTTCTTTCAGTATGGACGGGCTGAGAATTGTCCACATTTTAAAGTTTTGCTTCCCCTTTTAATAACTCCATCTTTAAATTGTATCTCTCTCTTGCTTTTTATTTTAACCACTACAGAGAAGGCCAGCCACAACACTTGGCTTAGAAATTCCCTCAGCCAAATATCCAATTTCATCATTCACAAGCTTCATCTTCCACAAAACCCTAGAATGCAAGAACAATTCAGCCAAATTTGTTGCCATTTTATAACAAAAGTTGCTTTTCCTCCCGTTTTCCATATCATCACATTCTCCTATTTAACATATCATCATATCCATATCCTCATTTCTGTCTGAGACCTCATCGGATGGCCTTTATCACCCATATTTCTATCAACATTCTATTCACGCCACTTAGGTGGACTTTAAGAAGATTGAGGTTCTGTCTATAGCTCTCCTCTTTTCTTCCTAAGCCCTCACCAGTAGTACCCTTAGAGGTCCATTCGGAGCAATGTAACCTTTTTTTTTTTTTTTAAAGCATGAACTTCATAAGTCTTCCAGCCGCTACCCATGGCTATGCTCCAAAAATGTTCCTACAGTTTTAGTATTTGCTGCAGCAGGACTCTACTCCAGTAGCAAGCTTCTGTCTTAGTCTGTTTGGCCTGTCATAACAAAATAATGTAAACTAGATAGCTTTTTTTTAACCTTGCACACTCTATCTAATTTTGCAAGTTCTAATGGCTGAGAAGTCCAAAATCTAGGTACCAACAGATTTGGTATCTGATGAGGGCCCACTTTCTGGTTCTTAAATGATGCCTTCTTGCTGTGGGCAAGGGCAAGGCATCTTTCTGGGGCAACTTTTTGTTTTTGTTTTTGTTTTTGTTTTTTGAGACAGTCTCGCTCTGTCGCCCAGGCTGGAGTGCAGTGGCGCAATCTCAGCTCACTGCAATCTTTGCCTCCCGGGTTCAAGCGATTCTCCTGCCTGAGCCCCTCAAGTAGCTGGGATTATAGGCATGCACCACCATGCCTGGCTAATTTTTTTGTATTTTCAGTAGAGATGGGTTTTCACCATGTTAGTCAGGCTGATCTCGAACTCTTTACCTCAAATGATCCACCCACCTCAGCCTCCCAAAGTGCTGGAATTACAGGCGTGAGCCACCGCGCCTAGCCTCTGGGGCACTTTCATGAGACAACTAATCTCATTCATGAGGGCTTCACCATCAGAACATAATCACATCCCAAAGCCCCCAACTCCTAACACTGTAGCATTAAGAATAAGGTTTTAACATAGGAATTTTGGGAGGACACAAATATTAAGAACATAGCAGTTATTAAAATGTGTAAAATATATATATATATTTTCTTTTTAGAAAGTTCTCTTATTTCAAATCTCAGTGAATAAGGTTCAGATGTATGTTGTTTCCTTGTCTTTCATTGTTTTTCTTGCTTCTTTTTGTCTTTTGAATCTGACATCATTACTATATTGCTTTTTGTTTCTAATCATTGTATAATCATATATCTTACCAAGCTACTGAAACGAGGCAGAAAGATAACTTCCATTTCATTTCAGTACATCTTCCCAAAACTGGATCCTGGTTTGCTTAGTTGTTATTAACAACACTTGATGTGCTATTATTAATTAAATAATTATCTTTTATCTCAAATGTGGAGATTCTTGCTCCTATGAAGCTCACCCTTCTCTTTAGCAGCAGCAACATCAAAACGATAGGCAGCTTCTCCCTTCATATGGGTCCTGACAGATGAGCCCTTTGGACCCCTCTTAAAAATGGTAAATGCACCATTTTCTTTTATTTACATTAACATTTTTTTAACCATGCACACTCTATTGATTTAGCATTAATCATGTTGTATCCTATACAATTTACCTTTTGAAAAATAAAACCACATGCAGATATATACTGGTTATTCACAGGTAAATCAGGGTGTAATTATCAGTAGATGAATTGTTTCAGATTTATTATGATCCATGCAGTCTTGTATTTTGACAGTTTAAAGAGATATGTGGCCAAGAAGACATATATGTGGGCCAGTAGCTAGCAGCCTCTGCATAATACAACTCCAAATCAACTGGTGAACATTTAAATTGGAGCAATTTAAATACAATTTTGAATTTCTGGCCTTCCTTGAAAATGTATTGTTTGAATAACAGCAGCATTCCTGCGTACCATGTTACCTTCATGTGAATAGGGACTGCCTGCTTATATCCACAACATATCCCAAACACTGTATTCATCCTCTGCCATCATGGCCGAGCTTTTTATCTCTTCAGAAGCATCTCTTTTTGGTTGATTTTCTAATCAGGGAGATATGTCTCTCTCACCCATATTGCTATCAAAAGTAAGAAAGTAAAAGATCAATAGAACGACATGATATTTATAACCTGCCAGCATCACACATTTGTATAAACTGCTTGTCTTCTCTGAGCATTGAAGTTGTGACTTCTAATTTTAGAAGCTTCAAATCATTTTATCTCTGTCAGGACTGGTTCTCCCGACAAGTGGTGTGAGCCTTGCTCATTTATGAAAATAAATTAATTCAACCTCTTCCTCATGGCCCCAGTGAGTGTGCAGGTGTCAGGAAGTAATGGACAGCACCCAAGTTCACAGTGAATCCGATTCCCTCCAATGCCCAAATCACTGAGGTGTGTTCACAAGCAGACCACAGAGTACCATTCAGTGTTTTACCAGACAGAACCCAACTGCTCTAGCAAAGAGGAGAGAGAACATTGTCTTACAACATGTGTACCTTTTGAGCTTTACTAAGCCTAGCTTATGGTTGAGGTAAAATTTTCACCCAAAGGTATGTGAAATCAAACCAAAAATAAAGAATTGTTGTAGTGTCTTGCACCATGTGCATAACCTCAAAAAATACTGCACGCATATGTCCCAATTTCTTGCAAATAAGAGAAAATCATTTGTACCAACTAATTTAGCTTTCAGGAAAGCATGGAAAGTAAAATAAATAAAAATGACATTGTTTACTAATCACCTACTACATATTGCTACTTGTCCAGAAAAATGCATAGGGGTTGTTGATGAATGTATATAGTTCAGACATCAGTTTAAACATGTAAAATAATGAATAATTTTTATAATTATTATATTATATTTATAATTATAATAATGAATACTTATTTATAAAATAAAATAATTGTACATGTTTAAAGTAATGGTGTTTGTTCATGTACATATGTGGGGACAGATGGTTGTATGGATGGATAGATGATGTATTAGTTCGTTTCCATGCTGCTGATAAAAACGTAACCAACACTGGGCACTTTACAAAAGAAAGACGTTTAATGAACTTAGAATTCCATGTGACTAGGGAGCCCTCACAATCATGGCGGGAGGTGAAAGGCACCTTGTACATGACGGCGGCAAGAGAAAGAATGAGAACCAAGGGAAATGGGTTTCCCCTTATCAAAGATCTTGTGAGACTTACTCACTCCCATGAGAGCAGTATGGAGGAAACGGTCCCTATGATTCCATTATCTCCCACCAGATCCCTCCCACAACATGTGGGAATTATGGGAGTACAATTCAAGATGAGATTTGGGTGGAGAAACAGAGACAAAGCATATCAGATGAATTTGAAAAGTATAGAGCATAGAAATTTTGGATAGCTAAAGAAGTAACAAATTAAGATTCTGTCTAAAAATTAAAATGGTGGGAAAATGAATTCAAATATGTAGCACATTTCAAAGAGGAGTTTTTGACATTTTGCTTTTGTTTTCAGGGTACTGTCAATTTCATTTTAAGTTCTGAGGCCTTGTAATATTGGATTTATCATACATCTGGAGTCAGCCACAACTGTAAATATTGATCGGAAATTTTTCAATTAGTATAAAAGCCTTAACTGCTTTGAAATTCTGGGTAGCAATAATGCATCATCTGAATGCTTTGCATCCTTTAATGACATAGGTGTCTTCTGAATTCTGGCTTTGCGTAACTGTTGTCAACGCTGTAAGAACATCAGTTCGTTTGAGGTTGGATCTTTGTTCTCTCTGTTTCTGGACGCTTTCCACACCCTTTGTCCTGTCCCTCACCAGCACAGAAGTTATCTTCCCAATGCAAACCTGGACATGCATTTTCCACTTAGAATACCGTCATTACACACATGGGCTCTCAGCTTCCTCAGGGAGCATTAAGTCTTTAATCTTCCAATTCTCACCCTGCACATGAATTGTGAGCCTTATGTAATAAAGTCACAAAATACTGAGCTTTTTTAGAACAGTTGAATGTGCCATTCCCCTATCTATCTGAATTTATCTTACTCGGTCTTAATTCTCTTTTCACAGGAAAGTTCGTGCATTTTTTTTTAACTCACCCCATTACCTCCACAACCCCATGGTCTTGATACAGTGTTATGGATGTAGAAGATATTTCAGAGTCCAGAAGTTGATCTTAGACATTTCATAATGGTTTTTCTAAAATTTGCTTTAAAGGAGTTTTTGCGGGTCTATGGACTTTTGCCAGCAATTCTTAGACTTTTGTTTGATCAAAACTGATTTTTCACTTCTTTTCTAAGATATGGTAAAATAATTTTCTGTACAGAGTATTTTCTAACATAGTTTATTAGTAGAAAATTTGAGACATAATAAGGCCAACATACCAGAATACACCTGCCGTGAAAAGATACTAATATTTTATTACTCACAGTTCCCAACAGGATGGGGCAGGCCATGCCACAGGGTGTAGTCCGGAGGTAGGGAGCTCAGGGAAGCACCAGGGTCTATCAGGAAGCAGAGGGGATGCAGAAACTGTAGGCAAGATCCTTTATTGTAGTTTCCATGGGAAGGAATAGGTGCAGTAAGGTAAGCAGGCTTAGGTCTGGCTAGTTGGAATAATTATTCCAGTGGGCTCTGGGGTGTAGAGGCTGATCCTAGTTGTCTTGTACCTGATTCTGGGATGAATAGGGAAGATGGCTCATGGCCCAGAAGAGAGAAAGCTGGATAAAGGAAGCAGTTGGGGTGTGGACTCTGGATTGGTTGTTTTATATTTGGAAAGTGTGCTTACCATCTCTAGAAATGGGCTAACCCTGGGAAGGACAGTCCCTCTAGGGTCAGCAAGACCCCAGATATCAAAGCATTGGAGTGCAGAGATTAAAATACATGGTCAGGACAGAGGGGAAATTAAAGCCATGGCAGCTCCAAGAAATGACACAGGTGGCTGCCATTACCCCCGCTCCCACCCTCCACGGCTACCAGCCTCCCTTTACTCATAGGGATAATTGATTTTTTCCTCAACGCTATATAAATTACTATGAAAAGAGTGCCTCAAAACAAGTTCCTTATCACCATTTGTAACTAAACTGCTATCTTTAATCTATGTAGTATCAAAATTTGGACAGAACACTGACGATGATATTTTAAATGGAACTAGAAGGTGAACTGAATAGAGATTTTTAGAATTCCAAAATAAATGTTGGGAATAATTTAAATCAAAAGACATTCTGAGGAATTTCTTGATGTCTGGTTTCTTGCCTCATCTGTGTAGCATTTACTTAGGATTTATAATTCTAGGTAGTCTTTTCACTAGCAAAATAACTAGATTTTGTATGGTCAACAATTGTAGAGCTATTCTCAGTAAACAGCAATATTATCACAGAGAAGGCAAGTCTAATTTATTTGACTTTTGGATTTACAAAAATAAAAACAGCTTCCACATGGATTTCCTACAAATAGATTATATGCTAATTTTCAGAAATTGCTTATTTCTGCATTATTAGATATATGCAAGTTATAACCCTGCTTAGAAATAGACCACTCTGATTTTCTGATGTCCTGTGAGTAATGAGTGGTTGAGAGGGAGGACAGAATATAGATGTGTGATTGTGTTTTTGTGTGTGTGTGGAGGGGGTGTATGTGTGTGTGCATGTCCATTTTGGGAGGCATAGGGTACCTCAGTGGGCTTTTTTGTCTCTTCATGTTGAATAATGTGATATCTAATGCTATAACTTTAAAAAGTTATTAATATTTTCCTATGTCTGTTTGTTTGTTTGTTTGTTTTGTGATTCAATAGGCCAACCAGATAATCAGCCATTCACGGTTTATCATATATACATTTTTTATGGAGTAATTCAAAAATTAAAAATAAAATATATGGGAGTCAATTGATCTTGCCTCTGAAAATCAATAACTATTTCAGGTTAGCATACAATGACTTCTCTAAAAGGTGTTTAAACCTTAGTGACTTTAATCTTAGAATATGCAAGTTTCTCATTAATGCGTTTAGTTCAAAGGAAATTATATATTCTGTATTTAAACTCATACAGGAGTTCAATGTTTTGGCCTTTGACTTATAAATAAATAACTCCAGTGTAAGTATAATAAAAGCATGTTATGCTTAAAACTGTTTATTCATATCGGACACTCATAGTTGTAAGAGATGTATAGCATTAAATCATGTATAAGTCTACTCTTAGGAAGTAAACTGCATGATCACAGGCATAGTTTAGAGGGGAAATAATAACACAGTGGAATTCTCCTTTTGCCTTGTTTCAAACCTAAATGATATTTCCATCAGTTCCATCAGGAAATGTCGATTCTGCCAGGAATCCAAAACAGAACAATCCAAAGCCTGTATCCTAGAGGAGCTTCAAGTCCACAGGAAAAATCACACCCAGAAGAAGATAAATTCAATATAACATGAGAAGTAAAATGATAAAAGTATGCAAGGAGCTAGGGGACAATAGACCAAGACTGTTTCACACTGGCAAACTTTCTAGTGGTGAGGCTTATCTGAGGCTTGGAAGATGCCTAAAAGTGAACTAGAACTCAGAAAAATGGCAGCTCATTGAGGAAAGTGAGCATAGCCCAAGGAAACGTGTGAAGTTTGCGAGGAATTCAATCCGTTTACCATCACGAGCACATAAAAAGAAAGATGGCACTAAAAATGAGCCCGGATGGGAAGGCAGGAGCGATATCATTGAGGGTGGTATAGGCCTCACTGAAGAACCTGGCTTTTGATCTTTCTGGGAAAGAGTTTATTTCAAAAAGGTCTTTCTAGCTTCTGTGTGATGGTTTTAAGACAGGAGAGTCCCCTGGACCCCTTCGTGAGACTTGCAACAGGGTTGTGGCTCCTTCGCTCAGCAAAAACCCCTTTTGGGAGGAGGAGCATGCAGGTGAGCTGGAGCAAGCGCTTTTGGGCTCTGGCTCCACGGCAGTGTCTAGGGGTGTTTCAGTGCTCTTTCAGCTTTGCCATCTGTGGATGGCTAAGTGTTAACCAGTTCAGTGGAGATTCAGGGTGACAGCCTTTTATACCCTGTCATCTTCGTACACAGGTTCTTGTCTGGCATTCAGGGAGAATCAGGTCACATGGACTTGAAGGATGGGGAATGCAGGGATTTTACTGAGTGATGGAGGTGGCTCTCAGCAGGATGGATGGGGAGCTGGAAAGGAGATGCAGTGGGAAGATGATCTTCCCCTGGAGTTCGACCATCCCACGGCCAGTCTCCTATCTGACTTTCCCCAGCCAAACTCCTCTTGATGTACAGACGCTTCCTCTCTTCTCTCCTTCTCTGCTGTGCCGCTCTTCTGTTCTACTGCTTATCTGTTCATGGAACCTGGCGTTTGGGGTTTTTATGAGTATAGGATGGGGAGCACGGCGGGCCAGGTTGGTTTTGAAAAAAGCAACAATTGGACAGGAAAACAGGATAACTGTTCTCATTTAGCACCACAGCTTGCAGGCTTGAAGGCGAGGCCTTTGCCAGGGAACCACCCTCTTGTCTCCTGTTCATATCAGTTGGATTTAAGAGACATAAGACCAATGGATGGGAATTGGTCACTTAACAATGTTAATACAATAGGCAACATGTGAGGTAATGGTGGGCTTTTGGTAGTACATACAAAAGTATACTATGAGTTTTAAAAATATCAAAGTGAAATATCAAATTGAAATATCAAATTTCAATTAACAATCATTGCACCTCAGATAAACTCATTGGCTATGATACTGCCACTGCACAAAGTTCTATATTTCACAGGTCTTGGAACTCACTAAATGTGGGTAGGCAAAAAGGAAAAAAAGAAGAAAAAAAAAAAGAAGCTCAAGAAAGTTTCAGATCTCTGGCTTGAGTGACTGGATAGTGGATATAATAAAAGTAGTGGGGCTCAGAGAAATAATTATATGTTGAGCAGGTAGAGTGAGATATGCCTGTGGAACATGCATGTGGATCAGCCTTCCAAGTTACTGGATTGGAATCTAAATGGTATGCAGAAATGAAATCAGAGTCCTTCGATATTGTCATCATTGTCCTAGGGGATATCAAGCACTGAAGGGCAAAGCAACATATTTTAAGCAGAAATATTGCAAAAACTGTGAGATGCTGGCCTGCAGGAAAGAAGAGCCTTGAGGTTTTTTGGTTTGTTCCATTTTCTCCAAATTAGAAGTGATTTCAGATTCTATCTCTAGACCATTTTTAAAGGATGAGAAAAAAGGTCATTTGCTACTATTACTCTAAATTAGCTATACTGACATTTTGAAATCTGTTTTAACTATTTAGGTTTATATCACAGATGCATTGAAAAAAAGAAAGGCAATGGGTTAGGAGAAAGAAAGTATTCAGATCAAATCAATGTGTAGATGGAATGAGATTGAGTCCACAAGAGTTGTGTCTGTTCTAGGACTCAGTCAATTTAAAATAATGGAATACATTCTTGCCCACCACCACAGCTCCCCAAAAGTAGCCTAATATTAACAATGTTTTTATCTGGCTATTGAAACCTCAAGTATATTTGTAGTTGAAGCACCAAGATGGATCAGCGAGATTCTTGAAATTTCTTCCAATCTAGTGACCCTAATTTTTTAATGAAGTATATGAAATAACAGTGTTTATTGTACCTTAATCCAATTAATAGAAATATGAGTGACAACATTCAAACATTCAACAAATATTTAATGAACATTCACTGTTTTTCAGGCACTGTTTTAAGTGCTGGGCTTTAGAATGGAACAAAAGAAAGTCTCAGAGGAGATATGCTGTAAATATACAAACGTTAATGTATCAGGTAGAGATAAATGCTATAAAAATGAATAAAGCTGGGTGAATAGAGAGGAGATGAAGTTGGCAGTCACACTTTTTGTGAAGAATGATCAATATATCTAAAATTTTGACATCTGACAATAAAAATAATACACAGATTTGCATCTGTGTGAAATTTGCAAAATAAACAAATTCTGTCTTCTAGTATTTTTAAACTTCAGTTTCAGAAATAAAATACATTTCAAACTCTTGAAGTGATTTGGTATTTATTCACATGAACTATGTAATATTAGATTCTGTACTAACTGGTTAATATACATTTTTACTATTTTTTAGATTTACATGCTTTGTATGTATTTGTGAAATATGTATGCCTTCACAAAATTTAAAGTTCCAAATTTACTAGTTTTTAGTTTATTGTTTTATAAAAGAATGTCTTTCATTTTGTTTCCTTTTTTCTCTAATTAAAAATCTATATAATTTTTTACCTTTATTGAAGTATTATATAATTGAAAAATAAATATTGTATATATTTGAGATACATGCTTCCACAACTCTGTGATATTCTCCCCAAATATCAATAATACAGTCTAGTCCTAAGAAAACATCAGATAAATCCAAACTGAGAAAGATGCTACAAAATACCCCGCTGGTGCTCCTCTAGAGGATCAAAGTTATGAAAGACAAGGAAAGAATTGGAAACGGTCACAGATTAGAAGTGACTAGGGAGGCATCATAACTAAATGCAATGACAGATCCTGGATTGAGTCCTAGAACAGCAGCAAAGAAGCATTAGTGAAACCCTGGTGAAATCCAAGTATAATCTGTATTGGAGGGAATACCACTTTACTTAAGATAGTATTTTCATTTGGACAAATGTACCAGGTTATGTAAAATGTTAATATTAGAGGAAGCTAGGTAAAAGGTATGAGAACCCTATCTTTCCAACTACCTTTTCAGCTTTTCTCTAAATCTAAAATTTTTCCAAAATAAAAAGTTTATTTATGAAAATAAAAACAAACTTCCACCAAAATTTTTATTGAAGAAGTTGGACACTTAAATGATGGTACCTTTTTAGCTAATCAAAATCCTGTTTTAGAAAACAAAATTATGAAATAAGGTTTAAAAAATGTACAGTAACAAAAACCAAACACAAACTATATACAGTATTATCCATATGTGTATCTGTATACATACATAAAGATTCTTTATATGCAATTTAAAATAATCATAAATAGTATATTATCATTGGTTATTTCAGGAAAAAAATGAAATAATGCCTGTTCAATTTTTTTTCTTTAAACCTTTTTGTTTCTTTCAGATCCCCTATAAAAGTAACTGAAAAAATTTTATAGGGAAGCGATATTAAAAGTAACTCTTGAATACTTACTTGTTGGTATGCTATACTCAAATACTTTTTAATTTTTCAGATAAATAGACTACAGTTTCACATTATATATTCTTACTTTTATAAGGGCCTTTTATGAAGATTAATAAAACATTTTAATTAACTAAAACATGAAGTTTCCCTGTACTATAAATATTATATCACCCCAAACTCAAATTATTAGTGTACAATTTGGACCATAACTAAATGAAATGAAATTCTCCCTCTCTCCCTCCCACTCTTTTTATTCTTCTCCCTTCCTCCCTCAGATATATAGATAGATAGAGCTATCTATAGCTATCTATATAGAGATAGATCTATCTATAGCTATCTATATCTATATCTGAGGTATGTATCTATATATAAAGATATAGCTATATCTATACATAAAGATATATCTATCTATATCTTTAAATACAGATATATATGAATTATTCCATACCTTAGATAGTTGGATAGATATTTAGGTAAATATGTAAAATGTAGGATATGCACCAATTAAGTACCCATTAACACTGGTGACCTTTTGTGGTTGGGATTCACTTTCTACTTTCTATATTTCTGTATTGTTTAATTTCTTTTGAGCAATAACATAGTTTGTAATAAAGTATATAGCAAAGTTATCTTTTAATATTAAAATATTAAATAAACTTAAAATTTTAATATTAAAATCTTTATATGGTAAACACTTTTTCAAATTATCTTATTCAAAGTTAGAAAGTGAAGACTAAGGAACAATGAAATGTTTTTGAAAAAGCCCGTTCTACCATGATGATTTGATGAACTGGGCATATTACCAGCTTGCTGAGCTATTGTTAGGAACAAAATTGTGGAAACACTATGATTTTGCATTCGCTTTTTGACTGGCCGTTATTGTTCAGATTGCTTAAACAGTTCAACCATACATATTTAATCACTGCATAGAAAACTTAATTCTAGGGAGTGATAAGCAATCAGGATAATAGAAGAAAAACGTGGCTTGTCCCCAAATAAGCACAATGCGTTATTAGGTATCAAATGAAATTTTAATCTATTTTTGTAGGAAACAGAGCTAAACTGTGATGAATGTTCTTTACATTATTGTAGAATATCCCAGACTTTTTAAAAAGTACATGGTATGTGTTAAAGTGTAAATATCATAGATTATTCCTAGAAATTTTATAATTTTCAAGCCAGCTCTCAGCTTATATCCACAAGAGGACATGCTGATATTTTGGAAGCATTTAACCCATTCATAGAAAACAACTTTTAATTTTGTTTTAGATAGATGGCTAGATAGATGGGAAAATATGTTGAAACTTTTTGTTTTTCTCTGTGGAGAATCTACCTTACAGAGCATTTTGTTTCCCAACTGACCCTGACTACTTACCATTTGTAAAGTGAGACTTGGTCTACATGAATAGCTTTCCTTCCTGTTTTTATTAATATCTTAGGATTGTCTGAAAAAAATAAGCCATCTTCAACCTTTCTGTCACATTTTCTCATTGCTCTAAAAGTAAGACAGAAATGCATTAACATTTGCATAAATCAGTATTCTGTACCTAGAATTAAATGTGTTTTGATTTAGAAGAAAGTATAGAGGAGGTGATTCTTGTTCCCTGAGTACAAGCTCGGGGAACATTTACTTCCTGAGAGATGAATTAGAAATATGTTATGTCAATTAAAATATGCTGAAGGTGTTTAAAACAATGATGTGTCTATTATTTAACTGTCACTGATAGGAAATTGACTGCAAAACTACTGTCTAGAGTTCAGAATTTACTCTCATCTGTGTTTCTTTTATTCACTTTTCAAGACAAAAAGTATCTATCAACTACTGGATTATAAGTTCAACCTGGAATCTGAAAATCAAATTCCTTTTTTTTCTCTCCTTTATTTCTCATTGCAGATGATAAAGATACTGCCATTGAAATTCAGCTGTGGCAGTATATGTGATTAAGCTAAAGTCTAATTGGCTTTGCAGTGTTAGCAGAAGCCAAAATTTAACAGTTGATTTTTTTCCCTCGTATTAAAATAAACCTCTGTGATTCACAGTCTCAGAGAACAGAATTCTGTTGATTAAGAAAGTCTTTTTATGGGCAATAAAGAGCTGATTATAAGAATTAAAACTTGAAGTTTAAAGTCATATTTTTTCTGAATGTTTTATAATGTAACATTGTACAAACTTATTTAAAAGCATAAATATTTGAGATACTAGCATAAATATTTTCAAAGTATGTGAAAGCCATCAATGATTTGAAAGGCAAGCTTAGATTTCATTTTAAGTAATATTCAAAGTGACTGTATTCACAACAATTCACTTTATAGAATGAGGTAAACTCAACACAAACAAAGACTGGATGTGTTTCTGGCAGCTCTACATCTCTCTGTGGCCACCACAGGGATTTATTTGGTGGTATGCTCCACTTACAAGGCAAACCAAAGTGTTTCTGGTGGTGATTGAAGTAAACGAGTGCCAGAGAACTAGGACATGAAATGAGAAAATATTTCTCTGACAGGCTTTAAACTGGCTATTATTTTTCTCCAATGTCTCCCTCTGGAGTTCTTTAACCAGACCTTGCCCAAAACCTAGAGGCTAGCTTTCTCCAGGCTTGTAATTCTAAAGTTATTAGAGCTGTTCCATTTGACTACGGTTTCTATGATTTAAAAATGAAAAGCTTACTGAAATAGTCTATTGAAAATATTTTTAACAATGAAAATTTGATCATGGTAAGGAAGCTTCTAGTTGAACTCAATATTTGATCTGAATGGTTACATTGTATTTTTGAATCATTCCATGAATTGAGAATGCATTGACCAATAGTGCCTAATAAATAATATCATCTCATTTTTATTTCTGGTGTGAAATAAATAGTAGTTATAAAATGGATCCTCACAATCACATATTTCGGATCATAGGGACAAAATTTCACATTTTTTTAAAAAAAAGATTACGTACTTTCCTCATTTTAATATATTCTCCTAAAACTAAAATTAGAGCTGCTAGAGTCATAGTATATGCTGGTTATTTGTTCTTTAAGCTCATATATGGATAAGTGGAGATATCCGTGTCCAATGTAGAGAAAAAACAAACAATGGTGCCCAATTCTCCATTCCAAATGCAAGGAAGTAATAAGAAATTTGAGACAGACTGATTCCTAAGAATAAATGTTAAGAAGTTTCTGAAAATTAAGTTGGTTGTAAACTCTGAATACTACAACAAAGTTTACTAAAATTGTGGTGAAATATAAAAACCATTAGGAAAAAAAAATGAGAATAGCATAAAAGATCACATTCCAAGTGCCTTCATTGTTATATCAAAGAAAGCAACTTTTTGAATAAAATATATACTTAAAATCATGAGGAATTATCATTAAGGAATAAAACATTTAAGTCTCATAATCTGTTAGAGATTTAAAAATTTTACTATTTTGGGCTAAATGCTAGATTCCTAAATTAAGATTTGAAGCATATAACCCATTGAATTTATATTACTAATTTTGTAATTAAAGTAAAATGTTCAACTGATAGAGCTTTTATGAGCATTTTTATCAATACTCTCCATAAAACCTCCTTTTAAAAAAAAACAGTAAATCAAAAGAAGGAATAGAATAAAAACAAAGGACTGTCAATTTTTCAAGAAAAACACTTATTTAATTCTCATTTATTCTTTGCAGACACCTGTTGGAAGTGGATGGTAACATAGGTGACTAAACTAATTTTTTTGTTTGTTTGTTTTAGGGGCTGATGTTATCAACTTTGATGGCCATGTTGTGTTACCATATAGATTCAGAAACAAGAAGATGAAAACACTGAAAGATGTCATTGCCTTGAAATTTAAGACGTCTGAAAGCGAAGGAGTAATCTTGCACGGAGAAGGACAGCAAGGAGATTACATTACCTTGGAACTGAAAAAAGCCAAGCTGGTCCTCAGTTTAAACTTAGGTATGTTCTGATTCTCAGTACTATTCTTTCCATTATGGATGTTCCCATTAGGAAAACGTTCATGTTGCTCAATTCTTTAAAATGTAAATTATAAAAAGAGCTCATATTATGTTGTCAATTCATTCTTAATGTATAACCGTTGGTACATAATGAAATACCTATTCATTCAAAAAATATTTATTAAACACCTCTGCTATACAAGGTGCTATACTAGTCTTTGGCCTATAGCAGGGAACAAGTAGACAAGATCCTTAAGCTCATTAAGTTTATGACCTAATGGAGGTATCAGACAATATAGCATTTATTATTCTTATTTTAAAACAACTAAGCAAACATGAGTGACTTCAAATAATAAATATGAACCAGTTGAGAAGATTAATATCATAAAGGGAATAGGTTAATATGTCCTGTTCAAAGGCAACGGGGCCAATATTGGAAAGTGTAGTGACGAAAGCCTGCTCTGAGGAGAAAATATTTAAGATGAGATCTGAGTGATGAAAAGGAATTAGCCATGAAAACATGAGAGAAATGGGATTACATAGGAAGAGAACATTGAAGACAAAAAGCATGCTCAAGAACCAGGAAGGATGACGCTGTGCATAAATGCTGTGGGTTGTTAAGACAAAAGATGAAATCCAAGAGGTGGAAATTGCCCAAATCCTGTGGGATCCTGCATGGCATGCCAAATTGTTTAGATATTATTTTTAAGAATAGGAAGCTGTTGGAAGGCATTAAACTGTCTGGCTTTATCATCTTATTTTTAACAAGTGCATTGAGACTTCAAGAATTACTTGTGTAGATATGAGAGTCGCAGCAGAACTTCTGCACAGTTTGGGTGAGAGATAGTACTGCTTGTATGAGGTGGTTATCAGGGGAGATACAGAGAAATATTTCAATTAAGGAAATTATTTTAGTGGTACATTCAGCATGACTTATGACGGGTTGGATATAGCGTAAGAAGAAAAGAGTAGAAATAAAGAATGAGCCCTAGGATTTGGGTTTCAGCACCAAATGGACATTAGTGTCATTTTCAGAAATAGAGAAGACTTTAGGAGGAACTCTAGAGATCAGTTTGGACATGGATAATTCTGCTTATTAAACATCTAAGTAGAACTTTCTATTATGGAAGTTGAGAAACAAGACTGAGAGAAGACTAAAATGGAGACTAAGTAGTCGTGAATAGTGAGTAGGAGAAAATGAAGAAAGTGTAGTATCACAGAAATCAAGGACACAAAAGTGGTTGTCAACTGTTGAATTCCTCTAAATGTCACGTAAGATGAAGATGGAGAGGCAAATATTGGGCTTAATAGCATGGAGGTTACTGTTAATTTCCATTCAGTGGAATGGAAAAGACAAATTTTCTAGGTAAAGAAAGAATGAAAGGCATAAGTAAATATTTTGACTACAGTTAACTAGAGAGAAAGAACACAGAGAAATGAAATGTTGGCCGCTGAAAGATCTGAATTTAAAGAAGTTATTGTTTTATGTGGGGTTGTTGTTGTTTTTATTTTTTATTTTTTTTTTAATTTATTAACTTATTTTTGAGTCAGAGTCTCACTCTGTCACCCAGGCTGGAGTTCAGTGGCATGATCTCTGCTCACTGCCACCTCCACCTCCTGGGTTCAAGTGATACTCCTGCCTCAGCCTCCTGAGTAGCTAGGATTACATGCTCCCCACACCATGCCTGGCTAATTTTTGTATTTTTAGTAGAGAGAGGGTTTCACCATGTTGGCCAGGTTGGTTTCGAACTCCTGACCTCAAATGATCTGCCTGCCTTGACCTCCCAAAGTGCTGAGATTACAAGCATGAGCCACCATTCCTGAACCTGTTGTTGTTTTTTAATGGACAATAACAATGATGATGTAGCTAGGATTTACTTAAAGCTAAAGTGAAGATCTGCAATATTGGTACTGGCATTCAAAATTATAGTTTTGGCAGAGTAATGGTACCTCTTTCTCTTTTTTTTAAATTTAAGTTCATGGGTGCACGTGAAGGATGTGCAACTTTGTTACGTAGGTAAACGTGTTCCGTGATGGTTGTCTGCACAGATCATCCCATCACCTAGGTATTAAGGCCAGCATCCATTAGCTATTCTTCCTGATGCTCTCCTTCCTCCCCACCCAACCCTCTGACAGGCCCCACTGTGTGTTTTTCCTCCCCATGTGTTTATGTGTTCTCATCATTCAGCTCCCACTTATAAGTGAGAACATGTGGTATTTGGCTTTCTGTTCCTACATTAGTTTGCTGAGGACAATAGCCTCCAGCTCCATCCATGTCCTACAAAGGACAAGATCTCATTTCCTTTTATGACTGCATAGTATTCCATGGTGTATATGTGCCACATTTTCTTTGTCCAGTTTATCATTGATGGGCATTTAGGTTGATTTCATGACTTTGCTATTGTGAATAGTGCTGCAATGGACATATGTGTGCATGTATCTTTATAATAGAATGACTTATATTCTTTTGGGTTTTATACTCAGTAATGGAATTGCTGGATCAAATGGTATTTCTGCCTCTAGATCTTCGAGGAGTCTTCACACTGTCCTCCACAATGATTGAACTAATTTACCCTCCCACCATCAGCATAAAAGCTTTCCTTTTTCTCTGCAGCTTCACCAGTATCTGTTGTTTTTTGACTATTTAATAATAATCATTTTGAGATGATATCTCATTGCAGTTTTGATTTGCATTTCTCTAATGATCAGGGATGTAGAGCTTTTTATTCCTTGCTTGTTGGCCACATGCATATCTTTTTTTGAGAACTGTCTGTTCATGTACTTTGCCCACATTTTAATGGGGTTGTTTGTTTTTATCTTGTAAATTTGTTTAAGTTCCTTGTAGAAGCTGCATATTAGACCTTTGTCAGATGGATAGATTGCAAAACTTGTTTCCTATTCTGTAGTTTGTCTGTTCACTCTGATGATAGTTTCTTTTACTGTGCAGAAGCTCTTTAGTTTAATTATATCCCATTTGTCAATTTTTGCTTTTGTTGCAATTGCTTTTGGTATCTCCATCATGAAATCTTTGCCTTTGCCCATGTCCTGAATGGTATTGCCTAGATTTTCCTCTACGGTTTTTATAATTTTTGGTTTTATGTTTAAGTCTTTAATTCAGCTTCAGTTGATTTTGTATATGGTGTAAGGAAGGGGTCCAGTTTCAGTTTTCTGCATATGACTAGCCAGTTCCCCCATCTCCATTTATTCAATGAGAAATCCTTTCCCAATTGTTTATTTATGTCAGGTTTGTTGAAGATCAGATGGTTGTAGGTGTATGGTCTTATTTCTGAGTTCTATACTCTGTCCCATTGGTGTAGGTGTCTGTTCACACAAGTACCATGCTGTTTTTGTTACTGTGGCCTTACAGTATAGTTTGAAGTTGGGTAGTGTGATGCCTCCAGCTTTGTTCTTTTTACTTAGGATTGTGTTGGCCATTAGGCCCTTTTTGGGTTTCATGTAAATTTTAAAATAGTTTTTTAAAAATTCTTTGAAGAATGTCAGTGGTAGTTTTATGGGAATAGCATTGAATCTATGTATTGTTTTGGGCAGTATGGCCATTTTCATGATGTTGATTATTCCTATCCTTCCTATCCATGAGCATGGAATGTTTTTCCATTTATTTATGTCATCTCTGATTTCTTTGAGCAGAGGTTTGTAGCTTTTAACAAGGTCCTTCACTTCCCTTGTTAGCTGTGTCCTAGGTATTTTATGTTATTTTCAGTAATTGTGAAGGGTGGTTCATTCGTAATTTGACTCTCTGATTGCTTGTTGTTGGTTTATAGGAATGCTTATGATTTTTGCACATTGATTTTGTATCCTGAGACTTTGCTGATGTTGCATATCAGCTTAAGAATCTTTTTGGCTAAGATGATGAGGTTTTCTAGGTATAGGATCATGACATCTGCAAAGATAATCTGATTTCCTCTCTTCCTATTTGAATACCCTTTATTTCTTTCTCTTCACTGATAGCCCTGGTCAGGATAGCCAATACTATGTTGAATAGTCACGGTGAGAGAGGGCATCCTTGTCTTGTGCCAGTTTTCAAGGGGAATGCTTCCAGCTTTTGCCCATTCAGGATGATACTAGCTGTGGGTTTGTCATAGATGACTCTTATTATTTTGAGGTATATTCCTTCAAAACCTAGTTAACTGAGAGTGTTTAATATGAAGGGATGTTAAATTTTATTGAAGTACTTTTCTGCATCTACTGAGATAATCATGTGGTTTTTGTCTTTATATCTATTATGTGATTAATCACATTTACTGATTTGTGTATACTGAACCAACCTTGCATCTCAGGGATGAAGCCGACTTGATTGCAGCAGATACACTTTTTGATGTGCTGCTGGATTCAGTTTGCCAGTACTTTGCTGAGGATTTTTGCATAGATGTTCATCAAAAATATTGGCGTGAAGTTTTTGTTGTTGTTGTTGTTGTTGTTGTGTCTCTGCCAGGTTTTGGCCTCATAGAATGTGTTAGAGAGGAGTCCTTCCTTTTAAATTTTTTGGAATAGTTTAAATAGGAATGGTATCAGCTCTTCTTTGGACCTCTAGTAGAACTCAGCTGTGAGTCTGTCTGGTCCTAGGCTCTTTTGGTTTATTTACTATGAAATTACTGCCTCATTTTCTGAAGTCATTATTGGTCTGGCTTAGGGAATCAATTTCTTTCTGATGTAGTCTTGGGAGGGTACATGTGTCCAGAAATCTATCCATTTCTTCTCGATTTTCTAGTTCATGTGCATAGAGGTGTTTATAGTATTTTCTGATGGTACGGAGAATAATATAAAAATTATAGAGACCTATAAACATATTTCTGTAGGGAAATACAAATGTATTTCTGTGGGGTCAGTGGTGATGCCCCCTTGTCACTTCTGGTTGTGTTTATTTGAAACTTCTCTCTTTTCGTCTTTATTAGTCTAGCTAATGGTCTATCTATTTTATTAATTATTTCAAAAAAACAGTGTATTAGTCCATTCTCACACTGCTGTAAAGAACTGCCCAAGACTGGGTAATTTATAAAGGAAAGAGTTTTAACTGACTTACAGTTTCACATGACTGGAGAGGCCTCAGGAAACTTACAATCATGGCTGAAGGGGAAGCAAACACATCATTCTTCACATGGCAGCAGGAGAGAGAAGTGCAGAGTGAAGTCAGGGAAAGCCCTTTATAAAACCATCAGATGTCATGAGAACTCACTCACTATGATGAGAACAGCAAGGGGGAACCACCCACATGATCTAATCACTTCCCATGAAGTCCCTTCCCCAACACATGGGGATTATAAATTGGATTACAATTCAAGATGAGATTTGGGTGGGGACACAGAACCAGCTCATAGTAACCAGCTCCTGGATTCATTGACTTTTGTGTTTTTGTTTTTGTTTTTTGAAGGATTTTTTTGTGTGTGTGTCTCTGTATTCCTTCAGTTTAGCTCTGATCTTGGTTATTTCTTGTCTTCTGCTAGCTTTGGGATTTGTTTGCTCTTGGTTCTCTAGTTCTTTTAGTTGTGATGTTAGGTTGCTAACTTAAGATACTTCTAGCTGTTTGATGTGGGCATTTAGGGCCATAAATTTCCCTCTTAACACAGTTTTAGCTGCATCCCAGAGATTCTGGTACTTTGTATCTTTGTTCTCATTAGTTTCAAAGAAAATCTTGATTCCTCCCTTAGTTTTATTATTTACCCAAGAGTCACTAAGGAGCAAGTTGTTCAGTTTCCATGTAGTTGTGTGGTTTTAAGTGAATTTCTTAATCTTAAGTTCTAATTTGATTGTGCTGTGGTCTGAGAGACTCTTTGTTATGATTTTGGTTCTTTTTCATTTGCAGTGGAGTGTTTTACTTTCAATTATGTCATCAATGTTAGAGCAAGTGCCATGTGGTGATGAGAAGTATGCATATTCTGGTGTTTTGGGGTGGAGAATTCTGTATATATCTATCAGGTCTACTTGATCCAAAGCTGAGTTGAAGTCCTGGATGTCTTTGTTAATTTTCTGCCTTGACGATCTGTCTAATATTATCAGTGGGGTATTAAAGTCTCCCATTTTTATTGTGTGGGGATCTAAGTCTTTTTGAAGACCTCTAAGAACTTGCTTTATGAATCTGGGTGCTCCAGTACTGGGTGCATATATATTTATGACAGTTAACTCTTCTTGTTGAATTTAACCTTTTACCATTATTTAATGCCCTTCTTTGTGTTTTTTGATTTTTGGTGGTTTAAAGTCTGTTTTGTCAGAAACTATGATTGCAACCCCTGCTTTTCTCTGTTTTCCATTTGCTTCTTAAATTTTTCTCCATCCCTTTATTTTGAGCCTATGTGCATGTTTGCATGCGAGATGGGTCTCGTAAAGACAGCATACTATTGGGTCTTGACTCTTTATCCAGCTTGCCTCTGTGTCTTTTAATTGGGTCATTTAGCCCTTTTACATTTAAGGCTAGTATTGTTATGTGTGGATTTGATTCTGTCATCATGATGCTAGCTGGTTAGTTTGCAGACTTGTTTATGCAGTTGCTTCATAGTGTCACTGGTCTGTGTATTTTGGTGTGTTTCTGTAGTGGCTGGTAATGGGTTTTCCTTTTTATATTTAGTGCTTCCTTCAGGAGCTCTTGCAAGGCAGGTCTGGTGGTAACAAATTCCCTGAGCATTTTCTTGTCTGAAAAGGATCTTATTTCTCCTTCACTTAAGAAGCTTAGTTTGACTGGATGTGAAGTTCTGGGTTGGAAATTCTTTTCTTTAAGAATATTGAATATTGGTCCCCAATCTCTTCTAGATTATAGGGTTTCTGCTGAGAGATCCGCTGTTAGTCTGATGGGCTTACCTTTGTAGGTGACCTCGCCTTTTGGCCTTTCTCTCTGTATGACTTTAACATTTTTTCTTTCATTTCAACCTCAGAGAATCTGATGATGATGTGTCTTGGGGATGATCTTCTCATGGAGTATCTTACTGAGGTTCTCTGCATTTCCTGAATTTGAATGTTGGCCTTCTTGCTAGGTTGGGGAAGTTCTCCTGGATCATATCCTGAAGTATGTTTTCCAATTTGGTTCCATTCTCCCTGTCTCTCTCAGGTACCCCAATCAGTTGTAGGTGTAGTCTCTTTATATAATCCCATATTTCTCGGAGGTTTGGTTCATTCCTTTTCATTATTTTTTTCTCTATCCTTGTCTGCCTGTCTTATTTCACAAAGATAGTCTTCAAGCTCTGAGATTCCTTCCTCTGCTTTGCTTGTCCTGCTATTAATACTTGTGATTGCATTGTGAAGTTCTCACAATGTGTTTTTCAGCTCTAACAGGTCAATTATGTTCCTCTCTAAACTGGGTCTTCTGGCTATCAGATCCCATATTGTTTTATCATGATTCTTATCTTCTTTGCATGGTGTACCACATGCTCCTTTACCTCAGTGAAGTTTGTTATTACCCACCTTCTGAAGCCTATTTCTGTCGTTTCAGCCATCTCAGCATCAGTCTAGTTCTGAGCCCTCCTGGAGAGGTGTTGCAGTCATGTGGAGGAAAAGGGGCATTCTGGCTTTTGATTTTTTAGCATTTTTGCATTGATTGCTTCTCATTTTTGTGGGTTTATCTACTTCAATGTTTGAAGTTGTTGATTTGGGATGGGGTTTTGTGGGATTTGTTGTTGTTGTTTTCTGTTTGTTTGCTTTTTTTAATAGCCCTGTTGAAGTCTGGCCACTCATCCATAGGGCTATTGTGATTTGCTGGGAGTCCACTCCAGACCCTAGTTGCTTCAATTTTTCCTGGAACTAGAGGTATAATATTATCAATGAAGGCTGCAGGACAGCAAAATGGCAGCCTGCTCCTTTCCCTAGAAGTTTCATCCTAGGGATATACTGACCTATTGTTGGCCCAAATGTGCCTGGAGACGCGGCTGGAGAACCCTGTTGGGAGGTCTCACTCAGGAGAAATGAGATCAGGGATCAACTTTAAAAAGCAGTCTGGCTGCTTTTCAATAGAGCTGCTGTGTGCTGTATTGGAGATTTCTTCAGCCTCTAATCGGTTTGGACTCTCCAAGGCCCATAGGCTGGACTCGCTGAGAAGCCTGAATGTCCAAGTTGGTGACCTGCCCCACCCCTCAGGCACTTTGTCCCATGGAGAACAGAGGCAAGGGTGGCCAGAGGCCACAGCTGGGAGGACCTGCCCTGTGAGGGAGTGGATTGGGGGATGGGGCACTTAAAGAAGCAGTCTGGCCATGCCTTCACAAAGCAGCTGTGTTGTGGTGGGGAACGGCCTTTTTCCCCATCAGCTTGGACTCTCCAAAGCCCACAGGCTGTGGAATGACTGAATCGTCCAACATACCCAGGTGGTGACCCTCCCTTCCCTTGGTCACTCCATCCCAGGGATAGAAAATAGCTCTGTCATGCAGGCAGGTGTGGCTGGAGGGCCCCAGCTGGGAGGTCCCACCCAGTAGGAGGAATGGATCAGGGCTCTGCTTAAAGAAGCAGTCTGACCACGATCTGGCAAAGCCACTGTGTTACGCTTCGGGGAACCCTTCCTCCTCATCTGGACCCTTTGGACTCTCCACAGCCCACAGGCTAGAATGGCCCAGTCGACCAAATAGCAGAGATGGTGTCGGTACCTCCCCTCAAGGTTCCGTCTGGTCTCAGGCAGGCTTTGCCCTCTTGCCAGTGGCTGGCTGAAATTCCAAGCCAGTGGGTCTTATCTTGTAGGGTGCCATGGAAATAGGGCCCGCAGAACTGTGCTACTCAGCTCCCTGGATTCTGCCCCCTTCCTAGGGGTATGTGCAGACCTCCCACCTTGTCTGAGTTACAGACACCTTTGTTGGAAATCCCAGGGTGGAGTTTGTAAAGCTCCACTCTGTCTCTCTGCATGGTTGAGCGGTTGCTCTGCCAAGACTCCACACAGCTGTGTGTGTCAGGCCCAAGGCTCTGGTGTCATGGGCTCACAAGGAGATCTCCTAATCTGTGAGTTGCAAGTATCCACGGGAGAAGCATGGTTTCTTGGGGTCACGTGGTCACTCACTGCTTCCCTTGGCAGGGGTTGGGGGTTCCCTTGGCTCCGTGTCGCTCCTGGGTAGGCCGTAGCCCCATCCTGCTTTTCTTCATTCTCCATGTGTGAAGTTGTTTCCCTAATCCATCTCAGTGTGAGAAGCTGAATATTTCAGTTGAAAGTGCTATCTTTACTCATTCCTTTCATTCCTCTCCTTGAGCGCTGCAGACTTCAGCTGCTTCTAATCAGCCATCTTGGCCCCTATCTCACCTGTTTCTCTTGACTAGTTAAAAATTCTGGGCTATTTGACTTATTTGTCAATTACCAATTTGAGTGGTCCAAACATTCCTGAATATGACTTGTATCCCATGTATTAACTTTTATTACTTTGAAATTCAGTATTATACTAAAAATTGCAACTCCACTCAGGTTATTTTTATTGGTAATGATACATTACCTTAAAGATGTACCCTTGATTATAAAACTTTTGACATTAAAGATCTGATCCGATAGACACAATAAATAGCTTCTATAACAAAGAAGAAAAGTCACACAAAATTCTGTATCACTTAGTTACATAAAATGTTATTTTTTACATTAAAATAAAAGTAACATTAAAATGCATGCAAAACCTGGGAAGATACAAATGTCAAATATACTGGTTTAGTATCAATCATGAATAAGAAATTATACCACTACATAATAATGCCAAGACATTAGGAGAAAATAGAGGCCAATGATATACAAGATAAGTCATAAAAGAAAAAAATATAAACACCTAATGCTTATTTTTGGTCAACTAAGTAAATACATTTTAAAGTGATATATCAGTGTTGGTGAGTATTTGACAAAAAGGATCCTCTGTATTGTTCTGCAAGTCAGAAAATATTTTCAGGAAAATAACTAGACAATATGTCTTTGAACATTTGAAATCTCTTACAATACAGTATTTTGGTCCAAAAATCATAAGGTAAAAAGAGAAATAACCACTAGGATTTAAGTCCAAATATGTAATTTGCAACATTAATTACAATGTCAAAAATTGGGAAAAAATTAAACACATAGAAATATGTTGATAGCATTTAAAATGTCTGTGCTAACTTTTAATTGTATGAGGAGATATTATATAATATTAAACAAAACCTGTAGGATATAAAATCTATCAATCTATCAATCTAATTAAATATATGTAGTCATGTGTCACTTTAAAATGAGGATGCATTCTGAGAAATTCTGTGTGAGTTTCAACACTTTGTAAACACAAGAGTATACAAAGACAAACATAAATTGTGTAGCTTACTACACACCTAGGCTATATGGTAGAGCCTATTGCTCCTAGTGTACAAATCTGTATAGCATGTTACTGTACAGAATACTTTAGTCCACTGTGTAAAAAACTGGTAAGTATTTGCATGTCAAACAATCCAATGGATACAATGAAAATACAGTATTAAATTTGATGTTACCACCATTACATATGAAGTCCATCATTGAAAGAAATGTCATCATGTGGTACATGACTGTTTGTGGAAAATATATGGAAGGAAATAGACCAAATTATTTTTAGAGGTGGAAATATTTTTACATTACATTTCACTTGTTTCTTCATAATATTCTCTACTTGTAATAAGGAACGTGTATTCATTGTGCTACCGGGGGAAAATAGCCCGAAATTATTTTTAAAACAAAACCCAATAGAGGAAAAGAAGGAAGAGGGGGGAGAGTAACCAGAAACAAAATATGTGTACTTCCATAAAACATGCACACAAAATATGCACACATGCACATGTGTGTGCACACATTAAAATATTGTTTAATATTATATAATATCTCCCCATACAATTAAAAGTTAGCACAGACATTTTAAATGCTATCAACATATTTCTGTGTGTTTAGTTTTTTCCCAATTTTTGACATTGTAATTAATGTTTCAAATTACATATTTGGACTTAAATTGCAGTTGAATTATATCTAAAGATGTTTATTTTTTCAAACTTTTCATTTTTTATCCCAAACGAAACATGTAGAGTAACCTTTTAAAATCAACTGTGTCTTATAGTGGTGTGACATTACTGTTTTCAAAGAAATAACTGACTATGTGACCTTACCAAAAAAAGTTTATTAGCTTTACACTGGAAAGCAGTTTACTGACTGACTGGAATTTACAACAGCCAGAGAGAAATATGCACTCAAATATCTACTGCCATTCTTTAATGCGGTTACCTAAATATTAGATGTATCTGCCTGCTGCTCAGTCTTCTAGTGTAAATATTTAAATAAAACTCAATGTGACCTTTTCACTAAGATAGTTCTGAATTTTCTTTCTTTCTCTTCCTCTTCCTCCTCTTTTCCCTCTCCTTTTCCTTGTTTCATTTTACACATATACACTGATTTACCATCACACATCAACATTTTATTTCATCACCATAAATGAAGAAAAGATGTTCTAGGAAGATAATAGAAAATGTAAGGTATGGGGGCATTAGCATACAAAGGGAGAAAGGAAGGAAAGAAGGAAGAGGGAGAGAGGGAAGGAAGGACAAGGGAGGGAGAGAGGGAAGGAAGGACAAGGAAGGAAGGAAGGAAGGAAGGAAGGAAGGAAGGAAGGAAGGAAGGAAGGAAGGAAGGAAGGAAGGAAGGAAGGAAGGAAGGAAGGGAGGGAGGGAGGGAGGGAGGGAGGGAGGCAAAGGAAAGGAAGAGAGGAAAGAAAGAGAGGAAGGAAGGAAGGAAGGAAGGAGGAAAGGAAAAGAAAGGAAAGGAAAGGGGAAAGGACAAAGGAAAGGAAAGGAAAGGAAAGGAAGAATTTAATGTGACAGTCAATTGTTTATCTCTTATTTCCATTATGTTATTTATTCTGAAATCCTATTATATTTTTATAGTGATTAATTTTGCCTCACCATAAAAAGCAATACGTGTTAGACAACATAGATGAAACAAAATATGTAAACTGTATCCAGGGGCGACCTTAATAAACATGTTGGATTCTAACAATCTTTTACTTGTATTTATAGTTGTGTTGCTATGGAGATCTTATTTCAAAACTAAATACTACATATATAATTCTTAATGTTATCATTTTAATTAAAAGATAAGAAGTAAATTTTCTATGCCATTAACAATCACATAGTGTTCTCTTTACAACAATGGCTTTTGGAGTCAACAAAAATTAAAAATGGTCACGCTGTGTGGTCTTAATAATAATTATAACAGTAATAAAAGATTAACAGGTAACAGTTATGTTCACTATATGCCAGAAAGTGTATTAAATTCTTTGCCTATAGTAACTCATTTAATCCTCAAGCAACCTTACAAAGCAGGTACTATTATCTTCCCTATTGTATATATGAGAAAATGGAGACCAAGCATTCTCAACTTGCCCTGGACCCCAAGCTAACAGTGGAGCCAGCATCAGAACCCAGCAGACTTGTGTAAAAGCCCACGTGGCACTGACTTTATAACAAACCTACCAAAATTTAGCAGAATTCATTGCACAGTCATAAAACACTCATTTTCCCCCTTTTTAAAAAAGTACTTTTTTTCCATCTTTAATAACTTGTATGTACTTTGAACATAAAGTATTTTTAAGTGTCATTACTTACTGGTATCCCAGGTTAACTCAAATGGATAGAGCTTTGATGCAATGTCAGCCTCTAGGGGCAGTAAATGAAAGACCTTCTGCTTCACAGTGTTGGCCAGAGTGTCATTGCGTTGTTTCTTTTTAACTCCTGTGTACGCAGGAAGCAACCAGCTTGGCCCCATATATGGCCACACATCAGTGATGACCGGAAGTTTGCTGGATGACCACCACTGGCACTCCGTGGTCATTGAGCGCCAGGGGCGGAGCATTAACCTCACGCTGGACAGGAGCATGCAGCACTTCCGCACCAACGGAGAGTTTGACTACCTGGACTTGGACTACGAGGTACACATGATGACGCAGAAATTGTGATAAAACGTCGGGCAACTGCGTCACTCTCCTACTGTACTGTATTATTGTTAACTATATTACGACTTACACCATTTTTATTTTCTTCTCTAAACAAAAAGACACTGACAATTTTAAAAACCGAATTAATTTGTTTCATTTTATTTCTAAATTTATAATCATGAATACTCAAAATATTATACAAATCTTAGTACTAAAGTAATAATTTTGAGAGGGACTGTGCTATCTAGGTCATTTAATAAATTCAGAATAAATTTAATTTGTAATCCTTTCATTTATAGTTAATCATGTTATCAATTCTTGAGAATGTGAAGTACATTATATACAGAGGGTTGTCTAATATTTATTATAAAGTATTGAATAAGAAATCCTAGTTTCTGGTTTATATTAAGTCATTTAGAAACACATGACTGTAGATGGGTCTTTTGTCAAGCTCTGTTTTCTCAGAGTCAATATCACAAAGCAATAAAGTAAAATATAGACTATTTTAAAACGATTGTCTATGAACAAAAAGACATATATTATCTTCTCAATAATTAGAGATTAAAAATAATCATTGATCATGTTTATATAAATAAAAATATATTCCCATAGCTTAAGAGTAGGTATATCATATTTTTAAATTATTTGGAGAGCAATTCAACCTTAAAATATCCATTAAAACTGTTAATCATATATGTAGGTGAGCTCTTTAAGATGTTTGTCGGCCAGGCACGGTGGCTCATGCCTGTAATCTCATCACTTTGGGAGGCTGATGCGGGTGGATCACAGGGTCAGGAGTTCGAGACCAGCCTGACCAACGTGGTGAAACTCCGTCTCTACTAAAAATACAAAAATTAGCCAGGTGTGGTGGCACGCGCCTGTAATCCCAGCTACTCAGGAGGCTGAGGCAGGAGAATCGCTTGAACCCGGGAAGTGGAGGTGGCACTGAGCCGAGATGTGCCCCTGCACTCCAGCCTGGGCAACAGAGTGAAACTCCGCCTCAAAAAAAAAAAAAAAAAAAAAAAAGAAAAAAGAAAAAAGAAAAAAAGATGTTTGTCACAGTATTATACATCCTAGGAGAAAAGGATAACACTAGACATACAAAAGCAGCAGAATGGTAAAATAAAAGGGATGCAATGCTATTACTTAGCTGTAAGTTTCCACACTTTCTTAGTTCACATAGCCCTTAGTGTCTTTGAACTTTTTTCCTCAGCAGTCCTGAGCCGTTAGGTCCAAACAACTTAACAATTTACATCCTGAGACTTTGGTAGCCATTTCGAGAAATAAACGTAAAATAAAAGTGAAAGTAGATTTTTATTTCATTCTTAAACAACAGCAATTATTACTAATGGGATGAATGCTATGTATGTTTATCAGAGTGGGGATCAGATTTGCCACTGGCATCCTAATTTTCTGTTCCACTTTTAACTTACATGATACTCTGTCTAAATCAGAGTAATGACCAAATCCAAAAAGCACATAATTAAAAGGAATGACACATTATCTAATACTGGAACAGTAAACTACTTTCAGCTAGAGTTTCACACAATGTCCAAAAGGTGTCAAATATTGTTGTGTTTTCTTTAAAAATTTCAAACATACTATGGCACCCCTATTAGTTTTATGCACCATCTTCATGTTCCTTGGCCCCCAGTTTTGAAATTGGGGGTGTATTCATGTATATATGTGTGTATTATGTATATTTATGTATAATTTTTTAATGATATGGAATATGCGGCTGGGCGCGGTGGCTCAAGCCTGTAATCCCAGCACTTTGGGAGGCCGAGACGGGCGGATCACGAGGTCAGGAAATCGAGACCATCCTGGCTGACATGGTGAAACCCCGTCTCTACTAAAAAAGTACAAAAAACTAGCCGAGCGAGGTGGCGAGCGCCTGTGGTCCCAGCTCCTCAGGAGGCTGAGGCAAGAGAACGGCGTGAACCCGAGAGGTGGAGCTTGCAGTGAGCTGAGATCCGGCCACTACACTCCAGCCTGGGCGACAGAGCGAGACTCCATCTCAAAAAAAAAAAAAAAAAAAAAAGAATATGGAATATGCTTATCATAAAATAAATGGAAAACACAGGATTGATAGCTGTGTTTTCTATTTTATTTATGTTTAAATAGTTTCTATTTTTTTGCAATATGAATATATGATATATATTCCTAAATAAAAAATTAAGAATAGAATATGCTATATAAACACTGATGGAGACTTTATTAACATTAAATGAATTTAAGGTTATTGGAAAATATTGTATCCCTCCCCCCAAAAAAATCTCTTAAAAGCAAACTGATTGTTAAAAGAAAATGTATGTGAAAATCCCAGAAATTTCTATCTTCTCTAAGTTAGTATGTATCTTGGATCATGTGACTTATCTCCCAATGTATGAGAGATCTTAAAGATGATTCATCTTAAAGATTCATCCTCCGTTAATAAACTTTGAAGTACCATAGAAGAGGTGAAAATTCTGAAACATTTGGAATGAGGAAATATAATTCTAATTTTCAAAAAACGAAATTAAAAATTTGGGGTCATAAACCTTGTTGAGTGTGTGATGAAGTCTATGAATATTCATGCACACATAACACTTTCTATATTCGATCAGCAGTTTCATGGACACCTTGAAGCCCATCTATATACACTGCCATGTTTGAGAGCTGCAGAGATAGACTAAAATACCCAGAACTTACTTATTAGACAAAATCACTAGTAAGAAATTTAAATTAACTGACAAAGAATCAGGGTAGACTTAACATTTCTGGCTACTGTCAGATTACTGTCCCCTTAGAGACCGCAATTATTGGCATGAAATGTAATAAAAGTGGCTGTGCCTACCTTTATATTGCTATACTTTTCTCTTAATGGGAAGGGACTCCCTTTGCTTATTTGTTTAGAAAAAACCTCAGGGACTGGGCCAGGCACGGTGGCTCACGCCTGTAATCCCAGCACTTTGGGAGGCTGAGGCGGGTGGATCACCTGGGGTCAGGAGTTCAAGACCAGCCTGGCCAATGTGATGAAACCCCCATCTCTACTAAAAATACAAAAATTAGCCGGGCATGGTGGCGGGCGCCTGTAATCCCAGCTACTTGGGAGGCTGAGGCAGGAGAATCGCTTGAACCCAGGAGGCGGAGGTTTCAGTGAGACAAAATCATGCCATTGCATTCCAGCTTCGGCAACACGAGCGAAACTCCATCTTAAAAACAAAACAAAACAAAACGAAAAACAGACAAACAACAACAACAAAACACCTCAGGGACTATATTAGAGTAGAGTCAGTCTCTAGTTTTGTTGCACTTATCTCCTTGATATATCCACACACTAACTACACTCAAACCTCACAGACTGCATGAAAATTAGCTTCAAAGTTAAAATAATACAAATTATATAATGTTCATTACTGAACTATTTAAAGGCTTTGGCCTAAAGGAAGAGAAAGGTGGTCTTGTTATCTTCACAAAACCTGACGACTCAATGTCCTGCTTCCCCCAAATTATACTGCCTTTATTCTTCCAGAGTACACTAACGACAAAGGCATTGAGGCCCAAAGGTAGGGGTGTGCTGGTGGATGCTTAACAACCAGTTTTTTCCAGGGAGGAATGGTCAGAGGAATGCCCTGATATATAGCAGTTGTTAATTTTCATGGGGCAAATCCACCATGGTTGATTTCATGCTACCATATATGGAACTGAGCCGGGAATTGGGAAGAGGTGCCAAACAGCACACAATTATATGATATTTCCATCATATAGTTGCAATAAATGTAAATGACCTCAAGAACTTATATGAAAGTAAAGTGTAGAGATAAATTCTGAATCGTTATGAATGTTGTGTTTCATGTAATTTATTTAATTTATAGCTTATGTAGTGGAAGTTTTAATGATAGCTCTGCTTAACAGTTGGTTCTTGTGAACCAGTCTGAGGCGGATTCAGCACAGCACTGCTAGCGTAAGTTAAATATATTTACCACAATTCCTGGAGATGAACATCATGAAAGAAGTGATGGAATACAAGTTCACTCCTTCGATGTAACTCTATGTGGAATTTTTTTTTTTTTTTTTTTTTTTTTTGAGATGAAGTCTCACTCTATCACCAGGCTGGAGTGTCATGGCGTGATCCAGGTTCACTGCAACCTCCGCCTCCTGGGTTCAAGTCATTCTTCTGGCTCAGCCTCCCGAGTAGCCGGGACTACAGGTGCCCGCCACCTGCGCCTGGCTGATATTTTGTATTTTTAGTAGAGACGGGGTTTCACCGTGGTGGCCAGGATGGTCTCAATCTCCTGACCTCGTGATCCGCCTGCCTCGGCCTCCCAAAGTGCTGGGATTACAGGCGTGAGCCACTGCGCCTGGCCCTAATTTTTGTATTTTTAGTGGAGACGGGGTTTCACTATGTTGGACAGGATGGTCTCAATCTCTTGGCCCGGTGATCTGCCCACCTCGGCCTCCCAAAATGCTGGGATTAGAGGCTTAAGTCACCGCGCCCAGCCTATGTGGACGTTTTTTGTGACCTAGTCCTAAGAGTTTGTCTCATCCCCTCCTCTTGTAGCTGCGTACACTGCAGAAGTGAGCCAATCGTCACCTGCAATCAGTCTGCTAGCTACAGGGTGGCCCGAGACTGGTGTGGTGGTACACAGGTACACTTCACTTCATTTTTCCTCAGCAGAGCCAATAAAAAACAAAGGGCAGAGCAGCAAAATGGTGTTTGACCTAGATTCTCTCTGTTCTTCAGAGCACACCCACTGTGGATATTATGCCGTTATCTTTCGCAATACAGCTCTGCTAGGGAAGTAGAGGAATGAGTCTCTCTTGACCATTGCAGAACCACAGACTGGCTAGGAAGAAAATCAATCAGAGGAGAAGCCCGAGTTGGAATCTGTTTCTGCCCTTTAATGGTTGTGTGACAGTGGACAATTCATATTCCCCTTTGATGAAATGAATTTAATCGCATTCTTCACATAGGGTTATGTGAGGAGGCAACAGGAAGTAATAGAAAAAAATATATGTGAGTTAAGATTACATAGGCTACGTTTAATGGATGCACATTTATTCTGCTTTATGTAAAAGAATACTGGAGGCAGATGGCTCTAGGTTCAAATGGCCCCTCCACAATCTTCAAGATCACAGTCCTTTTTCATCCTGCTCTTCCTCTATCCCTGTTGCAAATCACTCCAAGACCACTGCTAACATTTCACTTTGCACTTCAGCTAGCAAGAAGGAAGAGAAGCAAGACTGTGCCCTCCCCTTTTTTTTTTTTGAGACAGAGTCTCGCTCTGTCACCCAGGCTGAAGTGCGGTGCCCGGATCTCAGCTCACTGCAAGCTCTGCCTCTCAGGTTTACGCCATTCTCCTGCCTCAGCCTCCCAAGTAGCTGGGACTACAGGCGCCCGCCACCTCGCCCGGCTAGTTTTTTGTATTTTTAGTAGAGACGGGGTTTCACCGTGTTAGCCAAGATGGTCTTGATCTCCTGACCTCGTGATCCGCCTGTCTCGGCCTCCCAAAGTGGTGGGAATACAGGCGTGAGCCACCGCGCCCGGCTGCCCTCCCCCTCTTAATGACAGTTCTTAAAATCACATACAGCCCTTCCACTAAAATATCATGAGACCAAAATTGGCTTCAAATAAGTTGATAATTTATTATACTGACTGGGAGCAATGTGCCCAGCTGAAAAGCATTGTTTTTTCCCTAATGAGGGTGGGAAGAAAGGATCCGTAGAGGTATCTTATAGTCCCTGCCACACTTTGTGAACACTTGAAAGCTAACAAAATAGTTAATGCAGTTATTTCTTTAGAGGCAAGGTTAGTGAGTGGCAAGAGCATTGATAACTGTATCATATGAGCCACAGGAATAATTGAATATTAATCGGACAACTGCAACAATATTTGTTACTATCAGCTTCATTAAAATGTCAGAAAATACTCTGTGGTCCAACCAGTTTACTTTACCAATGAGAATTTTTTTTGTATTTTTGTTTGTTTGTTTTGAGACGGAGTCTCTCTGTATGCCCAGGCTGGAGTGCAATGGCAGGATCTCAGCTCACGACAATCTCCGCCTCCCAGGTTCAAGCTATTCTCCTGTCTCAGCCTCTCAAGTAGCTAGGGTTACAGGCACGTGCCACCAAGCCCAGCTACTTTTGTATTTTTAGTAGAGATGGGGTTTCTCCATGTTGATCAGGCTGGTCTCGAACTCCTGATCTCAGGTGATCCACCCGCCTCGGCCTCCCAAAGTGCTGGGATTACAGGCGTGAGCCGCCGTGCCCGGCCCACCAGTGAGAATCTATAACTAGAAAGAATAAATGACAACCTAATATCCTATCATTAATTACCTTAGGAATTGGGGTCGGAACTTACTACTTGTTAGGATCTTTTAACTTGAGCCTGCATTCCTTTTCCAGAGCACCTTGATGAGTTGGACTGGTGCCTAGAGTTGCTGAAAGCAGAGAAACTGTAAGGATAATTTGAATCCCCTGAAGAAAGTGAAAGGTTCAAATTAAAGAAATATGCACACAGAGGAATATGTGTTTAATAATATTATACACTGATGATATTATTACTGTCAGTTGGGGAAAAATTGATGAAAAAGATTGTAAACAGAAGACATAGTACTCCATTTTAGTATCAAAAATGATTGCCTTTGGTGCTAGGTACACTTAGGTGGTACCTAATATGTTCATTTCAGTGCAAGTTGAAAACATTTCCCCAATAATTCTACTTTAGATTACTCTCTATTTCTTCTTTGTAGTTTTCTGATTCTTTGGGATACATTTTTTCTCAATTTTCCTTTTACCTTCTTATACGTGAACTCTGTGGCAAATAATACATATTCAGCTAACCATTAATAATAATTTATTTTAAATGAGGCCTTTGTTTATTTTTACCATCACGTCATAAACCATAATTTGTGTTTCCCCCTCTAAAACTAATTCAGCATTTAAGATGCCATAACACTAAATAATAGAACCTAATTTGTTTATGGACCCTTCCAGAACACAGACTCTTTGACTGATGCTTTGAATACGAAGTCCCAATTTTTAAAAATGTCTTCACTTCATTGTTTCATTTTCATTGCTTTCATTTCACCCCATCAAACGTGCTCTGGAAAAGCACCACAGGCTCAAGTTAACAGATTCCTAACAATTTAGTGAGTTCTAACCCCAATCCCTAATGTAACCAATGATAGGATGTTAGGCTGTCATTGATTCTTTATAGTTGTATATTCTCATTGAAAATGAAGTGGTTGGACCACAGAATATTTTCCGGCATTTTAATGAAGCTGATAATCAAAAAAAAAAATAGATAATGGTAATTCTGTATGATAATTTAAAAGATATGTATTACAAGTATCGTATATCTTGATATTATAATTATATTTAGCAGTTGGCTTCATTTACTACTAACTTACTATTCATAGTGAATATCATCCTTCACCATGCAAATACTAAATGCAATTTTGTGTCATGTAGATTTAATGCTATAATATGTATTGATCAAAAATATGTAAGAAATAGATATTTTCTTTCTATAAGCAGTAGCAGACAGAGGAACACAGTAAGTAGTACTGTCTTATTTCTTAGGATTTAAAAGACCTATAATATCTTTAAGCCCACACTGTTCACCTTTGAGTTCCCAAATCCTAAGTGGTCCCTAATCAATATTGTAATGATGTTTTTTGAACTATTTTCTACATCCAAAATAAATCTAATGAATTTTTGACAATAATGATCATTAGACTACAAGTCTGCATAGGGTAAATACAATATCCCTTGCTTTGGGCTGCAGTTTTATCAGCTTATTAAATTAGTGCTGATTATCTCATGCTTACTGGAGGCATTTATTGACAGTATGTCTTTGAATGATAAACATAAAAATATATTTCTAATATTATTTGATAAAAGAAGTTTGCTGAATAAAAAATCTTTTAAATATTCTCAAGAAAAGTTATAAAATGCCTCTGGGGCAGCAAAATTGCAAAGGATCATTACTATTTTTTTGTTCAAGTTATAATCTAATTATTAGAACGAATGACTCCATTAGACACTTCATCAACAACGTAATTTAATATGCCATGGATTTTGGAGGCAGAATGCTATAATATTTGTATATTTTGATTGGGGTATAGCTACTTGACCTTGACTGTATTCATAGTTTTGTCTAGTTTATCACAACACAATGTGGATGTTTACATTTAATTTCTTTTTCTCAAAGATAACCTTTGGAGGCATCCCTTTTTCTGGCAAGCCCAGTTCCAGCGGTAGAAAGAATTTCAAAGGCTGCATGGAAAGCATCAACTACAACGGCATCAACATTACTGATCTTGCCAGAAGGAAGAAATTAGAGCCCTCAAATGTGGTAAGAATTTTCATCCTCAAAATATTGGTCTATAAAAAATCAAGTAACTTTTTTTGTTTTTTGGAGTATTGAACAACAACAAAATCATGACATTTTTCATCATATTTATGTTTGGGCACAATGATGTAAAACAAACATTGGAGTTTTCAGAAATAGTGTAGATACTTGCTATTCTTTGAGAATAGAAAATGGGAGGAGCCCTTAGTAGGTGGTAGGTTTTATTCCCATGGAGCACAGAACGTTAGACTCAATATTTCTGGATGACTTGTGGCAGGAGAACAGATACACTTCAGCACATGCTTCATCCCAGCAGTTAGCAGCCCTTAAACCGGCAGCATCATGTTTTCAAATATCTCATCACATATGCTCTAAGTTACTTGCTTATGGTTTAATTTAATATTTTTAAAGTTTTTTAATCAGGGACTTTATTATATTTACTCCTGTGCTTCCAAAGATGATTTGTTCGAATATGTAAGTAAATACCTTTTTTAACAAATCTCTAACCAGACTACATATTATACAATTAAATAAAGCTTGATTTCCACTGTATAGCAAAAGTTGTGCCACAGAAGTTCACTGTGATTTTTGTCTGCCTCTTATGTGAGTTGGTACCAGGTTTCATTAGATTTTGGAAGGAGAGCAAAAGTCAAAGAAAGCCCCAGCACACCTGCCTCCAAACGACACTACTCAACATCCCTAAAAGATACTTAGTTTACAATTTTAGTATGAGAGTTCCCTATGGCTCTGCAAGACCAGGAGCTGCTTTAGCCCAGAGAGCCTATTTGGGAGAGCCTAGAATTCCAGAGACCCATACAATAAGAAGATATTATGCACTAGAAGTAGAATAATGTCATGAGTGTTTGCACTCCGCTCTAAAAGAGCTCTGATGGTCTCATTGCCTCAGATTTCTCTATGCCTAGGGTTTCATCAAATGACATGACAAGTGAAAATCCCTGAACAAATAAACAGTTTGGGTTGGATATGAGAAAGTTTAAAACAATAACTTAAGGCAAATGATTATTTAATAAATAATTTCCTTAAAGTAATCATAAATTTATACTAGAAATTAAAACTTGAACTTTGATTAAATTTTCTCATAAAGTATATTGACTACATGGAAAAATGATAATAGCTCCATTTATAGGCAACAGGTAGTGTGCTAGGCAAGTTATATTTTACATTTAGGATGATCTGAGAACAATACTACAAGAAGGATACAAACATTTTGTAGATGAAAACATTGAGGTTTAACATGGAAAAAAACCTCATTTTATGAGAAAAATAGCTTTTATTTTATTTTATGAGTAGGAGATATAAATTACAGATTTATAGCCGGGCATGGTGGGTTGCTCCTGTAATCCCAACACTTTGAGAAGCCAAGGCAGGAGGATCACTGGAGTCCGGGAGTTTGAGACCAGCCTGGGCAACATAGTGAGACCATGTCTCTACAACAAGTTAAGAAAATTAAAATTCAAAAAATAAATTAAATTGAATTAAAAATTAGCTGGGCATGGTGGTGCATGCATGTGGCCCCAGCTACTTGAGAAGCTGAGGTAGGAGGATCACTTGAGCCCAGAACTTTTAGGCTGCAGTGAGCCATGATTGAACTACTACACTCCAGCCTGGGCAACAGACTGAGACTCTGTCCCCCCAAAAATAAAAGAATAAAAAAAGATTATGAATTCACAATATGTGAGTTTGATTATGCTCTATAATTACATTTTATTTTAACAATACAGAAAATCTTAGATGGGATAGAGACGAATAGGACATTTTGCAAGCAACCCTACAAAGGCAAGTGTTTATATAAGAAATTTACTTTCAAAGATGTTGGGTGCTGATATTTCAATGAAACTGACTCAGCGCTCATTCTACCTCCTCTTCTCCCAAGCACACTCATTCCCTCATTATGCACTGACTCCAGAGTCAGCACCATTACTCTGGCAGGATCTTTAATTTTGCTAGGGAGACAATCCCCTCAAAAGAAGTATGTGGTCAGTTATAAAATCTCAGTTATTATGCATAGGCAGTTCTTTTCATCAGTAAAAGCAAGCATTTAAAAATAATCATCTGTGAATGTACAGAGCAAATTTAATTTGAATATTAATTCAGAGAGACAGCCTGCCTTAGATTTAATGGTTAATGTGCTAAAATGGAAGACATCAGCATCTGGTATGTGTGTGTATATATATATATATATATATATATATATATATATATGAGGTGTTGTTAAAAAAATACATATATACATATGGGGGGGAGAGAGAGAGAGAGAGAGAGAGGGAGACAATGAAAATATCATCCAATTACATTCCTTAAAATATTATGATAGGATAAAAGAAGTTAGAAGCAAATACAGATTTTTAGATCTGTAAAGGGAACGTAGTTAGGCACTGAAATATAAAATTTAGTGTAACTGAATGATAAAGCTTTTTTTGTTTTTTGTTTGTTTGTTTGTTTATATCAAGAAGGAGGTTATAGAAGAGAAGGGGAAAGCCTGAATTATTGCAAGATTTGTTTCCATTTAGCCGATTTATACTGCTAGTTCCACAGGAATTAATGCATTGTAATATAAGCACATTTCATGGGAATTTAAATGGAATTTTGAGTTGGATAATAAAATAATCTCCAATAACCACAATTACATTAATGCTGAAAACTTAATATCTATCTATGTATATATGTACATACAAGGTATATAGATAACAATCCAAAAATATTTTCCCTAAAATATCAGTTTCATAAATTACAAACATATGACCATAGTCCCCACTGAGACCAGAGTACTATGTTAATTAATGTCAGCATTTACCGCCCAGAATAGGGCATAGCATCTCTCTACCTGACTTGTTTGGCCAGCAGCAGCTTTGCTATCTTCAGAAAGTCTCGTGATTCACACTCACAACCACAACACATATACACACTTTACAACTCATCGTCAGCCTATCACAGCAGGCTGTCTGGCTGTCAATCCCATGGTGGAAGCTGCTTGTTATAGACAGCCAACTGCTGCTCAATAGTAGGTCTTACACTCCAAGTAGATCCATGGTGGTGCATCCAGTCACTGAATCTATGCACTGCTGCTGCATGTGAATTTCACTTAGGCTCGGGCTGTGCTTCAAAACTTGTAGAACTATACCTTCATCAATTGTCTTACATGGATGTTTATTTCATTCTGTGTTTTCCTCAGAGCCTGTCTTTCTATTTTACAGGGAAATTTGAGCTTCTCTTGTGTGGAACCCTATACAGTGCCTGTCTTTTTCAATGCTACAAGTTACCTGGAGGTACCCGGACGGCTTAACCAGGACCTGTTCTCAGTCAGTTTCCAGTTTAGGACATGGAACCCCAACGGTCTCCTGGTCTTCAGTCACTTTGCGGATAATTTGGGCAATGTGGAGATTGACCTCACTGAAAGCAAAGTGGGTGTTCACATCAACATCACACAGACCAAGATGAGTCAAATCGATATTTCCTCAGGTCAGTGAAGCCTATTTGACATTTGTTCCTGAAACTTCGATTGCCATTTCCAAAGCTAATGTGGAGTTTGGTTTGGTTTTGCTGGTGTTACATTCTCAGGATTAGGTTCTAATTCAGGTCTTCAAGAAACTTACTTGGTTGCAGTGTGTGCTGATTGAATAAGAAAATTCAACTTTCCAAGTTGAATTGGAAAGTTGCTGAGAGAGCAAGGCATAGGTGAAGGAGAAAGTTGGTTGAGATTGGAAAAGCAAAATCTATTCCTTACCAATGCTAGTTTATTTTAATAGAGAAATTGCTGTTCTTTTAAGTGAATAATTTATATTCGAAAACAAAGAATGTTTATTTTAAAAACACGATGGTATCTGGTATATTTTCTCTTTATGAACATTCATGTACCTTTTACTATTAGTAACAGGATTATACAAATTTTAACTTTATGGAATATTACACTGCTGGAATCAGAACTTCAAAATGATCTTGCTAAAATTATGCGAATGGTTGGAAAAGAAAATAAAAGCGAATATGAGGTAGAATGACAAGATTTGTGTATCAACTGATGGAAGACTGGCTTAGCCAAAAATAGGATAATTTTAAATTTGGCTTTGTAGTGATATGACAAGTGGAAGCTTAGGTAATATTCTTGTTATTTGAATAGACTTCACAACCTTGGAATGTTCTTTGATAAATACAGTACAAAGAAAGGTGATATTGTAAATCGAGATGTTATAAACAAAGAAAAATTAGTCTCAATATTGGACTGATAAATAGTAACTGTTTTCATCTATTTTTCTTGGGATAGTCTTTGCAACAGTCATACTACGTATATATGTGTGTGTGTGTGTGTGTGTGTGTGTGTATGTGTGTATGTGTATGGATATATATATATAGTGAAGAACTACTTAGAAATGGGAGATATGGAGAAAACTAACATTTACTGAACACTTAGTACAGATGTAACAGATACTGAAAGGAGTCATGACAGAGAGCTTAATTGGGTGACCATGGACTCTGATTTCTGAATATGCCATATACACTCATGGCACCCAATGCATATCCCTGACACAGTTTCGAACACACTATGATTTTTGTCCCTCTCATTTCCCCTCTAGACTCCGTGCTCCTTTTTCTTCTGTCTCTAGCCTATAGAATACTACCTGTAAGAAGTGCGCTCCCATATTTGTTGAGTTCAATACTCTGACCCCTTTGAACTAACAGAATATCCCCTGATATAGAACACATATTTTCTTGTAAAATAGGCTTTATGTTTGTGTATGGCCTGAATGTATGATCTATTGCTGGAAAGGATTCGAGGAAGCCACAAGGAACTGTTATGTCAGAGATGCGCCTAAATTAGTGAACTCAAAAGCTATTGGGAAATACCTAGATATTCACTTTCTCCATTTCTGCTTATTAGTTTTGCTTTTTCCTTGAATGTCTAGTCATATTTTATCACTGCATTCTTTTACAAGTATACCTAGGGAGATTTACAGCAAATCGAAAATATCTGGAGAGACCAGAAAAACAGAAAAAACAAAAACAAAAGCAAACGTTTGCCACAGTTGAAAAACTCCCACATTATATTGTTATGATTAGTGATTATTTTCTGATGACTAAACATAAAAATATTAGTATGAAGGCCTCTCTCCTTGCAGTCTCTAAGCAGACCCAATTTGTTGGTAGGTTTCCATGTAACAGGAGCCAATATATTTGGAAGAATAAGATACTAACCCTAGTGGTCAATAAACATGTATTAATTTGATTTGGTATAATTTAGTACTCCAGGATGCTCTCACCTAATTTAAGCGGTGTTTATTTTGAAAATTAAAGATAGAATGAACAAGGGAATCCAATACATGACAATTAATTCACCTTAATAGATTTGCTTAAAGATGATAAAAATGGACTGAAGTTTTTTTTTGTCAATTTAGCCAAGAATCTGTGCAAATTAATTGAAAATGATATGAAATCTAAAGATTTCCATAGTATTGTATAATCCAGTACAAATACCTTACTGCTTCAAGCATTTTATATATATACACACATACACACACAGACATACACACACAAAAACATACCTGCACAGTGGAAACTAAGTGCTCAATTTGAGAAAGATTAGTTGAGGAAAAAAAGAAAATTCAACCATTTTAAAAAGTTATATTTTATATTCATTCATTCAATCTACAAGTACATATGGAAACCATAGGAGATAATTTCCTCTGTCTTTTAATGTATTTTATCAAATTCAATTAAATGTCTAAATAATTCAGTAAAGTGGCAACACTGAGAAAACAGTTAACTCAAGATTCTAATGTTTGCTTTAACAAAGGGAAATGTATCTGTATCACAGCTACTCTACTCTTATCAGCATGAGCATTGAAGAATGTCAGTCCATTTCTCCTTTGGTTAAATATTTTGATTGAAAGAATTTAGAAAATGCAGAAAATCTAGAAAAGAAAAATAACCAGTGATAAGATTTTGGTGTACACACATAAAGTAGTGCACTGAGAAGGTAATATAGAGACTCTCAGATACTGGTAATATATACTGGTAACTTGGTTTTTATTTAGTAAGTTCCATGGTCCAGGATGAACGTAACCCAGTTGGATCAAAAACCTTTTTTCCCATCTTGGTCAACACTGTTCTTTGGGAATTAATTTAAAATATTAAATACATCTTACAAGTAAAAGAATGTTTAATATGTTGTTCACCCTGTCTTTGCATCTTTCTTTCCAACTTGTGATTACTGTCTTCAAGAGTCTCATTAGTAATCAACAGTAGACTTGAATTACAAAATTTAGTTAAACTCAATAGTCTTGGATTTATGGAGTGGGTTATCTTACCATAAAAATATTTTCCAAGTTGCAACATCAGCTTTTTCTGATGGATAGCCAAAAACAAACAAACAAACAAACAACAACAACAACAAAAAACCCTACCTACATTTTGAAATAAGTTTTTATTTCAAAATGCCTTGATTTTATCCCACTATATCACTTTCTTTAGGACAGCAGTTACTGATTTATGAGTAGTACATATTTATGCATTACTTTTAACTAGGCATAAATGATAAAAGAAAATTAAACATGTGCAAAAAGGTTCTAATGAATAATAGCTGTTCATTCTGGGCATAATTTTCATTTTAACTTAAAATTCAAAACCCTGTGGAAGGTGGACCTAGAACCATGTTTTTCAAATAATTTTGATCAAAGTACAGTAAGAAAATATTTTATGTCGTACTCAAAATCTCCTGACACAAAGTTCAGTGAAATAAAACTTACCTTGCTATTTTAGATACACTATGATAATTGTGATATTTTCTCTTCTCTCACTTTTTTCTTAAAAAAAAAAAAGATCATGACCCACTGTAATAATTTCGTGTCCTAAATACAGTTTGGAAAACACTGACCTGACCTACATTCTTTTTCTTATTTGAAGTGTTGGAATTTTTTAAAGTTTTAGTTGCCTGGAAGTATTAGCTCCATCACTCTATATTGGAAAACTAAGTTTGTCTTATGGGAACAGTATTATAATATTATAAAGGTAGTAAAAAGAAGCATTCATGTACATTACTATTTGAATTATAGCAAAAGAAAACAAACGAACAAACAAAAAAAACCTACCTACCTTTTGAAGTAAGTTTTTATTTCAAAATGACTCAATTTTATGCCACTAAATACAAACAGATATTTAGAACAATACTCAGTTGTCGCATGCCGATATTAACAAGGTAATACCATGTGATTCGGCATTGATTATAGTGGTGAGAAAGTGATTTATCTTAATATTCTCTCTCACTTATTGGAAAAAGGTTAACTTCTCTCCATGTATAAACAAAGCCTTTCCAAAAAGTGATTCAGAATATGTCCTGTCCTACGTTATCTGTTTTCTTATACTCAAGTACTGGAACCTCCTTGTTCTGTTAATGTAGGTATTGCTTCAATTTTCAAATGGCTGTTCAGTGTCCACACTGTCTCAGAAATATGTAATCAGAAAAGATCATCTGTGTTTGTATTTTCATCTCCAAAGGAAATCTCTTGTGAGTTGTTTTATTTACTTTGCTCGTTAGTAAAATTTCCTTTGTAAATCGTTGTGTTCCATTGGGTGTGTCACGGGAGGAGTGGGGTTTTCTTGGTTCAGTGTGTGGCTGGGAGCATGCTGGGAAATAGTTCCCAGTTCAATCTGGGCAAATATATTTGGGAGCAGTCCTAGTAGTGTCTATTCTAAGCAATTAAAATATCTCTGCTCTTAACTTTGTGAACATTTGGAAATGTAGCCAGCATATTAATATTTCTTTAAAAAATTAATTTATACCATTTTCCAAAGTTCAGTGATAACTTGCCCCATGAGATATCCTTTTCATCATGTAAGAAAAAAGATCTCATTTGAAATACAATTTTTGATGTTTTAGTTGTTTACTGAAAAATTATATTCAGTTCTATACTGATATTATTTCAAATTGTCTTAAATTCTTGTAACTCAAAAACTAAATGTTTAGGCATTACTACAAATAATTTGAGAGATTTGTTTTATTATGTTTTGCAGCGAAATAATTAGAGACTTATTTAGCAAGATAAATTTTTTAATTCAAGTTTAAACCATATTTATTAGAAGCCTTAAAAGATGTTACTTCCCTTTGATCTATTAAAGTTTTTCTGATTCTAAGAAAATAAAGAAGCACCCAGAGATATTTATCACAACATATATACAATAACAAAAGTAATTGAAAACAAACTACTGAAAATGGACAGGTGATTTTAAAATGTGTATTTTTATGTGGAATACTATTATGTCATTATAGAATTTAATAATATGGTAAAATATAATGCTATGAATAAAAATTTTAATAAAAACTTAAGTAGACTATGACTTCAATGTCATTATTATAAATATAGGAATTTTATTTCATTCCAAATTATAATGAAATAAATAATACTAATAGTGATTATCTCTAATTGGTGGGTTATCAGTTCATTATACTAACTTTTTAATGTGTTTTCTCTAATATCTGTACTTTCTACAGTGAATAGCAATTGTTTTTAGAAATCAAAAACAATATGCTACAAAACAATTGATGATAAAATGATATTTCTGAAAAGTATGAGGCTTAGTTAGCAATGTTACAAATGGAAATTAAATAGCATAAGTTATATCAATTTAAAAATTCTAATTTCCTTACTCAGAAACATGTACAGTCAATTTCTTAAAAGTTTCACCTTAAATAATAAGCTTCAACAGAATTTCCATTGCATTTACATACAAATGGAGCATTTTATAGTCAGGTGCAGAAATTTGGGGTTGTGTCTATAATGTTTATTTGAAAATATTCGTAACTCATTTTGAACAAATTCCACACCATCTATGTAATTTTAAAACTATTTTTCAACCTGGGTAAATAACTGGCTAGATAAGTAGATAAATGATTGGCAGATAGACAGATAAATAGATAGATAGATAAAAGCATTGTCCCTTAAAACTATTGCTAGCTATCAGGTAACAACATATTCCTTTTTCTCAATAAAATAATACATTGAATAAATAAATAAATCATCACTTTATTCACAAATAATCTACATACACCATACTTCTACAAAATAAGTGGCTAAAAAGTAATTTTTAGATTTTTGTACTTTTTGATGGACTTGTAGATATCTAAAAATTTCCAGTAAACGCAAATCCATCATCTTAAGATACAAAAGATAAAACATGGCTCTGTATTCTTAGGGGGAAAACAGAGCCTAAGAAATTCTAATTCATAGAGCACTGTACTTATTTTAATTAGGAGCCTAGAACTGAGCTGGAAAGGAATAGATTCTATTGTTTAGTGGATCCCAAAAGTGAGATAAATAAAGATCTGAGTTCTAGACATTAAATAGATACATAGAAATAAGATATCCTTGGACATATCTACAACACATTTTGCTGATTTTATTCCCCAGAATTCACAAATAGACTTGCTGGGAGAGCCACATGGTACCCAGTAAAAGGCATTTGAGTGAATGCTATGTTGCTCCTGGGTAGCTTCGCACAACTGACTTTTTATTGTATGTCAATTCCCAGTGTGGCTGTACCATCATCATGCAAACTGAGTGGAAATCTACCTTTACTTATACTGCAGTGAATGCTGGTGTACATGTTACATCAATAGAAGCATTGCAGTGCACAATGAAAGAAAAAAAAGGACTCGGGGAGAGTTGTATGATGTTAGGTATTGACTTATTCTTTAGAAAGCAAAAGGGACATTTTAATTTGTAACCACACTCCAGGACACCATTTCCATTCTAGTTTCTACAAGATTTCTGAGCCTTTTAAAATGTTCTATGCCTTTTTCAGGGAAGATGAATAAAACATGTTGGGTGTATCTGTGTATAATAACTTTTTAAAATTGCAAGAAGACCATAAAATTTTAGTAACTTTGATGGATAAAATGGAGGGAAAAGGTGCCAATGAGAACCAGACCATGTTTCAAAAGCTTCAGCTTACTGTACAAATAAAGAGAAAACAAATCAGATTTCACTAGTTGATACTAAGACAATAAAAATGAATTGTGAAAGAATAGCAAAGAACATAGCCCAGGAACTCCAAAATTAATATATGCATGTAGTTGAAGATGCTTCTAAGACAAGAACAGGGAGGACATAGAAGCAAATTAACTTTGCTGAAAAGCCAGTATTTTTCTCAGTTAACAGATAATATTGTATGTATTTATCATGTACAGAATGATATTTTGAAGTACATATACACAGTGGCCCTTTATCTTTCATTTAAGTGTTAAGGGCTGAAACTTCATGTAAGGTTGAAACTTCTGTAGTGGATAAATGAGTAATCGGTAAATTTAAGCAATATGGATTTACATAGTAGAGATATATCTAAGTCAACTTTAGATGTTTTTGCAATTGCGTGTCTAATTTTGTTTCAAATAGTTAACAAAATAAGTAGTGTTGGCATGAAACAATCAGGGATGATGTACTTTCATAATCAGAAAAAAACCACAAAGCAGTCATTGGTTTGGAACCTTCCCCACACCACTCCCTACTCCATTAACCTTATGTTGAGAATTCCCAGGGATAATTAACTTGACCAGGAAATTCAGACTGTGAGATAGTATCATTGCCTAGCACCTACCTCCCCCACCTTTAATTTTTAAGTAATGTGGGAAGAATGTAGGCTCATTAGGTTATCTGTTGCTTGGTTGTAACTAGATGTGGAAATCAGCCTTCTTGGGGGAGGGATTCTGCAGATTCTGTGAGCCTCTGAAAGTGACTTGGGATCAGCTGAAAGAAGGACTCCTTTGGAGACTCAATATCATGTTTAGCCACATATATTTCTTGGTCTCTTTTCTTTCTTCATCCAGGTTTTCCACAAGAAATTTTTGGGAGAGTCACTCAACATGCTTAGAAAGTAGTTCCCTTTGGTAAACATAGTATCAGGAAATAATTGTGGATATGGCCCCATCTGCAATCGTAACTACATTTTCTGACTTACTTTATTCTGATATATTTCCCTTGAGGCTTTTCTAACATGAGCACAGACCCTACTTCTGCGAACTGAGTCCTATTTCTTCTTGAGTACTATTTCTGAGTCGTCTTTCTTCTCTCCAGTCAGTGCTTTTTTCCTTTCATTCATTCTCTATGATTCGATTTTATCATTACAGTTGTGCCTAGATTCTTACTGTAGCGCTTGGTAGACTCTGATGTTTTCTGAAAGATACTGATAACCTGCCTAGATGTCTGTTCTCTCTACAATCACTTCTAGTCTTTCTTCTAGTGCTTCCAGGCTTTCTGAGCATCTTTCCGAGATTGGATCTCTATTGTTGAACCTCTGTCCAGAGGCCAAGATTGTTGCCCCTAGACATATAACCTGCTGCCAGTTCTCTGCCTGGATATTGGAGTACTGCTCACCTCCCATTTCCCAGGATTCTCTCTTTCCCTCATTCCAATCCTCTGCTATTTTAACCCTGACATGGTTGACTTGATCATTCTAGGTCGTAACTTCCTCTTGCCTATGAATATTGCTTCCCCTTTTGGGCATGAATTTTAACTACCTCCCAATCTCAACTGCTGCTATCAATCCTTGTGTGCATCTGTGCCAAATCTCTGCCACCCCCGTGATCTTTGTCATCAAATTCCTATTGCTTCTTGGCATGCAAATCTAACATATAGTGTAATGGGGAAAACTACAAGCAGAAAAGTAGTAAAGTTCACATAGTCCCCTAAGATCTTAGCTTCGGTTGAGCACAGCTTGTCAGCTAACACCGCGGCCAAGATCCTAGGACCGAGAGACCTGCATCTATAATGTTGTACATAATTTTAGGGGCAAGGGCCAGAAAAGTTGTCCTGTTAGAAAAGGAGAGCCTCTGGATCTCATTGGTAGATATCAGGCAACTTCTCTTTTGTGCTCCCTCAGATCTGCTGAGCTAGCTCCTTGCTGTACTGCTATAAAGCCTGGCAAGAATGAGACTCCAGGGCCATCCAGATATGCCTCTCATCTAATCCTAAGATTATGATGACAACTGTGATAATAGAGAATAGCTATTGAATGCTTACACTATACCTGTCACTGTGCTAAAGCCTTTGCATTAATTATCTTGCTATGGTTCCAATAACCTCATAAGTTAGGTCCTGCATTATTGAGAAACCTTTCTATCTCATGTATACAAATGGTAAAGTCATTCTTCTGGTGACTGGAGTTCAAAACGTTGAGAAAAATCAAATTTTGCCTTTTATCTTTTCCTGATACATGCAAAGATTTACCAATCACTACCCTTCTTTTAAAGTGTCTCATTCATCCATTATCTCTTTACCCTAATTCAAAAACTCATACCTTGAAAACCTAATCAAGGTCATCTTATTGCCAAAAAGGGTGTTTATTTCAATCGCAGACCTATTTGTTAGGGTATAGTGGTTATGAGCATGGACTCTGGAGCCAGATTGCCCACTGGCTATTATGGATTGAGTTCTTTCTCTGTTCCAGTCACTGTTAAAACAAACATAATGCACACAACTGTTTTCAGCCATTTAATGCTTGCCACAACTCCACGAGATGAAAGACATTATCATCCGCATTTCATAGATTAAAAAACAAAACAAAACAAAACACAGGAATAGACATGAGTAACTCACCAGGGCTCCTTCAGCTAGTGAAGAGAAGAGCTTTAAAAAGAGCCCAGCACCTTTGAATCTAAAGTCACTACCCTTGGCCACTACCTCTCATATTCATGAAACACTTTGGTGTTACATGATCACACAGGATCAGGTACTGTTGAATATGACACATCTGAAATATTTGTTGAAGGCAGAACCTAACATCAATGATGTCCTTTACATGTCCATTTGAGGTTCTCACAGGTGCATTTTAAGTAATCTCCCTTATTTTTCTAATTTTTCTCCCGTATTATCCAATTTCTATTTCTAAAACACAAGGAAGATAATTCACTAGTTTCCCATTACTAAAGAATAAGTCCTGATTTCTTAGCATGCCACACAAGAACATGTACCAACTATGCTCCGCTGGAGCGTTTGGCCTCATTTCTCCTACTTTGCATCACAGTGACTACCTTCCACTCCCTGACAAGGATTTCCTTCTTTATATTCCATCCTGGCAAGCTGCCACTTATCATTTATTGTCCAATTTTAGTATGCTTTCCTTCCTCAATCCCCAGGGAACAATCTTCCATCCTCTAGTATAGCACCTTGTATCTTGCATAACAACCATTTTTTGTTACATATTAAATCACATACTCCTCCACTATTATGTCTCCCTCATATCTGTAGTCCTAACACCACTCATATGTCAGGAAATAGGCAATCAATACTTTCATCTTTGCTTTTTTGGTTTGATTTACAACTAGACTGGTGCAGTTTCCTTGCTCTTCTCTCTGTCTCCTACCTCTCTAAACAAGTCAATTCCACACATTTCCTCCTGATTACAATTTCAAAATGACTGCTTCCATTGAGTCATGTTCCCATTCAACAATCTTTCTTGAACCCCCAAGTTTTAAAGATGGTCTCACCTGCCCTCCGCAAAACGCCTGAATACTAATTCCATGGCAATCTCAAATCCTTTAAAATTTTAAATTCTTCTTACTGTTTACATTTGTCTGACACGATTTAATATATTGTTCAGATATTTGATTACTCTGTTCGAAAATGTTTAATCTTCTAAAGTTTTTTAAGAAAGGTAATCCCACTCTTCCTTTGTCTACCTCTGAGCTTCCTTAGCACAATATCTTACTTGTGGCATGTTTCTAAATATCCAGTTGACTGATTTTTTTAATGTACTGATACCAAGATGTTATAAACTGAAACTTTACAATTCTGTTATCTTCATCAGTTTATGTAAACCAAATTCATTATAAAAGGAGAGTAGCAAATATCTCAAAGGAAATAATTGCTTCACTGTGGGAGGCTAATGTGTGTGAAATTGATCAGGACTTAAATTTTAATTCTATACTTTTATACTAAGAAGAGATTTTTTTTGAAGATATTAAAGCCTAGAGCTGTACTGAGTAAACTATTTCATGAATAAAATGAAAGCGTGTTTATATTTGCCAAAAAATGTATTCTCAGGAGCATGACGTGAAGTAAAGCCTTGAAATTAGTCATATTCCCTTTGTATTTATTTTATTTCACACAGAATACAAAAAATAAATGTGCATGATTAAAATTAATTTAGTTTTATTCTTTGCTTCAGGCTTGGGAATGCATTTGACATGATTAACTCCAGGGAAAACTAAGAGAATACATTTTTTTTGTACCTTCTACTTAAGATCTCGGATCTCTAGTCAGTTCTACACTTGCTTAAAACAGAGACTGTCCATTTATTGTAGGAGTCTAGTCTGACTTGCTTTGTTAACAGAAATGGCGTCTACTGATGATTAAATCATGTTGTCTCTGAAGTCTTCTATCTGAAAACTCCAAGCAATAAGATTATTGTTTAGAAAACCAAACAACAAAACATAAACTTTAGAGTAACTTTATACGAGACATTATGTGTGAACATGGAGAAGTAAATTTCACCCCCACCATACTTCCATCCTGACGCCAGCACTTTTATCTTAGGTTCAGCTAAGACCATACAGCATATGCTTACTATACTTCCAGCACACTCTATTCAGCTATGGTTGACAGAATAGAGCTAATAAATTCTCCACTTTTACCACATATTCTTTATAATGCAATATTCTATAGGGAAATGTGAAATCTGGATCACATGTAGATCTGTTGGCAGGTGTGTTTCTACTCTTTTTTTCTCCAAGAAACTACTGTATCCTATTTCATGCAGGATAATCAGTGCCATCAGCATACATAGCAAATGGTTTGTTCATAAAAAAGCTTGATGAAGGAAATAAACCCTTGATAGTCTCTAAAAGAATTATTTCCATTAGGAAACTGAAAGAAAAAGAGGGTGTTCTATGTGTACTGTTTTACTCCCCAGAGAAGTTTTGTAATACACAATGAGTTTATTACATACAATAGCCGATAGGCATCAATATTGGAAAAAAAAAATCTAAAGAATGTGAGCTGCGTTATGGTATATGCGTGGGTTCTCAGCAATGCTGTGTGGCGGATAGGTATTGTGTGAGTACGTGGGTGTGTGCAGGAGTACATGCATACTTTTAAAAAAATCCTCTAATCTTGAAGTAAAAAACCTTAAAATTCAATAATTCTAATTGAGTGCTATAATGTCTCCATTTGCCACGTTTGAACGATTTAGAATAGAAAAGATTAAATCAGTAAAATGATATGACATTAGACAAGTCAGAATTATAGCTCATCTAAAACTTGTATTGTTTGATTTCTTTCATTCCTCTTCTCAAACATTTGCATATTACCTGTTAAGCAACAAAATATACCAATTCCTACCATTTCTAATTTCCTTTTGTTATCTTAATAAAACCATGACAAATAATACAGGCAAGTAAGGAGAAGAAATACTGTGGGAAGAATCCTCTAAAGCGGTGGTTCTTGGCTAGGAGTGATTTTGACCCCCAGGGGATATTTGGCAATATCTGGAGACACTGTCGGTTGTCACAACTGGAGAGTGGGGGGTAGGATGCTACTGGCACACAATGAATAGAGGGCAGAATCCTACTGAATATCTTGCAAAGCACAGGACAATACCCACCCACCTGCACCTCCCACCAAACAAAGGTTTATTTGTCGCCAAATATAAATAGCATGCAGGTTGACAACCGCGACCTGAAGGAACTCCTCTGTTGCACTCCAGAAGCTGAGCGTCCCAGAGGGAGAAGCCTAGACCCCCACCCCACTCCACGGACTTCCATTTTCTCCCATACTGAGAAACAAGTTAACAAGTATAGACAAGCTGATTGCTGAGGTCCCTTTATTTAGAGCTTTTCTTTATTTAGAGCTTATTTAGAGTTTATTTAGAGCTTTTCTCCTCTTTTGTCATTGTTATAGTTTCCTGTTGTTATAGTTTCCTGTTTTCCTTTCCCAGCATACATATTTTGAAAAATTCCAGACTCCCTCCTTTGATTTCACTTTTGCTTTCCTTGTGGAAATTTTGTATTTCAAAGCAATGATGGGTATGATCAGAATAAAGCATAAGATAAGAGAGTTCTCCCAGTACACACTTTTATGTACTATTCTAAGGCATATTTTGTTATTTGTTCTCTACAGATGTCAAGCTCTATTTTTCTAAACATTTGACTCTCTAGTACATTGCGTCACTATGACTTGTTCCTACCATTTTTATCATTAGTAGATGCAAACATAAATTATGCAACATTGTGTGAGTTTGACATGAGGCAGCAGATAATTATCAACACCGGTCAACATAACACATTGCCAATATTAGGTTCAGGTGTTTTGAAAATTTAATTATATTACAGCATGAGAAAAAGATTGAAAGGAGGAAAGAACCTTAACTAGCATGTATTAGCCTGCGAAGTGTGTCCTAGGGGCTCATTCTGCACTTTCTTGTTCTTCCGGCTCTCTCCTCTGCTCACCTTCTCAGTCAGCCATGCCCTGCTCTGAAGAGACACCCATCATTTGCCCCAGCAAGCCACTTAGCCTGTGGAGCAGAGTGACAAACAGCTCCACTTTGCTGAGATCTGGGAGGAGGCCATGGTCCTGAGCCAGGGGCCCATGGAGACCACAGGCTATGACCTGGATAGTCCCTACAATTATAAAATGCCACCAATGGAGAAAGCTCTTGTGAAAACGGACATTCAGATAGCTCTTCTGGGTGTTATGAACAAGTAACTCCTTGTTCTGGCTTGACTACAAAACAGTTTATAAATGTATAGCTAGTATCACAGTTGATTATAGAGGAAATGTTGGTGTTATGCTGTTTAATTTATTCAAAGAAAGTTTGAAGTAAAAAAAAAAAGTGATCCATTTGCACAGCTCATTTGTGAACAGATATTTTAATCCAAATATAGAAGAAGTTTAAATTTTGAATAACACCGAAATGGGTTCAGGAGGTTTGGGTTTCATCAGAAACAGTTAAAATGTATGCCAAGAATAGAAAATGAGAAATCGTACCTTTTTCTTAAAAATAAAGAGTTTTTGCTTAAAGTGCTTTAGTGTTTTGCAATTCTATAAACTTATTCACTTTACTTTCTAAAAAAATACACTTTCTTATGATCAAGGAAAGAGTACTTCTGTTGAGATCACATAGAAACATAATTTCTTGTTTTCCTACAATTGATGATTATATGTGTATTAGTCCATTTTCACACTGCTATGAAGAAATACCTGAGACTGGGTAATTTATAAAGAAAAGACGTTTAATTGGCTCACAATTCTACATGGCTGGGGAGGCTTCAGGAAACTTACAATCATGGCAGAAGGTGAAAGGGAAGCAAACTTGGAACTTTTCACAAGGCAGCAGGAGAAAGAGAGTGAGTAGCGAAGGGGAAAGAGCCCCTTATAAAGCCATCATATCTCATGAGAATTCACTCACTGTCACCAGAATAGCATGAGGGAAACCGACCCCCATGATCCAATCACCTCCCACCAGATCTGTCCCTAGACACATGGGGATTATAGGGATTACAATTCAAGAAGAGATTTGGGTGGGGATACAAGCAAACCATATCAGTATATAAATCTGCTTTAAGGTGACCTAATGCAAACAGTTTCTTTTTAAAATCAAATGTACATCAATTACATATACAAAGAACCTGTATTATTTAATTCAATAAATGATTCCTTTTCAGCAAAAAGTGTGTCCCTTAGAGCTCTAAGTGGGAGAGAGCTGAAGGCATGATAGAGCAAGGAGAGTGAGCACTGAACACCTTTGTCCTTCCATGGCTCAGCTTCCTCTGCACGGAGTATATTCAGGATGATCTTGCATCTTCTCCCCGTAGTCAGCTTAGGAGTTCCTCCTCATCATCATGTGTTCCTCCTTTCTATTACCAGCTCCCAAGTGGGCCTCTTGTTTTGCTACTGATGACACCTGACATGCTACTGCCTTTCTGTAGTTGCTGAACAGAGGAGGACAATCTTTCTTCCTCCACCTTTACTAACTTGCTCTTTGATCGCTACAAAAAAAAAAAAAAAAATTACCAAGTACCATGTGAGATATACAAATGAGATGAAAAAATTATATAATGAGAGAAAAAACGTAACAGTCCTCCATGACGATCATCTCATCTCTGTGATTTGATTCATACCTGAATATTGCAAACACACACCCCTCCCCCCCACACACACACAGAGTCTTTCATTTTGGATACCTAATATATTAAGCACTGAGGGTATAAACAGAGTGCCCTCACTGTTCTAGATAAATACATAAAACATTTATAGATTAGAATAAAGCTATAAAGAAATCATGCAACACTATATGGTAAAAAGTAGTGGGTATTCGATTTAGGCTTAGACAGAAAAGATAAGAAGAAGTAAAGCTTGGATAGGAAAAACGTAAAATACAGAAGTCCTATGACTTGTAAATATGTCCGGAATTGGTTCCTTCCAGTGGGTTCTTGGTCTCGCTGACTTCAAGGATGAAGCTGCGGACCCTCGCGGTGAGTGTCACAGTTCTTAAAGATGGTGTGTCCGGAGTTTGTTCCTTCAGATGTTCAGATGTGTCCAGTTTCTTCCTTCCGGTGGGTTCGTGGTCTTGCTGACTTCAGGAATGAAGCCGGGGACCCTGGTGGTGAGTGTTACAGCTCCTAAAGGTAGTGTGGACCCAAAGAGTGAGCAGCAGCAAGATTTATTGCGAAGAGCGAAAGAACAAAGCTTCCACAGCATGGAAGGGGACATGAGTGGGTTCCTGCTGCTGGCTGGGGTGGCCAGCTTGTATTCCCTTATTTGGCCCTGCCTTCATCCTGCTGATTGGTCCATTTTGCAGAGAGCTGATTGGTCCATTTAAAGAGTGCTGATTGGTGCATTTACAATCCTTTAACTAGACACAGAGTGCTGATTGGTGCGTTTTTACAGAGTGCTGATTGGTGCGTTTTTACAGGAAGCTGATTGTTGCATTTGCAATCCTCCAGCTAGACAGAAAAGTTCTCCAAGTTCCCAGTTGACCCAGGAATTCCAGCTGGCTTCACCTCTCATAAACACATCCTTATTCAATGAATACAAGAAAGGACAAAAAGAGAGAAATTAGTTTGGAGAGGAAGGTAGAGGCCAGATTATGGAAGGTATAATAAACTATGGTAAGAAATTAGAATGGAAACCCACTGGTGGATTTCTTTTAAGTGAAGTGAATGATACGATTTTTAAAAGATATCTTTATCTAATATGTGGATAGTGGATAGGTAGATGGATGGATAGATAGATTTCTATCTACTATGTGGATAGTGGATATATACATGGATGGATGGATGGATAGATAGATAGATAGACTAGAGGGTAATATAGATTGTGGAGTGAGAGGTGAGAACAGGGAAAATGAGGTAAGGCAGAAAGTATTGAATAATCCAGGAATAAGTAATCATAGTTTTATCTATGATGATAGCCATGTATATGAAGAGAAGTTGGAAGATGTGAGAAATAGTTAAAAGTATAACTACCACAACTTGGCAATAGGTGTATGCAGAGTGTGAAAGAAAGGTAGGAATCAAGACTGAATTGTAGGTTCCTTACTTGATTTATAGATAACTGCCCCTTTAGCTGATATGGAAAAGAATGCAAAGAGTTTGGAGAGAATCCAGTCCTGTTGTGGACCTGTCACGTTTTAGATGTCTGCTCCCTATTTAGGAGGACAAGTCAAGTTGTCAGTTAAGGATGTGAGTCTGGAGGTCAGAGAAGAGTCAAGGCTGATGTTATCAGCATGTGGATGATGTTGGTATTGGAAGCCATAGTTTATTTACTAAGCAAGAACAGATAAACAGAGAAGAGGAAAGAATTCCAAGCCAAGTCTCCAGGAGCTTCATCTTTCAAAATTTGGTAAGAGGAGGAAAAACCAGCAAAAAGAAAGAGAATGGACAATTAGATAAGAAAAACTCAAAGAGTACTGAAAGTTAACAGGAGCGCTCCTTAAGAACAGTATTGTAACTTTTGTTAAAAGAATAAATGTAGAGTTGAGTATAGTTGAGAATTACAAAGAAAATAATAGAAAAAAAAGTAATAAACCTAAGCAGGCAACTACATAATAGGAAATTCACAACTTAGATCTTGACTAAGTGCAAGACAGAATTGTAAGTAGTGTAAGAATTATTTTCCAACATCTACTGCTTACTAATCTTATGGAAGACATAGGAAAGATACTAATTCCACTAGCTAGAGAAAACCTAGGCTAATGCTGTTTGAAAACTGAAAAATATTATTATATACTTATGAATTATGAATGTTGGTTTATTGTCTACTCCTTGTTCAACTCCTTTCTCCTCACTCCTTATGAGAAATCTGCTCAAAGTGGTGAAAGTACAAAAAACAGAACAAGACAACAACAGAGTAGGTAAGTAATCAGATTGTATAATAAAGAAAATAAACTGGAACTACTTGGAATGACTATTGAGGGGAAATGGAAGGATCAGACAAAACCCAAAAAGAGCCCCAAAGGTCTATAAAGAAATAAAATATCAGCCAAGGCATGTTTTTAATGAAAAACAAGAAATTGAAAGCTCAGAACTAACATCAACTAAGGGGCAATCTATGGTAACTAAGAGGTGCTTGATGTATTTTAATTCACATAATTGTCACAACAAATGGTGAAACACATATGATCATCCTTTTGTAAAGAGAAGGCCAAAGCTTAAAAGGTCACACAAATTCTCATAGTTTTATCTATGACGATAGCCATGGATATGTGAGAGTATCCAAGTTTTACAGAGGCAGAGTTGGTACTTGAAATGAATTTGACTTTATTTTTAAACTCCTGTACTTTCTAGTACCCTATGCTAGTGAAAAACAATGAAGTGGCAAACGTTCCAAAGCCAGGGAAAATGTTAAGTAAATCCAACCCTAAGAGGGAACTGGTATAAGGGGAATGATAAGCATGAGAATAATTAATCTTTTGTAAGATTAGGCTGTGAAAAAAGGAGTGAGAAATAGGCCAACAAAATGACAGTAAAGTCGTATATATCTAGCACGCAAGCTATTGAATAAGACAAATAGCCAAATATAACTAAATATAAACTATACTTTTTTTTCAGCTAATCCCTAGAAATAACTTAAAGATGACAATGCAAATGTTCATATATTCTTTGAGCCATTCAGGCAAAAGTCTAATTTAATGGCCTTAAGTTTAGTATTTCCATTCTTCACTTTCACCTGTGTAAACATAATTGTTTTGTTTCTTTGCCAATAATTTTATGGAAAGCTTTTTCTAAAGGGTAAAGCCAAAACTAAAAAAAAAAAAAAAAAAAAAAAAAAAAAAAAAAATCATTGTACACGTAAAACATAATTTTTATTTAACATGTATTTGGCAGCCTGTTTTGTTTGTGAGTCCAAAAAAGGATAGTTCTTTTTAGGGATTTTTTAAATGTGTTACTCCAATATGTTTTCACTGCTCCCCAACAGTCGCAACCACAGCACAGAGCTGGGAAGAGCAGCTGGGTCTATCTTTGGCTTTCATGCACTAATGTGGAAATGGAATTGTCTTTGGGAAGCCTTGCTTGTTAATTGCTAAGATTGAATGTACTTTTGCATCCAAATTCCTTTTCCCTGATCTAGTTATGGAAAAAATGTGCTATCTTGTACTTTACCAGTGGTAAATGGTATGTGTGTTTTGAATTTGATAATTACAGCAATGCTGACATAGCCAATACCCAGCCTAAGCAATTTATAGCAAAGACAATCACTCATGTACATAGGGGATTTAATCTGTTTCCGGAAACTACATAATTGTCTAGTCATATTCAAAAATGTTATAATCAGAAAAGCACCTAACAATTCATTGGTTCTGTTCTCTGCCTTCTGCTTGCCTGAATAATTAAAATATATTGAGTAATAAATTAGGAGCAGTAGGTTGTGGTGGGTAATTACATAGACTCTAGAACATGAATGCCTGAGTTCAAATCTACTTAAATGCCTACCAACTATACTTAATCTCTGTACACCACAGGCTTTTCCTTTGTAAAATGGTATAATGAGGATAAAAATAGTATCTGAACTCCTAGGCTAGCTATAAGAATTAAGTGTAAAATGATTTAGGAGGGTAACTGGCTCTTACAAGTATTAGACTTCTTGTTGTTATTATGTTATTGGTACTGATCTTGGTAGTATGGAAACAAAAAGGATAATAATCAAAATCTCAAGTCATATGTTTACAGTATAGTTGAGGAGATAACTGATTAAATGAACATTTAGCTTATCATATGTGTTTTAAAACATTATTAGATTTGATGGTAAAACAACCAGTTTAGAACGCCTTCTTATTAGACAAATATATACTTTAAACATTGAGTTTAAATTATACTTAAAGTCATAAAAAATTAGAATCAAAAGAAATCTTACAGATCAGAATATTCACTGTATATTTAAAATGGGAAAATTGAGGATCAGATGTTGATACCAGCCCAGGATTATACGGCTATGCACTGATATGATCCAAAGTATAGTAAGTCTGATTTTCATTGCTGGGCTTTTTCCATTGGTCCATGCTGGCTTTACAAATTGAGAACAAGCAGATCAGTGGGAATCAGAGTAGAGCTCTGGAGTACTTCTACAATTCAGCTGGGTGAGGAAGGAAAGGCATTTAGGAAGAAAATCATAAAGACAGGTATGCTACTGTCTCCTCCATTAAAAAAAAAAAGGGACATCATTTGAGGGAAGCAGAGACTTTTCATGGAGACTGAGTGGTTACATAAGTTTCTACACTCATATAACAAATATTTACTAAATATTTCTCTATGATAAGCCTACTGTGTTCTGGGCATGTAATATAAATTGAGGAATAAAAAGCTTTCTGAACTATAGAGAGCTTAAACTGTTGTAGAAGTAGACAAACATAGCTTACAATTGTAATATATAAATAAAGTATATAGAGATGATATAGAATATTAGAAGATGACAAGTGAACATACCATGGAAAAGAAAGGAATCCAATAAGAGGGATTTGGAGAGTAGATGGGCAGGACCCTAAACGGTGCAAAACATATCAGCATAAACCTTATAACAAAGATGATAAACCCATTTCAAACAGATGAGGGAGTTAGCTAAGTGGGTATCTGGGGGAAAAACATTGCAGGCAGAGAGAAAAGCCAAAGCTAAGGACCAAGGGTAGGAGCCCACCTTAAGTGTTTGAAGCACAGCAAAGAGTAAATGTTTCCTGAACAAAAAGTGAACGATGAGAGAGTAGTAACAGAAGAAACATAATGCAGTGAACAGCGCATGTAAGGCTGTGCACACGAAAATCCACCTTGAAAACGCTGACTTTCACTCTTCATGAAATTGGAAGCAACTAAAGTTTTGAGCGTAGAAGTGATATAATCTGTTTCACGTTGTAAAAGGTCATTCTGACTCTGTGTTAAAAGGTAGATTTTCGAATCCAGGAATAGAAACAGAGAGCTGCTAAATCCAGTTGAGAGCTGATTGTGTGGTAGTAGAAGAAGAGTTGAAGTGTCGAGAAGCGGTTGGATTCGGAGTATAAGTTGAAGGCAATTCCCTGATGGACTGGATATGCTGTGTAGGAGAAGGAGAAGAGCCAAGGATTGCTCTTCTAAGAAAGTACAGTGTCAGGAGGTAAAGAAATTACATCAAGGAGAAGATCTGATACTACTAAGATGCAAAAAAAAAAAAAAAATCCACTAGATGTAATAACATTCATAATGACATTGATAAGATAAAGCGGTTTCTATGGAGTGGTAAAGGTGAAACCCGGATAAAGTGGTTTTAATTGAAAACGAGAATAAGCAAGATCAGAGGAATTAGAGACAGACAGTATAACCATTTCGTGTGAGACATTGGACATAAAAGAAATGAGTAGCAGGATGGGAAATTTAGGATTTTTTTTTTTTTTTTTCAGTTAAAGACAGTGTATGCTTGACAATGGAATGATCCAGTAGGTTATACAAAATTATGAGTACTTTTAATCTTTTCTGAATTGAGTACTGTTTAAAGGAAGTATGGATTTTTACCTCAAATTTAAAAACATTTTAAATTTACTTATTTATCATAAGCAATTGTACACACTGATAGATAATATTTGCTGACTTTTAAATCATCTTCTATTTTACATATTAATTTTAGTGCGTTCTAGTCTCTAAGAAATGACAGTCTGTCCTATTTCTCAGGCCAGGCATGGCGGCTCTCGTGACCACTTCTCACAAATTGAAACGAAATGCACATAGCACACCCAAATGGAGAGTTCTGTTTTCAACTGCCACCCCCTAAACGATATTGAACTGAAATCAGCAACTTCTAAAATTATCCTTGTCTCCAAGAAGGTTTCAAACTACTAATCATTGAATGTTTAAAGTACTTGAAGTATAGGTAAATATTTCTCTGAAATGGTTTCTGATAGAAAAAAAAAAAGAGGCTGGGTGTGGTGGCTCAGGCCTGTAATCCCAGCACTTTGGGAGGCGGAGACGGGTGGATCACAAGGTCAGGAGATCGAGACTATCCTGGCTAACACGGTGAAACCCCGTCTCTACTAAAAATACAAAAAATTAGCCGGGCGTGGTGGCGCCTGTAGTCCCAGCTACTCGGAGGCTGAGGCAGGAGAATGGCGGGAACCCGGGAGGCGGAGCTTACAGTGAGCCGACATCGCGCCACTCACTCCAGCCTGGGCGACAGAGCGAAACACCGTCTCAAAAAAAAAAAAAAATGAAAGAAAAACATATAGTTAGATTATGTCTTGGATTCATTATATATTGTTGTAATTAGTCAGGGGCCAGTCAGGAAAGTGGAAACCACCCAGTTATTTTAATAGAGAGAGAAACGGCTAAAAAGACATCGGGAGACTAAAGAGGCTCAATAGGAACACTGGAGCACCACAGCTGCGAAGGTCTGAGTGTTTCTCCCCACCACTCGCCCTCCCTGCCAAAAGCCATGTTGAAACCCTAACCGCCCAGGTGCGAGTATTTGGAGATGAAGACTTTGCAAGGTGATTAGGTATAGAGGGCAAAGCCCTCATGAGTGATCTTAGTGCCCTTATGAAAGAGAGACCTCAGAGATCTCCTTTGAGCCTTCTTCTGCCATGTGAGGACACAGTGAGAAGACAGGTATCCACGAAGAAGTGGTCCCTCACCAGACACTGAACCTACCAGTGCCTTGATCTGGGACTTCTCAGCCTTCCTAACTGTGAGAAATCAGTATCTGTTGTTTATAAGCCACCCCCTCTATGCTATTTTGTTATAGTAGCGCTAATAAACCAAGACAGCAGGTAGCGTAGTTACTGAAGGAACAAAGGGGAAGAGTTTGAACTTTTAGAACATAGACATTTGGAGGAGGCCTCCTGGAGAACCGGTACCCAGACTTCTGCATAACTGATATGAATGTTGGCAGGGATGTAATTAATAGAATGCACTGTTTACAATTAAAGATTGAATGCCCTATAGAAATGGAAGAACAGCTATTGGTAAAGAATATTCATGAGACAATATTGTCCACAATTAAGCATAATATATGACATGTATTATATTTTAACATGAATAACATGTTAATGCTTATATTAGTGTATTCTACAATTTGTATGGGTGATAGTAGATAGTATGTATTATGTAAAACTAAGCCTATGTAGTACTAGTACATGTATTAGTGGGGAAAGGTGCCACTGAGAAGGCAATGTTGCCCAGCTTGTGCCGATACCCTAAGAGATTGGAAGAGGGATGCTGAGGAGCTTAGATCAGACCTCTGAGTACAGGTGCCTGGCATGTGTGCTAATGTATCTCAGAGTGTGGGAAAAAAATCTGGAAATGGTCACCAAATGCTACTGGTACCATTTCGTAGGTGCATGGATTAAAGGACCATTTTTTGTGGCAACACTGGAAAGAATAGGAAATGCAACAGGAGCAAGTCCTTACTTTTTCCTCATGCCTTACAGTCTTCCTCCAGTACTTGTATCATAGAGTCTAATGCAGAGCCGGCTGGTAAAGGAGTAGTGTAAATTTCAGAGCCTCATACCCAGCATCACAAACCAAAATATAGGAGATATGATGAACTGAGAGACGATGGTTTGTTATTCGACTAAAAGTGTCATACATGTGTTTGGTCCATTGAAAGGTTAAAACTCTGTTGAACTGCCACTTTTGGTATGATGCAAATTGATGAACCCAAAACATATTTTAGGATCATTTGTGTGAATTCAGCACCTATGGTATATGTGGGGAATGTACTGAATAAACACAGAAATATATGCTGTGTTCTTACTCTGACATTTAAATAAACCTCACAAAGATTTTCCTTTGTTTGCCAGAGAAAAATCAATGCAAAATTGTCAAATATATTAAAATGGTCTTTGCCCTTCTCCTAGGAATTCTCACCTGACTTTTCTTGCTTTTACTGCATTGCATAAACCCTGTATATGCAGTGTGCTTTAAACCCTTCAACATGCTGTCATTGATGTCATCTCATCTGAGTCTTCAAAGAATTTTGAGAGGCAATGAGAAAAGGTACAGCTCTTTTAGGAGGGCTAATACAAGGATGTGTCAGGGATATGGTAGAGAAGATTTTTGTATTTGGGACAGATGACCTTTACAGTTCTTCCCCAAACTTGAGCTTTAATAACTGGACTGACCATGGATATGTCCTCATCATATTCTGTACCAAAAATGAAAGTAATTATGGCATCTTCCTAGAGGAGATTGTTATTTTCACCTTCACACTAGTATGGTTACAAGCATATGTCACCTTTGATCTCACACAACCCTGGTGCCCTATATAGAGAATCACAAGAAAAGAAAATACTTGTGCTGTTTTACCCCCATATCCACACTTGTGCTTCATTCAAATTCCAGAAAGGTCAGAAAGCCTAAACCCACCTGGCTTCACTCTCCATTTGTCTCCAGGCATGGCTTTTTGATGCCCTGGCAGTAGCCCAAGAAAACAGAATATTTTCAAGAAACTCAACAGGAGTGACCTTCAATTGTTGCTTCATTGGCATATATTTCTTGGTAACCAAGGAAGGCGCTCCATGACACCCTCCAGGTCCCCAAAATGTACTGAATGCATGATGCCAGAAAGATTCGCATTAGAGCACTATTTCTTTCCATGGTGAGAATGGGGTATTGACCTCTGTTGAAATGCAAATATTTCTGAAAGAAATTCCACATCTTCTTCCCCAAGACCCAATTTTGATGTGAATGTTGTGTGAGAAGTGATCAGGAGGAAGAGGTTACCGAAAAGAGAGGCAAAGAAGATAGCCTGAATGGAAACAAATATAACTGTTTTTGCAAAGGCCAGTTCCTGCCCATAAATGTGCTTTTTCAGAACAGTTGTCAAGTTTCTTTTCATTCACCAGGGTTGAGGCACTTCCTCAAAGACACTCTTCTGTAGTCAAGACTCACCTTTATTTCCATTAATGAACTCTGCTCATTTCCTTTAACACCTATTTTAATAGTGTGCAATGGTATTGTATTTTTTTGTTTGTTTCTTGTTTATCTCTAGCACTAATATAAACTTTTTGGGAATTAGGCTTCCACATCCCTCGTTTGTCATTGTTTTTCAAGATCCTAGCCCATTGCCTGGCACAGATATATGTGCTTAATGCACTTGGCTAGATGGATGAACAAATGAATAAGGAGTATGAATAAGTTTCATATGGTTTTTATTCCACCCAGATTCTGATGTACCATATTTATCAGAAATGATATAATAAATTATTAAACTTTAATTCAAATTTTTATATTCTTATTGATGTTTTTATTATCAGTAATTCAATTAGTAGGACATAGTGGAATATCATATTGATTTTTAAGGGATTTAATAATTTCACATGAAATCAGTAATAACAAAAACAATTTATATGCTTTTCCTGTTCTAAAGAAGTCATAAAAACACTCAGCTAAATGACAGTTTAATAAGGTGAAGTTTCATTTGCAAACCTCTCATTTCTTTGTGTTCACACTGACATTGTCTTCTGTTTCCCTGTTTCCCCAGTGACTTCTTATCTTTAGTTTAAAATGGAAAAGTGATTAAACATGTCAAAACAAATAACTCTGCATTTTAGGTTTTCAAGTAAATTAAAATTTCGTGGACCTCTTGAAAACATTCATATGGAAATATCTAATAATAACTACATGATCTGCTAATGGAGTAAGTTTCCACCAAGCTTAAAAAACACCTTTAATGTTTTTATAAAGCCATTTTGAATGACAGCTGAAAAAAATTAAGTCAGTTCATTCCTAATAACACTATTTATGATAATAGTTCTTCAGTGGCTTTATTCTTTCTGCACCATGGATTACATGCACAACAGGAACACATACTGACTGTATTTATGAAAAGGAACTACTTTTTTCACACTGCTAAGTTAAATCACATCTTATTCAGCTGACCTGAGATTCAGCACAATTAACCTATTCATTAGTTGCAAATAAGATGGAACATCAAGTGATGGTTTAATGCAAGCATTAGCACATCTGAAAAATAAGTGTAGGTGTTTGGGTCTCAGAGTGATTTTTCTTCAATATCATAAAGCACTCGAAATGCCTAAATCTAAAGCAAAAGCTGAATGATGGAGTTTTCTGTCTCTATCATTTTCCCTTCCTGTATGTGCCAGAATGAATTACGTTCTTGTTGGGCAACTACTAGAGGCCATGCACCGAGCAATGCACTTAGAAGATAAAGAGAGGAATAAAACAGGCTCCCTGAGCAGAAAGAGTTTATTCTCTAAAGGAGAAAACAGATCTCAAACAAAAAATTACAATACAGTGTAATAAAATCCATAAAAATGATGTATAAAAGTTGTTTTATGTATAAAGGAAAGAGTAACTTGCTTCCCTGAGGATTCGGTGGCTGTTTGACAGAGGAAGTAACATTTGATCTGAGAAAAAAAGGAAAGGTCAGGATTCCTGATTTGGGCAAGCGAATGAGTCACTCTAAACAGGCAAAGGGAACAGCATTGACGAGGTATGAAACCGCACAACATCTTCGGGCAACTTTATAGGTTTCTGGAGCATGTGGGCCATAAGGAAAAAGAGCAGAAAGGGCTTACAGGAATTCAAATTGGGAAGTCGTGTGTATCTTTTAGGGGATTCAGATTTTATTCTATGGGGAGCTATTAGAAGTATATGGGTAAGAGAATCATAGGATCAAATTTGCATTTCAGAAATACGATTATTCTGGCATTCTTTAACTTTTATGTTTCTAATTTTTAAAAGATATATGCATTATTAACATATCTACACCTGACATTAGAGTTGAACTAAAATAAAATTAGGTGAATCAAGTATTTAGAAAGTCAGATATACCTATTTATCTTTGATGTCCAGATATTGTTTGATTTGGATGCAATCTTTTAAGAAATAACTTTTAAAAACATATAACCAACTCTATTCATTTTTAAATACAGATTAAATATATCAGTCTTCATATTAATATTTTAAATATGCAGAACAAGATAAAGTATGCTCATCTCGCTTTAGTCAACCATATTTTCTGAAGGCCAGAATCAGTGCATGGTCTACAAATAATTTTTCCATACTTATGAATTCTCTTATGTAATATGACTTACCCAGGTACACAAATAAATTCCAATTAATGGTGTATCAAATAGACTGTCATCATTTTCAGTCATCTAACACTATGGTCACGCTTCACAACTCACAATATATGAGGAGAGCATATCACTGCCTCTGAAACTGATAAATATTCATATAAAGTACAGAAACCTGAATAAAGAAATTGGTATATCTATTGCCTCTCTATGAATCATACTTCTTTATATGATATTAATCAAAGCTTTTTGGTACAAAAGCTGCAAAACAGGAGTGACATAAATTATCCGATGGTTTTGGTTACCTGGTTGAGAAAATATAATTAGTAAGAACCTAGAAACATAAAAGGTTTGCTTGGATAAGTTTAACATTGTTTTTAACTATGCAGCCACTGAACCACTGTGACTGACAAATTGGTTTGTCAATATCACAAGCAATTGTAAAGCGAGATAGCTGTTTTCTTAAATACTATCATAAAACTGGGAAGTGTTTCCAGGATAGTTTCAGTTGATGTAAAAATAAATATTCAATATACACAACCATACATGATGTTAGTGGATGCTTATCAATTATTATATCCAGGCCATTTATTTCATTTATGTTCATGTTCTTAGGAACCAAATTTGTTTATCAAATTTTGAAAATATGGAATAAAATGCCCCAGTTAACCTCTTGCTCTGAGGATAATAATGTTGCTGGGAGTTTATAATGGCAGAAGTTTTATCCAGATGACAAACCAGATTGCTGGGTGCCTTTGTCACTGTCAGTATTTTATTTTTTATTATTAGAGGTTTATTTTAATTACAACCCCCTCGTTTTGTTAATTAAGCATATGTTTATTAAACACTAGCAGCCTTATTGCATACAATATGCCCATTATAGGAATTTAGAGATTTCAAACCTAATAAAGTTCAGCATTTAATAAACAAGATATAAAATTGCAATATGATGTATTAAGTACTGTCTGCATATGTATGTATTTAGAGGCAACTGAATCTTAAAGGGGAGATTGTTTACTTATTTTTGTTGTTGTTGTTGAGGACTTAATGTTTAAGCTAAAATATGTGGAAGCATAAAGGAATTAAAGAGGCAAAGTAATGCCAGTAATGGGGACAGAATGCTCAAATGCACAGAGATAATTTCATACTCAGAAGCCTAAGAGAAGAAGAAAGAAGCAATGAATCTGTTGAGTAACTAGAGAGACTGATCCTAAAGATTTTTGCTTGCTTACTAAATCAATTTGGATTATTTCCTAAAAGTACTGGGAAACTATTGAAATATTTTGCAAATAACACAGATTTTTAGCTGCAACAGTAGAAATGGCCAGAAAGGGACATTCAAGAGACAACGAACAGGTAAGTGTGAAAGAACGTAGTGACCAATTGCAAAGGGTGGGTAAGCAGGTAAAGTGGAGATAATGAGGGCTCCCTAGTTTAAGACTTGGGTTACTTGGTAAGTGATGTTGATGATAATATTAGAGATATAAAGTATAGAAAAAGAAAACTATATGGTGATGATGAATTCTGCTTAAGACATGCAATATGTGAAGTACCAGTTGGATAGCCCTACTCAGATTTGCAATAAGCATAATTTGGAGAATGTGGGATAGGGATAAGTGAACCTCATCTTGTGAGGGTGTTTTATATCCTGGGTACTGTTGTTCACTTTGCCTATCCTTTGAGCACATATGTGTATATTAAAAATATATATATATATTTATTAATATTATTACATATATATTATATGTAATTAAGGAATATGTATCTATTTACAACTATATACTTGGAGCCAAGTATAGTGGCTGGCAGTCAGCAGGAACTCAACACTAATATGTTGAATGTATTTGGGGATCCACCCAATGGTTTTCCCTAAGAAGGATTTTGCTGAGTGTCATGGCACAAGTTGTTTTGATTCCAACTTAAAAGAGCTGACTCACGATTCAGTATTCTCATAGTACACACGGGCATCTTCACTGAAGTATTTGCTAACCTCTTTACTAGAACCTCTGTTCAGAGTTTGAAGAGGTTACTTTTGCTTCACTCAAACTTGAAATCTTTTCCTGTGAATCTACCCATTCTAGCATATCCTTTCTTACCTATGATGGTACAGATTTTATCCCAGCAGAATCTTGTAAGTTTATATGATGAGTATTCATTCCTTTTTCATCAACAGGAACTCTAATGCTGTTTCCATTTTTGTGACCAATCTGCTTTGACCTCCTTTCTGCTCCAGAACAAAAGGAGAGCACAGGAAGGGTGCATATTTTATCATAATGCTTCTTCAAGGCCTTGAAATTGCATATTGCCTCCTATATGCCACCAGGGCATATACTATGAATGGAATCTTTACTCTTAAACAGATCAACAACAAAAACCATACCCAGTGTCCTATTCCCTTAAGGTAAAAGGCATCCTTGGCAATCCCTCAACCTGCTTTTTGCATACTCACAAATATTCTATCTCTCAGTACTAGAGATTAATCAATATTCTACTCTGAGGCATGTGGGAACACCCATTTATAGAAGGTCTACTGAATGGTCCATCAGTATTCTTATGTAGGTTAGTGTTTGTGTGACTCCATATATCACTGCTTAAAATTTAATCTTAAGATTATCTGCAGAGCACATTTAGTAAAAGAAAAATAGCAATTTGTCTTTTAACTATTGTTATGAATAATATTGTACAGTACAAATTAAAAAAGAAAAAACTGTTTTCATAAGCTAATAGTTGTTCTTGCCTCTGATCTGTTAATAGTCAATCCATCATTAATGGCAAAGGCAGTTCAGCATTCCTCTCTATGTATTGCACATGGGTGTAGACAGCTATTAACTTCGAAACCGAAAATGTCTTCTGTGGATTTAATTATGCTGAAAATATTTGTTTATAATAGTCCTTTTACACAGCATTTACTGTCCACTTTACTTTTTTGTTCCCACCCAGAAATCAAACCACAGCATTTAGGTTGGATGGCATGTTAGGTTTGGGAGCTGTTGTAATAGTTAACCAGCACCCTCAAAGCATTACTCAGTTTCAGCACATCTAGAAGCATAAGCATCAGTAATTCTGGCTAATGTATGTCAGCTGAATTAAGTAAGCATAAAAACATGCATGACATTTAGGAAAAGAAGAGCCACCCACTCTCTTACTTAAGTATATATATTAATAATGTTTCTCAGCAATCATGTTACACATGCACAGTGACTTCTAGCAATGGAGCCTTGCTTCTCGCTCATGGGTTTTCACATCGCCTGGGGTTGTGTTCACATCTGCTCCATGTGCACTTCATCCTGGGACTGGTGGCTTCTCCAGGAGTGCTCTTCTCATGGCGATGATAAACTTGCAGTGCCCTAGGCCCGATCTCACAAGTGTAAGCCTTTGTCATGAAAACTAGGAAAGGGTGAAGGAAAGCCAGGGAAATGAAACTCAGACTGTAGAAGCATCACACCCTAGGCTGTTATATCTGCAAGAACCGGGAAAGTTAAGGAGAGTCTCAGTGTAGTTAATGGTGGCAAGAAGCAGAATGGAGAGGACCGTGCGTCTCATGTCATAAAACTCAGAAAGGAATGGATGGCTAGGCTCTGTATACCCTAGAACATAAAGTATAACAAAACAATTTTTAAAAAAAAGAAGAACAACAACAATATCTTAACTGTTACCTCCTTAAATGGTCTGAAAAATTGGAAACCAGTCTATTAAATAGGAATAAATAACACAGCACCAATTACTAGTAACTTAAAATATGTGGCATATCTTTTTAGTGTGCTTTTCTTTAAATTGTTTCCGTGGATTTAAAATATTTCGAACTACTTTAGTGAGTTTTATTATTCTTTTCTTCAAGTTCCTTACCCAATTTCTCCTTCTAAATGGTTCTTTAATCTCTTACCTCCTATGATTAGGGAACAACTTCAACCTTAGGAAATCCTCCTTATTTTTCTGACAAAATTCTTTAGGTCTTATCTTGCCATGCAATTTTTATATGGCTATCTTATTATTCCAATTAAAATTTAACTTTCTCTAAGTCAGGCAATGTGTGACATCCTCTATGGTATCTAGAAGAGAGCTCACAAGTTAGGTGTGAAGAAATTTCTATAAATAAGTATGTACAATACCAATGAAATTCGTGAGCCTCTGGGATTTGTAAATTGGACATCTCAAATGGCAGAACAGAGTAGATGGCTTACACCCCCTTTTCCCATTTTCTACATTTTCTATTTTTGAACAAAAATCATCTTAGTTTTTCCCAGCATCAGACATTCAATTGTAAAAGATTGAATTTACAAAAAAATGAGATTCATTCTAAAACTCAAGATAAAGCAAAATTCAAGGAGAAAATGAAAATCTGTTCTACCATAAATCCCTCCACAACTAGAGAGATACATATTGACTTCTTTGGTAGCAGAGGCTTACGTGACGGGTGTTTATGCCTGAACTGTTCCACAGATAAATGGAAGACTTTATTCTCAAGTGATCCTGGCATACTCATGTGGAAAAAGTAAAAACATAATTGAAAGAACGTTATTTCGTTTTCCTATTTTGGTAAGTTAAGAAACAAAGGGAACTGTTCGTAACTATTTCTTGTATTTTGAAAGCCAGGTGTGACAGTTGACATTATTTAATAGGACTGAGTTTATAAAGCAGGCCCAATAGAGGCTGCTTATTCATTGTGAGACATCGTGCCTGCAGCTGCCTCCAGGTAAATGGTGACTTGTCTTACAATGCATAAGCCAGGTAGTTAGGCTCTGCGCCAAGCAGGACTCGAAAAAACTTATAGAAAGCACATGGTTCCCATTCAAATGTGCTTTTATTTTTTAAAAAGTACTAAAATAATTATTACATTTATTCTTTTTATGTTTTATTTTTAATTGACACATAACAATTGTTCATATTTATGGAGTACACTGTGAACCATAAGAGACAGTTAACGTAAGGAGGAATATATTTAAATAAATGCAATATTTAGGTCTCATGGATGTTTAGAATTGTAAGAGACATTTAAGGTTGCTTAGGTAACACTCTTCATTTTAAATATTAGACTGTGGAAGTCAAGACGGATTAAGAGGTTAGTTTTTCTCAGTTTAAACTTTCTTTCCTTCCCCTTGTTGCAGATGCTAAATGTGCACCTTTTGAATTGAGGGGAGATCACATAAACTGGCTACCATTGTCCCCTCCATGACTTTTGTTCTGTTTAGTGCTCCAGGCTGGATCCATTCTGCTATTTTAAAGATCTCAAATAAGACCCAGTGCTTGAGAAGAAAATTTGATGTTTTAGAAATCGTTTTCATTTCTTTTGATGGGAAAATAATTTCTTTATAGACTTAATTGCATTACCTGAAACGCTTGTCAAAGAATGAGTGAATCTTACAAGACAATTACTTGACTTAGCTAGTCCAAGGAAATCTATTGAGTTGGACTCTCAATCTACATATTATTTGAAAGCTTGAACAAAACATCTTGATATAGATTGCTATTTAAAAAGTACTGGTTAAGTCCAGCATCCTTCTATCAAAACTGTGGGATTTAAAATCCAAAAGTATTTTTTGATGTTTTTCTTTATGGCCATTCTTGCAGGAGTAAGGTGGTATTGCACTGTGGTTTTGCTTTGCACTTCCCTGAGCATTAGTGATGTTGAGCATTTTTTCACGTATTTGTTGGCCATTTGCATATTTTCTTTTGAGAATTGTCTATTCATACCCTTATTCTATTTTTTGATGGGATTGTTGGTTTTTTTTTCTTGCTAATTTGTTTGAGTTCCTTGTAGAGTCTGGATATCAGTCCTTTCTCAGATGTATAGATTGTGAAGATTTTCTCCCAGTTTGTGGGTTGTCTGTTTACTCTGCTGACTGTTCTTTTGCTGTGCAGTTAAATCCCACCTATTTATCTTTGTTTTTGTTGCATTTGCTTTTGGGTTCTTGGCCATGAAGTCTTTGCCTAAGCCAAAGTCTAGAAGGGTTTTTCTGATGTTATCTTCTAGAATTTTTATAGTTTCAGGTTTTAGATTTAAGTCCTTGATTCATCTTGAGTCGATTTTTGTATAAGGTGAGAAATGAGGATTCAGTTTAATTCTTCTAGATGTGGCTTGCCAATTATCCAGCACCATTTGTTGAATAGGGTGTCCTTTCCCAACTTGATGTTTTTGTTTGCTTTGTTGAAGATCGGTTGGCTTTAAGTATTTGAGTTTATTTCTGAGTTCTCTGTTTTGTTCCACTGGTCTATATGCCTGTTTTTATACCAGTACCATGCTGTTTAAAAAATTCAAAAATAATAGATGTTGGCACGGTTGTGGTGAAAAGGGAACACTTGTACACTGCTGGTGGGACTGTAAACTAGTACAACCACTATGGAAAATAGTGTGGAGATTCCTTAAAGAACTAAAAGTAGAACTACCCTTTGATCCAGCAGTCCTACTACTGTGTATCTACCCAGAGGGAAAGAAGTTATTACATGAAAAAGATACTTGGACACACAGGTTTATAGCAACAAGATTTGCAATTGCAAAAATATGGAACCAGCCCAAATGACCATCAATCAATGAGTGTATAAAGAAATTATGGGATAGATAGATAGAATGGAATGGAATATACACTCAGCCGTGAAAAGGAATGAATTAATGACGTTCACGGCAATCTGGATGGAACTGGAGACTGTTATAAGTGAAGTATATAAGGAATGGAAAACCAAACATCATATGTTCTCATGCATAATTTGGAGCTAAGTTATGAGGATACAAGGGCATAAGAATGATACAATGGACTCTGGGGACTCTGGAAGAAGGATGGGAGGGGGGTGAGGGATCAAAGACTACAAATTGGGTTCAGTATATACTGCTCGGGTGATGGGTGCACCAAAATCTCACAAATCACCACTAAAGAACTTACTCGTGTAACCAAATACCAGCTGTTCCCCAAAAACCTATGGAAATAAAAAAATGTTGAGATAATAAAATAAAACAAAATCTAAAAGTAAAATTGTTTGCCCAGTTTTTAAACAAACACAGTAGTAGTTTCGTTATATCTAGAATTACCCCATCACTATAAGGCTGCTTCGTTTTTTAAATATCTTTTCCTCTGACCAACCCTGGCAAAAATCAGATGGAACCTGACATTTTCCTTTCTCAACTATGCTCATCCATGCAGCTTTGACATCTACATGAATGGTTAATATCATTGATTTTTGTTATTCCTATATCTATTATGCTCTCACATGCAAGGATCTTCATTTTCTTTGCCAGGATTCCCAGAAAGATGCTCTCTTTAATATTAACTGGTCAGTTTTGGTAATGGAGTTGATTTTTCTCTAACGTTTATAATCACTGTAAATTTCTTGACAAGATGCTATTATAACACTGACTGTTGCCACTGAGAGAAGAATCTGCAGTACTAAGACATTTCTGCTGAAAGTAACTACAGCTTTGAAAAATCCTTCCTCTGGCTTGCTAGGAAGCTCATTGGAGACCCTAACTTGGAGTTTGTTGCCATGCCTGCCCCTGCCCCACTGGAGGTTGTCATGGACCCAGCTTTGACAGAGCAGTATGAGCATGACTTAGAGGTTGCTCAGACAACTGCTCTGCTCTCCCAGATGAGGATGATGATGACCTGTGAGACTGAAGCTGGAGACCAGCATCAGAAGTCTAGTTTTATATGCAGCCGTCCTGTGATGTCAGCGGTGCAGTGTGTGGGCCACCTTATTATCATCTAGCTAAGTGGGACATGTGCTTCATCTGTGGGATGCTGAGGGAGATGAGCAGGCTTCAGAGTGAATGTGGAAGTTTGGAAAATACCTTCATTGTTTGGACCTGCATATTGAGCTGTTTTGGAATGCAGTTGATTCCTTCTTGAGTTTCAAATGTAAGACTGCTGCAATCACATTCCTGAATTCAGGGGTGAGAGCTTGTTACTGCCATTTCCACTCCTTTCCATTTAGAATCAGAATAAAGTTGTATTTCAAATATCTTTTAAAAAATATATGTATTTTATGTGTGTGTATATATACGTATGTATATATAGTATATGTATAAATTTATATGCATATATGTACATAAATGTATAGAAACAGTAGATGTATAAATATATGATACATATATGTATAAATATATCTATGACATGAGATAATATATTATGTATATAAATAATATATTTATATGTTTAATGTCATGTATATATTTATACATATAATGTATAAATACATATATATTAATGTCTACATTTGACATTACATATGCATGCCACTTGAAAATTTGTGTATATAAAATATATATGTAAAAACTCAATTCAAAGATATGTTTCCAGTGATGTGTGTGTAATGTCAAATGTAGGCATTAAAAATGATTTTTGAGAATTACTGATGTTATTTTAAGAGCTTGGTATGTCAGAGATTTTCAGATGGAAGCAGTTGCTATAGTAAATATGGATTTTCTCCTAATTAATTCAGACATTAAAGAGTTACTAATTGCCTACTTTTTTCCTAAATTGCCTCTGGAATATAAATATTTATAATCTTCATAATATTCCCATCTGATAAAGGTTAGGTTTCATTTCACTTTGTTTCTAAAACATCTGAGCATTTTCAGCTCTAACTGCAAAAGAACAAAACTCATGTGAAGATTTAAAATATTGTAATAGATTATATTGGAATTCCATTCCCATTGTATTGATGTTCCTTTTTCATTGTTATCATATTAGGAATGTTAAATTTATACATGTTCTGTACTTAAAGATAAGTTTTAGAAGTATCTTTTCCCTAATTGTTATTGAGAAATTAATTTCAATGCACTTTTCATCTTTCCAACAGACTACTGCAAACAAATTATAAGCTAGAAATTTAGTTTATTACCTTTCCTAAAGCTCTTCTATAAATATTGACTCCAGCAAGGGAAAAAGCAAAAGTATAGTAGGCATTCTGTATCATATATGACATATATAATACTGAATAGGCTATACCATCAATAAGACAAATCAGTGCCTTCGTAAGACCAAATGAGTATATCAGTCTCAGATTAAACAATGGAAAACACATCAATCAAATGGCATTTTCACCCTTTCAAATAACTCCACTAAATATGTAATACTCAAGCACACTAATAAAATAAAAATATATGTGTTACTCTTCTGTATATATCTGTAAATTGGGCTCCATACACTACTTTTTCCATTTATGTATACAACTCTAATGAAACCATCTTGGCTTAAGAGAACTAATAGATCTGAGGTGGTAAAACCTTTATTATTGAATCACAGAACTTTGCCTAAATGCAAAGTTCTAGCTTCAAGTTAAAAAAAAAGTATAAATATTTCAACATTTAATTCAGATACAGCAGGTACAAGCACAGGTTTGTTAAAATGGAAAATACTGCATGATGCTGAAGATTGCAGTATGGATCCTGTCACCTAGGTAGTGAGCATTGTACCCGATAGGTAGTTTCTCAGTCAACGCCCTCCCTCTTTCCCCTTTCTAGTACTCTGCAGTGTCTACTGTTCCCATGTTTATATGTTAATGTGTGTTCAGTGTTTAGCTCTTACTTATAAGTGAGAACATGCAGTATTTGGTTTTCTTTTCCTGTGTTAATTCTCTTAGGATAATGGCCTCTAGCTCCATCCATATTTCTGTAAAGGTCACAATTTCATTAAGGAAGGAGGGAAGGAAGGAGGGAAGGAAGGAGGGAAGGAAGGGAGGGAGGGAGGAAGGGAGGGAGGGAGGGAGGGAAGAAAATCTAGAGGAATGGATAAATTCGTGGAAGCCCACAATCTCCCAAGACTGACCCAGGAAGAAATTCAAACCCTGAATAGACCAATATCAACTTGTAAAACTGAATCAGTAATAAAGTTTGGGTCTTTCTTTAAATTGCTATTTTGTTTTTCAGCTCTTAAATGATATTACTGGATTGCTTGGTTTCCTTGAATTGAGTTTCAACGTTCCCTTGGATCTTGATGTGCTTTCTTGCCATCCAGTCTCTGAATTTGCTCTGTCTGTCATTTTATTAACAGTTATTTAAGATTGCTTAAGAACCATTGCTGAGGAGGTAGTGGGCTCATTTCGGGGTAAGGAGGCACTCTGGCTTCTTGAATTTCCAGAGTTCCTGTGCTGATTCTTTCTCATCTTGGCGGGTCACTGGTCCTGTGACTGTGGCAGAAATTGAATATAGTCAGTTGACTTCATTTCTGGACATTTTCAGAAGGCCACGCAAGACTCTGTGCAGGGGTTTTTGTTTGCTGTTGAATTCTTGTCCTTGGCTTCCCAAGGCGGGTGAATTGATTTCTGGTGTTGTAGTTTGGGATGCAGTCTGTAGATGGTGCTTGAGAGCAATGGGTGGTAGATGGATACTCAGCCCTGGGGACTGCGTATCCTCACGTGTGCAGCTGTGCTCTGACGTGGGAGGGGGAGAGGGGTAACCCCCTCACCAGTTCCGCTAACAGGCCTTAGGAAGCTGCCACTGATCACCGGCACTGTGCTGTGGTTTTGTTTGTTTGTTAGTTGTTTCTGGCTGCGGGCTTCCCTCGGGCAGGTGTTGGGCAGGGGAATAGACCACACCCTTACTAGGCCAGCTCAGTGGAAGGAGGCATTCCAGGTCCCACACCAGCCTGTGAGTCTGTGCATCTCACCCTTCTCAGTTTTCTGAGAGTGTGGGCTCCTCTCCCACTCAAGTTGCGAGCACAGATCCCAGCTCAGCACTCCTGAGGCATAGGATACAACCCTGCAGCGCCAGGACCTGCTTCTGGCTCCCTCCTCTGGACTGGGTTGGGTTCTGGGTGTGCTGCGATCTGAGGGGCCGCAGGCTTCCAGAACACACTCCAGTGGAACACAGCACCCAGGCTGGGCAGCAGAGGCTTCCTTGTGCACCTGCTCCTGCGGGGCAGCCAGGCAGGAGCCCTGGGAGGGGCTGACAGGCAGGTAGGGCTGCAGGACAGATGTGCCCCACTGCCATGGGGAAGTTCGCCCTGCTGTCTCCCAGTCTGGGACTTTTCTGGGGCCAGCGCCTCTCAGAGGGAGACGGGGAGCCCTGAGAGATGAGTGCCTATAGCTGGGCTCTGTCAGAGCTGTTCACGTACACATGTCCCCAGCTCCATGTCTGCTGAATCCCCGCCTCTGTCAAATCTCCCTGGAGATGCCCCTGCCAGCTCAAACATCCATTGGGGTTGTGGGGTTCCCTACAGCTAGGATCCCAGAAATCTGCATGACAGTGGGCTGTCCCCCAGGCTCTTCACTCACCCCTACCCCAGGAGCCATTTGAGGCCCAGAATCAGCTCTAGCATTCAGGCACCTCCCACAGGACTCCAGCCTCCTCTCTTCAGCCTTTGCATCTGTGTCTTTCCTTCATCCACATTCAGTATTTTCTCTCTGAAGATCTATTTCAGTTACAGTGGTTTGGTGGTAGCAGCCCTTCCTGGCTGCCTCTAGTTGGCCATCTTAAAACTCCTCTCCTGAAAAGAAAATGTCATGGAAACGTGAGGAGAACAAATACCTGCAAAGAAATCAGAACAGTGCCGTGGCGCCATTCAGTGTGAACTATACAAAATACCAAAAAGTGAAGCTACCTGTAACAGAGTAGAATCTGTTGATTCACCAAATGGTACAGAGGTCAGTTTGCTCGCTCCCAACTGGCAAATTCAGTTTATAGGTACAGTGTTTCAGTGGGACTTAAATCATGTGGTTGGTTCAGTTTTGTTATGAGGATCATGAAACATCTCTGTAATAACTTCATTTCTGCCTTCTCTAAACATACATGTGGTATATGTCAGGCAAATTATCTTACATATTTAAGAAACCAAATCAGAAGTTTTGAGCTTGGAATAATTCATGTTAGCTAACCAGTTTCTGATTAAAATAGCATCAGGAAACTGAGTCAGACATTTTAATTTTTCATTTGCCATTCCCTGTAAATTGGGTATCACATCATGATCATGAAACTTACCAGTGAAATATGTTCCATGGAAAAAAGGAGAATACCTGCAATTAAATAACTCAAAATGCCATTCATTTAAAACACATTTATTATATGCCCACAATTTTCAAGATACTATGCTAGACACTGTCGGGAACACAGAGATGATTAACATGGTGTTTCTGCCCTCTCTGGATATGATCTTCACTAATACTGCTTCGTTGTAATTTCCACTTTTATTACCTTTCTTAATGATGATATTCTCAGTTGGTGATTTTGAAGATAAGCAGATTTCTCGATGACTATTTAATGCATACCAATAATAGCTTTATTTTTGTTATGTCTCGGTAAAGAAACAAAGGTTTATTTTTTTCCTTGACATTTATAGCATCCTATGTATCTGTGTTCCACGAAAGGTTACCTAAATCACATTTATTCCAAATGGGCAATATTTAACTTTAAAAATGTCAAAGGAAGGGTACAATTCTCTGTGGGGAAATATCGAATTGATTGACTGAATGATAATTATGGAATAATGAATTATGCATTCTCTTTTCATTTCAAATATTGATTAATATATTGATTCTAAAACTCATTTAATCTGTTGTTCAGTAGAATCATTGCCATATACTCACTTACCTTTTAATTTTGATGTTAATAATTAATTGAATCAAATATTTTTTCAGAGTCATTTGTAACTTCACGGTTATAATTTCTCAATTCATGTTAATGTAAGCTTTGTAAGATATGCCATTGTTCAGGTAATTATGCATAATTAGGCACAAAGAGAAAATAGTTACCTACCTTTGAAAGAAAGCCAGCAAGATTTTTCAGTTGAAAAATTCTGAGTGAAAAATAGAATTAGTAAGATGTCTTGGAGCGAACCTCAAGGATCTCAAATGAAAGATGAGCTCAGGACGTTTTGTAATTTAATGCTGGACTCATATGCATGAGTTCCTTGCAGGAACTACTCCCACTCCTAGTCTTGACTACAAGGGCAGGCGAGATAATATCTGCAATGGCATATCTTACAAAGCTTACATTAACATGAATTGAGAAATTATAACCATGAAGTTACAAATGACTCTGAAAAAATATTTGATTCAATTAATTATTAACATCAAAATAAAAAGGTAAGTGAGTATGTGGCAATGATTCTACTGAACAACAGATTAAGTGAGTTTTAGAATCAATATATTAATCAATATTTGAAATGAAAAGAAAATGCATAATTCATTATTCCATAATTATTCAGTCAATCAATTCAATATTACCCCACAGAGAATTGGTATATCTAAACTCTGCTTCTTTAAGTGTTATCACTTACCACAAAATATCCTAATATAACTGTCACAGAAAGACAAATCAAGAAGAAAGGAAAGAAGAATACATATTGAATGTCAGCATTAATACACATGCTACAATTTGCTGTAATATTTAACTCTATACTTTATGGCAACCAAGATATACAAGGAAACACAACATTTACATAGACCTTATCAAAAATAAAGAACCATATCTGAAGAAATAAATGTGTCTTGGCTATATTAAAATCTGCACTTTCTCACTTGAGTCCTCACACAGGGAAATGGGCATTATTCCCAAGAACTGTAATAACATATTTGAAAACTGATTCCTTAAATCTGATGACAAATGTTTAGAACTACCATTTACATAAGCCAAGTCCTACTATTTTTTTTTTTTTTAACAAATCCTCTCTCCTGTCTCTTCCGGATGCTATTGTCATTTTAAATTTCCTAATTCGGGATCTCCCAACTTCCCAAAAAGTATTCATGAAGTACCTAAGAAACAATTTGAAACTTATAGTGAAATCCAGAACTAGTACTGACTTGGAATCCATTGTATGGAGGGAACGTTATTACCCATAAAGCAGATGAGATTAGATTTATATAAACAAATGGGGATCACTGGGATGCTGCTCCCAGAAGGAGACCTGGCTGGCTGGCACAGACACCTGTTAGTAAAAGAAAAACACTTTGTGTATTTCTTCTACTGACCCCCACTTCAGAAATGCTCGGTCTGTATAAACTGTACAACTAGACAGGCATTCCCCTGGTGGATGCTGAATTTCTGAAGTAGCCAGAGTGGTTTCTCTACTCCCAAATAAAACTTTCTTCCGAATTTCATTCAGAGATGACAATAATGAGGAAGTGAGGTGGGGTGGTGACGTCACAAGTGGAACATTGCATCTCGGGAAGCAAGGGTACTCCGCGCATGCTGCTGCTAACTGCAGTGGCACCTGGGGTGGTTCTGATAGCCGTAAACCCTGTCACAGGATTGGGGAGTGAGTATACATGGAGAAAATTTATTTTGAGTACAGTTTCATAACCAGAAAATGATAGAGAATCACATAAAACACCCTATTATTCAAGAGCATCAATAGCAAGCATAGGGAACTGACTATGCCTAAAGCAGAGACAGGTCCTCTATACTCTCCTCCCTCTGAACTATGTCCTCACAAATGTCCCGACAGCACCACAAACCCAGCACACCACAGTTCATCATGATAGCCTCCTTTTTCATATCAATAGCAGCATCATACTATAGTTTTTCTGTCTCAAAAACTGAACTTCTTAAAACTTTCATTTTCTTCCCAATATCTGATTACTTGTCAACTCCCTCTCAAACTCCATTGCATATGTAATTGTCTTTTCCCATGGCCACCATAATCCAAGTTCTGATTACCTTTTAATAAAATGAATGAATTAGCTTCAACAATGCAGTTTCTTATCCAGTATCCATTCTTTCAATCCATCCTAAATTGGACACACCCGTAGTAGTTTCAAAGCACAGATCACATCGTGGCACTCCCGCTTATGATTTTCAATACTTCTCCAGTGCAAATACTGGGAAATCAAAACTGAGAGCCAGGCAACACCCAACAGATATTGTCTCTCAATCCTTATATTCCCATGAAGAAAGGGTATACGTAATAAGAGAGAAAGGAACCATGACTTAGAAACTCTATAAAATATAATCCACATAGATTATACATATGCTCATAGTGATATTACTACACTGACTGTACAGTGCTTTCTAGAATTTTAGACTCTGGGCCATTTTGGCAAAATAAGGAGCCCGTAGATTGCTTATGCCATTGAAAAAAAAAAAAAGAATGTGAAAGACGTTATTTTTGTGATACATCAAGAGAGAATATGATAATGAATATTGTATTTTTGGTCATGATGGAAATAAAAATAGACAAACACTATATACAGTGTAAACCTTTGGGGTACTCCTTTGTCACACTGGGAACATGGTAAAATATGTAATTTTTTCATAGATAGATCACACTATAAGATGCAATAATAATGGAAACTGTCATAGTTCCCTGAAATTCAAGTTGAAATACTATTGACATCTATCAATCAACCATACTGCTGACTCCATCACAATGAGGAAACGTCTCAGGGATTATTAATGGAGTAAAATTCACTATATACAGAAAAAAGACAGATAAAAACATGTATATGCCCAGACTTTATTTGAAAGGAGGGCATGTAGGGAAGGGTAGACTAACAGCTGAACTTCATTAGCCATTTACAGAAAAGTTAAATATTATATCTAGGATCCATTTGTCTTAAATCACCCAGATTGAACTGAATCTTCCAAGATTAAGGACTTCATCTAATCAATTTTACCTAATTGAAATATGAGGCCCTTCTGCTTTTTTTTTTTACTCCCATATCCCCTCTATCCTTTAAATTATTTTTCGTTTAAACCATTCAGCAGTTTAAACCATTCTAGACTACTCTGGCCTGAAGTACTTTATCAGAAATCTTTACATTTTAGCTTAAATATTCATTTAATAATGAGCAATTCATCTTCTATTAAATGCCACTTGTCAATTTTTGTTTCAAACTATATGTACATTTCTTGTTAGGCATAATTTTACACACTTATCAATTGGTCTCCCTTCCAATACACAGAATCTGCCGTTCCCTCCCAGTGAAACCACCATGAGGTGAAAAATAGTGTTGAAGAAGGAAGAGGGGCACAGAGAAAGAAAGAACTTCACACACCTATTTAAAGATGGCCCTGAGGTCCTCCCACAGCATCGCAGGGATGAGTTCATGAGGCAGGATGCAGCCACAATACCCCTTACCTCCCCATGACTTCTCTGAGCTTCCTTGTGTGGGAGTAGAAGGCTGATGGAATGATTAGCCTTTCCTGGTATCTGTTCATCACGGTTCTCAGCAGATCCAACTGCAGAAAATGTCTCCAGCAGTTAGGAACAAGAAAGCAAGCTCTCTAACTGCTCTGTAATCAGCATAATTTGCAAACCTTTATCAAATTTCCCCCTTCTTTTCACAAAGTAATCAGGATGACATGATGAACAGCTGGACCAATGATTAGTCAAACATATCCTAATATCGGATACTGGCAGTTACCTGGAGTAAAGAAGGACATTTTGTATGTCCTTACTTTAGACGAGATCCTTAAAGCTTTTTGTGTGGCTTGTCTGAGTATTTAGTAGAAGTTCTGTACTCGTATGGATGGCTAGACCTGAAAGGAACCTCTCACCTGCAGGGTAATGATTCGGTTTAATGAGGACCTTTTGGAAGTTACTTGGCTCTAAGGTCAGAAAGCCTACCTGAGATCAAGACATAATCGAATAGGAATTGAAGATCCATTTGCCTCATCAATTGGAAAATAAGCATTTTTTGAAATAGATAATTAAATGTGGTTCCTTCAATGCTATGGATTAAGTTAGTATGATAGTTTTAATATACATTTCAAACAGTTTCCCTCTTATTCTGTCATCAGTCATTGCAATTAATTTAATCAACCTTTAAACAGACATTTACCAAGAATTTATGATAATTTAGATATTGTGCTAGGTGGATGTTCAATGACTTTTTCTTCTTAAGTCAAAATATTTAAATTCTTCAGAATAGAAAATGTGTAATACGTGCTGCATATTATATGCCTTTTTCCTCTTTCCCAGTCTGCCTTTTACTAGTTTTGTGAAATAAACAAGATAGATTATATCTTATATACATATGTATAATATACTTTCTTAGAATCATATTCTGTCATCTTTTCACCTCAATCTATCTCTTCCCGTGTCATTTTACTCCTTTATAAAGACCATATCTTCTTTAATTCTGCTGAGGGAAACAACTTAACAATTATTTTGATGTGGTTTGGCTCTGTGTCTCCACCCAAATCTCGCCTTGAATTGTAACGATCCCCACATGTTAAGGGCGGAACCAGGCGGAGACAGTTAAATGATGGGGGGGAGGTTCCCCCATGATGGTCTCCTGATAGTAAGTTCTCACGAGATCAGATGGTTTTATCTGATTCAGCTTCCCCTCTTTGATTGGCCCTGTGAAGAGGTGCCTTTCACCGTGATTCTAAGTTTTCTGAGGCCTCCGCAGCCATGCAGAACTGTGAGTCCATTAAACCTCTTTTCTTTATAAATTACTCATTCTCAGGTATTGCTTCCTAGCAGCATGAGAACAGACTAATACATACTTCTAGCATCTGTAGTCAGTGATTTCTGGATATATACTCTTCTTCTAACACTTTAAGATAATATTCCTTTCTCTTCATTAAAAAATAGGTATGCAACCTCATATTTTTCTCTTCAAACCAAAATATCGGGGAAACTGCATAGACTTGGTGTTTGTTGGTAGGACGCATTGCTTTCTGCTTGCAGTATGTGAAGCCCATTCAAGGTTGAGGGAGATTCAGTTTCAGCACATTGGTAGGTTAATTCACATAACTCTTACTCCAATTTCTAATATCTGAAAGCAATTATGTAGCACAACCCTAAATGGGTAATTGAGGTGGGATTTTTTGCCTCTGCTCGTATCCACCATACTTATAAAAATTGAAAATACCTTATGTCTAGACTATATAATCCTGATCACCCACCTGACTATAATACTTAAATGTAGAGAATCCACTAATTTCTAGCGTACCCCTCAACTCTGTCTGTGGAAGGCAGAATAATGCCCCCCCCCCCCCCCACCATGAAGATATCCATATCCTAACTCCAAGAACCTGTGAATGTGTTGCCTTGCATGGCCAAAGGGACTTTGCAAATGTGCTTAAGATTACGGACCTTGAGATGGAGAGATTATTGGGTTTATCCAGGTGGGCTGAGTGTCATCACATGGGTCCTTCAAAACGGAGTCCTTTTCCAATCTGCGGTCGGAAAATGATAGGTCAAAGGAAGGAGGGAGACGAAATCTGAAGTGTGAGAAGGACTCAGTCTATTGTTGCTGGTTTGAAGACAGAAAAAGGTGGCCAAGAGCTAAGGAATGTGGACCCCATTTAGAAGGTGGAAAAGGCAAGGAAACACTCCAGAAAGGAACATAGTCCTGCCAACACTGGGTTTTAGTCCAGTCTGAATTTTGCCGGACCTCTGACCTACAAACGTGCGAGATAATGAATGTGTGTGGTTTTAAGCCACTAATTTTGTGGTAGTTTTTGACAGCAGTAGTAGAAAACTAATGCATCCAAAATAACATTCTGGCATTTAAGTGTCTGAATGGATACTTAAAGATATAGAAAAAAATGATACAACATCACTCTGCCCCTCTTACCCAAATACTGTCCATGTCCTAGGAATGGCTATCCTGATTTTCTCATTAGGGCAGCGTCCAGGTCTCTGAAACATGGAGGAGAAAGTAATGCAAGAATAAATTGTCTTTGACTATTTTTAAGCTAAGAGAGCTGCTCTGTTTTATGACAAAGTAGAGGAATTTTTAATTTCTTGATGTAGGTTATGTTTGACCTTTAGTTTGAAAAAAAAAACTCCATGAATAAGGCAGTAGTTATCATTTTTAATTTTTTAATCACTGTTTGTTAGCATATTCCATCTGACTTGGCACATTCATTGCTGGAAGAGGACTCTGTTAGGATTAAGGACTCCAGATAAAGCAGGGGTCTTTCATTTTCATTGATCAGGGTGCTGGAGTTCAGGGACCAGCTGAGCACTCATCCCAACTGCAGTGCTGTGGCCTTGTGACTGTCATCTGACCTTTCTGAGACTCCATATCCTTACTTATTAACTAACAGTACTCTGTTAAGTGCCCTCTTAAGATTCTTAGATTTCTATGCCCATAATTCCAATAAATCCATTAATTCTTTCAACAATTATATAGTGAACAATCATATATTAAAGTTGGAATAACACCAAAGGTTCTTCAGTTTTAAGAAACAAAATATTAAGTCTAGAAGTTTAGTTGGATATCGTGGTATATGCAATAAAGAAAAGCAAAGAGGATGTTATGCCCAAGATTATTGAAAGTGGTTAGGGAAGTCCTCTCTGAGGAGATAATATTATAATGGAACAAGCCTACAGAATTATAAGCACCCAGTCTTGCAAACATTGGAGGAAGAAAACTCTAGGCAAAAAGGAGGCCAAACACAAAGGTTTTGAAATAATATTATCTACCAGATTCTAGGAACCAATGGCTCACCTGTACACCCAGGCTTGGCATGTGAGTAACAGTAATATTATTATAAACTTAAAGTGAAACCAGTTGACCCATTTTGTTACCTTTTACAGATAAAATTCACCGAAAGGGTAGGTAATTGGTCTTATCAAAATCAGTTTATTTACAAATATTAAGGATGGAAGAGTGGGCACAGGATATGAGAGCATATATAAAGTAGTTGGTAACTCAGTAAACAATGGAGTCGAAGCCAGACAAGGAGGGAGATAAACAGAGGAAAACTCCAGTGGTTTTGAGAAGGAGGATAGATTCAAAACAAAAACTTTAAAGGGTAATAATGATAGTTTTATGGGTAACAGAGTAAGTGATCTGGAGGATGAGAGGCAGTTTTGAAAATGAAATATTTGAAATGAAGATGCAAGATGTGCTGCTGCTCCAGGTTAGACAAAAGTGAATTGAGTCCATAGGAACAGGTGTCAGGGATAGAGGATGTGGTTGTTTGAAGGGCGGGTATCAGGATCTGAGAAGCCAAACTTGATTTTGCAAAGGGTGACCTATTAAAGAATATCCAGGAACAGGCCTGGAGTAGTCCTGAAAGAGGGAGGCAGGTGCCATGGACTAAGGGACCAGGAAGGTGCACACAATCTCACAAGACTCCAGCGTCCGTGACCCATGTTCATTTCCTTGAAGAAATCATCTTCTTCCTTAATTTTTTCCCAATATACAGTTCGAGACTTTCTGATTCTGTTTTTATAAATACAGTGCCCTAGAGATTTTTATTATCTGGTGATCTGACCCTTTTTGAGTGACTAATCAAAAAGCACATGACAATATGCACATTTTATAATTTTGGAATTACTCTTCCTATTTACATATACTTTGGAGTATATCGCAACTCTAATTTAGTACATTTTGTTATTAGATACCAAAAAATCATGAGTTCATACTACAGTACCTCTGCTGCCCCATTTCCAACTAAAAATAGAATTACCAACTTAAAATAGAAGAAACAAGCCATCACTTCAATAGATACATAAATATAGTTGATAAAATTTAACACCTGTACCAGAAAAAACATTTAGTAAACTAGAAACAGAGCTTTACCTTAATAAGAGCAGCCATTAAAAAAATTCATAGTAAATACCTTTGCATATATTAATAGTTTCATTTAAAATTAAATATGTGACAAGAATGCCTACTGAAGTTACTTTCATTCAGTTTTTAATTAGAGATCCAAGCCAGTGTACTTGTACGCTGTACTGATTGAAATGACAATCAAATTAGTGGAATAAAAATGGGAAAAAAAGAAAATAAACTGTCATTATTTGCTGATCATAAAATTATTTACATAGGAAGCTACTAAAGAACACAGAGAAAACATAAAAATAGTGGATCAGCAAAATGGTTAATATAAAATTAATATATAGTAGCCAACTGCATTTCTATAACAAACACTTAGAACACAAAATTAAAAATAAATTATAGCTTAGAATACTATCAGTAACTATTTTCAAAATATTTTGAAAAGGAAATAACAGGGAATATTCACAAGTGGGAATAGTATATGCATAGGACAATGAGGGCACAATTTGAATTAAGTCACTATAAGCCAAGAAGCATTATGATAGAGCCGACTTTAGGAAGATTAACCTGGAAGCTGAGTAAAATAGTTTGAACTGAGGGGACAACATGTGGCCCAGAGAGACCATAAGGCGGAGATCCGGGAAAACACATCTCCAAACGGAACAGAGGCAGAGTGAACGGACTGGACAGGAGAGAATTTGACCTAACACCTTTCTTAGGGAAGGTGGATCTCAGTGCATATTTTCAAGATTAGAATTCACATAGATATAATATTTTACTAGAAAACATTTTCTCATGTCTAAAACATTTTAAAGCAAAATTACTTAAAATCTTTGGTAAGTTTTAAAAGTTTAGATAATGTAAATGTTTATATATTTTTAAAAACTAAAGTAAATATTACTTTTAATACTTGTAAACTTTCATAACCTATCACTGATATTTACTAAAGAAGAGAGTTTAACAACACTGAGAAATATTCCAACAGAAAAGTGAACTATTTTGTTTTTAAGCAGGTAAAGTACAAGAAGTTTGATGGAGGACATTTTACTTAATTAAAAACTTCATCAAAATGCTCTTTTCACTATCTGAGTTGTCAGAATTTCTAGAAGACTTTCATATTAAGTCCTTTCAAAAATATTATAAAATATCTGGAGGCAGTTCTTTATAGAAGAATTTAAAGTTGCATGTCAAATGTAGCTTTTCTTTTTTAAATGACTGAAGTCGTATATGGTCAACAGTAACTTCAGGCTGGCTGCAGTGGTTCACGCCTGTGATGCCAGCACTTTGGGAGGCCAAGGTGGGTGGATCACTAGGTCAGGAGTTCGAGACCATCCTGACCAACATGGTGAAACCCCATCCATACCAAAAATACAAAAAATAGCTGGGCAGCGTGGCATGGGGCTGTAATCCCAGCTACTCAGGAGGCTGAGGCAGGAGAACTGCTTGAATCCAGGAAGCAGAGGTTGCAGTGATCTGAGACCACGCCACTCTACTCCAGTCTGGGCAACAGAGTGAGACTCCAACTCAAAAAAAAAAAAAAAAAAAAAAAAAAGTAACTGCCACATTAAACAAGAGAAATAAAAACAAAAGCAAAGTTCTTTGTCTAAGCAAAGCCTGTTAACTCTAATTAACTAGCTTTGCACAGCTGTGATAGTACAGACCATTAATTAATAATAATAAAACAATCAATATTAACCTGTTTTTTCTTGATAAATGTTTTTTGGGGTCTTTGTGTTAATTTTTTTTTATTACTGTTTTAATAAATTTTATTATAGATGCTGGAGTAATTACATTACCTAAAAATAAGATATAGTCATGCAGCACATTACTTTGAAGAGAAAAATATCTGTAACTTTATTAACCCTACACTAAGCACATTAGTTTCATTTTTGAACCTTGGTATTTGATTTGCAATCCTTTCCAAATATTTAAATTTCCATATTTACTCACTATTTTTTACTAAACTCTACTCATTGCCCTAGATTGAAACTTAAGTATCTTCTTTTAAAAAACTCTTTTATGTGGCTATAGCACAGAATTAGGAAGTTTGCTAATCTTGAACCTTGCTTTCTTAAATGGTATTTTTGTTCATTCTGTTCCTAAACTTTATTTTTTTAATATTTCTCTGCTTTACAATTTAGTAATCCATTTTTACTGGAGCTTCATACTCCATTTTGTATATCATATAATGGGAATAGTTTTAATGCTTGTGAAGACAGCATATATTCAGTACACAAAGATAAAAATACTTTAATCATCTTCATACTTATTAGAAATATTTATATTATTCAGTCAGTAACTGTGACTATTGAACTTATCTCCCAAGGATATTATAAAAATAAATGTTATAAGAGATAAAGAAATTTTGAAAGTCGTAAATGATTCATCACTGGAATTTCTTGAATGTTGTAAGAGTTTATGTTAGTGTGTCATCTAGCCATGGTTACTCTAACTGGCTAGCAGCTTAGAACAAGCTTGAATAAAGTTCAAGCTCTGACAGTGGATGACTGCCAATGGTTAAAAAAAAAAAAAGAAAAGAAAGAAAAGAAAAAAAGGAAACATTAAGCTACTTCTAATCTAAATTAAAATACAAAAAAATCTTTAAAATCTACTTCTATTTTATGTCAAAATTGTATCTCAGATACTCTAATTTGTAAGTCATCAATTCTGTTTTGAAAACTGGACAGAAATAGTTACTGGCTAGCAGCTAAATAAAGAGATTAATCATAAATCAGCACTATCTTTAAGCAGCTCACAGTCTACTAAAGCCTAATTAAGATTTATAGTTAGAAAGTTAAATTATACAGCAAATCTCAGGCTTGGAGGAGTCCTTTACACCATCTCGTCCAACCACTCCATGACACAGATGGCCAATCTGGACTTCATTTTCATTAGTTGCCTTTTCAGCATGCCAGAGCTACTCATTGGCATATTCAGCCACTTTGTTAAATAAGTGTTTTGCTTTTTCTTTTTTTATACAAATTGAGTAAAAAATTAAAATGTAAAAAATTAATGTGAAAGCAATAATCCCCTATTCCCTAGTTTTCTTAGTCTGAAGCTTGGAGAAAAGGCATCAATATCATGGACTTGGGATTGGTCACTGTTGAGTTCTGTGACCCTCCTCTGTCACAGACTGACCCTGGGGATAGGCTCCATGGTCTCAGAATGGAGATCACTACCTGAGCTGGAGGAGGGGAATGCTACCTCTGCCTGTTAAAATTGTTGCCACCTCCCATTGTGGCTGAAACATGGTACTTGCCCAATAAAGTGGTGCCAACTATAATTTTTATTTCTATATCAAGCTAAACACAAAGTAAATAATCTGGCAGTAGTGATCAGTGATTCATTGTATTTACTAAACATTAAGAAGAATTTGTAGGTCTTTAAAAAGTCACAGGGATGTCATCTATTGCAATAAATTAAAATAGGATATTAAATTACCCACTAAATTATTATTAGAAGAAAGAGTGACTATATTTCCCAAATGTGTATTGATAAGCCTGAGTTCCTGTAAAATGGTCTCGGGAAGCTTTGCTTTCATAGCATCTACATTCTTCACCTGAAATACAAATACTATGTGTTCAAAGACACAGAGGAAATATTTCACTTTGAAACTGAAATAGGGATTGGGGAGAAGTGTTTCTCTGGAGGGACTGGATCGCTCCTAAGGCTGTGCAGCTTGTGGGTTTTCTAATGCCTGAGCTCTTTACCATTTAAGTCGTTGGATTTGGATTTTCTCTTGCTTTAAATCAGAATTATTTTATCTGAGATAGACAGAAAAATTCTCAAAATTGAGATAAAGTTTCATCTGATTCATTAAGAGAGTATACAGAACACTTGTATACTTATATACCCTTGCAGACTCTTGTATAAACTATGGCGAAGGATTCTTTAAGACAGAGGCCAGGTAAAGAACAAAATGACTGAACCAGACTGAAAACACAGCCCACCCCAGGGATGGGGAATAGTAGCAGTGCAGAATTCCAATCATCTCCCGGCTTGTAGAAATTCAAATTAAGATAGCAATAAGTACACTAAACAGTAATTGTGAGTCAGCACATTAATTGGGGAGGAAATGAGGGAAGGAAAAGGGAAAAAGAGAAATGGAAAGGAGAAGAAAGAAGGGGATGGGAGGAAAGAAAGAAGGGATCACAATGTACTTAAATGTTCAAAACAAACCAAAAATTTTAAAGAACATGTTTGGAAAATTCAACACTTCTAAATGCTCAAAACAATTTACAATGGAAATGTAAAATGCTTGGCACCAAGTGATCCATATCTACTGCAAATCAAAGCTAAAACATTGGTACTATTGGGAAAACATTGGTAATGCCACCCATGTAAATACTGTCTATATGAAATAACAATAATATCTAACACATAGGGGAGGAAAAAGCCACTTAAATGGTCTAAAGTATTGGACAAAAATACCCTGTAAACCAGGAAGACGTCTAAAATTGTTTACGTGGGGAACGTTATCAGCTAAAACACTTATATTACAAAAGGAAGGCTAAAAATTAATTATACAAATATTAATCTTAAAAGTAAAAAACAAGCCAAAAAACCAAGGAAAATAGAAAGAAGTAATATAAATAAGAACATTAAATAAATGTTAATAAAAAGACCAAAGCAAATTATTTCATAAGACCAATTGGTATAATCAATATATTCATTAATAGTCATAACATCTTTAGATAATTATTTAGCATTATCAAATAAAGTTGAACATGCATGTAATCTACAAATCAGCAACTCTACTTTTAGGTGTATATACTAGAGAAATTCTTGGATGGAGGCACAGAAAATTTGTATGAATATGTTCATATTAACATTCTCCATAATAATAAAACCTGGAAGAAACCAAACTGTTTATATCATTATACTATCAATAGTAGAATGCTAAATAAATTATGGAATAATCAAATTATATAATATCACTCAGTGTTAAGATTGAATTAACCGCAACTACATGCAGAAATAGAGATGAATCTTAGAAATCTAGAAATCTAATGTTGAGCAACAACTTTAAAAAAACAAAATTCAGAATACTAGGAACACTAGGACACTATTTTTATAAAACTCAAATAAGTATAAAACAAAACAATATGCAATGATATGGTCTGGCCGTGTCCCCACCCAAATCTTATCTTGAACTGTGGCTCCCATAATTCCCATGTGTCAAGGGAGGGACCGGGTGGGAGGTAATTGAATCATGGGGAGGGGTTTTTTTGCGTGCTGTTCTTGTGACAGTGAATAAATCTCATGAGATCTGATGGCTTTATGGGGGAGAGTTTCCCTGCACAAACCCCCTCCTTTTTTTTTTTTTTTGTCTGCTGCCATGTAAGACGTGACTTTGCTTCTCTTCTGCCTTCCACCATGATTGTGAGAACTCACCAGCCATATGGAACTGTGAGTCCATCAAACCTCTTTCCTGTATAAATTACCCAGTCTCTGGTTCTTTATTAGCAGTGTGAGAACAGACTAATACATGCATATGTTGAAACTACATTTTGAAAGGGAAGAGAGGGAAAATATTACATTTCAGAATAGTTATTCTGGGTGAAAGTGAAGAAGATGGGAAGGGAAGGAGACACTGGGAGCATCAATCTTAATGCTTATACTAAATTCTCCTGTTGGGTCACAGACTCAAGAGGACTTGTTTAACTGGTATGCTATATAATCTAATTATTAATATATAGATTCTTTTGTATCATGTATTACATAATAGAATATTTTTAAAGGCATAGAAGATCTTTTCTGTTATGTGTCTCATATAAATTATCTCATTTACTTTGAAGCAAACTTTTGAGACATTTATTATTGCCCTCATTTTAAAGGTGAGGAAGCTGAGGTTTAGAGAAGCCAAGAAACACAGTTCTTGAGAGACATAGCTAGAGTTCAGGTCTGTACTGTAGCTCCAAAGCCCCTTCCTTTAACCATTATTCTGTCTTTCTCCATTTGGACCCTTTATAGAGGGAAGAGCACAGCACTGACCCCTGTTCTCATTGGAGTAGAAAGTGCCGAGAGAGCTATGTAAAAAGTACACACTGGACAGTGGAAAATTTTCACAGAAATATTGACACATAAACTTAGGCAAACAGAAGGTAGAAAAGATGTGTCACCACCGAAAACTGTCCGCGTAGAGATATGGAGAGAACCAAGGACCTGGAGGATGTGAGCATAGTGGGCCTTCTGGCATGGCAGAAGCAGAGGAAAGTGAAAGCAGGAACAGCAGTGCAAAGGATAGAAATGCAGGTTTCGTTCCAGTGAAGAAGGCACTTGATCTTTTCGGGCTGACTGGTGGGTCTTAAACTGTAGTGCGTATTGTTATCACCTGGCTTACTTGTTAAACTGCAGGTTGCTGGGCCCCGTTCTCAAAATTTCTGACTCAATAATTATGAGTGGAGCCTAAACATTTCCCGTCTAGCAAATGCTCAGGTGGAAATCACTTTGAAAAGCAGAGCTTTAGGGCTGGCATATAAGGAGGATTGCTTTCAGAATGTCAGTGATGGTGAAGCTGTGGGGAATGGGCTGGGGAGAAAGAATAGACACGGAGAGTATGATTAAGCTGCTGCAGGAGTTCAGGTAGGTCTGAAACAGTGGTGGTGGAGATGGAGAGAGAGTGCTGTGGCTGAGGAATGTCTGAAGTCTATGAACATAAAGTAGTAAGGCAAGAGTTGGAGGCATAAAGATAGAGAGGCTCCCAAGTTCCTGCCAGAGGTACTGAGTGAAGAGTAGACCCAATGCGGGGACAACAGAGAATCAACTCAGGTGCCCATCAACGGTAGACCGGATAAAGAAAATAGGGTCTACAAACACCATGGAATACTAGGTAGCCATAAAATGAGCAGAATTATGTCCTTTGAAGCAACATGGATGCAGCTGGAGGCCATTATGCTAAGTGAACTAATCTAGAAACAGAAAACAAAATACTACATGTTCCCACTTATAAGTGGGAACTAAACATTGGGGACATAAATATTGGAAAAATAGACACTGGGGACTGCTACAGCAGAAAGAGGGATTGAGGCAAGGGCTGAAAAACTGCCTATTGGATACTCTGCTCACTACCAGTCATACCCCATACCTTAGCATCACACTATATACCTTTGTAAAAACCTGCACATGTACACCCTGATGCTAAAATAAAATTTGGAAAAGAAAAATTATAAAATAAAAAGGCCAGTTGTGTTGGCTCACACCTGTAATCCCAACATTTTGGGAGGCCAAGGTGGATGGATCATTTGAGCTCAGGAGTCCGAGATCAGCCTGGGCCACATGGTGAAACCCTGTGTCTACCAAAAATATAAAATATTAGCCAGGCATGGTGGTGCACACCTGCAGTCCCACCTAATTGGAGGGCTGAGGTAGGAGGACCATTTGAGCCCAGGAGGTGGAGGTTGCAGTGAGCTGAGATTGTGCCACTGCACTCCAGCCTGGGTGACCAAGTGAGACCTCATCTCAAATAAAATAAATAAATAAATAAATAAATAAATAAATAAAGTGGGAGAAAAAAGAAAAGAACAAGCAAATACTCTTTCCCTCCGAGAGGGCACTGGAGAGAGGATATACAATAGTAACTTTTAGGAGAGATTCATAAAAAAATAGGGTGTGAATTGTCTCCTTGGAAACAAGAGTTTAACATAAACAACATGGGTTTTAGAATAAACGGTTGTACTCCATAGCTTATATTGACCCCCAGGTGACTGTATATAAGTTAATCTATGTAAGAACTAATTTTCCGGTTGTTTATGAGAAACCTTTTTCCCAGAAATGTAGGCTCACTAGGTGTAGAGCAGGTATAAGGGACATTCATCACTGCCTCTAGGCCTCCAAAGGCCTTGTAGAAAATTGAAGGGAAGACCTGGGGCTAAAGAGAACAGTCCAGGAGTTTCTCTCCACTCCGGGTATAACATACCAGGCGGATGGTGATGGGGAAGGGAAGATGGAATCATTACCATGGTCTAAGGATCTTCAAAAACCAAAGTCCTTTGTGAGTTCACAGGAAGACCATCTGCAGAGAACAGAGCCATGTCCTGTTGCCATGGGGTGTTTCTTCCTTATGAAGCCACATTGACTTATTCTTGGGTTTTGCCAAGTTTAGTCTGGCAAATGGGCTCAGTTGCTCAGATACATAGAAAACACTCATACTTCAGAACTTGGCTTCCCAAGTTCAAGGGGCTTACAACTGTTTTTCAAAGATATTGGTGAAACCAAGCACATCTTATATAACAAGTGTTAGACATATTCAAACTACTGTGTTTTAATCTTCATGCATCAGTTTTTATATCTAATGCTGACAATGTATAACTCTTTTAGTGCTTGTGACTGAAGAACAGGAACTTGGTTACAAAGAGAAGTTTCTGTGTTAGATGGTAATGGAAGGGGAAGTGGGTGGTGGTGGTGTCCTGAGAATGTCTGCACGGAGGGTATTGACCAGGGATTTTCCTACCAAGACAATGACCTGGGATAAATTATTTAACTTCCTCAGACTGTGTTCTCATTTATACAAACTGAGATGATGCCTATATTGCAATGTTACATATTAAGAATTGAATTTTTTGGAATCTAAAGTCAACTTGCTTAGTATCCAGCATATTCTAAATAGAATATGGATATTATTTTCCTTCCCGATGTATCTTGTGTTGGAAAGGAAAAGGACTAATTAAATGAGAAAAAAATTAAAATCATGTGTTTTGGGAAAGCTTTGCTTTTTTTTTTTTCTCTCAAATTTCAAAAAGGTAATTTGTTGATCTTGGACTGAGAATAGAGTTGAAATGGTGCATGAAAGCAATACTGGAGAGCTCACTATGGATGGAAAAGGACTAGTGACAACGATTGCAGACCCAGCTGAGATTGGCCAACATCAATTTGTAATGGAATCAGTCATTGTTTCTGCCCACTCCCCAGAGAATTGGTTAGCTTCCTGTAGTAGAGTTGAATAAAGCATAGGATGGATGATTGCATTTTACCAGGCTTAGAGACTGACACACCATGTGCAAAAAAAGATCTGGAAGATGAGGGAATCTAGAGTCCTAGTGAGTGTATCCTCTCAGCCATATACCAGGTAGTTAGGCTGGGTGAGGAGGAAAAATCTGGGAGGATCAGGAAGGACCTGGAGACCACAGAGCACAGAACAACCTCCGAGTGTAAAGATTCAGAAGCGTTGATTTCATTGGTGGTTGATGTCTATGTGTTTTTCCTTTTCTCTCATTTTGTTTTTAAATGAGAAAGTTTGAGTTGTGGTCATATAAATGGACTCCCAAGAAGGGAGTGACTAAAAGATCTTGGGAGTTGAAACCAGGAAGTAGAATGTTGACCTGAGAGAAACTGGGTCCTTGTGGCATGGGCTCAAGGCAGAGCTGATGGTGGGGTGGGAGAAAAAGGCCTTGAAAATGAATAACCTTCACTGGGGAGGGTTTTGAGGGAAGCAGTATAATAGCATTCAGAAAAGGGCTCATTTCATTCAGTTAATGCTTGGAGCAGAGGTACATGTCCCAAGGAAAATGCTGAGAATGCAGAGGAGTGTTCACCTTTGAAACAGGCTCTAGGAGGCCAGGGTTTAGGGGTTTGCAGATGTGAGTGGGCAGGAATGGGCAAGACCAAGGACAGCACGATATGGGTGAAGGAAACGTGGAGAGTCCAGAAAACAGCAGCCAGTTGAGAAGTTCAAAGCCGGTCAAGGAGGATATTTTGATACTATTCACAAGGTACTTCACATGCACACATGATATTTTGTGGTAGGTAATAGTAAGGACATAATATTGATAGAAGAGGGAGAGCTATGACATTGACTATCCCCAAGTAGCCAGCAAGAATTATACGATGAATTATCCTCTCGTATCCCTGAGAGAAAGCACCAGGTTGGGCTTCTGTAAATGCAAAATACAGGATGAAATAAAGGTTCAGTCTGACAGTGGAAGTTTTTGGGTTGTTTTCTTCGGTTGTCCCTCACAGTAGAAAGTAAAGAGAAGGAGGAAGTAGTTCAAGGTGCAAAGATATTTTGAAGTGGAGAAGGAATAAGTCCGTGGGAGCCATATGCAGTTAGCTAATCTGGATGAGAGCAAAAGCACACTGAAATATGCAGTAGGGTTTGCATCACGGGAATAAAGAAGAATAATTTGATGTGAGTGATATGAGCTAGGGAAATAATTTATAAATGGAAAAAATGTGAATAATTTTAGAGATTATTCCTTTTATAAATTGTGTTAATATACACTTCTTGTTTGGGGGATAGCATCACAAAATTACCAGAAGCATTGTTTTGTTTTGCCAATTAAAGGAATCCAAATAACTCCAAAATGATTAATTACCACCTTCTGTAAACCCTCAAGTGATCTCATTTGTACAGAGTTCCCTGCAGTTGTAAAGAAAACAGAACACTTGACAGCTTGTCAGGTACCTATATTCTTTTTTCCTTTTATTTATTTATTTTTTTACTGTTACATGTCATTTTCCATAGATGCTATATGAAATTTCTCTCCTAAGCAAAATAAATAACTATTTTAAGAATTAGAAAATCTAAAGGACAAAATTTTATATTGTAAAATTATACATAGTATTTTATTTTGCTGGCATAAATGCAAATAATCATCTTACAGAAAAACATGTTTTGACTTCTTTCCACACTACATCTACAGGGCAAATAACATTACAAGTCCTCAGTACTTTCTAACTGATATATGGAAATAGTGCAGAAAATCACATGTAGAGTTACACATATTACGCTTGTAATACTGATTACCTACAGTGTACAGATAGGGTACTATTCTATCCTCAGAACTCTGCTGAGGAAGTATCAGGAAACATAACAGTTACTGCACAACTAAGTGGTGATGTGTACTAACATTAATATATTGTTTATATATAAATAACTCTCTACATATCTCTATAAATACACACATCTGTATGCATACATTTATTACTATCAATTGATATACCACGAAAGGTTTGATTAATCATTTTGAGAAATACATTTAAAAAATGAAACAAAATTTTTAATCTTCTCCTTACTCTGACTTCCAATCTTTGCTCACATTAACACCACTTTTTGGATATCTTTACCTTCCAGGGGTATTTGTATCCCAAATGTATTCAGTCCATTGTCTGGCATGTCATCTATCACATATAGAGTTGCAAGAAGCTCTTCCAGGATCCTAGCATAAAAAGAACATTCTCCTCATGACCATTTCACTGCCCTTCAGAAAAACAAGAGGCAGAATTCATCTTCCTCGTCATGTTGTGGTATAATTAAATTTAAAGGAGTCACTACTTATGTATTTTTTTCACTTTAAGTTGTCTGGAGTAAGTTTTGGAGAAGCTTGCAAGATAGTATCAAAACTTGTTTTCTTAATGTGTTCAGAAATCAAAAGAGAAATATCAATATTGTTTTTAGTTTTCTTGTGTTACTGGAACCATGTCACAGAACGAGAGTTTCTCTGGGAATAAGGTGTATTGCAATATTCTGACTACGAGAATATCAGAGTAAGAAATTTTTATCAATTGTTCTTTGGGTCATTGTCACACATCATCTGCATATAATTTCCATAGCAGTGAACAGAGAATGTGACATTAGCTTCGCAATGGTGTTGTCTTGAGGGCTGGATATACTGATACGCATTCTAGTCATGGCAATTCCTGGAGAAAAAAAAAATTAATTATAATCATTTTGCATAAATCACCATGAACAAGGAGGTACTCATCACCTTGTCAGTTAGTTTGCAACATTCAGTTGGCTGGCAAACTGGAGATTTTATGAAGCATTAAACTATGTCACTGTTAGCCAGATTAAACTCACTGTAACATTATACTTACATAAAGTGCTTTGTGAAGGAAATACGAAAAATGTTAACTGAACCGATCTTAGAAGACAGAAAAATGATTGTGATATAATGCTTGGGTTGAATATTGTCACTTTCCTGGTGTAAGCCCATTATGGTTTCCAAAGGACTATATTCAAACAAGAAAAAAATCAGGACTCTAACTTGGAAGATTTAAAGATATATATATTAGATGAAATACTCTAAATGAGAAAGAAAGAAAAAGAAGAAGAGAAGGGGCTGTAAAATGACTCACCATGTACAGTCTGGAATCACAGAGACAGGGTGGGAGAGGCCCAGAGAGAGTTGAAGAGTCCAGTATATTTCACCCCTCAGATTCTGTGGATTAGAAACCAAAGTCTAGAGAAGGTTAAGTGTCCAGCCCAAGACATAGCTAGAAGGTGATGGGTTCCTAACCTCTAATATAGTATATTTCACAGGAGCCTATATGAAATGTTATTCAGGGAGTAAGATGAACACCAATTTTCATTAACATTTGCATTAAAGTTAAATGTCACTTTTATCAGAAGACAAAAGTAAGATCAAATCCTAAAGTCAAAGTAAATAGCCCTGTGTAAAAATGCAAAGTTCATGGGCTTGTCGGGCTGTGCTCACAATTCTATGACCGCTGCTTGGAGGGAACAGGAGGGGAGGATGTGGCTCATTTTCCTGGTGGCATGTGGTGTGAGCCACAATTTAAGTGAAAGGGTACAGTCATGTCTTAGGACTCTGGAAACTGCCTAATGATTTGATATCCTGGAGATTGTGTCTGGTTTGCTTTATGGAAGACATTTATATATAGGACAGTGAAAAATCCTATTTCTGGAGGGGAAAAGAACAATATAGTCTAGATTTTCTATTGCTTCTTCATTTTGTTTTCTTTTTTGCCTTTAGATTTCTAATTAGCTCTAAAGATCTCCAAATCTCCAAACCCTTCAGGAATTAAACAAAATTTAAACCCTACAAATTTCTTAACTCCATCTGCGTAACACTGCCACAGATCGAAAAGTGTAAACAAGATAACAAGAGCATGGGCAACTCTGTTTTTAAAAAAACAAAACTGAATTTTATTCCAGAAGATTCTGTCCTGTCCTGTTTGTAAGCTAGGCTGCCAAAAATGAGTGCTAACACTTTGGGAGTGGGCGGTGTATATTGTTTGAGGTATAAACATGATTATAATGTATAAAAATAATAATTTACAAATGAGCCACAATTTCTCAGGTTGCTTCATCTATGTCAATTAGTAAATAAATAAATGAATAATTAAAATAAAATTGAAGTAAAATAGTAATTTGGTCTCAGCAACACTCTCAACACCAGCCAAAGCATTTATTCAAGCTGTTACAACTTTCCCCAGTGGTCGGGTACATTATACTCTTCACCTTCTGATAAAATCCCAGTCAGCTGCCTTTCCCTGGTCTGTTCCTCCAGCCTCCCATGAAGAAGTGATCCTTCTTTTTTTCTAATATAACTTCTTCTCTTTGTGTCTTTTGTCCCATAACACTGAAATTTTACCCAACGACTATACCCTCTTTCTCCTAAAAGTTCCATCTGCCTACTTCTATATTCTAATCCATTGGTTCTCAGTGTGGTCCCGGGAACTTGTTAAACATGCAAATTATCTGGCCCCATTGCAAACCTACTGCATCACAAACTCTGGGGTACAGTCCAGTATTGTGTGTTTTCCCCAACCTCTCCAGTGACTCAGAAACAGGCTAACATTTGGGAACCACAGCTCTAATACATTCTATCTTAAAGAAAAAAAAAAAAAATGGCACTGCAGCCCTGGGTTTCCCATCTACTTTCCTTCTTCCCTGAACTGTCAAATTCCTCAGAGTACTTGTTCCCTTTCCTTTCTCTTATTACATTTGTTTTCCAATTCACTGGTCATACTCAGTATCATTTGGCATTTTGAGGAATTACATGTTCGGATTGATTTTTGTGCTGTCAAATAACTACAATGCTTTCTAAAGTTGGAAATATAGTTGTGACTAGTGGATGATTAGATTCTTCTTTGTAGTTCTATTTGACTGTAATGGGCCCAACTTACTGGTTTTACCCCAGACTAATCCAGAAAAGAATTATTTAGTGAACAGGATTGTATTTTCACAGTCTACCAATCATATCACTAGCTATCTCGGAAAAGATGCCTTGCAAAGCAGTGGTAGCTGGACAACCTGGGTTGCGATCTTGGCTTCTTCATTGTGTGACAATAATATAATATTTAATTATACTTCACAGTGATATTATTAGTTAATTACTCATTGCTATTAGTAATTATTTTGCTTGCTCACAAAATTCAAGGTTATTCATGTATTTTTCTATCTAAAACCTCATAAAGCACAGTGAAGTATATTTAATGCCAATTTTTCAGATAAATAAATGGAAGTTTAGTGCTATTAGGGAACTCGTCCAAGTTAATATAGCTAAAAGTTGGCAATGAGCTGGATTTCAAACCAAGGTCTGTCTAAGCCTGTAGAACAGGCTGCTAATGATACCTTCTGGGAAGTTGTTGTGTAGATTAATCTATTTATTTATTTTATTAGTTCATTCAAAAGTAGTGTTAAGCCTCTGCTTTCTGAGGTGCACTGGGCTAAACCCTGAAAACATAGAGAAGAAACGTACAGCCAACAAGGAATCACATTCTAGTGAAGCAATAGATAACTAAACTGTTTAAGTGAATTTTTGTAAGAGTCACAATTTAGAGATACGCAGAGCACTGAGGGAACATGGAGACTGTATGAGGTATACAACCTCGGATGGGGAGCTCATGGAAGCCCCACCAGGGTCAGTGACATTAGAGTTCTGTGAGAGAAACAAGAGTCAGCCAGGAAACAAATTGAATGAAAGGAATGTAGGAAAGGAATTTCAGACGTAAAGAATAGCAGTTGCAAAGCAGAAGGAGAGAATGAATAAATAGGCAGGGGTAAGATTACAACACTTCTATGCCCTTCAAAGGAATCAGAATGTCTAGAAGTCAAGAGGAAGAGAGTAGGGATAATTAAAAAAAAAAAAATACGAGATTTAGAAAGCTCATAATGATAATACTGTGGAAAGTGGATTTAAACACTAGAAGGAATGAATACCAAGAACTACCTTGGATTGTTTTGTTGTTGTTGTTTGTTTGTTTGTTTGTTTGAGACAGAGTCTCACTCTGTCGCCCAGACTGGAGTGTGGTGGCGCAATCTTTGCTCACTGCAAGCTCCACCTCCTGGGTTCACACCATTCTCCTGCCTCAGCCTCCCAGGTAGCTGGGACTACAGGTACCCACCACCACGCCCAGCTCATTTTTTGTGTTTTTTTAGTAGATATGGGGTTTCACCGTGTTAGCCAGGATGGTAACGATCTTCTGACCTCATGATCTGCCCACCTCGGTCTCCTAAAAAAAAAAAAAAAAAAGGGGGGGGGATACGTGTTCAAAATGTGCAGGTTTATTACATAGGATATGTGTGCCATGGTTGTGACCCATCCTCTAAGTTCCCTCCCCTCACTCCCCAACCCCCAACAGGCCCTGGTTTGTATTGTTCCTCTCTCTGTGTCCATGTGTTCACGTTGTTCAAGTCACAATTATGAGTGAGAACATGCAGTATTTGGTTTTCTGTTCCTTTGTTAGTTTGATGAGGATGATCGCTTCCCGCTTCATCCATGTCCCTGCAAAGGACACGATCTCATTCCTTTTTATGGCTGCCTAGTATTCCATGGTGTATATGTACCACATTTTCTTTATCTAGTCTGTTATTGATGGGCATTTGGGTTGCTTCCATGTCTTTGCTGTTTTAAATAGTGCTGCATATACGTGTGCATGTGTCTTTATAGTAGAATGTTCTCTATTTTTTGGCATATGTACCCAGTAATAGGATTGCTGGGTCAAATGGTATTCTTGGTTTTAAATCCTTGAGGAATATTGTCTTCCACATGATTGTACTAATTTACACTCCCACCAACAGTGTAAAAGTGCTCCTATTTCTCCACATCCTCTCCAGCATCTACTGTTTCCTGACATTTTAATATTTGCCATTCTGACTGGAATGAGATGGTATCTCATTGTGGTTTTGATTTGTGTTTCTCTGATGATGAGCGATGTTGAGCTTTTCCTCATATGTTTGTTGGCCATCTAAATGTCTTCTTTTGAGAAGTGTCTGTTCATATCCTTTGCCCACTTCTTATGCTTTTTTTTTCTTTGTAAATTTAAGTTCTTTGTAAATTCCGGATATTAGAACTTTGTCAGATGTGTAGATTGCAAAAATTTCTTCCCATGCTGTAGGTTGCCTGTTGACTTTGATGATAAGTTTCCTTTGCTGTGCAGAAGTTCTTTAGTTTAATTAGATCCCATTTGTCAATTTTGGATTTTGTTGCAATTACTTTTGGCATTTTTGTCATGAAGTCTTTGCCCATGCCTATGTCCTAAATGGTATTGCCTAGGTTTTCTTCAGGGGTTTTTATGGCTTTGGGTTTTACATTTAATTCTTTAATCCATCTTCAATTAATTTTTGATAAGGTATAAGGAAGAAGTCCAATTTCAGTTTTCTGCATATGACTAGCCCGTTTTCCCATTACCATTTACTGAATAGGAGATCCTTTCCCCATTGCTTGTTTTTGGCAGGTTTATCAAAGATCAGATGGTTGTAGATGTGTAGTGTTATTTCTAAGGTCTATGTTCTGCTCCATTGGTCTATGTGTCTGTTTTGGTACCAGTACCATGCTGTTTTGGTTACTGTAGTCTTGTAGTATAGTTTGATGTCAGGTAGCGTGATGCCTCTAACTTTGTTCTTTTTGCTTACAATTGTGTTGGCTATACGGGGTCTCCTTTGATTCCATATGAAATTTAAAATAGTTTTGTTTTGTTTTGTTTTCTAATTCTGTGAAGAATGCCACTAGTAGTTTCATGGGAATAGCATTGAATATAAATTACTTTGGGCAGTATGGTCATTTTCATGATATTTTTATCCATGAGCATGGAATATTTTTCCATTTGTTTGTGTCCTTTCTTATTTCCTTGAGCAGTGGTTTTTAGTTCTCCTTGAAGAGGTCCTTCACATCCCTTGTTAGCTGTATTTCTAGGTATTTTATTCTCTTTGTAGTGAATGTGAATGGAGTTCATGATTTGGCTCTCTGCTTGTCTATTGTTGATGTAAAGGAATGCTTGTGGTTTTTGCACATTGATTTTGTATTCTGAGACTTTGCTGAAGTTGTTCATAAATTTAAGGAGTTTTTGTGATGAGACGATGGGGTTTTAAGAGTAGCCAGCTATCTGCATTCTAGTTGTTATGGGCTAAATGGTGTCCCTCCCACCCGAACATTTATATTAAAGGGAGTTTGGAACTCTAAGCCCCAGTAACTCAGAATTTGACTGTAGTTAGATTCTTTAAAGAGGTAATTAAATTAAAATGATCTTATAGGAATATACTGTAATACAGTAAAACTTGAGTCATTGTAAGACGAGGAACTTAGGACACAGACCCATACAGATGAAAGACCATGTGAAAATACAGGCAGAAGTTTGCCATCTAAAAGGCAAGGAGAGAGACATTAGAAGAAACCAATCCTGCTCACAACTTGGTCTCAGACTTCTAGCCTCAAAAATTGTGAGAAAATAAATGTCTATGGTTTAAACCACCTGCTATGATGCTTTGATATGGCAGCCCATGCAAACTAATATAGAAAACTTAAATTTCTCATAATTTCGATGATGGCTACCATTTTAGATCAGAATGACAACTATATGCTGGACAGATTCTTCTGTAGATAACATCAGGCCCACCTTGCAAATGTGTGCTGAATTTGCTAAAAGTAATATATTAGCTAGGAATGGACCATGTTTTCCTTTAATACTTTTGTTAAGACACAGATGTCAAAGCCTCCATTTTTGCCACAGTCTTGTCTAAAGGATGAATTAGTATGATATAAAGCATTTGAAGCCTTAGGATGAAGAAACACTGCATTAAGTTCAATGTAATCTTCACTTTAAATCTCTTCTTGAGTGAAGAGCGCAAATATGCATCCCTGCCTGAACACAAAGGAATAAAACTTCGCTTAAGCACTCCTGACAGTCTTTCATGCCCACTTGAGAACTGGTCATCTGGAACCAGTCATCCCTACAGCTACCAGAAAATACAACTTCCTCTGTCACTTTCCTGCAGTATCACAAATTACAGAATGGCACAAGCATGAAAGAACAACTACTGAATGACGCGAAAAATATACAGCTAAGAGTGTGCAGGCCAGTGCAATGGTGAGGCTCAAAAGCCTTGGTGGAGGGTAAAACACAGTGTGATCCTCAAGATTTGCTGCCACAGGTGACTTCCTAATTACTAATATACTCCTGTTGAGGCAGGAGAATAGGGTCTGGAGGCAGGGAAACTAAGGCTGATTCACGTGGACTTCCTAGAAGTAAATCAAAAGGAAAACCCCAACTTTCCCCACCTAAGTAACAAAAGGACTGGAGGCTACGCCCTTTGCAACCCCCCCTCCTTTTCTGTGTGGCAGATAGAAAATTGAAAGTATCTCTGATTGGTTGTTTTCTGCAACCAATCAGATGATTGCATAGGTGTATAACTTTGTAACTCCACTTCAGCCTCTGCTTGGTTGCTTTCCACAACCAATCAGACTAATCACAGGCCACTACTTCATTTACCCAGGATATACACCAAGTAACCAATGGAAAACCTCTAGGGGGTGTTTAAACCCCAGAAAATTCTGTAAACGGGCCCTTGAGTCCCTATGCTTGGGCCTGCTCCTACCCTGTGGAATGTACTTTCGTTTTCAATAAATAATCTGCTTTTGTCGCTTGATTCTTTTCTTGCTCTTGTTTGTGCGTTTTGTCCAATTCTTTGTTCAAAACGCCAAGAACCTGGACACCCTCCACTGCTAACACTATCTCTGAATAAGAAAGATAAGGAGTAATTTCAGAGCTATCGTTAATACTATAATAGGAGATCTCTTGCTGGAGAAAAAGGGAAGCAATTGGCAGGAAATTAGACAATTCACCCACATCTATGCTGCTATTAACAAACCAATGGACAGGTTTTTCTCAGAAGATAGAGAAATACTCTGCGTAAATTAGAAAATTTGGTGTGATAACTGATTTTCGAAGTGCACATGTTTTGCCTGAGTCTTCTAACTTATAAACAATGTCTAAGGATAATAAAACATTTACCTCAATAGTGTTATATTTGTTTTGAAGATATCTTTATGAAAATATTTGTTTTCTAAGATGTTGAGGTGATTCAGTATTCTTTCAGTAACTTTTGTTTTTTCTTTAAAATTGTCCAAAAATTTTGAGCTCTAAAGTTTAAATTATTTGAAGACTTTTGCAAAAAGTTTTTATTAAGACTTATGCAAAAGTGACTTCAGAAACTTGGTAATATAACATTGCACGCCTAAATACTTGAAAAATTATTACGATTCTTTAAAAATACTTTTTAAAAGTTTATGACTAAAGACAAATGAAAAACTTCATTATTTCAAAAACTTATTGATAAATCTATTTTACTTTAAAAATGTCTGTTTCAAACATTTATTTGTATAATGGAATATATAAAATATCTTAACACTGCCTAAAGAAAAGCTTTAAGTAAAACTTGGCTAACCAAAATGCCAGCATAGTTGGTTTCCAATATCCATTTTTTTTTTTTTTTTTTGAGACGAAGTCTCATAGGCCCAGGCTAGAGTGCAATGGTGCGATCTCGGGTCACCACAACATCTGCCACCCAGGTTCCGGCAATTCTCCTGCCTCATCCTCCACAGCAGCTGAGATTACAGGCACCTGTCACCAGTCCCAGCTAATTTTTGTATTTTTAGTAGAGATAGGGTTTCACTGTGTTGGCCAGTCTGGTCTCGAACTCCTGACCTCAGGTGATCCACCGGCCTCGGCCTCACAGAGTTCTGGGATTACAGGTGTGAGCCACAGCGCCAGGCTGGTTTCCAATATTCTTTATTGAAATTGTTGTTGTTATTTGGAAACAAAGACAAATTGGAATTTGCGGATTTTACCATCACTGCTGTTTTGTTGTTTACCAAATGAACTTTAAATGTACATTCCAGAAGTTTACTCAGATGCCTCCTAATCCTGTACACTTTATACATTTATAGTAATTTTCAGTGATAATTTGTCATATGAATAATGAGCCTAAAACCCAGAATCATTCTTATTTATCAAGGAAAGACTACTATAAATTCATTTAAATGTCTTTATTTCAACACGAAACTGCAACAACAAACTTTTGAAAGATTTACAAGAAGAAGGAATGGGTGATTGTGGATAACCAGAGCTGAGCCAGAATTTAACCAGAAAGATCAATGGCCTGGAATATTGCCCTCTAACTAGCTAATCAAGGGATTTTTTTCTTTCTTTCTTTCTTTTTTTTGGAGACGGAGTCATGCTCTGTCGCCCAGGCTGGAGTGCAATGGTGTGGTCTCAGCTCATTGCAACCTCCGCCTCCTGAGTTCAAGCAATTCTCCTGTCTCAACGTGCCATGTAGCTGGGACTACAGGTGCACTCTGCCATGCCCGGCTAATTTTTTGTATTTTATTAGAGAAGGAGTTTCACTGCATTGCCCAGGCTCGTCTTGAACTCCTGAGCTCAGGTAATCTGCCCACCTTGGCCTCCCAAAGTGCTGGAATTACAGGTGTGTGCCACTGCCCCCAGCCCTAATCGAAGTTTTAGCATCATAGCATGAGTTAAGGGCAAATACAGGTTCTCCTCACAGTCTAAGGACTATTCATCTATATAATTAATAGTATTAACATTTCACAGCAAGACGCCCTATGAAAATAAATTCAACTTAAAGTGATAGACATTAAGAAATGCAAAACTTTCATTTTCAGGTAATATACTATGACAGCTAAAATAGTACACTACGTTTCAAACTCATTTAGTAATTATTCAAACACATAACAATCTCCTGCTGGTTTTTAAATGGATGTTTTACATTATGTGCCTTCTCTTCAAATGTGGCCTTTTCTAAGTTTTCATTGAATAGAGTGTTTTTTTTTCAAGATTAAGTCTTTTTGTAGGGTTTGTTGTTGTTTTATATTGCTAGCTAAGTGTTTCCTTGGAGATTGTGGATGAATATTGAGATCCTTTAGAGAAATGAAGTTCGTCTGTTACAATTACACTGGCATGCTTCCTTGAGAAAAGCAGAGGATATACAGAAACATCTAGGAAAGCCTAAACGTATTTGAGAAGTTAGAAAATTAGTTCCCGATTATCTTTTCTTTTGAAAAAAAAATTGTTTCATCATCTCAAGAAATGTGGAATTAGCTACAGATGGTTGTCTTATTTTTAATCTGAAGGAGTGGATTCAAGTGAGAACTAATATAAACACATGCTAACAGGGCTGCTTTATGCTTCCGAGGAGCAAGTTCTTCACCTTCAGTCACACTCAGGTGCAACCGTGAAGTGGATTGAGTTGGCTCTCAGAGCCTCAGCCAGCCTCCCCCTCCGCCCGCCATCCCCTTCTTCCTTTCTCACCACTTGCTATGCCCCCTTTTCTTCCCTCTGGCACCTGGTGTTCTCTTTACCCACTGCTGCTTCTCCCCTCTTGCCCCCGTGACAACCAGCACTCAAGAAAATAAGTAAATAAATAAATGACTTCCATGAAAGCATCTTGAAACTCCGGTTTAGACAGAGCAATGTCAAAACTTGTGAGAGGGCTGAGATTTCACTCTGCTTACAAAGCAACAAGCTTGCTAACTCCTGCGACGGCTCCACGGATGCTGGCAGAAGACATGGCTTCTGGGTCAGGGGTGAAGGACAGCCTATTGCTCGTAGCAATAGTGGACAGAATATCAACATTTTCATGGATTCCCTGAGCCCTAATTCACAGGGTCTGCACCCAGCAGGGTGGATTTCAAGAGAGAGGTCTCATGCTTGGAAACCACAATCTTTTATAAAGGAGTGCAGCCAAAGCTGCCCAACATACACCCCACAGGGACATTATCTTTGTTCTAGAGGACAGCAAATATGCCTTCATTCTGCACAGGCAGATGCCACCATTTCTACCTTCCAAAGTGGTTCACTATAAAAAGACTTTTAGAAAGTGTCCAGAACAAAAGATGATTAGTGTCTCTGCTCACAAGGGCAGAAAAGCAACAGACTCATGGAGAATTCTCTCCCAACATGCATATGTTCTGTGTATGCAGCAGGGAGGAATTCATGGGTGTAACGTTAAAATAGGTCATTCTATAAAGCCTACCCATTAAAATAATGTCATCTTACATTTGTATGGAGAAGAGAACGTCTTCGTTGTTTTTGTCTGCTTGTTTTTGTAAGATGAACTATAAAATATAAAGCTCAAAAAATGCATGGTTGAGATGTCTACATAATTGAAGTATTCTCAACTGAGGGTCCTGTTAGTGTTTGAATATTGACATATTTTAGAAGAGTGAAGATGGACTTAAACGGTAGAGAAAGACTGGCTTAATCATCGATTCTTTACAGGGATGCTTACATTAGGCTAAAGCCTAATTCTAACATGATTTCAGTCATCGGCCAGGATGTGGGACAGTGTTTTGAGGATCAGAGAGAGGACTTTTCTCAGAAATGACTACAGAAGAATGGAGGTCTACTCTATATCTAAAACATTGTCTGAATAATGAACACAATAATTAATTTGCCTACTTTCCTTTTAGGAAATACTGAACAATGTCTTAGAATTCCTTCAGGGATCTTCAATATTTATTACACACGTTATTAGTAAAGAATATTAAAATAAGCATCCCTGTCCCAAACACCCAGTCTGTTTCTGGTATTTTGAAGGCATGAATGGCTCATCAACTGAGACAATGGAGATGATGCTAAGAGACGCTCTTTTTTATTTAACTCTCCTGCCCAGTTTATCTTTATTCTCATAGTTATTATATTCTTGAGAAATATTATATCCTGGTTTCTGCGGTTATACTACCTTAAGCAATGTCAGTAACACCGTCTTCTGCATAGATCCGGGTTAGAAAAAAGCTTCCCTAATGCACAGGCATAGGGGAGGGAGAATCAAATGGTAACATCTCCTGACATCCTCACCAGCACTGTCACTGGGAACTAATTAGAAGATAAACTTGGAGAAGCTCATTAACCCTCCTAATTTGGATAGAAATTGGATAGGGGCAGGGTGATAGACATCAGTGCAGGGCAAAACATGGGTGTCTATTTCACTTTCACAGTTCAGCAAGATATAAATAATGTCATTTTTGTTTTCTTGGTTGCTTTTTGTTTTTAGAGAGGGAGAAATAATATAGCATTGTACATTAAAGTAATACATTAGAAAAGGAGGAAAACTAATAAAATATTTTTCTTGTAGCAAAATCCCAAAAATGCAAAAAGACAAGCAAAAAGCAATGACTTGAGCCTATACAATAGAACAAATGTCCTTTACATAAAATGTTACCATATCTGTGCCAATAAACTGATTTATAACCATAAATATTTGTACTACTAGAATAAAGATGGAAATAAACTAATGCTTTATTAAATGGGGGTGAGAAAATTCTCAAGATAGAATGAAAGAAAAAATAGTAAAGATAAAAGTAGGAATTAATGAAAAAATAAAAATTAATTCTCATAAAAGACAGTCTCCAAAATAATAAAATAGTCTAACATCTAAAATCTAGCCTGATTAAAAAAAATGAGAAATCTAAGTGCTCCAAGATAGTAATGGAACTACAACATGCAATCTAGAACAGAGAAAATAGAGACACAATTTAAAGCATGAAAAAATGAAAATAAATGGTAAAAAGTATCATGCATAATAAGATTCATATTATGCATGATTCTTTTACAAATCTGAAAATGTGTGAAACAAATTATTCTGAAGAGAATATAGGTTGCCAAAATAAAATAAAAAACATTTATACATGAAGAAAGGTACAGTGTCAAACTGTCCATTAGCCATTGATCAAAAATTAGTATTCTTTAAGAGATATTAGGAGAGGCCCCGGGAAGAAGACTGGATTAAGAAAATGTGGCACATATATACTGTGGAATACTATGCAGCCATAAAAAAGTATGAGTTCACATCCTTTGCAGGGACGTGGATGAAGCTGGAAACCATCCCTCTAAGCAAACTGTCCCAAGGACAGAAAACCAAACACCACATGTTCTCACTCATAAGTGGGAGTTGAACAATGAGAACACCTGGACACAGCACGGGGAACATCACACACCCGGGCCTGTAGGGGGTGGGAGGCTGGGGAGGATAGCATTAGGAGAAATACCTAATGTAAATGATGAGTTGATGGGTACTGCAAACCAACATGGCACATGTATACCTATGTAACAAACCTGTACATTGTGCATATTTACCCTAGAACTTAAAGTATAATTAAAAATATATATATTGTCAGTATTTCAAAGAATAGATCCATATTGTTATGGACACATTTACAGATTGTAGAGAAAGATGAACAACTCTTATATTCAGATACTCCATAAGTCTAATTCTTACACATGATAAAAATTGTCTACCACAGGAAGAAAAAGCTTCAAGCCAAACTCATTTTTGACTATAGATGCTAAGATTGAAATCAAGAAAAAGTAAGTTACACTGAGCTGTGTAGATATATACAACAGCGCATTAATACATTAATAGGTAAACTTATTTTGCAAAATTATTTACATTGACACGAAAAGTTATTTGATAAATTCAATACTCATTTCCGATTAAAATTTTTAGTAACTGAGGGGAGAACAGTTATTTAATTTAATTTAATTTTTTAAATTTATTTTGAGACGGAGTCTCGTTCTGTTGCCCCAGCTGGAGTGCAATGGTGTGATCTTGGCTCACTGCAAACTCCGCCTCCCAGGTTCAAGAGATTCTTCCCGGTAGCTGTGATTACAGATACCCGCCACCACGCCCGGAAAATTTTTATATTTTTAGTAGAGACAACGTTTCATCATGTTGGCCAGGCTGGGCTCGAACTCCTGACCTCAGGTGATTCGCCAGCCTCAACCTTCCAAAGTGCTGGGATTACAGGCATAAGCCACTGCGCCCAGCCTCTTAATTTTAATATTAATTGTCTAATGACAGAAACCATGAGAATAGTTCAGAAATATTTCTTAGAATAACACTTTAATACACATAGATTCTTGATATAATTTAAAACTATATTATTAAAGTAAATACCTTCCAATGTTTGCTTTTGCATTAATATTACCATGGGTATCAAGATAGTACTCTTGAAACAAAAATAGGAAAAAATATAAAACAACAGAATTCAAATTTGCAAATGATATGGAAGCTGAAATATGTATTCCTGACATTGATAGTTGCAATGCTATATCATGAGTTCCTCTGATAAGTTCTACTACTAATTGTAACAGCTAGAATATAAAGCAACAATAGATTGTAATAGCAAAATGTAAGAAATTAGATCTGATAATTAATGCAGTAGGGAGGAGATGTGAAAATATGTTAAGAATAACTTAGTTTTTCTGAAGGACATAAAAGATAGCTTAGAAAATTAAAAAGAAAGGTTGTGTCATCAGAGTGTGTAATGTGAAGCTCTTAACTTTCCACAAAGTAATTATTATGTTTAATTATATTGTAATAAAAATTTCAAAAAGCCGTTCTGAAGACATGGTGATTCTATGGTTAATCTAGAAGAATAATAGGGTGATATAGATTATTCTGAAAGAAAATAAGAGAGCAGCTTATGCCAATATATATGAAAAAACTACATGAATTTAGAATAAATGTAATAGTAAGGAATTGAAACAAAAATAGAATAGTATCAGTCAATAGAATAAATTAGATTCCAAAAGTATGTATAAAAGTGTTGCATTTAAATTGAAGATGAAATTAATTATTTAATACATAATCCTGGAAGATGTGGTTCACAATGAAGGGGAATTAAATTTAGATTATTTGCTCAATTTTCCAAAGTACTTAGCAAATAAATTAAATATGTGTCTATAAATAAACTAGAAAACAAACTTAAGAAGTATTTGCTGGGTCTCAAGATGAGGAACACCATACTATATGAAACAGTGAAATCCATAGTAAACTCCATGAAAGGAGCAATTCAACACAATATCAATTTTTAAAAAAATATTTAAAAACCACAAATCATTGTTTCTCAATTCGGGTTTGTATGTACCTAGTGTTGATGATTTATATTTATGATTTTGTAGGTAATATAATGTATCAATATTACCTCATTAATTTTAACAAATATACCATAGTAATGTAATGAATAAATGATAGGGGAAACTGGGTGCAGAGTATATGTAAATCTAAAACTGTCCTAAAATAACTCATTTTAAAAAATGGAAAATGTTAATACTAAGCAATTTAGAAAATCTATTACAAGTAATAGAAGTTGCTAAGGTAAGAAAACATCATTAATCTCTTCAGCATGAAACAAACGTACCAATAAGTTGCCTTGTTTAACATATCAAAGTAATAAATGGGTAGATTTATATCTGGGCGTTGTATTCTGTTCCATTGGTCTCTGTGTCTGTTTTTGTGCCAGTACCATGCTGTTTTAATTACTATAGCTTTGTAGTACAATATGAATTCAGGTAATGTGATGCCTCCAACTTTGCTATATGTATTTCAGGAGCTTTTGGGGTACAAATGTTTTTGGGTTACATGAATGAATTGGATAGTGGTAGTCTGATACTTTAGTGCTCCCATCACCAGAGTAGTGTACATTGTATTCAATATGTAATTTTCTATCCCTCATCCCCCCTGCCACCCTCCCTCCTTCTGAGTCTCCAATGTGCTTTATACCACTCTATGCCTTTGAGTGCCCACCAACGTTGTTCTTTTTTTTTTTTTTTTTTGAGACGGAGTTTCGCTCTTTTTGCCCAGGCTGGAGTGCCAATGGCACGATCTTGGCTCACCACAACCTCCGCCTCCTGGGTTCAAGCAATTCTCCTGCCTCAGCCTCTCGAGTAGCTGGGATTACAGGCATGCGCCACCATGCCTGGCTAATTTTGTATTTTTAGTAGAGACGGGGTTTCTCCATGTTGGTCAGGCTGGTCTTGAACTCCCAACCTCAGGTGATCCACCACCTCGGCCTCCCAAAGTGCTGGGATTACAGGAGTGAGCCACCGCGCCCGGCCTATCAACATTGTTCTTTTTGTTCAGAGTTGCTTTGGCTATTCTGAGTATTTTGTGGTTCCATATACATTTTAAGATTATTTTTTCTATTTATGTGAAGAATGTTATTGGTACTTTGATACGGATTGCATTAGACCTGTAGATTGCTTTGAGGATGAATATTTTAACAATTTGATTCTTTCAATCTAAAAACATGGAATATCTTTACATTTTTGTGCCCTCTTCAATTTCTAATGTAATATTATTCATCTATGAAAAAGAATAAAATCCTGTCATTTTTAATAACGTGGAAGGAAGTGGTGAACATTATGTTAAGTAAAATAAGACAGACAGAAAAAGGTAAAGTAGCATGTTCTCACTCGTACGCTGGAGCTGAAAACAAAAGGAACTCAGGGAGATAGAGAGTAGAATGATACTTACCAGCAGCTGGGAAGGGAAGGGGGAGAAGGTGATTAAGAAGTGTTGCTTCATGGGTCAAACATACAGTTAGAAGGAATAAAAACTAGTGTTCGGTAGCACAATAGGTTGACTATAGTCCACAATTTATTTATTGCATATTTCAAAGTACCTAAAAGAGTGGAATATGAAAGTTCCTAACACAAAGAAATAATAAATGCTTGATGTGATGTATATCCCTAGTACCCTGATTTAATCATTACACATTGTATACTTTTATCAAAATTTCACATTTACCCCATAAATATGTACAACTATTATATATCAATAATTATTTGAAAATGTTAAAGGAAGCATGCATATAATTATCTTTTAAATCTGTATATGTAAACTCTTCATAATAAAGACTAATGTAGAAAAAAAAGAAATGTAAAAACTTGTTCTCAACTCATGCTTACAAGCTTCTTTGTTAAACACTTCTATTCACTGAAAGAAACAGCACATAAAGCAACTTTAAAGAAGTATGCTTAGATTTACTTTTTAAACTTGTATTTAAAAAAAAAAAAAAAAAAGTAGGACCAGGCACAGTGGCTCACACCTGTAATCCCAGCACCTTGGGAGGCTGAGGCAGCTGCATCACTTGAGGTCAGGAGTTCAAGACCAGCCTGGGCAACATTGTGAAACCCCATCTACTAAAAATACAAAACTTAGCCAGACATGATGGTGTATGCCTGTAATCCCAGCTAGGCAGGTGACTGAGGCATGAGAATCACTTGAACTGGGGCAGCGGAGTTTGCAGTAAGCCAAGATGGTGACACTGCACTGTAGCATGGACACTCTGTCTCAATCAATCAATCAATCAATCACTAAGCAGAGCCTTTTAAACACCTACATTACAGAGTGGCATTAATGTAGGGAAGGTTACTTTCATATATTATAGTGCCAATGAAAGTATCATGTATTTTCTGAAAGCCTCTTTTGCAATATATATTAGAAACCTTAAAAATCTACTTTTTGACACACTAATTTTTGTAATATATCTCATTAAAACAATCATAAAAACAAAACAGGACTTAACTTAAATGGTTTTATTTATGACTATCTATTTTGCTTCAGATTTTCTCAGAAGACCACAAACCCCTCTAGATATTTTAAATAGAATGAGATACAATACAGAGAATCAGAAGCTTACAAAATCATCAGAACTACTGATGGAGCAGAGGTGATGGAAATTACTGCTCATTTCAGTAAACCAGAAACTGGGGAAGTTACAGAATACTGTTACTGATCTCGTATTTGCACCAAGGAAGTGGGTTAATATGCCTGCCCACTGCAGTCCCAAGAGCAATAGTGACTTCCTTCACTCCACCTTCAAAATTCTACTGAAATGCCTGTCACTGGCAGAATTTAATGTGAACAACTGTTGTCAGGAGCTCTGGAAAACATCGTTCTCTGGCTTCCAGTCTTTTAATAAAGAGGAAAATATAAATGTATATGGGGAAGTGGTGGTAGTGGAACTGTACTGTTAACAAAAATTATAAAAATGGAAAAAATAAGTCAGCAGTTTAAATGCCAATACTGCTCAGTGGGGAAAAGTTTACTACATTAGAGTATTCATTTGATGAGATTGTATGCAGTCATTAAATATCCTATTCTGTAATACATGATAAATCATGTATCATTATGTTTTAATAAAATGAGAACATTTTTACTATTGGATGAAAATGTAGTTCATAAAGCAGTAGATGCAGTACAAACCTACTTTATTATGTAATATAGCATCATTCTATTCAAGTTCAACTTTATAGTAAAATTTAAGATTTTCTAAATCCAAAGTTCAGTTTTCCAGACATAGTTCTAAAATTCCATTTTTAAAAGGAGGCTATGGGAAAAAATGAAGTTCTGTTAAGGTATATGTAGAATATGTGGAAAACAAAGTTCTATAAGTATTTTTTAGCTTAATGTAACATTAGGAGTACATAATCTAAAATATTACATTGTCCAGTGATATTGTCATGTATTCCAGTTGTAGTTACTTTTAAAATAAAATGTCATAGTTGGAAAAGAAAGCAAATATTTTTATGGCTAGGTTTTGTAATAACCAGGTGACTATTCTAAAGATCTCATTCACTTATAAACCACAAAATTAAAAAATGTTCTCTCAATGGCCATAACAGTAGAAGAATAAGTTGCTTTTCTCCAAACATAGTGCTTTGAATCTGTACTTCATCAAATATCATCTGTAATCATCTTTGTATTTATGAAATTATCAAGATATAATTATCAAGATGGACACTATGGGCTATTGTTGGAAGAACACACCTTGACAGACAGTCAATACTTAGAAACGAAACAAAAAGAAACAAAATGAGCAGTACATGAGCATATTCCTTTCCTTTGTGGAGAGTTTATACCCTATTTCTAATCGTTGTCTGGGAAGGTATTTTAATACAATGGAGTTATTTACTCTTGAGGCCCACTCTGGGGGGTCTGCACAGGAATGTGAGTCCCAGGAGTTTTCCAGGTCTCTCTCTCCCTACTGTTACTCAGCCACTCTGTCTCCTATCAGTTCTGTTTTGCCTCAGGTTTCCTAAATTGTCAATATTTTGTTTTGATTTAATGTCTAGAAAGAATTCCAGGCTATATTTTCATACTAACTTTGGTTCAAAATTCAATTATCTCTCTTTATCCTGACTTCAGCTTCCATAAGAGCGTTTAAAGGTCAGGGAAGAGTTTTTAAGCAGATCAGTTTGGAGAAGCAGAAAATCTCTATGGAAAAATGCAGAGTCTAGTAGGAAAGACCATGTAGAAATTACTATATATTGTTTTATTTACCGTGCCCTATGACTGTGTGAAAGACCTAGCTTAATGGAGATTGAATACAAGCATTAAAAAGTAATGAAGACATATAAATTCTGGGCTTGGGTTTAAAAGTTATAATTCTAACCATTTTATAATAGTTAAGATACACTCACCTATGCACACATATATTCAGAAATCTTTCTATGTAATTCTAAAAAACAATAATGTAATTTGATTATAAGAATATTAGGATTTGAAAAATAATAGGCATATTCTTGCTAAATGAACAGTTCAAATTAGTCACATTAAAGAAAATAATAAACTGTAATCTGTGAAACCCATTATTGAGAAACTTCATTTAATGGCTTAATCTCATGCCAAATTACATAGTATTATGCAAAAAATGATTAACTACTAAATTGAAAAGTTTCCCCTTATGTATAACTTAGATATATAATCTGTTTGTGTTTATGTATGTTGTGTTTAAAATCCTCATGTTGCTTAGGATTACTTTGACTATCCAGGGTCCTTTATGGTTCCCTATTAATTTTATAATTGTTTTTCTAATTCTGTGAAAAATGGCATTGCTAGACTGATAAGAATAGCATTGAATTTGTAGATTGCTTTGGGCAATATGGCCATTTGGCCATTTAAAAAATATTAATTCTTCTAATTCATGAACAAGGAATGTTTTTCTATTTGGTTATGTTATCTGTGATTTCTGTTAGCAGTGTTTTATACTTCTCCTTGTAGAGATCTTTCACTTCCTTGGTTACGTGTATTCCTATGTATCTTGTGTGTGTGTGTGTGTGGATATTGTAATTGAGGCCATTTCTTTGATTTGGCTCTGAGCTTGAACATTTTTGCTATGTGGAAATGCTACTGATTTTTTAAATTGATTTTATATCCTGAAACTATCAAATTAATTATCTGTTATAGGAGACTTTAGGCAGAGTCCTCAAGGTTTTTAGTTATAGAATCAGATCATCAGTGAAGAGAGATGGTTTGATTTATTTTCTGATTTTGGATGCCTTTTATTTCATTCTCTTACTTGATCGCTCTGGCTGGTACTTCCGGTACTATATTATATAGGAATGTTAAAAGTGGGCATCCTTTGCTTGTTTCAGTTCTCAAGAGGAATGCTTTCAACTTTTCCCCATTCAGTATGATGTTGGCTGTGGGTATGACATAGATGGATCTTACTATTTTAAGGTATGTTCCTTTGATGCCTAGTCTGTTGAGAGTTTCTATCATGAAGGGATATTGAATTTTATTACAATCATTTTCTGCATCTATTGAGATGATCACACACTTTTTGCTTTTAATTCTGTTTACGTGGTGAATCACATTTATCAACTTGTGTATGTTGAACCAACCTTGCATTTCAGGAATAAAACCTGCTTGATTGTGGTGCTATAACTTTTTGATGTGCTACTGGATTCACAGAATACTAGTTTGCTAGTATTTTCTTAAGAATTTTTGCATCTTTGTTCATCAGGGATATTGACTTGAAGTTTTCTTCTTCACTGTGTCTTTGCCAGGTTTGGGTATTAGGATGATGCTGGCTTTGTACACTGAGTTAGGGAGGAGCCCCTCCTCCTTGATTTTTTGGAATAGTTTTCAGAGAATTGGTACCAGGTCTTTTTTTGGATGTCTGGTAGAATTCAGCTCTTAATCCATCTGATTCAGGGCTTTTATTGGTTGGTAGACTTTTTATTAATGATTCAGTTTCAGAATTTGATATTGGTCTATTCGGGGTTTCAATTCCTTCCCAATTCAATTTTGGGAGATTGTATGTTTTCAGGAATTTATCCATTTCCTTTGGACATTCTATTTTGTGTGCATAGAGTATTTACAATAGTCTTCGAGGATCTTTTGTGTTTCTGAGGGATTGATTGTAATGTCACCTTTGTCATTTTTGAATATGCTTATTTAAATCTTCTCTCAGATTTTTATTTATTAATCTAGTTATTGGTCTATTGATCTTATTTATACTTTAATATAACCATGTTGATTTCATTGATTCTTTGTATTGGTTTTTGGCTTCAATTTTGTTCAGTTCTCACATTTTAGTTATTTCTTTTTGTCTGCTGGCTTTAGGCTTAGTTTGCTCTTGTTTTTCTCCTTTCTCTAAGTGTGAAGTTAGATCATTAATTTGAGGTATTTCTAAGTTTTTGAGGTAAGCATTTAGCACTATAAACTTTCCTCTTACACTGCTCTTGCTGTATGTTGTATCTCTGTTTTCGTTTATTTTTTAAAAATGTATTAATTTCTGCCTTAATTTTACTGTTCATTCAAAAGTCATTCAGAGGCAAGTCATTTACTTTCCATGTAATCATGTAGTTTTGAGGGATTTTCTTCGCATTGATTTCTATTTATATTCCACTGTGATCTGAGAGAGTATGGTTGGTATGATTTTGATTTTTTGTATTTATTGAGACTTCATTTATGGCTGAACATGTGGTCTGTCTTGGAATAGGTTTTGTGTGCAGATGATAATGTATTGTGTAGTTGATAGGTGAAGTATTCTGTATGTGTCTACTAGGTCCAATTAAATGTCAAATTTAAGTCTAGAATTTCTTATTTTTATTCCCTGATGATCTGTCTAATGCTGTCAGGGGAGTGTTTAAGTGCCTCATTATTATTGTGTGGCTGTCTAGGTCTTTTCATAGGTCTAGAAGTACTTGTTTTATGAATCTGGATACTCCAAGGTTGGGTTCATATGTATTTATGATAGTTACGTCTTCTCATTGAATTGAACTCTTTATCATTATGTAATGCTCTTCTTTGTCATAGCTCAACATCAAACTGTACTATAAAGCTAAAGTAACCAAAACAGCATGGCACTGGCACAAAAACAGGCACATAGACCAATAGAGCAGAACAGATAACCCAGAAATAAAGCCACACACCTCCAATAATATGGTCTTTGACGAGTCACCAAAAAATTAGCAATGGAGAAACAACTCTCTATTCAATACATGGTGCTGGGATAGTTGACTAACCATATGAGAAACTAGACCTCTGCCTTTCACCATATACAAAAGTTAACTAAAGATAGATTAAAGGTTTAAATGTAAGACCTCAAACTATAAAAATTCTAGAAGAAGATAAAAGAAACAACATTCTGTACTCCAGCTTTGGGAAAAAAAATTATGACTAAGTCCTCAAATACAACTGCAACAAAAACAAAAACAGACAAGTGGGATCCAATTAAACTAAAGAAACTGTTTACAGCAAAAGAAACTTAACAAAGTAAACACACAACCTACAGAATGGGAGAAAATATTTGCAAACTATGCATCCAAGAAACAAATAACTCCATTAAAAAGTGGACAAAAGACATGAACAGATGCTGATCAAAATAAGACACACAAGCAGCTAACAAATGTATGCAAAAATTCTCAACATCACTAATCATCAGAGAAATCCAAATCAAAACTGCAATGAGATATCATTTCACACAAGTCAGAATGGCTACGATTAAAAAGTCATAAAACAACACATACTGGTGAGGCTGCAGAGAAAAGGGAATGCTTATACACTTTTGGTAAGAATATAAATTAGCCCAGCCACTGTGGAAAGCAGTTTGGAGATTTCTCAAAGAACTTAGAGTTGTTATCCAACACAACAATCCCGTTACTGGATTTATACCCAAAAGAAAAAGTATCATTTTACCAAAAGATACATGCACTCATAGGTTCGGCATAGCACTGTTCAAAATAGCAATGGCATGGAATCAACCTAGGTACCTGTCAATGGTGAATTGGATAAAGGAAATATGGTACATGTACACCATGTAATTCTGTGCAGTCATTAAAAATATGAAGTCATGTCCTTTGCTACAACGTGGATGCAGCTGGAGGCCTCTATTCTAACTAGATTAACACAGGAACAGAAAACCAAATACTATATGTTCACACTTATAAGTGAGAACTTAACATTGGTACCCATTGACAAAAAGATGGCAACAATAGACACTGGGGATAATTAGAGTGAAGAGGTAGGGATGTGGAGAAGTGTTGAAAAACTACCTATTGGGTGTTATACCCACAACCTAGGTGATGGGATGATTTGTATCCCAAACCTCAGCATCACAAATATACCCATACAACAAACTTGAACATGTTTCCCTGAATCTAAAATTAAAGTTGAAATTATTAAAAACAAAATTCCATAGTCGCATTAAAAATGAGTACAACAAATTTAAATGGATTGTGCATAGTTTAAATATTAACAGTTCTTAAATAGAAAAATGCAATGCGAACATTAAGAGTTAACTCACACTAAAATATATTCTCAAATTCCTGATATGTTTTTAGGTGAAGTTCCCCTAACGTCAGGATGTTAAATTAATAAACTCTCTAAGACATTTAAATTTTGTTATCCAGTGTATTAGTCAGTATTCTTCAGAGAAACACAACCAACAGAATGGGATATGTATACACACACACTCACACACATGCACGGTGATTTATTGTAGGAATTTGTTCATCCAATAATGGATACTGACAAGTCCCACAATCTGCTCTCTACAAATTGAAGAACGAGAAAACCTATCACCGTAATTCCGTGTGAATCTGAAGACCTAAGAATTAGGGAAGGCATATTCTGAGGATGGAAGAGGAGGGATGTCCCAGCTCAAACAGAAGCAAATTCACCCTCTCTTCATCTCTTTGTTCTATCCAAGCCCTCAATGGGTTAAATAATGTCTATCCACATTGGTGAGAGCCATCTTCTCTACTCAGTTTGCTGATTGAAATAATAATCTCTTCCAGAAACGTTGTCACAGACACACCCAGAAATAATATTTTTAACCTCACTTTAGGCATCTCTTAGCCCAATTGAGTTGACACATCAAACTAACCATAACACTAAGGAAATCATATTAGTATTATTGCAAAGATATCAACAATGCATTTTTCTCACAAATACCCCTTTTCCTGTAAATTGTATCACTTCATCTCTTAAATGCCCTCATTGCAAAAAAAATTAACATTGTATTGGTCAGGGTTCTTCGGAGAGATAGAATCAAAAAGATATATATGAATCCAGATATTTTAAAGAGATTTATTAGGGATACTGGCTCACATGGTTATGGAGGCAAAGTCCCGTGATAGTTTGTCTGCAAGTTGGAGACCCTGAGATGCTGGCAGCATGACTCAGTTTACAAGTCCAATGCCCCAGGAACCAGGGAAACCTATGACATAACTCTCAGTCTGAGTCTGAAGGCCTGAGAACTCAAGGGGCCACCGGTGTCAGTCTTGGAGTGTCTGTGTAGAAGAGCCTAGATTTCTGATGTCCCAGGATAGGAGAAGAGTATATCCCAGCTCCAAGAGAAAGAGGGCATCACCTTTTTGTTCTTATCCTTGTCCTCAGATGATTGAATGGTGCCCAAACACACTGAGGGTAGATCTTCCCCACTTAGTCCACCAACTCACCTGCCAATCTCCTCTGGAAGCACCCTCACAGAAAAAACCCTGAAATAATCCCTTACCGGCTCTCTTGGTAATTCTTAATCCAGTTAAGTTGACACCTAAAATTAACCATCATAAACATATAACTTTGAACAATTTGCGTTTACCTTTACCCACCCATATAAAAATGCCATACTTATGAATTCAAAGGGAATTAAATTGTTTGCAATTTTTTCTTTGATAGCTAGCTATGTTAGCACAACACCATACGGTGAGTTGGCAAAGCACAGTGGCTTAAGAGCACAGACTCCAGGTTCACACTGCCTAAGTTGGATCCTAGCTCTGTTATTTAATAATATGGGACACTGGCTAAGTTATTTAACATCTCTGCCTTGGTTTGCTTCTTTATAAAATGGAGATAATAAGTATTTCCCACCTTATATGATTGGTATGATGATTAAATTTACTTATATATGTTAATAAGTATATTGAATAATGGCCTGTAAGTACTTAATGATTAATTGCAATTATTATATCTCTTATTAAAGATGGTTTGCTTATATGTCATACAGCCATAAGAGATATTTTGTGATTGGGATCAGGAAAACAGGCTATATCAAAGGTAGGTAGTCACCTGTTTTTCTATGCAATATTTTTAAATAGTTGATACTTTTAGAATAGTTTTAGTTCAAAGCAAATTTGAAAGGAAGGTACAGAGATATCCTGTATATTTCCTGCCCCCCACACATGCATAGCCTCTTCCATTATCAACATCCTTGTATGAGTCCGTTTTCACACTGCTATAAAGAACTACTTGAGACTGGGTAATTTATAAAGGAAAGAGGTTTAATTGACTCACAGTTCCACATGGCTGGTGAGGCCTCAGGATACATACAGTCATGTTGGAAGGTGAAGGGGAATCAAGGACCTTCTTCACAAGGCAGAAGGAGAGACAGCCAAGAGGGAAACCACCAAACACTTTTAACCTATCAGGTCTTGTAAACATTCACTCACTATCATGAGGACAGCATGGGGGAAACTACCCCGTTGATCCAATCATCTCCCACCAAGTCCCTCCCTCAACATGTGAGAATTATCATTCGAGATAAGATTTGGGTGGGGACCCAGAGCCAAATTATATCAATCCCCAAGAAGTCTGGTAAATTTGTTACAATTGATGAACCTCTATTGAAACATCATTATCACCCAAAGTCTATAGTTCACATTAAGGTTTATTTTGTGTTGAACGTCCTATGAGTTTGACAAATATGTAATGAAATACAGCCAACACTATAGTAGTATACAGAGTGTTTTCACTACCCAAAAAAATCTGCCATGCTGTATCTATTCATCACTCACTCCCCGCAACTTCTGGCAACAATTGATCTTTGTTTTTCTCCCTTGTTTAGCCTTGTCCATAGTGTCACATGGTTGGATACACACAGTATGTAACTTTTTCATACTGGCATCTTTCACTTAGTAATATGGGTTTAAGCTTATAATATGTCTTTCCATGGCCTTTTTTCAGGGCTGAATAATATTCTATTTTCTGGTCTGGTTGTAGCACAGTTCATTTATCCATTCACCTACTGCAAGAAATCTTCGTTGCTTCCAAGTTTTGACAATTATGAATAAAACTACTTATAAACATTCTTGTTCAGGTTTGTGTGTGAACATATGTTTTCAACTCTTTTGGGTAAATACCAAGAAGTGAGATTGCTGGATCATACCATAAGAGTATGTTTAATTTTGGGAGAAACTGCCAAACTGTCTGTCAAAGTGGCTGGACCATTTTGTATTTTCACTGGTAATAAATGAGAGTTCCTGTTGTTTTGCGTCCTGGCCAACATTTGGTTTTTAAAGTGTTCTGGACTGTGGCCATTTTAGGTACGTAATGATATCTCATTGTTGTTTTAATTTGTAGTTCCCTGATGAAATAAGATGTAGAACATCTTTTTGTATGCTTATTTGCCATCTGTAAATATTTTTTGAGATGTCTGTTAAGGTTTTTGGTCCATTTTAGTTAAGTAATTTGTTTTCCTATTGATTAGTGTTTAAAGTTTCTTCTATATTTTGAAAAACAGTCGTTTATCTGATATGTCTTTTGCAAGTATTATCTCCCAGTCGGGTTTTTTTTTTTTTTCATCTTCTTGATAGCAGAAATTTTTAGTTTTAATGCAGTCTAGTTCACCAACTATTTCTTTCATGAATAGTCCCCTTCGGTGTCATATCTAAAAGTCATTGCCAAACCTAACGTCTTGTAGATTTTCTCATGTGTTAATTTCTAGGAGTTTTCTAGCTTTGTGTATTACCTTTAGGTCTGTGATCCATTTTGAGTTAGTTTTTGTGAAGGATATAAGGTCTATGTAGAGGTTCACTATTTTCTATATGAATGTCCAGTAGTTAAGCATCATTTGTTAAGAAGACTTTCTTTGCTCCATCCTATAGCCTTTGCTCTTTGTCTAAGATTATTGTGGGACTATTTCTAGACTCTCTAGTATGTTCCATTAATCTATTTGCCTAGTCTTTCACCAACGCTAAACTGTCTTATTTACTGTAGCTTCACAGTAAATCTGAAAGTCAGATAATGTCAAAGTTCAACTTTGTTCTTCTCCTTCAATATTTTGTTAAATGTTCTGGGTCTTTTGCATCCCCATATAAACTCTAGAATCAGTTTGTCAATTTCTATAAAATAATTTGCTGGGGTTTTGGTTGGGAAGGTATTGAATCTATAGATCAAGTTGGAAAAACCTGACATCTTAACAATATTGAGTCATCCTATCCGTGAACATACATTATCTATTCATTTATTTAGTTTGTCCTTGATTTCTTTCATTAGAATTTTGTAGTTTACCTCATATTAATTTTGTAATCCTGATGGATTTTTCATAAGTGTTTCATTTTTGGAGATGCTAATGTAAATGGAAGTATGTTCTTAATTTCAAATTTTGCTTGTTCATTGCTGGTATTTAGAAAAGGATTTGACTTTTTCTTATTAACCTCATACTCTACAACTATGCTATAATTATTAATTCCAGGAGGATTTTTATTATTGTTGATTTTTAAAAAATTCTACATAGACTATCAAGTCATCAGAAAAAAACATGTTTTCGTCCTTTTTTTTTCTTTCTTTCTTTCTTACTGCATTAGAAAGGACTTTCAGTACAACAGTGAAAATAAGTGGTAAGAGGAGACATACTTGCCTGTTCTTGATCTTAGAGGGAAAGCTTCAGTTTCTTACCATTAAGTATGATGTTAGCTGTAGATTTTTTGTAGATATTCTTTTTCATGTTGAGGAAGTTTCCCTTTATTCCTAGGTTACTGATTGTTTTTATCATAAATGGGTGATAGATTTTTTTCAGATAATTTCTCTGCATTTTTAATATACTGACATGATTTTTTAAATTTAGTTTGTTGATGTGATAGATTACATTAATTGATTTTTAAATATTGAACCAGCTTTGTACACCTGAGATAAATCTAAGTAGGTCATGTTGTATAATTCTTTTTGTATATATTTGGATTCAATTTGCTAATATTTTGTTGAGAATATTTGTATCTATATAGGAGATACTAGTCATAGTTTTCTTTTCCTGTACTGTCTCTGTCTAGGTTTGTTGCTAAGATGAGGCTAGCCTCATAGAATGAGGTAGAAAGTTTTTCCTCAGCTTCTATCTTTTGAAAGTAATTGTAGAGAATTGGTATAATTTATTCTTTAAAAGTTTGGTGGAATTACCAGTGAATACTTATGGACCTGATGCTTTCTGTTTTGGAAGATTACTAATAATTGCTTTAATTTATTAAATACATATAGACCTATTCAAATTGTCTATTTTTGCTTTTATTAGATAGATTGTATTTTCTTTTAAGGAATTGGTTAATTTCATCTAGGTTATCAAAGTTTTGGACATAGACTTGTTCATAATATTCATTATCTTTTAAATGTCCATGAGATCTATAATAATGGCCCATCTGTAATTTCTAATAGTAATTTACATCCTCTCTTCTTTTTAGTTAGCTTAGCTAGAGGCTTATTGGCTCAATTTATCTTTTCAAAGAAACAGCCTTTTGGTTTCCTTGACTTTTCCCTATTGATTTCTTATTTTCAATTGCATTGGTTTCTTCTCCGTGTTTTATTATTTATTTTCTTCTGCTTAATTTGAGTTTAATTTGCTCTTCTTTTTCTCATTTTCTAATTTAGAAGCTTAGATAAATGATTTCAGATATTTCTTTTCTAACAGATGCATTCAATACTATAAATGTCCCTCTAAGCGTTGTTTTTAATACATCCTACAAATTTTAACAAATTGTATTTATTTTTATTTACTTAAAAACATGAATTTTCTCTTGAAATTTTTCATTTTACCCTTGTGTTATTTAGAAGTGTGTTCATTGTTTAATCTCCATGTATTTTAATCTCCAAAATATTTTAAAGTATTTTTAAGTTCCTCTTGAAATTTCCCACTTTACCCATGTGTTATTTAGAGGGGTTTTCATTGTTTCATCTCCATGAATTTTAGGCTCTCCCAGCTATTTTTTCCTATTATTTTTTTCTTGTTTAATTTCATTACAGAATATAAAGCAATTTCAAATTTGTCAATGTGTGTTTTATTGCCTAGAATATGATCTTATTGAATATTTCCTGTGAGAGAAGAATGTGTATTGTTGGATAAAGTAGTCTGTAGATATTCATTATATCCAGTTGACTCATGATATTGTTAAGTTCAAGTATGTTCTTACTAATTTTCTGCCTGCTGTAGTCATCTTTTTTTGATAGAGGGGTGTTAAAGTCTCCAACTACAATGGTGGATTTATCTATTTCTCCTTGGAATTCTATCAGTTTTTGCCTCACATACTTTGATGGTCTTTTGTTAGGCACAAACATGTTAAGAATTGTTGTTATCATAGTTCATTTTGTGCTGCTATAACTATACCACAGACTAATTTACAATAAACAGAAATGTATTGGCTCACAGTTCTAGAGGCTGGGAAGTCCAAGATGGAGAGGCTGCCTTCCTGCAAAAGCCTTTTTTCTGCATTGTCCAATGGCAGAAAGGTAAAGAGAGGGTGAGAGGGCAAGGGGGACTGAACTCATTCTTTTGTAATGAACCCATTTTCACAATAATGAACTCACTGCCTGTATTAGTTAGGGTTCTCTAAAGTGACAGAACTAATAGGCTATATGGTATATAGGAAGGGGAGTTTATTAGGAAAATTGACTCACAGGATTGCAAGGTGAGGTCCCACAATAGGCCATCTGCAAGCTGAGGATCAAGGAAGTTAGTTGGAGTCCCAAAACCTCAAAAGCAAGAAAGCCGACAGTGCAGCCTTCAATCTGTGGCGGAACGTCCAAGAGCCCCTGGTAAATCACTGGTGTAAGTCCAAGAGTCCAAAAGCTGAAAAACTTGGAGTCAGATGTTCTGGGGGCAAAAAGCATCCAGCATGAGACAAAGATGAAGGCCAGAAGACTAGGCACACCTGTTCATTCCACTTTCTTTTGCCTGCTTTATTCTAGCCACACTGGCAGCTGATTAAATGATGCCTACCCAGATTGAGGGTGGGTCTACCTCTCTGTCTAGATTCAAATGTTAATCTCCTTTGGCAACACCCTCACAGACACACCTATGAATAACATTTGCATCCTTTAATTCAATCAAGTTGCCATTCAATATTAACCATCACATTTACATAATAATGGAATTAATCCACTCAGGAGAGCAAAGCCCTCATGGCTTCATCTCTTCTTAAAGGTTCTACCTCTCAACACTATTGCACTGGAGATTAAGTTTTCAACACATATTTTTGGAGTGACAAATTCAAACCATAGCAGTTATGGCCAAGAACTTTCTCCTTTATCAATATGAAATGTTCCTCTTTATTCCTAATATATTATATTGCTTTGAAATCTACTCTGTCTGAAATTAGTATAGCTACTCCTGCTTTCTTCTGATTAGTGTTAACATGGTACTTCTTTCCCTGTCCATTTACTTTTAATCTACATGTGTCTTTATATTTAAACTGAGTTTCTTGTAGACAACATAGAGTTGAGTCTTATTTCTTGGTTCATTCTGACAATCTCTATCTTTTAATTAGTGCATTTAGACAACTGATGTTCAAAAATGATTATTGATATAGTTGGAATAGTATCTACCAGCATACCAACTATACCAATTGATATAGTTGAAGAATTAATACTGATAGAATTGGATTAATATTTGATACTGCTTTGTATTTGTTGCCTTCTTTTATTCCTATTTTTGTCTTCCAGTCTTTTTTCTGCATTTTGTAGTTTTAATTGAGCATTTTATATGCTTACGTGTTCTCTCCTCACTTAGCATGTAAATTACACTTCTTTTATTTTATTTTTATTTTTTGAAATGGAGTCTCACTCTGTTGCCTGGGCTGGAGTGTAGTGGCATGATCTTGGCTCACTGCAACGCCTGCCTCCAAGTTCAAGTGATTCTCCTGCCTCAGCCTCCCAAGTACCTGGGATTACGGGCATCCACCACCATGCCTGACTAATTTTTGTGTTTTTTAGTTGAGATGGGGGTTTGCCATGTTGGCCAGGATGGTCTCAAACTCCTGATCTCCCGTGATCTGCCCGCCTCCAACTCCCAAAGTGTTGGGATTACAGGCATGATCCACCACACCTGGCCACATTTCTTTTTAATACTTTTTTTTTAATTGTTGTCCTGGAGTTGCAACATGCATTTATATATAACCCAAGCCCACTTTTAAGTAACAATATACCACTTCATGGGTAGTGTGAGTACCTTATAATAAAAAACAATCTTAATTCCTTCCTCCCATCCCTTGTATCATTAATGTCATTGATTTTACTTATATGTAAGTATACACACATATATACAATATATACATAAGTATACATAATTCAATACATTTTTGATGGTATTTTTTTGAACAAATGTCTACTTGTTAAATCAATTAAGAATAAGTAAACTAGAGTATGGGAAAGCTCAGAAACCAACACAAGACCCCAGAAAATGGGGCCGGGCATACAGGGAAACTAAGCAGCCAGCAATACCTGTCAAGGTTATGTTCCCTGATACGCAGCAATGATGCTGGGCTGCAGCTGAGGGTGCCTTCCCATTGCAAGGAATATCAGGTCCATGATTCTGCTGTCTCCGGTGACCAAGCTTAGCAAGGGCTCTCTCAGCTCAAGCCACCAGCCCTCCCTAGGACCCCAGAAGGTGAAGCCCTTGTGTGAGGTTCTGGCTCTTGTCAAGGCAGGGTGCTAAAGAAGAAACAGAAAAGAAATTAAGAAAAAAAATTTAATTTTATCTTTACTTACTTCTTTGATGCTCTTCCATTCTCTGTGTACATTTGAGATTTTGACCTGTATCATTTTCCTTGTCTCTAAATGACTTAAGCAGGTCTACTGACAAGTCCCCTTAATTTTTCTCTTTGGCCAGAGAAAGTTTCTATGTCTTCTTAACTGTTGAAAGATAGTTTCACAAGGTATAGGATTCTAGGTTTGTGGGGTTTTTTTCTTACTCAACACCAAATAAATCACTCTAGTCTTTTCTTGCTTGCATGGTTTCTGAGCAGAAGTCAGATGTAATTTTTGTTGTTGCTGTTCCTCTGTAGGTAAGGTGTCACCCATCCCCTCTCTGGCTTCTTTCAGGATTTTTTCTTTATCTTTAATTTTATATAATTTGAAAATGATGTGCCTACATACAGTTTTTTGACATTTATCCTTCTTTGTGTTCTCTGAGCTTCCTGAATACATGGTTTCATGTCAGACATTAATTTGGGAAAGTTCTCATTCATTCTTGTTTGAAATATTTATTTGGTTTATCTGTCTCTTCTCTTCCTTGTATTCCTATTACACTTTTGTAGTTTCCCACAGTTGTTGTATATTCTGTTACAGTTTTTTTTCAGTTTTTATTATTTTTGTTTTTCAATCTTGGAGGTTTCTATTGAGATACCATCCAGCTCAGAGAATTTTTCCTAGACCATGTTCAGTATACTGTTAACCACATCAAAGATACTTTTATTTCTGTTAGTGTTTTTGAGCTCTAGCATTTCTCTTTAGCTCTTAAGATTTCCATCTCTCTGTACTTTACCTATCTGTTCATGCATACTGTCTACTTTATCCATTAGAGCCCTTAGCACATTATCATGATTGTTCTAAATTCCCTAATAATCCAATATCCCTGCCATGTCTGTCTGTGATGTTTGCTTTGTCCCTTCAAACTGTTTTTTGTCTTTTTGTATGCTTTGTAATTTTTTTCTTCACAACCAGACACAATGTACTGTGTAAAAGGAAGTACTTTAAACAGACCCTCAGTAACGTGGTGGTAAGGTGTATGGGGAGAGAATATATTCTACAGTCCTATGATTAGGTCTCAGTCTCTTAGTACCCCTATGCATTTGGACTGTGAACATCACAAGTGTTTCTCAGGGATTTTTTTTTTTTTTTCTGCCTCCTTAGGTGGGACAGGATGGTTACATCGGGCTGGAGTTGGGTATTTCCCTTCTTCCGGGAAAGTTGGGTTATGATAAAACCCCAACAGGTTGAATTCTGGTTAATCAGTTTCTCCTGAAGGCAGATCTTGTTAAGAACACAGTGTTCTGGCATATTGCAAAATGATTCATTTTCATCTTTTCCTGCTAGAAGGACAAAAAGATTTTCATCCAATATTTGCTGTGAAAACCTAGTTGAGCTCCTTAGAGCAAAACTCACAAAGTGTGGGACCCGTCCTTTGACTGGGTCCTCCTGGAGTTTTAACTCTCAGACTCCTTCATACTTAGCCTTTAGCAATTTGTCAATTACAGTTCAGGTTTCTATACCCAAGCTGTGAAGCAGGTTCATGGTGTTCTAGTTACTGTTTCAAAGGGAGGACTCTAAACATTTCCACCCACTGCACTTTGGGTGTACAAATCTATAGTGAGACAGAACACTTGCACACAACAGGTTACATGAAGCAGATTTATTACAGATAGGTAGCACGGGACAACAGAAGCCTAGGACTCATGACAAAGCTGTCCCCCAAGGTTCAGGAAAGCTGCATGAGATGGATGGAATCTCATCTGCATGCACCTTATGTTACACTGCAGCTAAGGGACCCCAAAAAGCAGCCTGTCCTGGGCTTGATATCCTGGGGCATTGTGATGCACTGGGGAAAAGCATCGTAGAATATTCTGCTCTAGGAGGAATAGGAATGAAGCGTGGTATGTTCTAGCCAGTTATTCCTTATCTCAGGATGTTAGATTCCCAGAACATTTACAGCTATTAAGAACTACAAGGGCCGGGTGTGGTGACTCATGCCTCAAGTGTGGTGAATCCCAGCACTTGGGGAGGCCGAGGCAGGTGAATCATGAGGTTAGGAGATCGAGATCATCCTGGCCAACATGGTGAAACCCCGTCTCTACTAAAAATACAAAAACTTAGCTGGGCGTTGTGGCACGTGCCTGTAGTCCCAGCTACTCGGGAAGCTGAGGCAGAAGAATCGCTTGAACCCGGAAGGTAGAGCTTGCAGTGAGCCAAGATCCACCCACTGCACTCCAGCCTGGCGATAGAGCAAGACTACATCTAACAGAAAAGAACTACAAGCAAGAAATCAAAGAGAGTTGGGTTGGCCCAAGGCCATCTGGAGAACTGTCCCACACCAGCGCTTGTTCCCACAGAGGTTTTTGCTTCAGCATGTTGTGATTCTCTGTATCCCTCATCTGTCTCTTTAATTTGGGGGGCAGCAGTTTGCCCTGTGACCTTATTTCTGTTTTGCATCTAAGAAGAGTTGCTGGTTTTTCAATTTGCTCCACTTTTTACGTGTTGTTAGAATGGAATGGCAACTTCCAAACTCCTTACATGCAGAACAAGAAACTAGAAGTCTCCATACCATTTTTAAAGTATGGCTTTACATTTTTAAATGATTGAAAAATCAAAACAATGATATTTTCTGACATATGAAAGCTACATAATATCAAAATTTTGTGGTCCATAAATAAAGTTTTATTGGAACACACACAGCAGAGTTAAATGTGGCCCAAAGCCTAAAATATTTATTATCACCCTTTAGAGAAAAATGTACCTGACTCGTGGTCTATGTGTGCTACCATAACAGTCTGACACTTTCTACCCTTCTTGACTATAATACTAAAATAATCCAATAATTATTTTATGTTTTCCAGGAGATCAAAGCAGAATATTATTAGGAAATCTTTGGTTAGAATTTTTAAATTAGAAATAATTTATTTCATATTCCCAGAAATTATATAATGGGTGAAGTATGAATGACTGAATTTGCATAACTGTTAACATTATCCATGTTCCCCCGCTCTCTTGCTCGCTCTCTCTCTCTCTATGTGTGTGTGTGTATATATATATATACACACACACACATAAACACACATGCATACCAGTGATATCCTCTACAATGAAACATATTAATTTTTCCTGTACTTTATTTAACACCAAAGTTTCTTGATTCTGTTTTTTATTAGTAGATAGGGCTTATTTTCTGAACCCTCTTGCCAGGTCCTCTGATGACTTTAGAGACAACTCTATCTTATACACTTTTTAAAAGCAAATCTCCCTTCATTGTCCAGTATGTTGTAAGCACAGAGTAGAACATTTGATAAAGACTTACTGACTTGAATTAAATTACTTGCAGTTAAGTAAAACATTCCAAATCATGAACCTCAATTATCGTGTCTGTGTTTACCATGTCCTAAGGCCTTTGAAATAGAAGTACAATTTAAAAGTTCTAAAATAATTACAGAAATAAATACAGCACCATATTGCTCCCTATAAAGTACAACTGTCAATTACAAATTCAATTGTCAGGGGCCACTTCTGAATCTAGAGAACTTCACGAATGTTCTGTCTTGTAACCGAACTGGAAATGGTTTTAGGATTGCCCTTTGTTTTGTAGTTTTAACTATTTCTAACCTGATTAATTATTTTCCTAAAATTCTTACTAGCTAAAAAATGTGCTGGGAACAAACACAATACCTGCTGAAAATGCTGAAAGTGACTTTTGTCCCTTTTGGTGTAGGGATAAATGTTATCCCACCTAAATAAAATGACTCTTGTTTTTAATCATGTTTAAACTACCCTTTGCAGTCTGACCTTTCCCTGGAATGATCCATTTTCTATGCTCCATTTTATCATGCTGCCAGTAATATCATCAAAAACTTTTTAAAAACATATTAAATTGGCCTTAAATTTATATTGAGCTTTAAAATGACACAGCATTAGGACTTTGTGCTTCTCTGTTTTATATCTGCATACTCTCAACATTCCAGTGTTAGAGACTGGAATTCCTTTCACTCCAAATACTTTAAGTTTAAAAAAAGAAAAAAGAAAGAAAGAAAACTAAAGAATTATTTATGCTTTGTACAACAGAATGGGCACACAGGGATTCTAACAAGGAGTTGAATCCTAATATCAGCACTTAGCCCCTCAATGTCTTTGAGTATATTAATTTTCAAAGCCCAAATGGTCTTATCTGATAAGGTATCGTTATCCCTTCTTTGCATTGTTCTTGTTAGAGTTAGAAATAATAGATGTAGAGCAATTGTCACTGTGAGCCCTCAATAAAAGATGGATGTTGTTGCTGCTGTTGTAACCTGATCAAGGTCTTTATTGACCCAGTGAAAACCTTCTACTGTTTGCTCTAAGAAATCATTTCCTTCTTCCTAATTAGTCCTCAATAAAATGAATAATTTATTAGAGGACTTGGTCTAAAAACAGTCATTTATATTAGGACTTCATTGTGTAGTTGAAACTTCAGGCCATGGCTTGGAAATATCATGGAAATGTGGCATGAACTTCGCGGGGTGGTAGGAGATCAGTAGGAGAGTTGGGAGCCAAGAAAAGAACCAAAAAAAAAAAAAAAAAAAAAAAACACTAGAGGAAACTTTCCTTCTCTCACCCATGCTCATTTTGAATTCAACATATCATTGGCAGGTTTTCTTAAGGTCAAGGACAGCTTTAAAGAAAATTGGTTTGGATCCTCCAACTCCCCTTCATAACCCTATCCTACTACATAGCTTTACAAATTGCCTCTTTTAAAGATTTCCCCAGAACTATCCTCTTCACTCTGTACACACCAAGAAATTAGCCTTCTGCTCTTTTCCTATTCTGTCCCTTTACAATTCATGCTACTTCAGTATACTTAACCCAGAATTTATTCAAGGTTTATGTGTTAATTTAACAAATATTTATTTAGTGACTATCTTTATTGTACCAGTTAAACATACAACAAAAAACAAAACTCAAAAACAGTTCTGCCCTCACTGAGCTTATATTTTGGTGGAAGGATACAGACAATTAATTGAACCAGATAAACTATTGTGTATATTAGAAAAGGATAAGGGGTGTGAAAAGAAATAAAGTAAGGAAGGGGGGTAAAATATACTGGGAAGTAGAGTTTCAATTTTTCAGAAACAGCTTCACTGAGAAGATGGCAATTGAGTCATATAACCAAGGTTGCAAGTCAGGAGGTTATTAATGGAGAAAGCAATGTACGCAGGAAGAATTGCAAGTGCAAAGGCCAGGAGGCAGGAAGATGCCCTATATGGTCTAAGAAGGTAAAGGAAGCCATTGTGGTTGGATTAGAGAATATGAAGTCAAATAGGGCTGGTGTGGAGGCAACTGGAGAATATCTAGACTCTCGTAAGCTACTGGGGGAAAAAAAAAGTTGGCCTTTAATCTGAGTAGAATCGGAACCATTTGAAGATTTGAATGAAGAAGTGAAATGATCTGATTTGTGTTTTTTTAAAGCTCCTTCTAACTGCCTCGTTGAAAATGGATTATAGGGAAGCAAGGAGAAAAAGGCTGACCAGTTAGAAAATATTACAAATATCCAGATGGTATTATTGGTAGGGCTAGAAGGAAGTGGTTGGACTCTGAATAGGATGCAGTAACAGATGGATGACAGAGGACAGTGACAGGGTCATGGAGGACACAGAGGTTTTTGCCCTGGAGTATTAGAAAGTTCTAAGTTGTCATAAATTGAGATGGCAAAGGTTACATACAGCCTGCTTTTGGGTTCAGTATCAGGACTGCAAATTTAGGTATGTTGACTTTGGGCTCTCTACTCACGATTCCAGGGAAGATGTGGAATAGGCAGTTGAATACAGACATCTGGATCTCAGGGGAGACATGATCTGGGGATGTCAAACTTGAAGAATTCTCAATATACAGATGATATTTGAAGTTGTGAGACTGAAGGAGAATGTAAGGGAGTGAACGTAGAAAGAAAAGGTGGAAAGTCTGAGGCTGATCCTCATTTGCACTCTAATAATCTGTTGTTGAGAGAGGAAGAAGCAGAGAGTAGAAGCAGATGATGGAGGAATGGCTAAGGATTGGTGTAAAAGCCTACAAATGAAATTGTGTCAAGGAACAGTAGATGAACAAGTAGGTCACATGCTGCTGAATGGTCATTAAGATGAGGACTGAAAATGATGATGAACTTAAGAAATGACTTGGTGTGCCTGCATGGAGTAGTTTCAAGTAAGAATGAAAGTAAAAAGCTATTGAAACCAGAGAATACAGATTCTTACTTTTGAAAATGAGTTTTGCTATAAAGGGGAACAGAAAAATTGGGTGATAGGTAGAGAGAAAAACATGGTTATGATTATTTTTAATGAAAGAAAAGTCTTTGTATGATAATGGAAATGAATCAACGGAGTGTTAAACAGTCAATAATGTAGGAGAAAGGGGAAACCGCTGTAGAAATTTCCCTGAGCAGGAAGGGGGAAGGGGTTATAAGATCTGGTGCATAAGAGAAGTATCCAGCTTTACGTACAAGGACAGTTAATCTTGTTAGCAGAGGGAAGACTGAGTAGGTGACTGGCTGATTAGAGGTAAACAGCCTCTTAGCCTTTCTTGGAGCATTTTCATTTAGATATAAGCTACTATTTAAGTAACCAAATCTCTAATCATATCATTTTAGTAAATTTAAATGAAGAATTTCCATTAGGATATGTAACTCACTTTTTAATTTTTTTATTATACTTTAAGTTCTGGGATACACATGCAGAATGCAGGTTTGTTACATAGGTATATGCGTACCATGGTAGTTTGCTGCACCCATCAACCCATGATTTACATTAGGTATTTCCTCTAATGCTATCCCTCCCCTAGTACTCCACCTCCCAACAGGCCCCGGTGTGTGATGTTCCCTTCCCTGTGTCCATATGTTCTCATTGTTCAACTCCCACTTACGAGTGAGAACATGCGGTGTTTGGTTTTCTGTTCTTGTGTTAGTTTGCTGAGAATGATGGTTTCTAGCTTCATTCATGTCCCTGCAAAGGACATGAACTCATCTTTTTGTATGGCTGTATAGTATTCCATGGTGTATATGTGCCACATTTTCTTTATATATAGAGAGAGATAGACTAGATAGAAACTCTTAAATCCTAATATGCAAATCTAACCCTGGGAAAAACATTACACTGGTTAAAAGTAGCCCATTTAGGAAGCACAAAATTCGTTCTTTTCCTTATGCCTGACAGGGCATTCAGCAACTCCAGTTTGTAAATGAGCTTATTCATTTGAACTGGGATCCATAGCTTTACTCAAGAATGAACAGCTTGAGTTAAACTCTCCTTGAAAATTGCTATTAGAATTAAACTCCTTAGTCAACCTTTTAACTCAACTGTTTCAAAACTCCTTTGGTTTTGAATCAATAAAAGCATTGAGGATGTGGCAGTTGAGCAGATGGGTGGTCCACTTGGTAAAGCTTTGTTATCTCCATGTAAGCCACAATAAAACTGACCTGACAAACAGAAAGCGTTTACACAAATCAAAACAGAAACCTCTATACTATAAGTTACACAGTGTTTCCAGTTGGCATCTACAAGTATTAACGCAGACACAGTGACAGGTTTCAAATAAACTTGATAGAAAAGGCCATTCATATTTTATCATGTTGGGTTGATGGACTTACAATTGTGAACAGTGTTTTACTCAAGCTTAGTGAAAACTCCTAGGTAGTAATCAATATTCTCAGTCACCATTGCATTGAAAATATGTTCTTGTCTATGTCGACCAAGGCATCAAATTAAACTTGCGAAGGTGGATTATTTTTTCTTTTCGGCTGATGTAACAAATACATATTATAAGTGAAACTGAAATATAATAAATTAAAAAATAAATGCTATTCAGATTTGAAATAAAATAATGGGATATCTAATCCATGGCTCTATTAATGCTTTATATTTTGTTACTTAAAGCCATCTTTCTAAATATTAAACATAAATTCTGCTAAAATAGCGAGGGGGACATAGTTGAAACTTACTATACATCAAACTACGAGTTTCCAATCTTTAAGCAAAAATATAGTTATTAAAATGTTGTTTACAAATTACTTTTAAAAATTTTAATACTGATGTGCAATTAAATGATCCAAAGGCTTCATACATTTACCACATGTTAAATAAAGAACATGCTTTTGACTAAATCTGAGGTTTCATAAACCGTTATTTACTGAGTTTATTTTGCATCCAAGATCTCAGGAGGATTTAAGCTTTCATCTGTTTTTCAAAACCTCAGTTACATTTTATTTTTGATTTGATTTTTTTTGTTTGTTTGTTTTTGAGACAGAGTCTTTCTCTGTCACCTGGCTGGAGTACAGTGGTGCTATCTCAGCTCACCACAACCTTTGCCTCCCGGGTTCAAGCAATTCTCCTGCCTCAGCCTCCTGAGTAGCTGGAACTACAAGCGTGTGCCACCACACTGGGCTAATTTTTGCATTTTTAGTAGAGACAGTGTTTCGCCATGTTGGACAGAATGGATTTGATCTCTTGACCTCGTCCATCTCAGTCTCCAAAAGTGCTGGGATTACAGGCATGAACCACACTACCTGGCCTGAAATATTTAATTGACATAAAGATTACACATATTCAAGGGATAAAAGAAGATTTGATATACATATATAGTTATCACAAAGTAATTAATGCATCTATCCTGCATTAATTAATCCAGGCTGTACATTAGACCTCTAGAACTTGTTCGTCTTATAACTGAAAGTTTGCATCCTTGAACCAACATCTCCGCATTTGCTCCACACCCTATGCCCTGGAAACCACTATTCTACTCTTTGTTTTTGTGACTTTGAGCTTTTAGATTCCACATATACGTGAGATTATACACTATTTGTCCTTCTGTGTCTGGCACATTTTACTTAGCCTAACATATTAGTCTGTTCTCACACTGCTATAAAGATACTACCCAAGACTAGGTAATTTATAAAGGAAAGAGGTTTAATCGACTCACAGATCTGTGTGGCTGGGGAGGCCTCAGGAAACTTACAATCACAGCAGAAGGCAGAAGACGAAAAGGAATCCAAGCACGTATTACATGGCAGCAGACGAAAGAGAAGAGTGAAGCGGGAACTGCCAAACACTTTTAAAACATCAGCTCTCCTGAGAACGCACTCACTACCATGAGAAAAGCATGGGAGATACCATCCTCATGATACAATTACCTCCCACCACCAGGTCCTTCCCTTGACACCTGGGAATTATAATTTGAGATGAAATTTGGTTGGGGACACAGAGCCAAACCAAATCACCTAATGTCCTCCAGGTTCATCCATGTTGTCATATATGGCTGTATTTCTTTCTTTTTTAAGGCCAAATAATATTCTATTCAATACAGCACATTTTCTTTGTCCATTCATCTCTGACTGACACTTAGGTTGTTTCTATTATATATCTTGGCTGTTGTGAATAATGCTGCAATGGACATGGGAGTGTAGATATCTCTCTGACATACTGATTTTATTTCCTTTGGATATATACCCAGAAGTGGGATTGCCAGATCACATGATATTTCCATTTTAAGATTTTTGAGGAAGCTCCATGATATTTTCCATAGTGGCTGTACAATTTACATTCCCACCAATAGTGTACGAGAGTTCACTTTTCTTCACACCTTGCCAACATTTATTATCACTTGTCTTTTTGATAATATCCATTCCAGCAAGTATGAAGGGATACCTCATTATGGTTTTAATTTGTATTTTTCTGATGATTAGTGATGTTGAGCATCTCTTCATATACCTGTTGGCCATTTATATGTTCTTGGTGGAAAATGTCTCTTCAGGTCCTTGGCCCATTTTTGAATCAGGTTATTTTTAAACATTGAGTTGTGTGAGATCTTTATATGATTTGTACATTAACTCCTCATCAGATATAAGGTTTGCAAATATTTTCTTCCATTTCCTAGATTACCTTTTTATTTTGTCAATTGATTTTTGTTTTTTGTTTGTGATTTTTGCTGTGTGAATACTTTTTAGTTTTATATAGTCCTGCTTGTTTATTTGCGCTTTTGTTGAAAGACATAAAATCGACATACAAATCAGCTGCATTTTTATACACTGACAGCAAACCAACTAAAACAGAAAATAAGAAAATGATTTCATTTATAATAGATAGCATTAAAAGAACAAAAGACTTAGGAATACATTTATCTAAGGAGGTGAAGAACTATACACTGAAAACTGTAAGACATTGATGAAAGAAATTGAAGAAGGCACGAATAAATGAAAAGATAGCCCATATACATGGATTGGAAGAATTAATATTATTTAAATGTAGATATAAACCACAGCGATCTACAAATTCAGAGTAGTCGTTAAAATTCCAATGGCATTTTTCACACAAATGTCATTTCACAGAAATGCCACAGAAAAGACAATCCTAAAGTTTTAATGAAACCACAAAACACTGCAAACAGCCAAAACACTCCTGGGAGATAACAAAGCTGGAGGCATCACAGTCCTTGCTTTCAAACTGTATTACAAGACTATGGTAGTAAAACAGCATGGTCTGGTATAAGCACAGACACAGAAATAGAACAAAAGAGAGAGCCTAGAAATAAATTTACACACATATTATCAACTAATCTTTGACATGGCACGAAAATGCACAATGGGGAAAGTATAGTTTCATCAATAAATGATGTTTGGGAAAACTGGATATTTATATGTAAAAGAATAAAATTAGACTCCCGTATTATCCAATATAAAAAATTAACTTGAAATGGATTTGAGACTTAAATGAAATATCTGAAATGATAATATTCCTAGAAGAAAACGTAGGGGGAATCTTTCTGACATTGATCTTGGTAATGACTTTTTTAAAAGCTTTATCTTCTTTTCTTTTTCTGAAGAACCATTATTGAAACCACCATTTCAGGGTGATCTGTAACTGGCAAGCAAAATAAATCATGTAAAAGTGGAGAAGGCTTGAGTATAGGTGAATGTGGTTTCTCCAGTTCAATCATAACATTAAAATTTCATAATTAAAGAAAATTAGTTTTATTATTTCTGTATTTATGAACAAATTGGACAAGCTGTATTATCTTCCAATCGGTAACTGAACATGGGCTTTTCAGATTGCTTCTACCTAAAGAAAATTAAAACGAAGATTTATATATTCCTTCAATAAGATCACTCATAGTTTCCCTTATTTAGTTAGCATGGTGTCTTTATAAACAGATGACTTAAAGTGAACAGAAAATGGAGAACAAAATAACTGAGGATCCCACCTTAGACATAAACCTCTGATGACTGTTTTTGCAGGATTAGCAAACGTTCCCTATTTCTTCCATAAGTCAGGCTGCCTGGGTCCATGACAAGGCTTGATGGACAGGGTGCTCCCTAGGCACCTATGCGCAGCTGCCGGTTCTGCCAACTGAACTGCTGACTCACAAAAAGCCTGCAATGTTTCTTTTCTTACATTAAATGTAAGACATCTTTACTTGCTATTTTAATTCCACAATTTAATAAATTATAACCCTAATAAAATGTGATACATAGAGAAAACAATTTTTTTTATGAACACCTACTTTAATGATTTATAAAGATTCCAAAGTGTCATTTAAGTTTTATATTAAAGTATTGTGGTGTGAGAACTGTAAAATTTTGACCAAAAAAAAAAAAGCAACAAAAATTAATAGAGATAGTTGACTACTTGTCCCACTCTAAATAAACTGTTAATATTATACACACACATACACATACACATGTAATTTATTTTTTAAATATTATGCAGTTATATCTTATTTGAAAAAAGGAAAAAAGCAAAAATGTCTTCTATGAAAAGCTTGGTGAATTAATGAAAATGTATACGTCTAAAACAAAAAATTTAAAATAATTTTCATCTTTTATCAAATATTTTTATTTACTATCAATCTTCATATTATTTCCATGATAGTAATTATTTGCTATATTCACTCTAAATTTACTATCTCTATTAAATTTCTTGGTAATTATTAATGAAAATATTCCACTTTTAAATACTTATGTTTCTCAGGGGTTACTTTGTGTAAAAAATATTAGCATGCTACAAACTATGAGATATCCACAGTAAAAAAAATACTCAAAAGAAAATATAATTGCTATTTTATTAATTTTAGTTTATAACCTCAAACTCACAGAAAAGTTGTATATACTGAAGAATAAACTTTTCTCCTGATTCATTTGAAAGTAAGTGGGCAAGTTTCCATCCATCATCTCCAAATACTTTTGTGTTTGTTTTCTATAAGCAAGAACATTCTTCTACTTATCCAGAGTACATCCATCAAAATCAGGAAATTAACATCATTTCACTAGTTCTTTCTAATCCTCAGATTACATTTGAGTTTCACCAGTTGTCCCAAGAGTATATATTTTTTTATTTTTTTATTTTTTTTTTGAGAGAGTCTCTCTCTGTCACCCAGGCTGGAGTGCAGTGGTGTGATCTCAGCTCACTGCAAGCTCCACCTCCCAGATTCACACCATTCTCCTGCCCCAGCCTCCTACGTAGCTGGGACTACAGGTGCCCACCACCATGCCCGGGTAATTTTTTTTTTCCTGTACTTTTTAGTACAATGTTTCACCATGTTAGCCAGAATGGTCTTGATCTCCTGACCTTGTGATCCGCCCACCTCAGCCTCCCAAAGTGCTGGGATTACAGGTGTGAGCCACCGCGACTGACCAACAGTATTCTTTATAGCAAAATAATACTTTTGCTATAAAGATGTAGTTCATGCTATAATACGATGCAGTTCAGAGTCACATGTTGCAGCGAGTTTCATTGATCCTTAGTTTCCCTCAGCCTGGGAGATTTCTGTCTTTCCTTGACATTCAGGACGTTGACATTTTAATGATGAGGGATTTGTTTTACAGACTTGGTCTTCATTTGTGTTTCTCTCATGCTTAGTTTCAAGTTATGCGTCTTTGGCAGGAATATCACAGAAGTGATGCTGTTTCATACTCATTGTGCCAAGGGCTGCGCAGTTTCAAGCTGTCCCATTATAGTGATTATTTGATGCAGATGCTTTGATGATTAATGTTATGTCAACTGAGCTGGGACACAGGGTGCCCAGACATTTAGCCAGACATTATTCTGGGTGTTTTTGTGAGGGTGTTTCCTGATGAGACTGACATTGAATTGGTAGTAAAGCACAGGACGCTCCCCATTGTGGAAGATACTCATCCCATCAGTTGAAGACCCAATTAGAACAAAGAGACTGACCCTTCCCCGAGTGAGAGAGAATTCTTGCTTGCTGGCCCTGACTTAGACATTGGCTTTTTTTCCTGTCTTTGGACTCAAACTAATACTAAACTATTGGCTTTTCTGGGTCTCCAGCTTTCCAACTCACCTGGAAGATCCTAAGACTTGCCAGCTTCCATGATTACCTGAGACAATTCCTTACAATGAACCTTTTTATACAGATGGAGATTTTGGTGTGTATATGTGTGTGTGTGTGTGTGTGTGTGTGTGTGTGTGTATTTACATATACACATACACATGTATCCTATGAGTTCTATTCCTCTGAAGAACCCTGACTAATACAGGTGTTGTGTACCAGACTTCTCTACTATGAGAATGCGTTTTCCCTTGGCAATTAGTATTTTTGTGGAGGTACGTTGAAATACGCCTTCTCCTAATCAAATCTCCCATTTATTTCTTTATGTACTTATATCAGTATGGATTAACGGTGTCCTATTTTGTTTAAGGTGTTATAATCCATTGTCGCTTCTATTTTTTCATATTGAAGCCCATGTTGTTCCAGATTTAGCCCACAGGAGCCCCTTCCAGCAGGTGTCTCTGTCCTTTCATTATGGTGCTATCATTTCGTGAGTGTCTTCCTGCTTTCTGGCAGTAAATGTTGTTCCAAAATCTTGTATTTTCCCAACTCGGAATATAATAAGCCCATTCTTCAAGGTCCTCCCAGTGGATGCCCGAGGGACTAAATGCACATCTGTGTGTAGATGAATAACATACTTCTTCACAACAATACTTAATTCGCTACTTACTTTTACATATGAAAGACCATGAATTCACACCAGTACTTCCAATGCCAACCCAATGTCATAGGATTCATTCTAGTCTTCCTCTTTTCCATAATTTGACTCTCTTTTCCAGCTGGAAAAATCCTGGCTCCCATTGTCTTTGATATACTTATTTACATACTTAATCCCCAGTTATAACCAATTTCTTGTCACTACTGCTGCCATCTCTCCATGTCTGGATACCCCTCCAAACCTAACTCAGGCACTGACCTCCCTGCTGCAGGTAACTCCCCCCACTGCAGAGATGCCGTCTTCACCAACACTTTGTATCAAGCCATTCTCACTTGAGAAAGTCTCTTCACCTGCTCAGACTCTGATATGCTGGGTGGGCTGCCCCTATTCTTTGGTTCCCCTAAACCCCACTGGCTCTCTGATTTTCCATGCCTGGCTAATTCTCTATATAACTGTGCGTATTCTTCTGTGTGTCACCTGCTGAGTTTTCATTTCAACAATTACATTTTATTTTAAGCTTGCTTGTTCTTTTTTTAACAGTCTATCCACCTATAAACATTTCATGTACTTAATAGTCTATATCAGATCCTTCCAATTTCACTGGAGTCTATTAATTTTGTTTGTTGGTGCTCACTCTCAAACTTGTCATATTCCTTTGATTTTTTTTCTTTTTGGTTGGGTTTTTTTGTTTGTTTGTTTGTTTAATCTTAACCTGTAAAAATCCCAATTGACTAAATTGAGAGTGTCTTCTCTAGAAATAGATTGTTCTATTTTATTCTGCTTGGAGCTGGGGGCACTGCCAACAATCTAGTCAACTCCTGTATGTCTTATTTTGATTTGATAGCAGAAATCTGGGACTCACCTTAGAGTTCTCATATCCCCTTATCTCCCACATCCAATTACTCAATTCATCCATCTCCACTTCCTAAAATCCTCCCATCCAGTAACCTAAAGCAACCCTCTATTGCTCATCTTCCACAAGGCTGAAGAGCAATATAAAAATAAATCTCAAAAGGCTTTAGGTAAAATTCATACCCTTTGGATTGTCAAAAACATGATGATTTAATCTTTTCTTGCCTGCTTATCTAGCCACCTATCATTATCATGCCACTTCCTCTACCCTTCACCTCTTTTTTTTTTTTTTTAACTGAGACAGAGTCTTGCTCTGTTGTCCAGGCTGGAGCACAGTGGTGCAATCTCAGCTCACTGCAACCTCAGCCTTCCAGATTCAAGCAATTCTCGTGCCTCAGCCTCCCAAGTAGCTGGGACTACAGGTGCATGCTACCAAACCAGTCTATTTATTTATTTATTTATTTATTTATTTATTTATTTATTTATTTTATTTTTAGTAGAAACGAGGTTTTGCCATGTTAGCCAGTCTGGTCTGGAATTCCTGACCTCAGGTAATTCGCCGGCCTTGGCCTCCCAAAGTGTTGGTATTACAGGTGTGAGCCACTGTGCCTGGCCTAGCCTTCACCTCTTGAATCGTACTCTGGCAATAACGGACTCTTGGTTGTTTTCCAAATGTGCCACCATATTTCTGCACATACCCAGGGTAACCTGTCGTCTCTTAACTAGTTCAAGTGCTGGCTCCACTTTGAAAAGTGTATCTTATCTACAGCTCCATGTAGCTCATTTCACTTTGCATTATGAATGCTTATTTGAACGCCTGTTTTTATAACGAAGTGCAATTTCCTTAAGGTCAGGGGTCATGTCTATTCACGTGTGCATTTCCAGTTCCTATTAAAGATTAACATGGAGTAAATTCTCAAGAATAATGGTTGAATCCATTTCAGTAAGCATGCAATAAGCAATTACTGCTGGTGTTTGTACGAGCACAGAGTGGTGGAAATTCAGTCATATGTACATTCCGATCAACTGTTACTAAAGCGGAAATGTTATGAAACATTTAAAAAATACACATGGGTTATGATTATCCCTGTTCATCAAAACAGTCCTGGAAAAACATCTTTTATCAGGTTGTAAACACTCACTTTAAAAATTAATAAAAAGTTAATATAATGTCTAGAAATTTAAACTTCATGGGAGAGTGCTAATGACAACATAGTAGTAGACTCTAAATTTTGAATTTCAATTTTGAATTTCACATTTTGAATCTCAAAATTTATAGTCTACTACTATGATTGTCACAAGATCCAAATTTCATTTAATCCAAATTTTGAATTTCAATTTTGAATTTCAAACTTTAGGGTCTTCTACTGTGATTGTCACAAGATACAGTCCAAATTTCAGTCCCACAAATATATGTGCGTGCACGCACACACACACACACAGATTTTATTTGGATATCCTCTAGTTGCTTTAATTCTTTCTAAATAGTCATCTTAATCCTGATAAAGCAGGAGATTGCTTTAGTGATGGTTTGAATGGAATGCTATCAAAAATTTTCATTTTTTTTCACATCAGAATCGACAAATATTAGCCAACTCCCCTGCTTAATCATCCCATTGAGAATATATTTTATTTCTTAGTGTCTGCCTAATGTAGCCTGTTTAAATGACCACACTAGAAGCTTGAGATCTAGTCCTACTTATTATTTCTTCATTTAGATGTATTTCCAGTAAATGCAATTAAATTCAAGCTCTCAGATATTTCCTTTTGTTAACAATTTATTCTCCTTTTCTGTTATCAGATATAGACTCAGCAAGTAATTTCCTGATTAATAACAATTGCTATAAAAGCATCATTCAGTCCACAAGTTGCTGTGTTTTCTAGAAGATTTGCTTCAAAACTTTGCTCTTATTTATGGCTTCAATATCCACTGTTAAGTCTTGCCCTAGGGTATACCACAATAGATTAAGAGCAGCTAAACTTAAATTGGTTATAATTCAACGCAGTTTAATATACAAGGAAATGGATAAACTATTTACCATCTAACTCGAAGAAAGAAAAACAGTGAGATTGTAGGTAATTTTGTAGGAAAGGAGTGTTTTTAAGAACCTATCAAAGATTCTGTCAGTCAGTAGATAGATGGTATGCAAAACTCTGCATTGATAAAAATATTACAAAAGAGTTTTTGTACTTTTTTTGACTTTATATCTCAAAAATTGGTCACTTTTGGGTGCGGTGGCTTATGCCTATAATCCCAGCACTCTGGGAGGCTGAGGTGGGTGGATCACGAGGTCAGGAGTTTGATACCAGCCTGACCAACTTGGTGAAATCCCGTCTCTACTAAAAAAAAAAAAAAAATACAAAATTAGCCAGGCGTGGTGGGGCACACCTGTAATCACAGCTACTCAGGAGGCTGAGGCAGGAGAATCACTTGAACCCAGGAGGCGGGGGTTGCAGTGAGCCGAGATCGCGCCACTGCACTCCAGCCTGGGCAATAGAGCAAGACTCCATTTTCAAAAGAAAAGGACAATTTATTGGTAAAAGGACAATTTATTGGTATGCATTCACGACCATGCATGCATACTTAAAGTTAATAACCACTCAATGTAATGGATGGACATAGAAACTTCCTGAAAGTAATGACTATATTATGATGGACAAATACAGTATAGTTTAAGGAAACTTGCTTAATAAATATTTAAGGATTTCCGTGCCATTTCTAGAAGTTAATGAAACAGAACAAAACACATTGTAAATTGTAAACTATTACTGTAACATGATTTTCCATGAATCTACAACATACCATATTCATTTTATAGATGCCATCATCCTGTTTTCAGTAATTGAAAGTATTTTCCACAATACTGAGTCAAGTGGCGATATGAATATGACAGGTGTGAGCTCCAAGTCGTAATGCATATTTTTCATATGTAATATTTTTATTTCAAAGTTTTTGGGGTATAAATGGCTTTTGGTAACATGGACGAATTATACAGCGGTGAATTCTGAGATTTTTGTCCATCCATCCTGTAAGTGGTGTACATTATTTCATCTTTGCCACTTCCTAGCTAAGTGATTTTGGAAAAGCTGATAAACTTTTTATGCCTCATTTTTTTAATCAATAGAATGAGGACAACCTTAGCCTGGGCAACATAGCAAGATGCCATCTCTACAAGAATACATGAAAAACATATCAGCTGAGTGTCATGGCATGTGCCTCTAGTTCCTGCTACTCAGGGGCCTGAGGCAGGAGGATAGCTCGAACCCTGGAGAGTTCAAGGCTGCAGTGAGCTGTGATTGTGCCACTGCACTCCAGCTTGGGTGATAGATGGAGCCCCTGTCTCTAATACAAAGAAAATGCATAGTATTTTTTTAGAAAATCGTGGCAATGAGCAAATTACAGGTAAACTAGTCACAGTACAATCTCAATAAACAAGGTGATTAGCTCAGTACACATCTACATAAAACATAATAAAACAAAACAACTCTATTTCCTATTTTCCTTCCCAAGCTCCAGGCATTTCACTTCCAATTTTGGAGTGAACAATTAAGTTAATTACTTACTGTGATTTCACATTACCTGCATTTGACTCAGCTGTGTATCTCCATATCCTCTGTGGCGTTCGAGTTCCCTCAGTAGGTCACGTTTCTCATTGTCTTAGGAGTTTGCACTGCAGGAGACTCTGCAGTTACTGAGCCCACAGCATTGAGAAGGTCTCAGCCAAGGTTTGGTTTGGCCAGCAGCAGAGTACTGGTATCATGTTTATTATCCCAACCTCACTTCGTTTAATTATATATTTGTAAAAGAAAACAAATACTGAAGATACATATGAAAATTCTGTGTCAAAGGGCATTATTTCTACATTATGTCTCCTTTCATTTAAACATGCAGATATTTGGTACCAAAAAGAAAATAGATTTGAGCCTTTTGAATTCATTTATTTGGGGATGAGGTGGGTCACTTTTATTTCTGTGTCATGTGTTTTCTCAATTTTGTGAAACTAAATGGTTCCGTGATTATTTGTATTGTTGAATAAACATCATAAAGCAGGTGCAATGCCCAGTTTCAGGCAGAAGAGCATCTGTACTTAAAGACCATCAAATTTGTACTAAGCTGTTGAAATTTGACTGAATAGTTAGGAGCAGATGTTGCTTCAAGGTACAAGAATGAAGCAAGTCAATCTTTCACAATGTTTCTCTCTGTCACGGAGGCAGCTACTGTCTTTAAGAGCAAGGATAAACACAAGTTTTTCTTTGTTGGAATTCGGGGTCATTCTCCCTGAGCTCTTTATATCAAAGCAATGGAATCTCTAGTCCTAGATACAAGCTCTAATTGCTTCTCCTTTTTCAAAATCATTTTTCTCTGCCGGGTGTGGTGGCTCTCACCTGTAATGACAGCACTTTCGGGGGCCGAGGCAGGTGGATCAGTTGAGGTAAGGAGTTCCAGACCAGCCTGGCCAAGATGGTGAAACCTCATCTCTACTAAAAATACAAAAATTATCTGGGAGTGGTGGTGGGTGCTTGTAATCCCAGCTACTCAGGAGGCTATGGCAGGAGAATCTCTTGAACCCAGGAGGTGGGGCTTGAAGTGAGCCGAGATCGCGCCACTGCACTCCAGCCTGGGTGACAGAGCAAGACTCCATCTCAAAAAAAAAAAAAAAAATTGTTTTGCTCTTTTCTTCCTTATTCTTAGGCTTCTGATCTTTTTTTGTTGTTGTTGCTCTCTATCCTTGCAACTCCTCATTTCAATGTTAAAACAACTAAGAGAGGTGAAGTCTTGGTAAATATGATCTAGAATTGCTAGATAAAATAAGAGGCCCAGGTACATTTGAATTTCAGATAGCAAATGATGTTTTAGTGTCAGTATGGCCCATGCAATTCAAATTTGACTTGGTGTACTGTGTTTTTATTTGCTAAATCTGGCAAGCCTCATCTCATCTCTAGTTATTGAAACACGTTTATTAAGCAGAATGATGTATAAAATCTGAGTTCCAATGTTCACTTTTATTTCTTTGCACCATGCACAACTGCCAACTATCCTCTTGGATTTGAATTTACTTCTTTTTCTGATTTTTTCATCGCTTTGTAAATGTTTTTCTTCATTGACTTTCTCTCCTCCTTACAATGCAATCGACTTTATCCTTGTTTCTCCAGTGTCCTTATTCTTTTATTCTACCTCAACATCTTTATTTCCACCATTCATTCTTCTTTGTGAAAAAAGAATTCACATTTAATGTGAATAAATAAATGCTTATTACCTCAATATTTTCTCTGACACTAGTTTAAGAAATACTCAAATTTTTAATACCGATCTTCGTTCTACTGAAAAACATTTCCTTTGCCAAGTTTAGACTACATTAAGGACAATATCATTGCTGTAGTCCGCACACCCAGAACTCTGTAATAAATAGTATACCTGCTTCTTCTTTGTATGTGTCCAGTTCTGTAACTTCTATTTGGGAATTTTTAATTATAATCCGTGTGTATATTCCTTGAAATCTGTGGTACCATGACAGAAAAATGAACCTTCATTTGGCTGGTAGATTCTCTAGCCTTTACCTTTTCAGATTATTTTGCATCTTACTGCCAACTTTTTAAAGACTGATAACCCAATCGTTTTGCTGCCTGTACCTCAAAGTTTTCCTTATCACTCTTTTGATCAAATATAAACTTTAACTTCTTCCATTTATTATTTCTTCTTTGACTCACAATATACCCCATTCTAATTTGGAACTATTTAAAAATAGGGCTGCTAACTAGAAGTCTCTGCATATTTCTCTACCCATCCCAAAAGTTTGGTCTACTCTGCCTTCCTTGTAAATAAAAGGTTAACAATTCTCCTTTCCTTAACATTAACTTCTTAAAATCACTTATGAGATGCTGTCTTTGATCACCCCATTAATCTTTTTTCAGGCTACCATTCCTATGTCCTTTAACATTTTTTGATGAATTTGTAGTCATTATAAGTATTGAATGTTGTATTCCACACTATGCTTTGCTTTTTTTTTTTTTTTTTTTTTTCTTTGAGACGGAGTCTTGCTCTGTCGCCCAGGCTAGAGGGCAGTGGCGCACTCCCAGCTCACTGCAACCTCTGTCTCCTGGGTTCAAGCAATTCCCCTGCCTCAGCCTCCCAGGTAGCTGGGACTACAGGCGCTCACCACCATGCCCAGCTAATTTTTTTTGTATTTTAGTAGAGACAGGGTTTTACCATGTTGTCCAGGCTGGTCTCGATCTCCTGACTTCGTGATCCGCCTGCCTTGGCCTCTCAAAGTGTTGGGATTACAGGCATGAGCCACCGCACCCAGCCTGCTTTGCTTTTTAAAATGTTGCAAATTACAATTCTTTTGGTTATCTTATCTAATTTTCTATTTTTCTGTTATGTGTCAGATTGTCTGGACTTAGAAGAAGACCTGTCCTCTTCCAGCACCCACCCTTCCTCCTCCCCCATCATTCCCAATTCACACGACTTTCTAACTTTCTAATTGGGTGCTTTTTAATATTCATGAGCACAGGTTTCAGGTCACACAGCTTTTTAGAATCATGGGAAAAATAAAGGTAAATAATGGGTGAGTACTCAAGGAGCTCACCTACAAATCAACTTGTTTCAATCTATTTAATCTATTGCTTACGTTCTGATTTTTCATCAGTGTCCTGGTCATTGCTTAACAATGCAAAATTTGTAGATAAAAATATTAATGTTAGGTGAAGCTCACTGACTAGCCTACAATTCAGTGTTACCAATTTTGATACATTTTATCCACATCTCCATTATCTGGTTAACATATCATTTTGCAAAATATTAAAAGATCTTCAGTGCAAAAAGGGCTGTCATGAACAAAGTTTCTTCTTTTTTTAAATAAACTGAGCAGTATTACTATCTAGTTGGCACCAAGGACAGACTAAAATTATAATTTATAATTATGGATTTTTTTCCTCACAGAAATAAAAATAAATAGGTCTTATTGATGAAGACATAGACAGTTTTGCTTCTGTGAACATTTCTCCTTTACACATGATCGGTCCAACTTTTCTCACTCGTTTCTGCCTGAGGTGGAGGTGGGGACTCCATTCTTGACATAATAAATCTAAATTCTTCAACTGTCATTCTCTCCCAAGACACTTCACCCTTTGGTGACTATGCTGCATTTTCCCATTCTTGCTCTATGTACATTTCATCCTGGGTCTGGCAAGACCTATTTCAAATATACAAAAATGGGCCGGGCGTGGTGGCTCACGCCTGTAATCCCAGCACTTTGGGAGGCCGAGACGGGCGGATCACGAGGTCAGGAGATGGAGACCAGCCTGGCTAACATGGTGAAACCCCGTCTCCACTAAAAAAATACAAAAAACTACCCGGGCGAGGTGGCGAGTGCTTGTAGTCCCAGCTACTCGGGAGGCTGAGGCAGGAGAATGGCGTGAACCCGGGAGGCGGAGCTTGCAGTGAGCTGAGATCGCGCCCCTGCACTCCAGCCTGGGCGACAGAGCGAGACTCCGTCTCAAAAAAACAAACAATCAAATATACAAAAATTATCTGATACACACAGGAACCCAACCTACTCTCCACAGAGTCTGGAAGGGTTGAAGAAAAGGCCCTTCTGAATGTCTCAGCTTTATCAGCTCCCATTGGGAGATCAGAGGCCAGCAGCCTTCATTAGCCAATAAAAAGAAAATGATGTTTCTTTGCAAGTAGACTGTAGTAAACACCCTATATGTTAAAAAACAAAAAAACAAAAAAAAAACTTACTAAATGTTAGTTTTACTCTCCAGAATAGATATATAATTCTCGGATTTCCTTGTAATTTTCTCCTAATGGCTGATTATATCTTGCCAGTATAAAGCAGTCCAGTCATCCACCCATTCACTGGACAAATATCTCTTTAATATAAATGCCAGGCACCATTTTAGGTCCTGATGATACACCAATGAACAAGAAAGATGAAGTATTGATCCACCAAGAACTTACATTTTAGTGGGAGAGATACACACAAAACAAATAGGTATATGATAAGACAAGCAGGGTAAGTAGATGGAGAGCAGTTTTTCAAGACTTCTATGAGCTAACACCTGATTGAAGAGAGGTTGTAATTTTGTGGTGTCCGCATGATCAGGCCAAGTAATCACTTCCTATTGCCCATATATCTTTTAATCATTTGTTTAAAAATAACTCAAACAGGTAGTTCTCAGACTGTTTTCTCATACAGAAGATACTTCTTTGTTAGATTCTTAGTACTACTCATTTTAATAAGCTATATGAGTCCAAAACATTAAAAAAAATTTAGAAAGTAAAGCTGGGTAAAATGACCTCAGTGTAGAAAACTTTTATTATGTGGCCACAAAAGGCACTGAAAACGAAATTACTAGAAGGCCTTAGGGGAATAAAAGGGAAATGTTTAGAAGACATTAAACCTCTGGACGTTTAATTTTGCAGCTTCCTCAAATACTTAGAAGACCTCAAAAGTAATTTTGCTTTTGTCTAAACTGAGAAATTACATTGTTCTTTTTCCTCCTTGCTGTCCCTCAAAAGAGTATTAATTCTCATTTTGGGAAGGAATTATTTTAATCATGCCACTGAATGAGAGGAAAATATCCCTTTTCTAAAAAAATTAAAAATTAAAAAAAACAAAGCTCAGTGTAAAGTGGAATTCTCTAGAGAACGCATTGTGCACAAAATGACCTTCCTCAGTGTATTACTGGGATGGAGGGAGTTGCCTCTCTGTGAGGCAGCAAATAAGCCCTGTGACCCCCAGGATCCCGTGACCCCCAGGATCCCCCTCAGCCCCCACAGAGTGTCAATTGCTGTTTCACCCCGGGTTGTTCCAGACAGCCACTTCCAGTCCACTAGAGGGAGCACTTGAGAGGAAACCCATTTGCTTTCACTGCTGTAGATCTCAAATAAAATTTCATCTTAAGAGGCCTGGTGCAGTGGTTCATTCCTGTAATCCTAGCACTGTGGGAGGCCGAGGTGGGTGGATCATGAGGTCAGGAGTTCAAGACCAGCCTGGCCAACATGGTTGAAAGCCCATCTCTACTAAAAATACAAAAGTTAGCCTGGCATGGTGGCGGTAAGCTGAGATCATGCCACTGCACTCCAGCCTGGGTAAAAGAGTGAGACTCCGTCTCAAAAAAAAAAGTCATTATAGAATAAAATCCAATTACTTCAGCCTTTATCTTCAAATTTTGGTCATTGTTTGCATTAGTCATGGTTCTTCAGGAAAACAGAACTAATAGGATGTATGTATCTATGTGTGTGTATACACATATATATGCACACATGTATATATTTATATATACAAATATATGCCTGCATATATATTTATATATACACACATGTATATATTTATATATACAAATATATGCCTGCATATATATTTACATATACACATATTTATTTACAATTCTGTAAAACATTGTATATAAATAAGCCCCCCACACACATAAAGCATATATATATAAGGCATATACATGAGATTTATTTTGAAGAAGTGACTCATGTAATTATGGCAGATAGCATGTCCAAAATTTGTAGGTGAGCCAGCACCTTGGAGGCCCAGGGAAGAAAGACTGCTGCAAATCAAATCTGAACGTTTGTCTGCTCTCTAAATATCCTCTTGCTTGGGGAGGTCAGCCCTTTGTTCTGTTCAGGCCTTCAGCTGATTGGATGAACTCTCCTCTCACTACCCTCACCTCAATGAGAAGCATGTCTTAGTTCCTCCAGGCTTCTATAACAAAATAGCCTGCAACAGAAATGTACTTCTCACAGTTCTAGAGGCAGGGCAGTCTAAGCTGCTGGCAGATTCAGTGTCTGGTGAGATCCCACTTCTTGGTTAATAGAGAGTTGTCTTTTTGCTGTGTCCTCACATGATGGAAGAGGCAAGCCAATTCTCTGGGCCTCTAAGGGCATTAATCCCACTCATGAGGGTTCTGTTCTCATAATCTAATCCCCTCCCAAGAGTCCTGCCTCCTAATATCACCTTAGTGACTAGGCTTCCACATATGAATTTTAGAGGTACACAAACATTTAGATCATAGCAGAGGGCAATTTGCTTTACTAAAAATCAGCGACTTAAATGTAAATCTCATCCTGATACACCCTCACAGAAATATCCAGAGTGATGTCTGACCGCCATGGCCTACCCAAGTTACAACAGAAAATCAAACATCATGCTGTTTCTATAAAAATATAGTGACCCTAAAAACAGTTGCTAAAAACTTGTATGACAAAGAAAACAGAAAAATGAAAGAAAGGCAAATTATTTTGGAAATTTACAGTGAACGATATAACCTAAACGCAACAAAAAAGTTTCTGAGACTCAATCACTAAACAGAGCTGGAAGAAGCTTTTAATTCACTTCATTCCACTGTATTTAACAAGTCGCTACTTCAGTCCCTACGGGGTTTCTAATATTATAGAAAGTAATATCATAGGTTATGAAGATTTAGAAAGAATGCTTCTATTTTTGAAATTAATAATCCAGCTAGGACATATTTTCCAGATATTATCGTAATAATATTTTTACATTAAAAACAATTTCTTGTTATTTGGATTTTATTTCCCCTCTCCTTGGGGTTCTTAGTAACACAAATGAGTAAAATTGCTTTCAGTAGAATGCTAGACACCTTGTACTGTTTGCAGGTCTGCTAAACAACAGAATCAAGTCACCTCCTTGGCAGGTGACCAGCATTAACTATAATGCACATCAAAACAGTCAATAAGAATCACAGATCTGTGGCACCATAGAATAATGGCCTAATTAATCTCTGTTCAATTTCCATTTTTATACCTGCTCCCAAATTCCCATTCTTTCTTATCTGTGAGTTCTTTTCTCATATAAAAACATTTTCTGTGAATATTCCTTCATTCAGTCATTTTTATATTCATTCATGTTTGCATTCGAAGATATTTACTAATAAGTTAGCATAGGTCATACATTTATGAATATTATTCAAACACTGAAGATAAAGACTGAATGATTACCAGAGTGGACAGAGATACATTGCTTTTTAAAAAATCTGAGTCCTTTAAAAGTTTATTGTTTGTCATTTGCAGGAGTATATGGAATACTGAAGTTTCTTCTAATAATATCAAAGGAATAGTTAAAATTCCATAGGGACTAACTGTTACATATGTAAAATAATATAGCCATCTGGTCTGTTTCATTCTTGTTTCCTTAGGAGACGAGTGTTAAGCATGCTCTAAAATATTTATTGAGGGCACATTTTATGCTTATGTTTAGGTTCAGTTTTAGGTATATAGACATTGTAAAAGAAAAAGGAAATTAATTGTTAAGAAAAGGTGCAAGAGGATGATAAAGAGGAAGCCAGAAAGAAAAAGGAAAATACAGTTTCAATTCCTTACCATTACTTCACCATTCTTGTGTGGAAGTGGGAGGACGTGAGTCCACAGAGGGGTAGAAAGAGGCAAATACCATATAAAAGGGATAATTGCAGGTTGGATAACCACACATTGGAACCAAAACTGCTTCCACAAAGGTTATAGGATTTAAGTAGTGCCAAAGACGAAATCTGAGACATTGGGCCGGGCGTGGTGGCTCACGCCTGTAATCCCAGCACTTTGGGAGGCCGAGGTGGGCGGATCACAAGGTCAGGAGATCGAGACCATGGTGAAACCCCGTCTCTACTAAAAATAGAAAAAATTAGCCGGGCGCAGGGGCGGGCGCCTGTAGTCCCAGCTACTCGGGAGGCTGAGGCAGGAGAATGGCGTGAACCCGGGAGGCGGAGCTTGCAGTGAGCCGAGATTGCGCCACTGCACTCCAGCCTGGGCGACAGAGCGAGACTCCGTCTCAAAAAAAAAAAAAAAAAAGAAATCTGAGACACATTTAAAATAATTGTTTATTTACAAAATTTGGCACAGGTCCCCATCTATTGCTACTTTTATGTCAACAGGGGTTTAAAGATTTTAGCAACGGAAGTTTTATAGTTAAGAGAGACTGAGACAATCTCTGGAAAGCCTTTTATTACTGTGGGATTCCCTTTTTGGTGTGTGGAAGTGGGAGACCTCCTAAGTGGTATTCAGGTACACTTGGCAGGCTTGGTTGGGTGCAAGGAGGCAAGTGAGCAGCGTGGAGACTTTCAAAGGTGGAAGTATTGTCCTGGGTTAGGGCCAGTGGTATTTTCTCTGGCCAACCATTTTCTGTAACGAAAGGGTTTGATGAGCTACTTTTCTTGTGACCAAACTGTCTTCATAATCTCTTACGGGGCCGGTGGCTGTCATGGCAGTTTGTCATTAGTAAAGAGATCGAGACCACTCCAGGTTGGAAATCAACATGAATAAAGTGATGAGGTGATGATGAGCATATGCATAGGCTTGCTATTTACACAATGATTAGTCCACCCCAATGAAAGATAATGCTAAATAGAACTTGTGCCTACAGAAGATGAATTTTGAATGCCTAATGTTGAAATGTAGATTTGATGGGATAGAACTTTGCATATTATTTACAGGGCTTTGAAAACAGGCATGAAGAGAGAACAAGGATGTAAAGAGGTTAGGACAGAGGAGACCCATTACAGAGGAGACCCAGTGTCTTACAACGGAGTCATGACGAAGCACAGGAATGTTACTTTGAATCAATGCTAGCCTTAATGGTCCACTGATCTATGGGAGAAGAAAAAACTTGATATTTAAGCATTGGTGGGAAACACACACACACATACAAAATTTCCGAGTACCAGAGACTGAGGGAAATTTCTACCCAACCTAATTAGTTGAAAATACAAAGCAAGTTTCATGAATACAGCTTGTACAGGGTTAAAAAAAAATACTTAAGCATTACATGATTGCTGTAGGAGCCCATTTTTTGGAAAATTCCCAGGGACTCTTTGAGTCAACTTGTTAAAAACAGAAGAAAGGCTAGCAAAGAAATAGCTTATTTTATGCCTATGATTATAGGATTTCATCATGACATGGGTCACTGAGTGTTATTTTCTTAAGTTCATGCATATGCAGAGATTTAAACTAAATTTGTGTTCTCATCATGTTAAGAGGCCCAAGTTATCAAAGTTACTAACAATAAGTTCTATTCCCCCCGAGAGACATTCAAACCATAATTCTCTCAGTCAAGTTAAAAAAAAAATTAATATTTTGTAAAGTAACCTTTGTCCTTCTTCTCAATATAATCCAAGTGCTAACGCCTTTGGACACACCAATGACAGTCTCTTGATTAAAAAGAAACCACATTAGGGCAGTCCTTTGAATAACATAAGTTGTCTCCTATAATAAAGGAAGACATTAGAGGTAAAAAAAAAAAGCTTTCAGCACCAATCTTCACTCTCCCTCTCACACCACAGAAGATTCAGAACCAGAGTTTGGAAATGCAGTGGACTTGGGTAAACTGAGGTTTTCAGTCTTCATACTAGTCAGAGGTCGTCATTGATTGCGGCCAGTCGTGATATAACTTTGGGCAGTAATTTTAGTCAATTACTTCCTGCCAAAGTCCCGTGCTCTCTGCTGGAGGCTCCGTTTCTGAAAAGCTCTCCCTCTGCCCTTCTTTCTTTTTCTCTGCACACACAACCCTCACGCAACTTTCATGCTGCCTAAATCAGCCTGTGGGTTAGGTATTTTCTCATTATCCAGATTAAAAGACAGCTTAGTCTCACAGAGATGTAACTGACTGATTGAAACTGATTTTTTCCCCATAGGAGGAACATCAGAATCACCTGGAAACTTTAAAAATTCTAATACCAGACCATAGCCTTCCAATTCTGATTGTGTGGATCTAAATGGGGTAGTTCCCTGGTCTTAGTTTTCACAAGCTCCTTGTCAGACCTCTGAGCCCAAGCCAAGCCATTGCATCCCCTGTGACTTGTACGTATATGCCCAGATGGCCTGAAGTAACTGAAGAATCACAAAAGAAGTGAAAATGCCCTGCCCCGCCTTAACTGATGACATTCCACCACAAAAGAAGTGAAAATGGCCGGTCTTTGACTTGAGTGATGACATTACCCTGTGAAAGTCCCTTTCCTGGCTCAAAAAGCTCCCCCACTGAGCACCTTGCGACCCCCCCACTCCTGCCCACCAGAAAACAAATCCCCTTTGACTGTAATTTTTCTTTATCTACCCAAATCCTATAAAACGGCCCCACCCTTATCTCCCTTCGCTGACTCTCTTTTCGGATTCAGCCCGCCTGCACCCAGGTGATTAAAAAGCTTTATTGTTCACACAAAGCCTCTTTGGTGGTCTCTTCACACGGACGCGCGTGACACTCCTCATGTCATGTTAACATCAACCAGCAGAGGCTGGGAATACCGATAAAAACAACTCCAGATATGTTAATAGATGTTAGGGAAAGTGGGAGAAGAGGGGACGGTGGATTTGTAAATGTTAAACTTGTTACCCAGATAACTTCTCCAAGTAAAACTTTTGGAAGGATAGTTTTGATTAAGAGAACCTGCCCCTTTTTGGATCTGTTTCACCTGCGAGGAGAAAGAAAAATGGGAGAAAAGGAACCAGCTTTTTACAATAAAAAAAATGCAGCTGGAGATTCAGAAGTGGCCCTTCAGGGTGAGGATCTAATTTTCACAGGGAAATTCCCTCTGAAATCCTTCTAGAAACTCCTGCTATATCATCTCCCACTTATCCACTCATTACCGCTTATCCACTAAACACCCCCCCAACTCCCAAACCCCTCCCCCCGGCCAACCCTCCGCCATCTGACCTCTCTTAGTACAGCCCCTGTTTCATGGGGAGGGAGAGCTTTGGAGTTTGGAGGAGAAGGAGGGAAAGGGTGTGTCTGGCCTGAAAGCGATGATTAAAAAGAAGTTTCCACTGAAAAAACACATCTGAGTGGTTCACAGTGTGGCTCCCTTGTATCATCTGCATCACTTGGAAACTTGTTAGTAATGCAGATTAGATTCTCAGACCTCACCCAGGACTTACAAAATCAGCCATGAGGGGCTACGGCTGAGCAGTCTGTCTGAACAAGCCCTCCAGCTGATTCTGGTGAATTCCGGTGCCGGCTACAGTTTGAGAACCACTAGCTATCTCATGTTTTCTCTTGAGCTTCTCTTACCAACCTTGGGTGGCATGGTTCTTGTTTGTTTTGTAGAGTTTCTGTGTATAAAGCACCCTTGGCATAAGTAGCTCCACTTTAGAAAAAGACTCCATCTTACGTTTGAAAAGCCATCATGCCAACAGGGACCAGGTGTTCAGCTGACCAATAGAGACTGCACCCAACCAGATAAGGACATAATCATTCACACCCTTTCACTACTAGTCCTCGCCAGAAGACTCTGTGGCCATAAAAAAGAGCAGGAATTCACCGGTCGGAAACCGCTGTCTTAGCAGACGCCATCTTTCTGTCACTTGTGATAAGCACCCAGCATCCTCTGCCGAAGACTCTGCCCACATTAAATTCTCTTCCTTGCAAGACCCTGATGGACCACCCGGATCAGGACGAGGCATTGTTTTGTCCACATTGCTCTTCCTGAACTGGTTTGTTAACCCTTTTTTCCTATCTCCTTTATCTTAATGTTAAATGTTACTTTGTTGTGGAATGTTTAGTCAAAACACATAGATAGATAGATAGATAGATAGATAGACAGACAGACAGACAGACAGATAGATAGATATGGTTTGCAATATTGACTGGCCCTTGGAGTGACTTGAACTTGTGTGCCTATGGCTCTGCCAAGTGAATGGGTGGCACTAAAGAGAATTGCCTCCTCTGAAGCTTCAGGTAGCTCATGGCGTTGATGATTGAAGTAGCATTGATGAAAGTCTGACATTATGGAAAGACACAAATATTTGTGGACCTAGTCGTGTCTGACCGTGCACTGCTCATGATACTTTCCTATTACTTCGCCTAGAGCCTGAATGGGAAAGGGAGAGACAAGCAACTGACCAACTAGCAAACAAATAAATAAAATGAACCTACTGTGAATAGAAAAGCTATTTGTGCCCATGGTAATGGCTTATTGCAGACTCTCGTCTTCGGTTTAAAGTTATCTTTGAGTCTCCATGTCTGTAGTTGGAAAGATGCAGATGTTTTAAATCAACAAAGTTGGACCAGTTTGTTCCTAATATTCCTTCCAAGTTTAATTCAGTGGATATATGAGTTTGGGGATTAATAAAAAAACAGCAAGGAGTAAGAATCTTTGGGAATATAGGAAAAAGTGCTGTATTCAACTGGGAAATATGTACATATTTAAAGACAACTTCTCAGATAAGATGATTATGAGCCCATATTATGTTTTATTTCAAACATGCTGTTGGATGAAAGGTTGCTGAATAAGCTGAATTCAAGATTCTCCCCCAGGTAGAAACATTTGGGTGAAGGGTGGTGGGGAGAGGTCATACAATGAAGAATTGCCTGGTTAAAGATTAGACTACTTGTAAGATGGATTAAAGATGTAGGGGTATAATTAAAAAAAATAAAATAAAATAACTAATATTTACAATTATATTTAACAGTATTTGTAAAACTTTTTATGTTCACATATATTGAAGAACAAATTCAACTTTGTTAAAAAAACAAACAAACAAAAAAAACAGGTATGTTTCAAAACTGACAGTCAGCTGAGTGGATCTTCCCAGAAAAGATCTTGAAGTATCATGAGAGTCTATCAGAAAGTTACTCAAGTGTTTTATCAGGAATTCTAATTATTTTCAGGAAGGGCTGTGAATTACATCTTGAAAAAAAGTTCTGTCTCCCAGCAGGTTTGGTGACATTTTTTTTTCTCAGTTTCTAGTCTCATCTCTTCTCACGTTTTATCTTTTGTTCACTTTTAATACGTAATTTTAACTTCTTGGATTTCAATTGCTTCCTCTACAAAGCAAGGATAATAATTTCATACCATAATGAAAGAATAAGGCTAGAAAAATAATTTTTCTTTTAGAGTGTTCCAAGTTTTGTAACTGACTAGACTAATCTAAACTATTCATTAAGGGGTAAAGGTGATATGAGATGTGTTTTTCAAGCCTTGGATTCAATACTAATTGTAATTCCAAACTCATGGTGGATTGATTTATTCTGTCATGCAGCTGTCACACATTTGCAGTTTCTGCTATCTGTTATATACGCTTTATGCATTTTACAAAAATCAACCCAATTACACAATTACTCTATGATGTAGGTACAAGAATTATCCCCATTTTATAGATGATAAAACTGAGACACTGGGAGTTCAAATCGCTAGCTTACACTCAACAGTGTGCTTTGTGGTTTGTGGCAGAGGCTGGATCTGAACTCAGGAAGGCTGCCTCTTGTGTTCAATAAACGATTCACTAGTTGATATCCTGTCATTGCACTTGATTCTCCAAAAATCAGGTTGGACCTTGTCAGGGATCAAATGAAGACTGATAATCCTAAGGAAGTTGAACTTCAGAGAGCCTCAGTGGGAGGGAATAACATGCCTAGTCCAGGTCATTACAATTTAGATTATTTCCTTGCATAGTATTGGCTACTGCCCATTCTGATGCTTGTTTATTTCTGTTACAATCCCCGGTCTCTGGATTGAACTTTCTACACTAGATTGGAGCATAGGCACTGTGATTCACCATTGTTATTCTGGAATCTCATATAGAAAATGACCCAGAAGCACCATTTTTAACAAACCTGGGTTCCCTAGCCACGTAGAAGCATCAGCCAGATCCAGTTGGAGCCAATCCTGCTGATTAGCTTCACAGGTTCTCTGTTTTTATTTTTTTCTTTTTTAGAAAAAGATATGTTACAAGATAGATAAGATAGAACATCGTATTATTGCTTTTTTTTTTTTCTCTTTTTTAGTGCCCCTGCCATTTTCTTAGAGCATTAAAAGGAAATCACTTTCTCAGATGGTGTGAGGATGAAAGGATCCACATTGGGAACAGGAAACCAAAGTTCTCTGAAGATTTTGAAAGCAGAAAAAGAATAACCAGGTGTACATAATGATAATTAGGAACTAGAAAACCACTGCGAGTAAAACTGTTTCTTCTAGTTTGGGAGGCTCCAAAGTGAATCCCCTGATCTTAGACACAGAGATCGGGTGAAAGGAGCCTTTCTTCTGGGCAGTCTGATGCTGTATGACGCTGATCATTCCACCTCCCAGACAATCCTCAGGCTTTGGGCTGGACGAGTGGTCTCTGGGTACCACTTTGTACCTGAGAGTGCCATTTTCTGAGTGTATCTTCTGTGCCAAGCACTGTGCTGACATAGTATCTATTGGCAACTCTTCATCTTCTATGGCATAAGTCTTACTCTTATTTTAATGACAATGGCCCTCTTTTGTAAGTAACTTGCTCCAGCCCCACAGTAAGTGAGAAAACTGGGATTCATTCCCCTAACCTTGAATCCAAACCGGTGGTTTGGTGTCTTTGTGTGTCTCTGAATTCCTGACCTCTGGGATTCACTGATTTTTTTTTTCATTCATGTGATTTCAGTGGTGTGTTCCCTCCAACCCCAACTCTCCAGGGCCTTTCTGTGAAAATGAAAGATACCAGGCAGGATGCAAGACACAATCTGTTCTCACTGAGTCAGTGAAAACTTCATTTTATTTGAAAGACCCTCTGATCACCAGGTCATTCTTGCTGGCCGTTTACTCAACTCTAAGGTTCTATAAGTTTTTTCTATAATGCCACTTACCATAATACAGTATTTATAATTAGAATGACAAAAACTCGGTTTACAGTAGTTAGCACCTCCAAAGTATTACAAGAAGAGAAAGGAAAAAAATGTATCACCAAGTACTAGTATAAAAGTGAAATTCTACTCGAATAATTTTGAATCAGATAGCCATTTCGAACTAAAGGAGTTTTTTTATTCCTTTGTGTTAACTTTAAAAAAACTGTTTTGGTTGATTTTTTTGTGTTCTATTCCTTAAGATAATAGAGAAATGTTTTAAACTTTTAGTTAAATGTGTGCCATGTTTAATATTATAACCATATGATTTTTCCTTTTTTTGATTATATATAGGAAATAACATTTGATTCACTCGAGTAACTTTACAGTTTACAGGGCTTGCTTATATTGGTAAATGTATTTAAGCTCATTCAAAACATACCGCTTGACATCTTAGAATCTGAGATATGACTTCAGGCAACAGTTAAGCCAATTTTTAAATTTCTCATTGCGGGCACTGAATTGAAACGCTGTAATCTTCTCTAGAACTATCTTCTATTTCGTGTTTCAGCAAAGACTTAATTGTTCTTTGAAGAATTTCTAACTCTAAAAATCGTAGCAATTTATATTCCAAAGAAATACTATTATCTTGCTCAGAAAAGAGAAGAGACATAGAATTGCCTTTATTTTTTAAGTTATAATTGCAATCATGTATTGGCAGCACATGTGAACAATTTAGACATTATGGTGGGGACAAAACCTGCAGCAAAGAGCAAAGCGTGCATAATGATCCTCTGCCAAGTAAAATAAGTTCTATTTATGGATTTGTTTATTTAGGTATATTAAGTGTCTAGAGCAGCAGCAATGTGAACGTTACCTTTTGGTTGTTTACCTTTTTCAATACCTATAAATGCTTGTATTGGTAAATATTATTTATATATATATACACACATATACACACACACACACATATATATATATATATACATACACACACACACACACACACACAGACACACACACACAGTCTTGCTCTATCCCCAAGGCTGAAGTACAGTAGTGCAATCTTAACCCATTGCAACCTCCACCTCCAGGGTTCAGGCAATATTCCCACCTCAGCCTCCCAATTAGATGGGACTACAGATGCACGCCACCATGACTAATTTCTGTAGTTTTGGTAGAAACAAGGATTCACCATGTTGACCAGGCTGGTCTTGAACTCCTTACCTCAAGTAATCTGCCCGTCTTGGCCTCCCAAAGTGCCGGGATTACAGGTGTGAGCCACCATGACTGGTCAAATATTATATATTGCATGCATTGGGCACTGGATATTTTAAAGTCAATTGTGTTTAACTTTGTTCTTATTCTATAATTTTGCACCTCTGGAGGTGAATAAAGTTACCATGCCATATCAAAAAGATGGAGATAAAAGTGATACATTCTAAAATAAAACCACTCTTCCTTTTGCTTGCATATAAATAATAGGTAGAGGTCTCTGTACATACTTTATTTTTATGTTTGTTTGTTTATTTATTGAGGTTTCGTCACCCAGGCTGGAGTGCAGTAGTGCAATCTCCAGCTCACTGCAGCCTCTGCTTTCTGGGTGTAAGGGATTCTCATTCCTCAGCCACCAGAATAGCTAAGATTACAGGTGCATACCACCATGCCCAGCTAACTTTTTTTGTATTTTTAGTAGAGACAGGATTTCACCACACTGGCCAGGCTGGACTCAAACTCCTGACCTCAAGGAATCCACCCGCCTCAGCCTCCTGAAGTGCTGGGATTACAGGTGTAAGCCATCACACTTAGCCCATATTTTAATAAGGAAAGTGATGGGTGGCATGGGACTTTGAAAACTAAGACCATATACTTAGTATTTTAAAATAAGATTTTTTTATTGATATAAACCACATTGAAGCGAGGAAGACTGGGTCATCGTCCAGCAAAGATTGCACCTTATTTTCTTACCATACTAAAGTGGCAGGACCTATGGTTGGTGGGGAAGAAAGACCTTGTGACCTAGAAGGAGAAAATGAGATCTTTTGATTCTGAGAGTGAGAGAGAAAGATGGACACTGTCTTCAGATTATAAAATTCAAAAAGCCTACCGAAGGGGCGATGAGAGCTACCCTTGAAGGGGGCTCTGCATTCATTTAGGGACATATAACGTTATGCTCTCCATCATGTTAGCATAGGTCACTAGGCGTAAAAATGGCATGATAAGCGATCTGCAGGTATTAAATGTAGGAGCAGTATACAGTAGTATACAGGACGGAAAAAGGCCCTTGAGTCCAGAAAGCAGGCGGAGTCAAGAGTGATAGCCTGGACTAAGCGGTAGTAAAGAGAATAAAGAGGTAGAATGGTAGAAAATATCTCCCAAAGAAAAACTAGGCATACTACATAAAATTACAGAAGCAGGAGCAGGATGACAAATGGGTTCTACATTTGAAACCTGAGGACTAACATGTGAAGTTGCCTCTGAAGAGATGGTAAGGGTCCCTGCCTGTGTGAGGGGAGTGGTGGGGGACAGGACAGTTAATAGACACATTGAACTTGGTGTCACCTGCGTAATTCAACGAAAACATGCAGTGGTGGTCAGGGGAAGATTTGGATATAATAAGTTGAATCACAAGACTGACTTTGAAGACTCCAAAAAAATACTAGAAAAAAAATACTAGAACTGACATTTTACTGATAATTTACAATTCTTAATGGGATAAAAAGAAAAAAAATAGGCATGGAAACGAAGGAATAAATTGTAGGTATTATGAGAAAAAAGAAACGTGGACTAAGAATTTTATCAAAGAAGGGATGCTAAAAGGTGTCAAAAACACTTGGGTATCAAGAGAATGAAAAGGCTTTGGTTTGGGGGGAAAAGGCTCATTGGTGGCTTTTGAGGAGACAGTTTTAGTGGAGAGATGGAGTTGCTTTGATTAAGAGGAGGTAAACAGCTCATTGTAGAAGTGAGCTAGGGCAATGCCCATCAGGCAGTCTCTTGAGATCCAGTGAAACATTGAGGCTTAGAAGGCAATTATTGATCACATTCAGAATCAGCTTACACAGAAGTCTATTGAACAGGAAGCAAGCCTGCCAAGCAGGGCAACATCGATAGTTCTTTTCACTGGGAATCTTTGCAGCGGATCACTCAGCAATCTAATCAGATAACCTGGGAGCACATCTTTGGGGCTCCTGGTAACAGCTCAGGTGCAAGGAGATGAAATGCACAGTGGGCGAGTGCAGGGGCCTCCTGCTATAATAGCCTCCTTCTAAACAAGGGATATTCCTCTCATAAACACTCCTTAGGCACAAAACATACCCAGTTACAATACCACATGTATGGAACTCCAAAACTATGGTACTGCCATCAGGCATTCCTAACTTACTGGTATTTCTCCAATACAAGTGCAATTTATTTTTTAAAATGACACTAGGAAATTGGGAGACCACAGATCAGGATGAGCATGAAGAAGGAACCCTCCGTGTGAAGGAAGTTAAGGATCTTTTACATGGAGGGTGATAAAGAAAACTAAGTGAAATGACTCACTTATAGAATCCAGGCTTCATGAAAAATATGGAACTTGGGGAAATGGAATAGGTTGAGTGACTAGATCAATAGTGCAGGTTCAGAGGGGGATGGAGAGAGGCAACAGAACAGATTGCATCCATTCAGTATCAAACAAAGTCTAAAATACATAATGAGTGCAAATAAATATTTGTTTGATTAAAATACTGAGTGCAAACGGGAGCACCAAGTTCAACATCTTAGTGTTTAGATGGATGATATACAATGATGATGATAGTTTGCTAAAGAAGTAAATAAGTACAAATAAAAACAATATACAGATAGACTTTCAAAGTAATAGATGGCAAGAAACCACAGGAAATACAACCCTGTTGGTGAAATCACTCAATCATTCAACAGTCTTGAGTAAAAACAAAATTGGTTATTAAGTGAATCTGTTTAATTTTATTTTAAAATTATTTTTATTAATTGATGCAAAGTTGTACATATTCATAGAGTACATGGTGATATTTCAATACATACAACGTTTGGTGATCAGATCAGAGTGACGAACACATCCAGCATCTCAAACATTTATTCTTTGCATTAGGTGCATTCAATATCCTCCTCCTAGCAATTTGAAACTACATAACAATATATATTAACTGGACTATCTCCATTAATGCTCTATGTAGCCATATCAGGAGTCCTTAGATTTTTTCCTTCACATTTTTTTTGCTTGCTTACAACACAAGCATGTATGATTGCAGCGCCCCCTGACTGTTCTCCTGTACTTGAAGAAATGTCCAGTCCCCTGAATGAACTCACCTGTGACTGTATGATACCCTCTAAATCCAGCTATAAACTATAATAATCAGCTCATAGGTGAAAAAGACAAAGTTGAAGATTAGGGGTGCAAATGAACATGGAGATGATCCAATATAACCTCTGTGTTTTGTTGATGTGGAAACTGAGGCCTAGGGAGTTAAGTGACCTCTGAAACTTGCAGGTCTTGGTAACAGTTGTGAACATGAATTCCACATCTAGTGCTCTAGACTAGCCCATGCTGTCTTCAAAAATTCCAGTGAAAAAGCAGAGCAGTTTAGTCCTCCCAACACCCATGTGTGTTCCCACATTCCCATTTCTACAATCTGAATTGTTTTTTCCTGGATGAGTCCTATGTTTCTTTATCAAATTCTAAAGCTTCAGAGTGAAAGCAGAGGCACAGCTGGACTATATTTATAAAGCGGATGGAAATATGGGATGGTTTCACATGGAAGTCTACAGGTCCAAGTCACATAACTATATTTTAAGTGAGCATCCTGTAATAGCTTCCTTCCTGTGTGTGTTATTGGTTGTAGCTTGTTGTGGTCAGAAGACATATATTTAAATCTGTTCCCTCTAGTTTATCAGGTACCTGGCTGTAGGTGTATCACTTAACTTCCCTGGGTATCAGTTGAAAGATCGTTATATCTAGTGGTCAGAGTAGTTTTGAGAATGACATAAGGTTAAAATGTATAAAATCACAAGACATTTTCCTCAGTACATTTGTTTTCTCTTTTTACTTTTCCTCCAATTCTGCTATCAGAGCTCTGGAGGGTATTACCAATACATCTGTCATCTTTCAATATTAATGGCTCTCCTGTTTCTTTAAAATACCTCAGTGATGTATAAATAGGAAAAATATTACTTTATATGACAATGACATCAAGAAAAAGAGACAAATAAGATCTGAGTTTGCTAAATAAGTAACAAAAAATATTAAGTAAACAGTATTTGTAAGGTATATGAATTCTTCAAAGAAGACAACGTTTACACAGGGTGAAATTCAAAGATAATTTTCTACTGTAGAACCATATATGGAGGGCATTTATGGCAAATGCAAAGCAGTGTTTATATCATTTGCATGTGTGTGTTTATTTTTAAAAAGACTTCAATGAAAGCCAAGAGCATCATCTTAAAAGTGAATCCCAAAGATTGAAGCTGTTTTGTTCAAAGGAGTAGACTTCCTGAGGTTTATGACAAGTCAATGCGAGGGTCAAATTAAAAACACCTAGAGAAGTAGAGAATGCTGTATTCTTTATACTATCAAACCTAAATACTACTTCTCTCAATTAGGTTTTTGCAAAAGATTGATCACATAAATTCTAGATCATATAGGTTATCTCCCTAAATATGAATACAATTTTGAGAGTGTTTAGTGTTTATAGCTGTAGCTGAGTACATTTTCTATTATCCCTCCCTCCCCACAAAAGAATAGATTCATTATTGAGTCAATACTGTTGGAGACGATTGGCAAGTCAAATGGTTTTGGAAAGTAAAGTGGATTTCCGAACAGAAAATGTTTTTCCATGGGAACTCTGGAAAACATCAAGGACAAAGGCAAACTAAAAGTTGAAGATGAAGAAAGGTAATGAGCCACATCCAAGAAAAACTTTAATATTCATGGTTTCCCAGTTTGCAACTTAATGTGAAGTTTGTTCACATAGATCTGAGAAAATATACCTTATTATTGTGAGAGAGGACTTAAGAGGGATTCTCTAGCATGGTTCAGGTGAGGCTTTAATAAGTAAAGGCAAAAATGTTTTTCTGTTTCAAGTCTCTAAGATACATTTCATGTAAAAGCCCGTAATATACAAAATGCAAGCCCATACCTCTGAGTCAAAGATTCAAAAGCACGTTTAACATTATGGGGAAAAAAATCAAAAGAAAAAAGCCTTGTAGATTATCTTCAAGCATTTGAAATTAATTCCAAGCATTCATTAAAAATAGAGGACACGAAAAGTCTGAAAATATTACATTATGCATGAGATGACAAATGGAAATTAAATGTGTACTATCCACACTATAGTATAATATTTCAGAGAATATGAAAATTAATGGTGATACCATAGAACCTGTATAATTTTTTTCCTCCATGATTTTGTAGGGAATATGGAATTCTGTGAGAAGACCTTGTAGTTCTCATCTTGCACGATGTTCTTTGAAGGCAGGTGCATATTCCTTGAGTTGTGGTCTTGTAATTATTTAGTTGTGAGGTGTAACCAATGGGCTCACCTGCATGAAAGGATATTATTGGCTCTCTGTGGATGGGGAAACTCAATGATAGTGATTCGCAAAATGTGGTTCCCGAACCAGCAGCATCAATATTAGTCTAAAACTTGCAAAAAGGTAAATACTTGGAACTCACTCCAGGACAACTGAATTGGAAACTCTGATGATGGGTCCAACAATCAGCGTTATGATATGTTTTCCAGAGAATTCCATCGCAGCTAAGTGTTAAAAACTGTAGTCTCTGGTAAAATCCAAGGCACAACCAGACACATCTCTGTCCACATTTTACAGTCTCTGGCAATTCATACTGAACCACTTGTAATAAACATATGTTATATGGGGCTCATCCTAATGTTATGCTTTTCACTTTTGAATGATTTATTAAAAATATAGTAATGTCCTTCTAATTTCTCAGCAGTGTATCTTTTTGGTCACCCATTAAATCACATGAGAAACGTTTAAATTTCTGTTATCCTGGCAGTGGACTGAGATCCAGACATCACCAGGTTAAAGCTTCTTTGGGTGATTTCAATGTGCAGCTACATTTTGGAACTACTTCATTATTAAGCAAATTTCTCAGCTTGACTATGCATAAAAATTACCAGTTCACCTTCTGAAAACATACTCTCTACCCTCTGAGATTCTGATCAGAAGGTCTAAGATAGTTCCTAGGTTGTTGCATTTCTAAATAGCTCCACATATAATTCTATGTTGTGCAGTCAATGTTGGTACCAATATTTGGAAGCTCTAGAGAGGAAATCTCCCGGTACTAGTTCTTGTCAGGTAGTAAAGGGATATTTAAAAGCAAAACAAAACAAAACAAAACCCTACTACCATGCAGAACAGCTCACCTATTGCAAGTTTTTGATCTTTAGGTCAGAGAAGTGACCTTTTAGCACAAATATTATTTGAATGGTGTTTTCAGGTTACTTTCATTGGGAAAAAATAAAAAAAAATTATCCATGACTATTCAGTGATACAAAACAGTTAGCAGAAGCTAAAGCTAAAAATGAGGGTATTATGAGATCCAACTGTTTTAAAACTTCAGGTCTGGGAATCTTTGTTGCTTAGAATTTTGTAATCGGAACAATTATTCTGAAAGAATTTGAATCATTAGGCAAGCATCTGTTCAAGTAAAACTGATTGGTTATTTGCTGGCAAAGCAGAAGATAATTTAAGAATCATAATGAACTACAAGCTAGACATAAGTCAGGATTATAACACTTATTATAACCATGTATAATGATAAAATTTCTCATTATATTCATCCAAATATTTTTGGGTGCTTACCATGAGCCAGGCACTGTGTTAGGAGGCAAGCAAAAGTTACAAGGAATGGATGATAATCTTTTGTTATAAAACGTAGATTGTTCTTAGGACCACAATTCAAAGAGGATGTGTGAGACACAAGTTCGAGAAGGGCAGCAAAAGTGAATGTGGAACATACTGAAGGATTTTACAACACACTTTGAAATGTTTAAAAAACCTGCAATGATTTTACTTGAAGACTGCGGAAAGACAGAATGCTAAAGCTCAAGCATTGAAAGGGAACTAAATATAACTATAGGGTGTGTTATGGGCTAAACTGTGTTCTCCTACAAGTCATATGTTGAAATCTTAACCCCTGCTACCCTAGAATGTGACTGTATTTGGAGACAGAGGCTTTAAATAACTAAAACAGGGTTGTTAGGGTGAGCTCTAGTTCAATCTCACTGGCATCCTTAAGAGGCGATTAGGACACAGACACACACAGAGGGAGGGGTATGAAAGGACACAGGGAGGCCGGGCGCGGTGGCTCACATCTGTAATCCCAGAACTTTGGGAGGCCAAGGCGGGTGGATCACGAGGTCAGGAGATCGAGACCATCCTGGTTAACATGGTGAAACCCCCGTCTCTACTAAAATTACAAAAAATTAGCTGGGCGTGGTGAGGGGGTGGCGCCTGTAGTCCCAGCTACTTGAGCGGTTGAGGAAGGAGAATGGCGTGAACCCGGGAGGAGGAGCTTGCAGTGAGCAAGATCGTTCCACTGCACTCCAGCCTGAGAGACAGAACCAGACTCTATCTCCAAAACAAAAAAAGACACAGGGAGAAGATGGCCAACTACAAGGAAAGATGCCTCAGAAGAGCCCAAATGTACTGATAACTTAATCTTGGACTTCTAGCCTCCAGTATTATGGGATAATACATGTCTATTGCTTAAGCACCCAGTCTGTGTATTTTGTTATGACAGCCCCAGAAAACTAATACACATAGTAACTTTCTGTAGACACAGCCTACAGTGTAACAAACACGAGGCAATTAACTGAACATTGGAACAAGACTTAGTTGGCCAAAGGTAGTGGCGCATGCCTCCAATCCCAGCATTTTGGGAGACTGAGGCAGGTGGATTGCTTGGGTCCAGGAGTTCAAGACCAGCCTGGGCAATGTGGCAAAACCCCATCTCTACAAAAAATGCAAAAGGTTAGCCAGGCATGGTAGTGTGGTGATGCATGCCTGTGGTCCCAGCTACTCTGCCCTGGAGGCTGAAGTGGGAGGATCGCTTCAGCCCGGGAAGCAGAGGCTGCAGTGAGCCGTGATCATGCTGCTGTCCTCCAGCCTGGGTGACAGAGGGAGACCCTGCCTGGGAGAAAAATAAAAATTAAAAAAAAAAAACAAAAAACTTCTGACTATAAGGATTATCTGGGAGTCTGCAAGGTCTTCTAAAAGGTGGTATTTTAAATTTTAAAAGTTACCTATTTTTAACTCCTGGTAGAAGTAAACATTGTTTTTCCTTGAAAACATACAACAACAGGAACATCTCAGCATTGATCTGTCATCTCTTTTTGGACCAGATCAAAGATCTGCCTGAAATAATTTGACTTATTCATAATAGTAAATGGTATTAGAGTGAGGTTATAGTACATGATTTGTGTCTCTCATCTCTTACATACTGTGTGCTCTCCCTGGAAGGAGTGAAGCAGACTGAGGGGCCACATGGTCCTACAGCATAGAAATCATACATAGAAATTGATTCAGCTCTGATGTATACATACGGATACCTCAATATTTAAATGTGACCTCTGTCTCATTTCTCCATTTCCCTAAATAATTAAAAATCAGTTCACTCTTCGAGGAATCATTTTGAATGAATTGAAGAGTAATTTGCAAAGCAAGACATATGGGGAAAGAGCGTGCATGTGTGTTTGAGTCTAAATCACATTTGGCATGAGGTGCTCGGGATTCAGAGAACTGTCTTGCATTATCCTAGCAGTCAGTGGAGGCCTTAGCCTTCCAACCTAGGAAACTCTACAGACGTAAGCAATGAGTTTGCTTTATTTGATTGCTATTTATATGACAGTGACAAACAGATATGAGGTAAACCTACTGTTTTCAAAAGGTCAGACAAAGGCAAGGAAAATAGAAGCAAATGAAGTAAACACATGAAAAATGATGACTCAAAGTAAGATACACTTATGCAGGGCCTGAAATCAGCTCTTGCTTCAATATTGCAATATGAGGTTCTCAAGAGAGGACTGTAATCCAAAACCGTTTCCCCAGAGAAGCATGGGATTTTACAGTCAGATATTTATTTATTGTGGGAAGTATTTTTAAACATCTTTCAAAATGCCAATACTTAGTGTCAATGTGTTTTTAGACCCTCTCTCCTCTGTGAAAGAGATACGTAGAATGGTGGAACAAGGTAACAGTCTAAGGGGAAGTGGGATAAAATTTCAGGAAGTGAGGAGTTGTGAATAGAGAGTCTGAAATGGAGTGTCTGAGCTGCAGGACGAGCACGGTCACTTACTGGCCCCTGCAGAGCCTGTGCCCACCAGGGCATGTCAAACCATCTGATGCAGCTGCTCCAGGCTGGCCTCGTCAGGCCATCTCCCAGCCTCAGGCCGAGGAGCTGCCTGATGAGGCCAGCCTGGGGCAGCTGCATCAGAACCCTACAGCTGTTAAGAACCTTTATACCCGCATCCACAATAACACCAAGGTCACACAAGATTTCAAGCACTGGAGGATGCAGCAAGACAGGTGATAGCATCAGTGAGAACTTTAAATGAGCTACAAATGTAACAGTGTTCCCATTCTTAATTTACCGTTTTCCTAAACAGCTATGAAGTATTTGATGTGAAACTCAAAAGACGTATTGAGGTCCAGGAAATTGACGCCAAGCTCCATTTTTCAGACAGAGGTTTCAAATCCTGCATCAGGAGGGGGGTTATCTATGTATTAAGCCTTCTGCGAAGTTCAATAGATAGACTCCTGAGAAGGCAAGTCTTGCTCTGTAGAAAGGGCTCCATCTCTTAGGCACCTGAGACCAAGGTCACCATTAGCATTGCTCAGGTTGTACTTCAGAAGTTCTCCCAGGTAAGGGAGGCGTGACAGTTGAATTCTAGCTCCTGACAAGCAGGGCTGTGTGGGTTCCCAGGAGATGGATCACTACTACTTTATATGCATAAAGATTTTTTATTCTATTTTAAGTTCTGGGATACATATGCAGGACATGCAGGTTTGTTACACAGATAAACGTGTGCCATGGGGCAGCAGCCATCACGATAACTCCAGGCCACCATTTTTCCCCTGCTGGTGCTGGGGAGACTGGATGGCTTGATTCCAAGAGGTAGTGGCCCCTACAACTCAGCACACCAGCTGTGGCAGATCGTGGCCAGACTGCCTCTTTAGGGCAGACTCTGACCCATCCCTCCTCACTGAGTGGGCCCTCCCTACAGGATCTCCAACAACTCCAGTCAGGGGCTTAGGGATCAAACTGGTCTTCCTGGGCCTGAGCCCCTAGTGGGAGGGGTGGCTGTGGTCTCCATGGACCAGCAGATTTAGTCTTTTCTCCTGCTAGCTCTGAGGAATCCGGACAGCTCAGATGAGTGGGTTTCCCCTGAGCACAGCACACTCCCTCCACCAAAGGACAAAGTGCTTTGTTAAGTGGGTCCTGGATCCCATGCCCCCCCCAACTGGGTGAGACTGCCCAACAGAGGTTTCAGATACCTTATCCAGGAGCAGTCCTGATGGCATCAGATCAGTGCCCCTCAGGGACAGAGATCCCAGAGGAAGGAGAAGGAAGCCATCTTTACCTCCTTGGGTAACATCTCCAAGTGTGGGAGGGACCAGATGAATAGGGTCGGAAGTGAATCCCCCGCAAACCAGGGCACCCCTACAGAAGAGGGACCTGACTATTGAAAGAAAAACAAATAGAAAGCACCAACAACAGCATCAACAAAAGTCCCCACGAAAACCTCATCCAAAGGTCAGCAGCCTCAAAGATCTAAACCAGACAAACTCATGAAGATGAGAGAGAATCAACGAAAAAATGCTGAAAACTCAAAGGCCAGAGTGCCTCTTATTCTCTAAATGATCACGACACTTCTCCAGCAAGGGCACGGAAGTGGGTGGATGATGAGATGGATGAATTGACAAAAGTAGGCTTCAGAAAGTGAGTAATAAATTTAGCTGAGCTAAAGAAGCATGTTCTAACCCAACACAAAAGAGCTAAGGACCTTGATAAAAGTCTATAGAAGCTGCTAACTAGAATAACCAGTTTAGAGAGAAACATAAATGACCGGATGGAGCTGAAAAACACAGCACAAAGACATTTTCAATGTACCAAGTCCTATGGCATTGAGACCACATCTTCTTAACTTTTTAATTTGAAAAAGTTGTAGAGACAGCCCCTATTTCCCTTTGTGGTGTATCAGCCTCAGGGATCTTGGCTGGTGGACCAGCATTGGGATCTTTCACAGCGTGATTTACCTCCATGCTTCTGGTGCTCTGAGTATCTGGATGCTCTGAGACTATTACTATGAAGAACAAAGTCATGTTAAGGTATTTCTGCAGCCTAAGAGAACTGCAGCATGCTGTTCACTGAGAAATTTGTGCTTCCATAAAAAATAATTTTAAAACCCTATCTATTATTGCAGTGAGTAAAATGAGATTTGGAGCCTATTGTTGGATTTAATCATTATTTTTATGGCAGAACTGGGGTTGTGGGAGTAGTTATAACCAGTTGTGTTTTTTTAATCTCTTTTATTAAGTCATTTATCATAAGCAAAATTCAGTTTCTGACCTTGGTGCTTTATTTAAGTTTCCAACTTATCTGTTTCTTAGCATGTTGTGTATTCCCATTTTAAGTCTGTAAGGGTTATAGAATACTTATTTCATTTTCTCTGGCAGAAACTGTTTAGCACTCTAGGACAGTGTTATGGTTAAATAGCAAAAAGAAGAGATAATTTTGAAATTAAAGCTACTTAACAGTAAGGGGCACGGAAGGCTACGTATCAAAGCAATCTACACTTAAGCTTCATTTTCAATAGGGGATTTTCTATGGCCTCCTGGCTTTCTTGCTTAGCTGAATCCCAGATTTCTGATAATCAGGACAAGAGAAGAAGAGACAAAGGGCGAACACAAAAAGTCATTTAGAATAAATGTATGTCATATGATAGTACAAATGAAATGCTTTTGGCATTGCTGTATCCATATTCCTATAGGTTACATCCATGATTCTTTTTACATCTAACTACATTGCATAGCCCTGTAATACTTTAAAAATTTCAAACAGAGTAATGAAAAGCATGGAAATTCAAAAGACAACAGTGAAAGTAATGGGAAACAGTATTAATGTCCAGTGGTTGAATGTCAATGAGTGATACTCAACGATTGAGGAGTAAATAAGATGAATTTAGCTTTGATGGTGATGTCCTCTACCAGAATCTTGTTTCCTTTCATGTTTTTTGGTACGCATCCTTCCTCTCTCTGATGTCCTGTTTCAAAATTTACCCTTACTATTAAGGTTTTCCTATTATGCTAACCAAGGTTAACACTTCTTTTCCCTGAATTCCTGTAATAGTGCTGCTATCACTCAACTGTGGACTTGGTGAGGGCAGAAATATGGGAATATGATCAGTTTGCATCCCATCAGACCCCTAGCACTGTTAGCATAGAATTGGGATTCACTTATTTGTTGAATAAATAAATGTCTGGATGAATAATTGTCATAAATTTTGCACTTAATTTTCATAGTACTCTCATAAAATTGATACATGTTGAGTGTGTTTTACGATTATAAAAATCTGAAAGAGAGAATCAGTGACTTTCACCTCTTCATTTTCCTACTCTCACAATCCTCAGTTCTAACTATTGAGATTAATCTCACGAAGTAGAGTACAAGGTACCCAATGGAAGTCTGGAGTCATCCCTGTGATATTTCCGGTCTTCAGAGAACGGCGTTTGTGGTTGTGGTGAGAAGCAGTGGAATGTGCCTCCCACGCACACCGTCTTTCACTGTTCCCTGAAATCTGGCCCTCTTAAACTGCTTGTAACCTACTTTGTGCTGACCCATGCGCTTTAATAAGAAAGGTGAATACATAAGCATTACAGTCCAACAATTTTTGAATTATTATAAAAGGTATTTAATGCTATCAGATTAGAATGAATCTACCAATTGTAGACATTTATTAAGTGTCTGCTATCTAAAAATTTAATGTATTTGCATCCTCTTTTTTGACACTCTCATTTGACACTTATTCACTTCAGTGTTTTTAAATATAATACATACAGATAATGACCAAATTTATATCTTGCTGCACTGACTTCTAAACTCTATGCAGCCATAAAAAAGGATGAGTTCATGTCCTTTGCAGGGACCTGGATGAAGCTGGAAACCATTCTCAGCAAACTAACACAGGAACAGAAAACCAACACCGCATGTTCTCACTCATAAGTGGGAGTTGAACAATGAGAACACGTGGACACAGGGAGGGGAACATCACACACCGGGGCCTGTTGCAGGGTGTAGGGTAGGGGAGGGATCGCTTGAGGAGAAATACCTAATGTAGATGGCGGGTTGATGGTGCAGCAAACCACCATGGCATATATATACCTATGTAACAAAGCTGCACGTTCTGCACATGTATCCTACAACTTACAGCATTATAATGATAAAAAAGGCAATAATGGAGATAGCATTAGGGATGTCAGAAGGAGAGCAAGTTTGATTTCAGGTACACTGAGTTTTTAATGTCAAAAGAGATTTAAACTATACAGTCCAACATTTTGGAGAAGGATTTAGATTATTTTTTTTTTCTTATTACACAAATGAATCAAAGAATGAAAGGTTTTATCTTCTCAGCATGGATGCATCCAAGTTTCGTGTAGTTGAAAGCTTTATACAAATTGGAGGTAGGGGACCTCTTAAAATGATACAAAATTACAAATTAAAGTACTAAATGGAGTCTTTATTTAGAATGAAAAAAACCAATAACAAATATTTGGACCTTGGGTGCTCGAGTCTCTAATTTTTTTAAGGTCTCAAGTGCTTTACTAGAAATACTTATAATGTTATAATGAAATGCTTCCTGAGTGTAACCTGGCTTCCCTTCCTTAGAAGAGAACAGGTAGAACTCACACGGTCCTGAATCTAAAGCTTCATCCACCTTGCGGTAAATTCTCCTCTGGTTGATTGGTCCTTGAGGACTCATAAAGACTTATTTTGTGTGTATATATGACCATAAGATATTTCAAAATGCACTTTTATTTCTTCTTTTTACGTATCTAGGGTAACTTTTAGGTTAAAACATGTTTTATTTAGGCTTTTCTAATTGCAAAAAACAAAGATTCTCTCAATCTATTTCAGCAGAGGGAAGGCTTAATTCAGGAGCTGGGAAAGTGTTCACCCACTCAACATAACCATGTTGGATATATGCTGCAATCCAGACCCTATTACATACCAACACAGCACCTTCCATCAAGGAGAAGGAGCGAGTTAGAATCATCATCACATAAATACATGTGCAACCAACTGCAGTAGCATTATGAGAGACACAGTACACTGAGCACATTTGACAAGGAAACAAGAAACCAGGTCACTTGGGTTTTGTTTACATGTTTGCTGTATTCCTCTTGTTTTTGATGATGTTGCGGGAGGAGACAGAAGGGCCAGGACAATCAAGATTTTTCTGAGCAAGGATTATTTGAGCGGAGATTTAAGCATGGATAAGAATTTGCTAGGTTAAAGCAGTAGAAATGAGGGATATGAGGTTTCAGGCCATGGAGTTAAGAGAGAAGAATAGCTGGTTGCAGTGGCTCATACCTGTAATCCTAGCTACTTGGAGGCTGAGGCAGGAGGATTCCCGGAGGCCACGAGTTCCAGACCAGCCTGGGCAATATAGTAATACGATTGTCTCTAAAATATATTTTTAAATTAAAAAATGTGTTGGGTGTGGGGGCATGCTCCTGTAGTCCCAGCTACTCATGAGGCTGACATGGGAGTATAGCTTGAGCCTAGGATTCTGAGGCTGCAGTGAGCTATGATTGTACCACTGCACTCTAGCCTGGGCAACAGAGTGATACCCTATCACTAAAAAATTTAAAAGAATACAAACGCAATACATAACGCAGTAACTCAAATCTGAGGTTGATTTAGAATTCACAATAGTTTCAGTGAAAGCAAAAAGTCATGTCTCTTTTTTCTATATCTATTCTGTCTAGTTCATGAGTACCAGCCACAGGTACCTATGAGCCCTTGAAACGTGGCATCCCAAATTGAGATGAGCTTCCATTGTGAAATACTCAGTATGTACTAGTATGTAAAAGGCTTTGTATGACAAAAAAAAAAATAATGCAGGACATCTCATTACAAACTTTCACATTGATTGCATGTTATAATAATAATCCTTTGGATATTGGGTAAAATAGATATGAAAATTAAGTCTCTGGTTACTTTATCCTTTTATTAAACGTGGCTACTAGAAAATTTAAAATCACACATGTAGCTTAACTTTGTGGCTCCCATTATATTTCTGTTGGACGTTGCTATTTGAGCAATGGCTCTTAGCCCTGGCTGTAGGTACATCACCACCTACCAGGCCACACAACAGACCTAGGATAGTAGAATCTCTCAGGGCATCTGCATTTTAGACAAATGACCTCATTTGTTACTAATGATTGTCACACAGGTATTCCACAGGCTGTTCCTATAAATGCCATGGCTCAGATGTGTGTACTATATATTGTGTCTGCTTCTTTCAGCCCTTAAGCCTCTGGTAAGCTGTCTCTTTGAATCTAGTCAGAGTCCAGGAATCTTTTCCTGCTAGCGTAGCCTCATGTGCGAAACAATTTGTGTTAATTCATTTGCCAGTAGGATGACTGCCATGGCAGCCTCCACTCTGGATCTACTCTGGTAGGGAATGGTAAGTCATTTTTAGTCCATGGCTCTTCTTTTCCCTGTAGGAAGCCCCCACCAGAGATAAAACTAGAACCGCTTTTTGTACCTGATTTTTCAGAAGTCAGCTTCAGAATGGATTTGTAGAAAATCTTGTATCTCTGCCAGCTCATTACACTTTGAGTAACGTTACTGAATGTAGAATTTAAGTTTTTAAAACAGAAATGTAAGTAGTTTCATGAAAGAACAACTTGTATAGATCATGATAACACCTTGTTAAATTGAATAGATCCTTCTCTTAGCTGCTAAGTAAGTTGATGTTCCTTTAAAATACCATTCATTTGAGAAGCAGCAGGAATAAGTGTAGTGTTTTTTCTTCTCTCCATTTAACTCCAGCTTCATGAGATTATTTATTTTATTAAATAAATTCAAGCCACCTCTAACATGTTCTCAATTTTTGCAGCATGATGTCTAATGTCTTTATATGGAGTGTAAAAACTCTCACAGTCTGGTCCAAGTCCAGTTTGGTTCCCCAGTTCTCCCTCTGCTCCAGACACCCTGAATGCCAGCCAGACTGCACTTCACATTATCCCTAATGCACGCTCTGTGTATTAGTCTGTTTTCACACTGCCGGTAAACACATACCTGAGACTGAGTAATTTATAAAGAAAAAGAGGCTTAATGGACTCACAGTTTCATGTGGTTGGGGAGGCCTCACAATCCTGATGGAAGGTGAAAAGCACGTCTTACGTGATGGGCAGGGAAAGAGGGAATGAGAGCTAAGTGAACAAAGAAACCCCTTATAAAACCATCAGATCTCATGAGACTTAAATTCACTTCCACAAGAACAGTATGGGGTAACCACCCCCATGATTCAATTATCTCCTACCCGGTGCCTCCCACAACACATGGAATTATGGGAGCTACAATTCAAAATGACATTTGGGTGGAGACATAGCCAAATGATATCACTCTGCTTCTTCAAATCTCTAGTAATTTGAAATTATTATTATTATCATTATTATTACTTTTTGAGATGAAGTTTCACTCTTGTTGCCCAGGCTGGAGTGCTATGGTGCGGTCTTGGCTCACTGCAACCTCCATCTCCCTAGTTCAAGCAGTTCTCATGCCTCAACCTCCCAAGTAGCTAGGATTACAGATGCCCACCACCAGGCCCAGTTAATTTTTATATTTTTAGTAGAGACGGGGTTTCATCATGTTGGCCAGGCTGGTCTTGAACTCCTGACCTCCAGTAATCTGTCTGCCTTGGCCTCCCAAAGTGCTGGAATTACAGGCGTGAGCCACTGCACCTGGCCTTGTAATTTAAAATTAGATTGCTCATCCTAGAATCTTGTAACCCTTCTCCATAACAAACATTTACTCATCCTCTCTTCTGACACCTTCCTTCCCAACTCCCTCATGTAATGTTAGCTTGCCAAACTCTGCTTCAGTACTAAACTCTAATTGAAGGAATTTATTTGCATGTATTAATATGTATTTTTCACAATTAAGCACTAGAGCACAAGGTTGAAGTTCAATACATACCTGTCTTTGATGAGTAGAAAGAGCAGATTATTTGAAGACGTTACTATATCTCTGCCTTCTACCTATGCTTTTCTCTTGCCATGTATTCCAGTTTCTTTTTTTTTTTTTTTTTTTTTTTTTTTTTTTTTTTGAGACAGAGTCTCGCTCTGTCACCCAGGCTGGAGTGCAGTGGCGCGATCTGGGCTTACTGCAAGCTCTGCCTCCCTGGTTCACCACATTCTCCTGCCTCAGCCTCCTGAGTAGCTGGGACTACAGGCGCCTGGCTAACTTTTTGTATTTTTAGTGGAGACGGGTTTTCGCCGTGTTACCCAGGATGGTCTCGATCTTCTGACCTTGTGATCTGCCTGCCTCGGCCTCCCAAAGTGCTGGGATTACAGGCGTGAGCCATCACGCCTGGCCATGTTTTCCAGTTTCTTAAAGCTTCCTATATACAGTGTGATTCAAATCTATCATCTGGGTGATTTGTCTTTTAATATACTTCCATTTGCTTATGTTAAGTGAAGTTATCTGAGGTTAGAATAATAGTACATAAAATGATATGTGGGTTGTAGGCCTTGGAGAGAAGTCTTAAGGACACTCCTGTTTTTAGCTATTCTTCTTTTCCATTCGCTGTGGACTGTGGTTTATTGGCATGGTGTGGGGTTTCTGCTGCTGCTTAAATTGGCATTGAAGTCCTATATGCTGCTTCCTGGTCCACTCCCTGCCTGCAGAAGCCCCAGCACTGAGGACAATCTGAACTGGCAGGATTGAAGTCACCTTACCACCACCTCGCGCTGAAATTTACAGTCTACGTGGAGGGGTTCTGGGTTTGGTTTGTGTTGTTTAAATTGTTGTTGTATTGATATTACTGTTTCAAAATTAATAATTATGGTAGCATGTTTTGGTTTTGAAGCTTCAAGTTGTATACACTGAAGAGGAATATCTTTTATTTAATTTTCGTTATTTTTATTTTAGATTCAGAGGGTACATGTGCAGGCTTGTTACCTGGATATATTTAAATAATGGTGAAATTTGGGCTACTAGGGCACCTATAACCCGAATAGTGATCATTGTTTCCAACAATAGTTTTTCAACCTTCACCCTCTCTGACCTACCCCGCTTTGGAGTCCGCAGTGTCTATAATTTCCATCTATATGTCCATGCGTGTCCATTGTTTAACTCTCACTTCTAAGTAAGAACATGCAGTATTTGATTTTCTGAGTTATTTCTCTTAGGATAATGACCTCGACTCAATTCATGTTGTTGCAAAATATATTTAATCCTTTTTTATGGCTACATAGTATTTCATCATATATTACATATATAGTTTATATATGTAATATATAAACATATTACATATATAGTTTATATATGTAATATATTTATATTATATATTTATATTATATGTGTGATTATATATTACATATTTTATATATTTCACATGTATGTAATATCTATTTTATGTAATATATTACATATGTCATACACATATATACATATATAACATGTAATATACAACATATATAATACATAACATATATCTAATATATTACATATGTATATAATACATTACATATGTATTATGTTACATATATGTCATGGATACACACACATACACATGTACATATATAAAACATACATATATGTACATATGCATGTATATACATGTATATATGTGTATATACACGTATATATGTATATATTATATACATACATATGTGTATATGCATGACATGCATGTAACATATATACACATAACATGTAACATATATTACATATGTATATAATATATGCACACACAGACACACATATACACAGAGACACAAACATCTTCTTTTCCTAGTCATCTGTTGATAGACAGTTGACTCCATGACTTTGCTATTTTGAATAGTGCTGTGATCAACATATGAGTGTTGCGTACATACACAGAAGTGGGATGGCTGGATCGAATGGTAGTTTTACTTTTAGATTTTTGAGAGGTCTCCGTATTGTTTTCCGTCGAGGTTGTACTAATTTAAGTTCCCACCAATGTTGTACTGGCATTCCCTTTTCTCTGCATCCTTACCAATATCTGATGTTTTTTGACTTTTATTAATAGCCATTCCGACTTGTGTAAGATGATCGTCATTGATTTTGTGATCTCATTGAGGTTTCAATTTGCATTTCTCTGATGAATAGTGACATTGAGCACATTTTTATATGTTTATCGTCCACTTGTATGTCTTTTGATAAATGTCTGTTCATGTCTTTTGCCCACTTTTTAATTTTTTTTTGTTGTTGTTTAATGAAGTTGTTTGTTCGTTGAATTCTTTGTAGATTCTGGATGTTAGTCTTTTGTCAGATGCATAATTTGCAAATATTTTCTTCATTCTGTAGGTTGTCTGTTTATTCTGTTGATTATTTCCTTTGGTGTGCAGAAACTTTTTAGTTTAATTACATGTTATTTGTCTATTTTTGGTTTTGTTGCATTTTCTTTGGTGTTTTCATCATAAATTCTTTCCGTAGACCAATGTCCAGAAGAATTTTTCCTAGGATATTTCATGTTTTTTTTTTTTAATAGTTTCAGGTCTTACATTCAAGTTTTTAAGCTGTCTTGAGATAATTTTTGTATTTAGTGAGAGGTATGAGTCCAGTTTTATTAGGCATATGGCTCTCCAATTTTCTCAACACCATTTATTGAATAGGATGTCCTTTCCCATTCTTTATTTTTGTTGATTTTATCACAAATCTCTTGGTTGTAGGTGTGTGGCTTTATTTCTGAATCCTGTTCTATTGATCTATGTGTCTATTTTTGTATCGATACTATGCTGTTTTGGTTATTATAGCCCTATAGTATAATTTGAAGTCAGATAATGTGATGCTCCTGGCTTCATTCCTTTTGTTTAGGATTACTTTGGCTCCTCGAGCTCTTTTTTGGTTCCGTGTGAAATTTAGAATTTTTTTTTTCTTTTTCTGTGAAAAATGACATTAGTAATTTGATAGGATTGCATTAAATCCGTAGATTGCTTTGGGGTAGTATAGTCATTTTAACAACATTGATTCTTCCAATCCATGAGCATGGGATTTTTTTTTCCACTTGTTTATGTCTTCTATGATTTCTTTCAGCAGTGCTTTGTAGTTTGTGTAAAGATCTTTCACGTCCTTGGCTAAACATGTTCCTAGATAGTGTGTGTGCTTGTGTGTGTAGCTATTGTAAGTGGAATTGAGTTCTTGATTTGGTTCTCAGCTCGAATGCTATTGGTGTATAGAAATGATACTGATTTTTATATGTTGATTTTGTATCCTGAAACCTTATTGAAGTCATTTGTCAAGACTAGCGATCTTTTAGAGGGATCTTTAAGATCATGTCATCTGTGAACAGAGATAATTTAACAATTCCTTTTCCTGTTTGGATGCCTTTTACTTACTTCTCTTGCCTAATTGCCCTGGCAAGGACTTCTAGTACTATCTTGGATAGTCGTAGTGAGAGTGGGCATCCTTGTCTTGCTCTAGTTTCTTAGGGGAAATGCTTTCAACTTTTCCTCACTCATTGTGATGTCGGCTGTGAGTTTGTCATTTATCACTCTTACTATTTTGAGATGTTGGATTTTGAGTGCTTTTTCTGCATCTATTGAGTTGATCATATGGGTTTTTTTTTTTTTAATTGTTTATGTGGTGAATCACATTTACTGGTTTGTATATGTTGAATCATCCTTTGATTCCTGGAATAAAACCCAGTTGATTGTGATGGATCATCTTTGTATGTACTGCTGGATTTGGCTTACTAGTCTTTTGTTGAGGATTTTTGCGTGTATGTTTTTGCATGCAATATCCCAGCATCAGGGATATTGGCTTGTAATTTTCTGTTTTTGCTGTGCCCTTGCCTGGTTTTGGTATCAGGGTCATACTAGTTTCACAGAACTAGTTAGGAAAGAATGCCTCCTCCTCGATGTTTTTTTTTTTTTTTCTTGATTAATTTCAGTGGGATTGATACCAGCACGTCTTCATACATCTGATGAGGTTGTATGTGAGGTTGGGCGCGGTGGCTCACGCCTGTAATGCCAGCATTTTGGGAGGCCAAGATGGGTGGATCACGAGGTCAGGAAATCGAGACCATCCTGGCTAACATGGTGAAACCCTGTCTCCACTAAAATTACAAAAAAATTAGCCGGGCATGGTGGTAGGCGCCTGTAGTCCCAGCTACTCAGGAGGCTGAGGCAGGAGAATGGCATGAACCCGGGAGGCGGAGCTTGCAGTGAGCCGAGATTTCACCACTGCACTCCAGCCTGGGTGACAGAGCGAGACTCTGTCTCAAAAAAAAAAAAAAAAAAAAAAAAAAAAAAAAAAAAAAAAAAAAAAAATTCAGCTGTGAATCTGTCTGGTCCTGGGCTTTTTGTTGTTCTTGGAAGATTTTTTATTACTGATTTAATTTCAAGCAAAATCTTTTAGACAGAATTGTAAAATATACATTTCTAAGCCCAATTAAGACCAATAAAATGTTTGTAAGTTGAATTAAATAGTTTGTCTTTATCCCTGGTACAGTTTAAATTGCCACTTGTCTTGAAGTAACCATTGTCTCAGCTATGTTACAGATACCATAGCTTGTAAAAATAAACAAATGAATTTGGTGCCAAACTTGGAGCTCATATTGGAGTGTAATGGTTTTAATGCAGACACAATTTCTTTCTGTATTCTGATTAGATTGAAGCATTGTTTTCTACTGTGACAGCATAACATTTCATCAAGATCTACCTGTGTTTGAGAGCGCATAAGGTCTTCTTGTATATTGGGAACAGATATGGCAATATTAATGACTATGTTAGGTTTTTTATACTAGCACACTTTCATGTATGTATTTGTATTTATAAGAAATTTTTCTTTCAAATACTGACTTCAATTGACAAAGAAAAAACCTGCAAATGAAGCACAGATGCTGTAAATAGGAATACAATGTGCAGTGCAATTTAGCCCTGTAGGCTTTCCAGAAAGAACCCACTTCCCCTATGATGAGTAGAGTTGTCAGTAGTGACAATAATGCTGTTAGACATGAAAACCAAGAGTGCTCACCTGTGATTGACTGACAAAGCCACGGTTCCTCCATGTATGAAATCCAAGTGCTGTGTTACAATTCATCTCATGATTTTTGTGGTTCAGTAATTTATCTTTATAAAACACCAATGACAGCTGGTATTCTGTTGTCCTGTGAGTGAAATATGATACGCTTGCAATATGGTTTGAGGATTCACTAACTATGGCTATGTATACATAATTTGTAATCAAGTTCATGCATGAGTAGCTGAAATATAAATAGGACCACTTAAGACTGTCTCAAAACTAGATTGAATTCTCCATGTACGTAGTCATAGCAGGATAGTTCAGGTACATGTCATAATGAGCCTTTGATGAATGTTTGAGACATTCAGAAAAGGAGTGGAAGCCAAATGAGAACCAAAAAAAAAAGAAAAAAGAAAAACAGAAGAACCATAGCATTACAAAGCTAAAGAATAGATAAACTTAATTTTTCAGAAGCAAATCACGTAATGAAATGCCAAAATGAGAATTAAAAAGTCAGAATTTACTATTTGAACTCCTGAGTCTAGCCATTTTTTTCTGATTTTTCAATGCCGAATGGAGAGAATTCAGGTTTCTGAGTATAATATTGAATATACATTTATCTTAGAAATGTGCACATATGCATTATAAGCATATTTATTTGTGGGGATGCTGTACACAAAAAAGTACCATGATTTACTCGTATTGTAGTCTATAGCTGCTATATTCATCCTCCCAAGAAATCTCTGTCTTATGCCATTTCTTCCATCTATAAACTTCTTACTAGATTAAGTTCAAACTTCTTTTGTTTACTTTTCATAAACTTTATTGATAGTGGCCACAACGAGTTTTCCTTTTCTTTTCTTTCTTTTAAGTAAACAGCATTTAAAAGATAACAGTAAGGGCCAGGCACGGTGGCTCACGCCTGTAATCCCAGCACTTTGAGAGGCTGAGGTGGGTGGATCACGAGGTCAGGAGATCAAAGCCATCCTGGCTAACACGGTGAAACCCTGTCTGTAATAAAAATACAACAAATTAGCCAGGCGTGGTGGCGGGCGCCTGTAGTCCCAGCTACTGGGGAGGCTGAGGCAGGAGAATGGCGTGAACCCGGGAGGCGGAGCTTGCAGTGAGCCGAGATCAGGCCACTGCACTCCAGCCTGGGTGACAGAGCGAGACTGTCTCAAAAAAAAAAAAAAAAAAAAAAAAAAAAAGGTAATAGTAAATGACTTCAAACTTCTTAATTTGAAATTTGTAGTCCTTCCTCATCTGGTTTCAACTGGTACCTCCTGTCTTATCACTCATTCCATACCATGAACTGTATGGCAAGTGTTCCTGCTGAATTATACATAATCCACTTGTTCATTCAACAAACATATATTGAGCGTAAACGACCCTGGAGGTTTAAAGATACAGATAAGCAGCTAATGGATATTCAGTTATACATTCTAGGAGCTCAGGAAGGGTTGGAAACCATGCAAAAAAATAAAAATAACCTCCTGCACTTCCATCCCTTAATTCTTGACAATCTCTTCATTTCAGGTAGATTTTCCATCAATTTCCATAAACAGAAACTTTTCCATGAAGTCTTCCCTACATCCTCAAAAGAAAGTAATCCATCTATTCCATAGTTCATAGTGATTTTAGCACTAGGCAATGTTCACCTACTTTTACAGTGACTTCTCTACATATGTCCTCCATAAATCAGTAAGTACCTCAGAGGTTGAGGACAATGTTTCAAATACTTTCTATCATCCACAGTCTTCAGAATTTGTAACTACAGAACAATCTGTTGAATGAGTAAAATAATTGAAGTATAGTTGGACAAAATTATTCTTATTTCTTTTTTAATTTAACTTCTTAAAGATGTAAAAGAAAATAATTTCTCTCATCTATGACTGCGGCGGGCATAAAATCAAACCATTTAATGGGTAAAATGAAAAATAACACACTTTTAAAAGCTTCACAGTACATTTTGTAAAGTTTTATACTGAATAAAGTTTTTTATAAGGAAAAATAAAGCATAATTATTGGAAATAAATACAAGCATGATAATTGTTTCCATTATATAGCTATAAAATTTTATGTGTATCATTAATCCCTTATCATTATTTAAAATTATTTCTTTCTTTTCATATAATGTTGAGTAATAAAACTTGCATAATTATTTTTAAAAATCTAAAAATTATAAATAACATGTATAATTTTGCATCTGTGATCAGATTTTATAACTGTACTTGTAACAAAATGGAGCTTACATTTTTAAATGTAAAATTGAATAAATACAAATTAGTTTCTATCCTGAATACAAAGCATTATGCATAGCTTGCTAGACGTATCCAAAAATACGTACTTGAAATCATTATAATGAAGATGATTAAATAACTATAATCATTCTGAACCCTATCTTTATAATATTATGCCAAATATGTTAGTAATACTCATCTACATTTTGACATGTTATAATCTACATACATTTACTAGTGATAGATATACTTGGATTTCAGGTAATGCACTAAAAATTTCTATATAAAATAAATATTTTTATAAATGCATTATTTCTTCCAGTTAAAAATAATCATCTCTAAAGAAAAAGAAAAATAGAATGCTATAATTTCTTGAGCAGGCTAATGGTGAGATGATTATTCATTCTTAAAGCTTTGACTCAGAGATGATAAATCTTGCTGAGAAAGATATTTTAATTCACTATTTCTCATAATAAATGCTCAGTAAATATTTGATGAAATTAGGTGGTGGGTTCCTATAGTTTTATTGTCAGTACTCTTCATGTTTATGCCAATAGGACCTAATAATCATATAAAATACATTTTCATCTGGTATCTAATTTCCATAAAACAGTAACTTTGTCTTCTTAAATATCTCATTGTCTTGACATAGTAAGAGCTAAATTATGTTATTGATTATTTTAAGTGCTTAGTTAAAGAAGGAAGAAAATCATCCTAGTTAGATTCCTTATGTTGCTTCATAAACCTATCCCTAGATGATCCACCAGCATACCATACACCAGGCATTATTAGAATTCTCGTCAGCTCTCAATGGCTCCCTTTTGTCACAAAGTTAACATTGACTTGAACCAATGTAAATGCTAAATACTTTAGGAATGAAATAACTTATGATTCCTGTCTTGAGGTAACTTCATCGATCAGAGTAGAAAATGGTAAGTTTACAAGATGCTAAGTAGGGATTTATTAGGATGTTTACAAGGTGATAGGCAGAGATCTGTCAGATAGGTGGATAGCCTGAATGAAAGCATGAGATTTGTTCTTAAATTCTGTCTGCATAGCACAGTGAACAACTCAAGTCTACATGTAAAGTGATCTTACAGTGACTTACAGGGGACTCTTTCTGCCTTTTGTATAATACAAATGATGTTTGTTTTCCAAATGTATACAGCTAATTGTAAACTCTTTCTTGTGTAACCATAACTTTTGTTTGAGCCAAGACATTACCAAAGTGGGAAAGCCGCTGTTTAAACAAAGAAGAAAATCAACAGTGAAAAGAGGTGTCTAGTGACCAATTTCTGTTTGCTTGAGTTCCCTTTGAGAACTGGTTGGGAATAAATAAATTAAACAGCTGAGGTTTTTACAGGAAAACAATAACAAAAGCCCTTTTCTGTCTTTGCACAGTTCAGAGACAAAAACAGAGGTCACACATCCTCCAGCAAGTCTGCTTCATATTCAGGCATCTCTTACAGGCACCAAAAAAATCTTTCATAGAAGTCATGCTCAATAAAATGCAAACTCGTTTACAAAAATGCCAACATTTTCATTTTGTTTTGATGACTTTCTCAGAGAATAATGATGTTCAGCTTAGGGTTTTTTATTTGTACTGCCCTTTGGGAAAGAACATTTTCTCTTTTAAAAGCCACACAAAGTTTAACTCAAGCAGTCTTATTGTTCTTTCTCCCACAAAGCTAGCAAGAAAGACTAATGTATTACTTAATGAAGCTATTCATTGCTTAATAAAAATAAGAATTAGTAACAATAACTGTTATATTCACATTAACCTTACTTTTATGCTTTAACATAGAAATTGTTCTGATGTACTATATTTCTACCATAATTTGCTTTAAAAAAAAATAAAGTGAATGGAAAGTATAAATCCCATGATACGAAAAGTAAGATATCCTTTTCATTGTTATTATAGAAATTTGAGTTAATAACCTGTGCTAAACCCAGCTAACAAAATCTCAAGTTTTGGAAAGTGCAGAGTTGTAAGACTGGTAAGTGGCAACTCTGAAAAGTGAGAAAAAAAAAAAAAATCTTTGACTTAGCATTTCACAAACCTGGGTCTTATTACCAGGTTTCCAACTTACTAGTTTATATGGGCAAGTCTCTTAAATTTTTTCAATCTCGATTTAATCATCTGTTCATGTTCAAAGTGGGAAGTAACTCTGGCCGTTACACAGAATGACCACTTATTAAATTTTTAATGCTCACATATAACTCTAAAGAAAGTTCACATGTAACTTTAAAGAAAGCTATATGTGAACATTACAAATAATGATAAGGACCAATATAATAAACCTCTGGTGCAAGATTTTTATAACGAATCATCAGCATTCAATACAGGAAGGCTGCAACGTCACTCAGATATATCTTCCTTGAAACAGGTAAATTCACCAGATTTACAAAATGGATTAGCCAAAAGCTTATATTAAATATTTTTAGGCCGGGCGCGGTGGCTCAAGCCTGTAATCCCAGCACTTTGGGAGGCCGAGGCGGGCGGATCACGAGGTCGGGAGATCGAGACCATCCTGGTTAACACGGTGAAACCCCGTCTCTACTAAAAAATACAAAAAACTAGCCAGGCGAGGTGGCGGGCGCCTGTAGTCCCAGCTACTCGGGAGGCTGAGGCAGGAGAATGGCGTGAACCGGGAGGCGGAGCTTGCAGTGAGCTGAGATCCGGCCACTGCACTCCAGCCTGGGTGACAGAGCGAGAGACTCCGTCTCAAAAAAAAAAAAAAAAAAATTTTAAAAGACAATATATATATTAAGAATTGATGCCCTGTTAGGTCAGTAACTTTATTTTTGATGTAGTCATATTGTCTAGGGTATTGTCTGACATAGTATTGAATAATTGAATGAAAGAATTCCCTGAATATACTCTCCTTTACTATATTCACAGGATGATTTAGTTCATAACTACAATCCTCATGAATAGGTTCTTCATGAATATATTTATTAAAAGACTAAACCTATGACCCTTAGCTTTTGATAAATTAAATAATCCCTAAAATACTACTAATATATTCACATTTATTGGATATATTGAGGAGAAATATATTCATGAATATATTCATAAGATGAATACATTCATATTCATATAATATATTCAAGATGAATATTTCTTAACACAATTACCTAATAAATTGGTAAAATTGATGAATTTGGTGAGTTACTCATCAACTGATTCTTAGATAATTGTTTTTGGCCAATCCACTCTTACAGAATTGGTTTTCACTGAATTGATCTAGAGGCCCTTCTCTTGACTATGACCTGTGTGATCATCAGCAGGTAGCTACTAGCTACTGGAGTTTACCACCCTTTACCCCTGTGAGCTCAGGTCACCTTCTCTGAAATTGCTGTTGGAGGATAGACGGGACCTCCAACTTCCAAAAGGAGGGAGGTTAGAAGTCAGTGTCTTCTTCAGACCAAGAGTGACTTAATTCGCTCATCCGGTTTTGTTTCAAATTCTTCTCCCTAAATTCTGTGCCTTCTTAGTCCTCCTTGTTCTTCAGAGGCTATGGCTTTACCTTGGGGAGATTTGAGTGTGGGCATTAAACCTTAGTACAACTTGTTAAAGGCTGAGCTAGACACAAAGGGGACACTCTAATTGTAGCTATTAGTCTAAGTGTGTAATCTATATAAACAGGTATGTCCAGTCACATGAAAATCCTTTGTCAAATAATGTATATTTAGTTTTTCAAACTTGACTTACATCCCCAGCTACCAAAGAACTTCGCTTTTCCAGGAAAGTCACTGTCATCGTGCGCCATGGTTTGGATGACATCATCATCTCGCGAACATGTGAGAGCAGAGTGAAGATTAAGAACCTTCAAACTAATTTAAGCCATGACAGTGGTGAGGTTTCAAGAGCTAAACATTAGGCTATTTGAACCATCTGGTTATACTTTTTAGTCTAAGACATACAGAGATGGTGAATTTAAGAAGAACGAAGATGAGGAAAGCCTGAGAAAATTTAAATACAGGGAAGATGATGAACTCTATACAGTTTAAAGGGAAAGCAAAACAAAATGGTGCTTAATTTTATATTCTATGTATCTGTATGTCATAAAAGAGCCTTAATCATGGTTGATAATTTAGTCAAAGGAAAGTCCTTAATTTATTTTTATTTTTAAATGTTACTATTATTTATACAAAGAGAAAGATGGGGTCTCATTATGTTGTCCAAGCTGGTCTTGAACTCCTAGTCTCAATCAACTTTCCTGACTTGGCGTCCCAAAATGCTGGGATTACAGATGTGAGCCACTTCACCCAGCCACCTTAAGTTTGGAAATGAAATTAGACATAATTTGAAAGTGAGATCAACTTGTAAACCCTTGAAAGTGTCCTGAAGTCACCTTCAAAAATTTTATGAACACTTTGTGTGCTGTGCCATAATCCACCAATAATTTCCTCTTATATATTACAGTTCACGTGATACTAATGGCATTGATAGCTATCAGTTTTGCTAGATCATAATGTATTAATATCCTACAACTATATGCATACTTCATGAGTTTTTTGACACTTCTATACACCCCTATCTAATGAGTTTTAAAGATAATAGTGACTCCAATATTTTCGACATTTTAAGGTATTTTTATGTTGTACATTAAATATATTCTTGCCCTGATTTATGATTTTATTTTGTTGAAATACAATATACATATGAAAAATGTTCATATTGTATAGTTCGAAGGCTTTAAAAAATAAATGAACATACCTATGCAACTAGTATCTATATCAAGAAATAGAATGTTACCAACACTCCAGGTTGCTTTTAGTTTCAATTATTCATTTTAACTAGAGGGATGCTCATCTAGCAACCAACTTTAAGCAATACGCAGCAAGTAGCTACCAGAAACAATATAATTGTGCTATATAATAAAAAAAGATTATCTGTGTATCTAGCTACTATTGTCTTTAGATAGGACATGTTCTATAAATAAGAAAATGATAATTGCTCATATCATAGAAGTCTAATGTTATATGTCATCTAACCTACCAGAAATTCTCTCACATAATTGCCTTTGTGGTATATTGCTGGATGACCTCTTCATCCTAATATTAGTATTCCAGAGAATTTCTGAAATAGAGAGCAAATGCTTTTCCCAAAAATCTTACTTCTATCTTCAATTTCCCAGTACTTTATGGGACTCCACAACTTGCGTTAAATCACAGAAGTGGCCATGAATTCCCTTTCGGATTTTACCTGGTAAAAGATCATAGTTCTTTCTATGGTCTTGGTTTCATCTTCCATGTTGGTATGTCATTTATTTATTCCCAAGATTCTATGAAGTTACCAGGAGTTCCCATCTTTCCTTTACTAAGATACAAGATTCAAGTGACTAGTCCTGCATTTTCCACATGTAATTTTCTTTTCTCATCTCAGGTGCAATCTCTTTCATCTCTGTAGGTGTTCCATGGCCATTGTGTTTAATGTTTACAGTCATCAAGAACAGCAAGTACAAATGTGAAGCCAAAACTATGCAGCTTCAATTATATAAGTATTTATTTTAATGAGCCCTAAATAACGTGTTTTTTCCCCCCGAATCAATACATCACCATTGGTCTTTCTGTTCCCCTCTATGGCACATGAATGTATTCTAGCCTTTTTTTAAAATACATAACATGAAAAGGAATCTTGTAACACAGCTGAAATGAAGCATTCATTTTAGTGACAGAAATTTGGAGGACAGAGAGATAAAGCTACTTGTTCCAATAATATTATAGTCCATGCTGCCCAAATTTGAACCCAGCTCTATTTTAATATATCACACAGCTCTCCTGTCTTACATAGCATGTAATGAATATCACATATGTGTGCGTGCACATGTAGAAGCACACACACCTGACTTATGTATGTGATGCCAACCCATGAAACCATATAGCAAATCAATATTTTAAAAATGTATGCTATAATAAAAATATTACATTTTAAAATATTTCTTTTTAACCATTAATCAGATGCCTATCACATTTAGTTTATAATCCACAAAAAGACTTGGTACCTAATATGTGTCACTTCACTACTGTTTTAAGGAGCTCACCTGTGGCATTTTTCCACACAAGTGTCGCCATCAGGAGTAAGAAAAGCTACCGAAAGTGCAGTTGACACTCAAAAAGGATTATTGCTGAATTGAAGATTGCTGAAGAGACATAGTTAATAAATACCTTGAGATGTACTTTTCAAGGTTCAGTCCCTATTAGTAGTTTAATTGGAGGAAATGACATCGAGCTGAAATATACAGAAGCTGCTAGGAGTCATGTAGAAGAATAAGTAGTAGAGAGGCTGGCAGGAAAAACCTACTGGTAAAAGGTAAGGGCTGAGTTTTTGCCTATATCTGCAGCCTAAGTGCATCCTTTGAATAAAAGATGAAGATTATGTGGTGGCACGTATAAAAACAGAGTTTTATAAAAAAGGTTTAATGCAGAATTATCTGATATAAGAAACTCTATTCTTATTATGCAATTTATAAAGCAATTTAAGAATAATTATTTCGGCCGGGCGCGGTGGCTCACGCCTGTAATCCCAGCACTTTGGGAGGCCAAGGCGAGCGGATCACAAGGTCAGGAGATCGAGACCACGGTGAAACCCCGTCTCTACTAAAAATACAAAAAAAAAAAATTAGCCGGGCGCGGTTGTGGGCGCCTGTAGTCCCAGCTACTCGGGAGGCTGAGGCAGGAGAATGGCGTGAACCCGGGAGGCGGAGCTTGCAGTGAGCCGAGATCGCGCCACTGCACTCCAGCCTGGGCGACAGAGCCAGACTCCGTCTCAAAAAAAAAAAAAAAAAAAAAAAAAAAAAAAGATTAATTATTTCTATTCAAATCATAAAGGACTGTACCTGGACATAATATTTTAAGATGCCTTTTCCTTGTCAGGATTCTGACCGTGGTAATTTCCTGAACTTGGGAATTTCTGAGCCCCTGAGTGACTGGATAACCTCTTTAACTTAAAAACAATTATGTCACTGGAGTTATCCAGTAAACACAGGTATAAAAAGCCTCTATTTTAATGAAAGCCACTAAAATTCAAGTTCTTTATGATTATTATGGAACCAAGATTTTGAAATATTTCAAAGGATAGAATTAATCATACATACCTATTTTAAAGGAAGTCATTAAATTACATTTCTGACAATTTTTCATTTTAAGCTTTTAATTTGTTATAAACACTTAGAAAAAATGAGAAAATTGATTCAAGAATTAATCTTGTCTAAATGACATTATTTTCATTTATGATATTCCTATTATTGCTTTTTAAAAATACTTTTTGCATTGCATCTATAATACTAATATGACAGAATTGAAAAAGTCATTGACCAATAGCATTACATAATTTCTTCTTTAATGCATAAGACAACAGAGACTATGTGCCTTTGGGACATGGAGAAGAGGCAAGGTACTCTGTAAACATTCTAGTGTTCATTTCTCTAACAGGATAACATCAGCCTTGAAGACGGGACCAATAGAGTTTTAATGGCATATTACAATTAGGATATGGAAAACCAGAGAATGCCTATATTTGGGATGACTTCTTGTCAGATTCCCAGTTGGATACCAAACTAATCTCAGCTACACTCTATCTTTCCCATTTATTTTTATTTATTCTTCCCATGCTATGTAACTCTAATTTGTAAAATACAGAGAAGTGTTTTCTAGAAATTATAAATATGTACATAAAGCTTTTGAAATATCAGACCATACAGTTGGGCAAATTCCATAAAGTCAGGAATCATCAGATTTATTTTTAAATTGTCTACAATATGTCAAATAGATATATCCTCAGAAAAAGTCAGAGGAATTGATTTGAATGTCCTTGCCATTTACATAGTATCAATTTTCTATAATCCAAGAATGATTTTGGGCCTTCATAGAAAACTGTAAGATATTACATTTATCTGAAATATATATGAGACAAAAATAAAGGTCTAAGAATAGCTTAGTCAATTTAGATTTAAGACATTGTAATATTAATAATGATGAAAACTTATATTCCTAAAATGATACAATAGCGGTCTTACCACTACAAATCTCTGCTTAGAACGGAACAAAGCAGTGACAGTAAGCAAATACTAATATTTCACTTAAAAATTAACTTGCGTATTTATTTTAAAAAGCTAATTAAGGAACAGGAAATCTAACCTATAAACTTTTAACTAGAAAAAAATGAAGTGTAAGAAAAATAATCAGAAAAGCATAAATGAAATGACAGTATATGCATTACCCAATAAAGTCAAATGGCACAATTAAAGAATGATGAATTATATAAACCAGGGTTTTGAACCTGAGAGAAGACCTAAACTCCTGAAATTGCATACAAATTTGGGGTATATATGAATGAGTTTTTCTTGATTCAGGATTCATAGTTTTCATTAGATTCTCAATATACACCACTATTCAAAGTTCTTCTCCTGCATAGCTAAACTACTCAAGGGCCATATCTTCTCTTTCCATTCCTCACCTACCGTATTCTCCCCTTTCCGCTCCAATCATCTTTCTCTTTCATATTCTCAAATCTAATGTCCACTTCTTCTCCTTGTTTTACTTGATATCTCAGATACATTTATAAGAGTTGACTAGTCCCTCCTTCTTGAAATAATCTTCTTCTTCACATCACATTCTCTTACCCTTTTACTGGCCTCTCTCTCTCTCTCAGTAATCTTTCCTGTGTTAAAGAAAAAACGATATTTAGTGACACTTGGTAAGCATGGTAAGAAATATTTTATTCAATACCATCTCAATAGGTATGGGGACACAGCAATGGGATTTTGCAGTGGCGGAGAGAGACTGGGCTCAACTTCAAATATAGCACAGGCAAGCGGGAATTTATAGCCAAAGAACAGAGTGGGGTCAGTGAATGGAACATTACTAAGAAGAAACATCAGATGCAAAGGGTATTATGGTTAAACTGTCCTAACAGGATTCTTGCTGAAGACAGGCTGGGGTGATCAGCCATCCCCAGAGATGGCGAAGGATGAGGAACCTGATCAGATACTGGGGTAATTAGATATGGAAAATGGGCAGGGGGAGTAGGAATGGGGGGGTGTGTCTTGCTAAACTAACTTAGCTGGGATCTTTGCTAAACTGAATTGTGTAAGGAATTGCACAGATGGGCCTAGGAGAAACTTTAGGAACTTAACTAAAGTTTAGTCGAGCCAAGATTCTCTGCCACCTGTCCTCTCATCCATTTTCTCAACTTCTAAAAGTTAGAGCACTTGCAAGGCTCAGCCTAAACTCTCTTATGTTTTCCATGTCAAGTCTCTCCCCAGGTAACCTCATCTTGCCCCATGACTTATGCTCATGACTAAGATTTATATCTCCAGACTGCATTTTTTTTTCTTGAGCTCCAGACCCAAATATATAATGGCCTACCCGATCTCTCTACTTATCTATCTCACAGATATGCCCAAATTCGACTCCCTCCCCGGTCTCTCATTACGGTTAAATGGCATCCATTTCCACTCAGTTGCTTAAGCCACAGATCTCTTTCTCAAAATTTTGACAGCCAGTCAATGACCCATCAGCTGTGCTTCCAAAACATGACAAATCTGGCCACGTTTCTCCAGGGCTAACCTCTGTCCAAACTCCCTTCATCTCTTGCCCTGATGACTGTAAGACCTTCCTAATAGATGTCCCTACCTTCACTCTTGCCTTCTACTTATCAGATCTTTGCTTATATATTTTCTCTTATTTCCTCAGTCCCTCCCCTTTGCCTTCTGGACTCTGGTCACTTTGTTCTGGCGCTCCAATGCACCAAGCATATCTTCTCTCAGGGCCTTTGCATCAGATCATCATGTGGCTGACCTCTTGTTGTCCTTCAGGCTTCAGATTTACTGTCACCTCCTCAGAGCATTACCCTTTTGTTAATCATTGTTATCTCTCTATTACAATCTCTGTTTTAGTTATTTCACAGCAGTTATCACCATCTGAAATTTTACCTGTTAACCCATTATCTGTCTTTGCACACAAGAATTTAAGCTCCATGAGGGCAGGGGCCTTATGTGTCTTGTTTACTCTTATGCCCCTGGCACCTCAAACTATGCCAGTCACATGGTAAGAGATGAATTAATGAGTGAATAAATGAGTGAAAGAATGAGCTTGACTCTTTGAAGAAGAACCGTAAAAGGGCTTAAGCTGGTGCAAGCAAATTTACATGTTATTCTCTTCAGAGAATAGCTGAAACTAGAATAGATGAAAAGATGAAAAGCAAAGACTGTCAAATCACCCCAGTCATAAGAAATCAGAGAAAGCAGTAGATGATGATCATCACGTGCTTCTTCCTGTTATACTTTATTTTTTAACCTTTCTTCAGTTATCAAAGGAATGTGAGTAGTTTGCAGTTACCCATGGCCAAAGCCAGACGAAATACAACAAATATTAAGTGTGATATCTGTTCATGATATGAATATTTTCTCTGGCATACTTTTTTGAGTTTTCCAAGTTTTCTCCAATAAACGTCGCTTTATGGATGAAGAATTGTATTCTTTAAAAGTCTGTATTTAAAACCTGAAACCCATCTCAAATGCCACCCTCTAATGTCTTTGTGTTGTGACCTCATACACTACACACAAAATGTGATATGTTCCCTTTCTAAAACCTCCAAAGTTCCTTCCCATTTTACATACATGTACTTTGTCTTTATATATACATAACAAAATAATAATGATACAATAAAAGATGCTACTATCTCTTGATGATATTAGGTGCCTCCTATACATTATGACTCATGAATCATAATTTCCTCTATAAGGAAACCAAGTTACCAAGAAATTTAATAAGTTATTCAAATTAAAATAGCTAAATATTTCTAGACCAGAAACCAGTTATGTCATACTGTATCTCTAGTGCTAAAATAGTACCTAGGAAATAGTAGGTATTCAATACATATTTATAAATAAACAGGATTGATATTGTCATTTGAAATCCTAGTATGAATGACATCCTGGTATGACACCCAGACTCTAACGGCTTTGCCACACCTCGTCTTAGATCTTATCTCCATGTCTTCATTAATCAATAGTCAGATGAATTGGAGCCCTCCTTGAAGCTGACAATAGCTTCCTATTCATGACAACTTGTATTGTGTTTTATATTCAACAGAGAATCAAATACTGAAAAAAAAAAAAAACAGACAGTTGGGGAGAGTGAGAAGTAAAGAGGAAAGAAAAATAAAGGAAAGGAGGGAAGGGAGGAAGAAAGGAAAGAAGGAAGAAAGAAAGGAAAGAAGGAAGAAGAAGGAGTCTGCCAAAAGTGATAAGATTAATGAAAATGACTCCTTGTATAAACATATTTCTACTGAAGTTACCTGCTCTGTAAGATTATGTCATGAAAAGAGATGAATCATTAGCAGAATAATGAAGTTTCAAATAAGAGTTTTTGAAATATAGTCATGTTTGTCTTTTGGCTGGGAATCAGTAATGGTTGAAACAGCTACTAAAAATTTTTACATGAACATTTAGTCTTGGGGTAGTCATTTAATTTTTAATATGCTAAAATATTGATCTCTGTAAGTTCAACATTTTAAGAGTCTGATTGGTTTCTCTTGTTTAAGAGCAAATAATTTCATGTGTATTGGGTTTCCTATTGTTTGATAATGCAGAAAATACAGCGTAATTGAATGAAACTTAGTTGAACTTTAAAATGAATATCACGACTATTCCATTTGAAAACATTTATATATTATTGAGGTAAAAATTACATACAGTTGATTCTCATTATTGTCAGTCAATATATAGTTATATTCTATACAGTCACTGTGAAAACTGAATTAGCAACTATTGAACCATTTTTCCTACGGGAAATACAGGGTTAGGTTCCTGCCAGCCTCTGATCACAATATTTGCACCAACTAATCAATACATAACCTTGTTTTTGTGTGTGTTTGTGTTTCAAGTTACTGTATTTAATATTTATCATTGATTCAAACAGACCTCACGTTCAACAGCACTGTAACTTACGCCAGAATCAAATTTAACAAACACATATTTTCTGTGTAAGGCACAAAACAGCTTTAACTTAGGATCACTAAAGAGCACTTCAGCACTATGTTAGGAGACCACTTGTAACAGCAAAGTCAACAAAGCACAAAAATATAAAAAACATAACACTGGCAGGATGCAGTGGCTCACTCCTGTTGTATTGGTTAAAAATATTCCTAACCAATGGATCACGAGGTCAGGAGTTCGAGACCAGCATGGGCAACACACTGAAACCCCGTCTCTACTAAAATTACAGAAAATTAGCCGAGTGTGGCGGCTTGCGCCTGTAATCCCAGCTACTCGGGAGGCTGAGGCAGGAGAATTGCTTGAACCCAGGAGGCAGAGGTTACAGTGAACTAAGATTGCACCACTGCACTCCAGCCTCGGTGACAGAGCGAGACCATCTCCAAAAAAAAAAAAAAAAAAAAAATGACACTGGATATACAGTGAAAAGAATACTTGTTTGTAGGTTGAGACCTTAAACAGGAAGGCAAAGCATTACCTCAGTTGGAAACTTGTGCCTTAGGACCACTCTGTATGTGCATGAGTCTTTAAATGACCATGGGTATTGATTTTGCGTTTATGACTAAATTTTAGCAAGTAGGCAAATTCACAAATGTTAAATCTGCAAATAATAAGGGCCAACTGTTCGTGAAACATGCAGATTTTAAAAGTACAATTCAATAGATTTGGATAAGTATATACCCTGAGACAACAAACAGCCAATCAGCACATAGAACATTTTCTCTACCTGAGAAAGTTCCTCATGCCAACCTACAGTCCATTCCCACTTGCAGCCACCTTCCCATAGACAGCTGCTGTTCTGATTTCTAGCAGCTTGATTGTTTTATTCTTTTTTAAAATTTTATTTTACTTAAATTCTGGGATACATGTGCCAAACGTACAGGTTTGCTACATAGCTGTGCATGTGCCATGGTGTTACTGTACCTATCAACCCATCATCTAGGTTTTTTAAGCCCCACGTGTATTAAGTATTTGTCCTAATGCTCTCCCTCCCCTTTCCCCTCACCCCACAACAGGCCCTGGTGTGTGATGTTCCCTTCCCTGTCTATTTTATAAACTAGTTCTGCCTGTTTTCAAATTTCATATAAAAGGATTCATAAAACATGTTATTTTTATGTGCAGGTTTTTCTTACAAAACGCCATATTTAAAAAATTCATTCATGCTGTTGCTTGAGTCACTAGTTCATTCTTTTTTCTTTTCTTATGATTTAGCAATATTTCCTTGTTTGAATATACCCTGTATGTACATGTGTTTATTTCCAGTTTGCAACTGTTGTGAATAAGGCTGTCAAGCATTCCTGTATGAGTATTTTTGCAACATACATTTTGATATTGGTAGATACATACTTAGGAAGGGGATCGTTGGGTCATAGGATTAATATATGTTTAACTTTATTAAAAACTGTCCAGAGTTTTCCAAAAAGATTGTACAATTTTATACTCCAGCCAGCAATGCATGAGGGTTCAAATTGCTCTAGATCCTAGATAGTCCTTTTAATGTTTGGCCACAGAAATGGGTATACTATTATATATCATGGTTTTGGTTTCCCTGATGGATAATAATATAAAGTACTTTTTAATGTGCTTATGAGTAATTAATAGATCTTTATTTGGGATGTGACTTTTGCCCATTTTTTTCCAGTAATTATTGATTTATAGGAGCTCTTAGTATAGTTTAGTATATTCTATTTTAAGATACATGCACTGAAAATATTTTTTCCTAGTCTCTTTCTTGCTGTGGATTTTATTAACCATGTCTATTGATGAGAAAAAGTTTTTAAATTTGATGGATCTCAAATTATCAAGTGATTTTCATGTCCTCTAGGAAACCTCTGTTAGCCCCAAGGTCCTGAAAATATTCTGTTTTCTTAGGTCTAAAATCCATTGAGAACTACTTTTTTTGTTTGAATGTATAAAGTAGAAGTCAAAAATACATCTTTTCTATATTTATCCAGTTGTTTCAGCATCATTTTTTGAAAAAGACACTTTTCATTCTCCATTAAATTGCCTTGGTGCCTTTGTTGAAAAAACAATTGACTACCTACATGTAAGTCTATTTATGATCTTTCTCTGATAAATTTATAATCTTGAAATCAAATAAGTTCTCTAACTTGGTTTTTCTTTTTGGCTTATTTTGAATATTTAAGGTCTTTTTGCATTTTCTTAAAACATTTGTGAATCATCTCATGTATTTCTACAAAAACTTTATTGTTGGGATTTAGTTAGAATCGCATGGTATATATCTCCATTTATTTAGTGCCTTAATTTCTCTCATTAATGATTTGGAGGAATCAGGGTGGAACTTTAAAAGCTCCTCCAAATGACTCTAATGTGCAGACTACCTAGATCCCTTTTTTCTTAGAGGAATTTGGGTGCCTGTAAGAAAAGAATTCATCCCATCCCTAAGATTCTACATAGTAAATAAATGAAGTGGTCATTTCTGTTTTTTGTTTGTTCATTTGTTTGTTTGTTTTTTGAGACAGAGTTTTGCTCTTATTGCCCAGGCTGGAGTGCAATGGTACAATCTTGGTTCACTGCAACCTCCACCTCCCGGATTCAGGTGATTCTCCTGCCTCAGCCTCTGGAGTAGGTGGGATTACAGGCATGCGCCACCATGCTGGCTAATTTTGTATTTTTAGTAGAGACAGGGTTTCACCATGTTGGTCAGGCTGGTCTCGAACTCTGGACTTTGGGTGATTTGCCCGCATCTGCCTCCCAAAGTGCTGGGTTTACAGGCATGAGCCACCACACCCGGCTGTGAAGTGGTCATTTCTAATAACATCCAAAAAATGTCATGCCATATGCTCTCCCCAATATATTTGTTTTATTTAAAAGTTCTATTCAAGTGATTTTTCCAAAAGAAGGACACATTCCAACGTGACTCTGTCTTTATAACTTTACAATAAAGCTTTTGGCAGTTTCTTTATCATAAAAAGCAAAAGTATCTTGTACCTGCCCAAGCACCTTTTTACATGTTTTATCTGACAACAATTGATCATATTTATAATGTGATTTAGATTGGCATGTGAAAATGAGAAAGGTCATAATGGATCCATTTTCTTATGATATGGAATTTATATAGATAATATAAGAAATAGTGCACGGCATATTTATATGAAAATTTATATACCTTTTGAAAGTTTTATTGCATAAAAGGAGAATTGATTATTAATAAGATATATTAGTAACACATCATAGAACCTTGTAACTGCCTAAAGATGAATTCATATTCTAGGAAATTTTGTTCTTAAGATTGAATATTGATCATAAGACTGAAAACTCCAGTCACTGTAATTTTATTTGAAGCATTTTCTAACAGATGTTACATCTTCATTTGCTACTATATTTTAAATACATTCTTTTTTTCCCAACATTCATTAAGCCAGTCTTTTCTTCTTGTCTCTAATAAGAGCAACATCTGTTTCTTCTTGTTCAACCAAAGCAACCGCCTCAAGAGTCTTACTTTAAAAATAATAGCGTTAGAAAGCACAGATAGAAAACTTTTCATTAGCATTTTACATTTGCATTCAAAACAAGTGTTTCTAACAATTATAAGTTAGGGAGGTGTTAGATAAAATATTGTAAAACAATTTATTTTGTAAAGAAATCGAGAAAGTGCTGGAATATGGTTTCAAAGATATTGGTTTTAGGTTAAATCCTCTTTAGAAATACCAGTTTCCTTTTACAATGTACAGTTGAAACGTTTTTATCATTATGAATTATTGAATAACTGAAGATACCTATTATGAAGCAATATCATATTTTTACATTTAATGTTTAAAGTATGAAGTTAAATCTGTTTCAATAGTATATATTTTTAAAAAAATTGGAAAATATGTACTCGAGTTTGTATCAGTCTCCTCAAGTTATTAACCATGAGAAGCCCTCGTTTAGCATTACATTTAATGTTTAGAAATATTTCACAGAGGTTCAGAACCACATGTATTAAATAATTGAAGAAAAAACACATTTTGGAGAGGATAAAGTTTATGGGTAACTATAAAGAAAGCGGGCGGATTGCCTGAGGTCAGGAGTTCGAGACCAGCCTGGCCAACATGGTGAAACAAACCCTGTCTCTACTAAAAATACAAAAATTAGCCAGTCGTGGTGGTGGGAGGTTGAGACAGGAGAATCTCTTGAATCCAAGAGGCAGAGGTTGCAGTGAGCCAAGATGGCACGACTACACTCCAGCCTGGGCAACAAAGCAAGACTCTGTTTAAAAAAAAAAAAAAAAGTTTGATTTTATTGCATAGCTCAGAATTGAAAACTGTTGACTCTGATATTCACAAGAGATGTATCAGATACCTGTCCAAATCAACAAATTTCTTATCACTGATATTACATTACTATATATATATGGGAGAGGAAGGTATTTGTATAAAAAAAAAAAACCAATTTGTTTTTAAAATTTCTTTATTTTTAAGATGGAGCCTCACTCTGTTGCCCAGGCTGGAGTGCAGTGGTGCAATCTTGGCTCACTGCAGTCTCCACCCGCCAGGTTCAAGCAATTCTCCTGCCTCAGCCTCCTGAGTAACAACCCAAGTTGATATTTAGAGAACTAAGTTCACTCACTGAATATAAACAAATAACTAATATTTACTGAGTGCTAATTAGATGCTAGGCATATTCTACATGGTAATATAGACAATTAATCTTACAAAAACCTTATGAAATAGATTATTTCACTATTACCATTTTATAAAAAAGGGATTTGAAGCATAAAAAGATTAACTTGCTGAAGGCCCAGCTATCAGATGAGCAGAAATGAGAATTATATCCAGACAGTGTGACTTCAGAGTCCAGGGTCTTATTCATTGTGCTATTCCACCTCTTGAGGGTGGAAGTGTGAATCTAACAGCCCCAGGTTCCAATTTGATCTCAGCCTCTCATGGGGCAAGCTACACGTGTGCCTGAATATTGTATGACCCCAAATATAAGGTAATTCTCCATGTTCCCTGGATTATTTTATATTTTTACTAACTTGCACATAAACTGTCAAGGCCTAAGTGAAGATATCAATAACATTTATGTGTTTTTCATATTACATATATAAATCATTTAGAAAGTTCATTTTTTCATTCTCACTTTTTAGAAATAATTTTATTCTAATGTCTTCACAGGCAACTTTAACATCAGTGTCTTTGTCCTAACTTTGTGAATCGTCTAACACATTTCTGTGGAACAAATCATCTTCACCTTTGTCTTAGTTGTTTAAGATACAGGTTATGTTTCCCATGTCACTGTATATGTTTTCCCAAGCCTCAAATTCCCATTAACAAAAGGCTAAGACACATTTTTTGGTTGTCCTGTAGGCGAAAGGTATGATCTCCACATTGTAAAGACTTACTGCATTGCTTTCTTGTTTAGAAAACTTACTTATCACTACATCAATATTTGTAATTATGAGATAGTAAACTCCAAAGACAATTGTTTTTTTCTTTTTGAGATGAAGATTCGCTCTTGTTGCCTAGACTGGAGTGCAGTGGCACTATCTCAGCTTGCTGCCACCTCTGCATCCCGGGTTCAAGCAATTCTCCTGCTTCAACCTCCCAAGTAGCTGGGATTGTAAGTGCCCACCCGCACGCCCGGTTAATTTTCTCTATTTTTAGTGGGGATGGGGTTTCATCATGTTGGCCAAGCTGGTCTCAAACTCCTGACCTCAGGTGATCCGCACGCCGGGCTCTCATAGTGCTGAGATTACAGGTGTGAGCCGCAGCACCCTGCTGCAAGACAAATTATTAAATGTGTCTCAGCTTACTTTTCTATGAAATAAAATGAATTAAAGTTTCTATGTTTTTTGTCTTAATAATATAGATATACTGTCTCCTACGTGCCAGTCACCATTCTAATACTATACAAATAGTAAGAGTAACTAGTGTACAAATACTTAATCCACATACTCAAAGCCTCATTTCCAGACCTGACGACATATGAGACACAGATATCCCCAGAAACTGAGCACCTCTCCAGATGTGGTAGCAAATGGAAGTGTGCGTATGTGTGTCTGTGTGCATGTGCGTGCACCTGTGTTGTGTGTGTGCGTGTGTTGTGTGTGCATATGTGTGTTTGCATAGTATAAGAAAACTCTGATCATGGATGTACAGGGTCTGTATAACGTATTTTGTTGTGGTTCTCGTTTTGTTTGTTGTTTATTTGTTCAAGTCTAGAACCAACTATATCTGAGTTCCCATTCTAAGTTTTACCTGTTACCATCTATAGGATGCTTACGGATTAGTAGACTCAGTCCCTCCCTATATACTGGAGATAATTGTTTCAAAAAATTATGTGAGGTGTTATAAATCAAACACAAGTAAAATATCACCATGGCTAGCACATAGAGCTTAGAACTTTATATCTATATATGCCGACATATAAAAAGACCATGAAATTCTATTCTTCTCTGCAGAGAGCCTTCAGCGTACTATTTTTTACAAGATGTAGACAAAGAAAATGTGAAAGAAGCAGCACATTTTTCTGTAAGAAACTGAGTCTTCCTTGTCACATTTAAGAATAAACTTCACTACATTTGGGGACTCATTTTTATCATAGATGACTGAGGTATCACCTCTTGATAATTAACATTAAATTTTCAAAATAATAATTGGAAATGAATAGGAATCACAGCTTAAGCTTTGATACAGCAGTGGCTGCTATCAGCAAGGATCCTTTAATCTGGGTTCTAATTTCTCTAGTAATTAAGTTCCTGGAAGAAAATAAAATAACCTTTTAATTTTAATCTGATTAGAATAATCGACCTTTTGCCATGAAAAATTAAAAAGAGGATGCTCCATTTCCAAATTAATTTTGCGACGGAGATATTTTCATAGGAATTTTCTGAAAGGCTTTCTTGTTCTTCCATTTAGAATAACCGAAGATACTTTATAAGGGTCTTTCTCTGGACGTGTGATTATTTGGGATTGGATTTGGGGACTGAATAAATATCATGTTGATATCTGTGAGTTCCATGTCCTAAAACTGTATTTATAGAAGGGTTTGTCAAATTATAAAAGGCAAAAATCAAAATCAAAACCATGTCGTCCTATGGTTAAGCAACAATAAATCCTACTTTGTACTTTAGAAGTAAATGCCATGGTGAAGAGATGGTCTTCGATGCATCACTTCCATGGAAATACCCAAAGGGACCTGCTTTAGATGGAACTATTTCAGTAAACACTGCTGCTTGGCTGACAGCTCACTTCAGAAATAACCCTTTGCATGCATAGTGTCATTTTATAGTACAAGATATTTTATTTTGTGTTCTTCAGAATATTTGAAAGATAAGAAGTAACATGATTATTGTTTTCTCAATTTTTGTACAGACAGGAAAAATAAAACTCTGGGATTCAATGACTGAAGGTATTCTTGTCAGAAACAGAACTTGGACTTAAATCATGCCTTTTTCTTTTCGCAGTGAGGAACTATCTTATAAAGTAACCTATAAGTACAAAAAGTAGACCCTGATACATGAATATGGGTGCATATGGTTTATTTGACATTGGTCCAATAAATGCAATTGGGGAGTTGGGGGGAGAGGGGAGGTGAGACAAGTCGGGGTGGAAAGCCACAAAAAAGATCTTTAATAAGGAGATTGCTACTATGGGCAACTGAGTTTGAGCCCACTGGAGTCTCTCTGAGAGGCTGTCGTAATAATGCCCCTTGCACACCTAGTGTCTGGCCTATTCCTCTTTCTACATCATTGGAAGCCATTGAAATGTATGGGAGTTTTCTGCAGGTGACAACCAGGGTGGGATGAAGAGATATACTTAATTTAATTACTTCATAACAGAGCAAGGTCAATTACAAATGGGCTTAGGATAATGGAGATTTCCAGGAAGACCTACTGACATTAAATGAAACTTAACAAAAAAAAAATTTATCTACTGAACTTAATCCTTACACTTAGAGTTAGTCATATTGCACATTAGCAGTTAGAGCTGAGAACCATAGTCAGCAACTCTAGCTTGATTTTTATTGCTTTTTTATGTTTCATCATTTACTTGGCCATCTCTGAAACCCAGAGTGCCAGATTCCTGGTCGTGATCACTCCCTCAGATTCATTCAGTTATTCATTCACACCTACTATGTACCAGACATGGTTTTAGCTGTAGGGTTTTTAGTAGAGAATAAAACAGACAAAAGAGAGCTTATAATCAAGTGATAGAAAACATAAAATTCATAAGTATGCTAATAAATGAACATATAATAAATTTGGTAATGAGAGAAACTATAAAGAAAAATAAAGCTCAGAAAAGAAGAGTTGTTGGAAGAGAGGGGGAAATGATATGTGACATAGAATAGCTAGGAAAGACCACCTCTCTGCTAAGATGACATTTGCACAGAGACCTGATGTGAAGGAGCAAAACCATGAAGATAATTCACACAAGGCATTCCAGATGGTTCACATGACACCTCCTAGTTCACCAAAAGGACTTCAGTCAGTACTTTTCGTGAGTTCAAAAAGAACAGAAAGGTGTTGTAGGGAATAGTGTGATCCCAATTATACATTTATGAAGATAATACCACTTTGTGGGGAGATTAGACTGTTAGTGCAAAAAGTGAAATCAGAGGAACCATTGGGGCCTATTGAAATTCATCTATTGTATTCATCTGTTGATGGACACTTAGGTTGCTTCCAAATCTTAGCTGTCGTTAACAGTGCTGCAACAAACAGGAGTGCAGATGTCTGTTCGGTGTATTTATTTCCTTCCTTTTGGGTATATACTCAGTAGTCGGATTGCTGGATCATATGGTAGACCAAAGATGATAGTGGGCTCATGTAGCCGTTTGCCTTATTACGCTATTTATATTATGCATACTATTATACTATTTGTGCTGTTGTATTCACTTGTATGCTAAATTTTATAATTTGGAAAGTCTTTTGCATTAATTACTTTAGAGCAGAGATTTTATATTCTTGATTGAAACAAAACGTGCTCAGTAGCCAGGCGCGGTGGCTCATGCCTGTAATCCCTGCAGTTTGGGAGGCCGAGGCAGGTGGATCTAAAGGTCAGGAGTTCAGGACGAGCTTGACTAACATGGTGAAACCATGTCTCTACTAAAAATACATAACTAGCCAGGTGTGGTGGTACACGCCTGTAATCCCAGCTCCTTGGGAGGCTGAGGCAGGAGAATCACTTGAACCCAGGAGCCAGGGGTTGCAGTGAGCCGAGATCCCACAATTGCACTCCAGTCTAGGAAACAAGAGTGGAATTCCATCTCAAAACAAAACAAAACAAAAAAAAGTGCTCAGTAAGCATTACTAAATTAAAATTTGAAAATCCTAAAAAAAAAAAAAAAAAAAACACACACACTTGAGTGATTATGTGTGATAATACTTACTATGATATGAGTAACTACTACAAACATGGGACTATCTTCTAAGCTCCAACAGCCCTTATGTTGTTCTTTAAAACAGTTTTTCTATTTCTTAGTATAAATCAACTAGTAATGTATGATTTTCCTATAAAGGAGCACATGTAGTAAATAGCCTAGGCTTTATGAACTGTATAGTTTCCAGTGCAGCTGACTCTTGCTGTAGGGCACATGGTATGTAAATAAATGTACTTGGCTACATTCCAATAACATTTATATGGACACTAACATTTGAATTGTATATAACTTTCACATGTCACTAAACATTATTCTTCTTTTTATTTCTTTTCAACCATTTAGAAAAGTAAAAACTATTCTTAGCTCACAGGTTATAGAAAAACAGGTGGCAGCAAGCCAGATTTCAGCCACAAACTGGTTTTTCAGATTCCTGGTATAAATTATCAGGAGCTTGGAACCCTGATCTGTGCGTCATTGATTTGCTCTCATTCTATTTTTGGATACCTTTATTTGCTAGAGTTCTCTTTCTTTTGTGAAACCGAAGCACGCCCTCATGTAACTTCTACCTATGGATTCTACATTGTGCCATCTGAAGAAGAATAGCACAAAATACCCCCCAACCACCACCTTGTCATAGCACAGGCCTTCACAGAGTCCATTCTGGCCCTCTTGGTTTTCTCTGCTACTAAGTGTTAAACTCTCTCCATAAGCTTATGTTTCCTGGACACTCTCCCCTTTTTGCTTTTTAATTGTCTGATTATTCTTCATAAAATGAACACAAACTAAAGATTTAAGCTACTGTCCACCTAATGGATAATTCAATAGAATTTTTGTTTCCAAAGATTGTTGTATCAGGCAACAATGAAGTGCCATTGCTGGGGATATGCATTCTTGGTTTATTTTGCTGTTTTATTTAAATGTCATGTACTCTATTATAAAGATAACTCATTTGTAAATGATCAGATAATCCTATTATTATTTTCCATGACTATTGGTGGTCAGTTAGTACTTATAGCTGCACATACACATTATTATATAGTACTTAATTTCTATAAACTATACTCACCAAATGTGTTTATTGAGAGAGAACAAACTATACAGAAAAATAAATATTTTAAAAACAAAGACAGACATTAGGTAAAAGCCATACATTCATTTTCTTGTCTGAGAATGAGATCTAGCAAAGTTAACCAGAAAATTAATTACTAAGTTAAAATAATTCATAATTCACTAAGTTAAAATAGCACATAATCATAAAATGTGCTCAGCGGCTGGGTGCGGTGGCTCACGCCTGTAATCCCAGCACTTTGGGAGGACAAGGTCGTCCAAATAACTTTTTTTCAACCCATTTCTTTCCCTAAGTACCCAGTGGTATTAATACTGCTTGTCTACTTGGTTGGGTTATATTATGCCTTATTCAGTTAGGTGGAGTATAAAACCACTTACAATGTTAAAGAGACATGAGACATCAGTTTGAATTGTAAGCAACACTGTATTTTCCTAGAGAAAAATACTTTTATTTGTACAATCCTGATTTGTTGATATTAGAAATTGTGTTCAACTAGGTAATTTTAAGAAAAGAAACAACTTTTATCTTGTACTTACCAGGTTCTGGGTTGAATGATGGACAGTGGCATGAGGTTCGCTTCCTAGCCAAGGAGAATTTTGCTATTCTCACCATCGATGGAGATGAAGCATCAGCAGTTCGAACTAATAGTCCTCTTCAGGTTAAAACTGGCGAGAAGTACTTTTTTGGAGGTAAGAATGCCATTGCTTTTTGGTTACTAATCCATTACAAAAAAAATGAGGTTTCAAAATGAAGTTTGATTATGAAGTATTTATATTTGACTCAACTGACTCAGTAGATCTCAGGATAGAACAAACAAACTCTAATTCCATTGAGCAAAAAAAAAGAAAAAGAAAAAAATATTTGTTTGTTTCTGATGAAGATATTAAGGTGATGTCACTATATTCTTTTGGCCCAATTTAAATAATTGAAGTATAACAAAGGAGATTTTAAATTCATCCTCATAATCCTCAAAAGTCAGGTCCTTGGATTATTTGCTGGTGACCTATTGCTATGTAACTAATTATCCAAACCTTAGTGTCTTCAAACAAACATTTATTATCTCACAGTTTCTCTGGATCAGGAATTCAGGAGTAATTTAGCTGAGCGAGTCTTTCATGATGTTGACTTCAAACTGTTGGCTGTGGCTGCATCATTTGAAGACTTGTCTGCTTCCAACAGGTCTCACGTATGTGGCTGATAGTGCTGGCTAGGATGCGCCAGTTCTCTGTGGCCTTGGATTCTGTAACACCTTCCTTCTTCAAGTAGCCTCTCCTGGGGGTGACTGGGCAGAGAAAGAGAGAGGGAAAACAAAAGAAAGAGAGGAGGGGAGGGGAAAGCCAGTAAGTCAGGAAGTTCTCCAGATAAAAACCATAAGTAGTTTTTTTTTTTTATAAATAATCCAATTTAACAGTGATATCCCATAACTACTATTATTTTCAGCTTGTGAGAAGTGAGTTGCTAAATCCCATCCACAGTTAAAGGAAGGGGATTTCACAACGGCATGACTACAAAGAGCCATTGATTCCTGGGTACCATTTTAAAGGTGCCTACCACAGTCTACCTTATAGGAGAAGACATGTGGTCACAAACATCTTGGTTCTTAAGTAATGAAAAGATTAGTAAAAAGAATATTATCTTATGAGAAATTCTACTATGTGTTAAAAAGTGTTGTAGCAAAGACCTGTCATATTTTCTAACTGGAAAAATGTGTCCTGTCAGAAAATGATTTTTTTCATAACTAATTATGAGGACATATTTTATTAAAGTGCTAGGCACATTGTTTAGATCAATACATCTTTTATTAGATTATTGCCTTTCCTGTCCTAAATCATGCAATGTGAGATGTAAAAAATAAATCACATTCTTAGAAAAGGCTTTTATTTAAGCTTTAAAATCTATATGTTACATATTTGCCTCTGAGAATGTTTATATTTACATATCTATTATTTGTTTATATTAATAGTTATATATCATTGTTTGTGTGTGTGTGTGTGTGTGTGTGTGTTCTAGTTCTTAGAGTAAGGTGACATGAGAGCAGCCACTTTGTTTATCTTGTACCCTGCTATATTCCTTAAGGTCCTAGAAAAAATCCCGGAATGTTGTAGATGAACAATAAATATTTGTGAAAGAATTAGTAAATTATATAAAATAGGCAAGACATCACTTTATTATGAATTGCCTAGAGAGGAAACAGAGAAGACCCCAGGAGATTTACTGACTTGCCACTGAATTTGCAGCTAGCACCTGGATTTAAGTTTTCGGAGTCCTATACCACAGCATTTCTCCCCATCTAATTAGTGACAACTTAGAGACAAAAATCATGAACTAGGGCTCTCCTTCTTTAATCTTCCATAATATTTGTTGGAAGTTAAGACTACATGATTTTAAGAAGACTCTCAATAAATATTTGATGAGTAAATGAAAGTCAAACAAGCTTTCTTATGAGTGAATGAACTGGACATATTGACGTGAGAAAAAAAACAACTCAATAGCCAAACTGGTTACCCTCCAAACAAAAAATTCAGTAAGATTGGCTTATGGCCAACAGTTTTCATTGCTCTGATAGTAAATAGATCCCAGTTGTCAGTGGGAAAGCTACTGATAATCTCTACTGATCCCTTGACTGGAATATTTTTGGCCATACATGAGCTCCCTGAATGCCCAAGGCCAGTTTTTATTGATTTCAATCTAGAGGGGCGAGCAAATAGCTGTCACCACACATTCATGGCATAAAGTTTATAGGAGATGAGGTCTTGATGGTGTGCTATTTACTATCAGTTTACAGATTTTCGTTTTCGAGTCCAGCAGTCAGGAGAATATCGACTTTCTCTTGGGTCTGTGGTCTGCCTTTAGGACATATTAGCTAATGATCATGAAGCTTGTTTTGTTATATTGTCATTAGCTGAATCCTGAGTGTGTAAGAATCACGAGAAGAACTCGTTGCCATTCTAACGCTCAGGCCCCACCTCTGGAACTTTGAAATTCAAGAGGATGACAAATTGAAGAATTCGAAACTTCAAGTGATTCTGATAAACAATCTGAGAAACAGAATTATAGATTGACCTTAGCCAATTTGCACACACACATTTTAGATTCATTTTGTAAAACATCGTCAGTCACTGAAAAGTTTGGGATGCATGAGAATTAGCTACCCTCCTATAGCTTTGCCCCCAGGGGGCAAAGGAACGGAAGTCACAGGACAAGTTATGATGCGCATAAACACATTTATTAAATGAACAAGTATTACCAAGGAAGCACAACACTGTTAACAAATGTTCTTCTGCAAGCTCAGTGAGGTCCCAGCTCTCCTTGAATAAAATGTTTTCCTGAAGCAATGACGATGAATGGTGGGATTCAGCTACACCTAGAGCTAGTGCTAGGTGACAGAAAGCCTCCTCCGCGAATAATCGCTGGCACAGGATCACTAAGGGATCCTAACTCCAGAAGCATCATCCATCACAGAATATGGAACTTGCAGCATCCCATTCAGGATCCGCTTGTCGGCCCTGTGAAGTATCCGCTGCCTTGCTTTTGTACCAACAGGAAATCTATTGTTTAGAAGTGTGTTTTCTAGCCCTTTTTCATTGTTCTCCCCCCCAAAAAAAAATTGGAATGAGACAAGTTTTATTAAATGATATAAGTTAGACAATGTGTCATTTCAGGAGTGTGAAAAGTGAATCCTAAACAGACTTTTTGGAGGTATGTATTGATTTTCTAGGGATGCTGTATCAAAGTATCATAAACACGGTGACTTAAAACAACATAGTTCTATTCTCTCAACGTTCTAGAGGCTAGAAGTCTAAAATAGAGGTTCAGCAGGATTTTAAGGTCTCTGAAGGCCCCAGGGGAGGATCCTTCCACTCCTCTGGCTTCTGGTGGTTACCAGTAATACTCATTATTCCCTGGCTTACAGATACCTCCCTCCAGTCTCTGCCTCCATCTTCACATGGTCTTCTCCCCTTTGTGTTTCTGCATCCACATTTCCTTCTTCTGATAAGGACATCATTCATGGGATTAGGGATCAATCTAATCATTATCACCTCATCTTAACCTGATTGTATCTGCAAGAACCCTATTTCCCAATGAGGCCACTTTCATAGGTTTCACGGTTAGGACTTCAGTGTATCTCTTTGGAGGATACAATTTAGCCCATAGTAAGGTATAAATGATTTATTTTGCAACTACCTCTAATTAAAAATTAGCATACTTCCTCAAGGAGATTCATACTTCTGATTTTGTATTATCCATTCTCAAAGATGGCTCTGATGAAGTTAAAAGTCAAACATACAGTTTGAGAAATGTGAATAACTAAAAGGTAGAGGCATTCAAACAAACAGCACAACAACAACATTTAAAGTATTGTGCATAGTGGATACAAATTTACTGGTCATATGAATTTGATGGTCAAATTTCTGAATGTGATTTTGTAACCTCTGAGTAGGACCACAGAATTACAAGGAATCAATTTTTAAAATGTCCAAGGGAATTTCTTGTCCATATGCATGAGAGAGAGTGAGAACTTATCTCTGATAAGTATTAGAAAGCTTTGTGTAAAACAAAAAAGTAAATGATAAGAAAATGTATCATTGGTATGAAAGTACATTCTATGTGGAACTAACCAAATGTTGTATCCTTCCATTTGGGTCCTTACACATGTAATGTGGAGAGAAGAGAACACTCAGCTAAGACTTGGGGTCCGCAATCCTCAGAGCAGGATTGTACTTAGGGACAAGGGGAAAGAATCTGCCTTCATTGCTTTGTTTGACCCAAACATTTGCAGGAACAAAGGAATTTGTAACTTGACCTTGATATGTAGTGCCATGGAAACCTACCACTACCAAACAAATGAAATTATTAAAGACTTTACTTGTAGATAGTAATAATACTGGAAATAAAACAACCACACACACACAGAGTGCAATTAAAAGAAGAAAAAAAATCTTAAAGTTGCTCTCATTTTTCCTTAGCATGTAGTGCCCTTTCCAAAATAACATGCATTTAAGAATAAATTAAGCCATCTTGTTGTCATACTGTACTTATCTTGGAATTTTGTACAATGGGCATCTACTAAACAGTGAAGCGTAAGCTTCAAACCATAGAAATATTATGAAGTGTTCCCAGAGAGTTGTTTATGCTAAAGCAACATGAAAAGTTCAAGAGAACACCAGTGGCACCCCATCAATATACATTAAATCCCTCACTGGCAGTAAGAAATGTCCTCACATTTAACATATAAATGCTGGACAAGTCGGCTATCTTATGTATAAAATCTTCTCATAAGAAATGGCTTCAGGCCAGGCACGGTGGCTCAAGCCTGTAATCTCAGCACTTTGGGAGGCAGAGGCGGGCAGATCACCTGAGGTCAGGCCCCAGCCTCACCAACATGATGAAACCCCATCTCTACTAAAAAAATACAAAAATTAGCCAGTCATGGTGGCGCGTGCCTGTAATCCCAGTTACTTGGGAGGCTGAGGCATGAGAATTGCTTGAACCCGGGAGGCAGAGGTTGCAGTGAGCCGGGGTCACACCACTGCACTCCAGCCTGGGTGACAGAGCAAAACTCTGCAACGCCGCCCCCTCATCCACCAAAAAAAAAAAAAAAGAAAGAAAGAAAGAAAAGAAAAAAGGAAATGATATGATTATTTCCTTCAAAATATAAGTCCTTAAATTCAAACTGTAATTAGATTGTTTGATTTTCTCTTCACTGGCTGAAATAATAGTAAATCTTTTTATCCTTTTTCTAGCCTGCTTTTGCAAATCTTTTTGAATATCCTTTGATGTTTTCATTCATACTGTCTGTTATAGAACTGAGACCTACCTTCATTCATTTATATCCAAAGAGATTATGGAGCAACTAACAAGTAGTAGAGCTTGGATTAATTAAATCTTTTCTGAAAACCTGGCATTATTGTTCATCCTGAGGTAATGAACAAATCAGGGGAAAAATGCTTGCTCTTGGAAGACTACATTCTAGGTGGGATAGTAAATGAATAACATTGGTTAAATGAGTGTATTTGGGGAAAAAATAATCAGGAAGGGGATAGGAAGTTCTTGGGAGGGGGAGGTTGAGGATTATCTTTAAATGGCCAGAGAAACCTTTGATTAAGAAGATAGCATTTGAGCAAATGCCTCAGAGGAATGAGAACACACACACCATGAGAAGATGGGAGAGAAGAACACTCTTGGTAGAGGGAGAAGCCGGTGTAACCCGATATCCAGCTGGTGTGTGCAGGGAGTGACTAGGAAAGGGAGTCAGTGTGACTGAAAAAAAGTGAGGTTGGATTATGAAGGGTCTTTAACAATAACTGAGAAGGTTGGACCGAGTAAATCTAGTTTATTTTAAAATAATCTCTCAGGCTGCTGTTTTGATAAAAGGCTGTCGTTCCATGAGGGAGAACAGTAGAAACTCTTGCAATAACCCAGATGAAAGAAGATCGACTAGATTGTAGCAGTGGAGCCAGTGGGTAATGATCAATTCTACATACACATTTGGAGGTCGAGCCAGCAGGACTTGCAGACAGGTGGGCTATGGGGTGTGAAAGCCAAAGGGTCAAGGATGACATCAGTCTTCCAGACGAAAAGGCTCATGCCTCCCATTTCCACTGTTTTACACTTTCTCCCTTACCCTTCCACAATATGAGGTCCATTTCACTGTGTTTCCCTGAAAATGACTTTTGACCTGTGCATCCTAAAACCAAGGAATTTGTTGTCTATGTGGTCATAGTTCCACCAAAATTAACAGAACCGTGGACAGCTCCCTCCCAAACAAAATTCCCAGCATCCTGTCTCTTCTAGTTTCTTTTGATGGGTTCTCAGTCAATTCCTAAATTCCTCAGATCAAGTCTTGGCTGAATGCTCTTTCTGCTGCATCTAGGGTCAAGATGATTTAAAACCCGCTATGGTAAATTAAAATTCCAAACAGTCTCTAATTTGGGGACCTTGCCATTTAGAAATAAGCAAGTAAAGAACCCTGACTTAAAGCTAGGAAGCTGTTATAATAAAAACAGCCTTTAAAAATATTGATTCACAAATAACCTCCTCATGCATATACTTCTAGCTTAAAAATGCCACCTAATTGTAATCTTTTCCTTTTGACCTTTGTTCCATCAGTGGTCCAACAATACTGCTGGGGTTGGAGGGGGGTAGGAAATAAACTATTTATCACCCTTTAAAATATAAACTGAAAATTAGCTATCATCTGTATTTACATAGTTTTGAATATCCTTCATTAATACTAAAGTACTTGGTTACCCCATCTCACTTTTGTGTAATATGCCTCTCTTTGAAATGCTAATTTAGTATTAATGGCAAAAGCCAACTTTTTCTAACCAAATGACTAACAATTTATTAAATTTTAGAATGAGATGGGAAAATCACAACTTAGAAACTCAGCGATTTCTGTAAATTATTAATGATTAATTTGGCTTGGCTAATATTATGTAATTTGAAATTATGTTTATTTACTGCTTCCAAACGTTTTAGTTAACCGTTTGTTTTCTATTTTTCTTTGTCTTTTTAATATTTTCACTCTAGTCCATTATTATTATATGTGATTTTTTTTCCATTTTTTTTCTAGAGGAGTTTGTCCTCCCCTAATTGTAGTGAGTAATCTAGAAACTCTTTCTCAATTAACTTTTTAAGCAGGACTTGATTGTACAAAAACAACTACTTGTTCTTGAAAATATTCAAATCAATATTTGCTATTTTATGCAATGTTCCTCATTTTAAAATATATTTTAATTTTTATTTTTGGTTCAGGGGTACATGTAAAGGGTTTTTTACATAGGTAAATTATGTGTCATGGGGATCTGATGTACAGATTATTTTATCACCCAGGTTAAAAGCATAGTACCATAGAAGTAGTATTTTTAATAAAAAAAAATACATATTTTTAAGCCATCACTTTCTATTAGAATATCAATGAGAAAAAATTTTCAATCTAATTCCCAAAGAACTTTCAGGCTTTTTTTCATTTGTTTACCAATTATATGCATAAAAGAAAAGAGCAAAAAAAAAAAAAAAGGAATTACAGATTGAAATTGAACATACTAACCTCATACTAATCTCTGCTTGGAGATTGGAAAGTATTTATCATGTAGCCCAAGGTTCCCAAGACTTTTTTTTATAGCTCCCACAAGTAAAATTTGATTAGAGCTATGTTTTAAACTAAGTATCATTACAATTATTGTGATATTCTACATGCCTTTGCCTTTTTCTGGCTCTTACAACTGGCTTACATTGGAAATATTCAGATTTAAGAAATGATTGTAAGAAGTTTTCAAAGAAAAATATCATAAAATTACAAAAACTCTTTGACTTTCAAGAATTGGCTTAACCCTGTGGCCATTTACCATTGACACTCTCTCCTTCCTTTTCTCTTGATACTGATTTTGCTCTTTTAAAATCATTAGCCTAAAAGAACATCATGATCTGACTGTGAAAATAATACCGATAACACTAAAGATACGTAAATTAAATATTATTTTGTATGTGAATTTTTTAGCAAACATCTTCTATATCTAAAATGCTCTTAAGTAGAGAAATTACTGGCCAAATTTTTTTAACGGTAGTGCCTTATGTATCTGGTGCAAATATGTGATAGATGTAAAGTGATTACTTGGGAAGCATAAATATGTCTCCAGTTTATCCTATGAAGTTGATTTTACAGTGCTTTAACAAAAGGAAAAAGAAATCCTTAAATGTATCCTTCATTTTTCATGAGTAATCCGTGTTAAAAAAAATTCAAAGATACATGTTAAAAGCATAGTAAGGAAGGCTTTATTCAGGACCATTGCAATAGATACAGGGACCACTGCAATGGAATTTTGCAGCAAGGGAAAGAGAATGGGCTCAACTCCAAGTGTGGGAAGGACAAGCGGGAATTTATAGCCAAAAAGCAGGGTTGGGTCAGTAGATAGAAAATTACTACAGAGAAACAATCCAAGGGTACAGGGATTTCTAGCTAAATCCACCTAATAAGAATTCTTGCTGAAAATAGGCTGGGGTGATCAGACACCATCTGTGGGTTGGTACAGGCGGAACATGGTCAGGTGTCAAGGATGATGAGATACTGAGAACGATCAGCTATCGAGGATGGGGAGTTTTGGCTAAACTGACTTCTCAGGGTTCTTTTGCTAAAACTGGATTTTACAAGAGAGTAAACAGATGGACCTAGGAGGAAGTTCAGAGCCTGATTAAAGTTGGGTAAAGAAAAGAATCTTCACCATGTGTCGGTTCAGGTACTCTAAGAAGCAGAGGTCAAGACAGAATCGGACAATCAAGAGATTTATTGGGGAAGTACTTCTAAAGAAAAAAGGTTAAAGAGGACTCTGCCATTCAGGAATGGTGAAAGGAAAGAAAGAGTGCGTGGGTAGAGCCCCAGATGGTTACACAGCTGAGGCAGTATTGGCCAGTCTCTAGCAAAAACTGTCTGTTAGAATCCTGTGTCAGAAAGAAATGGCCTGGCTCTCGTACTCCTGCTGTGTTCAGACTGAGGGCAGTCCAGGCAGCGTGGCCTCAGCTGGTAAGCATCTGTGGACCCTATTTAGAGCGGCCAACTCTGACCTCAGGCAGGAAGGGAAGTGTGACCAGGGCCCTTCCTTAGTGGCCACAAGTCATTTGGTAATGACACAAAAAAGCAATACATAAAGGTGGTTACAGAAAGTTATTTTAAGGCACTTCTTGACATACCAGAAAGAAGTTTGTGGGTATTTTGTTTTTCCAACAAAGTTAGTATGTTTATTTGCATATCAAATACTCTATGACTGAACAAGTAGGTAGAGGAGATGAATTTAGCATACTTACTTTTTTTAATTGCTGAAAATTCAAATAATATTCTTATATGTGTAGAAACAAACAGAATGGGATCCCGTGCCTATAACTATGCTGGTCTGTTATTGCTTATTTTGTCTGCTTGTCTGTTTTGTTTCTCCTTTAGGCAATCAATTATTTATATGTAAATTTAATTATTAAATTTATTATTATTTACATGCCTCTCTTTTAACTAAAAAGTTCTTTCTGGTTCTGTGGCTTTTTTGTTTTCCATTGTTGAGTTTTTAAAAAGGTCGGATTTTAAAATAAGCTAGTTTTTCTTGTTTGGTTTACTCATGTAGTAATTAAAAAGAACTTTTGCTGAACTCACCCCTCCTTTTATTTTTAATTTCTCTTTCTACTTTGGGTTCCCTTTGTCCATCCCAGCAACCAGCTATTTCTCAAGTAATTAAAAATTATTTTCTATTCCTCATGGGAATTTTATAGTAATAAGAAATTTTGTAAAAGTTTTTGGCCTTCAAGACCCTAAAAATGGTTGAATATCTAATGGGGAAATTTGAAGTCTTTTTAGGTATAATGTGTGAGAGTGAGGGTCTGGGAATTTAGGCCAAAGACATTCCTAGTAACATATAATTCAGTCTACTTCAGAAGTTAGCCTTAAAATTACATTGTCTTTAATACTTTTCCAATCAAAAAAATCCCCAAGCCTCTTGGATACGTAGATCTTTCAATCTCATTCACTGTAGTTAAATACAATTAGTGCCAAAGTTACTGTGGCATCATTCCTCTGTAGAACTTAATCTGTAATAACTAGTAAGTTCACTACCCCACAACTGGGAAGAGAGACCTTCTCTGTTTTCAGAGACCCTTATTAGATCAGTGTGCAAATATAAAATTTGAATAAAGATGTTCTCTACCAGCATTTGACTCTATGGTATTACTTCCAGGAGAAGCTACATGCCTCAAAAAATCAGCAATAAAACAAAATCTTTTAATACCTTCAGAACTTTTCCTATTATCTATGGGCTATTGAACAAAGAGATAGACTCAGGGATTCAATATGTATACATGATTTTAGGTTTAATATTTCAAAGAAAAGAATATTTGAAGGGCAGAAAATACATGTAAAGGGGGAATTGCCCCTAGTAAATACATAGTCAATGTTATATGTAGAAAAAAATGTTGAAAGATCAAAAGAAGGAAAAAATTCAGTTAGGCTTTAGGGTGGAAATGCAAGCTATCAGGCTGAACGAAGCAGACGGGTAATAACCACTATGTAAAAGCTTAGAAGAAATAGAAGTAGTTCTACTATTTGCTAGCCTAGTGCAAAAGTTGATTTGAAGACCAGCGGGTAGAGATTTTGTGTGTTTGCTAAGATAATGCGTGTTTTATACCAGGCTCTCACACTTTAATGTCCTTAAGAACCTTCTAGGGTACTTTACAAAACACACAAACAAACAAAAGTCTTCGGTTGCCTTCTTAGTAAAATTGTGATTCAGTAGATCTGAGGTTGGGCCCAGAAATATGCATTTTTAACAGACGGGTGATTTTTCTTTTTTTCTTATTTTATTGGCCAAGAAATCATATGCTATAAAATTCACCATTTAAAGTGAATAATTTGGTGATACTCAGTATATTCACAGAGTCTTGTAATTGTCACCACAGTCTAATTTTCGGTCATTTTCATGACCCAAATAGAACCCCAAAACTATTAGAAGTCACTCTGAATTCTTCCACAAAACCCCAAATCATAGGCAACCACAAATCTACTACTTACTGTCTCTATGGATTTGTTTATTCTGGACTTTTTTTTTTTTTTTTTTTTTAAAGACGGAGTCTCGCTCTGTCGCCCAGGGTGGAGTGCAGTGGCTTGCTCTCGGCTCACCACAAGCTGCACCTCCCAGATTCACGCCATTCTCCTGCCTCAGCCTCTCCAGAAGCTGGGACTACAGGCGCCCCCACCTCGCCCGGCTAATTTTTTGTATGTTTAGTAAAGACGGGGTTTCACCATGTTAGCCAGGATGGTCTCGATCTCCTGACCTTGTGATCTGCCCGCCTCGGCCTCCCAAAGTGTTGGGATTACAGTCTGGAACCACCAGACCCATCCTTATTCTGGACATTTTATATAAATGGAATTACATAAAAAATTATCTTTTATGATGGGCTTCTTTTTTTTAGCATAATGTTTTCAACCTTTATTCAACTGTAGTTTATTCAATTCATGTATCAGTACTTTATCCCTATTTATTGTCAAATATTTATATATTATAATATTTATATTATATATTGTAATATTTATATTATATATTGTAATATTTATATTATTTATAAATTATATATTATTTTATATACATAAATTATATATGTATATATTTATATGTATTTATATATACATATGTATGTGTATATATATGAGACATTTATTCATTCATTCACGAGCGATGGAGTTTTAGGTCTTTCCACCTTTTGGCTATTATACATAATGCTGAGGTAAACATTAGTTTACCTCTTTTTGATTGCACATACGTTTTTCTTTCTCTTGGGTATACACCTAGGAGTGGAATTGCTGTGTCATATAAGTCTATGTTTATTATTTTGAGAAATTACTAAATTGTTTCCTGGGTGATCTCAATGCTTGTCATTCTCTCTCCATACTTTGAAAAACACTAATGTAGGCAATGATTTGGGTATAAAAATGTAGGAAAAAAAGGAACATTCGTTGCATTCTGATAATAAAAATGTTAGATTCCATAAAATGGTAGATGAGGATTAGAAGAGAGACAAAGGAAACATTAGAAAAATAAGACATTGAGTAATGATGTGAGGTTAGTGTCATCAAGAGACAAGTTAGAAATCCACATTTAAAAAAATCATTAAAACAAAATTATTACTAAGTGATTAAGTAGTAAAAGGAAGTTTATAATGCATGTTTATTTAAAGGAGTGTTAACAAGATTTTATGTAGAGATGATACAAGAAGGTTAGCCCTCAATCACTTATTAAAATCAATGTATTAAGATTTAAGTACATGCAGTAAAAGTTATATGAATTTTGATTCATATACTTTTGAAACAATATACATAATGGTTACCAATCCCACTGTGTGATTACAGAATATAGTAGTTATATACAAGAGTGTTTATTGCAACAACATAGTCATCAATAACTAGAAAATGCCTAAATGAGCAACAGCAGAAAGATGAAAAAAGATACTGTGTCAAGTCTGTAAAATGGAGTATTATGTAGCCACCCAAAGTCATGATTTTGAATAATATTAAATGATACATGAAAAGGTTAATGACATAGTCTTAGTGCAATGGGGATAAAATATTTTAATACAGTACAAATTTATAACAACGTTCTCCTAGACCTGTCTAATATTTTCCATATCAGTGAATGTGCCATTGCCCTCCATTCAGGATAAAGAATGATTTTAGTCTTTCTTTAGTTTTATCTCCATGCAACAAATCCAATCCTTCACCCAATCCTATTTAAATATTTATTTATTATCCATAAACTATTCAACTCATAAATGATTTTATAATCCATCTGCCTCTCAGCTGTTTCACTGCCACTGTGATAAACCAGACTACCATATTCTCTCTACAGGACTTCTTAACAGTTCCCTGATTTATCCACTGACAATTTCAGTCCATTCTAGTTAGTCCTCTTTCAATCTATCTTCCACTGACTTTGTTTTGCCAATTTCCCCTACCCTTTCCACCCTCACTGACTTCCTGTTTCTCTTGTGATTGCAATACTTATTTATTTGTTTAGCAATGCAAATTTATAACCTGAACTACAAGGATTTTGCATCACCTGGTTCCTTTCTGTGTTACACAAATCATTCGTCCTCACCCAGCCTTCTGCTTCTGTGCACCAGCATCATGTTGGCCTTCTTTGAGCTAACAGAGTGTTATGCTGCCCTTGTCACAGGGACCCTACACATTCCATTTCCTCTTTCTGGAATGTTCTTCAACCTAAGATGACTACTTCTTTCTTAAATCTCACTTTAATCAACACTTACTCAGGAAAGCCTTCCCTTTGCCTCAGCCCCTGGCTAAGGTCAGGTTCTTTAGTTTTGAGTTTATATAATAGATTACAGATATATTAATTAGGGAGATTATTTGTTTAATGTCTGCCTACCTCACTGTCCCTTAAACATCAAAAAAAAAAAAAAGGCTATATATGTCTTTTTTTCCCTTTGCTTCTCTTTTCCTGGTTTTCCCTTCTCTTTCTGCTTTCTATGGTTTCTCTCTTTCTACTTACCTAGTTTTGTACCCACCTACCCCTCACTGTAAAAGAAAGTAAAACAGAATTTTAGCAATATCTATCTCTGATTCAAAGAATGAATAATAATTTTAATGTTCTCCTTTTTTGTTAAAATTTTCTGCAGTAGCCATTTGTAGGTATAAAACCAACATGACAAGCACTTTTATAGTACTCAAAATAATAAGTGAAAACTACTTGAATATGTTTCCATATAAAAATGTAAAGTTGGCTGGGTGTCGTGGCTCACACCTGTAATCCCAGCACTTTGGGAAGCTGAGGTATGAGGATCACTTGAGCTCAGGAGTTCCCAACCAGCCTGAGCAACATGGTGAAACCCCATCTTTGCAAAAATTACAAAAGTTAGCTGGGCATGGGTATGTGCACCTGAAGTCCCAGCTACTTGGGAGGCTGAGGCAGGAGGGTCTCCTGAGCCTTGGACTACAGTGATCCAAGACTGCGCCACTGCACTCCAGCCTGGATAACAGTGCAACACTCTGTCTTAAAAAAAAAAAAAAAAAGTCTCTCACTATTATACTATGCAGCCATAAAAAAGAATGAGTTCATGTCCTTTGCGGGGACATGGATGAAGCTGGAAACCATCGTTCTTAGCAAACTAACACAGAAACAGGAAACCAACACCACAAGTTCTCACTCATAAGTGGGAGTTGAACAGTGATAACACATGGACACAGGGAGGGGAACATCACACACTGGGACCTATCAGGAGGTTGGGGGACAAGGGGAGGGAGAGCATTAGGACAAATACCTAATGCATGCGGGGCTTAAAACCTAGATGGTGGGTTGATTGGTACAGCAAACCACCATGGCACATGTATACCTATGTAACAAACCTTCACGTTCTGCACATATATCCCAGAGCTTAAAGTAAAATTAAATATATATATATATATATCAAAAATTTTCAAAACAGTAAATGTTTACCTTTAGAAAAGGGTGTTTTTAATTTTTTTCTAATTTTACATAGAGTTTCATATGGTAGGAAACAAACTAGATAAAGGGAGATGAAATTTGTCAGGATTATTTTTAAAAATATAAGTGGATAAAAGTAAACCTCTAACATAGTACTTGTGTTTAAATGTACATTTGTTAGAGTTGCTCATAATGTATTCATATAACAAAAGTTATTGAGGTTTATTCTTTTTTGTCATTGGTGAATGGATTTTACTTTCCAGCATGGAATGTCCATAAACACAATGTGTCCAATAAATTTAATATTAAAAGACTTTCGATTGCATCAATAATGTCAGAATTCTTTACCATACTTCTTAATTCTTTAAAAATATTAATTAGATATACATTTTTATTGTTAGGGAAGTTAATCTCTTGTGATATGTCAAAGTATATAATGGTAAACATCAACCAAATATATTGTCTCTTTTACTTTTCCTTTGCACTTATATATAAGTAATGTTTTGTTTTATTTTAAAGACAAGGGTCTCACTGTGTTGCCCAGGCTGGAGTGCAGCGACATGATCTCAGCTCACTGCAACCTCTGCCTCCCAGGTTCAAGTGATCCTCCCACCTCAGCCTCCCTAGTAGCTGGGACTATAGGCATGCACCACCACACCCAATTAATTTTTGTAATTTTAGTAGAGATGGAGTTTCACCATGTTGGCCAGGCTTGTTTAGAACTCTTGAGCTCAGGTAATTTGTCCTCCTCGGTCTCCCAAATTGCTGGGATTACAGGCATGAGCCATGACACCCAGAAATGAGTAATGTTAAATGTAGGATTTCTATATTGAAAATATTATAGATATAATAACATTAACTTTTAAGATAGAGGGGGAAAATCCAAATTATTAGGATAGTCTTCAGCTATATAATTATAGAAATCCAACTTAGTAACGATTTAAACTTGATGAAGGTGCTGGTGTGGCATTTTGTGGTTTCATGAAGTATGAATTCTATTTCAAGCATCAGCAAACTCTTTTATATAGAGTCATATAGTAAATATTTTAAGCTTTGTGGGCCTTGTGATCTTTCTCACAACCATTCAACTTTGCTTTGTAGAGAGAAACAGCCACAGACAATACGAAAATAAATGGGTATGTTTGTATTTCAGTAAAACATTTACAAAAACAAATGGCGGGTTGCATCTAGCATGCAACCTATATTTTAACAAGTTCTAGTCTATCTAGATTTTCTACCATCTTTAGTACATTGTTTCTCACTCTTGGTCAAGATGTCTTCCATCCCCATTCCATACAGCAGGAGGAAAGAAGTGAACAGAGTAATGGAGCACCTGTCTTTAAGGGCACTTCCTGAAAGATGCTGAAGATATTTCTACACGTATCCTGTCAGTCAGAGCTTAGTCCTGTGGCTACAACTAGTTGCAAAGCAAGCTGGGAAATAAAATTCTCCCAGACATTCATGAATCCAGCGCCCCCTCCCCTCAAAAAAAGGTGTGGAGAGATTTTACTACTGAAAAGATCATGAAAACAGATTGTAGGGAAAACTGACAGTATGTACCAACATTAGTACACAGAAATATCTGTATTAACCCTTTTTCTCATACATAGAACATTTTTATGTTCCTTCAAGTGAGACCTGCCCAAAATCTCATAAGTTATTGCATCCGTCTCAAATCTATCTCGGATGATGTACAGATCTCTTCATCAGGTCGAGGTTTTATTTCTTGTGGTATAGTAGAATATAAAGTAAAAACCTGTTAACTGTGAAATGCACTCCTCTTTTGAAAATAAAAGCATGACAGACACATAATCATTGCTGGCCCATAACAATTTTAAAATCTTGCTAGGCAGGAATAGCAAAAAGACTATTTTTCCAGTGCCTTTTGTGTTCCAGGGTTTCACTCTCGCAGAGGTCCCTATGAGAAGCCATATCGTGATCATATCTGAGAAGGGTATTCTGATTTTTCCTGTCTGGTGGGCTGCATGCTTTCATAACTGACCTACTGCTGATACAAATTAATGATTAAGGACTGCTGTAGTCATTGAAAGGGCACAAACCTTTGCAGGCCATGCTTATGGTGTCCTTGGCAATGTAAGTTTCTCAAAAATGTTGTACTCTTCTCATCTATTTTGTTTAAGGCAGTTCTATGTGCAAATAACCACACCTAAACATCTGTTCTTGACATAGTTGAAAGCCTGTTGACTATTCTTTTTCGTACTTACCTCTGTGTTCTGCCAATTCCCAGTGGAGGTGAGCCCTCTAATGTGCCTTCAAGAGTACTTACTCCTCCCTCCTTTTCTTCTCTCTGCCTTTCAGCTAATGTCAAACTACCTTGAGGTCCTGAAAAAGAATAACCCTTCAGTGGACGATATCCTTAATCTGATCAGTGCAACAGTACTGTCCCCCAAAGTCTGGTAGACAACCCCTACCTGAAGGTGATGAAAGACATTCCAGGGTCATAGCCTCACTTCCTTCTAAAGCTGCCTCTTGGCAGCCATGGTTTAAACTTACACCATAATGCAGTTTAGGACACAGGGTTATTTTCTTTTTCTTTTTTTTCTTTCAAGCTTCTGAACTGGGGATTCTCCATCATTTTAGACTGTCAACATAAGAAGAAAGCACCTTCTGCTTCAAAGTAGCTTTACTCTCATCTCAGCCTTTAGGCTGGTGAGTTCTAGACTAACTTCATTTCTCTCCTGGAGACTTTGCTAAACACAGTAAGAAGGAGCCAGTGCACAAGAGCCCTTGAGTCTTTCCAAGCATTTCTCTTAACATGGAAGTCTCAGTTGGCACCTAATTTGCCTTCTGAAGACAGCAGTTGACAATACAACCAAATATTTAGCTACTGTATGACAAAGATCTCAGCTTTCCACAGTCTTCAAGGCCTGGCGTCCACCACAGGCAATTCCATATGCTTTTTAGGCTTTGTCACACATAGCACCCTCTTTTTATGTAGAGTACACACTCTGGTATGAGTTTGGATTAGGTTCAGCTCTGAGTAATGGAGACTGAAATTGACAAGATAAATATTTCTTCCTTTCTTACATGAGAATATAGAATTAGACTGTTCAAGGCTATCATAGTGTTCCATGGAGTCAGGAAGGAAGGCTTTTTCCATCTTTCTGCTTTATATTTAGTACAAAGCAAATATCCCAAATGGCAATTTGAATGCCAGATATTACATCCAAGTTCCAGATAGGAGAAAAATAGAATCAAAAGATACAGGGTGATTCTCACCCTTTAAGGCCACTCCCCTGAAGTCTCATACAACGTTTACACATGTATCACTTCATTGGCTGAAACATATTAATGTGGCCACATAGAGTTGCAAGGGATATTGGATAACCAAATATCCAGGTAAAGATCTACATCTGTGCAAGGGGGGAAAGTAATTATTGAAAGCTAGTTAGCAGTCTTTGTAATACTCCTATATTTGATATTAAACAGTTCATATTATCTGTGAGTTTGATTATAGTTTGTGTGCTCAGCTGTACTTAATAAAGTGGCATTCAATATTTATTCCTTCCGTGAGCAAATCTTGAAAATTTGTATATGGCTGTTTAACCTAAGGATATTGAGTTTGAAAAATTCATTTAAAGGAGTGCATTTCTTTTTCCAGTTTTCAATTATCCATCATCCTAGCCTGAAGCTTTTTATAACAAATTATTTAGAGTAGTAAAATTAAATAGTTTTTTTAAGCAATAGAATATTTTTAATCACTCATTTATATCTCTGTTATTCCCAATCATATTTCTGTTCTCCACAAAGGCGTTATTCAGTAAATTTCTTGCCTTTAATTTGAGAGAGAAATGGACCATTTCCCAAAACATTAAGATCTATTAAAACTAATGTCAAATGTTACCTAAGAGCTTTTTTTCTTTAGCTTGGAAAGCAAATGATTATACATTTCTTAGTTTCCATATGGCAGAACTATAAGGAAAAAAAAAAAAGAAATAGGATCATGATTGTATAGTCTGTAGAACAGGAAATTAAGCGGCCAGAAAAAGTATCTTTGGAATGAGGAAGCTAAGCCACTGATGGTTTGAAACGAAGTAAGGTGTATTAGGTGAGCAACTCAATCATAAGGTTCAGGCGAGCAGGAGCTACTCTTGATTTTGTTTATCCCAGTACACTAAAACATGACACAGTGTCTGATGCCTGCAAAATACTCATTAAACATCTGTTCAATGAATTTATAAGGATAATTAACCATATTTTTAAAACTATTAGAAATGTTTATATTATTGTATCCTAGAAGACAACAGTGTACATGATTGAAACATTTTTATTTTTTGCAATCATGTTATTAAAGAACTCTAAGATGCACCATGCCACATCAGATATGTAATCCATGCAGCCTTATATTTTCATGTCTGGCTGTGGCATTAAAGCTTCATTTATAGAAAGATGTGTTCTTTCCCTAGAATCAACTTAAAGGTTAAAGACATACTTTAGAACACTTTAATCTTTCCTTAATAAACATCTCCAGTTTTTCCTCATAAGAATTGCATCAAATCTTTCTTAAATTTATTTGTATATTTGAAATGTATATTGTCCCTTAAAAAAATCACATGCTAATCATATTTTTATGTTTTTTTCTAGCTTATCATTTGTTTTCCAAAGAAAAATATCTTTTAAACTACTTGTTTAATGTTAAACAATGAGCTGGGGTTTTTTTCGTTTTTAAGTACTCTATTAATTTTCATTGCCAGTGAAGACCTAACTGGCTAAACAAAGATACGCCTCAGCAGCATTCTTGTTTGAAACAACATACGTACAAGTAAGAAAAATGCATTGTTAAAATTCACTACATGCCTGTCGGTAATGGCACAAGTGTGGAAAGGCAGCCTCTGACTTTTTAAAACATCCATGTTTCAAAATAATTTTAGGAAAATAAATGTATAGGCCTGGCATGGCGCCTCACTCCTGTAATCCCAGCACTTTGGAGGCTGAGTCGGTTGAATCACTTGAGGTCAGGCGTTCGAGACTAGTCGGGGCAACATTGTGAAACTCTGTACTTAAAATACAATAAAAATTAGCTGGGCATGGTGGCACATGCCTGCAATCCCAGCTACCCAGGAGGCTGAGGCAGGAGAATCACTTGAACCCAGGAGGCAGAGGTTGCAGTAAGCCAAGATCACGCCACTGCACTCCAGTCTGGGGTGGGAGACGGGGCAAGACTCCATCTCAACAACAACAACAACAACAACAACAAAATTATAGTATTTAAAACTAACTAAACACAACTTATTTATGGTGGTACAATATATTCATTGAATGTTTTGGAATGCCATGTCTGCCTCTGTGAAACTAGACTGTTGGGTTTAATTATGTGGTTCTTGCTTTTCTGAAGAGGTGAAAGAATAAAGTATCTCGGTGAGAGGAAAGTCCTAGACTGAAAGAAGGCATGGAAATAGTTTGCTGCATTTACAAAGAACTTAAAAGGAAGCATAACTCCTATTATTGCTGTATAATTATTGATTTGGCTTTTCTTTTTAGCCAGTCAAATGACAGCTAAGATTCCCTAAATAATATTCGAAAAAAACACGATAGTCACAACTTCCATCTATGATAACTGTTGAAAACACAGAATGTAATGTTTTCTTATTGTGATAAATATATAAAGCATAAAAGTTACCACTTTAACTATATTTAAGTGTACAGTTTGGTGGCATTGAGTACATTCACCTTGTTGTTGTATAACCATCATCACTAGTGGTGTCTTCGGGACTTTTCATCATCACAAATGAAAACTGCTCATTAAAAACTAACTCCCTATTTCTTCCTCCTCCAGCCTCCACTAACCAGCATTCTACTTTCTATCTTTATGAATTTGAATATTCTAGGTACCTTATATGAGTGGAAACATATAATATTTGTTCTTTTGTGGTTTATTTCACGTCACATATTTCTTTAGTATCTATATATGTTGTGGCATATGTCAGAATTTTGATTCTTTTCATGGCAGAATTATATTTCATTGTACGTGTATGTCACATCTTCTTTGTTCATTCATGCATCAATGAACATTTGGGGTGTTTCTGCTCTTTCACTATTGTGAATGTACTAATGATATACAAATATTTGTTTGAGCCTCTGCTTCCACTTCTTTTAGATATATACCCAGAAGTAGAATTGCTGGATTACATGGTAATTCTATTTTAATTTTTAGAGGGACTGCTTCACTGTTTCCATAGCAATGACACTATTTTACATCCCAGTAGCAGCGTACAAAGGTTCTGATTGTTCCACATCCTTGCCAGCACTTGTTATTTTCAGGGTTTTGCTTTATTTTGCTTTTGTGGTAACAGCTCTTCCAGTGGGTGTGAAATGGTTGACTTTCTTTCACAAATGAGGTGAAATGTATTGAAGTGAATGTTTCCTGTCCTCACTTACCCTTGGCTTTTATCCTTAGCCCATTTCGTGTTTCACAATGAGACCACTAGACTATAAGTTCTTTGAGGGCAGGGAGAATGTCTGTCTTATTTACCACTGCTTTTCAACTTCTAATATAATAAGTACTTAATACATGCTGAATGGGTGCATGCATAAATACAAGAATGTATGACAAAAGTAAATGAATAAACACATGAGTGCTTCTTAGAATCCAATAGAAAGTATTGCTAATTTTTCTTTTGTTGGTCAGGCAAGCTGAGGAAATTTCTAAGAATCATAAAACCCCAAAGCTGATATGAAAGGGCTTGTTAGGTTTTTCTACTTAAAAATCATACATGCCCACAACAGAAATATTCATTGGCTTTTTACTAGTTCTAGGAACTATTCTGAGCATTTTATTGAACTTATCTCACTAATCCTCATGAGAGCCCTGGCTGCTGGCTCTATGTTATGGTGTTCATTGAACAGCCTCCAGTGATGTGATTTGCCTACGAATCCTCAGCTCTTAAAAGAGCACAAGTTGAGATTGGAATCTAGGTGTGTCTGATTCTAGATGCTAATCTCTTTTAGCCAGCATAATATATTGTTCACTAGAATGCCTGCATTTCGTTGGCATTTTGTTAATGACTGAAAAGTAATTAAGAAAAGGTTAAATTGCAATCACTGCTTTTGATATTCCACAAACATCTTATGTTAAAATTAAATCAAATAGATGGGAATAAAAAAGCAAAATGTCAGATTAGCGACACGTTAGAAACCTCTAAAACGTGAGAAAGCTGTTCTGCCTGCCTTTTGTAGCTGTCTGAAATCTGCAAAGACGAATGTGCATTATGTTTCCTCATATTGACTTTCCTCATGTTATTTATAAGAACAAGAGACTTACATGTAGTTAAGTACTTTAAAATATCTGTTCTGTGATTAGTGGGACTTAGGAAAAGCTCTCTTCCTTCCACAAGGTTTTCCTTATTGTATCCACAAGAATACTTGAAATTCTTATATAATGTGGTCTTTTGGGGTAAGGATTTAAAAGCAGTGGTGAAAATGCAAATGTCATCCCAAAGAGTTGATCCATTAAGCTGTTATCAGCCATTAATACCTTAACAGGAATTAGTTGATTAGAAACCAGAGAATCTAGAGAGAATTAACTGTTAAAAAAAAAAAAAAAAAAAAAAAAAAAGATGCTCTAGTAGGCCAGAATAAGCTGGCACTTCTAAAAACAAAATCTAGAGACAAATTTTTGGAAAAAATAAAATAAAAATAGAGGTATGTTGGGACAAAAATAACGAGGATAACCAGGAAATGTCAGGTTGGCCACGAATGACAGGAAAGGAGCAAGGTAGGCTACTTCAGTCTTATTTTTCTTACATGTCTTCCCACAAAGAAAACGAGTTTCCACCTGGAAATGGGAGAACTTGACAAGAATCAGAAAAAAGAAACTGGAAAGAAACTGGAATCCAAAATAGAGAAAGAGAGAGAGAGCCTCTAATTGCCTGTGAAAGGAGCTCTCAGCAAAGGATGTAGATCGGTGATACAAATTTTAACAGTTAAAAACAAAATCATGCATTCTGTGAATTCAACAACTAATAAAGCTGGAGGTCATAACCAGCATCTTTGTTTGAGTGTCCAGGTCGTCCAGGGTCAATGAGAGTACACAGCTTCTCCACGTCCGTTGTCACAATGGACGGTTCCTCAGCCACAAGTGTGCAAGGACTGGGACGACGGAATTGACTATTTATAAAGGGGAAAATGGCTGAGGCTAGAAACTACAGACAAGAATAAACCTGACTTTCATCTCTGGAAAAATTATAAAATTGATTCTTAAACTGGTAGTTTATCAGCAAAGTCATTAATGAAGAAAACGGGTTGCACTAAGAAGAATTCCAGAACTAATTTCTTTTAATATAATTGGTAGTTGGCAAGATCAAGAGACTTTCATTGATAAGTAAAAATCACTGGAGAGGAAGCCCTCACCCTTACACATGCATATGCTGTTTGAAATTACTACTATAATAAACCAGCCTGCAGGCAGGTTCCATATTCCTCAGCTCTCTTGGTGCAGAAATGGTTGAGAACTGGATAGACACTGTAACTTTAGCATGATTTTTCAGCAAGGTCTTTGGTAAAATCTGGTATGGCAAAATCTGTTGAACCTTAAAACTCTGCTTAAGTTCACTTACTTTTCCTTCAGTATGCATTTGTAACCTCAAATTAAATAGACACAGACCAAGAGGAAAGGTGAAGGAATGTGCTGCTTTTGCAAAGAGAAGGCACCTGTCTCTACCTTGAAACTGGAATAAAAAATAAGAGAAATTGGATGAGAAAACATGATAGGATTTCTGGTGACTGTTGTCTGGCAAATAAGGAATTGAGCACCTCCCCCCAAACACACACACACACATGTACACGCACAGGTATGCATACCACATCCTCTACTACCACCATGGATAATAGAGTGAATCTGAGTTCATTGAGGTGAAAGTGGGTGAACCATCTTTTATAATTCTTATACATTATAAAAATGTATAACATTCTTATAATTTGTACATTCTTATAATTTATATATACAGTATTATAATTTATAAATCCTTATAATTTATATATACATTCTTATAATTTATAAGAATTGTAAAAGATCCAGTTTTTTTATGGAATAATGGTAGAAGTTGTCTCTGAGGCTGCTTTATTTTACGAAGACTTTCTGAATGTGATAAGCAGCTAGTTGGTGTATTTGTAACATAAGATACGATTGCCAGAATCCCAGCCTCATGGTGCAGGTGTAAGCTTGTAGGCATCTCTGCTCAGGGAGGAAAGTATGGAGGAGGGCAGAGGGCATGGCTCTCCTTCCCACTCATGAGGCCTTCTGACATATCTTCTCCAAACTCTGGACCCTAGTCTTGATATTGTTCTTACTTAGTATCTCAAATATTTTTTTTCTTTAAACACTAGCTCAGATCGCTATTTATAGTTCTTAATTTATGCTTTACATCTTCCTCTACTCTTTTGTTCGATCCTTTGTCAAGGTGCACTTATAATATAGAAATGGTCAACCGAACAAAGTCTTCAAGAGGCAACCCTAAGTCATTACTATGATTTAGTAATGTTTTCTTATGTAATGTTTTTAATCAATGATTCTTGTGGCATAATAAATATATTTGGCCTTTGGCTCTGACTCCTGGCACAGAGCCCCTAAGACCCTTGGAGCTTCCTGAGTGATAGGAATGTCTTTTGTTGGTCACAAGGAGTTTCTCTTGATCACATCCAACTTGGGGCAAACCCCTAGAAAGCCTCAAAATGAGGCTGGTCACCAGAAAGACCGAATGATGAGAGGGTTGGAATATTTTACTCTACCTACCAACTTCCTCGAAGGGGAGCAGGACTGGATATTAGGCTCTATGAACATTCTTGAATGACAAGAGTTGATAAGCTTCTGAGCTGACAAACACGCAGAAGCGCTAGGTTAGTGGCACCGCCAGAGAAGGCATAGAAACTGTGTGCAGCTACTCCCCCGGTGTCTCCCATCATGACTTTTCCTATGCATTTCCTCCTTTTACCTGTTCCTGAATGTATCATTGTAATAAACCACTAGATACAAATAAAGTGCCGTCTTGAGTTCCCTGAGATACTCTAGCAAATTATTGAACCCTAGGAGAGGACTTTGAGAACCCATGATTTAAAGCTGATTGGTCTGAAGCATGGATGGGTTGGACTTATGATTGGCATCTGAATTACGATTTTGGAACTGAGTCCTTAAGATGCAGGGTTTTCACTAACTCTGGGTAGTTAGTATCCAAATTGTATTGAATTGTTGGATAACAGTTGGTGTGTAGAAAGTTGTAGAGTTGCTCTACTCCCAAACTTATCCTTCTTTTTGCCACCCTAATTGGTACGAACAGTTTTACTAGTTGTACAAGTTAGTGATCCTGTTCATCATCCTTGGCTTCACCATGAACTCCTCATCAGGTAAAAACCTGAACGTTTGGTGTCAGAAGTGCTGTGATTAGAGGGATAGTTATTTTCCCTACTCTAATTATAACATCAAACTAAGCTTATTAGATTTGCAGATGACACAAACTTGGAAGGAATATCTAAGAACACTATGGAAAGGTTAAAAAGGAAGGGAAATGAAACTATCTGTGTTCAAGTTTTATTTCTACCATTAACTAGTAGGACTCAGTTTTCTTATAAATGGTAATGTTTGGCCCTGGGAGTTGAGTAAACTGCTCATACAACGAGGGACTAGTAAGTGACTGAAGCATAATCAGTGCCTAGGTATATTTGCCTTAGCTTTTAACCAGAATATCAGAGTGGTCCAAGCAGAAAATTATGCACCTGAAATTAGATGGTGGCAATGATCATGGAAAGAGATGACATAGAACAGGTTCAGAGGACTTTGAGGTACAGTGTTCTTTGGTAAAAGCTAAAGAGAAGGGCCTGGGGAATTCAGGGTAAAGCTAAGGATAATAACCAGGATCGCTGGCTTGGACGATTAGTAGATCTGTTATATCAATTGGAATGGCAAAAAGAAGGATGTATGCATTTGGAAGTAAAGACAACATTCTATTATAAATGTCAAAAATGATATTTCTTTTCAACACTCCTTCTGTAAACACTTTATATATAATTGGGTAAATCGGTCTAAACTTCAGAAGAGATAATTTGGGAGTCCCCGTATAGCACTAGCAATGGCAACAATAGTCAAAACTGCACGTGTGAATGAGGGTGGGCAGAATGAGAAACCAGCAATGCCAACCAAGCAGTGAGGAACAGCAGCATTAAGGAGTGGACAAAAGAGACACAGCCACAAATGAGACTCAGAGAAATCAGGTAGAGGGATCGGCAGAGAAGCACAGGGCACTGAGTCTATAGAAGCCACCAGAGGAGAGACAGAGGGTCAAGCAGTTGCAGAATTTGGCAGAAGAGGATATAAAGACCCTTCGAAATGACTAGAAATGTTCTCCTTTTGACCATTGGCCAGACCTACTTCACTTCTTGCCCCTCGTTCATCTCATTTCCCATGGGACTAACCAGTAATCAGTTCTCAACACTCTGCCACCAGCATCCTCACTCAGGAGTGATCTCACCAGCTGCCTCAGTATCTCAGAAAGTTCCCCCATGGTCAGATGGTTTTGCTGTTCATAACATGTTTCAAAACATGAGATTGACATGTTTTAAAAAAGCTGTCTCAGCTGTCTTTTCCTTATTCAGGCATAACATGACATGGCTTTGGAAACAGTTAATGTGGAAATACTAATAAGAAATGAGAGAATATTGTTATTTGCTTCAAGGTAAATAAGAGCTGGCAGAGTAATAAGGCTGCGCCAATACAACGTTCAGATGATCTTACCTCACATTAATGAAGAAGGGTCAAGAACACGGGAAATAATGGCCGTATTTTCTTCTGCACTGTTTCAACTATATGTATTATGTTGTGCTCTATCCTGGGTACCAAACTTCGAGAAAAATAATTCATTTGAACATATCAAAAAGAGGGCAAAATGGAAAACATTCTGTAAGTGTTTTTGTTTATTTGTTTGTTTTTAATGATGAAGGTATCCATTATAGCAATAAGTTGGACACGTTTTCAGAAAGGAAGGCTCTTTTCTGCTTTCTTCGTCTTTTCTAAAAATGCAGATATTTTTACTTACCATTTAGAAAATGCCCGATTGACACCTGTTGAAGTTCAGTACTGGCAATCCAAACTGTTTAGCAGGGCCTCCTGGGGAGAACCGAGAAAAATAGCTGAAAAAAAGAAAAGAATTCTAATACAATAATTATCAGGCTGGACATGGTGGCTCATGCATGTAATCCCAGCAGTTTGGGAGGCCAAGACAGGATAATCACAACCTCTGAAGTTCGAGACTAGCCTGACCAACACAGTGAAAACCCGTCTCTACTAAAAATACAAAAATTAGCGGAGCGTGGTTGCAGGCGCCTGTAATCCTAGCTAATCAGGAGGCTGAGGCAGAAGAATTGCTTGAACCCGGGAGGCAGAAGTTGTAGTGAGCCGAAATCATGCCTCTGCACTCCATCCTGTATGACTGAGCGAGACTCCACCTCAAAATAATAATATAATAATAATAATAATCATCATCATCATCAATGTGGGTTGGTTTCTATTTATTTACATAGGTGGATTTTTCACAAACAGATTTTGATTGACATGTAGATTTGAAAAACACTGGCTTCAAAACACGCACGTTTCATGAAGCAGGGCCCCCTGCACAGTCTTTAATGTACAAGGGACACATTAAGTGCGAATGTGCAAGGGACACAGTTTCTCAAATTTATTTGACCCTTTTTGCACTATCTTGAGGTCGTAGTGCTCCCCAGAACACACATTGGGAAACTGTTCTAGGAAGTGCAAAGAGAAGAAGGAGGTGGCAGCACAAGCCAACACAGATGGAAATTGTTGACTGACTGCCACATAAAGTTCCTGTTGCAGAGAAAACAGAAGGCATAGTGATGACTAGAATACTGATAAAAGACAAAACCTGATGGTGAGAACGCGCAGGGTTCTGATTCTTACCTAATACATTCACATTTTTATATGTATTTCCATTGATCCATGGTAAGGCTAAATGAAAGGCGCTTTAGGCATAACAAGTAAGCATTCAAATCATAAAATAGATTAAAAAAATAAAAATTTAGTATATTGTCATTGAATGCTAACAGCTACAGAATCTGAATTTGCTTGAGAGCTGTATACAGTAAATGAATCCTTTTAAACAACTTTCTATAATAAAAGAACCAAACCACTATTGAAGATAGTAGTAAATTTTACTAAATTTTTGAAATATTGTACTTATTCACTTTGGAGAGATGACTAAGTAAATATAATTGACCTAGAAATAAGTACATTGGGAAGTTTTCTTATTTTTAATGATCCTATATATTTTTCAAAATAATTGGTTAATAGATTTATCCTCCTTCGTCTTTATTACCTAGAGACCTCTGTACAAGTATGTGCTTATTAATCACATAAATAATCCCATATGTAATGGAAAATGCTGGTGATTTTTAGCAAACAGAAAATAGTAAAAGTACAGGCAGCCATGGACTAGAGTATAGGCATAACTGTTAGGCACAGATAACAATATTTAGGACCCAAGTCATCGGTCCAGTGATGTGTGGCTAAGATGGCAGAGGTAAAACAGGGCCCTTCACATCAAAGCAAGCTTGGATCTATGATGGGACACAATTGTTTTCTGTACGCCAAAGCCATGAAAATCTTTCAAGGGCTCATGTGCTTGAATTCCTTGAACTCAGTTTCCTACTAGAATCTCTGCATTTTCATTCCTACTCCTATCTTAATTGCCATCCCAAAGGAAGATGTGTCTAACTCTGCTCCTCTCAAAGCTAATGTCTTAATCCAACCCTTCTCTCCTCCCCTTTGGTACATCAATCCATCTTTTGCAGTTATTCTATCTGCCTCCTCCTTCCTCTTCAACTTTTAATGGGCTCTGATTGCCTTAACTTCACAAATATGCAAACACCAAATAAAATCCCAATCATCCCTTGACTTTGTCTTTTCTTCACAGGAATTGCTTGTCTCTTTCTTTACTTAGTGGGTGAAATTATTGGAAAAATAACCAATCACAGTTGACTGTAGTTCTTCCCTTGCCATTTATTTCTTAGGGAAGCATTCTGGCTCTTATTATCATCTCTAATAATAAAAATAATGGAGTAACAAGCACTTATAACCACAAAGGCATTCCATAGAAGATAGAACTTGTTACATATCTGGCCTTCTGAAAAATCTTGGTGGGTTTGGTTATGTTCTTTTGGAGACAAGACTAGAAGTGAACTGATCTGCACAATTTGGAGATCAAGAAGGTAATACTAGAGGAAATGAATAACAGAGCAGGGAAGCTGAGAAGGAAGGAGCCAGTGAGATTGAGAGTAGATAACCCTCTCTGCAGTGTGACTCCCTTACTGTCACCCCCAGCTCTCCAGCAAATCTAATGGAATAAAATGCATGGCATGAATAAGCATGTTTTTGTGTGAAAACCAGGGAAGGGCTAGTTTTCCACCCAGGTTAGTGTTGGTAAACAGAGATTCATATAGGGATATTCTCATCACATATGTCTACCTCCCTTACTGTGGGTCTTATTTAATAAAAGAATGTTTCTTCGGCACTTGTTATCCAAGCACTCATTTTATCTTCCCAGTAATCTCACAAACTACCACGTTAAAATTATCCCTATTCTGCAGATAAGGAAATTGAAGCTTAGAGAATTTAAGTGGCTTGCCAAGGCCTACAGAGCCAGTAAGTGTTGAGGCAGGAATTCATATTACCTTGTACTTAGTAGGTATTCAGTTTATATTAAATTTACCTAGCATAAGAAGCAGCATGCACTTTAGTGAATTGGATTGTGAGTATATTCATCAACTCTTGTTCTATGGTAGGATACTGTCTTAAAACTAATATACAAGCAAGGACTCATGCTGAGTTAATGCTTCTAATAGAATAACCTAGAAATTTATTATTTTACTGTGGTGCTATCAGCACTAGAAAAACTTTATTTGATTTCTGTTTTTCTCATTTTTGCTGCAAATAAAGAGAATAGCCTCAGGAAAGTGATTTGCCTGCCATTTGATCTTTATGAAGAAATTACACATAATTAACTTATTTCATTTTTAGTAAGCTACTAATTAGGTGATTCGTTGAGATTCCAAAGGATTAATTTTCTGGCTTCCAGCATGGAAGTAAAAAAGAATCCACTATCATAGAGAAAACAAAATCATCAGGAATTCTTGAGCCCCAAAGAAAATAAATGATTGAACAAAAGAATAGCAATGGGAGGCTTTAATCTGAGCATTTAAAGAGAAACAGAGACTGAGGACATCTTGCGATCAAAGCCACCTAATGAACAGAGAAATAAATTATTTATTTAGCAGAGGGTAACATTTTTCTTTGTGATACTTATTTTTCTTAGAAATCAAACCCATCCTCTCTATTGTGTCATAATATTTTAGACTTCACAGCATGGATTACTGTACTCCTTTATTTTTAAATTAAGCCTTATTATTCCCAACAGGCAACTTAACATTTAATATCTGAAGGTCATTGCTGTACAAATGTGATGTGAAAAAAAATAAAATTTAGCAGCTGTATCACATTACACTAATCAGAAAGGATGGAAATAAAGAACAAACAGCAGTGTAAGATGGCTACAGTGTGGATGAGTGAGATGGACTAACCAATTAAGTATTTTGTTGCAGAGAGAATCTGACTGTATGTTGTTTTTCTCAGTTTTTCAGCTTGTATTACGTAGAATCAATGAGAATATAGAAGTGCTGAAAGTCGGACAAAATTCAGTTTATCTTATATGACCTTCATTTGTAGGATAAAAAGAACATATTTCAGAAGACAGATATGCTAGCTCTTGAATACTAGGTCATGTTAATAGAATTATGATAATTTTATTAGAGATTATTTATAAGCAAGAACCTGAGCGGTTTGCTGTTGTTGTTGTTGTTGTTCTTGCCATTGTTGTTTTTAGGAATGTTCACAGAGGTCACATTTTCAAACTTTAGAGTTTTGCTGCTTGATTTCTTTTGTATTTAGAGCTTATGTGGAAGCAGGCCTTTCAATGGGAGTTTCAGCACAGCTATATGCAAGTGACATTACACAGAAAACAATCCCAGTAGTCCTCTTCTTCATAAGACCTTAAGACACTTAGGGTTTGGTTTAATTTATTGAAGTTTCTCACTCTTTTAGTATATGGGTGATAATGGTGATAATAGTCAAGAGAAATTATTTACCACCATCTACTGATGAAAATGGTAGGTGGAAGAGATTTTGGATTCCTTCTAGGTTTGGTAAGAGAATGAAGGTTTGGGGAGACGAAATCTTGCTGAAATTATAGAACTTGTTAGTGGCAGAGCTATGATTAGAATCCAGGACATTAAATGTCTAGTTCAGTCTTCTTTCCATTGTTCACTTCGGAGTCTCTGCTCCCTCAATGCTAGGACCCAACTCTTGATGATCTCTTGATTTATTAAAGTGTAAGACCGTGGTACTGTTGTTAATAGCCACCTGCAATTCTCTAGAACTCTATGGAAAATTTCACCGGAATTTTATGTTACAAACCATGGAAATTCCTTCTCAATTCAAAAGGGACATTGGCAGAATTTTATAATTAAATGCCATGTCTAGCATTATCAGCCAAGTTCTGTCCCCCACCAACTTAATTTTTTTTTTAACCAGAATGTCCTGTATATACTGCAGGAGATAGGGAAGATTATCAATTGGGGAAGTGGTAAGAAAATATTAAAACTTTTATTTTTATAAGTTTTTTTTTTTTTTTGAGACCAACTCTCGCTCTGTCACCCAGGCTGGAGTGCAGTGGCGCGATCTCTGCTCACTGCAAGCTCTGCCTCCCGGGCTCACGTCATTCTCTTGCCTCAGCCTCTCAAGTAGCTGGGACCACAGGCGCCCACCACAATGCCTGGCTAATTTTTTGTATTTTTTTAGTAGAGATGGGCTTTCACTGTGTTAACCAGCATGGTCTCGATATAAAATTTTATTATATATGTGTATAAATATAATTATAGCTATAGTATTAGTATTATTGAATGTAATTTGCAAATGAAAGTATTAGTGGTTGTGGAGCAGGTTCATCATAGACTGGTATCCATCCCAGGGGAAGCCTCTAAATATCTTACCAATATCACGCACCCATATCAGTCCACTTGCATGAGTCAAGAGAGATACAATATTTACACAACAATTTCAGTGAAGCAATTTTATTACTCACAGGCAGCAAAGGACAAGGAAAGGTTAGGATGCATGGTGAGCCAGCCCTCCCAAGGCACAGGAAAACTGCCAAGGACAGATGAAGTCACATCTGTGCATATTCTGTGTTGCACTGCAATTGAGGGCCCCCTAAAGCACATACTGCGCTGGGTTTTATACCTAGGGGCAATGGAATTGCCAAGGTAAAGCATTTCAGGACACCCTGTTCTGGGAACTATGGGAACAGAGTTCTAGCCTGTTCCTTCATGTCTTCAATGTTGCATTTCCAATGTATTCTACAGTTACTCTGAGAACTACAAGTGAGAAAAGGGCCATATGGGGACCTGTCCTGCAGTGCTGTGTATCTTTTAAGTTAGAGTATGCAATATAAAGAAGTTTGAAAAACAATATCTTAAAACCTCCTTTGGAAAGTAAGCCACAGTCACGAAAAGGAATGATTCTAAGGTCTCTACAAATTGTTATCACAAAATGCCACATAGTCTTTATCACAACTACTTAGGTCTCTACAAGCTGTCATCACAAAATACCACACAGTCTCCATTACAACTCCTTAGGTCTCTACAAATTGTCATCACAAAATAACAAAAACAAATCGTATTTGAACCCTCTGTCATTTCTAGGATGAGCTTGCTCATTATGTCTGAAGATTTACATGCAGTATTCAAAGTCTGCAAGGTGGCTCCAATTATCCACTTTGAGCACTGGAATAAAAGAATAACTCTAGTCATCAGTAAATGTCCCTAAATAGTTGACCCCTGACCTTATTGATAGAATTTTTAAATCTACATGTCAAGAGAACAGACCTTGGCTGATAACATTTGATGGGGCACTGCATCTGAGTGGTTCGAATTTGGTTTGTGGTTTTATATTTAGTCTGGAAAAGATGAATAGCCTACTGTATTAGTTCATTCTCACATTTTTATAAGGAAATACCTGAGACTGGGTAATTTATAAAGAAAAGAGGTTTGATTGACTCACAGTTCTGCATGGCTGAGGAGGCCTCAGGAAACTTACAATCATGGTGGAAGGCAACTCTTCACAGAGCGGCAGGAAAGAGAGAACAAGTGCCAGCAGGGGAAATGCCAGGCGCTTATAACCATCGGATCTCATGAGGACGCATTCACTGTCATGAGAACAGCATGGGAGAAACCACCTCCATGATTCAGTTGCCTCCCACTGGGTCCCTCCCATGACATGTGGGGATTATAGGGATTACAATTCAAGATGAGATTTGGTTAGGGACTCAGCCAAACCATATCAGCTACAAAGTCTAAATATCAGGTTCTTTACGAGTAAACATACCCCCTGTAATTCCATTTATCATTCTCTGATTGGACATGTTTTCTGTGTATTGCTAGACAGATGGCCATAATTTTCATGTAATTTTCAAATCACATTGCTTGCTTCACAAGATGCTTACTGGTTAGAAGTATTGTGATCCCATCTCTAAAACAAGATGTCAAACTAGTTTGGAATTTCGCAATATGTTATAGGGACCCCAGTCATAAAACTGACTCTAGTGTGATTTCTGTGCAAAGGATGATATAAACTTGAAATTTTTAGCCTAAGTATTTCTTTTCCTCACGTAAAAATTCACAGAATCAAATCAAATTACACTGATTGTCTTAGTCACCTTTGAAGAGCAAGGGCAGTCTATACTGATTTTTTTAAAACCAGATATAGAACATAAGAGAAAGAGTGCTCTTTATTTTGTTGTTAAGTAAATGCCCTGGTGATTGTTAATAAGTCAAAGAGAAGTGGTTTTGTCACAGAACTGTTAGAATTTAAGTAGTATATTATTAAAGCCTATTAGATCACCATACTCCTTTTCAAATTTTTAATAGTAAGGTTTCAAGTCTAATTTAAACTGAAAATGTACAGAGAATAAGTAACACATTTTAGGAGACTTTTTTCCATACTAATTAGCATTTTAAATCAGCCTTTCAGACTACAGGAAAAAAAAAACTCCATAAAATTTTACTTTTATTAAATGAGAACTAAATATTCTGCCAACACTAATATTTGCTAATGTGTATACATATGTGTATGCAGATATATAGAAAGTATGGAAGGACAGGGACCAAACAGCAAATGGGGGGTCTCTGAAGAGGCCTAGGGGAAGGGGGAGCTCATGTTTGTCTATCATGCTTCTGTATTATTTGAATACTTTTTCATGTACCATTTAATTAAAAATTAATAAACAAAATCATCTTAATAAGATAAGGTACTTGTATCTGTATCTTAAATATATTTATTCAAATGTATTTTAAATGCTCCCTTACAAGAAATACAAAGTGCTTCATATAAACAATTCTATTATCATTGAGATGTTTACTTTGACAAATTTTGAATTCACGTTCATTGTTTTTAAATAAGTTATATTATTTGTTATTTAGAAACAATAACTATTGCTATTGCTGTGGTTTGGATGTGATTTGCTTCCAAAAAAAGTGATGTTACAATTTAATCCCCTATACATCAGTGTTGTGAGGTGGGGCATAGTGGAAGATTTCTGGGGCACAAAGATGTTTGCATCCGAGGCAGTTTACTCACGACTAGGTCACCCTCCTGTGGTGGTGAGTGGATTCCCTCTTGCAGGAATGGGTTAGTTCCCATGACAGTAGGTCATTATAAAGAATATGACTTCCTCTCTCATTATGTGGACTCTCTGTATGTCAGCTCCTCTTCTGCTTTCCACCATGAGTGGAAGCAGCACAAGGCCCTCACTAGACACAGCTGCCCAGTCTTGAACTTTGCAGCCACCAGAGTCCATGAGCCAAATAAACTTTTCCCTCATAAATTACTCAGCCTCAGGTATTCTGTTATTGCAACACTAAACAAACTAAGATGGGTATTAAAAATAAAATATTCATATGTGAATATTGTAAAAATTATAAAAGAAAAAATATTCTGTGTATACAGAAATCTGAGTTAAAGCAAGAGGAATTTTTTTTCCCCTTCAGAATGTAATAGTAATCATTTAATGGGCTTATTTCCAAGTTTTACTTCTCTAAAATCAAACAGTAGGTCCAATGAATGTAATGTGCTTGGCATATCCTCAAAATAAATTTGCCCATTTGAGAACATTGTAGAGATAATCCAGTAAATTGGCCAAAGAGATCATAGTAAGTGAAAAGCCCTAAATTTGAACTGAGTCAGCTTAGCTTTGAAGCTCTTGCTGTCTCTTTCAATTAAAACCTCCTGTAATGCAGTAAGCAGCTGCATCCAAGTAAGTGCTGGACTTTTCATGTCCAGCTAATCTACCACATTCACCCTGTCACCAATGGCACTGGACATATTGTGATTCCACCCTTTCTGTTTTGCTTTGGCTAACAGATCCTTTTCTAGCCTGCATTTACATAAGAGATAAAGATACTATCCAGTAGTAACTTTAACCTGAAGGTACAGAAAGCAATTCTGTGTGTCCATTATGTTTGAATCTCATGTATACCCTATCAAAAGGCTGCTTCCCTTACTCCTAAGTTTAAGGGAATCTGCTCACTGGTCCCCTCACATACAATAAGGCTGTTCTCTTAATGTATGCTAGAAAGGAACAATATTTTAGCACAAATATGAGTCTTTTATGTAAAATATCACACTTTTAAATCAGAAAATATGTACCCCAAGCAATTCCAATAATAGGAAGCTCTTCTATAGATGATTTTCTGTGCTGTTTATTTTTATATTCTCTAGGAATATTCTTTAACCACATAATCCCATTGGTTCAGCCAGTACCCAGGCTTCTAGATGCTACATTTGCACCGACTAAGCAATTTATCTTGGTTGTGGGCATATTCGACTCATATCCTCATAGTATCTTTTGCACTTGGAGAAGTAGGAGCTCCTTGTCAACCTCTCACTGTTAAAGAGTCTTCTGAAGTTTATCTTATATGTCCTCAAAACACTTATATGTCCTAAAAACAATGACATATTCTGTCATCATAACAAATAATAGTAATTATTCATTTTCTCTCATATATTTAAATTTGGATAAAGTTTAAACTACCATTTCACACTACTTTTTCAACACTCTCTCCACATTACTGACAGTCCAGCTATGATGTAGGATATAATCACTATCTTTTTGACTATTGTCTAAATACTGCTTGCTCTGTCAGAAATGACCTCCTATTTATCTCCTGAGGTTCAGTTTCAATGCCTCACTTCCTATGATATTTCTCTCCTCAGCTCTCATCAGCTGCCGCTGCTAGATGCTCCTCCCTCTAGGATTCCATAAGAATTTGTTCATATTTCTATTAACACATTTGTTATACTACTTGAGACTATAGACCTGCCTGTCTCTTCCAGCATTGTGTGTTTCTCTTCCAGCATTGTGTGTGTGTGTGTGTGTGTGTGTGTGTGTATATAAAATAGTATAAATATAGCTGGACTTTCCGGGGAGAATATCTGCTCCACTCTAGCCATGTAAAAACTGTATGTAGACAAGAACAGAAAACCAAACACTGCATGTTCTCACTCATAAGTTAGAGTTGAACAATGAGAACATATGGACACAGGGAGGAGAACATCGCATACCAGGGCATGTTGGTGGGTAGAGGGCTGGGGGAGGGATAGCATTAGGAGAAATACCTAATGCAGATGACAGGTTGATGGATGCAGTAAACCACCATGGCATATGCACACCTATGTAACAAACATGCACGTTCTGCACATGTATCCCAGAACTTAAAGTATAATAAAAATAATAAAAGAATAATAAAAAGGGAAAAAACTGCATGTAGAATGAATAAATAGATTAAAAATGGAATTGTCTGAGAAGTTGGTTGAATTTCTCATGAACATTTTTCATAACTTCACTTATTTAAGTTGATACAACATAGACTTCAAGAGCCTGAGGTTTTAGAATCAAAATATCTGATACGAGTTGAGACTTTTATTAGCAGTGAGAACTTGTCTAAGACTTGTTAAGATGATCTTGATCAGTATCATCTGGTGATTTTTTTTTAATATGCAACCCCTACCCCAAACCCAACAAGTTTCTAATCTAGGCTCTCACACAGACACACACACACACACACACACACACACACACACATACATGCTACAACACATCTAAATATAATAAACCATTTATTCATCTTAAAAGTTGACTTACATTAATAGTAATGCATTAAGTATATGCATTAAGAGCTGTCTTAATCAGTTTAGGTTGATATACATTGCCATAGACTGTGAGGCTTAAACATCAAACATTTATTGCTCACAGTTCTGGAGGCTACAACTCCAAGATCAGAGCACTAGCATGGTAGAGTTCTTGATGAGGGTCCTCTTCCTGGTTTGCAGATGGCCAGCTTCTCACTGTGTTTTCACGTGACTGACAGAGACTGGAAGCTTGCTGGCATCTCTTCTACTAAGGACACTAAACCTGCCATGAAGACTACACTTTTATAACCTAATTACCTCCCAAGGGTCCCATCTCCAAATCCCATCACATTTGGGATTTGGGTTTCAGCAGATGAATTCAGTTCATATGTAAACAATGATAATTGAACATGCAATACTTGCTAATTTACAAGGCTTCTAATGTATTTAATTTAAAGACATATTTGAGTTTTCTTTGATCAAAGAAAAAATATAAATGAATGTCAGCTATAAAAACATTTGCTTATGATCTGTCATTTCCACTTAATGATAATAATGTTACATTACATCCATGGTGCTTATTACTTTCAAGGCAATTTCACAGACATCATCTGATTTTTCAACCAGCGGCCAGTTTAATGTCAGAAATGTTTCCAAGCTTCTATTTATATTTGGTTGTTTAGAGAAGATTCTAGACTTATATGTGGTTACCCATGAAAGATACGTTTACTTCAGCACAGCAAATCCGTGAAACCCGTAGCAATTTCAATTGTGCTCATCCAAGGACAAAATTAGGTTTTAGGATTTAACCCAGGTGGCATAATAAATTATAAATAACTTGTTTACCTGAGAGGAGCAGCAACAAAAAGAGACAATCAGAAATACAAGCCACTACAGAACAGTAATAGAATGTGACCCTAAAAATATTAATAAATGTTGACCCTCTGAAATAAAATAACTAAGGAAAGGAAAAACAAAACTAAGGGTGCTCCCAAAGTTGATAAACAATTCATGAATAAATGAGCCCCTCCATTGTATTCCTTCCCTTATATATAAAATACATATATGTAAAAGTGATATATATGTATGTCACTTTTTTCACTGGTCATAAAATTTTTATGTAATAATTTGCTTGTTTACTATTCTAATGTGTTAAAACCTTATACACCTTTGATTTTCCCATTGATTAGCATTGCCTAACTCTTAAGCAGATTAGGCAATCAATATATGTTTGTTGAATTGCATTGAACTTTTAAGCAAGGGTAAAATGATGCCAACTAGAAGCCTATATATTGTTTCCTGAATGGTAAGCAACTCCACCAAAGAAAAAAAGGTGAAGCAGATCACTTTCTTTGCTGCCGTTATTCATAACAGTCAAATACAGCTTACTGTGTTTTTTTCCAATGTGAAATATGGTTGTCCTAGCCATAATCTTGGTCTTGTGCTAAATATATTATTAATGACATATAATTATAATGAGTAGCTTACTTTGTAAAGAAGATGTAGTGATGTTAGCAGTAAGAGTGAAATTGGCCATTTCCCTCTCGTAAAGCTGTGTCTTCCCCAAGCAATAAAATATGGCTTTGTAAGTGGAACATGTGGATAAAAAGATGAATTGCCCACTATCTTGGAGCCTCATTTGAATATTTAATTTTACTTTGGGCACATCCTGATACACTAGAGAAAGCCTTTATTTACTTTTATTTTCCAGCATTAATTTTGTTGCTCTGAAATATACCAAGTACTTTACTAAGTGTTAAATTCGTTTTAATATTGTGAATACAAAGTTTTAATTTTATGAATAAGTTTATAGTACTGAAGTCACTCAGTGCTGCAATGATAATACTGATTTTGGATCTGATTCTCGATTCCTCCCTTTTCAGCAAAATATGGTGCGTGGGTGACATGACATTTCGTTTCCATTCACTCGGTTAATTCTCTTTTACTTATCCTCATGTGAGTGTGTGTCTCTGAGTTACTAGGACCACATAAATGGGGGCGTCAAAACTACAGACCACAGTTTCAAACTGTCCTTCTAAAGTGACTAGATCTAAAGACCAGGACTGGTTGTTTGGAGATGAAATGAAGAGTGCTGATAATTATTTATTACCTATTACCTGCCAGGCATCCTATGAAATATATCACATGTTATATCATTTCCTCTTTAAATCAACACTGGTGTTCATATTTTGTAGATGATTTGCTGAGGCTAAGGGAGGTTAAGCGACTTTGAAAAGATATCATAGCTAAAAAATGTCAGAGATGAGACTGAGTCCCAAGACTTCGGGATTTTAAAGCCCATGCCTTTTCCACTGACTCCAAAGAATGAGCAGTTGCGGGTAGCATTGATTTAGAATCATCAAGCAGTCATTTTGTGTCACCATTTTCTCCGATCACCCAAAATTCTATCCACACAGATCTGTTATTTCAGCAAAAGACTCTAAATGCTATAAAAATGCAGACGAGATACAGTGAATGATAACATTTAAAGATATTTAGGGTCAGTCCTTTTCTTCTTAGGCTGACCAAAAGCTGAAAGAATAAATTGAACTGACTGATTAGGCAGAGGTAACACTAGGGAAAAAAATGTTTAGAAAACTCAAAAGGCAGATTTTAGCTGCTTCATAATTTTGCTCTAGGCTATTGTTACTGCTAGTCTTCAGAGAAGCTTGTGTGGCACAGGAATACTAAGTGAGCTGAATGATCTGAAAGGTATATATCAAATGTGCTGTTACGAGGTCTTTATACATAGATGGTAGAACCCTATGATAAAAGTTCTGTAGATACTTCAGCATTATGCAAATGACTGATCACTTCATGAGACAATTTTTAATAATACGTGTGAAATTAGTTTTCTCCTACTTAGTTCTTTAAAGTATTAACAGTATCCATTCTTTTATATTATTACTGTTCATATTTTTGAAAATTGGAGAATTTCAAAAAATAAACCTACATTAGGATCAAAATATTTTACATATCATCTGATTCTTCTGTTGGCCTCTAAGTGATGATCATGTAGTTGACGGATAGTAACCCTGCATATCCAAGTCAACATCTCTTTGCTTTATATGTGTTGTGTAGCTTGTTATTTTGTGACTATAATTAAAGTAGCAAAATTATCTAAAGACCTAGGTTATTATCGTATAAAATTTTCAGGAAAACTATATGTCTTTTTCTAGTTTGATATATTTGTGTTTTTATCCGTTTCTTGGTGTATATGTAAAATTTAAGTATGTGCCATGGGTTTATGAGCCAGTACTCGTAATGCATCCTGAAATTTTCCAGTGGCAGATATAAATATGGAGCTGTCATATTTGCACTGAATTATAAAATGACTGAAAACAATGAAAACTGGTATATTCTTAGTGGGTGGCATGTTAAACCCACACAATTTTGTCATGTTTGCTTTTATTTGTACTCGTTTGACAGCAGGGAAAAAGCACTCTGCTTAAATCTATTTCAATAAGATAGTTTTAAAACTTTATAACTTTATGTAAAAGCTTACATAGATTCCCTTTCCTGTTAGTTGATAGAAAACGGAATTCTTTAGTCACACATAGGTAATTATAAAATGAATGTCCTTCCATCAACATGTGCTTCCTTGTTTGGATCAAATATATGTCTTTGCATTCGTAAACACTTTCCCTTCCTTTTTTGTTGAACTTGTGAAGTGAATGTTATGTTTATGTATTCGATTATATGGCATGTTAAACGTAGAAGTTTTCTCCCAACTGCAAGACTTTATTTTGCTGGGTTAAAACACTTGGCTAACATATGTTTGCCAAAGATAAGGTGCCTGTTTGAAAACTGATGTTCGTAAAAGCTGGTCACTGATAGTTTTTTCTGTTTCATTAAAGACAATATATGCTTTCTACTGTTTTCTTTTTTTCTTTCAGCAGAGTTACTATAGAGGAACTATATTCAGATTATTTGTAATACTTTGGAGTTACATTTACATTTATCACTGTATTTCCATGTTTGAATGTCAGGGAGAGTGTAGGAGCATCACATAGTTATTTTGTAGCGAGGAGCTAGAATCTAACCTGCAAAGCATCCTGTGTATTCCTATATGCTACAGCTCCAGCTTAATTAATTAATAAGCCACGAACAATTAATGGGTTAATTTTCTACTCATTAATTTTAAGAAATTTGAAAGAAATGATTTCGATAGCTACAAAACTATTACATTTCTACAAAGGAAAACTAAATATAACATTGTAAATAGTGTTCCAGACTTATTTTTGCCTGTGTCCCATAATTGAAGATTTTAAAGCATTAAAGTTGATTCATCCCTATTGTCAATCCTATTCTTTCTGGCTGTGTTCATCAGTCGTTGCCTTTTCAGTAAAATATATTAAATGCATAATTGTTCTGACAACTTATATACAAATGAGGTGTGTGAATGTGGTGTAGAGAGAATTGCAGGATGTTCAGATACAATTTTTTTCATGTTAATTTTATCTCAGAAACTTCAGGGACTACTACAATTTACACAATAAATTTTAAAATGTAGAGACTGACATTTTGTTTCTTTTGTTTATTTATTTAATTTTCAACCTTCAACGAGTGGATCTAGACTGACCTTTCAAACTTTGCATAGTCTTTTTCAAATTTATCTTTCGAACTTTGTTTTCCATTCGCTCCACTGCTCCATTGCTATACTATTGCTTTTATCACTTTTTCTCAAGCGTGTTACTCTTAGTCCTGTTTTCACTTGGTTATAGTCACTATTATTCTCCTAAAACTCATGCAGTCATTCATTATCCTATTATGAACAACAAATACACACTAGTCATTGTGGATACAAAAATGAAGAAAACACGATTTCCTACATGGAGGGGAGTGTATTGTTTAGTGGAAGAGATGTAATTACAGAGGCAAGGCACTAGGGTAAAATTATCTTACCTGTTTTCTGATTGTGATGATCAACAAATCATTGGTCCTTCCCTGTAAGAATAAAGGTAGCTATCCCACCTTAAAAAATCAGTATGAGCCATTCATGAAAGTCATCTTCCCTTGATGGTAAGTGAATGAGGAGGGTACTTGTAGGTCAGTCTTGGTCAGTGGACTTGTTTGCAACCCTGAAAGAGAGCTTCTGTTAGGATAAAACACACTGAAGATAATGAGCGAAGAATTGTGAAGAATTTGAACTCTATGTGATGCTGATGGGTACCAGAGACTACCCTACCTCTGTATTTCCTCTTATGTGAGAAGTTTTATATATATATGTATATATATGTAAATATTTATATATATGTATATATGTAAATATTTATATATGTATATATGTAAATATTTATATATGTGTATATATGTAAATATTTATATATATGTATATATGTAAATGTATATACATATATAAATATATATATACATATACATATATATACACACATGCATATCTATGTGTGTGTGTGTGTGTAATGTTTGTTCCAATTTGTCAAAGTATTCTTTTACTTGGATCCAAAAGTTTCCTAACTTATATAAGTACCATTAATATAATCAGATACTACCAAAAGCAACCTACAGATTCAATGCAATCTCTATCATAATAGGAATTACATTCTTCACAGAAATTGAAAAAAATTCTCAAATGTGTGGGATCGCAAAAATCCCAGAGTAGCCAAAGCAATCCTGAGCAAAAAGAAAAATGCCACAGGCTTTGCATTACCTGACCTCAAAATATACTACAAAGCTGTAGTAACCAAACCAGCATAGTACTGGCCTTAAAACAGATACATGGACTAATGAAACAGAATAGAAAACTCAGAAATTTATCTATCTATACAATCAACTGATTTATGACAAAGATGCCAAGAACACTCATGGGGAAAGGGTAGTCCCTTCAATAAATGGTGCTTGGAAAACTGGATATCCATATGCAACAGAATGAAACTAGACCCCCACCTCTCACAAAATCAAATCCAAATGGATCAAAATTCTAAATGTATGACCTGAAATAATAAAACTGCTAGAAGAACACTTACAGGATATGCTTCAGGTCATTAGTCTGGGAAAATATTTTATGAATAAGGACTCAAACACACAGGTAACAAATGCAAAATGAGATTATATCACACTACAAATCTTCTGCACAACAAAGGACATAGTCAAGAGTAAAAGCTACAGAATGGAAGAAATATTTTCCATCTACTCATTAGAGGATTAATATCCAGAATATAGAAGGAACTAAAGCATCTCAACAAAAATATATTTTAAAATAGACAAATGATCTGAACAGACATTTCTCAAAAGAAGACATACAAATGGAAAAAAAAATGAAAAAATTCTCGACATCACTAATTATCAGGAAAATACAAATCAAAAATCACAGTAAGTTATCTCACCATCAATAGGAGGCTATTATCAAAGAGATGAAAAATAATAAATGCTCACAAGTCTGAAGAGAAAAGAGAAAACTCTTATATGCTGTTGGTTGGATTGTAAGCTAGTACAGCCACTCCGGAAAAAGGTATGGAGATCCTCAAAAAACTACAAATAGTGCTACTATATGATCCAACAATCCCACTAATGGGCATTTATTCAAAGGAAAGGAAATCATTATAGCAAAGAGATGTCTACACCCCCATGTTTATTGCAGCACTATTCACAGTAACCAAGACATGGAATCAACCCAGGTATCCAACAACAGATGAATGAGTTAAAAAATGTGGTATACATACACAATGGAATACTATTCACCTGTTAAAAAGAATGAAATCCTATCATTTGTGGCAAGATTTATGGAACTGGAAGACACTATATAAGGTTAAATAAGTCAGGAACAGAAAGTTAAGCACCACACGTTCTCACTCATATGAGCAAGCTTAAAAATGTTGATCTCATAGAAGTGAAAAGTAAAGCAGAGGATACTAGAGGCCGAAAAGGGTAGAGGGAAGGGAAGAGAGAAAAAAGTTTGCTAAAGGATACAAAATTACAGCTAGGTAGGAAGAGTAAATTCTAGTGTTTTATACCACTGTGGGATAACAATAAATAATAATATGTAGTTTCAAATAGCTAAAAAGAGGATATTCAACATTCCTAACACAAAAGGTGAGTTTGAGAGGATGAATATGCTAATTATCCTAATCCAACCATTACACATTATATGTATTGAAATCTGACCATTACACATTATATATATTGACCAATACACATTATATATATCACTGTGCTTTTCATGAATAGGTACAACTATTTATCAATTAAAAGGAAAATTTTTAAAAAATCAGAAATATTAAAACAAAAGATACTATCAGCAGCTTAAATATGAAGGGAACTGAATTCTTGAAAAGCAAAAGTAGATAAAACTGTGAGACTTTCAACTCTAAAAATATACTTTTCATAAGTTAAACAATATTTTTTCCTTGTGAATTTTTAAGTTCAAATAATAATGACATTAGTGCCTGCTATTTTGTAGGGTGAATTTCATTAATTTTATGACACTTGGATTCCATAATAACCTTGAAAGATAGATAGAAAAAAAATACATATCATTCCAAATTAAATGAGAAAATTGATAATCCTGTAAAAATCAAATAACATTATAGTGCAGATATCTTGCATTTGATTATGATGTAAGAGCTCTTCTCATTTGTTTATCTGCCATTCTTCTTTTTTTTTTTTTTTTTTTGAGACAGAGTCTCACTCTGTCGCCCAGGCTGGAGTGCAGTGGCTGGATCTCAGCTCACTGCAAGCTCCGCCTCCCGGATTTACGCCATTCTCCTGCCTCAGCCTCCCGAGGAACTGGGACTACAGGTGCCTGCCACTTCGCCCAGCTAGTTTTTTTTGTTTGTTTGTTTGTTTGTTTTTTTTTTTTGTACTTTTTAGTAGAGACGGAGTTTCACCGTGTTAGCCAGGATGGTCTCGATCTCCTGACCTCGTGATCTGCCCATCTCGGCCTCCCAAAGTGCTGGTATTACAGGCTTGAGCCACTGCGGCCGGCCTATCTGCCATACTTCTTATTGGAACTCAGAGCTGATATAATTCTGATGGTTTTAGAACTATCTGTGAACACATGTACTACCCTACCATTTGGTGAATTTAAAGTTTGGAAATCATGAATAAATGATATTCCCATTAACAAAATAAACATCATTAAAGATATATGTTGAGAGATGGGAAGGAGCTGGTGGGTCAAGAGAGGCACTCTTTTGTCCTTCATCCCTGTCTACAACACTATTTTGTGGTATGGCTATTCACAGTTACCACTGTCATCTGGAAAGAAAGATTATCTCACATGCCTGGGCTCTTACAATTATTGCAATATTTTTTGCATGAATAATGAACAAATTTATAAATTATAACATCATCATTCCTGTTACGTTTCTAATATGAATGATATTTATTTACACGTGTAGGGCCTTTGCCTTGATTATAGACATTAGAAAAGAATATTTGGGAGGTGTTATAGAAATAACTGAAGTATAAATTTGCATATTTTTCATTTAGTAATAGTCAATATATTTCTAAAGACTTGAATAAAACAAATACAATTTGGTACAGAATTCTTCAATGCATTTTCTAATTTCTCCTCTCTGATGTGAAAATAACACAAGATTTAGAAATCGCCTGCAATAAAACATGTTTATTTACAAAGTGAAATAGTTTATGTTGTATTAACTTAAATTTTCCTATTTCCGGTGCCCATGTAATACCCCTCTAAGCAAATTATGATTATTGACAAGTTTACTTTTATACACTTTATAGTACTCATTTCCCATACATAATGCATGATTCTTTAATAAGATTGATAAATATTCAACTCTCAATAAGGCAAAATCCTATGTATTCAAAATAAAATTTAATTGAACATTAAAATTCTTGTCTAGTTCTCATTTTGTGTGTGTGTGCATGTGTGACTTAGGCTCTTTGTCCTGACATTTGTGAAGTCAATGAGTTTTTCTTCTGTACATTAGTTTCTCCCCTTCAATGTTGCTTTACAATACCCTATTATTGGTATAAAATATGCATTCAGTAGAGAAAACAATACATTTCAGACATCAGACTTAAAACACTTTTTGTTGTTGCTTTAAAAACCAGACTTGTACATCCCTGCACTGAAAATAGGAAATATTTGTTCCTATCCCATGTGCCTGAACCAAAGCATTTTAAAGTACTTAAAAATTTTTAATTTTATAAATTAAGGTTTATAAATTGACCTTATTGACCAATACCACTAACTCCTTTTAACTTTAGAAAACCCTCCACAAATAACAAATATCATTTTCATTTGACTTTTTTTAATACAAATTAATTTTTTCTTGCAAAAAGGAATGGTAAGTTTTATTAATTAGAGCACTTAGTTAAACCAATGCTTTCAAGCAGTCGATCTTTTCAGTCAATGATTATCTTTGGCTCTATACCAAACACTTCAGTTTTTTTCTTCTTTGCAGTGTTTTAAAATGTATTTGGTTGGGTAAAAGTCACTGTTTTCAGGTTTCAAAATGTTTCTACAATATATTAAGTCATATATAGTAATTTATCTCTTTATGATTTGAGTGCTAGATTCGTTTTACGCCTAATAATGTAGAAAAATTTAACCTTATACATTTTTATATATTATACTAATTTCTAAATATAATAAGCACAGGTGATAACTTATTATATTTGTTTGTTTGTTTGTTTTTGAGACGGAGTCTTGCTCTGTCACCCAGGCTGGAGTGCAGTGGCGCGATCTCAGCTCACTGCAAGCTCCGCCTCCCGGGTTTACGCCATTCTCCTGCCTCAGCCTCCCGAGTAGCTGGGGCTACAGGCGCCCGCTACCATGCCCGGCTAATTTTTTTGTATTTTTAGTAGAGACGGGGTTTCACCGTGTTAGCCAGGATGGTCTTGATCTCCTGACCTTGTGATCCGCCCGTCTCGGCCTCCCAAAGTGCTGGGATTACAGGCCTGAGCCATCGCGCCCAGCCTATTATATTTGTTTATAGGCAGCTGCTGGAATAATCCTAGAACAATGCATAGTTTATAAAAAGAAAGAAAAGCAGACTAGGAAGGAATGAAAGGAGAGAAAAATAGCATCTGAGCAGTCTGAGAATTTCACAATAATAATTGTTAAAAAGTTTAAATGACTATAAATTATTCTTAAACAGTATGTTTTGCCTATATTTATTATATATAACAGTATTAGTCTGTATTTCTGTAATTAATATTTCTCTAGAAAACAGTGTTAAATATATATTTATTGTAGTCTAAATTCTAGTTCATAACATGTAAATTGCAAGCTTACCTTAATTCAGCAGTTTGTAAACTGACAATTTTTCCCCCTTTATAAATTTTTCCTCCTTTATAAATCAGTTAATCAATAATTTGCATTGATGCGCTAGAACTCCAAGCAAGCATTTCAGAGTGTTCTATCACAAAGAATTATTAAAAGGAAAGCTTCAAAGCTAAATCTTCAGTGGTAGCTAAAAAGCAGATAAAGACTACATAAATCTGATGGCCTGAGACAAGAAGTTCTTATAAATTAAAGGCAAATAAGCAAGTGATGAGGCAACATGTGATTTAAGGTGCAAATCTTCTTTCAATGGCCGTGAATAAATCTCCTTTAAAGACATTCTATTCTGTTCACTAAATTAAAATGTGCCAATTCTTCAATGATCAATGACAATTTGTTTTGCTGTAATTTAATTAGCTGATGAAACAAATGAATAAATAGCATCAGCTAAGGTCATCTGTTCTACCTGTTGCCTTAGGTTAATGTGTATTTCATCCTCAGATTCCTTAGCTCTCAGAAATTTGACTGACATGACTCAAGGTAATAACAATATTTGAAATATGTATATAATTTGTAACATAAAGATAATGTTGGTTTTATGTAAAAGCAATTCAGCAAGTCTGAAATTACTTTTCTGCAATGACTATAATGTAACAAATAGAAATAATTTATAATACTGTGTTCTATGTCAATTGTATTTAAACAGTTTTGAGATATGGCAGAGGATCTTGCTTCCCTCAGGACTAATAATGTACACTTCATCTAAGTCCTAATTTTAATTAACTGCTCTTGTTAAGATAGTTTTGTTTTTGTTTTTTACCTCTAAACCTAATCATACTTGGTATTTAAATGGCATATTCAATAAAAGTTGTTCCCATTTCACCTATTTTGAAGTCAAAGGTTTTTGCTTTAAAAACATTTTTGAACTAGCTCTACAGTTTTTGGAAGCTGTTTAGGGACTTCACATACTATATGCAGGAGTAAATAACTAATTGGTGCTATACTTTATGATATTGACACATGCAAAGAGCTTCATCGATTCAGTGCACTTTCTCTCTCTTAAAAACATGAGACCGTTAACCATGATAGAAATTCCCATTGTTAATTTATTTTGCCTGCTCTATTGCCTGTTATTGAGTTACTCTGTTTCAAAGGCAAAAGTATATTTTTTCCACATGGAAAAAAAATTCAAAACCAGGCAGTAGATAGATATTATTCTTAGCCATTAGCATGCTTAATAATAGTATTGCAAACAGCAGTTCACTATGCACAGCTTGATACAATAAATGAAAATACTAGTTTATGAATCTGATACTTAAACTTTACTGATAAGACTGGGTTCTTTAAAGCCCAACCTTTGGTGTTTTGAATCGTTCTCTACAGCAATTAGGCACTCATATAAAGTGAGATACTATACTTGCAGTGAGCTGAGATCCAGCCACTGCACTCCAGCCTGGGCGACAGAGCAAGACTCCGTCTCAAAAAAAAAAAAAAAAAAAAAAAGTGAGATACTATAAACCACAACTCTGTTTTAGCATGTAGAATTCTTTTTTTATATACATACACATACATTCTGGGATACATGTTCAGAACGTGCAGGTTTGTTACATAGGTATACACGTGCCATGGTTGTTTGCTGTACCCATCAACCTGTCACCTACAGTAGGTATTTCTCCTAATGCTATCCCTCCCCTTAACCCCACTCCCTGACAGGCCCTGGTATGTGATGTTCCCCTCCCTGTATCCATGTGTTCTCATTGTTCACCTCCCACTTATGAATGAGAACATGTGGTGTTGGTTTTCTGTTCCTGTGTTGGTTTGCTGAGAACGATGGTTTCCAGTTTCATCCATGTCCCTGCAAAGGACATGAACTCATCCTTTTCTATGGTTGCATAGTATTCCATGGTATATATGTGCCACATTTTCTTTATCCAGTCTGTCATTGATGGATATTTGGGTTGGTTCCAAGTCTTTGCTATTGTGAACAGTGCTGCAGTAAACATACGTGTGTATGTGTCTTTATAGTAGAATGATTTATAATCCTTTGGGTATATACCCAGTCATGGGATTGCTGGGCCAAATGGTATTTCTGGGTCTAGATCCTTGAGGAATCACCACACTGTCTTTCACAATGGTTGAACTAATTTACACTCCCACCAACAGTGTAAAAGCGTTCCTGTTTCTCCACATCCTCTCCAGCATCTGTTGTTTCTTGACGCTTTAATGATCGCTGTTCTAACTGGTGTGAGATGGTATCTCATTGTGGTTTTAATTTGCATTTCTCTAATGACCAGTGATGATAAGCTTCTTTTCATATGTTTGTTGGTTGCATAAATGTCTTCCTTTAAGAAGTGTCTCTTGGCCGGGCACGGTGGCTCAAGCCTGTAATCCCACCACTTTGGGAGGCCGAGACGGGCAGATCACGAGGTCAGGAGATCGAGACCATCCTGGCGAACACGGTGAAACCCCGTCTCTACTTAAAAAATACAAAAAACTAGCTGGGCGAGATGGCGAGCGCCTGTAGTCCCAGCTACTCGGGAGGCTGAGGCAGGAGAAAGGCGTAAACCTGGGAGGCGGAGCTTGCAGTGAGCTGAGATCCGGCCACTGCACTCCAGCCTGAGTGACAGAGCGAGACTCTGTCTCAAAAAAAAAAAAAAAAGAGTCTCTTCATATCCTTTGCCCACTTTTCAATTTTTTTTCCTGTAAATTTGTGTAAGTTCCTTGTGGATTCTGGATATTAGCCCTATATCATATGGATAGATTGCAAAAAAACTTTCTCCCATTCTGTAGGTTGCCTGTTCACTCTGATGATAGTTTCTTTTGCTGTGCAGAAGCTCTTTAGTTTAATCAGATCCCATTTGTCAATGTTGGCTTTGTTGCCATTGCTTGTGGTATTTTAGTCATGAAGTCTTTGCCCATGCTTGTATCCTGAATGGTATTTCCCAGGTCATCGTCTCAGGTTTTTATAGTTTTTATATCTTATGTTTAAGTCTCATCCTTCTTGAGTTAATTTTTGTATAAGGTGTAATGAAGCGGTCCAGTTTCAGTTTTTTGCATGTGGCTAGCCAGTTTTCCCAATACCATTTATTAAATAGGGAATCCTTTCCCCATTGCTTGTTTTTGTCAGGTTTGTCAAAGATCAGATTGTTGTAGATGTGTGACGTCATTTCTGAGGTCTCTGTTCTGTTCCATTGGTCTATATATCTGTTTTGATACCAGTACCATGCTGTTTTGATTACTGTAGCCTTGTAGTATTGTTTGAAGCCAGGTAGTGTTATGCTTACAGCTTTGTTCTTTTTGCTTCGAATTGTCTTGGCTATATGGACTCTTCTTTGGTTCCATATGAAAAAATTTAAAGTAGTTTTTCTAATTTTGTGAAGAAAATCAATGGTAGCTTGATGGGGATAGCAGTGAATCTATAAATTACTTTGGGCAGTATGGCCATTTTCACAATATTGATTCTTCCTATGCACGAGCATGGAATGTTTTTCCATTTGTGTCCTCTCTTATTTCCTTGAGCATTGGTTTGCTGTTCTCCTTGAAGAGGTCCTTCACATCCCATGTAGGTTGTATTCCTAAGAATTTTATTCTTTGTAGCAATTGTGAACGGGAGTTTACTCGTGATTTGGCTCTCTGATTGTCTAGTATTGGTGTATAGAAATGCTTGTGATTTTGCACATTGATTTTGTACCCTGAGACTGCTGAAGTTGCTTATCATTTCAAGAAGTTTTTGGATTGAGATAGTGGGGTTTTCTAAATATAAAATCATGTTGTCTGAAGATAGAGACAACTTGACTTCTGGCCTAAGGAGCTTTAAGTGACCAGGTCACAGCCATTGTTTCAAGTAATGTGGAACCCATATACTTGAGGGATATGGTAAGACCAATGACTACTGGGTAGATAACGAAACTAAGGCAGAAATAAATAAGTTCTTTGAAACCAATGGGAACAAAAACACAATGTACAAGAATCTCTGGGACACAGCTAAAGCAGTGTTCAAAGGGAAATTTATAGCACTAAATGCCCACAGGAGAAAGCAGGAAAGATGTAAAATCGATACCCTAACATTACAATTTAAAGAACTAGAGAAGTAAGAGCAAACAAATCCAAAAGCTAGCAGAAGACAAGAAATAACTAAGATCATAGCAGAACTGAAGGAGATAGAGACAAGAAAAACCCTTCAAAAAATCAAGGAATCTAGGAGCTGTTTTTTGGAAAAGATTAATAAAATATATAGACTGCTAGACAGAGTAATAAAGAAGAAAAGAGAGAAGAATCAAATAGACACAATAAAAAATGATAAAGGGGATCTCACCTCTGATCCCACAGAAATACAAACTACCATCAGAGAATACTGTAAACACCTCTACGCAAATAAACTAGAAAAGCTAGAAGAAATGGATAAATTCCTGGACACATACACCCTCCCTGGACTAAACCAGGAAGAAGTCAAATCCCTGAATAGACCAATAACAAGTTCTGAAATTGGGGCAGTAATTAATAGCCTACCAACCAAAAAAATCCTAGGACTACACGGATTCACAACCAAATTCTACCAGAGATACAAAGAGGAGCTGGTACCATTCCTTCTGAAACTATTCTAAATAATGGAAAAAGAGGGACTCCTCCCCAACTCATTTTATGAGGCCAACATCATACTGATACCAAAACCTGGCAGAGACACAACAACAACAAAAAAGAAAATTTCAGGCCTATATCCCTGATGAACATCGATGCAAAAATCCTCAGTAAAATACTGGCAAACCAAATCCAGCAGCACATCAAAAAGCTTATCCACCACGATCAAGTCGGCTTCATCCCTGGGATGCAAACCTGGTTCAACATACGCAAATCAATAAGCGTAATCCATGGCATAAACAGAACCAATGACAAAAACCACATGATTATCTCAATAGATTCAGAAAAGGCCTTTGATAAACTTCAACACCCCTTCATGCTAAAAACTCTCAATAAACTAGGTGTTGATGGAATGTGTCTCAAAATAATAAGAGCTATTTATGACAAACCCACAGCCAAAATCATACTGAATGGGCAAAAACTGGAAGCTTTTTTCCCTTTGAAAACGGGTACAAGACAAGAATGAGCTATCTCACCACTCCTATTCAAAATAGTATTGGAAGTTCTGGCCAAGGCAATCAGGCAAGAGAAAGAAATAAAGGGTATTTTTAATAAGAGAGGATAAGAGAGGAAGTCAAATTGTCTCTGTCTGCAGATGACATGATCGTATATTTAGAAAACCCCATCGTCTCAGCCCAAAATCTCTTTAAGCTGATAAGAATTCTTTATTTTGGGTTTAGTCTAGTTTTAAGAAAGTCTTCTCTCACCTACTACTATTGAAATTTTATGGGAACACAAATGACATTATCGTCTAAGTGAAAGACATGTTCACAGTAGGCTTACAAGAACTATTTCATGAAGAAATACTTTGTACTGTAAAATTTGTACATAAGCCATTGATGATCACTTTTTCCTGAGGGGAAATATAATGTCACAATTCGGATTGGTATTTTAGTGAAATGGAAAGTCCCCTTATTGCCTCTTCCTCATTCAAAGTTTGTGAAACTCTCTTCTGTTTTCTTTGAGGCTGTGTCTTGAGCAAAGTTTTACTGCAAGTTGGAACCAAACTGAGATCGAATGGCCACCAGTTAGTTAGTAGTGACATCTGTTAAGTCATTTTCTGTATTGGGAGCTCACCTAATATCACTTGAAATTATATCCTTATCTTTTATTCAGACTCTGACCTCCATCTTGCTTGTTGTAACATAGTCACCAAAACCTGCTATCTTTACTGCTTATAATTGCTCATCTTCTCCTAAGTTGTTTCTTTGGATGACCTCAGCGAATCTTCTCAAACATTCTGTGAGGCAGGTACTATTATTGTTCTTTCTGTGTCTACCCCTTTGTCCCCTAGCTATTTTTTGGAGAGCTGATAAGTGAACTTGTAGTCTGACTACAGGGACCTTTCTAATAACCAGATAACTTTATTTCTCTCTTCTTGATACATTTGTTATCTGTGTTCCTGCATCTAGACTGGGTCGTGATAAAGCTGAGTCCAGCTATAGGGGCCAGACAGAGCCTTCTTCTCCACACAGCAATCTTAGCATTTTAGAGCTCAGCTTCAGGAAGCACTTTCCTCACTGAATAGAAGCTGTTGCTCCTCTTCGTGGGAAGTCTTAGCAATGCCAGTGATCTGAGGTGATGGAATCTGTTGATCCTAGACGCAGCAGCAGTCCGTACTGAAATAAGTAATATTTTAATAATTTTTTGCCCTTTCTTCTTCCAGTTTTGCTATTCAAGATGATGTTTCTTAATCTTGTGCTCTTTAATTAGCACCTGTTGACTAAATGGATCAACAAACCTCTACTCTATCCCCCTTGTGACTTACTCTCCTGGGCATGAGTCTTGTTTTATAGTCTAGCTTAGCAGACTTCGCGTTGGTTTTCGTCTTGATACTGTCCATCTAGTGAACACTTTTTTTGTTATAATTTCCTCCTTCTAAACTTCATACTGTTAAGTCGTTTCTGGATTGCAGGATTTTTTTTCTAAAGTCAGAACAGTGGGAAATTAGTTAATAAAGCGTCTACGTTCAGTTTAAAGACCCCTGAGAGATACTTAACCAGTTGCCTGCTGTGTAAATGTTATTGAGAATGAAAAACATAAAGCAAATTTACAACTTCTGTTGTGTCCACATCCATTCCAAACTAGATGCACAATAACAAAAATAGCACTTAGAACTCTAATTGTAGTATCTGTGAAAAGACTCCAGTGTGATTTATGTAATAAATTGGATACTAAAAACTTTCTTAGGATATCATGCATTTAACAATTAGGAAATGACAGCCCTGAGGGTAAATGTAACTTGAATGAAAGCATTTTCCCAAAAGAAACTATTGGTTTTCAAGTAAGTGCATTTTTACCAATTAACTAGTAAACAGGTCTTATTGTCACAGAAATATATACTTATCAAAACTTTGGACATATTTGAAAAATAAGCAGATTTTCTTAAACCTCAGTTTTTGGGTGGTCCTATTTTCCTCTTATCTATAAGTAAACCTTTGCCCATCAAACAGATATGTACCTTTTAATCAAAATATCATATGGTATTTTTATTACCCATAAATTTATCCTATGGAATTTTCTAGCAAGTAGGCATTATTGTCACAGAAATTTACTTGTTTGTAAAAACATAAAATAAATTAATCATATGCTCATTGAGTAAACAGAGCTGAGTAATGGGTTGCAGTCATTTTTAACACAATTTAACAAATGTTTGAACGATCTGTAATTTTATTCATGTGTGACTTATGGCATCCATTTTAACGAATGTTAAGGTTAGATGATGAATGTTAGTATCAGTCATTTCCAGACTTCAACGTTAATACACGTAAAAGTGACTACCAAGCATTTTCCCCTAATAAAAAAAGAAATTTTATTTATCTCAATGAAATTTTAGCTTCTAATAGTCTTCAAAAGCTATATAGTTACTATAATAATGTTGCCATTCCTCAGAAAACATTCTCAAGCTGCTTTGGAATCACCTTAAGCGTTTATTTCTGAAAACGTATTCATGTACTCCCTAAGCATAAATGAACAGAATGGCCTCATTCGTTAAAGCTATTTACTCTTTGTTTGGTAAAGCTGAGCTCAGAAGTCAAAACCAGCCTGCAGCCATTCGGTGTTTGGGCACCACAGTGTTTTCTAAAGGGATTTTAACACCATTAGGCACATCTTGCTCAAAGGTAATTGTCTTATACCTGGCACACTTCATTTATAAACTTGCTTAATCTCTAGAAACGGATACTTTAGTTATCCCTAAACAAGCTGAATATTTAGTTTACTTTTCTGCATCTCACAGTGATGTCTAATAGGCATCAAAAGCACTCAAAACTGAGCTCTTAATCTTTCTTCATGAACCTGCTTCTGTTTCAGTTTTCTCCATCTCTGTAAATGGCCGCTGTATTCCAATTACTGAGAATCTAAAACTTGGGAGTTCTCTTTGACTCAATCATCAGCAAATCCTGTTGGCTCTATCTTAAAAGTATGAGCAAAATCTGCTACCTGCTGTCCCGAGCCCCCTACTGTCACCTCGCTTATTGGCTTATCGGAGTGATCTTTGAATTCATCTCCCTTTTCCACCCTTGTTTGCCTGTAGCCTACTCTCAATACAATGGACAGAATCGTTCTTTTATAAAACACAGGCCAGATCATTTTACCCTCTCCTTATGACCTTTCAATGCTCCCCATTTTACTACTGAAGAAGTCACGTTCTTGAATCATCCTTTAAAGTCCTATACAATAGGTCCTTGGAACATTTCTGAACACCCCCTGCTATTTCTCCCTCATTGCCTCTGCTTTAGCTGTGCTCTTTGTCTAGCATTCTGGGAACAGTGCTGCCTCAGGATCTTTGCACTTGCTGTTCCTTCTGCCTGGAATGCTCTTCTCTTACTTGTCCACATGGTCACTTGTCTCCTCTTTTTCAAAATGTTTCCCAAATGTCACCTTCTTGATGAAGCCTTCCCTGACTACTCTAAATTAGAAACAGCCTGCCACCCACCTCTCTACTCCCTAACCCTCTTTTCTACCAATTTAATTATTTTTTCATCCAAAACTCTTACCTCTCTTAATGATATGTTCTTTATTTATTTGCTTATTTTTTATAAACAATATAAAATTGAATATAAACTTGATTATAAACCTGAAAGTTCAAAGACTTTTGTCTGTTCTATTAACTGCCACATCTTTGGACATTAAATGAGTGTCTGGCATGCAGAAACAACCGTATATTAAAGATACGTGTTTCTTTCCCAAACTCATAACAATCCTAGAAAACTAAAATATACACCATTACTAGTATTCAAAGCATCTTGTTTAGGCATGGCTTCAAGCTTTGACCTAATTTGTTATATATGTCCCTATATTCAGTTAGTGTTTTCATAAATTTTATTTATAACTCCTTAGCTTTTATCTTGTGTCTTCATCCTTGTGGTTCAGCAATTACATCTAGTCTATATCTTGGTATATAAATAAACACTGAATTTTTATTAGATTGCAATATGTTAAGGTCTCCTAAAGTCCAACATTGTAATCTTAATCTTTAATTTATCCCATGTCTCCTGTGATTCATATATTTTAAAGTAAATTTTAAATCTTTCTCCAAAAGTATGTTGACCATACCAGTCCCTATTTTTAAAGACATGAGATAATTTTTCAATGTTTATTATGCATCTATAGTTGAAACCATTGGCTTATTTTCTTGATTAACTCTTACTACTATTGGCTAAGATTTCTCTATCTAAGGCATTCATGGTGCCTTTTTCACCCTTTATATATCCTCAGTTTACCAGATTCCCTTCTACCATGAATCGTTCTTTTGAAAAAACAACAACAACAACAACAACAACAACAAAAAACCTCTGTACCCTCTGTAGATGTCACACTGTGTTCTTTCTATTGTCTCCATGATCCCTATGTGTTCATGGATATTTATTAATTTTATGTAGTGACTGGACACTCCAGTCAATTCTCACCAGCCATTTTGACCCCCCACCAGCCATTCCAACCCCCATCCCTAAATGAAATCAGCAGAGAAAAGATTAAGGCCAAGGCAACAGAAGTCTATGAAAAGGTATTTAGGTGATCGCAGAAGGGGTCAAAGAAGGTAAGTGGTTTCCTTGAACATTACCAATGGGTTGGATTCCATCCATCAGAAGGATTTTCAACTGAGGGTCATGGAGCCCAAAACAACAACCAAAGGTTATATTATACTAATGAAGGGTGTGAGAGTTCACAGAGATAAAGGATTGTAGAAAGCCAAGAAAAGTCAAAGTGCTGGAACTTATCATTTAAAGGAAAAAAATCTAAAATATAGAAAACCAAGAAAGATTAACTAAAGAATCTGGAAGTCCAAGGACAACAGCTATACAGCGCAAATGAATTTGGAAAGCAATTATGAAAAAGTTTCCTTTAGGATGTATGATCTTCTTGAGATCTGTATACTCTTTTATCTATTCTGAAAAGTACCTTAAGCTAGCAGAGTCCATGAGTTTCTGACAACAATGAATTTTATAGATTCTTGCTATGTGAACACTAATAATTTAATGTTAGGTTATTCAGTTTTGTGTGCATGCTTCGCAGTTTTCAACAAGACATTCCATTATTCGATCTGTCTATCTTGTTCTTGCTTACTTAGAGGTTTCTAGGAATGCAATCTATACCCTGTATAATTTAACTCTTAAGTCACATTGTGTTAGACAAGAGTTTTGCCTTATATTCTCATTAATAATAAAGTGTCCTAGGATTTTTATTATTTAGTGCATAGTTCCCTAGTTGTATATATTTCTTCGTAATAAACAAGCTCAAAATTAATGGGTAAGACAGTCACCTTTTTTATTTTTAATAATGACAGATTGATGAGTCAGGAATTTAGACCCAGAATATTGAGGATGGCTCTTCTCTGCTGCCTGATATCAAATGGCTAAGGGGGTAACTCAAAATTCTTAGAGCTGCAGCTGGAATCACCTGACAGCTTCTTCACTTCTGTGCTTGACACTGTGACTGGGAAAGGTGAAGGATGCATTCAGCTGGGACAGTGGGCCTGAGCACCCTCACCTGTGGCCCTGCCAACTAGACAGTCTCAGGCTGGTTAGGTATTTTATATAACAGTGCAGGTCTCCAAGAGTGAGCGTTTTAAGTAAAGGAGTAAGCTTTGTTATGGTTTGTTTTGAGACTAGGTTTCGCTCTGTCACCCAGGCTGGAGTGCAGTGGTGCGATCATAGCTCACTACAGCCTCGAATTCCTGAACTCAATCTTTCCACCTCAGCTTTTCAAGTAGCAGGGATTACAGTTGCATGCCACCACTCCAGCTAATTTTTCTCTTACTCTTAGTAGAGACAAGGTCTCACTCTATTGCCCAGGCTGGTCTCAGACTCCTGAGCCCAAGAGATTCTCCTGCCTTGACCACACAAAGTGCTCAGATTACAGGCGTGAGCCACCACTTCCGGCTAAGCTGTATTATCTTTTATGTCCTAGCATTAGATGTCACATAATGTCACTTCCACCATGATCTGTTAGTCACAGTAATCATAAATATTCTCAGATTCCAGGGGAAAAGATGTAGACTGGGATGGGTGTTGAGGCATTTGAAGCTGTAATTTAGGACTGCCACCTCACCTATGGGTATACTGACTGAATGTTCTTTACTCCTGTTCTTTATGTTATGTTTAACTATTACAGTAGTTGTTCAGTGTTATGGAGTGTGTATCTTTGTCCCTTCAAAAATGTCATAAAAGGCATATCCAAGGTAAAGCCAACTCTAAACTGCATGTCTTAGATGCAGTTTTTGAAAACATGGCATTGGAGAATTGAGCTTAAATGAGTAAAGAATTACTGGCATAATTTTTTTGTATATTTCCCTAAGGCCCTATAAATACTATAAAATAACATGCAGAAGTTAATAAAAAAACATAAAAAAATCAAGAGGCAATTGAGTTGGAAATGACTTCAAGACAGACTTGATAGCAATATATGCTTTATCAAATAGTCTATTCAGTGATGACTGAATCAAAGAGATTTATACCGATCTATGAATTTGAGGTACAATCAAAATGAAACCTTCACCTCCAACAGGTCAGTAGGTCTGAGCCCTCACTTGTGGCTCAGGTGATAGCATCCAATGGGGTGCTAATACGTGATAGGACCTTTGGAAGGAAATTAGTTTCAGATGATGTCATGAGAGTGCAGTCCTCACGACAGGATTAGCGCTCCTATAAAAAGAGAAAGAGACCAGAGCTTACTCTCTGCCGTGTGAGGATATGGTGAGAAGATACTGTCAACAAGCCGGAATGCAGACCCTCTCCTGACACAGGATCTCCCACTGCCTTGATCTTGGATTCCCCAAATCTGAACTGTGAAAAAGGAATATTATTGTTTAATCTATTAACTCTATGGCATTTCTTCGTAGCAGCTCAAACTAAGACACCTATTTGTAAAGAGAATATGACCATTATTTGCCACTCTGTATAAAGACAGTTTAATGATTATTTCTATATTTTTCTAACTGCACATTAGCTGGGGCATAATTTTTCTTGTATCACATTCTTTTTTTTGAAATGTTTTCTTTATTCTGATTGTACCTCAAATTCATGGATCTGTATAAATCTGTATGATTCAGTCATCACCAAATAGACTCTTTGATAAAGCATAAATTGCTATCAACGAATAGTCTTGGAGTCATTTCCAATTCAGTTGCCTCTTGATTTTTTCTATGTTTTCTATTAACTTCTCATTTTATTTTATAGTATTTATGGGGCCTTAGGGAAATATACAAAAAAGTAATTATGCCAGTAATTCTTTATCTGTTTAGGCTCAATTCTCCAATAGATGTAGTTTTGTTTCCAAAAACTGCATCTAGCACGTGCAGTTTTAGAGTTGGTTTCACCTTGGATATACCTTTCATGACATTGAAATTATCTAAATCTTTAAATAAGCTTTTCTGTTATATAGACCTTGCTCGTTTCTGTCAACAGCTAAGGTATGCTAGTTTGATCCCTACATTGTTCAAGTTCTTAAATAACTTGTAGAAGACCACTGAATAGAAGACATGCTTGTAGAAAAGAAATGCACGTCAAATAAGATTCTAGTAGTGTTTCTTTCCCTTATGGTTAACAGATTTTAAGATATTATCTCTCATCAAATAATCAGGTTGAGAGCTTACATTATCTTTGTACATTATCTCTTTCTATTTGCTTACATAAGCTAGTCTATAAGATGCTAAGAAGAATGTGGATAAAAGTCCCAAAATACTTGGTAGTAAGTATTCATTGGAAATAAGTGTCACTGTGTAACATTGCCAACTTTTTCTAGTTTTGTTATTTCCATGTACACATTGAACGCTTAGAAAATTTTATGTGTAACTTTATTTGTTCACATATCATTGCATCCATATACAATTGTCTCTCAACTGTCAACATGCTATGATGTTTTCTGGTGTTAAAAAGGACTCAGTTCCTTCCTATGTTATATGAAAAAACATGCTGTCTTCCATCAGATTGTTTTACATTTACATGATACATCATGACATTCAAGACAGTGTTCACCCATTTATGGTTGGTCGTTCCTTGATGTTAATGGAAGACAAGGCTTATGAGAATATTTCACTTCTTTAAGTTCTATTGGTTAAAACATTCCTCACCAGAGGATCGTGAGGTCCGGAGATCGAGACCATCCTGGCTAACAAGATGAAACCCTGTCTCTACTAAAAATACAAAAAAAATTAGCCGGGCGAGGTGGCGGGTGCTTGTAGTCCCAGCTACTCGGGAGGCTGAGGCAGGAGAATGGCGGGAACCCGGGAGGCGGAGCTTGCAGTGAGCCGAGATGGCGCCACTGCGCTCCAGCCTGGGCGACAGAGCAAGACTCCGTCTGAAAAATAAATAAATAAATAAAATTTAAAAAAATCCTAACCATGTTAAAAATTATGCTGGCGTTTTAAAAATGTTTAATTTTGATATACTATATCACAGGAACAAAGAGTTTATAAAGGAACTTGTATTTTTTTAAATAAAAAAACCCCTTATAACCAAGAGCCAATTAGAAATGTTCTTCTTCCTTCTCCCTTATTGCATCTTACCCTCGAGATCAAAAGCTAGTGTGAATTTGGGATATTTTTGGTCATTCTTTAATTTCTATTCTTTACTTAGTTTTTCCTGTTTTTGAAACTTATATGAATAGGCTGGGTGCAGTGGCTCATGCCTGTAATCCCAGTGCTTCAGGAGGCCGAGGCAGGCGGATCACTTGAGGTCAGGAGTTTGAGACAAGCCTGGCCAACATGGTGAAACCCCGTCTCTACTACAAGTACAGAAATTGGCCAGGTATGGCGGCAGGTACCTGTAATCCCAGCTCGAAACCAGGAGGCGGAGCTTGCAGTGAGCCGAGACCGCGCCATTGGGCTCCAGCCTGGGCAGCAGAGTAGGGAGACTGTATCTCCAAAAAAAAAAAAAAGAAAGAGAGAGAGAAAGAAATTTACATGAATAGAAATATAAAATCTTTCCTATTGTTTCTGGTTATTGTCACACATTATCTTTGTCAGATGAATGTTTGATTTATAACTTCACTTTCTATTATTTTAGTGGTTACCCTAAAAATTAAAACATGGATATTTAATATGTCAAAACATTATCAGTCTCTTTACTCACCTCTTAGATATTTCAAGAACTTTAAAGCACTTTCTAGATTTACATTATAATGTAAAATATACATTAATTGTATATTTTTACTCTTACAAAGTTATAGTTTCTATTTTATAATTGTTTGTTTATTTTTATCAACATACTCACCCATTGTTTCCCATTGCTTCTAGAATCTCGGAAGCAAAATTCCTTAGAATTTCCTCTTCTTAATGTTTCTTGATTTTTGTTTTTCTGGAAATACATTACAATCTGTTGCTGATTTTCCTAGTGCTTGAATTATTTGCCAGTCTATTCTGCTGGCTTTCATTCTCTTTCCTTAAATAGTTGGCTATTTTTTATTCAGCACTTGTTATTATGCTCAAATAATTATTTGTGTGAATTCTTTGAAGTCTATGGTGAAGGTCCTTTCCTTCATCAAGAATTTTCATTAGATTCTTCTAGGTACCTGGACTCACAGTCATTATTTTAGATGCAAATCACATAATAGTCTTAAGGCTATTCAGACGTACTGTTCTTTGTAGATATTATATCGCAATCTGTACTTTTATCCCTTTCATTAGATTTCCAAAATTTTACATAAAGTTCATGGGATTCTCATTATATTTTTAATCTGGAATGAATCTAAAGTTTTGCCTCTGTTTGAGACTTTTCCATTTTTTTCTTTATCTGTCTCAATGGAGATTTGTGTTATCTTTCCAGAGAATGTGTTCTTAGACTCACTCGTTCCTCTCATCAGTTTTCTATTTTAGCAGAATATAAATTTTTTCATAATTTTCATAAAATCTAATTTTCTCATAATTTCCTTTTCTCTGCCTTCTTTGTATTAACTTTCCCTTATTTCAGTAGAGTATAAATTTTTTCATCAAATCTAATTCTTTCATAGTTTCCTTCTCTCTGCCTTCTTTGTATTGACTTTTCATTTTTGTTACTTCTTGAGATGAATTCTCAACTGATATGATATTCCTCATTTTTAGTCTAAGTAAAACAATAAATTTCACTTAAATCTTCTCTTCAGTTGCATCTCACAAGTTTCGTTATGCAGTACTTTCATTATTGTTTAGTTATGTTCAGTATCTTTTGATATCCACAATCATGTTGTATTGGTCCAGGTATGTTTTTAAGTGATCTTTAAAAAATTTGTTGCACACAAATACACACACACACCAATGTTTATCAGTGATTTGTAATATAATTGCATTATAATCAGAGATATTCTTAGACATTTTAGAGACTTGTACTGTAATTTATTATATATCCACTTTTGTAAATGTTCCATATTTTCTGGAGAGAACTGTATATTTCCTAATTGTTGGCCAAAGAATTATTTATATATCTTTGGATCTCAAAATTTTGGGTGTCAAGTTATTTTATTTTTTTTTATTGTAGGATCAAACAAGTTAATTTAGTTCACGACCAGTCTGGATGACATAGTGAGACCCGGTGTATACAAAAAGCACCAAAACAAGCACACAAAAGATAATTTATTAAAATTTATGTCATGTGTAATAGATACATGGTGACCATTCTCTAATGCATTGTTTTAATTAGTTTTTCTTAAAACCAACTTTCTCCTGTTGCTTCTTTTTTGTAAATGTCTTTATTGAAGAGAGGCACATCAGCAAGGAAATATGGCCACATCTTATCGTAGGGAATTCCGAGTTCTAAAATGTACCTCTACATTGGCAGAGAAATGACATCCAGTTAAATGAAAACGAGTGTTTGGCGGCTGATGTCTCCTTTGCCTGCGGCCGTTCTATAGTGTCACAGCAGGGTAAAGATGTGTGAAAAGTTGTATGACCAGATGGCCATGAGATCTGGAATGCCCAGAAATAAAAGTTCTAATTGATGCTGCAAAAACAACTTTTAAAATTGCTGTAAGGCTAGTCCCAGCATGATCCAGTACATAATTAAAGAACATAATAATATTAAATAACTGCAAAACTCAAAAGCATGAAGAAAGAGTCTCCCATGCTAACATATGACTCATCCACACAATAGAAAAGGGAAAATGCACTTAGCAAATGGAATAATTTACCACCCTCATTCTGGCCACTCATCACCTAAATGAACCTAAGCCATTCCATCTCACAAGGACTGTGTCAGTTATCACACTTTTGGGTCCAGGTAACAGAATGCTGGGCAAACACTGGTTTCAACAATAAAGGGTTTTTGTAAATTATCATTTTTTAAAATTTTTATGAGAAGCCTGAAAAGAGGGAATCCTAGATTTGGCTAATGCCATGGACCATTGGTGTTAAACGCTTTACTTTTCCCTGTACCATCTCTAATGGGCTAACCTTTGTGGTCAGGTCCTGGATAGTTGATCTCACATAGCCACATACAAGGATGAGAAAAAGGCTTTCTCTCTCTCTCTCTCTCACCCCACCTCTGTCTCTTCCCCACTGTCTCTCCCTCTCTCTCTCTCTCTCTCTCACAAACACACACACACACACGCACACACACACACACACACACGCGCACACACACACACACACACACACACACACAAATACACCGTTAGTGAGAAGTATCATGCCAGAATCCCTAACAGATTTTATTTTGGATCTTATTAGTCAGGATTAGTCACCATGTACTAACTACATGGAAGCCTGGACAGGGAAATCTGTGACAGGTTCATGCTCATTCTGGACAGTTGGTCAACACTCTCAGCATAGAAGGAGACAGAGGACAATTGAGTGGGGCATCCCTGAGGATATTCTGAAGAATGTCAGGTTGGGTTGTGTTGGGTTTGGTTTTCTGTCTTTCCATGCAAACAGTGGCAAGCCTGGAAACTTACTCTAGCTCTCAAATAGTACTTTTGTACTGAAATATAGAGTGTCTAATATTTTGAGACATTTCAATGAGGGCAACCTCATTCTGTAGATGTTATGGAGAGATAATGAAACACTCCCATTGCTTTGTTCCTGTCCTTTTCCTCTACCCATGGCCTGGTCAGAGCAGGAAGGGTCAGTCTGAGAGCAGGAGCAGCTCTGGCTACCGGTGACCCCTGGGCAAATCACTTAACCTTTTTAACATTGAAGTCTTCATTAAAATAAGGGCATGTATGTATCGACGGCATTGTTTGTCTTATGGGATTATCTCACAGTTGCTTTTGCCAATCATGTCTTTCTAACTACAAGAGAGTTTTTCTTATTGCTGAAGCACCCTACTAAAACAGAGTTGGGATTTCTCTCAACTCCTTCGATGTAATTAAAAACAATTAATAGATACCTACTATATATAGATGCCAACATGAATAGATCATAGTTCCTTTCCTTGGGTACCCACAGTAGAGATACAGTTATTGAAATGTAAATCAATACATTAAAATGCATAACTTGTGGAAGGCAGAGAAGTAGCAGGAAGGAGGGATCCTTTGTTGAAATTAGGTCACTAATAGTCACTTGTTGAGTTTCGGGACCTTTGGACTACAGTCTGTACAACAGAAACAAAGTATGGGAGGCTTTGAAGCCTTTCTAACCATGTTAAATACTTTATAGCCATGGTTATTTTATAAATACAAAGTAAAAACTATTTTATAACCATGGTATAACTTGAAAAAACACATACTACTGTGGATTTAGTGTATTCCCTGTTCTTTCGTGACTTTATTTCCAGCATTAGATTGGATATCCTCTCATGAAGATAGCATAGGCCTTTCAAACCGACCATGCCCACAACCAAACTCATTCTCTGTCTCCCCCAAGCTAAATTTTTCTCATTTGTTTTTGGTGCAAGTTACTGATGTGACCATAAACATAGTCACCAAAATAGAAACTAAGGATCGTTCATGAAACTTCCCTCTTCCTCTCCTACTGCACACATCCACCAGCACGTACGATGAATTCTACAGAAAATCATTTCTCAAAATTATTTCTGCCTTTTCTTTCTCACTCCCTTACTCTAAGTCAAGAATCAGCAATCTGTTTTTCCAGAAAGGACCTAGTAAATATTCTGAGTTTTGCAGGCCATATGGTCTCTGTCAAAACTACTCACCTCTGCCATTGTAGCACAGGAGCGGTCGTAGACAGTATGTAAATGAGGGAACACACTTGTGTTCCTCAAAGTTACTATTTCTAACAACAGATAGCACTTGGCCTAAGGGTCATCGTTTGCCCATCCCTAGTTGAGGCCCTCCTCAACTTTCACCTGGATTAATATTGCAGCATATCTCTAATTGGTATTCCAGACTTTAATTCTGCTCTACAATCTCGCCTTTGTATTTACCTGCATAAATAGCAAATCGAATCCATACTGCCTGTATGAAAAGAAATCGTTGCCCATAAGAAAGTGATATCTCCTAGCTTGGCACACATGGTTGGTCCTTGCGAACTTAGATTCATGTGGACCATTGTGACTTCCTGTTCCAGCCCTTGTTGCTTCCTGTAGTCCTCAGAAATTCTGTTCCTTGCCTCTCCCCAAACACAGCATCATCTTCTGTATTTCCTACATGGTTGTAGTTGTCACCTCAGCATATGGGTTACTCACTTATATGTGCATACTCCGTGGGCATGAGAGTGTGTGCAGTTTGCTACATATTTTAATTAAAAATACTATAGTCGTAGGTATGATTATATTCGTGTGTACTTAAATATATTTGGAAGAAATGGACAATCATGTGTCCATGACAACAGAGATACTGTTTTCATGCATCTCTATTTGATAAATTCTTAGTCATCTTTTAGGACAGAGCTATTTTGTGAAGCCACACCACATGTCCTTGGGGCAGTCATTGTCTCTCTGAGCACCCTCTGCACATCACAGTCGTTCCTTGTCTATCGCTTGCAGTGGTGTGCTGGAGCTTGCTTAGACTGGCTCAAGAAAACTGATGGTTAAATTTTCAGAAATTCTGTGAGTCACTTGTTAAATTGTTGTAGCTTGAAATTAATCATGATGGGAGTATCTACATTAGCAGATGCTACAAACCAGGATGTGTTTTTAGGGTTTATTTTATGTTGGAGAACTGGTGGACCAGCACACCACTGGATCTTTTCTTTTCTGATTGACAACTATGTAAGACAATATGCCTAATAGACACCCAGTATATAGATACATAATAGCCCTTAATCATTAGTAAGTTTTAGATGACTCATTAGACTTCCTGACTACTGTCTTTACCAATGTTCAATTAGACGAGATCAAAAGATGCACCTTTACATTGAATCTGATTTTAGTAGAGAGAATCACTTATTTTTTAGTAAGTCAGGCTGCATTTAGAAAGTTAAAAAATAATAATTACTGATTTTACATTAAGTTAACTTTCAATATGCTTAGTATTACCAATTGTTACTTGAATAAGGTCTTTTACTGGGGACGTTACTTATAAAATACAATTTATATTTTTTTCTTTGTTGAGCTCCAATATCAAAGAGAAATAGCTATATTCCATGTGCTATAATTGACTATCAATGAATGGGTAATTTAAAATAGCCTCAGATGCCTTAAACCTTAACGCTAAATTCATATCACAAAGGGAATTTATTCAATCCAAACGCCCTCCTCTTGCTTAAATGAAGGCATTGATATGAAGACTCATATCTGAAGTTAAGATATTAGTAAATCAAATAATGTAAACTTCATAGTCATATATGTCATATGGATTTGGAATTAGCTGAGTGATCTACTTTTGTATATTTTTGTGGTTAAGTTTAAGCAGTATACATTTATGAGGATGATTTTCTAAGTTGAAGCCCCATATATTTTCTAAGAAATTGCAGCCTACCTTTCTATGCTGGTTTGTTTTATGTACTACTATTGACTTTTCTTCAGTTTTATATATGATACATAGCCTAGTGAATAATAAAAAAGTATTATTACATTTACTTTAACTCTTAGCCTTTGCTTTGACTGCACAGAAGCAGACCTTTAATTTTTATATGCTTTGAAATTCATGGAAATTGACATTTTTGCCTGACAACTTATTTTTCTACTTTCATATTCCTTTCCTCTTGACTGAACTTAGTCTTTTGTAGTGTTGCAGAGGCTGTAGATTACCAAGTTCTCCTAGATTCACAGGGCAATAACTATGGGCTTGAAGAACATTCACCACTAAACCTGAGTGTGGCTCATTTGATGTGGTAAGAAATAGAGGGCTCATTTGTTCCCTCTGACGGCCTCTCCAGGGTTGCGTACGTATGTGTAGGTGCCCTATATATGTGTACGAGTGGGTGCATTTTGTTATATATTTTAATAAAATAAATTATAGTCATATATATTATTGTATATGTGTATATACATAAATACATATGGAGGAAATGGACAATGGTGTGTTGTAATGTTCGGAAATGATCAAGGTGATGTAAACACTGTCCCTAAATCCTTGTTTCACAATAGAGTTTGCGGTAGATGACAAGTACAGTAGCCACTACAAAGGGCTGTGAGAGAGAGGGTGCATGTCTCCAAAACAAGTATTCCCCACAACACAGTCACAGTAGGCTAAAACATTTGAAATATTTTCCCTGCCTGCTTAGAGAAAGCATAGGGCTCAGGCTGTCACTCCATGTTACAGTAACAGTTCTCGTTTAAATTCATTAATGAACAAGCACTCTTCTAAACTTAGCTAATGTGCTCTTACTCCTGAAAGATAAATCCAGTTTTGGGATGCTGACAAAATGCATATTCTGAGCCTGTTAGAGTAAAAACAGCTTACCCTAGTGTAAGGTAGCTATAACTGTAAGATCACGAATGTTCTCGAGAGACCACTTAAGGATAGACATAGGCTATTCTGGGCATATTTTAATGTCCTTTTTGGCCTTTCTCTTTTAAAACATTTCGTCTTTCTTGTGTGTGGCTCCTATCACTGCTTTCCTAAGTTGAAGTTGTTATATGCAACTGTTCATTCCTGAACTCTAGCCCAGGAACTCTTTTCTCCCCCTCTTAACAGAGGTCAAGAGACACAGGTCAGTTTTCTGTAATTTAGTAATTCAGTAGCACTCAATACTCAATATCATCACTTATACATTATAACCATTATACCATTTATTCTGCACATCTAAGTTTGCTTTGAATGACAGAATTAATACTAAGAGACTTTGTTTTCCTTGAAAATTGATGGGAAGGAAGCTTTAGCCAGATACATACTTAAAAAGAAAAAAAAAATGTCATCAAGTGAGAGAGCCTGAACCACAATCCCAATGGGATCAGAACACTTGAGTGAATTAGCCAAGACTCCATCCACCTGTGCACCAGTGATGGCCCAGCCAGTGGAAACCCCCTACTTAACATCCTGGCAGAGTTCCCTGTCTATGGGCACTGCTTGACTGGGCCATACCCTCACTTCCCATCTCTCTGCCCTTTCTTTTTATGCTTTCTTTGCTGACCAAGCCCCTGTTCACATTCTTTCCTATATTTGTTAATATATTCCATCACGTTATTAAAATCTAACTGATCTTACCGTCCAGGGACACATCGTGTCCCTCGAAGACATGACTCTATTCTACTCCGTTATTGTTTATGTTAAAATTAACATTCAAAGGGCAATTAGCATTTGTAATTTCATGAGAAATAGTCAAATAGCCTGAAAGTAGTATCAACGGGCTCTCTATTTAGAGGGGCCTCACTGAGTAAAGGTAAATAATTTCCTGTTTTAACCCGTGATGGTGTTTGTAACCTAGAATTCCATTTTTACAGCATTCTAAATGGCCAGTTTCAAGGTGGCTGATGTGTTTCTGGTGATTCATATTATCAAAAAATGTCTGTCTTACTAGATTTTTTAAACCAGAAGTTGATGGAATTTTAATTTTTTAAACTGCCATTTACTATGAATTTTAGGTAGGTGCACAAATAACCCACAGCTTTGAACTTTCTGAAGTAATATTTTCATACTTTTTACCTCAAATGTAGGATGATTTTTTACCAGTTAAATTATTTTGACAGGTTAAACCTAATGAAAGAGTGTATGTGTTATTATTCTAATATTTATGAGAGCATTGAAATACTGTTTGAGAGTAATTATTTCTTTATAACAGAAGCTTCTGGATCTGACAAATGTTATCATTCCCTTGAGAACTGTTTCTAGTCGTAAACAGTAAATAGATGATACTGTGGACAGAAACTTTCTTTGAATTTAGTAGTCTTTATATGAACTGTATACCACTGAGAACCAGAGCAGGGAGAACTTTACTTTATTATACCTGAGCTCTGTTTTTTCTGTTTGTTTTTTGCTTATTGGTTTGGTTTGGTTTTCATCTTGTAAATAGTAAACAATTATGTTTCATCTGGCACATTTTTATGTATAGAAGTTATACACTGGAGATGGAATAAAAATTTAAACTGCCAATATTTTATGCTTTTGCAAAGATGACTTGTTACAGATAAATTTATCAGGGAAAAAAAAGCAAGCATAGACTGCAGCTATCCCTTTGTTTTATGCGTCTTTCTAACAGATGATGAGAGTTTAGTCTAAAGAATAGAAAGCCATACGGAGAATAAAACTCATTCACAGAGATGAATCTCAAATATTCCAATAAGATTGCATTTGGATTGGAAACTGTAAACAAACCTTCAGACTGCAATTCAAATTTTATTTTTATTTTTTTCTTACTGAAACATATGTACATTATATTCCTATTTCCCAAAAATATGACTAGGGAGATAAAAAACAACTAGTGTTATAGCCTTCTTATAAAGGAATTTGGCCCTTTATGAGTTCAGCTAAATAGCTAAATGTCTACTTTTCTATTTGTAACATGTTGTTTTCACTGTTACCAATGAAAAGTCATTTATTTATAGGTCTGTTTAGATATTTGCATTTTTCTTCAACCACAATTTAAACATTCATCTTCAAATCTTGCCTACCATTGCATTTATTTGAAATCGGCACTTGTGTTTTAGTTTGTGTTTAATAATCTGAAGCAAGGCTTCTGAATCATTTATCCATATGTGGATTCCTAGTCTAGGTTATCAATGTCTGTGCATATCATACTGTAAAGTGCTTTGAAGATGCGTTCTTCTCTAGGTGAAGCTTGTTGGCTGATAGATTTATTAAATGATTTGTGACATAGCATATCCCTTGTTCCACCCCCAAAGTCTTCCATTGGGACTGTATGCTTCCTCCAGAGGAGGAGCTGGTGGTCTCTGGCTATATTCTGGAAACATGGGAGAAGTAGCAGGGAATTCCCCTTTTCCTTTTGAGGGGCCCTTTTCCTGGTGTTGCCTTAAAATATTTTTGTCACTTCATTTTCCTCAGTAGCACTGAGTGTTACTGGGTCAGAGTGTTACTGTACACTCACTAATTTCACACATATTTACTCAGTTCATCCTTGATATGGTTTGGCTCTGTGTCCCCACCCAAATCTCATTCCAAATTATAATCCCCGCAGGTTGAGGGAGGGACCTGGTGGGAGGTGATTGGATCATGGGGGCAGTGTCCTCCATGCTGTTCTCCTGATAGTGAGTTCTCATGAGATCTGATGGTTTTATAAGTGGTGGTTTTCCTTCTTGCTCTCTCTCGCCTGCCACCACATAAGACGTGTCTGCTTCCCCTTCCAACATGATTATAAGTTTCCTGGGACCTTCTCAGCCACCTGGAACTGTGAGTCAATTAAACCTCTTTCCTTTATAAATTACTCCGTCTCTGGCAGTTCTTCATGGCTGTATGAGAACAAACTAATGGAGTCCTCATGATGATATTCTGAAATAGATACTATTATTTTATCTATGTAATAGATGATGACAAACTGTGAGTCACAATTTTTAAGTAACTCAGTAACACAATTGGTGTGATTTGTGTTACCGCAAATTACTGTCTAATTTACAGTAACATTGGTAATTATGACATTTTCACCTCTACATGATTTCAAACACACCTTTCCCCACCAAAGACTGAATCCAATTGAGATTCCCAGTTTCGGCTACTCTGATAATTACTTGCAGTCTTTTAGGGGAGGAATAGGACGTTATATGGCTGCCTTGAGTACTGCAGGGGGCCCCAGTCAATCTCGAAGTTTTATGTTCTATACCTTACATTCTGCAGCTTTTCGTGATACATTCTGCCTCTTGATTTTGAGCCTTTCTGGCATTGACTGGTGTAGCTCACCTCACAGAGATACCTCTCCCTACAAGGACTAACATAGTTTTTCACCATTTCCATTTTCACTTCTCATCTTCATTATCTTTAAAAACTTTGTTGAAATCTCTCACCCAACTGTTATACTCAAATTTCTTTGATGTTTCAGCCTTTATACTTTAAAAAATCACTTCACTATTACTTTGGTGAGTTTTCAGAGACAGAGGAAGTGGAACTATAATCAACTAATCAAGCCCCTTTGATCCAGGAGTTCTTCCAGGTTTGTGATTCACAGATACTCCGGAGGAATTGATGAAGGCTTCTATCATCTCCCCTAGAAATGTGAAGACATAAGACATTCTGTATAACGTTAGGGCTGAGGATAGCTTTTGTGGTTGGGAAGAAGTATGATAATGTGTGGAGTTTTCCCACATACACTTAGGAACTTTACTCTTTTATATATATAAAAAAAAATTAAGGTTGTATCTGTTGAATTTCCTCCTACAAGGACATTTATGGATTCATTAAACATACATGTTTTGGAAGCTTACTATTTCTCACGTTTGTATAATAACTCAGTAGTGAGAGGACAGAGGGCAGTCCCAGTGTTCTGGAAGTTTATGGCAGATAGTCAAAGGAGAGAAATGAGAAACAAGGAAGTATAACTTGGTGTGACAGGAGACTATCATACGACGTATGCCCTGGGTGCTACTGAAGCACTTAAGGGAGAGACCTAACATTTGGTGTAAGAAACAGTAATCAGGCAAAGTTTCATTGAGGAAGTAGGGTTCAAATGTTTAGAAAATGTTATCTGTTTGAACACCATGTTATCAGATACAGACATATTTCGATTTTTTCTAACTTGTAGTGAATTTTACCTTTTGTCGTATACTAACCTTCCTTATCTCTCAGAGGGCCTTTTTCCTTGTGTTGCCTTAAAATACTTTTTGTCACTTCATTTTTCTCAGTATCAGTGAGTTCTCTGTGCATCCGAGTGTTACTCTGTGCTCAGTAATTTCACATATATTTACTCAGTTCATCCTCATAATAATACTATGAGATACAAACCATTATTTCCTCTATTTTAGAGATGAGGAAAAACATGATGCACAATAACTTAATAACACAACTGGGGCAATAAATAGGATCAAATTTAGATACCAGCGCCTTGAAGCCTGAGGCTCTCCACACAGTAACACTATATATTACACATTATCTCAATACATTTATACTATAGCACTAAGTTTGGTATATGATTGTGACCATACTAGTTTTCTTTTTCTTAAAAAAATTGTATCTGCCTTGGTTACCTTTTTCAATTCTTTTACTTTCAACTTTTCTTAGCTCCTGTGTTTTAGATATGCTTCTTAGAAATAGTATTGTGGTAGATTAAAAAAAATGTCAATAGTACTATCTGTCTTTTCAGTATAATATTTCTTAATACATTTCTACTATCTTATTTTGCTTTTTCTTTTTGATTTTCCTTTATTCCTTCTTCCCCCCTGCCCCTGCCTCCTTTTGGTTGATCAAATATTTTTAAAATATTCATTTCCCCTACAATTGCTTTGAAATGTATGTACTTCATATCTACTATTTTAGTGATTATCCTTATTTTTTTTCAAAAATGCTTATTAAATTCCAACATAGCTTAAAATCTTGACCTTTCTCCTGAACATAATCCTAAATCATAGTATTTGAAACTTATTTCTAATCACACCCTACCATGCTATAGCCCACTTTTGTCCTGTGTTTTAGTTCTTTTTTGACTTTAATATTAGTCATTATCACTTTTATAATTTTAGTTTATGTAGTCAATATAGGTTTAGATTTTTATCACATGTTACATATTTCTTTTCTTACTATGTCATCTTGTATTTCTCTCTTTTCTGGACATAGTTCCGTTCTTTGACACATATCCTTTAGTTTAGATGACTTTTAATGAGAATGTGTTGGTGCTAAGGTGCTTCTATTTTTACATTTTTAATTTAAAAATTTCATTTTTTGTTTTTCTGAAAGTATCTCAATTTTACCATCTTTCCCGTTTATTTAGCTTGGTATACAAGTCCATGTTGAAAGTTTACTTTCTTTCAGTACTTTGAGTATATTATTCTACTAAATTCTACCTTTTGTTTTCACTTCTCTTAAGAAGCTTCCTGACTGTTTTAAAATTGTTCCTTAGGGATACTCTTTCTTTTGTCCCTGATACTTTTATGTTCCTTGGTAATGTGCTGTTATAGCATGCTGTGTTTAGTGCTAGATTACCTTTATAAAAAATTTTAATTGGGAATTATTGTCCTTTCTGAATCTGAATTTTTTTGATGTTCTGGAAAATTCTTAGATATTATGTATTTTAATAGATTCTCCATCATTCTCTCTTTTCTCTCCTTCTGAAATTCTCTTAATATTGTTCCAAAAGTAATTATGGTTTTTGTCATTACTTTTAATGGCAAAAACCACTATTACTTTTGCACCAACCTAATACATTAGAACTCATTTTTATACTCTATATTGTAGAATTTATATTTAATGTTTCTAAGTTTTTTTAAATTTCTGAATGACATTGCAGATATTCAGTCTACCTTTCAGTTTACAAATTCACTCTGTAACTTTGTCTCATCTGCTTAATGCAACTAACGAGAGATTTTTTCTTCAAAAAAAATTAACTTATATTGGTATATAATAGGTCTATATATTTATGGGGTACATGAGAATGTCTAATAATTATATCAGGGTAAATGGGGTATCCATCACCTAAAGAATTCATCATATACACAACAGAATACTATTCAGCCATATAAAAGAATGAGATCTTGTCATTTGCAGCTACATAGATAGAAATGAAGGATATTATATTAAGTGAAATAAACCAGGCATAGAAAGACAAACCATGTGTGTTCTCACTCATTTGTGGGAGCTAAAAATTAAAATAATTGAACTCCTGGAGATAGTTGAATGATGGTTATCAAAGGCTGGGAAGGATAGTGGGTAAGGTGGGAAATGGTGACAGTTAATGGATACAAAAATACAGTTGCATAGAATGTGTAGGATTTAATGTTTGATAGTACAACAAGGTAACTAAAGCCAGCAATACTTTATTTTACATTTCAAAATAACTAAAAGAGTCCAATTAGAATGTTCATAACTAATGAGTTTTTAACTGCAATAATGCATTTTTAGTTCCTGGAGCCTGGAGTATCCATTTATTTCCTTATCAACAATGACTGGTAATTTTAAGTATTATCTGATATGGTTTGGCTGTGTTCCCACCCAAATCTCATCTTGAATTGTACTTCCCATAATCCCTACATGTCATGGGAGGGACCCAGTGAGAGGTAATTGAGTCATGGCAGCGGTTTCCCCCATGCTATTCTCACGATAGTGAGTTCTCACGAGATCTGATGGTTATAAGGGACTTTCCCCCACCTTTGCTCTGTACTTCTTGCTGCCTCCATGTGAAGAAGGGTGTGTTTGCCTCCCCTTATGCCATGACTGAGGCCTCCCCAGTGCTGGAGAATCGTGAGTCAATGAAACCTCTTTTCTTTATAAATTACCAGTCTTGCATATGTCTTTATTAGCAGTATGAGAACAGTCTATTACAGTATATCTTATTCTTTTCTTGTATATTTAATTCTCATTTTACTTTGAATAATTTATGCATGTTTTATTTCTTAAACCCAAAATTTATCTGAAATTCAGTTCATGGGGGCCAAATTTTCTGTGTGGTGTTTCTGTTGAATCCTGTTCATTATACTTGTTTTCTTGAGTTTTGTATTTTTGGATTGTGAGTTTAAATTTTTCAGGGCTTTGTCCTTAGTAATCCTATAATTCCAGAGTCAATCTAGACAGGGGTTACACTTTATTTCAAAAGATACCAGCTTGGAACCATTTTTTCTATTTTAATTTCTTGATTTGGGTGTTATATCCAATAGTCAGTGGAAATTCAAAAGCCATAATCTAATTCAGAAAGGTTGTGGCTTATGCATTCTCAAGAATTATCATTGTTTTTTGGAAAAAGAGAAAATACAAATTTCCTTGTCATCCCTCTTTGCTGACTAGTGAGTTTTTCTCCAGGATCTGCTTCACTGAGATTCTCAGGTTTTATGTGGTGGGGCTAAGGGCATGAAGGAGTTCCTATTTTTGCGCAGGTCTGTTACTAGATTTCTAATTCTGTTTGGCCTTTCAATACAAACTTCTGCATTATAAAGATTAGTAAGTACTCTCTGAATACTATAGCTCACCATCGGCTAACACCCCAAATTTCAGTTCTCTCTTTTTTTCTTGATACCTAAAGGCTCCTATTTTATTGGATGTTCAGATACATAACTTAAAAGATGTGTATTATGTTTTATTTAGCATTTTTAGATGTTTGAAACTGGAAATTTTTCAGGCTCCCATGTTGCTTCATCCTAGAAAATATAATTCTTAGAGATTATTGTTTCTCTTTCCTATTATGTAATGTGATATTACTGAGTGTTAAGTATCTTAAATAAATTATCTCATATCAGAAAACTTATGTTATTATAAACATTTGGGATACAGTTAATATTTTAGAAATGTTTTCAGATACAAAAAGTCATGTTTTAAAACATCTCAGAATAGACATTATAATGTTGAAAAAAAAAACCCTTGATTTTTATTGAAGGGTTTTGTGATGAATGAAATTTCTAGGTGCTCTTGTAGCATTTTGCATTTACATTTTAGCATTGCGCTTCATCAATGAACATGAAGACATTTTTATACCATGTAAAGGCATATTATTTATACCAAGTACAGAAAATTGAAAAGCTTCAAAAGATTATATCAAGATTAATAATAATAACGCAAACAATAACAAACATCGTAACAACAAAGAAAAGAAGAAGCAGGAGGAAGAAGAGCAGTCACAGGTTCCTATTTTAGGCCAAGCACACTCCTAAGCATCAGAGCTAAAAAAAAAAAAAGGCAGAAAAATGTTAAGGTGACAAAGGGAAGAGCCCATGTTACCCAAAGCATTTCTTGCCTCACCAATTTCAAAGCAACTCCTAAGACAGCACCTCACAATCTGACTTTGTTATTGATTTAAAGTTAATATCAAATTAAAAGAATACTAAAATATATCGTCATATATAGAAGTATCCTGAAGCCAGAGAAAATTGTGCTTGATTTCGTACTATTTGGATTTTCCCTACCATCTTAATGCAGATAATTGTGAGTCTAGTTTGTGTTCATATTTTACTTGTCCACATGCAATCATACTAACTTTTTAAAAAGCAGAGCCTTCCCCCATATGAAAGTATTTGGAAAATATGTAGACTTTCAAAATGACAATATAGATGAGGCTGAGAAATTATTTTCTCATTTTTTTTGTTTTTTAAATACAGTAAAAAACGAATCTTTCAAATACAAAATATTTTTAAACATGAGAAACTTTCATGCTATTCCATCAAAGCTGTCTAATTCAAACAAATGCTCAATGACAATAGCAGAACTGACTGAGCAGCTGCTGGGTGTCAGTCACTGTACTAGGGGCTTTTAATACAGTGTTTTATTTAACAGTTTACAAAAACCATAAGAACTGGGTATTATTAATTCCTTCCTTACAAATGAAAAAAGCTGGAATTAAGACAGGATGAGTGAATTAGTCAAGGTCACACAAATACATCTTAAACCAGTTCTGGCTATTCTGCAGCCCAAGCTTCCAACCACCAACATTGTATTTTTCAAAATATTGTATAATTTCATAGTAATTAAAAAATGTTTACACTTATAAGAAAAAAATCAGTAAGACAATATTATTTTACATTATGACTGCATCTGCCTATGTTTTAGATATACTAGCAGTTTGTGGATATAAGGAATTAAAGTTATCTGATATAAAAATTATTTATTTTATGTTTTGCATTTTCTGTATTTAAATACACAACTGGGTCATGAAAAAAGACTATGTAAAAAAATACATGAAAGTGTCAAATTATTCAGTTTGATTCTTCTGTACTTCCTTTTGTTGTGGCCCCTAGGCAATGATGACTTTTTAAATCATTTTGTATAATTTGATTTGCAAACTGCTCAGTATCCCAGTTTGTCAAAATACTAGTCTGCTTGTCTAAGTTCTTTTCATTTTTATGTTCTTGTAAATATCTTTATTCTTATTAAAAGATACTCAAACATATCACTGTCTTTTAATGTTAAGCCAACTTTAGTATAAACATATTTTATATATAATGAGTATTATGTAAGATGGGAAACCCACAAATAATATTAAAAAACAGTTGATATAACTAACACAATATAGTTATAATAAATATCCATGTATAAAAGTAACATTCTAAACCTTAAATATTTTGAAATATTCTGGCTAAAGTATAGATAATTTAAAATAATATAGCTACTCTAAATGGCCCAATAAATTATACCAAATTAATTTTCATTAAATAAAGTCAATTAATCTAATAAACATCATTTTTTAAAATAAATATTTTCTTATTTATATATGGCATAATAATTTGTAAATCACTACAAATATATTTTGAATTTGGAAAATCAGATCATTTAGAGGCAAAAAATGATCCTGGGCATTTTCAAAATACCTGAGTTTATTTTATTAAATAAATAAAAGGCTCTTGAACAGGAGCATAACAGAATCAGATTAATATCTTTGATAGAGACACCTCAAACTTCAAGCCAGAAACAAATTAGAAGTGGATAGTAGAAAAGCTGTGGTAGTCTGGGCTCAGGTGGGCATGAAGAGAAAGAGGGCTATTCAACAGGTAGAATTAATATGACATGATGGTGCATTTTGCAGAGTGAGGATGGAAGTGCCAGGATCAACTCTTGATTGATTAATGTGCACAAATTTATTGATAAAGAAATTGAAGCGAAGACTTTTTGAGTGACCAGTGATATAAAGACAATGGCAGAATACCAGCAGTATCTTGAGTTTTGAACATGAGTGAAACATTAAAATGAAAGAATCAAAATAAGCTTTGGATCCATTAGTGTTGAGTTCAGAGGACAGAGCTGAGATGGAGATATGATTAGAGATAGTTGGTAGTTGAAGCAATGGCTTTGGATGAGGTCTTTATTAAGGAGACTCTACCAAGAAAACAGAAGTAGCCTAGAAAAAACTTTAGGAACTCGCTCACTTACAGACGAGGTAAGAGACAAGAAGTCAGTACAGGAGGTTGAAATGTGATTGTCAGAAAAGTCAAAGGAAAGCCCCAGATGATGTAGTACGTTGTTAGCCAAAGAAAGATAAATTATCAAGAAGAGAGTGGTGCCTTCTCAAACTTTTTAATACTGCCATTTTATCTACTCATATGAATGAGCAGTAACATTGTTTTTAATCCTATTATATTGCTATTTCTGTGGTTTAACTTCCTAATGAGATTATAGCATTCCTGAGGACAAAAGCAATATGTTTTAGGTGCTTAATAAATATAAAAAGGATTGAAATTACCAACACTATTTTTATCCTAGAAAAAAAGTGATACTTAATATTACAGCTTTACTTCCTTGAGGTCTTGGTGTCAGTTCTCTTATCAGAAAGGTCTCTGACCAGCAGTTTAATACCATTCCTCTCTCCTGGCTCTGTATCTGCCTTACTCAATACTTTTTTTTTTTCAAAAAAATTAACGCATTCATTCAACTGATCATTCACCTAACAAATATAGAGAGGTCCATAAGTCTGGAAAACAATGTATATTATGTTTTAACGAAGATATTTTTGTCACTATTTTCAGACGTAATAAATACCTTGCATCTTGATCTTCTCTCCTTTATCATATGGATTGTTTTAAATAAGTAAGGTGGTGATTTTTAAGGTGTGTGAATTTTGTGTCAACAAATATTTCTAAAAAGATACATAGTGCTGTAATAAACATACATGGGCATGTGTCTTTATAGTAGAAGCAGAAACCCAAACACCACACAGTCTCACTCATAAGTGGGAGCTGAACAATGAGAACACATGGACACAGGGAGGGGAACACCACACACCGTGGCCTGGAAGGGGAGGGAGGAGCATTAGGACAAATACCTAATTCATGTGGGGCTTAAAACCTAGATGACGGATTGATAGGTGCAGCAAACCACCATGGCACATGTATACCTATGTAACAAACCTGCATGTTCTGCACATGTATCCCAGGACTTAAAGTAAAAAAATAAAAATCGTTTATGAATCCCTGATTCATAAAATAAATATACTAGAAAAGGAAAATAACATATTCAGAAGTGTATACACCACACACACACCCCACACACATATGTAACTAAATAAACCAATGCAGATAATTATAAATTGTGACAAATTCTGTAAGAAGAAATTAGTAGTTGAAGATCTAAAATGAAAAAAACTTTATAGAATAATTTGAAATTGACTGGACTGGGAGGGCCTCTTGGCAGGTGACATTTGAACTGATCTGAATCATAAGGATAACTCAACCATGAAAAGTGCAAGGGAGAAAAATAGGCAGAAAGGGTTTGGTTTTCCTGAGATGCATAGAGAAGATTATGGCTGAAACATGGTGACCAAGGATAGACAGCTTAAGTATTCACTCTGAAAACTAGCAAAGTAGCCACACAATAACATGGCAGAACTATTGCTAAATATGATAAATTTCCTTGAAGAGTAAAGTATATATTACAGAAAAAGTAAAACTCATGTATAATTTTCTTACACATATTTAATGGTTTAATTAATATTGTTTTAATTTGTAAATTTCAGAAGAGTGACAAAATAAGTGGGTGAATGTATCCTACGATTTTTAGGGTTAGGGATCTCTCTATGCCTAAATCTGCCTAAAAGAGATATGAATTTACCTTGCAGTAAGAGTCAGGAGTCAGAATATTCAGTCTTTGAAAGCCACAAAAGTAATCCGGGTTTGATCATATAGCATACATATATGAGAATCAAGTGTCAAATGCTACTGACAGATCTAGTAAGAGAAAGACTGAAAAATGTTCTTTAGTGGCCTGAAAATTATCACTGACATTAGGAAGAGCAATTTCATCAATAATCCATAGACATTGAATGCATAATAATGTCGAATAAATGTAATCTAAATTAGAGCTGTTGGATGACAGAATTTTTAGCGTTAAGTGTCATTTCAGTTGGAACATAACATTTTATGCAATAGTTTTTATTTTGAAACAATTTAAAACTTACTAAAAAATTGCAAGAAGGATAAAAAGGCCACCAGTGTACCCTTCACCCAGAGACCTCCTACAACTTTTGTTACTGGTTTGATAATGTCCTTGTATTAGTCTGTTTTCACACTGCTGATAAATACATATTCATGATTGAGCAATTTACAAAAGAAAGAGGTTTAATGGACTTACAGTTCCATGTGGCTGGGGAAGCCTCACAATCATGGTGCAAGGCAAGGAGGAGCAAGTTCCATCTTACATGGATGGTGGCAGGCAAAGAGAGAGAACTTGTGCAGGGAAACTCCCATTTTTAAAACCATCAGATCTCATGAGACTTATTCACTATCATGAGAACAGCATGAGAAAGACTCACGCTCAAGATTCAATTACCTCCAACCAGATTCCTCCCATGACACGTGTGAATTGTGGGAGTTACAATTCAAAATGAGAGTTGGATGGGGACAGAGCGAAACCATATCATTCCTCCTCTGGCCCCTTCCAAATCTCAAGACATCACATTTCAAAACCAATCATGCCTTCCCAACCATCCCCCAAAGTCTTACCTTTCAGCATTAACTCAAAAGTCCATAGTCCGACGTCTCATCTGAGACAAGGCAAGTCCTTTCTGCTTAAGAGCCTGTAAAATCAAAAGCAAGTTTGTTACTTCCTAGAAACAATGGGCGTACAGGCATTGGGTTAGTAGAGCTGTTCCAAATGAGAGAAACTGGTCAAAACAAAGGGGCTAAAGTCCCCATGCAAGTCCAAAATCCAGCAAGGCTGTCAAATCTTAAAGCTCCAAAATGTTTCCTTTGGCTTCATGTCTCATATCCAGGTATGCAGATGTAAGAGGTGGGCTCCCGTGGCCTTGGGCAGCTCTGCCCCCGTGACTTTGCAAGGTATAGCCCCCTTCCTGGCCGCTTTCAAGAGCTGGTGTTGAGTCTGTGGCCTTTCCAGGCACACAGTATAAGCTGTAGTTGGATCTACCATTCTGGGGTCTGGAGGACGGTGTCCCTCCTCTCACAGCTCCACTAGGCAGTGCCCCAGTAGAGACTCCTTGTGGGGCCTCTGACCCCACATTTCCCTTCTGAACTGCCGTAGCAGAGGTTCTTCATGAGGGTCCCACCTCTGCAGCAAACTTCTGCCTGCGCATCCATGCATTTCCACACATCCTCTGAAATCCAGGTGGAGATTCCCAAACCTCAGTTATTGACTCATGTACACCCACAGGCTCAATACTACATGGAAGCTGCCAAGACTTGGGGCTTCTGTTCTCTAAAGCAACAGTCCAAGCTGTATCTTGTCCCCTTTTAGTCACAGCTGAAGAGGCTGGGACACAGGGCACCAAGTCCCCTAGACTGCACATAGCAGAGGGACCCCGAGCCTGAACCATGAAATGATTGTTTCCTCCCTAAACCTCCAGACCTGTGATGGGAGGGGCTGCCAAGAAGTTCTCCGACATGCCCTGGAGACATTTTCCGCATTGTCTTGATGATTAACATTTGGATCCTCGTTACTTATACAGATTTCTGTAGCAGGCTTGAGTGTCTCCTAAGAAAATTGGATTTTCTTTTCTATCACATTGTCAGGTTGTAAATTTTCCAAACTTTTATGCTCTGTTTCCATTTAAAAACTGAATGCCTTTAACAGCACGCAATCACCCCTCGAATGCTTTTCTGCTTAGAAATTGCTTCAGCCAGATACCCTAAATCATCTATCTGAAGTTCAAAGTTTCACAAATCTCTAGGGCAGGGGCAAAATGCCACCAGTCTCTTTGCTAAAACATAGCAACAGTCACCTTTGCTCCAGTTCCCAACGAGTTCCTCATCTCCATCTGAGACCACCTCAGCCTGGATTTCATTGTCCATATCATTATCAGCATTTTGGTCACAGCCATTCAACAAGTCTCTAGGGAGTTCCAAACTTACCCACATTTTCCTGTCTTCTTCTGAGCCCTCCAATCTGTTCCAACCTCTGCCTGTCACCAGTTCCAAAGCTGCTTCCACATTTTCAGGACTCTTTTCAGCAGCACCGCACTCCACTTGTACCGATGTTCTGTATTAGTCTGTTTTCATGCTGCTTATAAAAACATACCTGAGACTGGGCAATTTACAAAAGAAAGAGGTGTAATGTACTTACAGTTCCTTGTGGCTGGGGAAGTCTCACAATCATGGTGGAAGGCAAGAAGGAGCAAGTCACATCTTACATGGGTGGTGGCAGGCAAGAGAGAGAACTTGCGCAGGGAAACTCCCATTTTTAAAACCATCAGATCTTGTGAGACTTGTTCACCATCATGAGAGTAGCACAGGAAAGACCCACCCCCATGACTCAATTACCTCCCACTGGGTTTGTCCCATGACACATGGAAATTGTGAGAGTTACAGTTCAAGGTGAGAGCTGGGTGGGGACACAGCCAAACCATATCAGTCCTTTACAACAAAAGGACCCACTCTGGGATCACATGTCACACCCTGTTTTTCTGGCTCTCCATCTCTGACAATCATAAACATCTCTCACTTTAGTCATTTCTTCACTTTCACAACTTTCTCATCTTTCTCATTCTTGAATATTCTATCCCAGTCATTTGTCAGTTGTCCTGAAATTGGATTGGTTTGATGTTTCTTTGATATTATTCCCAGCCTTGTATTTTTGACAGATGTCTTACACACCATGCTTTATTCTTCTCATTGAATCTCATCAGGTGGCCCCCAGTGTCAACTGGTCCTGTTACTCATGGTAATAACATTGATCACTTGATTATAAAGGGATCTGCCTGGTTTTTCCAATGTAAAGTGACTACTCTCCCCTTTGAAATTAGTAAACATATATTTGTAATGTTGGGGTACATAGTAGGTGTATATATTTATGAGGTACATAAGAGGTTTTGATAAAAGCATTCAATCATGGGGACTGGGGTATCCATCTCAAGCATTTATCCTTTGAGTTACAAACAATCCAATTACATTATTTAAGTTATTTTAAAATATACAATTATTATTGACTATATTTACCCTATTGTGCTATCATATAGTAGGCCTCATTCATTAGATGGGGGTGGTTTATGAGTATTTTTTTTAAAAAAATACATATTTTTAAGGAAATAGTTTGAGGCTATGTTCTGCTTCCAACTTTCACCCACTTATTTGAGCACCTATTGATATGCCTTGCCTGAATTAATTATTAATATGATGGTTTCCAAATGGTGACTTTCTTCTTTCTACATTCCTGTTACATGTATTACTTAGCATAGTGCTATTGGAGGAGCTTTCTATTTACCCTATGTATTGATTCATTTCTAGACAGGCAGACTCTTGGATTCCTATTTTATTCAGTAGGATATGATCTATAGCTTCCTTTTTTTTCCTCCTCCCTTTTTTATTTTGATATTCAAAGTCTCTTTTTGATACTCAAATTATTTATTTTGTACACAAATTGTCCTTAATTTGGGGAGCAGAAGCCATTTCAGGCTGGCTCCTGTGTCATTCTGACATGGCCCCATCATTCTTTGGGCACTTCTTTACTTACTGGTGCAGCAAAATGTTCCAGACTCTTATTGTACTTTCCGTAACACAGTTTAGAATCAGTCATTTCTCCAAGGAGTCTTGGTTTTGCCCAGCGTAGAAACCAGGATCTGGGAAACAGGACTATTCATTGCTTTGAGAGGGACCCTGTTCATAGACTGTTCGCAATGGATGATAGGAACCATCTGTATATTGACCAAATATACAATTTCATTCATATTTATTTCTGTATCTATCTACATATAGCGAAAACCACAAATTTATACTAATTGATTAAATTCTAATGCAAACCCACCGGGTTCATTCGGTCTTTCTTTCTTTCTTTTTTGAGACAGTCTCATCTGTCACCCAGGCTGGAGTGCAATGGCACAATCTTGGCTCGCTGCAACCTCCACCTCCCAAGTTCGAGCATTTCTCCTGCCTCAGTCTCCCGAGTAGCTGGGATTACAGGTGCATGCAACCACACCCAGCTAATTTTTTGTGTCTTTAGTAGAGATGGAGTTTCACCATGTTGGCCAGACTGGTCTCAAACTCCTAGCCTTGTGACCTGCCTGCCTCAGCCTCCCAAAGTGCTGGGATTACAGGCATGAACATTCTGTCTTTCTTATGCTTCATATTTGTACCTTCTTTCTTTGACATTGAGAATTTGGCTCTCACTGTCTTCCATGTATTTATTTATTTGCTCCATCATGCTGTACTATAACCCATCTCCCAGCCACGTGGGGTGGAGACCGTGTGTGGATGTCCTCTGTGCACAGGTCCTGGACACCACGAGACTCTCTTCCACTGAACCACTCTATCTTCCTGCCTGCTTGGACCCTAGTTTTTTTTGAGGCTGTTTTCCTGCCCCTGCTCAATGGGTTTTTGACTAAGTTATTCCGGAAGGTTGAGTAAACAGTAGAGATTAGGAGACATTTTGTGCAGTCTGCCAAGATCAAATTGAAAGACAGTAGGTGGTTTTAAACATCCTTAAAGCATTCCACCAGCCTCCCTTGGACCTCCCAACCTTCCCAACTTTAAAATAAGCAGAGAGAAGCTTTATATGCACTTGGTTTTAAACATGTAATATTTTCAACCTTGTTGTCTACTGTTTGCTTTTTCCATCCCATCAGATGAACATTATAACTTACAACAATTTAGGTTGCCGTTTTAATGTCAAAACAAATATCAGCAAGTTTTTCACTGATGTATTTCTGAATTAAAATTTTAAAACCTTGAAAATGCATGTGTTTTCTTTGTCAGCAAGAATAGCAATGTACTGAGTGGACTTCAAATCAAGTATGAAGTTTTTATATGCAAGTCTTGAAACAGAAATTTCAGACATGCCAGTAAAGTGATATAATTACAATGTTCCTGTAAAGAAGGAAGGTTTCTAGTACAGGGAAAGTAAGATGCAATTGAGATTGACAAGATTATAATTCACTGTGGGTGTTGTAACACATTGTCAGATTGTAGAAACCAGTTACAATAACCCATGTGTAGACATTGTATTTTTTATTCCAAATTCATAGAAATTTAAAGATATAACAAAAACATGCCAAAAATTTGCCTTTATTCTATATTATCTTTTTACTAACTTGACAATTTTTTGTTACGTTCACTTTAGTTCAATGAATAGTTTACAGCTATTCATTTCTGACCCTCGAAATGTCAGCTGCAAATTTATATTACCAAAAACTCCCACTATTAATCTTCTAAGTATGTTAAATCCTGAGCTTTGCAGTAGTCACTGAAGGCATCACAGACACGAACACACTAGTATTTTTACTGAAATTTTATTTGTTCATAAAGGGAACAAACACAGAAAATAAATAATAGGTTCTCTTCTGTTTCCAAGGGAGTTAAAGCAGCAGGAGGTTCAGTATCAGAGATCCAACATCTCTAACTCATTGTTGACTAAGGGAACTGTCAATATTCCACCAGTTACATAATGTTTTGCAGGTGTGAGTAATCTTCAAGTTCTAAATATTCAAGCCTATTTGAGAAAATAATAGCGGGATGTGTTTGTTACACTTTGTATTAGTTATATATTGCTGCGTAGTGCATTGCCTCAAAACTCAGTGGCTCGATATAGTAATAATTTATTATCTCTTCTTTTCCATAAGAGGCCAGTAATTTAGGAGCAGCTTGGCTGGGCAGTTCTGACTTGATATTTCTTGTGAGGCTGCAAATACATGTTTCCTAGAGCCACAATCAGCTGATGACTTGACTAGGGTTAGAGGCTCCTCTTCAAGATGGCAGACTCACATGACTAGCAAGCTGCTGTTGGCACTTGGTAAGAGACTTTAGTTCTCCTCCTAGGTGCTCTCCATCTCACTACTTGAGGGTTTCCATGGCTTTTAGGCTGGCTTCCCTGGAGTAAGGGATCAAAAGACCAAGGTGCAGCCCCTAATGCCTTCATACTTAACCTCGGAAATCATATCACCTTGTTACTACCACCACATTCCATGTGTCACATGGAGCAGCACTGATTGTGTGGAGGAAACTATACAGGCCATAAATATTAGGAGGTATTTAAAATAACATAATGCGAAGACTTATGGACATCTTGGAGACTGATTGCCAGTGTTCACCCTATCGCCGACAGAGATTCATATCTTCTTCCACAAATGAAGTACACCCAACCTCCTCTAAAAGCCATCCAAAGTCTTATTCCACTGGGCCATCTGCTCAAACTCCAGGACCTCATCGTCTAAGTCAAGTCAATCTAAAATGAATCTCAGAGAGTTCCAAGAGAAAATGAAGCTGTTTAGGTATAGTCACTCGAGTATCACTTCCCAAGTACAGTTGTCAATCTTAAGACCTATGAGCAAGTTTTGTGCCACCCTCACACTACATATACAATGGTAGATGATGCACAGAGAAACCAAACTAGACTCTCTGGTTCAAAAATGGAGAAAATGAGAGAGACAAAGAAGTCAGTGTTCCACAGCAGTTTTGCAATCCAGTCAGGCACATGTTGGTCATTCTTGATTAGGACTCAGTCATGCTATTTTCTGGAAATGATTCTCCATGGCTCTTGGCTGTGTCCTCTGTGTTAGTTCTGCCACTCTACATCATCCTTTTTTATATATATAGAAGGTTGTCTATGTTTACAGCTGCATAGCCTCTTCACCATAAAGTTTGGAGGTTGAAGGCCTTTTTCTATTTTGTCCCACCTCTGTTCCTTTCAGTACAAGCTGGTGGTGTTACCTCCAATAGAGTTATCTTAAAAATGAATGCACTTTGGGAGGCCGAGGTGGGCAGATCACGAGGTCAGGAGATCCAGACCATCCTGGCTAACACAGTGAAACCCCATCTCTACTAAAAGTACAAAAAATTAGCCGGGCGTGGCGGGGGACGCCTGCAGTTCCAGCTACTCGGGAGGCTGAGGCAGGAGAATGGCGTGAACCCGGGAGGGGGAGCTTGCTGTGAGCCGAGATTGCGCCACTGCACTCCAGCCTGGGCGACAGAGCAAGACTCTGTCTCAAAAAAAAAAAAAAATGAATGGACTTTATATGAATTTTATTCAGGTTTACTCCACTTCATAAAAGGCACATCCACAATTATATAAAGATAAGCTCCCCCTGACCCCTTGAGCTTCTGTAGATCTACAGAAGGAAAATGCTCTTAGATAATTAGAATCCCTATTGTTTAATTGAAAAGACCTGTAAGGCATAAAAATAAGCTGTTTAGAGGGTCTTCTGTCTCATGGAGTGTCCCTCTGAGGAATACCTAATAATTTTCTCAGGTCTTTATGTAGACTTTGTAATCACACTTCCTTGTCATCTCTAGATCACGTTTCCTGGAATTTGATCTTTGCTTAGAAATGTGATTTCTTCATGTTTGCATTGTTCACCATCTGGAGAGACTGGAATTGAAAGAGCATTTTACTTTAAAATTCAGTAATGCCTGGCTTCTTCATTCGTAATAGTTCTTCTTTAGCTTCTTCTCTCCCATTTTTTTTTTTCTTTTACTACAAACATAAGATGCCAGGCGGTTCCTTCAATACTTTACCTGGAAATATCCTTAGCTAGATTATACAATTTCATTTAAGTATATCTTTTTATTTTCCATATTATCACAAGCAACAAAGTTGCTAAACTTTCCACCGGAACACAGCAAAGATCTAATTTTCTCTCATTTCCGCTAACACTTTCCTCACCTTCCTTTAAGTCATTACGGCTCCTCAAGAGCCATCAAGCTTCTTTTAAGGCCTGTCCCACTAACTTGCATATTCCGTTCCCTAAATCACAGCCACATTTTTAGGTTTCTGTTATAATTCTCTGCCAATATTAAATTCTTTTTTTTTTTTTTTTTTGGCTCTAAAGTATTCTATTTTATTTTATTTTCAATTTTTATTTCCATAAGTTTTAGGGGAAACAGGTGGTATTTGGCTACATGAGTAAGTTCTTTAGTGGTGATTCATGAGATTTTGGTATACCTTAGCGGTATACAATGAACCCAATTCGTAGTCTTTTATTCTTCACCCCCTCCCACTCTTCCACCCTGAGTCCACAAAGTCCACTGTATCATTTTTATGCCTTTGCATTCTCATAGCTTAGCTCCCACTTATTAGTGAGAACGTACGATGTTTGGTTTTCTATTCCTGAGTTACCTCACTTAGAATAATAGTCTCCAGTCCCATCTGGGTTGCTGTGAATGCCATTAATTCATTTAATTTTATGGCTGAGTAGTATTCCATTGCGTGTATATATATTAAAAAACACATGTTTATAGCAGCACAATTCACAATTGCAAAAATATGGAACCAGCTCAAATGCTCATCAATCAACGAGCGGATAAACTATGGTATATATACAGTGGAATACTACTCAGCCATAAAAAGGAGTGAATTAATGGCATTCACAGCAACCTGGATGGCATATCCAAACATCAAATTCTTTATTTGATATCTATTGTTGCATAACATATCACCTTAGAATTAATTTCCAACCCTGATGAATATTCATTACCTCTCCTGGGCCCCTCCAGAAGACTGTGTATGATGACATGGTGATTGACTTTCCACAAATTAAGCAATCTCAGAGACCAAGTTGCAGAGTTTTCTATTGTTCACAGAAGTCAGGCCTAACTGGTTATAGACGGGGACAAAAAAAGGGTGTGAAATCAGGAGCCAAAGATTAATGATGTCCATCTTGGAATATTTAAAGATAATGTATGGAAAGAAAAAACTTAATGAATATGCAGTATTTTGTCCTATAATTATCTTCTCCTAGAATACATCTCCTATTGGAAAATAAAAGGACCTAACAACTTCACACTTCAAAATTACCACGATCAAACAGAATATTGTTATAAGTGACTGATGACGTCTTGTTTTACAATTTTAATTCTACCCAATTTGTAGTAATCGGTATTTATGCAACCGCTGTGCTTCAGAGTGGCTTTTATTTTCACAGATACATCCTTTCATTTTGAAACCTTTCAAAGAGAGTATGGATATGGTGAGACTCCCAGTTATTAAGAAAAAAAAAATAGAAATGAGAGTCTTCTTAAGAGTGGTCAGTAAGTTACAACTGGATGTTTTCTCTCTGCTAAGTTTAGACATTACAGTCTATTCAATTTTATCTTGATTAAACAATTGAAAATCATGTGTGTGCATGCAACTGGTCTAAACAGATAATTTATCTAATATTAGCATTTTTCCGAAGGGACTAAGTCAATGCAAATGAAAAAAATGTGGTTGACTAGAAAATACACACACACACACACACACACACACACACACACGAGCCATATATTAACATTAAAATAGAGTCCCATATGGATTTTTTTAGGTCAAGAAGTTCATTCAAATACAGTCTTATTTTTATACAATACTGTGTTAATAGAAAATAAAATATACCTTTGTGATTAATCCTTAAAGGAGATTCAAATGACAGTTATTGGACTTTAAATATTGTAATCCATTAACGAAGAGAGAAAGAAGTTTTCTGCTATCCTAAAATACTATCCTTAGTATCCTTAGTCAAAAAGAATAGGATTTATTTATTTTTTTATTTATTTTTTGGAAACTGAGTCTCCATCGCCCAGGCTGGAGTGCAGTGGCGTGATCTCGGCTCACTGCCAGCTCTGCCTCCCGGGTTCCCGCCATTCTCCTGCTTCAGCCTCCCGAGTAGCTGGGACCACAGGCGCCACCACCACGCCCGGCTAATTTTTTGTATTTTTAAGAGACGGGATTTCACCATGTTAGCCAGGATTGTCTTGATCTCCTGACCTCGTGATCCGCCCACCTCGGCCTCCCAAAGTGCTGGGATTAGAGGCGTGAGCCACCCCGCCCGGCCAGATATTTTTAAAATATCACTTAACAGTTGATACGGTTTGGTAGTATCCTCACCCTAATCTCATCTTGAATTGTAGTTCCCGTAATCCCCGTATGTCATGGGAGAGACCCTCTGGGAGGTAATTCTATCATTTCATAATAGTGAGTGGGTTCTCACGAGATCCGATGGTTTTATAGTCTTTTCCCCACTTTGCCTGACACTTCTCCTTGCTGCTGCCCTGTGAAGAAGGACATACTTGCTTTCCCTTCTATCATGATTATAAATTTCCTGAGCCCTCCCGAGATATTCTCAACTGTGAGTCAATTAAACCTCTTTTCTTTATAAATTAGCCAGTCTTGGCGTGTCTTTGTTAACAACATGAGAACAGACTAATATAATGGCCAATTTTTGTTTTCATTGAAAATTCACTTTTATCCATTTAATGGAACATTTGGTTCCAACCCATTTTATATAAATTGTTTATTGTTATAGATATAATATTAGATGAAGTGAATGTGTCAATAACTTCAGATTTGCAAGCAGACAAATTAATACAGTTTAAATTTGCCCAGTAGGCAGATTTGGTATGGTGAACCATATGAAAAGTAGAAACTCTGGGGACTTTCTTTAGATACTTAAAGGGATTGAAAAAATATCATTCTCTTATGGCCTACAAATTTTCCATCCATAATGCATGTTTCTACCCAATTATGCGTGTTTCTCTTAAAAAGATACAATAGTAATTGATTGGTGGTGATCTCTTAAAGTTATTTAGCAATAAACTCTTAATGTCTGATTTCAAGGTTGGTGTATGCATTCTAGTTCTTCATAGAATCAACAGTATTTACTGTGTGCGTGTGTGTGTGTGTGTGTGTTTGTGTGTGTGTGTGTTTGTGTGCGTGTGTGTGTGTGTTTACTCTTACTTGCTCTTTTAATTTTAGTTCCATCTGTTATTATTTACTAGTATTTATACTATATTATGATCTAGTATTTATACCATATTAGATAGCTTGTAGATGTATGTTCAAAGCCGGGTGGCCGACCCTTATGCCTAAATTTATTTCCTTCTCATGTTCCCTTAGATTTTATAAATTTAAAAAACAGCATCTGTAATGCAAATATGTCTTTGTAATGAGTTACACACTGATCTGCTTTATTTCGTAATAGTAAGTTTGGCTTATTTGACATCTGAATAACAGGTAATAGGGAATTAAGAAAATAGAAATAAGTGTCAAAGAAACAAGAAGACAGTTAGATAGCTGCGAAAGTTCTAAAGTTTTGTATCCTGATCTCTGAGGCCTGTCTCAGCAGAGAAAGAATAACAGTGAGTCTTTGACAGCAGAGGGACAGAAAGATGTGACAGTGAGAAAGATGATGTCGAAAGAGAAAATTTGAGTGACAGTAGACCCCAGAGGCAAACACTGACCTGGTAACCCATTACAATTCAACCCTGACTTCTTCCTCTGTAATAATCTCACTTTCTCAAAAAACTTCCTTTTTCTACACTGAATATAACATCAGCAAGGATCAAAGAAACAGTAGTTGGATGTGATGGCTGTGGCCAGGTAAAATACCCACAAGAATTTTAGTGAAGCATACTGTACACCAGATTTACATTCCCATTTCTTCTGTTTCACAGGTTTTCTGAACCAGATGAATAACTCAAGTCACTCTGTTCTTCAGCCCTCATTCCAAGGATGCATGCAGCTCATTCAAGTGGATGATCAACTTGTAAATTTATACGAAGTGGCACAAAGGAAGCCGGGAAGTTTTGCAAATGTCAGCATTGACATGTGTGCGATCATAGACAGGTAAATGATGTTTCCATCCTACCTCACATTGTCCGTACTTTCCAAATCTATGTTTCTGTTGTGAGACCAGGGAAACATCCAAAAGGAAAAATAAATATTAAAGAAAAGCAGGTAAAACGGAAATTACCATTCAAAGTATGTATTGTATGTTTGTGATATTAGCAGTGTTTATGTTTATGTTTTTATTTTTTATATATATATATACACACACACACACACACACACACACACACACACACTGTGGTGTTGCATATATAACACACTGTGGTGTTGCATATATAACACACTGTGGTGTTGCATTTGTTCAACAGGCTCCAATCAGGGAATCTTAGCCTTCAACTAGTAGTTTTGCAAGCAACAGCAGTGTGGTAGAGAAATTCTGACAGTTTATTTTTAGTTTTGCTTTCTGTGTCTACAAGCAGAAATGTGCCTTCTCTTTCTGTCTCAATCATGACTTGGCCTCAGCATGTCCTTCCAAAACCCGCTTCTGAAAGAAAAGGAATATTACAAAAGTGTCAGTGGGCAACATGGGTATTTTGAAGCAGAATATTTAGAGTAACTGGTCCAGCTTTCAAAATACACATATTAAAATATGACAAAATCAAATCTTTATTGGTTTTGCAAATCTGGGGAGAAATTTTTAATAAAAAACTTTAATTGTATTCTCACACAGTGGAAAGATGCAACTTTTATGTGAAATATTATGATTATACAGCATACACGACCTTAACATACTTAGAGATAGTGCCTCTCATTCTACTATGAACAAGTTTCATTTTGAGATGCTTTGTCTGTAAACGAACTATGTATGATTTGAAGTTAACCTAGTGAATTTATATGATTTTCTAAGATATATTTCAATCTTTTGAGGAAGAACTGTCTTATTCTAAAAGATCATTTTATTAATTTTGTGTTTACGGAAGATAAAAGTTCTTTAAATTTTTTTAAAATTTTGAAATAAGGTATTAATCCTATCTCAGTCTACCCACAACACAATGTAGACCATAAGTCTTTAACAAATTTATTTTATTCAAGAAGAAATATTTTAAGAAGTCACTCAATAATGAATTTTACAAACATAAAAAATAATCTATTTTGAAGTAAGTTTGCTTTCATATAATCTGAATAAGATGGCATTCATGTAAGTTACAGTTTGTGGTGGCTGTAAGATACAACTTTTATAAAGCCTTCTCATGTTTGTAATAATACTTTCTGACATAGTATACTGCTTATTTCTATTCATGTATGCAAGTACTGATCTTAGTAGCCTAAACAGTTTATATTTAAATAGAAAAGTGAACAGTTTTAATATACTCCTAATTATTGAGCCATTAATAATGTATCAGCTATTATTTCTGCCTAGAGCAAGTGGCAGCAATAATCAGAAAAGCTGAGATGAATGTTTTAAAGAACATTTGTTCTAATTTTAGATAATTATCTACATATTATAATTGTTTTATACAGAAAAATATATTTTCTTCATAATAGTTATGGATTTTTTTTAGAATCTGCTCTTTTTTTCAGGTCAGTAACTGTAATGATACAATAATTTTATTACCTCTTTCAGCTTAGTAAATGGGCTAGGTAACACGTTGCTGTTTCTCTCTAAACATCGTGTTTCTAGGCATTGTATAGAAATTGTTGGCTACTAAAGAAGGAAGGTTGATATGTTGAGATATTAATGTTTGACTCTAATAGAGACAGGAGTTAAATTGGTCCCAAAAGAATGAATGGGATTTTGGTAAATGAAGAAAACGGAAGGTGATACTCTTGGTTGGGAGACCAACACGAGGGAAGGTACAGAAAAGAGAATACAAATTGCAATTTTTCACAGATACAAGATACACAAAATATTTTTTTTTTTTGCCAAAATGGGTCAGGCCCAATATTCATCTTGCCAAGTTTCCTGCAGCTAAAAGAACAAAGTTCACACCTTTCTTATTGTTTATTCTTTAGGATGACAAATGAAAAGATTAGCTGCAGAAAAGTAGTCACCGGTGACACATCTCCAGGAATTTTCTAAACCCATTATGGAACCTATTTTTAGCTTATACTGTTTTTTTTTAAGGCAACAACATCTGTACATTAAATACCAACGTGTGAAACAGCAGATTCCTTTAGTCACCTAAAATGTTCCCAGTTCAAAATCTTAAGCGTGAAGTGTTGTACATTCATAGGTATGAGACAGGACTATTTTACTTAAACCACTGAAGAGTGTGTTGATGATATCACCCTTAATCTGTGTCTTTCCAGGTGAAAGTGCCAGTGGTTTTAGTCTGTCCTCATTGAGCAGTGATGTATCCAGATAACCCTTTGACGATACACCCCTAGCACATCTCTGCTTCTTTCTCCTCACTAAGATTTTGCAACTGCCCCGTATCTACAACTTTCTTTTCAGATTACCCAAATTCTCCCAAAGGAAGCCTACACTGGCTCTTTCTTTTCTCCTTCCCAGTTCCAGCTTGATCGATTTGAGAGTTATTTTTGAGAGGGGGGGGGGAAAGGGTATAAATGAGAACGTAAGGTAAAATTAAAAAAAGAGCTACACAAGCCTGACTTTTCTAAAACATTTGGAGATAATAGCCACAGCTGCAATGATTTGATGAGTAGAACTTAGGGAAACAGTTGGGGGAATATTTGTCTGAAGGAGCTTTTCTGTGTGTTGTATTGGAATACCCTATGATTTGAAGTTTATTTTTTCTGATTTGTATGTAGATTTGCATGTGGCTTATTTTGTTCACGTGCTTATTTTCTGAACACAGCTTTGATTCAAGGAAAGAGCAAGCATGCCAAGCTACAGAATTATGCATTCAGTATTTATTTTCTGAGTGCATGCTAGATGTCAAGCTATTCTAGGCACTTGGAATACATCCTTGAACAGGACATATAAAGATTATTGAAAATTCTAAGCTCACATGGTGGGGGAAGGGGAGGAAGGAGAGATGACACACTATAATTAAAAGGTAAATAATCTAGCAAGTGAGAAGGAATAAATTTTATGGGTAAAAATACTAGAACAAAACAAGGAAGGCTGGCATGTCAGTAGATCAAGGTGTTGAGTTGTAGTTTAAATAGGTTGATCAGGATAAGCCTCCATTGAAAAGATAATATTAGTGCAAGACTTGAAAGAGGTAACTGAATGTACTAACACAGGGAAAGAATGTTTGACCCAGAGAGCACAGGCAACCAAAGAGGCATTTGCATGATCCAAGATCAGTATGGAAGCCAGGGTGGCAAGTTCAGGAGGTCAAGAATAGTTGAAGGAATAGAGGCCGGAACAAGCCCTCCTGACTTGTAGGTTATTGTAAGTTTTTATTTTGTAGGAATACAGGAGTCATTTGCAGCATTCTAAATAGAGCAACATGATGTACTCACGTCTTAAAAGGATGAATCTGGGCTGTAGGAGCAAGAAAGCTCCTACAGGAGGCTAACTAAAATTATGCCATTATAATCCAGGTGAGAGACGCTTGTAGCCTAGACCAGGGTGCTAGCACAAGAAGTAGTGAGATGTGGCCAATTCTGAATGCATTTTGGAGGCAGAGTCAGTAGGGTTTCCTTACAAATTAGATGTGGGGTGTGAAAAATAGAGAAAATAGGAATAAATCCAAATGATTTGCTAAGAACAGCAGGAAGAAAGGAGATGCTATCTCTTCAGATTGGGAAGGCTAGTTGGAGAGAAAATTAGTCAAGGGGGCTAAAGAAAACAGAAGTCAGAAATTCAAGGTTGAACATGAGTTGAAATGTCTACTGGACTTCTAAGTAGAAATGTCAAGAAGATAGTTGGATATATGCATGTAACAAGCCTGTGTCTGCAGGTTACAGAATTAACCTTTGTGCTTGACAGAATCCCTTTTGTTTAACTATTGAGGGTCTTTGGTATCTTTAGTTACATTTTATAAGCAGTCATAGAACTGGAAGGGGAGGTGGTAGATAATGGGCAGGAAGTGGTCTGTAACAATGGAAGCTGCTAGCTTGGGCCCCTCAGTGATATCCTGCTCTTACAGAGGAGGGTTGTCAGCAAACATTCAGTTACTGAAACATTCTTTGAGAAAGGTAAAATACCCAGAGATAACATTTTTTTTTTCTCCTTGCGTTGTTACTCTCTTTTACTCATTCCTAGGACCCTTGCATGATTGACTGCTTGTGGCAAACATCTTAAGATGCCTGACTCAACTCTTATTCTCAATCTTTTTCTCTCCAGCCTCTTTCCAGGTGTGAAAACCTGAGAGCTCAAACCTTCAGAAACACTCCTTTAGCCAGAGTTAGGTCCATTCACTTCTTCCCTCAAGAGAGAATCACGAGGAGAACCATAGGGTCTTTCAAAGTTGGGGAGGGGGGTGATTGGGGAGGGATGGACATTGTGGGAGAGTCAGGGAGGGTATTAGGAGATTGAGTGAGTCAGTCTTTGCAGGTAGTGGTCAGAATTCCTAAACTCGGAGACTTGCTACAACAGACATCGGCCTCAGAACTTGTGAATTGGTGTAGAATTACTGTTTGATTTGTTTTTCTTAGTTGTAGCCAGGACACATGGTTAGGAAGAAGCTGATGTTAACATATTTTGAGCTTAATTAGGTGGTGATCATGCTTGATTTGACAATTTTTTTGTGTGTTTTGTGAGTAATAGTGAAGTCCATTTTGCAATTGTGGTTTCTATTTCAGTCCTAAGAGCACTCTTCACAGCCCAGCTGCCAGAGGAAAGTTTTTTGCTTTATGCTAGGCGGAAGCAGAGATGAGACACAGTCCTGGCTGCTAAGAGCTAAGCAGAAGTCAGCTGTGGTGTTCTTGGGAAAGCTTTTGTTCTCCTGATACAGTTGCCCCTCTTGCTCTCCACCATTCTTGGTTAAATGTAGACCTGATGTCTAGAGCTGAAGAGTCAAGAAAACCATAGATCAAGCAGCCCCTGATACCAATTTGTATGTGAAAAATATCAACTATCATTTATCTAAGTAATTATGAGTTAAGTTTTATTTTTCTTGGAGCCAAAAACACCTGCCCTTTCCCTAGTCCGCACTGCTAAAATTAACCAGTACCATCATTTTACCAGAATACAGAAGAACAAATTCTCAAATACGGAAATGACTTTGAAAAAAAAGATAATACTTTTTGGAGTGTATTAAGTTGCATTTTAGTGATGTCCCCTAGAGACTGAAATTTGGGGACTAAATAGCTGTTTAGAGGCCAAAGCAAATTCATATTGTTAAAGTCAGCACTAGTAAAAAGTGACTCATTAGAATTAGAATCTTCCCTGTTCTTTCCTGTCTACCTCCATTGAAAATATATTAACAAATACATTTAGAAACAAAATCAGTAAACATCCCAGATAACACAGACAGCAGAAAAGGAAATGCAAATGGCCCAACTTAAACATAGCCTACAAAATTACCACTTGAGAAATTATGAATAGACTAGATCCTATTGCAGAGTTAGCAATTAAGTCTTCATTATATTTTTGGATGAAGTACATAATCACAGACCCAGTTTTTTTTTTTTTTTAATTCAATGTTTTCTTTTCAAGAATATCCAGTTTGATTTTTTTTTCTTTCAAAGAAAAGAATAAGTAAATAAATTTTCATAAGAACGTTGAATGAGGATTAGGTAGATACATGAAAAATATCTCAAAACTAAATTGACTCTGTTGGAAAGGTGAATGAAAGCAGGGTCAAGAAGGATGATACGGTTTGGCTGTGTATCCCCACCCAAATCTCAAGTTGATTTGCAATTGCCGTGTATCAGTGAAGGGGACTGGTGGGAGGTGATTGGATCATGGGGGTGGATTTCACCCTTACTGTTCTCATGATGGTCAGTGAGTTCTCATGAGATCTGATAGTTTAAAAGTATGGCACTTTCCTCCTTCACTCACTCTCCTGCTGGCATGTAAGACATGCCTTGCTTCCCCTTTGCCTTCTGCCATGATTGTAAGTTTCCTAAAGCCTCTCCAGCTGTGTGGGGCTGTGAGTCAATTAAACCTCTTTTCTTTATGAATTACCCAGTCTCAAGCAGTTCTTTACAGCTATGTGAAAATGGACCAAAACATAAGAGGTCATGAGTTTCTATAAAAGCAGGCTTAAAATCTGGATTCATAACTTAGATGAAGAAAACATGTAACATTTATCATTTTCTAAAATTTGTCTTCATTCGCTAATTTCCTATTTCTAGGCAGTAGCAGAAAAGATAAATACTTGAACACATACATTTTGGTACTGTAATCACTCCTCCTTTCTGTGTATATTCAGTCAACATGGAAGTTGATCTCAGTCAAAGGTAAACTTCCTTTTGTGGTTGTACTACCATTTCAAGAGTTCTCCTAGATGCCCTAGCGTGGCTTGGGTCAGAGTTAGCTTATGCAATACCTCATCACCACAGGCGTGGGATCTGTCCCACCTGCTCCACCAAGGTTCCCTCTGAGCTCTCTGTGAGTCCCCAGCCTGGTCAGTCTTCAGGGTCCCACCTCAGTCCCTGCCACCCACTGTCATGACACCTGTTCCTGCTGACCTTCAGATATGACATGGGTATCGCCAGACTTCCATTCTGGGATCTGTGTTTAAGGTGACAGCTATTCCTAGCATGTATGAGTCCCATTTGGTTTTAGCATTGAGAGTCCCACACCTGGAGAAACCCCTCAGTTCTGGGTAAACTAGCATGGCTGGTGACTATACACACTAGGTGTTCTTTCTCCTAATACCTTCATCTGATCTACCAGCCATCTAAGCATTTTATAGGCCCTGTAGGGACACACAGTGATTTCTGTATCTTTTGGAGACTACATACAAGCTGAAATGAATCATTGCATATGTGTTGTCGGGGAGAGGTTAGGCATTGGGGACAGCTTCCTTAGGCTACACTCCCTTTGCTTCAGCATGCCATCCCTCCATATCTGCTCTACACAGCCACTCAGGCTGACATGAGGCCCTCTACACATTAGACCCTCAAAGGCCATCATAGGATTCCTAAGTCTCTGCTGTGTAAACCAAATATAAAATTCTAAGCCCTCAAACTGACTGATGAACCCTCCCCTCAGCCAAGGGCATTCCAAATAATCCTGAAAAAAAAAATTAGTTTAGGTCAGACATGCCTAACAGACATCAACACAGAGACCTTAAGACTGATTGAATAGTCTCTTTAAGTCTGATAAGAATCATTTACAATCCATTCTCTCTGAAGCTTGCTACCTGGAGGCTTTATGTGCATGATCAAAGTTTGGTTGCCATGGCCCCTTATCCTAACTCAGACATTCCTTCCTATTAATTCCATGTCTTTAAATAATAACTTTTTCAACCAGTTGCCAATCGGAAAACATTTAAATCTACCTATCACCTGGAAGCCCCTGCTTTGAGTTGTCCCACCTTTCCAGATGGAACCAACGTACATCTTACATGTATTGACTGTTGTCTCACGTCTCCCTAAAATGTATAAAACCAAGTTGTACCTCAACCACCTTGGCCACACGTCCTCAGATCTTCCTGAGGATGTGTCATGGGAACGTCCTTAACCTCAGCAAAATAAACTATATTGATTGAGACTTCTCTCAGATTCTTTTTTGGTTTAGGGTTGAGATTTATTCAGTCAACAAATACTTTTTGAAGATCACACCAACCAGTGGACTGTACCTCCTGGGACTGAATGCTGAGGTGATGAAGGGAGGGTGATTGATCAGACTCTCCACTGTTTTAACACTTCTTTGGCTTTTATGTCTTAGCACCTAGGATGCCTCTGTTTTGCTCTCAAAAGCATAGCTTTTTCCAATCGAAAGCTTCTTGGCTTTAGACTACTTTTCCAAAATTAAATCCACATGTTTCTTAACTTTTTATTTCAGTCCAGAGTCTAAAGTTGATTTCTCCCAGAATCCACTTTATATGATAATTGTATAACCGTTGATCCACTGGTAGGACAGCCACAGTGTAAGAAAAAAAAAAATTGATGAAAAATAAACAAACCAAAACCTTGATTTAAAATACTTCAGAACTGTATCTACTATAGTAAAGAGAAGGCCTGTCTCACAAATATTAATGTTTCTGTAGTGATGGTTTTTATGACAGATTTCCTTTCTTTTTCACCTGAATCTTGCTGACTCCAAACTGCTACCCTCTAGGTCGGACACCTCCTTTTATCATACATTTCTAGGTTGACCATCTCCTTCTCTCTTTTCTTTAGAAATGTTAATGTCATCAGTTAGGCTGGTGTCAAACTGTGCTAGCGCTTCTCTTACATTGGGAAATATTTTGTCTTTTACCATTAGGTGTTTATTTCATTACGCATACTGTAGGCTTCTGGAAATACCTTACTTTCATTCATGATAATTATTGATAAGAGGTAAAGGGGACAGAAAGTCTCCGAGATAAATTCACATTATTCAAAACTCTATACTTGCTCAATCCTGACATTGTTGTGACTGTGATCCCATCAAACTACAAATAATCAAAGAACAGGTTGGCTGAAGCTAATTCTGAAGGAAGTTGAGCCAACAAGCAATTTTCCAGTAGTGAAACTGGATTTCCTTTTGGGGACTGTGCTTCAGACAAAAGCTCTTGTGTCCAAAAACCTAATCCCCACATTAAATGTATGGAAAAACTTCAGTTTTCTCATGGGGTCATCCTATTGTGATTCTTTCAGGTAGATGTGTTCATCTTGTCCGTTCACCTTAACTCGGTTTATTTCCCATCTTGGATTCCACTGATTTTTATGTTGCAAATCACTATGATCTTTCTTGGTTTCTGATAAATAAAACTACTGGCAATTTCTGAAAAGTCCCATTTCCTCATGCTAAATCTGACTTATTTGTAATATTAGATGTGTGACTCTTTATTTAAACTTTCTTGGCCTTCCATGCTAACCCCAGTGTTTCATTTGATCTTTAGCTTCCTTTGGTTTCTTTGAGAAGGGAGGAGCTTCCTGTTTATACATAAACATTTAAGCCATGGGCATCTTTCTAGTACAAAAACATCAGCTCAATGACCTAAAAGTATCACATACCCAGGCAAACCTATGTTCAAGTCAGTTGCCTCTCTGAAGTGATTTCAAAGTGATTTTATTTTAAGTACAAATAGAATACTAGAGTGACAAAAACATACTTTTTTTTTAAAAAAAAAAAGTAGTGAAATGCCAGAGGAGATAACTCTCCTAAGAAATAAAGGAAAGGAAAAAAGTTGAATTAGCCATTTTAAGATTCAACAGCAGCTGTATTCTTCTTTGATGCATTGCATGTATTAGGACAAAAGAAAACTATATTTGCTTTTGGCATGGCATATAGCTGTGCTTTGACATTTAAATCCCAAGGAAGGCTTAGTGCATAAAAGTAATGTCAGAAAAACAGTTATATGTTTGAAGATAAGCAGAAAGGAAATAGATAAATAATTTTAGCTAAATCAACTATGGAGAGATTTAAATAAGCCAATTGATTTTATTTCTTGCTTTTGATATCATATTACCTGCAAAATAAAAATAATAGCAATCGATTTAAAAACATTTAAAATATATTTCTTAACAAGTGCTTTCTTCTTAAAATAATTGTTTTTGTCAATTACTTGGATACATTGCGGCTGTGATTTCATACTAAGAATTCATTTAATTGCTGTCCCTTAAACCAACATTACAGACTCATGGACATGTTCCATCCCTTTTGTAAGCTATTGGGACTGATACAACTTGATGAAGGAGAAGTTGGAGCTGGTAGGATGCTATCCTTCATTTCCTATATGCTCCCTAACATGCTGTGTGGGAGTCAGTGGTTCATTCCCGAAAATGTGTATGCAAGTAATACTTGTTACTATAATAACATGGTTTTATTAAGTACTAAGTACATTTTCAAATGAGTAGAGACAGAAAAAAAATAGTTTCTGGTGAAATCAAATGTAAAAGTTTTAGAAAGACAAGTGGCTCCAAACAAACAAAACCATAAGTTTATGTGTGGCCAGGCAACTGTAAACTTTTGCAGAGATTCATAAAGCCCGAGGTAAACTCACTCAAATTCATTGGCAACTTTAGTTTTTACTGCACTTGAAGAAATCAAAACTGAAAAATGAAGGTGATACTATATGGAAATGGTTTGATAGGAAGGCCGGTAGATTGAACTACAGACTTCAAATAGGTGAACCCACACCCAAAGACCCCAGAGTAATTCCCTCTAACAGTGAGTCATTGACTTGACATAATGTAGGTTTTCAGTTAAATTAAAATGGTTAAGGTGTGTATCTTTTGAATGACATTTCTTTACTGGATTTCATTAAACTCAGCATATTAAAGACTTGTATCATTTCCCAATCTGAATAAAAGAAGAGTTCATTTTTTCTTTTTGCTTTCTCTTTTTGAAGAGTCTTTGCATTCCAAATAATACAGAGAAAAAAGAAAAGGAAAGAAGAGGAGACGAGAGGAGGGGAGGAAGGACTATTTGTTACATCACATTGTTATCTGGTTTATTAGTACTCTTGTACCTTCATTAAGAGTCAGGAGTAAAAATTTACGATGGTGTTTATTATAGCGTTTCAAAATAACATTTTGTTTGAATTTTTTTCTTTGGTATTTAAATGATCTATAAGCTGAAAAGGAGAGAGGAGTCATAGATTTTTCTATGCCAAGAAAAAAAGTTTTACAAAGATGAAATTGTCATTTTCATTTTGTTTGATTAAAAACACATATTTCCTCTCTGTATAGTTGCATCTATACTGCCCAAAAACTAGTTGTAAGAGGGCAACGAGCTTATATTTTCAGGTAGCATTGTCTAAAATTCTCATGGCACCCATTGCCATATTAGAGATAAGTACTTTTTTGTCTTTGCCTATGAATTCATTGACGAATATTAGAGTCTGAATCTTATTTTGTTTACCAAATCCTGCTTACATCAAAAAGAATGTTACATGAGTAAGAAAGGAATGCAGATGGAAGGGGTGAGGAATATGTGTGTGTTTATTTGAAATGGTTTTGAAAAATGAGTCTGTAATAAATTTTAACAAACAAATTACAGTATCTGAAAAGGGTGTCTTAATCAGTAAACAGGTTGATTTAAATAGAAAATTATCTACAATTGTGATCATTGTAAAACCAGTAAGTACCATACAACATTTGTGTATAGGATTAACTTTGTTTGCCTTCAACAAGTTGCAGCTGTTATACTTTTACTGTGATAGTTTCATGATTTTTGCTTCTTTGGCATAGTCCCAGACAGGCTTCATCAACAAGAAACTTATTTTCACGAACACACTTCATTGAAGACCCCCCTCTGGGAAATTAGATGTGACATAAAAGTGCATTGCTTTTTTAAAACACTTCAGGCATTCGAAAATTACAGAAGAAATTTTCAAGTGGCATGTTCTAAGTTAGAAATACCATACACATGAAGGCAAGTTTCTCTCACATAGTTATTGTAGGACACTTGTTAATCTCCTATGAAGGTCAAGGCACTGGTACTAATCTACACAAGGAGAAAACCAAGAGTTACAGAGTAGGATCTCTTCTCCCAGAACATGTACTGATGTAGCCATAGAGACAGTAAACATTCACAAGAAGTGTTAAAACTATGTTAAGAAGCATGTAAGCATGTGCTTCTTGTTACAGATAATGATTTCTATAGAAAATTAATGAGAGGAAAATAATCACCATCAGCTGGTGGTTGATGAAAACTGCATAAAATAAGTAGGTTGAACCTCAGAGGAGTTTTAGCCTCAGTAATGAGAAAGAAAGGCAGGAACATACCAGGCAAAATAGAGGCATGAGCAGAAGTATGGAGGCATGGATAACCATATCACATTTCTGAAACAGTCAAGAGATCATTTAAACTACATGATCTATTTTGTTGATAGATCTATTTTTCTATCTATCTAAAATAGTTGACAAGATCTATTTTTCATTTATTCATTTCTCCATTTATTCTACAATGTTTCATTAATTGCATACCATGTGTCCAAGGACAGTTTTAGCCTTGATGAATAAGATGTAAACTTATAGATTCTACTTTCTTACTGATTTATGAAAGAGTTAAGAGATCAAAAAAAGCACACACACACACATACCCCACATAATTGTTGAAAAAACACACAAATGCCCAAATCAAAGTATGCACAAGGGATCTTGTGCCTCATTCTCCCTGGGATCTAGGTTGGGATGGAGATCTCAGAGGAACAGTTCAAGGCACATGCTATAGGCATTCCAGGCAGCTGGAGAGTACATGGGTGTGAATGACTTGAATAGGTGCAGTAAACTCAAGGAGTTACAGTAGATTCTTTCACAGATTAGCAGCTACTAGTGAGGGAAGATGTGAAGCTAGGAACTTAGGGGGAACCTAATGAAAGAGGACCTTGTGGCTAAGCACGGTGGTTCGCGCCTGTAATGCCAGCACTTTGGGAGGCCGAAGCGGGCGGATCACAAGGTCAGGAGGTTGAGACCATCCTGGCTAACATGGTGAAACCCTGTCTCTACTAAAAATACAAAAAATTAGCCGGACATGGTGGCGGGCGCCTGTAGTCCCAGCTACTGGGGAGGCTGAGGCAGCAGAATGGCGTGAACCCGGGAGGCGGAGCTTTCTGTGAGCAGAGACCCTACCACTGCACTCCAGCCTGGGCAACAGAGTGAGACTCCATCTCAATAAAAAAAAAAAGAAAAAGAAAAAAAAAAAAAAAAAGAAAAAAGAGGACCTTGCATATTTTTTGCCTACTAAAAAGACTAACTTATCCTTTGGGCAATATGCAGCCATTGAGGGATTTTCAGGAAAATCAAGTTTTGCATTACTCACACTTGTTCTGATTACCTGGGCAGAGGTGAAGAGAGCTGAACTATTGCAGAGGTAGTAGAAACAGGTGAAAAAGGAAATATCTAAGGTATTTAGGAGTTGGACTAAGGAGAGAGGGCTCATTAGGTTTGGAAATAGGAGAAAGTATTGGCCGGAAAGAGAAACTGGTTTCAGAGTGAGAAAAGGCTTTAATGAAAGATCGTTATCTTCACTAGTCTCCCCAAACAATGTCTTAACTGAATATTTGTTTAGTAATGGGTCTACCCGTTAGGGTAAGATTTTACTGGGATCTGGAAGATGGTGAAAACTAGTAGCAGCAATTGAGCAATAGAGAGTGGTAAAAGAGAGAAAATTAAAATGGAGGCAGAACTGAGATGGAAGTGCAGGTACACTTCCAACGATCTGATCTGTGACAAACCTGACAAAAATAAGCAATGGAGAAAGGAATCCCTATTCAATAAATTGTGCTGGGATAACTGGCTAGCCATATGTAGGAAATTAAAACTGGACCCCTTCCTTACACAATATACAAAAATTAACTCAAGATGGATTAAAGAATTAAACGTAAAACCCAAAACTATAAACACTCTGGAGTACAACCTATGCAATACCATTCAGGACATAGGCACAGGCAAAGATTTCATGATGAAGATGCAAAAGCAATTGCAACAAAAGCAAAATTCGACAAACGTGATGAAATTAAACTAAGGAGCCTCTTCACATCAAAAGAAACTATCATCAGAGTGAACAGACAAGCTACAGAATGGGAGAACATTTTTGCAAACCATGCATCTGACAAAGGTCAAATATCCAGCATCTAATAGGAACTTAAACAAATTTACAAGGAAAAACACAATCCCACTAAAAAGTGGGCAGACGACATGAACAGACACTTTTTACAAGAAGACATACATAAGATGAACCATCATGGGGAAAAAAAAAAAGCTCAACATCACTGATCATTAGAGAAATGCAAATCAAAACCACAATAAGATACCATCTCAGATCAGTCAAAATGGCTATTATGAAAAAGTCAAATAATAACAAATACTAGCAATGCTGTGGGGGGGAAAGGGAATGCTATACACTATTAGTGGAAATGTAAATTAGTTCAACCATTGTGGGGAATACAATGTGGTGATTCCTTAAAGACCTAAGGACAGAAACACCATTTGATTCAGCCATCCCATTACTGAATATATAACCAAAGAATATAAATCATTCCATTAGAAAGACAATGCATACAGACATTCATTGCAGCGCTATTCACAATAGCGAAGACATGGAATCAACCTAAATGCCCATCGGTGATAAAGTGTGGCACATATACACCATAGAATACTATGTAGCCATAACAAATAATAAGAGTATATCTCTTGTTGAGAACATGAATGGAGCTGGAGGCTGTTATCCTTAGCAAACTAACACAGGAACAGAAAACCAACTGCCATATATTCTCACTTATAAGTGGGAGCTAAGTAATGAGAACACATGGACACATCGAGGGGGAAAACCACACACTGGGGTCTATCAGAGGGTGAAGGGTGGGAGGAGGGAGAGGATCAGGAAAAATAACTAATGGGTACTAGGCTCAAAACCTAGGTGATGAAATAATCTATACAGCTAATACCCATGACACAAGTTTACCTGTGTAACTAACCTGCACATGTGCACCTGAACTTAAAACAAAACACAAAGAAATGCAGGTAGTGAGATACTGGAGTAGAAAGGAAAGCAGAAGATGTGCACAGCTATACTGTCTAATACTGCAGCCACTAGCCATTTGTGGCTATTTCACACTTAAAAAGCAGCCGTTCTAACTGAGATGTGATGTTAGTGTAAAATGCACAACAGATTGTGAATACTTCATACACATACAGGAATATAAGATAGCTCATTGATCATTTTTGTATTCATTTTATTTTGTGTTAAATAAAATATTAATATTATTGTCACCTCCATAAGATTTTAAGTTACATATGGCATGTGGCTCACAAGCTATTAATATTAGTGCTGTTGTGGAATATTTCTCTAGGTAGTTCCAGCTGGATGGTGTGCCCTAGCTTCTTTGTTGGTCTCGCCCACAGATGAGTAAAGAGATCCTTGCAACTTCTTTTTTTTTTTTTTTTTTTTTGAGACGGAGTCTCGCTCTGTCGCCCAGGCTGGAGTGCAGTGGCCAGATCTCAGCTCACGGCAAGCTCCGCCTCCCGGGTTTACGCCATTCTCCTGCCTCAGCCTCCCGAGTAGCTGGGACTACAGGCGCCCGCCATCTCGCCCGGCTAGTTTTTTTTGTATTTTTTTAGTAGAGACGGGGTTTCACCGGGTTAGCCAGGATGGTCTCGATCTCGTGACCTTGTGATCCGCCTGTCTCGGCCTCCCAAAGTGCTGGGATTACAGGCTTGAGCCACCGCGCCCGGTCCCTTGCAACTTCTGATACAACTCAACAAGTTGTCCTTTATAACTGTTTTATCTGAGAGGCAATGCAGATTCCCAGAATGTCTGTGAAACTGGCATTGTTCGAAATCGCAGTCCCTTTTCATTAGTCAGAAGGTTTCTTAAGCCTGAATGTATTTGCAATACCATCTCCAGAGAATATCTTTACAGACTTAGAAGCCAGATGTGTTGGTTTTCTCCTGGAATATTAATTCCCTATTCATTAAAAATAAAATAAGAAGTATTCAACGGGAAAAAAAAAAAACGTGGCCTAAATTAAGATGGTATTTTAGTTGAGCACAAGTTAGAACTTTCCTGGCTCAAAGATTAATTTCTTTCTACTAAAGTATCTGTCAGTTATACAACTGTGTATAATTCAGCATCCCTGAAGTAAAACTTTGGGTCTCAGTAAGGAAGTGCTTTCAGCTGCTAGGAACAGAGACCCAATTCATTTTCCAGACAAATCTGAAGTTCATTTCTGCACATGTAAGATGTCTGAAATAGACTATTCAGGCTTTGTATAATAACTCTAGAAAGCTATCCGAGATCCAGACTGAAACATTCTGCTCCAGTTTCCTTAGCTCATGGTTTCTGTTCTCTCAGTGATTAAGATTGCTGATAGAACTCCAGAAATTTCATGTGATTTTTGTAAAGAAAGTAGGAGGGTTCACCTTCCCTTTTAAAAAGCCATTCCAGAAGTTCTGTGCAACATTTTCAATCATATCTCATTAACCAGATTTAATCACAACCACAGAGAGATGCAAGATAGACTGAGAATTGCAGTTTCATTCTAGGTGGTAATATTCCTGCTAAAACTTTTGAGGATTATCGCTAGGGTGGAAGAGGAAAATCTGTAATGAGATAGACAGATAGCACTCTCTGCCTAGTTGGTGTTTTGAAAGATTATAAAATATAAATAGTAAAAAAGTGCATGCTTCCAGAAAAACACATTTGATGTACCATTTATATTATTTTTGAAGCCATATATTTCATATTTTTCCTCCAAAAATTTAAAATATAGTTATCAAACTTCAGGCTTAGACAATCGACATTTTAGGGTATTCAAGAATGAAGGTGATCCAGCCTCCCTTCAAGGACTTCAAAAGAGAGTGGCAGAGTATACTGGTTCTTTTTCTGACCTCCTACTTGAAATTCATCAGTAACTTCTTCTTGCCCTTAAGAAAAAGACCCAGATCCTTAAAAGCAGTGTATTAGCCTCTTGTGGTGACCTCTGTTTTCCTTTGCAGCTTCATCTCACATCACTCCGCTCCATCCCCTCTAGCCACGCTGGCCTGTGCTCAGTGCCTCAGATGTTCTTTCAGTGGGGCCCCTGCCTGTACTGTTCTCTGGGTCTAGAATTGCTCCACCCCACCACCCATCTCTTTCTCTCTTGCTTTCTTATCCTTCGTATCTCAATTCATAGATAAACTCCATTAAGGAAGCCATCTCTGGATCTGTAAGACTGGGTTAGGCTCTTTTTAACCTGTGTATAATCACACATTCAAGACTGTAATTACTGTAATTACATCTCTCCTTCTTCTAAACTTTGAGCTTCCCGAGAATGGGAAACAGGCCTGAGCTCATGCCCCATTGTGTCTCTGCACCTAACACAGTGCTTGATATGCAATATGCTCTAAATACATATTTTTGTAGAATGAATGGATGAATATAATAGTAGCACAAAAAGGGACTATGAAATTTTAAAGAAGGAAAAGAACAATTCTAAATGAAGGAATTTAGCAGTGCTTTATGAGTGAAGCAGAATTAAAGCTAGTCCTTCCAGGACAGAAAAGCTCCTATCAGATGATAGAGGGCAAGGCTGTCTTGGAAAAATGGACCATATAAACTAAGGCATGTGACACAGCTGAAATAAGAAGTTTCCCGAAATCCTCAAATGCCTGAGAAAACATTCTAAGAATTTACACTTTAGTCTGTAGTCCAAGGAATTCATAAACTTTTGGAACGTGCATACGTGTTTGTGGTTAAGCATACACATACTGTCATCACATTTTGCCCGTTAGAATGGAAACCCATGTCAACTCATTCATTCTCAAAACTCTCCTACCAGTGTCTTCCCGCCCATCCTCTTCGAGTCAATGGTCAGAAAATTCTAGAAGTGCATACATCAGAAAAGAGTTTACTGGAAATAGTTTTAAAATAATGGCTTAGAGTCAAGGAATGCTCTACACCCTTCTACTTTGCCAGTGAATTGAGTAGAGTAAGAAAACGGCTGGTTTTTATCGAAAATTGTACTGTAGAATGTTTTCTTCATGGAGAAACTAGATTTCGGATGTCACGAGGGAATAGCAGTGTTGGAGAAAAGTATTCAAGGTAAAAATGTAGCTTGTTCCAACACAACAACAGTTCCCCTAAGACAGCACTCTCTAAAGAACTGCTGGAAAGGAAAATGAGAATGTGGTAGGGCGGTTGATACAGATCAGTAAGGAAATGAAAGTCCAAAAGTTATTTACATGGTAAATATCTGTGCCAAGAAGAATACTCTCAATAACAGGGATTAGTGAGAGAGCAGTTGGCTGGAGATGGAAGCTCAGGCAGTTAAGTGTCGGGCGAAGAGGAAAAAAAAAATGTATGAAGAATAAGTCAATATTTTTTTGAGAATAAGTATTTTATTTCAGTACTTCTCAATATTTTAGGTGCATACAAATCTTTGGGATCTTGTCAAAACACAGGTTTGGCTCAGTGTGATTGAAGAGAACACTGGGATTCTGCTTTCCTAACAAGCTTCAAAATGCTGCTGCCGCAGCTGCTTGTAGGCCACACCTTGAACACAGCAGAGCTCCAGCCTCTGCATCTGGGCCCCCAGATATGTGAAAAATGCAGCTCAGGTAGGGACAAAAAAGATCAGTGATGCGGGCCTTTGGTGTGTTATGGTTTATAAAATAGAAAAGCCTATTTTCTTTTCCCTTACCATTTCCAGGAAAAATAAACTAATGCAGATGATGTAGAAATCACCTGAAATAGTCTGGCACAGTGCTTGCAAGACTGTAGGAACCAATCGAAGTTTGCTCAAAGCTTTATGTACTTCTGTTTCTCACTTGCATCACCTGTTATCTTTGGAGTGTCATGTCTTACATTACATATTAGAAAGGAAACAGAAAATGGTTTTTCAATCACTCACTGTGTCTATGCGTAGAGAGGCTGAATGTGGTGTCTCATGCCTGTAATGCCAGCACTTTGGGAGGCCAAGGTCAGGAATTTGAGATCAGCCTGGCCAACATGGTGACACCAGTCTCTGCTAAAAATACAGAAAATAGCTGGGCTCAGTGGCAGGTGACTGTGATCCCAGCTACTCGGGAGTCTGAGGCAGGAGAATCCCTTGCACCTGGGAGGAAGAGGCTGCAATGAGCAGAGATTGTGCTACTGCACTCCAGCCTGGGCAACAGAGCAAGAGTCTGTCTCAAAAACATTAAAAAAAAGAATATCTAAACGTGTGGTTGTTTGATACTGACTGACTGACTTATTTTTTGATTCACTATCAGCAACTTTTTCTTGATTTGGCACTTTCATTGCAAGGAACTGTAAGTCAGGGTTCTTAGTTATGAATAAACAAACTAAAAAGACAGATACAATAAAATTCAAATGAATTTAAGAAATGGATTCTCTATCTGAGAACTGATAGAAAACAAACCCAAAGAGGGCAAGACAAAGTAAAGACTCTATCACCTGTCACCAGAACACAATGTTCTAGACTCCCCTCGCCGCACAGAATAATCCCTGTAGCCCTACACCTTTGTGTGCCTCCCACAAAATGTGGTTTCAGGTGGGAGAATACAGTTGCCTATACCTACACCTCTTTCCAAGCTCTCACCCTTATTCTCCCACCTTGGTCTTTCTTAGTGAAGTGTGCTGCTCTGCCTTCCACTTAATTTGAAATTTCTTTCTAATAGACATGTCTTCTAGAGAGATCAGCTCAAGCTAGTCCAAGTGATATGATGAGGCTTTGTCCCCACCCAAATCTCATCTTGAATTGTATTCCCCATAATCCCGCATGTCAAGAGAGAGACCAGGTGAAGGTAATCGAATCATGGGCGTGGTTTCCCCCATGCTGTTCTTGTGATAGGGGAGTGATTTCTCATGAGATTGATGACTTTTTAAGGGGCTCTTCTTCCTTCGCTCATCACTTCTCCTTCCTGCCGCCTTGAGAAGAAAGTGCCTTGCTTCCCCTTCACCTTTGGCCATGATTATGTTTCCTGAGGCCTCCCCAGTCATGCTGGACTGTGAGTCAATTACACCTCTTCCCTTTAGAAATTACCCAGTCTCAGGTAGTTTTTTAATAGCAGTATAAAAATGGACCAATACACCAAGTAAGAACAACTTATAAAGCTACACATGAAATGATTAGGAAAAAAAGTATGTGAAAATTCGTAAGTAGGGAGTGTAACCATTGAATGACCATATCATTGGCCACTAAACCAGGCCTTTTTTTAATCGTGGAAGGAGTGTAACAAGTGTGAACTGATTCTGCACTAGACAGGCCAAGGTGCATGGTCACCTTACCTAGTAAGTGTGAACCCTCCTGTGGCTTATACTAGAGAAACTTATTGATCCAATAGAGCTTTAAAGGTATGCATTCATGGATATTCACCCAAATGCTCTGGATTAAAATATCTGAGCTATATTGCACTTATCTGTTTCCTTTAATCCTAAACCAACTGAATTTCTCTGTTTATAGTTCTTGCTGTCTTATAAATTCTGTGATGGGCATATGTTGCTTACTTTCTCAGCAATGACTTCCTGTGGGTGATGCACACCCTATTCCTTTCCAACAGCCTCTGTTTTCTATTTGGGTTCGGAGAAGCTGATTTGTCTTCAGTTACAATCAATGTCTCAACCTGTGGCCACAGGGAGTATTTCAAGAACATTCCTACACAGCCTGAAACTCATGTGTGATCATGAGCAGGTTGGCCTTGGGCTGAAGATAAAGTGGAGAACACAATCAGAAAGAGAAATAAACCAGAATCTTGGTGACTGTCAAGCCACTGGATCAAGCCTATGCCCAACTCCACATTGAGCCAATAAAATTCCTCTTTTTTTGAATGCAGACTCTGGGTTTCTGGTTTACAGCCGAAACCGTCAGAACCAATACAACTCCACAGTGCCCCGTATTTTGTCCTGAGATCCCTCCACAATCTCCTTTGTTTCAGACTGACCAACTGCTTTTATATCTTATTTCAAATTTAAGACAGGAAATTTGTTGGCTCAGTTTATCTTTTCTCTCCAGGATCTAGTAATACGTTGCTCATCAACATATGGTTCGGTTGCTAGGTCAAGTGCTCAGCCATAAACCAGCCTCTGGGGCTGGATGGGAGGGCTGCTGTTTTTCTCTGAAGACTTATATCCATTTTCCTGCCTGCAGATACCAGTAGGACCGGTATTAGGACATCTGCATAAGATTCAGTTTTAGAGGCCGTGTGTGGTGGCTCAGGCCTGTTATCCCAGCACTTTAGGAGGCCAAGGCAGGTGGATCGCCTGAGGTCAGGAGTTTGAGACCAGCCTGGCCAACATGGTGAAATCCCGTCGCTATTAAAAATACAAATATTAGCCTGGTGTGGTGGTGCGTACCTATAATCCCAGCTACTCAGGAGGCTGAGGCAGGAGAATCACTTGAACCTGAGAGGCGGAGATTGCAGTGAGCCGAGATCACGTCACTGCACTCCAGCCTGGGTGACAGAGCAAGACTCAGGTCTCTAAATAAATAATAAATAAATAAGATTCAATTTCATACTGCATATTCATTATCATCCTTGCCTTTTGACTGTATCATCTCAACCACGATTATGTATCACAGAGGCTTAGAATATTATAACTCATTGTTTTAGTTTATCCAGGATGCTATAACAGAATACCATCGACTAGCTCATAAATAACAGAAATTTATTTCTCACAGTTGTGGAGGCTGGGAAGCCTGAGTTAAAGCACTGGCAGATTTGGTGTCTGGTGAAGGCTTGCTTTCCAGGTCATGGATGGCCGCCATCTTGCAGTGTTCTCACATGCTAGGCAGGCAAAGGAGCTTGCCAGAATTTTTTTTTAAATAGCAGCATTAATCCTATTCATGAAAGTGGGGCCCTCCTAAAAGCCCCATCTCCTAATACCATCACATTGGAGATTGGGTTTCAATATATGAATTTGGGGGGGGACATAAACATTCAGTGTCTAACATTCATCTTTTGCACTTTAGAGAACATCTACAAAGAACAAGTTACATTTTAGTTTTGGAAAACTTCCTTTCCTTTTCTCATTTTTATTCTTTCCTTTTGCAATGTCATTATTATTGTATGGAACCCATATCTGATGACAGTGAGTTTAAATGAATCAAAATTATTGTTCCTTAAAAGCAACACCAAAATTTTATAAGATACGATGCATACTAATTAAAGCTCAAGGAGCCCCAGGCAAGAAAGAAGATAAGCCATTGCTTAAGTTATGCAAAAGTGTATTAAATATTCGAGATTAATTAAAATCTAGAGGAAGTTTTTTAAGAGTTCCATTTAAAGTTTGCATAAAAGTTAATGCAATTATTATAAAACGTTTGCTATCAAACTGGTTTGATGAATAAGGGAAGTCAATTAGTAACATAGTGAAATAAGAGTTAATTCATGTTTCTCTAGGTAATTTCTTTCCTTTGTTCTGTAAAAGTTATTTATAACTACATAACAGTACAATCATACAATAACAATTATATGCCAAGACCCACCGTTTTACAAAGCGATGGAAAGCATAGTTCTGTGGTACTTATTTATTTTTTAAATGAATAATATTCTTCTTAAACACATCCTGAAAATGTCTACAATAAAAGATTCATTGATGGAAAATCAGAAAATTTGATTTCTGGTGGTTTTTGTTGTTGTTCATAAAGGAAAGGAAAGCACAGCTTTTACTGAGCAGGTGGTTCCTGGTGTGTGAGCACTTGATTGAAGAACAATCTATGTCTACGGTACCGGGAAAGTTCTGATTCCGACTTCTGAAATGGACCTTTATTCTCCATTTCAGAACACATAAGCCATGGTATCCCTTTTATTATATAGACATGGCTATGCGGGGAACTAATAAAGTCACACCGAGAATGTCTGGGCTTGTTCATCTTACACAATTTATTATTTTCGAGGTTATCACTTAGTAGGGAAAAATTTTCCTGCACCCTAATGTAAAATTGCAAATGTGTTTCCCCAGAATAATGATAGTCTAAAAATTAGGGACAGTGACTCATAATTAGGATTAAGCTTTGTTGACTGGCTTGGGAAACAAGTTCACTTATATTATAGCATGTTGTTATAGCAAAAGGAAAAATATGGTCTGGTTTTTCAAAGAATTGGCTAGCAAATGGGCTTATCCCATGCCATCCATTAATAATCAATACAGCTTATTCAAAGGACAACAGTCACTTTCTCTATAAAAGAAAGTGGGACAAATTTAACAACGGTCTACTTTACTGCAAGTTAGGATAGAGTTTAGGGGTGAGTAAAAAGCTTTAGGTAATGTTTTCAGTCCTCAAAGCACCAGCTTTATTCTCACTGGGGAACAAAGTCTAAAGAAACTTTCCTGACCACTGTGTCTGACAAAGAATGAAAATTCTGCTGAACTCAGTGGTCAAAGTACTCATTATTAAATGGACTCAGAAATACTGTGGTTCAAAGCATGCTTCCTAAAAATAAAACCTACATAGTCTATGAAGAAAGATTTCCAATGCCAAAAAAATTTCAATGAGTATTCAAAGGTTGAATCCATAGCCACCACATGAAAGATGATACAAGCAAGTCAGTAAGAGCCACTGAAGTGTACAGTTTCAGAGTGAATGTTTGTTTCCCCAGGGAGGAGAATCCAGGCCTTCCTCTCTTCTCTCTAGCCCCTGCCTGCCCTGCTGTCTTCCAGCCTGCAGGCAAGTTCCCTGTTGCTTTCAAGCTGGAGCTTGGCGCCACAGGAGTCCCTGCTTGCCCTCTCATTCCCACCACCAAAGCCTCCTGGCAGCATTTTTAGCTGTGTGGGCCTTCTATTCAACAACAAAGATGCAGATATATGGCCGGGGTATAGAAGAATTTTTTTTCTTGATATTTATTTGGAATATTAAAAAGAGCAAAAAAAAAATGAGCTCTATGTTCTACATCATATACTGTCCAGCAAGATGCCTTATTTTTATTTAATAATTTCATTTAAAAATTGCCTCTTTACAATCATGATTGAAGACTGAGACCAAGGGAGAAAGAAGGCAGAAGTTATGATATTTCCTGTGCCTGAGTTTAAATTTTGGCTTCAAGTTTCTTGGAAGCTTTTTTACAGGATTAGCATACATCTCAGCTGGAGCTTCCCATTTGGATTATCTACCAGTGTTTTTGTAGGTATTGGCTTAGTATATTAGCAACATTACTGCATCAAATTTGAAAATAATTTTTCTTGATCTGGTCTCAGATGTGATCCAAGAAGCACATGAGCCTGCAGGAGGTATTCAGAGTTGAAGCTCTAGAAGAGTTGTAGATTGTGATCTCTCCAAAATTCTCTAATCTGGGTGTCATTAGGTATTTCTTGAGTCTTTGCAATGCCACTTGCTGCACTGGGTGGATCACTGATAGGAGTCACATTTTCCTTCCCGACCCAGACATCTTATCAAATAAAGCTTAGAAGCAGAGATTCTACTAGACACACAAAGGCACGAGTTAATCTTTGTGAATAATTTCAATGTTAACTATTGGGACGAGGTACAAAAAACAAAAACTTGCTGATGGAATACACTTTCTAAGATTATCAATTGCACCATTCGCCAAATGTATACTGTGAGAAATGAGAGTAATAATTTGCACTTACTATTTAAGTCCAGTATACGGAGAAGGTCATATGTTGAAATGCCATCTCTATTGAGGTGTTGTAGAAAATACTTCCTCCAGCAGCACCTAGTCATTCTAAGGTATTAGGTATAATTTTTATAGGATTATTTGGTGTTCTGAATACAAAATAAACAGGTACATCTTGAGTACCACAATTGGTGACATTAAAATGAATTATTTTCATTAAATATTGCAGTGCTGTCATGAGTAATGAAACAAGTGGAGAATGAAGTTAGAAATGGGATGTGTTCAACATTGCTCCCCAAATATTTCCAAATAACTAATGTATTCATTGAATGATACTTATTGAGGGTCAAGAAAAGTGTCATGGTATTTCATACAGCAAAAAATCACATTTATGATTTCATTCTGTCACTTTCTGCAACAGGTAACATCCCTTTGGTAGCACCAACGCAGGGATGCATATTTGAAAGTTACTCCCTCAAAAAAACTCATTTAAATAAATGGATGTTTAAAGAAATTATGAAATACTAATGTTGTATTCATTTTCTGATTTTATATGGCATATGATTGACATTAAAAATACTTGTCATTAATGTTACTCTGTATTAATGTTGTATTAATAATTTCTGAAAGTAACCAACAATTCTAACTGCAGAACCCAGTTGTGGACATGAGTTCCTAGGGGAAGACTCTGAAATTTTGTCAATGTTTGTAATCTAGTCCTCTGAGAATACAAAATTTACGACAAGGAAGGAAGTTAAGGAGTGTTTCCTTTTTGATGTTCACCTCCAAAGGAGGATCATAAAAAAGCAATTCTTGGAAAGTATTGCAATGCAATCTTCACAAAAAAAGCTCATCCCTGAAGCACAGAAACACACTTAAGAGGAACATAGATGGAATCTCTATTCAAAGACTTTGGGTTTGACCTTTATGAATTATATATTATCACTGTTTTGAATTAAGCTATTACTGCCTCATTGTTATTTTAGCAGCTAACAAATGAGTAGGTGTTCTGAAAAGCAGTCTCGAGCATCATGTAAAATGTTATTTTAAAAGCTCGTTTCCACTGAGAGGATTTTCTAATAACCATGTTTCTGCTAGTAACTCAGCCATGTATATATAAAAATATTGAAATTAGAGAAATAGCAACTATAATATGATAGAAAAATATTAATACCTGGTAGACATTGTAGAGTTTCTTTCCATATAGAAATGTTACATTGGAGGATTATCAGCATTTCTATTCATTCAAAATACTCACAGCATCCATTCGATTTTAAAATGTTAAAATACGAATACAAATAACTAGTTTATTTATCCATATTATCTAAATTACAAAAATAAAATATCTATTTAATATTATTAAAATATCTAGTGATCTGACATGTCCTGATATGTCTGTGTGTGTGTGTGTGTGTGTGTGTGTGTGTGTGTGTTGAGATATATATGCATAAAGATATATACATCTATAGATATTGATAGAGTTTGGATATTTTTCCCCACCCAAATATTATGTTAAAATGTTATAGATGGGGCCTAATGGGAGGTGTTTGGGTCACGGGGGTGCATTCCTCATGAATGGTTTGGGCCATTCCCTTGGTGATGAATGAGCTCTCGCTCTGAGTTCACACGAGACCCGGTCATTTAGAGGTGTGTGGCACTGCCCCCTCATCTCTGTCTCCTGCTCCCATTCTTGCCCTCTGAAATGCTTGCTCCCTCTTTGCCTTTATCCATAACTTAAGCTCCTTGAAACCTCCCTAGAAGTTGAGCAGATGCCATCAACATGCTTCTTGCACAGCCTACAGAACCATGAGCCAATTAAACCTCTTTTCTGAATCAATTACCAAGTCATAGGCATGTCTTCATAGCAATTCAAGAATGGCCTAATAGTGTGTGTGTGTGTGTGTGTAAATACAGTATATATAGCATATATATACACACACTATATATTGTATATATACACACACACTGAGTATATATACATCCATACATCCAGTCCTCTTAGCCATGGCTCTACCCTCAATTTATACACTGTATGTGTGTATATGTACAGTATATACATTGTATGTGTATATATACATACTGTATATGTAATCTGATATATAATATGTGTTACTACTGATTATATAATTCATAGTATTTAAATTGCCTTATGCAATTTTTTACTCTGCTATTATCCTAAATTTATAATAATTCCATAATGAAGCAAATAAGCCTATGCCTCATTCCTGGGGTGTTTAGACCCTGTTTAGATCCTGACAGATGCAATCTCTTTAATTAACTTCTTTTACACACTTGAAGGGATAGTTCAGGAGGATCATTAATACTGATACCATCTAAGCAGAACATGGTCACAGATAATTAACTAAACTTATACTTGAGTATGGATACCTTCTTTACATCGAGGATCAATTTTAAGTTCACTGAAATGGATGTGGTAAACATATCAGAGTTACCTCCTGTGGCATTATATTTGTAGTAAATGTAGTTTTTCAAAACCCTTTAAATACTTGAACATATTTTTAAGCTCACAAAATACTTTGTTATTATTGCTTTGGAACCGAGTTTTCCAATTGCAAATATCTAATGATAATTTTAATATATAACTTTACGGCACACGAGTTTGGCAAAAGGAAAAAAAAAAAATTAACTTCTTTGTAAGAAGTCAACTGTAGATAATGAATGATTGAGCTACTTTTCTGACCAGTCAAGAAGTGCGAACAGATGCTGGAACTGAATAGCAGTTGCTAAGACTTTGCAGGCCGACCACCACCAGGCTCTAAGTGTCCTATACAATAGGTGGAGATATAAGGACTTCTTTTAATTGCAAGACACATGATGAAAAATAAAAGGTACATTCTGTCCACCTAATTCCCTAATAAAAAATAAAAAAAAAATGCAAGGCACATTCTGTCCACCTAATTCCCTAATTCCCTAAATTATGTTCTTGTGAAATACCTGTAGTTGTTATCAAAGTCATAGAATTTAATTTATAGGAGTCTCTTAATTAAGTTCGGTTAGCTAGCTGATGTTTGTTTCAAGGATCATGGAATCAGCCAAGCAGTAATTTAAATGCCCAAAGAAAAACCTGATTAAAATGCTTAATATGATGAACAGACCTTAAATAATCTTAATAATTATAGAGTACACACTATTTATATTTTTGAAGTGGTTCCAAAGCCATTTTTCCACTGTGTCTGTCTTTAAGGAATAAACAATTCACTAAACCTCCTCTCTAAGGAATTGTATAGACCCTTGGCCCAGTACCTCGTCATCCTTGCAGATTTTAATGCCTGGTTCACTGCTCCATGATTCAATAACCCTTTTGTAGTATTCTTTGGAGTTTTCAATATCCATGTAGACCCTTCTTTCAATGAACCTCTCTCTTAAATATTGGACCTCCTCCACTGATATCTTCCTCCAGCATGTCTTAGTCACTCACTTCCAAGATCATCTCCTGGAACTCAACATAATCATTAGCTACAACTGCTCCAAAGTTGCGCTTCTCATTTCCTGAAGCTCTCTAAATTAACTGTAACAGAAGTACCTTTTTTCTATATCTTGTTGACTCATGTGCTCCCTTCCCTTCCACTTAGCTTTAGTCCCACATTCTATCATTATGACTCCCTTGGAATCACCTTTGATTTCTTTGCTTCTCTCCCTTTCCTAACATTTGCTCAGAAAAACAGCAATGCTGATTAAGTGAAGTTTCTGTGCTTCGCATCTCCCTGGGAGGAAGAATGGAAGAATGTGGCTGGGGAAAACCACAGGCCTATGCTGATTGGTCTCACTTTAAATTCATGGCTCCTCACCTTCAGTGGGACCCTGGTGTTGCAGTCCTACTTCATTCCCCTCCTCCATTTCCTCCCCTCCCCCAATACCTTCAATCTATCCATTTCCTCTTCAGCTGATTACATTTCCCAGTTATTTAAAATACCTACTTATTTTCTTGTTCTTTTTTAAAGTAACAATCATCATTGCTTTCACTTTCTTTTGCCTCATTCTTTTTGAACCTATTTCAAAAAGACTTTACTCACCACCAAATCAGTCCCTGTCAAGTCACCAGCAATCTCCATGCTGCTAAATCTAGTGATAAATTCTCAATCATTACCTTAAGCAGCATTTGATACAAATCATTCCCTCTTTCTTGAAACATTTTCTTGTAGTTTCCTTAGTGTTTCTCTCTCTCTCTTGCTTCTCCTCCTACTAAACCTACTGTTCCTTCTCATTTAAGTGTCTCCTCAATTTTCTTATCTGCAAACAGTGGAGCGCCCCAGGTTTCAGTCCTTGGACCTTTACTGCTTTCTGTCTACACCTACTCTGTAAGAGAGCTCATCCAGGTTCCACGTTCCATCTGTCAGTTGACTTATATCTCTAGCTATGTCCTCTATTGAGTTTCAGACGTTACACACAACTGCCTGCTCCCAGTCAGCACAGTCTAACAAACATCTCAGACTCTTTGTTTCTAATACCAAACTACCATTAAAAATGAATGTTCCTCTCTCAGTTTTCTCCATACAAGTAAATGTCAACTCCATTCATCTATTCACTCAAACCAGAAACCTTAGCTTCGTCTTTAACTCTTCCTTCTGACCTTCACATCAAGTCCAACCTATCAGGAATGACTCTACCCTCAATTTATACCCAGAACCCAGTCATTTCTCTTCATCTCCATTGTATCCACTTCTAGGCCATCTGTTGGATGGATTGTTGCAATAACCTTCCAGTTGATCTTCCTGCTTTCCCCCATGCCCTGTCCCCATGGTCTAATTTTAGCACAACAGCCAGAGTGATACATTTGAATGAGATGTTTTCATCCCCATCCCATTCAGCGTAAAAGCCAAAGGTTTCACAAGTGGATTTTTTTTATTTAGAAATTGTTTTTGTTTTCAGATGATAAGAATAATGCCTGTTTGACAGAAATGTTTCTAAACTGTGAAAAAAATTGTAATCCTCCTTCTTGCTCCACACAGTGACCATTGCCTTAAAAAAAAAAAAAAAAAAAAAAAAAAAAAAAAAAAATCTCTGTTCAGGATTGAAATTATCCAGGTAGTTACAAAGAATAGAGAGGATTTAAGTTGTATTTGCAATATTATCATAGTGCTGTATTTTACAGCCTCTTTCATTGTGGTGAAGAAAGACTGCTCCTTCGTGTTACAGCTGCTTTATACATATTTTTTTAATCCTGTAAGAAAACTTACTCAGCTTTCCTGAAAAAGCCCACAGTGCAGAGACAAAATATTCTATAAATATCTTTAGAAACTCCCTGATCTGAGCATCCAGCCCAGCCTCACAGTCATCTATTTGCTCTCCACCCCGTTGTCAAACCAAGTCATGTGGAATTTAACATGGCTACCTAACTTCGGGATCTTTTTCTGATAACAATTCTCATTTTTGTATCCGTTGGTAAAGAATGCTTCTATTAAATCCTTGGTCCGTATACCCAAGGAAGGGTAACTGGCAAATACCGAAGAGATGAATTTTTTTGAACGTCTTGTCTGCATTTTTTATTGAAGAGGTATTTTCCTATTGATTTGATCATGTGTTACTTGATTTTGTTCTGATTCTCGGTTTGACACGGTATTTCCACCTGAAGCTTCTGATGCATATTTCATTTATTTTAACGTTAAAATTTTAAAGCTCAAAAACTTCAATATTAACTGACTGATAATGCCAATGTATAAATTGATTTTATTGTAGAAATCTTATAAGGTTATGTTGTATAGTTCTATGTCATTTACCATCAATTTAAGATTTAGGGATTAAAAAATCAGTAATTTGTAAATGGTAATTTTATCTTGAGCAGAATTCTGTGCCTGTAAGCCAAAATTCTATATCAGTCAGTAATAGGGCTGAATATGTGGTGATGTGTACACAGGGAGTGTATACTTCACCTTTAAGCTGGCCAAATGTGCTTTTTTAAATAAAGAGCATAAATAGAAATCTTATCTATAAATATTCATTAGTCCTAATTATCTGTTATAGAGTTGCTTTCACCTTACTCAGTTATGATTTCACTATTAAAATTTCAAGTCACAGACCAACTAAGTGCTTCTTTGGTGTGTGTGTTTGTTTTTGTATCATGGATATCCAAAACATTTGTGATTGGATATGATCATTATAAAACTCTTGAACATGACTTCTCTGACTGTGGATCTCAGGAGCTGTACTTGAAGTTTCAAATCAGCTTGCAGTCAAAATGTTTAATAATTCCTTTCCACTGAGCAAAGATTTCTTTCAACTTCTATTCTAGGAGTTTGTACTTTTTCTAATGTATCCGGCACAACTAGGTCCATCAAGATAAATTTCTGTGCTTTACTTAATGTCATGAATAGAACAGAAAATATGTTAAAAGATGATGGCTCCAAATGCATAGCATTTTAACCTAAAACATCTGTGATTTTTGCTGTTCACTGAATGTCTGCCTCCCTTATTAATCTGTCAGGTTTTAAAAGATCTGGGAATGAGTCTGCTTTGTTTACCACTGTGTCTTTAGTGTCTCACCTGGGGAAAAGTTTGTCATAGATTTTTAGGGAATAAATTAGTTTTTGTTGGATGGATGGATGAATGGATGGATGGATGGATGGATGGATGGATGGATGGATGGATGCTCTTATACTCATCCTCTAAATATAAGTGACATAAAAATCACAAATAGATGTATTGCCAGGTGGTTTTTGATAATTGACCATCTCAGTCCATTTGTGTTGTTATAAGAAATACCACAGACTGGGTAATTTATAAACAATAGAAATTTATTTATCATGGTTCTGGAGGATGGGAAGTCCAAAATCGAGGCACCAGCAGGATTGCTGTCTGATGGGGATTGCTCTTCTTCCAAGATGGTGCCTTGTTGCTACATCCTTCAGAGGAGAAGAATGCAGTCTCCTCACGTGGTGAAAAGGATGGCCTGGAGCAAGAGAGTGCTCCATGTATTCTTGAACCCTTTTTTAAGGATGTTAGTCCCATTCAGGGTCCTCATGATGTAATCACCTCCCAAAAGTCACACTTCTTAATACAACTGCATTGGGCATTAAGTTTCAACTTGAATTTTGGAAAAGCCACCATCATTCAAACAATAGCAAAACAGAAATCAGTCTTAACTGGAAGCATCTGAAATTGCTTTATTGAATACGGGTTCTTTCAACAGAGATAAGATAAGGTCATAGGAACAATATGATTATTATTGGAGCAAACAGAGGCAAAGGTGACTGAGCATGGAGACATGTTTGAGAAAGTTTAACAATAGTTTGGATAAAATGTAGAAATAAAACCAGGAGGCCCACGTCATGGAGAGTTTTTGAATGTTAAGTCAGAGATTGGGTGTTTAGGTGGGTAGATAATCAGTAGCGAAAACAACAAGGAGTACATGAACTACATCATATTCACATTGAAAACTGAGAGAATTGAATGGCAGCCACAGTGAAGTACATGAAGAGAAGTACTAACTAAAAATAGATATTTTTCAGAGATGCTTTTACCACTTACAAATGCAGGCACATGCACTCTCTGCCTGTTATTCATTTTCCAAGAGGACTCCAGGCAATCAGCCTTTATCTTTTATGGGACTTCAGGAAGAGGACAAGGCTAAAGCTGCATTAGACATACACCAACTGTTGGTTTATGATGGCTTTCACTTTTTATATGCAAATCTAAATATGTAAATCTTAGAAAAGTGCTAAAAAAAAAAGGGTATAAGGCAAGGAAAATCTGACAAATTTTTAAATTTTAAGTTTCAGTTAAATTAAAAAATAGTAATGTTATCTTTCAAACATGAAAATTCCCATTGCAAAGAATAGTACAAATAAAAGTAAATGTAGATGTAATTGGTTCATATTAAAAGAAATATTAATCAGTAACAGTACAGCTTGATTTGTCATTGGATGAATGATGAACTGGGGAAATTGAGGTGATCACAAATAGTCTAGCTCCAGTTTACCTCCTCATGAAGATTTCCCAGAATACTGAAACCTACAATGAATCCTCAGCACTTTGCCTAAAGATTGAGCCTTATAACCTACTCAATAAATATTTGCTAAATGATTTTGCCCTTACTAACTTTACAGCTTTTTTTTGCAGTTAATAATAAAACTACTTTGTATTGCTATTTGATTCTGTCATTTTTCATCTAGACAATGTAAGGTGAAGGCCCTCTCTCACACTTTTCTTTCCTCATACTTCTCATTTAATGATTAAAATTGGCAATACAATTAGCATTGCATAAATTGCATTGAATTAGATTGCTCTCGTCTTCTACCCCAGAATGGAGGATTCAATTTATAGTTGACCTTTCTTTTCAACCTTAATAGTTGTTTTTTATTATTCAGTTTGTTCTATGGAAGCTAACACTCTTTTTTTACATAGGATTTAGAGTTTATTTATACGTTGGATTCTCTGCTCTTGGAACTTCTATTATTCACTTAAAACAGATTTATGCTTTAGAAAGATAAGGAGACAAGAGGAAGAATCTCCCTGTGTTTTATTTCCTACTTTTGTAATACCTGCTGTTCTAAGGTTATGGTTTTGTTGTTGTTGTTTTATTTTGATAGTTTTTTGGGAACATGTGGTGTTTGGTTACATGAAAAAGATATTTAGTGGTGATTTCTGACATTTATGTGCACCTATCACCTTAGCAGAGTACAGTATACACAATGTGTAGTCTTTTCTCTCTCATCCCCCTCCCACTCTTTCCCCTGATTCCTCAAAGTCCATTATATTATTCTTATGCTTTTGCATCCTCATAGCTTAACTCCTGTTTATGAGTGAGAATATATGATGTTTGGTTTTTCCATTCCTGAATTACTTCACTTAGAATGATGGTCTCCAACTCTACCCAGATTTCTGTGAATGCCATTATTTCATTCATTTGTATGTCTGAGTAGTATTCCATGGTGTGTGTGTGTGTATACACACACACACACATATACACACACACTTATATATACACACACACACACACATATATATACCACATTTTACTTATCCACTTATTGGTCAATGGATATTTAGTCTTTTTCCATATTTTTGTAATTGCAGATTATCATTTTTTGATTTTTAAAATTATGGCCATTCTTGCAGGAGTAAAGTGGTATATCATTGTGGTTTTGGTATGCATTTCCCTGATAATTAGTGATATTGAGCATGTTTTCATATATTTGTTGGCCATTTGTATATCTTCTTTTGAGAATTGTCTATTCATGTCCTTAGTCCACTTTTTGATGGGATTATTTGTTTTTTTCTTGTTGATTTGAGTTCCTTGTAGATTCTGTCAGATGTATAGTTTGTGAAGCTTTTCTCCCACTCTGTGGGTTGCCTGTTTACTCTGCTGATTATTTCTTTTGCTGTGCAGAAACTTTTTAGTTTAATTAGGTCCAGTTTGTTTATCTTTGTTTTTGTTGCATTTGCTTTTGGCTCTTGGTCATGATATTTTTGCCTAAGCTAACGTCTAGAAGAGATTTTTCTGATGTTATCTTCTAGAATTTTTATCGTTTCACATCTTAGATTTAAGTCCTTGATCCATCTTGAGTTGATTTTTGTATGAAGTGAGACATGAGGGTCCAGTTTCATTTTTCTATATATGGCTTATCAATTTTTCCAGCACCATTTGTTGAATAAGGTATCCTCTCCCCACTTTATGTTTTTGTCGGCTTTGTCAAAGATCAATTGGCTATAAATATTTGGCTTTTTTTCTGGTTTCTCTATTCTGTTCCATTGGTGTACATCCTTGTTTTTATACCAGTACCTTGCTGTTTTGGTAACTATAGCCTTGTAGTATAGTTTGAAGTTGGGTAATGTGATGCTTCCAGAATTGTTCTTTTTGCTTAGTCTTGCTTTTGCTATGTGGGGTGTTTTTTGGTTTCATATTAATTTTAGGATTGTTTGACTTAGTCATATATGTTAGATGTCAAAGCAGAAAATAGATATTTGGTGTCAGAAACCTGAATCTATTTATTTTTTTGTTCTTATCCCATTTTCCTCCTCAACTCACTATGAGCCAAGTACAATTATTTTTAAGTAAACATTTTGACAAGTGCATTGTATATTTAGCTAGAAAAAGGTTCTACCTTCTATGAGGTCACAGTCTAGGAAAAAAGAGATTTGATAATGACCCAGTTAATTGGCTTGATTACAGAATTTTGGCTTTTAGTTAGCAGAATTTCTATTTAACTGGTTTTTCTAATCATCTCAGGATTAACCCATCTGTTCAGTGAAGATACTTAGAACAGAGAAACCTGCATTCTAAGAGGTTATTCAGAAGTATTCTCAGAGATACATGTACATATATATGAATTGATAGTTCAATGTGTAATTTTTTTAGATGCATAATTTTGCCAATACAAGCCAGCAATCCAATGGGGAGATGTTTACCTTAGAAATAAAGAGGATAACTAATCCCCTCAGCAAGTACTTATCAACTGTCTCTGTCAGGCACCACCCACTAGTGTTCTACACGTGATGTGGCCATGCCCTGAAGGAGTTCCTAGTCTAGTGGAGCAATTAAACAGTAAAGAAATAATTACAGTACATTATGATGAGTCCAACTAGGGCATAAAGGAGAGAGCATTACATCATGCAGAGAAACATTCCCAGAGAACTCAGAGTAGGTAAGATACATGGGATGAAGGGGCCAGGTGCGGTGGCTCACGCCTGCAATCCCAGCACTTTGGGAGGCTGAGGCGGGCAGATCATGAGGTCAGGAGATTGAGACCATCCTGGCTAACACGGTGAAATCCCATCTCTACTAAAAATACAAAAAATTAGCCGGGTATGGTGGCAGGCGCCTGTAGTCCCAGCTACTTGGTAGGCTGAGGCAGGAGAATGGCGTGAACCCAGAAGGCGGAGCTTGCAGTGAGCCAAAATCACGCCACTGCACTCCAGTCTGGGTGACAGAGTGAAACTCTGTCTCAAAAAAAAAAAAAAAGGTACACGGGATGAAGGGAACAGAATGGGCAGCAGCAGGTTAGGAGAAGTGCAGGCCATATCATATAACTGGCTTGTCGAATTCCTGATTAGGTTGGTTTGAGCAACTGAAAAGTGATTAATGTCAACTACTTCTCATTTTTCTTTTATTTGATAAATAAATATTTCTTCTTACATATCTGGTCACAAACCTTGTGTGAATTCCATGTAAAACAATCAATAAACTTTCTTATTGATTCTATCCCTTCTGTGACAATAGAGATGGTATCTCTCTATCTCTTTTGGAACCTGTCCCTTCATACCTTCTGAGAAACTTTAAACTATAAACTTTTCCCTGTATATTGCACTGCTAGCTTCGAACCAAATCACTGCCATCAGCCTTTAAACATACTTGAGTGTGTCCCATATTAATCTTGATTTCACACATGTGCCCCTACAACCTCTGCTTCTCTTTACAATAAAGACTTGTACAGGAGTTGTCTCTAGCTCCATACTGCCACTTAATCCTGGACCGCTCAAATCTGGCTTTCACCTCCATCACTCAACCAAGACAGCCCTCTACAAAGGTCACTAATGACCGCCATGTCTCTTAATAAAATAGACTTTTCAGTCCTCTCCTTGTTTTTTCCTCTTGGGTATGTTTGGCACTGTAAATCAGTTTATCTTTCTTGAAACAATTTCTTACATTGGTTTCCATGACATCCCACTCTTGTTTTTCTCTTATCTCTTTGAGTTCTGCCTGCCCCCTGCTAATTTCCTTTTGTAGGCTTATTCTCCTTTACCTAGTTGGCAATTAGAAGTTCCTGAAGGCTCTGCACTAAGCATTTTATCTTTGTTCTTTTACTTCTTCCATGGATTTGATTTTTGGGTACTCTAAAAACTCCCAAATTTAATTCCCAGTGAAGACTTGCCTTTCACTGTATCTGGATTTGTTTAATACGCATCTCAAATGCATTTCCCATTTCTTATATCCTGAAATCTGACCTGCTCCCCTTGTTTTCTGTGTAGGAAAACACACAAATATCTATCTTGTGCATTAGGTCAAGAGACCATGGAAAACTCTTTAAATTTTTAAAACACTTTAGAGCCGAGTTTCTTAACCTCAGCCCTATTGACATTTTGAGCTACATAATTTCCTGCTATGGGGGTCTCTGTGCATTGTGAGATGTTTGGTCAGCATTCCTGGCCTCTACCCACTAGATGGCATAGCACCCCCTCCAGTTGTGCCAAGCAAATTGTGTCCAGACATTGCCAAATAGCTCTTGGGAGGGATAAGGAAGCCAAATCATCCCTCACGGAGAATCACAGCTTTAGAAGGAAGATAAGAGACAGAGCTGTGTTTTTTGAAAAACAGAAATCATGCTGAAGTTTCCTACCAAGTAAATTGTTAGTTCAGTTGTATGCCCAAAGTGTTATGACATTCACTACTATTTATCAACATCACTGTTTCCCACATTGGCTACATGTTGTGAGTCTCATTGGTTATTTAAAATACGCTTCACAAAATTTGCCCAGCAATGATTTGTCCAGTGTGCACCAAGAAAAACCCCATTTGGACCTTGCTGATAGTTCCAGCATATTTCCACACAATTTCTCTCCACTCACCCTCCTAATCTCCCAACCACAGTCACACTGTTTTTTGAAATCATATGCTCCTCCTGTCACCCAGTGTCACCCAGTGCTCTTTCTGGAACGTCCTGCCCATTTCACTTAACCCCTCTTCATCCTGCAAACACAGCCCAGACATCACCTGCCTACGGAGGCCTTTCCTAAACCCCAAAGTCCTTTTAGTTTTCATGCACTCTTAGAGCTGTGTTGCTTTCCTTCACTGGCACTTGCCTAAGTTTACTATTAAATATGCATTTGCATGGTTATTTGAATATTTATCACACCCAGCAGCCTTTAACAAGTATGTAACGTTTAAGCTCTAAAACACTGGTGCCTGGCAGTGACAGGTATGATTCAGTTCAAAACAGAAAGGTAGATAATCAGGCACAAGGACTGCTACCTTGCTCACCGGCAGCACCGGACATTTGAAATCAGCATTGCACTAAAAAATGTCCTTGATCATCCACAGACTGCTGAATCTTCCCCCTGTGTCATGACGCTTCTTTTTTATCATAATTTTTAATTCTTCAACCATCATCCTCTAAAATACTATTTTTCCAGAGTTGTTAAGTTCCGTGGGTGAATATTTTGCATTCATTTTAAGACGAATTTGTTCAGGTGATAAATGCATTATTTAGTTATTTTTCTCTTCCTCACAATATGACACGGATTTTAAATTGAAAATTCTGCCTGGAGCTGATTGGAGTTGGGATAAAGTTGTAGACAATCTATCGTAGTTGATTTGGTCACAGCGTGTTTGCTTTACTTTTGGATCTTGAGAAGAAAGGGCTGTGATCTGCAGGACTCTCTGGGACAACTTCTTGGCGATAAGAGTGAAGACTCATATTTGCTTTGTGAATCAATAAAAAAGAGGCATTTCAGGCAAAAGTGTTGATGACCGATTTTGACATTTGTTCTGGGTGGACAAGTTGTGAATTTTATATTGGAATGTAATGTTGCCTATGAAATTTCCCACCTATTTTAGGATTTTCATATTTTCAGATCAATCGAAATTTGTTGTGAACCAGCTTTCTCCTCCATGTCCTACTAACTACAAAAAAAAATGAGTGCCTCTGGGTGTTTTCAAACTGCCTGTGGGTAGACAGAGCTATGTTACTACCTGGAACTCTGTGAATGTCGAAAAGAAAGTCGAAATATCAAAATTGAAAAGCAACTTATTTTCTTTGATATGTCTTGTTGTATGACCTTGGTAGGAACAATGACACAATGTTGACATGTTCAAATATCTCAGAACAATGAAATTAGTATATATTAAAATAGCAGTGCTTTGTTGTCCTTTTAAATAATACATGCATTTTAAAGTATTCAGAAGCTTTTTCTACTCTGTATAAATACCTTATCAGTCCTCTAAAATAATCCAAGCTTAATAGGAAAAAAAATGAAGGAGCTATATTGAGACTTACTGAATGTCACAGAGCCTGCAAGGTTAGAACTGAGCATACAAAGTGAAGAAATATGTTCTTGATGCCTATTTAACTGGGTTTCCTTTTCAAGGTTATGCACTCTATTTGCTAATAGTTGTAGTATCCTATGCCACAATTGCTGAGATTAATATCTTGGGAAAATATTGTACCATTCCAGTTAATAAGTATGCTGATTTCTATTCGTCAGTTTAAAGTAGATATATGAAAATAAGATCTAGTGTGTGACCACTCAAAAACCCTATTTTCATTACATTTGTAGTGTATTTCTAAAGGCCTCTCCAGGATTATTTCAAAATCAAAATTGAAATACTGTTCACCAAGATATTGAATTAATTATGTATCTATTTCATTTTACTGTTTGAACACTCCCTTCTAATTTGTATGTACAGAGACAGAATTGTCTAGCAGTTTTCTGAAAGAAAAATAAATCAAGAATAATATTATTTAAAGGCTCATAGTATCTTCCATCTACATATATTAATTGCATATGGACTTTAAACAAATACAATTAAGGATAGTCTTGTTCTGCATATAATGGATTTGTCTATGTTGATGAGATGCTGACAACCAGGTGGGAAAGCTGGTTTTGCTTATCCAAAAGAGTGGACCGTAAAGGAAGTTACATGGTTTCTTTAGTGTTTTGTGGTTTTAGTTGTACATGGGGCACCTGCCCCTCTTGGACGTCACAGTACTTCAAGTCAATACGCCACGGTCTGCTATGCTGCTCAGACTAAGCTGTGCAGACTATGCTACCCAGACTCCTCTTCTCCCTCTTTAGACTGTGGCAGTAACCTAAAAGACTTGGCCTCTGTTTTAACTCTCATGCCGCACATTATCTTGTGTCTTTCCTGTGGTTCAGGTATTTGTGTGTGAGGGCTGAGGTGGGGGTATGCTGAATTCGTACAGATTTCCTCAGTAGCTTTATTTTCTGAATTTGAGGCAACAGGAGAGTGAAAAATGGCGATCATTATATTGATTCATCTGACAACAGAGATCTGAAGAAAGCATTTTGTACAAACCCTACTCTGGGTAACACAGGAAATGCCAAGATTTTGAAATGAAGTTTCTTGGTCTTTAAGATCAAATTGTGCTCAGAAAAGGCATAGTCCCTATAAGTTTTGTCACAATAAATGAGTAGAGCCCACTGCAGGTTGGAAATCTACAAATCATTGCAGGGTATTATTCAGATAATAACTCTGCACAAGAGCCACCACAGTAGCAGAGGTAAGGATCTCTGCCAAGATTCGCCTTAGACCCGTGATTCTGGAACTTGAGCAAGCCTAGACTCACCAGGAGGGCTTGATTGCTGGTCCCCACGCTCAGACTTTCTGATTGAGTAGGAGAATTTTCCCGTCTTATATATTACCAGGTGATACTGACTGCACTTGGAGAATCACTTCCTTAGGTATTAGGATCTGAGACTGACTATATCTTCATGAATTGCAGCAAGAAGCAGATAAAAACATTTCTTCATACACAAGAATGTTTGTGACTTAGCAAGGCTGTTATTGGAGACCTGGCCATTTTAGCTAGTTTTGTATAATTTGCCTTATTCCATCCAATGTTCTCATTTCTAATGTTTATAGGCTGCAGGCCTAGAGCTACTGTAGTGTAACAGTTAAATATGTTGAGTGTGGTGCTGAGCTCCTTCTTAGATTATCAAATCCAAGTTCTGCCATTTATTAATTGTGTTATTTTGAGACAGATATTTATATTCTTAGAGCCATGGTGTCTTCATCTGTAGACTAGGAATAATAGCACCTATTGCTAGTATTGCTATTAGGATTTTCAAAATAACACACATAATGCATTGGGGAAAATGGCAAATTGTAAGTATGTAATAGATCTTATCTCTCTTTCTGCTCTTTATTTTTTATTATTACACTGGTTTTGTTTTCCATTTCTTTTATTTTTTGATATTTAAATCTTATAAGGATTTAAGAGTTTCATGTTACCATTCAAATATACCAATTTATTAATTTATCATTTAAACATAAGCAATAACGGTTCCTGAGTAGTCACGGTACCCTCTCTAGGTGCATCCTACAGAGGAGCCCCACCTGGGCAACTGAAATAAGATTAGAAGCTACTAGAAGAATGAAGAGGTCTTATTTCATTATTTAATTAAGCCGTTGAATAATTTATTCTTCCTAAAGCAACATCACATATATGAAATAGGTTAGATACCCTTATTAACTAGCCAGGGAACCTTCTCTCTTGAGAAACATCAACAAGAAGTTTTTGTTTGTTGTTATTTTTGTCGTTGTTTGGTTTAAGAAGTATGATTAAATAAATTTATTCCAGAAATTTTAAATTTTAATTTAAAATTTTTGATTTGATGTTGTATCAGAGTCATGAAAAACAGGACTAACTGTAATATGGCCTGAGAAAATCCACTTATTTCCAAAGGGGATAAACTAAAAAACAATAAGAAAACAGAAAGCAGATAAGTGTGAAAATTACAAGATAAAATCAGAATATACCTGGTCAAAGCAAACATTCCACTGGGCAAAGTTACATAGGCAAGAGAGACTTTATTCAAAACTATTGTAACAGAGGAGAGAGGCTGTAACTCAGCCTGAGCCCAACTCCATTGAAAAAAGGAATGAGGAGTTTTTAAGAGCTGGAATGGGAGAATCTGTGTAGGCCATTTGTGCTTGCTAATTGTCTTTACCCACAGATGAAGTAAATTTTCTCCTATCTTCATGACAGGAGGTAGTTTTACAACTTGGAGCAAGGCTCCTTGAAGTTAGGCTCCCACCTACACTCCCGTGTAAGCTGTATCCCTTTAATGATTTTATTTCAACGTGATGGCTCCTGAGTGCTTAAGGAAAATATTCCAGGGTTTTAAAACTGGCAAGAAGCTTTAAAACAAGGTTTACATCTCTACTGGGCAAAGAAAGAGCTTACAATTACTTGTTTTCTAAAGTAAATTATTTAAGAAAGGGAAGTTAGGGACCTAGAGTCAGGAGGAAGCCTGTGTGAAGTTTAGTCCAGCTGAGGGAAACGCTAAGGCCACTTTGGTCTTGGTGAACACTTTGTTTTCACATAGTTTTAATCATAGAAATAGTATGTGGCCTGGACACACTTGGAAAGAAGCCAACACCAGAGGAATTGCTGATAGACCATGAACATCTAATTCCTACATTTATGATAATGAGATGGAATTAAGTAAAGAGGAGATATTAGCATGAAATTGGAAAGTATATAGTTTGATGTTACTTGCAAATACACTGTGAGGCCCTATTTATACACTGGGCTGCATAGAGCTTTTCCTGAAAGTCCATCTAGCTAAACCCTGGTCTTTTAACCATATGGGCCAAATGACTTTTGCTTTAATTTATTTTAGGGAATATTCTTTATTTGTAACATTCCTTTCAGCTCTTTTTAGATTCTAATATTCCAGAATGTCTTTTTTCCAGTGTAGGTTCTTGGCATCTTTGTCAAGCATTTCACGGTAGGTGTGTAAATTTGTTTCTGGTTTCTGAATTCTATTCCATTGATCTATGCCAGTACCATGCTATTTTGGTTACTATAGCTCTGTAGTATAATTTAAAGTCAAGTGATTCCTCCAATTTTGTTCTTTTGCTCAGGATAGCTCTGACTATTCTGGGTATTTTTGTGGTTCCATATGAATTTTAGGATTTTTTTTTTTTTTTCTATTTCGGTAAAGAATGCCATTGATATTTTGTTAAGAATTGCACTGAATCTGTAGATTGCTTTGGGTAGTATGGACATTTTATCAATATTGATTCTTTAAATCCATACAAATTGAATACTTTCCATTTTATGGTGTCCTATTCAGTTTCTTTCATGTTTTATAGTTTTCATTATAGAGATCTTTCATTTTCTTAAGATCATTGTTGGCATATAGAAATGGTACAAATTTTTAATGTTGATTTTGTTTCCTGCAACTTTACATAATTTATCAGTTCTAATAGTTTTTTTTGTGCCATCTTTAGGTTTTTCCAAATATAAAATCATATTATCTGAAAACAAGGATAATTTGACTCTTTCCATTCCAGTTTGAATGCCGTTTATTTCTTTCTTTTGTCTGATTGTTCTATCTAGGACTTCCATTACTATGTTAAATAATAGTGGTGAAAATGAGCATCTTTGTCATGCTACAGATCTTAGAGGAAAGGTTTTCAGTTTTTCCCCATTCAATATGATGATGGCTGTGGGTTTGTCATATATGGCTTTCATGCTGAGATATGTTCCTTCTATCCCCAGTTTTTGAGAGTTTTTATCATAAAAGGAATGTTGAATTATATCAGATAATTTTCCAGCATCAATTGAAATGATTATATGGTTTTGGCCTTCATTCTGTTGATATGATGTATCATATTGATTTGCATATATTGAATCATCCCTGCATCTCAGGGATAAATCCCACTTAGTCATGGTGAATGATTTTTTTTTTTTAATTTCCTATTCAGGATTTTTGCATCAATTTTTATGAGTGATATTGGCCTGTAGTTTTCTTTTTTTGATGTGTCTTTGTCTGGTTTTGGAATCAAGGTAATACTGGCATGATACAATGAGTTTGGAACTATTTCTCTCTTCCTCTATTTTTTAGAATAGTTTGAGTAGGATTGTTACTAGTTCTTCATTACATGTTTGGTAGAGTTCAGCAATGAAGCCATCAAGTCCTGGGCTGTTTTTACTGGGAGATTTTTTAATTATGGCTTCAATCTCATTACTTGTTACTGGTCTGTTCAGGTTTTGAATTTATTTATGGTTCAATCTTGGTAGGTTGTATGTGTCTGGGAATTTGTCCATTGTTTTCCCTAGATTTTTCCAATTTGTTGACATACAGTTGCTCAACGTAGCCACTGATAATCCTTTGAATTTCTGTGATATTAGTTGTAATGTCTCCTTTTTCATCTCTGATTTTATTTATTTGGATCTTCTCTCCTTTACTGTAGTCTGGCTAGAAGTTTGCCAATTTTGTTTAACTTTTCAAAAAACCAACTTTTTGTGTCATTGGTCTTTTATATTGCTTTCTTCATTTCAATCTAATTTATTCCTGCTTTGATTTTTACTACTTATTTTCTTCTACTAATTTTGGGCTTCATTTGCTCCTGCTTTTCCAGTTCTTTAAGATGCATTGTTCAGTTGTTTATTTGAAGTTTTTCTTCTTTCTTGATGTAGGCACTTATAGGTATGAACTTTCCTCTTTGTACTGCTTTTGTCATATCCCTTCGTTTTTGGTATATTGTGTTTCCATCATCATTTGTTTCAGAAAAATTCCAATATTCTTAATATTTTATTGACCCACTGGTTACTCAGGAGCATATTCTTTAACCATGCATTTGTATAGTTTCCAAAATTGCTCGTCATTAATTTCTAGTTTTATTCCATTGTGGTTAGAAAAGATGCTTGATATTATTTCAATTTTTTTAATGTTGTAAGTCTTGTTTTGTGACCTAATATATGGTCAATCATTGAGAATTATTCATGGTCTGAAAAAAAGAATGTACATTCTGTAGCCATTGGATGAAATGTTCTGTAAATATTTATTGGATCCATTTGGTCTATAGTATATATTAAGTCTGATGTTCCTTTGTTGATTTTCTCTCTGAAAGATCAGTCCAATGCTGAAAGTAGGGTGTTGAAATCTCCAGCTGTTATTGTGCTGGAGACTACCTCTCTCTTTAGCTCTAATAGTATTTGCTTTATATATCTGGGTGTTCCAATGTTGGGTGCATATATATTTAAAAAAATTGTTATATCTTCTTGCTGAATTGACCCCTTTATCATTATAGAGTGACCTTTGTTTCTTATAGTTTTAGTCTTGAAATCTATGTTGTCTGATATAAGAATTGTAACTCCTACTCTTCTTTTGGTTTCAAACGGCATGGAATATCTTTTTCACTCCCTTCATATTCAGTCTACATGTGTCTTTATAGGTGAAATGTGGTAACAGATCATTGGATCCTCTTTTTTTATCCATTCAGCCACTTCTTTTCATTGGAGAATTTAGTACATTTATATTCAATGTTATTATTGATAAGTAAAGACTTAATCCTGCCATTTTGTTCTTTCCTTTTTGTTGTTATTTTGTGGTCTTCTCTTCCTTATTTCCTTCCTGTCTTCCTTTTCGTGAGGATGATTTTCTCTGGTTATATAATTTAGTTTCTTGCCTTTTATTTTCGGTGTATCTGTTGTGTGTTTTTTGATTTCTGGTTATAATGAGACTTGCAAATACTATCTTATAGCACATTATTTTAAGCTGATAACAACTTAAAATCATTGGCATAAACAAGCAAGCAAAAAGAAAACCAATAAAAGCTCTACACCCTAACTTTGTCCCCGGTTTTTAACTATTTGTTGTTTCTGTTTATATCATATTGTACTGTATGTCTTCAAAAGTAGTTGTAGTTATTATTTTTGATTGGTTTATCATTTAGTCTTTCTAGTTAAGATAAAAGTAGTTTATACATCATGGTTACCATGTAATATTCTGTTTTTCTGTGTACTTACTATTACTAGTGAATTTTGTACCTTTTGGTGATTTGTGATTGCTTGTTAACATTCTTTTCTTTCTGATTGAAGAACTCCCTGTAAGCATTTCTTGCAGGACAGGTCTGGTGTTGATGAAATCCCTCAGCTTGTGTTTGCCTGGGAAAAATCTTTATTTCCTCTTCATGTTTGAAGGATGTTTTCACCAGATATACTATTCTAAAGGTTTTTTCCTTTAACACTTCAAATATGTCACACTACTCTCTCCTGGCCTGTAAGATTTCCAATAAAAAGTCTGCTCTCAAATGTATTGGAGCTCCGTTGCATGTGATTTTTTTCATTTCTCTTGCTGCTTTTAGGATGCTTTCTTTATCTTTGACCTTTTGGAGTTTGATTATTAAAAGCCTTGAAGTAGTCTTCTTTGGGTTAAATCGCTTGCTGTTCCGTAATCTTCTTGTGCTTGGATATTGATATCTTTCTTTAGGCTTGGAAAGTTTTCTTTTATTGTATCTTTGAATAAACTCTCTACTCCTGTCTATTTCTCTGCCTTGTATTTAAGGCCAGTAAGTCTTAGATTTGCCCTTTTGAGGCTACTTTCTAGATTCTGTAGGCATGCTTTGTTATTTTTTTTTTCTTTTGTCTCCTCCGTGTATTTTCAAATAGCCTGTTTTTACGCTCAGTAATTCTTTCTTTTGCTTGATCAATTCAGCTATTAAAGGACTCTGATGCATTCTTCAGTATGTCAGTTGCATTTTTCAGCTCCAGAGTTTCTGCTTGATTCTTTTTAATTATCTCAATCTTGTTGTTAAATTTATCTGATAGAATTCTGAATTCCTTCTCTGAGTTATCTTGAATTTCTTTGAATTTCCTCAAAACAGCTATTTGTGAATTCTCTGTCTGAAAGGTCACATATCTCTGTTTCTCCAGGGTTGGTTCCTGATTCCTTATTTAGTTCATTTGCTGAGGTCATCTTTTTCTGGATTGTCTTGATACCTGTAGATGTTCATTTGTGTCTAGACATTGAGGAATTAGGTATTTATTGTAGTTTTTGCAGTATTGGCTTGTTTGTACCTGTCCTTCTTGGGAAAGCTTTCCAGGTATTTGAAATTACCTGGGTGTTGTTATCTAAGCTGTTCCTTATTTAGGGAGCACCTTAGTAATGCTATGGTTCTTGCAGACTCATACAGATTCATCTTGATGGTCTTAGAGAAGACCTAGGTGAATTCTCTGGATTATCAGATGGACACTGTTGTTCTCTTCCCTTGCTTTCTTCCAACCAAATGTAGTGTCTCTTTCTCTCCCTCTGTTCTGAGCCACATGGAGCTGGGGGTGGAGTGACATAAGCACCCCCATGGCAACCACCACTAGGTGGACCTGAAGCCAGCACAGCAGTGGGTCTTATGCAGCATCTATTGTAACCACTCTCTGGCTATGCCTATGTTTCCTCAAGGCTCTGGGACTCTACAGTCAGCAGGGGGCAAAACCATCTAGGATTGTGTCCTTCGCTTCAGGGTTGCGAGTTCCCCTAGGCCCTGGGTGGGTTCAGATGTGCTGTCTGGGAGTCAGGGACTAGAGTCAACAAACTTAAACATCTACTTTGTCTTCTTTTGTCCTGCAGCTGAGCTGGCACTCATACCAAAAGATACAGTCCTTCCCGCTCTTCCTTCCCCTTTCCAAAGGCAAAAGAGCCTCACCTCATGGCAACTGCCACTGCAGGTCCTCAGGGAATACTGCCAGACTACCAAAAATGTTCCATTGAGGCCCAAGGGCTCTTAAGTCAGCTTGTGGTGAATGCTGCCTGGTTTGGGACTCATCCTTCAGGGAAGTGGGCTCCCCTCTGACCCAGGGAATGTTTATACATTTCATCCAGCAGCCAAGTGCTGGAATTAGGGATTCCAAGAGCCCATGTTGTGCCCTACTCCCCTGTGGCTGAACTGGTACCTAAGGTGCAAGATGGAATCCCCTTTGCTTTTCCTTCTGTCTTTCTTAAGCAGAAGTCTCACCCCACAGCCATCATAGCTGGAAAAGTGCTGAGTCTCACCTGAAACCAGCAAGTCTGAGTCTCGCCCAAGACCCTCAGTGTAGTACCAGGTACTGCTGCTGGTTATTTGAGCTGGTTATTTATTCACCCTGGTGAATAAATCCTGTCAGGGCTGCATCACTTCCTTTGAGTGAGAAGGTTGCTCTCTGGCCCAGGGTATGTCTAGAAATGTTATCTTGGAGGTAAGGCCTGGAAAGGGGGCCTGACTGCTGCCCTATCCTGCTGTAGTAGAGCTGCTATCCAAGAGGCAAGACAAAATCTTCTCCAGTCTTCTGTCTCCTGTCCTCAAGTAGAGAAAAGGAGTCTCTTTTGGAGCAGTTAGTTGTACAGCCTGGAATTAGGGAAGAGGTGGTGCAAGCACTCCCTTAGCCACCCTGGATAGCATCTCAGCAGGTTGTGTGCCCCACCCTCACCCCCAGTCAGCTGGGTCTGGGCCCAGTTCAGCACTAGGACTGACTTAGGAGTTGCAGTCTTCATGGTCTATACTGCCTTTCAAGATTATTTAGGGCCAGGCCCCAGGGCACTTTAGCCAGCAGTAGTGAGACTTGCGGGAACTCAAGCTCTGACCATTGGGATCAGTGATTCCCCTTTGGCTAACGCTGGTTTAAATGGTCCCTCCATGGGTGGGCATCAGCCGAGTTCGGTCTGGTTTTCCTTTCTGCTATAACAGGACACCACTGAGTTCAGTGACTGAAATTGCTGCAGGCTGTCTCTCCTCAGCACGTGGAAATGCTCTCCTCACCCAAGCTGCCACTGCCCGCAGGTGGTGGAGGGGTGGCGGCGTGGCAATTAGTGGCAATAGTCCTGAGTAGGCAAGTAAGGACTATTTTATTCTCCTTCCGAGTCACTCATTCAATAATATGAAGTTAAAAGCCAGCACTGTGAGTGCTCACTTGGTTTTCGGTCCATAGGAGAGTGCTTCTCTCTGTAGACAGTGGTTAAATCAGTGTCCTAGGCGGGGGATGATCGGTAGAGGCTTCTTTCTCTGCCCTCTCATTTGTAACATTCCTTTTAGCTCTTTTTAGATTCTGGTATTCCAGCATACGGCAACATTTTAAGCATTAAACTTCTGTATAGACCTTCCAGACACGGGTAAGTGTGTGTAGAGATATGTTTGTGACTTTATGTTTCCTTTAATATGCAATTTCAGATTTACCAATCCTAAAACATTAAAAAGAGCATAATCCAAATACAGTGTTCAAATAAACCCTGCAGTGATTTGTTAGCAAAGCAACTGGCTGTGATTCTATTTCAGGAAGATTATCTCCTCCAAGAAGTAGAAATTCACCAGCTACGTTTGTTTGCCACTGATTCCTGAGTTTGGTTTGCTTTCATTCTTCTTTGGATCTCAGTCTCCTATGCACCATTCGCATTTTCTATTCACAGCAAAAAGGTTTTTGTATGGTCTTGCTTTTGTTCCTATCAGTCACTTAAAAGAACAGACACCCAAAGGCAAGGGCATTAATCATCTTTTTTAAGTTCCCCAGGAAATTATTATTTATATGTTAGTGGTGAATATATTCTACCCTTAAAGGGGCAAAATTGCTAGATTAGGAACATGGTTAGGAAAACATAGCAGTCATTAACCTTATCGCTTTTCCAACAAAGAAAAACTGTGCAACAACTGGCCGAAGCCCGTGGCAATTTGAGAGCACAAAAGATCAACAAAATGAAACCCAAGACAAGATAAAACAAGTTGCCAGCCTTTTGTCTTAGGTTTAAAATAATTTTCTGGAAACACCTATCCTCAAAAATGTAAATCAGTGAAAATATTTCATAAAATGCCTAGATAATTCTAAAGCTTACATTATATTCTTTAATGTTTTGTATAAGAAAAAATTTGTTTGCTTTAGAAATCTCATAATGTATTTCTTTTAGTAATTAAATTTTCTTTTTTTTTTTTTTTTTTTACTGGCATCATTCCCCTTAACTCACTAAGAGTGAAATTAAAACCACTAAATTTTATTTTTTAGGTTGTTGAAATTATAGGTTATCTGAAGGAGTGGCTCTGCATAGATTATTTGACAATAAATATTTTCCAAAAAACTCCATGCCAATGAGATAAGGGGAATTATTGGGCAGGAGCCAAAGAGGAGCCAGGGAGAGAGCAAGTGCAGGAGGAATGCACAGGTGTGGAAAGTGAGTGAAAGTAAAGGATGATGTATGAGTCCATTCTCACACTGCTTTAAAGAACTACTTGAGACTGGGTAATTTATGAAGGGGTTTAATTGACTCACAGTTCCACAGGCTTACAGGAAGCATAGCTGGGAGGTCTCAGGAAACTTACAATCATGGTGGAAGGGCAAAAGGGAAGCAAGCACGTCTTCACATGGTGGCAGGAGAGCGAAAGAGTGAAGGGGGATGTGCTACATGCTTTCAAACAACCAGATCTCTTCAGAACTCTCTCAGGGGAACAGCAAGCAGAGAATCTGCCCCCATGATCCAATCACCTCCCACCACATCCCTCCCCCAACTATGGGATTAAAATTCAACAAGAGATTTGGGTGAGGGCACAAAGTCAAACCATATCAGATGACTAGCAGAATGTTAACCTGATCTGTCCTCTCAGCAGGGACAGGTGCCCTCCTGTTTTATGGATGATTTAAAGTTATTATAACAGATGGTGGTGCTTCCTTCCATATTTTATCCTTGGAATTAATTTTAAAGATATTTTTTACGAAACAGTGAGACAATGGTGCTAGAACATTTTAGTGGTTCAAAAAGAGCCTTTACAGGTAGGATTCACTTGGTTAGGGGGCACCACATTATAGATTTGGTCCCAAAATTGTGGATCCAGAAATTTTATTTTCACATGGTATTTTATGTGGGTTAGACATATTATAATAGCCCCTGTCTCAGTTTCCTTGTTGGTTGTTGTGAATAAAAATAAATGTACTTAGCACTGTTTTTAGGATAAAGGTGTTAGAACACTGCTTGACATAAAGTACTCAACAAATGTTAGTTGTCATTCTTAGTTTTATTAACATTCTCAACAGGCATATGTTGATTTATTAGCTTATGAAAAATACATTTGAGTGGGTCCAGAATTATTTTATTCTCCTTTCAGATTACTCTGTTCATGATACCAAAATAACTGAGAAGCTGCATTAATCATTTCTTTCTTTCTTTCTCTCTCTTTCTTTCTTTCTTGCTTGCTTGCTTCCTTGCTTGCTTGCTTTCTTGCTTTCTTGCTTTCTTGCTTTCTTGCTTCCTTGCTTCCTTGCTTCCTTGCTTCCTTTTTCTTCTTTATTCTTGGAGACAGGATCTTGCTCTGTCATTCAAGCTAGGGTGCAGTGGCCTGAACATGACTCACGGTAGCCTTGACTTCCTGGGCTCAAGTGATCCTCCTGGCTCAGCCTCATTAATTTTAAGATGATTCTATTATGGAGAAAATTTAAAGAGTGGATCTGAGTGGTTGTAGCAGATGTTTTATTTGGGATCTGAAGACTCTGATAAATCGCCTGCCACCATATACCTGCATACCATCATGGAACAGTCCACAAGACGTCAGCTGCACAAGGATCAGGGCAACACACACTTGCTCTGTTTCTTTTTTTTTTAACCTGTGAGTCTCCGTATGTCTCTCTCTTGCTGTGGCTCTCGCTGTCTGCCTCCTCTCTCCTTCCCCCACCCCTCACTAACTTTTGAGCTACCATGTTTTGTTTCCTAGATTCCAAGGTGGCACTCTTCCTTCTTAACATCCTTTTTAATTCCACTTATGCCATTGCTTATGTTAAGGTTTCCTTCAAATGAAATGAAGTGAAATGACATAGGATCAATTTCTTCTTGCTTTTAGCTGGGAGAGTCCTTAAGTGTATCACTAAAAGTGGTTGCTAGTTTGAAACAATATTTTTGGGTTATCTGGGGCCATAAGTAATGACATTTAATTTGTCCACATCATCAATAATGGAGTTAGTGGTAGACTGAGGTTCAAGAAGTTGAAGACCTGAGACCCATATCCAAGTCTGCCACTGTTTACAACCATGACTGTGAGAGAACCTAACTGTTGTATCTTCCTTACAATTGGGAGAGACACAACTTTTTCCAAGAATACCACCTCAAGAGACTGTTTACATTATTGAATTAGACTAAGCTTTAACATACAGTGAGTATTCAGTTAAATTATTTCTATTCACATCAGCTGGTAGGGACTCATGGTGAGGACAAAATCAGCTATGGGCAAAGTTTAAAATGTTATATTTTCTCTGGACATTAATTATAATAGAAGATACATCTTATGCCTTCCACATAAAGAAGTAGCATGTTAGGTTAAAAGAATTTTAGGGTGTCTGATAAGAAAATCAAGGTCAGTGTGACTAAAGAAGATTTAAAGAGAGGAATAGGATGGCTTATGGATGAAGAGATGGCAGAGGCTGCATTTCACAAAGCCTTGCAGACTAGGGCAATATTTTTCCACTTTATCCTGAGTGCACTAGAATGTCAAGAAAAGGCATTAAAGAAGGAAAGTAGTACAATCAGGTTTTTATTTTTTTAATTACTATGACTCCTATATGAAGAAGAGATTCAGAAGAGACAGATTTAGCTGTGGACTAGATAAGGGACGCTTACTTTAACCATGATGGAGCTAGAAGATGCAGATGAGTGGACAGATTTCAGATAGTTTTAGGGAATGCACGTGTAAATAGCTTTCACCTGCGTGTTCTTGTGCACATGTTCTACCTGTGAATATGTATCTATTTAGATACACATATGTATGTTTGTGTATAGATATGTATTTAGGGACATACTTAGAAAAAAAGATATACAAATATACCAAAATATTTACAGTGACTTCAATATTTAAGGTTTTAGTATTTGAGATTTTGTTTGTTGGTTGGTTGGTGTTGAGATGGAGTCTCCCTCTGTCGCCCAGGTTGGAGTGAGGTGGCACAATCTTGGCTCACTGCAACCTCCACCTCCTTGGTTCAAGCAATTCTCCTGTCTCAGCCTCCCCAGGTAGCTAGGACTACAGGCACACGCCAAGCCCAGCTAATTTTCTTTGTAATTTTAGTACAGACGAGGTTTCACCATGTTGGCCAGGCTGGCCTCAAACTCTTGACCTCAGATGATTCACCTGCCTCGGGCTCCCAAAGTGCTGGAATTACAGGCATGAGCCAGTGCACCCAGCCTATTTGGGGTATTTTTTATTACCTTCTTTTCAATTTTTATTTTCTTAATATTCTACAATGAGTATATGTAAATAAATATATATAACATATATAGTATATGTACACACTTGTGTTAATGAGGCATTATGGAAATTAAATCATAAATATGGCTAGTATCAAGAAAGTCCTAATTCAAGTTTCATTACAAAAATTCTTTCCCACTAGTCAAATATGATAAAGCGATTTTAACATAAACAATTTTTACAGGCAAATTATTGTGTTGGAGCCCTCTCAGCTGGTTTATGAATCATGCACAGCTCCTAAAATATAAGAAGGTAACAATTTATAATATGATGGATTTCAGTCGATGCCCTTTGCCATTAAATGACAATAGAATTCAATGATGCAACTGTTTAACAATTAAGTTAATGGTGGTGACGTGCAAATGAAAAGTGATATATAGTATTTATATTTTCCTCATCTTCCCTCTGTTTCTGAAAATGTGAACAATCTTCTTTTAATTTCTGTGATTTTTAATCTTAAAAGCATAATGTTGAAGAGGAATTATCTGGAGAATACTAGATTAGAGTCAATTAGGATTTCCAAATTAAATTTTAAAATTTATAACTAGAGAGTTTTTAAAAATGTTAGCAATATTTTTCCCTTAGATTATCTATCTGCATAAGATTCTAGAGAATTCCAAGACATTCTTCTTGCTTTAGAGTTGGGTGCTGCATGAACATTAACTAGTGCTAAGTAAAAACAAACCAAATATATATATGCACCCCCATTGCTTAGTATCAGAAAATTTTATTAGAAATACTGAACAAGTATATGGCAAGAAATTGACAAAAATATTAGTTCCTGATCTATGATGCCAAATAAAAGGTGTTCTAATAATAGAAGAAATATTTTTGTATTTTAAGTCATATACATATACATAAATACACAACATAATAGGGACGGGGAGAAGCATCATGAAATAACTCAAGGTAGTATACTATCTGAAAATTTATACTTATGAAAATTTATATGATAAAAATAAAGTTAAATTGCTTTTTTAAAATTGCTTTAGGGTTTAGCTCTCTGTCTACATAGTTGGCATTATTTCTGCTACCTTGGGTGACTTCTTTTATTGTAATCTATTGTTATGTTAATTTCCTCTATTGCTACTGTATAATTTTTATATATATAAGGCCTCAATAAATAAACTCTTCGAATAAAAAAGAACCCTAAGCATCTTTTTGCAAATAGTTCTAAATCATGAAAACACTAATATTTTATAATGCTCTAAGAAGCTAATGAACCAGAAATCTCTTTAACCAAAGGCACTTCTCCTTTGGTTTTAGCAGAGCAGAGAATCCTAATGGACAGGCAAGATAAATAATTTACTGTATAAAACACTCATATACCTATTGAAAGGGTAACATATCAAATGTTCTCTGGCTATTTAAATTATCTACAAGAAGAAATCTTAGGAAAGTGCAAACTGCAATAGACATTTGCAGTCTATCCGTAACTAGCCTACTTCCTTCAAAGAGAAATGTGAACATAAAATGCAAAAGCATGACTGAGGAGTCATTTCATGCATTCCTGGACTCCTCAGAATGGCTACAAGCAACGTTCTCATCTCGTGTGCAGCCTCACTATGCAAATCTGCCAAGGTTATCACCGTGGGCAACCTACAACCAATGTGTCTTTGCCTTGGGCTTAGTGAGTTGACTATAATGGTTATCCTGGCAAGACGGAGCTGATCCTCTCTCAAAAGTAGACGATAAAATATTATCTAGCTAAAAGTTAAAAGTGGAGGACAGCTTACACTTCAAGGACTGGAGAAATCAAATTCAGTAATGCCATTTCTCAGAGGAAGTCTCAGATTAAAGACATAGACAATAAAACTTTATATAAGAAAAATATCTGTTTAAGGTTGAAACGGCTAAGATATAAACATCCGGATAGTTTGATTTAAGGTGGAAAAATAATAGTCTACTTCTTAGAATGGAGCTAGGGATATTAGTGGAAACTCTTCTTCCCGACACAAGTGATTTGACATGTTTCTTGTTTTTGATTCTAAAATTGTTTTAGGAATTCAGATGTGAAAACACAAACATTCTTTGCTTTTTTCTCCCTTGTAGCTTTGATTCCTCAATATTCAATTTGTCAGCCAATCACATTAACTCTGCATCCAATTGATTTCCTATATGCCTACTTCTTTTTCTGTGGTTACCACTTTGCGACATCCTTCTCACTTCAATCCCCATCCTGTGGTAGGCAGAAATTTGTAAATCCCCCACCCAAGGGTGTCCTGTCCTGATCCCCAAAACCTGTGTTTATGATAAGATATCACTCCCATGATCATGTTATAGTATATAGCACAACTGACTTTCAGATCATTCAAATCAGCCTAATGTAATCACATCACTCTATAAAAGCAAAGAACGTTTTTATCCCACTGGTGGAAGAAGAGAAAGTCACAGAGATTAGAAATATGAGAAGCATTCAAATGCCATTCCTGGCTTGAAGTTGGAGATATCCACGTGAGATGTAATATGAGGAGCCTCTCAGAGAGAAAGTGGCCCTGTCTGGCTCACATCCAGTCAGGAAACATTATCCTCATGCTACAGCAATAAAGAACTGAATTTTTCCAGCAACCTGAATTACCTTGCAACAGAGTTTTTCCCCAGTGCCTTCAGACAAGAACCTACCCTAACCAACCTTGATTTCAGCTTTATGAGACCCTAAGCTGAGAACCCAGCCAAGCTCACCTGGACTCCTGACCCACAGAAAATGTGACATAATAAATCTGTGTGGTTTTAAGCTGATGAGTTTGTGGCAATTTATTATACAGTATTAGCAAAATAAGATACCTTCCCACCTAGCCATATTCATCAGATCAGCCTGTATAAATGACTCCATTCATCTTAACATTTGACTGTGTAAAAATCTACAAGTCTTCTCAATGTTTCAGACCAAATTCAAAACCTTTATTTTGACTTTAAGACCAGTAAATTAATAAGCCAAAGTTCCTTATCCTACCACAATTTTTACTATTCTTATATAAAGATACTCCTATAATACTTTGTCCCATTTGTCATGTTATAATTTTCTATGTATTTGTCTGTCACCTCCATTAAACTGGACATGAATTCCTTATATTCTCAGTACCTAGGACATCACTCGGCATCAGTAGATCTAGAATCCCACTCATGGATGAAACAACTCCACATTAAATACAGGCCAGACCCTTACTGTTCTTTGACCAGACCATGCATGCTCCTGCCTCTTTGCCTTGGCTAATATGCTTCCTCAGCTGGAATATCTCATTTCTTCCACCATCTACCAATGTGCTGAGGGAAGAGTCAATATAGGACAGTCAATATATGGGTCCTTTGTTGAGGCAAAAAACTACTCTGCATTAGTATCTCCTTACATGACTGTAGAACACAACCAAAAAATCTGCATAGAAACAAGAACGCTAGTCTGGAGCCAAGGAGTCTCCTTGACACTGAAAGGATACAGCCCTTCGGGGATGTTTGTCAATTTCTTAACAAGTCTATGAATTTCTTGAGTAAAAGAACCACATGTTCTACTTTTTGGATACCACTAATAATGTCTCATTGGCATAGAATATATGCTTAAGGAACCAAATTTGTACTTAAGCTTCACAAATTTCAGACAATATAGCAACTGGTGTAGTTATCTCACTGCTCACTTTGTCACTATTTCTTTAATTCAAACTCCCTCCCTGTCGTGACTTACCAAACTGAAGCTGAATGGGAGAAAGAGTGGGAGCAATAATACAACTAAGGCCCAGAGAAAACTTTCTCAAGATCACAGGGCTAGAAATGCAGTGGACCCAGGATTGAAACTTGTGGTTTCTGACCCCACAGCTCTGCCCATCATGACTCCCGCACCCTCTTGCCTACCCCTACCCAACTCCCAGTCCCTAACAGTCTAGGATAAGAATCCTTCATATTCTTACAAAGAGGCTGCTATGATTTGAATGTTTGTTTCTTCCCCAACCCCCGCCCCCCCAAAAAAACTCACATTGAAATTTAAATGCCATTGTAAGAATATTAAAAGGTGGAACCTTTATGAAGTGACTGGGTCATTAGTGCTCCACCCCCCTGGTAAGATATGTGCTATGACACAGGGCAAGTTTGGTGACCTCTTGCCCTCTCTTGCTCTTCCACCATCTGCAAGGGGAAGAGGCAACAAGAAGGCCCTAGCCAGATGCTCACCCCTTGATCCTGGACTTCTCAGATTCCAGAACTGAGAGCCAATATATTTCCATCTATTACAAATTACCCAGAATCAGGTGATTCTGTTATAGGAGCAAAAATGGACTAAGACAGTGTATAATTCATGGGTAGAAAAATGATAAAATGACATGAGTGTTTTGAGATAGGCTTTTGATTACAAATACTAGAGACAAACCCTAAAAAGGATCACATAGAACTAAATTTATATGAATACATATATAGATAGATAGATATTCAAACTTCCTCTGTCCAAGTCCTATACATACCACTCCTTAGTAGTTTCAGATTGCATCTTAGAAAAATCATTTTTTATATCAAAAAGTTGCTGGCCTTGACAGAGTACAATCAGGTTCACAGCTTATGGTTCTACTGTGATTATAATTAGAACTTTGATGCTTGTTTTATAGATGAGAAATGACCTTCATACAATATACATTGTTAGTAAATTATTTCTAAAACCACCTAGGGCATTTCTTTAAATCTAATTAAAAGCACAATTTCAAAACAAGCAGATCAAAATGTTTCCTATAAATCAGCCTGGTGTAGTACAAATAAAAAGTAATAAGCAGAAAATATTTTAATATTTACATATGAAAAGAAGTTCATGCTAAATTTTACAAAAGGTAATTGTACCTGCTAATTGGATGTGTTATTAAATATAATTTATGCAAAGAATTCACCTTTTGGTGTAACCTAATATATATGCCAGTCATTACATTACATTGATATTGCTAGATTATGGTGGGGATCAGGTCTCCTTAGCTTAATGCCTGACATATAAGTATGCAAGAAATGTTATAGAATGCAGATAGAAGGTAAAAGAAAGAGAAAAGCAGAGTAATGTGGAAAGGAAGGGGATAGAGTAAAGGGAGAAAATAAAGAAGAAAGCCAAAGAATATAAAGGAATGAGAAACTAGAAAAAATAAAATAGATCGGGAGGGAGGGAGAGGGAGGGGAAGGAGGAGGAAGGGAAGAAGTAGAAACAGAGACATGGAGAAAGGGAGAAAAAAAGAGAAAGAGAAAAAGAGAGAAAGAGAAAGAAAGAAGATGAGAGAAAATAGAAAAGGGAGAGAAATGGAAGGCAGGCATACTCCTTGTCCTCTTTTTCCCTTCTCTTGCAGGCAGAGCCTGCTCCTCAGCCAGATGAAAGATTTGTTGTCTTAAGCATGCCGTGTTCTGCAAGTCTCATAGTTGCCTATTTATACCAACCCTTTTCCTCCTGGTAAACTTCTCCTCATTAAAAATTCAACAGTAATGCCTCCCGTAGTCCAGGTGCTTCAGGAAGAATCAGAGACACCAGTCTTCCTGCTTCCCTATGACTTCTGCTGTCTCAGAGAGTCAAGTGAAGTTACCATTAGATACTTTTCTCATTATTGTGTAGCTGTTGCTTTACTGATACGTGGTCTCCCCATTACAGTGTGGTCCTCTTGAGTCAGGAAATGGTCTCAGCACGTTGTATTCCTAGATTCTTGCACAGTGCTTGGTTCACAGGAATCATTCAATGATTCTATAAATTATCACATTCAGTTCTCACAACTAACCAGGTGAATTAGGCATTATATTCTACATTTCAAAAAAGAGTAAACCTCGATTCAGATTATTTAAGTGACTTGTACAGTAACATTCATTTAAGTGAGCCTGAAAATAATTCTTTTGCTTTCACTGATGAGATCTAGAATTGAAATAATAAATTCTAAGAATTAAAGTGCAACAAACTCCCATGACACAAATTTATCTAAGTAACAAACCTGCACTTGTACCCCAAACTTAAAAACTAAAAAAAAGAAAATGCCACGAAAAGTCCTTTAATGTATTTTTAAATGATAAGTGGAAATAAGGCCAAATTGTGCCTGTTTCATTGTGATTTTTTGAGAATTGTATTCTTACCACGTATCTATGTTAGAAAGGGAAAATTTGTATTAATTTGTGAAACAGAAACCTGAGATGCACCATACTCTCTTATTTGTTATTTATAGGAACTCGCTTGTAAAACTGAGGCAAAAATAAAATAAAAATTCTACAACTCAAAGCATTTGCATTTGTTTTAGACATAGAGTTTTACATCAACTAAAGATTTGTGAATTTTTGGTGTGTTCTTTCATATATTAATTCAATAAACGTTTCCTGCCCATATGTGCTAAGTAAGCACTGACTCTCTGTTTAATCTTACTTTAGTTTACACTTGTTAAAATATTTTCCCATGCCATACATTTCTAGTTCAAACATGGAATTAATTTTCTTTGGTGGCTTTTTGTTGGTTTTCCAATCTTATATTTTGTTTATTTTGCAATAGGATGTCGAGTTTAAGTAAACTATGTGTTCAGCCAAGGTTATGCATTTCTCTTGTTTTATAAATTGTCACTACTCATACAAGACTTTTCTCTTTTCTATTGTATTATACAGTATTTTGTGATTTTCTTTATATTGTCTTATAATTACAGTATATGATATATATTCAGTATATCATTTTATATTTGAGCAAAATCACAAATATATTAATATTGCTGACAGTTTTCCAGCAGAGCTATGACTTCCAAGTATTTGCCCTATAACTTCAAGGATACAATAAAATTTAAGTTAAAGGCTTAAAATCTAAGCAGAACTGGTGCTGTTTCATCAGGGAATGCATTGAATGGTTTATAAACTGAAATCAAGAATGTCTAAAGGAAGGCTTCTTCCAGAGCCCATTAACCTTCAAGACGCCTTAGCTTTTTTTTTTTTTTTTGACATGAGTAAAGTGAACAGGATTTTAATAAAAGTCCTGCAGTAGATATTCCTGAAAGGTCAGGGCTCATGATAAAGCTGCCAACACTGCAACTTTAAGAAAACAGATCCCAACGACCTTTAATAACACCAGGTCTGCCGGTGCTCATTGCAGAGGATCTGTATTTTAAAATTCCATTTGAGAAACTGACTCCCCCATTTGACAGGATCATGGTCTTTCGTCTTACTTTTGGTGTGTAGGAGCTGCCTGTATGACCCGTGGAAACTTGCATTTTGTATGTTCCAGAGGACCTTGGGAAATAATTTTCTCTAGTGATAGAAATGTTTCCCCATCTTCAACTCTGACTTTCTGATCACCTATTTCATTAATACTAAGTATACCACATCTGAAAGTAGAAGGAATTTAATATTGAAGGAGTAGACTTGATTCACCAAAGCTTCTGTTCAATTTATTTTCATTTTTGTTCCTTAATCTCTCTTCAACATTTTATAGACTGAATAACGCTGAAATCAGGAATTAGTGATATACAACTGTAATTTCCACATCTATGTATTCACTGGTAGAACAAAGGTATGATTATTACTAAAAACATATTTGTTATTATAACTCCCATTTAATAAGGGGTAAACAAAGACTTTAAAAACTTCGGTAAGTTGCTCGAGTTAATACAGGTAATAAATAATAATGCCAGAGTTTACTGTTTTCAGATTATTCAGTTTCAAAACCTTATACAATTTCCATTCTCTAAGACATATGTCTACATTTCTATCCTCATCATCTCAGTTTAAATTAACAAATAACTCTTTGGAAGCTAGAATAACATTGTGAGTAAAAAGAAAAATTTTGATTTAAACTATTCCAGAGAATAGAAATAGACGGAAACTTTCCCAGTTCTTTTTGTGAAGTAATTTTATCAATGAAAAATCTGGCAAAGAATTTACCAAAAGAAAGCGAAAACAAATCAAAACAACAACAACAACAACAACAACAACAACAAAAACTCAAACCACTCTCACCAGAGTGTCAATGCAAACGTCTTCAATAAAATAACACAACAAAATTGAATCCCACATTATAAATAATATCACACTATCAAGTGGAGATTCTTCTAGCAAGCCAGGGCAATTCAACATTAGGAAGTCCAATAGTATGATTCACATCATATAAATAGAGCCAATAATTAAAGCAACATGATAATCTCCAGAGATATTGAAAAGGCATTTCACAAAATTCAATACTGGTTCTTTAACAAAAATGAAAACTATCTGTTATATAAGAATTGATGTCTCCTTTGTAAACATGAGAGTATACTTGTGTGTATGTATAGGACTATATCTGTATACTTAGTTTTGTTTATATCTTCATCAAAAGCCAGCATTCAGCCAGCATCTTCCTTAAAGGACAAACACTAGAGACCTTTCCACTGGAACGGTGCTACCCACTGTTTTTTACTGTGATTTAATATTATTTTGGAGATCTATGACAAAGAAAGCAATTAGAGGCCTACAACTTGGGAAGACAGAGCTAGAACTACCTCTGCTTGCGATGATATGATTAGTTACTTGAAAACTGAAAAGAATCAACGTAACAACTACTATATAGAAAGAGAGAATTTAATAAGATGGTAAGCATAACTTTAACATACAGAAATCACTAGCCTACATATAATTACAAACAGTTTCGAAGATATTATGAAGGTGAGCAGAAAACTTTTAACCTCAATTCCAAATAATTGTTTTTCAATTTTTTGTTGTTGTTGTTTCATTGGAGAGGTGGGGCAAGTGTGATGTGTGCCTAGAACAATGAGATTTTGTGACTCAGAAGAAAGAAAGAAAAGAGGAAAAATCTCAATGGAGAACCTTGCATGGAAAAGAGGGAAACTGGTTGCTGTGAAACAGTACTTGAGAAAAATTAATCACAGAAAAAAATACAACTAGGTACTGCAGAAAAATTAATCACGGGAAAAAAAATACCAGGATGCGATGAGAACCTGAAAAGGTGAAGCAGCAATGTTAATGGAATGGACGGGATAATAGGAGACATTTAAAAGGATCAACCATATTAATGGCTGGAATCAAACATTTGTAGAAAGCAGTCAGTCAGTTAAGGCAGGGAGAGAATGTTAACCAGGAGGTCTATCTAATCATTTGGGGATAAGGGTAGAAACACCAGTAAAAGCTGTGCTATAGAAATATTTGGGGATAAGGGTAGAAACACCAGTAAAAGCCGTGCTATAGAAATATTTGGGGATACGGGTAGAAACACCAGTAAAAGCCGTGCTATAGAAATTGTGGTCAATAATTATTCCACTAAGAGTTTCTACTACTTCTCATCTCTTGATGAAAATCATTTAAAAGTTCCAAAGTAGTCAGGCCTTCGATATGAATTCAAAACTAACTGGACCAGTACTTTTCCTTTTTTTCTGAAATTTCCCTTTGTTCTCATATTTCTATTCCAAAAAGCCAAATATAAATGCCTTTCATTTCACTGTGTCATGCTGAGAAAGGCAAGATGAAAAGGGGGAGAACAAAGAAAAAGAACAGATAAAAAAAATAATGTTGGAAGTTGTAAAGGAGTTCTCTGGGCTTTTTTCCACCACTTACAAGTTGGACGATGAAAATTAAAGCTCACCAGACATCAAGAATGTCATTTTCCTTTGACTCAATGTGCTTCCATTTTGGGTTCTTTGCAGTTGTAACTCTCAGCCAGAAATTCTTCTTCTGCCATATCCTACATCGCTGATGACTTGGTCAAGTGCCAATCACCAGAAAAGCCCATCTCCCACTGTTCTGTACCCCTGAACCCTACTGTATATCTCACTGTAGCACTTACCATATATCTGGTTGTTCATAATTTGTCTCCTCCCATGAAACTACAAAGTTCACGATATGAGAGATTTTTTTTTCCTGTTTTTCTTATATTCCCTTCGCTGTTTGCATTCTGAGAACCTAAAACTGTTATCTGTCATATAATAGGCATCCACAAGATATTGGTTAAATAAATGAATGAACAAATTAATGAATGAGCAAGCCCTAGAAATAGTATTCTACAAAGTTCTTACAATTATATTTTATTTTGTGATCAAGACAATTTCAAGAAAGAAAAAATAATTAGAGCATTTTCCCTTTAAAAAATAATAAGCAATACCTATGCTACAAAGTTTATTTTCAATGAACCATCAAAAATAAAAAAATCTGACCTTTCTTTAATTCTTGAAGTTCACTGGTTTTTTCAAAGGGAGACCGTGATTAGTTTTGGGTGGCCACATCTTCTCCAGCATGTTTCCAGCTCTTTCTCCTTGTATTAGGATATTTCTCCTTTTAAGAAACATTCAGACTCGCATTTGTTGAGCCTCAAAGCACTCCATGGTTTATTATGGATTTTTCACTCTGGGAAAGAAATCATCACTTTAATAAACATTAAATAATGGTGATAATCAATAATAATTGATATATTGTCTCTATTGATACTACCAGAAAAAAACAAACATAAGCATTTTAGGTTACTATGTGCATCAAGAATTCTAATGTTTTGAAAATTTGCATAATATCTCAAACGTGCTATGATTTATTTATCTACCTGTTTAGTGTTGAACAGTAGATTTTATTCCATTTTTGGTGTTATAAGTAATATCATGAATCTCTCTTGGCACTTGTCCTCATTTCCAATTTCATCGGAAATTCATACAAAATTCATCAAATTGCAAGCTCTGGATGCCTAGACTCACAAACAGAAGCCTATTTATTGAGATACTGTGTTGATGACATAACTTTCATGTTGCTTATCTCTAAGTTATGAGCTTCTTGTCATTTCATCAGTGAAAATGAAAATGAAAAACTATCACTTAAGAAAGTTCTACTGGCCAGGTGCGGTGGCTCAAGCCTGTAATCCCAGCACTCTGGGAGGCCAAGACGGGCGGATCACAAGGTCAGGAGATCGAGACCATCCTGGGTAACACAGTGAAACCCCGTCTCTACTAAAAATACAAAAACTTAGCCGGGCGAGGTGGCAGGCGCCTGTAGTCCCAGCTACTCGGGAGGCTGAGGCAGGAGAATGGCGTGAACCCGGGAGGCGGAGCTTGCAGTGAGCTGAGATCCGGCCACTGCACTCCAGCCTGGGTGACAGAGCGAGACTCTGTCTCAAAACAAAAAAAACAAAAAAAAAAAAAAAAAAAAAAAAAACAAAAAAAAAAAGAAAGTTCTACTACAGATATGCCAGGGCTTTGATATCAGACTTGACCTGAAGGGCTCCTCTAGTTATGAGCTGAGGGATCCGAAGCGGACATGCAGGAAGATCCCCTGGGCATGGCAACCTTTGCAAAGCACTGCCTGCTATTCTCCCTCCTGCTGTGCCCAGTGTCAAGAGAATGAGCTTATAATATTCTGTAAAATATGTAGATTGAGAAATTGGAATCTAATTTATCCCAGAAAACAGGTTTCCTAGTATCAATATGGCTTAACTTTTTCTTGAAGTGAAGGTCATTTTAGGAATATAAATTTTTCCCCAAAATGAATTCAAACAGAATTTTAAAAGTATGGAGCTGGCATAAACATTTTGTGAACTGAATGTAAACACTTTGACTTCATTGCTCGTATGTATTTCACATGCATGAAATCAAGAGAGAAAGAAATTCCATTGGCATTCAGCCAAGGAAATCGATTTTTTTTTTTTGTCCCACTGTGCCACTGTATTATGGTTTATTATCTCCAGAATATTACTCTAAATAGTACTACCCAACAGAATTTTCAGGAGTGATGGAGATATTCTGTATGTGCACTGTCCAATATGGTAGCCTCTAGCCATACATGATTGTTGAACACTTAAAATAAGGCTAATGCAACTAACTAAGGAACTACATTTTTAATTGTATTTAATTAATTTTAATTTTGGTTTTAATATTTGCATTTGGTTAGTGGGACAGCCCAGCCATCGGGTATATCTTCCATTTCTGCATTTCTTTTATCCTCTCTCCACATTCTGCCTGAGCTGAGAAAGCTGCCTTGTACCTCTAGTTCTATGATTTCACTCTGGATACTGCTAGAAAAGTAGCCCTTTACCTATGATAGAACGGTGGTTTCCAGAATGTACTAATCCCCAAAACTGTGAATATGTCACCTGATGGTGACAGAAGAGTCTTTGCAGATGTGACTAAATTAAGGATCTTGAGGTTTAGAGATTATCTTGCAAATGTGGGTGAGCTCAATCTGATCCCAGTGTCGTTTTCAGAGGGAGGCAGTAAGGTTAGAAACGGAGAGGAGATAAAAAGACTACCAGGACCGAAGCAGGATAGAGAGGAAAGAAGATGCTATGTTGCTGGCTTGAATATAGAGGAAATGGGTCGTGAGTCAAGGAATGCAGACTGCCTTTGGAGGTTGGAAAGGCAGGGAAACAGTTTCTCTCCAACAAGAACTTCCCCATTTTAGACTTCTGACCTCCAGAATTTTAAGACAATAAACTTGTGTTGCGGTAAGCCACTAAGTTTGTGGAAACTTGTTACAGAAACAGTTGGAAACAAGTGTTCTGTCCTGGAAAACCACTTGTTCCCAGGACACTGATCTGTGATGAAATAGAGAGGTCTGAAACCGGAAACCAAACACCACATGTTCTCACCCATAAGTGGGAGTTGAACGATGAGAAAACATGGACATAGAGAGGAGAACATCACACACCAGGGCATGTTGGGGGCTGGCGGGTTAGGGGAGGGATAGCATTAGGAGAAATACCTCATGTAGATGGCGCGTTGATGGGTGCAGCAAACCACTATGGCATGTATATTCCTGTGTAACAAACCTGCACGTTCTGCACATGTATCCCAGAACTTTAAAAAAAAAAAAAAAGAAAAGAAAAATAAATATCTCTGTGGTGCTGCTCCACAGAGTGGCCAGGACCCGATTTCATCTGCCAAAAGAAAATGTATATGCCGACTCGTATTGCTGGAGTCCGTTATGCCTTCTAAGACCTATGCCTCTTAAACAATAGGGTGCTGGCGCGTAAATCATCCCTGCCATTTTTCCTATTGAGACATGTTCTGGTATCTCCTAACACAACTGTATTAGCGTGCATGAAAGACACCAGTTTCCCGAGTCTAAGCAGAAGGGCTACCTTGCCCCCCTACCTCCCATCAAATCTATGGCTGCATAAGTTGACTTTATAAAGAAATGCTGCTTTGCTTAAATAGCTTTGGAAAGCTGTTTAATATATTTGGCCACAATTGGTTTTGTTTCACCATCTGGTTTAGACTTCCCCCTCAGCCAACTTTAATTTTGAAGTTAATCATTTTGAAATTGGGCTTTGAATGCACCTAGGTCAGATTTGCCACCTCAGAGGAGAGTTTATGTATGCATTATTCTCAAAAAGATTCTTCAGTTTTGTTTTGTCTTTTTGCAGTTTATTTCCCTATGTGAGTTTCATTTAAGAGGAAATTGGTTCCTACACTAATAGCTGAGTATTCACATATGTGGAAGGCTTTCCTTGGCATTAACCATTAGATACTATCTGATGCAGCTGTCAGTGGAATTGGGTGTGCGCGGGGCTGTGGAATTGCATGTTGACCATAGTATTCTGCATCTAGTTAGGGAAGTCAAGCAGTAATTCAGATCTTTCTACTTAGTCAATTGTTTGGCTGAATATATTGACTTATTTGGGAGGGTAGAACTTTTTTTGATGGAGAAGAAGTTCTGTCGTGGTGGTATATTTTGGGTTAACCTCAATCATGACAAACCAGAATGAATTCCTAGATGCACAGAGAAGGAAAATGCTAAAGACTCTCAATTGCTTTTTAATATATAATATACAACGGAAAACTGTCATGACACTTGAAAACATAAGTGAGGCCTGCTTCACAGTTATGACAAAAACAATCGACACTAACATAAATAAATAAATAAAATATTTGCCAATAAACTCAAGTTTAGATTTCAGTAATTAGGTTTGGAAATGCATCTTTGCTACTGAGACAGAAACCCCCCAAAACACACAGGTTTATTGGTTATATGAAATGCTGAGAAAGACCATTGTTTCAAAAAAATGCTATTGCTGTAATAATTTGAAGAGAATAAAAGTAGGATCAAGATCCTCTAACCAGGATCAAATGATTGCCTATCCATTTTTCTGTAGGGCAATCAGACCATTTTTATGTAAGATAATAAATCTGTAGAAGTGAATTGTTTGTAATTAAAACTAAGCATGCCACATCATTTCATGACCATTTATAAAGTCAAGTGCTTGTTAACAAAACAGATTTTCATTGTTATTACTTTCTTTAAAATTAGTTTCATGTGAGATGAATTATTTTCTTGAAAGTGGTCCAGCTTTGGGGGGATTCTGAAATTTAATTATTCTGGGCTTGAAAAAAAGCTATGTTTTGACTTACTATGTTTTTTGTTTGTTTGTTTCTAGTGAACTGAAGAATAATTGAATAATGAGTTTATAGTAGCAATTTTCAAATATGTGTATCTATCATAGAACAGTAACTACAGTAGAATCATTGGTACAGTCTTGATTTCTTAAAACTAAAATTAGGGATCTGGTGCCTCATTCGAAAATAGCAGCATTTAAGTGAATGTAAAGTTAACTTATAAGAACGTGAACAATATAATATCTTTCCAATATTTAATGTTATCATTTCTCATATATAAAAATAGTTAAAACATCTCTTTCCTCTCCCGGTTTTACTTTCAAAGTTTCAGCAATAGCAGATTCCCAGAATACACAATTGACCATGTTGCTAAAAGCCTTTATACCTAGTTTTGCCCACACTGCTATCGTGACCCAGAGTTTCTTTTCATATTCTTAACCCTCATCCGCCCTGCAAACTCAGCTCAAGCACCACATCTAAAGAGCTTCCAGAAGGATGAGGCTCCCCATCACCACCATAGATAGCATCGTATATATAGCAACCCTGTATGCCCCGCAGTATCCTGCCCGTGCTTCTACGAAAACACTTTCTGCATTGCACTGAATTTGCCAAATTTGCTTAGAATCCCCAGTGCTTATGAAGCTGCATGAAACATAATAGACAGGCAATAAATACCCTTTTCATTTATAAACAAGAATGTAAAGTACTGCTTACTTCTCACTAGTGGTTTCTTCAATAGACCTTAAAGATATCTTCTCTAGAAAGCATTTCATTTTCCAGCCCCTATTAACGTTAGCCAATTTACTTATACAGTCAATTCGTGTTTTGATTTGAATGTATCTTCTCAAATGGAGCCCTAAAGATATCAGTACATTTAATTCCATATAAAAACAAATAAAACAATCTTTAGCAATTGACGTTGGGACATAAACAGATGAATAAGACAGTTGTCGTACACCATGGTAACCAGAATTTCTATAAACGAGTTAAGACCTTTAAATGAGAATACATTTGAAATTCTTTATTTCCTAAAGTCTTGCTTAGCTGAGTATTCACATAAATAGTGACAATACTGTGTAATCAATACTGTGTAATCAATGGGATACCATATTCTAATAAGTGTATCAAGAGAAGTAGTTGTGAACACATTTGTTTTGAATGTGCTGTAAATACCAAAATGGTAAAACTGTTTTATTTGAATTAACACATTATTAAATAGGTTATGTTTCATCCTTACTAAAACAAAGCATGAGATTATGATGAAAGAATAAGTGTGTAAGTCACCAGTTCTATCTCCCGCTATTTGTTGACATTTGTGAGATCAGATAGGTGCCCTGGGTCCTCTATCATTTTTTAATAGAAAAAGAAACAAGTGTGAAGAAGTCTAGAAGACAAGGATGAAGGATATTAATCTTAGAATTGTGTGGCAATAGCAAGCTGTGAGACCTCTGGAAAGCTGTTTAATATATTTGGCCATAATTAAGTGTATCTCGGAAGGAACTATTACAAACAGATGCTTTAAAAAAAATTTACAACCTTGAACTTTTTTGATTCGTTTTGGGCTTGAACATATAAAATAGACGAGAAGTTCCTTAAACTGTTTTCTTCAACTCAGTCATTAAAACACATTTATTGAGTGTCTACTGTATCTCAGACCCAGGTCTTATAGCAATAACCCTCCCCCCAAAATTTAGCATCTAACTGGAGAGAGAGAGTTAAAATCATTTCAAGATAAAACAAAACCCTGTGTCATGTACCTATTAATCCAGTATCTCTTGGCCTTCTGAAGAATCAGAACCCTTAATTACCTGCCTTCTTTTAAACATGTTCAAATCCTCCAACTCCAGTAGCATAGACCTCTTTGCTTCACTTTTTCGCAAAATCGACAGCCTTTTTGCAAACAGTATCTATCACAAATGGCCTCTTCTAGAGAGATTTGTAGCTAGCTCAATTTACAACAAACATTGCCTTCCAAAGGGAATAGCATGTTTTCCAAGAAAAACAGGTAAAACAGCAAGGACCATAACAAAAGGGTAGCAATTGTTTAAATAGTTTACCACAATATTTATTTTGAATCAGCTATAAAAGTAATGTCAGAAACTTCATTTCAACTTATTCAGTCTACAAATACTAAAAATCTGCATAAACACGGTATACCTATTTGGATCCAGTGCTAAAAAATAAATAAATAAATAAATAAATAAATAAATAAATAAATAAAAAGAAAAAAGAAAAAAGCTAGAGCCAGACATTACAGGGGGAGTATCCAGCCAAAAGACATCCCAGTTGTTTGAAGACAATACATATGTGTGTGCTTGTTTGTTTATTGGCGAATACGAATTATTTAAGTGTATATTGTGTGCTTTCCAAGGATCTCTGATTGGCAGCTCTGATTCTCCACCGTAACTTAAGACAAATCTGTGGAATTAAAAAGTAATAGCGCCGGGCGCGGTGGCTCACGCTTGTAATCCCCGCACTTTGAGAGGCCGAGGCGGGTGGATCCCAAGGTCAGGAGATCAAGACCATCCAGGCTAACATGGTGAAACCCCGTCTCTACTAAAAATACAAAAAATTAGCTGGGCCTGGTGGCGAATACCTGTAGTCCCAGCTACTGAGAAGGCTGAGGCAGGAGAATGGTGTGAACCCGGGAGGCGGAGGTTGCAGCGAGCCGAGATCGCGCCACTGCACTCCAGCCTGGGTGACAGAGTGAGACTCCGTCTCAAAAAAAAAAAAAAGTACGTAATTTGTGCCCAAGTCCTGACTGTGTCACAAATGTGCTCTGTGACCTTGAGTACTCTTAATATGGAATTGCCTCAATTTTTAGCTTCTTCATCTGTAAAACAAAGGTATTAAATAAGGAGTTCTATAATTTTTCTAGCTCTAAATTTTACCACTCCATTTCAGTGGTTTGAATTTTCTTTGAACCCAGGAGAAGTGAACAGATGTGGATTTTACAATTTAAAAATTTAAAACAACAGAGAAACATACATACATGCAACATGATAATTTCATAGCAGTGTGATTTTAACAGGCTATTACCTTAAGGTCTGAAACAAAAATAAAAAGATCTCCAACCATATTCATAGGAGTGAATATAACATCAGATGTCTAAGACTGTGTAAACAATCTTCATGGCCAAGAGGCTCAATTATAATGATTCTCTCCTGATAGTATTTCATTTGATGTGATACATATACACCATGAAAAACTATGCAGCCATAAAAAGAGTGAAATAGGCCGGGTGCAGTGACTCACACCTGTAATCCCAGCACTTTGGGAGGCCGAGGCGGGCGGATCACGATGTCAAGAGATCGAGACCATCCTGGCTAATATGGTGAAACCCCGTCTCTACTGAAAATACAAAAAATTAGCCGGGTGTGGTGGCGGGCGCCTGTAGTCCCAGCTACTTGAGAGGCTGAGGCAGGAGAATGGCGTGAACCCTGGAAGTGGAGCTTGCAGTGAACCGAGATCGAGCCACTGCACTCCAGCCTGGGAGACAAAGCAAGACTCCGTCTCAAAAAAAAAAAAAAAAAAGAAGTGAAATCATGTGCTTTGCAGCAACATGGATGCAGCTGGAAGGTATTCTCCTAAGTGAATTCATGCAGAAACAGAAAATCAAATATCACATGTTCTCATTTATAAGTGGAGTGGAATCTAACCAATGGGCATACGTCCACACAAAGATAGAAAGAGTAGACACTGGGGACTCCAAGGGTGGGAGGTGGGGCAGGGAGACAAGAGGACATCATTGAAAAACTACCTATGGAAAACTGTATTCATTATTTGGGTGATGGATTCAATAGAAGCTCAAACCTCAGCATTACACAATATACCATGTAACAATCTTCACATACATAACTTGAATCTAAAATTTTGTTAAAAAAGGAAAGTATATTTCATTTGAGATTTCTCATCATCTATAGCTCTTGTAAATTGCAGTGATGTCAGTAGTCTTTGCTGAAGATTTCATGCACATAAATTTTCTCATAGGGAGATTTGACTTCATATCTTGGCTATGGACATAGAAACATTTTTTATATGTCTACATGGCAAATTGCTCAATTTAAGCATAAAGCAACAAATGTATCACCAATATTTCGGCAGACACTAATTCTTTTTGCTGTGTCCTTTACAAAGTTATTAGATCCCCTGACTTGATGGGGTCAATTCCAGTTTTTAAAATGTTGGTCCACGTGTCTGTGTGTCTTTGGACAGCTCTAGGCATCCTATACCCAGAAGTCATGGGAGACTTGATTCAGCAAATCATATGCTAATGGAATTTCTTCCTTGCTGCAGTTCTTCACTGGTTACTATTTTTACCTTTCCTTTTTTAGAGTTGGGGCAAACCTTATTGTATCTTCTGAATATAAGACAACATTTAATGCACATTTTAAAGAAGTTAATTGTATCTAGTGTGTGTGTACCTCAATGTAAACATTGCCATATTTATATCTACTATAGGATCCAAGGGCCCTCTCAAAGCTCACTGAAAAATCAACTTGCCAAAAGCATATTGGAGAAAAAGCATACAAATGTATTTCATGTGTATACATGGGAGTCTGCCGAATGAAGGCCCAAAGATACAGAGGAAATTGTCCATTTTTAATGATTAGGTTCAACCAAGTGTGGGCAGCCATCAAGAAATATGATTGAAGGAAAAGGGTATGATCTCATGCTAATAGATTGAGTGGGGAAACCCAGCGAGGCTAAGTTCTTCTTGGCCTCTCTCTACATCATTCCTTCCTTCAGGGTATGGAAGGACCCTCTCTGGAATGGAGGTTTTATGACCTACGGTCAAACAATATACAATATATCAATTGTGTATTGATAATGTCTTATGGCCAGGTTTTCCACAGAATGGTGGAGGGAAAATTAGAGTGATATTTTTAGGTTTTATGGCTAGCTTTGGGGAAAGGTGGTTATGGTGTCTATGACCCACTTTGGGGAAGAGGGATTCTAGTTTTTATGACTAACCTTGGGGGAGAATGGTACCTAGACCCAGGAAAGCAGGGAAAGTACAGAGAAAAACTTTTGCTTCTGAGACTGCCACTGAGGCCTTGATTTGGGATATGTTTTCTGACCCCCAACATCTGAGCATCCCAGAAAATAAAAATTTGTGCAGTGGCTCATTCCTGCAATCCCAGCTCTTTGGGAGGCCAAGGTGGGCTGATCGCCTGAGGTCAGGAGTTCGAGACCAGCCTGGCCAACATGGTGATACCCTGTCTCTACTAAAAATACAAAAATTAGTTGGGCGTGGTGGTGGGTGCCTGTAATGCCAGCTACTCAGTAGGCTGAGGCAGGAGAATCACTTGAACGCCAGGAGGCAGAGGTTGCAGTGAGCCAAGATCATGTCATTGTGCTCCAACCTGGGTGACAAGGGTGAAACTCTGCCTCAAAAATAATAATAATAATAGTTTACTAATTACACATTTCTGCCTTGGGAGAATATCTTTTATTTAAATTAATGTATCTTATGTAGGCCTTTAGAAGCCGTTTGTGTCTCCTTATTTCTCAGAATATTGACTGCAGCATGTTTAATGCTTTGTAAGCAAAATCACACTGAAAATAAGACATTTCAACTGTTCTTCATTAGTGAATATTTGGGAGATGAGAATGCAATGATGCTTACCTAAGGGGATGTTTCAGTTTGATTTCAGGGCTGTAAAAAATGGTGAAGCAATTAAAAGAGACTTCCCACTTCAAATAATATATTTGTAAATTGTCCTATTTTGTTAAACTTAAAACGGTTCTATAATTAAGTAACTATAACTTCTTGTACGCATTCATAAACCTTAAAATAATTTAATTATTGTTTTCATGGTAATTTTATTGAAAATGTTACTTTCTTTAAAACATTTCATCAATTATTCTCATAAGAAAATACAATGTCAGTGAAATAAACAGAAATCAAATACCACATGAACTCACTTATAAGTTAGAGCTAAATGATGGGTACACATGGAAACACAGAGTGAAATAATAGATATTGGAGCCTCCAAAATGATGCAGGGAGTAAGTATTGGAAAGTTACCTATTGCGTAAAATACTCGCTATTTGGGTGATGGATACACTAAAAGATCAGACTTTTAGATCAACCATATATGGATGTGAGACATCTGCACTTATACCCACTAAATACAAATAAGTAAATGACTAACACAATATTATATTCTCCAATAAAAATTACTCATACTAGTAATTTCTTTAAGAAAGAATAGATGTGGCTGGGTGTTGTGGCTACACCTGTTACCCTGTATTCTGGGAGATCAAGGTGGGAGAATTGCTTTAGGCCAGAAGTTTGACACCAGCCTGGGCAACATGGTAAGAACACATCTCTAAAAAAATTTTTTTTTAAATCAGCCAGGCATTGTGGTGTGTGCCTGTAGTCCTAGCTTCTCAGGAGGCTGAAGAGGGAGAATTACTTGAGCCCAGGAGTTTGAGGTTACAGTAAGCTATGATCACAGCACTGTACTCCAGCCTGAGCAACATAACTCACATCTGTAATCCCAGAACTGTGGGAGGCCAAGGTGGGAGGATTACTTGACGCCAGGAGTTCAAGGTCAGCCTGGGCAACATAGAGAACCCACCTCTGCAAAAAAAAAAAAAAAATTAAAAATATAATTAGTCGGGTGTAGTGGCACGTGCCTGTAGTTTCAGCTATGTAAGAGGCTGAGGCAGAATTGCTTGACCCTAGGAGTGTAAGGCTTCAGTGAGCTATGATTGAACCCCTACACTCCAGCCTGAGAAAGACCCTGTCTCAAAAAAAAAAAAAAAAAAGGAATACTTACAAATTTATGCTGTTTTCATTCTTGTATAGCTTTTGTATTCTTGTATACTTTTATTATTACTTGTATATTGATTAATTTGTGAAAATATGTATTTGTTTAACTATTGGGTTTCTCCAAGTCTGGTCTTGCTCTTCTAAGAGTTGTATCTATAGATAAACTTCAGTAATTTGGCAGATAACAGGACTTATGTTAAATATTGTGTTTTCTTCATCGATAAATGAAATAGCATTCTGATAGATGAGATTATACAAATCCTTTAGTCAGACAATTAGACTTATTGCATAATTATATTTTAGACATGAGATCATATACTAGACTCAAACTGTGTGACAGATTTGAGAGAAAAGGGATAAACTAAAACTCACTTGGAAGTCAGCAGTCTGAGACATTCTCTGTTTCTATGTACAAATATGTTAGAAAAATGGTTCTGAAACACTTTGACTTTCCTCACTATTTAAAGATTATTGAAGAAAGTAGCAGGATGGAAACTGCCCTATTTTCTTTTTTTCTTTTTCTTTTTCTTTTTTTTTTTTTTTTTTTTGTTTCCAGACAGAGTCTCACTCTGTCACCCAGGCTGGAGTGCAGTGACACCATCTGGGCTCACTACAAACTCCACCTCCTGGGTTCAAGCCATTTGCAAGCCTCAGTTTCCCAAGGGCACCACCACACCCAGCTGATTTTTGTATTTTTAGTAGAGATGGGGTTTCGCCATGTTGGTCATGCTGGTCTTGAACTCCCAGGCCCAAGTGATCCACCCACCTCGGCCTCCCAAACTTCTGGGATTACAGGCATGAGCCGCCGTGACAGCCGAAAACTGCCCTATTTTCACAGTGAATACACAAAAGAGTTATAAATTAAAACATGAAGCTCCTTTGTGGTAATCATTAATGGAGCACAAAACCCTCAAGCCAGCCTATGAAATGTCAGTTCAATTCCATGTCCGTTCTGTAATTTAGGGAAACCTCTCCCAAAATATCTTACTAAGGAAGTACTCTGCTTTACTAAATCTTTCCTGTAATGAAATACTGATCTGAACACCCTGAACTGAAGTAGGGTGAAATTCATTCAAAAAATACCAAGCATGTGCCATGTGCCAGGCACTATATGCCAGTGAACAAAGATCCCCACCTTCACTGCATTTTAGCAGAGGGAGTAAAACAAAGAAAGAGCAGGGCAGAGCGCCAGGATGTCAGCCTGCAATTTTAAACAGAGTGATCAGAGCAGGCCTCATTGGGATGGCATTTGTGCCAAAAGTCAAAAGTGATGAAAAAATTATCCATGAAGTTTTGTGGGAGAAAAGCCATAACAGTATGATGCAAGATGGAGACCGTAGCATCACCTTGTACTCTTGCACAAAATGTTTAATCTGAAACTTACAAAAACTTTAGACCTTTCAGTTTACAGGCAGTTCCAAGAGATATTAGAAGTTAAATTAGTGACACTACAAAGGAAAACTCTACAAGACAACAGGCCTATTATTTCCAGAAAGTGAGAATCTTAAATGAATCCGTTTTGGGAGATGATGGTAGCTATTTACAAAAGAGACACGTGGAAAAATCTGAAATAAGAACTTGATGTTACATTAGGGAAGTATTTTAAGTGGGACAATGGTATTGAGATTATATAGAATCATGTTCTTACCAGATGCATGTTTAAGTATTGTCATGTCTACGACTTTCCTTGAAATAGTTCATATAAAGCAAATATGCCAAAATATTAAAAAAAAAAGGTTCTGACAGCCATTTCCAACTGTTCAAACTAATTGATATTCACTTACTCAAAATTCCTTCAACCATTTCTTCTTGAGAACCTACTCAATGCCAGACAGTAGATGAATGATATGTAGAAAAGTGATAATGTAGATGAAGGTGGTGACTACCTTAGATTGGGAAGACAGAGGAGAAAGGTTTGGGAAATTGCATTTAAGGGAAGAACCAAAAAATACAGATCTTTTTGTAAAGATTGGGGAAAAGAGTGTATTTGAAAAAAAGAAGTGTGCGTGCAAAGGCAGCCTCACACTTTTTTGCTCAGTGTCCAGTTGACACCTGCCCTCCTTTTGCTTCTCCGTGGGTTATGCTATAGAAGAGGAGCATGAGACGGTAGTGGAGAAGCAGGTAGCAGATCATGCAGAAACATATAAGAGCTCATTTCTTCCTAAATGAAAGGAAGGGTTTTGTTTTTGTTTTTTGTTTTTTGTTTTTTTTTTTTTTTGTGAGACTGAGTCTCACACGGTTGCCCAGGCTGGAATACAGTGGCATGATCTCAGTTCACTGCAACCTTTGCCTTCCAGGTTCATGCAATTCTCCTGCGTAAGCTTCCTGTGTAGCTGGGATTACAGGCATACCCCACTACGCTTGGCTAATTTTTGTATTTTTAGTAGAGATGGGGTTTCACAACATCAGCCAGGCTGGTCTCAAACTCCTGACCTCAAGAGATTCACCGACCTCCACTTCCCAAAGTTCTGGGATTACAGGCGTGAGCCACCGCACTCATCCCATCAACGATTTGTAAAGTAGCATGACATGTGAAAGATCAATCTGGCATTTTATTGAGAATGAATTAAGGCAAGACTGGGAAGGAGCAGTCCAGTGAAGAAGCTGCAAAATGGGTGGGTGGGGTTAGTGGGTTGAACTGGAGTGGCAGAGACACAGAAAAGTGGACAGATTGGAGCAAGTTTCCAAACTTTCATTTACAAAGCTTCGTTAATGACTGATGTAGAAGTGAAAGGAATGTAAAGAATGACTTCTGGTTTCATGGTGCCATGAACTGTAATAAGGGTGACCGGAGGAGTATCAATATTAGAGAAACAACATCCAAAGATATGTTTGATCATATTCACCCTTCAATGCCTCTGATACTTCTAAGTGATTATATCAAGAAGCAGGTGGAGCGTCCGTTTTTGAGACTCTCAAAGTCTCAACTAGAGATACAAGTTTAGATCCTTCTTAGAGAAAGCCAAGGGCTGAGCCCTAAGGATGCCAGCACTTAGAGTTGAGGCAGTTAAGGAGGGGCCAGGAAGAAACAGGAATCAACTCAGGGCAATAATGTGAGTTCAGAGACGTTCACAGACTGAGAAAACGGAGGTTGTGAATGCCTTTGAGCAAAGGAGCTTTTGTGGACAGATGAGAGTGGATTTCAGACTGTAGTTGACTGAGGTGTTAAGAGCTTGCTTCAATGAATCTTTCAAGGAGTTTGTCTATGAAAGGGATTAGGGAAATTAGGAACTGGAGAAGGTTATGGGGCTGAAAGGGAGAGTTTCATCATTTGTTTTAGATAACATAAATGGCGATATAGTGAGAGAACTAATGCAGAAGAAAAGTTGATAATTCTGGAAAAGTATCAGTTGAATGGGTTGACAAAGCCAGAGCAGATAGGACACAGAGTGCATGCCAACAGAAATGCTCCTTTCAAATAGCGGCAGCACCGGAAAATTTTCCCCTGCTCTGGTTGTGTAATTGTGTTGAGGGTCCAATTATCTTCCTGAATTTTTTTTTTAAGTAATTTGTTTTAATTGACAAAATAATAAGTACCTATGGTTTAATTTATTTTTAATAATACGAAAGGGAATGTGGTCAAATATAAGTTTTCCCTGCACCTCAGGTCCTCTCCAAGGAAACCGCTGTAATAGCATCCAATGTAATCCTTTCAGAAACATTCTATTCACAGATAAGAATATGTATGCCTATGTAGATAGACAGATATGGGTATAGGTGATGATATAAATACAGATTCTCCATTTCTGTGATAAAAGTAACATTCCGAAGAGGACAGAGCCGATCCACTTAAATTCAGGTACTTTCAAAAAGTTTTGTTTTTACAAATGGTTGAATTACAAGGGATAAAGGACCTACACAGAAAATGCAGGAATCCAGGAAGAGCAGCTATAGAACTCACACCACCCGGGCCCAAGGAGATGAGGGGATGCAGATATTAGAGAGCTCAGATGCGTTCAAGAACCGAGATGAACCACAGTTTTTTTAAAAGTGTGACATTCTTGGCCAGGCACGGTCGCTCACGCCTGTAATCCCAACACTTTGGGAGGTCAAGGCGGGCGGATCACCTGACGTCAGGAGTTCAAGACCAGCCTGGCCAACATGGTGAAACCCCATCTCTATTTAAAATATAAAAATTAGTCAGGCGCCTGTAATCCCAGCTGCTCAGGAGGCTGAGGCAGGAGAATTGCTTGAACCTGGGCGGCAGAGGTTGCAGTGAGCTGAGATTGCACCATTGCACTCCAGACTTGGGGACAAGAGCGAGATTTTGTCTGGAAAAAAAAAAAAGTGACATTCTGTGACAACCAAAAACACTGAAAATAAAAACAAATCATTAAATATAGTGTAGCACAGGGCAGACAACAGAAGTGACTGACTGTCTTACTGAAGGCTGACTGAGGCAACCTCACTAGAGAGGAAAATGCATAGCCTGACCGAAAGCTTCTGCCCACTCCAATCTGCTGATTGGCTAAGCTCAATCAAGGAGAAGTCAGAGGTTTTAGGATCTCTCAGTGTACTCCGCCTCATGGAGCTGAGGGCAGGGAGGGGAAGCTGAAGAGTGATTGGAGGGGAAAATGGAGATTTCTGACCTTCATGCATCACCACAATCAATTCACTTTTCACACAATAGCCAGAACAATCGTCATTTAAAACAAATGGAAGCATATTATAAGCACTGTTCTTTACCTCTTGCTTTCTTCCCCTGGCAATATATTTCTGAGATTGTGCCTTATCAGTACACATAGATCTGCTTTGTCTTTTTAATGGTTGTCAGGAGTTCCATTGTACAGAATCCCTTAATTTATTACTACGTTTCTAACCAATAAATATTTTCCCCTAGATTTTTTGGCTGACACAAACAATGATGCAATAAACATTTTAAAATATGATTTGGGGAAAGTACACTAGCGCATGTATAAGATAAATTCTTAGACATGAAATGGCTAGGTCTCAATATATGCACATTTGAAATTAATAGACTTTATCAAGTTGTTCTCCAGTGTGCACTCTGATCAAAAAAAGGGCATGAGAAGGCTTTTCCCATTAAATATCAGAGAGATGTTCAATGAATCTCATTGAAATTTAATTTGTGCTGCTTTGATTATGAATGATGTTGAACATTTTCTATATGTTTAAAAGTTACGTGGTTTTTTTTTTTCTGTGAACTGCCCTGTTCATACTCTTTACTCATATTCCAATCAAAATGTTTCTTATTAGTTCCTGAGTATTCTTTATGGGATAAAGAAAATGGCCTTTTGTCTGCCATATTATAATATGCTTACCAATTTGTATTTGGATTTGGCTATGTTTGGTCACTCAAGATATAAACAAAAATTATGTAGTGAAATTTATTAATGGTTGCTGGATTTATGTCTTCATTAGAAATACCCTCTATATTAGTTGTTTATAAAAAGTATTCCACCATGCTTTATTATTTTTTATTGCCATGTTTTCAATCTCTCATCTATCTGGAATTTATTTTGGTGAAGGAGGAAGGGGATGTCCTCTTTTTCTCACATGAGTAGTTGGTCATCTTACATCATTTACTAAGTAAACCATTTTCTCCACTGACTTAACATGCCACTCTTAACATAACTTGTATGAATCTTTGTATTTATTTCTGGATTTTTAATTCTATTCTATTGATTTACCTATATTTTAATGCACCAATATTAGTTTATATTTACTGTGGATCTAGTAAATATTTTATCTACTATTGATAATCTTACCTATTGAGCTTCAATTTCAGAATATTCTCAGCCTCTGTGTTTATGTATCAATTTTAGAATTCATCATGACTTTTTAAGTCTCCCATTAGCAATGTTTGTGGTTATATTCTCCCAACATCTAAGTACCTTGGATGTCTTTCTCGCTTCCTCTATCTCTCATCTTCCTTCCTTTTACCTACTTTTCACTATATACTCTCTCTCCTTGTTCATGCCTACCCATAAACCTTTCCTAGTCTGCCCCTGCAATTTGTAATCAAAGATACAGCAGGTTGGTCAGGCACGGTGGCTCACGACTGTAGTCTCAGCACTTCAGGAGGTCGAGGCAGGTGGATCACTTTAAGTCAGGAGTTTGAGAGCAGCCTGGCCAACATGGCGAAAATCCGTTTTCTACTAAAAATACAAAAATTAGCCAGGTGTGGTGGCAGGCGCCTGTAATCCCAGCTACTCGGGAGGCTGAGGCAGGAGAATCACTTGAACTTAGGAGGCGGAAGTTGCAGTGAGCTGAGATGGCCCCACTGTTCTCCAGCCTGGGCAACAGAGTGAGACTCTGTCATTAAAAAAAAAAAAAAGATACAGCAGGTTGTGGTGAAATAAAATGTATCTATGGACGTGAAGCAGAGAAGCAGATAACTCAAACTTGATACTTAAAACAAGTATCATGTTACATATTATTGTGCGTTTCAGAAAATGTACTTTGGGGCACAATATTTCTTGTATCTTTTTGTTATCTTCATCTTTTTTCCTCCAATAAAAGAGATGAGATGGAATTAAGGCTAAATATTTTTTGGGGGAGAAGTATAGTTTACAATTATTCTAAATTTAACCCATTATGAGAAAACAAATTATGAGTTTAAAATTTATTTTCGTAAGAATTTCTATCAAAACCTATCAGGTTCTAAACTTCCTTGTTAAATAAGAAAAGTTATTACCTCAAATTGAAAATGCCACTGATAATCACTGGTTTCTACACACAGAATATCTGAGGCATCTTAATTAATTTACCTCCAAGTAATAAATGAATAATGTAACCCCTTTAATCCTTTTGGGTTTCTTGTGGTCTCATTCTACTCTAGTTTTTTAAGATTTTCTACTTGGAGCATTAAAATAGCTGTTGAGTTTATCTGGCCTTTAGCTTTTCCCTTTCCTGTCTATCCTACACCTATTACTACCTGAATATTTTAAAATATGAATTTATCAGGTAAGTTCATTTTTGAAGACTTTCAATGCTCTCCATACCTAATAAAAAATGTTCTAAATGCCAAAGCTAGTTAAGACTATTCCGTTAGGGGTGAAGAGAATATATCCCTCTGATGCATCTCTCGATGGCTGGCTTTATTTTGCCTCTGGATAAAGTTCAAAAATCCCTTAAACAGTGAATTGACACTATATCATCACACAATCTCCCATAAATATTGTTTCCTGCTATTTAGCTTCTTGATAAGAAACCATAATCAAATGGCAGAGTTTACACAGTAGGTGCTCAATAAATATAAGTTGAATGAACAAACAAAGCTACATTCTCCAAGAAAATCCCTAATGTAATAATTAATACATTTTACAATCTGAACCCAACCTATGTTTGTACATTTAACATCTGTCAGTTCAGTTGTTTTCAGCTGCATATAAGGCAACACATAAATGACTTAAATAATAGCAGTCACCAAACGTATTTTGTCGTAATAAGAAGGCAAGATATAGGTCAGCCTCCAAGTAGAGGAACTGCAGTCCTATTTTAGTTAGGATATATGTATTTGTTGTTTTTTTCTTTTTCTCTCTCTCTCTATTTCTCTCTTTTTTTTTTTTTTTTTTTGGTCGTTGTTATTGTTGAGAGGGAGTTTCGCTCTGTTGCCCGGGCTGTGGTGCAATGGCACGATCTTGGCTCACTGCAACCTCCACCTCCTGGGTTCAAGCTATTCTCCCGCCTCAGCCTCCCAAGTAGCTGGGACTACAGGCACCCGTCACCACAGCCAGCTAATTTTTGTATTTTTAGTACAGACGAGGTTTCACCATGTTGGTCAGACTGGTCTTGAACTCCTGACCTCAGGTGATCCATCTGCCTTGGCCTCCCAAAGTGCTGTGATTACAGGTGTGAGCCACGGCACCTGGCCTATTTGTTGTTATAACAAAGACCCAAAATAACAGTGGCTTGAAACATCCAGAATTCTATTTCCCTCTCATGAAAATCTTTGGGTAGGTGGCCCAGGGCTGACATGCTATCCAAAGCTCAGATGACGTAGATATTTTCCTTTTATTCCCTCTTTTGTTCTGAGATGGCTTCTTCAGTTCTCACTATCACAGGTTCATTTCTGGAAGGAGGTTGGGAAGGACAAAAAAAAGAGAAATACTACATATCCTTCCCTTTAGGGGCTTCACCCAGACATTGCCCATGGCACTTCCGTTGCCTTCAACTTAGTCCAGGGCCACGTAACTTAAAGCCTGGAAAACATTGTCTGTGACTGGTAGTGGCTCTATGTCAAGACGTAAATTCTATTGCTATAGAAGAGGATTGTAAATTTTGCAGAAGAGTGTGCAACAGCTTAATGACTTTGTTAAGAAGCCTGGCTCTTTCCTTTTTGTTCCTTGGAGACTGAAATAGCATCCCCTTCCAAAAGGCACCAGCCACAGGAAGGAGGCTGAATACCTGAGCAAGAGCAAGGTGATGACAGGAAGAAAGGGGAAAGGGCCGCGGCGTGGGCACCCACAACTATCTGCTGTGATCTTCATTCCTGTGTGCAAACTTTCTTCTCTAGCCAAACTCACTGATTCATTACTTCACAACCACATTCTGTGCTTAACTAAACGTGCGGGCCCTTGCCTTCCCCCCATGTAGAGGGGGACTCCTCCTCCTTCCAGGCTACCCAAGTCTAAACTTTCTTTCAAAGATCTGTTATTCCATAAAACTTCTGTACATACATAAAACAGTGGCCTATGATCTTCATTCTGTACCAATATTTCTCATATCTGGCATATATATATATATAGAACTCACTTGCTAATTATGTTTGCATGAATAAATGGAATTTCTTGAGAACAAAACTTCCCTTATTTGTTTTAGAGTGTCTTACGTGGAGCAGGCGACTGACTGATTTAAAGGAACTTAGGGTTATTTATTTAGGTTTAATACAGTTCAACCTGGAGACAGATGAATAGACAGATGGTTTTGCAGATTCTTCTCCTGTGAGCCAGCAATCTTTCAAAATACATTTTATTTACAAAACAATGAGGAATATATGGTAAAAGTAGAGCTCTAAGTAAATTAGCAAAATGAGATAAAGTGAACTCTAGTTCATTATAATAAAAAAGGTTTAAAAGGCAGAAAACCCAAGTTAAGTTGCTTTTCTCATCATAGCAAAATAATGATCAATAGATGTAGACCAAATAGGCTTGATTTTTTTTTTTTTTTTTTTGAGACGGAGTCTCGCTCTGTCACCCAGGCTGGAGTGCGGTGGCCGGATCTCAGCTCACTGCAAGCTCCGCCTCCCGGGTTCACGCCATTCTCCTGCCTCAGCCTCCCGAGTAGCTGGGACTATAGGCGCCCGCCACCTCGCCCGGCTAGTTTTTTTTGTATTTTTTAGTAGAGACGGGGTTTCACCGTGTTAGCCAGGATGGTCTCGATCTCCTGACCTCGTGATCCGCCCGTCTCGGCCTCCCAAAGTGCTGGGATTACAGGCGTGAGCCACCGCGCCCGGCCTGGCTTGATTTTTTTTAATGAAAAGTTTGGGCATAATGTTGGAGGTACAGTAAATATCTTAGCATTTAAATATTTCTATAAATAAACGCTTGATGAAGGGCCTCCACCAACATTACATTAGCATTTCTAGTTTTACCACTATAATGTTATGTAGTAATAAAATATTAAATTAGTTACGGGAATTGTGATCACTTTTCTATATAATTTCTATTTGAATAAAATAAATAGAAGGCAGAATAAAATAAATAGAAGACACTCCATAGAGAATATCCCTTCAACTGAAATCAAAATCTAATTAGTATAGAAAGAAAAGTACTCAAATATTGTTGAGATCAAGGTAGAAGGTAATGCAGCAGAAACGCTATGATTATGGAAATAGCTCTGAGAGTCAGGAGTGTGAAAAATAGTAGTCAAGGAAGCAAGCATTCTAAATATATTTCTTGTCTTAATAAGCAAAAATAAAATTTCATGCTTAGATGAAGGGAAAAACTCATAAATTAAGGAGGCAATTTATACTGGAATAATAACTTATAAATTGTTTTAAATAATGGTCTAATCATTTACAAAAATAAGCTATCAGTAACCTAGAAGCAGTCTTTTCTAAAGTTTAGAACAAGGCATATTTAATGTCCAGGTGTAAAACTGGCATTAGTCTAAAAGCAAATTAAATATTCTAGCACCGTTATTTGTATGTGATGTAAGCACGGGGAACGTCTTAGCTGACCGTGGGATTAAGAATGCTGAACTTGATTTTACGAAGAAATGAAACTGCCTTTATAGTCAGTGATCACTTTCTCTGAATTATATGAAGTCTACAATCAGGTGCAGAAATGATTTAATTTACCAAATGAGATTACAAAGATTATTATGTGTCACTCTGAGTGAATCAGGTTAAAACATGGTAGGAAGACCTATGGAAAAGTAGTCTTAGGAGAAATGACTGAATAGATCATGTTAACCCTGGCTGCAGGCTGTCTTCCCTCCTTGTGCTCCCTTCCTGGGCTCTTTCTCCTCCTACTCAGCATCTGCATTCTCCTTTGAGACCCCGCTGCAGAGAAGTGTGATGCTCTAGAGCCTTGTTATTCCAAGCGTGGTTCTCTGACCGACCACATGTACATCACCTGGGACCTTGTTAGGATTTCAGAATCCCAGACTCCAATTCTAACTGCAAGAATCAGAATCGTTAAGATTTTCAAGAGATTCCTATCCACACAAAGGTTTGAGAAACCCTACTTTTGAGTCCCAAAGATTCTGTGTATACAGAACAGCAAGTTACTCTGATACACGTGGCACTGTTAATTGCTGTTTGGTACCACCAGAACACATGTCCATGTTCTGGAGTCATGGTGCTATGACTATGGTTTTCATGTCAGGTTTTACAAAACCAAATACGGTTTTGAAGGTAACACAAAGATTTGATTTCATTTTATTTTAAAATGTCTATTTTAACTTTAAACACTGTAGATAAAAAACCTTCAAGCTGCGTTGATGATTAGCAAGGCATTACAGTTATGCTGTCAGGCTAACATTTTTTGGATTTGAAATAAAATTTCTCCCACTATCCCTGCTTAATTAAATAATATCCATTTACTACAAAGTAAGCTACTACAAACAAACAAATCTGGAGTTTCTTCTGTTTGTGAATCCCAAATTTCCCAATGCTTTGTATTTAAAATCAAGTTCAGAAATAAAAGAGATGCTATGGGTAAAATAAAAGTGCAACTGTCATCCATAGCCCTGGATTGAATTGTGACATCCATCTAAGCAGCCACTCTCTGTCCATGTTGATTTATTTTGCTTTAAGTAATTGCAGCCCATTTGACCTTCCAAAATATAGCTTTCGTTTGTTTTATAAGTATTGAAGTCTAAATGAATTTTATATCAATAAAATGCATTTTGATTCTAAAGCATTTTGAAAGCTGGAACTAAAAGTATGAGTTCAACGGAGAAGGCAGGGCTGTCTGGAACCCGAGTTAATCGTATGCATCACTTCTTCTGGAATCCCTTGATCGCAAGAAATTGACACCTGCCAACTTCTCCCCTGTACCTTCCTGATCCCGGTCAAGTCATTCTCAAGTAGAAGCAGTCAAGTCATTTTGATTTATTTTTTATGTGAATCAAACTTCCAAGCTAGGACACACCATGAAACCAATTACACACTCCTTGTGGCTACTAAAAAAATTAGTTTATTAGCGTAAGAATCTGGATTTGAGAATAAAATCATAGATACAAACAATCTATATTTCTCACAGAAAAAGAGATATTCTGAAATTACTTCAGTTTCTTGGTGGTGTAACTTTCTAGTATTGCATTCATCCGTTCTTTCAGTCAACATGTCAATAGGTGGTTACTGAGCGTGTACCTAGTTACATAAAGAATTGTAAGATAAAACCCCCTAATTGTAGGACTCTCAGTTCAGAAGAGACAGGTGCTCAACAAACCATTGCTAAGCAATGCAATAATAGTGTATTGGACATAGGTTACTGATTCTGTGGAAATACAGAAGAAATAATAGGAAAGGGGCAGCTAGGTTAATTCGTATTTTGTTTTGCTTGGTAACTGGTCCTAACTTTTTAAAAAATATATATGGTGATAGGGTTTGCAATTATATCTGAACCAAGTTGGATAGAAAATAAAACATTTTCCACCATTAAGAATTAGAATACCCATAATCATCATAGGGAGAATGTCAATTTTAAAAATAAGAATCGGCCGGGGGCAGTGGCTCATGCCTGTAATCCCAGCACTCTGGGAGGCTGAGGTGGGTGAACACTTGAGGTCAGGAGTTCAACACCAGCCTGACCAACATGGTGAAACCCTGTCTCTAATAAAAACACAAAAATTAGCCAGGTGTCATGGTACACGCCTGTAATCCCAGCTACTTGGGAGGCTGAGGCAGGAGAATCATTTGAGCCCGGGAGGCAGAGGTTGCAGTGAGCCAAGATGGTGCCACTGCACTCCAGCCTGGGTGACAGAGCAAGACTCTGTCTCAAAAATAAATAAGAAAATTAATAAATAATAAAAATAATATTCAAAGAAGAAAAATATTAAAAGTTGGACCTCTATATTTGTAAATCCATCTGTGGATCCAACCAATGGCAGATAGAAAAATAAAATAAAAAATAACAACACAATGATAAGTCTAAGTAATCCAAAGATGATTTAAATTATATGGAAGGCTGTGCATAGGTTATATGCAAATACTACACCATTTTATAACAGGGACTTGAAAATGTGTGGATTCGGGTATCTACGGGGTTGGGGGGGGGGTATGGAACAATCCCCCAATCCCCCCGCAGATACAGAGGGATGACTTGTGTTCATTCATCTCACTTGATGGATATATGCTTTTTGCATGAGTGTAAGAACACAGTAATCTTTTCTATCATCAAGATGATTTTCTACTTTGCCCATTATTTACACCACATTTAGTTTCCAGCCTGGTTTTCCTTTGCTGCTCAGTACACTTCTGCACTACTTCCCCCGAATTAATTGATATAATGAGCTGATGTAAATTACTTTCAATATTAGGCTGAGCTAATATTAACCCACAATAATTTAGAAAGTAAATATACCATACAACACCATATATGTACTGAATTCCAAAATTAAGTATCAAGGATGTTTTAGTTTCATGTAATTTTGAAGTGTCTGGCCCATTGCTTCCTTCCATGATGTGGAGAACCACCTGCTCTGGATGTAAACACCTTCTGCTGTGTGTGTCCCCACGCATCAGGGCCCGTACAGAATAGTGGCTATAGGAAAGGACCCTCACAACCCTGGACTGCCCACTACTTTCACTCTTCCACCTCCTTATCAGTGCTTTTCTCACCTCTTCTGCTAGGAACAATTTTCAACATTTTAATCATAAACATACAACTCTTCAGGCCCAGGTGAAATGTTTTGAACTTTATGAAGCCCTTTGTTCATCATCCACCTGTAACTCCTCTAGTATCCAAATTTCTATAGCATTTCATATACCTTTTATGACTCATCGAATTCTTCTGGGTTTGCGTTTTTCATGAATCAGATCCCCACCCACCTCCACTCAAATTTGGAGATGAAACATCTTTGTAGCCTTGATAACACTGAGCCCAAATTTTATAAAAAGTAAGTGCCTATTAAATTTAGGGTGAATTTTCCATCCCTCATGATAATTCAACAAGATGCTTTTGTTTATATTGTGTTTTTCCCCAAAGTTCTTCCTCTCATTTTCTTCTCTTATAGTCCTGTCCATTTATTGAGTCTCAACCTAAAAGCTTTCAATTGTGCCCAAAATGTACATGTGATTCCTCATGTGAAATCCCATAGTACTTTATTTGTCCCTGAATTATGCTGTTTTTCATTTCTTCCTCACACTGTAGTTTTCATACATCCTGTATCTACTTCTATATGAACTATGAGCTCTTCTGCAAGGCTGTGAGTGCAGTCTTAGTCATCTTCTATTTTCCATAGTTCTGTGCATACAACAAGTGCTCAATCCATGTTTGTTGCAGGAGTAAAAGTTTGTAAGAAGTTGTGGAAGAACAGTACAGCTTCTCAGAGCCAGGGGCTCCATGCCAAATGGAGCCAAGCCCTGCTACAGGTGGTTTTAGGCATGGCTAGTGGTCAGTTGAGAACAGGAGTTGGAGAATGCTATTTCTGAGGCCAGCTCTATCGGATTTTGTAGCAGGGAACTGCTAGGGCATTATGATAAAGGGGTTGCTTGCTGGGTGGCTGTTTATCTGTCCTTTTCCTGTGACCCATGATTATAGATTCTGCTATTTTAATCTGGGAAAGTTTTCCTGTTTTTGACAGTTCCCTGTGAAAGTCTAGATGTCCTTTGTGAATACTGGTACATCATAATGAATACCTTTGTTATCTGGGAGCATCTTCAGCAGGATTATAACAAAAATCAGGTTGTGGGGTAGATGGAGAGGGGAATTGATGGGAGGGATGAGCAGATGGATGGAACCAGGAGAAAGGAAAGGGTCTGTGCCATTGAAACAGGGAGGTTTCAGGACAAATTTCAGCCTCTCAGTTTCTGAGGTACAGTCCAGCTGTGCCCTGGAGGCTGTGTTTCAGATACCTACAGCTTCCATTTATTGGCCCACTATTTCCTGCCTATTAATTGTCTATTAATACTTCATGAACATGATCTCCAAACCTTAAAATTACTTGTAAGATAGAATTATCCTATTTTTCAAAGGTGAAAACTAAGGTTCGGAAAGATTAAGTTACGTAGTTACCATTAGTCATCTTAATAAAAAGATACAGATTTGAAGATTTGAAGAGAAAACCTGTATTTTTTTCCTCTGTATTATGCTTGCTGCGTCTTTAAGCAGGCTGCTTTAGTTATCCAGTGGGAAATAGGTGTTTGGAAGTTTTAGAAGTCTTTTCTTTCTAGGTTAGTATATTTTCATTGCTGTTATCATGACATTATTTCAAAAACTCAAATTGCTATGAAAAACTTGGCGATACCCCTCTTTAAGTCAGTATTTGGCTTGATAAAGAATAGAATAAAACAAGAAATAAGACAACTTTTCTTCGATCTTTCACCAGGAGGGAATTTAGCTGCTGTCTTTGTTTTGGGGTAAAAGAAAAATGAAATGAATCTGTGATATTCAAGTAAATCCCTCAGTTGTTTGTTAGTATCTACTGTTTACTCAAAAAATGGGAAGCACCAGGCCTGTGATACATCATCTTTGTTGCGCTTGGCACCTTCCATCATGAATCATATTAATCTGCTTAAACTAACAAGGATTAATTGCCTTGGTAAGGCAACCTGGCATTGAAATGATATATTGCCCAGACAGCTTGGAATCTGGCCACTCATAAATCTCATTTGTTTGTTGATTTATTTCTGTTTGTCTCTCTCTCTGACAGATGTGTGCCCAATCACTGCGAGCATGGTGGGAAGTGCTCGCAAACATGGGACAGCTTCAGATGCACTTGTGATGAGACAGGATACAGTGGGGCCACCTGCCACAACTGTGAGTGCCAGTTTATCTCACTTTAATCTTGTAGTTGCATGAGAATCTCAAGTCTTGGGCTGTGCTTTGAAGCTCAGCAACCTGAATAATCCACGTAATACATCACTCGAATCTGAAAAAACAAGATTCCAATTGTCAGTTCTCAAAAAAAAAAAAAAAAAATACTATTCTACTTGTTAAAATATGTTCTCTGGTAAAATGAATAAAAATGACTCAAAAAGAAGGACCAGCATTTCCTCTGTTCCATAACCACGTAGTTGAGATTGGAAGGCCAAACTTGGGTTCGCTTCTCTGTGTCTAACTCACGTCTGCTGGATCGACTGGTTTGGGAAATTGTGTTAGTGTGACGTCTCTGACTGGACCCTCATCTATCAGTTAATCAGAGAGGGAGACAGAGTGTAATTGGAACATTTAGTTTCTGGATGATGGCTGCTTCATGCTTTAGCCCAACTGTTCGGCTACCTTTTTTTTTAGATCAAAGAAATGAGTCCGAAATGGAATATCTAAAAGCCAATGGATGTAAAATGAAAACATAAGAGGTAAAAATATTTTAAAATGGCAAAAATAAAAAGTAACATGCAAAAATGACTAGTATAACACAAATGCGCCTTGGTTTATATAACAACTTTATTCCAAAAGGTTAAATAAAAAATAAATTTTCATACTTAAAAAATTTAATGCTAACTCTTATAATTATAATATTAATTTTCCAATAATGCATCGCCATTTGCAAAACACTTTTGAAAACAAAGCACTTTTGAAAACAGATTTGGCATAAATCGTATAATTACGAGAAGAGAGTCAACTGTTGGGTAGTGTGTGCATATCTATGTGCATGTGTGTGTGTGTGTGTGTGTATGTGTAGGGAAGGAAGCGCAAGAGAAAAAGAGAGATTCAAGCTTCTCTCAGTATGCCCAAACACTGAAACTCTGATATCTAAATCCTCCGATTATACAAACATTTCACTTCACTTTTAGGAAATAGTGACAAGCAAACTATCTCAGAGTAGAGCCCTGGGTATAGTAAAAATGTCATACAGCTCTCTAAGCCTTTCCATTGTGTTATTTGTAGTAAAGTGCAAGAAGAAATTGTGTTTTGAATATATTGTAAAATGTTGACTTACAAAGTTGCACACGTTTATTTGTTTAGGTCAATATTCAAAAACAAGAGACAAAGGAAATCTTTACAAAACTAACAATAGAAAAAAGTCAAGAAGGTCAAAATAGATACTTATTAGATTCATTATCTGTGTTTACATATATGAAAGTATTTTAATGAATAAAGAATAAAAATGATTGATATTGAAATTAATTCAAAGAAAAGAGTTATAACTAAAATTTTTCCTCACCAATCACATAAAAATATTAACCTGCAGTATGTGACATTTATTAAACATAATATGATGCTAGAATTATGTTGATGAAACTGGATACCTTCACTAGCGTAATTTGTATAGTATGTTATAAATACCATATTTAATTACAAGGGATCTTGTTCCTGAAATACGGTAATGCTAACCAGTGGTCAAAAGCAAGAAATTGGTGGTGGCTGCAAGGATTTTCTATCTCAGTGATGGCTTTTATATTGAACTGAAAAGTAAGTTATTCTTTTTATATAGCTGTTTCTATCATTAAAATACACAGCAAAAAGGCAAACAATAATTTAAAATGTATGCTACTGGTTGAGTAGCTGAGGTTTGTTTTGTTTTTTAAGGGTAATGACTCCAAGGATTAGAAATGTCCTAAGTGTGTTTAGGTTTGGCACTAGTGGCCAGCTTGAAAGGTAAAACACGAAAACTGTCTTTTGTTCTGCTGCTCCTTCTTACTTGTTCCTTGTTCCATTTTGTTGGATCTTTAAAGGCAGAATCATTCTTTTTAATAATAAAAGCCTGATCTTTTGTTGTCTTCTCCAAATGAAGCCAAAATTTTGAATATCCAACCTGTGCATAAATAGAGGTGAAAAGACCATACTGCATAATTCAAGAGAGAGTTGGCTGGTGACTATTTTCTTCTGAAAAATGTACATTGTAGCTTATTGAAGGCCATTTGCCTCCTAATAACCTGAAAGACTTGATACAGTCTTACTTACTGACATGGATTAGTCAAAAATGTCACACGGCACAAATGTAAGAAGATAAAATGTTTGCCATTGAGTTTGACACAGAATGAACAATTCTACATTTTTACTAAATCAGTGACTACATTCATAGCAAGAAGATGGAAGTGCAAAGACCGCAGTCTCTGATGTGTCTGACGCTAGCTATAAAATCATCAGGCCGTGTGACTTTGTGGTCAATTGTTTGACTTCTCTTGCACTGTCTTTGACTGAAGTCTCCAGTGAGCTGAGATTTGCAGTTACTTATTCTGTATTCTGTGGATTTTAACTTTGTAAGTAATGTAAAATATTTTGCTTCATTATTTCCTGCAGAAGACCAAACATTCATCTTGAAAAGAAATCATGCTAATTATTTTAAATAGTATTTTTTAATTTGAAAAAGCAGCTAACTAAAATCTAAAGCTTAACATAACAGAACATTTGTTAGAGTTTCAAACATTACAGGCCACAGTATTTTAGCACACTTTCTACACCAGCCCGGGCTTGGTCAGGATGAGACAGCAGTGCTATGAGTGACCTGTGATCATCCAGGCTAGAAGTCCTAGTTCAAGATGGAACAGAGAAGCCTTTTTGCTTGATCACAGTGCCTTGTGTTGACTTTGATTCTACCATTTTCTTACTTGTACCCTAGGCCATTTAAATTATTTGAGCTTCAGTTTTCTCCTGTAGGAATAGATAATTAACAGTGCTCATCTCATCAAGCCATTGTGAGATTAAATGAAATGATGCACTTAAGATGCTGAGAATAACTTTGGCATATGTGGTACTCAATAAATTTTTGTCATTTCATCACTTTCAGAGCAATTGTCCTTTTCCTTTGAGCTTCTATACCAATAATTGCCCAAATGACAAACCATGTCCCTTAATTTCGTGTCACCATACATTGTTTGCTATCACTTTTATGGCAGGTTTGGACTGCAGTGAATGACTGGTTTCCATAGTATTTTTCTGTAGAAGAATTCAAGAGCCTTAAGATAAATCTGTATGCCTCCTAAACCTATGTCTCTTGTTTTCATTTCTTGGTTTGTGTATACATGGGGACTTTGTTTTTACATAAATTATCTGTAGGGCTTGGAGGACTGTCATTCGTGAACCACTCCCCTGAGGAGCCAGGATGTCTCCCTTTGGGTTGAGTAGACAACTCAATCCCACAGACAAAGCCAGAGATCACAGAAGACAGTCAGATCACAGGAAAAGGAAAGCTAGTTTTTGTTGTTTATAAACAAAAGAGGCTAGTTTGTGACAAAATGCAAATACATCAAATTGTTGATGTTTTATACTTGAAAAGATTTTCTTATACAGGCATTCCACTCTCCATAAATCCTTTAAGAACTGACTTGTAGCATATCTGAACACCAAACCATGACAAAGGGACTGAAGTGATCATGTTGGTTAGTTTGTGTTTATTATATTGACTTATCCCTGCTTCACTCTCCCAGAAGCACTGTAAGAATATATCTTTTGTTTGGAGATGGAGTCTTGCTCTGTTGCCCAGGCTGGAGTGCAGTGGTGCGATCTTGGCCCATTGCAACCTCTGCCTCCTAAGTTCAAGCGATTCTACTTCCTCAGCATCCCAAGCAGCTGGGACTACAGGCACCACCATGCCTGGCTAATTTTTTTTTTGTATTTTTAGTGGAGATGGGATTTCGCCATGTTGCCCAGGCTGGTTTTGAACTCCTGAGCTCAGGCAATCCACCTGCCTTGGCCTCCCCAAGTGCTAGGATTACAGGCATGAGCCACTGTGCCCGGCCAAGAATGTGTCTTTCATGTGAGCAAAACTCCATGTTTCTAGCTGGAGTCTTTCCTCTTAGCACTGCTATACAGATACGCTCTAGTTGGTCTCCAAGCTCTGCAATACTTCAAATGCTCTTTAGTATCTAATTCTCATCCTGTTTTTTACACATAAGTTCCTTACACTTCACAATGATTTTACATCATTTAGTTTACATAAATTAAATCCAAAAAACTATCCCTTATCTCAAGGCTTAGTGGACACTTTTTTCTTACCATGCTGTCAGGTCCTCTCTTAGACTTCAGTCATTCTTTTTTTTTTTTTTTTTTTTTTTTGAGGTGGAGTGTTGCTCTGTCACCCAGGCTGGAGTGCAGTGGTGCGATCTCGGTTCACTGCAGCCTCCGCCTCCCAGCTTCAAGAGATTCTCCTGCCTCAGCTTCCCGAGTAGCTGGGACTACAGGCACATGCCACCATGCCTGGCTAATTTTTTGTATTTTTAATGTAGATGGGGTTTCACTGTGTTAGCCAGGATGGTCTGGATCTCCTGACCTCATGATCTGCCCACCTTGGCCTCCCAAAGTGCTGGGATTACAGGTGTAAGCCACCATGCCTGGCCAATCATTCTTATATATACTGTTAGTTCCTTGTGTGGAACTGCTCTAAAAATTCATTAGAATATCCTCAATAATATGAAAACTTTTGGCTAACTTAATGAATGCAAGAGGTCAAAGGATAGTATTTTAGTGTTTGACAAAAATAAGCAATGTTATCCTTGGAAATTTATTACATGTCGGATGTGCATTCTGACAGAAAATATTTTTGCAGATCTTCTTATTAAAGAAGAGATTTTCACATTGCCCAAATATATAGACTTCACGTTTCCAGGGGAAACGGGAGGAGATAAACTAGGTGACCTATATAATTCTTTTTTAACTTTAAAACCACGAGATTTAAAAATTCTGAAATACTAGTAAGGAACAGGTCCTGACATTGCCAAATAAAGTAAAAGTAAATTTTTTTCTAGCCAATGTTAGAGAAAAAATTAAATGTACAAGGTAACAATTGTACATGCCATATGCTGGAGCATTTCCTCTGGGTTCATAAATGTGTAAACTGTAAATTGTACTGCACCTTATTACAGCACATCTGAGAGGCACAGTGGATTTCAACAGCCCATACCATGTCGTTGATAATCCACCTATGATTTCACCTATAATTGATTTAATTCAAAGAATAATTTTTAAAACAAATTTAATCCTACTTGTTGTAGTCACATGAGTGTAGGGCATAAAGAGCTAGATGTATTGGCACGAAGAAACTTGGTATCTCTGTCCATTTGGAGTTTCTACAACTTAGGCATCAATGCTAACTTGGAGTTTTTGAGCATTGCTACAAAAACAAGCAGTCATTGGGTAAGAATTGTGTTGGATGTAGTATTAGTCCATTCGCACACTGCTATAAAGTAATACCCGAGACTGGATCATTTAGAAAGAAAAGAGGTTTGACTCACAGTTCCACGCCGCTCGAGAGGCCTCAGGAAACTTATAATCGTGGTGGAAGGCGAAGGGGAAGCAAAGACCTTCTTGACATGGTGGCAAGAGAGAGAATTGCAAGCGAAGGGGGAAGAACCCCCTCTAAAACCATCATCTCGTGAGAACTCACCCACTATCGTGAGACCAGCATGGAGGAAACTTCACCCATGATCCAATCACCTCCTTCCCTTGACATGTGGGGATTACAGGTCCCTGCCTGAACACATGGGGATTAAAATTCAAGGTGAGATTTGGGTGGGGACACAGAGCCAAATCATATCAGGTATCTACAATAAAACTTAGATATTTAGCCTCAGGGAATTGCAATCCATCCTTTGGGGCAAGTTCACCTGACTTGCCAGGTCCTACGTGATATGGCCATGTCTTTAACCTGATTTCCTCCCCTACTTCTCCTCCCATTCTCCCCTTCAGTGCACTGGCCTCCTTTTGGTCTTTGATGCGTGCCCTGCACTCTTACACTCTTCCCCCTCCTATACCACTACCCCACCACAGGACATTTGCACATCTCCCTCTCTGCTTTGTCTAGTACATTTCTACTCCTCCCTCAGATTTCAGCTCAGCAGTCATCTCAGAAAAGCTTTCCATGAGCCTGTAGTTAGGTCAAATTCTCTTTTTTTTTTTTTTTTTTTTTTTTTTGGAGTCTTGCTCTGTTGCCCAGGCTGGAGTGCAGTGGCATGATCTCAGCTCACTGCAAGCTGTGCCTGCCAGATTCACGCCATTCTCCCGCCTCAGCCTCCCAAGTAGCTGGGACTACAGGCATCCGCCACCATGCCCGGCTAATTTTTTTTGTATTTTTAGTAGAGACGGGGCTTCATTGTGTCAGCCAGGATGGTCTCAATCTCCTGACCTTGTGATCCGCCTGCCTCAGCCTCCCAAAGTGCTGGGATTATAGGCGTGAGCCACCGCACTGGGCCCAAATCCTCTTATTCTAAAATACACATATCTCTTTTAGCACTAGCAATGGTGATGATTTTGCATTTATTTTTCATAATTATTTAATAATATCTTTCTCCTCCACTGGACTCTACATCTCTGGCAGGAGGTGGTGCCACATTTCATCCACCATTTTAAACCTGAGGCTCACCCAGCACAGACTATGCATGCAGTGAACGTGCACTGCCTCCAAGCATTCTTAAATGTCAAAGGGTATCCAGAGCAACAAGTGTTTTCTCTAAATTTTATTCAATGCCCTTTGTACAAATTTATGAAGATAGTGAAGTTATAAGGAGAGAGTAAACTTACAGGGAAAACAGAAAAACAGAATCAAGTCCAATAACAAAATATGGATAAATGGAAGGCAGAGAGCGTAGCAACAATAATACCAAAAACTACCACAAGACATTAAACATTATTCTAAGAAATCGTATGGAGGAATTTAGGATATTAGCAAAAAAAAAAAAACCTACGTATTTCAAATTATCTTTAAGGAAAATATCGTGCCATGTTAAGACACCCCGTTCATTACTGTAATTTGTGAGAACTATGACATTGTAGTAACGGTAGCAAAGTAAGCTGCAGCAAAAATGGTATCTTACATCTGCAGTCTCCAGACTTTTTGGCACCAGGGGCCAGGTTCATAGGAGACAGTTTTTCTACAGACCAGGGTTGGGGAGGAGGGTGAGGGGATGGTTCAGGATGAAACTGTTCCACCTCAGATCACTTATGGATTCTCATAAGGAGTGCACAACCGCGATTCCTCACATGCACAGTTCATAATAGGGTTCGGGACCCTATGAGAATGTAATGCTGCTGCTGATCTGACAGGAGATGGAGCTCAGGTGGTAATGCCCGCCTCCTGCTCTGAGGCCCAGTTCCTAACAGGTTGGGGACCCCTTATATCAAAGAGTGTGATCAATTACTATACTGGCTAACTGTAGGAGTTATTCTGAAATAGATACTGATATACTTCAATAATTACTAGTACATGACAAGAAGTTTATTTTAAACTCTATGACATTTGAATAACATGAACATAACAATCTTTTGATTTATCATGTAATATTATCTGTGTATCCTTGCTACAGGGAAGTTATGGAGAGGGGAAAACACTGAGGGTTTGAAATTAGATGTCCTGATGTCAGACCCTCAGATCCTTAGGCTATGTGGCCAAACTTACTTCTCCATCAGTTGGACATGTCTAAGTTCCAGAAAAATGACTGTCTCCGTGCTTTATAAATCCTCTGTTTCCTCAAACACGCTTGCTGTGTTAGTGTGGATTTCACTCATACTCATAGAAGGTGAAGTCAGCTTTTCCAGTCCACGCCACAGGTTACTGACAGCAATAAAATAGGAATTATTCAGATTTAATCACTTTCCTCCCCATCTCTCCGCCCCTGCTCCTCTGTGCTGTCTTGCTTTTGTGTTTTTAGACAAGTCATTTAGTGTCTCTAAACTTAAATTTCCTCTTGAAAATTCAATGAGATATTGTTTATTAAAATGCTTTTTCAATGTACCCCAGAACTTAAAGTATAATAAAAAGAAGTGCTTTTTAAATTCAGAAGATGTCCTACTTTTAAAGAACTTATACCACTAAGTTTCAAAAAACAGCTAGTCAAATTTTACTTTGAGTATAAGTCGCATCTACTCATCAGTATATTCTTCATTCGGAACACAGGCCATATTTTCATATCAGTGATTCTCAGTGAAAAGATCATAGGATATCTCAATATTTCAGTACATGCTCATTGAAAAGATACAGGTTTTTATTAGCCAGTATAATAGCCACACTAGCTGATTTATATGCATGGGGTACATCTACTCTTTCCAATCTAGATATGGTATTATGTAGTCTGGTTGTGCATCTGTGTCATCAAGCGAGCAACTACCAAATTCCTTCAATTTTACTTTCCATCCCATTCCCACACCATGATCTATGTCAGATGCTCAGTGTGCCCCTGTTAGTAAGGAGTGACTATGGAACCCAACTGCAGGACTGCAGGACACTAAGGACCCATATGGCTACCATAACTTATTCATTCATCAATATGTTGAGAACTGACTCCATTCCGTATATGGAATAGATGCTGGAGTGTGAAGTAAAGGATGGAAGAGGGCAGGAATACTAGGATGTAGCCCCCTCCAACAATGTGTATAGTTTCATTTAAAATAAACGTTCTTAGCACCTTATTTCCACATCTCTGGTTCACCAGGATTGTGATCTAGGAATAAATCCTAGGGCATCCTTATCTCTTAGAATCTAGCTTGGCATTTTTCATGTTTACAAAATATGGATACATGTGGATACATAGGGGAAAAATAAATTTATTTAATAGTTTGTCACAAATTATTTGTTTTAAGCAATTATTTTAACTTTTCAGATTGTATTTTCCAAGGATTTGTTTGCTCTATTTCTGGGTTTGTTTTTCTTACCAGATGGACAGGGAGAAATCAGGGTGAGGCGATGCAATTTCAGCATGGTGCTTGGTAGAGAATGTGGTTTTCAATAGAATATACACAAGTCAAATATTAATAAGCCCTTGCTCAGCTGTGTGTATTCTCTAGAAGAAAAGCTCGCGTTCTCACCAGAGCTAAAGCATTGGGAGCTAAGGGAAACAATGGCAAGTGATGTCACTTCCTGAAATCACACTTTTTCACAAAGAAACAATCATCCCAGCAGCTCCTTTACTCTCATATTCATCTGGCACCTACAGATAAAATCAGATGGAAAGAGCTGTGAAAGTACTACCTGGGAAGAACTGTTGGAAGGGGATTTAAAGGCCATTCTATCTTTCGACTACAACCAAATAAATTACACTGGATTAAAATAGTGCAGGTCATTTGGCGAAACACAGCCCAAGGACCTTTACATTTCTAAGGCAGACCAAATTTCAAATTAATCCCTTCTTTCATGTCGTGCTTTGGAATGATGACCAAGATTAAATACAGAAAGAAAGGATTTAATTTCAGTTTTGCAAAGACTCTTTCAATAGTTTCAAAAATATGTCTTTCTCTTTGAGTCTTGGCAAAAAAAAAAAAAAAAAAAAAAAAAAAGAAGTTGATCTGCAAATGCATATTGAAAAGCAGTGTGCTGCAGAGACATGCTGTGATCCTATGAACTTCTCCGAAGCTACAAAATGCCAGTGCTAGGTCTTGAGGGAGCTGGCATTATTCATCAAATTCCCTGTAGTCTGAATTCCAGTGTATGTTTTATCCAAGGTTCAGAGTGAAGAGAAAAAGGAATAGAAAACACCCATTTTAACACATTTGTCAGGTTGAATTATGGAAAAAAAGGATATAGGGAAGAGTCTAGTTTAATTTGAAGATAAGGAAGGGAACTTCGGGAAGGTTAATATCTGCTCAAAAAACAGGAAAGAGAATTAGAGTAAAAAATAATATGTGTCTCTCCTTTGATACTTTTTAATTCTCCGAAACCAAACTATGTTTGGTTTCCATATTGACATTAGTCACTAAGTTTCTATGGCAGGTCTTTAGCTTTTCAGACTTGGTGTGTAGGCTTATCTTTAAATCATAGACAGTTTCAACTCATTCAACAAATTATGCATCTCTTTTGTATGCGGCACACTATGTGAATACAAAAGCATAGATGAGAGCCATTTTCCTTAGGAAGTATACAAGGTAGTTATAAAGAAAACAGGATAAGTAATAAAAGCATTAATACATTATAAGAAGGTAACAGGGCCTGGCGGGGTGGCTCACACCTGTAATCCCAGCACTTTGGGAGGCCAAGGCGGGCGGATCACAAGGTCAGGAGATCGAGATCATCCTGGCGAACACGGTGAAACCCTGTCTCTACCGAAAATACCAAAAAAAAAAAAAATTACCGGGGCGTGGTGGGCGCCTGTAGTCCCAGCTACTCGGGAGGCTGAGGCAGGAGAATGGAGTAAACCCGGGAGGCGGAGCTTGCAGTGAGCCGGGATCGCGCCACTGCATTCCAGCCTGGGAGACAGAGCGAGACTCCGTCTCAAAAAAAAAAAAAAGAAGGTAACAGATATTTATGTGTCCAACTAGTATCAAGGAAGTATGTACGATATGAGAGAGAGAACAATGTGAACCAAGATATTTGGGAAGACATTCAAGCAGGAACTGAACTCTGAGCCAAGTTCCTTTCAGAGTTCTGTAGAGAAACAGAAGTAATTGTTAAATACTTAAAAAAAAATTGAATTGATGGTTTAACCTTGGTAAACCTTGGTAGCTTGAATCAGAACCTTGGTAAACCTTGGTAGCTTGAACCAGACCGTGATGGAAGAATTTATACTAGGGAAATTGACAAACCCTGTATATCAAGATACTTTTAATAGAGCTGGTTTACTAGCACACCACTGCTATTTCATTATTAATAAGAATAATAGTATGTGCCTGCCAATATCATTGTAAAGAGTTCAGATGATATGTAAAATGTCTAACATGTTGTCTACTGTGTAGTCAATTCTCAGTAGATGATAGCCATGGTTATACATGTAACACTGTGAAGAGACTGGTCTTGTTAAAGGAGCAGCAAGGTGCAGACTTGAGTCGTGGGTGAAGCTAGCCAGAAGACAGTGGTTTTTCAGCACCTCTGTATCAAAGCATAACTTCAGATGTTTTTCTTCATAAGTCACTTTTTTTACATCATGAAACAACTTATATCCATTAGAACAGGAGTCCCCAGTCCCCACAGTACCAGTTTGTGGCCTGTTAGGAATTGGATCACATAGCAGAAGGTGAGCAGTGGTGGAGTGAAGCTTCACTTGTGTTTACACCCACTCCCCATTGCTCACATTACCACCTGAGCTCCACCTCCTGTCAGATCAGGGGCAGCATCAGAATCTCAGAGAAGCACGAATGCTGTTGTGAACTGCACATGCGAGGGATCTAGGTTGCACGTTCCTTAAGAGAATCTAATGCCTGATGATCTCTCACTGTTTCCTATCACCCCCAGATAAGACCATCTAGTTGCTGGAAAACAAGCTCAGGGCTCCCACTGATTTTACATTGTGGTGAGTTGTATGATTATTTCATTATTCATCACAATATCATAGTAGAAATAAATTGCAAAACAAACGTATGAATCTTGAATCATCCTGAAACCATCCCCTACCTCCTGATCCATGGAAAAACTGTCTTCCATGAAACCATTCTCTGGTGCCAAAAAGGTTAGAGAATACTGCTTTAGAAGAAAGAAATGTCATGGAATGATATTTAAGTTTTCCCATAACAGGTTATGGGCTCTCAGTTATTTCTGAAGTAAGGAGAACCAGTAAGCCTGCTGAACAATGCTTATGGTGCACTTTTGAAAACCATTTGGATGATTTGATATCACTTTTTTAACTGTTAAATTTTCTTTACTGAAAGTGATACAAATGCTTTTATTTTATTAAAATACACCTCAATTATTTAGCTTATAGTATGATCTTAGGTAACAATTTTATATTTTATATAGCTAATTTTATATTCCTTTGTGATTATTAACCTAAATCTGGTATAATGAGATGCTTCCTCCCCTCAGGAGCAGTCCAGCTGTGACTCAGCTGCATCAAATTTATGTCTTCCGAAATTAAGACACCTGGATTTGTCTGCTAAATTCTATTAAAAAACTACTCAGTGAGGAATCTCTTGATTTTGCACCATTCACAGAAGAAATTCTGAAGGTTGAATTATTGGTTCCTGTATTTTTTTTTTTAATTTTACAAAATCATGATAAACAGAATACTCACTTCATTCATTTTATGTTGCTGTTGCTGCATTTTGCTTTTCTTCCTCCTTTCCTCTCCCTCCTGGCAAAAGAATGCTATAAAAATATAAAGATTGTTGTAATCTGGGGTGGAATTATCCATCTACCTACATAATCTCCTCTTGTTGTATTTGATGAATATGTCTAACACTATTAATAAGCAATAGTTTCTTATAAAAAATACAGCAGTTTCCAAGCAAATTTTGATGCTTGACTTTTGGGGTATTCTCCCATCTGACTTCTTTCAAATGTTTGTGAAATCATTGATTTGGAAATCTTTAGACGTAGCCAATAAAAGTGAAATAATGTAAATGGAGATGGATTTGAATAAAGAGTATGGTTTTAAGTAAAATGAGAAAAACACTCAAGGGCTCGTAGTTCCTTAGTCTCATCATTCAATTTCATCCCAAAGCTGCCATAGTAGCTCCTGTCTGAAAAATATGCCTACTCTACTCTTGAAAGACCATTCTTGGCATCACAGATGCCAGCACCAAATGCCAGACAATGTTGGCAAGTACAAAATTGCTGTCATTGCTCATTAGCAGGCATCAAAATGTCCTAATACTCTCTGCCACTATCTGGGCCTGTTGAGATATTAATTAAACATGTCTTCCTTGCCAAGTCATGTGATCAACTTTCACTAGGCTAGGTAGGGCCAAGTGAGGCCATCCAGCAACACTGGATAAAGAAATACCTCTAAGAATTTGGCTGTGAAGAGGAAAATGCTTCCCATTTGTATTACTGCAAAGGGATTCAGAGCTCTAGAAAAGCCTATGTGTGTTTTCTACCATATGGCTATCTGTTGCTGAGTTATCTCATTTAGAGAATATTCAAGCATTTGATGGAAACATATCCCTACTCAGAAAATGAGCTCCTTTAGAGTTTGGATGACATAGGTAGAGATTTCCTGAGATAATAAAACCTTCACTGGGGCAGGCCAGACTGATTGTCCTACAGGTTCCTAAATTACCTGAAGCTAGGTGAAGAGCACAAGCTTTGTTAATTTATTGTCCAAAAGCACTATTTGTCTCTTGTATAGTTCTTTAAATTAAGCTGACTTAATTAAGCTATGTGTAAGAGCAAAAGAACATTTTCTGAACTTCCACAAGGGAGAGATTCTCAATAATAAGGATTCCTGCCTTCCCACAGCATCACAGTTCCAGGAGAGAAGTATTGGGATTGCATGTGTATTACATGCCCTTGAGTAAGGCAAGTAGGAGACTCCAGACAGCAGTACTTGATGCTTGGTTGTTAGTATAGGTGTCTACTCCTGTGTGTTACAGCACCTGATGGGAAAGCCCAAGCCATCATTTTTAAAATCTCTCTTTTCACTTGACCATGTGGTTGATTAGCCACAAGGCCAGTCATCCCAAAGGGTGCTGAAGAGACGTGGGCTGGGAGGGGAAGCCCAATCAGTGACGGACAATGACAGTGCAGTCATTGCAAAACAAGTCCCTCTCTTCTCATTGTTGTTAGATCCACTGCTTATGACATATTTTCTGCTCTTACCAGATAAAACGTAGCATCAAGTCTGTCTTACAACTTTTGCTTTCCTGTGGTGTGATTGCTACAGTTCCACTGAACAGAGGTCATTTTTGCTAAGCTTCATTTCTACAGTCTATACTAGGTTTTTGAGCTAAAAACCTATTTTTAATAGGGCAAAAATAGTATGGAAGAGAAATTTATTGAGAAGCATTTGAATTGCTATTAGTAATCAAGAAAAATGTTTATTAATAAGTAACATTTCTCCTCTTCCTTTATACATATAGATGAGATATTGAAAGACCTTGAACATAGCAGAAGCATGTTAGTCTAAAACCCAAGTAATCTCTTTGCTATTTAAAAATTCTAAAGGATTTGAATTAGGATTTCAGTTCACATTCAAAGTGATATTTTTTTCCCCCGTTTGTCATCACCCTATGCTTCTCATGCACCACCTATCTTAAGATGAGATAAATGAATATCAGGTAGTAAATTTTACCACATGTGGTTACTTATCCAAGGAATGGGCTCACGTTGACACTTGATTAACATCAGTTTCACATGTGGTAATAAAAAAAACAAATTTAATCTGCACAAACTGTAATTGTCATGCTGGGATCATTTAGATTCCAGCAGTCTCTCTATTGAGTAGTTTAAGAAAACTGTGTTTTCATTGTACTTTTTAAATGAGGAAGCCCAGTGGAAAAAATCATACGTGAATCTTGAGAAACATTTTGCTTTCTAAAAGTGCAATAAATGAATATAAATTTGGTGGTTGGGAAGATGAGCTTGTTATCCACAGACTTAAAAAATTAAGAATAAATATACAAGTTTTTAGATGGGGTAATTTATTAGATATTTTAACATACCTAGCGATATAATGGTGTATTAAAGTTAGCAACTATGCCTAGAAAATGAGTACTCTGAAATGCTACCTTCTTACAGAGGTCTGCAACCACCCCAGTTTCCAAAATTTTACCCTAGTTCTCTCCCCCAAGCATGTGGCTACCTACTGCCTTTAATCAAATAAGGAAGACTTTAAGCAGGAGGGAGAAAGAATATGGAGAAGAAGTTAGGAGAGTGGGTGGGGAGAAAAGGAGGAGAGAGCTGCACTCTTCCTCTGTCTATAAGATCATGTTACTTGCAAACATAGACAGTTACCTCTGGATGGCAAGGCTGAGAACACTAGTGTTTCTAGCTCTGTGCTTTCTATAGTGTGATTTGTGAACAAATAGAGGGCTTTATATGCATTGCAAGTGGCCCTAAACATAATATAAATGCAGTCTAGAAGAAATAGAAATTTATCTAGTTTTAAAGTAATCTTCAGGTCAAAAAGAATTTTTAAAGTCAAAAGAATAGTATTTTTTTCCAAGTAAAACCAGAGCAAGATTTTTTAAAAAACTGGTAGTAAGCAGAAGTGATTCATTAATGCCTCTTTGGAAACAGTTTATGGATAAAATTAGCAGTATGATCTATTACTGACATTTACTCTTTTATCCTTTATGCAGAAGGGCTTTTCATTTATAATAATGAGAGAGATTATAAATCAGCTATTAAAACTTTATCAAAGACAAAGGCATAGACATTTTTACATTAAAATTATGAATGCAAAAGCAGACCATTCTGGTCTCTTACAAACCATGAACAATATAAACACATTGACAGTTCTTATACTAGATAGATCCCAAATAAAAATGAAACCAAATAATAATCATTCCTGGAGGTATATCTCATATAAGTCTCTTTATGTCATCAGCAACCCTATTGTATTGACATAAGTTCTCTATCCACTGTTCTTCTTAATGCCACTGACCAGGTGCTTTTCATCTTTGAACACAAATGCCTATCTCACTGCTTAGTACTTGGTAAGTATTAAATAAAATTTGCAGTAACTAAACTGTAACTGTGTCTGAATGCACACACACACACACACACATACCCCCAAATATATACACATACCTCTCAAATGACTATAAAGATAGGTTCATCAGATTTGGAACATACAAAGCCCTTGACTACATAAGGGAAGCTTTCTCTGTGGGATACAGCATCTTAAATTCTCTTCAATTCTCAATAAGAGAGAAGAATTTTGTTTTCATTTGATAATGTTCCTGATATATGGTACATGATATTCTTTATGCCGAGTTTTGTTCTATGGAAAAATATCATGACACTTCCAAACTCATTTTATGAGTCCAGCATTACCCTGATACTGAAGCCAGACTAGGAGACTACAATTAAAGAAAATTACAAGTCAGTATCCCTGATGAGCATACATGCAAAAATCTTCAACAAAATAGTAGCAAACCAAGTTCAACAGCACATTCCAAGAAGTATACACCATGATCAACTGGGATTTACCTCTAGCATGCAAGGATGGTTTGACATATCTAAATTAGCAAATGTGATTACACCGTATAAACAGAATGATGGATAAGAATCACATTATCATTTCAACAGACACAGAATATGCATTTGACAAAATTCAACATCCTTTCATAGTAAAAACTCTCAGTAAACTAGATATAGAAGGAACATACCTCAGTACAGTAAAGGCCATATGTGAGGAGCCCACAGCTATCATCATCCTCAATGGTGAATAACTGAAAGCTTTCCCTCAAAGATCAGGAAAAAGACAAGGATGCCCACCCCTGCTACTTCTATTCAACAATGCACTGAAAGTCCTAAGCAATGAGGTAAGAAGAAGAAAAAAAGACATCCAAATCCAAAAGGAAGAAGTTAGATTTTTCTCTGTTTGCAGATGACATACTCTTATACAGAGATGGTCCCTGACTTCAGATGGTTTGACTTACAACTTTTTCAATTTTATAGTGGTGTGAAACCAGTGCAATTTGGTGTACTTCAAATTTTAATTTAGATCTTTTCCTGGATTAGCAATATGTGGTTCATGAGATATTTCACACTGCATTAAAAAATAGACTTTCTATTAGATGATTTTGCCCAACTATAGGGCAATGTAAGTGTTCTGAGCACATTTAAGTTTGGCTAGGCTAAGCTATGATGTTTGCTATGTTAAATGTATTAGATACATTTTTTATTTTTGGTATTTTCAACTTATCGGTTTATCGGTATGTGACCCCATGGTAAATCCAGGAGCATCTATACATAGAAAACCCTACAGACTCCACCAAAAAACCATTAGAATAACAAGCAAATTCAGTAAAGTTGCAGTATACAAAATCATACAAAAATCAGTTTTGTTTCTATACACTATCAATGAACTATCTGAATGAAAAACTAAGAAAATCATCCCACTTACAATAGTATCAAAAAGCATAAATTACTTAGGCATATATTTAACCAAAGAGGTGAGTGAAAGATCCATACCTTGAAACCATGAACATGGATGAAAAAAATTGAAGACAACACAAATAGATGGAAAGATAACCCATGTTCTCAGATTGGAAGAGTTTAACAGTTTGTCCCACGAAAATATCCATATCAAGGCAAAATTCATCTGGAATCACAAAAGACCCCAAATGGAGAAAGCAATAGCAAAAGAAAGCTGGAGGAATCACATGCTAAGTGTGAGGGAAATGCACATCAAAGCAATTTGTGACAACGTGGCTAAACCTGGACAGCAGAATGCTGAGTGAAATAAGCCAGACAGAGAAAAACAAATACTCCATCTATCACTTATATAGAGAACCTAAAAAAAATGATACGTCAAACTCACAGAAACAGACAGTAAAATAATGGTAATTGCAGAAGCTGAGGGTAGGGACAATGGAGAAATGTTGATCAAAAGGTACAAACTTTCAATGACAAGATGAATGAGTTCTGGGGAGCTAATATACAACATGGTGACTACAGTTAATTATACTGTATTGTACACTTGAAATTTGATAAAAGAGCAGATCTGAAGTGTTCTCACCCAAAAAAGAATATCTGAGTTGATGGATGTGTTAATTAACCTGATTGTGGTAATGATTTCACAATGTACGCATATATCAAATCATGTTGTACATTTTAAACATATACAATTTTATTTGTCGTGTGTGCCTCCATCAGACTGAAATTTTAAAAAGAAATTAGCAGGAAAAGTAGGCTTCAATATCAACACAATGGATTTGTGGACATTTTTAGGCAAGGACTCTATTATACACCATCAGAAGAGTGTAGAAAAGCAATAGTTGAGTGAGAGGTACCCTCTGTGCTTTCCCTAACAGATGACTCCAAGGCATAGGATGCCAAAAGTGTTCGATTTCTAGGGCTGCTATTAATAAATAACCACATTCTTGCTGGTCAAAACAACAGAAATTTATTCTCTCACAGATTTGCAGTTTAGAAGTCCATAATCAAGGTGCTGACAAGTCCATACTCCCCTTGAAATTTCTAGGAAAGACTTTTCTTTGCCTTTTACTAGCTTCTATTGATTGCCAGTAATTTTTGGCATACCTTGACTTATACATGCATCACTCCAGTCTCTGCCTCCTCCTTCACAGGGCCATGTTCCCTGTGTGTTTCTATGTCTCTGTGTCAGAATCTTTCTCTCCTTTCTCTTATAAAGACACCAGCCATCAGATTGAGTGCCCACACTGATCCAGTACAAATTCATCTTGACAAATTACATCTGCAAAGATTGTATTCCCAAATACAATCCCATCATGAGTTCTGGGTGGAAGTGAGGTTTTGCAAGACTCTGCACCCTACTTTGCCACTCCTGCTTATGTCCGGCACAGAGCTCCCTATGTCCCCTGTGCTTTCCCAGCTCCGTGCCTTGTTATGCCATCCCCTAACCTGCACCCCAGATTACTCTTCTCCCCACTTTTACCACACTCAAAATTTACTTTCTGTAGGCTTCAGTCACATTCTCTTTTTATTTTGTGAAATCTTGTCTGCTCACTCAAACTTAAAGGGATTTCTCTTTTTTAAAAAACAAATTTTTGACAGAAATTAGTTCTGTATAATGTCTCTGGTATGTATACGCTCAGTTAATTTTTTTCCAAGTGTTTTACCCACAGTTTTTTTTCTCCCAGAAAATAAATTGTGTGGGCCTAAGTTAACTATTCTCTCTCTCTTTTTGCAAAACCTAATAGTCTTCATTGATTAAATTTTTCATTTTGAACACACTCTGTAGGTTGAAAGAACCCTGAGGAGAAGGGAGAGGGAAGCATGTTAGATATTGAACTTTTCATTCTTCAAAACTGCACATAAGGAAGATATTTTATTTTTCAGATGAAAAAACTGAGGTTCAAAGTGCATGGCCGAGCCACAGTTTCAAACCATTTCCTGTTGATTTCGTGAAATCTGTGCTTTTCCATACTCCCTCCCTTCTGCCATGGCATTTCCAACTCTCAGAGCACCAGAAATTCCAAACAAGTAGGAGAGTGGGAATTGGTTCCGAGAAGTTGATTTTCTGTTGGCAGCTCTAGAAGAGAAGCCCTGTCCTGTAGCTCCTGACATGAGTCCCCAGTAAAGTGCATCAGCCTGAGAGCAGCTGCTGTGGCAGTAAGTTCAGGGCACCTCTGAGAAAAGAGGGGACGCTCACTGACCTAGAGACATGTATGAAAACCTAGGGCTCCCAAGGGGTCTTGGCAATCATTTCTTCTAGCTACCTCATTTTATGGAGACAATATGTAATCATTAAAAATGTTTCAGGCTAGGCACGGTGGCTCACTGCTGTAATCCCAGCACTTTGGGAGGCCGAAGTGGGTGGATTGCTTGAGCTCAGGAATTCAAGACCAGCCTGGCCAACATGGTGAAACCTTGTCTCAACTGAAAATACAAAAATTATCTGGGCGTAGTGTTACATGCCTGTAATCCCAGCTACTCGGGAGGCTAAGGCAAGAGAATCACTTGAACCCGGGAGGCAGAGGTTGCAGTGAGTCAAGATTGCACCACTGCACTACGGCCTGGGGGCCTGGGTGAAAGAATGAGACTCTGTCTAAAAAAAAAAAAAAAAAAAAAAAAAAAAAAAAAATTGAGAAAGATCATATTTAAATTAAATTTTGTTTTAGTTATATTTACATTAATATAAATGTATATAGAGATTGTATGTATTTTTTGTTTAAAAATATAATTTAAAAAACTATACATATGAATCAGAAAGACTCATTTTCCAGGCATTTTGGGTTAGGGAAAATCTGTCCTTTGCTTCCCTAACTATTTTGAATGTGATTAAATACGCACACACACATGCACACACTGATGCAAACTTTAGCAAGTGACAAGAGGGTGACTTTTCACAGGGTAACTTTTTTCATTTGATCCCTCATTCATAAAGTACTAATATGATACACATCCCCACATACAGTATCCCCTCTTCTATAAAGGATGAAGATCCAAATGCTGCAAAGCTCACTGTGGGCCCCTGGCTCAGAAACAGTATTCTCAGCATTCTCCTGACATTATTAATGGCCCTGATGTACAAACCCAGAACAAAATAGAATTAAAATCCAAAGTTAATTTCAAGCTCCATTAGAAATTAAAGGTGTTGGGAAAGAAATCAATATTTGCCCAGTGCAAAATGACTAAATTCAAAGCAATTAATTCTATTATTTTGTAACTTCTAAAAACTATAAAAGCCCTTCAAACAATGAAATGTTGCCATGCTCACATACATATACAATGTGTGACTAAAAATAATGAGAATGATATCCAGCAGCAACATGCAAAAATCTATTTTATTATTTTATAGCCACACTATGTAGTATACACACTAAAGTGTGTCTTAAAATAGAGCCAATTATTCTGTAAAATTCGTGGCTATTTCCAGCAATTATCCGCACTTAGCTGTAAATCTGGGAGGATTTAAGGGACAGAAACAATGCAAAAGAGCAAGGAGATTTCTTTAAATGGAACAAATGTATCTGTTTTCTTAATTTTACTTTCTCTTTTTCCAGCTTCTTTTTATGTAATGCTATCGATCACCAAACAAATGACCTTAAACGCTATAGTTCCCGATAGGATAAGTATTTTGCAACCTGTAGAGCTGTAGGTCATAATAGACATAAAACTGGCACTCAGTAAAAGCTTTTTCCTGTCAGAATCATTGCCACTTCTTCCCTGTAGTGCCTTTTGGAGAAAGTCTGAGTTAACAAATGGATCTTTTCCAGGTCCAGAAAGATCAGAGTCAAATGAGTTTGGATCAGATCTTGTAATGGGAATGTGTCACTCGTTCCCTCCGCTTGTCAAGAAAAGGAGTCTCTTAAGAACCGGTTCAAACATCACTTATCATTACAGCAGAGTGGGGTGAACGGTTGTAAAAGATAATGATAGACCAAACCTGTTCTTAGCTAAAGAGATGTCATGAGCCTTCTGATGAAACCTTTCTCTCTTTGTGATACAAATAGTCAAAATGATTAAAGACTACTAGCAACAGAAGAAGGCATGGTCAGGCACTAGGACCATTCTAAGACCCATCAATATGAGGAAATGGAGCCATCGTTGGCCAAAGCCTCGGGCCCTTCAAGTTTCTAAATTTTTTTGTTTCTTTTGTTTTGTTTTGTTTTTTGTTTGAGACGGAGTTTTGCTCTTGTTGCTCAGGTTGCAGTGCAATGGCACGATCTCGGCTCACCGCCACCTCCGCCTCCCAGTTGCAAGTAATTCTCCTGCTTCAGCCTCCTGAGTAGCCAGGATTACAGGCATGGACCACCATGCCCGGCTAATTCTAAATTTTTGGTAGAGACGAGGTTTCTCCATGTTGGTCAGGCTGGTGTCGAACTCTTGACCTCAGGTGATCCACCTGCCTCAGCCTCCCAAAGCGCTGGGATTACAGGCGTGAGCCACCATGCCCGGCCCAAGTTTCTAAATTTTGACACGTCCTTCTAGCAACTACTAATCAACCCCTGGGCCTTTGAAAAGTTGTATCTTTTTAAATTGATTTCTTTTAAAATTGTACTAAATGTAGTTAGTTGCCTTGAAGGTGTGACTTGTTTAACCTGATCATACAAAGCTGGGCTTTAGGGGATGAGCCACCTAGGCCACCAACATCTATCCACTATTTGTTTTTCCACACTAGCTGTAACAAAAACACACTTATTAGACCAAATTGATTTTCTGCTCTCTTTACGTCTTCAAATTGCTCAGCTGTTTCTTCCTTCCTGTGATATTTTAAAAGGTCTGGAGTTCTAGCCCCAACTCCGTCATTTACTGTGGGTGTGAGCTGAGGCTGGTGACTTGCCCTCCCTGATCCTCACTCCCCTCTCCTGTCAAATGAAAATGATTGTACTTGCCTTGAAAGTTGTTTTCTTAAAAGAAAAAAAAACAATTTAAAATGTATGCGAAGTGGACACTCATGATCAGACCTATTGTAGGCTCTCCAAAGTAGCAGCCGTGGACATTACCATGGATCTCCATTTTCCTGGGTTTCCCAGGACCACACACTCTCTCCCCTCTTCTTCCTTCAGACCTACTCTCCAGAGAGCTTCTGGTACCTAGTAATAGTGCTTATAGGTGACGGTAAGTCAAGTGAGCAAATATGACACACAGGAAAGTAGATAAGAATGCAAGGGTATGAAAATAAGGTAAAAATGTGGAGTAACATATGTTTAAAAATTGTTAATCTTTCTCAACAACATTTCTTACGGACTCAGCTAAGTAACCCGAAGAGGTTGTCTCTCTTCACCTGCTCCTCCCCACACCAGTCCACCCTTCAACCCTTCAACGTGGCTACCATCTTCCCTGTATCACCGGATCGACTCTCATCAGTTACTTCTATATTGGCAAATTGATGGTAACTTATATAAATGGGACATCTATATTTTACAGAAGTTGCTTTCTCTTTCTCAGCTCTTCATTTGGGTTAGTTTAGTTCAAGCCTCTGCTTCTCAGTTTACTTCCTGGGCTTTTTCCTTAGCCTTGTCCTTCAATAGTGGTGCTCTCCAGCTGTGTCCTCAGACTTTCCTTCTCAACATATGCACTTACCCTTACTGTCCCTAACTATGGCATCATTTCTACTATGTAAATAGTGGAAATACATACATTTCCACTATGTAAATTTCCATTTACATAGTGATTCCTTCATCTATATTGCTACTCCAGAACATTTTGCTGGGCCCATTAAATGTCCTGATGGACAGTGAACAGCACATAGTAGAAATGTAGTCAATGATTGTTGAATGAATGATGTCTGTAGATCCTAGCCATTATATCCCTGCATCAAGCTTGGCATATTGAAAATCAACTTATTCTTTCTGCCCCCATCCCCCATTCCAACCAGATTTCCTTTTCCTCCTGCATTTCCTATAAAGGAAAAATGGTCCATTAGCAACCCATCCACTGAAGCCAGTAATCTAGCCACATCTAATTACTCAGCAAGTTCAGCGTCTTCCATCTCTGGAATGCCATTTATATCCCATCTTCCTCTTCAGGTCATACTTCAACACAGATACCATTTCTGAATAATAGCAAAAACCTTCCAACTCTTGATTTAAGGGCCTTCAGTTTATCCTTCACACATCTGCAAAAGTGAGAATTTGATGCCACAACTTATCAGGTTAAATCCGGATATTATTTGGCTGCGTCCCTACCCAAATCTCATCTTGAATTGTAGCTCCCCTAATCTCCACGTGTCATGGGAGGGACCTGACAGGAGATAATTAAATCATGGGGGCAGGTTTTCCTGTGCTGTTCTCAGCATAGTAAGTAAGTCTCATGAGATCTGATGATTTTATAAAAGGCAGTTCCCCTGCACACTCTCTCTTGCCTGCCACCATGTAAGACATGCCTTTGCTCTTCCTTCACCTTCTGCCAGGACTGTGAGGCCTCCCCAGCCATGTGGAACTGTGAGTCCATTAAACTTCTTTTTCTTTATAAATTACCCAGTCTCGGATATTTCTTCATAGCAGTACAAAAATGGAATAATACAAAACCCTTTCATAAATCTCCAAAGTTGTAAATACGAAATTTGAATAAACTAATCTCACAAAATATGCATAATCTAGTTCCTGTCATTATATAGTTTAACCTTTACCCACTTCCCATTCAGCTGCAGGCATTCTGAGCATGCTATAATGTTTTGTACACATCTTTGTATGGAATGCAAACTCCCTCTTTTACTTCATTATCATTGGCATTTTCTTCATTACTCAGCTCAAGTCTCTTTGATTGCAGGAAACATTGTATCATCCCAAATCTGATTTAGGGCCTGCACTCTCTGTTCTCCCACAGCATGCTGTGAAGACCCTGTCAAAGAAAGAGCAATATGGAGTTGTGGGATATTTGCTTTTTGATGTCAAAAAAAATCTTATTAACTTCTCATACCAAAAAAACAGTACTGGACTGATGCGGTAGGTATTCAACAAATGCTTGTCATATAATGAATAGAAATTCCACATATATCCAGCCTGACACTCCCGAAAGTACTTATTGGTCTTTTTTGCTTGAAGGAAAGCAGCTGGACTTGGGTTAAACTTTCACCCTTCTCTTTCTCTGTCCCTTCCCTCCACTGTGCTTTTTCTTTCTAATCTGTATCAAATGAGAGAGAACCTGATATTAGTCACATATTTGGAAATTTTTTGGTATCACTGAGATTTGGTCCCTGTCACTGTTCTTAGCAGTTACACTTTAAGCTGACTTACATATAGTTGTAAAAAGAAAGATGAGGTTCCCAGTTAAAGAAACTTCAGGGACAGAAAATCTCTCTTCTGTTTGTTTCCTTGCTTGTAAAGTTAGTCTTTGATATAAAGTGTAATCCTTTTATGCTGCCTGAAATGTGTTCAGAGGTTTTCTCTGCAGATTGTTTCATCTGGCAGTTAATTCCTGGGCACTTCTGGGAATTGAAGGAAAGAGGTTTTTAAGCTTTAGTTACTGAGCTTGGATACCACCAGTCAGTCCAACAGTTCTATGTCTATATGGTTTTTTGCTTTGTTTCCTCTAAATCAGTGATTCTTAAATTGTATTTTATTTGATGGTCACATGAGTAAGTCAATACAAGTACAGACTCCTGGGCACCATCCCTTCTGATTCATAAGGTCTGTAATAGAGTCATGGAATCTGAATTTCACTGAGCTTATGAGGAGATTCCAGAGCAGCGGATTTGTGCCAATGTGAGTAGGCAAAATATTTTCTCTCCTAGTCTTTCTATCTGATCAGAAGATGAAACCTGTCTAGGGTTCTATTTATTCTAATTCTTTCCCTTCTTTGACTTCAAGTTCCCCAGACTCTGAGGGCTAAAACCTAGTATTTAGTGGCCTTTTACAGAGCAAACTGGCTGGCCATTCCACCTTATCCTTGCCATGTATACATGTATACCACTAGCCATGCAGACTTTCCATTACCTCATGTTCAAGAGTTTCAGTCTCTTCACCCTCACCAGAACAGACGACATAGTCAAAGAGATCCCTGCAGAATACACTGACAAAGGACTTCAGAAGGAAAGGGAGTCCCAGTTATGAGGATAGCAGGCAAGGAAATATGGTAGAGCTTATGTTCTGAATCATTCATTTCAGATTCTTTGCTTTTTACATTGAACATGTATTTATGATTACTACAAATGGTGCCAGAAAAAAAAAAATTCCCAAGAAGTAAAAGTACAACCAATGCCATATAAAAGAGATGAAAAAAAAAATCTCTAAAAGTTTAATGGTTTATAAGTATAGTCATCAATTTTGAATTATTATTAATTCATAATTAAGTAGTATGACAACTGATATGCACTTTACAAAAGACTTAGGTTAGTATATGAAAAATATTGCTTGGAAATTTTATTTTATTATAACACTCAATTTCTAAATTTTAGCTTTCATAAGTAAGTGCTTCTATGACAGGCCTACAACTGTATATATACATACATATATACATATATACACACATACATACATATATACACATATACATATATATACGTATATACATATATAATGCTTCCTCATATATATATCATATATATCATATATATATATCATATATATATATATATATATGAGGAAGCCTTAGTTACTGAACTTGGTTACCACCAGTCAGTCCAACAGTTCTATGTGTATATGGTTTTTTGCTTTGTTTCCTCTAAATCAGTGATTCTTAAATTGTATTTTATTTGATGATCACATGAGTAAGTCAATACAAGTACAGGCTCTTGGGCACCATCCCTTCTGATTCATAAGATCAGATTCATATATATGAGATATATAACAATATATATCATATATATAAGAAATATATATATCTATATAAGCATTATTTCCCACTGTTCTGAAGCAGCCAAATAAGAGTTAAGCTATTGTGTTGGTGCACACAGACAACTGCAGTCCTTTGTAGTTTTTCGCCCCTCTGGCTACCTTTTTTATGTCAGTGACAAAAGGTGATGCATTTAGTACATCGTGAATACCAACCTGTCACACTCTCTGAGCCCCTCTAGCACTTTTTCTTTTTGTTCTGATCTTCATACACTATTTAAAAGTGTTATGAGCACCAATAATTCATAGAGTATGATTCCACTATTTAATTCTTCATTTCTTTAAACAAGGTTGTTTTTTTTTCCTTCCTCAAGCCGGTTTCCTTTTTTAATGAAAAAGCTAATTATCCTTTAAAACATTTTTTTTTTTTTGCATTTTGCAATAAAACTAGGAAGTAATTTAGTAACTTTCTAATAGTAAGTTAATGAGTTTTATCCCAGATCTAGTATCATGGGGCATATTTTTAATGTATACATAATGTTTCTAAACTAAGCCCAGTTAATATTTTCTTTTATATTTATCAGCAAGAAAGAGAGAAAGGAGACTAAAAACAGACCCATAGCTCCCCAAAGTGCTTAACAGTAGTATTTAACGGCATCCAATCATACTTAGTCATTGTGTAGATAGAAAGCTCTTTGCAACAAAGTGACAAAGATTAGACAATCCACTATAGTAGCCACCAGAGAACCACTTATTTCTTCTGTCCATTTTGGGCTGATTGTCCCTAAATAAGACCTAACCTATTTTCTCTATCTTTACGTGAGCAAAGAAAATGCCTTAAAAGTGCTTTGTATAGCAGGAGGTACAGGTGCCAATGTAAACCTAGATGAAAGCTGTTTGTATATTTGTTTGTTTGCTTTTATCATACTCAGTGGTCTCGTGATGCATGTAATTACCTTGACCAAAGCATTATAGAAGACAGCATTATCTTGGAAGAGTCTTAGTAAGATACAAACTGGACACATTTTTGAGAGAAGAAATAATAGGAGTTGGGTGAAAACATATACACCATGGGATCCCACCTAATGCACTTTATATCCTAAAATAGGGAGCTCTCCACACTCACCATCGCCGTGCCCACACATCTCATACATGCATGCACTCACGTATTACTAATTCTGTGGTGTCACAATGTCCACACTCCCATTTGCAGACTTGTTCTTTTGAGACAGTTTTTTGGAACCAGGGAGTACTTTTCTTGAAGAGAGAATTCTAAATTTTGTTGCACAATCAAAATCTTCAGTGCTAAATATTCACATTAGCGACATAAAAGAAGTGTCCATATAAAGATTAATTGTCCATACAACAGTTCCTAATGTTACGTTTTAGATGATCTACAGTTTAGGTCACAGATATCCAGACCTATTCCAGAATCTGGGCATATTCAACTTTCATAAGTCATTTTTTCTCATAACTAAAGATCGAAGTAGTAGGAATATTTTCATGATATCGAAAAGAGATTTTTAAAAATATGTTAGCTTATCTGAAGTTATTTATCATTAGGAACTATACATTTTATTCTCATTTAAAGAACCATAAATTGAATTTAAATCAAGATCTGTCTATCATATCACTTTCCAGAAGCCAACATTGTAAAACTCGAATATGTGTGGCTTTTGGACAACAATTCCATTCTTAGAATTGTATAGCAAGCAAATAATAAGACATAGTTACAAAGATTTATGTATACTTTTCATCTCAGCATAGTTTTGAATGATGAAAAATGTGAAACTATTTTAACATCTGTCAATATTGTATGGTAAAATAAATGATGATCTAATGACATACTAAGAAACAATTAGAGTTAGCAAGCAGAGCTATATTGTTTGACAGAGAAAACATAAGAAACCTACTCTATACTAAAAAGAGAATAAAACTAAAATGATAATACCTGGTTGAAAATACAAAGAAAAAAACATAAAGTGATATATTTTAACAATGGTATTTGCTAAGTGATGAGTATGTCATTTGAATATTTTTTCATATTTTTAATAAATTGTCTTAGTTGAAATCAAGTGAACATGTATTATCTGTATAATAAATGATACATGTATTTTCATTTTAAAATATTGTGTTAAAGAGAAACTAAATAGAAATAAAAGACCAGATGTTTAGTTTTACTGTATTTTAAATCTGTACTCATATTTGAAATACCTATTTATTTGTCTAAATACCCAAAAGGATTATAATCTTCTTAAGGCAAGTGGCCGTGGATTTCTTTTTTTTTTTTCCCATTGTACCCCTACAAAATAGTAGTTGCATGACAATGTATTATGAATAGTGTGTGAATGTATTATAAATGTGTAGGTGGCCTTGGTAAAGCCACTTTCTTTGCGGCTCATTTTTTTCATCTACAAAATAAACTAAATGTTCTCTACTCGCTTCTCTGGGGATTGCTGTAATGTTAAAAGGAGGCAACACGTGTTGATTATAAAGCCTTCCATGTATGTGAAGGAACATTATTTTTAACCACAGTGATTACACTCATAGAAATCAGTGAAGCAAGTGCTGAATTCCCATCCCCAGACTTGGCTCAAGGCCAAATACAAAATCATGAAGCAAGCCAAAAATACAGGCTGAAAAGCTGCTCATCTGTGCCTGCCTTCCTCACTTTAGAGACATGGCCTGCCCTCAGGTTCCCTGCACCTTCTGCTCTATCTCTACCTCTCATGTATGAGCGTATTTCCATTAAAACGTAGACCAGAGACACATGTTTTAATCTGCTCCCAGGAGGATTTGCATTTTCACCAGAGATAAGAACTTATCAGACAAGACCAGGATCAGACCTGGATTTTTCTGTTTTGAAGGTCACACCTGAAATCACAACCCTCTTCCTTCCCCTCACCAGAAGGCCAACCACCACCACATGGTGCTTTCACCAGAAGTAGAGAGCACCTTGACACCCAGATCTCTGCTGGGACTGAAAACACCATAAATCTACTCAAGCAAATTTCACTCCTCTGTAAGCAAAATACCACGTATTATTAAAAGTTATCCTTGTGTTACATGAAAAAATTAGAAAACAATACAATGACAGTAGGCTTTGCTACTATATCCCCATAATCACAGTCATAATGTATTAGGCACTAAGAACAATACAGAACAACCATATTTATTTATTCGATTCTTTGATTGCAGTTTTTTGGATAGATGAAGTATAATATAGAGAGAGAGATATTATATATCAATAGATGTAGATAGATTTTTACATCTATTTTAATATTTATTTTCTATTTATAAGTATGTAAAATCAATATATATTTTATATATTTAAACATATATGCATTTTAAATAGGTTTCAATTTTTAAGATTTAAATATTACCATCTGCTTTAAAAGTCTATTATATACTTATATCTTGTTTTCAAGCTTTTTAACATAAAAGCCTGAAAACCATTCTAATCAGGACAAAGTCACAGAATAAACCTAGCCACGTGCCCAAGGGAATGCAGTTTAATGGACTGTTTAGAATAGCATAAGGTTAATTAGGTTAAGATTCTTTGAAAGTGAGATTTGAACTAAAAAGAGGGGGGCTGTTTTCCTGCTGGAAATGAGAAGATCAGAACATTCAGTAAGAATTTATCCACACTGAGTATAGAGAAGAGAATGGGCCATCCTACCCATTGCTGAGGCCAAAACCCATCCTGGCTGCCTCTCTACACTCACGCCCCACGTCTACCCCATCAACTAGTTCTGCTCTCAATGACTCTATCACCGCCATTCTGATTCAAACACCATCGTCCTTTGTCTGTTTTTGCAGTAGCTTCCTGCCTGGTCAACCTACTTTCACCCAGGCCATATTCACTCTCATCACAGCAGCCAGTGTGATTCTGTTAAAACATGCATCCTGGTCATGTCCAACCTCATGTCAGAGACAACAGCCTCTAAGGCCCTGAACTATACCTCGATGATCTTGGCTTCTACTGCCCTTCCCCTTGTTTGCTCACTCAGTTGCTCACACATTTTAGTCCTACTGGATGTGTTGCTGTCCCATGAACACATCGGGCAAGGATTAGATTCTCAGGGCATGCCATGTGCTGTTCTGGCAACTTAATAGCATGATCCATCAACTCCATCCAGTCATCTCTCAGGTGTCATCTTCTCTTCAAGACCCACCTTAACAACCATATTTAAAATGGTAACCTCACTTCTGTTTTCCTTATCTCCCTTGTCTGCTTTATTTTTCTTCATAGTTCATTACATTCTTTTTTTTTTTTGAGATGAGTCTCGCTCTGTTGCCCAGGCTGGAGTGCAGAGGCGCGATCTCAGCTCACTGCAACCTCCGCCTCCCAGGTTCAAGCGATCCTCCTGCCTCAGCCTCCCAAGTAGCTGGGACTACAGGCATGTGCCACCATGCCCAGCTAATTTTTGTATTTTTAGTGGAGATGGGGTTTTACATGTTGTCCAGGATGGTCTCGATCTCTTGACTTTGTGATCTGCCCACTTCAGCCTCCCAAAGTGCTGAGATTCCAGCATAAGCCACTGTGCCCAGCCCATTATATTCTAATATACTACATCTTTTACTTGTCTGCTATATCACCTGTCTCCTGCAATTAGAATGTTAATTACATGAGCTCAGGACTTTTACCTGTCTTTTATGTTTATAATTGTCTCCCCATCATCTAAAAAATTGTCCAGAACATTAGTAGGTACACAATAAATATTTTTTGGATTAACTACATTCATTTATTTGTGCTGTGAACAGCAACAAAACTAGTCTGAAGAGAACGGGCTGAAATTAGACCTACAAAAGCCTGATTCAGTAGATTCTTCAGTTGGAAAATATTGAGTGCTTACATCAAGATAGTTATGGTATGATATACTGATACTGAAATGAAAGGTAAAAACCAAAGTAAAATTTAAGTATGGATCTTAAAATGAATAGCCCCACACCATTTCTTACTGGAAAATTTAAGTCTGACTCTATTGCTGCTACTATAGCAGAGATAAGAGACTTAAAATCTAGATGAATTAACAAAAGATTAAAAATCATTTAAAATTTTAGGAGAAAACTTAGTAAAACTCTTATAATGTGATTGCAAAAAAAATGCACGACAAATATGTCCAGGAACTGATAAAAATTATTGCTAATTATATATTTGTACTTGCTTTTTTTTATAGCTACTCATGTGTAGAACAAAAAAATAGACAAAATTAATCATAGGCTCAATGATTCACTATGTACAGTTTACAAATTAATTAGCTTCTCTTAATCTTTTCAATTAAAAAAGTGTTAAAGCATTAGTTTATTGCTTACTTCCGTGTTAAAATGCTGGTTAATTGCAAAACATTATTAGGGGCCAATATTAAAATTCCACTTACAAGTGTCAGAGAAGCAAAACACATTTAAAGTTGATTTGCAAATCCAGCTTACCTAAATCTACTTGGGATAAAGCAATACTGCTGAAGTACATAACCACATTCTGATGATGTATGTGCAATAGTTTTTCCCATTAGCTTCCTTATGTATGTGTGTGAGACAAAGAGAGAGAGAGAGAGAGAGAGTGTCTGTATTACCAGGATTAGCTCTAGTTTCTAACATCATAACAGAATATGAAGAACAATGCACAAAAAATTCATTTATAATTTATAAACGCTGAGCTTTTAATTTCAGGTGTTTCTTCTTTCTAGTTCCCTGTGTCAATCATATAGCTAGATACAGCCCATGAGCATCTCTTATTCAGAAAACCACAAAATGTAATGAATTTCTTTCTTTTCCTTTTTTTTTGGGGGGGGGGGGTGTGTGTGCACGCGCATTTGTGTGTGTGTGTGTGATATAATCTCGTTCTGTGCCCAGGATGGCATGCAGTGGTGCGATCTCGGCTCACTGTGACCTCTGCCTCCCGGATTCAAGTGATTCCCCTGCCTCGCCTCCCGAGTAGCTAGGATTGCAGGCACCCGCCACCAGACCCAGCTAATTTTTTTTTTTTTTTTGTATTTTTAGTAGAGACCAGATTTCACCATGTTGGGCAGGCTGGTCTCCAACTCCTGACCTCAAGTCATCTTCCCACCGTGACCTCCCAAGGTGCTGGATTACAGGCATGAGCCACCACACCCCACCAAGATGTAATGAATTTGATTAAGATTTGGAATCAGTCTTGCTGAGATACTCAAGGGGAATATTGTAAAATGGGATCTGATGCTATTCACAAAGAGTTTTTCTTAATGGTTCAGAGGCAGCTCTGACTGTTACGGTTAGGGTCTTATACGGCAAATACAAATACTCCTACTCTTAAATCTTCAATACAGCAGGCAGGGCGAACTTCCTTGTTGAATTTTTCACAATGCGCTAAAAGGATGCTTGGAAAGAAACATCCAAACATCAACTTCATTACAAACAGCAAATTGAGCAGCTGTGGGAGAGAAAGTTCAATTGGGACACAGAAGATCCGTTCACTGATTTCAGAAAAGCTATTTCTGAAAATGCATAATAAGTATATAGCACTGGAGTAGCAAAATAAGTGTAAGTCAACTAAAGAAAGCTATGATAAACAAGAGAAACAATAAACAGGACCTGAGATTCATTTGCACACATGTAAATAAGACTGCAGCACAAATTAAGGATACTCTATCAGCATTATTTGGCATTGGTAGTTGTTTTTGTTCAAATATTTAATCCATGTCCCAGAAACTGAAGATATCAAGTCCTTAAAAGGGACTTTTAAAAAGTGTCAAGTAACAGTGAATGGAATTAACAGACATCTTTTTACCCAGCCATTTTAGTGTCTTAAAAATAGAAATATATTTTTATGAAGATAAAAAGAATAAGAATCATCCATTGCGTCACCATCTAGAAATAAGCACGGTTGTTTTTCTTTTCGTTTCCTTTTCTTTTGAGACAGAAACTCAATCTATTGCCCAGGCTGGAATGCAGTGGCGTGATTATGGCTCACTGCAACCTCTGCCTCCTGGGCTCAAGTGATCCTCCCACCTCACCCTGTCTTGTTTTGTTTAAGAGCATATGGTTATCCATAGTTAAGAGCATATAGTTATCAATTCCTTAAAGGTGAATTTCATTCTTGGTAGCTACTGTTAAAATTAAGCATGAACAATTGAAAGATTTTTTTTTTTTTTTTTAAGGAGACAGAGTCTAGCTGTGTCTCCCCGGCTGGAGTGCAGTGGCGTGATCTTGGCTCACTACAAGCTCCGCCTCCCAGGTTCACACCATTCTACTGCCTCAGCCTCCCGAGTGGCTGGGACTACAGGCACCCGCCACCAAGCCTGGCTACTTTTTTTTTTTTTTTTTCTTTTTTTTGTATTTTTAGTAGAGACGGGGTTTTACCGTGTTAGCCAGGATGGTCTCGAATTCCTGACCTCGTGATCCACTCGTCTCAGCCTCCCAAAATGCTGGGGAACAATTGAAAGATTTTGCAAAAATATCTATCTTATACCTGCAGTGTATCATCATTGGAGAAGAAACGAACATACATCGAACGTAGAAACAATTAAACTTTCTAGATAAATGGAACTAAAAGAGTAACTTCAGTTTCACATGATGACGAATTTCAGAAAAGAGAAAAAATTACATAGGAAAAAAAGGAGAATGTGAGAGATTGGGGAGAGAAAAAGTAAGTGAGAGAAGGTAGTAGACCGTTAGGATGAAGAAGCAGAAGGTGAAGGAGACAGGCAAGATGCCGACCTCTTACCTTAGTCAAGGTCTGGACTTTTGGGGCCTGTCCCAGCATCATCTTTTGCAATCTAGCACATGTACATACAAGTGCTAGGAAAACATACGTCTGTCAAAGGCCAGTGTTTTTCTAGATCGGAAATAGTCTTTAGCTCTTCAGGTGGACGGAGTTAGATCATGTGCTCTCAAGTATTTTTATAGATTTCAAAAACACTGACATAATCAGCACTGAAAGAATGTAGCCGGGCTTGTTTCTAACCTTGGATTCTGTGCTTTGATTTTATTATCACACCCCTCACTGTCAACCACCCTGAAAAGAGACCTTATAAAAAATTATGGCCGGGTACGGTGGCTCACGTCTGTAATTCCAGCACTTTGGGAGGGCAAGGTGGGCGGATCACCTGAGGTCAGGAGTTCTAGACCATCCTGGCCAACATAGTGAAACCCCGTCTCTACTGAAAATACAAAAATTAGCCGGGCGTGGTGGCGGCACCTGTAGTTCCAGCTACTCGGGAGGCTGAGGCAGGAGAATGGCGTGAACCCGGGAGGCGGAGTTTGCGGTGAGCCGAGATAGCGCCACTGCACTCCAGCCTGGGCGACAGAGACTCTGTCTCAAAAATAAATAAATAAATAAATTATGTCTCAGTTTCCTAGGGCTGCTCTAGCAAATTATCACAAATATTGTAGCTGAAAACAACACAAATGTGTTTTCTTTCAGTTTGGGGGGTCACAAGTCGGAAATGGGTCTCATTAGGTTAAAATCAACAGGACTGCATTCCTCCGGGAGGCTCTGAGAGAATCTGGTCCGTTCTTTTTCAGCTTCTGGAGGCCTCCCGCCTTCCTGGGCTTGGGGCTCTGTCCGCCATCTTCAAAGCCAGCAATGGCTGACGTAATGTTTCTCACATCACATGGCTCTGGTCCTGACTACCCTGCCTTCCTCTTTCACTTGTTAAGATCCTTGTGTTTCTATTGGGCCCATCTAGACAATCTAAAAGAATCTCCCACCTCAAAATCCTTAACCTAATTACATCTGCAAAATCCCTTTTGTCATGTAAAGTAACTTACCCACAGGTTTCAGGGATAGGGCAGTAACATCTTGGGAAGCCATTTTTCCGCCTACCTCAAACCTAAAATTGTATTCTTTTTTTTTTTTTTTTTTTTTTTTGAGACGGAGTCTCGCTCTGTCGCCCGGGCTGGAGTGCAGTGGCCGGATCTCAGCTCACTGCAAGCTCCGCCTCCCAGGTTCACGCCATTCTCCTGCCTCAGCCTCCCGAGTAGCTGGGACTACAGGCGCCGCCACCTCGCCCGGCTAATTTTTTGTATTTTTAGAAGAGATGGGGTTTTACTGTGTTAGCCAGGATGGTCTCGATCTCCTGACCTCATGATCCGCCCGTCTCGGCCTCCCAAAGTGCGGGGATTACAGGTTTGAGCCACCGCGCCCGGCCCCTAAAATTGTATTCTGTGATTATTTTTCAAAGGAATAACCTTGGCCAGGTGCAGTGGCTCATGCCTGTAATCCTAGCACTTTGGGAGGCCAAGGTGGGCAGATTGCTTGAGGTCAGGAGTTGGAGACCAGCCTGGCCAACATGGTGCAACCCCATCTCAACAAAACTACAAAAATTAGCTGGACATGGTGGTGTGCCTGTAATCCCAGATACTGGGGAGAGTGAGGCAGGAGAATTGCTGGAACCCAGGAGACGAGGTTGTAGTGAGCCATGAAGGTACCACTACACTCCAACCTGGGCAACAGAGTGAGAATCCATGTCAAAACAAACAAAAAGAATTAATTCATAAAATCAAATATTTTTTCACTATGTGATAGAAGCAGAAATTAGAAAGCATTATGACCACTCAAGAATCATAAAGTCTTTATTAGGACCAGTAGGTTAACATTTTTCCTGTTGGAGGGAGCCTTTCTTTGATATGTAAACTTTCAAAGAGTTATTGAAAGCTTTGGAAGGCTTCTTTCCAAAAATAATCTTTTAGAAAAAGTCTTTCCAAATAATCCGGTCCTTGCATTTTGGGCAAAATATTAGAAGTATGAGAAGCCAGAGTGTGAAAACTGAGTTAATATTCTTATGAACATGAATACTTGGCAGCCAATATTGGGGCTGAAAATGCATTTAGAACGTTAATGTATTTCCATAGTATTTCAGATCAAAAATACTGAAGGGAACTTAATTACAAATTGAAAATAGAGGATCTACAGGAATAAGTTACATTTCTTATAGCTTCCTGTGCAATATCAAGTCAAGTAGAGCAAGAAGTGGTTCCTACTTTACATAATTTTACTCAGGGGGGGGGTGGGGGGGGGGGGGGGGGGGGGGGGGGGGGGGGGGGGGGGGGGGGGGGGGGGGGGGGGGGGGGGGGGGGGGGGGGGGGGGGGGGGGGGGGGGGGGGGGGGGGGGGGGGGGGGGGGGGGGGGGGGGGGGGGGGGGGGGGGGGGGGGGGGGTGGGGGGGGGGGGGGGGGGGGGGGGGGGGGGGGGGGTGGGGGGGGGGGGGGGGGGGGGGGGGGGGGGGGGGGAAGGATGATTTTATTTACTACTATTGCTCTGTAAATATTACGCTTCGAAGGAAGCTCTAACAACTGGCTGTGTTATCGCTGAGGTCAGTGTCTCTCATGGTACTCGCTTCATGCTCTGTCCATTTGGTAAATGACATGCAAAGATGGCTTCCTCTAAGTTTCTAAGACACAGGTACTCATATTTAACTCCCGCGGAGAAGGAACACAAGAGCGAAGTGGAAAGGTCTGCATTTGTTGTCTGTCTTCCCATCCATTCCTAAGAGAAGGTGACATAGGCCTACTGTTTATCAAGAGCATTTGACACTAATGAGTGTCCTTATAGAAAAGTTAGAACCTTTCTGTAAGACTTTGTGTTTTACTTTCCAGAAAATTCCAATTTACTAAACTCTTCATTTCTTCTCCTACTAATGTGTTATTTTCAGGGTGTTTTCTTCTTCTTAGTAAGGCACGTGTTCAGCTTCCGTCAACCCTGTCCTCTGTCAGTCAGTCACTTCATTTCCCCCTAGGGTTTGACTCTTCACAGATTTCTGGATATCTCCCTCTGAAGGGATAGCTCTTCTGTTGCTAATGACTAGCGTGAGGGTTGGTAAGTAGTGACAGTAAAGTTAACATTCCTTGACCACATGAATGTGAGCAATGCTTTGGATCAGACAGCTCTAAGGCCTCGGCCCCACCTTCCAGATTAAGTCGGAAATGTCTGTCTTGGTATTCAGGATCCACCCAATCCACCTTTCCTGGCTAATTTTCCATTTCTCTCCTATGTTAACACTGCATTCCCACCAAATGGACTGTTTCCCATTCCTGGAATCCCTAGGATAAATTCCATTAATTTGCCTGCTTCAGTGTATTTGTTCATGCCATCCTCCTTCCTCTATTGATCATAGTTTCGCTGTAACTTTGTTGGGAAGAAGCATGACCTTTTCTTCTTGTGCAAGGTTTAGATCAATTTAGAAATAAGATGCCTGGTAGAAAAAAGCTGGCTATCAAAATGTCTGCTTTATTACAGTAAAAGCTTATTTGAAAGCTTTGCTTAGATCTACCTACAGGCTAAGCATACTGCTAATATTACAGTCCATGCAAAAACTGAACTCCCATTCTGTGGAAGTCTCCCCTGGCAAAGGAAGAGCCTGCTCCAGGAAGTTTCCCCCGTGGAAGATGCGAGAATGTTGCTCCTGGGCAGCCTGAAATGGAGAACATAAGTGTTGCTCCTCTGATCAGGTTTTGTTTCTTCTTCTAAATTCACAAAATAGATGAGTCATTTTCTGCCCCTCTTCACTTGCCAGGATCAGTGATTGTGAAGGTGGGGGTCAGGGTGGGAGTGAGAGGAATATAGAGAGAGGCACAAAGTCACCTTGGCTAAAGTTTCTCTGTGTGGAAACATGAGACCAGGCACTTTTATGAGGCTTTCTTGAATATGTTTATGTTTAAAAAATAATTTTTTCCCTTTGTGCTCCCAGGTTTGTAGGTTATATCCCTCATGCAGAACTCAGAGAGTGGTTCAGCTACTAAATACCATCTGGTAGTCTGTTCCAGCTACTGTAACCAAATGCCATAAACTGCATGGCTTATAAATAACAGAACTTTATTTCTGACAGTTCTAGAAGCTGGAAAAGTCCAAGATCAAGGTGCTGGCAGATTCTGATGCGGGTCCCCTACTTTCTGGTTCATAGATGGCACTCTCTCACAAGTGTGCCCATGTAGCAGAAGGGGCACAAGGGGTCTCTCTGAAACCTCTTTTATGAGGGCACTAATTCTACCTGTGAGGACTCCACCCTCATGGCCTAATCACGTCCCACAGTTCCCCACCTCTTACCACCAGCTTAGGGGATTAGGATTTCAACATATAAACTTGGAGGAGACACAAATATTCTGACCGTAGCATACACTTATTGGTTTTTTATTTCTGATATTAATTTGTGCTTAAAGGAATATCTAGGTATTCCTAATAACTGTTATCGAAATCTTCCACCAGTATTTTCAGTAAATGCCTGGGGAACAGAAAATGAATGAATTAAAGTATCTACCAATAGTATTTTAGAAAAAAAACTAAAATTTGCACCTTCCTTTTTTATTCACGATATTATTTTCATGGGCAATATTTAGAATTATTACCAAAAGTTGTAACAGAGACTATAAATTAAAAAAAAAAATTCAAGGGAGCATATTAGAATTAAAGAGTAAAATGGTAGAAACAACTGGCTTGGTGGGATAAGGAGCAGAAAACATTTATTTCTACATTCTCAGTTTTACAAAGTTGCCACCTTCACATTCTGGGGGAGAAAAGTTTGAAAGAATGCCTTTTTAAATCCATTGGAAAACATGGATAGCTGAAGATTTACCCATATTCAAACTTCAGAATTTTCTGGCCCAGCAAAGAAGACCTACTACAAAATAATAGTTTATTGAAGACAAGAAAAAAATGTTACTCTGCCTTATTCATATGCCTGGGAATATAATGTATTTGAAACGTATTTCTAAATGAATAACAAACTTGTAAACCAACACAATCAAATGAATTCATTTTCATACTAGTTATGTGTTACACAGTAACAAATTACTCCAGATTGTGGTAGCCTAAAGCAAGAAACTCATTATTTCACAGTGTCTGTGGGTCAAGATTTCAGGCACAGCTTAGCTGAGTGCCTGTGGCCTGGGTCTCTCACAATCAAGATGCAATCAAGATGTTGATGGCAGTGATCATAAGGCCCAAGAGGGTAAAGATCCACTTCTAAAATCATTCAAATGCTGCTGGCAGGTCTCAGCTCTTTGCTAGTCATTGACTGGGCACATCTGTTCTTTACCATGTAGCCTCGTCATGGGGCTGACTGCATGGCATCCCGGTTCACCAAGAGGGAGAGTTCTGAGACAGAGAGAGGAGAGAGCGAGAGAGAGAACGAATGCACAAAACAGAAGCCAGTCTCGTAATAGCCTAATCACGGAAATGACATTTCCTCACTTCGCCATATTGTATTCTTCGGGAGCAAGTCACTAGGTCCAGCGAGTCTCAAAGGCATGAATACCAAGAGATGGCGATCCTTTGGGGTCACTGTAGAAGCTTCCCTACACATCCTTCTTTCCTACCTTGTCTGGATAAGTTCTGTCTGTTCCTGGAGGCAGCTGAAGAATTTCCTCTTCCAGGAAACTCCCTCCACACAGCTGAGCCTCCTCCTCTCTGCTTCTGCAGCAGCTTGGGCCCCCTGTATCAGGGCATTCTGAACTGCACAGGTGCCTTGTGAGCACCTGTCTCCTTGTGTGTCTCTCTTCAGGCTCTTATTCCTCAACAGCCAGGTTCCTGTCTTACTCAAGTCCCATGCCTAGCTCACAGCACAGACCCTGTGCTTTGTACAAATGTCTCGTATGGAGCTACAAATTATAATTGAACATAACAGACTTCCATTCAGGTTACCTCCAGAAAACAAATACAGTGATTAATCTCATTCACTTACCCCTAGTACTCCTCTGCCATATTTAAGTACTGAGGTCAAACATTTTCCTCAGTTTGGGAACGTGATATTTAAGGAAACATTGTATGAGTCCGTTGACATTGCTTACCTCAGCTGCAGTTCCACGGATGACTTAGGAATGTATAAAATAGATCTCTTATTATTCACTGATACAACTTCGGGTCAGACTCTCACACAACTGCACACATAGTAGCTTTGCTCCACTCACACCTTGTCTACAGCCTAGATGTTTGCAAATAGTGCTCTGGTTTTTCTTTAAAATATCCCTTTGCTATTACTGTAAATGCCCACTGCTTGGTTCAGTTAAAAAATAGCATGGCTCGCTGGGCATGGTGGTGCATGCCTGTAATCCCAGCTACCCAGGAGGCTAAGGGGGGAGAATCACTTGAACCCAGGAGGCAGAGGTTGCGGTGAGCCGAGATCATGCCATTGCGCTCCAGTCTGGGCAACAAGAGTGAAACTCCATCTAAAAAAAAGAAAAATATAGCATGGCTCTTTATGCCCTGGCACTGTGCTAGGTCCCCAACATTCACAGAAGACTAAAATATAATTTCTAGCATGGGAGGCAAAGGTTTATAAGCCAAAGAGACACAACTCATCAGCTGGATTTTGCACTGTGACAAGAACTTAGAGGAGCATGATTCTCTTCTAATTTAGGGACTCTGGAGGGACATATAACTAAGGTTCAGATCAGCACACCCAATGCAACATGCATTCTGTGTGCAGAAGGTAAATTGAAAACTCTGGTTGAGGGTCTCAGTGGAACTCAAAACAGCCCTGACATTTTCTTTGAAGTTAGTGCAGCATAGGAGTTCCAATTCTATGTTCATCCTCCACCGTGAGTCCCCAGGAGAGGGACCAGAGAATGGAGTAAAAAGGAGAGAAACCACTGCTCTGGTGGTCACAATGACACCAGGGCCAGTAGAAACCTGGGTCATACGATAATTTCTACTGGTTCAGTTTCTACTGAATAATTTCCACAATTAAAAATGACTCCAAGCACTTACGCATGGGTAAAACCTAGAAAGTGAAACAACTGCTTGTTATATCTTGTTAGCAGGCAAAGAAAGGATGGTGAAATCAGCTGTTGGTGAAATTCTGACAGCAGGGAAAGTCGGGGGCTGGCATTTCTGGCAGGCATGAGAGTCACAAACAGGAGACAGAATATCTCAAGAGATAATCTAGCCTTATTCTTAATTTTTGCCTAACATATTTGTTTTGACATAACATTGTCATACATCTTTAAGTTGAGAATCAGGAACATATCTTTGTTTATAATAATATTTTTGATGTCAAAGAAACACAGAGCATATGCTGTCTTAGGAATTCTAAATGGCAAATGACATGTGTGTCTGTATAACAAAGACAAGGAGAGACAGAGACAAATATAAGGAGAGAAATGCAAACCAACTCTCAAAGCGCTTAAATCATATTATAAGTGGGCAAAGACAAGAAGAGACAGAAATAGAGACAAATATAAGGAGAGCAATGCAAACCAACACTCAAAACCCTTAAATCATATTCTAAGTGGATAAAATGTCACATGTGAAAGAAGTGAGATACCAGATACTTGTGGGAACTAAAAATGGTTGGGCGTGTCCAGAGCATATAAAGAATGGGCAGCAGATATAATTGGATGGATAGGCAGAAGCTAGTGATAAAATATTGGATATCTGAAACCCAAGTCCTTGAACATTATTCTGGAAGATTTCGATTTAATGGGGCTGTATGTCTTAACATAAGAAGGGAAGATTATTATGTTAAGAAGTCATACACAGGGAGAAAAGAAATTCTCTAGGATCAAGTTACTTCAGTAAACATATTTACTAACTGTATTAATATTACGACTCTTTAATATTCCGATATGTTCCTTGTTTCCTAAATTTATTTTCCAACAGAAACTTTTTCTTGGGGAGCATGGGTTACAGGATCTCAAGGAACTAGTAGTCTAGTTGTTCTAGAAAATATTGTTAGTCCCAGCACAGTGGCTCACACCTGTAATCCCAGCACTTTGGGAGGTTGAGGCAGGCAGATCACTTGAGGTCAGGAGTTTGAGACCAGCCTGTCCAACATGGTGAAACCTCCTCTGTACTAAAGTACAAAAATTAGCCAGGTGTGGTGGTGTGTGCCTGTAATCCCAGCTACTCGAGAGGCTGAGGGAGGAGAAATGCTGGAACATGGGAGGTGGAGGTTGAAGTGAGCCGAGATCACCCCACTGTGTTCCAGCCTGGGAGACACAGTGAGACTCCATCTCAAAAGAAAAGAAAAGAAAAGAAAAGAAAAGAAAAGAAAAGATTGTTGTGGAAAAACATTGCAGGGATGCTTGAATCTTTGGCATTTTTTTAAAAATCTAATTCACACTGTGACTTTGGGACCAATAAGTTCATTCGTTTGGGCTTTCTCTTTTTACTTGTGGACTGAAGAGGTAGAAGAAAATTAAGCAGTTTCTGGGATCCCTTCTAGCAGTAATATTCTCCTAGTCTATGGAAAATATGCTATAATCAGCCTGTCTGGAATACAGATATCAAGCTTGAGGTAAAGTTTTACTCATGAGGATTAAATCAGTGATGAGTAGCATATTTAAGAAAAAAATATACAATCAACTTGAACACCCTAATAATGGTTCAGTGCTCATTGCTTAGAGGAATGATTTTTTAACAAGGTCCTGATTTTAAAGGCTAATGTTCATTTTTTGCCTCAACCATAAGAGCTAGAACCTGGAGTATATAGGTCAATAGATTCTAAAGCATATTTCAGTATGTGCAAACCAAATCAATTAGACTTTTTAAGTGAAAATGAAAACCTCTTTGAGTTCAGGCCTAGGCTAACTGGTAAAGATGGAGGAATCATGTGCTCATGACTAGTCCTCTTCCACCAGTATGTCAAGTATTAAGAGAAAGAAGAAAGACATTTCTAAATAATTTGGGGTTTGGGGACTATAGCTTGATTTGTACTTGCATTTATTTCCTTAGAATATAAGCCATGGATTAAGTTTTTGTATCATTAAGGCACCATTAACTATTAGAACAAGTTAACATTAACCAATAGAACAGGTACACTTTTGATTTCCATGAATTATGCAAGACAGGTATTTCTTTCTTTTCTTTTCTTTTCTTTTTTTTTTTTTTTCCTAACACTGAGTGTTGCTCTGTCGCCTGGGCTGGAGGGCAGTGGCACTATCTTGGCTCACTGCAAGCTCCGCCTCCTGGGTTCACTCCATTCTCCTGCCTCAGCCTCCCAAGTAGCTGGGACTACAGGTGCCCGCTACCTCGCCCGGCTGATTTTTTTGTATTTTTAGTAGAGACAGGGTTTCATTGTGTTAGCCAGGATGGTCTCGATCTCCTGACCTCGTGATCCGCCCTCCTTGGCCTCCCAAAGTGCTGGGATTACAAGTGTGAGCCACCGCACCTGGTCAAGACAGGTATTTCTTTTCACATTTTGTAAATTAGAAACCAAGGTTTAGAAATCTTAGAGAGCATAGCCAAGGTCCTAAAAAGTGAAAAGCTGCACAATTGGAAATGCATCTTAAGTCTTCTCAGTATGCACCGCGTTGTACCTCATTTTCTAAAAGATAGCATTCCTCAAGAAAATGTATACATACTGTATGAAAGTCCCTGTAAATAATGCAAATGCTCTTTGAATTTTTAAAATGTATTCTAAAACTCTTGTCAAAATAATACAGTTAGTTTTTACCAAGGAGCATTTGGAGCCACATTACATAGCAGAATTTAAATTATAATGGCTTGAATCCTCTTACTCTTTGGCACAGGTGGGAGCAGGCAGGCACACTAGGGAGGGGCAGATGTGAGCCGTGTAACTATCTCATTCCCTTAGGAAGCCCTTTTTACAAAAGGAAGGTTGGCGTCTGTCATAGTTTTGATTCTTCTCAAGGCAGATTCTGAGATTAAGGCCCAGGCTGGCCTGAGACTGGGAGGAGGATTATCTGGGAGGTTATCCTGGCAAACCCAAGTGAAGGAGTGGAGATCATAAGACAGGAGAGGGAGGAAAGCCAGAAAAAACGTGCATTGATAGGGAGCAACTGCTGCTATCAGTTGAGCTGAAACCCACTGGAAAGTCTCTGAGAAACATTTTGGTACGTGGGGATGCTGGGACATTAGTCACTGACTCCTGTCCTGTGTTGGTTCAGGGCGGACTCTAAGGATATTGACTTTCACACACTTCCTGGTTGCAACTGTGTGTGGCCACGCAGGCTCCCTTTGAGCCCAACAAAGTCCACCGACAGACATAAGTGTCTGAGGGGGGAAGCTGTTATTTTACTCAAAATAGTCAAACTCAATTGTAGCTGAACCCAGAAGAATATTTAGGGGAGAAAAATACATGAAGTTATATTTCCTCATTCACAGGGATCATGGCATTAGGCAGACTACATGGGTTAGGGTAGTTTGGGCGGCCAGTAAGTGTAACATTCTCTGTGCTAAGGCCACCTTGGTTGGTTTTCTAAGGATGCAGGTGCGTCTCATGGCACAGGAGGCCAGAGAAGGGCTCAGACAGGATGCAGAGCATGAACAGAATCTTACTCATTCTGTCTCTCATTTGGCCTCCCTCAGTGTGCTAGCTTTCACTCTCTCTTTTACACACAACACACACAGACACACATGTACACACATACATGTACACACATGCATTCACACATGTGTGCTCACACACAGATCAGCTTTTTTGTTTTTCTTGTACATCTTTCATGTTCCTGGTTTCATCATGGGACAAATGGTCTCTCTCTTCTGGTAACAATTTTATATTCCTGGCCAAGGGACCCAGGTTGGCCCACACATGAGAGGGAACAGTGGAAGTAGGATGTGTAATGCCCACAAGAACAGGCATCGGAGGAGAGCCCAGGAGTCGATTCTACATGTAAATCCATTATAATACCAATCAGAGCAGGTCAGTATTCTATCAAATAGCCAAATGCAGAGGTAAGCAGGAAGTAAGTAATATCTTTTGTGATTTTTTAAAATGGCACACAGTAGATGAGCTCAGAACATATACAATACAGTAGCCACTGGACAACCTTTAGATAAACAGAGGAAAAGAACCAGGCCATGGGGATGAAACCATCTTTCATAATGGCAAGTGGAACAATGTGTAAAAAAGTTATGCTAATCATAAAATGGAAAAGATACGTGTCCATTTTAGAATCAAACAGCACAGAAAATATGTGAGTATATCAGCACCATCTATCTACATTATACTCTTGAGAGCTTTTAGATTCTGAGTTTAATAGCACCATATCATGAAAAAGGATACTGGAGAATCTGGATTGTTTTTATACCATGGGTGTCAGTGAGAAAGTCAACTTTCTCTTTCCCAATGCAAATAAAGATTAGCAAATATATTTAACTAGTATTTATATCTGTTCTGGTGATTCACTTTGGCTTTTGAAAGTGAGCTCCACCATAAAAAGACAGAAACCAATCTTCCTTTTCTCCTTCCTTCTATTATTCATTCATGTATTCATATTACTATCTTATAGGCACTGTGCCACATTCTCTGTAGAAGCACCTGACACTAGAAAGAAGGGCTTTGCCCTCTTGGCTATGATCATGAGGCTACAACATAACATTGTGGCTTTTTCAGAGAATTATTTCACAGCTTATTTCCAGAGCAAAGTAACAGTGCTGTGTTTTTGGTTTCTTTTTTTTTTTTTTTTTTTAATGTTTAGTTGTTGTATCTTTTGAAGTCAAACTATTATGGTGATGTTACCAACTTCTTTCAAAGCAGAGGCCAGGGAATCAAGGGCGTTGAGGTTTAATAAAATAAAAGCAAAGTATATTTGTATATTTTTCATGTGTTAGGACTACAGGTTTCCAGAAGATAAACATTTAATGCATAGGCAATTTTATCATTAGAGTTTTCAAAGGGGATATACATTTATTGCTATCAACAGAGCTGGATAAAAAGATTTTTTCTGACTATTTCCATAATGTTCCATTATATTTTTAAACATGAAACATTTATTCAAATTGATAGGAAATCACAGGACTATACCAGGTGTGATAAGGTCCCAATCTAATACAAGTTTAGCTATCTCTCTGGCTATTAGTGTTTATTTATTCAAGAAAGGTCCAGAATGTTATTTTGAGTATTCAGTGTATTATCAATAATCATGGGGATGGCGGTGACAGTAGTGGCAATGACAAAAATAACGTCTATATTAGTCTATTTTCACACTGCTGATAAAGACATACCTGAGACTGTGAAGAAAAAGAGGTTTAATTGGACTTACAGTTCCACATGTGTGAGGAGGCCTCGGAATCATGGTGGAAGGCAAAAGGTACTTCTTTTTTTTTTTTTTTTTTTTTTTTTTTTTTTTGAGATGGAGTCTTGCTCTGTTGCCCAGGCTGGAGTGCAGTGGCACGATCTCGGCTCACTGCAAGCTCTGCCTCCTGGGTTCAAGCAATTCTGCTGCCTCAGCCTCCCAAGTAGCTGGGGCTGTAGGCATGTGCCACTGTGTTGGCTAAGTTTTGTAATTTTAGTGGAGACAGGCTTTCACTATGTTGGCCAGGCTGGTCTCGAACTTCTGACCTTGTGATCCGCCTGCCTCAGCTTCCCAAAGTGCTGGGATTACAGGTGTGAACCACTGCGCCCAGCTGAAAGTTAATTCTTACACGGCAAGAGAAAATGAGGAAGACGCAAAAGCGGAAACCCCTGAAAAACCCATCAGATCTCATGAGACTTATTGACTATCACAAAATAGCACAGGAAAGACTGGCCACCTTGATTCAGTTACCTCCCCCTGAGTCCCTCCTACAACACACAGGAATTCTGGGAGATACAATTCAAGTTGAGATTTGGGTGGGGACACAGTCAAACTATCATTCCGCCGCTGACTTCTCCAAACCTCATGTCCTCACATTTCAAAACCAATCACGTCTTCCCAACAGTCCCCCACAGTCTTAACTCATTTCACCATTAACTCTCAAGTCCACAGTGCAAAGTCTCATCTGAGACAAGGCCAGTCCCTTCCACCTATGAGTCTGCAAAATCAAAAGCAAGCTAGTTACTTTCTAGATATAATGGGATTACAGGTATTGGGCAAATACAGCTGCTCCAAATGGGAGACACTGGCCAAAACAAAGGAGTTACAGGGACCATGCAAGTCTGAAATCCAGTGGGGCAGTCAAATTTTAAAGCTCCAAAATGATCTCCTTTGACTCCAGATCTGACATCCAGGTCACACTGATGCAAGAGGTGGGTTCCCATGGTCTTGGGCAACTTCTCCCCTGTGGCTTTACAGGATACAGCCTCCTTCCCAGATGCTTTCAGGAGCTGGAGTTGAGTGTCTGCGGCTTTTCCAAGTTCAAGGTGCAAACTGTCGGTGGACCTACCATTTTGGGGTCTGGAGGATGGTGGCCCTCTTCTTACAGCTCCACTAGGCAGTGCCCCAGTTGGGACTCTCTGTGGGGGCTCTGACCCCACATTTCCCTTCCATACTGCCCTAGCAGAGGTTCTCCATGAGGTCCCCATCCCTGCAGCAAATTTCTGCCTGAGCATCCAGGCGTTTCGATACATCCTCTGAAATCTAGGCAGAGGTTCCCAAACCTTAATTCTTGACTTCTGTGCACCTGCAGGCTCAACACCACACGGAATCTGCCAAGGCTTGGGGGTTACATCTTCTGAAACCACAGCCCAAGCTGTACATTGGCTCCTTTCAGCCATGGCTGGAGAGGCTGGTACACAGGACAACAAATTCCTAGGCTGCACGCAGCACAGGGAACCTGGGCCCGGCCCATGAAACCACTTTTTCCTCCTGGGGCTTCAAGCCTGTGATGGGAGGGGCTGCTGTGAAGGTCTTTGACATGATCTGGAGACATTTTCCCCATGGTCTTGGGGGTTAACATTAGGCTTCTTGCTACTTGTGCAAATTTCTGCAGCTGGCTTGAATTTCTCCCCCAAAAATGGGTTTTCCTTTCCTTTCCTCTCCTCTCCTCACTTTTCTTTTTTCTTTTCTCTTTTCTTTTCTTTTCTCTTTTCTTTTCTTTTCTTTTCTGTTCTGTTCTGTTCTGTTCTTTTCTTTTTTTGAGACAGCGTCTCACTCTGTCGCCCAGGCTGGAGTGCAGTGGCATGATCTCAGCTCACTGCAAGCTCCCCCTCCCGGGTTCACGCCCTTCTGCTGCCTCAGCCTGCCGAATAGCTGGAATTACAGGTGCCTGCCACCATGCCCGGCTAATTTTTGTATTTTTAGTAGAGATGGGGTTTCACCATGTTAGCCAGGATGGTCTTGATCTCCTGACCTTGTGATCCGCCTGCCTTGGCCTCCCAAAGTGCTGGGATTACAGGTGTGAGCCACCATGCCCGGCCGTGTTTTTCTTTTCCATCGCATAGTCAGGCTGCAAATTTTCCAAGCCTTTATACTCTGCTTCCTTTCTAAAACTGAATGCATTTAACAGTACCTAAGTCACCTCTTAAATGTTTTGGTGCTTAGAAATTTATTCCGCCAGATACTGTAAATCAGCTCTCTCAAGTTCAAAGTTCCACAAACTCTAGGGCAGAGGCAAAATGCCACCAGTCTCTTTGCTAAACATAACAACAGTTACTTTTGATCCAGTTCCCAACAATTTCCTCATCTCCATCTGAGACCACCTCAGCCTGGATTTTATTGTTCATACTGCTATCGGCATTTTAGACAAAGCTATTCAACAAGTCTCTAGGAGATCCCAAACTTTCCCACATTTTCTGGTCTTCTTCTGAGCCCTCCAAACTGTTCCAGCCTCTGCCTGTTACCCATTTCCAAAGTCACTTCCACATTTTTGGGTATCTTTTCAGCAATGCCCCACTCTACTGTTACCAATTTACTGTATTAATCTGTTTTCATGCTGCTGATAAAGACCTACCCGAGACTGGGAAGAAAAAGGAGGTTTAATTGGACTTACAGTTTCACATGGCTGAGGAGTCCTCAGAATCATGGTGGAAGGTGAAAGACACTTCTTACATGGCAGCAGCAAGAGAAAATGAGGAAGAACTAAAAGCGGAAATCCCTGATAAACCCATCAGATCTCGTGAGACTTATTCACTATCACAAGAATAGCGTGGAAAAAACCGGCATCCATGATTCAATTACCTCCCCCACAGGGTCCCTCCCAAAACATGTGGGAATTCTGGGAGATACAACTCAAGTTGAGATTTGGGTAGGGACATAGCCAAACCATTTAAATATCTTACTTTTGTATTAAATAATATGATTCCTGAAGTATTTACTCATATACTGCCTCATTTATTTCTCGTAAGAACTCTGGGAAATTAAAAGCTATCACCTCTGTTTTACTGATGAGTAAATGTAGACTAAAAGAGTTCAGATGCTATGTGAGAGAACACATAGATTACAATGACAAAGCTATAGCTGGAATTCAGATTGTGTTTGGGGATGTTGCTTTGTTTTATTTTGATCTTAGAAAAAAAGAACTAAAAGTTATCATAAAAGACTTTCTTCTTACTGTAAATTCAAAGATGATGTTTATTCATGCCTAGGACAAAATTTGTATTAACAATCAAATATTACAGAAGGTTGTGAATTTTTTGATGACCTGATTATGTTTACGTAAGTGTCTACCTTTTCTAAAGCTCATAAATATGAAACCTTTGGGTGAACTCTTCCCAGAACTGATTTCCATAAACTTAGTGAATCTGAGTAGGAAAAATGAGCTCGAGGGACAAGTACTCATTGTGTATGCTCTTTAGTGATACAGAAATAAAAGAAAAGTTAAATCCCTATATTTATAAAATTGAATCTGTTAAAGTCAGCTGATGGGTCAACATGTAGGTAACATTTTTAAGCTTCATGCTTAAAAAAATAAGCTTTATTTTTTTAAAAAAGTATTTATTTGGAGCCAGGCACAATGGGTCATATGCGTAATCCCAGCTACTCAGGAGGCTGAGGCAAGAGGATCACTTGAGCCCAGGAGACCACCCTGGGCAAGGTAGTGAGGCCCCATTTCAAGAAAGAAAAAACACCTTACTTTTTACTTCATTGCCTCAGTGATACCAGACCAACAAGGCATTGGTAAGAATAGTTTTAACTATACTCACAATTATATACTGGCTTCAGTGGTACTAGCAACAGTTAAAACTGAAGACACATTAAGCATGTAATAAGTGTGAACTATTAATAAGCGAAGCCATTAGAACTAGTATTAAACCATTTCATTCTTATCATCCTTTACAGATAAAGAATCAGAGACTGAGAGAGCTTAATAATACTACTATTCAGTTAGCAAGCTATTCCATGGTTTAAAGAGATTAGTATTGCCTTTAACTTTCTGGCTTTTAGAATTACACAATTCTCCATCAACATGGAGGTTCAACCTGATTTGGGGCATTGTGTAAGCCAGTGGTTTTCAACCTGGCATGATTTTGACCCCAGGTGACATTTGGCAATGCCTAGAGACATTTTTGATTATCCCATTGAGTGGAGGTTGCTATGGTATCTAATGGTAGAGTTCAGTGACATTGGTGAACATCCTACAAAGCACTGAAGAGACCCTGACAAAGAATTTTCCAGCCTAAAGCGTCAGCAGTGCTGAGGCTGAGAAACCTTGATATAGGCCTCTAAGACTGAATATTAATGAAAATGTTTATTTAAATCAGTTCGTATGGTCCCAGTGCCACTTAGAATTATATTTCTTAACAAGATAGAGCTCAATTTCCTCTGCCCATGCCTCCTTAGGATACAGAAGAATGAGCCAGTAGTACCCTTACACGGAACAAAATAGGGCAATCATACGATTCTGAATGCCAAGGGGACTTTCAGATTGATGGTTTCATAAAGTGACTGACACCTTGGACGGTTCCCAAGAAAATTACTAAAACTTAAGTCTTTTGCAGGTATGCAAAACCCATGAATTTCATAAAAAATAAATCTTTATTTCAAAGATAAGACTTTTAAAATTTAAAGTGGCCTTCAGGTGGAGAAAGAACTAGGAATCAAAATTTCAAAGGGCAGTAAAAACAAGTGATAATTTCATTTGACTCTCACAATCAAGATGAAGCAGGATCGTGATGAGAGTTTAGCACTTCTATCCACACCTTGAAATATATCAAGTGCCTCTCCCTGGCTTCTCGCCCTTACACTGAAGTAGATGTCCAAAGACTTCAGATATAGACACTATGGACAAGTATTTGCCCTCACTTGCAGAAATTCAAGTGGCACCAGCAGTTTGGAGACAGAAGTCCCAGTGGGCGTAAGGAAGCTGGGGTCCGGGGCCTGACTCTTCCCTGTCATTTTGGTGCCCCTTCCTGACTTCCCACATCCTACCCCAATGTGTGGCATAATCCAGGGAGTTATTAAATATTGAACTACAGCTTGACAAAGATCTGATAACAATAGGTGGCCGAGGCTGGGCGCAGTGGTTCATGCCTATAATCCCAGCACTTTGAGAGGCGGAGGCGGGCGGATCACCTAAGGTCAGGAGTTGGAGACCAGCCTGGACAACATGGTGAAACCCTGTCTCTACTGAAAATACAAAATTATCTGGGGGTTGTGGTGGGCCCCTGTAATCCCAGCTACTCAGGAGGCTGAGGCAGGAGAATTGCTTGAACCCGGGAGGCAGATGTTGCAGTGAGTGGAGATCACGCCACTGCACTCTAGCCTGAGCGAAAGAGCGAGACTGTCTCGAAAACGGTGGCCACCAGCTGGGTCAAAATCAACCAGTTAAAAGGTGGAAATTAAATATTACAGTGGAAAAATACTTCTAGTTGGAGAATGAAAACTTCCTACAATCTAAGATGACTGCCATTAAATGATCATTCAGCTTCTTCTGGGCTCTTGCTTTTGGATGAATAAAGGGCTTTTTCCTCCTCCACAGTTCTAATCTTATGAATGTGTAATGGAGATAAATGTTTTGGAAGTATCTCCATTTGCCTGGCTCTGGTGTCTCTGTGTAGGACTTTCTCCCCTTTCAGGCCAAGCTTCCATCTGTGAGTAGAGAAGATGGGGAGGAGGTGAGGACTGCGAAGGTCACAATAAGAATGCAAATACAGTAGTAAGAACAGTTTCATATGCACCCTCTGTCAGCAAAAATAGGCTTTGGCAGTCTGCAGCAATGTACTGGAACAGACTTAAAGACAGGCATTGCCAAGAAACAGGGATTTACTAAATTCCTTTATATTCCCTTTTAATATGTCACGAGGCGGTCCTGGTATCCTTGATCATATAGCGTTTCCCCACAAGGAGGTTAGAACCAGACAGGAAGAAGAGAGAAATCCACACATACTCATCCCAGTAGGGGAAGAAACAAATCTCTGAAACTCTGAGCACTTATATGACTCACCGTGGCCAGAACTAAGCTACCCAAGACAACTTTTATTGCATCCACTAAATTTACCAGACGAGTCTAAAATGTCATGTTTCTTTTCCCAGCGTTTTAAAATCAATTCCTCCTTTGAAACTTCTCTCCAATTACTCTTCATCTGTATAAATTCATGTATATTTTCATTCATTTACTCATTCAACAAATACTTATTGAGCATCTACCATGCACAGAGTGCTGCAAATGCGCCAGTGAGTAGGTACAGATAAAGCCCCTGCCCTCTTGAAACCTACTTTTTAGGTGGAAAGAAACAAAAAGACAAGTAAATATCATTTCCGGCTGTGATCAATTTTATGAAGAAAAACAAACAAGGACTTCCTGGTCCTCATGCTCACTCCCTTCCAACAGTTTTGGGGGACACCAAAGGGACAGAGAGGAGTCAGGCCCCAGACCCCAGCTGCCTTGTGCCCACTGGGACTTCTGTTTCCAAAATTCTAGTGCCACTTGAATTTTTGCGAGTGAGGGGAAGTATCTGTCCGCAGTGTATGTGTCTGAAATCTTTGGACATCTACTTCAGTGGGAGGGAGAGGAGTCCTGGAGAGGCCTCAGTGCATTTCAAGGTGGCAAGAGCAATGCTAACACGCAGAGTTCTCTGACTTCCTAATGCACGTCCCTCTCTGCCATTAGACTCACGTTTTTCAATAGCTGCTTGGTGCAATCACTTTCTTTTTCAAGATCCGCAACTGCTCATACTGCCTGATGCTACCTCCCAGGCCTTGAACATAGCTTCAAATAACATGTTTAACCTATGCCTGGCCATAAAGCCTCCCTTCTCACCACGCCAACTCTTCTAAAGTCACATAAAAATCCCAGTTCTCTATCCACACATCTAAGAATGGACACTCCTCTGTCTTCTCTTCCCTATCTTTCTAAATCTGACCCTTCTATTACGATTCAACCAGCTTCCTGCCTGCTCTATTCCATTCAACACCCAGACCACAGTGATATATCCTTTGTCTAATCTTTCACAATACAGTTTAGCACTTTACATTACAGATTCCCAAACGTGGAAAGAACCATGCTGGTCTTTCAGTCTAGCCTTAAACACAATGTGAGTAACACAGTTATAACCTTTCTAATAGGTAGTTTGAGACTTTCACACTCTCTCCTAATGTTTTCCAAATAAGTACATTTAAAAAAATATAAATACACAGTGGTAAATTAAATTATTTTGATTATTCTATTAAGCATTCATAATCATAAAGCTATGAATAAATCTGTATGCTTAGAACTCTTACATAATCATCAAACTTAAAAATTAAATTCAAACTGAATGACAAAATTAATTTATTCCAAATGATCAACATTAATTTAATGTGACATGTAATATTTAGCTAAAGCAAAGTACCTGTTCTCAATGTAAATGTGGTATTGGCTACTATCAAATGGAATATGTTATAATGGGGCCTTACTTACCTACAAAGGCCATCTCTGTCAATTTTTCTTAAAGAACCTTAAAAAAAAAAAGTTGTAGCTCCTTACTAAAGAAATCTCCAATGCTAACACAATACAAGCATGACTTAATTTCAGGGTGATAATCTAGATCATGTGGACTTTTCATTCAATTAAAAATTAAAATGAATATCTTTAACCATTTTCAAAGAAACACACACATCTTTTACTATTTGTCTTCATTTAACAAGGGTCCAGAAATCCATGTTATAAAGGTTTGTACTGATTCAGATGTTTATACTTTGACTCTGCAAATGGATCCTATGTAAAATGTGCTGACAAAAAGGGCTATTTTTAACTTGTGTGCATTCTTCCTTATAGTACCTAAAAATGCATGTAACACATGCTGGATGTTAACTAAAGATTCTGTGAATATATTATTTCTATGTATTATTTCTTCTGATATGAATTTGAAAAAACACTTACAGACCACTAAAAATCTCCCAGGAAGCTGGGTTAGTGGTGACTCTTTGATTCTGACCTTCTGGACAAATATTTTCACGAACTCCGTGAAGCTGTTTAATAAACTACTCCTCACAGTGGTGCAAGTCAAATTTAAGACAGAAGAAACTCAACATTAATCGGTAGAAGAAAATCTAAGTCAAGGTGGCCTAAAAATCAAGCAATGTTTTAAGAATGTTCAATCAAATGTGATTGTTGGTGAACGAAAATTTCTTCTGTTGCAGACAATTATGTACAGGGTACAACTTTCTTATACCATTTCCAACTCTCTCCTAGAGTCATAGTAGCCCTGTCAAAAGAAAAAAAAATTAGTAAAACAAACAATAACAACAACAACAAAAACACATTAGGCCAAGTGCAGTGGCTTATGCCTGTAATTCCAAGGCTTTGGAAGGCCAAAGAGGGAGGATCAGTTGAAGCCAGGAGTTTGAGACCAGCCTGGGCAACATAGTAAGACCCCGTCTAAAAAAATAAAAATTTAGCCCACAAGATGGCCTGCACCTGTAGTCTCAACTACTCGGGAGGCTGAGGCAGGAGGATCTCTTGAGCCCAGGAGGTCAAGCCTACAGTGAGCTGTGATCATGTCACTGTCCTCCAGCCTAGGCAACAGAGTGAGACAATTAAAAAAAAAAAAAAAAAGCCTGTAATCCCAGCACTTTGGGAGGCTGAGACGGGCAGATCACGAGGTCAGGAGATCGAGACCGTCCTGGCTAACACGGTGAAATCCCGTCTCTACTAAAAACACACAAAAAACTAGCCGAGGGAGGTGGCGGGTGCCTGTAGTCCCGGCTACTCCAGAGGCTGAGGCAGGAGAATGGCGTAAACCCAGGAGGCGGAGCTTGCAGTGAGCGGAGATCCGGCCACTGCACTCCAGCCTGGGCAACAGAGCGAGACTCCGTCTCAGAAAAAAAAAAAAAATTCCCTCCTCTCTTTGAAATTTTCATAAGCCACCTGTAGTTTGGATGTTTCCCAGGGAATACAGTAAAAACAAATTCAGTAATCCTCAACTAAAATATCATGTTTATGCCAGTTTTTTTTCCTGAGTATTTTACGTTTTTTTCTCTGCTTAGTTTCATCAATTAAAGGTTTATTGTTAAGGGAGAAAAGCATTAGGACTTCTAGTAAGATGCTCCAGGAATGTGTTTTCAGCTCAATGTAAGAAAATTTTTGAACCATTAGTACTCTTTGAAACTGTTTTTTCCAAGATAGTGAAGTGTCTCTTAGTATAACAGCTTATACAGAGGCTGAATGACGCCAACTTTGGGTTTAATGTTTTTAGGTTATCTAGACTGTTAGTTCTGGTTTTATAATGTTTGTAAGTTAGGTCTGAATTAATAAGCCACTGTGTTCTTATTTAAAAAGAAATTATATATATATACACACACACATTATATATATACACGTATGTATCTCTCAAATAATGTAAGCTAAATTCCCATTTATCTTTAGTGTTCTCCATATCTCTTTCATTTCCAGAGTAATGGTCCTTGGGAAGATAATAGCTAGCATAATAAGAGTTGGTACTTACACAGCACTCAATAAGTACAAGACTCTCTAAATGTTCATTCCTCACAAAACTCTATGAGATAGGTTATGGCGCTATTCCTCTTCTACAGATAAGGGAACCGGGCCACTAAAGGTTAAGTGATGTGCTGATCCTTCCAAAGCTCATAAACAGAAGAGTCATCCAGAGCCAAACTATTCTGGCTTCAAAGTCCAGGCACTTAAACAATGACGCTATCCACTCACTAGTACCTCCTTCTGGAGAAGCCACTAGGATAGTCTCAGAATATTACTGGACTACTAAACAAATTGAGATTCCTGAAAGCTGAATTGTGTTGTGTTTTTACCCCATCATCATAAATCTTTACATTTGTCCAGACCAGGAAAATAAATGTCAGAGCAGCCTTAAAACCTGACTGTGATTGCTTAATGATGCCAATGTAGTGACACTATCAACTTCGAGCTGTAATCAAGTAGAGACTGAGATCCCTACACCAAGTCAAAAACTTTTATTTCTTCGCATACTATGGACCATGGTGTCGGGAATAATCACAACCCAAAAAATCACAGAATACGGAGTTTTAGAGCTGGAAGCATTTTTAGGAATTTTTCATTCTTTCTTTGTTATTACAGAAATGAGGATACTGACGTCTGAGAGAGTGATATTTCAAAGCCATGCGATGGCTTTATAACTGCTCTTTCTGACTCCACTGTTAACTCTCTCATGTCCAGGCTGATATCAGCCCAAGGAAATTTGTGATACAATTTGATCATCTCATTCTGCTTCTTTACACTCCTTCAAATGTTCCGCATTACTTTGAGACTTAATCAAAGTCCTTCAGTTAAAGCATAAGTTCTTTGAAGACGTGGTCCCTGATTGTCTGCAGTCTCATCAGCTCCTACTTGCTCCTTTTGAAATCTGGACTCCAGTCACTCTGAGTGTCATTCTAGACCCCCAGACATCACACTCTTACCCCCGAGCCTTTACACATCTCATTCCTTCTACTTTTACAGCACTTCCCCTGGACTCTTTTGACTGCCTCCGCTTCATTTTTCAGAATGCAGCTTAATACCTCCAAAGAAAGTCACCTCTAACCTGGAGGTCACATTTGTTCTGTTTAGTGATTCAAATTCCCAATTTAAACAAGCCTGCCTATGTTGTTTCCTAACCTATGACAGATATAAAGAGTAATTGAAATTTCAGTGTGTTAGGATACAAGAAGAGCAATTAGAATTTGCACAATAGCAACATGACCTCTCAAGTAACAATATATTGTAAGGATTCACTGCTTATAAAAAGGGAAACAAGGAGGGCAGATCACAAGGTCAGGAGATCGAGACCATCCTGGCCAACATGGTGAAACCCCGTCTCTACTGAAAATATCAAAATTAGCTGGGCATGGTGGCGCGTGCCTGTAATCCCAGCTACTTGGCAGGCTGAAGCAAGAGAATCGCTTGAACCAGGGAGGTTGCAGTACGCCAAGATGGCACCACTGCAATCCAGCCTGGTGACAGAGCGAGACTCTGTCATACACACAAAAAAAGGAAACAAGTTAATGAAACAAACTTTTCTGGGATCGTTTGATAAAGGTGTCATATTGATGAAGCATAATCCAATGATTGATGTAGGTAATTTTGAAACCTGAGTCAGCAAGAAATAGCAATTATATTTAATGTAGTATGATTAAGGAGGCAGACAACTGCAATAACGTAGAATGATTTCCACTAACGATACTTAAAATAAAATGAGTTTTAGTGCTTATAGCAAGGAAAACTCCATTTATGTTTAAGATGTACTTCTTTTAAAGGGTATATGATACAGGGGGAAGATGGTAACAGTTAGAACGCCCAAATTCTACCCTGGTAATTGACACTAAATTAGTGAATGACTTTGAGTGAGTAAGCCATATGATATCTTTAACTCTTAGTATAATGTAGTGGCTAAGAACAGGGGCTATAGGCTCAAATCTCATTCTATTCCATTACTTTCAAGCTCCATAGCCTTCTGTTACTTTAATTGCTCTCAGCCCCACTTTCCTCCTTTGAAAATGGAAAGAATAATACCTACCTCATAGGATTACTGTGAAAAACAGATGGCACAACACTTACAAAACACTCAGCATAGAATATGACACATAGGAAGACCTCAAACAGCTGTTGTTGTTGTTGTCGTAATTATTATAAGTATTTACAGTGAGGGAGATAGATTACATGATCTCAAAGGTCTTCTCAAGCTCTCAAATTCTGTGGTTCTGTGAACAACTCGCCCCCAAATGATGTCAGATAAATGAGATCTCACTGTATACCGGGCAACAAAATCAATATGGCCAATTTTCAATCACCTTACCAGTAAGGTAAGGTGAGCATGAGTTATTCAAAACTTTGGTTACACTCAGTATATTTCTATTTGATCATGGAATGCATAGAACCATTTAAAAGAGTATTTTTAACCTTCTCATATTATGTTTAATGATTAAAATGAGTTTGGCCTTTCTGTGTTCACCAAGGGAAAAGAAATGGAGCAAGGCTGGATAGTTTCTATATGTGCCCCACTTAATCATTAGCGACTTAAGTGAAATCATCCAGCAACTGATTGGGTAATAAAAAGTGCAAGCAGGATAATACAGTATTGGCCCAGATAACAGACCTGCCTATAAGTGAGAGCCAGTAGCACGTCATCTCCTTATGAAGCTTTTTCAGAATTTCAGGTAGTTCGGGTCCACATGTGCTTTGAAATCCTAAGGGTGAGAAGATGACTATCAAGTGTTTTTCCACTTACATCTTAATTTTCAAAATAGCCTTATCGCAGCATTGATGTCTAATAGAGTTCCCAGACACAGTGGCTACACTCCAATGCTATAATAATCTAATTAACTAAACTCTTCATTTATCATATAATTGCCTCCTCACCTACCACACACTTCACCATTTAAAGTGATATCCTTTTCCTTTATTCTTTATTAAATGAAGAATTTGTTCAGAGAGACATTTGGATTGTTCAATGGTTAAAAAAAAAAAGCTCCAATAAAAAGGCAAATAAGAAAGTACAAGTTTGTGCTGGACAACAGCAGTGACATCACCCCAGCAGGCAGAGCACCTGTTGAAATCCAGGACTTCATTTACCAACAAGCTGTGTGACTTTGGCCAATTCCTAAATCTCCCTGAGACTTAGTGTCTTGATTTGTAAGCTGGGAATAATCAGAGGAAGTTAACTGAGAAGCTATTGGGACCTAAGCTTCAGGGCCTTTTATTTGTATAGGGCATATATGTTCACATAGTCATATGCTTATGTTAAATTTACAATGTTAAGATAGCTCAACTGTGACTAGCGAGGAGCTCTGTCTCTTTCAATATGACTTTCTTCCATCACATGGTGAAGATCTTTGGAGAAACATTTAACAGTTTTGCTGTCATGTGGAGATAAAGTTGAGATCCATAAATGTGCTTTTAGTGACAATATTTATGAGCTCTGAAGTTATTTCTCTATATTGTCACATATTGCTAGGCATCTAGTGTAGGAATGATTTTCAAGCACGCTCCTACTGCCTGTGTTCAGACCCACATATGTATTTGTATTTAAATATTTCATTTTTTTCTTAAAGAGAGATTCCAATATGGCATTAAATTTAAGCTCCAGAAAACCTAGATTTTCCTTTGGGGATAATGATACCTACCTTATACTATTTTTGTGAAGATTAATGTGGAAGTTTTTTCCTACTTTCCTTTTTTTCCCTCTGTTTTACCTTCTCATTCTTATTCTGAACAATTATATAAGAAGAAGGACATGAAGATTATCTAATTCAGAGTTTTTATGTTTTATTCCCAAACATTTCTACCCCCTCAAATAAAACCATTAGGCATGATCTTGATGCATACAATAAGCCAGTAATTGACAGGATTTATATGAAGCTTAACCCTCACTGTTTGGGAAATATCCATCTCTCATTTCTGTAAATCTCCAAAGAACCATGGCAAGCCTCAGGATTCCATACACTCCGTTTGAAAACCCATGATTTAACTTAATTCCCTCTTTTTGTAACAGAAACTAATTTCAGAGAGGCTAAGTAACCTCTTGTCTTCCCATTCTATGTTCAATTTACCATATCTTTTCTGTAGGTTTGTGATAGCAAACAATTATTATTATTTATTCATTTTAAACATAAAACTACCTGTTTTAAACGAAACAATTTATAAATACTCTTCATGTCATGGAATATTCTAGAGGGATTAAATCCTTAAATATAAGTGTTTTCAAACTGGAAGAAAATACAGAAGACTACATGTACAAATGAGGCTTTGAGGTAACCTCTTACCAAAGCCATCAGAGATCAGTAAAAATCTGAAACTTTTGTCTGTAAATGTACAACATATAATATTCTTCTCCAAATAATAAATTGGCAAATTATGTTTGCAACAGTTATGGCACATACAAACTGCTCTTAGAAATAGAAATTATGCAAAGAACGATGACTCAGAAGCCCACAGAAGAGCACATTTCATGACCCCAGCCTTCCAAAAAAATATTTCGGGCTCCCTGGTAGTAAGAGAAATACAGGTTAAGTAGCAATGAGCTATCACTTCACATCCATCAGAGTGGCAAACAATTAAAAGTGATAATAAGTACTATTGGTGGGGATGAGTTAAAAGGGTACTTTCGTCTATTTCTGGCAAAAAATGAAAATTGTTATAGGCTTTCAGAAAGCAATCTGAAAATATCTATTCCAATTAAAAAAAAAATTGCAAGTCTTCTTTCCAGGGCCACAGCATGACTTTCATGGGCCCTAGAAACTTGTGCCTGTGTTTCCTTTCTCTATTAATATTATATATATGATAAGATTTGGCTGTGTGCCCACCCAAATCTCATCTTGAATTGTAGCTCCCATAATTCCCATGTGGTGTGGGAGGGACCCGGTGGGAGATAATTGAATGATGGGGGCAGTTCCCCCACACTGTTCTCAGAATAGTGAATAAGTCTCATGAGATCTGATGGTTTTATCAGGGGTTTCTGCTTTCGCTTGACTCTCATTCTCTCTTGCCTGCCACCATGTAAGATGTGCCTTTGCTCCTCCTTTATCTTCCCCCATGATTGTGAGCCTCCCTAGCCAATGTGGAACTGTGAGTCCATTAAACCTCTTTCCTTTATAAATTACCCAGTCTTGTGTATGTCTTTATCAGCAGCCTGAGGAATAATACACACACACACACACACACACACACACACACGTGCTCATAGACATATATATGTATGTATACATATACAGATAGAGAATATATTTTATGACTGTGTTGGTGTAAAGATGAATATAACTCAGACTGAATTGATTATTATTGGATTTATTTTTTTTCTAGTTTTAAAAAAAATTAAGATAAAAATATTCCTTGAATCCCAAACATCTTGTGGGCCCTGGACATGATGCCTTTTGTGCTCAATAATATAAGCCCTAACTCCTCACTCAGAAATTTGTCTACTGACACCAGAACTTTGGTGATGTTTACTTTCAGCATTTTGGTAGTAGCAAAAACTAGACACAAAGTGAAAACCTTCAGTGGGCAATAATTGAGTAAATTTGGTTAGTATGATACCATTTTAGAAAAAAAAGTTTAAGCCAACACAGCATGTCTGTACGTGAGTTGTCTGTGTTAGTTATCTATTGCAATCTAACAAGCCTCCCTAAAAATTAAGGGCTTAAAACAACAATCATTTTATTTGCCCATGATTCTAACAGGTTAGCAATCTGACATAGGCTCTACTGGATATTTCTTTGCTAGTCTTCCAGAGGGTAATTCATGCAGCTGTAGTCAAATGACGGCTTGCCTGGGGCTAGGCAGTCTGTGATGTCCATGTCCTTCCACACAGGTTTGATGGTTAGTCCGTTCCTCAGCTGGGCCATGTGCTGCCAGCAAGCCAGCCCAGGTTTCTTCACATAGGTTTGAAAAGCAGCAACTTTTAAAACCCAAGATTATATCACTGATATCGTTTGGCTGTGTCCCCACCCAAATCTCAACTTAAATTGTAGCTCCCATAATTCCCACATGTTGTAGAGGGACCCAGTGGGAAAAAATTGAATCATGGGGGACGATTTCCCCCATACTGTTCTCGTGGTAGTGAGTAAGTCTCCAAGATCTGATGGTTTTCCCCTTTTGCTTGGCTCTCATTCTCTCTTGCCTGCCGCCATGTAAGATGTGACCTTCACCTTCCGCCATGATTGTGAAGCCTCCCCAGGTATGTGGAACAGTGAGTCAATTAAACCTCCTTCCTTTATAAATCACCCAGTCTTGGGTATATCTTTATTAACAGCATGAGAACAGACTAATACAATCACATTTGCTAATGTCTCTTTAATCAAAACAAGCCATATAATCAGACCCAGAATCATGGTGGGAGGGCCCACACAAGAGCACAGATGAGAGGAGGTATGATTCATTAAAGAACATTACTGTAAAATTCTGTCAGTGTGTGCAACTGCATATTTATGTACACATTATCATGTTGGTATGGTAAAGATCAGCAGGGAAAAAAGAAAATGGGCTGGGCATGGTGGCTCACGCCTGTAATCCCAACACTTTGGGAGGCCAAGGAGTGCAAATCACGAGGTCAGGAGATCGAGACCATCCTGGCTAACACGGTAAAACCCTGTTCCTACTAAAAATACAAAAAATTAGCTGGGTGTGGTGGTGGGCGCCTGTAGTCCTAGCTACTCAGGAGGCTGAGGCAAGAGAATGGCGTGAACCCGGGAGGCGGAGCTTGCAGTGAGCCGAGATTGTGCCACTGCACTCCAGCCTGGGCGACAGAGCAAGACTCCATCTCACCAAAAAAAAAAAAAAAAAAAAAAAAAAAGGGACTATTAATAATTTTATTCAGATAGAGCAGATAGAGTGAAGTTACTATTTAATAACAGTTTATATTATATATTAATTCATTAAAAGCTGTTTATCAAGTGCCTACTCTATGATAGATGACTGCTGAGTGTAGAACAATCTTCTGGAAAGGTGAATATCAAGGGAGAAGCCCACAACTAAGACTGTTTCCTTAGTTATTGTAACACCATCTTTGGGGGATTAAAAAAAGTAGATGTGTACTTGTGCATCATAATTTCTTAGCCTAGGACAAATGTTTTATTACACTTAAATACTCAATATGATTTGTGTGACCACTTGGAGCTTGGTGAAGCCAGTGTACCGGGAAAGGGGAAAAGCCAGTACAACAGTGCATTGTCAAGTTGACTGTGGTCAGTTGAGTCAGGTGCTCAGTCCCAAGGGAGCTCCCTGAGGAACCCTTTGAAACACATCGCATATCTTTCTGCCCAGGAGTATACATGGATGAAACTGATTCTCATTCCCCTTTGTTATAGTGACTCCAAGGGCATTGACTTTACCAGATTTTTGGCATATGCATGCATAAGGCCACATACATTTCTGACACTAACCCTGCTCTGTAGCATCAGTCAAACCCTCAGGGCAAGAACCAAGAGGAACAGGGCAGATGCTGTATCTGTGATTAGCTAATTAAAACCTAGGAGACATTGGTTACCACAGCAGTGGCTGCAGTAAGAGGTGGAGCCAAAAGGATATAAATTAGTATGCAAGAGGTGTCTGATACAGCCCACCCCTTGCAGAACTGAGACTTGCTCATGTCTTCTCTCAGATCTAATCTGTCATAAAGTCATGTTCAATCTCTGCCAAGTTTCAGTGTAAAAGATTGGTGGAATAAATGATAATCCCTATTATTACAGCTGAATCCAAGGCAATAATTGATATTATTTATCCTTCCCTTCAACTCACCCTAAGCCAGTATTTCAGTGGGTTGCTTGCCTGATGCAGTGACCCAGACTTTCATCTCCTGGAGATCTAGATCCTTAGTTACCTTGCTCTTCACCAGCCACTAATGCTGCAGTTGCTCAATCACCGTTAACACTGAGCACAGAAGCAGCAACAGGTATTACATTCAACAACTCGTCAGCACCCATCAACTCGTCATTTACATCAGGTATAACTCCCAATGCAATCTCTCCCCACTCCCCCCTCCCCATGATAGGCCCCGGTGTGTGATGTTCCCCTTCCCGAGTCCAAGTGATCTCATTGTTCAGTTCCCACCTATGAGTGAGAATATGCGGTGTTTGGTTTTCTGTTCTTGTGATAGTTTGCTAAGAATGATGGTTTCCAGCTGCATCCATGTCCCTACAAAGGACACAAACTCATCCTTTTTTATGGCTGCATAGTATTCCATGGTGTATATGTGCCACATTTTCTTAATCCAGTCTGTCACTGATGGACATTTGGGTTGATTCCAAGTCTTTGCTATTGTGAATAGTGCCGCAATAAACATATATGTGCATGTGTCTTTATAGCAGCATGATTTATATTCCTTTGGGTATATACCCAGTAATGGGATGGCTGGGTCATATGGTACTTCTAGTTCTAGATCCTTGAGGAATCGCCATACTGTTTTCCATAATGGTTGAACTAGTTTACAGGTATTACATTCAATCCCCTGCATTCCAGACATAGTTCTCCCTGCCTGCTAGGGGACAGCAGCCCTGTCTCCTCAGCATAATCCAGATAAGCTACCTCTGCCAGTACAGTAACTCCTTTCTTTGCTTGATGTTCCACTGGCATGAGGAGTTTTTTTTTTTTTTTTCTGTCTTTATTTCTTCTAAAACACACATACACACACACAACAACAACAACAACAACAACAGGATATATGTACAGAACATGCAGGTTTGTTACATAGGTCTACATGTGCCATGGTGGTTTGCTGTACCTATTGATCTATCCTCTAACTTCCCTCCCCTCAACCCACACCCACCGACGGGCCCTGGTGTGTGTTGTTCCTCTCTCTGTGTCCATGTGTTCTCAATATTCAACTCTCACTTAGGAGTGAGAACATGCAGTGTTGGGTTTTTTGTTCCTGTGTTAGTTTGCTGAGGATAATGGCTTCCAGCTTCATCCATGTCCCTGAAAAGGACATGATCTCATTTCTTTTTATGGCTGCATAGTATTGCATGGTGCATATGTGCCACATTTTCTTTATCCAGTCTATCACTGATGGGCATTTGGGTTGGTTCCATGTCTTTGCTATTGTGAATAGTGCTGCAGTAAACATGTGTGCATGTGTCTTTACAGTAGAATGATTTATAATCCTTTGGGTATAGAGCCAGTAATGGGATTGCTGGGTCAAATGGTGTTTCTGGTTCTAGATCCTTGAGGAATTGCCACACTGTCTTCCACAATGGTTGAACTAATTTACATACATTCCCACCAACAGTGTAAAAGCATTCCTATTTCTCCACAGCCTCACCAGCATCTATTGTTTTCTGACTTTTTAATAATCACCATTCTGACTGGTGTGAGATGGTGTCTTATTGTGGTTTAGATTTGCATTTCTCTGATGATCAGTGAATTTGAGTTTTTTTCATATGTTTGTTGGGAACTTAAATGTCTTCTTTTGAAAAGTGTCTGTTCATATTCTTTGCTCACTTTTTGATGGGGTTGTTTTTTTCTTACAAATATGTTTAAAGTCCTTGTAAATTCGGGATATTAGACCTTTGTCAGATGGGTAGATTGCAAAAATTTTCTCCCTTTCTGTAGGTTGCCTGTTCACTCTGGTGATAGTTTCTTTTGCTGTGCAGAAGCTCTTTAGTTTAATTAGATCCCATTTGTCAATTTTGGCTTTTGTTGCAATTGCTTTTGGCATTTTTGTCATGAAGTCTTTGCCCATGCCTATGTCCTGAATGGTATTGCCTAGGTTTTCTTCTAGGGTTTTTAGGATTTGGGGTTTTACATTTAAGTCTTCAGTCCATCTTGAGTTAATTTTGTATAAGGTGTAAAGAAGGGGTCCAGTTTCAGTTTTCTGCATATAGCTAGCCAATTCTCCCAGGACAATTTACTGAATAGGAGATCCTTTCCCCATTGCTTGTTTTTGTCAGGTTTGTCAAAGAGCAGATGCTTGTAAATGTGTGGTGTTATTTCTGAAGTCTCTGTTCAGTTCCATTAGTCTATATGTCTGTCTGGTACCAGTAACATGCTGTTTTGGTTACTGTAGCCTTGTAATATAGTTTGAAGTCAGATAGCGTGATGCCTCCACCTTTGTTCTTTTTGCTGAGGATTGTCTTGGCTATACGGGGTCTTCTTTGATTCATATGAAATTTAAAATAGTTATTTATAATTCTGTGAAGAATGTCAATAGTAGTTTGATGGGAATAGTATTGAATCTATAAATTACTTTGGGCAGTATGGCCATTTTCATGATATTGATTCTTTCTATCTATGAGGATGAAATGTTTTTCCATTTGTTGATGTCCTCTCTTATTTCCTTGAGCAATGGTTTGTAGTCCTCCTTGAAGAGGTCCTTCATGTCCCTTGTAAGTTGTATTCCTAAGCTTATATTATCTTTGTAGTAATTGTGAGTGGGAGTTCATTCATGATTTGGCTCTCTCCTTACCTATTGTTGGTGTAAAGGAATTCTTGTGATTTTTGCACATTGATTTTGTATCCTGAGACTTTGCTGAAGTTGCTTATCAGTTCAAGATGTTTTGGGGCTGAGACGATGGGGTTTTCTAAATATAAAATCCTGTCATCTGCAAACAGAGACAACTGGACTTCTGACCTGAGGAGCTTTAAGTGACCAGATCATAGCCATTGTTTGAAGTAAAGGGTAACCCATATTCTTGACAGATATGGTAAGACCAATGCTTCCCATGGTCATCACCCATTGCAAATCCTGCTGAGGTCTATAAAAAGTAGTCATCACAGCAGTGCTGGTATAAGGGGTGAGTTCAAGGGATTTGAAGCAGTGGGCTCAATGTATCTGATACAGTGATATATAATCTACATAGAGAAGCTAATTATCCACACCATGTCTTCTTTTCTTCCCCATTTCTTATCACATACACCCTGGAATCAGAACTATTTATTTAAATAACACATGCATTATATCTGAATTATTTGGTTGCACATGCTATATAAAGCAATACATTATTTTTATTAGAATGGCAATGATCAAATACTTGATAAAAATTTTTCTTTTATGGAAATTTCCCCTGAGGGGGGAATATCACAATTTTCATAGAAGGATTTAGAAGTTGCATTATATAATAAGAAATGAGTACTACAGATCCTTAGCAAATATGACTTTATTCTTCCACTTTTAACAAAATAAATGCCTTGGAAAAAATCACTCAGTTTGATCATGATTGAAGTTCCTATTGGAACGATATATTTGGCATTTGTTAATTATTTTTCAGTGGGGCTGAGTGATATGGTTTAACTATGTCCCCACCGAAATCTCACCTTAAATTGTAATAATCCCCACATGTCAAGGGCAGGGCCAGATGGAGATAATTGAATCATGGGGTGGCTTCCACCATACTGTTCTTGTGATAGTGAATAAGTCTCACGAGATCTGATGGTTTTATACATAAGAGTTCCCCTGCACAATCTCTCTTGCCTGCCACCATGTAAGATGTGCCTTTATTTTTCCTTCATCTTCTACCATGATTGTGAGGCCTCCCCAGCCATGTGGAACTGGGAGTCCATTAAACTATTTCCTTTATAAATTACCCAGTCTCACACATCTTTATTAGCAGCATGAGAACAGACTAATAATACCCTGAGCGTGAGTAGAAGAGAGTCTCAAACTGAAGTGAAGAAAAAGGGAAGGGGCTGATACAGGGAGAGGAGCAGTCCCTCAGCAGCACCATCAAATCCATTTGCTTTGCCTCTGGCCCCTGAGGAAAGACAATGCCAGACAACTGTAGAAGTGGGCCAGCACCTTCTGAAACGATCTTGTTCCCCAAATAACTACAACAGATATTAAATAGTAGATAAGCTAACAAGTAAAAGCAGAAGTAAAAAAAATTGTTCTGTGAAAATATAGGTACTATATATACATATAGATATAGTATATACATATGTGTGTGTGTACTTAAACCACAATGCTGTAAGAAATCATAAATTTATCTGAAAATACTGGGTAAGGAGATAGTATCCATAAAAAATACTATTTGCATAGAATTTAAATATTCAGTGAGCTTTCATTGACTAACTTCCAGACACCAGGCACTGTGCTATCATGTAGGAATGTAGCAAAAATGATATAGTTCTTATGTGCACTAAAGTAAACGTTATCCAGAATTATGTAGTCTTTCTTGTTTTCTTAAATTGGAAGACAAACAGTATAGGTTTCTCCTATGGGCCCAGGTATATCATTATCAAGTTCAACTATTCTGGCAGGTGGTAATAACTTGTTTTTCTTCTCATGCTGTCTGCCATAAATAGGATCAATAAAGTCAGAATAAAGATCACAAAAACTTTCATTATAGTGCGAGTAGTTTAATGCAGCAGTTTCTATGTGCCTAGATTAGTGGCAGATACTTTAAGATTCTGGAATATTTGAAAATATTATTACTTCTCTGGTTCTTGATTGTGTAAGGAATGCTGAAGTTATTGACTCCTTAATCTCTACTGAAGGGGCTTACTTTGAAGACTAGCAATTTCATTATTTGAATCTGAGAGGACTTTAACAGAATCTCAAGCAATGTAAGTCACATTTAGCAATCATAGCAATAGTCTGATATTTCTGAAACCTGTCCTATTATAAAACAAGCCTACATTTATATAATCCTCATATCTCAAAAGAAGTTGGAGAAAGCCACTGCCCGGGAAGTTCCTTATCCTAAACCTAGATCGGATGCTAATATCTTGTTGCTGTTTCTGTTTTAACAATAGACTCTCAAGGATGCTAATATTTTGTTGCTGTTTCAGTTTGAAAGAAGACTCTCAACTTGTACTCATCGATGAGTGTTCTCTATTTCCTAATGGGATTAGCTATATTTAAATCTTCTTTTAAGTCTGACAGAAGAGCTCTGAAATCACCAATAATGTCTTCATTACTACACTGATACTTAAATAATGGTATATAAGAAGTTATAAAGGCTTAGCAAAGACATTCAGATTATTATGGCCTTTTGATATATGCACCATAAACTATTAAGATCTTAGAGTGCTTGGCCAAAGTAAAACTTGAATATCCCATCAAATTCCTCATTTTTATGAGAAAATTTATACTCAGAAAATTTAAGTGGCAAATAATCCAAGTCATACAGACTGTAAGTTACAGAACCAAGGCACAAAAGGAGTTCTGACTCTTGATCTAAAAGTTTTCCCACTGTGTCCTTCTATGGCCTTCAATTTTGGGCGATGTATTTTGTTTGTTTTTTATTTGAGTTATATACGAGTTTAAACACAATTCTTTCTGTTATGGGAAACAGCTTATTTCATTTTCAAATTTTGAAGCTCACATTTTTAATGGTTTATTTTTTCATTAAATTTAAAAGGCTTTATTTAACAATTAAAAATCAGTCCTATTGCCTCATTCACTGAATTAGATAAATTACAGTAAAACTGTAATTTAGTATAAAAGCTGTAAATTAGTATAAAAACATAGCTATCTTTTTATTATTTAAATCATAGAACGACTTTACTTAAAATGACTAAAGTTTGCATTTAGAATTAACGCTTTTTAATTTAAAAGTCTGATTTTTCATTTAACTGTGATTTGTTTAGCTAAAAACAAATGGAGAATTTGAATTTCTTTACTCCATTTTTCTTTCCTCAACACACACACACACATACACACATACAGATATAAATAAGAAAAATTTACTTCCAAGAGTCATTTCCTTAGTGAATCACATCCCTCACTTTTCTCCACACTATCCTTCAATGATAAGAATGAGATTTGCCTTCTTTCTCCATGGTATCAGTAGAAACAATTCAACACAATGTTTAAACAAGTGTAGGGACCCTGTAGTCAGAATTCCTGTGTTCAAATCCTGGCTCTGCCTTTTTCTAGGTGAGCACTCTTGGTCAAGTTAACTATTAAATAATTGCTCTGAGCAGATGGCAGTGACAGTGAATAACTCTCTCTCCAGGCCAGGAGAAGAAAAATGACAGTGCAAGACAGAGGATAGGACAGTCAAGAGACAAAAAGAAACACAAGTGTAAGGGCACAGAAATGAAGAGAAGAATGTTTCCATGAGGAGTCAGCCATCAATGACAATGCCTACTAAAGTCCTAGAGAATGAGAACGTAGTGAAAGCCCAGGGTAGGTATCAATGACATTCTTGAAGGTGAGACAGCAGTGATAACATTCTGACTTGAGGGGCTAAGGTGTAAGTGGTTAAGAAGCAGGAGTTTCTCTAGATTGGACTGGGAAACAGGACTAGCATGTAGCACGTGTCTACCTGCCCTTGAATCTAAGATCGAGGAGACCACTGCAGATGAATAGAGAAGATGTAGCCAGTGGGAAAAAGAGAGGAGGTAAATCTTGAAAACCATTAAATGATCTGAGGACAAGTGTGGAATCACATGGTTCTGGGGAGGAACTGTAAGGAAAAGTCCTTCTCTTGTCTTTCTTGCAACCTCCTATTCATCCTATAAGACTCAGCATAAAACCACTCACAAATAAAGTCTTTCCGAACTGTCCTAAATCAGCTTCTCCAATTTATTTTTCTAAGGTCTCGGAGTACTTTGTTTTATACTCTTTTATAACATTTAACAAATTATATATAGTATTTTCTTAGTTAACATGCCTGCCTCATATATTACATAGCAAATTCCCCAGAGCTAGAGTTTATGACTTTTTTACTTTTTTCTTCCTAGGGCAGGGCATAGTGTTAGATACTACTACCACATTAGTGGGTGTTCATAAAATAATTAATTAGCAATAAGAAAGGGGCTGGGTGTGGTGGCTTGTACCTGTAATCCCAGCACTTTGGGAGGCCAAGGTTCAGGAGTAAGAGACCAGCCTGGCCAACATGGTGAAACCCTGTCTCTACTAAAAATACAAAAATTAGCCAAGCATGGTGCTGCATGCCTGTAATCCCAGCTACTGAGGCAGGAGGATCGCTTGAACCCGGGAGGCGGAGGTTTCAGTGAGCCAAGATTGTGTCATTGCACTCCAGCCTAGGCGATAAGCAAAACTCCATCTCAAAAAAAAAAAAAAAAAAAAAAAAAAAAAAAAAAACAGAAAGAAAGAAAAGGAAATGAGAGGGAGAAGGTTAGAGATGGAAATGGAGACTAAGGAGATGGAGCAACATAAGCAACCTCTATAGCATCTGAGCAAGATGAACTGGATGCTAAGCCTCTTCGTGCAGACTCATTAAATTGAGGAAGCTGAGCTTCTAGCATGCCTGTTGGATTTTGTAGGCTTTCTCTCCTTCTTAGAGTTCTCTATAACCTAATAGTAACCCTGAATAAAATACAAGTAGAGTTGTTTAGGTTTAGTCATAAAATACAGGGAAATTTGATATTCTGTGGAGTGCAGGTCATAGAATCCCAAGAATGGACATTGAAGTCACCAAGAAATATGGCAGTCACAGAGATGTAGAGACCAAGAGTTCTGGTTTAGTGACTGGCACTGCAATAGTATGGATTTTTTTTTTTCTTTGAAACAGTGCCTTGGAGCCAATGTACGTTATAGAGGGATTTGGGAAGGATCAAATAAAAGACAAAAATGGGCTGGGTATGGGGAAAGGAGAGAATAGAAATGAAATAATAAATGTAGATATACTCTGGCTTTCAGAAACTTTTTGGAGGACTTATCAAGTAAAAGAACTACAAGCTGTTGTAATTTCAACGAGAAATTGAAACTTTGTCTTTTTAAAAAAATCCTAATTTGCTTCCTCCCCTTGAGACTTGGACAGGTGAACAAACCCATTGGGGGCTATAATGAATAACATCTCATACAGAAATTATATGCAGGGAAAGATCATGACACAATCTTAGCATACAGAATATCTGTTTTTAAGTCCACACTCTCTCTACCATCTTCATTTGCTGTGTGCTGATAATGAGACAGTGGTCCCTAAGGGAAATAATGTAGTTTACTCAGGGCGTTCATTCAAGCTCTAAAAAAAAAAATCCAAACAGACAGAGAACATATGAGGTTAATAGTCAAGTGTTAATGAGGACTTAGGTATTGTGAAGCTTATATTGTACTAATTAAAAATAATTGCATGGTCCTAGAATTAGAGAGCTTTCACTGAGGAGGGTCTCAAGGTCATTGCCGCCTCTCTGGATTTCCAACTTGGCTGTGCACAAACCTCGTGGTTACTTTAACAGGAATAATTAGGTTCTGGGCAAACACATTCCTCCAACCAAATTCACTAGAGTCTGGTTGAGATTAAAAAAAAATAATAAAGTCAGTTTCATGGTTTCTAATGAGAAATACCTCTTTCCAATATAGAAACTTATTTCTGAAAGCCAGATTAGGATCAGAAGATGGTTTCATGGTTAAAAAAGGAACAGAATGAGGAGGGCCCCAGAGACCATCCTACACTGAACAATACCAACCCAGATAAGCTCCATATAAACTATATTGCTGCTATGCCTACATTTTACATGAAAAGGTTTCTTTATTCATTCAAGGGTAGAAATTCCCAGAAAAACCAGTACCTCTTTTAAGCATCTTACAACCTGGTCCCTACAGCAAGTATGTACGAGTATGTAGTAAGCTTGTGATCGCCTCCAATATAAAAGAGCAGAAAGGTGAGGACATTCTTAAGCGATTGATTGATAAGAAAAATGTTATATTACAGCATTTGTTATCAAAATTAGATTTAAAATTATTTCATGCTTTTTCCCAGTTTCATATCAAATCATTAAAAGTGAATATTTTCCCTCTTCTGTACAATCAGGAAGACTGCTTATGATGTTCCAAAGATAACCTTTATGTATGTGCTCAGCTTTAACTTGTGAGTAAGTTTCTCACATGGGTTAATACTTGCCCACTTCTAGTGATCCTCATTCTTTCAAGGTCACAACAGGAAGAATGTATATTTCAAGTTTGTTTCTCTCAAAGCACCAGGAGTAGAGGGGGATGGAAAGACCCTTCCTCAGTTCATCAGCATCATGGAACTGTACCTCTTCTCCTAGGGAATAGGACCTCCTTCGTGTTTCTCCCCCTACCCTATCCATTCTTTAATTGATGCTTTATTTGCCAGCAATTCATGCCTATTACTTATTTTTATTTTTATTTATTTATTTATTTATTTATTTATTTATTTATTTATTATTATTATACTTTAAGTTCTAGGGTACATGTGCATGACGTGCAGGTTTGTTACATATGTATACTTGTGCCATGTTGGTGTGCTGCACCCATCAACTCGTCAGCACCCATCAACTTGTCATTTACATCAGGTATTGCTTTTCTCTCTCTGCCAGCGTTTTGGCAATCCTGTATAGGCCTGCGGCCACATCTGCATGTAAGCAGAGAACAGAGGCTTTAACAGAATTTCGCTCTCACACCCTCTGCTTGGGCCATGGTGTTTCATGTTCTACAGGTAGACATAACCTTCAAGGCTGTGTGGACCTTTAATGTCAGTATGAAAATTTGACTTCATTCTTCCATCTTCCTTTATTATTCTGCTTAATATACCTTGTGTTCATCCACAACACTGGAAGCACATTAGTTGCTTAATAAAAGTTATTCTTTAAATAGAGCCATTATTTTTATATAGTTGTGATATTATTTCCATGCACTATTTATATAAAATCATATTATTTTATATAGTTTTTATATAGTTGTGATAAAAATAATGCTCCCCACCAGAGGTTCATGTCCTAATTCATGGAACCAGTGAATATGTAACTTTATATGGCAAAGGGACTTTGTACTTTTAAGAGCCTTGATTTGAGGAGATTATCCTGGATTATCTGGGTGGCTTTGTGTAATGACAGGGCTCCTTAAAATAGTCAGAGAAAGAGACTATGAAAGCAGAGAGTTGGTGTGATGTAGCAAGAGGAAAATTCCACTTAATTCCTAGCTTTGAAGACGGGGACAGGGATGATGAGCCCAGGAATGTGTGTGGCCTCTACAACCTGGAAAGGCAAGAATATAGATTCCCTGCTAGAATTTTCAGGAGAAACACAGTGCTACCAACACTTGGAATTTAGCCCAGTGAACCCCATTTCAAACTTCTAACCAGAACTGCATCATTATTATGAACAGTATCATCATCTGTAGAATGGTAAGATAAATTGGTGTTATTTTAAGTCACTAAGTGTCTGTCATTCATTATAGCAGCAAGAAGAAACTCATACAATAGTACTCATCATTTTCCTTGATAGGTAGTATGCAGACAACATTCATTGTTTAATGAAAATGAAAAAGATATTTAGGGGCCGGGCACAGTGGCTCACACCTGTAATCCCAGCACTTTGGGAGGCCAAGGCAGACGGAGGTCAGGAGTTTGAGACCAGCTTGGCCAACGTGGTAAAACCCCATTTCTACTGAAAATACAAAAATTAACCAGACATGTTGGCAGGCGCCTGTAATCCCAGCTACTTGGGAAGCTGAGACAGGAGAATCACTGGAACCCGGGAGGCAGAGTTTGCAGTGAGCCAAGATTGCACCACTGTACTCCAGCCTGGGCAACAGAGCCAGACTCCATCTTAAAAGAAAAACATTAAAAAAAGATATTTAGGACTTGTCACTGTCTGAATTTTTGCACGCTATGAAATTCAATCTGATATTTATGTTCGGTAGTAATATTTCTAAATAGCTGAGATTTACTTATGAATATATAGCATGAGAACTTTTACTTGGGACTTGGAGTTGCAACAGAGAAAAATTACTTTACCAATAAATCAATAGGCTTGATGAGTCTATTTATTTTGCCATCAACCCAATTACCTTTCTATTCTTCAGCAGGCTACTGGCAAAACTCAATGATCGATGATGACTCAGGCCCTTCTCTTTCTTCAGTGGCTGCTGCCTTAGCTCTTGTGTTCTGTCATCTCCTAGGGCTTAATGTGCAAAAATTGTGCAACCCAGCTAGGATTCCACTGGGTGCAGAGCTAACTGGCTGAGGCGTGCAGGGTAAATACTGTCATGAGCTCATTATCTGCATAAAAAATTAAATATACTCAATAACTTCTAGTTTTTGAAGTATCTGATTTTATTTAATCTGCACAATAACTTGGTGAAGAAGGTATTACTATTAGGTTGGTAAGAAAGTATTTGCAGTTTTTGCCATTACTTTTCATGGCAAAGCCGCAATTACTTTTGCACCAACTTAATACCTCAATTTTACAGTTGAAAAAACCATGTTAGGAAGAGTATCCAGGCAGTAAATGACAGAAAGGAGATATGAACTAAAATTTATTAATTCTTTATTCAGACGATAAAACTAATGTGATTTTGCTGTGTCACAGCTATTCTTGTCATTTTACTCCAGTGTCAAAATTCTAGATACATATTTTTAAATGTATTTTAAAGACAAAATAACATATGCACATTATAAAGTGATGCGGGAAATTAAAACATTAAAAAATCTATAAAAAGTTTTAAATCACCCACAATATTACTGCTGAAAAATAACTCTTACTATTTTGATGTATTTATAAACATTTTTCTGTGTATTTATATATTTCTTTTGACATTGTTTTGCATCCCATTCCATTTTATCATATTTCCAGTGAAGTGAGTTGGCATTCTAACCTTATCATACATACAATTTTACTGTATTGTCTTTCAGTAACCTACTTTTGCTGGATATTTAAATATAAATAAAAATTTGTCTACCTTGAATTTACCTTTTTTCAGGATGAAATCTATTTTTCTCCAAATGCAGTCTGAAGACAGTGGTGCCAGCATCATTTGGGAGCTTGTTATAACTACAAATTCTCTACTGAGTCCAAGTCTTTGGGGTGAAATCCAGGAATTTCTGTTTTAACAAGCTCTCCAGGTGTTTCATACATGCGAAACTTTGGACTGAAGTGTTTGGTTTTCCGTATGTATTGATGAGGCAAAGCAGCTTAGGCCTATTGCAGGCTAAAGGCAAGCCCAATAACTGTTACACTTTGAAGAAAAATAGATCCTTCCTTCCTTCCTTCCTTCCTTCCTTCCTTCCTTCTTTCCTCTCTCTCTCTCTTTTTTTGAGATGGAGTCTTACTCTGTCACCCAGGCTGGAGTGCAGTGGCACGATCTTGTCTCACTGCATCCTCTGCCTCCCGGATTCAAGCGATTCTCCTGCCTCAGCCTCCTAAGTAGCTGAGACTACAGGCGCCTGCCACCATGCCTAACTAATTTTTGTATTTTTAGAAGAAACCAGGTTTCACCATGTTGGCCAGAATGCTCTCGATCTCTTGACCTTCAGCCTGCGTTGGCCTCCCAAAAGTGCTGGGATTACAGGCATGAACCACTGCGCCAGGCCTAATATTTTTTAAAAATGTATCTAGAGATGGGGTCTCACAATGTTGCCCAGGCTGGTCTCAAACTCTTGGCTTCAAGCAATCGTCCCACCTAAGTCTCCCAAAGTGTTGGGATTACAGGCGTGACCACCTTGCCCAGCCTAATTGTTAACTCTGACTGAGAACTTTTGTAGATTGAGAGAGCAGCTGGAGTATATTGTAGACAAAGGCCACCCCAGAAAGGGTGAGTGTGAGGTAAGCAAGCTCCCGTGGCGAATTTGCCTGACCAGACCACAATGTTCAAGCTGGCAAGCAGTTGAAGCCGAGAAAGACCTGTTAGGATAACGAAAGTTCTTGTACACGTAGATGAAGATCTGCGATATAATTTATAGATATTGAAGAAACATTACACATTATTTAACATAAAAGTGATGTTTCATAACTAGACCAACATTGGTTAAAAGCACACTTTAGTGAGAAATTAAGACATATTTGGGTAGAACAGCCAGTTAATAAGTGACTGTTGGAAAGAAGATACCAGATGAAGGAAAATGATAAGAAGTTTTGGCAGAAGGAAAAGACAATGATTAATTACTAAATATTATAATGGAAAAGAAGGGGAATGGTTTCAATGGCAGATTGGCCAAAGGGATTAAAAGGAAAACTAGAATTTGAACCTGACATCCTGGTTTCTCTTGAGCTGTACATAACAATTTTGATAATCTGGAGAGAGGTATAAAAAATTAATAAAACAGTTTTTTGCAAAGATTGTGAGTTTAGGTTACTCTTAACGCCTCTTTATTCCTAACCACCTACATCCAGTTGGTTTCTATGTCTTGCGGATCTTAAAAAAAATAATAATAATAATTGAGGCTGGACACAGTGGCCCACGCCTATAATCCCAGCACTTTGGGAGGTCGAGGCGCGGATCACCTGAGGTCAGGAGTTCGAGACCAGCCTGACCAACATGGAGAAACCCCGTCTCTACTAAAAATACAAAATTAGCTGGGCATGGTGGCAGATGCCTGTAATCCCAGCTACTCGGGAGGCTGAGGCAGGAGAATCGCTTGAATCTGAAGGGCAGAGGTTGTGGTTAGCCAAGATCGCGCCATTGAACTCCAGCCTGGGTGACAAGAACGAAAGTGTCTCAAAAAAAAACCAAAAAAACACACACAAAAAAACAAAAAACCTTTGAAACATTTGAATCAGTTCATCAGTTCTATTTATTCTCTTCTTTGTCATATTGCTTTAGTTTAAGTACTGGTAATCTTTCAACTGGCAGCCTATAGTTGAAACAGCCTAAATATTCTTTCTACCTTTTGAATTACTTCCCTAAAACCTGTTGCTTTGCTACACAGAGTTTTCATTCTGTTTAAGTTGATACAAAACCTGTATTGACTTACGCCATCTTTTTGCTAACAGTTTAAAAATACTTTTCCTCTGCTTTTTATTGTACTGTTTTACTTGCTATGACATTCTGAATTAGAGCAGCCATGTAGTTTATCATCTGAATGAGGCCCTTGGGACATTGGAAAGTGGGCATATTCATAATTACACTGGGACAAAAGATGTCTGGGCTTTGCTTAGCTTTCTAGCCCCATCCTCTTCTAAGAGCAGTTTACGAATGAGCAATACCAAAATAGTTAGTGAACAAACACTGTTCCGAAGGTCTTCTATCCGTGTTGTTCACAGCTGTATCTGCAATGCCTAACGCACTGCTCAATGCACCATAGCTCCTCAATAACTATGTGCAAAAGAGGAAACGAGGGAGGGAGGCATGGAAGAAGAAATGAACAGATCAAAGAATTTTAGAAAGCTTGAATCTAGTATGCTGTTGTTGAAATGACATAGAGTTGAAGGTCTAACATCCTTGGAGAGAGGAAGCCATGGAAAGCCAAAGGAGACGCAGAGAACTTGGTGTAGAGGAAGGTTAAAAAAGAGAAGTCCCAGAATCAGACCACCCATGAAACTGACTTTCTGATCTCAACCAGGCTCTAGTGAATTTGACTGGAGAAACAAGTTTTTCCAGAGCCGAATTATTCCTGTTAGAGTAACTACTGAGGTTTGTGCACAGCCAGGCTAGAAATCCAGGGAGATGGCAATGACCTTGAGACCCTCCTCAGTGAAAGCTCTCTAATTCTAGGACCATGCAATTATTTGTAATTAGTGCAATATAAGCTTTACAATGTCTTGTAATTTATTTTGTACTATTTTGTAATTTAACACACAGCAACCCCTAAGAGTGTAATTCAAGTGAAACTTACCCAAGACTTCCCTGCTTTTGTATCAGGTAGACATGTTTTTACCAAAAACATCTCTTAGTTTTGTGAAGAGAACTTTCAATTCTTCATTAATTCCTGGGGGGAGCTGTTTATAAAACGTTTTCTCAGTAGCATTTTAGATGTTCTAACTACAAAGGCGATACGTAAATGTCCGTTTTTTGCTTCTGAAAACAGGTGCGGTCTCAGTGAGAAAAAGAAAATCTGTCATGAGCACTGAAATAAAAAGGGAAGTAATGAATAAAAACATAATTTAATTACCTGAATGTCAGCTTTCTACACAAACTAGATTTGATGTAATTAAAGCACCTGGAACAAATAAAATGAATCAATGAAATCTCTCGCCTTTTTTTTTTGAGATAAAGTAAGATTCAAAATTACATACTATTTATGGACAATTTGTACTAACTATGCAAAAAATAAGTGTGTGTGTGAGCGTACATGTGTATGTGCGCAAGAGAGAGGCAGAGACAGCGAAGGATAATTTTTTCTGGCCTCTGAGTTGATAACCAACAAAGCAGCCAATATAAATTTTTTATAGTAAGGGGATAATATCTATAAATAAGTATAAATTAAATATTGTTTTCAATGATCATGAGCCCCAGTAAAATAAACATTACACTTGTTTCATGATTGATTGTTTTAGTATTTTCCCCAGCACACAGTCATACCGGGAGCCTGATGTCTTTGTTAGGTCAGGAATACTTACAGAGAAAGAAACAAATTATGAATTTAAATTTAGAGGCAAAGAATGCTCATTCCAGGAAGAACTACTCCTAACTAGTGGTTTGCTGGCATTGCCTGTGCCACTGCGGCATTTATCTGGGGAGCCATTTGTTCTGCGCTGTGCTCATGTAGGATATTTTGTTTGTTCTAGCTATCTACGAGCCTTCCTGTGAAGCATACAAACACCTAGGCCAGACATCAAATTACTACTGGATAGATCCTGATGGCAGTGGACCTCTGGGGCCTCTGAAAGTTTACTGCAACATGACAGGTAACTGTGTCATATTTATGTTTTATGACGATGCTTTTCTATATGTTGTGAATAAGCAGTTCCACCAGTGGTTTGTTTCTTTGGTGCTGTGTTTTTATGACAGCCTCTAATCAGCAAAATATTGCTGGATTTCTTAGATAAGATGATGAAATGTATTATTAATGCAATAAAACATTTTGACACTGTGCTTTTCAAAAAGTTTTCCTTTGACGTGAACAATTAAAAATCATTTTTTTAAATCAGCATGTAGGGGGAAAAACCAGAAAGTGAAATTGCAAGGTTAAGCCCAAAGAAAGAATTAGTAACCTAGACTAGGGAAATTTAGTATCACTGCTCCAATATCCTCACCGTGCATTCTAGAGGAAGCTTTTAGATCATTCCAGACCTTCCTCGATTCTCCATAATTATAGAGGAAATCTTTCTAAGTACTGAAATCCCATTCTGATAATAGCAAAAATTACCTGAAGCTTTTATGAAATATATTTTGGCTTTTCTTCTTGGGAAGAGGACCTAGTTTTTCTCCACTACCATGTGAAATGAGAGTATGGGTTCTTGTCAACTCCCACAACAATGTGTAAAATGTGCAGATCTCTAAGATAAGAACAGATTTTCCATCAGACACTTGGCAACATCTTACACTTCAAAAATCCCCAGGAAGGTGTGAGGTATGCATTGTTTACTGGCTCCAGCAAAAGACCAGCATTTGATGTGAACTCCTGGGTATAAGATGATAAGGGTAATGAAAATAAGATGCTACTGATGGTAATTAGTGAGTGTGACTGTTTACCATCTGTCAAGTACCGTGACAAATCCTTTAGACAGACAGACACTTGAGTTTACATCCTGGCTTCATTAGTCACCACATGTGTAATATTGGGCACTTTAGTAACTTTGCTAAATTCAATACGCCTCAGAATCTTTATCTGTAAATGAATTAATGAGAATACTCACCTCATAGCATTATCATATGAATCCAATAAGACAATCTGCATATGGTTCTTAACTTATTGTCTAATACATGGTAAACCTTCAATAAAAGTTACTGGATGAAGAAATTTAAAGGCTTTGGGAGTTAAATAACTTGCTCATATTAGGCTGGATGTGGTGGCTCACGCCTGTAATCCCAGCACCTTGGGAGGCTGAGGTAGGCAGATCACGAGGTCAAGAGATCGAGATCATTCTGGCCAACATGATGAAACCTGTCTCTACTAAAAATCCAAAAATTAGCTGGGCTTGGTGGCACACACATGTAGTCCCAGCTACTCGGGAGACTGAGGCAGGAGAATCACTTGATCCCTGGAGGCAGAGGTGGTAGTGAGCCGAGATCATGCCACTGCACTCCAGCCTGGTGACAGAGCAAGACTCCATCTCAATAAATAAAAAATAAATAAATAAATAAATAAAATATATCTTGCCCATATTATTCAGGCAAGATTCAAATTGAATTATTTGCAGCCCATGGATCTTACTTCTGGCTGTAGTTCAGAACCATTTATAGAGTTTTATTTTGTTTTTGGTTTTGTTTTCTATACAAACTTTTTGGCACCATCCCTGCAGACTCTGATTCATTATGTCTGAAGTGGAAATCAGATTGTGCAACTATAACCGAAAACCAGGAATGGCACTCTAGGCAAGCAGATACCAGCGGGGAACTCTCAGCAGTATCAGGAAGCCAGGCATGGTACAGAATGGAAGGGAAAATGGTGAGGACATCAGTGTAGCACGGAAGACATGTGGAGAAGACAATAAAATGGGAGCTGTCCAGTCTGGGCAACATAGTGAGACCACACCTCTATTTAGAAAAAGTCCCAGCTCCTTGGGAGGTTCAGGCGGAAGGATCCCTTGAGCACCGGAGGTTCGAGGCTGCAGTGAGTCATGAGCAAACACTGTACCCCAGTCTAAATTTCTAAATTTCCCTATATTTCTAAATTTCCTCTAGAAATTTGGAAGATGCTATCTCTCAGTTTAATTTCTTTTCTATTTTGAAAAAGAACTTTAATCATGCCTCAGAGAAGGAACACACTTACCAGAGAGATTAATCTAAGAGTTCACTGACAGCTGGACTTGTCAATGCACTCGAATTCTTTTTTGTATACCTTCATTTTTATCTTATTAGCACTAAAATAGTAACCTATGATGACTTGACTTAATATATAAGAATCTTGATTCTGGTTTCTCCTAATATATGAAAATATATAATACAATTAAAGTCTGTTCTTAAACTCAAGGAACATCAGGGTATCCTCAGTTGGACTGGACAATTAAGAATTTATTTTAGTTATTTTCTTAAATTCATCTCAAAGGAAAATTAGAAAAAGAAACAAAACTGTAATGTACACAGTTCTCATATCAAGGACACACACAACACACAGGACTAGTCTACTCTCAGGAGAGCTTCTCCTGTGCATTGAATCCTTTGCTCAGAAACATATGTCTTATCTTCATCAATGTCTCCCTTAAACAGCATGACTGCAATTTAACTCAGCACTTCAGATGCCATCTGAGCTGTAAGGAACAGAGTACAACTTTTTGCAATTAGAATATTTTTCTTCTATTCATTCAAGATAGTTACGAACATCAGTGTGTTCAAGGACCCTTGAAGAATCTTCCCTTGCAGGCCAACAGGCACCTTTCAGTTCTTTGCCACTGAAAAACCCTTCCTTTTCCTGGAAGGAATGTGGATTTAACATCATTAGGGGAGCATGATGCCACAACGCTTGGCTTGGGCTATTCCATTTCCAAGGGATACATGTTAAAGAAGAGGAGGGAGTGACAGCATGAGGTAGTCTATAAAGTCTTGGTATACAACTCAATGTCATGAAAAATTATAAGTGCTCCCCTAAACCTGAAGTATAAAAGGAGGCAAGCACTCAAAAAGGTGAAGAGAGAAATTAGCCCTATAAATCAATCCCCCAGGGCACAAGAGAGATTGGCTCATTCCAAAGAACTGAAATCCCAGTGGCTAGAACATAGTGAGCCTAAGAGAGGGGCTCAAAATAAAGCAGGGGAAAGGCGGGTGGGGGCAGGCCAGAGCAGACCAGCCGTAAGGAATGTAGGGCAAGAAAAAGTTGCACTTTTTTTAAAATTTATTTTTCAATTGCAGTGGGTGGTCGTCTATGGAAAGATTTTAAGCAAGATAATAAGATCTTGATTGCATTCATACATCTACCACTTGGGCTACTATAAGAGACAGCATGAAAACATTGGGACCAGCTCTGACGCTGTTATTGTGAAAGTCCAATGAAGAGATGATGCTGCCTTGAACTAGGGTAGTGATGGTTTACAGTGATGAGAAACTGATACATTTTGAGATCTGTTTTGAAGGTAGAATTGACAGGATTGGTAAAAGTTTGGATGAGAATGTTTAAAGAGAGACAGTTATCAATACTAACTTCTCAACATATGGACTGAGTAACTGGATGAATTATAGTGCCATTTAGGAGAAGTGGACAATTAAGGCTAAAACAGTTTTAAAGGAAGCTCAAGAACTTACTTTTGACCTAATTAAATGTGAAGTGCCATGTGCCATCTAAACTGAGATGCAAATTTTGCAGTTGGATAAGCCCCCAAAGCCTGATTGGGTTAGAGATATAAATGTGCCAATTATTAGCATATTAATATATGAGAATTGATAATATCATTTGGGGGTTGATGTAACAGAGAAACAACATCCCAGGAATGAGCTCTTAGAAACTCAATAGGCAGGACACGGTGGCTCACGCCTGTAATCCCAGCACTTTGGGAGGCTAAGGTGGGTGGATCACTTGAGCCCAGGAGTTCAAGACCAGCCCTGGCAACATGGCAAGACCCTATCTCTACAAAAAAAAAAAAAAAAAAATAGCAAAAACAAAAACTAGCTGGGCATGGTGGTGCAAACCTGTGGTCCCAGCTACTTAGGAGGCTGAGGTGGGAGGATCACTTGAGTCAAGGCTGCAATGAGCCATCATCACACCACGGAATTCCAGCCTGAGTGCCAGAAACCCTGTCAGGAAGAAGGAGGAGGATGAGGAGGAGGGGGAGGGGGAGGAGGAGGAGAAGGAGGAGGAGGAAGAGGAGGGGGAGGAGGGGTAGTGGGAGGGGGAGCGGAAAGGAAGGGCAAGGCGGGGGGCAGGATGAGGAATTAGTCCATTCTCATGCTGCTATAAAGAACTTCCCTGAGTCTGTTCTCACACTGCTATGAAGAACTTCTCTGAGATTGAGTAATTTATAAAGGAAAGAGGTTTAATTTGACTCACAGTTGCTCATGACTGGGGAAATGTCAGGAAATTTACAATCATGGCAGAAGGGGAAACAGACTTCACACGGCGGCAGGAGAGAGCATGTGAAGGCAGAATTGTCAAACACTTAAAAACCATGAGATCTCGTGAGAACTCACTCACTATCATGAGAAGTGCTCAGAGGAAACTGTCCCCATAATCCAATCACCTCTCACCAGGTCCTTCCCTCGACACATGGGGATTGTGGGGATTGCAATTCAAGATGAGATTTGGACAGGGACACAGAGGCAAACCATGTTACTCAATAATTCAATACAGAGAGATTAGGGTTTTAGTGTTAAAATATTTAATAAGTATTTGGAAAAATATACATAATTGAGGGTAAGTAGAGAAAAAGTTCTCATGGAGAGGATTTGCGGGGCAAATAGATCAACTGTATGGAGGTTAAAATGACTGCTTGGATCCTAGAGAATGACAAAAAGACTTGGAGAATGAAAAGCAACTTGGCATCCTTGCACACATATACAATGGATGTGGTGGTGCCACAGACATATGGCAAATAACAGCCACTAGAATGCAGAGAACGTGGTATGGCCAGGAATGATGAACCTTCTAAGGATGCTACACAGACAGTATAGGAGAACCATGGATTGAGCTACATCCTAGGCAATTAAGGGATGTTGTAAATGACAGAGCATTTCAAACACTGCATAGGACACCGACAAAATCTTCTACAAAGCGGCTGACTCATGAGCTGAGTCTTGAAGAACAAGTGGGTGTTATGAGGCTGGGAAATCATATGAGAAGGAAAAATAGGTCAACTTATAAAACGCTTTGTGTAGGATGCAGAGCAGTTGAAACTTTGTTCTGAGGTGAGAGCAAGCGATGGATGTTTTCAAGCAAAAGAGTAATTTAATCAGGCATTGTATATTAAAAACATCACTTTGGCAGCTGTGAAAAATATTTTCCAAAGGAGACCCAGAGATAAGACAGGGAAACAGGTCCAAAAGCCCCTGTAGTAATGCAGGAGTTGAAAATGGAGACTTAAAGTAAGAAGGGATTGATGTGATGGATATTTAAGAAGATGAGTTGGCCAGACTGTTCCTTATGAGATAGAGAAAGTTGAAAATGATAACCCCATGACATGGAACACAGAGAAGCAGAGGAAAACTAGGAAAAGGGTAAGATTCTATGTTGCTTTGGGTCCCTGTAATTCAACGAGGTAAAGTTGTCCTATAGGCAGATGCTACACAAAGTCACCGTAAGACCTTGAACACATTAAAAAAAAAAATGTGGCTGGGCACGGTGACTCATGCCTGTAATCTCAGCACTTTGGGAGGCCAAGGTGGGTGGATCACCTGAAGTCAAGAGTTCGAGACCAGCCTGACCAACATGACAAAACCCCATCTCTTCTAAAAATATAAAAATTAGCTGACTGTGGTGGCACGCACCTGTAGTCCCAGCTATACAGGGGGCTGAGACAGGAGAGTCACTTGAACCTGGGGGGCAGAGGTTGCAGTGAGCCAAGATTGCACCATTGCACTGCAGCCTGGGCAACAGAGCAAGACTCCGTCTCAAAAAATAAATAAATAAATATAAAATAAAAAAACCTTGTCTCGGTTTTCTTGTAAATAAAGTGCAGGAATTGGAATAAGTTAACTTCTACACTGCCTTTCATTCAAAAAAAAAAAAAGGAAAATATTTATATTGTTACCATGAAACATGAAAAAAATCACTGCTTGCAGTCAAATAATTTAGACAGAAACCTCTTATCTCAAACAAGCTTGAATTTACGATTTCTTGGCTAAGTCTGACATAAATTGACTCTCTTCATTTTTTATCATAAGGCAGTAGTTCTACTATGTAATTCTTCTGACTGTCTGCAGCTCAGAGCTACATCTCTCAGAAATTTGGAAATTAGGGGGTGTCCTAAATTATAGAGCATTTCGAGTGCTGCACAGTTGATGACATTGAGGAGAGAAGATTTTTCACTGAATCCTTTGTAGAAAAATATCATCCTGTGAAAGCCAAAGCCTGGTTTCTTTTTTTAGATCTTAGGGCACATGACAAAATGTGGTCATTGTTAGCCTTGCCTTCCTTCTCCATTTTTATGCTCCCTCTGAAAATTTGGTGTTAAAACTTTGTGAATATAAACTATCTTATATTTTCAGTATCAACCTCTTTTAATTGTATATTTTTTTCTAACACTTCAGCTTTTCATTTCCATTTTCTTCAGGTGTTACCAACATCCTCTCTCTAGAAACCCTTACCTTTGTATTTAAAGCTTCGTTCAGTTCTTTCTTCTAGATGATTAATAGTAACAATAGTAAATAATGCTAGATCCAGCCATTATCCTTGGAACTTTACTATCTACCCTTAAACCTAAGATAATATTTTTTTCTTCATCCTCTATCCTCAAATTCATTTTCTCTGTAATTCTCTTTGCATTCATTTTTTCTTAATTTAAGTAAGCATCTGTGCTCTAGTGCGTGAAGTTTAAAGTCCAAATAAAGTACTCCTCTTCCATTCTTCCTAGCCCTGGTTTTGTAGTTTTATCAAAAAGCCATTAAGCTTGTTTACATAATTTGTGCTTTATAAAGCTCCAGGATTTAACTGATCAAATTCTATTATCTTCTATAATAGTAAAAGCTGTTCATGTCTTTTTAATCTAATATATAGAGAGAGCTTGTAACTGAAGTTTCTAAGCCCTTGCCCTCGGTATTAGTATTGTATTTAGTATTATGCTTCTCACAAGTTTTACAAGTACAGTGTGGGAGGAGAAAATGGGTCACTGAGGTGGTGGACTTGGGCTCCAGTGGAAAGTATCATAAACCCACCCACTTCCACCTCCCCATGTCCACAAAGCAAAACAGTTTCTATCCTGTAGTACAGTCATGCACCGCAGAACATTTCAGTCAACAATAGACTGCATCTAGAATGGTGGTCCTATAAGATTACAGGCCAGGCTCGGTGGCTCATGCCTGTAATCCCAGCACTTTGGGAGGCCGAGGCGGGCGGATCACGAGGTCTGGAGATGGAGACCATCCTAGCTAACACAGTGAAACCCCGTCTCTACTAAAAAAAATACAAAAAATTAGCAGGGCAAGGTGGCGGGCGCCTGTAGTCCCAGCTACTCGGGAGGTTGAGGCAGGAGAATGGCGTGAACCTGGGAGGCGGAGCTTGCAGTGAGCCGAGATCGCGCCACTGCACTCCAGCCTGGGCGACAGGGCGAGACTCCGTCTCAAAAAAAAAAAAAAGAACTATTTATGGTACAAGGAAGTCTGGTAAACTGAGGATATATAAAGAGGCAAGGAAAAAAAGATTATAATGGTGTATGTTTACTGTACCTTTTCTATGTGTAGATAGGTTTACATACACAGACACCGTTCTGTTACAATTGTCCACAGTATTCAGTACAGTAACATGTTGTACAGGTTTGTAGCCTAAGAGCAATAGGCTTGACCATACATCCTGGGTGTGTGGTGGGTTATACCACTGAGATTTGTGTAAGTACACACTATCATGTTCACACAATGACCAGATCACCTAATGACACATTTCTCAGAACCTATGCCTGTTGTTAAATGACACATGACTGTACTCTTTTCCTCAGCAGTTTACAGTAATACAAATTCAGTATCCACAGTTTCTGTGTGTCAAGGCACAGGTTACCTGGGTCTCACCATTCCGAGACCAAGGTGTCAGCCAAGGCTTGGATTTTACCGGAGACTTGGGATCTTCTTGGAAGTTTATTCAAGCGTGGATAGATTCATTTCCTTGTGGTTTAAAGACTGACGTCTCATATTCTTACGGGCTGTTGGCCCCAGATTGCTGTCAGCTCCCAGAGGCTGCTCCCAGGTCCCTGTCGTGGGGCTGTGCCTGTCCAGGAGGAGCTCTCTGACTCGCTTTCCAGCACTTACCTGACTTGGTCCTCACTCAGGATAATTACCCATTTGATTAACTCAAACTCACCAGATTGCAACCCTCAATTACACCTGCAAAATCTCTTTATCTTTTCCATATAAAGAAGCCCAATCCTATTAGTGACACCCCATCATATTTCCTGGCCCCACCCCCAGTCTCAGAGAGGTCATTATGCCCTAGTGGACCCACCAGGTGGCTGGAATCTTGAAGACCATTTCAGAATTCTGTTCAGCATGTTTACTTATGTGCCTCTGTAAATTAGTCATAATTCCAACAACCTTTATTTCTACCTTTTGAATAAGAGCAGTGCCACATTTAGATTATAAGATCTTAGGCTTTACTGTTAATAGTCTTATAGTTGTAACATACTGTTTGGTAAAAACTTTGACAATAAAGATAAGCAAAAATAAAAATTGCTTGTCAACCAGAAATGACAATTACTAACACATTAGGCACTGTGTGATAAAGATTTTATATGTTATACAGGTACCTGCATATATAATTGAGGGCAAACTAAATGCCAGGCACATTTTTAAAATATCACATGCATTAACTCGTCCAATAACTCATGACAACCTCACTAGGTGGGTAATACTATTGTTCTCCCATTTTTTGATGATAAAACTAGAGCTCACAGAAATTAAGTACTGGGCCACATGCATAGTAAATAATGAAGCTTGACGTTTTAGCCAGGCTTGTGTGTTCAGAGCTAGTTTGTAGTTACCGTGTATATGTGTATGTGCACACAAGTTCACACATATGTAGGAACAGCACTCCTCATTTTAGATTCTGTAGTATGATTTGCAATATAATTGCCAAAATGAGCATTTTTTATTCAGATCTCTTCATTATCATTAAAACCTTCTTACACAGCTCTGATTCATTAGCTGTGGTTTGGACAGCATTTTTGTTATAAACAATTTACTTCTTAATTATCTAACTAATGCCTTGGGGTTTTTAATCAGAGGACACCTTTTAAATGAAATCAATATATAAACCATTATAGGTAATTAGTAACATTTTTAGTTCTTAATTCAACTGTAAGTATTTTCTCTAATATAATTTTCTAAGAATTTTACATAATTTGTATATTTCCTGTATACCCAGGTTTATCATCCCTTAAGGTTTGAGCCCAGCTTTCAGAATAACTTAAACTCTATCCCCAACATCTAGTTAATTTTTCAATGTAAAGTCTTAAAGTGAATCTAACAAAATCTTCTTTGAATATGCAACAGGATTGAATGGAATTGTACTGGATATCATCTGTAACAACATGATTGTAGTGTCTCATTCTTCCCCTTTCCGAGAGGAAATCATGTAGAAATGGGGACACACAGAGCTCAGAGCTCTCCTATTCTATATTAGGGCTTATTAACATTCATAAATTGGGCACTACCAAGCTTGTAACCCCTTCATTTTCCTATATATCATAACCATTTCTCTGATGTGTGCACTGGCTTCCTCCATTTTTTCCCTCTACTCATTTTTATTTTTTTCTCATCAAAGCCATTTTCTCTCCTCTTTCTGTCTCCTAACCTAGTTTACCTCCTCTATGGTTAACCCACTCGGAGAATAGCTATCCTTTATGTCTTCTTTCAGACATACCTTCTCCTCTTTGTCGACCTCTCACAGGCTGTCTTTGTTATAAACCTTTGTAATCACTCAGCAACTCCTGCTTCACGCATGCAGCTATTTCAGTTCTTCACAATCAGTGTAAATCTTTGAATTCAATTCTGCTCATACAGCTTCAATTGAAAATCTCGGAACCAACTCACTGATCAAACACAGCCTGTAAAGAACTCTTCTCTGTAACTGATTACCCACTCCCGAAGACTCCCTTCTGGATTCAGCCTCATTCCGTAGACAGCTTCTACCTGCCAGGCTTTCTTTGCAATTTTGTCTTCATTGTGTGTCAGTCATAGTGATAGGTTAATACTATAAAGGTTCTCAAATGGTTTTCAAACTTTAAATTTAAAAAAAAAAAAGGAGAGGACAACCATGAGATCCAGTGAGGCCTACGCCACAGGAGAGGACCCAGAAAGGGGGTACGAGACCCCAGGTGAAATCAAGATAAAGTGGCTTTAGATACACAACAGGTCACTCAGCCCTTCTGAGGCCTCCAAAATCGTACTCTATATGCAAATGCTCTTCCTTCAAATATTTTAATCTAATCTGACGAAACAGTATCTTATAGACACTGCCTGATTTTGTGCTTTTAAAAGCACTGCCTTTGTTATGCAATTTCTCTGCTCAAAATCCGAGAAAGACCTAACAATTTGTATGGCTAGGGACTGTTGTTTGATTTCCTCTGGCACTGGGAATCTGAAACTCTTGCCTAGTCTACAATAATCAACTATTCAAACAGGATGGGAAACACACACACACACACACACACACACACACACACGTTGGGAAATTCAATTAAGATCAACTCATTGCTTTGCAATCAAAAATCAAAAACCACAGGAATAATCTCATACTTTTTTTTAGGAATTTCTCTCTTCCAGCTAAACTTAAAGCCAATAACTGTGTTTCTGTTTCTCTAAACTTTAGGTTTTTCCAATTTGTGGATCACCTTTTATTTCTTCTGAGGATGTCAAGTTTCATATCAGAATGTCCCTGGAAATTTTAGAAAGAAAATCTCATATAGCAGCTAATCTCTCTTTTTATCTTGTGTCTTTGTCTAATCACCACAACCAAGAAAGTTAAATAGTAAACTGAACCAATATTATATGTTGCCTTAACTGGAAAATACTTAAAGTTTTATTTCCTGGAACTGACTTAAACTAGAGGCCCTAAAACTTACCAGTGCCCCACATAAATGATTGTTGCATAAAAGGACTTGTTTCGTTAATGAATAATGAAAATAAAACTTTGGAAAAAAATATCCCTGTCGATGAAGTTGTCAAAAAATCTGTTTGCTGCATTTAGATACAGACAGCGTCATTGGAATTAAACTCTTCACATAATTATTAATCTCATGTTCGGTTTTTACTCAGATTTCTGAACAAAATCAGCATTAAAACGTGAGACTAGGCAAGAACTTTCTATATCATTCACTTTATCATCGTTACTATTATTATTCATGTTTTGCTTTTATGTGCATCCATGGTATTCTATCTTCACTGGACCCGTAGTTGTCCTTCTGTTTCTAAGCTCACTTGGTGTAGCTCTAGGTTTCAGGGCTAGGACAAGGCAGCATAATTTTGAGAGGTGAAATGAATGCCTTCGCTGCTCCAGGCAGCAGGACATGGAGGACAGAGCGGGAAGTTTGTCAGTACGTTGTAGAATCTGATATCTTTTTGCTCTCAGGTTTTAAAAGACTATAAAATAATATTCAGCATCTTGCTGACATTTCACTTTGCTCTAACATGAGGTGTTTGCTGTCTATACCTGGGGTATACCATCATCATGGACTTCGTCTTCACCATGTCTGTGTTTATTTATCCAAGAATGTCTTCATCCCCCCATATTGGAATTCATGATTTTTATATAATGTCTTCTTCATTTTAATTTTACTCTCTAATGTGGATATAGCACATCCCCTGGTAGCTTCTTGATCCTTTAGTACAGCCTACTTCTTCTCTGAAAGTTAGAAGAATCTTCTTTTTGTCCCAAATATTCTGAAATTTCAAAACAATGTGACTTGGAATAGGTCACTTTTCATGTATTTGCTGGGTGTTCACTTTAACATTGGCAACTAATGTTCTTAAATTTCTTTTTATTTGTCTGTTTGTGATTCTGTCTCTTATGATTTAGCTACTGTCTCTTTCTAGAATGCTTTCCATTGTGGTTTTAAATCTGAGTTCTTTTTTCCTCTTGAAAATTTCCTTTTCAATGGTGTTCTGTTATTGCTTTATGAATGCAATACCTTTTTTGTATCCCAAGGATAATAAAACATCTTTTTTTCCCTTCTTTCTTAGTTTTCTCTAAGTTTCTAGATTCTGTTCATTTTTCTGACCTTCACAGCTTTCCTCATATTCGTGATTATTATTAGCTGTGAGTTTATTATTAGGGGTGGGAGGGTCTTGTTGACTTGGAGCTTTATTTTGGGTTAGAGTAAAAATTATGTCCTGGCTTGCCCAGTACAGTCCCATTTTACTCCCATTGCCCTGATGTCCTTGTGAATAGCTCTTCCTTTTATTCTCATTAGTGTCCTCATTTGGATGATAAATTATTTGATCACCTCATGGCACAGGAAGCTGAGTGTTCCCATTTTTGGACTCTCTCACCTGTTGTCAACTTTTTTTTTTTCATTTTCTTTTTATTAGTCAGATTCTCTAAGGATACGTTTTAAAATTTCTTTCCTGGAGGTTTCTGATCTGGTTACCAACAATCTTGGAACCATTTGGGGAAAGAGGTCCAAGAGCATGAACGTTCAGTATCTGGTATAAGCGTAGACAATCTCCATTTGCTGTGTAGTTTCCACGTTCTTTGTTATATTCGGTTCTTCTCAACGCAGGGATTCTTTTAGAAAATAAACCTCCAGTTATCTACCAGAGTCAGAGAGGAGTAGTCAATCAGCCACAAGGTCTAGGAGACCTGGGGATTTACTGTCTGTCGAACAGCCTTAATCCAGTTCTCCTTACTTTATTAATTACTGAATCTTTTATGGATTCATGGTCGAAAGTTGGGTTGGTTCTCATCTTTCCAGACTGTCAAGTTATGATTCAGCATTCTTAGATTTACTAAGTCAATGAGCATGTATTCATTTGCTTTCCATCCTCCAAAATTATGTTGCTAGTATTGATTCATATTCTCCTGATCTTTGTGGGAAATATGTATGTGTGTATGTGCGTGTGTGTGTGTGTGTATTCCCTAGCTTTAGGGGTATGCATATATATATGTGTGTGTATGTATGTGTGTGTGTATGTGTGTATTCCCTAGCTTTAGGGGTATATGTGTGTGAGTGTTTGTGTCTATTCCCTAGCTTTAGGGGTATATATCTATGTGTGTGTGTGTGTGTGTGTGTGTGTGTGTCTGTGTGTGAATTCCCTAGTTTTAGGGGATTTAGAAGACATAAAAGGTAAATGTCAGTTGTGCTAGTGTTTAGTCACCATCCTAACCAAGGTGCACCTTCTTTATTTTAATTCTGTAATTTAATGTCATTAAACCAAATAGTTCAAATACATGATTCAAAACACGTATTTTAAAATGTATGAAAATCTCCAAATTTAATGTAAATTAATAAATGTTCCTTGTTGGTTAAGGAGCGTCTAAAACACAAGTGTTTATTATTAATCCTCTGCTGTATCCGAGGTAAATTTTTCATCTATTGTGTTTCATTTATTCTTCACAATAACCCGGAGAAGTATTAGGGTCCCAATTTTGAGATATGGAAACTGAAACATAAACAGACGTTAACATTTCTGTAACATAATTTACACACGCTGTTTACACAAATAATATAGATTTGGATGACCTCCTGTATCATTTAGTGGCATAAATGTGTCACTTTCGCTTTCTAATAGGTTGAAACAGTCAAAGAAACCCTCAGTTCTTATAACAATATAAATTACTATTATTATTATTTGAAAATTTTTTTCTTCTATCTATGATTTCTGGTTAACTGGATTCTAGACTGAGGAAGGACCATGTCTATCTTGTTTACTACTGAAACCAGCAGAGTGTCGGCACTACTACTGCTGTGAATAGACCTCGCTGCTGTGACTTTTTCAGTAGAGCTAAGTAGCCACCACCAATCTCAGTGCTAAATTAGAAAACAAGTTTGAGATAGGTAAGAGTGTGCTCACTTATAATTAGAAGATATGCGTTTATTAGCAGTATGCCAAAAAATCATTCACACTATCTGTCCTATAAACGTGAAAAACTCTAAGTGCTCTATCCTTTTAGGCGCTCCAACTTGTCCTTGCATGGCTGTTTTTACAGTAAATATGAAAATGTTCTAGAAGCAAGATTGAGTTTGCCTTATACTGGGATCCGGTAACTAGAATGCTCTAATGAATGAAAAAGATCTATTTAGGAATCAGGCCTCAGTCAGCATTATGAAAAGTGAACGGTAAAGAGTCCACTAGATTCTTTCATCTTCTTGATGCAAGAGTGAAGAGATACTAAAATGTTTTAGCTAAGCAACTTACATGAACATGAGTAATTTCTTCCATCAATAAAAACTCAACTTCCATAATGCAACTAACAATTAAATTTATGCTAACAAAAATAGCAGGTTTTGAGCAATGATAAATACAACTTATGTGCTTGTAGTAGTATCTACCTCTACAATCTGTTCTTTTTATGAAATGCTAGACAACCCCCTATCAAGTATGGGTTTTGTTCTCGCTTAGGGTGACTGACCAGCCTTACACCAACCCTTGGATATAAAGCCATATTGTCCAATACACATGCAATTATATCTAACTGTCCTTGGGGTGTATTTTAAAAGTAAATTACACACCACATAGCCTATGAGTTGACTAACTATCCAGGTTGTTATACCAACTGTTTATGAAAGAAACTATGTCAACATAAAGCAGTCAATTTGGAAAACATGTGCAAGAGATGGTTACTTTCACATGACCAGTATGTTGATTAGTTGTAATATGCTCTAAAGAGTTGTGTTTTACTAACAGTGTCACTGATGACCCTTGGTTCATTCATCATACTTCTGCACCACTTCTGCTACTTATTAACTACAATCCCAGGCTAGCTTGAGGAATCATTTCCTTTACATTTTGCTTCGCTCATTACTTCTTTAACATGTCCTTATTTCTGTAGTCTTCCGTCTATGTTCTCCACTAGATAGAAGAAGAGGATTTGACATGATGCTAAGCCTATTAATATAATAGTTTCTTCTCTCAGTGGTATTTACATTTCAAAGAGAATGACAACAAGATGAGCCAAAATATAGAAGCAATCTTTTCAGACAGGATACCTTCCATTGCTCTTTAAATCACTCCTATCTATAGCCCCCATTCTACCCATGTATACAAAGACTCGTAGCCCATGTAATGTTTAAAGGCTCTCCCACGTAGAGTTTCTTCTATTGGGGTGGCAGGGGGGGAATTGGTGAGCCACTATTTCTATTAACTACTCTGTCTTTTGCTTCAATATCTGCTACATAACAAGTTGTTTTTTTTTTTTTTTTCTCACTAGCTACCCCATTTTATAGACTAAGGCTCAGAGGAAAATGAGATCAGAGAAAAAAAATGAGTTAAATATCATCTGCAAACAAACATAAAGCAATACACCATGCAAGAAATGCTTACCCGCTCTGGATAGAGAATTCTCTCTTGGTATCGTGTTGGTGTCCTTGTTCCCACCAGCTCTACTCTCCTCAAGTTTATCTTTCCTTTGAGAGTTCCAGATTCTATTTATTAAATATCCAGAATCTCCATACACAATATTCATTTCTAATATTTTGAACTGCTAATCTCCATTCCTATTAATATTTGATGGCAAAATGTTCCAACTTCCTATACAACATTTGAGTACTTCCTTCGCTGTGGCTACTTTAGAATCTGTATCTAACTGGGTAGGCAAGGACCAAACTTGCTCAGAAAGTTTCATAGATGCTGCAGTTTTATCATTGCATTGCCTATCTGCATGGTAATTTTTTAAATCAGTTATTATAAGCATGTTTGATACTTTTGATTGATAATGGAAAGTAAAGGGGAATAAAAGTTCAGCTAATTAAAAGAGATGATTAGAAAGAAATTGGCTTTGCAGGAGATTTGTTGATAAAACCACTGACATTTTCTTTTTCCTGTTTCAAGCCTTGGGCAGAACCCTTATGAAAACATTGAGAATTTAGAGGGACTGTCATGGCCCCACTAAGCATTTGACTCATCTGGTTGCTGCAGTGTCATTAAAATGAATTTTTGGTGACGGTTCAGTTTGTCTTTGGCTCTACAGACATGACCTTATTCACACTGATTGCTCTTCCGTTAATGGTAGTACAGTAAAGGAAACGAAATAAGAATATCGTGTTCAAAAGAAGGTCTACATGCAAAGGGTTTCTTTAACAGTATTATTATATCATGATGTTTTCAGAGAGGTGAAGTATATTTATTAAATATATTCCTAGATTATAAGAATCTTGCTTTAAATGGTATATTAATTTTCTGCCATAGTGGAAAATTATTTAGTGTATAGTATAAATCATTCCTAAAATAAAAAATTATGGGATTTATATAAGCTTGTCAATATCAACTTTTCATTTAGAAAATTACAAAAGAAACCATTTATGTAAACATTTTAAAACCCTGTATATCCCAAAATTAAAGTATCATTTTCAATAGAGACATAAGTTTTCTGTCTTTTGCCTTCCCTAAGCTTAGAAAACTCACAAAGTTTATGAACTTTAAATCAAAATCAACTTTGTTTCTTAATTTCTCACCAACATTATTTTAAGATACTGAATATCTTTAATAAATATGGAGAAAAAGTCAATTCAGAAATATTCTTGCAAATTGGTCTCTTTTAAGATAATCTTTAAGTCATCGCTTACACTTCCCAGTCACTTTAGTAAATTCTTAATTGACATGGTTCCAAATCTCTTCCTAATTCTAGTCATTATATTCTTTTTCAAATTTAGTAAACTGTGTGGTTCGATTAACAGCAAGCTTCATGGCAAGTACAATATAGTGAGGTTTTGTCAGATAGCAGAAAGAGGGTGTGAATCATTTCCCAGACTTACGAAATATCTATGTTTATCATTCTTTGTTATCTTCCAGGTACAGATTTTAGAATTTTAGTGTGTTTACCTAAGCTTGCAAAATTGTTAGTGTATTTACTAAACCAATATTTACGAGTGCATCTTATGTTTCAGGTATAGGTACACAGGGACGAACAGACATAAAATCTGATTGTGTAGAACTTACAATGTTATAAGTATGTATAAAATGATTTCAAACAATCTGTTATAATATGCCAGTGGTATAGTTGTTGCTGTCAGAGACATTGGGTTATTGAAAAATGAGAAAAGTTTGTATTATTAATGTCCATTTATAGCCAATTTCTGATAGATAATTAACTACCTTAAGAAAGCAATTCTCAGACTTTAGTGATTTGCGTATTGTCTTCAGAAGTTTCACTAAGCCCCAGACCACCTATTTAATTTTGTAATAAATATATTTTAATTGACTCCCATTTTAAAATCTTATCCTCATTCTAAAAAGATTTCCATGAAATATTGTGTTTAATACATTTGACATTCCTTCCTACTGTGCTGTTAGACCATCATATTGTTTATATATATCATAATGCAATATCATATGAAATGATATTTCACAGAGCATCAGTGGTATACACACTTAGGAAATTCTGGCTTAACTAAACCCTTGTACCTAATTTAATATTTTTCTCCAAAATTACTAACTTTTATGACCTTAGACTAGTACAAATCACAAATTTTCAAAATTGAATGCCTTATCTAAATGCAAAGAAGGCTTCAGCGTGATAACTTTATTTTAAAACACAGATGTTGTGATTTGATAGTAAATTATTCAACTGGATTCTAATGAGTTATTTGCTGACTGTTTATGCATGTTGACCCAAGTACTCTTCATTCCCACATCTGTCCTTTAGACAGTCTCCTTTTTCTGTCCTTCCAACTATAACTCCGATTTAATATTTAATGAACAATTACTATGTTTTATATTCCCTCCCTCGAAGAAGACAAGCTGTCTCAAGACATTCTAAACTGACCACTCCCCCCGCCCCTCTGCCCAACCCTGCCGTCCCTGGCCTCTCCTCTCTCTCACCTTACCAAGCTCACAGTCCTAAGTTTCAGGTAATGGCTATTACACCCTCACTGAATTTTGAACTGAAGAGAATATTAATTACCTAGTCACATCTAGTTTTACAGATGACAAAATTGAGACTTATGTTTTGATAGTCCAAACTTAAATGCTGAAATTCTTTTAAAGTGGGTTCAGCATATTCACACAAACACCCCAATCATAATAATTTGAACACTTCCTAAAAACACCTTGTATTACTGTGTCTGTTTCCATCAGTTTGCAAAATAGTGTCGACCCTGTTTTTACATTATTTGCTTTTTGTGTTTTTTTGTTATTTGTTTGTTCTTTTTTGTTTATTTGTTTGTTTTTGAGACAGTTTTGCTCTGTCATCCAGGCTGGCGTGATCTCAGCTACAACCTCTGCCTCCCAGGTTCAAGCGATTCTCATGCTTCAGCTTCCCAAGTAGCTGGGACTACGGGCGTGTGCCACCATGCCTGGCTAATTTTGTTTTGTTTTGTTTTGTTTTTTTTTTTGAGACGGAGTCTTGCTCTGTAGCCCGGGCTGGAGTGCAGTGGCCGGATCTCAGCTCACTGCAAGCTCCGCCTCCCGGGTTTACGCCATTCTCCTGCCTCAGCCTCCGGAGTAGCTGGGACTACAGGCGCCGCCACCTCGCCCGGCTAGTTTTTTTTTTTTTTTTTTTTTTGTATTTTTAGTAGAGACGGGGTTTCACTGTGTTAGCCAGGATGGTCTCGATCTCCTGACCTCGTGATCCGCCCGTCTCGGCCTCCCAAAGTGCTGGGATTACAGGCTTGAGCCACCGCGCCCGGCCAATTTTTGTATTTTTATTAGAGGCGGGGCTTTGCCACGTTGGCCAGGCTGGTCTCAAACTCCAGACCTCAAGTGATCCACCCACTTCAGCCTCCCAAAGTGCCGGGATTACAGGTGTGAGCCACCATGCCTGGCCCATTATTCGTTTATCTAATAGCTTAATCATTCATCACTGACATTTTGAGCATATTTAACAACATCAACAATAACAAAGTTCTAACATTTCTCCAACACTGTGTTCTAGACATGGTGCTTCCTGTGAACAATTCCACTAGAGGTAGGTGGTGCTATTACTATTCCCTTTCATATGTGAGGCAGCTAAACCATAGGTAGATAACTGGCCTTGAGTCAACCAGTATTAAATAGGAGAGTGGAAACTAGCTTTGTGTGATGTTGGTGATCACCATCTTTGTCATTTCATTATAATTTCCACTTTATTCCTGGCGCCACACTAGAGGTGTAAGATACTGTATAAATTTATAAAACGCAAATCACATTTTAAATAGATCTTTAGTCTAGTTTAAAAGACAGAAGTAAAAGTATTTATTCACCAGAGGTACATATGAATAATTTTGGGCTATTGTCAAAATGCAAATCTGCCTTTATAAGAGAAAGATTCATGATTATTGATATACATGGAACCATGCTGTAAAGACAGTTCCAGGTCAAAATGCTCCACATTGCTTTGGACAATATCAGGATCACTGGAATAAGTACATAGCATGGCAAAATGAGTTTTGTGTTGTTTTTCCTCCCGGAAATAAAGCCGATATAAGACCCCTCATCAACCAAGAGAAAAGCCCATAAAGGCAGGTTCCAGTAGCTCAGAGTAAGTGTGTAGGATTTCTTGTGACAAAAGCATTATGACATATCATCAGTGAATTTCCCTTCTCCCATTCAAATCTGGAGATTAGTCACTAACTCCAGCTTAATAACAACTCAGCAGTAACAACGTGTGCTCAGTTTCGTTATCTGAAATAAAACAACAAAATAATGTTTCTAGTGGTATGAGTGTTATAAAAATATACACTGTATACAAAGCAAAGAACTTACACATAGTAGGAGTTTGCTAAATAAACATTTCTAATTGATTAAAGAAAATACAATAGTAAGGACCTACCTATTTATACATATAAGTAATTTGAGTTGTGGAATATAATGTAAGATTATGTAATTTTTTTTCTCCTTGTGCTGTAAAATATGAACAAAGAGATTTTAGAAAAAGATATAAAGAATTGTATCACTTATTAAAAGTGATAACACTTGAAGCTCTTTAAAGGACATTGTGCTTTTAAAGAGTTTTTGTAATACCCTGAAGTTTCAAACAAGTGAATGTCTGTAATTGACAGCCAACTCTAATGAGAGTTGTGGTGTTGTAAATTAGCTTTGTAGTTTCAATTTTTTATCCTGAACCGGTTTACACTGGGACTTGTAGATTGCATGTTCTTATTGCAGGTGACATTGAGAGATTACATTAAGTTGGTTATCGATCATACTGTATAGGTTCACTTTACTAAAATGTAATCTCTGTTTCAACAAATCTGAATCTGACAAAATATGCCATTTTTATGCCTTATGGACTCAGAAAGAAGTTGTAAGGGAGATGAGAGGCAGGTTGCAGCCACAAACTCTGGGCATTTCAAATCTAGCCCAGAGTGTTATTTATTAAATGAAATGATACATATGAAAATGTTTCCCGTATTTAATATCCTGATATGAAACTATAGTACTTTAAAAAGTATAAAACAAGTGTCATTGAATATTTTCTATCTACAAAACATTCTGGAAAGTATTTAAATGAATAAATCAGTTCCTCCAGAGACTGAGTAGCAAAGAAATTATTTGTGCCAATAGTGATATATCTATGCTAATTATCATAACAGAAGTAAAACAGAATTGTGTATATATTTCTTTTCTTATTTCTAGCTTATCTTATTAATTGTGTCAGCTTCTTTTCATGTTTTTCTTTATATGAGTTAATCTGGTCTCATTCTTTCTGAACTAACCATATCCTATGCTGACTTTACCAAATATACAAAAGTAACTATAGCCAAAGCTACTAATATTAACCTGGACTTCTTTATGCAAAACAATGTACACATTCATTTAACTGCAGACTCTAATCCCCAGAGCCTATTTAGTCATTATTGTGATATCGTTTTTGTTACTTCAAACATTTGCCATGCAGGCAGGAACATGTATATGTGTGTTCCTGGAAAATCTATCAAACAGATTCCCAGGAAGTCTCATAAGGTGATATTTATTACATTCATAATATTATTATTGTTCAGAGACCTTGTTGAAAACCAAGAGGTGGTGAAACCCTAAGCGAATGACCCATTAAATACAACTCAGTAGATTGATGGATAAAACTAAAAAGCCAATTAATTTAATTTATGAGAAATAATTATCTAGAAACCCTGATACTCAAAATTATAACTACTGCATCCTCTCCCTATGGCAGTTCTACAGAATCAGCTCCATTTGGGGACCTAGAATCAGCACGAAAGGAATTACATAAATCACATGAATTGATGACATATGGCTAAGCCTGTTTGTTGCATTATTTTGCTACTTTAGTCTGCTGGATAAAATTCCCTCTCCATCGGATAGTGCTTTGACAATCACCAACCACTTCTGCTCCTACACTCTATTCTTTTTCCTAACTTTTAAAATGGAACAAATACCATTCTGCTCATTTCATATATATATAAGATAGATACAAGATAAATAGATAGATAGATAGATAGATAGATAGACAGACAGACAAACAGATAGATATAATGTCAAACAGATTAAAATTAGTTCTTTCTGACATACAAATCAATCCATCTCATATAAGTTAGTTTAAATTTTTCTATTCTGATCCAGGTATCAATTTTAATTCTGCTAATAATTGTATTCCTCACATGTCTACATTGTGGGGACACCAAAGTACTCACAGCATATTCTCTAAGGGGAGGCGCCTGTAAGTCAACATTACAAAATATGAACATTATGTTTACTGTCAGTGTCTCAGGTAACAAAATAATTCATAGATTCTCAGATTCACATGATTTTTCACTATTTCAACATCTCTGAAATCAGCATGTATCTTACTGTCGGTAGCATCTCACAATCTCTATTGGCCAAGCGCAGACTGTGGCATGGGTGTCTTTGCCTATGGACGTGTGGCACTTACATCAAAACTTGCAGAATAGGCCTCAGTGCCTTAGAGGAATGTTCTGGAGACAATAGAGGCTCACCCTTTTTAATAACTCTATCACCAATGCTTTTGTAGACAGACAGAACCATTCAGAGGGCACATCAATGATTCAAGTTGCAAAGTGTTTCAAGAGTGTTAGATTATGAAATGAGAAGAAATTTGGGGAATGGCTTAACCAAGTCATGTCACTTATGTTTTCCTTTTCAAGTATGCACAAAAGTGATATAATTTTAAAAAGATTAGAAGAACTCTTCTGAGATGTTTCATTTTCTTTTTCTTAGTGGTGCACAGTATAGTGGTGTATCTTACAATCCAGGGCCTCCTAATTATGAAATATAACAATGCATACTTTAAGGTAATATTCCATCTGTATACATTTATTGGACATTTTAGAAATATCTAGGAGCAGAAGTCAACACCTTTTACAAGGCAAGCAAATCTTTATTTACTCCTTTATAAAGGATCGTCGTAGAAAGTCATTTCCTTATTCTGAAATATGTAATGGATACATTTAAGTAATATTTTCAAATTCTATCCTAATAGAAAATGGAAAAATTAAAGCTGTTGATTCATGAGGTATGATGATCTATTCTATTACCACAGAGTCAAAGCCATTCCCTGGTTTGCCCTTGAAAAAATAGTAGAGACTATAAATTTGTGTAGATAAGATATGGGAAGAAACTGTCATGTTTAAATCTGTAAATGGAATTCCCTGGAAAAGGGTTAGCAGCAGCACTGTTACTGATGTGAAAAATTCAGAGCTGCTTGCCTCTTCCTCTCTGATCCACAGATGCTCCTGAGAAAGAAACGCCTCTGCTTTGAAGAGTCTATAGCAGGCAGGCATCTTCATGCTCACACAGGCCTCTCTGCTGAGGTGGCCTCTCGGGGAGGCCTCACAAAAACCCCCTATCCCCAGCTCCCAGGATCAGGGAAGAAGGCTGCCCTTGATGGCCTGTGGAGATCTGGAGACAAGGCGTGCGGCCAGGACAGACATTGATTGGCACGACCCTCACTGAGAATCTCAGTGACCTTCCTAGGACCTCCTGGGTCTGCTAGGGCACATCAGTCTCTGAGTCTCCGTGTTGCCCACAGCCTTCTGTCTGCACTTTCCTAAAAGCAGTTCCCATAAATTGAATTCCTGTGGCTTGACTTAATTTACTATCTCCGTATGTCAGTTCCAAATCAGAAGCAGGCATATTTACAGACCTGGCTTGGTTGGCTTACCCAGTTAAAGATGTTAAGTAATTAAATTGTATTTTTTTTCAACAATGCAGTATTAATTTTTAAATAATGCAGTATATCCTTATATATCCTTATATACTGCATTATTTAATATGTTGTTCTAATTTAAAAATCATTAAACAAATAAATATCACTACTATAAGTTAGGCATAAAATAACTTTGGTGAGATATATATACAAATTTATATGTATATTTGATATAAAATTTTATATAAATATAAATATATTTATATTGCATATAATGATATATGTGTAAATACTATATATTATATCATATTATAGGTATATAGATCTATTAATATATAGATAGATGATACATATAGATCTATATATATGATATCAATATATGTATATAGATATAGATGATATTAATCTGGAATCACCACCAGAAATAAATAGTAGGCAAAGGTAATTTGGAGGCCAAAATATAAATACTTATTCTCTCTCACCTTTAATTAATTCAGGTTTTATATAATTGACCAACTTATTTTAAATTATTTTCTATGGAATTTCTGTGGTATTTTACCTCTCTAAAAGTGTATGTGTGTGTCTATATGTATGTATGTATATATATGTATGTGTGTATATATCTATATATGTATGTGTTTATATATAACACTTTATAGGCTATATGGCAGTAAAATATTTGAAGAGATTTATTCTGAGCCAAATATGAGTGATCAATGGCCCATGACGCAGCCCTATGGAGATCCTGAGAATATGTGCCCAACTTGGTTTTACACATTTTAGGGAGACTTAAAACATCAATCAATACATGTAAGATGTACATTGGTTCCATCTGGAAAGGTGAAACAACTGGAAACAGGAAGGGGTTGCGGGGGAGGGGCTTCCAGATTATAGGTAGATTAAAAGATTTTCTGGCAATTGATTGAAAGAGTTTAGTTATGGTCTAAAGACATAGAATCAAGAGAAAGGAATGTCTGGGTTATGTTAAGGGGTTGTGGAGACAAAGGGTTTGTTACGCAGATGAAACCTCCAGGTAACAGGCTTCAGAGAATAGATTGCAAATGTTTCTTAACAGACTTAAAGAATCCATTCTATCAGTCTTAAGGTCTGTGTTGATGTTAATGCTGGTCAGCTGGGCCTGAATTTCAAAAGAAAAGAGGGTATAAGAAGGCTTATCTTACTCTGCCTTTCTATCAGGGCCTGAACTAGTTATTCAGGTTAACTTTGAAATGCCCTTGGCCAAGAGGAGGGGTCCATTCAGATGGTTCAGGGGCTTAGAAGTTTATTTTTAGCTTACATACATACTACAAACATACATACACACACACACAGAGAGAGAGAGAGAGAGAGAGAGAGAGAGAGAGGGAGAAGGAAAGGGAAGGGTAAGAGGAAGGGGAAGGGAGGGGAATGGAGAGGAAGGGAAGGGAGGGGAACAGAGAGAAAGGGAAGGGAGGAAAGGAAGGAATGGGAGGGTAAAGAATGAGGCAGAAATAATACTCTTCACAGCTAACCTGTGCATTTGTGCTGCCGTTGGGCTCGTCATTAGTTGTGTTGGTTGTTCCTTGCACAAGGGTAGCCAAGACTAGTGAGTCAGGGCTGAAATTAGTTCCTGTTCCACTTGGAAACCACATGCTCGGCCACCCATCTGCATTTGTGGAGAAAGCGACACCTTTTTCTAATTCAAGCAGAGACACCATATGGGCTACCTGTGGCCTGGCAACAGAGTAACATTCATACCCTCATCATTAAGTTTTCCAACCACTGTCTTTTGAAATCTAGTGACAGTTCAGTGCAAAGTTGTTTAATTGATACCTTATTTTTGGAGAATTGAGTATGTACTGGCAACCTAACAAACCACAGGAATTTGGACAGAGGCATCCCCCAAAAAGCAGTGAGGAAAGGAAGTGGTTGCAGCTGAAATACATTTAATTACATCCTGGGACCACTTCAACATCTTAGCATGTGGACCACAGCTACCTCTTCATTACATGTTGCTCTCTATTTGATTGACAGCATGCAAGGTCAACACTTGTGAATTAGCATCATGAATAAGACATTCATAAAAACTTCTCAGTTCAGAACTGATGCTAAGACAAGACGCAGGTCTAGAGCTCATAAGACTGGTGACAATTTCACTTATTTAAGTCAGAGAAATGTTACACCTGTGTTTTGTTTTGTTTTGTTTTTTTTGTTTTTTTTTGGAGACGGAGTCTCGCTTTGTTGCCCAGGCTGGAGTGCAGTGGCCGGATCTCAGCTCACTGCAAGCTCCGCCTCCCGGGTTTACGCCATTCTCCTGCCTCAGCCTCCCGAGTAGCTGGGACTACAGGCGCCCACCACCTCGCCCGGCTAGTTTTTTGTATTTTTAGTAGAGACGGGGTTTCACCATATTAGCCAGGATGGTCTCGATCTCCTGACCTCGTGATCCGCCCATCTCGGCCTCCCAAAGTGCTGGGATTACAGGCTTGAGCCACCGCGCCCGGCCACACCTGTGTTTTTTATAGCGTAATGTTGGTGAGCCCTCCTCTGTGCAAACCTCATAAGCCAGACAACACAGGCAATTAATTGACAGACACAAGAGAATCCCCATTTCTGTTTTCTGCTTGGGTGCTTTGCTTACATCTCAGCATATTTTACTTTCTCAGCTTTATTTTTGAACTTGATCTAGTTTGGATTTTGTACACCCCTAAAAATTACCTAAACTCAACTGTAACATTAGACTGCTACTGAAAGTCATGCTTATAGAGTTGGAAGTGTTCTGTTGAAGGATCATTTATCTAAAAGCAACAGCAAAGATTTATCAATACCTAGCAAAATTCTGCCATTCTGTTCTTCACTGTCCAGCTCTCTTCTGAAGATCAGACATTCTTTTAAAGGCAAGTAAGACTCACAGTGGCATTTTACTTGGAACCTTCTGAGAGAGAACTCAATGTATTTGAAGACCCTGGCATTTATTTTTTAAAATACTTTATTTGTGTGTGTGTGTTTTACTCCCTATCATAGCCTAGTTAGGGGAGAAAATTGCATTATTTAAAATTATATTATATTACAAACCAGAAGTCTTGAGCTGTATTTCTCTGCTCTCTGTATAACCATGAGTCCACGGACAAATAAATTTGCTTTCCTGAGCCTTTGTTTTCCTGTTTAGAAAATGAGACAATGGATCTAGATAAAGTTTAAGCTCCCATCCAATCACGAATGTTCCATAATACTAATGTAGAAAAAGCAGGTTACTCAGAACTATTTCTGAATCTGAAAAGATAGATAGATAAGCTACTTTATAAATTATAGAATTTTTTATAGAGTCTCAGACTTTATGTAAAAGAGAAAGAAAGATGGACACACAGAGAGAGAAAAAAACAGAGACAGAAAGAGGTGCTGGATATATGTGGACGCTCCTTTGTGAGAAGGGAAAAGATGATCCCAGGAAAGGATGATCAGCTAGAACCAAATTGCTGGGGTAGTCTAGAAAAAACATTTCAAAAGAGGTTCACTACTTTATAAGGAGACGGTTCTCAAACAAGAGGATACAATGTGAATAGATGTATTAGAATTTATCAACACAAGCAGTCATTCTTCACCCCTTCTGGCTATAATACCCCGAAGATTTGGATATTTTAACGCAAAAGAAGACATACTGCCCTAGGTTTTAATTTTTGACTACCCAAGAAAATTATCAACCTGTAAATTACTCTCTTCTCTATATTGATACAATAATTAGAATGAAGCTAATTGGATGTGCCATTATGTTCTTTCATTCACATCATAGTGCCAGGCAACATTGAGGGGACAGCTGGCCAGACTGATGCCGAAAGAGAGGTATCTAAGCCTCTTCAGGCAACTGACATTTATAGGAACTATGGTATAGCATCAATAATTCACACAACCTCACAACAAGCGCTGGCAAGCAGCTGGTCTGTAGACAGGGGCCTCATCACTTATTCATGTTTGAGACATTTATACTGGTTCATTGCCTTATCTTAAAGCTCCTTTAATTATAGGGACTACGAAAAGAATGTAACAACTAGCAATTAAAGCAAAAGTGCGGCTCTGCATTATAAGGGTGTATGTTGATTACTTCATGGAGAGAGTGATTGACTTTTGAAACCCTAAGTGAATGTTTGGTCACAAAATTCTAATATTGTAAATGATCTATTTATTTCTGTTGATCATTTCTTTCAACTGTGAGTGGAAAAGAAAAAACTCTGCCACTTATTTTATAGAATCATAGACATTTAGAATTGAACGTTTCCTTAGAAATGATCCAATTATTTATTTTGTTTAAAAAACAAAGGTCTAGAGAACTAAAGTAACTTTCCCCAAATCAGACAGCTGGTTAGTAAAAGTTTTACGACTAGAACTCAAGTTTGGTGAAAATTGTTCCCCTAACTGAACTTTGCATGCACAAAGTTCGACTGATTATAATCCATGGTTTGTGACAGACTGTCATTATTCATCAATAACTTACCAACTTTTATTTTACAATAATATAATAAAGCCTGATGAACCCCAGCGGCCCCCTGAAGAGCAAGGAGTATGTCAATAATATGCTAAACTTATGGTCCGTCTCATTCCCCCCTCCTTCTCCCTCTGCTACCTACAAGTAATTAGCAACCTGAATCCTGCATTTTCTCGACGTACTTTTCATAGTTTTATTGCATGTAAATGTATTTCTTAAAAATATATTTTTAAATTTAGAAAATATGTATCATGCTGTGTATAACATAATATTGCCAAGATTCATCCATATTGTTGTATATGCCTGTGTCATAATGTATTTTTCACCCTCACATTAATAAGCTTTTGGATCACCTCTAAGTTTTTTCTATTGTGAACAGTGCTGCTATGAATATTTTTACAAATGTCAGCTACTCTAAAGGTGCATGAGTGTCCCAGGTGTATATACTTAGTGAGAATTTTTTGGTATAAGACTACACAGCTGTTCAGTTTTAGAAATTACTGACAAACTGTGTCCCAAAGGGGTGGCACCAATATGCACTTTCACCAGCAGCATGGAAGATCCTGTAGACTGTGTGTATCTGGCTTTTACTGTAGAGGGTCATACCGTCAATGTTGTTGGCTTTATGGGCCTCATATGGTTTCTTTGGCAGCTACTGAACTTTGTCATTGTAGGTAAAAATAGCCATGGATGACACATAAATGAGTTTCATAAATTTTCACAATATAAAATATTATTCTTCCACTTCTTTCCAACCATTTAAAAGTATAAAAAACATACTTGGTTTGTGAGTCACACAAAAACAGCTGGTAGACTGATTTCTTTTTCCTTCCTCATCCCTTCCTCCTTTATTTATCTTTTTATTTATTTTAAAAAATTATTGCTAGCCTGTTACATGCTATAACCTGTTTCAAATTGATATGGTTTGAATCATATCATGTTGAATTGTAATAATCCCAATGTGTCAAGGGCAGTACCAGGTGGAGATAATTGAATCATGGGGGCAGTTTCCCCCATGCTGTTCTCATGACAGTGAGTGAGTTCTCACAAGATCTGATGGTTTTATAAGGGACTGCCTCCTTCGCTTAGCACTCATTCTCTCTCCTGCTGCCCTGTGAAGAGGTGCCTTGCGCCGTGATTGTAGGTTTCCTGAGGCCTCCCTGGCCATGCGGAACTGTGAGTCAATTAAACCTCTTTTCTTTATAAGTTACCCAGTCTCAGTTATTTCTTTATAGCAGCATAAGAACGGACTAACACATAAATACTGAGGATTTTGTCGGTGAACAACACATGACCTTCCTGCTCTCACAGAGTTTGAACTCGAATCAGAAGAGGCAGGACATAGACAAATTATATATTCTAAGCAAGCAGTGATAGGTATTATAAAGGCAGATCCAGGGAAGTGGATGGTGGTGGTGGGAGGTAGTAGTTTACATAGAATGATGAGGAAAGCCCTGTTTGACAGAACACACAAGTTGAGCTCATTTTTAAATGAGGGATTGGAACATCCAAGTATCTGAGGAAAACTGCTGAGTGAGAGAGAGCAGCAAACCTCTACACCTCCCCTGAGCTTTCATGTTTCCAATAGCATGCTGATATCTCTTCCCAAATATTCCACAAGCTCCTGCAACTCTTCATTTGCCAATCTAAATTTATCATCTACAACAGTCTTGGATTTCCTAATTGGTGAAGGGCATGTGTGTGAACTTGTCACTCAGACCAAAACCCTTCAAGTTTTCCTGCATCTTAGGTTGCCTTTTACTCCAAGCATCAATTTACTAAACAAGTAATTTCACTTTTTCCCTTAGTATCTGTATTAGTTTCCTAGGGCTGCCATGACAAAATACCATGGACTGGGGAGCTTAAACAATAGAAATGTATTTTCTCAACTTCTAGAGTCTTAGAGTCCAGGATCAAGGTGTCTGTAGGTTTGTTTTTTGTCTGTGGCCTTTCTCCTTGGCCTGCAGGAGACAGCTTTCTGTTTGTGTCTTCAAATGGTCTTTCCTCATTTCCTCTTCTTGTGAAAACATCTGTTGGAGTAGATGAAAGCTTACCTTCCTGGCCTCAGTTTAGCTTTATCTCCTCTTTAGAGGTCCTATCTCCAAATATAGTCAAATTCTAAAGTACTGGGGATTAAGACTTCAACATAGAAATTTTGAGAGGACACAATTCAACACATGAGTATCTTTTAATTTAATCCTTTTCCTCTGCTTTCAATGCTACCACCTTACCGTTTCCTTCCCTTTTTTATTTACGTTTATAGGTTTTCTGATTCTAGATTATACTTTTAATGACCAATTCTCCCCAAAACCAGCAGAATATTCCTGCAAAAATAAAAATGTGATCCTATTTTATTCTGGTTGAATTTTTCATTGGTTCCCCAGTAGCTTTCAGGATAATATCCACTAGCACACTGTATCCTTAGAGAGCTGTACCTGTCTGCATCCCTGTTCTTCCCCTCACCAGGTAAACTCTCATGCTGTCAGTTACAACAACAGTAAACTACTTACAGTTCCGGGCCTTTACAAATTTTCTTTGCCTGAAATTCATCTCTGCCCTAATCCAGTCTTTTTAAGTGACAGATTAATATATTCCAAGAAGCATGGTTCAATGTCATCTATGAAAAACATTAGCTAACCATCATTTTCACCATTGTCTGGGTTAGCTGTTCTTCCTCTGTCTCCCATGTCATAATATCTTTCACATCAATGACATTGTATAGGATAAATATTTCTGCCTTCGACTAAGTACCTGTGAACAGGAACTGTGTCCTGATTTATTCTTACATCTTTAGTGCCTAGCAAAGGGCTGCTCCTTTTAGGCATTTAGTAAATATTTGTTATATAAGTGAATGAATAAATAGATAAATGAATAAAAATGATTAGCTAGAAGAAACATTTTTGTATATTATTTCTATACTCTAAAGCTAATATTCTAATGGTAATCAATATAGTTTAAAAATAAACCATTCAATTTTACTAAACAAAATGGTCAACTATAATTGGCATACATGGTATAATTATGACAATTGCATATAAAAATTAAAAGCCTACATAGCAAATCAATACACCAATAATTACTAAAAATAATATGCTAATCATTAAAAGTGGTTGTTTCTCTTTTTTTGCAAATGATTAGGCTGTACACAATTTATTCCTTTTTTATACTTTTCTGTATTTTTCAAACAAACTTGATTCTATGAAGTAGCCCATTACCCAATTCATGTTAACAAATTTACTACCTTTTTCTCAACATCTTCCAACAGTTTTCTTTACATTTCACTGTTGAGAAAATATAAAATGGTATCTACAATGAATTACATTCTGCTATAAATCCATATTTTTACGGCAAGAACAAAAAAATGCATAACAAGGCATAAAGGATAAATTTCTCTCCAACCTACTGTGAAATTTTCATTAAGCCCGTCATATCTTCTCCAGGTCTAGGCCCTAAGGACAAATGAAGAGTCTAATCTTTGATCAAGGCTTACTTCAAGCCAAAATTATCTGTTGCTCTAGAGAAACTCTTCCAAATGGTCATACCCTGCTGCTATGAAGGTGAGAGTCATCCCCACCGCTCACATATTGCATAGCTGCAGGATGCGAGTCAAAAGCTTGAAAAAAAAGATTAAACCTTACCCAAAACATCTTTTCCATTAAAATTACATCACACCGAATATTATTACTGAAATATTTTTATATTTCTGTAACTCTCACAAAACAAACATTACCCTTGAGGCAACCTTGCAGAATAACTTTCACTTAGGAGAAATGAAAAAGGAACAGACATTATAATTTTAGGGAAAGAACAAAACAATAATGATGCAGTTTCTAAAGGCCTTCCTTCATTTTTGTTCATTTGCTGATTATCCCTTGGCCAAATAATAGAACTGTGAAGGTTCAGAGAGGGAAGGAGTCTTACCAATCATCTAGTAATTTCTACAGTTGTAGAAATTAAAGTCCAGGTAAGCCAAGGAACTTGGTTACTGTACCAATTCTTCTTCCTCTGGGAAACCTAGGAAACGAACTGGATGATAAGTGACATGACTCTTTCATTAATTTCAGCCATGTGATTGATTTTACAGGCTCTTCAGTCAAAAAGACCTGGGTTCTGTCCCTCTTTTACCACTTACCATCTGTTTAACCATGGGTAGATTATTTAGGCCTTTAAAAACCTCCATTTCCTCAACTGTAAAATATCAGTTTTAAAGGACCTATCATGTAAAGAGGTGTTAGGATTAAATGAGAAATTGGTTAGAACAGTACTTGGGGTCATAGTTGGCTACTACTATTGTTGTCATTTATCCTACATGTAATCCTACTGTTTGAGATAAGGCATTCTGGGAGATCAAGATTTAAGAGCTTTTGAAAGAGGCAACTTTATCACATTTGCTTCAGAATGTTTAGTGTGTATCCAGCTTCGATATCTCTGTTTCTTAGAAATTTTAAAAACTGGCAAAGGAAGAGAAAGGCCGGATTACAACAATTGTTGACATTTAGTGAGGGCTTAGCATAAAACAGGCTCTCTCCTAAGTGGTTTTTGTTTAGCAACCCATTTATTCCTGAAAACAGCTTCATGAAGTAGCCAGGTACTGTTCTAATGTCTGCTTTAAAGATGAAGAGGCAGACACAGAGGTTGGTTTAGATATGTGAAAGTATATTTTATTGTCACCTCCCACATTCACTTCTACAAGTCTAACATTTGCAAGGCAAGAGAGGATTTGCCACCCTCTGGCGTCTCTCTTTTTTTTTTTTTTTTTTTTTTTTTTTGAGAAGGAGTCTCACTCTGACACTGGGCTGGAGTGTAATGGCCCAATCTCAGCTAACTGCAATCTCCACTTCCCGGGTTAAGCGATTACCCTGCATCAGCCTCCCGAGTAGCTGGGACTACAGGCGTGCACCACCACGCCCGGCTACACTCAGGTGTCTTGGGTTTGATCTTCTGCTTTGGGCTGTGGCTTCAGGAGCCGGCAGTGGCTTGCATGGTGGTGGGAGAGGTTCCCACCAGTCTGCTGGGTGTCATAACATGCATTTCATAGCTCTCACCATATATAACAGAGAGCAAGTTTTTATTTATCAAAAAGGTAGCCCTTGATGAGGGGCTTGACTACCTGCTTATGAATTAACAAATAGCAGATATAAAGATGTCTAAGTCATGCTCTTGGTGCAAGAAAATGCTTTGAAATACTATCAATCTGCTTATTTTCTGGGGTTTCACCTTCTCCACCCCTTCCAAGTCATGGTCTGAGTCTGAGTTCTATTGGATAACAACTAAGAGTTATTATTGTTCTCAGCTTTGAGCCTTAAACTGGGCTTTTAGAAACTCTAAGTAAGATACCAGTTTTAAAGAGAAGAATTTTTCCTGAACAACTATATTAGGTTTTATCATAGTCAAAAGCATAGATTAACCAAGGCAAGCTCTAAAGTAAGAAGCAATATGGTAAAAAGAGAGCGTGGTAAAAACAAAGTTCTTATCACATAATAAATAGAAAGGCCTTTCTATTAATCGTATTCAAGAGAGAAAGAGGAATGAGAGAGAGAAGAGATGGGAGAGGAGATAGGAAGAGAAAAGCATAGAATGAAAGAGAAAAAGAAGAAATAAAATTGATGTGAAAGGAGAGCAAAGGATAGCAGAGAACGGGACAAAGCAAAACCAGACTTCCCTCCTCCCCTCACTTTCTGCTTGGTGCCCAAATCCAGAGTGGAGGCAGAATGTAGAGATACCCAGATTGTTTTCAGGGAACTAAGTTAGGGAGGCACGTAAGGATCATCTCCTTCAATAAAAAGAGCATTGATGTCCTCATAAATTTCCTCTATTCTTAATGTGTCACTCTCCTATAACAGCCATAGTCAGTAAAGTTTTTATGAATTCCTTTCTTAGCTTTGTGACTCATGTCTAGATTTAGTAGCCCTGATCTCTGTTTATCATCCCTTAACCTTAGCATTCAAATGATTCACCAATTTATGCATGCAATTGTATTGTGATGCCTTATTTTCCAATCTCCAAAGAAGCGTCATTTGGGAAATATTGTGCAGGTCTGGATATAAATGTTACTCTATCCGATATGTAATTCATACTTACAAATTGAAAAAGTTTCAGAATTTTTATGGGGACATTTAAAAACGTTAGGTGGCTTAAAATATTCCCTACTGATGTACATCATCTCATTTGAAATAATGTATTCGATGGAAGCAAATGATCTAGTGAAGAGTATTCTTCATCTTGCTTTCCATCATAACTTACAGCCATATCTCAGTTCTCAAAATGCTTTTCCAATTACAGCCAGCACTTGATCATTTGCGTGCACAGCACTTTACCTGAACAATTGTTGTGGCGCTTTTACCTTTCTGCCTTGCTACCTGTCCTGAGACCTCCCTCAGAAATTGTAGTTGCTGAGTCTGGAGTAGAAAGGTTGGTGGTGATGCCATAAGCATACACTGTGTCTAACTTAGAATCTTACAAGATGTAATTGACCTCCATCTCCTTTGAAGACTCTCCGTGACCGCTAACAGTTGGAGTTCCTGAGGCCTTACCCTGGGCTTTCTTCTCTTTGCTTGATGTCTAAATGTTTTGTTTTTGGTTTTTTTTTTTGGTGGTCATCTCTTCCGTTTCCATGGCGCTAAGCGCCGTCTTCATGCTGCCGCTCCAACATCTGTTACGCTCCAGATGTTTATATCTCGTTGTTTACCAGGCACCAGCATTGAACTGTCTCTCAGGCATCTCCAATCTGACTTGTTAAAAATGAAACTTTTGATCCCTTCACCAGGAAAATGTGTTCTTTCATTTATTCATTTAGACAAAAAACTGGCAGTCATCGTACACTCTCGTCTCTTTCTCTACTTTTCATTTCCTCACTCTTTCACTACTTGCCATATCCAAGCCATCGATAACTTCTATTTTTTTAAGTTCTGTCCAATATATTTTAAACTTACTTACCTTACCTCCACTGCCATCACCCTGATTGTAGCTACTCTCACCTCTATCCAGGGCTACAAGATCTTCTACCCTTACTGACCTCAATCCATTCTCCATGTGACAGCCAGAGTGATCTTCTAAAAACAGGAATTCGATGGTTTTGTTTCCCTGCTTAGAACCTGTTAGTTCTTCCTATCATTCTTTGTGTCAGGTATCCACACTCCTTCTCGGGGTCTCAAACCTTGTGCAGAATGGCTTCTTGCTAAGCTCAGCCTGATCCCCATCTCATTCAGCCCTTTGATTTTTTCTGGAACTCACCAAGTTGTCTCTCCTCTTATAACCTTTGTGTCATAGGCATTCGAGCCAAAGCAACTCCATCTTGAATAGGGGCTGGGTAAAATAAGGCTGAGACCTACTGGGCTGCATTCCCGGACATCCTTAGGCATTCTAAGTCACAGGATGAAATAGGAGGTTAAGACTTTGCTGATAAAACAGGTTGCGGTAAAGAAGTCGGCCAAGAGCCACCAAAACCAAGATGCAATGGGAGTGATCTCTGGTGGTCCCCATTACTATACTCCCTCCAAAGTCATGGCAGTTTACAAATGCCATGGCAATGTCAAGAAGTTACCCTATATGGTCTAAAGAGGGGAGGAATCCTCAATTCTAGGGAATTGCCCACCCTTTTGCCAGAAAACTCCTGAATTATCTACTCCTTGTTTAGCATATAATCAATAAATAACCATAAAAATGGGCAACCATCAGCCCTCAGGGCTGTTCTGCCTATGGAATGAATAGCCATTTTTTTTTTCCTTTACTTTCTTAATAAACTTGCTTTCACGTACTCCATGGACTCACCCTGAATTCTTTCTTGAGTGAGATCCAAGGTCCGGATTGGGATCCCTTTCCAGTAACATTTGTACCATCTCTTCCTGCTATCTAGAACTTCCCCCTGTCCCACCTACCCATGCCCCTCACTCCCAACCCAGCCCTATCCTCTATCACTTACTTTTTTATCTTTTAGGACCAGTTCAAATATCAATTGCTTTGACACGGTCCATGTTTACCCTAAGGAGATCCTTCCTGTTGGTATTATTTTTACTAAAACCTATTTATTTCCTGAAAATTACCCATCCTATTGAATTCTTATTTAGTCTCTTTTTCCTGTGTCATCTTTTAAGATATTTTTTGAAGGTCAAGTCCACGTCTATTTTATTCACCACTAACAAGCCCATTGCCTGGGCCTGTGGTGAGTCGCTTATTGAATGAAGGAATGAATGAATTTCCCACCAATAACATGTGAGTTAGATAGGAACTACTTTAAGCTCATCTCAGAGAAGTGCTTTTTCACATGTCTAAATCCCCCATCTTTCAGCCCCTTCACCACATTTACCCAGTTTTCTTAAAAAGCCCTTGGTTGGGGCTAGTTGCGAGTAAAAGTGGGAAATTCAAAATTTGTAATGTTAGTTCCTGATAGTTCAGAAATGTGTGTCCTAGGGATCCAATCATATGATCATTTGTTCTGCTTCAGGTCCTTTGCTAGCCACCCATATCCTGCTGCAGTCAATTCGCGCCCTTTAGTTCCCAAGGGTGTAGGTCAGAAACAATGCTCAGTACTTTCAATCCTGGCATTGCCAGCAGCAATAGGTCAGGCAAATGCTGGGGTTGCTGGGACCACTTACAATGTGGAATGGGGAGGAGCAGTTCTAAGATCGTTAATGGTTTCAGCATAGAAAAACAAAAGTCCAGAGACCTGCCAAATCCCTGTGGGGTGATTGTGGTTCTGTAAGAACTTGGCCTCTGAATTGGGCATTGCCTATAATTATAGCCTGCCTGCCTTTCTTGCTTGCTTGCTTGCTTGCTTGCTTGCTTGCTTTCTCTCTCTCTCTCCCTCCCTCTCTCTCTCTCTCTCTCTCTCTCTCTGTCTATCTTTCTTTCTTTCTATTTTACTTTAAGTTCTGGGATACATGTGCAGAATGTGCAGGTTTGCTACATAGTTATACATGTGCCATAGTGGTTTGTTGTACCTATCAACTCGTCATCTAGGTTTTAAGTCCCGCATGTATTAGGTGTTTGTCCTAATGCTCTCCCTCCCCTTGCCCCCCACCTCCCCGAAAGGCCCTGGTATGTAATATTCCCCTCCCTGTGTCCATGTGTTCTCTTTGTTCAACTCACACTTATGAGTGAGAACGTGCAGTGTTTTGTTTTCTGTTCCTGTGTTAGTTTGCTGAGAATGATGGTTTCCAACTTCATCCATGTTCCTGAAAAGGACATGAACTCATTGTTTTTCATGGCTGCATAATATTCCATGGTGAAATTACAGCCTTTCTATTCAGCATCCTCATTTGTAAGCCTCTCAAATGTCTTAGATTATGGTTATCAGTGCATAAGCGCTACACTGTGAGCTTACGAAAGAATATTTTCTTATATCTGCTATCATTGGGTGATATAGTTTGGCTGTGTCCCCATCCAAATCTCATCTTTAATTGTAGTTCCCATAATATCTACATGTCATGGGAGGTACCTAGTGGGAGTTAGTTGAATCTTGGGGGCAGTTACCCTCATGCTACCCTCATCACTATTCTTGTGATAGTGAGTGAGTTCTTATGAGATCTGATGGTTTTATAAGGGGCTTTCCCCCCTTTGCTTGGCACTTCTCCCTCTTGCCATCATGTGGAGAAGGACATGTTTGCTTCCCCTTCCACCGTGATTGTAAGTTTCCTGAGGCACCCCTAGCCATGCTGAACTGTGATTCAATTAAACCTCTTTTCTTATAAATTACCCAATCTCAGGTATGTCTTTATTAGCAGCTCGAGAATGGACTAATACATTGGGCTAAAATAAACTGTCCCTATACATAAGGACCGTGTTGTAAAAACTTCTCCACTGCTTCCATCTTTTGCCTAGAACATAGAACAGGAGTTAAACGCTTCCACGATGCATGAAGTTGAGTAACAGATTTAAAAGTACTATTGGTCAGTCGAGCGTGGTGGCTCACACGTGTAATCCTAGCAGTCTGGGAGGCCGAAGTGGGTGGATCATCTGAGGTCAGGAGTTCACGACCAGCCTGACCAACATGGAGAAACCCCATCTCTACTTAAAAAAATACAAAATTAGCCAGGTATGGTGTAATCCCAGCTACTTGGGAGGCTAAGGCAGGAGAATCACTTGAACCCAGGAGGTGGAGGTGGTGGTGAGCCAAGATCACGCCAATTGCACTCCAGCCTGGGCAACGAGTGAAACTCTGTCTTTAAAAAAAAAAAAAAAAAGAAGCAGTACCATCAACTAGGTGACTTCTTAAAATAACAGAAATTTATCCTCTCATAGTTTCGTGGGGCCAGAATTCTGAAATAAGGGGGGCCAGAATTCTGAAATAACAATGTCCACAGGGCCATGCTCTTTCTGAAGTTTCTGGGGAAAAAATCCTTCCTTGCCTCTTCCAGCTTCTGGTGGTTGCAGTCCTCGAGTTCCTTGGCAAGTCGCTGCATCCCCCCAGTCTCTGTCTTGTCGTCACATGGTATTCTCCCTGTGTGTGTCCATGTTCAGATGCCCTCTTCTCATGAGGACACCAGTCATTGGATTAAGGCTCATTCTTACTCTAAGATGTCATCTTAATTTGGTGACATCTACCAAGACCCTATTTCCAAATAAGGTCACATTCATGGGTTCCAGGTGGACATGATTTGGGGATGATACGATTCAATGCAGTGTATTAGGGTTCACTTGTATTCAGTTATATCAGATAATATCATTAAGTGTTTCTTAAGCTTTTAATGTTTGAAAACAACCTTATTCAGGATAATTGATGAAACAACTACATTTCAGAATTTAAATATACCTGCACAAGAAATTACAAATGGTTGTCAAGTACTTTGATACTTAGAATACCATGCTTTCCTCATGCAGGAAATTGGAACAGACCCTGGTCATGGGCGTGTTAAATCCTCCTCTTTCATCCTCCACTGATCTGTCTCATAACTTGATCACTCCTTCGGAACTGACTGTCATTTCTCAGTTTCATTCTAGGAGGCTTAAAAGTTCTACAGAGCAAAAGTATTTTTCTTCCACTTTTTCCTTTTTTGTTTATTACTTTTGTCGAGGGGTCAGCAAATGTCCTCTGAAGAGCCACACAGTAAATAATATTAGTAACATTAGGCTTTGTGGGCCTCATGGTCTCTACCGCAACTATTCAACTCTGCCTTTGTAGTGCGATGGCAGCCAGAGATAGCCTGTAAACAAATCAGCACGCCCAAGTTCCAACAAAACTCTATTTATGGACACTGACTTGTGCGTTTCATATAATTTTCATGTATTGTGAAATATTATTCTTCCTTTGATTTCCCATCCATTTAAACCTGTGAAAAGCATTCTTAGCTGGAGGACTGAGCCAAGAAGAGGTGGGCCAGAGTTTGTTTCCTGATTTCTGCCAAGTCTTATTCCCTCTCTCTTGCTGGTTGTCTGCCTTTGCTTGAGCTTTTCTGGCGTAGAAGACATTCTGCAGGGTACTGTGTTTCATATCTTTTTTTTTCTTTCCCTTCCCCTCCTCCCTTTAACTTCCCTTCCCTTTTCTTCTCTCCCCCTGCTACTACTATGTCCCTAAAATAAATATTCACTGCCCCTAAACCATACTAGATCATTACACATTGATTACTGTAATCACTTCCTATTTTCTAAAAATTTGAGGAGTGTGATATAGGTCATGGTGATAACATGAAGGTAGTCATTCTCTTATTTAGAGATAGAAAATAGATTTAAATTTCCAGCATAATGTAAGTATGAATTGTAATAATCCCCTGAATATTATTAGAAATGTGGATTTTTTTCTCTACTGAGTGATCAGCCTCCAAACATATCCACAATTGGAGAGAGCCCTATGAAAGCCCTGTGTCCACATTACTCAGCCTCAGTAAGTTTCCACTCATAGCCAATGTTGTTTTATTCGTACCTCTGTCTCCTGTGAAATTATCTTCAAGCAAATTCCAGACATCAGTATATTTTAGTATGTATCTCTTAAAGACAATGACTCTAAAAAAAAGAATATACACAATCGTAGTAACATATCTAGAAACAATAAAAACTCCTTAATGTCTTTAAATATCCAGTGTTTACATTTCCCTTAATTGTCTTATAATTGTTTTATGTACAATTGGCTTGAACTGTAACCTACACACTGATTAGTTGATCTACTTCTTACATCTCTCAATTTTTAGATGCAATCTTTTTGTGTCTCTCTTTCTTTCTCTGTTTCTCTTCCCCTTATGTTAACAGTTTATTTGTAAAAGAAAGTAAGTCTTCTGCCCGTGGTGTTTCCTACAGTCTTGTTAACTGATATCTTCCCAGTGGTATGGTCTAGAGATTTGATGAGATTTATGTTGCATTTGTTTGTTAATAATATTTTATAATTGGTGCAGTATCCTTCCATCAAGAGGTCCAAAATGCCTACTTGTCTTTCTTTTGTTATGTTAGCAGCCATGGATGACCCTTAGTGTAATTATTAGCAGTTGCAAAACCATGATGTTCTTCAAACACTTGGGGTACTTATCCTTAAAAAAAAAAAAATGCTCCCTGTTGAACTAGTTGATTATCCTGAGTTTTTATAGGAACTATAGGATAAATATTTATTTTTTTCTTTAATTTACAAGATTTAAAAATAAATTTGTTTTCTAGTATTCTCCAGAGGCAATCAATGAAACCTGATGCTTATTTATTTGGCATTTTGTACTTCAGTCTATTGCAATTATTATTCTTATTCATGATCACATTGTCCCATGTTCAGCCAGTGGGTATACCTTCCAGTTGGTTTTTAAATGTTTAGGACATGGCCGGGTGCGGTGGCTCATGCCTGTAATCCCAGCACTTTGGGAGGCTGAGGTGTGCAGATCACAAGGTCAGGAGATTGAGACCATCCTGGCTAACATGGTGAAACCCCGTCTCTACTAAAAATACAAAAAATTACCCGGGCTTGGTGGTGGGCGCCTGTAGTCCCAGCTACTCGGGAGGCTGACGCAAGAGAATGGCGTAAACCCGGGAGGCAGAGGTTGCAGTGAGCCGAGATAGCACCACTGCACTCCAGCCTGGGTGCCAGAGCAAGACTCCATTTCAAAAAAAAAAAAAAAAAAAAAATTAGGACATGAGGACATGACCTTTGTGGTCTGCTGTTTCTTCCTTTGGGATAAAACAGGATGTTGTCAGCTAATCTCTTGCCCCACATCTGGAGCCTACTACTTCTCTGCCCCACTCACTTTGCTTCTCTGCTCTTCGTTTGGAATAGGAAGCATAATTCATTTACCTCTGTGGAAACTCTGTTGTTTTAGAAGGGAGAATGCCACTCTAGCAGTAGTATCAGAGGTTAAATAATGGAACCCACCAATCCAGCAACTCTGGCACTTCTGAAATTTAGACAAGTGGGTCACTCTTCTTTGTGCTCTTGGAATCCACCTGCATTATGTTGTAGACAGCAATGCAGGCAAACTCTGAAAACCACCCTCATGTGTGGTTCACTCTGAGGCCTTCAAAAACATCTCCTTTGGACTTTAGATCTCCTCACTACACACAGGTTGCAATAGACATCATGTTATTCCCATAATAGTCTTCAATAAATGCTTCTGAAACAAATGTCAATGAATAAATGACATTTTTAGCTTTTAGAGATGAAAATGACCTAGCACATTTTGTCTGATACTCCATTTTTACTTCAGGAAACTAAGACCTTGATATTTCAAGTGATTTGTCCAAGTTCATAGTGCAAAGTAGCAGAAGATTTAATCCCTCAATCATCTGACCTCAAGTGCATTGTTTCCTGCTATACCTACTGCCTCTAGACCGTATTAGATAACTTAGCATTAATTATTTTGATCATTGTCCATTTCTTTTTTTTCCTTCCTTCTTTCTATAGGGATTAAGAAACTTTCTGTCTACCCTCTGAATTTTTGATAATTGATATCTATGAACTCAACTGACATTAGGTACATTAACATGAGATAAAACATTTTAATTACGTACATATGCATGTATTCCCACAAAATATGGTTCTTGAAAATGTGTTCGATGACTGAAGCTTATATAACATCCTGAGCTACAGAAAAGAATAGGGGCCGGGTGCTTCTAGGGATAGTGGTGACACAAATTATGCGAGGTGAGGAAAGGAAATAAATGCATGTTGAGCAAAGACTGTCTTGTCATGCAGATATAGTCTCTTTGGTAATAAAAGTTGTCTTCAAGCAGCCCTGAGAAGAATAGGTGTGAGTCTAAGTCATATTCTGAGCATGGTGTCCCCCCATTTTGTAATAGAAATTCATCTTCCCTGGTTGATGAGATTCCCAGAGAGACAATTCATGACAATTGTGTTTCTTTCAGAGGATCTGCCCTTAGTCAGAAAAGGAAAGTTCAGAAAAAGTTCTCCCTGCACTTTTGGGGGAGACAGAAGGGAAGGACACGAAACAGAGAACAGAAGATCAGAGAGAAATTGGTTCTCCTTCAGTTCGAGGCACTTGGGATATCAAAGTGCCATGTTTGGGAGTATTGTTTTGTGGACCCCAGCACTTCCTTTATTTCTCTTTCTCTCTGTCCCTCTTCCTTTCTTTGTGTGTGTGTGTGTGTGTGTGTGTGTGTGTGTGTATGTCTCTTCTTTCTAATGTAAATAACCATGAGCCTCCTGTGATTGTTGTTCCCATGATAGTGAGTAGCAAGTCTAACAAAGGTTCAGGTAACCCAAACAGCCAGCAGACCAAAATAAATAAGCTGTTCACTGTTCACTAAGCTGTTTGTACAGTATATCCCTATGCCCATTTCCAAGTCTTAGATGACTGTTTCTAGTGCAATTCAAAAATTACTTTATTTCACAATAATAATAGCAACTCAGAAAGTTTACTATCTCACTTACCTAAGTAAGGGTAGTAATGCCTTAGGCTACAGAAATCATCATCACTTACCATAAATGAATCACCTTAGTGTTGCCAACATACTGAAAAAGCAAATGACAAACAAGATAATTTTAATAGTCACTTTATTGCCTTCCTGCAAAGAGCTAAGGAACTGATTTTTTTCTCTTGAACGTTACCCCTTGGAGGATCCCCTGGATCTTTTTAATTCCCAAATCAGAGATTTGCTAGCTTAGCATTTGGCAAAAATGATGATTTATCCTATTCAAGCATTAAACTATCTATGTATGTCTATTTGGGTTTCAGGTGACCAGATGGCTGAGCAGGGCACCTTTACTTCTTTTATTCTTAATTTTATTTCATTAACTTAGCAAGTATTTATTGAGCACTAGAGTACCAGTGTCAGTAATCTGTAAGGGAATAAGGATTAAACAACAAAAATGACACCCATAGGGACCTTAACAGAGTAGTGGCTACAACAAATATGTTACAAAGACACTGTAATAAATGCAAACACAGCCAGAAATATAGATTGTTAGGGAAGCGCACGGAAACGGACAGCTGACCTGCACTTGGCCTGGCGTTGTGCTATTGGGAAGTGATTGCTGTTTTCTGACAAAGTGCTCTGAAGCTGAGGCCTAAGGGACTAAGCAAAAGCAGTGTGGCAGTGTCCCTGCATGGGGGCAGAATTTTCTGGGTTTAGGGGCACTTTAATATTTTGATAAGCCTCACAGATAATTTTTTTTTAATGAGTGACATCACCAGATACATTTGTACTTTCGTGGAGATTAACGTTGAGAACACCAATTGTAGTCCCTTTGAATATGTTAACTCTGCTGTCTTCAAGGTTTTCTTTCTCTAAAAAGCTATTTCTAGCTAATTATCCTCACTAAGGAGAGTGATCCCTCGGTCTGTGTTGCTAAGGCTCCTCACAATGGGGGCTGCTGCAGTGACTAGAGACTGAGTCAATTGGGAAAATTAAATACTTTCAGGGATTTGGGAATTTTCTTCCAAGGGAAGTTCAGACTCCCTGCACTTTTCGGAGAGAAAGGGAGCAAGAAACAGGGGACAGAAGATCAGAGAAACATTGGTTCTCCTTTATTTCTAGGCACTCAGCATACCAAATCACCACACTGTGGGGTATTGTTTTGTGAGCCCTGACACTTCCTTTCTCTTTCTCTCTGTCTCTCTTCTCTCTCTCTCTCTCCTTTCTAATGTAAATAATGTCATCTGTCTCATCAAAGAGTCTTTAATTAAGCCTCTTGCCTGGATTGGAAGCAATGAGAAAGGGCCACAACCCGTCAAGGGAAAGTCACACAGCTCGCATTGCCCCCAAGGATGTAAATTGCTTGGATGTGTTTAATCTGCCCATGTTTGAAGAGACAGGCAGTGATGTGAACCAGGGTCAGCATGAAAGGCAGGGCCATCTTAGGCGATTTTAGCCTGTTAATGGGGAATCCAGCTGTCCTTTTCAATTGTATCTTTTCTACTGCATCAAAGCTTTTCAGGTAGCAATGTCAGAAAGAGCGTAATCTCTCATTTTAGCCTGGTACAACTTAAGTTTAAACTAACTGCTAATTGAAAACAGAATTCCCCAACAATAAAAAATATATTTCCAAAATTAAACACTAAATACTTTTTTTGAAATATTGCATAAAGAATTTGTTCTAGGTTATAAATGTGTTTATTATTTATATGCTGCCTCTCATTATTTAGATGACTCTAGCAGGTGCCTGCAAATGAACGTGTATGTTTTTAGGTTGTACCATAATTACTTATTTTGTGTATCTTCTTCCCACTGGCTTTGGTGGCATCAAATGTATGTTATTCATCTTCATGTGCTTAAGGCCAAGAACAGTGCTTGGAATAAAGCAAGTTGTTCAATAAATGGAAGCTCCTATGCTCACAACTCTGCTTGCCCTTTAAGGAGAGAGTGTATACACTTACGGTAGAATAATTATTATCTTACTGTTCATCTCAGAAAAAAACAAAAAAAACCACAATGGTTTTAAGAAGTACCTTGCACCTTACACATACTTTTATGTTGCTCTGTTAAAAGTCTTTGCAGTTTAGTATCTAATAAATATTGTAAGTAAAGGTCAAATTCTACAGGGGTCTATAATTTCAAATATTACTTTTATTGTTTTACCTGTAAAAACTTTCTAAGTATTTTTTTTTACACTTACTATTACAGAGCTATCTGGTAGGACCTATAACCCCATGAACTACATTTTGTTATTTTATTTTATTTTATTTTATTTTATTTTATTTTACTTTTTGGAAAGACGGAGTCTCACCGTGTTGCCCAGCCTGGTCTCAACCTCCTGGGTTCAAGCAATCTCCCTGCCTCAGCCTCCCAAAGAGCTGGGATTATAGGCATCAGCCACCACACCTCTCCATGAACTACATTTCAAATGGGTGTTTTATAGGAATCATCAATGATGATAATGAGAGAGATCTGGAAAACAAAATGAAGAAAGAGTCAAGGAATATTATCGCACTGTCACGCGCGTCGAGACCGCCAGACAGGCTTTGTGTGAGCAACAAGGCTGTTTATTTCGCCTGGGTGCAGGCAGGCTGAGTCCGAAAAGAGAGTCAGCAAAGGGAGATAGGGGTGGGACCCGTTTTATAGGATTTGGGTGCGTAGTGGAAAATTACAGTCAAAGGGGCTTGTTCTCTGGCTGGCAGGGGCAGGGTGTCACAAGGTGCTCAGTGGGGGAGCTTCTGATCCAGGAGAAGGAATTTTACAAGGTAATGTCATCAGTTAAGGCAGGAACTGGCCATTTTCACTTCTTTTGTGATTCTTCACTTGCTTTAGGCCATCTGGATGCATATGTGCAGGTCACAGGGAATATGATGGCTTAGCTTGGGCTCAGAGGCCTGACAGGCACAGTATTTATTGAACTTCTGTAGACTAATGGGCACCGTTCTAGGTGGCAGAGGTTCGTCAATATGTAAAATCTGCAAAAGTTAACAAACAAACAAACTTCTCTGACATCCTGGAGTTTATCGTCCTCCTTTAAGAAGGTGGTGGGGGAGACAGACAATACAAAATAAACGTCAGGAAGGAGGAAACTGTTGACTATGTTAGACGGGGATGTGTGCTGCAGGAAAAATGGAGGTGACATAGAGGTGGGAAGACTTTCCTTTATCCTCTGAGGCTTTGATGATGGAGTCTATGAAATAATCTGAAGGGAGGCAGATGAACAAGAGAAAAGATACACAAATTTGTTACCTACAGGAGGGCATCACGTGCAAGAGACCTGAATACCCAAGAGCCCAGTGAGATTTTGAAGCTTCTATACCCTCTACCTAGGGAAGAAGATAGAGTGCACATAGTCAAAATTTAGGGGAGAGTAAATAAATTCAGGGAAAGACAAATGGCCCGGAGCATAGGGATGGCTGAGTGCAGGGTTCACCTCCAGGCTCCCTTCTTGTTTTTTGTTGTAGTGGTGGTGGTGCTGGTGTGAAGGCAGAAGAAAATCAGTGCGTTTTTCCCCTCAGAGCATATTGTAAAGCTAAATTAGTTATTATTTAAATTTACTATATTTAAAAACTTTAAATTTACATTATAGATGTTGAAATTGAAGCTATGCAATTATAATATAAACATGGATTTACAACCAAAGCATATTATAATTTAAATAATTAATTTTCTGTATAAAATCCTAGGCAGTATTGTAAAATTATATAGACCCACCAACTTTTTCCACTTAAATTTTCTGAGTAAAGTTTAAGGGTGTTGTATTTTTCAAGTGATTTTTTTTTCTTTCTTTTTGTCTCTCGTGATCTGAGTTTTCTTCTCTGGTTGATGAGATTACTGGGGCAGGGACAGTTGAGTTCCTTTTGGAGGATCCTTCCTAAGGCAGGTAAAGGGAGCTCAGAAAAAGCTCCTGCCTGAATTTGCTGTTCTACAGGTGCCCTAAGTTTGAAGCAACCAGCATGACAAAGTGGCACATTTTGGATGGTATTTTCTTAAGTCCTTCAAAGGTAAAAGGCAGAGTGGGTTATATGTTTAAACAGGACAGTCGGGTGGGTCTCAGTGAGGATATGTCCTGTGAATAGAGACCAAACAGGTGAGAGAGCTAGCCCGGGGAGCCTTTTAGGGGAAGCATCTTCTAGTCAGAGGAAACAGCCCAGGCAAACATCTTAAAACAGAAGCATCTGGCATGTTTGTTTGTTTGCTGTTTTTTTGAGATAGAGTCTAGCTCTGTCGCCCGGGCTGGAGTGCAGTGGTGTGATCTTGGTTCACTGCAGCCTCCACTTCCTGGGCTCAAGTGATTCTCCCACCTCAGCCTCCCAAGTAGCTAGCACCACAGATGTGGGCCATCACGCCCAGCTAATTTTTTGTATTTTTGGTGGAGACGGGAGCCATGTTGCCCAGGGTGGTCTCAAACTCCTGAGCTCTCGTGACTTGCCCACCTCAGCCTCCCACAGTTCTGGGATTACAAGCATGAGCCACCACGCCTGGCCCATTTAGCATGTTTGAACCACAGCTAGAAGGTCAGTGTGGTGTAGTAGATATTAGGAGTGATTTTTTTTTTTTTTAATGAAGATCAAGCAATACGTTATAAAGTATCCTTAAATAACAGGGAGTGTTCTCTTTAAAGTTCCTCAGGAATGGTCAGTCATGGATCCAAGATGGCATTTACTTAGTCTTCAGGTTTGAATTCAAGATCAAAATCTAATTACTGTTACAAGCAGCAAGAATCAAAGAGTAATGTCTCCTTGCTACGCAGGTTAAGCGACTCATTATTGCCACACAGATGAACTCTTGACTAGCAAATACACATAAACTACATCCCTACCCAGTGTGAGTGAAAAAGGAAAGGGAAGATTCGCTTGTCTAAGTATTGATATAAATGTAGTCAATAACTCCAGCTGTATTGTAAAAGAATTTTACCATCTCTACAGTGGAACGAAAACATTAACAGATATCCTTCTTCCTAGAAAATGGCTAATGCTTTCCTAGAAAAAAGACACACATAAGCTCCAAATTGTTCTTCAAGTGGGTGAGAATGGTCTGTCATTCTTTATACTTGTTCCCAGTGCTTCATTTGTCATCCATTTTTGGGGCTGTAATTGTGAGCTTAAAAATAATCAACATTTTCCACCAGCTGCAGAACGTCATCTGCACTTTGAGCTCATTTCCTCAGTGTTCCCCACAGAGTTCCATCTGCTTTATGTACCTTATTCCTCTACCCTTGATTAAAGCTGCTGATGCTACCTGAACTGCATGCATAGCTGGCATTATGGAATGCCTCAAACTACCATGGTGTGCTGCGGTGAGATGGCTTTCCTACCAGAGTCCAGGCTTACAAACATGCGTGAAGTGTTTCTCATACATTGCATATTTGGGGAGAAAAAAGACAATGACAACCAGTTTTTAATAAGTTACATCAGGGAGATCATAATTATTGAACTTCTAAACAAAACGATGATCTGTAAATGTGTGGTCTTCAACTTATCTACCAGGAAGACTGATGAAACTTTCAAATGAATCCTCTTACAAATGACTAAAAAACACTGTATCATAATCTAACATTATGTTAAGTCTTTTTGCCTGAATGTTTTCTAAGCAATTTTGTAGAAGTTAAATAATACGTTGAATAACTAGACATTGTAACTAAAGAATTATTTGGCAAGTTATTCAGCAAAGTACACATAGATCTTATAAAATGAGCAGTATTTGCCAGTTTCTTCCATAAATCTGAATGTTTATATAAAGTTTACCTGAAATAAGATACATCTTGTTTACATATGAAATATTTCATGTTTGTTTTCAATACCCAAATTAAGAAATATAATTTCAAATATAAAATTAAAGCTTATGTAATTTTCCAATTCTACTCTCCTTTCTCAATTCTTAGAATATTTTACTGATATTTGTGTTCTTAAACTTTACAAAAGTGACATCATGCATTAAATGCTCCTCTTACTTGCATTTTCTACTCAATGTTCTGATTTTGAAATTCACTCATGTTTGATAAATATACTTCTAATTGTTTTATTTTCAAGTATTTTATAACACTCAGTTGTATAACCATAGCTCAATTTATTTTCCACTCTTGTTGGCTGACCTTTTAGATTGTTTTTATTTACCATAGCAAACAATATTTACAATATATTTAATGTTCAAGAATTTATTTAGGATATATAACTAGAAATAATAATTATTATTGGATATTCTCATCTTCATATTTACTTGTTATTCCAAATTATTTTCCAAAATCGCTCCAAGAATGAAGGTATAGGTGTTTATATCCTCAAGAACTCTGGATACAGCCAAATTTTTAAGTATTTGCCAACCCGACAAACACAAAATAAAATCTCACTGTAGTTTTTCTTTGTATTTCCCTGGGTATAGTGAAGACGTGCATCTCCCTGAGTTGATTAACCATGTGGTTTACCCATTTGTAAATTGCTAGGCTATGTTTCTTGCCTATTTTTCTTTTGGGTTATTTCCCTTTTTGTTAATGACTTGTAGGAGTTCTTCATGTAGCTGGATACTAATATTTGTCAGACATATATCTTACAATTATGTCTCCTCTGTGGCTTAAATTTTCACATTCTTTATGGCATCTTGATGAAGAGGAGAGCTTAATTTTAACAAAACCATATGTACCCATTTCTCCCACTAGTGTCCTTATCTTACACTGTCTTTAAGAAATAATAGAAAAAGCTAGGTGGGGTGGTTCACCCCTGTAATCCCAGCACTTTGGGAGACCAAGGTGGGTGAATCACCGGAGGTCAGGAGTTTGAGACCAGTCTGTCCAAAATGATGAAAACCCATCTCTAATAAAAATACAAAAAAATTAGCTAGGTGTGGTGGCAGGCACCCATAATCCCAGCTAGTTAGGAGCCTGAGACAGGAGAATCGCTTGAACCCAGAAGGCAGAAGTTGCAGTGAGCCAAGATCGTGCGACCGCACTCCAGCCTGGGCAACAAGAGCGAAACTCCATCTCCACACACACACACAAAAAGTAAATTAATAATAATAATAATAGTAGAGATGTTATTTTGTGCTTTCCTCTATGGACTTTGAAGGTCCGAGTTTCATTAGGCCTTGAATCCATCTGGAACTGATTTTTAAGTAGGGTTAAAGACAGGGATCTAATTTTATTTTTTCAATATGAATAAACAATTTTAAATTTCACATAAATATCTAATAATAGGTTGAGTTTATGTCAAGTTTACATGTATACATAGACTTTGCTTTAAGTTTTTAAAAATTTGTTGCAGTATTCTAATTGACTGTGCCTGTACGAAACCTACTTTAATCATGATTCCTGATAGGCCAATTCTCTCTGCGTTGTTCTCCTTCTTCAACAATGTCTTGGCTATTCTTAGACCTTGGCTCTGGAATACAAATTTTTGAACCAGTTGCTCAATTACATTTATATACATACACAAATTATAGAGATTATGATTGAAAATGGAATTAATTTATAGACTATGTTGTTGATTCTTCCAATCCTTGAATATGGAATATTTCTTTATGTGATTCTTCTTTAACATTATTCATTAAAGTTTGAAATTTCTCCCCATAAAGATCTTGCATATATTTTGTAAGGTATTATTTTATCATAAATTATATTTTTTAAATATTGTATTTTCTTATTAGTTGTTATTGGAAATATAATTGATTTTTGTACATTGTTGTTATATTGAATAATCTTTTCAACCTATAGGCTTCCCTAATAGGTTTGAAAATTTATCAGCTTTCCATCTTCTCTCCAATTCATAGGATGATGATGATGATTATTATTATTATGTTTTACTTCTCTTATTCTGACTAAGACCCAAAACAATGTTGAATAGAAATAGTGATTATAAGCATTTCTCTTTCTGATGAAAGAAAAAAGATCCTAATATTTTGCAATTAAGTTCTTTTACTCCTAATTTATTTTTTTACACATGTATAGGGGATTTACAGTTTATTCCTATATAGCTGATTTTATTGAAATTATTATTTATTATTTCTCGTGCATTTTCTTAATGTAATATAGTGCATTAATTTTTAACATTAAACTATCTTAGTCTAAACACTCCAAGTATAAACCAAACTTGAATAACTGAAGTTTCTAAAATTAAGAATTCAAGCCACGTGTGATGGCATAGACCTGCAATCTCAGTACCTTGGGAGGCCAAGGCATAAAGATTGCTTGAACCTAGGAATTCAAGACCAGCTTAGGCAATGTAGGGAGACACCCATCTCTACCAAAAAAAAAAAAAAAAACATAAACAGTGTTTAAATCAGTGGTGCTGATTTGTAGTCTCAGTGCACTTGGGAGGCTGAGTGGAAGGATCACTTGAGCCTGGGAGGTTGATGCTACAGTGAGCTATAATCATGCCACTGTACTCCAGCTTGGGTGACAGAGAAGATTAAGACCCTGTCTCAAAAAAAAAAAGTGAGACTACGTCTCCACAGAAAAATTGGCCAGGTGTTGTGGCTCATGCCTGTAATCCCAGCACTTTCGGTGGCCAAGGTGGGAGGAGTTCAAAGCCAGCCTAGCAACATAGTGAGAACCTGTCTCAAAAAAAAAAAAAAAAAAAACTATAAAAAAAAGAATTCAATAAGATATAATTTGTCTTTTATGATAATCAGAATATATAACATAACCGAGGAAGTACAATGTAAATTCAATAAACCATAGGCACAGTTCTCTTGTAAAGCCATAATTGAAAAATATTATTGGCAAATCCATCTTTACTGGATCATTGTTATCAGCATACAAATACATTGTAATGACTGCCCTTTTAAATATAGAAAACCCCATCACTTTTGATGAAAGAAAATGACTTGGAAGAAAAATCTTTTTTTTTTCTTTCTGCTCTCCCTTCAGGACTGACCTAATGAGTCTTTCTTTCACATTGGACCATGGAAAGCCTCTTGAAAAGATCATATTTTTGATAAATTCAGTAATTAATTTAGTTCTCATTTTACTTAACATGGAAACACCACTTAAGTTCGTCGATGACTGTCTTTCTGTTGAAACTGATCACGTGGCTTTCTCTGATTTTCCTCCCACTTCCTTGTCTACCTAGTCTTGGTCTCGTCGTTGGCTCCTTGTATTTCCCACAATTCCTCCCACCTTAGTAAATGGTATCGTCATTTGCCTGAGTAAATATTCAGTCCAAAATCCTCACAATAATCCTTGTTTCATTTTTTTCCCCTGATAGGTCTCATCCACAACATGACCAGATCTTTCTGGCTGTATCTTTACATGACATGTTTAACTTCTACTTCTCCGTCACCTCCACTGCTGCCATCCAAAGTCCCAGTGACCATCTCCCATGAGCGAAAGCAGTAGTTTACAAGTCATCTCTGTGCTTCCACTCATGCCCTGCTACTAATTATTGACCACATATGAGCCACAATTACACCTATAATGCATAAATCATTCAAGTCACACTACTGCTTAAATCTCTACTGTGGCTTTCCATAACATGTAAGATAAAATCTGGTCTTTAATGTGCCTTACATATTAAAGATACTACAATATCTGTTCCCTGCCTTTTTGTCTTATATCGTTTCCTACTCTTTTCTTTCCTTATTCTATTCTGGCAAAATAACCTGCCAGATTATTCCTCCCTTGTGGCCTTTACATTTGCCATTAGCTCAGCCTAGATTACTCTTCCCACTGATCTTCATATCATTCTGAAATTTTTTCAAATATTAGGGCTTTCCTTACCAATTTGCCTGAAATGGTATCTCTCACTCCTCTATCATTCTCCTTCCCCTTACCAAGCTTTTATTCATAGAAAATACAAGTAAGTAAAATAAACATTTTAGTTATTTATTTGTTTGTTTTCTGCTTCCCACATTTGAAACTAGACTGTAAGTTGCCTGATATGATGGATTTTGTATCTTGCTCATTGCCATACCTCTAGAACTCAGATAAATGGCAAGCATATTATGAGCAACTAGATATATCTTTTCAAGAAATGCATATTGAAGACATTCTTGAGTTTAAAGAAATGATTTTTAAAATATGAATTAATCTTTTATCTCTACCAGTTTTCGACACCCAAGCCTATGATCGTGTGCTAGACCTTTCAACCTATTCTGCAATCTTATAGCCCACTATTCCAGACCTTTCAATGTCTGATGCATCCAGGTCCCTTATTTCCATTTACAGAATCCCTCTTGTCTCCAAGGTGTGTGTTCTGAGCGACAGGAAGGATAAAATTGCTCTTCTCACCTTCCTTCTTCATGTGGCACCTCCCCATTCATCTGTCATGGTTCACGACCTGTGTCACCAGGTTGCTCCACAGCCTTCTCAAGCTGGGTTATATGGACCTTTTATTTGGACTCACAATATATCTCTATTTTAGCACTTCTTTCTATTTTGTAGTCTTAAGCTTAATGTCCTCTAACTGCCACTGGACCATAAGCTCATAGACAAAAGGAAAGCAAGTCTTTTTCATGTTCGTGTCCCCAAAGGCTAGCACTACTGGAACTTTATAAATCAGGAACTTAATAAATAGGTTGTGGATGCATGAGTGATTAAATCATATTACCAACTTATGACATTCTTGATGTAATAGGTTATATACTGTTGCCATTTTAAAATAATATGTTAAAAAGTCTAAAATAGTATCTATATATTGCCTCTCCCCACCCAAAATGAGTGTAGTGCTGTGGGAAAGACAATAAAAAGTTTGATTTTTCACCAAGCGTAACCCCACTGGGTCAAAGAGATGCAGGGTAGAAAGGTAAAAACAGCATTCAACCCAGAATTAGAACACATTTCTATTATTTTGCCACTAACTCTTAGTATTGTTTGGTGTAACCCACTTATTTCTGCTAAGACTTGGTTTCTTGTTCTCTAATAAGAGAAAGTCAAGATGGGTGTTCTCCGAGATCATATTATTTTGATATTATTTGATAGCCAAAAATTTTCATATAAGAATATGGCTTTCTTTAAGTGGTAGGGTTGTTTCCTTTGGATACATGCTTGTATAAGACTGCAAAGTTTTAAGTTTTGAAAAACACAGTTCTTATTAATGCTATAGCATTTAATTGGAAATCCTAGCTCACTTCTTGCTCATAGTTAGTGTTCAAGTGTTGATTGATTGAGTCAGGATAATAGCATTAAGACTTCTATGTCCAAGGAAAACAGACAAAATTATTAGGATACAGTTGCTAAGATGCAGGAAAAATTTAAAGACATAGCAAACGGAATTTATTAGTTTTATTAAGCAGGCCAAGGCTTGTATGCAATATAAAAGATCTTAACTTAAGAATGTGTCATAGGTTACTACATACTGTGTTGCTGTGAGACCTGCACTAGAAAGATCCAATGCCACCTGCGAAAAGTAACTATAGCAGACCATAAGGCAGCTAAGGAATTCAGACTACACATTGTATGTTGGCCACACCCAGTCTAGCAAGATTTATATACCCATTTTAATTTAGAAAGTCTATAATATTCCTTTGGTAAAAAAAGGATCATGTCAGAGCAAATATGAAAAAAGGTGGAAAAAACCTCTCTGATTAACAAATTGCACATTAACTGGTACGATGACATGGTTTGAAAAGCAAAAATAATACTTAGCTGCAAATACAGGTGTATAGGACACATATAAAAAGTTTTCATTAGACTCAGCTCACACTTACTTTTATTAAAATGTGCTTAATGTGATCTTCAGACTGTATATGAATAACATAGAAAAGAATCATTGAACAGCTATTTTTTTATATATATATAAATATATATATATATATATATATATATATACAGCTATAAAAAAATACACACACACACATGTGATTAAGAAACTGGTTACATTCTGGAAAAATTGTTTTTTGCTTTTTTTTTCACTGGTCATTTTCCAGCTTTATCAGTCCCTGGCCAGAACTCCAGCCATGCAAGGAATTGAGTTCTTGAGAGGTGAATTACTTGAGGATTACAGATAGTTTGAGAATATGGGCTCAGTGCCATTACTGACCAATAGAAACAACCAATAGAAACATGCCAATAGAAACAACAAAAAGCAGAGGGACTTTTCTAATGTGCTCATGTCAACATAACTACATTGGTTAATCTTGAGCGCTCGTTATTGCCAGGGACAGGAACAGGTCTCCAGAATATGTTCCATATATGCCTAGTGTTTCAAATATACCATTAAATCAGCAGTATTTACAACAAAATAAAATGTGACAATTTAGAAATAGGTGACTACATGATGAAACAGATACTAAATTCTCAATAGTTCCACAAGACATTTTCATAACATAGTAATCCAAAGACAGTATTTAAAAAGCATTAATCAGTGGCTTCTTTGTGAAATGAAACTTAGAAATTTAGAATTTGCTATATGCAGTAGTTTCTATTTGCATTATACACATAAATGATAACACATATTATATAAACACACTAAATATGGGAATAAGACTCTTAATTTTTCTACTTATGATACTAGCAAAGGAAAATCTATACAGTGTAAATACCTATTTTGTTCTAGATGTTGAACACATGAAAAATTGTTAATATCCATTTGTCACTTAAGATTTAATGGCTCGTCCTCTGCCCTGAAGGGAGAGTCCCAGACCAAGCAGTATTCATCACAAACTGACTTGAGATCCGTGGGCCTTAAGGGAATATTGGAGGTAGTTTAACAATACCCCCTGTGGCCTGTTGTGGTGATGACCACAGGGTGATGCTCCTTTTCCTTTGGAAAGGAGAGAAAAGAGTGGGAAGGACTGCGTCTTATGGTTTGAGTGACAGCTCAGCCACAGTACAACAGAACAGGAAGAGTTCTGAGGTTTTTGACTCTGGTCCCTGATTCCTGGAGGATGGCAACTCTGGACCTGTCTGGGACCTAGGGTGACTTGCACCCTGAAGGGAAGGACACAGGCCTGGCTGGCTTTGCCACCTGCTGATTGTCAAACCCCAGAGCCTTGAGCGAATATAGGCAGCAGCCAGGGAGTAGTTACAGCAGACCTTGGGCAACACCCAGTCCTGTGCCAGCTTTAGGTCTGAGCCAGCACAGTCCTAGTGGTGGTGGCCAAGAGGTACATGTGTCACTCCACCCCTAGCTTTCAGTGACTCAGAACAGAGAGAGACACTCTATTTGTGTGGGAGGAAGAAGTAAAAGAACAAGAGTTTTCACCCAGTAATCTATAGAATTCTTTCAGATCTTGTCCAAGGCCATCAAGGTAGTACGTCTATGAGTCTGCAAGAACCACAGCATTACTGGTCTTTGGGTGCCCCCTAAAACTGTTACAGCTTAGATCACAATACCCAAGTCCTTCTGAATATCTGGAAAGCTTTGCCAAGAAGGATGGGGACAAACAAGCTGAAAAGGTGAAGACTACAATAAATACCTAGTTTTTAATGCCCAGACATCCAAGAACATCTAGTAGTATCAACACCATCCAGAAAAACATGACTTCACCAAATGAACTAAATAAGGTAGCAGGAACCAATCCTAGTGAAACAGAGATATGTGACTTTTCAGACAGATAATTCAAAATAGCTGTTTTGAGGAAACTGGAATTCAAGATAAAGCAGAGTAGTAATTCAGAATTCTATCAGATAAATTAAACAAACAGATTAAAATAATTATACATTTAAAATAACTAATTATATATCATATAATTATATTTTTAAAATTATTTTAATTAAAAAGAATCAGCAGAAATTCTAGATTTAAAAAAGGTAATTGGCATACTGAAGAATGCATCAGGATCTTTTAATAGCACAAGTGATCCACCAGAAGAATTAGTAAGCTTGAAGATAGGTTATTTGAAAATGCACAGTCAGTGAAAACAAAAGAGGAAATAATAATTTTTAAAAATGAAGCACACCTACAGGGTCTAGAAAATAGCCCCCAAAGGGAAATCTAATACTTATTGGCCATAAAGAGGAGGCAGAAAAAGAGATGGGGTAGACAGTTAATTCAAAGATATAATAACAAAACCCTAGGGAAAGATATCAATATCCAAGTACAAGAAGGTTATAAAACACTAAGCAGATTTAACCCAAAGAAGACTAGCTCAAGGCATTTAGTAATCAACTCCAAAAGGTCAAGGATAAAGAAAGGATTCTAAAAGCAACAAGAGAAAAAAACATATAGCAGGCAATGGAGCTTCAATATGTCTAGCAGCAGACTTTTCCGTTGAAACCTTACAGACCAGGAGAGAGTGGCATGACATATTTACGGTGCTGAAAGAAAAATACTTTTACCCTAAAATAGTATATCTGGTGAAGATATCCTTCAAATATAAAGGAGAAATAAAGACTTTCCAAGACAAAGAGAAGCTAAGGGATTTTATCAACACCAGACCTGTCCTGTGAGAAATGCTAAAGGGAGTACTTCAGTCAGAAAGATAAAGGATGTTAATGAGCAATAAGAATTCACCTGAAAGTACAAACTCACTGATAATATTAAGTACACAGAAAAACATGGAATATTATATCGCAGTAACTGAGGTATAAACTAGTCACCCTAAGTAAAAAGACTAAATGATGAACCAATAAAAAAATAATAACTACAACAATTTTTGAAGACATAGACAGTACAATAAGATAAAAATGGAAACAACAAAAGGTTAAAAAGCAGAAGGATAAAGGTAAGTCTAGAGATTTTATTATTACTTTGTTTGTTTGTTTATGCAAACAGTGTTAGTTGTTATCAGCTTAAAAAAATGGGTTATAAGACAGTATTTGGAAGCCCCATGGTAACCACAAACCAAAAAACAATGGATATACAAAAAATAGAAAGCAAGAAAATAAATTATACCACCAGAGAAAATTACCGTCACTAAAGGAAGACAGGAAGGAAGAAAAGAAGGGAGAGAAGACAAAAAAAAAAAAAAACAGAAAACAAGTAACAACATGGCAAAAGTAACTTCTTAGTTATCAATAATAACATTGAATGTAAATGAACTAAACTCTCCAGTCAAAAGACATACAGTAGCTGAATAGATGAAAAGTAAAAACCCTTTGATCTGTTGCCTACAAGAAACACACTTCACCTATAAAGAGACACATTGACTGAAAAATAAAGGGATGGAAAAAGATATATTCCATGCCAATAGAAACCAAAAAAGAAAAAGAATAGCTATACTTATAACAGACAAAGTAGATTTCATAACAAAAACTATAATAAGAGACAAAGAAGGTCACTATATAATGATAAAGGTATCAGTTCAGCAAGAGGATATAACAGTTTTAAATACATATACATTTAACACTGGAGTACCCAGCTATATAAAGCAAATATTATTAGAGCTAAAGAGAGAAATGGGCCTCAATACAGTAATAGCTAAAGAATTCAACACCTCACCTTCAGCACTGGACAGATCTTCTGGACAGATAATCAACAAAGAAACATCAGACTTACTCTGCACTGTAGACTGAATGAATTTAATGCATATTTACAGAACATTTCATCCAATGGCTACAGATCACACATTCTTTCCCTCAGGATATGGATGATTCTCAAGGTTAGACTATATGTTAGGTCACAAAACAAGACTTAAAACATTCAAAAAATTAAAATAATATTAAGCATATTCTCTGACCACAATGGAATAAAACTAGAAATTGATAACAAGAGGAATTTTTGAAACTCTACAAATACAGGAAAATTAATATGCTCCTGAATGAAGAGTGGGCCAATGAGTAAATTAAGGAGGAAATTGAAAAATGTCTTGAAAGAAATGATGATGGAAACACAGCATACCAAAAAACCTATGGGATACGATAAAAGCAGTACTAAGAGGGAAGTTTATAGCTTTAACTGTCTACATCAAAAAAGAAGAAAAACTTCAAATAAACAACCGAATGATGCAGCTTAAAGAACTAGAAAAGCAAGAGCAAACCAAACTTAAAATTTGTGGAAGAAAGAAATAACAAAGTTCAGAGCATAAATAAATAAAATTGAAATGAAGAAAACAATACAAAAGACCAATGAAACAAAAATGTGGTTTATTGAAAAGTTAAACACACTTGACAAGCCTTTAGTCAGACTAGGAAAAAAAAGATCCAAATAAATAAAATCAGAGATGAAAAAGGAGACATTACAACTGATACCACAGAAATTAAAAGGATTATTAGTGACTACAATGAGCAACTACATGCCAATAAATTGGTAAATCTAGGAGAAATAGACAAATTCTTAGACACATGCAACCTGGCAAGATTTAACCAGGAAGAAATTCAAAACCTGAAGAGATGAATAACAAGTAACAAGATCAAAGGCACAATAAAAACTCTGCCAATAAGACAAGCACAGGACCTGAAGGGGGAAATCTGAAAGCCTTTCCTCTAAGATCTGGAACATGGCAAGGATGCCTACTTTCACCATCAAGACCATCCTGGCTAACACGGTGAAACCCCGTCTCTACTAAAAAATACAAAAAAAAAACTAGCCGGGTGAGGTGGCGGGCACCTGTAGTCCCAGCTATTCAGGAGGCTGAGGCAGGAGAATGGCGTAAACTCGGGCGGCGGAGCTTGCAGTGAGCTGAGATCCGGCCACTGCACTCCAGCTTGGGCGACAGAGCGAGACTCCATCTCAAAAAAAAAAAAAAAAAAAGAACAAAATAAAGGGCATCCAAATTGGAGTGGAAGACATCAAATGATCATAAGATGATATGATCTTATATTCAGGAAAACCTAAAAACTCCACAAAAAAACTATTAGAACTGATAAACAAATTCTGCAAAGTTGTAGGATACAAAATTAACATACAAAAACCGGTAGCATTTCTATATGCCAACAATGAGCAATCCAAAACAAAAAATCAAAATTTAATCCCATTAACAATAGCCACAGATAAAATTAAATACCTAGGAATTAACCATAAAATTAAAGATCTCTATAATGAAAAATATAAAACACTCATGAAAGAAATTGAAGAGGATGCCAATAAGATGAAAAGATATTTCCTGTTCATGAATTGAAATAGTCAATATTGTTAAAATGTCCTTCCCAAAGTGATCTACAGGTTCAGTACAATGCCTATGAAAATACCAATGACACTCTTCACAGAAATAGAAAAAACAATTTAAAAATTTATTTGGAACCACAAAAGACCCAGAATAATCAGAGCTATCCTGAACAAAGAGAACAAAACTGGAGGAATCACATTGCCTGACTTCAAATTATACTACAGAACTAGAGTAACCAAAACAGCATGGTGCTGGCATAAAAACAGACATGTAGATCAATGGAACAGAAAGCATAATCCAGAAGGAAGTTCACACAGCTACAATGAATTCATTTTGACAAAGGTGCCAAGAACATACCCTCAGGAAAATACAGTCTCTTCAATAAATTGTTCTGGGAAAACTGAATATTCATATGCAGAAGAATGAAACTAGACTTCTGACTCTTGACATATACAAAAATCAAATCAAAATAAAGACTTAAAACGAAGACCTCAAAATATGAATCTACTACAAGAAAACACTGGGGAAACTCTCCAGGACATTGAACTGGGCAAAAATTTCTTGAGTAATACCACACAAGCATAGGCAACCAAAGCAAAAATGGATAAATGTGATCAGATCAAGTTAAAAAAACTTCTGAACAGCAAACAGTCAACAAAGTGAAGAGACAACCGACATAATGGGAGAAAATATTTGCAAACTACCCATCTGAGACAGTGTTAATAACCAGAATTATTATATAAGGAGCTCAAACAACTCTACAGGAAAATTTTAATAATATGATTCAATAACTGGCAAAAAATTTGAATAGACATTTCTCAAAAGAAGGCATACAAATGGCAAACAGGCATGTGAAAATGTGCCAGACATCACTGATCATCAGAAAAATGCAAATCAAAACAACAATGAGACATCATCTCACCATAGTTAAAATGGGTTATATCCAATAGACAGGCAGTAACAAATGCTGTTGAGGATATGGGGAAAAGGGAATCCTCATACACTGCTGGTAGAAATGTAAATTAGTACAACCACTAAGAAACATTCAAAATTTCCTTAAGAAACTAAAAATAGAACTATTGTATGATCCAGCAATCCTACTGATGGGTATATACAAAAAAGAAAGGAAATCAGTATATGGAAGAAATATCTTTTTGTTTTTCTTTTTTTGTTTTTTTTTGAGACAGAGTCTCACTCTATTGCCCAGGCTGGAGTGCTGTGGCGCGATCTCGGCTCACTGCAAGCTCCACGTCCCGGGTTCACACCATTCTCCTGCCTCAGTCTCCTGAGTAGCTGGGACTACAGGTGCCCGCCACCACAAAATTTTTTATATTTTTAGTAGACACGGTGTTTCACCATGTTAGCCAGGATGGTCTCGATCTCCTGACCTCATGATCCACCTGCCTCGGTCTCCCAAAGTGCTGGGATTACAGGCGTGAGCCACCGCACCCGGCCGGAAGAAATATCTTTACTCTCAAGTTTATTGCAGCACTGTTCACAATAGCCAAGATTTGGAAGCAATCTATGTGTCCATCAACAGTTGAGTGGATAAAGAAAATAAGGTACGTATACACAATGGAGTACTATTCAGCCATAAAAAGAATGACATCCAGTCATTTGCAACAACATGGATGGAACCAGAGATCATTATGTTAAGTGAAATAAGCCAGGCACAGAAAGATAAACATCACATGTTCTCACTTATTTGGGGGAGCCAAAAATCAAAACGATTGAACTCATGGACATAGAGAGTGAAAGGATGGTTACCAGAAGCTGGAAAGGGTAGTGAAGGGTTGCAGGGTGAAGTGGGGATGGTTAATAGGTACAACAAATAGAAAGAATAATAAAACCTACTATTGGGTAGCACATCAGGGTTACTATAGTCAATAATAACTTAATTGTACATTTTAAAATAACTAAAAAGAGTCTAATTGGATTGTTTGTAACACAAAGGATAAATGCTTGGGTGGATTTATCCTCCTTCTCTGTGGTGTGATTATTACACATTGCATGCCTGTATCAAAGTATCTCATGTACCCCATAAACATAAATACCTACTAAGTGCCCGTAAAAATTAAAATATTTTTTAAAATTTTATGGTTCCAAAGGAGTTATTGCAATGTGTAATATACAAATATTACAAAATAATTTGTAAAATGCATGAACAGTAATTGTTTTATTTCATCAAAATAGACTCTATATATTATTGTTTGCATATGCTCACAATTAACAAAGAAATTTTTTTTTAAATGTCAATTACCAAAGAAATTGTTTGAAAATGTCACGACACTGGACTTGGTGGACAAGATGGCAGTTAGGAGATAGGGCTAATGTGCAGTTCTCACCTGGATGAAGAGAACAATGTGTGGAGACTCACACTGTGATCTGTTGCTCCAACAACCAACAAAGGAACATACCAGGAAAACCTGAAGGATTCACAGATCCTTTGAAAGAAGCAGCACACTACTACAAATTCCATGCAACAGGTGAAAAACTGAGCATTCCCAAAGTGTGAGAGAAGGAAAATCTGCCTCCGAACACACATTTCCACTGGGGGATCTGAAAATCCAGATCATGAGATTATGAGAAGGATTTAACTTCTTCTGGAGTTGAAATGGATTTAGGGAGTCACATGAAATATAAAAGTAGAAGTAGCAGCAGAAAATGGCTTGCAGGCAGTCCCAGTCTCCAGCTGAAGCCCAGGGAAGCCATCCCAGATGATATCTTATAGGGGCCCTTGGGGAAGGCAGCCAGAGGAATTGGGAAGTAGTCACAATGCAAAGGAAACTCCCAACTGAAATTTGTAGTTATTTCAACTGGGCACAAATTTTCTCAGGTGAAGTCCAGGACACAAGGGGGAGCTGCTGCAGATTCAAGCACAGGAGCCGCTGCTGATGGAGTGGGCAGATGTAAAGGAGCAAGGGCCATGCTTGCTTTTTTAGTGGGGAAGTTCATGGCCTCAGGCAAGGTCTTATTGGGGAACTGCAGGAGCGAGACTGGCCTTGCCAACTGCATGGGAGGTGGGTTAGGCCTCCCACTAACAGTTATTCCCCACTTCTCTGGTGAACTATATGACACAGCAGAGGCAGCCAAGATGGCTTTTGGAACATAATCCTATTGGCCTGAGAAACACCCTCCATCCCCACAGTGGCTGCAGCAAGCCCCAGCCAAGGAGAGGCTGAGCTCAGACCTGTCTAACCCTGCCCTGACCTGATAGTATTTCTCTACCCAACCTGGTAGCTGATTACAAAAGATAAACTCTTGGGAGCTTTGTGGCCCCTCCCATCACCTGAGAAACTGAAATACTTACCCTGGCCAACTTAGGGCAAGCTTAGATCCCTCCACTAATACTGTTTTCTCTTGAAAACACCACCTTCTGGTTGGAGGCCAACCAACTCAGGCCATTACAACAACTTATGACAGAATAACCCTCATCCCAGGAAGGAGAAGACAATGCCTAATTCCACTGCCTACAAGATACTGGCTAACCAGAGTTCCTGAGTGTGTCCATGTGAAAACATCACTGCTAACATAACCGTACATTCCAGAAAGCCAGCACACTACACATATCTACAACCATGGACTCTCACAGAGTCTACCTCACTCCCTGCCACCTCTACCAGAGCAGGTGCTGGTATCCATGATTGGGAGACCTGAAGATGGATCACGTCACAGGACTCTGTAGACATTCCATAGCACCAGTCCAGAGCCTGGTAGCCTAGCTTGGTAACCAGACCCAAAAGAGCAATAACAATCTCTGCACTCCAGCTTTCAGGAAGCCCCATCCCTAGGGTAAGGTGGAAAACATCACATCAAGGGATCACCCTGTGGCATAAGAAAATCTGAACAGGAGACACTGAGATTCAGACCTCTCCACTGAAATGATCTATGCAAATGAGAAGGAACCAGAAAAGTAATTCTGGTAATGTAACAAAACAAGGTTCTATAGTATCCCCAAAAGATCATACCAGTTCCCCAGCAATGGATCCAAACCAAGAAATCTCTGAATAGCCAGATAAAAAATTCAAAAGGTTGATTATTAAGGTACTCAAGGAGATACCAGAGAAAAGTGAAAACAAATGTAAAGATATTAAAACAAGGCCAGGCATGGTGGCTCAAGCCTGTAATCCCAGCACTTTGGGAGGCGGAGGCAGGTGGATCATGAGGTCAGGAGTTCGAGACCAGCCTTGCCAACATAGTGAAACCCCGTCTCTACTAAAAATAGAAAAAATTCGCCAAGCATGGTGGCAGGTGCCTGTAATAGCAGCTACTCAGGATGCTAAGGCAGGAGAATCACTTGAACCCGGGAGGTAGAGGTTGCAGTGAGCCGAGATCGTGCCACTGCACTCCAGCCTGGGTGACAAGAGCAAAACTCTGCCTCAAAAAAAAAAAAAAAAAAGATATTAAAACAAAATACAGGATACAGATGAAAAATTCTCCACATGAATAGATGTCATAAAGGAAAAACAATCACAACTTCTGGAAATGAAAGACACACTTAGAGAAATACAAAAATTGTAGTGTGGAAAGTTTCAACAATAGACTAGAACAAGTAAAAGGAAGAAGTTTGGAGCTCAAAGACAAGGCTTTCAAATTAACCCAGTCAGACAAAGACAAGAAAAAATAAAAAATAAAATAAAAAAGTGAACAAAGCCTCCAAGAAATTTGGGATTATATAAAATGGCAAACCTAAGTATAATTGGTTTTCCAGAGGAAGAAGAGAAATTTAAAAGTTTGGAAAGCATATTTGAGGGAATACTAGAGGAAAACTTCCCTGGCCTTGCTAGAGATCTAGATACCCAAATACAAGAAGCTCAAAGAGCACCTGGGAAATACATTCCAAAAAGATCATCACCTAGGCACACAGTCATGTGGTTCTCTAAAGTCAAGACAAAGGAAAGAATCTTAAGAGCTGTGGGACAAAAGCATCAGATAACCTATAGAGGAAAACCTATCGGATTAATAGCAGAATTATCTGTAGAAACCTTACAGGCCAGAAAGAATTGCGGTGTCATCTTTAGCCTTCTGAAACCAAATAATTGTCAGCCCAGGATTTTGTATCCAATAAAACTGAGCTTCATAAATGAAGGAGAGATCAAGTCTTTTTCAGGCAAACAAATGCTGAGAAAATTTGCCACAACTAAGCCAGCACTACAAGAAATGCTAAAAGGGTTCAAAATCTTGAAACAAACCCTTGAAATACACCAAAATAGAACCTCCTTAAAGCATAAATGTCACCAGGCCTATAAAACAGTAACACAATTTAAAAATAAAACATAAGGTATTAAGGCAACAACTAACATGATGAAGAGAACACATAAATGGCCTAAATTCTCCAATTAAAAGATGCAGAATGGCAGAATGGATAAAAATTCACCAACCAAATATCTACTGTCTTCAAAAGACTCACCTAACACATAAGGACTCACATAAACTTAAGGTAAAGGGGTGGAAAAAGATATTCCACACAAATGGGAACCAAAAGCAAGCAGCAGTAGCTATTCTTCTATCAGGAAAAAACAGACTTTAAAGCAACAGCAGTTAAAAAAAAAAAAAAAAAGACAAAGAGGAACGTTATAAAATGATGAAAGAATTACTCCAACAGAAAAAAATCACAATTCTAAATATATATGCACCTAACACTGGAGCTCCCAAATTTATAAAGGAATTATTACTAGACCTAAGATATGAGATAGATGGCAACACAATAATAGTGGGGGGCTTCAATACTCCTCTGACAGCACTAGACAGTTCATCAAGACAGAAAGTCAACAAAGAAATAGTGGACATAGGCCTGCAGCTGTGGCTCATTGCTGTAATCCCAGCACTTTGGGAGGCTGAGGTGGGTGGATCACCTGAGGTTAGGAGTTCAAGAACAGCCTGGCCAACCTGTGAGACCCTGTCTTTACTAAAAATGCAAAAAACTAGCCAGGCATGGTGATGGGTGCCTGTAATCCCAGCTACTTGGGAGGCAGAGGCAGGAGAATCACTTAAACCCCAGAGGCAGAGGTTGCAGTGAGTCGAGATTGCACCAGTGCACTCCAGCCTGGGCAAAAAGAGCAAAACTCTCTCTCAAAAAATAACAATGTAATAATAATGGACATAAACTATACTCTAGAACAAATGGACTTAACAGATAGTTACAGAACGTTCTACCCAACAACTGCAGAATATACATTATATTCTTCAACACACAGAACTTTCGCCAAGATAGACCATATGATAGGTTACAAAACAAGTCTTGATACATTTAAGAAAATCAAAAGTATATCAGGTATTCTCTCAGACTACAGTGGAAAAAAACTGGAAATTAACTCCAAAAGGAACCCTCAAAACTATACAAATACTTGGAAATTAAATCACCTGTTCCTTAATGATCATTGGGTCAACAATGAAATTAAGATGAAATTTAAAAATTGAGCTGATTGGTAATAGTGACACAACTTATCAAAACCTCTGGGATACAGCAAAAGCGGTGCTGAGAGGAAAGTTAATAGCATTAAATGCCCTCATCAAAAAGTCTGAAAGAGCACAAATAAAAAATCTAAGGTCATACCTCAAGCAACTAGAAAAACAAGTACAAACCAAATGCAAACCCAGCAGAAAAAAGAAATAACAAAGATCAGAACAGAACTAAATGAAATGCAAACAAAAAAATACAAAAGATAAATGGAAAAAAGCTGGTTCTTTGAAAAGATAAACAGAATTGATAGACCATTAGCAAGCATAACCAAGAAAAAAAGAGAGAAGATCCAAATAAGCTCAGTTAGAAACAAAACAGGAGATATTACAACCAATACCACAGAAATACAAAAGATCATTCAAGGCTACTATGAATACCTTTACAAACTAGAAATCTAATGTAGGTGGATAAATTCCTGGAAACATACAACCCTCCTAGATTAAATCAGGAAGAAATAGAGATTCTAAACAGATCAATGACAAATAGTAAAATTGAAACAGTAGTAAAAAAAAAAAAATGCCAACAAAAAAGTCCAGAACCAGATGGATTCACAGCTGAATTCTATCAGACATTCAAAGAAGAATTTGTACCAATCTTACTGAAACTATTCCAAAAGATAGAGAAGAAGGGAATTCTCCCTAAATCATTCTATGTAGTATCACCCTAATACCAAAGCCAGGAAAGGACATAACAGAAAAGGAAAACTACAGACCAATATAGCTGATGAACATAGATGCAAAAATCCTCAACAAAATACTAGCTAACCAAATCCAACAGCATATCAAAAAGATAATACACCATTATCAAGTGGGTTTCATACCAAGGATGCAGGGATGATTTAGCATACACAACTAAATAAATATGTTGCATCACGTAAAATAATTAACAACAAAAATCATATGAGCATCTCAATAGATGCAGAAAAAGCATTTGACAATGTCTAACATCGCTTTATGATTGAAAACTTCAGCAAAATTGGCATAGAAGGGATGTACCTCAATGTAATAAAAGCCATCTATGACAAACCCACAGCAATATTACACTGAATGGGAAAAAGTTGAAAGCATTCCCCCTGAGAACTTAAACAAGAAAAGGATGCCCACTCCCACCACCTCTATTTAACATAGTACTGGAAGTCCTAGCTGGAACAATCAGACAAGAGAAAGAAATAAAGGGCATTGGAATCTGTAAAGAGGAAAATAAAGTTGTGCTGTTCACAGATGATATGATCATGTACCTAGAAAACACTAAAGATTCATCCAAAAAGCTCCTAGATATGATAAATGAATTTAGTAAAGTTTCAGGATATAAAATCAATGTACACAAATCAGTAGCACTGTTATACACCAACAACAACCAAGCTGAGAAACAAATCAAAAACTCAATCCCTTTTACAACAGCCGCACAAAGTAATAATAATAATAAAATACTTAGGACTATCCCTAACCAAGGAGGTGAAAGATCTCTGCAAAGTAAACTACAAAACACTGCAGAAAGAAATCATTAATGACACGAACAAATGGGAACACAACTCAATGCTCATGAATGGGTAGAATCAATATTGTGAAAATGACCATACTGCCAAAATCAATCCACAGATTGCAATTTCCATCAAAGTACCATCATCATTCTTCACAGAACTATAAAAAACAATCCTAAAGTTCATATGAAACCAAAAACAAGCCTGCATAGCCAAAGCAAGACTAAGCTAAAAGAACAAATCTGTAGTCATCACGTTACCCGAATTCAAACTATTCTACAAGGCTATAGAGACCAAAACAGGATGGTACTGGTATAAAAATAGGCATGGAACAAAATACAGAATCCAGAAATACAGCCAAATATTTAAAGCCAACTGATCTTCAACAAAGCAAATAAAAACATTAAGTGGGGAAAGGATACCCTAATCAACAAATGGTGCTGGGATAATTGGCAAGTCACATGTAGAAAAATGAAGCTGGATCCTCATCTCCTATGTAAAAAATCAACTCAAGATTGATCAAAGACTTAAATCTAAGTCCTGAAACCATAAACAGTCTAGAAAATAACATCAGTTAAGTTCTTCTAGACATTGGCATAGGCAAAAAGTTCATGACAAAGCATCCAAAAGCAAATGCACCAAAAACAAAGATAAATAAATGGGACCTAATTAAACTAAAAGCTTCTGCACAGCAACAGAAATAATTAGCAGAGTAAACAGACAACCCACAGTGGGAGAAAATCTTTGCAAACTATGTAGCTGACAAAGGACTAATATCCAGTATCCATAAGGATCTCAAATCAGCAACAACAACAACAAAAATCCCATCAAAAAGGGGGCAACGAGCATGAGTAGAGAATTCTCAAAAGAAGATATGCAAATGGCTGACAAACATATGAAAAAATACTCAATGTCACTAATTATCAGGGAAATGCACATCAAAACCACAATGAGATACCACCTGATATGGTTCGGCTGTGTCCCCACCCAAATCTTATCTTGAATTGCAGTTCCCATAATCCCCAACCCAGTGTTGTGGGAGGGACCAAGTGGAGATAATTGGAAAATGGGGGTGGTTTCCCTAGTCCTGTTCTTGTGATAGTAAGTTAGTTCTCACGAGATCTGATGGTTTTATAAGGGGCTTTTCTGCCTTTGCTTTGCTCTCATTCTCTCTCTTGCTGCTCTGCTGTGAAGAGGTGCCTTCCATCATGATTGTAAGTTTCCTCATGCCTCCTCAGCCATGTGAAACTGTGAGTCAATTAAAACTCTTTCCTTTATAAATTACCCAGTCTCACGTATTTCTTCATAGTAGTGTGAGAACAGACTAATGCAGTAAATTGGTACTGGGTAGTGGTGTGCTGCTGTAAAGATATCCAAAAATACAGAAGCAACTTTGGAACTGGGTAACAGGCAGAGACTGGAACAGTTTGGAGGGCTCAGAATAAGACAAGAAAATGTGGGAAAGTTTGAATACTTGTTGTATGGTTTTGACCAAAATGCTGATAGTGATATGGACAAATGAAGTCTAGTCTGAGGTGGTCGCATATGAAGATGAGGAACTTGTTGGGAACTTGAGTAAAAGTGACTCTTGCTATGCAAAGAGACTGGTGGCATTTTGTCCCTGCCCTAGAAATCTGTGGAACTTTGAACTTGAGAGAGATGATTTAGGGTATCTAGCAGAAGAAATTTCTAAGTGGCAAAGCATTCAAGAGGAAGCAGAGCATAAAAGTTTGGAAAATTTGCAGCCTGACAATGAGATAGAAAAGAAAACTCCATTTTCTGGGGAGAAATTCAAGCAGGCTGCAGAAATTTGCATAAGCAGCAAGGAACTGAATGTTAATCACCAAGACAATGGGGGAAATGTTTCCAGGGCATGTCAGAGACCTTCACAGCAGCCCTCCCACCACAGGCCCAGAGGCCTAGGAGGGAAAAATCTTTTGTGAGTTAGGCCCTTGGGACATGGTGCCGGGCATCCCAGCTGCTTCAGCTCCAGCCTTGGTTAAAAGGGGTCAAGGTACAGCTCAAGCCATTGCTTCAGAGGATGCAAGCCCCAATTCATGGTGACTTACACATGATTTTGGGCCTGTGGGTACACAGAAGTCAAAAATTGAGGTTGGAGAACGTCCACCTAGATTTCAGAGGATGTATGGAAATGCCTGGATGTCTAAATGCCTGGATGTCTAAACAGAAGTTTGCTGCAGGGGTCGAGCTCTCATAGAGATCCTCTGCTAGGGCAGTGCAGACAAGATATGTGGGGTTGGAGCCCCCATACAAGACTTTGGACTTGAACCTTTTGGTTAATGCTGGAATAAGCTAAGACTTTGAAGACTGTTGAAAAGGCATGATTGTGTTTTGAATTGTGAGATCATGAGATTTGGGAGGGGCCAGGAGCAGAATGGTATGCTTTGGCTGTGTCCCCACCCAAATCTCATCCTGAATTATAGGTCCCATAATCCTATGGGAGGACCAGATGGAGTTAATTGAATCATGGAGGCAATTTCCCCACATCTTGTTCTTGTGATAATAAGTTAGTTCTCACAGGATCTGATAGTTTTATAGGGGACTTTTCCCCCTTTGCTCAACTCTCATTCTCTCTCCTGCCACCCTGTGAAAAAGGGCCTTCTGCCAAGATTGTAAGTTCCTGAGGGCTCCCCAGTGATGTGGAATTGCAAGTCAGTTAAACTTCTTTCCTTTATAAATTACCCAATCTTGAGTATTTCTTCATAGCAACATGAAGATGGACTAACACACCACCTTACTCCTGCAAGAATGGCCATAATTAAAAAATCAAAAAATAACAGATGGCATGGATGTGGTGAAAAGGGAACACTTTTACACTGCTGGTAGGAATGTAATCTAGTACAACCACTATGGAAAACAGTATGGAGATTCCCTAAAGAACTAAAAGCAGAGCTACCATTTAATCCAGCAATCCCACTACTGGGTATCTACCCAGAGGAAAAGAAGGCATTATATGAAAAAGACACTTGCACACATATTTTTACAGCAACAGTATTTGCAATTTCAACAGTATGGCACCAGCCTAAAAGTCCATCAACCAGAGTGAATAAAGAGAATGTGGTAGATATACACCACGGAATACTACTCAGCCCTAAAAAGAATGAAATAATGGCATTCGCAGCAACCTGGATGGAGCTGGAGATTGTTAGTCTAAGTAAAGTAACTCAGCAATGGAAAACCATATATTGTATGTTCTCACTTGTAAGTGGGAGCTAATCTATGAAGACACAAAAGCATAAGAATGATATAATGGACTTTGGGACTTGCGGGGAAGAGTGGGAAGGGGTGAGGGATAAAAGACTACATATTGGGTACAGCTGTACACTGCTCAGGTGATGGGTGCACCAAAATCTCAGAAATCACCACTAAAGAACTTACCTATGTAACCAAAAACCACCTGTACCCCCCAAAAATACCAAAAGGAAATAAAAATGTAAAAATTGTTTTTTCCCAGAAAAAAATGACATGAGGCTGTTAAAAAAATTTAATTACTTTATAAAATACATACACATGTGCATGTGTATTTCTTTTCAAATTTTTCCAAAATATAATTTCATTGAAGAATAATGTATCAATAAATAAGTTATAGCATGCTGCTTTTCTGCTCAAAATCCTCCAATGCCAACAGTTGTTTGTTTTCCTTTGACTACAAAGGACATAGCAGACTCCTGGTCATCCTCTTCCCATGCCTGTCCATCTCTAACTCTCACTTCATCCTATTCTTCCTTCTGTCACTCAGCAGCCCCTTTGTATACCTGAATGATGCCAGGAAAATTCCAGACTTAGAACATTTGCATTTGTATTTCTTCTGTCTGGAATATTTTCCCCAGGCATTCACATGGCTTGCTGGATAACTACCTTATACATTCAAATGTCATTTTCTCAGTGAAGCCTTTTGCAGCTTTTGCTGTATTTGAAAAGGCAATCCCCATTCACAACGTCTGTCCTTCCCTTCCTTGATTTAGCTTTTTCTCCCTGCCATTATCACTGGCAAACTATATATATATATGTGTTTAATTTTAATTATTTTGCTTATGATCTGTTTTTCCCACTAGAATGGAAGAATATAAGCTCCAAATTTTTTTTTTATTTTATTGAATTTTTAAAAATAACTTTGAGACAGGGTCTTGCTGTGTTTCCCAGACTGGTCCTGAATTCCTGGGCTCAAGTGATCCTCCTACCTCAACTTCCCAAAGTTCTGGGATTACAGGCATGAGCCACTACACCCAACCAAAGCTCCAAAAATGTATAAATGCTTATTGCACGGTGGTTTCCCTAGATACATTCCCTAGACCTGTGTCTGTCATATTGTAAGCACTCAGTAATATTTATTTAATGGATGGGTGTGTTACAAAACAAACATATAACAGATAATGCACAGGGGTTTGACAGAGGAATGTTTGTGTTGAGAGGGGCAGAAGTAGAGTTTAGGGCTGAGAAGTCACTAGGAACAAATCAGTAGAGACTTCAATCTCAGCAAATAGGGTAATATTTTTAAAGTTATTGAAGTTGTGTAAGATAGAGACTGTAAATGGGTGACTATTTTGTTTTATTTGCTTAAATTAATGCTTGCTTTTATGGCCATTATATTGAAAAGACATTTATGACCCTTCAAAAAAGACATCAGGTTAGAATGCTATTCCATCATGAGTCAAAGAAAGATTTGGAGTACTGCTGCAGGACAAGGCTCTTGATAGAGATTATAAAAAAATGGAAGCAGTGTCAGACACTTGAGTGTTTTATGCCAGAGGCCGATTGCAACAGAAAAGATAAAAACCAGCATAATTTAATTAATGTATTTTTAATTAGGTGAACATAGGTGAAGGTAAATCTGCAGGTCTGGACACAAATGACAAACAGTTTATTGTCAGAATCCTGTCAGAAAGTGACAGAATTACTAAAATATGATGTGGCTTCTTTGATTATCAGAGAAACTAAAGGAAGGCAGTTACAAAGAGGCTAAAGGTAACACTGGAATATATTTATTCTACAGAAAATGTATTACTATGGGGGACACGGTAACTGAACTTGTTCTAATTGATTCAAGAAGAGCGAACTGGAACGTGCTCTAGTAGAGAGGCTTGTCGTTATAGATGAAAGGGATTTAGAGCCTAGACGATGAAGTCGCTTTTCTAGAGTCTCACAGGATAGTCCTGGCCAAGCCATAACGGGGACCAAAATGACTTTAAACTGTTCTAGATTGAGTAGCTTGGATCTATTTAACTTTTGCTTTTTTGTTTTTATTTTTTATTTTTTTACTTTAAGTTCTGGGATACATGTGCAGAACGTACAGGTTCGTTACATAGGTATACATGTGCCACGGTGGTTTGCTGCACCCATCAACCCATCATCTAGGTTCTAAGCCCCGCATGCATTAGGTATGTGTCCTAATGTTCTCCCTCGCCTTTCTCCCCACACCCCAAAAGGCCCTGGTGTGTGATGTTCTCCTCTCTGTGTCCATGTGTTCTCATTGTTCAACTCCCACTTATGAGTGAGAACATGTAGTGTTTAACTTTTGTTAATTCATGTTTCTACTCAACTAATATTTTTAAGCCCTATTATATGCCAATTTCTGCCTTCTTAACTTTTAATGTGGGGAGGCAGACTTAAAAAAAATAAAAGGTGCACAAATAAAGGGGAGATGAACGCTAGGGAGAAAATTAAAGCAGGATGGGGAGGCAGAGAGCAGCTGTAGAATGGGAAAGGAAAGGCTGGCGCTGGAGGAGAAGGAGTGGGTCCTGAGGGTGCCGAGGAAAGACAAAGGAAGCAGCAGGTGCAGAGGCACTAAGGAGGGACCCTGCTGATGTGTTTGAGGAATGAAAGGTTCGTGTGGCTGGTGCCAAAGGAGCAAGGAGGGAGGATTGGCGTGTGAGGGCATAGAGGCAGGAGAAGCCAGGTCATAGAGGGACTTCAGCTGTTTTCAGGACTTCACTTTTACTGGAACAAGACCCGCTGCCATTGAGGGTTTTGAGCAGAGTATCAGAATCTCACTTATATTTGAAAAGCCTCACCGTGACTCCTGTGTTAAATGTAGATATGAGGAGGCAAGGATGGAAAGCAGCAGACTGGTTAGGAATCAGGATGGCTTTGACCCTAGTAGTGGTGGTGGGTTGGCAGGAGGTGTGTTCAAATTGTGGAAACACATTGAAGGTACAGCAGACAGGATTCATGGGCAGACTGGATGATCAATGCAGAAGAGAGGCATTAATGGTGACTCCTGGGTTTTGTCCTGAGCACCTGTAAGAATGGAGTTGCCATTTACCACGCGCTCTCTCTCTCTCTCTCGCTCTCTCTTGCTCTCGCTCTCTCTCACCACTTCTTTCCTCTCTATCCCCTTCCTTTTTAATTTATTAATTGATAAAACTATATTGGTCTATAGAGTTTCCCACGGCATGGATTTCATGGAGTATTTCCCTGTGTGCCATTTTACATGTTCCTCTCTCCCTTGTATATTCTGGAAATCCACAGTTAGGTCTATAAACTTGGTCAAATTCATGCTTGATTTTTATCAGTACTACATTACATGTAACATTGATTATGTATTTTCATCCAAAGGTGCATCACGTCTGGTTTCACTTGTGATTATATTAGCAGCCATTGATAATCATTGCTTAGATCCTACTAAATTTGTCAGAAGTTAGGAAGTGATGATACTCTAATCCCATAATTTAGTCTTCTTTTATGAGCTGAAATATTTCCATCAAGACAATATTTGGTTTCATTAAGGTTCCTAAAACAAAGATAGGTGAAAGGCTTGATTCTTCTCTTCATTCACCAATATTCAAAATAATAAGTCGATTACCTAGCATCTTTCAAATTTAAACATTTTTAATAATTTTAATAAACTTAAGAATTTAAATATATTTGATATGCCTTAATCCATTGCAGAATATTCTTGTTGATGTTAAAACTGGCCCTTCTTTGGCCCTGGGTGTTTTTGAACTGCCCTCAGTCTCTATTGCTTATTTTTTTTCTAGTGGGATATATTCCTGGCTCATCTTTCATCTTGCACATTTCCAGCCGTAGAAGCCATCATTTCTCCAGGGATCCTAGTTTTATCTTAGAGGAAATGGTATTTAGTGATGACAGTCTGGTGCACGAGGTTGGTCCTTGTTTAGGAGCTTTTTCAGTGCACAGAGGCAAGACATATGCCACATTTAAAATTAGATAACATTATCTTAGGTTCTTAGTGATGCTTCTAACTAAAATTTAAATGTATATGGAGCTTTCATTTAACCTTATCTATTTTGGATCTGCTTCTTTTCTTACACTGAAATTTTCAGGGTCAAAATCACCAAGATAATTACTCACTTGCTTTATTCCACATGTATAGAACATTTCAATAGCAGAGAATGCAATGTCTAATTTTGCCTAAAAGGTCAGGGTGAAAAGAACATTTGTTGACAAGATGAAGATATATATTCTGATTAGAGCAAACACCATGTAGGAAGACTCAGAGGCTTGAAAGAAGAGCATAGTTCATTTAGGAAAGAGAAAATCCGGTTCCACCAGAGGAATGATGGATGACAGTCAGGAAGAAGTTGGAACATAATGAGCCTGATATTCAATGCTGCAGATGTTAGAGCACCAACTAGATACAAAAGCTTTTTTTTTTTTTTTTTTTTTTTTTTTGCCTTGTTTTCAGGAGGTATCTTGTGTTTGTCTTCAATAAAAATATTGCTTTCTAGGCCGGGTGTGGTGGCTCAGGCCTGTAATCCCAGCACTTTGGGAGGCCAAGACGGGCGGATCACAAGGTCAGGAGATCAAGACCATCCTGGCTAACATGGTGAAACCCCGTCTCTACTAAAAAATAAAAAAAAAAAAAAAAAAAAATGTAGCCGGGCGAGGTGGCGGGAGCCTGTAGTCCCAGCTACTCAGGAGGCTGAGGCAGGAGAATGGTGTAAACCTGGGAGGCAGAGCTTGCAGTGAGCTGAGATTCGGTCACTGCACTCCAGCCTGGGCAACAGAGCGAGACTCCATCTCAATTAAAAAAAAAAGAATATATATATATATATAGCTTTCCTACTTTGTCCTCATAGGCAGAATTTAGGGATGAGCAAAGAGCAGGGGATGTTTTAAGGATTGCTCTCCTTAACACTGTTCTACACCAGCTCAGTAAAAAGACCATTTAAGTGTAGCTCAATTATTTTCTGACATTTGGAGAAGCATTTGCATACTAATAATCCAGGGTCCTGGTTGTTTTTCTCCCTACAGAGGACAAAGTGTGGACCATAGTGTCTCATGACTTGCAGATGCAGACGAATGTGGTCGCCTACAACCCAGAAAAATACTCAGTGACACAGCTTGTTTACAGCGCCTCCATGGACCAGATAAGTGCCATCACTGACAGCGCGGAGTACTGCGAGCAGTATGTCTCCTATTTCTGCAAGATGTCAAGGTTGTTGAACACTCCAGGTAGGCTGAGAATGGAACGTTACTTTTAATTACTATCTCAGCTGGTGCCTGGAATTACCTAAACAATCCAACAGGTGTGGTTCATTATCTTACAGTCCAGTCTTCAGTAGGAAGGAAGCTGTAAATAAGTAAAACAGAATCATTTGGCATGGTTTCTGTGGAATGAAGCTAAGAAAGAATGATTTTGAAGAAAAAGTAGTCTGTTGTTTTAAACTTACTGATTTTTAAATTTTATGTGCATATATGTTTCTAGTGCTTAATTATCAGTAGTGACTGTGAGACAAAGTTTATCAGAGCTCCTTGTGAACATTCAAGCAATTCCGTTTGAGAGTTTGGGGTGTCTTTATTGTAAAGATGAAAGCATTCTAAAAATTGTCTACAGTCAAACAGGATATAGAATAGCGATAAAATTTAGAGCTCTTTCTTCCCAATAGTCGCTTCACGGTACCTGTTTGTCTCAAGAAGTCTAGCCTGACTTTTTGTTTTCGTGATGGCCAACTTTTAACAATTTGCTAGCGTGTGTGTGAGTGTGCACATGCAAACACACATACGTGTGTGCAAGACTGTGTCGGGGTGTAGAGAATAGAGCGGTTCCAAAAGATATACTGGAAATAACTTTACTGCAACAAGTCCCATATGCTCTGGGAGTCTTGGCAGTAAATTCGAGATGTTGTCAGAAAACTGCCTTTCTGTGTCTGTAGTAAAACACAGTGGAAATAAGTTAAAGAAACATGAGTTCATAATTTCCAACCTTACCACTTCCCAAGTATGTCACTTTGGGGGAGTTAATTGACCTCTTTTTAAAATTTTACCTTAATTGGCAGATAAAATTGTATATGTCTATCGTGTACAATGTGTTTAGAAATATATATATATATAGTGGAATGGCTAACTCTCACATATGCCTTGCCTCATACATTTATTATTTTTTGTGAAACAAACACTTAAAATCCATGCTTAGCAATTTTCAAGATATGATAAATACATTGCTATTAATCATAGTCACTATGTTGTACAATAGACCTCTTGACCTTAAGCCTCAGTTTCCAGTGTCTTTTTCTGTGAAGCAGAAATTATAATGGCTACCTCAGGGTGATCGGGAGAATTTCGTAAGGTAATATACTAAGTACTTATAAGACTTGATACACTTAAGGACATGATAAGTAGCAAGTAGTATATTGATTTTTTAAAATCATGTTAAGCAACTTTGTGCTATGTCAGAGACCAATGGGCTGTTGGATGCCCCAAAACAGTGATGAATTGAAAGCAATGTTGTACGGAGTAGTTTACAGAGAAGAGTTATAAGCAAACAGTGATACGACTCCAATGACTGAAGGAACGCCAGGGTTCTTAATCTCACGCAGAATTGGATAAAACGACATGGACATACGTGGAGTGGTTTTAAGGAGAGGAGCGTTTAACAGGCAACAAAGAAGGAAGGAAGAAAAGAACACCTCCCCCATACAGAGACAGAGAGAGGGAGGATTCCAACGAGAGAAAACCCTGTGTGGGGTGGTAAAGTGGCTGCTTATATGAGGAGGATGGAGGCGGTGGTACCTGATTTGCGTAGGGTTCAGGGAATTGGTTTGACCAGGCATGTTATTCACCTAGCCCAGGGGGAAAAACTGGCCCTCCCACCCTAGCCTTTTAATATGCAAATGCAGGGCGCCATGATGCTCTACCCACATGCAGATATGTGGGGGCGGCCATGTTGCCAGGTACTTGTGATGGCAAGGAAGAAGAAGGCAGGAATCTCCATGTTGGGTGGACCCCGTTTCTAATGGCTGGTATTTGCACATCAAAGTTTGCCAGGCTGACTCTAAGAGCCGGGGTTTTCCTGCTAGACAAGAAACATTTTTGGAGCTGTTTTAAAAGAAACAAAAAGTTTCCAAGGACCCCTTTTCTCCTCTATCTGCCTAAAATAATTTCTTAATAATTTCTTAATAACTCCTATGACAATAGTACACAATATTGTGAAAATGTGAGTGCTTTCTATGTGCAAAGCCTTGTGCTAGAAGTATAGACGGAGTATCCTCTAAGAAATAAGGTCGGAAAGGAAGGGTGGGAGTAGACTAGGAAGGAAAGGAAATGCTGTGCTGTGGAGTTGGGACTTCATCCTGAGGGCCAGTACTTCTCAGACTTTAGTTGGCATTACAATATCTGGTGAGATAATAAAACCTGGTTTGCTGGGCCCCATTCCCTGAGTTTCTGATTCAGCAGGTCTCAGGTGGTGCTTGAGAATTTGCATTTATAGTGAGTGCTATGGACTGAATTATGTTCCCCCAGAATTCCTATGTTAAAGCCCTAACCCCCAATGTGACTGTATTTGGAGATTTGGCTTTTAGTAAGTAATTAAGATTAAATGAGGTCATAATGGTGGGGTCCAATAGGATTGGTGGCCTCAGGAGAACAAACAGAAAGAAGTCTTTCTCTCTGTCATGTGGGGACAGCAAAAAGGCAGCATCTGTAAGCCAGGAAGAGAGCCCTCACCAGAAACAAAATCAGCCAGCACCTTGATCTTTCACTTCCCAACCTCCAGAACTGTGAGAAAATAAATTTCTGTCATTGAAGCCACTCAATCTATGGTATTTTGTTATGGAAGCCTGAGCAGATGAATACAATAGGGTCCCAAGTGATGCTGATATTGCTGGTCTAGAGATCGTGCTGAGAACCCGCACAACTCTTTTTTCTATTCACTTCCACTTCTCATAGGGGGTGTGTGTGTGTGTGTGTTTTAACTGGATCTGGTTTGCAGTGTTAGGAAAAGTCAAAGACTATATGTAGAAGACCAAGGGCACTAAGAGCCATTAATGAGCCTCATCAGCTTATCTTCACTGTTTCATGAGCGGATGCTCCTTACTGAAGCTCTTTTCACGGATTCCAGTGAATTAGTCCTCAGTCCTGGGGTGGGGGTGGAAACGGGGGCAAATTCCTGACCAGCGAAAGAACCTTGATACTCTCAGCTTTATGTTCTTTATTTTCTTTCTTTCTTTGTTTAAACTCCAAAGTCAGCTTTTACTTTTTGAATTTTGCTCTGGTAATTAAAAAACACAGTATGGCTTCTGAATATGTTCAACTTACAGTTGAGGTACGAGGAGAATTAGACTAGAGGTGGGAAAAGAATTTACCTTTAGTGCTCCTGGTCTTGCAGTTCAGCTTCTTTCTTTTCCCCTCATTGACATTCCTTGTCTCGTCCCCTCAACCACCATGAAGCCTCACACACATAACCACTCTCCTTTACAAAACGTAAAATGTACAAAACATCAGGAAAAATGGGATAAACTTGTTATTAAGCACTATGTTAGTTGCATTTTCTAATAATGAGATAAAGACATTTTTATTTAATCTCCAGATACGCCTTTCACGAGAAAAACTGCTAAATTGAAATCAAGAGTAAACTTTTAATCTGAAGAGTAAATATACCATTTTCTTTGTATTTCTAGACATCTAGATACTGGGTTTCCTGTCATTTGTAGGTTATTATTGTACATAATAAATTGTACTTTAAAAATCAGTTTCTCAGAAGTTTCTTTCCTGTTTGGACATCCTATATATATCCAATCTTTGATTCACATAGGATTTGTACTTAACAAAGGTTTGCTGATTCAAATGAAGTGAATAATAGGTAGCTTTGCCGTGTTGCCTCATCCAACTTGGGGCAGTTGTTTTAGGCAGGAGTATGCATCAGAGTTTTTAGGTTGCTTGTCAAAGTGTGGATTGAATGGCCTTACTCCCAGGCTTTCATAGAGGTTGATTGGGGCCCCAAGATATTTGCTTTTAACAAACATCCATGGGTAATTCTGTGAACCACACATTGAGAAACACTGTCTTTAATTCATGGCATGAAGGTTTCTCATGTTGGAATTTAAGATTTTAGTCCTTCATGTGGGAGAAGATTAAAGGAAATATTAGGGCTTGTCTGACCCACTGAAATAAAATGGCATACGTAGTTACCTCCTTCGGCTAAAATAAATTGGCATAATACAATTTTTTAATCCTTTTGATATACCAGTCTCTAAATATTGTAAAGTGAATTTCAGCTTACCCTTCTGAGTCATTTTTTACAGTCCCAATTTTCATTTTCTAGGCCTACTAATCTGCAGAATAGCTGATGCAAGGAAAAGGAGTGGTTGAGACAGCAAGTTCCTTGTATTATTATATTTTGTATATGTCAAAAGAAGAAAGAACACAATGTAATAAAAATCTTTAATTTGTTTTTTTAAAGGAGCTAATGTTTACTGTAATGGTTTTTTTTTTTTTTTCCTCCTTCATGGTAACATTCAATTTTAAATATCCATTTACTTATTCTTAACTAAGACTGAATTATATTAGAACTTCTGTAGTAGTACTTGTGACATCTGTTCGAATACAAAGTATATTCATTATAGTCATTGCAATTAAAATGAATATCAAATGAGATTGTAATAGCTTTGCACTTAAAATGTTATTTTTTATTTTAAGAGCTTTACCCTCAAGAGTTCATTTGGGGCTCTATAGTTTCTAATGATACTTATGATAAATAGTTGATATGCATATGGACCTCATTTTTATTTTGATAAATGTTTGTTTGTACCATACCATTAGCTAGCAAATGTAAAATTACACATTATTAGTTTCTTACAATTTTTACAAGGATACATGCCATGTAATATGTTCTCTTTTATTACTGCAAAACATAAAAATATTAACAGATTAAAAATAATGATTTTGCCAATATTTATGGTTATGTCTATTCTCGTAATGTAACTATTACTTCAGTTGTCTTCAGCTTTACAAAAGACATAGAAATGGAAAGATAAAAAGTTATTTTATTTTATATAGAAAAGCCTGCCTAGAATTAGGCATATCAATTTGGGAATCACCAAATTAGTTTACCCAAACATAGAAAAATAATTAATGGTCATCCAAATGGATGTCTGCATGGTTTATATTTATATCCCCAGATTTGTAAATGTAACAGCACCTGAACTTATGAAGGGCTAAATTAGTGAACAATGCAATCTACTTCTGAAATAAGTACCATAAAAACTTGAATTTGGCCGGGTGTGGTGGTTCAGGCCTGTAATCTCACACTTTGGGAGGCCAAGGCAGGTAGATCAGTTGAGGTCAGGAGTTCAAGACCAGCCTCGCCAACATGGTGAAAACCCTTCTCTACTAAATATACAAAAAAGTAGCTGGGTGTGGTGGCGTGCACCTGTAATCCCAGCTACTTGAGAGGGTGATGCAGGAAAATCACTTGAACTCGGGAGGCAGAGGTTGCAGTGAGCTGGTGTCATGCCACTGCACTCCAACCTGGGCAATAGAGTGAGACTCTGTCGCAAAACAAACAAAACAAATCTTCAATTAGATAAATCAAGCACTGAGGGAGTTCCATTAGATCTTACTTGTGTAGTCTTAGTCAACAATACTAATACTCTTAGATAACCAAAATGTTTCTCTGTGTTTGGACAAGACCTATTATGCTGCCATTAAAATGTTTATTTGTGTATCTTATATATATATTGTAGTCATATGTTTATTTTACAAATCATATTATACTTTCTAATTAAGAATTTTTTTGCTGAAGTATTGATTCTCTACATACATAAAGATGTATTTAATTGTAGAGTTATAAAGTTATCTTTCCTATTTTTCTGGCTATATTGAGCACTGCTTTATTAGTTTCCAGTGTTTTTCTTCTTTTAATTTCTCAGTGTTGTCTAGTTCTCAGAAATGATACTTTTTACTGATTCCTTTGTTGAAAGAAGCAATATAGATTATATATACTTTTGGATAGTTTACTATTAGATTTTGTATCTATTGAAATTGAATTATGCTTACAAATTTTGCCTATAAAGTAAGCTGTATAAAATTCAGTATACTTGATGATACTGAACTGTGATTTAGTGGCTTTGAAAAGACAAGAAAACATGACTCTGGCTTTGTAACATATAATCTATTTTTAGCAAAAATTTCTAAGCTTTGGTGCAGTTATCAAGCAAATGAATTTCAAGTTATGCTGTGCATTATAAGAAGGTGCAGCATTTAACTCTTAAGACAACATAGATAAATCAGTCGACTCCAATAAAAGATTTTTCAGTAAATAAAATTTATTGTGACTAATCAGTATATTAATCAAAAGATTATTTACTTAATTATTTTACCCAATCATTGTATTAAGATTGAGTGATAGAATTAAATGAGACAAGCAAGGAGGATAGTAATAACTAAAGGGGAAAATTAGAAAATTATATCTAGTAATGTTTCATGCCCAGACAACTAGCATCTGCGTGATGGGCACTGTAATTGAAGGGGACAGAGGGATTGCAGGGAGAAGAGTAAGCAACTATTTCTACAATATGGATAGGAGTTGATGAGAACCTCAACTGGAATAATGAATAGGAGAATAAATCAACAAATATTTTTTAGTTTTGCCTGTGTATCAAGAAGTGTGACATATAAGCTGATATGGGAAAGATTCAAATGAGTTAACTAAGAAAAAAATTAGAGGAGGATTCTGGGTTAGCAATGTCAGCATGTTCAATGATTCAGAGATGGAGATCAAGACATGCTAATTTGAAGGAAGTGAGAGGGGTCAGAATGGCTGGAGTAGGGAACTTGAAGTCAGGAGAGGCAGAACAAAGGAAACTGGAAATTAATTCAGAGTCTCTGCATAATGTTGAGGATTTTATCTGAATGGCAAACAGAATGGTTTCAAGTAAGGAAGTTCTGGCTGTTCCATGGAGACTGGAGTGGAGGAAGCAGAGGTGGTATGAAGAGTCCATTGGCACCATGTCACCAGAGTGCACATGGACTGCATGTCTGGGAGGCCCAATGGGACTTCAGAGAAAGTTTGTTGTTGTTGTTGTTGTTAAGTTTAGATGGTGGAATCAACAGGAGTTGTGATTACTTATATATACAGGAGGAAGAAAATTCAAGGGTGACTCAAGTTTCTGACTTGAAAAACTGGCCAACAGTTCTAAGGCTTATGTTGTTTATTAAGAAAAATCTGGAGAATTGGTGGTCACTTCACTTTAACATGCAAAGTGATGGCACTAGGAATACAGGTTTTTATGTGATCTGTGATGGCTGATGGCATAGCGTAAAATCCTTTTAACTGACATCAAAAAATTAATGAGTTACATTTTTTCTTCCCTGAAATTTTCTTAAACATACTCTACAACTAAAATAAAATGAAAGAACTAAGCGTATCATCAAAATCCTAATGTTGTCTATTCTTGTATTTATATTGAAAGATCAGAAAATATATAGTCAAGACTGACCAATCTTAATTATGTAACAATTTTTTTTGTTTCCCTCATGCAAAGCCTTCTGTATTGCTTCAGCTTCTTGGGCTGCCTTGGTTTCACGGCACCTGCATGATGACTGAAGCAAGGGAGGAGCATGCTGCAAACTTAAGCACAGACAATTAAATACTCCTGCAAGGAAGTAACACATTGTGTGTGCGCACATTTTATGGACCAAAGCAAGTCACATGTTTTGCTGGGCCTAACTTTAGAGGAAGACGAAGTACAATCTTCCCATGTACTCAGGAGCAAAGATCAAGTGCACTTCTTGAGTAGTTGTAATGCCTTCTTAAGATGACTCAGAGAGGTAATGGGAGGAGAAAGAAAACACAGAAGAAAAGCAAAATACTGATTTTGTTGATTTATTTGTGGATGGAATGTTATGTTCACTTTTTTTTTTTTTTTTTTTTTTTTGAGACAGAGTCTCTGTCACCAGGCTGGAGTACAGTGGCATGATCTCGGCTCACTGCAATCTCCACCTCGCGGGTTCAAGTGATTCTCCTGCCTCAGCCTCCCAAGTAGCTGGGACTAATGGCACATGCTGCCATGCCTAGCTAATTTTTTTTTTTTTTTTTTTTTTTTTTTTTGTATTTTAGTAGAGACAGGGTTTCACCATATTGCCCAGGCTGTTCTCGAACTCCTGGGCTCAGGCAATCTGCCCACCTTGGCCTCCCAAAGTGCTAGGATTACAGGTGTGAGCCACCGCGCCCGGCCCATTCACTTTTTTTTTTTTCCAACAAGGGTCAGAGACAAAGAGAGACTCCACTCAAAGGCTAATTTCAATGTAAGAGGACATCCTTCTTTTACAGATTAACTGGTAAGCAAAAAAATACAAAATAAAAATTCTGATACTATAATTATTTGCTTCCTTATGAAACCTTCTACAATTCTTACGGACAGTGATCACCATTTTTTTTCTGAATTCCTGTTTCACTTAGGGTCTAACCCCTGTCACTTAGCAGTTGATTACGGGCTATTCCTGGCTCTTTTTGCTCTTCATTATTTTCTGGTGTTTTAATGTTCTCTTTCTTACAACAATGCAAGGTCTTTGAGGACAGGGGCCATATCGTAGTATCTTCCATCATGCCCAGCTTCTAGACATCTACCTAGGTAGTGAATAAATTAGAAAAACACTAATTTGAAAAGGGGACTAAAGAAGAGGATGCAGCTAGCTAAAGGAACTGAAAAGTTATTAAACAGTAGGAAGAAAGAATCATATTCAGAAAGCCTTATAATTGGGAAGCTAAGGGAGATGGGTATTCAACAATAAACAAGCAAGCAAGTAAAAAGTAAGCAAAAACAAGAAAATTGGGGTACAATCAATGGTGAGACATCCTAGAGAGGAAGCCATCCCCTGTCATTATCTGTTGGGAGGCTGTTGGAGTTTCGTGTCAGTGGAGTTTGGTGGGTTGAGTCACTGAAGACTGCATGGGGAAAAGAAAGAATAGGGGAAAGTTTTCAAAAGGTTGATGGTAAAAGGATGGCTACATGTGGAAAAGTTACTTAATCAAATGACAAAGCAAGAGTAGGGGTTTAGAAGTGTTTGATATTTTTAGGGACGAGGGAGTTGTAATAAATTTATAAACTGAGAAGGAGACATTGGAGAGGTTCAGATTAAAGATGTAAGACAGAAAAGAAATATAGGTCCCCGGAGAGAAAGAAGAGTGTAGAATTTGCTTTGGTAAAGAACAAGAACACCTGTTTCAAGAAGGGAGCTAAAGAGAAGGGTAGAAGTTCTCATTAAATGTCTTGAACAATGCCATTGTAGACATTTATCTCATTTAACTGTCAAAGTTATGCTAAGTAGATTTTATTGTCTCTGTTTTACAAAACAGGACTCAGAGGAATAAACTTACTGAAGACCACTATATTAGTCCATTTTTATGCTGCTGATAAAGACATACCTAAGACTGAGCTATTTACAAAAGAAGGAGGTGTAATGGACTCACAGTTCCACATGGCTGAGGAGGCCTCACAATCATGGTGGAAGGTGAAAGGCATGTCTTACATGGCAGCAGACAAGAGAAGAGAGTTTCCTTAGGGAAACTCCCCTTTATAAAACCATCATCTTGTGAGACTTATTCACTCTCATGAGAGTAGCAGGGGAAGGACCTGCCCCCATGATTCAATTACCTCCCACCCGGCCCCTCCCACAACATGTGGGAATTGTGGGAGCTACAATTCAAGATAAGATTTGGGTGCAGACACAGCCAAACCATATCAGCCATCATAGCTGGAAGTGGGAAAAACTGAGATTCAAATGTATATGTATCCTATTAAAAACCTTTCTGACACACTGAAGAAAGTGTGAACATGGAGAAGTCAATGCTTGGTCACCAAAATGAGTATAGAACTAATCCCAGCAGGAATTGTACCCACCCCCATCTTTTCAACCACTCTGAAAGAATGTTTTCCCTCGTCATTTTCTTTTCTTTTTTTTTTTTTTTTGTGCATGATTAGAAATGCTATTTACCAAGTGACCTTTGGTCAGTTCCAATATTTCTGATTAATAAATTAATCTTAAGGCAAAATTTATTAAGGGTAGCTTGAGTTGTACCTAAAGGGTACTACTAGTGCCTTTCAAGTGGTAGACTTGTGTGCCTATGTGTGTGCCTATGTTTGTAGCTTAGTCTTTAAAACAACAAATATAAGGATGAAATGGAAACTTCATGAAGTTATCCAGTCACTCTGTAGAGCTTGTAAATCTGTCTTCTCATGTCTTTCTAGTTAAGGTAGACTCCAACCTTTTGATTTTGAAAAGCCATGTTTAAATAAGTACTTATTCTTGCTTACAATAATTATAAAGAAAAGTGAAAATGCAAAGCCTGCATGAGAATTATGGATTTTATGTTTATTTCTCCTTGTAGTTATCTGGCCATATGTTTTCTTAAGTTTTCAGACAGGAGAGCACACTGCTGTTAATCTTTTTTAAACAAAGATTATATATTAAAATGAGAGCAACTCAAAAATTACACCAAAGCTGAATTTTCCTTGAAGATTATCGCATCTTAATGAACGGATTTATCCTAATTTATGAGAAGTATGAGTTTATAGAGTTGCATTTAAACTAGTTAAAGTTCAATATATTAAAAGACCATAAAGCCAAGTTTTTCAAATTTGCATTTTAGTTTATTATATTATAAAAGATTGTAAAAATGAAAAACCAGCTATTATCCAATTCTAAAAATTAAAAAACTATGTTTGGACTATTTTTCAAAATTCCATACTACTTACTGTGCCATTCTGAATTTCAAAAAGGGATAATCATAAAGTCTTCTAAAAAGATTGGATAGATAAAACAACATGTACTTTAAACTTTGTAAATGATAATATAACAAAATTTAAGAAGAAAATTTTTTTAAGAGTACTAACAATTTTATTTTTTATCTTTATGAATATTACTCTCTAGTTTTTGCTTCCATCTGTATATACTTTCAGTCAGAAGCAAAACTGAAATGAAGTTAATGTGATAGTCTTTTCTACTGACATTAAATCATACTTTTTTCCAGTTCATATATTTTCCTTAAAATTATCCACTTTAAACATAAAATGAAGATAAACCTAATTCATCACCTAATAAACCTAATCATAAATTATTTTTGAAAACACTTCCCCTAAACAAGCTACTGAAAAAAAGCATCAAGTTTTTACTCTAAACTTCTCTTGGAAATACCTAAAGTATTGTTAAGATATTGCTGTGTTATTCATTCTGCAAACATTTATTGAATACAAAATATTTAGTTAGGTGCTGTGAGAATATAATGAGGGTAAAAATAAGACAGTTGACTCTTCAACAACACAGGTTTAAACTGTGAGGGTCTGCTTACATGTGGATTTCTTCTGTCTCTACCACCTCTGAGACAGCAAGACCAACCCCTCCTCTTTCTCCTCCTCCTCAGCCTACTCAACATGAAGATATGAGGATGAAGACTTTCATAATGACCCACTTATGCTTCATGATTAATAAATGTATGTTCTTTTCCTTTCAATGTTCTTAATAACATTTTCTTTTCTCTAGCTTACTTTATTGTAAGTATACAGTATATAATATATATAATATATCAAATGTGTGTTAATTGACTATGTTGTCTCTAAGGTTTCCAGTCAACAGTAGGCTATTGGTAGTTAAGTTTTGGGGAGTCAAATTTATAGGTCAATTTTTACTGCACAGGGGGTTCGTGCCCCAACCCCTGAGTTGTTTACTGTACTCTAAAATAGCATTTACCTTGAGATATAGAGTGAAACTTTTTCATAATGACAATAAAATAATTTTGTATAAGACTCTTACAAATACTGAAAAAATCTTACTGGTATGTCCATCATGGATAAAAGACTGAATAAATTTAGAATTCATAATGACTTCCAAACATTTTGATATGTGTATTTTGCATTAGGTAATTCTGCCTCCCCTGTTTGAAGAGGTTATATTTGGAGGAAAGATCAGGAAGGCTTAAGAATGGGAGAAAATATGGTCTCAGAGTACTATTAGCCGGGATATCAGTTCAGGTTCAACCAGTGAAACAGAACAAGTAGAAGATAGATTTAGAGATTTATCGCAAAGAATTGGCTTATGCAACAGCGGGGCCTGGCAAGGCAAGTCCAAAGCTGAGTCACACTGTCAGGAAAGAGAGGCTGGAACCTCCAGACACACACTGAAGCTGATGCCCACAGGACGTATTCCTTCTTTAAGGAAGTCTCAGCTCTACTCTTAAGGCCTTTCAGCTGATTGAATCAGGCCCATCCGGATGATCTAGAATAAACACTTTTACTTAAACTGTAATTACATTTACAAAATGCCTACGTAGCAACACCTGGAAGAATGTTTGTTTGAATAACTGGACCCCGTAGCTAAGTTGACAGATAAAACCGGCCGTCACAGTCAACAAAGATAACTTTTAAAATGAACTGCTGATAGATCCATTTCTAGAATAGCAATGATTTATTCCCTCATTTGTATCACATATGCCTCTCTGGGTCAACATAGACAGGTGACATAACATAGACATAACAGGTGAGATCCACCTGTTGGAGGTATGGAGGGATCTTCCATTCTCCTATCTTTTCATTTCTAATGATGGTACACTTTGGTTGAGTGTCAAATTGCCAAATAAAGTTAAAACAATGGCAATTTGAAGGAATCAAGTAGATCAACTCAGGGAGATAAGTCAAAAGACAAAGACTCCTTTTCTCTGTGTTGTTTCAAAAAAGTTGGAGATGGCTTCATTCTACATTTTGATGAATATGGCATGTGTCCATTAACTCCTCATTCTCTCAGAGTTCTGTCTAAACAGAAGCATCTCCATTGAGTCAAATACAAACATCCTCTTTCTACAACCTTCAGAAAGCTGCAGTGCAGCCCTATCTTGCCATCAACATTCCTCTGCAATGTTTGTTTTCTAACTCTTACAATTGAATCAAGTTCCACTACCATGCAACATAAACATAATGTTAAAGATGCTCAGAGAAATACGGTTGAAGAAACTCATCCTCACAGAAGTGCCTGTGAATAAAATAATCCATAAATTTTATTTCAGAGACTGTATCTTTCCCGAGCTATTATTTTCTCACCAATGAATGATAAGACTTCTCTGAAATACTAGTCACACTGATGGAAGTTGGATTCTATTACCTATTGTGTTTGCTTACAATTTACCAACACCAGTGGCTGGGTAAATAGTTTTTATAGGATAATGAATAATGTTGCAGAGTATTAGCTGACTAGGAATGCCACAGCCATTATGACCTTTGCCTCATTATCTTAAAATCTCTATAAAAACATGCTCAGGTTTTTTTTTCTCTCTTGGTACTGGACCTGAAATTCAGGCTTAAAAATATATTGTCATCTATATATCTAGATAAATAATGCTTAATAATTATCTCCAGATTAGATCATGATATAAATGAAGGGAGAGGAAATAGCATTAGTATTTATTAAAAGCTCACCTGGACATTTTATATATATTGACTCATTCCACCCCAAATCTCTGTGAGTTGTATATCAGAATTTCCATTTTATGTCTGAGGAAACATAACTTTAGAAGGGTTAATTAACCCAAGGAAAAACAGTAAATACCATGCTGACAGTCCAAACCAGATTGAAATCTAGGTTTATGTGCCTGTAGACTCTATATATTTTCTACCCCAAGAAGTTAGAAAGGAAGGAAGGGGGAAGAAAGGAAGGAGAAAGAAAGGAAGGGAGGGAAAGGAAGGAAGGAAGAGAATGAGGCAACCTAATAAGCTAATCAACTGGGGAATTTTTAATTTTTTCTATTGAAACATTAATATGTGCTTCCAGCATAGTTAAAAATGAAAACCCAAACAGTTTTGTTAAGCAATAGGCCAAAAGAGACATTTATAAGAACTGCACAAACTTCTTTCTGAAAAATCCTACCTTTTTATGTTTTTTCAATATCCACTATTGGTCTTGACAAGTATATTAAAAAATGTGGTTTATATGACAATTTGTTTGAAATGATATTGAAAAACATTTGATGTGAAAGAAAAGAAAAAAAACATGCCTCTCTCTCCACAGAGCATTTGACTTTCATGTTTTTAATATCAAGGTATTTCAAATAGAACATGTGAATTGTATATTGATGAAATAGAAAAAGGCTGCAAAAGGTTATCCCCTTCTTTTCAGACATAAGATATGGAAACGAAATGTTGATGTTTTCTTTCTTCCTTCTTCTTCTTCTTTTTTTGATCTTTTCAGAAGAAACTCTTATGTCTAAGCCTAACACAAGTGACACGTTCAGTGTTTCATTCTTACCTTATTAATTTGCTTTTGATAGATTTCTCCAAGGTCCTGCTACAATGAGAAAGATAGAAATCCCCAGCTTGGCAGAGCAGATGGGGAGCACCTGGGGGGATGAAGAGTGGGACACTGATACAGACATAAAATTCAACCATCAGAGATATAGAGACTTACTCCATTAGGGAAGGGACTTGCTTCCTGTCAAAAACAAACAAACAAATGAAATCACCCTCAGTTCGGTTTTGTAAGTAGGAGGGAGAACAGACTAGAGGAAGAGGCACTAGGGGAGGAACCATGCAGGGGAGCAGGAAGGAGGGCACTGGGTATGTCAACAGAGGGGACGGAGGTCCTGGGCAGGAAGGCAAGGCCCTGGGGGAGAGCAACAGTAACTAGAACTAACAGTCCACTCTGCACGTCTGTTCAGCCAGCCTGTTGGCTATATTTAGTATTTCATAAATTTTATAAACTCCTGTTACTTTAGTTGGCCCAAATGTTAAAATCAATTAATCTTTCTCTTTAGAAGGCAGATATTTAAGCCTATCTAGAAACCAAACATACTTTATTTTGTTTTTATTTCAAAATGTCAAAATGGTAAGGTAATCAAGGCAGCAAAATTAAGAGAATCAACATTATGAGACATTCAAGTATACCAAAAGAAGCATAATATGTAAACGAGGACAAACAGACTTCTACTCTATCACAGTTATAAATTATAATCACAGTTATAAATTTGCATAAAGAGGACTGGGAGAACAATTTATAAGGTTCTAATGTAAATATAAGAAATCTTAATGAAATGGTATCAACCAAAGCAGAAAAAAAGTGTGTACCTCCTAAATGCTAGTTGTGCTACATAGGTTTCATAGATTTTCACAAATGACTTGCATTTTGGAATAACTAGACAAATGTTATCCGAACTAATAAAAAAAAACCAAAAGGTAGATTCATATAGTAAAAAAATTATAATATACTTTTTGGCGTTGGAATGTTCTAAAATAATTGTTTAAATATAGGTATTAGCAATATCTAAAAATATATTCTAAACCTAATAATGAAGTTATAAGATAATCAGTGGCAATGACTTGTCCCTTCCTTGTATCCTTGAGCAATTTCTTATTCTTTTTCCTTCCAATCTGGTAATAAACCACTTTCTTTGTTTAGCCATAAGAAACAACTCATCCATTAAAGTTTTATCATGAGATTGCAGCAATTCAATTACAGCTTCAGACTCCATTTCTAATTCTAATTCTTTTGTTATTTCTATTACATTTGCAGTGACTTGCTCCACTGAAGTTTTGAACCTCTCAAACTCACCCATGATATTTGGAATTAACTTCTTTCAAACTCCTTTTATTGCTAATATGTTGATTTCCTCCCATGAATGTTTTTAATGGCTTCTGATGGCGAATCCTTACCAAGAGGTTTTCAATGTAGTTTACTCAGATCCATCAAAGAAATCACTATCTCTGGCAGCTATAGTCTAGCAAAATATCTTCCTTCCTTCCTTCCTTCCTTCCTTCCTTCCTTCCTTCCTTCCTTCTTTCCTTCCTTCTTTCCTTCCTTCCTTTCTTTCTTTCTTTCTTTTTTTTTTGAGACTGAGTCTCACTGTCGCCCAGGCTGGAGGGCAGTGGCATGATCTTGGCTCACTGCTGCAACCTCCACCTCCCAGGACCACGCGATTCTCCTGCCTCAGCCTCCCGAATAGCTGGGAATACAGGTGCCCGCCACCACACCCAGCTAATTTTTGTATTTTTAGTAGAGACGAGGTTTCACCATGTTGGCCAGTTGATCTCGAACTCCTGATCTCGGGTGATCCACCCACCTGGGCCTCCCAAAGTGCTGAGATTACAGAAGTGAGCTACCATGCCTGGCCTATATTTCAATTTCTTCTTCCTCTTCCTCTTCTTCTTCTTCTCCTTCTCCTTCTCCTTCTCCTTCTCCTTCTCCTTCTTCTTTTTCTTGTTCTTCTTCTTCTTCTTTTTTTTTTCAGGTCAGAGTGTCACTCTGTCACCCAGGCTGGAGTGCAGTGGTGCGTTCTTGGCTCACCGCATCCTCTGCCTCCTGAGTTCAAGCAATTCTCCTGCCTAGCCTCCTGAGTAGCTGGGATTACAGGCACATGCCACCACGCTCAGCTACTGTTTGTATTTTTACTAGAGATGGGGTTTTGCCATGTTTGCCAGGCTGGTCTCAAACTCCTGACCTCAGGTGATCCACCCATCTTGACCTCCCAAAGTGCTGGGATTACAGGCATGAGCCACTGTGCCCAGTCTATTTTTAAAATAATACAACTTGAAATTCAGAATCACTCCTTTGTCCACGGGCTGTAGAATTCAGGTTGTATTAGCAGGCATGAAAACAACATTAATCTTGTTCATCTCCATCAGGGCTCTTGCCTGACCAGGTGCATTGTCAATGAGCAGTCATATTTTGAAAGGAATATTTTTTTTCTTCTGGGCAGTAAGTCTCAATAATGGGCTTAAAATATTCAGTAAACTTGTTAAAGCTGTGAACAGATGTGCCGTCCTCCAAGCTTTGCTGTTCTATTTCTAGAGCACAGGCAGTGTACTCTTAGCAGAACTCTTAAGGATCCTAGGACTTTCAGAAAAGTAAATGAGCCCTGGCTGCTTCTTCAAGTAACCAGCTGCATTAGCCCCTAACAAGAAGCTGTCCTTTGAAGGTTTGAAGCCAGGCATTCACTTCTCCTCTTTAGCTGTGAATGTCCTAGATGGCATCCTCTTCCAATAGAAAGATGTTTCATCTAGATTGAAACTCTGTTGTTTAGTATAGCCACCTTTATCAGTTACCTTAGCTGGAACTTCTAGGTAACTTGCTGTAGTTTCTCCATCAGCATTTGCTCTTTCACCTTGCACTTTCACGTTACGAAGAAGGTTTCTTTCCTAAATCTCATGAACCAACCTCTGGTAGCTTCAAATTTTTCTTCTGCAGATTTCTCACCTTTCTGAGCCTTCATGCAATTGAAGAGAGTTAGGGCCTTAGTTCTGGATTAGGCTATGGCTTAAGGGAATGTTGTGGCTCATTCTATGCAGACCACTAAAACTTTCTCCGTATCAGCAAGAAAGCTGTTTCACTTTTCTATCTTTCATGTGTTCCCTGGAGCAGCACTTTTAATTTCCTTTGAGAACCTTTTATTTGCATTCATAACTTTTTTAGCTGTTTGGTGCAAGAGGGTTAGCTTCCAGCCGATCTTGGCTTTTGACGTGTCTTCCTCACTAAGCTTAATGATGTCTAGCTTTCTATTTAAATTGACAGATGTGTGACTTTCAAACACTTAGAGGTCATCGTATGGTTATGAACTGGCCTAATTTCAACATTTTTTTGTCTCAAGGAATAAGAAGGCCTGAGGAGAAGGCAAAAGACTAGGGATCAGCTGGTCAGTAGAGCAGTCAGAGCTCACATAATTATCAATTAAGTTTGTCATCTTCTATGGGCACAGTTAATGGCACTCCAAAACAATGACAATAGTAATGTCAAAGATCACTGATCGCAGATCACCATAACAGATGGAATAATCATGAAAAATATAAAGTATTGAAAGAATTACCAGAGTGTGACAGAGAGACACAAAGTGAGAGCACGCCATTAAAAAAATAAACAAACAACAACAAAATAAAACGATGCCAACAGACTTACTGGAAGCAGGGCTGCCACAAGCCTTCAGTTTATAATAAAGCATATGATCTGTGAAGCACAATGAAGTGAGTATGCCTGTGTATATCTGAAGTCACCCAACGGAGGATGTATCAGTGCCTGTGTCTCAGTGTGGGAACATAACATGATGTGTCTGTGTGTGTGGTTTAAATATATAAATGACACACACGCACACCCTCATGGTTTCAAAAAGAAACTACTCAAGCACAATTCTTCTACTCAAAATGTCCCTAAAGTGAGACACTTAGCTCTGATGAACTTCTATACTATGTGGGGCAGACTTCTTGAAAATAACAATACACAGAGCTTATTTGCAATGCAAACAAATCAGATTACTTACATGCAATAGGTGTTTGCTCTAAAATTTGAAAACAGCGTTTGTGGGGAGAATAATCAGGCTGTAGATAACTAAAAGTTGACTGTCAATCACTAAATTAACTACAAGTGAATCCAAGATTAAAAGTGACAGAGGCAGAAAAAAATAAAAATGATGTATAATGTCATACAGCTGAAACCAGAGTAATTTACCAAGAGCAGATATGAATTCAGTGGGAGGGGTTGGCTTTGGTGAAATATGGGAGATAAAGATCTAAGGTAACATAGACTAAATGTAAATTTTAAAAAATGATCTGAAGTGAGAATGTCGTGGAAATATATAACCAATATTTTTAAGAACTGGTGTTTTTTTTTTTTTTTCCGTCAATTCAACATTGCTGTTCTCCTGTTGCTAGTTTCACCTTAATATAGAAGCAATGCAATTCAGGTAAGATATATAAGATATGTGCAGGCATGATTCAGAGGAATAGAAAAAAGAATGAATACTTTGAGGAGGAAAAATATAATTGGGGTTATATATGTAGGATAAAGGTCTATAAAACAAGCCCTTAAAAATAATGTTGAACTGCCTTGAAAATGTTATTTTTAATGAGAAAGTAGATTAATGAAGACATTGGCCTTCACTTGTATTAGAAAGGATTTAGCAGAGATTTTATCTGAAGCAACTTCTTAGCATAGTGTAGATGAAATATTTGCCTGTGTATAGGGTTTAGAAGTTTCACTGAAAGGAAAAGAAACTTGACTTGCTGCCTCAAATTCTAGTAGCTGAAATTACATGAAGTGAAGTTTCCAATGCTGTCTCTTAAGATAGCCGACATTACCTTAATGAGTTTTCTACAAACCCAAGTCAGATTCTTTTGGCAAAACTTGACTTCTCCACAGACTCTAGTTCAATCACAAACATAATCAAAGTCTGTGAGATTGAAATCTATAATCAAAATGCCATTAAATTAACTTAAACAAGACGACTAACTGCTAAAGGGAGAGGAGGTTCTGGCCACCACACCGTGTGGGCAAGGTATATGGAGAGCCAAATTGTAAACTAGGATGCCAGTGTATTAATTTGTAATGAAAAAGTGTAATGCTAAGAGGATTGGACACTTCTGTTCTGTACCCCGTCAAATCTCCCCCTCAGGGCTACCAGATGGGAAGCCAAATTAAAATCAGATGCTTGCTTCTTGGGCTTGGAATTGGAACAAGAAGAGTAAATGATAGGATTGTGAGTTCAGGGTAAGAGGTCATCTTTGGACTGTGGAGCCCTTTCTCCTAGGCTGCCGTCGGCTATGCACAAACTTGATCTGGTTTACTGTCCTTTCCCCTCCAGCTTCCCACCAACCCTTTCTTTTTTCTATAGTTCTGTTAATGTATTCAATCAGGCTACAGGGGGGTCTTGCTGACCTGGGAGTCATTTAGTTCTGTTTGTGGTAATTTTGTTCCCGTCTTTCCATTGAGTGTGGATATTTTAGTTTAACTCACAGGGCACAATCTTATTTTCAAAACTCTTCAGGGAGGCCCCCCTCAACCCAGCACTGACAATGCAGGCCAACAGAGATGATTTCTTAAGTGTTTTCCCATCCTACATCTCTGTGGCAAAAACACAGATAACTGAATTTCCTTTCCATAGAGTAGAAAACACAAAGGAAAGGAAAATCCGGGTGGACTCAGAAGATGTGGCCTCTATATAACTAAATCCTCAATCTTTTCTCAGTTCTAAGAAGGGGAAAAATGATGATGATTGAGATGTTTGAATTCATTGTCAGGAAACTTGAATTTTTGCTCCCCATGGAGATCAAATGGAATATGCAGATAGAGTACTTCATTTCTTTGTAGCTTTTACAGATATTTTGATCATTTTCTTCATATTAGAGCTTCCAGTTTGAAATCGACTGTGAAGATGTAGAAACACTTGCTCAGCAAAAACGTCTTATGACATATTAAATCATTTTCTCCCTGGAAACTGTTGTGATAATAAATACTACCAAGATGGAAAAAACCACTGGGGTGGATAAACCTTATTATCAATCTGTGCATTATTGTTAAAAATACTAAAATCAAGCTGTGTATGTTGCATGGACTTCTACTGGAAAGCTATCATGTAATAATACAAAAGAAGATAAGAGAGAAGAAATACAAATGGGAGTGACTGGAGAGTAATACAATTAATTTATAGCCACATACATTAAATTTGTTTAATATTGACAGTCGATTTACCCCCGGGAAGGAGAAGAAGAAAACAGAATAGATTTTATTTTTAAGAACTCCTGAAACCTAACAGGATGTTGCCTAATGAGGTGATGTAACATAAAACATCGCTCGACGCTGTATTTGCATAATGCCTTTTTCCCCTAAGAGATTGTTTTGAAAGAATAACAAAGAAACAGAAATGAGGTGGAAAACAAAATAACAAAGCATAAATATTTTCTCAGTGTTTGCAAATATTCATAATGATTTCCCATCCTCTGATTCATTAGTTCTCTCGAGAGCCCACCTGGATATCCTCAGAATGTAAACTGATACTTAATTATTACATTGGGATTTAGACTTCTTTATAGCTATGCCACTTGTGTAAAAAATATTCATATCTATTTAAGAGCTGTGCAAAGCTGTGGTGATGTGAGTTATGCCATTTTGCTCAACACAAGACAGACTCCTAAAAACAGCTTTAATGTAGGCACAAACTGTTTTGATAAATAAGGCTAACTCTTAACAAGATTGTTCAGAGAAGACTGTCTTTTTCAATGTATTCATTTGTACCCTTTTCCTTTCAATGTAGAACGTTCTCTTCCTGCTGCTTTCTACAACCTTTTCTTCCTACAGTTTTCTGAGCAACTCCACTTATCCATAGAGAAAAAAAGATTTTGGCACTCTGATTTTCAGATTACTCTTAGCCCAAGGTCCTCAGATCTTCTCCTTCTTGCTCCCCCTTCCCAATTTGATAGGAGACCCAGTGCTCGCTTGTCTTGCTTTAAATTCTTCCCTATAATAGGTAAGAAAGACTCTGACACCAGACACATTAGATTTGCTTTCTAACTAAATTTTAGTATAAAAATATTTAAGTCTAGTGACATCACCTCGTACATATGCATTTTGAAATTGACCATTCACTCATTCATTCTCGGAACTGATGCATATTGATCATCTGCTCTCTTTAAGGCACTAAGCTAATTTCTGTGGGAGGTTAAAAAATTAATAAGACCTGGTCCCTTAAGGCCAATTAAAGACAAGGCCTATTAAAGATTTAATCTTCTACTAAAGACATTTTAAACAGCTGTTGCTTAAAGAGAAGTAAGATGGTAGGAGACTGGTTAGCCTCTGAAATCACATTATGCCTACTATTGGCCCTAAAAATATATTTTGTTGAGGTCTTTGTTAAGGGAGATATGGGGCAGATGAAATCACAGCATACTCCTCCTCTGTCAGAATTCTCATGCCCCCACTATTGCACACCCACCGACCCAACAAACACACACATTAAGTTATAATTGCCTATACCCAGACTTCTGTTTCCAAGGGGCTGCTGTCCTGCTTATGGTTATTGAAAGCCTATTTCTCCAAGATGTACCTATCTTTCCTGGGCCTTTTACCTATAATATGCACTTCCCTCCTCTCCCAGCCATGTTGTAGATAGAATCCTCCAGTTAACCCAGCCCCTAACTTCAGTGTTTTATTTTGTCTCAAAAATACAAATACTTCTCTTGAACATTTGGTGTAGTTTTTAGAGAACGCCGTGTCATTTTTTTTCTGTAATTCTTCTTTTATAAAATTCTTGAATTTTAATTTTAAGCAGTACATATTTATTTCTGAAAATCAAATTTGGCTTATGAAGTGTTTAGCCCAATCCAGTGAAGCTCAGCTCTGTCTCTGAGCCACAGTCTGTGCTGTCTAAAGAACCTTCAGTGAACACGTGAACGCATGGGTAGTACAGGTTAGTAGTGGTATTTCAGTAGTACCTGTTGTATGCCTCGACAAGACTTTAGAGAAAACTCCACCGTTCTCATTTCCAAATTCAGCTGTTTTTTTCTGCTAATAATTCTTTTATTTTTATTTTTTATGTATTTATTTATTTATTTTGAGATGGAGTCTTGCTCTGTCACCCAGGCTGGAGTGCAGTGGCATGACCCCGGCTCACTACAACCTCTGCCTGCCAGGTTCAAATGATTCTCCTGCCTTAGCCTCCCGAGTACCTGGGATTACAGGCGTGCACCACTATGCCTGGCTAATTTTTCTATTTTTAGTAGAGATGGGGTTTCACCATGTTGGTCAGGCAGGTCTCAAACTCTTGACCTCGTGATCCACCCACCTCAGCCTCTCAAAGTGCTGGGATTACAGGCGTGAGCCACAGTGCCCAGGCCGTTGCTTTTTGATACAAGCACTGGCTATTCTACAACCTGCACCATGACATAACCCTACCTAGAAGAAACTTCAAGTTAGTTTGCAGTCATCAAAGCCATTTGCCCTTCGTCTCTAATAAAATTACCGAGGACCTCTCCTTAAGTAGTATATCATCCTAAACTCTCAAGAGATACCTCTGAGTCTTGGTTTTCTTTAACATTTGAAAGAAAGGCCAACCACTCATTTCTTAGAACATTTAATACCACTTTTTAACTTATTTCCTATAATACCAAGATGGTACACATATTAATCAAAAACACAAACCCTCCAGATCTGACATAATGTAGATGCAACATTACACACTTTGCCCAGTAAGTACCCTCTCCACCTCAAGGATCCTTTGCCCTTTACAAACCATGTTCCAGATTCCGCATCTCTATCACAGCCTGAAGGGTAATGTCCCAATGTATTCAGGAATCGTTTAGACTATGATGGGATGGCACAGTCCCTACATCTGCTACCAAATCAAGGAGCTTATTAACAGTGCATTGCAGCTCTTGGCAAGAGTGAGAGTAGGAAATAAAATTAAGGTGTAGGGGTTAGGCAGGAAATTCAGATAAAACTACTTGGGAAATGTAGCTAAGCAAGATATAATTATCTAACTTATAATTAGACGAGAACATCAGGCCTCCCATCCCTAAAGGCTTCTTTTGCAAAGAGACAAGTGATACCATCAAGTAGCAGATGGTATTCTTGTATGGGTGCGAGTGAGTAATGAACACTTCTTACCTTAAGAGTGGCCTGCTCTGAATTTGGTTATAGGAATTATTCCTAGTGGCGCTAACTTGCTAGCTTAATAGTTCATTATTTCTATGTCTTCCATTCCTTTGGGCTAGTGCATTCATTAAATTAGAAAGGTGGGGGTGTCTGGAAAATTTCAGTATCATCTCTACAGGCGAGCTATTGGTGTCTGCCATTTGATCATCTCAAACTGTCTAGCAAATTAATACAACCAAGGAAAGCCAACAGACTACATTGGTTTAAATATAACTCCAATTTTTTAATTGTATTTCTTAAAAGTTCTATGATATGTTTTAGTTTGCAGAAAAGAGAAAGTTACTCAGTTTTAGAGCGTGATTTTTTTTTGTCTCCCTGGATGTTTCTGGTTTGTTTGTTTGTTTGTTTGTTTGTTTTTGAGATGGAGTCTTGCTCTGTCGCGCAGGCTGGAGTGCAGTGACGCGATCTCGGCTCACTGCAACCTCCACTTCCCAGGTTCAAGTGATTCTCCTGCCTCAGCTTCCTGAGTAGCTGGGATTACAGGCGCCCACCACCACGCCCAGCTAATCTTTGTAATTTTAGTAGAGACGGGGTTTCACCGTTTTGGCCAGGCTGATCCCGAACTCCTTGGCCTCCCAATGTGCTGGAATTACAGGCATGAGCCACCTCACCCAGCTGAATGTTTCTGTTTTAAAGGTCTTTGCATGTGACTCTGTATGTAACCCTGTCCTTGCAAAGTTGTTAGAAAAAGATAAATGAACTCTCATTGGTTCAAGGAATTGACTGTGGAGAGCATGATGGAATCTTAAAATCAGAACAGCAAAACTTGTTTCCTCTTTGGATAAGTGGAATTGGTCAAAGAACAGAGTTTATGACTTCTCTTTACATAAGAGATGACATTAACTATGATGAAAGACCTAGTTTGTGATTTTTCTCAGATTCCATATGGACAACTTATTTGCTAAAATCAACATGGCCAAACAATTTCTGCCTGTAGGAAATTGTTTTCAGTTATGTTTCCTCATGAAGTAGTATCCTGAAATTACCAGTCTGCAAACTGTTTGCAATTATTACTACAAATGCTGTTTAACTTTTGTGTAAATGAATGAATTTTTATTGTATATATTTAAGGTATACAACATGATGTTTTGATATACACATACATAGTGAAATGATTACTGTAGTCAAGCAAAATATATCCACCACCTAATATTTAGCTTTTAAAGCCCTTTAATTTCTAAATGTGGAATTGTTCATTATTTACTTATTTATCCATTCTATAACTCATTAATTCTTTGTACCAACATTTGCTGAATATGTACTTTGCATAAGTCACTTTGTCACGCTCTCTGGAAAATAAAAACAACGTTCAATTTTCTGTATACTAAAACGTGTTTACTCACTAAGACATTAACAGAGTACTAAATTAATAGAAATTTTTCATGTCAGCTAGTGCATTATCTTGCTAAGGCTTCCATCACTAAGTACCGTAGACTAGATGGCTTAAACAACAGATAGTGGTTTTCTCCCAGTTCTCCAAATGTGACTGTCAGGATTCTAACCCTGTTTTTGTACTTGTATTAAAAAGTGAGAGAACATAGAGTCAAGACAGATGGATTAAATTGTTCATCTTGTCCCTAAGAATTAAGAGTTTTTGTTGGCGGTGGTTTCTCTGTTTGTTTCATCTCTGGCTAATATGAAGAGTGAAGAAGAGCACACTGTTTCCTCTCAGCCCCAAATAACATTTCACCTACTTCTAAAGCTGCTGTGAGGTATGCAAGCTCTTACATAAAGAAAAAAGTCTGTCTCAAAAATCTGCCTCAAGATTGTAGAATCTTGCTCTCCTTGCATCCTTTTGGTTTTTCTGCCACAATTTTGAGACTTATCCTAGGAATTCAGTTCAGCCTTGTTTTCTCCTTCAAAATAAGCACATTTGGCTGTTTATTTTGAAGCAGCCAAAATGAAACATTCGGAGATGCTATTGTTGTTCTTCTCTATCAGTCCAGTACAGTTCCTTTTCTTCTTTTGTTCCTAGGAAATCTCTTTGAATCTACTCTGTAAATAGAAATGGCTTCCCATCACACTTACAATGAAAACCAAAATCCTTATCTTGACTTTACAGGGTTTTTCATGGTCTGGCCCTGCCTATATCTGGCCTCGTCTCTCACTCTTCCTCTTGCTACACAGCTAGAAGCAAGAAAACAAGGAATCTAATCTAGTTTTATCTGGCTTTAAACCCAGTGCTCTTAATGAGTACACTGCAATGCCCTTGTAAGTTACTTGCCTCTCTCCCATACAGTACATGCCAGGTGGCCCATAGTTCTAGTTCCTATCTCCAACCTGAAACCAATTATTTTCACAAAGTCACATTTATTAAAGTATAACATTTACAGAGGTATGCGTAAAAGTTGTAGATGCAAAGTTCGATTACTTTTCACAAAGTAGATGCCACTACATAACCACAGTCCAGACCAAATTTTTACCTGTGCCCCAGTGAACCCCTTACAACCCTTTCTAAAACCTACCCCGCCAAGTAACCGCTGTTGACTTCTGAAACTACATATGTGTTTTCCTGTTTCTGAACTTAATTTAAGAGTATTAGATATACTGTTTTGTGTCTAACCTCTTGTGCTTAATATTAAATGTGATAGGTTCATCTATGTGGAAGATAGTATAGTTTATTCTCATTGTTGTGTATTGAGTATATTACAACCTGTCTTCTATTGTACTGTAGATAGATATTTGGGCTGCTTCTAGTTTGGAAGAAATTCAAGTAGTGCCACTAGAAACATCCTTAAATATGTCTTTTGGTGAATATATATTCTTTTCTTTCATCTTTTTTTTAAATTTCTATTTTAAGTTTAGGGATACAAGAGCAGAGGTTTGTTACGTAGGTAAACTTGTCCCACGGGGTTTATGGTACAGATTATTTCATCACCCAGGTATTTCATCACCCTAGTACCCATTAGTTATAGTTCCTGATCCTCTCCCTCCTCCCATCCTCCACCCTCTGAAAGGCCGCAGTGGGTGTTGCTTCCCTCTGTGTGTCCATGTGTTCACATCATTTAGTTCACAATCCCACTTATAAGTGAGGACATGCAGTATTTGGTTTTCTGTTCCTGTGTTAGTTTGCTAAGAATAAGGGTCTCCAGTTCCATTCATATTCCTATAGAGGACATGACCTCATTCTTTTTTATGGTTACATAGAATTCCATGGTGTATATGTACCACATTTTCCTTAGTCAGTCTATTATTGATGGGCATTTAGGTTGATTCCATGTCTTTGTGTATTCTAACAGTTTACATCACTAACAGCAGAGGATGAGAAATATTAGAGTTCTTATTACTCTGTATGCTTGTCAAAACTTGAGAGTGTATCTATATCATTTGAGCCATTCTCATGAGTATGTCATAACACTAGCTCTTTTTATAGACCTTCTTTTTCCTTAAAGTAACTAATTTATTTTAACTGTAGGACAAAAGCAGAAAACTCAGATAAAAGAGAGATATTACATTTAGCAAAACAATCAGAAATGAGATATCAAAAATCTCCTGAAATGCATCACCTGAAGAAGACTAATAACATTTCCAGGGTTAGTCGGTTAGACCTTTCCTTTGTTTGTGGTGTCAAGTACAATCACGTGCTGCATAACAACATTTTGGTCAACTTCAAGCCACATATGTGATGGTGGTCTCAGGAGATTATAATGGAACTGAAAAATTCTTAACACCTAGTGACATCCCAGCCGTCGTAGTCATAGCCCACCACATTACTCATGTGTTTGTGGCGATACTGGTGTAAACAAACCCGCTGTGCTGCCAGTCATATAAAAGCAGAGCACATACAATTATAAGCAGCATATAATGCTTGATAATGAAAATCAACTATGTTGCTGGTTTATGTATTTACTATACTATACTTTAATTGTTATTTTAGGGTGTATTCCTTGTACTTTTTTTTTAGGTTTGCTATAAAACCATATTCAATGTTAATCTCTTGACTGTATCATATTCTTTTGTGCTTCATTTAATTGCACATTGCTTTATTCATCACGGTCCTTAATCATCAAAATTCATGGCTAATGTTGCCAGAAAGAGGCCATGTCCTGTGATTGACCTGAAAGCTAAATTAAAAGTGATTAAGAACTACAAAGATGGAAAATCAGCAATGGTTACTGCTCACCAGTCAGGTCTGCCCCATTCCACCATAGCCATGATCTCAAAGAATGAGAACAAAATGATGGAAGCTGAAAAGGTCTTCTTCACTGAAGACAACGAGACTAACAAAAGTTCAGGGAGAGCCTATATGAGATATGGAGAAACTTCTAATGATCTGGAATGAAGACCAGACACAGAAGTGAATTCCTCCCAGCACCATGATGATCACAGCTAAGCGAGGAGTTTGCTCACAATGTTGAAAGAAAAGGCTGGACCCAACTGCATTGTTGAATTGACTGCTAACTCTGGGTGGTTTAAATGATTCAGCCACCATTTTTCATTACGTTATGTGAAAGTAAGTGGTGAGTCTGCAAGTGCTGATGTGAAGACAGCTGAAGAATTTCTGAAAACTCTAGTTTTCAGTTGATTAGTGACAAGTTGATTGTGAGGGGGAATTACTTGTCAGAGCAAATCTTCAAATGAAGCAAACCTCTGTATTCTGGAAACCATGCCTTAAAGCACTGTTATACCTAAGGGGACCAAGTTAATGCTGGATGTCAGGTTTTTAAGGACAAAATAACTGTCTCATTTCAGAGCAATGTTGCAGGCTACAAATAGAAACTTTTTATGATTAAAAAAAAAAAAGTAAAAATAAAAATTTAAAGATTGAAAAAATATTAAAAAACTTAAGGATATAAAGAAAGAAAATAGTTTTGTGCAGCTGTTTGTGTTTCAAGCTAAGTGTTATTATAAAAGAGTAAAAAATAATTAAACTTTATAAAGTAAAAATCTATAGTAAGCTAAGGTTAATTATCAAAGAAAGAGAAAAGTTTTCTATATATTTAGTGTGGCCTAAGCATCCAATGCTTCTGGCATCTACAGTAGTGTACAGTCATATCCTAGGTGTTCACATCCTGTCACCACTCACTGACTCACTCAGAGCAATTTCCAGTCCTGCAAGCTCTGTTTTTGTTAAGTGCCCTATATAGGTGTGCTATTTTTTTATCTTTTATATTAATTTTTACCATAGTTTTTCTGTTTAGATACACAAGTACTTACATTGTGTTACAGTTGCCTAAGGTATCCAGTACAGCAGCACACTGTACAGGTTTGCAACCTCGGAGCAATAGGCTATACCACATAGCCTAGCTGTGTAGTAGGATATACCATCTGGGTTTAAGTACATTCCATGACGTTTGCACAATGACGAAATTACCTAATGATGCATTTCTCAGAACATAACCCCATTGTTAAGGGACATATGACTAGACATAAAATAAGATTTTACACAGAATCTTGTTACTTCATATAACAAAATGCAATATAAAACTTTCAAAACAAATAAATACACTTATGCCCCATAAATATTAATGTGAAAATCATATTTCATAAAGAAATCTATATTGCTATGTTAAAATTAACAGCCTTGTAACATATCTTTGCATAGGTCCCTAATTAGTTTTCTTAAAATAAAGTCCCAAAGTGGAATTCTTTTTTCAAAAATTATGTATTTCGTTACAGCTTCCGAAGACTATTGTTAGGCAATATTGTACCCCAACCAACCCTATGCTACCAGTACCCTACATTTTTACCCAAGCTGGATGTGGGAATTCTTATTTAGGTCATTGTGACACTAGTTTATTGATAGTTGTTACTGATCGTGAAACAATGACTCCAATTCACTTCCCAGCCCTCCTGGAGGGGCTCTGGGTGGCTGGGCAAGCCCCAGCCTCCCATCTGCATGCTCAATTACACTCTTTTGTTTCTCATTGGCACCACCATTGTCCACCTCTTGGACTCACCTCTTGGTCATCTCCACCCTTCCAGCTATCATATCATGACCATATCAAGCTTGGACCCTCCCCCTAATATTGCTTCACTACCATAATCTAAACTATGTTTTCCATCCTAAGTACAAATATTTCACTAACATCCATCATCTGTTTGTGAGGCATCAGCAGGAGTAGGTAACCTATGGTTCTGCTTTCTCTATGCTATTCTGGAAATAGGGGAGCTTAGATTCTCCCTGGATCCCATCTTTTAGAGATGGCATTACTAGTCTCATATTCTGTTTTCTTTCATGTATTGAAACTTTTGTTATTAATAACTTCTGACTAAGTGAAAATGTCAATATGTAAAATATATGGGATGTGTTCCACAATATACAAAGAAAACCTCTGAAATAGTCCCCTGTAATTCTGGATTTTCTGTTTTGTTTTTGTTGTTTAAATTTCCGGGTTCTTGAGTCCATGTGGTCTAAGTCCTGCATCAATCCTGAACACACAGCAGCAGTGATAAAGGGAAGACCTGAGGTCCATGTTACAATTCACCAGGGTTGTGAATGCCCTGGACATTCTCCTTCTAATAGGGACAGGAGGAAGAGAAATTCTAGGCAGAAAGGGTGGATCCCCAACAAAACGCCACCCTCAAGCCTGGGACCACGGTCCAAAGTGAGAACTTACATCTCTGTTTCTGGCTCAAATACTTCCTTTTCCAAAACCACCTGTGGCCCTGCCCCATCCTGTGCCTATAAAAACCCCATACTCAACCGGCAGACAGAGGTGAAGCAGCTGGACGTCAGAGACTATGGCTGGACGTTGGAGAGAAGTGGCTTGACTTCAGAGGGACAGCTTGACAGAATAAGTGTGGAGAAGAGTCTGGCCAGAGATGGCCAGACTTCAGGGGAAGGTTACTTTCCCATTCCATTCCCTTTTCAGCTCCCCTTCCCACTGAGAGCCACTTCCATTGGCAATAAAATCCCCCACAGTTGGCATCCTTCAGGTTGTTCATATGACCTCATTTCTCCTGAATACCTGGCAAGAGCCTGGGTGCCACTAATGTGGATACAAAAGGCTGTCACACTTGCCCTTTGCCCTTGCTGGAGGGCAGCCACCTCATGTGAGTAGGCAGAGGGATGACTGAACTAACACTCAAGCCGTCCATGGATGGCAGAGCTAAAAGGGCACTGTAGCAGTCCCTCTGGAGCTTCAGGGGTCCTGGGTATCATACCAGACTCTGCCACGATGCCTGCCTGAAGTTCGCTCCTGCTGGTGCCCAAAAGCACTTGCTCCTGGCTCCAGCCTCCACTTACTCATGTGCTCCTTCCCACGAGGGGTGGAGCACAGCAGATCTGAGTGAGTGGAGCTGGCTCCTGCCTGCGCTGAAGCAGCCAGTTGGGTCCAGTGTTTGTGCACTCCAGTTCTCACCTCGTTCACTGTCATGCTCTTTCCTGCAAGGAGTTGACAGCTGTGAGCTGGGCAAACGAGGCACCTGGTTGCAAGTTCCATGAAGGGCTCGGGGAAATATCCTGCTTCACTTCCATCTGGAGCTAGTGCTCTGCAGAGTGCACTGACAATAAGAAAGTGTAGAGGAGGACCGGGCACAGGCTCAACTGAGCGTCTTGAGGAGGCTGTAGCTCTCAGAACAACGATGAGAAAACTGGTCCTTCAGAACTCCATTTTTCAAATTGTATCTCATGAAAAGTTGGTGTCCAGTGACATTCATCTGAGGAAAAAAAAAAAATTGGCTGAAATAACTAGATAGACTTTTTGTTAGACCTTATAATGAAGAATTTTGAATTTCCTGAAAGTGGGATGCAATACAGAATGTTCCCCAGATTGTTTCCATGGAACAGCTAATAGCACATAGAACACTAGTATTTGCTGTGACATGATGATAAAGCTCAAGGCCGGAGACGTCTTGTGTAGCTCTCAAGTACTCCAACCTCAAGGTGCATGCCCTCCACTCACTAATTGGCTGCTCTGGCTGTGATCCGAAAGGGAAGGAGGCTAATTCAAATGGGTTGGCCCCAAAATAAGAGGAATAGTGTGCATTTATACCAGGATATGGGCTGTACCTACTTATCGTACCCTTTATGCAATCTCCAGTTTGTTAACTCTAGTAGATACTGTGAAGATACTATCAAAAAGAGGTTATGGTGCCCCCAAATTAGGGAAGCCCTAAGAGATTCTGTATCTCCTTTTTGTAGAGAGTTCGTTGGAAAATCAGATACTGGTCTGAGAAAAATGCTGATCTCGATGGTCAAGAGACTAAAAAAAAGTACCTTAAAACATCAGAATGAAATCATTGAAGGCAATGTTTAGCTTTGTGATGTGCTGAACAAGATGGTATAAGTAGAGATGATATGTCAAATCTGATTTTTCTATAGGAAAAAAATTATAATTTAGGGAGCTATAGTTGTAGCCATGTTCCTAATACTCAAAAGTTAATCAGAATTACCACAAATGATCTACTCATTCAAATATAAGTAGCCCACAAATACCATGTTAAACGTTCTAAATTTGAATTGTTTAAAAAAGCACAATAAATTTATAGAAAATGACTCTTATGACCCATTATCAGAAGCTTTTGATCCAATATTAGAATAGTAGAGGTTTTTGTGCTAAACTCTTATCTTTCTTATAAATTCTAGCCTTTATTTACCTATTTTAGAAGGGCATGTGGCAAAGCATGGCAGGGAATACTTTTAGAAGGCTCATGGAATCCAGGAAGAAAATTCCTTGGGAAACTTTGGACTGTATTCTCAACAAACCCTTCAGAGAGACTTAAAGCTGGTAAAAGACCTTTTGCGAAAGTGATCCGGGGGGGCCTCCGCTTTGTTTCTCTGGATATTTCTCTGTTGAAATATAGGTGTCAAACGCGTCCCATTTTAGATGCTCTTCAGACTTCAAAACATTACCTTCCCGCTTTCAGGGAGCCATTTCATCAGCTTTTGTACTGTGTATTCACTGTGGACCCTGCTGTTATGCAAGTACCACCATGGCTAAAAATTCACAAGACCATTCTTATTTGCACTGATTTTTTTTTTTTATTTGATCTTTCACAATGTTGCTGCTTCTGTTTCAAAAACGTCTCAAAGCTTTGATTTGATTGCAGCCGGATTCAAGGATACCCAAAGCCAAGTTTGATCCTGAATTCCCCAAATCAAAAGTATTTCATTTCAGATGTATATTCTATACCTGGCCATAATAATGAACAGGAGCATGCTTTTGGTTTTTTTTTTTTTTTTTTTTTTTTTTCTTAACAGTCATTTTTATGATTTGGAAACATAATTAGAAGAAGATTCCTATTCCAGACTACAAATCGATGGATTTGATTTTACTACACATGTGCCAATAATGAGCTATGTTATCAAATGAAGCAAATGACCTGTCTTTAAAATTTCTTTCATTCTGTAAATTCTACATGAGGTATAATTTATGTAGCCAACTGGCTCCTCTGCTACACTACTGCAGTTCGGTTGTTGGGATTGTCTGGAAGGAAAAAACAAGGCTGTGGATGTGCATGAGTTAGTTGGAGGTAATTACCATGTAACTGATGACCATTCATGTTCTGAGCGCTGTGCTATTACATACATTATTTTGTTTAATTCTTGCAACATCCTTATTCCTATTTTTCAGCTAAGCTTATAATGAGGCTCAGAGTAGTGAAGTAATTATCCATGGAGAGAGAAGATCAGCAGTATAGATTAAGTTGGAATAAATCTAAAGCTCATCCTCTTTCACTATCGCATGCTGCTTTCTAGCTATATAAGAAAAAAACCTCGTTATTCTATTACTTCATTGAGAAAGTACTGTTCTCTCTTGTTCAGCTGCCCACTATACTTAGCTCTGGTGAAATCTAAATTAAATGCTCTGCTGCTGCTGATGTCCGTAACACTCTGGTGGTACTAACCATAGTTCTGGGGAGTGAATGGGAAGAATGGCCAAGACTGGAGATGGGGACATTAGATTTTGAGACGCAGACCAACTGAAATGAGACTGTGTTTTCTGTTAATAATAGGAGTTTAAATGAATCATTGAAAAATCATTGAAAGTTTTCTGAAATATAGGAAACAAATGCTACCTATACTTCTTTATGACTTTCAAATTGAAAGATCATTTTCAATACACGTTAAATGGTACAAAAATCAGTGGTGCTTTTTAAAAAATTCAAGCTTTATAAGATAAAATAATAAAACATGTGCCAAATATGTCTGAATACTATTAAATGTAAATGGTGTATCATTAAATGCACTGGCTGTTTGGGAGAGGTATAATAAACAAGAGATACATTGTAGCTATGACTGTGACAATTTACATTTTTTAATTCCAGAGGAAATTTCAAACTGTGGAATATATAAGCAGAAAGGAAATGAATAATGCATCTAACTAGCATGAGATACTAAGCCTCACTCCCGTTGTGGACAGAAAGTATACAAGAAAAGATTTTGGTGGAAAGATGTAGGTGCGATTTAAGTGGAGGATATTCTTTATTGCAAACATATCCAGCAACATCTGAATGCCAAATAGAAGACTTTACAGTTTCATCTCTCCTTAGAGAGCATATTTTTTAGTTGTTGTTTTGTTTGGGAGAAAATTGCAGTTTAAGATTTACAAACCACTTCATTTGCAAACTGCTATTACTATAGTTTCTGCCTCTGAAAATGTTTAAAGCTACAGGCAATGAAAAGACATAGTATTAGAGTTTTTCCTTATAAAGAAAGCTCTCATTCTGTTGTAAAAAAAGAGCAGTATAAAAATAAAATATTATTTATACAGTTATTTATATAAGTAGCATTTCGATGTGCCTTGCTGAGTCTTTGAGATATTAGAAAGCAGAATATCTGAGAAAATATATTTCACTTCATTGTTTAAATGCAAAAGAGATCAAGAGATTATCTTCATCTTGATAAGATTCAAGGAAATTTACATAGGTAGTTGGAGCTTGTCCATAAACTTTATTCCTTATTACAATATAGACTATAGGTTGTTACTTTTTTTTTCCTCAAGAGAGGTAAGGTTAGATTTTTCACTATTTAGGTTGAGACTCTTTCGTTGATAGCTGAAAATTTTCTTTCAGCATTCAATTTTTTCTTTGAATTTTTTTATTTTAGTGTATCTCACTAAAAATTTTGCATGATCACCTTTTTTTTTTTTTTTTCATTTTCCTGTCAGCTGTTTATCTTAAATCTTCATTAACGGATGTGTTAGTTTTCTAGGATTGCCAAAACAAATCATCACAAACTTGGTGTCTTAAAACAACAGAAATTTATTCTCTCAGCAGTTCTAGAAGCCAGAAGTTTGGTATTAAGGTATTCATAAGGCCAAACCTCCTTCAAAGGCTCCAGGGAAAAATCCTTCCCTGCCTCTTCCATATTCTGGTGGCTCCAGGCATGTATTGGCTTGTGGTGCTATCACTCCAGTCTCTGCCTCCGTCTTCACAAGGCCTTCCATTCTATGTCTCCAATCAAATCTCTCTTCTCTTATAAGAACACCAGTCACTTGACTTAGGGCCCACCCAAGTCCAGGATGATTAATTTTGAGATCCTTAACTTAAATATATCTGCAAAAATCCAACTTCTCAATTTCCATGTAAGATCACATTTCCAGGTACCAAGGTATAGTAATCAGGGTTCCCGAGAGAAACAGAACCAACAGGATATCTAAATGACCCTTATGGGAGACCGCTAGTGTCAATCCTGGTTCAACTCTAAAGGCCTGAAAATCGTGAGTGCTGATATCTCAGGGCAGGTACTCGAAAAGAAGAAATTTACTTTTTCTCCACCTTGTCTTAAATTCAATCCCTCAGTGGACTGGATGATTCCCACATTGGTGAGGTGGTCTTCTTTACTCACTGTACTGACTCAAATGCCAGTCTCTTCCAGAAACACCTCACAGACACACCCAGAAATGATGTTTTACTAGCTATCTAAGCATCCTTTAGCATAATCAAGTTACACATAAAATTAACCATCACACAGGCGTTAGGGTTTGGGCATGTATTTTAGATACAGGTGAATGTATTACAAGATGTGAAAAATACACTTTGGAGTTAGGCAAAACTGAGTGAAAAACATGGATCTGCCACTCACATTGAGGAAATATGATCATGCCCATAATTCTTTAGAGCACAAATTTCCCCCTTTTAAAAATAATGGTATTTTAATAATTACGATGATACTAGCTTCATACATGTTGTGTTAGATAATAGACAGCGTGCATTTTAAGATAATACGTATAAAGCAATTAGCTCCCTGCTTTGCCAATAAATGGCCATTGTTATTGTTATTGATTATACTGATTTTATTTTTCTAATTAGAGTAATTTCATTGACTTCAATTTCTATAGAGTTCCTCTTCTCTTTTTATGCAGCAGAAGGTACAAAAGAGAATGTGACATGAATCATGTCTGTATTGGAAATAGAAATATGATGACTAATTTTGTTCTAAATGAAGAATGTTTTCTTATGGAGTTGTAAGAATTGAATGGAGAAAAATGTATGTAAAGTACTTAGCAGTTAGCATTTAGTGTTAGCTACTATTATTAACAATTCCCTAAAACCTGCTAGGGTTACAGTAACCATGGAAACACAAACTCTATTTTATTTAGTAATATATATATTTTTTTAATTTACAAAATTGTATTCATTTACTATATACAATATATTGTTTTGATGTCTGTATACATTACAGAATGACTAGCTCTAGGTAACATGCACTGCCTCATATAGTTATCTTTTTTGTGGATATTTTGCATTCAGTCTCTTAGCATTGTTTCAGAATACAATATATGGCTAACTATAGTCTCTGTGTTGTACAATAGACCTCTTTAATTTCTTCCTCTATCTAATTAAAATGTTGTATTCCTTGAGTAATACCTTCCCAACCACCATTCACCGACTACCCCAGCCCCTGCTAACTACCGTTCCGTTTTCTACTTATATGAGATCAACTTTTTAAGATTCCATTTACCAGAGCAATCATGCAGTATTTGTTTTTCTTTGGTTGGTCTGTTTCACTTAACATAAAGTCCTCCATGTTCATCCATGTTGTCACAAATAACAAGATTTCTTTCTTTTTCATGGCTGAATACAGTATGCCACTGTGTATACATACCGCGTTTTCTTTATCCATTCACCCATCAATGGATACTTTGATTCCATCTCAGCTATTGTGAATAATGCTGCAGTGAACATGAAAGTGTAGATATCTCTTTGACATACAGATTTCATTTCCTTTGGATGTATACTCAGTAGTGGGATTGCTGGATCACATAGGAATTCTGTTTCATTAATTTGTTTGAGGAACCTCCATACTGTTTTAAATACTGGCTAATTTACATTATCACCAACATCAGCCAAGGGTTCTCCTTTCTTTACATACTCACCAACACTTGTTATCTTTTGTCTTTTTGATGTTCTGGGAGGTATGAGGTCGTGTCACATTGTAGTTTTAATTTGTCTTTGCCTAACGATTAGTGATGTTGAGCATTTTTTTCATATAGCTATTGACCATTTTGTATATCCTCTTTAGAGAAATTCTATTTAGAGCCATTGCTCATTTTTAAATTGGGCTATTTGTTTTTGTTTGTTTGTTTTGCCATTGAGCTGTTTGAGTTCCTTGTTTATTTTGGATATAAACCCCTTATCAGATGTGTAGTTTGCAAATATTTTCCCCCATTCTGTAGGTTTTCTCTTTATTCTGTCGATTGTTTCCTTTGCTGTAGAATAGCTTTTTATTATGATGCAATCCTGTTTGTCTATCTTTGCTTTTGTCGCCTGTGCTTTTGAAGTTATATCCAAAAATCGTAGCTCACAAAAATGTCACGTAGCTTTTTTTTCTATGGTTTTTCAATGAGTTTCACAGTTTTGGGTCTTATATATCAGCTTTCAATCCATTTTAAGCAGATTTTTGTATATGGTATGAGATAAGGATCTAATTTTATTGTTCTATATGTGGATATCCAGTTTTCCCAGCACCGTATATTGAAGAAAGTGTCCTTTCTCCATGATGTGTTCATAGTACCTTTGTTGAAAATTATTGGTTGTAAGTGCACAAATTTATTTCTGGAGTTCCTATTTTGTCCCATTGTTCTGCACGTCTGTTTTTATGCCAGTGTTGTGATGTTTTGGTTACTATAGCTATGTAGTATATTTTGAAATCAGGGAGTGTGGCGCTTCCAGTTTTGTTCTTTTTGCTCAATATCACACACTCCTTTCTAAACCTCATCATCCTTTAGGGTATATAACACAATTGATAAATGCACAGATATAATTACATGTATTTTCAAATAATTGATAACCAAAACTTGATAAGCAATCATAGTTTTACATACTAACTGCCAATTCCTTTCTAACTTGCCCCGAATCTTATTTTATAGATATACATTTCCAGGATGTTACATGAGCCTTCAGTTTAGCTCATCAATACTCAGCTATCCAAAAGTCCTCATTGCCTTGCTGCAGTTTTTCCCAATACCAGAGCCATGTTCTTAGCTGGCTATGAAAAATGTTTTGAAGATGCATCTTCTCCAGAAATCTTTTGAGACTGATCTCCCCAAATATGAATGGTGCTATGATTATTTTACTAATAATTGAACCTTCTAATGCTTTTCTCTTTGTTATTGATTTCTTTTGTGGCATTAATTTTTAAAGTGCTTGATTTCTGAGTTGATTATTTGCTATCTTAATCATATGTCTTTCAAGGTCTTGGCTTTGTTAACACTGTCTTAAGTGACTACAGAATGAAGACTTGTAACTTTCAGGTAAGGATTCTGCCTGTTTTATTCAGGACAGTGTCCAATAAATGGCAAGATAACAGCAAGGGGAATCGTTTGCCTGCGGGCCATTTGGTTAAAATTCTTCTCCCTTAGTTCTCATATACACATTATAATTTGCATTTTAATTTTAATGTCTTCACAACCATGAGAGCATATTTAGGTAAATTTGTGCTAATTAGATCTTTGTAAACAAGCATATGCTATTTTGGTTTATGAAATTTAAAGGGCAATTAAAAACACATATATTTACTGCTTATAGGTGGGAGTGGGAATAACTTTAATCTGCAAAGTGTAAGTGAATCTGAGGAAAAAGCTAAATTAGAGATGTGCTGAATGATCTTTTGGAAGAAACTAAAAGAAATTTGAAACTTATCTTCGGAAAACCATAGAGCCAAACAATGCTACACATTGAGCCTCGCCATAATTAAATCAAAATACTTGAAAATTATGTTTCAAACCTCTTTTCAACTAGTGTACTTACCTTAGAGAAATCTTCAAAAGAAATCTGTGGTATGTTGATTGTTAATGAAAGCATGTCATTCTTTCTCTAGCGACTTACCCGTTTTTATCAGTTTCACTGTGAAGAGCAGAGTGACATATGACTGTGATAACTGAAGATGACATCTTACAGTGCAATCCATTATCTGAAAGATTTAAGGAAAAAGCTCTCTGAAAAACACAATTAAGAAAATAAATGTTTTTAGAAATATAATAAAGATCTTTTATGATTTTGGTTCAGGAACATCCATTTCTATAACATGATACGCTAAGGAAATAATCTGCCAATCATCTAAATAACACTTGTATTTTGATTTTTCTTGGTTTGGCTTCTCCACAAAGAAACTAACAAATCATTAACAAGGAATAAGAACAAAAACGTGTCTAAAGTGTTTTTAGAAATAGATTGAGGAAGTAGATTAAAATGAGACGCAGATAATAGAGACAGTGTTGTCTAAAAATATGGCCACGTTATAAATGTGTATTTGTTTCCTCACCATTAGAAATAGGCAATATATTGTTTATTGTCTGGATAGTTGGTCTTGACTTTGTCTTTGGCTCCTGATTCTTGGTCAGAGTCTAAGGAACCAATAAAAATCTCTTGATGTGCCTCATAAGTAACCCCAGATTGACCCCACTCCAGGAACTAAAGAATCTCATTGCTTCAACAAATTCTCTTGAACCTTGCTTTGGAATTATATTATTTATTTATTTGTAATAATTATATTATTTTCTGTTTGCCTTAGTTGATTTAAGAAGTCTTTAGTATCAGATCAGGATCATAATGTATAGATACAGAACTCCTTAAAAATAAACCCCAAATCTAAAATCAGGATTGAAAAAGGGACAGAAGTTAAATCAACCACGGTAAATGTTTAAAATATGTATTCTTAGCTGTGCTTATTCAAATTGGTCAACTCTGAATATCTTAGTTTCTTTGTTTTTAATTCCACCGGTTACAGATTCTAAATTTCATCCATTCCTTCTTGCCTTAAACTGTGATCTGTAACCTGTGCCTTCACTTAAATCACCATTTCAGCTCTTTTACAAACATCAAATAGCAAAGCGCAATATGGATATTTTATTAGACTTGCACAGATCAGAAACAAAAATATGCACACAGGTTCAGGGGACTATGTGCAGCATTTCTGTAAGGAAATAGTGGGTGTGAGGTATAGAGAGAAAATTTCCCCATCATCAAGTTCCTGGACACTATGGTACTGCACTTGTCCCACTATAATTCCTTAAAAGTATAGCGGCTATTTTTTACCTTTATAATAACTACAGTACTTCTAAAGGGCCACTACAATAGCAAGAGAATATCATCTGTTTTTCTTGGAGGTGGTAGTTTTCATCAAGCATATCAAGACATATGAGAAGATGATATTTAAAATATTCAGCCAACAGTATGTCCTGGGCATGGACCAGAATGAACACTGGCTGAAATACCTAAAGCAATATATTGAGGCCCCAGCTGTTTCTGAGATTGGGGACTTTTGTGAGGTCTACTCCAGTGCACATCTGGAGTAGATTCAGGAAATGTAAGCAGTAGATATTTACCAATTATACAAAAGTATTTCAATACCTGAACTGCTGTGGCCGTACCAGAGCATGTTCACTAAATATCAGCCATGGATTTTGCAAATTTAAGCAAGCAGACATAAAAATAAGTCATACAGTCATTCTGATACTTTTGCCATTGCACATGCTCTCTCTCTCTCTCTCTGTCTCCCTCTCTATATACAATTTATTATATAATCCATTATAATAATAGTATGTATAATAATAAATAGCATAAACTAATACCTACAAAATATATAATAACAACATATTAGGTACACTAGACATATTCTTATACCCAATTACATTTTTATTAGTAGAACAAACATACTCAACAAGGCTAGATTACAATTAATGCATAATTAATATATATGTTACATAACTCATGTATAAACACAGAATATTTAACGTTAGAATATTTTGTTATTATATTCTTGTTTGGAATTGCTTTCGAAGTCCATTTGTGTTCCACACAAAGAAATTCATTTCAGGTTTTCATAGCCATAACTGACATATTTGAAAGAGGAAGTTTCATGTGTATAAGATCATAGACCAAAGAGCATATTTATAACCATCATTGGTTGTTTTTGTCTGTTTCATTTAGTTTTTATAGAACTAGAATGGATTTGGAAGCTCATTGTAAACACTATGAAATGGTGAAGACTTAAGAAGCTTTTCTTAAATCTCTAAACTGCTGAGAGCTTCCTAGTATGACAAAATGGTGCCGTCTTTTAGTGTAGTAGTGTAGTGTTTCTTCATGAAACTACAGTTAAACTCAGTGGGTCGCATTTGTACTTTGGTATGTAAAGACCCCAGATACTAATCCGAGGAACCTAAAAGCACACCAGAACTTTCTGAAACTTTTTCCCCCACACTAGATGGGGTTTGGTCCAGGAGAAAAGTTTTACTTCTCTTCCCAGTGGGTCTTATTTTAGAACTCTCCAGGGCAATGAGCTTCTCTGGTTTATCTTGTTTATTGTACCTAGTCTCTGACATGCAGCAATGAGTTAATAAAGGTTTTCTGAATTCATATAACTCACCTCCTGAAAGTTACCACCTGATGATCTGAAAAAACTATCTTCTCAACAGAAAGTTACTCATATATCTGCTTCTATAGATACGGTAGTCTCCCTTACCCGTGGTTTAGCTTTCTCTACTTTCAGTTAACTGCAGTCAACTGTGGTCTGAAACTATCACAGTATTTCACAAGAGAGGTAGAGAAAGAGAGAGAGAGAGACTATATTCATGTAAATTTTGTTACAGAAAACATGGCATATATAGGATTTAATGCTATCTGTGGTTTCAGGCATCCACTGGGGTCTTGGAACGTGTCACCCATGGATAAAGGGGGAAATACTCTGCTAGATTTGGTAAAAAGGCAGGCTAGTGGAGAGATCTTCTGAAAGAAGGAGATAGGAAATGTTACTGAAGAGAAATAGAAAATCTTGTATGAATTTATTAAAACCAAAGGTTACTAGAAGGTATTACATTTTTGATATAATGTAGGTGACAGTGTGAGTGGGGAAAGATCTGTAAGTGGAATAAGGGGATGAAATTTCCTATCTTCTAGCCATTACTCCAGTACATAAATGGCTAAAAAATAATGTATATCAAACCAATGTAATAAAGGATTACCGTGATGAATTTTATGAGATTAGGCTGCAGTTAATTTCCTTATGCATTTAAGATTAATAAACTGCTAATTAGAATATGCAAATAAGGGTTTCTGAAGCCTAAAATACAGTTCCTAGCACCTTACCCATAAATCTCATTCAGTAACTATTTTGTTATGTAATTGGGAAATAACAGATTGATGAGCCAATCTAATTATGTGAAATTTACATGTGTATGGTATTTTATAATAAAGGACATGAACTAATGTTAAAGTAGAGGAAAGTAGTTGTAACATTCATTACAGTTATTAATTACAAAATTTAACTTAGTTTGAAAGTACTTTGTGCCATATAAGCTATCAGCCACACCAAGTACTCTTACTACACATCTGGTGCATAATTGTCGGGTGGGACTGAGCCCATCAGCAATTATAGCAATTATTGGGACTCTCACATTTACAGCTCACACACGTCATACCCAAGCACATATTTCTGGAATATTGCTGATCACCCAGGGACCTAGATAACAACTAATTACCTCATTATGCAAAGTGGGGAAAGGTATTCATATTTCTTACATCTTCTGTTCTACATTATACACATAGACATGCCTGCTTGACAGTAAGCAACACATAAAAGCATATTAGAATTATTTTTGTGCCCAGTTAAGATTTTTTGGTTTTGGCTTCAATTTTTTAATAAAGTAATCATCTTCATGAGGCTGGAGGACATAAAGCAATTTTAAAGCTATTATGGATAAAAAACATCTAAAGGGTTTACACACACATGAACATGATGAAGGAATTAGGAAGGACTCTAATGATCATACTGTTTACTACTTTGGCAAGATACCAAATGGAATAAGAATTAAAATTCGATTGCAAATTAATTCAACTGAGTGGCCAGAATGCTAAGAAGTATTCACGAAATTTTCTTTCATATAATATATAACATTTACTAATATATTCAAGTAACAAATTTACCTTTATATAGTTCACCTATACTCTGTGTATTTGTCCAACAAATGTAATTAATTTAATCCCAATTTAAACAGGTAAAAAATGAAACTTTGATATATGCAAACTGCAATTTGTAGTTGACAGTGAGAAGATAGAAACTGCTGCCTTTGCAAGCTAGTTCTGCATTCCTTATGCCTGTTTATTACCAGATCTATGTGTGTGAATAAAATTCAACAAAGAAATACCTGAGAAGATTGGTTTTGTGGGCATTTATAGCACACTCAGTGAAAATATAGTATCACCAAGCCCGCCATATTAGACTACTTTGATCTTACTTTTCTTACTTTAATCAATATTGTATTAAATTTGACTTTATTTATAAAGATACTGGTATCAACACCAATTACCTTGTCCACATTATTATCTCTTCCAGCTTTTTCAGAGCAGTTTGAACAAATGAATAAAAACTTGAGGCACATAAAAGATGTCTAACTAATAAATATGGCATATGCATTATAATTTTAAAAGGGAAGAATTCTCAAGTTGTTATGTACACACTCAAGCTTTTTTTTTTTTTTTGGAGGGGGGGTATTCAATTAGCACAATAACCCTCCAGAATCCATTCTTATCCTGTCCTCACTGTGAACAAAATAGAAAATGTGGTTCCTTTCTCTTCTTTTTTTTTATGACTGCCAAAATCTATGACACTTGGTGTTGATGCATGATTAATTACTAATGTTTCAACAGAGTAAGTCAGATTCAAATTGTAAAGGCATCAGTGAATTTAAAACCTACTTTTTCTTTCTTTGATAATTTCTCTACCAATGGATAAGAAGCGATGATGCCGGTTTGAAATTCCTGACAAAAACTTAAAATGGCTTTTACCCTGTCTGGTATACTATTATTTTATTCTAACTGTGAGAGAAGTAGTAATGAGATCATCTTATTTCAACTGCCGTGACTTTAAAGAGAACATGACAGATACAATTTTTTAACAAATTAGGTTGTTTTCTGAAACCAAGTTTGCCGTTTCAGAATAAAATGTTATAAGAGCTGCTTCTGGCCCTAATGTGCCCTTATCAGCATGTGTGTTTTTCATGTGGTTAAGGTTTAACATTCATTCCAGCTTCACCTAGAGCTTGTCAGTGTGCTTTGTCACCATGGATTTTAAACACATTGAAGAAAATAATTTCTACCCCTAAAATTACTAAAGCCCCTACACGGAACTTTAAACTTTCAAAGAAAGAATTATTTTCAAATGTGACACCGCTTTGTGTCTTGACTTTTAGATCCCTGTAAAAGCCAATAGGCGAATTTGATTCAATGGGAATTCTTTGTACTGGCAAAAATGTTACACGAACGATAATATAGGAGACCCTCTGTTATCTAAAATTATGCTATTTATTACTTTAGCAAGTTCCAATAGAATAATCATTGATGGCCCTGAGGTGTCACATGAACCCAAATTACTTAATTGTTACATATATTCAGGAAAATAATAATGTTAACTGCATCATGCTCTAAGCTTCAAAAAACTGGTAATAGAAATATTCTGTATAATCTAGTATTCTACCTAAATATTTGATCATTTGTGACAACTACATTGAATGAGAGTTTACCATACTTTTTTAGCAAAAGAAAACAATATAGCTTAGTTAGCTATTGATGAGACCTACTAGAAGAAATTAAAACTGAGAAGTTACGATTTATCACAAAGCATTTGAATGAGTACCATGAGCACCATGTTAATTCACCGTGGCTATGACTCTTTGAGAATTCTGGGTTTCACAGATGGGTAGATCACTTCCTTTTCATGTAGCTTTTTTATATTGTTGACATAAGAGAAACTGAAGTATCATTTCTTCACATCCTATTTCACCTGTCACTGTCATCTCAAAAATCTATTTCCTCTTGCATAAAACCGCAGCGCTTAAAGCTATAAAAGCAAACACAGCAGTGAGGAAATTTTCGCCTGGGTTTGTTTGCCATATGGTTTAAAACAGAACTCTTTGAACACCAAAATTAGCATTCCTGAACTTGTGTATCAAGACTTTTGTTTTCCCACGTGCATAAGGGTAAAGAATTCAGGCTTGCAGAATATCCTTTGAATTCTAAAACCTTGCTGAAAAATCATTTTTACGCTGCAGGGTGATGACTCTTGCTATCTTCCTATTATTGCAAGGGTTTCCAGGAGAAACGAGATGGACTTGACTTCTCTTGGAAATAAAACTCAGAGTGTTTGAGAGATTTAGAAGTTATTCTTCTGTGACTTTCTAGATACTCACTTTTAATTGTAAGTAAAATACGTCTCAGATCCAAACAATGGTGACTTCATTCACTCATTCATTCAAAAAAAGAGTGTATTGTGTTTTCACTATGTCTCCTTCACAGATATTCTTGGCACATCAGATAACACAGTGAAAAAAAAAGAGGACAAATTGCCACCTTCTAAAGCTTATATTCTACAGGGGAAATAATAAAACAGAAACATATACATACACGCATGCATATACGCACACATACATTTAATAGCATGACAGATGGTGGTACTTCTAGGGAAAAAATAAAGCAAGAAAAAGGAATAGTGAGTTTAGGATGAGGTTTGGAGGGTTAAAATTTGAACAAAAATTTGAAGGAGTTGAGAGTACAGATATAATGCTATCTGGGGGGAAGATTTCTCCAAGCTCTAGGACTAGCAGGTATAAAAGGAATTTGCTGGGGAAGAACAAGGAGGACCATGTGGCCAGAAAGAGAAGCTAAGTAACCAGGAGTGAGGGGCAGACTTATTGAGCCTGTGTGCAATTAAAGGGGATGTTGGTTTTAAGTGAGAGGGAGTGCCACTGGTGGCATTTGAGCAGAGCAATGAAATGTTCTACTAAAAAAAAAATAAGCTCTTTTTAGCTGCTATTCACAAAGAAGCAGAGGTGCCAGTTAGGAGATTATTGAGTATTTTAGGAAGAGACGAGAGTGTCTCGGACCTGGGTGATAGTGATACAGATGATGAGAATCAGACAGATTCTGGATATATTCTGAAGTTTGAGACATTCGGCTTTGTTTTCAATATGAAATATGACAGAAAGGATGAACTGAAGGTATTTGATTTGAGCAAGGAAGAAGTTGCATTTATTAAAATACAAAAGAATGTAGAAAAAGAAGGCTTGGGGGAAATGTCAGAAGTTAGCTCTAGACTCTTGAAGTTTTACATTCAAAATAAATATCCAAGTGGGAATATGGAGTAGATGATTGCATATCTAAGTTTGAATTTCAGACAAGATGTATATAGTAAAGATATATATGTGGATTTTGTCAGTGTGGAATTGGTATTTAAATCCAGGGGTCCAATTAAAATCACCCAGAGAGTAATGTAGATAGAGAATGGGAGATGTTTGAAGACTGAGCCTTGGGATATCCAAGACACATAGTTTGTAGAGATGAGAAAAACCACAAAAGACAGAGAAGGAACAGCCAGTTAAGTAAGAGTAAAATCAGAAGAGTTTAAGCTGTCCTGGAGGGAGGATTGATGTTTCTGCCGAAGTGATGCAGTGATATTGCGAATGTAATATACTTGAAAAACACCAAGAGGAGAGGTATTGCAGGCAGTAAATTTTTGCTTAACAAAAAAGCAAGGGAAAAAGACAGTAGATAGAGAGGGATAATGTAAAAAAAAAAGCTGTATAATTTTTAAAGAGAGGGTTATTAATGGGTACAAATTTACAGTTAGATAGAAATGTAAATAAGGCCCATTCAAGAGCTCAGAAGGGTGACTACAGTTAACATGTGTCTATTGTACATTTCAAAATAGCTGGGAGAGAATAATTCAAACGTTACTGGCATAAATAAAAGATAAATCTTTAAGGCAATGGATATTCTGGTTAACCTGATTTGACCTTTACAGATATATACATGTATCAAAGTAACACTCGTATCCCCAAAATATGAACATCTATTATGTATCAATTTTAAAAGTTGGCTAAAATAGCAGTACTTTTGTTGGAATGAATTTAGAGAAAAATAAATGGTAATGTGTGAGAATGAAGAATTTCTGGAGAATTAAATTTGTGCAAGTAACTATGGAATATAGTGTTCAAATGGGTGCATTGCCTTGTATACAAGTAAGGATAGTTTATCCGGAGTGATAGGAGAGGTCTATGGGCTCATTCACAAGTCAGTCTGTGAATATTGTGATGAAAGCTTTGGGATATTTTTTCTGATTTTCTTGTTTCCTTAGTGAAGTAAGAAGCTGAGAATGAGAAAGTGTAGAAGCTTAAGAAGGAAATGTTAGGCAATAGTGATCAAGGAAAGAGGTAGAATGAATGAAATAAATGTCAGTAGTAGATGGGCAGATGGCAACAGAGGCTCAGTGGGTTTAAGGGTCACAAAGACCATGCGTCATATTCTTATGGTTTTTCTAGAGCCATATTTGGCCATGGGTAAGAGGAGTAATTTAACCATTGTACAGAGATTCTCTAACTGTATATACAGCAGCAACGGAGTAGCAAACACAAGTAAATAAATGTAATGACTAATTATGGGGGAGGAGCAAATTAAGAGCATGAGGAAAAAAGAGAAGGCAAGGGGCAGAATCAATACATTGTTAAGTTCTAATGCTGAAGTTAGGGTACTGGGAGCGAACTCTCATCTTCTCTATGATAACATCCATATTTAAATAAAATCTGTGTACACAAACATTCTGGTACAGTATAGCATCTTCCATTTTCCATTGAGAATGATTCTCATCCATTTGTCCTATTCCCATTTTGCAAGGAGGACCTTCTTATATTGGGAAATTTTAATGATTATAAATGCTCTGCATATAGTCCCTGCTGATGGAATCTACTTTTCATTGATGGACGAATGTACTCAATCGTAATGCAGAAGACGGCTCCATGCTATCCTCCAACAACAACTATTGTTTCTATTCTCCTCTCTCCTTTCTTTAAATATTTTGCCTTTAAAAAATGTATCTTCTTACCATTTGACCCATTCCTGGGAAGGCTGTTCTTATCAGCAGACATTTCTGGAAATAGAGAAATTGTAGAAGAGAGACCAGTTATTAAAGAATAAAATGTCGATAGACCCAAAGAGAGATTTAATTTTAAAAAGCAAAGCTGAAAAAACACAAACAACAAAACCTCTAAAACCCTTAAATGCTTGAAAAAGTACTTTTCAAATGAAAGCATGCATCCTAACTTCACATTTCCACCCCTATTTATCTCTTCCACACTTGAGCCTCACAGCCTTTCTCCTGAGTATGACAGCTCAATTCCCAGAACAGCCTATCAGGTCACAAACCATAACTGATCATTTTTGTGTGCTTCTTGGATTCTGTTTGCCTGGAAGCAGCTTTTCTTTTAACATTATTTTTCGCCTAAAGATGGAAATGGAAGAGAGGAGAATAAAAATGCAAACCTAAGACTGAGAGGTTCCATACCAGTGAGCCTGGCAACAGGTTGAGCATGGATCGTAGGGAAAAGTTAGAGACCACACAAGCCTCTGTGGTTACACTATGCTGCAGAGAAGAGGGCAAATTAAATTGCAGGGCTACTTACAAGAATTTTGTGAACAGCTGAATGTTATAACTGTTATGAATACCTGCATCACCTAAGTTCACCAAATGAAACTCACTCGTGAATTCCCTACCACACACATGTCAGCACTTTGAAGTTTTAGTGATTTTCTTAAACAACAGAATACTACAAGGAGTCACTCAAAATGCAGTGCTGGGAATGTTGTAAGAAATAGTTATTCCCCTTATTTAACCAAATTTTCCGTCAAAAACTGCATAATTCCAAGTTTCTGGATCTTATTTAATCCTTGGGGAAAAACCAGTACTTGAATTAAATATAACATTATTCCTGAAGTATTAGAGGATATTTATTTTTTTTATTTCTTGAAAGCAGAGTATTCATAATACTACTTTTTTTTTTTTTTTTTTTTTTTTTTTTTTTGAGACGGCATTTGCCCAGGCTGGAGTTCAGTGGCACGATCTGATCTCAGCTCACTGCAACCTCCACCTCCCTGGTTCAAGCAATTTTCCTGTCCCAGCCTCCTGAGTAGCTGGGATTACAGTTACGCACCACCATGCTCAGCTAATTTTTTGTGTTTTTAGTAGAGACAGGGTTTCACCAAATTGGCCAGGCTTGTTTGAACTCCTGACCTCAAGTGATCTTCCCACCTCAGCCTTCCAAAGTGCTGGGATTACAGGCGTGAGCCATCACGCCCAGTCTATAATTACTTTGATCTACCTCTCATATAATTAAAGAAATCATTCTATCATCTTTTCTATCATGTTATTCTCTTTACACATTTGTCCGATTTCTTTCTGCTCCTCTGTAGTGACAATTTTTAAATCTTCATTTGTTATTGCATTATTATATACTGATCAAAACACTTACCAACATATACTTTGTGCTAAACATTTCATTGTGCACTATGGATGATTACAAAATCAAGTAAAAACACAGCTTCCGCTCTGAAAGTATGATCCAGATAAATACGACTGTGACAATTTTGTGTGATTAAAGATAAGTGAGATTATTGAAGAAAGTAAGTTTTCATAGAGTCAGGATTTGAATTAGGGGTTATTCACAGAAAGAATAGAAAACAAATTTCAAATTGGAGGAGACAGTATGCTGAAAAGCTGGATTTGACCACTGTGACTTGCTCCCTCCCCTTTTATTTCAGCAGTATTTTCCTTCAAACTAAAACACCAATGCAAATTATGCCAGTTTTTTCTCTCTGTAGATTGTGTGGCCCGAGGACCACAATGTAGTAGCCAATCAGTGCCAAGCATCCTTCACCAAATTCCCCTCCAATCTCCCTTCCTTCCTTTCTTCCTTATTGTGTACAGAGAGCGCCCAGAAAAGAATCTTATTGCCGTCTTTTCCAGTGATTTACAGGATAAACTCCAGATGCTTAGTATACGGCCCACACTTTTCTCTGTGTTGTGGCCCTGTTTCACTAACGTTACCTTGCTCTGCTGGCAGTTTCTTTTCTCCAAAATGACGTTTTTCCCTGTCCACCAGGCAAACTGCCTAATATTTCAAGATGCAACTCAGATACCACCTTCTTTATAAAGTCTTCCTTTAGGCAAAATGTCTAATCTTTTCTCTTCTTCTTTAAAACTAAACAGGTTTCTTTCGTTTTATTGCATTTATGTGTAGCTTTCCTGTGAGATTTTTGAAGTCAGCGGCTCCTCACTCATCATTACATCAATACATCATTACCGACCAATTACTATATCTCAGACATTGTACCAGGTATTTACAATGATGTTGACCAAAATCATACATAGACTCTAGCTTCATGAAGTTTATCAAGTAACAAAAAATGTATCCACAAATATTATGCAAAGAATTAATCTTAATATATCATAAAGAAAATTGCATAGCAATATGGAAACAGATCAAGGAGAACAAATAGATTCTGGGCTGTTGGGGTGGGAGGCAATATTAGAAGTCACAATTTGTACGTGTATATACTTTTCTTTTGATAAATTAGAATCATTTATAAAACTTTTAAAGTTTTTCTTTTAATTATCATTCTATATTTGAATAATACAATTAATCATCCACTTTGAGTTGTATTGACCTTAAATTGTATATTTTGATTCTCCACTGTAGAGATGAAAAAAATTATATTGTATTTGCAATGTAATTATTGCTTCTTATACTTCCCCCTACTCTGCCTCAAAATTTTGGTTAGTTATATTATTATTTCAGTTTTTCTAACAGTTATCTTTATATAGTGGTGAACTTGTGACTGGCATTTAAGTCCAATTCCAAAATAAATTTTGGTTGATAATTTTTGTTTGTTAATGAGTAAAACAAAGGGAAAACAGTGAAGATAAATTTCAGAACTTCACTCATTCATCAAAGATATAAATGACTTAATCATAGATCACAGTAATTCAATTACATTAATTTGATTAATTCAATTATGATTGCTTGATCATAGATTAGGTTTTAAGTTCTGAAAAAAGATTTTCTCAATTTTTTGGTGCTATTCTATATGTAATGACTACAGACACAACACACTTTTAAGTTTCATCTGTATTACTAACATTTTCTTACTTTCTCTCTTCAGTTTGACAGTCAAAAAAACAGTAAGTCAAAACCTGATTTGCAGCATTTGTCAATTTTCATGGTATATATTCCCTGTGTGGCTTATATAAAGCTTCCAGCCTACCCTTATGGAATGCAGAGAAGGGTGCAGAGAGATAATACATGTTGTTTGAAAGACTCGATGTTATTACAATATCTACTCTTCCTAACTTGATCTACAGATTCAACGCAATCACAATTAATTCTGGGTAAGCTATTTTGTGAATGTTGACAAAGTGATCAGCAGCAGCATACCACAATGTAGGATTTCCCCCACACATTTGCAGTGTCAAGAGCATAGAGACTAGTAAAGTGTAGTAAAATCCACAACTTATTTAATTGCAAATGTATATGCTTAATATTTTCAATTAATAAACTTTATTTTATTTTTAGAGAAGTTTTAGGTTTACAGCAAAATTAAGCAGAAAATACAGAGTTTCCATATTCCCTCATCCTCTCCCATACACAGACTCCTCTACTATCAACATCCCACACCAGAGTGGCTTGATTTGTTACAATCAATAAACCTACACAGACACATCATTATCAATCCAACTCAACAGTTTACATTAGGGTTCAAACTTGGTGTTGTACATGCATGGGTTTTGACAAATGTATAATGGCATGTGTCTACTATTGTAGTATCACACAGAATGTTCCACTGCCCTAAAAATCCTCTGCTCTCCTTATTCATCACTCCACTTCTCCAAACTCTGACAACTATTGATCATCTTACTGTCTCCATGGTTTTGCCTTTTCCAGAATGTCATATAGTCGGAATCATACAGTATTGCCTTTTCAAATTGGCTTCTTTCATGTAATAATATGCATTTAAGCTTCCTTTGTGTCTTTTCAAGGCTCAATATCTCATTTCATTTTAGCACTGAGTAATTTGTCATTACAATGTAACACAGTTTATCCACTTACCTACTGAAGGACATCTTGATTGCTTCCACTGGCAATTATGAATAAAGTTACTATAAACATCCTTGCACAGACTTTTGTGTGAACATAACTTTTCAACTCCTTTGGGTAAATACCAAACAACACTATTGCTGTATCTTATGGTAAGAGGAAGTACAGGTTTGTAACACACTACCAAAACTGTCTTCCAAAGTGGCCATACCATTTTGCATTTTCACCAACAATAATAAGAGCTCCAGTTGCTTCACGTTCTTGACAGCATTTGGTGTTGTCAATGTTTTAGATTTTGGCCATTCTAATAGGTGTGCAGTAGTATCTAATTGTCATTTTAATTTCTCTGATGACATCAGCATTTTTTCTTATGTATATCTGCCATCTGTATATCTTCTTTAATGAAGTATATGTTAAGATATTTGGATCATTTTTAATCGAGTTGTTTTCTTATTATTGTGTTTTAAGAGGGCTTTTTTTTGGTATAGTTTGGGTGACACTCCTCTATCAGATGTCTTTTGCACATATTTTCTTCTAGTCTGTGACTTGTCTTTTTATTCTCTTGACATGCTCCTTCATAGAGCAGAAAACTTAACAAAATCTATCTTACCATTTTTTTCATAAAGTATGCCTTGGATGTTGTATCTAAAAAGTCATACTGACACCATAGATCATCTAGATTTTCTCCCTTGTCATTTCCAGGAGTTTTATAGTTTTGCATTTCACATTTATGTCTATAATTCATTTTGAGTTCATTTCTGTGAAGAGTTCAAGGTGTGTGTCTAGATTATTTATTTATTTAGTTAGTTATTTTGCTTATGGATGTCCCTTTATTCCAGCATCCTTTGTTGAAGAAAACTATCCTTTCTTCATTTTAGTTCCTTTGTCACGATCACCTGGCTATATCTACACAGATGTATTCCTGGGCTCTTTGTTCTGTTCAGCTAATCTATTTGTCTAATCTTTTGCCAACATAACACTGTCTTATTACGTTAGTTTTACAATAAGTTTTAAGCTTGGGTAGTGTCAGTCCTCCAACTTTAATCTTCTTTACTATTGTTTGCTATTTTGAGTATCTTGCTCCTCCACATAATCTTTATAGATCACTTTGTCAACATTCACAAAATAGCTTATTCAGATTTTAATTGAGATTGCATTGAATCTGTAGGTCAAGTTAGGAAGAGTAGATATTCTGATAATATTGAGTCTTTCAAACAACACGTATTAGCTCTCTATTTAGTTCTTTGATTTCTTTCATCAGTTTTATAGTTTTTCTGTTATAGTTCTTGTGCATATTTTGTTAGTTTATTTCCAGGTATATCATTTTTGGGGGAGTGCTGGTATAAGTGGTATTGTGCTTTGAATTTCAAATCTTACTTATTTATTGCTGGTATATAGTAAAGTGATTGACTTTTGTATTTTGACCTTGCAACCTTACTACAATTTCTTATTAGTTCAGATAGTTTTTGTTGTTGTTGTTGATTCTTTCAGATTTCCTACACAGGCAATGATGTCATCTGTGAACACGCACACAGTTTTATTTCTTCCTCTCCAATATGTATACCTTTTCTTTTATTTTCTTGTCTTATTGCATTAGCTAGAACTTTCAGTACAATATTGAAAAGCAGTGGTGAGAGGGGACATCCTTGCCTTGTTCCTGATCTTAGTGGGGGAACTTCAAGTTTCTAACTATTGAATACATTAGCCATAGAACTGTGAATATATTTTATCAAGTAGGGAGTTCCCCTTTATTATTACTTTACTGAACATTTTGTTTTGCTTTGATTTTTAATCATGAGTGGGTATTGGATTTTATCAAATGCTTTTTCTTCATCTCTTGATATGATCATGTGATTTCTCTTCTTTAACCCATTGATATGATGGATTACATTAATTGATTTTTAAATGTACTAGTCTTGCGTATCTTGAATAAATCACAGTTTTTCATAGTATAAAGTTCTTTCTATACATTGCTGGATTGGATATGCTAATATTTTGTTGAGGATTTTTACATATATATTCATGAGAGATAGTGATCTGTAGTTTTCTTTTCTTATAATGTGTTTCTCTGGTTTTGGTATTCCTCAAAGTATGAGTGAGGACATATTTCCTCTACTTCTACCTTCTAAATGAAATTCTAGAGAGATGATATAAATTTCTTCCTTAATTACCTGGTAAAACTTACCAATAAGTTGATCTGGGCCTGCTGTTTCCTGATTTAGAAGGTTATAAATTATTGGTTCAGTTTCTTTAATAGATACAGGCCTATTCAGATTGTCAATTTATTCTCATGTGAGTTTTAGCATGCTGTGTTTTTCAAAGAATTGGCCCATTTCATCTAGGTCATCAAAATAGTGGATTTAGAATTTTTCACATAATTCATTTGTTATTCCTTTAATGTCCATGGGACCTGTAGTGATGGCACCTCTTTCATTTCTGGTACTAGTAGTCGACACCTTCTGTCTCCTTTTTTCTCAGTTATCCTGGCAGGAGGCTTATTAATGTTACTGATCTTTTTGAAGAACTTGTTTTCAGTTTTGTTGATTTTCTCCATCAATTTCCTGTTTTCAATTTTATTACTTTCTGCTCAAATTTTCATTATTTTTTTTTCCTTTGCCTACTTTGGAATTAATTTACTCTTCTTTCTTTAGCTTTTTAAAACACGTTCCAAGGCAGAAGTTTAGATGGCTGATTTTAAATCTTTCTTTTTTTCTAATATATGCATGTGGTGTTACAATTTCCCTCTAAGCACTCCTTTCACTGCATCCCACACATTTTGATAAGTTGGGTTTTCATTTTAATTTAGTGCAAAATATTTTTATATTTTTCTTGAAATTTATTTTTTCTAAATAACACATATCTTCTTTAGAAGCATGTTATGTGATCCCAAATATTTTGAAAATTTCTAATTATCTTTCTGTTATTGATTTCTCATTTAGTTCTATTTTGGTCTGAGAACAGACACTGTATGATTTGTATTATTTTAAATTTGTTAAGGTGTGTGTTATTACCCAGAACGTCATCCATCTTGTTGAATATTTTATGTGAGCCTGAGAGTAATGTGCCTTTTGTGGTTGTTAGATGAAGTAGTCAATAGGTGCTGACTGTACCTAGTTGACCTAGTGTTTTTGAGTTCACCTATGGCCTTAATGATTTTCTGCCTGCTGAATCTGTTAATTTATGGATGAAGTGTATCGAAATTGCCAAGTATAATAGTGGGACTTAATCTAATTCTCTGAATCTAATTCTCTGGGCAGTTCTATCAATTTTTACTTTAAGTATTTTTACATTCTGGCTGGTGCAATGGCTCATGCCTGTAATCCCAGCACTTTAGGAGGCCAAGGCAGTGGATCACAAGATCAGGAGTTCAAGACCAGCCTGACCAACATGGTGAAACACTGTCTCTACTAAAAATACAAAAAATAGCTAGGCATGGTGGTGCATGTCTGTAATCCCAGCTACTCTGGAGACTGAGGCAGGAGAATCTCTTGAACTCGGGAGGCGGAGGTTGCAGTGAGCCGAGATTGTGCACTGCACTCCAACCTGGGCAACAGAGTAAGACTTCATCTCAAAAAAATAAAAAAATTTAAAAAATTTTAAAAAGTATATTTACATTCTGTTTTTAGAAAACAGACATCTAAATAAAGAATTGTTATGTCTTTTGGCAGGGGGGATTGACCTCTTTATCATTATGCAATGCTCCACTTTCCTGACAACTTTTCTTGCTGTGAAATCTGCCCTGTCTAGAATTAATACAGCTACTTCCACTTTCTTTTGATTCATGTTAGCATGATCTATGTTTCTCTATCCATTTATTTTTAATCCATATTTGTCTTTACATTTAAAGTGAATTTCATGTACAACACATATTGTTAGGTTTTGGTTTTGTATTCAGTCTGACAATCTCTGTCTTTTAATTGGGGAATTTAGACCATTGACATTTAAGGTAAATATTGATATAGTCCAATTAATATCTATAATACTTGGGTTTAGTTTTAATTTTTTGCCCATGTTCTTTGTTCTTGTTTTGATCTTTCACACATTTTCTGCTTTTTGTGGTTTTGGGAATTTTATATGACTCTATCCTCTCTCTTTTCTTAGTATATCAATTTTACTTCTTTGTTTTAGCTTTTTAAATGGTTGCTCTAGGGTTTGCAATAAACATTTGCAACTAATTCAAATCTACTTTCAAATAACTGTCACAGGTAGTGCAAATACTTTATAATAACAAAATATTTTGAATCCCTCCTCCATGTACATAAACATAGAGTACATTGTTATTATTACCATGAACAACCTGTTGTCTGTTAGATAAATTAAGAATAAGAAAAATAAAAGTTTTTGTTGTATCTTCCCTTATTCATTCTTTAGTGTTCTTCCTTTATGTAGATCTAGTTTCTGACCTATATCATTTTTGTTTCCTCTGAATAACTTCTTTTAACATTTTTTTGTAAGTCAGATCTACTGGCAACATATTTCCTCTATCTTTATTTGTCTGAGAAAGTCCTTATTTTTCCTTCATTTTTGAAGGATAGTTTTGCAGAGTACAGAATTCCTGGTTGGTTGATTTTTTCTTTCCTCTCTCAACACATTAAATATGTAACTCTACTCTCTTCTTGCTTGCATAGTCTCTGAGGAGATGTCACATGTACTTTTATAAGTGAAGTGTTTTTCCCTCCCACGGGCTTATTTCAAAATTTTTTCTTTATCTGATTTTATGAGGTTTGAATATGATGTGCCTAAGTATAGTTTTTAAATTTTCATTTTTTGGCATTTATCCTGCTTGGTTTCCTTTGAGCTTCCTATTTCTGTAGTTTGATGTCTGCAATAGTGACTGAGAATTTTTCCAAGTTAATGTGTGGTTTGGAAGTTTCTATTATCGCATCCTCACACTCAGAGATTCTTTCTTCAACCACGTTCAGTCTACTAATTAAATATCAGTCACCAAAGCCATTCTTCATTTCTATTACAGTGTTTTTATTCCTTAGCATTTCTTTTTTATTCTTTTTTCGAATAGCCATCTCTCTGCTGACATTGTTTATTTGTTCTTAAATGTTGTCTATGTTTTTCCTATTAAAGCTTTTTAGCATATTAATTCTAGTTTTAAAAAATTCCTTTTCTGATAATTCCAACATCCCTACCATATCTGACTCTGGTTCTGATGCTAATTCAGTCTCTTCACCTGTGTTTTTTTGTTTTTTGCCTTTATTAATATAGTGATATGTTGTTGGGGAGCGGGGAAGCATTCTATGATTAGGTCTCAGTCTTTTGGTGAGCTTGTGCCTCTGGGCTATGGACTTCACAAGTTTCCGCCAACCCCTTTATGTGGGACAGGATGACTGCAGGGGACCGCAGCTGTGCATTTCCCCTCCCCTAGGTAAGTGAGGCTCTGATACAACCTCAGAAGATTTGGCTCTGGTAAAATAGTTTCTCCTGTGGGTAGGCCTTGTTAAGAAGAATGGAAGGCTCTGATGTATTCCAAAATGATAACATTTCCTCTCTTCCTACTAGAAGCAAAAGGGACTCTTTTCCAATATCGACTGTGAGAATCTAGTAGAACTCCTGTAGGGTAGACTGATAGAAGTATGAGGACCCCCTACGACTGAGTGCCCTGGAGTTTTCATCTTTCAAGCTTGTCCACACTGAACCTCCAGAAATTCATTAATTACAGTTTAGGGTTTCCTACCCTGGTACTGGCTCGTAATGAGATTTCTGCTCTTGGATTTCTGTTTGGTTATTAAGTTGTAATTTTCCGTATCCACCTGTCTATCTCTCCAATGCTGCCCTGTGGTTTGCTCTATGAGTACCCTTTTCTGATGGGTTCAAGAAGAGTTGTATTTTTTCATTTAGATCAGATTTTTACTTACTGTTAGGACAGACTGAAAATACCTAATCTCCTTACATACCAGACCAGAAATCAGGAGTTTCTACTTTATTTTTCAGTTATGGCTTTATTTAACAACTGGTTTGCAAATTTCCTGAAAATTTAACAATTGCCCCTTGTGAGTTTGGGGTAGGAAAGAGAAGGGGCTCCAACACACCATTACCTTTATACCATTACATCACATATTTAAACATCTATTATTGATAGATTTGTTTTAAAATAGTGTCAGTTACCAACTGTCTATTAAATATGAAAAAAGGTTACTGTTTCTTCTTTCTTCTCCTCCTATCCACACTTAAGCTTTTCAATGCACTGCTACATTTTATTATTTAAGTCCCTGTGAAAACCAATGACAGTACTTTTTTTTAAAGACAGGGTCTTGCTCTGTTGTCAAGGCTAGAGTGCAGTAGCACAGTCATGCTCACTGCTGTCCTGAACCCCGGGCTCAAGTGATTTTCCCACCTCAGCCTCCCAGTTAATTTTTCTATCTTATTTTGCAGATGTGGAGTTTTGCCATATTGCCCAGACTGCTCTTGAGCTCCTGGGCTCAGGCAGTACCCTGCCTCAGCCTCCCAAAATCTTGGGATTACTAGAGTGAGCACATTATTGAATATTATCAGAAATACTGACCAAAATAATTAGAATAAATAAATAAATACCTTAGAGGAAAAAAAATCATTATCAACAACAAACTTATCAAATGAAGGAGTGGAATAGATCTTTCTAAGAAGGAAACAGAAATCAGACTTTATAAAGCAAAGACTGACCAATAGAACTAAAGAAGAGCTTGATAAATTTGACTACATGTAAACACTAATTTGTATGAGGGGAAAAGGGGTAATAGTGCCCTTAATACATACTTATGACTTAATGTTTAGATTATAACTTGAATTTTAAAAAGAATAAATATATAAAGGATTATCCAGGTGACTTAAGCAAGCCGAACGGGTTGGAGTTCATGCTTCATCTCCACTAAAATTCTATTTTTTTTAAAAAAAAAAAAGCTTTTTAAAAGATGACTTTCATAAAAAAGAATGAATTCATGTCCTTTGCAGGGACATGGATGAAGCAGGAAACCATCATTCTCAGCAAACTAACACAGGAACAGAAAACCTAACACCGCACACTCTCACTCATAACTGGGAGCTGAACAATGAGAACACATGGACACAGGGAGGGGAACATCGCACACCTGGGCCTGTCATGAGGTGGGGGGCAAGGGAAGGGATAGCATTATGAGAAATACCTAATGTAGATGATGGGTTGATGGGTGCAGCAAACCACCATGGCATGTGTATACCGATGTAACAAACCTGCACGTTCTGCACGTGTACCCCAGAACTTAAGATATAATAAAAAATAAATAAAAAGATGGATTTAATATTACAGAAAAATTAAGAAAGTTTTTCATTTTATTTTTAATTTTTTATTGATGTGAAAGTGACAAAATATAAAATTAACCATTTTAAAATGAACAACGCTGTGACAATATTCATTAACAGGATTTGTAAGATCTCCCAACTAAACAGACGTGGTATTTTCAGTTTAACATAAAACACATATCAACATTTATAATGTTGTGCAGTAGCCACATCTTTCTAGTCCTAAACATTTCATCATTCCCCACAAAATTTCTAGACCCACCAAGCAGTTACTTCCCACTCTCAGCTCCTTCAGTTCCTGGCAACTATCAGTCTATCTTCCTGTCTCTGGATTTACCTATTCTGAATATTTTGTATAATGGAATCACACAATATGTGGCTTTTTATGTCTGGCTTCTTGTACTTAGCATAATGTTTTTGAGGTTCATCCACCTACTCTTTTTAATGGCTTTTCAGGTTCTCACACTGACAGTGTGGAAAATGTATTATTTTCCTGCTTTATTCACAGCCTCTCTTTGCTTTTCACTCTGCATTGCTAATGACCAGAATCATAACTAGTCCTAAGTGGAGCTGAAATTTTTCCCTTCAAAGGCTTTTCCTTTCAGTTCCCCAGTTGTATCAAAAAAGTAAATGTAGAGATGTAGAGTAGGTCATGATATCAGTAAGGACATGATGCTATAATTTACCATGGATTAAAATGCTTCAGAAACATTACCCAGGGATAAGTATGAATTACTAACATTTAGTGAAATACAGCTTGGGGCCACCAGGTCACAGCTCCAGGAGGGCCATTCACATGGAGGCCCAGAGTCATAGAAGGTGACCCAGGTGCTTATGACTGCACCAGACCATTCCCCTCATGATCACAACCATTTTACTTTATTCAACTAAATTTTATGCCTAGCTACTTCAAATTCATTCCCAGAAATTGTGCTCACCATTTGCCACTTTTGTTCTCAGAAGGCAAGAAGCTTAAAAGCCACAAAACGTATGCCTGAAAGATGAAAGAATGGAGTCACAGTATTAGTGCTCAACTGAAGAAATATCAGAAGGAAGAAACGAAAGCACAAGTAAAGTGATTGAAACTTGGAAACTTATTGGTGTTTTATGAGGAGACACAATTGCTCCCACAGTGCTGTACTGAAGAAAGTGCCAGCCTCCAGATGAAAAGCTGATATAAGAGTGGTGTGAAACCAGTGTTAAGTATTTTGCCTGCAAGAAATTGCTTAGAACGAGAGCAGTCCCTAAACTCCTCAGTATCATTTAGTATGTTTACTTGTAACTATTACTCATCATTTGGCCCGCTGGGTCTCCTTTTGTACTGGAACGGCCCTGCTAAGGGACTCCTTGTCGTGTACTAATTCTGGAGCGTGGAACACCGCTGGGCAGGGGGGCTCTGTGCTGTGAAATCTGAAGCTAAGAGGACGGATGGCATTTAGTTTAGTGCATTCCTCTGCGGATGCTCATTTAATTTTTAAAAACGTCTCTGAACTGCTGGGACGGTTCTTCCTGGATTTTGTGTAGTTCTCTTCAGTTACACACGTAACTCCTTAGAGATGCATTTTGCTAGTGAGGTCTTTCAATATGTCAGGCTCTTTTCATTTCAGCTTAGATATTCTAGATGTTGGGCCATTGTAGCTGAATATTTCTCTTCCCTTGCCTTCATGTAAAATGACCCTAGTGTAAAGTATAAACCTGGTTTGTTTGCAAGGAAAATGCACTCTTCAGTTTCATGTTTCTAGGTGAAGGAGTCTGTCAAAGTGCTGCCTGTCATTAATGATAACTGTAGAAGGTCAGTTTGCTTTACTGTAACATTAATTTATCATGTGACTTGTAAGTATCATGTCAGTGTGAGAATATAGCCAATAAAAGCCATAAAAATAAGTCAACTGCTAAGAGGTATTTCAATTATTTTTAGAAATTCACTGGGTGAGTTGTCACTGATACATTTTATTAAATTACATATCCAAACAGAGTATACTGTGGAAATCAGGGGAGAAATTTGTCTTCTAACAGCTTTTTTTCATAATTTCCATTAATCCATATTGAATTTACTGTCTTATTGGAGGCTATTTTAAGTAGTCTTTTATCAGAATCAGAGATTTGATACTAATCCTACCTTTTAGTTATGAACATTAGAATATTCATTAACAGGATTTGTAAGTTCTCCCAACTAAACAGACATGGTATATTCAGTTTAACATAAAACCCATACCAGAAAACTTCATTCTAGTTATAAAGCCCAACTTTCCTCAAACCTCAATATCATTTGATCCTCAAACTAAAATCTTTTGAGACTACCAGTTATGCTATACTTTCATTGCAGTGTAGAAGGAACCCTGTTAGACACAGTATACCTGAGTTTTGGGTCCAGCTCTCTCTAACTGCCTGCATGAACAGAAGCTTGTTATTGTACCTGTTTCCTCTTCTGGGGGAAAAAGGATTTGAAGTAGAACAGTAGTTCTTCACCAGGAGACCATCAGATCACTTTATTATTTTTTTCTGAAATATACTTGTCCATATCTCTCTGCCATCCTTCAGTCCCATTCTGATGTAATGAAGCTGGGGTGGTTAATTTCCAGTTAAATTTGTCTTGGAGAGATGACGTCTCTCATTGGATCCACCTCTACAAGATGTGACTCTGAAATCACAAGAGCTGGGGTTGCAGCATTTGCAGCAGTAATTGTATCAATGGCATCAATAGTGTTATAAAAAGTGTTTATATCTAGTTCTAGCAATGAAAGTCTTGATTAGATGTTCTCATTAGAATCAGAATAAATACAACTTTCTGATTAAAATAAATGGGTTAGCTGTTTCTCAATCTGTTATGACAACAAATCTATTTCTGGACCAAAAATCTTGATGTGTAATGTAAGATATGGTCCAACATATGTTTCAGTAAGAATAAAGAATATTTAAAAGTATAATGGTCTTCACTAGACTTCTCAGTGGGAAAATGGTACAGAATGGGAGTTCTGTAACCTCTGCTTCCTTCAGTAACCCCACCCCAGACCCAGAAGACCAATAGGTCAGACCAGGAAAAGTAATAGGAGCAGAACTTTCTGAGGCTTGAAGATGGAGTGTTAATTGGTGATCTGAGAAAAACTGCTTTATCTCTCTTGTTAATGTTTGTCTCTGTAGGAAAGGCTGACTTCATGAACATGTGGCCTGTGTAGTCACAGACGGCCCCAAGTTCAGAAAGGCCTCGTGTTGTTGTAATGCTCTGCTGTTATGGTCTTGAAACTCTTAATCTTTTTAAACAAGGGTCCTGCATTTTCATTTTGTACTGGACTCTGCAAATTAGGTGGCCAGTCCTGCTTGTAACAATGAAACTAACCTCCCCTCCCCCCCGCCCCAGTAAAACCAAGCAGTTTCTATCATTTTTTCGCTTTACTTTTGCCTTTAAGAGTCACTCTTTATTTACATTGTTCAAGCATTGGTGGGAAGTGTCACTTTCCCTGGCTGCCACCCACACTTGAGGTGCATAGCTAGCCTGTCCTCTTCAGTTCTAATGACCTGTCCGTTCTAACCACTGCAGCTGTTTCCTGAACCCTTCTCCATACACCAACCACATTACCAACCTCCCCTTCCCATAGAGAGAAGACGATTTGCTTCCTAATGCCCAGATCACTCTAATTAGAACACTGCAAAAACTGACAACTAAGGCAAATGGCCACCTACTAGTTCTCATACACTGGACTCTCTAACAGTAATGAATTTCTGTGATTATTTCCTTGCTACTAATAAAATACTAGCTGGAAAAGTGGTCAAGTGAGGAGCCACCAGAATTTTATTTCTTCTTCAAGCATTTAATAGCCAACTATAGGGCCCTGGGCATTCACTGAAAGGCAATTTCAGTTATGTTAGTAAATTGCTATTTAGGACAACAGATCAATAAAATAACTTAAATTATTAGATCTGTAATTTAGGAATTTACAGAGTAAGGACAAAAAATACTTTTTCATTTTGTATATTCAAAGCAATTGATCCATGATTTTTGGATACATAATAGCTGTATGTATTTGTGAGATACATGTGATATTTTGTTCCATGCACAGAGAGTGTAATGATCAAGTCAGAGTATTTGGAGCGTCTGTCATCTGGAATATACATCATTTCTATGTGTTGGGAACATTTCAAGTTCTCTCTTCTAGCTGTTTTGAAATATACATTTTTGTTAACTGTAGTCACCCTACTGTGCCACTGAATATTAACACTTATTCCTTCTACCTAAAAGTATGTTTGCACTCATTACCCAACTTCTCTTCATCTCAGTCCCCCATGCACACACCCTTCCCAGTCTCTGGTAACCATTATTCTACTCTCTACCTCCATGAGGTCAATTTTTCAGCTCCCATATATGAGTAAGAACATGCAATATTTGTCTTTCCGTGCCTGGCATATTTCTCTTAACATAATGACTCCAGTTCCATCTATGTTGCTGTAAATGACATAATTTCATTCTTTTTTATTGCCAAATATTAGGTTAGTGCAAAAGGAATTGCGGTTTTTGCAATGATAATAGTATTCCATTGTGTAAATACACAACGTTTTTGCTGTTTTTCCTCTGTGAATCTAGAGCAACATTTATTCGCTAATACATTTTGTTTGTGTTCTCTAATTTAACAACTTCTTTTCATCTTGCTAGATTTTCATGTAGCTAAATCGGAAATGTGTCGTTTTCTCCCTAAAAAAATACAATAATATTCTTTCTTATAAATTACATTCTCTGATTTTCTTGTCAGCCTGCTTCAAGAAAATCCATGTGTTCAAAATACTTGCTCTCAGTTTGCCCCATACCAAATGGTTGTTTAATCCAAAAGTTTGACCAGCAAACTAAGCAATTCCTTCTGAAGAAGGGGTGCTTGGACAGCCGAAGCCACTGGGTAGTGGAGGAGAAGACCACACATCCTGAGCTCCCCAGTCTAGTGTGAGGGGAGGACAGCTGATACCTGGATAGGCAGCATTCCCAAACATCGCTGGTCCCAAACCATTATCAGAGTAACACTGGCCTCATAGAATGAGTTAAGGATAACTCCCTCTTCTTCAGTCTTTGGACAGTAATTTTGAGGAGAGCTCTTGTTCGTTCTTTGTTAGAATTCAACATTGAAACCATTCAGTTATGGACTTTGCTCTGTTGGGAGACTTTTTATTACCGATTCAATCTCACTACTCATTATTGGTTCATTCAGGCTTTTTATTCCTTGCTGATTCAATCTTCGTAGGTTGTGTCCAGAATTTTAGACATTTTCTGTAGATTTTCTAGTTTGTTAGTGTATAGTTTTTCATAATAGTCTTTAATTATGTTTTTATTTTTGTAGTGTCAATTGTAATGTCTCTTTTCTATTTCTCATTTTTTTTTATTTGGGTCTTCTTTATTTCTTGGCTTGTCTAGCTAACAGTTTATTGATTGTATCTTTAAACAAAACCAACTTTTCATTTTGTCGATTCTTTATATTTTTTAAGTCTCTATTTCATTTAGTTCTACTCTAATTTTTATTATGTATTTCCTTCTATTAATTGGGAGCTTGGATTGTTCTCGTTTCTCCAGTTCCTTGAGGTTTGTTAGATTGTTTATTGAAATATTTCTACTTTTTTGACATAGGTGTTTATTGCTGTAAATTTTCCCCTTAGTTTTGCTTCCATAGTTTTGGTATGCTACGTTTTGACTTGCGTTTGTTTCAAGATATTTCTTGATTTCTTCCTTAATTTCTTCCTTGAATCAATGATCATTCAAGAGCATGTTGGTTAATTTTGATATATTTCTGCAGTTTTTAAAGTGTCTTGTTTATGATTTCTAGTTTTATTCCATTTTGATCTGAGAAGATACTTGATATAATTTGATTTTTAAAAGTTTGTCGAGGCTTGTTTTGTTTCCTAACATATGGTCTATCCTGGGAAACGTTCCATGTACTGATGGGAAGAAGGTATATTCTGCAGCTGCTGAATGAAATGTTCTCTAGATGTCTGTTAGGTCCATTTGGTCAAGTGTGCAATTTAAATCCTTTTAATTTTTTTAATAGTTATCTGTCTAGATGATTTGTCTCATGCTGAGTATAAGGTGTTGAAATTCCCAACTATTACTGTATTGGAGTCTATCTCTCCCTTTGAATCTAATAATATTTGCTTTCTATATCTAGGTGTTCTAGTGTTAGGTACATATGTGTTTAGAATTTTTATATTCACTTGCTGAGTTGATCCTTTTTCATCATATAATGACCTTTTTTGCTTCTATTTACTGTTTTTGACTTAAAGTCTGTGTTTTCTCATACAAGTTTAGCTATTCTTGTTTGTGGTTGCCATTTACATGGAATATCTTTTTTCACCTCTGCTTTCAGTCTGTGTCACCTGTAAGGTGAGATGAATTTCTTGTGGATGGAGGAGAGTTGGCTCTTTTTTTATTTTATTCTATTTTATTTTATTTTTTTGTCTTTTCAGCCAGTCTCTATCTTTTAAGTGGAAGGTTTAACCTATTTACATTCAAAGTTATTGTTAATATATGAAAGCTTATTCCTGTCATCTTGTTAATTGGTTTCTAGTTATTTTGAAATATCTTTTGATTCTTTCTTTCTCTCCTATTGTTTATTAAGGAAAACCTTCTGTAGTGGTAACATTTGAGGCTTCTTTTTTTCCTTATTTGTGTATTTGCTCTACCAGTGGGTTTTATGCTTTCACGTGGTTTTTATGATGGTAGATATCATCCTATCACTTCCAGGAGTAGGACTCCCTGTAGCATTTCTTATAGGACCAGGCTAACGGTAATGAATTCCTTCCACTTTCATTTGTCTGGCAAAGAGTTTATTTCTCCTTCATTTATGAATGACAGCTTTTCTGGTTATATGATCCTTGGGTGGCATTTATTTTTTTCTTTCAGCACTTTTAATATATCATCTCATTCTTCCTGGCTTGCAAGGTGTCTGCTGAGAGATTCACTGTTAGTCAGATAGGGGTTCCCTTAGAAGTGACTAGATGCTTTTCTCTTGCTGATTTTAGAATTCTCTCTTTGTCTTCGGCTTTTGACAGTTTAACTGTAATGTGCTGTGGAGAAGACCTTTAGGCATTTTATTTATATGGAAACTTCTAAGCTTCCTGTATCTGAATGTCTAAACCTCTTGCTAGATTTTGAACGTTTTCAGCTATTATTTTGTTAAATAGGTTTTCTATCCCTTTTGTTTCCTCTTCACCTTCTATTCACCCAAATTTCAAACCTTCACCCGAAATTCAAACATTTGGTCACCTGATGGTGTCCCTTATGCCACATAGACTTTGTTCATTCTTTTGAGTTTTTTAAAATTATTTTTGTCTGGCTGGGTTATTTCAAAAGACTGCTCTTAAAGCTCTGAAATTCTTTCTTCTCTTTCATCTAATATATTGTTGAAGTTTTCAAATGTATGTTTTATTTCATTTAAGGAATTATTCAATTTCACAATTTCTGTTTGGTCCTTTTGTGTGATATCTATCTCTTTGGTAAATTTCTCATTCATATCCTGATTGTTTTTCTGATTTCTTTGTATTCTCTTGCATTTCACTGAGTTTCTTTAATATCAATATTTTGAATTCTTTTTTCAAGGATTTCATAAATTTATTTTTTATTAGAATATGCTGCCAGAAAATTCTTGTGTTTCTTTTGAAGTGTCCTTGCTTTTCCATGTTTCTTTTGTCCTTACATTGACATCTATATATCTGGTGTAAACATTTCTTCTTCCAGTTTTTTGAATTTGCTTTCCTAAGGAAAGACTCTGTCTTAAAGATGAATCTATGGTTTAGGCTGGGTAGGACACTTTGGCTTTGATTCTGGATGCTTGCAGTAGTGTAATCACTATATGATTTATTTGGCTGTAAATAGTGTCGGTAGTGTCTGTGATTTCCTCGGTGATTTATGGTACAGTGGAGGCTGTGATGAGGATTTTCTGGGGATAGGGACAACCGGTGGGCCTGTCCTCAAACCCCAGTGGTGGCCAGTGACAGGCCAAACATGCTTTTCCTTGGGACCCAGGTCAACATACCTATGTTAGCAGGCTCAGGCAGGCCATTCTTGGGCCTCTAGGTGGTTTGCCCGGGTGCTGGTAGTGGCAATGATGGGCCAGGTTGGTGGGTAGGTTATCAGACCTCTGGGCAGCAAGCATGGAATGGGTGACAGCAGTAGCAATAGTGAGACCATCATCTATCTCTGAAGTGGTTTGCATTGTTTGTTGGCATTGGCTACAATGGGCTGGGAGGGCTGGTCTCCAGCCCCATCTGTGGTTTGTGTACATAGGTTCCCAATATGGTAATTGCATTGTTGTTGGCATTGGCTAGAATGAGCTGAGCAGGCCTGAACTCAGGACCACAGAAGGAGTACCCTGGTGCTAATGGTGGTCAACTCGGGTAGGTGGTTTCTAGGCCCTTGGATGGCATGCCTGGCCATAGAGTGGGGGACAGAGCCAGGGCTGGTGGACCTGTCCTCAGACCTCCTGGTAGTATGAGCAGGTGCCAGCTGTAGTAGACAGGGGTGGAGTGATCCACATGTCCCCAAAGAAATGTTTGAGAGGAGGCAGCAGCTGCAACCATGCTACTGGGGAAGGCAAGGTTGCTTTCAGTGGCAACAGTTGTATACTTGTGTTTAGGGAACACACATTTTATTCAAACTTGACCCTGGAAACAGCAATCACCTGCAGTGACAGCAGCTGTGGGCAGGAAAGTTTGTTCATGGGGCACTTTAAAATGCATGGCAAGTTTGTTGCTGGGGATAGTGGGGTCATAGCCAATGGCTTGCACTTGATTGTTGGCTGCAACTACCTACCAGCCATGACATTCATTGGCTGCAGGTGAGGAATGTCAATAGGACACCAGAGATGTGGTGATGCAAGTACTCCTGGGCCTCCCAGACAGGATGGTAGGGACTGGGCTGTCAATATGGTGGCATGCTGTAGCTGCCTAGGGCTTGGGGGCAGAGGGTGTGACTCAACTTGAGCTCTCTCTGGAGCAATGCCTTCACTTGGTCTCCTTCAGCTTCCTATGTTAGTCTTGCAGCCCACTAGGTTCTAGGGACTCTCCCGTGTCTAGGATTGCATGAGTTCATGGGGGGAATCTGGACTGTTGGGGATCACTCACTTACCCTTTTCCTGCATTGGGGAGCCTCTCCTGGTTCTCAGCCAATGCTAGCCAAGCAGGCAGCCTCACTTCCCCCTCCTTTCTTGTTTTGGTTGTGTCCTGCCACTTCTCTGTTGAATTCTAATGTTCTTTCATAAATGATCTATCCAACATGTGATCATCTATTCCCTGTTTTTGTTCTCCTCTGTGTAAGAGGCAAGTAGCAGATGCCTCTAGTCAGCCACCTTGCAGTACAGTTAATACATGATTTTTTTCTTCTTTTGGTTTGGACTAGACAAGGCCCAGGCTAAGAACTCCATACAGCTCAGTTTGTAATATGATCCAGACACAGAGATGCACTGTTCAGATGCTCCTTCAAAAAAGGACTCACTGCCTAGCTGAGAGGGATGTGGTCAGCTGATGCCTCCAGCTGTCTCAGTTTTCAAACCAAGGTTATGCTCTTCTCTCAGCGATCTCCAGGCAGTGACTGAGCAGAGTGATGGTACAAGGGCCCGGTCATCATCATGCCCTACAGGACTTCTCCATCAGGTCGTCTTCACTCCGGAACTCCCCTTTGAGCTGGTAAAGGATTTCAGATCTGCATTGGGATCTGTCAGCTTCCTATGCCCAATCCTGCATCTTACTTTTTTCTTTAATTGGTTTTACTTCCAATAAAACTCTTGCAATCCCAACTCCATCTCAACATCTGTTTCCCAGGCAACCCAACTTGCACAATATCCTTGGAGTCATGCAAAAATGAATTTCACAGAGCTCTTTTTGTAAAGATGCTGATATATGAGGTCTCAAATTTCATGGAAATGACATAAGGAAGGCAACAGCTTGGGAAGAAAACATGAGAAATAGCACTTAGATTGGGTTTATTCTAGAAGGAAAAACACCTCATCTAACTTTCTGGTAGTCCTCTATAAATGCTATTCCTCTGGACTATGCATTTGATACATATTGAGCGGCCTTGTTTTCAAGGTTAGAGTCCCTATAGATGTTCAGAGGCAAACCCCTCTGGGTACTGAGCACTCTTTCCACTTGATGTCTGATTGCCATCTCCAACGGATTATATTTTGGGATGAATTATTAATCTTTAGCACATAAGTACTCTTTCTTATTTTCTTATTATCTTTAGAAATCAGTGTAATACCTAAAAAGCCCAGTGTAGAATCAAAATTTTAGTTGCTTATTTTTTTCTTTTGCTCCTTTATGTCCAACTAATCACTGAATTGTGTTAATGTTTCTTTGAAATCTTCCGCCTTTTGCTTGTCATAAGATCCCCAAAAGATCTGTCTTTTGGCCAAACTCCATGGCAGAGATAGGCTAGTTGTACACCAACTTGGTTTTCTTTTTCTCCTGTGCAAAATAACCAGCTGGCATCTTATAAACACACAGAGGAATGAATTTTAAATAGAATTTGTCGGGAGATATGGTTTCTGCATGTTAGAGTTCCTGTAAATTACATTTACAACTCTTCATTGGTATCATAATGTTGATGGAGCAATAGATCCCCTAGGAATATGTGCACTGACCATCGAACTATCTCCTTAGCTAACATTTTGGATGCATTTTAAGCTTCTTAGCTTAGCACATAAATCCCATAATAATTTATCCTCTGTTTCCCACCATCATCACTCCTGAAACACAGCCTCACAGACTATTTACTCTAGATATTACCAATTATAATGCTTCATGCTTCATATATGTTGTCTTTTCAAGAATCCTTTTTATTTGCCTTCTACTTAAAGACGACTTCTACAAGCCTTGAAACCTCAGCTTAAGCATTACTTCTTGTGTAAACTCTTTTCTGATCTCCTAATTTGACTCTTTTCCCCTAATGCATTTATTTCCATTGGATCTCTTTTATACTTTTATCGTAACACTGACTGTACCGTTCCCTAAATGTTGCTTCTTTAGAACGATAATCCTGTATTATTTGACTTCATATATAAATGTGCTCAAAAAATGTTGAATGAATATGGTGAGTTTTCCACTTTGATATCTTCATGCTCTCTTTTACCTCAGGGCCTCAAATTAGCTATCAGAACAGATGGCTTATAAGAACTGGCCTTAAGTATGCTAAAAAGTAGGTTTAATTGTGGTCGTGGACATTCTTCTTTCTCAGGGGTTCCATTTCTGAAGTGGAAATTAATTTGATGCTTCTCTAGAGTGATGTTCAGATTAATGTTATGCCATTTGTAAAGGCCTCTAGGACTCTCAGATGAAGGGCATTTGATATTAGCCTCATTGTTACTCGAAGCTGTTGTAGGGTTCATCTATTTGCTGCTCAGCAAGACATTTGACATTCTCGTAATACAGCACATCCCAGGATTAATTAAGAGATTTCTGGAAGTCGCAGGAATACACCTACTTTGACATCAATGTGCTGTGAATGTTGATCTTAGTAGCCTTACTTTGAATAGCTATAGGGTATTTAAATAATAACCTAACTTACAATTAAGACTGCTTAGTCCCTGTAAGGATTCTGAGTGGAATTTAGCAATGGATAATGAATATATTCTCCAGAGTCTTACACTGAATTTGAAAAGAAACCCAAATTTCTGAGCTTTAGTCACTTAACTACAACATCTTTCTAAATAAGGATGGTAAGCTAAGACCATAGAAGAGAGAGCTCATGCATGCATGAGGACAGATGGTTACCAAAGTAAGGATCTAAAATTGAACTCTGCTGAAATCACATTGAAGCTCCCAATGTACGAAGGGATGACCTTCCTTCAGTGGCTTTATGCAAGGGTCAAAATGTATTTGAACTCTGGGGCAGAAAAGCACTGTTCTATAGGATTTCCAAGTGTTCATTATTTGTGAGGTCAGGAATGACGGGAGCATGTGGCAATCCAGACAGCTGCAGTCCCCACAGACCTAAAAGTAAACAGCCGCCGGAGCAGTCGTTTCTATAGAAAATGTCTCATGCCCAGAAGCTATAGAAATAAACGGCTAGAGGCAGCTGTGCTTCCCTCTTGCTAAACACTCAAAGATTCCATTTTTAACACAGGATGTCTATTATTAAGACAATCAGCTAAGATGTCAATTCAAAAGCCACAAAGTTCTGCAACATACTGTACTGACTTCTATGTTCTGTTGCGTGGGACCATAGCTTCTTTCCCTGTATATTGGGGACACGACTTCAGAAAAATTAAGTGAAAATACTGCTTTTTTATGGTAACTCTCCATTCAAGAACTTACTATAATTGTGTTATAAAAAGCCTGTAATCATATCATAGGCTGCATTTGAAATTTAAGACCCTCCACTATCTGGCTCTATCCTCTTTCTCAAATCAATTTCTCATTACTCTCATTACAAACGCTATCCTTCAGGTAGGTAAGACTCTTCATTCTTGCTCCATGTTTCTTACCCACATTCCTTCACGCCAAAATGCCCTGTCAGAAACATGAAAAAATGCTCGTCATCACTGGCCATCAGAGAAATGCAAATCAAAACCACAATGAGATAGCATCTCACACCAGTTAGAATGGCAATCATTAAAAAGTCAGGAAACAACAGATGCTGGAGAGGATGTGGAGAAATAGGAACACTTTTACACTGTTGTTGGGACTGTAAACTAGTTCAACCATTGTGGAAGACAGTGTGGGGGTTCCTCAAGGATCTAGAACTAGAAATACCATTTGATCCAGCCATCCTATTACTGGGTATATACCCAAAGGATTATAAATCATGCTACTATAAAGACACATGCACACATATGTTTATTGTGGCACTATTCACAATAGCAAAGACTTGGAACCAACCCAAATGTCCTTCAATGATAGACTGAATTAAGAAAATGTGGCACCTATACACCATGGAATACTATGCAGCCATAAAAAAGGATGAGTTCATGTCCTTTGTAGGGACATGGATGAAGCTGGAAACCATCATTCTGAGCAAACTATCGCGAGGACAGAAAACCAAACACCGCATGTTCTCACTCATAGGTGGGAATTGAACAATGAGAACACTTGGACACAGGATGGGGAACATCACACACCAGGGCCTGTCATGAGGTGGGGGGATGGGGGAGGGATAGCATTAGGAGATATACCTAATGTAAATGACGAGTTAATGGGTGCAGCACACCAACATGGCAGATGTATACATATGTAAGAAACCTGCACGTTGTGTACATGTACCCTCGAACTTCAAGTATAATAATAAAAAAATTTTAAAAATATCCCCGTCAGTCCTCTCTGCCCATCTTTTTGACATTTGATAGTGAAGCCCAATCCTTCCTCTGCCCAAATTAGTCAGTGATCTCTTTAAATTTAATTTATACCCATCCCTAAACCTCATAATTTAGCAACCGATTACATGCTAGTACATGTGATTCTCTAATCTGTGTATTTTAATCTCATCTCCTAAGTTATATCTGAAAGAACACGGTGGCAAGATCTGTGTTATTTACTTTGAGGCTGCATCCCTTTTTTTCTTCTGTGCTTTTTTTAAATTGAAGTGAAATTTGCATGTAATAAAATTCACCCTTTTCAGTGTACATTTCTATGAGTTCTGAGAAATGTATGCAGTTGTACGATCACCACAATTAAGGGATAGAACATTTCTATCATCCTAAATATTTTCCTTGTGACTTTTTGTAGTCAAACCCCTCCCACCTGCAGTCACTGATAACCTGATCCATTTCCTGCCTCTACAGTTTTCCCTCTATGAAACCATGCAGTATGTAGGCTTGTGTGTCTAGATCCTTTTACTTAGCATAATGCATTCGTGATCATTCATGTTTTATGTGTCAGTAGTACATTCCTTTGTATTTTGGTGTAATAATTTATTGTATGGCTATACCTAGCATGTTTATATGTTTACCAGTTGGGGAACATTTGGGTAATTTCCAATATGGGACCATACAGCCACTGTAAACATTCTCATACAGATTTTTGATTGAACATATGTTTTCATATGTTCTCAGGATAAATGCCTGGGAGTGGGATTGCTGGGTTGTATGGTAAGTGAATGTTTAAATTTATGAGAAACTGCCAAACTCTTTTCTATGGTGGTATAGCGTTTTGTTTTTAGACCAGCGATGAATGAAAGATCCAGTTGCTCAGCATCTTAGTCATTCTAATAGCTGTGTAGTGGTATCATGTAACGGTTTTAATTAGCATTTCCCTAATGACTAATGATATTGAGCATCTTTTAAGTGCTCCTTTATGTTCTATATTTTTTGGTTATTTCATAGTACTGGCAAAGTACTAAGAATGTATTAGATGCTTAATGAATATTTGCAGATCGTTAAATTGCAGAACACTAATACCACTCTCTTTTGTGCGCCATTTGCATCCCATTGCTAGCTGTTACCATTTATTGAGCACCTACTGTGTACCAAGCACTGTACTAGGTACTTTATACATGACATCTTATCAATACACATAATAACCCTATGAATGTGGTGGGTGGCATTGTTCTCATTTGATAATGGAAAGGGACAAACAGTGCTGACTTGTGAATCTCCAAATCCTTCTCTTTCCCTGAGGAATTCTGGGTTTGCTTGTTCAGGTTCTGGTAGGTTTTTATACTACTGCTAAGGATGAGTGAAGAGGTAAATTTAAATAATCCAACATAGGATGAAATGATCCCATGATAAAGAGATAATCTAGAGGTCAGTGGGACTATGGGGAAGAAAGGGAAAAGTACTTGGGAGAGGCAAGGGAAGTATAGTTGTGGAGGTGGAAGAGAGAGAAAGAGGTTTTTTGTTTGTGTGGTATTTTTTTGTTTCAGTTTTTGTTCAAAAAAAAAAAGACAAAATAAGGAGGAAGAATTGTGAAGAAGACTGGGGAGTTAGAGGGATAAAGAGAGTGTTTACTGTGCTAATTATGAAATATTCTCTTTTTGGAGTTTTTTTTGAGTGAATAAGGTAAAAACAAAGTTTTTAGGGAAATGGAATTGGATTTTTTTTGTATTGATATCAATAGAAGCCATAGAGCTTATTAATATTTCAACAGCTCTACACACACTTACTTGTGCATGTGTGTATACATATGTATGTATATGTAGTTTTATGCAGTTTATTAAATGTGTAGCTATGTGTAACCACTAATCAAGATATTTAACTGTACCGTTACCAGAAGACTCCATTGTGCTACTCATTTGCGGCAGAATCTACCACCCTCATCCCTTACCCCTGGCAACCATTAATTGTTTTCTCAATATCTATAATGATGTTATTTCACAAAGGCTATGTTTATAAAAGTATGAAGTATGTATTCATTTAAGACTTTTTTCACCCAGCAAATTTTTTTGAGGTTCATGCAAGATATTGTATGTATCAAGTTCTTCCTTTTTCTTCCTGAGTAGTATTTGCTGATAGGCATCTACCACAGTTTAATTAATCGTTCACACATTAAAGAAGATTTGAGTAGTTTACATTTTGGACTATTATTAATAAAACTGCTATGAACATTGGTTTATCAATTTCTGCATGAAAATAAGTCTTCCTTTATCTAGGATAAATGCCCACACGTATGATTCCTGGATCACACAGTAAGTCCATTTTTCTTTTTATTTTAAAAGAAACTGTCAAACTGCTTTCCAGAGTGACTGTACTATTTTAGATTCCCATGAAGAATGTATGAGTGATCCTGCTTATCCGCATCCTTGCCAGCATTTGATGTTATCACTATTTTTATCCTGGTCATTCTGATAGGTGTGTAGTAATATTTTGTTGTGGTTTCCGTTTTAATTTCTCTGATGACTAATGATGCTAAGAGAGTTGTCATGTGCTAATTTGCCATCTGCATAGCCTCTTTGTATAAATTTTTCATGTCTTTTGCACATTTTCTAATCTTATGGTTTTTTTAGTGTTGAAATTGAGAATTATTTATATGTTCTAGATACCAGTACTTTGTGAGATAGATGATTTGCAAATATTTTCTCCCAGTCTGCAATTTGTCTTTTCACCCTCAATAGGATCTTTTACAGAATATATATTTTTTTATTTTGAGGAGGTCCAATTTATCAACTTTTCTTTGAATCAACTATGATTTTTAGTGTTAAGTCTAAGAACTTTTTCCTTGTTCTGGATCTTGAAGATTTTCTCCTCTTTTTTTCTAGACATTTTATAGTTTTATAAGCTGCACACTTATATCTATGGTCCATTTTTAGTAGATTTTTTTATAAGGTGTGTGGTTTAGATCAAGGTTCATTTTTATTTAGTTAGCTAGTTGCCTATAAATTGTTGCATCATCATTTATTGAAGACTTTTCCTCCTCCGTCAGATTGCTTTTGCTCTATTTAAGAAAACTAATTGGGTGTAATTAGGTTTTTATTTCTGTGAGATGCAACTTGTACTAACACTGGTCACAAGAGAGCCCGTTCTTACTCTGGTTAAATATGGATCAGGAAACTGAAACTCAGTTTAAGTAACATAATATAGCATGTATCTGCCTACGACTTGGCTGTCATTTCTTTCAAAGTTTGTAACTGCCATGTTGAAGCTACTTCATTGTCTGGGGTGATACCCAAGGTTTTTTGTCTGGTGTGACAGATATCAAGGATGCGGACACACAGAGTGAGGTTAACAGTGAACCTTTCATAAGCAAATGAAAGATAATAGGTCTCTGTTATAGAGAGGGGTCCTGGAAAAATGGGTTGCCAGTCTGCAGTGAAATGCAGGGAGCTTTATAGTTGAGCTGGTGGTGAGTCAGAGCCTGATCTACATAGGGCACAAAAAAACTGGTTAGGACTAAGTGTGCCATTTGCATAGGGCACACATTTCTGGCAGCTCCCAACCTAATCTTTTATTATGCAGGCAGGTTCTCTGCTTGAGCTGAGCCATGTTGCCAATTCCTTTCTTTCTGTACACGTGCTAACCAAAAAGGGAAGATGGGGCTTCCATGGTGGACATGCCTGGCCCCCAGGTAGCCCTTTTCTATTGGTGCAGCTACCGGCATCCCCCGAGCAAGCTTCCAGCTTCCTTGTCTATGTTTGCAACTGGATTTTTCAGGCTGCTGTTTGTCAGGAGAAGAATAATTTCTTGGGCTGTTTTTTGTTAGAAGGGAAGTTCTGCCGAGGACTCTGTTGCCCTCACTATCTGCCTAAATAATTTCTTTCTACCTTCTGTATCAGTATTGCTAGGATCAAGAGTTGGACAGTGTGTTACACAATTTTTTTAGATGTCAAAGTAGTATTTATATGCTTTATTACCACAGCAAAACTGATCTGGTGCTGAGCTTGAAGTGAACTTTACATTGATACCTTTCCCTTCTCTAATAAGGCAAGTAGATTGGGAGCTACGTGCTTGGCAAATACATAAGAATCCTCTTGGTATGTTTCCAAAATATTTTGACAACCATATCAGCAGAATTCTTGGAGCTTATCACCAAAATCTGGGTGAAATAGGCCTTTTTATTTCTAAAGAAAAAACAAGGAGAATCGATCACCTTTTCTTTAGGTCCTATCGTTGGTATTTAAAAGGCTGAGTATCTGTGATTTAAATGAAATGTTATGTTTTTAAAACACTGAAAGCTGCAGTGACTACAGGCCTGGGGAGGTTCACTCTGATTTGCTGCACATCAGATCTGCAGAAGGCACACACTAGTCCCAGAGGTGCAGCATTGTAAGACTTAACACGGCCATCACTAGTAATTAGGCCTGGGTGAAAAGCGGCAGAGCAATGCTCAATTTACCAGCCATATCCTCACCTAATTTCATATATATTTTCTAATTTGACTTTGAGTTAGGTAATATCCCATTTCATGGAAATGGAAACCAGGTTCGGAGGAGGAAAATAGCAGAGTAAAATGGCAGATCTGTATCTGACTCCACAGCTAATGCTCCCCTTTGGGATTTTATTTCTTCCAATTTAGAATTTAGAGTGAGTTATAGAACTTACACTGCAACTTAAGTTAGTATATCAAATCACAGAATGTTTTTCCTAGAAGTAACTCCAGGGTCTCACTGGAGAGTCTTAATGTTAAAATATGTTTTCATACTATTGATAAAAAATTTTTGAGTGGAATTTTAAGAAGCAAACAGCCACACATGGGAGTGGGGCACGTGCTTGTAGTTTTAGCTGCTCAAGAGGCGGAGATGGGAGGGTTACTTGAGTCCAGGAGTTCATAGTGACTTATGATGGTACCCTGCACTCCAGCCTGGGCAAGAGTGAAAACCTGCCTCAAATACATGAATACATAGCAATGTAAAGGTACCACAAATAGCCTAATTTCCTCTGGTTTTTTTTTTTTCTGAATTCATATTTCTATAATAGCACCAATTATACTTTATTATATCTAATTGTACTCATGCCACTTTTAACTAAATAACTCCTTGAAAGCAAGGGTAAATTTAGTCATCTTTGTAACCATATTGCTGATAGAGTATCTGGTGTATGAATGTGAATGTCAGCATGATTAATTGGAATTACATGGGGCCTAACCAGGTTAATATATTTATTTTACTTTGACCGTGGAAGAAAAGTTATATTACCCGTGGAATACTGCCTCAAATACCTTTCATATATAGGTAGGGTAAAAAGCTACACAGAACATTACTAAACTCCAGCTTTCATAGTCATTTGTATGAGCACATACCCCACAGGCAATTAATGTAACTGTAGCTATTTTTATACATGGAAACACTCTTAAGGGAAATGATCACTTTCTTAATTAACTTGTGATGAAATGCATGATGGTGTTGGAAGATATGTATTCTGCCTGACTCTATAATATTATTTAATTGACTCTATAATTGACTCTATAGTATTATTAATTTATTAATATTTCCAGTTTTCACATAAGAATTACTAGTGCTTTTGAAAGTGAAACTCTTACAAAACAAAATATATTTCAGTCTTTAGAGAGTTAAATCATTAGACACAGCAAGCTCAAAAAGCAGGATTTGAGATCATTTTTGGTGAACCTGTTTTGCCAACTCTTCTTGTATTCGAATGGCATTTTCTCAGTTTTCTATCCTGGGTACCAGGCCAATGGATAGAGAATGATGAGGGTTGTTCACTGTTGGTTCCTATAAAAAGTAATTACTAAAAAACATACCACATAGCCATTTACAAATATGGATGCTAAGTTTATACTGCAGAGCAACACTTCCTGAGCCCAATGTAATAATGGCTTAATCTAATTATATACACATATGCTTGTAAACATATACACATATGCTTGTAAACACATGTGAGTTTCCAATGCACAATAATAGTGCTCTATATCTCAAGAGCTTTAGTATTACTATTGCACTGAGACATAAACTTTTTTTAATAACTTTTCTTTAAGGATTTTCAAAGAAAAAACAATCTATGAAAAACTGTAGCAGGGAGTTCTTACGACGAAAATAAGGAATAATGGGCATAAAGAGATGATAATATTTTGGGATTGTCTTACAGCAAAATGTTATTAAAAGGGGTAAAGAGGTTGTTATTTCATCTTTGCAAATAGTAACGGGTGCTCTTGCCTCTTTCATTGAACTTTTGGCTCTCCAAAGGAATTGCTGTGGTCACTTTGCTGCAGAGAAGCTGGGTACCTAAGAGCTGCCAAATGCCCCATCCACAGATCTCTACTCCAACTGCAAACAAGCCCAGGAAGGAATGTTTTTTCTCTCTCTCACATTCGATACAACTGCTCAACCTACTTCTCTCTGGTAGACATAGCTCCGAAAACCAATGACTGATTGAACAAATTAAAGCAAACCCTGCCACTAGAATAAAAATTATTCTGATCTGGCTGGTATTTTTATTAATTATATTCTTACATAACAATTTGGCAGAATTTGAGTGAATCTGCCAGCTTCTGTGCACAGACCTCATTGTCTCTAAATGACTCATGTAACTACCAGTGGTCATAAATACAGTAATAACAACAGCAACCACAGGAGCGAATTACAGTGTTTTACACTGGTAAACAGTGTAGCTGTTGGGCTGAAACTGTCACCTAAAATCTTAAATTATCTCTCTAGGGGTGTGAAATTTCAACCCAACTAGAGAACTAAGTGTAAGCTATTTAACATTTGAATACTATTAAAACCAAGAGTAAAATACTTAACCATGCTGTAATTTCCCAGCATTCCTCTTGCAGCCTCCCACACTGCGACTTTTGCCCTTCTCTTTTTTGCACTTCCATTACCTCCTCTGTAATTGAAACACCCACCTCTTTATATTTCCTTCAACAGACAAGGTTTTATTTTCCATGTCCTTTACCACTACTGTAATTGAAGATTTCCTTCTTTCTATATTCCCATCATTCACGTCAAAGTTAATATGTTCCCGCCTTCTAACACACCCACCTTGTACATTTTAATTAAGACAGACACCCCTGTGTTCTGTATGTTCATCACCTAATCGTCACCCATATTCTTCTGTTTCTCAGTTTTTTTTTTTCTTGTACTCAATGACTATTTTCACTCTTCCCCGAGATTCACGTAGTTTATAAATTCCAGTTTTCCCAATGTGAAATGACATCTATGTTCCTTTTGTCTAAACTGACTTGTAGGCTAATGAGTCTCAATTTTATTCTAAGAAAAGAATAAAAGAGAGGAAAAAGAGCATTCATGGTATACAAACTATGTACACATGCCTACTAGGCATACCAACACTATTATGTCTGTGGGAGAGAAGTTGTTCTAAAAATAATCTCTCAAAATAGCAGACTCTGAAGGTTAATGTAATATGTATAGCATTTCCATTTCCTTTCTTTCTGTTGTGTTGAGGATCACCAAACAAGCTAATAGCCCTCAAGTGTGGCACGTTAAACAAAAAGAGGACATTTTGATTCATGGATGTGCTGTGTTACAAAGTTTATCCTTTCAAAAGTTTAATGCTGAGTAATATGGTTAGGCTTCGTGTCCCCGCACAAATCTCATCTTGAATTGTAATCCCCATAATCGCCACGTGTGAAGGAAGAGACCAGGTGGAGGTAATTGAATCATGGGGACAGTTTCCCCCATGCTGTTCTCATGATAGTGAGTGCATTCTCAGGAGATATGATGGTTCTATAAGGGGCCCTCCCCACTTCGCTAGGCACTTCTCCTTCCTGCCGCCCTGTGAAGAAAGTATCTTGCTTCCCTTTCACCTTCAGCCATGACAAGGCCTCCCCAGTCATGCTGAACTGTGAGTCAGTTAAACCTCTTTCTTTTATAAATTATCAGTGTCAGGCAGTTCTTTATAGCAGTATGAAAAAAAAAGACTAATACCCTGGGTATCAGGGTCTTTCTGGTTTTCATCAGGATACCAAATCCTGGCCCAGAGCCTGTGAGTTACAGTGTGACTTGATGGCTTGGTCATGATGACAAATCCTAGCAATTCCCAAATGTGTTGAATTTATTAACACATTAATTCAACAAGTATTTATGCAGTGCCTTGTCTATGCTCAGCATTCTGTAAGATACTGTCTGGTAAACAAAATATACCTAAGACATAGTGTCTTACCTGAAATAGAATCCTAGGGACTTAGGTGGGCAAGCATACCTAATCTGTAATTGAGTTGGCACTAAAATCAGTGCTGGATTTTATGTTGTTGTCATCGTTGTTATTGTTTGGGGTTTGGGCTTGGGTTTTGGATTTTCCTATGTATTTCCACATAAGTAGTAATGTTGTAGTATGTTTGTTTATTTGTCTTGTTTGTTTTTGGTTTTGGACTTGGTCGACAAAATCAGAATGTATATGTTATGGGTTTGTAGTTTTCAATCACTTTTTAACCCTGTTAACTTTAGTCTCAAGTGAACAAAAAATTACTGAGACTTCTATAAATCTAAGCAATGTCAGGTTCAGAGAAAGGGTGGCATTTGTGGTGTTTGCCTTTCCACTCCCCTTTGCTCTGGTATCTGAGGCTTTCCTGTGTCCTCCAGGCTGACATTTAGTCCAATGGAAACAAGACTTATAAGGAGCATTACTCTTTTTCATTCCATTAAAATTTACCTTAACGTTGTGCCATTTCTTCCAGCAGTTCCCTTTACATATTTCTGTCATCTAAAAATAAATCAGTTTCTTTACAATTATACCCTCCTGGCTTCTTTGCCCATTGAATCCCAGAGAAAAACAGGAAATCAAGTATGAAGTTCAGATGTTTATTAAAATAAATGCTCATAGTGCCCTATTAAATTGGCTGCATTTTGACAGGAACACTGGTTCAAGAGTTTCCTACTCTTAACTGCTGTAATCTATATACCTCCATCATTTCCAAGTGTCAATCAAGTTCTGAAACACAGACTTCTAAACTCATAGGCAATTGTTTACCAGCATTTCAGTTTATTACTAAACACTGGAAATTATACCAGACATCTTAGTCCTGGATTGGACATGCCCTTCTGATCAGCAAGTCTGTTCAGTTATAATCCAAAATGCCATACAGTTTAAGGAGAATGAAAACAAAGGTACTAAACCTTTAGAGGAATTGTCTTTCCCACTTTTAGCTGTTTCTATCTAAAGTACTGGGGCTAGCCCCAAACCATCAGTGTGCCCTTTCCTCATGGACAATGTGGGAGAAATACAGACCAATCCCTTCTCTTTGTGGATTTCATGCAGTTCACCACTCTTCTAATTTTATTTGTCAGTAACATGTTCCAATTTCTGAGATCACAATTAATCTTACATTAATTACATTTTAAATTAACCACAATATGCTCTTTCAGCAGCACTTAAAATGTCATCAGCAAGACATTGCATAAATCATTGTTGAGCGTGGTTTACTTGTGAGGAGATTTATGTAGCTGATAATTCCTTGAAAGGCACATGGATTTTTTAAAACTTTTATCAAAGTATGGTATTTCTGGGGTTTGACCACAGTTGCAGGAGGGGCTTAGTGTATTAGGCAGTTTGCACAGCCCTTCACCTGAGTTTACCAACAAGCATATGAAGGGAAATGTATTTTCTTCTGTGATTATCCGTTTTGTGTTTTGTCAGTTTCAGTAACTTCTCTTCCAGATTTATGAAGTTTATATGGCACTGTTATGAGAGACCTATTCCAACTCTGCCTTTTAGTACCTCCAGACCCCTAATGACACTATTATGAGCTTTCTCAAGTAATGTTATTGCTTAAACCTTTAAAGTCTCCCGAAGCTTGGAGCACTATTTGCAAATATGTAGTATATTAAATTGCAACACCTGCTACTGTGTAGTTGTGTCACAGGTCATTTCATGTCTCTGGGTATCAGTTTCCTCAAATGTCAAAATAAAGGAAAACTAGAATCACTGTAAGATCTTCTACAAGTCCAAAATTCTGGTATTCTCTGAACAATGCTATAGATAGTTGACTTTGTCAGTTTCCTCATATCACACTGACTGATGTTGATTCTTATCTCAAAAAGTAAGATTTCTAGCTCTAGAGAGACCTTCAAGATTGTCAGCTCTAACACCTTCATTTTGCAGATAAAGGAAACTTAGGGCTTGAGAAATGAAGTAACTTCTCAAACTTTCTACAGTCAGTAAGTGGCTGGCACTGAATGTCAACTCTCCTGCTACTGATCAAGTTCTCTCTCCTCTACTCCATGAAAGAAAAAATCTTGCATTTTTATTTAAGTTGAAGATATTTCAAAGGAAACCTGATCAACGAAATTCAACTATGAAGAGATATGTCAGAATATTACAGTCAGAAAACAGGCAAAGGGAAATGAAAACTGGCATGTGTAGTAGGACCCAGACAGCCAAATTAACATTGATTCAAAGGGCCAGAACTGCAATGAAATAAGGACAGGGCTAAAGAAATTCAGAGGTTTGGGGAAAGGAAAAAATTTAATAAAAATGGAAATAAGACCCAGACAAGCACAGCTATGCTTTTGTCACTGACATTCAGTACTATTAAGTTCATCTTCACTGGGACACTGGTAAGGAAAGGGGTGTGATCTCTTTGCAGACTCGTAGACTTTTTCACCCTGTAATGATAGACTTTGTCTTTTTCTTTAGAACTCTAGTTTCAAAACTCTACTTATACATGAAAAAAGATCAGTCTACATCTGTCCCTGTTGCTAATAGTAACCATCTTTCAAATATTGCCAGCTTTTCATATCGCAAGCATTTTGGTCCAAATCACTTCACCTCATTGAGTCTTCACTACTCAGGAGTTCCTTTTAATGGACACACAATAATCATACATATTTATTGGGTACAGTGTGATGTTTCCGTACACATATGCGTTGCCTAATGATCAAGTCAGGGTATTTAGCAAACCCATGACCTCAAATATTTATTCTTTCTTTGGGGTAAACACTTAGAATCCTCTCTTCTAGGAGTTCTTTCTATAGTTTCAAAGTCTTCTGCCACTTCCATAGAATGCCATTTGGTTCTCTCTGTGATCTGCACAGTGCATTTTTCCTTATTTCATCTACTGCTTGTCCTATACTTTCATTTCTTCATAGCACTCCTGATGTATTTCAAAATCTTTAAAAGCATTACTGGCAATTATAATAATAATAATAATAATGAAGCTATAACATTTTGCATACCACAGTCTTAGAAATCATCTAGTTTAAGGTTCCAAGATGGCCAAATAGGAACAGCTCCAGTCTACAGCTCCCAGCATGAGTGATGCAGAAGATGAGTGATTTCTGCATTTCCGACTGAGGTACTGGGGTCATCTCACTGGAGCTTGTCAGACAGGTGCAGGACAGTGGGTGCAGTCCACAGAGCATGGGCCAAAGCAGGACGAGGCATTGCCTCACATAGGAAGCACAAGGAGTCAGGGAATTCCCGTTCCTAGCCAAGGGAAGCTGTGACAGACAGCACCTGGAAAATTGGGTCACTCCCACCCTAATACTGTGCTTTTCCAACAGTCTTAGCAAATGGCACACCAGGAGATTATATCCCATGCCTGGCTTGGAGGGTCCCACACCCACAGAGCCTCGCTCATTGCTAGCACAGCAGTCTGAGATCTAACTGCAAGGTGGCAGCGAGGCTGGGGGAGGGGCGCCTGCCATTGCTGAGGCTTGAGTAGGTACACAAAGCAGCCAGGAAGCTCAAACTGGGTGGAGTCCAATGCAGCTCAAGGAAGCCTGAATGCCTCTGTAGACTTCAACGCTGGGGGCAGGGCATAGCTGAACAAAAGGCAGCAGAAACTTCTTCAGACTTAAAGTCCCTGTCTGACAGCTTTGAAGAGAGTAGTGGTTCTCCCAGCATGGAGTTTGAGATCTGAGAACAGACAGACTGCCGCCTCAAGTGGGTCCCTGACCCCAGAGTAGCCTAACTGGCAGGCACCTCCCAGCAGGGGCCAGCTGACACCTCATATAGCTAGGTGCCCCTCTGAGACGAAGTGTCCACAGGAACAATCAGACAGCCACATTTGCCATTCTGCAGCCTCCACTAATGATACCCAGGCAAACAGGGTCTGGAGTGGACCTCGAGCAATCTCCAACAGATCTGCAGCTGAGGGTCCTGACTGTTAGAAGGAAAACTAACAAACAGAAAGGGCATCCACACCAAAACCCCATCTGTACGTCACCATCATCAAAGACCAAAGGTACATAAAACCACAAACATGGGGAGAAACCAGAGCAGAAAAGCTGAAAATTCTAAAAATCAGAGTGACTCATCTCTTCCACAGGAATGCAGCTCCTCGCCAGCAATGGAACAAAGCTGGACAGAGAATGACTTTGATGAATTAAGAGAAGAAGGCTTCAGACAATCGGTAATAACAAACTTCTCTAAGCTAAAGGAGGACATTCGAACCCATCGCAAAGAAGCTAAAAACCTTGAAAAAAGATTAGATGAATGGCTAACTAGAATAAACAGCATAGAGAAGACCTTAAATGACCTAATGGAGCTGAAAACCATGGCACAAGAACTATGTGAGGCATGCACGAGCTTCAGTAGCCGATTCGATCAAGTGGAAGAAAGGGTATCAGTGATTGAACATCACATGAATGAAATGAAGCAAGAAGAGAAGTTTAGAGAAAGAAGAGTAAAAAGAAATGAACAAAATCTCCAGGAAATATGGGACTATGTGAAAAGACCAAATCTACGTCTGATTGGTGTACCAGAAAGTGACAGGGATAATGGAACCAAGTTGGAAAACACCCTGCAGGATATTATCCAGGAGAACTTCCCCAACCTAGCAAGGCATGCCAACATTCAAATTCAAGAAATACAAAGAACATAACAAAGATACTCCTCGAGAAGAGCAACACCAAGACACATAATTGTCAGATTCAGCAAAGTTGAAATGAAGGAAAAAATGTTAAGGGTAGCCAGAGAAAAAGGTCAGGTTACCCACAAAGGGAAGCCCATCAGACTAACAGTGGATGTCTCAGCAGAAACTCTACAATCCAGAAGAGAGTGGAGGCCAATATTCAACATTCTTAAAGAAAAGAATTTTCAATCCAGAATTTCATATCCAGCCAAACTAAACTTCATAAGTGAAGAAAAAATAAAATCGTTTGCAGACAAAAGAATGCCGAGAGATTTTGTCACCTTACAAGAGCTCCCGAAGGAAGCACTAAACATGGAAAGGAACAACCGGTACCAACCACTGCAAAAACATGTCAAATTGTAAAGACCATCAATGCTAGGAAGAAACTGCATTAACTAAAGAGCAAAATAACCAGCTAACATCATAATGACAGGATCAAATTCACACATAACAGTATTACCTTAAATATAAATAGGCTAAATGCTCCAATTAAAAGAAACAGACTGGCAAATTGGATAAAGAGTCAAGACGTATCAGTGTGCTGCATTCAGGAGACCCATCTCACGTGCAGAGACAAACATAGGCACAAAATAAAGGGATGGAGGAAGATCTACCAAGCAAATGGAAAACAAAACAAAAAAAAGCAGTGGTTGCAATCCTAGCCTCTGATAAAACAGATTTTAAACCAACAAAGATCAGAAGAGACAAACAAGGCCATTACATAATGGTAAAGGAATCAATACAACAAGAAAAGCTAACTATCCTAGATATATATGCACCCAATACAGGAGCACCCAGATTCATGAAGCAAGTCCTTAGAGACGTACAAAGAGACATAGACTCCCACCCAGTAATAATGGGAGACTTTAACACCCCACTGTCAACATTAGACAGATCAAGGGGACAGAAAGTTAACAAGGATATCCAGGAATTGAACTCCACTCTGCACCAAGCGGACCTAATAGACATCTACAGAACTCTCCACCCCCAATCAACAGAATATACATTTTTCTCAGCACCACAAGGCATGAGCATGTAGTTGGAAGTAAAGCACTCCTCAGCAAATGTAAAACAACAGAAATTATAACAAACTGTCTCTCAGACCACAGTGCAATCAAACTAGAACTCAGGATTAAGAAACTCACTCAAAACCGCTCAGCTACATGGAAACTGAACAACCTGCTCCTGGACTACTGGGTACATAAAGAAATGAAGGCAGACATAAAGATGTTCTTTGAAACCAATGAGAACAAAGACACAACATACTAGAATCTCTGGGACACATTTAAAGCAGTGTGTAGAGGGAAATTTATAGCACTAACTGTCCACAAGAGAAAGCAGGAAAGATCTAAAATTGATGTCCTAACATCCCAATTAAAAGAACTAGAGAAGCAAGAGCAAACACATTCAAAAGCTAGCAGAAGGCAAGAAATAACTAAGGTCAGAGAAGAACCAAAGGAGATAGAGACACAAAAATCCCTTCAAAAAATCAATGAATCCAGGGGCTTGTTTTTTGAAAAGATCAACAAAATTGATAGACCGCTAGCAAGACTAATAAAGAAGAAAAGAGAGAATAATCAAATAGATGCAATAAAAAATGATAAAAGGGATATCACCACTGATGCCACAGAAATACAAACTACCAGCAGAGAATACTATAAACACCTCTACACAAACAAACTAGAAAAGCTAGAAGAAATGGATAAATTCCTGGACACATACACTCTCCCAAGACTAAACCAGGAAGAAGTTGAATCCCTGAATAGACCAATAGCAGGCTCTGAAATTGAGGCAATAATTAATAGCCTACCAACCAAAGAAAAGTCCAGAACCAGATGGATTCTCAGCCGAATTCTACCAGAGGTACAAAGGGGAGCTTGTACCATTTCTTCTGAAACTATTCCAATCAATAGAAAAAGAGGGAATCGTCCCTAACTCATTTTATGAGGCCAGCATCATCCTGATACCAAAGCCAACAAAAAAGAGAATTTTAGACCAATATCCCTGGTGAACATCTATGCAAAAATCCTCAATTGGCAAACCGAATCCAGCAGCATATCAAAAAGCATATCCACCATGATCAAGTGGACTTTGCAAGACTGGTTCAACGTACGCAAATCAATAAACTTAATCCATCGTATAAACAGCACCAAAGCCAAAAACCACAGGATTATCTCAACAGATGCAAAAAAGGCCTTCGACAAAATTCAACAGTCCTTCCTACTAAAAAGTCAATAAATTAGGTATTGATGGGATGTATCTCAAAATAATAAGAGCTATTTATGACAAACCCGCAGCAAATATCATACTGAATGGGCAAAACCTGGAAGCATTCCCTTTGAAAACTGGCACAAGACAGGGATGCCCTCTCTCACAACTCCTAATCAACATAGTGTTGGAAGTTCTTGCCAGGGCAATCAGGCAAGAGAAAGAAATAAAGACTATTCAGTTAGGAGAAGAGGAAGTCAAATTGTCCCTGTTTGCAGATGACATGATTGTATATTTAGAAAACTCCATCATCTCAGCCCAAAATCTCCTTAAGCTGATAAGTAACTTCAGCAAAGTCTCAGGATACAAAATCAATGTGCAAAAATCACAAGCATTCTTATACACCAGTAACAGACAAACAGAGAGCCAAAGCATTAGTGAACTCCCATTCACAATAGCTTCAAAGAGAATAAAATACCTAGGAATCCAACTTACAAGGGATGTGAAGGACCTCTTCAAGGAGAATACAAACCACTGCTCAACGAAATATAAGAGGACACAAACAAATGGAAGAACATTCCATGTTCATGGAAGGAAGAATCAATATCATGAAAATGTCCATACTGCCCAATGTAATTTATAGATTCAATGACATCCCCATCAAGTTACCAGTGACTTTGTTCACTGAATTGGAAAAAACTGCTTTGAAGTTCATATGCAACCAAAAAAGAACCCGCATCTCCAAGACAATCCTAAGCAAAAAGAACAAAGCTAGAGGCATCACGCTACCTGACTTCATACTACACTACAAGTCTACAGTAACCAAAACAGCATGGTACTGGTACCAAAACAGAAATATAGACCAAAGGAACAGAACAGAGCCCTCAGAAATAATACCACATATCCACAATTGTCTGATCTTTGACAAACCTGACAAAAACAAGCAATGGGGAAAGGATTCCCTATTTAATAAATGGTACTGGGAAAACTGGCTAGCCATATGTAAAAAGCTGAAACTGTATCCTTTCCTTACACCTTATGCAAAAATTAATTCAAGGTGGATTAAAGACTTAAATGTTAGACCTAAAACTATAAAAACCCTAGAAGAAAACCTAGGCAATACCATTCAGGACATAGGCATGGGCAAGGACTTCGTGTCTAAAACACCAAAAGCAATGGCAACAAAATCCAAAATTGACAAATCGGATCTAAGTAAACTAAAGAGCTTCTGCACAGCAAAAGAAACTACCATCAGAGTGAACAGGCAACCTACAGAATGGGAGAAAATTTTTGCAATCTAACGATCTGACAAAGGGTTAATATCCAGAATCTACAGAGAACTTAAACAAATTTATAAGAAAAAAATCAAACAACTCTGTCAAAAAGTGGGCAAAGGATATGAACAGACACTTCTGAAAAGAAGACATTTATGCAGCCAACAGACACATGAAAAAATGCTCATCATCACTGGCCATCAGATAAATGCAAATCAAAACCACAATGAGACACCACTTCACACCAGGTAGAATGGCAATCATTAAGTCAGGAAACAGGTGCTGGAGAGGATGTGGAGAAATAGGAACACTTTTACACTGTTGGTGGGACTGTAAACTAGTTCAACCATTGTGGAAGACAGTGTGGCGATTCCTCAAGGATCTGGAACTAGAAATACCATTTGACCCAGCTGTTCCATTACTGCGTATATACCCAAAGGATTATAAATCATGCTGCTATAAAGACATATGCACACGTATGTTTATTGCAGTACTATTCAAATAGCAAAGACTTGGAACCAACCCAGATGTCCATCAATGATAGACTGGATTAAGAAAATGTGGCACATATATACCATAGAACACTATGCAGCCATGTAAAGGATGAGTTCATGTCCTTTGTAGGGACATGGATGAAGCTGGAAACAATCATTCTGAGCAAACTATTGCAAGAACAGAAAACCAAACACCGTGTAGTTCTCACTCATAGGTGGGTTTTGAACAATGAGAACACTTGGACACAGGATGGGAACATCACACACCAGGGCCTGTTGTGTGGCAGGGGGACAGGGGAGGGATAGCATTAGGAGATATACCTAATGTAAATGACGAGTTAATGGGTGCAGCACACCAACATGGCAGATGTATACATATGTAACAAACCTGCACGTTGTGCACATGTACCATGACACTTGAAGTTTAATAGTAATTAAAAAAGAATTAATCTAGTTTATTTCATTCAAAAAATTTCCCAAAAGAAGGCCCACCAAATATATTTATTATAATAAGCCTAAAAATGTATCAGGCACTAGTTCGAAGGCTGCATACACCAATCTGATGCTCATAACTCATTCTAGCTACTTGTACAGTTACAGGCTTTTTTCTCCAAGGTTTCCATAGAGTTCTAGAGGAATTATTAGAATCCTGAGCACTAATTAAATGGAATGAGTGCGAAACTGTGATCTGGTAAATTGAGGCAGATGGTGCAAACAGCTGATTGTTAAAGGAAGTTGTCCTCAAGCCTCATTCTATTTTATAATCTCATATCCTAGTTGTGCTTATTTGGCCATTGAAAACCAATCCGAACAGTCTCTTTAAGTGACAGCTAGATTCAATTCCTATTGAGATGTTGTTTAAACCTTCTCTCCAGAGAGCTTCAGTGGGCTTGAAAAATACTTGTTCCCTGGAAGCTACATTAGGAATGCTCTATGATTTATGCATAATACATATGATAATCTGAACATTAAATTAATCCGTAACCCTTCTGGATAATATGCAGAAGGTAATTTCTCCTTCCTATATTATATTTCGGAAGCTAGATTTCAGAAGTATAGTCTTGCTCACCTTTTAAGGATGATAGAACTTCAAAACAGTATTGCAGGAAGCAAAGTGGAATAAACAGAAAACTGTCAAACTAGATGCCACTATCGTAAGTTGTTGAAAAGGTTAAATGTCAGAAGCAAATATAATTAGATGACCGGAATGAATGACTAAGTGCTTTCTACTCTAGATTGCTTGTTTCACAACACAAGCAGCACACTTTACCCTAGACCCTTAGAAACTAGGCTGATTAAGTAAAGGGGATTGCCATTCTGTCCTGTTTTTCCCCTTCTCAGATCAGCAGAAAAGAAGCAGAAAAACATGGTGCTGGTTTGCAGTCCCTGCAGATTTGGTACTTCCAAAACTCTCCTACTCCAGCAAAAAGAAAGGATGCTCAGAACCTTTCCTGTTTTTCTGCTCCATAGTAAAAATCTAGAGATTGGTGTAGAGCAAAATATTCAGACTTTGAAGAATTATTATCCATTTTGTACTTTAAAAAAATGAAATCTTTTGAGCCTTTAAACCCATTGTTTGATAAGATCTCAAATAAAGCAATTGCACTAAAATTCAAGCCAAAGAAGCCATTAAGACCTGATCATTTATTTGGAGGAATTACTGCTATTTCCCTTTAAGGAAACAAAGATAAGAAGCATAGATGTTTTAAATGCAGTTCTTAAAACAATCTTGTTCACATCCTCTCCAGCACCTGTTGTTTCCTGACTTTTTAATGATCGCCATTCTAACTGGTGTGAGATGGTATCTCATTGTGATTTTGATTTGCATTTCTCTGATGGCCAGTGATAATGAGCATTTTTTCATGTGTCTGTTGGCTGTATGTCTTTTCATATGTCTTCTTTTGAGAATGTCTGTTCATATCCTTTGCCCACTTTTTGATGGGGTTGTTTGTTTTTTTCTTGTAAATTTGTTTGAGTTCTTTGTAGGTTCTGGATATTAGCCCTTTGTCAGATGAGTAGATTGCAAAAATTTTCTCCCATTCTGTAGGTTGCCTGTTCACTCTGATGGTAGTTTCTTTTGCTGTGCAGAAGCTCTTTAGTTTAATGAGATCCCATTTGTCAATTTTGGCTTTTGCTGCCGTTGCTTTTGGTGTTTTAGACATGAAGGATGTGGAGAAATAGGAACACTTTTGCACTGTTGGTGGGACTGTAAACTAGTTCAACCATTATGGAAAACAGTATGGCGATTCCTCAAGGATCTAGAACTAGATGTACCATATGACCCAGCCATCCCATTACTGGGTATATACCCAAAGGATTATAAATCATGCTGCTATAAAGACACATGCACACGTATGTTTATTGTGGCACTATTCACAATAGCAAAGACTTGGAATCAACCCAAATGTCCATCAGTGACAGACTGGATTAAGAAAATGTGGCACATATACACCATGGAATACTATGCAGCCATCAAAAAGGATGAGTTTGTGTCCTTTGTAGGGACATGGATGCAGCTGGAAACCATCATTCTTAGCAAACTATCACAAGAACAGAAAACCAAACACCGCATGTTCTCACTCATAGGTGGGAACTGAACAATGAGATCACTTGGACTCGGGAAGGGGAACATCACACGCCGGGGCCTATCATGGGGAGCGGGGAGGGGGGAGGGATTGCATTGGGAGTTATACCTGATGTAAATGACGAGTTGATGGGTGCTGACGAGTTGATGGGTGCAGCACACCAACATGGCACAAGTATACATATGTAACAAACCTGCACGTTATGCACATGTACCCTAGAACTTAAAGTATAATAATAATAATAATAAAAAAAAGAAAAAAAAAACAATCTTGTCTTTAATGCTTCAGAAATTGTTTATGATCAAAAGATGCTTCTGCATTTTTATATTAAAGCCCTGCCTTGGACAGGGAGCAAGGGGAATGTATCATTATTAGTGGGAAGCTCGTGAGAAAAATAAGTGCCCCCCCACTCTCTCCCCTCCTCTCTGGAGTCCAACTGCAGCTGTAACTTTGGCTCTGAAATTTGAACAAGGGAGGAAGAAGGCTGACTCTGGTGGCAAATGTGAACATGATTTCCCCCAAGGGAAGAGCCACCCCAAACAAGGCACGTACTTTAAATTGTTTTTCAGGTAAGGGTCCTAGGTTTCCATTGAACCAGTAGCCTTAAGCTGTGAACCCAACACGAGACTTCTTATATTCCCACTCTGCTTCTACCAGTTTTAGGAGCTTGAAAAGATCACGGAGCTGCTACAGGCCTCTTTTCTCCCCTCTGTCAAGTGGGGAATTAGGAGGGAGGTGGGTTTTAGTCTTTTTCAGTTTCTGACTGTGTGAAAGTTGTATTTTTCCTGACTGGTGAAAGCTTTGTATATTATCCCGCACAAGGGACATTTTCTTTTTAACAAGAAAACAACAGGAGATAGGTAATATCAACAAATACTGCAGGATTTCTCATATAAAAAGGCATCTAAAATAATCAACGGTATAGCGATAGAGAATAGAATGGTGGAAGGGGATGGAATCAGGGGAATAATGAGAGCTGTTATTCAGTAAGTATAAATTTACTCGACTAATAAGTTCCAGAGACCTCCTGTACAACATGATACCTACAGTGAACAGTAAAGTGTTATGTACTTAAAAATTTATTGAGATGGATCTTGTGTTAAGCATCCTTGTCACACACACACAAAAAGAGGACACAAGAAGACTTTTGGAGGTCTGGGTATGTTTATTACTCAGATTGTGGTGATGATAGTGTAAGTGAACCCAGGATCGGTCACTTGCTACTTAAAAGCCAGACATGAGAGATGAGGGTTGGTAGGAGGAAAAGGAGGTTTATCCAGAGAGCCGGTAAACCACGAAGAGGGTGGACTATAGCCGCAAAGACCATCTTAAGTCAGCACAGATGTTAGGCTGTCTTTATGTTAAGGGCAGGGGGAAGAGCAGGGAAATCTAGATCAAAAGCTGGCCAATAGCTACAGACATCTGGGCAGCAGCAAGAGTCTGAGAAGGTTGAGAACTTCTTTGTTCTGGGTCAGGTCACAGTGCTCCTATAAATCCTTAACAAAACAGAATTGTTTACACACGTCCCCCTTTAATCCCAGATTTAGCTTGAAAAACTCCATCATTGCTGTTTTTGCATAGTATCTCAGTGCTCTGAAATTAACCTAGCCTACATGCAGTAATAGGTAAAGGCCCCTTAACCCGTTTCCCATTTGCCCTGAGAATACTCTTGTCTCTAATCCTAATGTAACATCGTATGCATTTCTGTTACATTAGGATTAGAGACGAGTTCTATTTAGAAATAACTTCAACAGCTTTTATATTTTATTTTCACATTGAAAATCCGTCAGACTTGCTTCAGCCTCAAAGAGCATGTTTATATAAATTAAATGAGCGCTGGTTGTGAGCTGTAGTTTCTTCTTCTCAATGGGAAATGGGCTAAATCAAAATGAAGTTAATTATGTTAGTTTTTGTGTTGTTTCACTGTTACAGTAACACTAGTGTGTAGACCTATATATACATATATGTATATATGTGTGTGTATATATATGTCCAACCTCAACACATTGTATACATTAATTATGTGCAGGTTTTAGTATACCAATTATACCTCAATAAAGCTGGAAAAATAACAAAAGAAGATAGATAGCATCCTGAGTGCCTCCCCAACCTATCTGACCCCCAGTAGATTGGTGTGTAGGTAGAAAGTGGATCTTTCATCTCTCTTCCCAATGTCTAGTACACTGGGCACTTTGTAGGTATTACATAAATGTGTGTTACTGTTTAAATCAACAACTCGATACCTTTCTGAGAGTAGAACATGAGACCTAGTTTAGGTACAAGCTAGAGAGATTCTAACCTGCTTTCTGTACATGAGGCTAACCTCCCCCTGGCCATGTTAATTCCGTTCCTTAATCTTTTAATCTAATGAGTTAACTATCAGTTGTATAATTTTTATCTGATTATTCCAATGCATCACATTTAATTATGTTATTGTTTCTGCCTTCCATTAATGAGGAGGAGAAAACATTTGCTGATAATTTTGTTATGTAGTAGGGACTGTACTAAGTGCTTTATATATCTAATCATATTTAATTTAACAGCATTCTGAAAAACACTGAGGTAGAAATGATGACACTTATTTTACAGGTGAGGAATCAGCTCCTCGCATTTGAGTAACATGTCCAGATTCTCATCACTAAGCAGCATCATAGCTGGGGCTGGAAACAAGCCTGTTTCCAAAGCCCACCTTTTTTTTTTTTTTTTTTTTTCTTTCTGCACTCACTCTTTGGAGTTTTCTTCCCCTACCAAATAAATCAACATTATTTCTGAGATTGCACAATAGGAGTATGAGGGGCTTGGATGGGAAGCAGAGAACTGTCCGAAATGACATTTTCTACTAATGGTGATAGATTGCGTTGATGCAGTGAGATGAACATCTCCATCTTACCGGCCACCCTTGTGGTCATCAACGTGCATCTTGTTATGTGTTTTGCTGTACCTAGTGGTACAAATGAGACCACAAATGTGATTCTTGTGTAAAGCATCAGATTGTTTTGGACTCGCCAGCCATGTCTTTTGTCTCATTAGAGCCATATTCTATCCAATCCAGTGAGAAAATTGCCATAGATGACTTTTCAGATAACAATGATGAATGCTGCTTCATATATGTACACACACACAATGCGTGTGTGTGTGTATAATCAATCCTTTCAGCTTGTAAAACAAAAGTGTGAGTTGAATTTTTGCATTCAAGTTTTCTGACTGTCATAATGGTAAATAAATAACTCTAATTCTGTTTCTCAGTTGAAGCCATGTTCAGAAGTAGTCAGGCTACTGACCACTCTGACGGAACTAGCAAGGAAATGTGTGTCATATATCATTTTGGAAAAAGAGGATTTTTAAACTAAATTCTTAAAGTTGTGAAGATAAAAACTGAAATCCATTTTCTCTTCTTGGCTACAACTGTCCGTTTAGTTCCCAGAAATATCAAATGGGGATCGGAGTAGCCCCAAAATGATGCTATAACACACCTTGCAAGTTTCTTTCATTGTGAAATTTGTGAAGCTGATAATACAGCTTTTTTCATGTTTCTAGTTAGCCCCCTTTATTGCATGATTAATAAGAGCAAAGGGAGGGAGGAAGGACCGGAGAACTCAGTGGGCAATGTATGTGATAATAATACCTAATCTATTTCCTTTTGCAAGTTTTATTACATTAAGATTTCAGGAGAAGAAAATTGATTGGACTCATTCACTTGGGAACCTTTCAGGAAACCAAGTGATTTCTTTTAGTTTTCTATTGCAACTAATATTGTGGGCCTAGAGCCAAGGAAAAATGAATGATCCTACCCTAATCAATTACTTAAATGTGGTTTTTATGCCAAGTGTTTAGAAAATTGGCAAAGCATTGAATGGGTGGAAAAATGCTAAACAGGAAATAGAAAAAGAATAAATCAAATTTAAGTAAACAAGGATGAAAGAAAAATTTTATGTATAATTATATTATGTAAAATGTATATAATATACAAACATATATGTATATATTTTTTAAGACAGGGTCTTGCACTATTGCTAGGACTACAGGTACACACCACCACATCTGGCTAATCTTGTTCATTTTTTGTAGAGATGAGGTCTAACTATGTTGTACAGGCTAATCCTGGACTCTGGGACTCAAGTGTTCCTCCTGCCTCAGCCTCCCAAAGTGCCAGGATTACAGTTGTGAGCCACCTCACCCGGTCTAAAGAATGCGTATTAAAGGAAGTAATTTAGCCTCATCTCACCTCAAGTATCCAGACATTTATTGAGCACCTACTATGTGTCTGGCCTTTAACTAGATGTTAGAAATCTAAAGATGAATAAATCACCACATCTCTAATGTTAAGGGCCTCCCACTCTAATAAGAAAACATGCACACACACACACACACACAGAGAGAGAGAGAGAGAAAGAGAGAGAGAGAGAGAGTCGTTAAACTACTAGATGGATCAATGGCAAAGATGAGGATAGGGAACAATTATAGCACAACAAGAGGCTCCTAATTCATAGAATTAGGTAAAAAGGTATTTGCTTTGAGGCAAAAAAATGGATCAGAGTGTACAAAAAAGAAAAAGAAAAACTGTGCGCACCAAATTGCTGAGCATGCTGTGTGAGACACAGAAGCTTACGACATGAGGAGTGGGGGGGGTAATAGAGAAGATGGACTGTAGAAAATCATAGGTGCTGCTCTTGCTGAAGTAGGTTGTGCTTCAGGCAGTAGAAAACCGGTGAATGTTTTTAAGTGGTGGACAATATGGTCAGATTTAGGTTTTGAAGGGATGACTCTGGCACCATTTGTAGAATACGACTTTTACTAGGAAAAGATGGTGAAAAAAAGAGCAGTGAGGATATAGGGATTTTCCTTGTATGCTGTAAATGGAATTCCTCTTTCAATTTCATTTTGAAGGATTTTCACTGGATTTAAGTAGTCAATGAATTAAAAAATAAGGGAGTGAATAAGATAGGAGGAATTATAGATATAGCCAACCATTAATATCTATGGCTATGAAGATGCAGGTTGACTTCATTTAGCAGACAGGAAACCCTTTTAGTATTTAGGCTAATGAATTAGCACAACTGATCATTTATCTTCAATCTGTCCACAGAAGATCTTCTGAGGTAAAGCATTTCCAAAGAAGCAGGCTTACATCAAATGTTCCAAGGTCTTGAACAATTATGGTCCTTTCAGAAGGGCAGATAAAATCCAGTCACAGGCATACCTTGTTTTATTGGGTTTTGCTTTCTTGAGCTTCACAGATACTGCACTTTTTACAAATTGAAGGTTTGTGACACCCTGTTTTAAGCCAACCCTAGTGGCATCATTTTCTTGCAGCGTTTGCTCACTTCATGCCTCAGTGTCACATTTTGATAATTCTCCCAACAATTCAAAAGTTCTCATTATTATTATATCTGTTATGGTGATTTGTGATCAGTGACCTTTGATGATACTATTGTAATTGCCTGTACAACACAATGAACTTAATAAATGTTGTGTGTGTTCTAACTGCTCCACTAACCAGCCATTACCCCATCTCTCCCTCTCCTCAAGACCCCCTATTCCCAAAGACACAATACTGAACTTAGGCCAATTAACAAGAGCAGAGTGGCCTCTAAATGTTCAAGTGAATAAAAGAGTCACACATCTGTCACTTTAAATCAAAAGCTAGAAATCATTAAGCTTGGTGAAGAAGGCATGTCAAAAGCAAAGATAGGTCCAAAACTACATCTCTTATACCAAACAGCCAAGTTGTGAATGCAAAGAAAAAGTTCTTAAGGAAATTGAAAGTGCTACTCCAGTGAAAATATGAACGATAGAAGGGTGAAACAGCTTTATTGCTGATATGGAGGAAGTTTTAATCATCTTCATAGAACCAACCACAACATTCCCTTAAGCCACAGCCTATTCCACAGCAAGGCCCTAACTCTCTTCAACTCTGTGAAGGCTCAGAGAGGTGAGAAAGCTGCAGAAGAAAAATTTGAAGCTAGCAGAGTTTGGTTCATGAGATTTAAGGAAAGACGCCTTCTCTATAATGTGAAAGTGCAAGGTAAAACAGCAAATGCTGGTGTAGAAGCTGCAGCAAGTTATCTAGAAGGTCTAGCTAAGGTAATTGATGAAGGCAGCTATACTAAACAACAGAGTTTCAATCTAGATGAAACATCTTTCTATTGGAAGAAGATGCCATCTAGGACTTTCATAGCTAGAAAGAAAAAGTGGATGTCTGGCTTCAAGACTTCAAAGACAGCCCTTGTTAGGTTACTTGAAGTTGAAGCCAATATTCACTTACTGTCCTGAAAATCCTAGGACCCTTAAGAGTTCTGCTATCTCTACCCTGCCTGTGCCCTAGAAATGGAACAACAAAGCCCAGAGGACAGCACATCTGTTTATGCGTGGCTTACTAAATATTTTAAGCCCACTATTGAGACATACTGCTTAGGAAAAAAAAAAGATTTCTGTCAAAGTATTAAGGTTCATTGACTATGCACTTCGTCACCCAAAAGTTCTGATGGAGATATACAAGAAGATTAATATTGTTTGCATGCATGCTAACACAACGTCTGTTCTGCAGTCTGTGAATCAAGGAGTAATCCTGACTTTCAAATCTTATTATTTAAGAAATACAATTCATAGGGCTGGATTTGCCAAACAGAGTGATTTCTCTGGTAGGTCTGGGCAAAGTAAATTTTAAACTACTGGAAAGGACCCACCATTTTAGATGTCATTAAGAGCATTTGTGATTAATGAGAGGGGGTCAAAAGGTTAACATTAACAGGAATTTGGAAGAAGTTGATTCCAACCCTTATGGATGACTTTGAGGGGTTCAAGACTCCGGTGGTGGAAGTAACTGCAGATGTGGTAGAAATAACAAGAGAACTGGAATTAAATTTTGATCCTGAAGGTGTGATTGAATTGCTGTAATTTCGTGATAAAATTTTAATGGATGAGATGTTGCTGCTTCTAGATGAGCAACGAAATTGGTTTCTTGAGATGGAAACTACTCCTGCTGAAGTTGCTGTGAACATTGTTGAAATGATAACAAAGGATTTAGAATATTACCTAAACTTAATTAATAAAGCAACAACAGGATTTGAGAGGACTGACTCCAATTTTGAAAGAAGTTCTGCTCTGAGTAAAATGCTTTCAAACAGCATCACATGTTACAGAAAAATAGTTAATGAAAGAAAGAGTCAATTGATGTGGCAAACATCACCATTGCCTTATTTTAAGACACTGCCATGGCCACCCCAACTTTCAGCAACAACTGCCCTCATCAATTGGAAGTCATCGAAATAGAGGCAAGACCCTTCACTAGGAAGATGTTTCCAACTTTCTGAAGGCTCCAATAATCATTAGCATTTTTTCAGCAATGAAGCATTTTAAATATTAAGGTATGTACATTTTCTTGGTCATAATGGTTTTGCACACTAACTAAACACAATATAATGTAAACATAACTTTTTTTTTAGATGGAGTCTTGTTCTGTTACCCAAACTGGAGTTCCGTGGTGCAATCTCAGTTCACTGCAACTTCCACCTCCTGGGTTCAAGCAATTCTCCTGCCTTAGACTCCCGAGTAGCTGGGATTACAGGCATGTGCCACCATACCCAGCTAATTTTTGTATTTTTAGTACAGATGGGGTTTCACCATGATGGCCAGGCTGGTCTTGAACTCCTGACCTCAACTGATCCATCTGCCTTGGCCGCCCAAAGTGCTGGAATTACAAGTGTGAGCCGCTGCATTTGGCCAAAGCGTAGCTTTTATATATACTAGGAAGCCAAAAAATTTGTGTGACTAACTGTTTTGCAATATTCACTTTATTCTGGCAGTCTTGAACCAAGACCACAGTATCTCCAAGATATATCTGTACCTCTCAAAGTTCTACTTTGCATTTAATTACAGCTATCAATCTCCAGGCAAGTCATTTTGTCTCTCTGAATCTTTGTTTTTTATTTTTTTTCTTAAATAGGAGAATACTATTTATCCAACTGATTTAATGGGATTATTGTGATAGTAAAATAAGAAACTGTAAGAGAAAAACCATATACTTTAGAAATCTAATTATTTTTATTATCATTATTGTGTATGTGTGTGTTTGTGTGTGTTCACTGTTAATCTCAATGCCCTTCTTACTATTTTTCTCCTCCTTAAAGCAACCTTATTCATTCTCACTTTCCCTTCAGGAATCAGTTTTCTAATACCTTACCCTCATCAAAGGCTAAGTAGAAAAATAAGATATAAGCTATTGACATGTAGAATAAAAACAGTGAGTTTCTACTGCTAGGAATTGCATATCTTGTTTTGGCCCTATCAGCCTTGAAACTAAAATAGGAATTTTCAGGATTCTTACGAAAAGGTGGGTCTAACGGATTGAGGCACACACACATATACCCCCATTATATGATTTATTTCAGAGAAAATCATCCTAGATATAGTCCCAATATAGTCAGAAGCCTTGACAAGCTGAAAATTGGAAAGAAAATATGGATAGTGTGTGGTCCTATGAGAATTTCCATTTCACCACACAGTAAAAGTCTATGCTGGCTGTCATACATTTCTATACTAAAATGTATCATCAATATCATCAATGAAATATATATATATATGTATTTCACGTACATATATATAGTATATATATAAATGCTGATTTAAATATAAAACTTAAGTATATTACATATCTACTTAATATTGAATTCAGAATTTTTGGATTTGAGGCATGTTGGGAGGACTGTGTTGACTCGGTCTACCACATCGCCCAAGGCTGGCCATCTTTCACACAGTCTTACAGCTTTCTCTGCCCACAACTCTAGGTGTCTGTGTAGCTGTGACTGGCATCTCTGCAGAGCTGAGGGGGCTGTGGGAATGCTGTCTTTCTCCAGGCATCCACAGAGAGACTGGCTTCAGGTTTATTTTAGTCCCATAGTCTACTTGTGGGTCAGAGAAATACATTAATTGGGTTAGCTCCTATGTGAGTTATTGCTTCGCAGGTTAAAATGGTTCTGATTCTATTTTGGTAATATGCAAGGATTTTCAAAACATTTTGTAAGAGTATGATGTGTGCAGCAAGCATTTTAAATTTAGATTTTAAAATGTTTGTATTACATTACAAACTCAAAAGTAATTCTAAATATTGTCATTTTGGAATTGGGCCCCCAAAAATAGTAAAAATAGATGTTTAGGTAGAGAAACACATTTGTGTAGCAATGCCTCACCCTGCTACAGCTCATTCACTGGCACTGCCCCACAAACCCACCGAGGCTTGGTGCGAGAAATGACCTCATTAAATAATCTAACCAAAAAAAATTGTCAGAAGTAACAAAGAGTGGACCCTCTGAGCTTTTCTCTATAAAGAATTAACTTGATCGTGATAAGGTTCAGTTAGTCCAAGATATGGTTTATGAATAGGAAGAAAATTGTCATTCACTTTGTAGACGAGTAAAGCATGTGAATTTAGGGGAAAATATCATTAGTCACTTCCTCAAATTATTTTTGGAAGTAGAAAATGTCAACCATATTATTAAATAAGGAAACCATACTTCTTAAATAAACTTTCCTGAAAGCAGATCCAGAGATGAGGGTTTGATTTGCGTGAAAGGAGTTTATGAAAGGGAGTGTGCTAAGGAAACAATGGAAGCAGGACAGGGAAGGAGTCGAAGGGGAGCAAGAGGGAGGGCCCAGGCAGAAGTCCTCAAGATCAGGACGTAGATCTCAGCCAGTCCCTCAGGGGACCTCGGGAGTGCCAGAGTTGTCCCAACTGGAGGAGAAAAAGCTGGGCTGCCATTTTCCCGCCCCCAATGGTCATTGGTTACCAGCCTGTGTGGAAGATGGCAGTCTTCGGGCACTTCTGGCTCCTGGAGGCTCTGGAAGGCAAAGAGAAGTCTGCCAAAGAATATCACAGATGATGGTGATTGGAAGCGTTCCAAGGGTTCAGGTTTTCAGAACTGTTTAGAAGAGATAGGAAGAGATTTGGGTCATTACAGCATTGGCTGCAGCACTGTCTGCTACATAAGTGCATGACTAGATGGACCTTGAGCTATTCTTCAGGTCTGAAAAAGGGATCTATGTGTCATTTTAAACACTGCCTTCAAGTACTTGCCTGACCACAAAGGGCAATGTCACCAGGAATATAATGGCAAATAAAATAGGTCCTGCAAAAGACAATTTGCCTCTGGGTTGCAGTTTAATCTGTGGCCCCTTTTGCTTACATGACATCTTGAAAGAATATTAAATTAAGAGTTATCTTCTATGCTGGCATAAAAAGCAAATAATTTTAAGAAGCAAATAATTTTCCATAATATGGAAACAGAATATGTGAAAAATGTTAAGTTTCTTGAAGCAAGAGTTTAACCAGAAGTTAATAAACAGTTCTTTCTTCAGGAAATCTTTGACTCGTGGTTTATACATACCTTTGTATTGAGTTGTGTAGCATAATAATAAAATAAAACTATGGCCGCAGTATACTACCATTGTAGTGTCATTCCTAAGATGGCCAGATGTTCAGTTATTTTGAAATACCTCTGGAGTATAATAGTGAAGCTGCCCTCTCTGATAAGTTTTTTGTTATTAGAATTCATGATATTAATCTAAGTTAATCTCTCCATTCTTTTGTGCTCCTCATAAGATGTTGTTTAAATGTCTCTGCAGTACTGATTCCATCCTATTTTATGTTATTATTATCTTGATGACTGTATTAGTTCATTCTCATGCTGCTGATTAAGATGTACCGGAGACTGGGCAATTTACAAAGGAAAGATGTTTATTGGACTTACAGTTCCATGTGACTGGGGAGGCCCCACAATCATGGGGGAAGGCAAGGAGGAGCAAGTCATGTCTTACATAGATGGTGCAGGCAAAGAGAGGAGAGCTTATGCAGAGAAATTCCCCTTTATAAACCCATCATATCTCATGAGACTTATTCACTGTCACAAAAATAGCACAGGAAAGGCCTGCCCCCATGATTCAGTTACCTTCCACTGGGTCCCTCCCACAACACATGGGAATTCAAGGTGAGATTTGGATGGGGACACAGCCAAACCATATCAATGGCAAAACAGTATAAGGCTCATCTTTAGATCATCCAAAACACTTATTACTGTTCCAGCTCATGACAGATGTTTGAAAACATTTGAATGCATGAATTGGCCTACAATTTCCCTTCTTTGAAACATCTTATCATTTATTATAATAGGCAAGTATATTTGCTCTTTGAATAATGATTCACCATACACTCTCCTAGCTGCTCGTTAATTCTTAACTTTCTCTCTCTCGTTCCTTTGGAATCTGTTATCAGTGTTTCGACAGGATGTGGGCAAGTGTCAGAGCATATGTTGTCTGCATATGTACCAAAGAAGGCATATCTTTCTTTTCTTTTCTCTGCAATATTCTTCTCTTTAATGCAACTGTAAATTCCCAGAACATACCTCCTATTCCGAGCCAAGAATAAGGCTTTGAATAATGTTTGGCTCATGTAGAGTAGGATTCTGGATATTCAGCTTGAATAGTGAAGTTAAGAATTCTATATATCTTTTCCTACTAGCTTGGAATATATATCTTAAACTAGTCCTTGGCTATGACTTTGCCCCTTCTCAGAAACAGACAGAGTGTATTTACACAAAACAAACACACAGCATTTTCCAAGATAGAGCAAGAGAAAAAAGAGACTTCTCTAACAGGCTTTAATACACGAGTGAATTTCATGGATTTATTTCAGAGCAAATCATCCTAGATGTGGTCCCAATACATTCAGAAGCCTCAAGAAGCTGAAAATTGGGAGGAAAATGTGGACAGTGTGTGCTCCTATGAGAATTTCAGTTTCACCACACAGTAAAAGTCTATGCTGGCTGTCGTAAGTTTTTATAATAAAATTTATCATCAAAAATACTAACAAAATATTGAAAACCTAACACACTCACAGTCTTCTATAGTTTTAAACATACACTAAGGTCAAAGCCAATAGGGCAGTCATCTGCTTTAATTTGGGAGTAACACAAGAATGGGCCAGCCCCTAGTAGCTCCTCGATTACCTGGTCATATGCAGCGTCCACTATGATTGCATCGTAGTTTCTCTCCTGGGAAAACACACCTGTATCAGAAATCTCCCAAATAGGAAATGGTAGCTGGAATAGGGAAATAGGTGGCTATCACTGAGTGGAATTAAGATCCTAAGTAAGTGAATTGTAGAGAAGCTCAACTTTGATCAGGGTCATAAAAAAATCTGGTGCTGGAAGGCAGGGATTAGGTGAGGCTATAAAACCGGATGCCCCAAAGCAAATTAGCTTTGTCTTCCTTTCTCCTCCCAGACTCATTCCTTATCTTCCCAGTTAATGCTATCACTGTCCTCCCCTGGTATCAAAGCTTAAGACCTGTGGGTTGTTTCCATGCCTAACTCTTACCCTGCTTGTCCAGTCACGAAGCTCTGGTAATTACCTTTCTGCTTTATTCCAGCTGCCTTGATTTAGGATTTCATCTTCTCCCACTTAGTACAGTGCCATTTTCTCCCTCCTGACCTCTCATACTTCTGTGATTTTTTTCCATCTGAGCAGCCAGACTGACCTCTCGTGTGTTTGAATGCCAGTCATCTCTTCCACCGCCAGCCATCTCTTCAGTCCCAGGTTCATCTCCATCCCTATCTCTTCCCCCAGCTCCATGGCTTCTCCCCACTGTCTCCTCCTGTCTTTGCCATGGTGACGGCTACTGTGGAGCAGAGTGTTGGTTAGGGCCCTGGAGCCCTATCTATCTAGTTTCAAAACCCACCTCTGCCTTATTACCTGTGTGACTTTGGGCAAGTTACATAATCTCTGCAACTCTCTTTCTCCTTATTTGAAAAATTGTACTAATTAGTGCCTAACTCAAAAGATTATTTTGAATATTAAATGAGATAATGCCCATAAAGAGCTTAGCACAGGACCTGTTATACAGTTAAGTATTCACAATTACCATTGAAGAAATTTGATGATTAGCATTTGATATCACCGAGGCTAGGAGATGCACCAAGAACTTCAGTGGGTATGGTAAATTTTTAGGTAGACAAACAATATTACTAAAATAGAAGGTATATTAGCCATCTGCCCCTTTTTACAAATTAAAGAAAATTCAAAATTCAATAAGCAGAATTCCTGGTATTATTATTAAATATCAACTTTTCAATTGACCTGGCCATAAACATTCGTTGGTTGATAAAGAAACACAACACAAACTTACAGAAATAGTACCATTATTCAACTTTATATGCCAGTAACCGGTTGATTTCTTTAACAAATATGTAGTGCTCTCCTTCATGCTATGCTAGACAGAACTAATTATTCAGGATGTCAGAGAACAAGTTTAGTTCTTGCCCTGAGAAAACATTGTATGACTTTGCAAGGGTTTCCATAACAAAATAATAGAGATTGGATGACATCAGCAACAGAAATTTATTTTCTCACAGTTCTAGAGGCTAGAAGTCCAAGATCAAAGTACCCTCAGGGTTGTTTTCTGGTGAGGGCTCTCTTCCTGGCTTGCTGACGGTTGTCTTCTTGCTGTATCCTCACATGGCCTTTCCTCTGTGCACACCTACAGAGAGAGAGCTCTCTTTCTTTTCTAAGGACACCAGTACTATCAGATCAGGGAGCATCCCCTGCTCCCAACCTCATTTAACTGTAATTACCTCCTTAAAGGCCCATCCCCAAATATAGACCTCCAAATTGGGGAGTAGGGCTTTAACGTGTGAATTTTGGGGGGACACAATCCTGTTCATAACACTATCTAACCAAAGAACCAGAAAAATAGAAGGTCAAGGGACACCTAGTTCAACTTTTTAGGTGAACCATATCCTACATAAGTTAACATAAAAACATTTCTGAGAGGAAAAAATAATATTATGTTCGTACTCTAACTCAAAGATCTTGGACTGAGGATCAGGTTGTTTGGGTTCTAATCTTCCTTCTACAGTGAAATTGTACTTTAGGCAAATCAATTTCTCAAGTCATTCTGCCTTTCTCTGACTGAATCAAATGAAGTCAAATGATGCTTATAAAGTTGTTTTAAGACATATAAGAGCTCTACAAGGATAAGACGCTGTCATTTTCATCACTGGCTTTCAGCTAAAAGCTCAGCCTGATACATTTTTACCATTTCAGGGAAGGCAATCTTCCTCTCCAGTTCAAGTATGTGGCATAATATCAAAGAATGTTGATGTTACCATGTGGACTTCATGAGCAACATATTGATTAGACACAATTGTGAATATGTTAAGAGAGAAAACTTCAACCCACACATCCCTGTCAACCATCAACCAACGCCAATCATAAACATCTTGAACAGAAGACTGAATTCTCCTTTTCTTGAAATTCCATAGTGTATGTTGCTTTATTCCAATTACAAGATGTCTTAACATGAAACTGTAATGTGATTTCCATTCAGTTCTTAGTTTCAGATAGCCAGAATATATTTCTTTATAACTAATGGAGAAATGTAACTATAATGAAGTCAGCATTACTTGGTAAAAAGATTTTTTTTTTAAAAAAATGCTCTTTCTCTACTAGTCAGACTAAAACTTGTCTGCACAGAGGACATCTGTAATGGAAAGGAGGTCAGGGGCATGCAATGAATCAATTCAGGAGTCTTTATCAGCACAATCATTCTTTTCTATGAAACTGAAATTATTAAGATCCTTTTCATTCTGAACACTATCACTTTTATAGTTTCCAAGTAGAGGAATCTTTAAAATCCATAGCTAGAGATGTGAAAATCAGAATAATATATTCAATGAACTTCTTTTTCATGGGGTGTAATCCATATAAATTGTTTAATACAAGGAAAACCACGATAAAGAAATCGTGCCCATTCTCTGGGGAAACAGAATAAAAGCACACAGGGTCAAATGTGCAGGGTCTGTGTGTAAACAGCACTGATGAAGTGTGCATCTTGCATATCTTACCTTTGTGTGCTTCCTTCTGTGGGAGAGTAACAAACCCCCTGCAGAAGTCTATAGTAATGACAGTGATTGAAAACTTGGGATAAAGCAGAAGAGGATCTGAAATTGTTACAAAAACTCTCTGATCCCCAATCTGTTTGCTCCACTGCATGAAAGACACCAGATTTACCAACAGCTGAAACTGATGCTGGGCGTGAACACAGGGGAGAGTCAAGCAGCAAAACTCAGCTTTTTATTCCTTGTGCCCCTTCTATTACCGACAGTCCATAAATATTTACTGAAGGAATGAATGAATCACACAGATGGAGCACAGTTGGGCAAGCCCGTCTCACACGTCTTCTGCTGGGGCAAGGACGAGATATTTTTAAGTCGTGATCAATAAAATCTTCCCTGCCTGCCACCTTTCTCCCTTCCACCCCATGACAACACAAAAACCTGCTCCCAGTTCCTCTGCTTGCACCACTGACAAGGTTTTCCTAGCTATCCTGTGCTTCCCTGGGGAAGCTTTCTTGACCACCAAAGGAAAGAATAAGGCAGGAGTTCCCATTGACACCAATGGGACCAATTGTTTTCTCCCATCACTGCTGTGGTCACCACCCCAACCCTAACTGCTGCCTTAAAATACATGCATTTTAGTAAGGGTGAGAGAACTCAGTTCTACAAACTGCTTATAGACCAGACATGTGAAATGTGCACAATTTTGCATACTCTCTGAGAATAACATAATATGCCATGAAGATCTTGGAAGCCCACACTATTTTATTTTCCTTCTAGTTAAGGATGCCTTGGGCTTTAGGGCCACAGATCTCTTATTTATTTTGCCAGTTCAGTTTAGTTTCCACCTCAGGCCGTAGCTGAGATATAAAGGTATGCAAGTAGAGCCGTGGAGAAATTGTGCTGTATGTTCTACAATAGAGGGTCACATTGGGCTTTTGGTTGGAAATACCCTATTTACTTTCAGCTGAAACTCAATAATACAGCATCCTGTTAATTCTCTCCACAGGAACTCACTGACCGCCTCTTATCTGTGTCAGAAATACAATGTCCTCCTCAGAGACTAATTTTTTCATCTTGATTAGCACATCTAGGAGTCTTCCTCCTTGAATCATGTCCTCCTTGTGTCTTAGTTTTGATGATTTTTCTAATCAGTCCTTTCCTTCCACTCTCAATCATATCACACTGGCATCTCTTATTTTTTATTTTTTGTTTTTTGTTTTTTTTTTTTTTGTTTTTTTTTTTTTTTTTTTGAGACGGAGTCTCGCTCTGTCGCCCAGGCTGGAGTGCGGTGGCGCTATGTCGGCTCACTGCAAGCTCCGCCTCCCGGGTTCCCGCCATTCTCCCGCCTCAGCCTCCCAAGTAGCTGGGACTACAGGTGCCGCCACCTCGCCCGGCTAGTTTTTTGTATTTTTAGTAGAGAGGGGTTTCACCGTGTTAGCCAGGATGTTCTGGATCTCCTGACCTCGTGATCCACTCGCCTCCGCCTCCCAAAGTGCTGGGATTACAGGCGTGATCTTTTGTCTTTTTTGTCTGTCTTTTTTCTCTGTGTATTTGAAACCACAAGTGTTTTTAGGATTCCAAGTTGAATCAACTGTACCCCACACATCCTCCAAAATCTTCTTACAAAATTGTATTTCTGTTCTTTTTTTTTTTTCTTGAGGCGGAGTCTTGCTCTATCGCCCAGGCTGGAGCGCAGTGGCCGGATCTCAGCTCACTGCAAGCTCCGCCTCCCGGGTTCCCGCCATTCTCCTGCCTCAGCCTCCCGAGTAGCTGGGACTACAGGCGCCACCTCGCCCGGCTAATTTTTTGTATTTTTAGTAGAGACGGGGTTTCACTGTGTTAGCCAGGATGGTCTCGATCTCCTGACCTCGTGATCCACCCATCTCGGTCTCCCAAAGTGCTGGGATTACAGGCGTGAGCCACAGTGCCTGGCCTTCTATTTTTTTTTATGGCTGAGTAATATTCTCATGTATATATACAACACATTTTTGTTATCCATTCATGCATTGATGGACACTTAGGTTGCTTCCATGTCTTTGCTATTCTGAACAGTGCTGCAATAAACATGGGAGTGCAGATATCTCTTCAACATACTGATTTCTTTTCTTTTGCATATATACCCAGCAGCGAGATTGCTGGATCCTATGATAGTTCTAGTTTTCGTATTTTGAGAAACTTCCATTCTGTTTTCCATAATGGCTGTACTACTTTACGTTCCCACCAACCGTATTTGATCCTTTCCCCTTGCCCACATCCTCATCAGCATTTGTCCCCATACAAATTTATTTCTTGTGTGATTGACAACTTAATTACAATATTATGACCCTTTTCTAATTAGTCTGGGACAACTTGAAGTCTACAGTGGCTTTAAGGAGATTTCCTTGAGAGCAATTAATTACTGTGTTGAGCCGTCATGCCCAGTTGGAGATGAAGCTTGTTTTGCACTGTGTGACCCTGGACTTGCCAGTGCATTCCTAAAATGGAAGAATGGTGCGTTCCGAAAATGGAGGAACGGTGCATTCTGAAAATGGAAGAACAGCAAGTGGGGTGTCAGCAGTCAGTCCCTCGCCTACCATGCTCCCAGGCTTGATACTTTTCCATTCAAGAGCCATAATCAGATCTAATGATTTGCAAGATAGAAAAGAACACTCTCATTTATCTTGCAGATTGCATCAAGGTATGTGGGAAGGATGGAGATATAAATGCAAATCACCTTGACAACAAGCTAAGAAAAACTAGTTAGAACTTTGAACTCAATGATGTTTAAGAAAGATTCATGGGTTAAGTTGTACATTAGAAGTTTTTTGAAGTAAAGATATACAAAAGAGAGTCTAAGTCACTCCAAGTTAAAGGGACATGCGAGAAACTTACTGAACATGAATTAAATTTTTTTTTTCTCTGATCATGCACATTAAGATGTGATGAATGCAAAGTGTGCTGCATAGCATATGAGAGTTGAAACGCAAGTCACCCCCTTTGATTGGACCCTTTATTGTACTCTTAATGATAAGTGACAGACCTGCAACTCATACTTGCTTAAAGAAAAAGGACATTTTAGGGTCCACAAAATTAAGAAGGCTTTAGACTGGCACTAGTTTCAGGCACGGGTGTATCCAAGGATTCACAAGATGCCATTAGGAGCATGTTTTTCTCCCTGCACCTCAGCTCTACCTGTCTTTCCTGTCATTATGCTACATTCATGGGCAAGCATGTTACCAGCATGCCTCCCTCGACCTCAGGGCTCCTGAACCTAAATTTCTCTGCATCCGAAGGGCTCTGATGGGTCCATCTTGGGTCTCATGCCACTTCCTGGACTAAACAGTGTGTCTACAAGATTGAATATTCTGTGTCATGGCAGGCAGGCTCACCTAATGAGAAGAGCTACTAGAATTAGGGGGAATAGGGAAAGGAACTGGGCAGACTGAAACAAAAAGGAAGGGGACCAGAAGAAACATTTCCTACGGATCTGCATGCAGGGATCTTAACAAGACATAAGTCAGATGACTTGTTTATAGGACTGACAATGAGTGAGAATTAAGTGGAACCTTTTAGGTTCTGAGATCTGTATCAACGATTGGACAAAGATGAAATATGAAGTAAGTTTTTAGTTTTTGCATAAAAGAAATGCAATTGGTTGTACAATATTTGGGGGGGGGAAGAATGATAAAAGTCAAAAGAATAAAATAAAAATATGTAATCTAAGGCCGGGCGCGGTGGTTCAAGCCTGTAATCTCAGCACTTTGGGAGGCCGAGGCGGGCGGATCACAAGGTCAGGAGATCGAGACCATCCTGGCTAACACGGTGAAACCCCGTCTCTACTAAAAAATACAAAAAACTAGCCGGGCGAGGTGGCGGGCGCCTGTAGTCCCAGCTACTCGAGAGGCTGAGGCAGGAGAATGGCGTGAACCCGGGAGGCGGAGGCTGCAGTGAGCTGAGATCCGGCCACTGCACTCCAGCCTGGGTGACAGAGCAAGACTCCGTCTCAAAAAAAAAAAAAAAAATATGTAATCTAACCACCATAAATGTGTTGGGCAAATTTTTCTTGCATTTTATACAAATATGTGTTTATGAATCAGAATTATTCAGTGTCTATACTGTGTTTCTGTTTAAAATATTGAGAACATTTTGGTATATGATTAAAGTCATCTACAAGTTACAAAAGTTTAAATGGCTAAATAATAGCTCATCTAATGGATGTGTCATAGTCCATAATCAATGTCTATTTTACATACTTAAGTTTCCCATTTTTCACTTTCATAGGTAATATTAAAATAAGTATTTTTGAGAACACATCTCTTGTCATTTTCTGAAAATTGAATCCAACTAGTGAAATTACTGAGTCATAGATATGAACATATAAAAGATTTTGGTGTGTGTTGTACCATTTCTATCCATAATATTACTATTTTTACCGGCAATATGTGGAATGATCCTTGCTATTTCTCAAAAATGATGATTTTTCAGGTATTATATTGTGAGATTTATGAAGCAAGCATTCTTGTTTCCCCCACAATAGCTACTCTTAAGATAACTTAGTAAACGTTTATTAAATTTTAAAGAATGGGCCACAGCAAGCATATGTTTTTAATTCTGCATTACAAAGCCAAAAGCGAGAGTCTGTGTTAATGAAGTAAATCTCTGCTTATTTTAATATCAGTAACACTCATTGTTGAGGATGTAGAGAAATGACTCTTCTATAAAAGCATAATGTTTAATCTGGCAATTGGAGATATGTACATTTTAACCCAAAAATTATATATTTGGAATTATATCCAAGGAGATGTTTGATCAAATACACACAAATATATTTGATGTTTATCAATTAGATATTTGTACTATCAGAAACCTTAAAGCTATTTCATTACCCATCTGTATTTATTTAAAATAGATCCTAGATATTCATTCAGCAGATGCAATACAGCCGTTCTAAAGGATTGCCTTCAGTTAAAATTGGCTGCATTGAAACCTTATTCCACTGCAGTCCCACCAAATACCAGCCTTGTGCCCTTGCACAAATATCTCATCTGGGACTGAGTTCTGTAAAACTTATTTTGAGTATTAAGTTGGATTTTACATAGAAAAACCTTACCAAGTTCTAATGTTAAAATTTTTATAAATTTTATTAAATGGAAAAAATGTTGATGTGAACAAGCTTATAGCATGGATAAGAATATTGCATTTACATAAAATTTTATATGTGTATATCTGCATAGAGATTCAGAATAACATTAATCAAAGTATGCATTGGATTATTTCTCGTTTGGGGAACACTGGGTGGTTTTTGTTTTCCTCTTTATATTCTTCTCTATTGCTTGAATTTTCTCTATAAGTATTTATAATCTGTATGATCATAATAAAGGTAATAATTGCATTTACTTTTTTAAAAAGTCAAATTATTTAAGAACTTCTTTAGGAAGGTCTGTACTTCATAGGTGACTTTCCCAAAGCCGTGTAGCCAGATTGCTGCAGGATAGCATGAGAACAAGGTCTACTAATTCTTGTACATGTATCAAATGCCTGCTATCAGCTAAAATGATCCTGGGGAAGAGGAACCAGCAATGAGCTTAGATTACAACAATTAGAAAATTCCAGGCTTTGAAGACAAAGGCTCGAAGTTCTGCCACAATTAGCTGTGTGACCTTGGGCAAACCTCATGATCTCTCAAATCCTGTCTTTTATTTTCTTTTTAATTCCAATTATAAAATAATTATCTGAAAGCTTCTGTATTTTAAAGAACACAAAATGATCTGAAAACTGATCTATTTGTTTATTTATTTAGTTGCTAGTAGGTGATTTTAACCAAATCTCAAAACACTAGCCTTGAACTAAGTGTTTATTCAGAGATAAGTGGAGGAATTAGGTGGTTGATGTGAAATCTTCAAAGGATGAATTCAGGAAAAAAAAGAAAGAAAGAAAGAAAGAAATTAGTCTTTAAAATTATAGAGAATTTATGATCTGGAAAGTTTGTTCAAGCTGAAGTTATAAATAGATTTCATAAAGTTACAGATAAATATGCCATAGGTTACTGAGATTTTATTGCTGTAACTCTTTTTTTTTTTTTTTTTTTTTAACTCTTGAATTGGATGCAGTGGCGCGCGATCTCGGCTCACCAATGAGAGGCAAGTCATGATCCCTAATTTTCTTGTATTTTTAGTAGAGACGGGGTTTCACCAAGATCAAGAGCCATCTCGGCCTCCCAAAGTGCTGGGATTAAAAGCCAATTGCTGTAACTCTTGAATTGGAACCATGAGAGGCAATCATGATCCCTTAACACCAAGATCAAGAGCCAGAATAAAAGAAGATCAAATGTGTACAAACACGAGCTGTCCATTTTGTGCTGCACAATAGCTGAGTATGTGTTGATTCTTTAATAAATTTGAATGACGACATCAAAAATATAGAGAGCCTATGATAATCATAGCCCCGAACTTGGCTATTTCTCTAATTATTTTTCCTTTTTTTATTTTACTACAAAAATACTAAGAAAACTACATCCTCTTAAGTACCTGCATTATACTAGTTACTATGCTTGGGGGTTACCTGTATTACCTCATTTAATCCTTACACTTGACTGCTGGGATGACGTTATTCCCGTTTACTTATAGGAGCAAATCAAGGCCAGAGGGGTTAAGTACATATACAAATCCACGGTTGGAGGCAGTCAATCTGGAATCTACACACAGGTTCTTCTGATGAGCAACATGTCATCCCCAGTTCCTGACACATTGAGCTATTGCTGTGTAATGAAGGTCACAGTGATGACTGTGGAGCATGTGACAAAACATAAAATTACTCATCTAACTATGAGTCTAATGAACACCAGACGATGTTCTCTACAATCGGTTTCTTTGACACAGATATGTAACTGACTTCCTTTTCAATTGAACAGAAGGAACATATTATTGACTCACATAACAAGGGATATTTTCAGAATGTATAGTAATTTGTTCTGTGCAAGAAAACCTGTTTGGGTCCAAACTTTTTTTTCTGAAGGGTAACCTTCAAGGTGTTTTCCCTGAACCATTTTTTTTTTTCCTGTACAGTTTACAGAGGATCTGAAAGACTAAGATAAAGCACTCCCATTAGAAGTTATGATGACAGACGAACGAGTTGCATAGTGACAGGCAGTGTTTGGTCCCTTTCCTATTTCTTTCATGAAAATGGAACAGTCATTCATTCAGCTGGGAGCCTGGTCAATAGGGTGAGCTTCTGTGTGTGTACAGGAAGGGGCCTTTGATAATTGCATGAGGCAGACAATTTATCTGGAAGCTCTAGAAAATGAGAGGTGGAAAAATGAGCTCTCAGTGTCCACCTGGGTTTTGAAAAGTAGATATCTGAAGTTGTGGCAGGCTGCTTTGTAATTAAATTGTTCGCTGAGGTCAGTTTTCATAGCAGTCCATTTCCAGATGTGATCATAGTGTCATGAGCCATGCCTTTATGAATGTTACATTTCCTGGGATCAAACTATTTGCCAGAATTTTCTTCCTAATTTAAAGGGTTTAAATGCTACATTATTTTGAATAGATTTTGCTATAGTGGTGTTTTTGTGCCATGGCAAACAGTCAGAGGGCATGGCATGGAATAACAGAAAAAGGAAAACCTCCTTCCAATTTCTATAGAGCAGAATTCACTGTATTCGTATCCTGCTGTCCAGCCTTGATTCAACTGGACCAATTTATCTTTTAGCTACTAAGATAAATGTAGTGTTTACTGAAAAAAGCTGATCATATATTCTACTCTGTTATATACCAATCTTGAAGCATCAGAATGCTCTTGTTCTCTGGAAACATAATCCATTATATGTAGAGGTTCTTTCTCTTCTGTGATTTGAACCTAGTCTTTCATTTATTTCTATTTTGAACTGAATTTAAAAGCTGATTACCCATCAGAGAAGGAGACTGGTATAATCAAGTAAGACAAGGGCAGGCTCCTTGGAATTTTTCGTAGGTAGCTTTTCTAATAGACTGAAACTAATTCTGAGACTCTACCTGTCACTAGGCACAGCGTCTAATTCCCATGCAGCTGAATTAGTTTGTGTGAAATACTCTCTTTCTGAGTCCCTAGACACTTAGAATTTATCTCAGTTCTGAAGCAACGACTATTAATAACCTGAATAGTTGTGGAGGCATTCCCCCGTACTAAAAATTATATGCAGACTAAATCACCACAATTCGATTATGATGGATGCAATTAAAATAAATTATGTAAATGCACTATAAGAATAATTAGAACTAGAAATGTTGATGAGTTAATTGCCATGTCTATGTACTTATGACACAGAAATTGAAGAAATTTGGGGAAAAATTTAGATTATCTTAAAGATAAAACAGATTGAGAAGCATGAAAAATATTTCGGTAATGGGGACCAAAGCAGTCTCTTCTTGACATTCTCTCAGGACTTTGCAAAAGAGATGAAGGTCACACAATTCACTACATGGAATTTAGGGACTTGACAACCTGAAGGCTGAGTGACAAAGAGGCTTGGTACAAACTAAAGGATGAATTAGGAGTCAAAAGAGAAGTGGCTTTACTGCTCAATAATTAGAACTCTGAGGGAAATCTAAGGTCAGAAAGTAACAGTTAATGTGGATTAATGTATTCAAAAAGCAAACCTTTAAAAGGATAGGAAACATGACATCAGTGTGAACTCAGGCTTTTGTCCCTTACTTTTAAGCTGAGTCGGTTGCCTGGAAGCACTGGCAACCCCGCAGCCATGAGTACCACTGCAGCCCTTGTTTCCGCTCTAAATACAATACTAAGGCAAATTGTGTCATTAAAAAAAAAAAACAATACCTAGAAGCCAGATTAAAGAGGCTCCTGCAGACAAAGGATGAGACAAATTGAAAATCAAAAAGAATAATGGCTGCAACCAATTAAAACAAATTATATCTCCATGATTTCATAGTAGCACTCAAAAAATATTTTAAAAATTTGGAGCAACAAAACAAAATGTACTAGACACGATTGGAAGCTGCTAAGGCACCAGTATCTTAAACCTGATACTTACAGGGAAGAATAAGCATGTCTTCTGTCCTTTCAGTAGAAATTGCTCTTTGGACTAACCAAAAGAACTTAAGATGTCAGTGAAGTTTTCTAAACAGGAGAAATGGTAGAAATAGGAAAGCATCATTTTGTGACTTGTAGTGAAACAAATTTTTTAAAAACAAATTAAAAGGTAAAGGTGTGGTTCTGTTACTGCTTTAAAGAAGCAAGGGCTATGTAAAAGCTAATGCAATGAGGGAAACATTTTTGGATCCTGATTCAAAAACCTCTTAAAAAATATTGTTTAGACATTAGGGGATGTTTGAATATGAATCATGTATTGGATGAGAATATGGGTTTTTTAAACTAATTTTAGCAGAAGAAATAATGCATTGCATTACATAAGAAAAAAAAAATTCATGTTGAAGAATTTGGGTAAATAACTTGATATTTGAAGCTTTATTGAAAGTATCCCAGCCAAAATAAAATGGGAGCAGGGAGAATAGACAGGAATAAATGAAACAAAAATGGCAAAACAAATAATGGTTATGAGGCTTAGTGATGGATCCATGTGGACGATATTTTCAACTGTCGCATGCTTAGAAATTTTCATCATAAAAAGTTTTTTTAAAACGGTAAACATTGTTTAGGCATAAACACAGAAAGACAGACAATAGAAGGTAATAAATTAATATCGATTGCCATTATCTATTCATTTATGTTTTCCCTGAGATCTTTACATAAAATTCAAGATTGTAAACTCTAAATAGATGCCTACGCAGTAGGTAAATGGGGTGAAAAATGAGAAGTATACGGGAGTAGTGACCTCAGGCAGAAAAATTAACCCTGATAGCTTGGATGGTGACAGCTTAAATTTATGAGTGGTAAGAAGTGTCAGGAAGACTTGAGTATAGTGACTTGGGGCACTGATCTTTCTGGGCATCATCTCTGTAGGGGTGTCAGATATGAGGTAGATTTGAAGAACAAAAACAAAAAGGTATATTCCTAGATATTTTGTCACATTTCAAATGTTTACTGTTAAAGTTTGGCTTTGTTCTCAAAAGATCCACCAGTGTTAATTTGATAGCAGCCAGGCGCAGTGGCTCATTCCTGTAATCCCAGCACTTTAGAAGGCCAAGGCGGGCAGATCACTTGAAGCCAGGAGTTTGAGACCAACCTGCCCAACGTGGAAAAACCCTTCTCTACTGAAAATACAAAAATTAGCCAGACATGGTGGCAAAAGCCTGTAGTCTCAGCTACTTGGGAGGCAGAGGCAGGAGAATCACTCAAACCGAAGAGGTGAAGATTGCAGAGAGCCAAGATCATGCCACGGCACTCCAGCCTGGGTGACAGAGAGTGACCCTGTCTCAAAATAATAATTAATCCTAATAATATTAATAACAAACAGTAGTATTATGGTTAAAGCCAGGGCCAGCTTTGTGGCCATCCAGTCCACACTGGTTCCTGTGCTTAGAAAGATACCACATCTGGTTTAGTGCTGTGCTGTTGCCATCTTGGAATTTCTAGAAATTTTTAAACAAGGAGTCTCACATTTTCATTTTCCACTGGACCCTGCAAATTATGTCACAAATCCTGGTTAGAGTGGCTTATATACAAAGTTTGTAGAGAGTAGATTTAGTGGACTTGATGAAGTTTTATAATTCACTCTCCCGAAGGAGACTTGTTAGTCACTGAAGAGTCGCTTCACAGTATTTATTTTTCTTTTTAACTTTGCAACTCTTTTGGGGACAGCTAAGTAAACACAGCCTCTAGCAGTATGGTATTACTTGGGACAATATTAACTTCATAAAAATGACACCCAAAAGCAACATCCAATTTCAAAACGTGATTGTTCTCTAGATCAAGAATTTTGTTTTGAAATATAATTTTCAGATGCAGGTGTGCTTGCTGATAGTTCTAAAATATTGAGCTTAACAAATGGCAAACCTGTCTAAACGTATGGAATTCTTTTGGTGGTCTTAGCCATGCTAACAAATACGTTTTCTGAATACAGTCTTTTTTCCCATTAATAAAGGAATATTTTCAATACGGAAAGGATAGCAAGTCTTGTAGGGTTACTATTTGGTATTTGCAATGTAATAACCAGCTAACAGCAATGGATCAATGACTGCATTTGTGTAGACATCTTCACTAAAGTCACACAGACAGTAGCAGAAAGTCACTTGTCACTGTGCAGCTGATAGTCTTGCATAATGAGGATTGGGATAGCCGATGTTTTGTCACAGTGCCAAAGTTAATCATGGTCTAAGGACATTGAAAAAAAGCTGAGAAGTGAGTGAATTAATCACCATTAAAAACAGATTTAAAAAGTAACCCTGAAGGGGAACTTTTAAGAAAAAATACTATTTGGAATAATCCAAAGTTCTTTCAATATTAAAACAATGAAAGATGCTTCTAGAAGGGACTCCTTTCTCTAAGGCATCAGTATTATAACTGTAGGCAGGAAATCGTTTTCTAGAAATTAAGCTTTTAGGGCAATTCCATCAAATCATGAGTTTTTATTGCTCCAAAGAAATAAACCTTTCATCAGAATTGGATTCTGGATCCAAGTCTCCTTGGCATCCTTCCTTTAGTGTCTTTATCGGAGTTAGCTACAGAACATTAAAGTTCCAGAATATTTAAGTAAGTCTGTCTGTTAGACTTGGAAGGAGGCAGATGATTATTTAAACAGTCACATAGTTGTGGCATGAAAACAAGTTATTAAACCCCTGGTTGAATAACTTCTGAACAAATGCACATGTTAACTTTGAGACCAATGGAATAATGTCACCCTACCTGTTTTTAATATTTGAGAATGAACACAAGCAAGGGGACATATGGGTACCTTCCTCTTACCCCCTGCAAACTGGCTGCCAAGGGACTTGTAATGATGGCAGCTGCTTTGGGACAGTCAGGCACCAATCCTCTACCCAAATAGTTATTTGTTCTTCCACTCCTAACTCTTTGCTTGCCTGACATTTTCTGAGAGATTGCACTATTTTTCTTGCCTTACTTTTCCCCCTCATTTTAAAGAATTTTCTTTCTGAATAAGCTATTTCCTTGAAGTATTCAAAGAAGCAAAATTCCAGGCAGAAGGAAATTTGCATTCTGATGTTGTTTAGAGTTCCAAAGCCTGATGAATGGCTGCCTTCTCTGTAGCTTTTCCAAGTCATTTCAGATCTACAAGTGTTTCGTGGCCTATCCTAAATCTATAAGACTTGAAGTCTTATAGGTTTGACTTGCACCTTAATTTTGACCTCTCTCCATGTAAATAAAACAGAAAACTAATGCCCACATTAGCACAGGATAATCATGGATTGTTGTTTTTGTTCTTTTTTTTTAATGTAATCATATTTAAATTTTCTACTCTTACTTTTGTTAATTGGCTCTTGTGTTTCTAGATATACTCCATAGTTGGTTTCCTTAGAGCTTCAGATAAAAATCTTAGCCTGAATCTTAATAATTATACCTGATGGACCAAGAGATGAGTTCAGTCACATATTGTAAACAATCAAAAACTAACTTATGAACATATGGCAAATGTAATCCTTTGCTAAGAAACAAGACAGCAAGTTGCATTCTTGATTACATAGATGTAATGTGATTATTGTCTTTAGGTATCCTTGAAGTACATCTATAGCTCTTTATCAAGAAGGTCCACTGAAAAACAAACATGCGACTCTGGAAAGATAGATTTGCTTCCAATACTCAGGAAATAGAAAAACTGTGATTAAAGAAAAATGTAGACTTTATTTACATCTTTCATAGTTTCTTAGAATACGTCAAGTAAAATTGAAAATGAATCCAACATAGAAAAGAAGCAAAATTCTTCTGCATACGATTTCAGGAAATACCTAGCTGCGAAGATTCAGCAATTTAATTACAAAACTGGCACAAAGGCACAATCTAGTTGTGGTGAGGAAATGTAATTCTCCTAACATCAGCTAAAAGTCTATTTCTCGAGAAATTGGGACACCTGATAACTGTTTTACTTATCTCACTGAAAATGTATCTCTTAAAAGATTACTGATAATGTCACTCTCTTTTCTTTAGTTCCAAGAAGTTCATGGCAGCCGTCACGCCAGGCAATGAGAGGACATTCCTACTGCTTTCTCTCCCCTGAGCTCTAGTTCAGTTTCTGATGCCCTGAACATCAAGGAAGAGCCAAATATCCTGGACAAAGCTAGTTCAGCTGTGACAGTTCTGGTAGGGAGAGGTGACATAGTAAGGATCCTTGAACTTGGTTTTCAGTAAGTTTAATTAAATATCTTATGGCTGGACATAGTGGCTCAGGCCTGTAATATCAGCACTTTGGGAGGCTGAGGCAGGCAGATAGCTTGAGCTCAGGAGTTCTAGACCAGCCTGGGCAACATGGTGAAACCCCATCTCTACAAAAAAATACAAAAATTAGCTGGGCAGGGTGGTGTATGACGGGGGACCCAGCTACTTGAGGGGCTGAGGTGGGAGGATTACTTGAGCCCAGGAGGCAGAGATTGCAGTGAGCCCAAATCACGCCACTGTACTCCAGCCTGGGTAATAGAGGGAGACACTGTCTCAAAAAATAAGGAAATAAATAAATAAATAAATAAATAAATAAAATTTTACTTCTAGCAGTCATAGGTATTTGCTTCAGGTTATTCTGAAGAACAATGCTATTCTTTTTCTTTAGATTTCCTTCCAGAAAGGAATTCTCCTTAGTTTCTAGTTCAGTCTCTCAAGGTAATAAGGTATGTTTTATTACCTTATTTATTGTTTTCTGTATAATAAGCTTTTCATGAAGACTTAAAGAGAAAGTACAAATTATTGTTGTTTTTCTTTGACGTTTACATCCACTCACTGTTCCTAAGGACAATTCAGTCTCTCCTTCCATACGTAAACCTTTCTATCTGATTAGATCCAGGTTGTTACTGATAGACATAAAATTATTTTATAAAAAGAAATTATGTTCAATGTGAAAATAGTAATCCATTTTAAATTCCCTTCGTTTCTGCAGCCTATTTGTCTAGACAACTCAGAATTGTCTGAATCCCATAAGACAGTTTCTCTGAGTATATTTTTTAATGACAGAAACTTTTAGACATTCTGAATAAAACAAGGGAATTACTGATGTCCCAATGCTCTTTGTAATGAGTGCCTCCAGTTTACCGTCGTGGAGGAAATATCACATTGACTTTCTGGAAAAATGCCTATTATTCATTTAAAATTATTTCCAGACCTCAGATAATACAAAGAGCCAGACTGCCATATAAGACTCCCAAAAATCAGAGTTCGTACGAAGTATCCAGCTTTCCTAATAATTCAAAGGATGCAGGTGATGATAAAGGCAATTCACAAAAATGTCTGCAATCACTGGTGCAGCTCCTCACACCCTGTGCCACATGAGGATGTGGGCTGGTCCAGATTTAATGTCTGAGGTTTCTTAGTGATGCATGTAGGCCATCGTTTCCACAAGGAAGCCATTGTGGTTACGAAACAACTCCCTTTGTTTCCTCCATAATTATATCGTTGACCTAACATTTTTCACTGGGCCATATCCCACAAACCAATAAGTTTCTCATTCAATTGCCATAAGCAACCTAGACAGACTAGATATACCCTGCAAAAAGGATGCCACAGAAAAGAGTCTCATTACCTTTCTGCTAGTAAATACCATCAGGAGGTCTGATTAGTATGTTTACGAGGATTCTTTACTGGGTCATTTCTGTCTCTCTCTCTCTCTTTCTCTCCCTTCTCTTCTTGGACGTCCTCAGAGAAGACATAATGGGTTACTAAATAAGCCGCAAACCCTTTCCTTCTCAAGAACCATTTCTATAGCAAACGTTATTACATTATGACCTTTTAAAAAATGTGTGTGCCCCTCTCCACATGATGATTTATCATTTGTAACACACTCACACTGCACAAACCATCAGAAATCCTTATCTACTATGGTAAAATTTGAGCTTCACTAAGGAAAATAAAATTGAAGAACTTCCAAAAAGTTTTATCTTCATCTTTGTGACTGGTTTCTTTTACTACTCTAGGAATTAAATATGATTTTTCCTTTTAAACATCAGATTTGGGAGGTTGCTTCCTCTTCTACTGTTCTCAGCATTCTTACTCAATGATTAGTCTTCAACATTCTCACATACTCTCAGCCACTTAGAGTAAATGAAGACACATCATTCAAGTGTGAGAATTAATTGAAAACAAAGTATTTAGATTTAGGAAGATTAAACATTTTTATCAGAGTTATACATTACAGTTTAGAACATTAATAAATCATTGTGGCTGAGTTTTACAGCACTTTCTGTTTCATGTCAAGCCATGTAGGCAACTTTTCCTGGCCTTCTGGTCCTTAGAATGACCAAGTCCTTTGAGGCTGAATCTCAAGGCAAATGGAGAAATTTCTTGGTTGACGTCAAACCAGCTGACTTAGGTAGTTCTTGTTCATCAATTCATTAATTCAACAAACTGCTATTAAACCTCGTGCTCTGTGGACAGTATTATCTTAGATGTTCGGAATACTGTAGGAATCAAGGCAATCGTGGTTCTGGTCCTCATGGTTTTGACCTCTTTATAAAGACCTATAGAAGAAATCAAGAAAACAAATTCAACTAAAGTAATTACAAATTGTGATAAGCCAAAGGATCTTTGAACTGAGCTTTTCATAGCAGTTATGTTCTTACGAGGTTATTCAACACAGATAACTAGCAAACAGAAGATTGCATTATGGATTCCAGCTGCTGGCATTATGGTATATGGCTTAGAAGAATTTTCATGAGATTCCTAAAGAATAAAATTAATCATCCAGTACCAGAGAAAATCAACAAACTTCAAGCTGCTTTGAAAATACTAACAGAAGAAGGTTAATACCTTGATAGTAAAGTTATCTGAAATGGCATTAATGACAAATGTCTTGTCTCTTGGAATACACGTTGGAAACTTCCTGAATGCTGCTGAAACTGACGTGAATTTTTTCCTTTGCATAATTTAATCTTTAGATAGTAGATTCCAATCAAGATTTTCTGTTCAAGGTACATCTGTAAGCCTAATCACTTTCCTCTTTCCTGCTTTCCTCTTCCCAACTCCAGCACATGCCTGTGCTTATGAAAATGGTATTCAACTTCTGTTTTTAATAGAATAAGGCTTTAGAGGTTTCCTTCAAAACAGAAAGCCCCAAAGTGCCTGTTTCTGTATATTCCTCCTGTGTATCCTCCTGTGCTTCGACAGTCACCGTTTTAAGTACCTGCCATTAATTCATCCAACCCTTAGGCCCCAACGCTGTAGAAAGCTCAAACTAGGTGGTTGGGGGATTATTGTCACAGATGCTGTACTCAAGGAGGATATAACTTCATGGGGGATATATAAATAATAATAGCACCATAAAGTTTTATCAGGCATTGAGTTATAAGATTGGAGAGGATGGTAATAATTATATATATTCAAAGTAACACCTGAAGATCTTGTTTTTTTTTTTTTTTTTTTTTTTTGAGATGGAGTCTCACTCTGTTGCCCAGGCTGGAGTGCAGTGGCGCCATCTCAGCTCACTGCAAGCTCTGCCTCTGGGTTCACACCATTCTCCTGCCTCAGCCTTCTGAGTAGCTGGGACTACAGGTGCCTGCCACCATGCCCGGCTAATTGCTTTTTGTATTTTTAGTAGAGACGGGGTTTCACCGTGTTAGCCAGGATGGTCTCGATCTCCTGACCTGGTGATCCGCCCACCTCGGCCTCCTAAAGTGCTGAGATTAGAGGCATGAGCCACCGTGCCCAGCCAAAGATCTTTTAATTAATCCACAAAGCACAGAATAGACAGTTCTACTCATAGGCCGGTTAATGATGATCTAATGAATCCATTACAGCCAGATTTTCCTCTGTCATTGGAACAAAGAACAGATTCTTCAGTCAAGCACCAAACAGAGTGGGTGGCTATGTTTATGGGCTATGTTATATGAAAAAAATACATGAATGTTCATGTAAAAGTCAGTCTTAGTATATTAATACAGTATTAGTATATTCATATACCCACTCCATGAGAGAAATAGGGAGCTATGATGAAGGCAAAAGTAAACTTAGAATTTCCATCTCAGTTTCACTAATATTTGGAGCGTGTATACTCACTGAGTAGATGATGAATACATTTATTTTTCTCTAATATGTTTCTCTCTCTCTCTCTCTCTCTCTCTCACACACACAAACACACACGCACGTGCACACGCGCGCGCGCGCGCGCACACACACACACACACACACACACACACCCCATTCTGGTCAACAGAAACAACATAAGCAAATCTTCAGAAAGCATAAATTAAGTGACAGCAATGGAGCAAGGAATATATGCAATTAGTAATGGAAAATAGTAACAAAGTATGCTGAAAATTCACATAGAAGACCATGAATATTAAGCAAAATTTGGACTATATTCATTAATTTATGTAAAGCCACTGAAGATTTTTGAAACAGATAGTGACATTATGATTTTGCTGAAAGGCAAACAGGATGAGTTCAGTTGTAAGCCTACTGAATATGAGCTGCTGCAGAGGCATTTAGATGCACTCATATCTAGCTACTGGGAAGTCCTAACTAGAGATGAAGACTGATGAGCCATTTCCAGAGACATTTTTTTTTTTCTGTGTCTTCAGTGCCTAGAACAGTTCCAGGCAATGTATATGCTCAATCATTAACCACTGAATTAATTGTATTTATGATATTAAGAATATGATGCACACATAGCTATTTAAACACTGACTGGAAGAATAGAAGGATGTATAAGTGGGAGGGAGGGAGGGAGGGAGGAAGGAAGGAAAGAAGGAAGGAAGGAAGGGAGGGAGGGAGGGAGGGAGGGAAAGAATGGAGGAAGGGACGAAGGAAGTTTGCCTCTTGAATTTTGCTAGTCTGTGAATGTTTCTACTAAATATCTATTGTGTTGTTCGACAGTTATTTGTAAACATGAGGTCAGATTCTGAGCAACTTTAGGCATCTCAAATGTTTGTTGTATGTGCAATCAAGAGTAAAGATCCAGCTGGGCGCGGTGGCTCATGCCTGTAATCCTAGTACTTTGGGAGACGGGGGTTGCAGTGAGCTGAGATCACACCATTGCACTCCAGCCTGGGCAATAAGAGCAAAACCTCCATCTCAAATAAATAAATAAAGAGTAAAGATCCATGAGCAGCCAATGCTTGTGGCTGTGATTGAATCACTTTAGTTATGAGAAGCAGGCTGTTTGGTGGTGAAAGCTGTGGTGCTGGGAGAGGGAGAATACGATACTTTGCTCATTTTTCTTTCTTTTTTTTGGAGACGAAAGTGGCAGTAGGAATTAGAAGAGCATCTTAGCAGGGCATGCCTTCTGACAGTGGCAAAGAAGAGAAGCAGCTAAAAGAAAACTAAAGGTAGAACAGCTCTCCTCTCTGGGGAGGCAAAGAGCCATTAAAAGTGTCAGTGGCTTCTAAGGGTAGCACCGTGTTTGTGTTTCTCTTTAGACTTATCACATATGGCAAGTTCTACGAACTGGAAAGGGGGTCAGAAAGGCATTGACTATAAGGGCAAGCCAAGCCCTTCTTGCTTCAGTAGTTTCCTGGGGCATGACTGTTTTGAGACAGCTAAACACTTCACTCTTCACTCTCACTACCCAACACAGAGCAGCAGTGTGGGGAGCTAAGTCAAGTTCAGAAAAAATATCCTTGCTTGCTGGACTGAGAGCACAAGCCTCCAAACAGAGTTCAGAGGATGTTAGCAAGTTATCTGTCATCCCTGCCTTCTAACCTGCAGCTCATCTTGCTGATAAGGTCCACACCATTCCAGTTCCTGGGATCAGTCCAGTGCTGAGTCAAAATTGAAGGAGCTCATATTTGCTCTTGGTTGCACCCTGACACTGTAATTTCTGGGTTCCAGTCTTTTTTCTGTGACCTTACCTTATACTTTAACTTTGCTGTGTCCGTAGCTTTTTCCCTTGTTCTCAAATGTCTATCTCACTTATTCCAACCCTGTTTACTATGGGTTATTTTCTTAGATACTTGGTATCTTGCCCTGCACCATAGCTCACAGGTGGTTCTGGACACCTGCCATCTCAGCCACCAGAGCCCAGCCTCTACTGTGTAGAGTCCCTCCATCTAGGAGGATCAACTGCTCCTCAGTGGCCCTTTTATTTAGCCATTCTATTACTCCAACTGAAACTCTCCTGCTCAGCTATACCTCATGTCCAATTTTGCTTCCACTCTTATAGCTAAAAGCACGCTCCAAATACCTAATTTCACTCTTGAGGCATTTTAATCGTCCCTGATTTTATCTTCTCTGTTATCACCTGGATTCCCAGATTGACATGGAGAAAGCTATGATATGACTCCCTCCTATTTCCTAGTGGAAGGCAAAGGGTGCCTGAATCACAAAGTTATGTTAACCTTAAAATTGAGCATAGAAATGTCTACATAAATTCAAAAGGTTGAATGTAGGAAAAAATTTGATTGGTCAATATAATCTTGGTTTATCTCTGTAATATACCATTAAAACTCACTGAGAAAGATCAGTCATTAAACAAATTGTAAATTCTGGAAAAGAAGTCTGCTGAGTTCTGCTGAAATAGCCTATGAGTAAATCACAACACCTAGAAGATGTTTTATGACTAAGTTAATTTAAAAAAAAAAAATCAGAGGTCATCATATCTCTGCTTGGTGCTAACTAAAACCCAAAAGTTTTGGTCAGAACAAATGTAGTTCACAAACACTAAGGTTTTGGTTGTTCAAAATAAATCGCAACACCAGAAACTTAGAAATAATAAATATAAACATAGGGTCCTCTTTTGTGGCTTTTCTCAACAACTTATTTCTAGTAACTTCATAATGCTGCTGAAGCTGGTCAAATTTAATTATGCTTGTGCAGTCTACTCATTTGTACACTGGTGAGTCAAACACTCTGGTTTTAAACAGAATAAGAATAGTTTTCTAAAATATGCAGTCAGTCATGTCAAACCTCTGGCTAAAGTACTGTTATTTTGGTGCACATACTCTGAGTTTCCATGAAATAAAACATTCGACAGCTGTGATATTTTATCATACTCAGCAGTTCAAAAGTGCCATTCATTTCTGCAGAGCTTGCAGAGCATAAACTCCATGAGAGAGCGGAGAGAGCGCTTCAAGGTATATTCCCTCTGTACCCCTACCAGGTACACGGTGCCCATCTAGAAGATATTCAATAATCACATGGTGAATAAATACATGGAAATAAAGTTTCATATTAATTAATCATTAGACAAGACAATGTTTTCTGGCTGCTTTGTCCATTTTTAAATCTACTATGAGGAATTTAAAGGTAACAATTAAGATGAAACCCAGGAAAGCACTCAGCGTCGTGAGTCAGCAGGGGAATGTTTTTGAAAACCACGATGATATACCATGATGCATCCCAGAATGCCTAAAATTAAACCTAGCAACAGCAGCAAGTGCTGGCCAGGGTGAGAAACAGGAATTTCTACATCGCCGTTTGGGATGTAAACTGTTATGAACACTTTGAAAAACCATTTATGATTGGGTATAAAGTGAAACATGTGGTTATCATTATGATCCATCTATTTTATTTTCAGGATTTACCCAAAAGAAATGAAGACATATAGCCACATCAGAACTTGCTTAATTTAAAATATCTCCTAATTAGAACAAATTCAATAGTTTATTCTAAATCAACATGGAAATGAATAAACAAAGGTTGATATACTCATACAATGGAATACTACCCAGCCAAACAAGGCAGGAAAGAACAAACTGCTGACTTAGGGTACAATATGGATGAATCTCTACAACAACATGAATGAAAGAAGCAAACTCAATAGAGTTGACACTACAATTTTATTTCTATAAAATTCTAGAACAAGGGAGCCTCATCTTTAGTGATGGAAATGAGATCAGTGGTAAGCTGGGGCCAGGGGTAGACAGAATTGACCACAAAGAGGCACAGGAACTTTTTGGGGTTGATGGCAATATTAAATGTCTTGATTGAGGAGGTGACACAGATGTATGCATTTATCAAAACTAACTGAACTGTGCTATTTAAATGAGTACATCTTATGGTATGTAAATTACACGTCAATAAAGCTGATTATACACTAAGAAAAATTTGGAAAGTTGGTACCTGTTTTTATAATTACAGACTCTCAAAAATATTCTATTATGAATAATACTTTTAGCCTATGGAATCAATTCTTCATAAAAACTCATTACAAAATTGTTTGATATTCCTTGTGAAATCATTCCTTTGGACCTATTGGGTAATAACGGTGTAGTTGAAGTAGAAGAAAGGTTATACATTAACAAGATGTGTCCAGGTTGATCTGTATCATGATGTATAATCCTCCTCTGGTATCCGTGAGGGAGCGGGAGAGAAGGGGGTAGATACTGAGTCTCACTCATTTATTGACATCATTGGAGCTTTCTGGATTATTTAGTGTGCCTATGATCAGTCTTAATCCTAGTCTTAATCCTGAACTTTCAAGAACTTGAACCAATAAATTCTATTTTTGCTTAAGCTCATTTGTATTAGGTCTCTGTTCATTAGTTCTGTTGTACAAAATTTCAAAGGAATGGAAAATTTAACGCATGAAACTCTACACAGAGTTTGGTAGATATTTTCCCCCCAAATCCTGTATCCTGTTCTTTCTCCTGTATCTCTCATCTGTTCTAGGTAATCAACTAATAGTTTGTTATGAATAAGAATTAAATGTTTCTACTTTTTATTGAAAGATTTCAGATTAGTGAAAATGTGACAAAATTTTTTTTATTTTTATTTTTTTGAGACGGAGTCTCACTCTGTCGCCCGGGCTGGAGTGTAGTGGCCGGATGTCAGCTCACTGCAAGCTCCGCCTCCCAGGTTTAGGCCATTCTCCTGCCTCAGCCTCCCGAGTAGCTGGGACTACAGGCGCCCACCACCTCGCCCGGCTAGTTTTTTGTATTTTTTAGTAGAGACGAGGTTTCACCGTGTTACCCAGGATGGTCTCGATCTCCTGACCTCGTGATCCGCCCGTCTTGGCCTCCCAAAGGACAAAAAATTTTTAAATAAGCATAGATGTTCCTTCTCTGAAAAAAGTACTGACAATTTATCTGTTGCTAAATCATCAATATATTGTACCAGACACCGTTATTTACTCCCTATTGAGTTGTTGAAGTTTAACTAAATTAACTATACTTAATCCATTCCTACCCTAAACATTTATTCGAAATCATTACTACATTTTAAAACAGTTGTTTGATATAGAAGTATTGTCTCCATATAGAATAAAAGATACCTTTAAACTGTTTACATTTGTAAAGTATAATATGTAAACAGAATTTTGAACAAATTAAAATATTTTTACTGCATTACCAAAAAAAAAAAAAAAAAAAAAAAACTTCAAACTTACAATTTGAGCTAAATAAGCCTTCTTTATTTTGGTGTATTACTGACAGCTCTGAACTGACTCCAGGAAAATTAGAAAGAAATTTCCATAATACATATCATTTCCTAAGGTACAAATTTTGAAGTAAATGATGGATGCCACAAATGTAAGTTGGTCACTTACTTCTTTTTTCTCTTGTCCATTATCTTCAGATGTGTAATCATTTGCAAATATATTTACTTTCAAGAAAAGCCCTTTTCATTTTACTGCTTATTATTACTGCCACTAAATAATATTATTGTTTATAGGGCTGTGTTCTGTGCTGTAAACGCATTATTATACCTAATTTTCCAAACACACATGTAAGACAGATGGAGGAGATTGGGAGTACTGAAGGAATGAAAGGTGACGCTGAATCCTTAGTGTCTGCAGTATTCAGACAGGTGAAGTAAGAGGTGAAGTGTCTTCATACGAGAAAGAATTGGTGTACTTTTCAGAGGAACAAAGGCTTTCTTACAGGAAAAATAAGCCACAGTTATAATTGCATCATTTGTCAAGAGATTTCTAAAGAAACTTTCAAGGTAGGAAATGAGAGAAAGAGAAAGAAAGGAGATTATGTGTTTTTCTATGGGAGCCTGTAAATTGAACTGAAATGAACAATCCATAAACAGAATGGAATATCTAGGGTCTGGATCCTAGTTCCAGGCAGCTTATCACCTGCTCTCAGGCAGCAGAAGAACCTAAACTATTCCAGTGAGGAAACAATGCTTTCACTCTTGACAGTCTTCCCTAAACAGTAGCAAAAACTTCCTTGAAGAACTTTACCATGGTATCCTCAAAGTTTTGGAATCAAATGGTTTTTATGTAATGTCTCATCTGAAAAGGTCGAAGACCACAGAAAAATTTGAGTGCAGAAACATGTTTCCAATGTTACTCATCAGAAAACATATCTATAGAGGCGAAAGGGGTTATGTTCTGCTGCTCTGCAAAACTCAGAGAAACTGAGTGGGAAGGCAAAGAGTTCAGATCCTAAAATGGAAATTAGTAAATTGGGAGGAAGTGTATGACTGAACAATTCGTATTAAAATGTATCGTGAAGCCAAACTTTTTAATAGTAATCTATTCATGTCCTATATGTAAACTCTTTACTATATTAGTGCTTAGAGCATAATTTGAGCTTAATGCATATAGATTGATTGAGTGAAAAGATAAATGGGAAAAATAGAATACTTTTTAATTTTCTCTTTCTGAACTTTTGTCATTAAAATGTGTATTTATTTCTTATCTTCCCACTGTCTTTAAAATAGCATTTCTGTAAAGTTGATTAATTTGAGGCCACTTGTAAGAGGACAAAATAAGCAATTGATGACTGATGTGCTTATTAATGGCCTCGAGTGTCACAGAAAACAACTGAGGCTTGAGGCAACTCATCTTTAATGGCATTAATGATACCTTTCGAAGGTGTGATTGCTACTATAAACTAGAGTCAGTTGTTTATTTCAGTTTATTCTTCAGGATGAGCTACAAAAACATTATGAACCAAAAACAATACTTTAGAAAGGCAGATACTTTTAAAATTAGCAAACAGTTTTTGCTAAATTATAATATAGGCCATTACTGAAAAACATAGATGTAGAATTCCACTTCAGAGAAGATACTTTATTTTCCTTTTCCTTCTCGTTTCACAGGAGAAATAAGAGATTTTCGAATCATTTTAAAAAATCAAAATTCAGTTATTCACAGAAGAAAAACAACATGTTAATCTTTCTTAAACTTCTTAAATGAGTACTTTTGGAAATGAAAATGAAATTAGCAAAATATTAGCAAAAATGTAATTAGCACATGTGGTGAAAGATTTTATATGATTCAGTTAGTAGATTTGGTCAATTTATGCTAATTGGCAAATAATGCAATGGAATCAAATTATGCATCATGAGAAGAAAGAGGAATAAACATTCCAATAACATTTTTCAAGTACACTTTCCAGAAGGTCATTTTTGAAGAATTCGCCCTTCTGAACAGCATATACTATATTCGCTGTGAGCTGAGAGTGTCAGAATTATCTGGCACTTAAACACCAACAAGGTGTCTGGAATAACTTTCTCATAAGAACACAATGTAAATATCATTTTTCTTCCATTTGATTATTTTGAATAACATGCATACTTCATGTGAACTATAGTTAAGTGTTTGATTTTCCAAAGAAAAAGCCAATATTTGAAAAGGTGTTATTCACAAGGGAGCCAAAATAGAAACGGTAAAATTTTGATGGGATAAGCGGTAGGGAGGGATGTTCTTTGCTATTGAAGGAAGAGCAGAGAGACTATGCTTGCATTTAAAGGCAAAGTGTACAGTAATTATAACTATTCATATTTCTAGGTGAATAAGCTGTGGATTACTAATATATTTTGCTCCATAAGATATCTATAAAGACCATTGACTGGCTTGTATTAACATTTTTGTTTGCATAATCTGACTTTGGCAAGATATGTATAAGAAATGTTTAGCTATAAAACAATAGACTAACACTGGGAGAGTATGTGTGATGGAGTCCTCTGGGTTACAAGGCATGCTGTGGCATAGTGTCCTCAGCCACAAATCAGAGATGATGATCATAACCAATTTCTAGGAGTGTTGAGATTAAATGAGCTAGTACACGTAAATCACTTTGTATAGACTCAGGAAATGTTAGCTCTTAATATTTTGACTCTATTGACTGTTTTGTTTATTTTTCCTTAAAAAAGAGGAGATCATTAAGATTTGTTCATTTTCCTTATGTGTGTGTGTGAGACACTATATACACTCGTCCTTTTGAGCAAGAGTCTAATTCTCATCTAGGTCAAGGTGTAATTCGTAGTTCAATTCCTTATTTGTAGCCATTGAATGTGGCTCTGCCACACCAAGATGAACGTCTTGCTGTCTCCAATATGTGCTTGGGTTACAGGCTGATTACACATGATCTATGACAATCTACAATCTATAGTCTACACTACTACAGTGTTGTTTTTTGAAAATTATTTCCTTGCCTAAAAGTTCTATTTCAAAGTTGCAATACTGCACCATAGGTTTCCCTCTACTGTCTGTCTAACAGGATGAGAAAAAACAAAAGAGGAAGGAGTGGGTAAATGGATAAGATAAACAAGGATTTCTAGTTTCCAGAGACACTAAGAATGTCATTATAGAATTAAAATATGCACTCATGGTGATAAAGAGTAGAATGGAACTGTTTGTATATTTGCTTTGTGGCTTTCTATATTTTCCAAATTTTTTGATTTACTATTTCAGAATAGACTTAGAAAGATAATAAAAGTAGCAAAGAGAAAATGAGATTTTTTAAAAATATCTTCACGATCGTATAAAAATATCAAGTAATTCTGCATAATCTAATGGATGTGTTAGTTCTCTAGGGGAAAAAGTATAAAACTTAATGAGAGATATAAAAGATCGAAATAAATAGAGAGATGAAGTGTGATCATGAATTGGAAGACTGAATATTTTAATGATGTTACTCTTCCAAAATTGATCTGTAGAGTAAATGAAATAGCAATCTAAATTCCAACAGGCGTTTCTTTGGTGAAAATAAATAAGCTGGTTCTAAACTGTAGATGGAAAAGCCTAGGGCCAAGACTGGCCAAAACATTCTGAAAGAAGAACATGGAAGAAATTTTTCTACCATACATAAAGTCTTATTGTAAAGAAAGAATCATGATGAAAGTGTAATTTGGCATAAGAATAAACACATTAATGGAATAGAATAGAGGACTCAAAAATTGATATATGTATTTATAAATGCTAGGTTTATAGCCAAGGTAGTGACATAGTTACAGTAAAAAACAACTATGTCTTAATAAATTAGGCTGAGATTAATCAGTGTACATAGGAAAAAATGAAATTGGCCTGTTGCATCACACCATATACAAAAAGCAATTCCTGGTTGATAACAGATTGATGTGAAAAGTGAAACTATAAAGTTTTTAGAAGATAATATAGGAAAAATCTTAATAACCTCAGGTTAAAACATACTTTTATACACAAAGAAGAACACATCATAAGGAAAAGAACTTAAGAACTTCTGTGCATGAAAAGATGCTATAAATAAAGTGGAGAGGAAAGTCATAGAATTAAAGATATTAGCAACATATAACTCTGACAAAGAACTCTCATCCCTAAGGGGGCTAAATGAACCTTTGTGGTTGATTCGGGGGTGACATTTCTAAGGCAGGGAGGCTATAGCTGCAAGAACAAAGTGCCTTTCTATTTTGTTAGGCCAGTGGATTTGCTTTGTTTCTTGTTGGCCTTCCACACAGAGGCCACAGGAGCATTGTACATAGTTGAAATTTCGTTCACATTCTGACATTATGTAGGGTTTCATTTCTCCTTTGCAGTGCTGTGGTTTTCATTTTTTCTTTGTGTCTTCATGTATGTTTTAGGCAGGATTTGAAGTTGTCTGGCTAAAATTTCCAGTCAGATGCTGTTTTAACCCTTTTTTTTTCTGTTTCTAAAATCTTTTTGTAATCTTTACTGTAGAATTCTTAATGTTGACATAAATTTATGAATTTGATATATTTTGTGTTTTCCTGTATTCTCTGAAAATTATATCACAATATTTTTCTGTATTGAAATATAGTCCTATATAATATTTCTAATTGAATAATTACAATTTCTTTGTTCAGGTTGTAAGCTAACTAATTTACCATTCCCTTATCCTGGGGCATTTTAGATTCCCTTTTTCATAGAAACAAAAAAATTTCAGTGACAGACTTCTTGAATAAAACTTACATGCTATAAAATTATATTTTAGATAAGTTCTCTGGAGTAAGATAACTAGGTCAATGTGTATAAGTAACTGTATGCTTTTAAAATATATTGTAATTGGCCAGGCATGGTGGCTCACACCTGTAATCCTAACACTTTGGGAGGCCAAGGTGGGTGGATCACAAGGTCAGGAATTCAAGACAAGCCTGGCCAACATAGTGAAACCATGTCTCTACTAAAAATACAAAAATTAGCTGGGCATGGTGGTGCATGCCTGTAATCCCAGCTACTAGGGAGGCTGAGGAAGGAGAATCACTTGAACCTGGGAGTTGGAGGTTGCAGTGAGCTGAGATCATGCCACTGCACTCCAGCTTGGGAAACAGAGTAACACTTCGTCTCAAAAAAAAGAAAAAAAATAAATATATATATATTTTATATATATATATATATATGTTGAGGGAGAGAGAGAGAAACATATTTATTGCTACCAACAACACATGAATGTACTAATGATCTTGAAATTTTGGAATCAGAAAAGAAGTATGACCTCTTGATTAGCAATGAGATTTAATAATATAGGACTCTGACCTATATGTCTCAAACTAGACATGATTTTTCTTTTCTCAAAGAAAAACAAAACAAAACACAAAAGAGGTGATATTTTTTCTTTTGCCTTCTGTTTCTCAACTCACAGAGTTGCACAGCTGCACAGTTCAAGTACATGCATTGACTTCTACTTTAATTTATTATACTTGATTCAGTAAGTGAGTCTGTAACCTTTACTTTCAAACATCTCTGTCACCTTCCTCTCCAATGAACAGAGACAGGCAGCAGTAACCTAACTGGACTCTAGCCTTTCAATGAATCCTTCTTCTAGCCTCAGACTACTTCACGTTGCCTTTAGAGGCATCTCCCACATACAGTCATACCCAGGTCATTCCACAACCTAAAAACTCCAACGGCTCTCACACAAAATAGAGCTAGTCCTTAGCATGTCAGAACTTCCACACTTGATTCAGCCACCTCATCAGAGTCATATCCACACCCTCTTTGACCTGTGATCACACAAGTGAATTAGCCATTCCCCTAAAATGACTTAATTACAAGCCACATCCTATCACTTATGAGACTGTATACAGTCTCTACCAGATTTTCATCCTTTCTTTGAGAAAGTTATATCTTAATCACATATGAATACCCTCACCTTCACCACTACCCCATGCCTAGCTGAAGACCTAGCATATATAGGAGCTTTTTACCTGTAACTAGAGAAGTGAATTGAACTCAGCTGGGTTAACGGGTGAACAATCCTTACTCAAAAGATATTGAATGTTCAGTTTTTTTTAATGGAAGTAATTTATGCTGGTGCAGAGGTCTATTTACGACAGGAGCCCATCTGAGATTTTGTAGGAACACTTAGTAAAGGATAGAAGTCATGTTCATTACAGAAACTGATAACACAAGCTAGTCAGTTATAACTGGGAGCGGTGGCTTACACCTGTAGCCCTAGCACTTTGGTAGGCCAAGGTGGTCACCTGAGGTGAGAAGTTTGAGACCAACCCAACCAACATGGTGAAATCCTGTCTCTAGTTAAAAAAAAAAAAAAAAAAACACCTTGAAATTAAAGATAAATTTGCTAGAACTAGTCATCAACATATAGTCCAAAACAACAACTAATTCTGCTCTCTCAATTTTCAAACTATAAGGAAATTGGAATACCTTCTAGAAGCTTCCAATCCCACACAAATTCAAGCCCTAATCTCTTACCTGGACTATAGCAGTAGCCTCTTAACTGATCCCCTTCCTTCTTTGTGCTCTCCAAAATATTTTCAATGCCCCAGAGTGATCCTGTTAAAACATTAGCCAGATCTTGCCCCACTCTCTTCCAGTCTAAACTTTCTAATAGCTTCCCATTACACTCAGAGTAATAAAGAAAATCTTTTTTTAAATAATCAACCAGAACCTAAATGACTTGATTCTCACTACCTCTTGAACTTCATCTCCTACTATCTTAACTTTCATTTACTGTGTTCCAATCATATTGACCTCTTTGCTGTTCCCTAAACAATCACCTACTTGCCTACCTCAGCCTCTTTGATTCTTGTTGTTTTCTCTGCTCGGTATGTTCTCCTCTCAGATATACACACAACCACTTCCTTACTTCCTTTGCCATCTAAAATTTCAACTCCCCCTGCCACAGTAGTTAATAATGCCCTTTTCTGCTTTATTTTGGTCTCTTTGCACTTAATGATATCTGGCAGGGTATAGATTTTACTTTTATGCATTGTCTGCCTCACCAATGGAGAGTAAGCTCCATGTGGAAATGAATTTTTGTTATTTTTGTTTATTAATGATTTCCCAAAACCTAGGACAGTACCTAAGGAATAGCAGGCACTTGATTATGAAGTCAATAATGAGCAAATAAGAAATTCCATGGAGAAGAATTTGCTTTTTGGTTCACTACATGACATAGAATGAGACAGATATGACAACATGGTTTAAAATTGTTAAAAACTGAGAGGATTAAAGCAATAGAATTTCTTAATGGAAACTGTTATGGACTGAATGTTTGTCCCACCCCACCTCCAGATTCATACATTAAAGCCCAGCACTGTATTTGGAGATAAGGCCTTTATGGAGGTAATTAAAGTTAAATGAGGTCATAAGGGTAGGGACCTGATCTGCTAGGATTAGTCCTCATAAGAAGAAACGCCAGAGAGCTCACTGGCTCCCTGTCATGTGAGGACACAGCAAGAAGGCAGCCGTCTGCACATCAGGGAGAGAGCCCTCACCAGGAACCAAATTGGATGGCACCTTGATGTTGGACTTTCCAGTCTCCAGAACTAGAAGAAATAAACACCCAGGTTGTGGTATCTTGTTATGGAACCCGAAGCGGACTAAGATAGAAATGTACCTTAAAAATCATCTAATCTAAGTCTCTTACTTAAAATATAAGAAAACTGAAGCCAGAGAAGTTAAAGGCCACAAAGTCAGTTTCTAAAGGCCACAAAGTCAGTATATACCAGAATTAAACCCATTAGCCCTGTGGCAGTTCAGTGCTTTCTCTACTTACTATGCTAACTCTTATACCACCCTATGCAGTATATGATTAACATAAAGCAGACATTCTTAAACCTTATTCTCAAGGAACTCTGTTCTTCCAAAGGCGATAGCAGGCATTTTGCTATTAAAAGTTAAGGGTGATAGTCTTTTCACAGTATCTTATGGGGGTATTTAATTGATTTTTTCACTACAATTTTGTGTTTTTTCTCCAATAAAATTTTCTTTTCCTATAAACAAATAAGAAAAAATATATATATAATATATACATATATATTTTATATATATATATATATATATATATATATATATATATATATATATATAAACTGAAGAAATTCTGAACCATAATTCTCTAAAAGTAATTCTGTCCTTTGGAGATGTAGTAGGATGGATACATTAAATATGGGTAAATTTCCTTCTGGTACAATTGATCCTATTTCAAATGATAGAATTAATGCTAGTCAGAATTTTATTGTATTCCAAAAAATAGTCCCATGACTTTTCAGAGCCCTGCTTCCTGGACACGTTTGAAAGGCACTGATGTAACAGCATGACACAGCTGCTCAAAAGCTATTACGAGCCAAGGCTAAATCAATAGAAGATAAGTGTGCAAATCACAGAGATCTCAGTCCCTCTGGACTTGGCACCATTAGAACATGTGCATGTTATTATATCTATCTGTTGTCTATTCCTGGATCCTATCTTTAAGGTGTTATTGACTGGCATTCATGGGTAATGTTAAAGGAATAGGGAATAGTGTGGGAAGTGACGACTTAGGGGAATAAGAAGCTGTTTTCAGAACTTCAAAGGGCTGAAACAATGAGGGAATGGATTTGTTTTGTATTGTTTCATGTGCAAAATCAAGCTCTTTGCACAAACACTGCAGAGAAGTAGTTCTTTACTCAATATAAGAACAATTAGGGTTGTTATCCCTGGAACTGTTCCCTAGTAAAAGTATTAAAACGTGTTGAAAAGTACTAGAAATGTACCAGCCAGCCATCCAGAATATACAGCAGAAATCCTGTTTAGGAAGTGATTGAAAACAGTTGATCTCAAAAGGCTATTACAACACAAATGCTCTGCCCTTGTATGAATACAAAGAACTGGATTATTTATTGTAATGAATATGTTACAAGCAAGTGCAATGGCTGGGGGTTTTTTTTGTTTGTTTTTTTTTTTTCATGCCTTGTAAAGGGGAAGTGGGTAAAGGCAGAAAAGCCCTGGATGACTGAAATGAATGTAAAAGGAAAAAGAAAAAAAAGGAATGTAGAGGAAAAAGGAAAAGAAACTCTAAATATACAATTTGTTTAGTCTTGGCCTGTTTTTCAACGAGAAACTCTGCACTGAGATAAATTCTATTCCTGGTGGCTGCCCATGCACACACGTGGATTAATGCCTTGGCTGTCTTAAAGCGTCAGCTACAGTCTCTGAGACCCTCAATTTTTACTTAACGGCTGAGATATTCAAGAATGCTATATAAAAGGAGAAAGAAAACCATTAGAAGAAAGATTTTCAAGGATATTTCAAATCATTGCTTACTTAAATAAATATTACTACCTTACATTAAAGACATAATAAGATACTAAAAGCTTGAATTTTTTTTTTTTTTTGATTCTAAGAGTAGGTAGAACATACTTATCCTTAAATAACACCTTTTCCTTTTAATAACATCATCTAAACAATGGGATTTTTACCTTTTTTTTCTCAATGGTTTCTTCTTTACTCATCTTTGTTTCTTTCTTTAATGAGTCCTTCCTAATATTTTATTTTTCACACTTTTATCTGTTTTCTCTTTGTATTAATGCTTATAGTATTCATTTTTATTTTTGTAGTGTATTTTATTCTTTTTCTCCTTTGAAAAGTCATACTTTGAGTAAAGTACATGTCTCAACAAAAGACATGAATTTTTTGCATTTTATATTTGATTCCTTAATTTTTAAATTTTTAGGTTAAGAATAATTCTGTACTATCCATAAATATTGCTCTATGATGGCTATACTTAAGTTGTTGGTATATGTTATAATATAGCATTTCAACCCTGAATACAGATTTCTGTTCTGTACTCTCTGGAATTTATGGAAGAGAGGAAGACAGAAATTAACCTTCTTCAAGTATAAAAATTATCACATTTGGGACACATAAATCCCCATGTATCTCTTTAAGGACAGCATATTATTTTTAAAATTGAAATATAAATGTCTAAAGTAGAGAAAAAATAAGATCATCTTGTCCTTATATGGAAATTAACGATGGTTGTTTACAGAGTAATTTAGAATGGCAAATGTCTGAAGGTTTGCTGTAAATTCCCTGAGATCTTATATGATGTCCACACCCACTCAGACACACAAAAATGTCATCTCTACAGAACGTTCCTGAAGAAAGCAATCCTGGGAGCCCGCTTTCCCTGTTCAGGCCCCTACTTGGGTCAACCCTATAGGGCAGCAGCTTCCCTTCCCTCTCCCACTGACTTCAGTGAATTCCATTGTTTTTTCAAGACCTTTCTAAGTGGCAGGAATAAAACTGATAATCTCTATCAAGACATTAATGATTAATAGTGGCCCCATATATTTTCCCTTATATTTAGTGTTTGTATTATTAGAGCTTTTTATGCCCTAGCTGAAAGTGGTGGTAGGAATTTTTGGCCCACATCACACACATATCTGCAAATAACCAGTCTTTTCCTCATAACTATAATTATGCATTGGCATTTTATTTACTTCCTGCAATTTCTCTAAGTGCATCATTTTGTTCTATATACAGTATTTTAAATAATACATCTTTAGCCTGATGTAGTTTTGAAATATTTGCGGATGCTAATGCTATCTCTGTCACAGAGCTTTTTTATACACACACATCTTTTTCCTCCTGCCTTAATCCCCTTGGTTTATTTTTCCCTTGTCCCAGTTTACTCTCTCATGGAAGTTTTTACCATTTGATGAGATGAGATATTTTTAAGGAATTTGCAGATAATAGGAGCTTCCAGAATATCTTCATCCGAGTCATGCTTCAGCATAAAGTTCCCATACTGTCCCAAAACTCATCTACATATTTAATTTTCAATTTTCTTATAGCCTTTTGATTACAGTGCCACTGAAAATATGTCATATTTATTGCTTTATCCAGTGCTTTCTGAACATAGACAGTGATACTATAACATTTTTCTAATACTTTGGAATAAAAATAAGATAGATTATTTGTTAAATAAATACATAAATACTAAAACACAAGTTACTTTCTTGTCATCATACTATAGTCTTCATATGCTTTACGTGGAGTATGATTTAGGGTAAATCCCATTAAAGTTGAGGAACATATAAAATGTTCAGGAATCACATTCCAGAATAATCATTTAATGTTTATGCCATGCTAAAAGAGTTGGGACTATTATCTGTGGAAATAAAATTTGGAGAAAAGAAGTGGTAAAATTAGCCCCACTGATTGATAAGCCAGAGGTAGCGCTTTTAGTTCCATTTAGGCCACGGCAACATCAGTAATACCTTGGTCCCTGAACCAGAAAATTAAGCTAAGCTTCGATTTGCAGATGTTCCGGAAAGAAATAAATTTTGTATTTGTATTTGTATTGTATTTTTACAATAAAATACAATAAAACCCAACAGGGTTTCACCATGTTGGCCAGGCTGGTCTCGAACTCCTGACCTTGTGATCTGCCTGCCTTGGCCTCCCAAAGTGCTGGGATTACAGGCGTGAGCCACCGCGCCCGGCCTGGAAAGAAAGAAATTTTATGAAATCAAAGGAGCTGCTATATCTTTTTCTTTCATAACAAACATAGGAATTTTCTTCCTAGAGCAAACCCATAGCTGACCTCTTATAATACTCTATGAGTGGAAAGGAGAAAACATTTGTACTTCTACAAATGGGTTTCGCCACCTTTTATAATAAAAACAGAAGATATTTACAAAAATAGCTAAAAATAAGGCTAGCAGGAGAAATACACAAATTACTCTTTTTCTATTCTGAAATTAGCATGCAACCTTTTTTTTTTTTGTAAACAATCCAACCATTTCAAAGAGCATGTACCCTCCAGATAATAGTGAATAAAAAATTCAGTGAAAGAAAGTAAGCTTATAAGCTGCTATAATTTTCAGAACCATTATGCATCCTCTCGCAGCTGGTTTTGTTGGTGCTGCTAAGCGCATTCTCCTGGGCCCATCCACTTAGTATTTATGGGCATCAACTAAGGATTGAAGATGGGAGATGAGAATTAATGTAAATCTTAGTGGATATAAGATTTTGATGAAAATGTTAAAACGGTACTTGTATGCCACACAAGACCAATGGCAATTTTCAAGTTGATCGTAATGTTTATAAATTTAGGTATATAAATGAAGGGGAAATGTACAGTAGAAGAAAAAAATCTCTGTCTTTATATATAAAAGGGCTGAAACAAATAATTACTCCATAGGCTTTGTTTGATGGTTTATAGTTTATTATGATCAATGTAACCTCACTTTTTCAAGACTTTCTTTTTTTTTTAGCAATCACCAAATGTAGAAAGATACACACTGTTGCAAAACCGTTAGATGACTGAATCAGGCCTCCAAGCCATGTTTTCTGACTTCAAGACCTGTATTTAAATTCCTATCGTATTCTTGGAAAATACTAGACTCGGGGATGTTTTCACGAGTAATATGTTTTGAAAAAATGTATCTGCGAAACTGCCTTGAAACTTGCTATCTCCTCCAAGTCATCTGGAGTTCACCAGAAGTCTACCTTTTCAACTAGTTTCCTTATATAGGAATTTTCAAAAGTGAGCAGAAAAGCATCACACTTGACTTTTGAAAAATTTGAGGCCTCCTTGAAGGCATAATCTATTCCCTTTTAACAAGTACATATCTCACAGTAATGCAGCGTATGAGACTAGGTAGAGTGATTTTAGACGTAGTTATTTTTCCTATTTCCTTATGCCACAAAATCATTTTTTCACATACCTTGCGTAATTCCTGTGAATGATTTTCAAGGGATCTTTTGGCGTGTACAATTATTTATCATCAAGTATTTGTAAATGAAAGTGCAAGAGGATGAGACAGAATATAGACAGCTAATCTTACGACTGCTCTGAATGACAGGCACTGAGGCAACACAGACATTTCTGAAGGAGCAAAATGTCAGTCTGCAAAATTGCCTTTCCTAGTTTGATATTGGTCCTCACTGCTCAGAAATGAAGATGGAAAACATTCACGGGGCATTCTAGTATAACTGCCAGTGGCTGCTCCGCTATATACAATTAATTAGTACGTGCATCCATACTTTTAAAAAGCAATACTTTTACATTAACAAAGCACTTGTTAATTTAAAAATTAACAGGTTTCTTTTTTAAAGTTTTAATCTTATAAGAATATTTCTGAGGTCAATAGTTATACCTCTACAGATCTACGTCTAGCCACAGAAAATCCAAAATATCATTTACTTTGGAAATAAGGTTTCCTGTCTGGTGGTCCTTAAGAGTAATTGCTGGTTTCACTTTGAATTATCAAAATGATATTCAGGACCAAAAAATAAGATGCATGAAAATACATTCCTTGCTACTGTCAGCAAGTGAATGATTCACTCTGTTTTCTTACAGAACACCTGTCCAAGCTCATTCCAGCTCCCCTTTCGATGCTTTTCTATGCTCCTGTCCTAGCAAATAAATAGAGTTTCTAAGTCTAACACAAGGAATAGAAGTATAAGAAGTGGGATCTGCTTGTAATAAGCCTTCAGGTGTGTATCTTAGGAAGTGTTTTGTTTGTTTGTTGAATGTGAAAGACTTAGCCAGGAAGGAAGAATACCATTTGCATATATAATTTTCCAGGTTCTGTTTAAAAAGGGTATTCTTTTCTCCACTTCCAAATGAGTAAACAGGTTCCTCTGAACAGAGAAATCCTACACTCTGCTTAATATCACTTTCTGGGACAAATTTGGTTTTTATCATTCTCCAGTGGTTACAGAATATCGAATGCAGCAAGGACTCTGGAGCTTCAGTAACTATTGGTAACTTATTTGTTGCCTCTTTTGCCAAGATAATGGCAAAATGAAAATAGTGAAAATGGCGTATTTTTATATTTCTGTATGGCATTGCTGATATTTTCTTAGATCATTTTTCTAATATTAGAGGAACTTTTTATGTTGCCTTATGACTGCTGACATTTCATTTACTTAAGAAAATCAAATTAGCAGTAGACTGTTGTAGAAAGGTAGCTGGACACTAAGTAAAAGAACTGGGCTCAAGTCTCAGATTTGTCCCTTTTGCCTGTGGTAAGGCAAATAAGTCACCTAACTCCCTGGGGCTCACACTGCTCACCCTTGAGAAAAAGAGATTGGACTTGCAGCTTTTTCAGTAGCAGTGGGCACGGCTAGAGCCTGGATAGTGCTGACAGGGCTCAGGAAATACTGAGAAGGATGAAACATTGGAGATAGTAAAATTATTCATCTGTACACTCTTCAGCTATGGCAGTACCCGAAGACTCTCAGAATCTCCAGTTCTATCCTTAATGAATGACTTTGAATGACTTTGAAGAGGTGGATCTATCAAAGGAGTGGATCCTTTTGCATATTGTTTAGAATCAGATTAGAACTTAGATTAAATATCAAGGAAAACAGGACCCCTAAAAGCTTAATAGACAAGGAAGCCTTTCATGCACCTGATAGAATCCTCCATCCAATTTGGGATGACTGTGAAGTAGAATCTCTAACTGGGACCAGGATGTTGATTTTGTACCAGTGCATGTCTAATACCCAATCAGAAGAGTATAGACATCTATCTTACCATCTGAGTAAATGTGAAATAAAAATAAATTACTATGAAACATTTGAAAGTCAGTGAATAAAAGAGGTTGAATTCAGTGAGTGCTAAGGTCATTTCTAGGTTCAAATATTTTTGCAAAATCAGGAAGGTGCAAAGGCAAAGCACAAGTGTGCTAACAGCAAATGTGAAAAGTATGTGTTGCAGCCAAGGCGTTCTACTTACATTTTCCCGTGACTTAGTCCATTAGGGCTGCTATAACAAAATACCTTAGAATGGGTAATTTATATAATATAAATATATTGCTTATTGTTTGGGAGGCTGGGAAGTCCAAAAGCAAGGCCCCAGCCGATGGGGTGTCATCCCCAAATTTACATGTTAAAATCTTAACATTCAATGTGATGATATTAAGAAGCTGGGCTCTGGGAGGTGATTAGGTCTTGAGAGTGAAGCTCTCATAAATGGGATTAGTGCCCTTGTAAAAGAGGTCTCCCCTTTTTGCCATGAAAATACACAGCAAGAAGGCTGTTGTCTATGCAACAGGAAGCATGCCTTCGCCAGACACCGAATTTAGTAGCACCTTTAATTGAACTTCCCAGCCTCCAAAACTGTAAGAAATAAATTTCTATAGTTTGCAAGCCACCCAGTTTATGGCATCTTTTTATAGCAACATGAATGCACTAAGACATTCCTCCTGAGACTAACAGAGGATCTGTTCCATGCCTCTCTCCTCGCTCCTGGTTTGCTGGGAGACCTTAGAGTTCCGTGATTTGTAGATGCATCACTTCAATCTCTACCTTTGTGTTCACATGGAATTCTCTCTGTGTGCCTATCTCTGTGTCCAGATATCCCCTTTGTATAAGGGCAGAAGCTACACTGGATTATAGCTCACCCTGAAGAGCTTATCCTAATTACATTTGCAATGACTTGATTTCCAAACAAGGTCATATTTTGAGATATCTGGGGTTAGAACTGCAACTTAAAATTTTTGGAAGACACTATTCAACCCATAACAATGCTCATTTGTTAAGATAAAACCAAACAAAAAAGAACATTTTAAAACATAAAGATTATATTCATAGCTCTCTACAAACTAAAAAAATATATATAACATATAATAATAAAAACATATATATATACTATATATAGTGTATATGTATAACTCACATGTGTGTGTATATATATGAGTATAAACTCATATATATATATGAGTTTTTTGAGTGCAAAGAGCTTGGGTGAGTAGAGTGGGAAATGAGATGAAAGAGGTAAAAGGGCCTTGGTTTTAGGAGGATGGGAAACCATTGAAGGTTTCCCAGTAGACATTTGGCATCATCAGATTTGTGTTTTTTAATATATATAAATATATACACTGATTGCAATATTAGAACTGGTAAAAGCCAGGCTTAAGTGATTGGCAGATGGTGGTAGAAGCCAGCTGGCAGCTGGCAGCTGGACTGTGCTGCAATGGTGGTGGTGGTGGTTGTTGCTAGAAACCATCACCTTCAGTAGCTATGTGGTGGGTAAAATGAACATGATATTGTGATGGAGTGGCTGTGGGAAGAGGGCAGGGGAAATACCAGGGACGATTTCCACTTTCTCATCTACTATGCCCAGAGGGAAAACACTGGATAAAGACTTTTGTGGAGAAAACCATGATTTTATATTTGTAAATATGAAATTGGAGTTGGATGTGGCTTTGTGAGACTCCAGCGCACATAGCAAGTAGGCAATTGTATGCTTCCATCTGGAGTTCAAGAGGAGGTCTTGGTGAGACATAAATTTTGCAGTCGTCTATGTACAGTTGACGGAACCCTGGGTGTGGGTAAGTTGTCACCTTTAGAGAGAAAATAGAATGAAACAGGAAGAGTGGCTAAAAATAATCTTTAAGACACTCCAACATCTAGTTTCTAGGCAGAAGAACACACTTCAAACTCAGGAAGCTCTGGACTCAGGAAAGCCAAGAGAAGAGGCTGGCAAAGGAGGGAAGGGGGAGCTGAGTGTTGCCGAGGGGTCCAATAAGAGGAGAACCAAAAGAGCCAGTGAACTTTGTGATATGGAGCTTCTTGGTGCCCTAAAACTTACTATTTGGTGCAATAATAGGTGGGAAAGTCAGAAAAAAGTAGGTTGAAGAGGGACTAGGAAGGACAAAAATGGTTAAAGCGAGAATAGGGTAAATAAGCAAACCAGCTAGAAAATTTAGGAGGCTGTGATAAGAGTTGGGGTGCGCCGGGCGCGGTGGTTCACACCTGTAATCCCAGCACTTTGGGAGGCTGAGGCGGGTGGGTCACCAGGTCTGGAGATAAAGACCATCCTGGCTAACATGGTGAAACCCCGTCTCTACTAAAAATACAGAAAAAATTAGCCAGGTGTGGTGGTGGGTACCTGTAGCCCCAGCTACTGGGGAGGCTGAGGCAGGAGAATGGCATGAACCCGGGAGGCTGAGCTTGCAGTGAGCCAAGATGCCGCCACTGCACTCCAGCCTGGGTGACAGAGCGAGACTCAGTCTCAAAAAAAAAAAAAGAGTTGGGGATGCTTGAATTAGAGATTTTGGAGCTGAAAAAAAAATAATAATAACAATGACATACAGTAAAGATATACAGATGTAAGATGGATTAAGCAGATGAAGTTAAAAAAGAAAAGATTATTAAAAACAATGAGGTACAGGCCGGGTGCAGTGGCTCACACCTGTAATCCCAGCAATTTGGGAGGCCAAGGCAGATGGGTCACCTGAAGTTAGGAGTTTGAGACCAGCCTAGCCAACATGGCAAAACCCCGTCTCTACTAAAAATACAAAAATCAGCCAGGTGTCATAGTGCAGGCCTGTAGTCCTAGCTACTCGGGAGGCTGAGGCAGGAGAATCACTTGAACCCAGGAGGGGGAGGTTGCAATGGGCTGGGATCGTGCTGCTGCACTCCACCCTGGGTGATAGAGTGAGACTCTGTCTCAAAAAGAAAAAGAAAAAAAAAAAAGGCCAGGCACGGTGGCTCATGCCTGTAATTTCAACACTTTGGGAGGCTGAGGTGGGTGGATCATGAGGTCGAGAGGTCGAGACCATCCTGGCCAACATGGTGAAACCCAGTCTCTACTAAAAATACAAAAATTAGCTGGGTGTGGTGGCGTGTGCCTGTAGTCCCAGCTACTCCAGAGGCTGAGGCAGAAGAATCCCTTGAACGTGGGAAGCGGAGGTTGCAGTGAGCCGAGATTGCACCACTGCAATCCAGCCTGGACGACACAGCGAGTCGTCTCTCAAAAAAAAGAAAAAGAAAATGCAATGAGATACATAATTAGAAATCATGTTCTCAGATGACTGGTGTGCATACCCTAGGATGGGCAAGTCCTCACCAGACCCAAAGACTCTAATCAGTGAGGAGGGGGTCTGGGAGGTTGGAGATGACAGCAAGGAGACCAAGAGGAGGATGTGCCAGGTGGTATGAGCCTCACAACAGTGACCTTTATATAAGGGCTTGAGAGGATCAGGCATGACTAGAAACTTAAGCCTCAGTTCTACCCACAAACCTGGGCTGCTAGGGATGGGAGAGAGAGGCAGCCACCCTTAGAGAAGCCTGCAGAGGAAGCAGCAGCCTGGGGAGTGCAGTTAGTACAGAGCAGGAGGGAAGACTTGCAGGGGAGATATTTGAAAGAACTCTTAAGATTTTTGGAATGGATTTCAGAAAGCACTGTGGAGGCCCGGCACAGTGGCACCTGCCTGTAATCACAACACTTTGGGAGGCCAAGGCCAGAGGACCACTTGAGGCCAGGAGTTCAAGACCAGCCTGGGCCACACTGCAAGACCTCCATCTAGACACAAAATTTAAAAATTAGCCAGGCATGGTAGCATGTAACTGTAGTCCCTGCTACTCAGGAAACTGAGATGGGAGGATTTGTGGGGCCCAGGATTTCAAGGCTGCAGTGAGCTATGATCATGCCACTGAACTCCAGGCTAGACAACAGGGCATGATCCTGTCTCAAAGAAGGAAGGAAGGGAGGAAGGGAGGGAGGGAGGGAGAAAGAAGGGAGGGAGGAAGGGAGGAAGGGAGGGGGAGAGAGAGAGAGAGAGAAGGAGAGAAAGAGAGAGAGAGAGAAGACAAGACAAGACAGTAGAAAGATTTCAGGAGTTGTTGAGCCTCAGAGAAGTATAGGGCTGATGATGGGAATAATGATGCATATGGTGGAGAATGAATGCCTGCAGGTGGTACTTTCACTTCAGTATTACACCATGAAGATAGGATTGCCAAGCATGTGAACATCAACACTGGTACTGCAGATGGTTGGAGAATGCATCCCACTCAGCTGTGGTGGATGTGGTCCCAGGAGTCCCAGGCAATTTGGTATGATGTGGGTGCTTCAGTATCAGCCAGATACAGCTCACAGGAAATGTCTAAAGGAGTAACTGAATTTTTCAGACAGATTTGTAGATCCCATTTTGTAAATATCAGTTTCATGGAAAAGTGGGGAGAGGTGACACAAAGTCAAATCAAATATTAATTCTGTTTGAAGCGATTCCAAAATAGTCATTGTATACCACACAGTTAGAATCATTAATTAATGGCTTAAATTATTCATTGTTTTTAGCTGTTTTTGTATCCTGTAGTTAGAGCCAAGAGCTGTCCTTTAACAAAAAGCAATAATATTTACCTATTTGAAGTAGTTATCAGAAATGGAAATATGAGATGGTAATTTTTTAAGGTGCTTGGAAAACAAATTTGTAAAATAGCAGACTTTTAACACAAAGAAAACCACTGCTGAGAAAGCTAGTTATTAATATCTCATTAGTAAGACTTTTTTTCATTTTATAATAATTAATTAGGCAGCCACATTAGGCAATAATGAGAGCTAGTAATCACTTTTTTTTATTACAGAAATTAGACTGGACTCATTTTAAAACAACACTCAGTGCATATGTTGTAATGAATATGGAAAAGTATAAGTTGCTTAAGCAAAATGTGTGAAGGTTTGTACTCCTCCCACAAAAATAAATGACTAAAGATAGGTCTAAAAGCAGAGTTACTTTTCTCAACTTGTGGATTGTGGAAGTGCATTCTCTTTGTATTCCTGAAGGACTGAGTTTACAAGGTGTTGACTGACTTTGTATTCTTTGAGATAGTATTATTCTGGACAGGATGCATTTCATTTTCATAACACTTTGCCACCAGAAATGCAACAGAGGTTACTAACTTGTTATTTGTGCAGACTCTTGGATCACTTAAATTATTTGCTGCATATTTAAGAGACCCACAGCTAAACGCAGAGTGTTAAACATCTACTGGAGTGTAGACTGCTCTCAAGAGGTCAATTTGATGAATCCTAAACTGTCCTGATCAAATTTTGCACTCCTCTGAAGACCTTACAGAGGCAACCTTTTGTAAGAAGCAAAATGTAAAACTTTACCTTCTGCGAAATTAGATAATTGCAATATGGCCTTTTCAGGCATAGGGGGGTATGGCTTGAATGTGTGTTCTTACCACTTATTTTCTAGATAAGCTAACAAATACTTAGAGAAATCAAGAGGCTCAACCAGAGTCCCACACAGAGACCATACTTCAGTGATATTTTTGCTCTTTGTTGCTCAAAATCATGCCAGAATCTCTTCACTGTTAATGGCACTGTAGGTCCTTGTCTTCATTCCCTAGGCCTTACATACGTTCTATATGCAAATGACATCAAAATTTGTCTCTTTCACACCACCCTCTTTCCTGAGCTGGAAGACTAATATTTCCAACTTGCTATTTAACAGCTCTCTTCAGAAACCTCATTAGCATCTCAGTATTGGCCTAGCCTGACCTGCTTCCAACCCCTTCATCTTGGTGGATGCAGCCACGATGCAACCAGTTGCTGGCTGATGCAAAAAATCCCAAAAATCCCAGGAGCCTCTTCCTTTTCTCTTACTCCCACACCTCATGGAGACCCTCATGAATCACACAATAGGATATAGTTGTTTGTTTGTTTGTTTGTTTGTTTTTTGAGACAGTGTCTTGCTATGTCGGCCAGGCTGGAGTAAAGTGGTGTCATCTTGGCTCACTGCAACCTCTGCCTCCTGAGCTCAAGCAATTCTCCTGCCTCAGCCTCCCAAGTAGCTGGGATTACAAGCATGCGCCACCATGCCCGGCTAATTTTTTAATATTTTTAGTAGAGATGGGGTTTCACCATGTTGGCCAGGCTGGTCTCAAACTCCTGACCACAAGTGATCCGCCCATCTCAGACTCCCAAAGTGCAGGGATTACAGGTGTGAGCCACCGCGCCTGGCCCAATAGGATACACTTTAACATTAGAAATGAAGTCCTATCATTGACAACTTTAAGACCTACCCTATATGTAACTTCTCACCACTGTCCAAACAACCTTTCATTCCTCCCCTACAGTCACTTCTTGGCTGGTCTTTCTATTTACTACGTGGCAGAATATTTTATTTTCTAAAATATAAATCCAATCTCCCCACTGCTCACAAATTCTCTGACATCTTCTTATAACTCTCAGGATGAAACTCTGGCTCCTCCCTGGTCTCATCCGTGGCTCCTCTGCTTTGCCCAGACATCCAGCCATACATGTGAATCTGCTGACAGCTTCCAAGCTCTTACCTTTGACCCTTGTGATGGTTAACATTGAGTGTCAACTTGATTGGATTGAAGTATGCCATGTATTGCTTCTGGGTGTTTCTAGAACAGATTAACATTTGAGTCAGTGGACTGGGAGAGAATTGGTCACTAGCAGGGCAAGAAAAAGCAGGTGGAAGGAGATGGAAGGTGTTGACTTGCTGAGTCTTCTGGCCTTCATATTTCTCCCATGCTGGATGCTTCCTGCCCTTGAACATCAGACTCCAAGTTCTTCAGCTTCCGGACTCTTGGACTTACATCAGTAGTTTGCCAGCCTCTCAGGCCTTCAGCCACAAACCGAAGGCTGTGCTGTCGGCTTTCCTACTTTTGAAGTCTGGGACTGGGACTGAGCCACTGTTGGCTTCCTTGCTCCTCAGCTTGCAGACAGCCTATCCTGGGACTTCACCTTGTGATTGTGTGAGTCAGTCCTCCTTAATAAACTCCTTTTCATATATACATATATCCTATTCGTTCTGTCTCTCTAGAGAACACTGACCTAATATACCCTTATTTCTGCCTGGAAGGCTCTTTCCCCAAATCTTTAGTTGTCGTGTGTTTTCATCATTCAGCTTCCTGCTTAAATGTCACCTACTAGGAAGAGCCTTCCTCAACTGTACTGTGTAAGAAAGTCCACGGCCCACCCCAGCACCTCTCCGGCCCTGATCACTTTCTTCAACATGTATATCACTATCTGAAAGTATTGATTCATTTCCCTATTTATTTTCTGTCTTTCCCTCTAAAATGTGGGCAGGAGGAGCTTGACTTTGCTCACTACTGTCTCCTTAATACCTGCATAGAGGAGTAGAGTTCAATAAGTATTTTTCGAATGAAGAATAATCATATACTTCTTCCTATAATTTTATTTTTAACCTCTGGAGATTATCAATTAGCTCACCTCGCTGATAAAAGGAAACCTGATTTATTGTAACAACTCTACATTCTCTATGCTACTCTATCTCCAAAACTTTGCCATATTATTTCCATATTGTTATAATTAATGTTATTTTTATCCCATTTTATAACTTGAATTTCACAGTTGTTTAGATGCTATTCTATGTTTGCATGGATTCAATATTCGCCATCATTTCTTTACTGTGGCTTCCTTATCCATCTCATGGTTGACTGTAGTTTATTATTTAATAACTTTTTGAAGAAATGCTCATGAGAATTAAAGTCCAAGAGCCCTTGTTTGTTGGGAAATATAAACCCTCCCCATATGTGGCAGTTTTTATGGGCATGATCATTCTTGGATCATAACTTCCTTCTCTGTGCATTTTGCAGATATTCCCCATCTCCTGGGACTGATCTTTGGACACCCATAGAAATCTTTGCTCTTCTTTTTCAATAAATTTCCTGTTAATATTCTCATTTTTACCAAAGTCTACAAGTATTCCTTGGAAGTTTCTGCTTTGAAAAGTTACTTTTCTATTACATTACTATTTTTAAAATGTCATCTGTAATTTCTAGTTGCACATGTTGCCTTCATTATTTTTGTCTGTTTACTGATATTAATCAACTTTTTGTCCTTTTCCATTTTATTTTGTTCATTTTTTTTTCTCATTTGTGCTAGATGCCTCTGATGACATTTCCAGGAAAGCCAATTTCTCCTCTTGCTGATTTGCATTTCTGTGATGATTTTTTCCCCTTCCATTTCTTTCCAAAATCTATCAGCTCACTTTTCAACTACCTCTATTGTCCTATAATATCTTACCTGGGAGCTTCTAGACTTTCTTTGGGCTCCTGTTACTTACATGACATATAGTCATACATTTTATCTGCTTTGTCATACCTCTTATCTGATACATAGTCTTTCTCTGGCCTTCTGTTTGCTCTCTCTCTCTCTCTTTTTTTTTTTTTTTTTTCATTTAGGTAGTATCTTTGCATAGGTCTCATGCTCTTTCTTTGTGGTATTTACTTATCACAGAATAGGGGAACTCAATTTGGTGATAGAGATAAAAACCAGCTATTTGCACAAGGAGAGTATAAGGAAGGGACAAGGATGTAACCCAGGACAATGCACCACAGTTTGCACTGTGCTCTGATGCCTTCAGCATACTCATGCATGCTCTGCCCCAGACATAAATCTGCTCTCAGCTAGCAGGAAAACTCCCTGTGAAGCTGTGAGATGCCCAATATGGGTTTCCTATGTACTAATTGAGCTCTTACCTCTCTTCAGTTGGCAAAAAGAGGTAACTTCAGGAACAAGGGCCATACACATGTTCTTCTCTACGTGACCACATGGACAAGTGAGGCTTCAGAGAAAGGGCACAGATGTCATTTTCTCATCAAGCCTCCTCTTCCCCACCACTCCGTGTTGCCTGCCATCCTGGGCATAGAGCGGCTTGGCCCAGAAATCACAGAAATGGGCCTTGTTGTTCCAAGGTGGGTTTTCCAGTGTTTCCCCTAAGGACACCACCTAATTAGAAGCACTCTTTGCTTGGTCAGCTCTGCCTAAGTTCTACAGGGGATATGGTCCTCTCTCTGTGCCCCTTCACCTGCCTGCCTTACTCTCAGAATCTTTTTCCACATATTATGGTATATTATTCAGGCATTTCCAAATAAAGACAGAGTTTCTTTTTTAATAACAACTTGATGAAGATACAATTCATCACTGTTAATTATACCATTTAATGCTATAGTCATGGTGTTGTGCAACTATCACCACAATCAATTTTAGAACCATTTCAGTAACCCAAAATAAACCCCATACTCACAAATAACCATTTTCTATCTCCCCCAACTTCTCAGCCCTAAGCAACCACTAATCTACTTTCTGTATCTCTGGATTTACCTATTTTAGACTTTGCATATAAATGGAATCATTGCAATATGTGGCCTTTTGTGTCTTGCTGCTTTCACTTAGCATAATGTTTTTGAAGTCGTTCCACATTGAAATGTGTGTGTGTGTGTATCTCAGTACTTCATTCCTTTCATTGCTGAATAATATATCTCATTGTATGACTCTGCCACATTTTATTCATAACTTACCAACTGATGGACAATTGAGTTTTCACATTTTTGCCTGTTATTAATAATGCATCTATGACCATTCATCTACAAGTATTTCTGTAGATGTTTGCTTTTAATTTTCTTCATATATATTGATGAGTTGAATTGCTGGGCTATATTGTAACATTATGTGTAGACTTTGAGGAACTGCCAGACTGTTTTTCAAAGCAGCTGCACCATTTCACATCCCCATCAACAGTGTGTATAAAGGTTTCCATTTCCTCATATTCTTGGCAATGTGTGTTATTGTTCATCTTTTTTATTATGGCCATCCTACTCCAGGTGAAGTAATAATTCAGGGCTTTGATGTTCATTTCCCTGATGACTAATGATGGGCATCTTTTCATGTGTTTATCAGCCATTTGTATATCTTATTTGGAGCAAGTCCTATTTTGATGTTTTGCCCACATTTTAATTGAATTATTAATCTTCTTTATTATTGAGTTGTAACAGTTATTTATGTATCCGGGTTTTATCAGATATATGGTTTTCAAAAACTTTATCTTCTGTGTGTTGTCTTTTGACATTATTAATAGTATCTTTTGAAGCACAAATATTTTAATTTTGATAATATTCAATTTATCTATTTTTTTATTTTGTTGCTTGTGCTTAAGTGTCGTATCTAAGAAACCGTTTCTAATTCAAAGACGTGAAGGCTTACACCTATGTGTTCATCTAAGAATTTAAGAATTTTAGCAGTCATATTCATGTCTTTAATCCACTTGAATTAATTTTATATATGGTGTGAGATGGGGTCAAACTTTATACTTTTGCATGTGTATACCAGGTGTAGCAGCTTCATTTATTGAAAAATACTGCTCTGTCCCCATTGAATTGTTTGGCACTCTGGCTGAAAATCAATTGACCATAACAATGAGAGTGTATTTCTATTTCATTGATCTATATATCTATTTTTATGCCAATACCACACCACCTTGATTACTATAGCTTTGCAGTTTTTGAAATTGGAAAGTGTGAGTCCTCCAACTGTGTTTTTCTGTTTTAGGATGCTTTCGGCTATTCTGAGTCCCTTGAATTTTCACATGAAATTTAAGATCAGCTTGTCAATTTCTACAAAGAAATCAGGTGGGGATTTAATAGAGGTTGCATTAAATCAGACCTCAAGTTAGGGAGTATTCCCATATAAACAATATTAAGTCTTTTGATCTATGAACATGTGATGTGTTTTCATTCATTCAGATTTTTGCTTTCTTTCAACAACGTTTGACAGTTTTTAAAGTGTAGGTTTGTGCCCTTTTTGCTATATTTAGTCCTCAGTATTTTATTATCTTTGATGCTGTTGTAAATGGAATTTTTTCTTAGTTTTATGTTTAGATTATTTGTTGCAAGTGTATACAAATACAATTGGTTATTTTATATGGATCTTTTATTCTGCAACTTTGTTCATTTATTAGTTATAATAGTTTTTAATGGATTCCTTATGATGTTTTATATACGAGATCCTGTTATCTGTAGATAAAGAGTTTTAATTCTTTTATAATCTGGGTGTCTTTAATTTATTTTTCTTGCCTAATTTCCATGACTGGAACCTCCTATAAAATTTATAATTGAAGTGATAGGCACACACATCCTTGTCTTGTTCCTGATTTTAGGGGAAGGTATTCAGTCTTTCACCGTTAAGTATGATATTAGCTATGGTTATTTTCTAGGTGTCTTTCACCAGGATGAAGACATTCCCTTCTATTTCTAACTTGTTGAGTGTTTCTGTCATTAAAGGGTGTTGAATTTAGTCAAATGCTTTTTCTGTATTTATTGAGATGGCCATATGGTTTTAGTTCTATTCCATGAATGTGGTATATTAGAGTCACTGATTTTCAGACGTTTAACCAATCTTATAAATTCATTTTATTCATGAGGTATGATCCTTGTCATATATTGCTGGATTTGATTTGCTAGCATTTCATTGAAGTTTTTTATACCACATTTCATAAGAGATTTCAGTCTGATTTTTTTCTGGTGATGTCTTTTTCTGGTTTTAGCATGAGGGTAATAACAGCCTCATAGAATGAATTGGGTAGCAAACTATTTCATGAGTTTGTTTTGTAGAATTCACCAGTAAAGCTTATACTTTTCTTTATGGGTGTTTTTTTTTTTTTTTAAATATTAGTTCAATCTTATTTGTTAAAGGCTATTAATATATTCTATTTCTTTCTGGGTCAGTTTTGGTAGTTTGTATTTTTTTAGGAATTTGTCCTTTGTATCTTGTTTAATTTGTTAACATATATTTGTTTAGAGTTTCCCTTATCATCGTTTTTTATTTCTGTAAAGTTCATGGTAATACCCCATATTTCATTTCTGATTTTAGTAGTTTGAGTCTTTTCCATTTCATTTTCTTGGTTTGTCTAGTTCATAGTTTGTTCACTTTATTGATCTTTTCAAAGAATGAGTTTTGATTATGTTGACTGTCTCTATTATTTTCTATAATTTATTTTGTTTATCTCCACTCTAGCTTTTATTATTTTCTTCTTTATTCTTGCCTAGCGTTTAGTTTGTTCCTCTTTTTTAATGACTTCAGATGCTGTTTGCATGATGTATGTTTTTCTATCCCATCTCTTTCAATCTGTCTGTATCTTTGAATCTAAAGTGTATCTCCTATAAACAGCAAATAGTTGAATCAGGTTTTTTATTTTATCCAGTCTCACAATTTCTGCCTTTTAATTAGATTGCTTAATCTATTCACTTTTACTGTTATTATTGACATATTTGGACTTACATCTGCATTTTACTTTTTGTTTCCTATGTCTCATGTCTTTTGTTTCTCAATTCTTTCATTACTGCTTTCACTGCATTAAGTAAATATTTTCTAGTGTTTGTTTTTTCATTTCTAATTTTCTTTGTCAGCTTTATTTGGTTTCAGGTGGTAAGGAGAAGCAGAGACGCTATTGCTCTTTGTTTTAAATGTGAAGTTATCTGTCTAAGGTCTTCAAGAGCAAATATTTCATAATACTTTGCTACCCTCATAGTAGAGATGTGTGAGTTTCATCATAAATCCTCCTCTCCTGAACATCTTTTCAGTTTGGTTCAGTGACTGAGTCATGAGGTGCTGGTAAAGAAATCTGGGTTTTAATCCTAGCTTTGTTATTAACTGGTTGAATGATCATGGAATACTCATATAATCTCTCTTAGACTTATTTGCTGACATATGAAATGAGAGGGATGAATTTGATTTTATTTAATTTTTCTTTTAGCACTGATATGCTAAATTTCCAGTAATACTGTGATCATATGGATCTAAATACAGAAGCACATAAGCCAGGCAGAGTCAGGCATTTTGCCTCTCACAATAGGCAACCTTATCTATCACTGATTTTGAAGCATAGAATTTAACTATATCCACAATAGAGTAAAATAATTATTTGACCCACACCACTCACTGGCCAATAGCCCACAGATTATCCCCTTATGTGTAAGAGACCATGATTTGAGAATAGGGGGAAATATAGACTTTGAAGTGATTACAAGTATAAGCTAGTCCAAGATGCCTCATGAGAATAAAAGCTTTATTTGAAGTCCTACATCTATGCCCAATAATTTGTTTACAGGTATTTTGTTAGCAAATCCATTATCCATTGACTGTATACAGTGTGCATACCTCTCAAGGGTGGCTTATGTACTATAACAAAAAGACAAGAGCCCTGCTCTAATTGGCCTCATTTTAAAATGAAAGGAAGAATAAACACAGAGTGGCACCTTTAATTATTAATGACAATTGAAGGAAGACTTAGCACAAATAATCCCAAAGACATTTCTATTTGGCTTGGAATTTTAATATTATTTTTGACAGATCTATTTACCTAATTATATTTTATCTAGGATAGTGTTAAAATGAGGTTCTGTTTGCTAAGCACTTACCAACAGAGCAGTGAAAGACATGGCTGCAAAGTGTATTGGTTATAGCAGGAAGCTGGTCCCGGATTTAAAAAAAAACAAAAACAGAAACATCAAACATGTTTTGTGAATTATCCATAACAAGGAATACCCTCATGCAGATAATCAACAATTGAACACACATAAAACACAGATGACAAAAAACAAGCAAGCTTCTCTATAACCAAGCACAGCTGGGCAAGGAGGCACAGAGATGCTGCAGAGGATTCATGGGGTGACTGGAGTCGAGACAATTAGTCTGTAAAAGCTTCGTGCTGATGCCCTCCTGCAGCTCATTTCTCTAACATCTTTCAAAATGCCCCTGGTCCAGCTGTTTCATGGAGCAACTCAGGCTTTTATGACCTCCCATTTTGGTCCCATTCATTCTCTTTATTACCATTAACAAAGAGTGAGTCTTAGACAACTGAATGTTCTACTTACTTAGTGATCAAGATCATGGAGATAGTTTCAATAATTTAATGGATAAAGAATCCAGAAATATCTTAACGTTTGTGTTTTCAGGCTTCTTCTCTGAGTGTCAGTCCCTCTCAACTAGTTCTTTCTTAGTCCCATCCTGATACCATGCTGTCAAATTACTTGCTAGTAAGTTACAAATCACATTCTCCTGTTACAGTTCTCATTGATGGAACATCAGTGTCCCCCCTAATTTCACCCACATGGTTACTTTTGTAAAAAAAAAAAAAATGTCGGAGATACCTGTGCTTATTCATGATAGTGTATTATATTGAACGGTTTTAGAGTTTAGTCTTCCTTTAGAAAATATTCTCAACTTTGTTTCATGAATACCTGTTTAATTCTATATATTGCATTTTAGATTCCCTTTGAACCAACTAAATATGTTCTTCCTGACCATCAATGAAAAAAAGCTATCTAAAAATGGAAGGTATTTAAGACTTGTACTCAGTCCAACCCTACGTTTGAGGGTTTTTAAGCTGTTCGATAACAACCATCCTCTGCCAGCACCCCCCCAATGTGTTTCATAAAATATTACCTACCTGGAATTGTAATAGGTATTTTGTTAAAATAAGTTTTAGAAACACGAAGTAAAATAATTTTCTTTTACACTTTAGGACTTCTTGGAGCTCTGGATAGAATAATGTGCCTTATGAATCTGGAATAGAGGAATGTAATATAATGCAATCTCCCAACATTTTTAATGCATATCTATTCTGAGAAATATCTTTTGTGTGATGTTCCAGCATAAATTAGTAAAGGTGAAGAGATACATATTTGAGCTATGAAGACTAGATCTTTCTTCCTACTTTCATTCCCAAATAGTATAAAAACTATTCATCAAAATGCTAACACTAAAACAAATAGATTAAAATTTTCAATATAAACTGAAGAATATGGTAATGATACCAAGAAGTTATTTAAATCTTCAGTCTCAGTAATTACCCTTCAAATAACACTATGTTGCTACTCTGAGTACTTTTATATTCCTGCCTCTATCCTGGTAATACAGCTGTAACTTGTCTTCCCACTTAGACCAAAGAAAATTAAACTAAAAATGCATTAGTAGGACATATAGATAATGAATAATGTGTTCCTTTAGAAAATATTAACCATACTTCTGCCAAATACATTGTTGTCACAGTACAGGGAGAACTTCATTTCACAAGACTTTTTGCAAGGTTGATGGTGTAATTTGAGTAGGTTTGGCAAAAGGAGCATGCAAATTTCAGCAATATAATTATATCAGTTTCCCTTATGGATACCAGCCAACTGAGAAATAGATCCAATAGTCAGATGAGAAATTAAATACAGTACCAGCTTTATTAGTAGGTCAATTAGCATAGTTTTGGCTACAAGGAACAAAAATCACCAAATAAAACTGGCATAAAAGTAAGGTAATTTCTCATCTCAAATAAAAAGCTGTTCAGAGGTAGATTTGCTCCAGGAGGTCAGAGCTCTAGAGATATAACTCGGTGATTCTCTGGGTTTTTGTCCTCTATGTATTGGCTTCATCCTCGCGCTGGAAGTAAGACGGTTGTGTTAGCTACAGATGTAACATCTAGACATATAAACATTCAGAGGAAAAAGAGAAACTCCACTCTTACTTAGGAGTAAGCAAACCAAACCTTTCCTGGAAGCATTTCGTGACTTTCCCTCTCATTTTATTGGCCAGAATTGGGTCACACATCCATTCCTAAATCCTGACAAGGGAAATGGATTTACCATGAATGATTTAGACAAATCAGACTATCTTGGACGTGGAGATAAAGGTATCTTCTCTTCAGCTACTTTAGAGGAATCGATTTTGGGGGAAGGAAAAAGGAGAGCAGAGAATGAACACTGAACATATTATCTGAGAGTGTTCACATTATTGCCCAGCACACAGGATCTTTGATGAAGTCTAACCATGTTTTCCTCCTTGTTTCCCTCCATATTGAATTTATCCAACTTGATCACAAGCAAAGAAGATAAACGATGGTAAGCTTGCTGAAGCTCACCTTCTCTCACCTGCCTACACATGCAAAAGCAGCCAGCGTAAAACCCCAGGCCTTCCTATAACCCATGTGCCACACAGCAAGAGAAAGAAGGAGAGTTTCAGACGTGAGAATAAGAGTTCTGCTCTTAGCAGTTCTGTGAGTCACATCTCCTCAGGGAAGAGCAATTAGAAGGATAGAAAGAATGGTAGACATTTACTTCCAGAATATATTAGCAGAGTTTCTGTTTTCTTGGTGGAAACTACAGGAGGAAAGATGAAGTTTTTTTTTTGGGGGGGTGGGTAAAGGTTGAGGTGAGGGGTAGAGGAGAAGGCACACTAGTGTTAGGTGCCACCAACAATCTTGTAGGCATTCATCCTGCAATCATGTAGCAAATTGTAACATTTATCATGCAGGGAGGTAGGTACTGGATGTGTGTTGGGAAGAAGATGTGGTGCCAGCTGTAGAACTCCAAATTCTGTGTCTCCAATGTGATATGAGAAGTAATTATAATATGTGAGCTATTTGTTATGTCTACAAAGCATTGTAAAAATGTATATTACATTTTTTAAAAAGCAAGAAATCTTTCTCCTGTTCAGTAGTTCCAAAAAGACTGTATCAAATACACGCAATTAGTGCAGGATTTGGGAAGATGTATAGATTGTCATTAGTCAGGCTACAGGAGGGAAATAATTTCAGGCAAAGACAAGATCCTGAGTAAAGGCTCAGATGCATGAGAGCAGAAATTATCTTCCCAAAGCTATGGGTAAACCTCTATGCTTCAAAGGTGATGTCTAGAGTGAGACACATTACTAAGGCAGAAAATCAGCCTGAAAAGGAGATTGGGTCAAGTTATCAAGGTTTTTGCACATCACTCAATATTATAGTTGAGGCAGAATACTTTTTCCTCTCTTCTTCCTAGTCTTTGCAGTTAAATGTTTCAGTGGAAATTATACACAGCATGATATATGCAGTAAGAGAAAATACTTAACAGGCCTCAGCCATGGGTGTTTGTGGATGAATACAAAAGAAATAGAAGATATAAATTCTTTACACAATAAATATATAGTATGTGTCAAAATTAAATAAGATAATAATATAAGACAATAGTGCCATTGCTTGTGGCAATTTTTAAACTCCGTTTTTTGAGCCAGGAGTGCCTAATTTTGACTATGCTTCCAAGTGTCAGATTCAATCATTCTGTCATCACATATTTATTATATGCTATGTGCTGGATAAAAATCTTCATCGTTGACAGGAGATTTGATATTGGGAGCCCTCCCAAAGTTATTTTTATCAAAGTCAGCTGAATAAGGTGGCTGATCATGATAAGGAATGCCATTATAGACTAAGACCCAACTGCAAGTATGAAATGAGATTTTTTTTTGACTCATACACTGTGAAGCATAAAATAAGAACCATAAACTTAAGGCCATTTAAAAAGAGAATTACAGAAAAGCATTTTAAGCAAAGGCAGCTCTCTTAAAAAAAAAAAAAAGAAAAAGAAAAAGTGACTAACTCCCCAAAAAGTCTCCTTTGAAGGACACGCCTCATTTGGATGTATAGATCTCCTTACATTTGTTGCCATGAGCCTTAGTCCATCATCATCATCATACTTCAACTTAGCAAGTTCTATAGCATATGGAGGAGACAAAATTGCTTCAGCCATTTAGACAAGACTGAAATCATTGTGGGCTTCAGTGATCAGAAAAGGTCTTTTAAAAGCTTTGAACCCAGCATGGACCTTCACTGCAAGTACAGTCATGTGCTGCATAATGATGTTTCATAATGATGGACCAATAAATGGTAGTATCAAAATATTATAATGCTGTATTACTACTGTACTTTTCCTATGTTTAGACATGTTCAGATACACAAATAGTTACTTTTTCACCATTGTGTCACATTTGCCTGGAGTATTCAGTACAGTAACATACTGTACACGTTTGCAGCCTAGAAGCAATGGGCTGTACCAGATAGCCTAGGTGAGTGGTAGGCTATCCCATCTAGGTTTGTGTAAGTACACTCTATGTGGTCATACAATGACAAAATCAACTAACAACACATTTCTCAGAACATATCCCCATTGGAAAGTGACAAATGACCCTACTGGAAAACAAAATATTTCGTACAAAGTCTGGGATGTGTGCTCTGTTTATTATCACCTCAAAGAAGGCTTACAAATTGGGAGAACTAAGATTTGTAAGAAGAGTTCTCAAATATAGAGAGAATATTATGTATCATTATTATATATCATGTATACTTTAGTGTATATTTACTTCTTATAAACGTATATGATATCTGTGCATGTTAAATAGGTATACAGTCTTTGGCAACTTCTATGAAGTTTTATCAACCTGCACTTTTACAGTAATGTGTAGGTTAATTTTCACTTCTCTAAACCCTCACTTCAGATAGAAAAAATAACTATTTGGAAACAGCAATAATAATAGTGATAATTATAATAAATAGTCTAAATAATTGAAATGAAACCTAATAAACAGACAAAGGAAATGATACAAATGGGATAATAATGAACAAGAGAAAAATCTACGATTGTGAAAATTAGATTGTAAAATGGCTTTAGAGGAAAAGTACTGTAATTCACATTCCTATAGTTATTTGAGAGAAAGGGACCAAACCAGCTTAAAAAGGTTTTTACTGAGAAACTAAAAAGAAAACACCCATTAAAACTAGAAATTCAGTTTCTGACTTTATTTAGCAAAAATTAGCCAGTACAAAACCTTATGCCCCGCAAAATGTGACCTCTTTCTCTGTGATTAGTCCACTGTTTTTCAACCTAGAGCCTAATTCTGCTCTTGGGGGACAGGGTCCATGTAGCACAACCCTGTGTTTTGTATTTCTAGAAATGTAGCCAGCAAACTTGGGTATTGGATGAACTGGGCATTGTGGGTCACTCTGCCCGTGCACCTGCTGGTAGTACCTCAGGGAAAAGGTTAGAAACTACATGTTCTCTGCTGGGCAGAGGCTACACTCGTGTTCTTCTAGGGAGTCTTGCCTTGTCATTTCTACCAGTCACAGACTGGGAGAGTTGCTGACCTTAGAGATAGTAATGTATTTCAAACCTCAAGAGGCAAGAATGGTATGAAACAAAGGACAGCCCTGGTTTTCCTCTGGGGCTGGGAAAGGGAGTTTCCACCTGGCTCTGGAAGGCTATGTCTTGTTTCCATCCACTCCATTTAACTCCCACTTCTTGGCCTGCTTTGAAACTATCAGCTGGGGGCCAATTACTGCCATTTAGAGAAGTGGATGCTTTAATGTGAATACTTGTCTGCAGGAACCACACAGAACAGCTGCCTTATCTCACGAGAACTCTATGTTGTTTATACTCAGTAATCTGCCACAGAGCTCTCTCCACAATAGGGAAACAATTCCAATTTATTCTCCCTATTGCCTGCACTTAATTTCTTTGACTCATTTACATGTCTGTCTTTTTAAGTTGAAGAAAGAATATGAATGTAAGTTCCTCCCCGGCTAGCGGCAGCTTTGACTGTGTTCGTAACAGTGTAAGACAATGGAGCCACATTACCATTGCCTGAGGCAACCCTTCTGAATTTTTCAATTTATTACCAAATTCTTAGATGAATTGTGATCTAGTCTAGTTCCAGATTGTGCATCTAGCTCTTTGTAAATACCAGAAGCACTGACTTGAAAAGCTGCCAGATCTATAAAGGCATCTACTACTATGACTTGGAGTATTTTCATACATTATGGTCTGTTTTCATAAATTGATAATTAATAGGTTCTGTAAAAGCCAAGCTGTTCATGGTTTAAAAACAGCTGTTAGCCATCAAAACTGTGGTGACATCTACTTACCAAGGTATTTCCAGAGAGATGTGTACAATCACCCTGGAAATTCCATACCAATTCCTGGTGCTCTTCTGGGCGGGGAGAGTTTACTCCACAATGCTACAAAATCTTACCAGATTACTCTCCTTGTGAAACCTTCCAAAGACTTCACACTGCATCTAAGATAAAACTCAGAGGCCCTGAGCATGACCTTCAAAGTGCTCACCCTCTCTCTTGCTTGAGTTTTTGTTGTTTGTTTGTTTGTTTTAGACAGGGTCTCACTCTGTCACCCAGACAGGAGACTGGAGTACAGTGGCACGATCTTGGCTCACTGCAACCTCTGCCTCCCAGGCTCAAGCGATTCTCCTGCCTCAGCCTCCCGAATAGCTGGGGTTACAGGCACGAGCCACCACACCCGGCTAATTTTTGTATTTTTAGCAGAGACGGGGTTTCATCATGTTGGCTAGGCTGGTCTCAAACTCCTGACCTCAAATGATCCACCTGGCTTGTCCTCCCAAAATGCTGGAATTACAGGCGTGAACCACCGAGCCCAGCCCTGCTTCAGTTTTTAAACTCACCACCTCCCACACCAAGCTATGTCCACAGCTGTCTTTTCTCTGTTCTTAGAACCCTATATTGATGAGCATCAGGGCACTTGTCTCACCTCATAATCCAGTTATCCTCTGAGGCAGAATAGAATCCAGACCTGGAATCTCCTCTTGTTTCTGCTTTCCAACAGCTTCCTCTCAATCATAATGATAAATGATGCGATTTTTTTTTTTTTTTTTTTTTTTTTTTTTTGAGATGGAGCCTCACTTTTATTGCCCAGGCTAGAGTGCAATGGTGTGATCTTGGCTCACTGCAACCTCCAACACCAAGGTTCAAGTGATTCTCCTGCCTCAGCCTTCTGAGTAGCTGAGGTTACCAGCCTGGCCTCGAACTCCTCACCTCAGGTGATCCGCCCTCCCAAAGTGCTGGGATTATAGATGTGAACCACAATGTCCAACCCAAATCATTCTTGATTAACTAGTTGCAACTTAAAGGAGTGAATTTTCTAAATATAAGATTATATCATCTGAAAACAAGGATAATTTGACTTTTTCCCTTCCAATTTGGATGAGCTTTATTTCTTCATCTTGTCTGATTGCTCTGACTAGGACTTTAAGTCTACATTGAATAAAAGTGGAGAAAGTGGGCATCCTTGTCTTGTTCCAGATCTTAGAGGAAAGGCATTCAGTTTTTCCCTGCTCAGTATGACATTACCTGTGGGTTTGTCAGATACAGCCTTTATTGTGTTGAAGTATGTTCCTTTTGTACCCCATTGGTTGAGAGTTTTTATCATGAAGGAATGCTGGGTTTTATCAAACGCTTTGTTTTTTTTTTTTTTTTTTTTTGCATCTACTAAAATGATTATATGGTTTTTGTCCTTCATTCTGTTGATGTGATCTATCACATTTACTGATTTGCATTTTTTGGGTCATCCTTGCATCCCTGGGATGAGTCCCATTTGATCAGGATGACTGATCTTTTTAATGTGTTGTTGAATTTGATTTGCTAGTATTTTCTTGAGAATCAAATCAAAATGGATTGAGGACTTCAATGTAAGACCTGAAACTATGAAACTAGTAAAAGAAAACATTGGGGGAAATGCTTCAGGACATTGGTCTGGATAAACATTTCTGGAGTAAGACCTCAAAAGCACAGGTAACCAAAGCAAAAATTGACAAGTAGCATTATATCAAGCTAAAAAGCTCCATACAGCAAGGGAAACAATCAACAAAGTGAAGTGACAACTTACAGAATGGGAAAAAATATTTGCAAACTATTCAGCTGAGAAGGATTAGTAACCAGAACATATAAAGAACACAACTCAATAGCAAAAAGCAACTAATAATTCTATTAAAAAGTAGAGAAAATAGCTGAGTAGACATTTTTTCAAAATAAGACATACAGATGCCCAACAGGTATGTGAAAAAATGCTCAACATCACTAGTAATCAGAGCCAGACAAATAAAAACCATAATAAGATATCTCACCCAAGTTAAAATGGCTTTTGTCAAAAAGATAAAATAATAACAGATGGTAGTGAGGATGCAGAGAAAGGGGAACACTTGCACACTGGTGGTGAGAATGTGAATTAGTATAGCCATTACGGAAAACAGCATAAAAGATTCTCAGAAAACTAAAAATAGAGCTATTAATACTATATGATCCAGCAATCCCACTGCTGAATATATATCAAAAAGAATGAAAATCGGTATTTCAAAAAGGTATCTGCACTCCCATGTTTATTGCAGCACTATTTGCAATAGCCAAGATGTGGAAGCAGCCTTAGTGTCTACCCACATATGAATGGATAAAGGAAATATGGTACATATACACAATGGAATATTATATTATTCAGCCACAAAAAGAATGAAATTCTGTCATTTGCAACAACATGGATGGAACTGGAGGTCATTATGTTAAGTGAAATAAGCCAGGCACCAAAAGGCAAATATTGCATATTCTCACTCGTGAGTGGGAGTGAAAACAATTGATCTCATGGAGGTAGAGAGTAGAATGATGGTTACCAGATGCTAGGAAGGGTAGTGGGGAGGGAGGAATAAAGAGGTGATGGTTAGTGAGTACAAAACTACAATTAGATGGAAGGAATGAGATCTAGTATTTGGTAGCACAATAGGGTGACTATAGTTAACAATAATTTATTGTATATTTCAAAATGACAAGAAGAGTGGAATTGAAATGTTCCTAACACAAACAAATTATATATGACTGAGCACTGTGGCTCAAGCCTGTAATCCTAGCACTTTGGGAGGCTCAGGTGGGAGGATCGCTTGAACCCAGGAGTTTGAGGCCATAGTGGGCAACATAATGAGAGACCCCCAACTCTACAAAAGAATAAAAAGTTTTTTAAAAATTAGCTTGGCATGAGGGTATGTGCCTGTGGTCCCAGCTACTTGAGAGGCTGGGCTGGGAGGGTCATGTGAACCCAGGAGATTGAGGCTGCGGTGAGCCGTGATTACTTCACTGTACTAGAGCCTGGATGACAGAGCAGGTCCTTGACTCAAAAAAAAAAAAAAAAAAAAAAAGAAGAAGAAGAGGAGGAAATGATATATGTTTAAGAACATGAAGATCCCCACTAACCTGATTTTATCATTACACCTTGCATGCTGTATCAAAATATTGCATGTGTCCCATATATATGTTCAAATATTATGTACACATAGAAATCAAAAATAAAAATTTAAAGCTAAATTTTAAGTTTTTACTGTGTTCTCAGAGCACTTAGTCATTCTATCCATTCATCCATCCACCCACCCATCCATCAATCAAGTGCCTAATATTTAATCTTAAAGTGATTATATTTCTTAGTAAGCACCTGTTGTATACTAAAGATAAAAGTTATTGGTCTCTGTGCATATGTGGTTGAGTTTAGCAGATAAGGCAGACCAACAAACAGATCACTATATGATGGGAGGATATATCAGGTTTTCTAGAAACCTTCTGGAAAGTGAGAGCTACTAATATGCCCTAGTTGGTAATGTGAGCGTCAGGACAGTTTCTCTAAGAGTTGGTTTGAGTTAAGCATTAAATCATGAATAAAAGATAGTTTGGGTTGCCAGATATTTATCAAGCTTTCATTGATGCCCCCTTAACACTTGCCATTCATATGGGAAGTACTCAAAAAATGTTTGCGATTCATTCTTTAGTGATTTATTCACTTTCTTTAAAAAAAAATAAAACTAAAAAGTAGTTTGAGACTTCTGTGATTCACTGTAAATAAATGTTGACTTGACACGTCTGGGACCTTGGCACTGACTCTCCTGGGATACCTCAATTCCCCTCCTTTCCCCTCTCTTCTCTCTCTCTATATGATGTCCCATTGTCCTGGCCTCTCCATATGGCCTCTTTCTGTAGGATACTGGAGGATATTCTGTACCTCTTTGCAATTTGTTAGCTGAGATCCAGGAAAGTGAAAGCAGGAACTTCTAGGACCCATAACATTGAGGCCCAGAAAGGGCAGCATCACTTCTACAGCATTATAATGATCAAAGAAAGTCATAGGCTAGCCAAGATTCTAGGGAGGAGAAATCAATTCCATCTCTCATGCATCGTGGTGGAAAAGGGATTGCTGGTCACTATCTTTGGCAACTATCTACTGCATTCCCTCCTCCTCAAATTACCTTATTCTTTCTATCCTCCCGAAGACTGACATATGTATATTTGCACTCATTCTCTAGATTTGACATAAATTGGTTGATACTAATGACACTTCCCTGTGTCTAAACCCTGTCCCCATCATCCAATGTTTTTTGCCCTTACCTGGCATCTGTAATTAATTTCTGTGCCTCCAATGTTACTTCTCTGTTTGGTACTGCAATTTAAGACCACATAAAAATGGTGCTAGAATGCATCTCCTTTGTTAACAGATTTAGCATTCTAATGTGAAATTCCTTCTCATCCTTTAAAACCCAGTTAAGTCTGACTTCTATAAAGTCCTTATTGACTATCCCAAAGAAGATGGGATTTCTCTTTCTAAAATTTGTAGTAATGTGTTTCTAGAATTTATTCTGGTTTTGACTACGGTTAGGAATACACATGCTTTATCTTTCTAATATTGAAAACTCAAAGGCAGGCAGTAGGATATACTCATTTCTTTAATTTTCTAAAGCACCAAGATGAACCCATTGCATAGAATAAGTTGAGTTTTTGTTGAGTTGTCAGGGATCTGGGAAGAATGGTTTGGCTTTTAGGAGAGGTTCTCAGCCAACCAGGAGGGAAAGAAAAATAATTCAGTAGTTAATGAGAACAGCTTTACTTCTAGAATCCTCCCACCTACTACTGGCAGCACGAGCAGGCAGCTTGCCTTCCCGGGACGAACCTAGATGAGGTACAATGTGGCTGGAAAGCTCTGTAATACTGATCTGACATGGCATATTTCAGATTAATCTGTTTTCTCTCCTTATTTCCAATTTCAGCACACACTCATGCCATCTTGAAGCTTACTTTTCCTCTCTGGCCCTCAGCTTACCCTTCTGTAAATAACAAAGGCTATTATTTACTGAGAACCTGCATCAGTGCCAGACTCAGTGCTAGGCACTAGTGCTAATCCTCACCATAATAGTGAAAGGTACATTTTCTTTTATTTCCTCCTTTTAAATGAATATCAGATATGGAAAGAGAAACAACTTGCCCGAGCCCTCTCAGCGCAACTGGATTGAAATTCATCCTCCATGAGTAACAGCAGGGTCAGGCCAGATAAGCTGTCAATTCCCTTAGCCTTTGAGTATGCATCTCCACCAGGATGTAAAATGCAACCTGCTGTTTGTCTTCTGCCTTCTCCTAGACCAGCTTTTCTGCATCGTTACTTTTCTTTTTTGTCTTCAGCTGCAGTTTCTCTTATCAGTTATTGGCTCCACAACTAGCAAATTTATTTTTGCTCCATATTGTATTCTGGTACGTTATGCTACAATTTGTATAGAGAATGAGACACAATATGGCTTGCTAGTGAGAAAATCTACACTGCAGAGACAGAACCTATTTGTTCTCAGTTACTTGAAACGTATGTTAGAATGTCGAATCTCTTCGTCATTCCCGCGTGAGGTGCTGAGGAAGGTTGGAGAGGTTCTGATTCAGTCACATTTGATTTTTGAGTCAAGGTCTTGGCTTCAACTCATATTGAGTTTTACTGGAAACTGCCAGCTTTGTTTTGGGTAGACATTTGTAAATGTGACTGAACAGATGACTCATCTCAAGCAGCTCTGTGCTTTTATTCAATGTATGCTTAAAAACAGTAAATGCGGATGTTGGAATGTATTTTCTTATAAGCACTTTGTGTGGCAAATGCCAAGTACTGCTAAACCTAATTATTTAATTCTTCTTCTTAAATAGATACTATGTAGTTTTAATTTTTTTAAACCTTCAACTATATAATTGATATATATATCACATATATATAGATACAGATCAATAATATAATTTTATTTTTCAGCACACCAGAAGCATATTAGTTTGGAAAATCATAGGGCTCAGAGCTCTGGATAGGCAAAGTAGACTTGGATTTACAATCTCTGTGATCTTAAGAAATCTACTTTTTCCCTTATCTTCACTCTTCTGTACTAAAAAACACAGCTGTAATAACTTGAATAACATGTACCTCACAGGGTTCAGGTTGAGGACAAAATTATTAATAGATAATATGTCAAAGAGCTTGCCATATAACCAGTAGGTTCTTTCCTGCCGTGGAAATATTTTTTTAGTCAGAATATGTCTCAGCCAACCTCTCTCATGTCCCAGAATTTAATGCATACTTGCTGGTTCAATACGGATAGAAAGTTTAATATTAATTTTTATTTTGTTGACTTTCTAAAAGAGCAGTCTTTTCACATTAGAGTAAGTGAATGAAAGAGATCACCAAAATCAAAAGTTGTCACAAATGTTATTTTGATTGTTATGATTCCAAATGCAGTTTTATCTTCTTATAAAGTTACAATATCCAATTTTGTTTCTAATTTATTTGGAAACAATACTGCGACTGGTTGAACACTCTGTCTAAAGTAATCTCTAACAAAGAATGACTGAAGTTCTACTCTACCGATGAAAAGCAAGAACCAGGGTTCCTCTTTCCCCTTTTTGTGGTATGGGAGCCACATAAAGGCAGAATAAAAGAATCAGACTAGCCTGGGAGTCAAGTTCAAGAGAGGCGCTCATGTTCAGAATTGATTGATAAAGTTACAAGGAAGTAGACAGGTACCCTTGGTCTTGTTCTCCAGTTTTCAATAAAATGTGGACTGTAGCTTTAGGGGTTTTGTTCGTTTGTTTGTTTTTAAGACAGAGTCTTGCTCTGTCACCCAGGCTGGAGTGAAGTGGCACAATCTCAGCTCACTGCAACCTCCACCTCCCGCGTTCAAGCAATTCTCCTGCCTCAGCCTCCTGAGTAGCTGGGACTACAGGCGCCCGCCACCACACTCAGCTAATTTTTTTGTATTTTTAGTAGAGATGCGGAGTTTCACCCTGTTGCCCAGGCTGGTCTTGAACTCCTGAGCTCTGCGATCCACCCATGTAGGCCTTGCAAAGTGCTAGGATTACAGGCATGAGTCACCGTGCCCATCTGACTACAGTATTTTTCAAGAAGAGCAGTTTCACAGTGTCACCAAATCATGGCTTTCAGATCCAGAGTTTCAAATTGCCTCAGCAGTTCTTGAAAATGTAATATTACTGATGTTCGGCTCATGAAGACTCCCTAGAAGCCCAGTGTCCCCTAGGGAGGAACTGCCGAATTGAAAATTTTTAAATAATCTTTACTGTATTTTATAGTAAATAAATGTATGATTGTCAAATGTGCTTAAACCCTTGGGAAAGAGGACTTTGAAAACACTGTCTCCATCCTTGGATAGATCCATTTAGCCTAAGTATTCAATGATCCCCATACATTTTACTGGCAATCTTGACCCAAATAATTCAGATTATATTTGTATGCTTTTTGATATCCTTAATGTAAAAAAAAAAATTCTTGATTCTTTTTCTTATTCATCCAACAAATACTTGTTGAGTGAAGACCATGTTCTACATGATCGAATAAGTAGAAGAATCTCCATGTGGCGCCTGCATTCTAATGGGGAAAGAGAGGCTGATAAATACTAAATATAAGAACATTAAGTAGGTACTGTGTCAGTAAACAAAGTAGAGTAGATTAGAAGGAAAAAAATCAAGTATAGCAATGTTAGGGGGTGAAGGAGCCTGGGGTTGTGAGGATGGCTTATAATTTTAAATAGAGTTGTGGGGATTGGCCTCAGGAAGGAGGTGACATTTATCAGAGAGTTGGAAGGGTGCACGGATTCACCATGTGACTATCTGGGAGGAGAACATCCAGATAGGGGGAGCGGCCAGTCCAAAGGCTCAAGGCAAGTCTGTGTCTGAGATGTTGCAGGAAGAGCAAGGAGGCTGGTGTTCGGGAGTAACTTAGTATTTCCTTTCTCACTTTGGACTTTTTGTTGTTGATGTTTTACTTTAAGGAAATCTATTTTTGCAAAAATATGAACTATTTAGTTTGTTAAAATAGCATCTAACTCTTCAAAGATCATTTACCTTGATAAAGGCATGCATCTATTCTGTTAGGAAGAAGCACAGGTTAGCTGGAAGTAAAGTGGAGAGTTCTTATATAAGTAGGAAAAAAAACAAAAAACTGTAATAATTTAAAAAGTAAAAAAAAAAAAAAGTCAATATGGGACCTGCATAGACAATCACAACGTGTCCACTCATTCTACTTTAAGCTGCCCCCTCCCCACCCTATCCGTTCAATATCCTGCCACTCTGGTGCCATCCCAGCCACAAGGCCTCAGGTCCTCTCTCTGCTCTCGCTGATTCTCAGAGATAGGCCCCTCAGAGTCAGTCTTTAGCACTAAAAGATAAGTGATTGTTAGGACAACATATTTCTTTTTTAAAAATGCTTGTTTCATATGAGAATTTCAGTTGGCTATGGGTAATGGAAGAGATTTCACATATAAGTTGGGTCCCCTTCTCACAAAGCAAGTGAGCACATAATGGATCACGGTGCTCTACTGGTGTAGACTAACATATATTAATAATACACACATATCTATTAAGAGATCTGTGTCAAGGAATATACACATAGTATATATTAAAGACATCAGAATATAAGACAATAAATTAAATTACATTATAGTCACCTGGCTTCTAAGAAGCAAGGAGAATTTAAATAAAACACAGAATCTGAGGGAACATTTGATCCTCGGTTGATGGTAAAAAATTGTTTCACTATTTTACAATAGTTTCAAATCATTTCACTATTTGAAAAAAAAAAAAAAGCAAGTTCAGATGAGAGATGGACTCATAGCTTATACTATGTCAAAATGCATTAGGAACGATTAGTTTGAGATTTCATGCTAATGAAATAACTTTACTGAAAACTACCTTTATGGAGAACTAGTCTCACCAGGGGAAGTCCAAAACATCACATTTTTTACCAGGAAGTTGATGCAGTCTCTTGGCAAGTCAATGGGATGGTTTATGCCTAGAATCTCGGAGAAGATGAAAGCCTTTTTAGATGAAAAAGATAGTCATATGTCTCCAAACCCTCATGTATATTTATGTAGTGGAGAGGAAACTAATTGAAGCAGAAGGTAGCTAGATTTTTTAATGTAATCATTAATAGTCTCACAGTTATGTTGATAGCATCCAACAGGGTTACCTTCTGGGCAGAAACACAGATGACTCCTACTGTTCTTGGAGAAAGAAAAAGGAGGAAATGAACACATGCTCACTGAACCTCTTAGCAAAAAAAGTCTCTCTAGAAATATATGGTCCACTCCCAAGCTCACCCTTTAATTCTCCAATGTTAGTTCTGTAAAACAGCAGTCCTGTGATATTACTCATAGAATGGATGAAATTAAAATATTTATATTCTACACATGCACACACGGAGGAAAATCTCACTTCAATTATAGCAGTTAAGAAGTCTGAAGTAATTTTCCCAGCTAGCATTTGGCCATTCCATTGAGATTGAAGGAATCTGGTATGATAATGGTTCTTATTAATTCACCCTCTCTTCGTTTTAAAAGAATATTATAGTTCCTTTGTGATGTAAATTGTTTGGGCAATATGATGGCGCAGTGCCTTGTGACTAAAAAGTCGACAAGCTCAAAGGACAAAGTCTTCAGGAACAATAGCTAACATTTACTGTTTGGCACTTTTTAAATGTTCTCTGTAAGATAATTTTTATTTCTGGTTCACTTTTCTTTTTGCCTTTCCCAAAAGGGATTTGAGTTAATTACTTTTTCTAATGTGACTTTGATATTTCAGTCCCCCCAAATCTTCCAAGGAATTTACAGGTGAAATACCATTCTAGTTCTTTTATTTTCCTAGAAACTCTGATGTTAAATATGGATGTCACACTGGAAAATTCCACCAGAAGAAAAAGCTAAACAAGGCATAAAATTTACATTAGTAACATCCCATTAACCCATCATCTAGAAAGCTTTTGTTACATGATTTTCATCATTTATGAAATTATTTTGGTGTCTTTTCTGGTCTCTTTTGCCTGTAGGACTGAACCTTGTTATGCATTTATCTCCATCAAAATGGTGTAACTGCATTTGGCATTATTCCTTCAACATTCTTTTTTTTTTTTCTGCAGAAGGATGAAATTAGCTTGGTTTAATAATAGTCATTCCTGATTACTCTCTCTGTGGAGAACAGCTTGAGAGGCACATTATTCAATTAAAGAAAGTATTTACCTTGCCCTTTAAAACCTTCATTTTATATAACCTATTGATTGTGAATCCAATTAGTCTTACATATTAAACTTTTATTACTTTTAGTATAGCACTTTTACATGCCATTGGGAAACTCATCACCATGTAAAATGCATGTCATTCCTAACTTTCAAACAAGAGGTATTCCAGAAGATCACTGCTAAGTCAATGTTTCAAATTTGAATATATATGTTCATCCTATAAATAATCTATATTCATCCTATAAATGATCTATATTCATCCTATAAATGATATGATTATATATATATGTATATATATTCATCCTATAAATAATCATCCTACAAACAATTATTGAATTCCTGGGGTAACAGCAAAGCAAAATAATCAGAACTTTTTTTAATAATATACCTAGCAGTAATAATGTAAGTGACAAAATAATGAACAAAATAATATAGCTAAAATAGTAGTCCTACATTTTAGGGACAAGGTTAGAAAGAACAGAGTATCAGGGATTGCAGGGAAAGAGTAGTTCCTCATATACACTGTGATAACTCAAATAGTCTGCAGTCAGGAAACAATTGGTAATCCATTAATTAGAGAGTATGATGCCCTTTTATGAAGTGCTAGTATAGACACAATAGCAATATTAATTTGCTTCCATAATAAATTAGCACAAGCTTAGTGACTTAAAACAACCCAAACTTATTATCTCACACAATTCTATAGGTCATAAGTCTGAGTTGATTCCACTGGTTTCTCTGTTCTGGGTGTTAGGAAGATGATGTCAAGATGATGAACAGCTGGGCTTTGGAAAGAATCTGCTTCCAGTCTCATTCAGTTTGTTGGCAGAATCCAGTTCCATGTGACCGTAGGACTGAAATTCCTATTTCCTTGCTGGCTGTCAACAGGGAACCAGACTCTAGTTCTTGCATGTGGGTCCTGACATGTCAGAGCCAACAAACATGGAATCCTTCTCAAGCTTGGAATCTCTTTGACTTTCTCTTCTTCCACATCCTTCTTTTTCTTCCAGCCAGAGAAAATTCTCTGCTTTTAAGGGTTCATATGATTCAATATGTCCCGCCCACACAATCGTCTCTCTATTTTAAGGTCTGTAACCACAATGATGTCTGCGAAGTCCATTTTGCCACCATGGAATACAACATATTCACATATTCCAGGGATTCCGGTGTGGACATTTTTAAAGGGCCATTGTGCTGCTTATCACAAATATAACATGCTTTGAGTTGTTCTTCAAGAGTTCAATCCATGAATAGCTTGTATGCACAAAAGCACTTGTACAAAAGATGCCCACGAGGGCTCGCAGGCTGGCTCTGTCATACAATCAAGTGGTGCCCACTGGCCTCACAGTTGAGAGCTCACCAGTACTCTCTTTCAGCAGTTCTTAATCCTATTTCCAAAGATACACCCCAGATATCATTTCCTTGTGTTTACATATTCTCAGACTCTGGCTGCTGTGTTAATAAGTGGTGTTGTGGTTATTGCTTAATATACAGTGAAAGGGTTAAAGTGATTTTATGTAAAAATGCAACGATCTGTTTCACTAACATTGTCTCAAGCAACAGCATCAGCAGTAGTTTCTTATATTACTTTAACAGAATTTCCAACCCACACAAGAGAAGTTCATCTCCTCCATTTTCTTTAGAGTAGAGAGTGTCTTTAGCATCTCAAGGTTTCTGTGGCTCACCAGGATCCCTGCCTTGGAGTGTGTCCAGTACACAGGTGTTACTGAGCTGAAGGGCTTGGGAGAGGGGGACATTCTGAGGATGGGGGATGGAGAAAGAATGTTACCAAGGTGAACTGAAAGGTGGGAAAGAAGGGTATGTATGGGAAGGTCTGTGATTGCTGTTTGGAATTGATTGTTTTAATTAATTTTTTCATGGACTCTGATATAATGAAAAAATTACAGAACATATTAATCATGGAAATGTAGGGTAAAAAAGAGAATTTGAGATTGGAATTATTCTGGAAACCTGGGTCTTGAGCTAGAATTTTAAAAATAATGGAGATGGTTAGCCTACAGTTCAGTTTCTGCTTGGGAACTCTTTATACCACTTGACCCAGCCATCCCATTACTGGGTACACACCCAAAGGATTATAAATCATGCTGCTATAAAGACACATGCACATGTATGTTTATTGTGACACTATTCACAATAGCAAAGACTTGGAACCAACCCAAATGTCCATCAATGACAGACTAGATTAAGAAAATGTGGCATATGTACACCATGGAATACTATGCGGCCATAAAAAACGATGAGTTCATGTCATTTTTAGGGACATGGATGCAGCTGGAAACCATCATTCTTGGCAAAGTATCGCAAGAACAGAAAACCAAACACCACATGTTCTCACTCATAGGTGGGAATTAAACAGTGAGAACACTTGGACACAGGAGGCAGAACATCACACACTGGGGCCTGTCATAGGGTCGGGGATGGGGGAGGGATAGCATTAGGAGATACACCTAATGACAAGTTAATGGGTGCAGTACACCAACATGACACATATATACATATGTAACAAACCTGCATGTTGTGCACATGTACCCTAGAACTTAAAGTATAATAATAAATAAATAAATAAATAAGTGAAAAAAATCCTCTGAAAATCATTAAGGTACCAACTACTTGCTCTGAAAATTGATAATTAAAGGGTAAAAAAAACTAAATATTTTTTCTGACTTTAAAAGAAGCTGCATTTTTCAGTAATCAAAATAATCACTTGATGATGAAAAGCCCTTTTTATAGAAATATTGCAGTTGGTTAATGTATAAAAATGATAAAAGTCACCATTTTGCAATGTTAATAAAATAACTGATCAAAGCAATGTTCATCAGTGATTAAATCCATTGGATAAAATACTGAAAAAGAACTAGACAATAGAGGGACCAGGCTTTCATTATAACTAGAATTTGGAACACTGGAACTTATTTTTTTTTCTCTTAAGATAATGTAACATAAAGCAGGCTGCACCATCTATGAAGCATTTCTGTCAAAAGCTGAACCTAAATCTAATTGAGCCTTTATCACTAACTTCCAGCCACCAGGAAATAGAGAGGGAAGGAAGCAGTTAAATGACACCACAATGAAACAAACAGAGAAATCCAGAAGGAAGGACATTTTAATAGGACTACTGACACAGTTTCTGCCAAAAGTTAATGGCATGGGAAAAAAGGAGAGGGGAAGTAGGAGGAGCACGGCTGTAAATTTAAAAAAGAAAGAAAGAAAAATGACTTTGGAGATTTACCAAATACAGTATTTGAATCTTAATTCGAGTGTATCAACAGAAAAAGACATTTTTGAAACCATTAGAAAAATTTTAGTATGCACTAGACATGATTCCAAGACATTATGGTTAATATGTAGGTGAGATAATATCACTGTTATTTTGTGAGAAAATGTTTGCGCATGGATGGATACTGAAGTATTTTAGGTATGATGTTACATGTTGCTGGGATTTGTTTTAAAAATTTTTAGCAAAGACAACATATACGATGCATTGTATATTGCTCAGTTGATGGGTGCACCAGGATCTCACAAATCACCACTAAAGAACTCATTCATATAACCAAATACCACCTGTACCCCAATAACTTATGAAAAAAATTCAAAAAATAGCAAAGAAAAAAATTAATTAGATGTGGCTTATTTTTGCTGGAAAATTAATGAATCTAAATGATGAGTTTATGGGGATTCATTATATCATCTTTTCTGTATACAATTGGTAGTTATAGAATTTTTCATTAATTTTTTTTAAAAAAATCAGTTATTCCCGCATGACTGTATGTCTTAAAACCATTGTTTTCCACAAAGAGGAATAATATTACTGTGTGCTTGCTCTGTGATGGTATGAGTAGGCATCCCTATTTCATCAAGTATTGTCCTCTTAAATTGCTTGGTTTCTTATCAAGGTGGTCTAATTTCTTTGAGGCTCTGTATCTCAGTCCTATGTTCATTGACAAAGTTCCTTTCTCTTTGAAATTACCATTAATAGACAGTGTTCAATCATGAAGATGTTAGTTCTGCTAATACAATTTATATGAAATTTTACCCTACTCCCTAAGTTGCAGAAGCTAATAGTGTACTAACAAGGGAGCAGGAGCAGTAATTGATCATATTTGCTTTCCCTTAGAGAGAAATGCAGCCATCAGTCTTAGAAGACTGATGTAATGAATGCCAAGTGATGGATGCCCCGTGCACTCATGATTGCTAGATCTCCCATGGGTATCCTGAAAGGAAGGATGTGGTCTGTTGGGAGATGCAGACAGCAGAATTATTTGGAAATAGGTGGAGCCACTGTCAGTGAGAGATGTTTCCCCTATCTCTATTTTTTAAAATGCAATTCTGTCTTAATCCCTTCCCTTTTTCCTCAAAAATTTAACAATGCTAATTCTAAGCTTGTGTGCACTTTTCCCAGTGGTTAATTAGAATCCTTTTCTTTATTAAGTTTTATTTTGCAGCCTTAAAAAATAAAAAGCAATTAACAAAATGGCTTAAAGGCTAAATTAGAGCAAATCTAATTTTCTTAGGAGACTCTGCATTTTATTTATTGTTATAATTCTTACTTCAGAGACGAGGAAGGAAGAGAAGGTAGCTTGATAGTAAAATAATATCCTTCAAGGTAAATTCCATAAATGTTAAGTCAAGCAGAACTTCTATTTTTGTAGCATTCTGGAGACATTGAATCCAGTTTCTTGATGTTTCTTGCTGCATTTCTCACTCTGTTCTACAGAGCAATTTGGTTTACAGGTAATTTAAGCTTGGGATAAAGCTCTGGTTATTTCAGTTTCTGGATAAAAGAAAGAGTAATTCAACTTAAAGGTCACCATAGAATTTTAAGCATAGAGGTGAGAAAGCAAGGAAAAGCATAAACCTCGTTAGTGGTATAATGGGAAAAGAATTGTCTCAGATAGATGGTTCTAGCTCTTGAAGTTTTGCTGTAAGCTGTACCAGCACTAGAAAAAAGGTACGATGGGAAACGCAGGCCTTTAGTTTTGTCCACCTTCCTGATGGTGCCTTTTTCACTTCAGCTTTTCAACAACGTTACTGAAAAGGTCTACCAGTCAGTGCCCATTACATATACCTTTATCTTCCTTTCTCCAACCCCATCTAAGTAATGAATTCTGTATTCCAGATCGTGATTCTCATTTTAAAAATTCATTTCCTTTTATTTAAATGTTACTTATATTGTTATTATTTTATACCTTAGGTTATTTTATTTAATTATAGTGTTTTTATAGAAATGTAATTTTTACATCATAAAATGCAGACTCTAAGCACACAGTTTGATAAATTTTGACAAATGCATACACCTGTGTATCCCACACTCATCAAGATAATAGAAAATCTTCATCAACCTAGAAAATTCTGTCACGCCAATTCCTAGGTCATCAGTGCCTTTCAGTTCAAAGGAGAATGTAGATCTAATTTCTATTAACAGATTCATTTCACCTGTTCTGTAATTTTATAGAAATAGAGTAATACAGATTATACTCTTCAAGGTCTGACTTTTTGCATCAGAAAAATATTTTAGAGTTTAGTCCATGTTGAATGGTATTTCATTAAATAACACACCTCAATTTATTCACCTATTTTTCAGTTTGTGGCCATTTGGGATGTTTCTAGCTTTGAAATATTGTGAATAAAGCTGCTATAACATTTTTGTGTGCATTTTTTATATACCTATTTTTTAAAAAAATTCTCCCTAGGGCTGGAATTGCTAGGTTGTAAGGTAGGTATATGTTTAAATTTATAAGAATCTGATGATTTTCCAAAGGAGTTATACCAATTTACATGTCCACCAGCAAAATGATGTAGTTCCAGTTGCTTTTCCCTTACCACATTTGGTACAGCAGTCAGAGTTTTAATTTTAATTTGGTCCATTCCAGTGGGTGTACGGTGATCTGTCATTGTGGTTTTAATTTGTATTTCCCTGATGATTAATGATTCTGGGCACTGTTTTATTTGCTTATTGGTTATTGCATGTCTTTTGTTGTTTAATGTCTGTTCAATTTGTTGTTTAATGTCTGTTTAATGTGTCTGTTTTTTAGTTGCTGCTTTATTATTGAGTTATATAAGTACTTTATTCTGAATCTAAGTCCTTTGAGATATATATTTGAATCATAAATTTTATGCCAGTCTATGATTTTATGATCTGCCTATTTATTTTCTTAGTGGTAATATGCTAAAGAAGAGAAGTCTTTAATTTTGATTAAGTTCAATTTAAATTTATTTTCTTTGTGGTTAGCACTTTCTCTGTATTATCTAAAAAAGCTTTGCCTCCCCAAGTTCATAAAAAATATTCTACTATGTTTTCTTCCAAAAGTTTCGTAATTTTAGCTTTTAGAGTTTTTACTCATCAATTTCAAATTAATTTGTGTATATGGTGTGAGGCAAGGATCAATTTATTCCTGTTAGATTATTCAGTCATTTCAAAAATATTTGTGAAAAAACTTAAAATGACTTTCCTTATTGAATTCCCTAGGAACCTTTGTTAAAGATGAATTGACCATATAACTGTGGGTTATTTCTACATTATCTTTTCTGTCCCATTGATTTATTTGTCTATGTTTATGGCTGTGTTGCAGTACCTTCATTTCTGAGTTTTATGGTAAGCTCTTTAGGTGCTAATGTAGAAATATCTTTAAAAGAGTGTTGAATGGAAAAAAAGTACAGATTAATATGTCTAGCTTATTACTATTTGTCTAAAAAAAGAGAGAGAAAATAACATATGTTCATGTATGCTTGACTTTGCATTAAAAATCTTGGAAGGACACAAATGATACTACAGGCATAGTTACCTATGGCAGGTAGCAGTATATAGTTACTGGGCAGATTTGTGACAGGAATATGAACAGGAATAGGAATTTTTATTATATTTTTAAACAACATGACTATATTAATTATAAAAAAAATTTTTAAAGAGTAAGTGATAAAGAAAATGTATTATTTCTCAGAGTAGATAAAACTTTGAGGGGGCAATTCATTGGAATAATATTTTCTAGGTCCAATTAGATATTTTTTAGGCCTTGAAATTTTAATATCTGTTTTACTTGACAAATGTTTATTGAGTGCCTATTATGTATCAAGCAATGTTTCTGGCCTTGGTAATACAGAAGGCAACAAGACTGACATGTTCCTCGTCCCCATGGTGTGTACATTCCAGTGAAGGGAAAACAATAAATCATAAACAAATAAAAAAGATATTTTCAGAATGTGATAAGTGCTATGGATAACATAAACATGACAGAAAGAGGCAAGAGGAATGTGAAATGGCAGTCCTGGAGAAGCTCTTTCAGTGTGGTAACTTAGGAGCTGAGATTGGAATGCCAGGAAGGATTCAGAGGTGTGAAGAATGTGGGTGTTGGGGAGGAACCTGCCAAGGAAAAGGCCCTGAAAAAGGAAATGGCTGAGGAGAAACAGGAAGGAAGGCAAGGTGGAAGAGCATGGTGAATGTGGTGCAGAATAAAATTGTGGAGACAGGCAGGGGCTAAATCAAGCTGAACTTTAGGGAAATGATGAGGTATTTGGGTTTTATTTTATGTGAAATAAAAAGCTACTAAAGGTTATTGGAAGTAACTGAAAGAGTAAAACAATCTGATCAAGATTAAAAAACAAAAAGCATTCATTTTGTTGGGGGAAGAAAACAGATTATGAAGGGGTTGGCAGTGAGAAAGGAAGAAAATCAGAAGTTATATCACATAAGCCAAGAAACATTTCTTCTTTTTTTTAAAAAAGAAGAAATGTCCCCCAAATGTTCCAAATGAGGACAGAGAACTGTCCATTAGATTTAGTCCCATGGAAGTCTTCTATGGTTTGACAAGACCAATTTCTATGGAGTGGTGGGTACAGAAGATGGACTAGAATGTGATGGAAAGTGGCTGAACTCTTTATTTTGTACTCACCTCCCCACTTCACTCCCAATACATGAAAGTGAATGTGAAATAAAGAAATGAAGGCCGGGTGCGGTGGCTCACACCTGTAATCCCAGCACTTTGGGAGGCCGAGGCGGGTGGATCACAAGGTCAGGAGATTGAGACCATCCTGGCTAACACGGTGAAACCCCGTCTCTACTGAAAATACAAAAAATTAGCCGGGCGCGGTGCCAGGCGCCTGTAGTCACAGCTACTCGGGAGGCTGAGGCAGGAGAATGGCGGGAACCCGGGAGGCGGAGCTTGCAGTGAGCCGAGATCGCGCCGCTGCACTCCAGCCTGGGCGACAGAGCGAGACTCGGTCTCAAAAATAAAAAAAAAAAAAAAAAAGAAAGAAATGAAGAAAGAAGATTTAGATGACTCTTTCAAGTGCTCTATGTAACAGTAGATAAATGGAACTGTTGTGTATATCCAGGCGGGCATATCTGGGTGTTGCTTTAGCAAATACATATCAAAAATTCTTACATGAAAAGCTTCTTTATAACAAGATGTTCTCACTTTTTAAGTGATGAAATCCCATGAATAAATCCAAAAAGAGTCTATTTTATATAAAATCCCACCCTGTTGGAAGTATTGCAAGTTTCCACTGAAATTTTTAATCTGACTTCTAGATATATTTTTGGAGTGTTGTCTATTTTGTCAGCCTGCCAGATTATGTCAACATGTTCGTATATAATAACAGTTTATCTCGTGTTCCTTTATCCACCCTATTTACCCACATCAGCTGTGTTAACTGTCCTTGACTGATTCCACTGCATCATTAATACTGCCGTAAGGAACTGTGCCCTGATCATTCATACTGCCCCACTAATATGATCCCAAGTGGATGTTTCAAAGTTGGATGCTAATGATTATCATTGCGATGTATATGACATCGCTGAGACACTTTCAGTCAAAAATATGGCTGTCATTTAAGGTGTGAGCTTTTTGCCTTGTTGCCTAGAAAAACAATGATATGTAAATTTCTTATTATAACTTTTACTACTCTACTCTTATTTGCTATTTGTCAACTCTGCAAGAAACAAGAGTTGGTACAGAAAATATATTTTAGCAGAAGGAAACCTTGTCTTCTACAGTAGGTACTAGCTTCTTGAGCTGATTCTGGATAATAAAGCTTGCTTTGCAATAATCCGAACCTTTCCAAACCATATATTCAACTCCCTTTACTGACGCCATCTGCTGATATGCAAAATTGTGTTTAACTATCTGGAAAATTGTGAATCCTTTTCTTCCAGGTCTACACACTCCACTTCCTTTTCCCTTCTACCTTGAATTCATGTGCATTCCCCCAGTTTTCTGCCTTTGTAATGGAGGCTTCAGATCTGCAGCCACAGTTGCAGGAAACCCAATTGTAATCAGCAGCTGCCCTGCTGCTAAAAGCTATTAGTGCCAATGTTGTTAATGACCGACCCAGTTGAATGTGCTGATTTAAGAGGTAGACTTATTTCTTGTCACTCCCTAGGGCCTTGTTCTTAAATGAGATTTCTACGTTGTTTACTCCTCTAGCATAAGGAGTATTAACCACTAGCATCACACTTCATATATCAGCACATTGAATTGAAATAATGCGGAGGTTAAAACATATCACTACCTTTGAGGTATGAAGCCATGCACGCTGAAAAAACTTGGCACCCACCCCTAATTTTTGCCTAAAGAAGTTGTATACCACTGCAATTTGCTCTGAAGTTATACATATTATTTTCTTCTAGGGACTATAGGATGAGAGGGGTACAGTTAGATTTCTTTTCGGAACTAAACACATTAGCAGTAACCTGCAAAAATCAATACCAATTACTTGCAAGCAAGGGCTAAAAAAAAAAAATTACTGAAGCTACGGAATGTGCCCATAGGTGAATGGCTTAAAACAAAGAAAATACTGCCATAGCTGGTACTCTCACAAAATAGGAGCAAAAGTAGTAGAGTTCTCTTTTATTTATTTTGACATTTTGGTATTAATTTCTAAAATCCAACAATTGTTATATTTAAAAAGAAAAATAAATATAGCAGCAAATAACTCAATGTAAGAAGGCTATTTTACTGTCTCCCTGGCACGAGTAAGGTTTGCGTTGTCTTTCTAGCAGACATCAAGGCATTCAGAAGGTGTATGGGGATGGCTTATCTGTATAAACCAGTAAACCTTTTATTGAATACTCAGACATTCTTCATGCCAATATTATGTGTTTAGTGTCTCGAGATTCTATTTAGCAGAAATTCACTTTGAGGGGCTCAGTGAAGCCTTCAGAGGTTTAACTGTGTACTCTCTTCTTTATTCAAAAGGCTGAAATAATACTTTTCCAATTTCTGGAATTCTTAAGCTTGCATTTCAGATTAAACTATCACAGAGAGTAGAATTTCTTGCTTCCTTGTTGTCTTCCAGTAGTAAAGATGGGGCACATATCTGTAAGATGTAGACCCGGAAACTCTACTCTCAAGTCTGGCTATGATGAAGAAGTCTTGAGAAGCTAGTAAGCCTTGCTACCTCATTCAAGTCTATGGTAGAGTTGTGTATGAATGTATGGAGAGGTGGGGGAAAGTTCAAATACTACAGAATTTCACCATATTCTTACAGGGCTTTGATAAGCCCTGCTTACCAAACAGTTTAGGCCATATGGAAATGGTACCTATCATTAAATCTCACATCAGAAGGAACGAGTTTTAGCATGTCTGTATCACCAATATGAGTATCAAAAAAGGTAACTGTGGATCTTCTTGGACAGTCATTTTCCTGGACTTCAGTTTGGTCCTCCCTAGTGATATAATTCTTAATACTTGAAAAAATTGTCCCAAAACACAGTATCACCCAAAAAAAAGCCTCTTTTACCAGCTTCCTTTTTTTTTTTTTTATTGTAGAGCCTCAAATCAATATTTAAGGAGTAAGAGAAGTGAATGGTGGTCACACAATGCCTGAAAAGGAAAGCTCTGAGTAGTTGTCTGTGGGACACTAGAAACCAAAGAAGTGTGTCACGTGATACCATAATGGCATCCAGCACTTTCCATATAGGGAAGGCAGACAGGGAGAAGGAAATTTTGCTTAATGTGAATTGAGGAAGTATTGGATTCAAGTAATGGAAAGGAAATTAATTTTACAGTATTCCGAGATACTGGTAAATTTACTTGCTATGGATTGTGCTGAAGGTAAAATGCTGCTTAAATAGAGTCTAAGATTTTATGTACCAAATATTTACCTAATTTTTAAAGCATTAAAAATGTTAGGATTCAATAGTTACAGTTACTTTCATCCTTTGAAACAAAAATAATTCTTGTTTCAATTTTGTATGTTGAGCTGTTAAAAGAAAATTGAAAGAGGCAAACAACATGTACATATTTGTCTCTATGGGTTTGTGCAGCTTATAGATATCCTGAGCAGTACTTCTGGCGAGCATTCTTACTAGCACCAGGTTGGTCGTTAATGGAGTATTGACCCAACAATTTATTGAGGCAAGCCCTTCTGCTCTACTCAGACTTGATGTGTTTTACATTACAATTGCATCTAATACTTTATTTCACAACTTCAATTAATATAGTTGGGTAGAACTTGAAGAAAGTTTATAACAAAGCTATAAATAGAATAATTCATTATTGTAAAAGTGTACTTTGAGAGGAGAAACTAGGATTGTTGTTCCTCAGAAAGAACACACTGATGTATGATAATAGTATTCTCCAATAAAATTGAAAATAAACATCTAAAGAGACATAAGATTTCTGTCGAAGATAGAAACCCTGCACTCGCTATCTGCAAACACTGGAATAATATCTTTCACAAAATTTTTACAATCCAGATAAAAAGAGAAGATACATATACAGCAAATCAAGAGAAGAGATGAAATAGAGAAGAAATGAGAGAAGAGATGACAACCACTAAACAAGGGGTGGAGAGAGAGAAGTGCTCTGAGAGTTGGTGGGCAGCAGAGATCTCTCTGTACTGAGGAGGCTAAGAAAGGTTTTTCAAAAAGATGATATGAGGGGTGGGTGTTGAAGATAGAAGGTAGGATGCAAAATATAAGAAAAAAGGCAAAAGGTTTTGCATGAAACCTTAAGGTGGCCATTCTCACTTCGGTTCCTTGGTTTTTGTAGAGGGATAGTAGGTAGTAAAGTAGGGCGAGAACTTTGAGGGTTGATTGAGGGTAGTAATTTACATCAGGCTAAGGAGTTGTAGGCATTCTCCTATAAGCCAGGCAATAGAAGGCCATCAAAAGTTTACAAGCTGGGATATAATATGAGTTTTATAAACAGCAATATGCCAGTCATGTGAAGGATGGGTTTAGAGAAAGACTGAAGCCAAGAACACTAAGAAAATGTTTTAACAGTGATAGGGAAAAATTAATTGGATATTTTGGCTGAGCTCCTTAATAGAAATAATAAAAGGAACACAAAAGGAAAACACAAAACCTAGTTCAATGCATACTTAAAATTTGTAAGTGATAGTATAATCCTATAATTTATTCCAAATTAAGAATCCATAATTCTGATTCTGTAACTGGAACTATCCCAGAATTCTATGTCCTATTTGACATTAGTTTGACTTAAAGATTGGCTTATGACTCAATCAATCAATTTGATGGTGACCAAGAATTTCCTTTCAATTTACAGTTTAATATTGGCCAGAGAATGGAAAGTAAAAAGTCATAGCATGCTATATATATGATCCATAGACTTATCAAATTCAAATTTAATGGGGACTCTAAAACAGCCATTTGGCATTTATACCCCAGGTTTTTTCTAATATTTTATCAGAGATTTCAGTGAGACTTCAAACTCAATTCACTGACTGATACAAACAGCAAGCTACTTCAACAAATAGAGAACTCTGGGATGAATAAAAAGGGCTTGGAATTTTTTTGAAGTGAAAAAATCTGTGTAAAAAATGCATTTCTAATAGTCACAGGGCAAAAGTGGACAGAATTTCCCATAACAGTAAAATTTAATGAATTCACTTGGTTCTTTTAACCATCATTATGGTCTCATCAAGAAATAAGAAAGAATATCATTAAGTGGATATCCCCTTTAAATAAAAGCTGATTTTTTATTTTATTTTTTTTATTTTTATTTTTTTTTGAGACAGAGTCTTGCTCTGTCGCCCAAGCTGGAGTGCAGTGGCGTGATCTCGGCTCACTGCAAACTCCACCTCCTGGGTTCACGCCATTCTCCTGCCTCAGCCTCCCGAGTAGCTGGGACTACAGGTGCCTGCCACCACGCCCAGCTAATTTTTTGTATTTTTAGTAGAGACGGGGTTTCACTATACACAGGATAAAAGCTGAATACATTTTAAGGGCTGAAATCCCTGCTAGTAATAACTTTAGTAATTACTCACTGTTGATGAAAAATATCCTAGGCCAAAAATTTTCTCTGTTTGCCCCAGGCAGATGGAGTAAGGGCTCTGAGTCAACCTGACTTCCCTATGCATGGTGTCAAGCACTCTGTGGCTTCGTGGCCTTGCAATCCAGTTAATCCCTAGGAACCAAATTTACCCAAGTGGTTGTGTAAGTTTTACATAGTAAATGTAAAGTGCTTAGCATAGCACATAAAAAGTACTCAGAACAATTTGTTGAGTAAATGAATATTTTGCTGTAAATAGTGTGGGCCAGAAGATCTACTAAACAAATTAGATTGTAAAACTCGTCAAGGGATATCCTCTGTGTATTTGGTGGAGGAAAGAGGAAAGAGATTGGTAAAATGATTGAAATATGTTACTTACCTTTAGGATTTTTTTCTTGCCAAGCTTTGGGTTTTGAACTTGGGGCTCTTAGAGTCACAGGAAGAAGAAATAGATAGCTCCTGTGATGCTGGCTATATTCTTATAGAGCCCAAAAAGGTGGGAAGGAGATGATTTAGAAAGTATGAGAGGGTAGAATGTTGGGGAGGTTTCTGACCAGTTGTTTTCCAGGCCAAAGCAAGTAATGCAGTGACTTCTTGCATTAAACCCATCATTTATTTAATCAAAGATAAAGCATATTTCCATTATTTCTATAATAATAGAAATTCTACAAGAAAGGAGAGAAACCTTTAAGTTTTCCTTAAAGAAAGCCATTCATCCTATTCTTATGATTTCTGATGTGAGCTACATTACTGTCAAAACAGGCGAGCCTTTAGGATACAGAACAGAGAAAAGGAATTCGTTTAAAACATGATTTTCTATGTGGATCATCAAGGAATGAGGAAAGAAACTAGGGGAAAAAAAGGGGAAGAAATGGGTGAGTGTAGTGTACTTATTTCAGATATGAAGATGTGCTTCCAGGTACAGCATTAGATGTACAAATTCATTCTAGAGCTTTGCTCACTGGTACTTACTATCTCTGGAACTACAGTCACTTCAGAACCAGGGCATTGAAGCCCAAGGTTAATACAGATTTTAGGCAGCAGACAAAATTGGATCCAATCCAGATTTCCTTGTTTTCTAGCTGGAAGGGGCTTGGGCATTTCATTTAATATCACTGAGTTTCAATTTATTCACATGTAAAATGACCGTCATGGAGGTGTTATAAAGAATCATAGATTATCATATTCTTCCATTCTATGACATAGGCATACTTCACATTTTAATTGGGATGATTCTTAAAATCAATGGCACATCTTTTGTGGAAGTGCCACATAAAATGATGGGGCATCAAACAATAAATTGTCTCTTAATTTGATAAAATACATGAAGGTAATAAAGGCAAAGTGCATCTGACAACATCTGGCATCTAATAAGCACAAGCAAATTGTTTTGGGGTGATGCTCAGTGCTGTTGCTTTTACACCATGCTACACCACTCAGAGAAGCATCTCTTTCTTCGTAAATGTTCACTGATACTCCAAGCTCAAGTGAATGCAGTCTAGTACGTATTTTGTGAAAGAGCAATTAAAGTCTTAAACGTCCTAGTTTCTCTAATCATCTAAAATATCATACTTTTAATATAAAAATAATAATAATACATTAAAAATGAAGTGATACATCTTTGGAATATTTATCACCTTCAAAGTATTTGCAATTCTCCCACATAATAATAGCACTATATTAATTAGTTCATGAGTACAAAGAGTCTGTACTGCACATAGCACTCTACTAGGCACGAGTTTTCCTTGTTTGTTCTAACTTTGGTATGACCTAACTTCACCACCAAGAAACATCACCATATGGCAAGTTCCCCATTTCCCCTAAAATAATTTATTGAGCCTTTAGTGTGTCCAAGTGACTGAACTCTTTATGCTGAATTTTTCTCAAGATTTCTTCAGGACATCAGAACATACTGCAGGTTTTTTTTCAGGTGGCCCTCTACCAACTGGATATGAAATTGGATCAGCTGGAGGCAAGAACAGATGGGGTTGAACAGCAGATGGAAAGATCCTGTTTAGGATATGCAGAATCACTCTGGCAAAATCAATCATGTCACAGGAGTTAGTTTCAGTTGGGTGGAAGAAAATGAACTCAAGTAGACAACTGAGTTACTGGGAAATTAATATGAGCTCACACTTTAGAATGTCTTGATTAAGTGTCAATAAGACAGATGAGCTAATGATGTTGAATTAAAAGTCTTAAATGTCACGTTTGTCGATGATCATAATAGCTCTCCATATTTAGTGCTTACTCTGTGCCAGGCATTTCATGTACATATCTCATTCAATCCTCACAAAAAAAAACCCTGTGAGACAGGCATTTTTCCAATATCACAAATGCTGAAATGGAAGTGTTAAGTGAATTAATCAAGGTCATAGGACACTAGGTAACAGAACCAGGATTGGAACTTGTCTGGCTAGCTGGAAAGCCCACACATATAATGAACACTCTACTGTACTACTTTCCAGTGTTAAATGATGTGTATACAAGAACAATTGGAGGAGTATACGGTCAATTTTCAGATATCCTAAGGTCCTGTCCACAATAACAATTAGAACTGGCCTGAGATGGTCAGAGTGACCACTGGGCATCTGCCTGAATCCTTGTGGGAAATACAGAGCAGCTAGGGTGGCCACATGGTCCCCAGTAAAGCAGAGGTCACAAGTGTCACATACAGGCTCTGGTGAATCCCACGGAGTCCCTGTAGAAATCTTACATCTGCTTACCGCGAGAAGGTCTCCCAGAATCCTGGAGCTGCCTTGCTCCAGAAGTGGATCTGCATAGCAACCTTAGGCCAAAAGCGTCTCGGGCACCCATTCTAGTCCAAACGTGCTATGATGGACTTTGTTTCCATGGGGCATTCATACAGGTGTGAATCTGAGATTGTGAGTGACTTGGAGTACACACTGTCTCAGTCCATTTGGGTTGCTATTTTAAAAAAAAAAAAAAAAACATAAATTAGGTGGCTTATAAACAACAGGAATTCATTTCTCACAGCTCTGGAGACTGGGAAGTCCAAGATATGCCAAGGCACTGGCGGATCTGGTATCTGGCGATGGGGAGTTTTCTGTTCATAGATGATTCTTTCTGGCTGTGAATTTTCCTAGCAGAGGAGAAAATGTACTCTCTGGGGCCTCTTACTAATACCATAGGTGAAGGCTCTGCATCTCATGACCTACATCCCCACAAAAGGCCCCACTTCCTAACATCACTTTGGGTGTTAAGATTTCAGCATATTAATTTGGTGGGGGTCACATAAACATTCAGTCCACTACATCTACTTTCTTCAAAACTGTAGGCAAGCTGTAAAGAAGGGAAAATCTTTTCAACCCAAGTATTTGCCCTGCTTTAACTTTGGAGCAAGAGCAGGAAACAGAAGGAACTTATCATTCATTGATTGCCTACTATTTGCCAAGTATGGAAAGATCATATAATTGGTTGGAGGGAAAATAAGATAAAAGTCTGAGCAACAGATGGAAACACATCTGGCAAGTGACATGCTTTGTATGCATTACTTTATTCCATATAACATTCCCTTGTATTAGCCAGTTCCTGCTGACTGCTAGGCTACTTTTTCTTCTCAGCTAAATGTTCAAGAAGCAGGTACTGGTTATGAATAAGCACGGTAAAAACCCATTTTCTAAGAAACAGAAGAGATGGCAAGTGTATCCTCTCAAAGAAGTCAATTTCGTTTTCTGCCTTATTTTTCTCAAACGAAACTAGATTTTACCAATTCCATTACCATAGCCTTGCTATCTATACATAGATATCACAGAAATCTTAATCTTTGAGTTTTCAAGTTAGAGGAATTCTTATTAAGTATGAGAGTTAATAATCTTCTGAGACGCAAATATGCCTGGTAATGTGAGAACAATAAATGTTTGTTGGGTCCAAACAAGAATTAAAGCTGTATATGTTATGCCTTAAAGACATTAAATTAATCATAAATTAGAGTGATTAGTTACATTAAAACAATAGCATTATGAATACATAAGATACAAGTTTCAGTTTAAGGAAAAACCATATTTTAATAATCCCCAAGTACGCCTGTATTCTGAGACACTAAAAATAATTATATGCTACTAACTATACCTTGAAAACCCATACACTCTTCCTGAAGACCCAGAAATGAACAGAGCAGAACTAAAAATTGAATAAATTTTGTGACACATGATTTTTTTATTGTAATATTTCTGAAATTGGGATGCATCTTAGAATCTATGACATCTTATAGTTGCCTTCAGCCAGGTGGCAGCTGTGATGTCACAAGCAATGCTTGCATGTAGGAGAACAACATGTAAGACACATGTCAGCATCTTGCAAGAAAACCTCAGAGACAATTACAGACCACTCTTATTATTCCTAGGAACTACTTGTTTTGAAAGAGGATGGGTGAGACAGTGTATTATATATGTTTAACATACAGGAAGCAAAAGTAAAAAAAGAAGTCTAGTTCTATGTCATTGCCAAATGACTTAAGAGTCTCGCACCACAGCATTTTAGTTGCTTAACAGATTTAAATGTTATATTGCGCTTGCTTTGGCAGCACATATGCTAACACTGGAACAATGCAGGGAAGATTAGCAAGGCCCCTGGGCAAGAATGACACATAAATTCATAAAGATTCCATATTTTTTTAACACAAAGGATAAATGCTTCAGGGGATGGATACCCAATTATCCATGATGTGATTATTACACATTGCATGTCTGCACCAATGTGTAATGTATACCCCATGAATATATACACCTACAATGTACCCACAAAATTCAAACTACAGTTAACATTTTTTAAGGAAATATGACCTCACCTTATCTCTTGATGGCATAGAAATTTATATTTTAAAACTATTTATTAATATATATTTCAATATATTATGTTTTTATATTTTTAATAAATATAATTTAATTCTATATAAACATAAAGTATTCATTTAATTATGTTAACTATGTAAGTTAATTATATACATTTATTATATATCCATTATCTATAATATTTATACATAATATATTTAATATATATTATTTACACAGAATTATATATAATTAGGCTTAATAACTGAGTCAAAAACATGATTCAAAGAGTCATATTCTACATGAAAGGAAGTTTCAGAAATATCTCACCCAATTTATTTTGCTTATATTTTATTTTTTATGTGTATGCAATAAATAATTTAAAAATCTATAATTAAAGTGAAAAGAGTTTTTTCAGCAAGCATAAAATTTTGCAGTGATTAAAATTTACTGAGTCCGTTTATTTGGTGGTAGTTTTCTTAGGTTTTTTTTTTTTTTCATGAAACAATGATAACTGCTGGCATCATAGATACAACAAAAGAGGGGTATAAAAATGTGCGGGAGCCGGGCGCGGTGGCTCAAGCCTGTAATCCCAGCACTTTGGGAGGCTGAGACGGGCGGATCACGAGGCCAGGAGATCGAGAGACGATCCCAGCTAACACGGTGAAACCCCGTCTCTACTAAAAAATACAAAAAAACTAGCCGGGCGAGGTGGCGGGCGCCTGTAGTCCCAGCTACTCGGGAGGCTGAGGCAGGAGAACGGCGTAAACCCGGGAGGCGGAGCTTGCAGTGAGCTGAGATCCGGCCACTGCACTCCAGCCTGGGTGACAGAGCAAGACTCCGTCTCAAAAAAAAAAAAAAAAAAAAAAAAAAAAAAAAAAAAAAAATGTGCGGGAACATGAGGAGATGGTATACACATCTACAGAGGCAGGAAACAATAGAAATTAGCGCCAGCCTGGAAGTTAGGATAGAGATTGATTCCAGGCTTGGTTCCATAACTAAGGAGCCGAGTGATCTTGAGCAAGTCACTTAATCTCTCTGAGCTTCATCCATAAAATAAGGAGCTGTGATAGATGATTTCCGGGCTCCAGAGAGCAGTGATGTAAGCAATCAGGAAAATAGAACCTTTCCTCAACGCTCCAAGGAAGAAGGGATCTGATGTGGGTCACTATGTGCTTATGAGAGTGACGGAAAGGAGTCGCTGAGGTTGAGGCAGGCCGGTCACTGCTGGCCTCAGCTTCTCCAATGGCTACCGAGGGATTAGACATTGACTCCAGGCAGGTCAGAAATTCAAGGAAACTTCCCCACAGGTCACAGCAGCCTCCGGTATCTATTGGTGAACTTCTAAAGGCTACTAAAAACCCTTTAGGTTCCAAACTCTGCATGTCAGCAGGCCACTGCCCCAACACACACTTCTGTGCCATCCAAATCTCCCACAGGGGCTTCTTACTGATCGCATCCAAATCAAAGCTCTGTTTGGCAAGGGGTTCTGGGAAATGTAGTTCCTACACTGCCAGTTCCTGTGCTGTAGAAGAGATCACAGAATAAGGTGGGAATGGGGCTGAGTGTCGCAGACAGATACCTGGTACACCAGCTGGGGAGCGAGGGACTATGATGGCAACGCAGGTGAACAAGAGGGAGGGGACGGCATGAAGACACATTCAGAAGTCATGGAGAGGAAGGTACACATCTGAAAGATGCCTCAAAGGAAGAATTGAAAGATTAGATATGGGTTACTTTTTCTTTCCACACTAGTGAGTCAATATAATCTATAAATCAAGTCTCTTTAGCTCCTCTACTGACTATCATGTTCTTTTTCCCTAGCTCTTCTGTAACAGGGAACAATACACCCTTTTTCTTGTAGTGCAAGAATAATGATTTGCCGGCAGAAGCTCCGTGAATCAGACTTTGCACTGAACAAGTTATATTGTTTGGGAACCCAGCTAAATTTTTCCATAACTGCTTTAAAAGTGATTTCCATTTAAAGCTAGGTGGAACAAATTCCTGCTGCTGGCTAAATCTTCTTTTTCTTTCCCTATGAACAGAATCTCATAAAAAGGACTATTGCTCTTTTGTACTTTTCTGTGATGCATTTTGTGTTGGGGGTCTATCTATGGAGGAGGCCATCTAAAAATAAACCGAGTGCTGTAAAAATACCCTCATAATTCTACTAGAATTCAACTTTTTAATAGCTGTCTTTCTTCTCCCTTTATGCCTCCTTTTCAATTATTTCTTTCCCTTTGGTACCCTGCCAGACTAATGTTTCTGGCTCTTTCATAGACACCTACATTGACTAAATGGATCTCCTACCTTTGAGAACCTCATTAAACTCTGGCAGAGTTTGGTGGCTACATGAACTCAAACCCCAGACGTATGGAGAAAGAATCACTTTCAACAGAAAACCTAACATCACTAGTGCTTACAATGCTGATTATTTTTTGTCATAAATAAATACGATGGGCATCATTTATGTCCATTTTGAGTCTGTATCTATGTTATATCACACTTTGCCTAATAATAATGCTGCTGTCAAGTTAATAAGGGTTTTAGCTTTTATAAATAGCATTCAGTTCATTTGAGTTTATCTTAAACTGTACAGAGGTGCTTGTTTTATTATAATTCAACTGAATCAGAAACATACTTTCTCTCTACTTGCTCACACTGGCTTCTAACCAACTCACGTTTCTTTAATGACAAGTGCTAAATAAACTTCACCTGGGGACTAATCCGCCAATAAGGATAAGAAAAGAATTGCCCCAGCTGCCAAAGTATCATTGTTTCATCTCCAATGAAACATTCCTCTATAAAACCGTTTCTCTCTATGCAAGGATTTGGAGTAGGAATCCAGCTACATAGGTCAGGGAAGGCCCCACCACCACCATCCCCACTGACTCAGAAAAGGAATAAAATATTTTAAAGCAGGAGGACCAGAGGCCAAAACTTCATCATGGTCAAGAAAAAGTGAGCAGAGCCATGAAGCGAGTCATGAAGTTGTAGATTCATAGAAAACATGTAAAGGGTATAATACATGTAAAGGTCAAGTGTCACTCCTCGTTTTAAGGTGAAGAAATGAGGCTCGCAGGAGTTAAGTGTCACACAGCAGATAGTGGCCAAGATAGTGGCCAAGCCAGGCTGAGTCCCACGTCCAAATCAGTGTACTGCTTGTTTCTCTGTGCACCTGCCATCTTTAGTGGTGGTGAATGGATGAGGAGTATTGAGGTGAATACCCTAAGAAATAACACAGCAATAACGCTCAAGTATAATCTAGTAATAATGATTTGAAATCAACATTATTGTAGTGACTTCAATTGTATCCCCCAAAAAGATATGTCCAAGTTCTAACCCCTGGTACCTGTGAATATGAATATGACCTTACTTGGAAACAGGGTTTGTGCAGATGTAATGCAGTTAAGGATCTGCAGATTAAGATCATCCTGGACTTAGAAATCTACTCTAAATCCACTGACTGGAGTCCTCATAAGAGAAAAGAGAGAGAGCTTTGACACACAGAGAAGAAGCTCATGTGAGGACCCCTGTGAAGAGGGAGGAAGAGATTGAAGTTCTGTGGCCACAAGACCAAGAATGCCAGGAGCCACGAGAAGCTGGAAGAGGCAAACAAAACCTCCTCTCCTGGAGCTGCGGAAGGAGTGCAGTCCTGCCGAGGCCTCCAGTGTGGATTTCTGGCCTCCAGAGCTGTGAGCGAGTACATTCTGTGGTTTTAAGCCGTGAAGTTTGTGGTCATTTGTTACAGCAGCTTTAGGAAACTAATACAACTATGAAAATACCCAATCTAAAAAGCAATCCAGGAAGAAATTTTTGTTGTCCCAGTAGTTTGTTGTTGTCATGGTTGATTTTAACAAAATATAGCTCAAACAACAGTTCTTTGAACTTTTCAGTTAGGAATAATTACACACATAACATCTCCCCTAAATGTTTTTTAGCCTAAAGACCCTGTCAACACTTAATATTATATAAAAGGCTCTGTCCACCTCCCCAGCCCAGTGTCCTCCCAGCCTTCCCCTTCCCCCATATTCCAGCCACACTGGTCTTCTCTTTGGTTCCAGAACATGCTAGGACCCTTCTCACCTCAGGCTTCTATGTGCTCCTCCTCTGGCTGGCACACTCATCCCCCACCCTGCACCACATCCCCAGTCAAAATCAGCTCCACAGTACAACTCTATGGGAAGCCCTCCTGCCCCCTTATAATAGACCAGCCCCACACATACACTTTCTTTGTAAACTTTCCTAACACCCTTTCCCTCTTCTTCACAGTCATGATCACTGTAATTTTTTCATTTATAATATTTCTGCATTGTCTGTCTTTCCCACTGGACTGTCACTCTCTCAGAGCAGACACAGGACATTTTGCTCATCATGACATTTCAGGGGTAGCATGATGCCTGGCATATAGCAGGCACTCATAAATATTTGGAAAATAAGTGAATGATAGTATTTAGCCTTGGATGGGGCTCTTGTCTGTTATTCACACAGCTGTTCTGTTTCCAACATGTAAAATTGAAATTGTAGAAAAATCTGTACATAGTCATAATTCGAAAATTAACTTATTTTACTAATGTCTTAATTTTTCTCCTCTGAATTTCTAAATGAATTCATGAAAGTTTTGCTCTGTCCCAAAGGCATTTCATAAATAAGTAAGCATAGCTAAAAGGGACTCAAACCTGTTACATTTCACCATGCCATCAGCATTCATGGATAGGCGAATTTGCCATAATCAGTATTATTCATTTGTATAATCAATAAGCATGTTAGGTACTGTATTAGTCCATTTTCATGCTGCTAATAAAGACATACCCAAGACTGGGCAATTACAAAAGAAAGAGGTTTAATGGACTCACAGTTCCATGTTACTGGGGAGGCCCCACAATTGTGGTGGAAGGTAAAAGTCATGTCTCATATGGTGGCAGACAAGAGAAGAGAGCTTGTGCAGGGAAACTCCCCTTTATAAAACCATCAGGACTCTTAAGACTTATTCACTATCGCAAGAGACTAGCACAGGAAAGACCCGCCTCCCTGATTCAATTACCTCCCACTGGGTCCCTCCCACAACACATAGGAATTGTGGGAGCTACAATTCAAGTTGAGAGTTGGGTGGGGATGTAGCCAAACAATATCATTCCACCCCAATCCCTCCCAAATCTCTTGTCCTCTCATTTCAAAACCAATTATGCCTTCCCAACAGTCCCACAAAGTCTTCACTCATTTCAGCATTAACTCAAAAATCCACAGTCCAAAGTCTCATCTGAGACAAGGCAAGTCCCTTCTGCCTATCAGCCAGTAAAACCAAAAGCAAGTTAGTTACACCCTAGATACAATGGAGGTGCAGGCATTAGATAAACACACTCATTCCAAATGGGAGAAATTGGCCAAAATGAAGAAGCTAAAGGCCCTATGCAAGTCCAAAATCCAGCAGGGCAGTCAAATCTTAAAGCTCCAAAAAGATCTCCTTTGACTCCAGGTCTCACATCTAGGTCACGCTGATGCAAGAGGTTGGCTCCCACAACCTTGGGCAGCTCCACCCTTGTGGCTTTGCAGGGTACACCCTCCCTCCTGACTGCTTTCATGGACTGGCATTGGGTGTCTACAGCTCTTCCAGGTGCATGATGCAATCTGTCAGTGGATCAACTTTTCTGGGGTCTGGAGGATGGTGGTGTTCTTCTCACAGCTCCACTAGGCAGCACCCCAGTGGGGACTCCCTGTGGGGGGCCACCCCACATTTCCCTTTAGCATTGCCCTAGCAGAGGTTCTCCATGAGCACCCCACCCCTGTGGCAAACTTCTGCCTGGACATCCAGGCATTTCTGTACATCTTCTGAAATCTAGGTGGAGGGTCTCAAACCTCTGTTATTAACTTCTGTACACCTTCAGGCTCAATATCATGTGGAAGCTGCCAGGGCTTGGGGCTTGCACCCTCTGAAGCCATGGCCCAAGCTGTACCTTGGTCCCTTTCAGTCACACCTAGAGCATCTGGGATGCAAGACACCAATTTCTTAGACTGCATACAGCACAGGGACTCTGGCCCAGCCCATAAAACTGTTTTTCCCTCCTAGGCCTCTGGGCCTGTGATTGGAGGGACTGCCACAAAGGTCTCTGACATGTCCTGGAGACATTTTCCCTATAGTCTTGGTGAATACACTTGGCTCCTCATTACTTATCCAAATCTCTGCAGCTGGCTTGAATATATCCTCAGAAAATGGGATTTTTCTTTTCTATCACATTGTCAGGCTGCAAATTTTCCAAACTTTTATGTTCTGATTCTCTTTTTAAACGGAATGCCTTTGAGAGCACCCAAGTCACTTCTTGAATGTTTTGCTGCTTAGATATTTCTTCTGCCAGATACCCTAAATCATCTCTCTCCAGTTCAAAGTTCCACAAATCTCTATGGCAGGGCAAAATGCTGTCAGTCTCTTTGCTAAAGCATAAAAAGAATCACCTTTGCTCCAGTTCCCAACAAGTTTCTCATTGCATCTGAGACCACCTCTGCCTGGATTTCATTGTCCATATCATTATCAGCATTTTGATCAAAGCCATTCAACAAGTCTCTAGGGAGTTCCAAACTTTCCCACATTTTCCTGTCTTCTTCTGAGCCCTCCAAACTATTCCAACCTCTGCCTGTCACCAAGTTCCAAAGCTGCTTCCACATTTTTCGGTATCTTTTCAGTAGGCCCCACTCTACTTGTACCAAAATCTGTATTAGCCAGGTTTCTCTAGAGGGACAGAACTAATAGGATAGACATATATAAAAAGGGGAGTTTATTAAGAGTATTGACTCACACAATCACAAGGTGAGGTCCCACAGTAGGCCGTCTGCAAGCTGAGGACCAAGGAAGCAAGTCCAAGTCCCAAAGCTAAAGAACTTTGGGTCCAGTGTTCAAGGGCAGGAAGTAGCCAGCACAAGAGGAAAACATAGACCAGAAGACTAAACTAGTCTAGTCTTTCCATGTTCTTCTGCCTGTTTTTATTTTGGCCACACTGGCAGGTGATTAGATTGTATCCACCCAGATTGAGAGTGGGTCTGCCTTCTCCAGTCCACTGACTCAAATGTTAATCTCCTTTGGCAACACCCTCACGGACACACCCAGGAACAATACTTCGCATCCTTCAATCCAATCAAGTAGACACTCAGTATTAAACATCACAGGTACCTAATAGATTCCAAAGATTGTATTTTAAAATATGCTTTAATCTATAGAAGAGAAAAAGAAAATAAGAACAGTAATGAGAGGTAAATTACAGTGAGGCTGGGTGGCAGTAAAGGAACATTTCCAGAGGCAGTCCTCTTGAGCTGAGTCTTAAAGGGTAGGAGAAAGTGAGTAAAGAAAGCCATCAAGGCTGTTTTAGGACAGGGTTTCTCATTTTTGACATTTTTCACAGAATAATTCTTTGTTGTTGGGGGCTGTCCTGTGTGTTTTACGATCTTAACAGCATCCCTGGCCTCTGTCGATGACGTGCCAGTGTGACAACCAAAATGTCTCCTCCAGATTTCTCAATGAACTGAAAATAGAACTACAGTTTGATACAGCAGTCCTACTACTGGGTATCTACTCAGAAGAAAAGAAATCATTATATAAAAAGGATGCCTGCACTTGTATGCTTATTGCTGCACTATTCACAGTAGCAAAGATATGGAATCAACCTGTGTCTAATGGATGGTTGGATAAAGACAATGTGGTGTATATACATGTGTATGTGTGTGTGTATATATATATGTGTGTGTGTGTGTTTGTGTGTGTACCATGTATATATATGTATACACACACACATATATACCATGGAATACTACTCAGCCATAAACAAGAATGAAATCATGTCTTTTGGAACAACATGAATGGAACCGGAGGTCATTATGTTAAATGAAATAACTCAGAAGCAGAAAGCCAAATACCTCATGTTCTCACTTATAAGTGGGAGCGAAATGACGTGCACATATGGTCATAGAGCATGGAATAATAGACACTGGAGGCTCAGAAAGGGAGGAGGGTGGGAGGGGGAATGAGAAATCATCTAATGGGTACAATGTACACTATTTGGGTGATAGTTATACTAAAAGCCCAGACTTCCGCACTAGACAATATATCCATGTAACAATACTTCTCTTTTACCCCCTAGATCTATAATTTAAAATTAAAAAAAAAAAGAAACGAAAACAAAATGTCACCTGATATTGCAAAAAATCTCCCCTGGAGTGCAGCATCATCCCAGTTAAGAAGCGCTGCTTGGGGCACAGGAAGGAGCCTAACTGCAGGTGGGGGCGTCTGAGTTACTGCAGTGTCCGGGTAGCTCTAGGGAGGTGCCTGGGAGGGAGATAAGAGAGCAAGTACAACACTGCCCTTACACAGGGGGTTTTGTGTGTGACGCTGCGGAGTTTGGAATTTCATCCTGAAAGCACTTATGCAGAATAAAAGGATCTTAAGTAGGAAGGGGACACGGGCTAATTTGTGCTTAAGAAAAATCACTCTGGTCACAGTGGAAAGGAAGGATCGAATGGAGATCAGAATGAATCTGAAAGAATTGAATGTAATCCAGAAGAGAAGTGATTCATGGGGACGGAAAGGAAAGGGAAGATAGAAAGGTACTCACATCACGTCTCTAAGACCTTGTCCATAATGGGATCTAGATTCTTGGTTTGGATGATCAGAAAGTAGAATCATAAATCTTCCCCAAAACCCACTTGGAAATTAGCCCTCGTGACTTTATGAAAAAAAAAATCAAACCCTTAAGCTCAGAAAAATTACTTGTAAAGTTGGTTAAGCATAATCTAGGTGACCTCATGGTGTAATAAATAAAAATAGCCGCTACCTCCGGCTTCAGACTCAATTTGATCTTCAGCAAAGATTCCTTCAGCAAATTGTCAAAAAAAAATTAGTTTTTAAAGTAATCAATATATTAGAAAACTGTAGTAAATTTTCACCCCCTGCCCCCAAGCAATGTCTAGAGAAGTGAGACAGAGAGACAAAATAAGTAATTGAGGCCATTTTTCTTGCCTGATTGTCCAGAAAATTGCCTCATTTCTTTGCTTTATTTTCTGAGTCCATATAATGATAACAGACAAAGTTGTATGTGTGGATATTTTTTACAATCTGAATCTTTGACAGTGTTGAGAGAGGTAATCGCCAACAAACACACTATCACAGCATTTGCCAGAACCTCTGTTGTCATTCAGGCATTTGTCAGTATCTAAGGCAAGCCCTTTATGTGAGAATTGACTAGATAAAATGTCATGAGCACCTCCTGTGAGGGGAAGAAGATGGGGACTGAGATCTCAGTCATAAAGAGACTCCCCAGCTGCACGTGCTACAAGGTGTGCAAAAGCAATGAACAATTTGGGGCAAAGCGCAATTTTCATAGACTCTGTTTTGGGAAAAAAAAAAAAATCCCTGTGCCACCTATTTCACAAGGTTATTCACATTGCTAGCTCATGAGGAACATAGGATATTCAGGCCCTGCTAAAGGATCTGAATGGATCATCCGGGTTTTGATTACGAGACTGTTTGAACAAGTCCCAAATGGGAATAATTTGAATTAAAGTAAGAATGTGTCAATACATTTGAAATGTTGAAGACTGCAAAAATAGTATTTATACATAAATATGAAGTATAAATGGAATTTTTATGTGTTGATAAATTATATATTTTAAAATATTTGGCTTCAATGATAATATAAGAAAAATTAAATTCCTACTAATCCATAGAATAATGTGTACTTTCTTTTAAGAAATCACCAACCTTAAAATCACTAAAATATGATCCATTTCACAAAACAGTACGTTTTAAATTAAAAACCAAACTGAATTCAGAAAGTAAAAATTATGATACACAGTTTATATTGGTCAAAGATACCATTAATTGTTTATTATTAAAAATAAACACATATGTTTCACTTCACATGTGTTACAAGGTGCTTAATATTTTATATGCGTAATTCATTTGCTCTTCACAACCATAAAAGGTAGATACATGATTACTCCCATTTTGCAGATAAGGAAATTAACACCCCGCTGAAATATTTTACCAAAGGTCACATAGGTAGTAAGTAACAACCATGTGATTAGGGGAGAGCATTATCCCTAAACTTCATGAAGAACAAGACACCTATAAGCCCTTAGTCCCTTGCAGACTAAGAAATTTTGATAGAGACAATTTGTTACAGATGCATAAGATAGTACAGCCAGTTCTGTGAATCACAGCATGTTATATTTATTTCCACATATTCTATGTTAATAATATAATTTTTAATTCAATGTATTTTAAACTTTAATAACTGCTGTAAGTATCTGCAGCTCTGAGAATAAGGAGGAAGAGAATAATTTCAGCCGTTTTAAAATAGCTTTTGTGTTTAGATTTAAATATTTCAGTTTCATTTCAAGTATCTTTTTCTGCGAAAAATTTGGCCTGTCTGAATTTTAAAAGGCATTTGGGCTTCAAACTTTAGTTAATGGTAAAAAAGTAACAAAATATTTAATTTCCTGAAATTGTTCCAAATTACAGAAACAAGAGAAAGCTTAAATACCAGGGGACAAAAATTCATAGAATAGAATTTATTAATCATGATTCATACACAAAAGACCAAACCTTTCGATGAATAACTGTATTGTTGACAGTTTGGGAGGAATTTTAATTTTGTTTGTTTTTCTCAAATAGTGAGATCAGAGTCAAAAAAGCTTTAACATCTCCGTATTAGAGATTCTGTAACTCCCGTCAGTTATGCCAGACTCCAGCTAAGTACTCTGAAAAGTATATTAAATCAGGATGATAATTGTTCAGTAAAATTTCCCCTAGAAGTATAGTAAATATGATTGATTTAATATATCATTGAGATTCTACTGGAAAAATGGCATAAAACAGCAACATTCTGTTGCCATTTTATAACTTTCATTTTTGTAAAGTGACCATTAGCATAATATAGTAATATCATTACGACAGTCTGCACAGATGAAAATATCTCAAGGCCAATATTACATTTTCATCAAGTAAATGACCATGTGTTTCAATAAACACAATTATGAATGTTAATATACCAACAGATTGAGTAATTTCATCCCTCAGCATCATTGTTTATAGGGGAAAACAAATTAATCATCTTTGAGGTAACAGGAGTGTAGACTTTTAGAACATAATCTGTTTCACTACAACTATTCTTGATTTGCTGAGTAGGAGTCAGGATTGTGCTTCTGACTGTCCTCATCTGAGGTCATCTTACCTGACTGTCCCCTTCTGAAGTAATCTTGTCATTATGTAAATACCTTATGCAGCATTATCAATTTAGAGCCAGAAAATTTAAGATGAATCACATCTTTATTTTGATAAGTATCCACAGGACACTCAATTGTACAGTAGAAACACGCAAAGAAACCTGTTCCTCCTGCCTGTTCTGTCAGCTTGGACAATTCCTGAACAAGCTGTTCTCCAGCCCTGCACACCTGTGAGCAGGTCCGGGACTCTGTGGACCCAGCCATGCCCTTTCCGTCACCAAGGCCACATTTGTGGTCAGGAGGCAAGTGAGATTGTCATCACTTTCACTTAAGTCCTTTTTAGCAATAGGCATGTTGGGCATTGGAATGGATGTGCAGGTGAAATGGGCACAAACCAAAAATAGAAGAGGCAATTTGTCTATGGCCTTACCGTCCTGAATGTGCCTGATCACGGAAGCTAAGCAGGGCTGGTTTGGTTAGTACTTGGATGGGAGAAGAGATAACCAGCTGAGACTTCAGTATCTAGCTGACGGGCTGCTTCAGCCTTCAAGCATAGCTTAATTATATGTATCACTGGGGAAGATCCTTTTCTGGAAAGAGGCAACATTTTAAGACAGTTCAAGATTAACCTTTATTTAAGCAAAAAGAAATGTTTCTACTTTCAAATGCTTTTTGGTAAAAATCTTTAAAAAACAATAAATGATTTTTCTGATTTGTTAAAAAAAAGAAAACAATCACTGTATTCCTTGGCTGTAGCATAGCAGCAAATGTAGACAGTATAAGAACTACTTATCCTGGCATGGGTCCTAAAATATAGTTGCTTGAAAAAGTCTATATTGTGACCTTAATTTTTAGTCCTTTGCCTCTTTGGGAACTCCAGTGTGAAGAGAGGTTTGCACAACCTCATGGTCCTCAGGTTGTTATCACATGGCTGAACATTTTACAACATGAATTCATGAATTATGTAGTTAATTAATATATCGAAGAAGATCTTATTACAAGTTCTCTTAGTTATAGCCCCACAACCTTAACTGTTATTGCCAAGAATTTCTATCCATCCACTCTTCCTATTTTGCAAACTACAATTACAGAGGAGGTGTGAATGAAAAGTTTTCTGTATGATTCCAAAAATGTGTTAGGATGTTTTGAAAAGTTTTGATTCCTTTGAAAAGTTCTGATTTATGAGTGACTTAGCAACATGATTAGATGAGACAAAACCCATAGCTACACATCTTTCTCTAGAAGTATTCTTAATGTTGACTCTTGACAAAATTTCAGATCCATTCAAAATTTCACATACATTAAAATAAAAAAACTAATATAAGATTAAGTAGACGATACAAAGGCTTCCTTAAAGATTACATTTTTTACATTGTCTATTTTTCATTCATTGCAAGCATGTTTGTAATTACTCAGTGAATGGCTAATTTCAAATCTGTACCAGGTAATTCTCACATCTCTGTCATGTCAGGGTTGACATCTATTGATTTCCTTTTTTTTTCCATTCAGTTTGAGGTCTTCCTGGTCCTTGATATTGTGAGTGACTCTTGGTTGGAACCTAGACATTTTAGATATTATTTTATGAGACTATGGATCCTCTGCTGGTTGAAATCCAGACATTTAAGAAATTATTTTATGAGACTATGGGTCTGCTGCTGTCATCCTCTCTCTGCTTTTCTTTTTCTTCTCCACTTACTCCTACCCCTTTAACCCAATGCTGAAGTAGGACCAGGGAAACATTAAAAGTTGGCCCACAGATGGAAGGAACATTGTACTCCATGTGTCACATTTAAATTCTCCAGGAAGAAAGGGCTTGTCAATAAAGTGTCTTTTTAAGTCACAGGTGGCAGTAAGGCTGTGCTACCCCCACCTTTTCTTTCTGATCATTATCTCCGAATGTCACTTATTTTCTGAAGTATCTAAGTAGCACCACCACTATCCAAGACTGATATTCTCCGTTTATGTTCAATCATAGCTCACTAGTGAAGATTAATTGGGGAGGAGACAAGTCTGAATTAGAAATCACCAAAGTAGTATTTTAAAAGAAGTGCAGATTTATTGCATTCAATTCTAGACCTAATTCAGAGGCATGGCTCTAAGGACATGTCTTAAACGGCCTATTTTAAAGCTTAGAGACCACCCATTTGTACATTAGTAGAAAGTAATGTGTTTTAAATCCTTAACAATAGTTTTCTTGAGTAGATTAACCACTGCTTTAAAAATCCTATTCATGACTATTTATGATGGGTGCAGCACACCAACATGGCACAAGTATACATATGTAACAAACCTGCACGTTATGCACATGTACCCTACAACTTAAAGTATAATAATAATAAATAAATTTAAAAAAATAAATAAATAAAAATAAAAATCCTATTTATTTATCTCCTACAAATACTAAGTAAATTTCAACACAACCCTTTTCTGAATATTCACAAGTTCTACAGTAGTGGAATCTAAATTAGAAGCTCGATTACATATGATATTTCTGTTTAAAAGGCACTAATTAAGCTGCTTTGCCCTGTGAACACTAGAATTTGGGTTGGCACAGTCATTTCATAATCTGAAATCTAACACAATTATTTCTGGATGAAGCATTTGCCATAAAATTTAACAGGCTATATTAGCTGTTGGTTTTCATTGATGATCTATAAATACTAACCTTTATCTCTTTATATTTTTCTTGTTCTTTTTATGGTTAATTTAGAATTTCACTGTTAGGCATTTGCTTATATAAAGTGCTTACTGATACCAAAGACTCAAAACATTGTTGAGCATGTTTATGCTGCAAAGTGAATGAGTGTTGCAAAGTTTGACTTAGTGTAGAAAGATTTTAAGACTGTAGAAGTTACTTTTAGAAAATCTAAACTATCTTGTTAGAAAAATTATCTCACAGTTTTTAAAATGGCATTGAAAATCCAGAGAAAACAACTCAAGCTTCTTGCAAGTGGAAAGTCAACAGTGGTTTAGATCAATTGTACACACTGTGCAAGATGTTTATGTGCTGACAGCTTATGTGCCTACCTCCACATCAATTCGACTATTATACCAGCTAATTCTTCTATCGAGGATTCATAACATAAAAACGTGCTTCCTCTTTCTGAGGGAAAGTTGACTACGGGTAGAGAAGAGTTGCCCTTATTTCACCTTGAAGAATAACAATATAAGCTCATGTGCAATGAAATAGCAGACTTATTGGAAACGATTACTAGTTTCTTGAAAGCAAAGAAGTATATATTTTTTTAACTTCATAAGAATTTAGAAGTTGGTCATTCATCGTCCCCTTCTGCACTCTGAGTGCTGAACCAATTGAAAAACAGATGGAAGCAAGCATCAGACAGAAATCAAAACAGTAGCTTAGACTGCGTTTCTCTAGTGACATAGGCCCTTCAAATCCTACTTTTTGAAAGAGTGGCTAGGATACATGAAGTCATTACAGTATCAACTGCATACCCACAACATTTAGAAAATATATAACTCCCCAGCCCCTACTCCAAGGTTATGTTCTCAGAACCAGGTATCTAGTGCAGTCTAGCTCTGCACCGTCCAATACAGTGGCTCCTAGCCACGGGTGACTGTTGAGCACTCATAATGTGGCTGTTGTGACAGAGGAATTGAATTTTCATTGTGTTTTAATTAATTTAAAATGACATTTAAAAACTGATTCTCAATTCACTATTGGAAGACTTTGAAGTCTACTTGAAACAATTTCAGGTAAGATAATCTACTTTTTCAACCGTAAACTACATGGAATCTAAGTATAAATTAGTTATTTCTAATTGGAATAATTAATTCCATTAAAACGAAAGGGTCAAATTGAGATATACTGTCAGTACAAAACAAAAAAGAATTTTGAAGACACAGCCCAAGAAGGAGAATATAAAATAGCCCATTTATAATTGTTTACATGTTGAAAGAATCGTATCTTGGATATACGGGGTTAAATAAAACAGGAAAATTGACTTTCAAAAATTCATGTTTCTTTTTACTTTTTTAACGTGATTACTAGAAAATGTTTAATTACATATGTGGCTCACATTGTATTTCTATTAGACTCACTCTGCTAGACTGTGATGTAGATTCGCCCTCTAATTGGCGTGTAAACGTCATGGTGGAGATTTAATTGTGTCTAGGGGAAGAAGAACAAACTAACAAGAGGCGAGAGAAAGAGAAAATCTTCTGGCTCCTAGGAGGCCAACTGGTCTGGGCCAGTTTGTGTCTCTGCATGGCTTCCGAACCTGAACTTCAGTGGAAGAAATCTCCCACCAAGAGGTTACTCACATTGCCAAGTGTTTGTCTCTTCTCAAACCTAGGATTACCAAGCTCTGAGTGTCATCTTACCTGGATGCTTCTTCTCCTACTCTTATTTTTTAAAAGCTTTTACTTCTCTAGGCTTTGATTAACATTAGCTATTAAAATTATAGTGTAGGCCAGGCGTGGTGGCTCACACCTATAATTCCAGCGCTTTGGGAGGCCAAGGCGGACGGATCACTTGAAATCAGGAGTTTGAGACCAGTCTGGCCAACATGGTGAAACCTGGTCTCTATTAAAAATAAATAAAGAAATACAATTGCAAAATAATAAATAAATTTACAGTATAAAACTCCCTTTTACTCTCTATTTTCCTACTGAAACATAATTAAGCTTTCCCTGGGTACTCATCCCTTAATCCCAGGTGAGAAAAAAAGTATAAAAGATGAAACATCTACTAATGCCCAGCCCTGCCCACTTCTGGTGGAGGCAACATTGAAGGTTGGCTCTCTGATGTCTAAAAAGACGTTCTGCCCATGTTGATTCGAACACCTCCTTTTTGTAAAAGGCTTTGCCCTTTCCACATGGACTATGAAGGCCCTGCAGAAGTGAAACCATGTCCCCAGTCTAAACTCCCTGGAAGAACCTCTCCTGACCCAGTAAAGAATTGCTTTTTCTGCCCGAGAACAGAGCTCTGCTTGATTACTTTGAGGTCCAGGAGACCACCTGGATCACCAAGATAAATGCTTTTTCTTGCTAACCCAAAGCAGAAACAGGTGCATTTCTCAGTTCTTCAGCCAGCCCACACTGCTGCCTCCTGGAGCCCACACAGGGTTCCTTTTTCAGCTATAGTTCTAGACCTTGGCTGTGTTTTGGAATCACCTTCCCAATCTCAAACATAAAACAAGGCCCAGAGTCCAGGCCAGACTCACTACCTGAGCATTTTCAGCTACTAAGGAGAACTTGAAGAAAAGAAGTTGGCCAAGCAGAGGACTCGTGTGTGCCCTGGCACTTTTCCTGTCTCACTAATCACCCTTCTCGTATCATAACTCAGCCTCCTCATGAAAAAATAGAATGAATAAATGTGAGTGGGGAAATGCCGAAACACCCTTCTCATAACTTGCACACGAATCCTCCTCTATGTTCCAAGACAGGGAAAGAGAGAAAATGGTACCAAAGAGAGCCTGTGTGCAGTACTCAAGGCAAGGCTTTGCATGTTTCAAGTGTCCAATACTTATCTGTTGACACAAAGAGTGCCTTAATTATGTCAGAATTAGTTTGGCTTTGTTTTGTTTCTGCTCTAGAAACATTTTGTTCACATAAGTCAAAAATTCGAAAAAGTCTGGAATTTAATTTCTTATCAGGCAATGACCAAGGGAAAATATTTCTGTTAAAGGATTAATCATACAGAACAGCTAAAATTCTAGCAATAATAAAACTCAGGAAATTGCGGGGGGAGTGGGGTGGATAGGTTTTGGAGAATGTTTGTCAGTAATATTTGAAAATCCAGATCTTCCTTAAAAGTCTACAGATTTGAGTGTACCCCTCACCCAAGGAAATCTGTCTCAAGAGACAGAATCAGTCCATTTTCAGGGTTCCCCAGGGAAGCCTGTCACAGCCAGACATAAATGTGATGAAAGGCAGGAAAGGGAGAGACAGAGGCTGGGACAAAGAAGATGACAAGCTTTATCTGTGACATTGGGCCAGAATGATAACCATAACCCAGGGTGTGTTTTCAAAGTTTTTGTTGTAAACTAAATGTTTTGGTGTATTTGTCAGAACTTTTTATCTTGGTTAATTTAATTAAAATAAAGTCTGTAGCCAAAATAAAATTATATAAAGGTTAATCAGGACGTTTCCTGTATTTTTTGACATAAGCCAAATTAAGTCGTTGTTTTTCTAACACATGGAATTCTTGCATTTGTCTCCGTGCGAGATCCATGTTAATGTTAATTGTTTTACTATGTTTGAAATTCAGTCTTTTAAAATGGGTTTTCTCTGGTCTCCTCCAAGGCTATTTGAGCATCTAAATATCTACATATTACATTGCTGTTGGCAAAAGTTTTCAAATGCTATTCACTCAATTTGAAAAAAAATTACACTTTTTATAAAGCTAGTATGAATGTGACTCTCAAATCTCATCAATTGGCACTAATCAGGTTCATCATCAAAATAAACCTGATAACTACTAAAACTAAATGTCAGAATTTTCAAGACAACAAATGGCCAAGAACTTGGCATCAGAGGCAGTCCTTGTTTTGGTTGATTCTTGATGCCGATTGAGAACAGGCCTCCTAAGCACTGATATGAATATTTGCCTCTAAGAAGTAAAGCCCGTTTACCATTTAGAAGCTAAAGTTCAGAAATAAAACTCTGACACAACAAAACATCAATAAAATAAAGCCAGACAGAGCACTAGAAAAATTCATAAATCTCCAATGCGAATATACATCTCTAATACAAATTATATTCAAGCTACAGTGATTTGCCTCTGCTGCAAGCAATTATATACCTATTGTAAAAATAGTGTGAGTCACGGCAAGAACATGGACAATATCAATTCCCTTCAGAGACTGGACTCTGTGAAATCTTTCCAGTTCTAACTATACAGTACGATCTTTTTAAAAATATCAACTTTGCACTCTTTTCAGACCCAAGTATGTTGAACGGGATGAGGTATTACTTTCAAGGACAAGCATTGGATATTAATCAAAATGAAAATACTTTTTTTTTCTTTTTTGAGATGGAGTCTCTCTCTGTTGCCCAGGCTAGAGTGCAGTGGCATGGTCTCGGCTTACTGCAACCTCCGCCTCCTGGGTACAAGCAATTCTCTGCCTCAGCCTCCTGAGTATCTGGGACGACAGGCGCCCGCCACCATGCCCAGCTAACTTTTGTATTTTTAGTAGAGACAGGGTTTCATCATGTTGGCCAGGCTGGACTCCAACTCCTGACCTCAGGTGATCTGCCTGCCTCAACCTCACAAAGTGCTGGGATTACAAGCGTGAGCCACTGCGTCAGGCCTAATCAAAATGAAAATACTTTCAACACAGAAATAAAAGCTTTCCAGTGCTAAAGCTTCTGTCTCCTTAGAGCAAAAGAGCTCCACTAAGAAGAAAACTGAATGTTATTGATACGTAGTTTAACAAGTTCCTGGGAATATAGATTGAATTGTGTCACTGCCAAAGAAGATAGGTTGAATTCTTCACTCCTGGAATCTGTGAATGGGACTTTATTTGGGAGTTGCAGATGTAATCGTGTTCGGATGAGGTCATACTGAAGTCAAGTGGGCCCTTATTCAATGACTCGTATCCTCATAAGAGAGACCTGTGGACATAGGCACACAGGGAGGGTGCCAGGTGAGGACAAAGTTAGAGTCTAAGAGCTACGTATACAAGCCAAGAGGCATTAAGGTTTGCTGGCGACCACCAGGAACTAGTAAGATGCAAGGAAATATTCTCCCCTAGAGCCTTCAGAGAGAGAGCACAGCCCTGCTGGCACCCGCGTTTTGGACTTTTAGTCTTCAGACTGTGAGAAAATTAAGTTCTCTTGTTTGTAGCTACCCAGTGTATGGTAATTTGTTTCAGCAACCCTAGGAAACTTCTACATAAGGCTATATCCGAACTCCTCTTATCTCTTAGGAAACCAAAGCTCTATCCTTAAGCGAATATAAGATATAAGTTCACAGATAACTCAGAATGTCCTCCCACTTCTCAAGAACTAGTCCTGGGTTTGCATTATCCCTATAAATGTCCTAAGATGATTTTTTCAACCATATGTTACCAAGAAGTAGGGAAGTTTCAGCATTAACAATACAGAGCTTCGTAACAATTAGCCATCTGTTTATAATGATGTTAGGGATTGACAGCATCTCAATGGAAGCAGGGAAAACAACAGAAATATTATATCTGCCAAGTTCTAGTCATTCGTTATCTTACATAGTAATTTGCTGTCTCATGAGATCACTAAGGAGAGAAAAACACCATGCCGTGCTACAAAATAAACTTTGTAAAGCAGGTAGTTTAATAGCAAATTAATGATGTGCTGACAAGATCAAGACCCCCCAAAAAAAAATGTAGTCATAGTTTCTGCAGTGCAGCTAATAATGCAAGTTTGTAAGCTGTCTCACGAGAAGGTAGTATTTATTTTTTTCCAAGGAGCTATTTGAAAACCAGAGAGTAAGATACTTTAAGATGGTTTTTCTCAATGCCAGTTTGTTTTAAACATTACTAGAATTCAGACATTATCTTGCTGTCACTCTTAATATCCATCTTAATTATGGGTGTCCCTGTGGTAAAGTCTAACCTCTTTCAATCTCATCTCTTGACTTGATGATTCATTTCAAAGCATGTGTTAATACAATGGGGCTTCTTCTCACGAGCAAAGTAACTTTGAATAAAGTTTATAAAAGTAAAAGAAATAAAGCAGATGGCAAATAGTGCCCACAGAACTGGTTATAGTATCATTATCCATTAAGAAATGAATTTTTTTCATTAGATGATATAGGTCTTATTTATCTTTCTCTCATAAATATTTATATATATATTTACATATATAAATAGATAGTAAGATAGATATAGTGATATTGCAAATTGGCAATAAAGAAGATGGCTTTAATATTTTATATGGTTTGGCTCTGTGTCCACACCCAAATCTCATCCTGAATTGTAATTTCCATGTGTCAAGGGAGGGACCTGGTGGGAGGTGATTGGGTCATGGAGGCGGTTTCCCCCATGCTGTTCTCAGGATGGTGAATGAGTTCTCACAAAATTGAGTACTTTGAAAGTATTTGGAGACTGGGTGCAGTGGCTCACATCTGTAATCCCAATGCTTTGGAAGGCCAAGGTGGGCAGATCACCATGCTGAAACCCCATCTCTACTTAAAAATACAGAAATTAGCTGGGCATGGTGATCTGCACCTGTCATCCCAGTGCTCAGGAGGCTGAGGCAGAAGAATCGTTTGGACCAAGGAGGTGGAGATTGTAGTGAGCTGAGAACACACCACTGCACTCCAGCCTGGGCAACAGAGCAAGACTCTGTCTCAACAACAACAAAAAAAATCAGCCAGGTGTGGTGGTGGGTGTCTGTAATCCCAGCTATTCGGGAAGCTGAGGCATGTGAATCACTTGAACCCAGGAGGCAGAGGTTGCAGTGAGCCTAGATCACATCACTGCACTCCAGGCTAGGTGACAGAGTGAGACTCTGTCTCAAAAAAAAAAAAAAAAAAATTGTTTGTCAGTTTCCAAATCCTTGTTCTCTCTCTTTCCTGCTGCCATGTAAGACGTGCCTTGCTTCCCCTTCTACTTCTGCCATGATTGTAAATTTCCTGAGGCCTTCCTCCTCCATGAGGAACTATGAGTCAATTAAACCTCTTTCTTTATAAATTACCCAGTCTCAGGTTGTTCTTCATGGCAGTGCGAAGATGCACTAATACAATATTTGGACACTCTGTGCAACAATACGGGGTTCATTTATTGCTCAGGCTGAATTAAAATGCTATGTGTGTTATCTCTCATATCAAACTATCTTTAAGATGATGACAAAGGGATTCCAGGTGACAACTTGGAATGAAAGATACTGACCCACTGTTTTCTTTCCTGTAGCTTTTCCTCAGGTGGACAGAAACAATTACACCTTTTTTTCACCAGTCTACTAAATTGAACTCTTTCTTAATATCACCCCAGCTGCTTTTCTTGTAGGTGTTCCTTTCTATGTCAACCACGCTTCTGTTTGTAATAAGGATTTTCACCTCATCTGATGAAAAGAGCAGTCTACTGTGAGAAAGAACTAAGTTTCTACTCCCAAAGCAAAAGCAGTTTCTGTCAAAGCAGGAATACAAATAGGGTCCCTTGGAACCTAGCCCAGTGCCTTTCCAACATAATGGTGGTTATTGAGCCATCAGACCACACTTTCAGCAGATACTTGAACTTCCACTGTGTCTGAATCATTATATTAGTGTAATAGAGCCGTAGAGATCAATAAGACCCAGCCCATGCTTATAAATGCCTCATAACATGAAAGGACAGAGAAATTATGCATAAATAAATGCAAAATAAATGCAGATAAATCTCCATGGCTGTTCAGTTACACAGGCATCAAACACATCCATTGACTATTTACCACATACCAACTTTGTTGTAAAGGCTGTTGATGATACAAATAGAACCAGATTTAGGCAATCACCAAACAAAGTTTGCAATCCAATTAGAAGAGAAAAGCATTTAAAACAGCCATTGTATTACAGAATCATTAATGCAATGAAAGGAAGATTCCCAAGTATTAAGGGAAGGCAAAGCTGGGACACCTAACCTAATCTAAAGGGTCCAACATAAATTTCTTTGAAGTGGCATATAAATTAACACATTACTGAATGCAGTGGCTCATGGCTGTAATCCCAGCACTTTGGGAGGCTGAGGCATGAGGCTCACTTGAGGTCAGGAGTTCCAGAGCAGCCTGGGCAACATGGTAAAACCCTGTGTCTACTAAAAATATAAAAATTACCTGGGCATGGTAGTGTACTCAGGGGGCTAAGGTGGAAGAATTGTTCCAACCCAGGAGGCAGAAGTTACAGTGAGCCAAGATCATGCCGTTGCACTCCAACTTGGGCAATAGAGTGAAACTCCATCTCAGAAAAAAAAAAAAAAAAAAAATTAAGACATGAAGGGTAGGAGTTAGCCAGTATGGCATTTTGTGGTGATGCAGGTATAATCTAATCACTGATGAAATGGTCTTCCAGCAAACCACTTCAAGGAAGCTTTGAAAATCAACCACATCCTTTCAGTCTGTCCACCATCAAAAAAGATAATAGCCTGACAAACCATGGGTTACAAATGCCTGACGCATAACCATGATTACCGCATTAGAGGTTTAAAATGCAACTAGGAAAACTTGAAAATATAAGCACCAATTTCAAATCACTAGTCACTTGCATCCATTTCAACCATTCCCCAGTACTCCTCCAAGCACTCTGTTTGGCTTGTATTGTATCCAAGACCATCTGAAATCACAGAATAAACTTCCTATAACATGGATCTTTTGTGTGCATAATAATGCATACTAACAATTTACAATTTGTTATAATGTCCTATAATGTACTTCTTTATTGAATCTGTGTGACTAAAGAGGGCAGTCTGGAGAAAATCTAGTAGGATAACTTCCTAAGGATGGGGTTCTTCAGCTTCAAATCTTTATAACTGGGACCCCTTACATTAGCACTCAGCTTTGGCCAGTATCTCTGGGACCACTCTTTTACATATATATATGAGATTGTTTTGTCATGTACCTTGTAAAAAGGTATTTGTTACCAATGATAAAAGGAAATGAACTTTAAAAAATACATGTCTTATTACTGTCATTTGGAGTATTCCTCAAAGCACTGATTGTATATGATATAGCTACCTCTAGGAATTCAAGCTCAAGTTATTGACAACACAAAAGATACAAACTGATTTCCAAAAGTATTATCCAAGAAATTAATCATTTATAAGGGAAGCCAAGTATCTTTCCATTTCTTTTATATATATATGTGTGTGTGTGTGTGTGTGTGTGTGTGTATGTATTTATATATATACTTTAAGTTCTAGGGTACATGTGTACAATGTGCAGGTTTGATACAGAGTTATACATATGCCATGTTGGTTTGCTCCACCCATCAACTCGTCATTTATTTTAGGTATTTCTCCTACTGCTATCCCTCTCCCAGCCCCCCACCCCCTGACAGGCCCCAGTGTGTGACGTTACCTGCCCTGTGTCCAAGTGTTCTCATTGTTCAGTTCCCACCTATAAGTGATAACATGTGGTGTTTGGTTTTCTGTCCTTGTGATAGTTTGCTGAGAATGATGGTTTCCACCTTCATCCATGTCCCTGCAAAGAACATGAACGCATCCTTTTTTATGGCTGTGTAGTATTCCATGGGATATATATGCCACATTTTCTTAATCCAGTGTATCATTGATGGACATTTGGGTTGGTTCTAAGTCTCTGCCATTGTGAATAGTGCCGCAATAAACATACGCATGCATGTGTCTTTATAGGAGCACGATTTCTAATCCTTTGGGTATATACCCAGTAATGGGATTGCTGGGTCAAATGGTATTTCCAGTTCTAGATCCTTGAGGAATCGCCTCACTGTCTTCCACAGTGGTTGAACTAGTTTACAGTCCCACCAACAGTGTAAAAGTGTTCCTATTTCTCCACATCCTCTCCAGCACCTGTTGTTTCCTGACTTTTTAATGATCGCCATTCTAACTGGTGTGAGATGGTACCTCATTGTGGTTTTGATTTGCATTTCCCCAATGACCAGTGGTGATGAGCATTTTTTCATGTGTCTGTTGGTTGCATAAATGTCTTCTTTTCAGAAGTGTCTGTTCATATCCTTTGCCCACTTTTTGATGGGGTTGTTTGTTTTTCTCTTGCAAATTTGTTTGAGTTCTTAGTCAATTCTGGATATTAGCCATTTGTCGGATGGGTAGATTGCAAAAATGTTCTCCCATTCTGTAGGTTGCCTGTTGACTCTGATGGTAGTTTCTTTTGCCGTGCAGAAGCTCTTTGGTTTAATTAGATCCCATTTGTCTATTTTGGCTTTTGTTGCCATTGCTTTTGGTATTTTTGTCATGAAGTCCTTGCCCATGCCTATGTCCTGAATAGTATTGCCTAGGTTTTCTTCTAGAGTTTTTATGGTTTTAGGTCTAACATTTAAGTCTTTAATCCATCTTGAATTAATTTTTGTATAAGGTGTAAGGAAAGGATCCAGTTTCAGCTTTCTACATAAGGCTAGCCAGTTTTCCCAGTACCATTTATTAAATAGGGAATCCTTTCCCCATTTCTTGTTTTTGCCAGGTTTGTCAAAGATCACATGGTTTTAGATGTGTGGTGTTATTTCTGAGGCCTCTGTTGTATTCCATTGCTCTCTATCTCTGTTTTGGTACCACTACCATGCTGTTGGGGTTACTGTAGCCTTGTAGTATGGTTTGAAGTCAGGTAGCGTTATGCCTCCAGCTTTGCTCTTTTTGCTTAGGATTGTCTTGGTAATGCGGGCTCTTTTTTGGTTCCATATGAACTTTAAGTAGTTTTTTCCAATTCTGTGAAGAAAGTCATTGGTAGCTTGATGGGGATGGCATTGAATCTATAAATTACCTTGAGCAGTATGGCCATTTTCATGATACTGATTTTTCCTATCCGTGAACATGGAATGTTCTTCCATTTGTTTGTGTACTCTTTTATTTCACTGGGCAGTGGTTTGTAGTTCTCCTTGAAGAAGTCCTTCATATCCCTTGTAAGTTGGATTCCTGAGTATTTTATTCTCTTTGTAGCAATTGTGAATGGGAGTTCACACATGATTTGGCTCTCCATTTATCTGTTATTGGTGTATAGGAATGCTTGTGATTTTTGCACATTGATTTTGTATCCTGAGACTTTGCTGAAGTTTCTTATCAGCTTAAGGAGATTTTGGGTGGAGACGATAGGGTTTTCTAAATATACAATCATGTCATCTGCAAACAGGGACAATTTGACTTCCTCTTTTCCTAATCAAATACCCTTTATTTCTTTCTCTTGCCTGATTGCCCTGACCAGAACTCCCAACGCTATGTTGAATAGGAGTGATGAGAGAGGGCATCCCTGTCTTGTGCCAGTTTTCAAAGGGAATGCTTCCAGTTTTTGCCCATTCAGTATGATATTGGCTGTGGGTGTGTCATAAATAGCTCTTGTTATTTTGAGATATGTTCCATCAATACCTAGTTTATTGGGAGTTTTTAGCAAGAGGGGCTGTTGAATTTTGTCAAAGGCCTTTTCTGCATCTATTGAGATTGTCATGTGTTTTTTGTCGTTGGTTCTGTTTATATGATGAATTACATTTATTGATTTGTGTATGTTGAACCAGCCTTGCATCCCAGGGATGAAGCCGACTTGATTGTGGTGGATAAGCTTTTTGATGTGCTTCTGGATTTGGCTTGCCAGTATTTTATTGAGGATTTTCACATTGATGTTCATCAGGGATATTGGTCTAAAATTGTCTTTTTTTGTTGTGTCTCTGCCAGGTTTTGGTATCAGGATGATGTTGGCCTCATAAAGTGAGCTAGGGAGGATTCCCTCTTTTTCTACTGATTGGAATAGTTTCAGAAGGAAAGGTACCAGCTCCTCTTTGTACCTCTGGTAGAATTCGGCTGTGAATCTGTCTGTTCCTGGACATTTTTTGGTTGGTAGGCTATTAATTATTGCCTCAATTTCAGAACCTGTTATTGGTCTATCCAGAGATTCAACTTCTTCCTGGTTTAGTGTTGGGAGGGTGTATGTGTCCAGGAATTTATCCATTTCCTCTAGATTTTCTAGATGATTTGCATAGAGGTGTTTATAGTATTCTCTGATGGTAATTTGTATTTCTGTGGGATCAGTGGTGATATCCCCTTTATCATTTTTTATTGCGTCTATTTGGTTCTTCTCTCTTTTCATTAGTCTTGCTAGTGGTCTATCAATTTTGTTGATCTTTTCAAAAAACCAGCTCCTGGTTTCATTGATTTTTTGAATGGCTTTTTGTATCTCTATCTCTTTCAGTTCTGCTCTGATCTTAGTTATTTCTTGCCTTCTGCTAGGTTTTGAATTTGTTTGCTCTTGCTTCTCTAGTTCTTTTAATTGTGTTGTTAGGGTGTCAATTTTAGATCTTTCCTGCTTTCTCTTGTGGGCATTTAGTGCTATAAATTTCCCTCTATACAGTGCTTTAAATGTGTCCCAGAGATTCTGGTACATTGTGTCTTTGTTCTCATTGGTTTCAAGGAACATCTTTATTTCTGCCTCATTTTGTTATTTACTCAGTAGTCATTCAGGAGCAGGTTGTTCAGTTTCCATGTAGTTGTGTGGCTTTGAGTGAGTTTCTTAATCCTGAGTTCTAAATTGATTGCACTGTGGTCTGAGAGACAGTTTGTTGTGATTTCTGTTCTTTTTTATTTGCTGAGGAGTGTTTTACTTTCAATTATGTGGTCAATTTTAGAATAAGTGTGATATGGTTCTAAGAAAAATGTATATTCTGTTGATTTGGGGTGGAGAGTTCTGTAGATGTCTATTAGGTCTGCTTGGTGCAGAGCTGAGTTCAAGTCCTGGATATCCTTGTTGACTTTGTCTATAGAGGCAGTAGGTCTTACTGAGCTGTGGTGGGCTCTGCCCAGTTCGAGCTTCCTGGCCACTTTGTTTACCTACTCAAGCCTTAGCAATGGCAGACGCCCCTCCCCCAGCCAGGCTGCCACCTCGTAGCTTGATCTCAGACTGCTGCACTAGCAGTGAGCAAGGCTCCAAGAGCGTGGGACCCACCAAGTCAGGCAAGGGAAAGGATCTCGTTGTCTGCCGGTTGCTAAGACCTTGGGAAAAGTGCAGTATTTGGTCAGAAATGTCCTGTTTTTCCATGTATAGTCTGTCATGGCTTCCCTTGGCTAGGAAAGGGAAATCCTCCGACCCCTTGCACTGCCCAGGTGAGGCAACGCCCTGCCCTGCTTCAGCTCACCCTCCGTGGGCTGCACCCACTGTCCAATCAGTCCCAGTGAGATGAGCCAGGTACCTCAGTTGGAAATGCAGAAATCACCCGTCTTCTGCATGGATCACACTGGGAGCTGCAGACCAGAGCTGTTCCTATTCGGCCATCTTGGAACAGAGATCTATCTTTCCATTTCAATGCAGCCACTTCAGCAGTTCTCTTAAAGCTGAAAATATGTAGAAAAAGATAAAACCTTTCAACAGCTACAGTGATCCTGAAGTAAATTACTGTGTATATGACACAGTGCATTATCAAATTGTTGCTGCATCAGCATGTCATTTTCAAAATGAAAACAAGTCTATTAAAGTGCACATCGAAAGTATAAAGTAGGATGATAGTGTATAGTTTGATCATAAGGTATTGCTTTCAGTGTAAGTTTCATAGAAGAAAAATGGTTTGAGAATATGATAAAAGGGAAATCTCGAAGTTGACAACAATGTGTTAAAAGAATGAGAATTTCAAAGTACAACTACTGAAAAAGCCGAATTTTTGCAGACAAAGTGAAAAAGAAATGAATCAACCCTGGAGGAGGGCGAATCAGCACATCACAGTCAAGGAAAACAAGTAGAAGAATAAATGGATGTTAATTTCAGCTCACAAGACAGTAGTAATTTCAAAATAACTAAGGAAGGGAAGTGAAAAAATAAACTGCAGTGTCAAAACTGACTCTTGATCCAGAGGGATGTACAAATCTCCCTGAATAATGACTATAGTTTTGGTTTTGCTTTCCTAGCCTCCTTGCTTGAGAAAAAGGCCTATGGAATGATGTAAAACATAAATTGAGGATAATAAGTTTGTGCCAAGGATTGGCTGGTTTAGCTCAGTTTCATATCAACTTACAATTTAACCTAGAGTATTTTACATCTCATCAGTTTATCCATTTAAATTGATTATCTTGACCTTCTTTCTTTTTTAAGATCATCCAGTAAATATGTATTCAGTATCTAACCTGTGCTAAATATTTTGCTAAGGTTGAGGGAGACATTAAAAAAAAATCACAACACTCCTATAAGATGGACATTATTATTACTTCCATTTAACAGGTAATTGACTAAGGCAAAGGCATATTAGATGCCCAAGGTCACACAGCTAGTAAACGGCAGAAGTGTTGTGTTAGTTCAGGTCCTCCAAGAAGCAGATGCCAAGACAAGATTATATGTGCAAGAGATTTATGGTATTGGTCTATGTTGAAGATTTGGTGAGGAGGTTGCAGGAGCGTAACGGAGAGAGACTCAGGCCATTACGCCGGTGTGATCCTATGGAGGAAAGAGGGAAGGAAGGAAGATTGGGTAGGAAAATTCTTAGTCTCTCGCGCAGTTCTAGAAAATTTTGGCAAGGCTCATGCGAAGTCCTTGATCCAAAGTTGCCCATGTGAGGAGTCCCACATCTTGCAGAAATGGGCCTGCCTGAGTATCTCTTCCTGCTTAGCATTGCCTGGGTCAGCCTGTGGAAAGGGTGGCCCAGAAACTGATATGGTGGTGAATCCCAAGCAGCTGGCCATCTGTCATTCACACTCCTGCACCAGGAAGCTGAGAGGCCATGTTACTGGTCCCACAGCTGAGATCTCAACCTAAAAACCTTGTGGCAGAGAAAACATGCTCAACCCCAATGCCAAGGCAATCCTGGCACTCAGTATATAATCAGAGAATGCAAATCTTTATTTGCAGCAATTCATAAATTCTTTGCATTTTTTTGAGTCTGTTTCTGCTTATATCAGAGATAGAACATCCAAGGCAAACAATACACTTCTCATCCTTGAGAACAGGTAGAAGTCACCTAGGAAAATGGGACATAAGGAGGATGGGATCCTCATGTGGCATCTCCTGTGACCCTGGGAGAGACACTGTGGATGGCGAGGGAATACAGATTCTGACTTACTTCCATGGTCTGAGGACAGGGGGATCCTTTCAGAGTCCCTCCTATCCCTCAGGCTAACCAAGCATCTCCCCTACCCCCAACTACTACCTGGTCCCAGGTAAGAAAGGAAGGAGGTTTCCAGCATAGCGTTACTTTTGACTGGGCTTGGCAAAGAAGGTGTTTGGAGTAATTATGCTCCCCCGGTCACCCATGAACTCAGACTAACCATCACTGGACTCCCTGCCAGGTGATCTCTGTTTGAGCAGTTTGGTCATCTCTTGTAAAGTACATTACACTCATTTAATGGGAAAATAATTTTTTTTTTTTTTTTTTTTTTTTTTTTTTTTTTTGTTGAGACAGAGTCTTGCTTTGTCGCCCAGCCTGGAGTGCAGTGGCCGGATCTCAGCTCACTGCAAGCTCCGCCTCCCGGGTTCACGCCATTCTCCTGCCTCAGCCTCCTGAGTAGCTGGGACTACAGGCGCCCGCCACCTCCACCTCGCCCGGCTAGGTTTTTTTGTATTTTTTAGTAGAGACGGGGTTTCACCGTGTTAGCCAGGATGGTCTCGATCTCCTGACCTCGTGATCCGCCCGTCTCGGCCTCTCAAAGTGCTGGGATTACAGGCTTGAGCCACCGCGCCCGGCCAATGGGAAAATAATTTAAATATTCTTTAGATATTTATTGAAAAAGAATTTACTAGATATTTTAACCATGTGACTTGTGGCTATTGCTATTTGCATTAGGGGGAAGATGCCAGGGAGATTAAGTAGCTAGTCTAAAGCCTTGCAAAAGGAGGCAAGATTTGAACTTAAGTCTACCTGACCTGAAGGCCACATTCCTTCTCCTCCGTGGCCCCCTGCCCCAGATATTTTACTGGGCTCGGGCTTTACAAAGTGCTTGTACATGTGCTATTTCATTTGAACTGTAATATTAACTACTATTTTCCAGTCCAGCATTCTGGGACTTAAAGACGTCAGTGCCAGAAGGTCTATTGGTTCTTTTCCCCTCCTGGGATTCCTCTTCTGCCTCAATTGCCCTCATTGGGGTATCAGCCCCCACTACAGCCATTGCAATCAGCTTGGCACGTCCACAGGGGCTGCTGTCCACTGAAGTGGGTAGACGTTTCTTTCTCCACCCATTCTTCTTCATTCCTTCCCACCCCCCTTTTTTTTAACCCTATCTTCATTCTTGAGTTCATCCCTGCCCTATTACTCCTCCAAAGCACACATGCTATCCACTCTTCTTCGCTATGAGACTATGTGAGTCGTGGCCGAGTAGTTCAGGAATTTATTTTGCACAATTTGCACAGGCCAGCTCCTCTCACGTCTGCTTCAACGATCTCTGTCTTTATCTTCCCAGTTCTGGTGTCTTTCCTTTAGCTCTGGATTTCTTGCTTGGATTGGAGCCACTACCTCGACATGCTCCTGGGTAATGCTTTTTTCCTATGTGTTTTAACTTTTACTCACATGAGTGAAACTGATTTTTAAATTACCACCATCCCTAGAAGGAAAAAGCCAGTGGCAAAGCCAGAAAGAGAATCTACTCCTCCTTGGCCCACCCTACATTCTTTGACTATTACAAATGCCCCGTAGAGAAAGAGAAACCTGCTCACCCTGTGTGTTCCAATTTTTTGGAATAATGTATAAGGCATGATTTGGTTATTTTGGAATTTCTCAGTTTCTGATGTTATCATACCACAGAATTTTTGGACTATTTCTCTTTTGAGTATTAACATATCAGATCCAACTTTGTAATTCTTCTTTTTGGCAGTTGATTGCTATAAATGCCAAACAAGAGGAAAAAGGAAAAATGAAGTAATAATTAAAATACAAATATATAGCATATGTTAGTAGGCATTGTATGCATGAAAAAATAGTTCACGTCTCTTTAGATTTATGCACAGATAAGAGATACCATTCAATACATGTGCTTATCAAAGACTAAACATGAACATTCAATAAAGTAAAAGTGCTAGCAAATATTTGAGTTTGACATTAATCATTAATCATTAATGTTAATTGCTTGTACTTATTACATACATAATAAAAGCTAACATTTTAAATCTATACTGATAGACAGGAATAGGAATCCATGTTCCAACTTGGGATTGAGAAAACTAAAATTAGTAACACTAACTGGACTCCTTACTACTAAGGAGCTCTAAGCAGAAACGTTTGTTAAAATAATAAGATAGGGAGTGTATGCTAGTATGCCTTTGGAATTAGCTAAGAAAAATGTAAAATATAAAATTGTATTAGTCCATTCTCATTCTGCTAATAAGGACATACCCAAGACTGGGTAATTTATAAAGGAAACAGGTTTAATGGACTCTCAGATCTACACGTCTGGGGAGGCCTCATGATCATGGCAGAGCACAAAGGAAGGGCAAAGTCATGTCTTACATGGCAGCAGCAAGAGAGCATGTGCAGAGGAACTGCCCTTTATAAAACCATCAGATCTTGTGAGACTTATTCACTGTCACAGGAACAGCACAGGAAAACCCCACCCCCATGATCTGATTACCTCCCACAGGGTCCCTCCCACAACATATGGGGATTATGGGAGCCACAATTCAAGATGAGATTTGGGTGGGGACACAGCAAAACTAGATCATTCTGCCCCTGGCTCCTCCCAAGTATCATGTCCTCACATTTCAAAGTCAACCATGCCTTTCCAACAGACCTCCAAAGTCTTAACTCATTCCAGCATTAACTCAAAAGTCCAAAGTCTCCTCTAAGACAAGGCAAGTCCCTTCTGCCTATGAGCCTGTAAAATCAAAAGCAAGTTAGTTACTTCCTAGATTCAATGAGGGTATAGGCATTGGGTAAATATACCTATTCCAAATGGGAGAAATTGGCCAAAACAAAGGGGCTACAGGCTCTAAGCAAGTCCAAAATTCAATAGGGCAGTCATTAAACATTAAAGTTCCAAAATGATCTCCTTCAACTCCATGACTCACATCCAAGTCACAATGATGCCAGAGGTGGACTCACACAGCATTGGGCAGCTCTGCCTCTGCAGCTTTGCAAGGTATAGCCCCCTGTCTCAGCTGCTTTCATGGGCTGACATTGCATGTCTGCGGCTTTTCTAGGCCCATGGTGCAAGCTCTCAGGGATCTACCATTCTGGGGTCTAGAGGACAGTGACCCTCTTCTCACAGCTCCACTATGCAATGCCCCAGTGGGAACTCTGTGTGGGGGGTTCCAGTCCCACATTTCCCTTCTGCACTGCCCTAGCAGAGGTTCTCCATGAGGGCCCTGCCCCTGCAGCAAACTTCTGCCTGGACATCCAGGCATTTCCATACATTCTCCAAAATCTAGGTGGAGGTTCCCAAACCTCAATTCTTGACTTCTGTGTACCTGCAGGCTCAGCACCATGTGGAAGCTGCCAAGGCTTGGGGCTTCTGCCTTCTGAAGCCACAGCCCAAGTTGTACTTTGGCCCCTTTTAGCCATGGCTGGAGCCACTGGGACACAGGGCACCAAGCTCCTAGGCTGCACACAGCAGGGGGGCCCTGGGCCCAGCCCATGAAACCATTTTTCCCTCCTAGACCTCTGGGCCAGTGATGGGAGGGGCTGCCATGAAGGTCTCTGACATGTCCTGGAGACATTTTCCCTGTTGTCTTGGTGTTTAACATTCGGCTTTGTTGTTGTTGTTGTTTATGCAAATTCCTGCAGTAGGCTTGAATTCCTCCCCCATAAAATGGGTTTTTCTTTTTTACTGCCTCATCAGGCTGCAAATTTTCCAAACTTCTATGCTCTGCTTTATCTTGAATGCTTTGCTGCTTAGAAATTTCTTCTGCCAGATATCCTAAATTATCTCACTCAAGTTCAAAGTTCCACAGATCTCTAGGGCAGGGGCAAAATGCTGCCAGACTCTTTGCATAGCAAGAGTGACCTTTCCTCCCGTTCCCAACAAGTTCCTTATCTCCATGTGAGACCACCTCAGCCTAGACTTTGTTGTCCATATCACTATCAGCATTTTGGTCAAAGCCATTCCACAAGTCTCTACGAAGTTCCAAACTTTCCTACATCTTCCTATCTTCTTTGGAGCCTTCCAAACTGTTCCAACCTCTGCCTGTTACCCAGTTCCAAAGTTGCTTTCACATTTTTAGGTATCTTTATACCAGCACCCCACTTCCTGGTACCAATTTATTGTATTTGTTTGTTCTTATGCTGTTAATAAGTACATACCCAAGACTGGGTAATTTATAAAGGAAAGAGGTTTAATGGACTTACAGTTCCACATGGCTGGGAAGGCCTCACAATCACAGCGGAAGGTGAAGGAGGAGCAAAGTCATGTCTTTCTGGGCAGCAAGCAAGAGTTCGTGTACAGGGGAACTGCCCTTTACAAAACCAACAGATCTTGTGAGACTTATTCACTATTATGAGAACAACCCAGGAAAAACCCACCCCCATGATTCAATTACCTCCCACCAGCTCCCTCCCACAACACATGGGGATTATGGGAACTACAATTCAAGATGAGATTTGGGTGGAGATAGAGCCAAACCATATCAAAAATGCTTCTAGTGAATAGACCTGGGGAAAATAAAACAAAGTAATTAAAATAAAAAATGCTTAACATGACCAGGTGCAGTGGCTCATATCTGTAATCACAGCACTTTGGGAGGCCAAGCCAGGAGGATACCTTGAGCCCATGAGTTCAAGGCCAGCCTGGGCAACATAGTGAGACTCGGTCTCTACAAAAATAAAAAATAATAAAAATAAATAATCATGGTTGAAAAAATGCTTAACATAACCCTTTCTACTTCAGCAGGAGGGATAGATTTACATTTTGGGACGTTTTCAGCATCAGGTTACTCTAGGTGACCCTATCTTCAGAAACAGATAAAAGTGGTAACAATGCAATTAAGGAGTATTCTTCAGTGAGCAAAATAAGTAGAGTACAGAGGTAAAGAATAAAAGTTATGTGGTCCCATCTAGGGCTAAAAGTCAACACCATAAAAATCGTAGTGAATCACTCTGGTCCTATCACTGCAGAACCAAAAATTATTTCATTTATTTTATCCACATTGGGACCCAAATATGTTCCACCTTATATAAAAGAATGAAAAGAGAATCCCAACAACCTACCGGAAGAGGCCACTCTGCCCTGTGCTTTCCATTCTCCTTCGAATGCGTGAGTGTCTCTTCCTGTCTCTCTGTCCTGCTCTCTCACGTCACTTTCTTTTCTCCATCTTATTTCACTCTTCTTTGGTGTCTCGTTTGCTTACTGATACGTATTGGGCTTTTTTCTTATGTCTTGTCCTCCTCTTGTTGCTTATTATTATTAGTGCTGCTGTTCAAAAATTTTATGTTTCTTTTTTTATCATTTCAAAAGCAGCTAAGAACATTTAAATGTATATTGCTCAGCCAAAATAGTGTTTATTTGTATGGGAACTCCGATTTGTGTGTGTGTGCGTGTGCAGTACACCAGAGAGGATGGGGACAGTCATTTTTCCTATTGTAGAATGAGAAAAGGATCAAACCCTCTTCAATAACACCAGATAATGGGTAAAGTGGCTGAAGTAGTTATTATGTGCTTTACCACACCTTGGAATCAAGTTGTAATACAAATATTGGTATTCCTTCCTTTCCCTCAACAATTTTTTTTTTAATAGCAGTTTTGGGCGAGTGATATTCCCCTGCTTTGCTCTATTTGGTCAATCTCTGGCTCATCATAAGGTAGAGACGCTGTTTTTTTAGGAAGCGCGAACATCGGGTGCTTATTACTGGTATGATGTTCAGTTTGTTGATGCCCACCAGCCAGGGACCACCAGGAGCACACCACAAGAAGGTGGGTCTGTGGGCTTGCAAGAACAGGAACACGAGAGGGGGTGCGCACCATGGGGAACTACGGGGCATCCTCGTAAGGGAACATGGAGAGGAGGATATTATAGGATTGGGGCTGGTGTTGGGTAATTTCAGGGAGTAAAAGTTTGTTCTGGATTGGGTGCTGCTCAGGAGTGGATGCAATTTGATAGCAGGAGGTCCAACGTGGGACTGTTTGTCATTGGGAAAAAAAGTGGTAGCCACTCACATTAGCCAGAAGATGGAGCTTTTTGGTTATTTTTGTGGCCACACATGGTTCTTTGTGTTCAGACACAAAGAAGGCTTTTTTGTGTGTTGTTTAGCCATGATCATGGTGTGAACCTGTTTGATAACAGCTGATAGTCTATGGAATTGTATTATGTTCAGGAGTCTAGCTGTTGTTACCTCAGTCTGGCTGGTACCTGGAAGCTGCCAGCGGTCCAGGCCTTTTTATTTTCCCTTCTTTCTTGGGTCCCAGAGTAAATGATAACCAATCAGTCAGTCCATCCATATATAATAGCTGCTATGCCCAGCACTGAGCTAAACATTATGAACACCATATGGAGACTCTCTCACTAATAAAACACCTAGATTTAAAAAGTAATGGAAAAAGAACTGGAGAATACTTAACTAAGATTTGAAACTGAGGTAACTATTCTATCACTCATCCATTTTGTGCCCTAGAAAGTTTTAAATGAAAAGTTTTGGTGAAGCCATTCATTTATTTCATAGCTATAAGAAATGGTACTGTTTGAAAATTAATTTTTATAAATAATTGAATTGTTCCTCCTTCTAGATAAGCGCAACACGCTTTGTTAAATGAACACCTGACAAAGACTTTCATTTTTTCTAATTACAAATTAGAGATACTAGCTGGGTTGTGTCTGTTTTTGTGTGTGTGTATGTGTGTGGTTTGTTTTGTTGTTGTTGTTGTTGTTGTTTACCTCTTGCAGCAATTGAAATGCATGTGGTCTTTGGTTCTATATGTTTAAGCTCTAGTTTATTGCTTCTAATCTCTAAAATATATTAAATCATTTGAAACATTTACACATGGGAAGAAACATTGAAATTGGCAGACACCAGTGTTTGCTGGTTGCTCGAATATTACCACTTAATACCCTACACTGGAGAAGGAAAGCATGGTGCCCCTGCTCTCAGCAAAGTTTAGAAGAGTCCTGGCTGTCATCTTGATGGTTTCCAACACTGATTTTTCTCATTACTATATTTTGGTAGGGTGAAACTGAGTATGCTGATGGTTTTTGCAGCTATGTTAATAACATTTTTCCAGCCATCTTTAGCTATGTTCTTCAGTGGAAAGTTTAGCATTGGAAGTTTAGGGGGTTTTTTTGTTTTTCTTTTAGTGGAGTAAGTGTAGGTATTCTATTTTATTACTCATTGGAAAATTATCTATTTGTACAGCGCCTAAAACAGCTGAACATCTTGTAATGGTTCAGTACATGATGATGATGATGATGACGATTTTCTCTTCAAATTAAGGACAATGTCAAATTAATTCTTGTTCTCTAGCATCTAATACAGTACGTATTTGACTCAGCCTTTCTACTAGCCACTCGACCTTGGTAATTACTCATGTTTTAATCATTTGATAGTAATTTGAATTGTTCTTTTTTTTCGAGATGTATTTGTACTCCTTGAAAGTTACTTGTTATATATCAAAAATTTTTAACAATCTTTAGGGTTTTTTTTTCTCTGAAAACTCAAATTTATTTTTGTCTTTTTAGCAAATACTTTTATAGATTTAGGAAATAACTAATTCTAGTTTAATAAATTAAACTTGGCTCGTTATTGTCACTCCCTAATCTTTCTTTGTTTCTGATGGGGAGAAAGGATCCTTTTAGCTTCTTTTCAAGTCACTCTGATTTCATTCTGGAAAGAATAAGGCAACATACATCAAATCCTTTTGAGAATATACAACAAGAGATAGTTTTCTTTTAAGACTGATGGTGGCAGGCTGTAATACTACTGAATAAATTCTTACTGAACTGAAGCTTCTGGGCTCAGTTTCAATGTTTTCTTTAGTATTATTGTCGCCAGCTTTCTTCTGACAGGGCTCAATCAAGATGTTAGTTAATATTCTTGCACGTTGCATTTGGTTGGGTTTGCTCTTTTTGGCATTGACTCTGTTTTCACAATGACACACCCTTCTGTTGGTTTATTACTAACCATAGTTGTTATTGAAGAGAACTTCTCTTTCGGCCTCAGTGATGTAGTAAACGGTAATTTCGCAATCCTTACAAATTCACCCTTATACAATGTATGGTACATTTCTGAACATGGCAATTTTTAGGTGTTTTCAACTTGCAAAGTAGCAAATTGATACATGAGGATTTCCAACAGCTTTCTCTCCAGACTGAATGTCACTCCTGGGATTGTGATTCCATGTGAAATAAGGCAACATTGGCCGGAGGAGCTGCCATCTGGACTCTGACGAGGAAGGCATCATTTACACAGGGCTGGCATTCCGAGTCAGGGTCACAAAGCAGCTCTTTCCAGGAGCAAAATGAAGTTGTCAAGCAAGTATTTGCTGTGACTCTGCCAGGCACCATTCAGATATGACAAACTTGCCTTCCTCTTTTTATTACAGCTTACTAATTCTGAAGAAAGATGGAAATTTTTTTTTTAATGCATGCTCATCCAAAGGTCAAAACAATTTTAAACAAGGGCAGGCACAGTCCTGCAATAAAAATACCGCAATCTAGTTGTGCAATAAGTCCGTGTAGGGGCTGAGGGAAGTGTCATGTTTACCTCTCTGGAAAGGGCACTTTAATCAAAGGACTGATGGCAAGAGGAGCTTTGAATTTGTTGTTCTGTTTCTCCCACATCTGCATGAAATTGTGTCTTTGAAACTATATATTATGGAGATGAGTGATACTGGAGAGAAACACATGCTCTGAAGTAAACAGAAAAATACAGCAGCATAATAAAATGCTTTGCCCACTTTTACAGCCTCCACGGTGGCCATGAAATAGGAGGTGCCAACTGATGGGGGGTGAGTGGAGTTGTCTGAGGGGTGGATTTTTCCCCCTTACTACACATAGACGCTTGCATCTTTCCCTAGCTGTGTATTTCCTTAGGTGGGTAATGACAGTCAGAGGAAAAGCCAATGCCTGCTGTTCAGACACAGTGTGAAAAAAAATGAAATTGAAAACAGTGGTGATGAGATCCAATTCTCCAATATTCCTCTCCTGGATAGACTAAAACCTTTTGTCTCCCGCAGCTTTAGCGCTCACTCACTTTAGCCCTCTCAGCTCCAAAGCAGAAGGAGTTCTTTGAGAAGCGGTCAGAATTTCCTTGGTCCAGGAGCTGGACCTCATGCCCTCCTCTAGGGCTCCGTCATCACCACACAGGCACACGGCCACACCTGAGTCCCATACACAGACAGGGGTGGTCATGGACACAAGACACAGCAGACAAAGTTTTGTGTATGACCATTTCTGGTGGCTCCACTAGCAGGATGGATGGATTGGGGCTGTTAACAGAGGTCCAAAATCCCAAAAAGTGACCACATGTCGAGAGTACAGTCATGACTTCCATGTGCATTTGAATTGGGCTTCGGGTACCCAAGTGGAGGTGCCTAATGAACAGTTGGACGTGGAAGTCTGAATCTCAGAGGAAATCTCTGATCTAAACATATAAATGAGTGAGTCCTGTGTCTACTGAAGGCCTGGATATGGATGAGATAGCATAGAAAGCAGAAGAAGAGGGAGCATAGAAAGACAGGACTTGGAGTGCCAACTTTTTCATTGTTTGAGTAAAAAAAAAAAAAAAAAAAAAAAAAGTTAAGACTAACAGAAATAGCAACCAGAGAAGTAGGAGAAATCAGGACCAGCTCTTGGGACATAGGTTAAGTGTACAGACTGTTCCAAGACAAAGGGATGACAGGGACAGTATTGAGCATCAAATGTTGCTGAGAGGTCTGGTAAAATAAAACATGCAAAGATCTATTGGATATAATGAAATGGAAGGAGGAGTAAACCTTAACGAAGACCATTTTCATGTGATGATTGGAGTTGAGGTTCGTGTGCATATGTGTGTGTGTATGTGTGTGTGTGTGTGTGTGTGTGTGTGTTTCCAAGTAAGACAGATTATCATTCTTAGATGCCAGTGGGAGGAATCCTAAGAGAAATAAAGAATAAATAATAATGTACATCTCCTGAGAAGATAGAGAAAGGGTAGAACCCTACCATAAAACCAGGGAGTGGCCCGAGGTAGGAAGAAAAAATGCTGTAAGAGGAGAAGATGGTATTCCTATAGACAGAATGCTGAGGGATTTCTCTCTGATGTCCTGTGTTTTTCTATGAATTTAAAAATGAGATCAGTTGTTGAAGAATGAACAGGAAGTTCCTGAGAGCATAGACACAAACAGATACATGTGTTTTGTTGAAAGGCCAAAAAGTGAAACCGTTGGAATTGAGTATATGCAGTACCACCCAAATGCAGAAATCTATTAAATTGTTAAGAATGTGACACTGGAGTTCACAGGAGAGAGAGAGAGAGAATGGGACTAGACTTATGTGGCATTAGCATTACCAAAGGTGTGTATGTAGTCATGAGACTGAATTCATGAAGTCATTTAATATATACTGAATCATTATGAATCCTAGTAGCTGCAGAGAATATATACTGAGTTATTGTTATGAACCTTCGTAGCTGCAAAGATAAAGTGGGATAGCTTCCACCCTCTGAGTAGTCATCGGTCTAGAAAGAAGGTGACATTTACACAGGAAATAGGTAGTGTGACCAAGGCTCCAATAAGCAGGACAAGGTTTTATAAATGTTTGTAAGAAAATGCAACTCCTTTTCTAGGAAGAATAGAATAGTAAGAATAGGAAAACAATGTTTGTAGCTATATATAAAGAAAAAGCAGGCCAGCACGGTGGCTCATGCCTGTAATCCCAGCACTTTGGGAGGCCAAGGCTGACAGATCACTTGAGGTCAGGAGTTTGAGACCAGCCTGGCCAAAAATGGTGAAACTCCATCCCTATTAAAAATACAAAAATTAGCCAGGCCTGGTGGTGGGCACCTGTAGTCTCAGCTACTCACCAGGCTGAGGTAGGAGAATTGCTTGAACCTGTGAGGCGGAGGCTGCAGTGAGCCAAGATCACACCATTGCACTCCAGCCTGGGTGACAGAATGTGACTTCATCCACCCCTCATCCCCCCCAAGAAAAGAAAAAACAGTGGTAAACTTGATGAAGAAATGAGAAGAATATGTCTTTTAGTGAGAAGAGGTGTGAATAATGTTGTTACAATGTATGAAATGTGTAGAAAATAGGTATGTGGTAATATATATCCAATTAGGTCACTTCTGAATACATAATCAGAAAAAAAAATCATAGAATCATGAAGTAATAAAGTCAGAAACAGAGACATCAAAGTCCATGCCCCTTGTTAGACAGCAGGAAAGAGCCTGAGGGAGGAAGAAATGGAACATGATGATAATAATGGAGGTGGAATAGAATCCAGACCTCCTGGCTCCAATTTCAGTGATCACCTCACTCACTGATCTCTATTTCACAGCCACTCTTGCACTGGCTGGAATATGCAGGGGCTGTAATATCCTTGGGAAGGAACAGAATTTTCTGGCCTCCACTATCAAATAGTGGACATCTGAATCAGCTGCTTCAGGTGAGGTGGTGCCCAGCACCCTGCCTCTGTCCATAGACGGAGAACAGAGCTACTTCGTGAGCCTCTAGGCTGTCAACGTTCCCCTTGCAGATCTGTAGGATTTATGCTATGCTGGAGATATCACTGCCAACCTAGTGGGACTGGAGTGGAGGTAGGCAGGCCTCTGAGTCCATCTTTGTAAAGCCTGTGACTATGAGCCAGGCTTTAACAGAATCCCTGCTTTACTCCGTTTGTGTGGGTTATGCCATGTACCTCTGTAGTCTCCCAAGAATCTGTCAGATATCAGCTTTTATTATGCATTACCCTAAACCTAAAGAAGACAGAGAGGACAGAACCCAGGAAATCCAGTAAGTGGATTTCCCAGAAATGAAAGTGGATAGAACCCAGAAATCCTCGTAAGTGAATTTGCTTGTGAATAAAAAGTGTAATAGAAAAACAATTTGTTTTGACAAATATATACAGAAATCTTTTGTGTGTGTGTGTGTGTGTGTATTTGCTTAAGATTTGCCTGCTTTTGTAAATGTAATAAGCGACATAACAATTTTTAATTTCTCGCTTCGGTAAAATTGTCTTTCCCCAGGTCATGATTCTGAACACTGATATAACTGTACAGCATGACAGATACGGTAGGTGTAGAAAATTGTACTGAATTGTCATTGAGTGTTGGCTATACCAGGGTCTCCCAGAATATAGAAAGCCTGGTGCTAGTTAGAAAATGGGCTCCTCTTCTCTGCAGGCCAATTAGTTTCAGCCAGCCTCGTGAGCTGACTGCAGACTGGAGTCAGCCCCGACTCCTGCCCTCCCAAATCAATCTGCACTACCATATCTTAAGAGTAGACTGTCAAAACAAGTCCCTGGTTTACTCTTTTTTTTAAGTCAGTGTAAGACACAAGTAGATTATTGAGCTTCCTGAAAAGCTAGACTCAGAGTAATTAAAATTTTATTTTAATGCTGCTAAGAAAAAGAATAGGGTTGTGATATAAAGTTATGACACAAGGAATACAAATAAGATTATCACTTACGGATGATGGCTGTTTGAAAGATAAGCCCAGTTATGAACACCAATACAGATTCTGAAAATGCATGTTCAGAGAGGGTTACATGAGTGGCATAAATGCTGTAACTTTTACATAGAAAAATTGCAGCTATTCTTTAATCAACTGACACCAGGAGAAACTGATTAGGTGTGATAAGGTTGCCTCAGGTGAAATCAAATTTCAACTGATAGACTGAGGCATAAAGGAAAAAATATCCCAAAACACCAGAATTCAAATTTATTTTCTCTTTTTTTCTTTTTCTAAAAATGTGTTTAGATATGAAAAAAAATAGAATAATGACTTGGATTCGTGTATCTGAAAAATATTTATTAAGTGCCTAACTATGGACAGGTGCTAGTTATCAGAAACCAAAACAACAGCTCAGGTCTACTGGATCATCAACTCTAGTGGGAGGGGACAAAATAAGCAATAAACAAAACAGTGTTTAACATTAGAGGTGGATAAATACAAATAGATAAATAAAGTAGGATAAGGGAGTGAAGGAAAGATGCTCTTTGGAGGTTATTAAGAGAAGGCCAGCCTAACAAAACGGCATTCAAAGAACATCTAAGGAAGAGGAACAAAAGGTCCTTGAGGATATTAAGGAAAGAGAATTTCAGGTGGTAAAAATAGCCCCTGCCAAGCTCTAAAGCGGGAATGTGCTTGGATGTTTAAGGAGCAGCAAGATGGCAGACCGGCTGGAACAGTGAGGGCAAAGCCTTGAACAACTAGAGGTCAGTGATAAAGAAGGAATTCGTTCTTCACAGAAAATGGGGCGATGCATCCAGGCAGGTTATAAAGAAGATTAACAGTTGAAATCAGAGAGGCAGGTGGTTTTGATGTTTTGAGATTTGCTTCCTAATAGGCGTCTTAATCAAATTATTCATCCAGAGTTGCAAAGCAGCAATAACCAAAAATATATCTGAATATTGAGTAATTTGTCACATTCATTACAATCCAACGGAAATCAGTTGCCTTGCCAGGAAAAAAAAAATGACTAACTGACATAATGTGAAGGGCTCTGAAGAATCGCATTTGATACCAGAAGGTTAATCAACAGGCTAATGAAACAAGTTTTAGTTAAACACTTACAAGGAAAAATGTATTCCGTGTTTTGGTGTCCAATCCTGTTGCTGTCAGGGAAAAAAGAATAAGGGCAAATTTTAGTGATTTCACTGTTTAAATGTGTCCCTTTTACCCACTTGAAAAATCTGCCACTTATTATTGTTATTGAATTTTTTGTCATCTTACTGCTCTTCTGTGAGATTGGAGGACTTTGAATTTGTGCCACTTTTATTAACTGCTTGTGCCATCGAGAAAGGCTTTAGCATCTTAGTTTCCTGGGAGGACGACCGGGTAATGGATGAGTAATGTGTGACTCTGCCAGTTTGATGTGTTACAAACAGAAAAGGATTTGTGCCCCCACTGAACAGCAGGCGTGATATGAGACCTCAGGTTTTGTGCTACATAAGCAGTGTCTTGCTCTGCTGTTGAAAAATGGATGCATTTTTCAAATAGTAACACATGACTGTCTGGAGAGTAACAAGCACTGGGTTGGTGCAAAAGTCATTGCAGCTTTTGATGTTACTTTCAATGGTAAAAACCGCAATTACTTTTGCACCGACCTAACAGGGTTAAAGGTCAAGGCTAAGTATTTTAATGTCATCAATTTTATTTTCTTTCTTAATGTGTTAAATAGTAGAAAGAGGCCAGTTCAGAAAGTCTCAATATTAGGGCTTCTCTGTCCCTCTTGTCCTTTTCTGGACTCTCCTGGTCGTGCCTTCATCAGATTGGGTTAAGAAACCAAACAGCTTGAGATGTTCTCCAAGGCAATGTTTATATGGGGTTGATTCGGGCCCCAGCATGTTGGGAAGAAGTAGTAAACATCATAATAGTGATTGTAGCTATTGATCAGTATTGGTCCAATCATCAGGGCTTTGATTTTTCCTTCTTTGTCAATTTCTTTTACTTTTGACTATAGACACATGCAGAACCCCACTCGCTTGCAGAAGCCACACTTTCTTCTTCATCACCCTTCGGCTGGTCTGTCTCTCTCTCCTTATGTTCAGAAGGTTTTTCTGTTTTGATCATTCACGTTTGCTTCCTTACATCACCTTAACCTCTTAAAGCTTGATCACCTGAAACATGAGTCTGCCACTCAGATGATTCTAATCCTCAAATCCAATGATGTTGGCCAAGCTTTACCCTTGGAACACCGGGACATTTACCTTTCTGAAACACTCACCATTCATTTACCTGCTAGAAGCTGGAGTACAGAATCAGTGTCCGAATGGAACTCCCAGTCTGTAGTGGAGATGAGCACAGAAAGTAACTGCAACACAATACGTGAATCAAAGGAATGAATGCAATCACTAAGTTCTGCATAAACTGTGGCTTAACACAAACAGGGAACGAATACAAATCACGTTGCCTAGACCCTTTCCATTTTGGAGCTGCTTTCCTAAATTCTGTCATCCTCTCCTGTGTTGCAGCACCCTAAGAGGCAGGGCCTTAACTGGCCATATGCTCCATTCCACAGACTGTCCCATGCTCAGGAGTCAGTTGTCACTGTGGATGACTCACAGATTTAAAGACTTGGTTCTGGTCGGGCGCAGTGGCTCACGTCTGTAATCTTAACACTTTGGGAGGCCAAGACGGGTGGATTGCTTGAGGCCAGGAGTTCAAAATCAGCCTGGCCAATATGGTGAAATCCCATCTCTACTAAAAATACAAAAAAAATTATCCGGGTGTGGTGGCAGGTGCCTGTAATCCCAACTACTCAGGAGGCTGAGGCAGGAGAATTGCTTGAACCCGGGAGGCAGAGGTTGCAGTGAGCCAAGATCATGCCACTGCACTCCAGTCTGGGCAACAAGAGTGAAACTCCAACTCAAAAAAAAAAAAAAAAAAAAAAAGATTTGGCTCTAATTTCTCTCTCTTGAGGTCACAAGTCCTGTCTCTTGTACATCCTCGTTTCCAAGTTGCTATGTCAGAGGGCTTCTCAACCAGGGTGCTATTGGCATTTGGGATGGGACAGTTATTGTGCAGGACTGTCTAACACATTGTAAGACGTTTAGCATTCATGGGACCTGAAGCACTACATATCAGTGGCACCTTATACATGGTTCCGAATCATACCTGAGGAGGTAGTGCCAGCCCCAGCTGAGACCCACTAGCACCTCAAATTCACCCTCTATAAAATAAAACTGAAAAAGCGTTCGTTTCCCCGAAAATTAACACTCTCCTATTGACATTGCTTTCAAAATGTTCAGATCTGCCTAACTGTAAAATCAAGCAGTTACCACTAGCTGATCCATCAGGTCACCACATCCTACTAACATCCTTTTATAGTATGTTTTGCCGCTCTCTGTTAGGCAGAATGTCATATCCATGATACTCCAAGTCTTTACCACCTAATTTGTAGAATAGTTCCTCTATTTACAATCGCCTTTCCCTTATGTCACATTGTATAATAAAACATCACCTTGACCATGCCTCTCCCTTGCTTTAAAATCCACAGTAACAGACTTTGACTATACGATTAAGGCCAAATAGATATAACAGAAGTCCTCCCCCATAAACATTTTTAAAATGCATAAGGCCAGGCGTGGTGGTGGTTCACGCCTGTAATCCCAGCACTTTGGGAGGCTGAAGTGGGGAGATCACCTGTGGTCAGGAGTTTAAGACAAACCTGGCCAACATGGTGAAACCCCATCTCTACTAAAAATACAAAAATTAGCTGGACGTGATGGCAGGCACCTGTTATACCAGCGACTCAGGTGGCTGAGGCAGGAGAATTGCTTGAACCTGGGAGGTGGAGATTGCAGTGAGCCTATATTATGCTATTGCACTCCAGCCTGAGGGACAAGAGTGAGACTTCGTCTCAAAAAAACTAAAAATAAAAATAATTTTAAAAATCCTTTTAAATGTATGATTGAGCATGCAAGAAAGTGAGGAAGATCCTTGAGGCCTAAAATGAAGAAAAAATCATGAACCAAGGTTATAAATGAATGCCAAACCCAGAAGTTGACCTAAAGGCTCCTGCCAGTTCCATGCAACCCACAGCTTTTCTCAGTGGCTATATGAGGAAGAAGGGTCCATGCCAAGTAATAAATTATATCAAATATCTCTTTATGGAAAACAAAATCCAGGGGTTTCGACTCAATGAAAAACAAAACTAAAAATGGAAAAATCCACTCTACAAAAGAAGATAATGTAAAATTTTTTATTATCTGAACTTCAGCTCAGAGTAAAAAGAAGAAATTATCCCTTGAAGCTATGTAATAGAAAACCAGTTCTGATGGATGTTTACAGCCTAACTTCATAGCATTTGAATGGTTGGAAAAAACTCAAGCTGAAAATATATTTTAAAGAGGTCCCAGATTGGTAATGTCTCCATGTAGCTGAGAAAAGCAAACACAGATGATCTGAGAGAGACATACCTTCAACTGAACCTCACAGGATTCTCACAGACATATTTCCAAGAAACATGATCTCGAAAGAAAAAATAATCACCAAATGTATGGGGAAACAAGATACCGTAATTGTGAATCAATAGAGATAACTAATAGCATTTTCAGTCCTACAAAATCTTCAGGTATTGAAATTATTGGATTGAAACAATTTGTAAAGAGAGAATTGGATATACTATCAAAAATAATGGATAACATTTGAAAAAGAACCAAATAAACATTACAGGAATAAAAACGTAATAGATAAAATTAAAAGCTTAATGTTAGAGATAAATAGCAGTTTCTACCCAGCTGAAGTAGGAATAGTGAAATTGAAATTAGATTCTGAAGAAATTTCCCAGAAACATGCCCAGTGAGACAGAGTTGTCAAATATGAAAAATAAAACGTTAAGAGTAAGAAGATTAGATCAGGACCAATCAATACATCTCTAATTGGAGTTGTGAAAGAAGAGATAAGAGTGGTGAGGCCTTATTTTGGTGAATGATGGCTAAATATTGACCAGAACCAAAAAAAACATGCAAATTAAGATTCAGATTAAGGTGTCATAGTGGATGTAAGCCACAATGAAAGAAATCCCCAGCTAAACAGAAATTACAGATTATTTACAAAAGAATGGAAATTAAACTGATCATTGACTTCTTGACGATGGACCCTGAAGACATTAGAATATTTTCAAACTATTGTGAGAAAATAACCGTTGACCTTGAATATGCCACCCAGAAAAAACCACCTATATAAAGTCCTAAATAAAGACTTTTAAGGACAAAATAACAATTATGTACTACCCTCCGACCCTCAAAAAAAGACTATCCAAAGGCTGTATTACAGAAAAAGAAAAAACAAGATCTCATAAGAATAGTCTGAGATAGAAAAAAGAGGGAACAAAGGAAATAGTAAAATGTTAGTAAATCTATGCAAACATTGACAATATTGAGCAATAAACTTTAGTTTGTGACATTTAATGAAAACAAGAGGAAGCCAAAAAAATAGATAAAATCCTTTATATGTAAGGAAGAGAAACAAGCTATAAAATTGCTGTATTGTTTAGGAAGAGAATAAATATACGAAGTTGAGACACTGTTAAGTTATATATGAAATTTAAAGTTTCTAGGGTATCTACTAAAAGAATGATATTTAAGAGAATGTAAAATTCTAAACCAGTAGAAAATACATAGAATGAAGAAAAATAATCAATTCAGAAGGAAGAAAAAATACTTAAACATTAGTAACAATAAAAAGCAAATGAGAAAGAAAAAGCACAAAAATTTGGAAATAAATCCAAGTCAGTTATCACAATAAATAGACTCTCCAGTTAAAGGACAATTGTTAAAAAGAAAAACTATGTGCTGTGCACAAGAAACATTAAAAAACATTAAGGACACCACAGAGTCTGAACGAAAGATAACAGAAAACAAGGCCAGGAAATTACAAATTCAAAAAGGCTATTATGAGCCTATTGATACGAATGCAAAGGAAAGAGAAAAAAATATTATAATTCAGAGCATTACAATAGGATACAGATTTCCAAATTACTAAAAATACCTAATGCTAAACTTGGGAAGATTGAAAGATACAGTATTAGAAAAGAAGCTTTTAATATTGATGACTCAGTAATTATAGGTCATAAGACTTTAAAAATCATTAAGTGTACAGAGCAGCAGTATCCAAAAGAACTTTCTGAGGTGATCAAAATATTTTCTGTCCAATATGGTAGCCATTAGCCCATACAGCTGGTGAGACTGGAAAACTAAATTTTAAATAGATGCATGTGGCTATTGGTTACCTATTGGGCAACCCAGATTGGATTAAATCGCATAATTAATAACTGTGAGTCAATGGCATAGAACAGTTAGAAAATAAATATTTTTTCAAGCACATGTAAAATAGTTTTGAATATTGACCAGACTCGATTCTTTAAAACAAATCTCAACAAATTTCAGGTTATTCGTATCATAAATCCTGTCCTCTGACCATGATCAATTAAATTTTAAAAATCAGCTAAAAAGACACTTTTACAAAAAAGCTTAAAGCGAAACATACCATTAGACATTTTAAAAATACTTCTAAATAATTCCTGAGTCACAGAAGAAATAATAATCAAAATTAGTACATATTACCAAATAATGACGACAGCGTAATTCAAAGCTTGAAGGGAATTCCTAAAGTGGTATTTTGCTAGAATTTATAGTCTTATATGTGTATAGTTAAAGCTTAGAAAGGCTGAAAATTATTGAGCCAAGCATCCATATTAAGATATTAGACAAAGAAGGGAGTTCTTGTACACTTTTGGTGGAAATGTAAATTAGGATGGCCATTATGAGAAACAGCATAGAAGTTCCATAAAAAAAAAAAAGAAAAAACGAACTTCCATATGATCCAGCCATCTCTCTACCTGCTATGTATTTTTTAAAACTGAAATCAGTATGTCAAAGAGGTATCTGCATTCCCATGTTCATTGCAGCATTTTTCACGATAGCCCAGATGTGGAATCAACCTAAGCATCCATGAATGGATGAACGGATAAAGAGAAAGTGGTATTTAAACACAGTGATTTCTGGCAACATGGATGAACATAGAACACATTATGTTGAGTGAAATGAGCTAGGCACAGAAAGACAAATACCACATCATCTCACTTATATGTGGAGTTTTTTAAAGTTGAACTCATAGAATTAGAGAGAATTAGAGAGTTGGTCGTTGGTTACCAGAGGCTAGGGAATGGGAGGCAGAGTTGTTGATCAAAGGATGTAAAATTTTAGTTAGATAGAAGGAGTAAGTTCAAGAGATCTATTGTACAACATGATGATTATAGTTAACACTACACTGCATTTTGAATATTGCTGAGAGTATACAAAAAATGATAAGTATGTGAGGTAATGCATATGTTCATTAGCTCCACTGAGCCATTTCACAGTGTATACATATTTCAAGACATCATGTTGTATATTAAATATATACAATTTTTAATTGTCAATTAAAAACTTAAAAAAAAACGAATAAAGGATTTTAGGATGTATCCAGAGAAAGTAGAACAAATGAAATGAATGTAAAAGCAGGAATAAATGAACAAGAAAATCAACCATACAGTAAGTAAAAATCAACAAATTGATTTTTTGAAGAGATTAACAAAATCAATAAACATCTGACTAGACTGATCACAAAATAGCAGGAAAATATATTAGTAGCAATGAAGAAAAGGGGTATAAACACAACTATTTCCCAATATATTTAAATATTTAAATGCAATGGGCAAATTCATTTAAAAAAAAATCAACCTGGAAAAAACATAAATTAGAATATAAACTTATAGAAATGGATATAAGAATAATCTTATAATTAAAGATACCAAGTTATATGAGCCTCAGACAGTTTACTAAATAGTTCCAACATAGCCCCCCCACCATTCTTTGAGGCCAGTATTAACTCGATACCAAAAACGTAATGATAGTACAACAAAGGGAAATTATAGGCCAAAGTCATTCATGAGTACAGTGGCAAAAATCCTAAACAAAATAGCAAAGTGAACCCAACCATATATATGAATAATGATGTATCACAGCAAAGTAGATTTTTTTTTAAAAGTACTATCATTAGAAAAAATCTCTAAACACTAAAAGGAGAAAAAACTTTTTATTATTTTAAAAAGAGCAGACAAATAATTGAATAAAATTCAGTATTGATTCATGCAAAAAAAAAAAAACCCTAACAAATGGTAAATGGCAAATAACTTCCTTCCTTAAACATAAAGATGAATTTTGTTTTGTTTTGTTTTGTTTTTTGAGATGTCGCCCAGGCTGGAGTGCAGTGGCGCGATCTCGGCCCACTGCAAGCTCCGTGTCCCGGGTTCATGCCATTCTCCTGCCTCAGCCTCCAGAGTAGCTGGGACTACAGGCGCCCGCCACCACGCCCGGCTAATTTTTTGTATTTTTAATAGAGACAGAGTTTCACTGTGTTAGCCAGGATGGTCTCGATCTCCTGACCTCGTGATCTGCCCGCCTCGTCTTCCCAAAGTGCTGGGATTACAGGCGTGAGCCACCACACCCGGCAGGATGAACTATTCTTAAGAAGTAATAGCAGCATCATAACTCAGTGGTTACACATAAAAGTGTTTTCTTTAAAATCAGGAAGCACATGAAGACCTTCATCACCAACTCAGTTTAGCATTGAACTAAATGGATCATATCCACTGCATTAGACAGGAAAGAAGATATATTTAATAAATAGATAGAGGTTGGAAAGGAACAACTGTTGTTAAAAGAATAAAAGAAACAAAAAGAATCAAAGAAACAAACAGCATATGGCTCCATTCTATTACTTTGGTCTTATCAATCACACTTGTTTCTGGAGACTATGGCACAAAGGAATGAGCCAGGGTTACTTAAGGGTCCTGCAGTGCCATGACTGCAAGAGAAACAGAGCCAAGTTAACTTAGAGTGAATTGGTCTATTCTTTTCTCTTTAATACTGCTCAGAATTATAAACTCCCATATAATCTGTCACTTAAATTTCATTCAAATTAATAAAATCTACTTCATTTTAATAAGACTTAAAGTGATTTGATTCTACTGCCTCAAATTCTTCTCAGTGGAATCAGTCCTTGATTGAAATCTATTAAGTTCAATTCACTAAAATAAATTTAAATATTATGCAATACAATTAATTTTTAATTAACATTTCAGTTCAGGTCCATTTTGATCTGAACTTCAATTCTACATTTCTAAATTTGGTCCCTATTCAAATCAATCAAATGCAGCAAAATCCAATGTAATTCTAAAAGATACAACCTGAAGCTAATCAACTGCATTTATTTCTATTCACCCCTAATCAGATGAGTTTAGTGATATTCAGTGACAGAAAGATAAAATGCTCACCTTTAACTACCAAATTGAATGTTTATATTAGAACTTCAGAATTACCAGTTTTTCCCAAACTCGCATCACCATCTGCAGTATGGACTCCACAGGATTTTATCTTGACTCATTCTTTGTTTGGCATATGTATTAACATAAAACAATGTAGAATTGGATGGTTAGGAAACAAAAGAGAATGTTGCTATCCTGTTTAATAAACTGAAATCATAGGTAACTTGAGATGATAGACTTTTTGTATCTATGAGAATGCCAATACGTGATTTTTTTAATTTTATTTTTAAAGTTCTTAATTTAAATAGTAAAAGACAGGAATTTTTGACTCAAGACCATGGTTATAAAACTGATGAAAAAAAGTATTACAATGAGTGTATTATTGAGAAAAAAAATTGGGAATTAAATTGAGATGTTACTACAGTAACACCATTATCACCTCTTTGTATCTTACCAAGAAAACAAGGTCCTGGATTGGTATCCCAATGGCACCCAGTCATCTGGGCCTCATTGTTTCTTGATAGATGTTCCCAAGTGTCCGATGAACTCCACCTACCACTGTCCTTTTCCCAGGGTAGTATATGGCAGACTGGTCTGATGATAAGGATCACAGGGACACTGAGTCTCAAACTCTTCCTCTGAGATTCTTATTCTACAGGACAGGGGATCTATATTGTTTACAAGATCTTAGGGGAATCATAGGGAAGTTAAAAACCCTTCCCTATACTTACCTCCCACCACTGGTGGTGGGAAAAAAAAAATCAGAAGTTATTACTCCACGGCTTCACCTCCCCCACTTCATCCTCCTGTAAGGATCCTGAGACTTCAGCTACCATGGCCCAGATCTTGGAAGTGATGCTATAGGGATTTTCCACATGTAAAAAGAAGAGAAAGCTGTCTGTATTTAAGCCAGAGAACTAGGGCTAGTAGCCTGTTTCCATTTCCAGTCCCTGGGGCAGGGGTTCCTGTCAGCTTTGGCTTTAAACCCCTGTATTCCTGGAAGTGTACATATCCATACTGGGGGAAAAAAAAGAAAATTCTGGCCTGCTTGATCTTCCAAATTACAGCTATCAGACGATTTGGAGGACTCTATAGAGACTACAGCACCTCCAAATTCCTTTTCTGCTCCATCCCATCCTGGAGGTTATTATAAAAGCTATTTTATCTTTCTTGTTATCTAGGACATTTGCACTGGAAGGAAAGTTTCTTACAGGTGCAAGAATGTTTTGAATGGTCTAGAATTGCACCAATTAAAGATGTCTATACTTAGTACGTGTATCATCACCATTCATAACTTGATATGGATTTTGTAATCAGATCAGAGTGGTCAGCTGAAATTGACTTACAAAGTGGGGAAAAAAGATTTGGCAGTGGTAAGAAAGGAAGAGAGAAAGAAGTAGGAGATTTTTCTGAGCATGAGTCGCTTAGAAAAAATCCTGCACTGCAGGGTCCTTCACAACCAACTGCTACCAGAGAGCAGAGCCTGGGAAGGACTGCCAGTGAGCCGCCAGCAGGGGACACTGAGAACAATTAGTGAAAAGCGTGTTTCTGCTGCAAAGGTAGACCTGTTCTATTTCCTCAGCTAAAGAGCCCCCAGGGACTCTTTAACAGAATTTGTAGATAAGGTTGTAATCGTACATATGATAAAATTAGTTTTCATCAAGCTAAAAAGATGCTTTTACGTTTTCATTTTGGAGATTATATACCCATGTGGCATTGTTTTTAATATCCTATAGAAACAGCCGGAATGAAACAAATTAAATGTCCCAGTGACTGTGCTGGGTCTTATCTCAGCGGGTGCCAGGATCATATTTATTTAAGCAGCCTGTTAAGTTACTTGGTATAGACCAGAAGTTCCAAAGAACACATTTTGAAAATCACAGGTATGTACCTCATTTTCATCAAGCGGTCCCCAAGCATTTGCCCTTGTGCTTCTGAAACAACTTCTTGTTATTGGTGAAAATAAGTAACAGAAATTTATTGGTTTCTTTCTTTCTTTTTCTTTTTCTTTTTTTTTTTTAGACAGAGTCTTGCCCTGTCACCCAAGCTGGGGTGTAGTGGCACAATCTCAGCTCACTGCAAACTCCACCTCCTGGGTTCAAGTGATTCCCCTGCCTCATCAGCCTCCTGAGTAGCTGGGATTACAGGTGCACACCACCACACCTGGCTAATTTTTGTATTTTTAGTAGAGACAGGGTTTCACCATGTTGGCCGGGCTGATTTCAAACCCCTGACCTCAGGTGATCCGCCCACCTTGGCCTCCTAAGTGCTGGGACTACAGACATGAGCCACCGCACCCAGATTATTGGTTTTTTTAAGTAAGTCTTGGAAAACTCCTTTCCTTTGTAGCCTGTTTTCTTTCTCTCTTTCCCAGTTTAATCATCCAAACCTTAATAAACCCTTCACCATAATAAAACTTGATCTGAAGTGAATACAAACAGTATAGTGATTATATTTAATTCAATTCATATTTGGCTGTTTTAATACGATATGCCTTACTTTGATAATTTAGCTTTAGTTAACTTAGAATGCCATTCATCATTACCTAATCTTGTTGCAGGGACTACACCTACTTAACATAGTTAACTACAATCTTCCTATTCTGAGGTTAGAGAAGTTCTTGAACTCTTGGAAATAGATAATTAAATTATTTCTTTCCTCACCACTTTTTGCCCTTGTCTTTTAAAAAGGCTTTCCATTTTTATTGCCTTTAACTGCTATTCCCCAAAGCTAATTAACAGGTAAATAATGATTTGTAAAGCTAAAAGTAGCATTTCATTAGCATAGCACTGGAATAAGGGAATTCTTTGCTCAAAGTAAATTGAACCATTCTCGTCTTGCTGAATATAAAATACACAACAAATTAATAATTTATTTTAGTTACAGGGATTTAACCAAATTAGCCAATGCTAATAACAAAGTCCACAATTTGTTTTCTCTCTGGAATATGTTTTTCTTATTGGCATTCTTTTGCAGTAGATGTGGAAAGAGCTAAGTTAAGCATTTTGTGCTGTGTTTAACTTATTTTCTAAGGAAAAAGAACAGAACAACATCAATTTTGCATCAACCTCACTTGGGAGCATGTGTTGTATGAAGACTAAAGTATTGTGACTTGAGAAAGAGTGAGGGATGGGAGAAGAAGCAGGGATACCAGGCTGCTCTTGCCAGGACACTAGCATGCCACCTCCTTGCACCTGCACTCCTTGCACATGGAGGAAATATTTCAGATCGCCCCGTTGGGTCCCATCTTGGCCAGGCTGGTCTTGAACTCCTGACCTCATGATCCACCTGTCACGGCCTCCCAAAGCACTGGGATTACAGGCGTAAGCCACCGTACCCGGCCCCAGAGATTTTCATTGACTAGCCATTTTTGGCTTACTGACTGACACTACCTCTGTTAGATTCCACTCATTCCCCAGCTTCCAGCAATCCTCTGCTCTCTTAGCATAATGTTCTCAAGGTTCATCCATGTTGTGACATATTGCAAAAATGTCCTTCTTTTTTCAGTCTGAATAATATTCCATTGTATGTATACACAAATACTATATGACTCTGCTTATATGAGGTAGCTAAAGTAGTCAAATCTGGCTGAATGTGGTCACTCAGGCCTGTCATCCCAGCACTTTGAGAGGCAGAGGCAGGTGAATCACTTGAGCCCAAAAGTTCGAGACCAGCCTAGGCAACATGGCGAAACCCTTTCTCTGCAAAAAATACAAAAATTAATCAAGTTTGGTGGCATGTGCCTGTAGTTCCAGCTACTCAGGAGGCTGAGGTGGGAGGATGGCTTGAGCCCAGGAGGTCAAGGCTACAGTGAGTTATGATCGCTCCACTGCACTCCAGCCTGGGTGACAGAGTGAGACCTGTCTTAAAAAAAATAATAAAATATAAAGTAGTCAAATCATAGAAACAAAGAGGAGCTGATGGTCACCAGGGGCTGGGAAGAGGGGGAAGTACACAGTTACTAATCAATGGGCGTAAAAGCTTCAGTTAAACCAAAAGAGTAAGTTCTAAAAACCAGCCGTACAATACCATATCGTTAATGCTACATTGGACACTTAAAAAGTTGTCAAGAGAGTGGATTGAACATTCAGTGCACTCTCATATGGTAAAGTCAAATTAAGAACAAGAAAGAGTCATCCAGTCAGACATGGTGGCTCCCGCCTGTAATCTTAGCACTTTGAGAGGCCAAGGCGGGTGGATCACCTGAGGTCAGGAGTTCGAGACCAGCTGGCCAATATGGTAAAACCCTATCTCCACTAAAAATACAAAAATTAGCTGGGCGTGGTGGTGCATGCCTCTAATCCCAGCTACTTAGGAGACTGAGGCAGGAGAATCGCTTGAACCCAGGAGGCGGGAGTTGCAGTGAGCCGAGATCACGCCACTGCACTCCAGCCTGCATGACAGACCCAGAGTCCATCTCAAGAAAAAAAAAAAAAAAAAAAAAAAAGAAAGAGTCATCCATTGTCAGGGCCTTCCTGGTCTCTGCTTCCATTCTTTCCTCTGCCTACCACATCTAGGCTTTTCTTCCCGCCATTCACCGGAAACTCCTCTATCAAAATCAAAGTGACCTTCCAGCTGTCAAATTAAAAGAAAACTCTTAGCTCCTCACCTTAATAGACTTCACTATGACATCTGATGATGCTGGCCCCTCTGCTCTTTGGGAAATCCTCCTGTGTTGTTCTCCCACCGCCCTGGCTGCCTTCGTTCTTGCACTCCACTACGGTCATGTCCATCTCTGATATGGTTTGGCTGTGTCCCCACCCAAATCTCATATTGAATTGTAATCTGAATTGTAACCCCATGTGACTGGATCATGGGGGCGATTCCCCTGTGCTGTTCTCATGATAGTGAGTGAGTTCACATGAGATCTGGTTGTTTCATAAGTGCCTGGCACTTCCCCCTTCTTGCTTTCTCTCTCTCCCCTGCCCCCATGAGAAGACATGCCTTGCTTCCCCTTCTCCTTCTGCCATGATCGTAAGCTTTCTGAGGCCTCCTCAGTCATGCAAAATTGTGAGTCAGTTAAACCTCTTTTCTTGATAAATTGGTGAAGACCCAATCTTGGGTCATTCTTTATAGCAGTGTGAAATCATTCTTGGTTTTTGGTGGGTTTTTTGTTGTTTGTTTGTTTTGTCTTGTTTTTGAGACAGAGTCTCGCTCTGTCGCCCAAGCTAGGTTGCAGTGGTGCGATCTTGGCTCACTGCAACCTGCACCTCCCAGGTTCAAGCAATTCTCCTGCCTCAGCCTCCCAAGTAACTGGGACTACAGACACCTGCCACTGTGCCCAGCTATGAAATCATTCTGTTTTTGAAACGATGTTGTAATCTAAAAGTTTCCACCAGCATTTCTCCCACTTTCAATATGTTCTGGTTTGCCCTGATAGTTCTTAAAAAGTATTTTCAGCTCAGAAAATGCTCCTTAGAACCAGACTTCTATAATCAATGTGCACATTTTGTGCAGCAAACCCATTAACTTTTCTTCAACATTGCCTAGACTTGTGATGATGATCTTCCTTCCCTGTGCTCTACTTTCATGAAACACAGTACCATCCCCATTCACACAAACCAGAAGCCTGGATTAATCCACAGCACTGCCTGCCCATCTTCTCTTCCAGCTAAATCCCCACAGTCCCAGCCAGTTATAATTCCTGAACCTTTTTTGTGTGTGTTTTCTCTTCTTCTCCATTTCTACTACTATTTTATTATTTATTTTCTCTATTAACATAGGAGCATCACATCTAGCCTCCCTGACTCCATTTTGCAGAAGTCTATCTTTCATCCTCCTGTTGATCTTTTGAAACACAAATTTAATTATGCTAATTCCCTGCTTAAAATCCTTTGCTAGTTTCCCATTATTTTCAGGATAGAGTTCAAACTTCTTAAATTGGGGGAAGATAAACATTGAAAAGAAAGGATAAACCAATGAAAAATAACTTCTTACTTGGACAAAGATATTTTGCAATGTGGCCCTCATCTGCTGTCTGTCTATCTCCTACTATCTACTACTGCTACTCTCAGCACATCTCTTCAACCCGATTCTACTACATATGAATATGGTCCTATATATATTTTCCAAATACAAGGTTACCTTTCTGTCTTTTTACATTGTGCTCCATTTGCCTAGGAGGCCTTACCTCTCTTACGTCCTTATTGATCTGTGTAATGCCTACTTGACCTTCAAGATGCAGCTCAACTATTTTGCCTCCTCTGGGAAACTTTCCTTTATGACTTCCTTTGCCTCCCCCACTCTCCTCTGTGTTCATAATCCTGATAAAACTGTTCTCCAATCTGTATCTTTTTCTTCCATTCTGTTGAGTTGCTTATAATGTTTGGCACTTGTGGGAACCCAATGGATGTTTGATGATTAGTGAATGAATGAGTGACTATTAGGCCAAATGATAAAGGAGAGTTGGGGGCTAATCTGCTGTGTGGTTAAAAGAACTACTTAACTCTTCTAGACCTAAACTTCTTTACCCATAAAATTAGGAGGTCCTACTCAAAAACAGTGAAAGTTTGTACTTGGCTCCAATATTCTACGATCTCCATGACCGTTAGTTCACAAAAAAGCATGACCAGTCATGAAGTGAATTGTGTAGTGTAGAATCAATTCATGGCCCACACACCTTCATCGTAGACTGACCCCAACTTGGCTTCCAATTTACTAAATAGACTCCTAAATTACAGAAGTTTGAATGTAAAATTGTCTTCCAAGGAGAGAGGTACATATTCCCACAAGAAATCTTGAGCTTAACATTCCCACTGATTTTTTTTAATCAAATATTTCTATTATTGACATAAATTTACTTTTTTATGCTTATATTTGCATTTATATACATGTAAAATTGTGATATATACTTCTGAAAACTTGTCTAAGCCTAAAAGAGCCTTTTGAAGTATAGAATTAAAATCTTTTTTTAAAAGAAAAATTATTTCTGTAGGTTTTTGGGTAACAGCTAGTATTTGATTACATGAGTAAGTTCTTTAGTGGTGATTTCTGAGATTTTGGTGCACCCATCACCCAAGCAGTATACACTGAATCCAATTTGTAGTCTTTTATCCCTCACCCCCTTCCCACCCTTTCACCCTGAGTCCCAAAAGTCCTTGTATCATTCTTCTGCCTTTGCATCCTCATAGTTTAGCTCCCACTTATGAGTGAGAATACACAATGTTTGGTTTTCCATTCCTGAGTTACTTCACTTAGAATAATAATTTTCAGTCCCATCCAGGTTGCTGCAAATGCCATTAATTCATTTCTTTTTATGGCTGAGTAGTATTCCATCATATATGTTTGTGTGTGTGTGTGTCTGTGTGTATGAAACAGTTTCTTTATCCATTCATTGACTGATGGGCATTTAGGTTGGTTCCACAATTTTGCAATTGTGAATTGTGCTGCTGTAAACATATGTGTGCAAGTATCTTTTGAGTACGAAGACTTCTTTTCCTCTGGGTAGATATCCAGTAGTGGGATTGCTGGATCAAATGGTAGTTCTACTTTTAGCTCTTTAAGGAATCTCCACACTGTTTTCCATAGTGGTTGTACTAGTTTACATTCCCACCAGCAGGGTGGAAGTGTTCCCGTTTCACCACATCCACACCAACATATATTATTTTTTGATTTTTTGACTATGGCTTTTCCTGCAGGAATAAAGCAGTATCGCATTGTGGTTTTGATGTGCATTTCCCTGATCGTTAGGGATGTTGAGCATTTTTTCATATGTTTGTTGGCCTTTTGTAGATTTGATTTTGAGAATTTTCTATTCATAGCCTTAGCCCACTTTTTGATGGGATTGTTTTTTTCTTGAATTCGTTTGAGTTTGTTGTAGATTCTGGATATTAGTCCTTTGTCGGATGGATGCATTGTGAAGATTTTCTCCCACTCTGTGGGTTGTCTGAAATAAATTGACTTTTAAGACGGTTGAGTGAGGCGCAGACTATCAGAGTATTCCTGGGGAAGTGGGTGCAAGTGTGGCAGTATGATGACTGAACCCAGGTCTGTTTCTAAATGTGCCTTTCCCTTTTCTTGTAGATGGAAGCCCTTACACTTGGTGGGTTGGCAAAGCCAACGAGAAGCACTACTACTGGGGAGGTTCTGGGCCCGGAATCCAGAAATGTGCCTGCGGCATTGAACGCAACTGCACAGATCCCAAGTACTACTGTAACTGCGACGCGGACTACAAGCAGTGGTGAGTGCCTGCGGCCAGCACAGCCAGACTCACCCTGCCAGTGTGCCTTTGTGTCCAACTTATGTGATAGAAGAAAGTTTGAAAAGTGCTATAATAATATGATAATAGGTTAGAAAGGTCTGGAACTAACCCAATTGACAAATGTCAGGAACATACTGAAAAATATAAAAGCAGAAAGAGGTCAGTGCGACAACGGTATGCATTTAGAAACAGACTGACACATAATTGATGTGTTCATATTTTATTCAGAGAGGAAAATAATGAGCCATGTTGTAGACAGTGATCTGCATTATAAAATGTGCTGTGTAACAATAGAGGGATGGCCGTGGGCGGGAAGCCAGTGTGCACGCCTGTGAGAGTGCACACGGTCAACAGCCTCCTGCAGGGAGCACAGCCACCTCCTGCAATGTTTGCGTTGGGGATCTGGATCGGAAAACCAGAAGAGAGAGAGAGAAGGGAAAAAAGAAAGAAACAGAAAAAATAATTCTGTGCTCTTGTCTTCTGTAAGTGCTTGCTTGTCTACTTTTCTTTCATACGTGGAATTGTTTATAACTCTGACACAAATCAGTTCAAGAAAGATCTATTTTGGGTCTCTTCCATCCCTTTGCTGGCTTTTGTTCTGCCCCGCAGTGAATGGCATGGGTCTGTGTCAGTAACAGATAAAGGGTAAGATCAGCTGCCGTTCTTCATGAAACAGAGAGGCCCCAGAAGTTTAGGTGGAAGATTATAAACCTAAGTGTGATTCTTTGCAGAAGCACGTATCCAGTGCCGGCTTTCTTCATTTTTAGACGTGTCGAGAGGTTCCATTTCTGCTTCTGGGCAGCTGTGCACATAACCAATCATGGTCATGAATTTCCCCATATGCCCAACTATGGTTGTCTTCAGTTCACTTATGTAGTTTGCTATTTACAAGGACAGTTTACAAGACAAATTCATTCCACCAGTTAACCAAAAACGAATCCTGAGAACATAACATTATATGAATTTCAGGTAGGATGTCTGCTTACTTTCTGAAAGTTATATTTCTTCTAGTAAATAAAATACAAAGGCTATTTAAATGGCTTAGAATGTGTGTGCATATGTATGTAAAATACTTATAAATGTCTATCATTAATCTTTAATTATGGATGATTGTAAAGAAGAGGTCATGATAATTTTTAATTTTATTTCTTTGAAAGATATATCTACACACAGACACACACACACTGTATACACAGATTGGAAGTTGGGAATGGAGTTAAAAGGGCATGGGCTTTGAAGTTAACCTTTCATTCATTCATTCATTCAGTAAGTCATCCAATCGGTCATTCATTCAACAAATATTGATCAAACACTTATGAGTCAGCAACTCTTCCAGGCACTGGGGATAAAACAGCAAATGCAAAGAACACGAATCTCTGTCCTGACTCACATTCTTGTTCTTGTTGCCTTGTATTACTAGTTGTGTGTTCTTAAGTCAGGCAGACCCTCTCCCATCCATTTATCTATCCAACATCAATTCCCTGCCTCTTCAGGAAGCTGACATTGGGTGGAGCCTCCCCAACCAGGAGAAGTGGGAACAGAGTCCCAGCTAGTTCATTGTCCAGGCAGCCCAGAGTGCCCTGCCACCATCACCTTGTTCTACCACAGAGGAGAGCAGAGGGATTCAGGAAGAGGAAGATCTAGTACCTGCACCTAAGTGAACTTCATTTTTATCAGACATCATGCTAAGTTCTAGGGATACAGTGATGAATAGAACATGCTCTTTGTCCTCAGGAGCTCCAAAACTAGTTGAAGGAAACATACACGTGCACACACAAATAGAAAACATAATGCAGTCAGTGCTCTGAGGAAGGTATGTGCAAGATACAACAAAAACTAATGGAAGTGGCTGGCCACGGTGGCTCACGCCTGTAATCCCAGCACCTTGGGAGGCCAAGGCAGGCGGATCACCTGAGGTCAGGAGTTCGAGACCAGCCTGCCCAATATAGTGAAACCCCATCTCTACTAAACATACAAAAAATTAGCTGGGCGTGGTGGTGGGCGCCTGTAATCCCAGATACTCGGGAGGCTGAGGCAGGAGAATCACTTGAACCCAGGAGGCGGAGCTTACAGTGAGCCAAGATCCGAGATCATGGCCCTGCACTCCAGCCTGGGTGACAAGACTGAAACTTCATCTCAAAAAAAAAAAAAAAAAAAAAAAACTAATGGAAGAAATTTTCAGTCTAACTGAAGGAATGAAGGAAGGAATCCATAACGTCCTGAAGGAAGAGGTATAAACTTGAAAGACAAGGAAGAGCCAGGGCCCTGGGACACTCGTCCTTGCATGGTGGTCTTGGAGAAGAAGCATGACTGAGCTGGGCCAGGCTGGGGAGCTATCTGTGCAGTTGACAGTTTTGAAAACATTAAGTTTAAGGCACCAGCATGACATCTGTGTCTAAACCCTGAGGGCTATCATTAGTAGAATTACAGGTTGAAAACATAGATTTTTTTTTTTTTTTTCTAGATCGAGTCTCACTCTATCACCCAGACTGGAGTGCAGTGGCACAATCTCAGCTCACTGCAACCTCTGCCTCCCCAGTTCAAGCAATTCTCATGCCTCTACTGGCACCTGCCACCACGCCCAGCTAATTTTTGTATTTTTAGTAGAGACGGGATTTCACCGTGTTGACCAGACTGGTCTTGAACTCCTGACCTCAAGTGATCCACCCTCAGCCTCCCAAAGTGCTAGGATTACAGCTGTGAGCTATTGTGCCTGGCCAAGATAGATTTTTTTTTTTTTTTTTTTTTTTTTTTTTTTTTTTTTTTGAGACAAACTCTTGCTCTGTTGCCCGGGCTGGAGTGCAGTGGCGCAATCTCAGTGATTCTCCTGCTTCAGCCTCCCAAGTAGCTGGGACTACAGGTGCCTACCACCATGCCCAGCTAATTTTTGTATTTTTAGTAGAGTTGGGGTTTCACCATGTTGTCCAGGCTGGTCTTGAACTCCTGACGTCAAGTGATCCACCTGCCTCGGCCTCCCAAAGTGCTGGGATTATAGGCATGAGCCACCGCACCCAGCCCCAAGATACATTTTTAAAGATATATATTAGCCTCTGAAGCCACTTCAAAGAACATGTCTGAATTCATTTCACAGATTAGAAGACATCCCATTCCATCCTTACTCACTGACCTCGTCCTCTGGCAAGCTTCGACTGAGTTCTAACATTTCACAGTTACTCAGGGACTTGGTCCCTGCTGATGTCTTGCTGTCTTCTGGCTTAGTAGCAGCTAAGACATCCCACTTCTTTGCATCTGTAAAGTTTGTCTAACATTTCATAATAAAGGCACTATAGCTTGAGCAAACTGAAAAGTATAATGAATATTTTTTATAATAAATAGCTCTGAAAATGGTCTTCCCTTTCTAGCACAAGAAAGAATGCTCTTGGAGGAATCTTCTTGGTCTTTGAATTCACCAGCACCTAGCAAAGGCCCTCCCTCCTATGTGGATGCTTTAGATATTTGGGAATGGATGGGGTTGCTTCTAGAGACACTTTCTAAAGCTCTCAGAAGCAGTGAAGAGAGAGTTGAGCTTGAAGCAGGAAGACCTTACATCCAGGCCCAGATCTGTCACTTTTCGGGGAGGCTTTTAACCTCTCTGAAACTTAATTTATTATCTGTATAATAAAAATAAATCTTGGCAAATTTTTGTGATCATTAAGAATATAGGATATAAAAGCCTTCTATAAATTTTACTATACGGGATAGTTATTTGCAATACTATTGCATTCTTTTTTTAATTTATTTAATTAATTAATTTATTTATTTTGACACACAGTCGCTCTGTCAACCAGGCTGGGATACAGTAGTGTGATCTCCTCTCACTGCAACCTCTGCCCCCTAGTCTCATGCCTCAGCCTCCCGAGTAGCTGGGATTATAGGCACGCACTACCATGCCTAGCTAATTTTTTTTTTTTTTTGTATTTTTAGTAGAGATGGGGTTTCACCATGTTGGCCAGGCTGGCCTTGAACTCCTGACCTCAAGTGATGTACCCACTTGATATTTGCAATTCTATTGCATTCTTTTTTTTTTTTTTTTTTTTTGCATTTCTATTTGCAATTCTATTGCATTCTTTTTTTAATTTATTTAATTAATTAATTTATTTATTTTGACACACAGTCCCTCTGTCAACCAGGCTGGGATACAGTAGTGTGATCTGCTCTCACTGCAACCTCTGCCCCCTAGTCTCATGCCTCAGCCTCCCGAGTAGCTAGGATTACAGGCACTCACTACCATGCCTAGCTAATTCGTGTGTGTGTGTGTGTGTGTGTGTGTGTGTGTGTGTTTAGTAGAGATGGGGTTTCACCATGTTGGCCAGGCTGGCCTTGAACTCCTGACCTCAAGTGATGTACCCACTTCGGCCTCCCAAAGTGTTGAGATTACAGGCATGAGCCACCACAACTGGCCCTTATTGTAATTCTTAATGATTCCAATTGACTCTTAAATGAAAATAAATGAAAACAGAGTGTGGAAAGCAGGCCCCTTCCTGCTCTTGACCTGCTGTGTCGTAGGTCTCAAGTCTAATTCCACAACGCCACATGCAGATGTTATGAAACAGGCTTTACTAGAGAAAGTTATAAATCAGGGATCATCAGAAGAAGAGCAGGTACAGGTCTCCAATCCCATCATCCCTCAGGGAGACGTGCTAGAGCCAGGCTATTCCGCTGAATGCCCCAAGGGCATTCGTTACCAGGAAACCCCTGCTTCTCTCACTTCTCACAAAGCCAAAATAATAGCAACTTTGTCAGTGGGGGAAAATCAGATGCATGGGGCACCAGGCAGTCTGAGCGTAGGTGCCTGCTGTTTACAAGTGTTGTCTGGGAGTCAGAGCCCCTCCAGGAACAGGGAGGAAGCCAGAGCCCCCTCTTGAAGCTGACTTTGGGTGTAGCCTCTCTAACTAGGAGAAGTGAGGAACACTGTCCAGGCAACCTGGAGTGAAGTGTCACGATCATTGCTGTTCAGTTTTTTTGTTTGTTTCTTTCTCCAAACACAGAGAAGAGCTGGGAGATTAAGGGAAATAAAAATTTAGCACATACATCCAAATGAAACTCACATATGTTAAACCACATTTGTTATAATGTCAGGGTAAAAATAAAGGTTCTATTAAATCTCATGCTTTTAGATGCTCTGTCCAGATAAGAAAGCTATTTTCAATAATCTTAATCACAAAGCATCATCGGATTAAGATGAACTAAGACCAAAAGGAGTACGAAGTACCCGTGCCATTTCCTCTCCGTGCGATCTAAGTCAGGACATTTCACATCTTTGTTTTCTTATCAGCAAAATCGAGACAGATAGTATAGTACTTCCTAAGTCATACGAGGATTTTGGTAAATTGCTGTCATAAATGGATGTTTAAAATTACAGTAGGATATATTATTTTTATTATTATTTGAATGTTGAATGGAACCTTAGCTAAAAATTACTTTTAAATGTCTTAAATTACAGATGCGTAAATTGGGGCCCTGAAAAATGTAAATTACTTTCTAAAAATTACATTAGAAATGAGGAGTATAGAGAAGACCAACGACACACATCTCCAAACACCCAGGCCACTGTTCTTCCACGATATGATCAAGGAAGATTTTTTTAAGATTGTTTTTATCTATCTTTTCAATGATTTCAGAATGTAATTTTTAACTAGCTTATATGTAAGCTTTTTAAAGCTTAAACCGCAGACCACATTATATGTTTTTTGCTAAGAACTCTAAAACTTAGATTGAGTACTTATTCTTATTTACTGGTGTAAAATGCATAAAAATGGAGCCAGGATAAATGAGATTGTAGCTCAGAGCATGATTGGGTCTCACAAGGAAGCTGCAATGGCCTGTGAGTGCGATCACCATCTCGATAATTGCCTGATTATCTATGCTGTGAGAAGTTTTGCACAGTTATTTCTGAGATTGAATGTAATTTAACATTTATGATTTACTATTCACAGCAATAGTAAATATTCCCACCTACAGTGCCAGAATTCTAATTACACGAGTCTTGGTCTCAGCTAAGTGGCCACTGCTGGGTAATTCCTGGTCTCTTGCAGCCTGACTCAATGAGCTAAATCATCGTATCTGAAATTAGCAATTCCAAAATGGCAATTCCAATATCAGGGAAAGAATTACCATTCATTGCGTGAGTACCCGTCTCTCGTCGTAGAATTTCTGGATAGTTATGTCCTGGCCAAGATGAGCACACACATGGTGGAAAATAAGTGAACTGAAAAGCCATTAGCACAGTCTTTGTGTTACAATTAGTCAGCAGTTGCCACCTCAACATTAGAAAGGTCAGTCAAATACTAGCCATTGGGATCTCTTTCACTGACCCTAAATGGAATTGGCTTGTCTAACAGCCTTTTTCTTCCTGGGCCAAAAATAATCCATGACCAACTTTTGTAACAGCAGAGGGGAGTTAACTAAAAAAAAAATCTCTTGAGTATTTCAAAGCCAGAAACATATTTATTTGATTGGGTCAACTTACTATGCAACACCTAATTTTGAGTATTTTTAAAGATAATCATTATAATTTTTTCCTTGTTTATAAGAAATTTGATTGAATCTTAGTGACTTTTTTCATGAAGTTTTAGACTGCTCTTTACTCAAAGTGCAATATTTATATGTGCATTCTCATTCGTCATGTTGTTTAAATAATAGTAGTTACATGTCAGCCACTGTTCATGTTTGTTTCACGTACTATGTCACTTAAACATCTCATTGACTCTATGACAGAGGTACTACATATTTTGTTTTTATTTTAGAAATGAGGTAATTAAGCCCCAGAGAGATTAATTTCTCCCCCAAGGTCATATAATAAAAAAGCAGTAGGGCAGAGATTCAAACTCAGGGCAAGCAGTTTTAGACTCATCCTTAGGAATTACACACCAAGACTGTATTAGCCTGTTCTCATGCTGCTAGTGAAGACACACCCGAGACTGGGTAATTTATAAAGGAAAGAGGCTTATTGGACTCACAGTTCCACATGGCTGAGGAGGCCTCACAATCATGGCAGAAGGCAGAGGGAAAAGTAAAGCCACGTCTTACATGGCTGTGGGCAAGAGAGCTTGTGCAGGGGAACTCCCATTTATAAAACCATCAAATCTCTTGAGACTTAGTCCCTACCAGGAGAACAGTATGGGGGAAACCACCCCCCTGATTCAATTATCTCCACCTGGTCCCGCCCTTGACATGTGGGGATTGTTACACCTCTAGGTGAGATTTGGGTGGGGACACAGCCAAACCATATCAAAGATATAAGCTCTGTATAAATTTTTAGCATATGTACTATATACAGCACAATTTCATTTTTTCCCAATTTTTTATTTACACATAAAATGAACTATCTTAACCATTTTTAATTTTACAATTCAATAGTATTAAATGCATTTATTTTGTTGGGCAGTCATCACCATCATCCATCTCCACAGCCATTTTTATCTAGCAAAACTGAAACGCTATACCCATTGAACAGTAATTCCCCATTCCCCTCTCCTCCTAGCCCCTGGCCGGTTAACCTTAAATAATGAGTTCAGAAAATGTGATTAAATATAGAGTTTATTCCAGCTCAAAGCCTGAGGAGAGCCACCAGGGAAACATCAACTCCAAGTGAATGGGTCAGCTTTCCAAAGTGGGGAAGTTAACGTTTCACTTACGTAGGCAGAGATAGAGAAGGTTAACAGGGTTACAACATTTTCCATATAAGGCCAGCACAGATGTTACAGTCATTTGGTTGGTTACAGTTTGCTATGTTCCAAGGAAGATTGCTTTAACATTCCATAAGGAGGGGTAATGGTCTCGAGGGGTCTTATTTCTGGAACCATTTGGTCTTTTCTAATCATTTACAGGACAGAAATGAGGAAGAGATTTAATCTATAATCAGAAAAGCAGAAGTTGCAGCTGCATGTTGCATGACTCAGGCCACATAACCACATTTCTCTCAAGGCTTAAAATAATTTAAAGTTCCAACCATTTTAAGTTTGAATTATTTAATTTCACACCACTCTCATTCTATTTTCTGTCTCTATGATTTTGACTGCTCTAAGAACCTCATGTGAGTGAATCATACACTATTTGTCTTTTTGCGGTTGGCTTATTTCAACCTTAGTATAATGTCCTTAAGGTTCACCTATTTTGTAGCATGTATCAGAATTTTCCCTCTTTTTAAGAGGAAATAATATTCCATTGTACGGGTAGAATACATTTTGCTTCTTCATTTATTTGCCAAGGGACACTTGGCTTATTTCCACATTTTAGAGACTATGAATAATGCTGCTATGAGCACGATGGTACGATTTCTTTTTAAATTCTACTTTTACTCACCTCTACAGTACTCCTGATTTGGTTTCTAAAAATCTCTTATTTTAATTTTATATTAAAAGTATTCAGTATCACAAATACATTCAAATTCTTGTCTAAACGTGACCTGATTTCAAATCCTAGTCCTATTCCTTACCAGTTCAGTGACCTTCAGCAAGTTATAAAAGCTGTCAATGACTGTTTCCTTAACCACAGCATTTAAATGGCCCTCACAACTACCTCACATGGTAGAAGGGAAGTTTAAATGAGAGGCTACTCATAAGGGAGAAGGCACATCCATATTTCACTAGTAAATGCTCAAGAAATATTGATTCCAATTACACCCAAGCACACGCAGATAAGGGTTAGCTCGTGGGTTCCCGAGGAGCAGCCTCTTAGGTATTCAAGAACAACTCATCGGGCCCCTCCGTTCTGACCTTCTTGTCTGCATGCCTTGCTGCCACCCTGCTGCTGACACCGCCCTCCTGAGATCCTTATTCTGCCAGCTGCAGCTGTCTCAGCCTGTGACAGTCACTGATGCCCTTATGGAGAGGAGAGGGCCCCCCAGTCTACCTCGGTGCAGTGAAAACCAAGCTGTGACTCAGCAAGACTTGACAAGGACTGGAGCTAACACAGAGAAACCTGCAACTCCTTCCTGAAATAGCCACTCTTCAAATCCAGGCAGGAGCCCAGCCCCTGAGACCCTGCCAAGCTCCCAGTGAAGCCTCCCACGGGTCTCAACCCGGCTCCCGTTAATGAGGCTCCTCAGGTATGACTGGGCATTTGGATCCAAGCCAAATCTCCTCCAGGCCCCAGAGGAAGAAGAAGTTCTTCTTCATCCCAAGCACTACCTCAGTTCCTGCAGGAGGAACATTGGCTTCTCAGGCTGGTTGATAGCACAATCGTTAAATCCCTTAAGGATAAAATTGTCAGCTTAAGCCACAAAGGTCTGTGTCCATCACCTTGCCTGAATGGGAACATCACTGTGGTCTGTTCTGGGACCCGGGTTTGTTGAGTGCATTTCTCCAAGCTAAGGTTCCAGTCTTCAGGGACACCTCCTGTAGGACAACAGTCTCATGCAATGCGTGCAGCAACAATATCAGTCCAGTTTTATTTCATGATGTCTCGTCAAAAGAGAGGAGAAGGTAAAGTCATCAAGCTCCTCTTTCTATGATTTCATGGGAGAAGAATCCAAGACAAAAATGTAACACATGTCCAAAGGATAAAAAGGAGCTTCTAGGGAGAAGCCAGTTTAAATCCAGATTTACTGGGGGAGGAAGGAACATCTCTCATATTGCTGGCACAAGGTCCTGCTAAATTTATAGTATTCAACGGAAAAATCACTTCACAAGGAATATTCCATTTTAATTCCTGCCCCCAAATTCAGGAGCCATATGGAAGTACTTGCCAGACATGTCCACAGATGAAAAGCCACAAAAGTGACCTCTCAGGAAATAGAGATTCTACTCTCAGTGACAACACTAGAAATCACTTTATAACCACTACTTCTATTCCACCTGCTCCCACCTTAGACAAACACAGTTTTTACAGCTTCAGATTTTTAGGGCCCAACGACAGGGAGTTCAATGAAGGAAAGATAAAGAAACACGGACAATGGATATTTCACAAGAATTTCTGTTTCATAGGTTTAAAAAAGGTTTCTAACATCAGTCTGGAAAACAGAAACCTTAGTATGAGAGACAGGTCGCTCCAGGATGGCAGCTAGGAGTCTGGCTATAGAGTCAGACAATCTACGTTTATGTTTCTCCTCTAACACTCAGCCAGTTAGTAAGACTTGCCTGTGCCTCAGTTTTCTCTTATTTACAGTGGAGATGAAAAGAGCGTGTCTCCAGATATGATGTGAGAATCAGAAGACCCAAGCCAGCTGAGCATCATTCTCTGTCCTGTCAGTGGCAATGGGGCTGGAAGTATGCCCTTTAGCACAGTCTTGGTAGGAATGTAATACTGAGGTCACTTTTTTGAGGGCTATTTGGGAATTGCCATCAAAACTTGAACACTACATCCTTTGACTGAATTCTTCACCATAAGGCACGTACCATCTTAAAAAAAGACGAACAAGTATGTTCTAAAGTTGCGTATTCCATTTTTTGTAGCAGTCAAAACAAAACAAAATAACGTGTAGACAGCAGAAATGTCCATTAATAGAGTTTTGGAAAATGATATCAGACTGGCCAAGGAATGAAGTAGATACATAAACACTTGCACAGAAAGATGGCCAAGATGGAAGTGAAAAAAGCAAGTTGACAAATAGCAGGTATTATTTGAGTCTGGTGTTTCTTTTAAAAAATATGTATATATATTTAGGCTGCGCGCAGTAGCTCACGCCTGTAATCCCAGCACTTTGGGAGGCCAAGGTGGGCAGATCACCCGAGGTCAGGAGTTTGAGACTAGCCTGGCCAACATGGTGAAACCCTATCTCTACTAAAACTACAAAATTAATCGGGCATAGTGGCACATGCCTGTAATCCCAGCTACTCGGGAGGCTGAGGCAGGAGAATCGCTTGAACCTGGTAGTCCAGCTACTCGGGAGGCTGAGGAAGGAGAATCACTTGAACCCAGGAGGTGGAGGTTGTAGTGAGCCGAGATTGCACCATTGCATTCCGGCCTGGGCAACAAGAGCAAAATTCTATCTGACAAAAAAAAAAAAAAAAAAAAAAAATATATATATATATATATATATACACACACACACACACACATATATATATATATATATATATTTTTTTTTGAGACAGGGCCTCACTGTGTTGCCCCAGCTGAAATACAGTGGCATGATCTTGGCTCACTGCAGCCTTGACCTCCCCAGGCTCAGGTGAGCCTCCCACTTCAGCCTCCCAAGTAGCTGGTACTACAGGCACACACCACCACACCTGGCTAATTTTTTGCATTTATTGTACAGATGGGGGTCTTGCCATTTTGCCCAGGCTCGTCTCAAACACCTGAGTTCAAGCAATCCACCGTCTTGGCCTCCCAAAATGCTGGGATTACAGTTGTGAACCACCGTGCCCAGCCTGGCATTTCTCTATTGTGTGTAAATCCATAACCTTTATATATGCATATATAATTTCTAGAAAATCTACAAAAGAAACTAACAATTATTATTAACACAATAGATTAAGGATGTGGGACTTTATGGAGGACCTGGCTTGTCCCATTGTGTATCTTATAAGCTTTTTGAATTTTTTGACATGAACACATTTAACCTGATCAATTTGAGTATTTAAAAATAGTTTAAAAATTAAAATAAAAAATAAGAATCCTAGCCAGCATCCCAGTACATAACAAAACAATATTAAATTCTTATTTTAAGAAAAATCAGAACAAAGACTAATTTTCATCATCAACAACGAAACCAAAAAGAAAAGGCATCTTACTGGTTCCGCTGGGCCCAATATTGGAAGGAATTTCTCTGCAAGCCTGGAGAATTTCTCTGCTCAGTGGGCGCCAGGAAACTGAGAACATTCATACCGTTAGCCTTATAACCACATGCAAAACAAAATAGTTTTTTCATTGATCTGAATTACATGGAACTCATGTTTGTGCTTTTAAATCTTTTGGAATCCTTCTGGGAAGCAATCGCTTGACATCCCAATACTCAGTGGTCTTATTCGTGCATATTATAGGAATATGATATTATGAGGAGTACCGTATCAGTTATGAGTAATACTCTTCTGGTTGCTAAACTGACCAGAAAGATTGTTGATGTTCAAATAAATGTGTGTGTATGTGCATGCCTGTGTGTGTGTATAAAATGTTAAAATGGACAGCTATCAATTTATTTCCTTTCTGGATACATAAATGGAGATGCCCTCCTGAGCTCATGAAGGCCATTTTCATTAAGTTAAGCTTTGTTCATTTTCATTGAGCAAAGCTTTGTTTTAAAAAAAAAAAGATACTGCTTTACCAGTGATCTGGGGGTGGGGGGGCGAGACAAAAAAAAAAGGAAACTCTTCATTTTAATCCTATTTAGCCCCAAAGCATGTGTTTCAGTATTAGAGCACAGCCCGGGTAGTTTTCAAAAGGGTTACACCATCCCATGTACGCTGCTCCTTATACTTACTCCGCTGTGGTTTACTTGGCAGATTTGAGCTACACTGAAGTTGCATCTTAACAGGAGATTCCTAGAGTGTCTAACAGCTCAACTCTTTTAGAAGTGTAACTACTTTTTAATATGTGGGTCAGGGTTAAAAGCCTCAGGCAAAGGCTTCTGCTCTCTTTCATTAGGAATTTACCGTGGGGATGAACTAAAAAAACTTCAGGAGACTCATCCAGGCAGGTCCCAGATAGCTCAAATTGCAACGCTACCTGGAAAGCTACCGTGTTTCTGCAGCCCTGTGAGTGAAACACCTATTATTGGCAATGGGGATAGGGAAATGTCCTGTCTCTCTCAGTTCCCCAAAGAAGCATAAAAATGATGTATTATATACTGTCTCAGGGACATTTTGGTGCCAACCCACTTGGCACGGCATAGAATCCTCCTGTCACCTCATGGATTGTATCATGACAGAAAGGTAATTGGGCGCCAGAGAAGATGTCAGCAGAGTGTCAATAAGCCTTGACCACTGCCCCCCAACAATATTGATGACAGCAAAGAGAGAGATTAATCAGGTGTGATCCTGTCAAATGTTCAGAGTGTGCTGTGGGTTCTAGAAATAAATATAGCCTACCAACAAAATGTTAAATGGACTTAAACAAAATAGATTATTTAGTCACTTTGAGAAAAGCAGAACTAAGGTTCAAAAGAACTTTTTTTTTCCTGAAGAAAAATACAGTGTATTTCCCATTAGCATTTCCCTCCACATGCTTGAAAAAGAGGGAGAGCTGTTATGTTTTCTGGAAAAAAAAAAAAAAATTGCATTCTGCGCAAAAATCAATCATGAAAAACAAGATCAAATTAAAAGGGAGGTCATGGAATCGAAAGAAAAGTGCAGATGCAGCAGTTGTGAAGCACGCTATAATTGTGGACCTATTTGTTTATTTATTCTGTGTCCCACCGAAAGTTCAACTTCCTGACACCTGGAGCTCACCCTCACACCCTCCCTACCAGGCCAGCCACCTCCTCCCATTACCCCCTCTTGATATGAATGAGGCTCATCCACTTGCAGTTTCCCACGTGTAAAACCCCATTGCCTTATGAACTATCAGTTGATCACCATTTTCCATACATAGATTCTGTCACCCCTAGGCCTTTCACAGACACCTGACTATCTGTGACCACTGCCTTTCTCCTAGTTCTAAATCTAAGCCATGATATTGAAACAATCTTCCAAAATAACTTCCAGCCTTAAAACTCTCTTCTATCCTACAACTACGTCTATAACTGTGGCCATCACTGGCTTCACATTAGAATCACCTGGAAAACTTAAACTATTACTATCATTAGGCCCTGCCTCAGACTAATTAAATCAAAATCTCTGGAGATTATTGTTGGCCATCTTTGATTTTGCAATTTCCTGAGGTTTCTAACGTGTAGCCAAGGTTCAAAACCATTGATATAGGGCTAGGTTAAGCTGCACGTAGCAGAAAAATAAATAAACAATAGTGCTTAAACAAGATGAAAGTTAGTTCCCATGTATGTAAAGGTAGCCAAGGATCCTTCCAGCTCTCTGCTCTGGTGTTACTCAGATTTGACATCCTCCTCAGGATCCAACACAGGTTCTAGAGCTCCAGCCATTATGTTTCCATTCCAGGCAGAAGGTAGAAAAGGGAGGAAAGAGAGCATGTCTTTTCCTTCCAAGAATGACTTTACATACCACTTCCATGTACGTATCATTGGCTGGAACCTTCGTTAAACAACCACAACTAGCAGCAATGATGGCTGGGTTCTGTAGCCTTTAAGAATATGCCTTCCTACAAATGAGCATTCTGTGACCAAGGAAGAAGAGGAAAATGAGCATTGAGGGGCAACGAAGAGCCTCTGTCGGAAGTGTTCATTCTTCCAAGGGACCCTGCTAGTATCCTGTTCACACCTACAGTAGGTCCCTGTGATCTCCAGAATAAAGTCCAGACTCCTGTAGTGACTAGGCAGTTCCAGAGTCCCTCCTCACCTTGCATTCTCTACTTTACCTCACTCACACTGGGGCCGTTGTAAGGATATTTGTATTTTCTCATTGCTGGTCCTTTACCTACGCCTAAAATAACTCTTCACATATCTGCGTTTTCAACATCATCTGCTTCTGCAGAACCAGCGCCAATGCTGCTTCCCGAGGAGACCCCCTGCCTTCGCCCACACCGCTAATGTCTAGCAAAAGTCCATGCCTTCAAGTCTTGTTTCCTGAGGGTCTCAACGCAAATTACATTTATTTTAAAGTTATTTTCTGTCTTATCTGCAATAGATGCCTGAGTATCTGACTTCTCTCTCAAATTACAAGCTTCAGGAGGTCAAGCACCATACCTCATGTGTATTATAAGTCATTCATGCCTGTCACTTAGCAGCTACTCAACATCTGTGTGCAATGTAAGCCAAATTTGTAGCACTTTAGAGAATCCGGGTTTTTTTGTATGTATTTATAAACTTTCTTTTCGCGTTGAGTCATAAACCCACATAGACATACACTCATCTCTGCTTTAGCCTTTGTAGATGGTTTGAGTTCACACAGCACAAATTGGAAAGTTACTTTATACTCAATAGTGAGGTAAATCATCCAAGTCAGTTTTTAAAAAGACAATAGGTGTGTACTAATATGTATGTCCGTACTCACATAGACATTGACACATGTATGCATGTATATTACATGTACCTCCTACCTTGCTAAATGTGATATATAATGACTTTATTAATTTTTTTGGAAGCATGCTAGCTGTCTTAGGCTATTTTAATGCCCAGTATTAAGGTGAAATAAATTACTATCTTTTTTCATCAGGACTAGAGGAGAGAAAAAATAAACAGAAAAACTATCCTTATGCAGGAGGAAAACTTCTAAAGACAGAAATACAGGATGTTTGGAAATGACCGTCTGTGAGGATATTTACCCACTTGTCCCTGTCAGCCCTGGGAAGCGTGTGTCTTTACCTTAGGTTACTGTATTCAGCGGAACAATGGCCCCTAAGATGTTAACATTCTCATTCCCAGAACCTGTGAATGTCCTACTTCACATGGAAGAAGGGACTTTGCAGATGTAGTTCAGGGTACAGACTTTGAGATGGGGAGAACTCAGTGGGTGCCCAGTCTAAGCACATGACTTCTTAAAAGTGGGAAAAGACCCTGTCCCGGCTGTGATCCGAAAGAAATGTGATGACAGAAGAAGGCTCAGAGAGATGCTGTATTGCTAGCTTTGGAGGTGGAGGAAGAAATCCATGAACCAAGACAGAAAGGCATCCTATAGAGGCTGAAAGAGATAAGGAAATTGACTCTCAGAGAGGATCCAGAAAGGAACACAGGCCAGTCTGGAACTCCTGGGCTCAAGTGATTCACCCACCTCAGCCTCCTAAAGTGCTGGGATTATAGGCATGACCCACCATGCCCAGCCATATATGTATTGTTTTAAGCTACTTCATTGGTGGTAATTTGCTAGGCAGCAATAAAAAATTAAGTTTCCTTCCTACTGTGTTGATGTCATCAAAAAGACCCCGTAACGTTTTATTTTTTCCTCTCACATTGGTATAGAGTGAAAGTTCACTAGTAGAACAGCTTTGCAGAGACCTTAAAAAGTATGTCTTGACCGGGCTTGGTGGCTCATGCCTGTAATCCCAGCACTTTGGGAGGCCGAGGTGGGCAGATCATGAGGTCAGGGGTTCGAGACCAGCCCGAACAACATGGTAAAACCCGTCTGTAGTAAAAATACAAAAATTAGCTGGGCATGGTGGCACATGCCTGTAATCCCAGCCACTCAGGAGACTGAGGCAGGAGAATTGCTTGAACCTGGGAGGTGGAGATTGCAATGAGCCGAGATGGTGCCACTGCACTCCAGCCTGGGTGACAGAGGGAGACTCTGTCTCAAAAAAAATACATAAAAGTATATCTCTGAAAGCGATTTTATGGCCAACACCCTGTTTCCCTGTCTGTCCGTCACTTGCTGATGCTGAGAGCTTCCAGCCTGTCAGGAGGATGTGCAGGGCCTTCCCTCATCGATAACCAGCTCTGCCAGTGAGGACTGGTTGTCTGTGCCTTCCTGTGATCAGGTCTCCTTCAAGTAGATGATTATATAGTAGTTGGCAGGAATTTTTAAAACTCAGGAACATTCATTTATACATCCAATCATTCAGCTCGTGTCTGAGTCCCTGCTATATATCAGGCACAGTCAGACTATCTGGCAGTCCTTGGAAACACAGAGTGGGTGGGTAGTTTTAAGTCATATGCCTCCTACTGAAAGACAGATTTAAGAACATGTCTTCATGGTCCGTACAACATTACAATTTCATATATATGGTCCTGCTCCTGTCTTTTTTTTTTTTTTTTTTTTTTTTTGAAATACAGTCTCACTCTGTCTCCCAGGCTGGAATGCAGTGGTATGATCTCAGCTCACTGCAACCTCCGCCTCCCAGGTTCAAGCGATTCTCTTGCCTCAGCCTCCCAAGTAGCTGGGACTACAGGCGCGTGCCCCACGCCTGGCTAATTTTTTGTATTTTTAGTAGAGATGGGGTTTCACCGTGTTAGCCAAGATGGTCTTGATCTGCTGACCTTGTGATCTGCCTGCCTCGGTGTACCAAAGTGCTGAGATTACAGGCGTGAGCCACCGCGCCCTGCCTCCTGTCTTTTTTTTTTTTTTTTTTTTTAACAGACAGGCAGAGAAATGATTAGGTAATGAAGACTTTATTTATTTGTTATTTTCATAATAATGAATTAAAGAGGATCTTATGAACATTCTGACCTTTCCCATTGTAACAACCTCATTTATGGCAGATGCCATTTGCCTGCCTTCCACACCATACTTAATCTGGCCTCAGTCTGTATCTGTGGCGTGTTAATCTCCTCATGATCCAGATAACCTCTTCTCCATTAACAGTGGGGTTTCATAGCTAGGACAGTGCCTGAAAAATTGTAAGCATTATTATTTTCTATTATTATTTAGGAGATGTTTTGGGCAGCTTACTGCATTGCATAGAAGCTGTCTCATTTCCTAGGGACTTTGATGCAATAGTCAATTGTAAAATAGACTTTTCTAACGACACTCATTTCATCCATTCATTTAAACACCTAATTTTTTAGTTCCTGTTCTGCACAAGGTAGTCTGCTAGGACTAATGACAATAATAGATGAAGGCTACCTCTGCTGTTATAAGCTTTAGGGCTTTGAGAAGTTACTTAACTTTTCTCACCTCAGTTTCTTCATCTTTAAAATGAGAATAGTAATATTACTGACCTTGTGAAGATTCCTGTGTTTATGCAATATGGGTATTATTTTCTCAGGCCTTTGTATTTCAGAAGTTTATAAGCCTCATAAACAGGAGCAGGGGATCAAATAGACAAGGAAAGAGGCAAATCTATTTAACAAACATGTATTAAGTGCTTACTATGCACAAAGGTAGAATATCAATATGGGGGGAATTCAATGGTGAGTAATGCTAAGACATGTGGTGGGATTTTAGAGCACACATTATGCAAATCAAAGAGAACTTGTGAATCCCTCTAAGAACCCTAGTGAAAATTGTTAAGAATGATTCTGGCAAGTCCCATATTAGCCATATACAAATTATCCCCATTATAGACTTCCCATAGTGCATATTTCTAGTATAAAAAGCATTACAATAATCACATTTAATCCTTGTTACATTTTAAATATGCATGTCGATGCAAATTACAAACATCGAAAGGAAAATGAAGACAGAAGGGAAATAAATCAAGAAATTCGTTAAGAGAAAAAAAATCACAATATAAAACAGTCAATCTTTCTTGTTAAGAGCAGCTCTCACATTTCTAAATGTATGAATTGGTTTTGTGTTGACCGTGCCCTAACCCTGCTTATAATACGTCAATATCGGGAGAAATCCATCATTGACACTAACATGGCAGCCCTCTGAGGAGTCAAGCCAGGGGCATCTAGAGGGGCAATGCCCTGGCTTCACTCCCCCTCCTTTTGAAAGGCTCAGGCTGCCTTATAGTCTTCCATAAAAATACTGAAGGCTTTCCGGGACTGCTCACTGTGCAATAGGAACTTACGTCTATCGGGCATGTGGTAACATGCAAATAAAAGCTTAGATTTTTTTCTAGTGGTGGGTCACATTCTACTCTAGGTCCATCTTGCCATTGGTGCCCTGAAGTGCTTTGTCTAGGCCAACTGATGCAGTCTACAGAGGCTAAAGACCACTCAAGCTACTCATAACATTACTTGTGGCTGCCCATCCATTCCAATTCTAGGAGTAGTTTAGACTCTCTATTAACATCTCTATTAACTCTCTCAGGTCTTTATGCAGAAACAGCAACAAAAATAGCCTATAGTGGTATGAGAGGTGGTTATGAGTTGTTAGTAAAGAAAGGATGCAAAAATCAGTTTGTTTGTTGTCATTTATTCCAAGCTCAATATTAGGTGTCAGTGTTAGTGACTATCAACATGAAAACAACATTTTTTTAAAACGCTCTTAATGTCACCTTAGTCAAGTGTCCAGATCATAGGAGTCTCCAGCAAGCATCAGCTAGACCACATCTGAAGAATTATAAATAGTACTAAAATACTAAAACATGGAAAATGAGGTCAGGAATTTGATAAGTGTCCTATATAATGATAATGAGCAAAGAAGGGAAGGGAAGGGGAAGGGAAAGGAAAGGGAGGGGGCCACTGTCCAATGCAAGAATCCCTTCCCCAGTGTTAACAGTCGAATTGTGTCCCTACAAAAGATACATTGTGAATGTGACCTGTTTTTGACATAGAGTCTTTACAGATGTACTCAAGTTAAGATGAAGTCATTAGGTGGGCCCTAATTCATTATTACTATTGTGCTCATGAGAAGAGGAAAGACACAGGGACAGACACACATGGAGAGGAGAATGCCATGCGAAGACCCAGACTCAAGAAGAACACCACTTGGGGAGGGAGGCAGAGATTTAAGTGATGTGTCTACCTTCCAAAGCATGCCCAGGGTTGCCTGCAACACCAGAAGCTAAGAGAAAGGCCTGGAGCAGATTTTCCCCTAGACCCTTCTCTCTTTTTAAATTTATTTTAAAAATTTTTTTAGAGATGGCATCTCGATCTGTCACCCAGGCTGGAGTGCAGTGGTATAATCACAGCTCACTGCAGCCTCAACTGCCAGGGCTCAAGCAATCTTCCCGCCTCAGTCTCTCAAGTAGCTAGGATTACAGGCATGCACCACCATGCCCAGCTAATTTTTTAAAAAAAAATTTTTTCTAGATTTTCCTTTGTAGGAATTTTCTATGTTGCCAAGGCTGGTCTCAAAGTCCTGGGCTCAAGTGATTCTTCTACCTTGGTCTCCCAAAATAGTGGGATTACAGGAATGAGCCACCATGCATAGCCTCCTAGAGCCTTCAGGAAAAAAACGTAGTTGCAAACACCTTGATTTCAGACTTCTAGCCTCCAGAACTGTGAGAAAATAAATTTCTGTTGTTGGAAGCCACCCAGTTTGTGGCACTTTGTCATGGCAGTCATAGGAAATTAATGCATTCAGCAGTGCTGCCAGAGATGGCCATTCCCCTTCTGCCTGCACATTCCTGATGCGGTTCCAGTCTCCCAAGCCAGTCTGTTTTCACGTTGGACACCTCCAGGCATTTGTTGAGGGCTTCCCAAATGCTGGGCACCACTCTAAGCACCTTTTTTTTTTTTTTTTTTTTTTTTTTGAGACGGAGTTTCACTCTTGTTGCCCTGGTTGGAGTGCAACGGCACGATCTCAGCTCACTGCAACCTCTGCCTCCTGGATTCTCCTCCCTCAGCCTCCCAAGTAGCTGGGATTACAGGCATGCACCACAACGCCCGGCTAATTTTTGTATTTTTTGTAGAGACAGGGTTTCTCCATGTTGGTCAGGCTAAGGTTGGCTGACCTAAGGTCAGGAGTTCGAGACCAGCCTGACCTTAGGTGATCTGCCTGCCTTGACTTCCCAAAGTGCTGAGATTACAGGCGTGAGCCACCACACTGGCCCACTCTAAGCACTTTATCTGCATTTCCTCATGTAATCTTTACAAAAACCTATAAAATAGGTACAATTACTATTCCAACTCTGTAAATAAAAAAAACCAAGGCTTAGAGAGGTTAGTTAACTTGCACAAGACCACACCATTCATAAGGAGTGAACGGGAGGCAATCTGATGCTACAGTCATGATACTCCACCTCCTGTAGAGAAAAGGGGAAATGAGTGTGATGGTTAAGAGAATTGAAAGTAAGCCAGGAAGATGTAACAGAGAAGGAGGCCTGGAGAAAGGTAAACGAGGTAAGCACAACCCTAGACTGTCATTGTGCAGAGTATGAGAGCCGAGCTCTACATACAGTAGACAGAGGGAGGATCATCCACATCTCTCAAGCCTCTCAAGTCAGAAAGAAAGAGAATGTGGCCAGGCATGATGGCGCATGCCTGTAATCCCAGCACTTTGGGAGGCCTAGGCGGGCGGATCACGAGGTCAGGAGATCGAGAACATCCTGACTAACACGGTGAAACCCTGTCTCTACAAAAAACACACACACAAAAATTAGCCGGGCATAGAGGCACGCACCTGTAGTCCCAGCTACTCATGAGGCTGAGGCAGGATAATTGTTTGAATCTGGGAGGTGGAGGCTGCAGTGAGCCAAGATCACGCCATTGCACTCCAGCCTGGGCAACAGAGCAAGACTCCATCAGAAAGAAAGAAAGAAAGAGAGAGAGAGAGAGAAACAAAGAGCAGTTTAAGGTTCACAGCAAGGTACCCCTACCCCCTACACATATAACGCACGCACACACACACACACATACACACACACACAGCCTCCCCCATGATCATCATCCAACACAGGGTAGTATATTTGTTATACTTATGAGCCTACATTGACACATTATCATCCAAAGTCCATCGTTTACATTGGGTTTATTCTTGTTGTTGTACATTCTATGGATTTTAACAATGTATAATGACATGCACCTATCATTAGAGCATCATACAAAATAATTTCACTGCTGCAAACAATTCTCTGTATTCCCTCCGTTCAGTCCTCCCCTCCCCTAAACTCCTGGCAACAACTGATCTTCACACTGTTTCCATAGTTTTACTTTTTCTGCAATGTTCTATAGTTGAAATCATAAAGTATATAGCCTTTTCAGGTTGAGCTAATTTTATTTTAGTGATAAAAAATGTTAAATAGTATGTAGAAGAATTTAGGGATGCTGACATTGTGAAAAACAAATATATTTAATTATGCTCTACTTGGAGTTTGTTTAAATCAGATGCAAATGATATTTGAGCTGATTATACCTTCTTCAAATGGAGTCTTATTTGAAAGTTCAATATGAAGATATATTAAAATGGACCCTGTCTGGGCAAAGGGAAATAGAGATTAGGAGTTCCACCAACTCCACGCCTCTCCCCATGCCTCATCCTCCACGATGGACCGTGGAGACTTAATGAAACCTCTAGTGCTTCGTGAAACAGCATTGAAACCAGATTTCAGAGATTAGGACTTCAAAAATTTAGTGAATTTATAATGGAAGTCTGATGAAAATGTCCTTTTCTTCCATAACAAAATGGGAAGGTACAGTCTATAAAACTGTCAAAGTTTACCTGATGTTTGATTTATACTTTTAATACCTTCACATATACTTCCTCGAGTTTGTTCAAGAGCTGATATTATCTGTAGACCAAAGATATTACTAATAGTCAAAATTCAAAGAAAATTAAAGTCAACATCTTTTTACTTGTTGAACACATTAAATCACTGTGATCTACATGTAATTCCATCCTCTCCAAATTCAAATTCAAATTAAAGTTGGATTGACTGGTATACAGATTATAGTTCATGAAGTCTCTATAACCTTTGAACCAAAGTTTATCTTATAAACACTTGAGATAAATGTCAAACGAGAAAGAAAAAAAGATTTTATAAAGGAAAATAGAAGAACTGAAGGCACAGGAGAAACCTACGTGAAAAAAGCAAAGAGTGTTTTGTAAACACTTCTTCATTTAAATTCATGTGATAATACAATGGAGTTATTTTACTCTTAAGACAGATTGACATATTTAAACATAGTTTTGATGATATGGAGATGTCTACAGACTGTATTTCCTCTCTAATTTAAATTATTTATAATCGCATAATTAGTTGCAAAGAATAAAATCGAATTAATTACTAATAAATGCCAGAGAAACATATTTAAATTGACATTCACTTCCAAAGTCAGCTCCCGCATAATCACCACAAATTTTTAAATATTTACTATAATATGACAATAAAACAATTGTGTATATTACAAAGAGTAGAAGAAACTCCTTCAAAGATAAATATGCATTTATTATATTTAGTTGTAGAATGACAAAGATAATTTTCTTTAAATGTCCACTTCCTGAGGATAACTTTTTTAAGAAAAAAAGACAAAAAATGTTCTGTTCCCCCAAACTATCATAAGCCTGAAAGCCACACCTCTTCCTTGTCATATTCAACCTGACTAGAGGACAGTTGCCACCTATGCCATGTTGAGAAAAACTCTGACGGTCTGGTTAGATTCACTGAAATACTTTCAGTATTAGTAGCTAAAATAGGGTTCCTTTTAAAGTTTAATTTAACCTAAGACTTGTAAAAATGAAATAAGGATTATTTTAAATATTGTAGAATAAGTCAAACACTTTTAGTTTCAAATGGATTGGCAAGATATCTCATGTGCTCCATAAATATATACACCTACTATGCATTCACAAAAATTTTTTTAAAAAGAATTGGTATGCATAGGCTAGTAAATTGACCAATATCTTCATTTTCTTAAAATAAATTTCTACAACCAAGTTGTTCCTTGACACATATGCAATATCTTCAGAATTTCATGCCGTGAGATAAACTATACTTGATCAATAAACTTTGAAATTTTGAAATAAATACAGAAAAGCTCTTTCTCAATTCAGAAATAAGTACTGATATTCCCTGGGTGACTTTTTTCTCATGTAAGCTAGAACACCACCAATTTGACTGCTTTGGGAAATTCCTTAAGAGGAAATTATGCAATGGCCGAGACCTTGACTCTGGGATCTCCTAGGTAAGAGTCTCAGGACTACCTACCAATTGTCAATTAAATATGCAGTCTTGGTGATGTGGCTTGGCTGTGTCCCCACCCAAATCTCATCTTGAATTACAGCTTCCATAATCCCCACAGGTTGTGGGAGGGAGCCGGTGGGAGATAATTGAATTATGGGGCAGTTTTTCCCATGATGTCTTCATGGCAGTGACTAAGTTTCCCAAGATCTGATGGTTTTATAAGAGGTTTCCCCTTTTGCTTGGCTCTCATACTCTCTTGGCCTGCCACCATGTAAGATGTGCCTTTCACCTTCCACCATGATTGCGAGGCATCCCTAGCCATGTGGAACTGTGAACCCCTTAAACCTCTTTTTCTTTATAAATTACCCAGTCTCGGGTATGTCTTCAACAGCAACATGAGAACAGATACTCCTAATACACTTGGATTATATAACCTCTTTAAGCCTCTGTTCCTCAAAGTGAGGGATGGTGAACAGCAGGGCGAGGATGAGACAGAAGATGCTAGTGTAAGTAATAGTACCTCCTTCACTAAGCTATACCATGGATTATATGAAATTATGTGTAAAATGCATATAACATAATCAGAAGTGTTAGCTTTTACTACTACTCATGGGTGGCTTATTTATTTATTTTTTCTCATGAGAAGAAAACTTTGAAGCAATGAATTGTCTTGGTGAAAAGTATTAGGACACTCTTGCCTATGGGTAAAAATGTCAGAAAAAAAATCTATAGGCTAAAGCCTGTGCAAAGGAAGTTATGTTTCTGGCAGCCTGATCTAAATGTAAGTCGTGTTTCCTGATGTCAGCAGCATTCTAAGAGGTGGTCAGTGACTCTCACACTTGCAATTGCTCTACCTGCCTATGTAATGGGTTTGGGGAGAGTCCTACAAACCACATCTTATAATGTGTCTTCTATAAAATGTTCCACAGAGTTTTTTAAAAACCTTTAAATCTTTATGTGTGATCTGTTGATGTACTGAGTTCTGCTCTTATTGGTCATGTGAGTCCATAGAGGCAAGGTAGAGCAGTCAAATTGTGATGACCAGTATGAGCTGCATGTGAAGTTCAGCTACACGGAATTTTAGTAAGGGATAAAGGAGATATTATTCACATAAATATTTAAAGACTAATTGGACACTATAGGGATAGCATGTAAGGTGGGGAGAAGGGCTCCTCCCAATGCTTCAACAAGAGCGCAGCTGTCTAGATACCATCTAATGCTGCCTCTTCTTTCAGAAAAGAATATCCTACAAACTCAGGTTTTACTATCAGCCAGTATCACAAAATGATACCGTTATTATGAAATAATGTGATTTAAAGAAGATTTAAAGATATGAAAGGTACAGTTTCAAAATACAAAGTGTTATACAGGTCCAGCCATTTAGAGATAGACTAATCCATTATCTACTAACTTCTGGTTTTTGCAAATAGTATATTAGAATTCATCCTATAAGTATTAAATTGTATAAATATCCAAAATGCCTGTTATTTTGCCAAGAAGTGAAGCCACCCTATTTCAAATTTTTAAATCTCAGTACCCATTTTTAGGTAAGCCCATTATAACCACAAAGAAAATACGTACACAGCAGTGTTCCTCAGCCTTTTTAGCACCAGGGACCAGTTTTATGGAAGACAATTTTTCTATGGACCAGGGTTGGTGGGCGATCGTTTGAGGACAAAACTGTTCTACCTCAGATCATCAGGCATTAGTTAGATTATCATAAGGAGCACACAACCTAGATCCCTTGCACACACAGTTCGCAATGGGGCTCATGCTCCTATGAGAATCTAATGCTGCTGCTGATCTGACAGGAGGCTGAGCTCAGGCAGGAATGCTCACTTGCCCCCCTCACCCCCTGCTGCATGGCCTGTTTCCTAACAGGCTGTGCACAGACTGGTACTGGTCCATAGCCTGGGGGTTGGGAACCCCTGTATAGAGCACACACAAAAGAAAAACAGAAAAAGAAAAAAAAAAAAAAAAAAACCAGGAAAGGAAAACTGGGACAAAACAAATACAAGACAAAAAAAAAAAAAAAAAAAAAAAAAAAGGTTAACAAAATGGCAATAGTAAGTCAATAATTACCTTGAATGAAAATAGACTAGACTGTAAAATCAAAAGACAGAGTGACTGAATGGATTTAAAAACAACAACAAAAGATACAATTAAATAATGTCTACAGGAGACTCACTTTAAGTTTAAAGACACACATAGGCTGAATGTGACGGGATGAAAAATAATTATGCAAATGGCAACCCAAAGAGAGCAAGAGTGGCTATACTTAGAATAGATTTTAAGTCAAAAACTGTCATAAGAGACAAAAAAAGGCATTATATAATAATAATATCAGCAGAAGGAAGGCTAATTCACCAAGATGTAACAATTATATATGCACCCAGCATCAGTACATCTAAATATCTGAAGCAAACACTGATGGAACCGAAGAAAGAAATACAATATTAGAAGACTTGCATATCCCACTAAATAGCAGATAGACATCCAGACAGACAAATCAGTAAGAAACTATAGACCAAGTGGACCTAACAGACATACACAGAACATCCCACCCAACAGTGACAGAATCCACATCCTTCTCAAACACACACAGAACATTCTCCACCCAACAGTGACAGAATCCACATCCTTCTCAAACACACACACAACATTCTCCACCCAACAGTGACAGAATCCACATCCTTCTCAAACACACACAGAACATTCCCCAGGATGGATCTCATGTTATATCACAAAACAAGTTTCAATAAACCTAAGATTAAAATCATACCAGGTATCTTTCCTGATTACAATGGAATGAAATCAAAAATAAATAACAGAAAGAAAACTGAAACATTTACAAATGTATGAAAATTAAATGAAATACGCTTAAACAATGAATAGGTCAAATAAATAAATCAAAAGGGAAATTAGAAAATATCTCACGACAAATGGAAATGAAAACACAACATACCAAAATGAATGTGTTACAGCAAAAGCAATTTTGAAAGAGAAATGTATACTAATAAACAGCTGCATAAGAAAAGAACGCAAATCAACAACCTAACATTATACCTCAAGAAACTAGAAAAAGAAAAACAAACTTAACCCAAAGTTAGCAGAAGGAAGAAATAATGTAGATTAGAGCAGAAATAAACAAAATAGAGAGTAAAAGTCAATAGAAAAACTTGAGGAAATATTTTCTAAAAAGATAAACAAAATTGACAAACATTTACCTTGACTAAAAAAAAGATAAAAAACCTCAAATAAGTAAAATAAAAAATGGAAGAGGAGACATTACAATCTGATGACTTTAATGGTGAATTCCACCAAAAATTTAAAGAACATATGCTAATCCTTCTGAAACTCTTCCAAAAAATTCAAGAAGAGGGGATACTTTCAGACTCACTTTATGAGGCCAGCATTACCCTGATACCAAAGACAAGGATATTACAAGAAAAGAATACTGCAGGCCAATATCCCTGCTGAACATAGATGCAAAATTCCTTAACAAAATACTAGCAAACCAAATTCAATAACATATCAAAAGGATCACACACCACGACCAGGCGGAATTTATCCTTAGGAAGAAGGATATTTCAACATAAATAAATCAATTAACGTGCTGCACTACATTGCCAGAATGCCTAGGAATCAACTTAAGAAGGTGAAAGACTTATATGTTGAAAACTAAGAAACATTGATGAAAAAATTAAAGATGAAAATAAGTGGAAAGACATCCCATGTTTACGACAGGAAAACTTAATGTCACTAAAATGTTCATACTACCCAAAGGAATTTAGAGTTTCAATGCAATCCCTATCAAAATTCCAATAACTTTTCTTTTTTCTTTTTTTTCTTATTTTTCTTTTTTTTTTTTTTGTGAGACAGAGTCTCATTCTATCACCCAGGCTGGAGTGCAGTGGTGTGATCTCAGCTCACTGCAACCTCTGCCTCTCGTGCTCAGGTCATCCTCCTGCCTCAGCCTCACAAGTAATTGGAACTACAGGTGCATGCTACCAGACCCAGCTAATTTTTTTATTGTTTGTAGAGATGAGGTCTCATTATATTACCCAGGCTGATCTTGAACTCCTGGGCTCAAGTGATCCACCCACCTTGGCCTTCCAAACTGCCAAACTTACAGGCATGAGCCCCTGCCCCAGCATTTTTTACAGAAATAGAAAAAACAATCTCAAAACTCATATGGAACCACAAAGGATCCCAAATAGCTAAAACAATCTTGAGAAAAAGAACAAAGCTGAAGACATCACACTTCTTGATTTCAAAATATATTCTGAAGCTTCAGTAATTAAAACAGTAAAGTACTGTCATAAGACAGCTTTACAGACCAGTGGAAAGAGAGCCCAGGAACAAACGTATGCGTATATGACCAACTGATCTTCAATAGAGATGCCAAGAACAGACAATGGGGAAAGGATAATTTCTTCAATGAATAGTGTTGGGTGACTGTATATCCACATACAAAAAGAACAAAATTAAACACTTACTGTACACCATACACAAAAGTCAACTCAAAATTAAAGACTTAAACATAAGACCTGAAACTGTAAATCCTTAGAAGAAAACGTAGGGGAAAATCTTCATGACATTGGTCTTTGCAATGATTTCTTGGATATGACACCAAAAGCACAAACAACAAAAACAAAAATAGAGCAAGAGGTATACTATGACAAACCAAAAAATGTCTGCACAGCAAAGGAACAATCAACAAAGTGAAAAGGCAACTTGTAGAATGAGACAAAATATTTGCAAACCACATGTCTGATAAGGCATTCATTTCCAAAATATATAAGGAACTCCTCCAACTTAACAGTAAAAAAGCAAATAAACTAATTTTTAAATGGGTAAAAAATGTGAATGGACATGTCTCCAAAGAAGATATACAACTGGGCAATAGATACATAAAAAGATTGCTCAGCATCACTAATCATAGGGAAATGAGAATCAAAACCATAATGAGATATCTCACACCTCTTAGGGTGGCTATTTTTTGTTTTGGTTTTTGGTTTTTTTTTTTTTTTTTTTTTTTTTTTTCTGTCTCCCAGGCTGGCTGGCTATTGTTTAAAACAAAAACAAAAACAGTTATTGGGTGTTACTAAGGCTATGAAGAAATTGGAACACTCGTACACTGTTGGTGAAAATAAAAAATGGTGCAGCTGTAAATATATCTGGAAAACTATAGAATTTTCTCAAAAAAATTAAAAATACAATTGCCATATGATTTATTAAGTCCACTTCTGGCCATTTATCCCCCCAAATTAAAATTAGAATCTTAAAGAGCTATATGGACCCCCACGTTCACTGCAGCAATATTAACAATAGCCAAGATGTGGAAATAACCTAAATTTCTATCAAAAGATGAATGGATACAGAAAATATGGTGTATATATATATATGAATGGATACAGAAAATGTGATATATATGAGATATATCTATAGCTAGATATAGCTATAGATATAGATATCTCAGAATATTATTCTGCCTCAAGAGAAAGGAAGTCCTGGCTGGGTGTGGTGGCTCACACCTATAATCCCAGCACTTTGGGAGGCCAAGGCAGGCAGATCACTTGAGGTCAGGTGTTCGGGACTAGCCGGACCAGCATGGTAAAACCCCATCTCTACATAAATACAAAATTAGTCAGCCAAGGTGATGGGTGCCTGTAATCCCAGCTACTGGAGTGGCTGAGGTGGGAGAATCGATTGAACCTGGGACACAGAGGTTGCAGTGAGCCAAGATCACACCATTGCACTCCAGCCTGGGCAACAGAGTGAGACTCTGTCTCAAAAAAATAATAATAATAAAATAAAAATAAAAAAGAAAAAGGAGTTCTACCATAAGTGACAATATGGATGAATCTTGAGAACATTATGCTAAGTGAAATAAGTCAAAGGCAAATACTGCATGATTCCATTTATGTAAGTTATCGACAATAATCAAACTCAAATTCATAGAAGCAAACAGTAGAATGCTGGTTGCCAGGGGCTGGCAAGAGGGGAATACAGGGACTTGCTATTCAATGGATATAAAGTTTTAGTCATGCAAGATGGATATACAACATTGTGCTTATGGTTAACAACACTGTACACTTAAAAATTTGAGAGAATAGATCTCATGTTACTTGTTCATACTACAGTTAGAGTATTGGGTCGTTTTAACACTGCTGATAAAGACATACCCAAGACTGGATAATTTACAAAAGAAAGAGGTTTGATCGGACTTACAGTTCCACATGGCTTGGGAAGCCTCACAATCATGGCAGAAGGCAAGGAAGAGCAAGTCAAGTCTTACATGGATGGCAGCAGGCAAAGAGAGAGAACTTGTGCAGGGGAACTCCTCCTTTTAAAACCATCATATCTCATGAGACTTATTCACTATCATGAGAACAGCACAGGAAAGACCTGCCCCCATGATTCAATTACTGTCCACCAGGTCCCTCCCACAACACATGGGAATTCAAGATGTGATGTGGGTGGGGATACAGCCAAACCAGATCAACTAGAAACAGAAATCAAAATAAACAAAAAACTAGAAAGGATCTGAAAGCCTGTACTTCAAGGTGTTTTACCTAAGAGATCTGAGGAAATTACAGACATGATCACCAGCTCTGGAATCTTGAACTTGGATCAAAGTAACCCTACATAACCACAAATGATGGGGATATAAGTCTCAGAGTCTTTAAATGAATATAACAGGTTCTCGTAGATAACTCATTATAAAGATCCAAAAAGGAAAAGCTAGTTTTATATCCTATTCACAATATGTGTAGTGCCCTTTTCCCAAATACTTGACTGATAAAAATACATATAGATTTTTTACTCATCCAGTCTATTACAGTTTATTTGCCAAATCTTATTTCCTTCTTGTGCTACATTTAAATTTGCAAGATGAGTACAGAGACTTTTTGAATAACTAATTTAATTAGAGTTAACTTTTGTAGAGTTTTAGATACATCCTTTGGCCATACAGTTTAGAAGTTACATTGAAAATTAATCTAAGGCAAAGTTTTTTTGTTTGTTTGTTTGTTTTTTGTTTTTAATTTAAAAGGTTTGTCGCCAGGCTGCAGTGGAGTGGTGCAATCTCAGCTCACTGCAACCTCTGTCTCCCGGGCTCAAGCGATTCTCCTGCCTCAGCTTCCAGAGTAGCTGGGATTACAGGCACACGTCACCACGCCTGGCTTGCGTTTTTAGTGGAGACAGGGTTTCACCATGTTGGCCAGGATGGTCTCGATCTCTTGACCTCATGATCTGCCTGCCTTGGCCTCCCAAAGTGCTGGGATTACAGGCATGAGCCACTGCGCCCAGCCAAGTAAATCTTTCTTTAAAAATTACTGAAGCTGAATTTAATATACTGTATTTATTTGCACCAACTCAAAATTGAACTTTATGCCACCTTTTCGTTAGTTGTGAATTGAAATTTTGTAACTGAAATTGTTTACAAGATGATGTTAAAGTAGGGCTGAGAGAAGATAAAGTATGATTCAAGATTACAGATTAAATTATGTTCTTATATATTTTAGCCACTTTTTGAACCATTACAAATATCTAGTGAATTTTTAAATGCTCTGGCCCTTTAATTCTGGTCATGTAATTTAGGATTGAAAGGTGAGCTTTATTTTAGAACAATATTATCTTTCATTTATATGATAGCAAAAAAATTAACTATACTGCCTTTGTTCAAAAGTGCTTAAAAAAAACTATATATTTACTCTCTCCACTTCATTATTTTCTTCCTCAGTGCAAATATGTTTATCTGGAAATAATGTATGCACTGTAGCATGCAGAATGTCAAGCTATTTTAAGAGATGCAACATAATGCTAGCTATATACTCTTATTTTCAGTCCTCATTTCATAAAACTCTCCTTTTTAACTTGAACATGCTTTCATGTAAAAGCTCAACTAAAAGTGTGCCTGTTTGGATGGTAAGAAAAAAAATGCAAACAAATAAAATAACTACACCTTTCTAGTACTCTTTGAAATATATATATTGGTTTTTCAAAATAATTACACTAAACTAAACGTGAGAACCTCTATATTAGCACCTCACATTAAAAAGCAAGGCTTTTTTGGGAAACAAAATAAAATTCAAAGAGACAGGATTTTAGATCACTGATCTGAGTACACAGATCTAATCTCTTTTCCAGGGTTGTATATACTGTACACAGCATTTTTTTTTTTTTTTTTGCACTCACTTATTTTGGTCCAATGGATCTTGATCTATTACCAAGAATGAGTGGATATATTTCTAGAAGTAGTCACTTCAGTATGACTTAATCTGAAGACAGAGAAAAATTGGTTATAAAAGAGGAAATATATTAGAAAGGAGAGTATTTTTGTATCTAACAACCTGGAATATGAATGTAAAAGAGAATAAACAGTTCACAGAATGATAAAGGGTGCTGTTGAGAGGGTCTCCTGGAGTTGGTTTTGCTTCATTCAACTATGAAATGACTACATGTATTCATTTATCCCTTCCCTCCCTCATTTTGAGGATATAATAAACGTGTTTCTTCTTTTTCTCCTCTTTCTTCAACTCTATCTCCTTGAAAGAGAATAAACGACTGAAAACAATGCTGCACTCCCACTCACCTTGATAAGCAACATGGGTCTATTAAATTAAGCATGCTTGACACTCAAACACCAATTTTAGGGACAGAGTGCTCAAGATAGAAAGTACAATAGTGACATCCTGTTTCCGTCTCTCTGTTTCCTTGGCCTCATAAATAAAGCTCTGCAGGTTTCTGTGCTCCCTTGATAAAGAATAAAGAACAGTGAATGAGTTAGAACAAGTTCTGGCAGCCATCAGTAATGTTGTACCTCATTGCTGTAAGATAGGAGACATCAAATTACGGAGCAAGGTCAGCCTCAGTCTCTACCAGTATTTTCTCTGGTGGTCAAGAGACCCTCACCCCTCATCATCACCACCACCACCACCACCACCACCACAGTGATACCCTTCTACCTGATGTTGCTCCGGGACTTTATTTTTGGATCCTTCACTGCTTGACTTAAGAGGAGGAGGACATGATAGGCCAGTCAGTCTTGGCTAGGTTGTGGGAAAAGTCAGAGGACAGAACCAGATTGGTCAGTTTGGGAATCTTGTGATCAGCTACTTTTAGAAATTATTTTTTGGTAACTTTGCCCAACAAATGTCCACATCCTTCATGTTTTCTCACAAAGGTCTTTAAATTGCCTTTCCCAGCTTCCCACCTAAATACATTCAACCATCATAACACATTCCAAAATATAGTGGTTGCCCATGGTTTGACCAATACTGGGCAATATGCACTCAGATCCCAGTTAGTGATCAATATACATGTGGGACACAAATCATATCAATGAGGCACAGCTGGAGGCTGCATGTCTCCTAAGGATATTGCTCATCTGAACCCTCAGACTACACATTCTGGTACCTTAGTTCTGTCTCTTGGTGCCCTTTCCTACAGGTAACCCACATTCTTATTCTCTCTCCATGAGCCATGGGCACTCTCTCTCCTGCCTAAGTCATAGTTCCTAGAGCAAACTCCACCCACGTTTCAGATCCTGTCTTAGTCCACTGAATGAAAGCAACAACTCCTGAGTGTCACTCACAATTCCCTGGATGATACTAAAAAGCAACCTTCCTCTCATTTTCCAAATGCCTTTGTGATATTAGTGACTTCCTAGATTTTTTTCAGGACTTAGAGATTATTTCAGGAATAATCATATAATAATAAGCATTTTGAATTGGAGACTCAAATTGCTCTTTAAATCATACTGTATAATCTTGATGATGACAATGATAATAGTAGCTACCATTGAACAAACGCCTACTATGCTAGGTGCCTTCGATCTTAACCATGGTTAATTCTCAGGGACAATCCTCAACAGTTAGGATATTGTTCCCATTTCTCAGGTGGGGGAAACGAGTTTCAGCAGGAGTAACTATTTCTATTCATCTTATAGCTTTAAATTGGCAGCTAGATTTTGACCCCACGTCTGACTTGAAATTCATGTTATTTCCACAACACCTTTCACTGCATAGAGATAAGAACTATGGGCTGGTTTAATCATTTTCTCTTCCTGCAATAGAAGTCCTTTTCTAAAATTAGGGTCACCTCTCACCACTCCTAAAAATATGCATATAAAAAGGGAAAGAAATGGAGGAAAACATTTTCCCATTAAATGCTAAGACCTACTATACACTAAGCTACAGTATTTAAAGCACACAGTACTGGGACCAATTAGATGGATTATGATAAAGAGACTAGACACTGACTCATACATAAAAGGACTTGGAATATTATAGAGGAAACATGAAGAATTAGTGAAAAAAGGAAAATAAATGATGTTGCATTAATCGAATTTCAATATTTGAAAAAGTAAAATAGCTTCCCCTCCTCAAACAAACAAAAAATTCAGAGGGATATTGGATCTCAATGAAAAGAAAAGCAAATTTAAATATATTAAAAAACAAAACTTTAAATATATTAGAGGAATATGAAGGTAATACATTTATGATATCTGGGTAACAAAAGACAAACCACATAAATTAAGTAAAGCAGGATTTTTTTTAAGTGACTAAACTGGTACAATTTATAAAGTACACATACTCCTTTGAAAAAGTAGGTCTCACGTGAATCTGATCAGATTCCAGGACTGTATTCACTTTCACCAAACACTAATGGCCTAAGGCTATTGTATTTTTCTAGTTTTCCTGTTAAAAAGAGACATGAGAGTGTTGACTCTCAGGTATGAGATTTTGACTGATCCCACACCTAACCCAACTGGAGGCTTAAAGCTACTCATCACAGTCCTTTTGGAGCCAAGATAAATGCTTAAGAATCTCAACTTTTATTCACAGCTTTCATTCTGTTTTTCAATATTAGATTTCATCATTTCCTGTGCCTATTTCCCTAGCTCAAGGGTTCACTTATCTTTAATATTTATTGGCTAGATATATACATGATGACTCACTCTCCATCACATAACACATCCAATTTTGACAGTTGATGAAAAGATGTTAGCATAAACTATAATCATATAATTAATATGTACCAGAAACCTAAAAAATGAGGAAAAGGGAAGCTGATAGTATTTTACTCACATTTAACTAAAAAGTCATAATTTTAAATCTATGAGGTAAGAAGAAAAATCAGGAAATCTGCCTGAACCCATTAGTGACTATTCATGTAGGATTCTTTTATTTTATTTTATTTTATTTTTCAGACAGAGTCTCACTCTGTGGCCCAGGCTGGAGTGCAGTGGCACGTTCTCGGCTCACTGCAACCTCCACCTCCCAGGTTCATGCGATTCTTCTGCCTGAGCCTCCTGGGTAGCTGGGATTACAGGCACCTGCTACCACACCTGGCTAATTTTTGTATTTTTAGTAGAGATGGGGTTTCACCATGTTGGCCAGGCTGGTCTCGAATTCCTGACCTCGTGATCTGCCCGCATTCACCTCTCAAAATGCTGGGATTACAGGCGTGAGCCACCACGCCTGGCCCCATGTAGAATTTTATGGTCACATGCCTGTAGTTCTAGCAGGGAAACTCAACACATTAAAAGGAGGCATTTAAAAGCATTGTCAAGAATAACGAAAGGAGCTAAGTATCATTATATTCTGATCAAAAGAAAAGGCAAGTGTCCATTTCCAGTCTCTCTCTCTCTCTCACTCACACACACACACACCCCAGCAGATTTGTAAAGAAAGGTAAATAAATCCCCCATACAAAAAGTTTCCTTTTTTCCCCACTTGCGTCTGAGAGTTATTCAGATTAACCTGAGTTGCCATTAGTGTCCTTCAAAGCTATACATTTTGCTTTTCCATGCAATTGCTTCAAAACAAAGAAAATCTATGACTTCAAAATGACTTTAGAGCCAAGCATGGTGGCGCATGCCTGGGGTCACAGCTACTTTGGACACTGAGGCAGGAGCATTGCTTTGAGCCCAGGAGTTCTGCGCAGTAATGCGCTGTGCTTATAGGGTATTCACACTAAGCTTGGCATCAATATGGTGACTTCCTGGGGGTGGGAATCATCAGGTTGCCTAAGGAGGGCTGAACCAAGCCGACTGAGAAATGGAGCAGGTCAATTTCCATTCTGATCGGCAGTGGGTTCCACCTGTGAATAGCCACTGCACTCCAGTCTGGACACCATAGCAAGACCCTGTCTCTTTTTAAAAAACGGCTTTAGAAGCAGTTTTACACCCTAAATTACCAATATGGGTAGTGGTCCAGACTTTATCACCACAGGAGGAAAAAATAAAAAGCAGAGTAAAGCTTACAGAGCAGTGGTGGGTACAATATGATCTTCAAACCCAACTTAACTGAGCATGAGTTTCTACACATGAAAGAGATTATTTTATTAGTTATTTCTTAATTTTGTATTTATTTATTGTTTTTGAGACACAGTCTTACTCTGATGTCCCGGCTTGGAGTGCAGTGGCATGCACACAGCTCTCTGCAGCCTTAACCTTCTGGGCTCAAGGGATTCTCCCACCTCAGCCTCCTGAGTAGCTGGGACCACAAACAAGCGCCATCACACCTGGCTAATTTTTAAGTTTTATGTAGAGACAGGATCTCCCTGTGGCCCAGGATGGTCTAGAATTCCTGGACTCAAGCAATCCTCCCACCTCGGGCGCCCAAAGTGCTAGAATTACAAGGCATAAGCCATCATACCTGGTCCAAGAAAATCTTTTAGAAAACCCCAGCAAACAAATCACCATACTATTTAACTATAAGTCTAACCAATAGTTTCAATCATAATATTTGAAGCAACTAGTATAAAAAAAGAAACTCATAAGCTAGCTTACATTTCTGTTGTCAAGGAGTAATTTATCCTTGCTGGAGTTGGTTTGGAGGTGTTAATAGCTGGAATTATCCCAACAATATTCTGGCAAGAAACGATACACGTACTTTGTGATGTGCTCTGATGTCCACCCACAGCCTGGCACTGAGAGTAGCTCCAACGTGAGGGACTGAAGCAAAAGGGCTTCCCAAGGACACACTATGCCCTGGAGACTGGAAGGAGAATTTGAGGAAGACATTAGGATGAGGCATCTCATGGTTAGAAGAGAGAGACCCTGGAAGGCATTTGGGGCCATGACGTAATTATAAGCTAGGAATTGCATGTGTAGAATTTACAAGGTAAACAAAATGGCAGCCCACGATGGGGATAGTTCACGTTAGTAAAGGCTCAACATTATAGAGTCTGCCTCACACTAGGATTCCCAGTAGCTTTTCTGGAAAGAGGTCTCCTTCTTCTCCTGCCAGCCCTAAAATAATATTGGTAACACACACACAAACTTCTAGACAGCACTCAAAAAAAAAAAAAAAAAAAAAAAGTTGTCATGGCCAAGAGACCGCACTGCTTCTCCCTGGAGAACTCTGCAGACAGAAAATAGCTCTGTGTCTTTATAAACAAACCACTCTGTGAATGGCAGTGGGTACACAAACATGTCGATTCTCTTCCAGAGTTCTTACTCGCTCAATTGCCAGGTTTGCTTCTATTTTGGTTACAGAATTAAAATGTAATTAGTTATGTTTTTAATGAGTCCAAATGTGACACATTAAGATTCAGTAATTACTCTAAAATGATAAGCTGTGATTGAATGTCCCCGTAAACAAGGGACATTTAAAGGCAGTACCATTTCTTGCTCAGTTGTTACTGCTTTTAAAACCATCACTCTTTCCTGGGTGAATACAGTTTTAGGGTGTAAATGATTACGCTGGATTATTGCACATATTTACAGTCAGAGGCAGCTATACGACATATTTAAAGTGTGTACATTCTTTGATCATGTGGCCATATCTACCTAAGAACCTTGACTTTACTGAATGTTGGCTGTCCAGGTTAGTACCTCATTATGACTTATTGGCTTTTAAGACATGTTTATTTTACGTGGCATCAGTTTTTCTCTTCAATCTGATGCAAGACCTCACTGCTATTTCTGAGGTTCTATATGTCCTCAGTGTTTGGCAGGGCTCATGTCAGATCTGGAAAAGTGGTGCTAGAGGTTCAAGATCCAATGCAAGAATGGCAGCACTGATTGATGTACTTGCCCATAGGGAAATCTGATCTCTTAACTCACCTGTTTCCTAGACTAACTGAATCAGCAACATGTCGGTAGCTGCCAGTGCTGATCAATTTCCCAGTGACAATGGCAACTTAACATTGAAACAGTTAAGTTCTTTGTAGAAGTAAGCCTTTCATCCTACAGCAAATCAGAAACAAACCCAAAATATGGATAAATGTTTTCTGATAACTTTTACAATAGTTTACCTAAGAGGAGGAATTGTAAAAACTTAAGCATACATTGAGATCAACCCACCTGATTTTTTTATCTTTGTAGGAAGCCTGTCCATGACATTCCAGTCAACTACTCCAGAATCCTATTTTGGTATCTCAGCATCTCGCACAGCAGTGAATAGCATTGCTCAATATTTTAGAGGCTTCATGTTTCCCTAGAGTCTCAGTCGTCACCCTAAAATTTAGATCTAATACTCCAAATACTGTCCTGTGTAGGTAAAAATAAGGAAAGCATATACTTCTTATTTCCCAGCCTTCAAGTATGTGAAGACTACTATCAAGTCTTCTTTAGGATATCTCCAGGTTGAACATCCCCACTTCCAACAGTAGTTCTCCTGGAACCCTACTTTCCCCTGAATTTTGTCATATTTATCAATGTCTTTCTTATGGTAACCAGAAGTAAATACAGCAGTTCACACAGGGCTGTAAATACAGTAGGACAATACATATCTCACTTAGCTTTGGACAACCAGATGCTTCAAAACTTGCTGATAGTAGATTAACTTTTCATATAACTTTATTTCACTGTTGGCACACATGGCATTTTTGTGTAATGTTTTCTAATCATTTTTATACGAAATGATGTCCAGTTATAAATCTCTCTTCTATACCTTGAATTTAAACCAGCAACTTTTTTCACTTAATCCTGTTGTATTATGTAGTGTTGTTTTTATTATTCTAATCTATTTAAAGCATATTAATCTCACTCTGAAAGCTGTATAAAAACCTCTAAATCTGAGCCGGGCACAGTGGCTCACTCTTGTAAATCCCAGCACTTTGGGAGGCTGAGGCGGGCAGATCACTAGAGGCCAGGAGTTCAAGACCAGCCTGGCCAACATGGTGAAGCCCCGTCTCTACTAAAAATACACAAATTAGCTGGGTGTGGTGGCACAGGCTTGTAATCCCAGCTACTTGGGAGGCTGAGCCAGGAGAATTGCCCAGGAGACAGAGATTGCAGTGAGCTGAGATAATGTTACTCACTGCACTCCAGCCTGAGCAACAAAGTGAGACCCCATCTCAAACAAAAAAAGCCTCTAAGTTTGGTTCATCTGAAAATTTTATGAGTCCACTCACTCTTACAAGTCTTTGCTCATAGTATTGAACAAAAATCACCGAGAGCAGACATGTGTCACATACACCAACAGAAGTCTCTCCCCAGCAGTTCAATAAGTGGAGGGTAGTCTAGCTGGCACCTCCATCATTCAACTGTACCCCAGTACATCAACAAACACATTATGAATGGTTCAAGTGAATGCTTTTCTGAAATGATGCCATCCTCACTGGAGAAGGTTCCCAGTCTATCGATCTCCATACAGCGTAACTTGTAGAAGTCCAACCTTTCATTTCAAGATGCTAACAGATCTTCTATTCAATGGAAGATCTAGCCTACTGGTGTCTCATTTTTTATTCTTTCTACCATTTAGAAAATCAGAACAGCATAAGAACTTTATTTTTAATAAATATTAATGTGAAAGTATCACGTTTTTATACTGCCCATATCTGTTCTGTCCAAGCCGTGTGCATTTGTGTTAAATAAATACCATCTTTTAAAACATAAATAGCATGGTTACTCTGCACTGACTCCTGATTTCCCAAGGTGTTTAAGATGCAATAAGGAGAAATGTTATTTTAAAACAATTAAAAGGGAATGAAAATGGTAGCACACAAAGAAGGCAGCATTTCCTGCTTCTAACAAGACCATCTGCTTGTATTGTGGGCAAGATTTTTAAAAAATCCTAACTGAAAAGAAAATAATGTTAAGAGACATATGCCCATGTTTACAAGCCGAGGGAAATTGACAAGTGTGTGTTTTGCCAGTACTTTTACAGTCAACTGTTATACATAATGGGGAAAATTAAAATCAGTAATTACTTTTCTAGTCTGCCATTGTTTTAAATGTGCTTGGAAATTTTCTTAAGCATCCATTCCAAGTAATTATTTGTAATAGGCCAGAACACTTAAAGGATTGTAGGGATGGATACACAGCTATTTTACAAAGTGAAATACTTTGACAATAACAAATTCTTTTTCCTCCTTTCTCTCCCCAATGTTGGCCAAGTTATGTTTATACCTCAATTTGTAGATAATCCTTCTAGCTACACTTTTTTTAGGCACAGCCATTATAAAAATCTTCTTCTGTTTGGGCTTGGCACTGCTTAGAACTTGAAATTGCTATTTGCTGCCTGCCAATTACAGAATAATTTAAGGTTTGATGCTCCCAGGCACAGTTTCTTGAAATACACAGAAAAAATATATTAAGGTGGAATGCGTAATATTTTCTCTGCATTGCATAGCTTCAATTGCTTGTATAGAATTATATCCAAATTGCTAAACAAATCAATGGGAGAAAAATTATGTCTTCTAGGAAAGTGTTTTATAATGGTTTTACTACTCTTTCTTTTGATAAGATCACAGCAAATATCTTACAAAAATTTTATATTATTTGCAACTGAATGATTTCAATCTATGAAATGTGATGGGTGTAAATATCGATGTAGTTTTAACATAAAATTTAAATTTCTAGGAAATAATAGAGCAAGATGTGTTTTTTTAACCAATATGGAATAATTAAGAAGACAAGAAAAAAGAGTTAAGTTTTCTGGATCTTCTCAAGTCTAAAATGCAATAATTTTTCATCTTTGTATATTTGTATCTGAATTATCCATCATTTGCAGTACAAAGCAGGAAAGTGGTAAAGAAAAGTAAATTTGTGATTTAAAGGGGTCAAGTATACTGTTGAAGACTCAAAAAGCTTTTTGATTGGACAGGAGAAGGAAATGTGCTGATTACCATGAGAACAACCAAAAAGAGAAATGAATTATGTATGTAACCCTGTCATCGTGCCTACAGCATCTCAAAGGGCAGTCAGGCACAGTCTGTTACCAGGAAAAGCAAGCAAACAAACAAAAGCCTTTTTAAAATATATATAACTAATCACAAACATGCTCAGATTCCAAAAGATGGTAAAATAAAATAAATAAAATAACTTGATTGACACGTTTCACCTAGGTGCCTTGGTTGCCCTCCCAGGAAAAACCCTTCTCCACATTCCCCACTTACTTCTCTTTTCTGTCTTTTTTTTTTTTTTTTTTTTTCGAGATGGAGTCTCACTCCTGTCGCCCCAGGCTAGAGTGCAGTGGCGTGATCTTGGCTCACTGCAACCTCCACCTCCCAGGTTCAAGCTATTCTCCTGCCTCAGCCTCCTAAGTAGCTGGGATTACAGGCGTGTGCCACCATGCCCAGCTAATTTTTGTATTTTTAATAGAGACGGGGTTTCACCATGTTGGTCAGGCTGGTCTCCCCACTTTTCTTAATTCACCCCTGAAATATACTACCCAAACACAAAGCAACTGAGGTCTGGAAACCTCATTCTTGACTTCTTCTAAGGAAGGCCACTTTCTTCAAAATACAGCAAGACAAACAAATCTAGCTCCTAGCATGACTTTAGTGTGAAGAGGCCGGACTTGGGAGCACAGCAGGTAGACATGCCCATTAACATTGTGCTGCTATGTTTACTTTTTTGTTGTTTACTTAAATCATGGACAAAAAGCCAAGTGTATAAGTGAAAACTCAAGGGACAATGACATGGGGTAGACTGCCAACCAAGAATAAGCAAGAAGTTAAATATCAAGATATTCCCCCAAAATAAACCAGTTCGCTTGGTTTCTATGGAAGAAAATAAACCAGAGTTCCATTAACATAGGCATGACAGAAGGTTTTGCACAAAACTTTAGCAGAAGTGGGTCCAAATTTCAGCTAGTTTCAAGAATAGTTGGTCGAGGATGGTTCTCCAAAGAGGGTGGAATTGTGCTGTTGATCAGCTGCCCTCACATGAGTGATCTGCCTTTTGTTAGACAGAAACAGTCGCTGAAGTCAAGCAGAAGAGTAGGTGGGAAGGAACAGCTGTGAGACCAGGACAAGCCAAGGCCACAGTGGGATATTCTCAGTCCATCTGGGGCTCTAGATTTACAAAGAAACATGTTGAATCTGTAGAGGCAACTGGAAAGTTCCCCCTCCACCCTCTAAAGGTTAGCTGAAAATGAACAAATGACAATAGCCGGATTAATGGGAGGAAAGGACATACGGAAGGTAACTAACATGCTTAGGGACAGGGGAATCACAGGAGGAGAATGACCCAATAATCCAGTGAGGTCCTGACGCTTAGTGATGTACCCTTCTTCATAGGGACAGCATTGATGAGGAGTGTAGGGATAAATGACTTACGGGGCTAATGAATACGTCCAAAGAACAGTGGTCTGGGACGAAGTTCCTCTGAGCTCTAGGGCAGGTGAAGGGAAGGTGAGTGGTTGAACTTCACCATAATCAAAGTTATCTTATTATGTAGATAAAGTCTCCCAGGTATTCTCTTGGAGCTGTCTTGAGAACAAGAGATGAAAAGTCTTTCTGATGCAGTGGAGACTCCCAGTGTGTTCTCTTCTCCAGTGTTAATCTTTCCTGGTCATTTGATGAGATTCCTAGGGAGGAGGTCTTAAGACAATTGCATTTCCTTTTAAAGACTTTTCCTAGTCAGATAAGGAAATTCCCGTTCTGGTACAGTGGCTCACACCTGTAATCCCAGCATTTTGGGAGGCTAAGGTGGGAGGATTTCTTGAGCCCAGGAGTTCAAGACCACCCTGGCCAACATAGGGAGACCCTATCTCTAGAAAAAAAAAAAAATTTTTTTTTTTGGGCATCATAGTGCATGTCTGTGGTCCGAGATTCTCAGGAGTCTGAGGTGGGAAGAATTGCTTAAGCCAGGGAGGTAGAGAGGCTGCAGTGAGCTATGATCGTGCAACTGCACTCCAGCCTGGGTAACAGAGCAAGACCTTGTCTCTAAAAAACAAAAAATAAAATTCCAGAGACAGTAGCTCCCAATGCTTCAGGAAAGAAAAGAGATCAGAGTGGGGCTTGGGAGGGAACACTGGAAATACCTTGGTTCTGAGGCTTATTTCTGATGCCTTTAATTGCCTTTAATTCAAAGCATGCCAAAGAGCCATATTTTTTGGAGGAGTATTTTCTGAGCCCCAAGAACTCCTCACAGTGCAAAATGGATGCCTGGCTTTCATTTTTTTTAATGATTTATTTATCTTAAAAATAAACTTGGATTCATTTGATCTTCATAATCCCTGTAGATAATTTAGGCTTCCAAAGGAAACATGGTCTCTATCGGCCTAATTACCAATAACCAAGTTAAATTCCATTTCTGTACAGATTTTTTTTAAATTTACCTCAATCTAGAAAGAGAGGAGAAAAAAATATCTTAAAAATTAACTCTTCTCAAAGCCATGTATATGCAGATTTGGTCATGGCTTATTCAGAACACATTAGAATTATTTTAAATTCTAATTATCCTCAATGGTGAACTTAAAATTTCATTCTGGGGGGTGGGGGAATGGTTAATGAGTAGAAAAAAATAGAAAGAATGAATAAGACCTACTATTCAATAGTACAACAGTGTGACTATAGTCAATAATAACTGAATTGTACATTTTAAGATAGCTGAAAGAGTGTGACTGGATTGTTTGTAACACAAAGGATAAATACTTGAGGCGATGGATTCCCCCATTCCCCATGATGTGCTTATTTCACATTGTATGCCTGCATCAAAGCATCTCATGTATCCCCATAAGTATATATACCTATTGTATACCCAGAAAATTCTTTTAATAAAATAAAAATAACATAAATGAAATAAAATTTTATTCTAGCCATTCCAGGAAAAAAGGCCCCATTTTGCAAAAATGATTATAACCATATATATCATATAATTATGATCACCTTGTTTTTATACACACACTCATGTATGTATACATGTATGTATACGTGTGTGTGTGTATATGTGTATATATATGTGTATATATATATATACACAGTTGACCCTTGGACAATGCAGGAGTTAGGGCTATGTCCTGCACGGTCAAAAATGTGCATATAACCTTTGACTCTCCAAAATTTTAACCACTAATAGCCTACTGTTGACTGGAAGCCTTACCAATAACAGAAACAATCGACTAACACATATTTTGTATGTTATGTATATTATATACTGTAGTCTTACAGTAAGCTACACAAAAGAAAATGTTATTAAGAAAATCATAACGACCAAGCGCAGTGGCCCACACCTGTAATCCCAGCACTTTGGGAGGCCAAGGCGGGTGGATCACCTGAGGTTGGGAGTTTGAGACCAGCCCTGAACAACATGGAGAAACCCCGTCTCTACTAAAAATACAAAACTAGCCAGGTGTGGTGGTGGATGCCTGTAATCCCAGCTACTCAGGAGGCTGAGGCAGGAGAATTGCTTGAACCCGGGAGGTGGAGGTTATAGCGTGCCAAGAATCGCCATTTCACTCCAGCCTGGGCAATAAGAGCCGAACTCCATCTAAAAAAAAGAAAAAAGAAAGAAAGAAAATCATAATGAAGAAAAAATATACTTACTATTCATTAAGTAGAAATGGATCATCATGAAAGTCTTCATCCTTCTTGTCTTCACAATGAGTAGGCTGAGGAAGAGGAGGAGGAGATGGGGTTGGTCTTGCTGTCCCAGGAGTGACAGAGGCAGAAGAAAATCCATGTATAAGTGGACTCACACAGTTCAAACCTGTGTTGTTCAAGGATCAACTGTGTGTGTGTATATATATATGAAATATATACATGAAATATATATTATATATGAAATATATATATATTATATTTATATATATATTAGGTTTATTGCCAGAAAAAAATCCTCTCTCCAAAGCTGTAATCCTGACTGGCTCAAGATATCTTAAGAAACTTATACTCAGAAACACAGCTATGAATAAATTACAGCCCAGGCTAGTCGATTGTTCTCCCAGAATGAGCGAATTCAAAAAGCACTTGGTTATTGAGCAAGAAATAGATTCAGTGACCTCAGCAGCATTCTAATGCATGGAAAGGTCAGAGGGGTTTGGTACCACTCTGCTGGGTCAGATGGAAGCCAGAGAAGCTGTTGGGGTCTCCTTGAAGGTTGGCCCTGGGCTACAGGTCAGGAAACCCAAGTAGGATTCCAGGAACGTATTGCTAAGAAGCTTCAAGGAGAATGGCTTCCACCCATGACTGAGAACTGAACTGAGGTCCAGGTAGAATGGGTAGTACCTGGTCACTGCCCATAAGAAATAAGAAGAAGCTGTGATTTGAATTGGTATTAATAACAAAGAAGAAAAGCAGCATTTACTTGGGGCACAAGGCCAGCCAGCCTGCTCTCAGAAGCTAAATGGAAGTGACATTTTCTTGTCAAATCCCAATTTTTACCCATCAAAGGCTTGGGGAGAAAAGGAATCCATTGCAATGAGTTGGTTCTGTAGACACCCTTCAGAATCCTGAGTGGTATTTCACACACCAGAGACCAGGGTGGGTTGTGGAAAGCAGTTAACTACCAAGTATAGTTAGGGAGGCATGGTAACTCACCTGGAATTGACTTTGCAAGCTGAAGACTGTTTTCAACTGTGACTGTGCCATTAGGATTAATGCAATTCATAGTTGGCTAGTACATCAGACAAGTATGATGAAGTGTCCTCATATCCTTAGTTCAATGAGAACTGGCTTTTCCATCACAGCTTAAGCTATACACCTGAAGAGGCTTTAAAAAAAAAAAAAAAAAAGCCCTTACAGTTTTGTTTATTGTGCTTATCACAAGTGCTGGAAACACACATTTGCATTGCTAATAGCCCTTTTTGAAAATTTGTTGACATTTCAGCTGATCTTTAATGTGCTCTACTATTATAACACCCTTGGGCAAAGTCGGTTCCCAATAGGAAAATAGGCAGTTTCTGGGTGCCCCTGTGGAAGCTGCACAAACACAGACAGACAGGCACCCCCGCCTGCCATACCTGATGAGCTCCACCCTGCCCAAATCACAGAAGGGTGGCAGAATATATTACCTCAAAGCATGCCACTTTGGCATAAGGATTATGTTGAAGTAAAGGCTCTTGAAAAATAGCAGATACAAGAAGAGCACTTTGACCTTCTTTTTTCTTCCTAAAAGCAGGAGATAAATCTCCAGGGGAAAGTTGTCGTCATCCCTGTATTGGGAGGAAGAAACATTCTTATCACCAGAGATAGGGATTGAAGGTCAAGAGAAATCTGTACCAAAAAACTTTGTTAAATTAACCTTATCTGCCTCATCACTTTTCTACAATTAACTGCTCTGGCCCAAGCCTCTTTGTCTTGCCATGTTTTCACAATGTACTCCTCTTCATCCGACTTAGGATAGAAGCATCTGACTCTAACCGCTTCTTTGGGTCTTCATTTTCCTATATGGATTCCTATGTCCATTTAAAATCTGTATGCTCCTATCTTGGTAATTGTCTGATGTCAATTTAATTCTCAGGCCCAGCCGAGAACTCTCAGAGGGCAGAGAGAAAGTTGTGCCTTCCAGGATCACTGTACTTGGGAGCCTAGAAGATGAAGAATGGAGCCCAGTAAATAGAGAGGAGAGGAAAGACATTTAAACAGGTTCCTAAAGAGAATATGAGGACACGTAAGAACAGCAGTGAGAAAAAGTACAAAAAGAAAAATTTACAATCTATTCTGGAGAGCAAATCGAGGTATTTCTTCTGTAATAGGGAAAGAGGAAAGAGGAGATTCACGACTGACCATTAGTAGGCTTTGTAGTGGAGAGAGAATTGTCCAAACTTCTGTATAATCAAGCACATATCCTGATTCTTAGAATATATGTTCCAGACTAAATTAAGAAAGGGTGATTCTGGAGAGGAGCAGTTATTAAATCTGGGGTCAACAGGATAAAAATAGTCAGAAATGAATGTTGTGATTTGGGAATACAAGCAGCTGAATTCAAAATAAGAGTTCTAATAGAAAGTGTTAAATCAAAGAGCAATTCATAAAGTCAGAGCTAGACCTTGGGTGGGGGAAAGAGCAATTCAAAAATTTAGAGGGGCAAGTATCTTAAAAATAAATTGTGTTGGCCGGGCGCGGTGGCTCACGCCTGTAATCCCAGCACTTTGGGAGGCCGAGGCGGGCGGATCACAAGGTCAGGAGATCGAGACCACGGTGAAACCCCGTCTCTACTAAAAATACAAAAAATTAGCCGGGCGCGGTGGCGGGCGCCTGTAGTCCCAGCTACTTGGGAGGCTGAGGCAGGAGAATGGCGTAAACCCAGGAGGCGGAGCTTGCAGTGAGCCGAGATCGCGCCACTGCACTCCAGCCTGGGCGACAGAGCGAGACTCCGTCTCAAAAAACAAAAAACAAAATAAATAAATAAATAAATAAATTGTGTTGCAAAATGAGAACACATGAATACCGGGAGGGGAACAACACACACCAGGGCCTGTCAGGGGGTGGAGGGCAAAGAGAGGGAGAGCATTAGTACAAATACTTGATGTATACGGGGCTTAAAACCTAGATGAAGGATTGATAGGTGCAGCAAACCACCACAGCACATGTATTCCTATGTAACAAACCTGCATATTCTGCACATGTATCCTGGAACTTAAAGTAAAATTAATTAAAGAAAAAAATAAAAATAAAATGAAAATAAATTTTGTTATGAGAACTCCTAGTGGTATGGCCCCAATTTTAGAAACTGAACTTAATAGAGTTAATAGGTAAAATTTAGATGAACACCTAAAACTGAATGTTGATGCCAAAATTAAGATAGTTCTGTGGTTCAAAACATACAGCATGTTTATATCTTAATTAAAAGCAGCCACACTTCAATCTCTCCTTTTCGGCCAGGCACGGTGGCTCACGCCTGAAATCCCAGCACGCTGGGAGGCGGAGGCAGGAGGATCACCTGAGGTCAGGAGTTCCAGACCAGCCTGGACAACGTGGTGAAACCCTGTCTCCACCAAAAATATAAAATTAGCTGGGCATGGTGGCACATGCCTCTAATTCCAGCTACTCGGGAGGCTGAGGCAGGAGAATCACTTGAACCTGGGAGGCGGAGGTTGCAGTGAGCCGAGGCCATGCCATTGCACTCCAGCCTGGGCAACAAGAGTAAAACTCTGTCTCAAAAAATAATGATAATAATAAAATAAATCTCTCCTTTTCATTGTTTTTAGAAAATAATAGTATTTTGGCACATTAAATTGAACATATTTCTTTAAGTAATTAAATGTACGCCTATCATAATGTATTCCTCCTGGTACTTAACTATCATAGATTATTAGCAATTTAGTGTTTCAAGGGAACTCAGGATTGAGTGTTTTAAAAACTTAGACTCACAGTAAGAAAATCATCTTACGTTGACAAAGTATAAATATGTACATACACAGACACCTCACATGCATGTACATAACTAAAATTAAAGCTTCCTGAAATAATACTCACTTATACCTTGTACAGAATTGAATGCACTTTATTTCCTAGTCTGCATTTTTTTTATTATACTTATTTTTTTTTAATGCTGTTGCTGGGTCCCCAAATTGAAATTACTATCTACCGATGTATCTCAATTTACAGTTTGGAAAACACTGCCTTAGGGAATAGCTAGTCTCATTTTCACCTGAGAAATTTAGAGATTTAGGGAATATACCCAAGGTCGCATACTATGTGGCAAAGCAAGCCTGTGCTGTCTTCTAAGCTCTGGCCTAATGAGTTTTCCCCAATGTTACATTGTTACATTGTTTTCAAGATGAATAGTCATGTATAGGGTACTCTTGGCCTCTCAAATTTGATGAAGTAAGCATTATTCTGTTGCTACTTGTCTTGCTCACTTTGCATTTTCTTAGTTTCATAGGAAGCACCAGTTGTGCTAAGTTTTATTTATGTGTTCCATTGTCTCTTCCCCCTCAACTGAAAGCTTCCTGAGAATAGCGTATATTCTTATCAGTATCCCCTGGATCAAGCTGAGTAGTGTGAATGATTGAATCTTTAGAAAGATAAGCTCATGTAGTCAAATAGTCTAAATTGCATGAGTGGGACAAAAATATCAGCATCCAGGTAGCCACAGATGCTCTTCTTTCCTTCTAAGAAATATTGATTCTCATTCCATACCTAGGTGATGGGTTGATTGGTGCAGCAAACCACCATGGCACATGTTTACCTATATCACAAACCTGCATGTCCTGCACATGTATCCTGAAACTTTAAATTTAAAAAAAGGATATATCGATTCTATTGGTTATGCTGATCAGAGTAATCAATGGAGAGATAATTGAGAAGTTCTAAGACAAGCTATGTTAGTATCCTAGGGCTACAGCAACAAAGTACCATAAACAGAGTAGCGTAAAGCAACAGAAATTCATTCTTTTACAGTTCTAGAGGCCAGAAGCCTGAAATCAAGGTATCAGCAGGGCTATGATCTCTCTCCTAACTTCTGGTGATTGCCGGCAACCCTTGGTGTTCTTGGCTTGTAGACAAATCACCAACCTCAGCCTCTCTTGTCACTTATTATTAGAACACTAGACATTGGATTAGGGCCTATCTTAATCAAGTATGACTTGATTACATCTGCAAAGGTCATATCGAGAAGTACCAGGTGTTAAAACTTGAAAATATCTTTTTGGAAGACACAGTTCTACCCACCACAGAAGCTAAACCAGTTTATGTGAAAAAGAACCTAAGTAGATCTAGAATGGAGAGGGAAATGGGATAGAAGGGAGATGAGCAGGAAGACATGAAAGCAAACAAATGAATTATTTTCGGGGGAGAAAAGTACTTGTCCAGTGAACTATGGAGAGAGGCATGAATGAAGATGACTTTCATACATTCTGATTTGGGTCATGCGACATAACCTTTTTGTGTGTGTGTGTGCCTCTTACAGAGACCTCTGTGAATCTTAAATTGTCTTTTAAGACTTTGTTCAAGTCAGATTTTTTTAGAGTTATTTCAGATGTTATGTTATTGCAGGAAGCAGCTCACAAGTGACCTAGCATTATTTTAAAGATAATAAAAGCTAATGTTTTTATATGAGTAGAAGATATGTCATTGCATCTTAACTACAGTTTCACCATTATACAGAAGGAAAAGAAGACAGCAAGCAGAAAAGACAATGATATATTGACTTCACTGAAAGATGATTATATAAAGCAGTAGGATTTATCATATTTTGTAAATTATTGAACATTGATTCAGTGATATGCATCTTGTTCTTCTATATATTAAGCAATTATGTTTATTTCTAGCACCAAAAAGCATAGTTATTTTCAGCCAGTAATTGCTATTTGAATACTATAGTTAAGTTTTTTTAATTTTTAGATAATAATTTTATTTTAATTAACTCTCTTAGAAACAATCATTTATTTATTTGCTCAGCAATATGTATTCAGTATCCAAATTGTGTTAGACACAATTCAGTATAACCGTCCCCTATATCAAGAGTCTAGAGTGAATAAACAAGAGCTTTTATTCATGGGAATTTATAGTATAAAAGTATAAAATAGTACAAAAAAGCTGAAAGATTTCTAGAGTGACTTCACTATACAGAGATCTCTCTGATATTTTTCTTCCCTTTCATCTTATCCAGTCTCCAAGGTTTCTGTAAAAAACAGCTACACCCACTTTTTTCTTCCTGTCAGATGAATCCAATAGTGCAGCAAAGTTGAGCCACTGACACTGGGTTTCCCACCACAAATGAAACAGCAGAAAAGACTTTTCAAAGTTCACTGCAGGGAAAATAAAAGCCATGTGATATTTATTGCACATCCAAGTATATGGATTAAGATTAATTCCTCTGGTGCAATAGTGATCACACTTTTTAAATCTTATGACTCCTTGATAGTCATCAAAATTGAAGATCCAAAAAGCTTTTATTTTTATGAGTTTTACATATCAGTATTTAATGTATTAGAAATTAAAACTGATATACTTTAAATATTAATTTATTTTAAAACAACTGATTACTTTAAATATTAATTTAAGACAACATTAAAAACCCTCTACTTATTACCATAACACACTTTCATTTTTTAAAGAAACTACATTATCCCAAAACAAAAAAGATTAATGAGAAGAGTAGTGTTGTTCCATTATACACCCATGAGTGAATGAGAGTGAAAAAGGAAATTGATGTCTTACTATTATTATGAAAATTATTTGGTCCAACAGTTAATGGATCCCCTGAAAGGTATTCAGAACCGCCAGGTGTCTCCTGGCCACATTTAGAGAATTTCTGCCCTAGAAAGTTCTGATATGTGGTGGAGGCAATTGATTCTATACTACAGAATCAGAGGACAGAGGGCAACTCACTGGCCTGCTCCCCTCCTCAGCTATCATACGATGACACTCCCTGGCCAAGTGGATCAGAAACGTCTCCTGTTCTAGGGCAAGGTATCCCTGAGAACCACAAACTGAGATATGGACGGAAGAGCAAAAGTGCTGCACACATACCTTGAGATACAGGTGAAAGAACAAAACAAGCCTGCATATATTTTATCTCAGGACACTAAGTCTCCAAAGAATGGCTCATGATGGGGGTACAGACCTGACCCAAGAATTACTGACTATACTCAAACCACAATTTAACAGAGGTGCTATTTATAGTGAAATATTTTCCCCCAAGCAAGAATTCCATAGTAAAGTAAGATCACAGTTGCACACTGCAAATCTTTAAAAGAAAATTCCAGGATTTATAGCTTACTTAGCCTACTTAGCTACTTGCTCTGCTCATATATGCCAGTTCTTTCAACTACCACAAAAATAATAACTATTCGAATATACTCAATAAACAGACATTGTGAAATGTGAATTTTACGACATAGAATTTGGTTACTGTTCATGCTAAAACACAAAATACATGAGTGAATATTTATGTGGATATTTTTCAATGATGTTTTCCAAATGACCCTTTGAGAATATCTCAAGATGATTATTTCTTTGGCAGGGGGCAAAAAAAAAAAAAAAGAAAGAAAATGCTGTCAGTGAGATAAGCACATCAATGGAACTGTTTTCATTTGAGCCATGTTTAAATGAGCTTGGATGCAAAATAAAAATTCTGGAAATATCCAAAAGAAAGATTTACATGTCCTCTGATTTCTCCTAAGTCTGGAAAGAATTGGCAACAGAGGCTCTAATGAAATCTTGCAATTTGGCTGAGAAGCCCATTCAGAGAGTTTCACTGTGTTCGGCCTTCTGCCGCTGATGCCCTTGCCTAAAGACACGTGCCCAAATCGAAGCACATGCAGACGCCCTTCCTCGCACCCAGACCCTGAAATGACCATGGGCCACAGGACTCTCATGTGAGATTTCAGTTTACTGTTTAATTTTTCATCTTGGTCAAAAATTGGATAACATTTTCAAAATAGTAACACCTTTACTTGGTTTAAAAACCAGAAGTTATAAAAAGAGATATAATGAAAGCCTTCTTCTCTTCCCTAACTTCCAGCTGCCCAATGATGTCTGCCATTAATTTCTTTTTCCAAAGCTTTTTTTATTAGGAGATATGACATCTAAATGCGAGCACAAGATGAAATATATGATCAACGATTTATCCCAAAGGAACTCAATGATTTCTCCCAAAAGAACTACTCATATAACCACCAACCAGATCAAAAAAATGAAAAAGGGGGAGGCCGAGGCGGGTGGATCATGAGGTCAGGAGATCAAGGCCACCCTGGCTAATCGAGAAACCCTGTCTCTACTAAAAATGCAAAAAATTAGCTAGGCGTGGTGGTGGATGCTTGTAGTCCCATAGTCCCAGCTACTCAGGAGGCTGAGGGAGGAGAATGGTGTGAACCCAGGAGGCGGAGCTTGCAGTGAGCTGAGATCTTGCCACTGCACTCCAGCCTGGGTGACCACCGAGACTCCATCTCAAAAAAAAAAAAAAAAGAAGTAAAAAGAAAAATTACCAGCAGCCTAGAGTCCCCTTGTGTTATCTCTGAATCACTATTGCTCCCATCTCCCCAACAGTATATATTATCCTGAATTCTAACACCATAAATTAGGTTTGCAAGTTTCTGTATTTTATATCAAAGGAAAGCTGCAATATATAATTCCTTATGCCTAGGATGCCTTTGCTCAGGATTAAATCTGTGAGCTTTATCCATGTTGCGATATACACCTGTAGTCTACTTTCATTGTTATAGTGTTCCACAGTGTAAATATGTTACCACTTAAATTGTTGATGAACACTTGGTGTCTTTGTGTGAAGTGTTAGAACAAAATAGCATAGCCTGGATAGGTCATAAACAACAGAAATTTCTTTCTCACAGTTGTGAAGGCTGACAAGTCCAAGATCAAGGCAATGGCAGGATTTGGTATACGGTGAGGACCCACTTCCTTATAGATGTCACCTTCTCACTATGTCCCCTCACAAGGTGGAAGGAGTGTGGGGTCTCTCTTGGGCCTCTTTTATAAGAGCACTAATCCCATTCATGAGGGCTTCACCTTCCCACTTTCTGAAGGCCACACCTCCTAATACCAACACCTTGTAGGTTAGGTTTTTACCATATTAATTTGGGGGGATGTCAAACATTCGGACCATAATACTTGGGTTGTTTCTAGTTTTGAGCTGGTCGAATAATGATATGAACATTCTTATCCATACCTCTGAGTGCACCTGAGCATGTTTTTGGAGGGATCTATTTCTATCTAAGAATAGAAGTGTTGAATCAAAGATCATGTGAATCTCCAACTTTAGTAGATAATGGAGAAGCTTAAGAGCAATTTTACCAGTTTATATATCTATGAAAAGTGATTTAAAGTGTGTTGCTTCACATACTTACCAACACTTAGTAATGTCATTTTTTAAATTTTAGCTATTCTGATAGTTGTGCAACAGCATCTCATTGAGGTTTTAATTTTTATATCCCTGAAGATAATGAGTGTGAGCACCATTTCATAGCTTTAGGAGTCTTTTGGATTTCCTCATTGTCTTCATCCGAAAGATTGAGCAAGATTTCCAAATTTACTTTTGCTGAAGGCAAGCCTGCCTTTTTTGCTTTCCTTAAGGAAAACTTAAGTATTGAGTACACAAAGATATTTTATTCTTAAAAAAAGAAAAAAGAAAAAACTCAGCAGAGAAATGAGATAACAGATAGAAAAGAATAAGGATCCATGAGAACAAATTTTACATGTTTAAGACGAGAAACACTATAGGATATTTTGATGCTGGGGGTAGTGATCCAATAGGAAAGGAAACCATGAAGACAAAAGCAGAATAGAGTACACCAGCAGGAGCAAAGAGCTTGATCAGGCGAGAGGCCGAGGAGCCTGGCAGGTTGGCCTTACATTTGAAGGGACTTTTTCTACATTGTATCAGGAAAAGCAGAATATGCAGACCCAGATGTAGATAGGTTTGGGGACAGGAAGAAGATTTAATTCTACTTAGATTGATTCCATTTTTTGTTTTCTTTTCCAGAAATAAGAGGTGAGATCATTTGCTGATCCTGAGGTGTGGAGGGAAAAAGTCTTGGCTAGAGGTATAAGACAATGAGTGGAAGATGGAATTGACTAGAGAAAGTGATAGGGTTGTCCTGCAGGTCTGAGGACCGAGGTGATATTCATGGTCTCCATGTAAAGCATGACTGGTCGGCACCTTTTGTTTGCTTGGTTTTCTCCAAGTTTTACTGCTTAGATGCAGTAAAATAACATCTGGCATTCCCAGAGTTGGTTTTTCAGATAATGTCACTTACTGAGGCAGGAAGGAGAAAAGGTGTCTGAGGTTTGAAGAGACAGAGGAAAGAGTCTGTTAAGAGAACAGGAGTGAAAATGACCAGAATAAGTTAGTAGGATTGACAGGAACTAAATGGGTTAGCAGAGAATGGGATGTAAACACTGTTGGGGTTTTGCTGACAAATACAATGGAGAGCGCTGAAGTTGTTTGTTTGTTTTTCAAAGGTGTGATAATTACAATGAATGTTGAAATATAAACTAATGAAGAAGAGGAGTGAGGACATGAGAGTGAAAAAGTGATAGTCAATGAATTGAAGGTTCCAGTAGAAGAAATGCTGTATTTGAGAACCAGAGTAAATGAACCGGACAATTAAAGGCAGTGGTCAGATGTCACCATAACTAGAATAAAAGTTTGGAAAGATAATGACTAAGTCAAGGGTATCACCAGGGGAGTAGGTCGCTGAAGAGCAATCAGATGAAAAAATAGTGGGAAACGAGATGCTCAAAGAAATGGGAGGTTCGTAGGTCATTGTGGTCCAGAATTGCAATGATTATGTATTCAGTTCCGGTTAACCAAGAAATTAAGCATTTTGCAATTCTAAAATCATCAGAGTTGAAACACTAAAATTAAAGTCTAAAATGCCATGAACATTATGTTAGATATAATATATGTAAAAAAAGATATAAAGAAGAAATATCGGGCTAGACTTAGTATCTCAAGCCTGTAATCCCAGCAGTTTGGGAAGCCAAGGTGGGAGGATTGCTTGAGCTCTGGAGTTGGAGACCAACATGATGAGACTTTGTCTCTACAAAAAAATTTAAAAATTAGCCAGGTCTGGTGGCATGTACCTGTGGCCCCGGCTGCTTGGAAGGCTGAGGTGGAAGGATTGCTTGAGCCATGGAGGTTGAGGCTGCCGTGAGAGGTGTTTACACCACCATACTTTAGCCTACGTGATAGAGAGAGACTGTCTCAAATAAATAAATAAATAAATAGGACATGTTAATAAATACCGTGATCTTAAACAAAGATGCTTTACCTTTCTAGGGCTTAGCTTTCTCCTCTGTATAATGAGTCATTTGAATTATCTAGAAGTTCATTTCTTTGCCTGAAATGGTTTGTTTCCTTTATCCAGTAGTACTCATTGATTATAATGATCGCCAAAAAACGAGTACTTATGTGAATACTAGAGAACAGATATTACTTACTTTTAGAAATACAAATTACTTATTTGCAGAGGCTCTTTTGGTTTTATGTATATGTTTATTTAAAGTCTGGGAGGGAACCAGGAGTATCAGAATCACTGTGATCTGAAATCTGAGATTTTGGTAATCTCACTTCTGTCGGAAAGTCTCTAGGACATCAAGCTCATCAAGGTCCCCAGATGCTCATGATGCATTAATTGCCTTTTGAGAATAACTGCCTAAGAGATGGATGTTTATATCGATTTTGTGGTAGATATTTTATTCTTCACGGGAGTGGAATTCGTTTTACAGGTTGATTCACAAACCTAGAGCTAAACATATAACTGGACTATTACAGATTTAAAGTATAGATTGCATAATTTTGTGAAAATATTATCATACAAATTCTAACATATTGTGAGCTGAATTATACTACCATTACTAAAACTCAATTACCTATAGGAGTCAAACATATATTCTAATAAGACAGAGAGTGAAATTGCTATTTTTGTCTGCTGGCCAAATTAACTCCCAACCCATCAGTTTGTCTCCCATTCCCTGAAGTCCTGTGCATATGAATTACCTGGCACTATTGCTAAATACAGATTTTTTTGCAGTAAGTGTAGGGTAGAATCTGTAATTGTGCATTTCTAACAAGGTCCCAAATGTGTCGGTGCAACACACCTAAGGACCACACTGAACATAACTCTATACAAAAAGGCTCCACTTTTTATTAAACTGTGATTCTGAAAACCCAAGTAGAAATCAGGTTGTTGTTTTTTTTTTTTTTGAGATGGAGTCTTGATCTGTCGCCCAGGCTGGAGTGCAGTGGCATGATCCTGGCTCACTGCAAGCTCTGCCTCCAAGGTTCATGCCATTCTCCTGCCTCAGCCTCCCCAGCAGCTGGGACTACAGGCGCCCGCCACCACACCTGGCTAATTTTTGTACTTTTTAGTAGAGACGGGGTTTCACCATGTTAGCCAGGATGGTCTCGATCTCCTGACCTTGTGATCCGCCCTCCTTGGCCTCCCAAAGTGCTGGGATTACAGGCATGAGCCACCGTGCCCAGCCGAAATCAGGTTTTTAAAAATTTATTCCTTTCTTTGGCTGTTGAGACTTGTATTTCCCCATGCCATGTCAGACAAATTGCATTTACCTGGTTCCCTCTAAATTAGCAATCTTAGAAACTTCAGCTACTCTCAGATTCTATTCCATTATTTCAGAGTTGGCTCAAGTGTGAGTGCACATTCAGGTTTTCCAGTTGCCACATAGCATCTTTCCGTGAACTTCTCCCTTGTTCCAGCTCCTGCTTGGGTGTCTCTGGCACCTTCTTAGGACAGATGTGGGGTGTCCAATGCTCAGGACCCTGAATCCAGCTCAAGTACCTACCATGACTTTGATGCAAGGCAAGCCAGCCCCAAAGTGGGACTTAGCCCATGAGGGTTCTTGGCTTTGCCCAGGAAAGAATTTAAGGGCAAGCCAATGGTAGGGTAGAAGAAAACAGCTCTTACGGAAGTGGCAGTGTTACAGCTCTGTGATTGCTCCCACAGAGCAGGGCTACCCCACAGGCAGTGTGCTGAGAGTAGCAACTCAGGACAGTTCTGTAGTCATGTTTATACTGACCTTGAATTACATGTAGATTAAGGGACAGCTTATGCAGACATTTCTAGAAAAAGGGTAGTAACTTTGGGGTCATCAGTCATTGCCATGGGAAGGGGTGGTAACGCCCAGGTGTTGCCATGGCGATGGTAAACTGACAGGGTATGCTGGTGGGTGTGTCTTACGGAAAGCTGCTCCTGCCCCAGTCCTGTTTTAGCTAGTCCTCAACTTGATTCAGGATCTGAGCTTCACCTCTGAAGTCGAGTCCCACTTGGTACCTCAACTTCAAATGAAGAAAGTCACTTAATTCAGTTTTTGTTGTCTCTTTACCAATAACTTGAAACCATTTGAGCAGCCTCTCATCCTATTCAAAACTGTTCCTTTCCCTTAAGCCTAAAACATTATCCTGGCAATAAGCCTCAGCCCCTCAACTCTTAAGTCCTTCCTTAAGGCTCAGAGGACTGCCGACTACTTCATGAAAATACATCCTTGGCAAGCCACCCAGTGGGCCGCCATTCCCACAGCAAGCCCAGCAGAACCATCAGAGTCATGGAGTGGTTATAGTTTAAGCTCTTACATTGCAATTCCAAGGACACTATAACATAGTGTTCCTGCATGGGTGAGGGAAAAATAATAACTGGTTTTTATGGAGGGCCAGGAGAGGCAGATGAATTACCTGGTGGAATGTCTAAGTCAGCATCTCTAACTGATGAGTGAGCAGGACAAATCAGAGTTCTACGAGGAAGCTTTATGCCATCACTGGCAAAATACGAGGCAGCAAAATGCAAAGGAACTCAATAAATGGTGAGATGATTAACCAGTGAGGTGGTACTGACTCCAGCAGTGGTGTTATTGAAAGTTCAGGTATTTTCAGTGAAAACACCTTTTAAATCTTGGATTGCCAGAAATCAGCCTGCCAAATATGAGAATAATCCAGGCAGACAAGGACAAAGAACACTGCACAATAATGATAGTAGTAGGCAGTGTATTATACATTGTAATTGTACAATAGTAACAGTAATAGACAGTGTTTTCCAGCATCAACTGGAGTATAATTTCCTATCCCAAGTAAGCTAACCACAGGATGAGCCCAACATCCTGAGGTCCAGAGGAGAGTGGACGGTAGTGAGTTATGCTGTCCCCCTGTGGTGCCCCAGGACTCTCTCTCTGCCAAAGATGCTGTATCCAATTACGTTAGGCTCTTTCTCCTTTCCTCCTCCTTCATTCCCTCCCTCCCTCCTCCTCTCTCTCTGTCTCTCTCTTTCTTTCTTTATGCCCTAGAAATAAATCCTTCCCTTCTTTCCCAGAAATCATGGTGATAAGTAGAAGCCTGCATGCAGGAAATTATTGAACATAAAAAAAATACATAGTTGGTGAAGTTAACTCAAGACACAAATTATACACAGAGAGGTAATTGCACATAGATTAGAGAAGTCCAGTGTATTCCCTTTTTGTAAAACGCCTTCTGAATCAAGTATCTTTTGATTCTATACAATTCTGTCTCCCCTCAAATCTGATCTATTCATGTCAGAGATCTCCTACCTGGCTCCTTTTCCATCTAGTAATGAATTTATATCCCTGTCCTGAACTTCTATCTCCTGCCTCCCTCAACATTATATGTCATTTTATAACTAGGATATACTCAAATGAAAAAATTCATGTATCTCACTCTCTTCCACCTTCTTCTAAATAGTTTGCTTCCTTTTGATCTATTTATTTGCTACACCAGGAATATTTGACATTTCCTGGAGAAATAGGAATCTCTTGGATGCCCACTTGAAATGAGCTAGTGTGGTTATTTAACCAATACCCAGAGCAACAATGCATAAGACGATCAAAAGTTACACATGGAGAAAGAAGTTCTCCATCTCACACCACTGAGTTACATTTTAAGCAATGGGCTTGTGAACTAATACCATTGTTCACCTTCTCAAAAGGGCATTGTATTTAGGAATGGCATTATTACAGTTTTCCAATAGAAGACATTAAATAAAGGAGAGAACATTTATATTGGGCAATATTAAAACATTTACTTCCACATCCACTGCTTTCGCCAGCTTGAACAGATTAGTTATTCCCAGTAGATTATTCTCATTGGTAATTCTGTAATAAAAGATTCTCGATATTGTTCATTTTCATCACTGGCATTATAATTTTTATTTCAGAATCTTGGCCATCGAATATTCATTATCTAATTATAATAAAAATGCATGATTCCCTTAAGAATGCCTAGAACTAAATGAATATGAACTTTATTAAAGGAATTAAATTAGGAGATTAAAATTATTCAAAGGGAGTAACTTTATTCTTAAATAACTGTAGGATTGCAATACTAGGAAAGAAAGAGAGTAGGAAAGGCAACAGAAAAGTAGTCAAAAGAAACAGAAACAGAAACAAAAAAAGATAGATCCCTGATGTACTGTGATGGGGAATAGAGTATTAATTTAATTACTGTTATAAATAAACTAAAGAAACATTGAAAAGCCTAGTAAATTATGCGCTCCTTGAAGATTAGAGTCAGGACTGATTAATCTTTACATTCGCCACCAGACCAGGCAGTACCTGGAAAGTAGTGGACACTCAGTGAATTTTTGTTGAATTAATAAGGAAGCAAATTCTATACAAAAGTGATAACAAGCTTATGAGTACTTTTTCAAGTTAGTTTGTGGGTACAAGTTTAAGGAAATTCATAGTTTGATATAGTTAGAATGTGTGTACTGAATTAGAATGTTAGTCTATGTGCTTTGGGAATTCATTTTGAAGCTGAGGAAGCTATGCAAGAGGCAGCCAAGTTCAGAGGAAGGGTGGGAGACCTGGTGAGCTGCCCATCCCTGCCTTGAACTCTTTCCTGTTATAGATGGAAATCATCCTTCATTGCCTGGGAAAAAGCGTGAGCCCAAAGCAGAATTAGCCTTCTTCATATATGTGTTGAATTTGTGTTCCCATCATATTAAGTATTAAAGGAAATTATTATGAGCTGTTTGTTGGACAGTAAAGGAAAGTGATAATAATAATTTTAATACAGTTAACATTAGCTTGAACCATATGAAACTGATATTTTTGTGTACAAACACCTAAGTGAATATTGACAATTTCACATGGTTTAATTTAATATTGATCAAATGCTATGTGCTAGGCACTGTGCTAAGTAATGTATAGTCCATTAATTTGTTTAAATTTCATCCAAAAAGTTTTGTAATAGATGAGGAAATTAACAATAAGTTAGGGAACTTGCCCAACATACAAAGAGGACATAGAAGGTAAACACAGTTTGACATCAGAGTCCCTTTTCTTAAACAGAAGACTATCCTACCAGGGAAAATATGGATGTCATAAATTACGTCATCAAAATCTTGCCTTCCAATCACTTATTTATGTCAACACAAATGTGACAATAAGGTATACCATGGTTAATTCACAATGCGAAGTGTCTGCTTCTAGAAAAGTGAGATTTGCTTATAATACAGAGTTATTACCACTGCAATATTAAGGTCAAGTTCTATGGCTACAAAATGATGTAATCTTTGCTCAAGAAGGTCACATTGCAGTAAAGAGGACATAATTATAAAGAGTATTACATCATTAGAGTTAGATTTTTTTTTGGTCAAATGACTCAATCCAAAAAGGAGGATACATGGTAAGAATGTACTATAGAGACAAAGAGATAAATATCTGAAACCAAGGCCCCAGAAAATTAACAATCTATGTCAACCATAACTATATTATCCATGTGAGTCAATTTCTATGGGAAATACAGTTCTGTTTTCTATAGATAATACAGTTCTTCCTAGAGGAAGAAGCAATTAATTGATCTTAGAGGGGTCAGGGAGAGTTTCATAGAAGAGATGACAACTTTACAAGGCCTGAGGGATGAGTGGGATTGTATTAGGCAGAGAAAAGAGGAAAGCCATCCTAGAAAAGGGCGCAACATGTACAAACAGAGGAATGTGTGAAAGTAAACAATCACGTTGAGGAACAGTACATGGTTTATGTGGCAAGGAGGCAAGTTTGATACAACACCCAGACACGTGAAATGCTGAAACGGTAACTTGGACTCTTATTGTGAAGAGCCCAGGATTGGAAATTTCTACTGTGTCCTAGAAAGCCATGATAAGCCAACGATGCAGTTTCCTTCTTGAGCTCTAACTTTCCTAGAGGGAAGTGCACACATCTTAAATGGACAGCTTAGGCATTGTTACGTATTAATACACCCGTGAAATTATCACCCAGACCCCTTGCTTGAAAGACCAAATGTCTTTTTTTCTTCCCCCTCAGAAATGTATTACCATTTTTCAGAATTTATATTTTCTAAAACCCAATATAAAATCTTATATGCAACCATTATTGACTGAATTGTGTCCTCTGAAAAATTCATCTGTTAAGCCCTAACCCCGAATGCGATTGTATTTGGAGACAGGGTCGTTAAGGAAATTATTTAGGTAAAATGAAGCCACAAGAATGGGGCCCTAATGCAATGGGGCTGGTGCCCATATAAGAAGAGGAAGAAACACGGGAGAGGTTCCTTTCTCCACTTTAGTTCACGGAAAGACCATATGAGGACACGGTGGGAAGGTGGCCCTCCAGAAGCCAAGGAGAGAGGCATCACCAGAAACCAACTCTACCAGCATGTTGATCTTGGACTTCAAGCTTTCAAAACTACCAGAATATAAATGTCATCTAAGCCACCCGATCCGTGGTGTCTCAATACAGCAGCCTGAGCGGACTAATCCAACAGTCTCTAAGTATTAAATTTAGAATTGGTCATCAAGATTTTGTTCACCTCAAGGAAATAAAATGATTCAGACTTGTTTGTATCATTTTCCTTTTCTATTTTCAGATTATTTGCAACCTGGAGACTCTGCCCTGCAAAAACATGTGGCAATTTCCCCTTCTGGATCCTCACAAGAGAAAAATTAATTCACACAAACAAGATACTCAGACGCTTTATTTATTCTGAAAAAAAAAAAGTGAAATTGCTAAATTGAGTTTTTCGCTGGTCAAGATTTACCTAGCCGGATAGGTGTAGGCTCCTTACTCCTTTCTTTGAGGTATTTGCTCTCTCTTGATTAAGGGTGATGGATTTTTATTGCCCCACTTCTGAGGGGAGGATTTATATGTCTTTTAATTTGTGTAAGTTGGACTGCATCATAAATGGTTCACTCTCTAAATTACAGAGTAAGTTTGCCAATAGAGATGACCTTGTTTATTAAAATCTAATTAACTGAAGTTTTAGAATGTCCCTGAGTGGGTTGCTGAATTTCTGATTTTCTCCAAACCAATATAGATCAAAGATCCAGCTGGCTGGAGCTAACCACAAAGCTCTGAACCTCACCGTGAAATTATCTAGTTAGTTCCTCTTTCAGACATTTTTTCCAAGGTACAAGCCCAAGAATCTTTTAATATGTTGGCCATCCTATTTCAGAGAAGCCTTGTGCCTGATTATGAGTTGGAGAAAGAGGCCCGGGTGCTCCTTGTTCACTGCAACCGAAATGAGAGGACCCTGGAGTGTAACTTTCATTCCCCAGCAACGGTCAGTCAGAACGTCTCTGATCATGTGCCACTTTGCATCTTCTGGACAAAGTTCTATGCTGCCTATACACATAAGGCAGTAATATTCATGACTTTTTACTGCCAACCTTGGAAAATAATGTTGGCAAATTGATGACAGACATATGGGATAAAACATAATTAATTGATTCAGTTCCCAGTCTATATACAAAATTGCTGAATGCTAAAATTCCTCTGGTTTCTGCCCTATTGCTTCTTCCATTTCTCACTTCAACTTTAAATAAGAGTTTAAGATTTGCCTCTTCTTTCTCATCTCGCATTTAATTATCAGCTATTGAACTTTTTCTTCATGACGCTACTAGATCCCTTTGTGTCCCGTCCGCCGATGAGCTCCATATTGATACAGCTGATGTGCATGCTTTAATTTTTTGATACCAGACATTTTTGCAATACTTAACATAATTTACCACCTCACCCCCCCTCCCCCCAGAAACTCTCTGTTCCCTTGGCTTATAGTACACAGAATTCTTTTGGTTCCCTCAGATTTTTAGATCATGTATTTTTAACTTACTTGGTTCATTCTTCTTCTTTCATGCTTGACACTCACAGTGATCTCAAGGCTCTTTCCATGGCTGCATTCTGACTTGCGTTTAGTCCCAGTAACTGAGAGATATTTTGAATTCTGTTTTTATTTGGGCCACTTCACCCTGAAGAGTAAGTACTTTTCATTGTTGTAGCTTAGGTGGTGTGCCTTTTTCAAACATCTACGTCCCACAGCATCTTCGAGATATTGATAACATAAAAACAAATATCGATCATCTTAAGGGCCTTACAGACTTCAGAGATGGGTAAAAGAAACCATTTCCACCTTCAAATCAGTCTTTTGTATCCACTAGGGGAGCAAAATGACCTGCTGAGTTGAAGTGGGAATAACAAAGTATCTCAAAGATGATGTGATGTTTGTAGAGAAAAGTCGTGGCAGTAATCAATACAGGAATCATTTATATGGATCTGTGTTACTTGGAGGGGGCTTTAGAAATGGCATCAAGAAAAAAAAAAAGCAATCCTTCTTGGTTTAAAAGATAATGCTGGTATCATTGAAAAACAGTACCTTTTAAGATGGCCAAATCCCCAAAATAAAAATTCAAAGCACATTGTACTCCCTTCTGAGGCCAAACGCATCAGGACTAATGCTCTTTTGAGCTAACCATGGTATTTAAGCAAAAATTTAGGGAATGGGGGCTCTGATTATTGTTTTTCATGAGTGTTGATATCTATGGAAACAATGAAGGAATATACAGAAAGTAAATTAGATAAAGACTTGATTTATAAAAATTATCCAGGTTTAGAAAATGTTATATATCCAAAAAGAAGTCATAAATTAGGTTTCCCCAGGCTGTGAACTAGACTAAGGTGTCATGTACCCTCACATTCCAAAGCTGAATGCCCTCCCTGTCCGTGTCACCCAGTTACCCTCCTTGTGTGACATAAGAGAAGCCCAGCAACTCCTGGGGACGTCTCATAGTACTAGCAGGAAAGATTTATTTGCAGAGTTGAGATGTCAGCATATTCCATCTGCCCACAACCATCGTCACCATCGGACTATCCCTGTTTAGTTTCAAGGGAAAGAAACATGAATGTGTGGAACGAAGCCAGCCATGAGCAACCTTTAAAGGCACCCACCCAAGAGCCATCAAAGCAAAAGTGAGGAGGGGTGCGAACTGTGCGGAAGCAGAGGGGAGTTGTAAGTGACCGAGTGCACTTGGCATTCCAATTTCTGCATTTATTTATTGGTTATAAATAAAGCTTCAGAAACACCAAGAAGTCCTAGGCTATTCACTCTAATTTTAAAAGATATACTGGGCCATTATAAGGGAAGATTTTCCCCTTGACTACTTTTGAGATGCCAGGAGCTGGCCATTAATCGCTAGATATGAAAACACATGGAGATGGCAAAGAGGCTACACATCAAGCATTCCCTCTACTAATCATGCAAATGAGTCATGATTTTAAAAATGTAAGGAACTCCTGCTTAGGGAAAATATGAATGTAGATGCACAAAGTAAAATGTAAGTAGTCCAAATTAGTCTTCAAGCCAGTAAGACAATTTTCCTATATGATAAAAAGAAGAAATTTTTATATCATTTAAAGGAAATACATTGAAATTATGTTAGAATTTTAAAAATGTAAACATGCATCTTTCCTTCTTAAATTCTAGAGTATTGGAGATTTGATCTGCTTTTTTCTAGCTCAGCTATTAACTGGTTCAGTACCTTAGTCCAGGCATTGTTTTATTCCTAGTCTATTACCTCTGAAAAATGAGGGTAATAACTAGATAATCTCCCAAAACGTATGCTGGTTACTGTTCTAATGGCCTGCGAGGAAACTGTGTAGGACTACAAAGTCTTGTCTTCAAAGGATTCACACTGCACATCTATGTGAAGAAATATTGGCCCAGATAAACTAACCAACTTACTTTTACATAGAGGCAGAGCCAAGGTAGGGTTCACCTTTGCAAATCTAAGTCTTGTAACCCTTTTACTACATTAGTGAGATATGGATCTTCTAACTGAATATTACTTTCTAAAGAAGTAATAAATCCCAAGTACAGAAAAAAAAGATACTAAAAATATTTCAAGAGCGTTCAAGGAACTCCAATATAAGAAAGGCTTATTGTTGGGTTTTTTCATCTCTCTCCATTGATAGTAAGTACATATGGATAACTATTTTAGAGCTGTGCCTACTTAATGTCTATGTTTATTCATGTATTTATTCAATCATGAAACACATGGAGGCAGCCACTTTTATTTGAATCCACTTTAAATAAACACTTTTGTGTTGATAGTATAAAGTTTCATGAAACAGTATATCTGCCCTCAGGGAACTTGCTTTCCAGAAAGGCAAATCAAAGAACAACATTTTGCAAAGAATCCCAAAATGGTTACAAGGGCTTTCTAAGAGAAGTCTAAATTGAACAGATAATTGTCTCACATTTTGTAAAAGGCCTAAACTATTCTCACTGAAAAGCAGTAATTGAATCTGTAATTACTTTGATTTCACTGGGGACATAGGCATGGATTCTAAAGATCTAATTGTGATGGTTGTTTTCTTAATCTCTCTCATTGCTTCCTAGCAACACTACCTTCCTTCTTTCCATGGAGGAAAACTCAACAGTCAATGGTGGGCAAGGACACTATGAGAAGCGTTTAATGGCACCCACCCAAGCGCCACCAAGGCAAGAGTGAGGAGGGGTGTGAACAGAGGGCCCCACTGCTTATTTGCCCTTCTGATGATCCAGCCCCTGTTTCTTCTATGAACAAAGGCTTTAACTTCTGACATAAAAGTGGTATTTGAAAATGAACGTAGAGGAACTGGCAAACTCAGCCCATGGGCTTCGCTTTTAAAAACACGGAATCACTTCCTCATAGTCATTTCAGTGATGCCGGGAATGTTCCTCTCGCTCTCCAATTCACCCTCCACCATTCACAGAGATTTGATTTTTAGAACTTTGTCGAAAGACAAGATCGCATAAAAAATTAGTTTAAAGCTCTAATTGGCTTTTATTAGCAATTCTCAAATTGGGCAACACCTCACTCTGTAAAATGGAATGGCTGTCCCAACGCACTGAGGAAAGGAGATTGGCTTTATAGGCAGAAAAGGTCTGAAGAAAGAAAGCAGAAACAAGGAATAAAAAGTGGATTGGTCATTTCAAAGTTACTTTACTTGTAGGGTTAAAACAGGGGGATCTCTTATCATGCCAGCTCAGGAAAACTGGTCCCCTTACCCCCTTTTTTTTGTTTGTTTTGTTTTGAGACAACGTCTTGCTCTCTACAGTGGTATGATCTCAGCTCACTAAAGCCTCAACTTCCTAGGCTCAAGCAATCCTCCCACTTCAGCCTCTTGAGTAGCTGGGACTACAGGTGCGTGCCACCATCCCCAGCTAACTTTTAGTATTTTTGGTAGAGACAGGGTTTCACCATATTGCGCAGGCTGGTCTTGAGCTCCTGAGCTCAAGCGATCCTTCCACCTTAATCTCCCAAAGTGCTGGGATTACAGGGATGAGCCACCACATCCAGCCAAACGGGGCCCCTTCTGATTGATGGCTATGGCTCTCCTGTTATTTGGAAAACCGATGGGTTTCAAAGTTCAGGTTAGTTCTGTGGCACCTAGCACAATTGACTGCATGTTGGTTTGGTCTGAGTTGGTGGGGCCTACTGCAGGGCCTACTCCAAAACAATGGCCTCCCATGAACCCTGTTTGGCAGTCTCATTAAGGCATTGCTTCTACTTCACTGGTTTGTTAAGTAGAAGGTTTAAGGTTTGTCACCTTTTTCTCCGAGGGCAGGTTTTAGTAGAGACTTGGACAGAGGGCATATAGCAGAGAGGATACAGGAAGATGGAGCTGAGAACAAAATAAATACAATAAAACAAAAATTCTCCATGGTTTTAAAAATATTTAACAAAAACTAATTTTGACTTGAGTTTATAGGTTTCCTATCCTTTTTTTTTTTTTTTTTAGGTGTATTTTAAAATTATTTTTAATTGTATATGTTTTAAGTTGTACAGCATGATGTTTTGAGATACTTATCTTTATATATATATACATACATACATATATATACACATATGTATATAAAAGTGATTCCTACATTGAAGCAAATTAACATACCCATCATCATATGGTTACCTTTCTTTTTTTTACCAGCAGTACCTAAAATCTACTTTCTTGAAAATCCTATCCTTTTCTATGTAACATTAGATATACACTTTTAACAATTAGGTAGTATTTGGTATTAATCATGAAGCAGCATCTTATTTCTGGGTAGAGTCTATTTTCTTAAGTTGTTTTAAACTTTTTAAAGATTTTTTAGTTATGAATTTATTTTATTTTTGAGACAGGGTCTCATTCTGTCACCCAGGCTGGAGTGTGGTGATGTAAACTTGGCTTGTTGCAGCCTCAACCTCCTGGGCTCAAGCAATCCTCCCACCTCAGCCTCTCAAGTAGCTGGGAGTATTGATGTACACCACCATGCTTGGCTAATTTTAAAATTTTTTATAGAGACAGGGTCTCACCATCTTGCCCAGGATAGTCTTGAATTCCCACCTCAGCCTCCCAAAGTGCTGGGATTACAAGCATGAGCCACCGTGCCTGGATGTGAATTTTTATTTAAGAGATAGAAAGAATAGGAACAACCCAAAGATCCTTTAATAGAAATAACTAGACATTAATCAAATGTCTAGTTTGATTAATGGTATGTCTATGTTTAACTTTTTAAGAAACTGCCAAACTGTTTTCAAAAATGACTGGGCACAGTGGCACTTTAGTGTAATCCAAGTTACTTGGAAGCTGAGATAGGAGAATCATGACTTTACAGCCCACCTCCCAAGTTCCCCCAAATCCTTGTCAACACATGTTATTGCCTCTCCTTTTGATTATATCTTTAGTGTAAGCTATTAGTAAAATAACTTTCCAGGAAAATTCTTATAGGTTTTTACCTTTTAACCTACCTTTTCTGAACACTTGCTGTGGAAAAAGTACAGTGTATTTGAGGATGACTGTTAGGAGGCAGAAAAGGTGGAGAAAAGAGAGGCTGGGCTTAGTGGCTCATGCCCATAATCCCAGCACTTTGGGAGGTCAAGGTGCATAGATCACTTGAAGTCAGGAGTTCAAGATCAACCTGGCCACCATAGTGAAACCCCATTTAAAAACAAAAAAAGATGGAGAAAAGAGATACAAAGATTTATAGGTAACACGAACTTAATTATATGAACCAGAAATCATACAAAAGACTCCAAAATGTTTAGAAGCCATCCTTGAGATGCAGATTTAATGCTAAAAATATTGGCATTTTCAGAATATTACAGTGACGAATGTTGACAGTCAAACAGAATTTTATTGTTAAGCTTGTCTTGGAAAAACCAAGAATGTTTGTTTGTCTGTGATTGAGGCACAGTCCCTAAAGCTAGTTTGGAAAAGTGACAAATGTTTCAGGTTAGGATACAAAAGACAAATTCTAAATAAGAAATGAAGAAGAGAATGAAACATGGAGGAAACTGGTGGGACATTCTGTGCCATTTAAATATCTTGACTCTTATTAATGAATGTCTATGTAGAGGTCAAAGGTGAGGAAAACAGACAAAGCATGGGTATCTAAGAAAGGTGTGTTTTCTATCCAGGAAGAAAGGTCAATGGAATACATAAATATAGTGATATAAATTTAAAGGTAGTAAAAACCCTTAAAAACAGAGTCAGTAAAGATTTTGTAGTCCCTGGTTCATAGTCACAAAGTAGAAGACACCAAAGCCAGGAAATATACCACTTTGTAGTTTATTACCCTACTATTTCCAGTGAGATGTGTGCAAAAGACTTGTTGGACCTTATTGCCAATTGGCATTTGAGACTATCTACAGTTCTTTTTTTTAATAACCTCATTGAGGTATGATTTGAATACCATAATATTCATCGATTTTAACTGTACAATTAACTGTACAAGTGTACAGTATTTTTTCATAAATTTTTAGTAAATTCATTGAGTTGTGCAACAAATCAACACAATCCCAATTTAGGACATTAACATTATCCCTATAAGATTCTTGTTTACCAGGAATTTCTGTTTCTACTCCCAGCCCCAGACAACCACTAACCTCCTTTCTGTCCTTGTAGATTTGCTTTTTCATATCAGTAAAGTTAGAAGATGTGATTTTTTTGTTTGTCTGGCTTCTTTCACTTAGCATAATGTTTTTGAGGTTTATTCATGTTGCAACATGTATTCAGATTTCATTCCTCTTTATTGTCAAATAATATTTCGTTGTACGTATTTACCATACTTTTATCCATTCACTAGTTGGTGGGCATTTGCATTATTTCCACTTTGGGCCTCTTATGACTAAATCTGCTATAAACGTCTACCTAAAAGGCTTTGTGTGAACATATGCTTTCATGTCTCTTGTAGAGATATCCAGAAGTAGAATTTCTGAGTCATATGGTATGTCTATGTTTAACTTTTTAAGAAACTGCCAAACTGTTTTCAAAAATGACTGGGCACAGTGGCACTTTAGTGTAATCCAAGCTACTTGGAAGCTGAGATAGGAGAATCATGACTTTACAGCCCACCTCCCAAGTTCCCCCAAATCCTTGTCAACACATGTTATGGCCTCTCCTTTTGATTATAGCTATTCTGGTAGTGTGAAGTAGCATCTCAGTGTAGTTTTAATTACATTTCCCTAATGAATGATAGTATTAAGCTTCTTCTCATGTGTTTATTTTGTATTTGTACTTCTCTCTTTGAGATATCTTCTGTAGCTACAACTTTGACTTCCTGAATTCTGTCCAGAAATTTCTAGTTTGAGTGATGCCGTGATGGAAATGCACGAAAGTACACAGCGTATACATTTTTTAAGGGTTACTAAATACCCCTAAAACTTCACAAAAGAGAAGTCCTTCGACTCTGCTAGAATTATTGTATCGGAAAACTCAATATACTCATTTTCATAATATTTGATAGAAGAGCAGGCTCATTGTAAAAACTGGGGATGTTTATTTTTCTTTAGGGCTTCTTTTTTCTACTTTTTCATTAAGCTAAGGACAAGACTAAACTGCCTGGAGGCTTGTTTGCTTTCTCAGCACAATAAAAAAGTCAAGGAAAGACAGCAGAGCAAGACAGATTCTTCAGAAAAACAATACCGAAGGGAAATAATAGTAACACCACGTTAGAGAAACAAAATCCATAGAATCAAGCTTTACTTGAGTAACAATGCTGATGGAAATAGCATGCAAGAATCTTAGTTCAGGGCCTATTTGGAATGGATGATAGAATTTTTCCAATGTATAACTTATTATTCTAACAGGATAAATAGTTACTGAATATCTCCCTAAATTAGATTGACCTCAATCTGTAAGGATCATAACTTTCAACAAAGGCTTGTTTTGCTTGCAAAAAGATTCATGCAAGATGCTTAGATGGACATCATAAAGGTATTTCAGAGGACCACCTCTCCAGGACCCAAATTGGTTGCGGAGGCTAGGCACAGTGGTTCACACCCTGAAGCCAGGAGTTTGGGACCATTCTGGGCAAAAAAGCAAAAGCAAGACCCGTCTCTACAAAAAAAAAAATTTAAAACATTGGGCGTAGTAGCATGCACCTGTACTCCCAACTACTCAGGAGGCTGAGGCAGGAGGATCCCTTGAATCCAGGTCAAGCCTACAGCGAGCTATGGTTGCACCACTGCACTCTAGCCTGGGCAACAAAGCGAGATCCTGTCTCTGAAATTAAAAAAAAAAGGAAAAGAAAGTGTAGGTTGTGCTGTAGGATCACAAAAACTTTGTGCCGGTTAAACCACTTTACTGCCTTTCATTAATTAGTTTCCACAACTAATGTAGAGTCTGCTGTTTGAGAGTTTCACATGCCATTGTTTGTGGCTTTACATTCTCTAGATCCCTGTTTAGATCTTGGGTCAAAAGTGACCAAGGAGGCATCTTTATACTATTTTCTCCTTTTATTATTTTCTCAGCTAACAATTCTTTCCCTCTTTTGTTGATTGGGTAAGGAATATCTGAGTGTTATTACTACTAGCTATACGGCAACCTCTTATAAACTTCAATATATCATTCAAAACATTGGTTGATTTGGGCATGAGGTAGTTCTAGAATTCTCTTTTGCTTAGTATGACATGTTGATAGATTGGGGTAAATGTGAATAAAACATTGCAGATATCTTTGAATGTATGACTTACAAATAACCTCAACATTTCAGGCTAGCTAAATATATCTTTAAAAGGTAATTTTCACCTCACCTATTAATGAGAATTAAAAGAAAAATTCTTTGATTTTAAAAAATTCTTTGATTTTAAAAGATAAATTCTCTGATTCTCATTCTTCTCATCAGTAAAATGGGAGTAATGTACACTATCTCACTTAATGATTATCATTCTCACTCAATGAATCACGATATTAAATTTTCAGTATCATTGACCAATAATGCAAACATTTTGAGAAAACATGGCTTATAAATTTCTATCATCCCTGATGTTAATCAGTATTTCTTGCAAAATAATTAAGTAATGCCTGCTTTTATTATTAAACATTTTTTTAAGTTCAAAACCTACTAAAAGTCTACATTTATAAAATTATTACAAACACTTAAAAGTTATGTTTCCAAATTATGAGATTGTGTAGATATGTGAATTCCTATAAGGTTATACACATATCAATTTGGGCAACACAATTACATAATAATTGGAACATTTCCAAACACTTGTTTTAAAAATGCTTTCTCCTAGCACTAGTTTCATAAGAAGGTAGTACACTGTCACTGATCATAAATAAACCATCATTACTGGCTGGGAGCAGTGGCTCACACCTGTAATCCCAGCACTTTGGGAGGCTGAGGTGGGCAGATCACCTGAGGTGGGGAGTTTGAGACCAGCCTGGCCAACATGGTGAAACCCTGTCTCTACTAAAAATACAAAAATTAGCCAGGTGTGGTAGTTGGCACCTGTAATCCCAGCTACTCGGGAAGCTGAGGCAGGAGAATCACTTGAACCTGGGAGGTAGAGGTTGCACTGAGTAGAGATTGTGCCATTGCACTCCAGCCTGGGCAATAAGAGCGAAACTGCATCTCAAATAATAATAATAATAATAATAATAATAATAATAATAAACCAACATTACCAAGTGCTGACAATGATCTTGAGCAACCTGAATTTTCATACATCCCTGGTAGAAGTGTAAATTGGTACATGCTCTTGGGAAAACTGTTTGAAATTATCCACTAAAGTTAAACTTGTGTACTTTATGACCCAGCATTTCTACTTTTAGGTAAATGCTCAATATAAATGAATACTAATAAGTAACACATCTATAAGAACGTTCATAGCAGCTTTATTCATAATAGCCAAACAGTGGAAACATCCAAATGACAATAGAATATTCATTCTCATTGTTGTGTAGTATTATATTTTATTTATATGATACAATCTTTTGTATCATATAAATAAATATTTAAAGTTGAGTAGAAGGAACTAGGCACAAAGGAATTCGTGGTGATTCCATGTACATAAAGGTCAAGAAAAGGCAAAGTTCATCTATGATGGCAGTAGACAAAGTTATGGTTACTTCTGAGGGGGTATACTAACTGGGAAGGGCATGGGGGTGCTTCTGGGGTGCTGGAGCTGTTCTAAATCATTATGTGGGTCATGGTTGCACAGGGTTGTGTGTGTGTGAGCGTGTACGCATGTATGTGTGTGTGTGTAAAAATTCATTGAACTGTACCTTTCAGATTTTCATGATCATTATTCATTTAACTACAGAATGTCATAGAGATTCCACCATTTAAAGATCTTGTTTTTATAAAATTACCCATACTATCTTATAGATGCTGGAACAGTTAAACAATGAAGAGTAGCCACAATTGGCAGAGCACCTTCTCTTCCTACAGGATAGAGCTCACTTGTACCAAAGCTGACATATGACTGCCTGCTATACAATGCAGAGTAAATTTAAAAGTTTATTATTAATTAAATTTATTTCCCACTGTTACAATAAATAAATTGAAGTGTAGATGGTTTCTTTCCTCTTGCATGTTTCTTTGCATTTATTCTCAGTACATATTTTTGTCCCCTCCTTTGTCCCTTCCCAAACCCCTTGCTCAACTTTGGAAACTTGATTGAATTACACAACAGTTGCCTACCATGATAGTCAGTGGGATATTTGCTCAGTAAATTCCTAAAGCAAAAATGGACAGTTATGCCCCATTATGAGATAGAATTGGCAAATTCTTCCTAGAAAGGACCAGATAATATACATTTTAGACTTTGAAGGTCATATGGTCTCTGCCATAGCTTCTCAACTCTGTAATTGCATCATACATAGACAATACATTTTTTAAAGTGGCTGTATTTCAATAAAACTTTTTTTTTTTTTTTTTTTTTTTTTTTTTTTTGAGACGGAGTCTCGCTCTGTCGCCCAGGCTGGAGTGCAGTGGCGCGATCTCGGCTCACTGCAAGCTCCGCCTCCCGGGTTCACGCCATTCTCCTGCCTCAGCCTCCCGAGTAGCTGGGACTACAGGCGCCCACGACCGCGCCCGGCTAATTTTTTGTATTTTTAGTAGAGACGGGGTTTCACCGTGGCCTCGATCTCCTGACCTTGTGATCCGCCCGCCTCGGCCTCCCAAAGTGCTGGGATTACAGGCGTGAGCCACCGCGCCCGGCCTCAATAAAACTTTTTTATGAACACTGAGTCTTATAGCATCACAAAATACTATTTTTTCTTCTGTTTTAAAACAATTTAAAATGAGAAAATCATTCTTAGCTTTTGAGCCGTACAAAAAGAAGTGATGGACAGAATTCGGGTCTCAGGACTTAGTTTGCAGAGCTCTGATTTAGAGTCATGTAATTTTAAGTAATAACTTGAATCTCAGCCTTCAGTTCCATCATTTCTAGTAGGTTGTCAAATTACCATATGCTGTTAGACGGTGCTTTTATTTATTGTTCCTTTAACAAGCACTAAATATTAAATCTAATATCAAAGGCTTTGTTTCCTCTTTGGCACGATTGTAATTCATAGGACTTCTAATAAAAGAGGATAGGTTTGTAAAATATTCCACTGAGATATTTGAGGCCTAGTCTTTAGTAGCTACCGCGTCAGTAAGAATCACAATGCTTTTCTGCGTAATCTTAATTCTGATTTGATAAATAATTATTTTTTAAAAACCCTTCATTTTGAAAACAATGAAATAACTAAGGCAGTATATAATGCATCTATTTGAGACCCTCTGGCCAAGTTCTGTGACTCCTTCCTGGGTTTTTATGGGTCCTGACACATGAGGAAACAAATATTCACTGACATTCAAGAAGGTCAGAGGTATAAGTAACGGCTCCACACAGCATAGCATTTTCAAGACAGGCCTCCAAGTTGGTTCCTCTCCATTCTCTGCACTATTTGCCAAGAGACATGAATGTCAAATCTTTAAATTATTGAACTCTGTCATTCTCCTGTCATCCAAAATCAGGGTGGGTTTTTTCCTGATGAGTTCTATGTGCCTTTTTTTTTTTTTTTTTTTTTTTTTTTTTTTTTTTTTTTTTTTTTAGACGGAGTCTCGCTCTGTCCCCCAGGCTGGAGTGCAGTGGCGTGATCTCAGCTCACTGCAAGCTCTGTCTCCCAGGTTCATGCCATTCTCCTGCCTCGGCGTCCAGACTAGCTGGGACTACAGGTGCCCGCCACAGCGCCTGGTTAATTTTTTGTATGTTTAGTAGAGACGGGGTTTCACCATGGTCTCGATCTCCTGACCTTGTGATCCGCCCGCCTTGGCCTCCCAAAGTGCTGGGATTACAGGCATGAGCCACCGCGCCCGGCCGAGTTCTATGTGCATTTTCAAAATTGTTATTTCTATTCAGACTGAACCATGTAAAAAATCATCTGAAAGGGTAAATTTGAGGAACGACATCACACTGCTTTGTGTCTCTCACCCATTCAGCCCCAAATGAGGGATCCCTCAGCCACAGCAACAGGAAAAGGGGACAAAGGGGCACTGATTTTCCGTGAAGGTGAAATCTGCTGCACAGGCCCCAAAACTCACTGCACATAACTCAGCTTAAGCCCATCTCCAGGAACCCCTCCTGGGTTTCTGTGCTCCATTCTAGAGTCAGTACTTTGCAACTAGCCTTGTCCTTCTTCATTTAGGGTGGATACAGGGTAGACTTGGGAGACCTGAAACAAGATAAATATAGAGTCAACAGAAGAACAAACTCAGGAGGAAAGCCAAATGGGCTCAAATCTCAGCTCCACTCTTCAGTGTAGATGGAAATAGACACTTATTGAACACCTGTTTTGTGTTGGAAACTTCACATAAACTGTTCCAGTTGTTAAACAAGAAGAGAGAAAGGAACAAAAGGTGTCCCTTATTTAACTGACATACAACAGGAAAGAAAACTTCTGAAGGAACTGCTTCAAAGCCATGAAAGAGACAAAGGTTGTTTTAAAAGAGGGTTTTGCTTCACATATTATTCAAGTGACCAGGTTGACTTTGTTGAACTTCTGATTCCGTGACAGCAGCAAACTCTGCATGTGTGCTCAGGGTTTGCCATGCTGTGGTGTACTCTCAACCTAAAAGAGTATGCAGCATAATGGTTGTGAATCTCTGGAAATCAGGGTGTCACTTCTGTTTTCCAGAGGACAAAGATGCCAGAGGGGTTTCTGATCAATGTGCTATGAGACCGAGACCACCTATGGAAGAGAGAGAACAACTCTGTAACTGTGGCTTTACTTAGTAAACTTCCAAACGATTACTGAAATGTCATCATTAGACACCTTAAGCAACTAGCAAAAAATTCATATTTCTAACTCAGCCATTCTTTTTCTGTCTTTCCCTGTGATCCAGGAGGAAGGATGCTGGCTTCTTATCGTACAAAGATCACCTGCCAGTGAGCCAAGTGGTGGTTGGAGATACTGACCGGCAAGGCTCAGAAGCCAAATTGAGTGTGGGTCCTCTGCGCTGCCAAGGAGACAGTAAGTTTGCATGGCAGCTAGGGCTTGCACTTTCTTATCCCATTTAAATATTGTTTCCAGGCTGCTCAGAAGATGCTGCAATCAGACTTGCTCTTCTGTGGCTCCTACAGAAACATCACGTAACCCAAGCAGAGCTAACTTAGAGGAGGGGAACAGCCATAAAGCCTCCAATACAGGAGCCGAGATTTGGGCATAAAGTGGGGATATCCATCTTTCCTCTGTATTCATATGTAACAAGTTTGACTACCTAAGTTTATGATGATATAAATAGCAATGCTAATAGCATAAATGCGGTACTCAACAGCTGTGATTCCACTGAGTGCTGCTGTTAATGCCATTAGGATGACTATTTATATCACCATAAACTGAGTTTATGGTGATATACATAGTAGCATTATGGCTTAATGTATCATTGTAAACTTGGATTATGGCCATATAAAGTTTGACATTATTGCTATCAAACTTCATCATCATCAGAGCTTGATGGTCCCTTGTAAGCCAAAGATTGTTTCTGTAACTATGTCTTGTTTCAGGATTAGTCACCCCAGAGAGGAATTTGGGGCTGCTAGCTTGGACAGTGGGAGGTAAGGGAGTTGGAGCGATGGTCCCTCCTAATTAAGGGCACCATTAGGATTTTATGTTGTTTGATACCCTTCGGTGTGCTTTATGTGCAGTCAGAGGGAAACAGTGACACGGTTGCACTGTGGGGATTCTGCAGCGAGCGTCCTGGGCATCATTTTCCCTCTTCTTTTTGGGACACGTGGTTTAGGCAACTCTCCTGAGAGTTCTATGCTTTCGTGATTGTGTGCAAGGCATCCGGAGACCTGGATTCTGCTCCCTGAATAGCTGACTTGCCAGGAGACCTCAGGCAAACCCCTCCATTGTCTTAGCTGTGGTAATGAGAATACCACCAGCATCCCACTTCCTCCTGGGAAGGCTGTAAATATTTTAGTGCCTGGATTGGGATTCCTCCTAGCAAAGCATTATGTTAGATGGAATATTATTACCACTTTGTAAATCAATGGAGAATTAGACCTACTTGATAATAAATTATTGCGTCCACTCGAAGAGGTGTCCTAAGGAACGTAATGATGCATGCTTAACAGTTTCCTACTTAGTAAATTGAGGTTGTCGGCAATTAAGCAATGCCATGTTCCTAATACAAAAGGGAGATGGACTTTGTACTGATTTTCCTCTACTTACATTGAAAATGCTACCTGTAAAATTGAGACTGGCCAAGATCTTTATCACACACTTATTAAATAATAATACTTCATTTGTTCAGTCAGGCTTAGTAAAACTCTTCAGGAAGAAATTTAATTTCAACTGCCTAAGAATAGGATATTCACCTAAAGTAATAGTACATATGCATTTTAAACAAATAGTATAAGAAATGAAAGATAGCATTGCTCTAACATTAGGAAGACTGTCATGTGTTGTCTAATGAAAGCCATTTTTGTATGGAATAATTACTCATTGGCATATAAAGGTAAAATATTTCTGGCTTACCGATTCTAATTCTGAAGTTAGCTTTGAATTTGAGAAAGTGTTCCCATTAAATGATTGATTAATAAAAATTTCACTTCTGCAAACTTTTTTTCTTGTTTTGTTTTATTATTTTTTTTTTTCAGACGGAGTCTTGCTCTGTCACCCAGGCTGGAATACAGTGGCATGATCTCAGCTCACTGAAACCTCTGCCTCCCGGGTTCAAGTGATTCTCCAGCCTCAGCCTCCCAGTAGCTGGGATTACAGGTGCACACCAACATGCCTGGCTAATTTTTGCATTTTTAGTAGAGATGGGGTTTCACCATGTTGGCCAGGCTGGTCTCTAACTCCTGACCTCACATGATCCACCCGCCTTGGCCTCCCAAAATGCTTGGATTACAGGCGTGAGCCACTGCACCCAGCCTTCTGCAAACTTTTTTTACCATTCTTAAAAAGAAGATTCTAGGAACATTAAATAGTAGATGCTGCAGTATATGAGCAGTTTATAATTAATATTAGCTTATTTGTTCTTAATAAATCAACCACAGGAAGAATTTATTGTGAGGCTGTCATTCATCTAGAACTTTCCTAGGTGCTCTGGAAAATAAGAAAAAGAAGTTCAAACCATGTTATGTGAAATGAACATGAAAAAATATTGGAAAACACAACTTGGTTTATAATTTAATTTTAGGTTTTATGATATAAAATTATTGCAACTGATAGGAAAGGAGCCATAGAAGGTGTATTTCAGGCAGACTTTCTTTTTAAAAAGAGAAAATGGGAAAAGTATAGTGGTCATTGTTCATCTGCATTTCTATTCTAGGGCTGTTGGTCTTTAGAAACATTTTTAGAACCTATTAATGAAACGAACTGTTATTTATTCACATTACATGATCTCAGTATACTTACAATTACTGTAGCTTCAGAAAGACTCTTTTGAATAATATTTTACCTGATATTTCATGAAAGCAAAAGCAGTCAACAGTTAATGGCAATTATGTAGAATACTTTTGTGTCTGTGAGAGAGAGAAATCTCATTGTTTTCCAGGCAACTGAGAATAAGTATTCTACCTGGTACTTGAATTGCCTTGTAGCAGTCAGCAGCTGTGAAGCCCATGAGCCCTTTAAGAATGTTCTCACATGGACACAGTAATGATAGAGCGTTCCGTATCAATTGCATTTTCCAGTTTTTATACATATACAATCTCCTTGGATACACACAGCCTCCTGTGAATTCGGTAGGGCAAATATTAGTCTTTCTGCTTTACAAATGAAGAAAATACTTCTTTGAAAATGGCATTTACACAACAAATTTCTGAGCACACTTTCAGGCTCTGAGAAGCTTCAGGACAAAAGATTGAACAGAGAATAGAAACAGCTGTGTCTGTACAAGGTCAGAGTTGCTTTCCCGACTGCACTCTCTTTCCTGAGCCGATTGTTGATTAAATTAAAATGTCTGAAAAATATTTCATTGGGGTCTTATCCTACCACTGGCCTCATCCACCCATGTCAGTTACCAATATAGTACAAACATTGTAGGGATTAAATTTATGTAATTTAAAAAGTGGCGTGGTGCATTTGTCCTGCTGTTTATAGAGATGAACTTACTTTGTGTCATTTACTGAAGTCTGTTCAAAGCTACAGCTTATAAAGACTAAACCTATTGTTGAAAAATATCTCTTGGTTTGAGGAGTTGAGTGATGATAGCCTTCAGAAGCTGCCTCTTGAATTAGGCCCCAGTTTCATCCTCTAGTCTCAGAGAATGAAACCATTTTTGTGGGCTCAGCCCAACCATTTCAGCAGTTTCGGTTGATTTCATGATGCCTGCTGTGTTTTATTTTTGCTTTGATTCATCTAAACTTAGACCCACAAAATCAAAATGCTAAAGAAAATCAGTGAGTGCCACTCAGATCTGCTGCATTTCCCATATAGTGCTGTGAAATGCTTATGTCCTTACAGGGGGTGTTTGTGTGTGTGTGTGTGTGTGTGTGTGTGTGTGTGTGTGTGTGTGTGTGTGTGTAGTTTTTTTCTTTCTTTCTTTCTTTTTTGCAAAGCCTATCCGAATGGAAACTTCAAATCTAAATGACGCTGAAAGTAGGACTGGTGATGGATGGTTCGCTAAAATAAAAAGTGCTGTGAAAATACAAATCCCCCTCTTAAACTAGGTCTACGCACCTAGAAAGAAACAAAAGCCATTTAGAAGATCAAAAATTAATGATTAGGTAGACGTTGTTTCAAATTGAAATATGTAATCTTCTTTGGAGATGGCTGCCAAACTTTCATACTTTCATGAAATTAATTTAAAAAAAATAAAAGACTTCCATTTTTTGGAGGTAGAAATCTCATACTATATCTGATGAATATAATTAATTGTAGGAATATAGTATTTGGTAGACAATTGCTTTATTTTCAGCCATATGATGTAAAACTTTACCGTACTCCTCTAGGGATACAGGGACTGTAAATAAATACTTTGGAGCAAGTTTGTCAGAACCATAGGAAAGGTTTAAAAAAAAAAGGCAAATGTTTTCAGTAAACCTAGGTAGATAAGTAGAAACAATTCCAGAAAATGTCTTATTCAAGGGCTTCTTCCAAGGCCATGCCAGAAATACTGGCTGTGAGGCTGGCGACAGAGCACTGGAGTCACACTGCAGGATTAAGATGCAAATTCAGTTTCTCAGAGCTATGGAGGTGACCCAGAGAGATAAGGAAGGAAAGGCAAGGCAGTAGTAACACATCCAGTTCTGGAACACTCAGAGGGCAGACAAAGCTATGTGTAAAGAAATAAAGATATTGATGGAGATGCATCCAAATAATGGTGAATATTTGTTCTTTGGGAAAGTTATTTTATGTGCCAGAGTAATAGGAAGGCCATGATCTCTTTTTTGCAAGAATTTTACAAACCAGGATCATAACCTGCCATTCCCTTGCCAGGAAAGATAAGGTGGCCAGGCGTGGTGGCTCACACCTCTAATCCCAGCACTTTGGGAGGCCAAGGCAGGCAGATCACTTGAGGTCAGAAGTTCAAGGACAACCTGGCCAACAAGGTGAAGCCCTGTCTCTAATAAAAATACAAAAATTAGCAGGGTGTGCTGGTGGGCGCCTGTAATCGCAGCTACTCAGGAGGCTGAGGCAGGAGAATCATTTGAACCTGGGAGGCGGAAGTTGCAGTGAGCCAACATCATGCCGTTGCACTTCAATTTGGGTGACAGTGTGAGACTCCATCATCTCAAAAAAAAAAAAAAAAAAAAAAAGAAAAAGAAAAACAGACAAGGCCATGTCTAGGTCTCCACGTTGTTTCTGTACCAATGAAACATTTCCAACAGGGGTGCAAATGAGCGTAACTCTCCTTCAGAAGATAATACCCGTGAGAATACATAGGCCACATACTGAAGGAGAAACCACCTCTCACTTGGGCTCAGGAAGCGATTCTCCTTATTGAGAGGAAACAGCTCTCCAGGCTCCAGAGAAGAGTTCAAAGTTTATTTATCTCCTTTTTCTTTGCTGCTTCAGGCTTGGAAAAGACACAAAAGGAAAATGGGCTAGCATGCAGGTTCTAAACCAATCACTTTAGATTCATTTTCTCTCTTGATTCTCCCAACATCCCTTAATAAGTGATACTGTACAAACAAACAAACAAAAAGGCACCTCTGTAAAATATTTAAAGAGGTTTATTTAAGCCAAAGATGAGTGGTCATGGCCCAAGGTACAGGTTCAAGAGGTCCTGAGAACATGTGTCCAAGGGCTACAACTTGGTTTTTATATGTTTTAGAGAGACATAAGGCATCAATCAATATGTGTGAGGTATACATTGGTTCAGTCTAGAAATAATGTGAGAGTATGGCTTACAAGTCATAGGTAGATTTAAAAATTTTCTGGTTGAAGATTGGTTAAAAGAGTTATTATCTAAAGATCTGGAATTGATAGAAAGGAGCATCTGGGTTAAGATAAGGGGTTGTGGAGGTCAAGGTTCTTATTACGTAGATGAAGTCTCATAGGTGGCTGCCCTTAGAGACAATAGATGGCAAATGCTTCCATTTAGACCTTTAAAAGGTGCTTAGACTCTCAGTAAATCTCTTCTGGATTTCAAGGGCCTGGAAGGGGAAAGTTCTAGTTATGTTGATAGAGATTATTTACAGAGGTGAATTTTCCCCCACAAAAAACTACTTTGCAGGATCATTTCAAAATATGGCAAAGAAACCTGTTTGGGTGTGAAATATTTTTATTTCTTCCTTTTTCTGTCATGTGATGTTATACTAGAGTCAGATTAAAGTTTGGTATCTTATGGCTACAGTCTGTAAACTGTCATAATGCTGGTGGAAGTGTGGCAGTGAGGACAATCAGAGGTCACTCTCGTCGCCATCTTGGTTGTGGTGGGTTTTAGCAGCTTGTTTCCTGCAACCTGTTTTATCAGCAAGGTCTTTGTAACCTGTGTCTTGTGGCAACTTCCTGTCTCATCCTGTGACTTAGAATCTTTAACCACCTGGGAATGAAGCCCAGCAGGTCTTAGCCTTATTTTACCCAGCTTCTATTCAAGATGGAATTGGCACTTAGATTTTTAGTTTTGGTTTGCAGTACCTTTGACTCCAGTGTACTGATGAGGAAACAGAAGCAATGTTATTAGGTGCTTTACCAATAAGTTTCAGAGCTCAGACCGGAATCTACCTGGTTCCAAAGTCCTCATTTCTACTTTACTCAGTCAGAGCTGATGTTAGGATAAAAATGGGAAAGAAAAAAAAAATATCTTATGCTCTCAGGGACTGGCTGGGTCTAGCTGTTTGCTGATAAGGGGGTCTAGGGAAACATCCCCATTGCCCTATGAAGGGTCACTGAAAAACCAACTCACAAGGCAGATTAATAGAAGAAAAGGCATGCAAATTATACTACAGGGAATGCACAGAGAGAATCATAGAATAATTTCTCACTCCCCAAAGGAGTTCAGAAGCTTATATATCATCCTGGAAATACAGGTTATGGAAGCAGGGGAGGAGAGGAACTTCATTTTCACTTTCAAAAGGACTATTTACTGGCCGGGCACGGTGGCTCACGCCTGTAATCCCAGCACTTTGGGAGACTTGATGGATCACTTGAGGTCAGGAGTTCGAGACAAGCCTGGCCAACATGGTAAAACCCCATCTCTACTAAAAATACAAAAATTAGCCGTACATGTTGGCAGGTGCCTGTAATCCCAGCTGCTCAGGAGACTGAGGCATGAGAATTGCTTGAACCCAGGAGGCAGAGGTTGCAGTGAGCCAAGATCACGCCACTGCATTCCAGCCTGGGTGACAGAGCAAGACTCTGTCTAATAAAAAAAAAAAGGACTTTTACAAGTTCATCTCTGCTGTTCCTAGATCCATTTATTCTCCCTGGTAATCCCCTCAACAGAATTCCTCTTCTCTCCACTTCCATAATCTATTTTTCCAGGATGGCAAATAAGTTTCTGAACCCCCGCTGGGGGCGGGGAGCGGGGAGTGGTAATCTCTCTGGGACTCTCCTTGGTTCTCCACATGTACACGTTAAATCCATTTGTATGCCTTTTCTCCATTTAATCTGACTCTTGGGAGTTGATTTATTTGTTTGTTTGTTTGTTTGTTTTGCGAATCTTCAGAGGGCAAAGGGGAAGATTCCCTTGGCTCTTCTACTGCCAAGCTGTGTCTTCTAACTTATTCTTACATGAAGTGCTGGTTCTGAAAGCAGAAGATGAAAAAAGGACAGGTGACAAAAACTGCTTCCAATCCCATGCTTAGTGGAAAAAAGATCCCCCTTGATTTTGCACCCCTCTTTTTGACAAGTTATCAAACAACTGATTGTTCTCTTTCCCCTTACTGCATTTGTTCTGCCTCCCCAACAGCGTACTTCTTAAAAGTAAACACAGAATCTAATTCACTTTTATATCATCAGTAGTATCACATGCCTAACACCTAGAAAGGATTCAACAAATATTTGTTGAATGAGGAAGAAAAATAGTACATCAAAGCAGAGGGAGAGTGATAATGCCAGCTTTGGCCTGAAACTCAGCTTCTGCCCTTAGGGCACTCATCAACCCAAGCAGAGAAATCTCAGGGCCCTGGGGCTTTGGAATTCTCTAATGGAGCCACAGATGCTGGGCGAACTGACTTCCCACATGAAATCTGGATTTTAGAACCTGTTTTCCTAGACACCTCAGTCCCTGTTTGGGTGCAGCTCTTGCCTCTGCCTTTTCCTTTTTAGAGTTTTCTTGACACTGTGTGCTCTGATTTCTGGCTCACTTTGCTTTCCTACTGTTGTTCTGATAGCTTATCTCTGATTCAGCCCCACCCAGAAAAGAGAGGTCGCCTCAGGCAATCTATGTAGGATGCTAATAGGTGCATTGCCAGCATGGAGGACCACTTTCTCTCTGTCTCTCCATTCCTGCCCTGGCCATTAATTATAATACATTCGATTTACTTGGGTTTGGTCTTCGTCCCTCGTGCTTTTGCATCATCATGATAGGCTCATCGATGATTTTTGAAAAGAGCATTAACATCACAGATCTCAGAATGGGTAACATTTGATCATTCTCAGTAACTATTTCCTGAGAAGATGCTCTGAATTATTTTTCTTTACCCATTTTTTCCCACGAAATGTGGCTGTATATTTTTGCCTCAAGTATAGCTCAAAACAAGACCAAGAATCACAGTATCCTAACAGTGGAGGCGTCTTACAGATCAACCAGTGCAGAACCTCTCACTTTACAGATGAGGGTCTGGTCTAGAGAGGTTAACTCACTGGCCCAAGGTCTCACAGCTGGTCTGCAGCAGCGCACATGTATTAAAACAGTTTAATACAGTCTGCATCCTTAGTCATTCCCCAGGGCCAAAATGAATGTGGACACCCAAAGAGGAAACTTTGACCTGAAACTCTGACCTTGGGTCTCTGCCTATCAACAGCTGAGTGGTATCAGAACTCTTAATCTTACCCCATCATGCGATCAATCATCTGGAAATCTTGATAGAAAACCCATAGCCACAGGAGTGAGAGGTCAGTGGCAGAAAGTTGATGACTTCTGGGTTTTTTTGTTTTGTTTTTTGTTTTTTTTAATGTGTGTATGTGGTTTGTTTGTTTTAACATCTCATTCTGGCAGGTTTTTAGGGTTGATAATAGAAGGCATGAAAAAAACAAAACAAAACAAACAAACAAAAAAACCACTCTGGAGTGATGCCTAGAAACCATTAACCTCTATTTTTTCTTAATGTCCCAGCCTTCACTGCTATTGCCATGGGCTACTAACAACTGAGAAGCAGTAGTGGGTCTAAGAACAAGCAGAAATAGTGAAATTTTCAGGATCACAACCTAGGCTGATTCCCATTAATGGATTGAGCCCTCTGTGGGCATTTCTGAGGTCAGCTGCAATTACAAATGCTGCAACTTTTGCAAGTAGATGGAAGCCTTCCCTTTTGTCTTCCAGACTCCAGAGTGACTTTAAACAATTAGAAGAAATGGACAATTCCTATGAAGGAAATCAGCCTCTTTAAGATTACTCAGTTACTCAACTTTAGCTGCAAACTCACTGTTGAAATGGGAAGTAAAATTGGTTCCAGTTTGGAAAAAAGTCTTTCTGTTTCACAATTGATATGATACTTGTGTGAGTGTAACTGATTTTCTTACCTGTCCTTTCAAATACTATTTGTTGTTTTAATTTAATTTAATGTAACTTAATTTAAGAGAGCTAAGTAATTAAACATGAGGCCAAAGTACATAAGAAAGTGGCAGTCTTTTATTGCAAATATGCACACACTCGGGCGAAGTTCTCTGGTCCTCAGGTTTGGGGGGCCAGGGAAGTCACGCCGGCGCTCTCGGGTGATGTTCTCCGGTCCACAAATGCCGGGGCCGAAGAAGTCACCCCGGCTCTGGCCGGCGGCGGACTTTTATGCCTGGGAGCTGGAAGGGGAGGAGTTCGGGGCGTTTGTGTAGGAGTAGCTTCTTGAATTTCGGTGTCCCCGGCTTGACGTCATTCTGCGCATGCTCAGTTGATTTGGTTCTTTCCCCCGGCATGGGAAAATCTGTGATGAAGAACCCGGAAACAACAGGGACTGCTCCATCTTGTTCACCTTCCTCCATCTTGTCCCTTTTCCTTCACCCAAACAGTCCAGCCTCTTATTGATTATAAGAATTTAGGGCGCCGTGGTCTGTCTGGCTGCTTCCTGCTGTTAAGGGGCGTAGTTAGGGTCTGAGGTTGGCAGCTGGGTGTAGGGATGCAGGAGCATTTGGTTGAAGGTGACTCGGGTGATCTCTTGGACCTTGGCTCGGAGAAATTTTATTAGAATGGGAGCAAGACATAACATAAGGCAGAGGATTAGTATGGGAATTAGGAATGGAAGCATCTGCTGTACTACAGGCAGTAGCCATACTGGTGGTCCGGGGGTTAAGGGGGCGTTAAATTGTTGAAGCTAGGGAAACCCCGATAATTAAGGGAAGAAAAACAGCCCGCTTTTGGATGTTATTGCTGGAGCTGAGCTGGGAAGCTAGTTCAGACAATTCTCCTCCTTCGCTATATAGGGTTAAGCTAGGCACTAAAGATACCAGAACGCAAAGGGACTGGGTGATGGAGGTATGGTTAAGAGTTTTAGATAGAGTTTGATTACACCAAAAGTAGCCTCCAACAGGGGCCGTCTGGGTCCTGCTGGGAGCTTATGTGCAATTACACCATGAAGAGTTTGGCGTAGAGTAGCAAAAAGGAATCTCTGTCTCACTCTGTCTCTCTTCATCTCTGTCTCTGTTCATCTCTGTATCTCTTCGTCTATCTCTCTCTGTCTTCATCTGTCTCTCCTCATCTCTGTCTCTCTCTATCTCTGTCTCTCTCCATCTCTGTCTCTCCCCATCTCTGTCTTTGTCTCTCTCCACCTCTCTCTCTCTCTCTGTCTCTCTCCATCTCTGTCTCTCCTCATCTCTGTCTCTCTCTATCTGTCTCTCTCCATCTGTCTCTCCCCATCTCTGTCTTTGTCTCTTTCCACCTCTCTCTCTCTCTCTCTGTCTCTCTCCATCTCTCTTTCCCCATCTCTGTCTTTCTCCATCTCTATCTCTTCATCTCTGTCTCTGTCTGTATCTCTTTGTCTCCATCTCCATCTCCGTCTCTGTCTCTCCACCTCCTGCTCACCAAGGCTGCTCCCCTCACCAACTCCCCTACCTCCTGGCTTCTCCCTATCTCTGACTCAACAGGGACTGAGTGCCGCAGAGGCCCTTGGGGAGGTCTGGGCTTTCTACTGCCTTCTGGTTATAGCCTCTCCTTCCCTGTATCTGTCCTTCATCCTGGCCTAATGAGTCCACATTTTATTTAGGGAGAGGGCAGAGTGACAACCCTGGGTGGGGGGGGGGGGGGGGACAATCTGCAGTGCCCTGCATGACTGAGTGTATCTGGTTGTCTGTAGACCAGGTTTAGAATCTCCATACAAAGTTAGGATTAGTAGGAGTAACTAGGGGAATTAGAGTGAACCATAATAATGATGACAAAGGTGTAGAGGTAAGTTCAACATTGCCGAAATCACAAAGGGCACCCTGCCAAGCTAGGTCTTCTATGAGAGTAAAAAGTTGGGAAACCTACTGGTTGGGGGATGGGTCGGGAAGGAGGGTGTCTATGGGGTTTATGAGGGAAAAGTCAGTTAAGTTAAGATGAAGAATGGTGAGGAAGCGGGAAAATTTGAGGAGGGTGTTGATCCTTGAGTAGAACCTGGCCACCTGGAGATAAGGGAAGGGGAATAGATGTTTTGAGTTAGGTTAAGATGTTTCATCCCAAGAGGGGGGTGGGACAAGAGGGCATGATGAGGAAAGAGTGGGCAAAACATGCATAGTCCAGGCAGTAACTTAGCATTGGGGTCTGGCGAGGGTTAGACGGTTTACCGTCTACCCCAACTACTGAGATAGTGGATGGCTGGTTAGGACCTCCATAGGTTGGCGAAACAGAATATAATTGTAAAACAGAATAGGTAGCCTCCGTATTGACGAGAAAAGAAATTGGCTTACCTGCTACCTGTAGAGTTACCCTAGGCTCAGTGAGGGTGACAGGGGTCTCCGAATGTGGGCACCGTCAGTCGTCGTGCAGGTGTAGGAGCTGGAAGGAGCCTTCCGACCCTTGAGGAGAGGCACCACGTTGAGGCGCAATGCCTGCCCTGCTGGCGGGGCAATCAGACTTCCAGTGTCCTTCCTGTTGGCAGGTTGGGCACGGCGTGGTAGGCAGGCGAGGATTTGGACACCTTTTTTCCCAATGCCCAGTTGTGCCACACTTAAAGCATGGGCCAGACGGAGTGGCCGGCTTGGCCTGGGGACACTGGTTTGCCCAGTGTCCTGGGTCTCCGCATTTATAGCAGGAGCCCCTGGGAGACTTGCCCTGTGTCTTCCCTGCCGGCAGAGTGGGCAACGCTGGTTGGAGGGCAGCCACTAGAGCTTGCGCCTGAAGCACAGTCCTTCTTTTCTCCTTGTCTAGCTCTGCGGCCTCAGCTGCTGCTTCTCTGGAGTTAAAAACTTTAAAGGCCAATTTTCCTGTATGGGAGTCTGAGGCCCATCTTCAACCTTTTTTTGCTTTTTTCGAATATCTGAGGCTGACTGGGAAATAAAATAGGAGGCTAGGACAGCTGCTCCGGCTGGGGAGGTGGGGTCTAGCCGAGTAAATTGGGCTAGTGCCTCTGTAAGGCGATTTAGGAAGGAAGCCGGGTTCTCATCTGGGTGCTGGATGATTTCCTTTAGTTTATCAAAATTGACCACTTTGTTAGAGGCTGCCTGCATACCGGCCAAGAGACATTGAACCATAATGTCTCTCCTATGGTGGCCGGGCTGCTGCGGTTGGTAATCCCAATCTGGTTCTATGGACGGGACAGCCATCTTTCCTAACAGGACGGTGGCGTCGGTTAAATGCCATTGATCTGCATGTTGCCTGGCGGCTGCGAGAATGCACTCTCTTTCCTCTGGGTTAAGAGTGGAAGTAAGAATGACATGTAAGTCATGCCAGGTAAGGTTATATGCTCTGGCCTAGGTATCGAAACTCTTTGGAATATTAGGTGGGGTTGGCTGAGAAGTCGCCAAGTCGTTCTTCAGTTTTGGAAAGGTCAGCCAAGGAAAAGGGGACGTGGACTCTAACCACGCCTTTGGCTCCAGCAACTTCTCGGGGTAGGGGAGGGGGCAACAAACTAGCAGGGAAGGTTGGAACAGACTGACCAGTAGGGTAGGTTAAGACAGGCTGACTGGTAGAGGGCTGACTAATGGGGGCCGCTACAGCGGTCTTGGAGCGAGTGTGGGCGGAAATGGGAGAGGTAAGAGGAGTGGCTGAGGGAGGAGTGTCGGGAGGGGCGGTAGGAAGTCCATAGGGAGGGGGGTTGGAAAGTTGGGAGGGAGGTCGCCTGCCGTCGGCCCCATCTGAAATGGAGGTGGAGTCCTCCTCAGTTGCTGAGGTGGGGGCCAAGGGCAGAGTTTAGGGGTTTAGGCTAACAAGAGCTGGGCCATTTAACACCAGGCGCACAGGTCTGGGCGAGAGCGCAAGTCCTAAAAGCCTTGGACATAGATAATTTCTGACCACTTTCTGAGCCTCTGGCAGAAATTAGAGAGATCTAATTAAAATGTTACGGTCTAAAGTGCCTTCAGGCGGCCGTTGAGACTGGTTGTCAGTCTCAACGTTGAGACTGGCCACGCCACAGTGGAGAGTAAAATCAGTCGCTTTCGTTTAAGATCTTGCTCTAATTGTAAAGTTTTGAGATTAGTTAGAAGACACCCTAAAGGGGTGTCTCTAGGTATTTTGGATTGGGGATTTCCCATTGCCTTTCTCTCGCCTATAGGCGGAAACCGAACTCTACCTGGCTACAAAGCGTCCTTTGGAGCCACTAGAGACCGGGAGGCTCCTGGAGCCGGAATGGAGATTACCTCCAGGCGGACGTCTCCATCCTGGACGGGTCTGACACAGACTGGAATAGAGTTCCTTTGGGCAGACGTCTCTACCTTTGGGAACTCTCCTGTGGGTCACCTGGTGACCAAAAAAACCTTGGGCCTGCGCAGGACTTCTGGCCAAGGAGTATGAGAGGGAGGCAATAGATACTCACCCCTAGGAGACTTGGAGGTGTGGAAAGCGATGTCTAGGTCCTGGTCTGTCCGCGGCGTGGAAGGAGGAGGCTCCTCGGACCTTAGGGGGCCCTGAGAAGGGGTCTCCTCCCGGGTTTTTGGCATGCCACAGTGGAGAGGAAAATTAGCCGCTTTCGTTTTAAATATTGAGTTAGATGTAAGGCTTCCAAGTTTTGGAGGAGACACTCTAAAGGGGTGTTTGTAGGGATTTTCGATTGTGAGGTTTCCATTGTTTAACCACCAGAAATGGAAACCGACCTCACGCAGTGGCAAAGCGTCCTTTGCCACTGCTGGGGACCGGGGGCTCCTGGAGCCACTAACGGAGAATTGAGGAACTTCAAGACGGACGTCTCTGGGTTGAAGGCCTCACTGTGCCACAGGGTGGCTACGTCCTTGGGCATACGTAGGACTCTAGGCCAAGGACACGGAAACGGACGGAGGTGGTTAACAAAGGGGAGTACTCACCGAAGAAGAAATTCTCAGAGCGGCACCAGTGGAAAGCTGGAACACTTGTTTGGTGTTCGTGGCTGGTTGGGTTGGGAGCCGGTTCGCTGTGGAGGAGGTTCATTAGACCCTTAGGGGATGTTGAGGAAGGGTCTCCTCCTGGGTCGGGTTTCTGCACCAACTGTTTTAATTTAATTTAATGTAACTGAATTTAAGAGAGCTAAGTAATTAAACATGAGGCCAAAGTACATAAGAAAGTGGCAGTCTTTTATTGCAAATATGCACACACTCGGGTGAAGTTCTCTGGTCCTCAGGTGTGGGGGGGCCAGGGAAGTCACGCCGGCGCTCTCCGGTGATGTTCTCTGGTCCACAAATGCCGGGGCCGAAGAAGTCACCCCGGCTCTGGCGGGCGGCGGACTTTTATGCCTGGGAGCTGGAAGGGGAGGAGTTCGGGGCGTTTGTGTAGGAGTGGCTTCTTGAATTTCGGTGTCCCCGGCTTGACGTCATTCTGCGCATGCTCAGTTGATTTGGTTCTTTTCCCGGGCGCGGGAAAATCTGTGATGAAGAACCCGGAAACAACAGGGACTGCTCCATCTTGTTCACCTTCCTCCATCTTGTCCCTTTTCCTTCACCCAAACATTTGTATTTGGAGGAATCGTCACATGCCATACAGGAATTAATCAACATGAATGATCTGATGCCAGACTTGGTTCTGCAGGTCTGTGTTGTCAACGAAGAGTGAAATTCTGTAAAATATTTGAAGACATCTATTCTGAGCCAAATATGAGTGACCATGGTCCATGACACAGCCCTCAAGAGGTCCTGAGAACATGTGCCCAAGGTGGTTGAGGCACAGCTTGGTTTTATACATTTTATCTATTTTACGTTATTTTATTTTATATTTTATTTTTTGAGACAGTCTTACTCTGTTGCCCAGGCTAGAGTGCAGTGGCATAATCTTGGCTCACTGCAGTCTCCACTTCCCAAGTTCAAGTGATTCTCCTGCCTCAGCCTCCCAAGTACCTGCCTACAGGCACAGGCCACCATGCCCAGCTAATTTTTTACATTTTTAGTAGAGACAGGGTTTCACCATGTTAGCCAGGCTGACCTTGAGCTCTTGACCTCATGTTCCACCCTCCTCGGCCTCCCAAAGCGCTGGGATTACAGGCATGAGCTACCATACCTGGCAGGTTTTATACATTTTAGAGAGGTATGAGACATCAATCAAATACATTTAAGAAATACATGGGTGTGGTCCAGAAAGGTGGGACAGCTCAAAGCAGGGTGGGGGTAGGGGTTCCAGGCTATAGGTGAATTTAAATATTTTGTGGTTGACAATTTGTTGAGTTTGTCTAAAGACCTGAGATTGATAGAAATGGAATGTTCATGTTAAGATAAAAGATTGTGGATACCAAAGTTCTTTTGAAGTCTTACAATGGATGCCCTTAGAGACAATAGATAATATAAGTTTTCTATTCAGATCTTAGTTAATCTCTTTAGGATTGGAAGGGTCTGGAAGAAAAAGATCGAGCTATGTTAATAGAGATTCTTTACAGATGCAAAATTTCCCCCACAAAGAACAGCTTTGGAGACCCATTTCAAAATATGGCAAAGAAACATGCTTTGGGATAAAATATTTTGATTTTCTTCCTTGTCTTGTAATGTTATGCCAGAGTCAGGTTGGAAAGGAAATCACAATAAATAGGTTAAATAAAACTCATCTGACGAAAATTTATGACTTGTAGGGCATGACTCCCCACACCCCTTAGATAGGAATTTGGGCAAGACAAAAAAAAAAAAAAAAAATCAGAGTTTAGTCCTCAGTGTGGCTGGGTGAGTTCTGTCTCCTCCATGTCCTCTCTCTGGGTGCCTGTCCCTTCCTGAACTTGTCACTCTCTGCAGAAGAAACAGCATCCCCAGATGCAGACAAGAGATTTCTCTGCAAATTGGATCCCCATAGTTGGGTTTCTCTGCTGAACTCTGACCAGTCTTTCACTATTTGAAGAGAATTAGGCTTGGCCTATTGGATCTAAACATCCCCAGTGTGGAACATACTTTGGAAGTGACAGAAACACAGAGTGAAATAGAGTCTAACCTATTCCAGGATCAGTTCCTGAAAACAAATTCAACCTAAAAGACTTTATTGAGAAAAACGAGACATGGCTCTGATCCTGGATCAGTTTATGTTTTAGTGAGGGTGAAAATTTTAACAAAGTGGAGGAGATTAGGATGGAAGTTTGGATTCCTAATGGGACTTTAAGTGGAAAACTCAGAGGCCTCATGTAGTAGTGCTTTACAAATGTTAATATACTTAGAAACCACCTGGGTTCTTGTTAAAATGCAGATTCTAATTCAGGAAGTCTGGAGCAGGACCTGAGATGCTACAAGGTATGGCTGCCACAGCCAGTAGCCTTGGAATGGCTACAAGGTGTTGCCACTGCCAACAGGCCACACTTAGACCAGCAACCTTACATAGCAGCGTAGTGAACAGCACAGACTTTGGAATCACACACACCTGGGTCCAAATCCCAGCTTTCTCCCTTACTAACCGTGTGGCTTTGGACAAGTTCCTTAACCTCTCTGGGCTTTCACTTCTCACCCAAATCCTCACCTCAGCTGCACATGAGAATAATTGCAATGACATCACTGAGTTTACTCTAATAAAGCCTGATTGTCCCCAGTCCTTGCACATAGCCAGAGCTCTCTAAATGTTAGCTACCACCATCATTCTTATACCCATTTGCTGTGGAAAAAGTGGCAGGCTTGATATCAGAAAAGCTCTGCCCATCTTCCTGTTCCATGTTCCTGTCCCTGTACCCTTGACTTCATGCCTTTTCTTGGAGAGGCATGAAGACTGTCTCAGGTGACAGTGTAGCATCCATCCATTTAGCTTCTCCTAGCTTGGAGGTGCTGGCCACAGTACTTGATGAGAGCTCAACTGCATTTTCTGAGTCCCCAAGGGCAATGTCCTTCCACATAAGCAAGCTCTCATTTCCTTCTCATCATGTGGACCTCAGCTTCGATGTTAATTCTTCCTGGAGGACTTTCTTGTCCACTCAGCTGACATAGCCACTCACACCTCCCCATGTCCTTCTTAATTTTCTTCACAGAACGTGCCACTCCCTGGAATTATCTCTGCAATGCATGACCCAATTCTGACATTAACTGCCCTGAGTTAGCACGGCCTTCACAAGTTAAGAGTACAGTCCCCAACAAGACAGCCTTCTCTTCACACACCAGCTGCAAGCTTGGGGGGTTCTTAAGCCACTCATATTTCTGACCAACTGACTACAAATTTGGGGGTTCCTACTATTCTTTCAGGGTCAATAATTTACTAGAATAACTCACAGAACTTACAGAACTCAGGAAAGTACTTATAATCAGAGTTTTGTTATAAAGGATACAAATCAAGTCTAGACAAATGAAGAGATGCACAGGGTGAGGTCTGCGGAAGCCTCAGAGACAGAGCTTGCATGTCCTCTTCCTGTGAAGTCAGAATTGTAAGAGTTAAAGAAAGTGGAAAGAAACACAAAAGGTGGCTCAACAGTCAAAGGCAGGTTTATTTTGGAGAATAAACATGAGAGGGGCTTCTTGCCTATTTCAATCAAGAGCACTCTCTCTTACAGACTAAGAGTATTTAAGGGCTTTAGGGTGAGAGAGCTTATTACAGGCTTGGAATGTTTCTGTGTGGAAGAGAAGTTTATTGCAGGGTTGAAATGTCTCTGGTTGGAGGGGAGGTTTTCTTGGGACTGACATCTCTCCAGCCTCTCTGGCCAGAGGGGAGATTAACTTGGGGCTGGCATGTCTCTGGTGGGGGAGGGGTTTAGAGTTGGAATGTTTCTGGTCAGAGATATCATTTGTGGTTTATGGTCATGCTGACCTTAGCCTGATGCCCTTTGGACTTAGGCGATTTTTTTATCAAGGGGAACTTTAAAATGGCTGTGCTGGTACAAGATGGTGATGTTCCTGCTCTGTCAAGAATTCCCCACTCTCCTGGTACACCAGTGTGCATCACCAACCAGTGATGCTCACCCAGGCTTTGGGTGTTCAGAGATGTATTGGGATCTCATTCTGTAATCAAGATTGATGAAATCATTGGCCACATGATTAAACACAATGTTTAGCACCCTTTTCCCCTCCTTCCTAGAGATCAGGCTGATATCAGGAAGCTCAAATCCTCAACCCTCTATCAGGTGGCTGGTCTTCCTGGCACACCCAGCCCCCTTCCTGAAACCACCTAGGGGCCCACCATGAGTCACCTTATTGGCATGGACCCAGGCATGGTCCCAGGGGCTCACTATGAATAACAAACACTCCTATCACTTAAGAAAGTCCTAGGGTTTGGAAGCTTGGTCCCAGGAACCTGGGACAAAGACCAAATTAATGACCTGTTATGAGTCAATCTCTTTTATCTATTTATTTGCATTATTGTCACCATCATCCCTTACAGTAGACAGGAATCTCAGGCAGAAGTCTGTATCACAGTGCCAAGGACAATGCCTGCCACATTGAGGCACTCAGATATATGTTCATTAAATTAATATGAATGGTTAAATAACCACAAAAGATGATTTAAATAAGCATTTCCAAGTAACAATGGAGGCAGTGCCATGAGGCACTTCATGATAAATTACAGAAAACTTGCACAGACAATAATTGTTATAAAGGTCCAAGAGAAGCATTATCACTTGATTTATATGCACAACTATTTTTAACCTGAACAAGGTTTTGCACATTTATTCATCTTAACTGAATGAAAACTTTTATTCCTTTGTACCTTGAAAATCCCTTGAATCTGATGATTATCTTCAAATTAAGGATTAAAAAACTCTTTTGCTAAATTTTTTTACATTCTCTGGCAATTCTAAATTAAGATGCACATGAAGTATTAAATTTATAGAACTCATTGTTTAATCTAAATTAGATTAACCCTCTTGGCCCTTCAGAGATCCAAGTAGACTCTTCCATACTTTTGTTTATCCATGTCTCAAGGTTATTACTGACAAAATTACAATTAGTCAGTACTTCATATCCATTGTTAGGGTGCAAAGCTGTGAGCTATAAACTACCTCACTCTGGCATAATTAAAACCGTGTTCCAGTTCACCTATTTTATGATACCTACTTGGCTTTTCATAAAGCTTCTTTTCACACTCCTAACTACATACAGGCCTGGGAAACTTGGGAACTTTATTGAAGAAAACTTTAAACATAAGCTCCTTCTTGAAGTTTGCTGACAGTTCTGTTACAGCAGTCTTACTATTATCAGGATAAAAACAAATTGTACTAAAGTACTGTAAAAACGTAAGATTTGTATTACTACCTCTTTTTTTTTTTTTTTTTTTTTTTTTTTTTTTTTGAGACAGAGTCTAGCTCTGTCACCCAGACTGGAGTGCAGTGGCATGATCTCGGCTCAGTGCAACCTCCGCCTCCTGGGCTAAAGCAATTCTCCTGCCTCAGCCTCCCGAGTAGCTGGGATAACAGGGGCACATGCCACCATGCCCAGTTAATTTTTGTATTTTTAGTATAGGTGAAGTTTCACCATGTTGGCCAGGCTGATCTCAAACTCCCGACCTTAAGTGATCTGCCCACCTTGGCCTGCCAAAATGCTGGGATTACAGGTGTGAGTCACCATTCCTAGCCTGTATTTCTATCTCTAAAATAAATCCTAGTTTGGAAGTCACCAGGTATGTGTACATAGGAAATAGTGCATCTGAATTGGCATTTACCTACTGGTATGACAAATTGCTCTTTGGAATAGATGCCTAGTCCCCAGTTAAGAAAAGGGGATTCCTGTGTCCCATCCATAGTTTATCATTGAGTAAGTCCAAAGGCCAGTTGTGCTAAAGTAAATGAATGTCTTCAAACTAACCTATAAGGGGTGGTGGGAATATTAGTTGCTAGACCAACACTTAATCAAGAATCTCTCTCAGTCTCTAAGGGTGAATAGAGCAACTAGACTTGGAGAGGATTGCTTAATCTTTTTATGAAAAAGTCATGTGCCAATTAAGAATCTAGCCATGCCTCCTTCAGGGTTTTCTTGACTTACTCAAGCTTTAAACAATGAAGTGGCTCAATAATCTATTCTGTAATCCCTATGTGTAATTATTAAGTATTCCTTAATTCAATTTTAGTAGATTACCCTAATCAATTTATTTTCTGGTATTTAAACCTTTAGAATTTAATTATATTATACTGAATAGGATGCAAATTAGGACTTGAGCTTAAAAGATGGCCTTTTATTTCACAGAAAAGAAATTTATATGTCTCGAGTATTTTGCTGTGGTATTCTCATTGACATAGCTGAGATAATAATGTAACCAGTTCATGAATTCAGGATTGCTATGAGAGAACCCCATTACTGGGTGCTTGGTTTGCCCTTTTGGTTTAGCCAAAGATACTAAATTTGCTCTGACTTCCTCAGTATTCTCCATTTTTAAAAAGGCAAAAACCGCCGGGCGCGGTGGCTCAAGCCTGTAATCCCAGCACTTTGGGAGGCCGAGACGGGCGGATCACGAGGTCAGGAGATCGAGACCATCCTGGCTAACACGGTGAAACCCCATCTCTACTAAAAAATACAAAAAACTAGCCGGGCGAGGTGGCGGGCGCCTGTAGTCCCAGCTACTCGGGAGGCTGAGGCAGGAGAATGGCGTAAACCTGGGAGGTGGGGCTTGCGGTGAGCTGAGATCCGGCCACTGTACTCCAGCCTGGGCGACACAGCGAGACTCCGTCTCAAAAAAAAAAAAAAAAAAAAGGCAAAAACCAACACTTTGTATTAAATAACCTAAACCTTGGCATTGAACTTGTAAAAAGAGAAAATGACCTGAACATTAGAGCCAAGAAGATACTCTGTTGTATTTTACTTTGTTACTTAGGTATCTTTATTTATTCTTTATTTATATATTTCAAAAAGACATAGCCTTTCTCTTAATCCTTCAACTCACATATGGAAAAATTCATTTGTTATTATTTAATTACAATAGACAGATAGATGCTCCAAAATTAAGTCTGAGTATTTTATTTGCCTGCAGAACTGACAGTTTGCTTGGCTTATGCTGATAATCCCAAAAAGAAGTCGCTTCTGTCTTGAACATCCATAGGAAATAAAACTGTAGTTCAGGGTAATATCTATAAGAAAGCCAACTTTACACCTTCACTTAGGTGTTGAGAAAGAGAATCAGCTATTGAATCACCCTGAACTTTAGATGGCCGTATCACATCTGAAACCAGTCATTTCGTGGTGGGCAGTATTAAACCCGACTTTGTCTTACAACTTTACAAATTAGTGAGTTATGTTGTTATGATAAGAGATCCCAACAAAAGTATCTCAGTTTGGAACGTCAGTTTTCAGGATGTTGTATATCTGAGAACGCTTCTCCACTGCTCCTCTAACTCCTCTAGCCTACCTGACTTTAATAGCCAGGTCTCCTTCCTACCTGTTTACTTCCCCCTTCACAAGAAGCACCTATTAAGGAATCAAGAAAAAAAATGGGTGACACTTATTTTCAGAATAAAGTAATATAGTCTCTACCATTTCTGCTTTCACACAGATTTGCCCTTCCTTCTGGCACAATTACACATACACACACACACACACACACATAAACACACGCAGATATACTTACGTAAGCACATATGCAGGTATGCTTAGAATTTAGCATTAGGTTGGGTGCAGTGGTTCACACTTATAATTCCAGCACTTTGGGAGGCCGAGGTGGGAAGATTGCTTGAGCCCCAGGAGTTTGAGACCAGCCTGGGCAACATAGGAAGACCCTGTATTTACAAAAAAATAAAAATAATTAACCAGGTTTGGTGGCACATGCTTATGGCCCAACTACTTGGGAGGCTGAGGCAGAAGGATCACTGGAGCCCAGGAATTTAAGACTGCAGTGAGCTATGATTGTGCCACTGCACTACAGCTTGAGTGACAGAGTAAGACCAGCCTCAAAAAAAAAAAAAAAAAAAAAAAGAACTTAGCATTTGTCATTACTGCTGCTGTAGTCACCTCAATCCTGAACCTACTTTAACCCAAGGTAATATGGTTTGGCTCTGTGTTTCCACCCATATTTCATCTTGTAGTTTCCATAATTCCCACGTGTTGTAGGAGGGACCCAGTGGGAGATGATTGAATCACGGGGACAGGTCTTCCAGCACCGTTCTCATGATGGTGAATGGCTGTCAGAAGATCTGATGGTTTTAAAAATGGGAGTTTCTCTGCAGAAGCTCTCTTTTTGCCTGCTGCTATCCACATAAGATGTGACTTGCTCCTCCTTGCCTTCCACTATGATTGTGAGGCCTCCCCAGCCATGTGGAACTGTAAGTCCAATAAAACTCTTTCTTTTGTGAATGCCCAGTCTTGGATATGTCTTTATGAGCCACATGAAAATGGACTAATACACAAGGGAACCACAACTCAGGGCTAAAAACATCTGGAGACCAATGTAGTTGGAAGGTATAGAGAGGAAGCCAAAGAGAAATGAGAGGTCAGACCTCTTCTGTCATTGACTCCCTGGCAGCAGCTATGGAAGTGGGGTACCCTGTGGTCAACTCTAAGAAAGCTCTGTGACCCCACAGGCATGGGTCCACCCAGGCAGAAAACATCACTTTCCTCATTTAAAAGTCAAGACATTATATTAATTATGAACTAATCCTTAGTTCAGAAGAGGTCTGCACATGTGCAGTGAGAGAATTCAATCATAAATTTGAATTCCTTGCTTTTTGAGCAGTCTTTGCAGAATCATTTCTTGCCACATCAGCCATTAAGATGACATGGTTCTCATCTCTGCAACTGGCTCTCACTGCAGACAAAATAGACCACTAAGAAGCCAGAACTTTACTTTCTTCTGCTAGTTTGTTGCTTATCATTCTAGAGAAGTGCTCCCCAAAAGAGTTTTCTGTAATGATGGAAATGTTCTATAACCTGACCCATGCCTGGGTCCCCAATATCACCTCCAGATTCCATGACCCACTAGGAGGTCTCTCAGCACTGAGCATGGACAGTAGCCCCCCTTAGCTACAGTTTCACTTTCTACGCTTTCAGTTACTCAAGGTCAACTGTGGTCTGAAAATATTACATGGAACATTCCAGAAAGAAACAATTAATTGCATGCCATTCTGAGTAGCGCGATCAAAACTCCTGCCATCTTGCTTCACTTTGTCCAGTATGTAAATCGTCCCTTTGTCTAGAGAATCCATGCTGTCAAGGCTACCCACCCGCCCATTAGTTCTCAGATGGGCTGTGGTGGCATCACAGTGCTTATGTTTAAGTCACCTTTATTTTACTTAATGATGGCCCCAAAGTGCAAGAGTAGTGATACTGGCAATTCAGATACACTAAAGAGGAACCATAAAGTGCTTCCTGAAGTGAAAAGGTAAAAGTTCTCGACTTAATAAGAAAGAAAACCAAAATTGCTGAGGTTGCTAAGATGTATAGTAAGAACAAATCTTCTATCTATGAAATTGTGAAGAAGGAAAAAGAAATTCACGCATCGTGCATATAGAGTTTGGTACCATCTTCAGTTTCAGGTATCCACTGGCAGCCTTGGAACTCATTCCTCTCAGATAAAGGGGAACTGCTGTAGTTGTACTTACGGGTATGATTATAGCAAAAGGATACAAAGCAAAGTCAGCAAAGGGAAAAGTGCGTGAGATGAAGTCCAGGGGAAACCAAACACAAGCTTCCAAGAGTCCCTCCCAGTGGAGTCCACAGAACACACTTAATTCCCCCAGCTATCAGTTGTGGTAGCATGTGTGAAATGCTGTCTACAAGGGAGGCTCACTAGAGACTCAGCACCCAAGGTTTTTTTGGGCACTGGTCACAAAGGCACCCCCTACCAGGCATGCACCCCAAATCCAGACTCCTAGAAGAAAGGCAGTTGTTCAGCACAAAACACATTGTTTGTACCAACAGTTCAGCATGGTGGGGCATTCTTATCAATCAGTTAACCCTCCTGAAATCTAACTTGGTGGGCCAGCCACAGGAAGCGCTTCTGTAGCATAAGGATGCTGCCTCTCTCCTTCCTCTGCTTCCCAAACCCTTCACCACACTCTCTTCCCTCTCCCTTCTATAGAAGTATTATCCCACATCCAGATCTTTAATCTCACACCACCCTGTATCACACTCCTGACACCATCACACTTCACTTCATGCCTGACTTTGTCCCACCTCGAATAATCCCTCTCCAAATTCTTAGAGAAGGAGAAGAAACAAGATTGTGCTCTTTTCCCTTGAACTGATCCTTTGCACCTCATGGTCTGCAGTTTCTGCTGCATCCATTCCCTGGGTAGCACCAGCTACATAATTTGCAAAGCCCAGTGAAAATGAAAATGCAGGACCCTTTGTATTGTGAATTTTAAAAGAGAGACAATAAACCAGGTGCCAGGCCCTTCTGAGGCTGTGAGGGTCACACACCCATGTTTCTATATGCTAGAAACATATAGATGTGGATCTGCAAACTTGGTTTCTCTAATAGGTTGGAACCTCAAGAAACATTTATGTGATGAAAATCAAACTATATATGGCAAAAATATTTAACACAGGGGCTTCTTATATGTATCATATAAGAATCATATTATTGAGTTTTCCCTAAATTTCATTACAAAAATTACCCGGGGTTCTTATCAACATGCAGATTCCCAGACAGCTCCCCTAGAGATTTTGATTTGGATTCTGCAGAGTGGAGCCCAGTAACCTGTTTTTAAGAAGTTTTCTAGAATATTTTTCTGACAGGGAAAATGTAGAAACTTAGGCTCAGAACAACATTTGGGGGCAGACGGGCCTATGCGCAAATTCTCCATTTATCAGCAGTGTGACATTGGGAAAGTTATTTAATTTCACTAAGCTTCAATTTCCTCATCTGTAAAATAGAAATAATTGTGCTAGTACAAAAGGTTGCTATGGGAATAAAATGAGACAAATGTATGTAAAGAACTTAGAACAGTGACTGCTGCAGTAAGCTGTCAGTAATCATAGTTATAAATATTATGAAAAAGAGTAGAACTCAATGAAAACCCTCAGTTTTGTAATACTAGATGAATTAAGCTTAAATGCAAATTGCTAAAGGCAGCCATTATTATTTCTGTCAAATTAAACTCATTCAGAAATAATAAATTACAATCCAAAGTGAACAAAAGGCTCAGTCAGTCATCAATGGTAAACATTTTGAGCCCTGCTATGGTCTGTTTGTATCTTTCCAAAATTTATATGTTGAAACCTAATCACCCATGTGACAGTATCAGGAGGTGGCCTCTGGGAGGCAATTAGGTCATGAGGCCTATCCCATTAATGGGATTAGTACCCTTGTGAAAGACACCCCAGAGAGTTTGTTGGCCCTTTCTGCCATGACAGACTTCAGCTGGCAGGCACCATCTGTAAGCCAAAAAGTAGACCTTCATCAGATATCAAATCTGCCTTCATCTTGGACTTCCCAGCCTCCAGGACTGTAAGACATAAATTTCTATTTTTCATAAGCTACCACGTTTATGATATTTTGTTATAGGCAGCCCAGATACACTAAGACAAGCACCTGTGTTGACGGTGTTGTGATGCCTTCATTCTTATCTTCTTAGTTTAAAAGAATTTAAACAGCTGGGCACAGTGGCTCAGGCCTGTAATCCCAGCACTTCCGGAGGTCGAGGAGGGTAGATCACCTGAGGTCAGGAGTTCAAGACCAGCCTGACCAACATGGAGAAACTCCGTCTCTACTAAAAACAAAAATACTAAATTAGCTGGGCGTGGTGGTGCATGCCTGTAATCCCAGCTGCTTGGGAGGCTGAGGCAGAAGAATTGCTTGAACCGGGAGGCGGAGGTTGTGGTAAGCCAAGATCGCGCCATTGCACTCCAGCCTGGACAACAAGAGCAACACTTCATCTCAAAAAAAAAAAAAAGAAAAGAAAATAATTTCAACAAGAGTCGCACAGTGAAGGGGGTGTAGCATAATTTACTGCGAAAGACAAAGAATATTTTGAAAGTTAGGTGCAGAATAGACAGGATGCTCTGAGAGAGAGCGGAGTCAGGGTGGGCTGCCGGTGAGGATGAGACAGAAGTGACTGGCGCTAGGGAGACTCCTCTTATGGGAGTGTTACCTGATTATTCCTAAGGAGGTGGAAAGAGGTGTTACCAGTAAGCACGTTCTGGGTGGTTCTCTAGGTGCACATGCGCAGTAGCAGCACATGCTTGTTCATACCTCGCATGTCTCATTAACATCTTAAATCTCCACCTAGGGGTGTGTTTTATACTATTATAATGAACAAAGTCTGAGGACAGGTGAAATCAAAGTGTGCATGCTCTCTACAGGGGATGTCCCTAATGAAGACAGCTTTGCTTGAACGAGCTTAATTATCAAGCGAGTGCTGGAGCTTATTGTATTGACTGTGTGATGGTCACCATGGTTGCTGCGCATCCTGAGAACATGGTCACTTCTTTTTTTTTTTTTTTTTTTTTTTTTTTTTTTTGAGGTGGAGTCTCACCCTGCCACCCATACTGGAGTGCAGTGGCACAAACTCAGCTCCCTGCGACCTCCGCCTCCCAGGTTCAAGTGATTCTCCTGCCTCAGCCTCCCTAGTAGCTGGGATTACAGGTACCTGCCACCACGTCCGGCTACTTTTTTGTATTTTTAGTAGAGATGGGGTTTCACCATGTTGGCCAGGCTGGTCTCGATCACCTGACCTGGTGAACCGCCCACCTTGGCCTCCCAAAGTGCTGGGATTACAGGCAAGAGCCACCGCGCCCGGCCCACAGTCACTTCTTTGACTACCTATCCTGCCTCATTGACAGCAGGCTGCAGATACAGAGGCATGACCAATGCTTTTTGCAATCCAGGAATTGATAATGTAGTTCAGGATAAGTTAGAGAGGTGAGAGGATGCATCTCTTTAAAAGGAAACATATAAAGGTTAAAGGGCAGAGCAAAGCGAATGAGTAAAGACCACTTTCCATGGAGACTGGTAGAGTGGGTAGAAGGCGTGAGCTGGAGAATATTAGACAATGATTAGCCAAACGTAAAGAAGCAAAACTTTCCTGTAGAAAAATATGCAAACAATACACAGTAAGCTTTCAGTAAATACTTGAATGAGAAAATGAGACCTGAGTTGGAACCAGGAAAACCGACAAATGCTAATAATCCCAGAGCTGAAGATAGTCTGTAGACAGTGGGGAGTTTGTTAGCCAGAAATAGGAGGGGTGAATGGGTAATCTTTAATTAAAATTAAATCTTTAATCTTTAATTAAAATATTAAACTCTTCACTTGTGCTTAGTTGCAGAGATCTATGCCTATGTAGTTTATCTTCCTCCAATATGTATTTTAAACAAATAAAAGAAACATTGCTAATAAAATGATGTAATTCAATGAAGGGCTCGCAGTAGGTTCCACATCCGACAGCGGTATACTGAAAATACACAGTTAAAACTTATTGTTATATTCTCATAATAGAAGTCTTTTTTTTTTTTTTTTTTTTTTTTTTTGACACAGAGTCTTACTCTCTCACCCAGGCTAGAATGCAGTGGTGCGGTCTTGGCTCACTGCAGCCTCTGCCTCCCGGGTTCCAGCGATTCTCCTGCCTCAGCTTCCTGAGTAGCTGGAATGACAGGCACGCACCACCACGCCCAGCTCATTTTTGTATTTTTAGGAGAGATGGGGTTTCATCATGTTGGCCAGATGGTCTCCTGACCTCAGGTGATCCGCCCACCTCAGCCTCCCAAAGTGCTAGGATCACAGGCATGAGCCACCATGCCCAGCCAATAGAAATCTTTTTTAAGAAGACTTTTCAAAGCTATTCATTTTAGATAAACCTTTCTTAACTGTGTAAGAATGCTTGGGAAAAAGGTAGTATTTTATTATTTTTAATACATCTGTAAAATTGTTGATGACTGCTAGCTTTCCTGTTTTGCTTCATTTACAAATGAGTGAACAGTGATTGTTGTGGGTTGAATCACATTCCCCAAAGGAGATGTTGAAGTTCTAACCCCTAATGCCTGTGAATATGATCATGTTGGAAATAGGGTCTTTATAGATATAATCAAAATGAGGTCATACTGAATTGGGGTGGGTCCTAACCCTATATGACTGGTGTCCTTGTAAGAAGAGAAAGCGCGCGCACACACACACACACATACACACATGGGGAGAACACTATGGAAAAATGGAGGTAGAAGTTGTAGTTTTGCAGCTGCCCTGACTTAAGCCAAGGAACATGAAGGATTGCCGGCTACTTCCAGAGGCTGGGAGAGAGGCGCGGAATAGTCTCCCTCAGAATCTGCAGAGGAAATGAGCCCTGCCAACTTGGACGGTGGATTTCTACTCCCAGTACTGTGGGAGAATACCTTTCTGTTGATTTGAGCCACCCAGTTTTTGGTACTTTGTTAAAGTAGCCTGAGGAGCCTAATACAGTGACTTCCTAATCAAAGAATGTGGAGGCGCAATTCAAGTGGTCTTTTCAACTCCAAGAGGATTGGGCTGTGTTTGTTATGTGAAGGACCATTAGCAGTTCTTGAAAGGATAAAGGGAAGGTACTTCAGTCTGATGTGGAGTCAGTGAGGACGCCCACCGCTCCCCTGCAGAGCAGTGTCTTGAGAGGGGAAGGGTTCTCCTCTCTGTAGGGGAAACAAGCTCCTTTCGTGCAGCTCCTCTGTGTGATGGGCATGGCTACCTGTGCCTGCCCTCCAGAGGGAAGGAAGCCTTTGTGTTTAGGACCCTGGGATGATGTTGACAGCTATGACCACATAATAATTGTATGATAATGATTGCAGATAACATCTGTTGCGTATCTACCATGTGTCAGGTCTAGTTAAGCACTTCACAAATTAATTCATTTAATCTTCACAAGTATATAGTCTATGAAGGTCATATTATTGCCCTTATTTTACAGATGGGAAAACCATGATAGAGATTCAGTAATTTGCTCCAAGTGACACAGTGAATGGCAGAGCTGAAATCTAACCCAGGCAAATTGGCTCCAAAGCCCGTAATTTCAGCCTTTACAGTTTAGCAAGGCTGCACCAGACCCCAACAAAAACTAGTTCTTTTGTATAACAAGAGAAAGAGTCCCTGGCTGAATTCTAGCAGACTAGATTCCTCAGTGCCATTACGGGCTGAGGACTTACAAACCTGAGGAAAAGATAACGGCTGGTTTGGTTTTCTAAGTCTGCCTTAGCAAATTACCACACAGTTGGTGGCTTAAACTAGAGCGATTTCTCTCAACAGTTCTGGAGCCAGAAGTTCAAAATCAAGCATCAGCAGGGCCACATCCCTCTGAAGGCTCTGGGGGAGGATCCCCTCCTTGACTTTTCAAGATTCTGGGGGCTCATGGCAGCCCTTGACTTATGGCAGCAAAACTCCCAACTCTTCCTCTGTCTCCACAAGGATTTCGCTATGTGTTCGAGTGTCCTTTCTGTCTCATTTCAGGAAACTCATTGGATTTAGGACCCACTCTCATTTAGTATGATCTCATGTGATCCTTAGCTTAATTACCTCTGCAAATACCCTGTTTCCAAATTACGTCACACTCTGAGGTTCTGGGTGGACATGAATTTGGGGATGGGGGATGATATTCAACCTGCTACAGTGGCCGAGAAACATCTACACAGTTCAAAAGAGAGCAGAACCTACTGGAAAGCTTCTCAGCTCTTGGAGCCCTACAACTGTGTCTCTTGGGCCCTAGCCTTCAGCCTGGCTCTCAGCACAGCTCTTTGCAGAAAACATGGCTCTACATTGCGTCAAACAGATTTGGTGGGAGTGACTTACTTGGCAGAGTTCTCAGCAGCCCGCCTGGAAGATCCCATCACATTGTTGTTATTGCTGATAGCACTTTCATTGTTACTCAATTTTTTTTCTAGTATCTTGTGAACAATGTGTTTTGAAGTATAAGAGGACTTGGTAGTTAATGTCACAAAAGCTATCATTAGAGTTGTCAATCACAGAATGACATTACGTAAAAGAATTAGGACTCTTCTTGCTCAAGATGCTTTATACGTGAACATAAATTGAGAGTTATGTATGTTTCGATAGTAGAAAGGCTATACGTTAATGTGCATCTTAATGAGGATTATTTTCTTCTTTTGATAACCAGTGTGTCTATGAAGCCATCTAGCTAGGTCCTGGTGAGAAAAATGTTTTAAATAAAGTATTTTTATTTGAGCATATAAAAGACTTACAAAAATATTTCTGTAAAATTTTCTGGTCTTTTTTTTTCAGGTTGGCACTTTTTAATGGTTTAGCTGTTAAGTAAGCTTCATCTATTAACTTGTATTCAGAAATAAGCTTAATTATTCATCAATTCATGCTCACCTTATATTTTATGGTTTTCCAAATGGATGATCTCTTCTATGTCCGTACATTTTTTTATTAACATAAGTCATTTTATGCCTATAAAGCTTATTCCTGAAAAAATTATTTTGCTACTAAAAAAGATCATTAAGTTCACAAATTTTCTCTCCATGGCTTGATGCTATCTTTCTGCACTATAATTAGCTGCATGTATAGTTAATTATTATGAGAAAAGCAGAACATCTCCCAATTTCTACAAGATACTTAGAGTTTGATGGTTTAGCTATGTTTTCTCCTTCAGTCCTCCCATCCACCCTCCAGCCACGTGTATTCTCATGGTAGGAAGATGATAAGCATACGCTTTTTCAAAATGACAGCAAAATGTTCATCAGGGACTTCATAAAGCTTTGATAGACTGCATATATATTTAGAACAAGCATTTCAATGGCTCTTTACCTTTTCTTAAGTTAAGAATTTCCTTATCTATGACCTTCATTGCTAGAAAAAAAAATGCACACTTTTATATAAACACAATATTTTTCATATGATTTTAGAGAGATTTGAAACCCTCTGAAGGCTAGCTATATGTAGTCCCCAACCTAAGCTCATTCACTGGTGGGCAAGTGCTTTGGGGATCAGGAGTGGATCTGATTCATCTCTGTATCTGCAACAGGGCCTAGCATGATGACTTAGATATGGAGGGAGCTCAAGTAATACTGTTACCAGTACACCTGTTATTTAATTTTAAAACTTAGGAATGGCTAATGTGTATGTATATAAAAATTTAGGTTCATAAATTTGTTCACAGTTGAACACAAAAAGGCCATTTGTGTTCAGATATGTGACCTGGGGAAGAAACATGAAATGGGTATTTTGATCAGCGCAGGGAGCAGTCAGTGGGCCTACCAAGAAGGCAATTAGAAAAGCCTTGTGCTGACAGTACAGGTTCTATGATATGGAAAGAACTAGTGAAGAAGATGCACATGCTTAGTAGCTTCTAGGAAGAGTTCTCAAGGAACATCAACCTCTATTTCCCAAGGAAGCGGTGGGTCCTAGATTGGAGGAATTCAGGATAAAACACACAGTCCTGCTAACCATTTCTTATCCCAGTCACCTGAATGGATGAGATCAGAATTACTAGGGAAAGACTTTGCAGTGGGATAGGTGTGCATCCAAGGTACTTCTCCCAGCCCCTAATACTTCCTATCTGTTTGCTAATGCGTAAAATCTCTCTAACCTAAAATCTCCCTAACCTAACCTTTCATTTTAACATTAGAGGAAAAATAAATTTGCTAAATATTGACTGAAATTTATTCACCCTAAATTTAATCAGAAAAGTACAAGAGCAAGCATACTTCCTCTCTGATTCCATGAATGAGAAGTATTGAGGAGCCAAGGTTGGAGGAGGGGTTACCACTGAGAATTGGAGAGGGCACCAGAGGTCAAGACTGGGGAAAAAGACAAATTGAAAAGACATTCTGTCTTTCCCTAGGATTCTTTCAATTGTCAATCCTATTAGATAAGTATATGTAGAAACCTGATATAAAACAAATTGTTTTGTGTGGCTAGCCACTGTCTTTCAAAAAACTTCATAATTTGTTAAATTTAGATAATGATTCCTCCTCTTGTTTGATTAGTTTTCTTAGAAAGAAATTTCATTCTTAGGGGCTTCACTAATTAAGATAAATAGACAATTAGCCTCCTGGCAGCAGAAGCTCCTTCTTCTTTATCTCTGTATTCCCAATGCCTAGGCCAGTGCCTAGCATAAATATGGTGCTTAATCAAGATTATAATATGCATGTTTCTTGAATGAAGATAACAAAAATATCTATTACAACTCTAAGTGATTTATTAATTGATTTGAGAAAGGATTTATGTTAACTTATAAAAGTTCATTCAGTAAGAGGTTATGTCAAATACTTAAATCATTGCAAGAATAACTTGGAAGTAAAGCAAATGAAATGAAGTTATATAGCTAATAAATCAATTTTTCTTACTTGTAATAAGTATACAAGATCTTTCTGCATGTAGTGTGTATGCTATCAGTTTAAATAAACCATGATAAAGAAAATATTCCAATGTCTCAAATTCTTTCAGAATTATACCAACCCTAGAACATAATTTCTAGTATGTGATTAAGCCTTCTATTTTTTTGAAAAGTATTTCTCAATTGACTGCTTTACATAAATTATATAAGTGTAAATTTGAATTATTACTACATAAATTCTTCTTAGACTTATGACAGAATTAAAATAGCCTTTTAAGTCTTAAAAATATTAATAAGAAAAGCTCAATTGTGTGAATACAGCTAATAAGATATTCATTCTGGCAGGCATTGTGCAAAGTTTTCGATGAATATGAATATCTTTACGAAATATGAGAAGCTTTGTTAATTTAGATACAAGTTCCTTAGTTTCTTATATTAATTATTTTTTCTCATTTTTTCATGTGGAACCTTTTCCAACAAGTTCTCATAAGACAACAAATGACCCAGTGGAGTACCTATTTAAAGCATTACAAACAAACAAAGCTTCTTTCTTCAGCCCTGTTCTTTAATATGTGATGAAAATGCTTCATCTTTCATTACAGAAATGTTTTATGTTCTAACCTCTTAACCTCATTATTATAGTTTGGTTAGATTTTTAAATAGAACTCGAGTTTTTCTCAGTGTTTCAGACAGAAAGAAAGATGGAGTACCTGACAACCTGTTCCAGGAAAGAATGTCCAATAATCGAGCATCTATCTCCTCTTCCTTAGTTAATCTTCAGTTAGCTTATGAGGCAAGCACGGGGGAGTTGCAAAGTAAATCAAGGTGCTGAATTCTACTCTCATCCTGATCCTAAATGGACTGAGTTTTGCTCTTTTTTATGTACTATCCCCATATTCACAGTTACAGACTCTGTAGGTCACTTGCTGTCTTCGTCATATTGAAATGCTATAACAAAATACCATAGACTGGGTGGCTTATAAACAACTGAAATTTGTATCTCCCAGGTCTGGCGACCAGACGCCTGAGCCCAGGCTGGCAACATGGTCAGGTTCTGGTGAGGGCACTCTTCTGGGTGGACTGCATAGCAATCTGCCAGCTTCTCCTTATATCCTTACATGTGGGAAGAACCAGAGAGCTCTCTAGAGCCCCTTTTTTTAAGGGCATTAATCCCACTCATGAGGGCTCCATCCTAAAGACCTAATAACCCCCCAAAGGCCCCTCTCCTCATGCCATTACATTGGTGATTAGGGTTTCAGCATAGAAATTTGGGGGGGACACAGACATTCAGTTCATAGCAGTGGAAGATAAGGGGTGCCGTGCAGACGTCATGGGCTCTATGTGTCACATAACGTGGCATCTCATAAAGGGCAAACAATCGCCACTGTAATCTCTTCCCAAAGCCCTGCTGCGGGGTCTGCTCACCGGCGCTGCATCTAGTCAAGGAAGGGGAGGTGGAGAAGGGCACTGGAATGCTGATTGGCACCAAGAGGAATGTGCAGATGTCATAAACCGGAAAATTGGGGCTAAAGGTGAAACAGCATCATACAAATGTCTTCCCTCCAAAAGCTCAATCTTATTTTAGAAATATATGATCCATGAGGACTTTATCATAAATTGGCCTGAAACAGCCAGTCAGCTGCTGAGGGTCCTCATTTTCCAATGAGTGCGTGTTTTGCTGCTTCAGTGGTCCAGCACGATTTGGAAGTATTATTGCTTAGTTACTGAAGAGGACTTTGTTTTGATTCAGTTGCCAGTATTCTCTAAGATGGTTTAACTTGAGCCATGGTACTTAGGTGTAATCCTTTAAGGCTTCTTTTCCTGGGATTCACAGTCCCTGCTTTCAATAGAGTCTCAGGAGAGTCCATGACCCTTCCAGACAGCACTGATTTCAAGTCTGTATCACTTTATAAAATCCTACACATAGTCGTGATCTTAGAAAAATAATGGACACAATATAGAACACAAAAAGATGAACCCATCACTAACAAATCTCCATATATCCATTGTATCTAAGTCATATTCTATGAGCCCAAAGGCTAATAAAAAAAACAGGATCAGACCCAGGCACAGGGGCAACAGTGCCAACTTCTGAAAGCAGGGATATTGGTGTAGCAAAATAGAGAATATGAAAGAAAAAACAAAACTCTGTGAGAAATAGCCTAGTAGCCTATACTTTATGCCAATAAGCTGTATAGTAACTTTTTTTTTCTTTTTTTGAGACAGAGAGTCTTGCTCTATTGCCCTGGCTGGAGTGCAGTGGTGCAATCTCGGTTCACTGCAACCTCCGCCTCCCAGGTTCAAGCGATTCTCCTGCCTCAGCCTCCCAAGTAGTTGAGATTACAAGCATGTGCCACCACGCCCAGCTAATTTTTGTATTTTTAGTAGAGAAGGGATTTCACCATGTTGGCCAGACTGGTCTTGAACTCCTGACCTCAAGTGATCTGCCCGCCTTGGCCTCCCAAAGTGCTGGGATTATAGGTGTGAGCCACTGCGCCCAGCCATAATAGTAACTTTTATATCCCAGACAAAAAAAGAACTGAGTTAGGCTTACAGACTTGATTCAGAGGGGCTCATGATAATAATTTTCATTTTTTTTCTTTAGTTTGTTTGTTTTAACATGTGCTCAGAGGAAAAAGAAAAATAATTTATGGAAGAAATCTTTAACTCGTGTTCTGTTGTTTCATGAAAGTGGGCAATTCAAATAATTTCACTCAATTTTCAAGTAAGATATTCACAGTAATTTGTACATTCAAGTTGAGGCTAAGCTTCATTGCGCTTCATAGGAATATATAGAACATTCTAGCAAATCTTTCTTAAACTGTTACATCTTTGACTTACATGTTTATGGAGACTCATCTGTGCCTCTGATTGGCCCTATATAAATACAAGGGTCATTTCAGAGAGTAGTTCTTAACTTACTTGGAAAAGCCTAAGAGCCAAACAATTCAGCGGTTCTTGCCGCATTGATGGCACCAGCCATAGGCAGCACATGTGCTTTATGCATTTCACGATTGCATCTCTTTGTCTTATGAGTTTATTGATGGAAAATTGTGCCTTGTCTTTTATCAAGTAAACATATTTCAAAAGACTAAATGCTATCAACAAAACAGAGCAAGCTCAGAAAACATAGGACTTCGTTGTACTTGGGGGATTACTTCAATTGCCTTAATAGTCTACCAGAGTAGAAATATTACGTGCTTTAAAGTGCAGATAAATAACTTGTGCTGCTTATGTGGGAAGTAAGCTGTTCTCCACTGTAAGCAGTCTTTTATGTTGACAATATAGAAATAATCTGTCTTATTATAAGCTACACTGCATCTAAAGCCCCGACACCACAGATTTATGCGTACTTCTGGCTGAAAATAATATTGAAATGTGAAAATGAAATCTTTCACCAAATCTCTGGGAACATAGGTTTGAGGCTGGCTTTGGAATCACTAAAAGTTCATTTATTCCCCAACGTAGACTAAGTACCATAAGGACTGACTAGGGTACTTGATTGAGCTTGTGCTCTATGGTTTGTTACATTAGTGGTAGGAATGTGCCAATAGTGATTATACTGCTCTAAGTATTTTGTTTTAGGGTATGATTCTAGCTTCCCTTGTATCATCACTCAAAACTCCAAATGAAGTGTGTAAGAGTGTTTTTCAACACTGGGTTTACTTGCATTCCATTCTCATTAAATACACAATACTGTAAAATGTCTGGGTCTTACGCAAGGAACTTGAACTCCTATATGGCTACTGGCCTAAAAAGGTATCTGTGAGAGGCAGAATAATGTCACCCACCAAAGATGTCCACGTCCTAATCTTCAGAACCTGTGAATATGTGACCTTACCTGGCAAAGGGGATTTAGCACATATGACTAAATTAAGGATCTATAAATGCAGAGATTTTCCTGCAATTCACTGTGTAAGTAGAATCTAATCACATGGATCCTTAAAAATAGAAGGAGGAGGCCGGGCGCGGTGGCTCATGCCTGTAATCTCAGCACGTTGGGAGGCCAAGGTGGGTGGATCACGAGGTCAGGAGTTCAAGACTAACCTGGCCAAGATGGTGAAACCCCATCTCTACTAAAAATACAAAAAAAATTAGCTGGGCATGGTGGCAGGCATCTGTAATCCCAGCTACTTGGGAGGCTGAGGCAGAGAATTGCTTGAACCTGGGAGGCAGAGGTTGTAGTGAGCAGAGATCACACCACTACACTCCAGCCTGGGTTACAGAGCGAGACTCCATCTAAAAAAAGAAAAAAATAATGGAAGGAGGAGGCCGAAGAAGAGGGTCAGGAAATGTGATACGAAGATTCAATCCACTCTTGCTGGCTTTCAAGATGGAGCAAGGAGGCACCAGTCAAAGAATGCAGGTGGTCCCTAGAAGCTGCAAAGACAAAGAAAGGGGTATTCCCCTGGAGCCTACAGAGGAACACAGCCCCGCTGAAACCTTGAGGCCCATAAGGCCCATGTCAGACTTCTGACCTACAGAACAGATGGTAAATGTATTTTGTTTTAAGCCACTAAGTTTGTGGTAATTTGTTACAGCAACAAGAGGAAAGGAATATGAAGTCCTAAAATGTGTTTTACTAGATCCATAAGAAAAAGACCATGCTAAAGTGTTTTCTGGAATAGTGGTAACTTGCCACTGTTAGAGCATAAATTGTCTGAGAATTTTTTTTTTTTTTTAGACGGAGTCTCGCTCTGTGGCGTGGCTGGATCTCAGCTCACTGCAAGCTCCGCCTTCTGGGTTCCCGCCATTCTCCTGCCTCAGCCTCCCGAGTAGCTGGGACTACAGGCGCCCGCCACCTCGCCCGGCTAGTTTTTTGTATTTTTTAGTAGAGACGGGGTTTCACCGTGTCAGCCAGGATGGTCTCGATCTCCTGACCTTGTGATCCGCCCGTCTCGGCCTCCCAAAGTGCTGGGATTACAGGCTTGAGCCACTGCGCCCGGCCTTTTTTTTTTTTTGAACAGAGTCTCGCTCTGTCGCCCAGACTGGAGGACAATGGCACGATCTCAGCTCATTGCAACCTCCGCCTCCCTGGTTCAAGCAATTCTCCTGCCTCAGCCTCCTGAGTAGCTGGGATTACAGTAGCTGGTGCACGCCACCACGCCCGGCTAATTTTTGTATTTTTAGTAGAGATGGGGTTTCACCGTGTTGGCCAGGCTGGTCTCCAAATCCTGACCTCGTGATCCGTCCACCTCGGCCTCCCAAAGTGCTGGGATTACAGGCATGAGCCACCAAACCCGGCCTGTCTGAGAAGTTTTAAAGCTGGAAAGGCATGTTTTGTCTGAGATTCTTTTTTAACTTTCTTGTGCCCCAACAACAAGATACTAAAATCTTTCTACTGCCCTCAGTGGGCATCCCTTCATGGAAGACCGAAAAGTCTGATGTGCTTTGAGAGTGCTTCTAAGTTCCACCAGAGTTAGCTCCTGAAATCACGTACCAGCCTGTAAACTGGATAGAAGGAGTTAGGTGACCATGTGCAGTTTTATGTCCTCAATCTTAGCAACTTATAATCAAAGACACAGTGAACTTTCTAGAAGCTCAAATTTTTCTTTAACAACCACCTAAGTCAAGGGGCTAGCCGTATTTTCCAGAGTTCCTATTTATTGCTTACATTTTCTAGGAAAAACGTTATTTTTTGGCATGCTTTATTCTTTCTCTTCTAATAAAATATATTAGACTTACAAAAAGGCATAAAGTAATGAAATAATTTTCTAATAGCTGCCCACACCAGATAAAATACTTAAAACATTACAAACACAATTGAACTCTCTCTGTATCTGTCCTTAATCATGTTCTTTTCTTCTATATGCTCCAAAGGAAATACAGTACTGTATTAGTCATTTATCATTCACTTATATATTTTTATTGTATTTATTACATAAGTGTATGTATACATATACACGTGTACACATATAGATAAGACATATACATACACAGCCTTTGCTGTACATGGTAATGGGACATAAAAATAGATGTGCAAGCTGAAATGATTCAAAGCAATATGAATAATGGCAAAAATTACAACTGTTTCATGATCTTTAAATGTTTTTGTCAAAATACTAAAAACTTTTACTGTCAATAAGGACTGTATAAAAAAGAAAAAATGAGTAAAACTCTTTAGTACCTATTCTACTGTATTTTAAAACCTTTGAAGCATTGAGATTAACGCGTTTTATTTCTTTGATTAAAAACCTATCAAGAGTAATTAAAACTGTGCTTCCCTTCCTCTTCTCATTCTACAACTTGCAATATGGATCAAGACATTTTTTCTGTTGCCATACTTCTTTCCATGTTTAATTCAGCTTCCAAGATTTTATCCTTTCCACTTTCAATGTCATGAAAGATCATTGAGAGTTCTTTTAATGCGAAGTGTTATGCCGGTGTTACTGCCTCTGAGACAGCTTCATCCTTTTTTGGGATGGCTTAAATAAGGATACATCCTCATTTATGTAGCTCAGTTCATTTAACCTGAGTTCCTCTGGCTACAAATCTGGAGTCTCTGAAACAGTGACACAGTCAGCTATTGCTTCTATAACTCCATTTATATTCATTTCACATTCCTCTTTCAGCGTCATCACCCTTTGTTTCTTGATGCACCTTTATCTTAGTTGGCCAATTCCCCCTTCTCGTGTCCAGTTTTGTAAAATGTTACATGGGCTTATCACTGGGAAACAAGGAGGCAACATAACCACATGCTTTGCTGTCTGTGTGTGGAAAGAATAACATTATGTGGAGTAACCAAGCCTTAATAGATTTTGAAAGAAGTGACATGGTTGGTCACTGATCATGATGCTCATCTGCTATTTCTGTATAGATGCTGCTGAATGCATGACGAGATTATGTCCCAATAAATCCATAGAAAACACATAGTTGAAAATATATCGTAAGTTGAAAATTCATTTAATACATCTAACCTACCAAACATGATAGCTTAGCCTAGCCTACCTTAAACATGCTAAGAACACTTACAGTAGCCTAGCGTTGGACAAAATCATCTAACACAAAGCCTATCTTGTAATAAAGTATTGAATATCTCATGTGATTTATAGAATACTGCACTGAAAGTGAAAAACAAATTGGTTGTATAGGTACTCAAAGTTCAGTGTCTACTGAATGCATATGGTTTTTGCACCATCATAAAGTACAACAATTTTAAGGCAAACTGTCATAAGTCAGGGTTCATCTGTAGTGTTTTTGGACAGAAGAGCTAGTAACAAAACTTGAACACTATACATATGCATAATTAAATTTGTATATTACGCAATTACTCAAACCTAGTATAGCACAGTAACTAAAATTTGAACCATGTTAGGAGACTGGTATATTTACTTATACTATGGTAACTGACATTTATGCATATTAAAGTGTGTGTAAAGCAAGGACTGCTTCTTTGTGTATGTGTGTATGGGTGTGCTCTGTATGCGTTTTGCATATTTTCAAACTTTAAATAAATGCCATCATATAATACTTATCCTTTTATGAACTTGCTATTTACATTCAAAAAATGTTTCTGAGTTATCTCACTATGTATGCAGTCACCATTTATTTCTCTTTCTATTTTATGATATTCCATTCACATTACTATACTACAAGTTATTTATATCTTCTTTTTTGAAAATATATATTGCTTTCAGTTTTTTATTTTTGCAAATATGACTCCTCTGAGAATTCATTTACTGCTTCCATGTAGTTATGTGCAAGAATTTCTCTAAAGTAACTATATGTAGGTGTGGAATTATTCAGTTTCAAACCTTATTAGATATTTCCAAATTGTTTTCCCAATTTACACTTTCAAGTAAGTTTTAATTTTATTTTGACTCAACTTGCTCCATAACAGTTAGTATTGGCAAATTCAATTTTACCAATCTGATCACCTAACTGAATGAGGCTAAACTAATTTAATCTGGGGTTTCTTGATTAAGGGTGAGATTGAGCATATTTTCAAGTTTCCTCAAATATGAGTTATCTGTATCTTTTGATAATTATATTATATACTATTTACATAAACCAAATATTAATGTTTATAATTTGTATATACTGCAGCTGTCATCTCCTAATCTTTATACTGTCTTTTTATTTGAATTATGACATATTTTGATGTGTAGAAGTTTTTAATTTGAATATAATAGAATATAGTAGAATTCATCCATTTTCCTTTTTGGTTTATGTTCTGTGTCTTGTGTTGTAAAAATATTATCTTTTGTGCTTCATGCCATAATGTCTCTTTTCTTTTAAAAGTTTTAACTTTTTCCTATGTTTAGGTCATTAAAATACATGGAACTCAATTTTTTTTAATGGTATAATATAAGGATTCCGTTTCTTATTTTTGACATATGCACAGCCAAATTTTCCATCATCAAACACGGGAAAAATTCTTTCTCCACTGACCTGTAAAGCCACCTCTGTCATACATCAAGGTTTTTTTTTTTATTAGACTTTATTTTTTAGAGTCAATTTAGGTTCACAGCAAAACGGAATAGAAAGTACAGAGATTTCACATTCACCCTCTGCCCCCACATATGCACAGTCTCCCCTACTGTCAACATCCATCAAGTTTTTATACATACAAGGGTCTCTTTTGGGCTCTATATTTTTTTCCTGTGGTCATATTGTCAATGCTGCACAAATCTCATACTATGCTAGTGATACATCTTCACAATAGAACTTGGTTTCTGATAGAGTTAGTCTATCTATAGTGTTGATTTTTAATAAAGTTCTTAAAATTTCTAACTAAAATTCATGCAAATTTTGCTACTGCAAATAGTATCTTTTAATAAATTACTTTTTCTAATGATTGCTGATAGATAGAAATATAATTTTTGATAATGTGAGATATAATTCACATACATGTACTTCACCCATTTACAATGTACAAATCAATAGCTTCCATTTTTTGAAAAAAATATATATAATCATATAGTATGAATTCTTTGTGTCTGGCCTCTTTCAGCCAACATTATGTTTCTGATATTCATACAAGTTTTTGTGTGTAGTTATGTCCATTTATTTTTATCACTGTAAAGTATCCCATCATACAAATACATCAGTATTCATGTATCCTGTTTTCACTTTGGGATATTACTGATTATACTTCTTTATTCTGGAATTTCCTTTTGGTACATTTTAAATCTGCCCACTTTCTAGAGAGTATTTTATTATTTTCTCATGGTTTTCATTTCTTTTTGTCTGTCTTACAAGTGTCTTGAGTATATTTGTTTTGTATCTTTTTTATAATTATTACATTACCTTGAGGGTTTAGAGGTTTTTTTCCTCACACTTTTTCACAGTGGCTTATTTCCTCATCTGTTTTGCTATTTTTGTTATCTTTCTGCTTATCCCTTGCACTTTGCAATGTGTGAGATTAATTTCAACTTGGGTTGATGTTGCTCTGTCTCAAGAGGATTTGGATTTGCTCCTACAGGTGCTTTGATACATAATCTAGGTTGGGTTTATGTTCATTTATTGGCTCGTATTTTCTTGGACCCTCAAGTAGTGTATACTCAAACTGTAGACCTCTGCGAGGACAGGCCTGTGGTTATGAACTCTCGGGGGGTAGCTCTTCCTTATCCATTATTCTGGCCAAAACAGACGACAGACATTTCCTATGGCCAGTAGTCAGCTGTGTTTCCTAGAACACCCTATCATTGAAGACGCAGTCTTCAGGGCCCTCAGCCCTGTGCATCCTCTAGATTCCCACTCCAGGGGAGCCCAGGGCATTTTCCTGTCCCTGGAAGGCTGTGCAATTCAATCTTCTTGCTTTCCAGGATAAAGGAATGTCCCCAGTTAAGAGCCAGCTCACCACTCTGATGTTCTTCCCCAATTTTTTTTTTTTTTTTTTTTTTGGTTTTTGCCCTTTTGTTTATTTCTTTTTTTTTATTTTATCTTTTATTTATTTTCGTGCAGAGGGGATGTTGCTTTGTTGCCCAGGCTGGCCTCAAACTTCTGGCCTCGAGTGATCTTCCTCAGTCTCCCAAAGTGTCAGGATTACACTGACATGAGCCACCATATCCAACCCTTCCCCTTCTTTTTCTGCCATTGAGATTTCTCTTACTCTTTTGAGTCCCCAGCTATACCTTAAAAAGACACTTGTTCATTTTTATGCAGCATTTGCGGAAATTATTTTAGAGATTTTCAGAACCCCTAGTCTGTCATAACACCAGAAATCGAAAGTAGAATGGTGCTGGCCAGGGCCTGGGGAGATGGGGAAATGGAACATTGCTGTCCAACCACTGTGAAATTTCAGTTATGCAACAGGCATAAGTTCTTGGGATCTGGTGATCCACATTGTGCCTGCTGGTAACAATACTGTATTGTGCTCTTCAAAATTTGTTAAGAGGGTAGATCTCATGTTAAGTGTTTTTACCACAATAAAAAAAAAATTTTTAAGAGTTGAAGACCGTTTTCTGAATAAAAGCAAAACGAAACCTCATAAGTGAATTCCCAGTTGCCTAGTAAAGTGTGTTACATGCATAATAAAAATGTAAAACTTTCACACTCCTCACTCTCATTTAATTATCAAGAATTAATTCAGTTTTTATTTTTCTTCCATAAATTCCAAGTTTCCTATAGCTAACTTCCAAAGGTAAAAATAATATTACCTTTGACTCTTTTGCCACCACAAATAATACTACACTAATACCCTGGCATGTACTGTGTGGCTATGTAGAGTATATCTATAGGAAACATTGCTGGAGGTGGAGCTGCTGGTTAAGGGTAAGAGAAATTTTAATTTTCTAACTTTCAAATTATACCATTCAGCCTTCCTTTTGTAAACTGCTAGTTTAAATTTGCTTTTCTGTAATTGTATATGAGTGACAATTATTAACCCCAATTAACCCCAGTTAAGTGAACAAACAGTTGATCATCTGGGGGTGTTCACAATGGTGAAAGTTGAGGAAGAGATGTGGTTCAGGAGAAGCTTATTAAATGTACTTTCCTTTTTTTCCACTCCCACGCCAACATGCTGACAAATAGAAACTCATTCTCAAACTGACCTTATTCAAGGTAAGAAGGTATTGTTCCAGTGTGTTGGTTTCAAGGACTTTCTTCCATGCAGAATAAATAGTAGAACTAAAATATCACTAACGCTCTAAGTAAGCAGATTATGTGCTGTCAACGGTGAATGCCCGATATATCCACAACGCAAGAACTGAAGTCGATAGAGGTATTAACTGTCATTTTATTTGAAGGAAGCCAAAAAATCTTGTGCTCACATCATATTCCTTAAAACTCCATTTTTCCAGAATGGCTACCACAGTCCCAGGCATCACACGGAGACAAAGACATAATACCCAGCAGAAGAAAAGAGATTATTATTTTATTATCTCTGTTTGAAGAAGAAAAAATACAACGCTTTCTTAAAAATTTCTAAGTGGACTTCTTCTTGTGTATCATTGGCCAAAATTGAATTACTGAATCATATGCCAACCCTAGGTAAATCAATTGCTGGTGTGAGGAATAGAATTTCCCTTATTGCCTTAGCCTAATCAATTTGTATCCATGAATTATATGCCCTGCAACAAAGGAAAATGTAGGAATTGCTATTGATTACGTACACAAGTGTGTCTGATGCGGACAGCAAATAAGTTTGATGGTACTGTTTGTCATAAAGTTAAGTAACAGCATGAGTAATACGGCCCTCTGTGGAATTTCTTGGTGGCAGTTCTTGAGCAAAATTTAAATTGCTCTGAAATGGAGGACTGTGATCATGGAAACAAAGTAGAGTTAGCTGATATAGTTTGGTACAAGGAAATTAGCCATGGTTGGGTTTTTAAGCCGTAGATATGATAATACTCAGAAGTGTATGTAATAATGCAGGGCTCCCAGATGATTGCAATGCCGGGTTCTCCACACAAATCATTTCATTTTCTCTCAGTTGTGGTTAAAGATATTGGAGTCCTCATTTGGAAGTCACTTACTATAGCATTTACGGGAAAATGAGCTCTGAATTGCAAACATTGAGTTGACAAATGAACCCACTCACCAGCTGGGGACCACCCAGTATTACTTGACTTTAAACTTGATACTTGAACATGATTTTTAAAAAGAAATTGAAGCAAGTAAACATAAAAAAAAATACCACCTCTTTTTGACATGGTCTTGCAGTGGACTTTGTACTGCTTTGAGATGGAATACAGTTTTATTTCCAATAAACAGCAACAGTAACAAAACTTCACACAGACACCTGGAGAAGGGGCATTTGATGAACGCAAGACTATCATTGTTTATGATAGAATTATTTACTAGAATCTGGCAGAGATCCTAAATACCATTTACCATAACTTTGGCCGATTTTCCTAAATCCATACTTCAAACTCTACTGATATAATGGGCTACTTTAGCTAAGAATGATCGCTCTGTTACTCCCCAGATATTACCAAAACAAAGGCGTGGCCACTTCCCACAAATCCACTTGGAGTATGTGTCACCAACTGCCCCTTGTAGATATAAAGAGATCGAAGAATGAACAGTTTTGAAATCCATTAGTGAACCACTGAGAATCCACTCAGCACAGCTTGGAGATCTCAACAGAAGCCAATTATGATTAAAGAAAGAAAAGCTCTGGGTTAAAGGAAAGCAAGCAATCCAGTGGAACCAACTAGAAAACATCAGCCAACTGCAACGCCTTGCTGGAATTAGGGCAGACCACAGTCTAATGCCTGCTCGAGCAATTGAAGGAAGCCCAGCTGAGAGAGAAGGTTTCAGTAAAGAAAATTAGGGTTGGTTTTATTTTTATGTGAAGTTCTTGTGAGAAGGATGTTAAGAGAAAACATTATCTGTTATTATTTATGATTGTTGAGCCCCACAAGCAAGCCCTTGAGTTTTTGCAAGCCCAGGTAGCATGGTTTTTTTTGTTTGTTTGTTTGTTTTTGTTTTTGTTTTTCCTGAGGGTAAACACTTTTATTTGTAACAGCATTGTCCATGGCTGTCAGTGTATCTGATGGAAAATACCTGTCCATAAGCAGGAAGGAAATCCATGATCTTCCCCTTTAATTTGCAGAACATTACATAGTTTGTTGTTGTTGTTGTTGTTGTTGTTGTTGTTTTGTTTGTTTGTTTTTTAAGATACAAATAGCGGCCTATTTCTTTGCTGCTAAAGAGCTTTAATGGAATTTTTAGTGAATCAAATGTGTAAGGGCTGATGTCCTCCAGGCTGAGCTGGCTCTCCTCAGTTCTTCCTAAGGTTCCTTTTATGTCACATTCAACTCAACAAACAGGAAACAGCTCTCACAGTGGGCTCTGCTCCTAAACAGGTCACACAGTGGGCTCTGCTCCTAAATCCAAGGACACAGAGGCACTTCTGTGTCCCCAAATCAGGAAGGTGGGCATTGGTGAGACCCAGTATCACAGAGAATGAGCCTTTTTGCTGCTACTGTTCTGTTCAAGTGATCACAGCCCAGATGTACAGTGTGATTTCGAACCTCCACACTATTTAGCATCCCTTAATTTGTATCCAGTGTGCTAACTGACCTGGAAACATTAGAACTCCATTTCCAAGTTTCCCTTAAAAATCCCCAGGTTGCAACACACACCAACCACTTTCATCCTCAACAGGGCATATTACTCCAGAGACAGATCCTTCTGCATGCATTTTGCCTTAATGCCAGTAAGAAAATTGATTTTTTTTTTTCAGGATTTTTCAATCCAGAAGACAAAGAGATTAGTAAGCAGCTTTTAAAATGAAAGTTTCTAGGTGAGAGATTTCAACACTATTTTTGTAGATCTGGTGGATTAAGATACATATTTTCAGTATTTTAGGAATTCAAATTATAATCCTTTCCAATTCACCAGCTCCCTTTATCCAAAACCATGGAATCAGAGTCTGATGAAAGGGGTCCTTAGCATTTGATTCCAAGCTTTCCCTTACAACTACATTTACGAGAAAGTATTTTGAAGCTGAGAAAACTGACGTGTCTTGTGGTTGATCTGTACAGTTCTATTTCTTTTGGGCTCCAAATGTTAAAGAAAGCACCTGCCCCAGCAGTTTGGGCACCAGTTTTGAATGAAAACACCCAGCGTCTTGCACCTGCCTGCCAATCTCCACATCCTTTGTAGAGGACCTGGGTGGACATGCCCATCCCCTCCTGGGGAAGTCTGCTTACACTGCAAACTCCTGACTTCTGCATGGTGGTGGAGCTGACTGTGATACCTCTGTCCACCTATGCCACCCCAGGTGCCTGACTTGTGTTGGGCTAACTATTCTGTTAGCTTTGATGTGGCCTTCCCACATGTGCCTCCTCCTACTATGGCTGCTGTCACTCTGTCTCCACGCCGATGACACTTGGATGCTCCAGTGACACCAGCTCCTGCACAGTACCACTCTTCAGCAGTGTTCGTCTCAAACTGTGCGTTCGTATCGAACTCTGGCTTATCTGGGGGAAGCCGCTGAAGAGAGGCGGGGTGGAGACACGAAGGAAGACAGCAAAATCACAGGGCTTCTCAAGAGAAACTGCTTGCTTAAAGATAACTTCTTCTGATTACAAAAGTTATACATGCTCATTGTCAAAATGCTGGAAAATACAGAGTTTAAAGAAGGAAGAAGTTACCGTAATCATAACCCAGCTAACGTTCGGTGGATTGGTAGTAGGGAAATTTCTGGTTGTCAAGGATGAAGATATCGTTCCCTAAGCACAGAGGTTTTTTCATGCTCTCAGGTCCTAAGTTATAGCATTTTAATGGGAGATTTCTAAGAAGGAAGGTATTTATGGAATAGCAATTCCTTCCCTTTCTTCAGCAGATTTATCAAATTATTCACCTTTCTCGACTAATAGATGCTATGGATAGAGCATCTTTCTCTCTAAAAAAATCTCAAAAAAAAGCAAGTCTTATTTATTCTGGATTTGAAGAGAAATATTCAGGAAGGATAGTTCCTCAAACCTGATTCATATATTATGCACTGTAATCATGCTAGACACAACACACAAGGTTTCTTGATAGATGGTCAGAATAAATTACACCAACTGCATTAGCTCAGCAGCAGTCCTGCCCGGATCTCAGTGTCTGTGCTTCTCATCTGCGTATGGTTGCTCAGCTTGGTCACTGAGACATGCAAAAGGGAAACGGACATTTTCTCTAAACAACTAAATCCTTTCCAAAATCCATCAAAACGTTTACTAAAATGTAGCTGCTTTTGTGTATCAGATGAACTGTGGTAACAGCAGTTGTGAAATTTAACACAGTTCATCTGATAAAGAAACTACATTTTAGTACACATATCAAAGTGAACCAGATATGAGAGAGAACAAAATTATTTGTGTTTACATGAGACTTGGAATTGTTAAAATTTTTATATCTAGCATATAAAAAGGCTGCTTATGTTAAAAATTGATAGTAACTAAATATATAAGACCAAAAGAATACTAATAATGTGAATTAAAATTAAATCTTAGTTTGGTTTATAAACTATAAAATTGGACTAAAGTCTATTCCGTATACATGTTCTACTTTTAGAATATAAACTAGAACTAGAATCTAAGCAGTAGCCAACTGGTAACTAGTGTCTGACTAGGCTCTAAACCAGTTCAGACTAAAACCACCACAACACTACTCAGAAAAGCATGTTGTCAAGATCTTCCACTATAGAAGTTAACAAGAAACACCCATCCATGTAACAGTAATTTAAAAACTGATAGTGGTTTATTATATTCCAGTGAATGACGTAAATTATAGTCTCCTTAACCCTCTTTCAAATATACATGGTATTTGTGAAAAATGTTGCTTCAGAACAGGTAAAAGAATATGCCTGGCCAAAATGAGTTTGCCTACCCAAAATGGTAATGGCCTAAGCCTTTCTGTTTTTATCTTTGTTGACAGCGAATGACATTTTTAATCTTCTTGTGCAGGTTTTTCTAAAACACAAAAAACGCTTTCTGTTAAAACCCGCCACAAAGGCAGAAAGGGAAAAGCCTTCACAGATGCACACAGATTAGAACTCTCTCAGACCATCTCAGGAACTCTTACTGCTCCCTAGAAACTGTGTTTTTCATCAGAACGGGGAAAATAACATGACTGGTACCTACAATTTCCAACACCAATTTCACATCTCATCTCTGTAGGTATTTATGAATATCTATAAGGGCCCCGAGGCCTAACTGAAACTGCTGCTAACTATTGATTTATTGAGCCGTTCATCCCAGGTAGTTTATGGGGACTGTGTAAATATGGGCTGATGATAGTAATGGTCAAGTTCCCATAATTTCTTAATTTCAGTTTATTTATTTATAATATGTATGGCTGTAAGATCGAATCTGGTGATTATCTGTGCTGGGGGCAGAAACTTCATTTCTAAAGGATGATGGTATATATAAGCATGTTGTTGGTTGAATGTTCAGAAACATATTTCAAAAACCAAATGCTAACAGCTAAGGGGAAAAACTCACACGATGAACCAGAACCGTATGAAACAAGGAATAAAATGGAAAAGGAGAAGGCATGAATGTTTGAGGAATTTAAGTTATGTATGAAACTACAGTGAACATTAAGGGTATGTTGGGAGAAGAAAACTGAAGCATCCTTTTACCCAGTAGCGAAAGTGACCGGGATGAAGGGTCACTCCCGGATACAGGTATCCCGGAGCACCTCCACAGTGACTTCCAGCCCGGACCTTTGTCATGGGAAGGAGTCCCATGCTGTCATGTTTGGCACAAAGAGAGTTTGACTCTCACCACAAAACAGCATCAGACAATGTCACAGGCTGTGCTTCTGTCTAACAAGGTTTTGGGTTTGTTAAGTTCATTTTCCTGAACTGAAACGTCGTGGGAAGAAGTAGGTCATAATATCCATTTCCCTCGAAATTGATCCAGAGCTTCCAGAAATCTGAAGACCAGTGAAGCCAAGGTTTCTTCCAAACATAGAGTTGTGTGAAATCACTATTTAAAACCTTCAGCATTATTTTTGGTGGCAAGTTCTCTTCTCAACTTGGCTCTCCTCCCTGCCTCCCCCACACCCTGGTACATTCGGCCGGAGAGTTTGGCCCTGAACACCTGCTGGATCTCCACCTAGCAATGCATGTGTTGATCTCATCGATGTGAAAATCATTTTACAAAGAATTCCCACTGCATTTTCTTAAGCATGGCATTCACATTCCCCCATAGTGTGGCCCCAAATTCACTCCTGGTCTCCATCTTCTGGATTCCTCAGAGGGGACCTCCCAGCATCAGTCTGGGAATTCTCTCTCTCCTATGGGATCTAGGACCTGGACCACCCACTGTCCTCCCAACAGGCCTGAAACCTTCCCACGTGCAGGTGTGGAATGCTGCTTTCGCTTCTTGCCTCCCAACATCTTACTGATTCTTCAGTGCCTTGTTGTAATCTCCCTCATTTGGAGTTGTTTTGTGTTTGTGTTTTGTTTGGTTTGGTTTTTTGAGACGGTCTAGCTCTGTCACCCAGGCTGTAATGCAGTTGTGAGATCTTGGCTCAATGCAACCTCCACCTCCCAGGTCCAAGAGATTCTCATGTCTCAGGCTCCTGAGTAGCTGGGCTTACAGGTGCCTGCCACCACACCTGGCTAATTTTTATATTTTTACTAGAGACAGTGTTTCACTCTGTGGCCCAGGCTGGTCTTGAACTCCTGGCCTGAAGTGATCCACCTGCCTTGCCCTCCCAGAGTGCTGGGATTACAGGTTTGAGCCACCACACCCATCCTCAGGGTATTTTTTTTTTTTTTTTTTTTTGAAATGGAGTTTCACTCTTGTCATCCAGGCTGGAGTGTAATGGCACAATCTCTGCTTACTGCAATCTCTGCCTCCTGGATTCAAGCGATTCTCCTGCCTCAGTCTCCCAAGTAGCTGGGATTACAGGTGCCTGCCACCACGCCCAGCTAATTTCTGTATTTTTAGTAGAGACAGGGTTTCACCATGTTCGCCAGTCCTGGTCTCGAACTCCTGACCTAGGGTGGTCCATCAGCCTTGGCCTCCCAAAGTGCTAGGATTACAGGCATTAGCCACCACACCCGGCCAGAGTATTCTTTATTTAATTCTCTGAGTAACCAGAAGCCAAAGGATATTGCTTCACCTTTAGTTGCCATGTAGTTGAGGCATACCTCATCATCAGCAGTACACTTGTTGGTTTCCTCTACTGGCTTACACACCTTTTGAAGGCAGGTGCTACTTTTATTCTTCTTTAAATCTTCACCTGCACTAGCATGCTAAAAAAAGGGAAAGAAAGTTTTCTCTTCTATACTGGAAACAAAGAAAAACAAGGGTAATTCATCTTACTTTTATCACTAGTCTAGATTAACTACATGTTCGAGTTTACTATATAGTATATCTATGTGATCTAGGCAGGCATATTTCCCCTCACATATATAATATGGCAAAATAAAGTGCAAGGTGTGATTGGTGAAGATAAATGACTGAACTTTTACTATCATATTCTCACTCTGCTGATAAATCATCTTTGAGAATTCGTATTAATGTTGCTCAAGAAATATACAAGTTAAAGCCATTTTATTCTCTTTTTTAACATTGGGAGGACTCAGTGAATAAAGAAGGAGTGAATTATATGGTTGTCTACCCCCACAGTTTCAGTAAAACAATATTTTTTCCTGCAATATATTTATGATCTGCCTGAAAACCATAGAATCTGGCTTAAGCCAAAGCAACTGTATTTTCCTTTTTTTTTTTTAAACAATAAACACCTTTAATTATCTTCCTTCCGACTACTTTGTTGTAACACACAATGTGTTTGTCTCCTGATGTGAGCGTAAAAAAGGAGCCCAGCATGACTGAATGCTACCATAATTAAAGAAAAGTTAAAAAGGTCAAAAACAGGAATGTGGTAAATCTCAGGCAACTCCCGAGAACGTGCCACCTGCCACTTTGTGCTGAGACCGTCAATCACTGAATTGGTTATTGAAAACTTTCTTGTAGTTCTTCTTCTCAACCTTGTGCCCACGTTAAGCAGGAAGGCATCACATTTTAATTAGCACCTGTTTTGTTTTTTCACCTTCTGTAGACTGTTGAGTAAATTTCTAATAAGCCAGAAGGAAAAATAATGGCAATATGATTGGACAAGCAGTTTCAGAATCAAGGTAGGATGCCTTTTTGTTGGTGGCGGTTTTTTGGGTTTTTTTTTTTTTTTTTGGACATATTCTCCCTCATATCAAAGAAATTTATTAAACACACCTGAACACCTGTTATGTGCCACTGTCGGCCGTGTATTAGGGACACAGAAGAACAATAAGATATACTCCCTACTGAAAGAGGCTTATGGTTTAGAAGGAAGACATAGTCTTGTAAACAGGTAAGTAAAATAAAATGTGAGCTGCACTATGCTGGGAGTCAGCCCAGGGTGGCCCAAGTAGACCATAGTCAGTTTACACATGGGGGACGGCTTTCTAGATGGCCCTAACGCTGAATCCTAAAAGATGAGAAGCATTTCCAGGGTGCCAGAGTGGAGAAAGCACCTGACTTATGGGAGAACGGAGGGCCTCGTGTTCATTCAATGGATCAACTATCATTGGGCATCTCCACCTGCGAGAGACAGCGTTAGCCCCTGGGGATCCAGTCCCTGGTGAGCTGGAAAGCTACTCTGTGCTCTCAGAGGACTTGGAACAGAGAATGCAGACAGGGTGGCAGGAATGCAGGAATGTGCTCACAGTGCAGGACTCTGGTGGCTCACAGAGAAGGGCACCTAACTTAGACCTGGGAGATCAGGACCTTCTCCCTCAGTACCTGGAGGATTGCTCCAAAGCTGTACCGAGTCAGTGGCAGAGGCCAGGTCAGTGTGGGGAAGGGCATCAGACACAATATACCTGCTCCAGCTTTCCCTTTTGTTTTGTTGTCATGACAGGCACTACTTTGCTGCCTCTATCTCCTCTGTGGGTGGAAAGGATGGGCACGAAGGAACAGAACACTGCGGCCACTCCACAGTGGTTTTGATAGGGACTTATCTTGCTCTCTCTCCCTGGACACTCTCTTTCTAGGCCCGCAGCCTCTCTCCTCCCTTCCCGTTTCCAGTGCCTCTGCCCCAACCTGATCCAAGTATTATATGTAAACCTGTCGTTAGGGTTCTTTAAATCAAGGCTTTTTGATGACAAAAAGAGGGTTTAAAAAAAATGTGGCTCACACCTGTAATCCAAGCACTTTGGGAGGCTAGGCGGGCGGATTGCCTGAGCTCAGGAGTTGGAGACCAGCCTGGTAAACGTGGTGAAACCGCCTCTCTACTAAAAATACAAAAAAATTAGCCGGGTGTGGTGGCGGGCGCCTGTAGTCCCAGCTACTTGGGAGGCTAAGGCAGGAAAACTGCTTGAACCCGGGAGGCGGTACTTGCAGTGAGCTGAGATGGCGCCGCTGCACTCCAGCCTGGGTAACAGAGCGAGACTCTGTCTCAAAAAAGAAAAGAAAAGAAAAAATCTATAAAGAACATCCAGTGTGGCTTCTCCCTCTGGAATGAGTAATAACCTTGGTGACCATGGCTATGGGAATACCCGGGTTCCATCAGTGTGCCGTGTGTGGTTTTAGTCTGGGCTGCATTGGCATGGCCTGTTTTTTTGTTTTCGTTTTTGTTTTTCCCTTATTACTGCTCATGGAGTGTTTTAGTTTTTTTTCATGACTCTGCGAATGGATGTCTAATGCTCTCGTCTCCCTGGCAGGACCCTCTGTGTCTGCAGTTTCTCTTGCAGCCACACCGTCTGCCCAATCATCAGTGCTAGGAAAATGATGATGGGAACAGACCTTTCGAAGCCCGATTATCAGAAAGAGTGTCTTCATGCTTGAAATCTGAACATACAACCGACGCCCCTGAAGTGCGTCCCTGTGACACTGCCTATACAGCACCGTTAAATATCCCATAGGCAGTAATAGCTTGAGACTCCTGTGCTCAGTCACTTCTTTGGGTTTCACTTGTAGCAATCCCCATCCCTGCCATCATCATTATCACACAGCACTGCCATGACAATTATAAAGATGTTAGAAAACTGAGACAAGTCATTCTGAATTAAACCTCAGCTCCCATAGATCCTCTGAAATTACCGATTTCCAGTATCTCCATTGTTTCCCTACCCAAAAGCAAAAAGGGGAGACAAAGGTCTCTCGAGCTATGCACAAAATATATTATAATCCTGGGAATAATCAACGCTAACTGTGTTCAGTAGAGAGAGATGCACTGTGACTAAGTTTTACTGAATTTTAATGGCATAATTTTTAGCCCAGAAAGCATGCTCATGTGTGCCAGAGTGATTAATGATCCAGTTTATGCAGCTCATTGGTCATACTTAAATTAGTTTAAATATTCATCTGTTGTTTTGTTATAATGAATCTCCATGTTTCTTTTTATTTCCCCCTGAGTGTCTCCCCTTGTCTGGTTGGAGGATGTTTGCCTGAATTGGGAAAGAAATGCCAATAAACCCTGTAGGTGACAATGCACCCAGGCTGCTGAAGATTAGGGGAGATGAGGCAATAACCGCTTCATTTCACACTATGAAAAGCACACTCAGCTGCACCAGCTTCTTGAGTGAGATGTCTTGGTGGACTCTGTGAGGTGCCAGGTCAGAGATTAAACTTACTGATTTGTGGCACATGAAGCCGTTGGATGAAGTTGGATGCTGTTTGCTGTCCCTGGGACTTCCTTTAAAGTCCGCACATCAATCTTTATACCAACTCCCTGAAAGTCCTCCTTTTATGAGCATTCATAATTTACAATTTGGGTTGGAAAGTCCTGTAACTCTACCTTCTGGGATTTTATGAATTTTCCTCCCAAATACAAAACTCTCTGGACACTGAAATTGCATTTGTGGTGAAGAAAGGAAAGGCCGTAAGAGTAACTTAATAAGACTTTTTATTACAGACCTGAAAGATCTTTCAAATTCACGTAAAGGGAGGCCTGCACTTGACACTGTCCTGACTATATAACAACATCTAGATGTAAACTAGTGTTGCCTTTTTATGCTATAGCCTTGGGAGTACAATTTACAAATAGTCTACTATACACTTCCTCCCCTTGTGAATCTCCCATACAGATCAACCTTTAAAATGTAAAAAATAAAAATAAAAATTAATCCTTGGAGAACTGGCTAGATACAGGATGAAAAATTCCAGACACCCAAAGTAGTTACAGCTCAGCTTCCCAGAAAAATCAGTTAATTTGGAAATTCCTCCATACCCACTAGGCATGTTTCTTCATCTGTTCTCCTCCGTATCTCTCAGCCACAGTGAAAGAAAACGAGGTGTGGTGTACACACACTTCTAGCTATGAAAGTAGCTGCATGATACGGGAAACACAGTGTCTCCAAATGTTTCAGCCTTAGGGGCTGCCCTCTTTATTTCTATCTGAATAAGGTGCCTCAGTCCGCTATGACACTTTACTGTGGGAAACCCAGCTTTGTTCCTCACATTATCAATGACTTCCAGGAGTGTTCAGGAAGGACCCAACTTTTACACTCACTATTCAACATGTTATTACCATGCTGCTAATGTTTAGTTTTCTTCTACATTATGTGACCCCAAAAACAGACACTATAACCCAACTAATAAAATTCTGTTATAGCATGTTACAAGTTTTTAGTGAAGGTGAGAATCATCAAATTGCATATGGGATGTTATTATGCTTCATATCCATCAAAGTAGAGAAAGTCCTTCACGGGCAGCCGTCTTTTTCCCTGGGCCACATCAACAGTGATGCTCTTAGGACTCAGCCCCCTGCCTTCTCCTTTCTTTGGGTTTCAAGGATTGAACTTCATGTCTCACAGGCAGTCAGAGGTGGAAGCAAACGAAATTGCCTTTGTAAAAATTGTAACAGTGAGAGGAATCTATCCTGACTCCATCTTGCTTCTAACCTCACAAGCTAGCTGACTTTGTTAGCTTTAAAACAAAAATGAAACATCCTTCCTGAAACTAACCCCTCCTTGCTTAGGGACCGAAAGCATGTTTGTAAATCTAATGAGAGGACATAAGATTAGGATTATGGGAGGGGCCTGCATTCTGCTAAGATATAGGCATAGTTAAACAATAACCAGCTATTGTTCCAGAGGGACAAGATTTGTAACTTCTCCAACTGCTCCTTTAGATAACATCTGTATGGTCAAAACCTGCTTTGAGGTATTTTTCAGACTTTTGCATTTGGCTCGACCAGCTGATGCCACCTGAACCCAAGACTCATACCAGGGAACTGGCTCGACCAGTCCTGTGACCTTCACCCAGATACTGACTCAGTGCACAAAGACCATTTTGGACATTCCTAAGAATTAATCCCCAGTCAATCCGCAGCACCCATTCCCCATCCCCCCACCCACCAAATTACCTTGAAAAACACTGGCCTCCAAGCTTTAATGTCTCTCATCCTTCTCTTGGCTGGCCCTTCTATAATTAAGTTCTTTCTTTGCTGCAATATCTGCTATACTCAATGCATTGACTTTTCTGAGCAGCAGGCAAAATTAACCCATGAGGCTGCTATATAAATACTTCCTGTTACCTTAGTACTCAAAATAATCTAGGCTCCCTCTTCTCAACCTTTCTCCACTGTTTAATCTCGGTTACCTTTCTTACACTTACTTACTTGCAATAACATTACACTTACTCTCTCTGTAATAACTTGCAGGTTATAATTGGATCATGAGTGACCTCTCCCCAAAATTCATTTATCTCATCTTAAGCCTAATGAATGAAAAAATTATCCATAATGAGAGAAAATAGCAGGATCCTTTTCATAAAGAGATGTTTGAAAACAAGTGTTTTTGGAAATTATATTAAGATGCCTATGTGGCTATATGACCAATTCGAATGTGTTTAGGCCTTGCTAATGTATTGGTGTGTGACAATCTCCTTCTTAAAGTTGTCACACTGTATTGTTTGCCCCAGTCCAGGACAGCAGGACACTTTCGGATCTGAAAGGAAAAGGTAAGGCAAGAGCAGAGGTTGGACCCTTGTCCCTTAGGACAAAGCAGGCAGATTTACATCACTGCCTTCCAGGAAATGACAGCTTACCCCAGAAAGTAAAGAAAATGTGTACTTTAAAAAATACTAGCCATGTGCAGCGGCTCACACCTGTAATCCCAGCACTTTGGGAGGCCGAGGCAGGCAGATTGCTTGAGCTCAGGAGTTCGAGACCAGCCTGAGCAATATAGTAAGGCCTCGTCTCTACAAAAACAAGTTTTTTAAATTAGTGTGTTGGTGCACGTCTATAGTCACAGTTACTCAGGAGGCTGAGTTGGAAGGATCACTTGAGTCCGGGAGGTCAAGGCTGCAGTGAACCGTGATTGTATCACTGTCTTTCAGCCTGGGTGACAGAACAAGACCCCATCTCAAACAAATATATATATATATATTATACCTCTCAGTATAGAAAAGCCATTTCAAGCATTCTGTGTAGGGAGAATAAAGTGAGGCACAACCTGAGTATTATAATGAGCACTGAATTTGTAGTAAAAGGAGTAAGTCAGATTCTTGTTTTGCCTCCTGCAGTCTTTGCACTTTGAAAAAACTATTTACATTCTCTGGGCTTTGAATCTCTTGTTTTTAAAATTCAGAGTTTGAACTAGATACCCACCCACCTCATGCAGTTTGAAAACTCTACAAGACTCAAGTTTAAAACTTCTGCATTCCAATAAAAGTTAGAACCCTAATCCTCCTGCTACAGGCTAGCAAGATTTCTTGTTTGAAAATAATGACACTACAAATCAGCACCTGAGGTCTACCAAAACCTCATGTTGTCAAAACCAAATTGTTGTCTAACTATCTGAAACCTGCCACAACCCTTTCTCATACCATTAATGTCGAAGCACATCCTCTGAGTAGAGGCAGCAGTCACTGTTTTTGTTTTGTTTTGTTTTGTTTTGAGTTTCTCACATACTAACAGAGGCTTTGATGCAAAATATAGAGCAGTTTCTGACCTAAGGGATTTGGACCAACAAATATCACCCTAGCCCTAATTTTCTCTGTGGGTTTTCACATGACTGTGTGTGAGAAAAGCAAGAGATTTCAGATCTAAACAAGACCCACTTAAGAACTAATGGAAATATTGGGTGTGTGGCCCACAAAACAGCCTAAATAAGTACTTCTCTCTGAAAGATCTCTTTCTCCATAGGCCTATTCAGATTAATATCGAGTTTTCTTCACATTCAAGTGTATATGAAAATTGTCATGATAACTTAGTGAGAAGTTTAGCCAATAGAATCTACGTAGCACTTATTTAGGCTTCTCCTGCTCTCTGAATTTTTTCTTAATTTTCTTTCTCTCAAATTCAGCCTACCTAAGGTTTTTGACAGTCTGTTTACCAATCAAGAAAAGACTTTGTTCTTATTTGTCTTAAGGCAGACATCCAGGATGGACAGTGATTATGGATTCATGGAATGTTACAACTGGAAGAGTTTACAGGAGTCATCTGGTCCCTTATTTTACTACTTGTTAAATGAAAACAATCACCAGGGAATGTGTGGAAAATATAGATTTTTAGTCTCCACTCCAACCTATGGAGTCAGAATCTCATCAGACACAAGAGAATCTGTACTTTTAACAACCATACCATCAAGCCAATTTGAGAAACACCGATATAATCCTATGATTTTATTTTGTAAAGAGATTGATTTTGATTATATATGGTCACATATGAAAAAAGAGAAAGGATTTTATAGCCTGTCTTAAAAGAGTCGACTGATTCCTATCAGTTATAAAACATAAATTGAAAATTATTCCTGAGGTTGAAACACTCAACTTGGGCCTCTCAATTTCCGAAACTCTTGACTTTGCTGATCCTAAAATGATAATGATTATTTATGTTAATCTCAGAAGTCACCTTCCATTCTCTTCCAACACCTATAGATGATATCAAATCAAGGGATGTAGAGCCACAAACTATTTTAAAAATGTAGGATTCCTTCACACTCATAAACATTCTCTTAACCTTAAAATATGAAATAATCTCCAAATTTTCACAAAAATGAGTGCCCACCTGAACTAAAGGTTTTTCATACCTTTAAAAATGTAATTGTACTGTTCTTTTTGTATAGACGAAATCGGTGTCATACGGTTACTTTCACTAAAATAGTGTATCCCCTTAAAAGCAACTTTCACTCGTTTGCAATCATTGGAAAGTCATAGAAGGTGACTAGAATAACTGAATTCTCTCAAGAACAAATGCATGCTCTCCAAGGGAGATCAGGGTCTGTTTAGAAGAGTGAGGTCTAATAATCAAGGTTGCCACCTGGTAGATCTCATGTTCCATACATTTTGATGACTTGGCTGATTTTAGGAATATGGGAAAAGTCAGTTTAACCCAGGCTCTCTCAACCAATGTCCCAGATCAAACTGATGACCCCCAAACAGCAAAAATGTGACCAAGGTGGAAGGATTACTTGAGTCCGGGAGGTTAAGGCTGCAATGAGCCATGATTGTGTCACTGCCTTTCAGCCTGGGTGACAGAACAACACCCCATCTCAAAATATATATATATATTATATACTTCTCAGTGTAGAAAAGCCATTTAAAGCATTCTGTGTAGGGAGAATAAAGTGAGATACAACCTGAGTATGATAATGACTATGATAATGAGCACTGAATTTGTAGTAAAAAGAATCAGGCTTAGCCTTCACTTCACAACCCAGGTTCACATGGGTCCATCCTGTGCATCCCAAGGTCAGGTTTAACCACGTCAACCTCCAAGCCTTCCAAACGCATTTGGAAATGACACCATCTCCCCAGATATTCTACGGTATGAAGCCATGAAACTGATGGCTCTCAGTTCCCCTATTCCTGGAACACACGCCTTCAGTTTTAGATTTAGGGGAAGAGAAATCATCATCGTATGACAATTGGGAGAACATTATGTTTTTGTTTTCATATTTCTCCAAATAAAATCCCAATCATATTTTGTACAAAATTTCCATTTTTCATTATTAAAATGTCATTATTTTCAGTCAGCCATTGAAAAAGATTGTGCCCTCCCAGAATCTGGATGTCCTTTTGGACAAAGCGCTTACCTCTTTTAGGAAATGTTAATTTGAGTGAGTTTTCACCGTTTTATCTACTGCATTCATAAATTTCCCTTTTTGATTATTCTAGTCAGGTAATAGTGAGCTCAGCAAAATAAACACGTGCACGACCCCAAAGTTCTATGCTTAATGTCAGTTATAAATTTCACCAAGTAGCTAGAAAAGCAGCTATAAAAAGGAATATTCTAATTAGTCTTAGAGGCATTATGTGGCAGAAAATATGGATTTTTTTTTCTTTTGCAGAGTTTGCTAATTGCCCCCCAACAATAGGTGTGAATTTCTTTTGTTATGCTTGCGGAAAATATATAGGTTTGACTTCCATCTGGGACACTCTAGGGAAATGAAGGAGTTGCATAAAATTTTTAATGCTGTGAACAGCTAGACACAAGTTACATAGCTGCTGAAATGAAACTATATAACAATTTGTCTATATAAATACATTCTGAAAATACTTTGGGTTAATGGAGATATTGTTGCCACCCTACATTTGATGGTTTCCATAAATATCAGCATAGCATCCATACTATCTTTTAATTACAATTTTAAACCTGCAAATATAATACCTTGACTTGATGGTAGTCTCAGGGAATGTATGACCATATTTTATTCCACCACATATACATTTGTCGAATAGGGTCCTAGTGCTTAGCTCTGTGAGGACTATCCAACTGTTTGATGATAGAAGTTGAGGAGTTGTTTCTGTGACCAGATATGAACATAAGAACAACTATCTGCAAAGACTCCTGTAAGATATATGTCCAGTACTGTTCTATGTTTGGCAGGATGTAGGGGAGAAGAACAGGAGATGTTCTAAGTGTTTAAAATTATTTTTACATCCTAGAGTCAATTTCTTCTTAATATCATACTCTTTGGTTGGAGATCCTCAGAGGACAGATACTCAGTGAATAACCTTTAACTAATTTCCAATTCATTTGAGTATGCCAGGAAAATAGCATCTTCCAAGTTCTAGTCTAGGCATTGTATCTGTCTGTGTTGCTTTCCAGCTGCTATAGCGCAGTTCAATTATCAAGTGCTACTGGTCCTTTGGAGTTTTTCTTAATCCTCTTTTGACTTCTCTAATTTGAATTATTCTGTGTCATCAACAAAGATGTAACAGTTAGGTCTCTGTGAAATCAGAAACTAGAATTGCAATTAGAGTTTCTTAATCATTGTGCATATTGTATTGTTGCATGGGGAAAAAAAGTATTGGAATCTAATTATAAGAAAGGGGAATTGTCAATGTGCTTAATATGCCATTTTTTTTCTTTTAAAATATAGAGTTAAAGAAAAGTTTGATTGTCTTTAATAGTTGAAGTTATCTACCAATGGGGACTACTGAACATATATGCTGGGGAAATTCAATGTCAAGGAATTATGTATGCTTCAGGAAAGTATCATTAAAGTAAGAATCAGAGGATTAGGGATTCTTTAAGTTTTAAAAAATACATATATTCTTAATTCTTCTGGTTCTGGGCCCATTCTTTTGTTTGTAGAGTTACAAAAAACATGATTGTTTGGTAATAATTTTCTTTATCCAGCTCTTTTTTTTTTTTTTTTTTTTTTTTTTTTTTTTGGCAAGTGGTAAAGTTTATTCTTGTAATTTCATGAGAAGTGTACAGCATATTTTCATTTAGATGAAGTTCAAAAACAAAAATAAACTATTAAGTGATTTAGGGCTACAAAGTGTGGTCAACAATAAAGAAAATCAAGGGAACCATAAACCCCAAATCTGGGAGAGCAGTTTCATCTGAGTCAGGAGGAAATAAGTGTATGGAATCAGACGGAAGCACATAGCGTAAAAGAAAAATTGCACCAGACACTCATTAAAAATGGCAGAGAAGACTTGCTTTGAAAAGACTGTAATATGGATTAAGACTATTGCAGTAGAGGAGAGGTTGAACTTGGCTCCATTGGCACAAAAGACTGGAAAGTTTTCAAGCATGGAGTGAGCCAGAGAACAGGTACTGGAAGATGGTGGGGCAATGTGATTAGGCCATCTGCATTTGCCAATTGGCACTTCCAGAATTTAGGCTCCTTACCCTTCCACGGAGGCTGAGAGACTGGGGCCTCTCTTTTCTTGATAACAACATTTCAAAGGGATAGCTCCGAGGTCCTTGAGAAAAACACTCGTGGGCTGTAAAAGATTTCCATCTCAAAGGGCAGAGTAAGAATTTACAATTGCAAGTTTTCTAATATAAATGCTCTAAGAAAAGAGAAGTCAAAGGCCTACAGTCAGGGAGAAACCTGTGTAAAGTTTAGTCAAGCTGAAAGGAACTTAAGGCCTCCTTGATCAACAGGAAGCTTCAGTGATAATGCTGAGGTCTTGTTTTCTAAAATTAGGCGGGTCATCTGCTGGTCATTGTATCATGACACCTTACACGTACTTTAAACATTTTCTTTAGTATTTAGTAGAAACAGAAATACTGCTTAAGTGCTTCTTAATAGAAGGTAAATCAGTAGTATTCAACAGAAGCAGAAATGTATTTAATGCACTGAATAGAAGTATTAATAGCATCCAGTAGATACAGAAATGTTCCACCCAGGGTCAGTGGTGTTGCCCAGGGGAATAGCCTTCCTGGGTACCAGCCTTCCTGGTGTCCAGATTGCTGAGTGGACAAGGCATTTCCAGATGCTGAATTTACACAGTGCACCTCTTTCCTTTTTCCTGGCTGCACTCAGTCTCTCTGAAGTGAATGGCAGTATTTTTACCCTTGATTTACTGAGGAGGAGACTCAGTCAGAGAGGACATTAATTGTTTCTTCCTAATATCACAATAAACTCTCATTCCCTAAGTCTATGTCACTCCCTAGAACTAAGTTAGCTACTTAGGGAAGATCATTCAACACTTCCAGGTCTCCAGGGTAACATCAAGGCTTTATTGTTGCAAGTCGACAAATCGCCTCCCATCTGTCTGTGCTGACTCTGTGACTGCAGCTGCGTGGTGCCCTAGATGTTTCCCCAGTGGTCTGAAAGAATTAATGTGCCTCCCTAAACATCTAACTTAGTGCTAGGGAGGGGCTTAGGCAATGGGGGAAATCTGCCTGGTAGAGATGTTCTGGATGTCAATAGGATGTCCTAATCTGGCTGTGGTCATGCTTTATTGGGGAGACATTGACAGTCTATCTACGTCTCACTGAAAGATCTTTGTGATATCTACAGGGACACTGGGGAACTAACATTTCAAGAAAATAATAGAGCCAGCGGGTACAGATGGTGTCTCAGACAAAGCTTCTGGGCTCTCCCTGAAGCTTGACATCACATCAGTGTGTGCAACTCTGCATGTGGTTGGTGTGTACAAGGGCAAGAGACAGAGAGGGTAGGAGTCAGACCAAGGGAGCTACTGTGCTGGAGCCCAGTGAGAGGTGCCAGGAGAACTCATGGCCTCTCTGCTCAGATCTCTCAAAATCAGAGGAAATACAAAGAACCAAAAGAACAAAGGGGAAGTGACATCTGGGAGGAGACACCCAAGGGAAACATTCAAGGTCCCAATATGACACCTTATTTGCAAAACATCTCCCAAAACAAAGAAATCCTCTGCACTTGCTCCTTCTTTCTTGAAGAAAGAAGGATCAACAGCAGCCAAGCCACAGAAGCAGCAGCCCTTGGGCACTAAGCAGAAGAGAGAACCAATGAGAAGCCATTCACCTCACCTGCTGATGTGAAGGCTGCTTGCCAGTTTTAGGGGTTTTCTATGTTGATGAGTGCTGAGACAAGCTCAGTCGGGGAGACCCTAAGCCAGCGGCACTAGAGGAATTAAAGACACAAACACAGAAATATAGAGGTGTGAAGTGGGAAATCAGGGGTCTCACAGCCTTCAGAGCTGAGATCCCTGAACAGAGATTTAACCACATATTTATTAACAGCAAGCCAGTCATTAGCATTGTTTCTATAGATATTAAATTAACTAAAAGTATCCCTTATGAGAAACAAAGGGATGGGCCGAATGAAAGGAATATGTTTGGCTAGTTAACTGCAGCAGGAACACGCTCTTAAGACACAGATCGCTCATGCTATTGTTTGTGGCTTAAGAATGCCTTTAAGTGGTTTTCTGCCCTGGGTGGGCCAGGTGTTCCTTGCCCTTATTCCCATAAACCCACAACCTTCCAGCTTGGGTGTTAGGGCCATTATGGACATGCCATAGTGCTGCAGAGATTTTGTTTATGGCCGGTTTTGGGGTCAATTTATGACTGGATTTTGGGGGGCTTGCTCCCAACAGATGAGCACTTTGGATTGTTCTGATAAATTCCCCCTCAACACAAAACCCACTCTTTAATGAAGAGATCCCATATTCCTGGCTCAAAAGTTTGACCCTTGAATCATTTATATCATTTCATTTTGTTGTAGTCCATGAATTCATGAAAGGCACAGAGTGACCTAGTGCTGGATATCAGCCAAGTTCCATGCAACCAGAGTGATTGGGATGACTGGATCCCAACACTCAGTGACTCTCCCATTTACCAAGCTCCCTAGTGGTCTAGAATAATACCCAGCCACACACCTAGCAAGGGCTCATAGACCTTAAAAAGTTATATAACACATCCTGGCCAAAATGGTGAAACCCCGGCTCTACTAAAAATACAAAAATTAGCTGGATGTGGTGGCTTATGCCTGTAATCCTAGCTACTCAGGAGGCTGAGGCAGGAGAATCACTTGAACTAGGGAGTCAGAGGTTGCAGTGAGCCAGGATTATGCCACTGCACTCCAGCCTGGCGACAGAGAGAGACTCCGTCTCAAAAAAAAAAAAAAAAAGTTATATAATACAGAACTACTGCCACTGAGCAGATTTTTCATGTCTGTATCTGCTTGCCTGCCAGATTTCCTTCCTCTTCTATCTCATTGCTGAATTTAAAAATACTTCTAAGTCTATATACATTATAATTGGGTAAAATAAATAAGAAATTATTCATAATTTAGAAGATATATCTCTTTCCTACAGACTTCCTCCTACTCCACCCCCAATCTCCAGAGAGACATTTTTACCCTTGAGATTCTTTTTTATTTCCTTTATTTCTTCTAAAAAAAAAATGGGATACATGTTCAGAACGTGCAGGTTTATTACCTAGGTTACATGTGACATGGTGGTTTGCTGCACCTATTGACCTGTCCTCTAAGTCCCCTCCCCTTACCCCCAACTCCACAAAGGCCCTAGTGTGTATTATTCCCCTCACTGTGTCCATGTGTTCTCAATATTCAACTCTTACTTATGAGTGAGAACATTGCTTACTCCTGAGATTCTGAGCAAGACAACATCATTTAGAGATGTCTATTGCTTGGAATGTTTCAATCTGTTAGATTTTTGACTACACACATTAACTTTAAGAAATTAGAATGGAGCCTTAACATGTTCAGTTTGTTTTCACTATTAATTTCTCCATAAATTATGTCAGATTGCATTTTTGATAGTATGTGCAAGTATATGCACGTATACATTTACACACAGAGAGAGGCTGTGAGCTAAGGATGGTGGATAGCCCACATATGTTTAAATCTTCTCCCTCCCAGGAAACTAGCAGCCAAGCATATTACCTCTTCTTACCCCTCTCCTATATTCCTGCCAAGGAGGGAATTTCGAAACTCTTTCAAGGAGGAACAGGTAGCCAATGATCATCAAACATTAGAGAAAGCATTCACCATGATACAGGAAGGAAAAAGAAAATTCTAAAAGGAAAAACTCTAGAATAAACAAAGTCATAGCAGGAATCACAAGAAAACTCTTAAGTGAGCAATGCTGACATGCCTGTTCCTGGTATCATTATTAGCAGAAGAGTAGATACAAAATGCTTTGATATAAATGAGACATCTACATGTATCAGGTTAACATAGAGATAAAGTGAACAGATGAATTTCAAGTGATAGAATTTCCTGTGTGCAGTACCCATATTAGAGGTTATAAGAGGATAGAATTTAAAGTAAATTTGGAATCACCCAGTCTAATGTCCTCATTATCAGTGCTATGGTTTGTGTCCCCCAAAGTGCATGTGTTGGAAAGTTGACCCCCAATGCAGGGATACTGGGAAGTTAAGCCTAATGGGAGGTGTTGGGGTCATAAGGGCATCACTCTCATGAAGCAGATTCATGGTCTTGGGAATGTATTTCTTACAAAAGCTTGAGTTTGACCCCCTCTTGCCTTCTGCCATGTTATGATAGAGCAAGAAGATCCTTACAAGATGCCAGCACCTTGATCTTGAACTTCTGTGCTTTATAAATTTTACCCAGTCTCAGGTATTCTGTTACAGCAGCACAAAACAGACCAAGACAGAAAATGGGTACCAGAGAGAGCAGGGTTGCTATAGTAAATACCTGAAAATGTAGAAGTAGCTTTGGAACTGTATAATGGGTAGAAGCCTGGAAAATTTGGAGGAGTAGGCTAGGAAAAGCATGCATTGCCATGAACAGAACACTTAGGGTAATTCTGTTGAGGGCTCAGAAGAGAAGAAATTATAGGGGAAGTAGAGATTACTAAGTTGTTGTGATCAGAATGTTGGTAGAAATATGGACAATAAAGGGCATTCTGATGAGGTCTCAGACAGAAATGAAGAATAGCTTATTAGAAACTGGAGTAAAGGCCATTCTTGTTATAAATTGGCAAAGAACTTGGCTGAATTGTTCATGCCCTAGGGCTTTATGGAAGGCAGAATTGAAGAGTAATGGACCCGGATATCTGGTGGAAGAAATTTCTAAGCAAAATATTGAAGGAGTTGCATGGTTACTTTTAACTGCATATAGTAAGATTAGAGAGAAGATAAGTGATTTAAAGATAGAACTTATAATTTAAAAAGTAGAGCAGAAAGATTTAGGAAATCTGTGGCCTGGCCATGTAATGAACAGCCATGTAAAGGTGCTGCCAAGCAACCTTTTAATAAAGGGATTAGTACAGATAGAAAGAAGCCAGGTGTTATTTATCAAGACAGTAGGAGAATTATCCGAAGGTGTTCTGGAGATCTTTGAGGCTCTCCCTCCATCACAAGCCCAGAGCTCTAGGAGGGCAGAATGGTTTCAGAGGAGGGTCCTGGAGTGCCCTCCTTGGTTTCTCTGCCCAGGGCTGCCTAGGGACTCTGCTCCCTGCATTCCAGTGCAGCAGTCCTCGACCACTCCAGCTGTGGCTCAAATGGGCCCAGGTACAGCTGGTGCTGATGCTCCAGAAAGTGTAAGGGTAACCTTTGGTGGTACCTATGTGGTGCTAATTCTGTAGGCACACAAAGTACATTAGCTGTGGGCCATGGTAGCCTCTACCTAGATTTCAAAGGATGTGTTGGACAGCCTCAGGACCCAGGCAGAAACCTGGTACAGAGAGAAGTCATAGCAGATTTCCCACTATGGCAATGCCTGGTGGAGCCATGGGTGTAGGGCAAACCCCACAACCCTGACCCCAGACCTATAGAGCTACCAGCATGTAGACCCAGCCTGGGAGAGATGCAGGTATGAAACTCCAACCCATGAGAGCTCCTATGTGGGCTGAACTCAGCAAAGCTATACGGGTGAGGCTGCCTGAGACTTTGAGGGCCCAGCCTCAACTCCAGTGTGTTCAGCACAAGAAGTCAAACTTTATTCTGGATTCTTAAGATTTAGTGTTCACTCTGTTGGCTTTTTGGACTTATCTGAGACCAGCTACCCCTTTTTTCCTGCTTATTTCTCCTTTTCAAAATGTGCACGTCTATACTATGCCTGTTTTAGTCCTAGGATTATATTTTGGAAGCACATAACTTGTTTAACTTCACAGGCTCATAGCTAGAGGGAAATTTGCCTCAAGTGAATCATGCTGTTAATCTCAACCATTTCTAATTTAGATAACATTCTGGACTTTGGACTTTGAGTTGGGACTGGGATGAGTGAAGAGTTTAGACTCTACAGAGATAGATTGAATATATTTTGCATGTGAGAAAGATACTAATTTGGGGGACCGGGGATGAAATGCTATAATTTGAAAGTGTTCCCCAAAGTACATGTGTTAGAAATTTGATCCCTAATTCAGCAATGTTGGGAGGTGGGGCCCAGAGGGAGGTGTTTGGATCATGGTGGCACTGCCCTCATGAAAATATTAGTGCCATTATGTTAGAATTGGGCTCATGGTTTCAGGGGTGAATTGCTTATAAAATGATGAGTTTGGCCTCTCTTGCTCTCTCTCTTGTGATGCTTTCCATGTGATGCTTTTCCACCATGTTATGACACAGCAGAAGGCCCTCACAAGACACTGATACCTTGATCTTGGACGTCCCAGGCTCCAAAACTATGACAAAAAACAATTCCATTCTTTATACATTACCCAGTCTCAGGTGTTCTGTTAGAACAGCACAAAGTGGATTAAGATAAGCAGTTATGTTATTTACCCATAATCATATATTAGCTGCAGAATCAAGTCTAGAATTCTGATTCCTAATTTCTAGTCCCATGTGATTTCTACTATTACCTAACTCCATAAAATGGATGGAAATGTCTGATTCTATAAGGGATCTCAAAGTTCCACGGAGTCAACGTATAGAACACATAAAGCCAAATTTATGTGTTTTTTAAAATTTAAATGTGACTGATACCTAATAGCTGAAAATTCTCATCGAATAACTAATTGTTACATAATTAGCACAAGTGGTAATAATTCTGATTACTTTCTTTCAAATTTAGAAGAGCTATTTTGAGAAGATTTGCTAGGCCTCTTTAACATTTTATCCTAGGAAGTTTTAAATGAGGGCTTTCATTTTCTCTTGTTAAATTTTCCTTAAGCTCAGCATCCAGTATTGCCCACTGACCGGTATTTTCAAAGATAGACGGCATAACACTTAAACATTTGAAAACATTACTAAGGCCTTGTCTTGTGAGTTTTTGGAAAGCAGAAGTCACTTATGTCTTGCTCCCCTCCCCCATCATCTCAAACTATGTCAAAACGCTTCCAAAATGGCAATCTCTTCATGTACAGAATTATTTAAAAGGAGCAGCAATTGGCTTCTGACTCAATATTATGGAAGGAAATCCGTAAGGCAGACAGTATGTGTATCAGGATGTCTCTGGGTCATGTCCAATCTGCAACTGTGTGCCCACTAGTTGCTTCTCTTGGTTTGTAATACATTTTAATGGGTTACATCTAGGTCAATGATAAAAAAAATAAGCACAATGATCATTCAATTCACTGAACTCTAAGTCTAGCTACTAGTGTTCCAACTCGTATAAAATCTTTATTGAACTATAAATATAGTGGTCCCCCCTTGTCCATGGTTTTGCTTTCTGAAATTTCAGTTACCTGTGGTTAACCATGGCTTGAAAATATTACAGTATTTTGAGACAGAGAGAGAAAGACCATATTAACATAACTTTTATTACAGTACATTGTTATAATTGTTCTATTTTATCATTCTCATCTCTTACTGTGCCTAATTTGTAAATTAAAGCTTATCATAGATATATATGAATAGGAAAAAAACATAGTATACATAGATGATTCTTGATTTACAATGTTTTGACTTAAAATTTTCCTCAGCTTTACAATGGTGGATAGTGATCCATGTTCTTTGACTTACAGTAGGTTTATTGAGATATGACCCCACTGTAAGTGGCGGAGCGTCTTTTAGGATTTGGTACTACCTGTGGTTTCAGGCATCTACTGGGAGTCTTCGAACATATTTCACATGGATAAGGGGGAAACTGCTGTACAATTTTAGGACTTCTGTATATAATTAGGAAAAGAAAATAAAAATTAATTTGTTTTCATAAACAAATGTATCATTATAGTTTATATCTGTAAACACTCAATCATGGTATTCTTCTGTCAAAACCTTTCCATATATTCTTATTAGTTACAAAATACAATCTAAACCACACAGCATGGTCTTCAAGGCAGTTCAGTCTGATGCCTCAACCTGTCCATCCAACCCCATCAACTGCATTGCTTCACTTCAACCCCAGATGCTAATCACTCCACATCATCCGGACTGCCTTGAACACTGTATGCATTTCATGCATCTGTACCTTTCCCAAGCTTCCTCTGCAGTTAAAATTCTCTGATCCTTTGAGACTCAGTTCAAGTTATCTATGACCCTAGGAAGTCTATTCAACATACCCTCTTTATCCCCTCTCATCCCAGCAGAATCCATTGTTTCTTCTTCATTGAAGTTCCCATAGCATCTAATTCTATTTTTATGAAAGGATTTCTCAGTCACACCTTTTTTTGGCATTTCTGTTTCCCTCCCCAAATGGTGAATCACTAGAGGAAGTCAAGGATCATCTCATAGTATCTTTGTGTCTCAAGAGTTTAGTCTACCCCTCCACATGTTTGGTACCCATTAAATATTTCCTTAATTGGATTTATATAAGAGCTTAAGAGTATTTCCCATGATTTCATTTGATGCCCATAGAAACCCCATTAAGCATGATGGTAAGTGACTCCATTAAAGCAGGTAATCCAACTGTATTAGGCTTCTCCAAAGAGAGAGAGAAGCAACAGGATGGATGGATGGATGGATTGATGGAGAGAGAGAGAGAGAGAGAGAGAGAGAGAGAGAGAGAGAGAGAAAAGGAATTTATTAGGGAAATTGGGTCATACAATTATGAAGGCTAAGTCCCACAACAGGCCTTCTTTTTGTTAAATCCTTTTTGTATTAGTTAAGGGCCTCCAGAGAGACAGAACCAATACAGATATACATCTATATCTGTACATATAAGAAGAGATTTATTGGGAGAATTGGCTCATGCAGTTGGGAGGTTGAGAAGTCCTACAATAGGCTCTCTGCAAGCTGGAGAACCAGGGAAGCTGGTAGCATGGCTCAGTCTAATCTGAAGGCCTCAGAACCAGGAAAATTGTGGGTGTAAGTCTTAGTCTGAAGCTGAAGGCCTGAGAACCCAGGTGGCCGCTATGCAAGTTCGAGTCCAAAGGCCAGTCACCCTGGAGTTCTGATGGTCCAGGACAAGAGAAGAAGAGTGTCAATGCTTTGGGAGGACAAAAAGGAATTTGTCTTTCTTCTGCCTTTTGTTATCTCTGGGACCTCAGCAAATTGGATCATGCCTGCCCACATGAGGGAGGATCTTCCTCACTCAGTCCGCCAACTCACTCACCAATCTCCTCTGGAAAGACCCTCACAGACACACCCAGAAATAATGTTTTACCAACTTTCCAGGTATTTCTTAATCCAGTCAAGTTGACTCCTTAATTTAACCATCACAGCAGCTGAGCACCAAAAACAAATAAGTGATTTACTTCCAGGTCATGTGGTCAATCAATGGCAGGACCAGTACCAACCTCTAGGTTTTCCAATCCCCCATCTCATGCTTTGCACCATCATTGCACAGCACCTACTGAGAAGTGGGGACATGACAAAGAGCTAAGGATGCTTGCAACCCAATAGTCATGTCACTTCTTGAGGTTTCAGCAGCTTTTTCATGCATGCATTGGCTCCATGGTTACATACAAGGACCCTCTGCTTTCTCATCTAAGAGTTTCAGAGATGCCAAAGCAACAGGATTGAGGCTGAACAATCATCTTCATTTCTACCGTGTTTCCTCACAAACCAATTCAGAAAACATCTTACTATAGTAGTTGCTTCCTGAATTACTAAATGGAAGCTTTATTAGGAAGTATTCTCTGTTCTTTCTACCAAAGCAGCTTTGTTCCTTGGGCATAAACAAAACTATCCCTTCTCTCTCTAAATTGACCACAGAGCCAACCTTATATAAATTAGAACTTGTTAGTTTCTTCAGATGCCAGCTCTTTCTCTTGAGGTTTTCACCTACTTAAAATTCACTTGTTGCTCTTTAAATTCACATCTAGCTTAAGGCAAATGTTTGGATTTCTAAAATAAAACCATGTGCCCCAAATAAGCTTAGGGAAAAAATAAGTCAAATAAATGGAAAATTCTCCAAAATAAGCAAAAGCATTAAAATGATAATGCTTTAACTTTCTGAACTAAACTGAAAATAATGTATCCTCAAGATAAGCTTACAACCATGGAGATGCCTCTCTTCTACAAAGCCTTAAAGAAAAAGCAGGAAATTACCTCAGATGAAACTTCATTACATGGCATTTCCATTCCGAGGATCCATCCTCAGATATGTTGACTTAATTGCTCTGGAAAAGAGCCCCAGCATCAATATTTTTCAACTTTCTCGGTGGTTCTAATGGTCGCAGTGAAGAAATGACATGAACAATACTCTGAATCATTTTAATAGATGTTGACTGCATGACTGTGCTTTCTACCAGTCCTATCCCACACCTCGCCTTTTTCCTAAAATAGGTACGTATGCAGTGTGTGCTCTGCACACATGCACATACACAAACACACACACAATTTCATTCATTTGTATATTCATTCAATCAATAAGTTGAATTTTGGCTTCGTGCAAGGAACCATGACTGTCAGCACAAACAAGAAACTATTCCCGACCCCGAGAGACTCCCAGTCTAGGTGTGGAGAATAGGAAGCACAGAGATGGGAACAACGCTTGGTAGGAAATGGGAAGAGAGCAATTTCTTTTTTTAAGAGGCAGCTGGGCACAGTGGCTCACACCTGTAATCCCAGCACTTTGGGATGCTAAGGCAGGAGGATCATTGGAGGCAAAATCAAGCGTACCTAACGGTTTTAGAAAATTGTACATCGTATACTTCCACTTTCCATCATGACTTCTGTTTATAGTTTATAGAAGTACAGCATAAAGACATAATTCCTAAATAAACAAAGCTTCTGTGAAAGCAAAATGTGACTCTGTAGGCCTGCTGGCCTGTCTTATTATTGATCTGAAAACAAGATTGACACTACTGTGATTATTCTTTAGTGGGAAGAATAAATGATTTATTCTTTATTTAGCCACTGCTATGCTTTCAGGCAAACCAACCCCTCAGTAATTCCAGGTAAATGAATATAGGCCTTTCATAAAAAGTGTCTTGGAGAGAAAGCCTACAACTGCAATTAACAGGAAATAGTGGATGCAGTGTGACAGCAAGCCCCCAAACCCTTAATGGAAGGATTGACTGTCATGTGCATGGAGATGTGGTTAGGGGAAATAAGTTACTGGGTTTGGTAAGGCACCAACTTGAAAGACATGAAAAGCTGTGGTGGGCCACAAACATGGAGCCCATCTGGAGTAGAGGCAGCAAGCAGAACTGAGAACCGTGGCATTTCAACCCTAGATTAATCTGAGTCTCCCTTTTGCTGCCAGTATGCAAGAAGAGGAACTGTAGAGAGTAAAACATTTTTCCTAAAATGCCATATTCTCTCTGGTAACTCCTATTTTCTTCTTTGTATCACATTATAGCTCCATGAAGTTCCTACAAATGCATAACTAAATTTTGATTATGAGAGATCTCAGAATACAACTTGTTTATGGGAAGAATATCATTACTATAGTTGCAGGTAATTCCTTGCAAACTATCTCCAGTTTAAAATAGTCACACCTTAGTCAGCAAGCATCAGTTGAGCAACCCACTTTCAACCTGGTATTACGGTAGGTGCAAAGGTTACAAAAAGGTAGAATGAGATAGAACCTCCACAGAATATATGCAATAACAAATTATTTTTTGAAAACTGGATATAACTTGAGAAACTCTTCCATACAGACATTCTTGAGTGAACTGTGATCCATCATTATTCAGAAATGTATTCATGCACTACACCGATGTCAAGCCAAGTTCCACGTTCTGTGCTTGGTGCTGGGAATATTGAAAGGCCAGCAGAAGTTACAGAAGGCCACGATGCCAGCAGAGCTGCTGCCTACTCTTTTGCCTGATTTACTTCTGTTATTTTTTTTTTTTACAATTGTGATAAAAAACACATAACACCAAATTGACGATCTTAACCATTTTTAAGCATACACTTCACTAGCATTAAGTAGAGTCACGTTTATGTGCATCTGGTCTCCACAACTGTTTCATCTTGCAAACCCAAACTCTAAACCATGACGTATCCAAAGTACTCATATGTATCAAAACAGAGTAGGTGGTTGCCAGGTTGCCAGGGCATGGTGGGGGGGGAAGTGAGGAGTTGTTGTCTGATTTCTTTTTAAAGCTCAGTCCTCCCTTTGGCTTCTGCTTCTAAGCGTGTTAGCATCACAGCCCGTTTTCATTACCCTAAAGGATAGACCCAGCCCTAGTTCTGGAGGTGCTGAATTCTACTTGACTCCAAAGACGCCCAGGTTCTACCTGCACCCACGTTCTGCTAACTTGGTCTGCCCTCTGTTCTTTTTCCTCTCTGTTTTGTTCCCATTTGTAAGATCTCTGTCAAACTTACTTATTTTCTGCTTTTCACAGACACTAGACCACACCACCTCCTGGGTATTCATGATCCATGCCTGGCCCAGCTGACTGTTCTTTCTTATTCCAGGCTGTTTGCTGTCTACCTTGTCTTTCTTCAGCATCCTCAATATACCTGCATAACGTGTATCCATTTTTCTCCCCAAATTAAAAGCTATGGTCACTGTATTTTAAAAAATGCTTAAAACCCCACCTATACATTCCAAGAAGCAGGACACCATGAATGACTTTAAACCAAGAACGGTCTCAAAACTGTTGCAGTTTCCAATATGTGAGTCTTGGACTTCAGCATATTGCTGTTCATATGCCACACAAATGTTCCGTAAAGTCCCATGGAGAATTATGTGCAAATTTAAATGCTCTCTAGACAATTTCAAATATCAGCTTTGATGCAAGACTTTACCTGCTAAAAGCATCTCTTTATGGTTTGACACTACATCTCTGACATTTTGACGTGATACATATTCCATCAGCCTGATACCTTGCCACCTCCCAGTGAGTCACAGTGTCACTAACTCAGAATTAAATATGTTGCTAAACCACTTTACAGCCTTTGCAAAGCACATAAAGGCTGTTTGATAATTGCCCCCAGGAAGGCAAATAATCAGCACACCTCTGATTCCCTTATTATTAACCATTATAAAATCATGTGCTGTGATCAACGTATGTAACAAAGACATTGATTTTTATAAGACTACCCAGGAAGCAAATACATATTCTTGATATACGAAACACACGGGGGGCCTCTCGTTTTCCTTTGTGTCTTTAATTTGCTCAGAGCTGCTCTTTGTATGGCACTGGCTTTCACCTGTCAAGCTAAGGCTTTGATTACTGAGTTATGGAAAAATCATTGCCAATTGCCTTAACTACAATAATAAAGGATGTCCTACAAAGGATAAGAAATCTGTTTTTCTTCAGTTCTGTAGTTAAAAGACTAGTTCTAGTTTTAATCTGAACATTTCTTTTTCTCTCCCTGTATTTCCCTTTCTTCCTATTTTAATTGCTGTTTAGACAATTAAGTAGGTTCCTGACCTGCACCAGATGTGCTTGGGAAAGTCTCTCATATTTTCATTTTGCTTTGTTTTGTTTCTGCATGCCATTGAAACCCCTGTGTTAATTATTCTTTCCTTACTTGAAGTATCTTATACAACCTTTCTTTACCAGTATCCTTTTGACTAGGCCAAATACTTATTTTAGAGTCTCAAAGATGATTTTCTAAATCCTTTCATAACCCCTTTTAGCCTTTACTTAGTTTTCTTGTGCCTGCCCCTCATTTGCACAAAGGGATATATTTGACTATTCCGTGGCATATTTGACTTTGTAATTCATAAATTATTTTTCATGTCTTATATGGTTAAAGATACATTTCACTTGAGCTTGTAACAGACATAAAAATGACCCATGGTAAACCTGTTGTATTAGAAAATCAAACAAAAAGCATAAGGAGATAACATAGTAAAAATGAAGAGTACACGCATTAGGGGACCCATGTGGATCTGAGTTCAAATCTAACTTGGCCAACTAATAGCTTATTAGTTATGTTACCTTAGGTTGTATTTTTTTTTTTTTCCTAATTTGGTGTCAGGGTCTCCGTGTTCTAGCTCCAACCCGAGGGGATTCCCGGGAGGTGGTTGTGGATGTTTAGTGTGCCTTTAACTGGATACTTCTTTATCCTGGCAGATGGCCTGATGCCCACGTCTGACTTGTAGCCAGGTTTCCTACAAACAGAAAAACCTGTTTACACTGGCAGACGTCCTTGTGGCTTGCTATAGTCTGAATGTCTCTACCCTCCTAAAATCCGTAAATTGAAACCTCATTCCTAACGTGGTGCTGTTAATAAGTGGGGCCTTTGGGAGATGATTAGGTAATGAGGGCAGAGCCTTCATGAACAGGATTAGTGCCCGGATAAAAGAGGCCCAGGGAAGCTTGTTCACCTTTCTGCCATGTGAGGGCACTGCTGGAAGGCACCATCCATGAAGCAGAAAGTCAACCTCATCAGACACCAAATCTACTGCCACCTCTGTCTCGGGCTTCCCAGCCTCCAGAACTGTAAGCAATCCGTTGTTGGTGGTGGTATTTACAGATTACCCAGTCTAAGTCATTTTTTATGGCAGCCCAAACAGACTGAGACATGACTCTTGTCTGCTCTGTGTCTAGTGTATGTTTTGTTTTGGTTCGGTTTTAAATTTGTTTTTTGGTTTTGGGTTTTGCTTTGTTTGTGTAGACAACATCTTACTGTGTTGCCCAGACCGGTCTTAAACTCCTAGACTCTAGCAATCCTTCACTTCAGCCTCTCAAAGTGCTGAGATGACAGATGGGACAGATACTGTGCCCAGCCTGCCCTGTGTCTAGCTTATTCCTACCAAGAGAATCACTCTCTGTGAGAGCTCTGAGCAGAAGGAGAGTTAGGTTCGAGTGTGTTGATCAAGTAAGACATAGAGGAGACTGTACAGCAAAACACATGAAATAACAGAAGCAGCTTTTGACTCACAGATCCAGAGCAGAGAGGGCAGCCTGCCTCACAGGGCCAACAGGAAAGGGGAGCTGTCCTGGACGTGCAGGCTCCACCAGTGTGGGGAGCAAAAGAGAGCACAAGAGACCTCAGGGCCTAATACTTTGTTGGGGTTTGGGGCATTACCCAAGCAGGTTTCCTGCAGAGAGTTCTAATGGGTGGGGGGGAGTTTACAGCAACAGGTACCAGTTTCATGGAGCCACACTGTGACCGAGTGGTGGTAACTGTGGCATCTCTGTGCAGTCCATGCGGAGGGAGGAGTCTTGGGCTTGAGTCAGGTAGGTTGTATTGAGCTGTCACCTAGGGGAGGTGGGCACCAGCGGATGTCTGGATTGACCACCTTGAGGAGCTAGGAGGAAGCAGAGAACTAGAAATTATGTCACGATTCACTAAGCCCTGCTTCTACTATGAGAAAGTCCAACTTACAATCAAAATGGATGCCCAGACAACATAAAATTGTAAGAATTCACTATGCCTTAGGCAAGGAAACTTGGCTGCCTTCCAGTGAATATTTACTGAGCAACTAGCTTATTTGAGAAACCATAATAGACACTACAGGGACTGCAAATAATGGGAAATAAAACAATTACACAATCACACACATTGCAATGATACAAGGCCAGCCATATCAAATGACCCGACAGATAAACAGTTCATATATTATATGGTGTCAGAAGTAAGACACATCAAACTTCTCACAAAGTGGTAAAATACATTTGATGCTACTGTCCTTATAAAATCAACCATAAGAAGAATAATTTTTATTAATGACAGGGATATAATAAAAATAGTTTATGTGTAAAAATACATAAGTAATTACATAATACATTATGATTAAAATTAGATATAGGATTGCTGGGCAAGACAGAATTTCCCCTCTAACACTCTCCTTCAATATTATTACTAAAATATAGCACCTGTTTCTGTTTTTGTTTGAGGCAGTGTCTCACTCTGTTGCCCAGGCTGGAATGCAGTGGTGTGATCATGACTCACTGCAGCCTCAACCTCCTGGGCTCAAGAAGTCCTCCCATCTCAGCCTTCCAAAGTGCTGGGATTACACTCGTGAGCCATTGCGCCCGGCTAGTACCTGGTTCTTAGTTAACTATATGAAGGGCAAAATCTGTTTTGCTGCTGAACAATTATAGTACTACTCATTATGTGTGTGTGTATGAGTGTGTGTATAATGTGTAGTTTATATCCATATATAAACTATATATAGTTTATATTACGTGTAGATAGACAATTTATAGGTTATAATATCTTTAGCTATAACATTCACATTGGCGTAATTTTATATACTATTCTGATTTATCATTCAGTTCTGTTTTACCTTCAACTCTGGTTGAGGTAATGTAGTTACTATCTGCTTTCCTAGACTTGCCACTTTTCCTCTCTGGCTACCTGACACCCCAAGCTAATGTAGGTGGCTACATCATTGCCTGGAATTCAAGTTTTTAAGCCTCTGATAATTCAGTCTGTAGAAGCTACCCAGCTCAAGAACAAAGGGGAAGTTACATATTTCATAACATGCTTTAACATTAATGCACTTAATTAGTATTTATAAATTTGAATCAAAATGCAGGAAATATTCTAAAAATACAATTTCTCTGGAATAGTTCTATAATCTCTATTAATGTAGGCCAACTGCTTCTGTTTCAAACACAGAAGAATGTTGTTCAGTTTTTCATTTGTGAAACTGAATAGTCTTCTGAAAGAGTATATAGTATTTTTCCTCTTGGGAATACAAAAGCTTTTATTAAATGATTGTACTAATCATCAGATATAAGAGTAGTACCAATTCTCTACCTAGAATAGCTGTTAACCATGGCACTTGGTGAATTGAGAATAGACCTAAATGATGCTTCTCCTTGGCACCCACCTCCCCAACTCCTACCTTTCTTGAAACCAGGCTGTTTCTCTCCAAATCTCCTTTCCTTTCGATTCTTCAGTTCATGCTACATGATAACTACTTGCCATTGGTCATTAATTATGGTCAACGCTCATTATTCACAGGAGTATGATCCATAAAATCATTGCGAACACTGAATGAGTAAATACTGAATCATTGCCCCTAGAGGGAATTCAGGGTTAGGTTTCTGCAAGCCTCTGGTCACAGTATATTCATCAACCTACCAATACGTAACCTTATTTTATGTGTGTTTCTGCTTTAAGACATCTTACTTAACATATTTTTTGATTCATTAACATTGAACTCATGGCCAACAGCCCTATAACTAATGTCTGAAAAAAGCTTATCTAATATGCATATTTTCCCCATAAGGCACATCACAGTCTTCTTGTGCTTAGGAACACTGGACAGCACCCAACACTGTGCTTGGGGGCCATTTAAAACAGTAATATCACCAATAAAAAAAAGCACAAAAATGTCAGGGGGAAATGTGGCAGTAAATAGGCCGTGAAGAAGATATTTGTTTGCAGTATGAGCTCAAAGAAGGCAGGGCATCACCTTGTTCTACTTCAGTAGGGATCATGGATGTTATGCCACTCAATTTTTTTGCCAGCCTGTGTGTGCACATGTCCTCAAATGACCATGAAAGCACTGCAAGTATAGATTTGGGGATTACAAATAAATTTCAACAAGTAGATTAGTTTGTAAACATGGAATCCACAAATAATGAGGGTTGACTATATCATCCTTTTGAACAAAAACAAAAGCCACAATTCAACTTGGGATTGATTATAGATGGCAACTGGAATTTAGTGAGCACCTGGTATGAGCTGGGTGCCTTACCTTTACCTTTTTTTTTTTTTTTTTTTTTTTTTGAGTCTGGCTCTATCACCCAGTCTGTAGTGCAGCGGCACCATCTCGGCTCACTGCAAGCTCTGCCTCCCGAGTTCACGCCATTCTCCTGTCTCAGCCTCCCCAGTAGCTGGGACTACAAGTGCCCGCCACCACGCCTGGCTAATTTTTTTTTTTTAAGTAGAGATGGGTTTCACCATGTTAGCCAGGATGGTCTCCATCTCCTGACCTCATGATCCGCCCACCTATGCCTCCCAAAGTGCTGGGATTACAGGTGTGAGCCACCGCGCCCAGCCACTGGGTGCCTTACTTTTAGTAACACATTGACCTGGGATGTGATCAACTCAAGAACCACATTGCTGTCATGCAGCTGCATAGAGCTGTATCACTCAGTTCTGGGGGCTTATGTTTCATAACAATTGTCTTTTATAAATGTTCAATTTAAAAATGAAAAACTTCCCCACCCCAATCACCACCTCCTTTCCCCCTCTTCCTTCCCTTTAATGAACCATCTAAGGGAAGCACATGTGTGCTTCTTGACATTTCTTCACAGAATCCAGACCAAGGGCAGGGAGGCTGGGTGAGGGTCAGCATCAGCCCAGCCAGTACGGAATCCATGCAGCTAGGGCGTGTCAGGGGAGTGTCGCTTACTGAGAACTCTGGGTCCTCTTGGATCAAAGGATGTGCAAATTGAGCTAAGAGATAGAGGGAAATTCGAGAAGATCACCTAAAACAGACAAACAGAAGGAAGCTAGATCCAGGTGGCCTGGGAGTCAAGAACAGTGAGCAGTGTGTGAGCTAAAAAAAAACAGAAGCAAACCTTGGCCAATGGCTGGAGCTGGTGTTTTTGCTCAAGGCTGGCTTTCATGGGCTGTCCTTGATGTGAGTCTTAGAGTACGGCTGGTTAAGCGGCCAGGACCTGAGAAATAAAATCTCCCTTATGCACTCTTGAGAGAACAAGTCTAACATATCAGTTAGGTAATAGCTATAAAAATGTGGCTGGGCGGGCACGGTGGCTCACGCCTGTAATCCCAGCACTTTGGGAGGCCGAGGCTGATGGATCACCTGAAGTCTGGAGTTTGAGACCAACCTGGCCAACATGGTGAAACCCCGTCTCTACTAAAAATACAAAAAAAAAAATTAGCCAGGTATAGTGGTAGGTCCCTGTAATCCCAGCTACTTGGGATCCTGAGGCAGAAGAATCACTTGAACCCGAAAGGCGGAGGTTGCGGTGAGCTGAGATCATGCCATTGCACTCCAGCCTGGGCAACAAGAGCAAAATTCCGTCTCAAAAATAAAAATAAAAAAGTGGCTAAGTCAGTAGTGAAGCTATGAAGCTAGCTTATTACACTTTTCACCTTTTGAGCTTTCAAATTTGAGTCATTTATGGACAACTTTGAAGGGAAAAGTTATTATAAACTCTTACTGTTGACCTAAATAACATTATAATATCAATCATATATGTACCGAAAGAATTCTAGATATACACTCCTGCTAATAGATTTCTAAATTTTTTTAATGTTTTATGATACACAAATTTGAATATAAGAAAAATTACAAAACCAACAAATTAAAACTAGTAAAGTGAATGTAATGAAATAGGCTGTATAGTTCACACCACACAATGTTGTTTAGTCTACAACGGACCACATAGATAACGGCAGTTCCACAAGATTATAGCGGAGCTGAACATTTCCTATGCCTAGTAACATCATAGCTGTTGTTAAGGTCCTATCATAACACATTACTCCTATGTTTGTGGTGACACTGGTGTAAACAAATGTACTGCACTGCCAGCCATATAGAAGTGTAGCTTATATGATTATATACAGTAATACTTGATAACAGTATGTCACAAATGCAAGAATAGGTAGAAGGATCACTGGAACTAATTAGAATGTCAGAATACTGTTTACATAAGAAGTAGTGCATACTGAAACTGGCAATTTAAATGAACAGGGATCCTGCAGTGTAAAACTCTGAAAATAAACAAATAAACAAAGATGAAGACAAATTTCACTAACAAAATTATGTGACTATAGTTTAAAAAATAGTTTCTACTTTATATTAGATGCTAAAATGAATTCCAAAGAATTACAGACTTCAATGTGCAAAGAGGAAGAATGCATAGAAAAGTGATACTAAAAGCAATTGGGTATTTTTTTGTTCTCTAAATTTTAAAAAACCCTTGTGGCCGGCACGATAGCTCACACCTGTAATCTCAGCACTTTGGGAGGTCGAGGCGGGCGGATCACGAGGTCAGGAGATCGAGAACATCCTGGCCAACATGGTGAAACCTCGTCTCTACTAAAAATACAAAAAATTAGCCGGGCACGGTGGCGGGTGCCTGTAGTCCCAGCTGCTTGGGAGGCTGAGGCAGGAGAATGACATGAACCCAGGAGGCGGAGCTTGCAGTGAGCCTAGATGGCGCCACTGCACTCCAGCCTGAGTAACAGAGCAAGACTCCATCTAAAAAAAAAAAAAAAAAAAAAAAAAAAAAAGCCCTTGTAAGCATAAAGACAAAGGAAACTTGGTAGATATGGAGATATGGCAACATAACAATTAAAAGTTCATGTGAGTACAAAAATCAACAAATTAAAACAAACTGAGAAACTGGAAAAATATTTGTAATACACTGATATGAAAATCATAATATGTTAATATGTTTTTAAAAACTAGCAACAAAAAGTAAAAGATGAACAACCAGGTCACAGGAAAAAAGAGATCCATAATTGTTCAGTAAAGGTGTGAAATGTGTTTCCAATCAAAGTAATATAAACAAAAATAAGAATATAATATTTTATTTTGAGTTGGTTTTGTTTAATAAGCAGAAAATGGTGAGGCCTTTTTGACAGGCAATTTTGCAAGACAGATCAATAATCTTTAAAATGTATGTAGTTCTTGAGCAAGGATTTTCACCTCTAAAATTATATTCCAAAGAAATAATTGTAGACTAGATGCAAGTTTTTTTTACAGATTATTTATCATAAAGTTATATATAATCGTGAAAAATGCAAATCAATGATATCTGTCACCCAGAAAGGAAGAAAATGGTTAAATACATTTAAGTTTAGCCATATAGTGGTATTCCTTAAAAATAAGTCCCTAGGCCAGGCACAGTGGCTCACGCCTGTAACCCAGCACTTTGGGAGGCCAAGGCAGGTGGATTACTTGAGGTTGGGAGTTTGAGACCAGGCTGGCCACTATGGTGAAACCTCATATCTACTAAAAATACAAAAATTAGCTGGGCATAGTGGTGCACGCCTGTAGTCCCAGCTACTTGGGAGGCTGAGGCAGGAGAATTCCTTGAAACTAGGAGGCAGAGATTGCAGTGAGCCGAGATCACGCCACTGCACTCCAGCCTGCGTGACAGAGCTAGACTCCGTCCCCAAAAAACAAAAAACATCACCTAAAAAAATGTTTTTGAAGACTATTAACATGGAAGCATGATAATGGTGTAATTTTAATAAGAAATTATGATAGAAAACTGATAGACTATTATCCCAGTTTTACAAATATGTGTTTCCACATGTATTTACCTGCGAAAATTATAATGAAAATGTTAACAGATTTTTTTTCTTGTCAGTAAATGCATGGGCACTTTATATTTTCTTTATGATTTTCTGATTATTCCAAATATTGTAAAATACACATTATTCATATACTTTTAAAATGTGGATCTTAACTGTTTTCCTTTAATCTGCTATCCTATCTTTTTAAATCTAGGAAATGTATGTATCTCAAAATGGTAAAACTGGATAATATTCTAGAAATTAATGTTTTATAAATCTTAATTTTCTTCTCAGTAATATTGTATAATTTTAAATATTGGCATATCGTCAGCTACGACTGTGCCTATTTAAAGCCAAAATTCCTGCCAATTTTGTGAAAAATGAAGCTCATTATCTAGATTTTTGTTTGTAGTGTGATAAATATTTTCACCGTACTTTACCTGCTTTGGCAAAAGATAGATGGCAGAAGAAGGAGCTGATTAAATGATCAATAAATATAAGAGAAAATCTGGGACATTTTTTGCTTTTATTATTACTTTTTATACCATTATGCTGGTAAATTATTTTTAATGTTATCGTAAGTAATATTTTGAATAAGGGCTCAGATCTCACTTCCAAAGATGTGTTGCTTTGTTTTCATCACTCCAAATTTTATGATTATGCTAGGATTATAGAATGAAAGGTAATAAGTTTTATGGATTGTTGGATGGTAATAAGAATTACTGTAAATTTTCTTTTGAAATAATGAAGACTAAAATATTTAGGTATTGAGAGTGTTTTCTTCTTGCTACTTTGTGACATTATCATTGCAGCAGGCTGAGATCATGGAAAAGGCTGAGAACTACAAGCCAAAAAGACTGGGTGTTGTGTCTCTAATTCCCCTTCTTTCCCCCCGGCTCCCCCCGCCACCCCACCCCCGCACCCCGCCCCGCGAGACAGGGTCTGGCTCTGTTGCCCAGGCTGGAGTGCAGTGGCGCCATCTCGGTTCACTGCAAGCTCTGCCTCCCGGGTTCACACCATTCTCCTGTCTCAGCCTCCGCAGTAGCTGGGACTACAGGCGCCCGCCACCGCGCCCGGCTAATTTTTTGTATTTTTAGTAGAGACGGGGTTTCACCGTGTTAGCCAGGATGTTCTGGATCTCCTGACCTTGTGATCCGCCCACCTTGGCCTCCCAAAGTGCTGGGATTATAGGCATGAGCCACCATGCCTGGCTAATTCCACTTCTTGTTAGCCGTGGGATTGTGGACAATTTCTCTGAGGCAGTTTCCTCATCTAGATGTAAAATATGAATGAGTCTAATATGTATGCATCTAGTAATCTGATTTAATCACAAAATGGGACTAGACTATACAGTCCTTAAAGAATCTATCACTATGACTTCTATCAGTGATCTTTTTTTTTTTTTTTTTCACGCAACTGGATAATAAAGAGCTTAGAAGTTTATTCCTAAAAGGCAACTAGAGTGCTAGGCATTCTGGGTTTCTGATAGAAGATGTGCACATAAGCTTTAGCAAACGCTCAGAAATAGTTGAAAAATTACTCTATGCTTCCTAACTACAACTTTGCCAGAGGGCAGAGGCCAACTCTTTTCCTTTAAAAAACTGACTCCAGGATGTGTACACATGGTCAATAAGATCTATAGTTCTATACTGATCATCCCCTGGGAAAACTTGTAAAACGAAGTCTAACACATTGCAAATTGTGGACAGAAAGAAACCATATCAGTAAACCTCTCAAGTAATGCCTGGTTTTGAGCCATGTAGAGTCCAGGTAAGCCTTCCAAGCTTGATTAGGTGCCAAACATACTTTCTCCAGTATATAAATGAATAGGGATCTTTTTTTTTTTTTTTTTTTTGGAGATGGAGTCTCACTCTGTCACCCAGGCTGGAGTGTAGTGCCACAATCTCGGCTCACTACAACCTCTGCCTCCCTGGTTCAAGCGATTTTCCTGCCTCAGTCTCCCAAGTAACTGGGATTACAAGTGGACACCACCACGCCTGGCTAATTTTTTTGTATTTTTAGTAGAGATGGGTTTCACCACGTTGGCCATGTTGGTCTCAAACTCCTGACCTCAGGTGATCTGCCCGCCTCGGCCTCCCAAAGTGCTGGGATTATAGGTATGAGCAACCATGCCTGGCCTATGAATAGCCATTTTTGATGGCCTTTTAAAACAACCAGACTTTGTAGGGCAAAAGATAATTGTTTGAAATTTTAATATTTATTTAAATAGTCTTGCTGATGGTAACTGATCATTAACTTTTGAAGCACTTTGGGTTGGACCCAGTAAAAATCTCTCCAATAGCTTATAGAAACTTATTCTCCTGTTTTCTAAGGCGGGAGGCTATGCACCCATGTCATCTAAAAGAGTGGCCCATGGTGCTATGGAGCAAGCCAAATCTTCATTGCAGTCCAGTTCTGTCATTTACCAAATCTGTGACCTCTAGAGAGCTGTTTTATTAATCTACCCCTCAGCCTCTTTATCTGTAAAATGGGACAATGAGAGCCCTTCTCTTCCAGGAGATCAGGCACCGAATGCAGAGCCTAGTAAGACCTAAATACATATTAGGTACAACTCTTATTTTGCTTATAAAGACAAAGGATAAATGGTAGTCCTGTTTTGTCCCACTCAAAACTGTTCTCTGAACCACGAAAAGACTGTTTCAGCCACATGCCAAGTTAACACATTGCAGTTAAGAAGGAAAAGCATTGCAGTAGAGACTAGTCCATGAACATCTTTATCTTCACCATTCCCATCACCGTCCTTTAAATGAAGGAGCCAATGGGTTTCTTATATTTAGGCCCCCATGATTTTACAATATATAGCCTTGATAACCTGGCCACAACTAATTAAGCCGGATTCGGGGCTCATTCCTTAGGCGGTGATGTGCAACTTGGCCTGTACCCTCTAACATGGCTTCTCATGAGAACTCAGCCAACTCTGTGTTGAATAGCCATGAACTGAGTCACTCCAACCGTCTCTCTGTGACTTTGAGTAAAAGACACGCAGACTGTATAGCACCCTATAGAGTGGGCTCTGTTCCCTTGCAAATTTTAGCATACTCGTTGAGAAGGGAGGGAGCTTTGGGGAGAGAGTGAGAGAAGAGAATTTAAACATTGTGGGCAATTTCTTCTGCCGTTCCATTTGCTGTGGAATTTTCCAGCCGTTTTATGTTTCATGGACTTTTCATGCTTGATATGGTTGGTTTCCGGGGTGTGTTTCAGTCAACGTTGACCCCAAAACCATGCAGTCAGTTTTCTATCTGAAAACCAAAGCTGTAACTTCACTGATATTGCAGAAATGTTTCTACCACTCTGACCCCTAAAAGTGCTTGTCTCTTAGATCGTAGCTTTGCTGGTATCAAGATTACATTTTTAACAGTATAAACCTTATACATATGCAGTAGCAATTAGAATGCTCTCCCTGAGTGGAGGACATTCTCTGAAATCCCAAGTAGGATCGAACCCAGAGTAGCATATCTGCTAACTTGATTCCATCTGTCTTTCTTGCAACATGCTCACTGAGCATATGCCCCTAAATGAATGTGAGATGAAGACAGGATCTGTGGTCCCTCCCGCAACATTGGTGGGGTAAGTTTTTTGCTGGGCTGAGTGTGGTTCAAATATTTTCGTACAATATATGTCCTAAACACAAACAACCACTTCTCGTTGCCCACCCAAAAATATGCTAATCTGTTTTGTGCTGAAGTATGATTGTTTGTGTTGGCATCCTTAAAAAGTAATGGGATAAGGTACTTGAAGGGCGATTGAAGAGATTTCCAGAGCAGCCCTTGGCTTTTCTTAATTTTCCAGTTTTGCAACAACTTTTAGAGCCCAATCCTCATGTAAGCTTTGGATCCACTAGAATTAAAAGCTCAAACTTTATAGCCAAACGGACCTGGGTTTGAATCCTATTTCCACCGCTTGCCGTTAGGAAAGTTGCTCAACTTCTCTGAGTCTTCATTTTCTCATCTGTGTCCACCCTCTCATTGCTATGAGCCTTGAGTGGTATTCACAGCCCTCAGTGCAGTCACTCCCATACATAAGAGCCACTGTTGTTGTCAACATAGTTTAGAAGTTAGGAGAGTCACAGACATCATAAACCCTGAGATAGTACCAGTCATGAGGAAGCAGAATTCACAAAGCGATGGGCAAGTAGCCAGGTATACACGTAGCCGGGAGCTTCTGAGTGTCCCAGGTCTCCATAAGGATCAGTTGCTCAATAGCTTGGATAGTCTGCGTGTGGATAACACATCAGCAAGGAATAGAGACAACGCCGTAAAACAGACTTTCAGCATTTCCGGTGTCAAAAGGTCCTAACGTGAGGTCTCACTAAATTCAAGACTTCATCAGCCTGAGAAGAACTCATGGTAAAATAAGGGTAGTAATATACACCCCTTTTAACCTAGGTTACAATGTGTTTATGAGTGTGAGGTGATCTTCAACTATAAAGCCCTATGTGGATGTAACATGGTAGCAGATTATAAATATTAATAGCATTTTAAGTCAAAGATAATTATTTAGAATTGTGAATAATAGAGAAGAAAAAGAATGCGGGCATCACTATGCCTCCTACCCTCAGATAAAACTTACTGAAGGAACTGAAGGTTAAAGATTCTTGATTAATAACTGTTGTATTTCTGCAGTGTCTCAGAAGTATTACTAGAAGACAAGCATGGGTTTTAAACTAACCTTGGTTTCAAATCATAATGCTGCCACTCCTGGACTGTGTGACGGTGGAGAAGTGATTTAACCTCTCTGAGCTTCTAATTCTCGATCAGGAATGTTTTTTCTGTAGCTATCTGCTTAAGAACAAAGAGAAAGACAGCTTCCTGAATGACTCAGCTTCCAGCTTATTATTATTATTATTTGCTTTTTACGAAGTGAACTGAGGTCCCAAGTTTTTATTTTCCTTTCCCAGTGTCAAGTTTATTGGTATAATCCTGCTAAGAAGTACTTAAAATAAAAACTAGCTATTCACAAACAAGTCAAATATATACCCTCTAGAGTGTGTTGATAACGTGACTTAGTACATGAAGAGAGAGCATGGTGTTCAATTGTGCAGTTCAGGTGAAGCTAGTCTTTCATGCCTCATCACAAGTAACAGATTTCCATTAAGACTTGGCAAGCTATCGAAGCTCAGACTCTCCCAGAGCAGAGAAAACAGGCAGGTGCGAATACGTGCCTGTCCCAGCAGCATCTGTTTATGTGGGTGGGGAGAAACCATCCCCTCCACACACGGTTAAACAACTCTGTGTGCATCTTCCCTCCAGGGCCCTTCTTGTTTTGCCTGGGAATGTCCCGGGTGGCTTGTAGGAGATGAGGATGCAGCCTGGGGCAGCCAAACCTGGGGCATTTCAGAGGCAGAGTATAGTTCATGTGGCAATACTTGGCTCTTTATGGCCCATAGTTTTACACCTACCATACTCTGCACACAGGAAACTTCAGGCAGAAATGGAGCATGCGCAACCAGGTCTGCATAGCCGAGAGTGGTCATTTCCTTGCAAGGCGTATCGCTTGACCGAAGGGACTAGGGGGCTGCAAAGGGGCTGGAAGATGTTTGGCTTTTGGTGCAGATATGAGCCAAATAAATTGAAAATGGGAAGAAGGAGTACATGACCTCACTCAAATTTTAATTCCCATAGGATAGTCTTTTTGTTTTTGTTTTTAGCGTTGTATGCCTGATAGGATAAATGTTATTCAAAACATAGCCCAGGTGTTAGAAAGACAAAATAGTTGTTACCCTTAGGGAGATGATTATGAACAAAAGGGGCACACAGCGGGTATCTGGGCCACTAATAATGTTCCGTTTCTTGATGTGGATTCAGGTTACATGGGTGTGTCACTTTGTGAAAATTCATCAAGGGCCGGGCGCAGTGGCTTACGCCTGTAATCCCAGCACTTTGGGAGGCGAAGGTGGGCAGATCACTTGAGGTCAGGAATTCCAGACCAACCTGGCCAACGTAATGAAACCCAATCTCTACCAAAAAAAAAAATATAAAATTAGCTGGGTGTGGTGGTACACTCCTGTAGTCCCAGCTACTTGGGAGGCTGATGGGGGAGAATCACTTGAACCCAGGAGGCAGAGGTTGCAGTAAGTGGAGATCACGCCACTGAACTCCAGCCTGGGTGACAGAGCGAGACCCCATCTCAAAAAGAAAACAAAAACAGAAAGTCCAGCACGGTGGCTCACGCCTGTAATCCCAGCACTTTGGGAGGCCCAGGAGACTAGGATCACCTGAGGTCAGGAGTTCAAGACCAGCCATACGAACATGGTGAAACCCCTTCTCTACTAAAAATACAAAATTAGCCAGGCATGGTGGCGCATGGTTGTAATCCCAGCTGCTCTGGCAGAGGCAGGAGAATCGCTTGAACCTGGGAGAAGGAGGTTGCAGTAAGCGGAGATTACACCACTGCACTCCAGCCTGGGCAACAAGAGCGAAACTCTGTCTCAAAAAAAAAAAAAAAAAGAAAGAAAAGAAAATTCATCGTGCTGTATACTTATAATCTGAGACTTTTTCTTCGTGTAGGTTATTAAAAAACAGTAGCAGAAATATTCTTCTCTCAAAAGAAATTTCTGTATGTATTTTAAAATATGTATATACTATACATATATTTATATTTAAATTCTATATATATTTAGTAAGGAGAGGAATACATATAACTTGATACAAAGTCTGCACCAACTTAGAATATATCTAATACAAATTAATACTTGAGTGCATATTAAGATATATCAAAATTTAAAAATTAGTCGAGGTTATTATGTACTTTGACAGTTATAATAAGGTAAAGTTCTATGTAAAATAACATGAATATTGTCAGACTCCAGCTTACATTTCCAGGAATGGTCATTTTTCATACATTCATTATATTCTTTTCAGCATCATTTGCAGAGTTTTTGAACTTCTAAGCTGTAACCACACAGAAATGCCGTAACACTCGCTTTGACTATTTCAGCAAAGTATTGTAACGAAGGCATTAATTGATCCACTAGCTTTGCTCTGTTGAGAAAATGTCACTTATTTTGTAAATACAGCCACATTGACTTTTAAAGTCATCTAAATAAGCTTGTTATTAAATAAAAATGTTTTGAACCTTAAAACTGTTTTAAATGATTTTAGATAAATGTTTTATATTTATTTCTCAGTAGTAATAATTTTTCTGAAGTATTTGCTTGTTTTTAAGTGATTTCTTTATATATATGTATATTTACATACTATGTGTGTGTGTATATATATATATATGGCAATATTAAATGACCTCAAGCTTTTGATCAATTCTAATAGAACAGAAAATTGCAATTCTAAATTACCTCTCATAAAATGGAACATTTTGCAAGTAGCTAATAAATATTTGTTCATCAATAGTTATACCTTGAATCCTTTATCCATTAGAATTTTCCAGACAACAAACTCATATTGTTTCTCCTTTAGGTTCATTTGGATGTATCAACATAGTAACTCTTGTTACAAAAATATTTTAAGTTTAAAATCAATTATTAAAATCAATTATTAAAAAAATTTGTATGCATATTTTAACAGTTAATAGACAAGGTAAAATCAACTCACTTCCATGTGTTCAATATTTATTGCTTGAAAATTAAAGCTTATAATTTAGAGTATGCTATGGCTTTTTGATATAGGTCCTTAACACTGTTGGTTGTATTATAGAATAGTTAAGTATAGGCTCTGTTCTCCAGACAGCAAAGGTTTAATTCAGCTCTTTTACCAGGCTTGAGCACCAAAGGGGAAGTCAGAGAAAAAGTAACAGCAAGTGAAATAAAAATAGAATTCTCAAAAGCAATAGTTGAAAGAAAAGACCACAGAATGATATGATCAAAGTGTTGAGAGAAAGAGAAACAAAAATTGAGAGTTTGAGACCAAAAGATTTTTCATTAAAGCAATCTCTAAAGGATTTACTTAATTTTTTAAATAAAAGAAACCCAGAAGAAATGTCTGAGATGTAAGAAGTACTGATCAAAGACATTAATGAAGATATAGGTTAAAGGTTTTTAAAACTGTGTAATAAAATATTAACATCAAAATTAATGTGTTTTAAAAAGGAGTAAATGAAACAATTAAAAATGAAATCTGTAAGTCAGAAAGAGAATAATCAAAATTACAGTTTTTTAAGATCCTTGTAGTTTAAAAGGATTTAAAAGACTGATTAACTTTAGACTTTCTTAAGTATGTAAGATAGAATTCCAAAGTGCCCACTTTTTAAATTTTTTATTATTTATTTTTTGAGATGGAGTCTCACTCTGTCACCCATGCTGTAGTTCAGTGGCGTGATCTTGGCTCACTGCAGCCTCCACCTCCCAGGTTCAAGCGATTCTCCTGTCTTAGTTTACCAAGTAGCTGGAACTACAGGTGCATGCCATCACACCTGGCTAATTTTTTGTATTTTTAGTAGAGATGAGGTTTCACCATGTTGGCCAGGCCTATCTCAAAGTCTTGACCTCAAGTGATCCACCCACCTCGTCCTCCCAAAGTACTAGGATTACAGGTGTGAGCAACCACGCCCAGGCTTCAAAGTGCCCACTTAATATTAAATAATATATAACTTCAAAACCAGAATGGGGGAGAAAAATGGATTAATAAAACAAATCAAAATCATCTATGCAGAAAGACAAAACAATGTAAGACAACAGGAGCAAGTCTGTCTTTCTTGCTTTTACGTGTGTGTGTGTGTATGTGTGTGTAGTCTAGATAGATAGATAGATAGATAGATAGATAGATAGATATAGATAGATAGATAGATAGAGATAGATAGATAGATAGATAGATAGATAGATAGATAGATAGATAGATAGATAGTGTGTGTGTGTGTGTTTGTGTGTGTGTGTGTGTGTGTTTAGTCCATGGCAGTGGACTAAATATACTAGCTAAAAGATCTTGTCCGATTAGTTTTGAAAGAAGCTAAGTGGTTTTTATAAGATACATCTGAAATAAGAGGACTCAGAAAGCCTGAATGGAAAATAATGAAAAGAGACATAACGTGCCAAGAATAATTAAAGGAAAAACTGGGTAACTATAATAGCAGGTAACAAGACTTCAAAACAAAAACCTTTTTAGAAGATAGAAAGGATACTGAATTATGACAAAAGATTCATTTTGCCAGATAAACGTAGCAATTTAAAAACTTGAATTCACAAAATACTCTCAAAATATATACAGCAAAAATTGACAGAAGTGCAGGGAGAAATTGATAACTCAAATATCATAGAAGAAAATGTTGCATATTAATTAACTTCAGAACTGATCATTTAGGCACACAACAATAAGTAAAAATAGAGGTTTCCACAAATATAATTTAAAAATTTGATTGACATAGAGTCTACACAAAATAAAGAACACACATTCTTCTAAGATATAAATGAAATGTTTAAAACATTTTATGACTTTCTAGGGGAAGACATCTTAAAAATACTTAGAACTGAAGGACAATAAATAATCCTATAAATAAAAATTCATGAGATGCAAGACAAAGGTGGTTATAGTTTATTTTATACTTTAAATGCTTAAGTAAAAAATGAGTTAAGGCTAGAAACTCATAGCTAAACTTGAATAAACTAAAAGTATGTGATGATGTAAGAGCAGAGCTTAATGAAATAAAACTTGAAGTTATAGTAGGGAGGATCAACATAAACAAAAGTTATTTTCTTGAAAACAGAAAATCCTCCAGCAAAGCTGATTAAGAAAAAAGGAGAACACCACAAATAATCAATACAGGAAATGAAAATGGAGATAATCATGGGTAGCAGACATTTTAAATGACAATAAGAGAATACCATGAACAAAGCTGGCCAAAGCATTTGAAAATTTAGGCAAAATGGGTGATTTCCATGTATAGTGTATATACACATATTTATCAGAATATTATTTTTATTGAGAGATATTGTCACTGGGTATCAAGTTCTAGGTTGACAGTTCATTATTTTTTTCTTTCTTATTTTAAAGGTGTGGCCCTACTGTCTTCTGGATTGCGTTATTTCCTGTAAGAAATCTGTCATTGATATCTTTTCTCCTTTATGGGCAATTGTGTCCTTTTTCTCTGGCTGCTTTTAAGAATGTACTTATGATATACCTCAGTGTAGTTTCTTCCATTAGTGTTTTAATTTAAAGCCATTATCTCTTCAAATATTTTCATCACTCTCCCAACCCCCACTTTTGGAAATTCCCATTGTACATATTACACCACTTGACATTGCCCTTCAGCTCATTGGTATTCTTTCCTTTTTTTCTTTTTTCTTTTCTGGTACTTTTTTTTCTCTGTTTTTCATTTTGGATAGCTTCTATCACTGTCTTCAAGTTATCTAATCTTTTCTTCTTTAGTGTCTTGTCTTTACTTCTGTAGTGTCTAATCTGCTGTTAGCTCTTTCCAGATATATTTTCTTTTTTTAATTTTTTTTTTATTTCAATGGATTTTTGGGGAACAGGTAGTGTTTAGTTACATGGATAACTCCTGTTTACTCTACTGATTACTTCTTTTGGGGTACAGAAACTTCTTAGTTTCATTAAGGCTCATCTATTTATCTTTCTTTTTGTTGCATTTGCTTTTGAGTTCTTGGTCATGAAGTCTTTGCCTAAGCCAATGTCTAGAAGGGTTTTTCTGATGTTATCCTCCAGAGTTTTTAGGATTTCAGGTCTTAGATTTAAGTCTTTGATCCATCTTGAGTTAATTTTTATATAAGGTGAGAGATGAGGATCCAGTTTCATTCTTTTGCATGTGGCTTGCCAATCATCCCAGCACCATTTGTTGAAAAGGGTGTCCTTTTCCCACTTTTCCCATGTTTTTGTTTGCTTTATTGAAGATCAGTTGGCTGTAAGTATTTGGCTTTTTTCTGGGTTCTCTATGCTGTTCCATTGGTCTATATACCTGTTTTTATACCAGTATCATGCCGTTTAGTTGACTATAGCCTTATAGTATAGTTTGAAGTCAGGTAATGTGATGCCTCCAGATTTGTTATTTTTGCTTTGTCTTGCTTTGGCCATGTGGGCTCTTTTTTAGTTCTGTATGAATTTAGGATTGTTTTTTCTAGTTCTGTGAATTATGATGGTGGTGTTTTGATAGGAGTTGCACTGAATTTATAGATTGCTTTTGGTAGTATGGTCATTTTGACAATATTGATTCCACCTATCCACGAGGATGAGATGTGTTTCCATTTGTTTGTTCTATCTGTGATTTCTTTCAGTCCTAGCCAGAGCAATCAGGTAAGAGAAAGAAATAAAGGGCATCAAAATCAGCAAAGAGGAAGTCAAACTGTTGCCGTTCACTAAGGATATGATTGTATACCTAGAAAACCCTAAAGACTCATCCAAAAAGCTCCTAAATCTGATAAATGAATTCAGCAAAGTTTCAGAATACAAAATTAATGTACACAAATCAGTAGTTCTGCTACACACCAACTGCAAGCAAGCTAAGAATCAGATCGAGAATTCAGCCCCTTTTATAATAGCTGTAAAAGAAAAACAAAACAAAACAAAAAAACTCAAGAATATATGTAACCAAAGAAGTGAAAGACCTCTACAAGGAAAACTACAAAACACTGCTATCTTTTGTATTTTTGTGTCAGTTTCGTTGAGTTTTACTCTGATCTCTGTTATTTCTTTTCTTCTCCTGCATTTGGGTTTGGTTTGTACTTTTTCTCTAGCTCCTTGAGATTTTACCTTACACATTTTCTGTTTGTGCTCTTTCAGACTTTTTGATGTAAGCATTTAATGCTATGAACTTTCCTCTTAGCACCAAAACTTTGCTGTATCCCAGGGGTTTTGATAGGTTGTGTCATTATTATCATTCAGTTCAAAGAATTTTTAAATTTCCATCTTGGTTTCATTATTGACCAAATGATCATTCAGGAACAGGTCATTTAATTTCCATGTATTTGCATGGTTTTGAGGCTTCCTTTTCAAATTGATTTCCAATTTTATTCCACTGTAGTCTGAGAAAGTACTTGATATAATTTCAGTTTTCTTAAACTTATTGAGACTTATTTTGTGGCCTATCATATGGTCTATCTTGGAGAATGTTCCATGTGCTGATGAGTAGAATGTATATTCTGTGGTTGTTGGGAGGAATGTTCTGTAAATATCTGTGAAGTCCATTTGTTCTAGGGTATAATTTAAGTCCATTGCTTCTTTGTTGACTTTCAGTCTTGATATCTAGTGCTGTCAGTGGAATATTGAAGCCCCCCCAATATTATTGTGTTGTTGTCTATCTCGTTTCTTAGGTCTAGTAGTAATTGTTTTCTAAATTTGGGAGCCCCAGTGTTAAGTGCATATATATTTAGTACTGTGATATTTTCCTGTTGGACTAGTCCTTTTATCATTACATAATGTCCCTCTTCATCTTTTTTAACTGTTGTTGCTTTAACGTCTGTTTTATCTGATATAAGAATAGCTACTCCTGCTTGCTTTTGGTGTCCATTTGCATGGAATATCTTTTTCCACTCCTTTACCTTACATTTATGTGAGTCCTTATGTGTTAGGTGAGTCTCTTGAAGACAGCAGATACTTGATTGATGAATTCTTATCCATTCTGCAATTCTGTGTCTTTTAAGTGGAGCATTTAGGTCATTTGCATTCAACATTAGTATTGAGACATGTGGTACTCTTCTATTTATCATGCTAGTTGTTGCCTGAACACCTTATTTTTTTTGTCACTGTGTTATTGTATTATATACCCTGTGAGATTTATGCTTTAAGGAGATTCTATTTTGGTGTATTTCAAGGTTTTCTTTCAAGATTTAGAGCTCCTTCTAGCAGTTCTCGTAGTGCTTGCTTTGTAGTGGTGAATTATCTCAGCATTTGTTGTCTGTAAAAGACCATCTTTCCTTCATTTGTGAAGCTTAGTTTCACTGGATACAAAATTCTTGGCTTTTCATTATTTTGTTTAAGGAGGCTAAAGATAGGGTCCCAATCCTATCTCACTTGTAGGGTTTCTGCTGAGAAATCTGCTGTTAATCTGATAGGTTTTCCTTTACAGGTTACCTGATGTTTTTGCCTCATTCATTCCTTTGTCTTGACTTTAGATAACCGAATGACTATGTGCTAGGTGATGATCTTTTTGTGATGAATTTCCCGGATGTTCTTTGAGCTTCTTGTATTTGGATGTCTAGATCTCTAATAAGGCCAGGGAAGTTTTCCTCAATTATTTTCTCAAGTAAGTTTTCCAAACTTTTAGATTTCTCTTCTTCCTTGGGAACACCAGTTATTCTTAGGTTTGGTCATTTAACATAAGCTCAAACTTCATTGAGGCTTTGTTAATTTTTAAAATTCTTTTTTCTTTGTCTTTGTTGGATTGGGTTAATTCAAAAGCCTTGTCTTTGAGCTCTGAATTTCTTTCTTCTACTTCTTCGATTCTACTGAAACTTTCCAGTATATTTTTCATTTCTCTAATTGTGTCTTTCATTTCCAGAAGTTTTGATTGTCTTTTATTTATGTTATGTATTTCCCTGGAGATTTGTTTGTCCATATCCTATATTATTTTTTAAATTTCTTTAAGTTGGTTTTCACCTTTCTCTGGTGCCTCCTTGAGTATCTTTTTTTTTTTTTTTTTTTTTTAGACAGAGTCTTACTCTGTCGCCCAGGCTGGAGTGCAGTGGTGCCATCTCGGCTCACTGCAAGCTCTGCCTCCCAGGTTCATGCCATTCTCCTGCCTCAGCCTCCTGAGTAGCTGGGATTACAGGTGCCTGCCAACACACCTGGCTAATGTTTTGTATTTTTAGTAGAGACAGGATTTCACCATGTTAGCCGGGATGGTCTTGATCTCCTGACCTTGTGATCCATCCACCTTGGCCTCCCAAAGTGCTGGAATTACAGACGTGAGCCACTGCGCCTGGCCCTCCTTGAGTGTCTTAATAATCAGCTTTCTGAATTCTTTTTCTGACAATTTGGAGATTTCTTAATGGTTTGAATCCATTGCTGGTGAGATAGTGTGATCTTCTGGGGTGTTAAAGAACCTTGCTTTGTCATATTACCATAATTGTTTTTCTGGTTCCTTCTCATTTGGGTAGGCCATTTCAGAGGAAAGATCTGGGGTTCAAGTCCTGCTGTTCATTCTTTTGTCCCATGGGGTGATCACTTGATGTGGTGCTCTCCCCCTTCCCCTAGGGATGGGGCTTCCTGAGAGCTGGACTGCAGTGATTGTTATTGCTCTTCTAGGTCTAGCCATCCAGTGGAGCTACTGGACTCTGACCTGGTACTAAGGAGTATGTACAAAGAGTCCTGTGACATGATCTGTCTTCAGGTCTCTCAGCCATGGATCCAAGCACCTGCTCTGGTAGAGGTAGTAGGGAAGTGAAGTAGACTCTTAGTTGTAGTTTTGTTTAGTGCATGGGTTGTGTTGGTTGTGCTAGCAGTTAGTTGGCCTCTAGCCAGGAGGTGGCACTTTTAAGAGAGCATTAGCTGATACAAGCTTGTCCTAAGGTTGCCTGGATAGGTATTTGGGCTTCTCAGATGATGGGTTGGACCATAGAGCTCCCAAGAGATCATGTCTTCTGTCTTCAGCTGCCAGGGCAGGTAGAGAAATACCACTGGGTGGAGCCAGGATTAGGCGTGTCTGAGCTCAGACTCTTCTTGGGCAGGGCTTGGTGCAGCCACTTTGCAGGTGGCAGTGTGGTTCTCAGGCCAATGGAGTTATGTTCCCAGGGAGATTATGGCTGCCTCTGCAGTGTCATATACGTTTCCAGGGAAGTGGGGGAAAGTCATCAGTGACTGGCCTCATTTATCTCCCACACAGCCAGCAAGGCCAGTCTCACTCCCACCGCACCCCACCAGTAGCACTGAGTTTATATCCACGTGCCGGTGAGCAGAGCTGAGGTCTTGTTCCAGACTACGAGCCTCCCAACTGAGAAAGCAAGCAGGATTTTCAGGCCCCACCTCTCCCAACCTGCTGCAGCTTCTTTGCTCATGTCTACACTTCCTGTTCACCCCCTACCTCATCCCTGCCCCAGATTGTGCCCAGGAAAATTCTTGCTTGGTCAAAATTATTACAACGTTCAGCTGGAAGTTTCCTTTTCCCTGTGGTCCTTCCCCAATTCCACTGGCAGCCCTCCCCAAGGACCCCTATGAGATAGTCAGAAACTTGGCTCTCTAAATTCATTTCAGCTCTAGGTAAGGTTAAATTCTGCTCCTGCGGTCTGGATTTTCATGTTCCCCAGTGAGAGTATGTGTTCAGGAGTGGACTTTCCCTCCTCACGCTTTGGGCACTCACAGTGTGAATTTCACTTTGTTGAGTGTAGACATTTTTATATTCCTATATTATGCTTGAGCTTCGTTCTGGGATGAAATTAACTTATTGAAAACAGTTGATCCTTTCAAAACTTGCTTTTAGACTTCGTGAGGTTGAGACCAGCACAGCCCTTATGTAGGGCTGATTTTTTCCCAATAATGTTGTCATTTCCTTTTGAGTGCTGTACCTAATGCCCTGAGTTACAAGGTTTTGCACTCAGACTGGTAGGAACATGAATTATTCTTAATCTGGTGGGAACATGAATTATTCTTAATCTGTGCGAGTAGGTTGTTCCCTCAGCTCCTTTCAGGTGAGTTTTCTCTAACCCAGGTAGTTTTATTACACAAATGAAAGTATTGGTACCCTGCTGAAGACTTAAGGGACACTTCTGCAGACCACTAAACTTTTCTCTCTGTACAGCTCTCTCGTATCTGGTATTTTGTCCTGAAGACCCCAGACTGCCAACTCTGTCTCCTCAAGTAAGGAGCTTACCAGGTTCCTGAGTTTCGCTTCCCTGCACTGAGACCCTGTAAATTTTATCAGGCAATAAGCTGAAGCAATTGCGGGGCTCACATTGTTTGTGTCCACCACTCAGACATAACTGCCCTGCCCTGCCTAATCTCTATGTCTGTTTTATATATTTTGTCCAGTCTTTTAGTTGTTTCAGACAAGAGTAAGTAAAATCCTGTTACTCCATCTTGGCTGGAAGTAGAAGTTTCTAATCTTGTGGTTTTTAACTGCTGTCAGCTAATTAAAATGTAAAGTTTTATAAGGACTTCATAAGTGTATGCAAATGTTCCTAAGGCTTTCCTGGATGTCAGTTTAGGCCCCCAGGCTTCAGGATTAATCTTTAATTAATGCTCTGAGTGGAGACAGGGAAAAGAAGGGTGAATGAAGTTTCTGTGGTCTAAGAAATCCCAGTAGACAACTTCTGGAGAAATGACAAGAGAGGGACATAAGAAATCAAAAAGAAAGGGGAGGCTGGACGCAGTGGCTCATGCCTATAATTCCAGCACTTTGGGAGGCCAAGGTGGGTGGATCACAAGGTCAGGAGATGGAGACCATCCTGGCTAACACTGTGAAACCCCGCCTCTACTAAAAATACAAAAATTAGCCTGGCGTGGTGGCGCATGCCTGTAGTCCCAGCTACTCAGGAGGCTGAGGCAGGAGAATGGCTGAACCCGGGAGGCAGAGCTTGCAGTAAGCCGAGATGGCACCACTGCACTCCAGCCTGGGCGACAGAGAAAGGCTCCGTCTCAAAAAAAAAGAAAAAGAAAAAGAAAAAAAAAAGAAAGGAGAGGGGAGATATGCATCTCATCTCCATTCCAGCTCTCCAAAACTAAGAAATTCGGTGAAAAATGTGTGTCTGATAAAATACTTGCTCTAAAAATTAGATTCTAGGTATTATCTGAATATGTGCCAGTCACTATTCTAAGCATTTTACATATGTAGACGTATTTAATTCTCTGACAACTCCATAAGTAAGCTATTATCATCTCCATTTTATGGATAAAGAAGCAGGCTAAGCAAATTCCCCAAGATCCCATAGTTAAAAAATGGCATGGCTCAGATTTCAATCCAGGCTCCACAACTAATATACTATACTGCTAAGAATATCAGTCTTATCATGTTAAGTTCTCTGGCTTAAAGTCCACAACATAATAAAAGTGAATTGTAGATGCTGAGATGAAGATATTAAATGTAAATACAACAAATACAAGGGCAAATAAAAACTGATAATTTGTTTAAAAGGGCAAGGACATAGAATCCTCTGAAATAGACATTGCACTGAGAAGTCTATCACTAGCACATTAAGGAATGAAGATTCAAATCATGAACTTGCTGTTAAAAAAGTGAACCTATGTTAATAACTTTTAATTAAACCTTTGATTATATTTTTCAATGTTTTTTATTTCTTAAAAAACAATTTTGGGCTGGGCACCGTGGCTCATGCCTGTAATCCCAGCACTTTGGGAGGCCAAGGCAGGTGGATCACCTGAGATCAGGAGTTTGAGACCAGCCTGGTCAATATGGTAAAACACTGTTTCTACTAAAAATACAAAAATTATTCAGGCATGGTGGTACACACCTGTAGTCCCAGCTACTTGGGAGGCTGAGGCAGGAGAATTGCTTGAACCCAGGAGGCAAAGGTTGCAGTGAACCAAGATCGCACCACTGCACTCCAGCCTGGATGACAGAGCGAGACTCCTTCTAAAATAAATAAATAAATAAATAAATAAATAAATAAATAAATAAATAAAATAAAATAAGAAACAGTTTTGCATTTGAATAATTCTGATGCCAAAATAATTTTTATCCTGGAATACACTATTCAAATGTCACTGGTAGTGGTAAACTTTATTATATGGAAAACATTTCTTATTTCTGGGTAATATCAGGTAAATGAATTAGGAATTATTTGAATTAGAAGGTATTGTTACTAACCCCTCATATCTCCAATGTGCTAAAACTAATACATCTTAAAATTCTGCTTAATCATTTAATTTGTCTTTTTTTTTTTCCAAAAATTTTCCCCACAAAAACTAGAGTAGAGTTTAGCCTCTTCTACTTCAAAAATAAAGTATTTTCTAACAATGTTTATTATAAATTTCTCATGGCTCAAATGCAGGGCATCTTTTTGATAGCTTTTCACTCTTCCCCCAAACATATCCCAATTTTATGAGACCAAGTACAAATATCTTCCTGTCACACATCATCAGGAGAATCTTGCCAAGTGCAGTGGCTCACACCTGTAATCCCAGCACTTTGGGAGGCCAAGGCGGGCGAATTGCCTGAGGTCAGCAGTTTGAGACCAGTCTGGCCAACATGGTGAAACCTCATCTCTACTAAAAATACAAAAAAAAAAAAAAATAGCTGGGCATGGTAGCAGGTGCCTGTAATCCCAGCTACTCAGGAGGCTGAGGCAGGGGAATTGCTTGAACCAGGAGGTAGAGATTGCAGTGAGCCAAGATTGCGCCACTGCACTCCAGCCTGCGTGACAGAGGGAGACTCCATCTCACACAAAAAAAAGAAAAAATGTGGATAAACTATCTAGTGTGAGAGAAACAGTAGAAGGAGAAAGTAATGTCTTGAGGAAGGTGCGAATCATCTGTAAATACTTTTTAGAGTAGTGGAATTCCTAGACAGACAGCTTCACAGGCTGTATTGCCATTCAGTATCATTGGCAACCTTCCTAAAAGGAAAAGAGTAATGTTAATGCCATTTCTGCAGGTATGAATTGCGGATTTTGATTCTTTGTCCATAAATACTTACCTTGTGAAAACTCCTCTGCAATCTCTACTGTCAATAAGTTTTATAAATGCTGTATACAAGTCTTCAATCCACCATTGCCTGCTTGAGGCTTATTTATTTTTTGAGAAAGAGAAGCTGGAGAAGTCATTTGAAAATTCATGGGTAGTTCACTCTTCAAGGTTGTGGTGTGCTCTTTGAATAGCTATAAAAACTTCCAAGAGACTGGACCACTGACCCTGAGCTTTTTAACAAATAGCTTTGCTTACTCATTATCTGACTAGCATATTAGTTAATCATGTAAACAATGATCTTTTTCTTCAGGTGGCAATAATTCGTGGCATCTCCTCCCCCTTCTACCCCACACACATACTTATTTATTGTCACAGCCTGATTTGTAATTGTTTTTTAGGATTTCTTCATATCTTCCCTCCTATCTTCACCCCGAGTTCAGAAAATAATAAACACTCTAAATCTCCAACCAATGGAACTCTTCTAAGAGTTAAGCTAAAGCCTATCCTACCACCTTCCTATATTAATGACAACTCATTTGATGTGTCTGTAGAGCAGGATTTGTTTGGCAAGCTTTTTCTGTAAAGGACCAGACAGTATTTCAGGCTTTTCGAGGCATGTGGTCTCGGTCACAACTTCTCAACTCTGCCGTCATATTGTGAGAGCAGAAATAGACAAGATATGTTAAAAAAAAAAATGGGTATGGTCGTGCTCCAATAAAGTCTTTTTTATAGACACTAAAACTTGAATTTCATGCAAATTTTATGTGTAAGGAAATAATTTTTTTAAAAATCTCTTCTTTAGCCATTTAAAGACAAAAGCCATCCTTAGCCTGTGGGTCACACAAAAACAGGCAGCAGGCCATGAGCCATAGTTTGCCAACCCATTATCTAAAGGATTAGCAGAATGCCTACTACAGGTTTTCTCATCCTCAGCACTAGTAATACTTTGGGACAGATAATTCTTTGTTGTTGGCTGTCTTTTGTTTTTGTTTTTGTTTTTGTTTTTGTTTGAGACAGCATCTCACTCTGTCGCCCAGGCTGGAGTGCAGTGGCACAATCTCAGCTCACTGCAATCTCTGCCTCCCGGGCTCATGCCATTCTCCTGCCTCAGCCTCTCCAGTAGCTGAGATTACAGGTGCCCACCACCATACCCGGCTAATTTTTGTATTTTTAGTAGAGACGGGGTTTTGCCATATTGGCCAGGCTTGTCTCAAACTCCTGACCTCAGGTGATCCGCCTACCTCAGCCTCCCAAAGTACTGGGATTACAGATGTGAGCCACCGTGCCTGGCCTGTCTTTTGTATTTTAAGATGTGTCATATCATCTCTGGCCTCTGCCCACTAAATGCCATTAACACACTACATCCCCCAGTTGCGACAACTGGAATATCTGCAGACATTGACAAATGACCCTTGGGGACAAAATTGCCCCCAGATGAAAATCACTGGTCTAATACACTGAAAGCTTAGAATACACTGTGTAAAATATGAGCTGGTAGGCTGCATAGTACAAGATAGCTTCATGTGTCACCAGAGAGATATCCATTGGATTCTCGTGCTTCTAATGTAGAAACCATAATACCGTGGTCTTCTCCTTATCTACAGTTTCACTTTCTGTGGTTTCAGTTACCAGAGATCAACCAAAGTCTAAAAGTATTAAATGGAAAATTTCAAAAATAATGCATCAGTTTTAAATTGTGTGCTCTTCCAAGTAGTATGATGAAATCTTACACCGTCCCACCAGGGACTTGAACCAGCCATTTGTCTAGCACATCCATGCGGTAGGTGCTACCTGTTCCTCAGTCACTTAGTAGCCTTCTGAATTATTGGCTCAACAATAGAGGTATTGCAGTGCTTCCATTCAAAAATTCCTGATTTTATTACGGTATATTATTATAATCGTTCTATCTTATTATTAGTTACTGCTGTTAATATTCTACTGTGCCTCATTTATAAATCAAACTTTATCATAGATGTGTATGTATTGGAAAAAAATATAGTACAGCTGACCCTTGAACAACACAGGTTTGATCTGTGCAGGTCTTCTTTTATGGTTTTTTTTTTTCCAATAAATACAGCTGTCCCTCCATATCAATGGGTTTTGAACCTGCAATCAAAGCAAGACACAAGTACAGTATTCACAAGATGTGACACCCATGTATATAGAGAGCTGACTGACTTTTCATCTGGGAGTGTTCTGGATGGCTCACTTTCAGACTAGAATATGCTCAGATTTGGGTATAGAAGGGGGTCCTGGAACCAATCCCCCATAGATAGTGAGAGATGATGGTACATATATGGTTCAGTACTATCTGAAGTTTCGGGCATTCACTGAGGCTCTGGGAATGTATTACCTGCACATAAAAGAGAATTTCCATACTACCTCCAAGTTAATAACCACTGAAGAAATCCTAGACTTAAAAGAGCCCATTATGGGAACTTACATGGTGGCATTAGCGTGTTTACGCTTTGGACTTAAGAGTCAGTATCCCTTCCTGCCACTTTGTCTCTTTCTATATCCCTTTCTCATTTTTCCTCTTTCCACCACCTTCCACTCTAACCATACAGTGTGCATCTGACAGTGGACTACAAAGATTAATATTTGATGAAGGGATTTCGTTCATTTCACCAGACCATTTGAATGATGAGGTGGGAGCCATAGAATACATAGTCGATATTAAATTAAAAATCTAGGCCAGACCCTGTGGCTCACACCTGTAATCCCAGCGCTTTGGGAGGCCAAGGCGGGTGGATCATTTGAGGTCAGGAGTTCAAGACCAGCCTGGCCAATATGGTGAAACCGCGTCTCTACTAAAAATACAAAAATTACTGGGCGTGGTGCTAGGTGCCTGTAATCCCAGCTACTTGGGAGTCTGATGCAGGAGAATCGCTTGAACTCGGAGGTGGAGGTTGCAGTGAGCCGAGATTGTGCCACTGCACTCCAGCCTGGGCAAAAGAACAAGACTCTGTCTCAAAAAAAAAAAAAAAAAAAAAAAAAAGAGAGAAAAAGAAAAAAATGGAGAATCTAAATTAATTTATAGAAATTCTCTTTCCATAAATTTATCTTTTCTCTAACTTTCCTTCTAATGTGCGAAGTGTGAGACGCCTACTCTTAGCTTTCAGATAGTTATGGGCCAATGACACATAGTAGATGATGTTCTGCCATGATGTCTCAAAGGCAGAGAAACATTCTTATTTTTATCAACACTTTCTGATCCCCAACTTTAAATTATTGGAATAAACAAACTTCTACTTCTCACTTTAGAATATAATTTTATCATTTTTTACAATTCATCAAAGAAAGTTTTTCTAAATTGCATGAAAAGTTCTATAGAATGCCGAGTTATGTGTTCTAAAGAATATTTCTCCTTCTTATTTTTTCATACCTAAACTATAAATATTTTTGCCCTAACTCTCTACAAAGTCCTATAGATATTTAATTACTTGACGTTTCCGTATAAGAAAAAATTAGGCCAGGTGTGGTGGCTCGTGCCTGTAATCCCAGCACTTTGAGAGGCCGAGGCAGGTGGACCACCTGAGGTTAGGAGTTCAAGACCAGCCTGGCCAACATGGTGAAACCCCGTTCTACTAAAAATACAAAAATTAGCTAAGCGTGGTGGCAGGCACCAGTAATCCCAGCTCCTCAGATGGCTGAGGCAGGAGAATCGCTTGAACCCGGGAGGCAGAGATTGCAGTGAGCTGAGATCGCACCACTGTACTCCAGCCTGTGAGACACAGCAAAAGTCGATCTAAAAAAAAAATTAATAATGCTGCTTCTGCCTGAAATATATGATTTCCAGTGAGTGAAGGACAACTTGCTCTACTGAAGTAAAGCTACTTTACGCAAGTCTCTCAAGGAGTAAGAGAGTCCTGCAGGGCACATTTGAACAGCTCACTTTTAGATACAAATGATAAAAAATGGAGCCTCAGCAACAACAACAAAAATTATAACTTTTAAAGAGATAGAACAACATGGTTTGAAAAGGAATCTGGATTTTTGCCTCTGGTTGCTGTAATTGACTGGAAAAATCTTGTCTTTTCTGAACTTGCTTTCAAATGCCCCCAGATAGAGGGATTAGACTGTGTAATTCCACAAAGCCCTTGATTTTATGACCTGGTTATAGCTTGGGAAAGCAACCACATAGTACCGTCGTTACACTCCAGAGCTATTCAAATATTGGTATCAAAGTGGTGCCAAAAATTTCGAATCAGATATTTGGAAGAGTTTGGTGATGAGTTGAAAGTAGCCTGTATGTCTCTGAATTCTGTGATGTTTCTCATTTATCCTCCCCCTACAGTCTTCATAGGTATTTAGACAAGTAAACTCCTGTAAAGGAAGAATGTGGGCGATAAGAATGAATATAAATGATAAATCACATAATCTGATGTAATGAAAGACTTAAGTGATTACAGAAAACCCTAGAATTAAATGAAATATTTAAAAAGTGATGTCTTCAGGAAGCCTACAGTTAAGATTCAAGGGTGGCAAATAATGTCCGCGGAGACCAGTAGTTCTCAACTGGAGGGTGACTTTTTTCTCCAGGAGACATTTGGCAAAGACTGGAGATATTTTTACTTGTCACAAGTGGGGGAGTAGGGCATGTTGTTGATATCTACAGAGTAAAGGCCAGGGATGCTGCTGAACGCCTCCAATGTGTAGGACAACGCCCCCCAACAAAGAATGATCTCGTCCAAAATGTCAAGAATGCCAAAATAGAGAAACTCTGGTGTAGACCTATGATAGCGCTGTTTTTTTGTTTTGTTTTGTTTTTGGTTTTTTTTGAGATGGAGTCTTGCTCTGTCGCCCAGGCTGGAGTGCAGTGGTGCCATCTCGGCTCACTGCAAGGTCCGCCTCCCAGGTTCACGCCAGTTCTCCTGCCTCAAGTGCCCGCCACCATGCCCAGCTAATTTTTTGTATTTTTAGTAGAGACGGGATTTCACCGTGTTAGCCAGGATGGTCTCGATCTCTGACCTCGTGATCCACCCGCCTCGGCCTCCTAAAGTGCTGGGATTACAGGCCTGATCCATGCGCCCTGCCCATAGCTCTGACTTCTAAGTCGACTGTGTTCATCAGTTTCATGTCTCCCCTCTTATTTTCCACCACCGCAGAAGCCTCTGCCTTCTACCAAATATTAGTAAATGCAGTGAATGTTAGCAATCTATTTGAAACAAGGTTTCTTGGCATTCATCTAGCTGTATGGATAAAGTTTTATCAGCACAAACTCTGTATGCATGGGGTAGACTGGATCAAACAGAACAATCTGAACCACAATGTTGGATTTCCCTCAAGCTTGAAAAATATTAATATTACCATACATACAGACTGGGCATGATGGCTCATGCCTGTAATCCCAGCACTTTGGGAGGCCAAGGCAGGTGGATCACCTGAGGTCGGGAGTTCGAGACTAGCCTGACCAACATGGAGAAACCCCTTCTCTACTAAAAATACAAAATTAGCCGGGCGTGGTAGTGTATGCCTGTAATCCCAGCTACTCAGGAGGCAGAGGTAGGAGAATCGCTTGAACCTGGGAGGTGGATTTTTGCGGTGAGCTGAGATCACGCCACTGCACTCCAGCCCGGGCAACACCGCGAGACTCCATCTCAAAAACAAACAAACAAACAAACAAACAAAAACCATACATACTAGCAATATGAAAGTTCTAATTCATATTTAAGGAAATATTTGATTCTACGTACGTTTCTGTCTATGGTTCTGAAAGGCAAATCCTAATTTTTATGAATGATAATTTCTGGGCCTCTTTTTGTCTTTCCCCACATGTTCCCTGCTTTGCTGCTTGAGGGCTGCGTGGCACAGACCATAAAGGTTGTGAGCTCTTCCCATTTCGAGAAACCCTGGGGAAATTCAAATTAACAAATTCAAAATGCCCCTTAAGAGTCTTTCACAGACCAGAACTAGTACGTTGTTTGTTTAAAAATCTTTCTTTTTTTCAGATACAAAACCATACACCCAAGACTAAATGGAGGCAGTACAATTACACATTTTGACTGAATTGTCTCATCGATAAAACTATCACCTGGCTAATTGTATCTCTTTAGAATTGGCCTAAACTAGAAAATAAACAAGGGCTTTATCCAAGTATTTCCTATTATGTTACATACATACAAGTTACCAATTAGAAGTTGATATACACTATTTTATTTAAAAATAAAATTAGCAAACTTTCTATGATTTATTCTGTTCTTGTTTTTCTTACCAGTTTTACTGCCAAAATAAATTCCTTCTCATACGAAGTCTGGGATTATACCACAGAGTTAATATAGTTGGATTCAAGTTTAATAGAATATTACAATATTAATTTTAAGAGTATGGTTTCAGATAGTAAAAAGATTAATGTACCCAAAAACATAATCATTGATTTTTTTTTTCTGAGACACAATCTTGCTCTGTCACCCAGGCTGGAGTGCAGTGGCATGGTCGCAGCTCACTGCAACCTCCATCTCCTGGATTCAAGCGATTCTCATGCCTCAGCCTCCCAAGTTGCTGGGATTACAGGTGAGTGCCACTATGCCAGACTAATTTTTGTATTTTTAGTAAAGACAGCATTTTGCCATGTTGGCCAGGCTTGTCTCAAACTTCTGGCATCAGGTGAGCTGCTCGCCTTGACCTCCCAAAGTTCTGTGATTGCAGGCATTGAGCCACCCAGCCTGGCCGATTTTTTTAAATTGCATAATTTTCCTGTTCTCTATTTCATCCAATCTAAAATAATACGGAGTTTTAAATATTTATTTTTAACATTTTTTTTTACACCTATGATTTGAGAATATATATATATATTAGACAGAGTTTCACTTTTGTTGCCCAGGCTGGAGTGCAATGGTGCCATCTCGGCTCACTGCAACTTCCACCTCCCAGGTTCAAGCGATTCTCCTGCCTCAGCCTCCTGAGGAGCTGGAATTACAGGTGCCCACCACCATGCCCAGCTAATTTTTGTATTTTTAGTAGAAACGGGGTTTCACCATGTTGGTCAGGTTGGTCTCGAACTCCTGGCCTCAGGTGATCCACCAGGCTCAGCCTCCTGAAGTGCTGGGATTACAGGCATAAGCCATCACGCCCAGCCTGAGAATAGATTTTTGACATTTTTAACTTGATTTTCCAAAAAGAAAAAAATTATATATTTTTTAAAATAATAAATATATTGAAATCTAGATTTTAAAACCATGTTTGCTTTCTCTCAAATTTATTAGAAATGTCACAAAAAAAATAGCTTTTTCAACCTATGAACAGTATTTATAGAAGGGAAAAATGAGGAAGAAATGGGCAAATTTTTCTAGTGATTGAATGATGTTGTCTACACCTTGAATGATTCTCACTGCACATTTGTTGCCCTGTTCACCAGTACTCTGTTCTTGCTTCTTTCAAACACATGGTTGGATCGTGTTTCCCCTCTTGCTTGAATTGTAGATCTGTATGGCATGTGACTTGCCTGGGTCTATGATGTTGTCAACAGAAAGAGTCAAATTCTGTAAAATATTTGAAGAGATTTATTCTGAGCCAAATATGAGTGACAAATGGTCCCGGGAAATCCTGAGAACATGTGCCCCAAGGTGGTCAGGCTACAGCTTGGTTTTATACATTTTAGGGAGACATAAGACATCACTCAGTACATGTAAGATATACTTTGGTTTGGTCTGGAAAGGCAGGACAACTGAAAGCCAGGGGTAGAAGGGGACCTTCCAGGTCATAGGCAGATTCTCACGATGTTGCCCAGACGTCCTATTGTAAGTTCAATTGGTTGAGTTTATCTAAAGATCTGGAATCCATAGAAGGGAGTGTCTGGATTAAGATAAGGGGTTATAGAGACCAAGGCTCTTATAATACGAAGCCTACAGGTAGCCAGCTTTAGAGAGAATAGGTTGTAAATGTTTCTTATTAGACTTAAAAAGGTGCCAGACTCAGTGAATACTCTCCTGGATCTGGGAAAAGACCTGGAAATGGAAAGGGATTCTCTATGGAAGTTAAATTTTCCCCACAAGAGACAGCTTTGCAGGGCCATCTCAAAAAGTGCCAAAGAAATATATCTTAAGACAAAATACTTTGATTTCTTTCAGGGCCTGCTACCTGTCATGTGATGCTATACTAGAGTCAGGCTGGAATTTGGTGTCTTATTGCTACAAAAAGTCCTAAGATCTCTATTAATGTTTTTGTTTGTTTGTTTGTTTTTTGAGACGGAGTCTCGCTCTATCACCCAGGCTGGAGTGCAGTGGCGCGATCTCGGCTCACTGCAAGCTCCGCCTCCTGGGTTTACGCCGTTCTCCTGCCTCAGCCTCCCAAGTAGCTGGAACTACAGGTGCCCGCCACCTCGCCCAGCTAGTTTTTTGTACTTTTTAGTAGAGACGGGGTTTCACCGTGTTAGCCAGGATGGTCTCGATCTCCTGACCTCGTGATCCGCCCGTCTCGGCCTCCCAAAGTGCTGGGATTACAGGCTTGAGCCACCGCGCCCGGCCAAGATCTCTATTAATGTTAATGCTGGTCAGCTGTGCCTGGATTCCAAAGGGAGGAGGGTATAATGAGGCATGTGCAACCCCCCACTCCCCATCATGACCTAAACTAGTTTTTCAGGTTAACTTTGGAATGACCTTGGCTGAGAGGAGGGGTCAATTCAGATGACTGTGGGGCTTAAAATGTTATTTTTGGCTTATGATGTGGAGGCAGAAGTAACATGCATCACTGTTGTGCCAAAGTCTCTAAGAGCTAGTGTGCAGTTCACCAAGTTGCCTCCCTCTGAGTCAGCCATTGCTGTAAACAACAACGCTCCAGATTGATTGTGGTTCTGTCAGCTTCATCCTGCACCCCAGAGTGAGGAGGACATAGTGGGGAGCCTGTCTTACAGTGAGCATAGAGCAGATGCAAGAAATAAACACTTGCCGTGTTAAGCCACTGAGATGTCAGGGTTGTTTGTCCTGCAGCAAAGCCCAGCTCATCCTGACTGATAAACTTATCCATTCAAGTGATCAGCTTTTGGTTTAAATGCTCCTAAGATAACTGATAAAGCCTGAGAGGGTAGTTTTGATGAACTGCCTACCTATGCCTCGCCAAAGAATGGAAATAATCCAAAAACTATTTAATTTAGATCTTCACTATACAGTGCATATTTTATCTAGGAACACTTTTGCTGATATTGGTGATCAAAATTATAAAGCTGGATGGGGGGGATATGTGAGGAAACAAATCTCAAATGTCAACATATGTGGGGATCTTGTTATCCTGTCATCCAAGCTCCTTGCTTTGCAGATGAGGAAGTGAATTGTCCTCATCATACAGCTATTTTCATTGTATTCTTTCACAAAAATATGTATGTGGATGGGTTCTTATGTGTTGGAGATGGGGAGGGAAGAATAAAGGAGACTTAAGGCATAGGTGGAAACCGTGCATACAGATGGTATATCTTTATGTGTTGAGCATTTATATCATGCATCTGCTAAATAGTGTAATGGAAACAAGGATAAGACACAAGGACTTCCCTAAAGAAATGTAAAATCTCAATGACAAAGAAACATGTGAAGAAGCTAGTATCTTAAGCAAAATGATGCAATTCACAGTAGGCCACTGTGTATTGGAAAAGTAAGGGCTATTCTATTCCAAGGTGTGATTTTTTTATTGGGCAAGGGGGACCTGGAAATCTTCATGGAGGGTGTGATAGTTAATACTGAGTGTCAACTTGATTGGATTGAAGGATGCAAAGTATTGATCTTGGGTGTGTATGTGAGAGTGTTGCCAAAATAGATTAACATTTGAGTCCGTGGGCTACAAAAGGCAGACCCACCCTTAATCTGGGTGGGCACCATCTAATTGGTTGGAATATAAAGCAGGCAGAAAAACCATGAAAAGACTAGGCTGGCCTAGCCTCCCAGCCTACATCTTTCTCCCTTGCTCGATGCTTCCTGCCCTCAAACACTGGACTCCAGGTTCTTCAGTTTTGGGACTCGGACTGGCTCTCTTTGCTCTGCAGCTTGCAGATGGCCTATTGTAATCATGTGAGTTAATACTTAATAAATTTCCATATATATATATATGTATATATATTTTATTAGTTCTGTCCCTCTAGAGAACCCTGACTAATAGAGAGGAGATGATATCTGAACTAAGCCTCAGAGGAGGATGAATGGCAAGAAGAAGAAACATGTCTCCAAGAAACTGAGACATGAGGGGGTAGAATTTTTCCCAAGCATATGATAAATGACAGCGATTTGGGGAGACTTCATGGCATGAATGTATGTGAGAAAGTGGGCTTGCGAGAGTGAGATTGGAGGAGTTGGTTATGGAAAGGGAAGTAACTAGATATAGGCTGATAGATAGAGTAAGCATAGAGAAGGGATTGTTTTGTTTGCTTCTTTGTTTTAATTTTTAAAATTTTTTGTAGAGACAGGGATCTCACTATGTTGCTTAGGCTGGTCTTGAACTTCTGGGCACAAGTGATTCTCCAGCCTTGACCTCCCAAAGCACAGGGATTACACGTGGGAGTCATCAGGTCAGCTTTTAAAGGAGGGCATTGCAGTAGGAGTAGAATGAAAGGAAGAGATGAATGAATGGAAGAGATGTATGAGCCATTTCAAAATAAGAATCACAACAGTGGAACTGAGTGGCTGTGGATAAAAGTTAAAAGGGTTAAATCAAGGTTGGGACCAACAAAACTAGAATGATACTGGTATTTTGGCCCAGATGGAAAGTTGCTGGAGGGCATCCAGTGAACACCTACCAATTGAGGATGCTAGACTGAAGCCCAGGGGAAAATCCAAAGCTAGTGAGGTTTTTCTTTAATGAGTTATGGAAGGAGCAGCTTGGAGGGAACAATTATTGATTGTATCTCTTGTAATATCCACAGCAAAGGCACATGAGGCGAGGCTAGGGAAGGAGATGGAGGAGGAGTGTGGTCATCAAATAAAGCTGACATGGAAGATAACCAGGATACTCATTGTGATATGAAAGTCAAGAGAAAGAGCTTGATGGAGGTGGGGGATTTACAGGTTTAAGGAGAATGCAAAGAGAATGAGGACCAAGGAAAGGCCATTGGATTTGAATTTTGAGATTTTCTTTTTTTTTTTAGTGACAGAGTCTCACTCTGTTGCCAGTCTGGAGTGCAATGGCAACATCTGAGCTCACTGCAACCTCCGCCTCCTGGGTTCACGCAATTCTCCTGCCTCAGCCTCCCAAATAGCTGACCTACAGGTGTGTGCCACCACGCCCAGCTAATTTTTGTACCAGGCTGGTCTCGATCTCTTGACCTTGTGATCTACCCACCTCGGCCTCCCAAAGTGCTGGGATGACAGGCGTGAGCCACTGTACCTGGCCCAAAGTTTGAGATTTTGTTGGTGTTGTAGAGAACGCATTTCATTAGATTTAGATTCTGGGAAAGTCACATTATAAAAGACAAGCAGAAATAAAGAAGGTATAAAGGACACTGGTATATACTGTGCATTCCAGATCAGTGGATGAAGAGGTTCTGCACCCTAAGGGGACAGCAGATTTATCCCATTGCTTCGTTGTGTTGTGCTTTGTCAAGATGGGAGATACCTGAAAGCAGAAGGAAAGCAACATAGGAAGACACTCAAAAATAATGATTTTCTTAAATGCACATGATAATTTATGGCTGACACTGACATTTTCTCGTTTACCTTTCACAATAACATTAGGGAAATGAGATAAAGTTGCAGAGTGGGGGGCAGTGGTTTTCTTCTGGCTCCACTTCGGTTCCCTTCATAGCATGAATACGTTTGTAAGGGAGAAAACAAGGTGGGAATGACGCACATTCTGAGGGTGGGAGTGAAGAATTAGGAGTCACAGGTAGGTTAGCATGTAGAAGAGACGGTAACTGAAACCAGAGGCAGAGAGGAGAAAGTGGACTGAGATTTACACGTTTTACTCCCTGAAGAGACTAGCAGCCCCTATTTCCACCAAGGGCAGAAACAGTCAAAAATTCTGCATACCTTTCCTTTTACACATGAAATAAAATACTGGCATTTGAAGGAAGAGGCTGATAATGTATATTTCTTAGAACATTCAAGCATGGCAGTTACGCGACTTATCCCTAGAGCCTCTCAGAAGTCTCTGGGGACCCAGGTGTCTTTGGAGACTCACACTTTCTACAAAAGTGCAGAAAGAAATACGATTACTTAATGAAAACCTACTGTATACTCAGCAAATCCTTTATCAGTGACTTGTGTTAATTTCTGGAAATTGCATAACTAAGAGTCTCCATAAGTTGAACTTGTTTTCTTAAGAGGAAAAGAGAAAAAAAAAAATACCTTCTTTCCTTAGCTTACCATTTAAGCCAGTGCCTTTTGAACCAGGATCTGACACTCCCTAGGTGACCACAGATGTGGTATCACAGATCCGTCTATTTCCAAAATGTTACATTCTGATTTTAAGATCACCTGAAAGTTGAAATTTCTCTTTTGCTGCAACAACTCACAATTGAGAAACATTTTCACAGGAGACTTTATTTACTTAAAGCAGAGTTTGTTAATATGAATTCTCACAGGACTGTGAGAATTTATTTTTCTTTTAATGCATTCATTACGCTAGACCAAGACACCAATTTTTGTGCAGACTTTATTTCCTGCTGCCACCTGGTGGAAGCCACAGAAGAGTTTTACAGAAGCTCTGGTGGTGCTAGGAGAGGGGCCAGGGCTCTTCCTCAGTTACAGAATCCCACACAGTGATCAAAGAGCAGGTCTTTCTATTAAACTCCCTGGCAGCAAAACAGCAGAGGCTTGGCTCTCTGCCCCGTGACTGTGCAGAATGTCACATGTCGGAAGCCCAGAGCATTTTTCTCTTCTTTTATCTTTAGACTATTGTGGCTCCCAGACCTTGAATATCATTCTTTGCTGAAAATTCTTTAAAATCATTATTTTTTCTTTCTTCCTTTTTTCTTTCTTTTTTCTTTCCTCTTTTTTGCTATGCTAGACAGGAAGAAAGAAGGGAATGGCATTTTAATGTAAAGAAGTTTGCACTGAAATTATATTACTTGCTTAATTTTATTAATTCACTGCAATAACAATTTAATGATATGACAGGTCATTTACATGCTACTCATTTGAGTCTCTCGTGCAGAGAAATCATGAGGAAGGGCTGGGAAGTGCTCTTATGATCAAAATGATCAACACTCCTAGACGAGTGGGTAGGTATAGAAATGACATTGTTTTGTTTAATAAAGTTTCATTCAAGGCAATTTGGCTGGTTCTTTTATCAAGTGTAATGGGAAAACAAGCCAGTCCTGATATTAAACACCCCAATGATTCCTCAGGCTTTTTATTCTGTAATAAGTTTTACAGCATTATGTGTTACCCATGACAGTCATTTAGTCGGTCAATTTCAGGCTAGTGATAAAACTTTGAGTAATGGGAAAGCAGTGTTGATGTTCCATATTCTTTGTGAGGAGATGTCTATAAATTAATGCTCCCAGGTACACACTCAATTTGTATTTAACAGCCATTACTAAATGTAATATCTAAGTAAAACCCGATTATGACCTATATATATGGAAAACTAATTAAAGCTGTTGGAAACAACCTATTTCCCTTTGGATTATTTATGTAAATACATCAAGGTCTAAAAATTCAGTACAAGTCAGATGTGTTCCTGCCTAGGGCTATTATATAAAGCTCAGAAAATGTTATGAGAAAAATGATGATTCTTAAGGATTGAGCTTCAAATGTGAATTTTTCTATTTTATAAGGATATAGCTTGGGTTGTTAAGTATCAACATAGCTTTTCAAAATAGCTTGTTATTCTCACAAGTTAAAAGGCCTTGTAAAATCTCTTTTATTAAATATACATATATGCATATATATATATACACACATACCAATTGACTAACGCCTCTGATCTAAGTGCTGTATCTGAACTAATTTTAAAAGAATACCAGTGTTTTTCAGCTCCCAAATTGAGAAGATTATTAGTTAGTACTGTGGTTTCTGAACTTTTAATCGAATTTTCATTCATTTCATAATTTTGAAATGTTGGCAGTCTTAAAATCTGCTATGATTAAACATATTCTTTCTTCCTTTCTTTCTTCTTTCCTTTCTTTTTTCTCTCTTTCTTTCCCTCCCTCCCTCCCTCCCTCCCTCCCTCCCTCCTTCCCTTCCCTTCCTTCCTTCCTTCCTTCCTTCCTTCCTTCCTTCCTTCCTTCCTGTCCGTCTTGCTCTGTTGCCCAGGCTGGAGTGCAGTGGCATGAACATGGCACACTTCAGCCTCAAACTCCTGGGTGATCCTCCCACCTCAGCCTCCCAAGTGCTGGGATAGCAGGTGTGAGCCACCAAGCCTGGCCTTATAACTCATTAAATAAAGGAAATAATAATACGACACAGACAACCATTTTTCAATCAAGTTATTCTGCCATATTAAATTTTCAGTCACCTTTCTATTCCATTTATTGAATTTCTACTTGTTACCAGTTCTAAGCCTAGATCTGTCTCTGTTAAATTATTAAATGTCTTATTTTCTTATGAAACAACCTTCAGATGTAATACACAGAAGAAAAAGGAGTTTCAGGAAGTTTAATTTGCCCAACTAGAAATTGACCACAATTACTTGGTGTGTTGAGGGGGATTTGAAACTATGTCCTTATGATAATTGATACTTATAATAATTGATGTCAAGGGGTTTTAGAAAAACCTCTTTTGCTTTTAGAAAGAAATATTTCTCTTTGTGCTTTCTTTAATGCCCATTTTTTAGCTTTGTGAATTAAATAATATACGTTTATTTAAACAAAATTATCAACATTTCTCAAGTATCTATAGGTTACTTATCTACTCAATGCAACTAACAATCAAAAATTAGTGCTCCAACAAATGAAATTTTCCAAACACTGAAACATTGATCACAATGTCTCTAAGCATTTAATTGAAATAAAAATGTTGATATATCTAATGTTCCTAATATTTTAAATGCATTCCAATATGCAAAACTCTCACAAAATTGTTATAAATACAAAGGTAATCAGTATTTTTAGATTAAGATCAGTTATAAATGTGCTAATATAGTGAATATGATCCTTGTCTAGACTCACACTTTTCTTCTTAGTCTTTTCCTGGGTTACATTCTTAACATATTAGCTATTTTTCTATTTTTATAGCTCCGTAGGGTTCAAAAATATTACCATATCCAAATGAAAACTAAAGAACTACCTGACAGCAGCCAACTGCAGGATCTGTGTCAGGATCCAATTGATTCTTGGTGAGGACACAGATCCAGGTGTCTAAGGAGATTCGAACACTAGCCAGTCATCATCAGATTAAGCTGCACTTAAATCCACATATATCAAAATGTTTTTTTATTTTTACAATGGTGCGTTACTACCATGATGTCTTCACAACTGATTTGACCAGCTTTGCAAATCCCATTTCATTATCCCATCGTTGTGATGTATAGACTTGGCCTGTTAGAATACCTTCTTGGAAATTTAAAAAAATAGTTTATTAAGATTATTAGGGCCACTGAAGAATTGCCTGCTAGGAGATAATGCATTCAGTCTACCTGTCAGTCCTCCTCCTCAGGACACTTGCCCAAACTATCATTTTTGAGATCACCATTGATTTCTTTCTACGGTGTGGTCACTGGTACCAATAAAATGCTAGTCTTCTTTCCTATCCAGTTATTATGTGCGGCCGCATGTGGTTAGTCTTTCTGATTTCATTATGGTAACTGAGTTTTAAGGGAAGCTTGAGTTCCTATTTTTGTGTCTATTGTACTACCCACTATAGCGACTATATAGTAAGGAATGTAAATTTGTTTTCACAGGAAATAAAATACCCACATATGTTAAATCCCCATTAAACATACCCTATTTCATTTACCCTTCTTTGAATTATAACTATCTTTTTCTATGGCTTATATTAACTTTTCTCTTTCAAGTATCATTTTAAGCTAATGACCTTTCAGACTAGACTCAACTTCTTTTAGTCAACCATAATTCATGCTCACTTTCTCCTTCTCTCTCATCAAATCATCGAAATTTGATCAGCAGGAATCTCTTTAACTTGACTCCATCGATCTTTTTAGAGTTTTAGTACAGTCTCCAACGTTCTTAAAAACATATTTGTTTTCTAGCAATAACAAGATGTCCCAGACTAATTCCAATTTGCTTTGTTTTACTGCCTCAAAACATGGAACCAGCTTCCCTACCATAAGTAGTAAAGAATAGTAGAGAATACTATTAAAGTCCAAAATCTGGGAACTAGGGATAACCAAGAGAGTTGATGGCAAGTGATAACAGTGCTGCTGCTTGACCATATTTAATAATGTCAGAGATGGAAAATACAAGTTATTTTAATGTCATAAGCTCACAGAAAGTTTTTCCAAATAAGATTATATATTGCTATGCTCTACTTTTCTCAGATTATGTGGTTTTACTGAAAATTAAACCTTTTATTTTGGCATTGAAACTTTTGACCCTCTTCTTTCTGCTTAGGGGGATTATTTTGAAAGATTTCTTATGCCCAGTTCATGGGGTTTCAAACCATGTATACTTTCACAAAATGTGTGTGTACACATGCTATTTCCAGCAGCAAGTTGAATCCTTGTATCTAGCACTGATGGTCAATATGTTTTGCATTTTGCTTTCCCACCTCCAATGATTAGTATAAACTATGACCTTCACTGATACTTCTTTAGTTTTTATATTTGTATGAATCAGCTACTTCAAACCCTTACGTAAAAACTTACAACCTCTCCAATAAACCCAAAGTTACTAGATGGAAGGAAACAAAGATTAGAGTAGCAATCAATGAAATAGAAACTTAAAAACAGAAAAGATCAACAAAATTACAAGTTGGTTTTCTGAAAAAAAATAAACAAAATCAATAAATTTTTAGCTAGACTAAGGAAAAAAAGAGAAGACTCAAATAAATGAAACCAGAAATGAAAGAGGAGACATCATAATTTATACCATAGAAATCCAAAGGATCACAAGAAACTATTATGAACAATTATACAGCACACATTGAATAAGCTAAAAAAAAGAATAAATTCTTAGTCTCATAGAACTCACCAAAGCTGAATCATGATGAAATAGAAAATCTAAACAAACCATTAATGAGTAAGGAAATTAAATCAATAAAAACCCATTATCAAAGAAAATCCCAAGACCTAATAGCTTTACTGCTGAATTCTACCAAACATTTAAAGGATAAAATACCAATTTTTTGCAAACTTTTACCAAAAAGTGAAGATGAAGAAATATTCTCAAACTCATTTTACCAGGTCAGTATTACCCTTATAACAAAGCCAGAAAAAGCACCACAAGAAAAAAAATTACATGCCCATATTCCTAATGAATATAGATGCAAAATGCAAAAATCCTCAACAAAATACTAGCAAACTGAATTCAACAGCATATTGAAAGAATCATTCACCATGGTCAGGTGGGATTTATCCCAGTGAAGCAAGGATGGTTCAATATACAATAATTAATAAATATGATATACCACATTAGCAGAATGAAGGACAAAACCCATATGATCATCTCAATAGATGCAGAGAAGTCATTTGACAAAATTTAACTTTCTTTCATGAAACAAATACTCAGCAGATTAGGTACAGAATAAATATATCTCAACACAATAAAGAGCACATACAACAAGCTCATAGCTGACATCATATCCAATAGAGAAAAGTTGAAAGCTCTTCTTCTGAGATTAGGAAGAAGACAAGGATGCCCACTCTTGCCACGTTTATTCAACGTGGAAGTACTAGCCAGAACAGTTAGGCAAGAGAAAGAAATAAAAGGCATCCAAATTGGAAAGGAAAAAGTTAAATTGTCTCTGTTTGCAGATGACATGATCTTATATATAGTAAATCCTAAAGACTCCACGAAAAAACTGTAAGAACTAAAAAAATGAATTCAGTAAAGCTGTAGGATATAAAACTTATGAAAATCAATAGCAAATATCACAGAAATAGCAAAAATCAAAGAAAATAAATTTCTTTATATTAACAATGAATTATCCAAAAAGGAAATAAAGAAAACAATTTCACTTATAATAGCTGAAAAAAAAATACTTAAGGAAAGTTTAACCAAGGAGGTGAAAGTTTATACTGAAATTTATAAAACATTGAGGAAAGAAATTGAAGAAACACAAGTAAATGGAAAGATATCCCATTTTCATGAATTTGAAGAATATTGTTAAAAATTCAATACTACCCAAAGTGATCTACAGATTTAACATAATGCCTATAAAAATCCAACAACATTTTTTACAGCAATAGGAAAAGTAATCCTAAAATTCATATGGAACCACAAAAGAACCTAAATAGCTAAAGCAATTTTAAACAACAGAGAGATATCACATGACCTGATTTTGAAACCTACTACAAAGCTATAGTAATAAAAACAGTATAGTACTAGCATAAATACAGATACATATACCAATGGAACAGAATAAAGACCCCAGAAATAAATTAATGCATTTATGGTCAATAGGTTTTTGACAAAGGTACCAAAATTATGGGGAAAGGACAGTCTCTTCAAGAATGTATTTCCATACATAGAAGTATGAAACTAGGCTCTATTTTATACCATATACAAAAATCAATTGAAAATGAATTAAAGACTTAAATGTAACACCTGAAACTATAAAGCTACTAGAACAAAACATAGGGAAAAATGCCCTATGACACTGGTCTGGGCAAAGATTTTTTGGCTATGACCCCAAAAGCACAAGCAGCAAAAGCCAAAATAGACAAATGGAAGGGCATCAAACTAAAAAACTTCTGCACAGCAAAGGAAACAGTCCAACAGATTGAAGAGACAACCTATGGAATGAGAGGATGTATTCACAAACCATACGTCTGGTAAGGGATTAGGGTCCAAAATCTATAAAGAATTCAAACAATTCAGTAGTAGAAAACAAATAACTTGATTTTAAAATGGACAAAGGACCTGAGTAGGTATTTCTCAAAAGAAGGGATACATGTGCCAACAAATATATTTAAAAGGTTTAATATCGCTAATCAGGGAAATGCAAATTACAACCATAAGATACCATCACAAACCTGTTAGAATGGCTATTATCAAAATGATAAAAGACAAGTGTTGGTGAGAATGTGGAGAAGAGGGAACCATTACACATTGTTGGTAGAAATGTAAATTAGTACAACCATTAGGTATGGAGGTTCCTCAAAAAATTAAAAATAGAACTGCCATATGATCCAGTAATCCCACTATTGGCTATATATCCAAAGGAAATGAAATTAGTATGTAGAAGAGATAAGTGCACTCCTATGTTTACTGTAGCATTATTCATAATAGCAAAGATCTGAACTCAAGTGCCCATCAACAGATGAATGGGTAAAGAAAATATGGTATATATACATTATGGAAGCTTCAGAAAGAAGGAAATCCAGCCATTTGGATGTACCTGGAGACCATTATGTTACGTAAAACAAACCAGGCACAAATCAAGTATCCCATGATCTCACTTACATGTGGAGGGTGAAAAAGTTGAAGTAATTGGAACAAAGAGTAAAACACTGGTTACCAGAGAGACTGGAAGATGGTGGGATTGGGTAGATCTTAGCCAAAGGACACAAAATTTCAGTTAGACCAAAACAGTAATTTCAAGAGATCGTAGTACATAGTACATCACAGTGACTACAGCTAATGACAACATATTGTGTATATGAAAATTGCTATGAAGGTGGATTTTATGTTTCCACTATAAAAAAGATAAATTTTTGAGATAATGCATGTATTAAATACCTTTATTTAGCCATTCTACAATGTGTACTGTGTATGTATATGTGTGTATATGTGTCTCTCTCAAAACATCATGTTATATGCCATAAATATACCCAATTTTTACTTGTAAATCAAATAGTGTTTAATTGTTTAAAAATTTACACTTTCTTTTTGGAATAAATATCCCAGCTCTCAAAGTCAATCAACTAGTTTTTAATTTTTTTTTTTAATTTACACTTTCTTTTTGGAATAAATATCCCAGCTCTCAAATAGGTAATGAAGTAAAGATGAAGCTTCCTGATGTGACTTATGTATGGTCCAGAGAAGGCGATGCATATGGGACAAAATCATGATTTAAAAAGGCAGTTTTTCTTTACATTAAAAAAGTCAACAAGCAGCCATGTTTGTTATTCTAAGGAAAAATTATTTATGATATATAAAAACATAACACCCAAAGCTGAGAAGTATTCTTTCTTCATTCCTTTTATAGTCTTCATCTTAAGTGACTTTAATACATACTATTTATCAGCATGTCTGTTACATCTTATATTGAGCTGTTTCCACAGAACATCTCCATGGGTCAGATTGTAGCCTCAAAGATACTACAAGCAAAAGAGAATCCAGCAGTGTAGTGGGAGAAGGAGGAAAATCTTCCCTGACTGGATGAAATTGACGTATTTATGATATGGGGAAGTTAAAAGACTAGGCCAAGAGGCACAGGATCCAAATCAAACAACTTCCCTTGGGTTCCAGAGACATGAAAATAAAGAATTTACAATTATCAGGTAGGAGGGAATTTGCTAAAATTCCCATCACAGATCCAAAAACAAGGAAGGAGGCAGGCATGTGTGAATAGCTCCTAAATGGCCTGGGAGTCTTATTTTGCCAGTGATTTAACTGAAGATCATATACACTCACGTAAGGAAAGCAGAGAAAGCTTGCATAAGTCTCTGGCCTGGATCTGGAGACCCAGTCTGCTTCATTTCCTTGGGGAAGCAGGTTTCCTAATTCTTCCATATTTGGTTAAATGTTGACCAACAAAAGTAGATGTTATGTTGTGTTTGATGGGAGGGGAAAGTCCTTGTTTTCTATCTAGTCTGGTGAATCGCACATCAGTCCACACAGGAATACCCTTCAAGTGTTTCCATCTTCATGAGTGGCGTGATTCCAGAAGGGCAACAAGCCAGGAGAGCTCTAAAGCTTCCCTGAAAAAATGGAGAGGCTGGTTGTATTTTGTTCTTGACTTGGATGGATGAAGAAATGGAAGCAGGTGGGTCCCCACTGGGACCCTGGATCAAATGCACTCGGGAACTTAAAGGCAAGTCTAGGGGCTCAGAGTGAACCAGCACCTCCTGCCCTGCTAGGGGTTAGAGGCTTCACTGGCTAGTCCAAAGCCTAGTGGTTGTGAGTAAGAAAAGAATTCTCAAAACATTTTACTGTGATTTAAAAATCCTCCATGGTGAGCATGCCCGGCTTTTGTTCTCCTGATGTACCTTCAATTTCTCAAGAAAACATAATTTAGTAACGCTGGGGTTGATGCTACTATAACTGCTTTGATTAACGTTAGAGGAAGAGGATGACAGAAAGCAGCTTCTGTCCCAGCCGATTAAAGAGCTTGTTTAAAGTATGAAAATGATTTATTAGATATGCAAAGAGGGTTGCAAAGAAGAAAAACACAGAGTCTCAATTCAAAACAAAAACAAAAAAACAACCACAAAGCTTTGGTCTAGGTGCCTGCTTTCTGACAACACAGATAAACAGTTTAGTTGATAATCCCCCACATCTTCTTCTGCAACACAGCAATTTGTTCCAGTTATCATACTTTCTAAATAGAATAAAAGAAGGTGATGCTCCTTTATAACATATATAGGGTTTAGATAAAAATAAATAGCACAGTCCACATGCTTTAAACACAAAGATTGAGTCTGTGTGAACAGAAATACCAGATAGCTCTTTGATACAGCATTTCCCAAATAGATATATCTGAGAGCTCTGCTGAAAAAAAATTTTAGTTTTTGTAAAAAGGAAAGCTAAAAAAAAAAAAAGAGCCTCGTGATCATATATGTGCATCAATACCGGCTATTTACTCCTTTCAGAAAATCACAATGTACTGTGACTCTTGCAGTAAAGAAATGTGTTTAACGTTTTTAATACAGCATTTCTCATACACATTTGACTGTAGAAACCTTTTCTGATATGACAACTATTGTCATTCCCTGGAATTAGTATTCTGTTGAACATACTTGGAAAATACTGAACTAGCCAACCTATTTACAATGGGAAGAGTTATAAAGTCCCTCAGTCATTAACAGCTAATACACTTGAAAGATTGTTAGCAGAAAAAGGAAAGCATGACATCAGGAAGCTGGGGCCATGGATTTTTTCCTCTTACACATAACTTTGTTTTACAGATATCGTAATGGCAAATTCACCCTGACCCAGCTAAGGTCACAGCAGCAACTGAATAAAAGAATGTAGGTAGATTGTCTCAAACCCATCACCATTTTCCACCCCCCATCATAGAAAATTATTTTGAACGTTATGTATTATAGTAAGAGTACTCTTGATAGCATGATTTTTTCTTTCTTTCTTTTGAGACAGAGTCTCACTCTGTCACCCAGGCTGGGGTGCAGTGGCACAATCACAGCTCACTACAGCCTCAACCTCCCAGGCTCAGCCTCCCAAGTAGCTGTAACTACAGGCCAGTGCCACCACCGTACCTGTCTACTTTTTTGTATTTTTTGTAGAGACAGGGTTTCACAATGTTGCCCGGGCTGGTCTCGAACTCCTGAGCTCACGCGATGTGCCTGCCTTGGCCTCCCAAAGTGCTGGGATTGCAGGTGTAAGCCACCACACCCAGTGGCTAACATTACTTAAACCACATAAAACTAGGCAGTGGAGAAAGGGATTAAGAGTACAGGCTCTGGATTCAGACAGACTTTAAAGTCCCTCCTGCTACCCATGAGGACTTGAACAAGTTACTTACTTTCTCTAGAAGCCTCAACGGCTTCATCTGCAAAGGAGAATAATAACAGCATCTATTTTTTAATGTTTTGTGAAACACGTGGAGTAATGCATAGTAAGTGCATAGCACAGTAAATGACACATAATAAACATAGACAAATATTAGCTACAGTATTTCATCATCATTTTCTTTACAAATAATCGTGTTTTTGGTAACTAAGACTACGAAGAAAAGAAGACAGAAGTTGAATGTCCTTGCAGATGGGGTAAATCTGCTTTCAAGATTTGTGATGTGTGTTGCTAATTATGTGATTAACTAGTTAATTGATTAGTTCAACCATCCTGTTGGCTCTTTGGAGGATGATCTGGAAGGGGTGGTACTAGAGTCAGGGAGACAAAAGCAGTGGGAAAAGATCACAGAGGATGACTTGAGAGACTTTGGAGCTGAAATGACAGAATGTGGCACCTGATTTTGCATGGACATGAGATTTCTGGCTCAGAAGAGACCCTGAAGGTTCATAATAGAAACGGTGATATTACTAAGATGAAGACCACAAGCGCAATGAGTTTGGTTTTAGACTTGCTCTTGTCAGCTTCTGGTAAGAAATCTTAGTAGATAAGCACGTTCTGATTGAATTTTGACTCTTGGCTCTAGGACCCTGATTAGACATAGATGGAGCTATCAGTGGAAAGATAGTTGAGATCACGCAGATAAACGAGCACAGTGGCATGGTGGAGCTCTGAGGAATGTAAATATTTCAGAGATAATAAGAGGCAGTGGAACCAATGAAATGATGAACCAAGAGTACAGTAGAAGAAAGAGGATGAGAGAGAATAATGTCCTGAAAGTTAAATGAGCTTGAGTCAACAAGCACAGAAATCAGGGCTACAGGCTACATGCCAAGCCTCTGAACTTCCTTCCTCCTGGACCATGAACCAAGCTCAAAGTCCTGTTTTTCCCAGAGACCCACAGAAAAGCCAGTTTGGCTCCTAGTGTAACACTTTCCCCTGCAAAGAAAGCAATGTCGTTCTGCATCAAAGCTGATGAGCATGCGCTGTTCAGTGTCTGTGAGGCTTGCCAAGCTATTCCTGCTCACAGAAACCTAAATCAGGAGCAAGGCACGATTCCCGGGCAGATTGTCCGTGTGTTCTCCGCGTGAGGTCTCTGATCTGGCTGCACCAATAACAAGAACTAATGTCATGTTTACCCTTCACAAAGTTCAAAATAACAGTACTTCGAAATTAGTCAGGCTTCTAATAAGCAGTCTGAGAAGTACACAGACTCCAAAACAGTGTTTGCAGAGCTTCTGTAGAGAAGATCATCTGCATTAGAAGCAGCTGAGATCCTCATGAAAAAGAACTGCAAGAGTGATTGGAAATAGCTGGGGTTATGGCTCAGCGAGCTGCCTTTTCAGCAAGCCCAGCGGATGATTCTGATGCTCACCAAAGTTTGTGAGCCACTGATTACAACAGAAATATCAGGCTGAGTCACACAAAAAGAGCACCACCGGGGAAAAATAATCTGAAGGAAATACTACATTTTTACTCCCGGTCCCTAATCCTTCACAGAGTTGTTATGCTTTGTGAAAACTGATCAGGTCTGGTCTCCCGTCTTCCAAATTATTTCTGTTAAAATGTTCTCCCCTCCTGCACAGAATTTTCTAATACACAGTGGAATGTTTTATTTGCTCTCTTTAAGCATGTCAAGTAGAGCAGGAGAAAAATGTCCCATGTATTTTCTTCAAAGAAGGAAATTTTTAAAGTTTAATATTAAAAGAAAAAGTCATGAAATAGTTTAACGTTTTTTTCATAGGGTGCAGACAGTTGCTTCTGCGTGGTTTTTTTTACTAAGTACTTTCCAATTTATACTTTATTTTTCTCAAGTATAAAAAATGGATCTTTCTTCCTGCTTAAAAACACCAATGTCCAAGTTCATGGTCAAATGTAAACTTTGGAAATTATTACTTGATTTCTGTTAGTAGAGGAATTAGAAAAGTTTTTGTTCCGCTAGATTATTCCAATCTCATCTCCTCGTTTGTCAAGATTCTTAAGCTGAACATTTTTCTGTCTGTGTGTGTGTGTGTGGTCACAGTGAAACATAGATTATGACTGAGAAGTAACAACCAGCTAATTATTGTAAGTATAGATATAGGCCGTGGATATTAAAGTACTTACCCCCATTTTGTGTTGATACGTGAAATCATACCACTAGAGATTAATCTAGACCATAAAGACATTTCCATTTTCAGGAATCCCTTATTAAAATAATTTTAAAGAAACAGGGGTGAGTGTTCATGAAGCAATTATCAGCCACCACGTCATAAAGGTTTGCTTGATGAATAGTGAGAGTAGGGTGGATAGAGGTATAGCAGGAGACACATTGGCAGGGTCAGGGCTGCAAGAAGCAGGAGAGCATCGAAACCAAACCTCACCTTCTCACACTCCTGAAGACTGTCCAGTGAGTGATTTTCCTATTTGTACAAGAGCCTGGTCTACGAAGGCAAATAAAACGGAAGGACTTACCCTCATTGAGTGTTGAAGCACAAACCTTACCCAAGGCCCTGTCCTGGGTGAAAGAGCTTCCCTACTGGGAAAGACCAAGATCTTACTATCCCTTAATATGACTCGAATAATCATTAGCCAACCTGAGAGAAGAGGAGAGACTGAATCTGAGAAGGGTTGGAGTGGTGAGTACCTGACCTTCCTATAATATAAAGCTTCTTGGAGATATTAGAGCTAGTGAATGCCTTCTCCCAGCCAAATCCATGCTCCAGGAATGGGCACAGGGTTGCAAACTAAAGACCAGTTGTTCATCATGATACATGCCTTTGTGAGGTATTATGGCACAAACTTCAATTCATATGGGAAAAATGAACCCTTCCCATGTGGTCCATGAAAACCCAGCTGCACATTTTCAGACAACTTCTTTATGAGTACAGAGCATTAGGAAGTTGAACCAGCCTGCCAATTTAGAACAACTGGTCTCTTTAATGTGAGCATTCCATGTCAGTGCTACCAAACTTCTTTCCATGTGTCCCACGCAACCAGAAAATGTGGTGTTTAAATTCAGCTCAGTGTCATTTGTAAAAAATATAAAAAAACAAATAGTTTGACAAGATACATCAGGGACTTTGGAATAAAGAGTTAATAATATCTTGAGTAGTTTGTCACATGAAATCATTTTTAAGCTGCTCTTTCTAAATAACTTCCACAAATATTACCAATGTGATAACAAGGCTTGATTTCATCAAGCAGTAACTCCATGAGGATAGTGGCCTTTTGAAGTCCTCCTCGGCTGTTCGAGTGCATAACCTACAGCTCTCAAACTGGTGGACACTAGGTGGTATGTTTCACTCATTCAATGGCGTTCAGTAAGCACCTACTATGTGCCCAGCAAGGTGTCAAAAACATAGCAAAGAACAAAATAGGCAAAGTGATTGTATATATCACTTTGTATCTAGGTCAGGATAAGCAAGCAAAGCAGTACATAAATTTCTAAAACAGATATTTTAGGTAGTGTTACATGCTATAAAAATTAAATGGATAGAGAATGACTGAAGGTGACTAGGTTGGATTTACCACTTCTTTGAGTAGGTGGCAGGGGTTCAAGGAAATGACTGAGTTCCAAACGAGGGGAAAAAGACAGCCCTGCAGTGGTATGTGGGAAGTGTTCTAGGCAGAAAAGAACATGTTCTGAGACTGGAACAAGCTTGGTACTTTAAAGAAAAGAGGCCAGGCATGGTGGGTCACACCTGTAATCCCGGTACTTTGGGAGGCCGAGGCAGGTGGATCACTAGGTCAGGATATCAAGACCATACTGGCCAACATGGTGAAACCCCGCCTCTACTAAAAATACAAAAATTAGCTGGGTGTGGTGGCACACGCCTGTAGTCCCAACAACTCGGGAGGCTGAAGCAGGAGAATCGCTTGAATTCAGGAGGCAGAGGTTGCAGTGAGCCAAGATCACATCACTGCACTCCAGCCTGGGCGACAGAGTGAGACTCCATTTCAAAAAAAAAAAAACAAAAAGAGAAAGAAAAGTAAAAGAAAAAGAAAGAAAAGAAAGCATGCTCGTGTGGCTGGAGCCTAGTGAGCAAGGGAGAGAGTGGAATTGGGCGATTTCAGAGGCAGAGACAAAATATAAGGAGGTCCTAGCTGGGCACAGTGGTGTGCACCACAGTCCCAGCAACTCAGGAGGCTGAGCAAGGAGGATCACTTGAGCCCAGGAGTTTGAGTCCAGCCTAGGTAACATAGACCCCATGTCTTTAAAATTTTTTTTAATTTTCACTAAAATAAAATAAGGTCTTTACATGCTATGTATTCCATGAAGTCCAGAGCTAAGAATGCCATAGAGTAGGTTCTCAGTAAACATATGAGACAAAATATGGCTGAGGGTGACCTTAGATCGGCCTTTCTGAATCTTACAGAAAAATCTTCTTTTGAATCTCTTTTAGCTGAACTTTGAAGAGAAGGATAAAGTAGCATCTGTTTCAGGTGCCAGGGAAGCCCAGAATAAAAAGCTCAGAATGACACAGCTGCATCAACATCCAATGTTCATTGGCCATCTGTCCCCTAGGAAAGTCTTAAGAGCTCATGCTCTATTTATGAGAACAGCCCAGGACAGTGAGAGGAAGGAAGAAATTGCTTTATAAAAAAGTGCCTGCATTCTTTTGCATGTGGAAAGAGCACTAGTATTGAAGCCACAAAACCCAGATGTGAAAATAGAACCGAGTGTTCACATTAAACTTTCTGTGCCTCAGTTTCCCCACATGAAAAGTGGAGATAATAACAGCACTTGAAGTGAGAATTAATTGAGATAAAACCTGTGTTGAAATACTGCTTAGAACCTGGGAAAGTTTTGAGCTACTATTAACAATGCTATTATTGTAGATTTTAGCTCTATTTATTAATAACTATGAATTTATAACATTAATGGAATAAGGATTGGAAAAGAAAAATTTGCTATAGCCAGTGAGAATTCCTTGGAAGAAAAAGTATTACAATTGTGTGTGTGCATGTGTGTGTGTGTGTGTGTGTGTGTGTGTGTGTTGGACATGGGCAGTTCGTAGTATGGAACACCTCAGCCGCACCCAGGCCTCACGTGTGGATCATACAACCTCAGAAACCTTACTCTTCCTCAGTATAAATGAGAAGGTCCCCTTTTCCCCCTGTGGCTGTAGTGTAGGTCTAGGATGAGGTCTTCTCTGCCTTCATCTGCATAGTTCCAGGATGGACTTTCTCCTCAAAATCACAGTCCAATAAATGAAGAGTCTAACTTCCATTTGTATCTTATGAGGAGCATTAAACACCACTTAGTTCGTAGCGTAGCACACAGCACTCTTGAATTCTTTCTGCCGTTCCCAGGGCTCTTGCTTCTCTACCCTGCTCCTCCCATCCCTGATAGGTCCTGAGCTCCTCCTCACTCCTCCCTCCTTTTTTTTTTTTTTTTTTTTTTTTTTTTTTGAGATGGAGTCTCATTCTGTCACCCAGACTGGAGTGCAGTGTCACAATCTTGGCTCACTGCAACCTCTGCCTCCCAGGTTCAAGCAATTCTCTGCCTCAGCCTCCTAAATAGCTGGGATTACAGGCACATGCCACCATACCCGGCTAATTTTTGTATTTTTAGTAAAGACGGGGTTTCACCATCTTGACCAGGCTGGTCTTGAGCCCTCGTGATCCACCCACCTCAGCCTCCCAAAGTGCTGGGATTACAGGTGTGAGACACTGCACCCGGCCACGCTCCTCTCTCTTTTGAAGACTTCCTGGACTCTTGTCTTTCCTTCTCCTTCCTCTTTCCTTTTCCTTTTGTTCTCTCTACGCTCCCACAGAACAAATAAATCAATGAACAAAACACCTAGGTCCCTCCCACTGTGATTCCTTTCCATTACCATCCACACCGTTAAAGCTAGGTATAAAGGCTTCTAGACATTAGTCCTTTATTCTGAGCTTAAGCAAATATACACACAGAGATGCATGTATGCATATATGTGTATGTGGATATTATATATGTGGAGTATATACACATATATTTGTATCAGGCACATAAACAATGCACACATACTTATTAGGTTTGTGCAAAAAACTGCAATTACTTTTGCACCAACCTAATATTAATATAATAAAATGGAGCTGTGATATACATTTTATTCTGAAAATAGCTTGTCCCTTAACAACATACAATGGGCAATTTACATAGATCTATTTTATGGTTTATGCCATGTTGTATCACATTTTTTGTCCAAATGAATGCATGTTTCTTCAAATACATACCGTAATACATTTACACATTGTGGTTGCTTCAATTTTTTGCTATTCAAAACTTTTTATAAACATTTACAAATCACTTACACCATGGAAGCACCAAACTAAAAAGTTCAGTGTGTGTGTGTGTGTGTGTGTGTGTGTGTGTGTGGTGTTCTACTTGAGGTGGAAGGTAAAAGATTAAGGAGAAAGTCAAGTGGATTGAAATCAGCAATAAAGCGACCATTCTCCAATACTAAATGCACTTGAAATTTATTCCCCTGCATCTGTAGGTAAATGTCCTTCTGTTCTTGAAACAATAAATCCCCATAAACTTCCCATAAAGTTTTGCAGAAGTGAAATGTGAGATTGGTTCCCTCGAAATCCATTCAGTGCTTTGTTTGTGCACCTTCCAATCTGAATTTTAGAGCCCTTGTTCTTCCTCCAGAGCCCCTAGACTGGGAAAAGGTCAGAATGCAACATGTTTCAAAGCTGCTGTGCTCTGGGTGGCTGCCAGACTGTTGGAGAGAATTGCTTTCAAAACCCAGAGGATGCCACCATCTACTCAGTTTCAGATTAGCGTAACCTACAGCACTATGCTATGGCAGGGGAAGCTATAATCTTTGCTTTTCATTATTATTTAAATTCACTTTTAAAAATATGAAGATTCTCAAACAGCCAGATTCTGAACATAGAGTCTTCCCCATTGCTATCAATGATGTCTAAGGCAAGAAAAGAAGACCAACACTTCTGTTTTTTCTAACTTTTATTTTAGGTTCAGGGGTAGAGCTGCATGTTTTCATATAGTTAAACTCATGTCACGGGGGGTTGTTGTACAGATTATTTTGTCACCCAGGTACTAAGCCTAATACCCAATAGTTATTTTTTCTGCTCCTCTCCCTCCTCCCAACCTCCACCCTCAAGTAGGCCCCTGGGTCTGTTGTTTCCCTCTTTGTGTCCCTGTGTTCTCATCATTTAACTCCCACTCATAAGTGAGAACATGTGGTATTTGATTTTCTGCGTCAGTTCTCTAGGGATGATGGCCTCCAGCTCCATCCATGTTCCCTCAAAAGACATGATCTCATTCTTTTCTATGGCTGTATAGTATTCCATGGTGTGTATGTACCACGTTTTCTTTATCCAGTCTGCTACTGATGGACATTTAGGTTGGTTCCATGTTGTTGCCATTGTGAATAGTCCTGTGATGTACATTTGTGTGCCGGCGTCTTTATAATACAATGATTTCTATTCATTTGGATATAAACCCAGCAATGGGATTGCTGGGTTAAATGCAAAACCTCAATTTTACATCTTGAAATGTTGAAATGGGAAATGTAAGTCAAATCCTAAATTGGCATGCCATACTAAATGTTATTGTAATAATTTATTAAATATTTGATTATCCAGGCACCTACTTTTGTACCACATTGTGCTCAATACATGTGGAAGGAAGTTCCGCCATTTTGGGTTGCAGCAGTACCTCTTCGTGCAGTGAAAATCTTTTATGTTGTGGCCCAGCCAGACCCTCAGTGCAGTTTGCATATAGCTTTTGGGGCCTGTAGTACTGTGATAACCATTGTGAACCCCAAATATCCGAGACAGGTCTCAGTCAATTTAGAAAGTTCATTTTGCCAAAGTTAAGGTTGCACACCCATGACACAGCATCAGGAGGTCCGGATGACACGTGCCCAGGGTCGTCGGAGCACAGCTTGGTTTTTTAAATTTTAGGGAGACATGAGACATCAATCAATATATGTAAGAGGTACATTGGTTCTGTCCAGAAAGGCAGGACAACTCGAAATGGGGAGGGAGCTTCCACGTCATAGGTAGCTAAGAGACAAATGGTTGCATTCTTTTGAGTTTCTGATTAGCCTCTCCAAAGGAGGCAAACAGTTATGCGTTTATCTCAGTGAGCAGAGGAGTGACTCTGAGTTGTGTCCGTCCTTTGTCCACAAAGATATTCCTTGTGAGGGAGGTATGTGGCCTTTTTTTTTATCTTAGTAGCTATTGTTTTTAGGAATAGAATGGGAGGCAGGTTTGCCTTAAGCAGTTCCCAGCTTGACTTTTTCCTTTGGCTTAGGAATTTTGGGGTTGTCCTTTCACATCATCCATGCAGCAGCATCTTCTGGTGAACACACTGTTCATTATTCCAGGCACCTCTCATGCAGTCTGTCTTTCCCTGATACAAATTCTCAGATTCCTTTGAAATTAAAACTATTCTAAAATCACATATTGGGTATCATTTCATTCACATTATATTTGTTTTAATTATGTAACACCAAGTTGTAAAACTTCTGTTCGTCTTACACAGACTCTTATATGTCCTGTGTCATCAATGTGAATTCCATTTTCCATCCTCACCCCAGGGTGATCACAAGCAAAGCACGGTGTGTCTAAGCTCCACACTTCACACTACGAAAACAGCAACAAAGACCACCAGTTGCGAAACAGAATCGTTCTCGATCTTGAAAGTGTTCTTTTTATCCTTAAAATCGGAGCATTCATTTCCATTTTGATGCGCAATTTTTATATCAGAAATTATTTTCACTTAGCAGTTGAATGGAATTTGTTTTCAGGCTTTCTTTCAATAGTATTTCCTTCTTCTTGAGGATATATGAATTCTAAGGAAACTGCAGCACATTTTGTAAAAACCAAACCGATTATCTCACCCCTGCCTACAAAGAAGTCTTTGTTATTTTTCTATTATTATTAAAATATATAGGCAAGATTTTTTGGCCTTTATAGTTCTTTGGTATTTCACAATGCTTCTGTATGATGCTATTGCTTTAAATCATCACAACAACCCCATGAAGAAAGAATTATTTTCTAATTTACAAATAAAGAAACTGAGGTCTTAAAAGACTGCGTTCGTTTCCTCATCTCACGTTCTTTGCACTATGGGTTATTTTGATGCTTTACTGATCCTGCTGTCCCCTGAGACATGAGGACTGTGTTACTGTTTTCAGCAGGAAAATCACAGCTTCTATTAATAGGACATGTGAATCTTTTTATTTCCTGTAATGAAAAGAGCACAAAAAGGAAACTTTGATTTGTGTAACGTAATTGTATGGATCATATCAACCCATTACCTTGAGTATAGAGCAGTTTCCCAGTTTCACATCCATCATTCTGCTGAAATGGGTGGCTTTTTTCCACATTTTACTCACCTAATGGATTTGATATAAAACCTGTTTTTCTATGGATGTAAGGCTCTGGAGGTTTTGTAGTCTATCAACACATAAAGGCTGCCTGGCATTACAGCACTCCTGCTTGCACAGTGGTGGAGTGTAGCGAAATGCAGCTCAGTCTTTTACAACTCAGCTATGACCATCCTTCATTACAACAGGGCAGACGATAAAATGGAAACGTAATGCTATTAGATCATGAATTCCAATTATATGAAGAGAGATGGAGGTAAGAGCAAGTAGATACCAAAAGGAGATACAATAAGGACAGAAGTGATGTTCACGGGGCTGGCAGTTCTCAGAACCATTGTCACCCATCATTGTGGGTATCACCTGAGGACCCCGTGAAGATGACTAGCTCATCAGATATCTGAGAAGGGAAATGCCGAGAGTGTCCAAACGTCCAAATAAATAATGCCAAACCTAGAAGAGCTTCTGTCCATATGGGTTAAATAACTCTTCAATTCCGAAACTGTCAAAAGTAGGCTTTGCAGATGGTCATGTCAAGCAATGATAGTAACTGGTAGTGGAATTACCCATGGTTCAAATTTATTTTAAAAACACATTTTTTCATGTATTCAGGAAACACGTATTCAATACCTGTGTGTCAGGCTAGATATTACTGTTAGAAATATACAGAAAGCACAATCTCTGCTCTCTGAAATTCACAGCCTAGCCGAGGAGAGGAACACATGAAAGTAATTATAACAACAAGTTAGATGCAATGATAGATACAAGATATCCTAGGAGGACAGGGAAATAGTACCATGCCCCGTCCAGGGATACATCAGAAAGACTCTCTGGAGGAGGTGGCATCTCAACTGAGTCTTAAAGAATGAGTAGAAATCAAGTCCAATGTGGTATATGAACTGGGAGGGTGAAGGAGAGGACGTTGTAGAAAAAGACAATCCAAAAAGAGGAAACAATGCAAATAAAGCTGGAATCCACACACACCATTGTCATGGTGGGAACAATGGTAGCTGCATGTTGCTGAAATATACATTCTGAGGCTAGGAGTAGAAAGAGAGAAGGCTGGGGAAGCAGGCCTATGCTTACTATGCCATGTCACAGAGCTTGCAATACTATATATTCTGCAAGATATTTGGAATCATTGGGATTTGATGCATGAGAGTGAAATGTCAGTTTTGCATTTTTTTTTTTTTTTTTTTTTTGAGATGGAGTCTTGCTCTGTCACCCAAGCTGGAGTGCAATGGCGCAATCTTGACTCACCACAACCTCCACCTCCCACGTTCAAGTGATTCTCACATAGCAACCCTTAGAGCTTACCCAGGACAGAAATTTTTAGTAGAGACAGGGTTTCACCATGTTGGCCAGGCTGGTCTTGAACTCCTGACCTCAGGTGATCCACCCACCTCGGCCTCCCAAAGTGCTGGGATTACAGGCATAAGCCACCGCACCCAGCCTTGTTTTGCGTTTTAGATGGATTTCTCTGTGGACTTTATCAAGGATGAATTTGAGATGAACAGCATCAGGAACAGAACCAAGTTAGGGGGCCGCTGCCACATCCAGGCAAGAGACAATGCAGAGCCAAGGCAACAGAAGGAATAGAGAGGAGGAGACATAGCACAGACTATTTAGAAGGTGTGACTATCAGGCCTTGGGGATTGACTGGATACTAAGAAAGAGCTCCCAGGTTCCTGCCTTGAATGGTAGACGGGGAAAAGCTCTACCTTCTGAGATGGAGAATACTGCTGATATAGTTAATTTGGAAGAAGAATGTTTGCTTTCAGATATTTAGAGTTAGATCTCTACTATGCGTTTAAGGCTAAAATAGGCATTTCTTACTGGACAGCTTTACCTTGATGATTTATATTGAAGATCTAACTTATGCATAAATTTGGGAATCATTAACATATGATTCGTACTTGAAATCATGAAATGGGTGAAAATTACTCAGGAAAAGAAGGAAAAGCAGAAATATTCATCCCTGGGACACAGGAACATTTTGAAGTTTCATTTCCCAGAGTCACCCCGACTCCCATGGCACTTTATCAAAGAGTGCACCACACTCTTTGATAAATAAATATATATCTATGTATAGATACACTTTTTTTTTGTTTTTCTACTAAATAGAGATGAGGTCTCACTGTGTTGCCCAGGCTGGTCTCAAACTCCTGGGCTCAAGCAATCCACCAGCTTCAGCCTCTGAAAGTGCTGTGATTATAGACATGAGCTACCACGCCCAGCCTGATAGTCTACTCCTTAACCTACAGGAAGCAGATATCAATTTGTTTTACAACCTCTAGATGCAAAAAACACTACGTAGTCTTATTTTTACTAAATCAAAACTTCGTTTCTTACTAAATCTTCTTCCCCTCTTTGCCAGCGTGTAAAAGATTCAGTCTCGTTTTTCCCTCCTTTCTGGAATCAATCACATAGCAACCCTTAGGGCTTACCCAGGACAGAAATTTGAGTGAGGACAGGAAGGCCAGAAGTTCCCGTGACACACCTAGCTATTCACGTCTCCACTTCTAGTTATTAACTCTGAGCCCCGGTAGACCTAGGACTACTCAGGCATAGATAATAGCCCCCAAATGAAAAGTGGGAAATGGTAGAGCCCTAACGTGGACAGCCTGAAGAGCTTCATAAAAAAATCATAGACTTGTTCCCACCCTCCAAACTTGTGAAACACACAACTGTTTTCAGACATTTTAAATGTACCAAAATTACCTCATAAGTACCCTTTATATTTCAATGCACTAATAATGACATCGACCTGTAAGAATTTCCGTGACTAATTAGGAACAAGCCAGTTTTATCACAAGCCCCAGAACCCGGCTGTAGGTCAGCTCCCAGCAGCGCAGGAAGCACCCCAAGTGTTATGACCTTCAGGCTTTCACCAGCATATTCTTTTTTTCTGTGGGACCCCCATCCCCATTTCTAGCCCAAAGGACTCAAATCACAGAGACACACAGGGTGAAATAGTTATGTTGTTGGCTCCTCCTGCGAACTTGTCATCTGATCATTTCAGGCTGCAGCGGTGGAACAGGCTTGCTGGACGGGAAGAAATGCTGCAGAGAGAGTGGCTGACTCAAACCCATGGACAGCATTTTATTAATAACTTGCAGCCCTTCATTCTAAGTTAAGCTTGCCTAATGAAAGGAGGCCGAGAGCTGAACAAAGCTCCTCTTACCTAACCTGAATGCACAAAAAAGGTTTAATTAAGGAAGTAATTTTTCTTCCTCCCGTAAGGAAATCTTGACAAATAGACTCAAATCTGCATGCAAATGAAGCCATCTGGTTGATTGTTGTCCACAGTCCCCAGCTCACAGGAAACAATAGAAGGCCCTTTGCATAACTCAAAGAATCTGCAAATCTCTAACATTTGGGTCACTAATGATTTGCAGAGTAATTAGTCTCTTCAGAGCTGCTATTTACATTGGAAAGTGTTTGCCATTTACAGCAGAAGCTATAGATGTGCTTCTTCTAGGTGCAGCCCCAGCGTGAGCCATTTGGTGGGCTGAGGAAATCACTGAATCTGGGAGGGGAATGACAAGACCACTGGCCACTGGAGCCAGCCCAGCAGCCACACTCCTCACCAAACTGCAGCCCAGAGTGCCTTCCTGCCATCTTCTCCATGTGGGCCAAACGCAGACTCCTCTAGCCACCGTCTCTTCCCCCTTCCTAATTCCCCGTCTCCCCTCTGGGGAGGGAGGAGAGAGGGCAGAGGTGGGCACACCAGCCAGGGCCTCTGCTTCTCATCACATGTCTCTGCTACTCTGCAGTTACCTCCTGTAAACGTTTGTTCAAATGCAATTATGTCCATTGCTTGGGTAACTCTGCCTTCTTAGTTGTCAGGTCACTCCTCCTTTCATCAGATTTTTACTTAATGGCTACTCTACAAAACCACATAACACAGGGCTGGTGCTCAAGGATGATAGCTCTGATTCATGTGTCCTGAATGGAATTACCAAAAAAAAAAAAAAAAAATCGGTGGAGATGAAGACATAGGGAGCACAGATTTTTGGAAGCTAGTGAGGGAGCAGAGGAAGGAAAGAGATGAAGAAGACAAAAGGGCAGACATGGGAGAGGTCAAAAGGGGTGAGCCAGCTGAGGAAGTGACTGCTGCAGGCTTAGCTGTCACTCCTGGGGTTTGCTGCTCCCCGTGGTTGGAACTAGAGGACATAATGCTCCGTGAAATAAGCCAGGCACCGAAGACAAATACTGCAAGCTCTCATGCATGTGTGGAATCTAAAACAAACAGACTCAGAGAAGCAGAGAGGAGGATGGTGGGCACAGAGGCTGGGAGGTGCAGGGAATGGGGAGATGGTCAAAGAGTGCAGTTAGGAAGGAGGAAGATGCTTGGTTGGTTGGTTGGTTGGTTGGTTGGTTGGTTGGTTGGTTGGTTAAGTTCTATTGCACAGCTTGGTGAATGTAGTTAGTAATAGAGTGTGTATATTTCACAATTGCTAAGGATGAATTCCAAATGTTCTTACCCCCCAAAATGTTAAGTATTTGAGGTGATGGATATGTTAAGTACCTTGATTTAATTATTTCACTTCATGTTAATAAATCATAACATCACTTTGTACCCCATACATTTATACAATTATACATTGTCAATTTATGATTTCTAAAAAAGCATTAGTACCTGTGATAAATCAGGCTCAGGAGAAAAGCCTCAGGGTTTGTCATCTTACTGTTCACACATTGAATGAAAAAAGGCTCCTCTTCCATCCTTCCCTACTCCTTGGTCAAGCCCTTGCACAGGCTGACTGTAAGTGAAATCAAAGGCTATCAGTGTAGTAGTAAGTAATCACATTTATTGAACTTTTGTTTTGTGCCTAGCACTCTGCTAAGTGTATTTCATGGGTTACCTCCTGAGATTCTCACCATACCCTATAAAACAGGTTCCACTGTTACTCTGTGCCCAGACCAAACAGGGTCAAGCTGCTTATTCTGACTGCGCAATAACGAGATGCAGATGAACTGGGAAAGAAGAGAGGGTTTTTTGTTTTGTTTTGTTTCTTTGAGATGCAGTTTCGCTCTTGTCACCCAGGCTGGAGTGCAATGGCACGATCTCAACTCACTGCAACCTCTGCCTCCCAGGTTCAAGTGATTCTCCTGCCTCGGCCTCCCAAGTAGCTGGGATTACAGGCATGCGCCACCACGCCCAGCTAATTTTGTATTTTTGGTAGAGACGGGGTTTCTCCATGTTGGTCAGGCTGGGCTCAAACTCCCGACCTCAGGTGATCCACCCGCCTTGGCCTCCCAGAGTGCTGGAATTACAGGCGTGAGTTTTTATTTCTGTAACTGGATACAGGGAGAAGGCCTGGAAATTATCGCCAGATCAACTCAAACCTACAAAGTTTTCCAGAGCTTATATACCTTCTAAGCTATATGTCAATGAGTAAGTGTGCATTTATCTAAAGACATAAGTGACTCACTTCTTTTAATCTATAGCTGGATCTGAGTTCTGAAGACCTTCCTCTGAAGCCTCAGTAAATGTACTTAATCTAAATGGGTTCAGATGCTGGGCTAATGACCGTTGTCTTGTCTCCTGCTAAGTCATGGAGGTTTGGGGAGTTCCTTCAGACCCCCATTAAACTTCTCTGTGGAGGCCTGGGGAGTTTCTTCAGACCTCCACTAAAACTTGTTTAATCCTAAACGGGTCCTGTTAAGAATTCCTTCATTATCTTGTCATGTTTCAAGGCCCAGGAAAGGCCTAGGCAAACTCTTGGTGGGCTTTTGTTACATCCTAGCCTTTATATAAGGGCACCGGTTCTTTCGGCTTTTAATAATTAACTTAACCATTCAGTCAGCGCTGAAATAGTTGTTATGGAGGCCTGCATTGGTAAGACCTGGCCTGCCACAATTCCATTGTACACATGAGGATTTAGGAAGGCCAAGTGATCTGCCTCACATCGCCCAGTAGGTGGAGATGGCAGAGCCAGAATGGGAACCTGGAGGTCAGATTCCCCAGCCTGCACACGGAAACAGTGCAGGGAAGCTTCACCAAGTGACAGCCCAGAGAAGCCCAGGGACTCACTTCCTGTCATCCCTCCCAACCCCCACCACCTCCTCCTGGTAGTACCACCCCGCCAATGCTTCTAGGGCTCTTGCTGGACCCACAGGTGGACTATGACCTCCGTCTGTTACCTCCGTCTCTTCATTCACAACAGAACTTCAGCACATCACAAGTTCAGTTACTTCATTACTGGCAGTAAAGGGAAATCTGTAAGTGCAGACTGTTGACAGGCAGGTGGGAAGCAAGCTGTGGAGCTCCAAGAGGCCCAGGAACTGGAGGCAGGCAAGGGCCAAGCTTAGAGCCGGAGGAATGGTGGAACGTCTATGTGAGGGTCAGTCACACCCCCGCTCCCCGCTCTGACCCTGCCAGTGACTCTCCTACTCTACCCATGCAGGAAGTGGGGGTTCACACTCCAGACACCAGGCACCAAAAAATGAGGGGAAAACTCCTTAATAAAAACAGAGGAAAGATATGGAAATTGACATAATAAGGTTGACCCCTCAGCCTTCTTCCTCTCAGCTCCCCAAGCACTGAACAACAGACATATATTCCTCATGAGGAAAGTAGCGGATTCTTCTCTCAAGATATTGAACATTCAGTGACCAAAACAAGTCACAGATACTGACATTCGGGGTCCCTTCAATGGGTCAGGGGACTCTCCATGCAATAATGAAGCCCAATCATTAAATTCACTGCCATCCCGGACACACACACTCCAGATTGCAGTCAGCTGTCTAGTACTTGGCTGTTCAGTATAAACAGGTGAGACTCACCAACCATTTAGGGTAATGTCAGAGATCTCATAAAAGAAGGGACCCCAAACTCACAATCCAGGGTAGGGGTGGGTGGTAGGAGGTCAAGGAAGAAACAGAGGCAACAGAGAAAGCAGAAGAAAACTTTTGATAATTGATATTCTCAGAGAGACAAGAGAAGATACTGAGATACTGCCTCCAAAAAAATTAGAACAGAGTACTATGAAAAAGGGGACTATCCGAGAATAAGAAATAATACTTGGAAATTTAAAATATGATAGCTGAAATTAAAACACAATGACAATATTAAAAATAAAGCAGAGGAAATGTCCAAAGAAGTAGAACACAAAGGAAAAAGATCAAAATTAGGAACAAAATTAGCAAAAAAAAAAAAAAAAAAAAAAAAAAAACCTAACATAAATAGGTGTTTGAGAAAAGGGATTGGAGAAATTATTAAAGTCTCAGACCTGATATGGGAGAAAAATCTATATCAAGGCAGTCATGAAGTTCCAAATAAAAGAGTTAAAGATCCTAAAAGTTTCCAGAGAGGAAAAAATGTAGGTTGCATATAAGGCTTCGTAAACAGAAAGCAGTTGCTTTGTCAGTAGCAGCCCTGACAGCCTGACAATTTTCTTTCTGGAGTTTCTCAATTAAGCGTGAAAGTAGAATAATGACTCATCAGAAGAACATGGGTTTAGAAAGTTAACCTTGAGTATCTCTTTTTTTCAAGGAGCTACCTGAGAATGTGTTTCAGGAAAATGAGGGTGTAGACCTAGGAAGCAGATGCCATGAGATCCTGAAACTTGGGGAGGTAATACCAGAGTGGCAAAAGGAAGTCCCTGCCCTAATGGCAGAGGGAGGTCCCAGGACAAGGGCTGAGCAGTAACCCTGAGAAGAACCCGTCCAGGTGGGAACAGAGGAAAGAGAGCCTTAGAAGATGCCTCCAGAGGACAAAAATGTGACTGCAGATGGCCTGATGTGTGCAATGTTGGAAAATTTTTGAGAAGAGTTTTACTGCTGTGTTAGAGAATCTGGAGAGAATTCATGGCAGATACATGGAAAAATAAGCAAATGAAAAAAGTAGTTATTGATTTTAAAGAAACAAAATACAAGAAAATACAATTGCAACAACAAAAAAAAAAACAAGAAAATACGATTACATACAAACAAAATGCAAGAAAATACCATTTAAAGAAAAAACAATTAGATTTTACTATTTGGCTCTTAAATAATATTACATAGTCCAAAAATATGAATACTGTACTGAATTTATTTTATTATTATTATAGAGATAGTGTCTTACTGTTGTCCAGGTTGAAATGCAGTGATATGACCACAGTTCACTGCAACCTCGAACTCCTGGGCACAAGGGATCCTCCTGCTTCTGCCTCCCAAGTAGCTAGAACTACACCATTATATGCAGCTATTTTTGTTTTTTTTAAGAGAGAGGATCTCACTGTGTTGCCCAGGCTGGTCTTGAACTCCTGACCTCAAGCAATCCTCCCACTTCAGCCTCCCCAGTCACTGCAATTACAGGTGTGAGACGCCATGCCAAACTTGAATTTCAATATAACCAAAAATCTGTGATTTGGCTATTTGGGGAGAATATAGAGAAAGGGGCTAGGGAAGAAGGCTTATAAAAGTGCTAAAGTCTCATCTTATATTCAGGAAAATCAGTAGAGAATTTCTAAAAGGTACAAATTAATAAGTAGCTCCAGTGGTGTTTTGTTTTGTTTTGTTTTGTTTTGTTTTGTTTTTTAATACAGCTATTTAATTGAAAGAGGTACAAGTATTAGAAGGCGTCTCTAAGGAATTGGGAGGGGGCGGGAAGCAGGGAACTGCTTTTTGCTTTAGTCCTAACACCACTAGACCTTTATAAGTATGTACATGTAATACTTTAATACTTTGTTAGCAACAAAAATTAAGTTTAAAATGAAATGCTGCCCATCAGAAATAAGCTCAGAAAGTTTGAAGTTTGAATCCCATACTATCTTAGTCCGTTCTTGCACTGCTGTAAAAAAAAAATACCTAAGACTGGGTAATTTATAAAGAAAAGAGGTTTAATTGGCTCACAGCTCCACAGGCTGTACAGGAAGCATGATGCTGGCACCTGCTGGGCTTCTGGGGAGGCCTCAGGAAACTTACAATCATGGCAGAAGGCAAAGGGGACGTACACATACCCCATGGATGGAGCAGGAGCAAGAGAGAGAAGGAAGATGCTGCACACTTTAAACAACCACATCGCATAAGCACTCACTCACTATCACAAAGAGAGCACCAAGGGCAATGGTACTAAACTATTCATGAGAAACCGCCCCCAGGATCCAGTCACCTCCCACCAGGCCCCACAACATTGGGGATTACAACTAGACGTGAGATTTGGGTGGGAACACAGATTTAAATCATATCCAATCCAAATAATCATTGGTCAGATTAAAGTAAGTGGCTGCTATGGAATTTGGGTGAAGATATGATATTGCATTTTCTATTGATGCTTAATTGGGGTTCAAAATGATGATGGAGACCAGCAAGCCTGCTTTGCAGGCCCAGCCCCCTCTCCTGTACTAGCTAGAGGTACCTCCCTGGTTCCTTTTGCCACATGTGATGAGCCCTGGCTTTGCCTAACGTGTAGTTACAAAGCTTCTCATGTGACTGACTTACTTCCAAGCTTGCAGAGCCCTCAGTGTCATCTTGATCATTCTGTAAAGCTTTTGACTCCAGCCCCAGGCTGAGTCTCCAGTCCCTCTCTACCTGCCTCATTATTCTGTTACTGTTGATTGACCCTTCCAGTCTCAGACACTAATTTCTGTTCTATTTCACAACTTTCACATCTTCCTTCTCAGTTTCCAGCCTTGCCCCCTCCACTTATCCGTGTTGGCCTGGTCCCTGCCACCTTCTTTGGCACTGTCTTTGCCATACAGTGAATCTCTTATTCCCAGCTTGGCATTCTCACCCATTGTCACTTTACCCTCCATAGCACTGACCTTGGTAGCAAGTACAAATTGCAGCGATTTCAATAACCTTAAGGTTATGATACCATCAGTCTTGCAAATGCATGGCATTGTTCAATGAAGTCTATAAGGAGTTACAGAAATAAAGTCATGGATAAGGAGAATTATGGTGTGCTAGTGGAAGCAGTATCCAGTTATCAGTAGGTGCTAAAGCAGCCTTAGCTTTTATTTATATTTATTTAGCATCTTTAATACCCAGGTTACCATAAAGAACATTCTGTCTCAAGAGGACTTTGTAAAAGGAGTGAAAATGGATATAAATGAGAGGGTCTACGAGTCACTTCTCTATTGATTGAATAATTATTTATGAGTACTGACTATATTCTGAGGCTGAAGATTACAGAGAGGAAATGTTTTCATACCAGCTTTCATGGAGTGTATGATCAGTTGGGAGCAGTATCAACAAACAATAATAATGCTGGAAGCTCTTTGCATCCAGAAGCGCTATAAGCATTGGAAAAACACTCACATCATCTTGTTATAATAAAAAATCCCAGAGATTGGGCAAGAGATTCCTCAGAACAGGACTCAGAGATGGTTACCATGGGCTGGAGCAGAAGCATCCATGATTTATTACTTGTACCCCACTCACTGAAAGCTTTTAAGCCCACATCCCATCGAGCTTGTTTACTTATAAATTCCATCCATGTACCACTGTATTTATATAGTGTACATTACAAAGTATAACTAAAATCGATATTAAAGGATAGCACTTTTAACATAAATAAAAACAGAAGTTCTAACACCATCTGCCTGACCCCAGTGATCACCCTCAGCACCTCCTGAGCACGCACCCCTACTTTCCTACCATCAGTCTAATCCAGAGTAGAGTCCTCACTGTTGCTGCTGAAGAATCTGAATTTAACAAGCTCATCCAGAGATTTGAGATAACTCACAACTGACAACTCCAAAGGCATCATATGATAATCCAGATGTTTCCAGGATAGTGGGAAAAACCATTTGTACAAGGCATGACTTCCCTGTGAATGAGTCTATTCAAGAGATCAAATTAGATTGAAGTTGCTTAGTGAGCATAGAATTAGAATAAATGGAATTGTGGTCTATAGAGATATTTCATCACACTTGAATAACTGATGGAGCTACCTTTCTTCTCTCTGCGGATATTTCTGTCTGAATAACCAGTGCTGGGCCTCAAATAAATACTGACATGTTTTACTTTTAGCTTTCCTTTTTCTAGAATCATTTTAGACAACTGCCCTTCTGTTAATACATCACCACCTCAGAAAATAAGAAGGTACTTGATTGGATTGAAATTTTAAAATGTTAATTGCTTTCATGTCCTGGGGATACAGCCTAAGGAGACAGAATTGCTTTGCTTAAGGCTGAAGTCTGGCTGGGGACTTTGATCTCTGCAGGCTCTGAGGTCCTTAAAGGGCTCTCATCCAATTAGGATGAGCTGAATCCTTCTGGCCCTGGGCCTCATCTTTATTCCCTCCCAGCTTCAGGACTCTGATGAGCGAGAGCATTGGTTTAGGTTTTCTCACAGAGGTGCACCTGAGCGCCTCTTGCTGTGTAGTAAGCCAGATGTTCAGGCGGAAGGAAGGCTTACCCTTGATAAATAGCAACTTGAGCTTTATAAAGCGCCTTTCTGTTCCTGTAACCAGTAGCCTACACTACATCATGCAATATTCTCCTCCCTAAGAAGAAAGTAGCCTATTTACCTATTTTCTCCTACTGAAATCTATGATTTTATAGTTTGTTTAAAAAAAAATAGCGGCTGCCTATGGTGGCTCACGCCTGTAATCCCAGCACTTTGGGAGGCTGAGGCAGGTGGATCACCTGAGGTCAGGAGTTCAAGACCAGCCTGACCAATATGGTGAAACCCCATCTCTACTAAAAATATAAAAATTAGCCTGCCGTGGTGGTACATACCTGTAATCCCAGCTACTCAGGAGGCTGAGACAGGAGAATCACTTGAACCTGGGAGGCAGAGGTTGCAGTGAGCCCAGATTGCGCCACCGCACTCCATCCTGGGTGACAGAGCGAGACTCTGTCTCAAAAAAAAAAAAAAAAAAAAAAAAAAAAATGCTTAAGACTGCACTAAGAACAGGAACACATTAAGAACAGTTTTTACCCTAATTAAGATATTTACAAACATATTTTGCACTAGTTTTCTGTTTATGTATTGCCTGCGACAGTAATTAATAAGGATGCCATTGGCTGAGACAGCTTCAGAGCCCTGGATACCTAGGGAAGCAAGTCAAACCCTCTTCATTGTAAATACTGAAACAAAGCTAAGCTTATCAGCAATCAGAAACCACCACCTAACCTCTAACTAAAGACTTTCCTCATTAACCAATCAAACGGTTTCTTTGTCTTGCGTCCACAAACACATTTCTCTGTCTCCAACCCCGCACCCCAGGAGACAACTTGGATTCTGGTACTGCCCAATTCACGAATCACTGAATGTCCAAATAAACATGATAAGATTTTCATATGCCGAAATTTATCTTTTAACATGCCTGGGGACTTATCTAGATGTTGCTATATTCTAGACATTTCTAAAAACAAAAACAAACAGCATTAATTAAATAAGACCATATATTAATATTTCATGATTTAAAACTATGACTTAAGCATGGCAGAACCAACACAAAGTAACTTTTATTTGAAAATAATAGCTCAATTTAATATTGCATATGTGTATAATTTGCATAAAAGGAAGGAAAAATATCATTTGTGTATGAACAGAAACTAACGGAATGCACTTAGTTGATTCATTGTGCCTTTTGGAGAAAAGATATAGCAAATACTGTGTTTTTTTAAAAGCGTACATTTGGGGTTTAGTATTAGAGCTAAAGGCTTTAGTGACTGCTTTAAATCACACCCATATATTTTAGTCTTTAGCTGTGATAGTAAATGTACTCAGACATGTGCACATTAAAAAGGAATTTCTCCCCTGGAGATGAAGTTGAGAGCCAACTCTTGATCCCATATTAAATTCTTGGTCCATCTGTCCTAATGGAATCTGAATAACGCGGTTTGGTGTTTTTATTGCATCCTGTGAGCTGATTTTCTCCTGGAAACACTGGCCGCTCTGTCAGACAATGAGTGGGGAGAGGCAGCTGGTACAATCACATCTTCTCCAAGAGCTCAAGGATAGAGGCTGGCTGAGAGCCATTTGGTGGGCTCACTCCTCATCCCCATATCATACAACAACCCCACAGGCCAGAGCCTCACCTGCAGTCCCCAGGAGGAAGTAGGAAGGGAAGAGAAGGCAGCTCGCCTCTGGGAGTCTGGCGCAAGAGAGGTGAGGAAGCTGCGCTAGCCTAGCTTGGTCACTTCTGCCTTCTTCCTGGCTCCTCACCTCCTCTGGGCTTGTCAGTTGTATTCCTGAAGCACCTGCCCCAGGTGTCTGGGGGGCCGTTGACGCGGGAGTGGGCGCTGGCTCTTCCAAGGCAGAGGTGGATGAAAAGCGAGAGCAAAATACCAAAAACTTTGTTCTTATTTTGTCATCCTGAGGTCTATCTCAGATGCTGTTTGCACCAGACCAAAGCCACCAGGACATACGCAGGAGTTCAAAACAGCCCCCAGCCAGCCACACAGTAACCCCAGGGGCTTCCCCGAATTGTTACATCTATTGGCATTTACTTCTTAGACTCCCATAGGAATCCTTGGTAGGAACCCCAACTATATCAATCTTTATTATTATATAATTATAAAATATTGTTTATTATAAATATTATAAAATATGTTATTGTATAATTTATAGAAATTCTATATTAATATTTAATTGTATATAGATTGTGTATATTAATATTTTTAATATCTTTATACATAAATGAATATTATATAGACACACATATAACTTTTGGAAAGTCAGAGATATATTCGTGGGGATTTGGTCCAATGTTGTTCAACAGGATGAGAGAAAATAACGACTATTGCTAATGGTACTCATTAAACTCAAGAAATGGGTATCTGTTACATGACTAGGCTGATCAGGGTGTGAGTTAACCTGATTTTTTTGTTTTCTTCCCACAGGGAATTATTGGAATGCCGCCTCTTTCCCAAACCCATCCTCCTACCTGCATTTCTCTACCTTCCAAGGGGAAACTAGCGCTGACATTTCTTTCTACTTCAAAACATTGACCCCCTGGGGAGTGTTTCTTGAAAATATGGGAAAGGAAGATTTCATCAAGCTGGAGCTGAAGTGTGAGTATTAAGTTCCTTGTCAACTCATGGCGAGCCACTTTCGTCACCTCAGGGTGGTCTGGGCCCTGATTTTGATTCAAACAAGAAAGGTTTCCTTTGTTCCAGCAGCAGGACTAGAGGGGAACACACAAGCCTGAGTGTGGGCCCCCAACCTCAGTCCCTGTCCTTGGGATGCTCTCAGGGAAGCAGGCGCATCCAGATTCTCAAGCAGTTATTCAAGAAGACGAGAGAGAACACACTGCCCTCAGAATGTGGGAGAGGAAGGTTTATTTACAGCTTCATGTCTTGTGTGGCTCTTTTCCAAAGAGAAGGGGTCAAAAGTAGACGAGGGGTGTGTGCCTTGACCTGAGGAGCAGGGAGTGAGGGAAATTGTGTCAAGGAAGACAGGAATGATAACTAGTGACATCCGCATGAGTTCAGGAGGCTGCAGAGACCACAGGACTGGGTGATTCCATGACACAGAGTCTGCAGGTTTCCTAAAGAGGACCCACACCTGCACACCCTCTACAAGTGAGTTCTGGATGTCATGTACTTAGCCAAAGATACAGAGACAAAAGAGGCAGAACTAGAGAGGATGCTGTTTAGCTCAGCTCACCAGCCTTGGAGCAAACACCATAAGGGGGCATTCAGGCTTGGGGAGCTCCGTCGGTGGAAGGTGGGGTTTCACTGCACAAGACTTAAGTGCAATGCTTGCCCTACCTGGACCCTTTAATCATCAGGGCCCCAATTCAGCTTTTGGAAGTTACAGTCCCCTGACTTCTAGGCTAGTTGATTATTTGCAAATGTTGAACTCCATTGGCTGTGAGAGTCAGGGAGACCACAGATCAACCACAAGGACGAGGCCAGGCTATGTCCCCTGTCCCTTTGCAAAACCTCAGCCTTACGCTCAGCATATCAAAAAGTCTCTCTTCCCCAAGTCTGTCCCCTTTAACTGACGGCTTATGTTCCTGGGTCTTTTCTAAGATTAATCCCAAATCCATTTCCCATTTCTGCTGAAATGCTGTTGGATTCACAGTAGCATTCTCAGGTTCAATTCCACATCATCAGGTAAATTGCTTAATCTCTTTGAATCCTAATTTTCGGATTTATAAAAAAGAAATGCTAATTTGTGGGGTTGTGAGAATAGAATTTAGATATTCATAAAGCATTTATTTCAGTGTCTAGTAGTTATTGTAATTATCATCTTCCAAGGATGCTCATGGCGGATCTGATCTGAGCCAGGTCTGATTGAAAGGGAGACTGAGCCTATCCTGGTCCTAGAATTAAAATTAATTAATTAACTAAAATCCCCCCTTTACTGAATTACGGATAAGAATAATTGAAAAGGGATTCTCGCTTCCCTCAGTTAAAATTAACTAACTGAATCAAACTATTTTCTGACTTCTACATAAGTCGGGTCAAATTTTAGAAAGATTTTGTGGCCACAAAAGAAAATGACCAGTTCTATATTTGAGTGGTTCTATAAGTTTCTATAAAAGTACTTGGATTCCCCCATCTTTATTTTATGTCCTCATGTTTTCTAAAGCCACGCCTGGGTGGGAAGGAACACAAACCAGATAGAGGGACAGCAGGTGTTTCTACTCGGCCTTCTAATTTCTTCTTCTTTTCTCTTTTTTTTTTTTTTTGAGACAGGGTCTCACTCTGTCACCCAGGCTGGAGTGCAGTGGCGCAATCATGGTTCACTGCAACCTCGAATTCCCAGGCTCAGGTGATCCTCCCACCTCAGCCTCCCAAGTAGCTGGGACTACAGGTGTGTGGCACCGCACTTGGCTAATTTTTGTGCTTTTTGTCATTGCGGGGTCTTGCCATGTAAGCCAGGCTGGTCTCAAACCCCTGGGCTCAGGCAATGTGCCTGCTTTGACCTCCCAAAGTGCTGGGATTACAGGTATGAGCCACTGCACCAGGCCACTAATTTCTAATTATGAAAAATCTTTAGAGCTGTCTTCAGAGTTTTCCAGCGCTTTCCACAGTATTAAAACCATGTGGCCCAGGTTGAATTACAGCCTCCTTTTGTCGTTTACCTTCCTTTCACCGTATCCTTTACTCTGGGCCAAAACATGTGAAAGGTTCGAGACACAGATTCGAGCCTCTGATCTTTCCTCAGAGCCCCTGAATCTACTAATAACCAGCAAGGCTGGAAAGACCTTTTCCTGATCCCCAAATGGCGCATATTAGATGCCATCATTATATATCATCTCCATCAGGGTTCAAAGGAGTCTCATGGAGAGGGAGGCAGACTTCTGTACTTAGGAAAAACTACAAAGTAAACAAGAAGTGGCGCTTTCATGAAGAACATGCAGAAAAAAATGGCCATGTTGGAAATTTGTTGCCGTCTCACCGATCACACTTTTTCTTTACTTTCTTTCTTTCTTTCTTTCTTTTTTTTTTTTGAGACGGAATCTCACTCTGTCACCCAGGCGAGAGTGCACTGGGGTGATCTTGGCTCACTGCAACCACCACTCCCCCGGGTTCAAGCAATTCTCCTGCCTCAGCCTCCCAAGTAGCTGGGATTACAGGCGCCCGCCACTGTACCAGGCTAATTTTTGTATTTTTAGTAGAGACGGGGTTTCACCATCTTGGCCAGGAGGGTCTTGAACTCCTGACCTCGTGATCCACCCACGTTGGCCCCACAAAGTGCATGGATTACAGGTGTGAACCACTACGCCTGGCCACTGATCACACTTTTTCAGTCAGACGCTTCGCTGTCAGGATTCCTGAGACATTGGGTAGAGAATTCTCTCAGGCCCACTTCCCTGTGCTGAGGAATCACTCTGCAAACCTAATTGTTTCCACAGCAGTGGCGGGCTACCAGAGGAGCCTCAGGAAATGTTGATTCTGAAGTTAAACTCTTCAGAACTGTCTCTGTGTTTTCCCTTTTCCTTGTTAGGCCTTCTGATCCCTTTCTGACAGGAATTCACATTTTGTTTCTCTGAGCGTATCTCAAAGGAATTTTGTCACAGTTCATGACTACATATTGCTTTCCAGAATAACAGTTCTGTTAATTAATTACATTGTGCCCTTCTGTCAAGAGTGGAAGATTCTTGACTCAGAAAACAGTGAGTCGGTGTACAGTAAGTTAATGAGACACCATCAGCATCTTATGCACAAGTAGAAAAACACAGAGATAAAATTAGGGCAATCGCACTCATTAGCATGCTTTAATGGTAACATTTTAACCCTATACTTCATGTATTTACTATTAGTATTTATTCGTTCATTCAATGAGTATTTACTGAGTATCTACTATGTCCCAGGTACAGTGCTAGTGCTGAGGGAATTTAGTCAAATCAAGTGTGATTTATTTCCCTCAAAGATCTTTCTGTTTGTTTTAGAAAGCAGGCAAGTAACTCAGGAGTTATGATAATAACAAAAATAGCTCAGCTTCATTCAAACTGTCAGGCCTTGTTCCAGGCATTTTACATGAATCATCTCACACTCCTAACCACCCTGTGAAGTGCATACTACCATTCACATCTCCGTTTTACAAACGAGGAAACTGAGGCACAGCATGAGTATGTTGCCTGGACAGGATCATACAGTGAGGAAGTGACAGAGCTGGGGTTTGACCCCAAACATTCTGTGTCTGTCCCAAAGTCCTTGCTGTTAACCTTAAAGCACACTGCCTCACAGAACAGACATCGAGAAAGTGACCGGGAGCACCGAGGGGAATATTTAAACCTGACTGGCATGACAAGGAGCACCTCCCAGGGATGGAATGCTTTAATTAAATTTTGATGGAGAAGTAGAAGTCAGTCAGGTGAAGAAGGTGGGGGAAAAACAGGAGCCAGGGAAAAAAGGAAGTTTCAGGATAACACCAAATGAACAAAGGTGTCGGGGACTGAACCGAAGGACCCAAGAGGGGACAGGTGCAGTGGGGAGGGGAGGGGCCAGCAGTTGCAAGGAGGGCAGGGATGAGCACACAATGTAGTCTGCCTGGGGGAACAGCTTGCTCGACTTGACCCTGAAGGTTATGGAGAGCCAGGGCATAACTTGATCAGATTTACATTCACCAGAGAAAAGGCTGGAAGCCAGACAAGTGGCCATGGGAGCCTCTGTTAAGATAGAGGCAGAATGCATAGAAAGAGAGGAAGACAGCAATGAAGCATTGTAGATATGGAAGATCCTTCAGTGAGCTGAGATCGAACCACTGCACTCCAGCCTGGGCGACAGAGCGAGACTACGTCTCAAAAAAAAAAAAAGAAAGAAAGAAAAAGAAAAAAGAAAGATCCTTAAGAGATAGATTCCACAGACATTCAACAAATTCTGGTGAGGGTTAAGTGGACAGGAAGATCCTAGAATGAAACCGATGTTTCTGGTTTTGATGTTGTGTGAGTGGGGCACCTTTCATGAAGGGGTTTGACATTCAAGAGAAAAATACAAATTGCATTCTGGATATTTTGAGACTAAGTCTCTGCGGGCTATAGGAGGATCTAATCAAGTGGACACATCTAGAGGATGCTGAATGGACAAGTCCAGAACCCAACAGAGAGGTCTCAGAAACTCAGTTTAGGAGTCATCATCACTTAGAGGATCAGGAAATAAGCATTCAGTACCCTCAGCATGGATGAGATTGCCCAAAACAAATGTGTAGAGAGAGGAAGCAAGATGTGCAAGAAAGACAACCAGCTGGGTGCAGTGGCTCACACCTGTCATCCCAGCACTTTGGGAGGCTGAAGTGGGACGATCACTTGAGCCCAAAAGTTCAAGACCAGCCTGGGCAACATGGTGAAACGCTATCTACAAAAATAAAAATAAAACATTAGCCAGGTATGGTTGCCTGCACCTGTAGTCCCTTAGCCTCCTGCCCAGAGGCTGAGGCAGGAGGATCCCTTGAGCCCAAGAATTTGAGGCAGTAGTGAGCTATGATCACACAGCTGCACCTCCTAACCTGAGTGACAGAGCAAGACCCCATGGAAGGGAGGGAGGAGGGGAAAGAAGGAGACAGAGAAAGAGAGAGAAGAAGGAAGGAAGGAAGGAAGGAAGGAAGGAAGGAAGGAAGGAAGGAAGGAAGGAAGGAAGGAAGGAAGGAAGGAAGGAAGGAAGGAAGGGAGGGAGGGAGGGAGGGAGGGAGGGAGGGAGGGAGGGAGGGAGGGAAGGAAGGAAGGAAGGGAGAGAAAGAGAGAAAGAAAGAGAAAAAGCAAGCAAGAAAGAAAGAGACAAAGAGAAAAGAAAGAGAAAACCACATTCAAGGAATAGAAGGAAGAAAACTAGTTTGTAGAAAACTAACAGAGAAGTAGGAAGACAGTGGTACCCAGAAGCCAAATAAAAAAGACATTTCAAGAAGAAAAACAGAGTGTTAGATATTGCTGAGAGGTCACTAAAACAAGGACATAAATTGACCATCAGATTTAACATGTAGACATCACTGTCAAAAAGTCAGGTATCACTAGGGTGAGTGGAAGTGGATTTGGAGATCAAGGCAGGGTGGTTTTGTTTATTCTTGTTTGGGGACGGTAGAGACTTGAGCATTCATATAGATAAAGGACAAAAATATGGTAGAGAAGGGGGATTGGAGATACAGGAGATAAAGGGACTGGCTGAAGGAGCAAGGTCCCCATGGCTGTGGGCGTGAGGTAGACCCAGCATCGCAGCACCTCACAGCGGTGAGGGGAAGAGGTGGAAGTAAGAGGACAGCATAAACCACCCACTAGGAAATGCCTTTCCAAATCAGAATTTGTTGTTGTTTTTGTTGTGTGTTTGTTTGTTTGTTAGTATTTTTGAGACGGCAAAGAGATATTGCTAAAGAAAAAATTTATAGAGCAGATATCAGAAAACCTGGACTCTAAACTTTTCTTCATCACTAACAACCATGGATCTGTCCATATATTTTTTCAGTTACCCTTAAAGGATTAGCTTGGCTGCTCTAGATCCTTTTTCTGACTGAGAGGGCCGTCATAACCAGGGTCCCAACCTCGGGCCACCACCTACTGACCACCTTCCCTACTGCTGCTGCTGGGAGGCACTGGAACCCCTGAGGTGGAAACAGGAGAACCCAGCACCCACCTCCTAGTGAAGGAGACAAGCACGTTAGTGACAGTGTGGATACGTGATTTCACTGAGAGCTTTCCAAGTGCCAGGCCCTGTTCTGAAGCTTTTGTAGGTATTAACTTTTTTATGTTACACACCAAGTTTTATACACATTTTACAGCTAAGGAAATGGGAGCATATAGTTGACACTGCCAACTCCAGATATAGTGCTTTTGATCATTAAAATAAGTATATTACAATGATAGGCAAAAAGTATTATGAACATTCAGCGGAGAGTATATGACCTATCCTGGGAATGAAGGGGAAGATGAGGGAATGCTTCAGTTGGGTCATAAAGAGCAGGCAAAAGAGTTAGAGGAAGGCATGGGGAAAAGAATTCTAGGAGGAAGAGGCAATGCGAACAAAAACACAGGAATAGGGAGCGTGATGGGCGTTCGGGAAACTGCAAGCGTTTTGTATTGTTAGAGTGCGAAGTACGACACGGGCAATGAAGATTTGGGGGCAAGTCTCAGATCTGCTTCTAAATATATGGTCATCTAAACATTCAACTAGTATTTATTGATTACGTGCTCTGTGTGTACCTAAAATGAACATAAGAAGAAGACATGGCCCCATCCCAGAGGCACACACCATCTAGTGGGAGAGACTGGTAATCTCTCTCTCTCTCTCTCTCTCTCTTTCTCTTTTTTAGGTTCAGGGGTAAATGTGCAAGTTTGTTACATAGGCAAATTGCATGTCACAGGGGTTTGATGTACAGATTATTTTGTCACCCAAGTAATAAGCATAGTACCTGATAGGTAGGTAGTTTTCCATCCTCTCCCTCCTCCTGCCCTCCACCCTCAGTACACGTATCCATGCATACTCAATGTTTAGCTTCCACTTATAGGTGAGAACATGCAATATTTGGTTTTCTGTTCCTGTGTTACTTCACTCAGGATTATGGCCCCCAGCTTCATCTATGTTGCTGCAAAGGACATTATCTCATTCTTATTTATGGCTGTGTAGTATTCCATGATGTATGTGTACCACATTTTCTTTATTTGAGACTAGTAATCTCTGTTATTATAAAACCATATATATGTATATATATATGGTTTGGTTTTGGGTTTTTTTTGGTTTTTTTTGGTTTTTTTGACAGATTCTCACTCTCTCTGCCATCTAGGCTAGAGTGCAGTGGCACAATCCTGGCTCACTGCAACCTCTGCCTCCCGGGTTCAAGCAATTCTCCTGCCTCTGCTTCCCAAGTAGCTGGTATCACAGGTGTGTGCCACTACACCCGGCTGATTTTTTGTATTTTTAGTAGAGACAGAGTTTCACCATGTTGGCCAGGCTGGTCTCGAATTCCTGACTTCAAGTGATCTGCCTGCCTCCACCTCCCAAAGTACTGGGTTTACAGGTGTAAGCCACCACCCACAGCCGGCCTATAAAACAATATTTTGGATAGGATAATATTAGAGGTGCAAGCAATATGCTGTGGTTACTTAGATGAGGCAACATTTACTTCTGATTGAAGGAGAAAAGTTTTCTTGAAGATGCTAACATTTTAACAGAGCCACAAAATAAATGGAAAAGGAAGTTTCAGGCTCAGAATGCCAAAGGAAAAAAGCACAGTGTCATAGATGGCATGAACACATCAAAAAGGTGTGGCTCCATCATACACCCATGCTGCGAGGATTATGGAACATTAGTTACCATTATATCTCCAGGGCCACCATAATGCCTGGCACGTGGCAGGAACTGAATAAGCGTTTGTTGAATGAATGAAATGAATGAATGAGGTGCTAGTCTGAATGGAGAGCCCCGGAAAATCTAGGTGGAGAAGGAGATCACCACGACTGAGGTGCTGGTGATCCAAATATAGACAAGGAATAATATGTGGAAAGGCGGAAGGACAGGTCACAGTTGGTGAAATTTTTGAATTCAGGATTTCACAGGAAAGCAGTTTGGGTGATAAGAAGAATGAAAATTGAAATGGAATTTTGTAGGTTGTATCAAAAGGCTGCAGAGAAAATCTGGGCACTGGGAGGCCAGAGTGTTGCTGAGTGGTCAGCTCTGTCACTGTTGAGGTCATCACTGGTGAAAACCAGAGGTGAAATGGACAGGGAATCCATGACCCAAATTTTACTGTCCCGGGTTTCAAACAGTGACCACAATGTGAACGGGGAGAGGATGAATCATAGGTGGACGCATTGCTGTTTGAAGACTTCAAAGCCATAAGAATGGAAGAAGCACGGAGAAGGGAAGGATAGGCCAACTGTTCGCCTGGCCCCAAGATATGGACCACTCAGAAAAGGGGTTACAATTCTAAGGGTTGTAAGTTAGGGTCCCCTTAGGGTGGACTGCAGTCAGAGGAAGGAAGTGTTTGAAGGTGTTTAATAATATAACAAATAGTGACCATACAGTCTTTATTTTTGTTTAACAATTTAAAAGAGATTTTAGGTTGGGCACAGTGACTCATGCCTGTAACCCCAGCACTGTGGGAGGCTGAGATGGGCAGATTGCTTGAGCTCAGGAGTTCAAGACCAGCCTGGCCAACATGGTGAAACCCCGTTTCTACTAAAAATACAAAAATTAGCCGGGTGTGGTGGCACACCCCTGTAATTCCAGCTACTCGGGAGGCTGAGGCACGAGGATCACTTGAACCCAGGAGGCTGAGATTGCACCACTACACTCCAGCCTAGGCGACAGAGCAAGAATCTATATCAAAATAAATAAATAAATAAATAAATAAATAAGATTTTATAAGACATTTGTGAAGGGGATTTTTGGAGGGAAATTTTGAAGGAAAAGCTCACTGAGTAGGTAACTTTCAAGAAAAGCAACCAGAAACTGTTGTAATACTTTAACATAAGCTTCCATGTTGCCCAAGTTTGAGCTTTTTCAGGTATCAGGATAACTTGGAGGAAGTATTTGCATTTAGCAGACATATCTCCACAAAAATGTGGAGGCAGAGAGGAAGTATTTGCATTTAGCAGACATATCTCCACAAAAATGTGGAGGCAGAGGCCTAATGTCCTACTAATCTTAGGAAAGAATATGAAGGAAAAATTTTCATTTTCAAGATGCAGCCTTCTGCAATATACATGCTCAAGAAAGTCAGAAGAAAATATTCTGCAATACACAGAAACTGATGAGTCTGAAGAAGTAAACTAATGGCAATTTATCTTCCAATATTTCAAAAGTGAACTTTTTATTTATTTATTTATTTTTATTATACTTTAAGTTCTAGGGTACATGTGCACAACGTGCAGATTTGTTACATATGTATACATGTGCCATGTTGGTGTGCTGCACCCGTTAACTCGTCATTTACATTAGGTATATCTCCTAATGCTGTCCCTATCCTCTACCCCCTCCCCACAATAGGACCCGGTGTGTGATGTTCCCCTTCCTGTGTCCAAGTGATCTCATTCAATTCCCACCTATGAGTGAGAACATGCGGTATTTAGTTTTCTGTTCTTGTGATAGTTTGCTGAGAATGATGGTTTCCAGCTGCATCCATGTCCCTACAAAGGACACGAACTCATCCTTTTTAATGGCTGCATAGTATTCCATGGTGTATATGTGCCACATTTTCTTAATCCAGTCTGTCACTGATGGACATTTCGGTCATTCCAAGTCTTTGCTATTGTGAATAGTGCCGCAATAAACATATGTGTGCATGTGTCTTTATAGCAGCATGACTTATAATCCTTTGGGTATATACCCAGTAATGGGATGGCTGGGTCAAATGGTATTTCTAGTTCTAGATCCTTGAGGAATCGCCACACTGTTTTCCACAATGGTTGAACTAGTTTACAGTCCCACCAACAGTGTAAAAGTGTTCCTATTTCTCCACATCCTCTCCAGCACCTGTTGTTTCCTGATTTTTTTAATGATCGCCATTCTAACTGATGTGAGATGGTATCTCATTGTGGTTTTGATTTGCATTTCTCTGATGGCGAGTGATGATGAGCATTTTTTCATGTGTCTGTTGGCTGTATGAATCTTTTGAGAAGTGTCTGTTCATATCCTTTGCCCACTTTTTGATGGGGTTGTTTTTTTCTTGTAAATTTGTTTGAGTCCTTTATAGGTTCTGGATATTAGCCCTTTGTCAGATGAGTAGATTGCAAAAATTTTCTCCCATTCTGTAGGTTGCCTGTTCACTCTGATGGTAGTTTCTTTTGCTGTGCAGATGCTCTTTAGTTTAATTAGATCCCATTTGTCAATTTTGGCTTTTGTTGCCATTGCTTTTGGTGTTTTAGACATGAAGTCCTTGCCCATGCCTGTGTCCTGAATGGTATTACCTAGGTTAGAACTTTTTATTTTTAAACAGTTTCACTCTTGTAGATGTGAAGAATGTCTAATTCCACTTTACTGGGCTGTTGTGCTGTTGGGGTGTTATTTAGGATGTTTTAAAAAAATATATTGTTTTTTATTAGTACAAATCAGGTGATAGCATGTGGATTTTTCATATATATATATATATAAAATTTATTTATTTAGAGGCAGAGTCTCGCTGTCGCCCAGGCTGGAGTGCAGTGGTGCAATCTCGGCTCACCGCAACTTTCACCTTCTAGACTTAAATGATCCTTCCACCTCAGCCTCCCAAGTAGCTGGTACCACAGGTGCATGCCACCACACTTGCTTAATTTTTGTATTTTTTGTGGAGACAGGATTTCATCATATTGCTTAGGCTGGTCTCAAACCCTGAACTCAAGCGATCCACCTGCCTCAGCCTCCCAAAATGCTGGGATTACAATCATGAGCCACCATGCCGGGTCTCTGGATTTTTCTTTTTAATTAGCCAAGCCAACTTGGGTTATCAACATGGATATAGGAAGACTTTTAGTGTTTCTACTACTTTGCAAGTCTAATTATGGTTTCAATTTGTATTCAACATTTGGGATCTGAAAAACGACTCTGACTTGGTCATTACTATACATAAGAAAAAAAAATTATTCTCTCCCCAAAAATAAAATTTGAAGACCTGAATATTTAATAACAACACTTGTGATTTAAAAAAAAGTTCTCTAACTTCTCGATTTAAACCTTTGATTTGAATTATAGACCAAAAAGAAGTTTTATAGACCAAAAATAAATGTAAACTAAAGATGAAATTTGTGCTATATTAAAGCTTTTCATGGCAGGGTGCAGTGGCTCACACCTGTAATCCCAGCACTTTGGGAGGCCAAGGCTGGCGGATCATGAGGTCAGGAGATCGAGGCCATCCTGGCTAACACGGTGAAACCCCGTTTCTACTAAAAATACAACAAAAAAATTAGCCGGGCTTGATGGTGGGTGGGCTGTAGTCCCAGCTACTCGGGAGGCTGAGGCAGGAGAATGGCGTGAACTCGGGAGGCGGAGCTTGCAGTAAGCTGAGATCGTGCCACTGCACTCCAGCCTGGGTAACAGAGTGAGACTCCGTCTCAAAAAAAAAAAAAAAAAGAAAGGTTTTCATATAATAGCTTTTTGTTCTTATTAAGTATTAAAAGATATATAAATAATTGGTAAATCAATTTGGATTAAATTTATCCAGATTTCTTTGCCAATTACACTGAAGGGACAGTTATTTGAAGGTACAGTAGAGGTATCCTAGAGTTATGAGGATGGATTTTAGAATAGAATATCTTCTGGATATAAAAATATTTCAAGTTACTTTAGAGTTTACTGGTCCCCTCATGTCCTGATCTGGAAATTTCCAGAGAGGATTGGGAATTCCTCCTAAGCTGACCAGACAGAGTGACATCTTTCTACAGATTCTAGGGTTCTGCCTCTGTCCCACCACACTTCAGAGGTGGCTTTGGAAGACCACCCAGGCCTCCTGACCAGCCCTCTCACATGGCAGCTCCTATGGGTGCTACATAACGCCAGTCTCTCCACATCGCCTTTCCTCCCCGTCGTGGGGATGGTGAGCTCGCTCTGTTGGCACTTCCTGGTACCAGGAGGATTCTTCCTTTTGAAGTTACAACCACCTTCTTGGTAAGAATTCCTTTGCCTTGGGCCCAGATCCTGGATTCCAAGTAACCAAGGGCAGGCTACTACCGGTCACACCCAAAGAGATAGCTCGTCCCTCCGCTGGGACTCAACTTCTGCTTTGGAAACCAGCTGAAGTCCAGGACATAGGCTCCCCAAGACCTCACTAGAGATCTGGTGTCCTTAGACTCTCCCTATTAAACTCCAGCTTATTTACATAGCCAAGGGCATTTTAGGACAATAAAAAGAAAGTAAACATCAGAGGCAGGATTCCCTCAAAGACATTACATTGTACATACATGACAGTATGTCCTGATTTCTTTCATGTGATGCTTGAAAATAAACCAAAGTAATCCACATAGATTACTGCAGGGAAGCCAGAATAGTAACTATTCCTGGGGACAGCTGATGTCAACCAGGAGGGTGTGCAAAGGAACTTTCTGAGTGGTAGAAATATTCTTTATCTTAATGCAAGGAATGATTGCATATTTTACATATGTGTCCAGCTGTGCATTAAGATATGCACATTTTACCGTGTATAAATTACAGTTGAATGGAAAAGTAGAAAAAGAGAAAACCTCCGCTCTGAGAAAATCTTGAATGATAAAAAAGTTAATAAAACACTCAATTTTTCAACTAGACTGAGAGAGACCAGGATTCTAACCTGACTGACCATAGACCAGTCCTTGAACCTCTCCAGCCTTTATCATGTCCACTTGTAAAACAAGAAGGTTGAACAAGACGGTATTTAAGGTCTCGTCTACCATTAACAATTCTGCAAACCTGTCGGAGACCATCAGCATCCAGTGTGCCTTACCACCTCCCAACCTAAGTGAACTCATAGCCAAGCAGCACCTTAACTTTTCATGCCAGAGTTCTCAGTTCTCCTAAAGATGATGTGGGGAGGGATGTGCCACAATAAAACACATCTGCTTCCAATAATTCCAGTCAGCATACATGCTTTCACCAAATGTAGTCAGGAGATCTCCTAACATTATTGCCACCTTGTTGTAAATGCTAATTAAGGAGCCACCAGAATGGCCCATGATACCTCAAACTCAACATATCAAAATTGAAATCCATCATTTTCACCCAGAAGCCCCCTCCTGTGGCTCCCAGTTAGTTAATGTCATGGCCATCTCCTTCATTATTCAAATTAGAAAACTCAACGTCCTATTTAAAGTTTTACTAACCTCCCCATAGGGGATAGACTGTGTATCTTGCTAGAACACTGCATTTTTCATATAAAGAAATGCTATTCTTCCTGTAAGCCATCATACCAGAACAACGCCAAAGAAAGTATCAATTCCAACTAGTCACAAAAGGCAGCTGGAACATAGATGCAAAGATAACAAAATCACCCCCAAGCGTCTCTACCTCCCAGGATGGCTTTGCTAGTTGAAATCCCTGGATTCTGGATTCAGACAGGCTCACAATTTGACTCCCCCACTCCAGTCCCTCTCTCCTGATAACCACCCTCCCTAGTGAGGCCAAATTTCTACAGATCTGGTCCAGTTACTCCTTTCCTTACAGACCACATGATTCCCCCTGTGCCTTATAAGACAAAGTACAAGCCCAAGCTTGGTAAGTGATTTATGGCTTAACTTAATTTTTAAAGTTTTTTTCCCCCCACTCCATACAAGCTTTGCCCCTCACCCACCAACACCATGTGCCAGAACTTCAGCTATGTCCAGCTACTGATATTCCCTGGATACCACTACAGTTTCCTAAGACTGACTGTGTCTCTGCCTGTTCCGTAATTGCTTCCCCTTCATTGAAATCCTGCCCACACAAAATATTTTTTATCATTTTTGCATCTTGATTTATAATATAAAACATAAATAAGACAGAAGTCTTCATTTCCCTAAAACTGCCAACATTTTTACAAGACAATTCATTAGGTGCATTGCCTGGAAAGTAGCAGGCATCCTCATTAGTCAGCATCTTCACATAGCATTTGTCTGAATGGAGTAGTCTATGATTACTCCAAAGACATGCTGAAGTTTCATTAAAATTTTTTGATTTTATCTTCTGTCTTCTATCTCACTCTCTTGGATTCTAATGTTTTCTTTTCTTTTTTTTTTTTTTTTTTTTTTTTTTTTTTTTTTTTTTTTTGAGACGGAGTCTCGCTCTGTTGCCCAGGCTGGAGTGCAGTGGCGCGATCTCAGCTCACCACAACCTCTGCCTCCCAGGTTCAAGCAATTCTCCTGCCTCAGCCACCCAAGTAGTTAGGACTACAGGCACAGGCTCACGACACCACGTCTGGCTAATTTCTGTATTTTTATTAGAGACGGGGTTTCACTATGTTGGCCAGGATGATCTCAAACTCCTGAACTCATGATGTGCCCGCCTTGGCCTACCAAAGTGCTGGGATTACAGGCATAAGCCACTGTGCCCTGCCAATGATTTCCATGTTATTTACTCTCTGTGGTAGTTCATGAAACCTTTCCCTTCTAATAGATGGCATATTAAAGTGTCAAAAAACAGCTAGAATTGGCTTGCCTATGACCGCCTGTAAGACAACAGGCCCTCTAAGAGAAGAAATCAAAGAAGCTTGAATTCACACATTCTGAGACAGATGGAAGAAAGACTATGCTATTATTGCATGATAATGAACACACGAATTAATGAGAAAAGCAGAAATACATATGAAAAGTTTAAATTATAATATGGTTAGAGACTTTCCATCTGCCATTCTAGGAGCTAACAGTATCTCCATAGGTTTGATATTTTTATAAAAACAAATGCTTTAAGAAAAGAGTTAACAGTCAGTCAGTGTGTGTTGCTAATGCTGGAGAACTGATTCAACTAAGGATGACACTTGGGACCAATTAATTCAAAGCTGGCTTTTCCTATATATATTTAAAAAAAAAAGTAGATACAATAAATCAGGGGGTAGAGCTTCATTTAAATATAGTGAGGGACGGCCGGGCGCGGTGGCTCAAGCCTGTAATCCCAGCACTTTGGGAGGCCGAGAGACGGGCGGATCACGAGGTCAGGAGATCGAGACCATCCTGGCTAACACGGTGGGTCTCTACTAAAAATACAAAAAACTAGCCGGGCGAGGTGGCTGGCGCCTGTAGTCCCAGCTACTCGGGAGGCTGAGGCAGGAGAATGGCGTGAACCCGGGAGGCGGAGCTTGCATTGAGCTGAATCCGGCCACTGCACTCCAGCCTGGGCGACAGAGCGAACTCAAAAAAAAAAAAAAAAAAAAAAAAAATATATAATATATATATATAGTGAGGGACTGGGATAGATTACTTAAAAAATCTCAGAACCAAAGGATGTCTCAAAAGGCCAAAGACAACTACAAGTAAAACAAGTGCTAGGTTTCTATAAGCTATCAAACACTGAAATTAAAACCATATAAGAAAACACTGGCCAATTGGATGTCAACTGGAAAATTTATACAAAGTTTGTTAATTTGTACTTGTATCCCCTCAATCTATACAAATTTTGCAACAAGAAATAAAAACAGTTTGTTATAAATGAAAATTTTCAGGGAGTTGTCTTTCTCAAGATGAATTTTGCTGAAATTACAAGACAATTTTTAATAGCAATCAAGTAGGAACCTTGAGAAGAAATGGGGAAACATAAAGACTTACATGAAATCTTATACAGGAGTAGGGTCATAGTAAAAATACATCTTCTTTAAGAAAAAAAAGGACATTTCTATTTCTTTCGCATTGCTGTTTTACCTTTAATTTTTTAATTTTTTTTTTAGTTTAGGTACTTCTCAATTTACAAGGGGATTGTGTTCTAGAAGTTTCTGATCTAGTCATTCAGAACCTGAAATGTATTTTAATGTACACACTGCATTGTACATAGCACTCACATTCCGTAGCTAACCATAAAGAGATCTGCTGTTGCTGTAGTTGAGTGTTGATTCAAGCTACACAGGACAGGCTGAGGTCGTAAGAGAGTTAGGAACTTTATGTAATCTTCTTTAAAAATAAGATAGTTGCTAAACTCAATAAAACCCCAGGTTTCTGCAGCCATATGACAGTCTAATATGCATGCTATGGATATTATGGTGGCTCACGCCTGTAGTCCAACACTTTGGAAGACCGAAGTGGGCAGATCGCCTGAGGCCAGGAGATTGAGACCAGCTTGTCCAACATGGTGAAACCCTGTCTCTACTAAAAATACAAAAATTAGCCAGGTGTGGTGGCAGGTGCCTGTAATCTCAGCTACTCAGGAGGCTGAGGCAGGAGAATCGCTTGAACCAGGGAGGCAGAGGTTGCAGTGAGCTGAGATCGCACCACTGCACTCCTGCCTAGGCAACAGAATGAGAATCTGTCTTAAATAAAATAACAATAATAACATGCATGCTATGCTCTAGTCCATGAAGACCTTCCACACAGTGATTTAGAGATTCAGACTCCTTTTCTTTGGTTTCACCATCTTCTAGAGCCCGAGAAGTCTAGTTGGCAAAGAGAGAAAGGGAGGATGGAGAAGCATTCTGTCTTCTTGACCATGCTGAACCAGAGTGAACACGTTCCTCTGCCCTCCTCCCTTTGGTAAGAGCTAGTCACATGTCTCCACCTGGATGCACAGGGACCGGGAAGGCAGCTACTGGCTGGATAGCAGCTTTGCAGGGGTGATGATGAAAAGGGGAAAGAAACTTTCCGTGAACAATTAGTGGTCTGTCTCACAAGTACTATGACACCAAAAAGGAGTCAACTTTAAAGACACCAAGGTGGGTTTCCAGGAGATGCAACATTTGATTTGCATTGAAGGATGACAAGCAAAAATGAAATAAGGGCATTTTTCTGGAGAGAAAACAGCATAGGCAAATGCAGGTGGGGGAGGAAGACCATGCAACATGGAAGCAATTGAAAGGAGTAAAGCCGAAGCCCAAGGAGCACTTCAAAGATACCTCTCTCTAGAGAAATAACCCACCGCCTATCTGTTAAGAGCTTGACAAATGAAAGCTGGCTGGACCTCAGGCCTTGTCGGAAATTACTCATTTTGCTTGCCTTTGCGGATGGTGTTAAAATGATCAAATTTGGTTTTCTGCATCTCTGAGTTTGATTCCTCTGATGAGAACTGATGCGAATGCCAAATGACTTTTTATGAAGAGTGGTTGATATTTAGTATTCTACAGAGTCTTTCTGGGTAAGTGCAACCAGAGCCAATGAATAATAGAAGCAGTGTATATCTGTCAAGTGTAATTATAACACTGAATTATACTCATCCTGCATTCTGGTTCCTGTATACATCAGTTTAAACATCAGAACATGCTGGCACTTCAGACCTGTGAGGATTTTACTTTGAAAAATAGCATGCCCTTGTTTTTTGCCATTTTTAACAGGAAAAAAGAACTTACATCTTGTTCAAAATTATGTTATGGTAAAGTTTGACCACTCTCTTTTTAAAAAACATCTTCTCAAGTTTCTAAAAACAGGTAAGAAATAAGGAGGAATATTTCAATCTAGTTTTAAATGCCCTCTAATTTTCTGCATTTAAGTAAAATCTTATTCTCCACATTTTGATAAACTGATCTTTCTGATTAAATAGTTGTTACAGAATAGAGTTGCTTATAAAGTCACCAATCTTTGCCAGAGAAAGTGGAAATTATCAGATTGTAACTTTAAAATTATACAAGTATTGTTTATTGTTGAATGATTTAAAAATTCAGAGCAGCAAAAAGGACAAAACAAAAATTCAGCTATAATCCCACATTCTAATATATTTAAATTATCATTTTGGTGTCTATATTTCTAAACATTTTTCTATGCATTTATATATACTTTTTTTTATAAAAATGAGATCATATGGCACATACTGTTTTGTAACCTACTTTTTTATGTAAAAATATTTTAAGAACACATTTTCATGTCATTTTTCTTAAGATTCCATAACAATATATTTTTCTTCAACTGAGAGCAAGGACCATATCAGAATCTCCAAAAGGGCATGTGTAGTTTGAAAAATTGTAATTTTGTGTTTAGAAAGAAAACCCCAAAATAGCTATTGTTTTGGTAATATAATTACAGAATATAAAGCATGGAAATGTCCTATTGGCTGGTCGGATGTTTATCTGGGATCTTCTGAGGTTTGATATTACCATTAGCCTCCTACATGGGGCAGAATTAGATTACTCTGTCAACAAATGGGAGCACAGATTTTGAAAGATTGTGAAATACAGTGCCTCAACTGCCAAGCGTTCCATTTAACCCACAGTCCCTTGCTGATGGGCTTAACTTTTAAAAGATAAATTTCCACACGTTCTGATCCACTGGCTTCTTGTTACTCATTCTCAATCATAACATATGATAGCATACTATCTATTTTAAGTATGTGGTACGCAATTGCTTTTTATCACATACTCACATATCACAGCCTCAAGCTGCAGGGCAGCTCAAATGATGAAAATGGAAGACAGGCTGGGTGCAGCGGCTCATGCCTGTAATCCCAGCACTTTGGGAGGCTGAGGCAGGTGGATCACCTGAGGTCAGGAGCTCCAGAAAAGCCTGGTCAACATGGTGAAACCCTGTCTCTACTAAAATTTCAAGAAATAGCTGGGTGTGGTGGCGGGTACCTGTAATCCCAGCTACTCAGGAGGCTGAGGCAGGAGAATAGTTTGAACCTGGGGAGCGGAGGTTGCAGTGAGCCGAGATAGTGCCACTGCACTCTAGCCTGGGCGACAGAGCGAGAAGAAGAGAAGAGAGGAGAGGGGAGGGGGGAGGGGAAGGATAGAGACGGAAGAAGGGAGGGAGGGAGAGAGGGAAGGAGGAAGGAAGGAAGGAAGGAAGGAAGGAAGGAAGGAAGGAAGGAAGGAAGGAAGGAAGGAAGGAAGGAAGGAAGGAAAGAAGGAAGGAAACCACATTGGGAAGAGAGGAAGGAAGGAAGGAAGCAAGGAAGGAAGGAAGGAAGGAAGGAAAGAAGGAAGGAAACCACATTGGGAAGAGAGGGAGGAAGGAAGGAAGGAAGGAAGAAAGGAAGGAAGGAAGGAAGGAAGGAAGGAAGGAAGGAAGGAAAAGAAGGAAGGAAACCACATTGGGAAGAGAGGGAGGAAGGAAGGAAGGAAGGAAGGAAGGAAGGAAGGAAGGAAGGAAGGAAGGAAGGAAGGAAGGAAGGAAGGAAGGAAGGAAGGAAAGAAGGAAGGAAACCACATTGGGAAGAGAGGAAGGAAGGAAAGAAGGAAGGGAGGGAGGGAGGGAGGGAAACAAACCACACTGGGAAGTCCAAGCAAGGATGTGCTGAGCAGGTCATATGGTTTGGATGTTTGTCCCTCCAAATTTCATGTTGAAATGTGACTCCCGATGTTGGAGGTGGGACCTAGTATACAGTGTTTGAGTCATGAGGGTGGATCCCTCATGAATGGCTTGGTGCCCCTCCCATGGTAATGAGTTCGTGTGAGATCTGGTTGTTTAAAAGAGCTTGACACCTCCTCCTCCTCTCCCTCGCTTCCTCTTGTGCTGTGTGATGTGCTGCTGCTCCTTTACCTTCCATCATGAGCATAAGCTTCCGAGGCCCTCACTAGAAGTCGATGCCAGCACTGTGCTTCTCATATAGCCTGCAGAGCCATGAGTCAAATAAACCTATTTTCTTTATAAATTACCCAGCCTTAAGTATTTCTTTAGAGCAATGCAAAATGGACTAGTACAGCGGGACAGTACTGCTAACCCATGACCCTATCCCCAAAGCTGTTTCCATTCATTCACTTTGTTGAGAGTATGTCAAACCATCCCGGGGTGGAGGCCGGAGATGAGCTTCACCCCATCTGCAACTGTTCTCTCAATGGAGCTACTCTATAGAAAAATCATGTTCCCTTAGTTCACTAAATCATGACAAAAGTAAATGTACTTGTTTGAACAGTGTACAAAGTAGTCCTAAAAGGGTTCTCATGCATTTTATATGCCCAGTCTTTAGGGAGGCAAAATTTTTTTTATGCAATCTATACAAGAAAGTTATATTTTCAGCTGTTATCCAAAACAAGGGAAGCGTACTCTGTGAAAAATTATTATTATCGTTTAACAATATCCATTTCCAGAGGAATGCTTTGCTTAAGTAGAAGTTGGTGGACACACCATAAGAGATGCTGTGAAGTGATTTCTGTCATTTTTCATACATGGAAACACATGAACTCAAGGGTCTACTCACTCTTTTACAACTTTAAAGGAGCGCTTATCCTAGGATACTTTCAAATCTGAGATTCTGAGACCCTGTATTTTTAATATTCAACCCTTAGGTTCCTCATTTCTAATATCCATTACTAAGTAGATGATAAAGAACAAATTAATCAGAGCTTCAGAAAAACTAATAAAATAATTTAAATTGGTTATGAATCTCTTGTGATGATTCTAAGGCAAAAGGCACTTTTACAGAAGTCTTTCACACTTTAAGAAAGCTTGCTATATAGAAAGAAAGTGTTTCGGTTGGGCACAGTGGCTTACACCTGTAATCCCAGCACTTTGGGAAGCTGAGGCGAGTGGATCACCTGAGGTCAGGAGTTCGAGACCAGCCTGGCCAACATGGCAGACCCCCGCATCTACTAAAAATACAAAAGAATTGGCCAGATGTGGTGGCATGTGCCTGTGGTCCCAGCTACTCAGGAGGTTGAGGCAGGAGAATCATTTAAACCTGGGAGGTGGAGGTTACAGTGAGCTGAGATCACACCATTGCATTCCAGCCTGGGCAACACAGCAAAACTCTGTCTCAAAAACAAAAAAAAAGAAAGAAAGTGGTTCTGCTTTCCTCTCAAATGTCTCTCCATTCCCATTTAAAGTCTCCATTGATCCGCAGCATAATTTTACTTTTTTTCTCCACTATTTGTCTAATACTGCAAATGCACTGTAGTTGAAGAGAATCTGGTGTTGTAGTGGAAAGCAGAATCAATCTCTTCTTATACTCTGAGCCTATAGCATGTAGTATATATGTCCTCATTTGGCACTTTTTAATTTTCATTACAGAGATCTTCTCTGAAGTCATATCAAGGCGATATTGAAAGGATTTGATAGAAAGGAAACAATTTGTGGCAAAACAGAGAGAGAAAAATAGTACCTGTGATATAACCTACAGGCAGAGTCAAAACTCAGTCCACAGAAACCAGAAAACAGACGCCCCCTTGGCTGCTTTCCTTCTGATAGATTTATCTAAAGCTCTCACTAGCAGGCATGCTCCTTCCAAAGCCATAGCCTTTCATCCTCAGATTTCATCTTTGGTTTTTCCTCATTATCGGTGTCCCAATCAGGATAGCCGTCCATAGCACAGTTATTTAGATGGCACAATTAATTGACTGACTTGTATGTTGTCTCCTTGTAAGCTGCAGCTTGGTCCGAGTTGACACTTGTCAGCTTTTCCCCCAATTCATGTTGTTTCGGCCTGCAGTTGCATTACCTCCTTTGGATGTCAAATTCTCCTTTCTCCTTCAACTCTCCAAAGCCATGTATTTTGATGAACCGGCTCTCTCTGACGTCACCTGAAACCAACTTAATATATCACCCCTAGTCTTCTACCAAAGCACATTTCCTCAAGTGAGTTTTCTCATTTTGCCACACAACCTGAATATGGTCAGAAGAAACATTTCTTTGAAGTCCATCCCCTCCTCCATCTGCTCTCCTCTCCATCTCTGTGGGATCCTTAGGTATGAGTTTCAGGGTTTCTCTAAAGCAGCTTCTGGGTTTCCCTTTATTACAACACTCTATCTCCAGAGTCACCATCTGGGACCTTCATCTGTTCTTCCAAACTGGCCTCTGTCTGCCCAATGCACCGATGTGCTCTTTCCAAACAAGAGGGTGTTTAAAGCCCAGCTGCAAGTCCTACATGGGGTACAGGGGATTGTTGCCAGCCACGTATCATTTTGGAACTATTTTTGCCTTCTTTCTTTTTAAATCGTATCAGTCTATTAATATTCAAGGCGTTATTCTCCAAAGGTGGTTAAATGCATAGAAAAACCTAAAATTAGAAGGGCTTTGCATTTTAAAGACAGCTTTCTGTTTTTGCATGACCAATGGTATCTCCCTTTCGCTTCCTTTTCTCTGTGGATGTCTTTGTTTGTGAAGTTATTTTTTAACCATAATAAAAAGCTTAAAGGCCAAAATACATAAAGAGACACACTTCTTATACTCAAGAGGTTATCGAGATACCAGAGATTTTAAAATGAGTTCGTAACATTGATTCCTAAGCTCCAGGCATTTCCTTGAAGAATTTCCAAAAGACTTAAATTTTTCTTGCCAATGTTCATTTTCAGATGTGTTTAACACCAAGTTTTCTGGTGTGAATATGCATATATGACTCTAAAAATCTCTACATTCAGAAACTAAAACTATACTAAAAGAAAAATAGGTCATTTTTTATTTCCTTCATAATATGAAAGGCAATACAGTAGTTAGGAAAACGAAAGCTCTTTATCTGGTCATTACTGGATTTTAATGTCTCTCAGCCTCAGTTTCCTGATTAAGCAGTGAGGGTGGGCTCAGAGGTTGAAGTCTCTTCACTGAAGCCTTTAGGTCTTAATATTATTTGGATTCAATCACATACTTCTTCTTTTTGAGACCGAGTCTCACTCTGTTGCCCAGGCTGCAGTGCAATGGCGCGATCTCGGCTTACTGCAACCTCTGCCTCCTGGGTTCAAGCGATTCTCCTGCCTCAGCCTCCTGAGTAGCTGGGATCACAGGCACCCTCCACCATGCCCATGCCCGGCTAATTTTTTGTATTTTTAGTAGAAATGGGGTTTCACTATGTTGGCCAGGCTGGTCTTGAACTCCTGACCTCGTGATCCACCCGCCTCAGCCTCCCAAAGTGCTGGGATTGCAGGCACGAGCCATCGCGCTCAGCCTCAATCACATACTTCTAAGCTGATATGATTGTTTCTGTTTTTGTGGAGTTAGAACCAGCTGCAAATTTAGAGAGACCACATTCCCCATAAGATTGCATATGCTTCTGACACCAATTACAAGTTCAGAAGTTCCCCAAACCACCCCCAAGTTTGATAGTTCTGTAGAACGACTCACAGAATTCACTGAAGGCTGCTATACTCATGCTGCATTATGGGTAAAGAATGCAGATGAAAAATCAGACAGGCGTAGAAGCACAGACAGCAGAGTCCAGGCAGAGTACCAGATGCTGAGTTTATAGTCAGCCTCTCTCTGTAGATTCAGCAGCACATTTCTTTCCTGGAACAGGTGTGTAACAATTTGCATGGGGTATTGCCAATGAGGGAAGCTTCCCTGAGCCTCCATGTTCAGAGTCTTTACTGAGACTACGTTACATGGGAACGATTGATTGCCTACATGGCTGACCTCAGTTTCCAGCCCCTGAGAAGGCTGGAGAATATAAGCCAAAGCTCCACACCCTTCATCACATTGTTGGTCAGTCTGGCATGGTAAGGCCCCATCTTTTTCTTTTTGTTTTTTTGAGACAGAGTTTCACTCTTGTTACCCAGTCTGGAGTGCAATGGCACAATTTCGGCTCACCACAACCTCCACCTCCCGGGTTCAAGCAATTCTCTTGCCTCAGCCTCCCAAGTAGCTGGGATTACAGGCACCTGCCACCATGCCCAGCTAATTTTGTATTTTTAGTAGAGATGGCGTTTCTCCATGTTGGTCAGGCTGGTCTCGAACTCCTGACCTCAGGCGATCCACTCACCTCAGCATCCCAAAGTGCTGGGATTACAGGGATGAGCCACCACGCCCAGCCCGGGCCCCATGTTAAATGCTGTCTGGTGTGGCCCTACCCCTAAAACACAGTGTTAGACTATCTGAAATAACCCAAGGCTCCCAGGCAAATGAAGACATGCTTACCAGGCAGGCAGGACATCCCAAGGGCTTAGATATTACCTTCCCAAAGCCAAGGGCAAGGGCCAGACCTCTTGAGGGCAAGGCTAAATTCTCTATTACACAGTTTTGAAAAATCCCTCTGTTGAGGACAAGAAAGCAAACATTCCTAGGACTTACTACTAGAAGGAAACCTGAAAATCCTAGTGATTTTTAAAGTAAGATTCCAGGACCACTTGCATCAGAATCACTTGGCATTAACAAAATGCAGATTCCAGAGCCCCACCCCAAACCTACTGAATCAGATTCTCTGTAACAGAAGCATTGGAATATGCATTTTAAGCATTTTCCTCTAGCAGTTTTTTATGTAGGCCAAAAGTTGAGAAATGTAATTAAGATCCAAGGTCCTTGTTCCTACAAGTAGAGTGAAACTAGCTTGCAATAAAGCAAAGGGAGAAAATTCTGCTTCTTATTCCACTGCTGAGTTTATCTTGGGCAAGCCATTATTCCTCAAACATCATACGTTTGAAAATAACATTTAGCTACATTTGTTTTAAACAGGCATAACTAATGTAGCATGCTCTTAGACTGAGAAAATATACATTGAGTTACTTTGTGCTCTTGGGAAAGATGCTTATGGAATACAAGATGGCACTCCATCTAGTTCAGCTGGCCTTGGGAAAATGAGTGGATTTCTCTTTTCAGAGTATCTATGTAATCATTGTTGCCCTCCTAGGCAGGAGTGTTTCTATTCATTCTTTCATTCATTCACAAATTGGCATCCACTGTGTGGCAGGCAATGTTCTCGGTGCTGAGGAAAGAACAATGAACAAAACAAAAACTGCTTCTGCCTTCGTGAGGCCAGGACCACATATCTATTATTCCAGATAGTGATACATGCCATGCAGATTTTTTAAAAATCAGGATAAAGGAGAAGGGGCAGCTGAGAGAGGAGTTTGTTATTTAACAAAGAACGTTTAAGGATGGAGTTTCTAATAGGATGACTTGTGAGCGGAGAAGTCAAGGCTCAGCCAGAGTTATTTGGGCAAAGAGAACAGCAAGTTTTAAGGCCCTGGGGCAGGAGCAGTTTCAAATGTTGTGAAGGAGAAAGTCCTATGCGGTGGAATTAGAGGAAGACTAAGAGGAGTGGAAATAGATATGGGGAGTATAGACATCTCTTCCAAGGAATTTGGAAACAAAAGGGTGCATAGAAATGAAATGGTAACTTTTGAGATAGATAAGGTCAAAAGAAAGGTTTTATAGTCCCAGTGGTTGTTAAGAGTAGAGACGTGTCAACGTGTGTGTGTGGGGGGGGGTGGGGAACAACCCAGTTATAGAGAGAGGGCAGAATTGTCAGAGTGGTGTCCTTGAGGCAGTAGGAAGGATGGCATCCCATGTACATCCCATGTGCAGCAGTTGGTCTTGAATTAGGAACACAGACGAATTCTTTACTTCTTTCTCCTTCTCATCTCTCTAATACCCATGGGGACCTTATTTTCAGCCTTCCTGCCTCTTATGACCCTTTCATGTTAAATAAATTCTTTTATCATCTGATGTACAGTCAGTATTTCATTCAGAAAAACAATACAGGAAACAAAAAAGATATTCATAACACTGCTTACCATAGAGTGAGGCTGAAATATCTGTTCTACCAATTACCAGTTTTGTTGTATGAGTCAAACGAGATTTATTGTACAGAAGATCTCCCTGGAGGCTGCCACCCCTCGAACCTTATTTTAGAATGGAATAAACAAATCATTATCCAAACTAAACAGTGTTAGCTGGTCTGCCCATCATGCTCACGCCGTGTAACTTTCCTTCTCTTTTCTCTCATTCTGTTCTGTATTGAATGAATGACCAAATGTTTTCTGCTACTTCAACTGAAACTGTGGTCTAATATCTAAATGCTCCCTCACCTGCTCAGAAAACTTAAAGCCAAAAAAAAAAAAAAAACAAAAACAAAAAAAAACAAAAACAAAAACCTGGTATTGGTCAGTTGTTAAAGTTATCACTCAATATATTAAGCCTGGAGTGATTTGTTGAGTTAGAATGAGAGCAAATACTGCCACCTGCTGGAATTAAACTTGGAAGGGGAAGCGTGAACATGCCAAGGGCTCTCCGTGGTTTTGTCCCAATCATTAGTTTAAGCCTTTCAGATGAAGTCATGAGCTTGCTTTATTCAATAGTAACTTCTTCCACCTATATTATTTTCTGACGGCAATATTCCACCTTGTGTATTTCTCTTTTAGTATTTCTCTTTTCTCCCTGTAATGATTCAGTATCTAAAATTACGATTAAGACCAGCTGTATTTCATTTTGTTTCTCTTACAATCTCTTGAAAAATTATAGAATGTTGCAATTTGAAAGAATCTTAGAGGTTCTCCGTAGTTTCAGACACATTTTGGACACAGGAACTTTTGGGAAACTATGCATATAATCCTCCCTTTGGACCTCAAACCGAGGCCTGAAGAGTGAAAAGCGAAAAGACCAAACAGCTAAGGCTCTCTATCAGTTAAGATGCTTTCAGCTACAATAAAAATGCCTTGAGCAATAACCTAAGAGCATATCTCAAGTAAGAAATCCTAAGGTAGGTGGCTCGGGGATTAATTTAAAAGTTGAACAGACCAGGTGTGGTGGCTCATGCCTGTAATCCCAGCACATTGGGAGTCTGAGGTGGGCGGATAGCTTGAACCCACGATTTCGAGATGAGCCTGGGCAACATGGCAAAACCCCATCTCTACAAAACATACAAAAATTAGCTAGGCATGGTGGTGTGCACCTGTAGTCTCAGCTTCTTGGGAGGCTGAGGTGGGAGAATCATCTGAGCCCAGGAGGTCAAGGCTGCAGTCAGCTGTGATTACACTGCTGCACTTCAGCCTGGGTGATGGAGCAAGACCCTGTCTCAAAAAATAAAAATAAAAATAAAAAAATTTTAAAAGTTGAACAATGTCAGCCATGACCCAGGTTCATCCACTGTCCTCTCTGTCCTCTGTATCTCTGATATTTGTGAGACAGCTCCAGCAACATTAAGAACCACAGCTTCCCCCCCAATATAAAGGGGCAGAAAAGGGACTGTCTTTTCCTTATATCTCACTGAAAGACTCCACCCATGTCTCATTGGCTAGAAGGGAATTATGTGTCTCATCTGAAGTAGGTAGCTGGTAAGGAGCCTGGAATTGCCATATTTGCCTCCGTTAACTCCAGATCCACCCTGTGGGCCTGGGGTAGGGCTGTCCTTATGCAAAGCACAAGACTCTGGAAACACAGAGATTCCAGGGCAAAATCAGGTTAGCTCACAAAGAAAAAAGGGAGAGTGACTAATTATTGGGAGAAAAATCTCCGTGGGTCTCTTCCAATTTTGCCTGCCTTCTGAGCAAGAAGTATTGACAGCTTTGTTTGTTTATACCTTCTTTAAGGATGTGTGTATAGTAACAGCCTTGGAAGATACAGATAGTGCCTTCCTCTGGGACAGAGGGTAGGTTTATTTCATGGCCAGAGTAATAAATATAATGTCACTCTCCGGGGCAGAAATCGAGCAAGTTTGCTAGTAGCTACTATAAAAGATTGGGGTGTCCTAAGTCCAGGGTCCCTCAACTGTGAAGCAAACTTATTGCATGTGCAGCATCCACCTGGGATGCCCTGCACTCCCCCTCAAGGGGAAGCAATGTGAACAGGAAGCTCAGGCTGCCTGCTGTGTTGTAAGTAAAGAAGTCCTTTGTCTCTGACCCAGGATTTTCATATCTTCTGCCAGCATCATCAAACTATGGCCATGTTAAACTATGGTTCTGCCAGCATCATCAAACCATGGCTAACTTGTTAGCCTGCAAGTGGGGTGAAGTCTCAGACCTTTCCCAGTTCTTGATACTCATGGCAAGGCAACCATTCATGTTCAGCACCATGTTCTTTCCAATGAGCCAGGCTATATGCATCCAATTCTCAAATACTTATTTCTGGAAATGAGAATTTGTTCAGTATATAAGAAATTCCTTTTCCACAGGCAGAAACAGGGCAACACTTCGGTCTCCAACTGGAGACACACATTAAGTGAGGACAGTGTCATTGGCTCAAGTGTCTTTTATCCTGTCTCCCTTTTATTTGCTCGCTGACTCTCTCTATAATTATCTCTTTTAAAATGTCAGTTGCTCTCACCCAGAAGACCAAGAGCAATCAGCCACAAACTGAACTCAGAAGCTTTTAAAACCCACTGGCCGTCTGACTGGGGGATGGGGTTTCTCAAAGGCTTCCCGCAGCAATGTCAGGGAAGCTGACGTTGAGTGACTGAGAAAACGGAGCCCTTTCCTTGGCTCTCACAGTGGGTCTTACAGACCCTTCCTGAGGAAGCAACAGAAGGGGTGTGGAATGTGCTGACTTCATACATATTTCTCCAGCAGAGCCTGAATGGAGGCTCTTTGGGAAGAAAGTTGCTCTTAGAGGCCTTTGGCCTTGAGTCCCTCTTACTGCATCCTGTTAGGGTGAGAGGCTCTGAGCTACATTGTCCTGGCAACTTTCTTCCCTTCTCCAGAATAAAGTATTGATGTTAAGATGACGGTGAAGAAATAGGGGATCTATTGGGACAAGCAAAAAGTATGGATATTTTCTAGTGATTTCTGGCACTCAGAGTTTCTCCAAATAGTGAGAGTTTGAAGACCTGGACACGAATTCATCATAGCAGTAGGGGAATAGCAGAGGAAATTAGAGCAGCATTTATCCCTACGAGTCAAACCTTAGGGTTAAACTCCATTTATCCCTAAATTCTATTTCCTTGATGGTAGCTGATGCCTTTAAAATGAAACAATCTTTCCTACTTAGCCCAGGAACCCTCGTTCTCTTGCTATTCTGACAACTTACATTTAAAAAATGGTCCTGCTAAAATACAGCGTTATGAGAACAGAACAGATTTAATCTGAAACCAAGGCAACTTTTTCCTCATCTGCTGTATCAGAACTACAGAGAAAGATCACACAGCCTGTGGGTCACATTATTGTCTTCCTGCATTCTGATCCTACTTCCATGGAAACCTTGATGGAGGTCACTGGCCTGCAAGTTAAATCCAGTCCCAATGACCCCTGGAGGCAGGGGCTTCTAATTTAGATGAGATATTTTTCTGAACTGTGTGTCGAATCACCACAGGTGTTAAAATGAAAGTTCTCTCGCTAACGACATGAAGGTTCAAAATTCCTTGGTACAATTAGGTTGATTAAATTGAGCTCTGTGTCTAATATCCCTGTAGCTCAATAAAGTTAATGCAGCTTTCCATGGGGCCCAACACAGAGGCAAGGAACAGTCTAGGTCCTGAGAGAATCTGGCCCACTGTGGTTTTTAAATTAGAAGTTTGATTGCTTGTGACACCGTCTCAAAATGGTACCAGCCAAAAGAAGCTGAATTTTCCATTAGCCCAGGAGAAAAAAATGACAGATATTTAATTAAACTGCTTAGAGATTAGGTGGAAGGCTTATTGATGGATAGAGGGGCTGAATATCTTTATAAGCAAAGTTAGGAAATTCACTGGTGTGCCACATCTTTAATGCTGAAAAGAATTCACCCAGCCTAAGGGAGCTGAAAACGTGTGTTCTGCTTCAGCCTGAAGCTGCCTCTCCTGTCAATCACAAGAAAAAATATACATTTTAAAAGCTTGTTTATAAAGCACTAGGTGGTCACTAAGGAACTTAACATAAAACATAAAATGTGAAATAAGAAAGCTACTTATAGCTAAAGTTAATAAAGCAACCACCCAATCCATTTGCCAGTGGTTGAGAGGTGACTTATTGCAGAGGAAGGTTGATTTGGAGGTATCTCTTAAAAAAAGAATAATTTGTGGTCAGTGCTAGAGGGTAGGTTACGAGAAGGAGCCTACATCCCAGATGGGGAATAACCAAGGTTTGCAACAGATGATATATGACAGGGATTATTCTCCAGAAATATTGTGCTACCTTTTGGGTAGCCACAGGTGGTCGTAAAATGTAGGTCACCCTCATTATACCAATAATTCAAAGGTCCCCAACTTTCAATAGAGTATAAAGATCAATGAAATCAAGTTTCATAAATTCCCCCAAAGCATTAGCTCTCAACTCTAGCTAGGTGTTAACATTTCTTGGGGAGTTTTTTTAAAATACCAGTGCCAACTCTGGACCAACTGAGTCAAAATCTCTGGACACAGGTGTTTCAAGAGATCTCCAGGTAACTATGAGTCACTTACCAAGGAGCTACTTACTGAAAAGATAAATCGTATGTGGAGTTAGAAGATACCAAGCTCTGAAATCTGACAAACCTTGGTTCAGTTCCTAATTCACCTTGGTTCAATTCCTGATTCCACTAACTTACTGAATCTAAGACACTCAACATGCGCTAACTTCTCCAGACTTCAGTATCCTTATCTGGAGAGGGTCAATGATGGTCACATCTTGGAAGGCTTCTGAGATTAAATGAGGAAATAAATGTATACCTGGCACATAGACCCCCAAAACACCCTCGGTTATTCGTGGTTAATGATTGACGTTTTATCCTTCTTCCATTGATTTTGCCATTGACCTTTATAGGACGTGACAGGTTTAGATGATTTTTCCTCTCCCTGCTTTGTTTGTCGTCTAGAATTTACTGTTATTTGGTATCTGGGAGAAAAATACTCATGTCTTTCATGCTTTCTGCTCCTCCAGCTGCCACAGAAGTGTCCTTTTCATTTGATGTGGGAAATGGGCCGGTAGAGATTATAGTGAGGTCACCAACCCCTCTCAACGATGACCAGTGGCACCGGGTCACTGCAGAGAGGAACGTCAAGCAGGCCAGCCTACAGGTGGACCGGCTGCCCCAGCAGATCCGCAAGGCCCCAACAGAAGGCCACACCCGCCTGGAACTCTACAGCCAGTTATTTGTTGGTAAGTAATGGAAAGGTAATCATGGCTTCCTTGTGTTGATTTTTAAGAGTCTACACAATGCAAAAAAAAAAAAAAATCAGCTTTTGCAAGGTTTTATATAGAGATGCTTCCAAAAGTAAGTGTGCTGGCCTCTTGTAATCTGCTTCAAGACAGAATGGAATAAGGAAGAAGGTTCAGGAGACCTAGATCTTGTTCCACTTCCACTCTTGGGAGCTCACTGTCCTCAGCTATAAAATCAGAGTGCAGGCTGAGACATCTCTCAGGTCTCTCTAATATCTGCAATTTTAGGTTTATGGTTTTAGAAGTGTATAAAGTTATTTGATCATTTGGGGCACTTGTAACTGTGTAGAAGGAAGGAAGGAAGGAAGGAAGGAAGGAAGGAAGGAAGGAAGGAAGGAAGGAAGGAAGGAAGGAAGGAAGGAAGGAAGGGAGGGAGGGAGGGAGGGAGGGAGGGAGGGAGGGAGGGAGGGAATAGGCTCTCAAAGTTCAGATTTTTTTTGAAGTGATAAATATAAAGCCATTCCTTTCTTGCCTATTCTCAAGGTTCTAGGCAGAGAAAGATTTAGACTTTTCCTGACATAGGAAAAAAGAGCAGTACAAAGACGAAATTTAAACAGAGCAAAAAGTTGAACTACCTATGCAAGAAGTGGATCCAGCCACCCAGTCTAATCTTTTTCACCTGTCTTTTTGCTATTGACATTTCTCAGATGAACCTAAAATTCCTTCAAATTCATACCTGTTTCCTATAGCTAGTTGAATTTTAAATTTTGTTTTTGAGAATATTCATATGTTAGGAAATTAGCAACTTTTCCTCTGTTGAATGAAAAAAAGAAGTGAGTTTGAAGGACTTCGTGGATGCCTCATCTTAGACCCCTCTCTGGGTTTCTGGGAGCTAATTGATCAGTGCAGTCAACTGCAAAAGTCTCAGACAGAGCAAGACAAGAATGTGAGCTGGTTGCTGTTCATATTCGTAACACCTGCCACTTCAGCTCCACCCTACAGTAGAGCCTCACTGAGAGCCAGTTAATTTTAACAAGGGGCAGAGTCCCCACAGTGTCTTTCATGACTGTGTTGGGATGTTTGAAGAGCGGTAGAATGTCATTAAAGGAAAGGTAAAATTAGATCTCCATTCATTTTGTATGATGTCGGGAAACTACAAAACAAAGGTGTGAGTCAATGAGCTTTGAAAGTGAGACTGACTTTTAACAACCACGTCAGCTGGGGCTATGAAAGAGTCATAGATTTAGAAATAAAGTATTTCCTAATTACAACTGCAAACCAGCCCTTTCCAAATCCTTCCCTCAAGTTATAGATCACAAAATTACACATTATTTTTTAATTAGCTAAATATCAGGTCCATTGATCCCTGCTGAGCACAGTGAAGAAATTTCACTTCATCAACATGTGTTGCCCGGGTTACCTAGGACAAGTTTCTTCCTAAATACTGTTAATTCTGAACATACTGGATAGATTCTATGTGGTTTTAATCGTAAAAGGTGACCCTACTTGACTCAATTTCTCGTTTTTTTGACCCTGCCCCTGGATATAGAAGTCCAACTTTAGTTTTGTTCCTTTCTGTCAACTAACTGTGGCTGTGTGGAAGAATTTTGAAGACCTAGTAAGGCTGTAAAATGAAGAGATGGAAGAGTATTTATTATGGTCTTGGAAGGAACATCAATTCACTTAAAGGTGACCCAAGAGTAACTTAAGAAAAGAGCAAGGGCCTGAGGTCGGAACTCTACAGAACCATGAAATTTAAGGGAAAGACAGAAAAAGAGTATCTCAGGAAGAATGAAGAGGAATAGAAAGAATGAAGCAAGGAAAATTAGGAGAGGGTAATGTCACAGGAGGAGGAGAATTTTATTAAAAAGGTAATGACAAATAATATCAAGCACCATGAGTAAAATAAGGCTAGAAGCGTGTGTGTGTGTGTGTGTGTGTGTGTGTGTGTGTGTGTGTGTGTGTGTGTGTGTGTGTGTGTGTTGAGACACAGTCTCACCCTGTAGGCTAGGCTGGAGTGCAATGGCATGATCTCAGCTCACGACTCACTGCAACCTCCGCCTTCCAGGTTCAGGTGATTCTCCTGCTTCAGCCTCCTGAGCAGCTGGGACTACAGGTGCCGAGCACTACGCCCAGCTAATTTTTGTGTTTTTAGTAGAGAAGGGGTTTCACCATGTTGGCCAGGCTGGTCTCAAACTCCTGGCCTCAGGTGATCCACCCACCTCAGCCTCCCAAAGTGCTGGGATTACAGGCTTGAACCACCATGCCTAGCCTGTGTTTTTTTAAATTTAGTAGTCGTGAAACCACTGGTGACTGCAGAAACGGAAATTTCAGAATAGTGGGCTGATGTGATGAGTCAGCATTTCTTTTGACTAGAAAACAGTAAGTCTCCAGTCTCAGTTTCTAATTCCTGTCACCTTAAAGGAGGGCATAAGGCACATCTCTCAGATATGAGCTACGTGAGCCAATTTGTGAAATATTGTTCAGCAATAGAAGTCTACCCCAGGGGAAGTGAGAGGGGTTGTTACAAAAGCAAAAAAAAAAAAAAAAAAGGATGACCACCTGGCTCACGCCTATAATCCCAGCACTTTGGGAGGCCAAGGCGGGCGGATCACGAGTTCAGGAGTTCGAGACCAGCCTGGCCAACGTGGTGATACCCCGTATCTATTAAAAAATGCAAAAATTAGCTGGGCGTAGTCTTACATGCCTATAATCATAGCTACTCAGGAGGCTGAGGCAGGAGAATTGCTTGAACCCAGGAGGCGGAGCTTGCAGTGAGCCGAGATTGTGCCACTGCACTCCAGCCTGGGCAACAGAGCAAGACTCCGTCTCAGAAAAGAAAAAAAAAAAATTTAGGCACTTGGGTGTTAGTCTCAGTTCACCTCTAATATAAAAGCATTTTCTTGACCAAGTATTACCATCTTCCCTCTTTGAGTATCTTCTACTTTTATGTTTGTTTGTTTGTTTGTTTGTTTTACATAGAGTCTTGTTGTGTTGCCCAGGCTAGAGTACAGTGGCATGATCGTGGCTTACTGCAGCCTCAACCTCCCAGGCTCAAGGGATCCTCCCACCTCAGTCCCCAAGTAGCTGGGACTATAGGCTCATGCCATCATGCCTGGCATGAGGTCTCCCTATGTTGCCCAGGCTGATCTCAAACTCCTAGGCTCAAGTGATCCCTCCACCTCAGCCTCCTAAAGGGCTGGGATTACAGGCATGAGCCACCATGCCTGGCCTCTTCTAATATTAGACATTTTTGATTATGTACTTGGTAATGATGGAACCATACCACGATTGCCAAGTGGTCAGCCTTCCCACAATGGTGTATGGTTAACAATATGGTCTTTGACTACCACCTCTGCCTCTTGCCAACTGAGAAAACACTGACAAATTGCTTAATATTTTGGCATTAAATAGGAATACAGCTCCCACACCACAGTATTAAATGAGATATTCCATGCTAAGCACTCAGGAGAGTGCCTCACCTAGGGTCCATAATGATTGTCTTTATTATTAGTAATAGCAGTAGTATTAGTATTTGAGACAGGGTCTTGCTCTTTCGCCCAGGCTGGAATACAGTGGCGTGATCTCAGCTCACTGCAACCTCTGCCTCCCAGGTTCAAGTGATTCTCCTCTCTCAGCCTCCTGAGTAGCTGGGATTACAGGTGTGTGCCACCATGACTGGCTAATTTTGGTATTTTTAGTACAGAAAGGGTTTCACCATATTGGCCAGGCTGGTCTTGAAACCCTGACCTCAAGTGATCTGCCTGCCTCAGCCTCTCAAAGTGAGCCACCATGCCCAGCAGGTCCATACTCATTAAATGTGAGTTTTTTTCCTTTACTATCCTTTACCTTTTACTCCCTTTACTTTCTTCTTCCTCCATGTAATATTTACCCTTCTCTTAGAGAAGCCTCTTTCAATGGGCTCATTACTTCTTTCTTGAAATATTGACCTGAAATGTGATCACTTCCATTCACCAACACTACAGGAAAGCTCACATGCAGAGATGTCCCTCAATATTCAAAATTATTCCGCTAGTCCTCTGCTTACCTGCAGAGGCCACAGGGCAGCAAACTAAGGCCCAGGGATTTTTTCACAGTCAGCCAAGGAAGCAAGAGTTCATCTGAAAACATCACACCGGCATCCCTGCAACAGCTGAGATGTGTGACGGAGTGACCCAAGAGCTGCATCTAGGTTCTAGAAGGAAGGGCTTTGATACAACTTAAAGCTGAAACAGACTGAAAATAGTTCTTGACTTTGCACACAGAGCTCTACAGAAGGCCACCTTCCACCCACTTACCTGTGTTAATGTAATCGCCCGAAGGGTTTTTCTTGCCCGCTGCATGGGTAAACCCAATTTACTGAGACAATGTTATTGCAGTAAATAAAGCGTTTAATTAACACAAGGCCAGCCAAGCAGAAGGACTGGAGTTATTACTCAACTCAGCCTCTCTGAGGACTCAGAGGCTAGGGGTTTTAAGGACAATTTGGTGCGCAGGGGTCTAGGGAATGGGTGTTGCTGATTGATTGGGGATGAAACCATAGGCGTGTGGAAAATTGTCCTCACATGCTACGCCTGCCTCTGGGTGACGGCCACAGAACTGGTTAAGTTCTGAATCCCAAGTCTGGATGGAGTCAGGTGGCTTCCAGAATGCAAAAATCTGAAAAAAAAAAAATCTCAAAAGACCAATCTTAAGTTCTACAATAGTGATGTTATCTATAAAAGCACCTGAGGAAGCCACACATCTTGTGACCTCTGGCCACATGACTCCTGAGCATTAAGGGATTCTAGAAACTACACCTACATTTTAACAGTGTTCAGGCCTCTCCCATAATTCTAATCTCATGGTCTTTCTTTGGTTTTACAAAGTCTGTTTCAATCTTCCAGCCGGGAGGGAACCAGTTTTAGGGAGGGACAATTATCATCCTTGCTTTAAAGCTAAACTCTAAACCAAATACCTCCCATGGTTAGTTTAGCCTGACCTATGCCCAGGAAGGAGCACGGATAGCCAGGCTGTGAGGCTAGAAGCAGGATGGAGTCAGCCATGCTAGACTTTTCTTGCTGTGTGATCTTTGCAAAGGTGGTGTCATTAGCGAGGCCAAGCTCACATGTCCTTTTGCAAAGTAACTGAAAAAAAACACAAAGAAGACACAGTTCACCTCACTGTACATCTAAAATATAATTAGAGGCTGTCATCCCAAAAGGGTTAACACAGGTCTTTCGGAAGTTGTAAGAATCTAGAGATTATCCTGGTTTAATCAAAAAGTAACAAATACATTTAAAAACTAAGAGACACAGAAAGAAAAAAAGCACTTGCTGGTATTTGTATGAAAAGTGCAGGAAATTTTTCTCATTTTTTGATCCAAAATGAGTGACCAGCATATGATGAGCTCCCTGGATGGCCCAGCAGAAGCACTTAAGCCACATGGTGATCTGAAGCCTCAGCCAACCCAGGTGTTTGGACCTGAGCTGTCCATGGGCCAGATTTTTCTTAGGAGGTGGAGAAAGCAAACAAGCTCATGGTCATTGTCTAAGCATGAACAATGCCAGGCTGGATTGAGCAAAGCCCTCTTTGGCAGAGACATACAAGGAGTTTGGAGTCCTTTCAGCTGATAGCAGTGGCAGGACTGGGAGGAGGCAAGGTATCTGCTAGGCCCCCAGCCTGGGAGCCTGGCTGCCAGCCCAGGGCATGGCCAGGAGCTGGCAAGCAAACACCACTGCGGGGAGGCGAGCAGGCTGTTCAGGTCAGGGAGCTAGGATAAGGTTAGCATGCAGCAAGCTAGACACTAGCCAGAGCATGCAACTGCTCTTGGCAGTCATTAAGGGAGTAGATCAGAGTTAGAAGGTCTGGAGGCCACTCCAGACAGCTTCAGGAAGAAGTCAAGCTCCTAAGTGGCTCCCTGACAGAGGCTGGGTCGTCTTAACTCATGACAAATGTCCCTGCTCCATTTACTTGCCTCTGGCCTCTTCTGAAATCTCTCTAGAGGTTAAAGGGAACCATCTCTTTTGTGCCGTCCAAAAAGGAGTTGAAAAATCACCCTCAGTGCTTCAAGCTCTTTTGCACTGGGCAGAAAGCCTGACTGAGACTCAGTGGAAGGCATGCGGTCTTCAGGAGGTCTCAGAGGCTACCTGAGAGCGGGGGAGCCCGCAGCCTCCTCTTCCTCTGACGGTTTGTCTATCGGGAGACTTTTTTCTCCTGGGTGGCAACCTGAGTTTATGGAAGAGTTGAGGTTTATTAAATGGATGTGTAAGCAACCACAGACTGAAATGTTATAACTATTCTCTGAGTCCAACCTCCCCAAACTCTAAAATACAGCGTGTTTGGTCAGCTGCTCCTCATACGCTCTGTATTCCAAAGTCACAAATGGATCATTCCAGTGCCATCTGAAATGCAATATCGTTGAGAGAGCAAAGAGAAAATCAGCATTTGTGTGTAAAAGAGAAAAATGGAATTCTAATAATGAAATGCACCCAAATCTATGTATGAATAAAATGGTTATTTCTCATGTCTAAAAATATTGGTAACAAACAATGTACAACTCAGGCTGGGCACGGTGGCTCACGCCTGTAATTTCAGCACTTTAGAATGCTAAGTCAGGCAGATCACCTGAGGTCAGGAGTTTGAGACCAGTCTGACCAACATGGTGAAACTCCTTCTTTACTAAAAATACAAAAATTACTCAGGTGTGCTGGTGGGCACCTGTAATCCCAGCTACTTGGGAAGCTAGGTGGGAGAATTGCTTGAACCCAGAAGGCGGAGGTCACAGTGAACCAAGATCACGCCACTGCACTCCAGCCTGGTTGACAGAGTGAGACCACATCTCAAAAAAAAAAAAAAAATGTACAACTCAAATTGCAGGAATTATAACCTAGAGAATGTATGCCTGCCCCTGTTTCCTGCAAACCTGCCTCAAGAGCAACCACATGAATGCTGACTGGGACATCCCGGTGAACCCCAAGGCCAAGTGCTTCCCATGCTTCCCCTCAATGAATCCACACAAGTCTATAACGTAGATAACATTGCTAATTCTTGTTTTATTCTCACATTAAAGATTAGTTGACTCACCCAAGTTCATGCACTTAAGAAGAGACAGAGATGGGATTTGGTCCCAGACAGTCTGACTCCAGAGACTCAGCACTTTAATCATTCCTCTTGTCAAAGCAAAAATTGCACTGGACAAAGTTGAACAGGCAAGGAAGATCTTCATTCAGGGCTGTTGTGACAGGATAGAGAAGCCAGAATGCAGCTGAGCTCACCTCCACTTCAGCTAAGGGCAGGAGAATTTTGTTTCTTTATTTTGATTTTTTTTTTTTTTTAATTTCACTGAAATACAATGGGAACGTTTTTAAGAGCTGGGATGGGAGGGATCATAGGGCGTCTGTGTTTGCTAATTGGCTCTACCCAAAGGAAAAGTAAACTTGCTCAGATCTTCATGATGAGAGGTAATTTTACAGCTTGGAGCCAGGCATCCTGTGAAGTTAGGCTCCCACCCTTCCGTGGCTTCTGGGAGATGGAGTGCTATCTTCCAAGTTTTTGAAAAAGCCATTCCTGGTTGTAAAACTGGCTGACAGCTTTTTAAAAAATGTACATCTCAAAAGGCAGAGAAAGAATTAACAAAAGTAAGTAAGTACTCTTAAAATGCAATGTCAGGGGTCTGGTCCGGGTGGAATTAGATGGGTTGGTGGGTCCTATGTAAAGTTTAGTCAAGCTGAAGTCAAAATTCAGGCCCTCTTGGTCAGCCTATACCAGCGTCCCCTGGCTGAGATGATACTGTGGCCCAGGGGGCATGTAGAAAAGTTCCCACAACGTGCAGGAGAATCCATCCCAAGGAAGATTTGCACGGCCCACATGCAATACCGGCCCCTTGTGGAGCACTCTCCCACTTATGGAGTCTGTGGGAGAGACTACGGTTGACAGGCAGTGGTGAATCTGGGCATCAGGCAGCCCTGGCTGGTATTCTGCAGATTACAAAGTCACCATGGCAAAGATCTAGGCTGGCAGAGAGTCATTGTCAGATACAAAGGGTTTGACTTAATGAGAATTTTATGCCAAAGCACTCTTCTCAGGGAATGAGACTTCTTCCTTGAGAGTCTCTATGACATGGAAATAATCTTCTTCTTCTTCTTCTTCTTCTTCTTCTTCTTCTTCTTCTTCTTCTTCTTCTTCTTCTTCTTCTTCTTCTTCTTCTTCTTCTTCTTCTTCTTCTTCTTCTTCTTCTTCTTCTTCTTCTTCTTCTTCTTCTTCTTCTTCTTCTTCTTCTTCTTCTTCTTCTTCTTCTTCTTCTTCTTCTTCTTCCTCTTCCTCTTCCTCTTCCTCTTCTCCTTCTCCTTCTTCTTCATCCTTTTGATAAAACTTTTACAAAGTCATCAAAGTCAGCATGGATCTCGAAGTCTCGGACACATTCTTCTGGACTTTCCAGGCTCTCTCAGCAGCATCTCTCCTGCTGTCCTTCTTGAAATACTTCGTTCCCAGGGATTCCACAGTCGTGTGCTGTCCTGCTGATTTTTCCTAACACACTGGCCATCACTTAGTCTCTCCTGCATTCTCTTCTTCCTCCACTTGACCACTAAGCGTTGCAGTGTCACAGAGCCTTCCTGTCTTCTCATCCGAATATTGTCCTGGATGATCTCATTCAGCCCACCATCCAATGGCTTCTGATACTAATTTGTGCCAATGTCTCTCAAATTTAAATCTCCAGGCCTCACTTCTCTCAGGAACTCCAGATCCACTTATCCCACTTTCTACTTTGTGTTTCAACTTGGATATTAAATGAGCGTCTTAGAATAAACATGATGGGAGAGAACTCTTGATGCCTCCTGGAAATGTGTTCCTCCAACTGCCCTCCCCATCTCAGTAGATGGCATCACCATCCAATCCACCCATCCACCCCAAATTTGGAGTTACCCCTGATTTCCTTCATCCCCTTCTTTCGTCTCTTTCCCTCATCGCTTCCTATCCAATAGTAAGCCATGTGACTCTACCTCCAGACTGTCCCTCAGATGCATCTGAGGCAGGAGAATAGGGTCTGGAGGCAGAGAACATAGGCCGATTCATGCTGACTTCCTGGAACTAAGTCAAATGGAAACTCTTCAGCAATGACAGGAAGGTGAATGGCTGTGTAGCTTCACTTCATCCTCTCCATTTACCTACACCACACACCCAGTAATGTCCTCCCCATTTACATAGGGTGCATACTGAGTAAATGACTTTGTCACTTGACTTCATCATCTTCATTTACATAGGGTATATACCAAGTAATCAATGGGAAACTTCTAGAGGGTGTTGAACCCCCAGAAAATTATTATTATTCATAAATAAATGAAAACATTTACTTATGTGTCCTCACCCTAGAAGGTAAACTACATACAGCATAGACCAAGGATAGGGTCCAATAACCATTGGGCAATGGTTACCCAATAAATATTTGCTGAGCGAACATTTGGATGAATAAATAAGTGATTGTTATTTTTCTGGGTTAATATCCATATTCAAAATTAGATCATCTCCTTTCCAAAGCAAGAAAGTATTTTTCCTTATAAACCTTCTCCAGAATTCTTTTCTCAAAATTTGATGATATTTGCCATCTTGTGAAATATCTTTTTACTAGGAACCACAGACCGAAATCAAGCATGACAGAAGCAACAGCAGCAAAAGAAAAAAGAAAAAGAAAAAGTCATAGAGAAAGTCAGCATATTATGAAAGACAGCATTTCAGATCAGTTTAGAGCCTGAGCATAGTTTTCAGTCTTCCTGATATCAAATTGAGGTCTTGCCTGTTTGGCAGTAGCTGTGATGCTGGCTGGAATCCTAATGCAGAGTTTCTGCCTCAACCCTTGTAACTAGTTCTTGGTTCTCTCTGGGATAGAAATAGGCAGTGAAGTCATAATTAGAAACCATTGTCATATGTTAAAGAGTAAATTAATTTGCTGGGCAAAATCTAGTAAAAAAAATTACTAAATAGAAATCAATCAACTATATGCAAAGCAAAAAGTACAAATAAAATATAGAGGCTCCTCCAAGAAATGCCTTCTCCTTCACAGCTGTTCACTGCAAGGGTTACCAGCCCTCTATTCTTTTCTGAACCTGCCGGGCCACCACACTCGAGTCAGCTGCTATCCTCTCAATAGAACCATCTCCACCTACTACCCCCACTAAGGGCAAAGGATGGCCCCTTCCCACTTATAGTTGCCATGGACATTTTCTGCCCTTTGCCCTTTAGGGATCAAAACTAACTGACTTTTGCAATTCCAGCTCCCCTTTAGTCAGAGCGTTACCATAGGAAGTGAGTGATGATAGGTAACATGTTTGCGCCTTTTTTTTTTTTTGAGACGGAGTCTTGCTCTGTTGCCAGGCTGAAGTGCAGTGGTGCAATCTCAGCTCACTGCAGTCTCCGCCTCCCGGGTTCAAGCAATTCTCCTGCCTCAGCCTCCCAAGTAGCTGGGACTACAGGCACACGCCACCACACCCAGCTAATTTTTGTATTTTTAGTTGAGACAGGGTTGTACCATGTTGGCCAGGATGGTCTTGATCTCTCGATCTCGTGATCCACTGGCCTCAGCTTCCCAAAGTGCTAGGATTACAGGCATGAGCCACAGCGCCTGGACAATTTTTGCTTTTTTTAAAATGTGCTCCCAAATAATCAAATCAACAGCGTACTTTTAATGTCTTTTGAGCTCCCAACTAACTAAAAGATAATCTATTAATTATATTATATGGGTAGAAACTTTATGATGCACATTCTGAACCTGAGAAAGTAAAGGTTGATCTTCTCATGTGTCACAAGACCAAATGCTTCAGGGACTCCGGTCTTTCTTCCAACATTCTCATGGCAATTGGAATGGTCTGATGCAGAGAAGACATTTTAATGTAAAGGTACCACTTTTGCAATCAATATGGAAAATTATTTTTCAACAAATATATCAAATAATTTCTCATGTAGATTTTTTATCTTTCCAATAAGGACTGAACTAAACTTCATGATAATAAATGGCCACTGTCCCACAGAAAAAGACTGTAATAAAAAAATTAGCAGCTGGCCGGGCGCGGTGGCTCAAGCCTGTAATCCCAGCACTTTGGGAGGCGAGACGGGCGGATCACAAGGTCAGGAGATCGAGACCATCCTGGCTAACACGGCGAAACCCCGTCTCTACTAAAAACACAAAAAATTAGCCGGGCGAGGTGGCGGCGCCTGTGGTCCCAGCTACTCGGGAGGCTGAGGCAGGAGAATGGCGGGAACCCGGGAGGCGGAGCTTGCAGTGAGCTGAGATCTGGCCACTGCACTCCAGCCTGGGCGACAGAGCGAGACTCCGTCTCAAAAAAAAAAAAAAAAAAAAAAAAATTAGCAGCAATGACACAAATATTGAAGAAAGGATAGGTCCTCGCAGCCCCATAGTTCCTCCCACAGTACACTAAGAATGTGAGAAAAAGAGGCCCACTTTTAGTATCCTGCCTTCAGATAAACAGGGTTGTTTCCCGTTAGATGCTTGCCTTTCATGTTTTCATCTCACAGTTTTGTTTCTGCTCCTCCTTCGTGTTTTCAAGGCCCCCTGATGTGCAGGATATGGCGTGGGTCTCTCTTCCTTTCACGGTCCCATTGTCACATCCTGACAATGTTCCTCTTTCATTTTAATTTCACTTTATTATGTTTTTGCTTCACCATTGCCAGCTTTGCCCTCTCGCCATCGCCTGCACCCCTGAGATGTATTTTATGGATGGCCTTCTAGTCCCACTCTCTATATATCCGTTCAAAGCTTACATATCGTTGTGGAAATTCAGTGTTGCCTCTTGTGTGCCATGCTTTATATAGATGGCATTGTACTACAGATCTCATTCTGTTTCTTACTGTCTTCCCTCTGCCTTACATTGTTAAGATCTATTTGTGTAGTTCTCTGAATACTATGTGCATAGCGCTTCATTATGTGTATTTACCACGCATCATTTATTCTATCCCCTAATGATGAATACCTAGGTTTCCTGCAACTCTGCCACCACAAATAACCCTCCAGGGAATATATTTATGTACATTGTCTGCCACCTGTGTATGGATGTCTTGTGTGTGTGTGTGTGCGTGTATGCCTGTGTGGGTCCCCAGAACTACTGAGTCATAGAGTATGTGTGTACCTAATTTCCCTAAGCACTGCTTGACCTGTCAGTTTCTGAGTATGTACTTATGCATAGCCTACTGCATACGTAGACTCTGTGTGTGGTATATAGCCTATTGCTGTTAGGCTACAAACCTGTACAGCATGTTAGTGTGCTGAATATTACAGGCAGTTGTAAAACAATGGTAAGTATTTGTGTATCTAAACACAGAAAAAATATGGTGTAAAATGAAAAATGGGGTACACCTGTATAGGGCACTTACCATGAATGGAGCTTGCAGGACTGGAAATTGCTCTGGATGAGTGAGTGAGTGAATAGTAAGTAAATGTGAAGGCCTAGGACATTACTGTACACTATTGCATACTTTATAAATACTGTATACTTAGGCTACGCTAAAATTATTTTTAAAAGTTAATAATAAATTTACTTTAGCTTACTGTAAAATAATTTTAAACTTTATTTACTGAATTTCTATCAATAGTTCTCAGTGATAGCTTCAGATAATTGAAGTCTATTTTGCTAGTTATATGTGTTCGTGATCTTCTTGATTTATTGTTCCTTGTACCAGTATATAATTTCCATCTCCCCAACCCACAAAAATGCTCATCAGCTCTGTCCGTTCTGCCATTCAGCCCCTCTGAGGATATCTTTATTTTGACAATTGTAGATTTTTCACTTCAATATCTCCAACTAATTCTTATTTATATAGTTTGTCATTGTCCCGTGTCTCCAGTATCAGGAAGGTATGATTCTGCTAATTTTGCTGCCGCTTCATGTCGGCACCACAGTGCAGGTGTCTGTTATGCAAACTCTACGGTTTTCTGCTCTCATTGGTTCTGTCTTCAGCCCTGCTTCTTGTCCTTATTTCACAGTGTTTGCTGTCCTCCAAGGTCCTGTCATTTTGCCTTCTGAGTTCAAGTGTATTCCCTTGAGATTTCCAAATGCCTTCTTTATTATTGTCTTCCTACAAGGAAAAGCAAAAGTTCAGGGCCTGCACTGAACTCCTCCTGGAAAGTTGAGGGGGCAAAGAAAAACTCCTGCCTCAGGACAAACCTCTGGCATTTTCATCCCTCTCAACCCTTTCTTGTTTCCACCCCATGTCCCTCACCCACCTCCCCATACACATGCACAACTTCAAAGTACCTCACTCCCACCTAGACAGGGGACAGCCATCTTCCCCTGTCATTGATTCTTAAACCAGTGGTGTATCTACACCAACTAAATCTAGCCTCTCACTACCCATTCCTCTACTAATAAGCATCTTATTACTATATTGAAGTGTCTGTCTCAAAAATAACCAAATCCAATAGCCTCTTACTGTTGTCTGATTTTCCTTGACCTCTCACTCTTATTTAACGGTTGTCACTGATTTGTCACTGATTGTCATTCTTATTTAACGATTGTCACCTTCTTGAAATCTTGACGTCAAGACACTCCATTCTTCTGTTTTCTCAGCCTCTCTGCCAACTCCCCTCTCTTTTCCCTTTTCCTCAATCCCCAAACTTCTCTTCTTTTTCCTCCACCCCTTTGCATTGGAGGGCTCATACATCCATGAGGTTTGGTCATCAGAGCTATACTAATCCCTCCCAGATCCGTCCCAGACTTGACCTGGGACTAGCACCTGTAAAGTCTTGTGTGTGAAGTCTGAGAGTGAAGAGAACAAGGTGCCAGCTTGGATAATAACACCAGGGATTCTTGACTCTGGATAAAAAAAAGAGACTAGATACGAATGTTTTAAATAAGGACTTTAAGAGACAGATGGAAACAGGAGAGGGGGAGGGAGAGATACGTTAAGATCAGCAGAAAGAGGATGCTTATTTTGCTTCAAAGTTGACAAAACTCACCAGCAGGACACATAATATGAATAATAACCTAAAAATATTTGCAAAAATGTATTTAGACAAGAGTTCTAGGCTGATGTATTTGACATCTGGATTTATCAAAGTTTACTAAAATAGCTGTTAATAATTTGAAGTTTGGATCAAACTAGAAAGTAGTGGTTTAGCACTCTATTCTCTCATATCCTCACTTTCAGATGCAACTTGGAACTGTAGGTCCCATTGTAAAGCAATGGCTTCTGAAATCAGTGCTGTCAGACTGAGCTTAGAGAAAGGATCCATCATCCACCATTTTAGCAGTGGCCAAAGCCTATAACTGCCTTGGTTTCAAAACTGTAGTATTGAGATTTTGCACTAAGAAATAAATATGATCTCAATGACAGCATCAAAAAAGTGTCTTCTCTTTGTTGGCTTAGAGATGAATTTGGCATTGACATTCCTGGCTCTGTGAGTTTTGCATTTCCCCTTTCAGCTTTAGCCATCCTTATAGCTTTAGAGACAATGGTCTGCCCAGGTGCAGTGGCTCAGCCTGTGATCCTAACACTTATGGAGGCCGAGGCAGGAGGCGCCCTTCCATCCAGTAGTTCAAGATCAGCCTGAGCAACATAGCAAGACCTTGTCTCTAAAAGAAAAATTTTTTAATTAACCAGGCATGGTGACATGTGCCTGTAATCCCAGCTACTCAGGAGGCTGAGATAGGAGGATTGCTTGAGCTCAGGAGGTCAAGACTGTAGTGAACAGTGATTGCGCCACTGCACTCAGCCTGGGCCAAAGAGCAAGACCGTGTCTCAAAAAAAAAAAAAAAAGGACAGTGTTCTGGCAGGTAGTGAATGTCTTGCCTCAGGTATCAATCACTCTATCAGCATTTTTTATACCTAAGCACAGCAATGTCTAGAAGCATATCAGAGGTAGGAGAAGAAAGTGCCTCCTATGATGTAAGCCCAAAACTCAAACGGCAGCCAGAGCATAGTAAGAGTGCAGGCTTAAAAGCTAGCCAGCCTGGGTGTGAGCTCTGGCTACTTACTGGCTATATGACCTCAAATAAATTAACTCTTATTCTCAGCTCACTCGTCTGTAAAATGGAGATAATAATAGTATCTAGCTCTGAGAGTAAACACATGCAAAGTTCTGGAATAGTGTCTGATACATCTAGTATTTAATTAATATTAGCTTTTGAAATAGTCAATATTTCATCAAGCTCATCCTGCCACCATAGCCTCTACAATGAATCAGACCACTTAGCTCCACCCCCACTGCCTAACATTTTGCATTTAGACACACAGGAGTGCTTTATACTAAACCCAGTGTCCCTTCGGTCTCTATTTTGAAGCTTTCTTCTAGTTTAATAGTCTGGATTCACATGTTCTGCATGTCCTTTACTCTGAGGACACAAGAAAATCCATGCAATAATAATGAACTGAAAAAAAATCCATCCTATTGATGGAGTTATGAATGAGCACTCATGAGCGTCAGCTGAAAAAGCAATTTTCCAAACCCCAGTTCTCTCAGTATGTGAAAGCTTTTTTCATACTTGCCCTCCAATATCTAGCTGACAGAGAAACCACTGATCAATACTTGTCAATCATGCAGCTCTGCACTAAAGAATGTGGAGCAATTTCCTTTTAACTCTCTCCACCACTGAAGACTCTTGGTCATTCTGCTGTTCTCAGTTCAACCAGATAACTGGGTTTATATTTTACACACCTGCACTGACACCACAGGTATTTTTGTTTTGTTTTGTTTTGTTTTGTTTTGTTTTTGAGACACAGTCTTGTTCTGTTGCCCAGGCTGGAGTGCAGTGGCGTGATCTCAGCTCACTGCAGCCTCTGCCTCCCAGGTTCAAGCGATTCTGCTGCCTCAGCCTCCCAAGAAGCTGGGATTACCGGTGTGCGCACCACGCCTGGCTAATTTTTGTATTTTTAATAGAGACAGGTTTCACCACGTTGGCCAGGCTGGTCTCAAACTCCTGACCTCAGTGATCTGCCTGCCTCGGCCTCCCAAAGTGCTGGGATTATAGGCATGAGCCACCACACCCAGCCCACCCTAGGTTTTGTTTTGTTTTGTTTTGTTTTTTTAATGAGTTCATGTTGTTGATTCAGACCTAAGAAACAATGGTAGCTTATAGGACAGGAGAAACAGCAGGTACAGAACTGCAACTTGGGAAGGCCCAGCCTGCCTAAACACATAGCTGCTTTTGCCCCCTGACCTAGCCAGGGCAGCCTGGCTGCCACGCCAGAGAGCCAAGGTCAGGGTCAGTCACTAGACAAGGAGGAGCCCTAGCTCTTTCTCCCACCTGTCACTCATACCGTTCCAGTGGCAGGCTCAAGACCTCTATGCTAATTCACAGCACTCCAGTCCAGACACAGCGCTCCACCGCTGATAAGATAGCAACAACACCCATCCTAACTCCATACTTGCTTGTTTTTTTTTGTTTTTTGTTTTTGTTTTTGTTTTTGTTTTGAGATGGGGTTTCACTCTATCACCCAGGCTGGAGTGCATGGGTGCAATCTTTTTTCATTGCAAGCTCCACCTCCTGGGTTCAAGCCATTCTGCCTCAGCCTCCCAAGTAGCTGGAACTACAGGCATGTGCCACCATGTCTGGCTAATTTTTGTGTCTTCTTTTTAGTAGAGATGGAATTTCATCATGTTGACCGGGCTGGTCTCAAACTCCTGACCTCAGGTGATCCACCTGCCTTGGTCTCCCGAACTGGTGGGATTACAGGTGTGAGCCACCATGCCTGGCTCTAACTCTGTACTTTCCACAGAAACAGTGCAGTGAGAAGAGGGACCCCAAGGTCACTTTCTCAGGGAGGTATAGATCAGCCCAAGCTTGGTAACACTTCCTCATTGTCTTAGTCTATTTGGGCTACCCTAACAAAACACCACAGCATGGTGGCTTAAACAATAAACATTCTCACAGTTCTAAAAGCTGGAAGTCCAAGATCAATGTGTCGGTAGGGTTGCTTTCTTCTGAGGCTTCTCTTCTTGGTTTTCAGACTGCTGTCTTCTTGCCGTGTCTTCACTTGATCTTTTCTCCATGCAGCATCCCCAGTGTCTGTTCCTCCTCTTAGAAGAACACCAATTCTGTTGGATTAGATCTCACCTTTATGGCCTCATTTAATGTTAATTACTTCTTTAAAGGCCCCATATTCAAACACAATCACATTGGAGGTTAGGGATTCAACAGATGAATTTAGAGGGAACACAGTTCACTCCATAGCACTCCTGATACCTCTGGTATCAGATTTATATACATAGCATCTCAGGCATATTTAATTTATTCCAACTCTGTGCTTCTATAGAATGTACCTGTACTCAATAATAGCAATAATCATAACAGCTACCAGTAACTAGAACTAGTGCAAAGAGGTGCATTATCTGTTATTAACACACTCCTACGAGGTGCATCTTGTTATGCCAGTGCCACACGTAAGGAGACTGAGCCCCAGACGGGACCTGGGAAGCTCACACACCATGAGCAGCGAAGCCAGCACACAGAAGTAGATCTTTGTGACCACAATTCATGCTTTCCTCATCCCTGCTTGCTGCGTCCCATACATCAAATTGTGCCTGGCATCATCGTGCGGCTCTTTGTGATCACATTGGGATTAACCTGCAGGCAAGAAGCATTCCCTCATCATCATTTTAGAAATGGCTTTCCTGGCGCCTTTCACTCATGGACTGATCATGCAACGGCTTTGCTCTTCTGAGCATCCCGCAGCCACTCTCGTTCACCCCTCCTTCCCTTCCAACGGGCCTCCCCTACTTGCAGGATGGCACCCCCTTCCCTCTTTTCCTGGAACTCTCTCTCCATGGACAAGCTCATGATCCCCTTTCTGTCACTTCCTCAGTGGGGCCTATCCTAACCACCCTACTTAAAATTGCAGCCTCCCCCACCCCACTCCAACTCTGGATCCCACCTAACCTTGCTTGACTTTTTTCTCCATAGTGGTTACCACCTTCTAACACACAGTATATTTGATTTTCTTATTGAGTTTGTTGTTAAATTTCTTTTTCCCCTTCCAAGAATATAAGCTGCGCAAGGGCAGAGACTTTTCTGTGTTTTTCATTCCTATGAAGCAGACAAACAAAACATCTAAAACAGGGCCTGGCTCATAGTAGGCACGAAATAAATATTTTTTGAATGAATAAATTAGACTTTATGTGTGTGGGCTTTAGTGTGATTCCTTTCTATGGTGAATTAGTGGCCAGTCTCTTTGGGCAAAAGTACTCAGGGACCCAACTTAGCTCCTTAGAAAACTATTAAGTTCAGAGTTTGAGGACAGTGTATTTTTTATAATTCCTCTTGATCATTATTTTTGCCCTTTTTGTATAATTTAATAGCTGATTATTTTGCCCCAATCTTCTGTGCATTTTATGGTTGTATTATTCATTATGGGTAGTTACAGCATTTTCATAATTAATCTTAAATTGCAATACTTGCAAAGCATTTCACATGAAAAAATGATTTACAAATTGAACCCACCTCTCCCCTTGGATAATTATCACAGGTCCAACTGATGTGTGTGAAGCCCTTGCATGGCAGGGGGCTCTCTCCAATGACAATGTGTTGATTTTCTAATTAACAAAGGTTAAGTAGCGTTTTTCCTTGAAGACCTATAATTTAAACTTATGACATTTGTCACCAAGAACTATTTCTACAGAGCACATAAGTGGAACTCAAATAATTTTCACTGGTTCTAGTGCATTAATGTCTTTTACATAATATATAATGCCCATTTTCAGGACAGAAGATTTTCCTTCATATCGACTAGATCAGGAATAGTACTTTCTGGTTCACTGTCCCATTTAAATAAATCAGGGACTACCTAAGCAAGAAAATACCTTAATTTATTTAGTTTTCCTTTATAGAGAGAGAAATGGCACTTCACTCACCCGCTTTATAAATTATGAAGAGGGAGTACAAAACTTTATTTATTTATTTATTTATTTTGAGAAAGAGTTTCTCTCTTTTTTGCCCAGGCTGGAGTGCAATGGCAAGATCTCAGCTCACTGCAACCTCCGCCTCCTGGGTTCATGCAATTCTCCTGCCTCAGCCTCCCAAGTAGCTGGGATTACAGGCGTGTGCCACCACCCCCGGCTAATTTTGTATTTTCAGTAGAGACAGGGTTTCACCGTGTTGGCTAGGCTGGTCTCAAACTCCTGACCTCAGGTGATCCGCCCGCCTCGGCCTCCCAAAGTGCTGGGATTACAGGCATGAGCAAAGCTTTATTTAACGAACACAACAAATACAGATTAGACTACAGTCATATGTTACACCCAGTTAAAAGAGGGAGAAATAAAAAAAGTCAGACATTGGTACAAAGAAAGAAAAAGCAAGCAAGGAAGAGATTTAAGAGCACTTGAGAGTATTTACCGAAATTCAGAAAAAAAGACACAGGCCCAGAGAGAGAGCTTGTAAACTGTGAGCCAGAGCAATTCAGAGCTGGAAGGAGTCAGAGACACCATCTAGTTGAGCCTCCTTTTTTTGTGGACGGGGAAACTGATACTGAGAGAGATTATGTAATTTGATGAAAGCCACACAACTGAGTAGAAACAGTTGATGAACCTGAGAAGGAAAGATGCACAAACACAAGAACAGGAAGAGAGATGGATCCACGTAGAACCCAAGACGACCAAAGACCCAAGAATCAAGACAGAAGCAGAATGAGAAAACTCTGCCCTGCTAAATCCTTTCTGAAATGAACTCTATATACATAAATAATTAAGTATCCCTGAATAGATCTGAATATCTGCCTTAATGATATAATAAAAATATGATATACTCTAGATTTATTTGCTCTGCCAATTGACCCTTTGAAAAATATCTCCGTTCTTCATCGTGTTAACATTCAGAGTCTTTTCAAACTTTCAGTCATTGCTGAAGATCCATGAAATACCAATGGTCTCCAAATTAAAATACATCCCAGAGAGACAAAAGGTTAACATGTGGAGAGAAGCAAAATCACAAAAATGTTAGAAGAAAACGTAGTTGAATAATTACATTATTTTGTATTATAGAAGGTCTTTATAAGTAAGCCTCTGACCAAAGGCAGAAATCACACAAATAAAACAGGTGGGTGTGACTACAAAAACATTCAAAACTTTCATAAAAAAAGAAACACCATGTAGAAGTCAAAAGACACAAACTGGAAAGATACTGTTGCAATAAAGAGTTATTTATAACAAAGAGTTAAAACTCGTATTGTTATTAATCAATAAGAAATATATTCTCTTCTATTCCCAGCAAAAAGTGAAGGACACAAAGCGACAAAAAATAAGAAAAGGGAAAACATTAAAATTACTCACCTCACAGTATTCGAGGCAATGCAGATTTAAACAGTGAACGCTTTTTGCCCCCCGTCAAGCAGGCTGACATGAATACAAAAAGACACTGACCGATATTAAAATAGTGTGGAGAAGGTGATAATCTCATACCCTACTGGTGAATTAGAAATTGGTAAATTCTTCTTACAATAAAATGTATTTCAAGTACCTTTAAAATGTATACATCTTTCATCCTAGCAATTAGACTTAAAAGTGTGATTAACTAATTCTAAAGAATCAGTTCTAAGGAAAAACTGGATGACAAGCGTGTAAAGATTTTCATAAAGGTTATATTATTATAGTATCATAAGGTGGAAAATTTTAAAAACTTAAAAGTCCAATGGTGGTGCGAGAGCAAAATAAGTGATCGTGCATTCACAGAATGGGATGCTATGCAGATACTAAGCAAGATGTTCTAGTTGTACGTTTATTGCTTGGAAAATGTTTCAAAGGCCAGGTGCGGTGGCTCACACCCCTAATCCCAGCACTTTGGGAGGCCGAGGTGGGGGTATCACAAGATCAGGAGTACGAGATCAGCCTGATCAGCATGGTGAAACCCCATCGACTAAAACTACAAAAATTAGCTGAGCGTGGTAGCGCGCGCCTTTAATCCCAGCTACTTGGGAGGCTGAGGCAGGAGAATGGCTTGAACCCGGGAGGCGGAAGTTGCAGTCAGCCGAGATCGCGCCACTGCACTCCAGCCTGGCAACAGAGCGAGACTCCGTCTCACACACACACACACAAAAAAGTTTCATGATATGTTAGGTGCAAAAAGCAAGTTTCAAAACAATGTGTATATTATGATCCCATTTCTTCCTTTTTATTTACACATGTGTATGTTCATAGAAAAAAAGTAAAACAGGCTGTTCCCTAAAAGAGAAAGTAGTTAAATCTGAGTAGCGTAACAGAATCTGTTTTGTATTCTGCTTCTCAGTACATTTATGGTTGCCACAATGACTATTACATTGATCATCAGGCAAAAAGAGATGGGGAGATCTAAAAATGATTTTTACATTTTAGCATATTTTGATAGGATATAATTGTCTTAATTGACTAGTGATGAAAAATTTTTAAGGCCAGACATTTATTTAATAAAATGCCTTTTGGAAAGCCCTTATTGCAAGGATGAAAGCCATAATGGCTAAAATAATAGAAGCCAAATTGAAATTCTAACACACAAAGAGTAACTAGTGGGTTGAAATTCTTCCAAATCAGGCAAAGGCCCTAATTCTCTTCAGCGTAGAGGTGTGAAGCCCCATTGACAAGCAGATGGCAAAATGGGAAATCCTTCAATGTAGTTGTTTTTAATAACTTCTTTTGCCATCTACTATCTCATAGCTTGGATCAAAAAAGGCACTGAACTCTCTTCACTTCTCTATTCAAATATTTTAGAAGAAATCAAATACTCCCAAGAGAGAAGAGAGTCATGATTCAAATCAATGTGTCACCCAGTGAGAAAACTGCAAGACTTTGGTTTACAGAGATGGTAGAGCAACTCATTTGCCACTTCACTGATGAGGGTTTACAGGCTTAAGCAGATGCTAATTCATCTCTGCCACTAAAGCCTTTGGTCTTCCAGTCCTGTCTGATGAAACTACTGGAGTTTATGACTTTTCTTAAGATAATAGAGTAAGTGATCAGAATCAATCCCCAGCCTACCGATCTTACCTGAATTCCAGTAACCCTACTGATTACTCCTTTTTTTTTTTTTTTTTTTTTTCTGAGACTGAGTCTCGCTCTGTCGCCCAGGCTGGAGTGCAGTGGCGCGATCTCGGCTCACTGCAAGCTCCGCCTCCCGGGTTCACGCCATTCTCCTGCCTCAGCCTCCCGAGTAGCTGGGACTACAGGCGCCAGCCACCACGCCTGGCTAATTTTTTTTGTATTTTTAGTAGAGACGGGGTTTCACCGCGTTAGCCAGTATGGTCTCGATCTCCTGACCTCGTGATCCACCCACCTCGGCCTCCCAAAGTGCTGGGATTACAGGCCTGAGCCACCGCACCGGGCCTGATTACTCCATTTTTAAAGACATCCAAATCTACATCTCAGAAACATGTACATCTATGAGGCCCCTGACTTGAAAGTTCTTCTCGACAGAACAGGGTTGAAGACAATAAACCCTGTTTGTTGCCTTAGGAATAAGACAGATCTGATACAGTTGCCACTCAGGAACTATGAGTCCTTGAGTAAACTTCTTAACTTCTCTAAGCCTCAGTTTCTCCATCTGTACAATGGGAATAATGTAAATAATATCTCCTTTGATAAGTCGTTGCTTAATAGAGTGCCTAGTATGTAGCCCTCAATGAAAGAGAAACTTGGGTTTTATTTTTAGTAATGGTATCTTCTTTTCTAAATCCTCATCACCTATTTCTTTCAACAGTTTTTCCTATGATTCATTTTCGTTTCCAGAAAAGTTGTTATTCTAAGATACAAACATGTATATAAATTTGAGTTCCTCCTTTTATACCAGCTGCTTTAAAAAATATATAGCTAAGAATACTACAGACACAATTAAATCCATTTGTGATAGAATGCTTCAATGAATCTTTCTATGAGATTTCTTGGGAATATTTTAATATTTTCATGCTCATGAACCTCAGTCTAACTCTATAACTTACTCCAAAAATCACAGTGAATGTGCTTGTTGCGCTATATGTCTTGTAATGACATTTAGACAGAAGCAATGAAATCCGATCTAACCTAGCAGTAAATGTGGTAAAGCTGATTTCTGTGTAAAGTTATCAGTTCCAACTTCTAGCTACCCGAGACAAGGAGCCCTGGGTAGTCTTGACATGAACTTAAAAGCAAGGCATCTCTTGAGACAAGAACCAGGATCTACAATCACATTTCAAACGAATTTATGCCTTCCAACTAATTGACTTGTTAACTATGCTAATACATTCATGTCTCTGCCTTTATATTTTTTCAGTAAGTAACGCTACAGAACTCAAGGATGTGAGATTAAAGAGCAAAGAATCTAGAGATTTCTGTAAACCCTTTTTCTATAGGAAACCAGATTAGACTTCCAAAACAGCTGATACAATTTTTGTGCATCTCCAAATATTTTATTTCTGTAGCAAATGTGTTGCTTCTTAGAAGACAGCTCTTTTAATTAGGCATTCTAGCCTAAGGGGAGAAAAGCTTCAATTTTCTCTATTTAGATAAGACCAACTTGAAAGTGGCAATACTAGATGCACTATGCAGTCTCATCTCCTACCACAGTTGTTCAAAATGTGAAGAATTAAGCAATAGCAAAGGTTATTCCCTCTGAACTCTGTGCCTTCTGTCATTCCCAGGTGGTGCTGGGGGCCAGCAGGGCTTCCTGGGCTGCATCCGCTCCTTGAGGATGAATGGGGTGACACTTGACCTGGAGGAAAGAGCAAAGGTCACATCTGGGTTCATATCCGGATGCTCAGGCCATTGCACCAGCTATGGAACAAACTGTGAAAACGGAGGCAAATGCCTAGAGAGATACCACGGTTACTCCTGCGATTGCTCTAATACTGCGTATGATGGAACATTTTGCAACAAAGGTAAGGCAGAACCCATTTCCAGAGCCACTTTTGTGCATCTTTTTAAGCCCAAATCATCTGTTTAGTGATTTTTCATATGTGAACAAGTGTGCCTTATTCTGAGGTTAAGATGATCAGAATTTTTCTCTCAGGTAGGAAGTTTCCAACCAAAATCATTTCCTAATCATTTTTGTTTGATAAGATGAGAGAAGCTTTGTGTACGGTGCAGAATTTCTTCCAGATTCCAGCAAATTATTCACTGCCTGAAACACTACAAAGACAGCCTCAATACATCTTTATGGTGAGGGTCAAAGTAGGTGGACTCCAAAAGGGGACTCAGGACTGACCCTCCCATGTTAGGATCTCCAATAGATCAATTGATCAGTCAACTGCTGTAGTGAATCAGCCAGTGCACCCCAGTGGTCTTGATGCCCCCACCCCCTGCAGTTGCTAAGAGACTATCAAGCTATACTCACCAGAAAGCTCCTCTGGTCAGTCATTAACATCATTATTATCACTCTTACTCAGGATGCCTTTGAATGGCTCTCAGCCTAAGCTAAACGGCAGAAATATTGAAAAACCACATCTAATTGGTCAGCTTAGAGCATCTGTTATTACTTGGTTCTTTTAGTCTTGAATAATTCCTTTAATCCCCGCAGAGCCAATCAATGAGCAGAGTACAAAAGCCCCAATGCATATGCATGTTATCATTTGAACTATACCCTGTGATCCTGCATGACCAGAAGAAGAAATTTACTCAACTGCTCTGTAGCTTAATTTCCCATATATAAATGAGGGATGAAGAGAGGAGGAGCTGGTGCTTTTCCTAAGCTACAATTGAAATGCGTGTAAATCACTCTTCTCTTTCTAAATGAATGTATAGCATTTGGGTAAAGTTTTCTTTGAACGGTTGATGTATCTCTTAATAAGAAGCTTTACATAAGTAGCCTATTCAGACTCTGATGAATACATGGAGGGTTGTTTACACTGGCATTATTCACGCAAGATGCCACACACAGAAGGAGGAATTGTTCCATAACATTCTCTGTACATCCAGGCTACTGTCTGGCAGCGCTATAATATGAGCATACAAATTAGGCCAGACAGGGTATGAAAAATGAGCATGAGACAACAACAAAGGTGGAAAGGAACACTATAGCGGAATAATTCCATACCACACTAACAGCGCTATTACAGTGCATTTTTCTGTTCAGAACAACATGGTTCCATGATTTTCCTGTGGCACACAATGGAACGGGCTTGCAAAACACATTAATTTTGCACTTGTAGAAATGACAGTCTTGCAATTACCATTCATTGTGCTTGATGCTAATTTAATGCAGTCATTTCCTTGCCAAAGTAATGTCTGAATGCAATCAAGTAAGCACTAATGCCTGAGAGATTCCAGTATGTAAGTACCAATTTAAAGAAAATCACCATCCCTTTATTTTTGGAGAGTTAGGTTAAACACAGTAGCTCACACAAAACCTCTGGAGGTTAATAGGCAATAGTCATGAATAGAAAGGCAGGGGCATATCCTCCCCAGTTGAGCTCACGTTGCAGATAAAGTTAAATGAATCCTGTGTGTTGCCTTTGACATTATTTCAACATGTTTACGCAAAAGACATCTAAATATTTCCTTATTATCTGTTTAGCAGAATGAGTTTTCATTTGATTCAATTAGTGGCTTTAACCAAAAAATTTAAATAGAAGACTGCAAAACATACTGGAAACCATTTATGAGCATCCTTCTGAGTCAAGTACCTCCTTGACTTGGTAGAATGACAGCAGTACTGTTTTGGAGGAATCCCGCAGCTGTCCAGGAAAGCTTTGTCTGCACTGAGGCAAGCTCCGTCAGGGACTGGAAGGATCTCCCAGCCTGATGCTGCTTCTGCTCTGGACCTCACTCCCCAGGTATCCTGGTGCCTGCACAGCAGTTCCTGTGACCCCCACCTCAAGCTTCAGCCAAACAGCTCGGTCTCTACGAAGAGCTTTGGCATTGGCCAAAGAATGAGCTCTGGGCAAGGCCTTCCCTGGCCTTCCTTTGATAGTATAGGTCTATGCTTGCAGATGTCAAAAACGTCCCTAATATTTTGCCAAGTGAGTGAAGCAAGGCCCAACCTACCACACACCGCCGGATTACATGTTTATACAAAACAACACATGCACACACACAGAGGTGAGGCAAACAAACTGTGAGAATACACACCAAAATGTCAATTGTGGTTATTTTTTTCCAGGAGGATAAAAATGCTAGTATTTTTTCTTACTTTATTTTGCTTTAAGTTCTGGGGTACATGTGCAGAACGCGCAGGTTTGTTACATAGGTATACATGTGCCGTGGGGTTTGCTGCATCATCTAGGTTTTAAGCCCCACATGCATTAGGTATTTGGCCTAATGCTCTCTCTCCCCTTGCCCCCAACCCCACAACAGGCCCCTGTGTGTGATGTTCCCTTCCCTGTGTCCATGTGTTCTCATTGTTCAGCAACCACTTATGAGTGAGAACATGCGGTGTTTGGTTTTCTGTTCCTGTGTTAGTTTACTGAGAATGATGGCTTCTAGCTTCATCCATGTCCCTGCAAAGGACATGAACTCATTCTTTTTTATGGCTGCATAGTATTCCATATTGTATAGGTGCCACATTTTCTTTATCCAGTCTATCCTTGATGGGCATTTGGGATGGTTCTGAATATTTGCTATGTAAATAGCGCTGCAATAAACATATACGTGCATGTTTCTTATTTTGTTTTTGCTTAGCTATATTTTCCAGTCTTTGCACAATGATGTATTTCCTCTAACATCATTATTTTTTCTTCTTTGGAAAAATAGTAATAGGAGGCTGAGTTCCTACCCCAGACATTTGAGGGGTAACTATCTCTGGTCATAAAATATCTAGTTATTTATTAGATATTGTTGGACCATTTAGTTGTACTTTCTGGATTGGAGTAGAATGGTCAGGTGAAAATTTTATATACTTATATTGCCCTTGATAATCTCAATACATTTAACAATACATTTTAAAATCTCAGTACATTTAGCAGAACTCATTTTCCACAAGCAGCTGAAGAGACCACCCTTCAGATGGGCACTGGAGGAAGGGCTGCCTTGTTGGGGTCAGGCTGCATGAAAATAAAAACCTCAAGACACTAGTATCACACTCAGCTATGTGAGAGGCTCACACTAGGACAGGCTTGGGACCCAAAATAGCCCAGGGGGACAGATCAGTGAGGTCTTGCCCCTGTATAGTATTAGCCCATCCAGGAGAATGGTGGGCAGACACCCATACTATTTGAATTCTCTCTGTTTTTCTCTCCTTTCTTTCTCCCCCTCATCCCCATCCTCCTTATCATCATCCTCTTCTTCTCTTCTCCTCCTCCTTCCCTCTCCCTTCACCGTAAACACACTCTTTACTTCTACATCAATCCCTGTCTCGGTCTCTGTCTCTCCATATTCCATACTACTTTCCCTCTCTCCCTTTCTTTTGCTGGAGTGTACAGTTGAATGTGTAAATGAAATTACCATGTCTTGTCACTTCACTGAACTAGGAAGACGGGGCTGGATTTGAGCAGGTTCCTCATGATCATCTCTTCTGTTTTGTAGATAATGCACTGATACTGATACTCACTATTCCCCACTAACCGAAACCATACAGGAAGGGGACTTCCTCTAACCTCTTATCCAAATCTCCTTCCAGAACCCTTTTTCTTTTCTTTTTTTTTTTTTTTTTTTTTTTTTTTATTTTGAGACGGAGTCTTGCTCTGTTGCCCAAGCTGGAGTGCAGTGGCATGATCTCTACTCACTGCAAGCTCCACCCCCTGGGTTCATGCCATTCTTCTGCCTCAGCCTCCCATGTAGCTGGGACTACAGGCGCCCGCCACCGCGCCCGGCTAATTTTTGTATTTTTAGTAGAGACGGGGTTTCACTATGTTAGCCAGGATGGTCTTGATCTCCTGATCTCGTGATCCGCCCATCTCAGCCTCCCAAAGTGCTGGGATTACAGGCGTGAGCCACCGTGCCTGGCCCCCTTTTTCTTTTCTTTTCTGTTTTGTTTTGTTTTGTTTTAGATGGAGTTTTGCTCTTGTCGCCCACACTGGAATGCAGTGCCACAATCTCGGCTCACTGTAACCTCTGCCTCCCAGGTTCAAGTGATTCTCCTGCCTCAGCCTCCCGAGTAGCTGGGATTACAGGTACCCACCACCACATCTGGCTAATTTTTGTGTTTTTAGTAGAGATGGTTTCACCATGTTGGTCAGGCAAGTCTCGAACTCCTGACCTCAGATGATCTGCCCACCTCAGCCTCCCAAGGTGCTGGGATTACAGGTGTGAGCCACCACACCCGGCCCAGAGCTGTTCTTGAAATAGATCCATAAAGATTTGACCACCAGTTAAAGTGTTAGCTCTCCCAGGGCTACTTGCCTGGGAGTGCTGACTGGGGAACATTTCATGGTTTGGAGATGGCACAAGGGCGTTCTGGAAACCCGACAACTAGACCATGCAGGCAGTCTCTTCATCTGTCGGCAGATAACTGCAACATCCCATCTTCTCAGCACGTTCACCAATGAGCAGCAGTTTAACTCAGCGGAGGTAGATCCCTTCCAATGCAGAATTCCTTGGCACCCCATTGGCTGAGGCTGACGGGAGAATCATCCCAGACTACGTGGAAGGTTTAATTGTGGGTCTGTCATCTTCAGGATTATTGGAGACCAAATAGATAGTTGCTTGGTCATGCCAAGGATAATTTTCTAACATTAAAACTGCTCCTTCTTGGAGAGTCAGATCCCAAAACACTCAAGAATTTTATAATTATCAGTGTCACTTTTATTACTAACCAGAAATTAGAAACATAATTTGCATTACACTCTCTGTGTGTCTTCTCTGTGTTTTTAAGCAAGAGGGAAAATAACAGACCTATAGCAGAGGCAGCAATTTCTATGTTTACCTTTCATGGTTGAATGCCATAGTAGATTGAATTCATGTCCACCTGGAACTTCAGAATACAACCTTGTTTGGAAGTAGGGTCCTTGCAGATGTGATTATGTTAAGGTGAGGTCATACTAGGATAGGGTGGGCCGTAAATCCAATGAGTGTGTCCTCATAGGAAGAGGAGGGGACGCAGAGATACACACAGACACAGAAGGAAAGCCATGTGAAGACGGAGGCGGAGATCGGAGTTACACTGCCCCAAGCCAAGGAATTCCTGAGGCTACCAGAGGCTAGAAGAGCCAAAGAAAGATTCTTCCCTAAAGTTCTGGAAGAAGCGTAGCCCTGAGAACACCTTGCTTTCAGACTTCTGGCTTCCTAGGAAAACAATACAAATGCTAATAAAAATCTACCATCTTCTTAATTCTTGCTCTTAACAAGGATAGCAGCTGGTATTTATGGAGAACTTGTCTGCTAGGCAGTGTGGTAAGCTTTCTAATTGTGTTAGCATCATTTAATCCCCACCACAACCTGGTGAAATAGTTGCTATTACTGTCGCTCCCAGTGTACCAAGAAGGAGATGGTTGCAGTAACCTGCCCCAAGGTGCACATACTAGTAAAAAGCAAGATTCCCTTTACTTTCATTTTGTAGCAACTAAAAGCATAGCCTCTAGTCTAAAAACTTTTTTAGTTATTGTGATTGAGTAAAAAGAAATTAGAATATTACTGGATGCAGAATTTATCATAAAAATAGGATACAAGAATTCAACAGAGACTCTTTTTTTTTTTTTTTTTTTTTTGCCACATCTAGGTGTAAGGTTTATTCATTTATTGCCTCGTTTATTGAACAAACATTCATTGAACACCTGATGTGCCCAGAAGTCTTGAATGTATAGTTGAATCTGACTACACTGAAATTTCCAAAGCATTTTAATAGTTTACAGATACAAAATCAGGCAAGTCTAGAATATATGATAGGAATACATGTGCACTGGATATCACCCAGGCTGCTGAAAACAGTTCTTCGTTATGATCCTTTCACCGAGCCAAGTTAAGCAAGAACTTATCATCCAGAGACACAAAGATATCTCCAAATTCACTCATCTGCACTTTTTTAAACTATAAAAATGTTCATGTTCATATGTTAAACCAGGACTGCAGTTGAAAAATGTGTTTCTTTAATCACTCTGAAACCATTTTCTGAGTTAGGGAGTTCTGTTTTCTTCTCAAGCATTCATTTGTTTATTGCTTAGATAAAACTTGAAGAATAAAAGTCACCGGACTACTGAGTGACCAAGATTTGAATGGTCATTCAATCATTGCACTGTTTCCATCCTTTGCAGTAACACAAATACGTGCCACCCTCCCTGTGTTCCAGCTAAGTCTCCTGTTCTCCCTATGAGTATTGTGAAATTAGCTAATATTTTATAATCTGTATTATTAAGGTGGTAGAAGAAGTTGTTTATAGCAAATTCAAGTCCCAACCTAGAAATGAGGATGGAATTAGATGTCAGTTTGAATCTATCTTTCTCACATACCTATTGTGGAACCTTAGGAAAATTGTTTGTCACTGAGCCTTATCTTCCGGAATACATAGTACCTACCTCTTAAGGATACCTTGAAAATCACACGGAATAATGTGAATGAATTTCCACATGAAGGATCTGGCACACAGAAGTCCAACAGCAAATGTCCCTTTTCATTCTTAGCAGCCCTTTGCTTTTTGGTTTGTGTTTTTGTTTTTACTTAATTCATGTTGTCCTTTAATCCTTCCCTAATAGCTTTAAATGTCAAATGCCTAACTGGCATTATTTTGGTGATCCTTGAGTACTGGATTGTCATTTCGGTACTTCAGGAGCAATGGCAGTGTCATAAAATGTCATCTCTACTTAATTTTGGTCACAGTAAAAGTATTCTGAAGCCCTGAAGAACTGAGGAGTATGCAGAGATTCTGGAAGATGCGATCGGAAACAACACCCACCAGTATCCCACTGGTTTTGTGACTAGGGCAAGTCTTGGCACAATGTATCCAGTCCTTTCAAGAACCAAGTTGGGTCACCTTAGTAACTCTTGCATCCCTTCCTGACTCAAGGCCCATCAGGAGACAAGAAAGCACTGATAGCCGGGCACACTGGCTCACACCTGAATCCCAGCATTCTGAGAGGCCAAGATGGGAGGATCATGTGAGCCCAGGTGTTCAAGACCAGCCTGGGCAACATAGTGAGACCTTGTATCTACAGAAAAAATAAAAAAAAATTAGCCAGGTGTGGTGGCACATGCCTGCAGTCCCAGCTACTTTGGAGGCTGAGATGGGAGAATCAGTTAAGCTCAGGAGGTCAAGGCTTCAATCAACCGAGACTGTGCCACTGCACTTTAGCCTAGGCAACAGAGCAAGACTGAGGAAAGAAAGAGAGAGGGAGAGAGAGACAGGTGGGGAAGAGAGAGAAAGAGGGAAGGAAGGGAGGAAGGGAGGGGAGAGAGAGAGAGAGAGGAGAGAGAGAGAAAGAAAAGAGAGGAGAAAGAGGGGGAGAAAGAAGGAGGAGGAGAGAAGGATGGAAGGAGAGAAAGAGGGAAGGAGGAAAGAGAGAAGGAGAGAAAGAGAAGAAAAAATAGAAAAAAGAAAAGAAAGGTCACAGACTCCTTTTTGCTCCAAGAGACCTCAGGGTCAAGTCCACATTATACCTCTAAGGAAGAGACGATTTTCCATCTTGCCCCCTAGAGAAACATTTCTTATTGGATGCGAGGTAGTGGGTTTGCCAAAGGGATTCGAAGGCTGAACAAATTCTGTACCACAGCTCTCATTATGGAACAGGGACCAGAGTAAATCCGTGGTCTCCCCTTTTAGAGCAGGTTGGAGAGAAAATTAGTTAATACAAAATATATAAACAAGTAGGGAGAGAAGGAAGAGAAATGTTGGAAGTGTGCATCTTAGAATTTCACCCCTGTGTGAAACCAGCTAAGCTGTTAGTAACAATGGCCATTTTTTCTCAGGTCTACCTACCCAGTCTAATAATCCCAGCTTGGAAGACACTTTCACATCAGTAGGGAGAGAAACTTTTCACAGGCTTCTTTTTCATTTTCAGTTGGAACAGGAGGTTTGATAGATTTGGAAGAAGGCCCAAAGGAACAAGAATAGAACCCTTTTTTCTCTTTTCTTCTTAGAGAATTATTCAAGAAGAGAAAATATCCCTTCTCTCTTAATATATTTCTCTTCAGACCTTAGGATGCAATTTGAAAGTATCCTGATAACTGTGATGATTAATTTTAAGTGTCAACTTGACTGGATTAAGATTACCTAGTGTTCCATAGTGAGCAGGTCTATGCAAGCCTACCTCCAAAGGCCAAGGGAGCTGAGAGGCCAAAGAAAGAGTCTGACAAAGCCAGTTTCTCAGAAGAAAAAAACAAATTGAATAGGGACTTACCAACAGAAGCCACGTCTCTGGTATCTACAAGATGAGACGGTGGATCCCTTTACCCCTTCAGACCCAGGGCTTATATACCATAGAGAAAGGGTCTACATGCTTCAGAAGCAAGTTACCCAAGAGCAGAATTAGTGGTAAACAGTAGAGAGAGTGGAAAACTTAGTGGCATTCTGGAATTGGGTTATTCAGAAGCCAACGTGGTGGATTAGCATCCAGGAAGGAGCTGCTTTAGCCCGTACACCTAGAAATCTCTAAAGCATTAGTTTGAGGTGTGTCTGTGAAGCTGTTTCCAGAGAACATTAGCATGTGGGTCTGAATGGATGAGGTGGCAAAGAGCTGCCCTCAGTGTGGGAAGGCATTATCTTATCTGCTAGGGACTGTAGAGAACAAAAACAGAGAAAAGGTGGTAGTGTCTATCTATCTAGTAGAGATGAGATACACTGTTTTTGGGCAACTCCAGGCTCCCTAGCCTTTGGGCTGCAGAACTTATACCAGATTCTCATGCTTTTGAGCTTGGGCTAAGAGTTACACCATTGGCTTCTTTCGTTCTGAGGCCTTTGGACTTGGAGTGAGCCACACCACTGGCACCCCAGGGTCTCCACCATGTAGAGAACGTGTCATGGGACTTCTCAGCCTCCATAACTGCATGATCCAATTCCCATAATAAATCCCCTCTCATGTGTCTATATCTATATAGCCTATTGATTATGTCCCTCTAGATAACCCTAATACCGTAGCGCATGAAAATAATCTGCTTAAAAGCTTAAAAAATAAAGACAGAAGGAAGAGCCAAAAAGTCAGAAAATATTTATGGATGAAAATCTGTAAGTGGACAGAAGTCCACAGACATGTATGGAAAAAGAAAATAATTTGACTTAATTCCGAACAGTCAAAGCTGCAGAGATAGCTGCCAAGTTTAAGTGGCTTTGTTATAGAATTTTGTGGTGATAAAATAACATTCCCCCTAGCCAGAGGTTCTCTTTGGGGTCCCAGATGTTTGAGAAAACCTGGTCAATTAACTTTCTTAGAGAAAGAGATTTAAAAATTCAGTGGGGAAAAAGCAAGTCCTCTGTAAAATTTTCTAAATGTAATACAGGACAAAGTGTTTGGATTTGGCTTTGGTCGGAGGATAAATAACTTTTATTTTTCAAGTGTGTGCCCTTTTCTAATCCCCACCAGTGTGGGAACACAACTGATTTTTTTTTCCTGAGTGTTTTATTTGTGTATGCTGTTGAGTGTTTTTATTTCCTGTTCTTCAGCAATGATCAGAACTCTAAATAATGTGAAGTTCACAGAAATACCACTCTTTATCTTTTCCCACATATTAGCTCCATGACTTGAGCTGAAACTCTATACATTTCTTTTGTGAAACAAAAAGGAACCGTCTGATAAATTGTCCTGAGGGTTTTGCTTTTAGATTGCTCACATGTTTGGCTGCCCTACCAGCAGGTCCATTCACCAATGTCCACACTGCCCTTGAGTACTCCATCACGTCTATGGGCCATGAAGACCTGCCTCTGACATGCAATTTCTTCACTTCACAACTGCTTTGCACGCTTATCATTTCCAACAGGCAGCTCTGGCCTTAGAAACTGGACTCATTCCAGGCATTCCTTGGCTACAGGAAATTTACTTTCTTAAATGATCAAGCCTCAGACTATAATCCTATAGCTTACCCATTTTATAGATCAGCCTGGCTTTGAACTCACTCAGGTATTTTTACCTCTATTAATTCCAACTGGTTATAATAGTATTTGATTTAGATAAATAGGCATTTTGTTTTTTTCTACTTAAAACCAAATCCTGAGGAAATAAATTATGAAGAGCCAGCTGCTCTCTCTGAGCCATCCTTGGCATTTTAAATGTATTATCTTCATTTTCTCAAGAGGAGTGGGCACGGGATATAGTGAAATGTTTAACTTGACTAACAATATTTTCTAGCTACTCTTCCAAGGGATATGTTTACTAAATATAAGGTGGCTTTTACAGTATTCAAATTCTATAAGGCAAAGACTCTCAGTTAAATTAAATTATTGGCAGTACAATTTAACATCCTACATTCTGTGTGAATGAAGTAAGTTCAAGCAGTTTGATCATTAATAATTTTATTCCTTCATATACACTGAGTACAAGTTTAGTGAAATATGGGAACATGTACTAAGAGTCTGCTGTGGGGGAAGCAGTGGCTTGCCAGCAAGGAAGGACAGGATGAATAAGACTAGGCTGGGAATGCAATGGAGGAGATAGAACCAACTGCAACATACAGGGAAGCAAGCCAGAAGGCCGAGTGAGAGACCCCCATGGACACGTTCCAAGTCTTGTCCAAGGGCAGCATGGCAGATAGTGGTGGGTTGCACCTAATTCTGAGGGTGTGATTTGGGTTAAGGGAGAAGACTCTTTGGAAAACATATATCATTAAAGCCTAAAGACAAAAGTTTTAAAGCATTGTCTTTGAAATAATACAATTGATATTTGCAAGAAATACTTATTTGCTTTTTTTTTTGGGGGGTGGGGGCAGGCTTTGAACTTTGTTGCCCTGGCTGGAGTGCAGTGGTGCAATGATGGCTCACTGCAGCCTTGACTTCCTGGGCTCAAGTGATCCTCCCATCTTGGCCCCCAGAGTAGCTGGGACTACAGGCATGCGCTACCATACCGTGCTAATTTTTTAATTTTTTGTAGCAACAGGGTCTCACTGTGTTGCCCAGGCTGGTCTCAAACTCCTGGCATCAGGGTATCCTTTCACCTCAGCCTCCCAAAGAGCTGGGATTACACGCATGAGCCACCATGCCCAGCCTACTTATTTGCTTTTAATATTACAAAATTGAATTGCTTTAGACATTAATAGTGGACAAAATATTTTAAGATTTAGATCAGCTTAACTATTTTTCAAATTATATTCCACCAGCCAAAAATATTTCATGAGACTTTGCCTTCTTTAATTTCTAATATGAAAACATTAGGGAATTTTTTCCATTTTTCAAAAATTTATTCTAATAACTAATATGATTTTCTCAAAATACACATGTCTCCTTGCAGTTTTTTCACTTACTCCCACCTCCAGATAATTTTATATGAACCTAATGGACACCTTCTTCTTGAGTATTTCTACCTTAAAGATAACTTTAAAGATACAATTTCAAAGATAGATCAACAAATTGATATGTAAACTGGGCATGGTGGCTCATGCCTGTTAATTCCAGCATTTTGGGACACTGAGGCAGGAGGATTGCTTGAGCCCAAGAGTTTGAGACCAGCTTGGGTAGCACAGTGAGAACCCCATCTCTTTAAAAAAAGAAAAAAAAATGTTTAAATAAATTGACATGTAAATAAGTTTATCTTTGCTTTTTGTTAAAAGAGGTCTTCTAAAAACTTATTTTTTATCGACTTTAACATTACTAAATTTTATTTCAGTATTTTGAAGTTTAGACCTTAACTAATGCAAATTTGTTTATTTTAGACTAGTACAAATGACTTATGATTTACCTACTGCAGTGGCCATTCTCACTTCCTGTGCTTCTCCCTAGGGAGTTTGGTCAAGTATAGCTTACAGAAAAATACTAAATTCTAGGCCTTATGTGAATCATTTCTCAGCAATCCTCAAAGGCACCAAAATGTTCTTTCACACCTTCTATTTCTTTCCACCCTGGATTTATGACCAGAAACACAAACAACACTATTCTAAACTAATTTTGTTTAAAGAAAAGAGAAATTTGTACTTTTTGAGTTTATCCCAATTAAAGAGGGAAGCTTATATTATATGGAACAGAGGAACAAGAATAACTTGAATTCCAATTTCAACCTTATTAAAAACCAAAGTGAACAGTCCTAACTAGGCATTCTGTTTCTTTATAAATTGCACTAATTATATAAAATTCATTATTCACAAGGCTGTGAGGATCAAACGAGCTGATGGATGTGAGAGTGCTTTGAAAAGCATTAATGTTATAAAATGCAAATTATTATTAAGTTTATTAATCACTCAGTCAGAGGTCCCAAAGTTGAAAGCCTCTTTAGTGAGAATCCTGCAAAATATAAACCATAGTCATTCAAAAGCTGCCAGGAAATCCTAGACAGAACTGTTCTATCTGAGTTGTTAGTGTTGCCATAACCAACAGCAAAAGCTTTTCCCTTCCAGCTGTTGACATTAGCGCTTGCCTGTCTCTCTGTACAACAGTGAGATGGGTTCTCCAGAAGTTCTGTGCTCACAACAGTCCAGCAAGACTTTAGACCTCAGAGTTATACTCGTTCATGACATGCAGTGCTGTATTCATAGTCAGCCAACCCTTGAATGCATGGCCCTGATTGAATTCCTGTCTCTGTCATGGAATTGGCATGAATCATTTGGCCTGGAACATCATTAAAGCAGCAAACACATTTGAGATTAAATAAGAATGGATTCTAAAACATCCTCTTGAGGTTGTTATTGCAAATCATGTTGGTTCCTTGAGTATCTTATAGAGCTTCAAGCAAATCATGTTGGTTCCTTGAGTATCTTATAGAGTTGCAAGAAATAAAAAGCAACTGCTACGTTGTAGAAAGTGCACCTAAAATTTTCCTCTTCTCCCAGGTGATGAACAGTCTCTCTGCATTCTCTGCCCCATTACTAAGGATGACAACTCCTGTTCAGATGAATGAGTCCAGATTTTTCTCATGTCTAAGCCAAATGTAACCCAAATATTTGAAGAAGTATTTTAGTTTTCAGAGATTAATTTTTTAGTTTTCAGAGATTAACAAGGATATAAGTAAAATGCTTTCTAAAGCTTTACTATTGAAGTAATCTGATTTAAATCCCTTTTAAATAGGTCTATTTTAGCCTGCTGACTTTTGTATTTCCTTAATAAATGTCTCTTATAAAGGAATCCTGTAAATTCAGTTAAAAATATAAATTAAGTCCTGTAAGTCAAATTAAACCAGTAGATCAAGTTGTAAATTTAAAACAAGTTTATAATCCCCCTCCTCTATTAACTAAGTCAAAATGTTATCTTCTGTGGCCTCATACAACAACCTCCTGAATCATAAACCACATGTGGTTATGACAAACACTTAATAACTTCTTTAAAAATATCAAGGACTATTCCAAAAAACTTTTATTTCTATTAGTATAATGAATTTATGATTACTCAGACTTTCATCTTTTGCACTAACATTCAGATGTCATTGGGTTACTGATTTCAACACTTCTTCAATTACTCTAAATGGTTAAAAGTTCAGGAAGCCCCTTTTGTCACAAAATCAAAGTGTGTTATGGTTAAAAGGAATATTTTATTCATTCATATTCAACTGACATTTTATTAAACATTTCCTGTTATGCCGGGCACTGAACTAAGTGCGCTCACATAGTTTACCTTATTTAATCGTCACAACAACATTCAGGCATTGATATAATCACCTTTATTTTCAACATGAAGAAACTGAGACTTCTAGAGGTTAAGTTTATCATCCTAAATCACATTGCTAGTAAATGGCAGATTGAAATTGGAATCCTAGGTCCCTGACTTCAAGCCTAGTGTTTTTTCCACCATATATACTAGCATAATGTCCTCTTTATTATACACTTACTGGATCAGATCCAAGCTGTGTTCATGGAGAGCTCGGGACCACATGAGGCAGCCGTCTTCCTATTTGAGCATTTCGGACAACTGGAAAGATTTCCCCCATCCTGAACCATCATCTCCATTAAAGTTGGAAAATGTCTCCATGAAGAAACCGTAGGTGTCTGGCTCTGGGTTCAAATTCCTGTGCCTGTAAGAACTCAGAAACACCTATGCACCTTCAAAATCCCCAACTCTGCGGAGACAAGGCAGAGCACCTGGCCTAAGTTTGACACAAAAGGGGTATTTAATAGCTGATTCATTCCTTACTCTTCTGTTTCCTTTACCAAAGTCTTAATGGACCTTAAAACTGATACACTCAGAGGAAGAGGCTGACATATGGTCAGTGGTCCCGTTTGCCATGGCTATTCTCCCAATGCCCCAGGAGGCCTTGAAAGATATTAGCCTTGCTTGTTGTCCAATGTAGAATGGCAAATTAGTGAGTTCCTTGGATACCAGATAATACAGCTTGCCCGGTGTGTCCTCTTTCTATCTTATCACCCTGATGACTCAGGGCAGGCCTAAGTCCTACAAGTTCTGAAGAAGTTTCCCTTCTTTCTTCGCCTTTCTTTTTGAGGCCCTCTCTGTCTGGTTGAGCAAGGAAAACACACACACACACACACACACACACACACAGAAAAACAGAGCCAGGTGTGAACTGGACCTGTCGGCTTCTAACGATAAGTCTCAGATAACAAGATATTTCTTTGTGTTTTTAGGGCGCCACCCACACACCATATCCATGCTGTTGTGTTAATAGCAGAGACTTCTCTCTGAATACATGAAGAGAGGAATAAAACAAGGGACATGACCAAATAAATTCTTCTGACATGAGAGACCACTTTAGATTGCCTTATTACAAAGAAGGTGATTTGTGGGGTAAACACAGGCCATGCCCTGTAAGTTTTCTTGTTGATGAAATTCATGCTTTGAATTACTGATTGATGGCTACTGAAGGATGGCAATTTCTCTGTTCCAGTCTGGAGATCGCACTACGTATAATGAGCTTCTGATGATGGAAATTCTAAAATCCAAACAAAACATGGAAACAATTTTTTAAAACTCGACATCTATTTCTATGAGGAGATGGGAGAGTGGATGCAATTGGTCAGCTCCAGCTGTTTCCTTACTTTTACCGCAAAGTTGTTACAAAGAGGAATTCAGTGTGTACAACTGTGAGCTTCAGGCCGCTCAAGCTACTGCATTACACTACATGGCCATGCTCTGATCCCAGCATGAGCCTTTTTTCCTCTAGCCAAAGGATAATGTAAAAATTATGACACAAATAAAATATTTATCTTCTAGGCACGAGTAAAGGAATTCACAAATCAGGATAGCCTGCAAGCATCCAAGAGTCTAGAGCAGGCCCCTCTTTTTTATAAAAACCAACCATATGAATAAAAAGCTGCCCTGCCCCAACTTCACCCCCTACCCATCACAGACCACACCATCACCCCACCATCCCCGCATACAGGCGTGCACACACACACACAGAGACACGCACACACAAAGCCACCCACTACCACTGCAGTGGGTAATCACTGATTTTTTTTTTTAATTAAACTTTTAGAGAACCCATGAGTTTAGTGGAAAAAATAATGGGAGAGTAGGAATAGTTTAAGGAATGTGCTTGGAGACCAGCCACTCTTCACCCAAAATGATTTCCTTTGAACTTCCTGACGTGTTCCCTTTCTGTCCTGCGGCCTATTATTCTATTAGGCCATTCTATTCTGTTAGAGCATCATTTGAATCAGCAGGAGTGGGTCTGGGAGGATGGTGATACCATCTCTTTGATACCTCAATGTGGACGGAATTGAAATGGCCAAGTCCTTACCCAGAAGAGCTGTCCTGAAGAAGGAGCATTGAGTTTGAAGGGAGGAGCCAGGTGTACTTTAGGAGTGGGGAAGACATTGAACAAGCTTTGAGGAGATAGTTAAGATGACTTCCGTGAAAACAGAGAGCTGAAGCCTGTTAGTAACAGACTGGAAGGAAAAGGCAGCCAAAGATACTCTTTTCTTTGTTGATCTTGCCTAAAACCAGCAGGTCTGCACTGGTAAAAAGAGAGGAAACTGTCTTCCTCTCCCCTCTGGCAGTTTCTCTTGCTGCTAAGATCCAGAATCCAAGCTAATGGCATTAGTGCTATAATTTGGTTTCACTACTAAATAATCTTTAGTTATTGATCCATGTTAGAATATTGTACTGTTGGAAAATGTATTCTGAGTTCCTAAAATCAATTTATATTATTATAATGTATGTGCCATACTATCATTATGTACATAGTATTAGCATATATAGCATCTCATTCCCTTGAAACCACTTGATCTTCATACTCATCATTTAAAAATACTACTACATATTATTCCACCCAGTGGGTTTACCAAAATTTATTTAACCTAAATATTTCACAATAGGGAAATGGCAATTTCAATTTCTGTTCTTAAAATTGTTTCCAATTTTTTTATTGTAAATAATACTTTAGTAAATGATTGTTGCAAGTGGCATTTCAGTATTTTACATTATTTATTGAGGATGGATTGCCAGACATGGAGAGGTAGAGTTAGAGGATATAAAATGCCTAGGCTTTTCATGTAGAAAGCCAATAAGATTTTCTAAACACAGTGCCAGAGTACATGCAATATACACTGAGAATGTCTTATTCTCTGAACACTACCAGCAATGTTTTTCTTTCTTTATTTTTATGAAGATAATAAGCTAAAATGGCAACCTATTTGCCTTTGTTTCCTCCAAAATCCCTTGAAAAATATTTCAAAAAAATTTTAAAGGTACAAGTCAAATCTAAACAAAGAGGACAGCAACATTCAGAAAGACAGCAAGCAAATGGAGGAATAACACACTTAGTAGACAAAGGGAAGCCAACCCCTAAGCTGGTTGAGGAAGAAGCTCAAGAGCAGGCAATTATAAAGGAGCAGCTTTTATAAGGAACCGACTCCTGCAATTACTGCATTAACTCATTCATGAAGGTGGAACCCTCATGGTCAGGCTCTGGTGAGAGCCCTCTTCTGGGTTGCAGAAGCTCAAGAGCCTGGCTCCCCTTCTCTTTGCCCTTCTGCCATGGGATGATACAACAAGGAGGCTCTCACAAGATGCCATCCCCTCGATCTTGAACTTGCCAGCCTCCAGAACCACAGCCAAGACATTTCCATTCATTGTAAATTATCTGCGGTATTCTATTATAGCAGCACAAAATGGACCGAGACAGGCTGCTATAGTGGACTGCCATAGCAGGTTCTGTTGCACTAGAAGGCTCAGAAATGGGTAGCCCCTGACACCTAGAAAGATAGACTTAAAAACAGAAGGATCAGCTAAAAGTTTCTATATGAAGTCGATCTTCTCCTCACTCCTACAGCTCGGCAACTACCCCAGAGCCAAATAAGGCAGAAGACCCAAGGTTTAGTGTCTGGAGGGGCTTCTTTTATCTCTGAAAGATTTGGAAGATTGTGTTTTCCAAGAATGGCTGCTACAAAAGCACTCCTGACACCTGTGCTTCCAGAGTCAAGTCACTGCTCCATCAAGACATGATATCTAGTTTTCCTCTCCAAGGATCTGGACAGCCCTGGGACTCACTTAAGCCAACAGAATGTGGCAGAAATTATGCTGCCTGACTTCCAAAGCTAGGTTTCAGAGCCAAGGTGACATGTGCCTTGGGAACTAGGCCATGCACATTGAAGCCCTGATTGCCCAGGAAAGCAGTCAACTGCCCTGAGGCCACCATGCTCAAGGAACTGCACTAGGTTACGTGGATCAGGCACATGGAAAAGCCTTGAGATGACCTAAGGAGATAGAGAGAGGTCAAATTTGTGATTCACAGAAATCATGAGAGATAATGAAATAACTGTTGTTGTTTTAAACCAGTAAGTTTGGGGAGCAATCTGTTAGGTAGCAATAGGGACTGGAACAGAGAAGATAAGTAATAGCTTTTTAGTTTTCCAAAAGAACTTACTCTCCAAGTATTATCTTTGTTTTTTGCTAAATCCTTTGTATTAGTCAAGGCTCTTTAGAGAGACAGAATCAAGAGGAGACATATACCTATATTTATATCTCTATATATGAAAGGAGATTTATTTGGGGAATTGGCACATGCAATTATGGCAGAAGCCCCACAATCAGCCCTCTGCAACCTGGAGAAACAGGGAAGCCAGCAACATGGCTCAGTTCAAGTCTTAAGGCCACAGAACCAGGGAAGCTGATGGTGTACCTCTCAGTGGGAGGCTGGAGGCCTCAGACACTGGGGCACCACTGGTACAAGTTATATAGTCCAAATGCTGGAGAACCCAGAGTTCTGATGCCAAGGGCAGGAGATGTCTCAGCTCCAGGAGAGAGAGAGAGAGAGAGAGAGAGAGCAAAAAGAGAAAAATAGAAAGAAGAAAAAACATGCATTCAAATCATTTTGTAACTCCTAATTATTAGGACTGATAATAAAACAAGACTCCAGATTTCAGACCTAGAGAACAACCAGCATAGACTGAACAAGGAAGATGAAGAGCTCTATGGGGACTATCTTTGTCCTTAGTCTCTTTGGGCTGTGCTAAGGGTTGAATGTGTCCCCCAAAAAGCATGCACTGGAAATGTAATCTTCAATGCAGAAGTGTTGGGAGGTGAGGCCTAATAGGAGACATTTAGATCATGAGGACTCCACCTTCGTGAATGGATTAATGCCATAATTGCGGGAGTCAGTTCCTTATAAAAGAACAAGTCTGGACCCTTTTGTGCACTCTTGCTCTCTCTCTCTCTCCTTCTCCTCTTTCCTCTCTCTCTCCCTCTCTCTGTGTCCCCTTCTCTTCATCCTTCTGCCATGGGATGTACAACAAGAAGGCTCTCTCACAAGATGCCATCCCCTTGATCTTGAACTTCCCAGCCTCCAGAACCATAGTCATATATCTCTGTTCATTATATATTATCTGCAGTATTCTGTGATAGCAGTGCCAAATAGACTGGTACAGGTTGCTATAGCAGACTGCCGTAGACTGGGTGGCTTCCACAACAAACATTAATTTCTCACAGTTCTAGAGGCTGGCAGTCTGAGATCAGTGTTCCAGCATGGTCAGGTGCTGATGAGGGCCCTCTTCTGGATTGCAGGCTGCCGACTTATTGTTGTTTCTTCATATGGCAGAAGGAGAGTTCAGAGAGCTCTCTGGGTCTCTTTTATAAGGGGACTAATCCCATTCACAAGGGCTCCACCCTCATGTCTTAATCACTTTCCAAGGCCTTACCTCCTCATACCGTCAAGTTGGGGGTTAGGATTTCAACATGTGAGTTTTGAGGGGGGACAAAAACATTTGGTCCATAACAGTCAAGAAAAATATAAAACAGTTTACTTCTGTTTCCTTCCAGTGGTGAGGGGATATAAGGGATGAATTAGTCATGGGTATGCAGAAAATGAGGCAAATGAAGAAACAAAAGATTGCACTGGAATATCAATGCAAGTGTTTTGCAGCATATATGATCAATGCAACATATATGAGCATATATGAACAATGCAAGCTTGTTACTTAGAAATATGAAGTTGATGCCAAAAATGGATGACTTCTGAGGAGTGGGAAGTGGGGAGGTGGAGGGGAGACTACTGTTATGTGTTTCAAGGCTTACAGAAGCATTTGAGTCCTTTTTTTAAAACGTCCTGTAAATTTATGGCATACAAAGGTAATTTTGTTGCATGCATGGATTACATAGTGGTGAAGTCAGAGCTTTTAAGGTCTCTATCACGCAAACAAAATACATTAAATAATCTCTCATCATCCACCCCGACACCCTTCTGAGTCTCCACACTTTGTGTCCATGTGGAGCCATCGTTTAGCTCCCACTTATAAATGAGAACATGCAGTATTTGTCTTTCTGGGTCTGACTTGTTTAACGTAAAGTCCTTAGACTATGTATGTCATAACATTCATAAAAACTGATCAACTTAAATACCACATTAAAATGATTACAGAAAAACGCAAGTAAAACTATAATAAAGTCATTTTTATTCCCCTCCCTCAAAGCCAACTGATAACGAAAAGAAAGAAATGGATGACAAAACAAATAAACAGGCCGGGCGCGGTGGCTCACACCTGTAATCCCAGCACTTTGGGAGGCCGAGACGGGTGGATCACGAGGTCAGGAAATCGAGACCATCCTGGCTAACACGGTGAAACCCCGTCTCTACTAAAAAATACAAAAAACTAGCCAGGCGAGGTGGTGGGCGCCTGTAGTCCCAGCTATTCGGGAGGCTGAGGCAGGAGAATGGCGTGAACCCGGGAGGCGGAGCTTGCAGTGAGCTGAGATCCGGCCACTGCACTCCAGCCTGGGCGAGAGCGAGACTCCGTCTCAAAAAACAAACAAACAAACAAACAAACCAAAAAACCCTCCATGCAGTGAGCTGAGATCGCGCCATTGCACTCCAGCCTGTGGGACAAGAGCAAAACTCCATCTCAAAAAAAAAAAAAACCTCCAACAAAATATGGCAGTGCTCATTGCCACAAACCACAAATTAGGAAGGATACATGACACATGCCAACTACTTTGAAATTTGCATCAGAATGAGAGAGGAGGCAGTTAATTCATGTTTTCTTAACTTCACTCAAAGTTCAGCAATTCCTTTGGCTCTGTTTCAGTTTCTTCACCCTATTACTTTCTTATGAAATATGACTTTATTTTTTCCTATAAAAGCAGCAGAGGTGATTGAAAGTTCTTTGCAATTTTTTGGTGGTGTTTGAATTTTTAATAAGGACCACATGTGTCTTTCTAAAAATTAACCTATTCTCTTTTTAAAAACGAAAATTTTTTTCCTCAATATGAATATACTTTTGAGGTAAGAGGATTTTCACCTAGTATTCTAAAAGTCACAAAAATAAATGTATTTTTTTTTATTGCGAATATTTTTCCTAAATGGTTATTTTCAGATCAAATAATAGGATGTTGGAAATACCGGCCTGACCATACTGCACAGATTGAGAGGTTAGGTACTAAATTATAGACTTTTAGAGGGAGGTAAAGATATTAGAGTCCAACTCCACTCCACTCCCCACAGATAAGGGCCAGGGCCAGCCTAGCCATTAGGTGGTGTGGACACAACCCACATGTTTTGAGAGGCCCACACATATATGTTAAAATTTCTTTAGAAATCAGAAGAATGAAAATGAGCTTTGGGGTCAAAGAAAATATTTTAATATATAATATTAACACATTTTCCCTTGATGCCAACATTGTCATGAAATATAAATTTTCATAATTTTTTTTTAATGGAAGAAAGGGACCACAAGGGCAAGTGTGCCTGGGGCCCCTGAAAGTCATAATGTGGCCCTGATGAGGACTCTGGGACCTAAAAAGATTCCTGTAATTGGTGGTGGCAGAGCCTGGACCAAAGCTCAGGGCCTCTAACTCCTCCTCTATGGTGCTTTCTGCCATGCTTTTCTCTGGCTTGTGTATTCCACACGCTCCATGGTCCAGCCCACACTCCTTATCTGACCTTATCTCTGGACATCAGTCATGGTGCATCTTCTGCTCCAGTTAGGTAGGCCCAGCCTCATTTCTTGTGATTTATCACAAACGCTCTCCATCCCAGCTCCAGGGAGCCCCTCGTTGTTCCAAGTCCACTGCTGCTCATTCCCAGCACTGGCTCTCACTCCTCCCACTCTCCCCTTGTGGAGAATCCTTCCCATTTCCTTCTGCTTGTTCAAGAGGATCCTCATCTCCAGAGGCTTTGTCTTAACACTGCCTTTTTTTTTTTAACTGAGACAGGGTCTTGCTCTGTCGCCCAGGCTGCAGTGCAGTGGCACAATCAGGGCCCACTGCAGCCTCGACTTCCTGGGCTCAGACGATCCTCCTGCCTCAGCCTCCCAAGTAGCTGGGACTACAGGTACATGCCACCATGCCTGGCTAGTGTGTGTGTGTGTGTGTGTGTGTGTGTGTGTGTGTGTGTACACTTTTTTTTTTTTTTTTTTTTGTAGAGACAGGGTTTCACCATATGGCCCAGGCTGGTCTCAAAGTCCTGGGTTCAAGCAATCCACCTGCCTTGGCCCCCAAAGTGTTGAGAGTACAGGCATAAGCCAACACTCCTGGCCTCTTTCAAGTACCTTTTAAGACTCCTCCAGCCTCGAGTGATCTATCCTATGTATAAAAGCATTTGCCATTAAGTAACAAATTATCTTTTCTTATTCATATTTATCTCATATGTCTTAGTTTTCTTTTCCCAATTATCTTGTCGGGTCCTTGAGCTCAGAAGCTGTATTAGTCAAGGTTCGCCAGAGAAAAAGAACCAGTGGGATAAGTATAATATAGATAAGAGAGAATTTATTATTGGAAGTGACTTATGCAATTATGGAGGCCAAGACAGTCTGTGATATGCCATCTGTGAGCTGGAGGCCCAGGAAAGCCCATGGTGTAATTCAGCCTGAGTCTGAAGGCCTGGGAACGGGGAGCTGGTGTGTAACTCCCAGTCCAAGACGAGAGGCCTAAGAACTGAAGGAAGTGAGGTGGGGGGAGTCTCAGGGCATGAGAAGAAGGATGTCCCAATTCAAGAAAAAAAAAGGGACAACTTACCTTTCCTCCACCTTTTTGTTTCATCCGGCCCCTCAATGGATTGGATGGTGCCCACCCTTATTGGTGAGGGCAGATCTACTATTCTCAGCCTACTGAATTGAATACTAATTTATGGAAACACCCTCACAGACACACCCAAAAATTATGTTTTACCAGTTATCTGGGCACCCTTAGTCCAGTCAAGTTGACACATGAAATTAACCATCACAGAAGCCATGTCTCATATACTCACTGAGCATGTATATGATCAGCACTCAGTCAACACCCAAATGATTGTCAGAAATCTCTGACAACTCCCCCTTCAATAATAGGCTCAAGTGCTACCACTTCTGGGTCTCCGAAATAGGCTTGGCTTTCCTTTCTCTTTCTTGTATTTGTACCCTCTGTGATGAAAGTCACGCTGTCTGATTGCAAATTCCTTCTGGGCAAGGGCTGATGTCTTCTCATCTGTATTGTCAGTCTCCAGCACAGTCTCTGCTACAAAGTAGGTGTTTGGTAAGTATTTGATGAATGAGCATTTTCTAGAACCAACTTTTAAATTGAATTTCTTGGTCCTGGAGACGTTTGTTTTTCATGTGAGTTTTCCATCCCTGAAAAAAATAGGAAAAGAAAAGACAAGGAAACGAGAAAGCAACTTGAAAACAGGAAAAAAACTGGTGAAAGTTATTTTCATACAAGTCTTAGTTGACCTTTCTCTGTAGCATTAAATTCCTTCCCTATGGCATTAAATTCACAACCTAAGCTATACCTAGCTTTCCAAACTAGACAAGCATCCCACTTAAGCACAATTGATCTCATTTCAGTTTGTGTCTTTGGGCAATGAAATACCACAAAGACTTTTTCTACCTTTGCTTTGACGCTTTTTAAAAAGTAATTTCTAAATATTTTTAAAATGTTTGAAATACACAATGATAGGATAACTCCAAAGCTGTCATATTTGTCAAATAATTCAAGTCAGAATTTAATATATCCTGTAACTGAGACTCTTTTATAAAATTGAGACAGGCACCTGAGGACCACTTTTATTTCTGTATTTTCTCAGTGTCCCAAGCAACCCTCTTCTGAGAAATCACTAATATTTCCTGAGCAGTTGAACCACAACAAAGACCATGGAAAGAAAGAAAAGAAAAAAAAGGGGGGATCTGCTCAGACATTCAGAGCACACATCCTTACACATGCATTCTACTGACCTGCAAAATGTGAGTGGGAATTTATAAATGCCTACAAAAAGAATATTCAAGTCAACATTTGACCTGTCAAATCTAATCAGTTTGGTTTTGATCATTGTACCGGGTTGCTATTCGCAAACACTAATTGAAAGCAAAAACACAAACAGCATTTTTAAAGAGTTTCTAGGAGAATATCCCATTTGCACACACATGTAAGATTAATTTTCCCCAGAGTTGAGCACTTTCAGGATCAATTGACTACTGATCCCAAGGAACAATCAAAAAAGAAATTCCCTAAAAAAATTTTTTGAATGTCAAGACCCAGCATGGGAAACTATACCTTGAAAATGCAGTTTGAATAGCTTGTCTTTTAATCGCAAGTGAAATAAATCAATCATCTATTAGACTTTTCTAGTTCCTTGTGTAGTCAGGGATGGAAGAGTTCACTGCAGCGGGATTAGGATTAACTGTGGGGATCTGGGTCCAGGAACTTGCCTGACCGCTAGAATGGGACCAGGAGTGAGCAGAGGAGTTTGCAGCAGTGCTGCATCACACAGTAGAGGAAGCTGGTAGGCACAGAATAGTAACTGGCAGTCTTACAGCTGGGACCAGGGAGGTCCAGCAATGATAACAGCTCCTGACACTGTCTAAGTGTATTAATTAACTCATTTAGTCACACAAGAATCCAATAAGGGAGATAGTTTTAATAGACCCATTTTACTAACATGAAAACTGAGGCATCGATAAATTAAGTAGCTTCCTCAAAGTGACCCATCTCTTTGGCAGAGCAAAGATTTGAACATAGACAATTTTGCTCTAACACTTGTGCCCTTAACCACTGACTTGTAACTGTTTCAGGGAGACGATGAGCCTCTTTAGGGCAGCAGGGCAGTGGACAGCCACTGGAAATGTGAGAGCTGGCAATATTTAGAGAGGCACATTGAGGTCCTTCCAGAAAAGTCTAACTGCTTGCACCAGGATCCAGGCTCAAGGGAGGGACTCAGGGAGCAGCCCCTAGAAGTAAGTGCTTTCACTTGCTAGGCAGTGCTTCCCTGACTCTTAGGCTGAAAATTTCTAAAAGGAAAAAAAAACAATGTTAAACATGAGTCCCAATTTATGTACCTTTATATATTCAGTTATACATTTTGTAAATGTACTACAGAATTAATGTACATCATAAAATATACATAAAGGGGAAAAAAACATTCTTTTACATCAACAACTAACTATAAATTTACTTCAAATAGCATTCATCAGTACTAGCACTAGAAATGTGTGTCCCTGACCAAAAATATATATTTTACATAATTTAGATCTACTGTTGTTTTGAAATTTATCAGAAATTTCTTGATTAGAACCCAGTTTTCCTAGAATCATTCCCTACTTGTTAGATTATTTATCCGCATATAGATGATGATGTGAAAGAAATGCAAAGCAAGACCCTTGATATATTGTATAATCCTGAAACTATATATTAAAAACAAAGAGTCTTTTAGAAAGCCTGCAGCAGTTCCCCAAAATAAAGGTCACCCAAGAAGAAAAATTCTCCCTAGAATGATTCCTTTAAATCCCGGAAACGAAAGCTCAATGTTTACCTGTTCTTTTTAACATTTTTCAGAGCAACACAACAGAGCCAATGTGTGAAATAAGGCATTGGAGTTCAATGTAAGCTACCACCAGTGACAGAGCGTGTCCATTCAGGGCAAAGATTTATTTTTCTGATTATACCAATAACACACACATACACAATGAAAAATTAAATTGAATTAAAAGAAAGCATTTCAGCAATCTTAACAGGCTTGAGCCCTCTGACAGCTCCTAGAATTCTATCAGCCGATCGTCATCGTGTTGCTAAAGCCAGCTGCCTCTTGAAACCAAATTTAATGGAAAGAGGAGGAGCTCAACAAAGCAGCTTAAACATCTCACCTTCAAAGCTCATTGAAAACTAGGCTTCCTATCAGTCATGTGTCAAAGGTTGCGCTCATCCTACACCATACAGATTAGTTCTTCAAGTTCCATTTGTGTGGTCATCCCTTGAGTTTCCTTGAAGCTCTGAAAAGGCTAAAAGGTTATTTCCAGCTGGAGTCACTGGAGCCTTGATCCATGTATCTTTTCCCTGCACGAATCTCAACACAGCGGAAGCAGAAAGTGAGACTCCCGACTTCCATGTGAAGGGAACGATGTCAGGCTGGCTGAGAAGCCTGATGGTGGCTGGTTCCAAAAGGACTGACCCAAGCCTGTAGCGAGCAAGGAGGCTGCCTGCTAACCAGAGACACCACCCCCAACGGCGGCAGATCACAGCCCCTGTTCTGTCTCTTTTGAAGCTTCAGATTAGGGATGGGCAATTCATAGCAATTTGCCTTTGAGGTGATAGGTTAGGCAATGGGGCATGACTCAAGAAGTAAGAAATCTGCGAGAAGTTTCATGAAGGTTGATGGCGATTGTGACCATGTGACCTGTGCAATCTTTAACTCATCGAGTATCTAACATGGATTATTAACTGCCTTGAGTGTTTTAAAGGGACTCCTTCTGTAAGTGCTTCATGGGGATTTTTCCTAATGGGTAAGCTATGTAAATGTCTTCCACAGCCCCCGTAAAATCTCCCATGCTGAAATAACTACATCCCTGCTCTACAGCTATGATTGTGACCGGACATGTCCCGGCGAACGGTAGCCACCATCATAAGCTTTGGAGGACACTGTGTTCTTCTAGATACTCCCTGGGCCATCTTTTCAGATGTGCCCTTTCAGAAGTGGTCATCTTTTCAAATGTCCTTATCTTAGCAGATGGCTACAGCTTCCTAGGATATTTGCATTCAAGGTGCTAGTTCAAAAATGTGACCTTGAATTCACGGCTGCGAAGCTCAACTGAGAGAAAACATATTTAGGAGGATGGAATCCACACATTGCCCTAGAAAACTTTCTCACCCTGGCAGGTACAACTTTTGAAAAATATTGATACCTGGGCCCAATCTAGAAATTAGTCTCATATGGGTGCTCAGAGAACATAAGGAGGTCATTAGGGATGGGGTAGAATGAACAGTAAAGGGAAGAAGAGAAGAAAATAGGGCGAGAGAAACAATAGGGTGTGGAATGGGGAGAAGAGGCCCAGATTAGGGAGGGCATGGCAGGCCATGGTAAGGGCTTAGCTTTTGCCCAGAGGGAGGTGGAGTTCATGGAGGGTTTTAAGCAAAGGAGTAACATGATACGATATGTATTATAAAATGATCACTCTGGCTAAATTAATTCCTTTTGCCATTGCATCACTTAAAATCAAGCTACAAATGCAGAAAAACTGAAAACAGGGAATGATTTTCCAAGCTGCTACTCAAATGTCTAATGACAAGAAGTGGCTAGGATCCTAAATCCCAGAATCATCCACATATTATCCCCCCCAGATTCATGATAGAGATATGTAGAAGGCATATTTCAAGCAGGCTTATATTGTTTTATTCTAAGAGGGCTGAACTGGGGATGTGAGGTTTCAAGTCCTTCTTTGCTTAGGTGTGTCAAGAGGTCATTCCCAGAAACTCAAATTTAGTGGTTTGAGATAGACTGTAGACATATTGTTGTTAAAATGATTCCAATGCCCATTGTTGAAAACACATCTCCAAAGACTGGAAAAATCAACTGACATTGGCAAATGCTTTTAGCTTTCCTTACTTGGACTCTATATAGCTGTACTGTCTATACAGTAACCACAAGTTGCATGTGGAGGTTGGGCACTTAAAATGGGGCTAGTTCAAACTAAGATTGTGCTATAAGCATAAAACACTCAGTAGATTTTAAAGACTTAGCATGAAACAATAGATTTATGTATTAGTCAAGGTTCTCCAAAGAAATTGAACCAGTAGGATATAGAGAGAGACACATAAGAGGGGGTTTCTTAATGGAAATTGGCTCACGTTATTATGGAGGCCAAGAAGTCCCATCATATGCCATCTGCAAGCTGGAGAACCAGGAAAGCCACTGGTATAATTCAGTCTGAGCCCAAAGGCTTCAGAACCAGGGGGACAAATGGTGTGACTCCTGGAGTCCAAAGGCTGGGGAACTAGAAAGACCAGTGTCTCGGGGCAGAAGACGGACGTCCCAGTGCAAGAGAGGGTGAATTCCCCCTTCCTCTGCCTTTTTATTCTGTCCAGGCGCTTAATGGATTGGATGATGCCCACTCACAATTATGATCCTCTTTATTCAGTCAACTGACTCAGATGCTAATCTCCCCCAGGAATGCCCTCATAGACATACTCAGAAATCATGTTTTATCAGCCGTGTGGGCATCTCTCAGGTCAGCCACATTGACACACAAAATTAACCATCACAATGTAAAATGTCTCAATAATTTTTACATAGATTAAACGTTGAAATGAAGATATATTGGATATACTAAATTAAATACAACATATTGTTAAAATTAATTTCACTTTTTTTACTTTTTAAATGTGGCTACAAGAGAATTAAAATTACAAATGTGGCTCCCAGTACACTTTTTTTCTTTCTTTCTCTCTTTTTTTTTAAAGACCTCTGTCTCCCAGGCTAGAGTTCTGTGGCACAATCATGGCTCACTGGAGCCTCGAACTCCTGGGCTCAAGCAATCCTACCTTCCTAGCCTCCTAAGTAGCAGGGATTACAGGCATGCACCACCAGGCCTGGCTTTCACATTATATTTCTATTGGACAGTACTGATGTAGAGCTTTTCAAAGACTCCTCTTACATAGGAATCATAGCCGTCTATGATAACCTTCAAAATACACCTGCGATGCTACCATTCTCCACAGTAACTTTTTTAAAGAAAAATGCTAAATTGCTTTTTTAGATCTTTCTTGTAGGCAAGATATAAATGGAAGGCTTTGAAAGGCAATACGACATAGTAGTTAATAGTCAGAACTTGGTAAATGTGTGACTGCAGGCAGGTTGTTTACCTTTACTCTGAGTCTCCATTCGCTCGCCTGTAGAATTTGAATAATATGTACCCCATGGTGTTGTAAGACTAAATAACATAGTCCCTGATGCTCCATTAATGGTAGACACTTTATAATTGGTGCTGAAATTTCAAGACAGTGTGGAGGCACCTTGGATTCGGGTGATGAGATTCAGCGTAAGAAGCAATGCCTCAAGTGCTTGCACCAACAGAGATGCAGAAATTCATCATCTCCCTAATGAATCCTGAGTTCTCTTTATACTTCTGTCATTTGATTATAAATAAACTCTTAGGAAGTCAGATTTATATTCAAATAGCAGAATAAAAATAATTACAGAAGCAAAATGTCATGTGGAAAAGGTGGTCAGAATTATGGTTGCCACGTGCCTTCGCTAAATATCATGACTAAAAGGGAAAGACGTGCAGATCTTTGCCTAGAAGGCAAGAGAAAGAAGAGGTGAATAAAAAGACTGGAAGCTCTTGCTACTCTAATCAAACTGTTTTATTTGTGAGAGTTTGCTTTAGCTTGCTCTGTATGTTTCACCTTAAGTCTTTTCACCTGTGACCTCATCACCATTATCTAATATTGCTCAGCTCGTTAGCCTTGAAATTTATAATTTAGTTTTTACACCATTTTATCCTATTTCTTCCCATTGCCAAGCACAAACATTTGCTTTGTAAAAAAACGTGACTGAATTTATTAAACCAGTTTGTCTTCAAAAGTTTCCCTTTTTTATAGACATGGGAAGACTCACATGGTTGGTTTCCCAAATTCTCAGGAGACAAACCAGTGAAGCTGAAGCCAGTTTTGTATGCAACTAAACTTCGTGCCCCATCCTTTGGGTCTCCAATTAGAATAAAATCAGGGATGGGCAGGCAGCATGCATTTTAAATCACCATCTGTGGTCACCATTATTTCCAAATTCAAAGGCACCATTAGAACAGGCAAATATTTGCAGGCATTTCGTTACACCTTGAACTATTAAAAAAATAATAATAATAAGACATTAGAAAGAAGTGATTATTTTAAAACTTTCACACACTACGGAACAAAAGAAATGGCAATAGGCAGGGAAACATTATAGTAAACAAATCGACACACCGTTGTTGTTAGTGAAGGACGTTATTACAAGCAGACGAGGCAAATGAAGAAGTTGGGAAGAGGGTCAATCTCACTTTCTGAACCAGGAGCCCTCGGGAAACCTGTGCTTTCAGACAGTTTCTTTGTAGGATTGGCCTGGGTGCTGAAAATAGCATAGAGTCCTTTACAGAATCCTTTATTTCAAGGAGTTGCAGTATTTCACATGTGGCACGGCCCCTCCCTTCACTGGCCTCTCTCCTGCCACTGGAAGGTGCTTTTGCAGTTCCCCTTGTGACAAAGAACAGGTCAGAGAGCAAATCTCTGAGCAAACCAGGCTTGGCACACACATCGCTAAGCAACAGATGCTTTCTGGAAAACCATTTGGGGGTGTTTTGGAAAGTACGTGTGTGTACATACATACATATACGTAATTTCTGGGGAAAAAATACATACATACATGTGTACATTCCTACTTTCTGAAAATCACACACACACACATTTTCCAGAAACTCATTTGAGGTTGATTTTATGTGTATGGAGACAGAGAAAGTCATCCATCCATATAGAAAGCCTTTTGCAAGCATTTTTAATTTATTTCATAGAATTCTGAATTTATTTCACACAACAATGAATAAATCCATTCTTTTGCCACAGACGTGGTGCAAAAAGAGGGGTGTGCATGAAGCATCTACAAAGGGGAAAAAGCTGCTGACACAGGGAAAAAATATTAAAGTAAAATTTTAGTTGTCAGTTTTGTAATTGAAGCTGTCTCCTCCCTTGAAAATATTGTTTCCATTGAAGTAGAAGGCAAAGGGGGATCTGGCAAGTGTCCCACAATGTTCATTTCCCCAGATAAATGACACACGTCGTGTGTGCATGAAGACGACCAGAGGCCGTCGCTGTGCTGGGGTGCATTCAAAGCTCTGTGTAGTCATACAACAAAGGCGTAGCCTAAATCCATTCTTTTTCTTCTTTTTCCTTTCTCTTCTCATTTTTTTTATTTTTTCCTCCATCTTCCACCAAAAGGCAGATAAAGTATAACAACTTTGATGACAACCTCATTTCCAGGATCTCTGGATAAATCACAATCCTTCAGTTATATTTTCCAAAACCTGCAGTTAGCCAGTTACTTCTTGGTTTCCTTGAGGTGAATCTTTGCTTTTTAACTATATTTTATCTTCTTCGAATAAACTCTTACTGAAAAATTATAGCTAATGGTAGAAATACATCACTAAGATGTCTTGGATTTTCTTTTGGGGAGGAGAGGTGGGGAAATAAAATGGAAAAAAAAATGTATATGGCCAAATTGGTCTGTGATACCATTAATTCATGTTCATTAATTCAAGCAGTGTACATTGCATACCTAATATATGCTAGGCGTTGGATTGTACTCCAGAAATAAAAAGTCAAATAAAACAGTGTTTCCCCTAAGGAAACTGGTCTCCAGTATCTGCATATGTAAACTACCAATTCCAGTTTAGTGTGACAAACTCTTTGGAAGTACTAAATTTTCAAAGTATTTCATCGAGAAATGAATGTGGGTCAGGCAAGGTGGCTCACATCTGTAATCCCAGCACTTAGGGAGGCCAAGGTGGGTGGATCACCTGAGGTCAGGAGTTCGAGACCAGCCTGGCCAACAAGGTAAAACTCCATCTCTACTAAATATACAAAAATTAGCTGGAGGTGTTGGCCTGAGCCTGTAATCCCAGCTACTCAGGAGACTGAGGCACAAGAATTGCTTGAACCCGAGAGGCAGAAGTTGCAATGAGCCAAGGTTGTGCACTCTCGCCTGGATGGCCCAGCAAGAGTCCATCTCAAAAAAAAGAAAAAAAGAAAAGAAAAAGGAAAAAAGAATGTCTAAGTCTGGTTTTCATAGAAATAAGTGCAAATCAAGCCAGAGGGGTCATTACCAAACTAGAAAGAAGCCCAGGACCAGAATATGCAGGATTAGTGGAGGAGCCCAGTGCTCTTTGGCCTGACCACTTCTTGGACTCGGTATAGCATCATAGACAGCATTCAGTAAATATCTTTTTTCAAGAGGCGTAGTAAAGAGCTACCTACTAAGAGTCCGCAAACCCTGTGAGACCTCAGATAACTTTAGTAGGAAATAACGAAGTTCTTGAGTAGCTTGAAGTAGAATCCCATTAGCTTCTAATGCTTCCTATATTTGCGCTCCATTCAATGAAGCAACTCTAGAGAATTTCTCTGAATCCTGTCACCATTAACACTGCCCACAAAAGTGCATTACCCATTTGATGAGTGAGACTCAGCTGTGATAGTCTACCTGTTTCAAAGCTACCTATACAATGTGGCACATTCTCTAAAGAAGGCAGAAGGCTTGAAGACGGTTTGTGTTGATTGAAGAACATTTCAGTGATGAGTTAGAATATTTAGACAAATTTCAAGGCTTAATTAATATATGAAATAAAGTAGTTCCAGAGATAAAGAGGAAAACCAAAGTTATAATCTATAGTTCCACTTACCTTCCTTGGTCAAGGCAAATATTACAAAAGATATGTCCTGCTTTTATAATAATCAGCTAATGGGAATGACTTTGAATTTCAGAACATATATGGGAATGTCTCAAATCTTTCCATCAACTTCGACTTTGAAGTGTGACTTTTTAAAATTCAAATATAAATCATTCTATTATTAACAAAAGTTTATCAAAAGTAAAAAGGCATTTGTAGATTTTTGGTTTTTCTTTTCTATTAAGATCTTTGCTGGTAGAGAAAAATAAAATTTTATTACTTTCAAGATTCCATTGTGTTTTTATGTTTGTGAGTAATAATCAGTGGTTCCCTGGTATCTCATTTCATTTTTAATTCCCAAAGCAGGCGCTAATAAGCAAATCACTTTGTGGGTTTCTGTGAAAACAGCTAGAGCCCTCCTCGTCCCCTAGACAGAGGGAGGAGTGTGGCCTCTGAAGTTCAGCAGATCTGCATTTGACTCTTGACTGTCTGATTAGCTGGGTGACCTTGAGCAAATTACTCCTGTAAGCCTCAGTTACCTCATCTGTAAAATAGGGATGATGACATCTGCTCAAAACGTTGCTGTTGAGTAATTAGGTTAAATGAGATAAAAAGTGCCCATTGGCTCCTATTGGAACTCAGTAGGAGCTCATGTCTTCATGGTGTGTAAATGTGTACCTGGCTCCCATCCAAAAGAGTCGTCGTTGGATCAACCAACTCATGAGTGCCTCTTTACACTAGCCTGAGACTAAAACCACAATTTAAAGTGGGGTTTGTCCTCAAGAACCACTAGGGTCAAGAATTCTATGTGACTCAGGCAGATCAGCTGAGCACGGGAGAATATACGGAATGTGCACTCTAAGTACAGAGCTCAGAAGAAGCAACTTGCAGCCTATCAACAGAAAGGGTAGAAACACCCTGGTGTGTGTGCGACAGGCACAAATCATGTAATTCAGCAAGTCTACAAATATGTAGTTAAAGAAACAATATAATTTCTAAAAGCAGTAGCCTCGCAGCAAACTGTGAAGTTAGCAGCACAGAGGCAAACTGAGGCAGTCACTGGATTGGAGACAAGCTGATTTGTGAAAGCTGCTTGAGTAATTGACCAACCTCTGCACAAATATGTTCCAGCTTACAAAGCCAGTATAAAGGAGAAAAAAAGCAGTCGAAATTAAGAGCATTCGTTAAGCTGTAAGTCCTTTCATTCTTTTGGATATATTATTCTGAATGCATCTTATAACATTTTCATTAATAAACTGCCATTTTAATTAATGATGAGGTTTCAGTCAACTGAATGGCATTTCTCTCAAGAAGCCCACTTCATACACACACAAAAGAACTCTGAAATTTTTCACTAAAGGAAAGGCCAATGTGATCCATCTAGTTGAAGAATATACTATTGCAATTAAAAAATAATTTAATTCCATTCGGCTCAACTCAACGAACATTTATTGAATATCTGCTGGAGGCCAGGGGCTAGCTGAGATTGGACACAGTTCTTCCCTTCAGAAACTCACAGTCTAGAGAGAAGCCAGGTGCATGAATAAGGTATTCACCTTTAACCTCGTTATCCCTGTTCTGTTCCTTCCCTTCTCTTCCTGGTAAGGCACGCTTATCTGCAAAAGACTTTCTACATGGAAAAAAAAAAAAATATATATATATATATATATAGGCATATGCACACACACATATAAATATACATATATACCCTCCAAGTAGTTTCCCAGAATTTTTTGTGTGTATACAAATATTCATGTTCATATTTTTTTTTCTAGAAATGGGACAATAGCGTTGTATTAATGTTGGTTTCCTAACTCCAACTTGCTCTCAAATGGTTCAGGAATTAGATATAATATATATTATAATATATTTAATATACTACATATATAACATTTAAAATTATTTTAATTATATATAATATAATTAATGTTCAATATAAATATATTTAAATTTTTAATTTTAATATTTATGTTATATTTAAATTTTGACTATTCATATTATATCTAAATATAACATATTTAATACGAGAGAGAAAACAAATATAGTGCAATGTTAAAAGTTAGGGAATCCAGATAGGGATGATATAGGAGTTATTCATACTATTTTTACAACTTTTCAAAATTATTTCAAGGTATATTGTGCTTGTAAAAAATTTTAAATAAGGGATTCAAGGCCTTCCTGGCCTCGATCCTGCCTTTCTTCAGCAGCACCTCCAGCCGTTCCATCACCCCACATTTAATATCAAGTTATGTCCAACATCCTCCCGCTGTCGTTCCTGATGCTGACTGCACGTTACAGTAATCTGTGAAAATGTTGAAATATGCCAATAGGCAGGCCTCTCCCCAAACAATCAGATCAGGACTCCTGGGAGTTTGCTCCAGCCATGGTTTTTTCCAAAAGCATAACCTAGGTTGGGAAGCTTGGAGTCCCGCTTCCCGAACACCACGCGGGTGCATTCCTCATGCCTTGGTGCCTGCTGTTTCCAGTACTTGGAGGGCCCTTGTCCACCTCTTCAGTCCTGTAGGTTCCTAGTACTTTGTCAGGACCCAACTCAGATGTCACCTTCCTTAGTGAAATCATCCAGGCATCCCACACCCCACCCACAGGCAGATCCCATCCTTCCTGCCTCCTGCTATTTATTTCTACACACTCTCCTCCTTCTTGAGGTCTCCCACACTGTTGTAATGCCGTGTTTGCTCTGTCTCCCAGCCTACTGCAAACTCCTTCAGGGAAAAGTTCACATCATGTTTGCTTTTGTCATCAGCATGAGCCTCACATATAGTAGGATTATAAGAAATGTTTACTAAATTAAATGCAAACAAGGTTATACTTGTTGGAATAAAGTTATAACAAGGAGCTATGGGACACTCGAGGATGAGCTCTTACAGTGCAGGCGGCACTTGGGAAAGGAGATGGAGCTCACGCAGAATCGAAGAATGAATAAGTAGCTAAGTAGTTGGGCAGGAGAGGGAAGTGGGAACAGCCGGCCCCTTAGGCTGGTTGGAGTCTCGTGGAGTACATGAAGGAGGATGGCAGCTGAGGCCAAGAAGGGAGCCAGTCCAGACGATGAAGGGGACCAAGGGCTTTAGTCATCCTGGAAGCAGAGTGAGCACCTTGTACAGCGCTGGCACACAGATGCCCCTCAGTGAAGCATTTCAGAGAAATAATGAGTGAGTTACTTTTTTGCTCTTTTACTTTACATTTGGCAGGGGAGTCATGGGACCGGATTGAAACTAACCTTCTTCCCAGAAGAATGCATCTGCACATACTTTCCCCAAAAATGTCAGAAGATTTACAGGTTTTCTAAAATGTATTCAGTGACCCTTCCCTCAAAATGATATGCCACATTTTAAGAAGAGGGATATATTTTCGGTTTAAGAAGGACAGGGTTACACTAGGATGTAAGGCGGGTCACTGAAAGTCTGTGAAGGACAGATTATAGGAGGTAAGATGCCCATTGGAGGACACCCTTTAAGAAGTCATCACAGGTGCCAAAGTGAAACCCAAGTGCCTGAACCAGAGGCACGGCAGAGCTGTGCCCAGGAGAGAACAGATGCAAAAGGTTACGAGGCAATGCAAACAGGGAGCTTAGGTGTCTCCAGGCTTTCTGCCTTTGAGTGACCACGCAGATGCAGTGTCATTGGTCAAACTAGAAAATTCAGGGAGAGGACCAGACTTGTAGGAAATGATGAATTCCATTGTGTGAAGCTTGAGTTTGAGTTTCCCATGAAAGAACAAGGTGGAGTCTCCCTACAGAAAGTTGCAGATTGGGAGTGATGCAGATGGAGCTCTCCTAATGAGTGAGTGTAGAGTGAAATGGAAGAGGAGCAGGGGAGGGAAAACCTCAGTGCCCCAACATTTTCAGGATGCACCAAGGAAAAAGAGCCAATGACTTACAGAAAAGCTGAAAGAGGGGAAAGGAAAACCAAAGAGAGATTCCAAAGGCTCCAAGAGTTGAGTAAATCAAACAAGGGCAGAAATGGTCCTTTCACTTTGGTAACTAGAAAGTTGATGAACACTCAGTGACAGAAACTTCACTTCAGTGAATGGAGTTCAGGCCAAAATTAATGATTAGGAAGTGAAAGTGAGGAGACGAGAAGTTTTTCTAGAATTTCCCCAGTTAGATTGGGAAAATCTAACTGGACCTCTGAACAGCATTCTAACCTATTGGTCAGGCCCTCTTTCTTGATAAACCCTTTTTCCTTGGCCTCATTCAGACCTCATGTTCAAGGGGTCCCTGAGGTTCCCTAATTCCTTCCTCTCTGTTCTTCCTTTGCAAGCTCATTCCCCTGTCTCACTTTGAAAAGGTGACTTCTCAGGGCTCGACGCTAGGTCCTCCTGTCTTCTCTCTTCATACACTTCTCCCAGGGAATTCTATCCATGCTTGCATTTTAAATACCATCATAAAAATGATTTTAAAATGAATATTTCAGCCCAAACCTTTTTGACTCTTTGACTTCGCTTCCCTGATGCAAAGCACCTCAAATTTGACCTGTTCAAAGCTGAACTTTTTTGTTGTTGTTGCTGAAACAGCGTCTCACTCTGTTGCCCCGGCAAGAGTGCAATGGGGTGCCATGATGGTTCACTGCAGCCCCAATATCCTGCACTCGAATGATCCTCCTGCCTCATTAGCTGGGACTACAGGCTTGTGCCACCACACCGGCTATTTTTTTCTTTTCTTTTCTTTTTTTTTTTTTCTTTTTGTCGCAACGGGGTCCCGCTATGTTGTCCAGGCCAGTCTGAAACACGTGGATTCAAGTGATCCTCCTGCCTTGGCCTTCCAAAGTGCTGGGATTACAGGTGTGAGCCATGGCACCCAGCCAAAGCTGAACTCTTGATACCTGCCATATCCCCAACCCCACCAAGATTGCCTGCCTCTGTGTTCCCATAATCAGAAATTGTCACCACCATCTATCCAAAAATCCATCAGTCTGTCTTAACACTCTTTCCTTCACCTCTTTAATTCCTAAACATCATCAGATTCTGTCCACTCTGCTACTCCAAACCATCATTATATTTATTCTGTCCCATTGCATAGCCTATTCAGTGGTCTCCCTATATCTCCTCTTTTCTCCCTCCAATGCATTCAGCAAAATGCAGCCAGAATGAGCTTTCAAAACTGAAATCAGGTTATGTCACCTTTGCTTAACACCTTTCAGGAGCTACCCATTGCTTTCTGTATAAAAACCAAAGTCCTCAGAATACCACGACCTTTCTCTGTAGCCCCACGGTCTCCCCTGAGGGTTTGTCATCTTGGCCTCCACTACATTCGTCCTCAACATTCTCTTCTTCCTCAGGGCCTTTCTTTGCACATGCTCTTTTCTCTTCCTAGAATACCTTCCCTATCCCCAGTACCAGCAAAATCTCACTGGCCTTCAATTATTAACTTAAATGTAATTTATGACCTGCTAAATCTCCATCAGCTCATGGTTCACAGATGGCACTTATTACATATTTGAAAGAATGGATGAAAAAGACTGAGCACTAGCCAGAAGAAAATAGAGGTTCAGGGGAGGGGGACCTTTAAGATGAGAATGATTTAAAGCCAACAGCAATGAAATGATTTGCCTGACCAAGGTCAAACAGCGAGTTGGTGGCAAAGCCAGGGCTACAGTCCACAACTTTTGATTCCTGGCCTCCCCATGCCCCACACTAATCCCTTATTATATGTCTTAGATGAAGTTTGCTGTAGTGAAGCCCTCATCTCATTTGCTCTCCCCAAAGTATTCTCACATGTTGACCACCACACATACCAGGAATATGTATTAACACAGTTTCAGGAGCATGACCCAGGACATTCTGTAATAGATGAAAACTATCTTCCTGTTGAAGATCCTAGTAGAGTTGTTCAGTGGTGCTGCTCTGAAACTCCCATCCAAGAAGGCCACCTGGCTCCCACACAGTCAAGCCATAGCTGACTGATGTGTTTACGGAAATATACTTCACACTTGTGTCTTGTGGGTCGCACATGCCACTCAGGATAAACTTAGAGATTTTTCTTTGGCATTTTTTTCCTCCATTGTACAGATTCAGACATTTAAAGCTTATTACATAGAAACTGACCTAGAAGTGACCGGGCCTTTGGAGAGAATGGCAGGAAATTGGTTACAATAGATATGGACCCACCTGGGGAAACAGAACTAGTAGAGGTGAATGTGAACCCGTCCCAGGTCCGATGTTGTTAGTCCAAAAAGATTAGAGTAAGTTGAAGAAAACATCAAACAAACAGAATAAAAAATTCAGCAAGGAAATTCAGAGTGGTACACTTGGGGAGAAAAAGCAGATTTTGCCAATGTAAGACCAGGAGAAAAACTGGTTGTGCTTCAGCACAGCAGTATCTTGGGAGAATAACAAAACAAGTTTAAGCAGAGTTGTGCCGTGCAGATTGCCTGAAAGGAACCAGGCCTGCCTGATGCAGAATCATGATGCATGCAGAGGATGATGTCCAAGGTCCCCGGGAGCAGAACTCCATAAAATTCACTTAACTCTTTTACTGGGTGACTAATTAAAAAGCAGTTAATGAGAGTGATAATTCTGGGCAATGGAATTCAGCCATGAAAGTGGTTAATGACCTGAGGCTGCAGCTCAGGTCTGTGCCTCCTCTAGCATGATTCTGGCTCCCAGAAGTGCCTCCTAGACTTTAGCAGAAGCTGCACAGAGTTTCAAGAATCCGGGATATCTGGGAAGAGGTAGAAGAGGGCATTGGGCAACAGAAAGGAGTAAGCAAATATTAAAGGGTTTATTGACAGCAGAAAGTAAAAAGAAGGAAGCTCACCACAATGGAAGCTCAATTAATGTGGTTTGCTTGAGCTACTGCCTTGCTGACTGAAGGAGTGGATAGAGCATGTGGCAGTTTGCACAGTCTGGGAGACCTCGCTTCTCAGCTCCTTATTTAGTGATGTCATCTTGATAGCTTGAAGTCAGACAGGGTGGCAGTATTGACATCATGGGAAATAGGCAAAAACTATAAATCAGAATTTTTCCCTCCCCCCCAAGCCAGTTGTTTAACATCTACCAACTTACCACTGGGTCACTTCATTGAAATCCCTGTGGGAGCAGAGTTCCCTGGGGTTCTTGCCTTAAGAATAAACCTGAACGTGTTTTGGTTTTGCTTTTCTATTTAATTACTAATACACAGTGGCACTCTTCAATTATCTTTTATTACACAACCAGAGTGGCTCAGCATTTGTGAAGTCTCCTGGCAAACTCACCATCATTTCAAACATTGTTTCTGTGGGGAAGTTTTCCAAGTTGCAAGTTACTGAGCTTAAAATAAATGTTTGGGAAACAGCCCATTTGGAAGTTAGGAGCTTTCAATTCTGAGTCCTGATAGGGAAGTTGGAAAACAGAAAGAATCATGCCAATTTTAAAATATAGGTTGCAAAATATAGGTTGCAAAATCCTAAGTGAAAAGGCAAAAGGAATAGAATTATTTAACTTGGAGAACAGAAAGATGAAGAGCAATTGAATAACGGGGGTGAGTGCCAGCTGTTTGCTTTTGGCTTCTGTTTCTCGTGGGGTTTTTTTCTTCTCCCACTGTAAGCCCCAGGGATTTGGTTAAACAAGGAGATAAATATCTTTGTGGTATTATTCTCGAATGAATAATTGGTAGATTTTATTTCAAACATCTGCAAACTTCTTTTCCTCGATCAGGGATAATTTACATATAACCTGTGTTGAGGACCAAGAAATAGTTAAGACAAGGTTACTTGTCTACTTGAAGGTTAATCGTCAATTTTATGATCCTGAGTCTACAGATGGCATAATGTATTTCAAAACTTTGAGAAACATGATATAATTAAGCAAATCTTTTTTATATCATAGAATATCTAAATACAGAATTTATTATTTTTCTATCAAAAATGAACATTATAAAACTTAGACTATTAGCATTATCTATAGTAGTATTATATTATCTACATCTGTTAGTATTATCTATTACTAGCATCTATATTACAAGTACAAAACCTTAAATCAGGCATTCTAAATCAATACTTTTTGATAATTTTATGAGGAAAATGATGCTATTTTGGGCTTGTTAAATGAGAGTTATTTTCAGTTATTCATTCAGAAGAGATAAGAGAATTGCTTTCTAAAAGATATTACAGTACCCTGATTTGGCATTTTCTTAAAGAGATGTGAAACAATGAAACGGCAGCTGTAAATCTGCCACTTGGAGCCTTACAGGACTCACATCACTCCCAGGCCTTGGTTTAACAGTTGGTTTATGATGTGGTTTCAGAATAACACTTTTAAACATGGTATATCCCTTCCTACAAAACTGACATAAATCCATAAAGCTTTTAATGATGTCTCTAAAATACAGCCAAAGTATTCTCTGAGGCATATTTTTGGGTTGTTTATCTAAAATCTCTAGATTTCTGAATCTCCCTCCATGATCTGCCTTGGAATGGCTGTCTCCAGGGCAGCTGATACACTCATCATGTCTCACCCAGGCGGGGACCACTCAGCTTCGTGCCCCATCAGGTACATTATCCCGCCTCAGCTTCCACCCCAAGCATCTCACACCCTTGTGTGCATAAGTATCACCTGGGAACCTGCAAAAAGTGCTTCTTCTCCAGAACCTCTGAGCTAAATTCTGGGACTAGGCCTGGGGACCAGCATTTTAATAGGCTCCCAGGAAAGTGGTCCCAGAAATGATGTGACAGTCTCAGCTCTCCATGCTCTCTGACTCCAGTTCTGGCTCCGGGATGGAGTAACTGGAGAGAGGCTGGCATGTGGAAGCTGAGGTTCTTGCCGGTGGCACACTGCACCTGTCACTCAGGTGCTGGGGTCTCTGCTGCCTGGACCCTTCCCTCCCTAGGCCAAGTTCTGTGCTCCTCAGTCTTGTGTTTCAAGTGCCTCGTATGCGCGTCTCCTCCCGCCCATCATCCTGCCTGCCTCGTTCTGATTTGTTTGAATCTCCCAGCCTCCATCTCTAGCCTGCCTCCCACCCTCCCTCCAAGTCCCAGGTCCACCTCTTCTCACCCGCGCCAGTCTGTTCTCAGGTAATGACCCCCACATTCTCTGGCAGAAGCTCTCTCTGTGGCAAACTGAATTGCACAGTGTGTTTGCTCCAGGCGGCCCACCCCACCCGCCCTTCCTGATTTCTCCTCCCTCCCCTGTCCTCTGTTAGACACGTTTACAGAAGCTGGTCCTAAGAGTGTCCATCTGTCCCACCAGACTCTGAACTACTGAGGGCAGGGGTCACCTGTGCCTTCCTCGCTCGATCCCCAACACCCAGCTGAAATGTGGTGGGAGCCTCGGGGCTCTCAAATGAATGACTGATTCCATAAAAGAAGCACGTGAATTTTGTCCAGGCGGCATGATGCCTCGGACCTCAGACCCTCTCACTGCCAACACACTGTGCCTTCAGCTAGAAAGCTGCTCTTCATCCCCGCCACCTGTACTTGGCTACCCACCTCCGGCTCCCTGGGTCCCAGCTTAGATGTCTTTTCCCACAGCAAGTCTTCCACCACCCCTGTGTTCCAGGGGGCCCTGTGTCTACCTGATCCTGCACTTACCGCTCTGCATTCTAATAATCTATTTATCCGAATCGTCCTCCAGGTCTGGAGCTCCTTCAGAGCAAGAGTTGTCAGCACCCAGCATCGTGCCCAGGGTGCAGTTGGTGCTCAATAGATGTTTGCTGAAAGCTAACTCAGGACATTTAGGTAGTGAGATGGGGTTCTCATCACACAGCTGCTAAATAAACCGCCATAACATTCACTGTATTGTACTCACAGTGTTGATGCGTCTCCTCCCACAACCACTGCTAGATGGAAATCTCCTCACGGGAAGTGACTGTATTTTGTTCGTCTTCACACTTCCGTAAGTCAGGCAGCAATGAGCATGGATTAAGTAGCTGTTCAGCCCTATGTGTTCCAAGAAGGATGCTTTTGGCATGTGGAGCAGGAGAATTCTAATTTTTTTTTTCTTTTCTTTTTTGGAGACGGAGTCTCTCTCTGTTGCCAGGCTGGAATGCAGTGGCGTGATCTCGGCTCACTACAACCTCCACCTCCCAGGTTCAAGCAATTCTCCTGCCTCAGCCTCCCAAGTAGCTAGGACTACAGGCACCTACCACTATGCTTGGCTAATTTTTGTATTTTTAGTAGAGATGGGGTTTCACTATGTTGGCCAGAATGGTCTCGATCTCCTGGTCTCGTGATCCGCCAGCCTCGAGCTCCCAAAGTGCTGGGATTACAGGTGTGAGCCACCATGCCCGGCCCAAGAAAATTCTTAATTGCATAAGACAGCCCCACACATTGCAGGACACGCTGCTGTCCTTGCCTGTGCCCACTAAATTTCATTGGTATCCCAATCATTTTGACAACTACCCCACCTACAAAAGTTTTGGGGGTAAGAGGACCAGGAGGAAAATTGCACAGCATATAGTTGAAAAGCTACAGTTAAGTCTTTTCCTTACAACTTGGTCAGAAGCAAAGGACTCTGTAACAGTGCCATGGTGGATTGTATGTGTCAACGTAATTAAGAGAGAGAGGATCTCTGAAATATAAGATATTTATTTGGAAATAAAGCATTGCAATGGGAATATGCATGCCATAGTTAACTATGTGCATATTCAGGTAGGTGAAGACACAGGTTTTTAAAGGAAAAAAGGAGGAGGATTACATAATTGTTTTAAAATAATTATCCTTCGCTACAAAGCTCAATGACAAGGGTGACACTAGTCCAAGATTGGACAGGCAAATTCTGGGCAGATGTTCCTGTAGAAGTGTTTTGTGTTTTTTGTGTTTTGTTTTGTAAAGTTGCAATAGTGTTTGTGCAATGTTGTGCTTTTTGCAGAGTCTTTGTGATAGTTCTTGTGATCAGGCATTTATTCATGGCCTTTCCCCAGCTCCATTTCTCAGGGCCTTTTTTTTTTTTTTTTTTTTTTTAATTAATGACTTCATTTTGATTCTGACAACTTTCACACATGTGTGTGGTGATGTGAGGTGGAGGACAGGAGGTGTCACCCTCAATATACAGTGGTAACCTGTCTTTGTAATAATGGTTCACTAATCTTTCCTGAGCACTTATATATTCCAGGCACTAAGCTATGTGTTATACAGTTTATTTAATCCTCACAACCACCTATGAGGTCCCATTTTTTAGAGATGAAACTGAGGCTGAGAGAGTTTCAAGACATTGACCCAAGTTAACACAGCTGCTACAGACAAGGGCAAGATATACCCCCAGGCGTCGGACTTCACTGCTCTGTGCCGACCTCTTTAACAAGAACAAACATCAAAATTCTCAGATGGAAGACTCCTATTAAAAACTGTCCTCTCCCATTAATTTTAACATAGAGCAATTTTGCAAAATATATTCTGCATAGTGTTAATTTAGTGGGATGTCAAGTGTTGTGAGATTAACGGTTGCATGGGCGATGGAGTGTAAGAAATGCTTTCAGCAAGGCCCTCGTAGAAGGCCGTGAAACAGAAACCATGAAGACCACAGGAGCCCTAAGGTGGCACAACCCTTCACAGTAAGTCAGGGGTGATTTAGAACATTGCTGAGCAAACAGCAGGGAGACCGGCAACAGGAGCTTGCTGGCCGTGAAGTGCCTAATATCCAGTAAGCGCTGCTCAGGCTCTAGGAAAAGGCTGATGCAGGAAGGGTTTCTTTCTTCTAATTTCTCAATAATAATAACAATAGATACTATTTATTGAGTACTGATCACTCTCCACTTTATAGATGAAATACTGAGGCCTAGAAAAATTTGTTAAGTAACTTCTCCTGAAGTCATACAGCTATTTAGTGGTAGAGCCAAGTTTGAACCCAGTTCTCTCTAACTTCAAGACATGTGATTGTAAACCCTATACACAAAGCCTCTAGGGACCTAGGGTTTATCAAAGGCTTTCCTGTGTGAATATCCAAGCAAATTCTGTCTCAAAGAGGATTCCCCTATGGGTTCCTTGTACAAGGGATTTATTTTTGGCATATCTCTTCAACCTGACAATTAGTGCCGTGGTCTGAGTACATGAACTTTTTTTCAGGGTATGTAAATTTTTTGTCTTAGTACGTGTAATTTTTTTCTGGTATAATGTAAGTTTCCTAAATTTTACTTTCTTTTTAATTGTATAGATTTCCATATGATATGGTTTGGCTCTGTCCCCACCCAAATTTCAAATTGTAGTTACCATAATCCCCACATGTTGTGGGAGGAACCTGGTGGGAGGTAATTTAATCACAAGAGGAGGTCTTTCCTGTGCTGTTCTTATGATGATGAATAAGTCTCACAAGATCTGATGGTTTTATAAATGGGAGTTCCCCTGCACATGTGCTCTCTCTCTTGTCTGCCACCATGTAAGACATGACTTTGCTCCTCCTTTGCTTTCCACCATGATTGTGAGGCCTCCCCAGCCACATGGAGCTGTGAGTCCATTAAACCTGTTTTTCTTTATAAATCAGCCAGTCTGTGGTATGTCTTTATTAGCAGCATGGGAACAGAATAATACATCATACTTTGTTACATGCTTTTTTTTTTTTTTTTTTTTTTTTTTTTTAATAAGAGTATTTGTGTTGATGCAATAACACCTTTGTCCATAGAACTCAGTCAGATGCCCTTCCTGGAGCCAGTGCCTGCACTCCATGAGCTGCTGGAGAGGTCATCGTAGGGTGTCCGCATCAGACCTCTCCTCATTTTTCAATTCTCTCTCTCCTTTATAATAGATGTTGGTGCATTTTTTGAAGAAGGGATGTGGCTACGATATAACTTCCAGGCACCAGCAATCAACGCCAGAGACTCCGGCAGCAGAGTAGAGAACTCTCCCGACCAGCAGAACTCCCACCCAGACCTGGCCCAGGAGGAGATCCGTTTCAGCTTCAGCACCACCAAAGCGCCCTGCATTCTCCTCTACATCAGCTCCTTCACCACAGACTTCTTGGCAGTCCTCGTCAAACCCACCGGTAAGGTCGAGGATACCCAGCCTCTGCCATTTAACATTTCGGCAGACAGAATGTTCTAGCAAGAGTCTATAGATTGTTCTTGGTTTGTTCTTTATTCCCCATGGGCCTTGCTGAGCAAGTCACATAACTTCTTTGAACCCCATTTCTCTCCATGAATATCAGGAAAACAGCTTGCCAGCTGGGTGAGTTGGAGCAAGGTGTTAGAGTAATAACGTTGATGAGGCATGTTGGATTCTTTACAAGAACGCTTTTTCATGAATCGGAGATAGGTTTGTGTGTGTGATGATTATTTTTTCTTCCTACTAAATAAACACATTCGGCTGGACACTGTGGCTCATGCCTGTAATCCCAGCACTTCGGGAGGCCAAGGTGGGTGGATCACTTGAGCTCAGGAATTTGCTACCAGCTGGCCAATATGGCAAAACCCCATCTCTACAAAAAATACAAAAATTAGCTGGGTGTGATGGTGCATGCCTGTAGTCCCAGCTACTCAGGAGGCCGAGGTGGGAGGATCACTTGAGCCCAGGGTGTCGAGGCTGTAGTGAGCCATGATGGTGCCACTGCGCTCCAGGCTAGGCAACAGAGTGAGACCCTGTCTCAAAAGAAAAAAAAAGACTAATAAGAAAGACTAATAAAAAATAAATACATTCACTAAATGTGCTAAACAGAGATGGGCTTTGAATGAGTAAAATTAATTTTACATGAATTAATTTTATCCTGATTTATGATAGTATGCCAGTAGGTTGTTACAGAATGTTTGAACTTTCAATCGGAATAGAAAATCAGAAATGTTTTCATTCCCAGTCCTCTCAGAACTTCAAATTCACAAAATATATCCCTGTCGTAAAGGTTCCTTAAAGCAGGAGGGCTTTTTTAATTTTAATTTTTTTTTTGAAACAGGGTCTTGCTTTGTTGTCCAGGCTCGAGTGCAGTAGCAGGATCACAGCTCACTGCAACCCTAACCTCTCAGGCTCAAGTGATCCTCCCACCTTAGCCTCCCAAGTAGCCAGGACCACAGGCACACACCACCACTCCCAGCTAATTTTTTAAATTATTTGTAAAGATGGGGGTCTCACTATGTTGCCAGGTCTGGTCTTGAACTCCTAGACTCAAGAGATCCTCCTGCCTTGGCCAAACTGCTGGGATGACAGGCATGAGCCACCATGCCCAGCCCAGGGGTGGATTTTTACTTGTAATATCCTGGGCCATCTTGGTCATCAAACATACATGAAGCCAGAGAGGATCTCAGTGCATCTAAAATTAGCAGCCTGAGGAGAATATGCAAATGGGCTTGTGACCCTTCAACAGTGACCTCTGAGAGACATCTAAGAAACCCTGGAGTGTACAAACCTGCTGAACTTGAGAAGTCCACTTCCTCTCTGAAAATGAATTCATACACGCTTAAAGTTCTAATATCACTTTTATTTATCTATTTATTTATTTTTTGACATGGCGTCTTGCTCTGGCGCCAGGCTGGAGTGCAGTGGCACAATCTCGGCTCACTGCAACCTCTGCCTCCTGAGTTCAAGCAGTTCTCCTGCCTCAACCTCCTGAGTAGCTGGGATTACAGGTACGCGCCACCACGCCTGGATAATTTTTTTATTTTTAGTAAAGACAGGGTTTCACCATGTTGACCAAGGCTCTCTTGACCTCGTGATCTGCCCGCCTTGGCCTCCCAAAGTGCTGGAATTACAGGCGTGAGCCACCACGCCCTGCCCTAAGATCACTTTTTTAATGAATAAAAATATTTTAAGAGCATGCAGGAACAAATCTCTCTAACTCACTTCCCATTAGAGCTGAAAATGTGGAGGCTTTCTCTCCCACTGCCCATCTTTTCCTGCACTTCAGTGATTATTCCACTGTTATGGCATCTTAAAGAGCAAGAGTTTTGAATGGGCACTGTGGCTTGTGCCTGTAATCCCAGCACTATGGAAGGCTGAGGCAGGAGGATTGCTTGTGACTGGTAGTTCAAGATCAGCCTAGGCAACATAGCAAGACACTGTTTCTACCAAAAATAATTTAAAATTTAACTGGGCATAGAGGTGCACACTTGTGGTCGCAGCTACTCAAAAGGCTGAGGAAGGAGCATTGCTTGAAGTCGGTAGTTCAAGCCTAGCCTGGGCAACATAGCCAGACTCCATCTCTACCAAAAATAATTTTAAGATTAACTGAGCATGGTGATGTACACCTGTGGTCCTAGCTGCTCAGGAGGCTGATGGGGGAGGATCACTGGAGCCCAGAAGTCGCTGGAGCCCAGAAGTGCAAGGCTGCAGTGAGCTATGATCACACCACTGTACTCCAGCCTGGATGACAGAGCAAGAACCTGTCTCTAAAATAAAATAATTTTAAAACAAGAAAAAAGGAAGATCAAGATTTTTTCCATGGGAGCCAGAACTGTTATTAGTAACGTAATTCAGCTTGAGTTTTAAAAAACAGTAAATTAAACTCCCTCTCTGGGAAATGCACTGTTGCTTAAAAAGATGGAGGAAAAAGTATGTTCCCTAGGATTTTCCCCTTCTGAAATTATTCCTAAAGAAATAAGCCAAAAGTCAAAGATTCATCCTGAAGATGTTCATCCTAATGTTAACTATGAAAATAAAAATTGAAAAGAACTTGGAAGTTCAACTTTAGTAAAATAGTAAAAGAGGGAGTCACCATTTTATGGAATATTATGTATCTATTAAAATATTTATGAACAGTGATTAATGACATGGAGACATTTTATGTGATATTATGTTAAACCAAGAAAACAAAAACAAGATCCAGCCTTGAATGTGAAATATTAGCTCCGTAAAAAATATATGGATAGAAAAAAAAGCAATAACGTGAACACAAAAGTATCTGGTTGGATTGTGGATGATTTTTTTTTCTCCTGAGCAATACTTTTGTATGAATGTCAAATGCTTTATTCAGAAAGATGAAAATAGTAAATAAAATCAGAAAGTGAGGATAAAAGAGAGACAAGTATGGAGCCCCTGCTCTTCAGGAGTTCATCAGTTTATTTCTCCTGGGTCAGGGTCGATAGATTTTTTATCCACCGATGCTCACTACCCGCATGGGCCAGCCTCCGACTGGGCAGATAAGAACCTTGGGTTTCTTCTCAGGTCCCTCCCCAGGAGGAGGGCTCTCACCTGGAGACTGTCAAGAAGTTGATGAACACATTCCCACGCACGCTGTATTGTCTGCTCCTCAAGTCATTGCCACACTAAAATTTGGCCCTCAACTGTATTCACTACCTCACATGCCCACTGCTACACACCCACTGCTGCTGTGCCCTCATGCCTGTGTGAGGTCTTTCATTGTCTGCAAGGGCTTTGATCAATGGATTCCATATTAATGGCCACCGTTCAGTGAAGCTCACTTTGTGCCCAAAGCCATCCTGAATGTTGCCATGCATTAATTCCCATGAGCTACACAACTCTATGAAGTCGATACTGTTGTTGTTGCCTTTCCACAGATGGCAACACGTGAGTACATGGAGGCTGAGTGACTGGCACATTCAGAGGATGTTGGGCCAGGCTGGGGTTTCTCAGTCTGGATGTCTGGTTCCGGGCCCTGAGCTCCCCACCGGCCCCACTCTCTAGCGCAGGCATCTCTGGAACTCTCAGTGTGCTTGGAAAGCAAAGCTGGGTGGGTTCTGTCTCACTATTGCAAGCCCATCCTGAAATTGCTGGTGAAAATGCAGCTTTTTCACCCTTCAAATACAACATGTTTTTATTAATTGAAGTTTAAAGTTAGAAAAAAAGGAAATCATTAGGAAAACACATCAGTAAGGTCTACGCCAAAATATCGGGAAAAAGCTACTAGAAAGTCTCTACTAAACACCCTGGCATCACTCACATTTCACATATTGAAAGCTCTGCTCACTGTTCTCCAGAGCCAGCTGCCCCCAGCACCACCACTGCCCTCAGACACTTGCATTCCCAGGCTCAGTGTCCCTCACCAGTACTCCATCCTTCCCTGTTCTTGTGGATCACCCAGGCAAACAAGTCCTGTGGATCGAACTCATGATGGCCTTTTCCTCCCCACCACTACTCTCTCAGGCAAATATCTTTTAATTACTAATATTGTTCACATCATGGTGTCCATAGAAAATTATTATATTTGAATGGTACCTGGGTAAATGGATGAGGTCATGTTTTGGAGGCCAACTGCCCAATGACTCCAGCTGCCATCCCCTTCTGCAGGTCTGCCACGGTCTGAGGGGAGCCTTGCTCCTGTTACCCCATCACCTATCTGCGGGACAGCAGTGGGCTTCAGCTCGTTGGCTGGGAAATTCTCTCCCAATCCATCTCTCTGCTTCCAGACTCTCCCCCTCACCCATTTTCACCACAGCCAGCGTTGCTTTCCTTTATATGGCATCTTATTTTCTGTTGCTTATAACAGAATATCTGAAACTGGGTAATTCATAAAGAAAAAGAACTTATTTCTTATAGTTACAGAGGCTAAGATGTCCGAGATCAAATGGCCAAATCTGATGAGGGCCTTATTGCTGGTGAGAACTCTCTGCAGTTCTGAGACAGCGCAGGGCATGACATGGTGAGGCTAAGCACGCCAGCTCAGGCCTCTCTTTCTCTTCTTATAGACAGTCCCACTGCCATGAAAACCTATTAATGCATTAACCCATTAACCCATTAACCCATGAATCTATGAATGGATCAATTCATTCATGAGGACAGAGCCCTCATGATCCAGTCAACTCTTAAAGGGCTCACCTCTCAATATACCCACATTAGGGATTAAGTTTCAACCTGAGTTTTGGAGGGGATATTTACACCATAGCATAGGGATATTATTTAAAAGGGATCTTGTATAATGTCCTTATTAAACACTCAGTGGTGCCCCATTCCAACAAAACCAGGAGAGATTCCCCAGTCCCACAAACTTTCAAGTTCGAGACCCACCAACCTCATGGGTGAGAGCTTGGCCTGTAGAGCTGGACCGTTAGGTTTGAGGTCGGCTTTGCCTTTTGTGAGTTGTTTTGGGCAGTCAATTGGCAGCTCCATGCCTCCATTTGGTCATCCATAAAATAGTGTCTCCCTCACAAGAGTATTGTGAAACGCAGATGACAATATACACGGGTCAACAGTTATTATTTCCCAGGTCCACAGATTCAATCTACATTCTAACACATATTCAGCACCCCCTACTCTTTGTTTTTGAGAAGCTCATCACCCTCAAGCACTCTGTGGTCATATGTGCCCCTGACCTTATGCTCACAATGCTCCCTTACCTAGAAATGCCCCAACTTCCTCTCTGGCCAGACGCCTGCCTTTCATTCTAGGCTGAGATCAAGTCCCACCTCCTTTCGATGACTTCTCCTTGCTTTAAACTCCTATTCCACTTACTTTCAATGTCATTTGTTTGGCATTTAATGTACTGTATTGTTATCTGTCTCTGTTATAAATATCCCCTGTCTTCCCAGAGAGATGAAAAGCTCCCAGCACTACATCTCCTGCCTACGATAGGTACCCTGTAAGTGTGTGCTGATGATAATGATGATGACCAGGAGAGAATAAATCTGTTAAGCATGTTATTTGCTGCAGCCAATAAAAGAGCAGTCCCTTATAACTGCTTTAATTCACTTGGGAGATGAACATAAGACACAGAAGTGAAGCACCTCAGCATTTGAATAATATTTTATTTTAATGGAAAAATACTAGCATTCTTCCTACCATCATTTAATGGTCCTCTTCTGCTATTACCTGAAAGGAATAAATACATCATTTAAATTTGATTATTCAAGAATATCACCATTACTGTTTATAGATAGTCACATAGATAGTCACTATAGTTTATATATATATATTTACATATAATTTATATATAAATTTAAAGTTCCAACTCATCTTTCTTTCTCAAAGCAAATAATTTCCGCTGCCATTAAGTGAAGCAGTTATAATAATTTAAAATCATATTTACAAAGGCCAAGAAGGACAGAAAAGAAAAAAAAAAGAAAACAATGCTGATTTTAATAGAGCTGAGGAACATAAAGGGGCCAGTGACAAAATGACAGCAGAGAGGGAAATGTCCAGCGTGTTGCATAATTGCTGGTTCCTCCAACCTCTAGGCCTCTGTGTGTTTGTATCCTCAAAGCGACACTCATATTGCCTGACCCATGCGAGGGGATGGGCATGGCTTTATGTATTATAAGTGGAGTCTACACTTGTAACCAGGCAGAAGCCTATTTTCAGACCTTAAAAAAATGTGCTTTGCACAGGAAACTAAATACATGTGTGCTGAAAAATGAATAAGAGATGAATCAAGACAGTTGTATATTTAAGAAAACTGGCTGGATGATATGATGTCAGAGCACCAGAAATAAGGCAGAGAGTAAAAACCTAAGACAATCAACTTGTTTTTTCTGCGTGTTGCCAAACAACTGCCTGATTATCTCCTTCACTCCCAAACAATTGATTATCTTAATGCTATTGGGTAAAGGAAAAACAGAGTAAACACTGAGGGGTGGAGAGAGAAGCAGCTCAAGAAGTAGGAGCAGCATATTCAAAGGCCCTAAGGTCGGAGGAGATCATATTTTCCAGGGAATAAGAGAAGTTCATGGTAGCTTGAATGTAAAAAGTGAGAGAGTGAGTGGCATGATTTGAAAATAAAGTAGGAGGAGGAACGCACATCAGACAGGGCATTGCAACCTCTATTTGGAAAGTACATCTTCATTCTGTAAAGAATTGGAAGGCTTTGAAGGATCTTAAATGACCCTATAAAATAATCAGTTACACATTTTGAAAACACGGGGAAGAAGAAGGTATAGAAGCAGGGAGATTGTATTCGTCCGTTCTCACACTGCTATGAAGAAATACCTGAGACTGTGTAATTTACAAAGGAAAGAGTTTTCATTGACTCACAGTTCCCCATGGCTGGGGAGGCCTCAGGAAACTTACAGTAATGGTGGAAGGGGAAGCAAACGCATCCTTCTTCACATGGCGGCAGTAGGGAGAAGTGCAGAGCAAAGGAGGGAAAGCCTCTTGTAAAACCATCCCATCTCATCACAACTCAGTCACTATCATGAGAACAGCACAGAGGTAACTGCCCTCATGATTCAGTTACTTCCCACTGGGTCCCTCCCATGACACATGAGGATTATGGGAACTACAATTTAAGATGACATTTGAGTAGGAACACAGCCAAACCATATCAGAGACCATTCCCTTGTTTATTCAACAAATATTTATTCCACTCCTACTGTGCATCAGGCACTATTCTAGACATTGGGAATAGTCATAAATAATAGAAACAAAAATGCTTGCTGTCATGGAGCTTACCTTTGAATAGGAGAAGGCAGACAATAAACAAATTGGTACAATCTATAGTCTGTTGTGTGCAAAAACTGTTATGGGGAAAATATGAGGCAGAAAAGGGAGTGCCTGGCTATGGGAAAGGAGAGGGTAAATTCCACTTTAACGAGGAGGTCACAGAAATGATCACTGAGAAGAGGACATGAGAGCAAAGACCTAAAGGCATGAGGGCATAGCCATGCAGAGACCTGGGGAATGAGCATTCTGAACAGAAGAACTAGTGACTGCAAAGGCCCTGGGGTAGGAACAGGAAGCCAATGTGGATGGTGAGGAGTGAGCAAGGAGGAGAGTAAAAGGAGGTTAGGTCAGCAATAATGAGGAGATCACATAGAGCCTGGTGAGCCATTGCGAGAACTTTGATTTTTACTCTGAGTGAGACGGGAAGCCACGGGGATTTTGAGCAGAGGATCACTCTGACCACCATGTGGTGAGGACCCTGTGTCTCTCAGGGTCAGAGGCCCAGTTGAGATCAGGGAAGGTTGGAGTAGGACAAAAGCTAGTATAATCCCAGCAAAAGACGCTGGTGGCTTGGTCCAGGGGGTAGAGATGGAAATGGTGACAACTGGTAAGATCAGAGCATGTTTTGAAGATCAAGCCAAGAAGACTTGCCATCAGATGACACATGTCATATAGGAGAAAGAGGACAGTCAAGACTTTTGGCAAGAATAACTGGAAGGATGAATTGGCAATTAACCGAAATGCGGAAAACTGCAATGGAATACTTTTGCGGAAAAAGATCAATGCTGTGTTGCATATGTTGTGTTTGGGGTTGCCAATAAGATATCTGAGGGAAATATCAAGTAGACGGTTTGTGAAAAGAGTCTGGAGTTCAAGAGAGAAGTCTGACTGGGGTACGAATTTGGTGTCTGATGGGCTTACACCTTATTCAAAGGTCCTACATGGGATAGGATTGTGGAAGTAGGTAGTTAGACACGAGCAGGGCAGAAGAGGGTGCTCCCTCCTGCCAACCACCAAGAATGTGAGACAACCATCGGGTGATGGTCAGGCAGTTGCTAAACTGTCTTCTCTCTAAAATGGTAATTGGCTGCAGCTGGCACCAAGGAACGACAGTCTCTCAATAGAGAGAAAACATCTGGAGCTGGTGAGCAGCAGCTTCCCAGTAAGATCTTGGGAGTTGGGCAAGCGGGCCCAAGCATGCACACTAAGAGGCAAAATGGTGGAGTTTAATGGGTATATGATCTTCCTCTAGGAACACTCAACTAGAAAAGGAAAGACGCCTCAAATGAGCATGAGCACCCCTTCAGTAAACACCTGTGCCCGCAGCCCCTCCCACGTGCTTGCAGGCCACTGCGCAGGCAGACAGCCCGCCCCAAGGGAAGAATCGGGGGAGAAGAAACCAAACCCCAGAACTATGCCAGTGTATAAAACCCCAAATCAAGGGCCAAACAGGGCACTTAGATCTCTCAAGTCGCCCGCTTGGCCCTCTTCCAAGTGTACTTCCTTTCTAAAACTTTTTAATAAACTTTCACTCCTGTTCTAAAACTTGCCGCAGTCTCTCCCTCTGCCTTAAACCTACTTCTGCCCCTCAAGCCGCATTCTTTCCTCCGAGGAGGCAAGGATCAAGTCTGCTGCAGACCCTTAGGGATTTGCCTTCAGTAACAGGATCACCATGGAAACAGGCATGAATACAAAAGAGACTATGCTTCAGGGCTGTCTTTGGGGACTGCAAGAGTAAAGTGCCCCAAAATGAGGGAAAAAACAGGTAGAGAAGGAAAACCAAAAGAGGGCGTGCTGGAGGCCAGGTGCTTCCAGGAGGTGAATGAACTCTGTGCCGAATGAAGATGAGGCCTGAGAGGGACCATTGCCTCTACTTCCCCAGGGGTCATGGGCCCAGCAAGAGACCATGGAGCAGGGAAGGCAGAAGTGAGACAGAGGGCTCGTGCTAAAATTGAGATGGGTTTGGAGGCAGCGAGTGTACCCATCTCTTTCCATGGGATTCGGAGCAAAGAAAAGCAAAGGAAGAGAGGCCTCATTTGAGAGTGAAATGAGGTCAAGAGCAGTCATTAAAGAGGAGGCTGACTAAGACCCACCGTCTTCTGCAATCCAGGCCGAAGATGGTGCAGGTAAAGCACGTGTGAGGATGAACCAGGAGCTCTGTGTGGAGCTGCCTCAGCCAGGGAGCAGGCTCCCTCTGGAATTCACACAAGGGCACCGCGGGTGCCAGCACAGAGCCTGTGGTTACCGAAGTGGAAAAGAGTGGGGGAATTTAGATAGATTTAGGAGACGAAAATCCAATCCACGGTGCTTAGTTTAAATGCCAGAGGCAAAGGAGTCTAGGATGACACACTAAGGTAAAACTCAGAAATAGTGAAGGTTTGTTGAATTTCATTTAGAAAACAGAAATAGGAAATGTAATTAGCTCTTGATTATTCTAACAAATGTTCCTTTGAAATCCAAGAACATGGCAAGTGTAATGTTAAAATGCCTAAATAAGGAAGAGTACTCTGTGTGTGTGTGTGTGTGTGTGTGTGTGTGTGTGTGTGTGTGTGTGTGTGCATGAGAAAAGTCTGAAAGCAGATACTCCCAAAATGTTTAGAAAAATTATCTTTGGGTGGTGGATTTCAGGTGACTTTCTTTTATTTTTTTTCTTTCTGTTTACTTTCTATGTTTTAATTAGCATGTTTTATTTTGTAACTTAAAAATCAGAATATCAGTTTTGTGCCCCTAAAAAGCAAATGAAAGGTGACAAATAATCCACTGGGTGATTTACAACTGGTCAAATTCTTGCTAGATTGCTGGCTCCATTTTTAAGCTCTGAGATGTCAACATGAAAATTCCAATTTGAGTAACAAATGAGATAAAATATTGATGTCTTTAAAACTCATACCTAAGATACAACATTTATGCTTGCAGATTAACTAAAAGCAGAATCTACATTGTCATATTAGTCATTTTGAATTCTTTTTATTGTTGGGAAGAAGCAAGGAGGAAAAAAAGAATATGCTGTTGAGGCAAAGTGAACTATCACTGAGGGCAAAAAGGAACTCAGGGGACCTGGGAAAGCCATCTTTCCCTTTGATTTGCATTTGGTTAGTCTGTAACCTAAAACAAAATGTATTACTTGGTCTCAATGAGGCCACCCAAAATCTCATCTTTAAAAACTATGTTTCACTGGGCACGGTGGCTCACACCTGTAATCCCAGCACTTTGGGAGGCCAAGGCAGGCAGATCATGAGGTCAGGAGGTCGAGACTATCCTGGCTAACACGGTGAAACCCCGTCTCTACTAAAAATACAAAAAAAAAATTAGCTGGGTGTGGTGGCTCATGCCTGTAGTCCCAGCTACTCGGGAGGCTGAGGCAGGAGAATGGCATGAACCTGGGAGGCGGAGCTTGCAGTGAGCCAAGATCGCGCCACTGTACTCCAGCCTGGGTGACAGAGCGAGACTCTATCTTAAATAAATAAATAAATAAATAAATAAATAAATAAAACTTTTTTTAAAAACTATGTTTATTTTTAAAGTTGTATGCTCATGATTCTTTTATATGCCCAATGTCACACTTTGCTGATGGGCTGAGAACATCCCTGCACTCTGCATTTGTTTTTTTATTTCACATAGTATTTCGTGGAGCCTGCAGACATCTCCTCCCTTCAGTTCTATATTGTATATGCTCTCATTCTTTGTGTCCAGGCACAATCCCAGCCTGGATCATTGAAACCATTTGCATCTTCAACTTTGAGACAACGGTCACTGAAGTTCACTGTGGGCAGATTGTAAATATGGGCGAGCCTGGTGCTGTCAGCCAATATGGGTCAGTAGGCCTCTGAGCTCGTGAATCCAAATTCAAATCTTGAATATTATCTGTGGATGTCAAGGGAGGGGTGAAAGTTTATCAGAAATTGAGCCACCGGTCGCGGTGGCTCACACCTGTAATCCCAGCATATTGGGAGGCTGAGGCGGGCGGATAGCCTGAGGTTGGGAGTTCGAGACCAGCCTGTCCAGCATGGTGAAACCCTGTCTCTACTGAAAATACAAAAATTAGCCAGTTGTGGTGACAGGTGCCTGTAATCCCAACTACTCAGGAAGCTGAGGCAGGAGAATCGCTTGAACCTGGGAGACAGAGGTTGCAGTGAGCCAAGATCGCGCCATTGCACTCCAGCGTGGGCAAGAGCAAGACTGTCAAAAAGAAAAGAAAAAAAAGAAAAGAAAAGAGAAGAGAAGAAGAGAAAAGAAAGAGCAGGGGTGGGGGGATGTGATATTAAAATGAAATTTAGGGCAAACAAATTACTGAGCTTCTTTCTTTTTTCTTCCATAGGAAGCTTACAGATTCGATACAACCTGGGTGGCACCCGAGAACCATACAATATTGACGTAGACCACAGGAACATGGCCAATGGACAGCCGCACAGTGTCAACATCACCCGCCACGAGAAGACCATCATTCTCAAGGTATACATAAGTGTACATATAAATTACATATAACATCACATTATGGTCCCTGTCCCTGTAATGCTTGGCCATTGGTTTCGTTTTGAGGGGACAGAAGTGGAAGAGATGCTTTTTACACTTTCTCCTACAAGTGCATAACTAGTGAAGTAGAAATATATAGAATTCTGACAAGGAAAGACAACAAAGTTGATGACATTTTTTTAGGGGGAAATAGAATGAATGTTTATTCCATATAGTCTTTCTGGTTTTCCCAGTTCTAGACCCACGTATCTATCAGTTTACTGCTTTTATCCATCGCACCATCTTTCTTCGCCAAGCTCTCAGACATCTGAAACTTACCGTGTTTCCCAGCAAAGGTTATTTTGGTTTCTCTGACCTACTTCTTTCACTACTCCAACACAATACGAGAGCTGTATTTTTTTCTTCCCCCTCTCTCTCTGCAGAGCTTTTGCCTTAAAAATCCTCAAAACACAGTCCTTCCCCAGAATCTCAGACTCTGGTTGTAGGCTTTCAGCACACAAAGCGATGGTTTTATTATGACACTCAAATTTTATTTCAGGTTCATTGATGACCCCTGCCCCCACCACAGATTTTTACAGTGAAGAAACCAGCTTGGGCAACACCATGAATAAAACATAATGTGAGGAGGTCTCCCTGGGAGCTAGGCCAAGAGATCAAGGATGGGAACTGTCACTGCATTCTCTAGAAGGAGTTCAAAATAGATGCCTGTCAGGAGAAAGAACAGCAGGAGGACGCTGTTTTGTCAGTAAAGTGGAGTGTCATTTGGCAGGGGTTCAGCAGCCTCTCAGACCTCATTCTGATTCGGCTGGATGCTGTGGGAAGTTCAGGTTGCAAAGAAAAGGCAAAAGCCCTGTCTCTTTTGAGCACTGGTGGATGTCAGATACATAACTTGATATGGAGTTTGTGTGTGGCCTTTAGCAGTATATGCTAGAGGGCATTTTAAGGAAAGGTCTTTCCTAGGAAACTGACGCACGCTGTTTCAGCTTACTGCACCATCAACCAAAGGTGCCATAAAAAAGTTCTCTCATCATGATCGACAGAGTTCCAGAGCCCAGCACAGTGCCTGGCATACATTAGGGGCAGCCAATTCTTTATGGAGTAAACCAAGCCCATCTTTAACCAAGTTTTAGTCAGCAAAGCCAGCAAGTCCAGGAGACAGATCATTTTATACAATTTCATCAACATTGTCTCCCTCGGCTTTTGATTAGAGACTTTTTCCATTTTAAGTCACCCAATTTGTCACCTCTTTTAAAGAAAGTGACATATCTTGCCATTGTACCGTTGTAAAATAATATTAAAACTTAAAAAGACCTAAACAATGGGCTTTTCAAACAGTATAACAGTGGAGACCCACCACAGCCATAGAATCGTATAGAGTTAACCCTCACTCTCTGCCACAGTGAATTAGAGAAGGACTCGAGGAAGGGGTAGAGGCCGGGCGCGGTGGCTCAAGCCTGATCCCAGCACTTTGGGAGGCCGAGGCGGGTGGATCACGAGGTCAGGAGATCAAGACCATCCTGGCTAACACGGTGAAACCCCGTCTCTACTTTAAGACTAGTTGCGCCTGGACTTTGGAGGCACCGGGAGGTGGAAAAACCACTGCATATAAAGACAGTAGAGCAGCCAGAGACCTGCAAAGAATCCAGGGGATCAATGGTTTTGGGGAGGGTCTGGTTCTATTGCTGAAGACTATTTTGGTTGCAAATGACAGAAAACAATTCAGAAGTAATTTGTTGGGGGAAAATTCCTAGGATAGGTCATAGAATTATAGAATTTGAAAAAGATAAAACCAAACTTTGGGAAGAGAATCTAGGGAGCCTGGAGAATTAAAACTGTGGACTAGAATACCACTGGGTTTCTCTGTCCCTTCCTTCCTTCCCTCCCTCTTTTTCATTCTCATCTCTGCCTCTCTCTGAAGACTGGATTCGTTACGTCTTACTGCAAGCTCCATCTTTCACATATCCTGGGACATAGTCACAGGAGTACTGGGCTCATGTCTTCCCGATTTTGCTACTAGAAGAAAGGGTCCTAGTTTCTTGACGCTCATGTTGAAATCCCAGGGAATCTCTGATAGGCCTGGCTTGAGTCATGTGCTCACCTGGTTGGGTGGAAGTGGGAACAAAGACCCATAGTCCCTAATCACATCTCTTGATTAGCGTGGGGAACTTGGGAAACTCCCTCAAGAGAACAGAACGCAGTTCCAGAAAAGGGAAGGAGACAGGATGACGGGAGTGAAAACTTTGGATGCACAATTCCGAGGTAGGAGAGGAGAAGACCCTGGGAAGTGCTTCCTCGATTCCGCCCTAGGTTCTGCACCTGGAGGTGTTGGGAGATCCAGCTCTCCCTCCTTCTCTGTCATGTAATGTAACGGACTGCACTAAGATTTCTGAATGCCCCAACCCATGTGAGGGCAAGTAGGAAAGATGTCGCGGCCAGGGGAGCTCCAGTCTCTCAGCCCAGCCTGTCCCATCTACCCTGGGCCCTGCCCACCCCTAAGGGCAAAAGGAAAGTAAAGCTAGAGGTAGTAGAGGAAGACAAGATGTAGTTCCTCCTTATGGAAAAGCAGATTCCAGGGCTCCTCACTCCCATGCCCCACTTTCTTTCATGCAGGGAGGCCTTGCAGAGCGTGGAAGTAATTTGGAAAGTGCTTTGCAACACCAAAAAGCACTGCAATTTTTTCTTAAAACAATCTACAAATCTATCTTGAGAACTTCTACAGCCTCAACTGTGTGTGGAAAGAGATATAATAAAATGTTAACAGTGATCATTTATGTGTGAAGGGATTATAAATGGTTTGATTTCCTCTAGAGTTTTCTATTTCCTCATTTTCTATTATAAGCACATGCTGCATTTTTATAATCAAACAGAAATATGAAACAGCCATATATTCTCAACCTATTCTGGTAGCCCCCAGTTATAATAACATATGATAACAAAGGTATTTCAATAATTTCAAATTTACATTTACTTATAGTCAAAGAACAAAAATAAGACTAATGCAAAGATGAATGATGAATCACAGTGCTATGGAATGATGCCTTTGGAATTAGGGTGAATGTTGATGCATTTACACATGCTCAAACATCATATAATTTAGATGATCTTCATCAGTGTCTATGGTATCTTTAAAAGCAGGTTTACTTTCGTAGCTGGGTTTGGCTAAAGCTAACATTAAATTAATCTGCATTCCCTCAGCACACACCCTCTGAGACAGCACTGAGCACTTGAAGGAAACTGACCTTGGATGAAACATTTGCTGCCAAAAGACAAAGTGCCCGATCTCCACATAGATAATAAGGAACTGACCATAGTAGTTATCAGACACCAGCATGAACCAGAACCCATGGCATACCTCAAGTGGCATCATTTGTGAAAACTCACAGTTGCATCAGGGAGAATAGCTTAAGGCTTAATGCCAGTCAAAATATAAACAAACAAGGTGCAGCCAGAGAGCACCTGAAAAAGTCTGGCATGCAGTGAAAAATTATGTTAATTAGCATGAATCCAAAAGTTAAACATTCTAATCAACAATTCCAAAGTCTTGTGCAAATAACCCTTTCTTCTTCCTTTGCCTCCTTCCTTTGCTTCCTTCTGTCTTGCCATCCATGTTTCTTTTCCTTCCTATTTTTTCCTTTCTTTCTTCCCAACCACATTGAACAAGGGATCTAAGGGGTTTACAGGGAGAATATTAAGTGAAATAGAAAGTTAATGGAAGTCACAAAAAGTAAGTCCCCAAGATCAGAGAAAATAGAACATGATTATTCAGGTCACAAGGTCTTACCACTTGGATACATTTGAGTGAACTTCTCGGCAGCCAGAAGTATGCAACCCATAAGGATAAACTAACCCAGTTCCTCTTGAGAATTTAACCTTTTCTTATTATATCACTTTTATTTTATTTAATTCCATGGATTATATTTACTGACATAGAAAATGCCCATAGCATATTCCACTTACATGATACCACATACATGATAACAGCTCACATATATTGGTGCTTACTGTGCCTAAGGCAATGTGCTAAGCACTTTGTACACATTTTCTCATTTAGTCATCACAAAAACTTTATGAAGTATGTGCCATCATTATTCCCATCTGATGTGTTTTGGAATATGTCCCTGTCCAAATCTCATGTCAAATTATAATCCCCAGTGTTGAAGGAGGAGCCTGGTGGGAGGTGATTTGATCATGGGGGTGGATTTCCTCCTTGATATTCTTAGGATAGTCAGTGAGTTCTCATGAGATCTGGTTGTTTAAAAGTGTGTAGCACCTCTTGCTTTACCCTCTTCCTCCTCAGGCTGTGTAAGACATTCCTGCTTCCTCTTTGTCTTCTACTATGATTGTAAGTTTCCTGAGGTCTCCTCAGCCACACTTCCTGTATAGCCTGTGGAACTGTGAGTCAATTAAACCTCTTTTATTTATAAATTACCCAGTCTCAGGTAGTTCTTTATAGCAGTGCAAGAATGGACTAATATACCATCTTACAGATGTGGAAATTAAAGTTCAAAAAGTAAGATGCAACCTGCCCAAAGTTAGAAAGCGGTAAATGGCCACAGCATAGTCGAACCCAGATCTGTCATACTTCAAAGTGTACACAGGCTCTTAACCCTTACTTAATAGACAGATGTCTGGAAGGATGTTCACAAAATTTTAGAAGTGGATACCTCTGCCTGGTAAGAAATTAAGTGATGTTATTATCATAAGATAGTTCAAAATATGCAAAAACACAGAGAATAATAAACCATTTGCTATGTACCCACCATTGAAACATTACAGATTTTGACATTTTGCCCTATTTCTTCAGATTTTTTTAAAACACAGCAATAATTGAGAGCCCTTTGTCCTCCTGGTCACATAGTGGGTCCCAAGAAAAGTCAGAGTCAATGCCTTCAACAGCATTTCTGCAAATGTATTTGTTACAAGGCTGTCACATGCTGAAGCTCCTTGGAAAAGCAAAGCATAACTTCAAAATGGAATTCAGCCCAAACAAGTCTGTAGAGAGTGAGGCAGAGCAGGATGATGGACACATGAAGAGGCCAAAGGCTGAGATGATGCAGCTTTCTGATATTTTGACCTGATCCAAGGATAAAACTAGCTAGAAAATGATAATGAATAAACTACATGTTCTTTGAATTATTATCCATGACAATCACACATTTTTGGGTTTAGATGTGAGTTAGACAATAGAGAGTTCAGGGATATATTCTCTGGCACAGATATTCAGAATCCATATTCTCTAAAAATCAAATGAACAGATGGGAAGGATGTATCATTTTGGCTTTCATCTAACTAGAGGGCCATCCTATCTTTGCCAAGAAGAAGCTAACAGATTTTCTGCAAGCAAAATAAGGCCTTTCTTAGAAAATAATTCTAGGTCCTCAGGAACAAATGATGATTAGATCCCCAGGATCTTATACCAAAAAGATGATGACTTTGATTCTTTTCACTGGGAATGTTCAAAACAAATGTTCAAAAATATCACTGAATTCTGTTCCTTAAAATAACATAAGCATGGTAATTTCTTACCTACTACTAATCCGAATTTCAACCAAATCGTATAAAAACAGTTGCATCAATTGTTAATTGAAATAGGTCCTGTATATAAATGTTAAGAACTGTCAGATAAGTGTCAAAAACATTAGCAACATGTAGTGTGCTAAGTGCTAGAAGTAGAAGAAAGGATACAAATATTAGGATTGAAAGGATACAAATATTAGGATTATACCAGTTGCTATACAAATTAGCCCTCAAATCTCCATGTCTTAACCCAATAAAAGTCTGTCTTTTATCAGATATATTTTCAGAAAAAGAAAGTTCTGTGGTCTCCAGCAGTGATGAAATCGTGCTGGACAGGCACTCTGAGGACCTGCCACTGCCACCAACTTCCCTGCTTCCCCAACCCTGGATTAGGCCAAATTATTGTCCATTATTCTCGAAGCCCTCCTGGGCTTCATCCTCTGGGAGGCTCTTCCTTGTGTGTGATCAGCCATGGCCTTCTCTGAATTATGTGCCATGGATAATGTGTTCCTTACAGCTGTGCAGTTTTTTGTTTGTTTGTTTAGACGGAGTCTTGCTCTGTTACCAGGTTGGCGTGCGGTGGCACGATCTCAGCTCATTGCATCCTCCGCCTCCCAGGTTCAAGCGATTCTCCTGCCTCAGTCTCCTGAGTAGCTGGGAGTACAGGCACGTGCCACCATGCCCAGCTAATTTTTTGTATTTTTAGTAGAGACGGGGTTTCACTGTGTTAGCCAGGATGGTCTCGATCTCCTGACCTCGTGATCCACGGTCTCAGCCTCCCAAAGTGCTGGGATTACAGGCGTGAGCCACCGCACCCAGCTACAGCTGTGCAGCTTCAAGGCCCATTTCCTGCAGGTTCAAATTACAATAAGGGTTTTTTACACTCATAAGCCTTTTATGGACTAGATCTGTGCTTTCTTTTCCAATACAATTCCTTCAAAACCCAAGGTGGCTTCTGATCAGTTTGCTTCTGGTAAGTTTCATGTGCTGGTAAATACACCCTAAGCTCTTCCCTAGACATCAATCTTAGACCTACTCAATCATTTGCCTCCAGGCACCCACGCCTCTCTCTCTCTCAAGGTAATGGCAGCTACTTTGCGGCCAGTGGACACAAAAGGCTTGGGTGGGAAGTAAAGACTCTTAATTTAAATGTTACCCATGAGGCTAAGTCAGGTTGCTAAACAGAAATCTTACTGCCCTATTGGTGGTCAAAGCTGTTTGCAGTGTTATTTCTTACTCTCTAGTGTAAAGCTCTAAATATCTAGACTTTTCTCTATTCCTTTCATTGATAATTGGAAACTGGTCAATTCTTTCCTGAACTCATCTGCTCCTTGACATGAGGAGCAAAAAGCAACCGATACACATGACCATTCTGTCTCTTTGGAAGCACTTTCCTTAAAGTAACTTAGGCACTCAGTCTGCCTTCCAGGTTATGTGAGGTGACAGTTTCACAAAATATTTTATTGCATACTATATTAGTCTGTCTTGCACTGCTATAAAGAAATACCTGAGACTGGGTAATTTATAAAGAAAAAAGGTTTAATTGGCTCAAAGTTCTGCTGTCTGTACGAGACGCATAGCAGCTTCTGCTTCTGGGGAGGCCTCAGGAAGCTTAGATGGTGGACAGCAAAGGGAAAGTAGGCTTGTCTTACATGGCAGGAGCAGGACCCAAAGAGGGGGAAGTTTCAAACTTTCAAACAAGCAGATCTCATGAGAGCTCACTTATCATCACAAGGATAGCACCAAGGGGGTGGTGCTAAACCGTTCATGAGAACTCTGCTTCCATGATCCCATCACCTCCCACCAGGCCCCATTTTGGACACTGGGAATTACAATTCAACAAGAGATTTGAGCAGGGATACATATCCAAACCACATCACATACCATTCTTCCTCTGTCTTTCAAGTCCCTAATATCCATTCCTGCACCACCTGCCACCTTACCATGAAGCCAATGCTACATATTTTAGTTTCTGTTATAGCAGCACCCTGCCTTAAGATACCAATTTATGTATTCATTAGGGTTGTATTCGCTGCTATAACAAAAACTCAGAGGCTTAATACAAATAACTTTCTTTTCCACATAACAGTAAAATGATTTCTCGCTGGAAATCATAATCAATATATAAATAGGCTGACAAAAAAGGTGTTTGTACTAAAGTCCAAAAATAATAGAGCAAAAGATATTGTGGTTCTATGCTACAACTATAAGGCTTTGAAGGAAGGGTAAGATGTTAACTGGAGAATGGGGGGCAACAGAGGACATGGAAGAATGTTTATTATGGAAGAGGGAGAAGGAGAGGGAGGATGTGTGTTCCAAAAGAGAACATGATGTTAAACAAAGATGCCAGCAGAGTGACTATTTCATAGGTTTCATCCTCTTTCTATCTCATGAATATAAAAGACCACTGGAGAAGACTCAGTAAAAAGTCTTACCTGGAGAAATTCTCACTCTGAAATATGTAACATCAAATGGCCTGAAGTCATTTATGAATATTGGATGCTGTGAAGTCAGTAGTCTGAGGCACATGCAGAGTGGTGTCAAAAATTGTTGGAAGAATTTTATCAGCAGCAAAATGAGAGTAATTCAATTATGGACTCCTAGGGCAGCACCAAATGTTAATTGACGTGAAACATTGGTGGCCAGGGGGAGCTCTAGTTCACCACTTTCTGTATGTGGAAAACTGTACAATTGTAAGGACTTTCACATAACCTCCTCAAGCCCTGAGAAAATCTCTCTAGACTTGAGAGGGCCTTAATGATCACGTTAGGTAGTGCTCAAAGCCCTTTCTTACATATCAAAATGCTTGCCCACATTGCCACTCTCAGCCTTATGAACTGGAAATAGCTGGTGCTATTAGTCCCATTATACACATAAGAAAACAGAGATTAAGAAGTCCCAGGCCGGGTGCGGTGGCTCACGCCTGTAATCCCAGCACTTCGGGAGGCCGAGGTGGGTAGATCACGAGGTCAAGAGATCAAGACCATCCTGACCAACATGGTGAAACCCCATCTCTACTAAAAACACAAAAATTAGCTGGACATGGTGGCGCACGCCTGTAATCCCAGCTACTCAGGTGACTGAGGAAGGAGAATCGCTTGAACCCGGGAGGCAGAGGTTGCATGAGCTGAGATCACACCACTGCACTCCAGCCTGGCGACAGAGCAAAACTCCGTCTCAAAAAAAAAAGAATTCCCAATGATGAATAAGGTCCCAGTGCTCACAAGAGACATGATCTTCTCTAGAACCCAGCTAACCAGACTCCATTTCCCCACTTAAGTTGCTCTTTGTTGTCTTTGCAAGCGGGCAAGAGAAGCCAGCTCACTCCTGTTCATTTGCCTTATAAACTTTCAGAATTTTTTTTAAATGTTTACACAAAAGTAAGTCTTTTGAGGATTTGTGTTTTCTTTGGAGTTACTAAAAGCAATGACTTTATAGCATTTCCTAGGGGGTCATAAAACCCTAATTTTTATAATCAAAGAGAACAAAGAGGTCCAACGTTGAGGCTAGTGTTTTTACAGCACACAGTATCATACACCCATAAAAATTCCATCTCATTCTTTAAGTAAACATGAACATAACCTTCTGTCTGTCCATTTTAGCATCCTTCTCTTCTGTAGAAACATGGAGCCCAGACTGAAATGAGATACTGAAGCTCAAATAAATTATTTAAAAATGTGTGCCTTTATTACCCTTGAACTTCCTGCCAATAAAGAACAATACTAAAAAGCATATGGATGTAAACACTCCCAAAATTTTAATATCAGAGGTTGTTCAAGCCTTTATTAAGGAAAATAACACAGTTTGGACGCATTACATTTTTTAGGGATGTCAGAACAAATAAAGAAAGTTGACCTAGCTAGCCTAGGGCACTGCCTCTTGAAATTACATTTACTGTAACTCCTTCCCTTTGGCTAATTTAGTTTTTATCTACTCTGGATGATAAACTCACAGCCTGGGTTGTGCAATACAAGCATGCTTGACAGAAGGCAGGCAATCGCAAGAATAGTGATGAGCCATTTGAACTCTCTGGCTTCTTCCCTTCCAGAAGAACTTTTACCCATTCACTAGCTCTCTATTGGGATTCTCAGCAAGTGTATTAGTACTTAACTTTCCACTTTAACGAAAGACTGACATGTATAATTCTATGGAGAGCATAGGCCAATATTTTATTAGTTTCTGATAGTATTACAATGGTTTGAGTCTAAATGATATAGAAGATCTGTGGGAAGAGAAGACAGAGGGCTACATATATTGGGAACTTGCCCATTAATTTGGTCTGTATATGAGTCAGAGTTCATTTTTTCTTCTATATTTCTGTGTATCCAGAGAAGCCTGTTCATGATTGAGAGACACTTCAAAAACTTCAAGACCTCATTTGCTTTTGTAATGTCACCTCTGGTTTTGGGTTGAGCTGTGTCTTCTTGGCCCCCGAGAAAGTATTTGGGCAGGTTTTCATTATTTGTTCAGAAAGTAGCAGTATTTGACAAATTGTTTCTGAAAAGAGGAAACAAGATGCCCAACTACCAGAGCCTCAGATTCCTCTCCCTCCCAGTACCTTCAAACCAGCTTGAAGTGTTAAACTCAGGCCACCTCCACACTGAGAGGTCTGGTCAGCCCATAGGCAAGGACGTGGCTCCTAGGATTGTGGTGGAGGTGTGTGGTGAAGATCCTGTTGAAGAAGACAGAATGTTCTCAAGATATCCAGGACTCTTCTGTTATCAATGTACTTTTCTTCTGCTTAAAGCCACATGGGATCCCTAAGAATTTAACATGATGATATCTAATTGACATCTCTCTTACCCCTGCCTACCACTAAACCCACCACATGGTGAGAAAGTTCCAAACAGCAATCATTTCTTAAACCTGATTTGGATAAAACCAGATGGTCACCAGAACCGTTCCATTAGGCCATTCACTGATGTGGAATCCAATTAAAATTCATTCAACTTTAATCGAGATAACTTTCAGGAGAACAAATATGTGCTGGGTATCTACGATATGAAAGAAATTTGGATAGATGATGATGAGTTGGTGGGGCAGTGGGTGACTCATACAGGGATGAACAAAATGTATCTCTTACAACTCAAGGAGTTTGTATTCTGGGAGGGGAGAAAAGATGTGTCCACTCGATATGCATTTCGTCGATAATAGAAACCTGTTCCACCTACTTCTCTAGAAGGAGAAGCAAGTTTGGCAAGTCTCCTTATCAACATGTAAATAACAAAAAGGGTATCCAGAGAAAGAGAATATTAGCAGTTTGGGGTGGTGATAAGGACATAGCACATAATGAGATTTCCCCTTGAGGACAATTTCAGTGTAAACAGAGACCCCATGGATTACAAGCTGTTGAATTCAGAGGTTGTTACTAAGACATAAATTAAAAAGAGTCTTTATTGATAGGCTACCTTACTACATGAGGGCTCTCTAGCAGGACAGAACTAATAGGACAGATGTATATATAAAGGGGAGTTTGTTAAGGAATATTGACTTGCATGATCACAAGGTGAGATCCCACAACAGACCGTCTGCAAGCTGAGGACCAAGGAAACCAATCCGAGTCCCAAAACCTCAAAAGAAGGAAAGCCAACAATGCAGTACAGCCTCCAGTCTGTGGTCAAAGGTCCAAGAGTCCCAAAGCTGAAGGACTTGGAGTCCGATGTTTGAGGGCAGGAAACATGAAGATGAAGGCCAGAAGACGCAGCCAGTCCACTCGTTCCACATTCTCCTGCCTGCTTTTATCCTAGCTGCACTGGCAGCTGAGTAGATGGTGCCCACCCAGAGTGAGGGTGGGTCTGCCTCTCCCAGTCTACTGACTCCAATGGTAATCCCCTCTGGTGACACCCTCCTAGACACACCCAGGAACAATACTTTGCCTCCTTCAATTCCATCAAGCTGACACTCAATATTAACCCTCACACTTACTTAATAGCTCTGTGTTCTCTAGCAAGTTAATGAAATCTCTGTTATCTTAATTTCTAAAATACAAATAAGTCCACCTTTTCTAATGCAGTTTGTGTATATTAAATGAAAATACAAAAAATATATCTAGCATAGTCTATGACCCAATAAAACGGTGGTTTTCTTCCTTCATTCCCAATTCCCTTCTCTTTCTTAAAAGCAAAAAATAAGATAGCAGATGTCAGGATCAGTACCAGCAGGTTCTTTGGGACTAAGGTTTTTTTCCATTGATTTCTAGTTCAACCCATTAAGCATATCCTCAGCACCTAGTATATTACCAGCATGCAGCATGGCTGTTGCCTCCATGAGCACAGTCCAGTAGAAGAAAGACCGTCAGTCATACAGATATGAACCAAGCGTCCATTGAAGTATAAGCTTGTGCTGTGGGAGCACAGCAAAGTGGGAGAATGAATAATCCTGAGGAGGAAAGAGTGGATCAGAGCAGCCCTACAAAGGCATTTGAGCTGTTTCTTCAAGGTTTCTGTGGTGGAGGGGAGAGGATCACATTAGCTTATTTATTTTTTACTACAGACATTCAACATTTGCCCTTCATAAAAATTATACAGAAAAAAATATATATATATATCTAAAAAGTTTTAAGCCATCAAGCCCATCTGATCTGAAACAGAAAAAGACTCATAATGAATATGTCAGCACTTCCACATTTTTCATTTCTTTTCTAAAGCAATTTCATCTGCAAATGAATTATGCACTCCAGGGCTAGACAGGACCCCCATTCCTACACTGCAGAAAAATGTGTTTACTTCGCTTTACATTTCTTGCAGCTCAGTGGGAAGGCAGTTGCAATGCAATTTCTGATCCAGTTTAGGGTTTGAGATGTCAGTCCTCTCTTTCTTTCTCCAGGATACGGCTAAAGCTTTAAGCCCAAGGTTGGGAGTTCACTTTATTTTTCCTCCAAGTGCATTAAGTACATAAATCATCTCTCAAGAGAGAAGATAAGGTTCCTGGATTTCTATTTTGTCTGGCATGAAAACTAAAGTCCAATCTGCAATGCATTATATTGTTATATCCATCTGCAGTGCACTAAAGTCACTCTCAAAGATCGTAACTCTTGGAGCGAACTTTTAGTACAATAGGCAGAGCGGCTTGTTTCTTGCACAGGTAACTGAAGCAAGTTCCTATCTCACCTAAATTCATCTTCTCTCTGAAAAGTAAATGTATCTCAACATGCAGTCTGAGGTTCTGAAGGCTTCCACGCTGCCCTTCCACTCAGGGAGGGAGAAGTCAGTCCTGGGATTGAGTCCGAGGATTTTGATGGACAGGGTCCTGGAGCGAGTTCGGAGCTAGTGTTAAAATGCCCTCTAGTGGTCATTAGCTGTAACCAGTGAGTGCAGGGAAGGGAAAATCTTGTTTAAACTTAGCTTGGGTGTGGTTTTCTACAAACACTAACCAAAACCAGAGTCCTAAGTTATAGCGTGGGTTACGTGCATCTATCGTGGATACCGTGATGGCGGTAGGACTTAGTATTCCTTATATAAATGGAAGCTTGCCGTTGCATTCAAAGGGTACAATCCAGGGATTTTTCTTACGCTTGCACATGTCACTGCTCTGTCCCTGAGCCCTGGGCACACAGGAGAGGTTCGAGAAGTGTTGACTGAGTGACTGAATACGTGAAGGAATCCAATTTATGAATCACGGATTCTGTACACACTCAAAGAGCTTGGCCTATTTGAAAGTGCACAAATTCTTCCTGCTTTCTGAAGTATTAAATATATTTGATTTGCATCCTTTCCCCAGTGGTCCCTTGGTGAGCCAAAAGAATTGCCTTTATTCTCATATCTTTGAGCTGAGGAAATATAATCAAAATGTTAGAGAGAGGGCCAATCAACCCCCCTTAATGGGTAGAAGAGAAGGTCTGGGCTGGCAACTCAAGAGATGAAGAAAGGACATCCAGAAAGAAGTGGAAGTCAGAGACTGAATAAAACACATGAGCGAATGGCTGCCACCCTATCCAAGCATCCTTCCTGATATTGTCACCCAGGGCCACCGGCAGAGGTTACATGGTGAGAACAGACAGTAGAAATTAGCCCACTCCACCGGTCTGACTCCTGATCTCCTGGGGAAATGGCATTAGGATCTAGATTACCAACGTCATAGCTTCTGCCAGGGCTTGTGTGCTTAACCCCAACAGTGGAACACCACAAATGCACAGCGGCAGTAACATCCAACATCCTGACCATCTCTGAAAACCTGTCCTACTAGCAGAGGGGACAGAGGCTGTGCAAATCAGACAGTCGATGTATTAGTCCGTTTTCACGCTGCTGATAAAGACATACCTGAGACTGGGCAATTTACAAAAGAAAGAGGTTTAATGGAGAAGTCACAGTTCCACATGGCTGGGGAAGTCTCACAATTGTGGTGGAAGGCAAGGAGGAGCAAGTCACATCTGACGTGGATTGGAGGCAGGCAAGAGAGAGAGCACTTGTGCAGGGGAATGCCTCTTTTTAAACCCATCAGATCTCGTGAGACTTCTTCACTATCACAAGAACAGCATGGGAAAGACTTGCCCCCATGATTCAATTACCTCCCACCAGGTCCCTCCCACAACACTTGGGAATTCAAGATGAGATTTGGGTGGAGACACAGCCAAACCATATCAATGGATAAAAGGAAATGTAATGTCAACTAAAGACAAAAAAAAAAAAAAAAACTTTTAAAGAATTAAAGTTGATTTTATTTAGAACTCCTACTGGGGACTGTACACTAAGGCCTATAACCCACCAGTAATCTTTTCCAGAGGTTTATGAGACTGCACCAGTACAGTATTTTAGCCCACTGTGTATATATAGGTGGTAGGGGTTTAGTATGTGCAAAGCTGTATGAAACTTGTTTAGACATTAAAGTAGAACTACATTAAGGTTTGGGTGTAAGGGAATATCTGGTTCTAGATTATAGAAGTGTCATCACTGATCTCCCCAGATGTTATTTTATGTGTAGGAGAAGGTAAGGACTAGGTTCATTTGTCTTTTAAGGAATTTAGTGACTTAGGTAGGAGAGATGCGGGCCAGGTGTTCTATTTTGTGTTGTCATTTTGGAGAGCTGTATGTCATCACAGAGTCGGGGCTCTGTGACATTATGTTGGCACACAGAGACAAGCAAACATGGCTTCTTATGTATGTGATTTTGTCTCACAGGTTCTGAGCCCAGTGTGTATATTTATTTATTTATTGGAAAATATGTTTTGGATTTTATTTATGTTTTAATTACTATGATTTGGTAGGGTTTTTTGATGTTGCCTTTTTGGGGTGTGTGTGTGTGTGTGTGTTTTGTGTTTTTTTGTTTTTGTTTTTGTTTTTTTTTCGATACAGGGTCTCACTCTGTCCCCCAGGCTGGAGTGCAGTGGCATGATCTCAGCTCACTGCAACCTCCGCCTCCTGGGCTCAAGCAATCCTCCTGCCTCAGCCTCCCGACTAGCTGGGACCACAGGCATGAGCCACCACACCCAGCTAATTTTTGTATTTTTTGTAGAGATGGGGTTTCACCATGTTGCCTAGGCTGGTCTCAAACTCCTGAGCTCAGGCAATCCGCCCACCTCAGCTTCCCAAAGTGCTGGAGTTACAGGCATGAGCCACCATGCCAGGCTGTTGCCTTTTTTTAAATCTAATGTAACATCTTAATAGGACATTATAAGGATATTATAGATTACATATAGTAGTCCATATTTAATAGTATTAAAATGATTTATAGATTTTGAAAAACTATAACCAATAAAATCAGAATACGCATTTGTATATATTTTACTAATTGTAGTTTTTGTATTTATGTTTATGAGTCTTTTTGATGAAAAGCAATTTTGGACTTGAACTGATCAAGAATACTTTGAGAGAAGAATCTGGAATAACAACTAGGCTGTCTCAGGCATTTCCTATGGGCATGGTGCCAGCCTTGCTCTTCTATGGCAAAGGATACAGGTCGGCATATGGAGGAGCTTGGCCTCTGCAAGCCCACAGACCTCTGGGCTAGCCACTCAGCAACTATGTGTCCTCTAGACACTGTAACTTAATCTCTGTGCCTCAGTTTCCTCAACTGTAACATGGGGCAAATAAGAGTATGTGCCCACAGAGTTGTGTGCAATTAAACAAAATAATATGTGCAAAGTACCTCCAGTGGGATCCCACCTGCAGTTCGCCTCCAAGAAATGTTAGATGCTGATGATGTGGAGGAGGACGAAGGGGAGGACCACGTTTTTCCTGCTGCTGGCATATTCGGCACGCTGCTCTTCCTTCTCCCAAATCCTTTCAGCAGCATGTTCTTTCTTCCCGAGATTGCCAAGGGAACCCAGGCAGAATGTCAGGAACTAAACCTCTCTGGAAGATTGATGGAGGAAGAGCTGGGATTTGAGCAAGATAGAGTGGGCCCAGGTTCACCATGAGGTTGAAGGTCTGCAGACTCCCCCAAGCCTTCTCTGGAGTAGATTTGAACACACAATCCAAGTCCAAATTCAAATCTAATTTTGCTACTGAGAATGCATCTCAGCCAATTGTGTTAGAGCCTTAATGCACATGCGTATACACACACACACACACACACACTCACTCAGTGCACACAATGAGCACTCGTACAGGGCTGGGTCACAAGAGAAGCAAATGTCCGTCATCTCCCTTCACTTCTGGTCTTTTCTAGTCTCCATTCCTCACCATCTCTACTGAATTCTCCCATCCCTCTCCACCTTCTACTTCTGGAATGAGCCCCAAGCATAGCGTAAAGAAGCTTCAGTGTTTCCAGGGAACAGAGCATTGCGCTTTCCATAAACTGGCAGAACTGGTCGTTAAATGGAACTTTCAGGCATTCCCCCACATTCTGAGGTCACTCTCTATATTATAATGATCTTCTGATACACCTTTCTGCTCTTTCACCTGGAAAAGAATTTGAAGGATGTGGTTATCAGTCCTCTGATAATGCCAATTTTTAGACTCCATCCTGAATATTGTTATTGCTGCCAAAACCTACTGGTAAAGTAGTATCAACAGAGCCACTGTGCTAAAAAGGATGTGTCTGCTGAGTTGTTTTCTTTAATATCAAGGACTTTAACTATATTACAGTTAAAATCAATAGAAATGTAACCTTTTCAACCACATAAAATGAGTTCATTTTTAGCGTTATTCTTTTTCTGCCATTACAATGCTGTCATTGCAAAAGCAACCAGGTCAACTTAAGCTTTATTGAAAGACCATTAAAGAAACAAACTCAAACTTATTTAAATACTGAAGCTGGTGCATTAAAAAGATCAATAAAGTAAAAGCAACTGGGGTTGCTTTACTTAAACACCCCACATATGAGAATCATTCCACAATCACAATGTGAGCAAACCTATAACCTAGGAGACCAGCCAATAAAGAAGAAAACGCTGTTTCATTAAATAGGTTTAGAACCACAAAACCCTTAACTTTAGTCTGATTAGACATACTGCATTTAAATTTTCTCTCACTATTTTAAAACATCATCTGGCAAAGACTTATTGATCAATGAATGCCATTTTCTTAGGAAAGCCATTAGCTCCCTGAGTTAGGGGAACGACTCAGAGGTAGAGCATGCAGTTTCATTTCTTTAAAAATAAACACAAGATTAGGCTATAGTGAAGGGAAGATCTAGATTCACAGGGAGTCAGGAAAATTTCTTTCTAACCTCGCTGAGCGTGGTATCTTGAACACAGTCATTTGTATTAAATTGAATGTTTACTACCAATTCTGTGGCCATGCATTAGACATACACCTCTTTGTGTGTGCCTCAGTTTCCCCATAGGTAGAACGTGTTAATATCCTTTTCTCCCTCTTTCTCTGGATAAGAAAACAAAAATGATTGACACAAACCTCTTCAAGTTCTTCCTTAAAAACTATAATACAAATTATAAACCTTAGTGGTAATATGTACTTAGAATAATTTTAGAATCGGGATGGTCCTTATTGGCCATGAGTCCAACCCTTGACCAGTCCCTGCTGATATTACTAGATATGGAAAACATGCTATTTTTCTTTTTAAAATACCATTTATTGTGTTTTTCTAATTATACATTTAAATATATTTATTATAGAAAGTGCAGAAGAGAATACATTTGCTTGTGAGTCCTGTTTAAAGCCAGCCCCCGACCGTTCTCCACCAAACCCATCTTGCTTACTCCAGGGCGTTGTGGAGCAGTTCTGTCTTCATTCTCTACTCATTTCCATCAGCAAATAAGCACGCGGATATTTCTCTCACTTTAAAACAAAAACTTCTCCTGAGACCACTTTCCCCACGTCTTTATCTTTCTTTGCAATAAAACCCGTGGCAATAGTTATCTATGCTTGCTGTTTCGGGTCAGCTTCTCCCATTCTCTCTCTTTTTATTTTTATTTATTTATTTTTATACAGAGTCCCACTCTGTCACCCAGGCTGGAGTGCAGTTGTACAATCTCAGCTCACTGCTACCTCCACCTCCCAGGTTCAAGCGATTCTCCCGCCTCAGCCTCCCCAGTAGCTGGAATTACAGGTGTGTGCCACCACGCCTGGCTAATTTTTGTATCTTTAGTAGAGACAAGGTTTCATTGTGTTGGCCAGGCTGGTCTCGGACCCCTGAGCTCAAGCAGTCCACCCACCTCAGCCTCCCAAAGTGCTAGGATTACAGGCATGAACCACCATGCCGGGCCTCTTTCTTCAATCAACTTTACTGAAGTGTAAATTGCATGCAATGAAATTTACACACTTTAAATGTACAGACTGAGACGTGCACACCCATGTAACTACCACCACACTCAAAATTTAGAATATTTCTAACATCCCAGAAGGTTCCCCTGGGCCTGTTTCCCACCCGCCATTGCCCCCAGGCATTTACTGATGAAATTTCTATTTCTGTAAAATCACAGATTAGTTTTACCTGTTCTATAATTTTTTTTTTTTTTTTTTTGAGACAGAGTCCTGCTCTGTTATCCAGCCTGGAGTCCAATGGCGTAGTCTCAGTTCAGTGCAACCTCCACCTCCTGGATTCAAATGATTCTCCTGCCTCAGCCTCCCAAGTATCTGAGACTACAGGCACATGCCACCACACCTGGCTAATTTTTGTATTTTTAGTAGAGATGAGGTTTCACTATGTTGGCCAGGCTGGTCTCAAACTCCTGACTTCGTGATCTGCCTGCCTCGGCCTTCCAAAGTGCTGGGATTACAGGCGTGAGCTACCACGCCCGGCCTACTTGTTCTATAATTTTAAACAAATGTCCAGCTCCTTTCATTCTGCTTAATGATTCTGAGGTTCATTATTCCTGTCATGTGTATCTGTAGTTGCTTTTTTAATTGCTGGGTAGTAATACATTTGTGGATATACTCCTATGTGTTTATTCATTCATCTCTTGCTGGATATGGGAATCATTTACAGTTTGGGGATGTTGTGACCATACCTGTTATGAACATTTGCATACACATGTATAGAGCAGACTTTTTTTATTTCTTTCAAGTAAATAGGAATGAAATCAATGAGTTGTATGGTAAGTGTATCTTCAACTGTTTTTGATGCTATATTCCCTCTAGGAAGGCAGCAGAATTCCAGTGACTCCAAACAGTGACTAGCACTTGATATTGTCAGTCTTTTTAATTACAATCATTCAAGCGGTGTGTGGTAGTATCTCATATTGGGTTTAATTTTCATTTCCCTGATGACCGATGATGTTTAGCAACTTTTCATGTGCTTATTGACCACTGATAAATCTTCTTTTGTGAAGTGTCTGTTCAAGCCTTTGACCCCTTTTTAAAATTGGATTGTTTGCCTTATTATTCCATTATAAGGATTCTTTATGTATTCTGGATACAACTCCTTTGCCAGATGCATGTATTGTGAATATTTTATCCTCATTTTTTATTATTCCCACTCCCAACTGGGCTCCTGTCCCCACCACTGCCTAAAGCTATTCTCATGGATACTATCAATGACCTTGTCACCACCAAACCCACTGGCTACTTTGCAGTCCTCGTGCTGCTCCACTTAAAGGCAGCATCTGAAACCAGGGAGCCCTTGGCTTTCAGGGCACACTGCTCCTGTCCTCCTACTCCCTTGTGGGCCCCTTTTGCTCCATCTCCTTCGCTGTTTCTCTCATTCCTGACCTCCTTCAGTTGGCGTGCTTCCAGTGCTTTTCCATTTTTATTCGCTCCTATGATGATCTCATCCAATGTCATGCTCTTAAATTTTATCTCTGTGCCTCAAACTCCAAATTATTATCTCAACCCAAACCTCACCATGAACTGCAGGCTCACACACCAAACTGACTCCCGGACATCTAACTGACTCTTGATGTCTGATAAACACTCTGAGCACAGAATCTCCAAATCTGACCTCCTGATCTGCCCCTTCCCACAACCTGCCCTGCTTATAGCCTCTCCAATTTCAGCTGATGGCAACTCCATCCTTCCAGCTGGTCAGGATTAAAACCTTGGACTATCACTAGAACATCACGCACTGGTTCTCACACCTCACATCTGGTTTTTCAGAACCTCATGCTGGTTCTACCCTGAAAACATCCAAATTCTGACCAGCCTCCCACCTTGCACATCTGCTGCTTGGGCTCCAGACTCCATCCTGTTCCGCAGAGGCCTCTGGACGGGGCTCCAAGCTTCCTCCCTTGCCCTTGCAGGCGCGTCTCTGACATCACTACCCCATCTGTTTAAAATACGAGTTCTCTGCTCAACACCCACTGACAGTCCTCGTTTCTCTGAGGACAAGCCAAAGTCTTTCCAGTGACCTGCAGGACCCCACAGGAACTAGCCCCCGACCCTCCCCTTTTCATGCTACTTGAACGTCGCTGGCTTCATGCCAGGAATTCTCCCACCTTGGCTGCTCTGTCTGCCTGAGTCTTCTTTCCCTGGGTATCTGCAGGGCTAACCCCTCAAATCCATCGAGTCTTCACCGAATCTCCTTTTCTCAATGAGGCTACCCTGACCGCCTTATTTAGGGTTGCAATCTGACTCTTACGCCAGATCTCTTATTGGGCTCTAATTTGAGGGAAAAGACTTTGCATTTATCCCCTCCTACCATACATCATTTACTTTTTCTCTGTGTCTCTCTATACTAGGAAGGAAATGATATGAGGGTTAGGATTTGGGGCTTTTTGTTCACTGATGTATCCTAAGTACCTAGAACAGTCCATTCAAGGCACCTTATGGGCATTTAACAAAGGTTTCTTGAATGAATAAATGGACCTGTGATGTGACTACAGATTCCTTCCCACACGATACGCTCGGATGCCCCTTTCCTCCCACCCAGCGAGTGCCAGGCGTTCTGCAGCAACACTGCTCCATCATCCTCTTTTCTCTGCCCCTGCAGATTGACATCTTCAGTTCCCTGGCCACCAGCTTGTGGTTGGGTTCAGCTAGCAAGACGCTGCAGGAAAACACAGGGGGAGGCACAAGAGACCAGGGTCTGTCCTGTCCTCACCTCTATCCTGCTTCTTCCCAACGTGCTGGGATTACAGGAGTGAGCCACCACACCCAGCCTCATTTTACTTATTGTAGCCACAGGTTCAAATCCAGTCATATTTTTTTTCTGCCCTGTTTATAGTCAGAGTCTCACTCTATCATACAGACTGGAGTGCAGTCATGCAATCACAGCTCACTGCAATCTTGAACTCCTAGGCTCAAGCAATCCTCCTGCCTCAGCCTCCAAAGTGCTGAGATGACAGGTGTGTGCCACCATGCTCAGCCCTTATTTATTTTTTAACCCTTGTTCTATTATTACCTCACTCTCCGCAAAGACTTCTAGAACCAACTACTTGGAGTTAGGCCAAACTTTACAGCTCAAGGGCACAGTCCTCCATAAGACTGGTCTCACTTCAAACCCCAGCTGCAAGCCCAGGGGTCTCCAGGAGACCCTCATTTACAAGCTTCTGGCTACAAATTCAGAGGTTCCCTCTACTCCCTCAGGTCAATAATTTGCTAGAATGATTTGCAGAACTCAGGAAAGCACTACACGTATGATCAAGTTTTATTATAAAGGATACAATTCAGACCAGTCAAAGGGATAGATTCAGGGGGCAAGATCTGTCCCAAATGCAAAGCTTCTTTGTCCTCAGGACACATTACCTTCCCTGCACATCAGTATGTGACAATGCCCAGAGTATTTACAAACCAGGGACATTTACTGAGCTTCGGTGTCCAAAGTTTTTGTAGGGGTTTCATTACATAGACATGGTTGATTGAAACATTGGCCACAAAGACGAACTCAATCCTCAGTCCCTCTCCCTTATCTGGGGCTTGGGCTCAATGCTCCCAACTCTAATTGTATGTTTGATGAAAGGAAGGGAGAAGGAAAACAAAAAAGCCCTCCTCCTTACATGAATGCCCTTTTCTCCTTGGTTCTCATCACTACTCTTCTAGCTAGCTTTCTCTTGGCCCAAAGTACACAAATGGTGGCTCCAGCAGGTTCTCTATTCCTGGACATGTTCAGTTCTAAGCAGCAGCCTCAGGCATTGGTGATCCTATCGCATGAACTAGTCATATGTTCTACCTAAATGCCAGGGGCATGATTATGCTACATTGCTTGGAGGAGTGTGCAGCCTTGCCTCATCTGCAGAAGTCCCCAGCCACACTGTAGCCCCAATTCCATATACGTACCACCGCCACCAACACAGGAGCCTGTAGGGTACAGTCAGAATCCATCTTCTCTACCTCTTGGGTTCAGATAACCAAGCAAAGTTCTCCTCCAGGCCATTTTCATGTTCTCTCTGTCTTCAATACACTTTCTCCTATACGTGACTGGTACTCCTGATTAGGTTAGCAGGCCCTGTCGTTGAGCAGACATCCAATTTGGGAATTAAATGTCAGTTTCTTCCTACTTTTAGGCCCAGAATCACCCTACTCTTGCCCAATGTCTTTGAACTGTTTCTTCATCCAGATCTTTTCATCCCTTAATACATTATTTCTCTCAAGAAGAATCTCATCATCTCAAGGAGAGAGATCCTGGGGTCTCTCCAGACACACCGACATGTGCTTGAGTCTCAGCATAGCTACACGTGAACTAATTTGTCAGCCCCTTAGGGTCTTGATCAGATCGCCTTAAGCCACAATTTTCACCAACCTTTCCTCTCTGATGGAAATCTAAAGTCCTCCCTGGGATTTCAAGGGTCCTTTCTGCTTCCAGGTGCTTTCTTCTGTGGGTGATCTCTCTGACCCAGAGAATATCCACCCAGAATGAAGCTCAGCACTTTCTTTGGTGCACAAACACACAACCACCTAAAGCATTCACTGAGCAGTAGCCTCTATGGACTATTTCAGGGTTGGGGAGAGGGGTACACAGCACATTAACAAATCACTGCAAGTCATAGAGTAGATATTCACGCCCTCAATAGTTCCTTTACCCATCCTTCTATAGAGGCTTCGCATAGCTCTTCACACCAGGCAGCGTTAGGCTTTCTGCTTTCACCCCAGGCAGTGCCAGGATTTTGATTTCTCCTGATTCATGCTCCCTGCCTCCCCACCTGCTTCTTCACCCATCTCCAGGTCTCCCCCACTATTGTGTACAATAACAAGCTGAATCTTCCCAAAACAGAGTCCAAGCTTGCTGGCCCCGAGTAGTCAGGTGCTCAATAGATGCAAAAACTTGGATTTGACCCCCTTATAAAGGAGGTGTGGTTACAAATAACAACATCAACAAGAATTTGGGGGTGATCCTATGCCAGAATAACAGAGATAGATAGATAGATAGATAGATAGATAGATAGATAGATAGATAGATATTGATTGATAGATAAAAAACTGTAACCTTAGTTTTGTATAGATCAATCCAAACTTTGCACCCTGGCATTCGAAGCCCTCCACAATCTATCTTCCATTTACCTTCTATTGTCTTCTACCATTCTTTTCCAAAACACATCCTAAGGACCAGCGAGGCTGGTGTCTTCTACCATTTTTTTCCAAAACACATCCTAAAGATCAATGAGGCTAGTGACCTCAACACCCTTAGAGAAAATTGGTTTATTATTCCTCCTTTAAAATGCCTCCACTCTGCCAATCTACTGAACATGATGACAGTTATTCTCCATATTACATATTTTAGAATTGGGGGTAACATTTTACATTTAATTTTAGTATATTGTCTTAGAATATTATTCCCTCATTGTTTCATGTCATGTTTTCCAAACAAGAATCTAAAGTGCCTTGAGCCTTTTATGACATCTACATGTCATTAGTTGGACTCCAGTCCCAGTGCTCAAGGTGGCTGGACCTCAAAACCACATGGAAGCCCTTGCATAATGTTAGGAGGTGTCATCAAGATGATTTGAGTCATACACCAAGGTCTCTGTCTTCCCACAGGGGGTCTGCACACCCCCCCCCCGCCCCCAGCAGCTAGGTTACCCTGTGACAGTCATTCATCTGTGCCCTGGGTGGCCCATAGGATGATTGTACTACTGGGCAGGTATAACTTCAGGAGTGCACACAACAGACATCGCCAGCTGACATGACAACCTACTCACTTCCCAAGATTTGACTAATCATATATAATCATCCCGCAATATCCTCGGGGTAGTGGTTTCAGGACCCCCAAGTATACCGAACCTCATGCACACTCAAATCTGGCAGTCAGCTCTGAGGAACCTGCATCTAGCAAGGGCCGACTTTGCATATGCGCAGCTCCCGCATCCCAAGAATACTGTATTTTTGATCCGCATTTGGTTGAAAAAAAATCCACATGTAAGCGGTGCAGTTCAAACCCGTGTTATTCAAGGGTGAACTACATTTCTCTGAGGGGCTCATCTTCAAATAAAGTCCTTGTTTCTGTACCAGTTACAGCAGAGGCCCTGCTTTGAGAATTTAATGGTCAGAGTAGCCACCCACTTCAAAACTGACCAGTCCTACCCTTGGCAAGTAGACGATGTGACATCAATGGCCACTTACCGCACCAGGCTAATACAGTTATCCTGGTTGTCGTTTCATTTTACTGAAGGCCTTATTAAAGTGCTCCCCACACAACTCACCCAGGAATTCACCAGGAACCAAATTTAAACAAATCAAACCCTGAAAACATGCTCAACAAATCAAGATTGCAGAAGAGTTAATAAAGACTAAAATAAGAAAGGCCTCAATCATATTTGTCATGTCTCCATCATTTCTCACAATTATTCTCATTCAAAGTTCTTTATTCCTTTCATTTATTTAATTAAAAACTTAGGCTGGGCACGTTGGCTCACGCCTATAATCCCAGCACTTTGGGAGGCCAAGGTGGGCAGATCATGAGGTCAGGAAGGAGATCGAGACCATCCAGGCTAACATGGTGAAACCCCGTCTCAACTAAAACTACAAAAAATTAGTCAGGCATGGTGGCAGGCACCTGTAGTCCCAGCTACTCAGGAGACTGAGGCAGGAGAATCGCTTGAACCCAGGAGGCAGATGTTGCAGTGAGCCAAGATCGTGCCCGGGCAACAGAGCAAGACTCCATCTCAAAAAAAAACCAAAAAACTTAACCATAACATTATTCAATTTAAGCAGCATCATATTTGTTAATATCTATTTTCAAAAGTGACTCTTCCTAGTTTTATTGTTTTCTTCCTCCCTTTTCCACACATTTGTTTGTTTTTCCTCGTCCTGGAAAGTCATGTTCTAAGTTATCAAAATGTGTTTTTCCTCGAGCTCTTCAGGGAAAACATGCCATATAAAATTAATTAATTCATGCTTATTTTATGGAAATTATTATCACTATCTGTAATGGTTAAAGTTGATTGTTACTAAAGTGATTCTAAATATGAAAGTGTATGAAAACCATGAACTATTCTCATACTACATCTCAAGGACATTTGAAATTTCTAGTAAATTTCTAGTAAATTTCAAATTTACCAGAAAACTAGTTCAGATATCATTTTTAATGATTTACAATCATCTTCTGAATTTTCATTTGCAAGTCAAAGTCACAAAACTAAAAGTGCTAAATATTTTCTGACCAGAAATTTCTGAAATAATTATATAGTGCTTGAGCCATTGTGCTATAAATATCTTTGAAATCAATGCTATTAAAGAAATGCTATATCAGCTGTGAAATGAGAATTTCTCCTCCTATTCACTGATGTTTATAAAAATTTTATGAATTTATTGATAGAAAATCTGTTTGCTCAGTTTCTTTTTAAACATCTTATGCTTTAAATAATATTCAGTGTTTTTCCAGTAGGTGGAGTATTAGTCTAGAGAAAGTAGATCACTGTGTGAAAGCTAATTTTTTCTTCCTACTATTTTGAAAAATTTTTGATATAAAACATAAATCACCTAATAGGTTCACTAATTATTTTAATTGCATCAATATGGTATGATTTCAATTACTCTAGACCTTAAGAGGCAGATATATTTTACTGATTACATTACCATAATAACAATGGCATAATGACAATAGCAATAAGTACTTATTATACCTCTCATTTTAAAATTGCTTATCAAGCCATTAGTGAAACCTCCTGACATCTCTGAAACAGAAATTACACAACAAAGAAAGATCTGTCTCTTAAATCCTTTCTCTCTCAAGCCTTAAGCGTTTCTGGGAAACAGTGTTCCTTGTGAGTTGAATATTGTTTCAAGGCTGATGCTACCACTTCCAGTCCAAGAATCTGAGACGATCACTACCTCTCCCTGGGATTCTGCTTCCCCTTCTACGTTTGTGAAAAGACGGTGATAAACTACCTCTCTGAGGCCCCTCCCTACCTGAAAATTCCCAACTGAACCTGAAATTGACAATCTTATGGCTGAATGTTGGCAGCCAAGTCTGCAGAGATATTTCGGTACATATGGCAAAGATGGCCCTTGTTACAAGGTCTGGATCTCAAAATTGAAAGTCATAGAATGATGCCTTTCCAGGGCAGGTGGACACTTCCTCCCACCCTCCATCCATCACCAAAATTGGTCGAAGTTGAATAGTGCCCTGAAAACGCACCTTCAAATGGTACCCTTGAGTTGGATCTTAACAATGATTCTGCTCAATGCCCCAGAGACCTGGGAAAATACTATTCCTTAGGGCCATAGTAGCAGAACATCTTCAAAGAAACCTCACAGAGCTGGTTCAACCTCCTCTTTTACAAATGAGGAAACTGAAGTCCAAGAAGGCTTCCTAACTTGATAAACATCCATTTAACATGTGGCAGAGCCAGGACCCATCTCCTGGCCCCATTCTCATTCCCCCAGGCCTCCCCTCCTCTCTTACGCTGGAAGTCTAGAAGCTGGTTTGCAAAGGGTCCCTGAATGACCTTCCATAGAGGACAGTGCCTTACCGAGAAGAGGAAACACATACTGAAACCAGCCACTTTTCTCTATTTGCATTCTCACAGCCAGGTGATTCGGGTTTGGAGAGAGTCCCAGCTCCCACGTGCAAGGTGTTTTCTGTACTAGAAAGACTTAGGCACAGTGGATTCACCTGGATCTCTTCTAACTTTGCGGCCAGTTTTCTTTCTTGCTCTTGGACTAGAGAGCCCCCAACGTAGGCTTAGGAAAAGGGGGCTCAGGAGACAAATCTGTGTGCTTTGGCCCTAGGCTAGGCCACCTCTGTCCTTGCCAACATTTAATTAATTAATGAATTATTCAGTCAAAGTCCTCCAACGTGCCTGAGCCCAGCTTGGGACTGGTAATAAAGTGAGTGGTTTACAGAATAATTCCCAGAAGAAGCACAAATTGATTATTGTATTTGGTGAAAGGACAGCAGAAGAGTATTCTGGGCAAAAGATATAGCTGGTCTAAAGCCCTGAGCACACCTGGGAGTGCACAGTGCATCCCCAGCTGTGAGAGTCAGGTCAGAGCAGAGGGGCAAGGTCTAGGCAAGGGCACTGTGTTCTCGTCTCTCCACTCTACGAAGACGTCCCCTTCCCCTCTGATCTCCCCAGGGCCATTTAATCTCTCCCAAAGAGGCAAAGGCTCCCTGACTTATCCAACTGCAGTTACCTGCAGGATTCAGTTAACTTTCCCTTCATAAAGGCATCTGCCATGAAACACACCAGGCACCTCCAGGACCGGCATGCATCGCTAACCCAGTGACAAAAGCATGGCTGTTGCTCGTTTATTCCAGAGTTCTGTTAGGGGAGAGTGTTTCTTGGCCTCTTTCTTCTTCTTAAGTATCTCTATAAGTCAGCAGGATTTATGAGTAGCTCAATCAAAAACAAATAAAGGTAGACAACGTGACCTCTACATGGGTCAACCTCCCAAATGATGTCCTCTCATCTGCACCCATCGCTGTTCTTGGGATTGGAGGAATGGCCGCAGGGCTTGGCAATGTAGGCTGGGAGGGGGCTGACCCTCACCCTGCTGACCCTCACCCTGGTGGGTTTGTGGCTCTCAGCAATGTGGTCCCAAGAACAAGTTGCACTGAAATCAAGACTCTCAGAGCAGGGACAAGTGTCTCTTGCATAAAAATTCAGAGTCCCAGATTAACGATCAGTCTCCCCATCAATGCGGTCTGTGAGGATGGAGCCAAGCTCACTCACTCAAACCCGACGGCCATAAAACGCTATGAGGGCTTCAGTCCACTGAGTCATTCACAGAGATTCCTCCATCCACAAACAGAAGTTCTAATGGAAGTAAAAGCTAGGAATCCATACCTTAAACACATACACATACACATACACATACACGGACAGATCTACGTACAGATACATACACCAACATGGCTCAGCCAGTGCTGACCCGCTTAACATATGTTAAATGAGCACCTTGCATATCACAGGCCCTTTTCATGTGAATCATAAATTAACTGGAAGTTTTATTAGATAACACTACAGAGAAAAATAGCTGAAAGCCCAGAGGTGAGGTGTTAGCCACAGGGCTCTGACAACCAGGTGTACTTCCACTCCACCTGCTGAGCCCCACTGATCAGTGTTTAACCAGCGTGTGTTACGCCAGGCTGTTGGGGCAGGAGTGGTAACTGAGGCAGCGTCCTAGAACCCACAGGGTTACAGTCTCACCAAGGGAGGATCGGGAACAGAGCTGCAACCCTGGACTAATGGGAGAGCCACACCTAACCCTACTTCTTTCTCTCCCACACATTTACATTTGCTCCATGTCCTCTCCACTGTCAGGAAAAAAGTGATTCTAGGGTTAGGAAGAGGCAGAAAACATTTAGATGAACATATCCTTGATACTGGGCTCAAGGCCTGCTCTTTTGTATTTTCAATTGCAAATGACCCTAGGCTTGTGCATACCCTTCATAGAATCGAGATTCTGGTGGGGAAGAAGATATGGTTTCCACTCTTCAAACCCTCTCTTCTTTGAAGTCTGTGGGAATTTCTGGTTTAGAAGGACGGGTAGACACAGATAAGGGGTGCAAGTTGAGTTGATAATTGTTTCTCCTACCTAAAGTCTGTCTGCATCAGCCTCTTCTTATCTTCAGCCTTGGGCTTCAACTTGGAGTAAAGAAAACATTCATCAGATATGTTCTAGGCTGGGCGTGGTGGCCTACAATACCAGGATGTTGGGAGGTTGAGGGGGCAGGATCACTTGAGCCCAGGAATTTGAGACAAGCCTGGACAACATAGTGAGACCCCATCTCTACTAAAAGTAATTTTAAAAATTAGCCAGGCAGCCAGGTGCAGTGGCTCACACCTGTAATCCCAGCACTTTGGGAGGCTGAGGCAGGCAGATCACAAGCTCAGGAGTTCAAGACCAGCCTGGCCAACATGGTGAAACCCTATCTCTACGAAAAATACAAAAATTATCTGGGCATGGTGGCATGTGCCTGTAATCCCAGCTACTTGGGAGACTGAGGCAGGAGAACTGCTTGAACCGGGACCTGGGAGGCAGAGGTTGCAGTGAGCTGAGATCGCACCATTGCACTCCAGCTTGAGCAACAAGAGCAAAACTCCGTCTCAAAAAAAACAACAAAAAAAAATCCAGGCATGGTGGTATGCACCTGTGGTCCCAGCTACTCGGGAGGCTAAGGTGGAAGGATCACTTGAACCTGAGACGTGGAGTCTGCAGTGAGTTGTGACCACGCCACTGCACTCTAGCCTGGCTGACAGAACGAGACCCTGTCTCAAAAAAAAAAAAAGAAAGAAAGAAACTCCTTAGTCATACACCTAAAGCCCATCTCTCTATAATCACTTTATTGGTAATAAAATGATATTTTGAAGAAAAAAGATGATATATTCTAAATTCAATATCGCTGAGCTAATTCCAAGTATTCCCCAAAATTAAGGATTAGGAAAAACGCAAGAAATCCTCGGCCTTTGTCTGGGCCACGGAAAAAGCAGGGTCGGCCTTGAAATCGTGTCCTTCATCTCGGGAGGAGGCCCCACCCCTCCACTGGTCCAGGAAAACCCACACGGTTTAGGTATTTCTTCTTTAGCTTTTCCACTGCATCCCCAAAGCGTAAGTGGCTGATTAAATCCCTTCAAACTCTGCCAATGCAAACTGTGGCTTAAAAATGGAAATGAATGGAAATTGCAAAATAATACCTGAATAGACATTAAAGCTTTCAGCTCCACGTGTAAGACACAAGGTCCTGCCTGAATCAGTATGCTTCTAATGGCTTAATGGTAAATGTTGAACAAATTAGTGTTCCCTCAAGGTTGTCCTGGGGCACATGGAGTCACAGTCTTTAATTTTAATGAGCCTCTATTACACAATCTCTTATCGCCTCTTAACTGCCAGTGAAATGACCACCAGCTAAATGTACAGCAAAATACAATTCTACAAAATAGCTCACTTGGACCCCAAAGAAATTACCTTGAAATTATTACACTTAACCGTGGCAAATGCACCAGGGTTCATTTGAAAAGAGGTGGCCACCTGGCAATACGAGTGAAATTATATAATATGTCATTTCCTTAGGCTTTTCAGGTTGAGCTTTTCTTGCTATATCTGATTTAATGCATTTTCTCTTTTAAATGTAAATACTTTAAATGTAGCTGATCCTCTCCCTCTCCTAATTGAGGTGACTGGGCTAGTACAGGAGGCTGTGGCCTGCAGCTCACCGTGTTGTCTCTGGAGTCAGAGTGTCAGCCTCGGTACTTACTCTGTGACTGGACACTTTTTTTTTTTTTTTTTTTTTTTTTTGAGATGGAGTCTCGCTCTGTCGCCCAAGCTGGATCTTGGCTCACTGCAAGCTCCTCCTCCTGGGTTCACGCCATTCTCCTGCCTCAAGCTCCCAAGTAGCTGGCATTACAGGCGCCTGCCACCACGCCCAGCTAATTTTTTGTATTTTTTAGTAGAGACAGGGTTTCACCATATAGCCATGATGGTCTCGAACTCCTGACCTCATGATCCACCCACCTCGGCCTCCCAAAGTGCTGGGACTACAGGCGTGAGCCACCACGCCCGGCCATGACTGGACACTTCATAATATCAAAGATGCAAGATCATACCTATCTAATATCTATTCCATAAGATAATATATATTAAAAGCCCAGCACGAAGCCTTGTACACAGCAGTTGCTCAATACATATTTCCTCCTTTTTCCTGCTACTGAATCCCACCAGCCAAGACCAGAACTGTATCTGCAGTCGGACAAAGTTGGGTTTATCCCTTGTTGCAGCGAGGGCTTAGCAATCTGAGTCAAACAGGAGCTGGAAACCATAGTCGGTTAAAATGGGGTGATAAACAGAAGCATTAACTATGGCCAACAGCAACTCTAAGATGTAAGGAAACCCCTGTAGAGTTTCCTAGAGGCCCCATGGGGCTGAGGGAGCCCGTTCAGGAAGGGACAACCTCAGTGGGTGTCTGACCGTAGTGGAGGCAAAGCTGCTCCTGTCGCCTCTGCCAGTCTCCAGCTGGGCCTGAGAGTTAAGTTCAGATAGGAGAGATTAACGGAGGAAACGCAAGCCGATGTTTACAGGCACGTGAGGGCCTTCGCAGGAACACCAAGATCCAAAAGCAGCCAGGCCTAAGGGCTTATGCAATGGTTGAACAAAAAGTACTAATTGGGAAAAAGTAACTAAATATATGGAGAGGCTAAAGACAACGGTTATTTTAACAAGAGCTTTTTAACTGTCAAAACACTTTTTGTTTGTACCGATTTCTCTTGGCCTCAACTCCCCGCCTCCGGAGAGAAGAATGTTCTGTTCTTCCTCGTAGAGGGAGGGCATCTTTCATAGGAAAGTTCCATCTCCTGCTTTCAGGAAGAAAAGGCGAGGTCGGAGTGTCCTTTGTGCATCTGTTGTTTTTCTTTCTTTCTTTCTTTCTTTCTTTCTTTGTTTTTGTTTTTTTGAGACGGGGTCTCACTCTCTCACCCAGGCAGGAATGCAGTGGCGCCATCTCGGCTCACTGCAAGCTCTGCCTCCCGGGTTGAAGCCATTCTCCTGCCTCAGCCCCCCAAGTAGCTGGGACCACAGGTGTGTGCCACCATACCCGGCTAATTTTTGTATTTTAGTAGAGATGGGGTTTCACCATGTTGGCCAAGCTGGTCTCAAACTCCTGACCTCAGGTGATCCACCCACTTTGGCCTCCCAAAGTGCTGGGATTATAGGCGTAAACCACTGCACCTGGCCGCATCTGTTGTTTTTTAAGTGCCTTTAGCTCAAAATTGTCCCTATCCCAAGCCAGCATATCTGGAGATGGCACGTTCTGAAGCCCTTCAGGACCTTGCTGGAGAAGGTGTTTCTGCCTGGCAGAGAGCAGAGGCTCCTCCTGCTTGGCCAAGCTGGAGCTGGTCTGGATTGGCTGGGGGAGCAACAGGCTGGCTGCCCTCTGGAGTGCAGGTGGGGGAGCAGGCAATGGCAGCGGCGGTGGGGGTGTGAGTGAGGGGCTACCAGGGCGGCTCAGACACACGTCCAGAGGTCTGTGGACAGGTTGCCACGGCTGAGACGAGAGGGTCACAGAGGGAACTCCTGCAGGCCTGTGACTCGGACGGGCTTCACCTCATGTCCTCGCACCCTGGGCAGAGCCTCTGCTATTCCCCTCCTCGAGCCTGTGCTGGAAATTGCAGTAAGCCCCTTCCTCTTGCAGTGTCCCTCCAGAGCACGCTACTGAGAAAGCTTGACGTTGTGCTCACTTTAACAGCAAAAGGCTTTAAGGAATTCCATTGTTTATCATAGAGCTTATATTGAAGCGTGCATTGGGAGCCAGGAAGCAACAAGTTGATAATTGACGCAAAGAGACCCGTATACCTTAGAGAATGACGGGGTGGCTCTAAGAGTCAGGAAGGGTTTATTTTAGGAATCAGGCTTATGGTGAGGAGGGTTCAAGGAAGCAGGTGTCTCTTATCAATTGGGTGCGCTCAGAAAAGCAGGGCTAATTCAGTTATTGGGCCCCTTAATGCATTTCATCTGGGAGGCAGGAAGAACGGAGAACGCTAACGCTGTTACTGAAGAAATTGCAGGGAGAAACAGATGTTTTGGTTTGGGGTTGTACAAGGTCTTTTTTTTTTTTTTTTCCATAAATTTCTTGTATTAGTTTCCCAGTGTTGCTGTAACAAATCGCCACAAACTTAAGGACTTAAAACAACGTGCATTTACTATCTCACAGTTCCAGAGGCCAGAAGGGCAGGCAGCGCAAACAGCTGAAGTCAATGAGAAAGGCTGGTGCCTTCTGCAGGCTCTGAGAGGAGCATCTGTTTCCTTGCCTTTTTCAGCTTCTAAGAGTCTCCTGCGTTCCTCGGCCCCTTCCTCACATCACGCCAACTTCTGCTTCCGTTGTCACATCTTCTCTCCACTGTGACCCTCTTGCCTCCCTCCTATAAAGACCCTTGTGGGACCTGACCATGTGGCACAAGAGCATTCTGCAATTTTGTCTGAATGTGGAGATATGGTGGGCGGAATAATGCCTCCAAAAGATAACGTCCTAATTCTCAGGACCTGAGAGCGCGTCACTTTCCCTGGCAAGAGGGGCTTTGCAGATGTGATTAATATAACAGGGGAATTCTGGATTCCCTGGGCGGGTCTCAGGTCCTGGAGAGCCCTGATCCGGTGCGGCTGTTCTGAATTATGTTCGGCTGGGGGACAGCACCACCTGGTGGTAACACTCGGCAAAGCAGCCGCCGTCAGCGGCAGAGCCGCTTTTCCTTTAGGGTCCTCTTCACTTTACCCACCTACCCCACCGTCCCACCCATCCCTTCCGGCCACACCCCGCCGTCTTAGGCACGAGGCAGGCAGGAGCAGGCGAGAGAAGACGTAAGGACGCCTCGCTCGTGGTAAGATCGGAGGCTGATCGGAGAATGCTTTCCTCCATCCCTCCTTTATTAGAGAATTTCCTCAGGCACTGCAGCTTCATCTTTGTGAATGTTCAAGGCTTTCCGGATATCCTCGTCACTTCTCATATTTTCCTAACTGAGCAGGTAATTTGGATTAGAACTGTACATCATGACCCATTTAGGTTCCTGTTCACTGTTTTGAAATTAATGACTTCATCAATGAGTTAAGGCTAGGAGTGTTCATTATGTTTTTTAGAAAAGTCAAAACCAAGCGGGATCACACATACGCAAGATGACAGAATCAACAATCAAAAACCTCTAAGTAGGCTATTGTTGTGTTACAAAACAAAAGCTATAAAAGTGGCCGGGCGTGGTGGCTCACACCTGTAATCTCAACACTTTGGGAGTCCGAGGCGGGCGGAACACGAGGTCAGGAGTTCGAGACCATCCTGGCTAACATTGTGAAACCCCGTCTCTACTAAAAATACAAAAATTAGCCGGGCGTAGTGGCGGCGCCTGTAGTCCCAGCTGCTCGGGAGGCTGAGGTAGGAGAACGGCGGGAACCCGGGAGGCGGAGCTTGCAGTGAGCTGAGATCCGGCCACTGCACTCCAGCCCGGGCACCAGAGCGAGAATCCGTCTCAAAAAAATAAAAAATAAAATAAAACGAAAGAAAGGTTTACATAAATAAATGTAAAATTTAGCATTTTGGTTCAAGCCATCAACCACGCAGACATAGGAAGAGAATACACTTATAGAGATCAACCAGGAATTTTATTTTACTATAGCTCAGCAAAGATAATATACAATGGCTGCCAAAAAGCCAAGTCCGTCTGGTCTGGACCCGCAGAAACAATTCAGGGAAAGGAAGGTACCTCCACTGTGTGGGTCACACCACACCTGAGGACGGATTTCCCTTTGGTGCTCACGACTTTAAGAGCTGCATTAACAACTGTTAATGCCAATTATCGAGATCCCACCATGTATCCAGCACTGTATTGGGCCTGAGGACACAGAAATATAAAAACCCAAACATGGAAATTTAACAGATCTTTTAAACTGTGTATCCATAGAATGAAATACTAGTCATCCATGACAAATGATTTTTGTTGTATATTTATTGAGACAGAAGACATTCATAATAGATCGTCAAGTTAAAAAATATACAAAACATAATATGTGTTAGTTGGGTTCCATCCTTTTTTTACTTAAAAAGTTGAAAGAATATACATTAAAAGTTAACATTGATTATCAGTTGGCAGTTTTTTTCTTCAAATCTGTATTATTTTTTCTATAATGAACATATATTACTTGTATCCATTTTTAAAGTTAAGAAAATAGAATTTTGTTGTATATTTATTGACACAGAAAGACATTCATAATATATCGTCAAGTTAAAAAATATACAAAACAATGTGTTACTTGGGTTCTATCCCCTTTTTATTTGAAAAGTTGAAAGAAAATACATTAGAAATTAACATTTATTATCAGCAGTCAGTTTTTTCCGCAAATCTATACTTTTTGTAATGAACATATATTATTTGTATCCATTTTTAAAGTTCTTTAAGAAAATAGAACTTTGTTACAAATTTAGTGTTTTTTTGTTTGTTTGTTTGTTTGTTTTGTTTTTGAGACGGAGTCTCGCTCTGTCTCCAGGCTGGAGTGCAGTGGTGCAATCTCGGCTCACTGGAACCTCCACCTCCTGGGTTCAAGCCATTCTCATGCCGCAGTCTCCTGAGTAGATGGAACTATAGGACAGCACCACCACACCCAGCTAATTTTTGTATTTTTAGTAGAGACGGGGTTTCACCATACTGGCCAGGAGGGTCTCGATCTCTTGACCTCATGATCCACCCACCTCAGCCTCCCAAAGTGCTGGGATTACAGGCGTGAGCCACTGCCCAGACCACAAATTTAGTTTTTAAATTGTTAGAAGTATTAGGGGGAGATCACCACCCCCTAAGGCATTGCCAGGTAGGCTATTAACAATGGCATTTTGCATTTAACCGCTTAAAAGAAAGTGAATAGAAGTGCGGTGGCAGTTACCCATGTGGGCCATCAGATGGCACCAAAGCAGCTAGCTAATATTTAAGAGCAGAAACTGAAGAGCTTTTGCTCCAAAGAAACAACTATATGAGATTTTAAATATTTCAGATTATCTGGACGGAATAAGTGTTTTTGTTTGCTTTGAGACAGGGTCTCACTCTGTCACGTAGGCTGGAGCACAGTGGCATGACCACAGCTCACTGCAGCCTTCACCTCCTGGCCTCAAGCTATATCCTCCCACCTCTGCCTCTCGAGTAGCTGGGACTACCGGTGCACACCACCACACCCGGCTACTTCTTAAAATTGTTGGTAGAGATGAGGGTCTCACTATATTGTCCAGGCTGATCTTGTACCCCTGGACTCGAGAGATCCACCCGCTTCAGCCTCCCAAAGTGCTGGGATTACAAGCATGAGCCACCACACCTGGTTTGTTTCATTAATGATGCATTTGATGTTATAGAAAACTTTTCAAAATGATAGCCAAGCATGCAAATGTTTGCTTTAATAGTTTTTGGGGGTGGGGGTGACTTGGATTTTTGTGGCAATACTACTCATGCACAAAAACCTACTGTACCAGTTCTGTGGGCCAAAAAATCTAAAATATTCTTGAGATGTGATGACCCTTTGACTGTTAACCCTGACTGTGCAATGATCTCTAAGTTTCTAGGAAGCAGTTTCAAGATTCTGCTGCAGTCAGTCAATAATGAATGATTATTCATTGTAGTAGCTGGTTCTCAATGTGCTGATGAGATTGGATCACTTGCCTGCCCTCTTTCTTCCCTGCCACTGTCTCCTTCCTCCCAAGAGCACGGCTAGCTTCCAGCGTCTTTGCTCATCTGAAGGACAGTTTTTTGCCTAATCAGGCTGAGTTTGAGCAAGGACTCAGGAGCGTATCTGCTTCTGAGTCTGTGCTGCTGCCTTCAACAAGTTACTGCTTGTTCTGTCTCCTTCCTCTACACAATTGACGTGGTCCCCTTGGGAATGCCCATGTCGGAGAGCAATGCTGTGTTTTCTTATAAGCCACAGCTCTCGTCACGCTGACCTCAGCACGTATTAATCTCACTTCAGAAAAAGGAATTCTTACAAAAGAAAGTTTTCCACAGGTGGGCACAAAAAAGGCCCAGAAGGCTCTAAGAGCTCACGGTTGGAGAAACACACCTAGGCCATATGGGTGGTAAAAAGACAGCTGAAAATATGAGGCAGGAAAAGTCACTTGGGACACAAAGGACAAGGCCAACGATTCTGACACCACCATTGGCACTTTGTCCATGGGCAGCAGAATCAGAAATGTGCGTCGCTCCCATGGTCACTGTCTGTGCACTGTTCCCAACAGCTGCATTTCTCTCTCTCTGCTGCCAACTCACCCAACCACCCCTGCCTGTGGCAGGAGAAATCATTCTCATTGGGATAAGTGAGAAAACCATGACTGTTTACCCTACTTGACCCTCAGCATTTGAGTGTGTGTGTGTGTGTGTGTGTGTGTATGTGTGTGATTGTATCACAAAATAAAATGCTTCAGCAAAACTTCATTGCTGTAGTTGTGGCATATTCTATATCAGAGACACTGGAGATTGGGTCAAGCAGACTTTACTCCATTAAAATGAGCCTGGATCTTAATCCTGTAGGTAAATCATCCACAGAAAATGTACATCACCTGGAAAGCTGTTCATAAGGATCTTCATTTACCATGCTCGGATTTTTTCAAAGAACCCCAGCAAAGGAAGAGATGGGTTTCCCTTTTCTCGGGCTGGTGTTTTAGAGTCAGGGCTGATGAAATAAGATATCAGAAAACCAGGGTTCAAAGAGTGACGTCATCCCCACAGGGAAGATTTGGTTCCACACAGGGTAGTGACGTCCTTCTAAAAGTGTCTCTTGTTTTCTTCCTGCAGCTCGATCATTATCCGTCTGTGAGTTACCATCTGCCAAGTTCATCCGACACCCTCTTCAATTCTCCCAAGTCGCTCTTTCTGGGAAAAGTTATAGGTAAGAATGTGGTTCATTCGGTATAAATGTGTGTGAAGAATAACTTTGTTTGGGTAACATGAATTTGGATTTTAAAACTATCAGGTAAATTTCTCTCACTGGGGCCAGTCATGAATATCTTCTCTGTACAGGAAAGTTACATGGTTGTTCTCGGTGTTGCACAAGGGAAGCGTCAGCAAATCATCTTTGGGGGAAATTGCTCATGTAACTCATTCTAAAGTTAATTCGCCTTTGAAATGCGTTGTGGTTAGGCTGGGCATGGTGGGTCACGCCTGTAATCCCAGCACTTTGGGAGGGTAAGGCGGGTGGATCACTTGAGGTCAGGAGTTCGAGACCAGCCTGGCCAACATGGCAAAACCCTATCTCTACTGAAAATACAAAACTTAGCCGTGCATAGTGGCGGGCACTTGTAATCCCAGCTACTTAGGAGACTGAGGCAGGAGAATTGCTTGAACCGTAGTGAGTCAAGATCACACTACTGAACTCTAGCCTGGGCAACAGAGTGAGACTCCATCTCAAAAAAAAATTAAAAACTTGGCCGGGCACGGTGGCTCAAGCCTGTAATCCCAGCACTTTGGGAGGCCGAGACGGGCGGATCACAAGGTCAGGAGATCGAGACCATCCTGGTTAACACGGTGAAACCCCGTCTCTACTAAAAAAAGTACAAAAAACTAGCCAGGCGAGGTGGTGGGCGCCTGTAGTCCCAGCTACTCAGGAGGCTGAGGCAGGAGAATGGTGTGAACCCGGGAGGCGGAGCTTGCAGTGAGCTGAGATCCGGCCACTGCACTCCAGCCTGGGCGACAGAGCAAGAGTCCGTCTCAAAAAAAATAAAATAAAATAATAAAAAACTTGTGATTGGTCATGGGGGCTTCTAAATCAACAATGGTAATGGAACCAGTGTTGTTTGGCACGTGGCATAAACTACAACCCAAGCAAAGGCAAGTCTGCTCCAGGCTTCTGTATGTAGAATTTGGTTTATTACAAACCTCTACCTACTAGCAATATGTAACTTAACGCTTCTTTTTTCAAAGCATATCAACATGATTCTATCTTCCTCTCGTAAGAAAGTGCCTTGATATTATATGCAGATGAGAAGGCCAATAAGGAACGTAACAGTGTGACAGAACACCCTTCCCCCCGTGCGATTGTGAATTCCAGAGTCTCCTTGTCCTTCTCTTCACTAGAGGAGATTAGCACTGTGCAAAGCTAAAAGTGTACCATGAGCCACAGATACGTGAAGGTTACACCCTAAATTTTTAAACTATCGATATGATTGGTGACGTATTTTTATATATTTAATGTGAAGTCAATGCATTTTGTTAATATGAGGCTGTGTACTGTGAACTGCAATGAAAGCAGTAAGATGGTGGTGATGTACAGGTGGGAGGGAGGTCATTCGGCAGCCAGTGTGTAGAAGTGATCAGAATAGCATTAATGGTAAAAATGCTCACTTAAAAACATGGGGCAGGGGTCACAAAATGAGGAGTGAGCAGGAGACTGAACCTGTAATAAAAATAATAGACTGGGCATGGTGGCTCACGCCTGTAATCCCAGCACTTTGGGAGGTGGAGGCGGGCGCATCACAAGGTCAGGAGATCGAGACCATCCTGGCTAACGTGGTGAAACCCCATCTCTACTAAAAATACAAAAAATTAGCCAGGCGTGGGGGCGGGCACCTGTAGTCCCAGCTACTTGGGAGGCTGAGGCAGGAAAATGGCTTGAACTCAGGAGGCAGAGGTTGCAATGAGCCGAGATCATGCCACTGCACCCCAGCCTGGGTGACAGAGCGAGACTCTGTCTCAATAATAATAATAATAATAATAATAATAATGATGTTATGCACTTATATGAGATTTACTGTAGGCCAGGCTCCATTTTAAGCACTTTATAGATATTAGCCCATTCAATCTTCATCACAATTGTATGAGGTAGTTGAGATTATGATCTCCACTTGTTAGATGAGAAAACAGAACCATGAAGAGATTAAATAACCTGGCCACCTGGCTAATCAGTGGCAGAATGAAAATTTGAACTCTGGCAATCAGATACCAAGGGAGCTCTTCCCTGTGCTGTGATCCCTGTGGCAGTTAATCTAGAATGCAAAGAGAAAGACAGAGAGGACTACTTGGGCAGGTGGTAAGTGCTGAGGTTGACCAGTTGAGGGATAAAGTCTATATCTTGTGCCAGAAAGTGGTCAAGAGCAAAAAGGATTCCTGGGTTTAGAATCAGAAACACGCCAGTCCGGTTGGTAACAGAGGCTTCCAGAAGACGGGGAAAGCAGGCGTGTGCATGAAGCCCAAGACCACACACTCGGTGAACAAGACAGTGGGGAGTGGCGAGTGATAAATCAAAGGGTGGAAGTGGAAAACAAATGAAGGCTAAGATATATTGATCATTGGACCTTAGATATTGTACAATATGAAAGATAATTAAACAGCTTTTGCTTAATCCTTTGCATCCTGAAAACAGCACTCAGGCACAGTCAGCTTTGGATTACCTCACCCTGATGTCTTTATCCAAATTTTCTCCAACGTTTTCTATAGTTGCTGGGTTTTCACAGATCTTATCACCACTTTTATTGTCTGTGAACCAGAAGAGACTTTGTGACATTACATGTTACATGTGTAAACATAAGAAACTAATGTCACAACAATCGAATGAAATGAGATCCCTCATTATGAACCTCATTTTGTGGATGAGAAAACTGAAGCAGAAGAAGGTCAGTTTGACAAAAGTTAATCAACTAATATTGGCAAAGTAGAGTTTGGAAGTGAGGTCTCTCTGAAGAGAGTCCAGACTCTTAAGTACATCAGACAAACAAAATTCATGGTCCAGCTCCAGCAGAGGGATGTATTTGAAAGTTGAGTGATGCCATCAGTTAGCAACGAAAAGTGGCTGTTTAGTGGAGTAGGGCCTTGGTATTCATAAGTCATGCATCTGAGATTTTGGTGAGTACCTGCTTTCCACCAGAGGTGCTCCCACGGTTCAGTCAAGAATGCTTTAAAATGTGAAGTGCTCCTTCAGAACCATATGATTCCATCAAAACAAACTCTACGCTATGATACAGTGATGTTCCTAAAGATACTGCACTGTGATATTCCTAAAGTAACATCAGCTATAAACATACCTGGAAAAAAATAGACTTTTTATTACTTTGTGGAACCTACAAAGTCAAATTTTGATGGGAATGTTGGATGATTTCTAGGTTCTGTCACTATGAGTAATAGTCTCTGGTTCGTCTGTTTTTCAGGTCGTGTAACTAGATTCACATTTCAGCACAATTCCAATATACTGTATGAGGCATGGACCTTCAGGGTCATGAACAAATAACATCATAAAGACCACATTTTCTACAGCTAAGAATGTACCGTGACATCAATCTGTGCAAAGCTAAAAGTGTACCATGAGCCTCAGGTACATGAAGGTTACACCCTGAATCTTTTGTACACCCAAGGAAAATGTTGCTGCATACACAAACTAGGTAACTGTGCATGTGGCAGCGAGTTACAGAAAGTACACATAAACACCGGTAAGGAGGTCCACAATTCCAAGATGGAAATGGTGTCAGGCATGTGAGTAGTTAGGACTCTAGTCATGGGTCCTTGGTCTCATCCCTACAAGCCATGACCTCCTTGCAGACCAAGATAGCATCTCCTAGTTCCACGTATACTAACAAGGAGCAAGTGCTTGGTAAATATTTGTTGAATTAATAAAGAGTAAAAGGGGAACAAAACAGAAAGAATATCATTGTAGGCCGGGCACGGTGACTCACGCCTGTAATCCCAGCACTTTGGGAGGCTGAGGCAGGCGGATCACGAGGTCAGGAGATCGAGACCATCCTGGCTAACATGGTGAAACCCCGTCTCTACTAAAAATACAAAAAAATTAACTGGGCGTGGTGGCGGGCACCTGTAGTCCCAGCTACTCAGGAGACTGAGGCAGGAGAATGGCATGAACCCGGAGGCAGAGCTTGCAGTGAGCCGAGACTGCACCACTGCACTCCAGCCTAGGCAACAGAGCGAGATTCCGTCTCAAAAAAATGAAATGAAATGAAATATAAAAAAAGAATATCAGAATATCATTGTAGACATATACTGCAGGGTGAAAGGATATGGATGATCATCCTAACAGAATCGGTAAGACTAGCACAGAGGTGAAAGCTACAATCCTCACATGTCTCATAGGCTAAAAGTAGGCACCTGACAATCATGGAGTAGAAAGAATGTGGACTATAGAATCAGGCAGAGCTGGTTAGACTGAAATCCAGTTCTACCTCTGTTAGCATTGAAATCTTGACCATGTTGCTTTCTTAGTTGAACCTCTCAGAGCCTGGGTTCTCCCAGTGGCAAGACGGGGAACACAAATGCCTACTTGCAGGTTGTTAGCTCCCTGAGGGCAGAGATTGTTGGGCAAAGACTGTTTTTTTTTGAAACTAATCTATTTGCAGCAAACTGATCAGTGGCTAGTATACAGAAAGGGCTCAAAAAATACTTGTGGAGTAATTGGACTACTCTTTTAATATTAAGCTGATAACGTCTTAAGACATATACAACACAATGCCTAATACATAAACAATTACCATTTTTTATGCTGGCTACATGCCAGTTATTATGTTATATGCTGTAAGTACAGTACTGTGTGCGTTTCTCACACCACCACAGATCATTGTTACCCTCGTTGTATAGAAGAAGGAACTAAAGCTCAAAATGATTAAGTTTTTTTCTTAAAGTAGGGTTTCCCAACAGCAGAACTATTGATATTTTGGGTCAGAAAATTCTTTATTATGGGGCTGTCTTATGCATTTTAGAATGTTTAGCATCCTCCCTGACCTTTACCCACTAGATAGAATTAGTACCCCAAGTTGTGACTACCAAAAATGTCTTCCAACATTGCTACATGTCCCCCAGGAGGAAAAAATTACCGCGCAGTTGAAAACCACTGGCTTCAAGCCACTCAGCTGGTCAGTGGTGACGCTGAGATTTGAAAAGCGTGATTTGTGAACCCAAGACCTATGCTTTGCTTCCTGATAACACCTGCATCTTCCAAAATGGTGAGGAAGAAGGACAAGGTCCTTGCTACTCTGAAACTAAAATTCTGTTAATAAAATTGAAGGAGTCACCGTGAAGACCCCAAAAAGACATGTAGGTGCTTGAGAAACTAATCATTGGCCACCCCTTCAAGCCAACATTCCTTTGATATTTGATCATTTCATAAGGGCAGGACTGAGGAGGCAGGTGCTTAAATGTCTCTTTGAAAACAACATATACTGCAGCGAAGGACAACCCATTTGTATTCCCCAGCTGTGTAAAAATCCATCTATGCAGACATACAGTATTGAACTTGCAACTGATACGTACTCCGGCCAGGTTTTGAAACCCCCTGGAGTTTCATGCTCCAAAGTTGTTGCTTTACTTTTCTAGGATCAGTTTCTGCTACTCAGAAACTGCTACTCTGAAACTGACTCTATAAAAGAAGGAGAAGATGGCTCTAAATACCTAAGATGACTTCACACTGAGCTCTTTGATGAGCACTGCTCAAAAAGGGACACATAAAAAGGATGAAAGAAAGGCTACCTAATCAAGGACAAGAGTGATCTTTATAAAGGGGATGGAGGATATGTATTCAAGAAATAGTAGTGTGATCACTGCCAACCAACAGCAAACTTTTAGAATGGATTCTTACATAATTCTGAATGCTTCTAGAAGGAATTCAGAATCATTAGCAATCAGCAAAGGTTCACAAAGGAGAAATCTCACTAGGCCTAGTTATGTCCATCTTTTATCCCTCATATCCATCCAACTTTTACCGGCCGAGTGATGTCATAGACTTTATCTTTCAGCAACACATTTAATAATCTCTCAAGAAATCTTCAAGAAAGAAACTGAAAGTGGGGTGTTCTGTTTGCTCATGTTGTTTTCAACATCTCTTTTAATGCCTTGGAAAAAGACACAAATAGCATGTTTAATAAGTTTGCAAATGTCACGAAGCTGAGAGGGATGGTTTAATATGATGGATTATAAAAAGCATTTCAAAGCCATCTTGACAGGCTAGAAAGATGGGATAAAAATAATAAGATGAAATGTAATAGAAATAAACTTAATTGCTGCACTTAGATCAAAAAATATATACAATCACTTAAGTTGAAGTTGGGAGACCCCCGGCATCATGAAAAAACTTAGGAAATTGGTTTGATGGAAAGTCTGGTACAAGCAATGTTCGTTCCATGGTGATGGATTCTTAAATGAACATGATTCTGAACCACACTAGTATGAGAATCATGTCCAGAGCAAGGATATTAGTCAACTGAGGAGAAAACCAGATAGACACAAGACCCGTAAAGGAAATGTCAGAAGACCTGGGAATGTCTGGTCAGAAAAATATGTGATTTGAGAGACGGGAGAATCAGTTTTCCGTCTTTGGTAACTGCCACATGCAGGGTGGATTAGACTTAGTTGAGGCTTACTCAGCAAGACTGAGTAAGCAGAAGATATGAAGCAAAAGCAGAAGATATGGACCAAAAGCAGAAGATATGAAGAGGAAAATCTCAGCTCCATATAAGAAAGAATTTCCTAACAATTAGAGCTTTTCAAAAGTGAGTGGCCTCTACTTTGAGGTAATGAACTCTCTATTACTGAATATTCAACAAAGGCTAAACAGAAATGTGCTCTCTACATTAAGGAGTTGTCTGGATTGAGTAAAACCAGATTAGATATAGCCTAAATCACCTTTGAAACTTTAAGATTTGTGGTAGGACTAATTTTCTTAATTAAAAAGGCGGAAATGCAATATCATAGTAGAACAGGGTCTCCTGTTCCATTAGCAACTAGGAGGATAACATTTAGGGTTCCTTGATATAAAACACTGTCATGATGCATGACGATAGATACGAATTTAGAAGAATATCAATGTACAGTGATCACCACATCACTGTGAATTTTGTAATTATATAGACAACCTCTGTTTCCAAGATGGCAATATGCATTTTAATTTTATTTCTGAGCCCTCTTTAATTAATTGTTTTTCAAATTAACTATTTCTGCCATTTTTTAAATCAGTAATATAAAACCATAATGAAGTAGATATATTCTGTAATAAAAAGACAGTAGCTTCTCTGTGTAAACTTGAGAAGCTGCGCTTAGAAAGAAACTGAATACTAATGCAGTGTCATTGTTGCTTTGCTGACCATTGCTGGTTGTCAGTGGCGATGTCTTGGGTGGTTAAAAATAAAGTGAACTTCTATCCATTTGAACTGACTAGAGTTTGTAAGTCATATTGGTCTCAGATCCTCATATTTCCCAAACTATCATTATCCAAAGCAACTCCAATAGAAGATGAGCCTCCTAGTAGCCACTATATTATTTCCATTATAATCTAAATTGTGAATATCATGATCCTACATGACTTTTTAGTGATTAAAAAATTCTTTTTCTAGGGCTTTCTAAAACTTTCTGGAACTTTGGCAAAGCCTCTTGACACAGAAGGAAATAACATACTTAGATCTTCATTTGTTGGTGAAATAGTATACTGTGATAAGCATGCTGCTCACGGACTATTTCTGGCCAGAGTTATGAATGGAAAAGATCTGTGTGATTTCCAGGCTAGAACATTTAAGCACTCATGCAAAACCCTCTAGAGTCCTTTTATCCCTTTGGCACGGTGACTGACAAGCCTAAGACAGTGATTTTTTCCGTAAGCCTGGGTCCCTCTGTGACTACAGTGAACAGAAAACTCTTGACTTGTGATGAGCATATAGCAAGAGATAAAAAATAAAAAAAAAAACTCTTTGCTTTGTTAAGCCAAGACTATAGGGTTGTTTGTTACTGTGCCAGAGCCTCACCTGTCCTGACTGATGCATAAGGACTGACTTAACGGCAGACTTTGCTCTCTCACCCTTGGGTTTGATCTCTGATATAGTTTGGATGTTTGTCCCCACCGAAATCTCATGTTGAAATGTAATCTCCAGTGTTGGAGGTGGGGGCTGGTGGGAGGTGTTTGGATCATGGGGGTGGATCCCTCATGAATGGCTTGGGCCATCTCCTTGGTGATAAGTGAGCTCTCACTCTGAGTTCACACAAGACCTGGGTGTTTAAGTGTGTAGCACCTCCCCCACCCAACACTCTTTCTCTGGATCCTGCTTTTGCCATGTACCCTGCCTGCTCCACCTTCACCTTCTGCCATGATTGTAAGCTTTCTGAGGCCTCCCCAGAAGCAGATGGCAACACTATGCCTCCTATAAAGCCTTCAGAACTGTGAACCAATTACACCTCTTTCCTTATAAATTACCCAGTCCCAGGTATTTCTTTATAGCAGTGCAAGAACAACCTAATACAATCTCTTACTCTACTATTTGCCAATTGTCTGACTTTGTCAGGTTACTTAACTTTGTGTGTATTTGTTTTCTCACGTTTAAAATAGGAATAGTAATGGTCTGTATGTCACAGGATTCAGCAAAATAATACATATTTAGCAAGTAGCACAGTCTCTGCCACAAAGTATGTGTGTAATACTAGTTTTTTTACTTCGCCGTAATCAGCAAATGTACACTCATCATATGTCAGATGCCAGGCATTGTATAAGTCCCTGGAACATCATTAGGGTCCAAGACAGGCACATTTTCTGCCTTTGGAAACTTTCTATATTCAAATCCAGTTCTCAGAGGTTTCTCTTGGGAGAACCCAAAACAAGATAGGTGATCGTACAATGTATCAATATGCACTGGGTCATATTTTTAGAGCTTAAGTTTCTGGAAAAGAAGGTAATGGAAAGGCAATTAGAAGTAAAAAGACAAGAGGGTGGGATACATGGAAAGAAGTATAGGATTCTTTGGGAGCAAGTAGGGAGGGCACTTGAGCTAGTCCAGGAGTGGGGGAAGGCATACTAGAGGAGGTAACACAGAAGCTGGGTCCCTAATGATGAGTTAGAATGATCTGGGTAAACCAATGGACTGAAGTAGAAGCCATAAGGGCGGGGGAGGTCAGTTCTCCACTCTACACAGCAGTCCACCCAAAACTGTGTGGCTCAAAACAGTAGTTCATTATTTCTGGCAATTCTGTGAATTGGCAGGGTGGTTGTTCTACTTCATGACTCCGGGCGAGGTGTGAGAATGACTGGATAGCCCAAAATAACCTCACTCACGTGGCTGGCCGCAAGTGCTGGCTGCACAGGAGATCTCTGGGGCCACAAGCCAGGGGCTCTGTTCTCTCGCAAGGGTTCCAGATCATGGCTGCTTGGGCTACCTCGCGGCATGGCGGCTGGGCTCCAGAAAGGAGCTTTCCAAACAGCAAACATAGAAAGTGGAGGTCTCTAAGAGCCACCTTTCTTGCCACGTGCTATTGACCAAAATCTGGGTTCCAGCCCATGTTCCAAGAGAGAGGAAGCAGACCCTACCTCTTGGTGGCATCGTGGCCAGGTCACATTGCAAAGAAACGTGCCATGGGAGTTACAGTTGTGACATCTTTGGAAACGCAATGTGCTATGAGGGAAATTTGAGGAACCACAGCAAGTTGCACTCAGAATAGTGGAAAGTAGGATGTGAAGGTGCGTGTGATAAAAATGCCGCAGCGTAAGCAGGATTCAAATCAAAGGGGGCTTTACCAGCAGGGCCACATGTCCTGCTTTGCCCGGAACAGACCCAAGCTACTCCTGCCAGGACAAGTGTACATTACTTGCAGTGCCCACTTTTACTCTAAAAATAGGACTGTGCAGGTTGATAAATTGTACGATCACGATCTTGTTGCGTTCTCCCAAGAGAAACCCTGGAGAATTCGATTTGAATATAAGAAGTTTACCTGGGAGACAATCCCATAAAACAAGCAGGAAAGCAGAGACATGAAACAGGGAAAGGGGTGGAGCATTGTCAAGCCACTCACCACTGTGGACACCTGGAACATAATCCCACCAGGTCACTCTGGAAGACAGTGCGAGACCTGCCTCCGAGTGTCCCAACTGAGGCAGGAGGAAGCCAGGGTATCTCGCCACCTCCTCCCATCCTGCAGAGATGAGGGCTGCTTCCTGCGGTACTAACTCCCCAGCACTTCGGGCTTGTCCCGTGTTTACACCCGACACGCTGCTGAGGCCAGAGGAAAGTGCAGATGACAGGGAATTGCAGTCGGTGCTTCCTGGAGCAGGACTGAGGTGAATGCCGAGCACTGACAGCGTCTGCCATATTACGGGTTTATTTATAAGCCATGTTAAGGTTTTAATGTTATCTTAGGGGTGAAAGGAAGTCAAGGAAGGATGTTTTTTAATCCGGAGAATAATGTGATCAGATTGACACTTTAGCCAGATAGCACCATCTGCAGAGTGCAAAATGCATAACAGGAAGTGAGAAACTGCAGGGAGACCAAATTGGAGGTTGCCATGGTTATCACAAAATTGCACATCGTAATGCACAACACAGCTCAGATATGCAGAGAAAATGCAATGTCTTTTTCTGTGTCTGATGATCTCGTATTCCTTCTGGGTGGCAAAGGCAAATAAGCTAAACGTCCAGGCCGGTTTAAAGCTGATTCTGACTTAATCATTTCAACATTCCTTCCTGGTTGTGCTCTGTCCCTCATGAATAAAAATGTTCAGTCTCTCAAAGAGCCTTTCCCGTCCTCTGCTTCTTTCTAGAAGGTGCTGACCAGGTGTACAGAGTACAGAAGGGGACAGGCAGCAACATGTGTAGCTTTAGCATTCTAATGATACCATGGGCATGGAGAGACCTGGATGCGTGCTGGTCCTTGAGTTTGCATGGCCAGGCATCTGCTGGCCTCCGGCCCAGTGTTCTGTGTCCCTGAGTGCTCTTCTGGCCTTGGAGCTTCAATCTGTGGTTGATGAACTTTGAGTCCCTTTCTTTGACTCAGGCAGTGTTCCCAGGGAACACCTGCCATCACTCCCTTTGCTTCTTTGCTGTGGCCTCAGCTCCCACTTGAGAGACCCCTAAGCCTAAGTCTCTGTGGCGTCCTCCGTCTCCCCATGGCAGGTTGTCGTCAGCTATCAAGAAGTCAGGGCTTTCATCTCGGGCTTCATGCTGCACGAGAATGAGATGAAGCACGTGAGGACCAGAGACCCTGTCTGCTTACTCTTCTTCCCTCTCTACATGAGGCTGGGCTGTCCCATGTTAGGACAGTACCTCCCCACCCTCTACACAGCAACCTCTTCCCAGAGCCCCAGACTGGGAAGCAAGGCAAGAGCCCTAAACCCTCAGTCCCATCCATCATTCTTTAGAAATCCACTTCTGCTCTCTGGGCCAAAGCTCAGCTCTCATCTCTCCTGCTGTGTCTCCTCCTTTTCTCATAGTCTTCTAGGGCATTAAGAAAGAAAAAAAAAAAAAGTTTTGCTTTTACTTCCTACAAAAAAAAGAAAAGTGCCATCTAACAAATAGCTCCAAAACTCAATTGCTCAAAACAATTCTATTTTTATCATTGATCTGCAGGTCAGCTAAGGGCCAATCGTTCTGTTGTACACTTCTCATCTTCCTCCTGGGACCAGGGAGTTAGCATGGGCATGTTTTTCTCTGGCAGAGACACAAGAGAACAAGCCACTCACACAAGCACTTTCCAGGCCTTTGGTCTTGCCACATCCACTAACATCTGATTATCTAAAGTAAGTCATGTGGCCAAATCCAGAGTCAAGGAGAAGAGAAACTCCCTTTCCCTTCAGTGAAGAAAACAGCAAAGTCACATGGCAAAGGCCACCAATACAGGAAGGGTAAAGAATTAGGGGCCGCCAATGCCATCTTCCATACTTAGGAGGTGGATGCAGGAGAACTCTCTGACCTCCTTGGTGTACTAAAAAGCCTGAGTAAAGGAATTTGGGGAAATCATTTATTCACTCAAAAGTATGTTCAGTGCTCACAGATACCAGGTGCTAGGCACAGAACAATGGGTAAAACAGAAATCTCTTATCTTTATGAACCATGTACTCTCATGGGCATAGACAGAATGAGAAAAGAGTTGTGTAATATAAATGTTAGCAATAAGCGCTATGAAGAAAAGTAAAAGAGGCTTAGCGGGAAAGCATGTTACAATGGCCAGGAAAGTCCTCTTTGAGGAGGCAATATTTAAGCAGTGGCCTTAACAAAGTGAGAAAGCCAGCTGTGTGGACATCTGCTGGAAAAGCATTCCAGGAAGAGAGAATGGCAATCCAAAGGCTGTGAGGTAGGGACACGCCTGGCTTGTTCAAGGACAGCAAGAAAACCAACATGGCTGGAATACAGTCATCAAGGGACAGAGTGGCAGGAGACAGATGAAGTCAGAGGGTTAGCCAGGAGTTGATTGCACAGATGGAGACCATCATGGAGAGTCTGCACTTTATTCTAAGTGAGATGAGAAACAGTAGAAGGTTTTGAGCACATAAGTAACGCAATCCGATTTACATATTAGAAAGATCATTCCAGCTGTGGGATGCTGTATTAACTACAGAAGGGATGGGCCAATAGAGGGACAGGATGGACACGAAGAGACCCGTTCAACTACAGTTGTGGAGTCCTTGTGAGAGTTAGAGGCACATGCATCAATGCAATAGCAGTGATGGTGATGGAGAAATCTTTGGACTAGGAACACATTGAAGTCAGAGCCCATAATATTTGGTGATCAACCAGATGTGGTGGGTGAGAGAAAGAGATGTCAAAGAGCGTTTCCCAAGGTAGCGGTCTGAATAGCTGACCCAGTGGTGGGGCTGCCTACTACAGTGAGGAACCCTGCGAGAGAAGTAGTTTAGGAACTGTGGAATAAAAATTGAGACTTCCATTCTAGACACATTCAAGGCTATTCCATGGATGCATAGCACTGAGGTGCATGTCAGAAACCGAACACCACCTGTAACAACACGGCCTTCTCCTGTCTTTATCTCCCATCTCCTCCTCAGGCAGATAGATGTCTTGGCTTGACTAGGATGTTGATAGTTACTGGGAAAGGCAAAAAAGAAAAAAGCCTATTGATAAACGTCAGAATATATCTCCATTATAAAGTCATTCAAGTGTTCCACGTGAACTCAATGATAAAGAACAAATTATTGATACACAAAACAGCTTGAATGAATCTCTAGAGAATTGTGCCAATGGAAAAAAAGCCAATCCCAAAAGGTTACATACCTGGTGATCCCATTTATGCAACATTTTTGAAATGACAAAATTTTAGAATTAAGGACAAATTAGTGGGTGCCAAGGGTTAGTGACTAGGACAGGAGGGAAGGGGAAGGAAGAGAGGTGTCGCTAGAAAAGGAAAACAAGGGGGCTGGGCATGGTGGCTCACTCCTGTAATCTCAGCACTTTGGGAGGCCGAGGCAGGCAGATCACTTGAGGTCAGGAGTTCAAGACCAGCCTGGTCAACATGGTGAAATCTGTCTCTACTAAAAATACAAAAATTAGCTGGGCATGGTGGCCCATGCCTGTAGTCCCAGCTACTCAGGAGGCTAAGGCAGGAGAATTGCTTGAGCCCGGGAGGCAGAGAGGTTGCAGAGTGACCCAAGATCATGCCATTGCACTGCATCCTGGGTGACAGAGCTAGACTCCATCTCAAAATTTAAAAAAAAAAAAAAAGGGGAGGGGGGAAATGAGAGATTCTTCTGCTGTGGGAATTATTCATTATCCTGACTATGGTGGTGGATGCACAGACCTACACAGATGATAAAATTGTGCAGAATCACATTTGCACACATACAAGATCTGAAAAAGATCATTGGATTGTATCAGTGTGAATATCCTGATGGTGACACTGTACTCCAGATTTGCAAAATATCTCCAATGGAGAAACTGGGCAAAATACACAGGGGGTCTCTCTGTACGATTTCTTACAACTACATGTGATTCTACAATGGACTCAGTTAAAATTTCTATTAGAAAAAGCAATAAAAAGCCGGGTGCGGTGGCTCATGCTTGTAATCCCAGCACTTTGGGAGACTGAGGCAGGTGGATCACCTCAAGTCAGCAGTTTGAGACCTGCCTAGTCAAGATGGCAAAACCCTGTCTCTACTAAAAATACAAAAATTATCCAGGCAATGGCTGTAATCTCAGCTACTTGGGAGGCTGAGGCAGGAGAATTGCTTGAACCTAGGAGATGGAGGTTGCTGTGAGCCGAAATCATACCGCTGGACTCCAGCCTGGGCAAGAGAGGGAGACTCCATCTCAAAAAAAAAAAAAGAAAGAAAGAAAGAAAAAGAAAAGAAAAAGCAATAAAAGTAAAAAAGACCAAGTCCACATTCTTCTGTGGAGCCATTTATTCATGGGATATTTAGTCAGTGTCTCCTAGGGGCTAGTGCCCTCCACTCTGGGGCAGCGTGATGGACAGAAGAGGGGCCTGCAGTGATTAAGCCACCAGCTCTACCCATTCCCTCTTCACTTTCTTGCACTAGCTGGTAGATATTAGGAAATATGTGGGAATTATTATTTATTTACAGCTTAGATTTTTATTGTTCTTTTAGAGTCATTATCGAAGAGAATGATTAATATAATACGTTTCTTTAAAAAGGAGCTAGGGAAAATGAGGTAGATTAAACTGCCTGCAACTTCTCTCAAGGAGAGTTCCCGATGGCAGCTATCACCTTGTGATTTATCTCTACCTCCTAAGAGTAGAATGCAGCAAAATTGATAAATGAACAAATGGCAAATAGTTAATTGAAATTTCTAGTCAGTTGCCTTTGCGTTTTACTGTAAGGACAGAAGCAGCAGGAAAGCACTGATGAGAAAACTTATTTAAGTGATAGGTGAGAAATAACATTTCAACTGAAGAGAAGAAATTATATCCCGTTTTTCATATCCTAAAGAACATATAGCATAGTCTTAATGTCCAAAATATTCTCAAGGCTGAAGGAAATCTATTTTAAAGGAATTCACCCAGGGAGTTGTAATTCAAGGTTGGCTTCTCATTCTTTTTTAATTGCATTAACTTTCATTCTTAGAAATTTATTGGGCTTTATTATTATTATGCCTTACAGAATCATAGGAAGCTATAGAGAAATAATTTATTGAAACTTTGTCACATTACAGCTGAGGAAAACGAGGCCCAGAAAGGTGAAATGAGGCCAAGGTCACATAGCTGGTACTTCAACAATGTTTTTTTTTTTGAGACAGAGTCTCACTCTGTCACCAGGATGGAGTGTAATGGCGTGATCTCAGCTCACTGCAACCCCCACCTCCTGGGTTCAAGCAATTCTCCTGCCTCAGCCTCCTGAGTAGCTGGAGCTACAGGTACACACCACCACACCCAGCTTATTTTTGTATTTTTAGTAGAGACGGGGTTTCACCACGTGGGCCATGGTCTGTCTGCCTTGGCCTCCCAAAGTGCTGGGATTATGATGTTTTCAATACAATATACTGTCAATATCAGGATATCTTTTCTTGTCACCCAAATGTGTCTTTAACAAGGACAATTTATAATTATTAATTAATAATACATCATAACCTGGAAACATACTCTCAATATCTAGACAAACAGCTGCAAAGGCAAATATTTTCATAAGTGTAGGCTGGAAGAGGATATTTTGAACATCAAGGGTTAGGCTCAGTACAGGCTCTGTGTCAGAACACCTGCAATTCTGGCCGCCCCATCTGCTCAAGGAGCTTGAACAGGTTTCTTAAAATCTCAGCTTCAGTTTTCTTAACCATGAAATGAGAATGATAGTAGTGCCAATATCATAAGCTTTGTTATGAAGATGAAAGATGCTATCATAAATATAAAGGGCTTATCACAAAGCCTGGCACACAGTGAGTGTCCAGTATGTCTTGGGCAGTATCATTACATCTAATCTTTGACTTTTAGTTTATACAAATAAAGAATGGTTGACTCCAATCCTGGGTCACTCATAAAAAGAACGCTAAAACAATGAAAAACTGAAAAACCTTTTCATTGAAAACCAATTGGTATCATCATCTTTCCATGGTTTTCCAAAATTAAATTATTTTTAATTAACAAAAGCAACCCCCGCCAAAAAAAAAATCATTTATTGTTAAAATGTGGTGAGAGATCAGAAGTTCTGTTTTAATAACATATTTAGTATTTGGTTAAAGAAGATTGTCAAAAGCACTTCTGTCCCAAATCTTCAGCTCACCTGTCTTTGACACACAACATACTTTTGCATACCCAATTGTTTTGAAATAAACATTTGAAAGTCAAAATTCTGGGCTGGGCTCAGTGGCTTACACCTGTAATCCCAGCACTTTGGGAGGCCAAGGTGGGTAGATCACCTGAGGTTAGGAGTTCGAGACCAGCCTGGCCAACATGGCGAAAGCCCATCTCTACTAAAAAAAAAAATACAAAAAAAAACCACAAAAAATTAGCCAGGTATGGTGGCAGGCACCTGTAAGCTCAGCTACTTGGGAGGCTGAGGCAGGAGAATCGCTTTAACCCAAGAGGCAGAGGTTGCAATGAGCCACCGAGATCATGCCACTGCACTCCAGCCTGGGCAACAAAAGCAAAACTCTGTCTAAAAAAAAAAGAATGTCAAAATTCTTCTTATTATGACATTCCGAAATATTCCAGAAGGCATGGAAAATTTTTGAATTTCTTATGTACATACAGTTGATCATTATTACTATATATTTCATATTTACAATTTCACCTACTCACTAAAAGTTACCTAGAACCTCAAAAGTATTCATGGTGATTTTGTGGTTATTTGCAGACATATGCTATGCAGCAAAAAAATTGTCATCAATGTGTACATTCTCATTTGAAGTCAAACAACGTGATGCCCTTGCCTTCTAGTTTCAGCTCTTATACCGTAAACAGGTATCATTTTTGCAGTCTATTCAGTGACATTTTTTTGCAGTCTTGTGTTTTTATTGGTGATTTCACTGTATAAAATGGCCCCTAAGTGGAGTGCTGAAATGCTGTCTATTGCTCCTAAGCATAAGATGCCGTGATGTGTCCTGTGGAGAAAATATATATGTTAGATGAGCTGTGTTTAGGCATGACTGATTGTGTTGGCAGCCGTGAGTTCAATGTTAATAAATCAACAATGTATATTTCAAAACTGAATATTAAATAAGATACACACATAAGCAAGGTAATGTATTGGTTGGTTAATAAAACGTTATGACCAGAGGCTTGCAGGAACCTAACCCTGTATTTACTTTAGGAACAATGTTGTAGTATTCAGTAGTTGAGTGTTAGCAGCAACTGTGTGAAACATAACTACTGCAAATAGTGACAATTGACTGAATTATTTTTAACCTACATCACATGAATATGATGATACATTACGTTTGTATATTATTTTGCAGTTTAAACAGCAGTTCCACAGCTGTTATCACACATGATGTTCATGGAGTGTTACAGTTTTGGCTGTGTCCCCACCCAAATCTCATCTTGAATTGTAGCTCCCATAATTCCCACTTGTTGTGGGAGGGACCCAATGGGAGATAATTGAATCATGGGAGTGGTTTCCCCCATACTGTTCTTGTGGATGTGAATAAGTCCATGAGATCTGATGGTTTTAGAAGGGGTTTCCCTTTCAGTTGGCTCTCATTTTCTCTTGCCTGCTGCCATGTTAGATGTGCCTTTCACCTTCTGCCATGATTGTGAGGCATCCCCAGCCATGTGGAACTGTGAGTCCATTAAACCTCTTTTTCTCTGAAAATTACCCAGTCTCAGGTACATCTTTATCAGCAAAGTGAAAACAGACTAATAAAAGGAGAGTGGTTACTGCTCGGCACACTAGAGTAACAAGTCCAACTAAAGCTACCCAGGTAGAGCCTGGTGTTCTCCTTCTGGTTTGTGAAATCTCGTGGTGCTTCCTATAGCATAAAGACTGGCTGCCACTCAACACCACTGCATCTTAGGGTCCAAGGAAGGGGAACATAACATGTTTTGAAGAAAAAAGTCTGGGCTACAAAGGCCCTTTATGTAATCTTGCTAATGACCTGGAATTTAAACTTTGGAGAGCTTGAAGGTTAACAAATTGTAGTAAAAAGAAATTAAGTCACTCCTTGTTTGAATACTCTGAAGAACAAAACAGAAAAATACAATGAAAGGGTAACAGAAGAAGCAGATTTGGCCCAATAAGTTTGTGCTTTGAATGTTCCTCCAGTACTAACATGGCCACATTTGGGAAGACTGGCCTCCCCACAGACTTCTCTATAGCGCTTTGAAGGAAGAATAGAGCAGCCATAGAAAAATAAATGTGGGCATGAAGGAATTATTCATCTCTTAAAAATCTATAGAGTGTGAATAATCCTGCTATAAAAAGCATTAAATGTTTACAACAGATATTTCATGGGACTGCTATGTTTTTTGGCAGCAAGCGTGGCTAGATTTTGAATGTGACAGCTCTGTGCTCTCGTGATAAGATAGACTCTGTGGTCTAAGTAAGAATTATTTTCCTGCTTTTAAATGTAGCTGTTCAAAAACAATAAAGTGTATTTACCTAAGGAAGATAATCTTCTAAAAGAAATGTTTAATAATTTTTAATTCACAATTTACTACTTCTCCAAGGTAAATTCATTTTCCAACTGTTACTCTATCTTTATTGACTGGGAGGAATTAGCATTCAAAGTACAAACTCGGAGGTTAGAGCAAAGCCATATACAGAAGTGAGCCTTATTCCATTGTCCTGTATCACGGGTGCCAGATTTATTTCACAGACTGTCTTTCAGTCTCACCTACAGCAACTAGACAGGTGATCTGGAGGACAGTGTACACTGAATGCCTTCCGAGTGTGAAGCACCTTCCTGGCACTACATTGTCACTAATTCTAACCTTGCAAGTAAGTGCCCACTGAAATCTCCACTTGACATATGAGGAAAGAGCCTCTGAAGTTTTAAAGTGACATGTGCCAAGTCAATAGCTAGTCAGTGGTAGAACCAGGATTCCAGGGTGGGTCTTTCTGTGCTTGTTGGTTTATGTATTGTCTGTGTTTGTTTTATGAAAGAGAAAAGAGCCTGAGAGATAGGCACAGTGCAGGTGACCCTTGAACAACGTGAGAGTTAGGGGTGCTGACCCCCTATGCAGTCAAAATTTTGCATATAACTTTTGGCTTTTCCGAAACTTACTACCAATAGCTTACTGTTGACCAGAAGCCTTACTGATAACATAAACAGTTGATAAAGACATATTTTATATATATATTATATACTGTATTCTTTAAATAAAGTAAGCTAGAGAAAAGACAACATTATTAGGAAAATCACAGGAAAGAGAAAAAACATTTATTATTCCTTAAATGGAAGTGGAACATTATAAAGGTCTTCATCCTCATCTTCTTCACTTTGAGTAGGCTGAGGAGGAGCAGGAGGAGGAAGAGGGTTGGCAGAGGCAGGAGAAAATCCATATATAAGTAGACTCATGCAGTTTCAAACCATATTGTTCAAGGGTCAACTGTATATTTGATACTTCAGAAAGGGGACCATGTCAATTCCTGATAAGGTTCTCTCCTCTTTCCTTTTCCTCCATCTCTCTGTGTCAATCCTAGTGCTCTCATCAGCTTTTAACCAGTAGAGGTCTCTAAGCTGTCTAAAACCCTAGCATGGTAGCAGCCTGGGCTCCCTATACACAGAAAAGGACCTGGCTTCAAAATCCTAGTTAATATGGGAAGTGCATTAGGAAGTAGAAAGGAAAGAAAAGTCAAACAATAAGGAAAGGATTAATACAAATCATAAATTAATTTTGTGGGCCTAATTACTATTTTTTTAAAACACTGTAAGTTTTAGTAGATTTTCTTACTCTTAGTTATATAAGTCAAACACTAAAACATGTTAAAAAACACCTTTTTATTATTTCTTAACTATTAAGGTTATTTAATCAAAATTAATTAATATCAAATTAATGGTAATACAAATGAAGTCACATTATTAATTTAAAACGAAGTGACTTAGCCTTGCAAATAATACACTATCGTGTGGATTCATAGTTTGAAGGTTTAACTTTACAGCCTTTTAAATTGACTTAATATTTTAGAGCATTTTTAGGTTTACCAAAAACTGGAGCAAAAAGTACAGAGAGTTTCCATATACTTCCTCACCCCTCCCCACATATATACATAGTTTCTCTTCTTATTAACATCTTTCTGTATCATATTTTTGGTGTTACATACCACACATAGTACATATGTTGTAATCTCTTGTGCCACCCATTCTCTGGGTTTGGACAAAGGTGTAATGACAGGGATCCACCGTTACAGTATCATAGAGAGTAGTTCCCCTGCCCTAAAAATCCTCTGTGCTCCACCTATTCATCCCTCCCTTCCCTCTGCTCCTTGCCCAGTGGCCAGCCAACTACTGATCCTTTTCTGCCTCTAGAGCTTTGCCTTTTCCAGAATGTCATATAGTTGGAATCATACAATATGTACCCTTTTCAGATTAGCTGCTTTCACTTTGTAAAATACATCTAAGTTTCCTTCATGTCATGGCTTGATAGATCATTTCTTTTGATTGATAAATAATATTTCAGCCTTATTTTTATAAGGAAAAAATCAAATCAAGAAACTAAAGTTTTGGCCAGGCACGGTGGCTCAAGCCTGTAATCCCAGCACTTTGGGAGGCCAAGACGGGTGGATCACGAGGTCAGGAGATCGAGACCATCCTGGCTAACACGGTGAAACCCCGTCTCTACTAAAAAATACAAAAAACTAGCCGGGCGAGGAGGCGGGCACCTGTAGTCCCAGCTACTCGGGAGGCTGAGGCAGGAGAATGGCGTAAACCCGGGAGGCGGAGCTGGCAGTGAGCTGAGATCTGGCCACTGCACTCCAGCCTGGGCCACAGAGCGAGACTCCGTCTCAAAAAAAAAAAAAGAAAGAAAGAAACTACAGTTTGAACAGCCATTATAGAAAAAAAGGTTAAAGTCAATAAACAAAAACAATTGTTCAACTTCACTCATAATTGTATGCACCTCCCAGCTCTTAGACTAGGTAATATCAGTGGCCAGCTGGATGCCACCGATTGAGTGATTGTTTTTATTTCATGACATGTGCTCTATTGGCCCTCCTTTTCCTGACACATTTATAATCACCTTAATCCCAAAGCAACTGTTTTTGACAAATATGCATATATCCTCTGATTTAGTCCATTTTCTCTTGCTATAACAGAATACCCGAGAATGGGTAATTTATAAAGAAAATGGCTTTATTTCATTCACACTTCTGGAAGCTGGGAAGTCCAAGGGCCACTTCTGGTGACAACTTTCTTGCTGTGTCAAGGAATGGTGGAGGGCATCACATGGTGAGAAAGCAAGACCATGTCAGGCTCAGGTCTCTCTTCCTCTTTCTTTCTTTCTTTCTTTTTTTTTGGAGATGGAGTTTCGCTTTTCTTGTTGCCCAGGCTAGAGTGCAATGGCACAATCTTGGCTCACTGCAACCTCCAATTCCCAGGTTCAATTGATTATCCTACCTCAGCCTCCCGAGTAGCTGGGATTACAGGTATGTGCCACCATGCCCAGCTAATTTTTGTATTTTTAGTAGAGATGGGGTTTCACCATGTTGGCTGGGATGGTCTCAATCTCTTGACATTGTGATCTGCCCGCTTCGGCCCCGCAAAGTGCTGGGATTACAGGCGTAAGCCACCATGCCTGGCCTTTATTTATTTATTTATTTATTTATTTATTTATTTTATTTTATTTTATTTTTTTGAGACAGTCTCACACTGTTGCCCAGGCTGGAGTGTAATGGCGCAATCTCGGCTCACTGCAAGCTCCACCTCCCGGCTTCAAGCAATTCTCCTGCCTCAGCCTCCCAAGTAACTGGGATTACAGGCGCCTGCCACCATGCCCAGCTAATTTTTTTGTATTTTTAGTAGACGTGGGTTTTCACTATGTTGACCAAGCTGGTCTCAAACTCCTGACCTCGTGATCTGGCCACCTCAGCCTCCCAAAGTGCTGGGATTACAGGTGTGAGCCACCGCACCTGGCTTCTCTTCCTCTTTCTTTAAAGCCACCAGCCCCAGCATAGTGGTCCACCATGACGACCTTATCTAATTCTAATTACCTCCCAAAGGCCCCACCTCCAAATACCATCAACCTCAACTCATGAAATTTGGGGGACATTCAAACCATAGCATCTTCTTCAAGATAATGTAAAACTATTAAATAATAGAGTAGAAATCACACTAATAATTTGTGGGTCTATTCAGATTATGTACTACCTGATAATTTTTACCTATTTTTTGAAAATTGTTCCAATCATTCCCCCGGCTTCCTTTTCAAAAGGGTCAAACATAGCCAGTTCATTTAAGGAATCTGCAAAACCTTTCCACCAAGACTTTTATGGTACAGAGAAGTGACTCACAAGCCACAATTCAATTAAATTTAGCAAATATTTCTTGGACAACAACTACATGCTTGAGGTTGGCCTGCGGACCTGTTTTTAAACTTCCTGTTCATTCTACTTTGACTTTTTAATTAGAACACATTAAAATATCTTATTCAGCAAAAAAAAAAAAGAAGAAGAAGAAGAAGAAAGAAAAACCCACTTTGTGTATTGCATTTTTGAATACACAAGAGAAGAGAAGTGCAACTCAGGGTGGTGGGATTCCTCCCTAGCAGGCCTGTCTCCCTTTGATTACCCCGATATTCTGAAGGTGCTGGTTTTGTACACCAGGCACTCTAATAGGACCCTATCAGCTCAGTGTTCTCGGAAATTTCAGTTTTGTCCCAGCCCCTAGAAAGTCACAATACCTCCAGAGCTGTGCTTAATGGGCCATAGTGGGAGGATTTGGAAAGGAGAAGATGAATCTTTTATGTGAAAAGCAGGTGGAGGAAACTGAAGAGTGGGGAGAAGAGAGGTGGATGCTGACCTGAATTGTGCTTTCAGGAGCAGAACAAGTTTGCTCTCTGCATAAGAGATGACCTGAATGGCAGGAGTACGTGTCACTCTGATTATACACAGATACTGTCTTGGTGGGAGTTTTTCTAACAGATTTGTCCTCCCAGGGTGAAATAGCAGAGAGATTTGAGGCAGCCCTCAACTAGAGTACGACCAATAAATACCAACTTACTGGGGTTTTATTCATTCCTTTTTCCCTGTGTTCAAGAAGCAAAATGATGCTGTAAATGAAACACACACACACACACACACACACACACACACACACACACACACACCCCATGTTGGGGAGGAGGGTAAAGGAACAGAATTGCTCTCAGCAAACACTGGTAGCATCAAAATAGCCAATCATGCTGATGGCTGCCACATGGCTCATGGGACGCCTTCCACAGGCCAGCTGTCTTGCTCTTGGCTGGCTGGACTTCCCAGCTCAGTCCCTCACCTCTTTACAGGACAAGGCACACTAGAAACCAAGGCTGTTGGGGGAGGCAGCAACAGAGACCAGACATTCCCTCTGCACACACATGATGTCATCAATAGAAACTCTGCTGATGATGAACCCACTTTCATATAAACCCTTTAAAGCCTGAGTTATTTTTTGCAATGACAAAAATAACAAACCACATTTTTTTAAATAACCTCCTTAATAATAATGGAAATTCAGGTGACATTAATGAAAATTGTAACACATGTTCAAATCAGAATCTATGTTCAGTGTTATATGCAGAATATAAAGGGATTTATTTTCTCAATCGATGGAAAAGGCAAGTCGTATTTAAGTAGTCACGGTATCCTGGATTTTTAATATAACAACGTAATTGAATAATATAATATTTTGATGTATCTGGTTTTAGTATTTAAGGTGATAAAATATTAAATTTAAGCTTAAAATTAAAAATGGAGGAAAAAGAAAAACAAATTAAACTGAAGTGAAAATGTTTCTTATTTTTTAAAAAATCATGGTACATATCAGTTTTCACCTTCACTTTTAGAAATTACAGCGCAACCCTCTATCACGTGGTAGAGAGAGTCAGCCATATGGAAAACCGAGCTGATTGTTCTATTCCTGTGCAAATTCTAACCCTAAAATATTTCCTTATAATGCTTTAAGAAAGAAAATAACTCTGCAAAACATTTTTTATCATTTTGAAAGCTCTCTTTGTCTTGATTCTCATTGTGAAGCTCCGGGATAGGAAAATTTCCAGGGATGAGAATTTATCTTCACTTTCTCTATGCTATCATTTCAGAATGAATAGTGATCAGGTTTTAAATAATGCATTCCACAGGTGTGAGCAACCGCCCTGTCACTTTCTATCTTCATGTGGCTGGTGCCTACAACACTAAATTTCTGCTGCAGATTCATTAAGGTAGTTGTTCATTCCCCGTCGTAATTAGACCTCCCATTTCAGCCTTTTATGTCAAACCCATCACTCACCCTGACACTCAAGCTCACCTCTTTGCAAAGCCCTTCCCTGGTGCTATCCTGGCTCTAAACGCAGGTGATAAATGTGTCAGCATGGGGGACTTTCCTGTCCCTGAGGACCATCAATCGTTAAGTAGAGAGAGCTTTTTCCAGCAGCCTCCTAAGGTTTATACCCATGAGGATATTATTTTTGTGGCTGCATGAAGGAGAATTATTACTTGAAATGAGTTTTGTGAAAGGATGGTTTTGGTGTTGCTTTGGCATCATTTTAAGCTTCTTTTCATAAAATTGACCAGCACAAGTCAGAATTTATACTTCTATGAATGTAGATTTTCACCATCTGATGGTGCTGAGTCCCACAGAGAAGAGGATTTGAGACTTTCCAGTATTCAGAGATCTCTACGATGTGCAAGAATCTAGATATTAAGAGGCCATACTGACTTCAATCCCATGCTAAATTAATATAGGAGAGTTCACAGTAATAAAAGAAGTATGTAAGTGAACAGCATGTGTTTCAGTCAGGGTTCTCTAGAGGGACAGAACTAATGGAAAAAATAAAAATAAAAATATATATATATGGAGTTTATTATTGAGTAATAACTCACACTATCACAAGGTCCCACAATAGACCATCTGCAGGCTGAGGAGCAAGGAGAGACAGTCCGAGTTCCAAAACTGAAGAACTTGGAGTCCGATGTTCCAGGGTAGGAAGCATCCAGCACAAGAGAAAGATGTAGGCTGGGAGGCTAGGCCAGTCTCGTCACACTTTTTGCCTGCTATATTCTAGCCATGCTGGCAGCTGATTAGATTTCCCCCACCCAGATTGAGAGTGGGTCTGCCTTTCCCAGCCCACTGACTCAAATGTTCATCTCCTTTGGCAACACCGTCACAGACACACCCAGGACCAATACTTTGTATCTTTCAGTCCAATCAAGTTGACATTTAGTATTAACTATCACAGCATGGGAGGTAATGCATATGTTAAATAGTTTCATTTAGCCATTTCACAAGGTATACAGATTCCAAAACATCATGTTGTCTACCACAAATACATGAAATTTCTACTTGTCAACTTTAAAAAAATGTTGAAAAGAAGTGTGTGAATAACTTTTTACTTTAGATATAAAATCTTAAGGGCCAGGAAAAGGGCACAAAAATCCAGCCTTTGACATCTCAGAAGAAGCGGTGATTAATTTCATTTCATTCTATTGGTTTCCATGGGGTGGTGCTGGGTGGTGAGGCGAACACGGCAGCAGGGATGTTAACATTTCATATGTTAGCCCTAGAAGTAAAGAAAAAAACATATCCCAGATCAGCACTAGCTAGAACCAGGAAACCCCAAAAGCAAAGTCTTTTTTTATTTTTATTTTTTAAAGATAGGTTTTCACAAAAGGAAGTTTTCCAAATTCTATATATAAGAGAGTTGAGAAGGAAGATTTGTCTCTCTTCTTGCCCAGGAGGACAAAGGGAAGAGTATCACATTAAGCCATTCGGGTAAAGCGGAGCTTATTGAATGCTGTGGATTAGGATAACACTAATAGAGTTTTCATTTTTAAGCCAATTCAGATATTCAGATTAATTATGGACACAATGTAGAAAATACCAATTTCTACAAGTTCTACATTTCATTTGAAATCCCAAAGAGGTTAAAGCCGATGGGTTTTAACTGATGAAAACATGTGCCTCTGATTTAAAAGGTTTGCAGTGACGAAAACAAAGCAATGCTGGAGTTACAGAGTGTAGCATGTTGAAGCCACCAGCAGAGCTTAGGGGACCAAAACAACTGTTTCCTAAGAGAAAAAGAGGCTGAGTATCTTAAGCCTGGGGAAGGGAGAAGACAGTAGTTACCAAGCTCAGGTTAGCCACTGGTATTACTCTACCTTTCATGAGACTTCACTGGGGAGGTTGGGGATATTCGGCCTCACCTAAGGGAGAGATGGCTCGTGAACCCAAGGATGCTGCAGGGACCCTGGCCACCACCTGCAGGCCAAACACCAGAATGAGGACCATAGAACACAGTCTAACTGCTTCCCATCCATCCCCTCCAACCCAACATCTGGTCTCAGCAACTTCCTCTGCCCTACACTGGGATGCCCTCCGTAGTGGATCTGAACCATACAGCAGATGAAACATGTTGGCCTGACAAGTAGCAGATGGCTATAATTGCCTGAGCCATCTACACTGGCAAATGTTTCTTCTTTATTTGCATATGAGTAAAATTTTTCCCAGTGTTAACTTATGGTGTGAGTAGAGATTTTTTGAGGGCGCAGAGCATAGTTGTATAACCATTGTGATTGATGAAAAAAAAATTTTTTTTAAACAACCAAACTCTGCTAACTGAATTTGAATAAAATTGTTCTAATGCTTTCTTTTTCTTTGTAACTCTTCACCACCATCTCAATACACGCATTCCTGGACATACTCGCATACACTCACACAAACACATGCATGGTATTTTTTGTGTGTGAGATACTGAAGGTAGCATGAAATAGCAACCAAAAAATTTGCAGTATTAAAGTTAGATATAGGCCAAGCGTGGTGGCTCACACCTGTAATCCCAGCTCTTTGGGAGGCCAAGGCTGGCAGATCACGAGGTCAAGAGATCAAGACCATCCTGGCCAACCAACATGGTGAAACCCCATCTCTACTAAAAATCCAAAAATTAGCTGGGCGTGGTGGCAGGTGCCTGTAGTCCTAGCTACTCGAGAGGCTGAGGCAGGAAAATCACTTGAACCCAGGAGGCGGAGGTTGCAGTGAGCAGAGATTGCGCCACTACACTCCGGCCCAGGCGACAGAGCAAGACTGTCTCAAAAAAAAAAAGTTAGATATAACTTGGCTTGACTTGCAGATCAACTGCCTAACCAGTAAGACGGCTCCTGGTATGTGGCTATGTCTCTGAGTTTTACAGGCTTGTTTTCAGATTGATGGTAATAGATGTAAAGAATTGGGCATGGTAAGTCAATAGTAAAAGCTATTCAACAAATTGAGGACAAACAAGGAAATGGGTTAGGAATTGGTCTGTAGCCAGTCTCAGAAATGTTGTGTTAACCTTTGGGATATAATCGCCCAAAATTAAAGTATAGTGATTCATCCAAAAGTACAAAGTATTACTAGCAAGATGGATGAGGATTTCCATCTAACATTTTTCATCTTCTTATTCCTGAGACACGTTATAAAAACACTTAGATTTTGGTAAAAGAGGAGAAGTCATGACTTGGACAGGATTGAAGTTTGTGTCAACATTCCCTGTGCTTTCAAGTTTCAGCATTAGAATCCAAACCCACCAGGCACAGTGGCTCACACCTGTAATCCCAGCACTTTGGGAGGCCGAGGCAGGCAGGTCACTTGAGGTCAGGAGGTCAAAACAAGCCTGGCCAACGTGGTGAAACCTCATTTCTACTAAAAATACAGAAATTAGCCAGTCATGGTATCGTGTTCCTGTAATCGCAGCTACTGAGGAGGCTGAGGCAGGAGAACCACTTGAACCCGGGAGGCAGAGGCTGCAATAAGCCGAGATCGCGCCACTGCACTCCAGCCTGGGCAACAGAGCAAGGCTCCATCTCAAAAAAAAAAAAAAAAAAAAAGAAAAAGAATCTAAACCCTTTGGTTCACAGATGGAAGGAAAAAGTAGACAGTGTTTCCTATTTTACATGTATGCCATGCCTCGAAGTGCCCTGAACAGGCTACTCATCTGTGGCCAATATTATATTATAACCTCTCCATTCTCAGAAGGCACGCTGGCACCCATCTCTGCAAGAAAGGGATCAGATTGTCTGTAAGTCACAGAAATGTTATTGTATTGTCCTTTATTCATTCATCCAGAATATACTCTCTAAGCATCTATGTAATTAAACATTACTAAGCTTACATATAATTAACCTCGAAATAATAACTAAACATTGTTAGTTTTATGTACAGCTAACTCAATAAATAAACTCACTTTCTAGTTATCAGTTTTGGAAAACAAAAGAGCTCTATAACAATTTTGAATTAATCAAAGATTGGAGAATTCTATGCAAACCTATAATCCTTCCCTGTTTAGGGTGAAGAAGCAAAGCTTTGTGTTACTTAAAGACACACTTTGCCATTTTGATTAACTATAATAACTTTTAAAATAAAAAATCAGTCTACTTTCTTGTGTATTTGTTTATAGATCACTATAATTATTGTACTTAGTATGATCAACTTTGTATATTACCGTATTTCATTAAAGTGGCTAACTTCTCTTGTCCGGACATAAGAGAACACTAGAAGACAAAAAACAAAAACTTTTATGCATCTTTTTTCCTTATGAACACTAATTTTATACCATTTTAACATATTTGAGGTGGCAAAAACAAACATATAAATATTGTATCATCCAAAAGTATTTGCATATTTTGTTAACCTATTGCCATTCTAAGAATTCAGGGTAAGTTAAAATTGTGTTAGCAACCAGCATTTATTTTGCATCTATTTCACTCTTGAAATTGTCTAGCTATCAAAGATTATTAACTAATTAACTTCACCATTTGTCTAAGGTCTTAAAGTTAGTTAAGAGTCAAGAAATCACAATTTTTGCAAACATAATGAATCCTGACACCCAGCACTTAAAAATTTTACAAAACTTAATTCTTTTAAAAATCCATTACCTTTTCATTTAATTGACTATAATTATATGTATGTATGTGTATACATTTTAAACAAGTTATAAAATTAGTGATGATCCACTTATAAAAACAAAGTAGGAAATTTAGGAACTTAAATCATAAGAAATGTATCATTGGTCTCGTACAAACCAAAGTATTATTCTGGTATTATTTTTATATGATAAATGAAATTGTAAAGACTCTAAGTCATGCTCAAGGCTCTTCTTCTATTTTGAACTAAGGCTTTCTTCTTGTAACTATAGTTACAAGGGCTACTAAAGAAACACAGCTTAATATTTTTCCTTTTAGACATTTTTGACTACTAATATGGTACAAATATTCCTAATGCGCACTCATAATGATAGAATGAATATTGTAATCAATTTTTTTTTTTTTTTGAGATGGAGTCTTGCTCTGTTGCCCAGGCTGGAGTGCAGTGGCACAATCTTGGCTCACTGCAAGCTCCACCTCCCGGGTTCACCCCATTCTCTTGCCTCAGCCCTCCCAAGTAGCTGGGACTACAGTACAGGCACCTGCCACCACGCCTGGCTAATTTTTTGTATTTTTAGTAGAGACGGGGTTTCACCATATTAGCCAGGATGGTCTCGATCTCCTGACCTGGTGATCCGCCCGCCTGGGCCTCCCAAAGTGCTGGGATTCCAGGCGTGAGCCACCACGCCCGGCCTCAATTAATTTTTAAAGCTTCCCAAGAGAGGATAAAAGAGGAGAAAAGGAATAGAAAAAAGCAGTGAGAGGGAGCCAGCTTCAGACACTTAAGAGATTATCACTGTAAAAAGCACGCGTCTTCCCTTTGAAAGAAGAGGCACTAAACGTTTAGATTCAGGAAAACCCACTGTGACATAGATACATGCAAAAGATAACTCTTACAGCTGATCTAAAAAATTATTTGGGCCTTGAAATTTTTATCAGGTAACATGTTTAAAAGCCAAACTTTATTAATCCTCAAAGAACAGAAATGTAGAAAACAGCGTTTACAATGAGCCAAACACTCTCTCTTTTTAGATTACAAGACAGATCCTCTCTTCATGAAGCTTTCTCCAATTTTCATTCTCAGGCACCACTCAAATTAACAATCTTGTTTGTGTCAAAAAGGTCCCCAAAATAGCCACTGCAGTTCAAAATTATCCTGTGAAATTGGCCAGGCATGATGGCTCACCTCCGTAATCCTAGCACTTTGGGAGACTGAGGTGGGCAGATTGCCTGAGGTCAGCAGTTTGAGACAAACCTGGGCAACATGGTGAAACCCCGTCTCTACTAAAATACAAAAAATTAGCCAGGCATGGTGGCACATGCCTGTAGTCCCAGCTACTCAGGAGGCTGAGGCACGAGAATTGCTTGAACCCAGGGGGCGGAGGTTGCAGTGAGCCAAGATCACACTACTGCACTTCAGCCAGGAAAACAGAGCAATACTCTGTTTCAAAAAAAAAAAATTATCCTGTGAAATTGTGCCAGTTAGAGACATAAGCATGTCAGTTAAGGTGATATGAGAGGTATTTGTTTCATAGGAAATGCCCAGTTTTAGGATGGATCAGACACTATGAGCGCTGCAATAGATCCTCCCAAACGATGATGTCTGTGCAGCCTACTTTTGTCAGAATTTGGCCAAAGCCCAATCCGGGGTCAGACAATCCCTTCTGATTTCAGGAAGGCTAATCTAAACAAAGCAGTTCTCAGGAATAGAACAAGACCAATGAAAAAGTTCTTCTAAGGGTTTGAAATCATGACCCAAGTCAAAGTTTATTCAAAGAATGTTGATTGTAGGAGATTCTGAACTCCTGGGCCCCTGAGCCAGCTCAAGAACTGACTTACCTGGCTTACGCTCATTGTCTCCCTAGAGACCTTTTCTTTTAGAGATAAAGAACACTCGAGACGCTACACAAGCAGACAATCCACAAGAACAGATATCTGTAGACTGGTAAACATTATCACCAAAGAACAATACAAATCAGATCAGATAACCAAAAAGTCACTGGTAACCTTATTCCTAGGAGAAGAAAAAAAAAAAAAAAAATGGAAGGGAGGGAGGGAGGGAGGAAGGAAAAAAACACCTAAAGCGGAAGGACCTCAGCAAAATATTGAAGCTCAGTTCAGCATGAACTTTTCGTAACACAGGCAGTGTGGTTACATCAGACAGCTAGAGACACAAAGGATCTCAAATAAGTACACTAAAATTGGTGAGTGGAGGGTTCCCATCCAAGACTGTAGGACTCACAGATGAATATTGATGGAACTTAAAATGCAGAGATTCATTACAGCCACTGACCACTAGGAGCCCACCTGTAGTAGAACAAATGTGGGATTCTTCACTCACTGCATCCTGGGAGATTGCACATTATGGAGAACCATAGGGGCATCTCAGTAAGAAGATGCTGAAAAGACGATGCTAGAAAGTCCTATTCGGTTTTCAGCAGGTGATTTGGGAGAGAGTTTAAAAAAGTAGGGGTTTGTTCTAGACTGGATAATGTCAGGAAGCAGGTAATTCTGTGATTGAATATCTTAATATTTTTTATCTTGAGGGCAGTAGGAGAAAACAGCTGTAGTTGATAAAGAAGTAGAAATCATGAATATTAGGCTGAGAAGGGGTATCTTGGATCATTTTCGTGTTCTGTGTTCTGGCCAATTTCTTTTTTCAGTGCTGAGACATGACATGTCTCATGGAGTGACCTCATCTTTGCCTTTCCCCATGAAGGTCACAGAATGACCTTGTCTGATGTTGAGTTCTGCGATATGATTTGCCCCAAACACAAGCACACATGGCCTGGCTGTGAGTTCCCAAACAGCTCCCCGCTCTCAAGCGCTGCTTTTCTTTCTCATTCTCGATTAAGGATTGAAGGAGAACACACAAACATGATCTCCAAAGGAAAATGAAACAAATTTAAAATAAATAAAACTCCAGCGAAAAGAGAAACTACAGGAAAAGAAAAGTAACTGTAGGAAACAAGAATGACTTAGCTCTAAATGGCATTTACGTGGTCTTAGTCCTATATGATCTTAATCCTATAAAAACGAAATCGTGATCTAACTCCAAGTCCAACCTGCCTATTTGAGAAGGGTAGGTGGATGGTGCTTGTGGATGGTGGAGAGGAGAGTGGAAGCTAACTCATCATCATTCGTATTGGTAACTCAATAGATAACGCCTAAAAACATGTCATGAAATTGCAATGTCTCCACATCGTTTGGAGATACATTTGTAAATCAGCCTAAAGGGTTGAAAATGATTCTAGGCTGGGGAAATGGGAGGACAGAGCATAGAAGATGGTAATGATTCCTGACCATCCTTCAAGAACTATCTTTCTAATTTTTTCCATCATCTTCTGCCTGCTTTATTCTAGCCGTGCTGGCAGCTGCTTAGATGGTGCCCACCCAGATTGAGGGTGAGTCTGCCTTCCCCAGCCCACTGACTCAAATGTTCATCTCCTTTGGCAACACTCTCACAGATACGCCCAGGAACAATGCTTTGCATCCAATTTCCAAGGATTAGAACAATACAATCAAGTTGACACTGAATATTAACGATCACACACAGACATATATATATATATATATATATATATATATATATATATATATAAATTTTTTTTTTTTTTTTTTTTTTTCCTTGAGACAGGGTCTCACTCTGTCACCCAGGCTGGAGTGGAGTGGTGCAATCATAGCTCACTGCAGCCTCAAGCCTCAACCTCCCCAGCTCAGGTGATCCTCCCACCTCAGCCTCCCAAGTAACTGGGACTGTAGGCACATGCCACTACGCCTGGCTAATTTTTATATTTTTTGTAAAGATGGGGTCTTGCTAAGTTGTTCATGTCTGGTCTCGAACTCCTGGGCTCAAGTAGTCCACCCACCGTGGCCTCCTAAAGTGAGCCACGGCACCTGGACAACTTTTTCTTTTCTTTTTTTGGGATGGAGTTTGCTCTGTCGCCCAGGCTGGAGTGCGGTGGCGCAATCTCGGCTCACCACAATCTCTGCCTCCCGGGTTTACGCCTTTCTCCCACCTCAGCCTCCCAAGTAGCTGAGACTACAGGCGCCCACTACCACGCCCGGCTATTGTTTTGTATTTTTAGTAGAGATGGGGTTTCACCGTGTTAGCCAGGACGGTCTCGATCTCCTGACCTCGTGATCCGCCCACCTCGGTCTCCCAAAGTGCTGGGATTATAGGCGTGAGCCACCGCGCCCGGCCCCAATTTTTAAAAAATATTTTTTAAGGAAAGAGTAGAAGTATCCAGGTGAAGAAAAGAAAAGGAAACAGAGCTGGGGAAAGGTGTGCTGCATCAGACACTAGAGGAGGGCATTTCGCCTGGACCAGAGAAAGGTCTGATGAGCCAGGAAGGCTGGGCAGAGCCAGCTCAGGCCAGGCGGGCGACATTCTGCATAGGACAGGATGCCCCTCTGATGACCACGTGTTTCTAGGTTGTTTCCAAGGGCACACGGATAACAGTCAACGATTTTTTTCTGACTGGCCACTGTAGTGATCGCTGCTGTGTGACCCTCCACACTTTGCTTCCCTCGGGCCTCAGCTTCTGCCTCATACCACTGGCCTAATAATTAACTCAGCCTTATTTTCCCAACCTAATTGTTTCACAGACCGAAAGAAATAGTGGATGTAAGGTACAATTGGAAAAGTTTAATGTGCTCTGGAAATGCATAAAATGATTGTTAGTCTTTGCCCAGTCAGTTGTTTAGCTTAACAAGCTCCTGATAATACAGAAATCACTGTGAGCAACTGGCAGAGGAAGATTTTTCCATTTCTCTGAACTAAGAAAAGAGATTTAAAGTCACTTTAGAGAGCTAACACTAAATAATAATCACTACCAAAGGAATTGACTTGATGCTGAATGTAGGCTTGTGTAAGGAGGTAAAAAACTGTCCACTCAACTTAATGCTCATAGTAGGAGACCTGTGTCCTTGAATTCACCTTGAGAGAGTTGAACAGGGATAACGGATTTCCAAGGACACACATCTACAGAGAAAGGGTGTATGGAAATGGAAAAGGGAAAGCTGCTCCTAGTGTTTTTGCTGAATCTAACCCAGCAGGAGAGATGCTAAAGGAGACTTTGTCAAAGAAAATCCTTGACATTGTATTATTAAAAGCCTTATGGTTTCATGATCTGGCCCTGTACCAAGGATTCTTAAGGGATAGCCTTACATTAGAGAGAAACGAAGTTCTGAATCATATTTCCTCCTCTCTGGAATATACATAGAAATACAAGTGAGAAGATAAATACATGTGTAAAAAGAAAATTCATGCTTTCATGCTCATTATCTGTTATGATTAAATATTGATTGCATTTGGAGAGCATCAGCATATGACCTATATTACAGAAAGGATAGTCTTTTGTTTCATGGGCTTAAATCTTCTTTTCTCAATAAGATTAAGGGGCTAGCTAAGATTATAATCTTATCAATTTTTTACTGAATTTCCACACTGTGAAGGACACTATGCTAAGCAGGAAAAAACAATCACTAAAAGACCCTAGGCTATTTGTACACCAGTGTTCATAGCAGCATTATTCACAGTATCCAAAAGGTGGAAAGAATCCAAGTGTCCATCAATGGACAGATAAGCAAAATGTGGTCTGTACGTACAACATGGGTGATCCTTAACATTATGTTAAGTGAAATAAGCCAGTTACAAAAGGACAAATACTGTATGATTCCATTTATAAGAGATACTTAGAATAGTCAAAATCATAGGCACAGAGAGTCAGATGGTGACTGCCAGGAACTGGGAAGAGGGACAATGGGGAGTTATTATGTAATGGGTATAGAGTTTCAATTTTGCAAGATGAAAAAGTTCCAGAGATGGATGGTGGTGATGGTGCACAACAGTGTAAATACACTTAATGCCACTGACTTGTGCATTTAAAAATAGGTTAAAATGGGCTGGCATGGTGGCTCACGCCTATAATCCCAGCACTTTGGGAGGCCTAAGTGGGCGGATCACGAGGCCAGGAGTTAGAGACCAGCCTGACCAACATGGTGAAACCCTGTCTTTACCACAAAAATTAGCTAGGCATGGTGGCACACGCCTGTAATCCCAGCTACTCAGGAGACTGAGGCAGGATAATCACTTGAACCCAGGAGGCGGAGGTTGCAGTGAACTGAGATTGTGCCATTGCACTCCAGCCTGAGCAACAAGAGTGAAACTCTGTCTCCAAAAAAAAAAAAAAAACAACAAAAAGTAGCTTGAACATGGGTCTGTGCCAGTGGGATGGCCTTAGCAAAGGTGAGCAGACTTCATCACACCTGGGAGGACCATGGAACAGCAAGAAGATGAGCCTGTTGGTGGTAGAAAGGCTTCTGGTCAGAGTGAAGCATTGAGGAGGACCCATGGGTGACTTTGAGGGACTCTGAATGGAAGAGAGTAGATGGATAAGAGACCTGGCCCATCCACAAACTGGCTCTTTGGCCTTGGATAATCACTAGGACCCTAGTTCCTGCTGTATGACACCAAGGCTAGCTCCTTTACAAGACAGAAGTACAGCCTAGCTGATCTTGCTCTTCCTGCTGGAAAATCCCATGATTCTCTTTGCCTTCCAGGCAGCTCTACATGGGATTCCTGCTGCCAGGCCAGTGCTGGATGCTAGACTCCAGCAGTGACAGGCCCCAAACCTGCCCTTGTGAAGGCCACTTTCTTAGTGGTGGTGGCTCATCTAGCAGGCTGAGGAATGTGCAAAGGACGTTTGAGAAAATCTACCTAGCAGTAGGGTATATAATGAGTTAAAGAACTGAGCTTCTACTGGCAATGAGACCAGCCAGGGGAATGTTGCAAAAGTTTACATGTAGATTAAGACCCAGAAGGGCTGATCTTGGTCAGGGGAGAAGAAAATGAAATGGAAAGTCTAATGCATGAACCCTAGAACCACATGAATATTAAAGCTCACACTGAAGTGCTCTGTGCCTCCTTCTCCCTTGCCTGCCCTTTTTCAGCCTCCCAAAGCTGCACGCATTCCTCCTGTGTCCCCAGTATCCCCTATGCTGTGTGATATGGTTTGACTCTGTGTCACTACCCAAATCTCATCTCGAACTATAATCCCCATGTGTCAAGGGGGGACCTGGTGGGAGGTGGTTGGATCATGAGGGTGGTTTCCCCCATGCTGTTCTCAGAATAGTGAGTGAGTTCTCACAAGATCTGATGGTTTTATAAGGGGCGCTTCCCCCTTAGCTTTCGCTTCTGTCACCTGCCGCCATGTAAGACGTGCCTACTTCCCCTTCCCCATGATTGTAAGTTTCATGAGACCTCCCCAGCCATGTGGAACTGTGAATCAATTAAACCTCTTTCCTTTATAAATTACTCAGTCTCGGTTATTCTTTTTTTTTGAGATTGAGTCTCACTCTGTCACCCAGGTCGGAGTGCAGTGGCAGGATCTCGGCTCACTGCAATCTCTGCCTCCCAGGTTCAAGTGATTCTCCTGCCTCAGCTTCCCGAGTAGCTCGGATTACAGGCACCTACCACTGTGCCTGGCTAATTTTTGTGTTTTTAGTAGAGACAGCATTTCACCATGTTGGTCATAGTTGGTCCTGATCTCTCAAGTGATCCTCCCACCTCCACCTCCCTGAGTGCTGGGATTACAGGCATGAGCCACCACACCCAGCCTTGGGTATATCTTTATAGCAGTGTGAAAATGGTCTAATACACCATGGTAACTGGGTCCCATACATCCTGAAAATACTAATAGAACAAATATTCCCACTCCTGAAATTTAAGTTGATCCTGAAGACAAAGGATTTCCTTAAGCTCATAAATGGAAGTGGTTCATCTTTCAGGTAGAGAATACAAGGTAGATTGTTTTTTTTTCACAGGGGTTCATGCAGAGCTAAGCACATAGAAGGTGCTCAGTAAACACCTGCTGAACATACTGAAGTGACATAGCCAGGCAGAGAAGGGTAGGTGGACAGCCAACACACCGTGAGAGCTGGAAGGGCGCATCCTCTTCTCGGAGCTTGGGCCCTGGCCAGCTGACTCAGTGTCAAGCTCTGCTAGTGCATGAGTCCCTTGGGGCCTATAAGCTTAGCAGTGTTGCATCTGAAATTTCTGCTGAGTAAAGTCATACATATTAACCTGAGAATGCAGTAGTGAGAATGGCTCCTTCTTTTTCACATCCCAGACCCCAGAATAGAAATATTTACCATCACATCTGGATAATAGTATCAATAAATTATCAGACATTGCACATATTAAGAAAAGCTCGTTTTCTGGAAATTGTCCTTATTGTTTATCTTGAAGCAGTGGATAGAAAATGACCTTTCAGATTGCTGGGACAAAGCCCACGTCCAAACTGGAAACCTGTTTAATGGTAAGACAGCCCACTTCCAGATTAATTATGGATGCTTTTCCATTTCAAGATTGCATTAGGAAGGAAAGCTGTCACTGGGTGGAACGTGAGTCTCCACTGCATCCTTTTAAGATAAATAAGTTGAAGTTTGAAGAAAATTTGAGATTACTTTTGGTTAAGTGAATAAAATCTGTTTAGTTAATTCTTTGGAGTTGTGGATTGCCTGGGAATCTACAAATCTGCGACTCCCTCCCCAGGATACTTTCAGAGGGTAGAAGAGAAGTCATTTGAAACCTTATGCTTGACTTCTTGCTTCCTGCCTTGGTTTTTAACCAAAACTAAAAATATAAAAGGCAAAAGAGAGGAAACTTGATTGGCTCGACACAGGATATTAGATTGTAAGCAAAGAAATTGTTCAAAAATCGAAAGAGGGAACACATCAAAGAAGGGAGGTGCTTTGTGTTTATATTTTGTTATCGTCCTGAAAAAAAATGTCTGCTGCCTCTGATAATTCATATTAACACTTCTTTTTTAATTAGCTTTTATTTTTATCAAAGTAATAAAATCACCTCGTTTAAAGTGTTAAATAGTTCTATATGGTTTACTAGGAAAAACAACCACCCAATTTTCAAGATTTTTTTTTTCCTTTGGCATTTGTCTTTAATTCTCTAAAGATATTCACCTGCTACTTGAGGGGTCAGCAGACTTTTCCTGTAAAGAGCAAAACAATGAGTATTTTAGGCTTTAAGAGCCATAGAGTCTCTGTTGCAATTACTCACCTCTGCTGTTGTAGCACAAAAGCAGCTGAGGACAATATGTAAATGAGTGGGTGTAGCTGTGTGCTAATAAAACTTTATGTACAAACACAGGTGGTTGCACGGTGGGCTGTACTTTACCATCTCCTAGGCTACTCCTTGAGTTTCTGTTTTAGTCAGTCACTGTTAGGTGACTCCTGACTGTGGAAGATGAGGATTAGGATTAGGCTCTTTCACAGTCAACAACTCTCCTCTTTGGCCTCCTCCCCTCCATGTGTTTCCTTTACCTTCACCCTTCCAATAGGATGGTTTACTGGCTTTGGATAGATCCATATGCAGTGTTTACATCATGCTTTTCATAACTGAACCATACAATAGAACTGTGTTTCCAGCCAGGCATGGTGGTTCATTCCTACAATCCCAGTGCTTTGGGAGGCACAGGTGAGGGATTGCTTGAGGCCAGGAGTTCAAGACCAACCTGGGCAACATAGTGTGAGATCCTGTCTGTACAAAAAAAAAAAAATTAACTTGGTATTGTGGTGCACACCTGTCGTCCCAGCTGCTTGGGAGGCTGAGGTGGGAGGATCACTTGAGCCCAGGAATTGGAGGCTGCAGCGAGCTATGATAGCACCACTGCCCTCCAGCCTAGGTGACAGATAAGGCCTTGTCTCAAAAAAAAAAAAAAAAGTTTCCTTTCCTACACACTATTTTGTTTTCCTTAGTCATTATATTGTTTTCTTCATTTGCTTAATTTTTTGTGAACTAATTATGAATTGAAACTCAAGCTCTCTCTCAATTTTTAAAATCTTCCCTCAACGTGTTGCAGCCAATAGAAGAGGAACTCACCATTTCATTTTCTTGGAAACTTCTATCCCAGAGCATTCTGGCTGGATAGGCCTTGGGCATCTGTATTAGTCTGTCTTCACTCTGCTGTAAAGAACTACATGAGACTGGGTAATTTATGAAGAAAAGAGGTTTAATTGACTCACAGTTCTGCAGGGTTAACAGGAAGTCTGGCTGAGAGGCCTCAGGAAACTTATAATCACGGCAGAAGGTGAAGGGGAAGTAAGCACGTCTTACCTCTACCAAGCAGGAGAAAGCGAGTGAGCTGAGATCTGCTGCACACTTTTAAACCATCAGATCTCTTGAGAACCCACTCACACTATCATGAGAACAGCAAGGGAGAAATCCGCCCCCATGATCCAATCGGCTCCCACCAGGACCCTCCCCTGACGCATGGGATTTCAATTCAAGGTGAGATTTGCCAGGGGGACACAGAGCCAAGCCATATCACCAACCTTGCATCTCTCTTCTCCATCATCATAGATAACCTGGATCTCTGGATGGCATGAGATCCCCCTCCTACCTGGCTTCCATGACTTTTTCTCGATTGCTCTACTCCCTTTTTTAAAAATGGAGCCATCCTTCTGTAGCTTCCTGAGAAAGAATGAATGGGAATCACATTTTCTGAAACATTATAAGTCTGAAAATGTCTTTATTCTCCCTCATGCTTAATTGAAATCAGATTGAATACAGAATTCTCATTTAGAAATTATTTCCCTTCACAATTTTGAAGGAATTTGTCCATTGTCAATAGTGTTGCTCTCAAGAAATTCAATGCTATTTTCGTTTTCAATTCTTTATTTGAACTCAGTGTTTTTCTCTCTGGAAGCTTTTAGGTTCTTATTCTTTGTCTTCAGAAATCTCATGAATATTATTTGATGTGGGTCTATTTTGACTCTATTGAAATACTCATGGGGCCTTTTAATCTGGAAAGCCATTCTTGAACTCTAGGAATAGATTTTGGGGGACAATTTCCTCTCTTTCATTTCCTGTTCTCTCTTCCCAGAATTTATGTTATTCAGCTATCAGACCCCGTGGACTGATCCCGTTATTTTCTTATATTTTCTTTCATTTGTTCAATTTCTTTGGCTGTTGTTTCCCCTATTCTCTGAACAATATTCTCAAATTTACATTTCATAAACTCTCATTGAGTTTTTCACTTCTTTTTCTATGTTCTGAATTTCCAAGAGCTCTATTTTTTTGTTCTTTGAATGTTCCTTTTTTTTTAAAATCATCTGTTCTCGTTGCATGAAAGCAATATGTTATCTCTCAGAAGGTATTAATGACAGTTTTCTCCCAAGTGTTTCTTTTCCTACTAAGCCTCCTTTTCCTTCAAGTAGCTTCCTTTGGTTGGTTGGTTGGAGGGTGTGTGTGTGTGTGTGTGTGTGTTTATGTGTATTTTTGTTTGTTTTTCTTTTTTCTTCTCCTGTGTTTGAGACATGTCCTCAAATGCCCGGTTCCCCTTTAGCTGACACCCACATTTAAGATTGAGGCACTAAAAATATGACTGAAAGTTCTGTGCACACAAATGGGGCCTGTCACCCGTGGGCTTCAGTGGCTGAGCTGTTTCATCGGGAAGCCCCTGATGTTGCATCACTGAGATTTTTCTCTGGGGTTGATTGAAAGCTCCAGAGAAGAATTTTCTGCCCTGTTGTCTGGAGGGTAGACACCTGGCTGTCATTGTTCTCACAGCTAAGAAGGAAGAGGACTGTGGGGTTCAAGATTCAGTGTGTAAATGTTGACTGAAGATACCCGTTTTCAGTACAGAGCCCCTGCCATCCTATGCCTAGAGTCCTCCAACTGAGAGACTCTGTGTCCTTTCCAGAGAATACATCTTTCCTCTTCTGCCAGAGTGAGGGGAGGACAGATGCCTGGGGTAGGGATCTGGGGATATAAATGTTTTTCACAAGCTTCCAGTGAGTTCTTCTGTTTTTAGTTTCACGTAAACACACATATCCAGTGGAAACTCTTACCATCAACTGCAGAAATATGTCGGGCTTTGCAGTGCAAACTGGGCTACTTCTCAGCGCTCTCCAGCTCGGCGCAAGCATCTGTCCTTGAATATGCTGCCACTTAAGATGGCTCTGCTGTTTTTCAGCTCTAAAAAGGTTGTTATCATCCCCTGCCTCATGATTTGTTCTTACACCTTCATATATCTTAACACTTCATTCCCCTTTACACGGGCTTTATGAAGAAGCAGTGGCAAATGTAGGTGTTCAATCCACCATCTTTAATGGGAATCCTTCAGCACTTCCCTTTTAGAAAAAATGTGAAGAATATACATAGAGGCTGGGCATGGTGGTGCATGCCGGTAATCCTAGCACTTTGGGAGGCGGAGGTGGGCAGATCACCTGAGTTCAGGAGTTTGAGAACAGCCTGGGCAACATGGTAAAACCCACCCGTCTCTACAAAAAAACACAAAAATTACCCAAGCCTTGCAGCACACACCTGGAGTCCCAGCTAATGGTGGTGCTGAGGCAGGAGAATTGCTTGAGCCTGGGAGATGGAGGTTGCAGTGAGCCAAGATCACACCGCTGCACTCTAAACTGTGTGACAGAGTGAGACCCTGTCTCAAAAAAAAAAAGAGTACATACTAAACACTCATTTCAGAATATTCTGACTTATTAAAGCTGGAGCCATGGCATAATTTCCAATTTGCTTTTCAAAATAATTGGTTGGCTAAGAAATTTACAAGTAATTTTTTTCCAACAGTGAGGTCCCTTACTATTAAAATGAATTTCGTGTTTTAATATCTCCCTCACAGTGAATTTTCTTCTTGCTTTAAGAAGTTATGCTCTGGAGAGAACATAAAATTATATATAGTTGTGTATAAATTACATGTCATAGGATTACATATAATTATATGTAATCATATATGTATTATGTATGTAATTATATATGTATATTATACATGTAATTATTATATATGTAATTATAACATTAATACATGTTCACTGCAGAAAACTTGGAAAAAAAACAAAAAGTTTAAGAGAAACTTCAAAATCAACTGTATTCTCAACAACTACAGAAAGCTTAACCGATGATTTGGCCATATCCTTGGCTAAGAACGAATGTACCTACACATCTGTACCATTTTTAAATTGACATTTTTTTAAAAGTGGATCCAATTTTAGAAGTTTGAAATCTAGTTTAAAGCCTAGATTTTCTTTTTTTCCCATTTTAACCTATTTATTTATTATACTTTAAGTTCTGGGATACATGTGCAGAACGTGCAGGTTTGTTACATAGGTATACACGTGCCATGGTGGTTTGCTATACCCATTAACCTGTCATCTACGTTAGGTATTTCTCCTAATGCTATCCTTCCCCTAGCCACCCCCCATCCCCCAGTAGGCCCCAGTGTGTGATGTTCCCTTCCCTATGTCCATGTGTTCTCATGTTCAACTCCCACCTATGAGTGAGAACATGTGGTGTTTGGTTTTCTGTTCCTGTGTTAGTTTGCTGAGAATGATCATTTCCAGCTTCATCCATGTCCCTGCAAAGGACATGAACTCATCCTTTTATGGCTGCATAGTATTCCATGGTGTATATGTGCCACATTTTCTTTATCCAGGCTATCACTGATGGGCATTTGGGTTGGTTCCAAGTCTTTGTTATTGTGAATAGTGCTGCAATAAACATGTGTGTGCATGTGTCTTTAGAGTAGAATGACTTATAATCCTTTGGGTATATCCCCAGTAATGGATTGCTGGGTCAAATGGTATTTCTGGTTCTAGATTCTTGAGGAATCGCCACAAAGCCTAGATTTTCTAGAGGAATTCTTCTCTATACAGGGAAACATTGCAGTAATGAGTTTAAGTGCATTGATTCTTTAAGCATATTTGTTTGTTGAATGATAAGACTATTGTATGTAGTTCACATCCAGCCCCCTACACAACTGTCACACACAATGACCTTCACAGTGATTCATGCCTGAACAGCATTGCTGCTTTTGCCTTTAGGCTTGCGATTGGGAACTCATTTCATTTGAACCAAAGCCTTTAGTCGAGATGAAAATGTTATTAATTGCTCTGGTTATAGACAGAATAGCAGGAATAATCAGAAATATTTATGGATTATATCTTTGTAGATATTTTAAACCTGTCCGTTACCTTTCTAGCCTAATGAGAATGCCTAGATAAAGCCCCATTCTTGGAAATTTTGGTTTTTATAAATGTGCTTGGGATTTATAAGTCCTGCTTTGCCTACCACCTGACCAAATTCCGTACAGACTTTTACGTATAAACACCTATGGTTAAGACAAAATGTATTCTTTCAACAATGTACAGCTTCTAAAAGTAATGTCTAGGCTGGAGTATATTCATATTTATTATTTATGCTTTCATTTAACAAGCACGTGCTGAGATCCTACTTTTTGCCAGACTTAGTACTGATTGCTCTCTCCTGAGCATCCTTCTTAAGTCAAAGAGAACATTCATTGTTAGGGAAGGAAAGAAAGGTAGAGGGAAAAAAAGTAGATGGCAAGAACATGGCAGGAACCCAGTCCCAAACCCCCAGGAGTTTTCAGAATAAGGGAGAGGTTAACAATCTACATAGAGAAACTGGGATTAGAAGTAGGAAGCTGGCTGCCAAGACTGCAGGAAGACTGTGTCAGATTCAGAGCATGACCATCAGCAAGGTAAATCCCTACTGCCCATGGTCATAACTGGCACCAGACTCTAGGAAGGATTTTACATTTACATGGTGCTTAATGGGGGAAGTGAGGGTCTCAGAGGTAGAAAACTAGGTAGGCACAAATAATACCCACACAGGCCTTATTTACACCTATTTAATGCAGAGTTCTAATAGAAAGCATTAACTGGTCTCCTAGCCCTTGCAAGATCCAACACAAATCAGTAGAATGTTCTAGAAGGAATAGAAGTAAAACTAGCAATCACAGTAAGAACAGGCAGCTAGATGCATATTGGCAAGAGGGCAGGTAAATAGAAAGATGTGAGAAGTCAGAAATCCTATTACAATCTCATTTTGCAGCGAACCAAAGATCCAAAATAGCTCTCCCTGGATGGCACCAGTGTATATATTATTAAAGACTCAGCAAGAAAAGACGGTTCACTGTAAGACAGCAAATAAACAAATAAACAACGTGGGGCTGCCATTCCCAATCCATTTATCTGGAATAGTTCAGCCCCATTTGGCAACCTGTATTTTTTCTGAAGCCCCATGGGGACATTAAAAAGCTCCATAGGTCCCAGATGTATTTGCATAATGATAGATGCCATCTCTCTGCCTGACAGTAAAGAAGCAGCAATTTAAAAAGTATGATGTCGGCCAGGCACAGTGGCTCTCGCCTGTAATCCCAGTACTTTGAGAGGCCAAGATGGGCGGATCACCTGAGGTCAGAAGTTTGAGACCATCCTGACCAACGTGGTGAAACTCTGTCTCTACTAAAAATACAAAATTAGCCGGGTGTGGTGGCACATGCCTGTAATCCCAGCTACTTGGGAGGCTGAGGCAGGAGAACCCAGGAGGCAGAGTTTGCAATGAGCCGAGATCACGCCGTTGCACTTCAGCCTGGGCAACAAGAACGAAACCCCGTCTCAAAAAAAAAAAAGAATCATGGTATTATTCTTTTGAGGAAGCGTACTAGAAATCAAGAATCAGGCCAAGTGCTGTGGCACATGCCTGTAATCCTAATGCTTTGAAAGACTGAGATGGGAGGGCTACTTGAGGCCAGGAGTTCAAGATCAGGCTGGGCAACACAGCAAGACTCCAGTCTCTAAAAAAATATTTTTCAATTAAAAAAGGACTGGTCTTATTAAGGTAAACTGCAGTCCTGTTACTGATCTTAGTATCAAAGCAATGTTAGAGCCCATGTGGGATTCACGCCTCCTAGAGTTCACAGCACAAGTTTGCTGTAACAGTAAATAAAGTCATGGTTGCCCTGAGCTCATTTCTAAATCCATCTTCCTCCAAGGTGGTGGCAAGCATGCTTCTTTATCCCGGAGGGATGGCCCTTTCATCAAAGTCTCATTCAGACCCTTCTCCTTTTTGGATGCTTTTCTTGGGAGGATGGCTGGGATGGCTACTACTCTGAGGATCTGCCTCTGGTAAAGCCTAGATCTTAGAATCAGGAGAGTTTCTTGCAGGCCCATCAGTTACTGTGAAAGATACCTGAGCTGCTTGGCTCACATTCCACATCCATCAAACCGCCCGCTGCAGAGGAGTCACTGCTGTCACCTGCTTAGCTTGGCCTGCCTCTTGCCATTCTCATTTCATTAGCAATGTGAATGTTCACACCCTTCAATGTGCATATGATGGGTGTTAATGAGCATAACCCATCTGTGAAGCATGTGTGTGATTTTTTTGCCTAATAAATAGGCAGTAAACAAGAGGAACGAACTACTATCTGGGGGTATCTGAGAAAACAAAAAGCAAGCAAGGTATGAGTCAGATTGATTGTTCAGTGAATCCCAAAGGACCAGAAACTTCCTAAACTGGTTTTGGTGTTTCTCACTAGGTGTTTGGACAGTTAGGACCCTGGATAGTCCCACCTACCCAAAAGCATTCAAATTAGGCATGCTTTTAACAAAGCAGGTGGCATGGCGTGTAAATTGTAGGAACACTGTTAACCTTTGCAAATGAGTTTCGTGGTCCGAATGGGTAATTACATATTTCCCTCCATTAGGAGCTACAAACTCATCAGGATTCTACATCCGGCTCTTGAGTTTCAATCTCCGTGTGACAAGAGGGATTTATTATGAGAGGGCAGAGAGAAAAGAGGAATACGGCTGTCTTTCTCTGCAACAGAATGATGGTCAGAAAAGGACAGATCAAAGGAATAAACCTGCTCTCCTGTTAACTTACCTTAACCGATTCTGGCCTACATTTTCAAAGTTATCAGTAATCAAAACATTGGAAAAGGAATTACAACCTCTTCTCCTGAAAGTTTAACAACTTCCCCATAAAGCACTGCTTTTGATTGCATTACAAGCTATTCCTGAAGAATTTATGACCTAAGATACTCTTTGTCAATGTAGGCCATTTGTCCATGAGTGGAGTGACTGATAAATTAGCTATTAACATAAATAAGAAAGCATATTGATTGAGCTGACTTTGTATTTAATAATATGCTAGACAGCAATGATGCCTGGAAAATATACTCTGTAATTAAAAACTACTTTTCCCTTTATATTTCATGAAGACTCTTATCTATTTTATTCTGGCAAAATAGATTGTGGCTAAAATCCTGTAGAAAAGATCATCATATTGTGATCCTAAATCTTTATCATAAAAGTGAATTCGAGGGACATTTTTATAATTTTTCAATATACAAATTATTAAGATAGCAAAACCCTTTGTTTTTTCACTATCTGCAAGGTTTATTTCATCATCTTAAAAACCTTGTGAATTGAATCAGTCTGCTAGGTCAGGGGTCCCCAACCTAGGGCCATGGACACCTACCATGGCCTGTTAGGAACCAGGCCGCACAGCAGGAGGTGAGCAGCAGGCAAGCAAATGAAACGTCATCTGTGTTTACAACTGCTCCCCATGGCTGGCATTACCACCTGAGCTCCACCTTCTGTCAGATCGACAGCAGCACCAGATTCTCATAGGAGCGCAAACCCTACTGTGAACGGTGCATGCGAGGGATCTAGGTTGCACACTCCTTATGCGAATCGAATGCCTGATGACCTGTCAGTATCTCCCATCTCCCCCCAGACGGGACCATCTAGTTGCAGGGTAACAAGCTCAGGGCTTCCCCTGATGCTACATGATAGTGAGTTGTATAGTTATTTCATTATATACTACAATGCAATAATAATAATAGAAATAAAGTGCACTAAATGTAGTGTGCTTGAATCATCCCGAAACCATCCCCAACTCCCCTTGTCCATGGAAAAGCTGTCTTCCACAAGACTGGTCCCTGGTGCCAAAAAGATTGCAGACCCCTCTGCTAGGTAGAACCGCATTCTTGTGATTGTATGTTTCAATGAGTGCATTTCCTTTTCATCTGGAGAAGGGAACCGCATTGCCTTAATTCCCCAACTTCTGCCCCAAAGCTTTCTTGTCCTATATGGCTGCATTCGAGTTGCTGATGGCTGTGCTACCCTCCCAGGGCTGATATACAGTTTCCTGCCTGGGTCATGTCACCAATCACTAGGGTTTAGGAGGCTACAGTCAGACCTTGCAGAATAGGTCAGTCTCATTCTCAGTAGAATTTTTTGTTTGCCTGCTTTTTTCTTCTCTTTGGCACTGGACTATGGGCCAGCAGCAGGTAGTGGTGGATCCAGGGTGGAGAGCTGAGACCTAACAAATAATTTTTTTTTTTTTTTTTGAGATGGAGTCTCCGTCTGTCACCCAAGCTAGAGTGCAGTGGCTCGATCTCCACTCACAGCAACCTCTGCCTCCCGGGTTCAAGTGATTCTCCTGCCTCAGCCTCCCAAGTAGGTGGGATTATAGGCGCGCACCACCACACCTGGCTACTTTTTGTGTTTTTAGTAGAGAGGGGTTTCATCATTTTGGCCAGGCTGGTCTCGAACTCCTGACCTCAGGTGATCTACCTGCTCAGCCTCCCAAAGTGCTGGGATTACAGGCGTAAGCCACGACACCCAGCCAACAAAGAATTTTTAGGTTCCCACTATTCTACCGCACCTGTGCTAGACCCTGTGGTGACAACAAAGGTGAAACAGACATGCTGACTGTCATTAAACACTCACAATCTAGACTAAGAAAGATGAAAAAAATTAATTGAATACCCAGTGGAAAGTAAGAAGAAATAACTTCCTTAAAAGGTGCTGCTTTTGATTGCATTATAAACCATTCCTAAAGACTTAATGATCCAAGATACTACTTGTCAATGTAGGCTATTTGTCAATGAGTGCAGAGACTGGTAAATTGGCAGTTCATGTGATATATATGCTTTCAGAGTAAAGAGAGCTTTCTTCTGATAATGAGAGGAGCACCTGGCTAGAGAGACCCAGGAAACAGATGCACATACTAGAAATAGCCCAAGTAGCAAGTATGGCTATAGATGATACACATGAAGGAGAGTAGTGGGATTAGACCATGAAGCCACGAAGTACCAGGTTAAGGAATTTAGACTTTTATTTGGTAGGCAGTGGAGAGATGTTGAAATTTTTTTCAAACAGTGGAGTACAGTGAGGAAGGCAGGAGACTTAGCAGAGGGAAGGCAGGAATTCCACCCAATGTGTTTAGAGTGTAGGATTCTAAATCCAGAACAAAAGAACCTTCAAAGCAGCAGGGAAGGGATTTGGCTCTGATTCAGCCTCCGTGGTTATATTGTTGCCATAAGGGAGCTGGGCTTGGGGGTGGACAGAGGCTGGTGGCAGAGGGAGGGATGGAGGGACAGAGCTGAGTTTTTCCAAAGCAGAAAAAGAAGGGTTTACACCCTAGCACACCATCTGGGTCAGATTTATCAAACAAGATTATTTGTAGACAGACCACGGTTATTTCCCATTTAAATGAAGCAAAACATATATTGTATCCAAAATGGCTCCCCAAAGCAGCGTTGAGCTGATGCAAAAGATCGGTCCATTCTCCCAGCAAAAGAGCAGTCTCTTGACATCCCAGGTAGGAGGGATTCATGTATTTTACAAAATGTGTCCAGTGCAATCCTCAGGCAAATAATCTTTTAATGTTTTCTTGACATGCTGAGAATAAACTTGCCTCAATGCTGTGTCTCATTCTAGACACATTACTCTAGAGTAAAAGAAGAGAGGGAGAGGAAAGAGACAGAAGAAAGAAAAAATATGTAATCATATATGAACTGCAAAAGAATTCTAGCAGAGGTTCTTAGAACTGTAAATTCTTTTTTTTTTTTTTTTTTTTCCCTGAGGCGGATTCTTGCTCTGTCACCCAGGCTGGAGTGTGGAGTGCAGTGGCATGATCTCAGCTCACTGCAACCTCCACCTGCCAGGTTCAAGAGATTCTCATGCCTCATCACCAGTCACCCTCCCTCACCCTGAGTAGCTGGGATTACAGGCACACACCACTGCGCCTGGCTAATTGTTTGTATTTTTAGTAGAAACGGGGTTTCACCTTGTTGGCCAGGCTGGTCTCAAACTCCTAACCTCAGGTGACCCGCCCACCTTGACTTCCCAAAGTGCTAGTATTACAGGCGTGAGCCACTGCACCCAGCCAAGAACTGTAAATTCTTAACATTTGGGGGGAACCATCAAAAAAGAAAGCCTAAGCCTTGTGACCATATGCCAACATATCTATTCCCTCTGCCACGCTAGGCATTTCACACTCTCATACACTCTCAGGGAAACTCGAGAAACAAGTATAATAAGAAATATTCCCACTAGAGCATGGCAGCCATTACCTACCAAATTTTTGCTATAAAATAAAGACATAATTCTAGATGTAAACATGTTTATGCTTATATCTAACCTCTCTAGGATAACTTTTGTAAGTGGATTTTAATGTAACTAAAACTGGATGCTAAAGAAATAGCCCACTCTTGAAGTTGTACTTGGGCACGTCTAGGATCAAAAAGTTAATAGTTTTGTCTGTGATCAAGGAGTTAATTTTTCGCTGCAATATATTTACATCTAACATTCTTTTGAGCTATCCACAATCTGGTTTTACATCAGTTTATCCAACCTTGTTTCTCCTTTCCTACTTCAAAGACCTCCATTCAAGCTGTTCTGCAAGCTCTCGCCTAAATAAGTGTAGTTTATTCTTTCTTTGTCAATTTTTTTCCTTACTTCTAAGTTTTATTCAGGGACTACTACTCCTGCCCTCATCGTTCTCTTTTTCTAAAATTGATCCATCCTTCGAAGCCCAGGTTGAAATTTGTCCTCTTTCTGAAATCGCCCCAAAAAATGTGCCAAATCATTCAGATCTCTGCTATCTCTGAGTCTTATAAATCAAATTGCTAGTGGCATTCATTTGACTAAGAATAATACATACATCACTATTGTTATAATCACCATAATAACTGGTGCTGTTGTTAGATGCTTTACCTATGTTACCTCTTCTCCAGGCAATCCTGTCCTATCACCCCCATTTTACATGAGAAGAAACCGAGGTTCATCAAGGTTAAACAACTAGTTCAAGTTCACATAGCTAGCAAGTGAGAGACATAATCATGTTCCAAACCCAGAACCGACTGGCTTAAAACTCCATGGTCCTTCTTCTGTGCCATATGGCTTCCCAATTATGGATTTCTTACATTATTTTTTAACAAACCTATTTTGTGCATGATTCTAAGAGGTAGTATACTTTTTTTTTAATTGTTTGCCTCATTATCCCATGGTGCCTACTTTTCACTTTGCTGAACCCATATAGAGTGTCTGGTTAATGTTAGAGAAATTGAATTGAATTCCTGCCATTTGAGCCCTTTTCTTGAGTTCCTCTTCTTTGTCCATAGATGAATCATCCCATTACATCTAACTCTGTTGGACAGCTTGCCTCTTCCTCAATTGTATGTGAATCGTTTTCAATCCACTTTACTAAAATCTAATAGTCACCATCTGTGTCTGCTGTATAACTGTGAACTCTTGAAAACGCTAACATTTGTGGGTCAGAAATTAGAGGACAGTAAAATAAATCACTGGAACTGTGAAGAGGGAGAAGGTGTGAAGAGGCGCTCCCCTCTGCTGTCCATGGGTCAGCCTTTTCAGCCTGCCTGTTTCTCAAACTGAGTGAGACTTGTCTCTGAAGCCCCCCCTTTTTTTGGTTTTGTTTTGTTTTGTTTTGTTTAGACAGAGTTTCACTCTTTTGCCCAGGCTGGAGTGCAGTGGTGCAATCTCGGCTCACTGCATCCTCCACCTCCTGGGTTCAACTGATTCTCCTGCGTCAGCCTCCCGAGTAGCTGGGATTATAGGTGCACCACCACCACACTCCACTAATTTTTCGTATTTTTAGTAAAGACGGGGTTTCACCATGTTGGCGAGGCTGGTCTCGAACTCCTGACCTCAGATGATCCACCCACCTCGGCCTCCCAAAGTGCTAGGATGACAGGTGTGAGCCACCACACCTGGCCTCTGAAGCCCCATTTAATCTTCCAGATGAAGGTGATGTGTCCCAGGCATCATACATAGGCAAGAACCCACAAAGTGGCAGGGGAGCAGGAGCAAAGGGGCCTGGGCATCCCCTGGAAAGTCATCATACCGCCTCACTCAGCTATCACCTTCTCCTGGCCTTCCTTGACCACTGTTTTTAATTGCAAATCCCATTGCATGATGCCCTATCCCTCTTCCCTGATTTATTTTTCTCCATAACTCATATTCTCAAAGCATTGTATGCATTTCACCAAATTGTTTGTGGCCCTTCTCCTCCCACAAGAATGTAATTTCAAGAGAGTAGGGATTTGAGGCTGGGCGCAGTGGCTCATGCCTGTAATCTCAACACTTTAGGAGGCCAAGGCGGGTGGATCATTTGGGGTCAGGAGTTCAAGACCAGCCTGGCCAACATGGCAAAACCCCATCTCTACTAAAAATACAAAACTTAGCTGGGCATGGTGGTGGGTGCCTGTAATCCCAGCTACCCAGGAGGCTGAGGCAGAAGAATCACTCGAACCTGGAAGGCAGAGGTTGCAGTGAGCCGAGATCGTGCCACTGCACTCCAGCTTGGGTGACAGAGTAAGACTCCGTCTCAAAAAAAAAAGGGATTTGCATCTGTTTTGTTCTATGCTAGATACCCAGCACCCATAACAGTGTCAGACACAGAGGACATATGTTGAATGAATGAACTGATTTATAAGCAGAATATTTGTCTTGAGAAGCCATACCAATTCTAACCAGGCAGAGAAGAAGGTTAAAAGTCCACAACACTTACTTTTGAGTTGTGATGAAACCATTGAAAATATCTGTGTCAAATTGATTAATTACCTCAGTTTTATAGAATCAGCTTTTAACATACATAGCAAATTCTATATGCTAACCAATGGCAAGCCAGATCTCAACCAAGGCCGTTCTTGTAAAATAAATGGACAGATTTTTGTCTTTTCTATTGTATAAGATTCTAGAGCTTTGAAAGCAGCAATATAGGATCTCCTTAAATACAAATTTAAGCATCTTTTCACCTTTATGGCCTCAGTGCCTGTTTATAAAAGTAGATTTGTAAGAAAAACAGTGTAAGAAAAACATCTAAGAGTAGATGATAAAGAACTATCCTTGTGTGACCTTCAGAAGTAAAGGTATAGATTTAATCTGAGGTTCCAGAACCCACCTAGTTTTTAACTTCATTTGTTTGTCTAACTTAAGGATGTGAGTCACAACTAACAAAGACCATCTGGTGCCATTCTTCCCTCCTAGGAGAATACCTCCAGAAGTAGATAAAGGAGAACGTTGTCCATGCAAGCTACTCTCAGTTCCAACAGAAAACCATTTCAGCATCTAATTCAGAGAGTTGCACAGGAGATGGCCAAAGGCACTATTTGCCATGTGTCTGTCCGTCTCTCCAGCCCAACCATGACCCCAAACCAATAGATTTATTTTTAGGTGGCAACATATAGACATAGAACTTTTTAAACTAGCAAGTTGGGGAAACCTCATGATTAGTCAATCTGCTAGCACGTAGCAAAAGCTGGTGGGTGCCTTTCCCGCAGCCAGCTCCTCTTTCTCCTACCTCATAGCACCCCAGTTATTTTCAGGCATCTACCCTCCTCCACACACCAAGAATGCAGGGAGGCTATTTCTTTCCCCAGCCCTAAGGAGCACAGCATGGAAGGGGAAAGAGAGAGGTTCATGGACAGCTCTACCAAGCAGCCACGCATCCGCTAGTAAACTTCTACTGACTGACTGAGCGTTCCCCAGGTGAAATGCCCTCCAGTACCTCCTTCTGTTTTTGGACTTACCTGTTGCCTTGCTCCACCCTGGAGACTCTCAGCCTTCGCTGCAAATTACTGCCACGTGGGGAGCTTTGAAAAACCTGCAGACACCCAAGTGCACCCAAGAGAGCCTGTTTCAAAGGACCTATGCATACAGGTTTTTTTTGTTTTTTTGTTTGGTTTTGTTTTTTAAGTTCTCTGGGTGATTGTAATGCACAGCCAACAGTGAGAAATGTTATACTAATTCCATTACTTTGGCCTTGTCTTTGAGATGCTTTGGGAGAGCTTGGCACTCAGGACCATCTTTGGGGATCTTTTCCACCATCCAGAGGGAAGCTGGATCTTAGAGTCTGGCCTCTCAGTTATGGGTCCTGATGTTTTTTCATTGTGTATGGTTTCCACGATCTGTCCTCTCCAATAAAACAGACATTGTTTTCTATATGTAATTCTCCTCATCCCTTTGGGGTCTCTCTTCATAACCATCTGCCCTTCCATCTTGCCATCTCACCCCTCACTCCCATGATTCTGGACCAAACTAACTGGCATTCCTAATCTACTCTCTTCTTGGAAGGATTTGAAATAGGGGGAAGCAGCTTTTCAGGAAAGAAAATAAACAGAGCAAATGGGATCAAGAACATCTGCACAACTGTGTTGATTTAGGGCAGATGTGGGCCACAATTGTGGTATTCACACCCAGGTAAACAAGGCAGCTTCCTTCCACTCATACACGTGCTCCCCTCTGGAAGAGCCAGGTTTGCGACGGGATCACGGTAGCTTTCTCATCCTGGCAGAATCCAGCTTCTTGTGGATGCTGCTGCATCCCAACCATGTAGCAGATTACACGAAGGAATGAAATACCTACCACTGAAAAGAATGAACCCACGGAGAAGGGTGGCCTCACTGCTCCCAGGGGCAGCTGCAGTGGTCCTTAGGCAGCTAGACTGGCCTTCAGGTGACCAACCTTGGTGGACACCTGCGTGAATGTGCCCCCCTGATTTCCAAGGAGAATTATTTTAGCATTTCAAAATTCAGCTCAAGAGCTGGACAATTTCTTCCTGAGGTTTGCTGTTTGCCAGCAGCCTCCTCTTGGCATGCTCCCTTTCCAACACCCTCACTGAACTTGTTTCTATTACCACCATGTCGTTAGAGAACGCTACTATCAAGTGATACTGAACACACCTTGTTTTGTAAAACTGTGTTGTAAATTGCCTCCTTATTCCTCTGTTCCGTGGCCAGTCAAATCACACCCTCATATAAATAGTGACAAAGACATATCATCCAACCTCAAATTCCAGACACCTGAGTCACAAGTGTTACCACAACCCCAAACCCTAAAGTGGGAACATGTGTCTCCTAGAACTGGTATTATAATAGATACTCACTGTGTTTGCTTTTGTCTTGCAAATTGCTCCTAACTTGGATAGAATATTTTATATTCATTACTTTTGAAAGTCTATGGGTTTCCATTGCCTAGAAACTCAAGGATTACAGCAGAATTAGAGAGTCTGGTCTCTGGATCACAGATCGCCCCACTGCCCTGCCCCCGCTAGCCTCCTCCCTCCCCTTCTTGTGGAGACCTAATCATCTCCACACTGGGTCCACCCACATGGACCTTCTGACCTTGATCCAAAGTTTACAGGTAAAATGTCCATCTGAGGACACTAGTTTCTGTTTTGACAAAGGTAGTTAGGGCCTTGGAAAGTTGTGAAGGAATGGCATATCTCCCAGAACCCTGACTTCCATCAGCATCTTATTCCAGGGGCTCTGAGGAAACCTGTAAGGCACAAGTGTGGAAATAAACACCACCCAGATGAGAACACGCAGAGGCTATTTATTCAGAGCTTGCTGTAGCAAGAGAGTCAGTCACCGACACTTGTGCCTGGCAGAGACTCTGAAGCAAGCAGGGAGAGGGAAAGCTTTCAGGTGGAGAAAGGGGAAGGCTGGGGTGTGCTGGGGTAGGAGCTTACTGGCTCAGGAAAACTGGAGGACGGCTGCCTGACACAGGAGGCGTCCTGTGTGATTGGTGAGGGGATTATATTTGGCTCCCTCTGCTTGGCCCAAAGTTGGCCGCAGGGACAAAATTAGGGAATCTGGCATTTATTGATTAAGTCCTGATCATCTGGGGCCAGCTTCCTGGGTTGTCTGCTGCAGGTTGTGGGTCAGTGTGCTGTTGTCGCATATGGCCAAGTTGTTGTCTGTTTGTAGATTCCATGTCTTGGTGTTCAATAAGCCTTGGGGCCGTGAACTTGTAGGGAGCGTTTTCTCAAGACCCAGGTTATGGAACCAGCATTGAGGTTCACAGAACTCACATCCACCCTCAATCGGGGCTGGGTCACAGAGAGTTTATTCAAGTGCTCCAGGAACCTGGCCCAGGGTCATTCTCCCTAGAAAGACCCAAACCATCCCAGGGAATTGAATTCAAGCCACTTCTCCCTCACAGTGTTCTCCATGCTACTTCCTGGGGCTGCTGGCCCCCTCCCTGTCTGCAACGGACTCTGACCCCTGGACCAGGACACTCAGCAGGCTCCCCAGGACCACAGATTCTGTCTGACCTTGGGGATTCTCTGGTGTTTCTGAAAATTGCTGACAGCTTCCAGTGGCCATTGCTATGTTATTTGCTAGCTTTCCCTGATGCACACCCGCTGGGCCAGGGTCTGCCCCAGAGCTCCCCACTGCCACCATCGCTTCCCCAGTGCAGGCCCCTACCCCCGCCTGGCCTGTTGGGCTTGTTGACTGAGGCCCCCACCCACCCCAGCCAGCAGCATGCCTACTCTACAAAGGTACCCAGCAAATACAGATTGAGACACAAATGGATGAAATAGATGGATAGAATGGAGGGATGGAGTGGACACATGGAGTGGGCAGATGGAATGGATGGATGGTTTGGATGGGTGGAGTGGACAGATAGAATGGATGGATGGAGTGGAGGGATGGATGGAATGGAGGGATGGAGTGGACACATGGAGTGGACACATGGAATGGATGGATGGAGTGGACAGATAGAGTGGACGGATGGAGTGGAGGGATGGATGGAATGGAGGGATGGAGTGGACAGATGGAATGGATGGATGGAGTGGACAGATAGAGTGGATGGATGGAGTTGGAGGGATGGATGGAATGGAGGGATGGAGTGGACACATGGAGTGGACAGATGGAATGGATGGATGGAGTGGACAGATAGAGTGGACGGATGGAGTGGAGGGATGGATGGAATGGAGGGATGGAGTGGACAGATGGAATGGATGGATGGAGTGGACAGATAGAGTGGACGGATGGAGTGGAGGGATGGATGGAATGGAGGGATGGAGTGGACAGATGGAATGGATGGATGGAGTGGACAGATAGGGTGGACGGATGGAGTGGATGGATGGAATGGATGGATGAAATGGATGAATAGAATGGATGGATGGAATGAATCGATGGAGTGGACAGATGGAGCAGACAGATGGAATGGATGGATAGATGGAGTGGATGGATGGAGTGGATGGATGGAGTGGACGGATGAAGTGGACGGATGGAATGGACGGATGGAATAGACGGATGAAATGGATGGATAGAATGGCCTCCTCTTTGTCTAAAACCCCCAGTAGCTACGAATTCCCCTACAACTACCACACACTGCCCTGCACATGATCACATTTGGTAAGTGGTGTGAGAGGGCAGGAGGGAGGAAATGGAGCTGCCTGCCTGCCTCACAAGCACCTTTCACCATTTTGATCACAATTCCAGATGCAGCACCACCCTCTGCTCATTCTTCTTTCCTCCCAGACCAAGGAAGCATTGGATGGTGGTTCATAAGGTGCTGGAGGGGCCAAAGAAATTCCTGTCATCGTTTTGTCAAATCCAGGGCCTTTATGTTTTAAAATATATGTGCAAAAAGATCACATTTTACCTGGTAAAATCATGACAAACTGAGAGGACAAAAAACAAAAACAACAACAAAAAAACCCTATAAACATTTGACTCAACAGAGCAAAAATCATACTTACTATAATTATTTTTAAACTGTGCAACTATTGTAGAGCATTGTATAGATGTATATTAAAGCCATGTATGCTTTATTTGCTTATGACATGAAATTCTGGCTTCTGTGTGTTCCACCTTCCTATATTATTTTTAGGATAATAGGATATGATGTGATGCTTTACTCATAGTTAGTGGGAGGATTGACTGAACGAGCAGTTCAGAGAGAAAGGATCTTGGGCTTGGCAAGGGCAGGGGCCTCCAGCGTTTTGAGAAAAATGAATTGAGTCTCAGCTTATGTTATAAAAATCTTGACCCAGAGCATGGCCCTTCTGAATTCCCACCATGTTTATGTATGCTAATATATTAAAAATTGGACTTAGCTAGTAGCAAAATACAGTGCTGTGTTCTGGATACTAAAACTAATTCTCCCTGCTAAGTAAGAAAAATTTCACACATTATCATCAGTCAGACGTGGAAAGAGGTTCTGCAGGGGAAGAGAGAGAAGCAACATTATTCATGTCATTTAAAATTAAACCAGGTCATCCATTTATCTGCCTCTCAGGCTGTTTGTCCTTTTTTGAACGATGCTTCAGGGCTCCACGCTAGAAACAGGGGGAGGGTGGATGTAGAACAGCTTGTCAATGTAATTGTTTTACTATAAATCTGCAAAAAAAGAAACAGAGCCTAAATCAAGTATAAAATAGGAACTTCCTATGAGCAACTTTGTAAAATTATCCTTGCTAGTGTGAGTACTACTATAATAAACATGATAGCATATCCTTTATCACTATGTTGCCCAAATATTTTTTTCAGATTTCAGTGGACTCCTCCCCTGCCACTCTTAACAGCCCTGCTCCTCCAAACATAGCTGTATGGAGACAGATGTCTATCCCAGTGATGTTTATACAAAAAACATCAAAACCCTCATTTTTTTAGGCTGAACACAGTGGCTCACGCCCATAATCCCAGCAATTTGGGAGGCTGAGGTAGGCGGATCACCCGAGGTCAGGAGTTCGAGACCAGCCTGGCCAACATGGCAAAACCCCGTCTCTACTAAAAATACAAAAATTAGCCAGGCGTGGTGGCACATGCCTGTAGTCCCAGCTACTCGGGAGGCTGAGGTGGGAGAATCACTTGAACCTGGGAGGCGGAGGTTGCAGTGAGCCGAGATCTCGTCACTGCACTCCAGCCTGGATGACAGACCAGATTCTACCTCAGGAAAGGGGCCGGGGGGAACCTCATTTTTTAGGTGAAGTGAATTGACTGGGAGGACTTGATGGAGCATTGGAACATTTTGGTGTCTTTTCCTGCTGCTGAAATTTGAATAGAAAGGCATGAGGTAACCTCATGCTGTCACTATGAAAGGCTACCAGCAATGACGGAAAACCTCACACAGTATCAGGTACATTGGTGGAGTCCACCTGAATCCCAGAAATTCAGTTCAACAACGTCACTGAATTCACCAGACGACTGGGAAAGGGATTCATATTGAGACAGTTATAAAAATATTGACCCTAACAGAGAAAGAGTCCCCGTAGTCAGAAGAGATGCCACGAAATCAGGTCTCAACTCCTGGAGAGGCTTATTCTGTGCTGTGCAAAAATGTATGTTGACCCGACTTCCCAGGCCTGAAGTACAGCAAGGAACGCCGGTGGTGGATGTTCTGCAAATGAGGACACTGGGGCCTCAAGAAAGAATCCGACTTGCACAATTCCTGTCACTGGTTGGTGGCTAAGGACGTCCTGATTTCCGCTCCGGAACTTTCCCCATGACATCAGTCTTCCCATCCTTGCAAATAGAGTTGTCAGTTATCCTTAGCATGACAAGTGAGTGCTAGAGTTTGCATAATTTTCATCATAATGGGACTAATGACCCACAACAGCAGTTCTAGTGGCTTCCAGAAGATGTTGTACATCCCCATCCTAATGAATGACAGCAGCATGACTGTGATCATCATTCTTATATCACAGAGAGTCTAGTGTGATCTGAGTTGTGTGTGACCTGGAATTCAGGCGTGTCTGGGGCTAGGAAGGTTTTGGGTTCGAGGAGGCTGTTTTCGTGAGGGATCCCAGGGTCTCTTGTGAAGGAATTCATTCCAGGGAGGACAGAGGCAAGAGAAGCACAGTGCACTCTCGGGGCTGAAGGCATCATGGGTTTTAGGTGCAGCCTGGTGACAGTCAATCGGGTGGCCTACCATGTAGTGATTAAGTCTTTGGAAAATCAGACTATAAGCAAAAGTCTAAATTTGCTACACAATAACTTGGCAAGACAATGGAGCAGGGGCTGGCCCCGTGGACCTTGGTAAGAAACACCAGAAAAGTTAGGAAAAGGGGTTTTTCCAGGTCATAGAGAACCAGTGCATGCTGGTGGACCCACAGTTCTGTAGCTACGAGAAATAACCTCGTCTGGTTCTGCAGGAACCACAGGTTGTACCAGCAGCTTTACCTGTGACCACAGAAAGCACCCTGCCCCAGCATGGAGCACCAGGACCTGCACACCTTTGCCAGGCCCCAGAAGCGCTGCCACTGCCATGATACCCAAGAAGAGAGAGATGAGCAAGTGCTTTGTACCAGGGGGGAGGGCTGCCCATGCAAGGACCTGCCTGGGGGAACCGTAGCAGTCACTGGGGGAGGCTTTGGGAGAGTGGAAAGAAGGGACCTCCTGAAAAGACACAGCCAGGGGAAACCTACTTTCATGATATCAAGACTCTAATTTTAGAGGGCAGTGTTTGCAGATCCTACCAATGACTCTTTGTCCTTGCGTTTGTGTTTGAAGTGGAACCACTCAAAGACGGGGAAGATGAGGCACCTGGAGCTAGGCGCCTGGTCTTTGTGTCTGCGCTTAGCCAAATTCCCTCTCAGCTGCATTGTGTCTAGAGGAAATAGAAGCATGACTAAGCTGATTTGTATTGTGCCAACCAAGGGAAAATATAATTAACACGGCAGCAAGACTCAGCAAACCCCATGGGAAAGTCCAAGAAGGAAAGAGCTCCCGTGGCTCAAGATGATGTCAGAGGCAAAGAGAGGCCATCCCGCTCTAATCCCACAGCGGGTCTCCTCTCTAATGCCTCAACTCATAAAGGGAAAAGACAATGAAACCGAGGCCTGCCATGCCTTTGAAAAGAACACACAGCCTCTAGGAGTGATTGCAGGGATCCAGCAGACTGTGATGGCAGTTTTCACATCGTGAGAGTCTCCTGCTGCTGCTGAGTGCTGCCAATCACTGCCCACACCTCCAGCAGGGAGGCGACTTCCTCAGGATCTGCTACTCCGCGTCAGCTGATGAACACAGCTCCGATAGCACACCTAGCAGAGACGAGAGACTCCCAGACACTAGGCAGGAGTGAGACCAACTGCTGTATCAGATATACACCTAGCTTATAATTACGTGTCAAGAGAAGGAAGATTAGGCAGACATCAGCAACCGCAAGAACTGAAATGTGAAGGCTGGTATCCATCTTCAGCCTGCTCCCCAGCTAATCACCTCCTAAAAGAAATGCCAGAGAAAGCCGCCCCCTAATACATTTCATTGGCCCTTCATTTCCGTCTAGTGACTCACATTTGAATTTAGAGACAATTTGCTAAGCTTTCTAGATTTTTATTTACTTAACATTAGTCTTTTTGATACATTCAACTATAGTATTGTCAAGGTTTAAATATTTTACGGTGTTTTCATGACTTGAACAGATTAATGCTCAGTTCTCCTAGCTTGAAATTCCCTTATCTTTCATGAAGCCACTGAAACTAACAGGCTTAGGAGGAAGGTCACCTACCTCCCTCATTCTCCTTCCTTCCTTGCCCAGAGGAATTTATGTCTGTCTTCCTGCCCTAATATCTACATATCCAGCCATGACTACATTGTTTGGTTTAAATAACTGTCTCTCATTACAGAACTGGATTCATTTATTCTTTCATTCTACAAAAACTTGCAGAACATTAATACTGGATTTGAATCCAGTGTCAGAATTGTCTTTGACTGGTTCTTATTCCATAGATTTGGGGTTTAATTTAATGACTAAACTTATAATTTTATGCAAGATAGTACCTTAATTCTAGTCCTTATTTAATAATAATAGTGATATAATGAAATGATATAGTTTTATCTAATTTCATCTAGAGAAATATGGAAGGAGAAATAAAAATAGTTGAAAAAAGGAGGGAGGCTGCAACTATACAGAGGTTGATACGCTTCTCAGAGTCATCTTTTATTAATCACTAGCAGTGGTGATGGTCTTTTTTTAACAAACAAAAAAAAGTTTCATTTGCTTTTAAAAAGAGATTTCCAATGGGGAGCCTGTGAGTACTGACTGGCTCCTATCTAACCTACACTTCCTGTTTGGTTAATGAAAAAGGAAAAAAAAAAGAGCCAAAACTAAAAGATACATTCCAGAACAAGTAGTCATTTTAACAACTGGTGGAGGCAGAAAAAAGCCATCTAGTTTCCCATTGTCCCCCAGTCTAGAACCATTATTAAAGAATTTAATGCCATAGGCTGGGCGCGGTGGCTCATGCCTGTAATCCCAGCACTTTGGGAGGCCAAGACCGGCGGATCACGAGGTCAGGAGATCGAGACCATCCTGGCTAACACGGTGAAACCCCGTCTCTACTAAAAATACAAAAAATTAGCCGGGCGTGGTGGCGGGCGCCTGTGGTCCCAGATACTCGGGAGGCTGAGGCAAGAGAATGGCGTGAACTCGGGAGGCAGAGCTTTCAGTGAGCCGAGATCACGCGACTGCACTACAGCCTGGGCGACAGAGCCAGAGCGAGACTCTGTCTCAAAAAAAAAAAAAAAAAAATTTAATGCCATAGAACTATATCGAAAATAGACACATTCCTTAGGAAACATTTGAAACTTACTGGTTTTGACCTTAAAATTTAATCATTCATGAAGAAATAAATATTTCATATGTTTTCAGATATGAAACACTCAAGTTCATTGTCAGAACCCCAATAGTGTGGAAAGAAACCTACCAGGCCAGGCTTATCATTGCTCATCCTTTGCTAAAATATCCATTGCATTTGCTAACTGTGAAACGATGTGTAGGTTACTTCACTTCTCTGAGCATTGAAGATGCCCCAGCTACAAAGGATATAACAGTCTCTCTCCCAGGGGTAGCTGTAAGAGTAAAATTAGGCAACACGTAGGAAGGTGCTTAATGGAGTGGCAATCATTTATTCATTCATTCCAGAAATATTTATCGATTGGCCACAGTGGCCAGGCACAGCGCAAGGTGCTAGTGGTATCAACACGGGGACACTTCGCATTTCCCCTCATTCCTCCCTAATGGTGCAGCACAGACACCCCACTAAAGCTGGGGAGGCCCTTGCTGCTCCCTCTTCCTCTCTGCTCCCTGAGTCTGTGAGAGGCATCGCTCCAGCCCCCAAAGAAAGCCCTCCCCCTACACATGCAAGCAGCTCCGTCTTACCCTGATGCCCTGACCCGCCCGCCCACAAGGAGCCTCCTCCCTGAGCCAGTAGGACTTTCCTTCTCTCCTAGGACAGGCGCTGGCCCTGGGCAGCTGAAAACTATCACCCGGGAAGCTCCTTCACAGGCAGATGCCCTGACAGCCCTGGATCTGGTGGGAATCAGGTGATTTCGATGTGAAGCCAGGTTTGGGAACAACAGCTTTGAGTCATATTCTTTTTGTTGGATCTTCTCTGAATCAGCAGGCATTTCCCTCTGCTACTTTGTCCAAGATCTGACCTTTCTCATCTGCGTCTTGCCAGTCTCTCCGTTTTAAAGCTTTGCTACCAGCTCCTTCTAACCTCTTGCACAGAAATCTCTACTCACCGCTGTGGAGAGTGAAAAAGGAATGGGTTTTTATGTATTTCTAGCCAGCTCTTGGCCCTGCGCCATGCAGAGTATATGCTGTACATTGGACTTTCGGGACACTTCTCTGTTAAATTCTAAGCTTATGTCTGTGGTTTCTCCACAGTGAGTAAGCCCTTAATCACATTCCCTATTGTACCTTCTTAGATGAAGGAGCAATGGGTCGCAGGGACTTTTAAAATGTCCTTAAACTTGATTAGTTTAATCTTTATTATGGCTACAGAATGTTTCTTAAATTTACATACGGTAAAATCCACCTTTTTAAAGGTAGAGTTATATGAGTTTTGACAAATATATTCAGGTAGCCACCACCATAATCAACACAAAGCAATCCATCACCCCCAGATTTCCCTTATACCTTTTGTTGTCCCCCTCATCCTCTCCTCCCAGCCCCTGAGAGCCACTGATCTCTGTCCCTACAGTTTGTCTTTTCCACAATGTCGTATGTCATATCAATGGAGACATACAATATGCTGATCTGAGCATTTCGAAAGATCACGTATTTAAACAATTATTAGAGTGAGGGCTGGCTATGGTGACTTAATTTTTTGGTTTCTGACACCTATAATCTGATTTGAACTGTGTCATTCTGTGCATCATGATCCTTTTTGCAGAACCTGTGTCTATTAGAAAATCCAGATGAAGCAGGCCCTTCTTGTTGTCCTTCATTTGGAAAAGACAGAAGAACACAGCGCTCTATGGAAGTCAAATTACAGCTTCCTAATTTTCTCTCCCATGGACAAAACCGCCCCTCCCCCCACCCCCAATCCCTCTCCTCTTACCCACTATCCTTTGCAAATTCCTGTCTCTTATATTGCCCAGTAATTGGGGCGTGGGGCGGGGGGTGGAGGTGAGTTACTGCTGATGGACCAGGAGGCAGAGCAAGGTTTATTTTGCTAAAGGCTTCAGCTGCTACCATTTGGACCTCAATAAACATTTTCTGCTCTTTCCTGTCACTACTATCTTCCCTTTCTTTGAGAAGCAACATAAAGATAAAAAGAAAAATACTTGATTTTATAGCATGCCAGAATATTAAGATGCTCCTGAAAAGTGTGGGATTTAAGGCTTCTCGAAAAAGAGCAGAGGAGGAAGTGAGAGAACAAGGAGAAGGAGAAGGGGAAGAGAAAGGGGAGGGGGAAGAAGAAAAAAAACCACCGTCAGAAATTGAGTATTAGACAGGAGGTAACCCGTGCTCTGAGAGTGAAGGAGGCCACCCAGCACTAGAAACCCCACAGGAAAATCAGAAAACATTATATTTTGTTTCCCAGATCCCAGAGTATCAGATGTCCCATTCAGAAATAATCCCTATTGACCCAGTGTCTGTGTCTCTTTCTCTGCCTATAGCATCAAGCACAGGAACGCTTTCCAGGCTAATCCCGTTATTAATGCCATCCACAACAAGCGTAGACACTGTCTTCATGGAAGGAAGACGCGAAGTGTAAAAAAACTTTCTTCCCCACAGTCCAGGCTCTCAGAGCCCTCCTTGTAGGTCAACAGTGTCAGAGGGGCTTAACCCAGACACACCAGGAGGCTCAAAGCCCAAACACCGAAAAAACATAAAAACAAAAACAGACTCACTCCTGTGCTGTGTGTATTGCCCACGGGTGGGAGGATGCAAGTACAATTATGTTTTTTAAAACTCCAGTCCAGATATTGGCTTTTCCTTGGATACTTTCGTGTGGCTCTCCCAGTACAGTCAGATCCGCCGCCGCAGCCTAGCGCTCCACTCCGGGTTTTGCGTCCTCCCCTCACCTGCCTTTCAGTGGTGCGGGGTTTGATCCCGAGAGCAGTGGACTCAAAGCAGCCGGCGGGGACTCGGGCTGCCGGCCGACAAAGGACGGTCCTCGGGGGTTCTGAAGTCTGACCCGGCCAGTGGGAAAGCTGCCTGCATCACAAAGCGAGGGGCACACCTGAACCGGGGCTGGCGGGAAGAGGCAAGTGTTGCGCGCGGGCTGGCTCCCACATGGAGCTGCCTCCCGGTGCAAGGGTTGCAAGGGTGCGCTGCTCCAGCCCGGGGAGCCCGCGGGGCGGCGGAGAGAGCGTCCGGGTGATGAGCGGGGCACTGTAACTGGATTTTAACACCTCTGCAAGCAGTGCTTTCGGTCAGAAAATTTCTGATTCTTGAGCTTGTCTCTGCAAGATCGGGGGTTCTTTGGGGAGCAGGATTACCCTGGGAGTAAATCACAGCGTTTGGGTTTGCATTCGAAGCACTATCAAGTCTACTCTACAGGGTCACTGCGCGGGGAGCAAGTAAAGGAAAACGAGGAGAATCTGATGGAGTGCTGCTTCGTGCAGTGTGTGTGTGTGGTGTGTAGGCAAAGCTGAGATTTACATGGTGTGAACTGTTAAATGTTAACAGTTAAATCCCGCACTTTTCAGGAGCATGTTAATATTCTCGCATGCTATAAAAATTTTGAGACTTGTTTAAAGAAGGAGACTTCCTTTTTAATGTAGAACAAATTAGTTGTTGTTATAATGATACTGATCAGTAACAATACTAGTAGGTAATGCTTTCCGTAAGTAGACACACACACCCCAAAAGTGTGTGAACAGTGTCACCAAAACGGAGCGTGCTTTCACACTCCTGCAAAACAAATTAGCCCTTAAACAGAATAATTAACATCCTGAGGGAAGATAAAGCATATAGGTTCCTTGAATCATTATGTTAAAGTCGGTCCTGTTCAGTTTGCCTTTTTCCCCAAGGAGTAAAAATAGCATCAAATTGCTTGTTTGGTTTTCCCCTTTCGAAACTCGGCATAGTGTTTGGTTATCCATGAAGGTGTCTTTAATATTTCACCCTCACATTTGGCAGACAGTTCTAGACTTGCTCATCTCCCCGTAGGGACTGAGTCCCACTGGCAGTGTGTAGAGAATAGAATTGAGTCTCGCTTTTTCTTTGCAGAATACCTAATCACCACCATTAGCACTTAAGACGTTCACAGCGTTCTGAAGAGGTGTCATTTCTTCCCACATACTCTCTTGATTTGCATCGTTAACAATGGAAAGGAAGCTCTTGTTTTGATTCAGAAGCCAAACAATTAGGAAAGCAGCCTGGATTCTTTCGTAGTATTTATTGAGGGGTGTCTCTACCTGATCGAGGCTGTGTTTAATGGGATGGGAGAGACTAAGAGAGAACAGAAAGGGTAATTACTGCCTCTCCAGGCCCATCTTTACTTTTTCCAGAAACAGAGAATTATGAAATTATTTGAAACTACCACAGGCCTAACATGGAAAAGGCTCATTCCTCATGTTCTTTCTGCTTCTACTGTAGTGGTACTGTGCCTCTTGCCAGCCCACACCTACTCATTTGAAATGTGCACTTTGGAAGCTCACTACATTTAATCGATTCAGAGGATTTCTTTTTTTTTTTTTTTTTTTTTAATCAGTAGCTGAGCTATACTACTTAATTATAATCCATAATAGTGGGTTAAAAGACTTTCTTGTCAGTGTAGGTACTGGCTGTTAAAATCCCAAGGCTGCTGAAAGTTGGTAATAGAACCAATAATAGCAACCATGACTCAAAAGTCTATTGTTTGATATTAACCATACTAATTAACTATTAAGTATCCATATCGTCCCCATCAATTTTCACTGCATTCTTAGGAGTTACCTATCATTATACCCATTTTACAGATCGGAAAACGGAGGCTTCAGAAAGATGAAGTTACTAGCCCAATATCACTCACCTTCTAAGGTGGGGAGCAGAAGCCACACTGGCCTGACCCCTAAGCTCATGGTCTTTCTATACTACCTTAGTAGGATAGAAATGTTCTAACTTTCACATTCCCAGATGTCTAAGTTCAAGATACATTTTAAATAAATTAGTGTGGCCTTGATGTTCTCTCACTAGTGAAAGGGTCTATAACCCTTTAGGCAAAATGCGTTGGAATTATGTTAAACCTTCATACACTCCCAATAAGCACTGACTCCCCAAAAACCATACTCTACATTTGACCCAATCTCTAATTTAGTGAGAAGATGAGATGCACGGAAAGAAGGCAAAGGAGAGTGGCTCGTGACCCCCAGAAAAGGGAATCTCTTCCAGAGGTTTGTGTTGTGCCCTGTGGAGCTGAGAGGAGAGTAGAGAATTGATGGAGCAGGGGGCTTAGCCAACGCATCTGAAACGGAAGAGTGTTTTATGTCTTTAATTTCTTCTTGTCAGAATCAACCAAGCCCAGAGCTATCTACGTGGCAAGAAGGGTCTCCCATGGAGAGGCCTTCCCAGTGGCCCTTCAGCTCTCTGCTGCAGTGGTTTAGCATGTCTTCAAAACACTCGCCACCAGGCTTCCAACAGGATGATACAAATGTGACATTTTTGTCCTCAATCAAAAGTCAGAAATGATGAGCATTCTGCCACTTTCATCATTTTAAAATCTATATTCCTGAAAACTGGCCTCGAATTTATTTCTGTAGAGTCCAAGATATCGATTGGAAAGGGAGAGGCTAGCGCGAAAGCCAACACTTCTCAACTTTTAAAAAAATGCCTTAATATTTAATATTTTCTTATTCTAATGTATCCTGTAAGTGTTCTGTCTGATTACTTCTTGTTAAGGCACGGCTGTGTAACTTCAGAGGGTTTTGGGAACAGCCTCCATTATCATCCACTTTTCGTTCTAAAAGCTTCGTATATCTGTGCGTACATGCAAAGGCCTTCCAGGATTGCACCGCTTTTACAAATAATCATAGTCAAAATTTGTTTTTTAATATTGGTAGCTCAATATTTATCTCTTATTCCTTTGAAATTGATGATCATTTGGACAGGGACTACATTAAAGCTCACCACTGACCTTCATTGTGGCCACAGGAAGACAAGGTCTGCTAAATGAACAAATACTGTGATCAATATTGTGCAATGGCTTGAGGGAAAGGGGAGGTTTTAACCACTTAAAGTAAGCCCTTTTAGAAACAAAACCGATTTCAGGGAAAATGCTAATCCTAAACCTCTCCAAAGTAAATGTGCTTAGAGGACACCAGCCAGAGTTTCTTTACAATAGGAAATTACCTTCCAACAGGAAAGGCTTCTCAAACGGCAGAAGAAAACTTAGCCTGGAAACGGTGAGAAGCAGAGAGCCTCCAGGCTCCAGCCCCACCCACTCTCATCTTCAATTAATACTCCACAAAGGGAAAGCTCCCTTGCAGGCCACAGCACTCCCTGCTTGAGAACCTGTAGGGACCTAACCGCTGGGTTTATCCAGTGAAGTGTCCTGAGGTCCCCGCTATTTAGCTTGGCCCTCCACTCTCTGTCCCCAATTTCCTAACCACTACCTGAGCCAGTCTTCCAGCAGAGCACTTTTATCTTAAAGCCGTGGAGCATTTGTGACATGTCCCACAACACACCACAAACTCTGTCCTCCAATGCTCAGTGACCTTATTTTCCCAGGCAAAAGTGGCTCCTGTCCCAGTGCCCACTAAGCCTTGATACCAGCCCACACTACAGTGCTTCTCAGACTCTAGTTCATTTCAGCATTTGTCAATGTATTTCATTTATGTTTCGATGTCCAGTCTGTTCATCTTCAGTACAGGAGTGGGTCATATTCATCTTTCTGTCCTTTCCCTCATCCACCTTCCTTTCTTTGAACTATTTGAATATTTTCTGTAGTTGCTCCATTAATCAGTAATTAATTGCAGAAATGTATTGTCCAAGGTGCAGACAGGTCACACCTCAGAATGCTACAAGCATTTGTAGATGTGATTGACCAATAATTGTCAGGAGACTTGGTCAATCTGGAGAGGTGCTGAAAAATGGAGACAACGAAATGTCAACTTTCAAAAATACTCATTTTAAAAAGTAGTTTCGGCCGGGCATGGTGGCTCACGCCTGTAATCTCAGCACTTTGGGAGGCCGAAGCGGGCGGATCACGAGGTCAGGAGATCGAGACCATCCTGGCTAACACAGTGAAACCCCGTCTCTACTAAAAATAAAAAAATTTTTAGGCCGGGCGCGGTGGCTCAAGCCTGTAATCCCAGCACTTTGGGAGGCCGAGACGGGTGGATCACGAGGTCAGGAGATCGAGACCATCCTGGCTAACACAGTGAAACCCCGTCTCTACTAAAAAATACAAAAAAAAAAACTAGCCGGGCGAGGTGGTGGGCGCCTGTAGTCCCAGCTACTCGGGAGGCTGAGGCAGGAGAATGGCCTGAACCCGGGAGGCGGAGCTTGCAGTGAGCTGAGATCCGGCCACTGCACTCCAGCAAGGGGGACAGAGTGAGACTCCGTCTCAAAAAAAAAAAAAAAAAAAAAAAAAAAAAAAAAAAAATTTTTAAAAAATTAGCTGGGCGTGGTGGTGGGTGCCTGTAGTCCCAGCTACTCAGGAGGCTGAGTCAGGAGAATGGCGTGAACCCGGGAGGCGGAGCTCGCAGTGAGCCAAGATGGCGCCACTGCACTCCAGCCTGGGTAACAGCAAGACTCCGTCTCAAAAAAAAAAAAAAAAAAGAGTAGTTTCCAAAGAAAGCATAGACTGGCAAAAGGATGACTGACAAAATTCTGGACTAGATTACTAAGTAGGTGATATGTGAGAATTTAGAGGAGAATCGTGTGATTTGCATAATCCAACATGAGTTCCCCAGAATCAAGCCATCCCACGTGAACCATATGTCTTTTTTATATGTAGGTTCTGAAACTAGTGAAATGGGAACGACTTGAGATTAGAGATTCGTAACTCAGTGTTGCGTTCTGATCAGCCTGGAATTGTAACTTATATGCCAGCAACTGCACATAGCCTGAGGGCTCCCATAACTGGGCTATAGCCAATTGATCACAATCTAATGATACCCCTAGGAGTGCCTTGGGTGAGAGCGTTGTCCAGGGCAAACATTAGGAAGCCTTGTCAGATGGTCTTCACATAGCATTTCTTGATTTTAGCAGAGCCTTTTGACTCAATCTGTCATAGCATAGTTTTTCACTTTTTCCACAGATATTTATTTAGGTGTTTATTCAGCGTCAAGCATCGTATTAGGTGTTCAATCAGTGTTTGTGGCACAGAAGCAAATTCTGACTTAGTTGATAATCAGGAGAGCAAAACCAAGTCAAAAAATTGATTGCCTGAAATTATCTTTGGAACTGCAGGAAGTCAATCGATTGATGAATTCATGTGTGTCCGGTCTCTGGGGTATACTGCGTGCTCCCCCATTCACTCTAGTCCCTGCTCAGAGCCCTTCTCCAGTCACCCCCTCTATAAAAGCACCTTGCCCCATCATTTCCTATTCCCTCATGCTGTTTTATTTTTCTTCGTTGCACATTTTATTCTCTGCAAGGATCTTTTTCACACAGGCAGTCCTGTAGTTGCCTGCTCTCTGTCCCTTTGCTTGGAATGTGGTGTGAATCTAGGGAGGCAGTTCACAGGGCTGGGCCTTTGTTCCTTGCCGTTCATTCAATATGTCTATCAGTGACAATTGTTGTCATTCCTGCTCATCTAATTTGCCGATGATAGAAGGTGGGGAGGCATGGCCGGATGGTAAATAAGGGGATCAAAATGCATATTAGCAGTATATGTGAAAGCACTTTGACAATTGGAGAATTATAATTAAATGTAAGTTATCATTTTTTTAAGTGGCTATAAATCTAAGCCAAAACCAATAAAATGAAAGTATGAAGGTTAAATATAAGCTCATACATTTAGGTTCAAACAAATCAATTACACAAATTCAAAATAAAGGAGACCTAAGAGGGCAGCACAGTTCCATGCTGCGATTTAGCCATGAGCTGGGTGGCTTTAGGGCCACAGCACAGTCCCCAGGTGGTAGAGCCAAGGCTGGAAATTCTTCGAATGTTATCAGTTAGGAGGGCCACATGGTGAGGTGGACATTACCAAGCCAGAGTATGGCCCGTGGAGGGCCACTCAGAACAGCAGCAGGAATTGGGACCTTTGGCCTGAAGGAAAGGGGACTTAGGGAGGTGGGGACCCATCTTTAACTCTCTGTGGGGCTCACATGGAGGAGAAGGGCACGTGTGTGCTGAGTGCTAAGTTAGAACCGCTGGGTCCTGGGGGGCGGATTCCCATTCGAGGTAAGGAGAATGATGGGAGTCCAGGGCCAGAACCCTATAACTCACAGCATCTGGACAAATACGGAGTGCTGTCACTAGTTTGTTGTTGTTGTTGTTTTGTTTTGTTTTTTTGAGACAGAGCCTTGCTGTGTCACCCAGGCTGGAGTACAGTGGCACAATCTCAGCTCACTGCAACCTCTGCCTTCCAGGTTCAAGCAATTCTCCTGCCTCAGCCTCCTGAGTAGCTGGGACTACAGATGCCCACCACCATCCCCGGCTCATTTTTTGTGTTTTTAATAGAGATAGGGTGTCACTATGTTGGCCAGGCTGGTCTTGAACCCCTGACCTCATGATTTGCCCACCTCAGCCTCCCAGAGTGCTGGGATTACAGGTGTGAGCCACCATGCCCAACCGTCACTAGATATTTAAAGAGACACTGGACAACTGTGGGGCAGAGAGGGCAGCTCTAAGAGGGATCCTGGCTTTGGGTTGGATTGTTCTTTGTCTTTCCGTTTCTAACTCATTCTCATCTGTTCTAAACTTCGGTATTTTTATTTGTTCTGACTGATTTTTTTTCTACTTGGTGTGACATTTGATGTAAGTAGTACTTAGCAGGCTTAGCAACCCCTATATGAAAGTGCTTTGACATCTGCTGGGCTTTGGAATCTCTGTTGTTCTTGCCCATTAAGTAATTCCCTCCCATCCCTCTTCAATGTTCCTCTTTCCCTATCAAGCAGCCCTTTCTGCAGGTTGGAGTTTGACAGCCTTGGCACTTGGCACACCCCCTGAGTGCCAGTGTCACCCTCTGCATTGTGAATTTATAGATGGAGACTCCTTCATCCTTTTCCAGTCGTGCTCTGACCCTGGGGTCCCTGAGGACCGGAGTAGAACCTGAACTCTGAGTATCAAGCGAGCGTATCTTATCTCGAAAAATAGGAAGAACAATTTAAAAATGCATCTTGGATATGTTTTTATAAGACATTTCTTCTTTCTGTTTTCTACACTTATTTAGCATGTTAACATTTTCAGAATACAGGAAAATTAGATTTAGTTTCTTTTTTAAATGTGAAATATAAGAAAATTATGATTACCTGTATAACACATTTGTGATTAAAAGTACATTTTTTAGGAAAAAAAGTATTGTTCTCAGAGAACAAATTTCTGTTAGGTTGGTGCAAAAGTGATTGCGACTTTTGCCATTGAAAGTAATAGTTAGGCCAGGCATGGTGGCTCATGCCTGTAGTCCCAGCACTTTGGGAGGCCACGGTGGGCAGATTACCTGAGTTCAGGAGTTCAAGACAAGCCCAGCCAACATGGTGAAACCCCCATCTCTACTAAAAATACAAAAATTAGCCAGGTGTGGTGGCGGGCACCTATAATCCCAGCTACTTGGGAGGCTGAGGCAGGAGAATCACTTGAACCCACGGAGCGGAGGTCACAGTAAACCAAGATGGCGCCATTGCACTTCAACCTGGGCAACAAGAGTGAAACTCCATCTAGAAGAAGAAGAAGAAAGAAGAAAGTAATGGATAAAACCACAATTACTTTTAGAAGAAGAGGAAGAGGAAGAGGAGGAAGAAGAAGAGGAAGAAGAAAGGAGGAAGGAGGAAATGGTTAAAACCACAATTACTTTTGCTCCAACCTAATACTTACTAAGATGCAATAATACCAGATGGTTACCTTTAACTTACAGGTTCCAGGTTTCATAGAAACGAAGGCAAACTCAACAGTGCTTCACTCAGTTTCCCTCCCAAAGGTAGCAAAGAGAGAAAACCAACTACCTGCCCGGGCGCGGTGGCTCACGCCTGTAATCCCAGCACTTTGGTAAGCTGTGGCGGGTGGATCACCTGAGGTCAGGAGTTCAAGGCCAGCCTGGCTAACATGGTGAAACCCATCTCTACTAAAAATACAAAAATTAGCCGGGCGTGGTGGCGGGCACCTGTAATCCCAGTTACTCAGGAGGCTGAAGCAGGAGAATCACCTGAAACCAGGAAGTGGAGATTGCAGTGAGCTGAGATCGCGCCCCTACACTTTAGCCTGGGTGACAGAGTGAGACTCCATCTCAAAAAAAAAAAAGAAAAAGAAAACCAACTACCTAAGGCAGAATGGTAATAAACTGCCTAGTAATGCTTTCAGGGGGTAATTAAATGAGCAAGGAGGGCACAACTACAAATGGGCTAACCCGAGTTACTTGGAAAGCGGATGGAAGCACCCAAGACTAGACAACAAGAATGAAACCCCAGAACAGTAAACACGTGGTTTTCGTACCATATATGCCGCCCATCTGTGTCACCTAAACTAACATCTATTTGACCTTTTTATTAACTCACGTGACCAGTTATTTTGTTGGTTGGTTGTCAAAGTCACACCAAGATAATAAATTAGATTGGCCGGGCACGGTGGCTCACGCCTGTAATCCCAGCACTTTGGGAGGCCGAGGCAGGTGGATCACGAGGTCAGGAGATCGAGACCATCCTGGCTAACACGGTGAAACCCCGTCTCTACTAAAAATACAAAAAATTAGCCGGGTGTGGTGGCGGTGCCTGTAGTCCCAGCTACTCGGGAAGCTGAGGCAGGAGAATGGCGTGAACCTGGGAGGCGGAGCTTGCAGTGAGCCGAGATGGCACCACTGCACTCCAGCCTGGGCGACTGAGTGAGACTCCGTCTCAAAAATAAATAAATAAGGCCTTTCAGAGCCAAAATTATATTACCTAGGGTATTGCAGTGAATATAGAGTTAAATAATTTTAGTGTCCTAAAAACATTACAAAACATATATCAGAAATAAGAGCCACTCTATGTAGTGGATCGGGGGAGAAATGAGAGAAGCTCAGAGACCCACATAGAGAAAAGAAGGAGAAAGCAGAAAGCACTGGAAACAAACACATCTGCTTGTTGGTGGTGGGTGATGGATACATAATACCCAGCCAGAATCTCCCTGGAACAAGCCAGGCATGCTGGAGTTGCATTAAATCTTTATAGCTCTAAGCTACTTGCTGCCAACATCCTGTAGGTCTCATCAATTCAAACTCATCCCCAACTTTCTTTTTTTTCTACCTTACTCAGTGTGTCTGTGCCTGGGTGAACTTCAGAAATCTCTCTCTCATATTTTCCTGCAAGATTCTTTGGCTAGTTTTATCTGAAAGTTTGTTTGTTTTTCCAGCTAGTAGTTCTTCCCCCTCTTCCCTCAGCTCTTGAAGTCCTAACACTGTTTCTCTGGTCAGAGGGATCAGACAAAGAGAAAACTCTGCTCCCGGCCACCTGTCCGTCTCATTGATTCAAGCCACTGGGTCTCAATGGGCCCCAGCAGAGGGTGTGATGGGTTCCAGACAACCTGGACGTACTTTTAGAAAGCAGTCAAGAGTAAATCCATAAAGCCTTATCTTTATGTTGAAGGGGGACATGTTATTAGCAAATCATACAGTTTCTTCCAGTACAAAGTAAGATAGTTTCCTGCATTATTAGTGGATATTTTTGCAAGGACATATTTAAAAATATATATTGCACAAGAACCCATCATTCAGTTTAATTCCATATCCCTGCTGGGTGCCTTCTAGTCTACCTTGAGCAATTTAACATAAATATGGAAAATATAGTTTGTGTTTATGGAGCTCATCGCTCTATGAGAGAGGCCAGGCCCTCGCGGAGGACGAGGTGACAGTGTGGACATAGTGAGCATTTGAAGAATAGCATAGGTCGTGAATGCTCCAGAGATCCCAAGGCCAAAGTGGCTCAGGCACTCGTCATTCATTTGTTTGTAAGCACCCTCAAGGCAAAGAGACCAGGCGTCTGTCTTTCATGTTCCAGCCACACCCCCTAAAGCAGAGCAGATAATAATGCGTATGAGATAGCGAGTGATTTCATCTCAGTATGTATGAACAGCTGCAATCGCACAGATTTTGGGCAGATTCACTAATGGGATGCGAGATTTTTCATTTCTTCTGACCTATATTAGTGAACAGCAATATAATCTTTTCCAATTACACATAAAATGATTGATAAAATCCAACAATTGTATGACTCTCCACAAGCATGTTTTACATTCAAGCCTCATACTAACCCCTGGAAATAGATATTATTTTTAATCTTCATTCATTCATCCAGCAATTGTGCTGGGTGCTGGGGATAGATAGGCCAGTGAAGAAAGATTCAAAGCCCCTGCCTTTATGGAGCTGAAATTCTGGTGAGAAAAAAAAATAAAACGGCAAACAAGAACAAATACATCAATAATTTAAGTCACTGTTAAATAGGATGAAAAAAATGGTCGTATGATAGAGAGTGATCAAGGGAGGAAGTGAGATCTCTAGAGTGGATTCGAAGGAGCCAGATCCAAAGACAGGGTGTTCCAGTTAAAGGTGTAACAGGAGTGTCCAACCTTTCGGCTTTCCTGGGCCACATAGGAAGAATTGTTTTGGGCTACACATAAAATATACTAACACTAACAGTAGCTAATGAGCTTTTAAAAAATTGCAAAAAAAATCTCGTAATTTTTACTTTTTTATTTTTTATTTTATTTTTTGAGATGGAGTCTTGCTCTGTCACCCAGGCTGCAGTGCAGTGGCGTGCTCTCAGCTCACTGCAAGCTCCGCCTCCCGGGTTCACGCCATTCTCCTTCCTCAGCCTCCCGAGTAGCTGGGACTACAGCGCCCGCCACCACACTCAGCTAATTTTTTGTATTTTTAGTAGAGACTGGGTTTCACTGCATTAGACAGGATGGTCTCCATCTCCTGACCTTGTGATCCACCCGCCTCGACCTCCCAAAGTGCTGGGATTACAGGTTTGAGCCACCGTGCCAGGCCAAAATCTCATAATGTTTTAAGAATGTTTACAAATTTTGGTTTACAAAGCCATCCTGGACCACATGCAGCCTGCAGGCCATGGATTGAACAAGCGTGGTATAGCAGGACGAAAGACCCTGAGATCTGACAAGGTCGGCATTTACCTGAACAGAAGGAAATCTTGACAAATAGAATGAATGGGGAGGAGAAAAGTGGAAGCTGGAGTCAGAGAGGAGGCAGTGGCCAGTTTAGCGAGAGGGCCTCACAGGCCAAGGACAAGGGGTTTGAAGTTTATTATGAGTTGAATGGGAGGTCTTTGAATGGGAGGGCTTTGATGTATCATTTTGGCCTCCGTGGATGATGGATGGTGGGGAGACCATGAGTGGAGGCAGGGAGGCTAGCAGGGAGGCCACTGCTAGAGCTTAGTGGAGAGATATGGTGGCTTCAATGAGAAGATAATTGAATGTACAAAAATGGTCAGATTGAAGATGTATTTTGGAGGCACAGCTATGACTATCTGCTGATACACTCAGTGTGGGGAGTGTGGAAGAGAGAGGCACAAATTCCCAATTTATGGTTGAAACTGAGACTCAAAGGGATTAAGGAATTTCTGTCTACGGCCACAAATACAGGGCAGGCAAGGACTCCAATCTGGTTCTCTAATTCCCGAGTGACAGCTCTTCTCATTCTTGCATAAGGAGATGAGGTTTTGCAGAAAGAAGGGATTCATGAGTAGTAAGTCCTCTTATTTCTCCTAGTATGTATCTAATGATTTTTTTGAGTTCGTGGGTAGTAGACAATGTGTAATATCCATTCAAGTAGTCAGCTGATTTGTGGTTACTTGCAATAAGTCATTATTTTCAATGGGGTCGATAACACTGTCTCTGATACTAGGTGTTTGTAACCACAAAGTGCACTTCGGTTGAATTCGTTTCCGAGGTTGTTTTATTTTCAGAACCAGCCTTTCCTAGTTATATCATTAATTATTAGAGGGATACCAGGCAACAGATCGAGTTTATTTGTTGTAAGGGTTCTTATTGCAGTAACATATTTCATGGTTTCATTAAATCGGCCTTGGTAGACAAGCTGTTCTTTCAAATCCCTCTGTGAACAGCAAATGTTATGGATTGAGATCTGTATTCTCCAGATGATTTGCTAGGTCATCTCAGAAGAGCCCTTTAACCTCTGAACTGTGAGGTGTCCCCAGCCCTTTTGTCCCAGATCCAAGAACTAAAAGAATAACTTGAAATGGGGATCCTGCTGATTGTGGCTGCACTTGTTCATTCGCTTCATAAATACTTACTGGGCCCTCCACTGCACGCCAGGCACTGTTCCAGGTGCTGGAGAGACGCAAGCGAGCGAGAGAGGTCAGGCTGCTGCCTTCAGGGGGCTTCTCATTCATGGGCAAAACAAGCATGACAAATGGGCAAACAAGATTATCACAGAGTTTAATATGTGATAAGTTGGTCAGGTAAGGCCTGATAAGGCAACTTACCATGTACTAAGGTTTTGGCCTCTGTGGATGATGGATGGTGGGAAGACCATGAGTGGAGGCAGGAAGGCTAGTGGGGAGGCCACTGCTAGAGATCAGTGGAGAGATATGACCAACTTGGTTAAGTTGGTCAGGTAAGGCCTCCTCAAGGACATGGAACTTAAGCAGGAGGCTGGAAGAATAACAAAGCAGCCATGAGAGGAACGAGGGAAATGCATCCCAGGGAGTGGGAACAACGAGGACAGAGCCCTAAGGAAAGTGCAATGCGTTGGTTCGGACCCTGTTGGCTGCTGTAATAGAGAAACCCAGGCCAGGTACAGTGGCTCACACCTGTAATCCTAGCACTTTGGGAGGCTGAGGCGGGTGGATCATGAGGTCAGGAGTTCAAGACCAGCCTGACCAACATGGTGAAACCCCATCTCTACTAAAAATACAAAAATTAGCCAGGCGTGGTGGTACGCGCCTGCAATCTCAGCTACTCAGGAGGCTGTGGCAGGATAATCGCTTGAACCTGGGAGCCGGAGGTTGCAGTGAGCCGAGATCATGCCACGGCACTCCAGCCTGGGCAACAGAGTGAGACTCCATCTCAAAAGAAGGAGAGAGAGAGAGAAACCCAGACTTACAGGGGTTTCAGCAAGATGGATATTTATTTCTCTGTCACTTAACAGCATGGGTGGACAGTTCAGGACTGATAAGATAGCTCTGTAATACTTTGGGACCCAGACTGCTGTGCTACTCTCTGGCATTCTCAATATGTGATCCCTACCTCATGGTCCGAGAAGGCTTCTCCATTCCTACCATCACACCTACTTCCCAGCCAGTCAGAAGGGAGAGAAGGGAAGAGACGGCCTCTTCGTTTTGTAGAGGCATGATATCCAGAAATTGCATATCTTCTCCAAAGGAGATCAAATCAGATAAGAGTGCGGTAGGCAGGTCATTTGGGGCCATGTAGATCATGATAAGATGTTGCATTTTATTCCAAGAGCAGTTGGATGCCGCTGAAGGGTTTTAAGTAGTGAAGTGACCTGGTCTGATTTATGTTTTTGCAAGAACACTGGCTGCTAAGTGAAGGATGGATGACAGAAGGGCAAAAGTGGAAACGGAAGATCATTTAGGAAGCTGTGATCTTAAGGAGCAAAGCAAGGTGGACTCAGACTCCGGGACATAGTTATATAATTGTAGCTTTAGGGTATTAACTGCTTAAAGAGACAATGGGTAAAGACTGAATGTTCCTGCCGCTTTCTAAAATACAGGGACACCCTTTGCACGGACAACTTACTGGATGAACAGGTGTAAGGAATTGTATCCCATAGAAGACAGGCGTGAAACCAGCCAATGTGAATGTGCTGCCAGATTGGACCCGGTTATATTTGTGGGGACCCTTGACTTAGGAATATAGAAAGCACATAAAAGTGCCTGTCAAGTTAGGGCCCCAGGCAGGGGGTCAGTCTCCCAGGAGGTTCGAGCTGGAGGCCTTCTGAGCTCATGGATTCAACCCCATTGCGCTGCAGGTGGAGAAACTGGTGGTAGGAGTATGGGGGGCTGTGGCTTGCCCAAGGTCAACGTTGGGTAGTTGCAGAATCAAGACAGGAAGTCAGGACAGGAAGCCGCCACTCTCAGTGTGCACCATGAAGGGGTATCCTTGATGGGATGCTTTCTCCTGAATCACACGTTTAGCTTTTGGCCTCCTTTGCCATCACCTCCCTTAGAACAAGTTCCCTCCTTAACCTTTCCCCAAAGTCCCCTGGCCTGTATCTCAAGTGATTCCATCAGTTACCTTATCTTCGAAACAGGACTGGCCAGATGACAATGGTAAAGGGATTTTGAGAGATTATAACTCACGTTTGCTGAAATGTTTTGAAGTTTGAAGACAGTAGCATGCACTGTGAATGCCAATGCTGCTGAAGATCCTAGAGACAGCCCTGGGCCTGGAGCCCCGGCAGCCTGCTCCAAGGCTCCCAGCGATTATTTGGGGACCATTTTCACATCCTGAAGGTCATTCATGGTTCCTCTGAGAATGCCCACTGAAGTGCTCCCCCTCGGAATGCTGTGGGTGGGAGACAGGAGAAAACAAAAGAGGAGGAAGCAGTGAGGAATTTACTGGATACTACAGATGCACTTCCACATCGGCAGGGGCTCATACTGGATTATGCAAAAGTATGGATTCCGGAACGCTTCATTCCCCCAAAACCTGAACCTCGAGTGCAGCCTGCTGCTTCCTTGCCCATAAAACCCTCCCTTTTGTCTCTGCAAGGCTCTTAAAAAAACAAAAACAAGCCCTACGGTGGCAAAACCTCCTCTACAAAGTAACATTGTCTAATTGGATTTTAAGCACAATGCTATATTGGTCTACAAATTTTCTTATACAAGTGACAGTCATACTAAAAATCTCAGAATCATTATCAAGAGCCTTTTGGTAGGGTGAAAGTTTCTTTTAAGTATTTTCATTTTCAGGGATGAATTTCCACCCACACATACATACAAATATCAGGAAACAAAAAGGAAATGTATACAAACTTCCAATTTAAATGTTCTACATCTTAGTTGAGATAGCTGTGATACAGATATATGTATTTGGCAAAACTCATCAAACTGGGCATTTAAAATAAGTACATTTTGGGGGTACAGATTATACCTCAATGAAGTTGATTCAAAAAGTCAAAAGTAAACCAAAAATTCGAATTTTATATTTCACTGATAAGTTTTTGGCATCTGCTTCTGGTTTTGTTATTACCAAGGATTTTCATTTGAGTACACTCAGAATGGAACAGAACTGTTATCATCAAACGTTTCCTATACTGGGACTAAAGTCTGGCCAGGAAATTAACTTTTAACCCTAACTTTGTGCTATTTTAAGATAAATGCACACTTCAGAACAGCAAGGTGTTATAGCACATAACTGCCTGTACACTTTGAAAACTCTGATAAACCCAAAGCTTTGGTAGCGAGTCTTAGCAGGTGCTGAGAAATAGTCAAGGAAACAATTAATTTTTTTTTTTTTTTTTTGTAAACCAGAAAAAAAGTCTGGTGTTAAGCCTGTTGTGCGAATACTAGCATTGACTATTTTGTCTCACATCTTAGTTCCAAGTATTTCTTTTCTGTCACATTTTTCTTGTTCCTCCTGATAACCAAGGCAATATTCTTTGAACTGTTTCCTTAGAAAAGTTGTTGGCATGACCGGATTGTCTAGTTCCACTGGGATTTGGACACATTTCTGAAATGGCCCAGGAAGTTATTCTGGGGAGCCCTTAGGCTGCTGGTCCAATCCAGGACATAGGTCCACTCGGACTCCAGGGACTGCCTGCCTCCTCCCTCCACACCCATCTCCTGTCTCCCCAGGACCTGTCTTCAGGAGTTCAAAAGAAGAAGGATCTTGGTCCTGAGAACATGAGGGGGCAACCGGGAGGAAGCACTTCCTCTGTCTTTCTTTTTTTTTTTTTTTTTTTTTTTTGAGATGGAGTCTCGCTCTGTCGCCCAGGCTGGAGTGCAGTGGCCGGATCTCAGCTCACTGCAAGCTCCGCCTCCCGGGTTCACGCCATTCTCCTGCCTCAGCCTCCCGGGTAGCTGGGACTACAGGTGCCCACCACCACACCCAGCTAGTTTTTTGTATTTTTTTTAGTAGAGACGGGGTTTCACCGTATTAGCCAGGATGGTCTCGATCTCCTGACCTCGTGATCCGCCCGTCTCAGCCTCCCAAAGTGCTGGGATTACAGGCTTGAGCCACCGCGCCCGGCCTTCCTCTGTCTTTCTTAAGACATCTCCCTTCCCTGGGACAACTTCCCTAAACAGCTGCTTTTTTTTTTTTTTAAACCACTTTTCCAAAGTCAGAAATGAATAAATTCTGCAAATAACCCAACTTTTTTCTTATGTTCCTTTCTTTTCACCCACATCTCAGGCCCCCAGAATGGCCAGCCCACCCGGCTAGTGAGAACTCACCTCCCTGGGCATGCCTTGGGATAGACCTTAGCATACCCCGCCCTGGGCTCGCGCTGGGGCTCTGGCTCTGGCCAACATGGAGATCCCAGCCACACACTGATTTGGAGGCAGGAGTGTCAATGACAAAAGCAGTCCAAACCCAAAACTCTCAAAATTGATTAAACAATTGAAGGCTTGGCTTTACATGAGATGTGTGTAAAGCATTCTGTATCCAGGTACTCACTGGAAGGTGGAAATGTAGCAGATGTTGCTATTATTATCCTTAGGGTTAATCATAGTGATTCCTGACTTACAGAATCCAAATAAAGGAAATCCACTTCATGCATCAGCCCCCAGTTGCTTTTTTTATTTTTTTATTTTTTATTTTTGAGACGGAGTCTCGCTGTGTCACCCAGGCTGGAGTGCGGTGCCGCGATCTCGGCTCACTACAAGCTCCACCTCCCGGGTTCATGCCATTCTCCTGCCTCAGCCTCTGGAGCAAGCCCCCAGCTGCTCTTTGTGGACACTCATTGCCCAGGCCCCCACTATGGTCGATCAGTATTAATTGGAGCAAGCCCCCAGCTGCTCTTTGTGGACACTCATTGCCCAGGCCCCCACTATGGTCGATCAGTATTAATTGCATTAACAGATTTAATTATAAAATTATTCCAATTGCCTGTTTTTTCTGTCTTCCATTCTGTGTTATTGTAATAGTTTGCCAAGTTAACTCGATGCACTTAATGTCTGTTACTCAATATAATCCCACCCAGTATGTCGCCTTTACTGGGAAAGAGGCTTGTTAATCTCCGTTTACCAGTCAGCAACTAGTTATTCAAGGACTCTCTGAACCTAAGAGGTATAATATGACCCAAGTCAGAATGGCGTTCCCATGGGTGAGCACCAGCGGTACACACTGGCTGATACGTGCGAATCCATCTCTTGGCATTCCTTTGAACTGTTGTTGATTCTCTTGAAGCAACATCAATGTAGCCATAGTCATATCTCTCACCTTTTGTCAGAAAAGTTTAACTTTGAAAACAAAGTAACATACTGTATAGTTAAAGGACAGCAGAATTCCGCGAAGGACTATCTGTATCACAAAGAAAAGCCACATCATGTGCTTTATTCCCGTCATCAGTCAACATCTATTTTTTGTAGCTCTGAGAACCTAGGTGTCTGAGAGCCAACGCTGGGTACTGCTGGCGCTGGTTCTGCCATCTATAAGTCCCGTGACAAGTTTCCTAACGGAACTAAGGCTTGGCTTCCTCATCTATAATAAAATAAATACCTTCCAGTATTCTTTGATTGTGAAAAGACAATTCTGTGCATACATGGTCACAGACACACACACACACACACAGACACACACACACACACAGACACACACACACACACACACACATACACACACACACAGACACACACACACACACACACAGACACACACACACACACAGACACACACACACACACACACACACACAGACACACACACACACACACACACACAGACACACACACACACACACACACAGACACACACACACACACACAGACACACACACACACACACACACAGACACAGACACACACACACACAGACACACACACACAGACACACATACACACACACACACACACACACACACACACACACACACACACACAGACTACAGTGACACATTGTATTGGTATTCACCACTTTAAATATTTTTCCTATTTAAGACACAGCTTAAAATTAAATTAAAAAGAAATTATTACATAGTTATTACTGAAGATTTGCTTATATGTTCCATAAAACATGGTTTTAAAAACAAACAAAAAAGACACAGCATGGATTTCCTTCAATCTGCACTTTTTTTCCCACTTTGCTCAGCACAGAACCTTTTTACTCACTCTTAAAAAATCCACCATAAAGGACTGGAGATGAAGAGAAGGGTATTATTTAAAAAAATGCCACGTGTGCTCTGACTTATAAAGCTTTCTTCAGTCCATGAACTCACAGACAGTGTCAGTCACTGAGAGTGTTGTCATCAAAATGAATAATAGATGTGGAAAGCTGTGGCTCCCTGATCCTGAGAGCTGGACACCTCTTGGCTGACCTCCTGCTTGAGCCAGATCCAAGAGGTGAAGGCTGAAGCAACAGAGCCCCCTTAAGAAAGCTCCGGAGTTTGTAGCCTAAACAAGCAGTGTCCTCTATTACATTAATTCTCTTGATGTACTTTCCTGACATTTGTCAGCATCTCCTTCTATTTGCCAAACCATGGACAAAGAGAAAACCAGGTTTCAGAAGTATGCTTAGTTATAAAGTCTGTCCTGAGTCCTCACCTTTCCATCCCTTCTGCCATCACCTCAGTCATACCTTCACCCTATCACTCAAAACAGCTGTAAGTCTCCTAGCTTGACACTTTGCTTCAATCTCACTCACCTCTGATTAAAATTGTCCCATGCTCAAAAATTTTTATGTTGTTTTCATCACCATAAAAAAAAAAAAAACCTTCATCTTCCAAGTTGCTCCAGTGCTTAACAAATCAAGTGTAAACTGATTGGAAGCATGAGGCCCTGTGCAATATATATTGTAGGAAACCTTTCCAGCTTTATCCAGTATCCGTCCCTAGTACTTTGCAGTTTCCCCATGATACGGTTTGGCTGTGTCCCCACCCAAATCTCATCTTGAATTGTAGCTCCCATAATTCCCACATGTCATGGGAGGGACCCAGTGGGAGGTAATTGAATCCTGGGGGTGGGTCTTTCCCATGCTGTTCTTTGTGATAGTGAAGAGTTTCATGAGATCTGATGGTTTTATAAAGGAGAGTTCCCCTGCACAAGCTCTCTTGCCTGCCACCATGTAAGACGTGATTTTACTCCTCCTTTGCCTTTGCCTATGATTGTGAGGCCTCCCCAGCCATGTGGAACTGTAAGTCCATGAAACCTCTTTCCTTTATAAATTACCCAGTCTTGGGTATGTCTTTATTAGCAGCATGAGAACAGACTAATACACCACAATATGCTCATTGGTTTCCTGGTTTTGGGAAAGGCCCATCTCCCTCTCCCATCAGCTTTTCTTTGCAAATTGTAGCCCAGTTCAATGATCAGTTGCCACTGACACCCACAGGCTTCCCTTGATCCTGTGCCCCAGTCTAGATCCATAGCTCTCTCCTCTGGATGTCCTTCATGTGACTGTGCATCATGGCCTTCTCTGTTTTGCCTCGGTCAGCGTTTATTCTTGACTATGAGATCCTGCAGGGTATTGTAGTATAACTGTTTCTCTGTGCCTCATAGTGCCAAGCACAGGGCCTTTTGTATAGAGCATACTAATAAAAATTTCTGATTCTAACTAAATTCTTGTATGCACACATAGGAAGTGTAACTTAATATATGCATATGGAATCAAAATGATTCTATAGTTAGCATGTGTATGTTTGTATGCAGAAAATTCAAAACAAGTATTCAAACAAGCACAAAGTTGTATAACTAGGGAAAACACATGCTCATTTACTCCTGACCTGTGGGGCCCAGGTTCCAGGCCCTACACTATGTGATGAAGATACAAGACAAGAAGATATGGCACCTTCTTTGAGAAGCTTCCATCTAGTCAGGGAGAAAAACCTGTGATCACATAAATGTAGCAGGCCCTATTACTCCTGACTATATTGGAGAGACCAAAAGAAGCGTGCCTGATTCAGCCTAGGGGTGTTCAAGGTGGTGGTATCACTGGCTGAGGGTGTGTCTGAGGGAACACACAGCCAGGGTGCTGGGAGAAGCAGGGGTCAGAGCACCAAGAGACTTGTTCATCATTTCCAGGCATATGTGCTTTCTACTAGAGGCAGTCACTGAAGCAGAATGAGAGGAGCCTACTCAGTTTCAGAAACGTTCCCCTGAGAGCCAGGTGGAGGATGAAATGGGGGGAAGAAGGCAAGATGGTGGGCAGCCATGAGCCCATGGCAAGAACTCTCAGACTGGAAATGAGGCTGGCTTGAGGGAAGTGGGAGACAGGGGAGCATTTGAGAATGTGGAGATTGAATGAGAAGGGATGGCTTTTGGATGAGTGAGGATGGGTGGCCTGCCTGTTCACCCGCCAGGAGCCTGACAAGGTCTTACCCACTTACCATGTTGTCTGGGCTAGAGAGAGATAGCACCTGTAGAAACCACAATTAGGGGTCCTAATGCTTTTGTTTAACTTTATGGAAATAGAACAGGCCTCCCTTTTAACACATCTGTTATTCAGCCTTTAGATATTCTGCTTTCAAGTGCCTAATCAGGAATGCATTAGAGTAAAGCAGTTAGAAGCAGAGTAACAGAAGGGTTAAGGTATTTAACTTCTCCAGGCCTGTTTCCTCTGTAAAATGCGAAAGAAGATAATAACAGCACCTATTTCACAGGGGAGCTACAAAAATTAAAGAAGCTAATGCATGTAAATTGCTCAGCCTAGGGACCTGCATAAAATGTACACTTAAGACATCAGTTACTTTTTTTTCCTGTGCGACTGTTGAAGAAGGATGATAAAAACATGAGGACTCCTTAGCTCTTCCGAAATACAGTCATGTGCTGCATAAGGACGATTCAGTCAACCACAGACTGCGCATACAGCAGTGGTCCTATGAGATTATAATATGGTTATTTTTACTGTACCTTTTCTATGTTTGACTACCTGTAGGTACACAAATACTACCATTGTGTTACAGTTGCCTACAGTATTGAGTACAATAACACGCTATACAGATGTGTAACCTAGGAACCATAGACCTTACCATATAGCCTAGGTGGGTGGAAGGCTCTGCCGTCTAGGTTTGTGGAACTGCACTCTATGATGTTCCCACAATAACAAAATTGCCTAACGACTCATTTCGCAGAATGTATCCTCATCACTAAGCAACACATAACTAGTACTTGCTACAGTTGCAATGTGGGCAAAGCCTTCTTAAATATAAATAAGCACACTTTTCAATTCAGAGGTGCATATTGTATACTAAATTTGAAGACATGGTTTTGCCTTTTTGCAGGGAGAGCTGGAAATTCTGCTCTTATATCCAGAGTGGCATGCATGTGACATAGTCATTCTTTGTATGTGTGCCTTTAGCCTATGGGTCATTGTCAGAATTTAGAAATTCAAGGTGCAGCCAGTTACATTGCTAGAGAGATGGAATATTCCAGAGTCTCTGCAAGCTTCCTTTACAGAAAATGCCTTTTCTTTTGGAAAGCCATTCAGAAAACGTACTCAGTAGGACAGTTTCGACTTAATAAACTTTCAGGAATTTTTTAAATTGTCTCACACTATCCCTTTTGCTGTGTAAATTTTAACAGCAGGGTATAGAGAGAAGCGGTCTTGAATTTCACTAGCTGAGGAGAAAATAATTCTTACCGCTCTGGGATATATAGGAAATCACAATAGTTGGTTTCAGATGTTTAGTTTAGGATATTCAGGTGCATTCACAATAAACATTTTGATTCATTATTACTTTAAACCATTTGTGGTTTGATCCTACAAATTGAGGACTTTTCTCCAGATGTGAAAAACACAATAAAATTTTCTAGCAAAGGGGATCTTGAGAAGTAGTAATCTTTATTTCTGCAGTTTCTACAAGAATCCATAAAGCCCTTTAGAACATGGCAAGAACTGCAGATTGGCAGCCATGGGTTGGCTGGACTGAAAGGGAAGGGGGCTCACATTTAATTTACAGCATAAGAATAAGGTAAACAGCAAGGCAGTGGCAAATGATACAACAAGCAACAACTCGTAGCTGACTGCTCTGAAATAAACACATGGATTCCAGGCCTCATCTAGACCAAGAACATATTCTGCAACTAAAATTAGTTGCAGAGAGTGCAACTAGACATGCAAACACTTTAGGGAAAAGAGTGGAAGAAGGAGAAGAAGGAGGAACTCAGAGGTTATCAAGCAATTGAGTGGTGAAGAAAACAGGCATGCAGTGAAGAGAACAGGTGTGAAGCATGAAGGAAATTGCTTCTCCAAATGAAGAGTTTTGAGACAGAGCCCTCACCAGCCTTGGAAAAATGCTAACTCTGAAATAGGAAATGGAGATGGAATTGGAAATAGAATATGAGAAATATCAGTAAACCCTTGTAATTGTGCGATCAACTTCTTTGTATGATTTTGAAACTCAAAAGTAAACACTTTTAAAAACTGAAAAGTGTAAGATTTTAAAGTGGTATAAAGATCTTGAATCAATTAGGCATTTAGGTAGTGCATGCTGCGGAGCCCCAAACTTACAGAAGTGACAACAGAAAACGCCAAAATGATCCCTTTCTGTGTTCTAGTACTCATGGGAAAAAAAAATTTTTATTAATTTGTAAAGGGCTAAAAGATTTATGGACTAAATTCAGATGAGCAAAAAGATGAAGGTGTTAGAGTTGCTTTAATTTTCTTTTTTCTTTTCTTTCTTTTTTCTTTCTTTCTTTTTTTTTTTTTTTTAAGACAGTTTCTCTCTTGTTGCCTGGGCTGGAGTGTGGTGACGTGATCTCAGCTCACTGCAGCCTCCACCTCCCAGGTTCAAGTGATTCTCCTGCCTCAGCCTCCCAGGTAGCTGGGATTACAGGCACCTGCCACCACACCCAGCTAATTTTTGTATTTTTAGTAGAGACAGGGTTTCACCATGTTGACCAGGCTGGTCTTGAACTCCTGACCTCAGGTGATCCACCCATCTTGGCCTCCCAAAGCGCTGGGATTACAGGCGTAAGTCACCGTGCCTGGCCTAGAGTGGTTTTAGTTTTCTATTCTTGTTCTGAGGCATCCATTTCTATGTTCTTGGCTTGGGTTGAGAAGAGATTGAAGCTTATGCTTACAGTCAACTAAGTCTCTCATTTAAACAGTGTTTCTTTTAGGTGAACTCAGTCTCTTTGAGGCAAATACTCAATCTCTGTGCTTTCATATCTCCTGTCCAGAGTATCAAGGGACCCAGGATTACACGCAGTCTTCAGGGTCTGTCTTCATCTCCTGGGCTGTCGTAACAAAGTACCACAAACTGGGTGGCTTACAGCAATACAGTGTATCCTCTCACAGTTCTGGAGCCCAGAACTCTGAAATCAGGGTGTCAGCAGGGGTGGGTCCTCTTGGGGACTCAGAGGGGAAATTGTTCTTCTCTTCCAGCTTCTGATCGTTGATGGCAGACTTTGGTTTTTCTGGACTTCTGGGAGCATAGTTTTACTCTCTGCCTCCATCTCCACATGGATTTCTCCGTGTGTGTGTGTGTGTGTGTGTGTGTGTGTGTGTGTCTGTGTCTGTGTCTGTGTCTGTGTCTGTGTCTGTGTCTTCTCTTTTTATAAGGACACCAGTCATTGGATTAGGGCTTACCTTAACTAAAGATGACCTCATCTTAACTCAACCATTGTATTAATCCCTTCTCACGCTGCTATGAAGAAATGCCCAAGACTGGGTAATGTGTAGAGAAAAGAGGTTTAATTGACTCACAGTTCTGCATTGCTGGGGAGTTCTCAGGAAACATACAGTCATGGCAGAAGGCAACTCTTCACAGGGCGGCAGGAGAGAGAGAATGAATGCCAGCAGGGGAAATGCCAGACGCTTATAAAACCATCAGATCAGCTGGGTGCAGTGGCTCACGCCTGTAATCCCAGCACTTTGGGAGGCCAAGGCAGGCAGATCATAGGTTAGGAGTTCGAGACCAGCCTGACCAATATGGTGAAACCCCATATCTACTAAAAATACAAAAAAACTAGCTGGGCATAGTGGTGCGCACCTGTAGTCCCAGCTACTCGGGAGGCTGAGGTAGGAGAATTGATTGAACCCAGGAGGCAGAGGTTGCAGTGAGCCGAGATTGACTCCAGCAAAACAAACCAAAACAAAACACCATCAGATCTCATGAGAACTCACGATCACAAGAACAGCATGGAGAAAACCACCCCCATGATTCAATTACCTCCTCCCAGGTCCCTCCCTTGACATGTGGGGATCACAATTCGAGTGAGATTTGGGTGGGGACACAGGGCCAAACTGTATCAACCACATCTACAAAAACTTTTTCTGTAAAAAGGTCACACTCACAGGTAATTTGACATACGTTTTTGAGGCACACAACTCAACCCGTAATGGGATCCTTACAGGTCTTTGCTGTGGTGGCTATGCTGGTCTGGTGGCCACCCTTGTGGCTGCTGAGGTGCTGAGGTTGGGGGATGTTCTGTCGTGGCTTACTAAAGGGCATGGTTCCAGCCATCTCCCATTCTTCCTGCATCCGGACTGCGTGCAGGCTGCAGGGGACCACAGCACTAGCTAAGCCCCATGCAACAGACAAATGTGGCTGTCTTAGCCGAGGAACTTACTACTCATGTGCCAAATTCAATGATGCTAATAGGAAGCTTGAAATCAAACAGTCTACACTTTGGCAAGCAGGATCCACCCTCACTCCAGCCCCATGTTTCAACAGTTAAAGGGACGCCAGAATACATACACAGATGGTCTCCAACTTATGATGGTTCAACTTACAACTTTTTTACTTTACCGTGGTGCAAAAGCAATACCCATTCAGTAGAAACCGTATTTCAAGTACCCATACAACCATTCTGCTTTCCATTTTTCCTACAGTATTCAATAAATTGCATAAAATATTCAACATCCTTTTTTTTTTTTTTTTTTTTTTTTTTGAAACAGAGTTTCGCTCTTTGTTGCCCAGGCTGGAGTGCAATGGCGCGATCTCAGCTCACTGCAACCTCCACCTCCTGGGTTCAAGCGATTCTCCTGCCTCAGCCTCACGAGTAGCTGGGATTACAGGCATGCACCACCACGCCTCACTAATTTTGTATTTTTTGGTAGAGACGGGGTTTCTCCATGTTGGTCTTGCTGGTCTCAAACTCCCAACCTCAGGTCATCCGCCTGCCTCGGCCTCCCAAAGTTCTGGGATTACAGGCGTGAGCCACCACGCCCAGCCTCAACATTCTATTATAAAATAGCTTTTGCATTAAATAATTTTGCCCAGTTGTAGGCTAATGTAAGTGTTCTGAGCACATTTAAGGTAAGGTGTGTTTGGTAAGTTGAGTGTGTCAAATGCACTATTTATTCTGACAATATACAAGACAGTAATATTATTTTTTGACTGAATTACTGGCTGAATTAATAAGTGAAAGACAAAAGGACTGCTTTTTTAGGGTGAGCTCCAAAACATACAAAACATACAATGGGTTTATTGGGATGTAGCCCCTTCATGCAGGAGGAACCTCTGTATGTATGTTTCCTTAGGGCCTTTGCAGCCACTGTTCCTTCTATCTGGAATGCTTTTTCCTTGGGTTCCTTTCACCTGGCTCAGAGCTCAAATGTAATCTCATCAGAGTGGCCTTCCCTGCTCCTGCTACCTAGAATAGTATCTCCCCATCTCACTCTGTACCTTCTCCTGCTTTATTTTCTTGGTAAAACATCCTTTCAGAGCACGAGGCTTTCTTTAAGGAGAGGACAGACACTTTGCTATTGCTAAACTAGTTTTTGAGCTCATCCTAAAAGAAGTAGCTTTTTTGTCTTTCACTTATTAATTCAGTCATTAATTCAGTCAAAAAATGATATTACTGTCTAGAAGGCCGGGCGTGGTGGCTGATGCCTGTAATCCCAGCACTTTGGGAGGCCAAGGCAGGCAGACCCCCTGAGGTCAGGAGTTTGAGACCAGCTTGGCCAACATGATGAAACCCCATCTCTACTAAAAATACAAAAATTAGCCAGGCATGGTAGAATGTGCCTGTAATCCCAGCTACTTGGGAGGCTGCGGCAGGAGAATCACTTGAACCTGGGAGGCAGAGGTTGCAGTGAGCCAAGATCGCACCATTGCACTCCAACCTGGGTGAAAGAGTGAGACTCCATCTCAAATATATATATTTGAGGTGTGTATATATATATATATATATACACACACACACACACACACACTTATCTGTCTAGCATAATGTCAGAATATGCAATATTAGATTAAATTATGTATTCCTTGAAGGTAGAAACTCTCTTTTTCACTACTGAATCCTCACCACCTGGCATATAATAGATACTCAATAATTCCTTGTCTGGGTGATAAATGAATGGGATTCCATAACAAAGTTGATCTATGTAAGACTTTTATTTCACTCTTTCTGTAAAATTAAGTCCACAATTTTTCCATGGATTCTTGCCCAAGGCCACATGTGGAAAAGAACTTACACAATAGCAGATAGCATCATGGCTAAAGAAACAGAATTTTTTGAAGACAATAACTATTTTACTTTTAAAATTGCTCACAAATTAAAGAATGCTGGTAGAGATAACAAAGATGATTTCCAGGAGCAAGAGACCATCATGCAGTTTGTGATTTCCAGATACTTTTGCAGAAAGGCAACCATGCTGTAGAGTCAGTAGCCGGGTTTTCACCACCTAAGACAGAGGCACGTGACCCAAAGAAAGGCAACTTCAGGCCCTTCTTCAAAAATGCAAATCCAGGGCTACTTTCTAGCTGTCTCCATAGCATGACAAAACAATATTCCCAGCCAAGCTTCAGGCCATTAAGAAAAACCATCATTGCTGTGCGCGGTGGCTCACGCCTGTAATCCCAACACTTTGGGAGGCCGAGGCAGATGAATCACAAGGTGAAGAGACTGAGACCACCCTGGCCAACATGGTGAAGCCCCGTCTCTACTAAAAATACAAAAATTAGCTGGGCGCGGTGGTGCACGCCTGTAGTCCCAGCTACTTAGGAGGCTGAGGCAGGAGAATCGATTGAACCTGGGAGGCAGAAATGGCAGTGAGCCAAGATGGCGCCACTGCATTCCAACCTGGAGACAGAACAAGACTCTGTCTCAAAAAAAAAAAAAAAAAAGAAAAAAGAAAAACCATCACATATGTTTGGCAGGGGCCAACATATCCATGGGACTCAGTAGGCCCACAGTACTTCCAGGGACTCACAAAAATGTTCTAAAAACAATTAAAATCAGAAGATAACAATGAACTGTTAAGTCAAAGGAAAAATGTTTTAATATATATTTTAATACATAATATCATTATATTCATTTTTATACAGTCTTAAAATATTACTTTTGGTTTTTGTTTTTTTTTTTTTATGGAGGAAGAAAATCTTGAAAGCAAAAGTGCCTAGGGCCTGTGGAGGTTATCACATGACGCTGCCGTTGGGCCTGATTTGCCTGAAAAAGCATTCTAGACAGATATCCGCTGGAAATACTGAAACGGGCTCATGCCAAAAGAATTAGATCTCTTGTTATCCAGAAAACCATATTTTCCAGGCAGATTCATTTCTCCAAGAGGCCTAAGAGTCACAATAACATATTTTAGAGGCGAGATTAATGTGATCGCCCCATAAAATATTTTAAGCTCTCGTCTGTTCTGAAACAAAGTACGCAACGTGTCACCAAGAGAAAATGACTGCTCATACCGAGAAAATGTATTTTCTTCGAGGTGCCACAGCCACTGTAATTTGCACCTCCTGAAGTGGAGGTGGAAGTCCCCTCAACATGTACAGACACTTAAAAAAGTCAAGGTAATGACAGGACTAGAGAATGTGCCCAGCTGGGAAAATAAGCACACAGCGAGCATCGTCAGAGCTGAAAATGAAGGTCCCCCAAGGCAAACATTTCAGATAGAGCCCCTCATCTTTTGTTAAAAGTAAAATGAAAATCAGCAGCCCTCTACACCCCCACCTGAGCCTTGGAAGTCACTCCATTTAGGTGACTAAGAGACGGCTGCAGCTTCAGTGCCTGGCTCAGATTAGCTTTGTTCTTCCTTGTCTCTTATCCTTTGAATAGCTCTGACAGTGCCACAAGGAGTAATTACCAATTCACAGGGGGATACATCTTCAGTTAAAGTGGATTATCTGCAAGTTGAGGGGTGGGGGTTTCCCGCGGCTGTAACTGAGTTAGGTATTGAGTATAATCTGCAAATGCAGGCAGGGTTCTGCAGAGCCCCAGGCAGTTCTTAACTTTCTAGAGGTAACGCCCAACTGAGGCCTCCCCTGGTCTCCAGGCATCTGGATAATGTCTTAACTGGTAGAGTGATGGTTAAGAGCATGAGTTTTGGAGGCAAATTTCCTAGTTTTATGCACTGGCACTTCCTAGCTCATGTGATTCTGGGCAAGTTACTTCACTACAGTGAGCAAAAGTCAGAATGGGTCCAAAATTCTACCAGCCATAGCAAGGTGCTGCAAATGTAGCACCTCAGATGCTACATTCGCCTCAGACAAAACTCCTCAGACACCAAGTTAAAGAAGGAAGAGGTTTATTCGGCCAGGAGCATTGGCAAGACTCCTGTCTCAAAAGCCAAGCTCCCCGAGTGAGCAATTCCTGTCCCTTTTAAAGGCTCACAACTCTAAGGGAGTCTGCGTGAGAGGGTCGTGATCCATTGAGCAAGCAGGGGGTGTGTGGCAGGGGCTGCATGCACCAGTGGTCAGAGTGAAACAGAACAGATCGGGAAGCTTCACAATGTCTTTCTATACAATGTCTGGAATCTATAGATAACATCAGTTGCTAGGTCAGGGGTCGAATTTTAACTACCAGGCTTAGGTCAGGCAGGCCCAGGCCTGGTTTTGGGTCTGGTTCCTTGGCTTTGGGTCTGGTTCCTAGGTGCTGGGCTACCTGCCTTTAGTTTCGTGTCTCTTTCCTTTTCTGAGTATAGAACAATATAAAACAATCTGAGTATAGAACAAATAAAACAATCTTCTCTCACAAACATTAAGAAGATGCTGTGTTTCAAATGCTAAGGGTACATCTAATATGTGGTAAGAACTCCAAGAATCTTTAGCTGTTACCATTATATTTTTTTAATTAAAATTGAATCTTTTTGTTTCTGTTGTTGTTTTTTTTGTGTTTTGTGGCAGAGTCCCTCTATTTGCCCAGGCTGGAGCGCAGTGCTGTGATCCTGGCTCACTGCAACCTCCACCTCCCAGGTTCAAGCCATTCTCATGCCCCAGCCTCCCAAGTAGCTGGAATTACAGGGGAGTGCCACAACACCCAGCTAATTTTTGCATTTTTAGTAGAGACAGTGTTTCGCCATGTTGGCCAGGCTTGTCTCGAACTCCTGGCCTCAAGTGATCTGAAGTGCTGGGATTACTGACGTAAGCCATGGCACTCGCCTCTGTTATCATTATTAAGCATTCATTTAAGCCAAGATCTAAGGGGAACCAAAGTCCAGGAGCAAATCCACTAATACTCAGGAAGTGGGTTTGTGAGAAATGTTGCTGTTCTTTATCATTATTATTATTATTATTATTATTATTACTATTACTGCTACATTCACTATGAGAAAACATTCACATCTCAGAAATAACAGTAATAAGGGTGAGCATTGCCAGGAGGAAGCGGAGGGCACACACTGGCCAAGTCCAGCTCTGCGCCCTGTGTGTACAGATATGTCTTCCAGCTTTTGAAAAGTCCTTGTAAAGGTTTTTGCTGATTTGAGCTGTTTTCAGCTAAGTCACCAGAACATCCAGAATCTAATTTTAAATGAAGGTTATTATAATGTCCCTCAGTTTCATAGGCTCTTATTTAAGAGAGATTAGAATTCTGTGAAGGAAAAGCTTTAAGTTCCAAGAGACGTAAAGATTTGCTAGGCTGTCTTTAAATTCCATTTGGGAACTCACCATTTATATAAAAATGGATGACATATAATGTGTCTGTGGGAACGGTGAACTCTGAAGAGAAAGATGTGGTCAAATGGCCTATCCTCCTCCCACCTCGGAGGACACACTGCACCCTCTTCCTACCCCCGATTTGGCCCTCTCAGAAATCTCAGCTCTAGACTGAGGCAAAAGGGCATAAAGACACCCATTTCCAAAGCTCTCCGGCTCCCCAGTGCCTCTGGTTCTATCCGTCTTTGTGACCTGACGTCTCAGTGGCTGGGTCCCAGATAGGGAGCTCTGGTGTCTGGTTCCTGGAGCCTGAGCCTGAATCCCTCCACGCAGAGGGACTCAGGGACAGCACTAGGGGCTTGAATGCCTGCCCCATCTTCTAGCAGAGTGACCTCAGTCAGGTGACTTTACTCCTCAGGCTCAGTTTCTTTTCTGGATAACAAAAGGTCATTCAACCCCATCTTGTGGGTTTTCTGTGGAGATTTAGTTAGATGAAGGACTGGCACACAGGGTGAAGTGAGGACGCCTTCCCCTCTTCTGCACAGTGCCACACAGAACGGGGGTCTTAGGACTTGCCTTCTCTCCTGCACGGCTGGTCCCCGCCCCCCACCCCACCCTTTCCTGGTGTTTCCACCGCACCCCACCAGTTGGAATGACATCCAGGATTGAACTCAATAGCCCCTTGGCTTCCAGGGCCACTTTCTCCACACCTACCCTGGCAGACTTGATCTCATATTTGCTTTCCGTATAAGATCCGGTTGAACGTCCTTCCATTAATGCCCTGCAGAACAAGTCTCAGCTTTCTCCCCGGTGCCGGCCTTTCCAACACCTGAAGGCAGTGACGGTGTGCTTCCGGAGTGTTCCCTGCCCACGTTCAGCATCCACAGTTCCTTCCACCCTGCTTCACATGACACCATCTCGAGCATGGTGCCATCCTCAAAACACACCCCGGTTTATTATTGCCTCCTGCTCAAGACGCTCTGTCCTGAACTGATCACCTCTCTGGGGTGTTCTGACCACCCCAGAGGACGGTCTCAGAAACCACTTTCTAAATTGGAATATAGACTCCATCCTTTTCCTGACTCAGCCAGGTCTCACTCTTAATTCCTAAATCCCGTATAATTAACAAAGATACCAGAGTCCTGAGGGGTTGCTGGAAAACAAAACTGGGGGGAAAAATCCAGTTTTGTTCTATCAGCCCCATTGTCCCAACAAAGGAGGGGGAGAGGGGGCTACATGCAGTTACCAGGTGTGTCCTGTACAATTCGGTGTTGAAGGTGATTGGGGAGTTGGCGGGGGGCATGATGGTATTTCCAACTATAGAAATTGGCTATCCGTTTCTGCTAAACTGTATTTAGTTCTATCTAGGGAAATCATTTCAGCCTCTCAGAGTCCCTTTGGCTCATGATACTGTGCTCTTGAGTGGAGCCACCCCTTTTCACTAAATGCCATATGGCACATTCATCAATGTGCCAGTGATGTCTTGATCCAAGTTAATAAAATGATTAAATGTAGGCTTGGAATCACCACTAAAATTCTCCTTGAAGCCAATTTCTACCTATTTATCAAATTCCACCACTGTTCATCTCATGATTAATCTACCTTTAAAATACATCACTGAACGACAGGGATACATTCTGAGAAAAGTGTCATTAAGCAATTTCATCATTATGTGAATACCAGAGTGCACTCCCACAAACCCAGATGGTGCAGCCTTCTACACACCCAGACTGTATGCTACAACCCATTGCTCCCAGGCTGCAGACCTGTGCTTACTGCACTTCATACTGTAGGCAACTGTAACACAACGGTATTTGTTAACTAAACATAGACAAAGTATGCTAAAAATGTGATATAAAAGATAAAATTTGGCCAGGTGCGGTGGCTCATGCCTGTAATGCCAGCACTTTGGGAGGCCGAGGCGGGCGGATCCCGAGGTCAGGAGATCAAGACCAGCTTGGCCAATATGGTGAAACCCTGTCTCTAGTAAAAATACAAAAAAAAAAATCAGCTGGGCATGGTGGTGTGTGCCTGTAGTCCCAGCTACTTGGGAGGCTGAGGCAGGAGAATCGCTTGAACCCGGGAGGCGGAGGTTGCAGTGAGCCAACATCGCGCCACTGCATTCCAGCCTGGGGACAGAGCAAGACTCTGTCTCAAAAAAAAAAAAAAAAAAAAAAAAAAAAGATAAAAATTGGTACCCTTATATAGGGCACCTAACAGGAATGAAGCTTGGCAAGACTGGAAGTTGCTCTGGGTGAGTGAGTGGGTGGTAAGTGAATATGAAGGCCTAGAACATTATACTACTGTAGATTTTATAAGCACTGGACACTTTGACCACATTAAATTTTTTAAAATTTTCTTTCTTCAATAATAAATTAACCAGCTGGGTGCAGTAGCTCATGTTTGTAATCCCAGCACTTTGGGAGGCCGATGAGGGTGGACCACTTGAGGTCAGGAGTTCAAGACCAGACTGACCAACACGGTGAAACCCTGTCTCTACTAAAAATACAAAAATTAGCCTGGTATGGTGGCGTATGCCTGTAATCCCAGCTACTCGGGAGGCTGAGGCAGGAGAATCACTTGAACCCAGGAGGTAGAGGTTACTATGAGCAGAGATTGCACAACTACACTCCATCCTGGGCAACAGAACAAGACTCCATCTCAAAACAAGTAAATAAATAAAATAAATTAACCTTAGCATACTGTACCTTTTCTAACTTTATACACTTCTTAATGTTTTCAGACTCTTTGACTTTTTTGTGTTTTTGTATAACACTTAGATTAAAACACAAACACGTTATACAGCTGTAAAAAAAATTTCTTTTTATATCCGTATTCTATAAGATTTTGCCATTTAAGAATTCATTTTTAACTTTTAAGGTTTTTTTTATTAAAAATTAAGACACAACTACACACATTTGCTTTGGCCTCCACAGGGGTGAGGATCATCAATACCACTCTCTTCCACCTCCACACCTTGTCCCACTGGGAGGTCTTCAGGGGCAGTGACACACATAGAGCTGTCATCTCCTGTGATGACAATGCCTTCTTCTGGAATAGCTCCTGAAGGACCTGCCTGAGGCTGTTGCACAGTTACCTTTTTTTAAAAAAAAAAAAAAAAAAAAAAAAAAAAAAAAGGCCGGGCACAGTGGCTCACACCTGTAATCCCAGCACTTTGGGAGGCTGAGGCAAGCAGATCACGAGGTCAGGAGTTCAAGACCAGCCTGGCCAACACGGTGAAACCCTGTCTCTACTAAAAATACAAAAATTAGCCAGGGGTGGTGGTGGGTGCCTGTAATCCCAGCTACTTGGGAGACTGAGGCACAAAGAATCGCTTGAACCCGGTAGGTGGAGGTTGTAGTAGCTCAGGTCGTGCCACTGCACTCCAGCCTGGATGACAGAGCGAGACTCCGTCTCAAACAACAACAACAACAACAAAAAAGTATACTCTAAAATAATGATAAATGATAAAAAGCACATTATGACAGATGCTAGGCAATAGAAAAATTTCAGCTCCATTATGATCTCCTGGGACCACCCTCCTACATGTGGTCCATCTGTGACCAAAGCATCATTATGTGGTGCCTGACTGTACTCCTCATATTACAATGAGACCATATCTATTTGTCTTGACCACAAAAATGTCATGAAAAACTTACTAAAATGCTTTGCTGAAATTTAAATGGCCTCTCTCAGTGTTCTCCCACCGAGGAGGCTATTACCCCAATCTGAAAATTTAGAGACTTTAGAGGTTCAGCAGTGAGAAAAGGTATTGACGGGAAGAAGCATCCGAAGGCCTCCCAGTGGGTCTCTGGACTGTGACCCTTGGTGACATCCAAGGTGGTTGCGATCATACGGTTTAAATTTTGTGATGATCCACCGGAGCCTCAAGTTCAGTCTCAAAGCATTAGGCTCTGTTTTCTGAACATCATTTTATATGGCAAGGTCCCGAGATTCTAATTTTTTCTTGTGTTAATTATGTGTCATGGAGTGTCAATTAAGGGAACCATCCAATACGCTTTCCAGAAACAGTTCTCCCTCTCGGTTTCTTCGTGTGCTTGACTGGCTCATGGCCCTGGGGAAACCGTCGCTTTCAACCCCCACCTCTGGTCCATTTCATGATGTGTATGCTTTCATGAGGTCTTAGTCCTCAAAGGATTTTTTTTTTCTTTTGGATAAGATAGCTTTAGAGGCCTTCTGGGATAGGAATTATAGTACAACTGAGAACAAAGGAAGAAAAATAAAAAGTGACTACTTTCTATTTTACTGAATCTTTCAACTTGACATATCTGGAAATACAAAAATTTGCTAACACACTTTTCCTAGCCTACCCTTTGTTATGCTGCTGGTGAAATGTATGAGGTAAACACCTTTCTACCCTTTTTTCCCCATTGTCCCAAATTTTCCTGCTGCCTGGCGTTCGTTTCAAATGGCCCTCTGCTAGTCTTGGCCGGCATACCTACCAGTGACTTGGAGAGGAATTAAGGAAAAGCTTGAAAACTGAAGCTCTTTTTTTGTTTTTAAGGTGTTGGCTAGAGTTTAACATCGTTCTCCAAAGCCAAAAAAAACATTTAAGCAGCAGCGGAGCGCACACAGAGATAAATTATTTTTCTGTACTACATTTCAGTTGGTAATTTCGTCCACAGGATTCTATTTCTGCTGCTACCAAGTTAAAATGCAAAAGTGGAAACATTCCAGTGAGTAAGAAGCAGGTCTGTTCATTCCCAGCTCACGAGAAACTCAGGACGCACGTTAGTCTCTGTTTCCCAGCAGCAAATAGCCAGGACATATAGCTTCAATTTACTGGGATTCAAAGAAGTCAAATCAGACCTAATTTCCCATGAAGTAAATCACAGCACCCCGCTGTGTGGTTTGAGTGACAGGTACGTCCATTATTCTGAAAGGTCTTGTTACTTTCAGCAGAGCTTGTTATTCTTAGCCCTAAAAAATCATGCCATGTGACAGGGCACCTGAGGCTGAGGAATGGGGCACCAGCACCTTCCAGGCTTTCTATCTTACATCTGACAACTTGAAACATCCAGGAAAGAAGTGGAAAATCCACATATCAGATGTGTGCTCCGACCCATTCCAAATGTCTGGTGTTTGGGAAACATTTAAGGGATCATAAATTCTCTTTTGTATCAATGTTTTTGATACTGTGTAATTACAACTATATATAGTTACATGTATATATGTATATACTATATACATATATACAACTATATGTAAATATATATACATAGCTATATAGTTATATATGTATATATACAACTGTGTGTGTGTGTATATATATATGTTTTTTTTTGAGACAGAGTCTCACCCTGTTGCCCAGGCTGGAGTGCAATGGTGTAATCTCAGCTCACTGCAAGCTCTGCCTCCCAGGTTCAAGTGAGTCTCCTGCCTCAGCCTCCCGAGTGGCTGGGATAACAGGCATCTACCACCACACCCAGCTAATGTTTTATATCTTTAGTAGAGATGGGGTTTCACCATGTTGGCCAGGCTAGCCTCAAACTCCTGACCTCATGATCCACCTGCCTCAGCATCCCGAAGTGCTGGGATTACAGGCATGAGCCACAATGCCCGGTCATTACAACTATATTCTAAGATTAACCAGCAATCATAAGTTTTTTGTTTTCAGTCTAGATTTTAGAAATGCAAATGACACCAGGCCCGGTGACTCATGCCTATAATCTCAACACTTTGGGAGGCCAAGGCAGGTGGATTACGAAGTCAGGAGTTCAAGACCAACCTGGCCAAGATGGTGAAACCCACTCTCTACTAAAAATATTTAAAAAAAAATAGCCAGGCATGGTGGCGGACACCTGTAATCTCAGCTATTTGGGAGGCTGAGGCAGAGAATTGCTTGAACCTGTGAGGCGGAAGTTGCAGTGAGCCAAGATTGTGCCACTGCACTCCAGCCTGGGTGACAGAGCGAGACTCCATCTCAAAAAAAAAAAAAAAAAAAAAAGAAAAGAAAAAAAGAAATGTGAGTGACAATTTCAACTTATTTAGTATCCCCGAAAGCTCAGGAGCTGTGATAAATTGATAAATAAAAATGTAATACTTCATCTTTTTGCAAAAGTGTAGTGGGCTATATTAAGACATTTCTTTTTTATTGTTGACTCTGGAAAGAAAAAATCCAGTTTTGTTTTATCAGTCCTTATACAAAGATTTATGAGTTAAAATGCAGCAGAGGCCAGGTGCAGTGGCTCCCACCTATAATCCCAGCACTTTGGGAGGCTGAGGGGGTAGGATTGCTTGAAGCCAGGAGGGCAACATAATGAGACCCTGTCTCTACAAAAAAAATTTAAAACTAAGCCAGGCATGGTGGTGTGCACCTATCGTCCCAGGTACTTAGGAGGCTAAGGTGAAAAGATCACTGGAGCCCAGGGGTTCAAGGGTACAGCGAGGCCTATGATCACACCACTGCACTCCTGCCTGGCTGACAGTGAGACCCTGTCTCTAAAAATAATTAAAATTCAAAATGTGGTAGAGACAGTAGAAGGAAAAATGATTCTGCTTCTCCCAGCATTCTGCCTCTGCATAATTGAGTTAGTGCATTTCATAGGTCAAGAAGTATTTCAATTACACCTGCATATTTTAGTCCTGCATATTTCTTCATAAGAGAGAAAAGCATCTAATAAATACAATGGAATTTCATTCATGTCTTTATTTAAGGGATGAATAAAATGTCATAGTACCTAATCATATACATCAATGATGGATACAGATTTAATTCTGGCTGTGCATCTTTGGAAAGGCAGCTGATTGGCAAGACATCTGTGAACAAAAACTGCAGTCTGTCAGAGCAGGAGCTGACGGGGAACCTAGATACTAACATTTCCATGCCCTGCCTGATGTTTACCATTTGATCGCGTTCAAACTGAGGAATGAGGCTTATCAGATTTTATGTTGCTTTTTTTAGATGAATGCTCTTGGCTTTTTGTTGCTGTTGTTGTTATGGTTACTTCCCATTGATTTATTCCACTAACCATTTAGACTCCCGTTCATTCAACTCTGTCCAAATGGGACTAGAATGGAAAAACGGAATCCTACCTGATCAATGCAAATTCTACTCTCTCTCCAAGAGGCCCAGATGCCCAGCCCTGACCCTGGGAGCCACTGGGAGCTTCAGGTGCTGGCCCGGCAGCGCCTGGCCATGTTTTCAAGTGTACATCAGGTGACCACTCACCTATTGTACTTCAGTCTGATCTTCCAAGTAGTATTTAAAACTTCACCCAGGCAGTGATTTCAAACCGACTTTCTACTTATTCCACGAGGTGCCATCGAACCACTGTTCTATGCATCAGGCCTGTGGAGGGTTTATATAGCAATGGGTGTTCAGGATTAAGTCCTGCCTTCCTTCATAGGAGAGAAATTGATCAGTTCCCCTGGGTGTCAGTTTTAGAGCAATACCACAGTGTTTTGAAAGACAAGTCCATTTTTAATGAGACAGATTTTCAGGTAATAGTACTGCTAGAAATAACATACAATGATCTAGTGGTTCTGAATACGCTGCTGAATTCCTGAATATGCTGAATACCTTCCCCTCCTTTTTTCTGGTTACGTGCTGCACCTGTTTACCCTATGAAGCTGAAAAACAAACTTTGACTACAGCTAACTATGACTGTTCTAATTTCCATAGTACTTGGTCCCATCCCACACAACCAAACTACGAATGACAGACTGTTGAATAGATGGTTTCAGTCACAGACAGTCCCTGACTTATGGTTCCACTTACAAGTTTTCAACTTTACCATGGTTTAAAAGTGATATGCATTCAGTAGAAACCATACTTTGAATACCCCTACAACCATTCTGTTTTCTACTTTCAACATTTTATTATAAAATAGGTGTTGTGTTAGATGACTTCACTCAACTGTAGACTAATATAAGTGTTCTGAGTATGTTTAAGGTAGGCTGGGCTATGCTATGATGTTCAGTAGGTTATGTGTATTTAATGCATTTTTTGTTTACAATATTTCCACCTTACGATGGGTATATGGGAAGGTAACCCCATTATAAGTTGAAAAGCATCTGTATATTCATTCCTACAGTCACTGGTGATTACTTTGTGCAAGGCATTATTTTTGAGGAACGCAAAGAGAAGTGACATTTAGTCCCAGTTGTCAAGAAAACTTTAATTCTAGGAAAGGCACAACAGGCCTCTGGCCCATCCGAAGAGAGTGGGAACACACCTGGTCCAGTTAGGTAGAGCCGGGAGCAGAATCCAGGAGGAAGCCCTACTGAGCGGGGGTCTCTGGTGTTCTAAAGTGATGGATAGTGACTGGTACTGAGTGTGAGGGGAGAGGGTGGATTACACCTGAGAACATCCAGGGGCTTAGAGAGGCATCAAAGTCCTCTATCCACAACAATGTTCCCCAAACAAGAGTCATTTGAGGACCAATGTCACGATTTTTGTCATTTCTGATGACATTTTTATCATTTCTAGTGGCCTCCTTTACTGTTTACTTAATATTGTCCTTTAAACAGACTCACCATTTTTACTTAAATAAATTTATGTTAAAAAGTTTATGTTAAAGAGAAATTTTGCAATACTACCATGAAATGAAATGCCAGTATCGCTTGCTCTCATGACACGGTGGTGTTAAAAATGCATAATATAAAAATATAATGAAATTCAGCACTGTTGCGCACCGAAGCATCCAGGTCTGAGGTCTGACCTCTCTTCGTTAAAAAGGGAAAATAGGAAGTGTTAACACCATGATAAAGATAGTCCAGCCCCACACTGCGCCAGCCTGAGACTCTGAGGAATTGAACGGGAATCGGGGAAGGAATAAGATTGGATGTTATTTAGCTCCCAGTCTGTGAATTACCTAAAGACCCCCAGTGCCACCAGTCAACATACTTCACCCCAGAACAGAAGGAAGGAGCAGAGCGGTGGGCAGTGCTTTGGGGCCAGCTGTACTACGGTCTCTGAAGAGTGACCGTGTGCTGTGTTAGGGCTAGAACCAGGTTTGGCCATTTGTGTTGACCCTGCAGATTCTATGAAGGGGTGACTTCCACAATCCCTAGCACAGTGGGGAGCACACAGCAGATAGTTATCAAGAGTCTTAAGTCTCATTGATGCCCTAAAATCTTTTGCCTGCTTCATAAAAAGTAGAAAATGAACTTGACAGTGATTCTTTGTATCTCATAATATCACATCCCCCTCCCCAAAAGGGAATATTGATAGAAAACTAAAAGATATAAAAACCTAACAAAAATCATCTGGTGAATAGATCCCATGGAATACACAAGAAGAAGACATAGGTGTATTTGAATAATCTCAAAGGAAAATAAGAAATCTCCTTCGATAAGTCACATCTAAATGCTTATCCAGACTGGGCACAGTGGCTCATGCCTGTAATCCCAGCACTGTGGGAGGCCGAGGTAGGTGGATCGCTTGAGCCTAGGAGTTTGGGACCAACTTGGGTAACATGACAAAACCCCGCCTCTACAAAAAATACTAAAAAAAATTAGTCCAGCATGGTAGCACACGAGTATGGTTCCAGCAACATAAGAGGCTTGAGGTGGAAGGATCACTTGAGCCCAGGAGGTCGAGGCTGCAGTGAGCTGAGATTGTGCCTTGCACTGCAGCCTGGATGACAGACCAAGAACCTGTCTCATAATAAATAAATAAATCCCTGTCCAAATAAATAAATGCTTGTCCAATTGCTGAAAAGGAACTCAAGCATGTACACAAGGCCCCAAGCACAGCTCTGCCCTCCGTGGAACTGGCTTTATCCTCCCTGTGTTTCCTGCTCAGGCGCCCTTTTCTCTTTCATCTCTCACAACCCTCCTGCCTCTCGCTTGGCATTCAGTAAGTGAACAAGGAGCGGGAAAGCATGCTAATGCATCGCAAATGGAGGTGCTGCATTTCCTTAAAAGGACTGTCAGGAGCATTTCATTTTAACGTGTTACCCGGAATTGTGTCAGTGTTTTAAGTGGGCTATTTTCTATAACCCATATCATTATGAATATAAGACATTAAAGTACTGATTGCCACTTGAGAATCTAATTTTAAAGTGATTGTACTGCATTTCTAAAATTTGCATTTTTAAAGCAAGTTTCCCCCACAAATAACACCTTACCCAAGATACCTCCAGGCAGAACATTGTTTCTTACAGTAAATATTTTAATATTTGATTTCAGTGGAGACCAGTCTAATCAATTATAGAGTAACATAATTTACTTGTAATAAATTCAAAAGTGATGGCTATACTATCATTTATAGATGTTCTTAAGAAATATGGAATCTTATTCCAGACAGGCATTTCTGTAACTTTCTGGTGCTTTAAATGATGCTAATGAAGATTTGACATCAGTTCACCACATTTTTGAAAATCAAATTGTTGGCTCAACCTCTAATGAAACACGATCTCAAAGCAGTTTTAACAACCATTTACCTTTTTTCTAAAACCCTCACTCTACCATTTCTATGGGGTTCCTGACTAGAAATATCAAAAGTCTATATGAATATAAAACATAATATAGTCTATTTTTCAAAGAGAAATTGAGACTAATGCAAAATATTTGAGTTCTGCTTTTTTATATGAAACATAAATGTTTATTCATTGGCAAAGCCTTAACTTCTCTAAGCCTCAGTCTCCTCATCTGTCACTTGGGGGACAATCCTGTTTAGCTCAGAGGGGTGCCAGGAGACTTAATGGGATACTGCATAATAAGTACTAAGCACAGTTCCACCCCCCCCCGCCCACATGTACTGCCCTTGGTCTGTGCTCTAATATTGAAGCAGGATATTTCCCTGACCCATTTGCGGGACTTGCAACAGGGGTGCCCTCAATTACCCAGCCCACAGCTTTCAACCCCTCATGGGAGGAAGCATGCATGCGAATGAGGCAGGAATTGGTGTACACGAATGCTGGAACCAGCCAGCCACTTAGGCACTGCCAGGAGCAAACTCCACTCACTTGGCCCCACTGTGCTCCACCCCTTGTGGGGGGAAGCACATGGGTGAGTGGGTGCAGAAGCCAGGGTGAACGCTTTTGAGCGTCAACAGGAATGAACTCCGTAGGCTCCGTGGCAACATCTAGGGGTGGTGCCTGCAACCCCTGAAGCCCCAGAGGGCATGTTACAGTGCTTTTAGCTCTGCTGTCCCCAGACGGCCTAAGTCAGTGGTCCCTCTGCCTTTTCACGTGAGGCAGCTGCCTTCTGCCAGTGAGGACAAACAGCAAGTGTGACAGCCTTTTGTATCCACACTAGCAGCGCCCAAGCTCTTGTCCTGCATCCAGGAGAAATGACATCACACAAACAAATTGAAGGATGATAATTGTGGGGGATTTTATTGCCAATGAAAGTGGCTCTCAGCAGGAAGGGAAGGTGAAAAGGGGATGGAGAGAGAAGGTAATCTTCTCCTGAAATCTAGCCATCTCTGGCTAGATTCTTCTCTGATGTTACATGTCAAGTTGTCCTTCTGAAGTCAAGCTGCTTCTCTCCAACTTCCAACCGTAGTCGCCAACGTCCAGCTGCTTCTCTTCTCTCTGCCAGCTGAGTATGGGGTTTTTATGGGCACAAGATTCAGTGGGGCAGGGCCATGGGTGGTTTTGGAAAAGGCAACATTTGAGCCAGAAAACAGGGATATAAGTTCTCACTTTGGGCTGCAGTTTCTGGCTTGAGGGTGAGGGTTTGACAGGGACTCGCCCCTTTCTGCCTAGATTTTCTCTGCCACCTTTCTCTACCGTTGTATCAATATTATTATCACATAGCCCTGAGTTGGAACCATCAGGTCCTGCAAACTCCAGAGCATCTACTGCACTTTGGCCCCCCAGGGGAATTGGTCCCAGCCAAGGGTCTCTAGGAAAGGGGCACATCAACTAGATGTGGAACACACTCCAGTTTGGGAAATACTGGTTCTGCCCTCCAGGGCATCAGAATCCTCCTTTTGGTGACCCTGCTGCCTCATAGGAAAGAAACAACAGTTGAAACACTGGGAATTTTCCCCGAAAGGGAGAAGGCCCAGAAAGGAGAAAAGCTAAAGAGAGTGAAAGAGCCCTAAAGAGAATGGAAACGTGAGAGCAGGTCATTCGCCAGGGCTCATTCCTGCCATCCAGCCCCAGCTTCTGCTGCTCAGTGGACGCTTCTGCCAGTGCTCGCAGCCCCACAGGCCTGGGCCTGGACGCCTCTGCTGCCACCCATGATCTCTCCCTGCTCCACCATCGGAACCCCACGCCGCAGGCTCCCTCCCTGGAGGCCACCTCAGAAGGAGATACCGAGGGGAAGACAGCTCTTTAAGAAGTGTGGACTCCATGTTAAATTGGGACCCCGCAGATAGATACGGCTTTGAAACGATTGATTTTCTGTGGTGTCCATAGGGAAACCTGCCCTCCTCAAAGTTGTGAAAACTGTCAGGGACCCTACGACGTGGAGCCGGAGTCAGAAGTTTTCTACCCAGATCTCTAACAGAGGAGATAAAACGAACACTGGTTCACGATAGATAACAGAACGGCTTCAGCAAAGGGCAAGCAAGCGAACAAAGATGCTGGAGAAGAACAAGGCGCCTTATCCACGTCCCCCACAGCACCCTGCCTCAGGCCTGGGGCAAAAGAATCTTCCTGTGAGCCCAGGGAGTCGGCAGGGACATGAGGGGTTAACGCAGCACTTGCTCAGAGCAATTGCGACACTGCCGCTGGAATTATCCTTTTCACACGGTTCCCAGTAGTGGTTAAAAGGCTCTGAGGTCAGTCCACCTGGCCCACTAGCTAAGGGCTCTTAAGCATTTAAGGACCTTTTCAACATTTGTTTCTGTTAGAAACTTGGGACAGAGGGCCAAAAGACATTGATTCAACTGGTATAACAATGTGTGGGTACATTGCCCTTGGTACCTTGGAAATGCCTCTACTCAGTCTCACCTCTGAGCTGAGTTAGTTTGGGAAGATGTTGAGCCTACAGGTGGCGGGGAGATGGTGAGATTCTTCAAGGCATGTGTATGTTTGTGATTGGGTTGGGAAAGTTTCCTGACTGCCAAAACCTCCATCAGACTCTAGCAGGGATTCCGTAAATCTCAGAATTCCAAGGGGATTGGATTTTGAAGAAAGGAGATGTTCACGTACAGGCTGCTGGAATTCTTGTTCATTTTTGTTTGTTTTGTTTTAAGATTTCTGAAGAAGAAAATAAGTAAGGGATATAAAACAGAACCATAGTTTGCCAGGAGGGCAGAGCAGGGCTGTTTCATTCAATTTTGTTAAGAGGGTCAGGGAAGCATCAGAAAAGATGAGAAAAATCAATCAGGACCAAGTCACTGTGGTGAGCTTCAGCAGCATCTGAAGTAGCCGGAAGGTACTGAGAAATGTATTTTATCGCATATAGTCTTATTTCCACCCTACCATATTCTCTGTTAACACAAGGTTCCTTGAAAGTCAAGTCTGCAGCCCTAAGTCTTATTGACTCATTAATATTTCACCTAAAACAATGTAACATCTTAAACTGAAACCTAAATGTAAGATTTGGACACAAGCATTCAAAGACAGGTGTGTTGTACAGCTGGACTATGGTCAGTCGCATTACATTTTCATTTCTTTTTTTCTTTTAGAAACAGGGAAAATTGACCAAGAGATTCACAAATACAATACCCCAGGATTCACTGGTTGCCTCTCCAGAGTCCAGTTCAACCAGATCGCCCCTCTCAAGGCTGCCTTGAGGCAGACAAACGCCTCGGCTCACGTCCACATCCAGGGCGAGCTGGTGGAGTCCAACTGCGGAGCCTCGCCGCTGACCCTCTCCCCCATGTCGTCTGCCACCGACCCCTGGCACCTGGATCACTTGGATTCAGGTAAAGTCTCCAGCAACCTCGGGCACATTGCTTCATTTCTTTAAACCTCGGTCTCTTGGGACTATGGAATGGATTTAATAACAGAACCTCACTGGTAATGTCACTGGAGGATTAAGAAAGGTCAAAGGAATGTTGTGAGTATGGAGTTCTCAGGGCAGCACATCTGAAGTACTCAGGGCCAGAAATAAATAAGGTGAAGGTAAAGAATGTAGGAACTATTAACTCTTCAATTAGGTTAAATGATGACTTGCCTAAACTGATGTCTGCGCCATGACTGTGGGTGATTTGATCAATTCACTTTCTCACTTTTGCCTCTTATGACTCTCAATGACTTGCTGTAACATAGTCTGTGTTTTAATTTAAGAAGAGATTTACCTAAAGCAATATAGAGATCCATCTCCTGGCTCTGTATTGACATGAATAATACTGTAGGCTTCCAGATCTTTAAGAGGTACCTTTAAGCTTGCAAAACTCTATGGATTTAGTCCCACTTCTTTGAGTGGTAAGACATGTAATTTGAAAGCACAGGGCTCAAATGAAAGGATGTAGCTGTTGGCTGAAAAATTAATTGGATGAAAGAGTATACACATAACCCTGGGTGGCAGACAGCCTATCAAGCTGTATCTCAGGAGACTTAGCTCATACTCCTAGCTCCACCTACATTGGCCTTGGGCAACTCAAGTGAGCTGTCCAGGTCTCTGCTTTTTCACCCATAAGGTGAAGAAGGGGAGGGGAGTGTAACCTCTAAGTGACCTCCAAATCCAGCTTTCAGTGGGTCTCCAGGCAACATGTGATGTTGCTGATGCTAAAAACAGGAAGATGAGGCAGGAAGCAACGGCTAGGAGGCCTGGATTCCAGCACCATCCCTGCCTCTCACCAGCAGATTAACCTTGGGCAGTTTTCATAACCTCATTCCTCAGTTTCCCCATTTCCTAAATGGAGATAAGACCTAACTCATGGAATTCTATTTAAAGTGATGTGTTTAAATCTGATGTGTTTAATCACAGCATGTAGCAAGTGTTAAAGTTTAGCTACAATAATATTAATAATAATTATGGTTGTTATTATATTAGATCCATTTTGCTATAATGCTTGAACCTTGAGTAAGGACTTTGGAATCCTCTCCCCCTACAAACTTGTAACAGTTCATTCTCTAAACCTTGTGCATTTGATTGCTTTAATCATGTTCCGGCCCCGCACATGGTGTGTGTGGCTTCAGATCAGCTACTGTCATCATGATTCCTTGCCAGGGTTGTGCTGCAAAGCTTTGTGAAGCTTAGAGAGAAGCCAAAATTGCCCTGTTGTCAGAATAGCCCATTTATAGACGAAACAATCCTCTTTGTTCCTCACACATGGATTCCTAGAACTGACGCGGGGTGCTGTGTGCCAAGGGCACATATGAAGAATTCCCTTTTATGAATGTTGTTAAGATGACACAGCAGGCTGGCTTTTCCTCATGGGCTGGCCTGAACAAAGGCAAGCATTCCTAATGCTGAAAGAAGAAAAGTAAGAGTGAAAATACAAGAGGAGAAAAGACACGTCAGGGCCACAGAGGAACAGAGATCTCTCAGATAAATTCCTCTGAATGCCCAAGTAGACAAATACCATGAATGATCTTTGCAATGCAGGAGTCCTCCCGCTGTCAAAGGGACCTACTACCTGAGGCTGTGAGCACCTGTGGTCTAAGTCAGGGCCAAGAGACTAGTTTCTAAAACCTCTAGATCCTACCTTGGGCCAATATGAGTTCCTATGTATTATTACTTAATTAGGAACTTGTTTGTTAAGATCTGTGAGATAAGATCTTATCTATTTTGTTAAGAGTTTTAGTTCCTTTATTTTTAAAAAATCATGCTTTGTGGGTGATAGTTTAGAAAGTCTTGCCCAGTTGCCCAGGGTGGAGTACAATGGCACCATCTCAGCTCATTGCAACCTCCTCCTCCCGGGTTCAAGCAATTCTCCTGCCTCAGCCTTCTGAGTAGCCGGGATTACAGGCACCCCCCATCATGCCCAGTTAATTTTTGTAGAGGCAGGATTTCACCATGTTGGACAGACTGGTCTTGAACTCCTAACCTCAGGTGATCCACCTGCCTTGGCCTCCCAAAGTGGTGGGATTACAGGATTCTTGTGATTGATTTATGAAAATGTATACAGGGAACATATCTGTTAGTATTTGATGTTCAAGTCCAAATTCTGTAACTCTGGTATTACAGTAGGCCTGTGCTATGTAACATGAGATCCATTTGCAGAAAAATTTCCACTTATACTTGGAGAGTTCTTACCCAGTGTCCAGCAGGTGAAGTATTAATCCAGTTGTCATTACACCAATTACAAGGACAGAAAACAGTTGACCGGGTTCAGTGGCTCACATCTGTAATGCCAGCATTTTGGGAGGCTGAGGTAGGTGGATCACGAGGTCAGGAGTTCAAGACCAACATGGTGAAATCCTGTCTCTACTAAAAATACAAAAATTAGCTGGGCATAGTGGCACATGCCTGTAATCCCAGCTACTCAGGAGTCTGAGGCTGGATAATTGCTTGAACCTGCGAGGCAGAGGTTACATTGAGCTGAGATGGTGCCACTGCACTCCAGCCTGAGTGACAGAGCAAGACTCTGTCTCAAAACAAAACAAAACAAAAAAAGACAGAAAACAGTTTACAAACAATAAGGCAGAGGTTTATTTAAACAATATTATTTGATTTTCCTTTTTTCTTTTAGGTGAATAGGAACATGAGACACAATGTGGGTTGAGGGGCTAGAAGGAGGGATGGAGGACAGATGTAGAAATGAGGGAAGGTTACTTAACAGCAGCCTCCAGTTGCTCAGTGTCAGGGAGGAAATACTTTTCCTCTGTCCTGTTCAGTTCAGTACCTGGGGGCCTGCAAATCAAACTGATAAAAGACAGATTAACAGGTGGGCAGGGGGACCTTATTTATATGCATATAGGAGCTTCAAAAAGAAGAAACTCAGTAAGTAGCTAAAGCTAGAAACTTATATGTCCAGCTTAGTAGGGAAAAGAGGCGGTGGGGGAAAAGGCCTCTATAGGAAGAATACACGGGTTTCTAGAAGAACAAATGAGAGATGAAGAGTTTGGGATGGTGCTTGTTCATACAGGCCTGAGTGATCTCTGCATCGCATTCATGGCCATAAAACTTCCCTGGAGAGAAGACTTACGGTGGGTTTCTTGATCTTCTCCCTGGGAGTAAAAGCCACCTGTAAGAGGGAAGTACGGCAGCCTCATTTTTCCAGAAATCTCTGCTTTTTGTCAGATAAAGGAAGCACCAAGAAGGCTTCTTTCTGCACCTATTGAATTCTCAGTGGCTTGAGTTTAAAATAAGTTCCATACCAACTCAGGTTCTAAGTGCATCCCCCACATCAGCAACTGCACTCTGGTTTTGTGAGCCTAAGGTCGTCACTCCAAATTTGGACTTTAGGGTTTTGTACTTTTCCGGTAATATTTCATGTTTGACTAGAATAAGATTTGTTGCTATCAGATATTTAAAAACAGAACAGTGTATACACAAAAATGCCTTCCTACCTGTAAATAGCATGAGGTACTTCAGTCTGTGTAGGGTTAGGACAGGAAGAAAATAACGTGAGAGCTCGTGAGGCGTGGCTTGACTAGAGGACATTTGGAAGTAGATTATCTCATCCGGTACCTTGGAAGTTTGGTCCTTGACAAGCAGCATTGGGTCTCCTGAAAGCTTTTTAGAAATGCAGACTCTCAGGCCCCCACCCCATACTGACTGAATCAGCATTTGTGTTTTTTAGCATGGTTCCCGGGTAACTTACCACTGCAATTTAAAAGCTCTAATCATGTGTAGTGCGTCTCAATCTTGGAAGCACTTTAGAACTACCTGGGGAGCTTTTTAAAATCCTGATTAAGACTATACTTCTGTCAGAGGTGTCTGAACCAGAGCAACTCCATCTCTAATAGGGGCTGGGTAAAATAAAGCTGAGACCTACTGGGCTGCATCCCCAGGAGGTTAGGGCATTTGGTCACAGGATGAAATAGGCCATTGGCACAAGATACAGCTCACAGACTTTGCTGATAAAACTGGTTGCAGTAAAGAAGCCAGCTAAAACCATCAAAACCAAGATGGCAATGAGATTGACTTCTGGTCAGCCTCACTGCTACACTCCTGCCAGCACCATGACTGTTTATAAATGCCACAGCAATGTCAGGAAGTTACCCTATAGGGCCTAAAAAGGGGAGGCATGAATAATCCACCCCTTGTTTAGCATATAATCAAGAAATAACCATAAAAATGGGCAACCAGCAGCCCTTGGGGCTGCTCTATGAAGCAGCTATTCTTTTATTCCTTTACTTTCCTAATTGATACAATTTGACTGTGTCTCCACCCCAATCTCATCTTGAATTCCCAAGTGTTTTGGGAGGGACCTGGTGGGAGGTGATTGAATCATGGGGGCAGGTCTTTCCATGCTATTGTGATGGTGAATAAGTCTCACATGATCTGATGGTTTTATAAAGGGGAGTTTCCCTGCACAAGCTCTCTCTTTGCCTGCCACCATCCATATAAGATGTGACTTGCTCCTCCTTGCCTTCTGCCATGATTGTGAGGCTCCCCCAGCCATGTGGAACTGTGAGTCCATTAAGCCTCTTTCCTGTATAAATTACCCAGTCTCAGGTATGTCTTTATCAGCAGCGTGAAAACAGACTAGTACACTAATAAACTTGCTTTCACTTTACAAATGCACCCTAAATTCTTGGGTCTTGTGTAAGATCCAAGAACCCTCTCTGGGGTTCTGGATCAGGAACCCTTTCTGGTAACACTTCCATGCAGCACTTCTACAGTTTCTTACCAGAGAGGTTTCTCTGAACTTGTGGAGCAGCGGAAACCACGAGGAGGAGGCTCAGCATTCACTCCTGAGCATGAAGCCGGCTCTTGGTGGTGCTTTTTGGCAGTTGCCTTTTGCCACTGACGATCACTCTTCTCTTCCTTTGGGAGAGTGAAAGGGAAAGGATGCCATCTGAATGATTATTTTTTAAAAAGAAAAATCCCAATATCTAGTCCTAAACCCCAGACAGACCAAATCAGACCTTTGGGGGAATGCGGGGGACATGGGTGTGTGTGATGTAAACCCCCCTCCCCAGGAGTGTCCAGTATGTGACCAAGGTCGAGAATCACTCACCAAATAAAAGGGTCCCTTTGGTAAATAAGGTTACCAAAAGAAAAAACTGAATACCCAAATACTGCCCAAAACATGGTTTATGAGAAACAGTGAAGCCTTTAGGTGGTGAAATCAGAAATAGAAAGGCTGCACCATCAAGCTTACAAAGAGACAGGGCTCTCTGGCCATTTTATAAGGAACCTCACCCAGATAGAGGAGACGTTTTTACCTAAATCTCAGGAGAACTGATCTGCCTATTTGCAACTGGAAAAGCAGATTTGAAACAAACAAATGAACAATACATTTGTGGTGTGAGGCAGGACTTGGTGGCTCCAGTGAAAGCACCTCCTTATGGAAGGGGCTGCATGCCAGGAAGGAACCTCAGTTTGAGGAAGATGTCAAATTATTGCTCAGTGTTTTGAATTGGCTGCTAACCTACTTTGAAAGATAGAAAAAGATGCTGCTTTAAAATGAGGGCTGTGCTTTTCTGAAAATATAGCAGGTGCCTTGCTGTGAAGAGTAAGGAATCATATGGCCTTAAAGGGATCTTGGTGATCAACCAGGGCTAGTCAATTCATACCTATACCAGGATATTTGTAGGAACTTGGTGTTAGAATGGAAATTAGAATTGAAGACATCTACCCATAGGTCTTGTGATCTTTCTGCTCCCGTATGTGTCTTTCTACTGTTTGAAATCATATTAAATGATAAAAAGAGAAAATAGGTTCTAAGGTATGCTGTCTCCATGTAATAAGATTCTTTTTCTCTTCTGTAACACTACTGACTGAGCTATTTGTTACCTCTCCAATGCCTTTTGGGCTCTATCAATCAGTGTTTTCTAAAATGAGGGACATTTATGGTTGGTCAGGTTGTACACTGTACAACTACAACAGCTGTCATTTGTAGTGCAGTCTCTGGCTTCTGGAGCAGTGCAACATGTAGCTAGGGGGTCATGATTATGGGAGCAAAGAGACATGGCCTCATGTAACATACAAAGCAAGTCATTTCCTGTTCATTTGTCTTTCAACCCTTATGATTTTGTAAAAGAGAAAGTCTCTATTTGGTTCTTGCATGCCTTTAACACCTCTCCCATGACTGTATTTCACCTTATAATAAAGAGAGAACAGGCTTCTGGTTAGTGCCTTGACAGGCAATAGAATTACTCAGTAGGCAAAAAGCAGCAGAAACCTCGGCAGAGGTAAATGCCCCTGTCTGACAGCTTTGAAGAGAGCAGTGGATCTCCCAACACGGAGGTTGAGATCTGAGAATGGACAGACTGCCTGCTCAAGTGGGTCCCTGACACCTGAGTAGCCCAACTGGGAGACATCCCCTACTAGGTGCAGACCGACACCTCACACCTCACACGGCAGGGTACACCCCTGAGACGAAGCTTCCAGAGCAAGAATCAGACAGCAACACTCACTGTTCAGCAATATTTTATCTTCTGCAGCCTGTGCTGCTGATACCCAGGCAAACAGGGTCTGGAGTGGGCCTCAAGCAAACTCCAACAGACCTACAGCTGAGGGTCCTGATTGTTAGAAGGAAAACTAACAAAGAGAAAGGACACCCATACCAAAACCCCATCAGTACGTCAGCATCATCAAAGACCAAAGGCAGATAAAACCACAAAGATGGGGAAAAAGCAGTGCAGAAAAGCTGGAAATTCAAAAAATCAGAGCGCATCTCCCCCTCCAAAGGAACACAGCTCATCGCCAGCAACAGAACAAAGATGGACGGAGAATGACTTCGACGAGTCGAGAGAAGGCGGCTTCAGTTGATCAAAATTCTCAGAGCTAAAGGAGGAACTACGTAACCAGCACAAAGAAACTTTTGAAAAAAGATTTGATGAATGGCTAACTAGAATAGCCAATGTAGAGAAGTCCTTAAAAGAACTGATAGAGATGAAAACCATAACACAAGAACTACATGACAAATGCACAAGCTTAAGTAACCAACTCGATCATCTGGAAGAAAGAGTATCAGCGATTGAAGATCAAATGAATGAAATGAAGTGAGAAGAGAAGTGCAGAGAAAAAAGAGTAAAAAGAAATGAACAAAGCCTCCACATGGGATTATGTGAAAAGACCAAATCTATGTCTGATTGGTATGCCTGAAAGTGATGGGGAAAATGGAACCAAGTTGAAAAACACTCTGCAGGATATCATCCAGGAGAACTTCCCCAACCTAGTAAGGCAGGCCAACATTCAAATTCAGGAAATACAGAGAATGCCACAAAGATACTCCTCGAGAAGAGCAACTCCAAGACACATAATTGTCAGATTCACCAAAGTTGAAATGAAGGAAAAAAATGTTAAGGGCAGCCAGAGAGAAAGGTCGGGTACCCACAAAGGGAAGCCCATCAGACTAACAGCAGATCTCACAGCAGAAACTCTACAAGCCAGAAGACAGTGGGGGCCAATATTCAACATTCTTAAAGAAAAGAAGTTTCAACCCAGAATTTCATATCCAGCCAAACTAAGTTTCATAAGTGAAGGAGAAATAAAATCCTTTACAGACAAGCAAATGCTTAGAGATTTTGTCACCACCAGGCCTGCCCTACAAGAGATCCTGAAGGAAACACTAAACATGGAAAGGAACAACAGGTACCAGCCATTGCAAAAACATGTCAAAATGTAAAGTCCATTGATGCTAGGAAGAAACTGCATCAACTAGCGAGCAAAATAACCAGCTAATATCACAATGACAGGATCAAGTTCACACGTAACAATATTAACCTTAAATGGAAATGGACTAAATGGTCCAATTAAAAGACACAGACTGGCAAATTGGATAAAGAGTCAAGACCCATCAGTTTGCTGTATTCAGGAGACCCATCTCACATACAGACACACACATAGGCTCAAAATAAAGGGATGGAGGAAGATCTACCAAGCAAATGGAAAACCAAAAAAAAGCAGGGGTTGCAATCCAAGTCTCTGATAAAACAGACTTTAAACCATCAAAGATCAAAAGAGACAAAGAAGGCCATTACATAATGGTAAAGGGATCAATTCATCAGGAAGAGCTAACTATCCTAAATATATATGCACCCAACATAGGAGCACCCAGATTCATAAAGCAAGTCCTTAGAGACTTAGACTCCCATACAATAATAATGGGAGACTTTAACACCCCACTGTCAACATTAGACAGATCAATAAGACAGGAAGTTAACAAGGATATCCAGGAATTGAACTCAGCTCTGTACCAAGTGGACCTAATAGACATCTACAGAACTCTCCACCCTAAATCAACAGAATATACATTCTTCTCAGCACCACATCACACTTATTCCAAAATTGACCACATAGTTGGAAGTAAAGCACTCCTCAGCAAATGTAAAAGAACAGAAATTATAACAAACTGTCTCTCAGACCACAGTGCAATCAAACTAGAATTCAGGACTAAGAAACTCAATCAAAACCACTCAACTACATGGAAACTGAACAACCTGCTCCTGAACAACTACTGGGTACAAAACAAAATGAAGGCAGAAATAAAGATGTTCTTTGAAACCAATGAGAACAAAGATACAACATACCAGAATCTCTGGGACACATTTAAAGCAGTGTGTAGAGGGAAATTTATAGCACTAAATGCCCACAAGAGAAAGCAGGAGGATCTAAAATTGACAGCCTAGCATCACAATTAAAAGAACTAGAGAAGCAAGAGCAAACACATTCAAAACCTAGCAGAAGGCAAGAAATAACTAAGATCAGAGCAGAACTGAAGGAGATAGAGACACAATAAACCCTCCAAAAAATCATTGCATCCAGGAGCTGGTTTTTTGAAAAGATCAACAAAATTGATAGACTGCTAGCAAGACTAATAAAAAATAAAAGAGAGAAGAATCAAATAGATGCAATAAAAAATGATAAAGGGGATATCACCACTGACCCCACAGAAATACAAACTACCATCAGAATACTATAAACACCTCTACACAAATAAACTAGAAAACCTAGAAGAAATGGATGATTTCCTGGACACTTACACTCTCCCAAGACTAAACCAGGAAGAAGTTGAATCCCTGAATAGACCAATAGCAGGCTCTGAAATTGAGGCAATAATTAATAGCGTACCAACCAAAGAAAGTTCAGGACCAGATGGATTCACAGCTGAATTCTACCAGAGATACAAGGAGGAGTTGATACCATTCCTTCTGAAACTATTCCAATCAATAGAAAAAGAGGGAATCCTCCCTAACTCATTTCACGAGGCCAACATCATCCTGATACCAAAGCCTGACAGAGATACACCAAAAAAAGAATTTTAGACCAATATCCCTGATGAACATCAATGCAAAAATCCTCAATAAAATACTGGCAAACCAAATCCAGCAGCACATCAAAAAGCTTATCCACCATAATAAGTGGACTTCATCCCTGGGATGCAAGGCTGGTTCAACATACACAAATCAATAAATGTAATCCAGCATACAAACAGAACCAAAGACAAAAACCACATGATTATCTCAATAAATTATCTCAAGGCCTCTTCTGCAAAAGGCCTTTGACAAAATTCAACAGCCCTTCATGCTAAAAACTCTCAATAAATTCGGTATTGATGGAACATATCTCAAAATAATAAGAGCTATTTACAACAAACCCACAGCCAATATCATACTGAATGGGCAAAAACTGGAAGCATTCCCTTTGAAAACTGGCACAAGACAGGGATGGCCTCTCTCAGCACTCCTATTCAACATAGTGTTGGAAGTTCTGGCTAGGGCAATCAGGCAAGAGAAAGAAATAAAGGGTATTCAGTTAGGAAAAGAAGAAGTCAAATTGTCCCTGTTGCAGATGACATGATTGTATATTTAGAAAACCCCACTGTCTCAGCCCAAAATCTCCTTAAGCTGATAAGGAACTTCAGCAGTCTCAGGATACAAAATCAATATGCAAAAATCACAAGTATTCTTATACACTAGTAACAGAGAGCCAAATCATGAATGAACTTCCATTCACAATAGCTTCAAAGAGAATAAAATACCTAGGAATCCAACTTACAAGGGATGTAAAGGACCTCTTCAAGGAGAACTACAAACCACTGCTCAGTGAAATAAAAGAGGACACAAACAAATGGAAGAACATACCATGCTCATGGATAGGAAGAATCAATATCGTGAAAATGGCCATACTGCCCAAGGTAATTTATAGATTCCATGCCATCCCCATTAAGCTACCAATGACTTTCTTCACAGAATTGGAAAAAACTGCTTTAAAGTTCATATGGAACCAAAAAAGACCCCGCATTGCCAAGACAATCCTAAGCCAAAAGAACAAAGCTGGAGGCATCACGCTACCTGACTTCAAACTATACTACAAGGGTACAGTAACCAAAACAGCATGGTACTGGTACCAAAACAGAGATATAGACCAATGGAACAGAACAGAGCCCTCAGAAATAATACTACACATCTATAGCCATCTGATCTTTGACAAACCTGACAAAAACAAGAAATGGGGAAGGGATTCCCTATTTAATAAATGGTGCTGGGAAAATTGGCTAGCCCTAAGTAGAAAGCTGAAACTGGATCCTTTCCTTACTCCTTATACAAAAATTAATTCAAGATGGATTAGAGACTTAAATGTTAGACCTAAAACCATAAAAACCCTAGAAGAAAACCTAGGTAATACCATTCAGGACATAGGCATGGGCAAGGACTTCGTGTCTAAAACACCAAAAGCAACAGCAACAAAAGCCAAAATTGACAAATGGGATCTAATTAAAGAGCTTCTGCACAGCAAAAAAAAACTACCATCAGAGTGAACAGGCAACCTACAGAATGGAAGAACATTTTTGTAATCTACTCATCTGACAAAGGGCTAATATCCAGAACCTATAAAGAACTCAATCAAATTTACAAGAAAAAAACAACCCCATCAAAAAGTGGGCAAAGGATATGAACAGACACTTCTCAAAAAGAAGACATTCATACAGCCAACAGGCACATGAAAAAATGCTCATCATCACTTGCCATCAGAGAAATGCAAATCAAAACCACAATGAGATACCATCTCATACCAGTTAGAATGGCAATCATTAAAAAACCAGGAAACAACAGGTGCTGGAGAGGATGTGGAGAAATACAAACACTTTTACACTGTTGGTGAGACTGTAAACTAGTTCAACCATTGTGGAAAACAATGTGGCGATTCCTTAAGGCTCTAGAACTAGGAATACCATATGACCCAGCCATCCTGTTACTGGGGATATACCCAAAGGATTATAAGTCATGCTGCTATAAAGACACATGCACACGTATGTTTACCGCGGCACTATTCACAATAGCAAAGACTTGGAATCAACCCAAATGTCCATCAGTGACAGACTGGATTAAGAAAATGTGGCACATATACACCATGGAATACTATGCAGCCATTAAAAAGGATGCGTTTGTGTCCTTTGTAGGGACATGGATGCAGCTGGAAACCATCATTCTCAGCAAACTATCGCAAGAACAGAAAACCAAATACTGCATGTTCTCACTCATAGGTAGGAATTGAACAGTGAGATCACTTGGACACAGGAAGGGGAACATCACACACCAGGTCCTATTGTGGGTAGGGGGGAGAGGGGAGGGATAGCATTAGGAGATATACCTAATGTAAATGATGAGTTAATGGGTGCAGCACACCAATATGGCTCATGTATACATATGTAATAAACCTGCATGTTGTGCACATGTACCCTAGAACTTAAAGTATAATTAAAAAGAAAAAAAAGAATTAGTAGGGATGTAAAGTCTTATCAATATATTTATTTAAATAAGAAATTTAACCAATTTTGTGAAAATAAGTAAATAAATAATACTTGGATTTTACAGTATATGTCAAGAAAAATGTGAAGGTGATTTTCACCTGACTGGAGTTTGAGAAACACCAGGCAGTAGAGAAAGATCACCTCAAGCACTGGGGCCTAGCATGGGGCTTTAAGAACACATTTTTATAGGGGGATGAGGTAAACAAAAGACTTACACATTATTATTTAAGTTGACTTGATTTAAACCAGTTCTGCTCTATTAGAAACCGCCACTCTTTTTTTCTTCCTAGTTATTTCCCTCTTTGATAATAAGTACAGCCTGTTTCTAAACCATTATATGGTCCTTAGGAATATTTTTAGAAGAGTAGTTACAAGGTAGAAAAAGTAACCCCTAGACCTGAGTTAAGGTTTATTTAAAGGTCACGGAATGCCAGGCAATTGCCGTGATTCACCTCTCAGAATTATGGACTCTGTTGTGTGTTTTTTCCTTTTTGTCTAATTTAGGGAATCTTATTTGCTTGGAATGAAAGGACTTGCCAGCAGGAAGACAGCCGCAGATGGCAGTGCACGTTCTGTAAAATACAAAAACAAAACAAACACCAGAAAAAAGAAATCCAAGAGTCTGATCCCATAAATTTCTGCACTAAAGAGCAACTCCAAGCTGCACACCAAGCTGTTTGACAAGGCGTTTGTGTTAAGCTTTATGATGTTTTATCACATTCATGATATTGGATGCAGAATACATCAGACCAAAGGCCACATCCTAGGATCTTCTTTAAAATATCATTAAAATAGATGAAGCACTTTAAGATGTAACGTTTCATTTCCTAAGGGATCTTCTAGTTGTAAAGATTGCAGATTATTATTATTATTATTATTATTTTGCGATGGAGCCTCGCTCTGTCACCAGGCTGGAGTGCAGTGGTGCAATCTTGGCTCACCGCAACCTCTGCCTCTGGGGTTCAAGCAATTCTCTTGCCTCAGCCTGCTGAGTAGCTGGGACTACAGGCATGCACCACCACGCCCAGCTAATTTTTGTATTTTTAGTAGAGACGGGGCAAATTTTTGTATTTTTAGTAGAAACGAGATTTAGTAGAGGCCAAGATGGTCTCAATCTCTTGACCTCGTGATACACCTGCCTCAACCTCCCAAAGTGCTGGGATTATAGGCATGAGCCACCGTGCCCGGCCACAGCTAGTTGTATTAAAGGACTTCTAGTAGGTCCAGGCTAGATTCTCAGCACAAGTTGCATGCTATATGATGTGGTGCATCTCACCCCAAAAAGGACCTGGGAGTCGGCTTCTGTAAGTTGCTAGTAGGTAAATTCACAGCATCTGCTGTAACCTTATCTGGTTCTCTGCCCTAATGCTAACTGCATCTGATACTGAGAGGTCCTTGACCAGGAATTCTCACAGCTTCTCTGACAGGGAAGTGGGTAGGACATGGACAATCCGGAAGCAGGAGTGGAGGGAAGAGAGTTAACACCCAATTCTCCACCTCCCCAGGACCAAGGCCAGGATTGTCAAGAATCCAGGGTTGAGAATCCACTGCCAAGCTGGTCCGGTGGATTCACTCAGGTTGGCAGAGTGGCTGAAAAACCAGCCCTCTGAGGCATGTGGGTCTTCTCCCAGATATATTAGGAACTTGGTACTTGGGATCACTCAATGTAACAACCCCGTACCCCCATTAGACTCGAGTATACCCACCAGCACTGAGCTGGGAATTCAGGCTTCCTCTCACCACATCAGACACTTTAGCACTGGCCACAGTAGACTGATTTCTGAAGGCCTCTTACCTCCATTGTTATGACTTCTGAGGCGTTGATTTCTGTCTATATTCCAAGTTTCCTGTCTATCATCTGGCCATAAAATATTTTTATATCTTCATGTGCAAAAGAGTTATGGATATAATGAACATTTTGAAATTATATAATCCCATTTTCTTCATAGTTACAAGCTGAACATTGGTTTTCTTTACCACCTGCAAACACTTAAAAGTAATCATTCCAGCTCTTATAATTACATCTCAATTATTTCTGAGCAGATCCCTTTTCTCTTCTTATGCTAAGACTGCATGATTAATGCATATTTATCTCTTACAGTCAATCTTTTTATTATGTTATTTGTCTTTCTCCCTCTTCAGTCACCAACACAGTTCACATTTCATCGTGTAAAGAAAAACTATCATCCCCCGCTTGCTAACATGCATTTTCCTGCAAATGATCCAAATTCCACTTTTCCTGCAAAAACACCAAGTGCATTTATGTATCTCAAATCAACTATGATATTAGTGTTACCTATTTTTGATTGGTCATTTCAGGTGTATGCCACCTTTTGTTTCTACAGTGTTTTCATAGAAAATCACATTGTACCTGTGATTTTGTTGAGTCAAAGGATATGTGTATTTTTAATTTTGACGCTACTACAAACCATCCTCCAATGATATAATCCGATTGACAGTCCAGCAATCTATGAATACCTTTTCCCCACATCCTCACCGAAACAGTGCATCATTTTTTTCTTTTAAATGTGGCTGTTCTATATGAAAAATAAAATTTTCTTGTTATAGTTTGTATTTCATTATGAGTTGGGTTAAGTATCTTTGCCTATGTTTATATATCACTTTTATTTATTTTTCCATGAACTACCTCTTTATATTCTTTGCCCCAATATTTATATTTTTATATTCTTTCCTATTGATTTATAAGTGTTCTTTATATATTACTTAGTATTTTAATACATCTTTGGATGTTTTCCCTGTTTGAGCTCCATTTTTTTGAATTCATGGGATTTTTTTTCCATGTAAAAGTTTCCAAATTTTACATAGTGAAATGTAAAGTGTTTTATGGCTTTTGGAATTTGTGACATGCCTTCTGTATTCAGAACTTATTTTTAAAATTATTCCATGTTTTTTATAATAATTTTAGGTTTTATTTGTAAGTTCTACATATTTTCTTCACTGGAAATTTATTTGGGTGGAAGGTGGAAGGTAAAAATCTCACTTTTTTTCCCAAATGGCCCACTGTTGCAGCCCCATTGGTTGAGGATCCATCCTCTTCACCTTTACTATCTTCTAAATTCCCTTCATATCTGAGTCCCTTCTGGACTCTCACATTGATATGACACCTTGTGACATGGGAGCAAACTGCAGTATTATAATTGAGCTTTTATTACCACATTTAGTGGCTCATAGAGCTAATAATTTTCCTTTTCTGTTTTGTTTTCAGAATTTTCTTGTTCATCCTCGCACATATGCTTTTCCCACATGGATTTAACAATTTCAATCATTTCGTTGCAATTGTTTAAAATTTTTACTGGGATTAAGGTTTTTGTATAAGTTCATTACCTTGTGACACCCAGTCACACCATGCAGGACTTCTCCATCTCTCTCCAAGTTGTCAAATGATTCAAATAAGTGTCATCCAAATTTTAATGTGCTTAGAATCACCTGGAGGAAATTAGCAAATGCAGATTCAGCTGGTCAGAAATGGGATTTGAGAGTCTGCAGTTCCAACAAGCTCCCAGATGATGCTGATGCTGCGGGTCCCTCAAACACACTGGGAGTGGCAAGGAGAGAAGCAGCTTTGGAGCACTGCCTCTGGAAAACCACTTGAGCTCACTGCTTTCTGTGGGAGCAGATCTTTGACAACTCTCTCAAGTTAGTTTTTGATAATTATTTTATGTCTAATTAGATTTTTCTTTCTCATCTAGGATAATACCTGCTATATTTTTCTAGAAATTCATGCATTTACCCTAGGGTTTCAAACTCATTACTGTGGAGTTGAACAAAACAAACTTTTTAATAATTTAATTTCCATTCCCTTTTTCATGTTTTTTATATTGAATGTTTTTGTTGCTCCCCCCCTCCCCCCCGCCCATTGATTAGATTACATGGCTTTTCTTAAATAACCACCTCTTGGACTTATTTATCAATTGTTTCCACCATCATGTCTTTTTAAAATTTATATTAGCTGGTCTCTAACTTTGTAATCTGAATGTTTGGCTCTCTTATTTTCCTTCTTGGTGGAGTGTGTGTATCATCGTCTTCTAAGAATGTGAACCGAAGTCAACAAATCTGAGCTCCAGCCGCACTCTCTCTTCCGACCACACCTCTGCTGCCCCAGCCCTGCCTCCGGCCCAGGACTGCACCCTCCAGATGTAATTGACATCAATGGCTTTCCCTAGACTTTTTGCTAAGGGACCTGAAAAGAACTCAGAGACCAGCTTAAGTTGACAAAGCCTTCCCACATCACTGAGAGAATAGACTTGGCAGGCTTGTGTTTTGAAAAGCAGTGGAGGGTGCGCTCTGTCAAGGCTCAGACATGATGAAGAAATAATCAAAGAGCAAAACGTCACTTAGGTGGCTAAACATGACTGGCAGCAGGGCTGGATTCCCCTTCAGCATTGAACACCTCACAGGCCATCCTCTGTGTAGGCAGGCTGCTTTCTAGTGGCTCCACAGGCCTGGCCATGTCCGGGGCTGCCTTTATTCAAAGACTTCTGTTCTCTCTTAACCAGGATCACTTAACTCTCTGAAACTCCAGTGATAACAGATCAAAACTGGCACAAACATCCAGCTTTCCAATCTCTAAGGTCATTGTTTTTTCCCTGCTGGGAAATTCTTTCATTCCTAATTTTCCTCTACCTTTCTTTCCCTTCATCCCCTACGATAGATTTCGAACCCCAGGGAGGTTAGGACTCTGTCCCATTCTTCACCCTGGGCTGTCCACCCTCCGACCCCCACCCTACCTGGCATGGTACTCAAAGGTGCATTTTCCCGGGGTCTGTACCTGGAAATCATTGCAGCTGTTAGCCTGTGTCACGTGGGGCTGGCTAAGTGCAGGGCAACGCGGTTGTACGTGTTGCCATGGTGACTTCTCCGTTGATGGCAGAACCACTGACTCCAGCAAGTCACAGTATTCATTTTTGCCATAGGAATGCTATGAGTAGCTCATGAAAATGGAGGCGAGTTGAGCTCAGTGTTATCCCTTGACTTGGGTGTCTTTCCTTGGCCCTCAGCAATCCCCCATTCAAATGCTTCCTACTGTACTGCATTTTTGAGTATTCTTCAATATCATGCATCTGTTACAGCACCATATCACTCAGCTGTGGAGGCACTCAGAGGCGCACAACACCCTCTAAATTATCCGCCATCACTTCTTTTACTGCCTCGTTTAAAAAGACAATTGTCAGAATTCCCAGGTGTGAATTCTCCCAGGGGAATCTCTGCCAGTCACCACCTGGCAATGTTAGTTCCACCTCTGCTGGCCAATCAGCACCTTTTGTCCTTGCTATGATCTCTACAGTTGCAGAAACATTTTCCTGATGAGGTTTTTAACCCATCACCACATGCTTTTCAGAGGAAAGTCACTGTGTAAATACCAATAACTAATACATGATAAATTGCTTCACTCCTTTGAGATCTTTGTCTGATTCCACGTGCTCTGCATAGACTATTCAGAAATTCTAAAGATGGATGCAGATTCCTAATTCTGCTGTTGAGTTTGTTCCTGAGAGCAACGCTGAAAGACTTTTAAAAAATTAAAATCAGCTTTATGTTGAAATGTAATTGTACATAAATATCCATAGGAATGTATGGAGTTACAGTTATTTCAAACAGAGAATAAGATGAATTGCTTTGGAAACTCCTCTTTAAACATGCTAAAATGATTTTCAGTCATTTACTTCGGAACTTTAACTTTTAGAAAACTGGAAAGGATACAGATAAATTTATAAACGATTTTAATTGTTGAAATGCTTTCAATGCATGATTTTGTTTTATCCTGGAATGGCCACATGTGATAGGCAAAGTGGACATTATCAGCCACATTTTAAAGATAAGGAGAATGCAGCTCAGAGAAAATAAATGTATTCATTCCCTCAGCAAACACTGAATGGGTGGCCACAGAAGCGCTGTGCACAGCCCTGGCTGTACGTTAGTCACCTGGGGAGCTTTTTACAAATCCCGATGCCTGGTCCCCATCCAAGGGATTCCTAGTGTGCATCAGGATTGTGAAGCAATGGGGACTGAGTTCATAGCATCTTGCTCAAAAGTATGCAGAGTAGCATTATCAAGTGGAAAATGCATATATTTCAGATTCAGTGATTTTTTTTCCCCACTATTCCTTCCTCTCAATGAAATTTTTGGATTAAAACATACAATTCCAGTTCTTTATTCTGAACTGACTATTTTCTATCACCCTTTAAATATAATGCAGACGTCTGGAAGGATATGTAATTTGCATACCTGTTGGTGAAATTCCAGCCTGTAAATACAACTTTGCTCTTTCTTGTTCCACTTTCCCCTTGCGGATAAGGAATACATCATCCCCAAGGCTGCTAGAGCCAATTAAATGTTTTTTCACACTCTGTTGACATGAACGAGAAGAACTGTGACAGAGCCACACGGCTTATGCCAGGACTTTATCACGCTATCTTTATAATGATGTGAGCCAGCACCAGGGAGGAATGGTGTGGGGAACCATCAGGAAGCTTTGATAACCAAGGATAATTTGTTTCATCAATTTCTCCTTGATGGCCATTTGCCATTTCACCTGTCAGGAAGCAAAAGTAGTTGTCCTGTGAGATCTCAGGTTAACTCAAGAAGAGAACAGCTCAGACAACAACGGAAGCATATTTAGCATGGGGCTTTCATATTCAGTTCTCTGAAGCCAGCCTTCTTGGAAGAAAATACATTGTCTTGGGATTGGAATTATATATTTCCCTTGTGCTAATGCAACCGAAAAGAGTATTTCAAAACCAAGAGCCCAACTGGGCATCCATAAAAGACTCAGAATATGTGTAGAATTAATTTTTAAAACCACTTTAGGTTTGCCCACGCCCCCCTTCTAACCGCACAGTGGAGCGCGAATCTGGTTGCCTGTCCTGTGGTCAGGGTGACTCCACCATGTTCTCAGCAATGCTCCTCATCTATGTATTATACCAGTTTGTGAAAACTTAAGAATAAAAAGGGTCACCCTCACATTTTGATGAAATAGCAGTCACAACACAAACATCCCACGCATACTGGCAGAGCCGGCCCACGGAGCGCAGAAGCACGTTCATCACGTAAAGCTGAAAGCAGCCTCTTCCGCAAGTTCGGATACGGAGGTTCCAGCAGAAGATTAAATATTTTTAAATGCTTTTTATTATTCACTGAACTCCCCTTGAAAGACACAGAATGACAATAAAATCAAATCAATAATATTCAGCCATTTCCAAAGGATCCATCCACAGCCAAAGTACGGCCTTTGAATTTACTAGAAACTTTCAGAGGGAGAGTAAAAGGAGTCCCTTCATCCTTGCTTGAGTCCTAAAATAACATGTGCCTAAGTATTCTCACAAATGATGAAGCGCACCTCTTGAGTAGACTTAAGGTGATAAAATGTTATTTTCACCGAGCTCCCAAGCCATACATCGTGGAAGTCCAAAGCCCTCACTGATAATTGCATAATGCTCAGGGGATGTGTTTCTCTGCAGAAGTCTGAAGACAACAGATCCAGGGTCTCCTGAAGACTTTCATCTTATGAATTGTGCAAATCCCTGACCACTCCCTGAGGAAAGGCGAAATACATCAGAGAATGTCCTTAAAATATCCCTTTTTGACTTACTATAATTGGTTGCTTTCCTCTTTTAACATCATAATCTTCTCAGCCACCCTCTCCCGGGAAACTGGGGCTATTTCTATGACTCAGCAAACAACCAATTCTTTGCTAATAAGGAAACCACAGGTTCTCTTAGCTGAGACTCCTGTATAGCAGGTGTGTTCACAAAACTTGGTGAGCACCCATTTCTGTGACGCAGCATTCCATAAAGCCAGAGGCAGTCACTGAGGCTGTCTGACATACCGTAATATGACCATATGGCTTCAGTGTCCTGTATTGCACCCATGCAACAGTAGAACCAGCAGTAAATTTTTTTTTTTTTTTTTTTTTTTTTTTTTTTTTTTTTTTTTTTTTGAGACAGGCTCACTCGTCGCCCAGGCTGGAGTGCAGTGGTGTGATCTTGGCTCACTGCAAGCTCCACTTCCCGGGTTCACACCATTCTTCTGCCTCAGCCTCCCAAGTAGCTGGGACTACAGGCACCCGCCACCACGCCCGGCTAATTTTTTGTACTTTTAGTAGAGACGGGGTTTCACCGTGTTAGCCAAGATGATCTTGATCTTCTGACCTTGTGATCCACCAGCCTCGGCCTCCCAAAGTGTTGGGATTACAGGTGTGAGCCACCGCGCCTGGCCAAGAATTTTTTTTTCAAAAAACAAATCCATAAGCTTCAGAAACTTCCACAGTTCAGTATTTTTTAAAATGTCTAGCCAGGTGCAGTGGCACATGCCTATAGTCCCAGCTACATGAGTCCAGGAGTTCAAGATCAGCCTGAGCAACATAGCAAGACCCTGTCTCTAAAAAGAAAATTTAAAAACGCATCTGTTCTCTCTCATGTATGCCTTTAAATGCATCCATAGCATCAAGAACTTAAATGCCAACGTCCCAATATTTTTTCTCCCTGATACACTAGCTTTAGAGACTCAACTTGTATTTTTGCTTTGAACCAGGAAAAAGGTATCCAAGGTCATACTAAGATAACCATTTATTAAACTCCTTGGCTGTTTTTTCCTAAACTGTAATAAACTCCCCGGCTCCAACATTCAACATACTAAAGAATTCTCTCTGAAATTAACACAGTGTTCCTATTATTGCTTTCACAACACTAAAAAGAAATAGAACTAACGGAGTTGAACTGTGAGGCATCCTGGCAGGCAAATCATTAAATTCACACAAATGATTCGGCCAAGGGAAAAGGGACAAGGTTCTCAGAAGGAATTATTTCAGTTCCCTCTCAGGCACTGCATTAAATTAAAACACACGCACACGCGCGTGCGCGTGCACACACACACGAGCAGCTGGAAACCTGAACCACCAACGGTCTACATTAAATTTCTGCAACTGAAAGTGAGGCGGGTATTCAAGCACTCTGGAGCCTGTTAGAAATACAGATGCCCAGGTCCCCCACCCAAGACCAACTCAGGCAAAAGCAGCATTTTTACCAGAGCTCAAGGCATCTGCATGCCCCTTAATGTTGTAAAGCTCTGAACCAGAGTGCTCTCCCGCAAAGGCATCTCAGACTGAGACAGGAGGAGAAAAAGCCTAAAGAGGTTCAGCACTTTTTCAAGGCCAAAGAACCCACCAGTTACACAAGTGTAGAGCCCTTTGTCCCTGACACTCAGAGCCCTGCATGCATAGGAAGTGACAGCCCCTTCCGGGGAACCCTGCTGCCGCCACGCGCATTCTGGAAACTGTGCAGCAGGAGAAACAGCGCTTTCCCTCAGACCAGGGTTTAAATGGCACTTCCCGAATTTATCATTTTCCCCCAGATTTGGGGCTTCTTCCTCCTTGCACTCCTGTTAACATCAGCATGAATTCATAGACGCCCTGCAGCGGAAAGGAAAAGAAGCCGCGACAAACCTCAACAAAGAGCCATAGGGCAGTGTTAACCAAGTGGTCCAGTCCTGCCTCAGCGTTTACAGGGGATTGGTTCCAGAATCCCCAAAGACACCCAAATCCACAGATGCGCAAGTTCCTGATAGCAAATAGTGTGGTAAATACCTACATATAACTACACACACCCTCCCATATACTTTAAATTCTCTCTAGATTACTTATAATGCCTAATACAACATAAATGCTATGTAAAGAGTTGTTGGCCAGGTGCGGCGGCTCACACCTGTAATCCCAGCACTTTGGGAGGCTGAGGCAAGCAGATCACGAGGTCAGGAGTTCAAGACCAGCCTAACCAACATGGTGAAACCCCATCTCTACTAAAAATACAAAAATTAGCCAGGCATGGTGGCATGTGCCTGTAATTCCAGCTAATCAGGAGGCTGAGGCAGGAAAATCGTTTGAACCCAGGAAGCAGAGGTTGCAGTGAGCTGAGATTGCACCACTACACTCCAGCTTGGGTGACAGAACGAGACTCCATCTCAAAAAAAAAAAAAAAAAAATTGTTATACTGGATTGTTTAGGGAATAATGACAAGAAAAAAATATCTGTACATGTTCAGTACAGATGAAACTTTCTTTCCTGAATATTTTTGATCCGAGTTGGGTTGAATCCACGGATGGGGAACCCGTGGATATGGAGGGCCAGCTGGATGGCTGCCCTGGCAGTGAGACTCTCTGATCCAGACTTTCAAGGTTCGCCCTGAGAACTACAGTAAGATGCACGGACAGAGTCCTGAATGAGGAGTCAAAAGACCTCGTCCTTGTAGCAGTGACTCCGGCACCCATCAACCACATGGCTTTAACCTAATTATCATCCATTCTGCATTTTTGCCTCCTCAACTGTAGAAAGGTTGTGGAACTACAGAATCTATAAAGGCCAGCTGTCACAATCAATACTCTGCAAGTGCCCATAATATTTTACAATAATAACTTTGACCATTGATTTATAAACAATTATAACTAAACATTAAGACTGGAACAATTTACCCACCTGAGAAATAACAAGACATATTTATCTCACATGAAAATGGACACCAAATACCTTACCTTAGTGTTTATTTCATGAAATACAAAGTCTGAGCATATATTAATAATGAGCTATTTTCTTTTTCTTTTTTTTTTTTTTTTTTTTTTTTTTTGATACAGTCTTGCTTTGTTGCCCAGGCTGGAGTGCAGTGGCGCAATCTTGGCTCACTGCAAGCTCCACCTCCCAGGTTCACACCATTCTCCTGCCCCAGCCTCCCGAGTAGGTGGGACTACAGGCGCCCGCCACCACACCTGACTAATTTTTTGTATTTTTTAGTAGAGACGGGGTTTCACCGTGTTAGCCAGGATGGTCTCTATCTCCTGACCTCGTGATCCGCCTGCCTTGGCCTCCCAAAGTTCTGGGATTACAGGCGTGAGCCACTGCGCCCGGCCTAATGAGTTATTTTCAATTAAAATACATCTTTGTCGTTAATCAGACAAGAGTGCAATGTCAGCCTGCTCTGAGAGTATTAATAAATCTTTTTCCTGAAAGACAATTGAGACAGTTCAGAAGTTAACTAAGTAACTGGTAGAAAGAGGGAGTACAATGCAATCAATTGCCCGTTCAGTCCTTTCATATGAAAGTTGGTATTATTTAAACAATCATAACGTATAGCCGATGATGACAAATTTGTGTATTCTGTTTCTCTTCACTCGACCTCTTTTGGCCACTGGATCTTAGATGATCATTCTAGCAGCTGCCACTTTCTCACTCCTTTAAGAAGAAATGTAAGGCTTGTTTAACTTCTCAAGTCAGAAGCCAAGTCACAATCACCTTCCCCTATTTGAAACTGGAAATGTCGGCTAGCTTGTTTTTTTTTTAGAAACGGAGGCAAAGGGTAGAGAGAGAAATGTGAAACTCAGGATCATGTCAGTCCATGCCACATCATGCTCTGCCCACAGAAAAACCTGCTGACTTTGAGAAATCGCTCCCTCCCAAAAATGTGATTAGCAGGGATCCTCTTTTAAAATAGAACAATGTCCCTTATATCTTCAGCATCTTAGTCGATAACCATTTGTTTTCATATCTGTTTCAGAAATCTCAATAGTGAATGACTAAAAACAGTAGTTAAGAAAAACAATCATTTTCTGCTATATAACTCAGATTTGAAAAGAGAATAAAATGTAATACAACAAAGAAGCTAAGAACAAAGGCAGAGATACCTTATCTAGCCCAGACCTCACTGTAAAAATGTTGCAATTTAAATTAAATTATAATTAATAGCAATTTTGTTGAAGTGTCTCAAATTATTACTTTAGATGCTGAAACTCCAGTGGTTTCCATGGAGATATTTTCTCTAGGAGATGTCAGATATGATTTAATTTTTTTGTCTCTGATATATGACAACCTGAAGCTTCCAGAGCCTTTCATTTTGGGGGAGTTTATGTTAGATATTTCAATTTATTTTTATATGCACTTCAATATGTTTTGTTTGCAATTGGTTTCTGAGCCTAAATATTTTGAAACTTAGTAAATAAGGACCACAACCACTAAATTTATCTTCTGCAGATTTAAAAAAAAAAAAAAAAAAAGCTTTACTCTCTCCTTATTCACTAGGACAGACAATAAATTATAGGCTAAAGAATTCAAATCTCTTTTCAATATTCTGTTCTTACAATTTTTTTTTTTTTTTCTTTTTGAGATAGAGTCTCGCTCTGTTGTCCAGGCTGGACTGTAGTGGCACGATCTCAGCTCACTGCAACCTCCCCCTCCTGGGTTCAAGCAATTCTCCTGCCTCAGCCTCTCAAGTAACTGGGACTACAGGCGTATACCACCATGCCTGGCTTTTTTTTTTTTTGAGACGGAGTCTCACTCTGTCACGCAGGCTGGAGTGCAGTGGCGCAATCTTGGCTCACTGCAACCTCCACCTCCCGGGTTCATGCCATTCTCCTGAGCCTCAGCCTCCCAAGTAGCTGGGACTTCCAGCGCCTGCCACCACGCCCAACTAATTTTTTGTATTTTTAGTAGAGACAGGGTTTCGCCGTGTTATCCAGGATAGTCTCGATCTCCTGACCTCATGATCCGCCTGCCTCCGCCTCCCAAAGTGCTGGGATTACAGGCGTGAGCCACGGCACCCAGCCTATAGCTGTCTTTTAAATTCATTTCTAGTACTTAAGCATCTGCCCTGAAACTTGTTTTATAATTTTTCATATTTTGTAAATGGAATCAAAAGTTATATTCAATATAATATTTTAAAGCATGATTTACACGATTCCTGGTTTCGTGTTTCTGCAAAGGTAATGGGTCATTCTCTCTGTGCTGCTTTGGCCCATCAGGGGTCTGTATGTGTCACCAAAGGAAGGTCAGATTTTTGTGCTTCTGCAACGTGGGCTCTGAGTTCTCAGCCTGCCACATTGCTCAGCTGATGCTGCCATCATGTGTAATTATCCTTTGTCAGATAACTTCTGAAGAAAAGCAAACACAGTCAGGAGCCTTTAGATTTCGTTGGCTTCCCCAGACAGCCCACTAACCACAGAAAAAGCAGTTGGGCTAAATTGGTTGGTTGCCTTCAAACCCTACCATGATGTTGGTCATTTGATAGAGCTGGCATAGACTGATGCCTTCTCATCAGAGACAATTCAGCTGAGTGTTTAATGAATGGTTTCTGGAGCCAACTTCTGGGTTCAAATACTAGCTCCACCATTTCCTGGTTGTGTGACCTCAGACAAGTTTTTATCCTTCCAAAATGGGATGAATGTGTCAAGGCTCACATGAGGATTAAACGAGTTAGCATGAAAAGGAGTGGCAACAGGGCCTGAAATGTAGGAAGTGCTATTATTATTTCCTAAACAGCTTGTTCCCGAAATCTGAATTTCATGTAAATCAACATGAAATGTTTTGTACTCCACAATAGAAGAAAAGCACTTCTGGGCCAGTTCTACCACAACTAACCGCTTGATTTTCTGCCATTTTTGCAACTTTGCCTTTGAAGGTTGCTCTATGGTCATAGAATTCAAAGTTGGACTGGGCCCTAGAAAGCTTAGTGTTTGAGGAAACTCTAGTCCAAATGATGACTCATTTCACATAATCTTAGAAGTTAGAGCTTTACCAGTCATTGCATCTAAACAACCTATGTGGCCTTTTGTTTGATGTTGGAGTTCAGAAGTTGTCACTGGCATTCAAGAGTCCCTCTTGCCCCAGCGGCCAAGGGAAGGACATCACCCTCACCCCTGCCCAGCACACAGATGTGAGAGGTGCTCACTCCTTGGTCATCTTGCTATCACAGCAAAGCCTTTCAGGAATGTAGTGGAGAGAAGGGTGAAACACCTTTAAAAATGGAATGAAACTGGCCGGGCGCAGTGGCTCTCACCTGGAATCCCAGCACTTTGGGAGGCCGAGGCGGGCTGATCACGAGGTCAGGAAATCGAGACCATCCTGGCTAACACAGTGAAACCCCGTCTCTACTGAAAATACAAAAAATTAGCTGGGCATGGTGGTGGGCGCCTGTAGTCCCCACTACTCGGGAGGCTGAGGCAGGAGAATGGCATGAACCTGGGAGGCGGAGCTTGCAGTGAGCCGAGATTGTGCCACTGTACTGCAGCCTGGGCAACAGAGTGAGACTTCGTCTCAAAAAAATAAATAAAAAATAAAAAGAAAAGAAATGGAATGAAACTGTCATATTGTATATTCTTTTTTAGAAAATGAAAGTATACTTTTTCTCACCCAGTTCCAACATATGACTGCCCTTACAAAGTATGTTTGATTGTTTTGTTTTCTTAACTTGAAAATGAAAGAAGGGAAAATGTACAGTAGTGAGCTCTCAGACTGCTTCTCATAGGGGAGACAAAGACAGTAGAAGGGAAGCTGTGACTGCAGCATGTCTGAATATGTTTGAGGACCGATCATGTATCTGCCTTCTTGGGTGAGGAGCACAGTAGTACATATGTGTGTGGGGGCACTAAAGCCTTAGCCAGACTGTTTACTAAGCATGCGCCTAGGAGAAGAATCTCCCATCATCAATTCCTCCAGCAATATGTCCTGCCTGGCCTGTGCTGGGTGGAGGAGGGGAGGAGAGCTAATCTCTGAGTGGTACAATGGAAACATGGTCTACAAATATAGGAACAGGGATGACCACACACAAGAAGGACATGTGCAAGGGAAGTATGCAGAAATATGCGGGCTTTTGTAAGACTATAAATCAGACTGGAATGGCACCATGCTTTGGTGGTTAACCTGGAGTGTCATTTGGGGATCCAGAAGAGAAGTGTGTTGAATATAGTCTCTGCTTATTTGATGAAAGACTGGTCTTGAGAATGTTATAGCTAGTCTATTTTAAACTAACACTCCAAATTTGGACCTACTCACAATGCTTCCCAACGTATAGGTTCCTTGATACTCCAACACCACTAAAATTGTTCAGCTCTCCCAGCAAGCTGGGTGAGGGGAACATGGATGTTAGCAGAATAGATGAGCTTTATCATCCATGTCTCAGTCATGTTTCTTGGTCTCCATTTTTCTCTATGCACATGTCCAAGAGCATGTTGGTTCCCAGGGGAAAGGACAGTTGCAATAAAATATATCCATCAAAATAGCAATTGCTTTGATTGCCAGAATAAAATGGCTTTGCCTCAAGGGAGTAAGCACTCACATGCATTAGGACAACCAGGCTTACGTTATAAAGAGATCCAGGAAAACATGAATGCTCACACAAAACAAAGATTTTGCCCTTGAAATGTATAAGGCTTCCTGACCTGAGGGTTTTCTACAAATTGTTTTCTAACAATAACCAAAGTCCAGTGGACTAGGAGTCATTAATATATTTTCTATATTCAATATGTCCATCTCCTTTGTTAGGAATAAGAATCCTGCCTCACTGTAAGGATTTAGTTGAGACTAGGCATCTGACTTTCAAAATTCTACCTGCATAGAAGGCTTTATTATTAGAAGAAGCTATACAATGTTTACATACCTCTTAATAGACTGATTTTAATTATGCCAGTCAATGGACATCCATTTAGCCCTTGCTACTGCATTATTAGTCATTGGAACTGCAAACACGATTAAGATTGGTCTCTGACTTTAAGAGGATGACTGTTATGTAAGAAGTCACAAGAATTAAGACTATTCCCATTTAGAAAAGGGACACACACAATCTGAGGTCACTGAGGATACTTTTAGGAAAGTAGTAAGATCTGATGGACAAAGAAAAGGAAAGTAAACCAGATGTCCAGACAGAGTGCCATATGGAAGAGAAAAGGGGTGTCAACTGGAAGCATCAGGAACTCCTATGAGACGGGAGAGTTCCCTGGACCCCTTCACTGGACTTGCAATGGGTGCAGCTCACTCAAACCTTTTGTGAAAGGGGAGCACACAGGCAAGTGGGTGCCGCAGCTGGGGTGAACGCTTTTGGGCTCTGGTCCCACAGCAGCTTCTAGGGGTATGCTCTTTTAGCAGTTGCTATCTGGGGATGGCTAAGTGTTAGCCAGCTCAGTGGAGACAGGGTGACAGCCTTTTACCCCCTGCCCTCTTGGTACTCAGGTCCTTATCTGGCGTCCGAGAAGGATCAGGTCACAACGGTTTTATTGAGTGATGGAAGTGGCTCTCAGTGGGATGGGGAGCCGGAAAGGGATGAAATGGAAGGATAATTCTCTTCAGTCATCCTGAGCCAAACTGCTTTCCAACTGTCCGGTTGCCTCTTCAACATTCAGATGCTTCTTCTCCTCTTGACGTTCAGCCGCTTGTTCTCTTCTCTCCTCTGCCACGCTGCTCTGCTCCTCTGCCAGTGGAGCTTGGGGTATTTATGGGTACAGGATTGGGGGGCCTGGCAGGCCAGGGTGGTTTTGGAAAAAAGCAGCATTTGGGTGGGAAAACAAGGCTGTGTAGTTCTCATTTAGGGCTGTGGGCTCAGGTTTGTGGGTGGAACCCTTGCCAGGGACTCCACCCTCTTCTACCCAGTATTTCCCTGCCTCCTGCCCGTATCACCTATACCTACAATGTTGAGTTGGAAAAGTGACCCCAGGAGGGAAGGGACAGGAGAGAAATACAGCTCAAGGGGGGCCTTCTTCACTATGCCCAGGAGTTCAGATTGATACCCAAAACAATCCTGTGATATTTTTAAATGTTCCTCTCTAGCGCTTGTCATTTTCCTTGCATCATCTCAGGTAACTCCTTCCACTATTTCCATATGTTCTGCTACTGTTTTTATTGGTAACCTCAAGGGAAACAGGAAGAGGTCTATGAGTATCTCTTAAGCATCTACATTTTTCTGCAGCTTTGTGGCCAAGGATGCAACACCATAAGACAGGCTTTGAAGCAGAGAGAAACCATGCTGTGGTCTACCAGCCATGTCACCTGAGCCAGAAAAGCAAACCATTCACGGTATTATGAATATCACACAATAGAATAGCAACAAATTACCACTGTAATTTTTTTTGTTTGTTTGTTTGTTTGTTTGTTTTTTGAGACGTAGTCTCACTTTGTTGCCAGGCTGGAGTGCAGTGGTACAATCTCAGCTCACTGCAACCTCAGCCTCCTGGGTTCAAGCGATTCTCCTGCTTCAGTCTCTTGAGTAGCTGGGACTACAGGCACACGCCACCACACCCAGCTAATTTTTTTTTTTTTTTTGAGAAAAAAATGCACGCCACCATGCCCAGCTAAATTTTTGTATTTTTAGTAAAGGTAGGGTTTCACCATGTTGGCCAGGATGGTCTCGATCTCTCGACCTCATGATCCACTTGCCTCAGCCTCCCAAAGTGCTGGGATTACAGGCGTGAGCCACCATGCTTGGCCTACCATTGTAATTTTTTAATCACCATACTTAATATATTTTGAAGGTACATATTGTTTAAAGAAGGTCATGACGGGGCAGGGAATAGGGGAAGACAAAAAGGAGGTCAGGAAATTTCTGCGTTTATCAAAAGGAGACAGGAAATATGACTCACTCACAAAGTATCCAAATATCTAGTAAATATCTCCACCTGGGTGTCCTCCACCTGGGCACCTCCAACTCAGTATGTCCAATACAAAACTAATTAATTCCTCATCACCTAAAAGGGCTCCTCCTTCCATAGTGCCAACCCAAGCCAAACTGACTGCAAGCGGGACCTCCTCAACCCTTCAACTCCCTGTCCCTTTCTAGCCTTCAAAAGGCAGGGTAGAGAAGATTGTTGACTTTGGAATGAACCCTACCTGGGTTCTAATTTTAGCTAGACTGCTCACAAGCTTGGTGACTTTCTAGAAGGATATGGACTAAATAGTGTCCAGAGAAGAGTAATGATAATGTCAAAAAGTCTGGAAAAGATGGGCAGTAATGTGCAAGTTTTCATTCCTGAAAAACAGCTTGTGGTCTTTGAAGGGTGTCTTGTGCCAGGGAATTGTGTACATTCATAACCAAATCTTCCTGTGCTTATGGTTTGTGGGTGGCATATCAGGCAATTTACTGTAAATGGACAAGTTCATAATTGAAACCACATCCATGCTTCAGTATATTATCTAGACTATATAAATCAAACTGTTCAAGGATGCATGGAATAAACAGACCATGTTGGACCAGGAAGTTCTCATTAGCTAGAGAACTTTATTCTCCGTTTTGTCTATTTTATTGTTCACTGTGTATCCTCAGCACTTGGAATGAAGTCTGACATATAGTAGGCATTCTACAAAGATTTAGTGAATAAGTGAATGAATACATTTGTCACATCTACTAATAGTACTTCTCTGAAGATTCAGGTTTAAAAAAGAAAGCCAAGGTTTTTATTATATGTTTTTATGTAAACCAGGTTTATTCCCATAGGATAATTTTAGGATTAATCTTATATCTGATGATAAGCCTAATAAATGAAAGATCTTTGCATTCTTGGCCTGACATTTGGGATTGGGAATGTTAATCCATGCTACCTACCCTAGAAGATCCTGAAGGGAAATGGGAAAGTGAGCTGATGGGAAAGTAGCTGACTACACCGTACTACGCATTGGTTCTCCCCATTTCCCTACCTAGCTAACTGGATTTAGGATTGGACCAATTTGGCCGGGCAAGGTGGCTCACACCTGTAATCCCAGCACTTTGAAAGGCCAAGGCAGGAGAATTGTTTGAGCCCAGGAATTCAAGACCAGCTTGGGCAACATAGGGAGACCCCATCTCTACAAAAAATAAAAAATTAGCCAGGCGTGATGGTGCACGGCTATGGTCCCAGCTACTCAGGAGACTGAGGCGGGAGGAACACTTGAGCCTGGAAGGTCCAGGTTGCAGTGAGCCATGATTGTGCCACTGCACTCCAGCCTGGGCAACATAGCAAGACCAAATCTTAAAAAAAAAAAAAAAAAAAAAAAAAAAAAGGATCAAGCCAGTTAAAACAAGCAAAAACCATCAGTGGTCTATTTTGCATCCCCCAGTTAAAGACTTGGGGGAACATGAAATCCTTGAATACTCAGAGTTAAGTTTGCTTTCATTTGTAGCTTTCTTAATGTCTGTGCTTTTTACTCAGATAGTTAATTTGGAATGTAAAGTATAATTTTCCTCATCCTAAACAAAAATATCAAGTCTAGCCAGGTGCAGCGGCTCATGCCTGTAATCACAGCATTTTGGGAGGCCAAGGTGAGTGGATAACTTGAGGTCAGGAGTTTGAGACCAGGTTGACCAACATGGTAAAACCCCGCCTCTACTAAAAATACAAAAATTAGCCAGGCCTGGTGGCAGGTGCCTGTAATTCCACCTACTTGGGAGGCCGAGGCAGAATCACCTGAGCCTAAAAGGCAGCGGTTGCAGTGAGCCGAGATCACACCACTGCCTGGATGACAGAGTGAGACCCTTTCCCCAGCTCTCACCTCCATAAAAAAAAAGAGAATATAAAGTCTAAAGAGAAAGGATTAAATCACATGTGTTGACAGAATCTGGAATCTCCCTTTTTGGTTGCAGCTTCCCCCCACCATAAAAAAAAAGAGAATATAAAGTCTAAAAGGGAAAGGATTAAATCACATGTGTTGACAGAATCTGGAATCTCCCTTTTTGGTTGCCGTATTTCCAAGGGGAGAGGAGGAAAAAGGGCTCTACCTGCTTTTTATCATTATCCTGGATAATCTTGGAAGTCCATAGCCCAGGAATATATTAGTGTTAGAAAATGGAGTATGTAGCAACATTCTCCCTGAATCATAACATAAACCTATTTGCCTATTTGAAATGTGTACACATTTCATTGTACCAAATAAGTACTTCTAAATTCTTTTTACATTTAATTGGTGCCATCCAGTAGCCAGAGCTTGCTTTAGACTAAGGTGACCTGCTTCTATTACCTTAACTTCTCCAACAGAAGACCAACAAATGTGAATTGTTTCTGAAGCTGGATTAGGTCCTATGGATGACAGAAGATAGATTCTGCCTTTTCCGGGCTTAAAATTTGTTTTATCTTAGAGAAATACCTAAATATAACACAATTGATTCTTATTATTTATAATAGGGAAAGAAATAGATTCACTAGGCAGTTATATTCTTCTCAACTGTTTTGAATTATTACCCCCTTACAAACTCCTGAAGTGTGCCAGTGGTCTTACTACAGCCATGAAAAATACAAGTTTAAAGGAATGATTCCTTTTTAAACTTTTTAATACTGTAGCTGTAAAAAGCTCATCTACAAATATACTGAATGCCACCAGTTGTGCATGGGGTTAAAAGTGGATGGGAAGCAGATTTCAACCAAACGTAAGAACCATATTCAAATGCATAAACTCGTCTGTCTGTGGAACTAGAGCCAGCTCAGGGAGTTCTAGGATTCTCTAATATTGCTCCAAGTGGTAAGTCATGTTTATCTAGGCCTTGTGCAAACAGAAACAGCAGGTACAGGGATGGAGGCTGTTGTGATTCTTTTGTGAGACAATGGCAAGACAGGGTCCATCAGATATGGAGATTTCATTTGGAAAAACAGTAAGTGTTAACGAATTGTATGGAGAAATAGGTTTCAAATTATTTGGGATCAATATACTTGACTCTAACACTTGACTCTTTCTTTCTGTACAGCCAGTGCGGATTTTCCATATAATCCAGGACAAGGCCAAGCTATAAGAAATGGAGTCAACAGAAACTCGGCTATCATTGGAGGTAGGTGATGTGTAGAGCAGGCTCATGTGGGGCTACTCACCTATGGAAAGCAATAATTGTCAATAACATAGTAGTCTAGGAAAAAGTTTTCTAGATTTTTACATGATTCATTTTGTTGTTTAAATAGTACACAAGATTATGAATTCTGATATGCAGAAATATAGTAAATGTGGCCAGACACGGTGGCTCACGCCTATGTAATCGCAGCACTTTGGGAGGCAAAGGTGGGCAGATTACCTGAGGTCAGGAGTTCTAGACGAGCCTAGACAACATGGCGAAACTCCATCTCTACTAAAAATACAAAAATTAGCCAGGCATGGTGGCTCACACCTGTAATCCCAGCTGCTTGGAAGACTGAGGCAGGAGAATCTCTTGAACCTGGGAGGCAGGGGTTGCAGTGAGCCAAGATTGCACCACTGCGCTCCAGCCTGGGCAACAGAGCAAGACTCTGTTTTAAAAAAAAGAGAGAAAGATATAGTAAATGTAACATGGCTACTTTTTTCTTTTTTTTAGATGGAGTCGTGCTCTATCACCTAGGGTAGAGTGCAGTGGCGTGATCTCAGCTCACTGGAACCTCTGCCTCCGGGTTCAAACAATTCTCCTGCCTTAGCCTCCCTAGTAGCTGGGATTATAGGTGCCTGCCACCACGCCTGGCTAATTTTTGTGTTTTTAGTGGACACGGGGTTTCACCATCTTGGCCAGGCTGATCTCGAACTCCTGACCTCGTTATCCACCTGCCTCAGCCGCCTAAAGTGCTGGGATTACTGGCATGAGCCATTGCGCCTGGCCTAACCTGGCTACTTTTTAATGCCGGCTTGTAAAAAACAAATGGTAGTGGTAAGCTGGACAGACTCAAAATATGTAAGGAGGTAGTAGTGATCATAGCCAGGACATTTCTTTATCCCCTCTGATCTTTTTCAGTCTCATCCTTTTGCATCCCAAATGGTCCAGGATAGCATACTATAAAAAATGAAAAGGAAGGCTGGGCACAGTGGCTCACACCTGTAATCCCAGCACTTTGGGAGACCGAGGTGGGTGGATCACGAGGTCAGGGGATCGAGACCATCCTGGCTAACATGGTGAAACCCCGTCTCTAAATACAAAAAAAAAAATTAGCCAGGCGTGGTGGTGGGCGCCTGTAGTTCCAGCTACTTGGGAGGCTGAGGCAGGAGAATGGTGTGAATCCAGGAGGCGGAGCTTGCGGTGAGCCAAGATCACGCCACTGCACTCCAGCCTGGGCGACAGAGCAAGACTCTGTCTAAATAAATAAATACATAGAAAAGAAAAGAAAAGGGAAATGCCAGTCTGGTTTCAGTTATCATAATGCAAATTATCAGAAAATTACTGGAGATCATTATTTTAAGTGAAATAAGCTAGGCACAAGAAGACAAATATTGCATGTTCTCACTGATACACAGGAGTTAAAAGATTTGAACACATGGAGGTAGAAAGAAAAACAGATAAGAGAGACTGAGAAAGTTGAGGAGGAGGAGGAAGGAGAATGAAGAGAAGTGGGTTACAGGGTGCAAACATACAGTAAGATAAAAGGAACAAATTCAGGGTTTGCTAGCAGGGTAGGATGACTATATCTAACAAAAATGTATTATACTTGGTTGATGAGCCCCTAAATACTATGACTTGATCACTATTGCATGTATACATGTAACAAATGTTCTCATGTAGCCCATAAATTTGCACAATTAAAATTTAAAAATAAAAATGTATCAGAAAATTAACAAGCTGTAGCATCTAAACTATTCCAGTGTTTTCTTCTCACCAGGGGCAGCTACATAATAATTTGACTCTCCTAAAATAGCTGTTGAGCCTCATGCGTAGATCAATATTGACATCCCTATTGCCATCAATATCCCAATCCTCACTGTTTTTTGCTTTTTTTTTAAATCAACTTAATTGAAGTATAATACATACCTATAAGTGTAACAGGTCCCTAACTTTTTTTTTTTTTTTTTTTTTTTTTTGAGACAGTCTCACTTTCCGTTGCCCAGTCTGGAGTACAGTGGCATGATCTCAGGTTTAGTAGAGATGGGATTTCACCATGTTGGCCAGGCTGGTCTCGAACTCCTGACCTCAAGTGATCCACTCGCCTCAGCCTCCCAAAGTGCTGGGATTATAGGCGTGAGCCACTGCGCCTGGCCCCAATCTTTTTATAATTCGTGGTTGATTTGTCCTGTCTAAAAAGTCTGCCTACCCAAAAGTTTTGAAGATTTTCAGCTTTCTTCTAGAAGTTGTATCGCTTCATCATTTACCGTTAGATCTTTAATCACCTCGATTTGATGTTTATAAATGGTGTGATGTTTATAAATGGTGTGAGAGAAGAGTCAAAGCCAGTGTTTTCCAAATGAATATCTTGTTATTCCAAGACCATATGTTGAAAACAAAAAAAAACTATACTTTTCCTCAACTGAATTTTCTTGGCACTTTTTTTAAAGCAACTGACCATATGTGTGTGTGTGTCTATTTTCTAGGCTTTTTGTTTTGTTGGTCTATATATCTTTCCTTACCCAATACCATGCTTGCTTTATTGTTGTATCTTTTTTTGTTGAGATGGGAGTCTCGCTCTGTCGCCAGGCTGGAGTACAGTGGCACGATCTTGGCTCACTACAACCTCTAACTCCCTGATTCAAGCGATTCTCCTACCTCAGCCTCCCGAGTAGCTGGACTTACAGGCATGCACCACCATGTCCAGCTAATTTGTATTTTTAGTAGAGATGGGGTTTCACCACGTTGGCCAGGATGGTCTCGATCTCCTGACCTTGTGATTCGCCCACCTCGGCCTCCCAAAGTGATGGGATTACAGGTGTGAGCCACTGCGCCTGACCTGTTGTACCTTAATACAAAGTGTTGAAATAAACAATATAAGTTCTCTAATCTTTTTTTGTTTTTCAAAATTATTTTGGCTATTCTATGTCTTTTGCATTTCTATATAAAATTTAGAATCAGTTTACAAATTTCTACCAAAAAAATTGGCTATAATTTAGATTGGGATTGTATTAGACCTATAAATGAACATCTTAACGATACTTAGTATTTCTATCCTTACATGGTGTATCTATACATTTATTTGTCTCTTCAGTTTCTCTCAGCAACGTATTGTGGTTTTCAACGCAAAGTCTTGAACAACTTTTAAATTTGTGCAATTACTATTTTATTAATTTCATTTTCTAAGTGTTTCTTTCTGGCATATAAAAGTATAATTGATCTTTTATATCAGCCTCATATTCTGTAACCTTGCTAAATTTGCTGTTAGTTCTAATAACTTTTTTTGTATATTCCTTAGAATTGTCTACCTAAACACAAGCATGTTATCTGAGAATAATGAGATTTTTTTACTTGTTCCTTTCCAGTCTATATCCTTTTATTGTTTCATTGCACTGGGTAGGATTTTCAGTACAAAAGTGAATAAATGTTGAGATTTGACAATTTTGCATTGTTCCCTATGTTAGGGGAATGTGTTTGATCTTTCACTATTAAATAGGATATTGGCTGTAGGTTTCCAACAGATGTCCTTTATCAGATCGAGAAAGTTTCTTCTACTCATAGTTTACTGAAAGCTGTTTGATGAATGGGTATTGTAAGTTTTCCAAATGCTTTTTCCACATCTATTTAGATGATCATACTGTTTTACTCCTTATTTGCTTAATGTGGTAAATATTTTTTAATGTTAAACCAAACTTGCATTCCTAGGATTAACATTATCCTAATATATGATCTTTTTTACATATTGCTGGGTTTCATTTACTAAAATTCTATTTAAAAGAATATTGTGGCCGGGCGTGGTGGCTTACGCCTATAATCCCAGCACTTTGGGAGGCCAAGGTGGGTGGATTACCTGAGGTCAGGAGTTCAGGACCAGCCTGGCCAACACAGTGAAACTCCATCTCTACTAAAAATACAAAAATTAGCTGGGCGTAGTGGCGGGCGCCTGTAATCCCAGCTACTTGGGAGGCTGAGACAGGAGAATTGCTTGAACCTGGGAGGCTGAGGTTGCAGTAAGCCCAGATCATGCCATTGCACTCCAGCCTGGGCAACAAGAACGAAACTCTGTCTTCAAAAAAAAAAAAAAAGAATATTGCTCCACAGTTTTCTTGTAATGTTTTTCTGGTTTTAGTATCAGGATAATGCTGGTCTCATAAAATGAACTGAGTAGTGTTTTCTCCTCCTGTATTTTAAGAAAGATGTTTAGGATTGGTCTAATATCATTAGGTAATGTTTAATAGTATTGTTCGGGTCTTTTAAATTTTTGCTGATTTTCTGTTCAATTGTTCTATCAGTTACCGACAGAACAGTGTTAAAATCTCCAACTATAATTGCAAATTGGTCTAATTCTCCTACCAGTTCCGCCAGTTTTTGCTTCATTTATTTTGTACTTAGGTTAGGTTTATACACATTTGGAATCATTATGTCTTCTTGATGAATTCACCCTTTTGCCATTATGAAATGTTCTTCATTTCTACTAACAACCTTGTCCTTTGTCTCATATTAATGTAGCTATTCCAGCTTGCTTATGATTATTGTTTTCATATCTTTTCCTACCCTTTTACTTTTGACCTGTATTTAAAGTTCATGTCTTGTAGACATCATATAGTAGGCATCTTTTTTATCCACTCTGTCTCTACTTCTTAATTGGAGTATTTAGATCAGTTATATTTACTTCTATTTTATCTAGTCTGTATTATTTCACCCAGTATTTTTTTCTTTTTCCTTTTCAGACAGAGTCCCGCTCTGTCACACACGCTGGAGCGCAGTGGCACGATCTTGGCTCACTGCAGCCTCCGCCTCCCAGATTCAAGCGATTCTCGAGCCTCAGCCTCCTGAGTAGCTGGGATTACAGGAGCTGCCACCACACCTGGCTGATTTTTATACTTTTAGTATAAGAGACCGGGTTTCACCATGTTGGCCAGGCTGGTCTTGAACTCCTGACCTCAAGTAATCCACCCGCCTCAGCCTCCCAAAGTGCTGGGATTACAGGCGTGAGCCACCACACCTGGCCTGATCCAGTATTTTTTTCATTTCAGACACTGTATGTTTCACCTCTACAAGTTCCACTATTTCATTTTTTCCTCTCATTTTGATCATATTTTCCTTTAAACCCCTGTGCACATTTCTAATAGTTATTGTACTATCCTTGTCTGCTCATTCCATGCTCTTGTCATTTCTGAATCTCCTTCTAATTGACTGATGTTTCTTCTGGTCAAGTGACATTTTCCTACATTTTTTTTCTCTGAATTATTTTTCTTTGCAGCTTGAAGTTATTTAGATGTACTTTAAAGCTTTTTCAGGACAGATCTAGGGTAGTCTTTATTCTAGGCCTATTTTAGCAAACATCTTCAGCATGACCATTCTATAACTGTATTAAATGCTCTGATTATTCAATGAGGTCTCTTCAGTGTGGTTGGTTGGAACATAAACGTCTCCCAGCCCTCTGAGCGCTCTGGTTTTTGCCTGGCCTATGACTTTCATTCTGTACATGCACACGTTAGTGTCATTCTGACACAAATTCAGAGACACCTCCGTGCAGATTATTAGGGTTCTTTCTCTACACAGCTCTCGCACGCGCTCTATCTCCCCTCTCCATTCAGGGAAACCACTGTGCTTTCTTGTGCTGCCCCTCCCTACATTGCTGTCCAAAAATTGCTGGCAGCCAGAAAACGAGGAAAACTGTAGGACTCCTCCTTTTTGTTTCTCTGTTCTCAGACATCATGGTTCCATTCTGCCCGTTTTCTAATGTCTGAAGACTGTCATTTCATTGATTGTGTCCAGTATTTCAGTTACTTTTGGCTGGAAGGGAAGTTACTCCTGATTTTCCTGTTACTCCTTCATGGACAAAAACAGAAATCTTACTTCATTTTTGTTATCTTTGTTGTTTTGGAGTTTGTGTTTTATATGGGAGAGGGCTGTGTCTGAGGGAGCTGTAGTGAAGTGGGGACAGTGTTGGAGGGGCACCCAAGCCCTGTCTAACCTCTCGTGCTTCTCCTTTCTCCGCCAGGCGTCATTGCTGTGGTGATTTTCACTATCCTCTGCACCCTGGTCTTCCTGATCCGGTACATGTTCCGCCACAAGGGCACCTACCATACCAATGAAGCAAAGGGGGCGGAGTCGGCAGAGAGCGCAGACGCCGCCATCATGAACAACGACCCCAATTTCACAGAGACCATTGATGAAAGCAAAAAGGAATGGCTCATTTGAGGGGTGGTTACTTGGCTATGGGATAGGGAGGAGGGAATTACTAGGAAGGAGAGAAAGGGACAAAAGCACCCTGCTTCATACTCTTGAGCACATCCTTAAAATATCAGCACAAGTTGGGGGAGGCAAGCAATGGAATATTCTTGAGACTGATGACAAAAAAAAAAAAAAAAAATTTAATATTTCTTTATAGCTGAGTTTTCCCTTCTGTATCAAAACAAAATAATACAAAAAAATGCTTTTAGAGTTTAAGCAATGGTTGAAGTTTGTAGGTAATATCTGTCTTATTTTGTGTGTGTTTAGAGGTGTTCTAAAGACCCGTGGTAACAGGGCAAGTTTTCTACATTTTTAAGAGCCCTTAGAACATGGGTATTTTTTCTTGAGAAAAGCTGATGCACCTACATATGGCCCCCAACATTCTCTTCCTTTTGCTTCTAGTCAACCTTAATGGGCTGTTGTAGTAACTAGTTCGTGTTCATATACTATTTCCTTTGATGTCCTATAAGTTGGAAAAGAAAGGGGCAAAGAGAACCTATTATTTGCCAGTTTTCAAGCAGAGTTCAATCTATGCCAGCTCTCTGGCATCTGGGGTTCCTGACTGGTAACAGCAGTTGAAGCAAGAGAGTGCATGGCACCTGGTGTGTAACGACACAATCAGCACAACTGGAGAGAGGCATTAAAGAACCAGAGAAGGCAGTTTATATTGGGGTTGTTGGTTTTTCATTGAATTCTACAAGCTAATATTGTTCTAATATGTAGTCTTAGACCAATTCAATATCTGTAACTATCAGCTGCAATACCATGGTGACCAGCTGTTACAAAAGATTTTTTCCTGTTTTATCTGAAACATACTGGATTTATATATGTATAAGCGCCTCAATGGGGTATTAGAGCCAGATGTTATGATTTGTTTGCTCTTTTTCTTTTAAAGTTGTAGCGAACGTATGGATAATTTCTAGTGAATGCATAAATTAGGTTGCGCTTCTTATTTTGCTTTAAGTCTCTGGTAGTTTTTCCACCCCTGTGATAAAATCCTAATAGACCGTGTCCTATAAATGGATGCAACACAATAAAGTTATTACGGCTGTTACTCTGGATGATATGGAAAACACTGCCATATTTTAAATCAACTACTCCACGTGTTTTTCCATGCAATCACACTGCTGTGATTCAGGGATCTTCTGAGATGGACACATTTGAACCTCAAGTTCCTCACAAACCTGGTACCTGTTGCTTCTCAGACGATGGACAAGTGTAGTTAGTCACACCTCTTAGTTTAATCTGAAACCTTGACCCAGTTGTGTAACAAATAACTCATTGATTATATTTAAAAATAATACACTTCATGTAAACAAATGGGGACAATGCATCCAAAAATAATCTTATTTTTTAAACAGATTATACAAAAATTATTTCTAGAAAGACTACCATTTGTGATCATTATATTTCAAGCCTCTTATACTTAATAAGCACTTTTTTAAAAATCTTGAGATCCCACCATTCTGAGGAATTAAATATGATCACTTTTTCCTTCTTTGCCTGGGAGAGGTTAAGAGGAGGTTTCAGAGGTATAGATGCTATTGTTCTGATGGCCCGGCTCAATAAAATGGAAATTCTAGTTGGTTAGAATAATGCATTTTTTTTTCAAGATTCTCAGTATGCCTAACTTATTGGGGCATGTCAGTTTCTTGGGTAATGGAAAACATTACCTAGAGTTGCTAGTGGCACATTACACCAGTACACAGCACATTCCAAAAGACACATTGGACCAGTTAATTCCCATGCAAGTCAAGGTAACAGAACAAAAGGGAATCCTGATGCCCTTTTACCATTGCTGGTTGAGCTCAGGCACTGTCATGGACACCCTTAATTTTAAAAGGTTTTAATCATTCTTCTATAAAATACATTTAAAGTGGAAAAACATTTAATATCACTAAATATCAGAACAATGTAACATTTACAAATGAAATATTGAAAGCAAAGGCTGTTTTATTTAGCCAAGATGACTACCATTAGGAGTTACTGTATGTATTGTTGAACGCAAATTTTAAACATAACATTTTAAAAGTGTTTCTGATTTTTAAACCTGGTTTACAGGTATTACTCCTGTACTTACCAAATAACGCCCGATGGAAATTTATTATTTCTTGCAATTCCCACGATAGCTCTGTTCATTATGCATTGTCAACACTTTTCCTTTTTTCCCCAAAATGAGTAGGGGATTAAAGTCACCCAAAACAGCTTCTGCTACTAAAATGTTCTCATCCTTTCTCCTCCCGCAAAAGGTGAAAAATGAGATCCAATCCTCTCACCAAAATTTCAAACCTAGGACACTGGAATGACTGCAGGGATCAGTGGTTCTCCCATATCACCATCAATTAAGACATATAGGATACTCTCTCTCTCTCTTCAAGAGGGTTACAATATGGCCATCAGACAGGAAACCAAAAGGTGGATAAAGTATTAAGTAATTAAGTGCCAAATAAATGCTGGAAATCTTGACCTCTTCTTGGGATTATGAGTTTAATAAAAATCCCTACATCTGCTTATGAAGGCCATATCCAGTACATTTTAAGTGGTAAATAATATATTTATGTGAAGAAAAGGAATTAACTCTTTCTTCCAACTCTCTCCCTGGACAGCCTAACACAGTGCAGCCTCGATAACCATGACATTCCCACCCAAGCTCTCAGTGCCTAATCCTGCTTTGTCATTCACTTCTCACACAATCTTGACATCTTATATTCCAATACATTATCAAGCAAGCACAAGTATATTGGTAGTAGCCTCTTTAAATAATATGTATAGACAACAACAACAAAATAGGCTGTTCTAAAGTTTCAGGGAAAGTTAATGGCGGATTTAAGGTTGTGCAGGAAACATCTGTGTATGAAGCAAATATCAATGTTTTGGAAAGATAGGAGATGACTTTGAATGAATGCAAGGTTAGTGCGACTCTAAGCTCTCAAAATAGCAGACTCCCTAGAGTTCAAGAAAGCTGGTCCAGGAGGTTGAAAAAGTTGTTTTATTGTTAAATTATTTCCTGGCCCTTCTTAATATTTAAAAATATATTTCCCCTTGTGGCTTTCAACCAACTGCTCAAAGAGACTTGTTATGTGGAAGTTTTCATTAAAGAGCTGAAAACAAGAATTTAGACAGCCTTTACTAGAAAATGTCCTACTGCCCTGCATTTGACAAACAAGCATCCTTTACTAACAAGAACAGGAATTCAGAGGCACAAGAAAAAGCAATGGCATGAGCCAAAGAGTCTATCTTAATATTACTTTTGAACATCTGCTGAGCAGCCACCATATATGCAGGCTGAGAGCTGGGCACAGACAGAAGCCACTGGAAGCACTTCAGGAACAAGCACACAGCTATGGGACTTGAACATGCAAGTGTTCAGGTCGCGTCAAGAAGCTTTTCTTTCCTTCTATGATGCAATCTGTTCTTTTCGATCCTACTTTTTTCTCTCTTCCTCTCCTTGCCACACTATATCCTGCTCTTACGCAGCAAACTTTTTAATGGCCCCTTTATGTTTCATGCCTCCAAACAACACTGAATTTGAAACCCCCCCTTTTGGCCGGGCGCGGTGGCTCATGCCTGTAATCCCAGCTCTCAGGGAGGCAGAGGCGGGAGGATAGCTTGAGCCCAGGAGTTCGAGACCTGCCTGGGTAATATAGCGAGACCCCGTTCTCCACAAAAAGGAAAAAAAAAAAAAAAAGAAACCCCCCCTTTTCTTTTCACCACTCTGTTGAGCAATTTTCCCAAAAAAAGGCAGCAATTATTAAACTTAATTCAAGTGAGCCAGTCAAAGATAGGTCCTAAATTGCTAGTCCCAATAGAACCACCTGATCCTAAACCAGTGAGAAACAAACAGTAACAATATCCGCCGCTGACTTCAGCTAAGAATCAATGGCCCCTGCCCACCTCCCCCTCAACTTTTCTTTCTTTTGAGACGGAGTCACACTCCGTCGCCCAGGCTGGAGTGCACTGGCGCCATCTTGGGCTCACAGCAACCACCTCCTCCTCCCGCATTCAGGCGATTCTCCTGCCTCAGCCTCCCAAGAGCTGGGATTACAGGCACTCGCCATCACACCCGGCTAATATTTTTGTATTTTTAGTAGAGGCCGGGCTTCACCATGTTGGCCGGGGTGGTCTCAAACTCCTGACCTCAAGTGATCCGCCCACCTCGGCCTTGCAAAGTGCTGGGATTACAGGTGTGAGCCACCGTGCTGAGCCAGCCCCATTTTTTAAATGATGATTTGATAAGAGTGGACCCTGAGAATTAGCTGACAGCATCCCCTTTCTCTCTCCCTGCCTTGGTGTGACCCTCCCTGTGTGACCTTGGTTAAGTCCTCGAACTTTTGTCCCGTATTTAAGATGGAGCTGTTTTACCTACTTCATAAGACAGTTGCAAGGTGCCATTGATTCTTGACTGCAAAATACCCTGAAACCCTTATATGAAGGCTTAAGTCAACGGAGCCTAGTGGAAGATTTGTGGCTTGTGGTTGAAAGTCACATCAAAAGACAAATGTGGCCACGTTCAGGAATTGGAGACTTACTGGCATGGCTCTACAACTGCTCAATTATTAATCATGCAGACTAACCTGTCAACACTGGGAGATGCAACATAGCAAAAGGACAGAGAAATTAGAATATTTTGTGCAGAAAGCCCTAAATTCTCACCTGAATGTAACTTATAGCTCCCTTACCTACTCTTACACATGCCTTCCCAATATGCTAGACTGGCTTATACATAGGCCAACACAAAATACAAACGTGACATGTTCATGTAGCCTAGTGGCTCGGTGCCTATTCTCCATGTATCTGCATGGTAATGTTGGAAACTTTAAGTACATTTCTTTCACAGCAGTTTTCTTCATAAGTGGTATATAAATCTCATATTCAATGAAATGGGGAAATCACGTTGAGAAGTTGGTTTGTTATCTCTCATTGAGCAAAGACTGGCAGGAGATAATAAAAATAAATATGGGCACACACGTATTAATATACAGCACGCATTTACAAGTTTATTTTCCAGATAAAATTGTGGTATAAGAACAGTTCTACCAAAACAGTCTGCACCATTTCCAAGTCTCAGTTAATTTACAGCAACTGCTGCTTTTGGAGATGGCTGTGAAAATATGGAAGTTCCTCTCAAGTAGGCAAAGAAACAGTTCTAGATTTACTGATTCTAAGTTTTATTTTGTCAAGTTTTTAAAATTTTCTCAGTGAGCATGGTGACTGCAGAGGTTAGCGTTGTGAAAAGCTGGGCTAAATATTCTTTCTGTAAAGTCCAATAGGATTCCATCCCTATGAAATAACACAAAATTTCACTCTCTAAAAGCAACAGCATGTAAACTAGAATGAAAAAAGGAAATTATGTACGTATGCCTAATATTCTTTGTGAATGTCTTTCATTTAACTAAAATTATATTAGAAACCAGATTGATAAATAAAAATTTCAACATAGTTTTAATTATCCTAAAAGTGATTCTTCTGTTTTGAACCATTTGTTTCTCTTAACAGCAATTTCAACCTTCAGCAAAAGTAAGTTCCAAGCACTGAAATATAAGCCTACTGAGACTATCATCTTTCCACAAGCTGTGGAGATATAGTCACTCCTGAAAGACAGCTCTGATTTGGATATGTCCATGGTTAACCGTCTGCCACAAATACCTCCCTGTAAAAAGAGGAGTTTTTCTTGAGTAGCTTAGTGGACACTGACTTAGGTTAATTTACACACATCTTGATAAAATGTGGTTTGAGTTCAGTTATCTCCAGAATACATTCTGATGCTTATTTGGAATGAGGGAGTAACACTGGATAGTGGGCACATGGATCCAAGCCAGGGAACTAGACAACAAGGACTCGGCATGCATCGGAAGTGCCACTCTGTGTGCTTTTTAGATTTAAGTTATTACTCATACTCGCTAATTTTCTGCAGTGAGCAGCTCTATGCAAACCACCACCACCCCAAAGCCAAGGAAGCTGAGAGGCCAAAGAAAGGGGCTGAGAATCCAATTTCTCAGGAAGACACGTTTCACAGGGAATTATAAACAAAGGCCATGTCTCAGGCACCCCACAAGACAGATGGTGAATGCCTGCACTGTTACGCCCCCACACCTCCTACTCCCTAGACCCAGGACTTATCCACCACAGGGAAAGGGTCTACAGACTTCAGAAGGGATGTGTAGGACAATTGCTTAAGGAGAGGGTTTACAGTAAGTATGATAACATCAGAGTTGTTTTGACCTAAGGGTGGGATTTATGGTTGTCTTAAGTGCTTTTACATAAGGAACCACAGAGAAAATAAAAACCTTAGAGGCATTCCTGGAGGAACTGGATCTAATCAGAACTCAACATAGCAGATTCACATCCAAGATGAAGTTGCTTTAGCCTCCACACTGGTCTTCAATGACCATGACTATTGGGAAGCCATTTCCTTTTAATCAATTATCAGTGAGGCATCTAAATGTATACCAAGTAAATGTGAATTCCAGTTAAAAGCCCAAGTCCTCTGTTCTTCAGCAATTCCCAAGGCCAGTCAATAGCAACTGCACTGCAGTATGTTCAGAAAGCATCAAGTACCAAAAAGATTGGTCATGACTGCTTCGTGAATGTGATCCAACAGGTAGAGAGAGAATGTCATAAAGTCCCTTGAGAAAAGAAAATCTGCACCATAAAAGTTCTTAACAAATTTTAAAAAGATGAGTCAGCAAGTTGAGGGTTTAACATCTCCAACAAAAGGTTTTGGCCACAATATGCTGACTTCCTTTCTCTGTGCTACCAACAATAAACTGTGTACATACAGGTGTTCCAGGAGGATAGCAACTTTATTTTGTACAAATAAAAGTCCTTCATATCCATGGGTTCTGCATGCACAGATTCAACTGGCCTCAGATCAAAAACAGTGAAAAAAATTGAAATTAACAATGCAAAAATATACAAATTTTTAAAAGTGTATAAGTGCTTCTCAATTTATGATGGAATTGGTTACATGCTGATAAACACATCATAAATTGAAAATATTGTAAGCAAAAGTGAGTTTTCCACTTAAGATATTTTTTATTTACCCTAAGCTTATCCAGGTCATAGCCCCATCCTAAGTCAAGAAGTGTACTGAATATGTATCACTTTTACATCATCATAAAATCAAGAAACCATAAGCCAAACCATCATAAATCAGGGACCTTCTGTAAAACTACTATATACATAGTATTTACATTGTATCAGGTATTATAAGTAATCTAGAGATTATTTAAATTATATGGGAGGATGTGCCTAGGTTATATGCAAATATGTACCATTTTATATAAGGGACTTGAGCATCCATGGATTTTGGTATCTACAGGGAGTCCTGGAACCAATTCCCCACGGATACTGAGGGACAACTGTATTTGTTTCATTAATGGGTGTGGGGGAGCAGAGAAGGGTAGGAGAGGAAGTTATAGGAAACTCACAGTCTTCGCAACTGGCAGACGAGGAGTTTGTCTCTGGTGCCTATGCCACCAGGGCCCTGAGTTTCAAGCAGGAAGTTATACTGAAGAAAATATGTCTAGTTTTACACTAGTTATGACATGGTATAACAGACAATAAAGTATAGAAAAGAGGAAATAACTGTGCTATTTTTCAAGAAGGGGTTTATGTCCTCCCAAAGGAACTTAGGTACAAAAGCTAACTCTTTAAAGAAAGTATTATGTGATAACCATTAGCATGTGTTTACCTTTTTTTGGTCACTTTGAAAACCATGAATTCAGTAAAACCTGGGCTGAATAATCCCTGCACCTGAAGACTGTTCTACCAGCAACCCCCTCTTGTTCAAACACACCCAACATACTACAGAGGACCACAGCTCAAAGCAGTTTTGCCACAAAAAATGCAAGTTTTCTTTTCTCATAATGTTTTCATGATCTTTCAATTCATCTTACTTCATCTTCTGGATAGATGGTAAGTAAATAAGTCTCTAGGGACAGGAACTAAACTCTATGCCAAGTCTTCACCAAAAGAAAGAAACAAATAGCTTATCTTTTTAAGTTCTCTGACCTAACACGAGAAAGTCATTTCTTTTAAAAATATAAATGTAAAATTATAAGATTTAAATTAAAACCTGGCAGATGAAACTCAGAAATGAACTTATTTTGTATTCACAAATTGAAAAGTGGAAGATAAAATTCTTAAGTCTAGGAAGGCTAAAATGGGATACAGGGGCAACATTTTAAGTCATGAAAGATGTAAAGAGGGAAAGTGCAAGCTTGCTCCCTAAGACCTCAGGGCTAGAAGCAACTTTTGAAGCCAGAAAGAGGGCACATTTAGGATAAATAAAAGAAAGAAACACTCCAAAGAGCACCTAGTGTGATTTGTTGCAGGTTAAAAAAATTAAATACAGACCTTTTTATACATAAATATATATATAAGTATGCATATATCTTCCCAAAATGGCTGAGATTATTTCAATAATTACCCTACCATATGGATTTCAAAGGGGAATCAAGACTATGGAATTCACTTAATAAATATTTACAGAATATCTTCTACATGCCTGGCACCATTTAAGACTCCAGGAATTGACTAGAAAACAAGACAGGCACATCCCTTCCAGTTAAAATTTCAGTTAATAGGAACAGAAAACCAAATACCACATATCTTCACTCATAAGTAGGAGCTAAATGATGAGAACACATGGACACACAGAGGGGAACAACACACACTGGCTACCTTTAGAGGGTGGAGAGTGGGAGGAGGGAGAGGATCAGGAAAAATAACTAACGGGAACTAGGTTTAATACCTGGGTGATGAAATAATCTGTACAACAAACCTCCATGACGCAAGTTTATCGATGTAACAAACCTGCACATGTACCCCTGAACTTAAAATGTAAGTTAAAAGGATTTGCTGGCAAGATGGCCGAATAGGAACAGCTCCGGTCTGCAGCTCCCAGCAAGATCAAAGCAGAAGACAGGTGATTTCTCCATTTCCAACTGAGGTACCTGGTTCATCTCATTGGAACTGGTTGGACAGTGGGTGCAGCCCACAGAGGGAGTAGGGTGTGGTGTCACCAAACCTGGGAAGCACAAGGGGTAGGGGATCTCCCCAACCTGGGAAGCACAAGGGGTAGGGGATCTCCCCCAGCCAAGGGAAGCCGTGAGAGACTCTACTGGGAGGAACGGTGCACTCCAGCCCAGATACTATGCTTTTCCCACGATCTTCGCAACTGGCAGACCAGGAGATTCCCTCTGGTGCCTACGCCACCAGCGCCCTGAGTTTCAAGCACAAAACTGGGTGATCGTTTGGGCAGGGACCAAACTAGCTGCAGTTTTGTTTTGGTTTGGTTTGGTTTGGTTTTCATACCCCAGTGGCACCTGGAACACCAGCAAGAGAGAACCATTGACTCCCCTGGAAACGGGGCTGAAGTCAAGGAACCAAGTAGTCTGGCTCGACAGGTTCCACCCCCATGGAACCCAGCAAGCTACGATCCACTGGCTTGAAATTTTCGCTGCTAACATATCGGTCTAAGGTCAACCTGGGATGCTCGAGCTTGGTGGTGGGAGGGGCATCCGCCACTGCTGAAGCTCAAGTAGGCAGTTTTACCTTCACAGTGTAAACAAATCCGCAGAAAGTTCAAACTGGGCGGAGCCCACTACAGCTGAGCAAGGCTGTTGCAGCCAGACTGCCTAATTCCTTCTCTCTGGGCAGGGCATCTCTGAATAAAAGGCAGCAGCCCTAGTCAGGGACTTACAGATAAAACCCCCATCTCCCTGGAACAGAGCACCTGGGAGAAGGGGCAGCAGTGGGCACAGCTTCAGCAGACTTAAATGTCCCTGCCTGACAGCTCTGAAGAGAGTAGTGGATCTCCCAGCACAGCATTCGAGCTCTGCTAAGGGACAGGCTGCCTCCTCAAGTGGGTCCCTGACACCCGTGTATCCTGACTGGGAGACACCTCCCAGTAGGGGCCGACAGACACCGCATACAGGAGAGCTCTGGCTGGCATTTGCCGGGTGCCCCTCTGGGACGAAGCTTCCAGAGGAAGGAACAGGCAGCAATCTTTGCTGTTCTGCAGCCTCCACTGGTGATACCCAGGCAAACAGGGTTTGGAGTGGACCTCCAGCAAACTCCAGCAGACCTGCAGCAGAGGGGCCTGACTGCTAGAAAAAAAACTAACAAACAGAAAGGAATAGTATCAACATCAACAAAAAGGATGTCCACTCAAGAGACCCCATCGAAGGTCACCAACATCAAAGACCAAAGGTAGATAAATCCTCGAAGATGGGAAGAAACCAGCACAAAAAGGCTGAAAATTCAAAAAACGAGAACGCCTCTTCTGCTCCAAAGGTTCACAACTCCTCACCAGCAAAGGAGCAAAAGTGGACGGAGAATGAGTTTAACGAATTGACAGAAGTAGGCTTCAGAAGGTGGGCAACAACAAACTCCTCCAAACTAAAGGAGAATGTTCTAACCCAATGCGAGAAAGCTAAGAACCTTGAAAAAAGGTTAGACAAATTGCTAACTAAAACAACCAGTTTAGAAAGAACAGAAATGACCTGATAGAGCTGAAAAACACAAGAATTTCGTGAAGCATACACAAGTATCAACAGCCGAATCGATCAAGTAAAAGAAAGAATATCGCCAGGCGCGGTGGCTCACGCCTGTAATCCCAGCACTTTGGGAGGCCGAGGCGGGCGGATCACAAGGTCAGGAGATCGAGACCACGGTGAAACCCCGTCTCTACTAAAAATACAAAAAAAAATTAGCCGGGCGCGGTTGTGAGTGCCTGTAGTCCCAGCTACTCGGGAGGCTGAGGCAGGAGAATGGCATGAACCCGGGAGGCAGAGCTTGCAGTGAGCCGAGATCGCGCCACTGCACTCCAGCCTGGGCGACAGAGCGAGACTCCGTCTCAAAAAAAAAAAAAAAAAAAAAAAAAAAAAGAAAGAATATCAGAGATTGAAGATTAACTCAATAAAAAAACGTGAGAAGACAAGACGAGAGAAAAAAGTGAGAAGAAATGAACAAAGCCTCCAAGAAATACGGGACTATGTGAAAACACCAAATCTACATTTGATTGGTGTACCTGAAAGTGACAGGGAGAATGGAACCAAGTTGGAAAATACTCTTCAGGATATTATCCAGGAGAATTTCCCCAACCTAGTAAGGCAGGCCAACATTCAAATTCAGGAAATACAGAGACCACCACAAAGATACTCCTCGAGAAAAGCAACCCCAAGACTCATATCTTCAGATTCACCAAGGTTGAAATGAAGGAAAAAATGTTAAGGGCAGCCAGAGAAAAAGATCAGGTTACCCACAAAGAGAAGACCACCAGACTAACAGCGGATCTCTTGGCAGAAACCCTACAGGCCAGAAGTGAGTGAGGGCCAATATTCAACATTCTTAAAAGAATTTTCAACCCAGAATTTCATATCGAGCCAAACTAAGCTTTGTAAGCAAAGGAAAAATAAAATCCTTTACAGACAAGCAAATGCTGACAGATTTTGTCACCACCAGGCCTGTCTTACAAGAGCTCCTGAAGGAAGCACTAAACATGGAAACAAACAACCAGTACTAGCAGTTTTGAAGCGTTTTTCGTGTCTCTATCTCCTTCAGTTCTGCTCTGACCTTAGTTATGTCTTCTGCTAGCTTTTGAATTTGTTTGCTCTTGCTTCTGTAGTTTTTTTTTTTTTTTTTTTTTTTTTTTTTTTTTTTTTTTTTTTGAGACAGAGTCTCGAATTGCAAAGACCATCTATGCAATGAAGAAACTGCATCAACTAACAGGCAAAATAACCAGCTGGAATCATAATGACAGGATCAAATTCACACATAACAATATTAACCTTAAATGTAAATGGGCTAAATGCCCCAATTAAAAGACACAGACTGGCAAATAGGATAAAGAGTCAAGACCCATGTGTGGGCCAGGCGCGGTGGCTCACGTCTGTAATCTCAGCACTTTGGGAAGTCAAGGTGGGCAGATCACGAGGTCAGGAGATTGAGACCATCCTGGCTAACATGGTGAAACCCCATCTCTACTAAAAAATACAAAAACAAAAAAAATTAGCTGTGTATGGTGGCGGGTGCCTGTAGTCCCAGCTACTCAGGAGGCTGAGGCAGGAGAATGGCATAAACCCGGGAGGCAGAGCTAGCAGTGAGCCGAGATCATGCCACTGCACTCCAGCCTGGGTGACAGAGCAAGACTCCATCTCAAAAAAAAAAAAAAAAAAAAAAAAAAAAAAGACCCATCAGTATGCTGTATTCAGGAGACCCATCTCATGTGCAAAGACAAACATAGGCTCAAAATAAAGGGACAGATGAATACTTACCAAGCACATGGAAAGCAAAAAAGCAGGAGTTGCAATCCAAGTCTCTGATAAAACAGACTTTAAACCAACAAAGATCAAAAGAGACAAGGCCATTACATAACGGTAAATGGATCAATGCAACAAGAAGAGCTAACTATCCTACATATATATGCACCCAATACAGGAGCACCCAGATTCATAAAGCAAGTTTTTAGAAACCTACAAAGATACTTAAACTCCCACACAATAATATTGGGAGACTTTAACACCCCACTGTCAATATTAGATCAACAAGACAGAAAATTAATAAGGATATCCAGGACTTGAACCCAGCTCTGGACCAAGCGGGCCTAATAGACATCTACAGAACTCTCCACTCCAAAACAGAATATACATTCTTCTCAGCACCACGTCGCACTTATTCTAAAATTGACCACACAATTGGAAGTAAAACACTCCTCAGCAAATGCAAAAGAATGGAACTGATAACAGTCTCTCAGACCACAGTGCAATCAAATGAGAACTCAGGATTAAGAAAGTTACTCAAAACTACACAATGACATGGTAACTGAACAACCTGCTCCTGAATGACTACTGAGTAAATAACGAAATGAAGGCAGAAATAAAGATGTTCTTTGAAACCAATGAGAACAAAGACACAATGTACCAGAATCTCTGGGACACATTTATAAAGCAGTGTATAGAGGGAAATTTATAGCACTAAATGGCCACAAGAGAAAGCAGGAAAGATCTAAAATTGACACCCTAACATCACAATTAAAAGAACTAGAGAAGGCCGGACACAGTGGCTCACACCTGTAATTGCAGCACTTAGGGAGGCCAAAGCAGGTGGATTACCTGAGGTCTCGAGTTCAAGACCAGCCTGGCCAACATGGTGAAACCCCATCCCTACTAAAAATACAAAAGTTAGCCGGGCATGGTGGCACACACCTGTAATCCCAGCAACTCAGGAGTCTGAGGCAGGAGAATTACGTGAGCCTAGGAGGCTGAGGTTGCAGTGAGCCAAGATTGTGCCACTGCACTCCAGCCTGGCCAACAGAGCGAGACTCTGTCTCAAAAAATAAAAAATAAAAAAATAAAAAAAAAACTAGAGAAGCAAGAGCAAACAAATTCAAAAGCTAGCAGAAGACACAACTAAGGTCAGAGCAGAACTGAAGGAGATAAAGACACAAAAAACCCTTCAAAACATACGAATCCAGGAGCTGGCTTTTTGAAAAGATCAGTAAAATAGACCACTAGCCAGACTAATAAAGAAGAAAAGAAAGGCCGGGCACGGTGGCTCACACCTGTAATCCCAGCACTTTGGGAGGCTGAGGTGGGCAGATCACAAGGTCAGGAGATCGAGACCATCCTGGCTAACACGGTGAAACCCCGTCTCTACTAAAAATACAAAAAATTAGCCGGGCGTGGTGGCAGGCACCTGTAGTCCCAGCTACTCGGGAGGCTGAGGCAGGAGAATGGCATGAAACCGGGAGGCGGAGTTTGCAGTGAGCCGAGATGGCACCACTGCACTCCAGCCTGGGCGACAGAGCAAGACTCCGTCTCAAAAAAAAAAAAAGAAGAAGAAGAATAAAAGAGAGAAGAATCAAATAGACACAATAAACAATGATAAAGGGGGTATCACCACCGATCCCACAGGAATACTAACTACCATCAGAGAATACTATAAACACTTCTATGCAAATTAGCTAGAAAATCTACAAGAAATGGATAAATTCCGGGACACACACACCCTCCCAAGACTAAACCAGGAAGAAGTTGAATTCCTGAATAGACCCATAACAAGTTCTGAAATTAAGGAAGTAATTAATAGCCTACCAACCAAAAAAGTCCAAGACGAAATGGATTCACAGATGAATTCTACCAGAGGTACAAAGAGTTTCCTTCTGAAACTATTTCAAACAGGAAAAGAAGGAATCCTCCCTAACTCATTTTACGAGGCCAGCATCATCCTGATACCAAAACCTGGCAGAGACACAACAAAGAGAGAGAAAATTTCAGGCCAATATCCCTGATGAACATCAATGCAAAAATCCTCAATAAAATACAGGCAAACCGAATCCAGCAGTACATCAAAAAGCTTATCCGCCACGATCAAGTCTGCTTCATCCCTGGGATGCAAGGCTGGTTCAACATATGTAAATCAATAGACATAATCCATCACATAAACAGAACCAATGATAAAAACCATATGATTATCTCAATAGCTGCAGAAAAGGCCTTTGACAAAATTCAACAGCGCTTCACGCTAAAAACTCTCAATAAACTAGGTATTCATGAAACGTATCTCAAAATAATAAGAGCTATTTACGACAAACCCACAGCCAATATCATACTGAATGGGCAAAAACTGGAAGCATTCCCTTTGAAAACTAGCACAAATCAAGGATGCCCTCTCTCATCACTCCTATTCAACACAGTATTGGAAGTTCTGGCTAGGGCAATCAGGCAAGAGAAAGAAAGAAAGGGTATTCAATTAGGAAAAGAGGAAGTCCAATTGTCTCTGTTTGCAGGTGACATGATTGTATATTTAGAAAACCCCATCATCTCGGCCCAAAATCTCCTTAAGCTGATAAGCAACTTCAGCAAAGTCTCAGGATACAAAATCAATATGCAAAACTCACAAGCATTACTATACACCAATAACAGACAAACAGAGAGCCAAATCATGAGTGAACTCTCATTCACAATTGCTACAAAGACAATAAAATACCTAGGAATACAACTTACAAGGGATGTGAAGGACCTCTTCAAGGAGAACTACAAACCACTGCTCAAGGAAATAAGAGACAACACAAACAAATGGAAAAATATTTCATGCTCATGGATAGGAAGAATCAATATTGTGAAAATGGCTATACTGCCCAAAGTAATTTATAGATTCAATGCTATCCCCATCAAGTTACCATTGACTTTCTTCATAGAAAGACTACTTTAAATTTCACGTGGAACCAAAAGGAGCCCACACAGCCAAACAATCCTAAGCAAAACGAACAAAGTGGCTGGGTGCAGTGGCTCACGCCTGTAATCCCAGCACTTTGGGAGGCCAAGGCAGGCAGATCACGAGGTCAGGAGTTCAAGACCAACCCGGCCAATATGGTGCAACCCCGTCCCTACTAAAAATACAAAAAGTAGCCAGGTGTGGTGGTGTGCGCCTGTAAGTGATCCCAGCTACTTGGGAGGCTGAAGTGGGAGAATGACTGGAACCCAGAAGGTGGAGGTTGCAGTGAGCCAAGATTGCACCACTGCACTCCAACCTGAAAGAGCAAGACTCCATCTCAAAAAAAAAAAAAAAAAAAAAAGAACAAAGCAGGAGGCATCATGCTACCTGACTTCAAACTATACTACAAGGCTACCGTAACCAAAACAGTATGGTACTGGTACCAAAACAGATATGTAGACCAATGGAACAGAACATAGGCCTCAGAAATAACACCAACCATCTAATCTTTGGCAAACCTGACAAAAACAAGCATTGGGGAAAGGTTTCCCTATTTAATAACTTGTATGGGGAAAACTGGCTAGCCATATGCAGGAAGCTGAAACTGGATCCCTTGTTTATACCTTATACAAAAATTAAGATGGATTAAAGACATAAACGTAAGACCTAAAACCTTAAAAACCCTAAAACAAAACCTAGGCAATACCATTTAGGACATCGGCATGGGCAAAGACTTCATAATTAAAACACCAAATGCAATGGCAACAAAAGCCAAAACAGACAAATGGGATCTAATTAAACTAAAGAGTTTCTGCACAGCAAAATAAACTACCATCACAGTGAACAGGCAACCTACAGAAAGGGAGAAAATTTTTGCAGTCTATCTGTCTGACAAAGGGCTAATATCCAGAATCTACAAAGAACTTAAATTTACAAGAAAAAAACAACACCATAAAAAAGTGGGCAAAGGATAAGAACAGACACTTCTCAGAAGAAGACATTTATGCAGCCAACAAACATGAAAAAAAGCTCATCATCACTGGTCATTAGAGAAATGCAAATAAAAACCACAATGCGATACCATCTCATGCCAGTTAGAATGGTGATCATTAAAAAGTCAGGAAACAACAGATGCTGGAGAGGATGTAGAGAAACAGGAACTCTTTTACACTGTTGGTGGGAGTGTAAATTAGTTCAACCATTGTGGAAGACAGTGTGGTGATTCCTCAAGGATCTAGAACTAGAAATACCATTTGGCCCAGAAATCCCATTACTAGGTATATACCCAAAGGATTATCAATCATTCTACTATAAAGACACATGCACACGTATGTTTACTGCAGCACTGTTCACAATAGCAAAGACTTAGAACCAACCCAAATGCCCATCAATGATAGACTGGATAAAGAAAATGTGGCATGTAAACACCATGGAATGCTATGGAGGCATAAAAAAGGATGAGTTCATGTCCTTTGCAGGGACATGGTCGAAGCTGGAAACTATCATTCTCAGCAAACTAACACAGGAACAGAAAACCAAACACCACATGTTCTCACTCATAAGTGGGAGTTAAACAATGAGAACACATGGACACAGGGGTGGGGGGAATCATACACTGGGGCCTGTCAGGGTTGGGGTCTGGGGGAGGGATAGCATTAGGAGAAATACCTAATGTAGATGACGGGTTGATGGGTGCAGCAAACCACCATGGCACATGTATACCTATGTAACAAACCTGCACATTCTACACATGTACCCCAGAACTTAATATATAATTATATATGTGTGTGTGTGTGTGTTTGTTAAAAAATAAAATAAAATTCTAGTTAAAAGTGCAGCTCCTCTGTTCTTCAGCAACCCCCAGGGCCAACCAAAAGGCAGTGTAGGCTGGGCGCAGTGGCTCACGTCTGTAATCCCAGCACTTTGGGAGCCTGAAGTGGGTGGATCACTTGATATAAGGAGTTTGAGACCAGCCTGGACAACATGGTGAAACCCCGTCTCCACCAAAAACAAACAAACAAAAAATTAGTCGGGCATGGTGTGGGCTCCTGTAATCCCAGCTACTCTGCTACTCTAGAGGCTGGGGCACAAGAATCACTTGAACCCAGGAAGCGGAGGTTGCAGTGAGCAAAGATCGCGCCACTGCACTCCAACCTGGGCGACAGAGTGAGACCCTGTCTCAAAAAAACAAAAAGGTCGGGGGTTAGTGTAGGAGCTGATTAAAATCAGCTTGGTTGAGGGGCACGAGTGAGGGAAGTCCATCCAGACTCCAATCTACAGGATCCCTGTTCTGCAGCAGGTCTCCCTCCTGCCTTGAACTCACCAGGAACTGCACCTGTCCTCCTGAGGGGTCATGGCTAACACCTCCAGAGGAAACTGAGCTCACAGAGGGAAAAGGAAACACCAGGCATTTGGGAAAGGCAACTGCTAGAAATGAAACACACTGAGCAGCCAGTACTTGAAATGGCATTAGGGGAGAGAAGAAAAAGTCTAAACAAGTGTAAAAATATCCTCCCAGAAGAAAAAATATTCAACAAAGCAAGAAACAGCAGTTGGAAAGAAGAATCAGATAAAACACTAAAAAATGTAGCTGAAAGAAACTCAAAAGATACAAAATGTGCACAGCTGAATAATTATTGTACAGTCTATAAGCGTTGGTGGAGAATGTGGGGATAATGAACTCCCTTTTACTCTCTGAGAGGGAAAGTAAATGGTTTATAACCATTGAGGAAATTCATATGGCAGTGTTAAGTAGAATTTTATATAGAGACACATATGTACACATAAACACACCCACATACACACACACACACACACACACGCATACATATGTTGCAACTTAATGAACCCACTGCTGGGTAAAAGTCATGTTTGAGGCTGCTCACCTCGGTGGTGAGTATAGCAGTGATTTGAATCTAAGTACAGCATCATGGTATTTTTCTTTTTCTTTTTTTTTTTTTTTTTGAGACAGACTCTTGCTCTGTCACCCAGGCTGGAGTGCAGTGGTGCAATCTCGGCTCACTGCAACCTCTACCTCCCGGGTTCAAGCCACCTCCTGCCTCAGCCTCCCAAGTAGCTGGGATTATAGGCAACCGCCACCACGCCCAGCTAATTTTTGTATTTTTAATAGAGATGGGGTTTCACCATATTGGTTAGGCTGGTCTCGAACTCCTGAACTCAGGTGATCCACTGGCCTCAGCCTCCCAAAGTGATGGAGTTACAGGCGTGAGCCACCATACCCAGCCGACATCATAGTTTTTCAAACTCTGCACTACCACTTACTAGCTTCTTGATCTTTTTTGGCTTTATTTCTTCTGTCAAATGGGGATAATAATGGAACTTACCACATGAGGTTATTGTAAAGATTAAATTAGTCAATACCTATAAAGTGTTTAGAACAGTGCCTGACATTGTAAGCGCTCCATAAATTATAGCTTTAAAAGAATCTTTTTTAATAAACAGAAACCCAACCCTAGGGTAATTCCTCAGAGAAATTCCTGCAAAGGTCCATAAGAGGAAAGGTATGAGGACACACATAGGATTGTCAGTGATAACCGGGAGTTGTAGACACCCAAGGTTTATGTAAAAATAAGCTGGACATGTGCTATGCAAAATCATACAGAGGTCAGAAGCCATTAGAAGTAATAGATACATACACAGAAATATTAAATCCTCTATCTTAAAAATACAGTACAAAGTGAATAAACCAAGCAACAAAAAGTCATAAAATAAATTGTTAAAAATTAAAAACATACATAGAACTATAGATACCTGAATAATTTATGACATGCATATGTACACATCATTCTGAAATATGTTATATATAAAATAAAATATTATAGTCATTATCTAGAAGGGAGAAGGAATGGGAGTGGGGTTGAGATATAAATAAAATAAAGCGAGAGACCTTGTATAGATTATTGATAAAATGCTATATTCTGAAGAGTATCATCAACTCGACTCCTAGCCCCTTAGGGGAACTGAGAGAGAGAGAGAGAGAGAGCGAGAGAGAGAGCGAGAGCGCGCACAAGACAGAATACAAGAGGCTGGTTGCAGGTAGCACAACTAAAACAGGAATGCAAAGGGTAGAGGCATGGATGTATGGTAGGAAATGTAACAGCTAATACAGTCAATCAATCAATCAATATTAGTAAATGGGCATAGACAATGTGAAAGGAGAGCTTGACAGCAGAGCATTTCTGTTCGTTTCAATGCAATAATGTTCCTCATATTACAGAACTGAAGCAAATTAAAGGACCAAGGTCAGAGGCTTTCCCTCCCATTCTGCAAAGTAACACACACCAAACCCTTTTCAAGGATGTGGAAGGGAAATGATGCCTCACTACCCCTGAATGCAGTTTCAGAGAAACTATCGCTACTCTGAACTGGCCTGAACATGACTTTGCTAGAGAGTTTGACTTCTAATTCATGGAGGGAATAACATACATTAAATGTGCAATAATTTTTTTAACTAGTGTTGACATGAGATTTAAGATTGCTGTATATATCTAGTTTATTACTTCTGACTTCTGCATGGTTGTCCACAGCCTTCTGCTGGCTTTTCTGAAGCTCGGCCAGGGCGCAGATGTCACCTATTATAAACCTCATTGTAAATTAAATGTTCCTGGTTAAATCACAGATCTTGCTAGAAGCACGCCCTGGGCTTTGTGAAAAATACAAGGAGTTGCTATAATGTATTTCTGAGTGATCAAGTTATAACTCCTCTAAATTAAATTTACAGAGCTCATTCGCTTTTATTCCAAGCAGTAACCATGGCATTCGTGTTAAATCATTACAAGTGCAGCAGATATATTGATTACTGCCAGGCCTGTCATTACGAATCTCAGTTTAAGCACTGCTGGAGCGAACTCTAAAGTTTAATTAGTATCCCCGTCTGGTGTTGTAAAACACAAGTCCGGACATATGGGAAAGAAAGATGAGTTAATGTGAATCATCTTGAAAACATGAAACCAGCAGACAGAGCAAAGCAGATAGCTAAACTCGTTCTGAATCAAAGTTACTTGCCTTGACGTCTGTGCTGCATTATGTAATTGGGTTGGGAGAAAATAGTCACTTAATCTTCTCAAGAAGACAACTATTTTCTGGGACAACGGAGGAGGAGGAGCAAATAGCAGTCATTGGGTCACGCGACAAAGTGACTCGGACACACGTGGATTGCTGCATTGGCCGTCTGCAGACACAGTCACGCACAGAAGCTCCGAGGGACGGGCCCCTGGAGAAACCAACCAGCTGTCCTCCATGCCACCAACTCTAAAAAGGGGTGAGGTTGACACCTCAGGTGTATCACAGGCATACTTTGGCACCCTACGCTCTTAAGTCTGTTACCAAAACACCAAGGGTTCAGTCTAGGTCCTGCTGTTCCCTGCACAGAAAGCCAATCGCTGAGATGATCATTCTTGCCAAGGAAGAAGACAATAATCAGGTGCTACAGCTGAGAAAATGAGAGATCAATCTCTCTGACCACTAAAATTAGTAGTTTATATAGAAGGGAAGAAATGTAAAAACGTACATAATTTCCTGGCCTCCTCCAGCCCAGCATCCTTCCCTCCACCTGGCCTCAGCAACTTCTTCCACAGGTTTTTTCCATAGCAGGGAAGAAATGTAACAATGTATGAGAAAACAGGAACTCCAGAGGAGTAAAGAAGCAATCATGATGAATAAGAGGCCTGGAGTCTCACTGGATGCAAAGATCTGGTCAGTTTCAGTTCTCTGATACTTTTTCAGAGGCCTGGGGGTCCTTTCCTAAGGAAGGAACTCAGATAAATACTAAGTTTCAAGCTTTAAGACCAAGAGGGTCAATTTCTATGTTAAATAAATAAATGAATGTCTGTGGAACTACTGGGTCAGTTTCAAGTCCTTCATAAATTAATCCACACTTTAAAAAATGTAATCGCATTTCCTGTTCTTACCACCTCTAGGACGGACTTCATGAGTACATCCCAAATTCCATTGGGAAACGGAATTTGCTTAGCTTTCACAGTGACCAGCCAGCACAAAGGGAGGGAAACTGGATGGCACCAAAGAATGTCCCACCAAAGTTCCATGCAGAATGCTCAGCCTGACATCTCCAGCCCCAGGTCCCCTCTCTGCCTCCCTCCCTCCTCTGCAGGTGCCATAACTCCAGGGTGCAGGGGATGTCCTCACCACGTCCTGATCCTCACTGTGGATCCGCTCAGTCAACTCCTCTCACCTGATCCATTCTCCCCGGACGCCCCCTGCTTCTCATCCTTTCAGCAGAGCCTTAGAAGCAACCCTCTAATCACTGAGCACTCTGTCAGTGTTCTCTGAGCCTGCCTGGCCCTTTGCTTGACGGCTTTTCCTCATTGTGACCACCTGTGCAGTATCTTCACTTCCCCAGCACCTGCAGCCTGGGACCAGGCAGGCTCTGCCCTTCACCTTTTCCAAACTTCCCATCTCCCACAGCCCTGCTTGCTCCTCCGTTGGAGCCCCAGCTATTAGTCTTCCTTGATGCTAACCAGGCCTGGGTAGAGTTTGCAGGACCCAGTCCAAAATGAACAAGTGGCTGACAGAAACAGGGGAGTCGGTCTCCCCTTCCCAGGGCCTGCCACCCAAACCCACACGGAAAGAGAACCAAAGGGACTGCAACCTCTGCACCCATGCACTTGGCACCTAGATAAGGGGATGAGCAAGAACCCTCAACCAGGTTCCTGTCAGCACACCAGGAAGAGCCAGCGTGGGGACGGGGTGGCCATCACCTACCCTCACCTGGAGATGCCACAGCCAGTGCACCTGGCTCCACTGTTTCCACGCCTGCACTCAGTCCCCGATGGGGCAGAGAGCGAGGGTGAAACACAGACACACAGACATCACCCCTCCATAACACACCCTGTCGCGGACTCGGGCTGAGGACAGCCAGGATCCTGGGGCGGGTGGGCAGGGGGAGCGAGTCAGACTCAGGCACAGGAGGCAGCTAAGAACAGTCCTTGAGAGGCCCTGGGAGGCAGACAGTGCAGGAACAGAGACTCTAAGCCCCAGGCATGCTCCACTGTCCATCTGACCTTCCTTGGAAAACACACGCTCTAAGATAAAATTAGAATTTCAAGGGGCAAGCATGAAACCTCTGGGCTCAGTGACCCACGCAGGCCAACCTGAAGATGACACCAACTCACCCGTCTCATAATTTCCTGGCCTCCTCCAGTTCAGCATCCTTCCCTCCACCTGGCCTCAGCAGCTCCTTCCGTAGGCTTTGCTCTGGACCCTGTCACCCTGAGGAGAGCCACAGCTCAAGGCAGAATCCTGAGCTTAGGTGCTTCACCCAGCCAGGCGAGGCGGAGGCATGGAGTTCCACTTACCGTGGTGGCTGAGGCCTGAGGCAGGAGTGAAACGGAAGAGTTCCTGCACTCTCTCACAGGACTTGCAACAAGGGTGTGGCCTGTTTGCTTGGCCGCCATGTGTTCAAAGCCCTTGCAGGAGGGGGAAACGCGCACAGACAGGTGCAGAAGCCGGGACGAGTGCTTCTGGGCTCCGTCCCCATAGTAGTGAAACAGAAAAAGTTCCCTTGTCCCTCTCACAGGGCATGTGACGGGGAGTGGCTCACTTCTTCAGTGCCCCCGTGCTCAAACCTCTAGGGGAGCATACGGAGTGCAGGTTGTGGGGCTGCGACCTCACGGCGGTGTGTAGGGATGAATGTTTATAGCTCCTAAAGCCCCAGTGGGCGTGTGTTACAGCGCACGCTTTTAATTTAGCCATCTGCAGGTGGCTTGTGTTTGCTCAATTAGACTCCCTTCCTTATCACAAGGACAGAGGGATTTCTGTATCCCGGGGTTTCTTGCCTTGGCGTACTGGAAGAATTGGATCACACATGGGCTTGGAGAATGAGTTCAAGGTTTTATTGTGTAAAAGTGTTATGCCCAGACCGTTTGTTCCCCAAAGAAGACCACTAGAGTCCAGTGTCAAAGCCAAGCGGCAAGGATCTTTACTACAAGTTCGAACTTGGTCCCTCCATTCCACAGTATACAAGAGGGCCCCGAACAATGCGAGCGTTTGCTTTTTATAGCCCGAAAGTTGCAGGGGAACAAAGAAATTCTTTTGGCTCCCGCGCTTTCAGTAACCTTGAACGGCTGTCTCCTTATCGGAGACTTTCCAGGTGGTGTTTGTACTGGGCTCAGCGAGTTTTGAGCCCGGGGCTGAGGAATGTGCCCAGCTCCTTTCAAAAGTGGCTCTCAGCAGATGGGGGAGCCAGAAGGGAGATGGTTTTCCCCTGGAGACGGGCAGCTCAGGCCCAGGCTCTCCTCTGGCTGCCCCAGCCAAACTCTGCATCGTTCTGCTGGTTAATGGCCTGCCAGCGTGCTGGCATCTGTTGGTGTGCTCTTCCGCCAGAGTGCTCCCCTCGATGTCCTCTCAACGTCCAACCACTTGTGTCTTTTTCCACCATTGTGTTCCTCACAATGTCCAGCCACTTGTGCGTCTGACTACTAGGGTTTCAGGGGTTTTTCTAGGCACAGGATGGGGGCATGGCAGGCCAGGGTGGTCTTGGAAAATGCAACATTTGGGCACAAAGACAGACGTGCCTGTCCTCACCTAGGTCTGTGGGGATAGAGCCCTAGCCAGGGACCACGCCCTCCTCTACCCAGCACTTCCCTTCCCCGCCTTCCATATCATTTAAAAGCACCACGCTCTTCCCTTCCCAGCACTCCCGTTTCAGTAGCATCTAGGGGAGTGTTACAATGAATACTCTTAGCAGTTGCCATCCCCAGACAGTTGAGTGTTAACCAGTTCAGTGGAAAGTCAGACAGCCTTTTACACTCTGCCCTCTTGGTACCCAGGTCCTTGTCCGGTATCCAGGAAAAATCAGATCACGTGAACTTGAAGGATGGTGAATGCAGGGATTTTACTGAGTGATGCATGTGGCTCTCAGCGGGATGGATGGGGAGCTGGAAAGGGGATGGACTGGGAAGATGACCGTCCCCTGGAGTTTGGCCATCCCACAGTGAATCTCCTCTCTGACCATCCCCAGCCTAACTCCTCTTGACATTCAGACACCTTCTCTTCTCTCCTTTGCTGTACTGCTGTGCTGCCCAGCCACTCTTCTGCTCATGGAGCCTGGGGTTTAGGGTTTATATGGGTACAGGATTGTAGGGGAGCATGGCGGGCCAAAAGTCAACATTTGGGCGTGTAAACAGGAATGCCTGTTACCATTTAGTAGGGTCACGGGTTTCCAGGCTTGAGGGTGGGGCCTTCACCAGGGAACTGCCGTCTTCTACCCAGTATTTCCCTGCCTCCTGTCCATATCAGGAGGACCACTTGAACCTGGGAGTTCTGGGCTATAGTGTTCTATGATGAGGTGTCTGCACTAAGTTGGCATCAATGTGGTGACCTCCCGGGAGTGGGGACTGATGGGTTGCCTAAGGAGGGGTGAACTGACCCAGGTTGGAAACAAATGAAAAATTCCTGGGCTAATCAGTAGTGGAATTTCACCTGTTAACAGCCACTACCCTCCAGCCTGGACACCATGCAAGACAACATCTCTAAAAGAAATATAAAATGTGTTTTTAAAAAGAAGCTGCACCTGTTAGAGGAACCCCTGGTTCTCAGGCCTCTGGTTTAATAAAACATGACTAAAGTGACTACATCTTTTTTTGTTGTTTTGAGATAGAGTCTCAGGCTGAAGTGTAGTGGTGCAATCTTGATTCACTTAAACTTCTGCCTCCCAGGTTCAAGTGATTCTCATGCCTCAGTCTTCGACTAGCTGGGATCACAGGCATGGGCCACCGTGCCTGGCTAGTTTTTGTATTTTTAGTAGAGACAGGGTTTCTCCATGTTGGCCAGGCTGGTCTCAAACTCCTGGCCTCAAGTGATCTGCCCACCTCAGCCTCCCAAGTGACTACATCTTAAAGTGCATAGCTGGGTACTCACAAGGTGCCCACAAGGTTAATGCTTATGGTCTGAAAATAGCTATATCCCAAGCTGACCACCAATTATAATTACAGAATATTTATGGCCATACGGAACACCTCCCACCAAGCCTGCAGGACGTCCAGATGCCCTAAGAGTGAAGCCCACTTTACTTAAAGATAACTTTAATGAGCAGGCTTAAAGAATTAATGGTCATTGATAGCACCAATAACCCCTACCTTTAGTGAGAACATCTGCACATTCCAAGTTTAATTATAGCTCCTTACAGTTTCTTTCTTTTTTTTTAAGAGATGAGGTCTCGCTCTGTTGCCCAGGCTGGAGTACAAGCACGAGATCTCAGACTGCAGCTTCCGTCTCCCAGGTTCAATCACTTCTCCCACCACAGCCTCCGGAGTAGCTGGGATTACAGGGGCTTGCCACCACGCCCAGGTAATTTTTGCATTTTTGGTAGGGACAGGGTTTCACCATGTTGGCCAGGCTGGTCTCGAACTCCTGACCTCAGGTGATACACCTGCCTTGGCCTCCCAAAGTGCTGAATTACAGGAGTGAGCCACCATGCCTGGCCAGTTTTTTTATAAGTAGAGGCACTAACAAAGGATCGTGCATTCTTCTCCTGCTTTCTGAGGACACCCCACTCTGTAATGGAGTAGTTTCTAATAAACTTGCTACTTTCACTGTGCTCTGTGAGTCACCTCTAATTCTTTCCTGTGAGATTCAAGAACCCTTTCTTGGGGTCTGGATGGGGACCCTCTTTTCTGGCAATGTGCCCACAGTGGAGAGAAGGACCCATGGATGCTTTCCCATGAGCCTCTCCAACATATTCTTTCTCCCCGCCTACTGCCCCAAACCTCCTCTTCAACATCACCCAGAGGTCCTGGCCCCTGTGGAGTCCCCCAGCCTAGCAGGGACCTCCCCATCTGTCCTCGAGCTGAGGATAAGCACTTCAGGAACAAGTTCGTTGGCTTGAGGAACTCTCTCCCTCTCTTGTCCTTCAGTCACAGGCTCTGCCGGGGCCCAGTCCTGGGCCAACAAGGAGCCTCAGCATTCAATACTGGCTCCAGACCCCACCTGACTCAAGACCCCACCCTTCAGAAACGCCGTGGGAGGGCTCCCTGCATGGGGTGCCAGCACTCTCATCAACAAAACCAACCAACCCTGACTGGTTAAAATCTATGTAAACCAAGAACTAGCAAGAAACAGGTTTTCATATAAGCCCTTAAGTAGGTATTTTAACAAAAATGAAATCAACATCTTGGAGAAACTAACATATAACATGTCATCTTCCGGTCTCCTGGTTTCTCCCAAGTTTTCCAACATGGCGGTGACTGCCATTTATTTTGTCACCAAAGAATCACAGAAAAGGAAGAAACTAAACTTTTTAAGTCCTACAGTTTAAACTGTTTTTAAGCACTAAATGTAGGTACCTCCTCCTGCAAGACTCCCTGGTTCTCCCTAATTGCAGTGAAACTCGGGAGAAGCCTGGGCTTTGTGCCCAGGACAGGGAGGGCAGAGAAGAGTCCTACTCTCCGTGGGGCGGCTGTGAAGCAGCTGCATCTGAAAAAATGTCTTCCTCAAGCTAAAAAGCTTCTGCACAGCAAAGGAAACAATCAACAAAGTGAAAACCCACACAACGGGAGAAAATATTTGCAAACTGTCCATCTGACAAGGGATTAATAACCAGAATATATAAGGAGCTCAAACAACTCAACAGCAAAAAATAAAAATAATCTGATGAAAACAATGGGCAAAAGATTTGAACAGACATTTCTCAAAAGAAGGCATACACATGGCCAACAGGTAGATGAAAAAATGCTCAATATCACTAATCATCAGAGAAATGCAAATCGAAACCACAATGAGATATCATTTCACCCCAGTTAAAATGGCTTGTATCAAAAAGGCAGGCAATGGGTACAAAAAATAGAATTAATGAATAAGGCTTAGTATTTGATGGCACAACTGGAAGACTACAGTCAATAATAATTTAATTGTACATTTCACAATAACTAAGAGTGTAACTGAATTGTTGGTCACACAAAGGATAAATGCTTGAGTGGATGGATACCCCATTTTCCATGATATGATTATTACACATTGCATGCCTACATCAAAACAGCTAATGTACCCCATATATACCTACTATGTACCCACAAGAATTACAAATAATAAGTACATAAAGGCAGGCAATAACAGATCTGGTGAGGATGTGGGGAAAGGGGAATCCTCATACACTGTCAGTGGGAATGTAAATTAGAACAGTATGGAGGTTCCGCAAAAAAAACTACAAAGAGAACTACCATTTGGTCCAGCAGTTTCACTGCTGGGTATATACTCAAAAGAAAGGAAATCAGTATATTAAAGAGATATCTGCCCTACCATGTTTATTGCAGCCCTATTCAAAATACAGAATCCACGTTAAGTACCCATCAACAGATGAATGGATAAAGGAAATGTGTTATATTTACACAATGGAATATTATTCAGCCATAAAAAGAGTGAAATCCTGTCACTTGCAGCAGCATGGATGGAACCAGAGGCCATCCATGAAATGTGAAATAAGCCAAGCACAGAAAGACAAATATCGCATCTTCTCTTTCATATGTGGAAACTAAAAATGTGGATCTCGTGATGACACAGAGTAGACTGCTATTAGCCAGAGGCCAGGAATGGGACAAGGGGGAGGCAAGGAAAGAGATACATATGTATTTATTACCACTGAGTTGTACATTTAAAAATGGTAAAGATTGTACATTTTTAAAAATTAAAAAGTAGAGGCCGGGCGCAGTGACTCACGCCTGTAATCCCAGCACTTTGGGAGGCTGAGGTGGGCGGATCACGAGGTCAGGAGATTGAGACCCACCTGGTCAACATGGTGAAACCCCATCTCTACTAAAAATACAAAAATTAGCTGGGCATGGTGGCGCATGCCTGTAATCCCAGCTACTCATGAGGCCGAGGCAGGAGAATCTCTTGAACCCAGAGGTGGAGGTTGCAGTGAGCCAAGATCACGCTACTGCACTCCAGCCTGGGCAACAGGGCGAGGCTCCGTTTCAAAAACAAAATAAAATAAAATAAAATTTTGAAAAAAAGTGAGAATAATGCTAGGATGAAATAGACCCTCAGGAAGAATACTGGAGTTCAAAAAACAAATTCACTGTGCATCTAAGAAAAAAATTAAACGTTTGATTTCTGTAGCTCCACTTTACAAAACAATAGCAACAGCAGCAGTAGCAGCAGTAGGAGAGTAGTAGTTGTAGTAGTCGTTGTTGTAGTAGTAGCAGCACCAGCAGTAGTAGTAACTAGGTTTTGTGGGTGCTTTGCATGTACCGGATTCCATCTGTGTTAAATGCTTTACAATTTAACATGGATAAACCACAGCCAATAGGAAATTTCACTTCACAATTTTTCCTTCTTTTTTAGCTGGTTAGAGATCTGCCTGTGTTTTCTTCCTGGCATGAGGACCTAAAATCATTTCCAATCCAGCAAGCAGAACAGCCCCTGCCAAAGCGAGAGAGAAAAATTCTTCCACATCATATATCTGGAGGCGGAAGGAGGGGACGTGCCCATTACTGTGTTAAAGGATTGAGAAGTCACTCAGTGTAGAAACATGTTTGAATATCTGAACCCAGCGTTTCCCAAATTTGACCATGGAGCGAGTATTTTTGTTTGTTTTCAAGACAGAGTTTTACTTTTGTTGTCCAGGCTGGACATGATCTCAGCTCACTGCAACCTCCGCCTCCCGGGTTCAAGCAATTCTCCTGCCTTACTCTCTGAGAAGCTGGGATTACAGGTGCCCACGACCATGCCTGGCTAAATTTTTTTTGTATTTTTAGTAGAGACGGGGTTTCATCATGTTGGCCAGGCTGGTTTTGAACTCCTGACCTCAAGTGATCTGCCCACCTCGGCCTCCCAAAGTGCTGGGATTAAAGGCGTGAGCCACCGTGCCTGGCCGGAGCAAGTATTTTTGGGCATCATAGATGCCCAGACTCCTCAGTTTATACTTGCGAAAATGCTGATTTGGGCAAAAGAAGTTTTTGAGTCAGGCTGAGTTTTAACTCCTCCCTTTGGCAGCTGTTCACTGTCGGGCAACGTACAAAGGCTTTGTTTCCTTATCGGTGAGACCTAGGATAATATTGCCAACATTTAGTGTGAGGTAAAGAGCAGCTGATACTCAAGACATCTAAAATTCCTGGCACACAATAGATTTCCAGTAAATGACAGCTATTTTTATTATTTCTCAGAAGAAATAACACCAGCATAGCTCTAGACAACTCCAAATCCCTCCCCTTAGGGCACCTCAAACCTCTCCCTCAACACTCTAAATGCCCTTAGTCAATATATTATTAATAACTCAATTCTGTCCCTTCCGGGGATGAGGATGTGGTAAAAGAATTGGCCAAGGTGATCGTTAAAAAAAAATCCAACTCTCAGGTTCTCTGGACAACCGTTTAGGCAAGGCAGAGCCAGCCCGAAGGCTCAGGTGCTGGGTGGGCCTAGCAATGCCCTTGGGACCAGCCAGCAGCACAGAGGGGCTGGAGAAATGGGATTGAGGCTTAGGGAAATGATACTATGTAGAACTGCATTGTAGACTGTAGAGGAAATCCCTCCACTCCAGGCTGAGTCCAAATCCCTGGAAGCTACTGGACAACTCTAGATAACAGATAGCAAGCACAACAAACTGTGGTCTATAGACAATTTCGTCCTGCTCCTGGAGGTTCAACTGACTTCCCTTTACCCACTTTGCTTCCATTCACACATTAATTTTAATATTCCTAATCTATGACTCTATCTGCCTTCCCACTCTTCCCTTGAACTGGTGGATTCGTCCATTTTCACACTGCTGATAAAGACATACCCAAGACTGGGTAATTTATAAAGAAAAAGAGGTTTAATGAACTCACAGTTCCACGTGGCTGGGGAGGCCTCACAATCATGGTGGAAAGCAAAGGGCAACTCTCACATGGCGGCGGCAGACAAGACAGAATGAGAGCCAAGCAAGAGGGGAAACCCTTCATAAGACCATCAGATCTCCGCCAGGCCGAGGGCGGCGAGCGCGGCGGCTACCCTGGACGCGCTGCGCGGTCGCCTGCTCTGCGACTGCCGCCGCTCTCGCCCGGGTGGCGGCGAGGTGCTTGAGCTGGGGCTGCAGGAGGCGCTGGAGCCGGCAGTGCGCCTGGGCCGCTACCCGCGCACGCAGCTCGATGTGTCAGCGCTGCGGCTGTAGGACGGCGGCTCGGCCCTGGCCGTCGCGCTCAACGCCGCCGCTTCGCCCTGCCTGACGCGGGCGTGGAGATGTACGACCTGGTGGTGAGCTGCGGCCTGGGCCTCGCGCTGGGGCCCGCGCCCACTTGGCTGCTGGACCCCACGCGGCTCGAGGAGGAGCGCGCCGCCGCCGGCCTCACAGTGGCCCTCATGCCCGTGCTGAAGCAGGTGGCGGGCTACTGGCTGCGGGGAGGGCGGCCTAATCGTGAGCTAGGCGGAGGCCTTACGCCTGGGCCTCGAGGGCCGCCAACCCTCGACCCCGTGCTGCAGCAGTGCCTGGTGCGGGCCGCCGCCCCGCCCTGAACCAGAAGCCTGAGCAAGGACGGACGCCACGCGGAGGACTGTGCTGCCACCGTCCCCTCGAGCAGAGTCAGCTGTGGTGTCAGAAGGGCTTTTGGGTTTTTGTTGTTTTGTTTTGTTTTGTCTTTTGAGACAGAGTCTAGCTCTGTCGCCCAGCTGGAGGGCAGTGGCACAATCTCGTCCCACTGCAGCCTCCGCCTCCTGGGTTCAAGCAGTTCTCTGCCTCAGCCTCCCGAGTAGCTGGGATTACAGGCGCCCGCCACTACGCCCGGCCAATTTTTGTGTATTTTCAGTAGAGATGGGGTTTCGCCATCTTGGCCAGGCTGGTCTTGAACTCCTGACCTCGTGATCCACCCGCCTCGGCCTCCCAAAGTTCTGGGATTATAGTGCGCCCGGCCCGGAAGGGCTTTTTACAAACCTCATTAAAGGAACTTTTCTACTTGAGCCAGCTCCCAGCTGCGACCCAGTTGAGGAAACCTGTGAGCGCAGCCTGACTCCCAAGTTGGAAACCACTTCAGCTGGTCTTACCTGGAAGCTGGTACCTGGAACTATTGTCATTTAAGGGATGGACCCTTTGCAGGCAGCCAGTGACTCCCTCCGATATAACTGAGCGACTTTTGAGAGGTTGGACAAGAGGGCTGTGCCTTCTCACTTACTGTGTCTGAGCCAAAAGAAAAACCCTTTTATATCTGAAGAAAAAAAAAAAAATCAGATCTCGTGAGACTTATTCACTATCACAGGAACAGTATGGGGGAAATCACCCCATGATTGGGTTATCCCCCACTGGGTCCCTCCTGTAACACGTGAGAATTATAAGAGCTACGACTCAAGATGAGATTTGGGTGGGGGCACAACCAAACTATATCAACTGTGTTATAACATCTGCCTAGCTTCATCTCCAACTAACGTATAAAAAAGAATCTTTAATACATGTTCAGTGTTATATCTGTATGGGAGCTATTATTTTATATTTATGAAAATTGCGTTTTAAGAGTATAAAGAGAAGGTTTGTCTCCAGGAATAAACTTTTTGGTCTTTTGTTTTATAAATTAACCATGGGATGGAGTGTGTGTGATTGCCAGGAGGAGAGGGAAGTTGCTTTAGATTTTAAAAGACGTAAGAAACAGAATGGCCTAATGCAGTGCTCTCAATTTAGAAGCCAACTGTTTACAGTCACTTTTTAGATAATTAGGAAGATTTAACTATGGACTGAGCAGTAGATTACTACAAAGAATTATTATTGATTGTGTTATATCTGATAATGACAATGAAGGAACATAAGAAAATGTCCTTATTTTTGGCACACAAACTAGAAATGTAGGAGTGAAATATGATGTCTTGAATTTGTTATAAAATAATTGACAAGGCCGGGCGCGGTGGCTCAAGCCTGTAATCCCAGCACTTTGGGAGGCCGAGACGGGCGGATCACGAGGTCAGGAGATCGAGACCATCCTGGCTAACACGGTGAAACCCCGTCTCTACTAAAAAATACAAAAAAAAAACTAGCCGGGCGAGGTGGCGGGCGCCTGTAGTCCCGGCTACTCGGGAGGCTGAGGCAGGAGAATGGCGGGAACCCGGGAGGCGGAGCTTACAGTGAGCTGAGATCCGGCCACTGCACTCCAGCCTGGGCGACAGAGCGAGACTCCCTCTCAAAAATAAAATAAAATAATTGACAAAAAAGGATAAACGAAGAAAATATGGCTAAATGTTGATAGTTATTAAATCTGAGTGAATATTTTAAATAAATAAAATATTTAGGATTTTATTGTATTTTTTCTCTACTTTTGCCTGTTCAGATTTTTTCTTTTTTTTTTTTTTTTTTTTTTTTTTTTTGAGATGGACTCTCAGTCTGTCACCCAGGCTGGAGTGCAGTGGCTATCTTGGCTCACTACAACCCCCACTTCCCAGGTTCAAGCGATTCTCCTGCCTCAGCCTCCCGAGTAGCTGGGATTACAGGTTTGTGCCACCAAGCCTGGCTAATTTTTGTGTTTTTAGTAGAGACAGGGTTTTGCCACGTTGGCCAGGCTGGTCTCAATCTCCTGACCTCATGATCTGCCCACCTCAGCCTCCCAAAGTGCTGGGATTACAGGTGTGAACCACTGCACCTGGCCAGATTTTTTTATTTTAAAAAAAAAAAAAAAAAAAAAAAATCAGCCCCCAAAAACTTAACCAGAGCAATTCTGCTCTAGGCTCCAATCCTCCTTGTGTTGCTGATCCAGTTCACTCTCCTGATCACAATGACCCTCACACTTGGCTTCCCAAAGTGATAGTAGCTACTCCTGCATGACTGGGTCTCAAGCAACTTCCAGTTTCACACTTTGATCTGCAAAAACCAGCTCTACCGTATGTACCCTATGTCAACAAAAATAGTCGAACTCCGTAAAATATTTTAAGAGATTTATTCTGAGTCAAATATGAATGGCCTTGGCCCATGACACAGCCCTCAGGAGGTCCTGAGAACATGTACCCAAGGTGGTCAGGGTATGGCTTGATTTTATACATTTTAAGGAGGCATGAGAAATCAATCACATACATTTAAGAAATATATTGGTTTGGTCCAGAAAGGCAGGACAACTCAAAGGTGGTGGGTGGGGATGCTTCCAGCTTACAGGTAAATTTAAACATTTTCTAGTTGACAATTGGTTGAGTTTGTCTAAAGACCTGGGATCAACAGAAGAGAATGTCTGGGTTAAGATAAAGGGTTGTGGCCAGGTGCTGTGGCTTACGCCTATAATCCCAGCACTTTGGGAGGCCGAGGCGGACAGATCACGAGGTCAGAAGATTGAGACCATCCTGGCTAAGACGGTGAAACCCCATCTCTACTAAAAATACACAAAATTAGCCGGGCGTGATGGTGGGCGCCTGTAGTCCCAGCTACTCGGGAGGCTGAGGCAGGAGAATGGTGTGAACCCGGGAGGCGGAGCTTGCAGTGAGCCGAGATGGCGCCGCTGCACTCCAGCCTGGGCCACAGAGCAAGACAACCTCTTAAAAAAAAAAAAAAAGATAAAGGGTTCTGGAGACCCAAGTTCTTATTTGCAGAGGAAGCCTTCAGGTAGTAGGCTTCAGACAGAATAGGTTGTAAAACATTATCAGAGTTAAAGTCTGTGTTGATGTTAATGCTGGAGAGGTATAATGAGACATGTCCAACCCCCACTTCCTGATATAGCCTGAAACAATCTCTCAGTTTAAATCTTAAAAGAGTCCTGGGTGAGGAGGAAGTCCATTCAGATGATTGAAGGGCCTTAGAATTTTAGTTTTGGTCTATATCTATAAACATGTAGGTCCTTGTGTTGAAGATGGGACCCCCAGTCAAGCTCCCCTTTCCCCAATCAAGCTCTCCTTTCCCCCAGGTAATTTTCAAGGAACCTCACAGCCCTTTGCTCCCATAGGACCTGGTTGACACCTCTCTTATTCAGTAGGAGAGATTTATCTGGCTTTCACTCCAGATATCTTAAGCAGAGTGGTAAGGTCTCTCTGGAGACCTTCAACCCTGAGTCCCATATGCAAATTAACTACTACCTTCTCTGTGGCCAAAGCAGGGTTTGATCTATTGAAAAGGGCTCCCTGGGCTCTGCTCTCTATTAAGGTTTAATAAGTATCAGAAACACATTAAAAGAGACCTGTACTCTCCTTACTGCATATGCATTTTCTTTCTTTCCATCCTGTGTATGCCAATAAACATTTAAGGATTTTGAGCACTAAAAAGATACGAATCTTGACTTAACCAATCTCCCTGATACAGGTATTATCCCATTAATGTTCTATAAAAAGCAATTATTGTAACCATCCCACAGGTTCTTCTTGCTCGCTGCCTAGACACAGACAATTTATCAAGCCGAGATTGCAATAGAGAAAGAGTTTAATTCACGCAGAACCAGCTGTACAGGAGACTGGCATTTTACTATCACTCCATTCAGTTTCCCTGAAAACTAAGGGATCCAAGTTTTTAAGGACAATTTAATAGGTAGGGGCCAGTGATTCAGGAGCGCTGACTGATTGGCTTGGAGGTGAAATAATAGGGAGTCAACATTGTCCTCTCGCACTGAGTCAGTTCCTGGGTGGGGACCACAAGACCAGATGAGCCAGTTTATTAACCTGGGTGGCGGCAGCTGATCCATCAAGGATCTGCAGGGTCTGCAAAATATCTCAAACACTGATCTTAGGTTTTACACTAGTGATGTTATCCCCAAGAGCAATTTGGGGAGGGTCAAAATCTTGTAGCCTCCAGCTCCATGACTCCTAAACCATAATTTCTAATCATGTGGCTAATTTGTTAGTCCTACAAAAGCAGTCTAGTACCTAGGCAGGAAGGGGATTTGTTCTGGGAAAGGGCTGTTAGTGTCTTTGTTTCAAAGTTAAACTATAAGTTCTTTCCAAAGTTAGTTTGGCCTATGCCCAGGAATGAGCAAGGATAGCTTGGAGGTTAAAAGCAAGATGGAGTTGGTTAGGTCAGATCTCTTTCACTGTAATACTTTTCTCAGTTATAATTTTACAACAACGGTTTCATTATTATTTCTACAAACCAAGACAAAATTTATTTTAAAAGTCAATGTCATTCCACCCCACTACACTAACCTGAGTCATAACAGAGCTCTCTAAATTAGTCATCTGTGTACACATGGACTTTGGTTTTTAACGCATATTGGAAATGTCATTTCCTTTATTCATCTTTTGAACTGACCCCATAAAATTCTTCATATCAAACAGTTCTCAACCACGTGGGCTAACAAATCAAAGCGGAAAGTAAAATAATGGTCACGTTCAATCATTTATTTGGCCCATGTGATTAAAATAAGTATTATAAGCCCTGGATTTATATAGCCTTTAAACTTTTAGACAGAACTTTCACATACATTTTCCTGTAAGCTTATTGGACAGGTATTGCTATGCCAGTTGGAAAGATTCAGAAACAAGGCACAAATAAGTAAATATTTTAGATCAAACAGTATCAGAAAGCATTTGTGTTTAATTTTCAAAAAACAAATACAGTTGATTCTCACAATTCATGGTAGTTATGTTCTATAAAGTCACCACAAACACTGAATTACCAAATAATTCTCCTAGGGGAAACACAGAGTTATACGTTCCTGTAAGACCCGGTCACATTTTTATCAACTAATCACGATATAACCCTTTTTTTGTGTGTTTCTGTATAAAGACACCTTATTTCTTATTTAACGTACATTGTTGATTTATCAACATTGAACTCATGGTTAACAGCCCTGTAACTCATGCCTAAACAAAGCTTATCTAACACTCGTATTTTCCCTGGAAGTTATGTCACACAGCCTTTTTGTGCCTAGGAACACTGAACAGCACGCAGCACTCTGCTAGGGAGCCATTTTAAACAGTAAAATCACCAACAAAAAGCACAACGATGCAAAAAAGTGACACAAAAAGGACTTTGTTTATGTTATGAGAACTGGTTATGTTCTAAATGTTTGTGTCCCTCCAAAATTCATACACTGAAAACCTGACCCCCAAGGAGGTGGCATTGAGGGGGGGGGCCTTTGGGAAGTGTATTAGTCCGTTCTTGCATTGCTATAAACAAATACCTGAGACTGGGTAATTTATAAAGAAAAGAGGTTTAATTCGCTCACAAATCTGCGGTTTCTACAGGAAACATAGCAACTCGTGATATAGGGAGGCCTCAGGAAACTTACAATCACAGTGGCAGGCAAAGGGGAAGCAGGCACGTCTTACGTGTTGGCAGCAGGAACAAGAGGCAGAGGGGATGCTACACGCTTTTAAACAACCGTATTTCATGAGAACTCGCTCACTATCAGGAGAACAGCACCAACAGGGATAGTATAAAACCGTCATGGGAATTCTGCCCCCATGATCCAGTCACCTTCCAACAGGCCCCACCTCCAACATTGGGGATTACAATTCCACATGAGATTTGGGCAAGGACACAGATCCAAACCATATCAGAAGATGACTAGATCATGAGATCACAGCCCTCCTGAATGGGGTTAGTGCCCTACTATAAGGTGATTCTGTAAGTGGCACTCCAGAGAATTATCTTGTCTCTTCCACCATGTAAGGACACAGTGAGAAGATGGAGCCAATGAACCAAGAAGCAGGCTCTCCCCAGACACTGTATGTGTCACTGGCTTGATCTTGGACTTCCCAGCCTCCAAACCTGTGAGGAATAAAACATAAAGCAACTGTCAGATTCTAATAAAACATTCTGAGGATTACAACAACGAAAAGGCTGCAAAGGCCCAGACCCCTTCACCTTCATGGGAAGGACACAGGTTCTCTCTGGCTGCATTTCTGAGAGCATGGACTTTGTACCCACACCCCCAAGATGTTCTCAAAGGAATCAACTGGTTCTAGGGCAGCTTAGCTTGAGAAAGACTAAATATTGTAACATGATCTTGTTGGGGTACAGAACATGATACCCCACAATATGGCACTTTGGCATTCTGAGTACTTTGAAAATCGAAAGGCCTCAGAAATTAGCCTCAGAACCAAGGTCTTTCTCTGATCTCCCCCACTCCCCCCAACCCTCTCTCTGATCCTCTGTCTCTCCCAAAGTACAGAATGAAGCTGTTTTCTGAAGTTCCCTGTTCCACCTAGAAACTGAACCCCAAAGAGGAACACAATTGCTTTTGATCCCTTCCCTGAAATTTCATTAACCAGAGACAATCAAAACTCCTATCACAGAGGAAGACTGAAAATTAAGTAACACTCCTACAGCCCAAACTTTGTCCTAAACCATTGTTTGTCCTCTGGTCCCATTCAACTCCCAAAGAGAATTATTTACTTACCATTGTCTGAGCACTGGGTCCATTCTTTCCCCCTAAAAGTTATTCACCCCTGCAGTCCCCATTTCCTCTTCCTATACGAAGTAAGGAATGTAAGTATCTGAACCCCATTGGGTTACTGGATTATCATTCTTCTGCAATTTCCTTGTGCTGTGCACGTTTAAATACATTTATATGCCCTTTTCTCCTAATAATCTGCCTTTGGTTAGTTCATTTTCAGCAAACCTTCAGAGGTTGAAGGGGGGAAGCTTTCCCTCTCTCCCTTATAGTCTTTTTTTTTTTTTTTTTTTTTTTAAGACAGAGTCTCACTCTGTTGCCCAGGCTGAAGTGCAGTGGCATGGTATCGGCTCACTGCAACCTCCTCCTCCCGGGTTCAAGTGGTTCTCCTGCCTCAACCTCCCAAGTATCTGGGATTACAGGTGCATGTCACCACACCCAGCTAATTTTTGTATTTTTTAGTAGAGACTAGGTTTCACCATGTAGGCCAGCTGGTCTCGAACTCCTGACCTCAAGCGATCAACTGTCCTCTGCCTCCCAAAATGTTGGGATTATAGGCGTGAGCCACCGCTGCCCGGCCCCACTTATAGTCTTAATGATCTGAATGCAAATTAGCATATTAAAGGTTCTAAGAAGCACATGAAAGGTCTTGCATAAAACAAGACAGCTTGCCTTTTCACATTTAATCCAATGTTTCCCAGAATTATTCACACAAGCTATATTGAAGCCAAGGCAGAAGAAAGTTCTGTTATCTGTGATTCCCATATTCAACTCATGTTATTTGCTATAGTTTGCATAGCCTAAGAAGCTGCCTGTGGTCGTTTCTGCAATCAGTTGAATTATCAATTTATTTATTAAAATACAGCTTCAAGTTCTCACCTCAAAACCAATCACATTTGTAAAGTCAATTTACTGCCAAAACTGACTGTGATCTCCTTTCAGGGACAGGAAGATGTGAGGATTTTGATCAGGGACTCTAAGACAGTGAGAGTCCACAGATTCCCTTCTCTTCCACTCTGGTCTTAGGAAGTAGTCCTTTGGGCCGGGCGCAGTGGCTCGTGCCTATAATCGCAGCACTTTGGGAAGCCAAGGCGGGTGGATCACCTGAAGTCGGGAGTTCAAGACTAGCCTGACCAACATGGTGAAACCCCGTCTCTACTAAAAATACAAAAAATAGCCAGGCGTGGTGGTGGGTGCCTGTAATCCCAGCTACTTAGGAGACTGAGGCAGGAGAATCCTTGAACCTGGGAGGTGGAGCTTGCAGTGAGCCAAGATCGCACCATTGCACTCCAGCCTAGGCGACAGAGCGAGACTCTATCTCAAAAAAAAAAAAGAAAAGAAAAAGAAAGTAGTCCTTTGGCAACTTGTCTCTAAATCCAGGATCTTCAAGGCAGAAGAATAGCCTTGCAGGAGGAGCAGAAAGCAGAAGATCCTTCAGCCCTGTGTGGAAACAAACAGACCCTCACGCCCCACCTAGGTCTTACCCTTGGTGCCGTCTTGAGATTCCCTTCCCAGCAGGTCCACGCAAAGCTAAGTTACATCACTAAATAGACAGCTTATACTTTCTTCTCATTTCCAAACAATCCTCCATTCATAGGCTTAGCTTCAGAGAAGCCGTCGTGCCACAGGTAGGAGATGCAGCCGGGGCTGAGGAGGGCAGGCAGTTGAGGTGATTTCTCTTTCTCTTTGTGTTGCTTCATTAAACTACCTTCATTAAATTCTGCTCCAGAAAGGAGTCTATAACTGTTACTCGCAGAATATCTCCATTTAAAACCTTTTAGCCCCTGAAAACTCCAGTTGATTTTAGCTTGTACGATTCAGGCCAAAGATCATCTTCTAACTCAGAAGAATACACAAAAATGCCTTCCTCAGCCTGAAACTGGAGAAAGATCCTGCATCTGCTCTCAGCATGAATATACAAAGTAAACCCACAAAGGGCTTCCTGTATTTAACCCCTTCTGTGTCCTGCCTCCTATGTTCTCAAACCACCTTTTTTTTTTTTTTTTTTTTTGAGACGGAGTCTTGCTCTGTCGCCAGGCTGGAATGCAGTAGCACAATCTCAGCTCACTGCAACCTCCTCCTCCCAGGTTCAAGCGATTCTCCTGCCTCAGGCTCCCAAGTAGCTGGGACTACAGGCACCTGCCACCATGCCTGGCTAATTTTTTTATTATTATTATTTTTTTAATTTTTAGTAGTGATGGGGTTTCACCATGTCAGCCAGGATAGTCTCCATCTCCTGACCTCGTGATCCACCTGCCTCGGCTTCCCAAAGTGCTGGGATTACAGACGTGAGCCACCACGCCCAGCCCTTAGCCCACCTTTTACTCAGCCATTGTGCAAGTGGACTCTGATAGAACCTACGCTAGATATCCCTGTTTCCCTTACTTGCTGCCCCAGGGCTTTTCTGCAGCTAATGAGTGGGCCACCACCCAGAAACATTCAACAGCAGGTGTGCAAACCTAGAGCACAAGGGAGTTAACACCTCTGGAGCAGCTTTAATCAATGAGGGAGAGTCCGTAAGAAAATACGACTGTCTTCTTCTCCTCAAGAGAATCATTCCAAGATACAGTCTGCACAGCTCTTCAAAGGGTTCCTGTGGATGGTGAGGCCGTGACCAACCAGCTCCACAGTGCAATCTTGCATTCACTGGCTTTCTCTACCCTGTTTCCTTCTTCCTGCTCTCCCCTGCCCCAACTCCTGTTCCTTCAATCACTTCCCCAAATTAACACCAGCACACAACCCTTGTCTCAGGCTCTGGTTTCTGAGAAGAGGCAGGCTGAGATGGCTTCCTTCCATGAGATCCCATGGGACCATTCCCTGTAGCACACACAAAAGAAAGAAAGAAAAAGACTCCTTAAAAAAGTAATGTAGGCCAGGCGTGGTGGCGCACACATGTAATCCTAGCACTTTGGGAGGCCGAGGTGGGCAGATCACCTGAGGTCAGGAGTTCGAGACCAGCCTGGCCAACATGGTGAAATTCCATCTCTACTAAAAATACAAAATTTAGATTTAGATATTTATCCAGGTATGGTGGTGCACGCCTATAATCCCAAAGTAAGTTTTGCTCATGACACCACTGGGAGTGGATGATTGAGTGCTCTGTGCCTGGCCTCACCTGGACCATGCTTTATGAGCCTTTTTTGCAATACTAATTTTAATCGATATCATTTCACTGTATAGTGAAATTTATTTTTTGTATAGCCATGTGACCGGGCACAGTGACTCACACGTGTAATCCCAACACTTTGGGAGGCCAGGGCAGGCAGATCACCTGAGGTCAGGAGTTTAAGACCAGCCTGGCCAACATGGTGAAACTCCATCTCTACTAAAAATACAAAATTTAGCCAGGTATGGTGGTGCACGCCTATAATCCCAGCTACTGGGGAGGCTGAGGCAGGAGAATCACTTGAACCCAGGAGGCAGAGATTGCAACCAGCCGAGATCGTGCCACTGCACTCTAGCCTGGGTGACAGATAAAGACTCTGTCTCAAAAAAATAAAATAAAATAAATAAACTGTAGCCATAAGTATAACTGCCTTGCTGAGTTCCATGAGTCCTAGCAAACTATTGAACCTGAAGGTAATCTTGGAGATATTCCCAAATCATAATCATAAAGTTTTGTGACCAGTGTTTCTTAACAATAGAGCATAATTGTATTTTGTATTACTAAACATTTTCCATCATTTCAATGGCATATATCCAATATATGACTATCCCCAAACGTACTTTACTATTATTACTTTACCTGCCTTACTACATTACGTTATTTCTATTATTGGAGTTTTAGATAGTAACTGAATTTTCCCTATGGAAATATTGCTGAGAATAACATAATTATAAGTAGATGTATTTGTTTATCCATCATTTTGACTTTATAATAAATACCTAGAAGTGGGATCCTCTATCAAATGGTAGCATATTTGCTTCACATTGCCAAAGGGTCTTCCCAAATATTTTCCCAGTTTACATTCCTCACACCCTTGACAATTCTGTGCATTAGCATTTTTCCATTTCTGCCAAATTAAGAGGTGGAAAATGCTATCTGAATATTAGTTTAATTTGCTTTAATTTGCACTTCATTGATTACTAATGGGAGTGGACAGCTTTTTCAGATGTTTTTATTAGTCCTTTGAGAACTCCCTGTCATTTAGGAAATTCTTGATCATTTTTTTTCCAATTTGCACCAATTCACACCCCCACCAGCAGTATTTGAGAATTCCCGATTAGACAAGGGCTGTATCAGTGTGAGCTGGACTCACTGGGGCAGACCCAGCAGGCGAGGCTGGGGTGCGAATAGAAGGGCATTTCCATCAGGGAAACTTGCATGTAGTGAGAGGCGGGTATATTTCAGAACCTGAGGATAAAGCAGCTGGGTGGGAGCAGAGGGTGGGTCAGGCTGAGCAAGAAACAGCAGAGATGGGTAGAGGGGTCTCAAGGTGGCAAGACTTGAATCATAGCCAGACCACTTATCCTGTGGACAGCAATAACCCACAACAGGTCCCTGTGCAAGGGAACAATTTACAACTATTGACTTTCTTGCTTGACCAAATATTTAAATTCTCAACATGTGTGGTATTGCTAAAAAGTCTGTTTACCTTCCACCCACCCAATCTCCCAAGCCTCCATCTGCTCAACTCTGCTCCTCAAACACACATCCATATCGCAGTACCTATACCACCACTCCGGCCCGGGCGACAGAGCAAGACTCTGTCTCAAATAATAATAATAATAATCACCATCATCATCATCATCATCATCATCATCATCATCATCATCTGGAAAATAGCTGCAGAAGTAACTCCAGCATGCATATTGGTCCCTGGGTTTCAATACTCAATACATCATATTAAATGCCTCCATCCTCTTTACACTAACCTGGATCGAAAAAGAGAAGAACTGGCATCCTGTGGACAGTAACTGTCGAGAAAGTCCTGAGATATATTTATTCATAAAACCAGGCATCCCAGTGAATCTGTTGGGCCATTTTTTAATAATTTCCATGTCTTCGTCTTAAATAAAACGTATTTCACAGTTTACTCCTGCCCTCCATCCTATTCCCTCGTCTTTGTTCTTCCTGCATAACTTTATCCATAGCTTAAGCGCTGAGGACACAGAGGTAAATGCTGTCACCTTTCACAGACTCTCAGTCCCTCCCTCTCATAATCCCTCCCCCATGGTGTTGTCTGTCACTCATGGCTCTTTGTGTGGGTGTGTGCATTGCTGTGTGATGCAATTCCGTCATATTCTCATGAAAACACATTCACAGCTGAGTTGAATCTATCATCCATGCTTGTCAGAAGCAGGGAGGCCTTTGTGCAATTCTCCTCTGGGTTACAGAAAAGACATAAACATGAAAAATGTGCTTTTAATTATATTTGCTTGGACTCCTACTCAAGTCTATTCTTTTTTTTTTTAGATGGAGTCTCGCTCTGTCACCAGGCTGTAGTGCAATGGTGCAATCTTGGCCCACTGCAACCTCCACCTCCTGGGTTCAAGCGATTCTCTTGCCTCAGCCTTCCGAGTAGCTGGGACTACAGGCGTGCCCCACCACACCCGGCTAATTTTTGTATTTTTAGTAGAGACGGGGTTTCACCATACTGGCCAAGCAGGTCTCGAACTCCTGACCTCGCGATCCGCCTGCCTCAGCCTCCCAAAATGCTTGGATTACAGGCATGAGCCGCCGCACCCGGCCCAAGTCTATTCTTAAAAGCCAGAAGAAGGGGCCTGACGTGGTGGCTCATGCCTGTCATCCCAGCACTTTGGGAAGCCAAAGCAGGTGGATCACCTGAGGTCAGGAGTTTAAGACCAGCTTGGCCAATATGGTGAAAACCCGTCTCTACTAAAAATAAAAAATTTGCTGGGTGTGGTGGCATGCTCCTGTAGTCCAAGCTACTCAGGAGGCTGAGGCAGAAGAATCGCTTGAACCTGGGATGAGGAGGTTACAATGCGCCAAGATTGCGCCACTGCACCCCAGTCTGGGTGAGAGAGTGAGACACCATCTCAAAAAAAAAAAGAAAAAAAAGAAGAAAAAAAGCCAGAGGAAGGACCCATTAACAGCAATCACAGCCCCACAACCAGCTTTGAGGCAACAACAAGGATCTCTGGTTCTAATTTTTCTTCCTAAAATCCTCTGGAGGCAGCACTGAAGACACCATACAGCAGGTGGGGTGATTAAGTCAATTTCCGGGAAACAAGCCAACAGGTTGCATTGTGGTTTAGAACAACAGCCGTGATTAAATAGAGTCTTTGTCCAAACCCCGATTCCATGGTACTCATACTAAGATGCTTCAATTCAATTCTGCAAATATTTATTGAGTGCCTGCTATGTGGCAAGCACAGTGCATGGCGCTGGAGCTAAAAATGAGTGATGAGCCTCTTCTCTCTAGAAGCTCATCCTGACAGGCAGACAGGACACACCCTAAGTGACTCTATTACTCAGGAGCCTATAGTAGGTGCTAATTTAAGGGTTCAAACAGAGGTGCAATGAGGAAAGACAGAAAGGAAACAGTAATCCGAGAAGTAATCCGAGAAGCAGTGGAGCTTAAGAGGTAGGAATTGGAACCCAGAGCCAGTTGACCGGCTTAACACTCTCAACCATTTGACTTAATCTCATTAATCCTCAACTTCAATCCTCAACCTGTAATATTAGCATAATTCTAGTAACATCTTTATTGTGTTGTTCTGGAAAGGATTTTTCAAACAGTGGATGTGTCCTTCTCAGCACAGTGCCTGGCACATAGTAAGTGCTCAGAGTAAATGTTCGATAGCATCAGGGCAGCACACAATAACTTCTTTGAAAATTATTATAATAGGATTTTCTATGACCTCTGAATGTTAATTTTGGAAATGTTCTTAATTCTGGAGGAATCTCAAAAGACTATGCTAAGTGAAATAAGCTAGAAACACACCAGAAAACAAATATTGTATGATTCTACTCACATGAAATAGCTAGATTGGCATATTCATAGAGACATAAAGTAGAACAGAGGTTACCAAGGGCCAGGGTGGGTGTAGCAGGGCAGGAATGAGGACTGGCTGCTTAATGGGTACAGCTTCTGTTTGGAGTGATTAAAAAAAATGGAAATAGATTATGGTGATGGTTATACAACATTGTGAATATACTTAATGCCACTGAATTTTACACTTAAAAGTGGTTAACATGACAAATTTTTATGTAACATATTTAAATAGATACAGATGATAGATGGATAGATAGTAGACAGATAGATAGATAGATAGATAGATAGATAGATAGATAGATAGATAGATAAATAGATAGATCAATCTAAGTACAATGAAAAAAAATTTGTTTTTGGCTTTCCATTGTGGAAGAAAAATACAAGTTCGTAACCATTTTCTTACTGAATAAAGTTTTTCTTTTAGTCCACCAAGTCAGTTCCCATGATGGGCACTGCAGGATTCTGGTCCTACAGAGTTGCCCACTATTCCCTTGGGTGGCCTGCACCCAGCTCTTGCCTCTGGCCCTTCCCCAGAGTCCCATTTAAGAATGATCTGGACACTCTCAAACCCAAGCTCCTTCAGAGATGGTTCTGCTATTTTCAATAGAAAATCCTATTATAATAATTTTCAAATGGGCAGACATATATACATATGAGGACGCTGCAGAGCCCGAGAACCTTGCACAGGTGTGCGTGCTGCTGCAAGCCTGGGAGTTGGGAGAATGAAGGCAGCCTCCTCTGGGGTATAAGGAGAGACGGAAAGAATTAAAAATGTGCTTCTAATTGCACCTGGGCTAGTCCAGCCTCAGGCATGGTCATGGTTAACGTTATGTGTCAAGTTGCCTGGGCCACAGGATGTCTAAACATTCCGTCAGACATGATTCTGGGGTTACCAGCAAGGGTGTTTCAGGATGAGATCAACATTCGAACTGGGGCTGAGTGAAGCAGATTGCCCTCCCCAATGTGGTGGGCACCATCCAATCAGTCAAAGGCCTGAATAGAACAGAAGAGCAAAGTAAGAAAGAAATTACTCCTGCTTGACTGCCTTCTAATTGGGACTGCAGCTTTTTTCCTGCCTTTGGACTAGAACTGAAACATCAGTTCTTCCTGGGTCTCCAGCTGCCACTTCCCCTGCAGATCCAGGGACTTGCAGGCTCTCTTAACTGTGTGAGCCAACTTCTGAGAATACATTTCTGTCTCTGTGTATGCATCCTATGGATTCTGTTCCCCTAGAGAACCCCCAGGAATACATGCGTGGTTTACATCTGAAAACAGAGCACATCCCTCCACAGGCTGAGTTTGGGGTAACTTTTCTCCGAAGTCATGACCTAAATGCAAAATAACTGGGCCAAAAAGGAAGTCCATCAAAAAGATAGACTTTTTGGAATTTTTCCTTTAAATCTCTATTCGTTTCTTAAGGCTAAATGAATTTGGATACCATAAAAAGTACTTTTCATGCTTTTCTGATAAATCCAGGAAAAGGTATGGGATATATATATATATATGTATATATACACACACATATATATCCATATATACACACATATATACATATACACACATATACGCATATATACACACACGTATACACACATGTATGTACATATACACACATATGTATATATACACACATGTACGTACATGCACACACATATGTATTTATACACATATGTGTATATATGTATATATGTACATATATACACACATATACGTGTATATATATACACACACGTGTGTGTGTGTGTGTGTGTGTTATATTTGGTTAATGTCAATCAAGTGTTGTGAGAAACAGCCTCTCATGGGGCAGAACATCCCAGTGAGCAGCTCAGGCTCCTGGGTTGCCTAGCACGTTACCTTCAGAAGCCCTGTGACACGTGTGGTCACGTAGCACCCCAAATCCCTCTCTGTAAAATACCTCTGATATTGCTTCCAGCTCCATAATTCCAAAATAAAGTTCTATGAAATGTACACTAAATAAAAATAGAAATAATTACATATTTGTGACTGTGCATCGATTTACAGATTTACAGACTCATCATTCAAAGCTTGATATCGGCGTCAACTGACATTTGGTAGCAGCAATATCTCACTTCTTAAGGCTTCCTGATGCTGGCTACAAAGCTTAGTGCTTTATGTGAGGTTCAATTTTTTTACTTTTTACATTTTTATTTATTACTTATTTTTTAAAGAGATGGGGTCTCGCTACGTTGCTCAGGCTGGAATGCATGATAAAACTCCATCTCTACTAAAAACACAAAAATTAGCTGGCTGTGGTGGCGAGCACCTGTAGTCCTAGCTACTTAGGAGGCTAAGGCAGGAGAATCCCTTGAACCCAGGAGGTAGAGTTTGCAGTGAGCCGAGATCACACCACTGCACTCCAGTCTGGGTGACGGAGTAAGACACCATCTCAAAAAAGAAAAAAATAATAAAAATAAAACTGATGGCAATAGGTGAATAAAACAGAAGCAGAGCAACATGAAAAAAAATCTAGATATGAAGTTAGATTGAAAGAGAGCCCATGGAGACCTCTCTGGCACAGGTCACAGTCAATACGTAAGCCTTGGCCTCAAACTTTACACTCACCAATTCACAAGATGTCAAACTCCTGTCCACCACATACTGCAACTAAAGGGTGTGGAGTGTTATTGTCTCATCTGAGGCTGGGGAAACCCTGCACTCATTCGTATGTACTCCTACATAATCATCAAACAGATTTGTGCAGTGGTGTCTGCACAGTGCTCAGCAGTCCATGGAGTTTTATTTATTTTCATCTATTTTTTTTGAGATGGAGTCTCACGCTGTCATCCAGGCTGGAGTGCAGTGGCACAATCTCAGATCACTGCAACCTCCGTTTCCCAGATTCAAGCGATTCCCCTGCCTCAGCCTCCCGAGTAGCTGGGATTACAGGCACGTGCTACCACGCATGGCTAACTTTTGTATTTTTAGTAGAGACAGGGTTTCGCCATGTTGGCCAGGCTGGTCTCGAATTCCTGACCTCAAGTGATCCGCCCACCTCAGCCTCCCAAGGTGCTGGGATCACAGGCGTGAGCCACCACGCCCGGCCGTCCATGGAGGTTTAGAGGCCACCGTGGAAGAGGGGAGAACAACACAGTGAACACCTTCTGTGTCTGCTTCCTGGGTGTGCCAGAACAAAGACGAACTTACTGTCTCACAGTTCTGGAATCTGGGATGTCCAAGATCAAGGCGTTGGCAGCGCTAGTTCCTTCTGAGAGCTGTGAGGAAGAATCTGTCTGCGCCTCTCTCCTCTTCCAGTGGTTTGCTGGCCGTAAACCATTGATGCTGTGTCCGGAGCTGCACGCCCCGGCCATAGCGAATAATAATTGAGGATTAAACGCCTGAGCTCTATTCATTTCCACCCCACACCTTCTCCCTATCTTTGCCTTTTTTCCCCTGTACTAATACCCCATTAAAGATGGCGCTCTTCCTGCTTCTTCTTCACTCACTTTTCCCACGCCCGGGAAAATTGTTACTTAATAGCGCAAGCGCAACATGACGTCGGACCGGAGAAACCGAAACTAACCTGGCCACACCCTCAGCAATGAGATCATTTCCGCCTTAGCCCAACCCCTTCCCTTCCAAGTGTATATAAGGCAGTGCATTACCGCCATTAAACGAGACTTGATCAGAGCACTGTCTTGTCTCCATTTCTCGTGTCTCTTGTTCCCCAAATTCCCACCCCCTCCTCCAGGGCCTGCTCTGACTATCCCGCGGGCCGGGATACGTGGCACCCGAACAGGGACCTGGAAACGAGGGACTCCATGAGGAAGAGGACGCCAAAGGACGGTCGACCGCTAACGAAGATAAAAGGAGTCAAACTCTTCCGATCACTGCGGGAACCTGCCGCGTCAGGATCGAAGGTAAGTGACGCGTCCGAAATGGGACAAGAATTAAGCCAACATCAAATATATGTAGGACAATTAAAAGAGGCTTTAAAGATACGAGGAGTAAAGGTTAAAGGTAATGATTTGTTTAAATTTTTTGATTTTGTAAAAGACACTTGCCCTTGGTTCCCACAGGAAGGAACTATTGATATTAAAAGATGGCGTAGAGTAGGGGATTGTTTGCAGGACTATTATAATACTTTTGGGCCAGAAAAAATTCCTGTAACCGCCTTCTCTTATTGGAACTTCATTAGAGATTTAATAGATAAGAAGGAGGCCGATCCGCAAGTCATGGCTGCGGTCGCTCAGACAGAGCATATTTTAAAGGTTAGCTCCCGCTCTAACCTCACAAAGCCTCCGCAAGATACGGAGGAAGATCTCATTTCCCTCGAAAGTGATCATGAGGAAATTAAGTCTCCTTCTGTAATAGATAAAGAAATACCACACGAAAACAAACCAAAAAAATACCCAATTTTACAGATGCTTCAAAAGGAGGAGGAAATTAATAAGCCTAATCAATTGGATATAAATTGGGATGATTTAGAGGAAGAGGCGGCTAAATATCACAACCCTGATTTGCCTCCCTTTACTTCATACCCACCCCCATATAATAAGACACATAATGAGGCTTCTGCGCCCATTGTTATGGCAGCAATAGATCCCAAAGAAGAATTAAAGCAAAAAATTGCTCAACTAGAAGAACAGATTAAACTTGAAGAGTTACATCAATCATTGATAATTAGGCTCCAAAAGCTAAAAACAGGAAATGAAAAAATACCTAACTCAGACGCTATGGAGGGTTCCTTGCGCCCACTTCAGCGGCCTGGACAACATGTTCCAAGAGGGGGCTTAGTTGCTAGCCGACATAGAGAAGACTCCTCCCCCAAAGACGTTTTTCCGGTCACAGAAACCATAGATGAACAGGGACAGGCTTGGAGGCATCATACTGGATTTGATTTTACTATTATAAAAGAGTTAAAGACTGCTGCCTCTCAGTATGGGGCTACTGCTCCATATACTCTTGTTATAGTGGAATCTGTAGCTGAGAATTGGCTCACTCCTACAGACTGGAATACCTTAGTCAGGGCAGTTCTTTCTGGGGGAGACCACTTAATTTGGAAGTCAGAGTTCTTTGAAAATTGTAGAGATACAGCTAAAAGAAATCAACAGGCAGGAAACGGTTGGGATTTTGATATGTTAACAGGTTCAGGTAATTATGCAGACACTCAGGCCCAAATGCAATATGACCCTGGACTGTTCTCACAAATCCAGGCTGCTGCTACAAAAGCCTGGAGAAAACTTCCCGTTAAAGGAGATCCAGGGGCCTCGCTCACAGCGGTTAAACAAGGACCCGATGAGCCATTTTCAGACTTTGTGCATAGACTTATGACCACGGCAGGTAGAATCTTTGGAAATGCAGAAACGGGTGTAGATTATGTTAAACAGTTAGCTTATGAAAATGCTAACCCCACCTGCCAAGCGGCAATCAGACCTTATCGAAAGAAAACAGATTTAACAGGATACATTTGCCTTTGTTCAGATATTGGGCCCTCATATCAACAAGGCCTAGCAATGGCCGCCGCTTTTAGCGGCCAAACAGTAAGAGATTTCCTCATTAACAAACGTAAAGATAAAGGGGGATGTTTTAGATGTGGTAAAAGGGGACACTTTGCAAAACCAAAATAGGAGTCCAGAAGCAAAAATCCCAGGCCTTTGCCCAAGGTGTAAAAGAGGAAGGCACTGGGCAAACGAATGTAAATCTAAAACTGACAGTCAAGGAAATCCTTTACCCCCCAGGCAGGGAAACGGGATGAGGGGCCAGCCTCAGGCCCCGAAACAAGCATATGGGGCAGTCAGCTTTGTTCCAGCCAGCAACAGCAATCCATTTCAAAACTTAGTAGAGCAACCCCAGGAAGTGCAGGATTGGACCTCAGTTCCACCTCCCACACAATACTAACACCTGAAATGGGACCGCAAACCTTAAATACCGGAATATATGGACCCTTACCACCTAACACTTTTGGGCTACTTTTAGGAAGAAGTAGTGTCACCATGAGAGGCTTACAAGTCCTCCCTGGAGTTATCGATAATGATTATGAAGGAGAAATTAAAATTATGGCCAGAGCTATTGATAGTATTATTACTGTCCCTCAAGGAGTTAGAATAGCTCAGTTACTCCTGCTACCTTTGGTTAAAACAGATAATAATATCCAATACTCTAATAGAAATATAAAAGGTTTCGGATCATCAGATATATATTGGGTGCAACCAATTACAAATCAAAAACCCTCTCTAACCTTATGGTTAGACGGGAAGGCATTCACTGGACTAATAGACACAGGGGCTGATGTAACTATCATTAAACAGGAAGATTGGCCCTCTCATTGGCCTACTACAGAAACCTTAACTCACTTGAGAGGAATTGGACAAAGCAGTAATCCTAAACAAAGTTCTAAATACCTAACATGGACAGATAAAGAAAACAATTCAGGCCTCATTAAGCCATTTGTCATCCCTTACCTAAATGTTAACCTTTGGGGGCGAGATCTGCTCTCTCAAATGAAAATTATAATGTGTAGTCCAAATGATATAGTTACTGCACAAATGTTAACTCAAGGATACACCCCTGGTAAAGGTCTTGGAAAAGGAGAGAACGGTATCCCACAGCCTATACTGGTTTCAGGACAACTTGATAAAAAGGGGTTTGGAAATTTTTAGCTCAGGCCACTGACATACCTGCACCCCAAAGGTGCGCTGACCCCATTACTTGGAAGTCAGATGAGCCCGTTTGGGTTGATCAGTGGCCTTTACTCAATGATAAACTAAGTGCTGCCCAACAGTTAGTGCAGGAACAACTAGCAGCAGGACATATTGAGGAAAGTAATTCCCCTTGGAATACACCTATTTTTGTTATTAAAAAGAAGTCTGGTAAATGGAGACTCTTACAAGATTTAAGAGCAGTAAATATCACTATGATCCTTATGGGTGCCTTACAACCAGGATTGCCTTCACCGGTTGCGATTCCTCAAAAATATTTTAAAATCGTTATTGACCTTAAAGATTGCTTTTTTACAATTCCCCTTCACCCTGCTGACCAGAAAAGATTTGCCTTTAGTCTTCCATCTACAAATTTTAAACAACCAATGAAGCGCTATCAATGGAAAGTCTTACCTCAGGGTATGGCCAATAGTCCTACCTTGTGTCAAAAATATGTAGCTGCCGCTATAGAGCCAGTCAGAAAAACATGGGCACAAATGTATATTATACATTATATGGATGATATTTTAATAGCAGGAGAAATTGGCGAACAAGTCTTACAGTGCTTCGCCCAACTCAAACAAGAGTTAACAGCAGCCGGACTACAGATAGCCCCAGAAAAGGTACAATTACAAGATCCATACACTTATCTTGGTTTCCAGATTAATGGACCCAAAATCATTAATCAAAAGGCCGTTATACGTCGTGATCATTTAAAAACTTTAAATGATTTCCAAAAATTACTGGGAGACATAAATTGGCTTCGACCATACTTAAAGCTCACCACAGGAGAGTTAAAACCTCTTTTTGATATATTAAAAGGAGACTCTAATCCAAAATCCCCCAGGTCCATTACTAAAGAAGCATTAATAACACTCCAACAGGTAGAACATGCCATTGCAACACAATTTGTTACCGGTATTGATTATTCTCAGCCATTAATATTCCTTATTTTTAACACAACAGTAAACCCCTACTGGCCTATTTTGGCAGAACAATCCCATTATGTGGGTACACCTGCCCTCCTCCCCTAAAAAGGTTTTGTTGCCTTATTATGATGCCATAGCTGATCTAATTATCTTGGGAAGAGAGAACAGTAGAAAATACTTTGGAATAGAACCCTCTACCATTATACAGCCCTACACTCAATCACGCATCCATTGGCTGTTACAAAATACGGAAGCCTGGCCAATTGCTTGCGCTTCTTATACTGGCGCGATTGACAACCATTACCCACCTAACAAACTTATTCAATTTTGTAAACTTCATGCGTTTGTATTTCCCCATATTACCAGTAAAGAACCTCTCAATGACGCATTACTAATTTTCACTGATGGATCTTCCACAGGACTTGCCGCTTACACTTACAATAATGTAGTCGTTAAATTCCAGACCACTTATACATCAGCTCAGCTGGTCGAATTGCAAGCTATAATTGCAGCACTATCAGCTTTTCCTTGTCAGCCACTTAACATTTATACAGACAGCGCCTACCTGGCTCATTCAATACCCCTCTTAGAGACCGTGTCTCAAATTAAACATATTTCAGACACAGCTAACCTATTTTTGCAATGTCAACAACTTATCCGAAAAAGGACTACTCCCTTTTTTCTTGGGCATATTAGAGCACATTCAGGATTACCGGGACCTCTAACACAAGGTAACGCAACAGCTGACACGGCAACAAAAATCATAGCCACAGTCACTACAGACAATTTGCAACAAGCGCAAAAAGCACATGCCTTACATCATTTAAACGCCCAAACCTTAAGACTTATGTTTAAACTTACCAGAGAACAAGCTCGACAAATAGTTAAACAATGCGCCAACTGCATAACATATTTACCTGTTCCCCATCTAGGAGTTAACCCCCGAGGACTCATCCCCAACGAAATTTGGCAAATGGGCGTTACTCACCACTTAGAATTCGGTCAACTAAAATATATCCATGTATGCATAGACACCTATAGTGGATTCATCAGTGCAACTCTCCAAACAGGAGAGGCCACCAAACATGTCATAGCTCATTTATTACACTGCTTTTCTATTTTAGGAATACCCAAACAAATCAAAACAGATAATGGCCCCGGTTATATATCCAAAACCTTCTTACAATTTTGTAATACCCTACAAATTAAACATACCACAGGCATTCCCTATAATCCCCAAGGACAAGGTATAGTAGAAAGAGCTCATCTGTCATTAAAAACTATTATCACAAAATTAAAAGGGGGGAGCTGGTACCCCGTGAAGGGTACCCCCAGAAACATACTCAATCATGCCCTGTTTATCCTTAATTTTTTAAATTTGGACAGTCATGGAAAATCGGCTGCCGACCGTTTCTGGCATCCTGAATCTCAAAAACAGTTTGCAATGGTAAAATGGAAAGATCCACTCGATAGTTCATGGCATGGCCCCGATCCAGTTTTAATTTGGGGAAGAGGCTCAGTATGCATCTTCTCACAAAAAAATGATGCAGCCAGATGGCTGTCTGAAAGATTGGTAAGACAAATAAATCATAACCATTGTCAGTCCAGGGAAGATAAATCTCCCTGAGAAGTTCTTTCCTTCTTGTTTTTCAGAAAATGAAGCCTAATATGAAATTCCTTTGGAGAATAATCGCTCTATACAACACAGTGACAGTCTATGCAGGTTTTGGTGACCCTCGTAAGGCAAGAGAATTATTAAGAAAACAATACGGCCAGCCTTGTGACTGCAGAGGGGGACAAATATCTGAACCTCCGTCAGATAGAATCACCCAGGTGACCTGCACGGGCAAGACAGCTTACCTAATGCCAAACCAGTTATGGAAATGTAAGTCTACCCCAAGAGATACCTCACCTAACGGGCCGCTCCTAGAATGCCCTTGTAGCTCTTTCCAATCTTCTGTACATAGTTCCTGTTATACCTCCTATCAACAATGCAAATCAGGCAATAGAACATATTATACGGCCACGTTACTAAAAACACAAACTGGAGGCATTAATGACGTACAAGTATTAGGATCCACTAATAAACTTGTACAATCTCCTTGTAACGGCCTAAAAGGAAAGCCTGTTTGTTGGAGCACTACCGCCCCCATTCACATTTCTGATGGAGGAGGCCCATTAGATATTACAAGAATTAAAACCGTCCAGAAAAAATTAGAAGAAATTCATAAAGCTTCTTATCCTGAACTTCAATATCACCCTTTAGCCCTGCCTGAGCTTAGAGGTAATTTTAGGCCCGATGCCCAAACCTTTGATATCCTCAATGCTACTTACAATTTACTTCAAATGTCCAATACAAGCCTGGCCCACGATTGTTGGCTTTGTCTTAAAATGGGCCCCCCTATTCCTCTAGCCATACCTAACCTTTCATTGCCCTATGTCAATTACTCAAATGAATCCTTAGTAAATAATTCCTGTCCTATTACCCCCCCCCCTTAGTTCAACCGATGACGTTTTCTAATTCCTCTTGCCTCTTTTCACCATCATATAATAACACTAAAGAAATTGATTTAGGCTATGTTGTGTTTAGCAACTGTACTTCCATAATCCATGCCACCAACCCTTTGTGTGCTATAAATGGCTCGGTTTTCGTTTGTGGAAACAACATGGCATATACGTATCTACCTACAAATTGGACAGGGCTTTGTGTTCTGGCCACTCTTCTCCCCGACATTGATATCATCCCTGGAGATGAACCTATCCCCATCCCTGCTATTGAACATTTTATTTATAGACCGAAACGAGCCATACAATTTATTCCCTTGTTGGCTGGACTAGGAATCACCACTGCTTTTACTACAGGAGCCACAGGCCTAGGAGTCTCACTAACCCAATATACTAAATTATTCAATCAATTAATCTCAGATGTACAGACCTTATCCAGTACTATACAAGATTTACAAGACCAAGTAGACTCGTTAGCTGAAGTAGTTCTCCAGAATAGAAGAGGTCTAGATTTGTTAACGGCAGAACAGGGAGGGATATGTTTGGCCTTACAGGAAAAGTGCTGTTTTTACGCCAACAAATCCGGAATCGTCAGAGATAAGATAAAAACTTTGCAAGAAGAACTAGAAAAGCGCAGAAAAGGCCTGGCCACCAATCCACTATGGACTGGACTCGACAGACTTCTCCCCTATCTCCTGCCATTTCTTGGTCCTTTACTCACTCTTTTACTCTTCCTCACTCTCGGGCCTATAATCCTTAATAAGCTTATGGCATTTGTCAGACAACAAATTGAGGCCTTCCAGGCCAAACCTATACAGGTCCATTATCATCGCCTTGAGATGACTGAAAATGGTGAGTCTTATTTACCTTAATAAGACCACCTCCCCTGTGTGCTGAACTGGACAGTCAATGACGGGTAAGAGGACACTATCTCCATCGGAGCCTAAGACAGGAGGGCCGCCCTTGCTGCTGCCTTATCCCATGACGGGCCTAGAAGGTGGGGGTGAGTTGACCCAACCTAAGACAGGCGCAGTTCCCGAGGGGTTTTCTTATCATAAAAATATAAAAAGGGGGACCTGTCCGGAGCTGCACGCCCCGGCCATAGCGAATAATAATTGAGGATTAAACGCCTGAGCTATATTCATTTCCACCCCACACCTTCTCCCTATCTTTGCCTTTTTTCCCCTGTACTAATACCCCATTAAAGATGGCGCTCTTCCTGCTTCTTCTTCACTCACTTTTCCCGCGCCCGGGAAAATTGTTACTTAATAGTGCAAGCGCAACATGACGTCCGACCGGAGAAACCGAAACTAACCTGGCCACGCCCTCGGCAATGAGATCATTTCCGCCTTAGCCCAACCCCTTCCCTTCCAAGTGTATATAAGGCAGTGCATTACCGCCATTAAACGAGACTTGATCAGAGCACTGTCTTGTCTCCATTTCTCGTGTCTCTTGTTCCCCAAATTCCCACCCCCTCCTCCAGGGCCTGCTCTGACTATCCCGCGGGCCGGGATAATGCTGAAGCATCACCTCAGTCTCCATCCTCATCCTCACATGGCGTTTTCCCTGTACACGTGACTGTGTTGATACTGCCCCCAACCTTTTTTTTTTTATTTTAAGACAGACTCTTACTCTGTTGCCCCTGCTGGTGTGCTGTGGCACAAACTCAGCTCACTGCAACCTCCACCTTCCGGGTTCAAGTGATTCTCCTGCCTCAGCCTCCTGAATAGCTGGGACTACAGGTGTGAGCCACCACAACCACACCTGGCTAATTTTTGTATTTTTAGTAAAGACAGGGTTTCACCATGTTGGCCAGGTTAGTCTTGAACCCCTGGCCTCTAGTGATTTGCCCACTTCATCCTCCCAAAATGCTGGGACTACAGGTGTGAGCCACCATGCCTGGCTCTTCCCCCTTTTATAAAGACATCAGTTATATCGGACAAGGGCCCACTCCCATGACTTCATCTTAATCAATTACATCTGTAACAACTCTAGTTCCAAATAAGGTCATGTTTGCAGGTACTGGGGATCAGGGCTTAAACATATGAACTGGGAGGGGGCAGGGCACACAATTTAACCCATAGCCTTCTCCTGCTTCAAAGGCCGTATGAATATGTAAACTCACATTTTAAAAGTGCATTTTTGGCCATGCGCAGTGGCTCACGCCTGTAATCCCAGCACTTTGGGAGGCTGAGGAAGGTAGATCACAAGGTCAGGAGATTGAGACCATCCTGGCTAACACAGTGAAACCCTGTCCCTACTAAAAATACAAAAAATTAGCCGGACGTGGTGGCGGGTGCCTGTAGTCCCAACTACTCGGGAGGCTGAGGCAGAAGAATGGCGTGAATCCGGGAGGCGGAGCTTGCAGTGAGCCAAGATCGTGCCACTGCACTCCAGCCTGGTGACAGAGCGAGACTCCGTCCCAAAAAAAAAAAAAAAAAAAAAAAAAAAAAAAGTGCATTTTTATTTTGAATCAGTATAAGACTCACAAGAAGTTGCAAAAATAGTGCCAGGAGTTCTCACAAAGATTGCTTACATAACGCTAGTTAGTACATTGTGGAAAGCAAGAAATTGATATTGGCATGATGCTGTTAACTCTGGAACAGACCTTACCGATCAGCTTTTACATACACATTTTCAAATCGGTTAAGTCCAACAACAATAACAAAAAATAATAACTACATGTTTTAAAGATATAAAATAAGAATAGTACCAGTAAGATATGATTTCCTAATATAAAATATCAAAATATAATGTGCTTGGTTTCAAGAGCAGCAAATTATGGCATTTTAACTACAGTACTTGATTTGGGTTTATAAAATGTTAGCAGGCTATCGAGGCAGAGGTCCAGAAGATGAAATATTTTCCTATTCTTTCACTGGATCGATAAATTCTGCTTTGTGTTCAAAGCCACTCAGCTCAGTGCTTTGCAATGGCTCACTTTCATTTCCCCTCCAGAAACCAAGGTCATCTGCCTCCCCCATTCGGTCTTAGCCACTAAGCCCTAATCCTCACAATTATTAGAGGAATTGCTCTTAGGGCACTACTCGGTTTCTACTCACTTTTTGGAAAATGCAATATGTAATGTATTGGGGAGGGGCAACCACAAAATTCTTGAAATGAATTTAGATCTGAAATTCCAAATTCTCCCAGGAGAAGGGTGGGGATTTGAGATTTCTAGGGTGTAGATTTTACAACAGTTACTCCTTCCCAAAGAGCTCATGCCCACAAAGACCATGACGTGATGAAGAGAATCCTGAAGTTACACCCAGGGAAAGGATGTCCCCCGTAGCAAGAGACGCCAGGCAACTGGAAGGCAAGAAAGATGAGGAATAAAACAAACTTCAGAAGGCACATTTGGATAAAAAACTGACAGAATATGCTCTTCCCACTCTAGATTAGGTGAGACGGCAGGGTTGAGTGAGTGGGCATTGGAATGGCTAAAGATGGGCAGGGGAGGGTTGTGGCAAGAGGACACATTCATGTCTTCCACAGACCTGGCTCAAAGTTCATTATACCTTTGCAAAGTTGAACCTGAGCTTCCTATAGCCACCTAGAGTTCCCACTCCAAGCAACCACTTAGCCATCCCTGTTCCTGGGAGAATTTATGGGGAAAACTGTGATTGGGTCTAATCACCATCAATGGCATCCCATTTTGTTATAATTTTTTAAATCATCAATTTGTGCCAATTTTGATAGAATTAGTGAGACAGTAAGTACCCTACCTGTCAGAGAGAAAGCAATACTTACCTTGACAACCTGAGGAGGCCACACTGGGTATGGATGGTACAGATGCCAACGGAACTTTGAAGAGGTCAGTACATTCAATGAATATATATTGAGCCTGTGCTGCATGTCAGGCTCTCCTCTAGGCCCCGGACATACAGTAGTGAAAAAGACAAACCATTTTTTGACCTTGTGGAACTTGTCATCTAAGGGAAGCAAACAAATAACAAACACCTAAATGTATAATATAACACCAGAAGTAATGCGTGCCATAAAGAAGAAAGCAGTGTAAAGAGAAAAAGAGAAGCCAGGCACAGTGGTGCACGCCTGTAATCCCAGCACTTTGAAAGGCCAAGGTGGGCAGATCGCTTGAGCTCAGGAGTTCGAGACCAGCCTGGGCAACGTGGCAGAACCCCATCTCTACAAAAAACAGCTGGGCAATACAAAAATTAGCCAGGCATGGTGGTGAGCACCTATAGTCCCAGCTACTTGGGAGGCTGAAGTGGGTGAATCACGTGGGCCTGGGAGGTGGAGGTGGCAGTGAGCCAAGATCACGCCACTGCACTCTAGCCTGGGTAACAGAGCCAGACCCTGTCTCACAAAGAGAAAAAAAAAGAAAAAATAGAGGGAGAAAAAGGAGGAAGGTGCTGGTTTAGATCGAGTGGCCCTGCAAAGGCCTCTTGGAGGAGGAAGGAGGCATTTGAGCAGGGATCTGAGTGATGTGAGGAAGCCAGGCAAGTGGTCTAGGCAGAGGGAACCGTAGGTGCAAAGGCCCTAGGGCAGGTGCCAGCTTACTTAGGCAAACTGGAGGGACAGGTAAGTGAGTGAGGAAATGAAGCCACGGGGCAGCCAGGAGCCTGGTCACATTTGGGTCTCCTGGTGAAGATTCTGGATTTTGTGTAAATGTTTGTAGAAAGCCATCGGAGGATTTTGAACAAGGGAGTGACAAAAACATATTTAGCTTTTAAGTAAAACAGAAGTAGATGAAACAACATTAGTTAGGTGTTCTAGTAGTTGCAGGGAGAGATGGCAGTGACTTGAAATGAAGCTGTAGCAGAAGTGGCCGAAGCAGCCAGATTTAGGATATATCTTGTCGGTAAAGGCAGCAGGACCTGCTAATGGATCGAATATAAGGTGTGAAACAAGGATAAGAATCTAAGATTCATACTCCGTTTTGAATATGGTATCACTGATTGCAGTGGGAAACTTGAGTTCTGTTGGCTTTCTGAAATGTGAGGTGTTATTAGTCATCTCAGAGGATGTGTCCCATAGGCAATCAGGGTGCCCGTTAACAAAGCTTTGTAAAATGACTCACAAAAGAAACAAATTGGGCTGGTCCCGGTGGCTCATGCCTGTAATCTCAGCACTTTAGGTGGCCAAGACGGGTAGATCACCTGAGGTGAGGAGTTCAAGGCCAGCCTGGCAAACATGGTGAAACCTTGCCTCTACTAAGAAAATACCAAACAGATAGATATATATATATATATATCTCCAGGCATGGTGGTGCACACCTGTAATCCCAGCTACTTGGGAGGCTAAGGCAGGAATATCGCTTAGAACCTGGGAGCTAGGGGTTGCAGTGAGCCAAGATTGCGCCACTGTACCCCAGCCTGGGCGACAGAGCAGGACTCCCTCAAGAAAAAAAAGAGAAAGAAAGGAAAGAAAGGAAGGAAGTTAAGAGATGCTTAATTGTGGGATATACTGGATTCATGAGAAAGGTGAAGACAGCTCAAATTACAGGGACCCATAACCCTAAGGCCAACTACTCTTTTCACTGAGGTCTGTCTCCAGGGTGTGAGTGTGAAGCCGTCTGCACCACCCTACTCTGGCTCCATGGACTTAATCGTGGCATCTGAGGCTGGTTCTGCCTTTCGGTCTGCCTGGCTGCGATGTTGAGTCCTGCCTGCGTATGGCCGGCCACACTGTCCCCTGCAGGGAGCCTCCTTCCATCCCCAAGCAGCCAGCTGCAATCCCACTCCAAAAGGACGGGACACTCAGGATCTAGGAAATGAGCGTTTTCAAAACACCAGATTGAATCCCTTGGAACTTAAACTAGACTCAATCAAGCTGAAGTTCATCACATCCCTTTGGGCAGCCAGCTACCCCCCATCCTACTACACTCATACCCACCAGGTCCCATTGACCCTGGCCAGAGCCCTGAATTTCAGCAATCCTACCCCATACAGCATCTGATGTTGCAGTTTCTTTTTTTTTTTTTTTTTTTTTTGAGACGGAGTCTCGCTCTGTCGCCCAGGCTGGAGTGCAGTGGCCAGAACTCAGCTCACTGCAAGCTCCGCCTCCCGGGTTTACGCCATTCTCCTGCCTCAGCCTCCCAAGTAGCTGGGACTACAGGCGCCCGCCACCTCGCCCGGCTAGTTTTTTGTATTTTTTTAGTAGAGACAGGGTTTCACCGTGTTGGCCAGGATGGTCTCGATCTCCTGACCTCATGATCCGCCCGTCTTGGCCTCCCAAAGTGCTGGGATTACAGGCTTGAGCCACCGCGCCCGGCCGCTGCCGTTTCTTTAAACATTTGGTGCCCTTGAAACAGAAACTGAATTTCTGAAAACTATTTTCACACAATTTGTCAAGTCACATATGCTGGGAGAAGAGAAACCCACCACCTGTAGCAGAATGATTTTATTTGTGTTTATTTTAAAATAAGGGGGAGAAAGCTATCTGATTTCAGGCTTTCTTGGGAATCTTATCTAGTGATTTGGACAAATGGCTGTATCTAGATAGCAACAAATCAATTTCTGATAATTAACGAACCGTGAAAAATCCTAAGGCCTTACCATTTGTGATTTGAAGGGAACTACGTGCCCTGCTGGAGGGAGTGTCATTATGCAGCTGCTGAGCTAGCAAACAAAACTAGAACATCTCCAGAGAAGTTTCTAACCTTGGTTCCAATTCCTTAGATGCACTTCCCTGACTCTCACTGCGGAAAACTCCAGAGGACTTTTGTCTGTCCTCTGCCCAGATCTGACAGGGGTAGAAGCATGATGCAGCCCTCCCCAGGCGACCGGCTGTCCCCAGAAGACAATATGGCACCAGATGGTCTTTCCCGAATGCTTGGAGAGGCAAAGCGATGGCCAAGGGTTTCCACTAAAGCTGCCACCAGTACAGGAGTAAATACAGGGTCCTTCTTTGTGATTTTGACCTTCACCGACCTTGATTATTCAGCATGACCTTTCCCTGGACCTACGTCATTCCTTTCAAGAACCTTATTTCCATTTACCATTCTCTGGGCACACAGTTCAGCATAATTTTATTTTTAGTCCTATGTCTAGAGACTAACTTCGAGATAATGTTCATAAAAGGTTATAAACTCCTACTGAAATGTATATGGTCATACATTTTCCTTCCCTTCTGTGTCACGGCTGTTGCCTCCAGAATGGTGTTTTCAACTCATTCGCAGTCCCACCTTCTTCTCTTTCTTTTGCCCAAACCCTTTCAGTTCGAATCCACAGGACACCGACGTTAAGTCACCCTTTGTCAAGTGGATGAACACGCACACTTGCATTTTTCTGGAGCCACCAAGCAGATGAAATCCCGTGTGAAGAGAATTCCCATCCTGTCTTTCCGGCTGCCCCAGCTGATAGAAGAGGATTTTCATTGAGAGACCCTCTCTCTGGGCAGCTTCAGTGAGAGCCACATTTCCAGTCCCAGGGCTGTGCGGTGCTGCCAGAAAGCCTCAGAGAGCAGGTCGGCATGGGTGGCAACACGTCCCAGAGGCTCAGGCACAGCAAGACCTCCCTCTTTGTCTCCACAGACGCCAACTTGAAGACCACAGCCACACAGAAGACTAAATTAGAGACTAGGCACTAGAGCTTCCCTAAAGAAAGACGCTGCAGAACTACAGGGTATCCGCAGGATTTATGGCATCCAAAATGCTTTGTGATCTACAGTCTTCTCCATTTCGTCCCTTCATCTTCCCTTCCATGGCTGTAAAAATTTTGTTTCCCATAATTGGGACTGAATGAAAGAGGACTCCTATAAAGAAAGGGAGAACAGCCAATTTGACACCGCAGTGCAGAGTGATCAGATGCATTCAGCTCTGATAAAGGAGAGGACTGAGAGAGAGGCGGGCCCAGGAACCCACGGCTGTCTGTTAGTGGGAGAGTTTATTCACCCAGATGTTGAGTGCTTGTTGTTGTAAGGGGAGCTTAGGAATCAGAGATAAATGTGGTTGTCAAGGAACTCTGCGTTCTGGCTACTTTTTATGAGCTATGTGGCCTGAGATAATTGCTCAACCTCATGAGTCTCTGTTTTCTTAACTGACAAATGGGAAGAATTAAATCCATCAATACATATAAAGAGACTTTCCAAGTGACTACAAATATTAGTCATTATTTGTATTAAAAATAAACTCCTGGACCAGGAACGGTGGCTCGTGCCTGTAATCCCAGCACTTTGGGAGGCCGAGGCAGGCAGATCACTTGAGGTCAGGAGTTCAAGACCAGCCTGGCCAACATGGCAAAACCCCATCTCTACTAAAAATATAAAAAATTAGGCCAGGCATGGTGGCTCTCGCCTGTAATCCTAGCACTTTGGAAGGCCAAGGTGGGTAGATCATGAAGTCAGAAGATCGAGACCACCCTGGCTAACACGGTGAAACCCCGTCTCTACTAAAAACACAAAAAATTAGCCGGGCATGATGGCAGGCGCCTGTAGCCCCAGCTACTCGGGAGGCTGAGGCAGGAGAATGGCATGAACCTGGGAGGTGGAGCTTGCAGTGAGCCGAGATCGCGCCACTGCACTCCAGCCTAGGCAACAAAGCAAGACTCCGTCTCAAAAACAAATACATAAAAATTTTAAAATGAGCCAGGTATAGTGATGCACGTCTGTAATTCCAGCCACTTGGGAAGCTGAGGCACGAGAATCACTTGAATCCGGGAGGCCAAAATTGTGCCACTGCACTCCAGCCTGGGTGATGGAGTGAGATAATTAATTAATTAATAATAATAAATTATTTTTATTTATATTATTTATTTATTTATTTATTTATTTATTTATTTATTTATTTTTCAGAAGGAGTCTTGTTCTGTCTCCCAGGCTAGAGTGGAATGGCGTGGTCTCGGCTCACTGCAAGTTCCGCCTCCCGAGTGAAGGCCCTCAAATCAACCTTCATTGCACTTCTTCATACGTTCCAGGCACTGTGCTGCAGCCTTGAAGGCATGGCTTCAGCTGACCCTCTCAGCGCCCCTATTAGCTCAGTATCCCTAATGCTACTGTTTATAAAGAAACAGGCACAATTTCCCATGGTCCCGCTTCCAGCAAGTGGTGGTATCAGAATTTGAACCCAGTTGTTCTGACTGACAGATCCCATGTGTTTAAATGGAATCCTCAGGGAGGATCGTTGCAAGAAAGACCAGTGTTACAGGCTGAAGTGTGACCCCCACCCCAAAATTCATATGTTGAAGCCCTCATCCCCAGTACCTCAGCCATGACTCTATTTGGAGATGGGGAGGGAATTTAGGTAAAATGAGGTCATCAGGATGGGTCCTCATCCAACATAACTGGTGTCTTTATGAGAAGGGAAGGTTAGGACGCAGACACACACAGTGGGAAGACCACGTGAGGATATGGGGAGAAGGCGGCCACCTGCTGGCAAGAGAGAGAGGCCACAGGAGAAACCGACACCACCGGCAGCTTGACCTTAAACTTCCAGCCTCCAGGACTGTGAGCAAGTAAACTTCTGCTGTTCAAACCCCCCAGTCTGTGGTCCTTTGTTATGGCAGCCCGAGCAAACAAATCCAACTCGTCTTGGAAATCTCACATCAACACAGGGAGACAGGGTAAAATGCACACCAGCACCGACCGCTGCACAGGGCCCAGTGCGCAGCAAGGTCAGGGGCAGATCAATAACGGCTGCAGGAAGAAGGGCTGCAGGACAGAAGCGGCAACAGAAGCACAAAAGGTGTTATTAGTTCACATCGACGGTAGGTGGAATCGATTCTAAAGCTACCACTGTCATTATTTAGATCTCAGAGCCACAGACTTGATCTGAACACCTTCTTCATCAAGGGAAAAATCAAGCCAATTTTTTTTTTTTTTTTTTTGAGACAATGTAAATCATACTTTGTCATCCAGGCTGGAGTACAGTGGAGTGATCTCGGCTCACTGCAACCTCCCCCTCCTGGATTCAAGTGATTCTCCTTCCTCAGCCTCCCGAGTAGCTAGGATTACAGGCATGCGCCACCACGCCCAGCTAACTTTTGTATTTTTTTATTTATTTATTTATATATTTTTTTTGAGACGGAGTCTCACGCTGTTGCCCAGGCTGGAGTGCAGTGGCGCGATCTCGGCTCACTGCAAGCTCCGCCTCCCGGGTTCCCGCCATTCTCCTGCCTCAGCCACCTGAGTAGCTGGGACTACAGGCGCCCGCCACCGCGCCCGGCTAATTTTTTGTATTTTTAGTAGAGACCGGGTTTCACTGTGGTCTCGATCTCCTGACCTTGTGATCCGCCCGCCTCAAACTTTTGTATTTTTAGTAGAGACAGGGTTTCGCCACGGTGGCCAGGCTGGTCTTTTAAACTCCTGACTTCAGGTGATCCACCCCCCTCGGCCTCCCAAAGTGCTGGGATTACAGACATGAACCACCACACCCTGCCAGGAAGTCAATTTTCATCTCCACGGACTTCAGAAAGCCCAAGTTTCAATACTTCAGGTTCCTGTCATTAGGCTTAGTTTTATAAGAAGAACAGGAACAACTCTGGACATTTCACCAGGGGTAGAGCATCATGAGGCAGAACCCTGCCCTTAAACACTTTACTATTTCTTTAGAAGCTTCCAGGTGGAGCCACACCAGAACTGGCCAGGTGAAATCCTGCCTCAACCAATCCCTGGAGGGTTTATCTTGGAGAAAGCATTGCAGGGTCTGTGGCTGCAGTTTGGACTTTTTGACAAGTTTATTTGCACAATTAAAATTTATTTTAGGTCAGGCACGGTGGCTCACGCCTGTAATCCCAACACTGTGGGAGGCCGAGGCGGGCGGATTGCCTGAGATCAGGAGTTCAAGACCAGTCTGGCCAACATGGTGAAACCCCATCTCTACTAAAAGTACAAAAAAAAATTAGCCAGACATGGTGGCGGGCGCCTGTAATCCCAGCTACTCAGGAGGCTGAGGCAGGGAAATTGCTTGAACCAGGGCAGCAGAGGTTGCAGTGAGCCAAGATCATGCCACTGCACTCCAGCCTGGGCAACAGAGCAAGATTCCGACTCAGAAAAAAAAAAAAAAAAATTAAAAGACAAAAATTTTTAATGATGAAGCTGGGTCTCTTGTGTATCCTCAGATCAGAGGCAAAAGAGCCAGTTTGAACGCTCAACCCAAACACCCCGGCTCCTCTGGGTTAGCCCACGTCCCGGAACTGCTGGGACATCTCTCACTGCATCTCCTGCTACTCAGTCCCACAAGTGCTGCTGTCACTCCTGCTCCTGTTAACATCGCCTCAGTGTCAACAACAGCAGGAAATTACAAAGGAATTCAAATGGAAAACTAATCCCTTCCAGGAGACAAAGATCATTGAAGACAAAGCCCACTGGAATGACTTTCTTTTTTTTCTGGTGCATGTGTGTGTGGTGGGGGGCAGTGGCGGTGCATGTGCGTATCTGTCGGGGATGTATGTACAAAAAGCAAAGGAAAGGAAACGTCACTCTTGAAGCTTTCCAGGCCCCAAAAGGCGCACACGAACCACAAATGTAAGGTCAAAATCTTTCCTATTGTTCACCTATGTTTAACAGCAACTCACAAAATGTAATATAACAATTTATAATCATGTTCAACAAACAATAATGTGCACTTTAAATATTCCCCAAAATTAACATTTTTTTGTAGTTTTTAGTTCCCCCAAATTTCTCTACCACCTTCCCGTCAATTTTAATTTCCCAAAGAGAAGAGCAACGTGGCAGATTTTGAGGAACGGAAGAGGCCCTTGACAACTGGGAGCCGGCCTGTCCAGAGCAAAGCTCTGCTTCCTTGGATCAGCCCCAGAACCACCAAATACAGCCCGAAGCCTGTATTAAGTCCGTCCTAGCAGTCTCTTACTGAGGAACCCCACAATTCTCCATGGTGTTGTACACACAGCTGGGAGCAGCGTCTTTCTGTTAAACAGGCGATTACACAGAACACCAGCACGCAATCACTCTGTGACTAGGTGGAAGACGACAAGAGTAAGACCACTCCTTAAGCATGCCTAAACACTGAAAAACATAGAATCGTTTGTCCAAATCACACAAAAACCAAACATCTCCTCATCCTGGTTAATATGGGTGGCCGCTGCTCCTTGACCAGTAACAGCATGAGCCTCTATTCCTTCCAATGCCTTGCAGATACTGTCTGTTAAAATATCTAATCACAAAATTTGTTTCCTGACAACATTCGGTCCAGAGTAAAGCTCTGCTTCCTTGGATCAGCCCCAGAACTACCAAATATAGCCCGAATCCTGTATTAAGTCCTTCCCAGCACTCTCTGAGGTGTCCCACAGTTCTCCACGGTGTGCTCCCTCTTTGCAACAAATAAACCCAACATGTTCCATGACAGGTGTATTCCTGTAGTTCCTGCCCCTTTACTTCAAAATTGCACAATCCTTCTGTGTTAACTGCAGTTACTCAGTTTGCATAGAAGAGCCTCAGACCCAGTTCTCAACACATTCTTCTTAAATTATAGCTTCTGGCTGGGAGCAGTGGCTCACGCCTGTAATCCCAGCCTTTTGGGGGGCCAAGGCGGGTGGATCACAAGGTCAGGAGTTCGAGATCAGTCTGGCCAACATGGTGAAACCCTGTCTCTACTAAAAATACAGAAATTAGCTGGGCGTGGTGGCATGTGCCTGTAATCCCAGCTACTTGGGAGGCTAAGGCAGGAGAACCACTTGATCCTGGGAGGCGGAGGTTGCAGTGAGCCCAGACTGCGCCACTGCACTCCAGCCTGGGTGACAAAGCAAGACTCTGTCTTGGAAAAAAAAAAAAAAATTATAGCTTCTGAGGTCTCCTCAGCTGCTACTCCATCATTCAGTCAACAAACATTTGTTTACAGGGATTTCTCTCTGCTATTTCCCTGGCAGCAAATCCTGGAGACAATAAGACTACCCAGGCTCTGCCACTCTGTGGTCTTTATAGATGACCAAATATTAGAACTGAAGGGACCTCCCTTTTACAAATGATTAAACCGGTACTCAGGGAAGTTAAGTAGCTTAACTTCTAGAACCATTCATACTCTTGTGGACTTTCACCCATTTGCCACAAAAGCACATCTTGTACTGAGTCCCTGGAAGTAGACGCTCAGATGAGGATTTGCATGCACATAACCTGCTAAGGGCATGCTCCCGGGTCAGTAGGGAAGTGGGGGGAAAGAATGGGAACAATTGGAAGAAGCCAGTCAAGGATGGGCTTTTGGATAAAACCTGCAGAGGGTAGTTTCAAGTCAGTGGTTCCCAACTCAGGCAACTGTGCCCCCAGAGGACATTTAGCAATAGCTGGCATATTCTGGATTGTCATGACTTCGAGAGAGGGTCCTACTGTCATCTGGTGGATAGAAGCCAGGGATGCAGCTCATCATCCACCAATGCACAGGCAGCCCCCCACAGCAAAGACGTATCCAGTCTAAAACATCGGTCATGCTGACGCTGAGAAATTCTGGCCTCCAATGCTGACAGAAAAGGAAAGTTTGACAATTTGGACGACAGCCCAGAGACCCAGGCCAGCTGGGCCAGGAGAACACTGAATTCCCTCTTGAGCAGCCGAGAGTCCAGCCCAAGCTTGCATTGAGTATTTGGAATCAGCTTGGGCATTTGACCATTTTGCAAATTCAACCAATTTGTTTATTAAGAGAGTGATTGGGTTATTTTCAGGCAAACTCTCCTCCTTTTTTAAAACTTGAAGTTTGATCTAAAAGTGAAAGTAGCACAATGCAGGAGAAAGGGCCCGACCCTGACAGCCAGTTGAAACTGAGTCTAAATTTAGAGTCATCGTTTTCTCAATAGTATGTCTTCAGGAGGGTTACTTACACTTTCCAAGTCTCTGTTTCCTCCCCTAAGAAATGGAGGTGATCTTGCCTTGTCTTAATAGTGTTGATGTGAGAGTTAAAACGAAGCAATAAGTAAAAAGAAGAAGAACACTGGACCACGTATGTAGGCACTGAATGGATGAGAGCTACTTGGAATTTAATCATTCTGTTAGGAACTGGTCAAATAAACCTTTGGCCTCCAGCATCCTGCCAACCATCTGGTCATTAGCCTCATGCCCAGGCATGGGGGGAAGTTCATCAGGGTGCATGAACTTCAACTTACCAAGGAGAATTGCATCCCAAAAATCTCATATTGCACTACTCTGATTTCTGGCAGAAAAGAAAATAGAGTACATAGTAAAGAAGACAGAATACACACACACACAAGGAAACAGAGGTCCCCCCACCCCACTTCTGGATGGGCTGTAATGAAGCTGCAGAAGAGGGAAGCCCCTGGCTAGGGCGGAAGGAACAGCTGGCACACAGATCAGATGATGCTGTCTTCTAACAAGGAATCCCCGGCACAGCCAGATCAGAGGAGACGTTCTTGTCCTGATGAAAGACTGATGAAGCCTGACAGGTAAACTTTGGTTCTTCCAGCTAGGGCAGCAAATTCGAGTCTTCCTGGTCACAAGAGTTGAGACCCTTCGTGCGCAAAATCCTCATTCCCAGTTCTACCCGCAAAGCAAAAATATTCCACTTGCATGTTGCTTTCATCTGTATAAAGCCAAACTCGCCTGGCTGACTTGGATCCAAGGGTTGATGCGGGTCTCTGCAGTGGGACATCTAGGAGAAGCAAAGCTGCCTGTTCCAGCCTGTCCCCAGGGCATTCGTGTAATTCCAGACACTAGTAATTATTCAACCTTCCCCCTCGCCCCCGGGGCTTCCTCCAATCTGTAACAAACCCCAAGCCATCTGGAGACAAGCGGGATCCTCCCTGCTCTCCGCAGCTTCAGGACACATCCAAAGGAAGCTGCCATCCAGCGTCACGTGGCTTTGCGAACAGATAACATTTCTGGAGCTCTTGCAGTCTGAAGGCATTCGAGATGACAGATGTAACCCACATGATCTATGACAGATACAGCCATGGAGAATGTCACCATTAATATTTAATATTATTTGAATAACTGCCCTGTTTGTCTCACTTAACGTGGCAGGCACTGCGGGCTAGCAGCATGTCTCCCGGGGTGTTTGGCGGGGAACGAAGCTTGTAGAAAATGCTCAATCAGCAAGATGTTCAATAATTCAGATGTAAGATTCAGATGTGCTTTGAGAAATTACATTAAACTTGTTAAACATGACTTAGGCAGACCCCAAAGCACTGGGTACACAGAATTCCCTTCGTGCAAAAGTAGTTACAAGTACCATAGAAATTTACCTATGGGGTTTGAAGGCTCTATTGATGATAACAGCTAAGAAAAGGTATAACATTTAGGGAACTCGTAAATAAAGATGTTTATTAAAATATGGCGATAACTTTTCAGTCTACACCTCCAGGGCAGGAGCAGGGGCACTTTCTCTATCTTCCTATGCCCCTTCCCACCCTCTCCTCTCTCCTCCCCATTACCCCTGCCATGCAGAAACTGGGGCCTGCTGTAAATTCACTAGTAATGACTTTAAATGCTGCTTCTTAACTTTTCTTTTTTTTTTTTTTTGAGATGGAGTTTCGCTCTTGTTGCCCAGACTGGAGTGCAACCGCAGGATCTTGGCTCACTGTAACCTCCACCTCCCAGACTCAAGCAATTCTCCTGCCTCAGCCTCCAAAGTAGCTGACATTACAGGCACCCACCACCACGCCCAGCTAATTTTTGTATTGTTAGTAGAGACAATTTCACCATGTTGGCCACACTGGTCTTGAACTCTTGACCTCATGTGATCCACCCACCTCAACCTCCCAAAGTACTGGGATTACAGGCGTGAGCCCCCACACTCAACCCTGCTTAACTTCTGAAGCCTGCAATTCACATACTCCTCTTGACATCCTTCCCAAGATTCACTTGCATGAAGGTTGTGGTTACCTTCCAATGGCTTCACATGGTTCTTTAGAGAAGCTGGAACCAAGGGCAGTTGCCCCGGAGCAGCATTCTAGGAAAGTGCTTGGTGCTGTTTATGGGGTAAGGGAGGGGCACCTGGAATAATTTAAGGAGACTTGAGCCAAATCATCACCTTGGGGTGGTTACACACCTGCCCTGCACACCACCCAGAAGCTCGAGGCTGTGGAGAGGTTCACGGCAGAGCCTGGGAGAGGCCTGCGGAAGTGATCCTCAGCTGCCGGAAGGAAACACACACTCAGGCCATGCTTTGCAACAGTCTTCTCCATCCCTGTGTCACTCTGGACATAGCCAGGGCCAGGACCAGGGTATGGCAGGCAAAACCAGGGCCTAGGGCACCAATCCAGGGAGGCGCTGGAGCTTAGGGTCATGCCAGCGCAGAGGCAGCGCCTGAAGGCCAACACCTCCTCCTCAGGTGTTGGCCCTGGTTCCCCCCTTGCCTCCTCCTGGTACTGGTCCTGGGAGTATAGACAGCCTTTCTTCCATCCCTCCCTTTCATTCTGATGTTATCTCAGGATTGTGTACCAGGCAGTTTGGAGAAAATCTAGAACAGGTCCTGGCATGCAGTATCACCTAGGAGGCCGGCTGTCGTATCTTGCCTGTTCACAGAGGGCTAAATGAGTTCCTTCAACCCAATTCAAGAATCATTTTTTGAATATTTCCTGAGTTAAAAAGCATTGTGCTAGCTGTTGGAGGATGCCAAAATACATGAGAAGACTCCTGTCCCCACCACGGTTCGTGCTGAGGGATGAAGGCTGCTGGGGGCGGGGCGGGGGGAAGGCACTGCGAGCATGCGTGTGGGGAGTCGTGTGTAGACAGCACCCACCATCCAGGTCCCGCGCCCTGTGCCTGGTGCAGGCGGCTGACAGCAGCTTTCTCCCTTGGGATCACACCAGCCACAGTAAAGCACTGAGTGCCAGCCACAGAACCGCTCCTGGGAGCCTCCGCTGCCTCATTATTGAAGCAGAAATGACACTGCTGTAAAGGAGTGTGTATTAATCTGGGTTCTCTGGAGAAACAAAACCAATGGGTTATAGAGAGATACATAGAAAGAGATCTATTATGAGGACTGGCTCACGTGATTATGGAAGCTGAGAAATCCCGTAATCTGCCGTTTGCAAGCTGGAGGCCCAGGACAGCCAGTGGTGAAGTTCCAGTCCAAACCCACAGGCCTGAGAACTGGGACAGCCAAGGGTCTTGATGGAGTTTGCAGGCGCAGCAACCAGGAGTGAGGATGTCTAAGGGAAGGAGAAAATGAATGTCTCAGCTCAGCAGGGAGAAAGTCCGCTCCCCCTCCGATTTTTTGTTCTAGTTAGGCCCTGGGTGGACAGAATGGTGCCCACCTGCATTGGTGAGAGTTGACCTTCTGTACTCAGCCTGCCGATTCACACACTGATCTCTTCCAGAAACACCCTCACAGACACACCCAGAAGCAGTATTTCAGCGGCTTTCTGGGCATTCCTTAGCCCAGTCAAATTGACACAGAAAATAACCACTGCATTCTCTATTTTGTAATGTAGGACAAGATATTCTCTCATTTAAGCACAAACTCCTCTAATTACTTGAGTTTTAATGTATTGGTATGATGTTCTTCTCCCCTGTCCAAGGAGCTCAAAACTTGCAAGTTGTTCTGTCACCTAGATAAGTTTGAAAATTACTGGGAAAGGGCACTTTCTTTCACAGGCATGAGGTCTTTTTTGGTGGAAGACGGAGGCTGGGCTCTGGCAGGCTCCCACCCCACCTGGCATGAGAGAGTTGAGGGCAGCTCCAAAGCACCCAGCTGCTCAAAGCCACCAGCCACTCTGTTTTCCACCGGAACAGGGGTCAGTTCTGCCCTGGAATTTGCAGCCTAAGTATCACAATTCCACCAGAGTCTGAAGGCAGACTGGTTGTCATTTGAGTCTTTGGAGAGGTAGGATGTGGTCCTTTTGGGCAGAGTCACCCACTCTTCTGGGCAGAGATTATCAGGACATTCAGGTTGAACTGAGATTTCAATCACTATGTTTGAGAATTAATACGCTGTAAATACTCATTGATTAAATCACTTATTTGATTCAGACTTTGCCTAAATGATATTAAGGTAGCAGACAAGAGAACTGAAAACATAGCAAAATGGGTTTCCCTATGTTCTTTTCTGATCACTTGATTAATTTTAACTTTATCTCTACAGAATCCATCTCTGTGTCCTTTAGGAAGAGGGTGTCAAAAAACAACACCTTAAAAGTCAAAGCCATTAACTTTTACTTTTGATCATGAGTTCCCTTTTAACATTTTTTAAAATAAATTTTACATCTCCATGATATGCATTTCTGTTGGTGCACAGTTATTATCGGATATTTTTCACTTTAATGAATCTCTGTGCACACATACTAGGCAGAGGGTAAATTTCCCTGTGTGATGAACAGAAGTAAAATGACAGTGCCATCTTCAGGAAACTAAAATTCTTTACAAAGCACTACATATGTAGCTCCAAGTCAGCTAAAAGTGTTCCCGGATTTGAACATAAATCTCTCCTTTATGTTATAAAAATGGGAGGTGAAGCAAAGGATAAACCTGGGGCAGCTCTTTGCAGTGAAATGCAATAAAATCTTTTAGATAACCACAGAGGCACTAAGGATTTAGTGCTCCTGGAACCAGAGAGGGTGTGACTGCCTTGTTTTATAGCCGTATATTCATTACAGATGGCTAAAGGAGAGAAAACTTAAAAGGAGGAAGCAAAGTTGCCCTTGTTGCAAGCAAACTGCCTGTTTTTCTTAAACTTTTATGATTGCTGAAGCTAGAAGAAAACCTGCGTAGTTCAGGGTGCTGGCTCCTGGTCTGGCAGGTTATTCAGATAAGCCATGGTGTACACCTATAGGTAAGAGCACTGGGGGGACCACCATTCACAGACTAAAGGAGGTTTAGGAAACTCAGGCCATGAATGGCTAAAGCACAGGGCTTGGTTTCAGAGACCCAGAGGTTAGAGCTAGAAAGAAGTTGTTTTATAGATGAAGAAACCGAGAGGCCTGAAGAGGATGCTTAACTTGCCCAAGGTCAGGCGGCTAGACGACCACTGGAAACTCTCTTCATACCTGGAGTCCTTCAATACATGGGCATGTAAACTGGTCTAATCTTTCTGGAAAGCAACTAGGAAATTGATCATATGCTTAGAGCCAGGACTTCCTGCCCATACTGACTTTTATTTTATTTATTTATTTATTTATTTTGAGACAGTCTCTCTCTGTCACCCAGGCTGAAGTGTGGTGGCGCGATCTCGGCTCACTGCAAGCTTCGCCTTCCGAGTTCAGGCAATTCTCCTGCCTCAGCCTCCCAAGTAGCTGGGACTACAGGTGCCGCCACCACGCCTGGCTAATTTTTTGTATTTTTAGTAGAGACAGGATTTCACCGTGTTAGCCAGGATGGTTTTAATCTCCTGATCTCATGATCCGCCCGCCTCGGCCTCCCAAAGTGCTGGATTACAGACGTGAGCCACCGCGCCCGGCCACCATACTGACTTCCAAGCTGCAGACGTGGGGCCTTTCCCTGAGCCTTGCGCTTTGGGGAGCCCCTCCCTTCTCACCCTATTCCGGTTGTCATCTCCCCATGAGGCAAGGAGTCCGAGGAGATCAGGGAACGCCTCACCAACCCCCCTAGATCACACTCCAGCTTCCTGGAACTCTGGAATTCCCCGCCCAAGCAGCCCTAAGCCAGCATTCCAGGCCCTGAGCATATCACCCAAAGGGTAGCAAGGCGTGAAGGTTTACGGGAAGGGAAAGTGTGGTCAGCCCTAGGAGCTTGAGTGTGCAGGCTGAGGTGCCAACACGCATGCGCACAACCCCCTCACAGTGAGAGACAAAGCTGTGGGTGGGAAGAGGAGGGGTCAGGCCACAGGTCAGTTCCTGGTGCCCGTTCTCCCCACACCAGCATGTTCCATTGCAGAACTCCAAGGAACCTAAAAATTCTAAATTCAAACCTTGTATTTCAGGTCATTTTGAAGGCATATTTGTCAAGGTAGATGGCTAGAATATAGTTTATCTAACTTATCAATTTGCTTGATTTATAACTTTTAAACATCTAGACACATTTTTACTTTTGCTCTGAGCTCAGCAAATCAGGAATAGACTGATTTTTCTCAATACTCAGAAGAGTCATAATCAGAAATGCAAACAAAGCTTTATGCACAAAGATGACATTTAAAGCATATTTTATAAGAACCAAAAATATGTATCATCTTAAAAGTGCAATATTAAGTGAAGTGTTAACTAAATTATATTATACCCTAGATGTAAGATGCCTCAAAGATTTTAGGCTTGAATGATTGGAGATGGAGGAAGCACAAGTTGCAGGAGACGGTGAGGAGCTGCAAACCAAGAGTTCCACTGTGGACATACTATGTTTGAGATGCCTGCAGGCAAGCAGGTGGTTGGTTATACAAATCAAGAACACAGGGCTAGAGATATAAATTTGGGATTCATATAAATAGAATTATCATGTATATATGATCATATCAATATGATTACAACCATATATAAAGCCATTGGAATCATATATGATAATATGGATAGAAGTAATATCTATTGGTTGGTTTAAGCCACTCTACTGAGAGCCCAAGAGCAATGCCAACGGGGAGAGGGGAGAACGCTTCTCTTTCTGAAGCCATCAGGCCTCTTCCTCAGAACTTGCTTCCTTTCAACCACATCCAGCCTTGTTCCATTAAGGCCCCTTTTGGCTCCCTCTCTTTTACCACAGACTTGAGTGTTTCAGGCCTATTGATCCACTACAGCATTCTGCATGAGCTTTGGAAAACAGCCAGTAATGGATTAACCCTTTCTATGGCTGAAGTTCAAAGTGTTCCAAGACGGAAGCAGTGAAAGAGAAGGTGGACCACACACTGCACCCTCCTCCCTCCCCAGGCATCTCACTAAGCTCCAGAAAGAGCTGCGGGTGTCCAAATCAGCAGTGGGTCTCACTGTAATGTGAGTGCATCCATCTTTCTGCTGTTGGGACTTCAGTGTAGATAAAGAGAAAAAACAAGAGGAAATGTCCTTCAGGGTCAGTTTCGTCCTGGACACAGGATAAAGTGGGACATAGGGCCACATTGCTCTCTTCTACAGGGTTCAAACACTCAGCAACATTGCAGTCAAGGGCAAATACATGCGTACATAGTTAAATAATTCTGTTTTGCTTCAGGGGGAGTGTTGTTGTCGTTATTTTGAGACAGAGTCTGGCTCTGTCGCCCAGGCTGGAGTGCAGTGGCGCGATCTCAGCTCACTGCAAGCTCCACCTCCCAGGTTCACGCCATTCTCCTGCCCCAGCCTCCTGAGTAGCTGGGACTACAGGTGCCCGCCATCACGCCTGGCTAATTTTTCTATTTTTAGTAGAGACGGGGTTTCACCATGTTAACCAGGATGGTCTCGATCTCCTGACCTTGTGATCCGCCTGCCTCAGCTTCCCAAAGTGCTGGGATTACAGGCATGAGCCACCACGCCCAGCCGCCTCAGGGGGAGTTTTAAAAGATAAAGATGTTGTAGTTATGGGATTTACTGTGTTTCTTTTGAAAGATGCTCATAACTGTTAAGAAAACTGTTATGAGTTTACTTAAAACAGTGAGCAAATCTTCCTCTTTTCCCCTTTTTATTATTATATATATATTTTTCCATACAGGGTCTCTCTCTGTTGCCCAGGCTGGAGTACGGTGGCATGATCTTAGCTCACTGCAGTCTTGACCTCCCAGACTCAAGCCATCCCCCCACCTCAACCTCTCAAGTAGCTGAGACCACAGGCCCATGCCACCACACCCCATTAATTTTTGTATTTATTATAGAGATGGGGTCTCACTACATTGCCCAAGCTGGTCTCACACTGAGCTCAAGCAATCTGCCCACCTCTGCCTCCAAAAGTCCTGGGATTACAAATGTGAGCCACCATACCTGGCCAATCTTTTCCCCTTTTTATTTATAAAAAAAAAAAATTATATGAAATTGGAATGTTACATTTTTTTCCTCCTTTCTCATATATGATTTACAATGTAATCTACATATTTTGCATCATTAGACGTCATTAAAAATAGAAAAACAAAGAACTAGGACTGTGTTTTTCAAAGGCGGAAATGAAAACATAGTTAACATAATCATGTAAATATAAGCAAATAATGTAAATATAAACTGACGACTGAGGAGTAAAAGACAGGAATAAAAGCAGAAAGGCAGGTGATGAAATAGAATACAAATCTAAAGAATATGTGGCTGGAAAATGTGGACACCACTCTTCCAAAATTAGAAACGCAGTCTGTATGCTTTGCATGTGTATGTGTTAGAAGCCGGGGGTATTTATTTATAGATGTACACCTCTATCTCTGTCTCTTATCATTCACTTCCAATCCATCTGGAAGGTGGGGATCAGAAAACTAGCTTCAGGTGAAATGGGAAAGTCTTATCTATCCTTCCTCTCACAACGCTCCACAGCCCATACCTTTCAGAATGCCTTCCTTTTTCACAAAGCCCTCTGCCCAGCCACCTTAGGCAGCTCACTCACTGTGCCCAGCCTCCTGTTCCTGCACTCTCCAGCTCCACCACTCACCTTTCCCGTGGTGTCCTACTCACCCAGATTCAGCTGCCTCTAATCTCATTTCTTCCCATAGTCACCTCTGAAGTGTAGTGTCAAATATCACAGTAAACCCATTATATCTCCATCCATGTGACCTAGAGCAGTACACTTAATCTCTGGTACATCGGTTTCCTCCCCTGCAAGGTGGAGTTAATACTGGTGCCTGCTTCACAGGCTTGTTGTGAATAAGTTTGTGGGTCAGAAGGTGCCACAAGGAGAGCACTCAGCACGATGTTGATCCATGGTCACATTCAGCAAGTGTCAGCTTCCATTCCTATCAAAGACCCGGTGGAACAAAGTGATGGTGCTCCCACCTTTGGGGGTGTCAGCCTCTCCACTCCATCCCCCAACCTCCCAGTCTCTGTGGCTCTGCTTTTCCTTTTATATTACAAACACTTATGGGGTTTTTTTGGTTGTTATTTTCTGTTTGTTTGTTTGTTTGTTTTTGAGATGGAGTCTCTGTCACCCAGGCTGGAGTACAGTGGTGTGATCTCAGCTCACTGCAACGTCTGCCTCCTGGTTTCAAGCAATTCTCCTGCCTCAGCCTCCTGAGTAGCTGGGATTAAGGCACCCACCACCACACCCGGCTAATTTTTGTATTTTTAGTAGAGATGGTGTTTCACCTTGTTGGCCAGGCTGATCTTGAACTCCTGACTTCAGGTGATCCGCCTGCCTCAGCCTCCCAAAGTGCTGGGATTACAGGAGTGAGCCACTGCACCCGGCCAACACTTACGGCCTTTATAAAAAATACTTCTGAGACTTTCATGAGTTGTCTCTAGATTGATTCTAAAATTGAAAACCAATAAATGCCACTTATGTGATGACAGCTATGTAAATATTATCACTATAAAATCAAGTAGTGTGCTACTGAGAGGTGACAACATGCCAGCAGCCCTCAGTATCGGCACCTCCTCGGCCTCCTCATCCACTCTGGCAGTGCTTGAGGAGCCCTTCAGCCCGCCACTGCACTGTGGGAGGCCCTCTCTGGGCTGGCTGAGGCCAGGGCCCACTCCCTCTGCTTTCAGGGAGGTGTGGAGGGAGAGGGTCAAGCAGGAACCTGGACTGCGCATGGCGCTCACAGGCCAGCACCAGTTCCGGCAGGCATGTGGGGGCGTGGGGGCGCCAGGCATGCGCAGCCCGCACTTGGAGCCGCTGGCCAGGGCCACCCCCTCAGGGCAGTGAGGGGCTTAGCACCTGGGCCAGCAGCTGCAGAAGGTGCGCCAGGTCCCCCAGCAGTGCCGGCCTGCTGAGGCTGCGCTCGAGTTCTCACGGGACCTCAGCTGCCTCCCTGCGGGGCAGGGCTCAGTACCTGCAGTGGAGTCCACTAGGTGAAGCCAGCTGTGCTCCTGAGCTAGTGGGGACTTGGAGAGCTTTTATGTCTAGCTAAGGGGTTGTAAATGCACCAATCAGCACTCTGTGTCTAGCTCAGGGTTTGTAAATACACCAATCAGCACTCTGTGTGTAGCTCAAGGTTTGTAAATACACTAATCAGTACTCTGTATCTAGCTAACCTAGTGGGGACTTGGAGAACTTTTCTAACATTCTGTGTCTAGCTCAGGGATTGTAAATGGACCAATCAGCATTCTGTCAAAACAGACCAATCAGCTCTCTGTAAAATGGACCAATCAGCAGGATGTGGGTGGGGCCAGATAATAAAAGCAGGCTGCCCCAGCCAGCCAGTGGCAACCTGCTCGGGTTCCCTTCCACACTGTGGAAGCTTTGTTCTTTTGCTTTTTACAATAAATCTTGCTGCTGCTCACTCTTTGGGTTTATGCCACCTTTATGAGCTGTAACACTCACCACAAAGGTCTGCAGCTTCAGTCCTGAAGCCAGCAAGACCAGGAACCCACTGGGAAGAATGACCACCACCAGACATGCTGCCTTTAAGAGCTGTAACATTCACCGGGAAGGTCTGCGGCTTCACTCCTGACAGCGAGACCACGTAGCCACCAGAAGGAAGAAGGTCCAGACACATCTGAACGTCTAAAGGAACAAACTCCAGACTACCATCTTTAAGAACTGTAACACTCACCGCAAGGGTCCGTGACTTCATTGTTGAAGTCTGCGAGACCAAGAACCCACCAATTCCAGACACACTATGATCACACTTCCTTCTCCCCTATGCTACACAAAAGAGACTGCACCAGCAACACGTCCAAATGCATTCTCCCTTTGTGTATGTTGGGAGATAATGCTGATCCTTCTGCACCAGAAACATCTTCTGAGCAAAGGACACCAATAGCTTTGTTCAAGGATGTTTGGATAACAGACAACCATGGAACCTAGAGGTAGTGTCTCCCCACTCTGGGACAGAGGGCGGATTTGTTTATAACAGTGATTTCCTCCCTTCAATTAAGAGCTACCTCTCCCAGACCATTCTAGGGTAATATAGCTGGACAGCCCTCCTTTTTCTCCCCTGAGATATTCCCGGGTAATGAAGCCAACATCTCTCCTTGGAAGAAGAAGAGGCAGCTTTGATGGCTATACCTATAGAAGATCAGGATCTCCCATCTGCATGTTACTCAGCTGTGCACAAACCCGCTGTATGTGCAACATCCACCTAAGCCTGATCCACATTGTCCCCATGAGACCTGGGGGCAAAGGGGAGCAAGGCAAACATGGAGTCCACGGAGCCTGTTGTGCTATGAATAATAATCCAGATCCCCCTGGGCTCCTTTCTCCTTACTGGCTGAAGCTCTACAGTATGGCGAATCAAGCAACTTAGCAGTTTCACTGGTTGCTGCCATTTAAGGACTGCTCGACTCTTTTAACAGTTTACTGCAATTATTCAAAATCATTGTGCCACAGTTTGGTTTTCTTTTTGACTTGTGCCTTTCTTGTATAATTTGTTGTTGTTGTTTCCTGGAATTTTTCCTTCATTCATGGCTTGGTCTTATTCTCAGACTTTTCCAAGCCATTGATGATACAATTTTCTATCAAATTCCCCCCTCTTGCTTTTTCTAGATCATCCTCTGGTGGTCTCCATGCTCCTCTCCTTACATGGACTCGTTGCTCTGGAGGCCTTCTGCATAGTAGTTATCTGGGAACTTTTCTTTTAGATTGAATGTACTATTTCCTAAAACTCATGTTAGTATTTATTGTTTCACTTTTTCATTTTGCTGAAATACATCTGCAAGTAACTCCCAAAGAAAAGGTGTTTTGTGCCTGTAAAGCAATATTTTGAGTTTTTAATTATATAAAGATTTTTATTCTTTTTTTTTTAACCTTTGATGATTTAGATTGGTATAGAATTGAAATCAGTTCTCTTCAGAAATTTGATGGCATTATTCCATTTTCTTATAGATCAATGGCTGTTGATGACATATCAAACATCAGTATGATTCCTGTTCATTTGTAGGTAATCTTTTTGTCTCCTCCCTGAAGTCTTTTGATTTCTTATCTTTACACTTAATTCCCTGAATATCTAAATGAGGCCTTTTAAAGTTTATTTTGTATAGCTCTTTCACTTTGAATATTCATGTTCTCCTTCCATTCTGGGAAATTTTCTTGTATTATATCAGTGATACTTTCCAGCCTCTTCTATCTGGAATTCTTGTTAGTCAGGATTTCAGCTCCTAGACTCATGTTACATAACTTTTCTTTCCTCATACGTAAAAAATCTCATTACATTTTGTTCTTCATTATGAGAGGCTAGGCTGAGTACATTTTCTACCAACTGAGTCATCAAGATCCTGGAAGGAAACAGATGGCAAATGCAAAAGGTAAGTGAGGAAAATGTCATAAGGAAACAGTAGAGTTATGGTCAGTGCTAAAGAAACAACAAAGAATGGTGAAGTTCCCATAGATCCGCAACAGAGCAAAGTCATTATCACCCCTAAACCTGAAAGGGTCAGGAAAAAAAGCAAAGTTACTGGAAAATGAGCTGCAGCCATGAATGAGGGACCATCTGGCAGGAATTGTGGCCACAGCAGAGAAAATCAGTCATTGCCAAAACCACACTCAGCAGAGTACTGAAGATTCTCATTATTCATGGTAGCTATGTTCTATAAAGGCACCACAAACACTGAATCAGCAAATACTGCTTCTAGGAGAATGACGGGGTTAGGCTCCTGTAAGCGTCTGGTCACATTTTTGCCAATATTTAATTCATAAACTTGTTTTATGTGTGTTTGTGTTTAAAGACATCTTATTTAATATATGTTGTGGATTCATTAACATTAAACTCATGGCTTACAGCCCTTATCATGGATATCTGAACAAAGGTTATCTAATCTGTGTTTTTTCCATAAGGCACATCACAGATTTCTAGCACTTAGGAACAATAGACAGCACTACACTTGGGGCATTTTAAACACTGAAATCACCAAAACCAAAACACCCACAAAATATAAAAGTATGGCACTAAATAGACTGAGAAAAGGACACTTGTTTATATTGTGAGAGCTTAAACAAGAAGGAGGAGCATCGCCTGGTTCCATCTCAGCTGGGAAGTGTGTATCCAGCAACTCAAATTTTTGGCCACTCTGTGCTTGTCTGTAAAGGACAAAAGAAGCCCATGAGCACTGACTTTGGGGTGATGAATAAATTAGTGAATAGGCGAATTCACATATGTGGAATCCAAGAATAATAAAGATCGATCATGCTTTCCTGCCCTCTAATCAACTGGCCTTTCTTTGGCCAAACTCAACCAGAAGTCAGAAGCAACAAAGCCCAGATAATGCAATTTGTACGAGTCAGTCTCCCAGGCACAGAGTAGGATAGAAAAGAACAGAGAATACATCTGGAGGGAAAAACAGAAAATCCAATCCACCCTTACTATTGAATTTCAAAATTGGCAGTTATATATTTCACTTCCAGGAGATATTCCATTCTCTGTTTTTGTTTTTTTGGGGTTTTTTTGTTTTGTTTTTTTGACATTTTGCACACAAATATCTTCTCAAACTTCTCTGAAGATAACTAAAGTTATTTTTTATTATGGTATGCCTTTTTGTACATGTTTTAATTCTCTTTAGTTACCTGTGTTATTTCTGATTCCTCCAAAGTTTTTCTGTTTTTGTTTTGTTTTGTTTTTTTGAGATGGAGTATCCCTGTGTCACCCAGGCTGGAGTGCAGTGGCACAATCTTGGCTCACTGCAACCTCTGCTTCCCGGGTTCAAGCAATTCCCCTGCTTCAGCCTCCTGAGTAGCCAAGATTACAGGCATGCATGACCACGTGTGGCTAATTTTTTATATTTTTAGTAGAGGCAGGGTTTCACCATGTTGGTCAGGCTGATCTCAAATTCCTGACCTCAAATGATCTGCCTGTCTTGGCCTCCCAAAGTGCTGGGATTATAGGCATGAGCCACCACACCCGGCCTCCTCCAAGATTTTTTTAATCAGTAAATATAGGTGTCTTAGTCTGTTTTGTGTTGCTATAACAGAAAACCTGACACTGAGTAATTTATAAAGAGGTTTATTTAGCACATCATTCTGCAGTCTAAGAAGTTCAAGGGGAATGGCCCTAGTATCTACTCAGCTTCTGGTGAGGGCCACGGGCTACATTAAAACATGGTAGAGAAGGCCAAAGGGGAAGTGAATACACGCAAGGAACTCGTGGGAACCAGATCGTTCCTGGGAGAACTCACTCCAATGAGAGACACCATTTATCTATTAATTAAGGATCTGTCCCCATGACCCAAACACCTCCCATTGGGCCCCACCTCCCAACACTGCCAGCTGGCAGTTAAACTTCCACGTGAGTTTTGGTGGAGACAGATGACATCCAAACCATAGCAACAGGTATTTCTTATCCATATCATATTCTTTTCTCAACTGTATGACCATAGTTGTAATATTTATTTATTTACTTACTTGATACAGGGTCTCACTCTATTGCCCAGGCTGGAATGCAGTGGTGTGCTCATGGCTCACAGTAACCTCAATCTACCTGTGATCAGGGGATCCTCCCATGTCAGCCCCCCAAGTAGCTGGGACTACAGGTACACCCCACCACACCTGGCTAATTTTTGTATTTTTTGTAAAGATAGGATCTCGCCATGTTGCCCATGCTGACCTCAAACTTCTGGGCTCAAGGCACCCACTGGCTCGACCTCCCAAAGTGCTAGGATTACGGGTGTGAGCTACCATGCCCAGCCTGGCCGTATTTTTTTAAATGAGGTAATAGAAAAGGTAACGGTAGGGCCTATTGACAAGTAGGCTTTACTCCAGACTGGGGCTTCTCAGCCTTGACACTACTGATGCTTAGGCCTAAGTCTTTGTTATGGGGCTGATCTGTGCACAGTAGGATGTTTAATGGCATCCCCATTCTCAACCAACTGGATGCCAATAGCCCCACCCCTCTTGTGGTGACTATCAAAAATGTCTCCAGGTATTACCAAATGTCTAGTTAAGGCCAAAATTACCCCATGGTTGAAAACCATCATCTCATCATCCTACTTGAGAATTACTTAGAAATCCAGGCCAGCCGCGGTGGCTCTCGCTTGTAATCCCAGCACTTTGGGAGGCTGAGGCGAGTGGATCATGAGGTCAGGGGTTCAAGACCAGCCTGGTCAACACAATGAAACCCCATCTCTACTAAAAATACAAAAACTAGTCAGGCATGGTGGCATGTACCTATAATCCCAGCTACTAGGGAAGCTGAGGTAGGAGAATCACTTGAACCGGGAGGCCAAGGTTGCAGTGAGCTGAAATCGCACCACTGCACCCCTGCCTGGGTGACAGCATGAAACTCCATCTCAAAAAAAAAAAAAAGAAATCCAAATACTCAGGTTCCACTCCAGATGTCCTGAATCCCCTAAAACTGCTTGCAGGTGGAGCTCAGCAATCTATTTTAACAATGCTCCTGGTAATTCTGAATCACACAAATGCTGGACAATGACCGCTCTACGGTAAGAAGGTGAAATACTTTCCATTTTACTGGCACACTAGAACATTAAAAAAGAACATGATTTTTTTCACCTCCCAAGAACTGAGCGCATAGCCTGGACTCTCCATTATCAGCCCTGCTTCCTGTTCCCACCCTTACATATTTTAGTCTTCAAGTCAGGAGCTTGCACTAACTTCCACCAGGCTGATCACCCCCTCTATGGCTCACCCATACTCCAGTATTCTAGGGTGCCGCTGCCCACTCCACCAGTTCACACCCTGCCTCTCACTGTGCGTTTCCAAGAAAACTGATGAAACCTCCCATCCCATTGCTTCCCTCCCATTCTCACTGTTTTGTCAGTTTCTACCTTTCTTATCCCTGTACTATAATCTGCTAAACTGTGAATAGGGGGAATAGCATCATGACTAAGAGTTTGGCTCCTGGCGTCAGACTCCCTGGGTTCCTCTTCTGGGTCTGTCACTTCCTAGTTGTGTTTGTCTGGGCAAGTCACTTGACATTTCTCTGCCTCAGTTTCTTCATCCATAAAACTGGGATAATGGTCCTTACCCCACAGGATAGTTGGGAACGTTAATGAGTTAGTGTATGTAAAAAGAAAGATTTGCCATTAAATATGAAGAATTGGCTGAGAGCAGTGGCTTATCCTTGTAATTCCAGCACTTTGGGAGGCCATGCTGGGTGGATCACCTGAGTTCAGGAGTTCATGAACAGCCTAGCCAACATGGCAAAACCCCATCTCTACCAAAACTACAAAAATTATCTGGGTATGGTGGCATGCACCTGTAATCCCAGCTACTCGGGAGGCTGAGGCAGGGAGAATTGCTTGAAGCCAAGAGGCAGAGGTTGCAGTGAGCCAAGATCGCACCTCTGCACTCCAGCCTGGGCAACAGAGTGAGATTCTGCCAAATAAATAAATAAATAAATGGATGGATGGATGGATGGATGGATGGATGGATGGATGGATGGAACTGAACACATGCATTTACTTCTAATCCCTCCCACAACCTGACTAAGATTTTAAGAGACAGAAAAACGGAGAACTGGAGTTGAGATCATTCTGGAGGCCGAAAAGCAGCAGGAAGGTCGGAGAAGCAGCCCACATGGCACTGGAGAATCCCCTAAAGACTTGGGAATTGATGGCACCAGGTACCTCTTCAAAACACAGGCAGAGTAAGTAAAAGTTTGCCTATTGAATGCGAAGCTTGATTTCTGCACTGCAAACCCTCCCCACCCCCAGATTTCCTCCCTGACTCAGCTCCCAGAAGGTTAGCAGCCAGGCTCATACTCTTCCAGCCAGAGAGTTGGAAAGAAAATTTTCCGAAAGTTAGAGACCTGAATTTCCAGATACATAAGTCCATCTCATGGTCTGCAAAATACATGAAAGTGATCCACATAGAGGTACCTCATGTTTCAGAACAGCAAGGCCAAAGAATAGGTCCTTCAAGTTTCCAGACAGGGGAAAAAAATAGGGCACACAGTCACCCAGAGACAGCAATCTGCCATAGCTTCAGATTTCTCAAAAGCAACGCTGAGCGCACTGCCTTCGAATGTTGGAGGGAAAATGATTTCCAACCCGGAACCATGCCACAGCTTGGGGGTTTGATCCTTCCAAATCGAATGCTGGAGTCTGATCCAGCGTTGGAGGTGAGGCCTAACGGGAGGTGTTTGGGTCATGGATCATCCCTCGTGAATAGATTAATCCCCTCCAGGAGGTGGGTGGGGGTGAGTGAGTTCTCGTTCTATCAATTCCCATGAGAGCTGATGGCTAAAAGGAGCCTGGCACCTCCTCTCTGTCTCTCTCTTGCTTCCTGTCTTGCCGTGTGATCTGCACACACCAGCTCCCCTTCACCTTCTTCCATGAAATGGAGGCAGCTTCTGCCCTTACCGGATGCAGAGGCCCAGCCTTGAACTCTTCCAGACATGAGAACCGTGAGCCAAATACACCTTCTTTATAAACTACCCAGCCTCATATATTCCTTTATAACAACACAAAACAGATAAGACAAACCATAGGTCGACTGAATTACCATGTGAGAGTACACTAAGAACATTTCCAGGTTTGGAGAATCTCAATCCAAATTAGATCGACTATTCTTCTACTGTCAACATTCCCCTTTGCTTGCCTTTAAGTGGGGAGAAGGCAGTAAGGCGGTACATGCTCCCCTAGAACAGAGATTCCCACACTGCATGTCCTGCAGAGTGCCCGTACCCCGCAATTCCCCTCTGTGAACCGAGGGTGGGTGGGGAGGTCCCTGCCTCTCCCCCGCCCTCCCCCCCTCTCCCACCGCCATTCCTCTCTGTGGAAGGACAGAGAGTGAGGAGGCCCCACCCCACACCTCCTCTCCATGGGATGAGGGAGGGTGGCGACCAGGCCTTCTCATGACTTGCTGATTCAAGTGTTGTACATTTCACCCTTCCCAGTAAACAGGTAGAGGAGGAAAACTTTTTTCTCTGTACTTCTAGGTTCTCCAGCTGGGGTTCTGGAAATTAAACTGGCAAAAGATAGACTAACCAGAAGAAAGCACAGTGTATTCATATATACAGCGTGTATCCATGCGGGGAAAATGTAGTGACCGATAATTGGAAGGGATCATTAGAACTTAAGGTTCTACAGCATCTTAACAAAGAACAGTAAATTTGTAGAGAAATGACAACACTAAGGGGTTTAGGCTTTGAGGGACGGCACACCGTGGGAAGGTAAATGTACAGAGGAAGCTAATGGAAGATACGCGTTATTTTAGGAATGTTTGTTGTATAGATTCCTGCGCTGTCTTGAAGCAAATAAGTCTAAGCCTACTTTTATCAGGCAGGGGAAGCAGAGAGTGCTTTTTTTGGCATCTGCTGTTCCTCAGTTGTCTTCAGCTCAAAATAATCCTTATGCCAGAATGGCATATTTTGGGGTGACATATTCTGATCCCCTACACTAGGGGTTCCCAATCCTCAGGGTCATGGTCTGTTAGGAACTGGGCTGCATAGCAGATGAGGAGGGTCCGAGAGAGCATTACCACCTGAGCTCCGCCTCCTGTCAGAACAGTGGCAGCATTAGATTCTTATAGGAGCACAAACCCTATTGTGAGCTGCACGTGCGAGGGATCTAGGTTGCATGCTCCTTATGAGAATCGAACTAATGCCTGATGATCTGAGGTGGAGCAATTTCATGCCAAAACCAACCCCCCTCCCTTGTCTGTGGGAAAACTGTCTTCCATGAAACTGGTCCCTGGTGCCAGCCAAAAAGATGGGGGACTGCTGCCCTACAGTATGATGAAAGAATTTGTTCCAAGTCCTATGCCCTTCAGGTGACATCCCAAGCTTAATAAAAATAGCCCATAAGCTTGAATTAAACTTCCTACCTTGGTTAAGGAGTTGGGAGGGGAGGAAGAGAGTGCGTGATGATCTCTCTGGTTAATTTCCCTTTTCTGTAAAATGTAAACAATAGTATCTATTTTTCCAGGACTCTCTGAAAATCAGAGATAACATATATTCAGGACTTAGTAGATTAGTTTGCTTATGTTGGAGACAATCATAACTATTTTATTACTTAATTACTTCAGTTTGCCCTTCTTAAAATACAGCAGCCAGTTGTTACCTGAGTGGTACCAAATATAGAATCTGGACTCTCCACTCTGATTAATGCTGACTGTGACTAGTGTGGCCTTCTCCAGCTGCTAACTCAGGGTGGACTGGAATAAGCTAAAATACCTGATCTTTTTTCTCTTTCCTTTATGTAGTAAAATTTAAGTGCTAAACCATTTATTTCTATTGAAATTCACTTTACTGGTTTCAGTTCAGCATGATAGCCTATTGAAATCATTTTATTAAGACTTTCTTCTATAATATTAGGTCTGTCTTCCCACTTTTATCTCATAAGCCCACATTTTACAGTCACTTTTTCTACATTTGTATCAAAATCATTAATAGGAATATTAGGACCACAGGCAAGGCTATCCGCCTCTCCACTAGTGACATCACTGCCTAGTAGAAGACAGTTCCCTTTTCAGAGTTACAATTTTTTTTACCTATCCTCACATTTCAAAATGTGGAAAAATTATGTGATTTATTTATTTTATTTTTTTTTTTTGAGATGGAGTCTCACTCTGTCGCCCAGACTGGAGTGTAGCGGTACAATTTCGGTTCACTGCAACCTCCACCTACTGGGTTCAAGCGATTCTCCTGCCTCAGCTTCCCGAGTAGCTGGAATTACAGGCACCTACCATCACAACCAGCTAATTTTTGTATTTTTAGTAAAAACAGGGTTTCACCATGTTGGTTAGGCTGGTCTTGAACTCCTGACCTCAGGTGATCGACCCGCCTCAACCTCCCAAAGTGCTGGGATTACAGGCATGAACCATCATGCCTGGCCAAAAATTACGTGATTATTATATAGAAAAAGTAAATTGAAAAAAACCTCTCATTTCATTGATAAATAGCTGTAACATTTTCCAGTTTTGAAAATGTCTGGATCCTGATAAATCTTGATAAATAACTGTGACATTTTCCAGTTTCGGAAAGGTATGGATCAACACCCCTGAGCATGAAAACATCACAATATCCCCATAAGGATTTAAAATAAACATAAGACTAAGCCGCAAAAATCTATTGTTTTGCAAAATGACACACAGCACACAGGAATGCCAAAATTGTTTTAAAGGCTTTCCCCTAGATGTTTCTCATCTGGGTTGTGAATGGGTTTGATGGCGGTAATGGTGGTTTTCGTTATCGTTATTTTTACTGCCGCTGTATTGGTGCCCCAAGCAAGTGACTAGCCAGCATTTTGTTATCCAACAGCATTGCTGAACCAACTATAAAAATCATCAGGCCAGTGAAAATGGCTCTTATTTGAAAATTCATAAAAATACAGAGTTAGAAGGAACATTAGATATAATCTAATCCAAACTCCTGTCATGAGAAAGAAATACCCGATGCTTTAAAATTCACAGGGAAGATTGTTCACATCCATAATCTAATTCTCAGCTCCACACTGACAGGCATCCCATCCCACAGCAGTCCGCCTTCTCCCCGGATTTCTGGCCGTTTGTCCACAACTCTACACAGCTGAGAGCAGCAGTGGACACAACTCCACACTCCCTGCCCAGAGGTGAATGCTGATTACTCAAACCCCTTCTCCTCCAGGAAAACTGCTGAAAAAGAGTCCTTATACCACTCGGATGCCTCTTAGGATACCTGGATCCTAAGAAAGAGGCAATGAAAGACAACTGTGGAGACTGTCATGGTTGGATGTGACGTCACCACTATATGAAATCTCTCGTACAGGACAGACTACATTTCCTTGTTAACCAGTTTGAGTCCGTTTTTCTGTTTCATGCAGTCAAAATAATCCTACCAAATATAGGAGGGCGTCTGAGTTCCATTAAACACCTGAGGAGCTGAGGCTCAAAGATAAGTTACTTCCCAAACTAGCACAGGAGCAGAGCCAGCACTAAAAGCCCCCGACAAATATTTTAATTCATTCCACTACACCCCAGAGCATGGGGGCTGAGGCTTGAGCCACCCCCTACAATGGCTCCTCCATGTGTTCAACTCACGTTTTATTTCTTGAAACCCAAAGGGCACCTGGTCCTCACCTGCCTCAAGGCGAGGCACTGGGGAAGACGGTCAAAGAGATGTTATTCTCGTTCACAACAGGATCATTCCTTCATGGACTTGCCGGGCCTGTTACTTGGAGCAACCTCAAGGCTGCAACTCAACAAGCATCTGTTAAATATAGGTAGATAATTAGCAAGTTAGTCGCCAGCTGCTACCTGGAGTTTGGACACAGAAAAGATTCAAAGGCAGCTGAGACTGCCTTCAGCACCAACTTTAGAGTCCTGGCTTGAAAGTTGGAACCTTTGCTTCCTCCTAGAGCTGGGATATTCGAGTGTAAAGAGATCTCAGAGGGGATCTTGTCCAACAGCATCATTTCACAGGTGACACGAGTGAGCCCTGATTGGCTAATGCCAGACAGCAGGTTGGTTGTGGAGCTGGGGCTACAACCCAGTTCCCCGGCTGGGCTCTCAACAAGGCATTTCCCAGAGCAATCTGCAATGTGGATGGTAACACCTGAAACTTTTTAATGACCTATCATTCTTAAACGCAAATGCACTTTGCTTATACTGATACGGCTCAGATGAGTGGAGGAACACCAGGGTTCTTGGTCCTTGCACTGGTTTAGATAAAATGACACAGACACACGTGGAGTGGTTTTAAGGAATGGAGAGTTTAATAGGCAAGAAAGAAGGGAGAAGAAAGAAGCTGCCCTGGACGGAGATGAAGGGAGGGAGCTCCAAAGCCAAGACAGGAAACCCAAGTGCTGCGGATACCAGCCAGTTACATGAGGAGTTTGGAGGCATGTCTGATTTGCCTAGGACTCAGAGGATTGGTTTGACCAGGCATATCATTCATGTGGCCACAAAACAAACTGGCCCTCTCACCCTAGTCTTTTAATATGCAAATACAGGGTGCCATGATGTTCTACACACGTGGGGATATATGGGGGCGGCCATGCTGCCAGAAGCATATGGGGGGCAGAGGAAGAGGAGAAGGGGCGATTCCCCATGTTAGGGCGGACCCAGTCTCTAATGGCTTGCATTTGCATATCAAAGGTTGCCAGCCAGGCTCTAAGAGCCGAGGCCCTCCTGCTAGACAAGAAACTTTTCTGGAGCTGCTTTAAAAGAGACAGACACAGTGGCTCACACCTGTAATCCCAGCACTTTGGGTGGCCGAGGCGGTTGGACCACGAGGTCAGGAGATCAAGACCATCCTGGCTAACACAGTGAAACCCCGTCTCTACTAAAAATACAAAAAAACTAACCGGGTGTGGTGGTGGGGGGGCCTGTAATTCCAGCTACTCAGGAGGCTGAGGCAGGAGAATTGCTTGAACCCAGGAGGCGGAGGTTGCAGTGAGCTGAGATTGCATTCTAGCCCAGGGGACGATGCTAGACTCCATCTCAAAAAAAAAAAAAAAAAAAAAAAAAAAAAAAAAAAAAAAACTTTCCAAGGACCTTTTCCTCTCTATCTGCCTAAAATAATTTCTTAATAACTCCTACAACAATACCACGGAGTTCCTGGTTTTGGTCTGAACTGTGCTCACCCAGGATTCATGCATGTCTTGAGGACCCATAGAATGGGAACTTGAGAGCCTTATTCCATAGGGAACCCGGGTGGCCTCAGGGAGTGAGCCATCCTGAAAGGGGACAAGCCAGTGCTTGAACCAACCACATCAGGGGCTCACATTCTAATGCCAAGTGTGTGTGGAGTGCTTGCATTTTTTATCTCTATCTTTACAATTAACCTAGGAGGCAGCAACTATTTGTACCCTGTTTTATTCATAAGGAAACCATGACCTTCAGAAGTTGCAGAATTTCCCCCAAAGTCATACAACTGGTAAGTTACAGAGCCAGGTCTCCGCAGGCTCCAGCAGAGCCTGGTCTGTCAGTGACAACTGCTCAAGCAGTTACCTGCTATGCTAAATTGCCCCCAAAGAAGTAACAGCTGACGTATGCCTGTTTCTAATTTGTGCAAAGAACAGTTTTAAGGACCCTCTACAAAGTAATTTGCTTAACCCTGGTAACCTCCTGTATCAATTTCCTAGCGCTGTCGTAACAAATTACCACAAACTGGGTGGCTTAAAACAACAGAAATTTGTTCTATCAGAGTTCAGGGGGCCAGAAGTTTGAAATCAAGGTGTTGACAGAGCCATGCTCCTTTCAAAGCTTCTTGGGGAAGATCCTCCTTGCCTTTTCCAGGTTCTGGTAGCTCATTCGCAAGACAGTGGAAGCATAAGGTAGCACCACTTAGGTCCAATATGATAGAATGTGACAGAAATGTTGGTCAGAGTTCAACACGTCTACCTTGGAGGCTGTAACCCATCAAAGGCTCCAGCTATTTCAGATGCTAGGACCTACTCCCAATATTCTGACTCCCAATATTCTAGATGCCAGGAGCATCTTCAGCGGAGCAATGCACCTGCCGACATGAGCCAGCGGACAGCACCCAGGCCCAGCACCCCCACGGGACCCTTCAAGAGCTGAGGCCTCAGAGTTGACGTCACTATAGAAGATGGAATTAGAATCAGAGACAATAGCCAGAGACAGAGAAAACAGTAGGCACTATATGGGGGTGGAATCCTAAGAGGAAACCTATACTGGCATTTGAAGTGTGTCAGGCTTTGTGCTAAAATAAACACTCTGCTTCTGTTGTCTCGCTTTATCCTCACAAGACTTCCATGACAAATGAGGAAACTGAGGCACGGAGATTTTAATAACCTGCCCAAGGCCAAGTCTAGGTGGTCTAGCTCTGGAGCCCGCTGCATCACACAAAGACCTGTGACCACCAGCACATGGAAGACAACCTCCCTCTCTGTTCCATCTAATTTCACAATTATGGAAATGTTTTCAGAAAAGCGTGGGCAATTTCATCAGTAGAGGCTCAATAACACCTGGAAATGTATTCGTCAATTGTTAATTCTCCTACAACCTAGTTTCCTGTGCATGTAGAATTCCTGTTCAAAATTGTATTTTTTAATATCAAAGGTTTGTTTCTTTGTACAACTCTGATTGACAATATTCTGTTTCTAAATAAAGAGAAACATTCTGAAATTCTGCGACCATTGAATTACTAGGAAACAGTAATTTCAGCAGTAAGCCACTAGATGGCACATTCTCACAGTTTGAGGCACAGACACACTATTGAACAAATAAATTACCATCAACAGAACATTTTAAAAAATAGGTTCCAAATCAAATACTAGCATCATATGTAATCAAGAAATTGTCTGTGATAGTAACTTATTCCTTAGGGAATAAAATGATAGGATAAAAGTGTGACTCCCATCTACTCCCAAGCCTTACCCCCTAACAATCAATAAAAATTAGTACGACCAGGAGGATTTATACAGAAAAGGAAATAGGTTTTCTATGTGCTTCCAGCTGAGGCTTAACTATCAATCTCTTTGGATAGGAGAGAGGGAGCCTTCTCATATATCTACAGCTGCAACTGACAGGCTCTATCACAGAAACTGACCACCTGGGAACCTGTGGCACCCGGCTCATCCTCAGGTCAGGTTTTTGCCATGAGGTGGCAGCCAACAGGCATTGATTTATGGTGGTAGAAGGGGCATGTGCATGGAAACCTGGATTTGGGCAAGTCACCTGGGTTTAGCCAGGTCACTTCACCTTTCTGAGTCGCAGGGTCCTCACCTGTATTTAGAACCTATTTGATGAAATATATATGGTAACTATGTGAGGTGATGAATATACTAATTTGATTGTAATCATTTCACGATATCTATCAAATCATCACTGTACACTTTAAAATATATAAATTGTATCTGCCAATTATACTTCAGTGAAGCTGAAATATATATAAGTATAAAATATATATAATATGCATATATCATCTATTTGGGAGAGTTACAGCAATGGTTGGGAATAATGACTTTAAAGCACCTCCCACATTCAACAGTTGTCAGATCATTCTTTATAGCTGTTACATCTGTGTCACTTTGGGAAAGTCACTTCACCTCTCAGAGTCTCAGACTCTTCGTCTGTGAAATAGAGACGGTTCTCACCACTCTCCGTCTTCAAGCCATGACTCCTACATTTTATCTTTCTTCCTTCCCGATTTGTTTTTCTCAATAGCTCTTAATGCCACCAGACATAATTTTGATTCATTTGTTTGTTTCTTAAACGTTTCAGCATACAAAAATGCAAGCACCATGAGGGAGGGCTTACCCTCCATCTGGTTCACTGCTGTGGCCCAGCATCCAGGACAGGGCCTGCATACAGCAGGCATGCATAAATATCTGTGCCAGGAATAAATGGAATAAATGAATAGTACTACCTCAGACTGTTGCTGCAGACTTAGATGAGGATACTTTAGCAGAGTTTAGCAGAACATCTGGCCCACAGTAGACGTTCAGTGAGCGGTAGGTAGTAGTTAGTATGATTACCTGTGTGTCTTTTTTTTTTTTTTTTTTTTTTTTTTTTTGAGACAGAGTCTCGCTCGGTTGCCCAGGCTAGAGTACAGTGGTGTGATCTTGGCTCACTGCAACCTCTGCCCCCTGGGTTCAAGCGATTCTCCTGCCTCAGCCTCCTGAATAACTGGGATTACAGGTGCCCGTCACCACACCCGGCTACTTTTTGTATTTTTAGTATGTTGGTCAGGCAGGTCTTGAACTCCTGACCTCGGGTGATCCACTCACCTCAGCCTCCCAAAGTGCTGGGATTACAAGCATGAGCCACTGCGCCCAGCCATGATTGCTTGTGTCTTTGTGGATACAAGTGCAGAATCTCTCAAAACCCCAGTTACTGTAGTTCCAAGTGGAACACAGGTTTGCTATCCGGATCAATTGAGAAGACATATGCAACTCTTAGCTCAACACCTGGCACACGTCCATCCGTCAAGGCTCTGGTAACAGAATCCAGGCTGTGGAAGTTGGCAGCACTCATTTCTTCTACGTGAGGAGCTCACAGAATACACTGTCTTCGTTTCCCAGGTCTGCAGAAACAAATTGCCACAAATGTGGTGACTTGAATCCACAGAAATTCATTCTCTCACAATTCTGGAGATCGGAAGTCTGCGATCAGGATGTTGGCAGGGCCACAGTCCCTTCAAAGCTACTAGGAGAGGCTGCGCTTCCTTGCCTCTTCCGGCTTCTGGTGGCTCCAGGCATTCCTGGACCTGGGCAGCATCACTCTAATCTCTGCCTCCATCTTCACATGACCTTCTGGGTCTCTTCGCGTTGTGTCTCCTGTGAAAATTGTCAGTGGATTGAAGACCCACCCTAATAATCCAGGATGATGTCATCTGGAGAACCTTAATTGAATTGCATTGGCAGAAACGGTATCCAAATAAGGTCACATTCGGGAGTCTTACTTCTGCCTTCACCAAGGTCTCTGACCTACAAATGGGCTGCATTCCAAAGGACATTTTGTCATTCAAAATGTGTTTTCCCAAAGAAACAAGGTCATAAATGGAGGCTAAGTTCTCAGGCGCACCAATCTACAACAGTCTGTATGACCGTCACATAGATAAAATTGCATACAAGTGAATTTCTAAATCATAGTGAATATTGGCCTGGCACGGTGGCTCACACCTGTAATCCCAGCACTTTGGGAGGCCGAGGCAGGCGGATCACCTGAGGTGTGGAGTTCGAGACCAGCCTGACCAACATGGAGAACCCCCGTCTCTACTAAAAATACAAAAAATTAGCCGGATGTGGTGACGCATGCCTGTAATCCCAGCTACTTGGGAGGCTGAGGCAGGAAAATCACTTGAACCCAGGAGGCAGAGGTTGTGGTGAGCCGAGATCGTGCCATTGCACTCCAACCCGGCAACAAGAGCGAAATTCCATCTCAAAAAAAATAATAATAATAATGAATATCGTCACGTCTAATAATTAATATTAAAAATGATAAAGTTAAATAGATCATTTTGTGTCTTAAATGCTAGTCCACACTTACTTGGAGGGGGATAAGGAGGCAGATGAAAGTTTTGATGGAGATGCTAAGGGGTCTTCAAAGGATGCGGTCGTGATCTTTGTTTCATTTAATTTCCTATTCTAGGCGTTTCTTTTTTGTAGTGAGGCTCTATGACCAGTGGCACTCTTACACCTGCAAGCTGGTTATGAATCAAGTTGGCTGAAGGAAGAAATAAGGAGAGATTTTTCTGAAACAACCCATTAAATTCCCCTACGCAAAACATGAGCCTATAAAGATTCTTAAATTTTCTGCATAGACAATTATATCAATTGCTCACAATGACAGTTCTGTTACTTCCTTTCTGACTCTTACGTTTCATTTCATCTTTCTGTCTTACTGGGCTTGGTAGGCCCCTCAGTACAGTGTTGAACCACAGTGATGATAGTAAATACCCTTTTTTTTCTTTTTGAGATGGAGTTTCGCTCTGTTGCCCAGGCTGGAATGCAGTGGTGCGATCTCAGTTCACTGCAACTTCTGCCTTCTGAGTTCAAGCAATTCTCCTGCCTCAGCCTCCCAAGTAACTGGGATTACAGACACATGCCACCATGACCGGCTAATTTTGTATTTTCAGTAGAGACGGGGTTTCACCATGTTGGCTGGTCTCAAACTCCTGACCTCAAGTGATCCGCCCACCTCAGCCTCCCAAAGTGCTGGGATTGCAGGCGTGAGCCACTGTGCCTGGCCATGAATATCCTATCTTGATCCTGATTTTAAAGGAGATGCTTTTAATACTATGTCAGTAACTATGAAGTTTGCTGTCTTTTTGTTTGTTTTTGTCAATGCCCTTCATCATAATAAAGAATTTCTCCTAAAATCCAGGAAGGCTAAGAGTTTTACTCTAGTTTTTGTTCTTTAATAGTAGATATTGAACTTTTTTAACTTTTGAAATAACTATAGGCTCCGATTCCATATACCCTTCAATGGGTTTCCCTCAATGGTATCATCTCGCATCACTATAGTACAAAAGCACAACCAGGAAACTGACATGAACACAATCCATGGATCTTATTCAGATCTCACCAGTTTTACTAACACTCTTCTGTGTGTGTACATTTAATTCTCTGCAATTTTATCACCTGCGTAGATTCACGTAACCACTACCACAGTCAAGACACCTTTCAGTTGGGAGGATCCCAGGTGCTTCTGTAGCCATCGCCACCTCCCTCCGCCCCCACCCCAACCTCTGGCAATCATTAATTTCTTCTGAATCTCTATAACGTTGTCATTTCAAGAATGTTATATAAATGGAATCATAGAGTATGTACCTTTGGGGATTGGCTTTTTTTTTTTTTTTTCGTTCAGAATAATTCCCTTGTGATCTATCCCAGTTGCTGCATATGTCAAGAGTTTGTTTCTTTTTATTGCTGAATAGTATTCCATGCTATGGATGTATTAATCCCATAGTGTGTTTACCATACATGCATTAAAAGACATTTGTGTTGTTTCCAGTTTGGGACTGTTATGATTAAAGCCTGCTTTGAACACGCATGTAAAGTTTTTGTGTGAACATGAGTTTTCATTTTTCTGGGGAAAAAAGCCCAAGAGTGCAATTGTCCGTGGCTATATGGTGAGTACATGTTTAGTATTGTAAGAAACTGACAAACTGTTTTCCAGAGTGGCTGTACCATTTTACATTCCTACTAGCAGTATATGAAATGATCCACTTTCTCCACATCCTCGCCATCATTTCACATTATCACTATTTTTTAAGCCATTATGATAGGTGTGGAGTAAAATTTCACTATGGTTTCGTTTGCATTTCCCCAATGGCTGATGGTGTTGAAGATTATTTCATGCACTTATCTGTCATCTGTATATCTTCTTCAGTGAAATGTCTGTTCATGTCTTTTGCCCATTTTCTTACTGGATTGCTTGGGGTTTTTGGGTTTTTTTTGGTTTTTCTTTTTAACTGTTGAGTTTTGAGAATTCTTCATATATTCTAGATACAAGTCCTTTGTCTGATATGTCATCTGTAAATATCTTCTCCAAGTCCATAGGCTTTTCATCTTCTTCACTGGGTCTTTCGCATTGCAATCATCTTTAATTTCGATGAGGTCTAGTTTATCAATTTAACCTTTTATGGATTGTGCTTTTGGTGTCAAGTCTAAGAATTCTTTGCCTAGATCTAGTTCCCAAAAATTGTCTGCTATAATTTTTTTCCAAAATTTTTATAGTTTTATATTTTACATTAAGTCTTTTATCCATTTTGAGTTACTGTTTGCATAAGCTGTGAGACTTACACAAGGTGTGAGACTCTTTTTTTTGGCTATGAATGTCAAATGGATCCAGCACCATTTGTTGAAAGACTATCCTTCCTCCATTGAATTGCTTTGTATTTTTGTCAAAAATCAATTGGTCATATTTGTGTGGGTCTTTTTGTGAGTTATCTGTTCTGGTCCATTAATATATATCTACCCCTCTGCCAATACCACACTGTCTTGGTTACTATAGCAATATAGTAAGCCTTAATGTTGCGTACAGTGATTCCTTCCTTCCACTTTATTCTTCTTTCACAGGATTGCTTAGGGCCTGTGCCTTTCATTAGCTTATCTACAAAGATTCTATCTGGGATTCTGATAGAAACTGCATTAAACTTACAGACCAGTTTGGGGAGAATTGACACTTTTTTTTTTTTTTTTGAGACGGAGTCTCATTCTGTCACCACGCTGGAATGCAGTGGTGCAATCTCAGCTCACTGCAACGTCCGACTCCCTGGTGCAAGTGACTCTCCTGCCTCAGCCTCCTGAGCAGCTGGGATTACAGGTACACCCTACCACACCCAGCTAATTTTTGTACTTTTAGTAGAGACGGGGTTCCACCATGTTGACCAGGCTGGTCTCGATCTCCTGACCTTGTAATCCACCGATCTCACCTTCCCAAAGTGCTGGGATTACAGGAGTGAGCCACCACAGCCACCTGAGAATTGACATCTTTACTATGTTGAGTCTTCTAATCCAAATAGATGTTGAATTTTCTCAAATGCATTTTTATATATTGAGATGATCATATATCATTTCTTTTTAATATTTTGATGTAATGAGTAAAATTTTTATATTGCCAGACATTCAACCAACCTTGCATAACTGGGCTTAATAATTTGTTTATGTTTACATTTGTGAATGCATGTATCTGTACATGATTGCTACATTGCTAGATTAGGTATACTAAAATTTTATTTAGAATTGAGTTCTAAATCAATGACTGATTTTTCTCTTTCATACTGTCCTTGCAGTTTTGGTTTTAAAATTATATTAGCCTCAGAAAAATGAGTTATTGTTTTCTTTCTATTTTTTAGGAGAGTTTCTTTACAAGTAAAATATTTCTTCTTTAAAGTTTTGTTAGAACACCTCTGTTTGGTGTGGTGTTTCTCTTGCAGGCAAATTATTAACTACTTACTGATTCAAGTTCCTTCATCTTAAATTCATCGGATACATATTTTTCTAGGTCCATGTCCATTTACTCTGAGTTTTCAAATATGTTAGCAAAAGTTGTTTGTGATATTCTCTTATCTTTGTAACCAGCTGCATCTGTAGTTACACCTCCCTTCTTAGTGCAGGTATTGTGTATTTGTACCTTCTCTGATTTTTCTTCAATTAACCTTTTTTGAGGTTTGGTTATTTATTTATTTATTTATTGAGCAGAGTCTCGCTCTGTCACCCAGGCTGGAGTGCAGTGGCATGATCTCCGCTCATTGCAACCTCTGCCTCCCGGATTCAAGTGATTCTCCTGCCTCAGCCTCCCGAGTAGGTGGGATTACAGGCGCCCACTACCACACCCAGCTAATTTTTGTATTTTTAGTAGAAACAGGGTTTTGCCATGTTGGCCAGGCTGGTCTCGATCTCCTGACCTCAGGTGATCCGCCCGCCTCAGCCTCCCAAAGTGCTGGGATTACAGGAGTGAGCCACCGCGCCTAGCCAAGAGGTTTGGTAATTTTATTAATGATATCGAATAACCAAGTTTTGGCTTTATGCTGCTCTGTATTACATGTTTATTTCTTTAATTTCTGCTGTTATATCTTCATTTTTCCTTCCCTCGTTATTTTTTAATTCTTTTTACTGTTGTGATTTCTACTTCCTAAGGCAAAAGCTTAGCTCATTAACTTTTAGGCTTTCTGCTTCCTGTTTTGTTGGAGTAGGGGTAGGACTAATGATTTAAGGTGGGAAGGCGGTTATATGCACAATAATCAAAATGTAATGTGATATATACTACACTGAAAGTAAATGCATGTTATTTGTTTATTAACATATTTAGTTTTTATTTCATAAAATTTCAAACATATATGAAAAATAATAATATAATGGACCCCAAGTACCCATGGCCCAGCTTCAAAAATGACGAAAATCATGGTCAAATTTGCATCAGAGATGTGCTCACTCACATCTGCTCCATCTTGCGTTATTTTGAGGCAAATTTCAGACACCGTATGATTTCATCTATAATATGTATCTATGAATGATAAAGAGTTTAAAAAAACAAAATGCCATTATCACACCTAAAAGGTAATAATTACTTAATATCATCAAATACAGACTCAGTGTTCAAATTTCCCGAACTACCTTGTGCAAGTTTTTCTTGTTTGTTTGTTTGTTTTGTTTTAGTTTTGTTTTTTTTTTAAGATGTAGTCTCGCTCTTTCACCCAGGTTGGAGTGCAGTGGCCCAATCTTGGCTCACTGCAACCTCCGCCTCCCGGGTTCAAGCAATTCTTCTACCTCAGCCTCCTGAGTAGCTGGGATTACAGGCGCCCATCACCATGCCCAGCTAATTTTTGTATTTTTGGTACAGATGGGGTTTCACCATGTTGGCCATGCTGGTCTCGAATGCCTGACCCCAAGTGCTCTGCCTGCCTCGGCCTCCCAAAGTGCTGGGATTACAAGAGTGAGTCACCGTGCCTGGCCCTTGTGCAAGATTTTTTTCAAATCTTTGATTTGTATGAATCAGGATCTAAACAACCCTGACATTTAGCTAATATGTCTTTTAAATGTCTTGTAATCCCCAGCTTCTCCCTCCTGTTTATTCTTACAATCTAGTTCTTGAAGAAACTGGACTACTTGTCTTATAGCTGTACGCATTCTAGATTTTGCTCATTAAATCCGTATGGTGTTGTTTAACAGGTTCCTGAATCCTTTATAATTGCTGTAAACCAGATTAAATTCAGGTTCAAATTTTGGCAAAAAAAAAAAAAACAAACCACAAAACAAAAAAAAACCACTTCTTAAGAAGTGTTTAGGTAGGATTGATTAGTGGATTGTTTAAGCCATGCATCATGAAGCTCCCTATCAACTTTCACCAATGGTTTTGGCAGTCACTGGTAGTCATTATTAGAGTGAATATAACATTGATAATGTTTTCACCAAAAGAAGAAGATCAACTAATCTCATTTAAGGAATATAGCTGTAAAAATCTTTACTAAAATATTAACAAACAAAACTCAAAGTACATTTTTAAATAACATACCAAAACAGAGGGGTTTATCCCAGGAAAACAAAAGTGGTTTAATGTTAGAAATTCCATTAATATAATCTACCATATCGGTAGAGCCAAAAAGAAAACCTACACACTCATCTCCCTAGATGCAGAAAAGCTTTAGAATTCAACTATTTGTGTTAAAAACACATATTTTCTTATGCTGATCAAATACATACCAAAGCCCCAATGCCATTATCTTAGTAAAGATACACTAAAAGTTGTTCCACTAAAGTTTAGAATAACACAAGGATGCCCACAGTCTCCACTACCCCTTAACACTGTGTTGGAAGTATTAGCCAACGCAATTAGAAATAGAAATCAATTAGAAGCATAAGAAATGGAAAAGAGAAGGTATTAATAAAACCATTTCTGGTAAATAATGCTTCTATATATAAGAAAACAAATTTTAAGGAAAAACATACAAATAATAAATTTTAATAAAATGACAGGTGATGGGAGTCTCTGATATTTTTAAGATTCTCCTGCTCTCAAGGTTCTCAAAGCTCAGTTGCTGTATCTCCGCTCCCTCTGATACACGTGTCATTAATACTTGAGTCTGTCACCGTTGGTGTGTTCCCATACAGTCATGTTTGGTGGTTTATAGGGTTACCTTGCCATATTACCACCTAGTTTTGTTGTAAGTGTTAATCTCTAGTTTTGCTATTGTCGTGGCTCTTTTTGTTTCTATGAGGAAATTTGGGTAGATTCAAACACCACGCCACCTTATCATCCATATTAGGCCATTCTTGCATCGCTATAAAAAAAAAAAATCCTGACATTGGGTATTTTCTAAGAAAAGAGATTAAATTGGCTCATGCTTCTCCTGGCTATACAGGAAGCATACTGGCATCTGCTTCCAGGGAAGCCTCTGGAAGCTTCCAATCATGGCGGAAGATGAAGGGGGAGCAGGCATGTCACCTGGCAAAAGCAGGCGTGAGAGAGCAAAGGGGGAGGTGCCACATCCTTTTAAACAAACAGATCTCATGAGAACTCCTCACTACTTCGAGGACAGTACTGCAGGGGATGGTGCTAAACTGTTCATGAGAAATCTGTCCCCATGATCCCACCAGATTCCACCTCCAACACTAGGGATTGCATTTCAGTGAGATTTGGGCAGGGACATCATCCTAAATTTTATCATTGATTCTTCTTTATGTCTCCCTGGTCACCTTTGACAGCCTATTACCCTTTAATCATATTTTCAATTTCTGTGTTATTCCTTCATACATATTAAACATACTTATTTTATCTTATATATCAGACATTTCCAATATTAAAAGGCTCTTCAGGTCTGATTCTGTTGCTTGTTGTTTCTGCTGGAATGTGTGTGTTTTGTTTTTTGAACCCATTTCCCCTGGAACTTTGCCAAACCTCTCTGAGACCCACTTGAGGATATTACTCCAGAATAGATTCATGTTTTCTTTTTTAGATGACTGGAAACATTACAAGTCAGAACTAATTTAAACTAAATTTTCAATTTGGGTAATTTCATCACACAGGCAGTGTGAATTCAAGACTCACACCCACACATGAACTAGTTTATGGTAAATTTTCAATGTAGCCTTTTGTGTTTTAGCCCCTAAACCCAGAACCAAGGTTAAAACAAACAAGTTTCCTCGTGGTCTACTTTTTTGGGGGCCTTTTCTTTCTTCTAGTTTACCTTTTCACAGAGAATTTGGACATTAGAGATCCAGCCTTACTCTGAGGTTTCTAAACTGACTCCCAACTTGTATGAACCCAAAGCGTTGTTGTCCCTTATCCCCTATGCCCCTATGTAGCCTTTGAAATTGAAATTCTTATCAGCAGAGGCTGGCGGATGCCCTTAAGACATATACCATTAGGACAAAGGGTTAGAAGTCTTTGTCTCACTTTTGGTTTTGACTGTTTAAAAAAAAAACTTCCTCTTCCTAATTTTATATCTTACTCTCTAGAAAGACACAGTATAGAACTTGCATATACTTTCTGTGTTCTGAACATTTGTGTCCCCCCAAATTCATATGCTCAAACCTAACACCCGATCTGATAGTATTAAGAGGTAGGGACTTTGGGAGGTGATTAGATCATGAGTACAGAACCCTCCGAAGTAGGATTAGGGCTCTCATAAAAGAGGCCCAGAGGAGCTTGTTGGCGCCTTTTGCATGTGAAAGAACACAGCAAGAAGGCACCATCTATAAGGAAGCAGACCCTCCCCAGATGCTGCAGACACCTTGATCTTGGACTTCCCAGCCTCCAGAACTGTGAGAAGTAAATTTCTGTTGTTTACAAGTTACCCAACCTGTTTGAGTAACTGAGGATACACACAGACTGAGATAATACTTTCTCTGTCTAGCAATCCTGCAAGTATAACAAAGAAATTGGTGCTGCTGTGGTACATTATTGCCACTCTCTCCTTCCATGAGGTTATCATTGAAGGCCCTGGTAAGAGATAAAGCATTCTCATTGTTCACCTTTTTTTCCCCAGACCGCTCAAAGAGGGTGGAAGAGCTGTCATTAAGCCCTAAAGTGGGCTGTAAAGAGAGGCACCTGCAGTGTGCAGATGAAACAAGGAAGAGTCTAAGTAGGAAGAGAAAGAGATTCAGAGACCGGTGGGTGAGCATCGTGCCTATGCCATGGTAACCTCCAAATTCACCAAGAACCTCATTTGGGGTGTTTTCCTCAGGTCTTCTGGGGACAGACTCACCCTTCAGCAGCATCACACCCTCAACAGCAAGACTGGGCTGCTTATCAGCATCACGTCCACCAATGCGACCCTCCCCACATGCTAATCACTACATTCCTATCATCATCTCTAAAGATGTGGTCAAATGCTTTTCTTCTCTGCTCACAAACACATTCCTCAAAGTGATGAATCATAGCCTAGACTGGAGATCTAGTCTACCCAACAGGTCAAATCACATCCTGAAAGCTACAAAGCAAAAGTTAAAGCTAAAGGGACTTTAAAGAAAGGGGTAGAGAAGGACCACCAGCCTCAGTTCATGGTACCATTTGAGCACTCGGTCCTAGCTTGGCCTTGGGGGCCCTACATAGCACTCATCTTCGTGGTTCCCGTTCGAGCATCAGGAGTCTTATTCTTGTTCCAGCCAAGTCCATCCTCGTAAATGTTGGTGTTTCCATAGAGTGGAGCCCTTATGGTCTCTTCCTTTCCTTTCCCTTTCCTGCAACACAAGCTGACTCCATTGTTTTCTCTGCTAAAGCAGTTCCCAAAATTAATTGTAAATGAATGCATATGGCTGTGTATAAATAAAACTTTATTTATAAAAACAGACAGCAAGCTAGGTTTAGTCAACCTCTGTTATAAAGGGATATTAAAATCAAATTGGTTTCAGTCAGCCAATTTGCCTGAGCCTCTGACTCATACAGCAAATTCTCTAATAGACATCTCATAAGCATCTCAACATTTTCTACAAAATGGGGCTCATCATCCTTCTTTCTAAAACCTGCTCCTTTCCCTGAAATCTACACCTGGTCACCCTTCACCCAACAGAGCAGACAGCAGGCTTCACCTGCCCACTCCACATGCATTTAGCTCCAGGATCTACCAGTTCTCTTTCACAAGGGCTGTCGAAACTGCCCACTCTTCTCTATCTCATCCATTCATTTATTCAACAGTTTTATGGTGGTGAGTCACTAGTGGACCAACATTATTTTTGCTTTCTAAAAGCAGCACATACAGAATATAAAGATGGCCCACACTGAATCTCCTTTCCTGCTTTTCAAAGAAGCCACTCACTAAACAATTTAACTCTTTACTGCCTACCTACTTGATTTCATCACAAATGTAGAAATAAGGACATTTGGCATCATGGTGTGCCCATGCTGTTTGGAAAATACCTTGTGTGTTCAGTCATCCAAGAGATAAGCATGCCAGGCTTTGTTTCTACAACAAAGACATAGTCACCCTGTATGTGTGTATCACACACATAAAGCATTTAAGTTTCATAATTTACAGCACACACTGCATAAAGTTTTAACCCCAAACAACGAGATAGTTCTGAAGGTTTGCAGGACAAGAGCAATTTGTGATTGTTACTTGTATTTTGGCTTAAATTGTAATGTGAGTCACTTTTATTTTGGTCTGATCAGTATTTCCTGCTTTATATAAATAATATATATGTTTTAAAACTCTATATATGTGACACCTCTATTTCTTATAATTTTTCAGCACACTTGATTTTAATGTCCCTTTATAACAGAGGTTGACTAAACCCAGCCCACTGCCTGTTTCTATAAATAAAAGTTTTATTTATACACATCCATATGCATTCATTTACATGTGGTCTATGGCTGCATTGGTGCTAAAATGGCTGAGTTGCATACTTACAACAGTGACTCACAAAGCCTAAAATATTAATCATCTGGTCTTTAATATAAAGAGTTTGCCAACTTCTGTCTTATACCATTATTATGGACTTCAGGCCAGCCTTAAGGCTGTAGTCATTGCTTTTCATAGTCAATTTGCTTCTCTTCTCATGCTGATAACTATGGTCCTCTCAACAATGTTCTCCAACAGTCACAAGATACAACAGTACCAGGTTGCTTCCTTGGATGGTTTGGCTGTGTCCCCACCAAAATCTCATCTTGAATTATACTCCCACAATTCCGACGTGTTGTGGGAGAGACCTTGTGGGAGATAACTGAATCATGGGGGCAGTTTCCCCCATACTGTTCTCGTGGTAGTGAATAAATATCTCAAAGATCTAATTTTTTTTTTCTTTTTTAAATTTTAGTTTAAGTTCTGGGATACATGTGCTAAACGTGCAGGTTTGTTACATAGCTATACATGTGCCATGGTGGTTTGCTGCATCATCATCTAGGTTTTAAGTCCTGCATGCATTAGGTATTTTTCCTAATGCCCTCCCTCCCCTTTCCCCCTACCACCTGACAGGCCCCAATGTGTGATGTTCTCCTCCTTGGGTCCATGTGTTCTCATTGTTCAACTCCCACTTGTTAGTGAGAACATGCGGTGTTTGGTTGTCTGTTTCTGTGTTAGTTTGCTGAGGATGATGGTTTCCAGTTTCATCCATGACCCTGCAAAGGACATGAACTCATTCTTTTTTATGGCTGCATAGTATTCCACAGTATATATGTGCCACATTTTCTTTATCCAGTCCATAATTGATGAGCATTTGGGTTGGTTCCAAGTCTTTGCTATTGTAAATAGTGCTTCAATAAACATATGTGTGCATGTGTCGTTATAGTAGAATGATTTCTAATCCTTTGGGTATATACCCAGTAATGGGATTGCTGGGTCAAATGGTATTTCTGGTTCTAGATCCTTGAGGAATTGCCACACTGTCTTCTAAAATGGTTGAACTAATTTATACTCCCACCAACAGTGTAAAAGCCTCCCTATTTCTCCACAATCTCGCCAGCATCTGTTGTTTCCAGACTTCTTAGTGATCGCCATTCTAACTGGCATGAGATGGTATCTCAGCGTGGTTTTGATTTGCAGTTCTCTAATGACCAGTGATGTTGATGAGCTTTTTTTCATATGTTTGTTGGCCACATAAATGTTTTCATTTGAGAAGTGTCTGTTCATATCCTTTGCCCACTTTTCAATGGGGCTGTTTGTTTTTGTCTTGTAAATTTGTTTAAGTTCCTTGTAGATTTTGGATATTAGACCTTTGTCAGATGGATAGATTGCAAAAATTTTCTCCCATTCTGTAGGTTGCCTATTCACTCTGATGATAGTTTCTTTTGCTGAGCAGAAGCTCTTTAATTTAACTAGATCCCATTTGTCAATTTTAGCTTTTGTTGCAATTGCTTTGGTGTTTTAGTCATGAAGTCTTTGCCCATGCCTATGTCCTGAATGGTATTGCCTAGGTTTTCTTCTATGGTTTTTATGGTTTTAGGTTTTACATGTAAGTCTTTAATCCATCTTGAGTTAATTTTTGTATAAGGTATAAGGAAGGAGTCCAGTTTCTGTTTTCCGCATATAGCTAGCCAGTTTTCCCAGCACCATTTATTAAATAGGGAATCCTTTCCCCATTTCTTGTTTTTGTCAGGTTTGTTGAAGATCAGATGGTTGTAGATGTGTGGTGTTATTTCTGAGGCCTCTGTTCTGTTCCATTGGTCTATATATCTGTTTTGGTACCAGTACCATGCTGTTTTGGTTACTGTAGCCTTGGAGTATACTTTGAAGTCAGGTAGCACGATGACTCCAGCTTTGTTCTTTTTACTTAGGATTGTCTTGGGTATATGGGATATTTTTTTGGTTCCATATGAAATTTAAAGTAGTTTTTTCTAGTTCTGTGAAGAAAGTCAGTGGTAGCTTGATGGGAATAGCATTGAATCTGTAAATTACTTTGGGCAGTATAGCCATTTCCACAATATTGATTCTGCCTATCCAAGAGCATGGAATTTTTTTTCCATTTGTTTGTGTTGTGTCTTATTTCCTTGAGCAGTGGTTTGTAGTTCTCCTTGAAGAGGTCCTTCACATCCCTCGTAAGTTATATTCCTAGGTATTTTATTTTCTTTGTAGCAATTGTGAACGGGAGTTCACTCATGATTTGGCTCTCTGCTTGTGATTTTTGCACATTGATTTTATACCCTGAGATTTTGCTGAAGTTGTTTACCAGCTTAAGGAGCTTTGGGGCTGAGACAATGAATGGGGTTTTCTAAATATACAATCATGTCATCTGCAAACAGAGACAATTTGACCTCCTCTCTTCCTATTTGAATACCCTTTATTTCTTTCTCTTGCCTGATTGCCCTGGCCAGAACTTCCAATACTATGTTGAATAGGAGTGGTGAGAGAGGGCATCCTTGTTTTGTGCTGGTTTTCAAAGGGAATGCTTCCAGCTTTTGCCCATTCAGTATGATATTGGCTATGGGTTTGTTATAAATAGCTCTTATTATTTTGAGATATGTTCCGAGATAGGATGGTTTTATCAGGGGTTTCCATTTTTGCATCTTCCTCATTCTCTTTGCCTGCCACCAACCATGTAAGATGAGACTTGCTCCTCCTTGCTTTCTGCCATAATTGTGAGGTTTCCCCAGTTACGTGGAACAGTAAGTCCAGTTAAATCTCTTTATTTTATAAATTGCCCAGTCTTGGGTATGTCTTTATTAGCAGTGTGAAAACGGACTAATACACCTCCCTTGTTCTAAGATCCAACTCCTGGGTCCCCTTTCATAAAAAATAGCTGTGAAAGAAAAATAAATCCTCAGACCCCCAAATCACTAAGCTAAAGGGAAAAGTCAAGCTGGGAACTGCTTAGGACAAACCTGCCTCCCATTGTATCCCTCTGCTCACTGATAGATGCCTATCTGATTGCCTCCTTTGAAAAGGCTATTCAGAAACTCAAAAGAATGCAAGCATTTGTCTCTCAGCTACCTGTGACCTGGAAGCTCCCTCCCTGCTTTGAGTTGTCCCTTCTTTCTGGACGGAACCAATGTACATCTTACATATATTGATTGATGTTTCATGTCTCCCTAAAATGTATAAAACCAAGTTGTGCCCTGACCACCTTGGGCACGTGTCGTCAGGACCTCCTGAGGCTGTGTCATGGCTGCATGTCCTCAACCTTGGCAATATAAACTTTCTAAATTAACTGAGACCTGTCTCAGATTTTCACAGTTCACAAGCGTAAGTGTATCATCCCAAGGACCAGAAGGACATTTTATTTTTTAAATTGACCATCTTTACTAATTTTAAGTGACTAGTTCTGTGGTAATAAATACACACATCTTTTTTTCCCCTTCGTCTCCCCATCTCTCTCCCCTTTCCAGGCTCTGGTAGACACCAGTCTTCTCTGTACCATCATGATATCCACTTTTTTAACTCCTATATATAAGTGAGAATGTGATCTTTATCTTTCTGTGCCTGGTTTATTTCAATTAACATAATGGCCTCCAGTTCGATCCACATCACTGCAAATGACAGGATTTCATTCTTTTCATGGCTGAATAACATCCCATCATCTATATAAACCACATTTTTGGCCAGGCACGGTGACTGCAATCCCAGCACTTTGGGAGGCCAGGGCAGGCAGATCACTTCAGATCAGGAGTTCAAGAACAGCCTGGCCAACATGGCAAAACCCAGTCTCTACTAAAAATACAAAAATTAGCCGGGTGTGGTGACACACCCCTGTAATCCCAGCTACTCGGGAGGCTGAGGCACGAGAATCGCTTGAACCCGGGAGGCAAAGGTTGCAGTGAGCTGAGATTGTGCCACTGCACTCCAGCCTGAGTGACAGAGTAAGACTCTGTCCCAAAAAAATAAATAAATAATAAAAATAAATTATATTTTCTTTGTCCATTCATCTGTTGATGGGCCAGAAGGACATATTTTTGTATTAGTCCTATGATTACTGATTAATTCGGCAAATACTTCTTGTCTCCCACATGCACCAGGAATAGTGTGGCGCGAAGCACTGCCTCAGTCCCTGACCCCATGGAATTTTAGGATGAGTGGGAAAAACAGATGTTAGGCAATAACAGCAAAAGTGAGGCGCCATCAAAAGGAAGTGCGCGGGAAACCGGAGCACACAAAAGGAGGTCAGGGCCAAGTCTAAGATGTCCAAAACGATGGCCCGGATGAACTGATACTGACATTTAAGCCAAGACCTAGAGGATGAACAAGACCAAGCTTGGGAGAAGCGGGTAGGCACCGGCAACAAAAAAAAGAGGGGAGAAGGTTCTCCAGACACAGGAAACAGGGCTGAGTGCATAAGCCACCTGAAGCTAGTGAAAGCAACCAGTAGAGCCTGATCCTTTGTCTATTTTGTCCTCCTTAAAGACTTCAAAGTGACACAGAAGCCTCAGAACCACCAGTGACTCGAGGAGATTCACCCATTCACTGAGTCAGCACATGTTCACTCATGGCCCACCACGTGCCCAGGGTTATTCCAGGTGCTAGAAATGCAAAGGCAAACACCACAAAGTCCCAACCTGCTCTGCTTCTCTGAGGCAGGAGGAAAAAATGCCCCCAGAGGGAGAATCATTCACGAAGGATGAAAGCAGCCACCTGGCAGATGAGTGGAGCCCTGGTTAATAGTTAAGTTGAGATTAACTCAAGGTACATGTCAGCGGTCATTGATCTGACTAGCAGAGAAACTGGATTTACTTTGGGAAATATATTACGATTTAAAGGATGGCAAAAAGAATTTTACTTAGCAGGTAAGACTATTCATTTTAGGACTGAATCGGTGAATTTGGGAGAGTTTGAGACTTGATCAAAAAGAGGTGGTGAGAAATTAGCCATTCCAGTAAAAGTAGCCAACAGACTTAATATTGGACACCCAGAAAGTGTAGTAAGGCATGCTGACAAGGGGAGGGGCTGGCTAGCCACATACAGGATGCTGTTTATTTTTAGTAAAGGATCGGAACCATGTGAGAGCTGCTCAAAACATACTAGGAATACAGCTAAAAATATGATCTCATATGTAGGAGCTGGTCAGAAATGTTTCAGGTAAGGAGAACAATGCCTTTTATTTACCTACAGAAGTGTTAACAGCATAACCTTTATATTACCAGTGCCTGTCACAAAATAGGTTTAAAAACAAAATAGATGAAGGAAGGGAAGAAAATTATCTAGACACCGCAGGAAGGCATCACATCCTAAAACACTGCTGTGGCAGCCTTAGGGATCCAGATGAAGGCAGGGATGTGGCTGAGGATGTAAAAGAACAATGAGGTGTTTCTAAGAGAGATCACAATGAGATGGGAAAAATAACAGAATTAGATGGGAAACAGAAGATGTACCATATGACCCAGCCATCCCATTACTGGGCATATACCCAAAGGATTAAAAATCATGCTGCTATAAAGACACATGCACACGTATGTTTATTGCGGCACTATTCACAATAGCAAAGACTTGGAATCAACCCAAATGTCCATCAGTGACAGACTGGATTAAGAAAATGTGGCACATATACACCATGCAATACTATGCAGCCATAAAAAAGGATGAGTTTGTGTCCTTTGTAGGGACATGGATGCAGCTGGAAACCATCATTCTTAGCAAACTATCACAAGAACAGAAAACCAAACACCGCATGTTCTCACTCATAGGTGGGAACTGAACAATGAGATCACTTGGACTCGGGAAGGGGAACATCACACACCGGGGCCTATCATGGGGGGGGGGAGGGGGGAGGGATTGCATTGGGAGTTATATCTGATGTAAATGACGAGTTGATGGGTGCTGACGAGTTGATGGGTGCAGCACACCAACATGGCACAAGTATACATATGTAACAAACCTGCACGTTATGCACATGTACCCTAGAACTTAAAGTATAATAATAATAATAATAAAATTTAAAAAAAAAAAAGAATGAGCAAAGGGGCTGTGTACCATGGCTCACACCTATAATCCCAGTAGTTTGGGAGGCCAAGGTGGGAGGATAGCTTGAGCCCAGGAGTTCAAGACCAGCCTGGGCAACAAAGCAAGACTCTGTCTCTACAAAAAATACAAAAATTAGCTGGGCATGGTGGTGTGTGCCTGTAGTCCCAGCTACTTGGGAGGCAGAGGTGGTAGGATCACTTGAGCCTAGGTAGGTTGAGGCTGCAGTAAGCCATGATTGTACCACTGCACTCCAGCCTGGGTGACAAGGTGAGACCTTGTCTCAAATAAAAATAAAAATAAAATAATGAGCAAAGGGTTCTAAAAGTAAAAGTCGGGGTGAAAATGGCTATACTGTGCCAACAGAAGGGTCTAGTGAAATTCATGCAAATAAAAACCAAAAAGAATGAGAAGAGCAGGCCACTGTAGACCAAGCTGAAGACCCACAATGAGAAGAGAGGAGGAAGGAGGCCAGTAGAGAGCCAGAGGGGAGAGAAAAGGGGCCAAAGATGAAAAGAAGAAGGAAAGTGGTTATTCAGATTCTTGAAGCAATTATGAAAGTCACAAACACAGATAAAGCTCAGCTCAAGGAAAGATCGTGTGCCGCCTGGAGCATGAAAACACAGTCGTGAGCTTTGGCCCACAGGACTCTCAAAGAGAAAATGAGAGACAATCTGTTTGTTTCTCTTAGCTGCTTACAAAGAGAACTATAACCATGAAGACATTTCTTTAAAAGTTGTCTCACCAATTTACAAAAATAGAAGAGAAGCATACAGAAATGACAACGGTATTGAAGAACATATTTTAAAAGTTTGGAATCGTTTTTGGTTGAAAGGTCTATGATCACAATGCAAACTGGAAATGTGAAAAAGTGCATCTGTGAGGGTTTATGCTACTCCCACCCTCTGCAGTAGCAGAGGAGAGAGGAGGGAAAAACAGAAATATGTGTGAAAGATGAAATGATTTCAAGCTTTGAAACTCTCCTGAGTACAAGAAAGGTGACAACGAATTTTGCTGTTTGTTGGACAAAGTTGATCATGCTAGAAATGACCAAACTCGAAGTCAAAATGAAGCCAAATCCAGATGGGCAAGGTTAAAAGTTCAAGATAAAATTGTCCCTTTTCTATAAACTATATCACAATACTACAACGTGCTATGATTAGAAACACAGAGGGAGAACAAGTAAAACAGCATTTATGTTTCGGAAAAGGTAGGATAAAGGAAAATGTATTGTATTTCATTGTCACACTAACAATTATCAGAATTACCTTCTCAGAAGTGGGACACTTTAGAAGAGGAATATGGAAATTAACAAATTCCTATAGTGGAAGAGGATAAATTACATGAAGGGTGATAAAAATCTTCCTCACTTTTTTTAATGAGGTCGGCATAACTCCGATACCAAAACCTGACCGAGATTACATGAAAAAAAAACTGTAGACCAATATCCCTCATGAACATAGATGCAAAAATCTGTATATGAGTTGATCCAGCAATCCCACTTGGAGCAGTTTATCCTGATGAAGCCTCCTTAGAACTGTACAAAGATTACAGACCGGGTTGTTCATCACAGCGTTATGCTTTTGTTGTTGTTTGATTAAACTTTTCTAAATTAAACTTTTAATTTTAAGATAATTATAGATTCATGTGTCATTGTAAAAACCGAGAAGAAATTCCCACATATCCTTTACCCAGTTTCCCCCAACAATAACATCCTGCAAATTTTCAGTACAATGTCACAAACGTAATGTTGACATTGATACAAAGTAATTTTGGATATGCAAATTGAAAAAGGACCTAGAAATTATGGAGAAATTTCCACTGAGGACTAATTTCTGTTCTGCATCAATGCTAAGTTAATGAGTATATCACTTTCAAAGGGAAGGAAAAATGTTTTCATCCACTGTGTTTATCCACTCTTTCATTGTATCAGCTCTGGAAAGTAATTTTTGTTTATTCAGCATTTGGACATGCTACATAAACGTGCTTCATGATACATCATCAGTTTCTTTTTCTGACAAAGAAAAACAAACGCATCATGAATGAAGGAAAGGTTTTGTCTTATCCCTCATTTTAAACCCCACCTAGGACCCTTCCCCTTGGGGTCTTCCCTCTCGAGAGCCAGTGGACTTGAGCATGGAAAAGCAGTGTTTTGTCATCCCTGCCCATTTCTTCTTCCGGCATGTTGCAAAGATGCATGCTGAAAGCATACACAGTCACATTGGTTGCACAGTCATGTTTTTAAAAATTCCTTCCTTCAGTGCTAAAGGTCAGAGGCATATCATTGACTGCCCACTGTTTTCTGAGAATAGAGCAATTCTCTTTTTAAGCTGATTTTGACATTTGGGTTGCCACTTCGGTGAGCCTCTCTGGGCGCACACATAGCTGTTGTTCCATGAACACTGCCCCAATGCACATTGTCTAGTCTGTATCACAGCACACAAAGTCACCAATAACACGACTTCAGAAACTTCTTCTGTAGCGTGAATTTTCAATGATAAGAAGAACAAACTGCCATCAAGTGCTTCTCCTGTTCTGTCTTTTTCAAGAACTGACTCATACTTTATATGCGGCAAACTTACACTGCTACAAAGCAAAACTATTGATGTGCTCTTCCATATTTTATGCCATATAAATGATGTGACATCCTACGGAGTCATATGATTTAGGAATTTAGCCAGTAGCTTGTTCTGTTTTTCTCTCTGAGCTCAGAACTATGTGGCACTCACTTTTGCAGCTGGTTTTATAAGTTCTCCCACAACTGTGTAACTAATAGTATTCTTGCTACGGAAAGTATAACTGGGTAAACTCTGAATGAACTTTGAGGAGTTTTGGTCTCATCTCCACTTTTAGTAATGAAATTTGTTTGTTTCATGCTGGAAGACTTATTTTGTCTTTGAAGGGGGCATGAAAAGAAAAACTTGGTTTATTAAGGTGGTCGCTATATATTGTTAGAAAATGATGTGAACAGATTAACAGTTTCATGTTACTAACTTGAAAAGTTTTGGCTGGGTGCAGTGGCTCAAGCCCGTAATCCCAGCACTTTGGGAGGCCAGGGAGAGTGGATCACTTGAGGTCAGGAGTTCAAGACCAGCCTGGCCAACATGGTGAAATCACATCTTTACTAAAAATACAAAAATTAGCTAGATGTGGTGGGGCACACCTGTAGTCCTAGTTACTGGGGAAGCTAAGGCAGGAGAATCACTTGAACACGAAAGGTGGAGGTTGCAGTGAGCCAAGATGGTGTCACTGTACTCCAGCCTGGGCAACAGAAGCTCTGTTACAAAAAAAAAAAGCCAGGTGTGGTGGCACATGCCTGTAATCTCAGCTACTTAGGAGGCTGAGGCAGTAGAATCGCTTGAACCCAGGAGGCAGAGGTTGCAGTGAGCCGAGATCGTGCCACTGCACTCCAGCCTGGGCTACAGAGCCAGACTTCATCTCAAAAAGGAAAAAAGTTTTGGAAGAAAATAAACTGAGAGCAGGTTGCAAATGGCCCAGTAAAACAGAGGGGTTTTTTTGGTATTTTTTTTTTTACTGCATTTCCCAGCTGTAATTATCTTGTTAGGCTGATTTTGATCATCATTCCCCTCCCAGATACGGTTTTTCCAGTTCATACAGATCTGCATTCTGCAGTTGCACATTCACTTCAGATGTTTACATTTTGTAAACCAAAAATACAATTCTAAGCCCCTCATCTGACTGAATGGACCCCTCCTCTTAGCCAAGGGGATTTCAAAGTAAACCTGAAAAACTAATTCAGGCCATGATGGGAAGGAGAGGTAGGGCATGCCTCATGACACCTTCCTCCCTTTGGAGTTCAGGCACAATTGACCAGCATTAACATCAAAACAGAAATCTTAAGATTGACAAAACAGACCCTCTGTAGCCGTAAGATACCAAATTCCAACCTGATTCCAGTATAGCATCACAAGACAGATAGCAGGTCCTACAAGAAATCAAGATACTTTACCCCAAAATACATTTCTCTGACATATTTTGAAGTGGCCCTGCAAAGCTGTCTCTTGTGGGGGAAATTTACATTCTGTACAGAATCTTGATCCCTCTCTGGTCTTTTTCTGATCCTGAGGAGATTAGCTGAGAGTCCAGCAACTTTTTAAGGTCTGCATAGGAAACATTTGCCATCTATTGCCACTAAAGGTATCTACCTATGAGACTTCATCTACATAATAAGAACCTTGGTCTCTATAGCCCCTTATCTTAATACAGACACTCCTTTTTGTTGACTCCAGGCATTTAGATAGTAATTTAACTCTGTCAATCAATTGCCAATCAGGAAATCTTTGAACCACCCATGACCTAGAAGTGCCTATGTCAAGATGTCCCATCTCTCCAGGCCAAACCAATGTAAACTTTACATGTATTTGATGTGGGCAGGCAGGTGAGCTCAGAAATTGGGGCTTAGCCCAGCAGGGTTCTTGGCTTCTCCCAGGAAAGAATTCAAGGGGAGGATGGTAGTGTTAGGCAGCAATCTTTCATTGAACCAGAGCTGCTCTTTGTGGATAAGGTCTAACTCCTAGGCGGTGGGCTCAGAGTCAGCAGAGCGTGGGCTGTTGGCAGCTGAATGTATACCCACTTTTAATTACATGCAATTATTAAGGGGTGGATTATTCAGAAATCTCTAGAAAAGGGACGGTAACTTCTGGGTCATTGCCCTGGCATTTGTAAACAGTCATGATGCTAGTGGGAGTGTCTTATGCTAATGAGTAGCAAGGGCAATGACTGGTTGCCTTCAGTGCCGCCTGCTGGTTCCTGCTTCACTTCAGTTGGGCGTCACCTGCTGGTTGTTGCCAGTTTCTTTAATTCATCCTGTCAGACCTGCTGGTCTCCTGCCTCATATTGATTCATGTCGGACTGTAACCTCTGTCCCTTTAAAATGTATAAAATCAAACTGTAACCCAAACACCTTGGGCATATGTTCTCAGGACCTCCTGGGGCTGTGTCATGGGTCATGGTCCTCATATTTGGCTCGGAATAAATTTCTTCAAATATTTTACGAAGTTTGGCTTTTTTCATCAACAATTTTTATTTTAATCCCTTTTGAATCATCGATCCATTCTCGTGCATGAAGGATATGACATAACAGTAATTTTGAAAAATTCAACTTTAACAAAGAATGATGTGTAAACTATGCAGAAAGATATCAGAGGCAAACTGCCTCCTGTTAAGTAATGCTAACTGACGTGAGCCGACCAACAGGTTCCTTGCACTGCATGGTCAGCCCCTCCATCCAGCTTCTCCTCTGGAAATAGACAAGGTCGTTGTGAGAATGAGCAATATTCCCTGGAAGGGACCTGTCTGGTACACAGTGAATTATCCAAAAGAATGGCTGCAACTGTAGTGAAAACAGTGCTCAGAAACTGAAATGAAAAACCAAGATGTTCCTTATGAACTCATTCAAGAACAAGGAGAAGTAAGACAGTAGAAGAAGCAGACAGAAGCATCCAGAACCTGACCCAGCAGCTGCGGGTGAGCAACGCACTCCATCAAGCATAAAAGAAGACCACGAGCAGTGGTTTGGAGTCTGAAGGACACAGACTGAGTTCTCAGACGCTGCTGAGCAGAACGTCTGTGCTTTCTTCAAGTGAGGTCTGCAACAAAGCAAGAAATGCTCACAGATTCTAAAGAGGCAAAAGGACCTATACGGGAATTCAACTCGAGTGGGGCAAACTCACGTCATACAAACAGACTATTCTTGGAAATTTCTGGGAAAATTAGAAATTCTAGGGTGAGGACTGGGTAAGGCACTGCATACCCAAAATTTAAGGGAGCACCACAAATCTCAGTAATTGAGATAAATAATAGTTTAATGCAGAAAAAAACAAAAAACAAAAAACAAAAAACCATGCTATGCACAAAATATCATGATTTTATTTTTATTTTTTAAATAAAGACAGAACCAGTACTAGTTTTTCCTTTGCTTAGTAGAGACGGGGCGTGGTCTCGATCTATCCACCTTGTGATCCGACCGCCTCGGCCTCCCAAAGTGCTGGGATTACAGGCGTGAGCCACCGCGCCCAGGCACTGATTCTAAGTATCCGCCATTTTCTCTCCCCTAGCTGACTTTCTCAATCTCTCTACCCTAGCCCAGCTGGCTCTTGCTAATCCTACACATGAGACAATGACAGTCATCTTTGTGCTTAACCCCAGTGCATGGGCACACAGATTTCGTCACTTGTTATTAAAAATGCAGTTTCTTTTTCCTCCCATTAATCCATGAAGTCAAAATCTCTCTGAGGGTGAGGGTCTCCCCAGATGAGCCCTACAGATGTTGGAATTTGAGAGTCACAGTTCTAGGGCACTCTGTGTCCCTAGCTTTCTTAACATGAGTTCTGAAAAATTCTTTTTCCCTTAGTCGACTGAGAAATAAAACTTTTCAAAAGGAACATCAGCTACAAGACTGCAAGGGGCTGGGCATGGTGGCTCACGCCTGTAATCCCAGCACTTTAAGACATCAAGACGGATGGATCACCTGAGGTCAGGGGTTTGAGACCAGCCTGGCCAACATGGTGAGACCCCATCGCTACTAAAAATACAACAATCAGCTGGGCATAGTGGCGCTCACCTGTAATCCCAGCTACTCAGGAGGCCAAGGCGTGAGAATAACTTGAACCCAGGAGACGGAGGTTGCAGTGAACTGAGATCCTGCCACTGCACTCCAGCCTGGGCAACAGAGCAAGACTCTGTATCAAAAAAAAAAAAAAAAAAAAGGAAAAAAGAAAAAAAGACTAAATGGGAAAAGAAAAACTTTTCAATGACTATGTGAAAGCAAAGAAACATGATTTTGCAAAGCACATACTTCTCCACAGGAAATTCATCTTTAGTCAAAGATGGAAGTATGCCCAGATGGTTTTGTTTCCTGGTACTTTTCTCCCTCAGTCCAATCTCTAATACAGAAGCATCTTCAGAGATATTCTACAAAAACAATGTTCCATGGTCAGATAAGTTTGGGAAATACGGCATACTCTAACTCCCTCTAGAAGTTTAAATTTTACATCAGTGTATAAAAATCCAGCAAGAAAGAAATGTGCTTCTCTTGGCTTAACCCAGACCTTTCAAAGTTTATTACAACACAAAATCATTTTTTTAATCGATCAAATTTTTATTTCAAAAAATTTACATAACCACCTTGAAAGGAAGAAACTAATCCAAGTAACTTTTCTTTAAAGTTTCTTTATGCGACTTTATTTCTAATTACTTGGCATTTTATATCAATTGTTTACATTTTTATACTAACAGATGCATAGTTTTTAAAATTGTGGTAAAAATTTACGTTAACCACTTTCAAGCATACCATTCAGCAGTGTTAAGAATTTTCACCCTGTTAGGCTGGGCACGGTGGCTCACGCCTGTAATCCCAGCACTTTGGGAGGCCGAGGCGGGTGGATCACGAGGTCAGGAGATTGAGACCATCCTGGCTAACATGGTGAAACCCCGTCTCTACTACAAAATACAAAAAATTAGCCAGGCGTGGTGGCGGGCACCTGTAGTCCCAGCTACTCAGGAGGCTGAGGCTGGAGAATGGCGTGAACCCAGGAGGCAGAGCTTGCAGTGAGCCGAGATCACGCCACTGCACTCCAGCCTGGGTGACAAAGCGAGATTTGGTCTCAAAAAAAAAAAAAGAATTTTCACCTTCACCCTTTTGTGCAGCAACTGAGAGCCTTTTTTTTTTTTTTTTTTTTTGGCCTATAACATTTATTTTCCTGTACCAGCTTCGGAAGATGCGGCTCAGGGGGTCAACTGCCAAGCTGGCTTGGATGACAATGAATTTCATCCATCAGTACCTAGTCTGGCTAGAAATATGTAACCACTAATACCATTTGTCAAACACTCTACCTTTCACCATGCATTGCCTGGACTGGCTTAAGCTCTTTGTTTCATTTTCAGATGCCTATTTCACCCTCTTGGTGGACTTGTCACTGGAGTCCTCTTTTCGGTTAGAAGGAAGCTTCAGGTCCTCAGCTAATTTCCTTAGGCAAGAAAACCAAACAATTTCCAAGCCCTTCCCAGCTTGGGTTCCACAACCCCAACTCTCACAGGTGTTCGCCTTTCAGTAAGGCATACTGCCTGCCACCCAATTGCCTTTCTGAAAGATGGCACCAGGTTATGGATCTGCAACTGTGGGGCACGCTTCCCATGTCACTGCGTCTTCATCAACCTGGATGCAACCTACTCGGGCAATACCTGTCCCCACCTCTTTCCTATCACTAGGGAAAATGTTAATACCTACAAATAAAAAGTCCTTATACCCAGTAATGCCCCCTACCACAAGTGAATGTAACTTTAGGCCTTCATCCTTCCATATCGAAATGGAGATGGAGAATAGGAGTCTCACTGAAAATTCTGGCAATAATATTAGGTTGGTGCAAAAGTAATCGTGATTACTTTTAATTACTTTTTTTTTTTTTTTTGAGACGGAATCTCACTCTGCCTCCCAGGCTGGAGTGCAATGGCGCCATCTCAGCTCACTGCAACCTTCGCCTCCCGGATTCAAGTGATTCTCCTTGAACTCAGCCTGCTGAGTAGCTGGGATTACAGGCGCGCGCCACCACGCCTGGCTAATTTTTGTATTTTTAGTAGAGATGGGGTTTCACCATGTTGGTCAGGCGGGTCTCGAACTCCTGGTCTCGTGATCTGCCTGTCTTGGCCTCCCAAAGTGCTGGGATTATAGGCATAAGTCACCGCGCCCGGTCACTTTTAATTACTTTTAATGACGAAAACCGCCATTAGTTTTGCAGTAACCTAATAGCACCCATTGTGATCCACAAGCCATGGCCGCATGCCCTAAATGATGGGGAAGAGCTGCTAGTTTGCACATAAGAGAAGCCATAAGGTAGGGAGGACATTTACATCTGTGGATAGATCAGATACAGCATGACTGTGCCCTTTAAATGTGCAAAGAGATGGTGGGTGAGATACGCTGCTGAGTATGCAGGAGCTGTCATTCTGAGCAGGAGGTGACCAGCATCTATCTCTAATCTGAATGACAGGCAAGGATTTAAAGGAACAGAGGCCATGAGACAAGGCTCTCTATGTGATGCCTTATTGCCTGCAGACCTTCTGGGATTTAGTCATTGTAAAACTGTAAAGAGAAAGGGGCAGTAATGTGTAAGCTGGACCCAGAGGCATCATATAGGATGGGACTGTGGCAATAACTGAAGTGGGGGAGTGTTTTAAAGATATTTAAAGTTTTTATTATATACAGTCATCTCTCCTGATTAATTCTGGGACGTCACCCAGATACCCAAATCCACGAATGCTCAGATCCCCCAGTCAGACTTCCATATCCACGAGTTCCAAATCCCACAGACTCAGACAACCTCAGATTTTAAAAACTGCCTGCTTGCTAGGCACAGTTACTCACACCTGTAATCCCAACACCTTGGGAGGCCAAAGCAGGTGGATCATTTGAGCTCAGGAGTTCGAGACCAGCCTGGCCAACATGATGAAACCCCGTCTCTGCTAAAAAAAAAAATACAAAAAACTAGCCAGGTGTGGTGGCTCGTGCCTGTAATCCCAGCTACTCGGAAGGCTGAGGCATGAGAATCACTTTAACCCGGAGCGTGGAGGTTGCAGTGAGCCAACAACGCACCACTGCACTCGGCCCTGAGCAACAGATTGAGACTCTGTCTCAAAAAAATAAAAATAAAAAATAACTGCCAGTGTGGTACCTCAGGATACAGGGCCAGCTGTATGTGTTTATGATTTAATAATTTAAAAAATCATCCACCCATCATCCATTATCCTATCACCCAGAGGTAACCATTAGTATTTCCTTCCAGTCTTTTTTTCTTCATGCACATTCACACATATATGTATATACATTACACATGTGTATGTAGATTGCAAAGTTGGGATCATATGGTATGCTTAAATATGTACCCTGCTTTATTCGTTTCAATAATATATAATGAATATTTTTCAAATCCTTCAATATTCTTTTAAAATATTATTTTAAATGGTTGCAAAATACATCTTATGAATATGTCTATATTATTGTTTTTAGTTTCTCATTTTTACAAATAATTATAGGATGAATGTTTTGTGTGAGCATCACTATGTCCATGAGAAAAATTACTAGGAATAAAGTTACTGGGTTAGGCCAGGCATGGTGGCTGTATCCCAGCACTTTGAGAGGTCGAGGCGGCAGGATCACTTCAGGCCAGGAGTTCAAGACCAGCCTGGGCAACATAGCAAGACCCTATCTCTACAAAAAAATTTTTTAAATTACCTGGGCATGGTGGTGCATATCTGTAGTCTCAGCTACTCAAGAGGCTGAGGAGGGAGGATTGCTTGAGCCTGGGAGATCAAGGCTGCAGTGAGCCATGATCATGCCACTGTACTCCAGCCTGGGCAACAGAGGAGGAGGAGGAGGAGGAGGAGAAGAGGAGAAGGAGAAGGAGAAGGAGAAGGAGAAGGAGGAGGAGGAGGAGAAGAATAAGGAGGAGGAGGAGGAGAAGAGAGAGAAAGAAAGAAAGAAAGAAAGAAAGAAAGAAAGAAAGAAAGAAAGAAAGAAAGAAAAAGAAAGAAAAGGAAAGAAAAAAGATACTGGGTCAAAGGATTACAAGATTAAACATTTTTAAGATTTGGGCACCTGTCACCCAGTTGCCTTACTAAAAGGCAGCACCAGGTTATGGGTCTGCAACTGTGGGGCATGCTTCCACGTCACTGCATCTTCATCAACCTGGATGCTTCTTTTTTTTTTTTTTTTGTAATTTGACAATTTTCTAGGAAAGAATAGTATCTCATTGTTTTAGTTTGATTTAAATTTCTTTTTATTCCTAATGAGGTGGGGCATGTTTTCATAATATTATTGACCACTGTATTTCCTTCATTTGTAACTTACTCATTCAAGTGTTAATTCATTCTCCTATTAGAGATTTCACCTATTATTGATTTCATATAAGTTTATGATGAGGACTGAATTCCTGTGTCATTTATGTTCCAAATGTTTTAGTCAGTTATTCATTTACCTCTGATACTGCTGATGGTGCTCCAAACTTGTTGGAATTTATACATTAAATATATCCAGGTTTTTTGTATATCAATTATACCTCAGTAAAGGTGTTTTTTAAAATATATATATTTCTATGATACTTTCTGACACAAAAGTTTTTCGTTTTAATGTAATCAAATTCACTGGTCTTCTTCCTTATGGGGAAAAACATATATGCTTAGAACAGTCTTCTGGACTAACATATATGCTAGTCCAGATCTGATAAGATCTCGTAAATATTTACACATATTTTTCTCTGGTTCTTCAAGAGTTTCATCATTACATTTACCTTGATTTACCATCATTTACATTAATTAAACAATATAAAATTTATTTTGGTGTAGGGTATAAGGTAGAGATCCAACTCAATTGTTTTTGTGAATACTTAACAAATTATCCTACTATCATTGTTACATTCTTCACATTGATCCTGCATGCTTCCGAAGATTATTTCCAATTATTTCATATTTTTGCTGCTATTACAAGTAGGATTTTTTAATTATGTTAACTAATTGGCTTTCTGTTTTTAGAATGTGAGAAGATATACTTTGTAGACATATGTTTTGTAACAAGCAACTTTGCTAAACTTTCTAATTTTGCATTGTCTATCAGTTCATTGTATTGGATTTTTCTAGCTATAAAATGTTATCAGTTATAAATAGTAATTTTGTTTCCTCCTTTCTAATAATTAAGAAATTTCTTATTCTTATGTTATGCATTCACTAAAACACTACTAAAGTGCTAAATAAGTTATAAAAGATTACCTCACATCTTATTTTAATACAAAGTATGATACGGTTTGGCTCTGTGTCCCCACCCAAATCTCATCTCAAATTGTCACCCCCATGTATCAAGGTGAGGGACCTGGTGGGAGGTTATTGAATCATGGGGGCTGTTCCCCCATGTTTTTCTCCTGACAATGAGTGAGTTTTCACAAGATCTGATGGTTTTATAAGTATTTGGCAGTTCCTCCTTTGCTGCTGCCTTATGAAGAAGGTATATTTGCTTCTCCTTCACCTTCCACCATGATTGTAAGTTTCCTGAGGACTCCCTAGCCATGTGGAATTGTGAGTCAACTAAACCTCTTTCCTTTATAAATTACCCAGTCTCAGGTAGTATCTTTACAGCAGTGTGAAAACGGAATAGTAGAAAGTATGATAGCATTTATTATTACTCAAATATTTCTTGAGTGCCTACTATGTGTTAAGGTCTGTCCTAGATGCCAGGGATACAATAGTGGACAAAACAGTAAAAAAAAAAAAATAAAATACACCTTTCATAAGCTTACAATTGTAATGGTGCTGATTCCTATCTTAAGACAGATCATTCTTTATAGAAACAACTTCTTGAACAGTCAGGATTGTCAATAGATTAATGAGTTGTCTCAGGTGGCAGGGTTTTCTGATATTGGTATTCAGCCATAGATTAGACGCCTATGCAGGAATGTCCTAGAAACTATTCACAGCATTGAATGGATGGTTGCGCTAGATTAGTTCATTTAATAAACATTTATTGAGTATCTATCATCTGCTAGCTGCAACACATGGAGTTAAACAAAATATCCTCTGCCTCAGAGTCCAGTGGGGACATAGCCATGTGAACAAATATTTATAATAAACTAAAATACAGCATAAGAGAAGTGTAAATCGGGTTATTTACAAACATGGAGAAAGAAATGAGTACTTAACTCTGCTTGCATGAGGGAATTAAGGTGTCATCTGAAGCCTGGGGAACAGCATGTGCAAAGTCAGAGTGATGAGAGAACATGTTTATGGTTGACTACAAATGGTTCAATATGATGCAAATACAGAACTTTGGAGTTCCCTTGCAATCATGAGATTTTATTATTCACAATTAAGCTATACAAATGTTCATAGGGTGTTACACTTCCAATTTCTTATTAAGCCTCTCTTCTCAGAGTCTTTACTATGCTAATATGCATTCTGAATCTCTAGTTATAAGATATTTACTGATAGTCGATAAGCTACTTGTCTTTAAAAAGAGTTTAAGGATTTCAGGCAGCTAACAAAATAGTAAAAATATAAAAAGGTAATTAAAGTAAAAATTTTAAATCAAAACCTCATTAAAAGAGGCCAACACAAATTGGTTTTAGGACATTTTGTGTTGCTATAACAGAATACCTGAGACTGGGTAATTTAGAAACAATAGAAGTTTACTTGGCTCACAATTCTGGAGGCTGGAAGTACAAGAGCATGGCAACTGCATCTGGTGAGGGCCTTTGTGCTGCATCATCTCATGGCAGAACGCAAAAGAGCAAGAGAATATGTGCAAGAGAAAGGAAGGGGCTGAATTCATGCCTTTTATCAGGGACCCATTCCAGCAATAACTAACCTTCTCCCTCAGTAATCCTTGATAATAGCATTAATCCATTCATGAAGGCAGAGCTTTCATGACCTGCTCACGTCTTAAGGGTCCTTAACAGTCAACACTGTCGCAATGGGGACTAAGTTTCCAACACATGAACTTGTGGGACGCATTCAAACCACAGTATAAATATATCAATCTATTGGATGTGTAGTTCCCCAAAGTGTATTCTAGAGAAGTAGAATAGTGATGGTTGCCAGGAGCTGGGAAGAGGGGGAAATAGGGAGTTACTGTTTAATGAGAAGTTTGGGAAAGTGAAAAATGTTCTGGAGATGGATGGTGGTATAGTTGTACAACAATGTCAATGTTCCTAATGTCATTGAACTGTATATTTAAAATGATTAAAATGGTACATTTTGTGTTATGTATATTTTACCACAGTAAAGTATCATATGGAAATCTAGTTCCAAATAGATGTTACCTATTTTTAAAAGGCTCATATCCTTAAATAGAGAGGAGGGAAAACTGAGTTAGAATAGCATAGGTTTCTGGCTGGATGCAGTGGCTCACACCTGTAATCCCAGCACCTTGGGAGACCGAGGCAGGTGGAACACCAAAGGTCAGAAGTTTGTGACCAGCCTGGCCAACATGGTAAAACTTCGTCTCTACTAAAAATACAAAAATTAGCCGGGCATGGTGGTATGCGCCTGTGGTTTCAGCTACTCGGGAGGCTGAGGCAGAAGAATCGCTTGAATCTGGGAGGCAGAGGTTGCGGTGAGCCAAGATCATGCCACTGCACTCCAGCCTGGGCAATAGAGTGAGATTCCATCAAAAAATAAAAATAACATTAAATTAAAAATAACATAGGTATCTTTTCTTCAGGCTCTCTGAGCCTTTAGTATACTAATACGTTCATGAATCTCCAAGAGAAATGTTGTACACCAGTATTTCCCAATTGTATTCAAGCACAGAGTACCTTGCAGAGCTCTGTTTCATGGAACTCACACAAGGCAGTGGTGATATAGGAAACAGAGCATCTACACGATTTATTGTTACATTTACTGTCATTTTCTACACAGCTAAAACAAACAAAAAAAGAAATACAACAAGAAATGGAAACAACAATTTTCTTTTTTCTTGTGCCAAATTCTTTTAAAAACTGAGTGTGTGAATCCTTCTATGGAGAAACAAAGTCCCCAAAAAAGTATCGTCAAGAGTTTTTTGTTGCAGAAGATGTAGAAATGTTCTTCGTGTAGCTCTTTCTAATATTGACCCTCAATAAATGTGAAGCTAAAATATGAACATGTAACTAAGTAACGGTGTCTAAATTGATGTGGTAGAATGTGGACTACAGAAGAACTTTGCGGAAGCAGTTATAAATTACAGAATGGTGGTTCTAGAAATGAACCTTAATTTCCTGTCAGTAGAACACAAGGACATAATATTAATAAACTGACCTCTCTCGTGGCCTTCCCAGGAAACCACAGTCTTCACATTTTGATGTTTTATGTCATGCTGTACTTTTCTTCATACTTTTCAGTTTTCATTTGTTTGCAACATAGGACAATGCTGTAAGTTTTTGTTACAATTTCTTCCAATACTGAGGGGGTAACAGTCTAGTATTTACGCTGCTTTTAAATATCTTTCAGTCTCACACACATCCAGAGGCAATTTTTAATTGCTGCTTCTGACAAACTATCGCCACTTTGACTTCCCTAAAGTCTCTGACAAATAGCCTGGAAACTCCCACTCAAAAACAATCGTTCTTGTTTGTGAGCCTTTCCGAGAGACCAGGCTGGCCAATTGTGTCATAATGTATTGCTGTAATTAAGCATTTTGACGGGAAAGAGACTTGTTTACTTCCCAGCCAATGTACCCTGCTAGGTTTCACACCCGGAGGTGAAGACAGAAACTGAACAGGGAAGCTGGAGCGCAGCAGAGGAGCCTGTCAGATATAGAAACTGTCCATCTCTGCCAGAGCCTGGGGGGCAGTGCTGCTCTTGCCCATACTTGCTCTGTGACATCAACTGTATGGACTCAGACTGGGATGGAACTGGCTCTGACACTTGCTGTTTCAAAAGGCAACCATGTTGCAAATTCTCCCTCTGTGTTTCCAGTCCTGGTTAACAGCATAGCCATCCATCTGGTCAACCACGCTGGAAAATGCAGGGACAACCTTGATCTTTGCCTCTCCTTCGCCTTACATGTTCAATCCATCACACAGTCTTTCAATCCCATCTCAGAAAAGTGTTGAGACAAAAATCCTTCCCTTTCCACCCTCATGATCACTATCAATACTTTGTGCCATCATTTTTCTTGGACTAGTTTTCTTGACTTTAGTTAGATCCTTTTACCTAACTTGAGTCTAACTCTCTTTAACTCAGCTTTTAACCTGCTGCCTGGGTTATTTTTCTAAATCACAGATTATCCAGTGATCCCACTTAAAAAAGAAAAAAAAAGAAAAAAAGAAAAACCTTGACCCTAATCACCTGTAAGTACCGGCAACATTATTTTCCAAAATGAGATCTAGGCAACACTAGCACTACAGGATTTTTACAGGTATTACTGGAAGCAAGGGTTTTGTTTGGTAAACTACATTTAGGACGGCCAAGTTAAAGGATGGGTTTATGATTCTTTATTATAAAATGTGCCAGCCGGGCACAGTGGCTTACACCAGTAATCCCAGCACATTGGGAGGCCAAGACAGGCAGGAGTTCAAGACCAGTCTGGCCAACATGGCAAAACCCCATCTCTACTAAAATACAAAAATTAGCCAGGCATGATGGTGCATGCCTGTAATCCCAGCTACTTGGGAAGCTGAGGCGGGAGAATCGCTTGAACTGAGAAGTAGAGGTTCCAATGAGCTGAGATCATGCCACTGCACTACAGCCTGGGCGACAGAGTGAGACTCTGTCTTAAAATATAAAAAATAAAATAAAAATGTGTCCGAGCCTTTAAAGTATCATGTAACTCCAAGAGATGGGGTGGAGCACTTGGGGATTTCCAAATGTATCCATTCTGGAACTCTTTTTAAAGAATATATTGTAGGCCGGGTGCAGGGGCTCACGCCTGTAAGCCTTGCACTTTGGGAAGCTGAGGCGGGTGGATCATCTGAGGTCAGGAGTTTGAGACCAGCCTGGCCAACATGACGAAACCCCATCTCTACTAAAAATACAAGATGAGCTGGGTGTGGTGGCGCATGCCTGTAATCCCAGCTACTTGGGAGGCTGAGGCAGGAGAATGGCATGAACCCGGGAGGCGGAGGTTGCAGTGAGCCAAGATCGAGCCACTGCACTCCAGCCTGGGCAACAAGAGCAAAACTCCGTCTCAATAAATAAATAAATAAATAAATAAATAAATAAATAGCATATTGTAAGAGTAGGGCTCTTATGCTCCTATGGAGCATACTTCAGAGGACACTGATCTACAGTATAGCATAAAGATCAAGATCTGGCCTTGAAACGCCCTTTCCAGCCATGATGGTGTGGATTAGGATATGACACAACTAGGGATTGGTTCCCATCCTCTGTCTGGCCCATTTTCGAACGTGGTTGTGTGGACCCTTTCTCATCCGTTCTCATCTGCCGGGTCAGGGGGAAATGAGTAAGTGACTGCCTTTTGGGGAAATTAAAATCTGTCATCTCTCCACACAGAAGTGGCACGATCCTTATGTTTGGGAAGGCTTAGAAAGTGGAAAAGTGAGCTTGACAGACTGTTCTGAAGCGAGAAGGCTGCCATGGGGCAGGCTGCTGACGGTGTCAGCACCAGCTCCCCAATTTGAACAAGACACCCAGGAGCCAACAAGGGCTTTTTTCTGTGACCAGTCCAGAAAACTGGTCCCTAACGTTCCCCTGAAGCCATTCAGCTTCTACTGCAGGCCATGTGCTCCCAGCCTGTCAAGGAAGAGGCCCAGCCTGCACTCAACAGTCGCCCCCCTCCCCATGGCACCGGACCACTCCCTCCCATGCCATGCTGCCCTCTTGGCAAGGCTGATCCCAAATGATCTTAGACTCTGTCTTTGATGTTCTGCTTGTGAGAACCTGAGTGAGAGCAGCTCAACAGGTCACACCCCAGTGAGGGAGAACAAGGCTGAGAAGAACAGGGAGTGGGAGAACCCTGATTACGTCAGTCTCTTTCATAACCCTCCACGGCCCTCCATTATCTAACCAAGATGACTCCGTCTGACATCAGGAATCTCTGCGATAGCCCGTCCTCTGTAACCCACGCCTCTAATTACCGGGACAGCACAGTGATTAAGAGTGAACCATGGGGGTAAGACTCTCTGACTCAAATCCTACCTCTACGTGACCTTCACTTCTCTGAGCCTTGGTCTCTATGTCTGTAAATAGAAGGCAATGGTAATAAATAGTGCCCTGCTTCCACGATTGTTTTCAGAATTGAGATCATGCATATGAAGTGCTTAGCCCGGAGCTGGTCACATAACAAAGCATTCAATAAACCAGGAGTTTGTAAACTCTGGTCTGTGAACCAAATTCAGCCCACCACCTGTTTTTATAAGTAAAGTTTTATTGGAACACAGTCACACCTGTATGATCTATGGCTTCTCTCCTGCTATAGCAGCAGAGTTAAGTCATTGCAACAGAGACCGTATTGTCCACAAAGCCTAAAATATTTACCATCTGGCCCTTTACCAAAAACAAATTGTCCAACCCCTGCAATAAATGCTAACTTGTTAGTGTATTCCACTCAAGCCATATTGCTCACCATTTCTTCAATACACCCTGTCATTCCCTCCTCTGTCCTTTGCAGAGGCCTTCTGTTCACCCAGAATGCCCTTTTCACCCACCTGCAGAGCTAAAACACCTACCACCATGCCCAACTCTAGTAATGCTCAGTAGCTCTTTCTTCCTTCTCTTCCCAGCTATGAACTTCTATGACTCTAAGATTCTCCTGATGCTATTACAACTAAAAATGATATCTTTCTAACATCAGTTTCTTCACTGATGCAAACTCACGACACTGTTTTCAGATACAACTTTATATCTCCCTGTTCCTTTTTTTTTCAATAGAACCTCAATAAATATTTGTTAAATGAATGACAATCATGCTGTATATCATCATATATGTCTCTGTGCCCTTAGGCTTCAACTCAAGCATTAGCTTCTCCAGGAAGCCATCCCCGAACCTACAGTTTGGACAGGTGTGTAGTCTCAGTGAAGCACCACAAAGATCCAATCTGATCAAGGATACATTTGGAGTCCAGAGACTATAGAAATGGTGAGAACATATCTATTACTTCCCCCAGATAACCACCCACACAGTGCTGAATGTGCCTCACACGGGGACCCAAAGCATTACTTGCTGTCTCCTTTGTCATCATCATAGTCATCATCTTCCTCTCTTCCTCCTCCTCCTTCTTCCCTTTTCTTTAAAAATTATAAAATATATCATGCAGAGTAATTGTATACACACATATATAGTTTAAGTAATGTATAGTCTAATATATACTTTAAATAATAATAAAGCAAACACTTACATGGCCACTACCCAGCTTAGGTAATGGACCACCATCCATCAATGATGGGGACACTGTCTTCGTACGCATGTCCATCACACCCCCTCACTCTCCATCTTCCACCATAGGTAGCCACTATCTGATTTTCACATTATTTAATCTTTTACTTTTCTTTCAATTCTACCCCATATCTCTAAGCAACACATTATTGACTTTTGTCTGTTTTTCGACTTCATGTAAACTGAACCATACTGGATGCATTCTTCTATGACTTGCTCTTTTGCTGTTGCTTTTACTTTGTTTCTAAGATTCACCAGTATTGATTCTTGAAAGTGTACTTCCTCCGTTTTCACTGTGCATAGTATTCTGCTGTATGAATATGCCAAAATGTACCTATCCACCCCTGTTAATGAACATATTGGGTTGTTTTATATTTTTACTGTTATAACTAATGATACTATGCATACTCCTGCCAATTATAGTCCTTGTAATACATTCCTCAGTGTAATTGCAGAGGTGCTAGAAGATTCAACTTTGTTCATTGATATGAAATTGTCTTCTGATGCAGTTATGCCTATTCATGCTCCTAACAGCATTGTGGGAGAGGCCTCTGCTTCACAGCCTCAGCAACACTTTGTATTATTTTACTTTATTTTTTGCCAATTGAGTGGGTGTTGTTTTATTTTATTGTTTGAGACAGGGTCTTGCTCTGCCATCCAGGCTGGAGTGCAGTGGCATCTCCATAGCTCACTGCAACCTTCAATTCCTGGCCTCAAGTGATCCTCCCATCTCGGTCTCCCAAAGCACTGGGATGACAGGCGTGAGCCACCTCGCCAGGCCAGTTGGTTTAAAATTTATATTTTCCCTCTTGTTAACGAGGTGGAACATTTTTTCATAAACTTATTGGCCATTTATGTTTTTTTCTTCTGTGAAATGTTCATTCATGTATTTTGCCTGTTTTTTAATGTCTTTTTCTTAGTGATTGATTTTTTCATTTATTTAAAAAAATTTTTTTTTCTTACAGATTGGTAAGAATCTTTTTTCTGTGTTCTGGATTCTAATCTTTTGCCCATTCTATGTTTTACAAATAACTGCTCTGGAACCCTAGAAGAGGATCCCTTTTTAGGAATCCGGTCCCAAAAAGATTCACGCCCCGAGTACCAAGTCTGGTGACTCAGCTCAGAGTAGCAGATTCCTGGGTGCTGAGGTTGCAGGGTGCAGCCAGGGCCAAGCTTAGTTTTCCTACTGGGCCAGTACAGATGCACAGAAGGCCTGTGACCATTCCATCTATGGTGCTGGTAATCAAACCTAGAATTCTGGGTCTGCTGTCTGGAGACAGAATCATGGGCAAGGGTTTCCATTGTCCCTTCTTCAGCAACAGTTCTCAGCATCACCTCAGCAGTTCTCAGTTCCCACAAGCTGCCTCCTGCCCACTCAGCACCAGAGCTGGCTGGTCCAGGGAGGCTGAGGACCCTAATGACCACTTCTCTTCTGTGTGGTCAGCGTCCAGCTGGTCGGCGTCCAGAAGCTTCTGCTCCGCAAATAGCCTTTGGCTGCTCATGCACAGCCTCTCCAGTGATGTCTCAGCTGAGCTTTTTAGCAGCTGGCTGGGCTTTTTCAAGGCCCAACAGCTCTCCATGCTCCCTAAAGAGGCTTCTCACAATGCAGCGAGGGACAGCCCAGCAACACCCCTGCAATGTGTGGGGTACTGAGGTCTTGGAAACAGCCCCTTTGTCAGTTTGAAAACAAAGATGTGAACATAAAGTCCTAAATTGTGTTTTCCAAACGGTAAATATGTCAAATATGTAAACCAACTTTACTTCAACCTTGATTTACAATAACTTTTCCAGATCTGAGAAAATTCCCCAAATTAAAAATCCAAAATTGATTCTGTTGGCATGTTTGAAAACATGCTTCTTCTCTGGTCCAACTATTTAAAAATTCTACTGAATTTTTAAATTCACCGTGGCTGGGCACGGTGGCTCATACCTGTAATCCCAGCACTTTGCAAGGCTGAGGTAAATGGATCACCTGAGGTCAGCAGTTCAAGGCCAGCCTGGCCAACATGGTGAAACCCTGTCTCTACTAAAAATACAAAAATCAGCTGGGTGTGGTGGCACAAGCCTGTTATCCCAGCTACTGGGGGAGGCTGAGGCGGGAGAATCTCTTGAATCTGGGAGGCAGAGGTTGCAGTGAGGGAGATCGTGCCATTGCACTGGAGTGACAAGAGCAAAACTCTGTCTCAAAATAAATAAATAAATAAAATTAAAATAATTGCAATTCTAGAGGTGAAGAAAAAACCCTGGTCCGTTATTTTCTGTGAGTGCCCTCAGTACCCCAAAAGAGGGGAAGCTCCCTTTCTGAAGATTAGTTCATTATCTGCACTAGAATTACCTTCAATTGTACATGTTAATTCACATAAGGCAGGCTATCAGGAAGTGAAATCTCTGGGTACCATGAAAACTTATTTCAGTTATTGATTTAAACTTCTTTTCCTGCGAAAAGTATAAAGAGAAAGAGCATCAGAGTTGATTCCATGTTTTTAAATACCCTAAACAGAGAGATTCTTTGCCAATAAAATAACATGAAGTGAGAAAGTAGGGTAGACAGTGTCTAGAAACTAAGTCAACCCTCCCTCCTCTAGAGCTGATAAAAAGAGATCAGCTTCTTACAAAGAAATCATATTCTTCCAATAGTAATAAAAACTGAAGTATACAGGAACAAATCAATCCTGTGTTAAATGTGTGAGAATATGTTTGCATCCCCCTCATTTCCTACTTATTTGTAGTATAGACTTAAAGCAATTTCGCACACATTGGAAAAGCCATCAGAACACTAAATTCCAAAACAACAACTGTGAAATGGTCACAGGATGCTGCCCAGTTCATCCTCATTTTTTTCATCCCAGAACACAAGAGGATGAAATGGATGCAAACCAAATGGAGCCTGGAAAGATGAGTATACAAAACCTTTTCTGTAGGTGAAGTTGTTCAATACACCATTTCAGGGACACATAAATAATAGAAGGAGAAGATAATTAAAGGAAAAGAAAGGAAGGAAGGAAGGAAGGAAGGAAGGAAGGAAGGAAGGAAGGAAGGAAGGAAGGAAGGAAGGAAGGAAGGAAAAGGAAAAGGAAAGGGAAGGGAAGGAAACCTATTTGGAAATGAGAAGAAGATGTAAATAACACTGAGCTAGATTACAGGGTAATGGGAAAATAACTTATCACTAAACACTATTGATTCTCTCTCTTAAATATTCCTCCGATTTGCCTCTTCTCTCTGTCATCCAAATCCAGGCCCATATCATCTGTCCCTTGGAAGACGTGGCAGCCTCTTAAATAGACTTGCTCCTCCATCTCTCCCACACCAATCAATCCTACACACACTTCCAAAGTGCTTTCTCCAAAATGCAAGTCAAATCAGAATAGCTCCCCAGTGTCCACAGCATAAAAATCAAAACTGCCTAGCCAGGCAGGCTCAGCCCTTTACAGTCTGACCTTGCCTTTCTCTCTGACCCAGCTTTTCCCGAATGTGTTCTGTAGAATACTAATTCAAAGGGATGTTACAGACACAGACACGCAAAATGGTTTCTTGGTGAAATAAATTGAGGTAGTGCTAGCAGGACAAAGCTAACTGCAGGATTCTTCAGAGCCTTTTAAATGCTAATAAACATTATGAATTTCTAAGAGGGTCTAATAAACACTGCAGTGCTCCAGCCAACTTTCCTCTTCAGGGTAGACAAACCTATCCTCCAGCTTCCGGGAATATCGGCCACTGACCATTCACAGGCCACCATCCAGAGCTCTGGCTCTCACTGGGATTTGTCCTTAGCCACAGAGCACTGTCTTAACCAAGGATGTGCTTTGGGTATCAGTGACTGGTGATCTAAAGGCCTGGCCCTCTTGCCTCAATTTGGGACATCTCTGAAAGGCCATCCCAACCCTAACGCTCTCTGGAGGATAGTCTGAGACCTCAGCTCCAACCACATCAGGTATCAGTGTGGAGGCTGTGGAATGTGCCTGGTAGAATTCCAACTACAGGGAGCATGAGTGACCCAGGGCCCCATGTTCTGAAACCTGTCTATGTGTACACTGAGGCCATGTCTACAGTGGGCTACTGCCAGTCCTGAGAGGCACGGGATGTCTTTGCCAGCAGACTTTGGCTCAAGCATTCTCCAATTTGGCTCAAGCAATCTCAGATGCTCCCACCCAGACTCCACCAGCCCCAGTGATGTGCTGGTAAAGGTTCACCAACTACATGAGTTTACTATAGATGGTGTTGATATAACGGACTTGTAACACACAATGCATACATAATAATAAAATACACAATACAGTTTACTGTAAGCTCCATATAGCCATTGATTCTCACCGAATGCTTTCATTGGTTTTTGCTGAATTCTGCCTCTGTAGTCAGCGTAGGGTCATCAGGGATGATTGAGCGTAGACACAACATGAAGGTTGATTGACATTCCGTTTATATTAATGAATAAGGCAAAAGTGAAAGCAAAAAACGTGCATCAGAGCTTCACCTGATAGACAATGACATGAGTGAATTCTTTGTTGACTCCGATAAGGGTTTTCAAGTATCAGAAGCATGTGTTCTCAATTTTTGTGCAATTCACAATGTCACATCTACAGACGTGACACACTTTTTTGGTTTAATACGCATTATTAGCATCCTTTCCATCACTTTTTTAAGCCTGGCAATCAACAAAACAGTAAGTCAGGCCCCAATTTGAAGCATATGTCCATTTTTGTAATGCCAATCATTGCACCATGGCTGATGTCAAGCTACTAGCATGTGGGCACAGAGTGTGGAGTTGGGAAGAGATGGGCCCTGCATCCCATGACACAAGTAGGCACAGGGTGCCTGGCCAGTGGAAGTCCCAGGGGCCTGAGGTGGGTCCGTCTCACTTCCTTACACGCATACCTCCCTGGAGCATTCACCAAGAGACCTTCTGCACATAAGTCTCCACCTCAGAGTCTGTTTCCCGGAAATCCAATCTAAGACAACAGAGAATATAACACGCAGCATGCCCCAAACATACTGATCATGGGACCAATTTCCATAAAGTGTCTCACAGAACTAGTGTTTTATGGAATAAAATTTAGGACAATGTCTTCCAGCTTCTCCTCCAACACTTATTTATCCATTTACATGCAATTCTCTAAATACACTATGTTTCTCCAGGCCACAATTCCTTTGCACATCGGTTCCTTTTCCTGGAATTTCAAGTGGACTATGGGGAGGAAAAAGTCAGTTTCCCGGAGAAATAAGGGGAGGGAGGAGAGGAAGTTTTAACCATATTCAGCAATACACACACACAGTATTCATGCCATATGAATCAGGCCTCAGGATCACATTAGGTACATAAGAATCAGGATTTTGAATCAGGATTTGTGGGTACTCAGAGATTCTCTGCGTTCATTCAGGGGTTTGACTTCAGAAGGTAACAGAATAGCCACGTGTCTCCTGGTTGCTTGGGAAGACACCACAGGAAGGGCACTTCTTAGAAACACAAGGTAGAAACAGGTTCTTGGTTCTTACCCAAAAGTTTTTCTTTTCTTTTTTTTTTTTTAAGACAGAGTCTCACATTGTCACCCAGGCTGGAGTGCAGTGATGCAATCTCGGCTCACTGCAAGCTCATTCTCCTGCCTCAGCCTCCCAAGTAGCTGGGACTACAGGCGCCCACCTCCATGCCTGGCTAATTTTTTGTATTTTTAGTAGAGACGGGGTTTTACCGTGTTAGCCAGGATGGTCTTGATCTCCTGACCTCGTGATCCACCCGCCTGGGCCCCCAAAGTGCTGGGATTACAGGCGTGAGGCACCACGGCTGGCCAAAAGTTTTTCTTCACAGAAGATCAACTGTTTTTAAAATGAGAAAACAAAATCCTAAAGACAGCAAAATAAATGATCAAAACCAGAGTGCAGCCAGACGCAGTGCTCATGCCTGTAATTCCAGCACTTTGGGAGGCTGAGGTGGGCAGATCACTTGAGATCAAGAGTTCAAGACCAGCCTGGCCAATATGACAAAACCCTATCTCTTCCAAAAATACAAAAAAGTTAGCTGGTCATGGTGGTGCAGGCCTGTAGTCCCAGCTACTTGGGAGGCAGAGGCAGAAGAATTGCTTGAACCAGGGAGATGGAGATGCAGTGAGCCGAGATCATGCCACTGCACTCCAGCCTGGGCAACGGAGGGAGACTCTGCCTCAGAAAAAAAATAAACAGACAGAGTGCTAGATACACGCTTCCCTCCCCACCCTGGCAAAGGCCTTTCAGGCCAGTGTTAACTCTTTTGCATATACTGTTCAGGATAGATGCTCAGATATTTAGAAGTCAACAGTGTTACTGCAAGTTAGGAGCAACCAGCACTGTCGGGAGGCACGGAGTCTAGAGCCAAGATGCAGCCGGGCTTAAATCCCAGCTCTCAACTTTGCTGTGTGACCTTAAGCAAGTTGCTTTACCTCTCTGAGTTTCAGTTTCTTCTATCTGCAAACTATAGATGATAATACTTACATGTTAAGAGTTGCTGTTAAGAGCATGGACAACTTCCACAAGATGCTTGGTGCATCTTGTACATGCTAACTATCACTATTATTAAAATGCTTATTACCAAAAATTAAACAGAAAAACTGAAGCACTAGGGTTTATTTCTTCTTGTAATCCTATATGACTGTTTTACACTGAATGAAATTGGGAATCCACATCCTTTGGTTTCGCAACCAGATCTTTTGAATCCTGTGCCATACCAATGATTGTCAATGACCTGAAAAATCATCCAAAACTCGGTTGGTGCTGACAATGACATTTTCCATGACAGTGGAAACAAAACTGTAATCTGCTTTTAGATTTGTACCTGGCAGGATGCTTTTAGAAAATTACTTAAATTTTCAATATAATGATGGTTGCTTTCTTTTACAATAATTGGGTGATGTACGGTAGACTAGAAGCCTAACCCTTACCATTATGTAATATACCCACACAGCAAACCTGCACAAGTACCCCCAGATCTATAAAATTTTAAAAAATAAAACAAATAACAAAAACCAGCCAAAAGTATAGATGTGAAACATTTCTCTGAGTGCTGCACCATTTTGATGGAAGCTGACAGATTAAAATTCTCAACAAATACACCCCCTGTGGAATGCTAAAGTACACTTTCGGGCAATTTTTCAGAGCAATGGATTCAATTTATTCTTGTCACCATGGCAACAAGAGGAATCGTTCTATTATTTTCATCATAGCATTTCCAATTATTTTCTCTCACAGTTTAGGCCAGAGACAAAACTAGAAGGAATGAGGCTGACCACAAAATGAACCAAAAACTCATAACTTCCTCCCTGGATTACAGGTTGCTCTTGGATAGGTAATGCTCTTTAGCCATCATAAATCCCATATTAAAGTCTCCAGATCTTCACCAAAAAAAAAAAAAAGTATTTACTTATGAATTTATCACTTTGTCCCTTTTGAGTTGGGGGAAGCAAGAAATGAGACCATTTTACCAAATATATATACTTTAAGAATGTAAAACTAGTCATTTAATTTTCAGAGAGCTTTCCTTTTGGGGGCGGTGAAAGTAAATAATGTTACTCTTCAATGATTACGGACTCTCAAAAACTAAGCAGGATTCTATTCTATGCCTCTAAATTGTCAAATTTCATATATCGGGGTTAAAATCTTATGGCAGCGACATATCCCTGAGGTCAGCATGTCAGATGTGGCCCTTCACGCACAAGACAGAGAGGAAGAGGCATAAATGTTCAAGCAGCACTGATTATTTACCACACACATTACCCACGTGACCCCTTAAGAAGCACGCACCTGGGGAGCAGCCAAAGATAAATACATTCTACAGAAACGAATACAAATGACTTTTCTATCTATGTAACCAGCAAGCTCAGGCCTTCCCAGCTTTGGGCATAAAATGATGCCACAGTGTAATCCCCACTCGCTGGATTAGAGAAACGGATCCCCCTTCATTCTGTGTCCCCTTCCCACTCCTGCCACATATCTGATCATCTGAAGGTGCAGCCTCCAGGAGGCTCAGAAACCTGACCTCCACTCCAGCTCTTCAGCTTCCTTCTCGGCCCGTTTGCTTTGACTACAGCTCCCTTCCCGCAGCTCCAGGATGGCGGCCACCGCCAAGGGAGGAGCCACTGCCCTTCCCTTTCCATCTCTTTCTAAACTCAGTACAGTCCCTTCTCTTAATTCCTCACAGCATGGCTGAGCACTGTGGTTGCTCTTCATATTTCCACAGAAAGGTCTAGGGATGAGACAAGACACGGTGCGGCTACTCTCAGAGCCCATGGCCCTAATGTCACTGTGGCTATCGGAACGTTTGGCAGTGATGGAAATGTTCTACATCCGCACTGTCCAGTACAAGAGCCACTGACCACGACTGTGGCTACTGAGCATTGTACTGTGGCTACTATGACGGAGGAACTGAATTTTACTTTTATTTATTTACTTTTTATTTTAATGAGTTTAAATTTAAGTTAGCCACATGTGGCCAATGGTTGCTGCATTGAGCCGCACAGTTCTAGATAAATCCATGGAGTCCTTCAAAAAACACCTCTCTGTATGTCCCTCTGTAGCCAGAAGTCAACCTTTTCCCCTCCTAGGATTCCAATCCCAGGCCAGCTTTCTGGGGTCCTAGTAGCTTCCCTTCCTCTCCTGACCACATCACTTGATCCAAGCTCAGCTTCTTCTCACATACATTCAGTGCTCCTGGAGGTAAAGTAGCTGCTTTTCTCCTTTTCATAACAGCTTCTAGACCATTCTCCCTCTTCCATTAAAAAAAAAAAAAAAAATGGCTGGGCGCAGTGGCTCACGCCTGTAATCCCAGCACTTTGGGAGGCCGAGGTGGGTGGATCGCCTGAGGTCGGGAGTTTGAGACCAGCCTGACCAACATGGAGAAACCCTGTCTCTACTAAAAACACAAAATTAGCCAGGCATGGTAGCACATGCCTGTAATCCCAGCTACTCAGGAGGCTGAGGCAGGAGGTCAAGGTTGTGGTGAGCCGAGATCATGACATTGCACTCAAGCCTGGGCAACAAGAGTGAAACTCCATTTCAAAAAAAAGTTTTGACTTTCATATCATCAGGTATGCCTTCCACTTCATCTATTGCCACTGTCACCTACTGACCTTGAGGTCACTCCCTTAACTTGGCTCTTGGTTCACTGCCACTCTCTTCACTACTACCCTGTAGTAGTGACTCTGGCCTCACAGTTCCTTGAACTGTCTTCTTCCAGTGATTTTTTTTTCCCATTGGAATTTCCTACCCAACTCAGGCACACTCATATCTATGACCATGCCCCAATCATTACTGGGAACTGTAACCTTGACATTTCCTGGATAGCAAGCATTCTCCCTCAGACAACTGTCTTCTGCCTCCCAGTTTCCCTCCCTCTTGTGCCCAACCCCCACAATCCTTTGGCTGTGCTAGAACCTCCAATGTATTGATCCTAACCCCTTTTCACTGTCCCTCATCCTTGTTCTCTTCCATTCTGACTTCACTTAGAGTCCACGGTTAGTCACTGTAATTTATTCCTTGCATGTCCCTTCAACTCCCTTCCTCCACTTCTGTTTTCTTATACCTACTTGGCAAAACTAAAGCCCTAATTAAAATTACTCCTCCACCTATTTCATCCCTCCACTCATGCAACTAATCATGGCTGGAAAAAAAAATGCCCACGGTGACTGGTCCCAGCTTAACTACATGACCACAAGGCTCAAGAGGGCCCTGATGCCACCAGGCAATCATAGCGTGCATCCCTAATCAGTTCACTTCCCTTCTGCTTCAGGAGGCTATTTTATATTTTTTTCTTTTTCCTTAAACTTCCTATACTTCCTACCTCATCCTCACTCTTGCTTCACACTGCTCTGAGAAAATTGCAGCCATCAGAGTGAAACATCCATTTCCAGCAGAGGACTTGTACCCCAAAAAAGAACTCTCTCAGAACTCAACAATAAGAGAACACCTAAAGTTCTTTTTTAAATGGGCAAAAAACCTAAAGGTACTCTTCACCGTGAAAATATATGAATGGCAAATAAGCAAATGAAAAGATATTCAGTATAATCATTAGGGAAATGCAAATTAAAATCATGAGATATCACTACACACCTACTAGAATGACTATGGAAATAAATGACAGCTAGTGCTGACCAGGATGTAGAACAACTAGAAATCATACATTACTAGTGAGAATGCAAAATGGCACCACACCTGGGATATCAGTCTGGTTTTGTAGTTTTTTTATAAAGTTAAGCATACACTTACCACATGACTCAACAATCCCACTGCAAAGTATCCTAAGAGAAATAGAAATGTATGTTCACACAAGAACCTATAGGTAAATGTTTGTATCAGTTTTATCCAGTATCACTAAAAACTGGAAGCAACCAAGATGTTAATGTTCATTAACAAAACTATGGCACATCTATTTCATAAGATACTACTCAGCAATACAAAGAACAGACTATTCATGCAACAACAGGGAATCTCAAATGCATTTAGTTAAAGAAAAGAAGTCAGATCCAAAGGCTACATATTTTATGATTTTCTTGATATGACATCCTGGAAAAGCCGAAACCATTCTATTAGATGGGAGCTTAGATCAATGGTTACCAGGGATTGGAGTTGGGGAAGAGGATGACGTCAAAGGGATAGCATGATAGAATTTTTGGAGTGATGGAACTGTTCTACAGCATGACTGTGATGGTGGGCACCTCACTGTCAAAACCTACAAAACTGCACATCACAAACAGTGAATTTTACTGTAAGGAAATTTAAAATAAAATATAAAACAGATTTTAAAGAATACAACACCTGCAAACTACTTTTATTACAGCTGTACCCATGTACTCAGCCTTCCTTCCTGAGTTCAGGCTGTATGGGATATATAATATCAATTTTTGAAATTTGTTGACTATTTTTGTGGCCTAATACATGGTCAATATTTGTAACTACTTTTTGTATTTGATAAGAATGTGTATTCTCTGTTTGCTGGGTACAGAGAATCTTATTTGACCAGGCTTGTTATTTGTATTACTTAAATTCTCTATATACTCATTGATGTTTGGCTTGCATGATTTATCAGTTTCTGAGAGCACTATTAAATATTTTCATTGGCTCTGTCAATTTCTCCTGGTAGTTCCATCACTTTTTCCTTTCTCTACTTTGAAGCTATGTTATTGAGTACATAAATGTTTATGATTGTTATATCTTCTTGTTAGATTGCCTCTCTCATCAGTATGAAATATTGCTCCTTGTCCTTTTTTGCTTTAATTATATCTGATACCAATATATCTATGCGACTTTTCATTTTGGTAATATTTTCATTATTTTTCTGCTCCTTATTTTCAGTCTTCCTATGTCATCTTCATTAAGAGTATTATTTCTAAATGCCACATGGTTATTTTTTATTTATCTGAGACTCTTTGCCTTTCATAGGCATAATGATCACATTCATATTTTTTAACCAATATATTGATTTGTTATTTACTAGGATTTTGCTCCTTCTAATCCTATTTTGCATTTCCTATTTTTAGTACCTTTTTTTTTTTTTTATATAGCAAGTGATTTTTTTGTCCCAACTTTTATTTTAGATTCAGCCAGTACATGTGCAGGTTTGTCACCTGGATATATTGCATGATGCTGAGGTCTGGGGTATGAATGATCCTGGCACCCAGGTACTGAGCACAGTACCCAAGAGTTAGTTTTGCAACCCTTGCCCTGCTCACTCCCATTCCCCTCCGGTAGTCCCCAGTTTCTATTGTTGCCATCTTTATGTCTCTGCATACCCAATGTTTAGCTCCCACTTATAAGTGAGAACACATAGTATTTGGTTTTCTGTTCCTTCATGAATTAACTTCGGATAATAGCCTCCAGCTGCATCCATATTGCTGCAAAGGACACGATTTCATTATCTTTCATGGGCACTTAGGTTGGTTTCATGTCTTTGCTATTGTGAATAGTGCTGCAACAAACATACCAGTGCATGTGTCTCTTTGGTAGAATGATTTGTTTTCTTTTGGATATATAACCAGTAATGGGATTGCTGGATCAAATGGTAGTTCTGTTTTAAGGTTTTGAGAAATCTCCAAACTACTTTTCACATTGGCTGAACTAATTTACATTCCCACCAACAGTGTCTATGTGCTCCCTTTTCTCCACAACCTTGTCAGCATCTGTTGTTTTTTGACTTTTTAATCATAACTATTCTGATTGATGTGAAGTGGGTCTCACTGTGGTTTTGATTTGCATTTCTCTGATGATTTGTGATATGGAGTGTTTTTTTCATATGTTTGTTGGCTGCTTGTATGTCTTCTCTTAAGAAGTATCTATTCAAGTTCTTTGCCCATTTTTTGATGTGGTTTTGTTTTTTGCTTGTTCAATTGTTTAAGTTCCTCATAGATTCTGGATATTAGGCCTTTGTGGGATATGTAGTTGGCAAACATTTTCTCCCATTCTGTAGGTTGTCTACTTACTCTGTTGATAGTTTCTGTTGCTGTGCAGAAACTGTTTAATCAGATCTCACTTGTCAAATGTTGTCTTTGTTGCAATTGCTTTTGAGGACATAGCTATAAATTATTTCCCAAGGCTGATGTCCAGAACGGTGTTTCCCAGTTTTCCTTCTAGGATTCCTATAGTTTGAGGTCTAACATTTAAATTTTTAATCCATCTTGAGTTAATTTTTGTATATAGTGAAAGGTAGGGGTCTAGTTTGAATCTTCTGTATATGAATAGCCAGCTACCCCAGCACCATTTATTCAACAGGGAGTGCTCTCCCCATCGTTTGTCATTGTCAGCTGCCAAAGATCAGATGGCTGTAGGTGTGCAACTTTATTTCTAGGTTCTCTATTCTGTTCCATTGGTGTATGTGTCTGTTTTTGTACCAGTACCATGCTGTTTTCATTACTGTAGCCTTACAGTATAAAGTTGGGTAATGTGATAGCTCTGGCTTTGTTCTTTTTGCTTAGGATTGCTTTGGCCATTCAGCCTCTTTTTTGGTTCCATATGAATTTTAGACTAGTCTTCTTTTAGATTTGTGGAAAAATGACATTGGTAGTTTGATATGAATAGTGTTGAATTTGTAAACTGCTTTGGGCACTTATGGTCATTTTAACAATATTAATTCTTCTAATCCATGAGCATGGATGTTTTTCTATTTGTTTGTGTCATCTATGATTTCTTTTAGCAGGGCTTTGTAGTTCTCCTTGTAGAAATCTTCCACCTCCTTGGTTAGATCTATTGCTAAGTATTTTATTTTTTGTGGCTATTGTAAATGGAATTGTGTTCTGGATTTGGCTCTCAGCTTAAATGTTATTGGTGTATAGAAATGCTACAAATCTTTGTACATTGATTTTGTATCCTGAAACTTTGCTGAAGTCATTTATCAGTTCCAGGGGCCTTTTGGTACTGTCTTTAGGGTTTTCTAGATATAGGATCATATCATCTACCAAGAGAGATAGTTTGACTTTCTTTCTATTTGGGTGCTTTTAATTTCTTTCTCTTGCCTGATTGCTCTGGCTAGCACTTCCAGTATCGTGTTGAACAGGAGTGGCGAGAGTGGGCATCTTTGATTTGTTTCAGTTCTCAAGGGAAATGCTTCCAGGTTTTGCCCATTTCGTATGATGTTGACAGTGGGTTTGTCATAGACAGCTCTTATTATTTTGAGGCATATTCCTTCAATACCTAGTTTCTTGAGGATTTCCATCATGAAGGGATATTAGACTTTATCAAAAGCTTCTTGTGCATCTACTGAGATGATCACATGGATTTTTCATTTTTAATTTTATGTGGTTAATCACATTTCTTGATTTACATATGTTGAACCCAACTTGCATCCCAGAAATGAAGTGTACTTCATCATAATGAATTAATTCTTTTTTTAGGAAGTTGTTTTTATGGTGAATGAAGAACAAACTTAAAGTCCTACCACAGTGCCTAGCACACAGGAGAATTTGATACACATTTGCAGAATAAAAGAACATAAAGGCAACTCTTATTGTGCCTTCTCTCATTTCTCTCCTAATAATTAGCAAATTTTAGAATATCTGGACCACTTCCACTCTTAATCACCCACCAGTTAAAGACATTAAGCAGCACAAATTAACTTTTTGATGGATTCAGTTTACAGTATTTTGTTGAGGATCTTTCCATGTATGTTCATCAGAGATATTGGCCTGTAGCTTTCTCTTTTTGTTGTGTCTTTGCCAGGTTTTGGTATCAGGGTGATGCTGGTTTTGTAGAATGAGTTAGGGAGGAGTCCCTCCTCCTCAATTTTTTGGAATAGTTTCAGTAGAATTGGAACTCGTTTTTCTTTGTATGTCTGGTAGAATTGGGCTGTGAATTGATGTGGTCTGAGGCCTTTTTTTTTTTTTTTTTTTTTGGATTGGTAGGTTTTTTATTACTGCTTCAGTTTCAGAAGTCAATATTTTGTTCATGGCTTCAATTTCTTCCTAAAACTGGAAGGTTGTATGTTTGCAGGAATTAATCCATTGCCTCTAGATTTTCTAGTTTGTGATCACAGAGGTGTTCATAATAGTCTCTGAGGATCTTTTACATTTCTGTGGGATCAGTTGTAATGTCACCTTTGTCATTTTCAATTGTGCTTATTTGGATCTTCTCTCTTTTTTCTTCTTTGGCTAATAGTCTGTCAATCTTGCTTATCCTTTGAAAAAACTAATTTTTGGTTTCATGGATTCTTTGGATGGATTTTGGGGTCTCAATTTCATTCAGTGGTGCTCTGATTTTAGTTATTTCTTTTCTTCTGCTAACTTTGGGGTTAGTTTGTTCTTACCTTTCCAGCTCCTCTGGTGTGATGTTAGGTTATTAATTTGAGATGTTTCTAACTTTTTGAGTTAGGCGTTTAGCACTATAAACTTTCCTCTTGACACTGCTTTTGCTGCATTCAAGAGATTTTGGTATGTTGTGTCTATGTTTTCATTTATTTCAAATAAATTTTTTATTTCTGCTTAATTTTGTTTTTACCCAAAAGTCAAATATTAGCAATTTGTTTAATTTCCATGTAATTCTGCTTTTGAGAAATCTCCTTGGTATTGATATCTATTTTTATTCCACTGTGGTTCAAGTGTACAGTTGGTATGGTTTCAGTTTTTTTTAATTGATTGAGACTTGCTTTATGACCAAGCATGTGGTCAATCTTGGAGTATGTTCTGTGCCCAGATAAGAATAGGCGTTCTGTGGCTTATGAGTGAAATATTCTGTAGATGTCTATTAGGTACAATTGGTCAAGTGTAAAATTTAATAAGTCTAGAATTTATTTGTTAGTTTTCTACCTCAATGATCTTTCTAACACTGTCAGAGAGGTGTTGAAGCCCCCCTCTAATATTGTGTGGCTAAGTCTTTTCATAGGTTTAGATGTAGTTGTTTTATAAATCTGGGTACAACAATGTTGGGTGCAAATATATTTAGAATAGCTAAGTCTTCTTGCTGAATTGAATGCTTCATCATTATGTAATGACCTTCTTTTTGTCCTTTTTTATTGTTGTTGGTTTAAAGTCTGTTTTATCTGATATAAGAATAGCGATCCCTGCTCTTTTTTGTTTTCCATTTGCATGGTAGACCTTTCTCCAATCCTTTACTTGGAGCCTATGGGTGTCATTACATGTGAGATGAGTCTGTTGAAAACAGTAGATGGTGGTCGGGCCTGGTGGCTCACACCTGTAATCCCAGCGCTTTGGGAGGCTGAGGCGGGCAGATCATGAAGTCAGGAGTTGGAGACCAGCCAGTTGGAAAGCAGACTGGCCAACATGGTGAAACCCCATCTCTACTAAAAAATACAAAAATTAACCAAGCACGGTGGTGCATACCTGTAATCTCAGCTACTCGGGAAGCTGAGGCAGGAGAATTGCTTGAGCCCAGGAGGTGGAGGTTGCAGTGAGCCAAGATCACGCCACTGCACTCCAGCCTGGGCGACAGAGCAAGACTCCATCTAGGAAAAAAAAAAGAAAAAAAGAAAAGAAACAGCAGATGGATGGATGGTCTTGTTTTTTATCCAGCTGCCACTCGGTGCCTTTTAAGTGGGGCATTTAGACCATTTACATTCTAGGTTAATACTAATATCTGAGGTTTTGATCCTATTGTGAAGTTGTTATCTGGCTTGCTTTGTAGTTTCTATCATGTAGTTGCTTTCTAGGGTCTGTGGGCTACGTACCTAAGTGTGTTTTTGTGGTAACAGGTAGCATTCCTTCATTTTCTTTTCCTTTTTTTTTTTTTTTTTTTGAAACAGAGTCTTGCTCTGTCACCCAGGCTGAAGTGCAGTGGTGCCATCTCAGCTCACTGCAACCTCTGCCTCGTGGGTTGAAATGATTATCGTGCTTCAGCCTCTCAAGTAGCTGGGACTACAGGCACACACCACCATGCCCAGCTAATTTTTGTATTTTTAGTAGAGACAAGGTTTTACTGTGTTGGCCAGGCTGATCCTGAACTCCTGACCTTAAGTGATTCATCCGCCTTGGCCTCCCAAAGTGCCAGGATTATAGGCATGAGCCACCATGCCCCACCCATTCTTTCATTTTCACATTTACAACTCCCTTAAGGACCTCTGTGATGTTGGCCTAGTGGTAACAAATTCCCTCAGGGCTTGCTTGTCTGGAAAATATTTTATTTATCCTTCATTTATGAAGCTTAGTTTAGCAATATATGAAATTCTTTTTTGAAATTTCTTGTCTTTAAGAATGCTGAATATAGGTTCCCAACCTCTCCTGGCTTGTGAGCTTCTGCTGAGAAGTCTGCTGTTAGCCTGATGGGGTTTCTTTTGTATGTGACCTAACCTTCTTATCTAGCTGCCTTTACGAATTTTTTCTTTAGTATTGTCTCTGGACAGTCTGCTGACTATGCCTTGGTGCTGTTCATTTTGTACAGTACCTCACAGGTGCACTCTGAATTTCTGGTATCTAGATATCAACCTCTCTAACAAAATGAGAAAATCTTCCCTTAATTATTCCCTCAAATGTGTTTTCCAGGTTGTTTACTTTTTCTTCTTCTCTTTCAGGAAGGCCAATAATTTGTATGTTTGGTTGCTTTACAAAATCCCATATTTCTTGAACATTGTTCATTTTTTAACATTCTTTTTTCTTTATTTTTGTCTGACTGAATTAATTTGAAAGACTGGTGTTCAAGTTCTGAAATTCTTCTGCTCAGTCCAGTCTATTGACAAAGCTTTCCACTGTATTTTGAAATTCCTTAAGTGAGTTTTTCAATTCCAGAAGAAGCTCTGATTTCCTTTTAGGATGTTTACCTCTTCCGTCATTTACTGGATTGCTTTAGAAGTTTCTTCATATTGATTATCAACCTCATCTTGGATCTCATTGAGCTTCCTTGTAATCCATGCTTTGAATTTATTAGCTATCATTTCTTCGTTTCCATTTTAGTTAGGGATCATCGCTGGAGAACTAGTGTGATCCTTTGGTGGTGTCACTACATTCAGATTTTTCATGGTGCCAGAATTCTTATATTGATTCCTTATCTAGAGAAGCTGGCACTTCTAATTTTTGTAATTATTTTCAAGCAAGTAGGGGTTTTTTTTCTTTCCCCCTACCCATGATGTAATTTTTTTGTTGTTACTACTCTTTTCTTTCTTTCTCCCCCACCCTCCATTCTTTAGTGGGTGTGACGATAGAGAATGCTTGGTGGGATCATTTGGCTTTGCTTCTATAGCCCTATGCACTTCTGTCAGCAAGTTTTATATTGGACTATGCAGTTCGACCTACAAGCTGTAGATGGCACTTAGAGGTAAGAGCCTGTTGCTGCCAACATGACTGGGTATATACTTGATCCTCATTTACTGGGAGAAGTTCTCTGTTGCCTCAGGTAATGGGCTGATTTGTGGAGTGCACAATGGTCTGACTCCCTGCTCAGTCCCTTCATGGGCGGGGGTAGGGGGCCAACATTGGTGAAGCCAGACCAGGCAGGTCCACCTACAGTCCCTGATGGCAGGCACAAGCACCAGTGCTAACTGAGAATCCAGTGGGCTGTTGCCAAGGGCCCAAAGGTGTGCCTAGGCAGGGAGTTGGGAAACTTCCTTGGCCCCAAGTTCTCTGCACAAAGATGGAGGGAGCCTAAATTCCTAATCCAGGAGAGTGGGTGCTCCAGATGCCTGGAGATCTGCCTGGGTGTGGAGCAGAGAGGGCCCCCCTGTACCAGGGTTTCTGCCCATAAAGGGTAGTGTAGCTTAGGTTGATCCAGACAAGCGGGTGCTCCAAGTGCCTGGATTTCTGCCTGGGAGTGAAGCAAAGAGGGCCCCACTGCACCATGATCTCAAAGAAGCAGTTGGGGCACACAGTAATGGCACACACAGACCACCAAGGTGGTCACCAAGCTGGCCCTAGCTACAAGTCTCACTGCCCAGGAGAAACTACAGCTGTAGAAGCTCTCCTCCCACCATAGACTTGTGTTGGAAGAGAGTACAATCCCAGCACCTACTGCTGAGGAGCTTTCCACAGTTCTGACTGTAGAGGTTCCTACCCTGCTCTACAGGAGGTGCTCCAATCTCTGGTCCAAGACTAAAATTCCTGCATGGCTATGCTGTTAGGTCGCCAAACAATGGCTGACTTTGTATACCTCCAGATTAAAGATTGTGTCCTGCTCTTGATCCCGGCTCTGGAAAAATGTCTATAGCTTTGTCTGGTGTCTGTCCTCAGCATCTACAACACTGTCCCCACATCAGCTCCAGGACTTGGAAGAATGAAAGTGCTCTCCCTTAGCCTGGATTGCTCAGATCCCCGGTGGAAAGGTGAGTCACAGAGGGAGGCTCTCTGCCTCTCTTTCACATGGGGGCTTCACTAACTTTAATCAATGGGATGCCATTATGGAGGCTGTTTACCAGCATTCTCTTCCACAGGATCTGGGGTCTCCTTCATGATTCTGATGGATTTGCATTTTTCTTCTTGAATTACACTCACAGAGTTGATTTTGGTGCACCATCTTGCTATTTCCAAGTGGCTGAGGCATGCTGAAAGCTTCCAATCCATTTGGGAAGAAAAGGTGGGGAGTGCTTTCTTTTTTTACACTCTTCTTTCCTGCTTTTAATTAGCTTTCCTTTGTTCTTTTTTTTTTTTTTCATTATTGATTAGTTTGTATTATTTTACTATTTTTCTCAGGTTATCCTTAAATTTAATATTCTATAGCAAAACCTAAGTCAATTAATTTCTATTTCACTCTACCTCCAACCTCCAGGCAAGAAGAGAATCAGTTTGCTTTTGTTCTACCTTCCCTGGCCTTTCTCCATTACCTTCATTTCCTGTGACTTTCATACTGATGTGGTCTGGGATGTTAGGTGTTAGGTTCAATTTTTTTTTTTTTCAATTTATAAATAATAAAATCGTATTTAATTTTAAAAAGTTGTGGGTTTTGGGGCTTTTTGGTTTTGTTGTTGTTGTTTTTGTTCACCAATAATTTCCTACATCTCACTATTTTCCCCTGGATTCATTATTCTTCTTATTGGAGCCCTAAGAATTCTTTCAATGAATGTCTAAAAATTATAAATTGTCTGAGCTCTCAAATTACTAAATATATTTTGTTGTTGTTGTTTTAACTCTTAACTCTTGAATTAACTGGTTAAAGAGTTTTGTTTAAGTTGCAGTTATTCTGCTTTAACACTTTTTTAAAAATGTGAGTTTGTTCTGATACAATTGACATATTAAGGACCAATTAGACATAATGTGATTTACGTGCTGATGTGGGATTTAGTCTACAAAATACACAAACCGAACCGTAAAAAATGCATCCAACTAACCTACATAGTAATGCACAAAATTCATGTGCACACACCTATCTCAAACATCAACCAGCTACCTTAGTATTCCACATGTGTTATAAGCCACATCCATCCACAGCTGGTGTTACAACTTTCCATCCTAATTCAAATAACCCTCCTTACACCACTCACATCCTTTCCAATGCCCACTTCCTCACACAACCTTTAGGTCTTTTTTTTTTTTTTTTTTTTTTGAGACGCAGTCTCGCTCTGTCGCCCAGGTGGGAGTTCAGTGGCCAGATCTCAGCTCACTGCAACCTCCGCCTCCCGGGTTTACGCCATTCTCCTGCCTCAGCCTCCCGAGTAGCTGGGACCACAGGCGCCCGCCACCTCGCCTGGCTAGATTTTTTTTGTATTTTTTAGTAGAGACGGGGTTTCACCGTGTTAGTCAGGATGGTCTTGATCTCCTGACCTCGTGATCCGCCCATCTCGGCCTCCCAAAGTGCTGGGATTACAGGCTTGAGCCACCGCGCCCGGCCCCTTTAGGTCTTTTTTAAAGTAACGTGCCATATTTGTTGTGGTATTTATATATTTCTTAACAAGTTAACATGTGTAAAACTGTGTCACCATTTTTTTCTTGGGGGTTCTTTTTTTAGATAGGAGCATTTTTAAGGGTCAACATTTTTAGTATTATGCCCTATTCCCTTTTTCCCATAAGCCTAGTGGCTTTTGTTACATGATTTTACATAGTACTTTGATTTTTTAGGAGTGCATATGTCACTTTATAGCAGAACTGACTATATTTTCCTTACTGAAATGTCCTTGTTTCATAATCACGTGATACTATTTTCGTAACACAATACTTTCTCTTACCTCTCTGGCTATATGAGATATATTAAAAGTCCTATTCTGATTGCTTCATTAATTTTGCTTTTCAGGGATAAGTCTATATTGGCTGAATTTGTTTTTTCTCTTTTATCATGGGGTTCATCTCAAAGTTTGGTTATTCTTAATTGTGTATTCGTCTTTGTTGAGCTATCTTTATGACTGCCTGCCACCTCTGTTTGTGCTGGAAGAGGCAGGGATGAGCAAGCCCGGTTGCAATATGACACTGTTTTTCATTAGGTTGTTTGGCGGTGGGGGGGTTCCAACTCACTTGGAGGTTTCAAAAACATCGAAGTAAGATTTCAGCCAGGGCACTCCATTACATGTAAATCTTTGTTTTGGTTTTCTATGGCTGCTATAACAAATTATCACAAATTTAGCAGCTTAAAATATAAATGTCTTATCTCACAATTCTGTAGGTCAGAAATCTGGGTGAATTCAGTTGGTTTTCCTGCTTCAGGTATTACAAGGCTAAAGCCAAGGTGTCAGCCAGTGGGGCTCTTATCTGCAGGCTCTGGAAATAAATCTGTTTCAAGCTCATTCAGGTTGTTGGTTGAATTCAGTTCCTTGTGATTGTAGGACTGAGGTCTCCATTTCCTTGCTGGCTGTTGGCTGGAAGTCATGCTCCCAGTCATTCAAAAGACCACCACATTCCCTGGGTCACAGCCCCATTCATTCATCTTCAAAGCCAACGTTGGTAGGTCATATCCTTCTCATGTTTCGTATCTCTCTAACCTAATCTCCCTTCACCTCTTCTTCCTGTCGTATCTCTCAAACCTACTGTTCCTCCTTCCTCTTCTGCTTTTAAGGGCGCATACACTGACATGTGGCCAGCCTGAATAATCCAGGATAGTCTCACTATTTTAAAGTCAACTGATTAGTAACCTTAATTACGTCAGCAAAGCCCCTTCATACCAGTGCCTAGATTAGGGTTTGATTGAATAACAAGGGAACAGAAATCTTGAGGGCACATCTTTGAAATTCTGCCTACCAAAATCTCAGTATTTGTGTCCATTTTATTTACGGTATACAGAAATTTTTTAGGAACTTATCAAATCGTTTCTTGAACTAGATATGAGAGTTTATATCCTACTAAGATGGCAAACTCAGATATATTTAGCTAAGTGCTGGCTCTCTCCCCCAAAATTAACCCTGGAGAAGTTACAGAAACATGTGCTACAGAAGGAAAAAAAAAAAACATAAGAGAAACTACTGAACTTAGTCTTGAATCAATGTATATGACAGAGGTCTGAGGAGGCAGAGTGCATTGGAAGAAACAGTGAGAGGTCAGGTTGGAGAACAACTTTCCATGTTCCATTCTTGCCTCTCTCTCTAAATGCCTTGGGACCATCATGTCTAACCCTTCTTTACAGATACTGGTGAGTACAGCTTAGGCCACGGTGATGTTCATACTGTAGTGACCAAACAGGAGGAAATCACCCTTCCAGTCTCTTTCTCTCCACACTCCTACTGTATTATGACATATCTTGATACAGACTAGAGTCACACATATTACCTGAAAGAGTAGTTGATAATTCCAGAGGAAGAAAAAAAACCCTCAGCCAAAGCAATTACTTCCCTAAGTACAACAATAAAAGAAAGACGACAGATGAAACAACATGTTTCATCTAAAGGTAGGCCGAGAAATTTAAATAAGCATGATAAAAATGCTTAAGGATATCAGGGACTCAGAGCTACCTCATTGCACAACTCCTGAGGCACCAGTCACACTGCATTCCCAGAGAATGATGCCTTTGAGTTGTACAGTGTGGTAGCCCTGTAAGTGATGATATTACTAATATGATATAAAATAAGAAGCAAGGAAAACAGAATCAACCAGAAATATTATGTATAAAAATAATATTTTAAGTAACAAAAACAATAGATGTGATAAAGAGTTGGGTGCTTATTGTTGAAGAACAAATTAGTAAATTGGAAGATCAGATTAGACATATTTAACAATTTGATAAAGCAACAGAGAAAAATAGAGCTTTAAACCACAAAGAAAGAACTAAAGATACAGAAGTAAAGCAATAGAATCTTAATAGGAGGGCCAGAAGGAAAAAAACTATATATACGTATATGTATAAACACAAACACATATATATACATATATATATAATAAAATATGGGAATAAATATTTCAAAAAACAATGACTAGAGAAATCTGGTGGAACCACCTTAACCAAGTGATCAAAGTTATCACCAACAACAGAGCAAGACAACACTACATGTATATTCCCAGCTCTAACTAAAAGATAAGGTAGTTGAGTTATATTTAGGAGATTGGACACTTCCTGATTAACTGCCTGGACTCTGGAGTCAGACTGACCAGATTTGAATCCTAGACCTGCCACATACAAATTGTGTGTGATTTCCTATAAGTTATTCTACCATTTGCATCATGGCCTTTGGGGTTGTTTCTAATGTTCCAAAAAATAGGAGGAACAAAAGTTAATTTGTATCATTCATATCATATTTTGCATGTCATTACAAAGAAAGAAGCCATTCAAACATTCAGGTTGCGAAGTGTGAAGGACCCACAATCCATTTCACAGAGTTCCAGGACAGCAGACCTAACAGAACCACAAGGGCTTCCTACTTTCTTCCACACATAAGGGCTTAGAAGTCATCACCGCCATTCTCATAAGAAAAAAAGCTGAACAAAATGAAAACCAACGACCCCTTTTAGAGTCATCAGAGAACAGACATCACGGGGCAAACTGCTGGTCCAGAAGCTGGAAAGAGAAGAGGATACTAAGAATCTCAGCTTAGCAGGAGCAGAAGTCCAGGAGCAGGAGCCCTCGACTGGAGCCAGTGCTGGTAGGAGCACTCGAACTGCAATTGATAAACTTCTGGAGACTCAGTGTGAACTTGCAGGAGAGTTAAAACTCTGGAAGCTCAGTCTTGGGGTGGGGAGGACATTTTCATGAGTTTCACCTCCAGGAGTTCCTCTAGGCTCTCACAGTGAAGATCAGGGAAAAGTCCCTTATACTTCAGTCAGGGGAAGGGAAAAAGTAACAATTTGAAATACAGCTGACCTTGAACAACACAGGTTTGAACTGCAAGGGTTCACTTATATACAGATTTTCTTCCTCCTCTACTACCCCTGAGACAGCAAGACCAACCCTTCTCTATTAGCCTGTTCTCATACTGTTATAAAGAACTACCTGAGACTGGGTAATTTATGAAGAAAAGAGGTTTAATGGACATAGTTGCACAGGCTGTACAGAAGCATGGCTGAAAGGCCTCAGGAAATTTACAGTCATGGTGGAAAGTGAAGGGGAAGCAACCACATCTTCCAAGAGTGAGGAGAGAAGTGACACACTTTAAAACCACCAGATCTCATGAGAACTCACTCACTATCCCGAGAAGAGCAAGGAGGAAATCTGCCCCCATGATCCAGTCACCTCCCACCAGGCCCCTCCTCCAACATCCGGGGATTACAGTTTGAGATGAGATTTGGGTGGGGACACAAATCATATCACCATCCTGTTTCCCCTCCTTGGTCTGCTAAACATGAAGACTTAGAAGATGAAGACTTTTATGATGATCCACTCCCAGTTTTCTTTCTATTATTATTATCATTATTGAGACAGGGTCTTGCTCTATTTATTGCCCCGGCTGGAGTGCAATGGCGCTGATCACAGCTCACTGCAGCCTTGACCTCTGAGCCTCAATCAATCCTCCTGCCTCAGCCTCCTGAGTAGCTGAGACTATAGGCACACATCATCACGTCCAGCTTATTTTTGTATTTTTTGTAGAGACAGGGTTTCACCATGTTGCCGAGGCTGGTCTTGAACTCCTGGGATCTAGCAATCCACCTGCCTTGGTCTCCCAAAGTGCTAGGATCACAGGTGTCAGCCACTGTACTCAGCAGTGATTTTCTTAATAATATTTTCTCACCTCTATCTTACTTTATTGTAAGAATATAGCATATAATACATATAATGTACAAAATATTTGTTACTCAACTGTTTATGTTATCAGTCCGGCTTCCATTCAACAGTAACCTATTAGTAGTTAAGTTGTGGAGGAGTCAAAACTTATGCTTGAATTTTTGACTGTGCAGGGGGGAGAGGGCTGTCAGTGCCCCTAAGCAAGAATCAACCTTATGCCCAGGAGATTCTGTTCTCCTTAACAAAACCCTGCCCTCAAGGAAAACTACCTTACCAGAGCCCAGCCCATTTGGGTTTTACCAGAGTCTAATCAACCTGAGGGAAGGGAAATACCCAACTCCAGCCCCCTCTCGCCTTCCTGTCTTGCCTGAAGGGGAAAGGGACGTTGAAGGGGCGCTGAGAAGACAGCACAGGGGCACAGGCTCACTAGAAGGCCAAGGCTTAATCCTAAACAGATAGAACACCTCCCCTCCCCCACACCTTCCCATCACATCAGCAGGGCTCCTATATAGGAGACTGCAGATGAAAGAATTACAAGCCTCAGACCCTATTTAGGAAAAAGTCCCTGAGGAAACCCAAAGACAATAGGAGAGACAAAAATAAGATTATTAGAGATTATTTTAACCTCTGACACTTCCAACTAGAAGCAAACAACAAACACAGCCAACTTCTAGCCAGGGTTTCATAAAACCGAAAGTCCCAGTTCCTACCTCAGTTCATAAAACCGAAAGTCCCAGTTCCTACCTCAGTTCCTTGTACCGATACATCATAACTGGGTATCATCAAAAAAATTACAAAGCATGTTAAAAAGCAAAAAAAACACAGTCAGAAGAGACAAATTAGTCTCCCCGAGCATTTGGGGAACAGAGTTTTTAAGGACAACTTGGTGGGTGGGAGGAAGCCAGTGAGCCAGGAGTGCTGATTGGCCAGGGATGAAATCAGAGTCGAAGCTCTTTTCTTGTGCCGATTCAGTTCCCAGGTGGGGCCATAAGATCAGATGAGTCAGTTTACCAATCTTGGTGGTGTCAGCTGATCCATCAAGTGCAGGGTCTGCAAAATATCTCAAGCACTGATCTTAGGAGCAGCTTAGGGAGGGTCAGAATCTTGTAGTCTCCAGCTGCATGACTCCTAAACCATAATTTCTAATCTTGTGGCTAATGTTAGTCCTACAAAGGCAATCTAGTCCCCAGGCAAGAAGGAGGTCTGCTTTGGGAAAGGGTTGTTAACTTTGTTTTACACTATAAACTAAGTTTCTTCTAAAGTTAATTCAGCCTATGCCCAGGAACAAACAAGGACAGCCTGGAGGTTAGAAGCAAGAGGAAGTCGATTAAGTTAGATCTCTTTCACTGTCTGAGTCATAATTTTGCAAAGACAGTTTCAGTTTTGGAGCTATTTATGAAATGCTTATGGTTGCCAACAATTGAACAGTATTCTTTTCCTATGGACTTCATGATCTAAATTGTTCAGCTTTCTCAGAGGTGGATAACAGTATAGGAGAGGCCGTAATGGCATTCAATTACACTTTTTAGAAAAAAATTAGCAGTCCAAAATTAACAGAAACAAATTTTGCTTTACCAATAATAAACAACTTTTCCTTTATAGAAAACATTAATGAAATACAGATGCCAAAATATGTTCAGGTACCTTCTAACAAATTTTCAACTGTTATAATCACAGATTAATCATAGATTATTATCACTCTGGTTTCCCCTGCAGTTTTAAAATAAACCTTTAACTCTTCCTCCTAATTACTGGTGCTTCACGGTTTGAAAATCCGAGCCTTGAAAACATTCCTAGAAGGCTTTTTGAGATGTAATTTTTTAATTACATATTTTTTATCATAAATAGAATGGTTTTGAATACATCTAGAAAATATATGAAGACATTAAGAAGACTTAAATCATCTGTTGTTATTGACTTTTGACAATCAGACATTCCTACTCAGTTATGTGAGCTTAGTTCTTGCCTACAACCTGATCAGCTGCATTTTTCTGCAAGAAAAAGAAACTGGATTTTGCTCCACAACCCTGTCTTTCTCCTGCAGCCTAGATTATGCTGGAAAGTCACAATAGAGTCACGATGCATAACCATAGGCATCATGCCTCCCTTTCTTATAAGAAGGCACCAAAGTTAACTTTTCAAAAGGTTAAAAATGTAATTTATGCATAAGGTAGAGAATGAATGCATGTCAAAAAAATTTCTCATTAATAAGAGAACTAGCAAGATGGCAAAACTGGCTCAAGGAACATTTGAGGAAATGGGTATTTATAGGTATTTGAGAAAAGAATGTTAGTGACTACAATTTTTTTTTTTTTTTTTTTTTTTTTTTTAATACAGAGGTCGCTCTGTCACCCAGGCTAGAGTGCAGTGGCATGATCTTGGCTCAGTGCAACCTCCACCTTCCAGGTTCAAGCAATTCTCCTGCCTCAACCTCCGAAGTAGTGGGGATTACAGGCATGTGCTACCACACTCGGCTAATTTTTTGTATTTGTAGTAAAGACAGTGTTTCACCATGTTGGCCAAGCTGGTCTCAAACTCTTGACCTTAGGTTCTCTGCCCATCTTGGCCTCCCAAAGTGCTGGGATTACAGGTGTGAGCCATTGCACCCAAGCAGTGACTATTATTTATAATGTAGTAACTTGGACGGGATCTTGGAACAGAAAAAGGACATTAGGAAATCTGAATAAAGTACGGGCTTTAGTTAATAATAATATATCAATGTTCGTCAATTGTGACAAATGCACCATATTAACATAAGTTTAATATTAGGAAAAAGTGGGGAAGAGGCAAGTAGCAACCCTCTGCACTGTAAGAGTTAAAGAAAGAAGAAAGAAACATGAAACATGGCTTAACAGTCAAAGATAGGTTTATTTTTGTGGAATAAACCTGAGAGGAGCTTCTAGTCAGTTTCAGTCAGGACCACTCTCTCTTACAGACTAAGAGTATATATTGGTTTTAGGGTGAGGGAGTTTATCACAAGCTTGGAATGTGTCTGTGTAGGGGAGAAGTTTATGGTGGGTTGGAATGCCTCTGGGTGGAGGGAAGGTTATCTTTGGGGCTGACGTCTTTCTGGCCAGTGGGAAGGTTGTCTCAGGGCAGGCACACATCTCTGGTCAGGGAGGGATTTGGAATGTTTCTGGTCAGAGATGTCATTTGTGGTTTACGGTCATGCCGACCTTAGCCATTAGGCTGATCCCCTTTGGATTTAGGCAGTTTTTGATCAAGGTAAACTTAAAATGACAGTGCTTGTCCAAGATGGCGATACTCTTGCTCTGTCATGTACTATCTTCGCAAATTTTGTAAATCTAAAACTGTTTTAGATTTACAAAAAAACTGTTCCAAAGTTTTAAAGATTTTATTTTAAAAAATGAAAAAAATGTTAGTATAAGAGCTCTAGGTTATATAAAACGGGTTACTGTCCTGCAACACACTAAAGCAGTAATTACAAACTTTTAGGTTATCTTTTCTACTAGACAGAATTGATTTGCATCACTGCCAGACAAATAACTCACAATAACATGTAACTTCGCAGACGTGGGTGCTTTAATCATTAATAGATCACAAGACAAACAAGAACATTGCCCTAAATATTTAAATAATTTTCAGATAGACCTGTTCAACAATGCTCCAAAGTGACATTGGAAGGACACACCTGCCTCCTTGAGCGTTATTCCTAAGTTTTGAATATAAAATGAGCTTTAAAAAAAAAATCTCCCAATAGTTTGCCTTCTGAATATATTTAGACATTCTAAAATAGCAGACAATTCAACTTTAACCTTACTTTTTCTATGTAGTGAGATATTGCCGAAGCCTGGGAAGCAGGTTTTTCAATAGGGGTGCCAGGTTTAGCAAATAAAAATACCGGATGCTCTGGTAATTTTGGATTTCAGATAAAGAACAAATAATACAATGTAAATGTAATAAACAATAATTTTTAGTATAAGTGGGTCCCAAATATCACCTAGCTTCATATTATTATTTCTTTGGGCTCGCCCAGTACTAATATTCTATGAAACATTCCCTTAGCAACAAATCACAAAGATAGCAGACACATTTTTTTCTACATGAACTTTGAATCCATTCATATTTTCAGCTTCTTATGTTCTCTACAAACACAAAACTATGTTTGAATACTGTACTCCATTTGCTTTGCTACATAAGCAATTTAAAATGTCACAGAGGATCTCAGGGTTAGACAATACAGGAAGACAATGAGATATCTTTGTAGCCTTACAACAGCTGGGGTTTGGCTCTTAGTGAGACAAAGGTAATCCCAATTATTCACCGTGTTCCTGACCTTCCCAAGGCAAGGATTTGAATAAGGCCCTATTGTTCATACTGACCTAATTCAAAGTTCTTTGCAGCTTACCTCGTGCTAATCACTGGCAAATGGTCTCCAGCTGCTCTTTGGTTTTGGTTGTTTCACGTCCTTGATCCTACACGGTAGTGGGAAGATTTCCTCATCATTTTTGATAAAACAAATTTTACTTCAGTTTTTTTTCTCAGGCATAACTGAGAACCTATAACCGTAACTGTATTTTACCCTTTCTCTGTTTAATAAGAGTGACAAAAACCATGGTAGACATTTTTTTCTACACTGAAAACAGAAGTCGAATGTGTACACTGTTCTCCAAAATAAAAGCATATCTCAGAAGTTCACCTCATTCAGATCAATGTATTTGTGAACTCTTGTCTCACGTCTAGAACCTTCTTAAGTTGAGCCAATGAGAAAACAAGCTCAATAGTCAGTGATGGATCCATTTCAGAAGAGCAGAAATCCACCTACCTGTTGTTCTCCCCAATGACTGACCACAGCTACACCAAGAAGCAGATCTGAACCACCATTCCATTCTCCTCTTCTCCTGGGGCCATGCTCCCTCAGACACTGGGAAAATGCAAAGTGTAGAGACCATGATTTCAACTTTGAGTAGAGTAAAATAGTGCCCCTTCTAGAACTCAGGGTCCTTATTCCATTCCCATCTCAGGTGGTGGATCCTAATTAACCCAACTATCAGAATTTGTTTTTTTTTTGAGCTGTAATCATGCCACTGCACTCCAGCTTGGGCAACAGAACAAAACTCTGTCTCAAAATAAAATGAGAAAAAATAAATATATAAAAATTAAACTGGGGTTATCCCAGGAATTGAAGGTTGATTTAACATTGCAAAATTCATGTAAACACTAACAGGTTAAAGAAGAAAAATGTCAATAAATAAATACAGAAAAACAGCTTTGATCAAAATCAAAATCAATCTCTCTCTCTCTTTTTTTTTTTTTTTTTTTTCTTTTTGAGACAGTCTCACTCTGTTGCCCAGGCTAGAGTGCAGTGGCACAATCTCAGCTCACTGCAACCTTCACCTCCCAGGTTCAAGCGATCCTCCCACTTCAGCCTCTCAAATAGCTGGGATTACAGGTGTGGGCTACCACACCTGACTAATTTTTGTATTTTTAGTAATGATGGGGTTTCACCATGTTAGCCAGGCTGGTCTCCAACTCCTGGCCTCAAGTGATCTGCCTGCCTCGGCCTCCCAACATGTTGGAATTAGAGGCGAGAGCCGCTGTACTGGACCAAAGTTAATCTCTATGCTTAAAATCCATAGCAAATTAGGAATACAACAAATCTTAATCTGATAAGGGCATCTACAAAAAAATTTACAGTAAATATCATGCTTACAGTTGAAACACTGACAGCCTTTAGGATCAGCACATAACAAGGCTGCTTGTTATCAACTCTTCTAATCAACTCTATACTGGACATTCTAGCTAACATGATAAAGCAAGAAAAAGAAATTGAAAAGAAAGGGAAAACTTTCAGAAGATTTACACTAAAACTATGTACTGAAGTCTAAATTTACCCACTGATAAATTACTACAATTAATAACAGAATTTATATATTTGGCTGGACACAAAATCAACATACAAAAATGAATTGTAGTCCAATTTATAAGTAGCAAATAATCAGAAAATTAAATTTTAGACATCACTTATAATAATATCAAAAACAATGACACTTCTAGATATAAAGACATGTGAGACCTCTACAGAGAAAATTAAGTTTGTTTTGAGAGACATTGAAAAAGACTTTTTAAAATGCAGAGCACTGTGTTCAAGAATTGTTAAGACTCAATATTCCAGTTTAATCCCTAAATTGATTGATAGATTTTATGTAACTCTAAATGAAATCACGGCAGCTTTTTGCTTTTGTAAAAACTGACAAACTGATTCTAAAATGTTTGTGTAAATACAAATGTCCAAGAATAGCCAATTCACTCCTTAAGATGTAGGAAAGAAACATGGAAAGATTTGCTTTTATCAGCTTTCCAAACATATTACAAAGCTTTGAGAATTAAGCTAGTGTGGCATTGGCTCAGAGACACACACAGTAATAAAACAGATCAGAAGGCAGAAACAGACACCCATACTTACAGAGAGTTGGTAATGTAACTGCCCAATGGGTTCACCTTGCCTATTGCCTAGATAAAGCCAATTTATCAAGACAGGGGAATTGCAATAGAGAAAGTGTAATTCACTCAGAGCCAGCTGTGTGGGAGACAGGAGTTTTGTTATTACTCAAACCAGTCTCCCTGAGCATTCAGGGAGCAGAGTTTTTGGAGGGAGGGTTAGTCTCTAAATGGTAATTTCTGATTATCCATAATGATGATTAAACTATAATTTCTAATCTTGTGGCTAATTTGTTAGTCCTACAAAGGCAGTCTAGTCCCCAGGCATGAAGGAGGTTTGTTTTGGGAAAGGGCTGTTATCATCTGTTTTAAACTATAAACTACAAACTAAGTTCCTCCCAAAGTTAGTTCAGCCTATGCCCAGGAAGGAACGAGGACAGCCTAAAGGTTAGAACCAAGATGGAGTTGGTCAGGTTAGCTCTCTTTCACTGTCTCAGTCATAATTTTACAAAGATGGTTTCAATCAGGGACAGAATGGCAGACAGGAAAAAAAGAAAGATTTTTCAACAGATAATCCTGGGGCAACTGGACCCCTATACAAAAATAGATTGCATACCAAAATCAATTCAAAAGGAAGTAAAGACCTAAAGATGAAGAGAAAAACTATAAAACTTCTAAAATATAACATAGAAGAATGTCTTTATTGCTGCTAAGTGAAGTTAAATTAAAAGATAAAAACAAACACAAAATCAGAACAGCTGGGAAGATGTCTACACCAGCTAGGTAAGTCACTGTATGGAGGGCACGACCAGTTTAACTACCATCCCCAGCATTGCAAAAGATCAGAAAAACATTTCTGGGGCCAGATGCCGTGGCTCATGCCTGTAATCCCAGCAGTTCGGGAGGCCAAGGCTGGTGGATTGCTTGAGGCTGGGGGTTCGAGACAAGCCTGGCCAACATGGTGAAACCCTGTCTCTACTAAAAATACAAAAATTAGCCGAGTGTGATAGGGCACACCTGTAGTCCCAGCTACTCTGAAGGCTGAGGCAGGAGAATCACTGGAACCCAGGAGGTGGAGGTTGCAGTGAGCTGAGATCACGAGACTGCACTCCAGCCTGGCGACAGCGCCAGACTGTCTCAAAAAAAAAAAAAAACTGAAAGTGAATTCATCATATATTCATATTATTTCTGATACAGGAGTTAAAAAGTTAGGCAGATAGGGTATGGGAGTCCTTGCTAAAGTTTTCCTTTTAATGAAAAGCAGCCCCCAAATCATTTACTTTTCTAACAAAGAGCAGCCTGTAAAATCGAGCTGCAAACATAGGCAAGCAGGCTGGAAGCTTGCACAAGTGAATGCCAGCAGTTGCCCCAGTGGAAAAGACTACCTGGCACCAGGCTTGTTCAAAACAGCAGCTCCATCTTCTCTTTTTGCCAGCCACGTGTACAATATGGAGTAGACAAGATGGCGCTGTCCAAGTGGAAAGTTTATTTGCATAATAAGATTAGGGTGAGGCAACCAGCCTTCCCTGCCACTATGTAAATATCACACCTGGTCGAACCAATCTGGGGGCCCTATGTAAATCAGACGCCACCTCCTCAAGCTTGCCTATAAAACCTGCTTCGTTGCACCACAGGTCAGCTTTTCCCTTTCAGATGCCTTTCTCAAAAGAGAGAGAGCTGCCCCCCTCTCTCCTTTCTTCTGCCTATTAAACTTTACGCTCCTTAACCCACCTGCATATGTCCCTGTTGTTAATCCTCTCCTTGGGAGATGACGAACCCTGCGTATTTACCCCAAACAGTGAAGCCACCTCATTTCATTTCTTTTTTTTTTAGCAAGGTCTACTAAATAAATTTGGAAACTTCTCTTGGGTTCATTTAATTCTCCTTTCATGAAATTTCTGGTTTTTGCTTCTCTTGGTGGAAAAGTATTTTTTCATACTTAGAGTGTGGCTCTCTTTTCATTCCAGTCCATTCGCTAATTCTCATTCTTCTCTTTTTTACTTCTCCCTGTAGGAGGTATAGAAAATGAACTTCCTTAAAGTAGGACCTATATTTATTCAATTATGACATATTCCATTAATATATGCTTATAGAAATATTTTTGAACTGAAAGAGAAAATCTGCTTCTGAAATATTTCTAATCTGACTTAATATTTATAATTACATTATGATTACATAAATTATAGGATTGCCTATACTTGTTTACCTGGTCTATTTCTCCAGTATTTCTGAATAACTACATAAAAAAATTTAACAGATACATCATGCGTGGTTCTCTGGAAAAAAAAACTATACATTTTGCTTCAAAATTCATGTACTGAGGAACAAACTTGAATGTTTACATTTTTAGGTTTTCAAAATACAGACTAGCATAACTGCCCAATAATTTAGACAGAGTAATATTTATACTTCCATGTTTCTCCCCTATAATTCATTCTCCTTTGCTTCCCCAGAGAAAGGGGGACATGTAAGAATATTTATATTCAGCCCGCACTTGGTTATAAAATCAAAGACCGAAGTAAATAGAGACAAGTTCTGCTTTAAGCTATGAAAGATCTGTCATCATCATCAGACAGTAAAAGTAATTTACCAAAGATAAGCATTTAAGCCCGAAATTTTTATCAACAACAGAAATGTTTCTTAAAGCATGAAGTGTTTTACTAAGTTTCATACAGTTAGGAAAATGCCAATAAAATTTTCACTGCCTGTTTTCGTACAAAAATGAACACTGCTTTATTTCATTTTCTGAATTTTGCCTTCGTTTTCTTCAGTAAGACTGAACATTGCACTTAGGAACAGACACACCTGAAAATATATTCAACTGTATTTATCTCACCTTTCAAGGTGAAATTTCAGATTTTAAAATTGTAGTTATCTCAGATGATTACCAGAATGGGGTGTAATGATATCTTGCATTTATGATTATTGATGCACCTTTTTATAGATTCATTTTTATGTTGAACTACTTATTTTATATGCATTGATGAGCATAATTGTAATTAGTTGTCTAGTTTGGTAAATGAGTACCTGGGATAATTTATGAGTGCTTCTAATTTTTTTTTCTTTATGTCTTCTAAAAAAAAAATGGTATACATGTGCAGAACATGCAGGTTTGTTACATAGGTATACGTGTGCCATGGTGGTTTGCTGTACCTACTGACCCATCCTCTAAGTTCCTTCCCCTCACCCCCCCCTCCAACAGGCCCTGGTGTAAGTTGTTCCCTTCTCTGTATCCATGTGTTCTCAATGTTCGACTCCCACTTATGAGTGAGAACATAAGGTGCTTGGTTTCCTGTTCCTGTGTTAGTTTGCTGAGGATGATGGTTTCCAGCTTCATCCATGTACCTACAAAGGACACGATCTCATTCCTTTTCATGGCTGCATAGTATTCCATGGTGTATATGTGCCACACTTTCTCTATCTAGTCTATCATTGATGGGCATTTGGGTTGGCTCCATGTCTTGGCTATTGTAAATAGTGCTGCAAGAAACATACATGTGCATGTGTCTTTATAGTAGAATGATTTATATTCCTTTGGGTATATACCCAACAATGAGATTGCTGGGTCAAATGGTATTTCTGGTTCTAGATCCTTGAGGAACCGCCATACTGTCTTCCACAATGGTTGAACTAATTTACATTCCCACCAACAGTATAAAAGCGTTCCTATTTCTCCACATCCTCTCCAGCATCTGTTGTTTCCTGACTTTTAAATAATCGCCATTCTGACTGGCGTGAGATGGTACCTCCTTGTGGTTTTGATTTGCATTTCTCTGATGATCAGTGATGTTGAGCTTTTTTTCATATGTTTGTTGGCTGTGTAAATGTCTTCTTTTGAAAAGTGTCTGTTCATCATCTTTGCTCACTTTTCGATGGGGTTGTTTGTTTTTTCTTGTAAATATGTTTAAGCTCCTTGCAAATTCTGCATATTATACCTTTGTCAGATGGGTAGATTGCAACAATTTTCTCCCATTCTGTAGGTTGCCTGTTCACTCTGATAATAGTTTCTTTCGCTGTGCAGAAGCTCTTCAGTTTAATTAGATCCCATTTGCCAATTTTGGCTTGAGTACTTCTAATTTGTAGTTCAGGCTTGACATTTTGATATTGACTTGAGTACTTTATATACCTTGCTGGATATCTTTGATAATTCACACAATGAAGAATATACCTACAGATATTTATAAACATAAAGTTAAGCCTAGAATTTATTCATTCAATATTTATTTTCTTCGAAGTATAATGAGCTTTTGCTGCTCGAAAAGGACTCTCCAACCTGAAAAGCAATTTCTAAAAATATTTGTTTTCTTCCAGTCAACTGTATTAGTTATGAATTAGAAACGTAATTTATTTTAAAACTTTAAGCTCTATTTCTAAATCTTGCTATTTTATTTATAAATCTAACAAATTTTATATGAAAAAGAACAGCCACTTGTATTTGTCCCTTTATTAATATTTCGATGAACTCTCACCTGACCGAATCATCTTTAAATGTTTAACATGACTTAGAAAATTAAATTCCCTTAGACACTTAAACTCTGATTACAAAATTAACACATCTGGTTCTCTCACTTCAAACACCTAGGAAAATGTCTTAGCTTAAGTTCTCTGCCCCCATCAGGTAGCTGTAAGCCTGTCTTCTCATGACAACCTGTCATCTGTCATCATACTGACTCCCTCATTGCCTGCTGTCCACTGCCAGGAGGAGACCAAATGACCTGACCAGTTGGCGCCCACAGCGTTAGGTACGGTGGAAAGCATATTGTATTCCCTATTGAAAGTGTCCGGACAAGAATTCATGTAAAAGTGGGCTGAGCGTGGTGGCTCACGCCTATAATCCCAGCACTTTGGGAGGCCAAGGCAGGCGGATCACTTGAAGTCAGGAGTTTGAGACTAGCCTGGCCAACATGGTGAAACCCCATCTCTATTAAAAATACAAAAATTAGCCGGGCCTGGTGTAATCCCAGCTACTGGGGATACTGAGGCAGGAGAATCACTTGGACCCGGAAAGCGGAGATTGGAGAATCGCTTGAACTCGGAAGGCGGAGATCGCAGCGAGCTATCACACCACTGCACTCCAGCCTGGGCAACAGAGCCAGACTCCATCTCAAAATAATAATAATAATAGTAATCATTCATGTAAAAGTAATCAGGAAAAAATGGTAGAGGAATGGAGAATTAGGGATAGGAAGGCGAGGAGGTCAAGTAAGGGTAACAATGTCAAAGTCGCATATAGAGTACCTCCAACTCAATCCGAGAGAGCTCTGGAGACAACATAGGTCACACTTGAGAACTGTCCTAATTAGCAGCAAAAGAGCAGATAATTTATACCCCAGTAGCCATCAACTATTGGCCAAGGGCAGCCCCGAGGGAATATACTAATAAATTATCAGGCATTTCCAGCTGTGGCCGCTGGAGGGCAGCCCTCCAACAAATAGATGTGGGTCCTTCCTGCTGGGAGAGAAAACCCTCTGGAACTAGTGTGCCCAAAAATGGTACAAGGTCACAAGGGTCATGGGGAGAGTACTGCCCACCTGTTGCACCTGCCAGATCCATTTGTGCCTGTCAAGGTAATCCTCTGCGACAGTGGCTAGTCACAATTTCTAGAAGACAAGGCTTTGAAGAGAAAAATGAGTGAAACAAGTTCCTACTGGTTGGTCCTCAGACTGTAACTGATTTTCTTCTCTCTCCTCTACTCTCCATTCTAAATTTCCCTCATTCTAGGCCAGTATCTGTCTGATGGGTCATCTCTGAGGAGCCTGCACCCCTAGTTGTCACCCCCTTGTCACACTGTAGTTGCTATAATTGTCTATTTACAGTTATAAGTGCAGAACAGTAAGATGTGCCCTGGTGGGTTCTATTTTTGTTCTGTTTTGTTTTTTGAGATGGAGTTTCACTCTTGTCACCCAGGCTGGAGTGCAATGGCACAATCTCAGCTCACTGCAACCTCCGCCTCCCGAGTTCAAGAGATTCTCCTGCCTCAGCCTCCCGAGTTGCTGGGGTTACAGGTGCCTGTCACCATGCCTGACTTATTTTTGTATTTTTAGTAGAGATGGGGTTTCACCATGTTGGCCAGTCTGGTCTCGAACTCCTGACCTCAGGCAATCCACCGCCTCAGCCTCCCAAAGTGCTGGGATTACAGGCGTGAGCCACCGTACCTGGCCTCTACTTTTGGAAAAAATTAAAAATTCGCCAGCGCAGTGGCATGTGTCTGTAGTCCAAGCTTCTCAGGAGGCTGAGGCGGGAGGATCACTTGAGCCCAGGAGTTCGCAATTGCATTGAGCTACAACCACACCACTGCACTCAGGCCTGGACAACAGAGGGAGACCCTGTCTCAGAAAAAAAAGAAAAAAAATATGCTTTTATTAGCACCATGCTCTAACCAACTGAACTAACCAGCCCCTCTAAGGTATGTTTTTACAAGGACACTCCAATATTCTTCCAGGTCAAGAGCTGGACCTGGCTCAAGGGTGGTTTAGCTAAAAATGGTCTGCCACAGTGCTAGAACCCAATCAAAAGTGACCTTGAGAAGGGGTGGAGAGGGAAAAGCCTTTCAGTGTGCAGACCTTTCACTCAGCATGAAGGGATATGTGCCCCAAGGACAGGATACGAATATACATGGACTTGGCTGGGTGCTCAGGAGCATGGGAGGATGAAGACTGGCTGATGGGGGAAAGGCAGTCTGAGAAAAAGTTGTGACATGAGAGGGGCGTAGCCAGTGGATCCCTTGGTCATGTGTCCACTGTTGCACCTACTTAGCTATAAAGTGAGCTCCTTCATGTAAGGTAGCGTTTTGCAAGATCTCCTATCAATAAATTGGGTATTTTGTGTGCCCTTAGATAGTAGTGGCAGAAAATTTAAACCCATATCCGGAAGCCATACCAATTCTGATCACAAAGAAATCATGCCACATATTTCTAGGGTGAAAAGTCTCTAGTATAATCGACTTGCCACCAACTGCCTAAGTGGTCTCAAGAGATTGCACCATGTTGGCTAGGCACAGTGGCTCACACCTGTAATCCCAGCACTTTGGGAGACTGAGGTGGGCAGATCACCTGAAGTGAGGAATCTGAGACCAGCCTGGCTGATATGGTGAAACCTTGTCTCTACTAAAAATACAAAAATTAGCCGGGTGTGGTGGCGGGCACCTGTAATCCCAGCTACTTGGGAGGCTGAGGCAGAATTGCCTGAACCCGGAAGGTGCAGGTTGCAGTGAGCCGAGATCACGCCACTGCACTCTAGCCTGGGAAACAAAAGGAGACTCCATCTCAAAAAAAAAAAAAAAAAAAAAAAAGAGGTTGTACCATGTCATGGAGCCCAGTATTAGTGTCTGCTGCTGACAGGCAGAGTAGGAGTCAAATTAGCCTTAGTGATCCAATTCTGTCAGGCACATTCACAACCTCTACCTCTCCCACCAAAGTTATTCCCCTGGTCAACCCATGGTGTGAACACTGGGCTGGCCGAGGACAGCAGCTGGCTGACATCAAGGTGAGTCGTGCTGTCCATCTGCTTATCCAGTGACTCCTCTGAAGTGGATGTTCCTGGCTGGGCCTCGATGATGATACCAAAAGTGTCACACACTGGGTGACTCCCCAGGTCCACCTGCAGGCCTCTTTCCCAAACTCCTTTGCAGATCACTTCTTCCAGGGTCCTGACAAACCAGGCAAGCCTTAGCCACTGCTCAGGAGGCCAAGTGCATTCTTACCTGGGGCACTTTTCTCCACGCGAAGCAGCAGCTCTGTGGAGAGGGTTTGCGCTCACCACAAACTTCAGGACCACTTCTGAGTCAGGCAGTCCTGCAGTAGGAGTCCAGCCTTCCACAAACCAGGCCCAGATTGTTTCCTCCATCAGTTGGCAATAGGGAGCACCCCACAGGGCCATGGATAGAAGCTTGGGAGAAGAATGGATGCAAGGGCACTGAATGACCTCTTTGTGTAACTTACTTCTGCCCCAGCCATGCTCAGATTCCATCCTGGATGCAGCACTTTCACCTTATCCTAGACCACTCTGCGCTCACGCCACTTTATGACTTGGTAGACCTGACAGCACCACAGCAGCCAACTTGTGATAGGCGCTCTGGTCATATGTCGGTTGATATCCATAGTCAAAATATACTTCGTGCCTGTATTAGTTCGTTTTCACGCTGCTAATAAAGACAGACCTGAGACTGGGTAATTTACAAAGGAAAGAGGTTTAATGCACTCACAGTACCACATGGCTGGGGAGGCCTCACAATCATGGCGGAAGATGAAGGAAGAGCGAAGGCACGTCTTCAATGAGGCAGGCAAGAGATTTTGTGCAGGGAAACTCCCCTTTATAAAACCATCAGATCTCGTGAGGCTTATTCACCATCATGAGAACAGCATGGGAAAAACCCGTCCCCATGATTCCATTACCTCCCACCAGGCTCCTCCCATAACAGGTGGGGGCGGATGATCACAATCCAAGGTGAGATCTGGGTGGGGACACAGAGCCCAACCATACCAGTGCCCAACAGAGAAGCTTTTTCCAAGGAGGTATATTTCTCCTCCCCAGGTGGCATGGCCTTGTTCAGAATTTTGGAGTCTACATTGACACGCTCTTAATGAGGTTTGCCAAGAGATGGTGTCTTTATCAAGCGTGGATTCCTCTAGCATTGGGGATCTGCCGAGCCATATGGCCCCAGTAGCACGGTCATTTGTTCCACAGCTTGGACCTGCTGCTAAGTCTTCTCTTGCTCTGGGGCCCACTCAGAAGTAACTACCCTCCCTATGCAGATACTCGCTGGGGGTCAGAGAGACAATCACTGGAATTAATAAGTCTGAAATGGAAAAAGGATCCAAGAGCAATGACAGCATCTGCCGCGGAAGGCAAAACCTCCGCACTCTTTTAAGTGATTTTCATAAATCATAATAGTAAATGTAGTAGATCAAATTTGCTTACATGTTGCAATGATTGTCTAAATACCAGAGAATACTCAAAGAACTCAGGATTACAGATTATTACCACACCTATATAAACACACCTAAACTGAATGCAGTGTGACTCACACCTGTAATCCCAGCACTTTGGGAGAGTGAGGTAGAAGGATCGCTTGAGGCCAGGAGTTCAAGACCAACCTGGGCAACGTAGTGAGACCCCCCCCCCATTTCTGCAAAAATAAAAATTAAAAAGTTAGCCAGTGTCTCTTCCTCCATGCTGCCTACAGAGGTGACAACCATCTGCTTGACATGATGGCCGACCTCAGACCCTTCATGAAGCCCAAGATTGTCAAAAAGAGGACCAAGAAGTTCATCTTGCACCAGTCAGATCGATATGTCAAAATTAAGTGTAACTGGTGGAAACTCAGAAGTATTGACAACAGGGTTTGGAGAAGATTCAAGGGCCAGATATTGATGCCCAACACTGGTTATGGGAACAAAAATAACAAAGCACATGCCGCCCAGTGGCTTCTGGAAGTTCCTGGTCCACAATGTCAAGGAGCTGGAAGTGCCGCTGATGTGCAACAAACCTCCCTGTGCGGAGATGGCTCACAGTGTTTCCTCCAAGTACCGCAAAGTCATATGGAAAGAGCGGCCCAGCTGCCCTCAGAGTCACCAACCCCAATGCCAGGCTGTGCAGCAAACAAAATGAATACACAGCTCATGTGCACACTTTATTTATGTTTAAATAAAACCATTAAGACTGCCAAACATTTAGCCAAGTAAGGTGGCACACGCCCGTAGTCCTAGCTACCCAGGAGGCTGAGGCGTGAGGATTGCTGGAGCCCAGGAGTTTGGAGGCTCCAGTGAGCTATGACTCTGCCACTGCACTCCAGCGTGGGTGATAGAGTGAGATCTCATCTCTAAAAATAAAATAAGATAAAATAATAACAAATAAACACACCTTAAAATGTGAATTAATTTCTTCATCATCTGTATTAGTCAGGATTCTCTTAAAAGGACAGAACTAATAGGATACAACTAACAGGCTATCTATATATATGAGTTTATTATTAACTTACATGATCACAAGGTCCCACAATAGGCTGTCTGCAAGCTGAGGAGGAAGGAGAGACAGTCCGAGTCCCAAAACTGAAGAACTTGGAGTCCCATGTTCGAGGGCAGGAAGCATCAGCATGGGAGAAAGATGTGGGCTGGGAAGCTGGGCCAGTCTCTCTTTTTCACGTTTTTCTGCCTGCTTTATATTAGCTGGAAACTGATTAGATTATGCCACCACATTAAGGTCTGCCTTTCCCAGCCCACTGGCTCAAATATTCATCTCTTCTGGCAACACCCTCACAGACACACCCAGGATCAATACTTTGTATCTCTCAATCCAGTCAAGTTGACACTCAGTTTTAAACATCACATCATCTCTCTACTTTTTAAAAAATATCTTCCTGGGGAAATGATTTTAAGGAGGTTAACTGATTGAAAATTCAGAATCAAAGAATGTCCAGATCATTGGGGGCATCGCTCCTCAGGATGTTTAACAAAATGCTCCACAGAAACTATTGAGATGAAACCCACTGAATGGACATCATTGATTTGACAAGTCAATGGACTTTTTCTAGCTCTATTTCCATCAACAAGGTTTTAAGCAATCCCGTAGGTTTCAATTTCTTGAAACTCAATTCCTTTCCCCTAAATGACCTATGTGTTAAAATAAATGTGGACTTTTTAAAGTCCCTGGGTTTCACTTCATCTTGTGGATGAAACTTTATGGTGTAACCTCCTGAAATGCAGTCTGCTGCACACCGGCAGAAAATGAACTCCTTCATCAGTCCCTATTCCCCCCCCCACCCTTGCTTTTTTATCTTTTTCTTCATCTCATTGACCACCTTTTTTTGAGACGGAGTCTTCCTCTGTTGCCAGGCAGGAGTGCAGTGGTGTGATCTCAGCTCACTGCAACCTCTGCCTCCCAGGTTCAAGCAATTCTCCTGCCTCAGCCTCCCGAGTAGCTGGGACTACAGGTGCCCGCCACCACACTTGGCTAATTTTTTTTGTATTTTAGTAGAGACGGCATTTCACCATGTTGGCCAGGATGGTCTTGATCTCTTGACCTCGTGATCCACCTGCCTCAGCCTCCCAAAGTGCTGGGATTACAGGCATGAGCCATTGCGCCCAGCCTGACCATTTTTAATCACTGTTCTTTGTTTTGTTTGTTTGTTTGTTTTTGAGATGAATTTTGGTTTTTAAATTTTTTAATTTATTTTTTAATCTTTTATTTCCAAAGATTATTGGGGACCAGGCGGTGCTTGGTTACATGATTAAGTTCTTTAGGGGTGATTTGTAAGACTTTGGTGCACCCATCACCCAATGAATCACTGTTTTAATGAAGAGGAATAAAATATATACACGTCATTCTGCCATGATGCCTCATACCACCTGAAAGAGTACACAGTCACACATGGAAGATACATAGTTACTAACCCAATTGGAGAATGGTACAAAATACAGTCGTTACAGGTCCTGCTAGGAATATTTCGAGCATATGGAAAGCCTGCCTTCCTGAGATAGGCACCTGGAAGTCCCTGAGGCCTTACCTCCCTTCCTCTTTCCTTCTCCATCACTCTTCTCTCCACAGTACTAAGTTCATCTTGCTGAAGCCACTGGGGCTCAGGCTGGTAAGCATGATTTTCACCCTGCGAGAAAGGCCTCTTCACGCGGGGTCCTGGCATGCTGCCTCTTGTGTTCAAGGTCAGCAGGGCTTATCCACTTCGGTCCTCTGTACTTCAAAGGGAAGCATTTGAAAATTATTTTTATTTTATTTTATTTTATTTTAAGATGGAGTCTCACTCTGTCGCCCAGGCGGGATGGAGTGCAGTGGCGCGATCTCAGCTCACTGCAACGTCCGCCTCCCGGGTTCACGCCATTCTCCTGCCTCAGCCTCCCAAGTAGCTGGGACTACAGGTGTGTGCCACTATGCCTGGCTAATTTTTTGTATTTTTAGTAGAGACGGGGTTTCACCATGTTAGCCAGGATGGTCTAGATCTCCTGACCTCGTGATCCACCTGCCTCGGCCTTCCAAAGTGCTGGGATTACAGGCGTGAGCCACCACGCCCGGCTTCATTTACTTTTTTGAGACAGAGTCTTGCTCTGGTCGCCCAGGCTGGAGTGCAGTGGCATGATCTTAGCTCACTGTAACCTTCGCCTCCTGGGTTCAAGCGATTCTCCTGCCTCAGCCTCCCAGAGAGTTGGGACTACAGGTGAGCGCCACCATGCCCAGCTAATTTTTGTACTTTTAGTAGAGACAGGGTTTTGCCACGTTGGCTGGGCTGGTCCCAAACTCCTGACCTCAAGTGATCCACCCACCTTAGCCTCCCAAAGTGCTGGGATTAAAGGCTGAAAATTATTTTTAATGCAATTTTTATGCAGAGGATAAAAGGTGCCTGGAGCAAGGAAGGGAAGAAATAAAGGATGAAAGGAACACCAAGAACCCCAGACCTTTCCTAAATTTTTCCCTACAGCAAGGATCTCATTACTCCTGAAGCACTCTTACCTACCCCACCATGACACAGGGGCTCACCAGTTCCTCTACCTCTCCACTGCGATCATTCTACAGGTGATCCAGATTCACAGTGGAACAATCAAAAACAAAAACTAAGACTGTAGCTCCAACATAGCTAGATCTCACCTCTAAGTGTATTAAATTTTCTCAGAAAGGGCTGGGTGCAGTGGCTTACAACTGTAATTTCAGCACTTTGGGAGGCCAAGGCAGGAGGATCACTTGAGCCCAGGAGTTTCAGACCAGCCTGGGCAAAACAGTGAGACCCTATCTCTACCAAAAAAAAAAAAAAAAAAAAAAAAAAAAAAAAAAAACAGATGTAGTGACATATGCTTGCAATTCTAGCTACTCAGGAGGCTGAAGTGGGAGGATTGCTTGAGCCTAGGAGGTTGAAGTAGCAGTGAGCTATGATATGGCATGACTGCACTCCAACCTGGGCAACAGAGAGACACCCTGTCAAAAGAAAGAAAAGAAAAGAAAGAAAGAAAAGAGAATAGGAAGGAAGGGAGGGAGGGAGGGAGGGAAGGAAGGAAGGAAGGAAGGAAGGAAGGAAGGAAGGAAGGAAGGAAGGAAGGAAGGAAGGAAGGAAGGAAGGAAGGAAGGAAGGAAGGAGAGAGAGAGAGAGAAAGAAAGAGAAAAAAGAAAGAAAGAAAGAAAGAAAGAAAGAAAGAAAGAAAGAAAGAAAGAAAGAAAGAAAGAAAGAAAGAAGGAAGGAAGAAGAAAGAAAGAAAGAAAGAGAAAGAGAGAGAAAAGAATGAACTTCTAGATCTTGTAGGTAGCCTAAATTAAATTTATGGACTGTTCCTATAATATTTGTTACTGATTCAGGACCTGTCTCCAATCTGAAACTCCTTGAAGAAACCTAGAACCTATTTTCAGCCTTCTCACCCCAGTCCACTCTGTCTGTTCCTCCCCGGCACAATGTAAAACCTTTAGCTGTGTAATCCAAGCGTTGACTGGCCTCGCTGCCTGAAATACAATGAGAATGAGATAACATTCGCTTTAGAAAAAAAACTGCGGTAAAATGTACCTACACAAAATGTACCATCTTCCTCATTTTCATGTGTACAGTGCAATCGTTTTCGGTAGAACCACATTGTTGTGCAAACATCACCACCATCCATCTTCAGAACTCTTGCAAAACTGAAACTCTGTACCCATTAGACAAGAATTCCTCATTTCCCCCTTCCACCAGCCCCTGGTAACCACTGTTCTACTTTCTGAATTTGACTACTCTACATACCTCTTGTAAGTACAATCATGAAATATTTTGTGGGGGTTTTTTGTGGTTGGCTTATTTCATTTAGCATAACGTCCTAAAAATTCATCCATGTCATAGCATGTGGTAGAATTTCCTTCATTTTTAAAGCTGCACAATATCCCATTGAATGGATAGAACACATTTTGTCTATTTATTCATCTGTGTGTGAACACTTGCATTGTTTCTACTTTTTGGTTATTGTCGATAATGCTGATGTGAACATGGGTATAAACATTAGCTTTTAATGCCCAAATTATTATGACATCCAGAGCCTCTTAACTAGATGCCTTTCCCAGGTATTTCTGAGGATCTACAAGTACAATGACATGTTCCACACATCTGTCCGGGGGAAGCTTGCAGCCTTTGGTAGGACGAGGCCTCGGACTGCCGCTGTCCACTTCCCCGCTGAAGATGACTTCCTGTAGGGTCTGCATCAGCTTCTCAAGCTGCTGCTGTTCTCACACAGTGCGCTTTAGTCAAGCATGGGCAAGGACCCTTCCTGAACCTCCCACGGTGACAGATGAGACATGGCTTATACATTTAATAAGATATCTTTAGAAGAAAATGACAGAAACTCCAATCAAAACTGACTTCAGCCAAAAAGAGAGAGTTCTTTGGTTCACAAAGCTGAAAAAGTACAGGCATGTTCTTAGTTTGGGCATGGCTGGACTCAGAGGCTCCAGTCTTCAGTCTGAAGTCATGGCTGCACGTCTTCAGGATTCAAGCTCTTTCTTGGCTCTGTTTTGCTCTGTGAACTTTATCCTCCAAGTGGTTGCCCCCGGAAGCTCTAGGCTTATTCTTTCCAGAGGTAAAAGGATGACTCTCCCTGATAGTCCTAGCAAGACCTAAGCCTGGCTCTGATTGGCCCAGTTGGGGTCACATGCTCAGCCATGAACCAATCACCATGGCCAGGGGTGCACAGTACTCTCATTGGTCAGCTCTGCATCACTTGTGCACCCACGAAGCCATGGGATGGGGCCAGCCCTGTCTGAAACCCATGGGACGAGTGGGGAATCCAATCTCCCCCAGGAAAAGTGAAGGTGCTGTTACCAAAAAAGGGTGAGTTGAACATCAGGAGGGCAAAAACAAATGTCCGCTACTCTTGAGAATAATAGGAAAGAATTGCAATACAGAAATTCTTTCAAATTGAATTCTAGATAGGACTGCTTTCAGAATTTGTAAGGCACGGACCATTCAACAGGGTCCCTACTCGCCCACGAGGCCCGGAGAAAGGGCAGTTTCTCCATGCCCTCTCCCACGCCAAGGGCCACTTCCCCAGGCCTCGTTCCCTGTCCTGGGATTATTTGATCTCCTCAAGATCTTTGATGGTGGGAATATCCACTCCCTCTGGGAAAAATTCCCAATTCCTGCCAACAGTGCCCTCTGGCCATAGGATTTCAACAAGACATTCACATCATAGTTCAGCACGTATCAGACTTCCCAGCACCTGGCTTATTCAGTCCGGAATAACATCATGAATGGGACACCAAGACTTCAGGCCACGTAGGGTTTAGCCTGGCCAAACCCAGTTCCTTTTCTCCAGATGAAGGTTGGGCTTGTGTGTCTTTCCTATAGTCCTGGAGACTTCTCCATATCTCCTGTAAAGAGCTACATGAAAAAGAAGCCATATCACCCTAATGTCAGAGGCGTTTGAACCAGAGCAACTCCATCTTGAATAGGAGCTGGATAAAATGAGGCTGAGACCCACTGGGCTGCATTCCCAAACAGTTAAGACATTCTATGTTACAGGATGAGATAGGAGGTTGGCACAAGATACAGGTCATAAGGACCTTGCTGATAAAACAGGTTGCAGGAAAGAAGCTGGCCAAAACCCAGATGGTCACAAGAGTAACCTCTGGTCATCCTTACTGCTACACTCCCACCAGTGCCATGACAGTTTACAAATGCCATGGCAACATCAGGAAGTTACCCTATATGATCTAAAAGGGGGAGGCACAAATAATTCTCCCCTGGTTTAGCATGTAATCAAGAAATAACCGCAAAGATGGGCAACTAGCAGCCTTCGAGGCTGCTCTGTGGAGTAGCCGTTCTTTTATTCCTTTACTTAATAAACTTGCTTTCACTTTATGAACTCGCCTTGAATTCATTCTTGCACGAGATCCAAGAACCCTCTCTTGGGGTCTGGATCTGGACCCCTGTCCAGTAACTGTAGGATCAACCCATAACTTATGGATCTGAAATTGTGAGTGTGAGGTGGTTTGGAGGGATAATTCATCTGAAGCACTTAGCATCAGAGAGCTCAAGAAACAGTAGATATCAGTTTTTTAAATTACAATACAAATGTTCCAGGCAGGGGCTGTTACTGCTCTGGCAGAGACAGACGCATCCAATGCTGAAGGAGGAAGCAGGAAGCCCGCCGTTAGGAGAATGGTCTCTTAGCCAGAATGGAAGGGACAGCGGGAGCGGAAGATGCTCTCCCAGGATGGGCAAGAGAAAGATGGAGAGCAGCAGCTGTTCAGTTGCTCCTTGAAGGACCCCACCCTGAGAGCCTGAAGGCAGCTGTTGTCAGCCCCCAGGAGGCCTATAGACCAGAGCCCAGAATAGACACTGGGCTGCTTGGGGCAGTCTAATCCCACGGAGGGTTTTAACCCTAATGTTGCAGAGCCCACGTGCCTTTCCACCTTGCCACTGCCATCCATACAACAATCAACACAGAAGGAAAGGGTCAAAAGTCGCTTTTGGAGCTTTGCATTTGCACATGGGTGTTTCCAAGTCAGGTACTAATGCCTGGGGGGCTGCCAAAACCTTGTTTCTGAAATTATTTTCTAGACCCTTTCATCAGTATAGACATAGTGACGATAAACATTTTTATAGTAGACTTTCACACGAGACAAAGATCAAAGGCATGTGTAATCGATGATAAAAGGAAGTGATAAAAAGAATCACTCTCAGGTATATCTTGGTGTTGATTTTATTTTTAATAGCTCAGCTATGAGACTCTGACTTTGTGCATGTACTTAGAGCTGACGTTGGAAGCCTCCAGCTGTGTCACAGTTAGAGGTTCTTCATGCCCAAAGCACCGCCAACGATCCAAGCCATGCTGGCGCTCATTCTGTTGTTCCATCCCTTTTCCGAAGGCTTAGTTTTGGAGAAGTCGTCCTGAGAGTCCTTGGCACTATGCTTATAATTTGGATTTTGAACACCACGTGAACTCTGGCACCTGGTTATGGGGTCCAGTATCCACAGTCCCCAGTGGGAATTACAGCATTTCTCTTTTGTGTCTTACAATACCAAATAATTGGGCTTTTTCTGTGAAAATAAACTGCTTTTAATACATGCATTATTAAACCAATAAAGCATTAATATTTACTAATTACTAATTTAAGCAAAGTAAAACCTATTTCAGAGTAAGGGAAAAGCATGCAGAAACACACATTGTTATGAACTGTTGATAAACAAGGCTTAATGTAATCCTGGTTTTCCCCATTCTATCTTAAAGGAAAATCTCAAACTCTTGCTTTCATAAACAAAACTTGGTAATTTGAAAGAGTCCAGGTTTTTATAATGATCGCATTCCTTAAAATTAAACTACAGTTTTCACTTTTCTTAAAGGGAAAAACATTGAAAACTTTCTCACAGAGAGAAAGCATTGATTTTCCTCTGAGTTCCTCCCATGAACTGTCTCGATCGCTGCCAACTCAGTTCCTTCTGTATTCTGTGCACGTGGAATACACTGTTTTCTGCTTAAAGAGTTATTTCCAACCCCCATCCCCAGCCACACCTCAGTTCCATGAGTGATCGTGGCTCAATGACCTAGGCACCCCAAGCATTCGCCATAAATAAGGCTGTTTACTGACCTATTTTTACTAGGACTACTGAGATGTGCTGAAACCTGGTGGGGGTTGGAGTCGGGGGGATTGAAGTTACACTTCTCTCTAGCACCATCAGTCATTGTTCAGATATTTAAATTTCACAAACAGAATCAATGGCCTGCTGGGGGCATTGTCACTTACACCGAGCAGGGCCATCTGTCGCAGCCCTGGCATTTTAAGGCATTTTAGATGACAGCGTTGCGGGATCTCTTTCTTTGTTCGTGGATTTCAGGATGAAGTCCTCCAGTGGGGCTTCGTGACTGACCAAGGTTTGAAATTGATAATGTCCCCAGTTGGGGACTTGCTGATTAGGCTGCGTTCACAGCAATTAGAAGATCATCTGGTGTAAAAACTGTCCGGAGAGAGAGGGGCACAGAATCCCTGAGCTCAGATGGAGCAGTGGAAGAGAAAGCCAGATCTCCGTTCTAGAGGCAGAGTTTTCCACTTCTCCCTAAGGGGTCGTCTCAGCAGCCTGCCTCTCAGCTACAACATGGGGAAATCTCACTGCAGATGTGCTAATCACAGAACTGCACAGGTACTCCCTGAATCCAACTTGGGTTATTAAAACAACAATGAGGCGTATGCGTTTGGCTCCGTTCACCCCCAGGGTGACCAGCTGTCTCACTCCTCAGCCCAAATCCAGGGGATTCATTGTCTAGGAATAATTTCTTCCACCTTGGGAATTCTCTGATTTACTCTTACCTAGGTCCACTGGTCTTGACCAAAATGTGAGGTGTCCCTAACTTAAGATTTTGACTTTTAAGAGGCAGTCGAGGAAATAATGTTATGAGGTTTGTTTATTTCTCTAGTGGTCAAAGACAGAGAAGTAAAAAGGCAAAAGCTGGAGTCCGAATGTATGGCTGCAGGTTCAAGATTACAGGCCAAGTTCTTGGAACTCCAGCGCCTCTAGACTCACCAGCCCCACCAGCTCGTCCAGCCGCACCAGCCCCTCCAACCCCAGCAGGCCCACAAGCCCCACCAGCCCCTCCGGCCCCTCCAGCTCTGCCGCAGGAAATCCTGCCTCAGGGAATCATGATCCACCACCCAAAAGTATTTGCAGAAAAAAGAGATTCCACTGTTGCCTTCCCTCAAGGGTGGTGTTGAGCCCATTAAGCTTTCCCCAGCAGTACACAGAGTAACCTTCAGGATTCTGGTGGAAAAATATCCCAAATTCTGCTTCCTTATGCTTCACCATATGGCCCTAGGGCACACACACTAATCGAGAACAGCCCGGGGCATCCTGTCACCCCCCACGGTGCACCTGCAAACTGGCTTTTACAGCAACCCTGTCTTCCAAATGGGTCCGTGTCTTTCTAGGCATCGTTTGTAATGCTAACCTGTTTGGTACTACCCAGAAATGCTAACATTTCTACCACTTTAATCTAAAGAGATTAAATCACACTCCATGATACTCCTGACAACAAACAGCATTTTAACCAGTAATTTACGATACAAAGATTTTCAATCAGGGGGCTAAGCCCTTCCCTGGTGGTTTTAAGAAACTGCCAGCCTCGATGGAGACTCCTCCATCAATTCCTCATCATTAGAAAAGAAACAACGGAGGAAAAAATCATCCAATTAAGTGACAATTCCAATGTGTAAATCTTATAATATTTTTGCATTTGTGATATGGGTTCTACACTAAAAACACAACTTGTCTAATCTGAACGAGATTTTTCAGGATGTTATCCTATTTTGTTTGTGCCTCTTGGTTTAGTAAACTCCCAACCACTTTTTCTTCCCTCAGCCCCAACTCCCCACACACAAAATGTTTCTCATTATGACCTGAGACATTCATTCTGACTGTAGAGGTTTTAGATCATTTCTTCTAGGTGTTAATCAGTTCTGGCCATATGGTGAGGGTGAGGTAATCATTATTACTTTACAATGAATGCCCTTAATTACATTTTCAGTAGTAATATTAGTCCTTCTGTTTATTTGAGTACCTAAGAGCTGCAGGCAACGTGATCTGAATTACATGGAGGACAAGCTCCAGCTGACTCTCCGTAAACTCGCATTAGGATTCTACTATGCGACGACAGGAGCAGGTGGGGATAATGAGCTGGCAGAAGGGGCTGCCTGTCACACTGCCCGGTGGTCCCCCTTTCACCCCCACTTTGCCTCAGGCATTTTCTACTTAGCTGTGACCTTACTTGTGGTGATACCAATCCAGTGGTCAGGAGAGAGGCACCCAGCCCATGTCTGAATCCTCCTACTGACCCTGGGGATCCATGCGACTTGATCTTAGATATTGGTGGTGAAGTGTCGCTCTCCTTGACAGCATCCAGGAAAAGGTAATTACCTTTGCCAAAATGCAAGTGGAAGTTCAAAGCCTCAGCCTTGAAGAGTGTCCCTGGGGACTTCCAGGCCCCGAATGTGAATGTGAAGCCCTTCTGCCCAGTGGGGCAAGACGCCGGAGTGACCTTCACCTGAGTGGGAGGGCAGTCACTGTTTGGGTCCACTTTAGGGGTGGTCCAGGTCAATTTAACTTGTCATATGCCACGGGAAGACATAAGGTAAGTTAATGATTCTAAGATGAATCAACTGCTCTTTTAGTCAGGGTCTCTTGAGAATTCATTCACTCAATCCACGAATGTATTTGACTCTCTAGTATGTGTTACGGAACCAGGCTTAAGGACATTTAAGTAAAGAGAGAGACAGCGATTAATTCACTGCCCCAAAGGAGGCCTGGAATCTTCTTAGGGAAAAGAATCCGCACAAAACACTCCATTGAGTATTCTTGTGTTTAGCCAGAGTCATGTTGACTTGAAAAATTGCAACGTAAAAACTGTATATTTTCACACAGTGTGGTAGAAGGAATAGGCTTGTTCTCAGACTATGTCTTGCCCTGGAGATGGGTCCACAGGAAGCCTCTATCTTGGTCGCCGTTTGGCATAAGCTTTGCACCTGTTCCCTTCTCCTTGCCTAGATTCTTGCTTCTTCTCTCGCTTTAAAGACCAGGATTTGTTGTTGTTGTTGTTGTTGTTGTTGTTGTTGTTGTTGCTGTTGTTGTTTTAGAGATAGTATCTTGCTCTGTCCCCCAGGCTGGAGTGCAGTGTAATATCATAGCTTGCGGCAGCATAAACCTCCTGGCTTCAAGTGATCCTCCCAGAGCAGCCTCCCGAGTGGCTAGGACTACAGCCATGTGCCATCACGTTTGGCTAATTTTTTTTATTTTTTGTAGCATTGGAGTCTTGTCATGTTGCCCAGGCTGGTCTCGAACTCCTGTCCTCAAACGATCTTCCCACTTCAGCCTCCTGAAGTACCACCATGCCCAGCAAGACCTGGATCTTTAACGCTTTGCCTGTCTTTGATCTTTGACACCTCCTGACACCCAAGCCCCTGCCTCCCGCTAGGCAGGCATTTTTGGTTAAAGTATGAGCTCCCACTTTGTATTTATCTCCAGCTTTGGGTGTTCAGTTTGATGGGGACCAGCCACAGGTGTCCCCACCTAGTTCTCCAGCCCTAATTTGTTTTCTCCCATGTTGCAGTTCCTGGCTTCTTCCCATTTGCCCACACCCTCTTTGTGGTACAGTGCCCCAAACTGACACATGCCACAGGCTCAGAGTATCTTCTGGCTGGTCACTCGAGGGCAGAGAGGATTTCGTGACCTTTCCCTGAGAACAGCTGCATGAACTGCAGGGTCAGCAAAGGGGTCGTGTCTGCCTGCTGCTAAGGTCAGCTGCAGACAGCCCATGTCAGGGAAAGCCCATTTAGCATGAGAAGAGTAAAAAGAAGAAAATACCTCCTCAGCCAGGAGTACTTTGATGTGAACCAATACAATTAGTCTCTGAATGATGAATATAAATGATAATCAATGACGTATATGTGCTTAAAAGAAGGTGAGAAAAGATTATCACTGCCTAAACCTTCCTTTTAAAGGACACCACAAGTGGATGAGTGGAGCATATAGGGTAGATAGGATTTTTTTTTTTTTTTGAGATGGAGTCCAGCTCTGTTGCCCAGGCTGGAGTACAGTGGTGTGATCTTGGCTCACTGCAACCTCTGCCAACTGGGTTCAAGTGATTCTCCTGTCTCAGCCTCCCAAGTAGCTGGGATTACAGATGCACGCCACCATGCCAAGCTAATTTTTGTATTTTTAGTAGAGACAGAGTTTCACCATGTTGGCCAGGCTGGTCTCAAACTCCTGATCTCAGGTGACCTGCCCGCCTCGACCTCCCAAAGTGCTGGATTTCATGTGGGAGCCACTGTGCCTGGCCGGGTAGATATGATTTAAATCTTTTTTTTTTTTTTTAATTTTTTTTTTTTTTTTTTTTTTTGAGATGGAGTTTTGCTCTTGTAACCCAGGCTGAAGCGCAATGGCATGATCTCAGCTCACTACAACCTCCACCTCCTGAGTTCTAATGATTCTCCTGCCTCACCCTCCCAGGCAGCTGGGATTACAGGCACCCACCACCATGCCCTGGTAATTTGTGTATTTTTAGTAGAGACAGGGTTTCATCATGTTTACCAGGCTGGTCTTAAACTCCTGACCTCAAGTGATCTGCCCACCTCACCTCCCAAAGGCCTGGGATTACAGGCATGAGCCAACATGCCTGACTGATATGATTTAAAGAACACTGGGCCGGGCGCGGTGGCTCAAGCCTGTAATCCCAGCACTTTGGGAGGCCGAGACGGGCGGATCATGAGGTCAGGAGATTGAGACCATCCTGGATAACCCAGTGAAACCCCGTCTCTACTAAAAAATACAAAAAAAAAAATTAGCCGGGCGTGGTGGCGGGCGCCTGTAGTCCCAGCTACGCGGGAGGCTGAGGCAGGAGAATGGCGTGAACCCGGGAGGCGGAGCTTGCAGTGAGCTGAGATCCGGCCACTGTACTCCAGCCTGGGCGACAGAGCCAGACTCCGTCTCAAAAAAAAAAAAAAAAAAAAGAACACTGGAAGATACAGCAAAGTCTCAAAGTGGTTGTCTATGGATGGCACTATGAGTTACATATTATTTTTCCAGAGCTCAGAACGTTCTGAATTTCTTTATTTTTGTTATTTATTTATTTATTTTGAGATGGAATCTCACTCTTGTTACTTAGGCTGGAGTGCAATGGCTCATCTTGTCTCACTGCAACCTCCGCCTCCCGGATTCAAATGATTCTCCTGCCTTAACCTCCCAAGTAGCGGGAATTACAGGCGCCTGCCACCACTCCCGGCTAATTTTTTGTCTTTTTAGTAGAGTCAGGGTTTCACCATGTTGGCCAGGCTGATCTCGAACTCCTGACCTCAAATGATCTGCTTGCCTTGGCCTCCCAAAGTGCTGGGATTACAGGCGTGAGCCACCACAACCAGCCTGAATTTCTTTAGAGAATCTATATTGCCTTCATAAAAACTTGCTTTAAAGTTGTTTTTTATTTTAAATGTTCATTTGAAGTTAAAATGCTTTTCCTCTGACTAGGTGTTTAATGCATTTAGGAAAGGCTGAGCATGAAACCAGGGTTGGGGGAAAGAGCCTGTTTAGAGGGGATTTTAAAAACAGAGACTCCCAGCTGGGATTGACAGGAGAGGGTCAGAGCCCAGAGAGATGCCTGCTGGAAAAGAAGTGACAGGGTTGAATATTTGCCCTGCTCAGTGTCATGTTGGAATGTGATCCCCAGTGTTGGAGAGGGGGCCTGATGAGAGGTGATTGGATCATGGGGGTGGACTGGTCGTGAATGGTTTAGCGCCATCCCCTTGGAGCTGTCCTTGCGATAGTAAGTGAGTTCTCACGAGATCGGGTTGTTTAAGTGTGCGGCATCTTCTCTTGCTTTCTTGCTCTCACTCTTGCTGTTTGATGTGCGTGCTCCTACTTTGCCTTCCGCCATGAGTGAAAGCTCCTTGAGGCCTCCCCAGAAGCCAGGCAGAGCCATGCTTCCTGCACAGCCTGCAGAACCGTGAGTCAATTAAACCTCTTTTTTTCTTTTCTTTTTTTTTTTTTTTTTTTTTTGAGACGGAGTCTCGCTCTGTCGCCCAGGCTGGAGTGCAGTGGCACGATTCAGCTCGCTGCAAGCTCCGCCTCCTGGGTTCATGCCATTCTCCTGCCTCAGCCTCTCAAGTAGCTGGGACTACAGGTGCCCGCCACCACGCCAGGCTAATTTTTTGTATTTTTTAGTAGAGACGGGGTTTCACCATGTTAGCCAGGATGGTCTCAATCTCCTGACCTCGTGATTTGCCCACCTCGGCTTCCCAAAGCGCTGGGATTACAGGCGTGACCCACCACGCCCGGCCAACCTCTTTTCTTTATAAATTACCCAGCCTTAGGTATTTACAGCAATGCAAAGAACAGCCTAATGCAAGAAGTAAGAGGAAAGATGATACCAACTTACCAGTAAGGGTACTGAGATGACATCCAAGTAAAATGCAGAACAGTTATCATTTCATTTGCTTGGCAGAAGGAGGGTGACAGTTTGTAGGGAGATATAATCCGACCAAATGGTTTAGGGAAATGTGAAACCAAATGGTTTAGGGAAAATAGGATGAAATTCAATATATTTGAATTTGGGAATATATTCAATATATTTCAGTCCAATATATCCTTACAGAGTGAGGTTTGGCATGGTGCCACTGTGGATCATTTGTCTTCTATTCAAAAGAAGGACAATGTCTGTGTTAATGTTATGGTTCAGGAACCCAGCAGCAAGCGCAGCCCGCAGCCTGCACTCCCAGCCACTCCTGCTTACATGAGATAACAGTGAGCCACAAGACAGCGCCCCCATCTGAGCATGCTTGGCCCTGGGAATCATTAGGGACTCTTAAGAAGCAGAAAGTCCTGACCACCTAACAGTGAGCACCAGCTTTTCACTTAAGAGTTTCTGAATATTCACCAGGTCAGGTTTTCTTTTGTTTGTTTGTGTGTTTGTTTTGTATTTTTTGAGACAGGCTGGGGTGCAGTGGCACATTCACGTCTCACTGCACCTTGACCTCCTGGGTTCAAGCGATCGATCCTCCTGCTTCAGCCTCCTGAGTAGCTGAGACTGCAGCTGCACACCACCAAGCCCAGCTAATTGTATATATATGTATGTATTATTTTATATATATGTATGTATTATTTTATATATATATGTATTATTTTATATATATATATAATTATATATATATAATTAGCCCAGCTAATTATATATATATGTATGTATTATTTTATATATATGATATATATATATTATATATTTAGAGACAGGGTCTTGCTGTGTTCCCCAGGCTGGTCTCAAACTCCTGGGCTTGGGCAATCCTCCTGCCTTGGCCTCCCAAAGTGCTGGGATTACAGACATGAGCCACTGTGCCTGGCCGGCTTGCTTCTTTTAACCTAAGCTATTCCTACTTTACCTTGACCTTAAAGCTGATTGGACTTCATTTTACGAGAGGATGCTGTGGCTTACCCAGGTCATAACCATTAAATGTATCACATTAACCAATGTTTAATCATGATCACAGATTACTGAGAATACTGGCAAGAAAGTGAGTAACTACAAAATTACAACAGGTTGTGTGCAATTAAAATTTTTTTCAAATAGATTTTAGGTTAACATTAAACATTCCAGTTATAATCTCTATTCTGCAGTTGATGCAGAGTTTGAGTTTAAAAAAAGAACTGTCTTCACAGAAACGTGGACTTAAAAATATATTTTTATATAATAAACTTTATATTTTTAGAGCTATTTTAGGTTCACAGTAAAACTGAGCAGAAAATAGAGATTTCTGATACCTTTTGCCCTCAGACATGCACAACCTCCCTCCCTATCAACCTCCCCCACCAGAGTAGTAGATTTTTTACAACTGATGAACCGACATTGACGTATTATCACCCGAAGTCCGTAGTTTAGATTACAGTGGGTTTGGACAAATACATAAGGTTATGCATCTACCATTACAGTCTCATTCACTGCTGTATTAGTCTGTTCTCACACTGCTGATACCCGAGACTGGGCAATTTACAAAAGAAAGAAGTTTAATTGGACTTACAGTTCCACATGGCTAGGGAAGCCTCATAATCATGGCAGAAGGCAAGGAGGAGCAAGTCACATCTTATACGGATGGCAGCAGGCAAATAGAGAATGAGAAAGATGCAAAAGCAGAAACCCCTGATAAAACCCTCAGATCTCGTGAGACTTACTCACTAGCATGAGAACAGTATGGGGAAACTGACCCCATGATTCAATTATCTCCCACCGGGTTCCTCCCACAACACTTGGGGATTATGGGAGTACAATTCAATTTGAGATTTGGGTGGGGACACAACCAAACCATGTCAACTGCCCTAAAAATCCTCTGTGTTCCATCTGTTCCTCCCTCCCTCCTTTCCCACTCACTTCCTCCCCGACTCTACTCCTTGGCAACCACTGATCTTTTTTTTTTTTTTTTTTTTTTTTTGAGGTGGAGTCTCGCTGTGTCGCCCAGGCTGGAGTTCAGTGGCGCGATCTCGGCTCACTGCAAGCTCCGCCTCCCAGGCTCACACCATTCTCCTGCCTCAGCCTCCCGAATAGCTGGAACTATAGGCACCTGCCACCATGCCTGGCTAATTTTTTGTATTTTTAGTAGAGACAAGGTTTCACCACATTAGACAGGATGGTCTTGATCTCCTGACCTCATCATCTGACTGCCTTGGCCTCCCAAAGTGCTGGGATTACAGGTGTGAGCCACTGCACCCGGCCCAAAAATATTTTTTAGACAAAAGTCATCAAATAACATAACAAGATCTTCATGCTACTATCCGGCATACTAGCCTCATCCTTCCCAATCTCCCTTCCCAAAAAGTAACCATTATTCTGAATTCATTGTGGGCCATTCCCTTCCCTTGCATTTCTTATACTCTACTTATACATGTATTCTTAAACAACACAGTGGATTTTTGCGTGTTTTCAGCTTCGTATTGTACACGGATTATTTTGCAATCTGCCTTCCTCCTCTCCTGCCCCCACCCTTTATATGAGGCTTATGAAACGCATCCGTATTGAAATGTTCAGTTCCCTCAATTTCGTTGCTGGTTTGTGTGCCATTCTATAAACATCCCACAGTCTGGTTTTCTGTTCCTTTGTTGGTGGACACTTAGGTTGCTCCCAGATTGTTGCCACAATTGCCAACAATTAGATTATAAACAATACTAACAGAAACATCCTGGTACATGACAACTCTGGCACTTAAGCAAAACTTTCTCTGGGACAGTGCTACTCAAAATATGGTCTGAGAACTGTTTGTTTCTAGTAAATCAATGCCCTGTTTCCTTAATCAAGAAAATCTTACTATGAAACAAACATCAGCTAAACTTGATGTTGTGTTGCATAATAAAGTTAATTTACAACATTCTGGTGCAAGTTCTTCCTTCTTATAGCAGAACTGGCACTCTGCAAATAAGTGAGCCTATTTTTTCTCTCTCTCTCTGTATGTGTGTGTATATATATATACACACACACATACATATATACACACACACAGATATATATATGTATACACAGAGAGAGAGAGAAAATATAGGTTCACTTATTATAGAGATATAGGTGCATTATATATATATATTCATATATATATATAGAAAGAGAATATATCCAGGAATGAAATTATTTATTTATTTAATTTTAATTTTTTTTTTTTTTTTTTGAGACAGAGTCTTGCTCTTGTTGCCCAAGCTGGAGTGCAATGGCATGATCTTGGCTCACTGCAGCCTCTGTCTCCGAGGTTCAAGTGATTCTCCTGCCTCAGCCTCCCAATTAGCTGGGATTACAGGCGCCCACCACCATGCCCGGCTAATTTTTGTATTTTTAGTAGAGATGGGTTTCACTGTATTGGCCAGGCTGGTCTCGAACTCCTGACCTCAAGTGATCCACCCACCTAGGCCTCCCAAAGTGCTGGGATTACAGGTGTGAGCCACCGCCCCCGGCCAGGAATGAAATTATTGAGCCAGTGCAGAATGATCTACTTTCTAAATTGTGGCAAACTGCTCCCACAGCGTACTACCTAATATCATAGTGTTAATTCCTATAAATCTGAAATCTTAAACGGGTCTACCTCAAACATTATAGGACCTGAGACAAGAACACAAATGAAACCCCTGAGCAATATGTCTAAATATTAAAAAGTTTGAAATCAGGTGAATAAACTGTTAAATATCTTCTATCTTCCTACCTTGACAAAAATGCTTTTATGACAACCTGGAAGGCCAGGTTCAAATTTAGAATTCTCACCATGTTGGCCAGGCTGGTCTTGAACTCCTGATCTCAAGTGATCTGCCCACCTTGGCCTCCCAAATTGCTGGGAAGCCAAATTTAGAATTTTTTTTTTTTTTTTTTTTTTTTTTTTTGAGACAGAGTCTCGCTCTATCGCCCAGGTTGGAGTGCAGTGGCTCAGTCTCGGCCCACTGCAACCTCCACCTCTCGGGTTCAAGCAATTCTCCTGCTTCTAGCCTCTCAAGTAGCTGGAATTACAGGTGTGCACCACCACACACTGCTAATTTTTGTATTTTTAGTAGAGACAGGGTTTTGCCATGTTGGTCAGGCTGGTCTTGAATTCCTGACCTCGTGATCCACGCGCCTTGGCCTCCCACAGTGCTGGGATTACAGATGTGAGCCACCGCCCTCAGCCTAGAATTCTCAGATTTCTTAAAGTCCACCCTGGAATGTGGGTGGCTGTGGAGAGCTGGCCCTTGACCTGCAGCACAACTACTTTCTTCCCATCTCCAGCTCTGCCCTGCACCTCAGGGACCTCCTGTGTGTGTCTATAGACACGCAGCTTACGCGTCCAAACTCCGTCTACACTCCCATAAACAGTCACCCCTCGGCCACTTTGGGAGGACAGGCTGCGTGTGGGAAAGAGCCTCCTCGATCCCTGGAAATGAACTCAGAGCTGCTTAGAGGACTTCACAGCCCCTGCCCCGCAGTTTTGTGGTAGGATTACAGGCTCCGGTGGGCACATCCTCTTGTCTCTGGATACCTTTGGCCATTTGGGGATGGGTAGAATCAGAGGAGGGTCAGAACTGAACCTCTAAAATAGACCCAGAGCTGGGCGCAGTGGCTCACGCCTGTAATCCCAGCAATTTGGGAGGCCAAGGTGGGCAGATCACTTGAGATCAGGAGTTCGAGACCAGCCTGGCCAACATGGTGAAACCCTATCTCTACTAAAAATACAAAAAATTTGCTAGCCATGGTGGCAGGTGCCTGTAATCGCAGCTACTTGGGAGGCTGAGGCAGGAGAATCACTTGAACCACGGAGGCAGAGGTTGCAGTGAGCCGAGATCATGCTATTGTACTGCAGCCTGGGCGACAGAGCAAAACTCAGTCTCAAAAAACAAAAATAAAAAATGAAATGAAATAAATTAAGCCCAGAGCAGGGGCCCCTCTTGCCAGGATATAAGGGCAATACTGGGAATTTATTACTGTCAATGAGGTTTTCAAGTTCTCAGTGTTTTGTTGTTCTCGGTACTCGTTAAGATAAAAATCTGTTAAGCACCTATATTCATTTCCCCATTTCAATTTTTTATTTTGCCTATATTCATCTTTTTGTGTGTGTTTTCTTGATCTGTTTTGCCAGGGTTCTATCTTATTAATCTTTCAAAGGACCAGGTTTTGGCTTGATTCATCTTTATATTTCTGCTTTCTCCATTTTATTGACTTCTTTAAGATCATTCTTTGAGTTCATTTGATTTAACCTTTCTTGTTGCCTAATTTATTTTGAGTGAACGGTTTTTCGCTAAATACTATTTTGGTGGCTTCCCACCAATTTTAAAAGAAAGTGTTTTCATTATTGCTTAGTTCTACATATTTTGTATTTTTATGATTTTTAAATCCTTTAAAAATTTATGATTCTTTAGTAGCATGTTATTTATTTTCCAAATAGGTGAGCTTTTTACATTTTTTTTTAATTTTTTTTGAGACAGAGTCTCACTCTGTTGCCCAGGCTGAAGTGCAGTGGCACAATCTCGGCTCACTGCAGCCTCCACCTCCCGGGCTCAAGCCATACTCCCACCTCAGCCTCCCAAGTAGCTGAGACTTCAGGCATGCACCACCACACCCGTCTAAATTTTTGTATTTTTTGTAGAGACAGGGTCTCACCATGTTTCTCATGCTGGTCTCGAACTCCTGGTCTCAAGCAATCCGCCTGCCTCGGCCTCCCAAAGTGCTGGGATTACAGGCATGAGCCACCTCAGATGGGCCTTTTTAAACAACCCACTTGTTATTTGTTATTAGTTTTTAATTTTATTGCAACATGGTTAGAGAACATATTTTGTGTTTGTTTGTTTTTGTGGGGTTTTTGTTTTGTTTTGTTTTAGAAACAGGGTCTTGCTCTATTGCCCAGGCTAGAGTGTAGTGTTGCAATCATAGCTCACTATCATCTCGAACTCCTGGGCTCAAGTAATCCTCCCACCTCAGTCTCCTGAGTAGCTGCGACTCCAGGCACACACTCCCATGCTCAGCTGATTTTTTAATTTTTTGTAGAGACAGGGTCTCACTATGTTACCCAAATCTGGTCTCAAACTCCTGGCCTCAAGCGATCCTCCTGCCTCAGCCCGCCAAAGCACTGGGATTACAGACATGAGTCACAGCACCCGGCCCAAATTGAGTTTATCTCTAGAATGCTAGAGTGGTTTAGCATTGGAAAATCTGTATGAATCTCTCTTTGTCAGTTTATCTGACTGAGATTAAAATTATATGATTTTTCTCAGTTTTTAGAGAAAAAGCTTCATAAAATTCAGTATTCATTCGCCATTAAATTCTTCTTTTAAAATGTGAAAATAAGATAAAGGGCATCTACAGCAACCATTATATTTAATCCTAAAATGTTGAAGGCATTATCTCTAAGGTTGATAATAATAAGTTAAGGGTGGGTCGCGGTGGCTCAGACCTGTAAACCTAGCCACTCTGGGAGGCCAACACGGGTGGATCACTTGATGTCAGGAGTTTGAGACCAGCCTAGCCAACATAGTGAAGCCCCATCTCTACTAAAAATACAAAAACTAGCCAGGCGTGGTGGTGCATCTCTGTAATCCCAGCTACTCGGGAGGCTGAAACATGAGAACTGCTTGAACCCAGGAGGTAGAGGTTACAGTGAGCCAAGATCATGCCACTGCACTTCAGTCTAGGCAACAGAATAAAACTTCATCTCAAAAAATAGAAAATAAAAGTCAAGGATTCCTGCTATCAACATTTCTATTCACAATTGTACCAAAAATCCTGGTCAGGGCAGTAAGGCAAGAAAAAGAAACAAGAGTTTTAGGAACTGGAAAAGAAAAAACAAAACTGCCTTTATTCACTGATGATGTAATTGTCTGCCTAAAAATTCCCAAAATAATCTAAAGATAAACTGTTGTATTAATTTTAACATTTATCAAGGCTGTTGGATACAAAATAAGTATGTGAACTCAATTACATGTCTATCTACCAGCCACAGTTAGAAAAGTAATATATTTTTAAAATAGAGTCATCCTTTCTAGATTCCTATAGGATAATGGCTACTTCTTAAGTCTGAAATTCTCCATTTATTCTCCAAAAGGCATAAAGATCAACAAGAAAAGCAAATGAAACTATCCAAAAAGGCATGTCGACATCATCACAAAGAGAACGCTACAAATGTCAATTTACGTGCAAGAGAGGAAATAAATACAACACCAGCAGACCCAACCCCAGAGCCCACACTGAAGCAGAGTCAGATGAGAACACACAGAAATGAGAAGAGGGAAGTCAGGTTCCTAGTGGTGGCAGAACACAGATAAAACATCACACCCAGAATGAAAGGGTCTTGCTCAGGATGGGGGAAGTTTCAGAAGAGCTCTGAGATCAGGCTGATCTGGCTACTAAAGAATCAAAAGGAGGCCAGGCTCAGTGGCTCATGCCTGTAATCCCAGCACTTTGGGAGGCCAGGAGTTCGAGACCAGCCTGGCCAACATGGTGAAACCCCATCCCCACTAAAAATACAAAGATTGGCCAAAAATTGCTTGAACCTGGGAGGCAGAGGCTGCAATGAGCTGAGATCATGCCACTGTACTCCAGCCTGGACAACAGAGTGAGACTCTATCTCAAAAAAAAAAAAAAAAGAATCAAAAGGAAGAAAGGTACTGGAGAGTGTGCAGGATTCAGGAGGCAGCATTAGGAAGGCACCACTTCTGAGTGAGAATTTGGAAGAGGAGGCATCTGTTGGAGTGAAAAGAGAAAGTCAAGCAGTGGAAATTATGGATCCCACAGAAACAAAGAAGTCATAAAACTGGAAATACACTGACCTTCCTAGGCACCAGAAAATAAGTCATTTGTTAAAGAACCTGTACTTCACTGTACCAACGGGAGAGAGCATTCTTAAACTAAGAAACCTCATCAGTCATTCAAATCCCTCACTCACTCCATAGACACAGGTGCTAATGGCTGATCAAGAAAAATTCAAGACACTTTACAGAACTACCATTTGATGGTAGTTATTGGCAGAAGAAAAGAAGTCAGTATGTGAAAAAGATACTTGCACACACACGTTTATAACAGCACAATTCCCAGTTGCATAAATATGGAACCAAACCCAATGCCCATCAATGATTTGATAAAGAAATTGTGATATATGTATCCCATGGAATACTACTCAGCCATAAAAAGGAATGAAATAATGACATTCACAACAACCTGGATGGAATTAGGGACCATTATTCTTTTTCTTCTTCTTCTTCTTTTTTTGAGATTGAGTCTCGCTCTGTTGCCCAGACTGGAGTGGGAGCAATCTCAGCTCACGCAACATCTGCCTCCCAGGTTCAAAGCAATTCTCCTGCCTCAGCCTCCCAAGTAACTGGAATTATAGGCGCCTGCCAGCACACCCAGCTAATTTTTGTATTTTTAGTAGAGATGGGTTTCACCATGTTGGCCAGGCTGGTCTCCAACTCCTGACCTCAAGTGATCCGCCCACCTCGGCCTCCCACAGTGCTGGGATTATAGGCTTGAGCCACCACGCCCGGCCTAAGGATCATTATTCTAAGTGAAGTAACTCAGGAATGGAAAAACCAAACAGCATATGTTCTCACTTATAAGTGGGAGCTAAACTATGAGGGTGCAAAGGCATAATGATACAATGGACTTTGGGGACTCAGGGGAAAGGGTGGGAGGGGGGTGAGGAATATAAGACTACACATTGGGTACAGTGTACCCTGCTCAGGTGATGGGTGCACCAAAATATCAGAAATCACCACTTAAGAACTTATTCATGTAACCAACACTGCCTGTTCCCCAAAAACCTATTGAAATTTTAAAAATAATTCCAAGACACTGTAAAATGAACAGAAGAAGGCAGGCAACCACCATAGGAAGTTACTACAAGAAGAAAACAGGAAGAATCCAAATTTTTCCACTAATAAAAATATTTCCAAAATAAGGCAGAGAAAAACTATATAGCACATGCTTCAACATGAATTAAATATAATTAAACTAGCAGCAATGTATATACACACATACAAAAAAAAAAAAACATGAATTAAAAACCTCCTAATAGAGGCTGAGCATGGTGGCTCACGCCTATACTCTCAGCTCTTTGGGAGGCCAAGTTGGGTGGATCACCTGAGGTCAGGAGTTCAAGACCAGCCTGGCCAACAAGTTGAAACCCCATTTCTACTAAAAATACAAAAATTAGCCAGGCATGGTGGCACACACGTGTAGTCACAGCTACTTGTCGGGGCTGAGGCAGGAGAATTGCTTGAACCCAGGAAGTCAAGGCTGCAGTGAGCCAAGATGGCACCACTGTGCTCCAGCCTGGCTGACAAAGTGAGACCCTGTCTCAAAAACAAACAACAAACAAACAAAAACTCCTAATAGAAACAGACAAAAAGGAGATGTAAAACAATTTATTTCGATCAGAAAAGAAAGCGAAAGAAAAGACAAAATCATCTCAGGAATTAAGACCAAATTACAAGGTGTTCAGAGGAGAATAGTGGAATAAAAGCATCCAAGACAGTGAGCAATAGTGAGCTACCTGGCTGTGCCCATCATTAAGCCATGGATGTCTCAGCTCCAACTCCTCCCTTCTATGCTCAGCTTTGTGATGTCGGGGCAGCTACAACTGAGTTTTGCTTTGCCAGCTGGACCCAGGTTGGCCTTTGGCAATAAAGGGAGCAAAAGGGAGACTGCAAGGCTGGAGGAGAAGGAGAGGATGAGTTTCCTCCTGTCTGTTCACTGTATCACCCTAGCAATGCTTCTTCACCCTGGCAGCAGCACTTCCTTTCTGCAGAAGCATTTGAATGTAGTTTGCAGTTTGCAGTTTTTCTAGCACTTGCAGACCCGACCTCATATGGCCCATCTCATATTCACCAGAACCAGTGCAGAGCTCCCCCCTTGAAGGTCTGAGTTTGAGCTCCAGGTGCCCCTCCTCTAAGTTCCTACTTGTTCCCTTTTCTTATTGTTTCTTTAACCCTGGGAGTGGAAGCTGCAGTTGCTACCTCTATGAGACCTTAGAGTTCTCTTTTTATCCTGTTATAACTTTATAATGAACACATTTTTACCTAGTTAACACTTTTTATATGAAGTTCTTACTGTTCAAATAACTTGTATGTATACTGTCTCTTGACCAGATCCTGACTACACTGGTGAACTAATAGAAAAGTAATTTCTTGAAATGATCCTGGGTAGTTTATAGGATGAACAGAATGGCCTGAGAATGAGGCTTAAACAGATGGAAGCCCAGCCATGTTCCTCCTGCAGGAATCATCTGGGCAAGACACACTGCTAATGCCTTTCACATTGCTGCACCCACTGTCACCACCACAGATCCCAACATGCAGAGGATTTGAACAGACAGGTAAGGCTCACTCTGCAGATAGATAGGGACAGGACAGTAAAGAAATTCAGAGGCAAGTTTTTAGACAGTTTCACTTTTCTTAGATTCATCTCTCCAAAAAATATTTATCAAGTACCTTCTATGTGCTAGGCATCAGAAGGGAACAAAAATAAATGACATGGATCTTGTCTTAAAATCTAGACCACTGTTTCTCAACATTAGAATTTAATAAAATCTGGGATACTGTTAAAAATACCTCATCTCGGCCGGGTGCAGTGGCTCAAGCCTGTAATCCCAGCACTTTGGGAGGCCGAGACGGGCGGATCACGAGGTCAGGAGATCGAGACCATCCTGGCTAACACGGTGAAACCCCATCTCTACTAAAAATACAAAAAACTAGCTGGGCGAGGTGGCGGGCGCCTGTAGTCCCAGCTACATGGGAGGCTGAGGCAGGAGAATGGCGTAAACCTGGGAGGCGGAGCTTGCAGTGAGCTGAGATCCGGCCACTGCACTCCAGCCCCGGGTGACACAGCAAGACTCCGTCTCAAAAAAAAAAAAAAAAAAAAAAAAACCTCATCTCTGGAGATGCTGGACCATTGCAGCTGGTGTGGAGCCTACAACATATACTTTTTAACAAGCATCCCAGGTGATTCTGAAGTTGGTAGCCCACAGACCACTTTGAGAAACATTGATATTACAAACAAAAAAAATTATGCAGCAGGCACAAAATCATGTGTAGGGGAAGAAAAATAATTGTTTCCTCAATCCTCATAGGTCTTTTTAAAAAACAAACAAAAAAAACAAACAACACAAACAACAACAACAAAAAAAACGGAGTCTTGCTCCGTTGCCCAGGCTGGAGTGTGGTGGCATGATCTCAGCTCACTGCCTCACTGCAAACTCCACCTCCCAGGTTCAAGTGATTCTCCTGCCTCAGCCTCCCAAGGAGCTGGGATTACAGGCACCCACCACCATGCCAGCTAATTTTTATATTTTTAGTAGAGACGGGATATCGTCATGTTGGCTGGGCTGGTCTCGAACTCCTGACCTCAGGTGATCCATCTGCCTTGGCCTCCCAAAGTGCTGGGATGACAGGCGTGAGCCACTGTGTCTGGCCACTTCATAAGGTTCTTAGTTGGAATAGACCCCATTAAAAGAAAGAAAGAAAAAAAAAAGATTAACAAGAGAAAAACAAGTTTATTTACATGTATATTTCACATCTACATGGCAGACACCAGGGAAGGAGTAGTTCTCAAAGAAGTAGCTTTGAATTCCAGCTTGTATAGCATCTTCAACAAAGAATAGTGATTTTTAGAGAAGCGACAGGACAAAGGAAAAGGAGTTTGGGTCTCTAGAGGGGGCTTCTCGGCAGAGAAGCAAGTAACTGGCAGATAAAGGCGAGTTGGTAATGCATGTCCAGGTAGATTCCTCTGGCTCCAACTCCTGGCAGATAATGGTCTAAAACTGTCTTCAGTGGTTAACCTTTGTTCTCCCTGGTAAGAGACAGGGGCAGGATGCCTTTTATCTTTGTAAATCTCTGTCCTGCATTTAAGCAAATGGAGGGCAGCGAGCTTTTCTGCATCTGTTTCTTCTTAATTGTCTTCAGTTCAACAATCCTCCTTCTTTTGGAGTGGCATATTCTGGACTCCCACACATGTCTGGAAGCAATGGTCAATTTCAATCTAGAATGTAGATTTATTGATTAAAAAGAGACAAGGAAGAATTGCTTAGGAGGTCAGTTTTATGCAACTACAGGACTTCAGAAAAAGAACAGATCCTTCCTACTTGATTTTAGGCAATAAATGCTTCTTATCTGATTGATCAGAAGACCACAGCCTTTAGAAAAACATGACTCGAAAAATCTTTTTCTTTGAGTTTTTTTGACCAACCTTGAAAAAAAGTCCTGCAGGATATTTTCAGTTAGGAACCACCAATAAATGTATTTTTTGTCTGTTACCACAAATATGTTTATTTGTGGTAACGGGTTTAAATATGTTTCTTTAATGTTAAATATGTTTCTTTAATCGTACCCAGGTGAGCCTGACACTTAACTCTCTTTCGTATTCCTATATTCTTCCTTCCTCTTAATACATTTTTCTTCCTTCTTTCCTGGCTCCAAACTCCTAGTTTTCTCCCTTTCCTAATTGAATTTTTTTCAATTTTTCAGCCACAGGCGCCCAATAAAATGGCCTTCAATCCCTGCCTTTACTTCCAGCGTATTACCTCACTCCCTCTCAAACGCCAATTACAAGGCTTTGTCCATTCCTGCTTAAAGAAATAGATGGAGGAAAATGAGATCTTTCTACCCAGAAAGACAAATACTTGGAAATCGCTAATTAGGTCACCAGAAATTCTGCCAATAATGAGCCCCGGGCTGTGGCGGTGGCTCACGCCTGTAATCCCAGCACTACTGGGAGGCCGAGGTGGGCAGATCACGAGGTCAAGATGTCAAGACCATCCTGGCCAACATGGTGAAACCTTGTCTCCACTAAAAATACAAAAATATTAGCTGGGCATAGTGGTGCGCGCCTGTGGTCCCAGCTACTCGGGAAGCTGAGGCAGGAGAATCGCTTGAACCTGGGAGACGGAGGTTGCAGTGAGCTGAGATCACACCACTGCACTCCAGCCCAGGCGACACAGTGAGACTCCATCTCAAAATAATAATAATAATAATAATAATAATTAATAAGCCCACTCCCCTTGCCTGCCGAAGTGACTCCAGTAATCACTCAGCATGGACTTTACTTAAGAGCTGGCTTGACTTCCCATCTAAATTGCAGTGGCTCAGTGGCTCATGCCTGTAATTCCAGCATTTTCGGAGGCCAAGGCAGGCAGATACCTGAGGTCAGGAGTTCGAGACCAGCCTGGCCAACATGGAGAAATCCCGTCTCTACTAAAAATACAATAATTAGCCAGGCGTGGTGGTGCGTCCCTGTAGTCCTAGCTACTCAGGGAGGCTGAGGAAGGAGAATCGCTTGAACACCTGGGAGGTGGACGTTGCAGTGAGCCACGATCGCACCTCCACGCTCCAGCCTGGGTGACAGGGCAAGACTCCATCTCAGGAAATAAACAAATTGCAAGGAAAGGCCAAACAAATCTCACTGTGAATGTGGCTTGTCCATTTGCTGTATAAACAGCCCTATTGCCTCCCTAGTGTGAAGCGTCAGGTCCTGCTAAGAGTGCTGGGTGGAAAGGCCTCTTTGGGGAACATGGCTTTGTTTTGGCAAATATTGTTGCTGATCAACCCTGGGATCAGAGCTAAAGGCCCATTATTATCTTGAGGAAGCAAAGGGGTTTTCATGTGTGTGGAATAGAAAATACCTTTCACATTTTACAGACACTATTCTGAGAAAAAAAATCAGGCCCAATGTAAGGGACAAGAGGCAGCACATCAACAAGATTCTGGAATAAATACAGTACTAACTCCCATTCCCCAGAGTACTAGCTGCTAGTAAAATGAGATATAATGTTTCAGGCTTGACAGGGTCTCTGTTACAAACCATTCTTACATTCCTGGACACAGAGCTAGTCTAAACATTCATAGAACTCTTCAATTATATATTGGCTTCTACATCAGCAGAGTTGAAGAGGAAGACAATGGCAGGGTGTATGGGCCTCCTTTCAGATACGGAGTAACAGAAACCCCAACTCAAAGGTCTTTCCAAAAAGGAAATATACTTTTTCATAAAAAGAGAACTTCAGAGATAAAGCAGACTTTAGGTTGCCCTCAACGATGTTAGCAACATCCTAGATTTTCAAATCCCAGCCCACAATCTATATTTGACATCTTCATCTGGAAATTGGCTCTCCTCCTAGGTGTCAAGTGGCTGCCAATAACAACTGCACTTTCTCTAAGGAGGGAGGAAGGACTTCCTTGGAAATCACAAGCAAATCTCTCCTCAAGGCTCTGCAGCCACAACTTGGTCACATTTCCATTGCTAAACCAATTTTTGACAAAAGGGAACATATTATCCTGAAATTATTTCAGCCTAGGATAAGCTTTCCCTCTGACACTTGGCCACTTAGTGGAGGGTGGAGGCTGGAAAAAAGTCAGGGCTGTGTTCGAGGAAGAAGGAGAAATGCTGAGTGGGCTACCAACAGTGTCCCCCACCTGGAGGGAGAGGCTTTGCTGAGTAGGAACTTGAAATAGCTAAGTTAAAACTGGAAGTACATCTGAGGACCCTTCCAACTAGCAGATTCCAGGAAGACTCAATAATGCCTGATCCCAAATCCATTCTTTCATCAATCTGAGCTGAGGCACTGTGTAACATCAGGAAACTGTGCAGGTTCTTCAAGAGGTACAAAGATAAATAAAAATGGTTCCGTGTGGACTTTATTGCACAGTGAGAGTCATATGGGGTATCTGTAAATAACAATAAAAGGTAGAATCACTTTGTGGGAAGTTTGATCCACAAGGAAGACTTCTGTGATGGTTAAGTCTGTCAACGTGATCGGATTGAAGGATGCAAAGTATTGATCCTGGGTGTGTCTGTGAGGGTGTTGCCAAAGGAGAGTAACTTTTGAGTCCGTGGCCTGGGGAAGGCAGACCCATCCTTAATCTGAGTGGGCACAATCTAATCAGCTGCCAGCACAGCTCGAATATAGAGCCGGCAGAAAAACGTGAAAAGACTAGACTGGCCTAGCCTCCCAGCCTACATCTTTCTCCCGTGCTCGATGCTTCCTGCCCTTGAACATCAGACTCCGAGTTCTTCAGTTTTGGGACTCAGACTGGCTCTCCTTGCTCCTCAGCTTCCAGGCAGCCTATTGTGGAGCCTTGTGAGCATGTGAGTTATTACTTAATAAACTCCCCTTCATGTAACATTATATGTATATCCTATTAGTTCTGTTGCTCTGGGGAACCCTGACTAATACAACTTCCAAGGAGGGAGATTGCTTCTGAGCAAATTTTGAGGAATGGCAGCAAGAAGAAGGTGGCTTCTGAGCCGAGCCTTGTGAGAGATCACATTTTACGTAGTATGAGGGACAAGTATTTCTGGGTAAAGGGACAGCAATGGGGCGGGGCTAGTTAAAAAACACGATGAGGGAATTATCTTCAGTGTAAATTGCTCCCCCACCAAAAGGACAAGGTGTCTGACTCACCACCTAGTGGCTTCACTGGATGTTCTCCTTCTGCTCCACAATCCACCCCTCATTCTTCTCCACCTTATTCTGTGGCCCCAGAGGCTGGCCTTGTGGACTGTATCAACTAGGCCACCTTTTTCCTGGTGTGAGTTGGGTTCGGCTAAGATGGCATGGGCAGGAGATGACAGAGTGAGAAGAAAGAGAGTTGGAGGTATGATTCCTCCAGCGTCCTCCTTGCCAGACTATAGGTGGGCAGTAGCCATATTCCTCTAGCAAAATCCATGGCTTTCTCCAAACAGCCCTTCCCTATAACTAGTGACATGGGAGTTGGGCAGGGAAGTGCTGGGTAGAGAAGGGCCAGGTCCCTGGTGAGGGCTCCACCCTCAAGCCTGTGCCACACACCTAAGTGAGAACAGGCACTCCTGTTTTCATGCCCGAATGTTGCATTTTCCAAGACCACTCGGGCCAACCAAGCCCCCCATCCTGTACCCATATAAACCCGAGACCTTAGTGGGTATGCACACAAGCAGCTGAATGTCGAGACCAGCAGACCAGTGACAGCAGAACGATGCAGCAGAGGAAAAAAAGGGGGACATCTGGATGCCGAGGGAAGGTCGGCCGGCGTGGTTAGAGAAGGGTCCAGCTGCTGGGCAGCCCGACTCCAGGGAAAGATTATTTCCCTCACCCCTCCACCTTCTGGCTCCCCATCCATCTCGCTGAGCATCGCCTCCACTACTCAATAAAAACTTGCACTCATCATTGGAGCCCATGTGTGATCCGATTCTTCTGAGACACTGAGCCAGAGCTCAGGATACAGAGGCTGTCACACTGGCCCTCTGCTCTTGCAATAAGGCAGAGGGTCCATTGAGCTGATTGGCACACAAGCCATCTGCAGATGGCAAATCCGAAAGAGTTTGGGTTACACGTGCCCGCCTGGGAGTTGCAGACACCCACACCTAGACACTGCTATGGGGCCGAGAGCCCAAAGCATTCATCCCATCCTCTGCACCTGCCAGTCTACATGCTCCCCTAGGGGTTTGAGCTGTAGGGCAACCAAGCAGGTGAGCCACACCCTTGTTCCATGTGCTGCAGGGGGAAACAGGGAACTCTCCCACTTCACTAGCTTCCAGTGCCTGCTCCCTCCCTGTTCACCACACTGGGATAGCAACCTTGAAGCACTGCCAGCCCTAGGGGCTTCATCGTAATGCCTGGTTTCCTTGCACTATCAATGCCTCTATAGAAAAGGCCCTTGATTAAGTTCTCCCCAGTCAGCCCGTCTGAATATTCCACCTGCTTCCGGCCTGGACCATGACTGACAGAGATCTTTGTAGTCAACTGAAGTTAGCCAGTAATTTTTTTTTTTTAATTTCCATTGCTGTTCTCTTATTTCTTGCTTCTAAGTATCTTATTTCCTCATCTTCTAAGTGTGGCATTAATAATGAACTTCCCATCAGATCTATAAGTTGAAACTCTTTCATCTCTACCTTGAAGAGCTAGATATTTCTTTCAAAATGTTGGAACTATACAAAAGACAAAAGAGAAAATAGAAAAATTGGACTTCATCAAAATTAAAATCTTTTATGCTACAAAATATATCATCGAGAAAGTGTAAAGCAACCTGCAGAATGGGAGAAAATATTTGCAAATCATATCTGATAAGGGACTTACATCCAAAATATAGAATTCTTACAACTCAATAAATAACACAATGTTTTTAATGGGCAAAGAATATGAATAGATATGTCTCCAGAAAAGATTACAAATAGCCAGTGTGTACATGAAGAGATACACAACAGCATTAGCCATTTGACATACGCAAATCAAAGCCAGAATTAAAACCACTTCATCCCCACTAGGATGGCTATAACTAAAAAGGCAAATAATAACAAGTGCTGGCTGGCGAGGATGTGGAGAAATTGACACACTCATCCATTGCCAGTGGAAATACAGGATGGTGCCAGTCACTTTGACACTTCCTCAAAATATTAAACAGTTACTAGATATTTTCCCTTTTACTTTTAGTTGGCACATAATATTTATGTGATACAGAATGGTATTTCCGTACATGTATACAATGTATAATGATCAAATCATGGTAATCAGCATATTATCGCCTAAAATATTTATCATTTCTTTGTGCCATAAACATTCAAAACCCTCTCTTCTAGTTTGTTGAGAATATACAATAAATTACAGTTAACCGTCTTCACCCTACGGTGCTGCAGAACACCAGAATTCATTTCTCCTATCTAGCTGTCATTTCGTATCCATTAACCAACCTCTCCCCATAGTCTCCTCCTCACCACTCTTCCCAGGCCCTAAGACTCAGTGTTCTACTCTCTATTTCCAGGGGCTCAAATTTTCTTTTTAGCTACCATGTATAAGGGGAACATGTGATACTTATCTTTCTGCACCTGATGGATTTCACTTAACATAATGACCCAGCAATTCTACTTCTAGGTATATACTCAAGAAAGTGAAAATAGGTGTCCACACGAAAGCTCTGTACACAAATATATGCATAGCAGCCTTATTCATATTACTCAAAAAATGGAAACAACCCAAATGTCCACCAAATGATGAATAGATAAATAATTCGTGGTCTACCCACATGATGAACTATTACTGGGCAATTAAAAGGAATGAGGTTCTGATTCATGCTACAACATAGTCGGACCTTGAAAACATCATGCTGAGTGAAAGAATTCAGTCACAAAATACTACATGTATGATTCTATTTATATGAAATGTCCAGATTGGCAAATCCATAGAGGTAGAACGTAGATTAGTGGTTGCCTGGGGAAACTTAGGGAGAAATGGGGAGTGACCGCTAGTGGGTACAGGATTTCTCTAGGGGATGATGACAAAGTTCTAAAACTGACGGTGGTGATGGGTGCACATTTCCTTGAATATACTGAAAACCACTGTAAACCTTGAATTAGTGTATTACATGTGAATGATAGCTCAATAAAGCTAATAAAAATTAAAATGATGTGTTTTAAAATTTTGGAACCAACTAATTCTAAAAGCAAATGTTGCCAAAATTTCCAAAATACCTTTGTCTATAATCTTTAGGCTATTTCATGTGTCTGACAGCTACTTAGTAGCCTCAGAATAAATGTGAGAACAAATTAGTAGCTTATTGATCACCATCTTTCCACCTTTTAACCCACTTTGTTTGTTTGTTTGTTTGTGTGTTTTTTCCAGAAGCCAATCCCACACCAAAACATGAACAGGGGAATGGAATTTATTGCTCCTGTGTCAGCTCCCACCAAATCCGGTGCCCTGTGGCATTTTCTTTCTCCGGGCCCCACAGATGCCCAGAGATCAGTTAGAATCAGGCCAGGCACCAGAATGGGCTTGTCCTCAGATCCAGTTGTCAGCACCTTGTCTTCCAATTACCTAGCTCTGCTAACTCTCTCTTACAAGCCTGGGAGAAGAGTGACAAGTTCATACCTAAATGTAAGCTCTGAAGGGTCTTAGCACCCGCAAGTTTAAGGAAACCCATGAGATGCTCTGAAACTTCCATGAAAATGAAGACTTGGAGGGATTGTCACATTCTTTTTTTTGAGACGGAGTCTTGCTCTGTCACCCAGGATGGCGTGCAGTGGTGCGATCTTGACTTACTGCAAGCTCCACCTCCCAGGTTCATGCCATTTTCCTGCCTCAGTCTCCCAAGTAGCTGGGACTACAGGTGCCCGCCACCACGCCCGGCTATTTTTTTGTATTTTTAGTAGAGACGGGGTTTCACCGTGTTAGCCAGGATGGTCTCGATCTCCTGACCTCATGATCTGCCTACCTCGGCCTCCCAAAGTGCTGGGATTACAGGCATGAGCCACCACGCCCAGCCGGATTGTTGCATTCTTGCATGCCTGGATGTTTCATATTCTCTGAATATCCAGCATGAAACTGATCTGTTCCCATGCTTTTTTGCCAAAGTGGTTTATGTTAGGATAAAAGAAAATACCCCTTACCAAGATGCTCTGAAAGCACCTTCTCCGTTATATTAATGATAACTAATGTTATTAAGAGAACATAAGGCAACTTTAACAAAATAAGAGCTCACTAAAGGGAATCCTGTATGGAAATTGTTCATGCAAATGCCATTTCGGAGCTGGCATTGTACTTGCAGACGGGGTCTCTACAGGAAGCTATGGCTTCAGTCCTACATGAGCCCGTATAACCACTCAGCACATAAAGTTCCATGAAATCGGTGCCTCAACTCACAGTATCTCTAAAGGAACTGCTAACTTAAAAAGTAATCCATCAATAGTAAGGATTTTTAAACTTGAGCCTAAAAATTTTAAATACTGTTAGTAGTAATAAAGCAATGAGATTTCCCTAAAATTATTGTTGCCTGTATCACTTTAAATCTTTGACATAAATGAAAACTTGCATGGAAAATGGTACAGTTCTAAGCAAATCAAATAGGTTGAGCATTAATAAACAGGAAGATGAAGTAGGTGAAATTGATTTTGTTGGGAACTGGTGGGAACTGGTAGAGATAGTAATTTTTTAAAATACTTTTTAAAATTTTTATCTATTTATTTATTTTGAGACCAGGTTATGAGACTGGCTAATTTTTATATTTTGGTGTTTTGCCATGTTGCCCAGGCTGGTCTTAAACTCCTGGGCTCAAGCGATCCACCCACCTTGGCCTCTCGAAGTGCTGGGATTACAGGCATGAGCCACCATGCCAGGCTGAGACAGTGTTTTAAACTGTGCTATTGATGATCTAGGGAAAAGGTAAATCAGCCTGAGATAACAGAAGTCCTTGTAGTCCACATGTAGGTACGTGGGCATGAAGTAAGAAAGCTCCAGAATTCTGCTGAGGCCACAAGGATTTCCAGAACTGGCAGTAGTTAAGAATTTTGCAGAATTGAAGAGTCACACCTCTAAATTTGTGTAGATTGTGAAATCTCTTCTTGCAAGAAAAAAAGAGAAATAGCGGGAGTTATGGAAATAACAGTTGATGAAAACTTGGTAGTCTGAAGTCTGAACTTTGAACACTGGCAGACAGGCTGAGAATTCTCTTTGATCGTGAGCCCAAGTTCCATGTGCACCCGCAGGAATCTGTGCAGCATTTGTGCACTGGTGTGGCGCCCAGGAGAGGACCACAGAGTGACAAGCCACCAGGCTCTAAAGGGAGGGGACGATCCCCAGAGGACCTGGATAGAGATGTTTCCATGACCATTGTCTGCTGTGTGCTCCCAGTGATGAGACTCTAGAATTTACACCTGAAACACACAGTCATTTAAGATATTATTTGTAATATCTGGTATGTCTAAGTAAAACATGTATTCAGTAAAACTTGCCATGCAACTTATCTCATTGTGTGGATTTCATTCTTCTCAGTTAATTCTTTTATGTTTTCTGAGGTTTTTTCTAGACGGAGTTTCATTCTTGTCGCCCAGGCTGGAGTGCAATGGTGCGATCTCGGCTCCCTGCAACCTCTGCCTCCCAGGTTCAAGCGATTCTCCTGCCTCAGCCTCCCGAGTAGCTGAGATTACGGGTGCCTGTCACCACATCCAGCTAATTTTTGTATTTTTAGTGGAGACGGGGTTTCACCATGTTAGCCAGGCTAGTCTCGAACTTCTGACCTCAGGTGATCTGCCTGCCTCAGCCTCCCAAAGTGCTGGGAATACAGGCGCGAGCCACCACGCCCAGCCTTTTATGTTTTTTTAATGTCCCAGTTTAAACAAATGAAGATCATATGTTCGGTAAGGAGGCATGTTGGACAGGATGATCAGTGTTTAAGCACCTGAGGAAGGTACTTGCTGCTCGATTTTGCTGTGAACTTGCAAAGCTCCTCTCGAAAAGAAAGTCTGCTTTACAAGGAGGGGTCTAGAACTGGGCTTTGTAAGATAGGTACGGTTTGCAAAGCCAGAAAGAAGGAGAGAAGAGCATTTAACAAATAAGGCAAGATGGACCCTAATCTCTTCGAACCCAGAGGGAAAGGCCCTGATGAGACCAGAAGGGGCTGGCACAGGGAGGAGCAGTGGGGCAAGTGGAAAGAGCAGGTGCCTTGAGGTCAGCAGAGGAACTCAGACTTGAGGTTTTAGATATTAAAAAGCCATTGTGCTTGAAGTGTGTTCTGGAAAGATGACCCGCTCTGGTGTGCTTGCTCCTCTGCCCTGGCCAGGCCAACCCCAAGTCTTGGGCCTAGAGAGGTTCCTGAGGGCTGCCTGGGAGGGCCAGAGAGGAGTGAGCCAGAAAGGGGAGGGCCAGCGGGGCCATCGCTGTGAAAGAACAACTAAGAGAGGACAGGCCCATGGGCTTGGTCCAGGTGACAACAGTGCCCAGCCCTGTTCTAGGGAACTGAGGCCCGGTGGCCTTTCATCCCTCGGCCCCAGGGATACCTGGTCAGCCCCCTCAGGGGAGGTAGAGCTCTCTAGACCTTAAAGAGCCTTTGGGGTGTTACAAGTTGACTTGCATCCCCCAAAAAGATATGTTGAAGTCCTAATCCCTGTACCTGTGAATGTGACCTTATTTGGAAATAGGGAGTTAAAACGAGATCATTGGCCGGGCACAGTGGCTCACACCTGTAATCCCAGTACTTTGGGAGGCCGAGGTGAGCAAATTACCTGAGGTCAGGAGTTTGAGACCAGTCTGACCAACATGGTAAAACCCTGTCTCTACTAAAAATACAAATATTAGCCAGGTTTGGTGGTGCATGCCTGTAATCCTAGCTACTCGGGAGGCTGAGGCAGGAGAATTGCTTGAACCCGGGGGATGGAGGTTGCAGTGAGCGGAGATCATGCCACTGCACTCCAGCCTGGGTGACAGAGTGAGACTCTGTCTCAAAATAAATAAATAAATAAAATGAGATCATTAGGGTGCGCCCTTAGTCCAATGTGGCTGCTGTCCTTATAAGAGGGAAATTTGCACACAAAGAGATGCACAGAGAAAAGACAGCCACATTGCAACAGAGACAGAATTGGAGTCATTTATCTTCAAGCCAAATAACCAAGAGTTGCTGCGAACCAACCACCAGACTCTTGGAGCAGGCCAGGACTGAGCCTCCCCCGGAGCTTCAGGGAGAACCGGCTTCTGCTGATGCCTTGATTTTGTACTTCTGGCCTCCAGGACTCTCAGAGACCATATTTCTGTTGTGTTAAGCCCCACATTTTGCAGTTCGTTCTTTGAGCAGGCCCTGCTTGGGAGTGCAAGCAGAGCCCCAGGGCAGCCCAGGGGACAGGGCACCAAGGGTGTGCATCTGGGCAGAAGCGCTTCTCTAGGGTTGACGGCAATTATGTGAGTGTTGGGAGAGCAGAGAGGAGACCTGCGCAGCTGCTGAGAGGCTGATCCCCAAAGGTGTCCTCAAGAGGTATTTTGTTTTCAAAGTAAAAATCATTGTCATCCCAGCTTGAGCAATATGGCGAAACCCTGTCTCTACTAAAAAAATTACAAAAATTACCTGGGCATGGTGGCATGTGCCTGTAATCCCAAAGTGCTGGGATTACAGGCGTGACCCCTGGGCCTGGCCCTTCCATATGTTTTCTATGTGAATAAAATCTCTATCACCCTTCCCTGTTGTACATAACGTGGAGCAATGGTGTTCGCTGATGTGCAATCTACTTCTTTTGAGCACAGTTTAATCTGTGGGTGGGATTACTCGGGATTTCTCCCTCAGCTACTCGGGAGGCTGAGGCTGGAGAATCGCTTGAACCTGCGAGGCAGAAGTTGCTGTGAGCAGAGATCGCGCTGCTACACTCCAGCCTGGACAACACAGCGAGACTCCATCTCAAAAAAAAAAAAAAATCACTGTAGTCATGCAACAGACATGGGCTGATCATCCATTATGGTTCAAAGTACCGTCCAGGAGATACGCATAAAACACAGACCTGTCCTCAAAGAGTGAACAAGTCACTAGATATGTTGGTAAAATCCTTGAAATTCTTGGGGAAAGATAGCTTTTCTAACCATAAATGACCGCTCTAACTTACTTGTTAGCTCTTCAACTTCAAAGTATGTCCAAAAGAACACTGTGTTTGGGGTCTTACAGATGAACAGAGTGCTGTTGGGGTCCTGGCATTCCACAGCATAAAGACATATTCCTGGACCAGCTGCCTTAGAGCCAGAGGGCAAGATGGAGAGGCACCTGAGCTGGTGTTCAGGGCAGGGCTGTGCAGACAGCAGGGCAAGCTGCCATCACGCCCAGACCAACACACAGGTGAGGGAGAGAAGGGAGAAGAAACTGACACAGCACCAGCGATACACCACCCTTGCTGCTTGGGGCCTGCTCCTTCTAGCTGCAGACCGCCCACAGATTAAACTGTGCTCAAAAGAAGTAGACTGCACATCAGTGAACACCATTGCTCCAAGTTATGTACAACAGGGAAGGGTGATAGAGATTTTATGCACATAGAAAATGTATGGAAGGGCCAGGCCCAGGGGGTCACGCCTGTAATCCCAGCACTTTGGGAGGCCAAGGCAGGCAGATACTGGAGGTCAGGAGTTCGACACCGGCCTGACCAACATGGTGAAACCCCATCTCTACTAAAAATACAAAAATTAGCTGGGCGTGGTGGCACATGCCTGTAATTCCAGGCACTTGGGAGGCTGAGACAGGAGAATCGCTTGAACCTGGGAGGCAGAGGTTGCAGTGAGCCAAGATCGTGCTATTGCACTCCAGCCTGGATGACAAAAGCAAATCTCCATCTCAAAAAAAAAAAGAAAGAAAGAAAAAGAGAGAGAGAGGGAAAGAAAGAAGAAAGAAGGAAGGAAGGAAGGAAGGAAGGAAGGAAGGAAGGAAGGAAGGAAGGAAGGAAGGAAGGAAGGAAGGAAGGAAAGAAAGAAAGAAAAAGAAAGAAAGAAAGAAAGAAAGAAAGAAAGAAAGAAAGAAAGAAAGAAAGAAAGAAAGAAAGAAAGAAAGAAAGAAAGAAAGAAAGAAAGAAAGAAAGAGAAAGAAAATGTATGGAAGGAAACTGTTAACCCTGGAACCAGTGGTTACTTCTCAAGAAGGTGGAGATCAAAGTGGGAGACAGATTTCCTTTTCCCATATTACATTTTGTTCTATTCGAATTATTCACACCAGTGTGTATTACTTCTTCAATGCAAGTGAATTCCAAAGGGAGACGGATTTCTAATTAGCTTGATTATGATAATTATTTCACAGTGTACACATAGATCAAAACATCTCACCATATATAATTTTTTTTTTGGGCAATTATACCTCACTAAAAGTGGAAAAGACAAACACAAAAGAAAATGAAGAAGAAAAAGTTAATAAGCATTCCTAAGTTTAAAAAGAAATAAGTAAATACAGGCCGGGCGCAGTGGCTCATGCCTGTAATCCCAGCACTTTGGGAAACCAAGGTGGGCAGATCACCTGAGGTCAGGAGTTCGAGACCAGCTTGGTCAACATGGTGAAACCCTGAAGGGGTGGCCTGCCCCTCCACACCTGTGGGTGTTTCTCGTTAGGTGGAACGAGAGACTTGAGAAAAGAAATGAGACACAGAGACAAAGTATAGAGAAAGAAAAGCGGGGCGTAGGGGACCGGCGCTCAGCTTACAGAGGACCCACGCCGGCACCGGTCTCTGAGTTCCCTTAGTATTTATTGATAATTATCTTTACCATCTTAAAGATAAGGGAGTGGCAGGACAATAGGATCATTGTAGGGAAGAAATCGGCAGTAAGACATATGAACAAAAACCTCTGTGACATGAATAAGTTTAAAGGAAAATGCTGTGCCTTGAGATGCATATGCAAACATCTCCATAAACCTCTTAGCATTACTTCAGCCTATCACATGGGGAGAAACCTTGGACAATACCTAGCTTTCCTAGGCAGAGGTCCCTGTGACCTTTGGCCGTGTACGTGTCCCTGGGTAGTTGAAATTAAGAGAATGGTGATGACTTTTAACCAGCAAGCTGCCTTCAGGCACTTGTTTAACAAAGACACATCCTGCACAGCCCAAAATCCATTAAACCTTGAGTCACCGCAGCACATGTCTCTTGCAAGGACAAGGTTGGGGGTAGAGTCACAGATTAACAGCATCTCAAATACAGAACAAAATGGAGTCTCTTATGTCTACTTCTTTCTATATAGACACAGTAACAGGCTGATCTCTCTTTCTTTTCCCCACAAAACCCCATCTCTACTAAAAATACAAAAATTAGCCAGGCATGGTGGTGTGTACCTGTAATCCCAGCTACTCGGGAGGCTGGGACAGGAGAATCACTTGTACCTGGGAGGCGGAGGTTTCAGTGAGCTGAGATGGTGCCACTGCACTCCTGCCTGGGTGACAGAGCAGGACTCTGTGTCAAAAAATAATAATAAGTAAATACATAGAATTATCACATGACCTAGCAATTCCACTTATAGGTATAAACTCAAAAGAATTGAAAGCAGGAATTAAAACAAATACTTGTACATGCATGTTCATAGCAGCATTATTCACCTCAGCCAGATGGTAGAACAACCTAAATGTCCATCAGCTGATGAATGATGAACAAAACATGGCATATCCATGTGATGGAATATTATTTGGCCATGAAGAGGAATGAAGTAGTGGTACATGGTCCAGTGCACATGAAACTCGAAAACATTATGCTGAGTGAAGGAAGCCTGTCACCAAAGGTCACACATTGTATGATTCCATTTATATAAAACACACAGAGTAAGTAAATTCAAAGAGACAGAATGCAGATGGATGGTTGCCCGGGGCTGAGGGGAGGAAGGAATGGGGAGTAACTGCTTAATGGATACAGGGTTTCCTTTTGGGGTGATAAAAATGTTTGGAACTAGATAGAGGTGGTGATTGGACAACACTGTGAACGTGCCAAATGCCACTGAATTGTTCACTTACAAATGGTTGATTTAATGTTGTGACTATCACCTCAGTAAAAATATATTAGTGATTTTTTTTTTTTTTTTTTTTTTTTGAGACAGAGTCCCACTCTGTCACCCAGGCTGGAGTGTGATGGCGCGATCTCGGCTCACTGCAACCTCCGCCTCCTGGATTCAAATGATTCTCCTGCCTCACCCTCCTGAGTAGGTGAGATTACAGGCACCCACCACCACATCCAGCTATTTTGTGTATTTTTAGTAGAGATGGGGTTTCACCATGTTGGCCAGGCTGATCTCGAACTCCTGACCTCAGGTGATCCGCCTGCTTCGGCTTCCCAAAGTGCTGGGATTAGAGGTGTGAGCCACCGTGCCTGGCCTAATAAATTAGTTTTTAAAAAAGTAAATGGCCAAGCATGTTGGCTTGCACGTGTTAATCCTAGCTACTTGGGAGGCTGAGGCAGGAGGATCACTTGAGCCCAGGACTTTGAGTCTAGCCTCTGCAACACAGTGAAATCCTGTCTCTAAAGAAAAAAAAAATTTTAATTTTTGTTTTTTTTTTTTTTGAGACAAAGTCTCACTCTGTCGCCCAGGCTGGAGTGCAGTGGCATGATCTCAGCTCACTGCAACCCCTGCCTCCCAGGTTCAAGCAATTCTCATGCCTTAGCCTCCTGAGTAGCTAGGATTACAGGTGCCTGCCACCATGTCCAGCTAATTTTTGTATTTTTAGTAGAGACGAGGTTTTGCTATGTTGGCCAGGCTGGTCTCAAACTCCTGACCTCAGGTGATTCACCCGCCTCGACCTCCCAAAGTGCTGGGATTATAGGCATGAGCCACCGTGCCCGGCCTAATTTTTTAAAAAAGTAAATGAAAGTGGAAGGGATGAGGAAGTAGTAAGAAACGGCACAGATCACCCTTGCAACAGCAATCTGCGTGTCTGCAGGTACAGGGCAGGAGCCTGAAAAACTAGCTGGCCATACATCAGCCCAGGGTACTCTTTAAAAAGAGTTCACTGAAAATAGAGCATAATGAGATTAAATCAAAAGTCAAGGTAATGTTCCTGAAGTTTGCCCACGATCCCACCAAACTAAGAACTACTGTATCTTCATTTATGTTCCGACGACGGGTTTTTTGTGTTTGTTTTTTTTGTTTTTGTTTTTCTTTTTTTTTTTTTTTTTTTTTTTTTTTGAGACGCCATTTTGCTCTTGTCGCCCAGGCTGGAGTGCAATGGCGTGATCTTGGCTGCAACTCTGCCTCCCGGGTTCAAGCAATTCTCCTGCCTCAGCCTCTCGGGTAGCTGAGATTACAGGCGTGCACCACCATGCCCTGCTAATTTTGTATTTTTAGTAGAAACGGGGTTTGACCATGTCGGCCAGGCTGGTCTCGAACTCCTGACCTCAAATTATTTGGAAACCGTCATATTGAGTGTGCAGGAGGGAGAATTCTGCCAGTTTGAAATGCAGTTTGGCCGCTTCTTTACTCTGTGATAATATTGTGTTTGTCAGCGAGGGTTGCCTAGCAAGTTACCACAGACCAGGGTTGGGGGAGGGTCTTAACCAACAGACGCACATATCCTCGCAGTTCTGAAGGATAGAAATCAGAGACCAAGGCATGGGCAGAGCCTTCTGAGGCCCTTTGGCTTATAGATGGCCGTTCTCCCTGCGTCCTCACATGGTCGTCCCTCTGTGCATGTCTGTGCCCTAATCTCTTCTTTGTATGAAGACACCAGTCCCATTGGATTAGGGTCTACTCATCTGACCTCATGTTAACTTAATTACCTTTTTGAAGGCCCTATCTCCACATACAGTTGCATTCTGACGTACCAGCGGTCAGGACTTCAGTATATGAATTTTGGGGAGACAATTCAGCTGATAACAATTGTATTAGTCTGTTCTCACACTGCTACAAAGAAATCCCCAAGACTGGGTAATTTATAAAGGAAAGAGGTTTCATTGACTCACAGTTCCACACGGCAGGGGAGGCCTCAGGAAGCTTACAGTTATGGCGGAAGGGGAAGCAGTCATCTTCTTCACAAGGCGACAGGAGAGAGAGGGCATGCAAAAAAGAGGAAGTGCCACACTTTAAAACAGTCAGCTCTCATGAGAACTCACTATCATGAGAAGAGCATGGGGGAATCGTCCCCACGATCCAATCACCTCCCTCCCTCAACACATGGGAATTACAGGGCCCTCCCTCAACATGCGGGGATTACAATTAGAGGTGGGGTTTGGGTGGGGACACAGAGACAAACCATATCAACAGCGATAGCATTATGTAATAATAATAACAACAACAACTTCCAGAGATAGCTGTGTTGCAGGCACTGTCCTAAGTTCTTACATATATTATTTCATTAATCTTCTAGGACAACAGTCCTAAAAGAGAGGTCCTATTTTACAGATGAGGAGCCCAAAAACGAGCTTAGGGTCACGCACAGCTAGAATGTGCGATTTGAACCCAGGCAAGCTCAAGGCTCTTGGTCAATCCATGCAAGGAGAGAAAGGAAAAAGAAGAGAGCAGGGAGGAAGAAGGGAAGGATACCAGGGACCGCAGTACAGAAAGGCTGGATTTCCTGCTACTACAGTGGGTGGGGCTCAAGCAACCAAACAGATTTTTTTTTTTTAATTCTAACCATACTCACCAACCCTAAATTAGTAAACTATTTTTTATGCGTGTCCTTATGTCCTAGAATATGGAGTAAAACTGGTTTTTGTTGTGGTGGTAGTTTTTGAGACAGAGTCTCACTCTGTCGCCCAGGCTGGAGTGCAAGGGCGTGATCTCGGCTCACTGCAACCTCCACCTCCCAGGCTCAAGCGATCCTCCTGCCTCAGCCTTCAGGGTGGCTAGGATTACAGGCGCACACCAGCATGCCCAGCTAAGTTTTGTATTTTTAGTAGAGATGGGGTTTCACCATGCTGGCCAGGCTGGTCTCAAACTCCCGACCTCAGATGATCCACCCTCCTCGGCCTCCCAAAGTGCTGGGATTACAGATGTGAGCCACAATGTCTGACCTACTGCAAACTGTTTCATAACTAGCTTTTCACTTAACAAGATGTCAGCTTACTTCCATGCCATTCCTTTGAAACATACTATTTAGTGGCTGCATTGTATTCAGCTGTATGGGTGCACCATTATTTAGTCAATCCACATTCATTGGACATTTGTGTTCTTTCCTATTGTGTTAGCCCATTCTCACACTGCTTATAAAGACATACCCAAGACTGAATAACTTATAAAGGAAAGAGGTTTAATTGACTCACAGTTCAGCAGGGCTGGGAAGGCCTCAGGAAACTTACAATTGTGGTGGAAGGGGAAACAAACATGTTCTTCACATGGTGGCAGGAAGGAGAAGTGCTGAGCAAAAGGGGGAAAAACCCCTTATAAAACCATCACATATCATCAGAACTCACTATCGTGAGAGCAGGATGGGGGAAGCTGATCTCATGATTCAGTTATCTCACCTAGTCCCTCCCACAACACGTGGGGATTATGGGAACTACAATTCAAGATGAGATTTTGGTGGGGACACAGCCAAACCATATCACCAAAGAACATCATTGTATTTCAGATCTTTAAAGTATCTACAATGCTGATTTCCTTTCAATAAGTCCCTAGATGTAGACTTTTGGGATCTCTGAGAATGCAGATGTCTAATGTTTTTACCGTTGTTGAAACTTCTACCTGCAGGGGGTACGATGGGAAAAAAAATTTTAGGATGGAAAAAATTAGCATATTTAATCGCTCAAGTCAATAAGGTGAAGAGGTAGAGATGAAAGATACAGGAGGAGGCTGGGCACACTGGCTCACACCTGTAATCCCAGCACTTTGGGAGACCAAGGTGGGCAGATCACTTGAGCTCGGGAGTTTGAGACCAATCTGGGCAACATGGTGAAACCCTCTGTAGTAAAAATGCAAAAATTATCCAGGCGTGGTTGTGGGCGCCTGTAACCCAGCTACTTCGGAAGCTGAGATGGGAGGATCTCTTGAGCACAAAAGATCGAGGCTGCAGTAAGCCAAGACTGCACCAGTGCACTCCAGCCTGGGCATTGGGAGTGAGACCTGTCAAGAAAGAAAGAAAGAGAGAGAGAGGAAAGAAGGAAGGAAGGAAGGGAAGGAAGGAAGGAAGGAAGGAAGGAAGGAAGGAAGGAAGGAAGGAAGGAAGGAAGGAAGGAAGGAAGGAAGGAAGGAAGGAAAGAGAGAGAGAGAAAGAAAAAGAAAGAAAGAGAAAGAAAGAGAAAAAAGGAAGGTAAGGAAAGGAAAGGAAAGGAAAGGAGAAAGAGAGATAAAGAGAAAAAAAGAAAAAAGAAAGAGGAGGAGAAATGCATCACGTATGGAGCAGTCTCCCCAGTGAGGTCGACGGCATGGAACTAGACCCTTACAGAGGAAAAGGCATGCTTCTCCCATTTTAGCTGCCGGTAAATGCAGTTTTGTTTAGAGTGCTCTAATAGTGTCTCTTTAATAGCGTTTATTTTCTCTATGAAGTAGGACGCAAAGTCATCTGCTGCAAAGGGGGAATTGTGGGTTTGGAGGCTTCTACGAGTCATTAAAGGAACATTGCTAGGAAGACTGAGGACCTACATTCCTATGTTCAGCTGCACTCTCCCCTACTAGATGTGTATCTGATCTCTAAAAATCACTCCTTTTGGTTGAAAAGACTCATCCCAGTCAGGCACAATGACTCATGCCTATAATCCCAGCACTTTCAGGGGCCGCAGCAGGCGATCACCTGAGGTCAGGAGTTTGAGACCATCCTGGCCAACATGGTGAAACCCCCTCTCTACTAAAAATACAAAAATTCACTGGGCTTGGTGGCACAGGCCTGTAATCCCAGCTACTCGGGCGCCTGGGGCAGGAGATTCGCTGGGAACCTGGGAGGCAGAGGCTGCAGTGAGCCAAGATCACGCCATTGCACTCCAGCCTGGGTGACAGAGTGAGACTCTGTCTCAAAAAAAAAAAACAAAAAAACAAAAAGAAAGAAAAGACTCATCCCTTCTGGGGCCCCTGGGAACACCTGTCTATTCCATCTCCTAAAGCCTCAGGAAACCCATGCACCTGTTTTCCTGAAGCCCTTCTTGGACCCCCAGCATCCTGGAAACCTACATCCTGCAATATAAGCAGCAGCTCCTGGCCAGGCGCGGTGGCTCGTGCCTATAATCCCAGCACTTTGGGAGACCAAGGGGGGTGGATCACAAGGTCAGGAGTTCAAGATTCAGCCTGGCCAAGATAGTGAAAACCCGTCTCTATTAAAAATACAAAAAATTAGCTGGGCGTGGTGGCAGGCGCCTGTAATTCCAGCTACTTGGAAGGCTGAGGCAGGAGAATCACTTGAACTGGGAGGGCAGAGGTTGCAGTGAGCTGAGATCTCGCCACTGCACTCCAGCCTGGGTGACAGAGTGAGAAAAAAAAAAAAAAAAAGCAGCAGCAGCAGCAGCAGCAGCTCCTATTCTGTCCCCTGAACCCAGCAAAAGCTTCTTTTTCTCAGAATCTGCCGTTAATGATTTTCCTGAGTCCTAGATTTCAGGATTCTCCAGTTCCTCTGATATTACAATCTGGCAAGAGGTTTGGACAAATAGGACATATTTTTGGTTAAGTATCTGTTGATGTGTCTATAGAAGTTTGTTCTGCCATTCTTGAAGCTTTTCTGTAGGTTTGAAATTTTTCAAAATAAAAACTTAGTAAATGAGTAATCCAAGACTGTCCATATTCTTTTTTTCTTTTCTTTTCTTTTTTTTTTTTTTTTTTTTGAGACAGAGTCTGGCTCTGTCGCCCAGGCTGGAGTGCAGTGGCGCAATCTTGGCTCACTGCAAGCTCTGTCTCCCGCCATGCTCCTGCCTCAGCCTCCCGAGTAGCTGGGACTACAGGCACCTGCCACCATGCCTGGCTAATTTTTTGTATTTTTAGTACAGACGGGGTTTCACTGTGTTAGCCAATGAGTTAATGTTAGCCAATGAGCCACTGGTCTCAATCTCCTGACCTCGTGTTCCACCCGCCTCGGCCTCCCAAAGTGCTGGGATTACAGGTGTGAGCCACCGCACCCGGCCCATATTCTTTTTCAAACCAAATCAGCTTGGGGTACTATTTCCCCAGATGAAGATTCTTGACACCTCTTAAGAAGAGGAAGACATTCCTTGGAGCCACCAGTGGCACCCAGGAACAAAACCAAACTCACTTAGCCCTAGGATCTCCCTTAGATAAACAGAAACTGCGCATGCCAGGAGAGAGAAGGCTGCTTGGTGGATGGGCTGTGATCAGCATCCGCCCTTCCAGCTGCCCTTTGACTCAAGCACAAGCACTTCATCTTTTTGCTGTCTCCCGTGAAACCCCACTGCCACAATAGTTAGCTCCTGCTCTAGTAAGAAATGTCAGTAGAGGCTTCCTGGCTGGGATGACCAAGAGTCAATTTAGCGTTCAGCTGGGCATTGCCCAGTCTCCTCGTCTGGTTCTCACTCTGTTGTGTGGTCCAGTCTGCTAGCTGTTCACTCACCTTCCTGCTGACTTACTGCCTTGCCTCATCTGGCTTGGCCCTTTAGTTCCTGGAAAGTCCTTGGCTCCTGACTGTTATCTGACCTTCGACCTGCTGCCTCTCTTGATTAACCTTCAGATTTCTGCCTGCCTGATTTCAACCACTTCCTTGAACTACGCACATATTCCTGATATTAAAGCACTGATCACGACATTCACCCACTTCGTTGGGTCTGACCAGCCCTCAGCACCGCTTGAGTTGTGTGCACCCAGCCTCTCTCCAGTCCTGTTAAATGTGGCATTCACAGATAGTCCAGCCCCACAGAGCTCACTGAAGCTATCATGTATGCTCGTAACATCGGCATTTGAACAAACCCGACATTCACAGATTTGGTTCTGAAACTCCCTGACCTTTATCTCACACCTGGTTCTGTGTACATCTTTTGTGACTTCATGGGCTGCGACACCTGGCATTTTTATCCTCCTCCCCTTGTTCAGACTTTCCAGCCCCACCCCCCACCTCCTAAGAGGGGCTAGAGGTTACTTTGGTCACTAGTGGCCAATGACTTAATCAATCATGCCTATGTAATGAAGTTTCCGTAAAATCCCAAAAGAGGAGAAAGTAAAAGTAAAAGAATTTTTAAAAAAGAATAATAATAAAAAAAGGTTGATAGAGCTTCCAGATGGCCAAACACATGGAGGTTCCTGTGTAACCGCCCAACATGTTCACCTTGTCCACTGCCTAGACAGAGCCAATTTCTCAAGACAGGGGAATTACCAAAGAGAAAGAGTAATTCACACAGAGCCAGCTGTGTGCAAGACCAGAGTTTTATTCTCACTCAAATCAGTCTCCACATCTTGTGTCAGAAGTGATCTGTGGTGTGAGAGCATAGTAGGAGAAACTGCATTTGTTTTCTCCTCTATCTTGTCAGGGGTATAGGAACGGAGTACATTTTCTATTTCCCAGGCCAGGGGTTAAGCTCACTAACATACAATGAGCAGCTACAAAATGATTTTTTAAAACTCAACAACCCAATAAAAAAGTTGGCAATGTATAGGTAGGAATGAACGGTTTACGAAAAACAAAATACAAACAGCTCTAAAACATATAAAAGATATTCAACCTCGGCCGGGCGCAGTGGCCCACGCCTGTAATCCCAGCACTTTGGGAGGCTGAGACAAGTGGATCACGAGGTTAGGAGATCAACACCATCCTAGCCAACATGACGAAACCCCGTCTCTACTAAAAATACAAAAATTAGCCGGCCATGGCGGCAGGTACCTGTAATCCCAGCTACTCAGGAGGCCGAGGCAGGAGAATTGCTTGAACCCAGGAGGCGGAGGCTGCAGTGAGCCGTGATCGCATCACTGCACTGCAGCCTGGGCGACAGAGCGAGACTCCATCTCAAAAAAAAAAAAAGATATTCAGCCTCATAAAATACGAATGCCAGTTAAACTACACTGAAACATCACTTTCACCTATCAAATTGGCAAAAATCTAAGAGCTTGGTAACATATCCTGTCACTAAGGCCATCAAAAACAGACCCTCTCACACACTGTTGGTGGAAATGTAAATTGGTTAAATGCCTGTGGCAATTTAGCAGCGTCTATCAAAATTATAATGCATGTACATTTGTTCCAGCAGTTCCACTGCTAGACATTTATTTTATGAATATTCCCACATAAGTGTGAAATGATCAGGGATAAAGTTATCTATTCCAATATTGTTTATTAGAGGGTATTTTGAGTATATTCAATATTTGATAAAGTAAATTTTAAAATAATTTAATAAAAACCGTTTCATTAAAATATTTTATTGTGGTAAGAACACTTAACATGAGCTCTACCTTCTTGACAAATGTTTTAAGTGCATTACGCATTATTGTTGACTAGAACAAAACTCTGTTTTTGAAATAATAAAGGAAATAAATTGTTAGAAATACCCTAGAGAAAGATTCTGAAGTGAATCCTCAAAACACTGTCATTTTGTAACTCCAGCTCTCCATCTCGGTCTGCAGAGTTTTAAAATGCACTCCCTACAAAAGCCTGAGGGCTGAATGAGAAGCTACTTCTCCAAAAGCCCGTGTCCCTCAACAAACAAGCTCGTCCCCTGTGGCAAGGCACGCCCTCTGGTTTTACTGCTTATGCAGAGCTGTTGCTGAATTGACAGATGGTGCCGCTGTGAAAATACAGCCACGTGGGAGAGAAATAAATCAATAAGAAAGAAGACTGAAACACTCGCTCCAGATTCTTTTTTATTCTTGTGAATGCGAATCAGAATTTTCTAATAAAAATCAAGTTAAAAAAATTTATGGCAGGTGTGCTACATATTGAGCAACGGTTTCAGGAAAATATCAGAACTGGCTGTGGCTAAAATGAAAAACATTTTACAGGCTGTTTGTAAAAGCTGATCACCCCCGAGCCTGGCCAACACAGTGAAACCCTGTCTCTACCAAAACAAACAAACAAACAAACAAACAAAAATTAGCCAGGCGTGGTGGTGCGCAGCCTGTGATCCCAGCTACTCAGAAGGCTGAGGCAGGAGAATCACTTCAACCTGGGAGGTGAGCTTGAAGTGAGCCGAGATGGCACCACTGCACTCCAGCCTGCTGGGTGACAAAGTGAGACTCCGTTTCCAAAAAAAAGCTGGTCACCTCGATCTTTATCGCAATGAAGAAAAGACAAGACATTTTTAACAGCCTTCATCCCCCTAATTAGCTTATTTTTTTTTATTATGCAGTTAATTTGAAAGCTTTATTTAAACAAATTGAGTGGATCAGTGTGGAAAGGTAAGTCAATACACAGCAGATTAAAGATAACAAAAAGAAACAAGTGACCTATATTTTCAGAACATTTCCAGAATGATCGTTTGTTTTGTTTGATCAGTGCTAGAGAAAGAAGTGGCTGGAAGTTGGCAAAAGAACAAGCGGGAAACTGTAAAACTGCCTGTCTGAAATCTGGGTTTTTTTGTGGTTATTTGGGCCAGGCCGACTTCTGGTTGCCAGCACTTCTCACATCAAGCACCCGGTCCACCACAAATATGCACATCTCGTCACATGCCAGTGACATCACATGCCCTCCAGTGGGTAAGCTTTCTTCACTTTGTCTAAATCTTTTAGAATCACAGCAACCAATTGACTGGATGTGACAGTTTCTATAATTTTTCATCAAGTGACTGAAAAAAAAACCCTGACGTTTGAAAAGAGCCACTTTTAAAAAGTTGTAAACAAGCGTGAAGAGGCTTTCCTGGGTCATTAGCTGATTTTTATTTTGCAAAATGCATTCCCTGGAGACTTTCTAAGAAACTACTGTGCTTAATACCAAACTCATAAAAAGCTAGAAATTAGCTTTGTTTAAAAATGGCCATTTTTCAATCGTCTAAAGCCAGGATTGCTGTAATTTATGAAAATATCTGTATAAAGTATTTAAGATATTATGGAATAATACATGAAAATAATATATAGTTATAGATATACTAAGCTCAACAGTACCAACAGGCTAGCTCCAAATTTCCCCCAAAATCTAAAGTTTTCCCTTTTTCGTACAGGAAGTTGGAAAAGAAACTAAAAATAGAGCTTTATTTTACTGAGAGGCAACCAAGATTTTACTTACTATTTTTTTCTTACTTCTGGAATATTCCATTTAATATTGGCAAAATGCATATTTCATAACAAAAGGAGAAACAAAAGAAAATTATCATGAAAACAATGCCTACGTGAAGTTAAAATGCTCCCTTCTAAAACACTTTGTACCTGTCTATTCCCTCTCATAATGCAAGCTTTATTTCAGGAAAACCACACTCAGCTCCATCTCGCTGTGCCTAGGAGGGCTGGGTTGTCAATGTCAGGGAGGAGAAGAAAACCCAAGACAGGTTGAGCTGAGGTCAGGTACTTGGAGATGCCAAAGCCTGGTACAAAGTAGAAAAGCAGATTTAAGGATGGCCTGAGGTCAGAAAATGAGTCAAGAGCCAGATACACCAAGTTCAAACCAGGACAAGCCAAAAACCAGAGCCTTTGTGACAAATCTAAGAACAAATGAGACAGGGATATATGAATAGGCAAGTTAAACGAGACTAAGAAGCACATCAAATGGGTGTAGCTAAATCCACACAGACACTTTGTTCAGTGGCAGGACCTCTTCCTCCACCCGCAGGCTTTCAGCAGTCTTAAAGGAGCAGTATTCTGAAAATATTATGGAAGGGACCAAAACAACTAATATAAGATGAAGACTTGGTTGTGCAAAAATGCACCACCAATCCCCAAAAGGAAGGTCTACAAGGAGCACACAAGGTAAAGATTGCCATTGCTATTGTTAGAACAATAAATTATATGTGACTATTATTTAGCACCCTTGAACACACAAAATAAGACTGATGTAACATTTAGCCCATAATGTATTCATTCAAAATATTTATTGAGTACTTACAGCCAGGCGCTGTGCTGAAAGCTGGGGATAAAAAGTTAAACAAAATGTAGACTGTGCTCTCAAGAAATTCACAGAGCAAGAGGAAAGAAGCGATTTCAATATAGTGTAATAAGTACATTGCAAGGGGGAAATCATGGGGTGTTAAGATAGAAGGACGATGAAAGTTTCCAAAGGAGAGGAAATCTAAGCTGAGAACTGAAGGAGTGACGCAGAGGCGGCGGGAGAACTTCTCTCCTTTATGTTTAATTACTGTCCAGAGCCATGGAGAATTTAGAGACAACACAAAAAAGACAATTAAATGAATGAAGGCCTCAAAAATATGACCATCTGCAGGGAGTGAAAGCAGTAGCATGGTCTGATCTTGAGTACTGTTAAAAGTAGAATTTTCAAAATGTTAAACAACACGTATACAGAAGAGCATATGTCAAGGTTATTTTTAGCTCGTTAATGAGGGAACAAACAGAATGTCAAAATGATTCAAAGGCAGATACAAGAAACGAATGTACATATTTTCTATCAAAGAGAAGAAAGCTAGAATAAAATTATTAAATACTAAAACTCATCAGTGTTCTACAGAGCAATAAACTATCATCTTTAGGGTTTTTTTCTCTAGTGAACAGAAATAATTGGCATTATTATTAGACAAAAATAATTTTTATTATATCAATTTATTACATATTAACATCTAACTTTTGTTGTAAAAATGCCTGGGCCCTATTCATTAGCTAATAGGAAGTTAAATCAAATTGTATTTGCCAAGAGAGTCAAGTGATCCTTACACAGGCTTGTTAGTGAACCCCTAGCCTAACAATAAAAGTCACACCACCATCTTTTTGGCTACCTTCTATGCATTGGATCATTTTGTTTAGTAATCTCCAAAAATGTTTAGCCTCTGAAACGTACTTAGTATGAAGACATCCCACAAGGAGAGTTGTGACCTTCCTCAGTCTCCACAAACAAATAGACTAAACGTTACAGGAAAATAGATTTCTTCTATCTGATTCTAAGGTGTAAGGATGATAAGAACCACCCACATTCTGGCTGGGCGCGGTGGCTCACGCCTGTTATCCCAGCACTTTGGGAGGCCGAGGCGGGTGGATCACCTGAGGTCAGGAGTTCGAGACCAGCCTGGCCAACATGGTGAAACCCCGTCTACTAAAAATGCAAAAAATTAGCTGGGCATGGTGCTGGGTGCCTGTAATCCCAGCTACTCGGGGGCTGATGCAGGAGAATCGCTTGAACCCGGGAGGCAGAGGTTGCAGCGAGCTGAGATTGCACCACTGCACTCCAGCCAGGGTGACAAGAGCGAAACTCCATCTCAAAAAAAAAAAAAAGGAAAGAAAGAAAGGAACACCCACATTCCAAGCAGTGTTATTACACTGTTTTTCTCATTTAATCATCTCACCAATCCCATGCAGTAGGTGTGACCACATTTAATTTGTATACTTGAGGAAACAAAGGGTCACAGAAATTAAATAACTTGCCCAAATATAAATTTAAAAAGTTATTTGAAAGGGCAGGTTGGCAGTATCAATCCGAATTTAAAACATGCATATCCTCTGACCCAATTCATTCTTTAGAATCTATCCTAAAGAAAGGTTTACTACTGGGTACAGTGGCTCACGCCTGTGGTCCCTGGGAGGCTGAGGCCAAAGGATTGCTTGAGCCCAGAAGTTCAAGGCTGCAGTGAGCTAGGGTGGCGCCACTGTACTCCAGCCTCGGCAAGAAAGCAAAACCCTGTATTAGCAAAGGAATAGGAAAGAAGGAAGGAAGAAAGGGTGACAAATCTGAGTCATCATAAGAGGATATGGTTAAATAAATTAGAATATATCCACATTATGGGATATTAAGCCATATTAAAAATGAGTTAGATAAATCCATACTTACCTCCAAGATATACTGTTCAGCAAAAGAAGCAACTTTCATGATAATATGTACATGTAAACAAAAATATGCTCTAAAAGCTGGAAAGGATGTAGCTCAACTGTTAACAGTGGTTACCTCAGGAAAGGGGGGGAGGCGTGGGGGAAGCAGGGGAAGGTAAGGGTGGGAGGAGGAGAGGTTTGTATTTCACCCTATAGTCGTATATTTCTAGAACCATTTATGATGGCAATGTATTACTGACATAATTGTTTAAATAATGAATGATATGAGTTGCGGAAGGATAACTTGCTGGAGATTACCCAAGCGGTAAAAGCAATTTACATTGGGATTCAAACTCAGGTCTGACTAATTTTTTTTTTTTTTTTCCCTGAGACGGAGTCTTGCTGTCACCCAGGCTGGAGTGCAGAGGCATGATCTCGGCTCACTGCAGTCTCCACCTCCCAGGTTCAAGCAATTCTCCTGCCTCAGCCTCTCGAGTAGCTGGGATTACAGGCGACTGCCACCACACCTGGCTAATTTTTGTATTTTTAGTAGAGATGGGGTTTCACCATGTTGGCCAGGCTGGTCTCAAACTCCTGACCTCGTGATCCACCCACCTCGGCCTCCCAAAGTGCTGGGATTACAGGCATGAGCCACCATGCCTGCCCAGGTCTGACTAATTTTTAAAACGGTAGCCTTTGCAAATTATCATTCACCTCACTAATCATCCAGAACTGCATTTGCTACAGGAATGTTCTTGAGGATGTGTTTGCCACATCTGTCAGGAAGAAAATTTCTTTAGAGTTAAGGGTTGGGGACCTGCTTTGTTTCTCCTAAGACACTGGTATGGTTTGTTTGTTTTTTCCTCCAGGACAATGAGAATTCCATACCAAAATATACCTGCTTTTCATCTTGATCACCAAGAAACTCACAGTCAAATCTACCACCTATCTCTTATAATCTGGTTTCACGGTAGGTCCTCAGTCTGAGGAAAAAACTAGAAGTGAGTGAAAGTAAAGTCCAAGTCCACGTCAAAATATGACTGCCGAGTCAGGCTCAGCCTATTAGACCATATCTCCTCAATCCTCTCGGAAAACGTCAGGAGCCATACTAACAGCAAATTCTCAAGCTTGAGTATGCTTAAGAAACACCTGAGATTAATCATTGAAAATACAGATTCCCGGTCAGACACAGTGGCTCACGCCTGTAATCCCAGAACTCTGGGAGGCTGAGGCGGGTGGATCATGAGGTCAAGAGATCGAGATCATCCTGGCAATATGGTGAAACCCCATCTCTACTAAAAATACAAAAATTAGCCATTCATGGTGGTGTGCACCTGTAGTCCCAGCTACTTGGGGAGGCTGAGGCAGGAGAATCACTTGAACTTAGGAGATGGAGGTTGCAGTGAGCCAAGATCATACCACTGCACTCCAGTCTGGTGACAGAGTGAGACTCTGTCTTAAAAAAAAAAAAAATACAGACTCTCAAGATGTACCCCCACTAAAACACTTGGACATGAATGTTCCTAATAGACAAAACAATGGAAAAACCCTAAATGTCCATCAAGAGATGAACAGACAAACTATGATACAGTCGTAGAGTGGAATACTACAAAACACAGCAACAATAATATGGAAAAAACTACTGATACACACCCAGCAACACAGATGAGTCTCACAAACATTGTGCCTCCCCATGATGGCTTTCCTACAGTGACAACTCTTATCTGGATGGGTAGGATCCTGTACGTGCCTGGCTCCCCATCCACCAGTGCTGACTTAGTTCCTGCTGCTGCTGAATGTCCAAACTGCCAGCCACAATGTGACCCTACCCTTTGAAGAGACCAATCACTGTATAGCAGGTTGACTACATTAGACCCCTTCTATCCTGGGAAAGACAGAAATTCATCTTGCCTCGGTGACACAAATTCCAGACATGGATTTTTCTTTCCAGTCCTCTATGGCTTAGGGAAGCACTACTATTCTGAAATGAAATCTCTCATGACAAAGTAGAACCAAAGGTCCTACCTTACAGCAAAGAAGCTGTAGCGATGGTACATCACCTGAGATCCACTTACCAAAGGGGCTGCAGCAATGGTACATGACCTGAGACCCACTGGTCTCTCACAAACCACATCTCCTAGAAGCCACCGGCCTGATAAAGCAATAGAATGGCCTCTTAAAGATATGGCCATTTAAGAGGCTGTTTAATGGCCTCTGAAAGCAATGGATGCTTTCTTCAAGCTGGGGCACCAGCTTGAAGATGGCACCTTGCAAGGGTGGGACATCATCCTCCATGATGTGCTACATATCCTAAATCAACAAGCATTCTACGTTCCTGTGGTCTTGGTAGGTAGAATGCATGGTTCTAGGAACCAAGGGGCAAAAATAGGAGTGGCCCCACTTACCATCACCCCCAATCACCCACTTGAGGAATTTGTGCTTCCTACCCTACAAATTTAAGCATTGTGAATCTTGAAGTACCTATACCAGTGGTGGTAACACTTCTGCCTGGGGACACATTCAGAATTTCACTGAACTTTAAGCCATGGCTGCTGCCTGGTCACTTTAGAGTCCTCGTGCTAAGAGACCAGCAGACAAGGAAAGGAGTCATCATATTAGCAGGGGAATTTGCCTCTGAGCATCAGTAGAAAGTAGGTAGGTAGGTAGGTCTGCTGCTACATACATATGCCATATGTTTGGCACTCAGGTAATCCACCGGAACAGCTCTTGGCATACCCATGCCATGTTTTAAATGTAAATGGACACGCAGAGAAGACACGGCCTGAGATAAGCAAGGTAACCAGAGGCTTACACATTTCAGGGGTGAGCATGAGAATTACTTAACTGGGCAAGCCTCACAGAATGGCAGGAATGTTACTCGAGGCAAAGAGAAATCTAGAATGAGTAGCAGAGGAGGGGAAGGAGGAGTATCAGCCACAGCCTTGAGGTCAACTATAGCAGCAGGTACTCTAGTACATCCTACTAACACTTCCCTTGTAAGTTCTTCAGGGAACCGGACCAACCAGAATCCTAGATAAGCTGTTTCCAGATAAGACAAACTTCCTACTGTATAGGAAGTAAATGGAGCCAAGTCACTCAAGGGGTGGACTGTAGTGGACACTGTGGAGCTCACTCAGGTTCCCTCTGCAGGACCATGCATCTATCCTCTAGCTGCTTGAAATATAAGCTGCTAAAGTCTTCCAACTCTGTTCCTTATTGGACATTGCTCTTAACCACAGGAAACTGCCTTGCTCAACATTGCCATCTCTTCTCAGGGCAGCCCATGCCAAGTGTGACTGGCTTATAGCTATTAGTCTTTTAAAAATTGAAAGCGGGCCAGGCGTGGTAGCTCACGCCTGTAATCCCAGCACTTTGGGAGCCAAGGCAGGCAGATCATGAGGTCAGGAAATCGAGACCATCCTGGCTAACAGGGTGAAACCCCATCCCTACTAAAAATACAAAAAAAATTAACCAGACATGGTGGTGAGTGCCTGTAGGCCCAGCTACTCAGGAGGCTGAGGCAGGAAAATGGCATGAACCCGGGAGGCGGAGCTTACAGTGAGCTGAGATCACACCACTGCACTGCAGCCTGGGCAACAGAGTGAGACTCTGTCTAAAAAAAAAAAAACAAAACTGAAAGTTTCTCTTCTTTAAAGAATTAAAAATAAATAAATAAATAAATAAATAAATAAATAAAATTTAAAAAAAGGCCAGGCACAGTGGCTCACACCTATAATCCCAGCACTTTGGGAGGCCAAGGCAGGCAGATCACCTGAGGTCAGGAGTTTGAGACCAGCCTGACCAACATAGTGAAATCCCATCTCTACTAAAAATACAAAAAATTAGCCAGGCGTGGTGGCATGCACCTGTAATCCCAGCTACTCGGGAGGCTGAGGCAAGAGAATTGCTTGAATCCAGGAGGCAGAAGCTGTGGTAAGCCGAGATCGCGCCATTGCCCTGAAGCCTGGGCAACAAGAGCAAAACTCCGTCTGAAAAAAAAAAGAAAAGAAAAAACCCTTCAAGCAGATTTCTGGGTAGACATTCTCAGGGTTTAACAAGGAAGTGGGCTAGTTAGTTGTTAATTAGTTGTGGTAGAGTAGAGTAGGGGATGTGGTTATCTCTGTACCCAAGTTTGACTTGAAAGGCCACATGGGCAGATGTTTCCAACTCTTGAAGATTCCCTCAATCCACCTCTGCAGGTGCACACCCTCCACCCCAGTTCACCAGCCTTGCTGGTTTGGGTCCTCAAAACAAGACGTTCTGCCCTCTCTTCCTTTTCATCTCCTCATACCCAAGTCCTGGCTCTGAGGGATTTTGACCCTGACCTCATTTATTTGATTTTTCTCCTTATCTAAAACTTGGTAACTTGTAAAGTTAGAATCTCTGTTTGCTTGCTCTGTCTTCCAAAGCCTTTCTTCTTAGGGGTTAAACATCAAGTGGCTCCTAAATATACCTGGAGCTTACAGTCCTCCTCCCTCGCTGGAAGAGGGTTTTAGATGACAGTGATAAGGGGGATAGCATAGCTCTCAGCTGTGGCTGGCCTTCTTTTCAAAGCATATGTGTGGTCCAGCTCCCACAGGTGCACGGCCCTGAGTCTCAAAGTTACAGTGCTCATACCCAGTGTCTGATGAGGACAGACAATCTTAGAACTCTCTAAATGCCTTTTGCTTTTCCTGCAAATGACTGTTGAACTCAATCTATTGGCAGAACGTAGGAAACTGAAGAGCCTCAACCTCAGAGAGATAATTATTTAAAAGCTAGAGCTCATTCCATCCTTAGGGTATGATATGAGTCCCTTATCTTTGTAACTTAATTAGCTGAGTATATTTTGAGTATATCAAAATACATTAGAGGCCAGGCGCGGTGGCTCACGCCTGTAATTCCAGCACTTTGGGAGGCTAAGGCAGGTGAATCACTTGAGGTCAGGAGTTTGGAACCAGCCTGGCCAACATGGCAAAACCCCATCTCTACTAAAAATACCAAAATTAGCCAGGCATGGTGGCACATGCCTGTAATCCCAGCTACTTAGGAGGCTGAGGCAGGAGAATTGCTTGAACCCAGGAGGTAAAGGTTGCAGTGAGACAAGATCATGCCATTGCACTCTAGCCTGGGCGACAGAGCGAGACTCCATCTCAAAAGCAAAAACAAACAAAAAGAAAACAAAATACACTAGAGATCTGAAGACAATGAGGTTGCAATTAGGTATGCCAGGGGGCGCTATGTCTCAAAGTTTACGTTTTACTCTTACTTCTGGCTTGGGACAAAATTTTGAATGAATTTTTTTTAGCATAAAATCGTGTCTTTTAAGGGTTTTACATTTTTGTTGCACTCTTCCCATTTTTTTCTTCATCTTCTGTTCATCATTGGCCCATCTTTTCCCACTCCTTTTCACTCTACACTACTTCTCTCTTTTTTTAATGTTTCTCTTCCTCTTTCTTTAGTAGTTTCTCTCCTCATTTAACCTTTCCCTAAATCCAGGATGAAACTTTTCCTTTTTGAAATGACGTATATGCTAATTACTCTAAGGTAGGATATACCCAAGGTATCAAGAGAGCACATGTGCTGAAAATGATATCCATCAACATGCACAGAGACCACATTTTCTGAGCCAAAATTGGCATATGTGTTCCAATAAGTATGAGGCTGTTTTGGGGAGCAGCAGAATAAAATTTTTAAATTGAGACTTAATACAATAAAATTCAGTTCTCATAGTCTCGGTACCTGTATCATATGAAGAAGATCTCAAATGCAGCAGCTCGTGCACTTAAGAGACTCCTGACATGGGTGTCCTTCCTCTAGCCCGAAAATGCATGTTTCTTACAAAGCCCTTCTTGAATATATTTACCTTGGCAAGAAGGGACCTCTCTTGGTTTCCTTACTGGTTCATTGGCATAAATTGGTTTACAGTGCTCGAGGCTGAAGCAGAGAATTGCTTGAACCCAGGAGGCAGAGGTTGCAGTGAGCTGAGATTGGGCCACTGCACTCCAGCCTGGGTGACAGAGCAAGACTCTGTCTAAAAAAAAAAAAAAAAAAAAAAAAAAAAAAAAAAAAAAAAAAAGGGTAATAGGAAGAAGAAAATAGAAAAGGAGAAAAACAAGATGGATGGAGAGGTAGAGGCATGATGCCACCTTCTAATAAGCCTCTGCTAAACTATTTAAAATAATGCTATGGATTCTACTCCTTAGGTATTTACCCCAGAGAAATGAAAACCTCACACTAAAATATTTGTATAGTTACGTCCATAGGAACTTCATATATAAAATTTAAAAACTGCAAACTGACCAAATGTCCATTAAAAGGAAAATGAACAAATTATGATACATCCATGCCATGGAATGCTGGCCAGAAATACTACCGATATAACCATGAACATGAATGAATCTCACAGACATCATGCTGAGCAAAGAAAACAGACCCCAAAGAGTACATACTCTCTGTTTCTGATTATGCAAAGTTCTAGAACAGATGAAAGTAATTTGTAGTGGAAAACAATCAGAGAACAGTAATTGTCTGGAGTAGGTGGAGAATGGTGATCTTGATAGGGATTAACTGGGAAGAGGCATGAGGAGAACTTTCTGGTGTGATGATAGTGTCCTGTATCTTGATATGGGTTTGGATTATACACATGAATACATTTGTCAAAACTCATGGGAAAATACACTTAAGATCTGTGTATTTCATTGTGTATAAATTTTATCTCAAGAGAAAAAAAAACCCACCAAAAAAACTAAACTCTAGTTAATGGTATGCGTGTTCAAGTGTTTAGAGCTGAAGCTACTTGCTTTGAAATGCATCCAAAAAATAAGATGGATTGATAGATGGAGAGATAGAAGATATGGGATAAATTAGGTACTTATATTAAAATGTTAGTTTTATAGTCTAAGTGGTGGGTATATGGGCATTCATTATAAAATTCTGTCCACTTTTCTGTACGTTTGAAATATTTTATTTTAAAATGTTAAGAAAAAACTTAATAGGACATAGTACATGATATGGTTTGGATCTGGGTCCCCACCCAAATCTCATGTCGAATTGTAATCCCCAATGTTGAAGGTGCGGCCTGGTGGGAGGTGATTGAGTCATGGGGGCAGTTTCTCATGAATGGCTTAGCACCATTCCCCTAGTGCTGTTCTTGTGATAAAGTTCTCACGAGATCTGGTTGTTTAAAAGTATGTAGCACCTCCCCCTTTTCTCTCTCTCCCTTTTTTTTTTTTTTTTTTTTTTGAGACAGAGTCTCACTCTGTTGCCCAGGCTGGAGTGCAGTGGCGCAATCTTGGCTCACTGCAGCCTCTGCCTCCTGGGTTCAAGCAATTCTTGTGCCTCAGCCTCCCAAGTAGCTGGGACTACAGGTATGCACTGCCACGCCTGGCTGATTAATTTTTGTATTTTTAGTAGAGATGGGGTTTCACCATGTTGGCCAGGCTGGTCTCAAACTCCTGACTTCAAATGATCTGCCTGCCTCGGCCTCCCAAAGTGCTGGGATTACAGGCATGAGCCACCATGCCTAGCCCCCCTTTTCTCTCTTGCTCCTGCATCTGCCATGTAAGATGTGCCTGCTTCCCCTTCACCCTCTGCCGTGACTGTAAGTTTCTTGAGGCCTCCCCAGAAGCCACTATGCTTCCTGTACAGTCTGCAGAACCATGAGCCAATGAGACCTCTTTTCTTTAGAAATTACCCAGTCTCAGGTATTTCTTTATAGCAATGTAAGAACTGACTAATATAGTACATAAGAAGGAAAAAAGCTTAAAATGTCATGCATGAGGATTTTTAACTGGAATCGTCCCTTACCATAGGTGTGGAGAGAGATAATGAGGATAAGGAAAGGTGGGATATCAGAATATCAGACACTTCCATCTCACCATTTTATTTCAGGCTGCTCTGTTTGTCTTTTTTTTTTTTTTTTTTTTTTTTTTGAGACGGAGTCTTGCTCTGTCGCCCAGGCTGGAGTGCAGTGGCCGGATCTCAGCTCACTGCAAGCTCCGCCTCCCGGGTTTACGCCATTCTCCTGCCTCAGGCTCCCAAGTAGCTGGGACTATAGGCGCCCGCCACCTCTCCCGACTAGTTTTTTGTATTTTTTAGTAGAGACGGGGTTTCACCGTGTTAGCCAGGATGGTCTCGATCTCCTGACCTCGTGATCCACCCGTCTCGGCCTCCCAAAGTGCAGGTATTACGGGCTTGAGCCACCGCGCCCGGCCTGTTTGTCTTTTACAAATACACAAACAGTTGGTATTTCCAGAGGAAGCTCTAGAACTATCACATCAAGCCTCCTAAGCTCCTCCTCCAGTCTTTTTTGCATACCTTCCTACCTGCCTTTTCTGCCTTTCTCATATTCTCCGCTACTCACGGGCAAACTGTGATTGGTACAACCTTAATATTTTATCAATTGTCATGACCATGGATGATTCACTTTTCCAAGTGATCTGTTTGCTACGTGAACTTCTGCTCCAGTCAGACACTGAGTTCTAACAGCTAGTGTAGCAAACAGCTCAGCATGTGGATCTGAACCTGAGCTGCTCCTTGTTGAGTTCTGATGGGCAGAATTACCTTGTGGTTTGAGTTCTGGGACGTGGGACTTTCAGTGCGAAAACCAGAATGAGTTAGTCATCCTATCATTGGCAGCTGACAACTCGCATTCATAACAATTCAAGTCTATTTCTAAACTAAGATAGTGAATTAATTCGATGTATTTTACATTTTACTTAGTGTCGTATATAATTTTTTTAATGTGTAAATATCTGATAATGTTTAAATCAAATTCTGTAGATAAAATGCCCTGAAACACAAAGTGTCTTACCAAAAATTGGCTGAAAACCCACATATTATTTATGATATAGTTCATGAGAACTAACAAGTGTAAATAAAGCACAAGAGTGTGGTCTGGCCTCAGGCGTGTGGTGTTCATTCGCAGGCGGCCCCAGGCCCCACGTGGGATGCCTCAGGCTATGAGCCCAGACTCTACGCTTGGGCTGTTACTGTCCTGCACAGCTCTGCTAAAAAAGAAAATATACCTTTCCTTTGATTGGTATTTTTCTTTTTCATTATAAATTAAGGCAGCAGTACTGATTTCTAGGAATCAAATGTAAAAAGCATTCTCTTCTCTTTAAAATCAAACTCATATAGCTAGTTATGTGTATTGTAAATATTCAGTAAATAATGACAGGGATGACAGAATTCAATGTAAGTAGATAATAGATCTCTCCATTAAATTCCTCTTTCGCCCAGGCTGGCGTACAGTGGCATGACCTCGGCTCACTGCAACCTCCGTGACCTCACCCCGCCCCACCACCGTTTCCAATGATTCTCCTGCCTCAGCCTCCTGAGTAGCTTGGATTACAGGCACCCACCACCACACCCAGCACATTTTTGTATTTTTAGACAATACTGGGTTTTGCCATGTTGACCAGGCTGATCTCAAACTCCTGACCTCAGGTGATCCACCTGCCTCGGCCTCCCAAAATGCTGGGATTACAGGCATGAGCCACAGCACCTGGCTGAAATGCCTATTTGAAACATACCCTACCTTCTAATGAAAAAGAATTACTAATCCTTACTAATATTAGACACTTTTTCTGTGGATTATGGTAGCAAGTAGTACTCATGTAAAAATACCTGGTCTCCTGGCTTTATTTTTAATTTATTTTTTTCTAACACAGGGCCTCACTCTGTCATCCAGGCTGGAATGTAGTGGTGCAATCACGGCTCACTGCAGCCTTGACCTCCTGAGCTCAAGTGATCCTCCCACCTCAGTCTCCCAGGTAGCTGGGACTATAAGCACACATCAGCACACTCTGTTAATTTTTGTATTTTTTGTAGAGATGAGGTGTCACTGTTTTGCCCAGGCTGGTCTCAAACTTCTGGGCTCAAGCAATCCAACTGCTTTGGCCCCCCAATGTGCTGGAATTACAGGCGTGAGCCACCACACCCGGCCATCTCCTGGCTTTAAATATGTTAAGCGAAATACACACTTTGAAGGAATCTGTAGATGCTCCTGTACTTTCCCCAAGCCTGGATGTCATGGATGGTTTCTTTCCAGTAGAAGACCGATAAAACACTCAGGGGTAAAGGACATAAGGCACCTGAATGCCTGGTGTGCCTAAGACATCCACCTGCCCTGACTCATTTCACATGGAACAGCAGGACCGGAATGTAAATGAGAATCGCATAGTGCCTGGCTTGTAGCTCTCCTGAGGAGCTTCCCACATTTGGTTTCTCATCCGTCACACCCTGAGTGTGTGATGTTCCTTTATACCTCTGAGTTTGTAGGTGCTGCACCTTCTTCCCAGAAACCCTGGCCACCCTTCATCTGGTGTGCAAATCCCTAGTCATCCTAAAGACTTATCTTAAACAACACCTCCTCCGTGAAGCCTCCCTAAAGTGTTTAGCTCGTGCGAGCAGAATGAGGTGCTTTCTCTTCTGCTCCTCCAAGTTTCTTGATCATTCTATTATAGCACATGAATAACACCAAAAGTATCTGTACACATGTCTTTCTCTGCACTAAACTGTAACTTTGTGAATGTGTACATGGTAGACATTATGGTCAGGAAGCTGCAGGAATGAATGATTGTATCTATTTATGTTGGTCCTTTTTCTCCAGTTCCTAATTATATGCCTCAAGAATGTGGGTACAGGTTGTTCTTACTCATTTCCTACACCTTGCTGGTTATAACACATTGTCTTGTACATAGGCAAAAATAAAAACTTGAATGAATGAGATGTCATAGCAATAACCATATCTGCAAAACTGACAAAACCTTATTTCAACCTCTCCTGTGCTATTTTAATCCAGAATCCATAGTATTTTTCACTCAAAAAGGAAAGTACCAAAGTTCCCAAAATAGAAGGAAAGAATAATGAAAATAATAATAAAAGAAATAAAACAAAAAGGAATAAATAACAATCATGAAAGAATTTTCCAGATTTATGTAAGATAAGAGGAGACTAAGATCCAGACCACTGATGGCTTTAAAAGTCACACACTCTGTACTGACATACTAGAGGTGTCCAGATTTTCAGGTCCTCAGGAACAATTTGGACACCCAGGCCTCTGGCCAGATTGAACGTAGGTGGAGCCTCTTTATGTTATCTCTTCTCCACATCCTGGCCTTTTTTTTTTTCCGCCCCCAATCCTCAGATATAGTGCTGAGGGTATAAACTGGCAGCCCAACCCACAAACCTGTTTACTCACACAGTGGTTTTATGTTTTTAAATTAGCTGCCAATATGGAAAGAGTGGGGAAGTTCGCATAAACATTCCCAACTTCAGATTGCCAACTTCCCTTAGAAAATCACATCTGGCAACGTGGTAGAGGCACTTAATGCTCTAACCAACTGATGCATGCTTTCTCAGATATACCTACTGGATTAATTTATGGCAATAAAATTTTTTGTCTTTAAAAAAAAGTAACCATTTGTAATGACACTGAGCCTTGCCCCCAAAGCCATAAGGAGGTCACCAGTGATCTCCTAAGTACCTAATGATCCCCTGTCTTTTCTCAGTTCTCACCTCTGAAAGCTACCAACATTCTATCCTTCTTGAAACCTTCTCCTTCACTGGCTTCCATCAATTTCTATTTTCTGGATGGCCTGCCCCTCTCTGACTACTCCTGTATTTTCTTCCTTTTTTCTTTACCAAATATAGAAATTCCCTAATGTTCAGTCCATCCTCAAACCTCTTTCCCATGGCTATTCTCTTTTCCAGGAAATGTACTCACTACCATGGCTTTAGCCACACAGCCTCTCTGCGGGTAACTTTTCTCTCTTGAGCTCAAAATCCACATTATCAATGAACTCTTACTATTTCTTCCCTGCACCCCATCCTTTACTCGATATTGGCATGTCCAAAAATATTAGGCTGGTGCAAAAGTAATTGCAGTTTTTGCCATTAAAAGTAACTGCCAGGAGAATCACTTGAACTCAGGAAGTGGAGGTTGCAGTAAGCTGAGATTGGGCCATTGCACTCCAGCCTGGGCAACAGGACGAGACTCTGTCTCAAAAAAAAAAAAAACACCTTTGCACCAGCCTAATAAAATATCCAAATCCAAACCCAATGGGGTGAATGTCAGCTGTTTCTGTCTGCCCTGCATTTCTGTTTTCACTGGAGATCTACCAGACTGTCAAAATTTCCTACCTGGCCTAAGTGGAGGGAACACGAACCCCATCTTCCTGTCCGCAGTGATAGGGCCGAGGAGTAAGCACCTGCCCTAAGTGGGATTTGGCATCTGGAGATGAGAGGGAGTCATCTTAGATCATGAACTATGAAGATGCTGCAGCTGTCTTCCTGGCCACATGGAAGCTTCAGAGGGAAGGCACGGCACCCAAAGAGAAGCAAAGCAGAGCCTCTGAGTGCCTAGGACCAGGAGCGTCCAAAGCCAGACGCAAGACCCTGGGTCTCACAATTAGAGCAGTAACCAATTCCATTTGTTCATAAGCTAGTTTGATTCCACTTTGTCAGTCATCAAAAGAGCCCTCTTGGCCAGGCATAGTAGTTCACACTGGTAATCCCAGCATTTTGTGAGGCCGAGGCAGGAGGATCGCTTGAGCCCAGGAGTTCAAGACCAACCTGAGCAACATAGTGAGACCTTGTCTCTACAAAAAATTTAAAAATTATCCAGGTGTAGTGGTACATACAGCTGCTTAGGAAGCTGAGGCAGGAGGATTGCTTGAGCCCAGGAGGTCGAAGCTACAGTGAGCTATGATTGTGCCACTGCACTCCAGCCTGGGCAACAGAGCAGGGTTCTGTCTCAAAACTTACAAACAAACAAACAAACAAACAAACAAAAGAACCTTCTTTTATTACCCCATTCTCCCAGTGGATTAGTCCATTTTCATGCTACTGATAAAGACATACCCAAAACTGGGAAGAAAAAGAGGTTTAATTGGATTTACAGTTCCACATGACTTGGGAGGCCTCAGAATCATGGCGGCAGGCGAAAGGCACTTCTTACAGGGCAGCAGCAAGAGAAAATGAGGAAGAACCAAAAGCAGAAACCCCTGATAAACCCATCAAATCTCATGAGATTTATTCACTATCATGAGGATAGCATGGGAAATATGACCGGCCCCCATGATTCACTTACCTCCCCCTGGGTCCCTCCCACAACACATGGGAATTCTGGGAGATACAATTCAAGTGGAGATTTGGGTGGGAACACAGCCAAACCATATCACCTAGTTAGCAGGTCATAAAAATTGAAGACATCTTTAACTCTCTCCTCTCCTTTCCTCCAATATTCAATTTGCAACCAAGTCTTCAAATTCCATTTCTATAATCATTGCCACAATCCTACTCTCTTCTCAACCTTATTGCTACTATCCAAGCTAACAGCCTCATATACCTTTCTAAAGACTTTTGCAGTAGTCTACTAACTGGTCTCCCACCTCCAGACTCTACCCACCCTTGAGACCACTGTTAGATCCATTTTCCTAAATCGTAAGTCTAGCTACCTAGTCCCCCTTTTAAAAAGTTTCCATGGGTATCCATTGCATCCAAAATAAGAAAAGATGTCTGTCCTCATATGCTGGGGCTGCCATAACAAAGTACACAGACTGGGTGACTTAAAAACAACAGAAATGGATTTTCTCACATTTCTGGAGGCTGAGACCAAGGGGTCTGCCGGGTTGGTTTCTTCTGTGGCCTCCATCCTTGACTTGCAGATGGCTGTCTTCTCCCTGTGTGTTTTCCTGGCCTTCCCTCTGTATCTGTCTGGGTCCCAATTTCCTCTTCTTAGAAAGATACCAGTCACATGGAATTATAGCCTACCCCCAATGACCTCATTTTAACTTAATTACCTCCTTAAAGACCCCATCTCCCAATGCAGCCTCATTCTGAAGAATTGGGAGCTACAACTTTAGCACATGAATTTGGTGGGGCAATGGTGGAGAGACACAATTCAGCCCATAACAATTCCTCATTCAGATTTCTTTGTTTCTTTTTTTTTTGAGATGAAGTCTCACTCTGTTGCTCAGGCTGGATGGCAGTGGCGTGATCTCGGCTCACTGCAACCTCCACCTCCTGGGTTCAAGTAATTCTCCCACCCCAGCCTCCCGAGTAGCTGGGATTACAGGCACCTGCCATCATGCCTGGATAATATTTGTATTTTTTTTTTTTTTTTTTTTTTTTTTTTTTTGAGACGGAGTCTCGCTCTGCCGCCCAGGCTGGAGTGCAGTGGCCGGATCTCAGCTCACTGCAAGCTCCGCCTCCCGGGTTCACGCCCTGCCTCAGAGTAGCTGGGACTACAGGCGCCCGCCACCGCGCCCGGCTAGTTTTTTTTTTGTATTTTTTTAGAGAGACGGGGTTTCACCGTGTTAGCCAGGATGGTCTCGATCTCCTGACCTCGTGATCCGCCCGTCTCGGCCTCCCAAAGTGCTGGGATTACAGGCTTGAGCCACCACGCCCGGCCCAATATTTGTATTTTTAATAGAGAACTGGGTTTTACCATGTTGGCCAGGCTGGTCCTGAACTCCTGACCTCAAGTGATCTACCCGCCTTGGCCTCCCAAAGTGCTGGGATTACAGGCACGAGCCACCATGCCTAGCCTTCTCAGATTTTTTTTTTCTTTTCTTTTTGTGAGATGGAGTCTCGTCCTGTCGCCCAGGCTGGAGTGCAATGGCACGATCTCGGCTCACTGCAACCTCCACCTCCCAGGTTCAAACGATTCTTCTGCCTCAGCCTCCCAAGTAGCTGGGATTACAGATGCCCACCACTATGCCCAGCTAATTTTTGTATTTTTAGTAGAAATGGGGTTTCACCATGTTAGCCAAGCTGGTTTCGAACTCCTAACCTCGCGATCTGCCCACCTTGGCCTCCCAAAGTGTTGGGATTATAGGCTTGAGTCACTGCAGCCAGCCTCAGATTTCTTCATATGCCTCCAAATGAACATTTTCAACCCTACCAAATTTATCTGCTTGGAGTATGCATTCTCTTCCTATCTCCATCTCATATCTCTGTTCATCAGAACCCTTCCCATCCTTCAAAGTCCTTCACAAATGCCCTGTCCTCTAAGCTGTCCTACTTTCTGGATGGGACTTTCTCTTCCATTCCTTTTGAGCAGGACATCCTGCATCCTCACATTCCTTTGCCTTCCCCTGCCTTGGGAGTAAGACTTCTCTCCACTTTAGGTCTGGTGGAGCTTCCAGGTAGAGAACCCCTGGCCACAAGTGTGAACAAGCTCAGCCAATCATAGCCGATCTTCTGGGGATTTGCACACACCAGACAGAAGGTGGTTGGAACTGAGTCATTTGATGGTGGCACCCTTGACGGCTCTTGCGTTCTTCTTGCTACAATCCTCAGTGCTGCCTGGCTTCTGTCATTCTCAAAGCATCTGTTAAGCTCTTTTTTCTACTCAGTGAGTTACCCAGAAGGCTTTCAATAAACCCATTATTTTTTCTGACTTGAGTTAACCAGTATTCATTTCTTTCATGTGCAATCAAAGAACCCTATTAATATACTTTGAAGCCCCAGAGTACAATGTTTTTTCATCTCATAACACACCCTATTTCTGCCTTGTACGGAATAGCTTCCATGATTTCCCCCACGTTACTTCTTTCCCCCTTGCTTTTTTCTACATTCAAGCAGCTGGTCCACTTTGTGTTCATTGCCTTAGGAGGATGTAAGACAGTAGAAAAGAGAGAAGAAGTTTCCTAGAAACAGAAATACCCTACAGCACAGACAACAGATTTGGAAGCAAACATTATTTGTAATAGTAAGATTCTAGATCTCACCTGCCCAATCTTCCCGGACCAGAGGATTCTCAGAGTTAGAAGCAAGAAGGAAAGACGGAAGGAGACTCAGAGAGCTAAAATGCTCACTGGTCCTGGGAGAAGCAGCATTTTCTCCTGTGCCCCTGGGAGAACCTTAGGGAGGTAGCAAGACTCCATAAGGAAATGGATGAGTGCTGTGTTTATGCATGCTGCAAAGAGGCGCACGGGTTCCGTGCAACCCAGAAAGGCCTAGAAGTAGCAGAGAGAATCAAAAGGTAGGTCCTGAAGGGACCTTGCAGAGGGAATGAGTGTGTCCCCATGACTGCCTGCACGAACACATAATACACAACCACAGGGGCAGCGATGTCTCAGCAGATCGTGCTGACAGATGACATTGAGGACCAAAAAGCACCCCCTCCTGATGGCTTCAGATTATGTAAGCCCCTAGAATTAGTCATGACCCAAAAAATGGTGAGGACCCCAACTGAGCTTATTCCAACCTGGTAAAAAGTAGGGCTCAAAACAGATATTAAGTTGTTAAATAAATAGAGAGAGAAATTGTTCTTTGTTACCTGGGTTGAATACTAAGATTTTTTTCCCCCCAACATATTTATTTATATACCAGTCTTGCCCTTCCTGTTAGATGACAACACAGCAAGGACTGTCGCTCTCTTGTCTTTGTATCCCCTACAACTGCTGTCACAGGAACTTATGCAAAGTATACATTCAATGACTATGTCTTTAAGTTGAATTGAATTGAATCAAGTAACGACTCAAACTTGAAGTTTACAACAGGGTTAGATTACCAATATCGATGGGATGTTTATTCTTGGTTTATGGGAAGTGTGCTGGATATTTTGCATATTTTTATGAGAGTGAGAGTTGTATCCATGATCTGGAAACATCAATGGAATCTGCTTCTCCAGCATAACGGGGCTTGTTTGGCCCTAGTGGTTAGAAGGGATTGGCGATGTCTCCCATTCATGGTCGGAGGGTGCTTACACATTGGCAAAACAGAACCACAGAATTTGAGAACTGGGCAGGATATTAGCCATCATGTAGCCAACAACTTCACTTATTAGTGGGGAAAAAACTGAAGCCCAGAGGTATGACAGTTTACCCAAAGTAACAGAATCAGTGAGAGAGGTGAGGCAAGTATTCTCCTCAATCTCCATTTTCCCCATCTGGCTGAGAGTCCATGTCCTGCCCTTCACCCAGTCTCTTGCAGACCCTCAACTCATTCTTGCTTCATTGTTTTCATTGTCCATCCTCCCCAGCCACCTGGCAACACCTCAACTCAGATCAAACCAAGGTCTCTGATCTTTTTGTACACCCGGGCTGCTGGGCTCTGCTTGAGAATATCAGACAACCTCACAGATTGGTTCCACTAGAAATCCATGACTACCAGACTTGACTGGGCCCTCCATGCTGCCAGCAATCTATATCAATCTTTCTCTGTCCGCGCTCTCCGAGTTTCCATTCTAGTTATTTCACAAATTTGTCTACTCTCCTCAAACTTCCGGTCCCACTCCATCGCCCCTTTTCACTCAATCCTACTAAGATGAAGTCCTCTGAAGGGAAAACACTCAGATCCCCACCACCAAGCCTACATGTATATCTGCATCCACACTCACAAGGAGCACGCTTCGCCTCGCAGTCTGAGTGAGGCCTTCACTCGCGCTCTGAATTCCGTCCCCGCCCAAAACCCCTTGCCTTGCATTGCCCCTCTCTCTGCTCCATCTTTTGCCTCTGAAGCACTTGCTTATCTGCAGACGTGAGTCGATGCACACAGATGGTTCCTATTTTAAAAATCAAACACACTTCCGCAGCCCTGTGTTCCCCGCTGTTCTCTTCCCACAGCCGCCTCACTTCTCCCCTCCTGAGTTATCCACTCTCGTCATCTCCATTTCCCACCACAGTCTGGCGGGTGCTTCTGGTCAGCTAGAGTTGCTCTCACCTGGGACCTCACTGTTGTCTATGGTGAGCGTGTCGGTCCTCACCTTGCTGACAGCATTTGACCCTGTTCAGTGGTCCTCTTCTTATTCTATTTATTTATTTATTTATTTAGAGGCAGAGTCTCGCTCTGTTGCCCAGGCTGGAGTACAGTGGCATGAACACAGCTCATTGCAGCCTCTATCTCTTGGGCTCAAACAATCCTCCCACCTCAGCCTCCCAAGGAGCTGGGAGCAGTCATCCTCTTCTTGAAAACATTCTCTTATTGATTTCTGTGATTCCACATTCCTCTGATTTTCTCAAACTTCTCCAGCCACATTGTCAGCCTCTTTTTCAAGCTAATTTTCTAATATCCATTCCTTAAAGGTGTCCCTTGGTGTTGGTATCTTCTCTGATCACCCCCAATACTGTCCCTAGGCAATTTCGTCCACTTCTTGGCTTCAATTACATTCATATTGAGGTCTCCCAAATCCATACCTGCCAGTCCTGGCCTGGGTCCTGAGTTCTACATCTGTAAGTCTACTGGACATCTTCACGTGGCATCCCCAATTCAACAATGCCTAAAACTAGACTCCTTATCTCCATGTCCCCCTACCAAAAAAAAAAAAAAAAAAAAAAAAAAAAACACCAAAATCCTCCTCTTTTTCCTCCCAGTCAAAGGCAACATCACCCACCCAGTCATCCTCCTGAACACCTTCTACCCTCATGGCTCCCAAATGGAGTCAATCACTGGACGCTCTCAAGTCAACTCTAGATCTTCCTCAAATCAGCCTACCCCAGAGAGAAAACTGTAGGGAAATGGTTAAACTTGCAGTTAGACAACAGGGCTTCAAATCTGACCAGATCTGACCAGACACAGTGGCTCACGCCTATAACCTCAATACTTTGGGAGGCCAAGGTGGGAGGACTGCTTGAGCTCAGAAGGTCAAGACCAGCCCGGGCAACATAGCGAGACCTAAATTAGCTTGGCATGGTGGCACGTACCTGTAGTCCCAGCTACTCAAGAGGCTGAGGTAGGAGGATCATTTGAGCCCAGGAGGTTGAGGCTGCAGTGAGCCATGTTCGTGCCACTGCACTCCAGCTTGGGCAACAGAGTGAGACCCTGCTCAAAAACAGACAAACAAACAAATCCCAGATCTACTTACTTGGCAATGCAAGCAACTTAGCCTCTCTTTTTTTCTCCATTTGTAAGATGCACATGGTGATAACAGAGCCTTCCTCGTGTGGATGCTATGAGGACTTACTGAGCTTGTGCATAGAAAGTACTTAGAAGAAAGCCAGGCACAGTGGCTCCTGCCTGTAATCCCAGCACTTTGGGAGGTCAAGGCGGGTGGATCACCTGAGGTCAGGAGTTCAAGACCAGCCTGGCTAACATGGTGAAACCCTGTCTCTACTAAAAACACAAAAATCAGCCAGGCATGGTGGCGGGCACCTGTAATCCCAGCTACTCGGGAAGTTGAGACAGAAGAATCACTTGAACCCAGGAGAAGGAGGTTGCAGTGAGCTGAGATCGTGCATTGCACTCCAGCCTGGGCAATAAGAGCAAAACTCAGTCCAAAAAAAAAAAAGAGAAAGAAAAAAGAAAGAAAGCACTTAGAAGAGTACTTGGCACATCGTCGGTGTTACCTCTCCTTATAGTCCTCACTGCCACCCACTAGTAGCAGCCACGCCCTCGTCTGTTTCCCGGCTGGCCAATGCAGTCTGCTGAGGGGCTTTCTGTCTATGACTCTGCTCCACTTCCAATCTGGCCTTCACACTACCCTCAAAAGGATTTTATTAAACAAAACTTGTTCATGTCACTTCCCTACTAGAAACTTAAAAGTGGCTGCCCGTTGCCCTTAAAACAAAATTTCAGATTTCTGATGACAGCTTTCAAGATTCAGCATGACCAGGCCTCTGCATGCCTTTCCAAGCCAATCTTCTACCATTTCTCCTCAATTCCTTTTGCAGCCACACAACCATTTCCTAAGACACAACTTGCTCCTTCTCACCTGGGCCTTCTCACCTCTGGGGTTTTGCAATGCTGGCCACTCCGCTGCAAACACCCTTTCTTTACCTCACCCCAATCCCTCACCTACCTGGGCTGTGCCAACCCCTGCTTATCCTTCAGGTCTCAGCTAAATATCACTTGTTTGAGGAAGACAGGCTTTTGTGAAGGTTAATATTAAGTGTCAACTTGACTGGATTGATGGATGCAAAGTACTGTTTCTGAGTGTATCTGGGTGTTTCTGGGTGTTGCCTCTCCCACTGGTAGAGGCAGGGCACTATCCAATCAGCTGCCAGTGCAGCTAGCAAAAGCAAGTGGAAAGGAGGTGGAAGAACCTGACTTGTTGAGTCTTCCGGCCTTCATCTTTCTTCCGTGCTGGATGCTTCCTGCCCTTGTGCACCGGTCTCCAGGTTATTCAGCTTTTGGACTCTTGGACTCACACCCGTGGCTTGCCAGGGGCTCTCAGGCCTTTGGCCACAGATTGAAAGCTGCACTGTCCATTTTCCTACTTTTGAGGTTTTAGAACTGAGACTGAGCCACTACTGGCTTCCTTGCTCCTCAGCTTGCAAATGACTTATTGGGGGACTTCACCTTGTGATCGTGTGAGTCAATTCTCCTTAAGAAACTCCCTTTCGGCCAGGCGCGGTGGCTCACGCCTGTAATCCCAGCACTTTGGGAGGCCGAGACGGGTGGATCACGAGGTCAGGAGATCGAGACCATCCTGGCTAACACGGTGAAACCCCGTCTCTACTAAAAAATACAAAAAACTAGCCGGGCGAGGTGGCGGGCGCCTATAGTCCCAGCTACTCAGGAGGCTGAGGCAGGAGAATGGCGTGAACCCGGAAGGCGGAGCTTGCAGTGAGCTGAGATCTGGCCACTGCACTCCAGCCTGGGTGACAGAGCGAGACTCCGTCTCAAAAAAAAAAACAAAAAAAAAGAAACTCCCTTTCATATATTCATATGTCCTATAAGTTCTGTCCCTCTAGAGAACCCTGACTAATACAGATTTAGCCTCCCAACTTAGAGAATGCCCCATCCTCTCCCTGTCCATAACATTTGCCACTGGGCTTTGTCATTGTCTGTTTTGTGTGTTTCTCACTGCAGATGATGAGCTCTGCTTTTTTTTTTTTTTTTTTTTTTGAGACGGAGTCTCGCTCTGCCGCCCGTGCTGGAGTGCAGTGGCCGGATCTCAGCTCACTGCAAGCTCCGCCTCCCGGGTTCACGCCATTCTCCTGCCTCAGCCTCCTGAGTAGCTGGGACTACAGGCGCCTGCCACCATGCCCAGCTAATTTTTTTTTTTTTTTTTTTTAGCAGAGATGGGGTTTCACCATGTTAGCCAGGATGGGAGCTCTGCTATCTTTTATAATTGTTTTTATTGCCTGTCTCCACACTAGAGTCTGAGCTATTTGGGAGCAGGGACTTCATTTGGTTCCCATCACGTCCCAAGAAGCTAGAAGTATGCCTGGCGCACTGAGTACCGCCTCAGTTAATATTTGTTAAATGAACTAAATGATGCCTAGGCTATTATTTTCCCAACACAGATGTCAGGTTTTTAGGTTGAAAAACATATATTACAATTCATTTTGGAAACTGAACGCCCAGCAAATCTTCTTAAAATAATATCATCTGTTCTTGTTCAGAGACCTCTCACCTTGAGAAACCTTGTACAATCTTCTCAGATGACTTCTGTGTACTTGATCATCTGTACTGTAATATATCTTCACGGAATAGGCTCCAGGGACCCCTAACCTTGAAGAAACCTTAGTTCATCTCTCTATAGAAAGATTTTTCTATCAGAAAGCCTGTGGGCTACTTTAACTTGAAATAATGACCTTAATCACATTTGACAACTCTTTCTACTTAAAATTATTTATGAGATTCAAGCGAGCAGTTAGGAAATTAATGACAGAGCTCACTTTAAATGGTCTTTCCTTCCTAATGCTTTTGCTATAATGACTTGCAACATAAGGTTGCCTTTGTTGGTTCTAGAAAGTAAGAAAAAGGCTTTCCTTCATTTAAAAATGTTATTTTAAAAATTTCTTTCCTTAAGCTAAAACAGATGAGATTCAGAAAGGGCATATGTCCCTAATTATTATGATTAAGCATTTATTCTTTTCACATTAATGTTTGGGCATCTTTTGGTCACCCAATCCTGTTCTATCTTCTTCTCTTTTTTGGCTTTCCTGCCTGCCACATCTCCTGATGGCAAAGAAAAAAAATAATTCAAAAGAGAAAAGTACACAATATACACAGATATACATATGTAGAGAGAGGGATCTTGCAATATAATCATATATGGGGAAAGAAGGATTTGCAGCAATGTCAATATAATCTATTAGTGTATATGTGTGTGTATATATGTATGTTTATATGTGTATGTGTGCATGTATGTGTATATATGTATATATAAAGACTCAGTTTCAACATGTATATCAATTTCCAGGGTCATCTTCATAAATGAGTAAAATTTTAATAGATGCATATGAACACATGTGTGTATGTGTATATGCACATGTATATACATGTATACATGTATAAATATATACACATATATTCCATATTATGTGCATATAATGCATGTATATATACATATGTATACCATATAATATACATGTATGAAATACACATGTATTTTATATACATATGTATACTATGTAATATATGTACATGAAATACATTTATTTTTTATATATATACTATGTATTATACATACATAAAATACACATATTATATACATATGTATAATATGTATACTATATACACATACTGTATACTTTATAATACACATATATTATGTTGATATATGATATATATTTATATGTGTATTACATAGTATACATATGTATGTATACATGCATTATATATACATTTATAAATAACAAATACACATTTACATATATACTGTATGTGTATACATATACACATATACATATACAAACGATATACTAATATATTCATATTATTTGTATATAGATGTGTGTATTATCTGTGTATATTATACATATATAATATGAATATGTATGTGTATATAAACCCATATGTTCATATGCATCTACAAAAATGTCATCCACTTATGAAAATGACCCCAGAAATTAATAGATGTACTAAGTATTTCTGCCCCTTACAAAACTACACTGCCATACACATTTGTTTGAATTTTTAATGTTTAATAACTCCAACGTTTCTCCAAAGGAAATGTTAGTAACCTTTTTGTTTGGCCTAAATGTGATACTTTTCCTTTCTTCCCAAAAACTCTCATATTAAGCCAAAGTAAATTAAATGCCCTCTAGATTTGGGGCTAATTCCTTGACACTACCTGAAAAACCAGGAGACACCCCAGCATGCTTGAAGCAGCCCAGAATTCCTGCTGGGGTGCATCTTGCGCTTCTTACACGGTGTGCTCTCCACCTGAGCTGGACAGGTCTCCCCGCAACACTGCACTTCGTCCTTGTCCCAGGGGACATGCGGCCTTTTCAGAAGAAGCTAAGGCCTTTCTTACTCACCACTGTTGCAAGAAGAATTTGACAGCTTTCTTTTCTGTGAACTTCTGGGCTTCCCTGCTCTTCCAAAGATCGTTCTTTCGCCATGCCCAAGAGCTGGCAAACTGTCCACCGCGAGCTGTGTGACACAGAATCTGCAGGACGTGGGGAAGGCCGTGCCGAGGCTCTGTCATTTTGATAGAGTTTTGGAAAACACGTCTCTTGTCTCTGCTATTCTTGGGAACGTGATGTGTGAAATGAAAGCAGAACCGTGTATCAGTAAAATAGGCACTCTCCACAGGGGTTTGACAGCCACCTTAGTAGATAATGTAATAACAATGTGGCTCACACTTGTAATCCCAGCAATTTGAGAGGCCAAGGTGGGCAGATCGCTTGAGTTCAAGATTAACCTGGGCAACACGGCAAGACGCTGTCTCGACAAAAAATTTAAAAATATTGGCCATGTGTGGTGGTGTTCACCTGTGGTCCCAGTTACTCAGGAAACTGAGGTGGGAGGGTCACCTAAGTCTGCAGTGAGCCAAGATCATGCCACTGCACTCCAGCCTGGGCAACAGAGCAAGACTGTCTCAAAAAATAAAAATAAAAATAAATAGCTCTGCTAAGCATAGAAAGTGCTCCAGGGAGTACCCGGATTCAGTGTCGATAGAATGTCCGTGCCACCACAAAAATAGGAGAGACAGTGATTACAGCACACAGCACAGGAAGCAAGGAAAAGCACTTACATTTGCCTCTGTGGAAGGAACCAACAAGGCCGTGGGAAAATGCATAGCAGAAGGCAGACGCACAAACCCCTGGGAAACTGAGAGAGCAGCAGGATGACCTAAAGAAATCCAACAATGAGTATCAAGTGGTAATTTGACTTGGACAAATGTAATTTTTAAATAAATTAGCAAAACCAGAAAGAGAAAAAAAAGAAGGAATGGAGAAGCCAGATATCTCCTCCCACTTGCTAATGCTCGACTGTCAACGGGCGGCCATCCCTCCACTCCCTGTTCCCCGTAAGGGCTGCCCTCCCGCTGAGTCCAGCTCTTCAGGAGGCAGAGTGGAGCTTTCAAGTGTTTCTGCAAACTAGAAAACCTGAGTTTCTACCACATTTTATTATTAATTAGACATGCTAATTAATCCAAAGCACATCACTTTCCTTCCCTGTACCTCAATTCCTCTCTGTCAACTAAGGAATTTGGACTAAATTATCTCTCAAATTCCTTTAGCTTGACTGTTGCATGCTAACTTTCTGAGTCACCTTTCATAAATGTGGAAATCTAAAGCCACTATTGTTCCAGTCTTGGATCCATGTAGTAAAAATGTTTGACCAGTTTAATTAAAGTATCTTTTCTACCAAACACAAACGTAGAAGTTTGGGAGAATCTAAAAGTAGATTTACCAGTAGTCAGTACTATGGAAAGGGAAGATCTTGCAAGTTAATATCCTACTAACTAGATCTTAAGTGGATCTTAAGAAAAAGGAGGCCGGGCATGGTGGATCACGCCTGTAATCCCAGCACTTCGGGAGGCCGAGACACGTAGATCATGAGGTCAGGAGTTCAAGACCAGCCTGACCAAGATGGTGAAACCTCCTCTCTACTAAAAATACAAAAATTAGTTGGTTGTGGTGGCAAGCACCTGCAATCCCAGCTACTCGGGAGGCTGAGGCAGGGAATTGGTTGAACCTGGGAGGCAGAGGTTGCAGTGAGCCAAGAGCACACCACTGCACTCCAGCTTGGGCGACAGAGCGAGACTCAGTCTCCAAAAAAAAAAAAAGAAAAAGAGGCCGGGCGCGGTGGCTCAAGCCTGTAATCCCAGCACTTTGGGAGGCCGAGACAGGCGGATCACGAGGTCAGGAGATCGAGACCATCCTGGCTAACACAGTGAAACCCCGTCTCTACTAAAAAATACAAAACACTAGCCGGGCGAGGTGGCGGGCGCCTGTAGTCCCAGCTACTCGGGAGGCTGAGGCAGGAGAATGGCGTGAACCCGGGAGACGGAGCTTGCAGTGAGCCGAGATCCGGCCACTGCACTCCAGCCTGGGCGACAGAGCGAGACTCCGTCTCCAGAAAAAAAAAAAGAAAAAGAAAAAGGAACCAGGAAGGGAGTTTGCAGAGCAGCTTATCCCACTTTAAGAGTTCTGGAAGCAACAGAAGTTACTATTAACAATCCCTTTTTCCTGGCACAGAGTTTGATTGTTAGGACATTCTGGGAGAGACTGGGAAGATGGATCATGGAAGACTCTTAATTCTGCGTGTGTGTGTGTGTGTGTGTGTGTGTGTGTGTGTTTATAATTATTTTTTTGAGATGGAGTCTTGTTCTGTCACCCAGGCTGGAGTGCAGTGCTATGATCTTGGCTCACGGCAACCTCCACCTCCCGGGTTCAAGTGATTTTCCTGCCTCAGCCTCCCGAGTAGCTGGGACTACAGGTGCATGCCACCACGCCCAGATAATTTTTGTATTTTTAGTAGAGACCGTTTTCACCATGTTGGCCAGGCTGGTCTCAAACTCCTGACCTCAGGTGATCTACCCACCTCAGCCTCCCAAAGTGCTGGGATTATAGGGGCAAACTACTGTGACCGGCCTGTGTATCTCTATGTGACTTAAGTCACATGTTATCATTGGATTCATTAAAATAAGTTCAATAAAATTGATGAAAGGTAAAATTTCCACAGTGAATGTTTATCAAACTTCTTTCGGGTTTATTTTGCTTAAGGGGGAGCTCTCTAGTGTAATCCTGTTGTAACCAAGCGAGTTATAGAGAAATGCCACACTTTGAGACAAATTATGGAGTCCTTTATTAGCCGGCGACCGAGAGGCAGCTAGCGCTCAAAATTCTATCGGCCCCGAAGAAGGTGCTAGATTCTCTTTTATACTATGGTCTAAATAGGAGAGGGGGGTTTAACTGAAGCAATTTTACAGAATAGGCAAAAAGTTAAAAAAAAATTGGTTATAGAAGCAGTTACAAAAAATAAACAGTTCCAGGTGCAGGGGATTAAAGTATCAGTAAGACATAAATGCAGGGGCTTTAGGTACCTTCCACCGAGCCCATTCCCAGGAGCTGCTGGTACAGCCTGCCTCAGTATCTTATCAGCAGGTGCATTCCTGGATGTGCGTGGAGTCAGCGTGCACTAGTTATTCCCTTAAGGGGGATAAAGGGGACTGCAAGTGAAGAAACTAAAATGGAGCGTATCCGGCTCTCTCTGCTAAGAGAGAGTCACTCAGGTTAAAACAAGGTAGGTTATCTCAATCCTGCACCTCTTCTCCCCTGTCCACTAAGAAGAAAGACAAGATCTTAAAGATCACAGCCCTATCCCACTCTGCCAAAAAGAGGGGAAAACCATAATTATTCCCTCAGGGAATTTTCTCAGCGTCTCCTCTGCATTTCCTTCAGTCAGCTTGCTTACTCCATGGAAATTTGCACTTCCCAGTGGTTGTCCAGAAAATAGCCATTATCTTACTAAGGTCAGAAATATGACAGAAGTTTTTGCCTAAGCAGAGTAAGAGTCAGAATGATAAACAAAAGGGATAATTGAAATTCGCTAACTAGTCTTTCAAAGAGAGCCTTAAATGAATTTGTCCTCCTCTGCCCTCTCGCTGATTTTTATAAATTGTTGGCAATCTTGCTTGCCACCAACTGTACTAAAGGGGAAGAGGGGAGAGAAGGACTTACCAGAGTTAATAGTACTAATATTTCTACTACCTGGCATAGCAGAAGCTACTAGAGATCTCTATTTTCTGTTTTCTATTATTACCCATTTTCTGTAACAGAGGTCAGCCTGTGTGCCAAATCCAGCCCACCACCTGCTTTTGTAAATAAAGTTTTATTGACACTGATATGGTCTGGCTTTGTCCCCACCCACATCTCGTCTTGAATTGTAGCTCCCATAATTCCCATGTGTTGTGGGAGGGACCCGGTGGGAGATAATTGAATCATAGGGGCTTTTTCCCCCACACTGTTCTCATGGTAGTGGGTAAGTCTCATGAGATCTGATGGTTTTATAAGGGGAAACCCCTTTCACTCGGCTCTCATTCTCTCATCTGCCATCATGTAAGATGTGCCTTTCACATTCCACCATGATTGTGCGGCCCCCCCAACCATGTGGAATTGTGAGTCCATTCAACCTCTTTTTCTTTATAAATTACCCAGTCTTGGGTCTGTCTTTATCAGCCGCGTGAAAAAGCACTCATACAGACACACAGCCACGAGCATTCATCTGTGTAGTGTCTATGGCTGCTGTCGTATGGTTAAATATGGCTGCCATCGCAGGGTTAAATAGTTGAGACAGAGGCCATGTGCCTCACAAAGCCTGAAATATTTACTAACTGGCCTTTTTTACAGGAAAACGATTGCCAATTCTTGTTCTATAATAATAGAACACACAACTTTAAGCAAGGTGCATGGCTGCCTAGAAGACAGGACTTACTTTTCCAGCCTCCGTGAAGCCCTGTCTTGTGTCTAAAGATTACCAATAAAATGTAAGTGGAAATTACGGGCCAGGCGCGGTGGCTCATGCCTGTAATCCCAGCACTTTGGGAAGCTGAGGCAGGCGGATAACCTGAGGTCAGGAGTTCGAGACCAGCCTGGCCAACATAGTGAACCCTGTCTCTACTAAAAATACAAAAATTAGCTGGGTGTGGTGGCAGAAGCCTGTAATCCCAGTTACTCAGGATGCTGAGGCAGGAGAATCACTCAAACCTGGGAGGTGAAGATTGCAGTGAGCTGAGATCGTGCTATTGCATTCCAGCCTGGGTGACAAGAGTGAAACTCTGTCTCAAAAAAATAAAAAACAAAGTAAGTGGAAATTGTGTGCAACTTCATCTTGAACCATAAGATAAGCTTGAGAATAGCAGTCATGCACAGCAGAGAAAAGGGGTGGGAACTGCTTGGTCCCCAACACCATGGAGCACCATGTTAGACTTGGACATTTTGCCAGGATTTCTAAATGGGAGGAAAATAAATTCTTATTTTGGATTTGAAATCTCTCACAACTAAATATAATCCTAATATGTTGGGCTATATCCATTTTTAACATAAAATGTAGCGTAAGCTAAAAATATTTTTTTATATATCTTCCTCAAACAAAAACACATGGCATCTGCATTCAAGTCAAAGAGACGTTACCAGAGCCATTCAAAATAATTCCAAATAAGTGACCTCCAGACCATTCAGTAAAAGCATCATTATAGAGAGGTGGGTGTGCTCCTTATTTGCGTCTTAAGTTTTGTTTCTACATGCTATAATTTCTCAGTTTATCATCCTCATCCTTAATTGGGTGAGGACAGCATGTTATTTCTGGGAAGTATAATGACTATTAAAGTTGTCACGCCCTACGTAACTGGGAATGTCAAATTCAAAATGTGTGCTTTCCTAATGTGTCATGACAAATTAATAGGCATTCGTCAGGGGAGAATCAGGTCAGGTTGGCTATAGGTTGACTCTTCCTTCTTGCTGTTATTGTCTTTTTGCCTTCATTGGTGATTGGTAAAAACTGTTCTATCACAACAGGCAAGAAAGCTGTGCCTGGTGACACAGCAGGTGTGGGGCACATGTCTTAACAAAATGCCTTTTTATTAATTTAATTAGCACCTGTGATCACAGGCTGGTGATGCAAGAGCGAGAAGCCAACACATGGACTCCACAAAGGCTGCCTTCCGCCACAGCAACCATCACTCCAGGACTCCTTCTTCTCTGTCTTCCTCCAGTGCAAAGTCAGGTGTCACTCACTCCTGTCGCCTGATCTCTATTACATTAAAAAGGTGAAAATATGGGCCTTTCTGGAAATGTGACAATTTGATGAAATATTTTGTTTTCACTTGATGAGGAATGTTCCATAATTTGAGAATAAATGTAATATAAATGTTTAGAGTAGAATCATAGAATTTAGAATGGTGGAAAATATCCTTGAAATCATTTAGCCTCAGCTCCTCACTCTCTGGAAAATAAAACTGGGGCTCAGAAAGGTGAGGTATTTGCCCAAAGTTATGGAAAGATCTGGATTAGAAAACAAATTTTTTATTTATAATCCAGGACTCTTTCCATGAATTGGGTATATTTCTCACTGTCACCCAGGATGGAGTACACTGGTGTGATCTCAGCTCACCACAACCTCCACCTCCCAGGCTCAAGTGATTCTCTTGCCTCAGCCTCTCAAGTAGCTGGGATTACAGGCATGCGCCATCACACCTGGCAAATTTTTGTATTTTTAGTAGACACAGGGTTTTGCCATGTTGGCCAGACTGGTCTTGAACTCCTGTTCTCAAGTGATCTGCCTGCCTAGGCTTCCCAAAGTGCTGGGATTACAGGCGTGAGCCACCCCACCTGGCCAATGCGTTGTTTTGTTTTGTTTTGTTTTGTTTTGTTTTGTTTTGAGACAGTTTCACTGTTGTCCCCTAGGCTAGAGTGCAATGGCACCATCTCGGCTCACTGCTACCTCCACCTCCCATGTTCAAGTGATTCTCCTGCCTCAGCCTCCCAAGTAGCTGGGATTACAGGCACCCGCCACCACACCTGGCTAATTTTTGGTATTTTTAGTAGAGACGGGGTTTCGCCATGTTGAGCCAGCTGGTCTCAGATTCCTGACTTCAGGTGATCTACTTGCCTCAGCTTTCCAAAGTGCTGGGATTACAAGCATGAGCCACCACACCCGGCCTAAGGCGTATTCTTTTAGTGTCGAGCTTTTTCACTTTTTGAGGAACTGTGACACTGAGTTTGACTAGGTGTGTAACGGGTTTTGGACCACAGGGACTGTTTCCCAGAAAACATGTACTTCCTCCTCTCATAGCATGTTGGACAAATTAGGATAGCCACAGTCTAAGCAAGGTTATCAATAAACAGATTAAATGTTCAAAGGTCGTGCTATCCCAAGGTAATCAGAAAGACCTAAAAATTCAGTAATTTTGCTAATACATGAATTTGGCTCTGCCAGGAAAATCTCTTAGATTACAATCACCCCAAGCATCCACCCATTATCAAACACAGCTTTGCTATTCTCTTATTGTAATTGAGTGCTCAGTAACAACCCTAGAGTGATTTTTAAAAATTGTTTTTATTGGCCAGGCACGGTGGCTCATGCCTGTAATCCCAGCACTTTGGGAGACCAAGGCGGGTGGATCACCTGAGGTCAGGAGTTCGAGACCAGCTTGGCCAACATGTTGAAACCCCATCTCTACTAAAAATACAAAAATTAGCTGGGCGTGATGGTGCATGCCTGTAGTCCCAGCTACTCAGGAGGCTGAGGCAAGAGTAAGACAAGAGAATTGCTTGAACCCAGGAGGCAGAGGTTGCAGTCAGCTGAGATCATGCCACTGTACTCCAGCCTGGGCAACACAGTGAGACTCCATCTCAAAAAAAAAAAAAAAAGTTTTTATTGTGAAAAATTGCTTAGTTTCAAGTGGTAGTAACTTAGTTCAAATTGGCCCAGACCAAAAATAGGGTACAAATGATTGATTCATATAGCTGGAAGGTCTAAGGATATAATAGCTTCAGACAAGGTTAGGTCCAGGTGTTAAATGACGTCATTAAGAAGACGTTTCCGTCTTTCCACATTACCTCCTCTGTGTTAGTTTCCTTCTCAACGAGTCTCTCTGCTTGTGGTGACAAAAAGACTATCATCACTCTGCCAGGCATGGTGGCTCACGCCTGTAATCCCAGCACTTTGGGAGGCCCAGGCGGGCGGATCACCTGAGGTCGGGAGTTAGAAACCAGCCTGGCCAGCATAGTGAAACCCTGTCTCTACTAAAAATACAAAAATTAGCCAGGTGTGGTGGTGCATGCCTGTAATCCCAGCTACTTGGAAGCTGAGGCAGGAGAATTGCTTGAACCTGGGAGGCAGAGGTTGCAGTGAGCCCAGATCGCACCATTGCACTCCAGCCTGGGCGACAAGAGCAATAACTCCGTCTCAAAAAAAAAAAAAAAAAAAAAAAAAAAGCCAGGCATGGTGGCACACGCCTGTAATCCCAGCTACCTAAGGGGCTGAGGCAGGAGAATTGCTTGAACCCGGGAGGCAGAGGTTGCAGTGAGTCGAGATCGCGCCTCACTGCACTCCCGCCTGGGCCACAGAGTGAGACTGCGCCTCAAAACAATAAATAAATAAATAGTCTATCACCAGCTACAAACTTACATCCTACTCACTTAGCACCCTCAAAGGGTTCATATTCCCATTTGTGGAGCTGGAGCATGTGGTGAGAATACTTGAACCCCACGCACTGAAATGGGTCCAGTGGGAAATGCCCAGTGGCAGGCTGGTGAATGTTTAACAACCAGCTTTGGGGTTGGGGGTGAGGTCCTCATCTGTAATGTATGTTAATTTTCATGGTGGAAATGCTGTCACCGTGGCAGATTTCACACCACCAATGTGGTGCCTGAGCACTGGATTGGGAAGAGATGTGCAGGAGTAGCCATTAGGTAACATTTCTACCATATAGCTAAATGTATGGCCTCAAGATTGTCCATAATAATAAAATGTAGCAAAATAATCAGGAAGCGATGACTTTTGAGTATGTATTACCTTTGGTTTTAATATAATTTATTAAATCCCAAGTTTATGAGCCAGGCACGATGGCTAACTGACGCCTGTAATCACAACACTTTGAGAGGCCTAGGCAGGACGATCACTTGAGGCCAGGAGTTGGAGACCAGCCAGAGCAACAAAACAAGACCCTGTCTCTATAAAAAAATTTTAAAACTAGCTGGGTGTGGTGGTGTGCAGCGGTGGTCCCAGCTACTCGGGAGGCTGAGGCAGGAGGATTGCTTGAGCCCAGGAAGCGGAAGCTGCAGCGAACGATGATTGCACCACCGCACTCCAGTCTGAGCAACAGAGTGAGAACTTGTCTCAAAAAAAGAAAGGAGAAGTTTTTAGAATTTAATGTTAAATAATGACTATGTATGGCCAAATTCCTGAAATCTTAACAATTGGCTTTTATGAGCTGGTGTGAGCAGATCTATCATACTACTGGCAAATGCTCCAAAAGGAGGTTTCTGTTGTTAGAAAAAGGGAAAATCAATGCTGAGTAGGCAAAGAGAATGGATGTCTCTGATAAGTGAGAGGTATGATTTTCCTGAAAGTTGAAAAGTAATCCCATTGTAGTGTGAGGATATGCAAAAGAAAATTTTGTCTTGCCCAAGACGTATTTCAAGAGAAAAACTTTGAGAATTAGGGAGACACAAAGACCTTATGTGTGTTTACCCCTCACAGTATCAAGAGGGAGCAGCTCTTGAGTAAGTACTTCTGCAACCTCAGGCCTAAGGGTTGGTGGTTTGGTACAGGACAGCCCCAGCAACCATACCTAAGATCCTGAACAGTCACAGAGATGGGGGTGAGCGTGGAGGACAGCTGGAAAAAAGAGCTTCTCAGTATACTGCGCTCACAGCCTCCAAAAAAGTCAATATTAATCATTTAAATTAAATGCACAAAGTTCTTAGTAAACTGATGGAAGTCTGGACTGTCATTTTTTGGAAATAACGGAAGTTGCCTTTCTATCCATATGACAAACATCCTCTATCAAACCTGTGTTCAATAACCCAGAGTCCTTGATCTCTACCCCTCTGAATTTCTGTAATTTTTATTTATTTATTTATTTATTTACTTACTTATTTTTAGACAAAGTCTGGCTCTGTCACCCAGGCTGAGGTGCAGTGTTACAATCTTGGCTCACTGCAACCTCCACCTCCTGGATTCAAGTGATTCTCCTGCCTCAGTCTCCCTAGTAGCTGGGATTACAGGAGCCCACCACCACACCTGGTTAATTTTTTGTATTTTTAGTGGAGATGGAGTTTCTCCATGTTAGCCAGGCTGGACTTGAACTCCTGACCTCGGGTGATCCACCCGCCTCGGCCTCCCAAAGTGCTGGGATTACAAGTGTGAGCCACTGCGCCTGGCCTTGAATTTCTGTAATACTTAATCATGACATGTGTTACCCTATGGTTATACAGTCAGTCCTCTGTTATCTGTGGGTTTGGTACCGGCAGATTCAACTAACCTCAGATCAAAAATATTTGAAAAAAATAAATGGTAATAATAATAAAACAATAAAAAAATAACAAATTTAAAAGCACAGTATAAAAACTATTTACATGACATTTACATTGTATTACATATTATAAGTAATCTAGAAGTAATTTAAAGTATATGGGAGGATATGCACAGGTTATATGCAAAAATCACAAAATTTTATATAAAGGACTTGAGCATCCATAGCTTTTCGTATCCCTGGGGATCTTATAACACATCCACTGCAGATACCAAGGGATTACTGTATACTCTTATTTTGTTATAAAAATACTTGTGGGTGAAAGTTTTATCCTGTGAAATGCATTATTGGCTCCTCGGTATTTATTTTTATCTCCAACAATACTGAACATAGTATTAAGCACGTAGAATGTATTCAATGAAAAAGTGTATTGACATGAAAGACTGGATGTAGGGTAACACATTACTACCTACTAACAGAACTTATTTTATGAAAAGACAAGGGCGGGATAGTAAGTTACATTTAAAAGATATTTCTAAATCCTTGAAAGTGCCTAAAAATGGTTTAATCATTTTGAAATCTTTTTTTTTTTTTTTTTTTTTGAGACAGAGTCTCCTCTGTTGCCCAGGCTGGAGTGCACCAGCACAATCTCAGCTCACTGCAACCACCACCTCCCAGGTTCAAGCGATTCTCCTGCCTCAGCCTCCTGAGTAGCTGGGATTACAGGTGCCCGCCATCACACCAGCTAATTTTTGTATTTTTAGTAGAGATGGGGTTTCGCCATGTTGGCCAGGCTGGTCTCAAACTCCTGACTTCAGGTGATCTGCCTGCCTCAGCCTCCCAAAGTGCTGGGATTACAGGTGTGAGCCACCACACTCGGCCTGAAATCTTATTGATAATGCAAATTTAATTTTAAAATGTTTTTTACAAAGACAGTATAATGGTAAGAAGTAAGTTAGACTCTGTCCAAATTAACTCAAATTTTATATTAATCAGGGCCAATATGTGAGATTTCACTATCAATAAGACTTTACAGTAACACCTGTCTTCATCAGTCCCTTAGTACCATTATCCACAGTAGGAAAGCTGACCAAACTTGATAAATTCACAGAATTATAAAAAGGACAACTTTAAATTACATGGCCTGACTGAGCCAATGCCTTATGTTGGCTGTTGGAAGACAGATCACCTGTTTCTTAGGACAGAGCCTAAGGTCGAACCTTAATTCCAAGTGAATTTCCAAGTTGAATGTGGAAGTTGGCACTGAAACTGTTGGCAACCATTTTACTTACCTTTAGAGGCAAAGACATTTTCCTGGTAAGAAAATGGAGACAATTATCACTTAATCATCTTAATTGTTCATACCACACATTAGAAAAAGTCATAGAGTCTCAAATGCTATAATTATAGTGTCTTATTCAGCCTTTCTACTACAGCTGTTCCATAGACACCCCCCCATCCCTCACTAAAATAGCTTCAAAAAATTATGCTGTTCAGCTTTTGGTTAGAGTTTCCTAGTTTAAAGGAGATTTATACCATGTATCCGAAGTCATCTCCTTTTGATTTTTATTTCTCAGTCTTGTTGGGCCAGCTGCCTTACACAGATGGAAATTTGGTGCCTGAAATAGGCTGCGTCTGTCATGGTACCTGCCGGCACCATTTCTTCCTGTTTCATGTTGAATTGCATACATTTTTGCCTCTGGGCCTCTCTAGCCACACTTTAAATTATACCTAAATTTAATTTTAATTCCAAACACAATCTCTCAGAGCACCAAATAAAAACAAGTAATTAGAAGTTTGCAAGTTTGTGATATAACAATAACATAGAGGAACAGAAAAATGATGTAAATGTGGAACTTAAGAAAGACTGTGCCAAATTCACAAATGCTAAACCTCCCTCCCCCCGACTCGAGAGAGAAACAATATTTTTAAGCCATTGTCAAATTGCCCTGATATCCCAAGGACTTACAGAATGTGATTTAGCATAGCTAACTTTCCAAAACAATTAAACTACTACGCCTTTACAAATCAAAACCTTAAAAACCTAATCACTCTCATTTGAATGCTTTCCAAGATGTAATGTATTAAGTTTTTTGTTTGTTTGTTTTGTTTGCTTGTTTTTTGTGAGACGGATTCTCGCTCTGTCGCCCAGGCTGGAGTACAGTGGCACCATCTCGGCTCACTGCAACCTCCACCTCCCAGGTTCAAGCGATTCTCCTGCCTCAGTCTCCTGAGTAGCTGGGATTACAGGCGCCTGCCACCACACCTGGCTAATTTTTGTATTTTTAGTAGAGACAGGATTTTACCATGTTGGCGAGGCTGGTCTCAAACTCCTGATCTCAGGTGATCCACCCGTCTCAGCCTCCCAAAGTGCTGGGGTTACAAGCGTAAGCCACCGCGCCTGGCCTGTATTCAGTTTATAAATATAATTTAATCCACTTCTTAATGACTTGCAGTCATCCTTATGAACACTATTCCTTGAACTGCATTGTAACAGCATGGAGAGACAAAAATAAGTCTTAAGAATTTCCATTCAATACCACACGTGTTTGTTTGCCCTCTCTGTGCTAGACATGGTCCTGGGTTCTAAGAATAGAGATGAATGAAACCTGGGCCCTGCATCCAGGGTCTCCTATTCTCACTAAAAGAACCTGAGCACAGGACATGTACTGTGAGAGGTGGCAGATGACTGGCCTTGGACCGGTAAACGAGAATCAGATCATGAGTGACTCTGGATTTGACCCTGATCAGGTTCAAAGGATCCCCCTAAGGCAGTAGGAAGAATAAACAGGCAAGGGGCAAAACTGGAGACAATGGGGTAAGTTTGGACAAGGCTATTCTAGTCCAGACAAGAAAGGCCGCCAACCTGAGCCAAAGCCGTAACAGATTTAAGCAGCAGAACTGACAGGATCTGTGTCCATCTTAATGGAATAAAAAAGAAGGAAGAATCTAGAGTGGTTTCTAAGACTCTTACTAGGTCAACTAGATAGATGACACCATTAGCCAAAATGGGAAATTCAGAAAGAATGGGCACAGCAGGAAAGGTACTGAGTTTGGTTTTTCATTTATTTATGCAACAAGTATTGACTGGCTACCTGCTATGAGCCGGTCACAATGGTTAGCAAAAAGAGAGAAGATCCCCAACCTCCTGGAGCTCACAGGAGAGAACTGACTGAGTAATCACGTAACTATATGTCTATACGTCCCCTGTGATGATCGCTAGCGAGAAGAACATGGTGCCGTGAAGGTTTGTCATTGCGGGATTTCACCTCCTTGAGGGTCAAGGGAGCTTCCTGAGGACTTAGTGTCAGAGGATCGGTGTCAGACGGGAAAGAGGAGCAGGAGTTAGCTAAGAGAAAGAGGGAAGAAAGACATTCACAAAGGAAACAATGTCCAAGGGGCCTATAGTGGGAGTGTGGCATTTTCAAGGAACTCAAAGAAAGCCAGTGTGGCTGGAGCAGGGAGGCCAGGAGATAACGCCGGAGAGATGGACAGATGCCAGACCACAGAAGGCCTTGGAAGCAGGCCCAAGGGGCAGCCCATCTGCACCAGCATGGTCGTCCTGTTGTTAAGACACCACACACATCCTACCATGAGTGAATAGCTGCTGCCCAGAGCTACCCCCAAGTGTTCCTCCTAGTACTCCGCACACGAATCCAGCTGCCCAGTCCCCGTCTGGACTTCCCCAAGATCTGGCAAGCAGAAGAGTACTATCTGGCATGATATAGGGGCAGGAGCTGTTCAGTTCTGCTCCAACATGCTGGCATGTGTTCTGATGGATCAGTATCCGTGTGATATGCTTGTTCACTAATTTAACAAGAACAATGAGACATCCTTGAAGTAGGTACATGATCAGATACATGTTTTGAAAATACGACTTCAGAGGCCTGGCGTGGTGGCTCACACCTGTAATCCCAGCACTTTGGGAGGCCAAGGCAGGTGGATCAACTGAGGTCAGGAGTTTGAGACCAGCCTGGCCAAAATGGTGAAACCCCATCTCTACTAAAAATACAAAAAAAAAAAAAAAAAAAACTAGCTGGGCATGTTGGTGTGTGCCTATAATCCCAGCTACTCAGGAGGCTGAGGCAGGAGAATGCTTGAATCTGGGAGGCGGCTGTGTCAGTGAGCCTAGATCATGCCACTGCACTCCAGCCTGGGCGACAGAGTGAAACTCCATCTAAAAGAAAAAAAGAAAAAGAAAAAAGAAAATGCCACTTCAATTTACAGGTGAAGGACAGATGAGGGGCCAAAATGAAGGCAGATGGACCAGTCAGTGGACTATTGTTCATTTTGATTTCTATTAGGGTGGTGATCATGGTAGACATGGAGAGAAACAAACAGATCCAAGAGATAATTAGGGAGAAGAAATCTCAATTTTTTGTTTGTTTGTTTTAGCGATGGGGTCTCACTATGTTGGCCAGGCTGGTGTCAAACTCCTGGCCGCAAGTGATCCTCCAACCTCAGTCTCTTGAGTAGCTGGGAATTACAGACACAAGCTACTGCACCTGGCCCCCAGCAGACTTTCTTAGAGAAAGTGGCAAGGTGATTCTAAAACTTATAAAGGAAGACAGAAGGTCTAGAATAGCCAAAGTTATTTTTAAAAAGAAAAAGCACATTGAAGGGCTTACACTAACTGATTGCAAAGACCAGTGGCTGCCAGGGGCCAGCAGGCAGGGAAGATGAATTGGAGCGGCACGGAGGATTTTTAGGGCAGTGGAGCTACTCTGTATGATACTCTAATGGTGCATGTGTGTTGTTATATATTTGTCCAAACCCACAGAATGTACAGCATCAAGAGTGAACCCTAATGTAAACTATGGACTTGGGGTGATAATGATGTGTCGATATTGTAACAAACATGTTGATAATAGGGAAGGCTATGCCTGCATTGGGGGGCAGGGAGTATGTGGAAACTGTACTTTCTGCTCAATTTTTCTGTGAACCTAAAACTTTTCTTAAAATTGTCTATTAAAAATAACAATGATAGAGTCTCTTTGTAGAAAAAAAAAAAAAAACAGTTTAGGTCATGTGAGACTATCCAAAATAAACAGAAATTCTTCTGCCCTCTCCTGCCCCAGCTTGGTCTCCAGAGAGAAGCAGTGTTTGCGTGGAGCAGCCTCCTTTCCCAAGCCTGTCACTGCAGAAACCAGTTCTGGCCGCAGCACAGAGCTTTGTTTCCTGTAAAAACGCTCTCATACCACGTGCACTGCTCTGCAACTTGCTTTTCTTTCTCCACTTCGGACTGCCTACCTCCTCTTGCTCAGTCTTCTGAATCTCTGCCCAGGGTTTACACGCCCAGAGGTGGGTTCCGAGGCCACTGCCCAGGCTCACATTCCAGCCCTGTGGTGTTGGGGGCTGAACCTGCTCTGTCCTTCATCTCCAGGAACAGAGTAGATGCAATAGTCAGTGGTAGGGGGTGAGGGCCAGATTTCAGTTTTCTCTTCTACAAATAATGGTGGTGTGTGTGCATTTTTGTAAGAGTATTTTTGTAAAATAAATTCATTAAAACAGAGGAAAAATGATAAACTGGACTCCAATTTTTTTCTCTTCAATTGCCATTTTTAAGAAAATGAAATACAAACTGTGCACTCAGGAAATATTTGCAAAACATACAGTATCTGATACTTGTATCCAGAATATATAAGAACTTTTACAGCTCAATAGCAAACAGACAAACCAATTTTTTAAAATAGGCAAGATATCTGAACAGACACTTCTCCTCAGAAGATATACAAATGGCAAATAAGCAGATGAATAGATGCTCAATGCCATTTGTCATTAGAGAAATGCCATCCAAAACCATAATGAGATACCATGGCACAACTATCAGGATGCTAACATTTAAAAGACTGACCGCAAGTGTTGGTAAGGATACAGAACAGCTGGACTCTCACACATTGTCCATGGGAATGTAGAATGGTACAACTGCTTTGGAAAACAGTTTGGCAGTTTCACATACTCTTATGAATCATAAGACCCAGCAATTCCACTCACAAGATGCACTCAAGAGAAATGAAAACGTATGTCCACACAAAGACTTGTGGTTAGCTTTATTCATCATGGCCGCAGACTGAAAACAACCCAAATGTCCAACTAGTGAACAGATAAGCAAAGTGTGGTATATCTCCACAATAGAACACCACTCAGCAATAAAAAGGAACGGACTGACATGTGCAACAACATGAATTTCAAAAGCATTATGCCAAGTAAAAGAAGCCAGCCACGAAAGACACATACTATGCCATTCTGTTTATTTGAAATTCTACCAAAAAAAAAAAAAGTCAGTAGTTGCCAGAAGCAGCTGGGGTGGGGGAGAAGAATGACTGAAAAGGGGCACAGGGGAACTTTTTGGAGTGATGGAAAGATGGAAAGATTATATATATATATATATATACACAATTTTTTTTTTCGAGATGGAGTCTTGCTCTGTCACCCAGGCTGGAGTGCAGTGGCGCGTTCTTAACTCACTGCAACCTCCACCTCCTGGGTTCAAGTGATTCTCCTGCCTCAGCTTCCTGAGTAGCTGGGATTACAGATGCGTGCCACCATGCCTGACTAATTTTTGTGTTTTTAGTAGAGACAGGGTTTCACCATGTTGGCCAGGCTGGTCTCGAACTCCTGACCTCAAGTGATCCACCCACCTTGGCCTCCCAAAGTGCTGGGATTACAGGTGTGAGCGACCACCCCTGGCCCAGATTCTACATCTTGACTGTGGTAGTGGCTATGTAGCTGTGTACGTTTGTCAAAATTCACTCAACTTTACACTTAAAATTGTTAAATTTTATTGCACCTAAATTATACTCCAAGAAAGCTGTTTTTTTGGGTAAACAATACTTAAAGGTAAAATTTATGGGTTGGTAAATTCCTATAAAGTGATCTTACAGACGGGAGGGAACAAGAGTTGTTAAGCGACTGACTGAATGGCAAAACCAGTGGTTCAAATAATGAATTCTGAAGAACAGGATTTGTAGGATGAAATCATGAGTCTCCTCTGTGTCTGCTGAGTTTAGGAGCCTCTGAGATTCCTAAGAAGAACAATCAAGGCAAGTGCTTGGTACAATGGTCTAGAGCAAGCTTGTCCAATCCGCAGCCCACAGGCCACATGTGGCCCAGGACGGCTTTGAATGTAGCCTAACACAAATTTGTAAACTTTTCTTAAAACATTATGAGATATTATTTCTTTCTCTCTCTCTCTCTTTTTTTTTTTTTTTTTTTTAGCTCATCAGCTATTGTTATTGTTAGTGTATTTTAGGTATGACTCAAGACAATTCTTCTTCCACTGTGGCCCAGGGAAGCCAAAAGATGGGATACCCCTGGTTCAGAGCTTTGAAAAAGTCCTTAGGTTAATGATATAAGTTTGTGAGTCATCTGCATGTAATCGAAAGAACATAGGGTGAGAAAAGCGAAAGCCAAGACCAGGCCTTCTGAGAAACACCAACATTTAAAAGCCAGGGAAAAAAAGATGAGGCTACAAAGGAATGAAAGTGGCTGGCTGGCTCTTTTATCAGGATGGCAAAGCAAGACAGCTTGAAACCCTTGGGGAACAACTGGGTGGAGATTCCAAGAAGACATTTAGAGATGTGAGTAGGAACTTGGAAGAGAAGCCAGTGGAAAAGAAGTAGATTCAAGACTCATTCACACATAGGTAGTGAGGTAAAGCCATGCTGGGAGCCCCTCAACAAGAGGGCAAACAGAAGAGACACCTGGAAAACACTAAGTTGTTTTTGCTGTTTTTGTTATTTTGAGACGGAGTTTCGCTCTTGTTGCCCAGGCTGCAGTGCAACAGCGCGATCTCAGCTCACTGCCACCTCTGTCTCCCGGGTCCAAGCAATTCTCCCGCCTCAGCCTCCTGAGTAGCTGGGATTACAGATACGTGCCACCACGCCTGGCTAATTTTTTTTTTTTTTTTTTTTTTTTTTTTTTTTTTTTTTTGAGATGGAGTCTCGCTCTGTCGCCCAGGTGGGAGTGCAGTGGCGCGGTCTCAGCTCACTGCAAGCTCCGCCTCCCGGGTTCCCGCCATTCTCCTGCCTCAGCCTCCCGAGTAGCTGGGACTACAGGCGCCGCCACCTCGCCCGGCTAGTTTTTTGTATTTTTTAGTAGAGACGGGGTTTCACCATGTTCGCTAGGCTGGTCTCGAGCTGACCTCAGGTGGCCTGCCTGCCTCGGCCTCCCAAAGTGTTCAGATTACAGGTGTGGGCCACCATGCCCAGCTGAAAACACTAAGTATTAAGGAGCAGTTGGAGGATATAGAGATTTGGGAAAGAATGGTGTTACCAAGATGAAGGGAAGAAAGAATTTAAAGAAGGAGGCAAAGCGAAACTGAAAGGCTTCAGAAAGATCAGCTAGTGTTTGAACTGAGAAGTCTCCTCCGGGTAATTAAAATATTATGTTTACGTGTTATGGTGTGTTATGTATGTTATGTTATATATGTTATGTTATTGATATAATTTGGCTCTGTGTCCCCACCCAAATCTCATCGCAAATTGTAATATCCATGTGTGTAGAAGGGACCTGGTAGGAGGTGATAGGATCATGGGTGTGGTTTCCCCCATGCTGTTCATGCCGTTCTCGTGATAGTGAGGGAGTTCTCGTGATAGTGAGGGAGTTCTCGTGAGAGCTAATGGTTTTATAAGGGGCTTCCCCCTTTGCTTGCTCTCTCTCTCCTGCTGCCTTGTGAAGAAGGTGCTTGCTTCCCCTTCTGACATTGATTATAAGTTTCCTGAGGCCTCCCCAGCCATGAGGAACTGTGAGTCAAATAAACCTCTTTATAAATTACCTAGCCTCAGGTTTTTCTTTATAGCAGTGTGAAAATTGACTAATATAAATATGTTATGTTATGTCATGTCATGTCATGTCATTATTTGGGGGGACATTAGCAAGACCAGTTTTAGTGACGTGATGGGGTAGAAACTGAACTGAGGAGGGTTGAGGAGTACATGGGAGACAGTGGCTCTGAAGCAGACAATAGCTAGGGAGAACACAGGGCCAAGGTAGGTTCTTCTATTTGTCTTTTTGGGGTTTTGACTTTTTGTTTATTTGTTTATTTATTTATAACTATTATTACTATTTTTTGAGACAGCATCTCATTCCATTGCCCACACTGGAGTGCAGTGGCACAATCTTGGCTCACTTCAAACTCTCCCTCCTAGGTTCAAGCAATTCTCCTACCTCAGCCTCCCGAGTAGCTGGTGTTACAGGAATGCACCACCACGCCCAGCTAACTTTTGTATTTTTAGTAGAGATGGAGTTTCACCATGTTGGCCAGACTGGTCTCGAACTCCTGACCTCAAATGATCCACCTACTTTGGCTGCCCAAAGTGCTGGGGATTACAGGCATGAGTCACCACGCCTGGCAGACTTTTTGTTTATTTGTTTTTAAGACGGAGTACGTTTACACACATTTACGGAAAGGTAGAAACAACAGATAGCAAAAGGTTGATCATAGAAAATAGAGATGGGGATGTGGGTGGAATGGGAGCTGCAGGAAGATGAAAGAGAATGAGAGCTGGAGCCCAGATGGAGGAATTATCAGTGGACAGGAGACAGACATGTCTGAGGCAAGACTGGAAGCTTCAGTTTTCCCAAGGAAGTAGAAGGTCATCTACTGAGAGAAAAGTGGCAGGAGAGGAAGGCTGCTTCGATAAGAGTAGCAGAGTTTGGACAGGCCGCCCTGGAGAGGAGAAACTAGAGTAGTCCAAAGACACAGGGAGGGCAGGTGCCCACGATGCTCTGCCAAGTCCCCCAGATCCTTCACCATCTCAGTGTTCACGGCCCACAGCCACCACCTGCACCTATAAGCCCTAGGCCTGACCCCAGGCTATAGGAGCCCATTTGCCTGGAAAGCTGGAAGTGGAGGTATTTAAGAATCCCAAGGGGCAGAGGCAGACTGGAAAGGTGGTGATACGCTGAGAAACAAGTGAGAGTCAGAGTTTTGGTAATTCTTAATGGGACAGTGATTAAGAGTGTGAGCTCTGGAGTCAAACTGTCGGGTCCAAATCCTAGCTCCAGCACTGACCCTGGCAAAGTAGATCTTTGGCAAGATATTTAACCTCTCTGAGCCTTGATTTCCTCACTTGAAAACACTGGCAAATTAGATGACCTTCATTGGATCTTGGGCAAGATATTTAGCCTCTCTGAGCCTTGATTTTCTCACCTGAAAAATGGGGATAATTTTTTATTGTGGTAAAATATGTAACATAAAATTTACCATTTCAGTTATTTTTAGATATGGAGTTCAGTGGCATTAAGCACATTCACACTGTTGTTCAACCATCACCACCATCCATGTCCAGAACTGCTGCATCTTCCCACACTGAAACTCTGTACTCATTAAATACTAACTCCCAATTCTCCCCCTTTCCCCAACCCCTGGCAACCACCATTCTATTCCTTTTTTTGTTTTGTTTTTAGACAGAGTCTCACTCTGTTGCCCAGGCTGGAGTGCAGTGGTACCATCTCAACTCATTGCAACCTCCACCTCCCAGTTTCAAGCGATCCTCCCACCTCAGCCTTCTGAGTAGCTGGGATTACAGGCGCACAGCACCACACCTGGCTAATTTTTGTATTTTTAGTAGAGGCGGGGTTTCACCATGTTGGCCAGGCTGATCTTGAACTCCTGACCTCAAGTGATCTGCCTGCCTCAGTCTCCCAAAATGCTGGGATTAGAGGTGTGAGCCACGGCGCCTGGCCCTCTATTTTCTGTGTCTATGAATTTGACTATTCTAGATACCTTGTATAAGTGAAATCATACTGTATTTGTCCTTTTGTATTTGGCTTATTTCATTTAACATAATATCCTAAACCTAAAGACTCATCTATGTTGTAGCACGCATCAGAATTTCCTTCCTTTGTAAGGCTGACTCATATTCCATTGTATAGATAGGCTGCATTTTGTTCATCCATTCAGCTGTTGACAGACACTTGGGTTGCTTTTTCTGTTGCTGTTGTAAATTATGCTGCTTCTTGGAGGCACAAGAATCTGTTCAGATCCCAGCTTTCAGTTCTTTTGAGTAGGTACCCAGAAGAGAAATTGCTAGATCATATGGTCATTCTACGCCTAACCTTTTTGAGGAGGGAATAATTTTTCAAACTATTACAAACATATTACGTATTAGAGTCATTGCTAGTGGTGATGGGATGTTGTAGGAATGAGGAATGGGATGGCTGGAAAGACAGGAAAGTTGTGATGAGAGGATGGAATCTTGCCTTTTAAACTTTCAGAGGAGGAAGACTTTTAGACAATGATGAAGAAAGGTTCAGAGTATGATCATAAGCATAGAGGTAAAGTCACTGGAGCTGAGGCTGAGAGAAGCTCAGGACACTGCACAAGACGAGTCATCTTCATACACTCTGCAGTCCCCTAGGAAAATAGCAGGATGAAGAGAAATGTTGAGTTTTGGAAAGAAGCAAAAAATAATAGATGCAGTTAATAAATGTCAGTGGTAAGCGAGGAAGGTAGCATAATTCTTAAATGAAGAAGACATGAATGAGGGGCAAAGATGAATGCCTTGGAAATAACAACCCAAAATTAGGATGATACAGAAATCCTTCCTGTCCTGTGGCCAGCACAGCATAGGAGTTTGAAAACTCAGCTCTCAGAGAACTGTAGTGGAAGCAGTGTTCTTAGGGAAGACTTGGGTTTCAGTTAAAACAAGGAAGTATGAAGGGCCCTCTCCCAAGAAGATGAGTATGTGGGAAAAGAGGAAATCAGAAGGCCCCTCAGATAAAGTAAAGAGGCGTTGGTGGCATGGTGCTGCTCTGCAAATGGAAGACAGCAGAGAGCCAGTTGGCTCTGCATTTTGAACTGTGAGCAATGGTAGGCATGGTAGCAGAAAAGTGGCCACTCAGAGATGTCCATGGCTGATCCCTGGACCTGGGAATATGTCACCTTACATGGCAAAAAGGACTTTGCAAATGTGATTAAGCTAAGGATCTTCACTCTTGAGGAGATTATTCCAGATGGCCTGGGTGGGCCCAAGTAATCATAAAGGTCCTTCTAAGTGGGAGGCAGGAGGGTGAGAGTCAACGAAGATGTGATGCCGGAAGCAGAGGTCAGAGTGATGTAGGGCAGTGAGCCAAGGAGTGTGGGCAGCCTCTAGAAGCTAGAAAAGACAAGGAAATGGATTCTCCCATGAAGCTCCCAGAAAGACCATAGCCCTGTAGATAGAGTACGGACTTCTGACCTCCAGAACAGTAAAATAATACAGTTGTGTTGTCTAAAGCCACTGCATACATGGTAATTTGTTACAGTAGCAGTAGGAAACTAATACAGTTGGGGGAAAGGATGAGAGCCTTTCTTGGATTGGCTGGCCTCAAATTCTCCCTCCAGCCGTGACCCAGTTCCATGTGGTATTAGAAGTCTGATGAATTTTACAGTCCTGCCAGATATTCGAGTAGCATATTAATGGAAAGGTGTTTTACCCTGGGTGATCTTCTCCTGGTGGACACAGAAAAGATATTTGTTACTTCTAAGACTGTATTAGTTATCTATTGCTATGTAACAAATTACCCTAAAACTTGGTGGCTTAAAGCAGTAAACATTTATAATCTCGTGTTTTCTGTGGGTTGGGAATTTGGACATGGCTGAGCTGAGTGGTTTTGGCTCAGAGTCTCTCTTACAGTTTTGGGCAGGAGGTCAGCAGGGGCTATAGTCATCTGAAGGCTTGACTGGGGCTAAAGAATCCACTTCTAATATGGCACCCTTGATGCAGGATTTTTTGCTCCTTAGTTCAGCTAAAATCCAGGTTCTTGTCTCACAACCACGAAAAATTAGGCATGTGGAACATCGAAGGTTAAGGAGGGCAGATTTATTAGGTGAAAAGAAAGCTCTCAGCAAAGAAACAGGATCCTGCCAACAGGCTGCCACATTACAGACTGAATACCAGGCCACCACGCTCGAGCTGGAGAGGCCAGGCTCCTCCCTCTGCATAAGCCATGAATTCCTGATGGCTCCACCCCATTCCCCCAGTGCAAGTGGGCCTCCAGTCTGCTGTAGGAATGCCCTGGCAAGATCCTGTGCAGGTTCCCTTACCTGCCTCCTGAGTCTATCACCCTCACATGACTGTAGGCCTTGGTTTCTCACCACATGGGGACCTCCTGACAACATGGCAGCTAACTTCCCTCAGAGAAAGAAATCCAAGGAAGAGTGAGCAAAGAAGAAACCATACTGCCTTTTGGTACTATGTTCTCCCAAGTGTCCAAGACTCACATCCCTGCTTCCATTTTATTCTGCTTATTTGAAGCAAGTCACTAAGTCTAGTGTACTTTCAAGGTAAGAGGAATTTGGTTCCACCTCTTAAATGGAGGAATATAAAAATATTGTGCAGCCTCGGCAACATGGCAAAAACCCATCTGTACCAAAAAAAAAAAATACAAAATATTAGCTGGGCATGGTGCCATGTGCTTATGGTCCCAGCTACTTGGGAGGGGAGGATTGTTTCCTGAGCCCAGGAGGCAGAGGTTGCAGTGAGCCAAGATCACACCACCGCACTCCAGCCTGGGCATCAGAGTGAGACCCTGTCTTAAAAAAGAAAAATACTGTGTATATGTATTAAAGCCATCATAAAGAACATTAATTCCAAGGACTACTATAATTCAAAGATTGAGGTCTCCATTGGGTAGATGGAAGTGATATGCAGCAGATACAATATTATACAAGTTTGCATCTACAAATCATGTTTTTAAACGATAACACCTGATTTTGGCAGAGCCCACATCATCGCTGACATTAAAACTAGACAAATAAGCAAAACTCTTAGCATTCTTAGTTTTCTTGTCAATACAAATCATGATTTTTAAAAATCAATGGGTTTAGAAAATTCATCTCTTGGCTGGTCACAGTGGCTCACACCTGTAATCCCAGCACTTTGGGAGACTGAGGCAGGCAGATCACCTGAGGTCAGGAGTTTGAGACCAGCCTGGCCAACATGGTGAAACCCCATCCCTACTAAAAATACAAAATTAGCCGGGCGTGGTGGCACACGCCTGTAATGCCAGCTACTTGGGAGGCTGAGGCAGGAGAGTCGCTTGAACCCGGGAGGTGGAGGTTGCAGTGAGCCGAGATTGCGCCATTGTACTCCAAGGTACATTGTACTCCTTCGTACTGGGCGAAAAGAGCAAAACTCTATCTCAAAAAAAAAAAAACAAAAAAAAATCATCTCTCAACAAAGCACTATTTTCAAGTAATCCTGCTGAAAATACTTTTAATATACCTTATGTAATGATTTTTAAAATCATCCTAAAATATTGAATATCAGATGGTATTTGCAATTTGAAGGGTTTCTTTTTACATTGTTCACTAGCACTTGAACATCCTGCCTATTAAATTTGTGTAAAATATAAATACCGGAACTTTAAAGCTGGGCTAAAGTTGCCTCAGAAACTCAGAAATTCTTGAGAAACCTTTTCTGTAACTTTCTTTCTTTGTTTTCATTCTTCTTTGACATTAATATGAATCATCAGTTTCAAAAAATCGCTTGCTGAGATGTGATTTGACATCATGCTTTTATTACAATAATTATTCTATACTCAAATGTTTTGGCTAAAAACACTTTATTTAACCCTGTTCTTTCTCACACCTATATCCTTAACTATTTCATCTATCTAAACAGCTAGAAATCTTAATTAAATCATGTGAACACAGCAGTTTTTCTTCTATAATAATTCCATTATATTTAACCTCCCTTTGTTTGTTTTTAAAATAAAGTAGATAGTTATTATTTTACTGCTCTTGGGAGTATACATGTTAAGGTCTTCTTATGTGCCTGGGTCCAGTGTTGTGCCAAGGGGATGGCCTCTGTCGTCTGATTTCAGAAGAAATTCTCCACTGTTCTGAATATTTGAAAGGTAATCAGGAGGAGTCATGGTCTTGCATTCCATAATTTGTCTTAAGGTTAAATAAAAGTAATTACTCTTTTTTGGAACATAATACTGGTCCGAAACATTTGCTATGCATTATCTCATTTTGATCAGCACATCAAAACTGTCAGGTAGGATCATGACAATCATTCTCCTTTGAGGGCTCAATGGATAGTGACTTGACTAAGATGGCCTCAACAGTGTTGAAAATATCACTCAACAGTAGGGGCCAGAAAAAACCTCTGGGTTTTTTATTCCAAAGTCCTAGATCTTTCCACTGTAACAGGATAATGTAATTCATACCAATATGTCAATCACAGTTCTCAGAGACGTGCTTGGGGCATTGCTGCATAGGTGACGAAAGGAGACCGAATATCCCAGGGACCCTAACAGATAACTGTGGGGGCTAACCAAGCCTAGCATTCTGGGTCCACTCAGGAGACAGAAGCAACACAATGGAGAAGAAGTGGAGCAAAATGGCCAAATAGAAACCTCTACTGATCATCCTCCCCACAGGAACACCAAATCAAACAGCTATCCACACAAAAAAAGCACCTTCATAAGAACCAAAAACCAGGTGAGTGATCACAGTACCTGGTTTGAACTTCACAGCCCTGAAAAAGGCACTGAAGAGGGTAGGAAAGAGAGCCTTGAATTGCTGACATCACTCTTCCCCACCCCCTGGCAGTGGCCACAGGGCATGGAGACACAATTCTGTGTTTGGGGGAGGGAGAGCACAGTGATTGTGGTACTTTGCATTGGAACTCAGTACAGCAGAAAGCAAGACAGGGCTGAACTCAGCTGGTGCTCGCAGAGGGAGCAGTTAGGCCAGCCCTAGCCAGAAGGGAATTGCACATCCCAGCAGCTGGAACCTGAGTTCTGGCAAGTCCCACCACTGTAGGCAAAAGTGCTCTGGGGTTCTAAATAAACTTGAAAGGCAGTCTAGGCCACAAGAACTGCAATTTCTGGACAAGTCCCCATGCTGTGCTGGGCTTGGAGCCAGTAGACCTGGGGGGCATGCAACCTAGTAAGACGCCAGTTGAGTCAAGCCAAGGGAGTGCTTGGCATTGCCCCTCCTGCAACCCCAGGCAGCGCAACTCACAGCTCCGAGAGGGACTCCTTCCTTCTGCTTGAGGAGGGGGAAGAGTAAAGAAGACTTTGTCTTGCAACTTGGAGACCAGCTCAGCAGGATAGGGCACTGGGCAGAGTCCTGAGGACCCCATTCCAGGTCCTAACTTCTGGATGACATTTGTAGACACACCCTGTACCACAAGGGAACCCACTGCCTTGAAGAAGCACCTCAGAAGAGCAAATCTAACAGTTACTGGCCTTAAAAAGGAAGTAGAGAGATAGATAGGGGTTTATTCAAAGGCATAATATCAAAGAACTTCCCAAACCCAGAATCCTGCTCAGTCCTGGCAGGATTCATCAATTGCTGACCAAAGAGCTCTTGGGTCTCAAATGATCAGCAGTGAGGGTGAGATTCAGAGATATGCTGACTTCAGGTGTGATCCGGCATACACCCAGCTTTGCTGGCTATGGGGACTCCTCATGCCTGAGAAAGGAGAGGGAAGACTAAAGGGGACTTTATCTTGCAGTTTAGGTACCAGCTCAGCCACAATGGGGTAGAGCACCAAGTGAGCTCTTGGGATCCCTAATTCCAGGCCTTAGCTTTTAGATGGCATTTGAGGAAACCATTGCCCTGAAGCGAGAGTCCCATGCCTGAGAGCAGTCCCCAAAGGCTGACTGAAGAGTCCTTGGACATTGAATGAAAATTGATAGTAGCCAGGCAGTACTCACCACAGGCCTCAGACAGGGGTGGCCATAAGGAGAGACTCCTCTGCTCGTGTAAAGAGGAGGGAAGAGTAGGAAGAACTCTGTCTTATTCTTTGGTGCCAGCTCAGCCACAGAATAGAACACCAAGTAGATTCCTGTTTCTGATGCCAGGCCCTGGCTCTAAGATGGCATCTCTGGACTCACCCAGGACTGAGAGGAACTTGCCACCTTGAAGGGAAGGACACAAGCCTGGCTGGCTTCACCACCTACTGATTGTAGAGCCGTACAGCCTTGGGCAAGCATAGTTGGTAGCCAGGCAGTGGATACTGCAGACCTTGGGAGAGACCCAGTCTGAACCAGCATAGTTCTAGGTTTTGAACATTGCAGCCATATCTGCATTAGGCTGGCCACAGGGGCACTGTGTCACCCCTCTGCCACCTCCAGCAGCTCAGCACAGAGTGAGGGACTCTATTTGTTTGGGATAAAGTAAGGGAAGAGAACAAGAGTCTCTGCCTGGTAATCCAGAGAATTTTTCCTGATCTTACCAAGACCACCAAGGTGGTAGGTACCTCTACAAGTCCGCAAAAGCCTCAGCATTACTGGGCTTGGGGTGCCCCCTAATGCAGACATGGCTGCAGTGACCAAAAACTTAGATCACAATACCCAAGTCCCTTCAAATGTCTAGAAGGTCTTCCTGAGAAGGACAAGTACAAACAAGCCAAGACTGCAAAGACTACAATAAATACCTAACTCTTAAATGCCCAGACACTGATGAACATCCACAAGAATTAAGACCATCCAGGAAAACATGACCTCACCAAATGAATTAAATAAGGCACCAATGACCAATCATGGAGAGACATATATGTGACCTTTCAGATAAAGAATTCAAAATAGCTATTTTGAGGACACTCAGTGAGATTCAAGATAACACAAAGAAGAAATTCAGAATCCTATCCGATAAATTTAACAAAGAGGTTGAAATAATTCAAAAGAATTGAGCAGAAATTCTAGACTTGAAAAATGCGATTGACATATAAGGAATGCATCAGAGTCTCCTAGCAGCAGAATTGATCAAGCAGAAGAAAGAGGTAGTGAGCTTGAAGACAGGCTATTTGAAAATACACAGTCTAGGGCCAGGCAGGGCGGCTCACGCCTGCAATCCCAGCACTTTGGCAGGCTGAGGCAGGTGGATCACCTGATGTCAGGTGTTCAAGACCAGCCTGACTGACATGGTGAAACCCTGTCTCTACTAAAAATACGAAAAAATGAGCTGGGCGTGGTGGCACATGCCTGTAATCCCAGCTACTTGGGAGGCTGGGGCAGGAGAGTCACTTGAACCTGGGAGGCAGAGGTTGCAGTGAGCCAAGACTGATCACGCCATTGCACTCCAGCCTAGGGGACAAGAGCGAAAATCTGTCTCCAAAAAAAAAAAAAAGGCAGAAAAAAGAAAAGAAAATACACTGCAAAGAAGTCAAAAGAAAAAAGAATGAAGCATGCCTAGAAGATACAGAAAATCACTTCAAAAGAGCAAACCTAAGAGTTATTGGCCTTAAAGAGGGAGTAGATAGATAGGGGTAGAAAGTTTATTCAAAGGGATAATATCAGAGAACTTCTCAAACCTAGAGAAAGATCTCAATATTTAAGTATAAGAAGGTTATAGAACATCAAGAAGATTTAACCCAAATAAGACTACCTCAAGGCCTTTAATAATTAAACTCCCAAAGGTCAAGGATAAAGAAAGGAACCTGAGGCCGGGTGTGGTGGCTCATGCCTGTAATCCCAGCACTCTGGGAGGCCGACGTGGGTGGATCACCTGAGGTCAGGAGTTTGAGACCAGCCTGGTCAACATAATGAAATCCCGTCTCTACTAAAAATACAAAAAATTAGCCAGACGTGGTGCCAAGTGCCTGTAATTCTAGCTACTTGGGAGGCTGAGGCAGGGGAATTGCTTGAACCCGGAGGCAGAGGTTGCAGTGAGCTGAGATCATGCCATTGCACTCCAGTCTGAGCAACAAGAGTGAAACACCATCTCCAAAAAAAAAAGGAAGGAAGGAAGGAAGGAAGGAAAGAAGGAGAAGAAAAAGAAAGAAAAGAAAAGAAAAGAAAAGAAAAGAAAAGAAAAGAAAGAAAGAAAGAAAGAAAGAAAGAAAGAAAGAAAGAAAGAAAGAAAGAAAGAAAGAAAGAAAGAAACCTAAAAGCAGCAAGAGAAAAGAAACAAGTAACAACAAATAACATACATATGGCCAGCAGCATACTTCTCAGTGGAACATTACAGGCCAGGAGAGAGTGGCTTGACTTACTTACAGTGCTGAAAAATAAAATTTTCATCCTAGAAGAGTATATTGAGTGAAAATATCCTTCAAACATGAAGGAGAAGTAAATACCTTGCCAGAGAAACAAAAGCTGAGGAATTTCAGCAACACCAGACCTGTCCTACAAGAAATGCTGAAGGAAGTTTTTTGGGTTTTTTGTTTGTTTGTTGTTGTGGGATTTTTTTGTTTTTTTGTTTGGTTGTTTTTTTTTTTTGTTTGGTTGGTTTTTTGGGTTTTGTTGGGATTTTTTTTTGAGACTGAGTCTCATTCTGTCACCCAGGCTGGAGTGCAGTGGCGTGATCAACCTCTGTCCCCCAGGTTCAAGCAATTTTCCTGCCTTAGCCTCCCGAGTAGTTGGGATTATAAGTGCCTGCCACCATGCCTGAGTAATTTTTGTAGTAGAGACAGGCTTTCACCACGTTGGCCAGGCTGGTCTCAAACTCCTGACCTTAGATGATCGGCCCATCTCGGTCTCCCAAAGTGCTGGGATTAAAGGCATGAGTCACCACGCCTAGCCAAGAAATGCTGAAGGAAGTTTTTCAATCTGAAAGAAAAGGACATTAATGAGCAATGAGAAATCATATGAAGGTACAAAACTCATTGGTAATAGTAAATACACAGAAGAACACAGAATATTATAACACTGTAACTGCAGTGTGTAAACTACTCATATCTTGAATAGAAAGACTAAAAGATGAACTGATCAAAAATAATAACTAAGTCATCTTTCCAAGGCATAGACAGTACAACAAGATATAAATAGAAACAACAAAAAGTCAAAAAGCAGGAGAGCAAAGTTAAGAGTTTTTATGTTTTCTCTTTGCTTGTTTTTTTTGTTCATGCAAATCAGTGTTAAGCTGTCATCAGTTTAAAATAAGAAGTTATAAGATGTTATTTGCAAGCTTCATGGTAAGGTAACCTCAAATCAAAAACATACAACCAATACACAAATACTAAAAACCAAAAAATTAATATATACCACCAGAGAAAATCACCTTCACTAACAGGAAACAGGAAGGAAGAAAAGAGGAAGAGAAGACCAGAAAACAAACAACAAACTGGCAGAAGAACGTTCTTACTTATCAATAAAATTGAATGTGAATGAACTAAACTGTCTAATCAAAAGACATAGAATGGCTGAATGGATAAAAAACAAAACCTAACAATCTGTTGCCTACAAGAAACACACTTCACCTATGAAGACACATAGACTGAAAATAAAGAGATGGAAAAAGATATTCCATGCAAATGGAAACCAAAAAAGACCACGAGTAGCTATACTTATATCAGACAAAATAGATTTCAAGACAAAAATTATAAGAAGAGACAAAGAAGGTCACTATATAATGATACAGGGGTCAAATCAGCAAGAAGATGTAATAATTATAAATATATATGTACCCAACACTCAAACACACACATATATAAGCAAATATTATTAAAGCTAAAGAGATAGACTTCAATACAATAATAGCGGAGACTTCCAGAGAGAAAAACAACAAAGAAACATCAGACTTAATCTATGGCACAGACAAAATGATCCTAACAGATATTTACAGAACATTTCATCCAACAGCTGCAGAATACACATTCTCCTCAGCACATGGATCATTCTCAAGGACAGACCATATGTGAGGCCACAAAACAAGTCTTTAAAAATTCAAAAAGATTGAAATTACATCAAGTATCTTCTCTAACCACATACAATGTAATAAAACTAGAAATCAATAACAAGAGGAATTTTGAAAACTATACAAACACATAGAAATTAAACAATATGTTCCTGAATGACCAGTGGTTCAATTAAGAAATTAAGAAAGAAATAGAAAAATTTCTTGAAACAAATGAAAATGGATACACACATACCAAAACCTATGGGATATAGCAAAAGCAGTACTAAGAATAAGGTTTATAGCAACAAGCACCTACATCTTAAATGTAGAATATTAAATAAACAAGCTAACAATACATCTAAAATAACTAGAGGCTGGGTGCAGTGGCTCATGCCTGTAATCCCAGCATTTTAGGAGGCTGATACAGGAGGATCACTTGAGGCCAGGAGTTCAAGACCAGCCCGGCCAACAGGCAAAACGCCATTTGTACTAAAAATACAAAAATTAGCCAGACATGGTGGCACATGCCTGCCATCTCAGCAACTCAGGAGGCTGAGGTGGGAGGATGGCTTGACCCTGGGAGGCAGAGGTCACAGTAAACTGAGATAGCACCACTACACTCCAGCCTGGGCAACAGAGCAAGACTCTTTCTCAAAAAAAAAAAGAAAAAAAATAGAAAAAGAACTAGAAAAACAAGAGCAAACCAAACCCCAAATTAGTAGAAGAAAAAAATAATAAATGTCAGAGCAGAAATAAAATAATACAAAAGATCAATGAAATGAAAGTTGGTTTTTGAAAAGATAAACAAAATCAACAAATCTTTAGCCAGGCTGTCCAAGAAAAAAGAAGAGAAGACCTAAATAAATAAAATCAGAGAGGAAAAAAGAGACATTACAACTGGTACTACAGAAATTGAAATAATCATTAGAGACTATTGTGAGCAACTATATGCTAATAAACTGAACACATTTGAAGAAATGAATAAATTTCTAGATACATACAACCACCAAGATTGAACCATGAAGAAATCCAAAATCTGAACAGACTAATAATGAGTAACAAGATCAAAGCCATAATAAAAAGTCTCCCAGCAAAGAAAACCTTGGGACCTGATGGCTTCACTACTGAATTTTATCAAACATTTCAAAAAGAACTAATACCAATCCTACTCAAAATATTCCAAAAAAATAGAGGGGGATAGAATACTTCCAATGTCATTCTACAAGGCTAGTATTATCCTGATACCAAAATCAAAGACATATCAAAATAAGAAAACTCCAGGCCAATACTCCTAATGAATATTGATGCAAGAATCCTAACAAAATGCTAGCAAACCAAATTCAACAACACATTAAAAAGATCATTCATCATGACCAAGGGGGACTTATCCCAGGGATGCAAGGATGACTCTATATATGCAAATCAATCAATATGATACCTCACATCAATAGAATGAAGGACAAAAACCATAAGATCATTTCAACTGATGCTGAAAAAGCATTTCATAAAATTCAACATCCCTTCATGACAAAAACCCTAAAGAAAATTGGGTATAGAAAGAAAGAACATACCTCAACACAATAAAAGCCATATAAGACAAACCCACAGCTAGTATCATATTGAATGAGGAAATACTGAAAGCTTTTCCTCTAAGATCTGTAAGATGACAAAGATGCCCATTTTCACCTGTTCAACATAATACTGGAAGTCCTAGCTAGAGCAATCAGACAAGAGAAAGAAATAAAGGGTATTCAAATTAGAAAGGAAGAAGTTAAATTATTCTTGTTTGCAGATGATAAGATCTTACACTTGGAAAAAAAACCTAAAGATTCCACCAAAAAAACCATTGGAAGTGGTAAACAAATTCAGTAAAGTTAAAGGATACAAAATCAACATAAAAATCACTAGCATTTCTATATACTAGCAATGAATAATATGAAAAAGAGATCAAAGTAATCCCATTTACAATAGATACAAATAAAATAAAATACTTAGCCATTAACTTTACCAAAGAAGTTAAAGAGCTCTACAATGAAAACTATATAACATTGATGAAAGAAATTGAAGAGGACACACAAAAAAATGGAAAGATATTCTGTGTTCATGGATTGGAAGAATCAATATTATTAAAATGTTCATACCACCCAAAGCAACCTACAGATTCAATGTAATCCCTATCCAAATACCAATGTCATTCTTCACAGAAATAGAAAACAACAATCCTAAAATTTATATGGAATCACAAAAGACCCAGACTAGCCGAAGCTATCCTGAGCAAAAAATAAAACTAGAGGAATAACATTACCTGACTTCCAACTATAGTACAGAGCTATAGTAATCAAAACAGCATGGTACTGGCATCAAAACAGACACATACACCAATGGAGCAGCATAGATAACCCAGAAACACATCCAAACATCTACAGTGAACTCATTTTTGACAAAAGTGCCAAGAACATACTTTGGGGGACAGGGCAGACTCTTCAATAAATGGTGCAGGGAAAACTGGATGTCCATATTCAAAAGAATGAAACTAGAACCCTATCTCCTGCCATATATAAACATCAAACCAAAATGGATTAAAGACTTAAATCTAAGACTTCAAACTATGAAATTACTAAAAGAAAACATTGGGGAAACTCTCCAGGACATTGGACTGGGCAAGGATTTCTTGAGTAATACCCCATAAACACAGATAATCAAAGCAAAAATAGACAAATGAGATCACATCAAGTTAAAAAGCTTCTACACAGCAAAGGAACCAATCGACAAAGTGAAGGGACAACCCACAGAATAAGAGAAAATATTTGCCAACTACTACCTCACAAGGGATCAATAATGATAATATATAAGAAACTCAAACAACTCAATAAAAAAAAATCTAATAATCCAATTAAAAAACTGGTAAAGATTTGAATAGACATTTCTCAAAAGAAGACATACAAATGGCAGATAGGTAAATTAAAAGGTGCTCAACACAACTGATTATCAGAGAAATGGAAATCAAAACTACAATGAGATATCATCTCACCCTAATTAAAATGTCTTTTACCCAAAAGACAGGCAATAACAAATCCTGGTGAGGATGTAGAGAAAAGGGAACCCTCATATGCTGTTGGTGGGAACGTAAATTAGTTCAACCACTATGGAGAACAGTTTGGAATTTCCTCAAAAAGCTAAAAATCGAGCTACCATGTGATCTAACAATCCCACTGCTAGGTATATACTCAAAAGAAAGGAAATCAGTGTATCGAAGAGGTATCTTCCTTCCCATGTTTACTGCAGCACTATTCACAATAGCCAAGATTTGGAAGCAACCGATCTGTCCATCAGTAGACAAATGGATAAAGAAAACAAATGTGGTATATATAAATGATGGAGTACTATTCAGCCACAAAAAAGAATGCGAGCCTGTCATTTGCAACATGGATAAAACGTGGATGGTCATTATGTTAAGTAAAATAAGCTAGGCACAGAAAGATAGACTTTGCATGTTCTCACTGATTTGTGAGAGCTAAAAATTAAAACAATTGAATTCATGGAGGTAGAGACTAGGACAGTGACTACTAGAGGTTGGGAAGGGTAGTAAGGGTAGAGGAAGTGGGGAATGGTTAATGGGTACAAACATATAATTAGATAGAACAAATAAGATCTAGTATTTGATAGCACAACAATAATTTATTGTACATTTTAAAGTAACTAAAAGAGGGCCAGGCGCAGTGGCTCATGTCTGTAATCCCAGCATTTTGGAAGGCGGAGGTGGGCGGATCACTTGAGGTCAGGAATTTGAGACCAGCCTGGCCAACATGGTGAAACCCCATCTCTACTCAAAATACAAAAATTAGCCGGGTGTGGTGATGCACGCCTGTAATCCCAGCCACTCAGGAGGCTGAGGCAGGAGAATCGCTTGAACCTGGGAGGTGGAGGCTGCAGTGAGCCAAGATTGCACCAATGCATTCCAGCTTGGGTGACAGAGAGAGACTCCATCTCAAACAATAAAATAAAATAACTAAAAAAGTATAATTGGATTGTCTGTAACACAAAGAAAGGGTAAATGCTTGAGGTGATGAATATTCCATTTACCCTGATGTGATTATTACGTATTGCATGCCTGTATCAAAATGTCTCACGGACCCTATATACACCTACTATGTACCTACAAAAATTAAGAATTAAAACAGCATAAAAAAAGAAACCACAGGGTAGGTTAAACAGGAAGTTGAATATAAAGAGTTATTAATTATTATGAAAGAGGCCAGGAACAGTGGCTCACACCTGTAACCCCAGTGCTTTGGGAGGCTGAGGAGAGGAGAGACGATCACTTGATGCCCAGAGTTCAAGACCAGCCTGGGCAATGTAGCAAGACCCTGTCTCTACAAAAGGCATGGTGGTGCACACCTATAATCCCAGCTACTCGGGAGGCTGAGGTGGGAGGATCACTTGAGCCCAGGAGTTCGAAAGTGCAGTGAGCCGTGATCGTGCCACCGTACTGCAGCCTTGGCAACAGAGCAAGACTCCATCTCTAAAAAAAATTAAAAATTAAAATGATTTCTTAATTTAAAAAATTAAAGGTTGACTATAAGACAGAAGCAGACTCTATTTGTTACCCTAGGGCAAGGGAGAGTCCCCAAGGAAGGAGAGACCTTGAAGGAGTTCGGCACTCACTGATAAGGTGTGCTTTGGCCTACAGGAGAGCAGAGTTCGCTGGTTTTGCCAGGCCAGAGCTGGTCTGTAGTTGCTGCACAAGCACTAAGCCACCCTCCAGAGCACAAGAGGGCAGTGGGGATCAACAACCGGAGGTGTGGACGTGCAGTGGGAGTCGGGGCACCAGCCGGCCAGAAGGCCTTGGGGGTGCAGGCTGTGTGGGGGACGGTGAGACTTACAGAGGGAGCTGCTGCTGAGTGTGTGACCCTCCTGGAGGCAAGAGGCCTCCAGAGTGTGCAGGATGTGAGAGGCTCTAGTTCCTGTATCAAGAGGCCCAAGGAAAGCTTATCGCCAGGCTGAGGCTACAAGGACACAGAGGTCCGACTCTCAAAATTTTAAGAATTGGCAGGGTGCGGTGGCTCAAGCCTGCAATCCCAGCACTTTGGGAGGCCAAGGCAGGCAGATCATGAGGTCAGGAGATGAGACCATCCTGGCCAACACAGTGAAACCCCATCTCTACTAAAAATACAAAAACTAGCCAGGCGTGGTGGCGCACACCTATAGTCCCAGGTACTTGGGAGGCTGAGGCAGGAGAATCGCTTGAACCTGGGAGGTGGAGGTTGCAGTGAGCCGAGATCGCACAACTGCACTCCAGCCTGGGCGACACAGCGAGACTCCGTCTCAAAAAAAAAAAAAAAAAAAAAAAAAAAAAAATTTAAGAATTAATTCAGCAATAATTTAACTCACATTTATAAGGTACTTGTTATTGAATCTTTCTTTCAACAAAAATTTATTGAACACTGACTATGTGCCAGCCACTGAGTTAGATGGTACTATTTGCAAGGCAATATACCAAAGGCACTGCAAAAAGGAAAGCATATCTCTAGTCCTCAAAGCACCTGGAATCTAGACACATAAATCAATGGAATAGAACAGCAAACCCAGAAATAGAAGACCACAAATATGCTCCACTACTTTTACCTTTTTTTTTTGAGACAGAGTCTTGCTCTGTCGCCCAGGCTGGAGTGCAGTGGCATGATCTCAGCTCACTGCAACCTCTGCCTCCTGGGTTCAAATGATTCTCCTGCCTCAGCCTCCCAAGTAGCTGGGATTACAGGTGCCTGCCGCCACACCTAGCTAATTTTTGTATTTTTGGGAGAGATGGGGTTTCACCATGTTGATCAGGCTGGTCTCAAACTCCTGACCTCAAGTGATCCACCCGCCTCCCAAAGTGCTGGGATTACAGGCATGAGCCACCACACGCAGGCTTATGTACCACTATTTTTGGACAAAATTACAAAAAGAATCCAATGGAAGGAGGAATTGGATAGCCATAGGAAAAAAAAAAATGAAGCTAGACCTAAACCTTACACATCATGCAGAAACTACCTCAAAATGGATCCCACAGTTACATGTAAAACATAAAACTCTAAAACATTTAGAAAAACACATAGAAGAAAACTTTCAGGACCTACCTAGAGCTGGATGAAGAGTTCTCAGACTCGACAGCAAAAGCACAATGCATAAAGAGAAAAAGTGATGAATTGCACATTGTCAAAACTAAAACCTTTCACTCTGCGAAAGACCATATTAACAGGATGAAAAGACAGAGTCTAGAGTCTGGCACAGTGGAAATACAGACAAGAAGCCATGTGTATCAAAGAGGCCCAAGCAAACAACCATGAGCACACAAAGGAGAACGAGATTTATTTCAGCCCAAGGACTCTGCAAAGTCTCATGAGATGAGAACTGAAGTAGGATTTGAAAGTGAAGTAGGATTGCAATAGATGAACCCGGGAGTAAGAAGCACATCCAGTGGAGAATCAGCAAAAGCTACATGGAAGGAAAGTGTAAGGAACACGTATGCAGTGCAAAGGCCAGTACAGGTAAAGGAGTGAGAGAGGACAGGATGGGAAGTAAGCCTGGAAAGGTTCCTGGGGACAGTGTGTGGGGACACAGCTCTGCTCCCAAATAGCTTGCAGGTATAAAATGATAATTACAATAAGAGATACAGGTAACTCTGGCAGGTTTGAACTCTAGGCTTTCAGAAGAATGAGATTGTTTAGCCAGGGGCTGTCCTGAAAGATCCCATCTACTCCTTTGGAAGAGCCTGGAGGCAGCAGGACGGAAAAGGCTGGACTGCCTCTGAGCCTGCGCTTTCCCTCTTCTGCCACCTGTCCAGCCACAGGCTGGGATACCTAAGTCAGTCTTTTTCCCGTGGGAGCCTCTCCCTTGCTTCTTCCCCTAGTCTTCCTCAGACTGACGGCAGAGCTGGAAAAAGCTCACCTGTAGCACAAGTTCAATGGGATTATATCCTGCTCTGTGTAAGGTAGAGCCGCCCTTCCTTCCCTTGTCTAATCTAAAAAGCTTTTTTCTCACTGCAGGGAAGAAAAACAAGAAGTAGGTCAGTTAGCAAGTAGTTTATGAAGTGCCTACTCAGGAAACACATCTCGGTAAATGCTTGACTATTTTTCAAGCGTGTATGTAACCTGGGATTTAAAAAATCACTGTATTTTGACCATTAGAGTTTTATATTCACTCTTTACATCGACTCACCTTATTCTATCAGGAAAACTTAAGTGTCTTAATCATCTGTGGCTCCAAGTAAATTTCTGTCCGTTACCGGTTTCTTCCAGGTTGCCTTGCCGGTACTTCCAAAATACAAGAGCCCTTGCACTGTCCAAGGAGCCTTTCTTTCAAAGGCAATTAAGTTGGCTGTCGTAACATAACCAGGGACTAGATTACTGAATATTTACCCATTTCTAATCCTTTAGTAAAAGGTTAGAGCGGTCGGAAGGAAAGAGGTATGGAAAAATAAAAGGAAATATCACTGACAAAAGAATCGAGAGCCGGGCGTGGTGGCTCACGCCTGTAATCCCAGCACTTTGGGAGGCCGAGGCAGGCAGATTACAAGGTCAGGAGATCGAGATCATCCTGGGCAACATGGTGAAACCCTGTCTCTACTAAAAATACCAAAATTAGCCCAGCGTGGTGGCGCACACCTGTAATCCCAGCTACTCGGGAGGCTGAGGCAGGAGAATCGCTTGAACCTGGGAGGTGGAGCCTGCAGTGAGCCGAGATTGTACCACTGCACTCCAGCCTCAGTTACAGAGTGAGACTCCATCTAAAAAAAAAAAGAAGAAGAAGAAGAATGGGGAAGATGGATTGGCTTCCCAACCAGGAGTAAAATTTGAGTATTTCTCTTGAATATTTAGTTGCCAGCCTCCCACCTCCATTGTCTCTCCTGCTCTCCTACCCAGTTATACAAGAGGAATCTTTGAAATTCTTGTTTCATGTTGGTATTTCTCTCTTCATTAACTCTTAAGGTCACAGAAACAGACTTGTAGGCTGATGGAGTCCTCAGAGGAGCCAAAACCAGAGGAGTTGTGCTCAATAGCACTCACTGAGTTCCTGGGACATTATCAGCCAAAATAACATACAGCTCTCATTGTTCAGTGAGAGTTTGATTTCTGAACTTACTGTCAGCAGAACTAGCCAGATTTCAACTGCAAATTACTCCAGATTTCAACTATAAATTAAACTTATATTCTTTAAGGTCAGGCACAGTGGCTCACGCCTGTAATCCCAGAACTTTGAGAGGCCAAGGTGGGCAGGTCACCTGAGGTCAGGAGTTCAAGACCAGCCTGGTCAACATGGTGAAACCCCATCTCTACTAAAAACACAAAAATTAGCCAGGCATGGTAGTGAGCATCTGCAGTCCCAGCTACTCAGGAGGCTGAGGCAGGAGAACTGCTTAAACTGGAAGGCAGAGGTTGCAGCGAGCTGAGATTGCATCACTGCACTCCAGCCTGGGTGACAGAATGAGACACCGTCTCAAGAAAAAACAAAAAACAAAAACACCTTTATTTTTTAAAAATGGTCAGAGAAATTAGGCAAATTCTAAAGAGGTCTCTTCCCTTGCCATCCCATAGACTAGCAAAAAAGTACCTTTGTCCATAGAATGGCGGTATAATATCTTTCTCGTTATTATCTGTTAATTGATGACATCAACCTGCCAGCTCCTTTAGCTCCATTTTTCCATTCCCAGAGTGAATATCAAGTCAAAAGCAACTGACCCTACAGACCAAGAAAACAAAGCTCTAAAGCCATTGAAATTTCTTAAATTCTCTGTGAACATTATCTAAATACTATCATTGTTCTTTAAAATACATCATATTAACAAATGGTGTTGATGGGCTATGCCATGTTCCTGGCATGAATGTAATATGACCTGGAAAACACACTTCATCATTCATGACTAGAACGTTCTCTCTGATTTACGCCAATAAAAACTTGGAATAATCCAAGATATACTTTACAAGTATTACATGAGAGCATGCATGCAATAATCGTGACTCAAACACTTAAAACCCATTTTTGGCAATTGAAAAAAGAAAGTTCGGGAGGAGGAGTTTGTCAGACGCCTTTTGCTCAGTGTTTATTAAGAAACACCAGGATACAGTGAGGGCAAAGAGGCTGAGGAAACTTCAGAGAGAAGATGACATTGGATCAGGGACCTGGGGAATTATTGAGATTTCTTCAGAGAAAGAAAAAGGAAGGAGGACATTTCCAACAAAGGAAAACCAGGAGTACCCAAATGGCCTGGGGAGCATCTGCTAGTTTCAAGTGTCTGCAGCACAAGGTCTAGGAAGAGACGCGGCAAGAACAGACACTGGGAAAAGGGACTGAGGTCTCAATGTGAAGATGATTATTGAATGTCTTGTCCAGTATGTGAAACCATCAAAAGTTTGTTTTGTTTTTTTTGAGAGAGAATCTCACTCTGTCACCCAGGCTGGAGTGCAGTGGCACGATCTTGGCTCACTGCAACCTTCACCTCCCTTCCGGGTTCAAGCGATTCTCCTGCCTCATCCTGCCTCAGCCTCTGGAGTAGCTGGGATTACATGTGTGTGCCACCACACCCAGCTAATTTTTGTATTTTTCAAAGAAGCGGGGTTTCACCATGTTGGCCAGGCTGGTCTCGAACACCTGACTTCAGGCAGTCCTCCCACGTTGGCCTCCCAAAGTGCTGGGATTACACACGTGAGACACTGTGCCTGGTCCCATCAAAAATTTTTGATAGGAAAGCTATATTAACAGTGATAATAACATACTAATGTTTTCTATGTATCAAATATCCAACACCAAGAAAAGCTATAATTGATTTGTTAAAATCTCCTGTGAAGTGTGAACTATTCCCTGTTTTTTGGTCTTGTTTTGTTTTTTTGAGACAGAGTCTCACTCTGTCACCCAGGCTGGAGTGCAGTGGCGCGATCTTGGCTCACCGCGACCTCTGCCTCCAGGGCTCAAACAATTCTCATGCCTCAGCCTCCCATTACAGGCCTCCGCCACCACGCCCAGATAGTTTTGTTTTGTTTTGTTTTGTTCTGTATTTTTAGTAGAGACAAGTTTTCACCATGTTGCTCAGGCTGGTCTTCAACTCCTGAGCTCAGGCAATCTGCCTGCCTTGGCCTCCCAAAGTGCTGGGATTACGGTGTGAGCCACCGTGCCCGGCCAGTATTTCCATTTTATAAGTAGGAAACTGAGTCATAGATTAAATAACTTGTCGAAAGTCAAACAGGAAGTAAGCAGTACAGCCAAGATTTAAACCTGAGTGCTAGCTCCAGAGCCCATGCTGTCCTGCTTCTTGAGAAAGTCATTACCATATTTTAGAAAAATAGCTTCATGGCTATGTGGAGGATGAATTGGAGGAGACCAGAGGCAGGGAGACAGCGAGGAGGCCTTTCGGCAGTCCAAATGAAAGCAAATACAGGTACAAACCCGATGGGATCTAATAAACAAATGGATATGGAGCGGGGACAGGGCAGAACAGGAAACAACTGAGCTGCTAACTTGAATAACTGGGCAGTCCTGCCATGACTGCAAGTTTCCTGAGGCCTGCCAGCCATGCGTACTATACAGCCGGTAGAACTGTGTGTCAATTAAACCTCTTTTCTTTATAAATTTCACAGTCTCAGGTAGCTCTTTATAACAGCACAGGAACAATGATGTCAATATCAGAGACAGAAAAACAAAGGAAAATACATGAGATGGGTCAGGGGTAGAATAAGGAATAATGGTCTTTATTTGAGGCCAAATGGTTTGAAATATGAGGGACGTTCAAGTACAGGGGTCTGGCAAGCAGCTAGAAAATCAGACCTAAAGTGTGGGAGAGGTCAGGCTGAAGACAGATGGACCAGATACTCTTGAAGGTACCAAACATTAGCTTCAGCTCTCCTCACGGGCAGGGGGTCTTTCAAGCACCTGGCAAGGGCCTTAGCAATACATTCATGTTGTCATGTTTCTTTTTTGTAACAATTTCAAAAGTAGGTTATTTTTGCTGTGATTAAGACTAAGATTGTTACCTCTTTCCACCCTAACATCTTCTTCACACTTCCCGCCAGGTCAGGTGGCACTGGAGTCCTCTAGGCATTGCGGGGGGGCCTGTTTAGGGGCAAGATAAGTTTGAGATACCATATAGGTTGGGCTTCATGGGATACATTTAGGGGAGTTCCATGTGTAACTAAGTTATTGCTAGCCATCCTAGCATAGACGTCTTCTTAAAGAGTACTCCTGTGTTAAATTATATAAACTTCAAGCACCATGAAACCTTGAAGTGTCCCTGAATAAAGTCAAAGATGATAACTTGACATAGATGACAAGTGAAACTGACAAGATCACACAAGAAGAAGATATAGCAAGAAAAGGTGGCCAAGAATGGAACCTTCAGGAACCCACATTTAAGAGGAGGGTGGAAGAGAGCCAGAAAGATTGATCAGCTAGAAGAGCCATGAGGGCACAGGAGTTTGGGAGTTAAAGGATGAGTGGTTTCCAGATGGAGGGGCAGGTAGAACAAACATCAAATGCAGGAGAGGAACTGTTGAACATAGTAGGTGGGTAGAGATGGGCTGAGTCACTAGGAAGTAGGAAACTTGAGGCAATGAGTATAAATTACTTTTTTTTTTGAGACAGAGTCTCACTGCATCACCCAGGCTGGAGTGCAGTGGTGTGATCTCGGCTCACTGTAACCTCCGACTTCCGGGTTGAAGCGATTCTCCTGCCTCAGCCTCCCGAGTAGCTGGAATTACAGGTGCATGCCACCACACCTGCCTAATTTTTGTATTTTTAGTAGAGATGGGGATTCACCATGTTGCCCAGGTTGGTCTTGAACTCCTAACTCAAGTGATCTGCCCACCTCAGCCTCCCAAAGTGCTGAGATTACAGGTGGGAGCCACTGTGCCCGGCCAAGTATAAATTACTTGTTAAAGAAATAAAATGCCATTTGCTACATCCAGGACATTCCACTTAGTTCTTGTGGTGTTTAATTTTATGCATCAAATTGGTTGGACCATGGTGCCTGGATATTTGGTCAATTATTCTGGATGTTTCTGTGAAGGTGTTTTTTGGATGAGATTAACAGTCATTGTTTTATTTATTTATTTGTTTTATTTATTTATTTTTGTTTGTTTTTTCTTTCTAAGACAGAGTCTCACTCTGTCATCCAGGCTAGAGTGCAATGGTACCATCTCAACTCACTGCAACCTCTGCCTTCCGATGCCTGGCTATTTTTGTATTTTTGTAGAGACAGGGTTTCACCGTGTTGGCCAATCTGATCTCAAACTCTTGACCTCAAGTGATCCACCCACCTCAGCCTCCCAAAGTGCTGGGATTACAGGCATGAGCCACCGTGCCTGGCCTCATTGGTGGACTCTGAATAAAGCAACTTGCTATCCATATGTCGGTGGGCCCCATCAAATTGGTTGAAGGCCTTAATAGAGCAAAAGACTGATATTTCTTGAGCAAGAAGAAATTCTGCCAGCCTGATGGCCTTCACACTTGAACTTCAACATTGGATCTTCTGTGAGTGTACAGCTTGCCAACCTACCCCGCAGATTTTGGACTTGCCAGCCTCCATAATTTAATACAGTCCTGTAGGGATACAAACTTGTTCAAGAATGTCTTTAAGAAGCTTACCCAGTGCAAGGGGAGAAGTGGAATTCACATCGGGTAGAAGAGCAGGAAAGGTTTCACTAAAGAGATTGCATTTAAGGTAGGCCCAGAAGGATGGGTTATATTTGGGTAAGCAGTGACTGGAGAAGAGCAATTTCTGTGGAAGTTACAGTTGGATGAGGAAACACATGGAGCCTAATCGGGCATTCATAAGAATCTAGTTTGGATCTGGTATGATATGTATAAGAAACCAGAGGGAATAATCCATTGGAGCCAAAGTGTAGAGAATGCTTCAATATTAGGAATGAGGTGTTTGAGATTCTTTTAGGAAGCAGAGAATTATGGAAGGTCTTTGAGAAGGAAAGTGGAATGACTGAATTTCATAGTACAAACAATCCCAATTAGTGCATGAGTTGGGTTCTAACCACTTTCAATATACTATGTGTCACGCACTGTACTAAATGTTGTAGATATAGTGACAAAAGACACAGCACCTGAATTCAAGGAGCTCACAATCTGTGAGGGAGTAGGAGATAGAGAAGGGAAAAATTATAATAACTACATGGTACAAAAGAATTACACAAGAAGGACAACTAATCCAGATGTAGACATGGGGTGGGTTGAGATATGAAGGGTCATAGAAAACTCCCTGGAAAAAGCAATTCTAGGCTGGGCTCAGGGGTGTATTGTAGTCCTCGCTACTCAGGAGGCTAACACGGGAGGGTCACTTGAGCCCAGGAGTTCGAGACCAGCCTGGGCAAAATAGCAAGTCTCGGTCTCAAAACAAAACAAAACAACACAACACACACACACACAAACCCAGAAATACACAACAAGGAAAAAAAGTAACCTGGGCAACATTGCAGGAAAAAAAGAAAAAAGAAAAGCTGGGCATGGTGGCACACACCTGTGGTCCCAGCTACACAGGAGGCTGAGGTGGGAGGATTACTTGAGACCAGGATGTCAAGGCTGCAGTGAGCTGTGATCAACCACACTTCCAGCCTGGGGGACAGAGACAGACTCTGTTTAAAAAAAAAAAAGAAGAAAGAAGAAGAAAGAAGAGGAAGAGGAGGAGGAGGAGGAAGAAGAAGAAGAAGAAGAAGAAGAAGAAGAAGAAGAAGAAGAAGACGACGACGACGACGACGACGACGACGACGACGACAATATTTTAGAACACTTTTCTCTGAAAAATATCTCATAGAAACTAGGTTGAATCATTGGAAAATACATTGCTATTTCATCTGATCCAAACTGATACAATGTTACGATGGTGTTTAGGTCTCCCAGGTCAGACTCAAAAGCTTAATTCATGACTATCTTACACCAGTATTTTCTGGATTCCAAAATAAGAGGCCTAGAACTGGCAATATGCAAGATCTGAAATCAGACAGGTTAAACTGTTAAATCCTTCTTCTCCTTTTCTTCATTTTCTTCTTTAGATTAAGCCTCCTCCTCCCAGAACCTCTGGCCTAAGGCCTTCAGCCTTCCCTGAGGCACTCAGTGTTTTTCCAAAACTTGATTTGCCCCAACCTTTCTGTGTTTAGGTGCTACTGATCTGTGTTAAAAAGAAGGCGACCTGGCCAGATGAAGTATGGTAATCCCAGCACGTTGGGAGGTCGAGGCAGGAGGATTGCTTGAGCCCAGGAGTTCAAGATCAGCCTGGGCAACATAACAAGATCCCATTGTTTTAAAAATTTTTTTAAATTAGCCGGGGATGGTGACAGGTGCTATTCAGGAGGCTGAGATGGGAGGATTGTTTGTGTCCAGGAGGTCGAGGCTGCAGTGAGCTGTGATCATGTCACCGCATTCCAGCCTGGGCAACAGAGTGAAACCCATCTCAAAAACACACAAAAAATAGCAACCTGATTGAACTAGTAAATGCCAATGTGTGAACGACTATCAAACCCTCCTACCTCCTAGAGCTATTTGCATCTTTAAGAAATGAGACTTAAGAATCTTTGGTGGAATTCCAGGCAATAAAAACAAGGCCTTTGTGTATTTGTTTAGATACACAACTTATAAGTCAAGAGTTGAGAGGATGAGGTCTACCAATACTATGTTTCCCCTTCAGACAGTTTGACTTTGGTAAGTAAATTTCTGTATGATATTTTATATCTAGTTACCTCTATTATTAAAATCTTGTTTATTTGGCATTTGATGGACCAATATTAGCTATGAAATCCTTTCTAATGAAACCAAAGTAGGGGATTAGGCCAGGTTACAGTAATGCCTGTAATCCCAGTACTTTGGGAGGCTGAGGTGGGAGGATCACCTGAGTCCAAAACGTTGAGGCTGCAGTGAGCCATGATCATGCCACTGCACTCCAGCCTCAGCGACAAAGTGAGACCAAGTCTCAAAAAAAAAAAAAAAAATACAAGAAGAAAGAAAGAAATTAAAGTAGGGGACTTAAACACCTGCTTCTTCAAAAAGAATTTAAAACTCTACAGAGAAGAAATTATTCAATTATTTCATCTCTTTCCTGCTTCCTTTGGATACTAATCTAGTTGAATTACTCTGTATAGTTATAGCATATATGTAACTACTTTTGTAAGCAGAACTAATGTTTTTTTAAGAATCACAAGTAATGTATATTTCATGATTTGGATTAAACAAACAAGTTTAATTGAAAAATTATCATTGTCATCATAGGTAATATTTATTAAGGATTTAATGTACAACAACCTTATATGAGATATTATTAATATTTTGAGACAGAGTCTCACTCTGTCACCCTAGGCTGGAGTGCAGTGGCACAATCTCTGCTCACTGCAACCTCCGTCTCCAGGGTCCAAACGATTCTCTTGCCTCAGCCTCCTGAATAGCTGGGATTACAGGTGCATGCCACCACGCTCGGCTGATTTTTGTATTCTTAATAGAGACAGGGTTTCACCTTGTTGGCCAGGCTGGTCACCTCAAGTGATCCACATGCCTTGGCCTCCCAAAGTGCTGGGATGACAGGCATGAGCCACCACGCCCAGCCAAGGTACTATTATTATCATCCCTATGTCATAGATGAAGAAACTGAGGCACAGAGAGGTTAAGTAACTTGCTTAAAGTTCCCCAGATAATAAGTCGCGATGCCAGGATATAAACTCTGGCAGTTTCATGTTCCCTCCCTGCTGCTTCCCACCTACTTTTGATTCAGTAGATCTGGAGCGGAGCACTTGGAATTAGTCAAGTCCCCAGGTGATTCTAAAGCAAAGCCAGGTTTGAGAATCATCCTGTTCATTCACTTTGCACTGGATGGGTAGTTACTTACCTGTGTCTTAGAAATAGTAGTTCATATGGTTAGTCAAGTAACACCTGTACACTTTCATTTCAGTAGTAAGCAAATGTGCTTGGAATCTGCTTCAGTGTTCTTTGGGCACAGTGCTGAGGGGGCAGGTGAACGTTAGGAAATTGTCTCTCACCCCACGGCACAGACCACCTAGTTTAAAGGCACATGTGAGCAGGCAAATCAGGGAGAGATCACAAAGCTTGGGTAGAAGGTGTGAGGTGGGCTTCCTGGGAGGGGGTGTGAGCTGGATCTTGAAATGTGAGCATGATTTGGAGACGGAGGAAAGAAGTGGGGAATGGTCTCTGCTAAGGGAACAACTGAAGCAGGCCCTCATAAATGGCGATTCACAGCTCATCTGTGGGCGAGTGAGTACAACCAACAGGACTGGATGGCATTGAGAGTTCCTTCTGGGAAGTGGCAGGAAATAAATTTGGAAAAGCAAGTTAGGGCAAGATCTGGTAAACCTTAAGTGCCAGGTCCAAATTTGGATTGAACACTGTAAACAATATGGAACCACTGAAGCTTGAAAAGGCAAAATTATAATGATGAAGGTATCGGTTTAGAAGGAATCATCTGCCATCAGTCATGACACAAGGGGAAGGATACAGAAGAGATAAGAACCAGGAAAAACATTTGAAAGGTTAAAGGATCAACATAAGTGTGGGAGAATATCTTAGTAAAGGAGTGGATATACACAGAATTGGGAGTCACTGGGTCAGGTTATGCCACTGCTCAGGCTGAGTGATTTGGAGCAAATTGCCTAACATCTCTGAGCCTTAGGTTTTCTCATTGAAAAATGAGTATGATGATGGTAATGACTGACCCAAAATAGGCCAAGAATTTCTCTAGGGTGGTGACAGCTCTGGGATACAAGGTGAATGGGTTAGGATTTTGAGTCTGTTTCCAGGTCTATATGAACTAAAGAATGTGTTATGGGCCGGGCGCGGTGGCTCAAGCCTGTAATCCCAGCACTTTGGGAGGCCGAGACAGGCGGATCATGAGGTCAGGAGATCGAGACCAGCCTGGCTAACATGGTGAAACCCCGTCTTTACTAAAAAAATACAAAAAACTAGCCGGGCGAGGTGGCAGGCACCTGTAGTCCCAGCTACTCGGGAGGCTGAGGCAGGAGAATGGCATAGACCTGGGAGGCGGAGCTTGCAGTGAGCTGAGATCTGGCCACTGCACTCCAGCCTGGGCGACAGAGCGAGACTGCGTCTCAAAAAAAAAAAAAAAAGTGTTATGAATGGCAACAGAGACATCCACTTTGTGGAAGATGAGAAAGGGAGGGGAACTAATGGTGGGTGAATGTTCCACGAATTATGTGGGAATTACAAAGAAATTACTCTTCACACTCTTATGAAGTAGGTATTTTTATCTCAAATTAACCGTTGACCTTACTAGAGCAAAAGATAGTAATTAGAGTTACTGGATATGACTCAAATTTGAGTAGCTAGATACAAACCAAGGTTCGCTAAAATCTAAAACTTGGGCTTTTCCAACTAGCACATCATACTGTTCTAGATTTGAAATTTATATTTTATTTCATTGCTTCTGGCTTAATGTAGTCTGTTGAGACTGTTTTGAACTTTGATTCTGACATCTATCAAATTAATTATCCCTCCAAACTTTGGGTCATCCAAGAGGGACATCAGTTTTGCTGAGCTGGGGGAGAAAGATGGAGGAAGGATGTTTTAAAGTAGAAAACAGCGGCAGGTGGCCTTGACCTGTGAGGTCGGAGACAAGGTTATCTGCGCAAAGTAAATGCAATCTGGATGTTAAGTGGACATAAAAGTCGATGGAATAAATTTGCTGCTAAAAATGATCGTGTAGGCAGGTGGAGAGTAAAGAATAGAAAGGAGTTAAGAACCAGGAATGGAGGCAGTGAGAAGAGGGAGGGTGGTGTGGATGGACCAAATACTGCTATTAAGGAAAAATAGAGGGTGGAGGAAACAAACAATAAAGGGAAGGTTGACCCACTCAGCCCTTCTATTCAGCTGGAGGAAATCACAGAAAAGGAGGCCATATTGAATGGTAAGATTGGAGAAGACTGGTTAGGGAATAGGAAGCTTAAGTTGTCTAAAAAACGCAGTTTCCAGTAAAAGGAAGAAATTGGGACTTTTTTTTTTAAAAAAACCCACATATGTACACTGGAAAACATGGGCCACAGGGATAAACCTTCCATTTTTACTTCCAACTTTACCATGTGCTCACAAAAAAAAAAGCGTTAAATACATCTAAGTTTTGACGAGGTTATTCAAAAGTGTAGGATGTAAACCAAGAATTGTTCACACCCCAACATCCCGCACAAATTAAGGGATTACATACCTGAGTGACAAGTACATACAAATGCATTACTTCTAGAGAGACTGAGATGTGGATAAAAGACCACATTTCAATAGAGGGGATCACATACACCAGTGGGATGTTTCTTCAGAGACAAACCCACGTTACGCAGGAAACAGTGTGGACTCTGGCGACGGCCCTCTGCTCTGGCTGAGGATTTCTGTCCCAGAGTGGTACAGGAATCTGTGTAGTGTTTTCGTTTGGAGAAAACAGGAAGTTACACTCATTACATCTTTTGCCCAGATGATAGAGTTCGAAATCCCCCCGGGGTTGTTCATGGAATGAGCCGCTCTGTTATGCTGTGAGCCGTGGTATTAATAAGCCACCCCTCACTAGATGTGGGGGTTCCACAACGCTTCCTCCACCCGTCACCACAGCAGCGGATAGGCTTTAGGTTGAATATTCCAAATAGCCAATTATGACAGTTAATTTCAAATGAGATGACTTCGAACTACACGTGAAAACAATACTACTTTATATCACGACTCATGCCATCCGTGTATGTAATCAAAGCCTTCTAAGTCTTGATTTGTCCTTACAAAGACGAAGGATAGAGTGAATGTCAAAATTTGCCAAACAGGAGTTAGTGAAAGTCTGAAAGGGAAAGCCTAGTTAGGTTTAATCTTATAAGTGATTTTTAAAAAGAGACACGCAGATAAGCTCGAGCTTTCTGGAGCCGATTCCTAAGGCCTTGCAGGTGTTAAGGGGATCGAGAATTGGCTGCAGGTTCCTCGGAAGTCTGCGCCGATTCGGAGGGCCACCTGGCCACCTCTGACTTTCTGATCTAGGGTGCATCCCCCAGTCCCGGTCGACAAAGGTGGGGAGTCAGGTTCGAGGCCAGCTGGGGGGGGCGGTGTGCGCACAGGGGAGGAGCGGGGGGACTGGGACCCCCTCTCCTTCGGGGTGCTTCAGGCCGTTTCTCCAGAGGCTGGTGGCGTCCCCGACCCAAGCAGCTCAGCCCCGCTCGCGAGGTCCGAAGTGGCGGGAAGGGGTCCTCCGCGGCGGCCCCAAGGCGAGGGAGGCTGTAAAACCTGGCGGAGAATCCGGTGCCCCGGGTCGGGGATGGCTCGGGTGTCCGGGGCAGGGGCCGCGGGCTCGCAGGTAGAAGCTCCCCACGCTAGCGGGGGCCTCGGCCGCGGAAGGGGCGCCCCCGGGGCCGCCGGCATCGGCGGGCGGGCGGGAGCTTTCCGGGCCCCTCCCGCGCCTCGGGCTGGCGGGGCGATGGCGACGACGGTTTCTCGGCTCCCCCGCCCCGGACGCCGATGGCGGTGCGTTCCGGCCCTCCCCCAACAGCTTCTCCCCCGCGGTCGCCGGAGCCGGTGAGGCCGAAGAGGGCGGGGAGCCGCGGAGGGAAGGCGAGAGGGCGGAGGTTGCGTGGTGCAGGCGGCGGCGGCGGGAGGAGGAGGGCCGGGCGGGCAGGGGAGGAGGAGGAGGCGGGCGCCGTGTCGCACGCAGCTCCAGGCGGGGCAGCCCCGGTGGCTGAGGGACGCAGCCAGACCTTGGCGGGACGGGGCTTTCGCCGGGGCCCAGGCCCAGCGACCAGGCGGAGGCGTCGCGGGAGCCTTTGGGGCACCACAGAGATGCGGGTGAGTGTCGGCAGCCGCCGGGGCCGAGAGGAGGTGGCGGCGGCGGCGCAGGCCCGGCCCCGAGCCGCGGTGTCGCAGTGACTTGGGCCGCGGCGGCCGAGCCCAGGCGCCTGGCGAGGCCTGAGCAGCCGAAACGCGGCCGGGCGGAATGGCGGCCGGGCCGGGGGACTCGTGGGCGGAGGACGCCGAGGGCGGCAGGAGAGCGAGCGGGGCCGGGCCCTGAGTCACCCCGGACGGGCCGGGGCGGCCAGGCCTGGACTACGCACTGGGAAAAAGCCCGATTCATCGCGCCTGGAGGCGGCGGCCTGGTGGCGCCGGCACCTTTCCCCGCCGCGACCGGGCTGGGCCCTCGGAAGCTGGGCCGACGTGTGGCACGGGGCAGCTCGGACGTCCGCGCCTCGCCTCGTGAGGCGACCTCCGCGGGACGCCGGGACCCGTGCCCTTGCCCCCTCGCGCCCACGCTTCTCCCCAGCGCTGCTTTCCGGCCGACGCGTGCTCCCCTGTGAGCCCTGGGCTCGCGCGCAGGAGCAGCCGCCGAGCCGGGCTCTCTCGCTTTCCGGTTCCCTGCCCGCGGCTCTCGGGTTCCCTGCCTGCATTGTTGCGAACGTGCAGGGCGCTATTATTGGGTAACAGTCGCCCTTTTGCCCCGTTCTCCTGGGGCTATGGGCCGGGGCATGCGCGCAGGGATGCGAGCCCGGCGGCCGAACCGGACAGAGCCCCCCGGCGCCCGCCTAGCGCTCGCGAGTCGGGCCGGGCCCTGCGCCGCGGCGTCGGCGCGCCCCCGGCCGCAACGGGAGCGCGCGCCCTGACCCTGAGGGTAAATGCGTGCCCGCCAGGCTGCTGGGACTTGGGGTCCTCAGACTCAAGGGTCGTGCGCTTTTTTCCCCCCAAGATCTGAAAGACCTCTGTTTCTGCCGCCCGTGCAATATTGTGTAGAGCAGACATAAGATAATTAAGAGAGAGAGGAATGCTTGTAGACATTCCTTGAAATGAATCCCCAAAGTTAAGGTTTTCTCTCTGCCTGGCTTTGCCAAAAAGAGGATTCTCTTTTCCGATTGGGTCACTCTTGGTTGCTTCTGGTTCGTAGTAGGGGTTAGTGGTAAGTGCGCAAATACTGAATTGCAGTCTACTTAAATATTTATTTGCCCAGTGTAATTGCTCTTTCTTGTAGTAGCATTAAAATCGTCAAAAGTTCTGAGTGGAGTAAACGATCACACTTTTTGGAATGCACTTAACGAAGCGGCAGAAGAGGAACTAGATTCCTTTTTTACTTCAAGCCTTGAGCTTCTAGGACCTAAGCATATCTTAACGCCTCGCAGAAGTGTGTGCAGTTTTAAGTTTAACACTTCATTTCATGGTGCACCCGACAATGTACCCGATTTTCTGAAATCTTGTAGAGTGTATTATGTAGTAAAATATGTAATGATGTTTAAAATGTAAAACCAGTTATTGTGTTTGGAAAAAATATTTGGAGGTGAGATTTTTGTTTAAAGAAGGTTTTTGGATATTGAAAAATGTTTTACTTGAAGGTTCTATTTGTTGTTTTCCATGGTGAGTCGAAATAGTTGCGCTGCATTTCAAATTCCAAAGCATGCAAACATAAGACTGGCTCGCTTTAACTCTATTATGCCCATTTTTGGAGGTTTCAGGAGAGTGTTCCTTAAGCTTGAGAGGGATGGCTGAATTGCTTTCTAAATACGTTAAACTTCTTTTCTCATTGACTTATCTTTTAAAAACGGTTTTGTCAAAAAAAAAAACTAACTTTAGATATGCTAGGTTTTTCACCAATTTATGAAAGCCTCCCTCCCTGAGAGCCACATGCTCAGGTCCTTATAGGCAGCCCCACCCCCCACTCCTAATGTGTGTACCACATCAGAAGACAGACACGCATGCCTGAGCTGATTCTGCATGGTTTCCTTAGATATTGCAGTTCATTAGACTCTTGCCACTTACTGAAAGTTATCTTCTGGCTGTAATTAACTACAGTACAGCCTTATTTCCCATACATTTCCGATTGTGAATTCCTCCAGCGCAGGGGATATTCCTTATTTGTTTTTGCGTCCGGAGAGTAACAGAACTTGGTTACGGTGGTGCCTCAGTTGCTTTTTTTTTTTTGAATGAATTAGTTTTCTGGAATAATTCTAACTTACACTTAACGTTTGAAAACATGCCCTGATTTTTGGCTACAGAAAACACAGTCCTTGCACTTAAGGGGGTTAAGAATGCAAGCTTTATTGTACACTTCTCGAGTAAAATTGATCGTCTCTCTCATCCCTCCTTTTCTACCCCCCCCAATCCACTTCCCTTCCCCCCGCAACACCCCAGTACCTAGTACAGGGCCCTAACAGAAATCTGCCCGGGTTTTCTATACCTATGGAAGTCCAGGAAAGTGCCAAGAAAACACGTTGTGAAACTTTAATAACGTTTTTTCTCCTTAAAACTAGTTTTAAGGTGTGGATTTTTTAAATTTTTGTGTTTGGTGCTTCTTTGGAAACTCGATCAGGTTTTTCCCCCCAGGCTGAGTATCCAGCCTTGCCTTTGAAATGAAGCAGTTTGGTAATTAAGGCTCCTCCTTGTACAGGAGGCAAGCCCCAAGGTTGTGCTGGAGTGGGATAGGAAGTTGCTGTGGGAGGAACCATCTCTGGGTCTCTGAGGGCCTTTCATCAGAATGTCATTCCCAGTATACCCAGAGGCGTTGTGTCTGTCTTTCAGCATGGAAAATTAACATGAATGTACTTTAAATTGAGGAGTTGTTGCTTGCCATTCTTCAAATTAAAAATATTAGGGCCTTAAAAACTTAAGAACTTGGTTTTTTGTTTGTTTTGCTGTTTCAGCCCTCCTTAGGTCCTAAAGCCATGACCTTGAGTCATTCTGGAATAAAATGTCTTTGGGGGACTGAGCTTCATTTTGAACTTGTCTTTTAGGTATGTCTGGGAAAAGAATGTTAACCATTTTAAGGGCCAATTCTAAGTTTGCCTTGCTTTTTAAAAACATTTGGTAGTTTATCAGTGTGTTTGTTTTGCTTCCAAATGAAGAAATGAGCATTAAATGAAAAATAGATCCAAAAAGCCTTATGTTTACTACTGAGGACATAATTTCCTGTTTGTAGGAAGTTTCCTGTTTATAATATGAACATTTAGTAAACACACTATAAACAGAATTATTATAACATTTAATGACTTAAGTTTTTTATTCACTTATGGAAGTGTTTCACTTCTAAAAATTCTGTGAGGGAAAGAGATTTAAGTCATTTATTTTTGCTTAGGTGTAGAACATGTTGCTTGGGAGAGAAGACATGGAGTCTAGTTCAAGCTTACCTTTGCAGGGCCTATATTTCCTCATTTGTAAAATGAGATGGTTTTTAATTGACACTGCTGATTTCCTCAGGCTCCAAAAGTTTGTGGATTCCGTGGGAATGCTACAACTTTTAACATTAACAGGATTTTGGAAAAACGGTCTTAAAGAACATCAAGTATTGTATTCGTGTTTGAAAAGTAGGGTTGTGAAGCCTCAGTTTGATAGTTAAATTTTTTCCCTTGGGAAACTTGGACCAAGTAGGCACTGTTCTGCTTTTCCTAGTGTTCCTCCATGCTTCAGCGCCATTGCAGTTCCATTCTGAATCTGACTCTGCCTTTTCTGTCACCTGACGGCACACACGTCACCATCTCTGGAAAGCTGGCCCTGATGTCCTGGTCTGGGTTAGGAGCCTTCCCTGGGTTCCCATGTCGTCCTGCCTATGTCGCGATCACAGTATTTAACCTTTTGATTATACTTGGTGGTTTCTCTCACCAAACTGACCTCTTTTGGGACAGGGGCACTGTGATGTGCATCTGTCCCCAGCGCCTAGCGTACTGCATGCATCAACATTCACGTACATCCTTCCAGTGCCCTCTGAAGCATGGGTACTGTGGTTTAACCCGCTTTACAGAATATAGGTGAAGGAGCTGAGACTTTGAGTGGTGAAGGTCAGGGCTAGGAAGGTCGTCAAGCCCGAGTTAAACGGGACAGGGTAGCTCCGGAGCTCAGGCTTTTAACCAAATGTTCCCAGAGTGTTTGACTAGTTTATATGAAGGTGGAAGAAGACTAGAAGAGATTAAAATGAAAATGCTTTAAGGACTGATATCTGATCATTATGGCAGAATTCATTATGCAGAACTGTGATCCACTACCAAGAATGAGCTTATTCTTCCTGGTCTTTTAGTAACATTGTGGGAGAGTGATTGGGCACTGATAGCATAGACACGAACAGTTCTGGAACTTTGGAGCTACTGTTAAATTGGGTGTGATGTTATGACTCATTGGCCTTGCAAAAATTTGTAAAACCATTCAAGACTGTTTAAATCTAACAAGCGGCAATTTTTTTAAAAGTCTGTGTCAGAAAATACTTTGGAAAATAGATTGTATGAAATGGGTGCAGCCATTTAAAATATGTATAAAATGTGTATGTATTAGTGAAGTATCACACCGCTGGAGTGCAGTGGCGTGATCTCGTCTCACTGCAACCTGTGCCTCCCAAATTCAAGCGATTCCTCTGCCTCAGCCTCCCGAGTAGCTGGGATTACAGGTGCCTGCCACTATGCCCAGCTAATCTTTTGTATTTTTAGTAGAGACTGGGTTTCACCATGTTGGCCAGGCTGATCTCGAACTCCTGACCTCATGATTCACCCGCCTCAGCCTCCCAAAGTGCTAGGATTACAGGCATGAGCCACCGTGTCCGGCCGTGAGGATATTTAAAGTAGTAAACATGGCTGTCATTTTAGGTGGGTAAACTTGGGTGCTTTTAAAATACTTTTTGAAGAAAAAATTTAAGAACCAAAAAATTAACAGCATGGCAATCTCAAGATGGAGAAGACCTAGATATAACACCAAGCGTAGGAACTGTAAAGGAAAAGATTTGAGTACTTTAGAATAATAAAACTTCTCTGTGTTAAAATTCCATAAACAGAATTAAAACGTGACTGGCAAACAGAAAAATATTGTAACTTACAAGCAAATTTACTTTCCTTACTGTAAAAAGAGGGCATGTGAACACCACCAACAAAAGAGGCCTCGCCCCCACCCCCGTGGAAAAAAATGGGCAAACTGGTAATTTATAAAAAGAGGAGTAGGAAACATGAAAAAACTTTCAGCTTCACTATCTGTACTCCCAGAAATGCAAATCAGTGAGATACTGTTGGGTTTTTTGTAATTGGCATAGATTAAAAAATAAACTACTTATGGTGAGTGTATGGAGACAGGAGCTCACTCATACCTTGCTAGAAAGAGTGTAATTTAATATGATTTTTGGAGAGCAAAATATGTAACAAAAGCTTGTAAAATATGTGTGTGCTTTGAAATAGCTATTCCATTTCTAAGAATTTAGTCTAAGAAAATACAAAAGAATGATTAACAGATTAATATTCTGTCCAGGGTATGCTGTTATTTAACTAATAACCCTCTTAAGCTTTTGTTTTCATTTTTTTGCTGCTGTTAAGGATGATTATTTCAGCATTTAGATCAATTTTTACTTTCCATAATACTGAATTTAACGAACATTTAATCAGTATTAGTGATAAAATGTAACATAAAACAACATATGTAAGTAATATCTAAACTTTATTTTGGTGTGTGAATATATGCATTTTTTAAAAAGATGAAAACCAAAATGTTAACATTGATGATCTCTGAGCAGTGAAATTATTTTTAGTTTCTCTTAGCAGTAGGTTATTTTGAGGTTTTTTTTTTAATTTTTAAATTTTTTTCCTCCAACTTTCTACAGTGCACGTGTGTTTATAATACAGTGGATTAATTTATAAAATCAAATCCCAAAACAGGAGAAGCAGGGGAGCTACTTGCAAGGAAGACTTTTCTGCTTAGTTTAATGCTGAAATCACTTCGTGTTTGCCGTACTGGCAGCCCCTTTCCAGGTGTGTTGATGTGCAGGGTTAAATATCTGACTTTTGTTGGGCTGTATTTCCAGCGGTCAGGTTCTCCTTTGCTGGACTAATCTTCTCATTTATTTCCCTGTATGTTAATCCTTCAGATACTTTAGTCCCCTCATTTAATGCCCTCCACGAAACTGTCCTAATCTCATGAAACTGATTTATGTTTTGATGGTTTATTATAACACTAGATTAGGTACTAATGAATTGTCTTCAGTGTGGAAGTTTCTTTGTTTTAGTAATAGTTTGAACTTTCTTTTTTTGCTTAGTTCACAACTCCTAGTGATAGTAGATGCGTTTTAAATTAATGTTTAAACTTAATGTCATTATGCTTAAGAATAAGAATTTGCTAAAAATTAGAAAAAATATTTTGGTCTAGTTTGTGCAGTAGCTTGGAAAATTCAAAGGCTACTATCAATTTTTTAAGAAATGTATGCTAAATAATACAAATTAGGAATACTGTTGTGATTATGAGAAAATAGTTGTACAGAAATGTGTCACCTAACACTGCGAGGGGGTGCCTTTGCTATGTCGAAATTAATTAAATGCTAACTAAAATAGTGACATGTGCATGATAGGCATCCGAAAGTCAGAATGGGGGAAAAAGGCAGACAGCTCAGACCGCCTTTTCTCAAGGCAGGAAGGAGACTTTGGTGAGACTGGAAGGAAAGGTTTGGGATCCTAGATGATGTCGATAAACCAGACTCTTTGATCCCAAGGGGAATTCAGGGAATAGACATGGAGACTAGGCCATTTCCCCCTCCCCAAACTTCAAGCTTTAGGAACTTGGAGACTTTGGTGTGGGGGGATGGTGGAGAAGGAAAATTCCAGACTGATTCTTCTGACTTCTCTCATCTTAAATATTTAAAATATTAAAAGGTTTACTTGCCATTTTATCTTACATACAATAATAACCCTTAGTCCAGGTTGAGCATCCCTATTTTGAAAATCCTAAATCATCCAAAATCTAAAACTTCCTTAGTTACCAACATGACGTGACAGGTAGATCATTTCACCCCTGACCTCATGTGATGGGCCACGGTCAACATGCAGGTGCACAACAGTTTATTCAGCGTCCCCGAGGGGAAAATAAAATTACCTTCAGGCTGTGTGTATAAGGTGTATGCGAAACATCTGAATTCCCCAATTAGATTTGGATCCCATCCCCAAGCTACCTCAAATATTCCAAAATATGAAACAGTCTGAAATTCAAAAGACTTCTGGACCCAAGCATTTCAGATAAGGGATACGCAACTTGTGTTCAGTGCTTGGTGTGAGCCAAAGACTGTGCCGAGCTTGCTTTGTGACTGCTTACCCTCAGCTTTCTGCTGCTTGCAGATACCTCACATGGGACAGAAGGCTGTCTAATGCAGTCCTGGTTGAGGGTGGACTTTGACACACAGCATAGGAATATATTACATCAATCATCAAGTAGAGACTACTGAAATGAGAGTGTCTCCTATTTGATGAATTGATGAAAAGCTACTTGGGCACTGCGTAGAGTAGGTCCTACCAACAAGGGACTGAGAACACACAAAGGGAAGCAGGGTTAGGAATGCTGAAGACACATACTGGAATTGGCTCTTCAGTAGTGCTTTTGTTACATGTTCTGTGTATAGGGGACTTTGCCCTACACAGGGTTTGTGTGTTGCAGGGGCGGGGTGGGTGTTTAATGTCTGCAGTTTAGCTGGGGCATTACAGGTGAAACGTATGTGTTCTCTCTTTTGACACTATGAAGGTTTTGTTTGTTTGGGTCACTGTTATTTTTATAATGGAGCTCTGCGTTACCACTCTACTTGTTAATGCATTTTCAGGATTTTTTTTTTATTTAGACCAATATTTGGCTATCCGTGTTCTGTGATATGTAAGGTATGGGAATGGGAGAGAAGCTTTGTGAATAAACTTAGGAAATGCCAAGTGGCATATTGAAGGGCCTTTAAAATCTTAATGTGCATTGCTGCTGTTACAGAGAGGTATATCCAATAGGGTATGTGTATAGGTATACATACATACATTCATATATATTAAAAGGTACACTCCTAATTTAATAAGAAATTTCCTTTGAAGGAAGAAAGCTCCCCTACCATATTACATGTTTTGTAGAACACATACTGATTTTAAAATCATGGAATGTGGAAAATTAGGTCCTTACAGTAGAGATTTGATATGGAGTGAATTGATGTGTTCATTTTTTTCTCTTGAAACGAGCACCTGGAAATATTCGTGGTTCTTTGTAGCACAGTGTGGGAAGTGCCATAGAGGCCAGGATCCTAATGAGTATAGTTTTAAGTTTAGTGTCTAGGAATAATTTTTGCTTCACACTAGTCCTTGTTTAAGTCCTAAATACTACGAGAGGAATTATATTAAAATTTTAAGGCATATGGGAGACAACAAAATCAAAGCCTGTGTTATTTACATGTTATTGGTGGTGTCATATGTTGAGAACACTTTTAATTTTTTTAATAGTAATTTTTTTTTTTTAAGTTCCAGGGTACACGTGCAGGCATGCAGGTTTGTTACGTAGGAAAACGTGTGCCATGGTGGTTTGCTGCACCGATCAGCCCATCACCTAGGTATTAAGCCCAGCATGCATTAGTTCTTTTCCCTGATACTGGTCCCCACACCTTCCCCGATAGGCCCCAGTGAGTGTTGTTCCCTTCCCTGTGTCCGTGGAGAACACTTTTTAAACCTGTAAAGTAATGGTTTAACTACAAAGTTGTTTCACATTTTTTCTTTAAAAATCTAAAAACTTCCTGAGTTTTAAAAGCATCTCAATACTTCTCTTGAAGGCGCTCTTAGATTTGTACTTGATTCATTAGATTGGTTCTCTTGCATTTCCAATTCATGGTTTCCAGAGGGTGAACGCTGTTCTCAGGATGTTTTGCGTTAGATGAGTTTGGGAAACATCACCAGGTTTCTTCTCCAGAGTGGCCCCTTCTGAGGAGAGGCCACATCGCCCATTTCCCAGACTTGTGGACCAGGTTACCATTCTTTTTTCTTGGGTGACCTCTTGAGGTTAGGGTTCTGTGCAGAATACTTGTTGTTCTAGTTCATCTTATCTTTTCTAACTCTTCATGAGCATTCAGGAGACAGCTTTAACTTGATCCTCTCTTCTAGTCTTTGTTGCTTTGGGGTTTCTCAGTTTCATTCAGGTCAAGCAGTTCTCAGCAACTTCAGCTGAGAGTCTTCCAGTCCAGCTAATAGCCTTCAGGGCTTTTTCATTTGACTAACCTGCCCTTTCTTCCAACTTGACTTGCCCCAAACTGATCTCTTTTGCTCCCTAGGCCATGTCTGACATCTCTGTTTCTGGCGTTATGTCACAGACACAGATTTCAGACTTGACTTCTTTTGTTTGTCCATATTCAGCGATCTACCAAATCTGTCTAGTTCCTCCCCCATAACGCTCCGTGTTTACACCTTCCTCTTTGGGCCTGCCATCACCAGCTTCATTCTGCCCTCACGCCTGGTGATGCAGTGCGCTGGTGATGCTGCTTTGTTCAGGACTTGCCTGGCTTCCTTGACTACAGAGGCTCTCCAGGGCAGGTATCAGGCTGCCAGCACTTGATGGAGTGGGCTCTGCTCTTCATCTTTGTCACCCCTTCGCCACAACCATCCTATCTCATCTTCATAAGCTTAAAAAAAATCCTTAAAGTCTAGCTATGTGTATCATGCTAACATGCTTTTTTAAAAAAACTGGCTCTGCTGCACTTCTCACTTGAAAGTAGCTGGATATTGGTTTGGGTATTTGTCTCTATCTCAGCTCGTCAAACTGGGAATGTGATTTCTAGTAACAACGTTTAGCAGAATTTCAACAAAGCAACCAATTTGTGGAAGTTCTGTTAACTTTGAGGTTTTGCCGTAATAAATTATAAATGTTGGAATTTTTCTATTGATAAGGCTAATGTGTGGAAAACTGATTAAATAATTCACTGATTATAACCAGCAAACCATATATTACACTGAAGTTTTATTTCAAAAATATGGATATTGTGGAAGATGAGTATCCACGTCGCTTTTTATGGTAAACATATAGGTGAGCGTGTATGTGTGTAACTAGGGTAGTGATTCCCTTAATAGTTATAGGAAAAGTGATTCTAAAAAGCATTCTGATGCCTTTCTTGGTGGCAGTGAATGAAACTACAGGTTCACATTAAAAAGAGTACCTTCCCCACCAAAAATGCAGAGGAGGATTTGTTTTACTGACAGTTGAGTACAGGCTAAAGTGTGTATACGCACATACACACTCTGTGCTGTGTGTGTGTGATGTGGCAAAAAGAAAAATAGTCCTAAAATGGGCATCTCTTTATTCCATTGTATTTATATTTTTCAGAAGTTCATTTATTTGCAGTTTTGATACGTACATTTTATTTTAGAAAATTGAAGTTTGTGAGGTTCAAGTCCTCTAAAGTAAGTTTATTATATATGAGTTCTTGACGATAACAAAACTGTGGGGAAAGTCTGGATTTTGTGTTGTTAGTTTTCTTTACCTTTTTAAAAATATTAACTATATTTCCAACTGGGAACATGAATTTATGGTTTTCAAAATAAGCTACTTGAAGTATAAGCTTAAAAAGCTTGCGTGAGAAAATACACAAGTTAATGTAAATTGTATGGAATAAAAAATATGGACAGACTGTTGTTGAGACTTTCCACACGAAACTTACGCTGGGCAGTGAAGACTATGGTACTGTCCCAGCCACAACTAGGGTGGTGACAGAAATGAGTAGCAATCTTAACATGCAGGATTTTCTTTATGCCTATTTAAGGTATGGGTTTTGCCAGGTGTGGTGGCTCAGGCTTATAATCTCAGCACTTAGGAGGCCAAGACGGCTGGATCGCTTGAGTTCATGAGTTCGAGACCAGCCTGGGCAACATAGCGAAACTCCATCTGTACAAAAAATGAAAAGATTAGCTGGGTGTAGTGGCCCACACCTGTGGTCCCAGCTACTTGGGAGGCTGAGATGGGAGGATTGCTTGAGCCCTAAGGGAGATGTTGCAGTGAGCCAAGATGGCGCCATTTCACTCCAGCCTGGGTGACAGAGTGAAAAATAAATAAGAAAAATATGGGTTTAAATTAATTTTAGCTCTTGTCTCCCAGGCTGGAGCGCAATGGTGTGATCTCAGCTCACTGCAACCCCCACCTCCCAGTTGGTTTTCAAGCAATTCTCCTGCCTCAGCTTCCCAAGTAGCTGTGATTAAAGGCGCTCACCACCACGCGCGGCTAATTTTTTTTGTATTTTTAGTAGAGACGGGTTTCACCATGTTGGTCAGGTTGGTCTCGAACTCCTGACCTCAGGTGATCTGCCCACCTCGGCCTCCCAAAGTGCTGGGATTACAGGCATGAGCCATTGCCCCCTGCCCACATTTTTTCCTTTATTATAGGTATGGCCAGATTGTTTTGAGACAGAGTGGGAAGCAAAATTTAAAAAGTCTCCTCCCCAAAAGAACCCTGCCTCTTATTGAAGGTTATCATCGAGTGGCAGATTTCTATGAGCTCAGAAGACATACTCAAATGATTGAGAAACTGTTTTTCCAAATGATTTATTCTTGACTGATTTAAATGTACCCTCCTGTGCATATATGTTTCTCCTCACACTCTCTCCCCAGTGTCTATAATTTCGGAAAATACTAAAAAGTTCTTAGTACTTGATGTTGTAATAGCTAGTAAGGATATTTTCGACAAGATGCTTTTTAGCAAATGCAGCATTGAACATATGTGCAGACAGTGTGGGTGCAAATCTGACAGGTGGAACCACAGGTGTGGTGGGTGACATCAGTCACTGTGAGCCTTGAGTGGTTCAGGGACCACTGGGGACGTGTGTCGGGAGCATCTTACCTGAAAGAGGTGTCGCTTAACTGTGCCCAGTTCCTTCAGGAGAGTGGATAAAGTAGTAAATTGTCTTTAAAACAAAAAACATAAAAGCCCTAAATCAAATAAAGAGCATGGTAGCGCCGTTTCTCCTTTCGAACCAGTTTGTAGTAAAATGGGAAGTATATTTGAAAGTTTGCTCAGCTAGGGAAAGTTGCTGATCAGAATTTTCGTCTCAGGGTTAAATTATTTTAGTCAAAAGAAAACGAAAAGGGGTGTGTTCTTGATGAACAGATTCGTGTGCACTTAGTGATACACTAGCTTCCAAAATCTGCTTATTGAGCAGATACTTATTCAAGGCCCCACACTCACCTGCAGGGCAGACGGTTCACCACACATGAGGGAAATTCGGAAATTAGTTGAAGAGGATTGTGGGAACTGTGAGTTGAGACTGTTCGTCTCAATGGGAGTTAATAGCGTTTGTGGTTGACGAAGGTCATCCTTTACGGAAGTGGACCTCGTGTGCACGCCTCACTGGGAGGGGGAAAGACCCGCCAGGAGGTGCACATCTGGCCTTCCACGCTCAGTGGCCTGAGGATGTTTCCGTGGAGCACCACTGTCCACAGGCCCTCTAAAAGGAGGGCAGACTGGCTTGCTGTTTGTGTCTTTGTATTTGTGTTAGGCTGGGTTCTGAAAATACAGTGGTGCCAAGACAGAAAAGAAACTTTTTGGATGCTGATGTGCAGTGAAAGCTCTTCAGTAGCAGCTTCTCCAAAGTCAGTGGATTTTATACAAGAGCATCGCATTCATTCACTAGCAAGAGAGCTAGGAAGCCCTGTGAAGCTGGTGTTTTAAAATATTCTGTTAAACGTGTATTTCATGGTAGAATGAAAGATTCATGTGAATTTTAAGATAGAGTGATATTTCAAGGAAAATTTAACTTTGTCGCAGCTTAGGCTGGATCCCCAGGTCTGTCCCCCGATCCAAAGGACTCCTCCATTCTCTGCTAAAAGTTACATTTTGGTGGGAATTTTGGAGAAGTGCCACCTCTGGTGTCATCAGTTATCAAAGGTATGGTGGAGTTTTCAAGCAACATTAATTTACTTCATTTTGACAAAAATAAGCACAGGTGGTTTAACATTTAAATACTATCTTAGGAATTTCATAGATATTAGAAACCCTTTATAGTAGTATTAACATGAATAGTAGCAAATGCTTACCGTGTGTCAGGGACTCTGCTAAGCATTTTATTTTCATAACTCACTTATTCCTCACAGCCACCTTATACAACAGGTACTACAGTATTATTTCTAGTACAGATGATGAAATATGGGCACAGAAGTTAAGGAATCTGACCAGGCTCACACTGCCAGTGACTTGTGGAGCCAGAGCTGTGAAGTTCCACAGACATCCCACGCATTTCTATATTAGCTGTTTGAAATTTGTCACTGTGTACTGTCGATCAGCGCCTCTTGAATCGTTTCTTTAGTAAAATTTTTTTTGTGGGATAACCCAGCACCCAAACAGACATAACTGGGAAAAAAAGTGCACTGAGTAATACTTACCTTGTTGCATTCTATGAGCTCTTTTTTTTTCTATTTGATTTTTTAAAAAAGTTCCAGTTCCCTTTAACTAAGTTGGTTTCATGATCTACACAATAATGAATTGCAGCCCTCAGTTTGAAAAGCATGTGTGGTGTAGATGATCATGATCAAATGCAATACTGTTTTTTCTTGTCTTAAAGTGAATGAAAATACTTGGAAACAAAATACACGCAAGTACCAATCTAGACCGTTGAGTGAGCATGATTTAATCAAGGTAATTGAATAAAACCATTGTGCTGAAACTAAGAACTGAAATTCAGTCCTCAGCAGTTAAAACTAGTTTATTTGGACAAACTGGGCAGTCTTTAGAACACCTGTTAAATATAATGTGATTGTGATTTTCTGTAAGTTTTCAGGTTTTCTGGAGCAATTTATACCAGTGTGGCTTGTGGCATCTTACCTGGAAGTCATGTAGTAAAATAGGAAGAATATAGATGTTGACTTAATTAAGATTCGTTTCTGAATTGAGCAATATTTAAGGCATTTAGTGCTTGAGTGTGGATTTTTTAGGATTTAAAAGGACCCTCCTCTATTGCTTATTCAGGTATCTAAGAGAAAAAAAATTGTTTTCTAATTCCTAAGATGTTCATAGAAGAAAATTCTGTACTTCTACTTAATGATATCTGAGAATTCTCATAATTATAAAATGTGTGTATTTGAAGGAATGAATTAGCATGTGTGTGTATTTTATTTTATATATATATTTTTGAGATGGAGTCTCATTCTGTCACCTAGGCTGGAGTACAGTGGCGTGATCTCGGCTCACTGCAACCTCCACCTCCTGGTTCAAGCGATTCTCCTGTCTCAGCCTCCCAAGTAGCTGTGACTACAGGTGTGTGCCACCACACCAGGCAAATTTTTGTATTTTTAGTAGAGATGGGGTTTCACCATGTTGGCCAGGCTGGTCTTGAACTCCTGACCTCAGGTGATCCACCCACCTCGACCTCCCAAAGTTGTGGGATTACAGGCGTGAGCCACCGCGCCTGGCTGCATGTGTGTATATTTATATAATTAGAAGGACAAAGATTGATCACAACGAGAAGGCTGCTATATCTATTTAGTAAAACGTTGAGGCTCTACTAATTTATTCTTTATAGCAGTTTTGAGAAGTCGGTATTTTGGTGTTTAATTCCCACTCCCAGCTTTATTAAGGTATAATTGACAAATAAAACATAAAGCATACAACCTGATGTTTTGATATATGTACGCTACACATCGTGAAATGATTATGTCAAGTTAATTGTATCCATCACTTCACATACTTAACATTTTTTTGTGGTAAGAACTTTTAAGATGTACTATAAGCAGTTTTTTCTCTCTTTTGCTTTTAAGCAATTTTCAATTTTCAAAATACAGTACATTATTATTAACTGGAGTCACCATGCTGGGTGCTGGACCTCCTGAGCTTATTCCTCCTATCCAACTGAAACTTTGCACCTTTGACCAGTGTCTCCCCATCCCCCTCATTGGTGCTTAATTTTTTAAGGACAACTTAAAAATGAAGAGAATTAGAATTGGCCTTATAGAAGGAGCCAATGTTCCTTCTAAGAGAATCTGAATAGCAGTGCTGGCTGGTTTGGAGTCTGTCTGTCTTCTCTGTAGTGATTGGTGTGGTATTTTCTCGTTGCCATCTGGTGGTGATCTGATTGGAGGTCATCTTGTTGAGGTTGCCGGGGTACTCATTTTAGAGGGCAGTGGAAAGCGTGAACACACCTGGGCGGAACATGGTCATCTTTATACCAGACTGAATCCAAGGTTGCATGCAGCCAGCTGAGAGACGTGCACAGAAGTTCTATTGTGAGACTTCTGCTGTAAGTAAGTATCATCAGTTGTACTTGGCTTTTTGTTTGTTTTTTGTGTGTGAGACAGGGTCTTGCCATGTCCCTCAGGATGGAATGTGGTCACATGATCACAGTCCACAGCAGCCTGGAACTCCTGGGCCCAAGCCCTCCTCCTCCCTCAGCCTCCCGAGTTGTACCTTATTTTTGAATAAGGTACGTGGTTTTGGAAGACATGATGTTTGCACGTCTGTTCATTTGCAAGTTTGTTGTAATTATGCTTGTATACTGGCTTTAGAATTTAAAAGGAAAATTCATGTCTCACTCCTGCCCGTCATTGTATCATGGTGAATGGTAATAAGTCATCACGTTCTCCAAGTCAGTCCTGAGGATCCTCTTGTGACAGTGATGTTGGGAGAGGCAGGTATCTGGTGATTTCTGCTAGTGACAGAGTCCACCAGCCTCTTCCCACCGTCGTTTTGAGCAAGTCATTTCCGTTTCTGCTTGGCTGCAGCCAGGTTTCATTGCTTTCTACTCGTTCAGAGCTATGTTCTTGAAGGCTGTGTCTCCTGGCAGTTACCACAGTCAATGACTTTTTCGTAATAGACCTTTTCCTTGATTTATCTTCAACCTTAACACTGTTGAGCTAGAAGTTTCGTGGATGAGCCTCCTTTGGCTTGCCTTCTGGCCTCCTGGTTCTCCTACTTATATATTCTGTCTCTTGCAAGTATTCTCTCTCCTTTTTTGGGAGGGGTGGGAGGCAAGGGACTACTTTGCCCACATCCTTTAAGCACAAAGTTTTAGTCCTTGTCTCTATTAAGTTCTTCACACTTTGAAGATTTTGCGCTGTTGTTTGCACTGATGCCAACAATTTTACTTTTTTGTCAGTTACTAAATTTATTCCTTCAGGTGTGGTTTCCTTTGGGCTACAATTTTTAAACTGCCAGCCTTTAAAAAAAAAAATCACATTCAACTTATCTAAAATTAAGCTCTTCATCTTCTTTCTAGTTTCAGGCTGCTTCTCGTAACTTATCTATTTCTGTTAATCCTCACTTTCTTATATAGAGTTCTTCCTCTCTAACTCCCTTTACTCCTGGGGTTTTGCCAGCATGAGAATTTTTAAACTGAGTGTTCAATTTAGTGATATAAAGAATTTCATATAAATACATTGTATGTCTGGATGATCATCCTGTAACCTAGAACTGCCATGATATTTCGTACTTGTGAGTTCATATTTATTTACAATTATATTGTTGCTGGATAATTAGCTAAGACAGAGGCTGTAATTGCTTGAGATCCTATAGGCCACATATGGCTCCAAGATGTTCTTCTAGCTTTTACGGTACAACTTCTTTGCTTTTTTTAATCATAAAAAGTGTCAAAAGTGTAGCAAACATGTCCATTCCTGAGAATTCCACATGCTAACACATGCAGACATCTTCCTATATAAGATCTAGTAGTTATAGACTTCATATGTAACCACTATAATTTCAAGGTGTTGATGAGCATAAATGATACTGGCAATGTCTAGCGTGGAATAATGAAAATCTTTGTGATTTCTTGCTGGCAAAGTTGGACACTGTTAAAAGTACTGCATCTGTTGCCTGCATTCATAATCAAAGGAATTGTCAAATTTCCATCAAATGTTAGTGAAAATAAAGATGTAATTTTTTGCCCCATTTACATTGAGAAGCCCCCTGAAATCCACCCACAGACCCCACTGTAGTCTCACTTCCACCCGTCTGCCACACTGTTTTCTCCTTCCCCCATGGGTAACCATTTTTATTAGTGTTCAGTTTAGCCTCCCAAGTTTTCTTCTTGGAAAGAAAAATATATCTACACTTACATGTTAGTATTTACTCCCATCACACACAAAAGGTGCCTGTTTTCAGTTAAGTATCCGCTAAGAATTTACTTTCTTATCAGTATGTGGAGCTCCTTTCTTTTTTTCTTAATAGTTCCTGTCATTGCGCAGTGCTCATTGTCCTAACTTAGTCTTCCTGTCCCCTACTGATGGATTTGGGGTTGATTTCAAGTCTTTTGCAGTGACAGAACTTGAATTTACCACTTCTTGTGGTTTTGGCTGGCACATTTTGGGAATAGATTCCTGGAAGTGGATTGCTAGGTCAAAGGGTAAATGCATCTGTCATGTTATTAGATCTGGCAAATTCCTATTCTTACCATGGAACATTTCTTGAGCGATAGCTGTCCTGTTTTGAGTTTTGTTTTCGTTTTTTTTTTTTTTTTTTTTTTTTTTTTTTTTTTTGAGATGGAGTCTCGCTCTGTCACCCAGGCTGGAGTGCAGTGGGACGATCTCTGCTCACTGCAGCCTCCACCTCCAGGGTTCCAGCAATTCTGCCTCAGCCTCCCGGGTAGCTGGAATTACAGGCACACACCACCACACCTGACTTATTTTTATATTTTTAGTAGAGACAGGGTTTCACCATGTTGGCCAGGCTGGTCTCAAACTCCTGGCCTCAGGTGATCTGCCTGACTCAGCCTTCCAAAGTGCTAGGATTGCAGGCCACCATGCCCGGCCTTGTTTTGAATTTTGAAAGTAGTGTCTGTCAAGTTCTTGAATCCAGAAATAAATTGTTGGAAGTTTGAAAGTATAAATTTGAGCCTTTGTTGTCCTGAATTCTTTCTTACCTGTGTCACCCCATCCGGTCTGACCAGTCACCACGATGACTGCTTTGTGTCGCCTGTGTCTTGGGCCTCTCTCTTTCCATTGTTGTTGGTCTAAGTTGAGCCTTTATGTCAGTGTCACTTGTCTTCTCCGAAACCTCCCATAACTCTGTCACCCTCACGGAATAAAGGCCTTGCATCGTCTTCCCACTTGACCCAGCCGCCACCTCTCATGACTTGCCCAAATCCTTCACCGGGCTCCTGTGATCGGTTTTCTGCCTCATGCTTGTCTTCCCTTGGATATCAGCTTCCCTGTACCTCTACTGCTGTTCAAATCCTGCTCATCCTCTGAGAAACGCTCAAAGCACACATTCTGTAAAGGCTTCCTGATTCTCATAGCCTGAAATGACTTCTTTCCCTTATTAACTTGTATTGCCATTTTTGTCTGTATCTTTAATATGGCAGCACATCATGCATGCCATATGACATCTCTTCCAATACCTGCAGGCAAAACTTTGACGTTTGTGTTTTCACCTGTTTATGTGTATTATTGCAGGAGAGTATAAATCCCTCTATTGGTAATGTCTTACATAGCATTTCTTAAAGCTAACTTTCTGGTAGAATACTCAGTAATTTGCTTTTAGTGCTGATGTCAAGACCCATATGTACACAGAACCTGGTCGTCTTGCAGAGATGCATTCCTTTCTGTGAAGGAACTGAATTTGAACCATAAGATTTACAGCTAGCGTGCTTTAAGTCTGTTCTTTGTCTTTTCTTAACAGCTTTATTGAGGTTTAATGCACATACTATAAAATTTGCTCATTTAAAATGTATAATTCAGTGATATTTAGTGAAGTTAGAGTTGTGTGGCCGTCACTACAATGCAAGTTTAGGACATTTCCATCACCCTGGAAAGATCTTTTGTGTCTCTTTGCCGTCACTCCCCATTCCCACCCTCCTCCCAACCCCAGGCAACTACTAACCTACTTTGTCTCTATAGATTTGACTATTCTGGACATTTCATGTAATAAATGGAGTCATATGGTACGTGGTCTTTTGCATCTGGCATTCACTTAGTGTTAATGTTTTTGAGGTTCATCCATGCTGCATCAGTACTTGATTTTTTTTTTTTGCCAAGTAGTCTGACTGTGTGGCGTTATTATGTGGCTGCCTCACATTTTGCTTATCCTTTTACCTGTTGGTGGACATTTGGGTTGTTCCGCTTTGGGGCTATTATAAAGTGCTGTGAACATTCATGTACAAGTCTTTGGGTGGAAACTGATTTTTTTTGTTTTTTGGGGGTAGATATCTGGTAGAATTAATGGAGCATATGACAGATTTATGTTGGGTGAACATGGACTTTTAATGCCCCAGATGTTTAATTATTAGCTTTGAGTAACAACATGAACAAAGCAATGCAAGCATATGTGATAAATTCATGTCTTGAGACTTTGACTTGGAATTAATTGTTTGAGAAGCAGAACCCATTTCTTATTTGGGTATGTGTTTATTTTATTTCTCTGACTTTAGAGCTAGTGAACTTAAAGGTTTAGAATGGCTTTAAGTAAGTAGAGATAAAATTTAGCTACCGTCTCTAGGAAGCTGTCTATTAGGGTGTTTGTTAATTGAAATTTTTTTATGCTGCTTGTCAATTTTAATCATTTGAGAGTTTCCATAGTTTTATATAGAAAGGGATGGCATAAATCTTCTAAGTAAGTACAAATTTTTCAAGCCTTGAATTTCAGTAACGAACTCATGTAGTCTTATCTAATTAGTAAATGTCCTTCTTGGCAGATGTCCAAACACTGAATGCCCAAGTTCTTGGTCTGTATTTATGAGATATTAGTCCCTGTCCTGGCATCTTTAGTTAAAAATTTGTCTTGATTAAAAAATGTAGAATAATATAACATTCAAAATAGTAACCAGTGAAGATCCAAACAAAGTAGAGCTTTAAATAGCTTTGGGAGTGTAAATGTGAGTAAAAGTCAAGCTCATGAATTTGCTAGTTCTTCCCTGACCTATTCGTTGGCAGCAGTTTGGACCTGTCTTTACATATTCATATCATGAAGCTTTCACCTGTCTTTTTGCATGCTTCCTTTTGAAGCCAGATTATAATGTCAGATGCAGGAGTAACTCTTGGTAGCACACTTCTCAAGGAGGTGGAATGAGAAACTCCTGCCTTCTAAGGAAACAGCATGGGTAACACCTCTGAGCCTGGGCTTCCTCATTTGTGAAATGTAGCTTGTGCATGCAGAGAATATATTTACTGTGAGGAGTAAATCAGTGAAAGCATTAAAGCTGTTGCACAGAGTCTAGCATAGCAGCCCACAGTAAATATTAGTTCTTTCTTTATATAGTTAATAAGCTGACATGGAACAGTTGTACTCAGTGGACATTCTGGAGGTGCCATGGGTGTGGGTAAATAAAACGTAGCATATAGAAAAAGGTCCCTGCAGTTCATTCAGTTAACAGAGTGAGTGCCTGTTTGTGTTTTAGAAATTGTGGGGCAGCAATATGGAGGATGGATTGGAGGGGATGCAACCAGTGAAGACCCTTTAGTCAGTGAGCCAGATGGGAAGTAATAATGCCTAGACTCTGGCAGTTGGGAGTGTAAAGAGAAGGAGGATAAGAAGGAGATAGAATTCACAGAACTGATTTTTCATCGGGGGTAAGAATAGAGAGGAATCAAAGCTGATGGGAAATGCAGAAGCAGGAGTGAGTTTGAAGGGAGAGAGAGACCAGTCGAGAGGCTAAGCATGACCCTCAGTTGAAAGTCTTGGTAGAAGGAATGGGGAGGAAAAGTGAGATTGCACGCAATATGAGGAAAATAGATAGGATTAGATGTTTGGGCAGTTAGAAGAGAGGGTGGTGCTTTCGAAACTCCTAGGATTCCAAGCTGGGCAGCCGAGGCTTGTGACAACTAAGTTGGGAAGAAAGGCAGGGAGAGAGGAGTTCAGTGTTGAACATGTGAGTCTGTGGCCTTTGGAAGATCCAGCAGAAGGAGGAGGGAGAGCTGGAGTGAGGAACAGGTTGGAGTTGTCGAGGGTTGGGCAAAGTAGAAGGTGCCACCACAGATCTGGTGGCTTGTTGCTGGTTTTTTACTCCTGAAATTAACTTGAAACTGTAGAAGTGTATTATTAAAATCCTCAACAGAGCTTTTTGTAACGTGTATATAGCCTAAAGCTTCAGTTTTCTTGCCTAGGCAGTTTTACCTAATCTTGGCTGTACACTTAAAACTCAGGTTGGCTGTATTAGCCTCTTTCTTTTTCAGCCATTCCATTCATTTAATACTTAGAATTTAATAATTTCTTATGGAATTCAAAAATTTCTGAGCTTGCGCTTTCCAGTCTCAGTTCTGAGAGGCCTGGAATATCCTTTCACCTGCTAAATTGTTCCACAATGTTTTAATTGCCTGCCCCTCACCCTAAATGCTTTTGCTTTTCTATTTTTACTTATGTTATATAGGTTTGCTGAGGTTTTTGTTAGCTTTTTATTATGGAAAGTAGAAACTGCAGTGTACCTATCTCTCAGCTTTTTTTTTCTCTGCAAAATTGTAAAGTAAATCCCAGCCATTATGTCATTTCAATCTCAAAAATATGTATCTCTAGCTAGTATTATTTTTTTAACATAAGTACAATGAAACCACAGCAGCCACTGTTTTAAGCAGATAAGTGTGTGTGGGTCACTACGGTGCCTTCCATTCGTGTCGGGGAGAGCTAACCTCTCTTTTCATAGAAGTACTCTCTTAAAATTAATCTTAGTAGATATAAAAATGATATACTGTATATATTCCTTTGTCACCTTTTTTTTTTTTTTTCACTCAAGACTCCTGAAATTCACCCGTGTTGAAGCCTATAGCTGAAGTTGGCTCATTTTGTGTGGTCTGTTGTGTGACCGTCCTGCTTAGTTGTGAGTTCTCCTGTTGGTGGGCATGTGGGTTGTTTCCGGGTTGGTTTGGTTTGCTCTTATAAACAGTGCAGCAAATGCATGTGTTTGCGTATTTTCTGGCATTCATATACGAGTGTCTCTAAGTCTAAATTGTTTTACTGTCAGTTTCATATCTTATGTGCCACGCTGCAAGTAAAAGCTTACAATTCTTAAAGTTTTAAGAAGTTATATTCTGCTCTACTGTGTATTTAGGAGTTGTCAAAGGAGTAATAGATTAGGAGGACACATAAGGCGTAATTGGTTAGATAGGTGTTGAAGAAATGCTTGGCCCTGTCCAATCTCGGGCCATGGCTGAATCTTGCAAAGCGGAAGCCCCTCCCTCCTGACGCTGGAGGTTTGAATCCCCAGTGGCTCTCCCTGTGGTCACAGACTGACACAGGCCATCGAGTCATCTTTCTGCCTTCTGCACTAACGAACACCCTCAGCTGCCTGCTACATCCTCTGATTGGGACTCCCCACTCCACTCCCCTCACTTCTTTACCCACCTCAGTTCTTCCTGGACCTCTCTCGAGTCCTCATCCATGAATGCGAAATTCCTCCATGGCCGTTTCTCACACTGCTCCAACCCCATTGCTCTTCCATAAAGACCAAGACTCCTTAAAGCCCTCTCCCGGTGTGGCTGTTCCTGTCCTCCGCCGTCCTGCAGGTCTGCAGGCTGCAGACGGGGGTCCGCCTCCTCCTCGTGTGGGTTGACAGCCGTTGACCCAGAGAAAGACTCTGGAGTTCCTCTGCACTAGCCATTTCTGTCCCTGCAGTGATCATCTGCTAACCACCAGAGTTCAGAAATTAATTGGACACTTTGGCACAGCCCAGAACCACCTTCTCCACTCCTGAAACCTATTATCAAAGGTGGTTGCAGGCCACCCCAGGCTTCAGCCTCGTTTCCTTGAGCTGTGTTTTGTTCCAGTCATTTGCAGGTGGCGTCCTGCTGAGCCTTCTCACCTGGACCGTGGAGCTCCCACAGTCCCCCTTGAGTGAGAACCCTCTTCCCAGCCAGAGGCAGGAAGAGGATGAGGCATGTGAGCCTGGTTGGCATCATGCCCTTTCCAGCTTTCTTACTCCTTCACAGCCCACATGCTCAAGGTCGTCTGTCTTTTTGTCCCTCCCCACCCGTTCCAGTTAGATTTCTACTAAAGTAATAGTTGGCATTTTTGAAACAGTGTTGGCTTATTTCATCCTTACCACAAACCCATGAGGTAGGTTAAGAGAGATGAAAGAACTTAGAAGGTCACAGTTTTATGTAACCGCTGCTTTCTTCTCTTGGCTTCCAGGCTTGGGTTTCTTCTCTTTGTTTCTGGCTGTGACTTTGCAGTTACAAACTCTATGGGTTCTCCATCATCCAGTCAGTTTTTAAATGTTACTCGGGACTCAGTTTGGGCCGTCTCTCTGCCGTATTCCCCTGAGGAACTGTGGTTCCCAGGATCAGGTGGTGGACCCCAGAGATCAGCTGTCTAGGGCCACCTTCTCTTCTGTGCTGTGGCCCTGTGTGTCCAGCTGCCTGGGGTGATTCACAAGGACCTCAGGTTCACATGTCCAAGGGCAACTGCCCTCCTGTAGACCTGTTCCTCTCTGATGTTTCCTGTCTTGGTAGACAGCATCATAGTCAGTATCATATTTGTCAGATCGGTACATATAGGTATTTATCAATCACTCAAGTAAGCAAAAAGTAAATACTTATCAGGCTGCTTGTTGCAGTATTATAGTTGTTAAAAAGTAAATACTTGAAAGCTTTTTGTTAGGTATTATTATTGATGATTAACAGAATATATGACTCACCAAAAAAATGAGGTATATTTCATTAAGTGAAGTGAGGTATATCAGTTTTAAGTGAAAAAAGTAGCCGAACCAGTGTGTGTGATTGATCCCCAAAGAGCTAGAAGTCAGTAGGGGTCAGCACAGATCTTTTTTTTTTTTTTTTTTTTTTTTTTTTTAAAAGCTATGTTCCTTGAAATACTGGAGTTTTCTTGAAACACACTACTGGTCTCCAGATATGTTCAGGAAAAAATATTTCATGGCCAAGTAAGTTTGGGGGAAGATGCTTTATACTGTTTTTCTGATGGAAATTCATAAGGCATGTTCACTTATCAAGACCTCTGAAGTCTTGCAGCAAACAAAGTATTTAACTTCACTAAAGCTAGTAATTCCCCAATTCCCTTGATGTTCAGTTCAGTTGATGTTCCAATTAGTGTTTAGTGGAAGACTGTTGTAAGTGCTCTTTTTCAAAAGCCCTTTCAGTATGCATGGATGAAACTGAAATTACTAATATCAAAGAAGATATATTTTTCAGGAGTTTTGCAGGTCATTTAGTTAGTTCACACTTCTGCTCAGTGGAGGAATCTTATGCACCGTTAATCTTGAGAAACAGCCTGTTTGATTAGTTCACAGTTGGAACTGTTAGGGCGCTTGTTTCATATTGATTCTGTTGGCTTTCATCTTCCTTTGGAATAACAGTCTTTTCTGTGAGACAAGTTCTTAAGTATATGACTGCCTTCTCCTGTTAGACCTGTTTATTTTGACTGTTGTATTCCATTATTTTCCAAGGGTTAGATGAAAGTGAAGTATAACTGTGGCGCGCGTGTGTGTCTGCGCGCGTGTGTCTGCGCGCGCGTGTCTGCGGTAAATGCTCATGCGGGCTCCGGGAGCCAGCAGCTAGTGTGTGTGGAGGCACAGCTGGCTCTGCCATTGCTTCTTGTCCTTGACTAATTGCATCTTGTGCCTTGGTTTCCTGTCAAGAAAATGATAATCCCTCTCTGGGGATTAGCGAGACCTTGTGAGCATGGTTTGGGCTGGCCGTCTAGAGAACACTGAAGCTGTGAGGAGGGGCCCTGTGGCTGTCCCCCCTGTCGGCCTGCTTCACTCACCGGCCACCTGTGTGTCCAAGTCAGGAGGTGGCACATCTGCAGGGTACATGCCCGAAACTCGTGGACATTCATAACCACAATTATAACTCCTGCAACGCCAAGGATCTCCTGTACCTGAGTACTTTTGAAAACTACTTGATTTCCTAAGTACATTTTGGGTTTTTTTTGTTTGTTTGTTTTCCATATCTTTAGGTTTGGGGACCTCCTAGGTTTTCTAGCTATGAGACGTGATTTATGAGGAAAATATTTTTACCCCTTACCTAAAAATCACTTGAACCTCTCTGACTTTTATGAAATCTGCTTAAGAGTGACATTCTTTGATGGCCTGATTATAAGATGGTGGATATATAGTTTGTAAAATAAAATTGAACATTAACAGAGAAGCAAGTATTTTGTGGGCACCTGTATTCTATTTTATTGTCCCAGCAGTTTAACAATCAGTTCAGTTCAACAGACACTTGAGTGATGCATCAATAGATTAAGCATGGGCATTCAGCACGTGCACACGCGCACACACTCGCACACATACACGCACACACACATACACACACATACAAACACACACCCCTACCCCGCTAAACCGGAAAGCTTCATTACCCGAGCCTCTTGTATCCGTTGGAGCAGGCTGGTAGATACACAGGTGACCCACCCAGATGCCCCTTCAAGGAAGGACTTGACTCCTGGTGTTAGCGCCATCGGGCCTCAACTGCAGAGCTGCCTGGACCGGGCTGCGCCCGTCTCAGCCGGGTTGGGGTTAACGGCCTGACCTGCAGCCCGTGTGAGACCCTCTGGCAACAGTTGTTAGAGTTCCCTGTCGGGCTGATGCTGGCTTTGTAGGGCCTACATCACAGTTCATCTTTTCTCTGCCTCATCTGCTTCCTCCTTGTCATCTCGTGGGTGCCCATCTCTAAGAAGCATCTTCTACCCAAGCCAGGTCTCAGCATCGGCTCCAGAGGCCCCTGCCTGGGACCTGCCCACAGGTCTCTGTTGCTGCCCAGCATGCGTGTGACCTATCTGTCCTTTTAGACATTTTCGTGATGTGCTTACTTCTAACATTTCCTTGTAGACTTTGTTTTAGGTTTCTTTGCTGTATTAGTGATTAATATTTTAAGTACATAAGTGAGGCTGTTTGGGGGATATTAAAAATGTAAGATTAGGTCATCCTCTTTAAACCCACCCACTTAAGTATGAATTTTTGAAAACCTCAGATCATCTATGCATGAATTTTAGATACTCAGTGGGAACAACTAGAAAAAAGGGAATGGATAGAGAAGAATAAATCACATAGTGGCAAGAATAAAAGATTTTGCTAATTTTTCAGCATATTCGGAATATAAACTGAGGTGTGATGTGGCATAAAGTTCCCGTGCGTAGACCTGGACACAAAAAGTGTACAGCAAGTAAACTTGACAGTGTGACATGAGAAGTTGTATTTGATCTCATAGATTATCAGTGAGTTTTAACAGAGTAAGATTCATAATTGGAATCAGAAATGTATACAAAGGATAGAGAATATGTAAAGAACATATTTGATGTACTTATGCTGAGATAGGAGAATGGAGGTGTTATGAAAAATCCACATTGACCATTTTATTTGGTATATTTTAACTTTGCTAGAGGATTGCTGGTATCTTGACTTTATCTTTCAAATTGTCCTGATCGTTGCAGAGTTTATCTTAGTTTTTCAAAAGTCAGGCTTTAAAAAAAAAAAAACAGTGGGCTTTCTTAAATTTCAAAATATTTGAGTAGATTTAATGCTGATGCAATTAGGACTGACTTACTAACTCTTTAAAGCTATCAGCTCTTTTAATTGGAGATGTTGAAGTTTCCTCATTTAACAAATAGGCAATTGGTTGTTTTTTCCTATGACTTAAAGTAGTTTCACTGTTTCGACACCCTAAAAATGGAAGAACCTAAAATTCAGACTACAGTATATTAGTTTGTGGTCCTGCTACTTTGTAGCATTAGGAGCTTGCCAACTTTGATTGCTTCTTTGAATTAGTTTCTTCTACTGAAGAGGAAGGGTCAGAACTATCATTAAGGTTAACCTCTAATTGCCAGTGATTATATTTGGCTCTTAAGAACAAATGCTTTTGGTACACAAATGCATAGCACATAAAGTTTCTGATTTACAAGTAGGTTATATACCAAAAGTTATGTGTCAGCATCTTAGAAAGAAGTATACTTGGCTGGGCGCCCCATGGCTCACACCTGTAGTCCCAGCACTTTGGGAGGCTGAGGCAGGAGGATTGCTTGAGCTCAGGAGTTCAAGACCAGCCTGGGCAACATGGCAAAACCCCATCTCTACAAAAAAAAATTTAAAAAATAAATAATAAAAATTAGCCAGGTATGGTTGTCCTAACCTGTAGTCTCAGCTATTTGAGAGGCTGAGGTGGGAGGATCACCTGAGCCCAGGGAGTTGAGGCTGTAGTGAGCTGTGATCATGCCACTGCACTCCAGACTGAGCAACAGAGTGATACCCTATTTAAAAATAAATAAATGAATAAGCACGCTTTATTCCGTCAGTGTAGCATTATGAGCGTAGACCATGTCTGTTTACTGTTAAGAGTAAATAATGCCTAAGACGGTGCCTGACATATGGTAGCTTCCTACTAAACATTAAAACTAAGTAGTCACTAAAATTCTGTGATTTTCATAAGCCTGTTTAAACACTGTGTTGGGATATGTATATATTTGCAATGACCAAAATAATGTAAAACATGACTAAATGAAACAGCAAGACATAAATTTTAGCCTAAAATCCAATATTTGAAGGAACAAGTTTAGAAGAAACGAGATAGAATTTTGTAGAGATTCTAAAGAGGGATTTTGAGCAAGTTCAGATGCTTGATGATACTGGTATTTTATTCCTAAATCTTCTTAAGACATATAGCTTTTCAATTCCCTAATTTATTCCTTCATTTATTTATGTAAAATATTTATTGAGTGGCATGCCAGGCTCCGTATGAGGTTCTCACGAGCCTGTGGGGCTTGCACCCCAGTGAAGTGAGGGAGTTACAGTACAGAAACCAGTGCAGGATTATGGCCCGGAGTAAGTGTTAAGAAGGGAAAATCCCATTTAAAGGCAAACCTGAACATCTTCTGGGACTTCCTAGTAAGGCTCCTTTGAAAGTATGACTGGAAGGCAACTTGAAGAAGGGGAGGAACTTTCTAGAACTGTCTAGGCAGAGGCAGCAGCAGATGCAGAGATCCTCTGGTGGGGAAAGGAGACTGGCATGGCCAGGGAAGGGACATCCGTAGGGCTGAACCTGAGGGGAGGGAGGGGGAGGGTTGAGGTTTTGTAAGAGGCAAATAGAGAGAAAAGGATCTGATAGTGCCATATTAAGGATTTCCCTTCTTCAAACTCTGCCTTGGCTTCCTGTTGCTCTTAGGGTGACAGCCTATTCAGAATTAGGATGACACCGTCTTAGGATGACAGGGATTTTAGACAGCTGACTGCCATGTCAAGAATGATACAAGCAGACACAAGGTATTCCAATCTAGTTTAGACAATTAAAATAGTGGCCCAGGTAAGAGATGGCGATGATTACTAGAGGAGGAAGTGGAGATGAGCGAATGGATTTGAAGTGAAGTTCGTAGCACTTGAGTGTGAAAGGTGAGGGCTGTGGCATCAGACTCATTCCCAGGTTTCTGACTTGTGGATACATGTGGTGTTGCCACTCACTGACACAGACAAGGCTGATGGAGAAAGGCATTTGGGGGGCAGAGTAGAACTTTTTTTTTCAGTTGCTGATAGCAATTATAAGACAAGTAAAAGGAAAAGGAGTAAAAGAGCATCTAGAGAGGTATGAGAAAGATCATCCAAGATAGAATTAACTGAACTATGAGTCTGGGGAATTTAAGTGATTATTTCCCCTTAGGAAAAAATTAAGTGATGGGGAAAGTAGGGTAGGTCCAAACAGTTGATGCTATCAGATGGCACCACCAGTCCAAAACATGCTTCTTCTTCTTAAGTGTGCTATTGACCCTCCCAAAGTAGATGATGAAAGGAAAGCACATGGAAACTACACACAGGAAACATTTCCAGAGTGGTTGCTGAGTTGTCAGTTTCTTAAAACTTGAGGGAGTCCTTGTGTTAAATACTTTTATATTCCACATTTGAACATACCAATTTGAATCTAAGACATAAAATGCTTTCAGGATCAGGAATGGTGTTGTAGATTTATAAAATATTAAGACCCACAGCCTAGAATATAAATAAATTAATTAGAGAATGGGTTTCAGTGGTTCAGACTTACTCCTTAAGCATGACCTGACAGGGTCCCTAAATGTGCCTTAGATCACACAGAGCTCTGCAATGCCATTGAGGATATAGGATGAGCTGAATTACTTGACAAGGTAACTCAGACATAGGTTTGCAGGCTTCAATAACCTAGCCTCATTGTTCCAGATCTCGTTTACTTCCCAATAACATTTGTTTTATGAAACCATTAAAATAATTCAGTGTTTCTTCATTTGCACTGGAAATACCTATTTAAAACCTATACATTTTGATGTGATACACATAGGTAGTCCTTAAATTATGTCTGTGATGTTATGCATTGAGAAGTACTGGTTTGATACAATATTGAATACCTAAGTTACTTATGAGTCTAAGATGCTGAAGCATTACATATTGTATTTGGCATTAGCTTCGTATCCTTAGAAATAGTAGCCACTACCATGTGTTAAGCATTTACTCTGTGTTAAGTAGTTTCTTACACATTATCTTATTTACACTCTACAACATCCATTTGAGGAAAGTAATTGGCCTCCATTTTGCAGACTAGGAAATTAAAGCTTAGAGAGGTTAAGAAATTCATCCAGTACTGCATGTACCTACCTAGTAGGTGTGGCACTGAGCTTCAAACTCAGGTCTCTCTGAATTCGGAGTACATTTTATTTTATTTTATTTTATTTTTTTATTTTATTTTATTTTATTATTATTATTATACTTTAAGTTCTAGGGTACATGTGCATAACATGCAGGTTTGTTACATATGTGTACTTGTGCCATGTTGCTGTGCTGCACCCATCAAGTCGTCAGCACCCATCAACTCGTCATTTACATCAGGTATAACTCCCAATGCAATCCCTCCCCCCTCTCCCCTTCCCCCTCCCCATGATAGGCCCCGGTGTGTGATGTTCCCCTTCCCGAGTCCAAGTGATCTCATTGTTCAGTTCCCACCTATGAGTGAGAACATGCGGTGTTTGGTTTTCTGTTCTTGTGATAGTTTGCTAAGAATGATGGTTTCCAGCTGCATCCATGTCCCTACAAAGGACACAAACTCATCCTTTTTTATGGCTGCATAGTATTCCATGGTGTATATGTGCCACATTTTCTTAATCCAGTCTGTCACTGATGGACATTTGGGTTGATTCCAAGTCTTTGCTATTGTGAATAGTGCCGCAATAAACATACGTGTGCATGTGTCTTTATAGCAGCATGATTTATAATCCTTTGGGTATATACCCAGTAATGGGATGGCTGGGTCATATGGTACATCTAGTTCTAGATCCTTGAGGAATCGCCATACTGTTTTCCATAATGGTTGAACTAGTTTACAATCCCACCAACAGTGTAAAAGTGTTCCTGTTTCTCCACATCTTCTCCAGCACCTGTTGTTTCCTGACTTTTTAATGATTGCCATTCTAACTGGTGTGAGATGGTATCTCATTGTGGTTTTGATTTGCATTTCTCTGATGGCCAGTGATGATGAGCATTTTTTCATGTGGCTGTTGGCTGTATGCATGTCTTCTTTTGAGAAATGTCTGTTCATATCCTTTGCCCAGGAGTACATTTTAAATCTTGATAATTCTTGCCAGATTCCCTCCTTAAAAAGGGAGTGCTTATTTCCTTTCATTTTCAGCCTCACCAACATTTGCATTCTCGCTGAATTCTAAGAGAAAAGTTAGTAAAAGTCCTAGGTAACCCGTGAGATTGAATGATTTTTTCCTATTTATTAGCTGTTTGTGTTCCTGGGAATTTCCTGAGCATATCCTTTGCCCTTTTTTCTTTGAGTTTGTCTTTCTAATTGTCATCTAGGTCAAATGATATATTTTTTTGATAACTTTAGAAGGCAGCGAAAAGCAACAGAGTTAGTTGTGCTTGTGCAAATTTTTATCCAGCTTTTCTCTTGAGTGCTAATATCGTAATGATTTTGAACTAAATAAGCATATTTTTGTACACAGACCACATAATTAACATGAATGTGTTTCCACATAGAGAAATGATCTCTGGATTAGACTGGGCCCTGCTAATGCCTGCAGACTGAGTGTTTCTGTCAGTGTGTTTCACCCTATTACAGTACCCCAGAGACAATCCACTAATTCTCTTTATTTCTTCCTCAGGTTTGCCTGCAATGAGATTTCATTCTCTACATTTAAAGGACATCCTTTCTGAGCTGCTGTGAATAAATTTGGAATGGTACTGTATATTTTCATCTAATGGAGAACTAGCTGTACTTTGAATAAGGATTGCTGCACTGGACGACTTTAGAACATCCCTCACAATGTCGTCAACCCGGAGCCAGAACCCCCATGGCCTGAAGCAGATTGGCCTGGACCAGATCTGGGACGACCTCAGAGCCGGCATCCAGCAGGTGTACACGCGGCAGAGCATGGCCAAGTCCAGATATATGGAGCTCTACACGTATCCTCCTGCCTAGTGCAGGTTGATTTGCTTAGAGTTTTGATTATTTACTAGTAAGACTTATGAATTATTAGAATTTTATATTGTTTTCTCCTCCCAGTTCATCTTGTAAAATAATCACAGGGTTCATTTTTAGCCTTAAGTTTTTGAACAGAGTAGAACTGGTTCATTTTTAGTCAAATGCAGTGCTGGGCAGTACAGTCACCACTGGGCACACGTAGCTGTTTACATTTGAAATATTTTAAAGGTTCAGTTCCTTAGGCACACTAGCTGTGTGTTGAGTAAATAAAACATTTCTGTCATTGTAGAAGGTTCCCTTGGGCAACTCTGGTCCAAAGCAAGGTCCTGAGGTTCTCAGCAGACCGTTCGTTTTACTGTCCGTTTGTTTCTATGTTGTCTATGGCTGCTTTGTGTTATGAGAACAGAGTTAAGTAGTTGTGCCAGGAACAGTTTTGTCCATGAAGCCTAAAATATTTACTACCTGCCCTTTTACAGGAAAATTTCGTTCACCTGATCTATAGGGATAGAACATCGAGCAAAAGTTTTCCTGTTATGGCCCTATTTTTGTGTGTGATTGAGACAAGGTCTCGCTCTGTCCCCGAGGCTGGAGTGCAGTGGTGTGATCACAGCTCACTGCAACCTCAACTGCCTGGGCTCAACCAGTCCTCCCATCTCAGCCTCCCAAGTAGCTGGGACCACAGACACGTACTACCACACCTGGCCAATTTTTTTTATTGTTTATAGAGACAGTCTTACTATGTTGCCCAGGCTATGGCCCTATTTTTTAAAGTACAATATCTAAAAAGAATTTTATTCCTTTTGTTTTTGGTCCACGGTGTGCATGGGGGACTGTGCTGTGTGCTACGAAGGTGATGAGGGTGCAGGAGATGCAGCTCCCGCTATTCATGTGGTTGGAGATGCACCAGCTAATTTGGAGGTTTTCTTGATTCTATACAAATATGACATTGAAATTAGAGTTAAGCTTACTCAGGAGAGAGCAGATTGCCACTGTTTCTAGGACTTTAAAGTTGCTGATTCAACAGCTTCAGGTTTAAATTTTTAGAATATATCAGTTACTATCAAACTAGTTTTTGTGATATTCCAGTATGTTCTTACCTATGTTAATACTTCAGAATCCTAAAAAACAATTAAGTAGATATAAAACTATGTCAATCTCGGAATTAGCATAAAATGTATTGTGTGTTTGCATATTTATATATGTATATACACTTACATATAGAATACTTTTAAAATAATAGCTTTATTGAGATGTAATTACGTACCATAAAATTCAACCTTTTAAAAAGTATACAGTGCAATGGTTTTTAGTATATTTACAGAGATTTGCACCTATCATCACTATCTAACTTTAGAACATTTTAATCACCCCAAAACGACACCTTCTACCATAGCAGTCACTCCTCATGCCCTCGTCCCCCCAGGCGCTGGCAACCATCATTTACTTTGTCTCTATGAATTTGCCCATTCTGTACATTTTGCATAAATGGGATCATACGATCTGTGGGCTGCCTATGTGACTTCTTTGACCTAGCATGCTTGGAGGCTTCATCCTTGTAGCACGTATCACTGTGTACTTCGTTCCTTTTTATGACTCAATTGTATAGCTAGTCTACATTTTGTTTGCCCATTGATCAATGATGGACATTTGGGTTTTTTCCACCTTTTGACTGTTACTAATACCACTGTAAACATTGTGTGAGAGTTTTTGAGTGGCTCTGTGACTTCTGGTCTCCAGGGTGTATACTCAGGAGTGGGATTGCAGGGTGCTGTGATGGGTAGGATGCTTTTAAAGAAGATAGAGTCTTTGCCAACTGAGAGGCTATTATGCCACCCAACAGCGTTCTGGCTTGCTAGGTATGGCATTTTCTTAACTCTTGTAAGAAAGCTGAAGGGTGGGGGTTCCACCGGTGAGGCAAGACACGGGTGGGATTTCTGATGTACAGAAAGCAGGAGAGCACTGCTCCAGAGCCCAAGGAGGTGTCACTGCTGATCTGTCTCTGGAGAATTTCTTTTTAAAATCCACCTTATTGAGATATAATTAATATGCCTTATAAGTCATGGGTTTTTTGTTTTTGTTTTGAGGCAGAGTCTCATTCTGTCACCCAGACTAAGTGCAGTGGCACGATCTCAGCTCACTGCACCCTCTGCCTCCCAGGCTCAAACGATCCTCCCATCTCAGCCTTCAAGTGTTTGGGGCCACAGGCACACACCACCATGCCCGGCAAATTTCGCCCCCCCCCCCCAGGGACTGTCTCACCAAGTTACCCAGGCTGGTCTCGAACTTCTGGGCTCAAGCATTCCGCCTGCCTCGGCCTTCCAGAATGCTGGGATTACAGGCATGAGCCACCACGCCCAGCCTTGGGAATTTCTTAATGTGTTCTTTCTTACTAAATCAGGTTGGTCCTTTTTCTGATGGGTTATTTTTGCTTATAAGACAGTGAGACTTTGTATATTAGCAGAAGTTACCGAATTCTTGTATTCTACAAATAATTAAATTTGTATAATTTGTAGTTGTTCTGGTATCTGCAACTTTAATTTTTTTCAGGACTGCCACTCAAATTGGGTAGTTTTTTTTTTTTCCAGTTTTGTCTGAGAAAGTAATAGCTCTATGTATTTACAAAAAATTGGAGAATCTAAACCAAGTCTAAAATATCTTTCTTTAATTCTTTGGACATTTTTATGAAATAATGGCTACAGTTTGAGTCCTGTGTGTCAGGCTTTGTGCTTCGAACCATCCACACCTCATTAAGCCTTATCTCACCGCGGGCTGGTGGCAGTCACCTTCCTCTGTGGATAAGCTTCAGGAACCTAGTTGTATAGCAGCTAGTAGTGGTGGTGAGGCAAGTCTTAAGATTCTCAGCAGTCTGAATCTAGAATCGCCTTTAGACCCTCTGTAGCCTTCAGCTACTATATTTGAATGGATCCCATTTCTCAGAGTATTACATTTCTGTATTTTCTTTGAGAAGTTGTGAAGTATTTTGATTAACTCTTCAATATATTAGGATAGAAGTGAAACAATAGAGTGTATACTTACATTTATTAATTATTGAAAATCGTAAAATATGATTTTACCCCCTAACTCTTCGCATATCTTTTCAGCATCACTGTGAGAACTGAAAGAATTTTGAGTTGTCTGTCATGTTTTTGTAGAGCCATCTTCACTTTAAGCCATTTACACATAGTACTTTTTGGAATTGCATATATGTTGCCATTATTCCAGCCCCAGGTTGCATAACAGAGCAGTTTTTCAGAAGTTTTCTCTTACTGGTGTATATTTGGTCATTTTAAAATAATCTCCTAAAGGCTTGTTCACTGTGACATGTAACACATGCAGTTGTAAAAGGTTGCATTTCAGGGCAGGAGGTGCTTTGGAGTGGGGAAGAAGGAGCTGGCAGTGCCTCATCTGTTCTAGTATCACTCTGCAAAATTAGACATGCCTCATCAGCAGTTGGCAAAGGAAGTGGGTTAGAAAGGAAAACTGGTTGAGAGAAAAAGGAGGGATTCTTTTCCTCCCCCTAACTCTGGTTGGTAGTTAACAGCTAGATTTTTACCCGTTGTATCTCCTGGAGAAGAAAATTGAGTGTTTTTTTAGAAAAAGCAACTGCTTCTTGCTGTAAAACAAATATTCTTGGAGCCTTTAGGAACCAGTGACATTTGTTGTTGCTGTAGCAGGGAGGTGGGTTATTCTACAGCATAAATATTTATCTTGACTTTTCAACTCAAAATGGTGAAAGAAGGGCATTTTGGAAAAGCCAAAAAAATAATAATAATAAAATAAGACAGAAAAGAAAATGGCCAGAGCATCTGCAGACAGAAAGATCCACTTTAGTTAACTTGGTTTTTAGCCGTTTCTCAAAGACTTGGTTTTTCTCCTAAAGTTTTAGCCTTGAACCATCACTCTCCACTGTGAGTCTATCTATGAAGCGCTTCCAACTATTCACTTCTAGTTTTCTGTGATGTCCTACATGTGTATAGTTACCATGCAGCAACTCTGTGTGTGTGTGTGTGTGTGTGTGTGTGTGTGTGTGTGTGTGTGTGTCAGAGACAGAGTCTCACTCTGTCAACCCAGGCTGGAGTGCAGTCATGGGTTCATGGCTCATTACAGCCTCAAACTGGGGTCAGGTGATCACCCCGCCTCAGCCTCCAAGTAACTGGGACCACAGGCGCACACCACTACATCTGTCTAATTTTTGTATTTTTTGTAGAGACAGGGTTTCCTGTCTCTACAAAATTTTTTGTCTCACCATGTTGCCCAGGCTGGTCTCGAACTCCTGGACTCAAACTATCCGCCCACCTGGGCCTCCCAAAATGCTGAGATTACAGGTATGAGCCACCGCACCCGGCCTGTTTTTCTTTTACAATAAAATACACAGAATAAAATTCTATGCAGGTGGGTAAATACCAGGTTTCCTTCCTTTCGAATTTGAAATGGGTATTGGCATTTCTTATTCAATTTATTGACTCCACTATATTTCAGGTGTTGTGCTTAGGTTGGAAGACAAACATGGGTCCTGGCTAGAGAGGCATTTAAGGGGATGCGGTGAAGTATGAGGGTCCGGCCTAGCTTGTCCAGGTGTCGGGTCATGTGTTGGAGGTTTCCATTCATTGTTCTGGGCCCCAGACCTACCTGTGTCTTGTTTCCAGGTCACGTACCTCAGATTCATAATTTTACCTTCTCTTGGCATCAGTTTAAACTTTCATATTGATGTCTTTCTTTTTTTCTCTCTCTACCTCAGTAAATTCTCATAAACTTTGAAGTTTCTGTTTGTCTTCCTGTACAGTGCTGTGGCCTGAATCAGTTTGTTCTGTTCCTTAGCCTGCTTTTTCCAGTCTTCTTTTCCCCCACTAGCACCATAAGAATCTCTTTCATATTTGAGAATGAAATTGGTTGATTTGAGAATCATTCATTCATATTTGAGAATGAGAATGAGATTGATCTTGGTTGCTCTCAGTAAGTCATAACATAAGCACTTTCAGAATTCACATTTAATCATCTATTTTGATGTTTTGTGATAAGATTCGTGATTGCTGGGGGTCGGGGCACTTTTTCACCCGAGTCAATCTCCTGAGCCCTTGGAGCCTGCGGCTGTGCTTTGCAGGGACGCTGTGCCAGGACACACTGGTCCCTGCTGCAGCTCTGCACCTGCCAGTTGAGCAGTCCCGTCTTGGCTGCCGCCACCACTCTTTTCAGGTCCACACTCTGACCATCGCCTTCCCTTCCACAGGAGCTGCAGCTGCAGAGGAGGGCTCAGGTGGCAGCCGTCCTACTTCACCTGCTCACTGCAAAATTCTCTCCTTTATAGAAAACCAAAATTTCAAAGAACAGCAGATCAAACAGAAGGAATAACAAATTGTCTTCAAAGTAGATTAATGATGATCCCTGTCTGTTTTAGAATAACCATCCAGCCCAACAAATGTGTTTAGACACTTTTCATCTTGCACTCTTCATTTAGGAGTCTTACATTAATCTGATTCTGCTCACCTAATGAACATGGCTTACATCAAATGAACCTAAACATAGAAAGTTTTCATATTTTTTAGATGTAATCTTTCCTTCTCTTGTGTGTGTATAGATACATGTTTATCCATAGTTTTAGGATAAGTCTGTAAAAGGACATACTGGTTCACAGAAAGAAAAAATGCAGATAGTAAGCATATGGAAAAATGTTCAACCTTGTAACTGTTAAAGAAATGAAGAATTAGGCCAGCCATGCTCACACCTTTAATTCCCAGAATTTGGGAGGCCAATGCAGGTGGATCACTTGAGCTCAGGAGTTTGAGACCAGTCTGGGCAACATAGCAAAACCTTGTCTCTTAAAAAAAAAAAAAAAAAAAAAAAAAGGCAAATAGCCAGGTGTGGTGGTGCATACCTGTAGTCCCAACTACTTAGGAGGCTGAGGCAGGAGAATCACTTGCTCCTGGGAGGTCGAGGCTGCAGTGAGTCATGATCACACCACTGCACTCCAGCCTGAGCAGCAGAGTGAGACCCTATTTTTACCTATCATGTTGAAAAACATTGTTAAGAAATGACTATTACAGCCAGTGTTGGCAAGGAGACCAAGCTGTACAGTGCAGGCAGAAATGTTAGTTTGCTATGATCTTTCTGGAGGGAAATTTAGAAATAGATTTTTTTGTTTTGAGATAGCATCTTGCCCTTTCACCTAGGCTGGAGTACAGTGGCACGATCATAGCTCAGTGCAGCCTGCAATTCCTGGACTCAAGTGATTCCACCACCCACCCCGCCTCAACCTCCTGAGTAGCTGGGACTGCAGGCGCACACCACCACACCTAATTTTTTATTTTTTGCAGACATGGAGTCTTGCTATATTGCCCAGGCTGGTCTTGAACTCCTGGCTTCAAGCAGTCCTCCCACCTTGGCCTCCCAAAGTTGGGGGGTTACAAGCATGAACCACACAAGCCTGGCCTGGAAGTATATTTCTAGAGACATAAAAATGTACTGTGGCCCAGCTATTTGTTTATTTTTTAACCTTTATCCTAAGGAAATAGTTGTATTCAGAATTGCATGTGCAAGGCTCTTCAGCGTATTTTAATAATAGGAAACAATGGAAAACAACCTCAATCTTCGGTATTAAGGATTTGATGTAACTATAAACTGCGTTTAAAAATGCAGTGAAGACTATTGACATGGAATAATGTTCGTAATGTATTGCTGTGGGAAAGCAGGATGTGAAGTGGTATGTGAGCTGTGAACCATCAGCACACACTCCTGCTTTTGAAAACCTTTATGTATACCATGTGGAAAGGAACTGTCCCTTATAAGATGGTGGGCTTATAGATGAGTTTTTAACAATTGCTCTTCTTTGGCTTCTAGATTTTCAGTATAGAGCATGCATTTTAAAGTACAGTTTATTCGTCTGCCTTTTGCAAATGTTAAGTCCTAGCTTGCAAAATTCTCGCTACCTTTTACTACTGACCTAGTACTATTAAAGTTACTCTTAGAATTGAGAAATTATATATCTCTCTTAAAGTAAGACCCTGTAGAAATTATGAGATTGCATACTTGTCACAAGTGATGTTTTTTTTTTTTGGTTGGGGGCAGGGTTAGTATAAATATGGCATGTTCTTCAGCTATTTTTCAAAGTTTGATTCATGGTATATATACTCAGAGTACTTTGAACGTTATGTAACACAGTTTTTAGTTCATTATAATCAATTGCAATTAGTTTTTGCTTTTGAAGTATGCTATTAGATGTGAATTTATTTGCTTCGTATGGGATATTTCTTTTCAGAAATGCACCTACCCACAGACTGGACAGGACTTTATTCTTTTATGACTACAGATGGATTATACAGAATAGTATGTGAGCCTGCTGTTTTGCCATTTGGTACAGGTTAACTTGTTAATGCGTGAAGATAGGAAGTACTGTGTGTGTGTGTGTGTGTGTGTGTGTGTGTGTGTGTGTGTGTGTGTGTGTGTGTGTATTTATTTATTTTTCAGAGGGTGTCTCACTCTGTTGCCCAGGCTGGAGTGCAGTGGTGTGATCTTGGCTGACTGCAACCTCCGCATCCTGGGTTCAAGCTATTCTCGTACCTCAGCCTCCCGAGTGGCTGGGATTTCAGGTGCTCACCACCTTGCCTGGCTAATTTTTGTATTTTTAGTAGAGACTGGGTTTCATGCTAGCCAGGCTGGTCTCGAGCTGGTGACCTCAAGCGATCTATCTGCCTCGGCCTCCCAAAGTGCTGGGATTACAGGGGTGAGCCACCGCACCCGGCCTAGGAAGTACTGTATTTTTAATAAAACTTTTAGTGCAGAGTCTTTCCATGTGATTTTAATAGAAGTTACTTGTTTAAATTTCCACTTCTTAAGTCGCATTTGGGGAACAAGTGGTAGTAGGAAATGGTTCTCTTCTGTTTAGTTTTGCTTCTTTGATTGAATTCGCTTTTCTTTTAGCTAAGGAGAATGGTTGGAGTTTGGCAATAACTAAAAGTCAAGAATTGATTCCCCAGATGTGTTGACTTCAGAAATAAGGCGTGGTGCTGTGGGTAACAGACATTTGAGAACACTGGCTCCGTCACCTTGCTGCTCACTTTATATTACATTAGTAGTAGATGCTGAACTCCAGGAAGGCAGTCTGTTGGTGAGGCCTAAGTCACCCACATGGTGCCTGGCCCAGAGGGTGTCTGCTTGCTGAAAGGTGAAATGTGAAGGTTTCCATCTAATAGGACCCTTTCCCAGCGACTTGCCGCTGCCCATCAGTACAGAAGCATACCTTGGCAGACAACGTTTCACGGACGACATAAGAGTTGTAGGACCTATGTGGAGGCTGAACCAGGCTCGGCTCTTGGACATAAACCCCTGTACCACGTTACACCATTTCCCCACCTGCCTGCAGAGGAGGCCCCAGATACCTGCTTACGTTCTCACCTGCTTTCTGGCCAAAGAAGCTCTCAGAGGACCTTCAGCAAAGAACCTCAGAGTTTGAAAAGTCAAGCGTATGGGTTTGTTAGAGTCTATGGCTGCCTTAGTATAAAATACCTAATCTATTGTTTGCTGGATGAAACTTTTATTGCCTTGTAGGCTTTTAATTTTTTATCTCTGATGTTTTTGCTTTTTCTTATTTCATCTTAATTCCTATATTTAACTTTTCCTCATACTCCGTTTTAATTTTTTTCCTTTAACTTCAGATGTGAGCATTTTTCTCCTAAAGATTAGTCATAGTTCGTTTTTCTACTCTTGTAAATGATTTATGAACACTTAATTTGTGTGCATGTTGGGGCAACAGGTGGTGAGTGTGGCATTGTTGGGGCAGCGGGTTGGGGGAACAGCAGGAGCCCACACCATAGAGAGCAGCTGGGAGGCTCTGGCCCTGTCCTTTCACGCAGGCGCCCTTCAGGGCTCATTCTTTAGGAAAATGGCACACCTGATAATTCAGGAATACATCCGTTTTACAGTCCTTCCTTGAACATGGGGAATTCGCCCCTTCCAGATAACATACTTGAATTATCCCAAGAGCTCTTTTTCCTCAGGTCTCATACCAGTGGGGTCTGAGGAGGGGCTGGTGCCCTGGACAGGTCTCCCTCAGGCAGCTTCTGATCACATGAAGAACCTGCTCGTTCCATTTCTGATAACATTCCTCCATATAGTTCAGTTGATTTAAAGCTGAGATAAAAATACGATGAAGCTAAGACTGTGTGTCATCAGAGCTATATAAGATCTGCTTTCATTCCTGCCTCCGCTGACTCAGCCTGGATTCAAAGCACAGTTGATCCTGTTCTTTAGGCGAAGGTGCCCTAGACTGGGGGCACCTCTCGGGCTGCCATGTAAACTTCGTGTTATATGCTCATTGACCATTCGTGTGTCATCTTTTGTAAAGTGTCCAAGTCTTTTGCCTCCTGTTTTTTCCATTTTTGGGATATTTTGCTTTTTGTTAGTTTTAGTTATTTATATGTCAAGGGTACCAGTGTTTTGTCAGATATATTTTGCTAATATTTTCTTCAAGTCTGAGGCTTGCTAATCATTTTCTTAATGGTGTCTTTGGGTGAGCAAATGTGTGTTTTGGGGAAACCTAATTTATTGGTTTTATTTTTTTGCAGTTATTACCTCTGTGACATAAGAAACCTTTGCCTCCATCTCAAAGATATTTTGTGTTTTCCTCATAAGACTTTATGGTTTGGGCATTTACTGTTAGACCTGTGATCCACCTGGAGTTAACTTTTGTGTATGGTGTGCAGTAAGGCTTGAGGTTAAATTTCCCTTGTGTGGATATCCAATTATTCCAGTGTCATTTGTTGAAAAAGACTTTTCCTCAATGGGCTGGCAACTTCTTGTCAATTTCTACCCCAAAAGTTGATTGATTGGAATGGTATTGAATTTTTTTAATGGCTTTTTTTTTTTTTTTTTTTTTTTTTTGAGACAGAGTTTTGCTGTTTGCCCAGGCTGGAGTGCAATGGCATGATCTTGGCTCACTGCAACCTCCACCTCACGGGTTCAAGCGATTCTCCTGCCTCAGCCTCCTGAGTAGCTGGGATTACAGGTGCATGCCACCACACCCAGCTAATTTTTTTGTATTTTTAGTAGAGAGAGGGTTTCACCTTGTTGGCCAGGCTGGTCTTGAACTCCTGACCTCCAGTAATCCACCTACCTCGGCCTCCCAAAGTGCTGGAATTACAGGTCTGAGCCACTGTGCCTGGCCTTAATGGCTTTGTTGAGATATAATTCACATAGCATACAATGCACTCAATAAAAGTGTACATTTCATTAGTTTCTGGTATATTCACAGATAATGTTCATCTGTCACATTCAATTTTATAAGATTTTCATCATCTCAAAAAGAAACCCTGTGCCCTTTAGTTGTCGCTTCCTTCTTACCCCAACCTTCTGCTAATGTACTTTCTGTCTCTATAAATTCACCTATTCTGAATATTTTGTATAAATATAACTATATGATATGTGGTGTTATGGACTTAATTGTGCCCTTCCTCCATTCATATCTTGAAACTCTAACCCCCAGTGTATTTGGATGGTATTTGGAGGTAAGGTTCTTTGGGGGAATAATTAAGGTTAAATAAGATCGTGAGGGTGGGGCCTTACCCTGACAGGATTGGTGTCCTTATGAGAAGAGGAAGAGACACCAGAGAGCTCTCTCTCCACATACACAGAGGAAAGGCCATGTGAGGACACAGCGAGAAGGCGGCCGTCTGCAACCCCGGAAGAGAGCCCTCACCAGAACCCAACCCTGACAGTACCTTGAGCTTGGACCTCTAGTCTCCAGAACTGTGAGAAAATAAATTCCTGTTGTTTAAGCCATCTAGTCTGTGGTATTTTGTTATGGCAGCCTAAGCAGACTAATACATGTGGTCTTTTGTGACTGGCTTTCTTCCACTTAGTATAATGTTTTCAAACTCATCCGTGTTGTAGCATATGTCAGTACTTCATTTTTATGATAAAATAAGATTCTATTCTGTGGATATACCACATTTTGTTTATTCATTCGTCAGGTGATGGACAGTTGGGTTATTTCCACCTTTTACTATTACAAATAGTGCTGCTGTAAATATTTGTGTACAGGTTTCTATGTAGACATATATTTTCATTTTTCTTAGATGCCTACAAGTGTAATTTCTGGGTCAGATGGTAACTCTGTGTTTAACCATTTGCAGAACTGCCAAATTATTTTCCAAAGTGGCTGCATTATTTTACTTTCCCACCAGCAGTGTTATGAGGGTTCCAGTTTCTCCATATTCTGGCCAACACTTGTTGTGTTGTGTTGTACTTATTAATTTATTTATTTATTTTGAGACAGTCTTGCTGTCATTCAGGCTGGAGTGTGTGGCGAGATCTCAGCTCACTGCAACCTCTGCCTCTTAGGTTCAAGCGATTCTCCTGCCTCAGCCTCCCGAGTAGCTGGAACCACAGGTGCGCACCACCATGCCCAGCAATTTTGGTGTTTGTAGTAGAGACAGGGTTTCATCATTGTTGGCCAGGCTGGTCTCGAACTCCTGGCCTCAAGTGATTCTCCTACCTTGGCTTCCCAAAGTTCTGGGATCGCAGGCATGAGCCACCACATCCAGCTCAACGCTTATTATTTTCTGACTTTTTGATTCTAGCCATCCTAGAAGGAATGAAGTAGTATCTCATTGTGGTTTCAGTGTGCACCCTTATTGAAAATCAGGTGTCCGCAGACTCATGGGTTTATTACTGTCATTTTGTAGTCAGTTTTCAAATTGTGATGTTTGAGTCCTCCAACATTGTTCTTCTTGAAGATTATTTTGCCTTTTTTGAGTCTCTTGAAGTTCCATATGAATTTTGGAATCAGCTTGTTACTTCCTACAATGAAACCAACTGGGATTCTGATAGAGATGACATTGAATCTGTGGATCAGTTTGGGCAGTGTATTTGTCTGTTCTCATGCTGCTAATAAAGACATACCCGAGACTGGGTAATTTGTAAAGGAAAGAGGTTTAATGGACTCACAGTTCCACATGACTGGGGAGGCCTCACAATCATGGCAGAAGGCAAAGGAGAAGCAAAGGCACGTCTTACATGGCGGTAGGCAAGAGATCTTATGCAGGGAAACTCCCATTTATAAAAACTGTCAGATTCTGTGAGACTTACTCACTACCACGAGAACACTATCAGGGAAACTGCTTTGATGATTCAGTTATCTCTGCCTTGCCCTTGACACATGGGGATTATTACAGTTCAAGGTGCTATTTGTGTGGGGGCACAGAAAAACCATGTCAGGGAGTATTGGCATTGTAATAATTCTTAAATCTTTCTACCTTTTCTGTTTTTTCTTTGTTTGTTTGTTTGTTTTTTGAGATGGAGTCTGTCACCCAGACTGGAGTGCAATGGCATGTTCTTGGCTCACTGCAGTCTCTGCCTCCCGGGTTCAAGTGATTCTCCTGCCTCAGCCTCCTGAGTAGCTGGGATTACAGACATGTACCACCATGCCCAGCTAATTTTTGTATTTTTAGTAGAGAGTGGGTGTTTGACCATGTTGGCCAGGCTAGTCTCAAATTCTTGACCTCAAATGATCCACCTGCCTCGGCCTCCCAAAGTGCTGGGATTACAGGCATCAGCCATCATGCCCAACCCTTTCTACCTTTTTTGATATAAGTGTTTGAAAGTATAAATTTCCTTGTAAGGATTTTTAGCCTCATTCCACAAATTTTGATATATCTTATCTTCATTATCATTTAGTTCAAAACTCTTTGACCTTTGAATTACATAGAAAGATATTGTTTAGAAGTACTGGATTTTCCCGAGTAGCTTATTGTTACTACTTCCTAATTATAATTCCATTTTGATCAGAGAACACGCTGTATAATTTTAGTCCTTTTAAATGTATTGAAACGTGTTTAATGGCCCAGGAAAAGCCTATCTTGGTGAACATACCATGTGCTCTTAAAGAATGTGGGTTCTGCAGCTGTTGGCTGTAGACAGTGATGTGCTGGAGCTGGATCAGATCAGCTTGCAGGAGATGATTGTGCCCATCTCTCCCCAGCTCCCTGTGTGTGATATTGTCCTGTTGGTAGTTTGCGTCTGCCATGGTGGGAACTTTACACAATAGACATCTACAAAGGCTACGAATCAGGGCTTTTTGTTTTTTCTTTTCTCTTTTTCTCCCCGCTCAGAGAGCCAATTTACCAGTATACCCCTGGGTATAGAATGTTATACCTGCCCGTTAAGTTATGACTTAAGGGGATTGATAGTCTTAACAGATCATCCAAGTCGTGATTGATATTTTTCCTGTGGTCTGGTTGCTGACAGGAATGTTGAATCTTATCCTGTGATTGTGAAATTGTCTCTTTTACCCTTTAATTCTGTCAAATTTTCATATATTTTAGGCTGGGTATGGTGGCTCACACCTGTAATCCCAGCACTTTGGGAGGCCAAGGCGGGCAGATCACCTGAGGCCAGGAGTTCAAGACCAGCCTGGCCAACATGATGAAACCCTGTCTTTACTAAAAATACAAAAATTAGCTGGTCATGGTGGCAGGTGCCTGTAGTTATTCTGGAGGCTGAGGCAGGAGAGTCGCTTGAACCCAGAAGGCAGAGGTTGCAGTGAGCCGAGATGGCACCACTGCACTCCAGCCTAGGTGACAGAGTAAAACTCCATCTCAAAAAACAAATTTTTTTTCACATATTTTGAAACTCTGTTGTTAGACAAAAATGCATTTGCGAATATGTCTTTTAAGTACATTTATTATGAAATGTGTCCCTTTTTATCCCTGGTAGTAATTTGTTGTCTTGATAGTTATAGCTTCTTTAGCCTCTTCTTATGCTTAATGTTTGCATGATAATCTTTCTCCATCCATTTGCTTTCAACCTATATGTATTTTTGTATTTAAATTGTGTCCCTCATGTCAATGTATAGCACGGTCTTGCTACTTTGCCCCTTCTGACCAGCTCTGTCTTTTAATTGTAGTTTTAGCCCATTAACATTTGTTGTAATTATTAATAGATTGATTTTAGGCCTACCATTTTGTTAGTTTTTTTCTCCCCTTAAAAATTTTCTTTGTTCTTGCTTTCACCCTTCTTTAGGATTATTTGAAATTTTTTTATAGTTCCTTTTTAGTATATTTGTTGGTTGTTTAGCTATACCTCTGCAGAGTGTGTGTGTGTGTGTGAGAGAGAGAGAGTGTGTGTGTGTGTGTGTGTGTGTGTGTGTATAAGAGAGAAGAAGGAAGAAGGAATAAAGAGATTGCTCTAGGGATATAATACACATTTTTCTTTCTTAACATTCTACTTAGAGTTAAGATTGTATTACATCATACAAAATGTAGAGGAATTGTAGTTGTATAGTTTCATTTACTACCCCATCCCTCTCCTTTATATTACTTCTACATATGTTTTTAAAGCCACAAGACAATATTATAAATTTTTGTTTTAAACCATCCTTTGTATTTTAAAGAATTAAGAAAAGTATATTTACCCTGATATTTACTATTTCTACTGCTCTTCAAAGATGCAGGATTCTATTGTAGTGTCAATTTGCTTCCACCCAAAATGCAGGTCTGTACTATGAATTCCCTTAGTTTTATTTTACCTGAAAATAGCATTATTTTGCCTTCATCTTTGAAGGATATTTTCACTGGCTATAGAATTACATTGATTTCTTTTTTTCTTTCAGCATTTTTTTTTTCTTTCACCACTTAAACATGTTATTGCCCTGTCTCCTGACCTTTGTAGTTTTTGATGAGAAGTTACTGGTCATTTGAATTCTTTTTCTGTGTTAGGTTATTTTTCGCTGTCTGCTTTCAAAATTTTTCCCCCTTTGGTTTTCTAGCAGTTTTAATCTTTTTTTTTCCTTCTCAAGAGTTGATCATTTTTGTTGGTCTGTCTTCAAACCCATGACTTTTGTCTTTATTTTGATGTCAAGACCATCCAATGAGTAATTTATTCTAGATTTCCTGGTACTGCAGTTCTAGAATTTTTATTTTGTTGTTTTTCATGGTTTCTATTTTTGTGCTGCAATTTTCATTGATTATAAACATATTTTTCTATATCTTTGACTATAACTGTGATAGTTGCTTTAGAGTCTTTGTCTCCTAATTCCAACATTTGGGTCAACTCCAGCTGGTGTCTGTTGATTGTCTCTTGTCTTGAGAGTGGATCTCATTTTCCTGTTTCTTTTACATCAATGATGTTGGACTATGCCGTTCCCTTCTTCCGACACTAGGCCGCTTTTCAGTATATGCCTCCTTTTGGCGGTTCTCCGGTGCCTTCAAGACCATTGTTTTAATATATTTTCCAGGGTTTATCGTTATTTGCCTGAAATCTGGTTAGATACTTTGGTACTAAAATTGGAATCATGGTTTAAGTAATTGAAAGATTCAAAGGCTCTACAGTGGCTATTAGGATGAAGATGGAGTGGAGGTAGGGGGTAGAAAGGAGATGTGTTCTCTATTTGCAGGAAATCCATAATTTACGCAAACGTTGATTGGTCAAAGAACAAAACAAGCATATGATTTAAAGACATGTACATATCCAGCTAAAAATGAAGAGCTAAGTCTAGAAACAGTAAAAGATGGTTCTCACTATGGGTGGGGAGGGTTGGATCATAACGCTCTGGCTTGTTCTTTAGCTATTTTGCTTGTTTCATCTCTTCAATTTAGACATAAGTTGAACCTAAATTGTCATAAGCAGGAAGCCTCCTAACCACTATCATCTAATGCTTTCCATTCCTGACTAGATAATGGTGAGGAGTGATGCTAATATGAAAATGAATGTGGTGTTAAACTGAACAGAAACTTTAAAACAGCTTTTAAGAGGTGTTGGTGGCCGGGCGCGGTGGCTCAAGCCTGTAATCCCAGCACTTTGGGAAGCCGAGACGGGCGGATCACGAGGTCAGGAGATCGAGACCATCCTGGCTAACACGGTGAAACCCCGTTTCTACTAAAAAATACAAAAAAACTAGCCGGGCTAGGTGGCGGGCACCTGTAGTCCCAGCTACTCGGGAGGCTGAGGCAGGAGAATGGCGTGAACCTGGGAGGCGAAGCTTGCAGTGAGCTGAGATCCGGCCACTGCACTCCAGCCTGGGTGACAGAGCGAGACTCCGTCTCAAAAAAAAAAAAAAAAGGTGTTGGTTTTGTTTAAATTGTGCCTTTCAATCTGTTTTGTGAGGCCCCTTGCCTGTGTGTGTGTGTGTGAGGTCTCTGAGGGGTGGGCTTGGAGGAGGAAGTAATGGTGCAGAGGGGCAGTGTTCTGGGTACTGAGCTTTCCTCCACAAAGAACACTTGGTGAGAATGAAAGGATCCTGTGGGCACAAGTTTAAAACCCGTAGCCCTGCTCTCTAGAAGCAACTGCTACATTGATTCATTGATTCAAGTGCATCGCAAAGTCAGTGCACATAGTACAGTAGTTGGCCAGGTATCAGTGATGACCTAGTCATCATCACTGCATCAGTGCACACTTGAGTGCAGCCTTGTTGTTTCCATCAGCAAATCATTTAAGGACCACTGCAAGAATCTGCCCTGAAAGAACAAACCTTTGGATATCAAGAAAGCTCAGGATCAGGCTTAGAAAGTGGATGGGCGCAGATCAGGAGAAAATCTGGAATTAGTCTTGGACTACTACTAAGAAGTGCTAACACATTCAGTGGCTCAGAGGACTACGTTATATGGAAAAACACAGACATCCTTAGTAAGAGTCATAATGATTCAGAATGGACTCTGTGTAAAAACATTTTGGCAATATCCTAGCCGATCTATTTAGCTTTTCTTTATCCACTTGCAAGGATATTAGGATAAATCTGTTTAAGTCTAAAACAGGTGATTCTTTAGTAAGTAAAAGTAAAAATTCCATGTGATGAAAGTGCATTCTAATTGGCAGCATTTTCTTTACTTAGTGATACTTAATGATACATGTTACGGTTGATGTCTTAGCTGAAATTTGATAAATATATTGCAGTCTTTTTCACCACCATCTATTCCATGACATTGTTAAAAACTGCGTACTGTATCTGTCTTCAGATGGATCTGACAGTGGGTTTAACTAATTCTCTTTGTTTGACAAATACCTTGTTACAAGTTTTTTGCCATTAGGAACAATGCTGTGATAGTTTGCTAGCTAAGTATTTGTACACTTCCGTGATGATTTGCCTGTGATAAATGCTTATGAATACAATTGCTGTATCAAAAGGAATGCACTTATTGAAGGCTTTTGAATATTTCCAGATTTTACTTCAGAAACGGTGTAATTGGGTACACTCTTACCTCAAGCACATGGAAGCTCCCATTTTCCTGCACTTTAGCTGTCGTTGGGTTTGTTTTTTAAAAAACCTTTGTTAATTTAGTAGCTGGGAAGCAATAGATTGCCAAGGAACAGAAGTCACGCTGAACTAAATAACCTAAAACATCCTGGCACCAAGTACCCAAAACTGGGTGCTGTGTGAAATACAGCAAAGTGTAATGATCTGCACAGAAGTCAGAGGGAATTCCCAGGCATCTGAAGAAGAGAAGAGAGCTAAAAATGAAGGCACTAACCATTGTGAGCCTCTGTGTGGCAGCATAAGGATTTGAGCAAGGTAGGCTGGCACATAGGGTCACACAGAAAAGGAAACAAAGCCTTATGCCTGGCTGGGAGGGGCTGGGAGCTGACGTTTCCATGGAAACCTGGAAGACAGAAGCCTAAATACCCTTTAGTGTATAGGTGAACTGAAAAAAATAATAATCGACGTACTCTCCCAGGAAAGCAACTAGTAAAGGATTTAAGCTGCGCTCTGGATGTAAGGAGAGTGGGGAAAAGTCTGTCTTTAGAATAAAGGAACAAAACACTATGGAAAACAAGACAGGTTTTTAAAAGAGAAATTCTGTAAACGTAAAATGAAGCCATTAAAATTAAACAGTAAATCTGACACAACTGAAAGAGAATCACTTAACCAGATGGCAGATCAGGGAAAATTAGAAAATTTGAACAAAGATAAAGTGATAGAAGATCATTGAAGACTTTCAACCAAGGTATAGAAGGTAACATGAAAATATCTCACATACTCGTAATAGAAGAGCTAGGAGAAAATAGGGGACCAGAAATACTTGAAGAGGTAATAGAATCTTTCAGAATTGTAAGGCAAAGTGGGCATGTCATATTTTAAGGTAATTAACCATTTCGAGAATGTGTAACTCCAAAATAAAACAAGAGCTATAAGGGAACAAGTAAACTACCATTCCAGTAGAAGGGGAAAGGGAGGAAAACCAGAAACGTAGAAAGAGAGTTAAAATAGATAATACAAAATAGGATGGTAGAAATTAATCCAAATAACAGTATAAAACAGTTTACCTAAAACCAAACTCATCTATCAGATAATATTAGACTCAATTTTTTAAAAATTGACTTCAGTAATGAAGTCAATTATGCTGCGGTGGTTTACAGTAGACACACCAAAACACAGAAACAAAGGTTGAAAATAAAGGGCTGGAACAAAGACATTTAAGGAAAATTCTAACCGAAAGATAGGTATAATAATATCAGATACCATAAGTTTCTAAGGCAGTATTGTTAGGAATAAACATGGTTACTTCCTAATGACAAAAGGTACAGGTTACCAGGAATGTAATTTCAAATATGTATATTAGTTAACACTGCCTCAAAATATGACAGATATTTTAGAGAATTATAAGATAAATTGATAAAACTATTGGGAGATTTCACTAAAAATTTCTTGGTAATTAATAAACAGACAAATCAGAAACAATATAGAAGATCTGAAAAACAGAGTTGACCAGCTCTAGTGGGTCCCCGTATCCAACAGAAGTGGGCATTCTTTTTAGGCACATGTGAAATAATGGCCTACGCTGTTCTGGCCCAGCAGAAATTACATACTTGGCAACAAGTCTCATCACATTTTAAAGAAACTATCAAAAAGATAACATTCTCATGTTTCTGCAATTTAATTTTAAAATAAAATTAAATTTTTTGAAGGTAAAAGAATACATTTTGGAAATCTAAACTGTTTAACTCTTAGAACAGTGGAAAAGAGAAAATATAACTGAATGATAAGGAAAATATATACACATAAGATTTATGTGATGCAGCCAAGTGACATGTAGAAGAAACTCTAGTATAAGTTTTTCATATACTTTCCATGTAGTATGAACATTTTATATAAGTATTTTAAATGCTTATGTAAAAAAAATTATAAAGTTAACCAAAACAAGGATTTGTAGAGAAAAAGCATATGTAAGGAAAGAAGTAGGCCAGGCGTGGTGGCTCACGCCTATAATCCCAACACTGTGGGAGGCACAGGTGGGCAGATCACCTGAAGTCAGGAGTTCGAGACCAGCCTGACCAGTGTAGAGAAACCCCGTCTCTACTGAAAACATGAAAATTAGCCAGGCGTGGTGGTGTGCGCCTGTAATCCCCATTACTCAGGAGGCTAAGGCAGGAGAATCACTTGAACCCGGGAGACAGAGATTGCAATTAGCCGAGATTGCGCCACCACGCTCCAGCCTGGGCAATGGAGCAAGACTCCATTTCAAAAAAAAAAAAAGGAAAGTAAAAAGGTACAGAAATGAAATAAAGATACAGTAATGAAAATTATTAAAACCCAAAATAGTTCTTAAAAAAACTAACAGACAAGCGTGTGGCAAAATTAATGATAAAAAGAATGGCTTTGAAGTGCCACACCCTGTACCCATCTAAAACAGCAAACTTAATCCATAAATGCGTGTGTCTGCTCCACCGACTGGCCGTTTCCCCCTCTCTCTCTGGCCTCCCTACTCCCTGAGACACAACAACATTGAATTGAGGCCAATTGATAACCCCCACAATGGCTTCAGAGTGTTCAAGTGAAAGGAAGAGTTGCATGTCTCTCACTGTAGATCAAAAGCTAGCAACAATTAAGCTGAATGAGGAAGGCCTGTTGAAAGCTGAGACAGGCCAAAAGCTAGGCCTCTTGTGCTAAAAGGTTAGCGAAATTGTGCATGCAAAGGAAAAGTTCTTGGAGGAAATTAAAAGCGCTGCTCCAGTGAAAGCACAAATGATAAGAAAGCGAAACAGCCGTATTGCTGATAAGGAGAAAGTTGGAGTGGTCTGGATAGAAGATCAAACCAGCCACAGCGTTCCCTTAAGCCAGTGCCTAATCCAGAGCAACGCCCTAACTCTCTGCAATTCTGTGAAGGCTGAGAGAAGTGAGGAAGCTACAGAAGGAAAGCTAGAAGCTAGCAGAGGTTGGTTCATGCGATTAAAGAAAAGAAGCCATCTTTTATAACAGTGCAAGGTGAAGCAGCGAGTGCCGATGGAGGACAGCAAATTAGCCAGAAATCTAGGATCATTGATGAAGGTGGCTGTGTAAGCAACAGATTATTTATTTATTTATTTAATTTTGAGACAGAGTGTCACTCTGTCACCCAGGCTGGAGTGTAGTGACATAATCTCAGCTCACTGCAAGCTCCGTCTCCCAGGTTCACGCAATTCTCCTGCCTCAGCCTCCCAAGTAGCTGCGACTACAGATGCCCGCCACCATGCCCAGCTATTATTATTATTATTATTTTTTTTTTTTTGTATCTTTAGTAGAGACAGGGTTTCACCGTGTTAGCCAGGATGGTCTTGATCTCCTGGCCTCGTGATCCGCCTGCCTCGGCCTCCCAAAGTGCTGCCAATTCTTAAAATTTTGAGTCTTAAAATTTTGTGTCCTTGTAGCCTCAGCCTGGTGATAAGCCTTCCTTGGACCTCTTGACACAGAAACTAGAGCCTCTCACGTCCTGCACACTCTGGAGGCCTCTTGCCCCCAGGAGGGTCACACACTCAGCAGCAGCTCGCTCTGTAAGTCTCACCGTCCCCACACAGCCTGCACCCCCAAGGCCTTCTGCCCTGCTGGTGCCCCGACTCCCACTGCACGTCCTTCTATTGGAAGGAGATGCCACCTAGGACTTTTTTTTTTTTTTTTTTTTTTTTTAAATTTAGGTTCTAGGGTATACGTGCACAACGTGCAGGTTTGTTACATAGGAATACATGTGCCATTGTTGGTTTGCTGCACCCATTAACTCGCCATTTACATTAGGTATTTCTCCTAATGCAATCCCTCCCCCAGCCCCCCACCCCATGACAGGCCCTGGTGTGTGATGTTCCCCGCCCTGTGTCCAAGTGTCCTCATTGTTCAATTCCCACCTATGAGTGAGAACATGCAGTGTTTGGTTTTCTGTCCTTGTGATAGTTTGCTCAGAATGATGGTTTCCAGCTTCATCCATGTCCCTGCAAAGGACCTGAACTCATCCTTTTTTATGGCTGCATAGTATTCAATGCCACCTGGTACTTTCATGGCTAGAGAGAAGTTAATGCTTGTGTCAAAGCTTCAGAGGACAGGCTGACTCTCTTAGGGGTAAATGTAGCTGGTGACTTTGTTGAAAGGAGTGTTCACTTACCATTCTGAAAATCCTAAGGCCCTTAAAAGAACTGTGCTAAGTCAAGCCAATGTGGTGGCATGTGCCTGAATTTTCAGCTTCACAGGAGGCTAAGGTGGGAGATCACTTCAGACCAAGAGTTTGAGGCAGTAGCATGCTATGATCATGTCTGTGAATAGCCACTGCACTCCAGCCTGGGCAACATAGTGAGATCCTGTCTCTAAAAAAAAAAAAAAAAACTCTGCCTATGCCCTAGAAATGGATATTAAAACCATGATAAACCACAGTATGAATGCATGGCCAAGGTTGTAGTCAATGAAAACTCATGCACTACAGGGTGCTGGACAGCCGCTTTGTAGCACCAAGTTGGCAACTCTTAATAAAGTTAAACCTACCACTTTGGGAGGCCAAAGCAGGAGGATTGCTTGAGCCCAGGAGTTTTGGACCAACCAGGGCAACATAGCAAGACCCCATCTCTACAAAAAAATTGTTTAAAAGGGCCTGGCAAGGTGGCTCACATCTGTAATCCTAGCAATTTTGGGAGGTCGAGGCAGGTGGATTGCCTGAGGTCAGGAGTTCAAGACCAGCCTGGCCAATACAGTGAAATCCTGTCTCTACTAAAAATACAAAAATTAGCTGGGAATGGTGGCAGGTGCCTGTAATCCCAGCTACTCTGGAGGCTGAGGCAGGAGAATCGCTTGAACCCGGGAGGTTGCAGTGAGCCAAGACCGCATCACTGCACTCCAGCCTGGGCAACAGAGTGAGACTCTGTCTCAAAAAAAAAAAAAAAAAGAATATAAGTCTCTTGTCACTTAGTATTTATGTGCTCCAAGAAACTTGTACATGTATGCAAGGAGACCTGCTAGTTTTATTCTTTGCAGCTTTGTAAATACACACAAAAAAGGCACCTGCCAAAAGGACCATTATCAAGGTCCACCACCAAGAGAGTTGATAAAGTTTTATAAATGTGTGTTACACAGTATATTACAGCTGTGGCTATGTCAAATACCATCAAAAACAAATGACAGAGCAAATGTACATGTTAGAGTTTGTGTAATTTAAAAATGTAAAACATGGCCAAGCACGGTGGCTCACGCCTGTAATCCCAGCACTTCGGGAGGCTGAGGCGTGCAGATCATCTGAGGTTGGGAGTTTGAGACCAGCCTGACCTACATGGAGAAACCTCATCTCTATAAACATACAAAATTAGCCAGGTATGGTGGCGCCTGCCTGTAATCCCAGCTACTTGGGAGGCTGAGGCAGGAGAATCGCTTGAACCCGGGAGGCGGAAGTTGTAGTGAGCCAAGATTACACCATTGCACTCCAGCCTGGGCAACAAGAGTGAAACTCCATCTCAAAAAAAAAACAAAACAAAATGTAGGACATGTGAAATATATTTGATATATATTTATCCAGCAAAATCTAAAAACAGGAATGATACATACCCAAACATGGTGGTGTTTGCTAGGGTAAGAGGAAGGAGTGGGATGAAAGAAGAGAACATAGTGCTTCACTTATAACCTGTAATATTTTATTTTCTCAAAAGTTGAGGGGGACTGTAGGTGGAATATGAGACAAGTGTGGGAATGCAGTAAGATCTATCAAAACTGGGTCATGAGTATACAGTAGTTGCTTATTGTAATCTGTGATTCTCTGTTTTGTTTTTTGTTTTGTTTTGTTTTGTTTTTGAGACGGAGTCTTGCTCTGTCGTCCAGGCTGGAGTGCAGTGGCACGATCTCGGCTTCCTGCAACCTCCTCCTCCTGGGTTCACGCCATTATCCTGCCTCAGCCTCCCGAGTAGCTGAGACTACAGGTGCGCACCACCATGCCCGGCTAATTTTTTTGTGTGTTTTTAGTAGAGACATGTTGTGGGAAGTCAGGGACCCCAAACGGATGGGATTTCACCGTGTTAGCCAGGATGGTCTCGATCTCCTGACCTCGTGATTCCCCCATCTCGGCCTCCCAAAGTGCTGGGATTACAGGCGTGAGCCACCGCACCCGGCCTGAATTCATTTTTTTGTATGACCTTACTTAGAAACGGCCACTCCAACCTGAGAACAGATAAGTGTTCACATATATATTCTTGGTTTTACTGTTTTAGCTTGTATATTTTAAATCCTAATCCATTTGTAATATATTTTGGAATATAACATGGAATATTTAGAAATATCTTGCCTCATGCCATTTATTAGATAATCTTTTACCCATTGTCTTGAAGTATCTTTATGTAGTAAATTCTTAATTATACCAGAATATTGTTTTGTTCTGTTTTGTTGATATTTCTGAGTATAAGTATCTTTCCGTTCATTTTAGTCAATTAATAATACATGCAGATAAGCTCATCGTATTTAAAGGATACAACAGAACATGGTGGTTCTCTGCCCTTCCCGTCCCCATCTTCTCATTCTCTGTGCTCCCCCTGCAGACGCAGCTGTTTTGCAATCAGCTGTCTCTGCTGTGGTTTATACATCTCTGTATTTCTCAGTAGTGTGTGGACACTGCTGCCATTGACTGATAAGTTTTAGACGTCTACGACTATTGTAATATAAGGACTTGGCTCTCTAAGTCATTTTAAAATAAAGTTTGTGTTATTTCAATATTTAGAATGTGTGCCTCTGAAAAAGTTACAGCTGAGCATCATAATAGACAGTGCTTGTTGTTAGCTGTTTGCTTTTCCAGGAGTCAGTGATTGCATTTTCCTTTTGGGACAGTTTTCCACAAGGTCAGTCACATTAGATAATGTAAAAGGTCCAGATTTTTTTATTGGCAGCCTCCCTCCTGGAATGTTCCCTTCTCCACCTTGGCGGCGTTGCTCTCAAGGCCTACCAAGAACCTTGTGAATGGGGCTTGTTGCCTTTAGCTTTATGGATAGTGTGAATGGGATCTTTGTTCCACTCTAGTTTTTAACAGGTTTTGGTTGATATATTGGGAATGCACTGGTAATGAAATATAAGAAAATATGTTTATGTTAATGACCGTTAATGTCTGTGATATATGTTGGTTTCCTTAACTTCTCTCCAAGTCATGTTTATAACTACTGTACTAGTGTTCACCAGTCAAACCAAGCACGAGGAGCTGGAGTTCCTCCTTCTAAGTCGAAAAAGGGGCAGACACCTGGAGGAGCTCAGTTTGTTGGCCTGGAATTGTATAAACGACTTAAGGAATTTTTGAAGAATTACTTGACAAATCTTCTTAAGGTAAGATGTTTCACATATATACTGAGTATTCATAACAGGATATTTAAAAAAGGAGTGAAATAGTGGTTCTAACTTGTTAAATCTTTCACTGTCATCTGTTATGTTTTAGACACTAATGTGGGTGACAGTGTTTTGCTATTGCATAGTCTTTTACCTACTGTGAATATGAAATCATCATAAACTATATTCTGGGGTTTTGTTTTTTCGAGATGGAGATCTCACTATGTTGCCTAGGCTGGATTTTTGATCTCCTGGGCTCGAGTGATCCTTCCACTTCAGCTTCCTGAGTAGCTGAGGCTCTGCAAATTCTTACCACTGTGCCCAGCTCATTCTGTTTTTTAAAATTAGAAAGTTTTGATAACCTTTTAGCATAATAGTACCTTCCTTAAGTTACCAACCATTTTGGATTTGGTGGTTAGAAGTGATTAACTTTTTTATTTAAAGCAAATACATATTCATATTACCTGCATTTACTGTAAACCCAATGTGGGGTTCCCTGTCAGGTGTATAAATAATTGTAAGGTTATTCAGTCTTGGAAACCATTTTTTTCAAATGTGATCTTGCTCTTTACACATGGTTGTGAAGTTTGTTTTTTTTTTTATCTTTTCTTTTCCCTTTTTTTTTTTTTTTTTTTTTTTTAAAGACAGGGTCTTGTTCTGTCACCCAGGCTGGAGTGCAGTAGTCCAATCATAGGTCATTGCAGCCTCCAACTCCTGGGCTCAAACAATCCTCCCGCTTTAGCCTTCTGAGTAGCTAGGATTACTGGTATGTACCACCATACCCAGCTCCCAGCTAATTTTTAAATCTTTTGCAGAATCAGGGTCTCTTTATGTTGCCCAGGCTGGTCTCCAACTCCTGGGCTGAAGCAGTCCTCCTGCCTCCGTCTCCCGAAGTGTTGGGATTACAGGTGTGAGCCACAGTGCCTGGCCATGACATGTATTTCAAAACTGCTGTGAAGTTGTGCTCGTGACTAGGATGAGTTTCACTGTGAATATCCATTTCCTTCTAGCATAGGTCCCTCCCACTCCAAGCCTTTGGTTGGGCAGTGGTGGAGTCTTTTCCCTTTCATCTCCCGCCTTTTTCTTCCTTGGTCTTCATCCTTTGTAGCAAAGGCAGTGTGACTCCTTGTATCTAGCCACAAGATGAGCGAGTGGGTCCTTCGTCTGGTTCTGCACTGTCACAGAGTGAAGACATCTATACTCTCAACCCAGGGACATTTGCAGGAACTCTTCTGTGTATATATTTTAAATAGTTTTGATTTACACGATGTGCAGAAATTTCTGCATGCTGCAAAATTGTTTTACCTAATTTATTTTTACAAGCTAATTGAAGACTTTAAAACATCATGCTAACAGACTGTGTGTAGTTGGCTGGCCACAAGTTGTGACTAGTGTATTATTTTCGTCTTCCTCACATGGTGTTTCTAAGGTCTTGCTGAAGCCACTGTTCTTTTTATTCATAACACATTGTAAAGTGAATGTTCTAATTAATTATTCTTTAGTACTAAAGTAAGAAACAGTATATTGTGCTAAGTAATAATGTTGATGACCATGCCTTCAGTGATATTTTTGCATTTTAAAAAGGTCAGCTACCATCAACCAAAATAGCTTAGCTTTACATTTTAAAGTTCATTTCATATTACTTAAATTTAAATGAACAAAAAATTATGTGTGTCAAGAGATGATCAGGTTTTTACATGGCTTGTTCGGTCACTCGTGTACCTTATACAGGTGGAGCTTCAAGTCTGTCGTAGCCATTTAGTTTTCACTGAAGACACTGAGGCTCAGAGAAGCCAGTGGGCTCACCCCAGCCCTTCCTGCAGCCCTTCCGCCCCCACCTTCCTCTTTCGTGCTTCTCTGCTCCACACACCTAAATGGCAGTGCTGCCATACAGTGCCATTAACGTTTTTGTTTTTGTTTTTGTTTTGAGACGGAGTCTCGCTCAGTCGCCCAGGGTGGGGTGCAGTGGCCAGATGTCAGCTCACTGCAAGCTCCGCCTCCCGGGTTCACGCCGTTCTCCTGCCTCAGCCTCCCGTGTAGCTGGGACTACAGGCGCCCGCCACCGCGCCCGGCTAAGTTTTGTATTTTTAGTAGAGACGGGGTTTCACCATGTTAGTCAGGATGGTCTCGATCCCCTGACCTCGTGATCCGCCCATCTCGGCCTCCCAAAGTGCTGGGATTACAGGCGTGAGCCACCGCGCCCGGCCGCCATTAACGTTTTTAAAGGGTAAAGCTTACTTTGTAGATGCCATTAATCCCTAAGAAAAAATTTCAAGCTAGTCTCCTTCAAATAAAAATTCGTGACTCGAGTTGTAGAAATCTGGATAAAAATAATTTTGGTAAATGCACATTTTCTTTATGAGGGCTTGTTAAAGAGGAAGTATTGTTATACTATCGTACTCACATTATTTTTACAGATTACCACAAAAAAGTGTTTTGATGGTTCTTAAGAAGGAAGAAGATACATTTAAAAATTGAATAGTATTAGCCTCGTTGTCTGAATTGCTGAGTAGGACATGTTGATTTGATTTCTTTTTTGCGGGGGAAGGGGGGCGGCAGAGTCTTGCTCTGTTGCCCAGGCTAGAGTGCAGTGGTAGGATCTTGGCTCACTGCAGCCTCCGTCTCCTGGGTTCAAGCGAGTCCCCTGCCTCAGCCTCCCGAATAGCTGGGACTACAGGCATGCACCATCACGGCCAGCTAACTTTTGTATTTTTAGTAGAGACAGGGTTTCACCACGTTGGCCAGGCTGGTCTTGAACTGCTGACCTCAAGTGATCTGCCCACCTTGGCCTCCCAAAGTGCTAGGATTACAGGTGTGAGCCACTGTACCTGGCCAATTTTTTTTTTAAACAAAATATTAAAAATACAGATGATTTTGAGGTAAATTTCTTAATAAAAAGAAATTACCTGCATATCAAATGTTCAGGGTACTTTTTTTGAGTGTTTGTGGATATTTAATACCATGAAAAATGTTCCTGTTTAATTTGAGATGAAAGAATTGTTTTTACTATATTCTTGTGAGTTTATTAGCATGTTTTTGTATACAGAATAATTTAAAGAAGCCATCTAAAATCACATGTATCAATGTATTTTAATACAGTAGATGTTACTTTTATTTTTAATTTATAATGTGACAAATTAGTCATCTTAAAGCTTTAGTTAACTTGTTTTTAGGATGGAGAAGATTTGATGGATGAGAGTGTACTGAAATTCTACACTCAACAATGGGAAGATTATCGATTTTCAAGCAAAGTACTGAATGGAATTTGTGCCTACCTCAATAGACATTGGGTTCGCCGTGAATGTGACGAAGGACGAAAAGGAATATATGAAATCTATTCAGTAAGAGTTTTGTTTTAAATGTGTTTTTTTAAAATGATAAATTGTCTTTTAGTAAGAGAATCTAGGCAAATATTAAGCTTTTTTCAGAGTAGTAAACTAATTTTCATTGTTTTATCAATAAATGTCCCTTAAATATTTTTTAGCAAGAAAGTAGAGGAATGGGTAAATTGGAGTTCTAAAATACAATTTGTCCATTTCTGCATTTGCTTTTTAAAAATTTCTTCTTTAATTACCTGACCCTACCATCACAATTGGCATGGAACTGCCTGAGTTTTCTCACTGAAAGTCCTGAGTCGTGGCAGTCCCAGGCAAATCAGGTGCCATACCTGAGGGCGAGCCCTGAGGATTAGCCCTCCCATGCTTTATAGTCTGGGAAACCCTGCTTCAGGGAGAGGACCCTGAATTAATTACTAAATCACTCTCATTAATATATGTTGCTTCAGTCAGCAAAAGGGGTTTTTTTGTCCATTGGCTTTCAAAGTATGGTCCCATATTTGTCTGTTTTCATAACTTCTGATAAAAAACTGCCTGAGACTGGGTAATTTATAAAGAAAAGTTTAATGGGCTCAACAGTTCCACGTGGCTGGGAAGGCCTCATAATCATGGCAGAAGGCACATCTTACATGGTGGCAGGCAAGACAGAATGAGAGCCAAGCGAAAGCAGAAACCCTTATAAAACCATCAGATCTCGTGAGACTTATTCACTACCATGAGAACAGTGTGGGGGAACCACCCCCATGATTCAGCTCTCTCCCACTGAGTGCCTCCCGCAACATGTGGGAATTATGGGAGCTATAGTTCAAGGTGAGATTTGGCTGGGGGCATAGCCAAACCGTATCACGTCCCCAAACCTGCTCTGTCAGCATCACCTGGGGACTTGTTAGAAATGCACATTCTTAGGCCTCATCCTAGACTTAAGGAGAAACTCTGGAGATGGGGCCCAGCAATGTTTTACCAAGCTCTCCAGACAATTCTGATGCATGCTCCAGTTTGAGGACCAGTGTTCTAGAGCAATTAAGGGAGGACTCAGAAGCTCTCCAGACAATTCTGATGCATGCTCCAGTTTGAGAACCAGTGTTCTAGAGCAATTAAGGGAGGACTCAGAACAGTCTGTTCGTGATCAACACAGGCAATGCCCTTTAAAACTAGTTTTGTTAAAATGTCAGATTCTACATAAAGAAGTTAATCACCATATCCAAGAATGTTGCTATAATAGCAATACTTTGTAGCTTCACTTTTGACAAATTTAAAAGAAAAACATAATGCTGGTTGCAGTGGCTCATGCTTGTAATCCTAGCACGTTGGGAGACCGAGACAGGAGACCAGCCTGGGCAGCATAATGAGACCTACAAAAAAATGTATCCAGGCATGGTGAGGCACCTATAGTCCCAGCCACACATGAGGCTGAGGTAGGATCGCTTGAGCCCAGGAGGTGGAGGGTGCAGTTAGCCATGATCGTACCACTGGACAGAGTGAGATCCTGTCTAAAGAAAAAAAAGAAAAGAAAGAAAAGCATAATGTATCCCGGATGCATGACTTGTTTTTATTGTTTGTGTAGCTCCAGTTTCTATACCAAAATTGTTAATTGGTTCATAATGATACTTTGCTATGTAGTTAATCTGGTTCTAACAAAACTTTCTAGGTTTAGTTGTTTGATTTGGGGTTTTTGTGCTTCCCCTTTAACATTTTGTTTATTTTTTTAACTGACAAAAATGTGTACACCATGCCTTTTTGAAATATGTGTGTATTGTGGAATAGCTAATGGGATTTTTTTTCTTTTTCACATATAAATGCTTTCTTGAGACTCAAAAGTTGTTAGTATAGGAATCAGGATGATCTTGGTTCATTTCCTTTTGGAAACCTGCTTGACCTAAATGTGTACCCTACAGTAACATCACAGACTCCTAAAAATAATTACGGTTTTTAAACTTTTCCTATACTGTTTTCAACAACAGTTAAAGAAAATATAAATAAAGAAGTTGAGCTGACAAATGTCTGTGCTTGGATACCTCTTGAAGTTGTTGACTCTAGAGAGTGGCTTTCTGATTTCGTCATGATAGCAGATTTTGACCAACTTGTAATCTAGAAATTTTGATGAAGTAATTTGAGATTTAGATTATTTCCTATGACTTCAATCTTGGAAAAACATAGTAAAAGTATAGATATTTTGTACTTTTTTTTCTCCAGCTTGCATTGGTGACTTGGAGAGACTGTCTGTTCAGGCCACTGAATAAACAGGTACCTACTGGTGTAAGCGTGTGCGTGTGCGTGTTCCTTTTAAAATCCCTTCACAGTTTCGTTGCTTAGCCTTTGTCTGCTCACTCCTTTGGATTATCCCATCTTACATTGTTTAATGGCTGTGAATGTTTAAGGGATATGTAGTAATATATATCATATTCTATAACCTGTGTAATATTTTTCTACATCCTTTCTAAAGGTAACAAATGCTGTTTTAAAGCTGATTGAAAAGGAAAGGAATGGTGAAACCATCAATACAAGATTGATTAGTGGAGTTGTACAGTCTTACGGTAAATAATTTCCCTTTAGTTTATTCAAAGTTTCCACATCAAATGGCAATTATGACAATGCTCTAACAGATTTCACTTTAAAATATTTTCATATTATAAAGGACATTGTTAGCATTTACGAAGGTACTTCTCTTTCTTTTTAAGTCAGTGTGACTTTGTTTTTATCCATCATAAAAGCTGTTTGATCCGTGTGCCTTAAGGAAATTTTGATGAAATAGACATTTTAATTATTTTCTTTTCTGGTCTCGTAGTGGATTACTGGACATGTTAGAGTGTGAGCTCAATGATAACCAGAAATCTATATCAGCTTGAAAAATTGAGATTGAGAAACTGATAAAGTAATACAATGTCTTAAAAACTTGGGTAGCATTGTATTTCTTTGCAAATTTAAAATTAGTTATTTTTATTGCCTTTGGAAATATAAAAGTTCTCTAAAGGAACTTCATCATAATTTTGAAGCATACCTGGCCATGGGTCAGAATTACTTGCTTTTTATACATCTTGGATTTTTTTCCTTTTTTATTTTATTGAAAGAGTGTACTTTAATACTAGTGAGTAAGAGTTACTTATGTCCTGCCATTTCACATTTACCTTTTAAACATAACTTAAACTGAATGCTACACCTAAGTATATTCTGTGAAATATAACCAAAAAAATAGGGTAATTGAAATATAGCTCATATTCATTTCTAGTGGAATTGGGGCTGAATGAAGATGATGCATTTGCAAAGGGCCCTACGTTAACAGTGTATAAAGAATCCTTTGAATCTCAATTTTTGGCTGACACAGAGAGATTTTATACCAGAGAGAGTACTGAATTCTTGCAGCAGAACCCAGTTACTGAATATATGAAAAAGGTAAGCTTCAATATAGTACTTTAAGTAGACTTAAGTTAAAGTCATTGCTACTCAAGTGAGTTCTTTTTAGCATATACAGCTTTCTTTACAAGTCATTTGTTGGGCATTGTTTTTCTATAGTGTCTTCATCAGGTGCAAGTGCTTCTCCTAATTCTCCAAGGAGCTTCTGTAAATTAATTTGGTAATCATGACTAAGAGTTCTCCTTGCTGTTCTAAGGATATAACCATAATAGCTACATGACTTTTTTAACTGTTTATCCTAGAATGTGGATTTGTATATAATGGGCATAACAGTCACGTCAATGAGAAAATTTTAAGAAACAAATATTCTTAGATTTGCAAACTTGAAGCTTCTCCTTTTTTGCTTCTAAAATACCCCTAAGAATCTGTTACATAGCTTTCAGGATTATATTAGAGGAAAGGTTCCTCTGAAACCAGGATTTAAATTCTAATATGAGAGGATGGCTGTCCTCCCACTTCAACCTCCAGAAGTAATGGGATTAGAGGCATGAGCCGCCACACTCAGCTAATTGTTTTATTTTTGTAGAGATAGGTTGCCCAGGTTGGTCTCAAACTCTTGGGCTCAAGTGATCCTGCCACCTGGGCCTCCCAAATTACTGGGATTACAGATGTGAGTAACCATGGCCTGCTGATAATAAAGATCTAGTAGAATTACTATTCTTTGTTCTCTTTCTTAGAAATACAGATATCCTGGCCGGGCGCGGTGGCTCACGCCTGTAATCCCAGCACTTTGGGAGGCCGAGGCAGGTGGATCACCTGAGGTCAGGAGTTTGAGACCAGCCTGACCAAGGTGGTGAAACCCCGTTTCTACTAAAAATACAAAAAAATTTAGCCGGGCGTGGTGGCGCATGCCTGTAGTCCCAGCTATTCAGGAGGCTGAGGCAGGTGAATCACTTGAACCTGGGAGGCGGAGGTTGTAGTGAGCCGAGATTGTGCCACTGCCCTCCAGCCTGGATGACAGAGTGAGACTCCGTCTCAAAAAAAAAAAAAAAAAAAAAATACAGACATCCTGGATTTAGACTCTAAGGAATGACATAGGTCTGGAGTCAGCAAACTTATCTTGTAAAGGGCTACATAGGAAATACTTTCGGCTTTGTGAGCTATGTGATCTCTTTTGCAGCTGTTCAACTCTGCCATTGCAGCACAAAGCAGCCAGTGGGATATGTACACCAATGAGTGTGGCCGGGTTCCAATAAAGCTTTATTTACAGAAAAAGGCAGGCAGGCCGAATTTGGCCTATGGGCTACGGTTTGCTGACCCTTGACCTAGCTGTACTAGGACAGTGGTCCCCAACACTTTTGGCATCACGGACGGCGGTGGGGGGAAGAAGGGGGATGGTTTGGGGATGAAACTGTTCCATCTCAGATCAAAGGAGCACACAACGTAGATCCCTCACATGCGTAGTTCACAACAGGGTTCGAGCTCCTATGAGAATCTAATGCTGCCCTGATCTGACGGGAGGCAGAGCTCAGGTGGTAATACTCACTCATCTGCTGGTCACCTCCTGTGGTGCGGCCCAGTTCTTAACAGGCCACAGAGCCATACTGGCCCCCAGCCCAGCATTTGAGGACCCTTATACTAGGAGATCTCCAGGAGTCTGGATCTTTGCAAGCCTGACACCTGCTTGCCCTTTATTCCCTGTTCACTTGGAGCATGAATGGACTGCGGAATCTCTTTTCCATAAACTGAGATAGAAAGTCAATTAAAAGCAACAGCTCCGCTCTAACCTCATAGAGAAAGTTCTGTCTGGTTTGTTTGTGGTGACCTGAATGTGTTTTCCTATAGGATATAGTGGTTATAAATGGGCTTAGAAGTCTGAAGTTGAAAGTCCTTGACAAATTTCTGCTATCTCAAAGTTTAACAAAAACGGAACTATTCAGAGTATTATACTGGGAATATTAATAGTTCCTTGTGTATAATGGTGGGCTAAACTGACTTTTGTATGCTGATCTGGAACCTAACCAGCTCACCCAGAGTTTCAAACAACTGCCTAACAAATGAACTTTTGAAACATAATCTGTTTTGAATGTTAGCATTGCCTGTAATTTCATTGTTTAATATGACAGTGTTGTATTCCTAAACACTTCTCTTATTAAACTCTGCTGTATGTGGTGATTCTTTTAAAACTATGTCCCTAAAGACCTCTTATCCAGATGCACATCCATGACAGTGGTGCGAGCCTGTTCTTTTTATGGGTTTATTAGAGGATTGTGGTCATCTCCTTTGTCCACACTGATGAAGTAGTAGTGCTCTAGGGCAAGGAAACCAGTGTTTTAGGCTAGAACTACGGAAGCAGTCCCAGAACAAGTAAATCTGTTTTGAAAACCAGGCCTGACACCAAAGACAGTTGAGGAGCAAGGATTTCCAATGGCCTGGATGCGTCCAATCCAGCATGAGCCCTGCCTTCAAGGAAGCAGTGTGCTTCCTACATCCTGGTTCCCATACAGGGGATTCATTTCTAGAGGAGTTAAAGGTTTGGCCCAGATCCACCTGGATCACACCAAACACGACTTCCATCACATTCTGAAAGTTGATAATGCAGAGAGTCTATAAGCGTAAGATTGGAATTTGACCATGTAATTCTGCTCTCATCCTATAGCCTTGCATCTCAAACTGTGCTATGAGTCTAGTTTTAAATCCCCACCCTACCATTTATTAAGGGGATAACCTTAATGCTTCTGTTCCTCAATTTCCTTATCTGTAAAATGTAAATAATAATAATAGGTAATAATGCGGATTAAGTGAGCTTTAGTATTTACAAATTTTAACATGAGGTATTTATTTGTTAAAAGGTGCTTAGAATGGTGTGTGGCAAAGAGCAAGGCTAATGTATTTGGTATTACAAATATATATCCCACAAAACCTCCAGTGTATGCCTGGGAGGATGCAAAACCACAGGATAAAGGGTGGCAAATCTTACTTAATAACTTAGGGAGCAATTATGTTTACATTACAGCAAACATTCTATCAGGAAATAGAACAACATTGAGATAAAACGTGACCCTTCAAGAAATACTCTGCAAATTCTAGCCAGTTGAGAACAGTTCAGATTCCCTGGGTTTGTGTTCACTTTTCTCTATTAGGAGTGTTTTAGAGGAAACATCTGGAATATTTGGCTTGTCTTTCCAAGGATGGCTTTGAAGAGTGAACCATGTTAGTGTTTCTGAAAGATTTGACTGTCTCATACAATTGAGACTGATCTGAGCTACAGAATCTCTGTATGACTAAGATTTCTAATGTCAATTTTTAAAAACTTAAAAAAAATACCATACTTCATTAATGTGCTTATCTTTTTTGGGTTTTATTTTCCTTTTGTTTTTACTGAGAACAAATCCTCGTTGAATTAATAAAGACCATCTTTAATTACGTATTTTATTTAGTCATTTGAATTTGACCTTGGTGTTCTAATACAACAGCCTGCCAAGTGCAGTGATGAGCAGGAGCCTCTTTGACTTGGAATCAATAGAGCACCTAAATGACTGTCCTTTCTGAAAGCTGATGACAATACCTACAGCCTTGGTTTCCTTGCCAATATATAAAATAAGCTAGTGTTGAGGCCCCTCGGCCATGAATGTTTCTGTAATCACCTTAGGTACCTGTTCACTCTTCCTGCCCCTCAGCCCCTGCAGGAAGGGTCTGTAGACTAAGAGGTGGAAAGCTTTGCCTCTCAGAGGATGAATCAGCAATGGCATCAAAGCCTAATCTTTCATCTGGGAAGGGGTAAAAGTATGTTTTGCTGCCTGAGATGATTATGTTCTTCCAAGAAAGAGTTTTAACTTAAAACAGAAAAAGTGGTGCTGTTTGGTTTGCATGTTCTATATTCCACCAGCTTTAGGTTCTTGAGTTATCAGTGTTAGTGGAACATTAGATATGAAGCAGCATTTATTGTTTTAAAATAGCTTTATAATCAGAAAAACAAAATTACACATTAACTGTAGACTTTTTGGAAAATATAAATAACAAACCTACAAGCCCGGGGCACTGTTGCTAATTATATAAACCACATTGGAATCATGGTATAGGTTTTTTGTATCTTGTTCACTAATGATTTGTTATTAGTAGTTGGTGTTTGTTTTAGTGGGTAATGATATTTCATTAACTGAACATACAATAACTCTGATTGGAAATGCAATAACTTCAAGCTTTTTTCTATTTCTTCACTTATGAGTTGCCTTCCTCATGTTTGTATTTGGAGGTACTCACTGCTTTGCTGGAGATCATTATATATTAAGAATATTGACCTTTTGATACATACTACAGATATTTTCCAAGTTTATTTTTCACATTTAGCTATTTAGAATGTGTAATAAGGTTCTGACTTAGGTGGTTTAAACAATTGTCTCATTATTATTAGTTCTTGATAGTACAAGTCCCACCCAATCATTTTTTCATTTTATGTTTTCTTGGCTCTTGAGTATTGATTCATTACCGGTTGAATTTTTCCAGATTTCTCCAAAATTATACTGAATTTGAAAATCTGGGCAAGGCACAGTAGCTGGACAGCCTATAATCCCAGAACTTTGGGAAGCCAAGGCAGGAGAATCGCTTGAAGCCAGGAGTTTGAGTCCAGCCTGAGCAACATAGTGAGACCTTGTCTCTAGAAAAAATTAAAAAGTTAGCCGGGTGTGGCGGCATGCACCTGTAGTCCCAGCTACAGAGGAGACTGAGGCAGGAGGATGACTTGAGCCCAGGAGTTTGAAGCTGCAGTGAGCTGTGATTGTGCCACTACACTCCAGCCTGGGAGACAGGGCCAAGATCCTGTCTCTGAAAATAATATATTTTTTTTAAAAAATCATTTTGGGGAGTATTGGCATTTTTATAATTCAAAATATAATTCTCTTTATTCAGATCACCTGAATAATTTATTGAAATTTCTTCCTTCCTTTGATAATTTAGTAGTTTCTCTTTAAATTTTTGAAAAGTCTGATTTCTGATGATGATTTCCATGTAATCACTTCAGGGCTTATATTTGTGTGACTCTTGGCTTCAAGTAGTTTTTAATCTAAAGTAGCACATCTTAGTGTCTGCACAGAAGATGCATTCATTTCTTAGAGTGGCAGAGACATTACCTCAAAAAGATGAAATACCACTGTCTGAGGGTTCAAATGGATGTAAAGACATTTGAACTGTTAATAGTGATGATGTTGTTAGGGCACTTAAAAAGGAAATTTGGAATGGAAATACATATTGCAGAGAAAATGGCAGACATCAGTGGCTGTTTAAATATGGTTGTTTACTGTAAAATCAAAGAACTTTCTCCTTTTTCTTTCTTTCTGTTTTTTGAGAGACAGAGTCTTGCTCTGTTGCCCAGGCTGAAATGCAGCAGCACGATCATAGCTCACTATATCCTTTAACTCCTAGGCTCAAGCCATCCTCCTGCTTCAGCCTCCTGAGTAGCTAGGAAGGACTACAGGTGCATGCCACACCTAGCTAATTTTTTTTTTTTTTAGAGACAGGGTCACACTGTGTTGCCCAGGCTGATCTCAAAATCCTGGCCTCAAGCAATCCTCCTGCCTCAGCTACCCAAAATGCTGGGATTTCAGGTGTGAGCCATCATGCCCAGCCCTCCCTCATTTTCTTAATCGTAGTTTATTAGAGCTGGCATGTGAATTTAATTTGCCATTATTCAATTTCCTTTAATTTACATATTAAAGAATTGTAATAGTTCTTTACCAATGAATCAAAACCATTCACTTGAATTAATTTTCTGCAGGCAGAGGCTCGTCTGCTTGAGGAACAACGAAGAGTTCAGGTTTACCTTCATGAAAGCACACAAGATGAATTAGCAAGGAAGTGTGAACAAGTCCTCATCGAAAAACACTTGGAAATTTTCCACACAGAATTTCAGAATTTATTGGATGCTGACAAAAATGAAGGTGAGCCACAAGACTCATAAAACGTAGGTATTTATTATTATCTGCTGTTTTGATATTGCTTGAGATTCTAGACTCTCAAGTCAATGGTGTTACTTGCCCATGTCAGTCATTTTTAAAAAGATGCATGTGTTTGTACATCGTTATGTAGCGATTTCAGACTTCTGCAGAGCATTTTGGTTTGACTTGAGGGAAGAGTGTATTTAGAGTATGACTTGCTGCATACACTTTAGCATTAAATGATGCTACACTAAGTTTTTTCTTGACTGTTCTTCCTTTGAAAATTCTCTAAAATGAGGAGACCGTCATCTTATATTTCCCTTAACCACTCCCATGTTTTACCTGGGGCATGTTAGGAGCTCAATAAAGGGTTGAAGTTTGGGTTTTTCTTCTGTGGTCCTCACAAAGTAACCATTTGCTATATACATGTCTTAAATGAAGAATTTGGGAGACCTTTTCTTAACTCATTTGTTTTTATAGTTGAGATAGAAATCCATATTCTCCTTAAATACATTCATTATTTTTAAACAAATATTCGAGTGCCTGTTATGTGTCAGGCATAAATACTATTTCAATCTTGAGAATTTTAGGAAGCATTAGAGTTGTTTCTGATATATATATATATATATATTTTTTTTTTTGCTTATTCTTATGTTAGTGGTTTCTCATAGTAAGGAGGAAAATAAACTTACAATAACATAATTTCATTGTTACTTTTAGCAAAATGTACATATTCCAAATAGAGAATATTTGGTTATAATTAAATGCTATTTGTTATTAAAGTCTAAAAACATGGTTATTGCAGAGTATTTTTCATCTCAGTATAAATACATAATTAGTAGAGTGGATAGGCAAAGTTTGTTTCAGTGCATAAAAGGGGTTTCTTCCTCTTTCAGATTTGGGACGCATGTATAATCTTGTATCTAGAATCCAGGATGGCCTAGGAGAATTGAAAAAACTGTTGGAGACACACATTCATAATCAGGGTCTTGCAGCCATTGAAAAGTGTGGAGAAGCCGCTTTAAATGTAAGTAAGATTTCACTGAAAATCAGTCACGCTGATTATTTCCACATGTGAACTGCAAGCATGTGTTATGCATCTCTACTTCCAAATCTAAGTGGTAACATTTTCATTCGAACTCTGAGAACCTTGCTTTGGCTTTATTTTTTTTCTTTGAGGCGGAGTCTCGCTCTGTCGCCCAGGCTGGAGTGCAGTGGCGCCGTCTCGGCTCACTGCAAGCTTGGCCTCCTGGGTTCATGCCATTCTCCTGCCTCAGCCTCCCCAGTAGCTGGGACTATAGTCGCCCACCACCATGCCTGGATAATTTTTGTTTTTTTAGTAGAGACGGGGTTTCACCATGTTGGCCAGGCTGGTCTCGAACTGCAGACCTCAGGTGATTTGCCCGCCTTGGCCTCCCAAAGTGCTGGGATTACAGGCTTGAATCATTACACCTGGCCGAGAAGAAAAGCTTCTAAAACACATTGGTTCTTACATCTGAATGCAGAAAGCTTCTCTTGTTTTGACTTTATTGTGCATAATGATTAATTATTTTTGATAGCATTATCAAAAATCGTGTTTTTTAATCCTTCCTTTTCTGCTCTCTTTGGAAGGCTTCTTTTCCATGTTTAATATTGGAGTTGCTGCTGGCACTCAGTCGCCTCTAGGAATTATTAAAGGGTTGAGTATAAAGCTTTCCTTTAGGGTTTTAAAAACAATTTTATGCTGACAATATGGGAGGGAACTGGCTTAGCCGTGGATTTTGTGAAAAAGATCTCTAGGTTTTAGTAAAAACTTCAGTATGGAGTCCTCAGTGTCGGCACATACAGTGTCTTTACCGTGTGGGGTTTCCAGAGCCTGGCCAGGCTGCCTGCACTCGGATCTCAGCTCCACCATCGACGGCTGTCTGACCCTTGGCGAGTTACTTCTGTCCCTGTCATTTCATTTTATTTTTATTTTTTTTAAATAGAGTGATAATGCCTCTCTCATAGGATATTTGTGAGTAAATAAAACATGTAAAGTGCTTAAATCAGGGCACTAATTGCTCAGCAGTGATGACTGCTACATGTTCTTATGAGTACACGCAATTTTTTTAATTTAAAAAACTCATTTAAAAATTACCCTTCAGTTTTTATGACTTTATTTCCAAGCTAAATATTCCTTTAAAGGGCCTGATTCACACACACACACACCCCCCTCACCCCCTGTGATTCAAAAGGGGCCAATTTGGTGAAGACATTTTTTCAGTAATAGAAGATGCCTTCCCAGTTGTTGATTCAGAACTCAATTTACCTATATGGGCAGCAGAGCCAAGTAAATTACTTGACTTTCCTTGAAATGAATTAAGTGGGAAGTCTGTTATTTCATCAGATAGATTAACGAAGCAGTTTTTGTTTTTTTCATGTAAATTGCTATATACTAGGTATGAGATTGGCCTTAGGGAACTCGTGTTCTATGTAAATATAGTTAGATTTAAAATAAACATGATAGCTGGGTGTAGTGGTGTGTACCTATAGTCCCAGCTACTCAGAAGCCTGAGGCAGGAGGGTCACTTGAGCCCAGGGGTTCGGGACCAGCCAGGGCAATGTAGTGAGACCCTGTCTCCTTTAAAAGGAAGAAAGGAAAAAAAAAAATAGGCATTATAAATTACGTTTTCAGTTTTATAGGAAAGATGGGATATTAATTCTAATGTTCATCTTTTCCAAACCAAAGTAAGGTTCTAAATTGGAGAAGTAATCAACTATGATTCTTATGTCCCATTGTTTTCTTTCTTGGATACAATCAGCTGCCTGATATTCTGGGCACTGAATAAATGCTGTCCGATTGACTTTGTCAGTGGGAGTCTTGAATCTGACATTTACCTAACTCAACCAGTTAAAGCAAAAGTATATACCTTCTATGTAAAATCATTTCTCTATTTGAGGAAGCTTCATCTGTCAGCAATGACAACACAAATAAACTGTCTTTACCAGCAGTTACATTTTATGAGAAATCAAGCTTTTAAACAATGCTTGTACTACTTAAATCTAAGCCACTTATTAACCTGAATTTAAGAACCAAAACAAGATTTTCCCCCATGAAGAAGAGTTATAGCTCAGTAAACCCATGTTGCATCCACCTTCACTTGCAAAAGTCATATATTAGTTTTTTTAGTAAGTTACTGATTCTATTTATTGTTTACATAAGAACTGTTTCTACACTGAACTCATGAAACTCTGGGTTTTTTAATCATTGTGCTTATGAAGTAAAATGTTCAGGAAAGCAAATACTTTTCCAATTTTCTGCAAAAGGAGTGTTTCCTGAAATCCACTTTTATTCTTATTTGCAAACTTGCCATTGGCTCCTCCTGTTGGAATGTTGTCTGACTGGTGTGTGGGTTCCTCGTGCCCTTCCCTGCTCTGGGCTCACGCTTGCTACCTCCATTCTCCATCTCTGGGAAAGCCCACAGAATTGAAGCTCAGAGGGAGCGTGGGTGCCTAGGCCATAGCCTGGCACACAGTAGGTGCTTGATTACTTATTGTAAGAAAGAAACACAGCTGCTAAAAAACAAATACTTTTAAATAGGTTTTAGTTTTTATCATTTATGCGGTAAATGTAGAAGACAGATTATAACCCAAACCATAATTATTTTCAAAAACCCACTGATTATGAAAAATCAGGAGAAAAATAGGTTAGTAAAAGTTAGAATTATTGTACATGATTTTAAGTGGGATTTAATTACCTTGAGAACACAATTTTTAAAGTTTAAAAATTTTTGCCTAATTAAGTTGAATCATAGTGTACGAGAATCATTTGTAATTAGCATATTAAATGCCATAGAAGGCACTACGTAAGCGATTTTTTTAAGTGCAAAAAAGTATAATATCAGTCCTGTGTCTTTCTCTGGACTAGAACACTATATATGTTACACTGAAGCTGTTATTGATGAAATAAACTCCTTTGAGAGGCCAAAAACAGTTTCTTATCTGGCTAGTCCTTTTATACCACTAATTTGGTTAGAAAACCGGTTTTACTGCTAATATCTGGCCTAGACTGAAATTCTTAGAGGTTTCCAGTTTATCATGTAAATCAAATATTTTTTGTGTTCGATGTTTTAGAACCTACTTATGAATTTTTCTTAAGGCATTTTGTTTTTTTCCTAGTTAAAACCAATTTAAAAATTAAAGGCTATTTCTGGAAAACTGGCTCAAAGGGAATTTCCCTCATGGCATCTCCCTCCCTCTCCCTCTAAAAGCTGGCAGCCCTCAGTGAAGTGAAACTGAAGGGAGAGCCCTCCCAACCTGGGCGTCGGCGGGCGGGGACTGTCCATCAGGATTGTGCTTTGTTTGGAAGCGTTCTCTCCAGTCTTCAGAGAGCCTCATGATCAAGGGCATTTGTGCTCAACTGATATGTGAGGCAATCAGCCTATTGCTCTGGGGCGCCAGGAGGACTTTGGGAACTTTGCACACAAATATTCAAGGATGGGATTTAAAACTGGTTGCAAGCTGAGCAAGGAATAGGAGAAATGGCTTGTTTAATAGGCAGGTGACCCCATGCATGATTGCTGGCCCAGGAACAGGTTGGGAATGTATCGAAAAATAATCTATATTAAAATATAGAAAGCGATGGCCCCCATCCACTTAGTGAGGCTTGAAGGGGAGCATCTTGAAAGCAGAGACCATTCCTTCCTGTGGTCATTTTACAAATAATTGAATGCCCACTGTGTGTGCCTGGCCCTGTGCTAGGCTCTTAATTTTTCTTAGTTGACCAAAGCAACTACAGTCTCCTACTTAGAATGGCTCACCTTAATGAGTTTTTTGACTTTAAAATGGCATAAAAGCAATAGGCATTTATGATACTCTCAATAAACTCATCATACATTGAAAATATTGTCACACACTGAGGTCCGGACACAGTGGCTCACACCTGTAATCCCAGAATTTTGGGAGGCCAAGGCGGGCAGATCACCTGAGGTCAAGAGTTCAAGACCAGCCTGGCCAACATGGCGAAACCCCGTCTCCACTAAAAGTACAAAAATTAGCTGGGCGTGGTGGCGGGCATCAGTAATCCCAGCTACTCCAGAGGCTGAGGCAGGAGAATCATTTGAACCTGGGAAGCGGAGGTTGCAGTGAGCCAAGATTGCACTGCTGTACTCCAGCCTGGGCGACAGAGTGAGACTCTGTCTCAAAAAAAAAAAAAAAAAAAAAAAAAAAAAAACCACACATTCAGTATATGATGGGTTTATTGAAACATAATCCCAAATTGAGGAGTATTTTTAGCTGCATGATGTAGTCGGTGTTTCAACTCAAAGGGCAAACAAATTTTGCAGATCAAACCGAAATCGTCGTTTCATTTATTCAGCAAGCATTTAGGGCATTCCTGTAGTAGACGTGATGTCAAGAATTCTGAATTAGAATGCCTTGCCTTTGTCCTTGTCACATCTCCATGACCTCATCTGCCTAGTTTAGTGCCTACATTGCATGTCCATTTGAAACTCACCTCTTCATCCATTCCTTAGCACAGAGGTGGCAGCTGTGTAGCATGCATGAGTCACTCTGCCCTCATGCTTTGTTCATCGTAAGCATTAGTAATCTAATAGGGTATAATTTCCCACAGGGTCTGGATGTGGCCTCAGAATCCTTCTCAAAGCAGTAAGCAGCCGGCCTGTCTCGATAGCGAGCTGTCTCCTCCTCTGTCATCTGGATGAGTCAGTGGAGCATGGGAATTCCTCCTCCCTTGGCTCTTACTGTTTTCTGTGCATTTTCTCTCCAGTCCCAAGGCTACCATCTTAATCTGGGCTTCATCTATCACTTCTCTTCCCAAATGGCCCCACATCTCTCCCATTCCCTTTTATCCCTCATGATAATTAGCAGTTTCATCTTTCAGAAATACCACTTAATACGTTTATAATTTTACTCTGCGTTCTTTTCATCCTTTGTTTTAAACAAAGCAGAATAAAGCCCTTCCTTGTGATAATATAAATCATATTATACTAAATGAAAATCCTCTAATTAGCCCACATTTTCATGAACCCCGTCTTCCAGTGAAACTATTATAATATCATTCCCCCACCCCGAAACCCTGGCTAATGTCTCTATTTGTAACACAGTCATTCTTACCTTCTGTTTGTCTTAGTCCTGCTTTTAAGGCCAGCTCAAATCCTCCCTTCTAGAAAGAGCTGACCTTAACTCTTCCATCCTAAACCCTATTTGTAAAACTCTCATCACAAGTGTACATGTGTTTATAACTTCCTGTGCTTCCTGTCACTGCACCATAGGTTGTACAGCCCTTGAGAGCGAAGCTCACGCCTCATTACAGTTTTATGCTCTGCGGTTTCGGGCCTAGCCTCTTACCCAGCAAGGATCTGTGGATGGTAATGGTGAAGGGCATCTGCTACAGGGCTGCCGTCTCGGCTCCACGACTCTTGACCCCGCTGCGTGTGTCATCTCAGCTGGAGCTCACCATTGCATAAATTTGCCTCACTCTACCTTCCTAGTTTTTCTGTCTTCTCTTCTTAGACACAGTCCTTCTTTTTTCTACCTGTGAAATACCTATTTATTTCTCAACACCCAGCTGAAAAGTTTTCTCAATCACATTGGAATGGTAGCATCTCCCCCTCGAAATAATAGCACATTGGACTGTTGATGTGACATGTGTACTACTTTATGCTTTAGATGTCCGTGTGAATGTCCCTCTCTTGTAGCAGAGATGGCTCTATCCAGTTTTGTGTCCTCAGAGCTTAGCATGACACCGTATCCAGAATAGGGTTTCAGTATACTTACATCTTAGTTATACTTCCCATTGCTCTGAAAAGGACTTGGGGCCGCTTACACAATACGTGAAATAAAATAGGATAAATAAATCAGAGAGGAGCAAAATAAGGATATGAAACACAAAATAAAGCTTAATATAATTCTCAAAGTGTGTGCAATGCAGTCCAGTACTCTGGTTAGAGTTAGTCATAATTTGCCCTGAAATCATTGTAGTCAGTACAGAGAGCTTGGCACTAAAGACAGCCAGCGCCGTGGGGTATAATCAGCTGGTAACGCAGAATGATTTTTCTTGGTGGTCAGAGCTGAGGATACTTTCTCCAGTGGCTCATCCTAAGAAGCATGGTAGTGCCGTGGACAGCATCATCAGCAGTACACGTACAAGGAAATAGGATGTCAAGTCCTTGGGTAGTTTGATAATTTTCCATGCCACCAACTTATAGCATAATGCCAAAATAAGGTTCAGGAGAAGGGTCAAATAATGCAAGCTTGTAAGTTCTTGTTAATTAATGCTTGACTATACAGTTGATTCCATTTTGAATGTTTAACACATAATGGCTCAGCAATCTGGATGTTACTGTATTCCCCTACAAAGACAGTTTTATAAATAAACATAAATCAGGCTGTAAGAGAATATTTCCTTACTCTTGGTCCTCAGGGCAGAAGTAGCAACAAAAAAGCACCTCTTTGAAACCATATCTTGATTTAGTGTCCTCAGCCTAACAGGTATTGCAGTGTGGCCCAACAGAGATGGGTCTGTTAGATACTTCAACACCCAGCAGGGCTGCTGGCTCTAACACTGGGGTGTTGAGCTGCAGACACTGACTGAGGAGCAGTGTTGTGAAAGTTATTTGCGGTTCTGAGAGAATTGCTGTGTTGAAACAGGAGAAATTTTCAGAAGCTGCTCTCAGTAGCTGGCTCCAGGATTGGGCTGATGGTATAACACTTATAAAAGGCAGCACGTCAGATAGAGAATTTGATAGGCAGAAATTAGGTAGCTCTGGCAAGTTATTTTTCAGTGGAAGACTAAGGGGTAAATCCTAGCACCTTAGCAGAAAAAGTTCTGTGATTTGGATTGGGAAGCCGAATTAGAAATAATTATAAAAGCCCAGTCATTTGTGAACTTAGACACAGTGAACAGACTAATGTACTACCAGGTACTTCTGGTAGATTTGAGTTTGGGTTTAGTTGGACATCCAAGATCCCCTTTGTCTTCTGTAGTTAAGTGCATGATTAAACAACTGAGTCTTGATGCAAACATTCTGTGGATGGGAAGAGAAGAAAATTGTCCAGTCATTGATAACATTAGCTACAGAACCTTACATTTGGAGTGTATCCCGGCTTGGTTTGCTCAAAGGAGATGGGATACACATCGATAAAACCGGCTTACACACGTAGGAAGAGGGTCAGATGAGAAACTCCTGGACTCTTAGAGCCATAGCTATTCCTTAAAGCTGGCTAATGGGTTTATGGGGGTTGATTTTACTATTCTTTTCTCATTTTGAACATTTGAAAATGTTCTATATTAAAACATTTTTTAAGAAACGAAAGAAATGTGCAGGCTTTGATTAAGTGGATGTTGGAAAGGAGAAAGTGTCTTTAGGACAAAAGGAAGCATAGTTTTGTACAGTAAGTCGAACGTTTAATTACACAAAGAACTGATATATGCTGATCATATACATTGATTCAGATAGCATGTATGCTGATCATATACACTGATTCAGATGGCATGTAGCTAAATTTGTGAATTATAGGTACATAACTTCAAAGAAACGAGGATGGTTTGGATTTATTTTATCTTGCCAAGGGATGAAGAGAATAATCATTTTCCCTAAAAGAAAATGTACAGTTGTCATTTTGGAGTCTAACATAACCAGGCATTGATTTTTTTTTTTTTTTTTTTTTTTGAGATGGAATCTCACTCCGTCACCCAGGCTGGAGTGCAATGGCATGATCTCAGCTCACTGCAACCTCCGCCTCCCGGGTTCAAGCGATTCTCCTGCCTCGGTCTCCTGAGTAGCTGGGATTATAGGCATATGCCACCATGCCTGGCTAATTTTTGTATTTTTAGTAGAGACAGGATTTCGCCATGTTGGCCAGGCAGGTCTCGAACTCCCGACCTCAGCTGATCCACCCGCCTTGACCTCCCAAAGTGCCGGGATTAGAGGTGTGATCCACCACGCCTGGCCCAGGCTATCATTGTTATATCCAACATACACCCTCCTTTCTCTTAATTGTAGGGAAGACTTTAATCATTTCACAAGCAAATCCACTATGGATGCATGTCCCTACCCAAATTTGACTTTATACCCACATCAACTAAATTGGAGTTGAAATAAGTACTAAAGTAACCCTTGATTGGTTCAAGGCCAATTAGAGACCCTGCCCATGAACTTCTCTTTCCTGTCGATCCTCACTGAGTCAGGCAGCCCTACTACCCATCTTCCTATACACTACTTCTGCTTCTGAACTAACTTAATTATTCCTTTCTGAAACATCATTCTGCCTGGGGAATCTTTTCATTCTCTTCAGAGAAGTCAGTCTTTCCTGGCAAGTCTTAGTTCTACTTTCAAAGTTTAACATTTTCGTCTCTAAACATTCAGCCCCTGAATCTAGTCCACTTACAGCCTCCACATTTACAGAGTACATTCCAAAAGGCTGAAAACAAGGACTCCAGCCTCACCTTGAACTAAAGGAAAATGTAAGTGTCAGCCAGGACTAGGGGAACAACCAGGGGACGTAACAAAGGCCAGAATCAAAATGAAACCCACACAGTGATGGCGCTGGGATCAGGAATGTGTAGATAGTAGATCAGAATCCAAAGGCAACAATGACATTAAAAATTTAAAAATTATGGTCTGAGGCGCAGAGCCATGATTCCAAGATAGATACAAATGATTGAAGCAAAAAGTAGCAGCAGGTAGGCCAGTTAAAATAATGAGAAAAGGTTGGGCATGGTGGCTCACGCCTGTAATCCCAGCACTTTGGGAGGCTGAGGCGGGCGGATTTGAGAAGAAAGTATATTCTGCTGTTGTTGGATGAAGTAGTCCATAGATGTCAGCCAGTGATTTGTTATTAATCTTGTGAGTCCTGGGGAACCCAGAGGAACTCCCTCTTCAAACAATGTTTTAGCTGAGTCTGCATGTGTTGGGGAGTTCTCCAAATTAACTCTCATGTAGTATATGATGCGTAGTAAAGGGAAGACTTAAAATGCGCTCATTCCAATGCTCCATGTGTATGACTGAAATCCAGGAGCAACTGCAGCAACATTTTTGAATTTAGACCAATAGAGGCTTTGGGGGAGGAGCACTTTCTTGCTGGCATTCTTTAACATTGCCGGGGCATCGCCACGAAAATCATGAAGGTCAGGCACGGTGGGTGACACCTATAATCCCAGCATTTTGGGAGGCTCAGTCGAGTGGATCACCTGAGGTCAGGAGTTTGAGACCAGCCTGGCCAACATGGTGAAATCCCGTCTCTACTAAAAATAAAATTAGCTGGGTGTCATGGCATGCACCTGTAATCTCAGGTACTTGGGAGACTGAGGCAGAAGAGTCACTTGAACCAGGGAGGCAGAGGTTGCAGTGAGCCAAGATCACACCACTGCACTCCAGCCTGGGTGACAGAACGAGACCCTGTCCCAAAAAACAATAAATAAATAAAAGAATGAGAAAAGAGTACTTACTCAACTGTTAGTGTTTTTGTCTCAGTATTTTAAGTTTTAGACCACGCTCCATCTGAAAAACTGTTGGTTGCTGCTTATTGAAAGAGGTTAGGTGATAGAGTAGAAAAGGCCTATTAAGAAAATGCAAGATTATTTCTAAATGATTTTTGAGGTCTAACATTTTTTTGCCTATTAATATCAAAATTAATGTTTTCCCCTGAGCGCACACAGACTGGCAGGGGTGGACACCACAGAACCATGCCGGGCGGTGGGGACACCACAGAACCATGCCGGGCGGTGGGCACCACAGAACCATGCCGGGCGGTGGGGACACAGAACCATGCCGGGCGGTGGGCACCACAGAACCATGCCGGGCGGTGGGGACACCACAGAACCATGCCGGGCGGTGGGGACACAGAACCATGCCGGGCGGTGGGGACACAGAACCATGCCGGGCGGTGGACACCACAGAACCATGCCGGGTGGTGGGGACACCACTGAGCACCTTCCCAGATAATGGTCTAAGTACATGATCTGCACACATAACTCTCTGTGGTTTTTTTTCTGAAACCTTTGCTTCTCTATGTTTTGCATGGAGATAATATTACTTGAAGACCAAGTGCTGATGCTAATGGGAAAAACGACACTGCCCCCAAACAACTGCACGATACGTTTTTGTTACTTAATGGGGCCTCATTTCTCTCCCCTTCTTAAGGAAAAATTACCTAGAGGTAAGACTGTGGACAGTGTCGAGCCAGGTCCTGGTGTCCTAAGGTTGAGCGTTGTTGTTGACTGCCTGTCCTCAGGGAACTCTCCTAAAGCTCTTATAATTGATCTGCTCTCTTTAGCCCTTTGCTGGATGAAAGATGTGGAGGCTGAATGTACCCTCAGAGGTAGTGTAGGCAAGAGCAGCTTTCCACAGACTGTCAGATCTGTCCCCTCAGCCTGGAGAGCACCAGTTTATGTACGCGAAATGGTGAAGAAGGCTCCCCTCGAGCCTGTAGCACCCCAGTGTTCCTCTTTAGCAATATTCTTGAATGGTGCTGGGTTATTAGGAAGTATTCGAGTGTTAAAGTATCACTTGGGATCACAACTGACCCCCAGAAATTGTGTGTAAATATATACCAACTCTCCATGAGATGATGCCCTCCGACCTCTCTGTATGCCATATTTGGTTTACCTTTTTAAGAAAGAGTAGGATAAAAAGTTATGTGAGACTCTTAACGTGTATTTTCTCTTCGTGAAATTGGCGTTTAGAATTATCCTTTTAGTGGAAATGTATGGAATAAAAGGTTGTAATTCAGTTATCATTATTATTATGTTGCTGGTTCAGCCATTTAGGAGATGATTTGATGAATGCCACTTCACTAGGTATTTAGAAGTATGGCGGTGGTCGCAGGCAGACATGGCCCCAGTGGGCAGCACTGAGATGTGCCCAGCAAGAAAGGCCATTAGCAAGGAATTGGCAGGTGTGATTAGTGTTGGGATGGGGTTTGGGTAATCTAACAGCAGGGCAGCCTCGGCCTATCTTGGAAATTCAGAGAAAGCGTCCCTGAAAAAAGTGTTTGAGATGGAGAAAAGAGTTAAAGCTAGCTGGGCAAAGGGGGATCCCAGACAGAACAAAGCCCCTCGGTGGGCGTACACACAGCCCATTCTAAGAATGAAGAAACCAGGTATGACCTGAGGTAGAAGGTAAGCATGAAGGCAGCATGGGCTGGCCAGACCAGGAGAGACCTTGAAAGCCGTGTTGATGATAATTGGCTTAATCCTAAGGTCTCGAGGAAACCAATGGAGAGTGATACAGTCATGGAATCGACGGGATGTATGTGCTTGCTGCCATGTAGAAAGTAGGTGAAAAGAAGAAGAGTTGTTACAAGTTGTGATGGTTAATGTTGAGTGTCAACTTGATTGGATTGAAGGATGCAAAGTGTTGTTCCTGGGCATGTCTGTGAGGGTGTTGCCAAAGGACATTAACATTTGAGTCAGTGGGCTGGGGAAGGCAGACCCACCCTCAGTCTGGGTGGGCACAATCTAATTAGCTGCCAGCGAATAGAAGGCAGGCAGAAAAACGTGAAAAGGCGACACTGGCCTAGCCTCCCAGCCTACATTTTTCTCCTATGCTGGATGCTTCCTGCCCTTGAACATCAGACTCCAGGTTCTTCAGTTTTGGGACTCGGACTGACTGTCCTTGCTCCTCAAGCTTGCAGATAGCCTATTGTAGGACCTTGTGATTGTGTAAGTTAATACTTAATAAACTCCCGTATATTTATCTCCTATTAGTTCTGTCCCTCTAGGGAACCTTGACTAACACACAAGTATGCCAGTTAGGTTAGTTAGGTTTGTTGTCATGGTTCAGGTAGTGATAGTGGCCCACTGGAGACTGGGCTGGTCGTGGGGGGAATGGAGAGAAGAATGATGCAAAGATGCTGGCTTTGTAACCGACAGGTTTTGCGTTTTGACAGTTGTTAAAACTGGATGATGAGTACATGGGGTAAGTTTTACTGCTCTTTCTAATTGTGAATATATTTGAATTTTTTCCACAATAAAACGTTGAAAAGAAATGGACAGGTTATGTGGATCGAGTGGATTCACAGGAGTCATGAGTGGGAAAGCAGGAACTGAGTCCTGGGGCCCTGACGAGCTGCTGGGTGAGTGGTGGCGCTTGCCAAGAAGAGCTCCAGAGAACGCAGGACTGGGGAGCGGATCAGGCCATTCATGACATAAGGCTTTGGGAATCCCATGATGGCCCAGGGCAGGCCACGTGGGCTCACGTAGGGGAAGTTTGGTGTAGACCTGAATGTGTCTGTCCTCAGTGTAACAACTGCAATCATGTAGCAGTTGAATGAGCCCTGAGGGACAGCCTGGGAGATGTCCTGTTTCTTACATGTGAAAAGCTCCCGTGAATACATGGAGAGTCCTGAGTCAAACCCATTACTATTTATTTTTGTAAACCTCAAACATTCGTTCTTTGTTTTCTTGAAAAACAAACATCCATTTGATCCAGCTGATCTCTCTCCTTAAAGTTTTGTAACCTCTCTTCATCGTTTACCTCCCGAATGTTAAATCTACTCCCGTTTTGAACATCTTGTCTCTATTTCCTTAAAATTCTCTCACCTATATTATTCTAGTGTGTTCTTTGTCTGCTCCTTGACCAGTTCCTAAATGGCTTTTCTCTGAACCTCAAATACTAAATTCACATTTTCAAGGCCAGATTTTTTTTTTTTTTTGGAAACAGAGTCTCGCACTGTCACCCGGCTGGAGTGCAGTGGTGCGATCTTGGCTCACTGCAACCTCTGTCTCCTGGGTTCAAGCGATTCTCCTGCGTCAGCCTCCCGAGTAGCTGGGATTATAGGTGCCTGCCACCACCCCCAGCTGATTTTTTTATATTTTTAGTAGAGATGGGGTTTCCCCATGTTGGCCAGGCTGGTCTAGAACTCCTGACCCTCATGATCTGCCCGCCTCGGCCTCCCAAAGTGCTAGGATTACAGGTATGAGCTACCGAGCCCAGCCAAGGCCAGTGTTTTGACACACTTCCCTTAGTAGGTTCCATGCGAGTCCTCCCATCTCACCAGCCAGACTGCTGTAGTTGAAAGCATTTTGGAATTGGAGTCTGAAGACTTCTTGACTCCTGGAGATGTGGCTTTCCATGGGAGAAGTTGTTCCTGGCATTCCTCGGGAAATTGGTATTTTTCCAAATTCCAAATCTGACAAAAAATGGCCAAAAAATTTTGAGAAAATTCGGAAAAGTATTGTAATTCGGAAACATTATAGTCAACAGAGAGATGTCACTGGTTCAGAGGAGTCCACCAATGACAGATCGCAAGCAAGAGCGTGGAGTAAGTCGAGGCTGGCGTTTTCGGGACAGAGGGTGAAGGCGTGTGGCAGGGAAGCCGTGCAGGCTGAGTGGTCAGGCTGCCAGGTGGGCAAGGCCTTGTAAGGTGGGTCTGTAGCCCCCTGCTGCTAAGGGTGAAGTCATTCTTGCAAATAAAATAAGTATTAATATTTATATACATAACGTACAACACATAAATCCTGCGAGTGGCCTTCCAAAAAAATAGCAAGTTTTGGAAGCAAATTGAGCCCTTAAATTGGCAGTTTTGACACGCAGTTCTTTGTAGGGCCGTTAACTTGTTAAGAGATCCTGCATGTTACCGTGTTCGAAAACTACCCAATAACGTTTCTAGCACTTTCTAGTGTTTGAATCCTCGCTGTAGGCTGGAGCACTTTGTAAATACTGTAACAGAAGGAAGGCAGAGAGAAGTATATCTGAATGTTCTGGAATAATTTGATGTGAAATCTGAAAGTGATCTAAAATCTGAATTGGCAGAAACAATATCTATTTCAGTGGCAAAACCACAATTAGGTCAAGCAGAAAATATTTTCATTGTTTAAAAGAAGCAAGCTTATATGAAATAAGATATGGCCCAACTTGGAGGTGCTTTTGGTTCACTCTGAAGATTAAGACCATCCAGGCAAAGTGGAAGAAGTTTCCCTACGTCTGGGATAGCCATGAAACAAAGAGCAAGGCTATCTGGAAGTGCAGTTAACGCTCTGTGTGTTTTAACATTTTTAAGATGGTAATTTTAAAATAGTAAATATCTGCAATACTGCCTTTGAATATTAAGTGATTTTTATTTGGCAATCATTTTGCATTAAGTTCCCTTTTAATGTTTTCTCTTATCAAATGTTTATGTCAGGTAGAGACCATATTTATATCTTATTGAACCTATCACAATATATTCATAATAATAATAAACCTTGCATTTATTGTATAGAGCTTTTTTTAACAGAAAACTTCAGACACTCCTAGTGTAACCCTGTTGCAGAAAAATCATTCATCCTTACTTTTACACGTTATTTTTTAAAAACAAGTAAATCAATCAAATTGTAAAAAATGCAGACTAGGTAGAATTGGGAATGCTGATTTCTGGCACCTGAGCCCTGCAGATTAATGGATCGGTGTTGTGGAAACACGGGCGTGCCCCAGCGCCTGGGTCTGTGCTTGGCTAGGGGTGGTCGGGAGCTCCCTCCCACCAACCTTCCCAGCCCGGCTCCCGCGCAGCCCGGAGCCAAGCCTGTCTCTGCCACCAGTTCCTGGCAGTGTGCTTAGCTGTGACAGACAGTTCATCTGTAGAATGGGGATGAAAACAGCACCTGCTTCCCAGCGAGGGCTGTCGCGGCCCCGTAAAGGGTGGTGGTGGCGTGCACTGCATGCCCAGCAGCAGCGCTCTTTTTCTTGTTAGCACTTAGCTCAGTCTCCTTTGCTTTCCATTGTCGCTGCCTGCCTTTGGCCACAGCAGCCTCTGCGGCCAGCCTTCGCGTTGCATTTCCACGTTGTTCCTTGTTGCAGGGAGGCCCCTTTGCTGCCCTGCGCCGTGCTCTGCCCCTCTTCCCGTCCTGCGGTGAGGCCCTGACCCCTCGCAGCGCCACGCAGATCCACGCCTCTGGTTTGCAGTGGGTGGGGGACCAGTCAGACTCGCGCCCTGAGCCCCGCTTTCCCTCGCGTTGCCTGCGCAGCCGGGCTGATGACCGACCTGAGCGGCTAAACGCCTTCTCCAGCTGAAACAGTCCAGACTGTTTAACAAGGAGAAATTGGCAAAGCAGAACTGTCGCTTGGAAAATGCTGTTTTCGTGATCTCTGAGTTTTCACTGTTTTTAATGCAAGCTCGAAATCAATATTTAGTTTTGAGTGTGGAGAATAGATTGTTTTTTATGTATGTAAACAAAATGTCCTATGTGTTTCAGTGATGGTACCAAAAGTATTTCTTGATCTTATTTCTTAACTTTGAAAAGGTATCTATAGCTTTTAGAATATTTTATATACTAGTACATGCATTGTATACATTAATACACAATTTAATCCCCAATAACCATCTTTTGTTTCTATTTCTGCCCCCATTTAAGGACCCCAAAATGTATGTACAGACAGTGCTTGATGTTCATAAAAAATACAATGCCCTGGTAATGTCTGCATTCAACAATGACGCTGGCTTTGTGGCTGCTCTCGATAAGGTAGGTGTGTGACGGTTGTGACTTGCCTGTAGTATATGTGGATGGGGCGTTTGTCTCTAACTGTATTTTGTGTAACACAGGCTTGTGGTCGCTTCATAAACAACAATGCGGTTACCAAGATGGCCCAGTCATCCAGTAAATCCCCTGAGTTGCTGGCTCGATACTGTGACTCCTTGTTGAAGAAAAGGTATTAAATGACCCTATGTTTTCTTAGTCTACCTGTTTAAAATCTCAGCTTTTATATGAGGAATTAAAACTTACATTACATTTTACATACATTAAATTGTAAATTTTGTGCCTCATGAGAAAATGCTTGAACGTAATCGTCTTTCCGGTTGAAAATCCGCCTTCCCTCCCACTGGCTGTTTTGAAAACAGAAGGTGTCTCAGTGTATTGTGGGACTTTGGTTATTCTCCATCCAAGTACTAACCCGGCCCCACCCTGTTCGCTTCTGAGATCAGACGAGATCGGGCACGTTCAGTTCAGGGTGGTATGGCCGTAGATTACCTTTGTTGTTCTGTGTAGTTTTAAATTTGTTTTTGTTAGATGAGTTTCTGTTGCTGTTTCATATTCTTTACTTTTGAATCTCATTTCTCAATTGATATGTTTTCTAATCAGTGTATGTGTATTAAGATCTGGAAGCAAGATAATATATAGCTTTCTCCTCTGCGTTGTGTTTTGAAGTTCTCACTGATTGTTTTGTTTGTATGTTCTGGTTTCTCTCAGCTTCTCTTTCACTTTAAGTGTCTTTCAGTTTAGAGATGCTCTACTCCAAATATCACAACAATACGTTTTAAAGATTTTAATGAAGGAAGCCAATCTCCTTCTGGCTTTCTGTTGCAATAGTTTTCCCCACTCCCAAATTATACTGGTTTTGATATTAATAAATTATATTTGAAACAGCTCTTGAAGGCTAGCATAACCCCAGTACAAAAGAGACCGAGAATATCCACATATACCAGAATGAAAAGACTACAAACAAGTGTCACTTGAGAATAGAGTTGCAGAAATCTTAAGTAAAATATTAACAAGCCAGATTTACCTGTGAACTAAATAATAATTCTTCAAAACATAGTATAGCTTTCTAGGAACGTCAGGATAACCCAGCAGTACCAAGTCTGATGTAGTGTACTACATTAACAGAGAACTGTGTAAAAACTATGTGGCCTTTTTGGTAAACGATGGGAGAACATTTGATGAAAGTCAATAGCTTTCTCTTAACCCAGTTTACCCAAGGCCAGTGAGAAACTCTAAGTGTTTGATTTTTTTTTTCCCTGTTTATTGCAATAAACAGGAATATTTATTCCTGGTTTAGTGTGTAATTTAACAAGTCGGATCCTCTCCAGAAATGAGAAGGGGCTTTAAATTGGAAGGCCTCTTATGACTTGGTTTCATTCTGGGGGGCTGCATATTATGACTATGGAGATACTCTACTGGGTCTTCAGTTTGTTTGACAGAACACTTAGTATCATGGGTTTTTTTGGTTTTTTTGGTTTTTTTTTTTTTGTTTGTTTGTTTGTTTTTGTTTTTTTGAGACTTAGTCTTATTCTGTCACCCAGGCTGGAATGCCGTGGCATGATCTCGGCTCACTGCAACCTCTGCCTCCTGAGTTCAAACGAGTCTCATGCCTTAGCCTCCTGAGTAGCTGGGACTACAGGCATGCCGCCACACCCAGCTAATTTTTTTTTTTTTTTTTTTTCAGTAGAGACAGGGTTTCACCATGTTGGCCAGGCTCATCTCCAACTCCTGACCTCAAGTGATCCACCCACCTCAGCCTCCCAAAGTGCTGGGATTACAGGTGTGAGCCACCGTGCCTGGCCTTAGTGTCCTTTTTATCCCTTGTCTTTTCATAAATGTCCCTCGTCAAGTCTACTGATTACTGGTTAAGGCCACTGATGCAGACAGAATGGCAGAGACATTTCCACAGCATCTATTTAACGAGTGTGTGTTGGGCGAGTGGAGTCAGGGAGGCACTAAGTTAAACTGCTCCAAGGGAAGAGGAACACCCCTGACCCAAGAGTGCCGAGAACAGGGCTGGGTTTTCTGAACCAACTGTTCTCCAGTTGGAGACACCTCTTCTCCAGTTGGAGACACGTCTTCAGAGTTTCTGTGGTGGCTGATTCGTTTTCTATGAATCAGGGGTGTTGTTTATAAAGCGGTCTTGTAGAAAAGACCTGTACAAAACTTCATCTACCTTTAAGTCACTTTTGAATTATTGTTTGTTCATAGAGTGAATCAGTTGTTAAAGGACAATCATCTCTTGTACATATAACTACAGAGGGCAGCAGTTTAGTAGGAATTTAAACCCCTTCATTATCTTTAATGACTGGGCCATGAAAGGGAATCTATGTGCCTTTTTATTTCTCCAAAGTTAAATTACAGCGGACTAGAAAGCAATTGGTAAAGTGAATTTCCTTTACTGAAGTTTAAGTGGATTATCTTAAAGGCAAACTTCTTCAGAATGTTTTTGGAAACGTTTTATAAATATCTCCTGTTGGTTTTCACCTTGGATATTCTAAATGACTATTTCATAATCTGTTCTTCAATGATGAGGTTATGGTATGAGATTGCCAATTTGTAAGGAAAGTCAACCTTCCGTCTTCCTCTGCACTCATCTGATGAGAACTGATCTTTTGAATGCTTGAACCTGCTTTCTGGCTGAGTGGTGCTTGTTTAAATGTACTGATGTTTTAAAACATGGTATCTTTTTTAAATTTTCAGTTCCAAGAACCCAGAGGAGGCGGAACTAGAAGACACACTCAATCAAGTGGTAAGTGCTTCATGATCATACCCATTTCCAGTAGCTGTGTATTTCACAAGCTGTTTGTCATGTTATTTATAGAGGGCCTGTGAAATGTAAAAAGTAATAATCATTGATTTTATTTTGAATCTATGGTTTTACTTCCTAAATTGAGTTACTACTTTTAGCATTCAGATTTTTCTCAGTAATAGTCCAACTCACTGAATTAAGGGATTCACAAAACTTTCAAGACTCTGGGGTGGAGTTTTTGCCATCATAAACGCTGGCGTACAGACCTGCCCGAAGCCAAGGGCACATCTTGGCTCCTGGCTTGTGGCCGGTGACAGTCGGCTCTGCACTGTCGGCTTGTGTGTGTGCTTGTTAAGTGTGTTGTCTCGGTGGCTTTGCCAGATGGTTGTCTTCAAGTACATAGAAGACAAAGACGTATTTCAGAAGTTCTATGCGAAGATGCTCGCCAAGAGGCTCGTCCACCAGAATAGCGCGAGTGACGATGCCGAAGCCAGCATGATCTCCAAGTTAAAGGTGAGTTTCATCTTCCTGAAAAATCCCAGCTTCCGAGTCATTATTAAAACAGCTCTTAGTCTCTCCATGTTATGAGGCAGGCAGAGGAGTTTGTGCAGTGGTTTGTGCAAGAAGCTCTACCGCTGCTCTTCTGAAAGCCTCCCACAACTATCGCTCTACTCTCGTTGGGCCCCAGTGCCTTCCTGACCCCTTCCCCCCAACGCCCCCCGTGGGGCTTCCATCCTACCCAGGCCTGGCTGGGCTCAGCTCACCATCTGTGGGGCCTCTCCTGCCTCTCACACCTTTGGCCTTGGAGCGCATTCACATTGTGCTGGCCTGGAGCTGAGTGGAGGTTTTGTTTGCTCTGGGCTTGGTTGCTTTGCTGTCGGCAGCTCTTCTTCCGCCACCTCCTTTGCGCACCTGTTTGTCAGCGCTGTCGACTGCTCTTATCTGACTTGGAGCATATTTTACTGTGACCCGAAATTATGTGGGTATCTTTGTCAGCGTGGGCTGCCGTGAGAGAATACCATAGACCAGGTGGTTTAAACAACAGAAATTGTTTCTCACAATTCGGGAGGCTGCAAGTCCGAGATCAGGGTGCCTGCTGATTCGGTTCCTGGTGCGGGCCCTCTTCCGGCTGTGTAGGCAGCCACCTTCTTGCAGTGCCTCACGTGGCAGAGAGAGTGCAGAGCTCCTCTGCGTCTCTTACAAGCACACCCGTCCCGTTGTGAGGCCCCACGTTCAAGACCTCATCCCTCCACATAGCATCGCATTGGAGGTTTGGGCTTCAACACAGGGATTTTGGGGGCACACAGTTCAGTTTCTGGTAAGAGATAGAGACAAATTATTTCATCACTGTATTCTACCATAGTGCCAGGACGCCTTGCTCTTAGATGCTCATAAATTGTGCGTGAATTGTGTGTGCAAAGACTTCACTGTGCAACAGAGAGTTGTGGGGTTTTCGACAGCGTATTAATCCATGCATATTTGTACTGTAAAATATAGCAAAATGGTACTAGCTTTGCTAGTAGTTCCATATAATTATATATTGTATACTCTGATTTCTCTAAGAGTCCCTTGTATACATTTATATTTTTGTACAAATTAATAAGACAGTCGTCTGCGTTCTTCTCAGCAAGCTTGCGGGTTCGAGTACACCTCTAAACTTCAGCGCATGTTTCAAGACATTGGCGTGAGCAAAGATCTGAATGAGCAGTTCAAAAAGCACTTGACAAATTCTGAACCCCTAGACTGTGAGTATCCGTGTGTCTGTCTGTTGTGTTTACAGGCAGAGTTCTTTGTAGCAAATGAAGAAATGACAAAGTATTAGGTGAAGATGGGAGGGACTTTGTCAGAAATTCAAGAACTAAGAATCAGGAGATTCTTCCCAAATGCCCAACCCTCCTCCCCCAACTCCCGTGTGACATTAGGAGATGACAGCCCCTGAAGTGGTGTCAGCTGTACTGGGGCGAGGTCACCACCTGTTGGGATCTGGGGAGGGACTCACAGGCGTGGTTTTGTCTTGTAGTAAACCTTAGCTTGAATCCATTCTAGCATTTATTTTCATGTTCCCTTGGCCTGCATAGGTAACAGTCAAGCTAAAGACCTGTGGCTTCAGACTGGGATTAGGGATCAGTACAGGCAGATACAGGTGATTCGGTTCTCCAGGAGAGGCAGCTGGGCTGGTATGTTAAGGCCTCGCATAGTAGTAGAATGGCAGATTTATGCTTACGTCATCTTTTGATCATCTTTGTCTTTTTAAAGGAAAAATGGAGAGTTTTATTTTTCCCAAATCAGGATAACGATTCCATTGTAAACCTGGACAGTTTTGCCAGTGGGCTTTGTAACTATCTGTGAAGATGAAATTAGTGTTATAATTTATAGACCATGTGTGTCTTTTCACAGTAATAACTGAAACACACACTGTAGTGAAGTTAGCAGTTTTCTCCTGCTTGTAAGTTTCCATGAGTCTGGGGCTGTGATGATGCCGGGCCTGGCGAGCCCAGGCGTGGCTTGAGTGGACTCAGTGATTCAGGACTGAAAAGGAAAGCAAGGGAAGCAGGGCAGGCATGTGACAGCAGAATTCCGAGGTAGAAGCGAAATGAAGACTGTCACTCTTTGGAAGAAAAGAATATCTGGCTCTTGCGCTTTTTGCTAATTTTAATTGAATAAAATGTTCAATTCTTAATTTTATATTCAAGCAGGATTTTTATTTAATGTGCTTTTTAATAAAGAGCAACCTACATTCATCTGAAATGATTGAATTTTTCAATTTATAAACAAATTAATGTATTCCAGAATGTTCACTCTCCCCTCTCTTCCGCCCCCCAGTGGACTTCAGCATTCAAGTGCTGAGCTCCGGGTCCTGGCCCTTCCAGCAGTCTTGTACGTTCGCCTTGCCGTCAGAGGTAAGGATGGGTTTATCTGCCGTCCCCTTAGTGCTAGGCGGAGGGTGGGGCGGGGCAGCCTTCGCTGTGGAAGGGGATAGGCCTGCAGACGGCCTTCCTGCCGGCTGGCTGCGTCACAGTGAACCGTGAGGCAGCACTCAGGGAAGAGCCCTGTGCGGTGGGGCAGGTCTGGATGTCTAAAGGTGGGCTGGCTGGCCCAACTCTACACACACACATGTTTCTTTATTGTAATTAGAGCCTAATTAGTTGTGTAATGAACACCTTGACGAACCTGCTGGTCTTGAAGTATGAACCTTTTTTAAGATCGTACCTTCCAGTGCTTAAAGCGCTTTGCAAGAGAGGCAGACACCTGGCGTTCGTATTTTACTTTTATGTAAGCACTGACTTTGTACTGTAGGCTTGGAACAGTGTGCTTTGCTTAGAAACACTGCCTGTAGGACGTGGTGAGATCTGTATTCCATATAATGCTGTCCTTTTATCTAGTTGGAACGTAGTTATCAGCGATTCACAGCTTTCTACGCCAGCCGCCACAGTGGCCGAAAATTGACGTGGTTATATCAGTTGTCTAAAGGAGAATTGGTAACTAACTGCTTCAAAAACAGATATACTTTGCAGGTAAGATCACGTTTGTGTCTTAAAATGTTTCTGTTCTAAATGAGCATAAGGTAAATTATAGAAATCATTAGCAGTTGACTCAGCAGCAGAATCTAGAATTCAGCTTCTGGTGAAATAGTGGCAAGTTTAAAGCATGGAGTTGTAAGAATCAGAGGAGCCAAATTCCAATTCTTTCTGGCTGGGGAACAAGTTATTTAATGATTGTGAGCCTCAGTTTTCTCCTCCATTCATGGGATGTTAGTGCTTATACTTGGGAATTGATGTGAAAGTTAAATAACGTATTTAGTTAAGTGTTTGGCACGGCTCCTGCCGGACACACATCAAGTGTTCAGGTAGTGACTTAAAACGCTGGAGTTGCGTCCATTTAATTATAACAGCTCTCCACCTTTGACAAAGCAGTTTCACATTAACAACAGTGCTTACAACGATATTGAGTATAACCTAGTTTATAACTGTGTAACTAAGAATATTTCCATTTTGTAGGTGAGAAAACTGAGGCTTGGGTTAATTGAAGTGAATTTCTCTGAATCCTAGCTTATCTGTAGCTGAGCCAAAATTTCAGTTAAAGTCTTTTCTCTTAAAGTTCAGGCTTGGCTGATGTGGTGGCTCATGCTGGTAATCCTAACACTTTGGGAGGCTGAGGCCAGAGAATCGCTTGAGGCTAGAAGTTTGAGACAAGCCTGGACAACACAGCAAGACCCCATCTCTATAAATTTTTTAAAGTAAAAAGAAAAAAAAACTCCAGGCTCTTTCTACTTCACTTTTGTACAGAGTGGGCTTTACAAGTAATGGCATAATTTAGTCTCTGAGAAGGTTTCACCAATAAACTTCTGAGAACAACTACAAGTCTATGTTTAAGTATTAAGAAACTTCAGAATGGGTTGTTCTGCAGGCTCAAGCTGCTCATTAATTTAAACTTTTCATAAATCTACTCTGACTTAAAATTGTTAAAATGCATAGTATTGTTACGCTGGCTCCAGAGGTCTTTATCAAGTTGAATGTTTCTTACTATATAACTGAAACTTTGTTTCATTTATCCCTAAATATTCGTAGAAGAATCCACGTGTTCGACTATAGTACCTGGAATTTCAGTGTCCAGTTTTTGACAAGGCGGAGGCTTTGCCTAGGGTGTGTCTGCCATGTTAAGGCAGCCAAGAGCGGGCCCAGTAGAAGACATTAGCAACACACTCATTCCCTTGTGTCTCTGTTCAAGGCCCTGGAAGCACTGTTGTCTGTGGGCCCCCCTGAAACGGGCATGTGGCATTTTTTGTTTGTTTCTCTTTTCATTGACTGAGGTCTTGGCTGGGCGAGCAGTGGCTGACAGTCATGGGTCATTACTTCTTGCTGTCGATTATGCAAGGAAAGAGGGAGAAGAGAGGAAGGAGTCTTCAGGGGCATTCATTCGCTCGCACACTCTCAGCAATCAGGAACCAACGCGTGCTACCTGTCTTTTAGAAGATACTTTAGGGCCGGGCACAGTGGCTCAGCCTGTAATCCTAGCACTTTGGGAGGCCGAGGCGGGCAGATCACAAGGTCAGGGATTCGAGACCAGTCTGGCCAGCATGGTGAAACCCCATCTCTACTAAAAATACAAAAATTAGCTGGGCGTGGTGGTGCTCGCCTATATTCCCAGCTACTCGGGAGGCCGAGGCAGGAGAATCCCTTGAACCTGGGAGGCAGAGGTTGCAGTGAGCTGAGATTGTGCCACTGTACTCCAGCCTGGGTGACAGAGCAAGACTTTGTCTCAAAAAAAGAAAACCTTTAGTGCACTTGCCATTTCATACTTTACTTACTTTTTTCCTACTTTCATAGTAAAGTACTTAGGATTAGAAAACCAAATATAGGCCGGGCGCGGTGGCTCACGCCTGTAATCCCAGCACTTTGGGAGGCCGAGGCGGGCGGATCACAAGGTCAGGAGATCGAGACCACGGTGAAACCCCGTCTCTACTAAAAATACAAAAAATTAGCCGGGCGCGGTTGTGGGCGCCTGTAGTCCCAGCTACTCGGGAGGCTGAGGCAGGAGAATGGCGTGAACCCGGGAGGCGGAGCTTGCAGTGAGCCGAGATCGCGCCACTGCACTCCAGCCTGGGCGACAGAGCGAGACTCCGTCTCAAAAAAAAAAAAAAGAAAACCAAATATAATTTGATATTTGTGTTGTTTTACATCAAGAATGTGCCAAAAGATAATACTTCTTAGCTCGTGTGCCAAAAAGAGATTTGGAGATTGATGCTTAACATGTCCACATATACCAGGTGTGTGTATATGTGATTTTCGCTATAAAACGAGTGGGGACATACATATCTATAGTATATATCCACATAGACAATACATTTATTGAAAAAACTTCAAATTATTTTAATGTTTGAAAACATGGAAGATGAATGACTTTGGGAAGATGTCGCATTGTGGTGGCATTGCCACGTTTTATATTCCCTTTTAAATAGATCTGCGCTTTGTTTGTACTTGTTTAAAGAATGTGTTTCATAAATAAGTTCTTCAAACTTAGGCCATGTATTTTTGGAGGTGTTTCCATGCATTTAAGTTTTCCTTCTTTTTCTTTTCTATGGGGGGCCTCAAAGGCGTCTACATTCCAGATGGCCATCCTGCTTCAGTACAACACGGAAGATGCCTACACCGTGCAACAGCTGACCGACAGCACCCAGATTAAAATGGTATTCTCCTCTCAGCCTCTTCGTTCTGTCCAGCTGCCGTTTCCTTGTTCTCGCGGATATTGTTAGGAAAGATAAGGGAGAGGATATGGGCATCTTTCATTTGAAATAGATGTTTGCCTCATGAATATGAATATGTTCTTATTCCAGGATTTTAATGCGCATTATGAAAGTCTTAATTTTAAAACTCAGTGTTGAGCCAGGCATGGTGGCACGTGCCTGTAGTCCCAGCTTCTTGGGAGGCTGAGGCGGGAGGATCACTTGAGCCTGGGAGGTCGAGGCTGCAGTGAGCTATGATCATGCCACTGTACTCCAGCCTGGGTGACGGAGACCCTGTCTCTTAAAAATAAAACTCGGTGTAACACACACATACTCCTCATCCATGCATTTCCCTCATTCATTTAACCAGTTCTTAACTGTTTCTCCAGCTAGGCTTTTCTTACTAAGCTTAAATTTCCACCTTAGTATTATTTTTCCTGCTAGTCATATTTTTTATTGAGATATATTTCAGATAATAAAATTTCACATAACATAAAAGTCATTTTAAAGTGTACACAGTGGTTTTCAGTATATTCACAAGCTTAGAGAACTACCACCATTATCCAATTCCAGAAGGTTTTATCATCCCAAAAAGAAACCTGCACCCATTAGCAGTAACTACCAACTAGCTCCCAGCCCCTGACAACCATTAATTTACTATCAATTTGCCTGCTCCAGACATTTCATATAAATGGAATCATATAACACATGACTTTCTGTGCCTGTTTTCTTTCCCTTAGTGTATACTGTTTGCAGGGTTTGCCTATGTTACAGCGTGTGTTGGTACTTCATTTCTTTTTGTGGTCGAATAATCCAGTGTATAGCTGGACCACATTTTATTTGTTCATCAGTTGATGTACATTTGAGTTGTTTCCAATGATGAACAATGCTGCTGTGAATACGTTTTCAGTTTTCTTGGGTGTATACCTAGGTATAGAACTGCTGAGTCCTGTAATCACTGTGAATGTTTTGAGGAACTGCCAGACTGTTCCATGGTGGCTGTGCCATTTCATATTCTCACCAACAGTGTATGAAGTTTTCAGTTACTCCATATCCTCTCCAACACATTTGTTATTTTCTTTTTTAAAAAAAATTATAGCCATCCCAGGGGTATGAAGTAGTATCTTGTGGTTTTTACTTGCATTTCTCTAACAACTAATGATGTTTAGAATCTTTTTTGTGTTTATTGGCCATTTGCATATCTTCTTTGGAGAAATGTTTGATCAAATTCTTTGCCCGTTTTTCAGTTGGGTTATTTGTCTTTTTGTTGAGTTGTAAAAATTCTTTTTTTTTTTTTTTGATAAACAGACATGTTTAATGATAGCTTGCTCTTCATAGAGATGCCTACAGAGACTTTTAGTCTATAATCCAGGAGAATGTAACCATGCAACACAGACCAATTAGCCAAATGCAAATAAACTAGATTCTTACCACAACTACCCTATAAACACTGCAACTGTTCTTTCCAACAGGACCCTAATCTTATGTGAAAACACCTACTGTGGGGGAACCAGAAACCTAGCTATGTGGCCAAAAGGAAAAAATAGCAGTTCAGTGGTTAATTGGTGAAAGCAGGAAATTTGTGCCCTTTACTGTGCTGCTGTTGCTGCTGTTGCTGCTGCGGCAGGTGCTGCTGTTGCTGCTGGTGTTGCTGCTGTTGCTGCTGGTGTTGCTGTTGGTGTTGCTGTTGTTGCTGCTGCGGCAGGTGCTGCTGTTGCTGTTGTTGCTGCTGCGGCAGGTGCTGCTGTTGCTGTTGGTGTTGCTGTTGTTGCTGCGGCAGGTGCTGCTGTTGGTGTTGGTGTTGCTGTTGTTGCTGCTGCGGCAGGTGCTGCTGTTGCTGTTGGTGTTGCTGTTGTTGCTGCTGCGGCAGGTGCTGCTGTTGCTGTTGTTGCTGCTGTGGCAGGTGCTGCTGTTGCTGTTGGTGTTGCTGTTGTTGCTGCGGCAGGTGCTGCTGTTGCTGCTGGTGTTGCTGCTGTTGCTGCTGGTGTTGCTGTTGGTGTTGCTGTTGTTGCTGCTGCGGCAGGTGCTGCTGTTGCTGTTGGTGTTGCTGTTGTTGCTGCGGCAGGTGCTGCTGTTGCTGTTGGTGTTGCTGTTGTTGCTGCGGCAGGTGCTGCTGTTGCTGTTGGTGTTGCTGTTGTTGCTGCTGCGGCAGGTGCTGCTGTTGCTGTTGGTGTTGCTGCTGTTGCTGCGGCAGGTGCTGCTGTTGCTGTTGCTGTTGCTGTTGCTGTTGTTGCTGCCGCGGCAGGTGCTGCTGTTGCTGCTGTTGCTGTTGTTGCTGCTGTTGCTGCTGGTGTTGCTGCTGCGGCAGGTGCTGCTGTTGCTGCTGCTGTTGCTGTTGTTGCTGCTGTGGCAGGTGCTGCTGTTGCTGCTGCTGTTGCTGTTGCTGCTGCGGCAGGTGCTGCTGTTGCTGTTGTTGCTACTGTTGCTGCTGCTGCTGCTGTTGCTGCTGCGGCAGGTGCTGCTGTTGCTGCTGTTGCTGCTGTTGCTGCTGGTGTTGCTGGTGTTGCTGCTGCGGCAGGTGCTGCTGTTGCTGTTGTTGCTGCTGCGACAGGTGCTGCTGTTGCTGCTGTTGCTGCTGCAGCAGGTGCTGCTGTTGCTGCTGTTGCTGTTGCTGCTGCTGTTGCTGCTGCTTTGGTCTTCTTAGTTTTGTTCTTTTTGTTTCTCTTCTTCAGTCCATCCATGTTAGCTCTCAGTAGGTTTGAATGAGCCATCTGAAACTTACTCGCTTCTTTGGAGCTCACCACAGTGCTGATCTTCTTTTTCCCATCGGTAGCTCTTAACAGACACTTGTTGTCTGCGGGCTCAAAGCCCTCCACAGTACCTTTCTTTGGAATGGGTTTGGTTCGACCGTCATACTTCTTCAAGGTGATATAGACGCTGCCCGACGTCCGGCACTTCTGGAAAAGTCTGGTCAGCTCCGTCAGGAACTGCTCGCTCTCCAACACCACCATCGCGACGACGCTGGCTCGACTTAAAAATTATTTTAATATTCTGTATACTAGATCCTTATCAAATACGTAATTTGTAAATATTTTCTCCCATTCTGTGGATTGTCTTCTTACTCTCTTTCTTATATACACATTTTTAATTTTAATGAAGCCTATTTTATCTATTTTTTCTTTTTGCTGTTTGTGATTTTGGTGTCATTTCTAAGGAGTCATTGCCTAGTCTGAGGCCAAGGACTGTTCTTTCCCTGTTGTTTGGTGCTGACAGACTTGTCAAAAGTCATTTGGCCATAGGTATACATGGGTTTATTTCTGGATTCTCAATTCTTTTCCAGTGATCTGTATATCTATACTATGTCAGTATCACGCTGTCTGGATTACTATTGTTTTGCAGTAAATCTTGAAATGGAGACCCCTAACTTTGTTTTTTCACCCCAAGATTATATTGGCTATTGTGAGTCCCTTATGTTACCTTATGAATTTCCAGATCAGCTTGTCCATTTCTGCAAAAAGTGCAGTTGAGATTTTGATAAGGATTGCACTGAATCTATAGATTGCTTTGGGGAGTGTTGCTATCTCAACAGTATTTTAAGTCTCCCATTCCATGAACATTGGATGTCTTTTCATCTATTTAGGTTGTCTTTTCTTTCAACTGTGTCTCATGGTTTTCAGTGTATGCATCTTGTATTACTGTCAATTTATTCCTAGTTTATTATTTTTGATGCTAATGTAAATGGAATTGGTTTTTAGTTTTTTAATTGAGACAGAGTCTTGCTCTGTCTCCCAGGCTGGAGTGCAGTGGTGCAATCTTGGCTCACTGCAACCTCCGCCTCCCGGGTTCCAACAATTCTCCCGCCTCAGCCTCCCAAGTAGCTGGGATTACAGGCACAAGCCACCATGCCTGGCTAATCTTTTGTGTTTTTAGTAGAGACAGGGTTTCACTATGTTGGCCAGGCTGGTCTCGAACTCCTGACCTCAGGTGATCTGCCTGCCTCGGTCTCCCAAAGTGCTGGGACTACAGGCGTGAGCTATCGCGCCTGGTGGAATTTTTTTCTTAATTTCACTTTTTTCTGGTTTTTTTTGAAACCAGGTCTCACTCTTGCTCAGGATGGAGTGTAATAGTGCAGTCACAGCTCACCGCAGTATCAAATGATCCTCTCTCCTCAGCCGCCGGAGTAGCTGGCACTATGCCCAGCTGATTTTTGTATTTTTTGTAGAGATGGTGTTTCACTGTGTTGCCCAGATTAGTCTTGAACTCCTGGACTCAAGTGACCTTTTCACCTTGGCCTTCCAAAGTGCTGGGATTACACAGGCATGAGCTACCATGTCAGCCTGTTTCACTTTCTGATTGCTCACTGCAAATGTATAGAAATACAACTCATTATATTTTGATTCTATAACATTGCTAAAGGTTTATTGGCTCTAATTTATTAGCTCAAATAGTTTTTGGGGGGATTCTTTAGCGTTTTTTGATATACAGCCATATTATCTATAAATACAGACAGTTTTGCTTCTTCCTTTTCCTATTTGGCTGCCTTTTATTTCTTGTTTGTCTTTTTTTTTTGCCTGATTCTTCTGGCTGGAATTTGTGGTACACTGTTGAATGGATGTGGTAAGAACAAGCATCCTTGTCTTGTTGCTGCCCTTACTGGGAAAGCTTCCAGTCTTTTACTGTTTAACTGCGATGCTAACCAGTGACGGTGTTAGCTGTGAGTTTTTACTAGATGTCCGTTATCAGAATAAAGAGGTTCCCTTTTATTCTTAGCTTATTGAATTTTGTATCATGAAAGAGTGTTGTAGTTTGTCAAACTGCCTTTTCTACTCTGTCGAAGTAACTGTGCTTTTTTTGTCTGTTAATATGGTGTATTGCGCGGATGTTGAACTACCCTGGTGTTTTCGGGGTGAATCCCCCTTGGTCATGGTGTCTCATCGCGTTTCTATGTTGTTGGCTTTAGCTTGCCGGTGTTTTCTCGAGTTTTGCATTTATATTCATAAGGGACATTGCTCTATTGTTTTCTCAAGATGTTCGTTTGGTTTTAGTGTCTGGCTAATACTGGCCTTATGGACTGAGTTAGGAAAGTCATTTTGAATGACTATTTTGTAGTCATTCTTCAAATTACTCCCAAATATATCTTCAAATTCTCATAACAAATGAGTTTGTGCCTTTGTAGGTTGGAGGCTGGGTTGCCCCCTAGACTATGGGGAGGGCTGTGCAGACGGACCCTGAGGACAGGGCTGACGGGGGTGACTGTCCAGTTGCAGACGGGCCCTGAGGACAGGGCTGACGGGGGTGACTGTCCAGTCGCAGACGGGCCCTGAGGACAAGGCTGACAGGGGTGACTGTCCTGTCTTCGCTTGGCTTCTTCTGATCAGGGTTCTCGGCCACTCTCCGGACTGGTTCTCAGTGTTAGAACTCCTTCAGGAGGCTGCAGCTGCTCTCTCCTTTCTGCCTACAGTAGACGTTGTCCAATCAGACCTGGCTCAGGAGGTGGGCACCCCCGCACCCTACTCTAGATGCAGCTGGCAGTATTGGAATGGCTGCTGTGCAGCTCTGGCTCAGTTACTAGACTAGAGAGAGGCCTCTCACTTTGACAGCTTTAACCACGTACCCTCAGACCAGAATGGGTACCCATTATGATGCCAGGACTCCACTCTCCATGGGTTGTAAGAGTCCATGTGACTGTGTGAGTGCCCTCAGGCTGGTCCCCTTGGATTTCATAGGATCATAAAGCTGTGAGGCTGAAGGAGGGCTGGGAAGCGTTTACCACACCCAACGTTCACAGATGAGAGGCCACACACCGTACTTGAGTGCATCAAAGCCAAGTTGACGAGGTCACCTGCCGCTGAGCGCCTTCGTTCTCATGAGCAGGACATTATTTTCAGTCCTGCTGGGCAGCTCTTTAGTATTTCTTTTGTGATGATCGGTGTCCAAGATGAGCTGTCAGGCGCTTAAGAAGTGAAGAGGTTCCTCAAGATTTCACTGTGCGTGGCTTCCAATACAGGTTCAACATCCCTAATCCAAAAATCCAGATTCCAGAATGCTCCAGAATCCGAACGTTTTTGAGCACCAACATGATGCTCCCAAAAAAAAAAAAAAAAAGTACTCATGGTGCAGTTCAAATTTTGGATTTTCCAATCAGGGCTGCTGAATCTGTAAATCCAGTACAGTATCCCGAAATCCAAATATTTCTAGTCCCAGGCATTTCAGATAAGGGTTACTCAACCTGATTTAAGTATAACAGAATTGTTCATTTTTATTATTGGGTGGTCAAAGCCAGAAAGGGGTTGATTTCACTTCTAGGAGTCAGGGTGGAAGGAAGCAGTAAATTTAGCGAACATCTAAGAAGTACCGACTTTTTTTTCCTTCCAGCTTATTCTTCTTTTTGGGTGATTTTTTTTTTTTTTTAATGGAAAATGGACCATGAGGTTGCCTGTGGTGGTTATTGCAAAGAAAAATGCATTGTCCCTTTAACTTCCTCTTTTTCTCTTTAATTGCAGGACATTTTGGCGCAAGTCCTACAGATTTTATTAAAGTCAAAGTTACTGGTAGGTTTGTGCACTTTCTATCTTATGCTAGAAGCAAGCCTTTTCCTGAGATTATATAGTAACACTTTTTTTCTTACAGGTCTTGGAAGATGAAAATGCAAATGTTGATGAAGTGGAATTAAAGCCAGATACCTTAATAAAATTATATCTTGGTTATAAAAAGTAAGAAAAATATAATAAATAGATGGCCCTAGACCATAGACGTGTCCCCCGGGAGCCCTAGCACAGATCTCAGTATTGTTGTGAACCGAGGGAGACGGGGACTCAGTATGAAGCGACAGGCACTAGGCTGGGAGTGTGAGGTAGGCCTTTGATTCCATTCAGCAAGCCTGATGTTTCTCCAACTCTGAGCTGCTGGGTTTTTTGTTTATTTATTTGGCACGTAAGTCTCCTTAAATGGCTCATCAGGAAAGTTTGGACCTTTATGTCCAAGTGGCTTGATTTTATTTCACTTGACAAAATTTGGGAGAGCAGATTAAGGACCTGGATTTTCTGTAATGTGGATGTCCCTGTTAATGGCCAAGTAGGAAACTACGCTGTGATCGGACTCTGCCCAGTGCTGGGTACAGGCGTTCTCACATAGAGCTCACAGAAATCAACGCTCCCCTCTGTCTGGGGAAGCAGGGGCACTGCTTAAAGGTTGACAAATAGAAAGCAGCCTTCATTGCCTACCTTTTAACATGATAGTGATCGGTTTCCTCCATTTTCTTGATAGTAAGAAATTAAGGGTTAACATCAATGTGCCAATGAAAACCGAACAGAAGCAGGAACAAGAAACCACACACAAAAATATCGAGGAAGACCGCAAACTACTGATTCAGGTGACTTCCTGTATGCCTGTGCCGGGTGTGCGGTCCCTCACGCAGGGATGGCTCGCAAGGACGGGCCGTTGGGGAGCGGGGCTGACTCAGGAGTGATTGCCAGATGAATGGCTCTGTGATGGCAGAAGGTGGCAAGGCCGAGAGCCAGGGCCTTGTTATCTGAATTAGTCCTTTATGTCACCAGGCAGAACAGGGCAGTCCTCTTGCTCTCCATGTTGGAAAGCAGACATTGTGGCAGGCCCAGCTGAAACGAGGGGGAAGGAGAGTGCTTCAGCGGGGAGGATGGGCAGCTTCCGAGGTCTTGACTTAATTTTGTCTCCTTTTTTTAATGCTTTATGGTTGAGTTAAATTATTGAGGTCACATTGCTCAAAAGACCAAAACGTAATGTTTGCCACGTTAGAGTTGAAACATAGGCGAGTAGAATTGGTTGCCTCTCCCGTCTCACCGGCAGGACGCTTGTTGCCCGTTAGGAAATGGTGATCCTGTGCGTAGCATTGGCAGCCTCTGTGCGGCTTGCCCTTAACTGTCAATACTAAGTTGTTAACAGCTCTAAATGCACCTCTTTTTCCTTATCTGGTTGCATAGGCGGCCATCGTGAGAATCATGAAGATGAGGAAGGTTCTGAAACACCAGCAGTTACTTGGCGAGGTCCTCACTCAGCTGTCCTCCAGGTTCAAACCTCGGGTCCCTGTGATCAAGGTACAGGACTTACATAGCAGTCACATTCCTTCCTTAATTTAGAAGATAAAAGATGTAGCAAAAAGTGGATGGATTGCTGTAGCATGAAGAAGAAGGGAGCTGGCTTCTTTTTATGTAGTAGATTTCTATAAAAGAAAGCTTCAGTGTAACGCTATTGAAACACACGCACAAAGAAGTGCACAGATGATGAAGTGGCAGCTTGATGACTTTCACAGTCGATACACTGTGTAACCGGCACCCAGGTAAGAATTAAAACATGACCAGCATCCCGGAAGCCCACCCATCCCAGCTAATACCTGTGGTGCCATAGAAAATCACTGTCATGTCTTCTGACACCATAAAGCAGTTTTGCCTGCTTATGCGTGATACATAGACAGATTCTAGAGCACATGCTCCCGTGCCTGGTAAGAATTTTCTCAGCAGTATCTTTGGGAGATTCATTGCGTTGCGGTATCGAGAAGCACTGGATCGTTTTTGTGACTCTTGTGGGTGTTGTGTTATGGGAACACACCTTCCTTTATGTAGCCTACTGTTGACATTTTGCTTATTTCTGATTGGGAAGCAGGACTTTCCTTTTCCGAAACCACTTGGGTAAGGCACAGCCAGTGGGGAGCCTCAGGGGTGGCATTGACAGGTGACTCCCTCAACAGGCAGGAGGCCCAGTGTCCCTCCCGGGTTACATTTGGCACAGGTGCCAGTTCGTTCATGGCTGTTCAGGGGGTTCTCCACGGTCCCCTGTTGCCTGTTCACGGCCTCTTCTTGTGAGACTGAGCCCTGCCGCAGAGGCAAGCAGACTTTGGCGGTAGAAAGAGACTGGCCCATGGGGCTCGCAGAGCACCCGGCTCCAGTTCCTAGCGCGGGTGCAGGAGGGACCTGGAGTCCGCCTCAGCAAGTGTCAAGGAAATGGAAATTAAACGAACTCCATGCACAACGGCTTAGCTGCCCAGGAAGTGAAACTATGCTAAGAGATCTGGGGCGGGGGGCACTGCTCCCCACCGAGCTCCACATGGGGAGATCTGTGGTGGGGGCAACCTCTCTCTGTTCTGATGCTAATTTGTGTTTTTCTTCTCTTCCACTACCTCTTCCTTTTTAAAAATAACACCCAGAAATGCATTGACATTCTAATTGAGAAAGAGTATTTGGAGCGAGTTGATGGTGAAAAGGACACCTACAGTTACTTGGCTTAACCCTTCTGGAAGGGTCTGACTGTGTGACCCGCGGCAAATAGTTCACGTTGGAAAGAATGAAAACAACTCAAGTTCATAGCAGCCAGCCTGCCGCCATTGGACCTCCCTTTTTAAAACGGAGACCAAGACTCCCATCAGCTGGTCTCGGATTTACATCGGAACTGCTCAGGATTGATACATTTCAAGTCTGTAAATACGGACACCAACGCCATTTACCCTAATTTAAGAACAGCGGGGACTGACCCTCCATGCCGAGGGCTGCATGCTACCGCATCTACGTCAATACATGGGCTCCCCGATTCGCAGCTGTCGCCTTGGCAGCACTTGTCACGTTGGCAGCACTTTGAGAGCAAGTGTGAATGGACCCACATGTAATCTGCTATGAAAACCATTTGTATAGTGTGTTTCATTTTTTAATGTGTGAAAATAAAGAAAATTAAAGGATTTCTGTACAAGTCGCATTTGGTTTTGTTTTAAGTTTTACTAATTTCTATATGTAAATAAAAGATATAATGATTGTGCAAATTTATACTCCTAGTGTCTTCCTGTAGTTTAAAAGGGCTGTATTCTTTGGATTGAAAATTTTTTAAGATCTTAAAATTTTAAGCCCCGATGTAATCCTTTAAAAAAAATCTTGCTTATTTTTGTGACTTCTGTGGTGACTTGAATGCACTGTGTCACTGGATTCAGTGAGAGTCGCTGACCACACATTGGTTCTCTTTGACACTTGTAAGGACTAAATGAGTTACCCTGACAGCCTATGTGTGAAACAGTATCCTCCTTTTTGCAGGTGGGGAAACTGAGGCCAGATGAGGGAAGATGCCTCTAGTGAGTAGAGGAGGTAGGACTGAAGGTGAGTGGCGGGCTCCAGGATCCCCGGTCGCCACCAGCCTCTCCTGCGTGGAGAGCACAGGCACGGGACACAGCAGAGCCCGCTCGGCCACGCTTCTGTTCCAGTCGTGGGCTCGGGACACGGCAGAGCCCGCTCGGCCACGCTTCTGTTCCAGTCGTGGGCTCGGGACACGGCAGAGCCCGCTCGGCCACGCTTCTGTTCCGGTCGTGGGCTCGGGACACGGCAGAGCCCGCTCGGCCACGCTTCTGTTCCGGTCGTGGGCTCGGGACACGTCAGAGCCCACTCGGCCACGCTTCTGTTCCGGTTGCAGCAGGTGGCTATGAGTAGCTGACAGATGAAAACATTGGCTTTGACCGGTGAAGCTCCCTGGACTCACCCTTGTGCCAGCACGACGTCAGGGAGCCAAGGTTCTCTTGCTTTTCAGGCACATGCTGGCAAATTGGACCGTGTTCTTTGCTGTTATTCCACTTTGGGAGGCCGAGGCAGGCAGATCACCTGAGGTCGGGAGTTCGAGACCAGCCTGACCAACATGGAGAAACCCCCTCTCTACTAAAAATACAAAAATTAGCCGGGCATGGTGGTGGGCGCCTGTAATCCCAGCTACTCAGGAGGCTGAGGCAGGAGAATGGTGTGAACCCAGGAGGCGGAGGTGGTGGTGAGCTAGGATCATGCCACTGCGCTCCAGCCCGGGCAACGAGAGCGAAACTCTGTCTCAAAGAAAAAGGAGTTACTTCTCCCTGAGAATGGAATGTTTGCCCCAGTGTGTCCCCAGGAGAGGAGGTCCTGGGCCGTGGGGATGCACACCCCACCCCTCCTCCCGGCACGGATGTAACCACATCCTGGGAGCAGTCCCTTCAGGAACCCTACATGTCACCTGCCTGCGCCTCAGTGTAGCTTGTTCCTTCTGTCTCATTTGCCGGGTCAGTCACTTCCCAGCCAGGGTCGGGGATGCTGCTTTGCTCCCAGTAACTTTGTTTTCCTCATAGAAGCTTCAGGTTCCTCACAGGTTTTGTAAGTGATAAATCTCGAACATCCTTAGTATACCATACCTGTGCCCAAGTGCAAGTTAGCCAGGTGGAGGGAAGACATAGCTAACAAAATAAGTACAAGTTCCTCAGGTTTCTTAGGACAGTCAGACACTTGACGGGTTAGTTAAAAAAGTTACATAGGGGCTGGGCACGGTGGCTTATGCCTGTAATCCCAGCAATTTGGGAGGCTGAGGTGGGTGGATCACAATGTCAGGAGTTCAGGACCAGCCTTGCCAACATGGTGAAATCCTGTCTCAACTAAAAATACAAAAAATTAACCGGGCGTGGTGGCAGGTGCCTGTAATCCCAGCTACTCGGGAGGCTGAGGCAGGAGAATCACTTGAACGTGGGAGGCGGAGGTTGCAGTGAGCTGAGATCGCGCCACTGCACTCCAGCCTGGGCGGCAGGGCAAGACTCTGTCTCAAAACAATATATATGTATTACGGAGGGCCAGGCACAAGATAGCTCACGGCTGTAAGCCCAGCACTTGGAGAGAGCTCAGCCCTGTGCAACATAGGGAGCCTCCATCTCTACAAAAATTAGCCAGGCTTGGTGGCGCACATATGTGGTCCTAACCACTCACAAGGCTGAGGCAGGAGGATCGCTTGAGCCCAGGAGGCTGAGGCTACAGAGAGCCAAGACCACTGCACTCCAGCTTGGAAAACAAAGCAACTCTGTCACAAAAATTCACACAGGTTAAAAAGTAAAATGGTAATCAACTGAGCATTTAATGGTTTCCACACTTTTTTTTTTTTTTTTTTTTTAACTTTGGCCTCATGTTTAATTACTTAGCTCTCCTAAATTAAGTTACATTAAATTAAATTGAAACAAAACACTCAGGAGGCTCAGGCACAAGAATCATTTGAACCCAGAAGGCAGAGGTTGCAGTGAGCCGAGATCACACCACTGCACTCTAGCTTGGGCAACAGGGTGAGACTCATGGCCAGGTCTATGATCCACTTCTGCAGGGCGAGGACGAACCAAGAAGACACCAATACAGCGATGTAAGGAGTGGCCTGCTTCACGTTCCCGTTAAAATGAAAGATACACAGCAGGAGGATGACATCTTGTGCGATGAGGATGGGGTACTCCAGGTAGGTCAGCGGCGGATACCCATAGTAACACTGGTACCGGAGAAACACCAGGAACCTGTGTGTTCAGACCACTCAGGTCGGGAAGAAAGGGGAGCAGGAACCACGGGACTTCAATGTACAGGAGGGATCCCCCAGGGTCTCCGATCGCCTAAGCTGGGAAGGAATCCTTGCGCTCCAGGACGGCTTGTGTGGAGGATCAGCCTTCAGACCTCACTGGGTGATGGCGGGGAGCAAAGTGGAGGGCCTGGCCCTGCCAGCTCCAGAAGTAAACTCGGAAGGCTGAGGCCCCGCGCGCTGCGCGCAGCTAGTACAGCGGAGATCTCTTTTTTTTTTTTTTTTTTTTTTTTTTTTTTTTTTTTTTTTTAGCATATCTCCTTTTTCAAACAATCTAGTGAAGAGTCTCAGTATAGAAGCCAGGCAGGAAGCAGCTGGTGTTCCAAACTCCACCCCTCCCTCCACGGGACAGCCCGGAAACGCCCCGGTCGCGCCGCACTGGGAGTGAAGCACCTCTTGCTTTTCCTCAAACCAGTCCATTGTTATGCCTGTGAGAAAAGCATGCTGCAAAGGACACCACAGACCTGCCTCAAGAGCTTGTGCATTTCAGTCCTGTGAATGATAGAAATATTGTCATGAGTTTGCTGGTCTCTTCAGTCCCTCCGGGATCAAGCAGGCACTTGGGTAAGTACCTTGGTCCCGTGGAAATTCCTCACGGTAAGTGAAGGTGAGCTGAGAGATGGGCGAGTCGGGAGTTCACCCCACACCTTCAGATTCCCGGCCTTTACCTGCTCCCCTTCCACTGGCTAAGTGTACCGTGTTGACTGGTGTGAAAGAAAAGGCAATTCAAGACCTGTGTTTAGGTCCAAATGTCCCTTATGTGTAGGTTGACTCCTTTTCTCTTGATAAGACATGGAAAGGGAGACATTCTCTGAGGAATTCCTTTTTCAGGACAACTTAATAAGTCGCTTAGAGGCAGAGTCCCAGGCTTCTGGAACCCCCTGGTGTTCAGTCCCTACATGTGGGCAGCATGGTTAGAGCCCAGGAGGAAGGTCACATTCCTCCCAGTTCTCAAGCCCTCTTCTCAGACAAAATACTTGCGTGTGCACAATTGGCTTTTTGTTACTAGCTGTAATTGTGAAAATTGTGGCCAAGCACATTGGCTCACGCCTGTAATCCCAACACTTTGGGAGGCCGGGCAGGTGGATCACTTGAGGTCAGGAGTTCGAGACCAGCCTGGCCAACGTGGTGAAACCCCGTCTCTACTACAAATACAAAAATTAGCCAGTTGTGGTAGCGCACGCCTGTAGTCCCAGCCACTTGGGAGGCTGAGGCAGGGGGATCGCTTGAACCTCAGAGGCAGAGGTTGCAGTGAGCTGAGATCGTGCCACTGCACTCCAGCTTGTGCGACAGAGCAAACTCCGTCTCAAAAAAAGAAAAATGGTTTACAAAGAACCACCAAGCGCAGTATCACTGAACTAATCTAGCCCCAGAGTGCTCACATTGTCACTCTTACTTTTACCCTTTTTTGAAGTATAGGGGAGCCTCTCTCTAGAACACCAAAAACCTGGGGCTGTTATTTGCTGCCAAATCCTAGTGGGGGTCTACAGAGCGTGGTTGTTACCCACTGAGACCAAGGCTGATTATCTTGGAATCATGGCCAAAGAGGTTGGAAACAATATCACAGCAACAAAGGTTTAATCTACTGACAACTTTAACTCATTTTATAAGATCAATATTTTACCCCCTGGGTTGTAGAAACATTCGTTGTGGTTTAATCAGAGCTGGGCTGTGTACTAAGACCAGATGCACAGGCTAAGTATGTACTGCTGCGGCCTGAGGGAACCAGAGAGGACCTTGATCTCAGCGCCTGCCTGGAAGGGTAAGTCTCCTGGTTGGGCTCTGTTAAGCATGGCGTATAGACTCAGACTGCTGGCCAGGCACGCCCCAACTCGGGAATCTGAAGATTGGCCCCAGCTAGTGGGTAAGAAACAGTGATTATAGGACCAACAGGTGCTGTAATGTAACGTATCTTTACTGACAGCATTTTAAGATGCTGCTCCTTGATGAATATTGGTACCTAATTTTCCTTTGAAATTTAGAATTACCAGCCCAGCTGGAAAACATGCTTGCTGGCCTTCAGCTATGTGAATTGAATCCCCCTTCTAATGAAGACAACTTCTTGTTGTAGGAATCAGTCACTTGGCTGCCCAGGTTCATTTTTTATACCCTCATCGCTCATCTGTCCAGTTTATGACCCTGTCCAGGGCCCAGCCCCAACAATGCCCTTGCTGTAACAGGTGAGTGTGGACCACTTCTAATACCAGGTATCCCTGTGTAGCCCTCACTGGAATTGTTTATATCAAGGGACTGAGCAGATAGGCAATTATTTCAACTAGTTCCATTAAGAATTATTTAACAGAATATGGTTTTCAAAATGTTTACACTTGGATCCAGTCTTGATGAGCTATCTACAAGCTTAAATGTGTGGGTTTACATTTGATTTGATTTTGGTAGAGTTGAACACCTTGGGCAGAAGCGGAAGTGAGGACGCGGCATGGAGACAGTGAAGACTGGAGATGGGATGAACCAGACATTAATGAAAACCTGGCACAGCTTCTGGGTGCCTCTAACCAACAGAAGTTAGTCTGTGGGTGAGGTGCTGCCTATTGTATATGTCAAGCCTTGTATTAAGTAGCTGATGAGCTTTAAAAAAAAAAAAGCCATGCTGGGCGGAGCAGCTCACACCTGTAATCCCAGCACTTTGGGAGGCCGAGGTGGGTGGATCACTAGGGGGAGTTCAAGACCAGCCTGGCCAACATGGCGAAACCCCACCTCTACTAAAAACACAAAAATTAAACGGGTGGGGTGGCCTGTGCCTATAATCCCAGGTATTCAGGAGGCTGAGGCAGGAGAATCGCTTGAACCTGGGAGGCAGAGGTTGCAGTGAGCCAAGACTGCACCACTGTACTCCAGGCTGAGTAGTAACAGAGCAAAATACCGTCTTTTAAAAAAAAAAAAAAAAAAATCACAAAAAACCTCAATGTTTTAAGACAGTTTACGAATTTGTGTTGGGCTGTATGCAACCAGCCGTCCACAGGCCAGACAAGCTTGATAGGTTATATCAAATGGGTTATTATGTCAAGCATTTCTGTTCAGAAATCTGTGTTCATGGAAGTCACTGAAGAGGCATTTACAGAAGCACATTTCAAATCATGGTACAAAAAGCTTGCTGTGCATTGAGAATACATCAGACAGGGCTCAAAAACTACTGCTTTCCATCATGCCCCTTTGTCTTTCCTATGCCTTTGGGGCTCTGGTACATTGTGCTCACTGGAGGCCTCAAGGATCCATTTCCCAGCTGTTCCTCTGAGGACGGGTTGAGGGCTGTGGCTGGAATGAGCCATGTCAACAGGTACTTTTGGGCCCAAGTAATCTTTGGGGTCTCATGAACAGGCCTACATGCAATGATGAGCAGATGGGCTCCATTTCGCCTGTGCCTAAGCAAGGCCATTGAGCCATCTAGAGAATGACCTAACCCAAATAATGAAGTAACTGCCTCAGGGTCCTGCTGAGTGCCAAGAGTGGAACATGAGGGCATCGAGGGCAACAAGCTCTTAAGTGGATGGGACCATTTTCTGGGTGAGAGTGGAGATAGTTATGTAGAGTGTGGTCTGGTTTGCAGCGGTTGTGAGGGTTCCCATGATGCTGCTGGTGAATGTACCGGGGGAGGGTGCAGAGAAATTCCCCCAAATTCTGAGACCGACCACATGGTAAGGCATGCAAGGCACATGTTGTTTCCTTGACGCTTAGAGTTTGTGATTTTTACCTCTTCTTTGAGAAGATATAAAACTAGTTTGGTTATACCTGTCAGTAGGTAGGTAAGGAATCCCAACTTATATTGTATTTCTAAAGAACTCTATCTAGACTAACGGCATTTAGAACTAGGTGAGTTCTTAAAAATAACCTAAGTCTACTCTGTCAGTTTATATATGGGGAACAGACTTGGAGGTTAAATCACTTTCTCCAGTTTGCACAGCTGACTGGAACGTACCCACCCACCCTGGTCTTGTCTATAAAATCAAGCCCTTTACTGGGTCAGCCCTCAGGATGCACAGCAGTTCTTCATATATGAATGTCTTCCACATATTACCAGGCAGTATTAGTTAAAATCAAGATTCATACAAAGACAACTAAAAAACTCAAGGAGGTAAATTTAAAAGTTTTTTGTTGGGCAGTACTAAAAGCAGTTATTGACATGTTATGAGAGATGACTCAACAAGGACAAGTTCAAGTATTCTTTATTCAAAGTTGAAAAATGTACCATACTGCATTATTGCAAAAATTCACTGGTACAAAACACTTTGCAGCTGGTGAGAAGGCAATAAAAAGTTGATTTTTAAACTCATTACTATAAATTATTCTTACAGTACTTTGCAAATTCAGAATTTCAAACTGCATTTTCTTTTTCTAAATTGCCCACAGTACTCGAGGTTCCTGAAGCTAAGGCAGCTGTTTCAGAGAGGAGGGGGAGGAGGTAGCAGATGTCAAGGGATTTCCATTTCTCTTTCGATGCCGACATACTTCAGGGCATCAGCCTGGCTGTATCTGAAACAACAGGAAGAAGCAGAAGTCCGCTGGATGACCACCCATCCAACATGTGCTGAGACTTACTTAACACAACAAAGCCTGCTGAAGACAGTGGGTGCATTAAAATGTCTTAAAACAAAACAAAACAAAACAAAAAAAAAACCATCCAATTATACAGCTGCCTGCATAAGGGCACACTCGTAGAAGGCAATGCGTAGGTCTGCGTTGCTGGCCATCTAAGTGAGACGCTGCCAAGTTCTGAACTGAACAAACCTGTCTACAAGCATTTCCAGAGCTTGCCCAGCCTCCCCTATGCCTCTGAAGCAAGTGGCCCCAGGAAGGCTGGTCCACATCATGATGTTTAGGCCCGACGGTGGAAAGGCAAAATAAAACCATGGTCTGGAAAAAAACGATGACCATGGCAAAGAGGGCCAAAGAGCAGCCCGCCAGTTGTTCCCCCAGGTGAAGAAAGAACTGGAGTACAGTGGACACCCAGAAATAGTGGGTGGGGCCACCAGGCCCTCCCAAGGAAACTGGATGGCTTTGCCTCCAACCCCAGCTCCACCCCACACTCTTCATTCAGAGCCGGCCTGGAATGAAGGCAGCGGCCCTCAGTAAAGTAGGCCTTTCACTCAGACCCTGTCTGCCTCACTGAGAGCTCTCGGCTATGCAACAGCCATTAAAGGCCAGCCTGAATATTCAAGAACTCAGTACTCAAAGACAGCTTCTGGATGGGATGTACATGGGACCACAGGAGTTCATTAACTAGACAGTCATCTGACTGCACCTAAATCTGTATTCAATGGATGACTTAAATGTATCCCACAGAGCTTGACTGTGTCAACTGGCAGCCTAATGCCTAACCACACAGATACCATCGGTGGCCCACATGTCCCAGGCATCCCCACAGGGTGACCAGACAGTGATTTGCCAACAGCACCTTTTAAAATGGTAATGATACGTGTAATAAGTATTATAGCAAACAATAAATTAAGTAGATCTAATCAGTAAAGACATACATAGTATATTGTCAAGTAAAACCATGTTGCAGAAAAATCTATAGGACAGTGTGATCACACTTATCTGGAAAAACGCTCCACAGGCAAGCATGCAGCATGCGGCATGATATGAGAAGGTCTAGGACTCACCCAGCTGTCAACAGCAGGGTGAGAAACGGGGCTTTCTGCATGGATTTGATTCTATTTTTAAAATAAGCATGACTTGTATAATAAATAAATGGATCGTGAATACATAACAGGAAAGTATAACCTAATTCCCCACTAATGCTCAAGGCAAAGTGACCCGTCAAAACAACTCACCCCCACCCCTCAGCACATCTAGCAAAGAACTAAAAAAATCCTTCGCCCAGCATTCACAATCCAGTAGAAAAAGCCCTTAGAGATCATGTTAGAAATGTACTTTACCAACCTGTAATCAAAAAACAGCTCTTCACCAGTCTGGATGGCTCTCTTGGCAAAAATACCTATCCTGTGATCGCCGTTAACCATCATAACTGGAAAGAGACACACTGGTGTCAGTGAGCATGAAGACAGGCCACGGGAGGTTAACTGACTTGTTCACATAACAAACAACTATCCCAGAAGTATTCAAGTCCATCATCACAGGATTAAAAAGGGAGTTCCAATTCTGACGTCAAAGATACCTACCTTTTGCATAGCAGTTTGGATTTACCGAATGATTTGCAAAACGAATTTTGTTACCCTTGCGGGTTGCATCCACCACAAAATCTAAAAAGAAGAAAATAAGCCCAGTGAATAATTTCAGTTATAAGTAAATCAAGTTATTATGATTCTGTAAATGCAACCGGTTATAGTTCTTCAGGGTTTGCCTGCAAAAGCAAATAAATCATTCAAGCAACTTCATTCAGTAAGAAATGACATTTGGAAGAACACACTATTGTTCCAGGTTAAAATTAATCACCTATAATTCAAGATGGTTATCTGACACAAAAGCTATTAATTATCAACTATAAACATACATTACTAAGCAAAACAAAAAAAAAATTAAAAAGAATCTGACAAAATTCTTCTGAACATCAATTCATTTAACATTAGTTTTTTTTATAATGTCTATAAAGCATTCCTAGAAAAAATCTATTCTACTTGTTCCAACTAAGAGTTTCTCTGAATATCTTACATGTTAAGCCAACCTCCCACCAGAACAATCCCACCAGAAATATCCCTACAGACTTACATTCTACCCCAGAACATCAGCTATGAAAGCAACTGCCTTTCCTCCCAGTCCTTTGAGAATATCCAGGGGAGTCTGGCTCCTCCCCTCCTTCCCAGCTCCGAGGCACCGACGAGGAGGTGTGCTGAGCTGCCTGAACACAAGAGGTGAGGCAGCAAGAGCACAACATCCCCGTCACAGCCAGACACTGGTACAGCGCCACTCACAGATGGCCAGGGCTTCAGAGAGGCGGTTTCCTGCACACCTAGTCCATCTGCTCCCTGAGGAATTCCTTGCTCCAGTTCCTTTCAAGCAAGCAGCCCCCGATGCCTCTAAGGAGATCCTCCTTCCGGTCACCTCACTGACCTCCACCCTCGTTTCTGAACACTTGGCAGGCAGAAGGCTGCCACATGCAACTCAGAGAAACTCACTGCCTCCCAGCTCAGATACATACCATTGTTCAAGTTGAACAGAAAGCTGCACATGTATTTATCATATACTTTCCCTCTTCTGTCAGCTTCATCTTGAGAAATAATCTAAAAAGAAAGACACAAGAGAAAATTCTTTTGGATAAAGGTGATCAAGTCTGACAGCACATGCAAAAGCACACACAGTGAATACTGGACCTTCGGAAGAAAACAAAAAGGGTCACTACAGCCAAGTTCTCTTTCCCATTCAGTCTGCACACTGATAAATCTAAGAATAACTGTATATTAAGGACCCCAACTCAGAAATATTTCCACATCCTGAAGTAATTATCCTTGGAGAAAGTGAGGAACCAAAGTCTTCTCGCTGAGCTTAAAAAAAAAAAAAAAAAAAAAAAAAAAACACACACACACACACAAGTTGGCCGCAGTGGCTCATGCCTGTAATCCCAGCACTTTGGGAGGCTGAGGCAGGCAGATCACCTGAGGTCGGCAGTTCAGGACCAGCCTAACCAACATGGAGAAACCCCATCTCTACTAAAAACACAAAATCAGCTGAGCGTGGTGGCACATGCCTGTAATCCCAGCTACTCGGGAGGCTGAGGCAGGAGAATCGCTTGAACCTGGGAGGCGGAGGTTGCAGGGGGCCAAGATCGCACCATCGCACTCCATCCTGGGCAACAAGAGCGAAACTCCATCTCAAAAAAAAAAAATTTGGGTGAGTTGGTTCCAAATTGAAGCTAGCCCTATGATTTTTCGGTAACTCAACAATTTAGAAGGTGAATAACTAATGACACTGTTGTTTCTACATCCTTATCAACCAGGTTGTGGATTAAGCAGGACACTCTATGGTAAAGCTCCTGTTCTCCCTGCTGACCATAGATGAGAAAAGCTAAATGTGGCTAGAACCAAGCAATCCTGTTTTGTTTTGTTTTCCTCTGAGACAGGGTCTCACTTTGTTGCCCAGGCTGGAGAGCAGTGGCACAAATATGGCTCACTGCAGCCTCAACCTCCCAGGCTCAAGCGATCTTCCTCCCTCAGCTCCCAAGTAGCTGGGACTACAGGTATGCACCACCATGCCTGGCTAATTTTTGCATTTTTTGTAGCAATGGGGTCTCGCCATGTTGCCCATGCTGGTCTCCCAACTCCTGAGCTCAAGCAATCCACGTGCCTCAGCCTCCCAAAGTGCTGGGACTGCAGGAGTCAGCCCCCGCGCCCAGCACAATCCAGTTACTAAGCATGCAAATCCACAAACATGCAGAAGTCCAGGCTTAAAAGGCAGTTTATGGCAATTCATTCCCAATCAAACCCACAGACTGACCTAATAAAATCAATCTAAAATAAAGAAAAGTTAGTATATACAATGCCACCTGAATATAGGTAATCAGTGCCTTACCTCTCCACAGTATTCTGAGATGAATTCATTTTTCTGCACAGGATCTTTGATAAAAATCCCCCAGCCTGCCACATCAGATGGTGCCAGCAATAGATGCTAGAGAATAAAACACAATTACAATCAAAAAAGGAGGGTGAAGATGGACTGGGGACAAAGCAGACTACAGAATGAAAACAAAAGCTATCACTGTAAATCCTCAGACCTGTTCTAAGGCAGTAATGGAACACACAGCTTCAGTCAATGTGAAAGCTGCTGAGAATGGCTATGAACATTATGCTTTTCTCATACAGCAGATAAGAATCTCTGTCTTACAGAAAACCCTTTGGTGGTGTTAGTCCTCTGCAGTGACCATCATTCAGCAAGGTGCTCTAGGCCTGCTGCACTTTTGGCTTCCCTGTTTCTTCAGCCCTTGATTTCCTCGAATAATTTACTTTCAACCTGAATTTAAGGACAGCACCAAATCACTCTTCTTCTCCATACCTTTCCCTCTACTTCCCCCAAGTGATTTCTATTAACATTATTCCATTTTCAGCCTCAGGACACCCCTGACTCTTCGCTGGTGCTGGTTCCCTCTGAAGCCCATGGCAACTTGGCTTTGGATTTGTTCTTCCACCCCACCTCCTCAGGATAACACAAGAAACTATTGGGAGGGATTACCATGATCTTGTCAGTCCAGTAGTCTATTTTCAGCAGAAATGCCGAGATGATCATTGCTGTAAATTATGTATTTAGGGATGTGTTCCCAAACATATGCCAATTTTTCATCATGGCTCATTATTATGCTTTCATCCAAAATTTTCTTGTGACCTTTACAAAGGCTTCCCTGATCACCTAAGCTTCCAATCTATTCCTATTCTGGACCATCTTACCACTCACCTGTCAGGTGAACTTCCCAAATATCCTTCTGATCAGAAACTAAACAGCTAACTACTGCTGTGCAAATGAAACCCAACTGGTAAAAAGTATCTACATAGTTTAACATTTTTCAGAGTTAAAAAATGTCTTATAAAGAGGACATGTCAGTATGAATAGAAGTACCCACTTTCTGAACAAAGTCAAGAAGGAGTACAATGGTAAGCTGTTTGGGGGAGAAATTGAGATTTTTAGGTCTGAGCGGGTATGCCATCGGAAATTGAACCAGCGTCACTGTGATCCAGTGACCTAAATGGACATATAACTGCCTAGAGTAAAATGATCTAAATGTCTGATAGAAAAAAGTCACAGCTAAAAACAAAAAACCCACGACCCTGCACAGCTCTCCATGACCCTGCACAGCTCTCCACGACCCTGCACAGCTCTCTGCCATAAACACAGACTTTGGTTCAAAAACATAAGGAAACAAAACCAAGAAAACTTCAGTGTTTTGCCTGGAGCACAATTTCTGGTAGAAGGGGACCTGCTGGTAGGAAGTGTGATCTCAATTATAAATAAATGGTCCAACAACAAAGATATGTCTACTCTACACACACACACACACACACACACACAGCATAAGGGCAGGTAATGGGAGCCTGGAGGATTTGATCTCCTGCTCCTTTACAAGTCTTGTGACTTTGGGTTTCCTTACCTGTAAAATGGGGTTAACACTTATTCCTCACTCACAGGGTTAGGAGGATCAATGAACGAATCCACTAAAGCACTTAGAACAGTGCCTGCTATTTTTACATGCTTAATAAATGTCAGCTATTATTATAAAAAGAACTGAAGAAAGACCTTATCTGCCTTAAAAAAAAAAAAAAAAAAAAAAAAAAAAAGGATTCCCCAAACACATGCTGCTGGAGTTTCTTTCGCTCAGTCATACTTCCGGGCTCAGAGAGTTAAACCATCTACATACAATTCCCCACACTAAAAATACAGAATTCCTCGCTGGATTTTTTTCAAGGTTTTTGTTTATTTCTTTGTTTTGTTTTCTGAGACAGAGTTTCGCTCTGTCCCCCAGGCTGGAGTGCAGTGGCCCGATCTCTGTTCACTGCAAGCTCCGCCTCCTGGGTTCACGCCATTCTCCTGCCTCAGCCTCCCGAGTAGCTAGGACTACAGGCACCCGCCACCACGCCTGGCTAATTTTTTCGTATTTTTAGTAGAAACAGGGTTTCACCATGTTAGCCAGGATGGTCTCAATCTTCTGACCTCGTGATCAGCCCACCTCGGCCTTCCAAAGTGCTGGGATTACAGGCGTGAGCCACTGCGCCCGGCCTCAAAGTTATTAAACAAACAGGAAGTAAGTCTATAAAAACCTGCCATGGGAAATTTCATCTTTTACTCTACATAATAAGGAATCTATACTCTTTGATGAGAATAAGTCTATATTTTGATAGAAATCACCATTTATTTGCATTAAGGATACTAAACTACTAGTTTTATTAACTAAAAGAGAAATTCAAATAATCTATTAAACCGCTAGAAAAAATACATCTTATTCCAAATCTGATACCATGAATGGCCACTTCTCAGAATTTGCTGGTTTCTCCTACTATCGGAGTACAGTGCTCTATAGAAAACTGAAGAGACTGCCCAAGGGTGCACTATCCAGCGAAAACTATCAACACTTTCTCATCAGTTGCACCTTTCAAGGATCACTTTTACTTTTTGCCCCAGCTAAATCATCTAAGACAATCCTGACATTTGCATCACTAAATAGCTAACTACTAACAACCTTCCAGAAGCGACTGTTACTCACCTTTTTGGAGCCCCGCTGAATACTGCAGTTCTTGCAGGACACATTTTTACTGTCCCAATGGTCAGCGGCTCCACAAGTAAGACAGAGGTCAGGGTCACACTCTCGGACGGCCAGGTAGCACGGGCACTGCTTGGTGTTGCACTGTGCTTTGCAGCGGCATCCCGGAAAGCGGTTTTGACCTTCAGAGAGAGGTTTGGAGGTTCTTCACTCATAACCACCATCACCATCATCACCATATGCAAAAACTTGCAGAAAGATACGTGGCAAGGGGTGTACTGAGCATCTGGCTGACTCTCAACCCTCACAACCACCTTATTGCCCTACTATACAGACAAGGAAATGGAAGTATTAACAGCGAAGTTAAAGCTGTTTGTATGAAAAAGACCACCACTGAGTTTTTCCATTTTTCATTTGTTAAACAGTGTATATATTTAAAGTAAGTGTGAATAAAGTAACTGTGAAGAAACAATATCCATGGTCCTTGACCATTCTCACAGCCCCTAGTTCTAAACACTCCCTTAGTACTCAAGCTTCATGTGCAGTCTCATTAAACAATTATAAAAATCCACTGCGTTTATGCTACATTCCTTTATTCTGAAGACTAAAACCCTCCTAACTCTGACAATTTCTGGTGTCCAAAAATTATCTGAGTAGCTCCTTCTAGATTCCTCTTACAATCTGTGCCGACTTTAATACAACTTAATTTAAATGATCAAAGAAGAAAAAAAATAAAATTCGGGTTCCTTTAATACAACTTTGCCTGCCTCACACACATAGACACACAACACCCAGGCGACTGACCAGCCAGTGGCACAGGGCCAGGTATGGGGCTCAATAAATACTTGTCAAATCCATGAGTTTCGTCAAGTAAACAAGGGAGTGCTCCCGTGTTCTTATTTTTGATTTTTTAAATTGCTAACCAAAGGCCTATTTAGTTCTCATGCAATTCCATCAAAGCAACAAATACTTACACTCTGAACTACATTGACAAAACTTTTCACAAAAATTTTGTGCTATCACACAAGGGCACGAACTGTCACAAGGCTGCCGTGGATGATCACAGGGTTGATAGTTGTAAACATGGTTAGAGGAGCCGTCTGAGTAAAGATAACATCATGCAGGCCAATGAATCCAGGGAGATGGAAACGATCATACACAATTAACACGAGTACATTCTTCCCTACTACCTGTGGAGGGTAGCTGGCCTGCCTTTACTGAATGCGTAACGTTACACATATTCCGGTTTCCAAAACGATGGCAAAAACACTCTCCCACCCCCAGGTGCTTGTGAGTTCCATCTAGATACAGCGTGGCTACATCAAAGTCCCATCCCAAAGCACTTCTCCTTCAACCGACTCGGACTCATACCTTCCAGTCAGCCTCCACTTTACAGAAGAGAATTGACTGGGGATTCATCAATAGACATTCTCCATTCGAATTGGTTTAATGTAGAGAAGGCAATTACATTAGAATAACCCAAGCTCTAATCCAGTTACTATTCTAAAACAAATGAAAACAAAGCAGACATTGTTAAGCTAATAATGAGGGGAACGGAAAGATGCTAACCCTTTTTCAGCTGTATCTTTCTGCAGTGTGCAGCCCACAACCTGCAAAAACACAAAGAAAATGAAACCAAACTTCTGCAGGACGCTACAAATCCAACAGAGAGCGGCTTAACTGGATCTGTCCGGGCCATGAATACAGCAGTGCGTTAAAGCCAAGAGTCATGCCCTGCCCAGTTTATATTTGCCATCAGTTTGAAGCAACTCAAACAGCTTGATGGCTCAGGCTGCCCCAGGTGTGGCAAGACGTCATTTCCTGTGTTCATCCATGACTCCTGGTCAGAACTCCTGAGCTCCCAATGCTGCACAAAGCAGCTGGTGTGTGTGCCTGTTGATTTATTCTGATGTGGATGACACTCATCACTTCCTCTAATTTCAGGCATCATAAACCAATCAAGTGGACTACATGGTCAGAAATAATTCAACCAAAATTTAAGAAGCATCTCCTAAAGCCTAAATTCCTATGGGAAAAAAAAACCTTGACTTTAAAAAAATTCTAAATTGGGTTGGCCCTACACTTATTTTTGTTAAAGTAACAAAATGTTAAGGTAACAAAATGTAACATGAGCCTGTACACAATTTTTGAAGCATAATCTAACTGCACCCTTACGTTTCTCATTTTTAAACATGTGAGGTGGAGGTATGGGGAGATTAGGGCAGAGAGTCCATTTGTAAATTTTTCTGGCTCTACATTTACAAATCAAATCAACCTGAAAACATTTGCTAAGGTGACAGTAACATTCACAACAGGCTTATATTATAGTAGGGTACCCATTAGGAGTATCGAATGCAATACCACACAACTTAGAAATTCAAGCTCCTGGAGTAAAAGATACTTCTAAAAACTGGGCCAGAGCTCACATCAGAAACACAGAACATTTCATGATGTTAAAGTAATTGTTTATAGCCTTTACTGAAAAAGCTACTAAATATGTTTTTCTTAACCCAAATTCCGTCTGGTAACTATAATTTTTATGACTCTTAACATACCAAATATACCGAAGGCTGCTGTATTCTTATAGAAAAATACTAGCAATTCCCAGTGGAAATAAGATTCCATAGTTCTGTTTTTGATGGCAGTTTAAGGTTTTTTAAAAATAGACTAAGTAGAAACCAACAACGGCCCATAGGAAGGGCCTTGCCTGCAGTGTCTATCTGTGTTGACTTCTCTAAGCAGCTTCATGGCAGACTCACCGGTGTTTCCTCTTCTTTTTCCTTGGAGGAGTGTCCACATCCTCAGCAGGAGCTGGAGCTATGATGCTAGATTCTTTGACTCTAAACTCATACACCTGACAAGAGGCACAGTCACAGAGCCATGAGGACAGTCTTATTTAGGCAAACAATTCTTATACTCATGCATACCAGAAAAATGTCTGTCTCTTCTGTGACACTGCTAGATGCTGGGGATATAACAGACATCGCTGTCCCTACCCTCACATTGGAGGTAGCTGTAATTATATTCTGGTCAAGACCTGTGATGCTAAATTTAAATTCTTACTAGCTTTTAAAATCTACTATCTAACCTTAAAAGTCTACAGTGGGGAAATTCTGTAACATACCTGGAGAATAATTTTCATTCAATTCCCTCTTGGGAAGAAAAAAAATTATTTTTAGGAGATGAATAGGAGCTTAGTAATAACCAAGAATTTTCTTTGTTTGGACAATGAGTACATTTTTATCTCTATATTTGAAGCTCTTTTAACAACATTTTTATCGGATATCTTACCTGTCTACATGTTTTGGTCCCAATTAACCTAGCAATGGCACAGAAATTGTCATAGTAAGTGCCAATGAGGACTCTAAACATTGAGGCTTCAGCACCACTCCACTCCACATTCTCAGGAGGTTCAATATTTGGCTTCATCTTTATTGGTGTTTGACACCGAGAATTTGCTTCTACAAAACCAAATGTAAGCACTGGTCAAGAAATTATTGGAAATAATATTAAGAAGTAAAATTCAGGGTGTGCTTAAGAAAAAAGCAAAAAGATAAGGACAACTAAAATCCAATCAGTAAAATACTAACTCATCAGTAGTTCACATTTTCTAACAAAACTATTCATAGAACATCAAAAATATTAAACCAAATGATCTGAATTTCATCATTCCCTACCTAAGATCGAAAAAGGAAAATGGCACAAAGAATGAGAATAAACTGCATCATCAACTTTCAAACAAACAAGCAGGGCAAACACCACAAGCCAGGGTAGGGGTGGAGGCAGGAAACACAAGCAACGCAGCTACACATTCTTGAGATAATGCTGGTCTTAAGACTCTAGTCTTTATACTGAAACTAACCAACTAAGAAAATTATTCAATGCATTATACATCCTTAATCCTCACAATATGAACTTTCACAGAAGAGTAAATCCCAGTTATTAGACGTGTCTTACCAGAGGAGCTCGAAGTTTCGTCTTTCTTCTCTTCTTCTTCTTTATCATTGTTCTCTCCCCCCGTTTCAGTCCCTGCTTCCCTATCACTGTCTGTATCCTTTGATTCCAGCACATTAATGGTGGGGGTGCTGGGCCTGCTACTGTTATTGGGAAGCCGTCCTCTTCTGCGGCCTCCTGGGCGTTTTGGTGGGGTCTTGATCCGCTCAGCAGTGAGAGCAGCAGCGAACTCCTTTGCTCCCTCCTACGAAATGAAAAATGTCAACATGAGGGCAAAGTTCTAAAACTCATTTTGATGGAAGAGAAAAAAAATACTATATAAGCCAGGTTAGTCAAAAAATTTATCACATTATCCATTTATCACAAATAATCATTTGCATGTCTAATATACTTGTTTTTGATATGCTTTTGATAGTCTGAAAATTTCAGAAAGAGAAATATGGGTTCTATATATTCCTAGAATGGTACAAAAATCAGGCAAGACAGTTCTATATTGTGAATTTGTAAAATATATTAACTGGTTATAATTAAGTTAAAATATAAGAAGATAAAGTATGAAATATACTTCATGTAATAAAGGTAATTATCTCTATGGACATAGTCTATTTAAAAGTGAATCTTTACAAAAGAATCATATACCTAATGCGCACGGAGTCAGACTACCTATGCAGAGTTTAAGATAATGCATACCTCTTTGTGTTAATATTTAAAGTATACAAGAACACAAAACACAAACATGCTTGACTTTGTCACTTCCTGTCTTACTATTAAAACATCCAACATTTTTTTTTTCCTGTGAAGGATACACAGCCACAGGAAGACATGAAAGGAACTTCAGAATAAGACTCTGAGGGTTACATCTTGCATTATGAAGTACAATAATCCAGTCTCAAAGTATAAAACAATGGTAAGAGCATGGTTTATAGAGACCACAGAAACATTTTAGATGAGCCAAACAAAATTCTGCCTTGTAAAGAATATTATAAAACAAGTGCTCAAGAATTCCATTTTTTTTTTTTAGTGGAAATAGAAGGGAGAAGTTTGACAGCAGCCAACAGTTTTATACTTCATTCTACAAAAACCAAATTGCTTAAAAATAGGATACCTTCTGCAGGTGCCATTCAATGAATCTTCTGTCCAAAATCCAACAGGCAATATATACCCATTTAGTTCCTAGGTAGGAGTGGCTTGGTTCAAAGAGGGGAAATGGTAAAAATAAGAGAGTACCCGTAAAAAACAACTTTTCTACCTCATATTTTCCTAACCCCTTACCTTTTCTCCATCATTAAAAAAAAAAAAAAAATCTGTGGAACCTATCAGATAGCTGAAATGACAGTGCATCTAAAACTCAAGCAGAGGGATATGGCTATGAGAGGGGCTTAGGGTCTACTGCGTATGGTTACTGCATGCCTGCTTTCTAAGTGGACTATCTGTGCCTCGCAACTCTCATAGACTTTGTGGAAGGCATAAGAGTCCTTGATCCTAAAGGCCTTGAAATGTTGCTGAAGAGATAACACAGATTTTAAAAAGAATAATACCACATTAATGAAAGACTAAAATGTGCAGTACATGAGCTATGGAAGAAACAGCACGGGTGAGAAAGCTCTGTCTATCATATGGCCCATAACAGCACGGGTGCAGACAACATTAACGCTGACTTGATCACCTCCACCAAAGTGCAAAATAAAGTCCTCTCAAGTACCCTCTGCAATAATAAGGCACTAAGTCTTACCAAATGCTGGTAACACTGTGGTCCACAAGGTTTGTTGTCTAAAGCTGTTTCTGTGTTCTTCCGCTTATAAGTGTTGGGTGTTGCATGAAAAGCTGCAAAATAAATGAAACAAAGAATCTAATATAACTATAAAATACTTTTTCACTTTTCTAATTCCACTGGAAAAGTCAATTAATGGATTATAATCTTGCTAATATATGGTTTACATTACTTTATATAACTTTCCTTCAAGCTCTTACTGAACGATCACAATGTATTCTCCATTCCTCCTCCTCCAACCATTAAGCAGGAAGGAAAAACAGTAAATTCTGGAATGATTCATAATTTCTCATTTTTCTCCTTGCAAGTAACACTGATGCACATAACTATGGTTATAAACATTTACTTAAATTGAATCTTACTATCTCTGTTTAAGCAGCTGATACTCCCGCTACAATTAAATCAGATTCCTATTTTTAATTCTGACATACAGTTTCTTGATTTCTAAAGAAAGGTCAGCAATCAGCTTGTCACCAGTTGTAAAAACTCGTTTTTAATGGTAAAGAGGACAACCCCAGATTACTAACATTCAATTCCTGTGAATCATACCCAATCCAAGAACCTGGTGAGAGCTTACAGTGTCTTGCCACAGAAAATTACGATGTCAAAAAACAGATTTTAGATACACTGTTTGAAACCTAAAATTCCAAAATAACGTAACAGAAAGATTCAAATGCGGATACACTGCTACATGAAAACAGTGTGAACACTGACAGCAGTGCAAACTTCACAGAATTTCTTGCAAAAACTTGCTTCCTCATATACAAAAGGGAAATGCTGGAAATGGACTATTCAAAATTACACAAAATGAAAATTAATCTGGAGAAAAACAAGTGACATTCCCACAAAACAAATCATCTTTTAAATATCTGTAAAAAGCCATAAAGACTGATGAGAAAAAGAAGGGGAAAAAAAAGGGCAAAGTTGTGTTTTTAAAGAAGAAAAATTGGCCAGGCGCAGTGGCTCAAGCCTGTAATCCCAGCACTTTGGGAGGCCGAGACGGGCGGATCACAAGGTCAGGAGATCGAGACCATCCTGGCTAACACGTTGAAACTCCGTCTCTATGAAAAAATACAAAAAAAAAAAAAACCTAGCCGGGCGAGGTGGCAGGCGCCTGTAGTCCCAAGCTACTTGGGAGGCTGAGGCAGGAGAATGGCATAAACCCAGAAGGCGGAGCTTGCAGTAAGCTGAGATCCGGCCACTGCACTCCAGCCTGGGCAGCGAGATTCTGTCTCAAAAAAAAAAAAAGAAGAAAAATTCAAGGCTTAGATTCTGTTGCAGTGTGTGAGCAATTAGGCTCCAGAAAGCCTAACACCCAATACTAATCTGGTGCTGGATTACGTTCGCTTAGGCACGCTAATACAACTATTTTTCTCTTTATGAGTTAATCTAACATTGTAGCTTGTTCTCTGAAGAAAAAAAATACATAATTTAAAATATGTAAACCACTTCTTAAAAAAAAAGTGACAATGAAATACAGAGAAAACAAGAATATTAACAAAAATAAAACCACCATTTGAAAACACATAAACTTTATTCAACTTGGATGTAAAGAATAATTTTCTAAAACTCATTCAGAAGAGACAGAACATTTATCTCTATCTACCAGCACTACCATATTTTAAACTGTACTGAAAATACAAGCTGAAGTGGGTAGAAAAGACAGTTACAGCTCTTTTACAATTTGTCTTGCAGGCTGTTTTTGTTTTTTTTTTAATCAGAAAGCCTCCCCGCTCCCCGCCCCACCAAAAAATAAATAAATAAAGTATGTAGAAAAGAGAAAGAAGCTTCAGTTATAAAGACTGGAAAGAAGGCAAAACCATTAATAACTACAGACAGTATAATTACACAGCTGGAAAACTCCTAAGAATGTACTGAGAAACTGATAAACACGAAGACAATGCAGTAAGGTAGCAGGGTACAAAACAGAAGACAAAATGTGGAAAAGGCCCAACAGCAATAAGTTTAATACCTAGAAATACTCGACAAAAAATGTACAAGAGTTATATAAAGAAAACTTGGGAGGTAATTAAAGGACACAAAAAGAGAGGTGATGGTATGGTTAGTGAGACTTAACCCTTATATTTTAAAAAGTAGTTAGGTAATTTATAAATTTAATGGGATTCCAATAAACATACTGCTAATTTTTTAAAAAAAGAACTAGACAAACAGATTTTGAAATGTATATAGGCTGGGTACAGTGGCTCATGCCTGTAATCCCAGCACTTTGGGAGGCCAAGGTAGGAGGATCACTTGAGGCCAGGAGTTTAAGACCAGCCTAGGCAACACAGTGAGACCCTATCTCTAAAAAAGAAAAGAAAAAAAAGAAAAAGGAAACTAGCCAGCAATGGTGGTGCACGCTTGTAGTCCCAGCTACGCAGGAGGCTGAGATGGGAGAATAGCTTGAGCTCAGGAGGTGAAGGCTGTAGTGAGCCATGATTATGCCACTGCACCACTCCAGCCTGGGTGACAGAGCAAGACCCTGTCTATAAATAAATAAATTTATATAGAAAAACAAGAATTGCCAGGAGATGGCTGAATACCGCCTCATGAATAGACTAAAGGAACACAATGTTGAGAAACCCAAATACATATGGCAATAGGCAATGAAGGAAATATTTCAAGGTAGTGAAAGATGAACTTTTCAGTAAATGAAACAACTAGGCAACTTTGGAAGTGAGAGACAGAGCAAGACTCTGTCTCCAAAAAAAAAAAAAAAAGTTTAAACTTTGCTTATGAGACTTTTATCAAATAAACCTGAAAAAAATTGCAACTCATATTTCAAAACACCTAATTTCCTGATTATATAAAAAGCTCCTAAGATTATCAAAAGACCTATAAGACCAAGAATAAAAATAGGCCAGGTGCGGTGGCTCACACCTGTAATCCTAGCACACAGCTAAGGTGGGTTATTACCTGAGGTCAGGAGTTTGAGACCAGCCTGGCCAACATGGTGAAACCCTGTCTCTACCAAAAATACAAATATGAGCCAGGCGAGGTGGTGCGCGCCTGTAATCCCAGCTACTCAGAAGGCTGACACGGGAGAATCACTTGAACCCAGGAGGCAGAGGTTGCAGTGAGCCGAGATTGCACTCCAGCCTGGGCGACAGAGCAAGACCCCTGTCTCACAAAAACAAAAAAAACAAAGAATAAAAATAGTTCACTCTTCAACATATAGGAAGATCCTACCCTCATTCAAAGGAATAAAACCTAGATATTAAAACAATGCTTATCACCTGTGGGAAGCAGAGATTAAAAAATAAAGAAAAACAAGAACTTAAAAATAATACTAAAAGCCATTTTTCACTTACAAAATCAACTTTAAAAATTAGTTTGGTAACACTTTTTATGGGCAGGGCTCTCTGACTTTGCTGGTAGGGTTTTAAGGTGCTGTATCCCTGTATGGCAGGTCATTTGGCAATACCTAAATAGAGTTTATCAGGTAAACTTAAACTTGTGTGAAATGGGTACAGATATCTGCAAGATAATTCACTGTAGCACTGTTACAGCATAAGGCTCAAAATAATCCAAATGGTCACCATTAGAGACCAGTCCAGTAAGTTCTGCAACCTCCTACAGCACAGGCTATGCAGCTATACAGATAAAGCTAATAGCTACAATATTAAATCCTATCCTTATCCCCAAAAAAGGGAAAAGCCTGAATGCTATGGCACCATTTAAATAAGATGGTCAGGAAAAAAAGAATATCTTTATACTTGTCAAAGAAACTGTAAAAAAAAAAAAAATACAAGAGAACTAATAAAAGTGGTTAACTACTAATAAAAGTGGAAGGAGTGAGGTAAAAATTCGATGGATGGGGAACAGAAAATCATTGGGAGACTTCACTGTACACATTTTCATTTTTTTTTTTTTTTTTTTTTTTTAAAGAGATGGGGTCTCACTCTGTCACCCAGTTGGAGTACAGTGGCATGATCATAGCTCACTGTAGCCTCAAACTTTTGGGCTCAAGCAATCCTTCCACCTCTGCCTCCCAAAGCACTGGGATTAAAAGGATGAGCCACTGCGCCCAGCACATCTTCATATTAATACTTTTTAGAAATGTAAACCATGTGAATGATGACCTATTTTAAAAATCACAACAGGTAACAAGAGTCAGGTACCATTTTAACTATTTTCCACATATTAATTCATCTAATCCTCACAACAGCTCTATAAAGGAAGTAGTACCATATCCCCAAGATAGAGACCAGAAAACTAAAGCACAAAACGCTACATTTAACATACAATCGACCAGGCGCAGTAGCTCACGCCTGTAATCCCAACGCTCTGGGAGGCCGGGGCAGGTGGATCACTTGAGGTCAGGAGTTCAAGACCAGCCTGGCCAACATGGTGAAACCCCATCTCTACTAAAAATACAAAAATTAGCTGGACGTGGTGGCGGGCGCCTGTAATCCCAGCTACTCAGGAGGCTGAGACAGGAGAATCCTTTGAATCCAGCAGGCGGAGGCTGCAGTGAGCTGAAATCGCACCACTGCACTCCAGCCTGAGCAACAGAATGAGACTTCATCTCAAAAAAAAAAAAAAAAAAAAAAAAAAATACAGTTATGTACTACATAACATCTGAGTCAATGATGGACCGTATATACAATAGTGGTACCATGAGATCATAATATTATATTTTTACTATACCTTTTCTATGTTTATTAATGATTTAAATATACAAATACTTGCCATTGTGTCACAACTGCCTCCAGTATCCAGTACAATGAGTGACATGCTTCAGGGTGTGTGGCCTAGGTGTGTCATGGGCTGTACCATCTAGGTTTGTGTAAGTACACTCTGTTTACACAATGCCAAAATCACCTAACAACACATTTCTCAGAATGCATCTCCGTCCATAATGCACGATTGTATGTATTTAATGATTTAGTAACTTATTTTACCTAAGAAAAATATACCATGTGTGGTATTTTGTCAAAGTTAATGTAAAGCAATGAAGTTCCTATGGAACTCATTAGGATTGAATGATGAAGACATTGGCTCTACCGTAAAAAGAAGTAAAAGTGGGCCTAGCAAAGTTGGACCCATGGCTACCAAATGCTACAAGGAGGCAGCCAGTTAGTCCCATGAAAGCCAACTTTATTAATAAAGTAAAATATTCCTCTCTTCTCCCCAGCTAGAATAATGAGATACATAATAGGTTCAAGGTTCAAGTTAAAAAAAAAAAAAATTACTCATCTCTGAATAGCACAATAAAAAAACTCTTGTAATGTTTAACAGTAGTGTCCTACTTCTATGGTTCATTTTTACAGCAAAAAACTTTACTAAATGCTACATCTATAAACAAAAAATTGGAAGGACCTTTCAGCAACTCCAAAATAGTGCTTCTACTCAATTCTTTAGGCATAGTGATATCTGCATGCAATTTACAATATTCTTAATAAAAACTGGATGTAATTCATAAATTGATGGTGTGTAAAGGGGAATTAAAATGAAATTCAAGACAACTATTTCAAGGGCTTAACTGTCCAATGGCTGAAGCAACAAATGGATGACTTATTACGAATTTTTAAAACTACCAAATCAATTTAAACCAGAATAGAAGTTGAGAACAAGAGCAAGGAGGTTACGATATAATGATAATTCTAAAAATCTACTTCAAGTTTTTCTATTTTAAGATAACTAAACCACTAATATGTCACACACAAAAACAAAACTTAACATTTCCAGACCAATGTATACATCACTCAACACATTATCCAGGTGCAGGAAAAATAAGCACAGCAAAAACTTAGGAGGAGGTGAGGTACAGTAGCTTGGACAAGCTTAAAAAGACGTATCATTGGTGAATGAGGAGGAATAAATCTGTCAATGGTAGGCATAGGAACTCAAAACAAAGCAATGTGGGGCCATTTAGTACAGGAGAAAACGATTTTACAATGGGTCAAAGGCCCTAAAGAAGTTACCATAGACAGACATACTAAAATACAATATGGGAAAAACCAAACTATAATAAGCAAACTACTCTAGGAAAATTAGGAACTATTAAATACATTTTCAAAATATGTGCCTCAAAAGTAGTTGATGCTTTTAAACTGCGCTTAAAAGTTTCAATTACCAGGAAAATTTACTAAGAAACCACATTCCCTAGAAATGCCAGGGGAAAAAAGTATTTTTGTATATACCATACTTAAATTTTCACTAAGAACATGTTATGTTTTACTTGTATTCAAATGCAGGTATTTTTTAAAAAAACAACTTACCCAGAGGGCAAAAAAAATTTACACTAAATCGACAAGCACTTACCTGAACATTTTTTTGGCCAATTTCTTATTTAACACAATTTGTTCATCAATATCAGCAATGTTGCTCTGGGCTATCAGTTAGTTCATAATAATAGTTTTATTGTAAAACAGCTGCTTAGTTAGCACTTACGGAAAAAAAAAAAAAAATCACTGACCTGAATTCTGTATTAGTGGAAAATAGTAGTCCAAATGAAATACATACAAAAGATTTCAGAGCAATCCTCAAGCAACAAAGTAAAAATAATAATACTGAGATCTAAAGACTTTTGAAAGTAACTACAGGATTAACTGATAAATTCTAGTTGTAATAAATGATAGCACTCTCCAAGCTGGTTTTAAAACATAATTCCACAACAAAGATAGAAAATGAAAACGTACAATAATTGCACTTACGATGTAGGAAGCAGTCATATTTAAAACATCGCCTACAGAAAAGCGTATGAAAGGAGTGTAAGCTTTGCTCTCTCTGAACAGATTTAGCGTTTGGTCCATCTATGTTGGGGGTACATTCAGGAGGAAGTGCGCCTGGGAGCTGCTGTTCGGTGAGTTCTTTATATCTGACATTAACCAAGAAAAATTTAAGTAAACATGAAACAAAAATCACTTTTTTGAAAACAGTTTCTAAAAGGTTTCCATGTGTTACTTTTGATGTTCATCTTGCCTAAAACATATAGGAATGGCTCTAACCTACAACAATCTTTATTTAGATAAAGAGCCAACTAAATATTGTACATGGTGTTACGAAGAATCAAATTCATTGATATGATTCAAATATATCATGGAAAAGGATATATCAGTTTTAACTAAACACCAAATTTTGCTATCAGTATCCAGATAATTTTCCTGTAAATCTACCACTGTAAATTTTATGTGCATATGTGTGTTTATGTGTAGATATAAATTATTTATTCTATCTACAGGAAATACTTTGTAATGCAGAGTACCACAGGTACATATGTTGCTTCAAGTATCTTGCAAACACTGTAAATAAAGTGTAGTGGCTCATCCACTACATTGATTCCATTTGTAATAAACCAAGAGTTACATACCACACAGGGCAAGATTGCCTCAAAGGAACATATCTTACTTTTCCTTTAGTTCTTCTGCTGTGCCCTTATCTGGAAACATCGAGGAAATGGCTTCAAAAATTTTATCAGAAGGAAATTTCCGAGGTGGGCGGCTTTCTTTATCTAAACAGGAGAATATGAAAGGAAAAAAAGAATGGAAGTAAACAAGTTTTCGATCTTTAATTTTCTCCACCCAACTACGTCTCTGTAACAAAGTTGATTTTCTAAGAAATTTCATCTCAATTTTGTGTTTCACTTACTTCTCACATACTTTACATGTGTCTGTGGAATACCAGTCGGTCAAAAACAAAATTCAAATATGAAAAGCTTTAAGAACACTGGGAAGCAGAAAACCTAGGTTCCACTCCCAGCTCTGCTACTAACTGATTTTTGTGACAGAGTGATCACTTTACCTCTTGGGTCTGTTTACTCATCTGTAAAATGAAGGAGCAGAACTAGATGATCAATAAGGTACCTTTTTGTTATTTTCTCTTTTTCAAATATGCTTCTTAGAAATTGCTATTTCACCCGCCAAATTATTCTATGCTGCTTTAACACGAGCTTTGCCAAGTAGAGAACACCAGCTATTGTCTGTTTCTTCCCAATAGTGTAATCTTATAAGTTACTTAACCTCTCTAAATCTATCCCCTCAAATAGAAAATGGATCTGATAATAACATCCACCTCATGAAGCCGTTATGAGGATTAAGTGAGCTGGTGCACATGAAGTGATTAGTACACAACTTGTACATAGTGAATATCAATATGTTATATATTATAATGATGCCCAGAGAAGCACACAAAAAATTATGTTCTTTGCTAGCCAAAGGAAACAGAGACACTCAAGTGAAGATAATGTTGCAAGTAATATGCTTTTTTCTTTTTTTCTTTTATCTTTTTTAAGGCAGGGTCTCACTCTGTCACCCAGCCAGATTGTGAAGTGGCACAATCACAGCTCATTGCAACCTACACACCTCCTGGGCTCAAGCAATCACCCTGCCTCATGTTTTTACTTTTTAGTAGAGATGGGGTCTCACTATGTTGCCCAGGCTGGTCTTGAACTCCTGGGCTCAAGCAATCTGCCCACCTTAGCCTCCCAAAATGCTAGGATTACAGGGTTAGCCACCTTGCCTGGCCATAATATGCTAATTTGGATTATACTGCTATCAGTGTGACATTCAGCAAAGAAAAAGAGAAAGAAGAAACTAAGCTCTACTTCTACTCTTTCTACTGTTTTTGAAAGAAAGCTGTAATGGCTACACAGAATCCTAATAAACAGGCATACCATCTCGGTGATCCTCCAGATCTTTCTGTTTTTCTTCTCTTTCTTCAGGATCGTCTCCATCATCATCATCATCATCATCATTATATTGACCAAGGGCATTGACCAACTCCACAAAAATTTCATCATTTATAAACCCACATTCTGAAATGCATCAAATGTCAGAAACACACAGGGGAAGTAGTAATGTCAAAAGTTTATGTATCCTTTTTCTACTTGGACAAAACAGGCATAGATAGCCTAGTAACTAGCACTAAAACATTATTATTGAAATGAGGGGAGGAAAAGATAAGATCATTTTCAAGACTGGCGTTAGGCAAAGTTAGGAAGGAAAATTATCTTTAATACCTGCTACTTTCTGTTGAATAGCCCCTCCCCAAAAGTTTCTAGTAGAAAACTGAATTCTCTAGGAACTGATTGTGGCTTTAGCCTCCTCCCAAACAATGGATCTGTCCTTTAACTGATGACTTCAGATCCTGCTTTCTGCTGATAATGACAATGGATGATGACATTACAAATATTATCCTTTCAGACACTTTAACAGGGCCTCCTGGACACAAAAAACTGAAACCATGACTCTAATGATTGAATTTCAGGTACTGTAGTCCCTAGAGGAACAGTATTTTTGAACAGTAGGGGCTGCTGGAGCCCCCACATGCCACAGCAGAGCCCCAATCCTAATTAATTTTATTACTAAAGAATCTTAAAATCTACATACACTCAATTTCTATTTAATTTACATGTTACTGTCATTATAATTTATGTTATAACCAACTATGCGTAATTATCAGGTAGCAAACATGATCCTCCTAATTTTCCCAAAAATAATTAGGGAAAATACTGAAAATCTCAGGCCTGGGCCCAGGTTCAGTCCCTTATAGTTCAGTGCAAAACTTAATTTTAATATTAAAATTTTTCTCATGCCCTATGCCTTATAAACAAAATTATCTCTCAATTCTTTAGCCCCTTTTTCCAAGAGAAGAAGCATATGGCTCACCTCTATCCCCGTGTACTTTTCCATCATAATTTTTTATTAGTTCTTCAATGAAAGTACCATCCTGGTCTAAAACTTCATCTCCCATATACGGAATGTTATGTAAAACAGTTTCATCTTCCACCTAAAAATAAGAAAAAACAAATTTAAAAAGCAGGTTTATTCTAAGTATCAAATGTGAAATAACTAAAATACAACCTTTTTTTCATATGTAGATGTCTTTACCCAGTTCTCCAGATTTAAAATACTAGTCAGAGAGCAAACTCTAAAATGTATCAAAGAATAAAAAGACTCCTCTCGCCAATAAGCATATCTGAGAAAACTGTTGACAGGAAAAAATTTTGATTCAAGAAAAACTACTGCACTTAGTCTGTCATCAATTATTAAAACTTACCATTATTTTACATACCTCTAAGAAAGAAAAAGATGCTCTAGATTATGAGAAGACATCATCCGTTTGTTTTTCTGTTTTTTGTTTTTAATTTGAGACAAGTGTCTTACTATGCTGCCCAGGCTGGTCTCGAACTCCTGAGCTCAAGTGATCCGCCCGCCTTGGCTCCCAAAGTGCTGGGATGACAGGTGTCTGGCACCATGAGCCACCATGCCCAGCCATCATCGGTTTTAAGGCACACTTTAGATGTTAATACAGGATGATGAAATATGGTATATCAAGATCCATATAGACCCATCCCAAAAAACGACCATAAGACTCCCAAATTCCACTTGATGATCTGGTTATTAAAACAGCCATTAACTTGTAATAGTTTAAGGTAAAATGAAAAAAAAAAATTAAGACATCCAATATAATAACATTCTAGGGATGGAGAGTATTGATAGTCCATTAAAGTTTATGCCAAAAGGATATGTACTTATATGTAAAATAAGAACATTCTACAAAAACATAAAATATTTCAATATTTAGATGAATGAGATGAATATCAAAGTTGACAGTGCTAGTAAAGATGACAGGTGAGTTTTTATCAAGCTTTGGAAGACAACAGAGAAGAAGAGCCAATCAAAGAAAAGTTAAGAGAGAACAGAATACTTAAGAATACAAGGGAAAGAAAGCTGACATTCATGGGAGGAAGAGCATTTCCAATGAAGAATAAAAATGACAGTAATCATAGATAAAGACTGGACAGTTCTGAAGCACACGTTTAAAAAGACTAATTCCAAGTGAAGACAAGTCTAAATCTTAAGAGGCCTTTGAAAAGGATATTGGTTAAAAACAGAATTTTAGAAAGATAATTCTGACAAGCAGAATCGGACTGGCTATGCCTGACTGGGAGGACACAGCAGCTCTTTAAAGAGTGAGATGGCGCAGGCTGGGCCCGGCACTGTGATCATGGCCCACAGGGAAGAACACGCTGGAAAATGCCATACATGGGACTACTAGCAGGCAGGAAATGTGGGAAAAAATCTCAAATAATCCCTAGGTAACAAATTTAGGACAACTGGAGAGTTCATAAAGATAACAGTACCATAGACAGACAAGGAAAAGTGGGATAAAAGGGTAATTAAAATGCAGATTTTAATGTACCCATATATTCAAATTCAAGATTATGTACACACTAGAGGCCTGTTTTCATCTCATTTCACTTGCACTATCTCATTTAAACTAGGGGTTGATTTCTTTATATCTAAGCCAAAATTAAGTGACACTTACATATTTTGTCTTTTCAATCATATCCACATCATCCTGCTCACCAAAACATATCCTAGTTATAATAAAGATTGTGTGCCTAATCTGCTTTGGTCAGCAAAATCAGACAGGGTCTGGCTCTGTCACCCAGGCTGGACCAGCAAAATCCACGGATGATTCATAAATTATATCTAATGAAAAATTTAAATACCATATTCTTCCAGAATTTCAGTCTGTGAAAACATGAAACTTCCCTCAAGGTCGTGCAATGTAATTCTCAAACTACACTCAAATTTATACAACTACAGAAGAGGAACTGAAGCTGACAATCTTCTGTACAAAGTTACTAAAAAATTCCCTAAAGCAGTTCACCAAGGACTTCCATCAACATTTTACTAGCCTTTCCACTTTATATACCAATTAAGTAATACAACTATATATTTTTTATTTAGCAATGCAAGTCAAGAACACATGCTTCAGTTTCTCTTTAGCATTTTATTACAAAAGCTGCTGGGTCAGAGTTAGCAATGGAAATATATTTCAGCTCATGTTTTATAAGCCCTATGAAATTATATAATGTACATTATCACAATAAAATGCCACCTAAATTGTTTTTAACAGTAAGTTCTCAATTAACAAAAACCCAAAGTCAGATTTAGACTATAGGACACTGACTTTTTTAAGGATAAGAACTATAAGCTTCATTCCTTTTTTGTTTGTTTGTTTTTGAGACAGGGTCTGGCTGTCACCCAGGCTGGAGTGCAATGGCACAATCTCAGCTCACTACAACCTCCGCCTCCCTCAAGCCATCCTTCCACCTCAGCCTCCTGAGTAGCTTGTGACTACTGACATGCACCACACCCAGCTAATTTTTGGTGGTTTTTTTTGAGGAGACAGCGTTTCGCCATATTGCCCAGGTGGATCTCCAATTCCCGGACTCAAGTGATCAGTCTGCCTCAGCCTCCCAAAGTGCTGGGATTACAAACATGAGCCACAATGCCCAGTCCATCTTTTAAATCTTTTTAATCCTAGATATGGTTACTGCTTAACACTTTTCCTTTGGAGAATACAGGAAAAGAGTAATACTGCACAGGCCTTAAAGAAACTATATTAATCAATTTTTAAAAATTACTTCAAGTGTTATTTTGATAGCTTTTCAGAATTTATACTGTCTTGATTCACCTTGACAATAAAATTATCTATGCTTTTTTATTTCAAATAAGTTATCAAATAAGCAGAAGATATCTTATTTACATACCATAAAATTCTGCTGTAGGGGAGACCAAGAATACATTATGGGTACTGAAGCAACTGCATTCAGAGTCTTTAATGGGATGACTTGTGTTGGAAAATCCAAGTCACTGGTCACCGAACACTAAAACAGAAAAAATAAAATTGACTCTTAAAAGGACAACCTTAAGCTGTAGCCATCATATTGTAAAGAGATGCTGCCTACCTAAATATTTAATTTTGAAAATAAAGTCCTTACCTAGGACAGTAAAGTGGTCATATAAACCAAATAGGATTCTCTCTTTTCTCTCTTTTACTTAGGGTGAAAAAATGCTTCAAATTTTCCAAATGTTCAAAACCTCCAACCCTTCCCATACTTACCAATATCAGTAAGAATCAAAAACTGTACTTATGTGAGATTCAGCAATCTGATTAACTGCTCCATGCTTTTGCTAGACATTTATTTCCTAGCTCATCCTTCATTTCTCTTACATTCCAACCACACAGAATAATAATATATATACCAAATAAACCACTTAAATCTTACTTAACAAGAATAAGAAAACCTGTTAGGTTAATCTTCCTTATCTTTATCTTCCTTTTTTAAAATCTAAGTGTCAACTGCTGATATTATCAGATGATACATAAATATTAAGGGTAATGGGTTTGTGTTTCAATCACAACAAAGTAAATTCAAATCTATTCTGCAAAACTGTAATCTCTGAATTATAATATTAGCTAATTACTAAGTACTTTTTATGTGCTAGGCTATTTTAAACACATTACATGTCTTCTATTTAATCCTCATTATAACACTGTAAGATGGATACTATTCTTAGCCCCCATTTTACAGGTGAGAAAACTATAGAAAAGAAAGGATAAGTAGCTTGCCCAAGATTGCGCATGGTTCTCGGGCTAGAATGTAAACTCCAAAAGTCTGACTCTGGAGCCCCTGCTCTTCCCGCTCCTCACATTGCCATGATGCCGTACTGCTATAATGTGTCAGTGCACATAGTCCCTTGAAACACCATATTTCATACAATCTATGATGACAGCGATTTCAAGGTATACCATTGTGTTCTGTATCACTAAGAAAAAAGTGCTGCCAACTAAACAAAGATATAATCCGTTCTTATCATAGTGATTCTAAGATGCATGTTGGTTTTGAATGTTAAATGTGAAAAATTTTGCATCTTTGATTCTCTGAAATATGGCAAAACTCTGTGCCCAAATAACCACAGCACTTTTCACCCTGTCTACAAATCCGAGATTCCTTAAAGAGTACTACTGCCCAAGTGTAAGTCCTCCAGAGCCTTCTCAAAAATATCCTAGACATACATTCATAATCCACAATCAATGAAAATAGAGCAAAAAAGAAGTGTAGTAAAATGAAACTGAAAAATCATATATATATACACACATACATATTAAATGTTTAAATTTTTTATTTAAAATGTCTTAAGAATAGCAGAACGAGGTGTGGTGAAATTCAGAGTAGAAATCTGGCATATGCGCCACACCTGACCCTCAGCATTGGGTTGCATCAGGCCAGTGGGATAATCTCTCAATCATCACAGTCACTGCAGCACAAAAATAATTCCTTCCTTAGTGAAAGTAAAGGTTTAAGGATGGAGTAGTTAGAAAGAACTGTGACAGTGATTCATCCATTAATTTGCTTTCCAAAAAGGCAAAGATAAAGATCATAATACTAATAAGGCTCATAACCCAAGTAAACAAGACGGTGTGAACAGTTTACTAACACTCCAGAGCCCATAATCTTTCCCCTTCCTGCTATTTGGCCTCTGATACAATCCTTCATCCATCCATCCATCCATCCAATATTCCAATAAAAACAGCAGTTAACATTTATTGAGCACGTACTATATTGCAGGCACTGTGCTAAGTGCTTATATACATTATCTTAATTATTCATTACAACCTTATGATATAGTTTTAGCATCAAAACTTCACAAATGAGGACACTGAGGTTCAGAGAAGTTATATAATTTGTCTAGTCAGAAAGGTAGCAAATTACAAAACCAGGATTAAAACCTGGATTTAAAGTCTGACTGCAACACCCGTGAGCTTAATTAATTACTGCACTGTAGTTCTTGCCCTTGCAATGCTCATGGGGTAAAATAACAATTACAGCCATGCAGTACTTACTATATAAAACAGAGACATGGCTGGGCACAGTGGCTCAAGTGTATAATCTCAGCACTTTGGCAGGCCAAGATGGGCAGATCACTTGAGCCCAGAAGTTCAAGACCAGCCTGGGCAACATGGGGAAACCCTGTCTCTACTAAAAACACAAAAAAAATTAGCCCAGCAAGGTGGCACGTGCCTGTGGTCCCAGCTACTTGAGGGTCTGAGGTGGGAGGATCACTTGAGCCTGGGAGGCAAAGGCTGCAGTGAGCTGTGATCAGCACCACTGCACTCTAAGCCTGGGTGACAAGAGTGAGACCCTGCCTCAAAAAAAAAATAAAATAGAGACATATGACAATGTAATAGGAGCATTTCCTCCAACAACAACTTATTAGTACTACCAAGTCTTCTTTCCTTCTTTCTACTTAACTGGGAAAATTTGGGGGTGGAGGTGCTTATAATTACTGAATATAATGAATATAATTAGTGATACTGATAGTATCAAATACTATCCAGTGACTTAAAGTACAAAACAATTTTCATTTCTTAAAAAGAAAATTCTGATTTTTTTTACATTTGGCAGGAATAAATTAATTCTGTGGCTTCTGAAGGAAGAAGTGCTTTTAAAGCTTAAGGGGGAGTGGGCTGCCTCTCCAACTCTGACTTATTCACCTGCTTTAACACCTAATTCCAAAGTCGCACATAAGGGTTAGAGAATGAATATTGTTTTCAACTACGAGAAAGAAGGAGCATTGGCTTTGCTTCATCTATGGTTGTTCTAGTGATATAGCAAATACTCTGCAAATCCTGAATGAAGTCAGCTGATTTTTCCCATTAACAGAAAGAACTTATGGAAGCACAGAAAATATTAAGGCACAGGCTGCAGCACTACATACTACTTCCAATCCCATACCTCTGTCATACCCCAGTATCCCATCGCCTCAGTTCTGAGTCATGCGAGAGTCACTAAGAAACAAGAAATAAGCTCTCTGAGGGCAAAAGCAGCTGAGCCAAGTGTGGCTTCACCTCTATCTTGAAACGATACTCAGCACAGTGTCTCAAAAAAACAGTAGGCACTCAAAAAATGTTTCTGGAATGAACAGACTACATTTGATGACTTTCTCTAATGGAGACTTCAATTTCTGTTTAAAGCTAAGAGAGCACCTATTTAGAAAACTGACGGTCTACCCCCACCTCATTATATTTCTAGTATCTCTAGAAACCTATCCCATTCTTTAACTATTAACCGTGACTATTAACCATATTCCTTTCATTTATGAAATATTCAAATGCAAAAGCATTTGTTGGTAAAAACAAATGTGGGATTCTTATTTATTGACTTACAGAAAAATTACTCAAAAATCCCAGTTACTTACCAGCAACTTATTTTTCTTTGAAAATGTATCATCCTTGACAGTTTACATAATTAAGTCTCATGTCACTCAGAGTAGTGAAAAGAATTTTTACCTCATGGGTCTCCACATTTCAGCTGGTCAGAGCCATGTGTCCTGGACTCAGGAACTTACTAGGAGACCTTTATCAACAAATTAGATTCTCTAATTCCAGTTCCAACTTGAGGATCACACAAGGAAGTTAGAGATGATTCTTCATCAGTGGTTTAAAAAAAAGGGGCAGGGGCTAGATTCATTACCAAGGATGCTACATTTTCAGAGAAACACAGTTTACTGGTAAGTAACCAGGTTCCTCTGAGGATGGATAGACTTACATCAACCAGCTGGTACAATAGGCGACTGTGTGGCTGGACCACTGGGAGCTGGAGAGGGAAGTCAAGCCAAAAATAGTAGTTGTAGGAGTACACAACCAAACTGAGACTCTTGGCAGAAGGCTGGTTCCAAGTAAAAACTGTGTTATGGAAAATCGTAGAGGGAAGAGCAGGTGAATGGCCTGCAGGGAAGGGAAAGAAATTAACACACCCTACTATGTGCCAAGCACTGTGCTAGAGACTTTACCAAAGTTAGCTTCTTTAAATTTCACAACTACCCTGTGAGGTAGGTATGACTCCCCATTTTACAGCAGGACATCCCAAAGATAACAGTCATGGCCATCCTGCCTCTGAATAACCTTTAACATGATAAGGGCTAAGTCCAACTTTCATATAGGGGAAAATATACAATCAGTTAGCCAAGTAAAAAATATTCTCGGATACTGGTTGGTCCATTTATTTCATGCCAGAGACACAGTGAACTGTTGACATTGTCTAACATCCTGTAGCCTTTCCATGTGACAACAGCGAGGAAGGTGCAGGAAGGTCGGCACTCCAGGAGAGGAAGAGTCAGAAGAAAGCATCAGCTGCCACCAAGTCTAGAGAAAAGCTGGGGGTGATTTCTGAAACTACCCTATATTCTGCAGGATTTGAGGAAAGAAAAGATAATACACCCAAGTTTTAAATTAGCTAGCCCTTCTGGTGAAAATGACCATGTATATAATTTAAGTTCAGGCTACTTTTACGCAAAGGAAGCACTGAAGAAAAACTGCAATGAGATAAATAGCAAATTTGGATAAACAGAAGCTCAATAATGGAAGTGAATTCATAATCAGGTTGAGAAGGCAAAATAGGGGAAGGGTGACTGAAGAAGACACTTGAAAAGAAATGAGTGGCTCCTACAGGAGAGAGGCAGAAATAAAAATGGAAGAAAAAACCCTGTAAAGGTATCAACACAGATGTATTTAATGAAAGCAACTAATCGAGTGTTGGAGTTAAGGAATGAAAAAGAGTAATTCATATCAGATTGTAAATTATTTCAGTTTGTGTTGTTAAGTATTTGTTACAGACTGATTCCAGATTGGGTGAAGAACCTCTACCCTACAACACAAGGGTATTTGCTTCTCAGTTCACTTTTATCCTGTAAGTGACGGTTTCTACATTCTAAGGGGCAGGGGATGATAACGCAGCATTTAACATAGGACATTTGGAATACAGTATCAGAAAGTTTAGACCCCTTTTATTTTTGAGACAGGGTCTAGCTCTGTTGCCAAGGTTAGAGTGCAGTGGTGCAATCATGGCTCACTGCAGCCTCAAACTCCTGGGCTCAAGTGATTATCTCACCTCAGCCTCCCAAGTAGCTGGGACTACAGGTACGTGTCACCACACCTGGCTAATTTTTTTATTTTTTTTATTGAGATAGTATCTCACTATGTTGCCCAGGCTCAGAGGAAATTTAGATCCTTAAAGCTCTTCCTTGCATCCTACCTTCAGAAGCTGGGCCCTGAATGAAAGGAATAACAAACATGCAAACCTAGTTAATCCTAGGTTAAAACCCTGAAAGGCTGTTAAGGTAAATCATTCCCTCATCTGCAGCTTTGCGGAAAAACTCCAGTTTTGCTAAGTACTGGAGATCAGAAACAGAATAATCATCACAGGACATAGGCACTCAAAAAAGTACATGAAGCAGGTAACAGGAGCGATGTTCATCCATCACATGTAAACTCAAATTTCTAATTCAATAACACTCCTGTGAGTAGAAACAGAACAATTTCTGTCACTGGGGGGAAAATAACTGAAATGTAACAGAGAGTATTATATAAATCTATAGTTTATATAGGCTGTGGCAGTAAAATGGTTTTGAAGCCTTGCTAAAATCAAGGGCTTAATACTATAAAGTAGTAGAGGTTCGAGTTCAAGTGAGTGGGCAAGGCCAGGCACAGTGGCTCAGGCCTGTAATCCCAGCACTCTGGGAGGCTGAAGTGGGCGGATCACTTGAGGTCAGGAGTTCAAGACCAGCCTGGCCAACATGGTGAAACCCTGTCTCTACTAAAAATACAAAACTTAGCCAGGTGTGGTGGTGCACGCCTGTAGTCCCAGCTGCTCCGGAGGCTGAGGCGCAAGAATAGTTTGAACCCAGGAGGCAGAGGTTGAGATAAGCTAACATGACACCACTGCACTCTAGCATGGGCAACAGAGCGAAACTCTGTCAAATTAAAAAAAAAAAAAAGAAAGAAAAAAAAGTGAGTGAGCAAGATGGCACAGGCTGTGGTTTCTGAAGAGAAACACTTCAGGTCTTGCTCGAGTGGTAAAACTGCCGAGGGAACCACCAACCAAGAAGGCTGATTCTGCTCATCTTCGAAAACGAATTTACAACTGCCCCTCACTATTCATTAATTTCTCAGTAAATAGTGTTGAAACAACCAGGAAACTAAAAAGAAAAAAATTAAAAACCAAATCCCCTACTCATTCTTTACACCAAAGGAAATTCCTGATGGGTTAACTGATATTAGAATATAAAAATGAAAACAGAGAACTAAAGGAAAGATAGGTAGATAATTTATAATCTTGAAGTGAAGAAAGACTTTTGGAACCTTTAAGAAACACAAAACTTAAAAGAAAAAGAAGTGTATAACAAAGATATACCAGAAACAATATCAAAATGGGGGTAAAAATCTGCAAAACATATGACAAAAAAACTATTTTTTGTTTTTCACTTTTTGAGATTGAGTCTTGTGACTCAATCTCAAAACTCTGCCTCCTGGGTTCAAGGCATTCTCCTGCCTCAGCCTCACAAGTAGCTGGGACTACAGGTGCCTGCCACCACACCTAGCTAATTTTTTTGTATTTTTAGTAAAGATGGGCTTTCACCATGTTAGTCAGGCTGGTCTAGAATTCCTCATCTCAAATGGTCTGTCCACCTTGGCCTTCCAAAGTGCTGGGATTACAGGCGTGAGCCACTGCACCCAGTCAAAAACTAGTATTTGTAATATACAAAAAGTCCTTATGAATTGTAAGAAAAAGCCCAACCTAATTGTACAAGATCCAACACTGTAACAGCCAATTCACAAAAGAAATATAAACAAACAGTAATTGACACTTAACTTCACTAATAATTAAGACACGGTATAACAAATTCTAACAAAGTTTTACCTATTGGACTGAAGATTAAGATTGAAAATATTGTGTTGAGAATACAGGTAAACAGACATTCCATAAACAGCTGGTGGGGGTGTAATGTAAAACTTTTGAGGGTGCATTTGGTAATATCCGCTAAATTTTTAAATATGCATATCATTTTGATCTAATAAGTATATTTCTAGGAACTTCTACAGAATTACTCAAAAGATGCAAGGATGTATATGAAGTTCACTACAGCAATGATTGCAAAAGTAAAAACTAAAAATCTAAATATCCATCAAGAATGGGGCAATAAGTTATGGTATATCCATAATGTCAAACATACACAGTTTTTAAAAGAATGAAAATTCGAACAGAGGTTGTAAAGTGATATCCCAAAATGGAAAGGATGTATTATCTGGCCAATAATTTTTAAAAATAAAATACATTATTATTAACCTTGTAGTATATACAGAAAATGAAATCTGAAAGACTAAAAGCCAGAGCAGCTGGACTACAGGGACTTTTGCTTTCTGTTTTACCTATTTCTGTGTTATCTAAATTTTTACAATAATCATTTTACAATGATCTGTTCAGTGGAGAGAAAAACATAAAACTTTTAAACTAGTTTCATTAGCCCGAAAGGTAGTCACATTAGCTAGTATAAAACTGCCTTGTCAGGTAGCTTGTGAAATGTGCCCAGCCTTCCCAAAATGTTACTTAAGTGATATTCTTTTATAAAATCTGCTAAGAGAAGGTAAGACAGAATCCTAAGGAGTAAATTTAAGTCAATCCCTATTATAAAGCTAAATTATGACAAAAGTCCTAGATCTAATGTAATTTTCTTGTTTCTTCAGAGAATAAAACAATTTCTAACCTTCCAGATTAAGCAAGCATTTTTGTTTGTTTGGATTTGTTGTTTTATTTTTTAACAGTTGTCAGAACTCGGTTTTGCATTTGGGGATACATGACATTTATAACAATAATTTATAAAACACAAACTATATACACAATATTCTAGGAGAAAAACCACAAATGAAAGCAACTTCTGCTAGTTTTATTAGTTGCCTAAATTTGACTTTTTAAAATTCACCCTTTAAACTGAAGATACATAATCAAATTTAAAATATAAACATAATAAATGACATGTATTTAATATATAATGTTATATAAACTCAAATGTCCTTTTTTTTTTTATCTAATCCTGTGGAAAAGCATAAAAAGCTTACATTAGTTTACGTTCAAAAGGGGAAAAAAAAAAAACCCTTATATGATCATTTAAGAAATGTTACATCTATTTCGGCCTAAATCAAGCCAGAAAGAAAGCAAAGGCTGCATGGATTTACAAGTTATACAGGTGGGAACGACTGACAGTTAACCTAACAAGACTCAACTCTCCAAGTAAATACCAACAATAGTTAAAAAGAGGCAAGGAGTCACAGAAAGCAACTCAGAGACCGCTTCCTTGAGTCGATAAGAATGAGTGTATATGTTCAGACTAAGAGTAAGACAGACACTTGAAGAGCCATCCACTTAATTCAAAGACATGAGAAAAGTGACGAGCTTTCTGCTATATTCGCTCAAAAGGCTCATGAGAATCTAAACCTATAGGGCCTATAATCCTGAAATACATAAAGAAACCATGTTACTACACTCGAATGTATCTGAGTAAAGTACACTAAATTATACATGAAATACACTAGGATACTATTTTTTCTTTGTAAACAGTAACTAAATTTTCATTTACAATTAACTGAAGGAACTTCATTACTAAATCAATAAAAAATGCAATCGAGTGCTGACATGTAAACCAGGTATTTTTCTTCTCCTTCAACAAAAATGTTAAGTCCAAACTGCCAACATACAAAAGAATTTACACATTATTTTGATAGAAGCTTCTCCCCCACAAAAACATCTGCTAATATCAAATGCTAAGCAATGAACTTACAATCATTTCAAATATTACTAAGAAGAGCAAATGTGTTAATATTTAAAAGTCCAAAAGTTTTTAAATTCTTCATGAGGACCGTGATCCCCTTCTGGTGCTGCCTCTATTTTAGACATTCTGAAGCCCCAAGAATATACACCAAATTCTCTCTATCCATTAGTAAACAAGATACAGAACTCTTACAAGAACATTATATTCTGGGAATCTAGAAATGCATATTAGCAAGATGGATTAAATTACTAAACTAATCATACCATTTGCCCGGAAGACAGGCATTATCTAAGCAAACCTCTCTTTAAGTCATAACACATATAGAAAACATTTCGATATGAAGTCAGTGAAGAAGTGTCTTGTGATTACCAGCAAGAAATGGGCAGATGTACGAAAAAGAAATACATTAATGAGAACCTCAAGAGTAACTCTTAAACCAGTTTCTTCATTAAAACTCGAAAAAGAGACACACTGAAGAATACAACTACCAATATGAAGACCTACGGAACATAATTATTACTGGTTGACAAGACAAAGTTACGAAAGTTACCTAGAAACAATTCCTTGACCAACAGCGACATATTATGGGAATAAAATGTACATCCCTCGACCTATTCGTATTGATTAATGACATTGTGAAGCTGGATGCTTCTTTAAAAGATTAACTTAAGAATAAAAGAAATAAATGTAAAACATGTATAATCACTGTCTTCAAAAAGTCAGAAGTGTTTTTTTTTAAAAGTAAACACATTCTGTATTAAAATTCTATGAACAATACTGCTTAGATTCTGTAATCTCAATAACAAAAAAGAGTTATCCCAAAGTATCTTAAAAACACATTAAGGGACAGGTACGGTGACTCAAACCTATAATCCCAGCACTTTGGGAGGCCAAGGCAGATGGATTGCTTGAGCCCAGGAGTTCGAGACCAGCCTGGAAAACATGGCATGACCCCGTCTCTACAAAAAAAAAATTAGCCCGATGTGTGTGGTGGCTCACACTTGTAATCCCAGCACTTTGGGAGGTCAAGGTGGGTGGATCACCTAAGGTCAGGAGTTTGAGACCAGCCTGACCACTATGATGAAACCCCATCTCTACTAAAAATACAAAAACTAGCCTGGCATGGTGGCATATGCCTGTAATCCCATCTACTCAGGAGGCTGAGGCAAGAGAATCGCTTGAACCCAGGAGGCAGAGGTTGCGGTGAGCCGAGATTGCACCACTGCACTCCAGCCTGGGCAATAAGAGCGAAACTCCATCTCATAGATAGATAGATAGATAGATAGATAGATAGATAGATAGATAGATAGAAAGAAAGAAAGAAATTAGCCCAATGTGGTGGTATGTGACTGTAGTACTAGCTACTCAGGAGGCTGAGGTAAGAGGATCGCCTGAGCCCAGAAGGTCAAGGCTGCAGTGAGCTGTGATTGTACCGCTGCACTCCAGCCTAGGCAACAGAGAGAGACCCTGTCACAAAAACAAAACAAAACCACACATAGTAAGAAAACCACATACTAGAGATGTGGTCTTTGGGTTCAAATGCAGAGCTCCCTGACCTGAAGTCAGCATCTAAAGCACTCACTTCAGTAAACTTTTGTCAGACATTCTTTACTAAAATAACCTGGAGAAAATCAGTCATTTTCAAACTGAGTATATCCACTTCTACAACTACAAAAACGGTAGTGTAAGTTTAAGACCTGACAAAAGAACTAATGATTGTCATTGATTTGTCAAGCTGCAGAGGACTTAAATTGAAGACACCAGCATTTACATATAATTAGCTTATAAAAGCAAGCAGTTAATTAAAACAATGCTATAATGGCACTTCAAATGTTGAATGCTATAGACTTAACGTGTTTGAATCAACACTGCAGTCTGAAATTCTGCCAAGCCTACCACTAGGAAAGTCTTTGCCAAACAAGACTCACTTTTATTTTCTCCTCCTGCCTGACCTACTTCAGACTAGAATCTTACAAATATATAAAAGAAATAATATGTAGATGGAAATGATTAAACCAAAGAAAAATAAACAGGGATATATTCTCATCTGAAAAGTCAGGAGGTGGGACCATGAGACCACTACGCTCCTTTTTAGCCCTAAAGCTTTATGATTTATTGTGATAACACCAAGAAGTTTACCACAAACAATATAAACTTTGGCTTCTAAAAGTCAGTGATGATGGTTTGAAAAGGGGGAAAGGGGAAATAATAGATGGATCATCTGAAGCAGGATCAGCTACCAATACCGGCGACAAAAAAAAAAAAAAAAGAATGACCTTAATCAGGTCAGAGTTCTATGCAACAAAAACTGAATTCCTAAGGCTGGGGATTATTTTCCTCCTTTTCCCCCATATTCTGTGAAAATGTTTATTCTCAATCCGTGTGTGTGGTACTGTGGAAGTACTAAGTTTAGACAACAATTTTGTTTTATTAAAATGCTGATTTCTTCTCACAATTTTTCACATAAACTCACGAAAATTAGGTATCTTTATATTCAGTGACTTGTCTCCATTTGACAAAATTAAAAGAAAATTTCAATTAGTAATATCCACTTGAACAAACAATACTCTTAAATTTAATGCCAAATATTATACTATGAGCAATTCAAGTTGTATGTAAATAATGTACTTCACTAATACTTCATGTGTCTGAGCAAAGTGTGCTCTTCTGGGCCCACATCAGATCATTAGAGCAGGCAAACTGACTAAATGCTTCTAAGGCTCAGTTTCTTTGCCTGGATTTAATTTAAAAAAAAAAAAAAGCATATTACTCCTTTCTTATCATGAAGATTAAATGAGATAATGTGTACAAAGTACCTAGCACAGTAACATAATTCATTACTGCTGCTGACTTTTATTATAAATCTAAGTTAGGCTTTTGGTAGCATTCTGAGATTCATTATGGGTGGCAAAAATAAGTTTTCCATGTGAATCTATCTAATTTCTCCAAATTTCTAAGATTTATTCCTCCAGAGAAAATGAGGTTTTTCCTTCACGTCAACATTTCTAAAAGGTCACCAGATAAAAACTTTCAAAACAATTACTTAAAAGCCCCATCCTTATTCCCTTTAAGAACGTTTTGATGGGCATCAAAAAGAATCCCTTTCCCCCATGCCACTGACCTCTAACATCTAGGCTCTGGCCTGTACCAGATGTTGAGGAAAGTGTCAGTGTATAATAAATATTTATACAATTACAAGTCAGAGCTTTACAGAGGTGTCACCTAACAAATGCATAAATGGCTAAAATCATTCCAAGTGTCACCATCAAGACCACAAGAATATCACTGAAATCATCATTAGGATTATGTCTGCTGCTGCTGGGATATCACTGGCAAGTATTTGAAGCACGTATGTCACACAATCTCCAGAAGGCCTCATACAACAGCAAATTGTTGCTTGTTAAATAATGTTATATTAAAAATGGCTACTCATTGAAAAATTATCTTAAATTCCATTGTTTAGGTGCTTCTCATATTTAGACATTCAGATAAACAATCTACTACACAGTGTAATTTTAATTCCAAATTACTCTTTCCCCTTTTGCTTCAACTCCCCTTTAAATATCCTATGCCATGTCTTTCTATACAACACAGGCACTTAAAAACAGAAATGCCTAAGCTATTTAGGCTTTTGCCATTTTCTTCTCATCTTGCTGCAATCATGTTTTAACGGGATATTTAATTATAGATTCTACCATAGATTTACTGCCTTTCTTTGAAAATAGGAAACTCTTGGAGTAATTAAGAGCTACCTCGTTCAGAAAGTACAATAGAAAAAGAAATTCCAATCTCTCAACACGAAATTTAAAAATTCTTATAGAGAGGCTTAGCCTTTGAACAAAATATATAATAAAAAGCTTTCCTGTTCATGAATATGAAAACATTTCTTACCACATGGCTAATTCAAATTGGGGTTACAACAGTGAGTCAGAAAACCTTGCTCTAAATAGTGATCTGATGAGGATATTAAAGAGTATTTTATTTAAAAGTTTTTTTTTAATCAACATTCTTATAAAACCTAGGCATCTACCTAGTTCAAAGTATATTCCAAACACTTAGAATTCTGTTATAGGAATAGCTAATAGTGTGATCTACAGCAGCCATTAACAGTTGCATATTAAAAAGAAATAGCAATAAAAAGATGGACACCCTGAGGTCAATGATTTCCTCCCAATAACCACACAAATGTTCCAAAAGCAAAAACCAAAAGGTGATGATAATTACTACAACATGTTATGTTAACCAACCTCCCTAGTCCCGCGCAATGAGCTCACAGAAGTCAGGATGTGCACAGGCTGTATCCTTCGCTGTTTCCATTCTTGGTTTAAGATTTCCGTTCTTTCCAAAATTTTCTGACGATTGGAACTAAACATACTCTTTAAAAAAAATGAAGGAGAGGAGAGGAGAAATTGTTCATCGTTAGAAAATGTGTAACACCTCTAAAGCTGGTTAAAAATCTAGTGTATTCTCAAAAATATCAAGAACATTTTCTTAGGTGCATATAGATTTTACACTATAGTTTCCCACATTCAAATAATACAAAAACACCACATCTATTATTTTATTGCAAGTGGTTAGAGAACAGGAAACTATTGCAATGCTTTGTTGACTTTGTGTGTGTGTGTATTTTTTTTTTAAATCACAATGACTTTAAAGACATAAAATCATGAAATGCATCCCTTTATATTTAGGTCCTGAGTCTGCGCATGCAAATAAAAGTATACTAAACAAACAGTGATTAATGTGCATGGCATAATGTTAAGACAGATCAAGAACCTAAGCTTCCAAGTATTCACTTATCTTACTGTAAATACAAACTTAGCTAGAAATATATTATTTTAAATAAAAACTTATTGAACTTAGGAGAGGAAAAAAACCTATCCTTAATTGTATATTCATTTTTCACAAAAGATAAAATTATACCTTTACTTCATCAGCTCGTCTGAACCTCTTGAGCTGTCTCAGTCGCATGTACTCTGATTTTACACGCTTCCGCCAACAAACTGGTCCCTTCTCAGATTTCTTCCCAGTCTGGCCCATGATTATTCTAAAAGCAATGGTTTCATATTAAAATCACTAATCTAACCAGCCTGAATATGATCACCTGTGTTTTAATCTGCAGCAAACTAACAATCAGTGAAGAAATGACACATATTACACTGTTGGCATTTGCAGAAAGGTGCTCATTTGTGCTGCATGGTTAAATCCTTAAAACATTTCATTGAAAGTTTAAGTTTTTATTTAATACAACTTTTAAAATATACTTGTATTTACAAAAATTCTACACTAAATTGTAGCCATATTATAGGAACACGATCCCATTACAGGAATTAGGTATATTATATCACAACCTAGTTTTTAACTCTATCAGATCCACATTTGTGGAGGGAAGAAAATATAAAGACATATCCTAAGTTTTTCATCATTAAATTAGCTGTTACAGGAGCAAGGCATAATGGAATATAACTGAAAAAGGTAAATCCAAGAAAAAGTAAAATTTACAAACAGTACTAAAAGTAGAAACCATATAGTTCACCATATAACAAATGTACAAAGGTACTCTGTCCCCACACACTGAACCATGCAACTCTCCTTAAACACTGTGACAAAGTCTGTATTTTTGCCTCTTGTGCCACCTTTATTAACACGAGGGGTTTCTGCTATCAAGCAAAAAGAGGAATGCAGGAAATGCAAAGTAAATTATTCTGCCTTATCTTTAGTTGCAGGCTCTAAGAACCAATTATGTTCAAATGCGGGGACAGCTTATAGTTCACCCGATGTCTAATTCATACTTCAGAGTCCTCACCTTAAGTCTAAACAAGCATCTTTTTCTAGAACATTTTCTCCTAAAGTATTAAAATCATACTGTACCTTCAAATTATTAGCAGGACATTCTCTGTCAGGCTGTGCAACACTTTACAGGCCACACTAACAATTTGTGCTTTATCTTAAGAACAATGGAAGCCACTTTTAGTGTCTTAAGTAAAAGGGTGTGGGGTGAGGGAGTAAAAGAATAACTGCAACCAGGTTAGATGTTGCAGCACAGCATCCCGACAAGGGGTGACAGAGGCTTCTACACCGCACTGGCGATGACAGGGAAAAGTACATGAATTCAAGAGTTGGTTAGACCAGAACTTCCACCAAATGATGATTTAAATATGGAAAGTGAAGAAGAAGGTGACTTTCTGGCTTGAACAAATAAATGAGTAGGGCAGGCTTCATCTATTTGTTTACATAGAAACCTCATGCACAGAGAAAACTGCCTAAGAAGAAGATTTAGAATAAGAGTCCTGAGGTCAGTGGGTAACTTTCTACAGAAATACTCAATCACCAACAGGTGACAGAGAAAGCAGATGGCTGTTTACTCAGAGCTGTAACAAAGGGGCAAAGAAATTCATTTTCTCAAGCATGTAATAAATAATTATGACCCAAGCAGTTTATACAAACTTGAATAAAATGAATATACAAATATTATTAAGTCCTCGCCCCAATGGAGCTGATATTCTACCTAAGATAGAGGGGAAAATATAGTATGAAATAGACAGACGTACTTTAGTATCCCTGGGAAATTGGTTCCAGGACACCCCTCGGAAACCAAAATCCACAGATGCTCAAAAGTCCCTGATATAAAGTGGTGTAATATTTGCATATCACCTATGCATAGCCTCCCATATACTTTTTTTTTTTTACTTGGCTTCCTGGGATATGAGAGACTCCAATATACTTTAAATCACCTCTAGATTACTTATAATCCCTAATACAATGTAAATGCTATGTAAATAGTTGTTATACTGTATTGTTTAGAAAAGAATGACAAGGAAAACAGTACAGACATGTTCAGTACAGATGCAACCATGCTTTATTTTTTTCTGAATATTTTTTATCTGCAGTTGGTTGAATCCATGAATTCAGGATCCATGGATTTGGAACTCACAGATGTGGAAGGCTGACTGTTCACACAAAAGCACTTTGGGGGAAAGAAAAGAATATTAGGAACTGCAGAAGGATGGCAGGAAAGGTAACAAGTGAACTCAATCTTAAAAGTTGAGCTGGATTTCAAAAGGCAAAGAAAGAACCTAAAGGAATCTTAGGTCTGAGCAAGAGAAAGCCGGACAGGGGGCAACTAAAGTCTGGCTGGCAGACATTTAACAAGGATGGACCTGGAGAGTAAAAGTCACAAATTAAAAGGCCTGAGGACCTGAAGGGAATGAAGAGATAAGAATGGGCAGGAACGTGAGTATGCTTGACATAAAGAAGGATGATGAAACCACCAAGATAGAACTATTCCAAGTGAAAAGTTTCCAAGTGTGGCCTTGCCTGCGAGGTGCTAAAGTGGAGTAAAGCTGAGAGTCACTCAGATTGAGAAGACTAAACTCAAGATGACCCCAGCTTTGAGGTAAAGCAGAAAATGGTGTTAGGAAGGCAGTAAGGTGGGACCAAAGGACATCAAAGATGGGAAGAAACTGGAGCATTATTTTTTTTAAATAATTTCATAAAAATAGTTTTCTTCCTATCTGCTAGTTAACATGTGAACTTAACTAATTCTCTGCAAATTACTTAAGACCACTTAGCACTTCAAAGGCCTAGAAACTAGAAAGAAAAAGGAATCAGATAAAAAGGAATGATCTGTAGCCTCATTCGCTCATAAGCTAATCACCTCTAGTCCATCTATTGCCTAGACAAATTTCTCCTTGGAGGTATCACCCCTGTGCAATAAGGCCTAGGGTAGTAAACATGTTTAGTTTTCACTGATGTATAATGTGGGTGTTATTACTTTTTTTTTTTTTTTTTTGAGACCAGGTTGGAGTGCAGTGGTGCAATCTCCGCTCACTGCAAGCTCTGCCTCCCAGGTTCATGCCATTCTCCTGTCTCGGCCTCCCAAGTAGGTGGGACTACCAGTGCCTGCCACCATGCCCGGCTAATTTTTTGTATTCTCAGTAGAGAGGGGTTTCACCGTGTTGGCCAGGATGGTCTCCATCTCCTGACCTCATGATCCGCCCGCCTCAGCCTCCCAAAGAGCTGGGAGTACAGGCGTGAGCCACTGCGCCCAGTATATAACTTATTTTTTAAGGTGTATATTTTATGTCTTGGTGAAGACATTAGTTAGCATTTTGTTTTAGTACTAGAACTGTCCTTGTCTAATATTCTGGAAGACTTCCCATGCTGTTTCTAGCATTAATAACATACCGAATAAAGTATATCATGACAAATCTACAGTGTCCAGACAGTTCTTTGAAAGTGTAGGACTAAATAGGTAGATCTCTGATAAAAAATTAAAATTTAAGGTACCAATTAAAAGGATGTTTTACACAAAACAAACTCCCACCATCATAGCATTTACAATATACTAAAATCATATTTTCATGTTTTTCACTCTACTCCCACTGTAAGTGCTTCAATAGCAAGAACCACTTTTACTCATTTGTAAAATCCCAGAGCCTGTGTGTGCCTGATAATTGTACAGTAGTCCCCACTTACCCCCCAAGACCACCCCCCCAACCCCATAGCAGATGCCTAAAGCTGCAGATAGTACTAAACTCTACATATACCATGTTTTTTCCTATACATACACACCCATGAAGTTTAATTTATAACTAAGGCACAGTAAGAGACTGACAGCAATAACTCATGGTAAAATGAACAACTATAACAATATGTTGTAACAAAAGTTAGGTAGCTATAGTCTTCTCTCTCTCAAAATATCATAACATTTTCAGACTGTGGTTTGACTGAGTAACTAAAACCTCAGAAGGTGAAATTGTAGATTGGGGGTGGGGCGGCTATAGACTTAAAAACAAGCAAACAAACAGGTCTATTAACCCACACTAACAACGAGCAGCTTGTATCTTATCAGCATATCATTTGTACAGTGTAGCTACGGGTATGAAAAGCAAGGGTGGCCTATCCATGCTTGAGCCAAAAAATGAGGTAAAGTGCACCCTATTATCAAGAAACCCCTCAAAAGGAGATAAATCGCAGGGACAGTTAAGACCCTGTGGTTCAGTTGACCCTACCAGTCAGAGATCTTGAGCCTAAAACTTAGTTTCCAGAATTTCTTTTTAAAAAGGAAGCTGATACTGCCTTAAAGACCTTATCCATAAAACCTATCTCAAAGTCTGGCAACAAAAACCAAATATACATGCAAACACACTTAGTTCTGTGCCTGGCATATAGTGAGCCTTTAGTTGTTAGCTCCCCTGACTTCCTTCCCCCACAACAAATGACAGGCTCAAATCAGGTCTCTGACTCCATTTTCAGTGGTCTTTTCACAACACCACAGCCAAGTAAGCATAGTATTAAAATACAGATTCAAGGCCAGGTACAGTCGCTCAAGCCTGTAAACCCAGTATTCTGAGAGCCGAGGTTGGAGGATTGTTTGAGCTCAGGAGTTCAAGACCAGCCTAGGCAACATAGTGAGCCTCCCATCTCAAATCAATAAATAAGCAAGCAAGCAAGTAAGTCAGGTGTAGTGGCACACACCGGTGGTCCCAACTACTCAGGAAGCTGAGGTGGGAGGATTTCTTGAGTCTGTGAGGTGGAGACTGCAGTGAGCTGTCTTCACACCACTGCACTCCAGGCTAGGTGACAGAGCGAGACTCTGTCTCAAAAAAAGTAAAATAATAAAATACAGCTCTAAATATTCATATATTGGCAGAAGCCTTTATTTAAATGACTTCTACTGAATGGACACAGTGTAAATACACATGGTTTTTAAATTTTTCAAAGATCTGTTTAGTTTCATAGGTGAAATCCCACTAGTATGAACTTTATCCAGAATACAAAAGCAGCTTTTCCTGTTCAAAACAGATTATACCTTTACTCATTAAAACAAGAGTCTACCTGTATACAGTGAAACCAAAACAACAACGGCTCTTTAATACGAAAGCCAAACCAGAACATGGCAGGAGCCCATCAAAGCTTTAGTAGAACGTAGTGACATCTCACAGATTTACATTTACATAGATTTAACTAAAATTAAGGGCAATTACAGTGTTCACAATCTATTTTATGAATCAAACCAAACTCAGAAACACCCTAAACACCATGCCTTACCATTTCACTTAATCCCACTAGAGTAGATGCTATGTTGTTTTTGCCACCCAGGGTCAATTCACCCTTCTCTTGGGAACTTCACACCAACTCTTCTCTGAGAACTACCAAGTACACTGGAGGAAGCTGACTCAAGCTGCTTGTGACCTTAGCCTAACCAAGGTACATCTCCCTAGACATATTGACCAGTACAGGGTTAGATACATGGCCACAATCAGTGCAGTGAAAATCTCAAGTTTCCTGCAATGCTAGGACAAGAATGCTCTCTTTCTTCTCCCCTTAGATCTAAACCTGGGAAAATGTTTGCCCAAGGACTTGTTGGAAGCCATCTTGCAACCATGAGAAGAGCCTACAAAGAACAGAGTCAACAACAACAAAAAACAAAAGTCAAAGCCAAGAAAGAACTGTAGTCTCATCACCTAAGCCCTAAGTCAGGCAGGCCTTCCTAAACCAATTTCAGAACTATTCAGTTATATGAGGCAAGAAATTCCCCCCACCTTTTTTTTTTTCTTAATACAGAGGGTATCTGATACATATTTATTACTGAGACCATATATACAGTTGTTCCTCCATATCCACGGAGGATTAATTCCAGGATCCGCAACAGATACCAAAATCCACAAAGGCTCAAGTCCCTGATATAAAACAGTATACTATTACATAACCTATACACATTCTCCCATATACTTTAAACCAGCAGTCTCCAATTTTTTTGGCACCAGGGACTGGTTTTGTGGAAGACAGTTTTTCCACAAAGTGGGGAGAGGGTAGATAGTTTCAGGATCCCCCCCCCCCCCCCCCCCCCCCCCCCCCCCCCCCCCCCCGGAAAAAAAAAAATGAAAACCGTTCCACCAAAAAAATAAACCGTTCCACCTCAGATCATCAGGCATTAGTCAGATTCTCATAAGGATGGCTAGGCGTGGTGGCTCATGCCTATAATCCCAGCACTTTGGGAGGCCAAGGTGGGCAGATCACTTGAGGTCAGGAGTTCGAGACCAGTCTGGCCAACACGGTGAAACGCTGTCTCTACTAAAAATACAAAAATTAGCTGGGTGTGGAGGCAGGCACCTGTAATCCCAGCTACTTGGGAGGCTGAGGCAGGAAAATCACTTGAACCCAGGAGGCGGACGTTGAGGTGAGCCAGGATCATGCCACTGCACTCCAGTCTAGGCAACAGAGTGAGATGAGACTCCGTCTCCAAAAAAAAAAAAAAGATTATCTTAAGGAGTGCACAATCTAGATTCCTCACATGTACAGCTCACAATAGGGTTCAAGTGCCTATGAGAATCTAATGCTGCCAACAATCTGACAGGAGGCGGAGCTCACCTCCAGCTGTACAGCCCAGTTCCTAACAGGCCACAGACGGGTACCAGTCCACAGCCTGGGGATTGGGGATCCCTGCTTTAAAACTGTCTCTAGATTACTAAATACCTAATACAATGTAAATACTATGTAAATAGTTGTTAAACTATTATGTTTAGGGAATAATGCAAGAAAAGAGTATGTACATGTTCAGTACAGACACTTTTGTTTCTTTTCAAATATTTTTACCCACAGTTGGCTGAATCTTAAAATGCAGAATCCCATTTACAGAGGGCCAACTGTACAGGAACGTCTGAATTAATGGAAGATGGGCTCTCATAGCCTACTTTATTATCACCAACAGCATCATCAGAAAAAGCAGAGCTTCCTCCATCCTCTCAGGTTTACAGAGGCCCTAGGACATGGCCAAGACACACCTTCCTACCTACCTCTCAGGTGGCCAGGTCACACAAGTCCAAGGAATCAGCACTGTTCTCTACCAGATACGCCCCTACTCCACTTGTGAGAGGTCTTTACCTAAATCAGACATCCCCGTTCCTCCTGACCCAGCTGCCAATAACTGAATACTTTGAAAAAAGTCCCATAGGTATTGTCAGAGCCCTTAATGCTTCTTTAAAAATTCTACCTAAAGCATTTGCTAAATCAAGGGAATAATCACCTATTTGGTCTGGCCAAATAAATGTTTCTGTTTCTATTTGTCTAAAGAAAAAAATAAACTACATATACTATATATCCTGCTCAACTAAATTAATAGCGGCAACTTTGACTCTTAATTGAATACCAGGCTAAGTAAGGTCAAATCCAAACCCAACAAGATGTAAGTAATATGATTACAATATTCTTAATGTCCCTCCCTTTTAAAAATGTTTACTTCACAGCAAGACTGCCAAAAAAATGCCAATTTTGATAACTCTCCAGTCTTCAATAGTGCGTATTTGTATAAATGCTTTGAAGGCAGCTGTTAGTCTCATTTGGCAATTTCATTTATTTTTAAAGTTACAATCCATTGTTTCAATATACTGAAATTTAAATTAATGGTAAATGAGATTTTGTAGGTAAGGATAAGAAAAACAATATAAAGAGAACTCAGACATATAGATGTTAAACTATTGGTAAGTGACAAAAACTAATCACTTAGAAGCAGATCCTATGCCTGAGGGGGAATACAGAAAACCTGTCCCTGTGAAAAGGAAGACCATGAAAGAGGAATTCAGGAGAAGCAGGTACACAGTGCCATGCACCGGGCACGAGAATCAGGATTCAAAACAGAAAAGACCAGAGATGGCAAGGAGAGTTCATCTCGTACAACCACTTTGAGGGTTGTGTCCGTAAGGATTCTTGGCCTTAGGCCAGGCGATGTCCTAGCTCAGCAAAAAGCGTGCTGTCATGATTAATAATGCTTGTTACAGACATGGGGCAAAGAATTGGGGTAGCAGCACTCTCCATTTCAAATCAAATTCAAATAATAAACTAAACTAACAAGAGAACATTTAGTCCTATTAATTCTAAGTCCTATACACAGTATTAAACAAAAAGCAAGAGTTTTACTTCTCCCACTTAGCAGTTGTGACCAAGTTACTGAACAGCTTTGTGCCTCACTCTCCTCATGAAAAAAGGCTAATTCAAGAGTACTTACCTCAGAGTCACTATGAGAAGTAAATGTATTTACGGTGCATAGACGGTGCCTGGCAGATGGTAAGCACTGTATCAGCATTAAAAAAGTAGTGGCTATCAGCCGGGCGCTGTGGTTCACGCCTGTAATCCCAGCACTTTGGGAGGCTGAGGCAGGTGGATCATGAGGTCAGGAGTTCAAGACCAGCCTGCCCAACATGGTAAAACCCCATCTCTACTAAAAATACAAAAATTAGCCAGGCATGGTGGTGCGTGCCTGTAGTCCCAGCTACTCAGGAGGCTGAGGCAGGAGAATCGCTTGAACCTAGGAGGCGGAGGTTGCAGTGAGCTGAGATCGCACCACTGCACTCCAGCCTAGGTGACAGAGCAAGACTCCATCTCAAAAAAAAAAGAAAAAAAAAAGAAAAAAAGAAAAAAAGTAGTGGCTATCAGCTACATAAATGGTCGATGAATGATATCAGGAATTTGTAACATTTATATTAAAAATTTAACTCAATATAAAGACTTTTAAAATGATAAACTGTATGCAAACAAAAACAAAACAGGATGTCAGGGGATCTCAGGATAGAATGCAAACTATACAGCAAGTCTAACAGTATTATAATTTTATGAGATAGTCTCATGGAAGGAGCAGGAGGTCGGGGGAAGCTAACCTACAGAACTCTGGACAATCTACACAGTACTCTAGCTGGTAAATTTGTTTCTCATAAGGGTACAGTCTGTAATTCTGAAAGTACTCTACATGTACACTAGGGTTAAACAAATAAGTAAATAAAGTGTAGATAATGTGAGCCAAGTTTCTCAATGTCACAGAAAGAAGTTACAAATAAGCAAAGGGTGGTAATGAATTAAGTCAGATATATCAATATGAACTCACGTTTATTTCAAAATATATGCAGATAGATAAAGAAACCCAGGTATGTATGCACATGTAGGTTAGCTGAAATACATGCATTTCCAGGGTCTGTCCAACAGAGGGCCTGGAAGCAGTGATACCCCAGGAGCAATAAGCATACCCAGCACCCAAGACTTTTGTTTCTAAATACCACCCTCCAATAAATACAAGGAAGCAGGGTCTGGAGAAACAGCTGATTCTAGGGTTGGGACAGGGAAACTACAAGGCAAGCCAGTAGAAGGGAAATGCTCAAAAGATGAAAGGACAGGGATAGGTCCAAGACAGGAAGCAAACAGAAGAAACTCCAGTGGCCAAAGCTGGAATAATTTGAGCAGCAGAATAAGTCATAACAGTATTAAAACAGAACAAAATAATTATTCATAAGTCTATGATATAAATAAGTGATTAAATAAACAAATGGAGGAGAAGGAACAACTCTTCCTGACAAGAATTTCAACTGACACGAGTGTATGTCCCCATTCTGGGAGGTAGAATTCAATTTCCTTCCCCCTGAGCGTGTGCTAGATTCAGTGATTCACTTCCAAAGAAGAGTCTGGAAAGGGAAATGTTTCTGTGAAAAAATCCATAGCCATTAACATGAGCAATGATAAGTACTGCTGTTATTACGTACTCCCTGATGTGATGAAATGAGATGGGGATTTCACCTCTGTGGTATCCTTCCCCCAAACCTCAACCCATAACCTCAGTCTAATCATAAGAAAACATCCGATAAGCCGAAATCAAAGGACATTCTTACAAAACATCTGACCAATACACTTTAAAACGATTAAGAGGTCATGAAAAATAAGGAAAGGCTGAGAACAACCACAGATCAGAAAAACTTAGAAGACATGATAACTAAATGAACTATGGTATCTTGGATTGGATCCCGAAACCAACCAACCAACCAAAGAAGGACATTAGTGGAGTAACTGGAAAAATCCAAATAAAGTCTTGAGTTTAGTTAATGACAACATACTGATACTGATTTCTTAGTTTTAACAAATATACCACGGCTATATAAATCCAAAATTATTCCAAAATAGGCCAGGCGCAGTGGCTCACGCTTGTAATCCTAGCACTTTGGGAGTCTTGCAGCAGGTGGATCACGGAAGTCAGGAGTTCAAGAGCAGCCTGGCCAATATGGTGAAACACAGTCTCTACTAAAAATACAAAAATTAGCTGGGTGTGATGGCGGGCACCTGTAATCCCAGCTACTTGGGAGGCTCAGGCAGGAGAATTGCTTGAACCCAGGAGGCGGAGGCTGCAGTGAGCCGAGATCACACCTCTGAACTCCAGCCTGGGCGACAGAGCGAGACTCTGTCTCAAATAAATAAATAAATATTCCAAAATAGTTATTTTTTAAAGTGAATTAGGTTACACAACAACCCAATGTAAAGGCATTCATTTTTTAAAATGACATTCACTTTTAGAAGTGATAACAGAAACAAATTTTAAAATCTAAAAATTTTACATAAAATGTTAAATATGAAAAACAAAAAATATGAACAGATGATTAGAATTATTTAAAAACATTAGTTTTAAAAAAAAAAAAAAAAAAAGGTAGTGGCCGGGCACAGTGGCTCACGCCTATAATCCCAGCACTTTGGGAGGCCAAGGCCGGCGGATCATGAGGTCAGGAGATGGAGACCATCCTTGCTAATGTGGTGAAACCCCGCCTGTACTAAAAATACAAAAAATTAGCTGGGCATGGTGGCAGGCACCTGTAGTCCCAGCTACTTGGGAGGCTGAGGCAGGAGAATGGTGTGAACCCGGGAGGCAGAGCTTGCAGCGAGCTGAGATTGTGCCACTGCACTCCAGCCTGGGCGACAGAGCAAGACTCCGTCTCAAAAAAAAAAAAAAAAAAGGCAGTAATTAAGAAAACTTGTACTTTTTATTAACTGTGGCCCAACCACAGCTCACTACAGCCTGGAACATCTGGGTCCAAATGACAATCCCAGCTTGGCCTCCCATACTTTTATAAATCTTAACTTCAAATGAATTTGAGGAAAAAACTCCCAAATATAATTCTACTTTTTCAATTTTTTTTGGAAGGGACGAGGTCTCCTCTGTCTTCCAGGCTAGAGTGCAGTGATGCAATTCCAACTCACTGAAGCCTCAAATTCCTGGGCTCAGGCAATCTTTCTGCCTCAGTCTCTTGAGTAGCTGGGGACTACAGGTACACTCCACCACTCCCAGCTAATTTTTTTCAATTTACTTTTTGTAGAGAAAGTGTCTCACTACAGTGCCCAGGCTGGCAATTCCACTGTTTTAAAACAGAAAACATTATGTGAACAATTTAAAAGGAAAAAAAAGAAGATCTCCAGAGCAGCCTGTATGACACATCTATTGGAAGAGATAATGCACTTTTAGGCTTCTACAGAATCTGAATCAAGGGAAGTAACTGTGCCACTGACTGAACTTGTACTGATCAAACAACAAATCAAAAGGATTCTATACAATTCAGGGCCAGTTTAGCTGTGTTTAAAATGAAGAGAAAAACTGTGGTCTTTACCCACAGTGGAAGCACACAACTCAGAAAAGAGCATTTGAGTTTGCAGTTGAATAAAGAAAAGGAGAAGGGTTAATATGCATTCATTAAGTCAACAAATATTTATTGAGCATCTAATACAAGCCAGGGACTACGATAGAAACTGAAGACTTAGCAATTAACATAACAGAAAAAAATATCTGTGACTTTATACAGCTTAAAATCTAGTCGGATAGAAACAGTCAAAAACAAAGTGGCAGGTGCAGTAGCTCACGACTGTGATCCCAGCACTTTGGGAAGCTGAGACAAGTGGATGACCTGAGGCCAGGAGTTCAAGACCAGGCTGACCAACATGGTGAAACCCCGTCTCTACTAAAAATACAAAAATTAGACAGGAGCGGTGGTGCACACCTGTAGCCCCGGCTACTCAGGAGGCTGAGGCATGAGAAACACTTGAGCCCAGGAGGCAGGGGTTTCAGTGAGCCAAGAATGTGCTACTATACCAGCCTTGGCAACAAAGTAAGACTCTGTCTCAAAAGAACAACAACAACAAAGTAAAATGTTTACATGTAAAATGATGTTGAGTGCTATGGGAGAAAAAACAATACAGGTAAGCGAGTTAAGGCAAGGGTGGCACACAAAGGAATGTGAGCTGAAGCACTCAGAGTCCCTGCTGTGTGGCAAAGCCCATGGGACACAGAGATCCCACCAACCAAAGGCAGTTCACCAACAGCAAACCCAGGAGCAAACTAGGTAAGAACATGTTTTCTAGTAAAGATTCCAGAAATAATTAAATATCCACTTATGCAGATTTCAGTTCATCCACAACACCTCAGTGATCAACACAGCTTTAGAGAATTTTGACCAGGCATGAGAACTGGCATTCAAGAGCTGCTTGCTGGCCCCGTTCTGGTTAACTAGTAGGTCTCATTATCCTGAACAAAGACTAAAAGTTAACACCATTTTATAAAACATATTTATGCAAATAGCCATTCTCTGTTACTATTATCAAGCCAAATTTAAAAAACTGATTTATTATAAAGCTGATCCTGAGGCTATGTCATTCTATAAGCTCTAACATTGACTATTTGGTTCTAACAAAATCTCCTCCTTAAATATGTGTAGCTAATTTGATGGTCTATATTTAATTTGTAAATTTGCTTTGGTTTTATCATAAAGGAACTTATATGAAATCATATTCATAAAATGAAAGTCAAATTAACCCTGGGATTTCAAACAACACTCAAGTTTGAAAACCACCACATGAGAAATAAAAATGGAGTACTGAAGTAATTCAAGAATAAAATGATAAGGGCCCTGACTGGGTTGACAGCAGTGGGCACAGAAAAAAGACTTTTAATTTTAGAATTAAAAATTAAGTCTAAAATTAAAAAACCAGATGCAATCATATCAGAAGGAAGGACAGGTCAAAAGATAATTGAACCCTAAATGAGCCACTGCTACAACAGAGAATACAGAACTTCATTGAGGTTAATTATTCACATAGTAATTAGCTAGCATAGAAAAATAAAAATAGTAGTTCAAAGGAAGAACACCATTAACACCATTCTTCAGCATTTTGGTCTCATGACCTGTTTAGTTTACATGTGTTATAGCTATTAACACTTAACATAACAGAAATGAAAAACTAAGAGATTTTTTACAATTTACTTTTATTTATTTATTTATTTATTTATTTATTTATTTTCTGAGACAAGGTCTCACTTGGGCTCTGGCTGAAGTGCAGTGGCACAATCACGGCTCACAGCAGCCTCACCTTCCTGGGCTTAGGTGATCCTCCCACCTTAACTTCCCAGGTAGCTAGGACCACAGGTGCACACTACCATGTCTGGATATTTTTTTCTATTTTCAGCAGAGACAGGGTTTTGCCATGTTGCCCAGGCTGGACTTGAATTCCTGGGCTCAAACTTTCAGCCCGCCTTGGCCTCCCAAAGTGCTGGGATTACAGGTGTAAGCCACCACACCTGGCCCATTTTTTACTTTTATTAAAAACTGTAATAGCAAGCCCTCAGTATCCATGGGGGTCTGGGGGGCATTGGTTCCAGGAACTTCATGGATACCAAAATCCACAGATGATCATCTCTTATATAAAATGGCATAGTATTTGCATATAACCTATGCACATTCTCCCTTATACTTTAAATCATCTGGCTCTAGATTACTTATGATCATCTAATACAATGTAAATGTTACATAAATCGTTGTTATACTGTATTATTTGTATTTTTGGTTTTTTTTGGAGACAGAGTCTCACTCTGTCACCCAAGTTGGAGTACAGTGGAGCAATCTCAGTTCACTGCAACCTCCTCTGGGTTCAAGTGATTCTCCTGTCTCAGCCTCCTGAGTAGCTGGGATTACAGGCGCACGCCACCACGCCCAGCTAATTTTTGTATTTTTAGTAGAGACAGGGTTTCACCATGTTGGCCAGGCTGGTCTCGAACTCCTGACTTCAGGGGATCCACCCACGTTGTCCTCCCAAAGTGCTGGGATTACAGGCGTGAGCCACAGCGCCTGGCCTGTTTTACTATTTTATTGGCTATTTTCCCACAAGTATTTTTGATCTGCAGTTGTTGAATGCACAGAAGCCGAACATATGGAGGGTCAACTGTACCTATTAATATAAATAACACATTTTTAAAAAGAAACTATTTTCCTTAAAAAAAAAAAAAAAAAAATTAGTGAGTAAGGGCAAGCGTGGTTGCTCATGCCTGTAATCCTAGCACTTTGGGGGGCTGAGGCAGGAGGATCACTTGAGCCCAGGAGTTTCAGACCAGCCTGAGCAACATAGTCTTGTTTTATTTAAAAAAAAAAAAAAAAAATTAATTAGTAAGTGGTGTTTTACATTTTTGCCAATTTCTTTAATATCTGTCTAATAGGAGACAGATTATCCTGTTTCTGCATTCAATCTGTTCCAACATGTTGTTCTGGTTCAAGTATATGAAGAAAATCCAAACTTAAACATACTTAGCTTAGAAAAAGGAGAGTTTGAATAGCCTTCTGAGGTCATTGTGGATCTCGTGCTTTGATACTACACCAAAACAGTTCTATTAAAAAGTGGCTAGTTCAGTTCACAATTCAATCTCACGGGTGCTTTTCCTCAAAATAACCATCATACTTCAGTTAGCAGTGGTAATTTCTTACAAGATTAGATGCAACATGGAATCTGAAATTGTATCAGTGAACCTTTCCTACTCTACCACGTTAACATTCATTAGTCTATTCACTTTAAATGAATCTTTAAACCCATGCACGATGTTATAAATCATCATCCCTCATCTAAAAAGTACTGGTCCACTGAGTTATGCAGATTTTCCAGAAGTTGGCATATTGCAAAAAATCATGTTTGTTAAACCCATTAATCTCATCAGAAAGTCTTTAAGTACTGGGAAGCTGTCATACTCACAGTAACAGACAAAAGTTTTCCAAAAATTTTAATTTTTGCTTGAAAGCCCAAATGTTCTCTCTGCCAACAAATATGGTCAGTTGTTTTCCGTGAAGTGACAGTCTCACTTCATTGATTTAAAAAAATGTCTGCCAAATACCTAAGGCTGAATAATCATGGTTTGTCAGACCCTCTTTTAAGTAAAAATGAAATTTCCATGAAAAAAGTGGCTAGTGGAGCTCACAACTTAATCACGTAAGTGCTTTTGCTCAAAACCCAACATACCTCAACATGCAGCAGAAGCACTTTACACACATTCCCATCTTGTTGCACAGAATGTTACAAGTGCATGCGTGCAAGGATCAAGATTCAACGAAACTGGCCGGGCACGGTGGCTCACGCCTGTAATCCCAGCACTTTGGGAGGCCGAGGCGGGCGGATCATGAGGTCAGGAGATCGAGACCATCCTGGCCAAACACGGTGAAACCCCATCTCTACTAAAAATGCAAAAAAAAATTAGCCAGGCATGGTGGCAGGCCCCTGTAGTCCCAGCTTCTCAGGAGGCTGAGGCAGGAGAATGGTGTGAACCGGGGAGGCGGCGGAGCTTGCAGTGAGCGGAGATCGCGCCACTGCACTCCAGCCTGGGCAACAGAGCGAGACTCTATCTCAAAAAAAAAAAAAAAAAAAAAGATTTAATGAAATTAATCATTTTTAGTACTTCATCAAAGACATTCTTAAGCAAAACTGGCTTTTTTAACTGCAAGTTCTAAGGTGCCAACAGTTTTTACTCATTGCTTTTGCACCATGGGTACAAATGTCCAACACAGGTTTTTTTTTTTTTAAGCAAGTAACAACTCAGTATTATTATGAAAATAGTTTCCGGGAGGTTGAGACACGAGAATCACTTGAACCTGGGAGGCAGGGGTTGCAGTGGGCCAAGATGTCGCCACTGCAGTCCAGCCTGGGTGACAGAGCGAGACCCTGTCTCAAAAAGAAAAGAAAGAAAAGAAAAAATAGTTTTGATGCCATAGATCCCAGGCCACACTTTGAGAACAGCTCCCTTAAATATATCCAGACATCATATGAATCAGAAGTCATAATACCCTGCCTTTTCTTGCCTCATAGAGAACCTAAGAACAGTCAATACATTCAAATCATATATTTCTAAAATTTATAATGAAACCTAGAAATCACCACTCTTGCAACTAGAAAAAGGCAAACAAGAGTATATGTGAAAAATATTTAATGAAGGGTACTTTATTATACCTGTCAAACTACAGAATCTAAATTAAAATCTGTCATATGTCAGTGCCAAATTAAGAGACTAATACCTACTAAAAGTTGTTTAAATTGCTTCTGTTTTCACTTATCTTCTCCTTCACCACTGTAAGACATCATCAGTAGTTACAGTCACCCTTCTGACCCTCCTGCAACCTTAAGACAACCCCATCCTACCAACCAACTCCCTAAATACTCACACCTCACCCTATCACCATAAAAGATAAAATAAAAATATTGATCCAAGGACCTTTTTGCTTCCTTAAACGACTCTATTGTTTTTAAAAAAAAAAAAGAGAGAGAATGACAAAAACACACAAGCTCATTACTGTGAGGGTCCCAAATATTCCACTCAACTGTCCTGCAAAGTGCTAGAAGAAACTTCTGTTGAAGGACTTGGGGAAAGGCAGGAACAAAGAGGTACTATCAAGCAGTCAATAATAATTTACTGAGCATTCCGAAAGTGTGAAATCCTGTGAGAGATCTATCGAAATATGGAAAATACAACAGGTTTCAGTGCCTTCACTACAGTGGATTACATGTACGTGCAACTACAGATGAGAAAGCATAATGAACAGCATTTGCGTTCAAAAAGTCTCATGATAGGGGAAGATAACAGAAAAAAGTAAAGAACATATTTGTAGTCCTGGTTTCTGTAGTGCTAAAAAGTTAAGAGGCAAAGGAAAGTTATACTAATTTAGCCATCTCAGCTGAATGATAGAAAATATGAACTTGACTGTTGGAGCAAAAGCGAGTAGACTCTGCAGTAATATGTTTTCCACAACAATAAGATCACTTTCCTCCTTCCAGCAAGGAGGAAAGTGATCTTATTGAAATCATTGAAACTAATGATTTCAAACTGAAGTCCACAGACCAGTATTCTGGTGTTTATCTGAAAGCACTGCTTAGAAAAGAAACGGCCATATAAATTTCAACCAATTGAAGAACTGAACTATTTTAGGTGTTTTAAAGAATTTGCTTGAACAACAGATAAAACAGACTCACTAACTGAACTGACATCTGAAGGTTAAAGTTTTCAGCTAGGGGCCATGGCTCACACCTGTAATCCCAGCACTTTGGGAGGCTAAGGCAGGCAGATTGCCTGAGTCCAGGAGTTTGAGACCAGCCTGGGCAATATAGTGAAACCCTGTCTCAACTAAAAATACAAAACAATTAGCCAGGCGTGATGGCATACACCTATAGTCCCAGATACTCTGGAGGCTGAGGTGGGAGAATCAATCACCTGAGCCCAGGAGGCTGAGGCTGCAGTGAGCCAAGATCGTGCCACTATACTCCAGCCTCGGCAATCACAGTGAGACTGTCTCAAAAAAAAAAACAAAAGAAAGTTTAAGTTTTTCTTGAAAACTATACTAAATCGATTTTATAAATTAAATCTTCTCATTTCATTGAGTATGTACTCAGTTTACTGAAACACTGTTGGATTCGGAAAACGGAAAAAAGTACGTACCAGAGGCCAGGGCGAAGTGGCTCACGCCTATAATCCTAGCACTTTGGGAGGCCAAGGCGGGCGAATCACTTGAGGTCAGGAATTGGAGACCAGCCTGGCCAACATGGTGAAACCCTGTCTCTACTAAAAATACAAAAATTAGCTGGGCGTGGTGGCAGGGGCCTGTAATCCCAGCTATTTGGGAGTCTGAGGCAGGAGAATCGCTTGAACCTGGGAGGCGGAGGATGCAGTAAGCCAAGATCACGCCACTGCTCTCCAGCCTGGGTGACAGAGACTTGTCTCCAAAAAAAAGTACCAGAAACTAAAGCTATGATATGAAATTCATTATATTTCAAAGATGAGACATGAGATACCTGTTATTTCAACACTCCACTGAATACAAGCAAACAAAATGAAAGGGTAAGTCAATCTGATACCAGGTGTTCTTTTTGCTAAGAAGTCTATTTTAAATCTTACACCATGCATAAACCAACATTTAATTTACTTACACAAATGTAACATACATTGAGCAAAAATTTCAGAGAAAGCTCAATTTAGGTAAATACAAGGGTTCGACCCACCATTCCAGACAGTAAGCGTACGCCTAAGTGAGCAAGAGAGAGGCGACATGAATCTGCTGTTCCCATAACCTGCTGGCCAAGTCTCTCAGACTGAGGGTATTTAGCCACTCAGGAGTGATTCTGATAGGGCTGCCCCTAAGTACAAACCAACAACTCTGTGCTCAACAGAAGAGCAATGATCTGTTCTCATTTTAGAGGAAAAACGGACTGGTCTTGAACCCAAAAAGAACGTACTGGTTTGTGGTAAGGCATCTTCCCACAAACTCTGCATGGGTAACTGCCTACATGCTATTTTGCCTTGTACATTAACTTTACATCCTAATCCCCAAATAAGATGCAATTTCTTCTATATTCTGAAGACAGAATCATAAAATGGACTAGGTGGTTCAAACTACTAATCCCAAAGCATTTACAAAACCTCTCATAATTTCCAGGCAACCTAAACCAAGTAACCATTATCTAGTAATTTCAGTTTTTTAGTTCTGAAGATGCCACAGCCAGTTCTTCCAAGGAAGTACCAATGTCTGCAAAGTGCCATTTCTTTATTCTGTGGCTACCAACCGAACCCCTCACTGAAGCAGACTCTTCAGAAACTCCTCTGGCTCATGTTGGCCCCAAAGTTCATGATCTAGCTAAGAACAGTAGTAGTTTAGGGAAAGATAGAAGTAAACGAGGTAGGGCAGTTATGAGCAGTAAGTCTTTCCATGATTTTCCTATACTTAAAATTTATCACAGATATAAACACAACGCTGGAGTACTACAAAATTTCAAACGCTTCAAGTACTATTTACTTAAAAACCGATGAGATTTGTCAGTATTTGTGCTATGGTCTGAAGGTGTCCCTCAAAAACTCAGGTGTTGTCAATGTAACAGTATTAAGAGGTAGGGCCTTTCAGAGGTGATTAGACCATCAATGTTCCTTCCTTGTGAATGCCCTTATACCAGAGTCTGACTGAGGGAGTTGTTTCCAGCTTGCCCTTCCATCTTCCGCTATATGAGGACACAGTAAGAAGGCCTTCATGAGATGCAGGCACCTTGATCTTAAACTTCCCAGCCCCCAAAACTGCGAGAAATATATATATATAATTTTTTTTTTTTTTTTTTTTTTTTTTTGCTTTTTTTCCTTTTGTGAGACAGGGTCTCACTCTGTTGCCTGGGCTAGAGGGCAGTGGCATGATTTTGTCTCACTGCAAGCTCCACCTCCTGGGTTCAAGTGATTCTCCCACCTCAGCCTCCAAAGTAGCTGAGACCACAGGTGCACATCAACACACCCGGATAATTTTTGTATTTTTTGGTAGAGACGGGGTTTCACCATATTGGTCAGGCTGGTCTCGAACTCCTAACCTCAAGCGATCCACCCGCCTCAGCCTCCCAAAGTACTGGGATTACAGACGTGAGCCACTGCACCTGGCCAACTTTTATTCTTTATAAATTACCCAGTCTTGGCCAGGTGCGGTGGCTCACGCCTGTAATCCCAGCACTTTGGGAAGCCAAGGCACGCAGATAACCTGAGAGCAGGAGCTCAAGACCAGCCTGGCCAACATGGTGAAACCCTGTCTCTACTAAAAATACAAAATTAGCTAGGCATGGTGGTGGGCACCCGTAATCCCAGCTACTCGGGAGGCTGACGCAGGAAAATCACTTGAACCCAGGAGGCGGAGGTTGCAGTGGGCTGAGATCATGCCACTGCAGTCCTGCCTGGGCAAAAAGAGCGAAAGTCCATCTCAAAAATCAATCAATAAATAAATAATTTTAAAAATTACCCAGTCTCAGGCATTCTGTTATACCAGCACAAAACAGATGAAGACAATTTGTTTTACCAAAAGTAACCATCTACTGATTACTATAACATTACTTATCAAAAGCCCAGAGAAACTGGTTTTCTGAGTCTCTACTGACCTATGGAAATGATACAAAGAAATGACCAAGCACAGGGAAACTCATTATATAATTCCTACAGTTACCTTCCTGCTATTTGAGATTAATACCAAGACTTTTAGGGGAGGAAAAAGAATTTTACCCCATGTATCATCCTCTTATGTAAATTTCTGCAGCCAGTTTGAATTTCTCCCCAGAAAATGATTTTTTTTCTACCACATGGCAGGCTGCAAATTTTCTAAACTTTTATGTTCTGCTTCCCTTTTAAATATAAGTTCCAGTTTCAGGTCATTTATTTGCTTATAGGGCAAGTGAGCACAGGCTTTTAAGAAGCAGCCAGGCCACATCTTGAACACATCGCTGCTTTCAGAAATTTCTTCCACCAGATACCCTAAACATCTCAATTTTAAAGTTCAACAGCTCCCTAGAGCAGGAGCACAATGCTGCCAGTATCTATACTAACACATAGCAAGAGTGACCTTTACTCCGGTTCCCCAATAAGTTCCTCATCTTCATCTGAGACTTCATCTGCCTGGCCATCTCTGTCCATATCACCATCAGCATTTTGGTCAAAACCATTCAACAAGTCTCTAGGAAGTTCCAAACATTCCCTTATCTTCCTGTCTTATTCTGAGCCCTTCAAACTGTTCCAATCTCTGCCCATTACCCAGTCCAAAAGCTGCATCCACATTTTCAGGTATCTTTATTGCAATGCCCCACTTCTCTGGTATGAATTATGTATTAGTACATTCTCACATTGCTCTAAAGAGCTGAGGGTGGTTAATTTATAAAGAAAAGAGGTTTAATTTGTTTACAGTTCAGCAGTCTGTACAGGAAGCATGGCTGGGGAGGCCTCAGGAAACTTATCACAGTGGAAGGCAAAGGGGAAGCCAGTACATTATACATGTCTGGTGCTGGAGGAAGAGAGAGCGAACGGGGAGGTGCTACATACTTTTTAACAACCAGATCTCACGAGAACTCACTATCACAAGAACAGCAAGGGAAAAGTCTGCCCCCGTGATTCAATCACTTCCCACCGGACCCCTCCTCCAACTTTGGGAATTACAATTTGACACATGATTTGGGTGGGGCCACAGAGCCAAACTATATCACCCCAGAACTTCCATATGGGAAAAGAAGAAAATGAGAGGGCCAGGATGAGTGGCGGAGATTAAGACCCTACAGACTCGAGGGTAGAAAAACACGACTTTTTCTTTGGTGTCTAGATTTAAAAGTTGGTATTTCCATTAGTACAGAATGTCTCTTTCTAGAGAATAAGAGAGTATCTCACTCTTTATTTGAATAGCCCGAATGGGTAAAAGACTAAGGCACCCAATAAGAAATTTGAAGAAATTTTCTTTTCTAGAAAATGTGTATAGTACAACTGGCCAGTTACATGCTATTTGTGAATAACAAATCATACCAGACAAATGGTAAAAAAGAATTATTTCTTTAACTACAAGGGTACATTCTATAAGAAAAATTGGGTAAATTTGAACGCCAATTTACATTTGATTGTTTATAAAGGTAATTTATTCAGATACATCATAGTCCATTATAGCAAAAGCTTTTAGGTGCCATTATGCCCATAACGCAGAGACACAAACAAGGTAATAGGCTTATAATCAGCATTAGATGTTTTATGAATTGACTAACTTGATAAAGAATTTCAGAGAGATGCATATAACCACTGGATTAAATGCCAGCTAGGGAGAAGCATACCACCACCTGTGATGGTAATCAAACTCTCCAGAGAAATAGTTTCACCTGGATAACAGAAACCAAGTGCTTAGAATCCTAGCATTTGCACTAAAAAGAACCCTACAGGCAGCAGTAGCCTATTTTTTTTTGGAGACACAGTCTCACTCTGTCACACAGGCTGGAATGCAGTGGTGCAAACATGGCTCACTGCAGCCTCTACCTTCTAGGCTCAAGTAACCCTCTCACCTCACCCTCCCATGTAGCTGGGACTACAGGCACATGCCACCACATGCGGCTAGTTTTTTGTAGACATGGGGCCTCACTTTGTTGTCCAGGCTGGTCTTGAACTCCTGGGCTCAAGCAATCCTCCCACCTCAGCCGCTCAAAGTGCTGGGATTACTGGCGTGAGCCAATGCACTTGGCCATAAAAGCCTATTTTTTTAAGGCCCCACTAGCTGAGGGAACCTAGGCAAGTTATTTACTAATTACTTCATCTGCAAAATGAAGACATCCTCTCTGCAGGCACATACATGGTAGATACTCAATAAACACAAGTTGTTCATTATTTGTTCATCTCATTCATCTTACTATGAAGAAGAGATCCACAATAGCTACTTGCCAAGGAAATACAACTATTGTAATGGCAGAGCCTCACCCAAAGTCTACCACTCTTTGTACACCATCAAGCTATTGGTGGGATGTAGTCCTTCAAAAATATCTTCTTGGTCTGGCCCAATGGTTCATGCCTATAATCCCTGCACTCTGGCAGGCCAAGGTGAAAGGGTCACTTGAGCCCAGGAGTCTGAGACCAGCCTAGGCAACGTGAGACCCTGTCTCTATTTTTCAAAAAGAATCTTTATAGCATAACTTGAGCTCTCTATTTCAGGCAAATATCCTCCAAAGAGGCAAAATTGCTTAAGGAATTAAGTGGGGCAATTCAACACTTTCTTCCTCTATGCCAGTTCAAGCAACATTTCCGCCATCTACAGGGCCTGCTCAATTACTCTAGAAAAGTATTTCCCAACCTTTTCTGATCCATAAATAATTTTCAAAGTAGCCCAATATGGGGTTTACAAATAAATTTGCCAATTTTGCTTGCATTATTAAATAATGTTAATATAACACATTTTAGATCAGAATTTTATGAATAAGGATTGTAGTTTTTTCCTATCTAATGGTAGATCAGCATACTGTTTAAAAAGTATAAAATTCTGACCAGATGCAGTGGCTCATGCCTGTAATCCCAGCACTTGGGGGACTCCAAGGTGGGATGTCACTTGAGCCCAGGAGTTCTAGACCAGCCCGGGCAACATGACAAAATCCCATCTCTACAAAAAACACAAAAATTAGCTGGGGGTGGTGGTGCATACCTGTAATCCCAGATACTTGAGAGGCTGAGGTGGGAGGATCACTTGAGCCCAGGAGGTCAAGGCTGCAGCAAGCCATCATTGTGCCACTGCACCTAGGTGACAGAGTGGGACTCTGTCGCAAAAAAAAAAAAAAAAAAAAAAGTATAAAGTTCATCTTATTATCAGCCTGGCCAACATGGTGAAATCCTGTCTCTACTAAAAATGCAAAAATTAGCCAGGTGTGGTGGTGCATACCTGTAATACCAGTTACTCGGGAGGCTGAGGCAGGAGAATCACTTGAACCCAGGAGGTGGAGGCTGCAGTAAGCCAAGACTGAGCCACTGCATTCCAGCCTGGGTGACAAAGCGAGACCCTGTCTCAAAAGAGGAAAAAAAAAAAGTTCACCCTATTAGAATCTTTTATAATATTCATAAGGACAAATTCTACTTTCCTATTTAACAAATGATGCATGGTATTAAGTTTTACATAATTAAAATGCATGATTTTCAATAAATTCAAAAGTAAAATATTTGGGGCCAATAAACACGAAGGATACTCAACATTGTTAATGCAAATCAAAACCACAATGAGATAGCACCTCACACCCATTATGTTGGCCACTACCAAAAAAAACAGAAAATAACAAGTGTTGGCAAGAATGCAGAGACATCAAAACCTTTGTGCACTGTGGGTGGAACTGTAAAAATTGTGCAGCCATTATGGAAAACAATACTGAGGTTACTCAAAAAATTAAAATAGAACTACCATATGATCCAGCAATCGCAATTCTGGATATACGGTTGTCCCACAGCATATGCAGAAGACTGGTTCCAAAAAATAGAAGACGAATAATTAAAAAAAAAGAAGAAGAAGAAGAAGACGACGACGACGACTGATTCCAGGACCATCCGTATACATCCAAATTCACTCATACTCAAACTCCAAAATCTGATCTATGGAACCTGCATATACAAAAAGCCCACCCACCCTATACACAAGTTTCACATCCTACAAATAGTGTATTTTCTTTTTTCTTTTTTTTTTTTTGAGCAGGGTCTTGTTCTGTTGCCCCTGGCTGGAGTGCAATGGCATGAATAACAGCTCACTGCAGCCTCAACCTCCTGGGCTCAAGCAATCCTCCTGCCTCAGCCTCCTGAGTAGCTGAAACTACAGGCGCATGCCACCACACCTAGCTAATTTTTGTATTTTTTGTAGCGACGAGGTCTCACTATGTTGTCCAGGCTGGTCTCAAACTCCTGGCCTCAAATGATCCTCCCACCCTGGCCTTCCAAGTGCTGGGATTACAGGTATCAACCACCACACCCAGCCAAACAGTATATTTTCTATCTATGGCTGGTTGAAAAAAATCCACTTATAGGTGGATCCACACAGTTCAAACCTGTGTTGTTCAATGGGCAACCGTATATCCAAAAGAATTCAAAGCAAGATCTCAAAGAGATATCTGTACACCAACATTTATTGCATATTACTCTTGGCTAACCATGAATAGAGAATCATCAAATCACCAAGCAACCCAAATGTCCACCAACGATAAAATGGATTTTAAAATGTGGCCTATACATACAACGAAATAATATATAGCCTTTAAAGAAAAGAAAAAAATTCTGTCACATGCTACAACATGGATGAACCTCAATGACATTATGCTAAGCAAAATAAGCTAATCACAAAGGGGCAAATACTGTTTAATCCCATGCATGTATCTAAAATAGTCAAAAATCATAGAAACAGAAAGTAGAAAGGTGGCTGCCAAGAATTTGGGGGAAGGGGGAAATGGGAATTAGTGCTCAATGGGTACAGAACTTCAGTTCTGCAAGATGAAAAAGTTCTGGAGATCTGTTGTGCAACAATGTGAATGTATTTTACACTACTGAACTTTACATGTTTAAATGGTAAACATGACAAATTTAATATGTGCTTTTTACAATCTTTTTAAAAAAGTAAAATGTTTTCATTTAGAAACTACATGTATATTAGGCACAGGGCAGGTTCTCAACAAATAGTAATTAGTTCTATTATGTGCAAATATATGGTAGGAACTCATATATCTACAAATAGAATATATGAAATTTCACTATAGGCTATGACATAAAAAATACAAAAGCTGCTTTAATTATGATTGAAATTCTTCCACTGTTTAAAAACAATTGACCGTCTATTTTCTTAGATTTTTGTGATTTGCTTAAAGCACTTCTTCAGTCTAGTCTTTAGTATCAAAAACTAAGGCACTAAAATAGATAAAGCAGTCATGATGTATTGTCTTTTTGATACCTTTTTTTTTTAAACTTCCTGGAGACATCTTGATATACTATGTATTAATTTAGCCCATATAAATGCAGCTGAGGGATAAAGATCACTGGGATCTGATTCAAGCCTATAATCCCACAGCTTTGGGAGGACAAGGTGGCAGGACACCCCGGGCAACATATAAGACCCCATCTCTATAAAAAATAAAAAATAAAAAAATCAGCCAGACATCGTGTCTCATGTCTATTATTCCTAGCTACTTGGGAGGCTGAGATGGGAGGATCCCTTGAACCCAGAAGACTGAGGATGCAGTGAGCTATGATCACGCCACTACACTCCAGCCTGGGCAAGAGTGAAACCCTGGGTACAAAAAAAAAGAAAAAGAATAAAAGAGGCCAGGCATGGTGGCTCACGCCTGTAATCCTAGCACTTTGCAAGGCCAAGGCGGGCGGATCACCTGAGGTCAGGAGTTCGAGACTGGTCAACATGGTGAAACCCCATCTCTACTAAAAATACAAAAATCGGCCAGGCGTAGTGGCGTGTGCCTGTAATCTCAGCTACCTGGGAGGCTGAGGCAGGAGAACTGCTGGAACCTGGGAGATAGAGGCTGCAACGAGCTGAGATTGTGCCACTCCACTCCAGCCTGGGTGACAGAGCGAGACTCTGTCTCAAAAAAAAAAAAAAAAAGAAAGATCATCATAAGATCAATTTGCAGAATAATTTCATGCTCTTCATTGTTTTTTTTTGTTGTTGTTTTTTGCCTCAGAGTTTCTCAAGCTTTCTGACTTTGATCAACAGTCTACCAAGGATATACATTAAAATTTTATAGTAATCAATATCATAACAGCAGCTAACATAGTACACTGGGTGAGGATGGTACTTAAATAATTATTTATTGAGTTGCTTACAGAAGAGAGGTCTCCCAAGTCCCAAATCAACTTCACAAATATTTTATTAGTACTTACAATGTACAAAAACCTTTTTCTAAGCTCTGCCCTACAGATAATAAAAAGGAGCTTAAAATGAAGGGAAGAAGGAGAGAGAAAAAGATAAAAGATTAATACACATGTTATGGTACTTCTAAGCAGGAAAGAAGATGCTTGATTTGGTTGGGATGGGAGAGGGGTGGTTTCAAGCCACAAGCTAAACAGCATCTTGAGATGCTAAAACACGGAAGATATTCCAGAAAGAGGACAGGTACAGAATCGCCACGTGAAATTTCCTGTAGACTAGTAAGAAAACAAAGAGATCAACAGGAGAAAAGTATAAGAAAACTACCAGAGCCAGGCACAGCGGCTCATGCCTGTAATCCCAGCACCTTGGGAGGCCAAGATGGGAGAATCGCTTGAGCTCAGGAGTCTGAGACCAACTTGGGCAACACGGTGAGAAACTCTGCCTCTAACAAAAATACAAAAAATTAGCTGGGCATGGTGGCATGTGCCTGTGGTCCCAGCTACTCGGGAGACTGAGGTGGGAGGATTGTTTCAGCCCAGGTGGAGGTTGCAGTGAGACAAGATTGTGCCACTGCAATCCAGGTTGAGTGACAGAGCAAAACCCCGCCTCAAAGAAAAAAAAAAGAAAACTATCAGAGATAATACTAATTCAGAGAGTTTGGGCTGTTCTACAAACTACCTAGAATGCTACCTTCAGGAATTTCTTAACTTGAATCCACAGTCATGAGAAGGCTGAGGTGGGCAATGCCACAATCACCTACGGTGGTGGTAAACAACACCCAATGGAGGTCCGACAGCTTGCTTTATATATTTTTTTCTTTGTTAAACAGGAAAAGGAAAAGTTATGTATTACTTGTATATTGAAGAAAAACTAAAAATTTAATGTGGGGGCAATTTAGGTGTTGAGCAAAAGAACTGGTACTTTACAAAAACAAAATAGTGTACAGAAACCAAGTATATATACTCTGAGAAGCTTTCCTTTTCTATAATAAAAAAAACGTATGAGAGGCTGAGGCAGAAGAACGGCGTGAACCTGGGAAGCAGAGCTTGCAGTGAGCCAAGATCACGCTACCGCACTCCAGCGTGGGCGACAGAGCAAGACTCCATCTCAAAAATAAAAATAAAAATAAAAATAAAAATAAAAATAATTTACTCGATTGTCAAAGTAGGCAGACTAAGTTTGGCAATCATCATTTCTACATACCACATTCTAAGATCAAGGTCACTTTTTACTTTTAATATTCTCATTTATCCTTTGAAGAAGAAGTTTAAGATTTAACTCACTAATAAAAAGGTTTGAATTATGCAAAATGAAGAGAAATGCTAAATACAATCATTTTCAAAACTAGTTTAATTCAAAAAAAATTATCATGGCATACACCTAACAGTATATGAATAACATCCTTTTAGTTTACATGTTTCTGCAAATGCATAACATTTTGTTACACTAAATGACTCGTGAATTAAGGAAAATTTGTTTCACATAATTTATCTGATTATGCTTCCCATATTAAAGTTTTAACTTGATCTTTATATTAAAAATACATAAAATCAAACAAAAATGAATAAAATATTTGCAACACAATCTGACAGATAATGTGACTATGTACCCAGAACATACAAAGACCTCTTACCACTCAACCAGACAAGCCAATTTTTTAAAGGGGCAAAAGGCTTGAACCAAAAAAAGTATACAAATAGCCAATAAGCATATGAAAAGATGTTCCGACATCACTGATCATCTGAGAAACACAAACCCACAATGAGATACTTAATAATAATTTGATGGCCAAAATTTAAGACTGGCAACAGGAAGTGTCAATGAAAATGTGAAGAAACTGTAACTCCTGCACAGTTACAACTGTAACTTTCAATGTAAAATGGCACAACTATTTTGGAAAAGAGTTTTAACAGTTTCTTACAAAGTAAAATCAATATTTACCACTAAAACATACCCAGGAAAGACATACAAATGGTCATAACAGCTTTATCAATAGCTAACAACAGTCCTATGTGTCCATCCATGGGTAAACGAATTTAAAAACTGTAGTATGTGCCTACAATGGATTATTAATTCAGAGAGTTTACTACAAGTCGGCTGCCATGGCTCATGCCTGTAATCCCAACACTCTGGGAGGCCAAGGCAGAATCATTTGAGCCCAGGAGTTGGAGACCATCCTGGGTGACACAGGAGGATCCCATCTCTACAAAAAAATATTAATAATAATGTTAGCTGGGCATGGTGGTACATGCCTGTGGTCCTAGCTACTTAGTAGGCTGAGGTAAGAGGTTCGATTGAGCCCAGGAGGTCAAGGTTGCAGTGAGTCGAGATCTCGCCTAAAACTACAAAAATTAGCTGGGTGTGGTGGCAGGCACCCGTAATCCCAGCTACTCAGGAGACTGAGGCAGGAGAATTGCTTGAACCTAGGAGGCAGAGGTTGCAGTGAGCCGAGACCATACCACTGCACTCCAGCCTGGGTGGCAGAGCGAGACTCCATTTCGGGGGGCGGGGAAAAAAAAAGTTGAGGGAACGACTGTAAAGGAGCATGAAAGGACTGAGATGATGGCATCCGTTACAGATCTTGATCGAGGCAGCGGTGCAGGTGCATACATGTGTCAAAACTCCTCAAATCATACCCTTCAAATGTGTGCTTTTTATTGTATGTAAATTATACTTCATACAGTTGTTTTAACTAAAAATTAATATAATTTGACAACACCTATTAAAACTAGAAATGTTCATAATCTTGAAACAGCCAACTCTATAAAAAATTGTAACACAAATGCTCAAAGATACATAAGGATATTCACTTCTTTTCAGGAGAGAAAACAATGTCAATCACAATGGATTGGTTTGCTGCGTAATGCACATTCATAAACTGGAATACTATGCATCCCACTTACAAAAGAGGTACAGTCGGATGGCTTAGAGCAAGGCGCAGCAAACATTCTCTGCAAAGGGCCACATGGTAAGTATTTTAGGCTTGGCAAGCAGTATCAAATCTCCCTTATATATTCTTCAGGGAAGTGGGGTGATGCTGTTTTACAACTCTTTAAAATGTTCATGTTCTCAGCTTGCAGGCCTTACAAAAAATGATCCCTGACTGAGAGATCAGAACTTTGAAGCTAACGTGCCCAAATTAAAATCCTTCCTCTACCACTAACTAGTTGTTACCTAATCTCTCCATCTCTCTATATTATAGTATCTATATAATGACCAAGCATATAGTCAGCCCTAAAGGAATATCAATTATTTTTTAATAAAATAGATCTCTCTGTATTAACCTTAAAAAAAAAGTCATGATAGAACCAAATAACTTGGTCCCATTTTTATAAAATATATGTAAAAATACACATTCATAAATTAATACATTTGAAAATTTGGGGAAGAATATACACCAAACTGTTAAAGGTAGGGAATGAAGTAACAGGGATCAATACGCTTTCATTTTATAAATGTCTACATTGTTTCAGTACTTTAAACTGAACACATTTAATCAACAGACATTTCTGAATTGAAATAGATAAAACATGTGTGGTATCATTTTTGTAACTTACCAGTCCTAAGCACATAATTTTAACTTGAGAAGTGTTTGGTTCCATTAATGAGAAAGTACATCAACTCTTTAAAATAATATTGGCACAATAACTAAAAATCATTTATCGCTTTGTGCCAGGTACAGTTCTAAGGATTTCACATGTATCAATTCCTTTAATCTTCACAACCACCTTATCAGATGTTATCACTGTCCTCACCAATTTACAGAGAGGGATGCTCAGACATCAAGAGGATAACACTCCAGACACAAACTGGTAGCTCAAGGATCGGAACCCAAGAAACTGTCTCCAAAGACCACTCCCTTAGAACTCTACTCTCCTCCCCTCTCAAATGCATACTATTACCACTTGAGCTGAGAAAGAAATTCTCAAAGTTAACCTTTGGTCTGTCTAGGGTTTCACACGGTACCTTCCATCGAACTACAATTACGTGCTTTTAAATGTAACTTTCTGAATGATTCAAATAAGCTCATTCTTCTTGCAGCTGACATATCATTAATCATCCAGAAAGCCAGCAGATAACACAGAACAGATAATATGTGGAGTAGATAATATGGAGTCAAACAGAACTAAGTTTGGGTCCCGATTGCAAATTCCCAACTGGATAATCCTGGGCAAATTCTTAACTCCTCCCCTGTAGACAGTTTCCTTCCGTTTCCTCATCTGTAAAGGTTTTCGGGGTGTGTTACTAAATTTTGTATTCTGGTAAGATATATAGATAGAGAGATAGATACAGATATATATAGTGTAAAATTTACCATTTGTAACCATTTTTAAGTGTACAATTCTGTGGCATTAAGTATATTCAAAATATTGTTCAACCATCACTATTATCTACCTCCAGAATTTTTTCATCATTCCAAACAGAAATTCCATATTCATTAAATAATAACTCCCCATTCACCTCTCCCCTCACAGCCCTGGTAACCTCTATTCAACTTTCTGTCTCCATAGAGTTGCCTCTTCTAACTACCTCATATAAATGAGATCATACAATTTTGTAATTTTGTACGAAAGGTTGTGTCTGGCTTATTTCACTCAGCATAATACTCTCCAGGTCCATCCATGTATCAGAATTTCACTCCTTTTATGTCTGAAATATTTTGAAATGTTTTTATTTTTTTTTTGAAATGTCTTTCACTCCTTTTATGTTTTCATTGGTTTATATACCACATTTTGTTAATTCACCTGTTGATAGACACAGGGTGATTTTTACAAAAATTAAAAACAAGAGCTGGGTATGGTGGGTCACACCTACAATCCCAGCACTTCGGGAGGCTGAGGTAGGCGGATCTCTTGAGTTCAGGAGTTCAAGACCAGCCTGAGCAACATGGCAAACCCTCTCTCTACAAAAAATACAAAAATTAGCCAGGCGTGGTGGCATGCACCTGTAGTCTCAGCTACTTGGGAGGCTGAGGTGGGAGGATCGCTTGAGCCCAGGAGGCAGAGGTTGCAGTGAGCTGAGATCATGCATCTGCACTCCAGCCTGGGTAACAACCAGACCCTATCTCCAAAAAAAATTTTTTTTAATTTAAAAATGTTTAAAAAGTATCCAGGCTGGGCGTACAGTGGCTCATGCCTGTAACCCCAGCACTTTGGAAGACGAAGGCAGGTGGATCATCTGAGGTCAGTTCGAGACCAGCCTGGCCAACATGGTGAAACCCTGTCTCAACTAAAAATACAAAAATTAGCTGGGTGTGGTGGTGCGTGCCTGTAATTTCAGCTACTCAGGAGGCCGAGGCAGGAGAATCGCTTGAACCCAGGAGGCAGAGGTTGCAGTGAGCGGAGACTGTACCACTGCATTCCACCCTAGGCAACAAGAGTGAGATTTCGTATCCAAAAAAAAAAAAAAAAAACACACACACACACACACAGCAGGGTGCGGTGGCTCATGCCTATAATCCCACCACTTTGGGAGGACGAGGCAGGTGAATCACTTGAGGTCAGAAGTTCCAGACCATCCTCGCCAACATGGTGAAACCCAGTCTCTACTAAAAATATAAAAATTAGCTGAGGCTGGGCATAGTGGCTCACGCCTGTAATCCTAGTACTTTGGGAGGCCAGGGCAGGTGGATTACCCGAGGTCGGGAGTTGGAGACCAGCTGGCCAACATGGTGAAATCCCATCTCTACTAAAAATACAAAAACTAGCCAGGCGTGGTGGTGCATGCCTGTAATCCCAGCTACTTGGGAGGCTGAGGCAGGAGAATCGTTTGAACCCAGGAGGTGGAGGTTGCAGTGAGCCAAGATGGCACCACTACACTCCAGCCTGGGTGACAGAGTGAGACTTCATCTCAAAAAAAAATAAAAAATAAATAAATAAATTAGCCAAGCGTGGTGGCACACGCTTGTAGTCCCAGCTACTCAGAAGGCTGAGGCACAAGAATCACTTTCGAGACTCTGTCTCAAAAAAAAAAAGTGTCTGGGTCAGACACAGTGGCTCAGCCTGTCATCCCCATACTTTAGGAAACCAAGGCAGAAGGATTGCCTGGGGCCAGGAGTTTGAGATCAACGTGGGCAACGAAGCAGGATCCCATCTCTACAAAAAATAAAAAAATTAAATTAGCCAGCACAATGGTATGCACTGGTAGTACGTTGCTCAGGAGGCTGAGACAGGAGGATCCCCAGAGCCCAGGAGTTCAAGGATGCAGTGAGCTATGATCTTGTTCTGTCTTGCTATTGTTAATGGAAAACAAGATCAATTATTAAGAAACTGCTAACCATATAATCTAAACACAAATTTGTCATATTTTCATACCAAGTAGTGGAACAGTGGCAAGATGTGGAATGGTGCAACCATCTTAGAAATATTACCAGCTGTAACTTTTGAGGTATCACTAAATTTGCTAATCCATATTTAAATCATTTTAAAAGAATGATGAAAAGCATCCCAATAAATGATTCAATTACACTGTCACATCCTTCAGTTTTAGCTCCAAAACCTACCTCAATTTACTCCAATAAAGAACTCATGAATTATAACAAAACAGCTTTTCAGTTAAAAGATCTACTACCCTCTCTCGCCCTTGCCCTTTCCCTTCCTTGTATTTTTGTAAAGGGATCATCAATATTAACATTAAATCAAATTAAGCTGATACTATTACTAAATATCCAGATGATTCATCAAGTTCTCTCCAGTTGCCCGAGTGTAACAGTTGCATCTAAAAGATATCTAATTTTCAATACTACAGATTATAACTGGGAAAAACTTGGAACTTGTTCACCTTGACAATTATTTTTCTTTGTAATCATTCCCTATTAAAGAGGGAGAAAAACACCTCTCAAAGTTCCTCACATTAATACTAATATATCCTGTTCACTTTGCAAGTTCCTTAGTCAAATTATTTCCCTACATTTTTCATATTTCGTTAATTCATTCAACTATATTTAAAACCCCTATTCTCTAGCAACTACCAATGTAGGTGCTAGGTATACAAAGAAAAAAATAAGACAGAGCCTCTACCAGGAGGCACTTTGAGTGTAGGGAAGGGAGGGATGCATAAACAAGTGATTACAATACAATTGACTCATGCTACGATAAAATATGATCAAAGCCCTGTGGAAACACAAGAGTGTCTGGGAATTCAGGGAAGACCTCCAGAAGGTAAAGTATGTATCATCTGACCATGAACCTTTCTCTGAATTTAATGAATTGCTGCTCTTCACTTATGCTCTCCCCCGAAGATTTCACCTACTCGTATAGAATCTATCATGATTTACAGAAAATTTTTCATCTATACTGATATAAAGACTTCAAGGCTAATCCATAAATCATTGCTAATTAACCACAGAATACATTATATTGGAGGATTTGTCCTTGTTGGTTTTTAAAAAGCAGATCAACTTTCTCAATCACTGTTCATGTAAAGGGTAATACTGAAATAAATTCACAATCCTTGAGCACACTACCTCAAAAGCAGGAAGATATCCTGGGAAAATTCCAATAGGACTTGGAGAAATTTGCCTAAAATTTTTAAACGGCCAACATAAAGATATTCACTTATATGTATCTGTGCAAGGCAAAGCTAGGTATCAAAGTATCAGAACTTTTTCTAACTACACTAGATAAACAAGTGTGGTTTTTTTTTTTAAGTCACTGCTACTTAAACTGACTAAATACATTCTGAGTTGTACCAAAAAATAATTTAAGATGAATTTTTAAACCAATTTCCCAAAGAGATGTTTTTCAAAATATCTCACGGCAAGTACAAAGAACAGTAATTATCAAATACAGAACACGCAAGGGCAAAGTTAGAAATTTTTATCCCAGGCTGGGCATGGTGGCTCACATCTGGATCAGCACTTTGGGAAGTGGAGGCACGTAAATCACTTGAGGTCAGGAGTTCGAGATCAGCCTGGCCAATATGGTGAAACCCCGCCTCTGCTAAAAATACAAAAATTAGCCAGGTGTCGTGGTGCGTGCCTGTAGTTCCAGCTACTCGGGTGGTTGAGGCAGGGGAATTCCTTAAACCCAGGAGGCAGAGATTGTAGTGAGCCCAGATAGGGCCATTGCACTCCAGCCTGGACGACAGAGCAAGGCTCCGTCTCAAAAAAAAAAATTATCTTAAAATATCCGATTTTCTGCCAAATATCTGCATAACTAGCTCATCTCATAATGGACAAGATTATTAATAGGATTTTTAAATACAGAATTATTAGTAATTAATATAAACGTTATTTTTTTGTTATAATGTCTCAACACTTAGACCAGCACCTGGAATGCCTGTACAGTGGTGTCAACACTCTCCAAAATATATGTAATAAATTTATACTGCACTTATTTGTCTCCATTTTTAAGAAACCATAAGTTAGTAGATGCACATTAGATCTTTATCACATAGGACAGTGCAACCAGAAGAACGCCTATGTTTTTCTAACTTGTTTTCCTGGAATATACTCACTTTCCACAAAAACGAGAATTTAAGATGCAATGTTCCTGTTTCCGGGAAACCTTAAATATTACATAACCCAACACATCTCCAAAAAGAGAGAACATGCTTTATATCTATGACTAGAATCCTACCTATTCCTAACTTTAGAGACCATGAATAGAACATTAAAATATATCTTAAATACTTCTGTTTTCTTGCAAATAAAATTTACAAATAAACAAGTTAGGATTACACACTTGATCCGTATTCTTAAATATGAATTAGTTGCTAATGCTTATGAAGAGTAATAGAAAATAAACTCCAAAACCCCTAAAAGTATTGACTACATTCAACCGTGACTGCATTCGTGTTTTTCAAAGGTTTATTAAATGCTGTTTTATGGTGACATCAAAACTCCACAAAATTAAGCTAATAACTTCCTTGAACCCTAAAAAGCAAGCCTTTAAGTAAACATCAAAGATACATTTTTATTTCCAAATGAATTTAAATGTTACAGATAATGTGTGATAAACAAAGGAAGTTTAACTGTGGACAGCACACGTTAAATTTCTTAGGCAACAAACATTTCTGCATCCAGTCTTTTCTGAATCACCAAAGCTATTGTTCACAGAAAACGAGACCAATTACTAAGAAACTGCTAACCATAGAATCTAAACACACATTTGTCATAGCCATTCTATTTTGATCACCTACTTCTACCATCTCATCCTCATTCAACCCGTCGGGATTTGGGAAATAATCTCTGGCTGAATGACAGTTGATTTCGTTAGCACCTGTCGCCATTCTCAGATGTATCACACAAGTTGGCCAAAACAGCTTGTAATGTTTAAGGATTACGATTCTTTAGAAAGTGGGAACTCACTAGGCGTTCACCAAGTTTTCCAAAAGATCGTGCTTCTCGATTCCTCCCGCTTTCAAAAAGTAACCCTGTGGCACAGATTTTTGGGGGGAGTGGAAGGGGATGTACACAATGAAGTGGGAATTCAACAGGAAGCCCTCCAAAAACACAATCAATAGAGAGCAGAACAGCTCGACTCTTCCCTCAAACTTAGCATAAAGCCAGACCAGGCGGCGAGGCAGCCCGCGACCGCCGGAGCTCAGGGGGATTTCGGGGTGCGTCCTGGGGAAACGTCAGAGACGAAGCTACTCCGAGTTCCACGCCGCGAACGTCGTCCCGCGGTCGCCGCGGCCCCAGCCCGGGGTCAGCGCGCCCGGGATGGGGGCGTGCGCGGGGCTGGGGCCGAGCCCTGCCCACCCCGGCAGCGGCCCGCGCCTCCCCACGCCCCTCTCCCGCCCGCCGGCGGGCCCGGGTGTCATGCCCCTTCCCCTCGCGCCGAGACCTCCGGAGACACAGTCCGTCCTTTGTCTGAGTGCAGACTCGGCGGCTGGGTCCCACCAACTTGTGTCTGTCCCGTCCCACCCGGGCGCTCCCGCCGCGGCCGCGCCACACAAAGGAGACTTGAGGCTCGAGCTGCCACCCTGGACCGGGCACCGGAACGCCCCGACCCCGGCCCCGGCGCCCCGGCCAGGGCAGGCACCGGGAAAGCTGCCCCCCACACGCCCCCCGCCCCGCAGCTCCGGGGGTCCGCGCTGCCCCACTCGCAGGCTCCCGCTGGCCAGCCCTAAGCTCACAGCTCCTTCCGGGGAGGGGGGTCTCCCCTCACCCTCCACCCCCCGCACGCCTACAAACGCGGCGCCCGGGTGAGCCCGGTTCAGGCGATACCCGGGACCGGCACAGCAGCGGCGGGGAGGTCCTGCCGCCGCCGCCGCCGCCCGCTTCGCACTCCTGGAGCCCCACCGGCCGGGCCGCCCGCAGCGGCGCGTTACCTTCGTCCCGCGCGCCGGCTCGCGCTGTTCCCGCGCGTCGCCCCCGCGCGCCGCCGCCGCCGCCGCCGGGGCTCCACTGCCTTCTGTGTCCCACCGGGTGTCGGACGCGACCGGACCGAGCGCCAAACGCGGCAGTCCAATCGCCATCGCTTTTATTTGGCCCCCCCAACCCAATCAAGCACCGCCCCGATTGGCGGGACGCTAGGCGGGCGCCCGTCCAATCACAGGGCCCGCCGGGCTCGGAGGCGCCGAGCCAGCCCCACGCAGAGTGCGCTCAGGGCTCGCGGGCGGGCGGTGGTGGCGCGTGCGCGCGCGGGCGGTGGCGGGGCTCGCTTGAAGCGACGCGACTGGCCTTGTGGAAGCGCTGCCGCCGTCTCTTTGTTCTTTCGCTGAACACACGGCGCCTCTCAGGAAGGCGGTGTGCAGGCAGGCGGGGACCGGGAGACATCGCGGGGGCCCGGAGCCCACCGCGAACGGGAGGCGGGGAGGATGGGTGGCGGGAACGGGCCGAAGGGCGGGACGACGCGCCGGCTGCTCTTGGCGGGAACCGGCGCCGCGGAGTTCCCGGGCGGGGGAGGGGAGGGGGAGGGGAGGGGCGAGGCGGGGACTGGAAGCCAAGTTTGAACCAGTTCAAAACTCGGGGGTGGTAACGGTTTTAACCGCCGCGCTCGTTTCCCCGCGCGCGGTGCCGAGGCCCGAGCTGGCCTCTCCTGGCGGTGCCCAGGGAGGGGAGGGCACGGGCCCCGGAGGTCGGCTCTGCTGCGGCGCGGCCTTTGCGGGGAGACGCTCGCCCGGCCCGCGCGCTGCCGCCGGCCCCGTTACTTCTTTTTTTTTTTTTCCCTCTGAGACGGAGTTTCGCTCTTGTTGCCCAGGCTGGAGTGCAATGGCGCGATCTCAACTCACCGCAACCTCCGCCTTCCGTGTTCAAGAGATTCTCCTGCCTCAGCCTCCCGGGTAGCGGGGATTACAAGCATGCGCCACTACGCCCGGCAATTTTGTATTTTTAGTAGAGACGGGGTTTCTCCGTGTTGGTCAGGCTGGTCTCGAACTCCCGACTGCAGGTGATCCGCCCGCCTCGGCCTCCCGAAGTGCTGGGATTACAGGCGTGAGCCACAGCGCCCGGCCCGGGTCCCGTTGATGTTGCCTGCTGCTGCCTCGGCCACTTCCCGCCCCGCCCCCCGCCCCCCGCCTCCACCGCTGGACTTTGGCTGAGCTCGCAGTGCTTATCGCCCTAGAAACCTGTGAAAGGGTGACATTACTGCCATTTAAGACCCTTCCAGTGTTTGTAGTGCCAAGCAAGTGTCAGTGTTAAAAATCGTTTATTAAGATGAGCGCTGTTCACTTGCCGCCTCTGCAAAGTGTAAGGATATTTGCAATATTTTTTAGTGATTAAACAATGATCTTAGTTATGGGGGGGTCAACCTGCCTCAACTCAGGAATTAGGGGGCTTCTGCTTAGGATACAATCTCTCCTATTGCTTCATGTGGCAATGCAGTTAAGAGTATCCCGAATTTATTTTTACTAGGATGTACCTATGGGGTAAAATACCATTGTCCTGTAAACTGAGATTCCATATTGATAGTTCAGACTGGACACTGAAAAAAGGCCACCTATGAACTGTTGGGGTAAAAATCTGAAGAAATCTTTTTAATGATTTTAATAACTAGCTGGAATTTTAATTTTTATTTTTCTTTTTTTTTTTTTTTTTTTTTTTGAGATGGTCTCACACTGTCGCCCAGGCTGGAGTGCAGCAGCGCCATCTCGGCTCACTGCAAGTTCCGCCTCCCGGGTTCACACCATTCTGCCTCAGCCTCCCAGGGTAGCTGGGACCACAGGTGCCCGCCACCACGCCCGGCTAATTTTTTGTGTTTTTAGTAGAGACGGGGTTTCACCATGTTAGCCAGGGTCTCGATTTCCTGACCTTGTGATCCACGCGTCTCAGCCTCCCAAAGTGCTGGGATTACAGGCGTGAGCCACCGCGCCGGGCCATAATTTTTCATCAGGTGATTTAGCCCATAATTTTCCCGCCTTTCCTAAATCACCATTCCATTCCTCACATATATTCTGAACCACGCCAATGTTGGAAAGTATATATGAAGGGAAGCTAAAAGATAAGGAGAAACAAGCAATCATGTGCTCAGATAAAAGCAAAATTATCTTGTGAATCAATGATAAGACTGCAAAAAGTAAGTTATGCAACTGAGATGTGACTGTAAAATAACGTAACGAATTATAGCTGTCATTACTTACAGTCACCAATACATTCATTTTCCAAGATAAAATGCATCTATCTAGGCCAGCAGTTTGCAATTTTTTAAAACCAGCAACTTAAACCTCAGAAATTAACTACTTATCCCTAAGTTGCTTATCAAATTACTGAACTTATCAGTCCTATAATATTAAATAGTAAAACGACATTTTTTAAGAGGAAGATCAATGAAATTAGAGACTACCATAAAGCAAATCAAAGCAGTATATAAATATATGCAACATGGTGTGAAATGTCATATAAATTGTTAGACGTTTAGAATCAAGGGATGGATGGATCAAGATGTTCCAGGCCAGGCTTAGTGGTTCACACCTGTAATCCCAGCACTTTCGGAAGTCAAGGTGGGAAGCTCCAAGACCAGCCTGGGCAACATAGCAAGACCCCATCTCTACAAAAAAACTTTAAAAATAAATGGGTGTGGTGGCACGGAAGTACCTATGGTCCCAACTGCCCCCGAGGCCGAGGGAGGGGACTGCTTGAGCTCAGGATCTCAAGGTTACGGTGAGCTATGATGGCACCACTGCGCTCCAGCCTGAGCAACAGGATGAGACCCTGTCTCTAAAAAAAAAGTGATTGGACAAAATATGATTATTGGCACCAACTGAATGTTAGGAAAAAACAGAAACATGTAAAAAGAACTTTATAGAGCGACCATTCCCACCGAGAAGAGTGTGTCGGTTGGACTCTAACCATTAAAGAGCTAGGTGGGATGATATTAAATATATATATAACAGATTTAATGTAATATGAAGGCTAGGGTAAGGGATGCCAGTGGATCACAGTATTTTCTTAATGATATTATCCATTTAAGCAAGGTAGTTTAGGCCACAGTAATGGCAGAAAAGGGATAATTTGAAAATAGTCCAGAAGGATTTCATTTTATGTGGGGTTTGTATGATGTCTTGCAACTCCTTTCCGTATATGACAAATACAGCAAAGTTAGGAGGGGGAAGAAGTATTTTGCTTTTGCTACAAAAAAAAAAAAAAAAAAGTCTGAAGATGTCTAACCCAGGAAAGCAAGAAAATATACAAGCCCATTGTACAGACCTCTGTGACTATTTCAATGGGAAAAAATATGTTTAATATGTGTAATGAATAGTAAACATATGAGCAAGTGTGTGTGTAAATGCCAGTTACTCAAGGGGTGTAGATGAAGCAGAAAGCCAGGCTAAACGCAAAGGTGGACATGGAGGTTGAGGATCACCAAGCTTTTTCATTTCTGTGTAAAGATTGTTCTGCCTTGTGTGAACAACAAAAATTCAGTATTAAAGTTACAAGATGAAACCAAAAACACTTAAGCCCCAAAGTCAGGAAGTAGCACTACCTTTTTCACTGTTGTAACCCCAGGGCCTAGGTCTCCCGGCACACAGCTGATCCTCAGGGTTGTCCTGGGGGAGCTGGAGAAGATGAAGTGCCACGTTAAGGCTGTTAACATCGCAGAACTTCCCTTTGCATCCCTTGACTTCTCAGAACCTCCCTTTCAACCCCAAAAATGGGATTTACTTTCCACACGTTATTCAGCACTCATTTGTGGAGTGCTTACTCTGAATGATAATTATACCGAACATGAGGTGGTAATAAAAATAAGGCAGGCCGGGTGCGGTGGCTCAAGCCTGTAATCCCAGCACTTTGGGAGGCTGAGGCGGGCGGATCACTAGGTCAGGAGATCCAGACCACGGTGAAACCCCGTCTCTACTAAAAATACAAAAAATTAGCCGGGCGCGGTGGCGGGGGCATGTAGTCCCAGCTACTCAGGAGGCTGAGGCAGGAAAATGGCGTGAACCCGGGAGGCGGAGCTTGCAGTGAGCTGAGATCGCGCCGCTGCACTCCAGAATGGGCGACAGCGCGAGACTCTGTCTCAAAAAAATAAATAAATAAATAAGAAGGCATGGGCGGCTGGGCACAGTGGCTCAGGCCTGTAATCCCAGCACTTTTGGAGGCCGAGGTGGATGGATCACGAGGTCAGGAGATCGAGACCATCCTGGCTAACACGGTGAAACCCCATCTCTACTAAAAATAGAAAAACTTAGCCCGGCGTGGTGGCGGGCGCCTGTAGTCCCAGCTGCTCATGAGGCTGAGGCAGGAAAATGGCGTGAACCCGGGAGGCGGAGCTTGCAGTGAGCCGAGATCGCGCCACTGCACTCCAGCCTGGGCAACAGAGCAGACTCCGTCTCAAAAAAAAAAAAAAAAAGGCATGGGAAGAGGGAAGTTTTGGGTGCAAATGCTGTAATTTTAAAACAGCTTGGGGCTGAACGTGAGGTGGTTCACGCCTGTAATCCCAGCACTTTGGGGACTGAGATGGAGGATTACTTGAGTTCACAAGTTCTAGATCAGCCTGAGCAACATAGCGAAGCTTCATCTCTTCCAAAAATACAAAACTTAGCCGGTCATGGTAGCAAGTGCCTATAGTCCCAGCTAGTCTGGAGGCTGAGGTGGGAGGATCGCTTGAGCCTGGGAGGCAGAGGTTGCAGTGAAATGGCACCACTGCACTCCAGCCTTGGAATAAAATAATTTTTTAAAAACCACTTGGTTAGGGAAGCCCTCATTTTGAAGGTGACATATGAAGAAAAACTTGAAGGAGCTGAGGGAGAATTTACTGAGAGAAGACTGTTCTAGGCAGAGAGAAGGGCCAGTCAGTGCCTGGGCCCGAGGCAGAAGCATGGCTGATGTGCTATAGGACGGGAAGGGGAAGAAAAGTAGGAAATGATGTTGAAGAATGTAGGAGGCACAAGCAGATTTTTCAGCTCCTTGTGGACCATAGTTAGGTCTTTATCTTTTACAAAATGAGAGGATTTTGAGCAAAAAGGTGATATGATCATTTAAACAAGATCATTTTAGCTCCTGTGTTGAAAGGAGCCTGAAGCGGAGCCGGGGCCAAATCAGAGAGGACAGTGATGAGTCCGTTGTAATAAGCCAGGGAAGAAATGATTGTGGCTGAGACCAAAGTGGTAACAGTGAGCTGGTGGGAAATAGAGTCTGGATGTATTTTGAAGGTATAAGCAGTGGAATTTCCTGACAGATTGGATATAGGATACAAGAAAGATTGCATATAAGGAGTATCAATTCTCAACACAGGGAGCCTGAGAAGGGATGAGCTCTCATGAAGAACCAGAGTGGCATTGTACTACAGCCTGGAACACACCCCAGGATGGGGCCAGGAGATGTGTGGCATGTCGAGAAACCTTAATAAAGATAACATAATTTTTGGTTGTGATTGAAATTAACCTGATCCTTTTCAAAACAGGTTGAAATAGTCACCTCTAGAAAACCCGAGGAAGGTGTGGTAGCCAGCCTCTAAAATGTTCCTTTTTGGTTTTATTTTTATTTTTGTCTTAGAGAGAGAGTCTCACTCTGTTGGCCAGGCTGGAGTGTGATGGCACGATCTTGGCTCACTGCAACCTCGGTCTCAAGCAGTTCTACCTCAGCCTCCTGAGTAGCTGGGATTACAGGCATGCGCCACCATGTCTGGCTCATTTTTGTAATTTTAGTAGAGATGGGGTTTCACCATGTTGGCCAGGCTGGTCTCAAACTCCTGACGTCAGGTGATCCACCTGCCTTGGTCTCCCAAAGTGCTGGGATTACAGGCGTGAGCCACCATACCCGGCCAGTACTTCCGTATTATTAATACCACCTCCTGGTATTCACTGCCATGTGTAATCTTCTCCCTTGTTGTGGGCTAGACCTAGTGACTTGCTTCTTCTTTTTTTTTTTTTTTTTTTTCTTTCTTTTTTGAGACGGAGTCTCACTCTGTCGCCCAGGCTGGAGTGCAGTGGCGCGATCTCGGCTCACTGCAAGCTCTGCCTCCCGGGTTCACGCCATTCTCCTACCTCAGCCTCCTGAGTAGCTGGGACTACAGGCGCCTGCCACCGCGCCCGGCTAATTTTTTGTATTTTTAGTAGAGACGGGGTTTCACCGTGGTCTCGATCTCCTGACCTTGTGATCCGCCCACCTTGGCCTCCCAAAGTGACTTGCTTCTAATAGGATATGGCCACAAAAGGAATGGGATGTCATCCCCAAAATTACATAATGAGGAGATCGTGACCTCCCAGCTCCCGTATCCCTTAATCTGGCTGTAACAAGATGCTATTTCAGCTTTATCTCATACTTCCACCACTGTAAGTTCCAGCCATATCATATTATTCACTTTCCCAAACACAGTTTCAGCTAAACTGATCAAGATGTTACCATTTTAAGACTTTTGAGAAAGAAATTTGATCAAACAAAATGAGTAGACTAAAATAGATTTAGTCTTTAGACTACCTAGAAATTACCTGGCTGTTTTAAACAAATTCAAGTGTGAAACTGAGGAGTACTTGGCCAAAATATGCTTACAAACAACCCCTGGGTAGACTATCATTTTCCAGATGTGACACCTGTCTTGTAAAAGACTATTGAGGATTTGGGGAAGCAAAGAACTGATTAATCTTACCATTATTCTGGGCTATAACAAAGAAGAAGATAAATAAAGACTGAAAAATACTGTACAAAGAGAGGACGTAGAGGATCACTTGAGCCCAGGAGTGCTGAGCTGTAGTGGGCTGTGTTGATCAGGTGTCTGCACCAAGTTGAGCATCAGTATGGTGAACTTCCAGGAACTAGAGACCACGAGGTTGCCTAAAGAGGGGTGAATTGACTCAGGTTGGAAATGGACCAGGTCATAACTCCTGTACTGATCACTACCAGTGGGATTGTGCCTGTGAATAGCCACTACTCTTCAGTTTGGGCAACAAAACAAGACCCCACCATTTTTATTTTAATTTTTTTTTTTTTTTTTTTTTTAAGTCTGGGCGTGGTGGGTCACGCCTGTAATCCCAGCACTTTGGGAGGCTGAGGTGGGCTGATTGCCTGAGCGCAGGAATTCAAGACCAGCCTGGGCAACGTGGTGAGACACTGTCTCTACTAAAAACACAAAAATTAGCCAGGTGTGGTGGTGCATGCCTATGGTCCCAGTTACTCAAGAGGTTGAGGTACGAGAAATTGTTTGAACTTGGGCAGCAGAGGTTGCAATGAACTGGGATCAAGCCATTGCACTCTAGCCTGGGCAAAAGAGCAAGACGGCCTCCAAAAAAAAAAAAAATGGTTTTAGGAAAGGATAAGACTTGGAAACAAAACCACACAATTGTATAAATAATCTTCAAGTATTAGAATTAATGGAAGTTAACAAGGTGACTGGATACAAACCTAGTTTACAAAAAATCCATTTCTTTGTACTAACAGTAAAGAGGAAATTAAACTTTTAAAGTGATATGTACCATTTATCTTTGGGAAAATATCAAATATCTAGTCATCTGATGAAAGATGTGTAAGACCTATGCACAAAATATTACAAAACAATATTGAGGAAAACTTTTTTAAAGCCCTAAATAGAATGTCATTTTTATGATTTGGAAGATGCACAGATTCACCACAATGCCAATCAAAATCCCAACAGGATTTGTGAATGCATTTGCATCTGTGTTGTGTGTGGAAATTGACAAGTTGATTCTAAAATACACGCAAAATGCAAAAGGCCGAAAAGAGCCAAGAGAATTAAGAATGAAACTGGGCAACTTTACTACCAAATATAAAAACCTGGCTTTTTATTTTATTTTAGAAATGGAGTTTCACTCTTGTTGCCCAGGCTGGAGTGCAATGGCATGGTCTTGGCTCACTGCAACCTGTGCCTCTTGGGTTCAAGCGTTTCTCCTGCCTCAGCCTCCCAGATAGGTGGCGCCTGCCACCACACCCAGCTAATTTTTGTATTTTTAGTGAGACAGGGTTTCACCATGTTGGCCAGGCTGGTCTGGTACTCCTGACCTCAGGTGATTCGCCGCCTTGGCCTCCCAGAGTGCTGCGATTATAGGCGTGAGCCACCGTGCCTGGCCAAAACATAGCTTTTTAAAGCTGTTGTGATTAAGACAGCGATACTGCCCCAAAGATCGACAAATAGACCAATGGGAAACAGAGTCCAGAAACAGACTCATACCTATATGGTTTATAACAAAGGTGGCTTTTCAGTGCAGTTGGGAAAGGATCATCTTTTCAATCATTGGTTTTGGGTCAACTGGCCATCCTTACGGTGGGGGGGCGGTGGGCGGGTGGTGGATCTTGACCCCTGCCTCAAACCAGATGAGCTGCTGATCTAAATGTGAAAGAAAACAAGGAATGATTTTGGAATAGTCAAAAAGTTCTTAAACAGAATCAAAACTCTGCTCACCATAAACGGCTGGGTGCAGTGGCTCACACCTACAGTCTCAGCACTTTGGGAGGCCAAAGCGGATGGATTACCTGAGGTTGCGAGTTCAAGACCAGTCTGTCCAATGTGGTGAAACCTCGTCTCTACTAAAAATACAAAAATTAGCCAGGCGTGGTGGTGGGCACCTATAATCCCAGCTACTCGGGAGGCTGAAGTACAAGAATCTCTTGAACCCGGGAGGCAGAGGTTGCAGTGAGCCTAGATTGCACCATGCACTCCAGCATGGGCAACAGGACAAGACACCATAAAGGAAATAAGTGATATCTTGACCAATTGATCATATATTGATCTGTATTAAATTTAAGAACTTCTGTTTGTCAGAAGACACCATTAGGATATTCAAACGGCAGGCCAAAGAATAGGAGAAATTCACAATACACTTACCTAACAAAACACTTGTCATCCAGATCATGTAAACCACAAGACGATTTGAAAAAGAAAATGTTAGGAAATGGCCAAAGGGGAGAGACCCTTAATAAACTGGCACCCAAAAAAGTGGATACATAGATGTCCAATAAACATAAAAAGGTGCCCAGTTTCATTAGTTATCAGAGACATGCAAATAAAACCGTAATGGAATACCACTATATACCTACCCAATGGCTACAATGAAAAAATACAGAAAATACCAAATGTAGGTAAGGATATGAAGCAATGAAAATTTTTGTGCACTGCTAATAGAAGTGCAAGTTGGTACAGCCACTTTGGAAATTTGAGAAGAGATAATATCTATGAAACTTGAACAAATATGGAATACCCCATACCGTAGCCATTCTTCTAGGTGTAGCTCTAGCAAGTATATGTTTGTTTGTATATACATTTACCAAACAACATGTACAAAAAAGTTCGTAATTCTCACAAACTGGAAACTATCCAAATGCCCATCAAAAGTAGAACGAATAAATTGTGGTTAATTTACATAATGGTATATTCTACAATTATGCAAAGAATCTACAGCTACATACAACAGTGTGAATGAATCTGATAAAATGTTAAGTGAAAGAAGACAATATTTATCATATGATCTTGTTTATCTAAGTTTCTTAACAGTCCAGACGTGGTAGCTTGCACCTGTAATCCCAGCACTTTGGGAGGCTAAGGTGGGTAGGTCACCTGAGCTTAGGAGTTTGAGACCAGCATGGGCAACATGGTGAAACTCCATTTGTACAAAAAATATAAAAATTAGCAGGGCGTGCTAGGCTGTGCCTGTAATACCAGCTGCGTGGGAGGCTGAGGTGGGAGGATAATTTGAGCCCAGGAGGTTGAGACTGCAGTGAGCCATGATCAAACTTCAAAAAAAAAAAAAAAAATTAGAGGTATCCACAAAAGTAAATACTACAAGCATGTTTGATCACTGCACCTAAAAAGATTGAGAGAGAGTGAGGTAGGAGTTAGGGAGGGAAAAGAGAAGAGATTCCATTAAATGAAGACAAGGGATTGATCTTTAGGCTGAAAACGCAAAGGTCAAGAAGTAAATGAAGTGTTCAGATTATCTGAAAATATATACAATCTGGATAGAATGAACCCAGTTTCTTTTTCACTGATTTCCAGCGTGTTTCAACTAAATGCACTTCTTGCATTCTCTGCAATGTCTACTGATAACAGTTCAGAATTACTTGACTTGGTAACTAGTTTAAAGAACTTATTATCCAAAAATATATATATATATATAATTAGACAAAAGTAAAACAGTTTGAAATGTTTGCAAAAATGTTGAAAAATCTAGGCTGTACCTGACCCTTCATTTATTCATTCAAAAGACATTTACTTAGTGCTTATTTTGTTTTATGCCCTGTAGTCCCAGCTACAGGAATAAAGATGGGGGGTTGGAGGTCATGGAATGTAGAGAATTCCTCAAGAAAGCAAGCAAGAGGAAAGCAAGGAAGGGATGTAGGATTTGGAGCAGAGGAATAGTTAACTATGCCAAGGTAAGAAGGTGGCCAGGTCAGCGACGGGACAACCTAGACCCGCTCCCAAGACCAGAGTGAGCTGGGTGCCTTCAGCAGCCCACTTCCATGATTGGCGGGGCAGTTAACTCCCTTACCCCTAGAGTCATCATTGCCTAGGACCTCAAGGCAGCATGTGTGACCTGGAACCTGAAACCAGGACAGAAATCAGTGAGATTTCTGACAGGCATTCCTGATGGGAATGGGGTTACTGGATAAAAGATCTTTCTGTCAACAAGATCCTGAACTTGATCTTATCCACTGTTCCCAATTCAGGGTGATGCCCTCCTCAAACTCTTGCATGTCCTTGGTGAGTTTGAGCTGCAAAGTTCTGTTGTCACCTTGTGTCCTAGACACGTGGGCCGGCAGGCAGAGTACTGTAGCACACACTTCCTGCTGATACCTGGCCTGTTGGCCCAAGACACCAACTGGAAAGACAAGGCAACTCTAGTTTTGTAAAACTTCCATGACAGTCTATTGACATGTTGCTTTACAATTCTTGGTATACTAATAATTGCTGGCTAAAGACATTCCTGACATTAAAAGAACATGTTCTGATTGAATATTTTACATATGAGAAACATCTCCAATTGCACAAATTCATTCCTAATTTGAGGAGAAAATATTTTCCCACTGATAAAATTTATCAAATTGGTATAGAATCTTCTGGGAAGAAAAACAGCAGCGATAAAACTTCAGCTGAGAGCCATATGTTTTTAAAAACAGCCATTTTAAACTAAGGGCAATATATCAAGTGATAGAGCTGGTTGACTTTCAGTGTTGTCATACATAATCTGACCTGTGAAATTTTTGGAAAAAAAATCACTGAACTTAGAATATTGCACAGGAAATTGACCTTATAAACTCACTTGTGAATACAGTCATACAAGGATTATCCTAGGATAATCTTAAAAGAATTATCAGTTGCTCAATATTTTGTATCTTATGACTGATAAAATAGTGTATAATAGTTAATGAACTGGCAGAAACTTCTCAGTAAAAAGACATTCGTTTTGCCTATAGTTTTCTTATATGGCACACCTTATATTGTTTTACAAACCACTGTTCTTTTAAAGTAGGCTGGATCCTAGCAGGAAATAAATTATTAATTTTTTTCTAAAGTATTAAATCATATTTTCAAATTGTAATAATTATATGTGTTTTCATAACATATTAAAGGATCTACTCAAATGTCTATCCTGAATAAATGCTTTTTGTGTCCTGAAAGCCCAAGCTAGCATTACTTTGCAGTATAAACAAACCAGTTCTCCAATTCTAATTCAATGGCTAAATGCACAGGGACTTATTTGGTATCTTTCTCTTTCTCCCTTTCTCTCTCTTTTTTTTTTTATAACCACTGGTTTTTTGTTTTTTGTTTTTTTCTGATAACATCTATGTTTGAATGTTAACATTCTTGTTTTTCATTAACTGTCCTTTTTTTCAGATTATAAAAGAAATGAAAATTGTTTACAGCCCATCTCCCAAGTAGAACCACTTTTTACCATTTTGGTGTCTTTGCTTTCAGATTTGAAAAGTGACATTTCCATGTGATGTGATTTTTTTTTTTTTTTTTTTTTTTTTTTTTTTTTTTTTTGAGATGGAGTCTCACTCTGTCACCCAGGCTGGAGTACAGTGGCGCCATCTCTGCTCACTGCAACCTCTGCCTTCTGGATTCAAGCGATCCTCCTGCCTCAGCCTCCTGAGTAGCTAGGATTGCAGGCACGCACCATCATGCCCGGCTAATTTTTATATTTTTTAGTAGAGACAGGGTTTCACCATGTTGGCCAGGCTGGTTTCGAAGTCCTGACCTCAAGTGATCCGCCTGCCTCAGCCTCCCAAAGTGCTGGGATTACAGGCGTGAGCCACTGCACACAGCCTCCGTGTGATTTTAAAACATGTTTATAAAAGGAAGACATGCACATTCAAGAAATCTGACAAACGCACCTGATAAATTTGCTGTTTTTCAAGATATGATGTCAGCAAAATGCTAGGATCTGAGGAAACAGAACTCATCCATGTGGAGGGTGTAAAGTGACACGGTGTTTAGGAAGCCAGTTGGGCAGTGTTTGCTATTATTGAATTTGTGCGCGCACTCTGAGCTGGAGACTCCATGGCTAGATAACCTTTCCAACAAAATGTATCCTACATGCACATAAGGATAAGGATAGTCACTATATAAAACATTGTTTATAATAGAAAAAAACAGGAAAGGGCTTCATGTCCATCATTCGGGATGTAATTGATATCTATAATTCAGGATGTATATAAATTATGGTACAGCTGCCGGGCGCGGTGGCTCACGCCTGTAATCCCAGCACTTTGAGAGGCTGAGGCGAGTGGATCACGAGGTCAGGAGATCGAGACTATCCTGGCTAATATGGTGAAACCCCGTCTCTACTAAAGAATACAAAAAATTAGCCGGGCGTGGTGGCAGGCGCCTGTAGTCCCAGCTTCTTGGGAGCCTGAGGCAGGAGAATGGTGTGAACCCGGGAACCAGAGCTTGCAGTGAGCCGAGATTGCGCCATAGCACTCCAGCCTGGGTGACAGAGTGAGACTCCGTCTCAAAAAAAAAAAAACATTATGGTACAGCTATATTATGTGTGTATATATATTTAGTAAATACTATGCAGCTATTGAGATTAAATGAATATTTTTTAAATTTTTGAACAAAAAGTATAAGGTAAATCTGTATATACTGATACTAAAATATCTCTAAGATGTGGTATAAAATGGAAATTGTAATTTATAAAACAGTATATATAGTATTACCACATTTATTTAAATATAAGAAGGACACATGCACATATATACAAAGAAAAATACATAGAAAGGGACTGGAAGGATGTGCACAAAACCGTGTCACCTCTGGGCAAGGAAGCAAGAGGACAGTGAAGAGGGAACCTTCCCATTCAGCTCTGTGCCATTATGGCTTGCCCTGACTCTTACAATAAGAATGTGTGCATTGCTTCTATAATTTTTAAAAGTAAAACTGCACAATGTACTTGTTCATTAATTGTTACAGACCATAACATTTTAAAATGCCACATTTTAGGTTATAAAATGTCTATTTATTATAAAACATTTAGATAGCCAGGCATGGTGGCTCACGCCTGTAATCCCAGCACTTTAGGAGGCCGAGGCAGGTAGATCATGAGGTCAGGAGTTCAAGACCAGCCTGGCCAACATAGTGAAACCCCGTCTCTACTAAAAATACAAAAAAAAAAAAAAAATAGCCTGGCGTGGTGGTAGGCACCTGTAATCCCGCTACTTGGAGGCTGAGGCAGGAGAATTGCTTGAACCTGGGAGGCAGAGGTCACAGTGAGTGGAGATAGTGCCATTGCACTCCAGCCTGGGCAACAGTGTGAAACTCCGTCTCAAAACAAAAACAAAAAACCATTTAGATAATACAAGAAAGTGTAATAAAAATCAGAGAAATCCTCTCTCTCCTTGGTGGAATTCTCTTACCATATTTACAAGACCTAGAGCCAGCCTACTTCCCGAGTCCTCTTTACTCAGCTCCATTTTGAGAGACCTTCTAAACTTGAAAATTCACTATGAAAAAAATACCTCAAGCATGGAGGGCAGAAGCAGCACTGAGACAGAGTGAGCTCAGGACAGTTCTGTTTCGGGAACCTGTTTCTGTTCGTATGGACTCCATTCATCTAGTGACCAACATGCAGAAGGCAAACAGCACGGTGCTCCTTACTGCTGGTTGTCAAACTGGGATATCTGGTTGCTCTTTCCAAATCGAACTCGTTCTCCTTTACAGTGTGATACTTATGCACCTACCGCTCTAATAGTAACCTCCTTTTCTCACTAGGTTTAAGGTTCTCCAACTAAGTCAGACACTGCCACCTGACTTGACATTGCAATAAAATGATAGTCACTTCATGGAAGCCACCACTAAATATACCAGTTACCAGTAAGTATAACAAAATAACAATGCACATTCTCGGTGGGGCGTGGTGGCTCATGCCTGTAATCCCAGCACTTTGGGTGGCTGAGGCAGGAGTTCGAGACTAGCATGGCCAACATGGCAAAACCCCATCTTTACTAAAAATACAAAAATTAGCTGGGCATGGTGGCAGGCACCTGTAGTCCCAGTTACTCAGGAGGCTGAGGCAGAAGAATCATTGGAGCCTGGGAGGCGGAGGTTGCAATGAGCTGAGATTGTGCCACTGCACTCCAGCCTTGGTGACAGAGTGAGACTGTCTCAAAAAATAATAATGCACATCCTTGGCTAAATATGCCGGAATTTCTGTTCTCAATCAGCAGCACACTTTGAGAAGAGGTAACTTTTTCTAGTAAATGCTCAAAATCTCTTTGAAAATATTTTGAAATTGCCTTCAGGAACTGAACCTCCCAAATGGTGACAAATCCTTTCCTTTCGACAGTAGGGTTTGTTCACAAAAGTGCCAGCCAGGTGCGGTGGTAGCTCACGCCTGTAATCCCAGCACTTTGGGAGGCCGATGCGGGCGGATCACGAGGTCAGGAGATCGAGATCATCCTGGCTAACAGTGAAACCCTATCCTTACTAAAAAACAAAATACAAAAAAATTAGGCGGGTGTGGTGGCGGGTGCCTGTAGTCCCATCTACTAGGGAGGCTGAGGCAGGAGAATAGCGTGAACCCGGGAGGCAGAGCTTGCAGTGAGCCTAGATCGTGCCACTGCACTCCAGCCTGGGCAACAGAGTGAAACTCCGTCTGAAAAAAAAAAAAAAAAAAAAAAAGTGCCTAACAGAAGTTTATAGCCAGAGCTGGGGTGATGGAGCTGGAAACCAGTTAGTGCTGGCACCAAAGGAAGGTCGACCCATCTAATGTTAAGGTGACACCAATACGGCCACACAGGCTGTTTATGACCAGTGTCCATTCTGAGTGGGCAGTGCTTGTGCCATTGTCAGTTACTCAAAAATTTGAATTCCCTCCCCTACCCACCCCAGCAGAGGGCCTTGACAATCCTATTTCTTTTTAAAATTTATTATTCTTTTGCTACTGTCAGGATCAACCAGGTATGCCCTCTCATTTTTATTAGCCATCCCCAAAGCACCCACAAAACCATACCACTCTTGTTAAAGAAGAAAAAAATCACATGCTAGTTGAATGAATAATTGTTGACTTGCTGGTACATGAAAACTCTTAGGTTAAATGGATGTGTTCTACTGTTACCATTTATATCAAAAGTATTTTTAAGAATACCCTTTTTGGCCGGGCGCGGTGGCTCAAGCCTGTAATCCCAGCACTTCGGGAGGCCGAAACGGGCGGATCACGAGGTCAGGAGATCGAGACTATCCTGGCTAACACCGTGAAACCCTGTCTCTACTAAAAATACAAAAAATTAGCCGGGCATGGTGGCGGGCGCCTGTAGTCCCAGCTACTCGGGAGGCTGAGGCAGGAGAATGGCGTGAACCCGGGAGGCGGAGCTTGCAGTGAGCTGAGATCCGGCCACTGCACTCCAGCCTGGGTGACAGAGTGAGACTCCGTCTCAAAAAAAAAAAAAAAAATACCCTTTTTATTATTTTTTTTAGTATACTTTAAGTTCTAGAGTACATGTGCACAATGTGCAGGTTTGTTACATATGTATACACGTGCCATGTTGGTGTGCTGTACCCATTAACTCGTCATTTACATTAGGTATATCTCCCAGTGCTATCCTCCCCCTCCCCTCACCCCACGACAGGCCCTGGTGTGTGATGTTCCCCTTCCTGTGTCCAAGTGTTCTCATTGTTCAATTCCCACCTATGAGTGAGAACATGCAATGTTTGGTTTTCTGTCCTTGCAATAGTTTGCTGAGAATGATGGTTTCCAGTTTCATCCATGTCCCTACAAAGGACATGAACTCATCCCTTTTTATGGCTGCATAGTATTCCATGGTGTATATGTGCCACATTTTCTTAATCCAGTCTATCATTGATGGACATTTGGGTTGGTTCCAAGTCTTTGCTAAGAATACCCTTTTTAAAGGAGTTAATTTTTATAGCTTAAAACAATTCAAAAAGACAATCATTCATGACTCTTGAAAACATTTAAAAACCTAGTGATTACTTTTGTTCAGTCAGATCCATGAGCAAACAAAGAGTGGGGCTGAAGCCTAAATGGTTAATTCTGGGTTTGAGTTCTGAGAAGTTTCTTCAAATGTTGCTCTGTGTGTTAACACCAGGTTTCAGAAAAGTAGGCAGAACATGATCAAGAATGAGAGAGGAAAAAAATAGACGTTTTAAAGCAGCAGTGGGGACTCAGCTGCCTATACACTCCTCTGTGGTCCTGAGCAACGGGGAAAGGGGTCCTGGGGCTGGGACCTGCCAAAACAGGGTGGCAGGGCACATGGAATAAGAGTTCAAATCACCGGTCCACCGTGGGCGTGGCTAGCCCAGGCCAGACTGGTTTGAGAAGCCAATGAGGCCAGTGATATTGCTAGCCCTGGTAAATAAGAGAGCTCAGAACCTTAGAAAATTAACATGTGTTCCATAAAATGCATTCTTCCAACAATCAACCAAGATCTGCAGGACAGAGTGCTCAAAATCAATCTAGATGGGCTGTTTTCTGTATTCCAACACTGAAAAAGAGTTGTAATAATGATTTTTTTTTTAAGAGGCAGGGTCTGGCCCTCTCGCCCATGCTGGAGTGCAGTGATGTGATCATAACTCACTGCAGCCTGAAACTCCTGGGCTCAAGTGATCCTTCCACCTCAGCCTCCCAAATAGCTGGGACTACAGGTGTGATACGATACCCAATATGATAAAAGAGAGATGCATAACTTATTTTATTTTACAGCATGTATATTTCATGGTCTCAGTTTGGTTGTGGTTTCATGTGCCAGATTGCACTAGAACAACAAAAGCATGGGCACTGTTTTCACGTAGGGGATACAAGAAGCAGTGTGTGTCCTATTAAGCATGTGGGTCCTAATCCGAAATTAGATGATCAAAATTCATTTTTTTTTTTTTTTTTTTTTTTTTTTTTTTTTTAACAAAGATGAGGTCTTGCTATGTTTCCCAGGCTGGCCTTAAACTCCTGGGCTCAAGCAATCCTCCTGCCTGAGCCTCCAAAGTGCTGGGTTTACAAGCATGAGCCACCCAACCCACCCAAGATGAACTAAGTTTGAATCCTGACTGTTAAGTGATCTTTAGCGGGTTACTTAACCTAAGATTCAATTCATCTGTAAAACAGAAATAATATAATACATAATAATACATAATTCCTACTTCATAGAGTTGCTGTGAAGATTAATATGAGATACTGCATGTGAAGAACACTGCTGTTATTTTGGCTCCTAATTGTTAAAAATATTGATCATGGCGGAGTGCAGTGGCTCACGCCTGTAATCGCAACACTTTGGGAGGCCAAGGCAGGCGGATCACCTGAGGTCAGGAGATCAAGACAATCCTGTCTAACATGGTGAAACCCCGTCTCTACTAAAAATACAAAAAATTAGCCAGGTGTGGTGGCACCTGTTGTCCCAGCTACTCAGGAGGCTGAGGCAGGTAATCACTTGAACCTGGGAGGCAGAGGTTGCAGTGAACCGAGATTGCGCCACTATACTCCAGCCTGGGTAACAGAGCGAGACTCCATCTCAAAAAAAAAAAAAAAAAATTGGTCATTAACATACTGTGGCCGGGCGTGGTAGCTCACGCCTGTATTCCCAGTGCTTTAGGAGGCTGAGGCGGGTGGATCACCTGAGGTCAGGAGTTCGAGACCAGCCTGAACAACATGGAAAAACCCTGTCTCTACTAAAAATACAGAATTAGCCAAGCACAGTGGCACATGCTTGTAATCCCAGCTACTCAGGAGGCTGAGGCAGGAGAATCACTTGAACCTGGGAGGCAGAGGTTGTGGTGAGCCGAGATCGTGCCATTGCACTCTAGCTTGGGCAATAAGAGCAAAAAGCTCTGCCAAAAAAAAAAAAAAATACATGGATTTTATAAAAACAATATCTGTACAATTCCAGCATACAGAAAGGCAAAACAACAAAACAATGACAAAACAATTTTTTTATTACATAGAAATACTAGGCTCACTCTAGAAAGAGACGTGAGTACAATAGTAGTGAATGGTGATCTTTTTAAAAGCATTGTCAAGGTAATTCTTCTAAGCATTGCCTAAACATGTTCAGTATGAAGAATTTTATATTCTGTGGCAGGAGTACCAGGCATCTCTCTTTCCTTAGTTTCTTTAACTCTTAGCTCTGTCAGTTTCTAAAAACTGACTTGGAACAATGTCAGAAGCTGGCCTTTGTTACCAGTGTTTCCTCCCCCACACTGCATTCTAGTTTTCACCTGTTCTCCCTTGGATCTTCCTGTGAACGTGGCCGTGTAACTTTGCAGTCCCTCCCACCCAGCAGTCAGGTCTATTTCCTCACACTATGAATGCTGGGCTTGGCCGTATGACTCAGTTTAGCCAATGACATGTCAGGGGACGTGATACAAGCAAAGGCTTGAAATGCATCTGCACATTTGGCTTGTCCTCTTACCCTCTCACAGCCTTGCCATTGCCATAAGAAAAACAAGTCCCAGCCAGCCTGCTGGTCCAAGAAGAGTGAGACAGGCCTGGAACCAACCTTCAGTGTGGAGTCATGCCCAGTCAAGCCCAGGCTAGACCAACTGACCTGCAGTCATGAGTGATAACACCTTTGCTGTTTAAACTACTAAGTTTTGGAGGGGTTTGTTACACAGCAGTACTAACTGATAAATAGCCAAACCTGTCACCTTTGGTATACTATAGATAAAGCTGTTTTTAAAAAAGTAATAATCTGGCTGGCCACAGTAACTCATGTCTGTAATCCCAGCACATTGGGAGACTGAGGTAGGAGGATCATTTGAGGTCAGGAGTTTGAGACCAGCCTGGGCAACATAGCAAGACCCCAGCCTCTAAAAAATGAAAGTAATAATCGACAAATATATACGTAAATGTTTATGAAGTAGTATGTAAATTTATAGAAATGCATGTAACTAAATTTATTGGAGGAGAATATGCTAACTTAATTCAGTGGCTTTGTCCTTCCTCAATTTTTTTTTTTTTTTTTTTTGAGACGGAGTCTCGCTCTGTAGCCCGGGCTGGAGTGCAGTGGCCGGATCTCAGCTCACTGCAAGCTCCGCCTCCCAGGTTTACACCATTCTCCTGCCTCAACCTCCCGAGTAGCTGGGACTACAGGCGCCCGCCACCTTGCCCGGCTAGTTTTTTGTATTTTTTAGTAGAGACGGGGTTTCACGGTGTTCGCCAGGATGGTCTCGATCTCCTAACCTTGTGATCCACCCGTCTCGGCCTCCCAAAGTGCTGGGATTACAGGCTTGAGCCACCGCGCCCGGCCCTTCCTCAATATTTTTAAGTGGTTTATCTTTGAATACAACAGAAGTTGATTTTAAAATTCCAAGTGGTTTACATGTCCAAATGGGCTTTTTTTTTTCTTTTTTGTTTTTCTCATAGAGGCAGGGTCTTGTTATGTTGCCCAGGCTGGTATCAAACTCCTGGCCTCAATCAATCCTCCCACCTCAGCCTCCCAAAGTGCTGGGATTACAGATGTCAGCCTCCATGCCCAGCCAACTTTTTTATAATACATAAAAAATATAATGCAAACAAAAAAAGTTATTTATTTTTATTTTTATTTTTGGAAACAGAGTCTTGCCCTGTTTCCCAGGCAGGAGTGCAGTGGCACAATCTCGGCTCGCTGCAACCTCTGCCTCGCAGGTTCAAGCGATTCTCCTGCCTTAGCCTCCCAAGCAGCTGCGACTATAGGCGTGCACTACAATGCCTGGGTAATTTTTGTATTTTTGGTAGAGACAGGTTTTCACCATGTTAGCCAGGCCGGCCTAGAACTCCTGACCTCAAGTGAGCCACCCACCTTCGCCCCCCAAAGTGCTGGGATTACAGGTGTGAGCCACCGTGCCTGGCCAAAAAATTTAAAACCTAATAAATAGGTTGCTCTTTTATACCTGCATGCAGGCAATATGATGAAATAGTACAAGAATGTTATCAAGTTATAAATGTTTGGTTACTAACTTGAGTGATAAAATAATCTGTACAAGAAACCCCCATGACACAAGTTTACCTATATAACAAACCTGCACCTGTACCCCTGAACCTAAAATTAAAGCTTTTTTAAAAAAAGAAAAAGAAATGTTTGGAGCAGAAAAGCATAGAAACAATGTCCACGTCAGCTGGAAGTAGAGATGCAGTCTCTGCCTATATAACTATTTCCATTCATTGAGTTTTATAGACCAAAAATAAGATAAAATCCACTATTTTTTATATCAGGAGGAATACCATTTAAATGCAGATGATCGCTGTGTTCACTCCTGACTTTTCCCTTGCACTTCCTGCAGGCATAGTTAGAAGACGAGCAAAATAATGTAGTTCACAGAATTAATTGAAAACATCATCTAGTGGTCCCTTTTTAACAGAATCAATTTATTGTATTTTAAGCTGTAAAAGATTATTCACTGTATCCATTAAGACCCACATTTGGCTGCAAGTAGCAGAAACCCTCTAGTAACCGTAGCTTAAGTCATAAGGATGGTTTACACTTAACAAGAAACTCAGAGAAAGTCCATATCAGGATTGGTCTGCGAGCTTCATAAGAACTCATTAGACTCAGGCTCTTTCTGTTTTCTCATTTTGCATATTGGCTTATCATCCCCATGCATGTGCTCATGGTTGCAAGGTGGCTGCTGTAGTTCCAAGTATCCCATGCAAATTCAAGGCAGAAAGAAGGGGAAGGGACTGAGTCAGCCCCTACTTTATCATGTATCAAGGAAGCAGAAGCTCTCCAGAAGCCTCCCTGAAGACTTCTCTGCATCTTATTGGCAAGAAATGCAACACATGTCCATGGAACACATGTCCATGCAACACATGTCCATGCAACACAAGTCCATGCAACACATGTCCTAGCTTAAAGGGCAGCTGGGATATTTACAAGGAAAGAGAATGAGCTTTTCATGATTTGAAATGTCATGAATGATCTCAGGCTGGGCACACTGTTGCCCTGAGCAAAGTCAGGGTTCTGTTAGCAGAAAGAAGAGAGGAAATGACTGTAAGGTATCCAAGCATCATCTGCACGTTGCCTTAGCTGCCCTTAAACACTTTGCCTTCTCAATCTAATGGAAGCAGGAAAACAGACAACACAGAATTGTGATTTTACCTTTATGAGGGGAGTGGGGATACCTGTGCTTCTTTGAGCATCTGAGTAAGCAACAGACACTAATTCACCCCCAAATTTTCCCACAAGGAATTTTGGGGGCTGTCCAGAGCTCCTGAAACCCATCTGTGGGTGACTGACTACATGAAGAAGGCCGACCTAAAGTCAGCTCAGTCTTTCAACCTGGACTTCCACAGTATACAGCTCCTGGGTTCTGCTCTGCTTTTTCCAGTTAGTTGTGTTGTGAGTCTGTTGGTTGCTGATTCTATATGTGGTAGTATAATTCCTTCTCTCTGTAACTGAGCTTGTAACTGAAAAAAATGACATGACAATGCCTAAAATCATACAACAAGAAAAATGGAATTTTCACTATTTTCATGGTTCATTATGTTGAAAATAAAAAGACCAAAAGTTAAAGACTGAGTTCCTATTTCAAAGCATTGTCAATGTCAAACATCTAATTGCAAAATACTATATACAGGAAACTGCAGGGGTCTAATTTCTACTGACAAAGAATTTATAATCTGAGACAATCTAGTGATAACCTCACAGGTTATCAAATGGGGACAGGGCAGCAGATAATATTAAGTTATTAAATAAGGTAAGATGACTTTTAGAAGTGTAAACTATTTTGAAAATGCAAAGTTCTGAAATAAGTCCAAACTCCATATTCTAACAAGTAAAATCAGAGATTGCCAATGTCTCAAATTATGTCTGCTAAACAGATAGTGCACACACTTTGATTATGAAGTAATGACATTGATTCTGAGGCATGACTTGCAGAAATCTGGGTCCTTCCTTTGCAGACACACTTGGTAATGTGAGACAAATTTCTGGCAGCAGAGTGATGATTCAAAATTCATTCTTAGGCAGACAAAAAAGTATATAAAGGGAATAGAACAAAAATTGTGGGAAATATGTAAAAATAATTTTTTTGACTGGAGTAGGAGAATTTGCTTTTCCATTTTATTTCCTTGACAGTCCAGTAAAGCAGTATCACGTGCAATTTTGTGCTTTTTTAAATATCTAAGCTTCTGGTTCAACTCTTCACATTTCTTGTCTAACAACAGACATTCTCCATGGCTCCTTTTCTTGCTTTCTGCTGAATTATGTACTTTGTACTATTAATAGTTTTGATTTTGTGAAGACCTGAATCATTCTGTAAGCAGTTATGAAATATCTCCCATGGCTTTCTGGCCCGGGGCAGACGGGAAAATTAACTCAAAAGAGAAAAGAGCACCCTAAACTGCCTTTTCTCGGGCAGACAGCCATCGATGTGATTTCAGTGAAAACCATCAAGCTGAAACATCAATATTCCTCCACCCTTGGTCCACAGATCAGACAGGGCTCATTAACAAGCAGAACCTCAGCTGGGTTCCATCTTGGGAGGGTCTGGGCTAAGGTTTCAACCCAGAGGCTGTGAGATCCTATTTCCTCCATGGCTGAGCCCAGTTACCTAACCAGGTGCTTGTTGGAGGCTGCCTGCGATTGCAGCCCTTACTTTGGCCTCTTACTTCTGGCTCAGCCTCTAGCTCAACTCCAGCTGGCCTAGGTTGCTCCTGAGCACCAGTGGAATTGAGATAACCCCAACCTTTACAGGCCTTCTTCATAGAATGGAGAAAGGTCTGGGTCCCTGGGAAAACAGTAAAAATTGCCCCCTAAACATAATCAAAACTACAGTAACTTCACATCTATTTTTTCTTTTTGTATTTCATCTATGCTTGCTTTTTTCCCTTTCGCGACACAAATTTATAGCAGAAACCTGACACTCTGGTAATCTAAAAGCTATTTTACTGTGGTATTAAAGATGTCCTATATAACAGAACTTGTAGTTCGTTTCATGAAAATTTATTACCATACCTATGAACTAACAATTTCAAAAACTCCAACGCATATAAAATTAATAAACCTGAACACTGCTTCATAGCACAACCATGGTGAAATCTACAAATTGAAATCACTGTTGCAGCCCAGATATATGCACATTTTAAAGCCAGATGGCTTTCCTAACCAAATAAATGTCAGCCCTGTAGTGAGCGGTCTTGGTACGAGGGTGGGATGCACTGTAAGGACAAGTTCAGGCATTGTTAGGGTATCTGGGTTAAAACAACAGCAGAAGGTCCATGGAACTATCCTGGCGGGACAGACCAGAGTGGGCAAGATTCAGAGTAACCAAAGACGGCTCAGGCAGGAGAGAATCCTGGAGAAAAGACAGAGGGGGAACCAGCAACTACTGAGCACTGGATCTATGCCAAATGTTTACTGCTTGCTTTACATATATCAATTCTTTTTTTTTTTTTCTTTTCTTTTTTTTTTTGAGACAGAGTCTTACTCTGTTGCCAAGGCTGGAGTGCATGGTGCAATCTCTGCTCACTACAACCTCCACCTCCCAGGTTCAAGAAATTCTCCTGCCTCAGCCTCCCGAGTAGCTGGGACTACAGGTGCGTGCCACCACGCCCAGCTAATTTTTATGTTTTAGTAAAGACGGGGTTTCACCATGTTGGCCAGACTGGTCTCAAACTCCTGACCTCAGGTGATCCACCCACCTCAGCCTCCCAAAGTGCTGGGATCACAGGCCTGAGCCACCGCACCTGGCCTCAATTCATTTAATCTCATGTTTAGCATGTGAAGGAGGTAGGTCTCCCCTTTTACAGATGGAGAAACTGGGTTGTATGGGAACTCCTTGGTCAGAAGTCTCCGGCCTGTGAGTCCTCCGATGGCATAGATCCTATTCTCCATTTTATTTCCATCGTTCTGCACTGTGCCTCATGCATAGAAGGCACTTAATAAATACTTGTTGCATAAGCAGCCCTCCCTGACTGTCTTCCTGGTGAAACCTCCCTGTTGGAGCAGATGGTACTGGACTTTTACAAGACTGAAGTAATTAAGGGTGCTCTGTTTCCTTTGAATCTGGGGATCATTCATAAGTCCCCAGTGCCCTGATACAAATCAGGACCACATGCTCTGGCCACATCTGAGTCTGAGCTGGAGTATTAATATCACGAAGGGGCTCCTAAGGTCAGGATCCTGGTTCAGCAGTCCAGGCTCTACAGTTGGTATCTCAATCTCGCTTCATCCATTTTCTCTAAGCAAGGGAAGCACGTGACATCTGGTATCTTTTCTCCATCCGACTTACTGCCCTCCCCACTCCTGGTGTCTTAGCAATAATACTGTGTCCTGTCTCGCCAGGAACGTTTGATAAGATCATTCAGAACAAATGCAGATCACCAAAGGGATTACAGTTCTATTAATTTTGATTTTACATCTACGTTAGTCAAATTAATTCCTTCTGGGCTGAGATTTATGTGCATTTCACAATCGCGATAATCTTTTAATTTTCTGCTGTGACTTATTCAGTTATACCTCTTTGCATCTAGAAAAAGCGAAAAGATTGTTTCTCAAAACAACTGAGAAGTTGAGGTAACTGTCCACGATTATGTTGGGTGATTACCAATTTCCTTGGAGCTGATGCCATCAAATTTTTAGTGCTCCGGACCCATTTCCAACAGCAACACACACACACCCCCCACCTCCACCACCCCGTTTCAGTCCTTAAATATATTAAACTAATTTTTGTTTTACTTTTCAGTTTTGAAAAAGTTCTAGACTGAGAAAAAAAGTTGGCAAAATAGTACAAAGAATTCCCATATATCCTTCACCCAGATTCCCCAATGTTAACATTTTACCACACTGGCTTTAGCATTCTTTCTCTCTCACCCTCTGTTTCTCCTTTTTTTTTTTTTTTTTTTTTTTGAGACAGTCTTACTCTGTCACCCAGGCTGAAGTGCAATGGCACCATCTCGGCTCACTGCAACCTCCGCCTCCCGGGTTCAAGCGAGTCTCCTGCCTCAGCCCCCCGAGTAGCTGGAACTATAGGCGTGCACCACCATGCCTGGCTAATTTTTGTATTTTTAGTAGAGACGGGGTTTTGCCATATTGATCAGGCTGGTCTTGAACTCCTGACCTCAAGCCATCCACCTGCCTGGGCCTCCCAAAGTGCTAGATTACAGGTATGAGCCACCACGCCCGGCCGTGTGTGTGTATTTGTAATATGCATGAATACACAGTATCAAAACACAAATAACTAGTCAGTTCAGCTAAAGGATAAACCAGTATTTCATGTTTCTACACACTAGGTGTATCACATCACAAAGCATCACACTAAATGCCAAGTCATACAAGAATTGTCTTGTATACAGGACATGGGACGAGAATGATTTGGTCCCTTCCCAGACCTTGGAAATAAGAGGAAACAGATATCTCCCAAGAGGTAGACTGGGAAAATCAGGTGGATCAAAACAAGCCTCCTGCAGAGGACTCAGTCAGCACATACCCAGCAGCCTGCCTGGGGTCAACACCTGTGGGCTGCGAGTCCTCCTGTGTTCCCTGCTCTATTTGGTGACACCGCCATCATTTCCGGGACTCACCCTCACATTTTCTTGCATCTCCAGCTTCCAGTCAGTGACCCAATTCTGCTCATCTTAGGACCTATTTCTCAAATCCAAGATTGTGGGGCTAGAGACCACTCCGGAGATGACAGAGCAGTCCCGGTGAGAGACACAATGAGGGCCTTTTATTTGGAGGGGCTTACTCAAAAGACAGCCAAAGATTAGAATTTAAGGAGACAAAATCCAGGAAGTTGCCCAGCTAATGTCTTATGTGTGTGTGTGGTGTGGTTGTTTGCTGTTACACTGTGTCTTGTGAGATTAGTGCTAGCGAGTGTAATAGTTTGGTGTATAAGGAATTTGGGAAGTGGAATTCTAAATAGATAGCCTGCCACCACCATGAAAGCCCCTTAGAGGAACCACCCAAGTTCCCTGGCAGTTTGTCAGAGTGAAGGAAAAGACCCCAGAGAGCGGCACTGGGGAGCAGCCAGCAGAACTCACCGGCCAACCCCTAGGAATCTACCTACACTCATCTCCAAATTCCAAGCAATATCTACACATTTTGTTGCATTAAGCGTGAGCATTTGGCACAGGTGTGTGGGATAATCATTGTTTGTAGACACTGTCAATAAGATCAAGCCTGAACCAGAAAGGAGTTGTGATGAGGATGAGAAGAAAGTCTAAACTCTAGAGATGAAATGGGCTGAACTCAGTGACTGAATGGGAGAAGGAGTAGGATGAGCAGAGGGAGGAAACCTGTCCTTGTTGAGCCTCTGCTATTCACCAGGTGCTTGTCAGGTACTTTCCATATTCAACAGTATTGACACAAGACAGCCATCATTCCTCCCATTCTATGGATGAAATCCTGAGTTTCAGAGAAGTGAAGTTATTTTCCCAGGACCACATAGCTAACAAGGAATGGGACTGCTTGTTAACTTGTATCCTTATTCCTTTTTTTCTTTTTAAGTAGTATAATTTAGTTTTCGAATGAATTTTTAAACAAAAGACCAACATGAAAACAGATCAGCTCTGGTTGAAAAGTGGTGAGGGAAAAGGCAAAACTAAGGAGACAGTGAAAAGATCAGCAGGTAAAAGATCTGGGAGGAGGCAGGGGCAGAGTCCAGAGGATTTTTGAGGCAGTGAAACTACTGTTATGACTCCGACCAAGAGTGATCCCTAATGTAACCTATGGCCTGTGGGTGATAATGACATGTGATGTATCTTCATCAGTCGTAACAAATGCACCACTCTGATGAAGATGTTGATGGCGTAGGAGGCTGGGGGAGTGGGCAAAGGGCAGGGACTATATGGGGTGCTTCCACTTTCTACTGAATTTTGCTGTGAACCTAAAAAGGCTCTAAAAAAAAAAGTCTTTTAAAAAAAAGTAAATAAGGAATCCAAAGCCTCCTTCCCCTTCTTAACTCACTCCTCCCTTTGGGTGGTCCCTGATGCCACCAAAGGTCTTTAAGGGCTTGAACACGTACAGTATGAAAGCTACTGCCCCAGCTGGGCACTGTGGCTCATGCCTGTGATCCCAGCACTTTGGGAGGCCAAGGCAGGTGGATCACCTGAGGTCAGGAGTTTGAGACCAGCCTGGCCAACATGGTGAAACCCCATCTCTACTAGAAATATAAAATTTAGCCAGGCAGGGTGGCAGGCATCTGTAATCCCAGCTACTTGGGAGGCTGAGGTAGGAGAATTGCTTGAACCTGGAAGATGGAGGTTGCAGTGAGCCGAGATCACTCCACTGCACTCCAGCCTGGGTGACAGAGCGAGACTCCAGCTCAAAAACAACAACAACAAAACGAAAGCAACTGCCCCACAACCCCCCACCCCCACCCCACAAGGAGAACAAGAACCCAAAAGCAGCCCTCTCCAAATGGTCTGTGCACCATTCCCTCTTCTAAGCACCTGTTTCTGGCACCCTTCTAAGCAGCCTTTCTTTCCTCTAAACATCCTCCCCCAAACAGATAGCAGGACTCTGTCTCCCAGAGGGTGGCCCTTCCAGGTGCTAGCACCACCTGAGACCTTCCGGTTCATAAAAAGCTCACCTACCCTGTCAGAGGAAAGGGAACCAGATAGCAAGAATGGTCCGGCCTCACTGCTGCAGCCTCCAGGGGACTCCTCAGGCCCAGACAGTGGGGAAAAAAACATCTAAAGACAGAGACATGTCACAGATGGCTCCAAGACTCAGAGCTCCCACACCTCCTACAGTTCGGAAAGAAGAAAGAGGGGGAATATAGAAGGTTTCACAGCTCCATCTCTCAAGACTGCAGGCATCAACAGCCAACACAATGCCGACCCCGAGAAGGCATTTAACAAAGGCATGCTGACTACGGAATTGCTAGGCGCTTCAGGGAGAATCTTTCCCCATCGGCTAGGGGATCACTGAACATAGTGTAACAGTTTTAACAAATGATTCCAAGCAGAGAGAGGAAGTATCTCTTCCAGTCCCCTGAGCTGTGACTCAGGGGTGATAAAGACTCTGGGGAAAAACTGGTTTGAAGAAGCAATCCTTGTCATATAGAACCCTTGGAGGGCCGCAGTGGCTCTTCTGGGTCCCAGTATATCAGTAACTGTCCTGAGGAATCATGTTTTTTTATATATATATATACACATACACACACTTTAAGTTCTAGGGTACATGTGCACAACGTGCAGGTTTGTTACATACAGTATACATGTGCCATGTTGGTGTGCTGCACCCATTAACTCATCATTTACATTAGGTATATCTCCCAATGCTATCCCTCCCCGCTCTCCCCACCCCAATGACAGGCCCCGGTGTGTGATGTTCCCCTTCCTGTGTCCTAGTGAGGAATCATGTTTTCTACAACCTAATCTTGTTAATCGATACGAACAGAGGGGCCAGTCATGGTGGCTCATGCTTGTAATCCCAGCACTTTGGGAGGCAGAGGCGAGTGAGGAGTTTAAGACCAGCCTGGCCAACGTGGTGAAATCCCACTTCTGCTAAAAACACAAAAACTAGCAGGGTGTGGTGGCGGGCACCTATAGTCCCAGCTACTGAGGAGGCTGAGGCCGGAGAGTCACTTGAACTCAGGAGGTGGAGGTTCAGTGAGCCAAGATCGTGCCAGTGCACTCCAGCCTGGGAGTGAGACTCCAACTCAAAAAAAAAAAAAAAAAAAAAAAAAAAAAAAAAAAAAAGAATAGAGGGAAGCAATGGCTCCAAATATCACAAAGAACTTTCTAAATCCACTAATATTTTGGCTTTACAGTGAATTACATGATTTCTAGTAGGTTCACATTCACTTATCCAGGTAAACATTGTTGAGCGGGATTGTATGTTCCAATTGTGGCTCAGCACTTTCTCCCAACCCACACGCTTTTCTGCAGTCACCTTGCTACGCCTCCTTAATGGGTTTGACTAATAGAAGACAGCAGAAGAGATGCCACACCCATTCCCAGCCAGGACCTTACTGGCACAGCAGTCTCTACTTCCTGCCTCTTTGGAGTGACACTGCCATGCTTTGATAACTCCACACCACAGAGAGGCCATGTGCTGGTCCACACCCTGGCTGAGCCCCCAGCCACTGACGGCATCAACTGCAGCCATGTGAGTGCGCCATCTTGGATCCAGCCCAGTTCAGCCTTCAGGTGATGCCAGCTCCAGCAACTCTCTGCAATACCCTGCGTGAGAAGGACTCCAGTGAGCCCAGGCAACCCAACAGAGACATGAGAGGTGTATTTGTTTCCTGGAGCTGCTATAACAAGGTATCACACTGTGTGGCTTAAAACAACACAATTTCATTGTGTTACAGTTCTAAAGGCTAAAAGCCTAAAATCAAGGTGTTGGCAGGACCATGCTCTTTCTGAAGGTTCTAGGGGAGGACCCTTATTTTGTCTCTTGCAGCTTCTGGTAGCCCCAGCCATTCCCTAGTTTGTGGCAGCATCACTCCAGTCTCTGCCTCAACCTTCATGTGGTCGTCTTCTCCGCATGTCCAAATTTCCCTCTTCTTATAATGACAGCAATCATACTGGATTAGCACCGCCCCCCAAAGACTTCATCTTAACTTGATTACATCACAAAGACCCTATTTCCAAATAAGGTCCTATTCACAGATACAGTAGTGGAGGTCAGGGCCTCAACATGCCATTTTGAGGGGTATAATTCAATCTGTAATGAGAGGTCATGGTATAACGAATTGTTGTCTGTCTGTTTTGGAGAAGTTCATGGTGTAGCAGCAGAAGCTGGTACACTGGCTGACATTCCTCCAGTGCATACCTGGTCATGCCAGGGACACAAGCTGGATGTCTAAGGGTGCTTAAATCATAGCTGCCAGTCTATGATTTAAAAGTGCAGGTTATTGAAATATATTGCTCAGAAGTTTATGTGACTTGGTTTTCATGTAGAGTTGTGTGTTGTTTTTTTAATAAGGTGTTTTGTTCATTAATCTCTGTAATTTTTTTTAATTCAAGATCTTTACCCTAAACCTGTTCTCTATAAAGAGCAATGGCCGGAAGTCAGAGGATGTGTGTCTGTCCCTGACTAGCTCTATGATCTCAGGCAAATCCAAGTCCCTCTTGGGATTAACTTCATTCATTCAGCACCTTTTTACTATAATCCTGAAATATGTTTGAGGTGAAAGGGGATTTAGGGGTTCATACAGCCTAGCCCCTCACTTTACAGATCAGGAAGCTGAGCCCTGGGGAGGTTAAGGGGCCTGCCTGGTCATCAACTGGTTGTATTCTGATCGTATTCATCTGTAAAATGTGTTTAGAACACAGTTTCTCAAAGGTTCTTTCCAATTGTTAAACTGAATTTGATTCTTAAACTGTGGATCTATATTTTACCCATTTCAAATTAAAAGAAAGATACTACATTCGATTCAGCTGAATGCATTTCTGAGGCTCAGAAATTATGACTGCAAAATCATGTCACCACAATTTCCTTTACTTTGATGCTTATGAATTATGAAGCCAGTGAATAGAAAGTTTCATCAAACCATCAAAAGCTAAAATGATTTATTTCTGTACTCTCAGTGTTCATGACTTTGAAGCTTCTGTTTTTACTAATCTTAACAATGTCTTCATACTTTTAAAAGCCCCCAAAATACCTGGTTATGGCAAAGTTGAGTCACAGGGCTCATGTGCAAAAAGCTCAGCCCTGGAAAGTGTACCCATGTCTGATTTAATAGAAAAAGGTAATATGAGACTAACATACCAAAAAAGGGTATTAACTCATAAGTCATCTTCTGTGAAATAGGAAGAAATCTTAAATGTTGTCTGGATATGTGTTGGGGTTGTTTCTTTGAAACATACATCTGATTCATTCTCCAATTATGCCTGGTCTCAGAGTCTAAGGCTTTGACAGTCTGCAGGAACATTTTTGTGAATGAATTGCTGTTAGAAATGAAAGGCGCATCGTATAAGATATAAGATAGTGACACAAGCATGTGCAGGGTAAAAAGACATTTTTATAGTGTATCATGGGAAGTCTTGGATAACTGGGATTAACATGCAGGGTTTAAGATCGTTATGTTCTGCCATGGTAGCAAAACCTGATAATATGAATTAAAATGAACAATCATAAAATGCAAATGTGTTTGCCACATAATCAGAGCATAAGATCAATCATGTTGGCTCTGCTTGTTGAGTGTCTGTGTCAGGAGCCCACATGGAAACAGAAAGGACCGATTCTTTGTTCCTGGGCAGAGGAATAGCTTCTGCCACTCTGTTCCCAAATCCTTGTTAAATGATTTGTTGATGGTTCATCTCCTCGTCTAGGCTGTATCTGTGGGAGAGAAACTGTCTTAATTCTCTTCATTATCAGGGCCTGCTCGCACCTTGTGTACTAAAGGTGACCAAGAGCCGTATCTCCAGACCCTGCCTGGCAGCAGAAGCAGTGGCGGGACTGCGATGGGAGAGGTGGCTGCAATGCTGCGGGGCTTGAGACAGACAGATGCTGCCCCCAAAAAGCTACCGGTAGTTAACAAGTGTGTTCTGCAGCCACACCTCTCCCACCCCGCACTGTCTTCGGTGCAATGCCTTTCACGCCTCGGTGCTGTCCAGGGAAGCTCTGGTCCCCGGTGGCTGCAAGTCCTCGGCTTCCCACAGCCTCCCCCGCAGCACCTGCTGCAGACTCAGAGATGAACCGAGAGCACTGAGTCTTCAGAGATCAAGGGCATGACTCACACATTCCAATTATGACACAGAGGGAAGTATTCTCAAGAAAGAGCTAGGGAAGCAAAGATTTTATTGGGCCCCTGTTTGGGCACATTATCACGTGGCCCCCTCTGGTGCCACCTGCCAAGGGCCTTTCCCCGCTGATGGGAGGGTCTGCCCCTGGCTCTGCCCAGGAATTTTCGCACCTCCTCCACCAAGGCCAGCATTCCAGCTGGGCCCACAGCCACCCTTCACCCCTCTTCCAGTTCCTAGAACAGGAACACGCTGCTGTGGTTCCCTGCAGCAAGGTCAGGTGCCAGGTGCATGGGCCTGCTGCTCCGGGTCTGGACCGGAGGGCAAGAACCAGCAGGACAGTTACTGTTTTTGTTTGTTTGTTTGTTTGTTTTGTTTTTTTTTTTGTTTTTTTTTTTTGAGAGGGAGTCTCGCTCTGTCACCCAGGCTGGAGTGCAGTGGCGCGATCTCGGCTCACTGCAAGCTCCGCCCGCGGGGTTCACGCCATTCTCCTGCCTCAGCCTCCTGTGTAGCTGGGACTACAGGCACCCGCCACCATGCCCGGCTAATTTTTTGTATTTTTTAGTAGATACGAGGTTTCACCGTGTTAGCCAGGATGGTCTCGATCTCCTGACCTCGTGACCCGCCCGTCTCAGCCTCCCAAAATGCTGGGATTACAGGCGTGAGCCACCGTGCCCGGCCTGGACAGTTACTTTTTAAGGTGAAGGCGGAATTTGTTGGGTGACATCCCCCCAGTAGTTCCTGCCAATGCCTGAGCTGACTGCACTGTGGCTACCTGATAACTCGGACCAGAAGCTCCTTTGTGAATCGTCTTTTCCCTTCCTCCTTGATCATTATTATTTAACAGGAGTGAACAAATGGGACCCTAGTGCTGCTTTTCTTTCTTTTTTTTTTTTTCGAGATGGAGTCTCGCACTGTCATCCAGGCTGGAGTGCAGTGGCATAATCTTGGTTCATTACAACCTCCGCCCCCCGGGTTCAAGCAATTCTCCTGCCTCAGCCTCCCGAGTAGCTGAGACTACAGGCGCCTGTCACCACGCCCCGCTAATTTTTGTATTTTTAGTAGAGATGGGATTTCACCATGTTGGCCAGGCTGGTCTCGAACTCCTGACCTCAGGTGATCCGCCCACCTCAGCCTCCGAGTGCTGGAATTACAGGCATGAGCCACCGTGCCCAGCCTGCCACTGAGCTTTATATTAAGGGCATTTATTAGGGGCCCAGTCAATATCAGTGAAACCAGCGAAGTGAATCCTAACATTTGCATCACACTTTCCACTTTACAAAGCAGCTTCCTGGAATCTTCTCTGGAGAGTTAGGACCTGCCCTTCACTCAGGTACCTGGCAGTTCAAAGTTCCTGGTGAGCCCCACTTTTCGGAGAAGGAGGAGGAAATGTAAGGGGTGTTGCCTCAGGCTCCACTACAGAAATAAAAAGACTGAGAAGAACGCTCTGGGGCTCTCCGTGACTTTTGACGGAGAAGGTCAACTATCAGGTGGCTCTGTGGGTTAAGCACTCTCCATACCAAAAATCACACTTAACCCTCACACAGCCATATGAAGAGGGCATTATCCCCATTCCACAGAGGGGAAAATGACAGTCTGAAGATATTAAATAGCTTTCCCAGCCTTGCTCAATGACTCACGCCTGTAATCCCAGCACTTTGGGAGGCTGAGGCGGGAGGATCATTTAAGGTCAGGAGTTCAAGATCTGCCTGGGCAACATACTGAGACCTCCCGGCTACCATCTCTACCAAAAAAAATTTTTTTTAATTAAAAACCAGGCCAGGTGCAGTGGCTCACGCCTATAATCCCAGTACTTTGGGAGGCTGAGGTGGGTGGATCACCTGAGGTCAAGAGTTCGAGACCAGTCTGGCCATCCTGGTAAAACCCCGTCTCTACTAAAAATACAAAAATTAGCCCAGTGTGGTGGCACACACCTGTAGTCTCAGCTACTTGGGAGGCTGAGGCAGGAGAATCACTTGAACCAGGGAGTTGGAGGTTGCAGTGAGCCAAGATCATGCCACTACACTCCAGCCTGGGTGACAGAGCAAGACTTTGTCTCAAAAAACAAAAATCAAATTTAAAAAAAAATTTTAAATGGCTTTCCCCAGCTCACACAGCTAAGAAGTGACAAAGCTAGGCTTTAAGTCCCAGTCTTTCAGGCTGCAGAGAATAATTTATGTTTCATTTGATTACATCAGTGAGCTCCATTCCCTTGTGCTCATTCTTATTTTGTTTATTCAGAAGCCTCACAAAGTTAAAGGATTAGAGAATCCAGTTGTGTTTTGTCTGGCAACCTTACTGGGTCAAAGTTCAAGTATGTAAGGGCAGTCGTCTCAAAATGTGGTCTATGGACCACAGTCCAAAAATGTTACCATTCTGCCAAGAGATAAATACAAAAAACTGAGATTAGCAATGTAGAAACTTTTAAGGCAGGATTTTTCAACCTTGGCACTACTGATTTTGCGGCCCAATAATTCTTTGTTGTGGGAGCCATCCTTTGCACTGTCGGATGCTTCTGGGCGTCTCTGGCTTCTGCCCATGAGATGCTAGTAGCATCCCCCTCCCCAGGGGGGACAAGCAAAAATGTCTCTGCTATTGTCAAATGTTCTCGAAGGTGGAGGGGCAAAATCAAGAGCCCTTCCTGCCTCTTTCTGGTTGAGAAACACTAACCACTGTTTAAAAACAATTTGACAGATGAATGGTATGTCTGCTCCATCTAATAATTTTTAAATTGGACCTTGAATTTTGTATGTTTCTGTTGTTTTTTAATTTCATTTTACCAGTAATTCATTTTTATTGATTGTATTAAAGTATCAGTCTGTAAGCCATTGGAGAAATAAAAAGCAAAACAAAACTGGTCTTTCACCATGGATGGATGAAGAAGCCCTGAGGGAGGAAGAATACAACATCGATGTGTAAGAAGGCCGCTGAGAGGAGACAGAAGATATCCCAGCAGATTCTTTTCCTATCTTGTGGCTTGTGAACCTAAATATAATCTTTTTAAAAAATATATATATTTTAACAATTTTTTTAAATATGTGAACCAAGCACATGGTACCAAATCAAAAAAGCACAGCCCGGCCAGGCATGGTACTTTATGCCTGTAATCCCAGCACTTTGGGAGGCGGAGGCCGGCGAATAACCTGAGGTCAGGAGATCGAGACCAGCCTGGCCAACATGGTAAAACCCCATCTCTACTAAAAATACAAAAATTAGCCAAGCGTGGTGGTACATGCCTATAGTCCCAGCTACTTGGGAGGCTAAGGCAGGAGAATCACTTTAACTGGGGAGGCAGAGATTGCAGTGAGCCGAGATCATGCCATTGCACTCCAGCCTGGGTGACAGAGCGAGACTCCATCTCAAAAGAATAAATAAATAAATAAAAATACAGAAATAAAAACACAAAAATTAGCCAGCGTGGTGGCAGGCAGCTATAATCCCAGCTCCTTGGAAGGCTGAGGCAGGAGAATTGCTTGAACCCAGGAGGCAGAGGTTGCAATGAGCCAAGATTGCGCCACTGCACTCTAGTCTGGGTGACAGAGCAAGACTCCGTCTCAATTTTTATTTTTATTTTTTGAGATGGAGTCTTGCCCTGTCACCCAGGCTGGAGTGCAGTGGTGGGATCTCGCCTCACAGCAACCTTCACCTCCCAGGTTCAAGTGATTCTTCTGCCTCAGTCTCCAAAGTAGCTGGGATTACAGGCACGCACCACCACACCCAGCTAATTTTTGTATTTTTAGTAGAGACAGGGTTTCACCATGATGGCCATGCTGGTCTCGAACTCTTGACCTTGTGATCTGCCCGCCTTGGTCTCCCAAAGTGCTGGGATTATAGGCGTGAGCCACCGCACCCGTTTTTTTTGTTTTGTTTTGTTTTTGTTTTTTTTTGAGACAGAGTCTTGCTCTGTTGCCCAGGCTGGAGTGCAGTGACGCAGTCTTGGCTCATTGCAACCTCCACCTCCCAGGTTCAAGTGATTCTCCTGCCTCAGCCTGCCGAGTAGCTGGGATTACAGGTGCCTGCCACCATGCCCAGCTAACTTTTTGCATTTTTAGTAGAGATGGGGTTTCACCATGTTGGCCAGGCTGGTCTCAAACTCCTGACCTCGTGATCTGCCCGCCTCGGCCTCCCAAAGCACTAGGATTATAGGCATGAGCCACCGCCCCCAGCTGCCCAATTTTTTTAACATGTGGACCAAGCACATAGTAACAAATTGAAAAAGAACAGCCCCCAGTGACTTTAGAGTTATTAAGTTCTCATTCTCTGCAAGATTTTCCTAGTCTATGCAGACAGACACGCCTTCATACTTCCTCTTTCTCTCCCTCTGATGATGGACTTTTAAGGAGTGGCAGATCTGTGGCCACTCTGAGCAATGCTGCAGCATCCACCTTGTACATGCAGGCAGGAATCAGTTTTGGTAGATGATTCTGCAGCTAGATTACTTTCAAGCTCTTTGCAATACTATTTTGATTGTCAACATCATCAGTGTCAGCCCCGCAAATTAATATATCTTTTTCTGATTTCTAAAACAATATATACTTATTATAAAAATTCAAATGTCACAGAAATATTTAACTCTAAAAGTAAAAATACCCCATAATCTCACTCTTCCCTGTTCCTCACCATAACCCCTATGGTGACAACACATTTCTGTTGCTGGAAGCCATCCAGTTTGTGGTACTTTGTTAGGCAGCGCTAGGTGACAAATGCACCTATAGAAAACAGGTGACATGAGATGTGTCCCCCCATCACCTCTCTGAGACTTTTCCCACAGCATCAAATGAGCAGCAGGGCAGGCATCATGGGACCGTAGGGAGGGCTGAAACCTGGGGTCTAGTCTTCCAGAGTTTTTCATGTGTGTGTGTGTGTGTGTGTGTGTGTTTAAAACAAACGTGATCACATTATATATTCTGTCCTAGAATTATCATCCTTAGATATTAAACGTTACATACAAGATGTCCGCAAAGGTTTCTGGTACTAAAGGAAGAATAATTCAAACAAATCTATTTGTAAAGCAAAGTATTACTGATAACACATTTATCCAGATTTTAGAAATGTGAAAATCCACCGATGTGTAGCCATATGGTAGTCTGTTTGTTTCCTTGAAGTTCACCCAGAAGGATTGTTCTCATGTAGGATTTATTAAAATGTATGTTTTCTGCCTAACATTGTTGAAGAAAACAAATATTTCCCTGGACCAGCCTAACCATCTTATTAACTGTAAATTGCATTATCTGAAATGCAATCAATATTCTTCTGGTATACAGTGCTCCTAACATATCATTCTAAACCACATTAATAGACAGAGAAGCCTGCATAAGATTCACAGGCTTTGTCTTGTCTAGCTATTGTTCAGATTTCTTCATTCAAACCCTGCCGTCTGAGCTGAGCATTAATTATCACTGAGGGCAGGAAAAAAATTGCCACTTTAAAAAAGCAAGCATTGATGACTACAGGTAAATAAATGACACTGTCAGGTTTGGATTCCCAAATCAAACATTCCTTCAAAGAATATTTTTTGAGCATGTTTTACATTCTAAGCTCTGAGCTGGGTGCCATGGGTGATACAAAAACGATTAACATAGAGTCTCTGCCTTGCAAAGATTTCTTAGGAGGTAGTTTCCTTAAGAAAGAATATACTTAAAATTAAAAAAAAAAAAAATTTGGTGACTTAAGCTCACGTACTGGGTATCAAAAAATTATTGGATTTCAAGCAAGCATTCTTGCTGCTTTGGTGCATATTAATATCTTCTCAATATAGACATATCTCACCTGACAGATTAGAATATTTTAGTTTCCTTAATATGAATTTCTGCTAAATAAATCCTTCTATTATAAAATCAGATAGGATTTCTGAAAAAAAAAAAGCTTTATCTTTGAATGAAAGAAAATTATTATTTAAAAAGCAAGCATCTAGAAATCACACGTACTGAAAATGCATGCTTAGCCTTGTACAGCATTTAGCAAGTACTCAAAAAATTTTCATTATTGAATTAGTATATTAATGATAATAATATTGGTCATATTTTAAAAGTTTCTCTTCATCTGTAAAGGGCTTATCTCCTTACTAAAGCTGACTCTGAAAATGCCCTCATGTCATCACTGCAAAATGAAACCTGTCTAAATCCATCCTGAAACCCTGTGTCTGTTTCACGTCCTAGTCCCAATGTATATAGTGTCGTTCCTGGAGCTTTGGGATTCCGTTAAATTCTACTTCAGCTTTAGACCTCTATGTGTGTCTAGCTGTAACTCTCAAGCAATTTCTTAATGAGTTCTCCTTTAATTCCACTTCTAAAACTTACTTTTGTCTTATCAGTTTATCAGGTAAAGAGACAGAAAACAGTTGATTAGTTTCCTGAGACTAGAGAGTCTAATATCCAAGCCTTCCTATGAGTGCAGTAGCCTCACTTCTAAAAATACATTTCTTTCCTCTCACAATTAAAAAGCAATTAAAGTCTGAATGCACTTTGAAAAAATTAAAAGTTAAAAATAAATAAACAAAAATACACTTTTCTCCTAAGTCATCTGGTGAATCTGACCCGACAAACACCATCATGGCTGTCACCGGGAGGCATCTCCAAGGATTCCGTGATTTTCACTCATTTTCCTTGCCAGGTAATTAGAGACGCCACCGCTACGTACCGTCTGATGGAAAACACATCTTTATGTGTGCAGATATGTTTTAGGCTACTGGAAGTGCCTAAAAAGTGATACACTTTTTGAGTAAATAATTTATATTAACTTTACAACACATAACTGAATCTTTTCTATTAGTTCTGAACTTTTCCTGAAACAGCTTTTACGCTATCTCTAATCGTATCCCGGGCCTTTGTTAAAACGACAATCTTTTTAATTCACTGAAACTCTACTTTTGATGTCAGATCCCTGGGGACCCCTGGTCCGTGTGTTTCCCAGTTCAGGTTGGTATAGGTCTCTCCCTCAATCTGTCTCTCTCCTGTCTCTTCTCCTTCCCTCCTCTCTCTGGAAGCCTCTTCCTCCTCCCTCCAAGCTCCTGATGGCAGTGATTTATCTAGCTTTTTGTGTCTTTCTGCACTCAGAGTTTACAGCCAAAAAGCCTGTGTCCAGTGGGCACGTTAGAGGCCTGTGACACAAGAAGTCCTAGTTCTACTATTCCCTAAAAGAAGAAACTCACTTAAACCACTTCCATAAAACCCCTAGCCAGAATTAGCTAAATCTTCAAATGTCCAGGCCTTAGGTCACAAGGTGTCCCTTAGCAAGGGACATCTGTAGAAACTTTGGTTTGATTTCAGTACTGAAAAAGACAGTCAACTGATGTCATCAGCACACCTAAATCTCGGCCTCACATGCATACACTCTGCCCACACACAGCACATATAAACACTCACACATGTACACACACACACACACACAGAGTCACTAAATTTATGAGGTTTCAGGCCTGTGGAATTTTGAATGACATCAGCCATGTCTACTGTAATTTCATGGGCTGGCAAAATCTGCAGATGAAGAATAGCAAGTTGTTTTAACAGCAGCCAGTAGGGTGGTACCACCACTTCCTGCCGGGACGTCACCCCGTGGTAAATCCGCAGGGACATCTCTCTCCCCTATAACTATCCAGGATTGCTCCCCAGCAGGGTAACAGGTCCTCCCACTAGATCATCCCTTCTCAGAAAGCTTCTGGCACACCTAATACTGTTATTTACCAAGGGCTACCTATGATATTTTTTAAATGGAGTAAGGAGAGAAAGTGAATCACATGCTTTTGGTTTGTTGGGAAGGAAAGATGAAAACTCGAGTTCCACCCGTGGCCTGTTGTTATGGGTTGAACTGTGTCCCCCCAGGAAGATATGTTGAAGTCCTAATGCCCAGGACCTACGAATGTGGCCTGTTTAGAAACAGGGTCTTGGCAGATGTAAAGAGTTAAGATGGGATCATGCCACAGGATGACGTGCCCCAAATCTAATGTGATGGATGTCCTTATTGGAAGAGGAAAGTGGCTGTGTGAGGCCAATACAGGGAGCAGGCCACGTGACACGGGGGGCAGAGATCTAAGTGCTGCAGCTGCTGGCCAAGGAACACGAAGGAGCACCAGGAACATGACTCTGCTGACACCTTGATTTCGGACTTCTGGCCTCCAAAACTGTGAGACAACACATTTCTGTTGCTGGAAGCCATCCAGTTTGTGGTACTTTGTTAGGCAGCGCTAGGTGACAAATGCACCTATAGAAAACAGGTGACACGAGATGTGTCCCCCGTCACCTCTCTGAGACTTCTCCCACTGCATCAAATGAGCAGGAGGCCAGGCATCACGGAACCGTAGGGAGGGCTGATGAGACAACTGGGGCAGGAAAAACCCATCAAACCCAGGTTCTATGTGGGTCTACTCAATTATGTTACCAAAAAAGCTGAGGAAGAGCAGGGTGCTCGTTCGCCGTGTCATTGGGTGGTTAGTATCTCTCTCTGCACGCGTTCCCACACTCTGAGAACAGCAGCAAATGGAAGTACACAGCACACACCATGCTGCCTGTGGGAAAGCCCAGCGGGCTCAGCCAGCACTACTCTGGCACGGCCTGGCACCACCCAGCTATGGCCTTGCAAAGAAGCTTTGAAGGCAGCACTGATTTTACTCCTCAAAATGCCAGATGAAATAAAGACAGGCCAGGCACAGTGTCTCATGCCTGTAATCCCAGCACTTTGGTAGGCGAGGCAGGTGGATCACCCGAGGTCAGGAGTTCAAGACCAGCCTTGCCAACATGGTGAAACCCCATCTCTATTAAATATACAAAAATTAGCCAGGCGTGATAGTGGGTGCTGGTAATGCCAGCTACTGGAGGCTGACGCAGGGAGAACCACTTGAACCCAGGAGGCAGAGGTTGCAGTGAGCCAAGATCGCGCCACTGCCCTCTAGCCTGGGCGACAGAGCAAGACTCCATCTCAAAAAAAAAAAAGAGAAGAAAGGAAGACAAAGTTTACTTAAGATAACAAAAAAGCAAAGTCTATGGTGTTCCTAAAAGGATGAACTGACCTATATCATTTTCCAGAAGGTGTGGGTGTCCATCCCACATCAGGCTGTTTGTGCCAGCTGTGTTGGCCTTGATGATTTGCCTCCATCCTTCTTTAATTTTGATTCCCAAGTAATTCCTGAATATACTCCATTTTAAAGATTCAAATAACATAGGAACATACAGGAGAAAAGGGAATGTTCCCTCCCCTCCCCCGTGGGGCCTCCTCCCTTCTTTGCATTTCTGTATATAAACATGTACACAAGCACACAGAGAGAATTTTAAAACATAAGTATCATTCTTTCTATTCCTAAGCCTCTGTAAGCCCATAGCTTCCTTTTCCTCTTAAACACATCCTGTACAATCTGAAATGTTTCACAATATACTATCTTCACACAGTGCTCTTAAGAGTTGTAAGCTTTTATGATTTAGGTTGGGGGTTCGATAGAAACTGTTTGTCAGTGCCATTTAACAGCTATTTTATTTAACTTTAGAACACTTTCATTACACAATTATATATAATATAATGCAGATCATATGACAAATAAAAATGGCTATCAAAAAAAAGGTAAGCAGTAACCTTAAGCTGACAGCAATTAAAGTCCATCTTTGCTATGAGAAGAATGTCCAAAATGCTCATAAATGCTACTCATTTCTATCATTTCTATAAGCTCCATGATTAGAATTTAAAGACTGCAAACTAAATATGGACTTTATAAAGATTCAACAAGCTACAGATTGAACTTATAAAAATAGTTCCCTTCTTCCTTTAGGTTACCGTGCGGGTCTTGCCTGACTCTGAGGCTTGCATGCCTGGAGTCATTTTTAAGTCCTCTTTCCTTTGCTCTCTGTAGGCAGCTTATCACCCAGTAAGCTCCAGAAAGGAGTGTGGGCTCTGACCTTCCTAGAGCCAGCGGCAGAGCCCTCGTGGCCTCTCCTCTGCATTGTATCTGCCATCTCCTGACCAGGCCCTCTGTTTAGTCTCTTTTCTGCTCCAAGCCCTCTGGCACACTGGGCCCTAGAAAACTTCCAGGTCCAATCTTCTCTGCCACGCCACATGAGATGAAATAGGATGGGAAGTTTTACTGGGTAAAGATTTCAGGTCCATCTAGTTCTCATAAGAAAAATGTGGCCATGACTTTCAGATGCTCTGTGACCACCTTTTCATGGGCTGGTTGACTATCAGGGAATTCCTAGGAATTGTATATAAGTACTTTTTTTTCTTTTTGAGAGGGAGTCTCAGTCTGTTGCCCAGGCTGGAATGCAGTGGTGTGATCTCAGCTCATTGCAACCTCCACCTCCCAAGTTCAAGCGATTCTCCTACCCAGCCTCCTGAGTAGCTGGGATTACAGACATGCACCACCACATCCGGCTACTTTTTTTTGTATTTTTAGTAGAGATAGGGTTTCACCATGTTGGCCAGGCTGGTCTGGAACTCCTAAACTCAGGTAATCCACCCGCCTTGGCCTCCCTCCCAAAGTGCTGGGATTACAGTTGTGAGCCACCATGCCCAGGTGAGAATAAGTACAATTGTATGGGAAGAGTGATCCCTTATTTTCTATCATATTCCCAAGGACACCCTTGACTCCACAAAAAAGCATAAGAACCACTGACTTTATGTATCAGAAGATCACTGAATTTCAACACTGGCCAGAGGTCAGATTTAAATTGGCCATTCATTTATCCCTTCATTCACTGTCCGGAGCTGCACGCCCCGGCCATAGCGAATAATAATTAAGGATTAAACGCCTGAGCTATTTTCATTTCCACCCCACACCTTCTCCCTAGATTTACCTTCTCCCTATCTTTGCCTTTTTTCCCCCTGTACTAATACCTCATTAAAGATGGCGCCCTTCCTGCTTCTTCTTCACTCACTTTTCCCGCCCCTGGGAAAATTGTTACTTAATAGCGCAAGCGCAACATGACGTCCGACCGGAGAAACCGAAACTAACCTGGCCACACCCTCGGCAATGAGATCATTTCCGCCTTAGCCCAACCCCTTGCCTTCCAAGTATATATAAGGCAGTGCATTACCGCCATTAAACGAGACTTGATCAGAGCACTGTCTTGTCTCCATTTCTCGTGTCTCTTGTTCTCCAAATTCCCACCCCCTCCTCCAGGGCCTGCTCTGACTATCCCGCGGGCCGGGATAATTCACTCAAGTAAAGGCTATCTTAGAACAGTGACAGGGCCATGCCTGTCCTCCAGGATCAGTCATTTATCAGGGCAGATCACAAGATGGGAACACACCTGTAGAACTGTGACTTTTGAGGAAACGTCTTGGAAAGGTTCAAGGTTATAAACTTGGCTCTTTATGGCCAGGTCATTTTCAGGATGGTGTTGCTGAGGGAAGCAAAACTAACTCATAGATTTTGAAGAGAATGAGAAGGCACTGGCCCTGTGAAACTGTGGAGAATCACCAAATATCACCTTCCTCCAGAAACTGGTTTCTCCTGGTGGCCTTCTAAAATGGGTTGAATGGGGAGCTCCCAAAAAGATGTATCTGCTCAAAGCCTGTGGATGTGACCTTAGCTGGGAAAAGGGTCTTTACAGATACAATTCAGGATCTTAAAATGAGATCACCCTGGTTCAGGATGATCCCAAAATCCAATGACAAGGAGTGTAATAAGAGAGGAGAGGCAATGCAAGGATGGGGGCAGAGAGTGGCGCAATGTGTCCACAAGCCAAGGGACAGTAAAGGTTGTGGGCCACTGCCAGGAGCTGAGAGAGAGGCTCCGGACAGGTCCTGCCTGCAAGAACCCAGAAGGAAGCCGCCCTGCTGACACCTTGATTTCAGACTTCCAGCCTCCAGAACTGAGAGAGACTCAACTTCTGGTTTTTGTTTTATTTGTTTTTTCGGGGTTTTTTTTGAGACAGAGTTTTGCTCTTGTTGCCTAGGCTGGAGTGCAATGGTGCAATCTCAGCTCACTGTAACCTCCGCCTCCTGAGTTCAAGCGATTCTCCTGCCTCAGCACCCCAAGTAGCTGGGACTACAGGCGCGTGCCATCACGCTCAGCTAATTTTGTATTTTTATTAGAGACGAGGTTTCTCCATGTTGGTCAGGCTGATCTCGAACTCCCAACCTCAGGTGATCCACCCACCTCGGCCCCCCCAAAGTAAACTTCTGTTTTCTTAAGCCACTCAGGTGGTGCTAATTTGCGCCAGGAAATGAACGGATCTCCCTGTTTCTGTGGACATGCCATTTCTCTGCTCACTTCCACCTTCACCCCTCTCCGAGTCAGACCACAGCTTAAAGCAGCTAGTCAAGGGCTTCCCTCCTCTCCATTACGCCCTCCTCCTTAGAAGGGCACATGCCCACCTCCGGGTAAGCAGTGGCTCATTTCCTCACCCCCATTAGTCTTGCTTTACTTTTTTTTTTTTTTTTTTTTTTTTTCATACCGGGTCTCACTCTATCACCCAGGTTGGGGTGCAGTAGTGCAATCTTGGCTCACTGCAACCTAGAGTTCCCAGATCAAGCAATCCTCCCACCTCAGCTTCCCAAGTAGCCAGGACCACAGGCAAGTACCACCATGTCTGGCTAATTTTTTATTATTATTATTATTTGTAGAGACAGGGTCTCCCTATGTTGCCCAGGCTGATCTCGAACTCCTGGGCTCAAGGGATCCCCCTGCCTCAGCCTCCCAAAGTGCTGGAATTACAGGCGTGAGCCACAGCGCCTAGCCTCAGTTCTTTTTTGAGACAGAGTCTCGCTCTTGTTGGCCAGGCTGGAGTGCAGTGACGCAATCTTGGCTCACTGCAACATCTGCCTCCTGTGTTCAAGCGATTCTTATGCCTCAGCCTCCCAAGTAGCTAGGATTACAGGGGTATGCCACCACGCCCAGCAAACTTTTGTAATTTTAGTAGAGACAGGGTTTCGCCATGTTGGCCAGGCTGGTCTTGAACTCCTGGCTTCAAGTGGTCTGCCCGCCTCAGCCTCCCGAAGTGCTGGAATTATAGGCGTGAGCCACTGTAGCCAGTCAGGCTCAGTTCTTGATTTAAAAATCCCCAGTCTGTGGGCTTTTCCCTGATCACCCACTTCACCCTGGGCCCTGCCACACTCCCAGTCTGCCTCCTTGCTGAATTTCCCCCGCCCCATAACACCTACAACCATCTAACAAGTTACTATTCTAAGAGTGTCACTTTCACATCTCCCTAAGCAAAAAACAGAAAAACCCAAAATGAGAGATGAGATTACAAGGGATGTTTATCTCCCTCTTTATACTATTCTGTTTTTTCTCGTTTTTCTATGTTAATGTTTTGCTCTTTTTTTTTTTTTTTTTTTTTTGAGATGGAGTCTCGCACTGTCGCCCAGGCTGGAGTGCAGTGGCACGATCTCAGCTCACTGCAAGCTCCGCCTCCCAGGTTCACGCCATTCTCCTGCCTCAGCCTCCCAAGTAGCTGGGACTATAGGCCCCGGCCACCACACCCGGCTAATTTTTTTGTATATTTAGTAGAGACGGGGTTTCACCGTGTTAGCCAGGATGGTCTCCATCTCCTGACCTCGTGATCCACTCGCCTCAGCCTCCCAAAATGTTGGGATTACAGGCATGAGCCACCGTGCCCAGTCAACGTTTTGCTCTTTTTATTATAAAAAGTTATGGAAAATAAAGCTCCTGAATGCTTCCCTCTCGCCTGCCAAATATCTTCAGGGGCCCACCCCCGAGAGCCCTTGGCAGCCGGACCCTCACTGCTGGCATGTCCTTCGTTCCTTTTCTTCCTCCTTGAGTGATCTCCACCTCTCCGTGTGCAGCCAAAACTGAACTCTGACCCGCACTTCACTGACACAGTCTCCCTCGGATCCCATGAAAGGAAACCAGATGGGCCAGAATTATTTCAAGGCATGAGGGGCAACAGACAGAGACAGATGGAAGACATATGTTAAAGTCACAATCAGACCAAGTAAGAATCCCTAAAGGCGAGTGCTTAGGTCTCAGTTACATTACTCACTCCAGCATTCTGAAATTCTTTCTCCTCACTCTATTATACTTAATTTAAGCTTGGAATATCGCACTAATTTTTCTCATTGCTTACTTTTTTTAAATGCTAGTGTGCTCGTTGGGCGTCGCTATTCAACAAACCATGAGAAATCTAAAATGCAAGCCCTCCTCTGATGAGAAGTGAAATTGATTTTTTTTAAAGCCATTTGGATTCACCAGAAACAACTGTCTTTTAACACTTGTCTGAACTCCTACCTAATTATTTTTAGGGCTTTGGGCTAAAAAGCAAATTGCATTATGTTCTTCTAAAAGTATATACTTACAGAACCATCTGTAATCCCTTCAAAGCAATCTTTGCAAGTCACTACTGGAATATATAATGCTATAAATTCTATTAGATCATAGAGTCACAGGGCTGGAAGCCATCTAGAGAGCCAACAGATCATAGGCCTCCTGCTGTCTTCAAAACCACATCTTAAGTAGGCCAGAAAATAAATGACCAAATGTATCTTTTCTGTAAATCCCTTTCTGCTTCCACCTCCCACCCTTAAAAATATTTTCAGGTAGAATGAGACCAAGTCCATAAACATCTAAATTTAAAAAGGGAATTGGGCCGGCCACAGTGGCTCATGTCTGTAATCCCAGCACTTTGGGAGGCTGAGGCGGGAAGATCACCTGAGCCTGGCTAACACGGTGAAACCCCATCTCTACTAAAAATTCAAAAATCTAGTCGGGCAAGGTGGTGTGCACCTGTAATCCCAGCTACTCGGGAAACTGAGGCGAGAGATTCACTTAAACCTGGGAGGTTGGCCGGGCGCGGTGGTTCAAGCCTGTAATCCCAGCACTTTGGGAGGCCGAGACGGGCGGATCATGAGGTCAGGAGATCGAGACCATCCTGGCTAACACGGTGAAACCCCGTCTCTACTAAAAAAATACAAAAAAACTAGCCGGGCGAGGTGGCGGGCGCCTGTAGTCCCAGCTACTCGAGAGGCTGAGGCAGGAGAATGGCGTAAACCTGGGAGGCGGAGCTTGCAGTGAGCTGAGATCCGGCCACTGCACTCCAGCCTGGGCGACAGAGCAAGACTCTGTCTCAAAAAAAAAAAAAAACCTGGGAGGCAGAGGATGCAGTGAGCTGAGATCGTGCCACTGCACTCCAGCCTGGGCGACAGAGCGAGACTCTGTCTCAAAAATAAATAAATAAATAAAAATATAAAGGGAATTGGAGAAGAAGGTGTGATGGTCCATAAGTACTTTCCCCACTGGGAACATCTGCACGGATCACAGGTAAACACTCAGGGACGGGGCCCAGCCTTTCTTCTCTCCTTATCACCAGGTTATCCAACAGGGTAGGCACCAGCAGCCAAGCCTAGTCCAACCTGGGTGATCCCCCTGCTCAAATTCCCAAGGCAGGAACTAGCAGTAAGAAGAGACAGACTTCGTGACATCTACATGAAAACAATTGCTTCTTTTATCTCCAAGGCCAGATTCATTCTAACTTGGGCAAATGCTAAGAAGCATTTTTTTATGGGTAAAAGCAAGTCAGGCCCTATCCTAAAATGAAAGTGTGTATTAAAAGTCGCAGTCTCCTGGCTGGGCGCGGTGGCTCACGCCTGTAATCCCAGCACTTTGGGAGGCCGAGGCGGGCAGATCACGAGGTCAGGAGATTGACACCATCCTGGCTAATACGGTGAAACCCCGTCTCTACTAAAAAGACAGAAAAAATTAGCCGAGCATCGTGGTGGGCGCCTGTAGTCCCAGCTACTCCGGAGGCTGAGGCAGGAGAATGGTGTGAACGCGGGAGGCGGAGCTTGCAGTGAGATCGCGCTGCTGCACTCCAGCCTGGGCGAGAGAGAGACTCCGTCTCAAAAAAAAAAAAAAGAGGTCGCAGTCTCCCTCACTGGCATTATCCCATGCTCTCCTTCATTGTCAACCTCCTTCCCACCCCCAAACCCCTGCTTTTTCCACCTCTCTTCTTTTTCAGACCCCATAGGACCTTCCACCTCCCCTCAGTCTAACAGTAACTCAAGGTTCACTCACACAGCAAGTGTTTTTTGAGCACCTCTCATTCCCCAGACACTGCACTGAGCACTTTTCATAAATATCCTCTCCTTTAATATTCACAGTATGACTCAGGTAGGTACTGTACTCGCCCTCATTCAGCTGATAAAGGAACCGAGGCGCAGAGAAGATGAGTAACCTGCCTAAAGGCACAAGCTGGTGAGCAGCAGAGGAAGCCAAGACCTGAGCCCAGGAAGTCCAAGGTCAGTGGCCCTGCTCTGGGCGGCCTCCTCGTTAGGCCTCCTCCAAGGCATGGGACAACCTCTAGGGGCCTTCTATTTATTGACGGTTGTGTAACCTTGAGGCCAGCCCACACTGGGCCTACTCTGTTGATAACAAAATGGTCAGTTACCTTGAAAATACAACACAGCCAGAAAGATCGCACGTCATGGAGCCCAGGCAGACGCAATAGAAAAAGCTGGACCCTCTAACAACATCCAGAACCTACGATTCCTCGCTTCAGAACCAAGAAGACTGGGACATGACCGGAACCCGAACTCCAGAACTCTTCCAGAAGCGAGGTGTCCAGTCGCCGGAAGATCCGGGTCTAAAATTGGCCTCCACATATCTTACCATAAATGGCCAAATCTAAAGCCTTCCAATTGGACCCTGTCCAGCCAACATTCCCAAATCCTTTCCCTCTCCCTCCGAGCCCATAAACTTGCCCCAGACCCCAAGTCAGGGAGACAGATTGAAGCCCAATTCCCATCTCCTTGCTGGCAGGTTTTGCAATAAAGCCTTTCCCGTCTCAGCCAGGCACCGTGCCTCATGCCTGTAATCCCAGCACTCTGGGAGGCCAAGATGGGAGGATTGCTTGAGGCAAGCAGTTCGAGACCAGCCTGGTCAATATAGTGAGACCCCCCCCATCTCAAAAAAAAAAAAAAAAAAAGCCGGCCGGGCACAGTGGCTCATACCTGTAATCCCAGCACTTTGGGAAGCGGAGGTGGGTAGATCAGCTGAGGTCAGGAGTTCCAGATCAGCCTGTCCAACATGGAGAAACTCCTCCTCTACTAAAAATACAAAAATCAGCTGGGTGTAGTGGCACATGCCTGTAATCTCAGCTATTCAGGAGGCTGAGGCAGGAGAATCTCTTGAACCTGGGAGGCAAAGGTTGCAATGAGCCGAGATCGCTCTACTATGCTCCAGCCTGGACGACAAAAGCGAAACTCCATCTAAAAAAAAAAAAATTTTAATTAATTAATTAAAAAAAAAAATTCCTTTCCTGCCTAGCTGTTGGCTTCTGTGCACATAGGGCAGCGAGCCATTGATAACAGCAGTGGTGCAAGCATTAGGAAGTATAAGACACTGGGAGAGTATATGAGGAGAGGACCTGACACCATCTGGGCTCAGGGATAGCTTCTTGGAGTGGGGAGACAATTAAATTAGGGCCAGGCAGATAGGAGAGTCATCAGAGAAAGAGGTAGGAGAGGAACGGTTCCATCCAGGAAATGAATTCCTTCATGTGTTCATTTACTCTCTCATCTGGAGTTTGATACTGAATTGCCAGTGATTGCTACTTTCTCAGTGGCATTGGCATCTGCAGACTAGAACCTGGGCAGGAAGCAGAGATTCTGATAGTCATGCACTCATTAACGCTATCAATATTTGTCGACCCTAAACTGTGTCATTGTTAATCTCAGGCATCAAGAGATGCCGGGCTTATTTGACAAATGGATGAGAGACCTTCCCTTGCTTCCTGAGATCTTCACACAAAGTCCACCTGGCAGGTGAGGCCAACTCTGGATGAACGTCCTTCACTTCATCCATTAGTTTTTAATGCCCTTTCCAAGAAAAAGAGGCCAAGTGCACCAGACTCCTGCTGCACCCAGAGTCTGAGCTGCTCTGTACCACTGTATCCTCAAACTTGTCCTGGAAGACAGAATGGACATGATGGTTCCGCCAAACAGCCCACCCCTGCAAACATTCGTCTAGTATTTGCTTTTCATACTTAAAAATCAAGCACTCTGGAAAGCATCTGCAATAATGTATACTGTGTTGGTCTAGGCAGTTGGTTACACGGGTATGCACACTATGTAAAAATTCATTAAGCTGTGCACTTAGGAGGTGAGCATCTTTTACGTCTTTTTCACAATTCAATTAAAAAGTTTATTTAAAACATCAGCCAATGCAGTTCACTTTCTGGTTCTCATTAGCATTATGGGAAAAGAGAATATTTGAGCTGGAAAGGACCTCTGAGAGTAGCTAGACTAGCCTTTCCCAACATGTGTTCCGTGGAACCCTGGCCCCAAGAGATTGTCTGAAAAACAGAAATGTATATGGGTCAAATAAATGTGAGAGATGCTACATACTATTTGTTTTAGGGATTCACAATATCAGCTCCAAAACAGAGCTCATCAGTCTCCACACATCCCGCCCTCCACCTCATAGTCTCCATGTCAATATCACTTTTTCCATACTCCAGGAAATGGTATCCACCCAATGGCACAAGCCAGAAATCTGGGAATCGTTTCTGATTTTTCGCTTTCTCTTGCTTCTTGCAATTACATCTCCAAAACTGTTCTGAAATCTGTCCACTTTTGCCCCATTTTCACTCCATTACTCAGAACCACCAGCGTCACAACGTCTCTCCCCTACAACACCTTGGGCCTCCTAATGGTTCTGCTTCCCTCTCCCTCTTCTCTCCAAAGCAGCCAGCAGCTCTCAGAAAAACAGAGTATCACTCCCCTGATGAAAATCTTCAGTAGTTCCATGTTTCCTTAGAATAAAGTTCGAAATCCCTAAAAAAGCCTCTGAGCTCCCTATCCATCTGGCTTCAAGCTGGACTTCCCCAGTGTCTCCAACGTTCCACACTCTCTCAATAGGGCATTTGCTCTTTTTCTCTGCCACTCTCGACCACAACCTGGGCAACTCCTCCTCATCCTGCGGGGCTCAGCACTTCTTTGAGGATGCCCCCTTGCCATGCACTCCCATTTTCAGTTTTTGGGTTTTTTTTTGAGACGGAGTTTCACTCTTTTTGCCCAGGCCGGAGTACAATGGTGCAATCTCAGGTCACTGCAACCTCGGCCCCCTGGGTTCAAGTGATTCTCCTGCCTCAGCCTCCCCAGTAGGTGAGATTACAGGCACCCACCACCATGCCCAGACAATTTTTGTATTTTTAGTAGAGACCAGGTTTCACCATGTTTGCCAGGCTGGTCTTGAACTCCTGAGCTCAGGTGATCCACCCACGTCGGCCTCCCAAAGTGCTAGGATTACAGGTGTCAGCCACTACACCCAGGCCCGGATTTCCTCTTTCATAACATCCTTGAAATCCATGGCTTGCTCAATGGACAGGGACTATGTTGTCATTCAGGGCTCTATCTCTAGCAATGCCTGGCCTAGGAGGCATTCAATAAATGCTTTTGAATAAATGATAATACTGAATGTCAAACAAAATGAAAAGAAAATTCCTCTTACACTTAATATAACTGAGAATTCCCCAAACAAAGTTGACCACAACATTCTTTTCTCATTTAACCCTACCAAACTCGTGCTCCTCGGAACACTTGGTAGAAAAGCGGATCTGTTCTAAGTCTCATTTTACAGATTCTGAGGCCCAGAGAGGTGAAAAGAACTGACTGAAGTCAGTTAGCCCGTTAGTTCTTGAAAGAATATAATTTGTTCTCAGAAAATAATGTACAGTGTAGTAAAATTTAACTATTTTTAACACTACTTGGAGATGTTTTGAAGCTAAGAAATACCGTAGAAATTAGAAATCTCAATTAAGATAAGAGGAAAGGGCTAGGCAAGAAAGATAAGAAGCTGGTTTCTTATCACTGACACCGAAATAAATTTAAATTATTAAACAGTTAAGTGAAAATAAGAGCAAAATCTAGAAAAAAAAAGGTAGGGGAATATTTAACTGAATTATCAATGGGACTAACGTTCTAAACTTAAAAACACTGGAAGAAACCATAGAGTAAATGATGTGACTGCTAAAAACTAAAATGTTTGCGTATTAAAACATCAGACAATTAAAGGCAAGCAACAAACTAGGGAAATATTTTTAGCCTCTGCTACAGATTCAGCTAGTTATTCAAAAATTTATATTAGAGAGGCGGGGGGTGGTGGCTCATGCTTGTAATCCCAGCACTATGGGAGGCCGAGGCAGGCGGATCATTTGAGGTCAAGAGTTCGATACCAGCCTCCCAAACCGATGAGCACCCCTACTAAAAATACCAAAAAATAGCTGAGTGTGGTGGCGCGAGCTTGTAATCACAGCTACTCTGGAGGCCGAGGCATGAGAATCACTTGAACCCGGGAGGTTGAGGCTGCAGTGAGCTATGATCATGCCACTGCACTCCAGCCTGGGTGACAGAGTGAGACTCTGCCTCAAAATATAAAATTAAATTAAATTAAATTTAAAATGCAAATTAAAGCCACAAGAAACCACTGCCACTTTTCAAATGTTCAAAGATTAAGAAAAAGAAAAATGGTCATGGCTGGGCACAGTGACTCACGCTTGTAATCCCAGCACTTTGGGAGGCCGAGGTGGGTGAATCACCTGAGGTCGGGAGTTTGAGACTAGCTTGGCCAACATGGTGAAACCCTGTCTCTACTAAAAATACAAAAACGTAGCCGGGCATGGTGGCAGATGCCTGTAGTCCCAGCTACTCAGGAGGCTGAGGCAGGAGAATCACTTGAACCCGAGAGGCAGAGGTTGCAGTGAGCCAAGGTCATGCCACTGCACTCCAGCCCGGGCAACAAGAGCGAAGTTCTGTCTCAAAAAAAAAAAGATCATTCCCAAAAACCTCACTAAGGTGAGGCACTAGTCAAGAACCCTCTGTTCATGCTCACAGTCTTTCTGAGAATTCCTTGGCAAGATGTTACAATAACCTGAAGAGTATGCTGAGACCTGGTGACTTCACTCCCAAAAATACTAAGGAAATGACCCAGTTGAGGGTGGAACTCAGATGTACATGCTGGCATTGGGTAAAACAGTGAAAACTGGAAGCCACTGGCATGTTCGCCAGTGGGGGCATGATTGAGTAAAAGGCAGGCTGGCCACAGCAAGGAAAATGAAGAGATTTTAAAGGTATGGGGAAGTGCTTTAACTTACACAGGGTCTCACTGTGTTACACAGGCTGGCTTTGACCTCCTAAACTCAAGCAATCCTCCCACTTCAGCCTCTTAAAGTGCTGGGATTACAGATGTGAGCCACCATTATAGGCATGAGCCACCATGCGTGCCCACTTTATTTATGTATTTATTTTTATTTTTTTGAGATACAGTCTTGCTCTGTCGCCCAGGCTGGAGTGCAGTGGCACGATCTCGGCTTACTGTAACCTCTGCCTCTTGGGTTCGAGCAATTCTCCTGCCTCAGCCTCCCAAATAGCTGGAACTATAGGCATCCACCACCGCGCCCAGCTAATTTTTGTATTTTTAATAGAGACAGGGTTTCACCATGTTGGCCAGGCTGGACTGGAACTCGTGACCTCAGGTGATCCACCCGCCTTGGCCTCCCAAAGTGCTGGGATTACAGGCGTGAGCCACCACGCCCAGCTAACTTATATATATTTCAAGCAGATGTAACAAAGTAAGAAAATTGTATTAAGTGTGATTGCAACTAAAGAAAAATGCAAAGACAATGAACTGGAAGAAAACTACTCTGAGTAAGGAGCGTATCAAGTAATTTTTATTTTCCTCTTGCAATTTTTTTGCATTTTCAAATTTTATCCATAACCATATATTGCTCTTCTAATCAGAAACAGCAATGGCACCTTTTTCAGAATGCCTGTGTACCCTGGCATGTGGGCCCTGGGATGCCCAGCAACAGAAGGGCAGCCAGGAAACACTGAGCCAACACTGAGCCTGAGGCCCTCCAGGCCTACAAGGGCCAACCTTTGGCACCACGTGGCTCTTACTCCCTACTTGAATTTTCCACATCGGATTTAAATTGCAGCCACCATGCACTGGTGTGAAAGATGGTGCAGAGGCAGAACAGTCACAACAGGGCCGAAACAGGTTGCCTTCTTCCCAGCGCTACTGTGTGTCCACACCTAAGTTGTCTCATTCCTACATGTGAGCCACCTGGCCAATACAATATAGTTATTCCTCTGTATCTTCAAGGGATTGGTTCCAGGATGCCCTCACACCAAAACCCATGGATGCGCAAGTCCTTTATATAAAATGGTGTAATATTTGCATATAACCTATGCACATCCTCCTGTATACATTAAATCATCTCTAGATTACTTATAATACCTAATACAATGTAAATATTATAAACATTTGGAAAATATTTTTTCCAAGTATTTTTGGTTGGCATTTGGTTGAATCCACAAATGGAGAACCCACGAATGGCCCAGAACAGCAGCTCGTGCCTGTAATCTCAGCACTTTGGGAGGCTGAGGCAGGAGGATCCTTTGAGCCCAGAAATGTGAGACCAGCCTGGGCAACATAGGGAAACCCCTGTCTCTTAAAAAATAAAAATAAATAAATAAATAAATAAATAAATTAGGCTGGGCACAGTGGCTCACACCTATAATCCCAGCACTTTGGGAGGCTGAAGTGAGCAAATTGCTTGAGCTCAGGAGTTCGAGACCAGCCTGGGCAATATGGCAAAACCCTGTCTCTACAAAAAAAGTACAAAAATTAGGCTGGGCACAGTGGCTCACATCTGTAATCCCAGCACTTTGTGAGGCCTAGGTGGGCAGACCACTTGAGGTCAGGAGTTCAAGACCAGCCTGACTAACATGGTGAACCCCTGTCTCTACTAAAAATACAAAAATTAGCTGGGCATGGTGGTGCCTATAATCCCAGCTATTCAGGAGGCTGAGGCATGAGAATTGCTTGAACCTGGGCGGCGGAGATTGCAGTGAGCCAAGATTGCACTACTGCACTCCAGCCTGGGCAATACAGCAAGACTCAGTTTAAAAAGAAAAAGAAAAAAACACGGCCGGGCGCGGTGGCTCACGCCTGTAATTCCCAGCACTTTGGGAGGCCGAGGCGGGCGGATCACGAGGTCAGGAGATCGAGACCACCCTGGCTAATACGGTGAAACCCCCTTTCTACTAAAAAGACAAAAACTTAGCCGGGCGTGGCGGCATGCGCCTGTAGTCCCAACTACTCGGGAGGCTGAGGCAGGAGAATGGCGTGAACCCGGAAGGCGGAGCTTGCAGTGAGCTGAGATTGCGCCACTGCACTCCAGCCTGGGTGACAGAGTGAGACACCGTCTCTAAATAAATAAAAAAGTAAGCAAGCTGGGCATGGTGGCTTGTGCCTGTAGTCCCACCCTCTCGGGAGGCTGAGGTGGAAGGATTGCTTCAGCCCAGGAGGTCAAGGCTACAGTGAGCCACAATCACACCACTGCACTCCAGCCTGGGAGACAGAGCCAGACTCTGTCTCAAAATAATAATAAAAAAGAACCCATGAATGCAGAACCCACGGATACGGAAATAGGGCTGACTGTAGGTCTTTCTCTAGCTGTGTGAACAAAGCTGGTTATATTCAACTAAATAGCCAAAAGAAAAAGAAGATATTACTAGCATAAATGCTTGGATAATAGGAGATGAAAAGAGGACACAAATGTAGTGTTGGTCAGTTTTAAAACTAAAACTCAGACCGGGCACTGTGGCTCATGACTGTAATCCCAGCACTTTGGGAGGATGAGGTGGGCGAATCACGAAGTCAGGGGTTCGAGACCAGCCTGGCCAATATGGTGAAACCCCATCTCTACTACAAATACAAAAAAATTAGCTGGCTGTAGTGGCGGGCACCTGTAATCCCAGCTACTCTGGAGTCTGAGGCAGGACAATCACTTGAACCTGGGAGGCAGAAGTTGCCGTGAGCCGAGATCGTGCCACTGCACTGCAGCCTGGGCGACAGAGCAAGACTCCGTCTCAAAAACCTACAAACAAACAAAAAACAACTAAAACTCAGAAAAATCAAATTCAATGGTCATTACTTAATAAATTCAAATGGGTCGGGCGCAGTGGCTCACGGCTGTGATCCCAGCACTTTGGGAGGCGGAGCTGGGCAGATCACCTGAGGTCAGGAGTTCGAGACCCGCCTGACCAACATCGTGCAACCCCGTTTCTACTAAAAATACAAAAATTAACCAGGCTTGTTGGCACATGCCTGTAATCCCAGCTACTTGGGAGGCTGAGGTTGGAGAATCGCTTGAACCTAGGAGGCAAAGGTTGCAGTGGGCTAGGATTATGCCACCGCACTCCAGGCTGGGTGACAAAGCCAGACTCCATCTCAAAAAATTAATTAATTAATTAAGATAAATAAATTCAAATGAACCTTAGTGAGCATAGGTAGGCATTAGATTAGGTACCTTTGACCCCTACAATAATATCTGAGGTAGAGAAAGTTGCATGGGCCAAGCAATAGCATGCAGGCACATCAGCATTTAGCCTTTTCAGCTGAGAGGGAACCTGCTCCACCCTTTACAGCTGTGGTCCTAGAGGAAGATATTTGTTTTGCTTTTATTTTTTATTTTTGAGACAGCATTTTTGCTCTGTCACCCAGGCTGGCATGCAGTGGTGCAATCATGACTGACCACAGCCTCGACCTCCTGGCTCAGGCATCCTCTCACCTCAGCCTCCCAAGTAGCTGAGGCCACAGGCACACACAGACATGCACCAACATGCTCGGCTAATATTGTTTATTATTTTTTTAGAGATGGGGTGTCTCCCTATGTTGCCCAGGCTGGTCTCCAACTCCTAACCTCCAGTGATTCTCCCACCTTAGTCTCCCAAAGTGCTGGAATTATTGGTGTGAGCGACCATGCCCATAACAGGCATAAGCTGGGAACATATTTACTTTATCTGATTTAACTACCTGATAGAGCTGTTTTGAGGATGAAATGAAATAACACTAGTGAAGATCCATGGAGGTACATCCCAATAAAACATTAAAGAGGCAGGGCACGGTAGCCCACACCTGTAATCCCAGCACTTTTGGGAGGCAGAGGCAGACAGATCCCTTGAACTCAGGAGTTCAAGACCAGCCTGGTGCAACAAAACGCCCCTCCCCTCACATAACCCCTTAATCTTTTAAATCAGTACTTGTTCTAATATTTCATGTAGTTTCCTTTAGGCCCGTAGGGAAGAGAAAATGCTTTTCCTCTGCACTCTCATGTTCAGTAACTGGGGGCTTGCAAATTAAGCTGCAAAAGACAGGTACCTTTGACAAAAGGAAAAAAGCAGTTTATGTGTATAATACACATACACACAGGAGTGCTCAGTGATGAGTAACTCAAAAGGGTGGTTAGTATTTGGGGCTTATATACCTAACTTAGTTGAGGGAAAAGAGGGGAAAGAAAGGCCATTGTGGGAAAAACAAATGGGTTTCCTTAGGAAAAACAAATAGAAGTTTTCAGGAGAAGAAACAGGAGATGAGAAAGTTTGTGAGACTGTTTGTCTAGACAGGTATGGATGGTCTCCTTCAGGACCATAAAACTTCCCTGATGAATGCATTTATGAGTAGACCTAACCCAAAGGGGGAATTTATAGCAGCCTCCTTTCTCAGAAGTCACTGCTTTTAGTCAGATAAGGGAAGCTCTGAGAAAGTTTCTATGTGTTTATTCTCCATTGCCTTCAGCTCAGAATAATCCTGATGACAAAGTGTCATATTTTGGCATGGCATAGTCTGAACTCCTTTAGGTTAAATAACTATTACAAAGGGAGATAAAAAGCTGATGCATTCTATTAATTCTAAAGAAAAAGATACCACTAATATAATGAAATAATATAAAAAGTATAATTTATACAATCTAGAATGATGACTATTATGTAATTGCCACCTTAATCATAAGACAAAATCCTAAAATTATAAGTGTCACTACAGCAATTATCCACCTTTAAAAGACAGCATTTGACAACATTCCTAATATCTTAATCTACTGCCTTTCCTAGATTAAATGTATTTTTTAATCACTGTCAGCTATCTTAATCTTTAGAAATTTTTAAGCTTTTAGTACCATCATTTTCTCTAGGACAATTTTTAAACATTTTAATATCTTAAATTTGAGGTTTTCTTCATTTTCCTGAAATTGTCAACTCAACCCTGAAATCCCCAGTATCCAAAGTTTTTCTCACTAATCACTACAGATAATTAGGAAATCACCTTGAGCCTTTTTCTGAACAATTTCCTAGGTTTGTCTTTACAGGAAGAAAGAAGAGTAAGTTCTAGGAAAACCCTAAGAAATATTTTGAATAAAATGCTTTATTTTGCATAAGTGCAGAATATCTATACAAGTTTCCTCAAAAGGAAGTTTTTAATAAACCAAAAAGGCAAAAATATCCTTAGAAATAATTCAGATGAGGCTGATATTCCAAAGGGCTTAATTATGGAATATATTTCATATTTTAGTTTCGAAGCGTAACTCATATGACCTATAAAACACAAGGTTCGGCCTACCTCCTCAGACGAAATCTTCTCCCTGAAGGAATATAAGTTCATATTTTTGCTGGCATTTTTAATGTGCAAAATACTTAAGTGTGGGTAATCTCCTCTGTTCTTAGCCCTTTCATTATAAACGTTTAAAACTTCTAAAGGTCGCCAATGGCTTGCACTTTGCCAATCAATTATTGAAAAGAAATGTACCAGGCTCATGGTGGATTGAGAAAATGTGAGTAACTCATGGGCGATTTAAACTGCCGAAGAACTCCCAGAACAGGAATTTTAGCACACACGGGTGTTACTGGGTGGTATCTTCAAGTACTGGGGTACTCTTAAGGGGGTCACGTGTTGGACTCCTGTTGACTCACTCTCAATCTCTGATCAGTAAAGACCTGGGTGTAGACGATCGGAATTTCTGGGGGAAGGGGCTCCTGATGATAAAACAAAGCCGACAGGTGGTACCTGCAAATCCCCGGGGAGGGACAGGCCGGCCGGCGCCCTCTCCCTCCCAGGAGCCAGGCTTCTGAGCCCTCGGCGTCCACAAAGTCCAGACGCTGCCACTCAGCCCTGAAACGGACACGAAACGGACAAGACAAGCTGCCGCGCTTCAGCCACAGGCACGCGAGTGACTCGATTTCCTGGATCATTGCCCGGCCCGGGTCTGGCAAGTCGTGGGCTCCCAGCCCCGGCAAAGCTTTCCACCCAGACTGAAGCGCAACTCCGCGGAGACCGCGTGGCTGCGAACCACCCGCCGGGTTTACTTTCATATTTAGCTAGGCGCTACCCACAATGCATTTGTAAAAAATAAAATGCAGAAAAACCTTGGTTGATTAACATAATTCTCACAAACTCTCTTAAGAGAGAGTGTTTTTGTTTTCTTTTCATTGTATTTAATCAAAAAGTTCTATAAATTTTATTTTTTGTGATCATGGCCTAGGCTCTGAAAACTCTCCTTACCTAGAAAAGACCGCAAGTAGGCACTATAAATACCAAGGTACTCAGAGGCTATTACAGTTGGTCCGAGTGTTGTGGGTTATTGTTAAGTTGATTTAACATTGTCTCCCCCCACAACCGCGCTTGACTAGCTTGACGTTTTGCACTAATAGTAGTTAACAACGCTTACATAAATTAATCAAAATGCATATAAAAGTAACTTTTAGTTGACGGTTTCAATGAAAGACAAAGCATAGCAGAGTAAGTTTTAGTTGATTTGAATGACTTTTCAAGAAAGCCTACTTGGTTACAATCTTCTTTTAGTAAGATTAACTTCCCAGCAGCATTGAAGTATTCACCTTCAAAATGCCTGGGAAGAAAATTTACATGAAAGGAATAATTTTGTTTTAATTACCTTTGAATGTATTAAATATTGTATTCAGTTTTTAGTAAACCTTATAATCAAGGTTAATTTTCTATATATGTGTGTGTGTATATATATACACACGCATACATACACATATACATATACATACATATATACACACACACATACATGCATATATATATGTATACTTCCCCCCAACCCAGACGGAGTCTTGCTCTGTCTCCAGGCTGGAGTGCAATGGCACGATCTTGGCTCACTGCAACCTCCACCTCCCGGTGGTGGCTCACGCCTGTAATCCCAGCACTTTGGGAGGGAGAGGTGGTGGGGGATCTCTGGAGTCCAGGAGTTCTAGAGACTAACCTGGGCAAAATGGCGAAACCCCTGTCTCAAAAATGAAAAATAAAAAAGACATAAAAAGTCTATTGCTATAAATTCAATAATTGTGTAGGTGTGAGTGAGCAGATAATGTACATTTTTTGCATAAGCTTGTTCATTTGTTTCATATATAAAATACATAGGTTTTAAAATCTGAGAGCTATAAGAAAAAAAAATTTAAGACTATATAAGTTCACAGATTCGGATCAATATCCAATTTATAACCAGGTAAGAATGGAGGTGTTCATCGGCTTCACCTCCCTGGCAAGGTTTCCTCGCTGGCATTCATCCAGCCTTTCTGTCTGCAGTTGTCAGCCGGCAGTTGGTTAGAGTTGACACTCAGATTCCATCAAAAAAGTCCAACACACTGGCTTTCTTCATTAGCAAATAAACTTGGCTGCGTTGTTGAAAAATACGCACCCTCTATTGTAAATTTGCGCCAAAAAAAAAAAAAAAAAAATGCCCTTGAAAAAATTGGCAAAAGGGCCCTATCATTACTAAATCTCGGTAGAAGAAAAGGCCATCATTTGTTAACAAGGACCATTCTCAGCTGAGGAGCATTCACAAGCGGCTGAGGGCTTGCTGAAGACGGGCACTTTGTGTCTGTCCGCCTTCTTAAACTATTCATACCTGAGTCCTGAATGGAAAAGCCTTGAGATACAAAGCCCCCAAATTCTAGAATGGCTGGTAGTGTCTACAAAGTTAGAATACCAGAATCCTGTTCAATGTGCTAAACGTGATAGGCACTTCAATATCCACTTCAGGTGACAAAATTATCAGAAATGAGGTCCACCGTGAAGGAAATGGACCAGAATTTAGCTTTTGCATATGTAATTTCAACCTATGACTCAAATCCAGGAGTGACAATGAGTAAGATCAGGTTTTAGAGTGAAATAATTTTTTTACAAAAAAAATATATATCGCTGGGTGTGGTGGCTCACGCCTGTAATCCCAGCACTTTGGGATGCCGAGGTGGGCGGATCACCTGAGGTCACGAGTTTGAGACCAGCCTGGCCAACATAGTAAAACCCTGGTCTCTACTAAAAATACAAAAATTCGGTTGGGTGCGGTGGCTCAAGCCTGTAATCCCAGAATTTTGGGAGGCCAAGGCGGGCAGATCACGAGGTCAGGAGTTCTAGACCAGCCTGGCCAACATAGTGAAACCGCATCTGTACTAAAAATATAAAACTTAGCTGGGCGTGGTGACAGGCACCTGCAATCCCAGCTACTTGGGAGACTGAGGCAGGAGAATTGCTTGAACCTGGGAGGCGCAGGTTGCAGTGAGCCAAGATTGTGCCACTGCACTCCAGCCTGGGCGACAGTGAGACTCCGTCTCAAAAAAAAAAAAAAAATATATATATATATATATATATGAAAATATATAATATATATTATGTATAGCCAGGCGCGATGGCTCCCGCCTGTAATCCCAGCACTTTGGGAGGCCAAGGCGGGCGGATCACGAGGTCAGGAGATTGAGACTACAGTGAAACCCCATCTCTACTAAAAATACAAAAAATTAGCCTGTCGCGGTGGCAGGTGCCTGTAGTCCCGGCTACTCGGGAGGCTGAGGCAGGAGAATGGCATGAACCCGGGAGGCAGAGCTTGCAGTGAGCCGAGATCGAACCACTGCACTCCAGCCTGGGCGACAGAACGAGGCTCTGTCTCAAAAAAAAAAAAAAAAAAATATATATATATATATATAGTATAATGTATATATAATGCATATAATATAATATATATAATACATGGAAAAAAGTAGCATCCTTACAGAACATGAAAAATGTAAAAACAACGAGAGAGAGAGAGAGAGAGAGAGAGAGAGAGATCTTGTTGAAATAAATGTTATTTCATCAACCTCGCATTTCAGGGAATTGTGCAAGGATCTGGCCTCCTGGCACTCATTTTTTTGTGCCCTTGTGTAATTCCCTCTCCTTGAGTGTAATCTGAACTTACTGACTCATTTCTAAGGAATAGAATAAGATGTAAGTAAAGTGTCTCTCTCCTTTTCTGGGGAAAGTCAGCTGTCACATACTGAGCAGACCTACGGAGGCCAAGGAGCTGTATGTGCGCCAACAGTCAGGGAGTCCCTGAGCACTGTGAGAGAGCTTGCAGCCGATCTCTCCCCAACTGAGCCTTGAGATGACCACAACCCTGGACCACACCTTCATTTCAAGCCTGTGGGAGACCCTGAGCCTGAGCACCCAGCTAACTGTGGCCAGATTCCTGACCCACAGCTAGTGTGAGGAAATCAATGTTAGCTGGTAAGTGCTGGGTGTGTTTGTTATCAGCTATCAATAACTAACACATGCACTTTACCAAGAAGCGCTGCCATTCCAAAGCGTGTTTGGAACGTTTCTGTTTTGAAAGGCTCCTTCAAAGCTGAAGTGTGACCTGTGCAAGAAAATGGGCCGTGTTATTTTACATCACTTCATTTTTGCCAAGACTGTGCTTCCCATTGCATTATCATATTCAACATCCTTGACTTTGATGGACTTTGGACCGCTTTAAAAAGCAAATCTACCTTCAAAAGAGGAAAATTTGCTGCCACAGAGATCCAAAAAGAATATTCCACAGCTTCTGAAGACAAACTCATTTGGTTTTATGTATTATTTTATTTACCTTTGAGTTGAGATCTCACTCTGTCACCCAGCCTGGAGTGCAGTGGCATGCCATCATGGCTCACTGCAGCCTCAGACTCCTGGGCTCAAATGATCCTCCCACCTCAGCCTTCCAAGTCACTGGGATTACAGGCACGTGCCACCATGCCTGGCTAATTTTTAAAAAACATTTTCAAGGCCAGGCACAGTGGTTCAAGACTGTAATCCCAGCACTTTGGAAAGAGGCTGAGGCGGGCAGATTACGAGGTCAGCAGTTTGAGACCAGCCTGGCCAATATGATGAAACCCCATCTCTACTAAAAATACAAAAATTAGCCGGGCATGGTGGTGCGTGCCTGTAGTCCCAGCTACTCAAGAGGCTGAGGCAGAAGAATCACTTGAACCTGGGAGGCAGAGGTTGCCATGAACCGAGATTGTGCCACTGCACTCCAGCCTGGGTGATAGAGTGAGACCTCTTTTCAAAACACAAACAAAATTTTTTTGTATCCATCTCTGAAGTATCTGGGAAAAAAAAAGAAAATAAAAATATTTTTGTGGCCAGGCACAGTGGCTCACGCCTGTAATCCCAATATGCTGGGAGGCCAAGGTGGGTGGATCACAAGGTCAGAAGTTCGAGACCAGCCTGGCTAATATGTGAAACCCCCCTCTACTAAAAATACAAAAAGTAGCTGAGCGTGGTGGCGCATGCCTGTAATCCCAGCTACTCAGGAGGTTGAGGCAGGAGAATTGATTGAACCTGGGAGGTGCAGGTTGCAGTGAGCTGAGATCGCACCACTGCACTCCACCCTGAGTGACAGAGCGAGACTCCATCTCAAAAAAATATGTATATATATTGGGATCTCAAAATTCTGGCCTCAAGTGATCCTCCTGCCTTGGGCTCCAAGTTTTTGTTTTGCTTTGTTTTGAGACAGGGTGTCATTCTGTCACCCAGGCTGCAGTGCAGTGATGTGATATCTGCTCACTGCAGCCTCGAACTTCTGGGTTCAAGTGATCCTCCCGCCTCAACCTTCAGAGTAGTTGGGACTACAGCACACGCCACCTGGCTAGCTTTGTATGCCAAGATTTTGAATACATTTTGATCAATGGCTACATCTTTGGAATAATTTTTCCAAGTGATTATTTTGAAATGGATAATAGAGTATTTACTTTGGATATTTAATGCACCAATTCCTCCATGAATGAGTTGTGCTGTGTTTATTTATTTAGTATCTAACAAAAATATAACACTTCCTACTGATGATGTGGTAGGTGCCATTATGCCTGTTTCATAGCTGAGGAAACTGAGGTAGAGGAGTGACCCACGGGCACACATCAAGTACGTGGCACAGTAGGATTCTAATCCAGGCAGTCTGGCTTCTGGGGCTTTGCATTTTACTACAAAACTAACCTGCTTCTATGTTTGTTCATTTTGTTTTCTAGTTATATATCTCATACAATAATAAGTTCAAGACAATAACAAACAGTTCCTTATTATTCATTGTAATAAAATTTCACCTCTACTCTGATAATATTTCAAATAGATGGGTTTGGAAAGTGTGTGAAACATCAAATTGATATTGTTTGTTCATACATTCTCCTGTAAGAGAAGGGAAAATTAATCAGAGCAACTGTCTTTGGCCAAATCTAGGAAAGGTACAAGCTCGAAGGAGCAAATTAAGAATGTAGTGTTCATGTAAAGCCTGACATCCTTTTTTTTTTTTTTTTTAGTTAGTAATATATCAGACTTTGACTACAACTTTCCACTCCTTCAGCTAACCTGCTGCTGCTGTGCCCAAGGGCAATGCGATCAGAGCTCATGCCAGATTTGAAGGCTGCCTTTTCTGAGAAGAGGCCCTTATGGAAGCCACCGCCTTTGTTACCCTGCCAGAGGCCTCAAGAGAACTACTAAGTTACTTTAGAGGGTTCCTTGACTGCTAAATCTCTCCATTTGACTTTCTTCTGTTGCTTATGAGGGTGTCCCACTGAGTCTATCCCTTCTGGCTCTAACCAATAGGTCCTTGCTGCTCCGTGGTTTCATGGGACTGGACCCCCTCCCTTGGGTCTGGTACTCTGTTCTGGAAAACACAAAGGAGTCTCGTTTATTCCTTTTTTGTGTGTTGCCATTTAGCATATCCTTTGCTGTTTCCTAATAATTTGCAAATGTGTCTTATAACCCCAAATAGATAATAACTTCTTTTTTTTTTTTTTTTTTTTTTTTGAGGCGGAGTCTTCACTCTATCGCCCAGGCTGGAGTGCAGTGGTGCGATCTCGGCTCACTGCAAGCTCCGCCTCCCGGGTTCGCACCATTCTCCTGCCTCAGCCTCCCGAGTAGCTGGGACTACAGGCACCCGCCGCTGCGCCCGGCTAATTTTTTGTATTTTAGTAGAGACGGGGTTTCACTGTGTTAGCCAGGATGGTCTCGATCTCCTAACCTCGTGATCCGCCCGCCTCGGCCTCCCAAAGTGCAGGGATTACAGGCGTGAGCCACCGCGCCCGGCTATAACTTCTTTAATGGTGGGTATACAGTTGTATTTGTTTCATTAGCCTCAATGCCTTCTACATAGGAGTTGCTTGTTTTAAATACAAGGACCCAGGCTGGGGCGGTGGCTCACGCCTGTAATCCTAGCACTTTGGAAGGCCGAGGTGGGAGGATCACTTGAAGTCAGGAGTTCAAGACCAGCCTGGCCAACATGATGAAGCCCCATCTCTACTAAAAATACAAAAATTAGCTGGGTGTGGTGGCGGACATCTGTAGTCCCAGCTACTAGGGAGGCTAAGGCAGGAGAATCGCTTGAACCCAGGAGACGGAGGTCACAGTGAACCGAGATTGCACCACTGCACTCCAGCCTGGGTGACAATGAGACTTCATCTCAAAAAAATAAAAATAAATAAAAATAAAAAAAAAAACAAGGACACCCAGGCCAAGGCGGATGGATCACCTGAAGTCAGGAGTTCAAGACCAGCCTGGCCAAGATGGTGAAACCCTGCCTCTACTAAAAAATTAGCCAGATGTGGTAGCACACACCTTTAGTCCCAGCTACTAGGGACGCTGAGGCAGGAGAATTGCTTGAACCCAGGAGGCAGAGGTTGCAGTGAGCCAAGATCACATCACTGCACTCCAGCCTGGGTGACAGAGCTAGACTCCATCTCAAAAAAAAAAAAAAAAAAAAAAAAAACCATAAAAATTAGGCCGTGTGTGGTGGCTCATGCCTGCAATGCCAGCACTTTGGGAGGCCAAGGTGGGTGGATCATTTGAGGTCAGGAGTTCAAGACCAGCCTGGCCAACATGGTGAAACCCCATCTCTGTTAAAAATACAAAAAATTAGCCCAGTGTGGTGGTGCACACCTGTAATCTCAGCAACTCGGGAGGCTGAGGCAGGAAAATCACTTGAAATCAGGAGGTGGAGGTTGCAGTGAGCTGAGATCATGCCACTGCACTCCACCCTGGGCAACAGAACAACAGTCTGTCTCAAATCAAAACAAAACCATAAAAAATTAAAATAAAATAAAATAAAATAAAATAACAAGGACCCATGTTATCAACTATGGGCAAGATCTAGGTTGACTTCGGGAATCACGTGAACACCAGAAGATGCTTGATCTCTTTACCTCCGAGGTGCTGTATCCAACCGTTTTTTTTTTTTTTTCGAGTTGGAGTCTCGCTCTGTTGCCCAGGCTGGAGTGCAGTGGTGCAATCTCAGCTCACTGCAAGCTCCGCCTCTTAGGTTCACGCCATTCTCCTGCCTCAGCCTCCCTAGTAGCTGGGACTACAGGCGCCCTCCACCACGCCTGGCTATTTTTTTGTATTTTTAGTAGAGACAGAGTTTCACTGTGTCAGCCAAGATGGTCTCGATCTCCTGACCTCGTGATCTGCCCACCTTGGCCTCCCAAAGTGCTGGGATTACAGGCGTGAGCCACCACGCCTGGCCGTATCCAACCTTTTAAATATTCCAGACTACTAGGAATATTGGTGAAACTCAGCAGGATTGAGGATTGGTAGTGACTTTGAACATTTTGATGAGTTTTCAAACTACTAGTTATTGAACGCTATGATTAAAAAATGGTTATTTGATTTGGTAGCTATATATTTGTGTGTTACTTAACAATATAAATAATTGCACTCAGGGACTTGTTTGACTCAAATGCACATCTTTTAATCCCTAAGAATCTGAATTGAAAAAGGGTTCCAGGTATCCAGGTCCTACCACTTAGATTCTCATCCCCTTTCTATCCTTTACATGGAAGCCAAACACCAGTCACTTTCACAAGAAGATTGTCAATAAATATTTACTGGCCGCCGCTATTGGCAAAGCACACTGGCAAGGAAAACACAAGAGAAGCAACCTCTGTCCTCAGGTAGCCTAGTAAATAATGCGATTTTCCTGCCACTTTGTTTCTCTCTAAAGAACCACAAAGTAACACCAAGGTATGCTGTAAAATCGCATTGAAAAAAATTGTTTTCTTCAAAACAACATAGAGAAAGTTGTATAAAATTGAAGTAGCAAATCAATTTAAGAAATTTTAAAATATCTTTTTTTTTTTATTTTTTTTTTTGAGACGGAGTCTTGCTGTCGCCCAGGCTGGAGTGCAATGGCGCAATCTTGGCTCACTGCAACCTCCACCTCCTGGGCTCAATCGATTCTCCTGCCTCAGCCTCCCAAGCACCTGGGGTTACAGGCACCCACCACCATGTCCAGCTAATTTTTGTATTTTTTTTTAGTAGAGATGGAGTTTCACTATGTTGGCCAGGCTGGTCTCAAACTCCTGACCTCGTGATCCACCTACTTCGGCCTCCCAAAGTGTTGGGACTGCAGGCGTGAGCCACTGTACCTGGCCTAAAATATCTTTTTAATGTAACATTTTATTGTATATAATACATATATTGTCAGCTTTTTTTAAGAGATGGGGTCTCTCTATGTTGACCAGCCTGGTCTTAAACTCCTAGCCTCAAGAGATCCTTCCATCTCAGCCTCCCAAAGTGCTGGGATTACAGATGTGAGCCACTGTGCCTGGCCTATAATACGTGTATTATCTTTCTTTTTTTGAGATGGAGTCACTCTGTCACCCAGGCTGGAGTGCAGTGGCACAATCTCAGCTCATTGCAGCCTCCACCTCCCAGGTTCAAGTGATTCTCCTCCCTCAGCCTCCCAAAGTGCCAGGGTTATAGGAGTGAGCCACCATGTCCAGCCAATAATATGTTTCTAAGAAAAGAACATATGCAATTTTGAGGTGTCAATTGCTGATAGGAAATCCATGTCAGTGGCCTACGCTGGTCTCAGGCTCTGCAGGATGTGCTCATCCCTGGCAGGTCGGTTAGCAGAAGACTGGAGGAGGTGAGGAAGATAGACAGACTCATACAGCAGGGAGCAATGATCTCTGTAAGGCCACAAATAGTCACTTCATCAAGCGGTAGAGAGCTGAACTGGCAACATTACCTGCTTTAGCATTTCTTTCTTTGGAGCAATGGGTCATAGCCATTTCCCTCCTCCAGGAGAGTAAGAAACAGAACAACCCAGGCAGGGGTGAGGCCACGTGCCCGCAGCTTCCTGTGCACAGCAGGAAGATTCAATGGAGATTCTTTTTTTTTTTAATTTTTAATTTTTGTGGGTACATAAATTACTGTATACTCTGTGTATATATTTATGGGGTACATATCTTTTTTTTTTTTTTTTTTTGAGATGGAGTTTTGCTCTTGTTGCCCAGGCTGGAGTGCAGTGGTGTGATCTCAGCTCACTGCAACCTCCACCTTTTGGGTTCAAGCAATTCTCCTGCCTCAGTCTCCCGAGTAGCTGGGATTATAGACACCCGCCACCCTGCCCAGCTAATTTTTTTTTTTTTTTTTTTTTTTTTGAGACGGAGTCTCGCTCTGTAGCCCGGGCTGGAGTGCAGTGGCCGGATCTCAGCTCACTGCAAGCTCCGCCTCCCAGGTTCACGCCATTCTCCTGCCTCAGCCTCCCGAGTAGCTGGGACTACAGGCGCCCGCCACCTCGCCCGGCTAGTTTTTTGTATTTTTTAGTAGAGACGGGGTTTCACGGTGTTCGCCAGGATGGTCTCGATCTCCTGACCTCGTGATCCGCCCGTCTCGGCCTCCCAAAGTGCTGGGATTACAGGCTTGAGCCACCGCGCCCGGCCCAATTTTTTGTATATTTAGTAGAGATGGGGTTCTGCCATGTCGACCAGGCTGGTCTCAAACTCCTGACCTCAGGTGATCCATCCACCTCGGCCTCCCAAAATGCTGGGATTACAGGCCTGAGCCACTGTGTCCGGCCAAGACGCCTCGATGCAGGCATACACTGCATAAAAATTCCATCAGAGTAAACAGGGTATCCACCGCCTCAAGCACTTATCCTTTATGTTACAAACGAGACAATTATACTTTTAGTTATTTTCAATGTACAATAAATTACATCCTTGGCTGTAGTCACCTTGCTGTTCTATCAAATATTAGATCTTACTCATTCTATCTAACTATATTTTTGTACCCATTAACCGTCCCCCACTTCCCCTGACCCCATGGATATTCTTGACTAAAAGAGAAATACATTTCATAGATGCTGTCAGGATTCAATGACTTAACTGCAGGTGTCTTGGTCCAGATGTGACATACATACATAGAGGAGAAAAATCCTAAGTGCCTAGGGAAGATTGCCATGCTGAAACCAAAAGCCTGCTGCCACCTTCCTATGGACCGAATGTTTGTGTCCTCCCCACATGTGTATGTTGAAGCCCTAATGCCCAGTGTGATGGTATTTGGAGGTGAGGTCCTTGGGAGATGATAAGGTTATGAGGGTGGACCCTCACATGATGAAGGTCATGCCCTTATATGAACAGGTGCAAAAGAGATGATCTCTCTGCTATGTGAGGACACAATGAGGAGGTGGCCGTCAGCAAACCAGGAATAGAGCCCTCACCAGGATCCAAATCAGTCAGTGCCTTGAACTTGGACTTGCCAGCCTTCAGAACTGTGAGAAATAAATGTTTGTTGTCTAAGCCACCCAGTCAATGATTATTTGTTACAGCGGCTGGAGCTGACCAAGCCACAGCTCACCAGATTCCATGTCTGCCACTTACTGGCACCATGATCATGCCCAAGTCACTCTTTTGAGTCTTGGTTTTCTCATTATTAAAATAGATGTAATAATAGAATGATTAGGAGGCTGAACAACTGTACTTAGTACAGTCCCAGATCAGTGGTAGCTAAAATGAATGCTATCTATTACAATGATAATTATTATTGTTTGCTCTTTATTTCGTAGGCATGACATTTTCCATATTGTAAATTATTCTGGTATAAACAAAATGTTTTTAAATAATATCATTTGACTCTGCTTGTGAGGATTTTAGAAAAAGATAAGCACCTTGTACCCAATTCGAGAGCCCAAGGTACCAAGCAGGGTGGCCTTAGACCTCTGCCTGCTGCTGAATTCTCAAAAGTATTCTCAAGTCAGTTTCTCTAGCCCTGGCTGATCTGGGCATCTCATCTACCAACTCTGTGTGCCTGACTTCCTTACCCCTCTTGCCTGAGATTAAGACCTACTCTCATGCTTCGACTTGCAACCCTGAGGCCTTGCTCTTCACCTACCCCGTGAATGTCCTGAGAGAGCAATAAACGACTACTCTTCAAACTCAGTTTTTACATAAAAAAAAAAAGGCAATAAAACTTCTTTTTTTTTTTGAGATGGAGTCTTGTTCTGTTGCCCAGGCTGGAGTGCAGTGGCCGGATCTCAGCTCACTGCAAGCTCCGCCTCCCAGGTTGACGCCATTCTCCTGCCTCAGCCTCCCAAGTAGCTGGGACTACAGGCGCCCGCCACCTCGCCCGGCTAGTTTTTTGTATTTTTTAGTAGAGACGGGGTTTCACCGTGTTAGCCAGGATGGTCTTGATCTCCTGACCTCGTGATCTGCCCGTCTCGGCCTCCCAAAGTGTTGTGATTACAGGCTTGAGCCACTGCGCCCGGCCAAGGCAATAAAACTTCAAGTGAAGACTCTTAATAATGTAGTACTCACTGTCTGGGCACCACAGCTCCCACCTATAATTCCCAACACTTTCGGAGGCCAAGGCGAGAGGATCATTTGGGCCCAAGAATTCAAGGCCAGCCTGGGGAACACAGTGAGACTCCATCTCAAAATAACAATAATTATATATGGAGGGGCGCAGAGAGCGAGAACAAACTCACTGACGGCCTTCAAACAAGGTACTGTTCCAGCAAGCTGTGAAGAGTAACAGAGAAAGAGAAATACATGTTGTAGCCAAATCAAGAGTTGGAATAGTGGGCACCGCGATGGGCATCAACTTATAACCTGCTGGGCCCCGTGCGTGTGTCCTCTCCAGGCTCACTTGGGCCTATGTGGGACTCTTATTCCTGTTCTACAGAGGGGGAAAATGAGACCCAGAGAGGAGAACTGGCTCTTGCACAGGGAGCAGTGGCAGCTTAAGGACAAAAACTAGGCCCTGGAAGCCAGGCCCAGGCCCTTCCCTGCCTGTGGCCCTCACCACGGCTGCTGCCGGCAAGCTGGGAGCCAGACCAGAGGAGCTGGTGTGTCAGGCATGAAGCAGCAGGTCTGAGCAGAAAGAAAGAGACAAGTACAGAAGAGAAAGAAAGAAGATTTTAAAAAAGGAAAGAAGTCCCTGCGGGCTCAACCTGCCAAAACCAAAACACACAAAGCCTTCTTGTTGCAGGCTTCGGAGTGGCCACCTTGCAGAATGCCACAGGGCTGTGGGGACCAGTGGGCACAGCCTATCCCCTCCCTTAGGGCCCGAGCCAAAGCCCAGACAGAAAGGCCGACTGTTCCCATGTGGTTTATGGCTCTGTGCTCCCCGCCCGCCGCCTTCTTCACCTGGGCCCCTGCGGCTGCCTGGGGCTGCTTCCAGAGCTGTGTGGCAGGTTCCAGGGGGAGCCTCTGGGAAGGGAACCCCACATGCTCATCTTCCTGGAGAAGGGGGTGGTTTAAGCCCACAGATTCTGGCAGGCCTTTCCCAGCTGTGGGATGAGGCCGCGTCCCATCACCCACCTTGGGCACGAGGTCACCATTCTGGTGCCACATCCCAGGCTAATGGCCCCAGTGTCCAACCACCTTAGCATCCTTGTCTGTGAATAACAAGTGTCATCTTCAAAAGCCAAGCTGTGCCAAGAGAAGAGTTCATTAACTTAGAAGGAATATTGGGAAAGTGTTTAAGCCAGTGTTCCCCCTTTTCCAGTTGGAAAGCCATGTTAATTAAGAGCGCCCCCGGTTCAGCGTTGCAGGAGAGGCCTGAGATGCTCTGGGTGCTTAAACAAAGTCCCTCTTCAGGCTCCTTTATGGTTTGGAAATGTCATTCCAATCAGATGTAGGTGTTTACACAACGTTATTTACACTCTGTGGGAATGTGTCCACCCTGCTGCTTTTATTCTAACTGGCTGAGTTGGCTACAATAGGGAAATTGAGTTTTCTGACACAAATCGCACCACAACACAATCTCGTATTGGAAGATACACACACAAAGAGAAAGCAGACACTATCCCAAACATCAAACTTCTGATTTTCAGGCATTTCTTTGTTTTTTGTTTGTTTGTTTGTTTGTTTTTTTGAGACAGAGTGTTGCTCTTGTCACCCAGGGTGGAGTGCAGTGGCGCGATCTCGGCTCATCGCAGCCTCCACCTCCTGGGTTCAAGTGATTCTCCTGCCTCAGCCTCCTGAGTAGCTAGGATTACAGGCACCTATCACCATGCCGGGCTAATTTTTGTATTTTTAGTAGAGACGGGGTTTTGCCATGTTGGCCATGCTGAGCTCAAACTCCTGACCTCAGGTAATCCACCTGCCTTGGCCTTCCAAAGTGCTGGGATTACAGGCGTGAGCCACTTTGCCCAGCTGGATTTTCAGTTTTCTTTGCTCTTATTCCCATGTAATTCTCCCACAGTTTCCAGCACAGTATGGTCTTGTTTTGTTTTTGTTTTCTCACTGAACTTTTTCTGTTATGCTATTTTATGAATTTTCTCTTATGCTCCTCTTTTTTTTTTGAGATGGAGTCTCGCTCTGTTGTCCAGGCTGGAATGCAATGGTGAAATCTCGGCTCCCCTCAACCTCTGCCACCCGGGTTCAAGCAATTCTCCTGTCTCAGCCTCCTGAGTAGCTGGGACTACAGGTGTGTGCCACCACGCCCAGCTAATTTTTGTGTTTTTAGTAGAGATGAGGTTTCACCATATTGGTCAGGCTGGTCTCGAACTCCTGACCTCGGGTGATCCACCTGCCCTGGCCTCTCCATTGTGCTACTCTTAATGCTTAATTTTAAATCTGTATAACTTTCCATCTTTCAAATATTTAGGTAAAAATATACTTCATACATTTCCTATTGTTGGCTGCTTAATCTGGGAGACTATGGGTTTCAATGACTGGGGTGAGGGGTAATTTTGGAGGCAGAAGCACTGCTTCCCAAGGGGTAGAGGAAAGGATGAAAGGGCTGGGCCCAGTGGCTCACTCCTGTAATCCCAGCACTTTGGAAGACCGAGGCAGGTGGATCATTTGAGGTCAGGAGTTTGAGACCAGCCTGATCAACCTTGTGAAACCCCGTGGTGGTGAGCGCCTGTAATCCCAGCTACTCGGGAGGCTGAGACAGGAGAATTGCTCGAATCTGGGAGGCGGAGGTTGCAGTGAGCTGAGATTGCACCACTGCATTCCAGCCTGGGCAACAGAGGAAGTCTCTGTCTCAAAAAAAAAAAGGAGAGAGAAAAGGATGAAAGAAGACAACAAACTTACGGTATTTTGCAGTTAGCCACACCAGATTTTTTTTTTTTTAAATCGTGTGTGTGTGTGCGTGTGTGTGTGTGTGTGTGTGAGAGAGAGAGAGAGAGACAGAGAGAGAGAGATGGATCTTGCTTCTTGCTCTGTCACCCAGACTGGAGTGCAGAGATGCAATCATAGCTCACTGCAGCCTCGACCTCCCTGGGCTCAGGTGATTCTCCCACTTCAGCCTCTGGATTAGCTGGGACCCCAGGCACACACCACCAGACCAGGCTAATTTTTAAATTTTTTATAGAGATAGGGTCTTGATATGTTGCCCAGGCTGGAACACCAGATTTTCTTTATCTGGGGTTTATGGTCAGGTTTGGGGGGTCCAGGAACCACACTCTAAAGCCACACGTAAGATGTCTGTACACATGTGAATGTGTATGATTTTGTACACAGACACAAAACTTGCATCAGAATCCCAAAGAGTTTAATGATTTTTTTAAGTTTGTGATGATTTATTTTGTTGCTGTTTTAAACTTTTATTTTAGGTTCGGGGGTACATGTGAAGGTTTGTTACACAGATGAACTCATGTCACAGGGGCTTGTGGCACCGATTATTTCATCATCCAGGTATTAAGCCCAGTACCTAATAGTTGTCTTTTCTGCTCCTCCCTCTTCCCCATCCACCCTCAAGTAGATCCCAGTGTCTGCTATTCCCTTTTTTGTGTTCATGAGTTCTCATCATTTAGCTCCCACTTATAAGTGAGAGTATGCGATATTTGGTTTTCTGTTCCTGCGTGAGTTTACTAAGGATAATAGACTCCAGCTCCATCCGTGTTCCTGCAAAAGACACGATCTTGTTCTTTTTTGTGGCTGTGAGTTTAACAATTTTTTTTTTTTTTTTTTTTTGAGACGGAGTCTAGCTCTGTTGCCCAGGCTGGAGTGCAATGGCCGGATCTCAGCTCACTGCAAGCCCCGCCTCCCGGGTTCACGCCATTCTCCTGCCTCAGCCTCCCGAGTAGCTGGGAGTACAGGCGCCCACCACCTCGCCCGGCTAATTTTTTTTGTATTTTAGTAGAGACGGGGTTTCACCGTGTTAGCCAGGATGGTCTCGATCTCCTGAACTCGTGATCCACCCATCTCGGCCTCCCAAAGTGCTGGGATTACAGGCTTGAGCCACCGCGCCCGGCCGAGTTTAACAATTTTTAAAATATTTTTAAAACTACTGGTTTTGAGAGAAAAATGTCAAAGGGCCAAGCCCCTATAGTCACTATGCTATAAGATACATCCGATACATAGCTTTTGGGAACCTCATGCTGGCGTGTGCCCTGGGGCCTCTTCTTGGGAGAGATGAAAGCTCAGAGACCTTTAGGGAACCCAGATAGGGTTTGACTGAGGCTGTAGAAAGATGTGGTGTGAAGTAAAGAGGGAAGGTAGTGGGCCTAGGCGGCTTAAAGATGCCTCATTTAGAATCACAACTTTGATGAACAAAACCACTGCCTTCTGGGCGCTTGTAGTCCCAGCTACTTGGAGGCTTAGGTAGGAGAATCGCTTGAACCTGGGAGGTGGAACTTGCAGTGAGCCAAGATCACACCACTACACTGCAGCCTGGGGCACAGACAGAGACTCAGTCTTAAAAAAAAAAAAAAAAAAAAAAAGCTGGGCACAGTGACTCATGCCTGTAAACTCACACCTGTAATCCCAGCACTTTGGGAGGCCGAAGTGGGCAGATCACTTGAGGTCAAGAGTTCAAGACCAGCCTGGCCAATATGGTGAAACCCTGAGTCTACTAAAAATACAAGAATTAGCCAGACATGATGGTGGGCACCTATAATCCCAGCTACCTGGGAGGCTGAGGCCAGACAATCACTTAAACCCGGGAGGCAGAGGCTGCAGTGAGCCGAGATTGCACCACTGCACTCCAGCCCGGGTGACAGAGTGAGACTCCACCTCAAAAAACAAACAAACAAAAAATGCTGCCTTTCTTGGTTCACCTGGAGCCTCGGTCCCCTCCTGGGTTACTTAGGTGGACACAGGTGACTTTTCCCCTGTTGTCCTGGTTTCGGTCAGAGATCTGAGGGCCAGGGATGGGCCTGTCCATGTTCCCCAAGCCCCATACAGCTGTATCCCCTGTGCAACCCGGTGGTACCTCCCAAAGCCCTGTGACCGCCTTTTGTTATCACTTTTCGGAGCATCGGGCCTCTAGGGCAGGCCTCAGAAAACAGAATTTCTCTGGCCTTCTGCCTTCCTTTCGCCTGCCCCAAGGCAAGACTCCAATCTTCCCTCTCCTTTCCTCTACTTGTTTTTTTTCTGGTCCTTTTTTCCTTTGCTCCCTCCCATTCCCTCACCTTTATGACTGTGGGCCATAAGACTCTCATTCCAGACTGGGGGAAGGCGTGCTGACATCAGGAAGCTTCCATAAAAACCCAAGAGGGCTGGGCATGATGACTCATGCCTATAATCCCAACATTTTGGAAGGCCAAGGCGGGTGGATCACCTGAGGTCAGGAGTTCAAGACCAGCCTGGGCAACATGGTGAAATACCATCTCTACTAAAAATACAAAAATTAGCTGGGCATGATGGGCACAAATATCTGGGACTACAGGCGTGTGCCAGGTTGGTCTTGAACTCCTAGGCTCAAGTGATCCTCCTACCTCGGCCTCCCAAAGTACTGGGATTATTAAGTGTGAGTCTCTGTGCCTGGCCTCCTTGTGCTTTTTAGAGGAAACATGTTTGTATCCCACGCACAGAGGTTTGTAAAGGGAGATATCGCGTCAGAGAGCTGCTTAGCAGAGCTGACTGAAAATACTTTTGTCCACAGACAGGTTCCCCTAAAATAAGAATTTCCCTTTCCTTCCTTGCCAACAGGGGCTCTAGGTATAATCAGTCCGGATGGGAGAGACAGCAACATGGACAGAGGCCTCTGGGCCAAAGAGAGTGACTCACTGGGGAACTACAGGCAGTTACGGCGTCCAGCTGGAGGGCAGACGGTCATGACAGAGGCCTGGGTGGAGGCAGGCTGCACAGCTGAGCCTGTAGAAGACAGGAGCCGGAGAAACGAGGAACTTTAATGTTCTTTGAAGACAGCAGGGAGCCATGAAATGTTTTCCAGCATGTTTTGAAGAAAAGTACAAGTTAACATATGGAAAGTATTTACCTATGACCCCTATGGCCAAATGGCCCAAATTCCTAAAAAATGATGATTTTTCCAGGTAGACCAAAGCAAGACTGTGAGGCCTTTGCATTCACTTCTTTCTGTCTGCCCTCAGGTTCTCAGCAGCACCCAGCTCCAGCCCCAAGGTCTCTCCTGGATGTGCTTCTAGGACCTTGAGCTCAGAGTCTGTTCAACCCCTCACTGAACTCAGTTCTCCACCTTGGCCATTTGAGATGCTCAGTGAAATCCAAGGATCACTTTAATAGCTATTCACACAATATTTCCTTTAAATAAACTTGTTTTAATTAGTTACTTCTTTTTCATTTTTTTTTTCTTCACCCCTGGGTAGAGATTTTTTCTTATCCTTATTGAAGTTTAATTTGTATACAATAAAATGTACCCATTTTAATTATTCAGTTTAATGACTTTTGGCAAATGTATATGCACATGAAACCACAATCAAGAACTTTTTTGGCCAGGCACGGTGGCTCAAGCCTGGTGGGAGGCTGAGGTGGGCAGATCACCTGAGGTCAGGAGCTCGAGACCAACCTGGCCAATATGGTGAAACCCTGTGTCTACTAAAAATTATAAAAATTAGCTGGGCATGGTAGTGTCCACCTGTAATCCCAGCTACTTGGGAGGATGAGGCACGAGAATTGCTTGAACCTGGGAGGCAGAGGTTGCAGTGAGCCAAGATCACGCCACTGCACTCCAGCCTGGGAGACAGCAAGACTCCGTCTCAAAAATAAAAAATAAAAAATAAAAAATAAATGCATCTTAACAAATGGGAGGTGTTAAAGACATATTATTGTCAAACTAAGATTGTTCTTCCTTGAAGAACTTTACTAACTTTACATCCAGTGCTACCTAAAATTCCTCCTACTCCGCCAGTGATCCAGCCATCCATCTCTCACAGTTTCTGCACTCTCTCTAATGGTTCGGAATGTGTTGAGCTGTGTGTCATAGGAAACCCAACAACAGTGGCTTAAACTCATGCAGATTTAGTGTCCTCATGTTGCAGAAAGTATGGAGGTGGGGCCATGTTCAGAACTGGAGCAACGCCCCACCTGTCATCAATGCACCAAAACTTTTTCTCTTTCTCTTAGGCCTTCTTAAGTGAGGGCTTCTGTTCTCATGGTCTCAGGATGGTTTTCCAGCCCCAGACCCCCAAACCTCATTCCAGGGCAGAGGAAGGAATGCAAGTGTGTCTTCTTTCTCTTCTCTGCTCATTTTTTTTATTTCAGTCTAATTTTAACAGGGTTCCAAAAGGAATTGAGGCAATTACTGGTGGGCAGCCTACCATGTTAAACAGAAGTTGATTATTTATGTTTTAACAAGAGATGTGAACGGGCACAGTGGCTCATGCCTATAATCCCAGCACTTTGGAAGGCCGAGGTGGGCGGATCACGAGGTCAGGAGATCGAGACCATTCTGGCTAACACGGTGAAACCCTGTCTATATTAAAAACACAAAAAATTAGCCGGGTGTGGTGGCGGATGCCTATAGTCCCAGCCACTTGAGAGGCTGAGGCAGGAGAATGGCGTGAACGCGGGAGGCAGAGCTTGCAGTGAGTCAAGATCGTGCCACTGCACTCCAGCCTGGGCAACAGAGCAAGACTCTGTCTCAAAAAAAAAAAAAAAAAAAAAAGCGATGTGCGAGGCCAGAACAGCCTTCCTTCAAATGAATAAAAGAACCTGACAAATGGCCGGGCGCAGTGGCTCAAGCCTGTAATCCCAGCACTTTGGGAGGCCGAGACGGGCGGATCACGAGGTCAGGAGATCAAGACCATCCTGGCTAACACGGTGAAACCCCGTCTCTACTAAAAAAAAAAAATACAAAAAAAAAAAAAAAAAAACTAGCCGGGCGAGGTGGTGGGCGCCTGTAGTCCCAGCTACTCGGGAGGCTGAGGCAGGAGAATGGCGTAAACTCGGGCGGTGGAGCTTGCAGTGAGCTGAGATCCGGCCACTGCACTCCAGCTTGGGCGACAGAGCGAGACTCCGTCTCAAAAAAACAAAACAAAACAAACAAACAAAAAAAAGAACCTGACAAACACAGGAGAGGCTGACCAGCCCTCCAGGAAATCTCTGCTAGTCTACTTTGGAAAATTGTCCTAATCACTGCTGGAGAATCACCAAGTTGAGGGTAGGGTCTGTGTCTTTTCTGTATTCTTCACTCTTTCTCCAGAAACCTCAGCCCTTCACATCTCTAAGCCCAGATCCCAGAACAATTCTAACTCTCATTCCACTTACTTTAAAAAATTTCCTGGGATTAGCTAAGCTCAATACATATGAAGGTGGGGATGTTATGCCTTAGAAAGTAACATTTCCGGCCAGGCGCGGTGGCTCATGCCTGTAATCCCAGCGCTTTGGGAGGCCGAGGCAAGTGGATCATTTGAGGTCAGGAGTTTGAGATCAACCTGGCCAACATGGTGAAACCCTGTCTCTACTAAAAATACAAAAATTACCCAGGCATGGTGGCATGTGCCTGTAATCCCAGCTACTTGGGAGACTGAGGCAGGAGAATCACTTGAACCCAGGAGGAGGAGGTTGCCGTGAGCCAAGATCGGGCCACTGCACTCCAGCCTGGGCAACAGGGCAAGACTCCATCTCAAAAAAAAAAAAAAAAAAAAAAAAAAAGAAAATGACATTTCCTAAGCATTCATTCAAGTTAATCATAATCTGGAACATAGATTTTCTTCTGTCATTTGAAACCTTCCATTTATTATTAAAACTAATGGCAAAAACCACAATGACTTTTGCACCAACCTAATACTTTGACATTTGGTATGTTAAAATATGAATGACTTAAAACAGGAAAATTGAGATTTGATATGCAAAGATAATAATAGTTAAGGTTTATTGGTCACTTTCTAATCCTTGTCATTCCTTTTTTTTTCTGGTTAATGTGGGATTTCTTACTGAACTTGGTAAGAGTGCTTATATCTCATCATTGAGCGAGATTTGGCTTTTAATGATAAAACCATTGGTAAAAGACTGTTTTCAGGATTATGGCAACTTCTGTGTGTCAGCAGCAACCTGTCTGAAAGGTGAGAGATATGATCATATTAAACCTGGTATACCCATGTGATTTATAGGAACTATTTTTTTTTTTTTTTTTGAGACGGAGTCTCGCTCTGTCGCCCAGGCTGGAGTGCAGTGGCGCGATCTCGGCCCACTGCAAGCTCCGCCTCCCGGGTTCACGCCATTCTCCTGCCTCAGCCTCCCAAGTAGCTGGGACTACAGGCGCCCACAACTGCGCCCGGCTAATTTTTTGTATTTTTAGTAGAGACGGGGTTTCACCGTGGTCTCGATCTGCTGACCTTGTGATCCGCCCGCCTCGGCCTCCCAAAGTGCTGGGATTACAGGCGTGAGCCACCGCGCCCGGCCGATTTATAGGAACTATTAAGGATTACTAGGAAAAGTCCCAGGAAACAACCAGTGTGAACACAGCGTGTTCGTGGGTGATGTGAACACAGTGTGTTCGTGGCTGAGGAGTTCTCTGGTCCAGGCTTCGTGGGAAAGTGGATGGAAAGTACGTCCTCTGGACACTGCTGCCATCTGCTGCTGCCTGGATTCAGGAAGGCATTTTGCAGATCACAGGCAGGGAAACGACAAAAAAAAAAACACCAAAGCTCATTTTGTTGACATGAAATGTTTAACATTTCTATTGCTGAGCATTCGACACAAATCTGCTCATTTACTTTTCTGTGATTCATGAATGTCTTCAGGTATTTGTGAAGGACGAGAGGCTTCCATTTGGTAATTTACTTCTATTTCCCATCATGCAACTACATTTATTTTGAATATCAGTTTGCATTAATCTATATAAAATCAAAGGAAAATAATCAGAAAATGTATGGCTTTTTGCAGTATTATTTTATAGGGGTCATATAACATCAGACTTTTTGGAGAATTCTTAAAATAACTCATCCTAACTTATTTAGAGTAGCCACTTCAGAGATTTATATAATGAAAGTGAAAGTAGCTCCTTTGGCTGGTCCGATGGTAGTGGGTTATCAGAACTTATTAACATTAGTGTCACTAAAGTTGGTATACAACCCCCCACTGCTAAATTTGACTGGCTTTTTACCATTTGATTTTGTATTTCAATTGAAAAAGCTAACTTTACAAAATACTCACGTTGGGGGAAAAACATTTTTACATGAATGTCGCCCTCCTTTTCTTTTTAGGGTCTTACTCTGTTGTCCAGGCTGGCATACAGTAGCACAATCATAGCTCACTGTAGCCTTAAACTCCTGGGCTCAAGCGATCCTCCTACCTTAGCCTCTTGAGTAGCTGGGACTACAGACACATGCCACCACATCCAGTTAATTTTTTTCTTGTTTGTATAGACCGGGTCTCACTATATTGCCCAGGCTGGTCTCCAACTCCTTTGGCTCAAGTGATCCTCCTGCCTTGGCCTCCCAAAGTGCTGGCATTACAGGCGTTAGCCGCTGTGCCCAGCCTGAATGTACTTTTTTTTTTTTTTTTTCTTTTTTCTTTTTTTTTTTTTTTGAGCCAGAATCTCACTCTGTTGCCCAGGCTGGAGTGCAGTGGTGCAATCTCAGCTCACTGTAACCTCCACTTCCTGGGTTCAAGTGGTTCTCCTGTTTCAGCCTCTCAAGTAGCTGGGACTACAGACACGTTTCCTCTCAGCCCAGAGCCTCAGTTGGGGCCATTGTCCTAGAACAAGGAGGCCCCTGTCTGCCAGCTCTGCCTTTGCACAAAAGGGTTAATTTGACAGCCCTGTGTCCCCCAGCTCTCGAATTTATTCACAATCCTTGCTGCACTTTATCTCCAGAATAAAAACCACTCCAATCCAAAATAGACAGTGTTTGTATGTTTCAATTTTCTGCTCTACCCATTGTTTTCGGTGGAGTCTCTCCAAGAAACTTCTCAATTAAGCTTTCGTCAACATTGTTTCAGCATCAGAGTCATTTTTTTTTCCTTTCCTTCTTTGCTTCCATCTTTTTTTTTTTTTTTTTTTTTTTGAGATGGAGTCTCGCTCGTTGCCCAGGCTGGAGTGCCCAGGCTGGAGTGCAGTGGTGTGATCTTGGCTCACTGCAGCTTCTGCCTCCCAGGTTCAAGCGATTCTCCTGCCTCAGTCTCCCGAGTAGCTGGGATTACAGGTGTGCACCACCACACCTGGCTAATTTTGTATTTTTAGTAGAGATGGGGCTGGTCTCAAACTCCTAACCTCATGTGATCCACCCCCCTCAGCCTCTCAAAGTGCTGGGATTACAGGCGTGAGCCACCGCACCTGGCCAATTTTTTGTATTTTTAGTAGAGACAGGGTTTCACCGTGTTAGCCAAGATGGTCTCAATCTCCTGACCTTGTGATCTGCCTGCCTCGGCCTCCCAAAGTGCTGGGATTACAGGCATGAGCCACCGCACCTGGCCCTTTCCTTCCATCTCTACAGAATGGAATGATCAACTTCCTGATGCACCAAAGGGTTAACAACAGAGGCTTCCTGGAAAAGGAAGAAATGAGGCCACAGAAAGCTGGATTCCTGGGCGGCTGCCCTGGGCCCGAGAGGCAGCATCGCCTTGTGCTGGTGGCGAGGAGGTCTCAAGAATGGCCGAGGGTGCAGACCCTAAGCCTTGATGCCTCGGCCACACTTCTCAGTCCTCCCAGTCCTGGCCCCAGGGGTCAGGGCCACCCCAGCAGCGGGTGTAGCCCAATCATGATCACCACTGTTTCTTGCAAAAAAAGATCCCGAGGCAGTCAACAGCTCCAAGAACATTTGACTGTCCAAGAAAATGCAGACCCCAAAAGGGGAGGGATTCTGTGTAAGGAAAGGAAGAGGTGGCTCTTTCACCATCCTACACCAAACAAGAACGCCTAGGAGGAGGCAGGGATGCCAGCTCGTTGTTTTAGGAGGAAATAGGGAGGGGGACAAGTGTGCCTTTAAAAGGAGAGTTAGGGCCAGATGTGGCCCTAACTATCCACCACGCCTGACAATTCTATACCACCTTATGAGGGGCTTAAGCAACCATGGATTTTGGGATCCAGCGGGGGTCCTGGAACCACTCTCCACAGATACCGAGGAACGACTGTAGATGACTGTACATACCACATTGTGTTTACCCGTTCATGTCCTTCAATGGGTACTTGGTTGCTTCTACTTTATGGCTAATTGTGAACTACGCTGCTACGAACACAGGTGTACACATATCTTCCGTTCTAGTCCCTGCTTTCAAGTCTTTTTTTTTTTTTTTTTTTTTTTTTTGAGACAAGGTCTTGCTCTGTCACCCAGACTGGAATGCAGTGGTGCAGTCATAGCTCACTGCAATCTCAATCTCCCAGGCTTAGGTGATTCGCCCACCTCCCACCTCAGCATCCCAAGTAGTTGGGATTACAGGCATGCGCCACCACTTTCAGCTAATTGTTTTTTCTTTTCTTTTTTTTTTTTTTTGAGATGGGGTCTCACTCTATTGCCCAGGCTGGAGTGCAGTGGTGCTATCTTGGCTCACTGCAACCTCCGCCTCCCGGGTTCAAATGATTCTCCTGTCTCAGCCTCCCAAGTAGCTGGAACTACAGGCATGTGCCACCACTATGTTGTGTTTTCACTATGTTGGGAGGCTGGTCTCGAACTTCTGACCTCAAGTGATTCGCCTGCCTTGGCCTCCCAAAGTGCTGGAATTACAGGCATGAGCCACCGTGCCCAATTTTTAAAATTATTTGTAGACACGGGGTCTCACTATGTTGTCCAGGCTGGTCTCGAACTCCTGGGCTCAAGTGATGCTCCCACCTCAGCTTCCCAAAGCCCTGGGACTACAGGGATGAGCCACCGAGCCCGGCCAGATTTTTTCAGGTTAGCATCCAGAAGTGGAATTGGTGAATCATAATTGACGTAATGCTAATTTTTTGTGTTTGTTTGTTTGTTTGAGATGGAGTCTAGCTCTGTCGCCCAGGCTGGAGTGCAGTGGTGCGATCTCAGCTCACTGCAAGCTCTGCCTCCCAGGTTCACGCCATTCTCCTGCCTCAGCCTCCTGAGTTGCTAGGACTACAGGAGCCCGCCAACTCGCCCGGCTAATTTTTTGTATTTTTAGTAAAGACGGGGTTTCACCGTGTTAGCCAGGATGGTCTCGATCTCCTGACCTCGTGATCCACCCACCTCGGCCTCCCAAAGTGCTGGGATTACAGGCGTGAGCCACCGCGCCCGGCCAGTAATGCTATTATTAATTTTTTGAGGAACTGCCAGACTGTTTTCCACAGCGGCTGCACCATTTTCTGTTCCCACCAGCAGAGGGCAAGGGTTCCAATTTCTCCACGTTGATTCATTGTTTTTGGTCATATCTCACAAGTCAGCTAGCCAAGGTGGGCAGGGTCACAGCGTTCCTAAAATATCATACTTAAAAACGAGCGCAATCGTGGCCGTCGGTGTCAATCACCTGAGATAGGGCGGAACGACCGCTGGGCCTTTGGCGTCCCCTGCAGGACGCGGACAGGGTGACAAGCGCTGGCTCGAACCTGGACAGCCCATGGGAGATGCTGCTCAGGGCTGGCCGGGTGGTGCGGACACTCTCACAGGGGCTCCAGGCAAGTCCCAGAGAAGATGAGGCTCCCTGGGAGCCTTCAGGCAGAAGAACAAAAGAAAGCCCGGTGTTCCCGCTTCTCACATAAGGAGGGTCAGGGGAAGGTGTTGGGGGGTGCACAGAGGCAGAGACACCTGGGGACTGGGGCATTTCCACAGCAGTTGAAATGCAATATATGTGTGTGTGTGTATAATATGTATTTATATTTTTATTTTATATATATATATATATATATATTTTTTTTTTTTTTTTTGAAACGAACTCTTGCTCTGTCGCCTAGGCTGGAGTGCAGTGGCGCGATCTCGGTTCACTGAAACCTCCGCCTCCCAAGTTCGAGCAATTCTGACTCGGCCTCCCTAGTATCTGGGATTACAGGCGCATGCGCCACCATGCCCAGCTAATTTTTGTATTTTAAGTAGAGGCGGAGTTTCACCATGTTGGCCAGGCTGATCTGGAACTCCTAACCTCAGGTGATCCGCCCACCTCGGTCTCCCAAAGTGTTGGGATTACAGGCGTGAGCCACCGCCCCCGGCCAGGATGCAAGATATTGATCAATATCAATACCTGTGACAGAAAAGTGAGCTGCAGGGAGAACAAGAGTGGATCCTTACCCAGTCTGGAGAAAGCGAACTACAGTAAGAGTTAGATCCAACAACCAGCGATCCAGGACCCAGCGTTAGAGCAAATCATGCCCATCGGACTCAAACTAGCTTTTTAAAAGTTTTTTCAAAGTAAGAGAATAATCAAGCAGACATTTGTTACACTGATGTTCCTAGTACCAGTATCCACAACAGCCACAGGGTGGAAACCCCAAATGCTCCTCTATGGATGAAGGAGTAAACCAGATGCGGTGTTTCCACAATAGAATACTAGAGTCCTCAAATTCCTACACACAGGGAGCAGAATGGTGGTGACCAGGGCTCTGGATTGTAGGGGAGAGGAGCTTAGAATGGGAAGCTGTTGTTTGTGAGTATGGAGTTTCAGTTCTGCAAGATGAAAACATTCTGGAGATTGGTTATGTACAATGTGAATGTACTTAACACTGAATGTACTGTAGACTTAAAATGGCTAAGATAGCAAATTGTATATTTTATATATATAACATAAAATATATGTTAACACACATATAAAAATATACATAATTTTTTTTGTCACCCACTCTGTCACCCAGACTGGAGTGCGTCATGGCACCATCATGGCTCACTGCAGTCTTGACATCCCGGACTCAAGCAATCCTCCCTCCTCAGCCTCCTGACTAGCTAGGACTACAGGCATGTGACTCCATGCTCGGCTAATTTTGGTATTTTTTGTAGAAACAGGGTTTCACCATGTTTCCCAGGATAAATTTTATATGTATGCAACTATATATATATAAATTACATATATAGGCAATATATAGGCAACTATATATAAATTATATATATTATATATAGGCAACTGTATACATATAGTTGCCTGGGCCTGACCTCTCAGGGTCATGGAGGTGAAGGGAAGGAGGGCCAGTGTAGGAGATTCTAAGCTACTGTTCCTTCAACAGCAACAGAAGAGAAAGGCAACTGGGAGCAGCAGGAGACCCTATCCTTTCTTCCCGTCTCTGGAGTTCTTTATTGTCTTCTCATTTCTCTTCTTGGATCTCTCCTTTTTCTGCAACTCTTTGTCTTTACTGGCCTAGAAGTAGGATTAAAGTATTTTTTTAATGTTTATTGTATTGATTAATATCATACAGTTTTGTGTTTCTGGTGTTTTGTTTTGTTTTTGTTTTTGTTGTTTTGAGATGGAGTCTGGCTCTGTCACCCAGGCTAGAGTGCAGTGGCTTGATCTCTGCTCATTGCAACTTCCACCTCCTGGGTTCAAGTGATTCTCCTGCCTCAGCCTCCGGAGTAGCTGGGATTACAGGCGCCCACCACCATGCCTGGCTAATTTTTGTATTTTTTGGTAGAGACAGGGTTTCACCATGTTGGCCAAGCTGGTCTCAAATGTCTGACCTCAAATGCTCCGCCCACCTCGGCCTCCCAAAGTGCTGGGATTACAGGTTTGAGCCACCATGCCCCGGCCTTGGTTTTTGTTTTTTGTTTTTTTTTTTGAGACGGAGTCTCGCTCTGTCGCCCATTCTGGAGTGCAGTGGCGCAATCTCGGCTCACTGCAAGCTCCGCCTCCTGGGTTCACGCCATTCTCCTGCCTCAGCCTCCCGAGTAGCTGGGACTACAGGCGCCGCCACCACGCCCGGCTAATTTTTTTGTATTTTCAGTAGAGACGGGGTTTCACCGTGCTAGCCAGGATGGTCTCGATCTCCTGACCTCGTGATCTGCCCGCCTCGGCCTCCCAAAATGCTGGGATTACAGGCGTAAGCCACTGCGCCAGGCTGGTTGTTTTTTTTTGTTTTTTGTTTTTTCTTTCTAATATGCAAACTGAAGGTATTACTGACCAGGTGTCTCTTATCTCTGACCAGGGACACAGCATAGTTACTGGAAGCAGCATCAGAAGGGAGCCAGTTGACTTGGTTTAATATTCCGACAGGTTAATATCCTAATTTCCTGGAGATGGGGGTATATGATTGCTATAAATGGGATAGAACTTCAAGAGTGTGCTAAAACTGAAATTTAATCTGTGAAATGTAACTTGCTGTGCCATCTCCTGCGTATGCCTCACCCACATTTGTAAGTTGTACCCCAACAAAAACACCGCATCCCTATCCACCCAGTCACACTGCTACAATGAAAGACTGCTGTGATTTAGGCAATCAAGTACCTGTTTAGAACCTCATTTTCCTCGAATACAAAAGGAGTAAGTCGTCTAGAGACCTCTAAAAATGCATCTCTAAAGTTCAGTGATTCTGGCATGGTTTTTAAAACTTTTTTTACAGTTTTATTGAATATTCACATACCATTAAATTTATCCTTTTAAAGTATACAATCCAGTGGTTTTCTGTACATTCACAGAGTTGTGCAACCATGGATGCTATGAAATTTTAGAATGTTTTTTGTTTGCTTTTTGAGACAGGGTTTCACTGCATCACCCAGGCTGGAGTGCAGTGGCGCGATCTCGGCTCACTGCAACCTCCACCTCCCAGGCTCAAGCAATTCTCCAGCCTCAACCTCCCAAGTAGCTGGGTGGGACTACAGGCATGCACCACCATACCCGGATTTTTTTTTTTTTTTTTTTGGAGACAGAGTCTGGCTCTGTCACCCAGGCTGGAGTGCAGTGGCACGATCTTGGCTCACTGCAACCTTTGCCTCCTGGGGTTCAAGCAACTCTCCTGCCTCAGCTTCCTGAGTAGCTGGGACTACAGGCGCCCGCCACCACACCTGGCTAATTTTTGTATTTTTAGTAGAGATGGGGTTTCACCATGTTGGCCAGACTGGTCTCGAACTCCTGACCTCGTGATCTGCCCGCCTTGGCCTCCCAAAGTGCTGGGATCACAGGCATGAGCCACCATGCCCAGCCCCACACTCCGCTATTTTTGTAGAGATGGTGTTTCGCCATGTTGCCCAGGCTGGTTTTGAACTCCTGAGCTCAAGTGATCTGCCCAGCCTGACCTCTCAATGTGCTGGGATTACAGGCATGAGCCAACACACCCAGCCAGAAGATTTTCATTACTCCAAAAAGAAACCTTATAGCAGCTGGGCATGGTGGTTCACACCTGTAATCCCAGCACTTCGGGAGGCCAAGGCAGATGAATCACCTGAGGTCAGGCGTTCGAGACCAGCCTGGCCAACATAGTGAAACCTTGTCTCTACTAAAAATACAAAAATTAGCCGGATGTGGTGGCACATGCCTGTAGTCCCAGCTACTTGGGAGGCTGAGGCAGAAGAATCGATTGAACCCCAGAAAGGGAGGTTGCAGTGAGCTGAGGCCATGCCATTGTACTCCAGCCTGGGCGACAGAGTGAGACTCCATCTCAAAAAAAAAAAAAAAAAAAAAAGAAACATCATAGATACTTGGAATCAACTCCCCATTCTCCTAACACCCAGGACCTGGCAGGCACTAATCTACTGTCTCTACAGATTTGTCATTTCTGGGTGTTTCATGTCAATGGAATCACACCATATGTGGGGTTTTGTGTCTGGCTTCTTTCACTTAGCATCTTTTCAAGACTCATCTATGTTGTAGCATGTATCAGAAGTTCATTTCTTTTCATGGCAGAATAATATTCCATTGTATGGATATACCATATTTTGTTTATGCATTCAGCAGTAGATGGACATTTGGGTTTCACTTTTTGACTATTATGACAAAAGCTGCTACAAACCTCCAAGTTTCCAGTGTGATTTTAAGTGGTTCTTTATTGAGACAGGTCTTGATATGTTTTTTGCCACTGTGGGTCAGTGGATTGAAGGAGATAAATGATCCCTCATGCCTGCTCTTCAAAATAAGAGAAGGCTAGCTCACAGGGAGGCATCGACTAAAATACTGATACAAATTCATTGAGGGCTTGAAAAAAAAAGGTATAGTGCAAAAGAATCAAGTGATGGCAAATGGTCAGATGGCATTACCTGGGTGTCAATGGCAGAGTCAAACAGATTATGTACAAGAGGTTAAATCATTACATACCAATGTCCTATGAACACCATGGACTAAATACAAAGGAAGAGAGGAATCAGGAAAGTGTTGAGAAAACCCCCCTGTCAGCTTTGTGTGTTTTTTTTTTTTTTTTTTTTTTTTTTGAGACGGAGTCTCTCTCTCTCACCCAGGCTGGAGTGCAGTGGCACAATCTTGGCTCACTGCAAGCTCCGCCTCTGGGGTTCACGCCATTCTCCTGCTTCAGCCTCCCAAGTAGCTGGGACTACAGGTGCCCACCGCCACACCTGGCTAATATTTTGTATTTTTAGCAGAGACAGGGTTTCATCGTGTTAGCCAGGATGGTCTCCATCTCCTGATCTCATGATCCGCCCACCTTGGCCTCCCAAAGTGCTGAGATTACAGGTGTGAATCACCGCGCCCGGCCTTTTTTTTTTGAGACAGAGTCTCAATTCTGTCGCCCTGGCTGGAGTGTAGTGGTGCGACCTTGGCTCACTGCAGCCTCCACCTCCTGGGTTCAAGCGATTCTCATGCCTCAGCCTCCTGAGAGCTGTGATTACAGGCATGTGCCACCATGCCCAGCTAATTTTTGTCCTTTTTAGCAGAGATGGGGTTTTGTCATGTTGGCCAGGCTGGGCTAGAACTTCTGACCTCAAGTGATCCGCCTGCCTCAGCCTCCCAAAGAGGAGCTACAGCACCTGCCCTCACCTGCATAATTTATGGGAGGTCCACAGCCACCTAGTACAACTCCAGGGCATGAGTCTCAGTCCAGTCTACATTCTAGACTCTACAGGAATGGTGGCTCTGAGAGTCATGCAGGGCACAGCCCACTTGGTCATCCACAGTGGCACTGTGGCCCTTAGGATAGAAGCCTGATATCGTTTGGAGGTCCCCTCCAAATCTCATGTTGAATTGTCATCACCAATGTTGGAGGTGGGGCCTGGTGGGGCGGTAATTGGATCATGGAGGCAGATCCCTCATGGCTTGGTGCTGCCCTCAAGTTAGTGGGTGAGTACTCAAAATCTGGTTGTTTAAAAGTACGGTACCTCCCCGCCACTCTTCCTCCCGCTCCTGCCATGTGACACATCTGTTCCCCTTTCACCTGCTGCCATGACTGGAAGCTTCCTGAGGCCTCCCCAGAAGCAGATGCAGTGCTACACTTACTGTACAGCCTGCAGAACTGTGAACCAATTAAACCTCTTTTCTTATAAATTACCCAGTCTCCAGTATTTCTCTTTTTTCTTTTTTTTCTTTTGAGACAGAGTCTCGCTCTGTTGCCCAGGCTGGAGTGCAGTGGCACCATTATGGCTCACTGCAAGCTCCGCTTACTGGGTTCACGCCATTCTCCTGCCTCAGCTTCCCGAGTAGGTGGGACTACAGGCATCCACCACCACGCCTGGCTAATTTTTTTTTTTTTTTTTGTATTTTTAGTAGAGACGGGGTTTCACTGTGTTAGCCAGGATGGTCTCGATCTCCTGACCTCGTGATCCTTCCGCCTCGGCCTCCCAAAGTGCTGGGATCACAGGCGTGAGCCACCGCGCCCAGCCAGTACTTCTTTATAGCAACACAAAAATGGTCTAATACGAGGTCAAAAAGGTCACATTCTCAGCAGGCTTGCCCTGTTCACCAGAGCCAGTGCTTCCCAAATCTGTACAGCAGGAGCCTAAAAAAGCAGAGGCCCAATGCCAAGGATTACATTTTCTATTTTAATTAAAAGATGACTTCCCTATAGTTTCTTTCTTTTTTTTTTTTTTTTTTAAGATTCTCACTCTGTCACCCAGGCTGGAGTGCAGTGGTGCCATCTCGGCTCACTGCAACTCCACCTACTGAGTTGAAGCAATTCTCCTGTCTCAGCCTCCCGAGTAGCTGGGATTACAGACGCACACCACCACACCCAGCTAATTTCTGTATTTTTAGTAGAGATGGGGCTTCACCATGTTGCCCAGGCTGGTCTTGAACCCCTGAGCTCAAACAAAATATTTTTGATAATATCATATATGATGTAATTAGAATTGAATATATTCTAATATATATTTTATTATAAGAAGCAAGATGTAATTACTTTAATTAATCATATAAATAAGCCCACCTTAGTGCTATAAGGAGAGAGCGATCATTTACTTCAAGAGTACATTGTGCATATTCCTGTCCAATAGGAGGAAATCAATAATTACAGCATGAAGCTAATCTTTCTATGAGTTCACTTTAAAAATTCAAATGTTGTAATTAGAACATTGCCCAGGGATCCAATTTAGACTTAATGATACTTGCCAGCAGGCTCTGATGTTTTAACTGAGATGATAATTATGCTATAGATGGATTGATGTGGTGATTAACTGCTACATGTGTCACTGCTGATAGCATTACAATTACAACAACTCCCTTTGCAGCTCACAGCCTCATCACCTGAGGTCACAGGAACTGTTTGTCTCCCATGTTCCAGAAACATCCACTTGCCAAGTTCTTGCTTCATATGGATATTTATTCACCATCTAATGCAAATCAACTGGCAAGACTCAAGAGAAAGCTGTACACAAGGAAAGGAAAAGAAGACGATAGAGGAAAATCAGATAATAAAGGAAAGAAGCATTTGTGGCGGCAAATGTAGGATGTGGGTATATGCACAGAATGAGTGTTGTCGTGACAAAGGAAGTCAGGCCCGTGGAAGATAAATACCATTGAAAAACCGTCCTGGTCAAACTTCCACCAAAAAGTAGAGTCTGGGGAGGGGAGAGTAAGTGAAAAGAGCCACTTTACGGCAGAGAAAGCTGACAAACACACCTCAGCCAGGGGATCAAGGTTGACATTACCAGGGATAAGTCATGTTGGTTATATATAACCAGAGTCTCTCTGTGCCGCCCAGGCTGGAGCGCAGTGACACGATCTCGACTCACTGCAACCTCCGCCTCACGGGTTCAAGCAATTCTCCTGCCTCAGCCTTCTGGGTAGCTGGGATTACATGCGCACCACTGCGCCCAGTTAATTTTTTTTTTTTTTTTTTTTGTATTTTTATTTTTTATTTTTTCGAGACCGAGTCTCTCTGTTTGGCCCAGGCTGGAGGGCAATGGTGCGATCTCCGCTCTTTGCAACCTCCGCCTCCCAGGTTCAAGCGGTTCTTCTGCCTCAGCTTTCCGAGTAGCTGAGACTACAGGCGTGTGCCACCACACCTGGCTAATTTTTGTATTTTTAGTAGAGATGGGGTTTCACCATGTTGGCCAGGCTGGTCTCCAACTCCTGGCCCCATGTGATCTACCAGCCTCGGCCTCTGAAAGTGCTAGGATTACAGACATGAACCATAGTGTTTTTTTTTTTTTTTTTGAGACTGTGTCTTGTTCCCAGGCTGGGGGTGCAGAGGATGGTGTGATCATGGTTCGCTGCAGCCTTGACCTCCTGGGCTCAAACAATTCTCCCACCTCAGCTTCCCAAGTAGCTGGGACAACAAGCGTGTGCCTCCACACCCAGTTGATTTTTTTTTAATGTTTTTGTGGAGATAAGTTCTTTTTTTTTTTTTTTTTTTTTGAGACGGAGTCTCACGTTGTTGCCCAGGCTGGAGTGCAGTGGTGCGATCTCGGCTCACTGCAAGCTCCGCCTCCCGGGTTCCCGCCATTCTCCTGCCTCAGCCTCCTGAGTAGCTGGGACTACAGGCGCCCGCCACCGCGCCCGGCTAATTTTTTGTATTTTTAGTAGAGATGGGGTTTCACTGTGGTCTCGATCTCCTGACCTTGTGATCCGCCCGCCTCGGCCTCCCAAAGTGCTGGGATTACAGGCTTGAGCCACCGCGCCCGGCCTGGAGATAAGTTCTTGCCATGTTGCCTGGGCTGGTCTCAGACTCCTGGGCTCAAGTGATCCTCCTGCCTCAGGCCTCCCAAAGTTCTGGGATTATAGGCATGAGCCCTAGAATCTTTAGTATAAACTTTGAGGCACCTGGCCCTCAAGTTTATTTTGATTGTATTCTGTAAGTAGGTGGTCCCTGACTCCACTGGCCCCCCAATACTTAACCCCTCACCTCTCCTATATCAATTTCCCCCCACCATCTGAAAACATGCACCCATATTAACCATCTTGAAAAACAATGATTCCAGCTGGGCACAGGACTCACGCCTGTAATCTCAGCACTTTGGGAGGCTAAGGTGGGTGGATTGCTTGGTCAGGAGTTTGAGACCAGCCTGGCCAAAGTAGTGAAACCACGTCTCTGCTAAAAACACAAAAATTAGCCAGGCATAGTGGTGCATGCCTGTAGTCACAGCTACTCAGGAGGCTGAGGCAGGAGAATTGCTTGAACCCAGGAGGCAGAGGCTACAGTGAGCCAAGATCTTGCCACTGTGCTCCAGCCTGGGCGACAGAGCAAGATTTCGTCTTAAAAAAAGAAGAAAAAAAAAAAAAGAAAAACTTTGATTCCTCCCAACACCATGGCCCTCTCTTTCCCTTCCACTCACTGCCAGTCTCCTATTCTATATCCAGGAGGTGGATACAAATGGGTACCGAATGTCACTGGGCACATCCAGTAGACATTCCCTTTAAAATGTTTCTCTGAATCCCCCTCCTTTCTCGGGTCACCAGTTCTTTCTGTCTTGACAAACCCAGTGGCTGTCTGAGTTTTTCTTCTCCTTAACCCAACTCTAACATGAAGCTCCTCTCTTCTGCCTGACTCTGCTTCCCTTTCTCTGTGTTCTCCAGCCCTTGGCCTATGCAAATGTGTCTGTCCCTTGACACATCTCCTACCCCACGGCTTCAGCCGGCGAGTTCCACGTGAATATCTCACTAGACCTTCAAGCAGCCTCTTCACTACCAACCTTGTCATCCTTTCCTCCTCTTTTTCAGAACTGCCTCCCTCACCCACCTTCCCCATTTCGATTCACGGAACACCATGCCCTCTGCCCCTAGCTGGAAATCTCAAGAGGCTTCGCCGAGATTCCCCATCCACTGTCAATCATTTGCTTTTGTCTGAATTGTTCTTCAAAACTATTCCTCTGTTGTGTTCTTTACTTTCATTTCCATTCTTGTCCAGCTGCTCATCTGTAAATTACAGCAACATAAAAAAAAAAAAAAAAAAAAAAGTAAAACAGAAAAAGGTGGCCAGACACAGTGGCTCATGACTGTAATCCTAGCACTTTGGGAGGTCGAGGCTGGCAGATCACCTGAGGTCAGGAGTTCAAGACCAGCCTGGCCAACATGGCAAAACCCTGCCTTTACTAAAAATACTAAAAATTGGCCGGGCGCGGTGGCTCAAGCCTCTAATCCCAGCACTTTGGGAGGCCGAGACGGGCGGATCACGAGGTCAGGAGATCGAGACCATCCTGGCTAACACGGTGAAACCCCGTCTCTACTAAAAAATACAAAAAACTAGCCGGGCGAGGTGGCGGGTGCCTGTAGTCCCAGCTACTCGGGAGGCTGAGGCAGGAGAATGGTCTAAACCCGGGAGGCGGAGCTTGCAGTGAGCTGAGATCCGGCCACTGCACCCCAGCCTGGGCGACAGAGCAAGACTCTGTCTCAAAAAAAATAATAATAAATAAATAAATAAAATAAAAATACTAAAAATTAGTTGGTTGTGGTGGCACATGCCTGTAATCCTAGCTGCTTGGGAGACTGAGGCAGGAAAATCGCTTGAACCTGGGAGGCAGAGGTTGCAGTGAGCTGAGATCGTGCCACTGCACTCCAGCCTGGGAGACAGAGTGAGATTCCATCTCAAATAAATAAATAAATAAATAAATAAATAAATAAATCTTTAAAAAGGTGTTCCTGTCCAGGCACGATGGCTTACGCCTGTAACCCCAGCACTTTGGGAGGCTAAGGTGGGCGGATCACTTGAGGTCAGGAGTTCCAGACCAACCTGGCCAACATGGCGAAACCCATCTCAAAAAAAAAGGTATTCCTGTACATGGCTCATGAAAGGAGAAAAAAAGGGAAATCACAGGACAGTTCCTGACCTGGCTGAGCTCCATGAGCCTCGAGTATTAACCCCCGCCCCACCCAAGTCTGCTCTGCCGTTCGCCTGCCTTTTCCACACCTCCTTCAATACCATTTTCACCAAACAACGCCTCAATTAGGAGTGAATCAGGCTCCCTTACTGCCACAATGCAGATGCCCTGCCAGGGGCAAAGGACCCCAGAATCTGGACGCATTCTACCTTTCCTACTTGTACAGTGAGTTTTACAATGAGTGATTTATAAAAATTTGATATTCATTCCCCTCTGCCCCCCTCAAAAGCCCTCACAGATCAGTTTTAGGGAATGCTTGGGACCCAAGCAACTCATTATTTGTGTAAGTGTAAATATACCAAAAGAGTCCAACCTTTCTGCCTTTATTAAACATACTGTATGCACCTCAGTAACTTAACAGTCACTGAAGGAGAGTTTCTCTTTATGGAGTATGTCACCTACGAAATGAAGACGAAATAGTAGAATGAAAACTTCACCATTTTGCAACCCCTGATGAATTAACAGAGCTAGGCAACAATTATTAACAGCTGTTAGTACCACAAAAAGAGGTAATCTGATATTATGTACCTCTTCATCAAGATTCAAAATACCATTTTATAAAGTAATGCCAAAAAAGATCCAGCTGGAATCTGATCAAGACTCCAGACCTAACCACCCACTTACAGGAGATGCCGAGGAAGGGAGCCCTTTAACCACCACCTCTGAGGGCAGTCATGAAGCCTAACCTGTGAAAACGCCACAGGTTTCCCCAACAAACAAATTGCAAGAGAGAGGGAGAAACCTGCAGGTTAAAAATTAAAAGTCAGAAAGTAGATTAGTGGTGCCAGGGGTTGGGGGGCAGGAGAGGGAAATGGGAGTGACTGCTAATGAATACAGAGATTTCATTCTGGGGTGATGAAAATGTTCTGGAATTAGATAGTGGGTGATGGTTGCAGAATCCTCTGAATATGCTAAACATAAGTGCAGTGGCATGATCTCACTGCAACCTCCGCCACCTGGGTTCAAGTGATTCTCCTGCCTCAGCCTCCTGAGTAGCTGGGATTACAGGGACGAGCCGCCATGCCCAGAAAATGTTTGTATTTTCAGTAGAGATGGGGTTTCACCATGTTGGCCAGGCTGGTCTCGAACTCCTAACCTCAGGTGATCCACCCGCCTTGGCCTCCCAACGTGCTGGAATTACAGGCATGAGCCACTGCACCTGGCTGAATTGTATACTTTTATTTTATTTTATTTTATTTTTGGAGACGGAGTCTCGCTCTGTAGCCCAGGCTGGAGTGCAGTGGCCGGATCTCAGCTCACTGCAAGCTCCGCCTCCCGGGTTTACGCCATTCTCCTGCCTCAGCCTCCCGAGTAGCTGGGACTACAGGCACCCGCCACCTCGCCCGGCTAGTTTTTTTTTTTTTTTTGTATTTTTTAGTAGAGACAGGGTTTCACCGTGTTAGCCAGGATGGTCTCGATCTCCTGACCTCGTGATCCGCCCGTCTCGGCCTCCCAAAGTGCTGGGATTACAGGCTTGAGCCACCGCGCCCGGCCTGAATTGTATACTTTTAAAGGTGACTTTTATCTGTGAGATATATCTTTTTTTTTTAATAGAAAAGTACCCTTTTATTGAGAGGTAAGACAAGTATATTTACAATATTCAATTGTTAGATAATATAATCTGACAGTGAGACTTTTTAAAGCAGCAGTATTTCAGGAATTACAATTTATAAGGGGAAAAGAAAAACATTCCAAATATGTTTCTGTTACAGAAAGTACGCTTGAACAATGACAGAAACACTTACGGATATGTAGTATTAGGCCTTTTCCTCCATCTCTATAAAGTACATTTTTGTTACAGACAGAAGGCTGATTTTGGAAAGAAACAATAGGATGTATAGTGCTTTCTATCAGAAGACTAGTATGTTTAAAAATAGTCTCGGCCGGGCGCGGTGGCTCAAGCCTGTAATCCCAGCACTTTGGGAGGCCGAGACGGGCGGATCACGAGGTCAGGAGATCGAGACCATCCTGGCTAATATGGTGAAACCCCGTCTCTACTAAAAAATACAAAAAACTAGCCGGGCGAGGTGGTGGGCGCCTGTAGTCCCAGCTACTCGGGAGGCTGAGGCAGGAGAATGGCGTAAACCCGGGAGGCGGAGCTTGCAGTGAGCTGAGATCCGGCCACTACACTCCAGCCTGGGTGACAAAGCGAGACTCCGTCTCAAAAAAAAAAAAAAAAAAAAAAAAAAGTCTCATCAAGGGTTTGTGAGATATCTCTTAACTGAAAAAAGGTTTTAAGAAACATATTAACCAGGCCGGGCGCGGTGGCTCACACCTATAATCCCAAACTTTGGGAGGCCAAGGTGGGTGGATCGCTTGAGCCCAGGAGTTCAAGACCAGCCTGGGCAACATGGTGAAACTCTGTCTCCACTAAAGACACAAAAATTAGCCAGGTGTGGTGGCACCCACCTGTAGTCCCAGCTATTAGGGAGGCTGAGGCACAAGAATCACTTGAACCGAGGAGGCGGAGGCTGCAGTGAGCCAAGATCGCCCCACTGCACTTCAGTCTGGGTGACAGAGTAAGACTACATCTCAAACAAACAAACAAAAAGGAAACACATTAACCAATTACAGTGGATGGGTTTTATTTTGGATTCAAATTCAAAATTCAAGCTGGAAAAAACTTTTTTTTTTTTTTTTTTTTTTTTTTTGAGACAGATCTCACTCTACATACATATTCTTTATACTTAGTTAAAATGCTTTCTTGTTTCAGGACAACTTAGGTGGCAAGTTCTGTGCCTGGAGAAGAGGCTGGCAGAAGCTATGGGCGCTCCCTCTCGTCTTTGCTGGCCAACTACTGCTCGAATAATAGATTTGTAGCAAGCTAGAGAGTTTATTTCATGCCAAAGTGGGGGTGGCAGGGCATGGCTGATTCGAGCGGTCAGGCTGAAGTGGCGAAGGTATTTTGGGCACATTCTCTGCAGCACACAAGGAAGCTCTAGTGGGCTTAGCACCAGCTTTTTGGAATTGGACAGACCTGCATTTGATCCTAGCTCAGCCATGAAATACTTCACACCACATCCCAGATTTGCAGGATCATTGAATGGAGGTGTCAGTGAAACAATCACTTTAAAGTCAGTGATGTAGCAGCTCTACCATTAGAGAAGGATTGCAACAGATACCGGTGAACAGTGGAGGTAATTTCTTTATTTTTTTCTTTTTTTGAGACAGAGTCTCACTCCAGACTGGAGTGTAGTGGCGCAATCTCAGCTCACTGCAACCTCCACCTCCTGGGTTTAAGTGATTCTCCTGCCTCAGCCTCCCAAGTATCTGGGATTCCAGGCATGCGCCATCACGCCTAGCAAATTTTTGTATTTTTAGTAGAGACAGGATTTCACTATGTTGGTCAGGCTGGTCTTGAACTCCTGACCCCAGGTGATCTGCCCACCTTGGCCTCCCAAAGTGTTGGGATTACAGGCATGAGCCATGGTGCCTGACTGGGGTTAATTTTTAAGTGGTTAAAAACTGTTACTGATAGCAGGTGACAGACGCCATGGTTATGCTTTTCAGCATCCAGCTTTCTTTCTAGTACGGAAGAGACAGATAAAGCTAAAAACCACATTTCCCAGAAGCCTCTGCAGCTGGGTCTGGAGGTGATGCAGGTTCAGCCTCCTAGGTGCACTAACTTACTGCAAGACTTGAATTTCTAACCAGATGGGGTGGGGGCAGGCAGGATGAGGCTTACATTTTGTTGGGACAGACTGGAGCAGAGAGCAGGGACTCATGGCCACAACTGCCTCCTGGCAGCCGAGGATCTCCTGAAGCTGGGCAGAGGCATGAGCTCTCTCAAAGGCCCAGACCTGCGCCGGGCTTTGGGTGGCATTGATCCCTTCTGCTTACATTAGCTAGAATGAAGTTCATGACCAACTCAGAGGCTCCTTTGGGAATCTGATGACAGCTGTGGATCTTCTTTCCAGCAAAACACATGCACATGTGGAGGAGACAGAAGATCGGTTGTAAAATACAAGGAGTGGCAGGATCTTCTAAGCCCCTCCAAGTACCAGGTTAGGAACCCTGGTCTAGAGGCTGGGAGGTCACCCTGTCATCTCTAACTGGAGTGCATCATCCTGGAGAAGCACGGGCCTCGCCATCACACGGGTTCAGCCTCTGGTACTTGAGCAGAGGGACTGCCCCCCTGCCTTTGTCATGGCCCTGCAGTGTGGAGAGGCTCCAGGAGGAGTGTCTGCAGCGCGGAGGGCCAGGCGTTGAGATGCAGAGAAAGGGAAGTTGCATTTATCCAGGTGTAAAATGAAACCCCTGCTGGCTCACGCCTGTAATCCCAGCACTTTGTGGGCAGATCACGAGGTCAAGGGATTAAGACTATCCTGGCCGACATGGTGAAACCCCGTTTCTACTAAAAATACAACCAGTGGAGTTACAGGAGGTGGGTACAGCACAGCTGAGGAATGAGGACGTGCGCTTCTGCGGGAGGGGAACTTCAGGGATTTGTAGGAAAATTCGGAGATTAGAGGATGTGGAGAGGCGGGGAAGGGCAGCCTTGCAGCTGCTTGGGAACTACTGGGATCGGACAGCAGAAAGGGGACGAGATGAAGTGGCCCATTAACAGCCACCTGAGGAAGGGAGAGGGACTTGTCCCCACAGGGCCCAGGCGGCTGTGAGCAGCCTCATTCAGACCTCAGGCTCAGACTGAAAAACAACAGAACCAGCGGCTCTCCCTGGGGCCTACCATCCCAAGAGAGAGTAATAATCACGCCAGGAGGGAAGTTGCTGTGGTGTTGGGCTTATCATCACCCCGCGCAGGGCACGGAGCTGTCAGAGAACACCTAAAACAATCAGAAACCAACTAGAAGGTGGCTGGCTTTTCAGGATTTTCACGGCGATGCCCTGGCAATTTTAAACAATGCAACGAGAAAATGCTCCTCCCCCAAAGCCTCTATTGGTCTAAATTCAAAAATGTTGCTGCAGTTGCTCCTGGATTTCAGTCATACACATGGAGCATTGGAATGAGCGCATTTTAAGTCTTCCCTTTACTACGCATCATATACTTCATGAGATTGAATTGGGAGAACTCTCGAGCCAACACGACGTGCAGACTTAGTTAAAACATTTGTTTTAACAGTGAGTTCCTTTAGGTTCCCCAGGACTCACATGATTAGTAATAAACCACCTTTTGACATCTGTAGACTACTTCATCCAACAACAGAAGAATATACTTTCTTCTCAGGTTCACACGGAATGCTCACCAAGACAGGCCATATTCTGGGCCACAAAAGGCATGTTTATGCCTCAACAAATCTAAAAAAGTAGAAATCATACAATATCTGCTCTCAGACCACATGGAATTAAACTATACATCAATAACAGAACAATATCTGGAAAATCCCTACATACTTGAGGATTAAACAACACACTTGTATTAGTCCGTTCTCACACTGCTATAATGAACTTCCTGACCAGGTACAGTGGCTCAAGCCTGTAATCCCAGCACTTTGGGATGCCGAGGCAGGCGGATTACCTGAGGTCAGGAGTTCGAGACCAACCTGGCCAACACGGTGAAACCCCATTTCTACTAAAAATTACAAAAAATTAGCCATGTGTGGTGGCAGGCACCTGTAATCCCAGCTACTTGGGAGGCTGAGGCAGGAGAATCATTTGAACTTGGGAGATGGACGTTGCAGTGAGCTGAGACTATGCCATTGCACTCCAGCTTGGGCAACAAGAGCGAAACTACATCTCAAAAAAAAAAAAAAAAAAAGGCCAGGTACTGTGGCTCACACCTGTAATCCCAGCACTTTGGGAGGCTGAGACAGGCGGATCACTGGAGGTCAGGAGTTCCTGACCAATGTGGTGAAACCCTGTCTCTACTAAAAATACAAAAATTAGCTGGTCGTGGTGGCACATGCCTGTAATCCTAGCTACTTGGGAGGCTGAGGCAGGAGAATCGCTTGAACCCAGGAGGCAGAGGTTGCAGATCGCACCATTGCACTCCAGCGCGGGCAACAAGAGCAAAACTTTGTCTCAAAAAAAAAAAAAAAAAAAAAAATTCAAGATTTAATTTGGTGGGAACACAAAGCCAAACCATATCAACACTTTATTTATTAATATTATTATTATTATTATTTTAGAAAGTCTTGCTCTGTCACCCAGGCTGGAGTGCAGTGGATACATCTCAGATCACTGCAATCTCCACCTCCTAGTTGGAGCGATTCTGGTGCCTCAGTCTCCCAGCCACCACCACGCCTGGCTAATTTTTGTATTTTAAGTAGAGATGGGATTTCACGATGTTGGCCAGGCTAGTCTCGAACTCCTGACCAGGTGATCCACCCACCTCGGCCTCCCAAAGTGCTGGGATTACAGGCGTGAGCCACTGCGCCCAGCCAACACTTCTAAATAACATATTTAGAACTAAATAAAAAATGAAAATACATCCCATTCATGGGGTGCAGCAAAAAGAGTGTTTAGAGGAAAATTGATAGCATTAAATGCATACATTAGTAACGAAGAAAGATCTATAGTCAGTATTCTAGCTTCCCACCTTAGGAAACTAGAAAAAGAAAAGCAAATTAAATCCAAAGTAAGCAGAAGAAAAGAACTAATAAAAATTAGAGCAGAAATCAATTAACTTAAAAAAACAGGAAATCAGTAGAGAAGATCAGCCTCTGGCCAGGCTGACAAAGACAAAAAAGAGAGAATACACTAATCACTAATATCAGAAAGAGAACTGAAATGAAACAGATGCCATGGACCAGCTGGAAGACCCAGAATAGCCAACAACGTTGAAGCGGAATGAAGTCACAGGACTGACCCTACCGAACCTCAAGATGGACTGTATAAAGCTACAGTAATCAAGACAGTGTGGTATTGATTCTGATAGATCAATGCAACAGAATAGGGAACCCACAAACTGGCACACGTAAGTGTAGGCAACTAGTGTTTCACAAAGAGGCAATGGCAGCACAGCAGAGAACAGGTTAACAAACGGCTCTGGAACAATGGGATTGAAATTGGTTGTGTGTGTGTGTGTGTGTGTGTGTGTGTGTGTATGTGTGTGTGTGTGTGAGAGAGAGAGAGAGAGGGAGAGAGGAGAGAGAGAAGAGAGTGATTTTATTTTAAAAATCAATTTAACGCGGGCATGGTGGCTCACACCTGTAATCTCAGCACTTTGGGAGGTCGAGGCGGGTGGATCATCTGAGGTCAGGAGTTCGAGACCAGCCTGGCTAACATGGTGAAATCCCGTCTCTACTAAAATTACCAAAAAATTAGCTGGGCATGGTGGCGCGTGCCTGTATTCCCAGCTACTCTGGAGGCTGAGACTGGAGAATCGCTTGAACCCGGGAGGCGGAGGTTGTTGTAGTGAGTCGAGATCACGCCATTGCACTCCAGCCAGAGTGACAGACCGAGGAGACCCTGTCTCAAAAAAAGAAAAATAGGAAAGAAAATTTAAATGTGTTTAATGTAAAAGTGAAAACACACAGCCTTTACGCAGGGAGCATCACGAGATGTAATCCTTGGTAGGTGGAAAGTTAATTTCATAACATGAAATCTTTTCCTAAATTTGAAAAAAAAATTTTTTTTAAATGGACATATCTTCTTTTTTAAATTGTTAATTGCTTCTTTTAAAATTAATGGACTAATCAAAAAAACAGTGATACATACTGATTATTTCATGCGTTTTACTGAAAATAATTTGTCGTAAGAAGATTGTTCAGGCCAGGCTCGGTGGCTCAAGCCTGTAATCCCAGCACTTTGGAGGCCGAGGCGGGTGGATCACGAGGTCAGGAGATCGAGACCATCCTGGCTAACATGGTGAAACCCCGTCTCTACTAAAAATACAAAAAACTAGCCGGGCGTGGTGGCGCCTGTAGTCCCAGCTACTTGGAGGCTGAGGCAGGAGAATGGCGTAAACCCGGGAGGCAGAGCTTGCAGTGAGCCGAGATCGCGCCACTGCACTCCAGCCTGGGTGACACAGCGAGACTCCGTCTAAAAAAAAAAAAAAAAAAAAAAAAAAAGAAGATTGTTCAAAATGACCCACTCTGGGGGTCAAGGGCTCGGGCCCCCACTGCTGAGCCTGGAAAGGCAAAGACCGCCGAGGCTGCGCTCCCCTAGTCCTTCACGTCGGGTCCGGCCCCACCTGGCAGCGCCTGGGCCCTGCCGTGCGCCCCAGGGCTGGGGTCCCGGGCTGCCCCTGCTGAGAAGCCAGGCACGCGTTCAGCCCCCGGGCATCTCTCCGAGGCTCTGTGCGCCTCATTCCTCCATGGTGCCACTTTTAAAAAAGATAATTGCTAATTACGTATTTTAAAATTTTAGCTTCCATAGACAGAACGTTTCCCTTTCTGTTTAGAGTGTGGTTCCTACCTCCTTCCAGAATAGCTCAAAGTCCCCAATGCGCTTTGCAACAAAACCACTTGATAACAGGAGGGCAGGACTATGGCGAAACCGCCAGGAAAGCTTCCTAAAGAGGTCAAACAAAACGAAACAAAACAAAGCTTGGAAAGATCAAGAAAAGCATCGTGGGTGACACCAGGATCTGGGGACTTCATTCATTCATTCATTCATTTATAAAGAGGGTCTTTGGGAAGGAAAAGGGGAGGGGATTCCGGGCCGCTGGGCTCCTCGCAGGACACGCGCGCCCCTCCACGGGGAACCGGGCGGTGGTGGGGGGGGAGGAGCGCCAGCGCTGCGGGGGGTCTGGGATCACCCAATCGCGGGGACCCCTGATCCCGGGGGCCACTGAATTCCAAGGGGCCCCCACCCCCGACACACGGCGCTGGGTTGCGTCTTCCTTCGTAAGAGGACGCCCTGGCCCTGTGAGACTGAGGCCCCTCCGGGTGCACGGTGGGAGCCTTTGATGGATGCAGCTGATGCTGGGTTTCCATGCAAATCACCCACAATGCTTTGAGCAGGGTTGCCCGAGCTCCTTTAATGTCATTGAAGAGAGAAGGACCTTTTTCTCACAAAGTCAATGTGTTTAACAGTTTTATTTTTTAAACATATGCTTTCTATTTGGAGTATATTTATAATCTTTTTTCTAAATGCCCATAAATAGTCACCATAACTAAGGAAGAGATGGAACTTTTGAGGCTTATATAAGGAGCAGTGTGCCTTTGTGCTTCGGCTGGTCCGAGTGCAGTGGTGTTTACAACTAATTGATCACAACCAGTTACAGATTTCTTTGTTCCTTCTCCACTCCCACTGCTTCACTTGACCAGCCTTTTGCTGCAGCTTTGGGGTGGGAAAGCATTTTGTGTTCCCCAATATGAAACAGCCAAGATCCTGCCTGAGGGTTTTTCTTGAACACACCACCACTTGCCAGTGAAGATGACTAGTGGACAGAGCACATTGAGTGTTTTCAGGAGCCTGGCATGCTCCATGTTGAAAAGGGAGGTCCCCTTGTCTCTGAATTGTAACTCGAGAATAAGAACCATAGGTTTAGGTGACCTAAGGAATGAACCATGTCTCATGCACCTCCTTATCCACGGTGTCAGGCATGAAGAACAGGGATCCAGGACAGGCCAAAAGTCCTCAGAGTGCAGTAAGAGAGCAAGCTTTGCAAGTTGCAAAGTAATGTACATAGCATGATTCTCTTTCACACTGAAAAGTAAAACACTTTGCACATCTGTGTGTAAGCTTGTCTGTGTTAATACAGTATTAGCAAGATCAAAGATGAAGAAAATCTCAAGCTGTTAACCTAGAAATGATGCAGATACGAAGCTTTCCTCTTTACTGTGTGGTGGGGAACTGCTCACCTCGGACGCCGTGATACACAGTATTGTCTCTAAGACTTGGATCCACTAAACTTTGCTTTTCTTGTAAAACCCTATAAAGATTTTGGTATTGGAAAATATCCCCTTTCTCTTCGCAATGTCGTGCTTTTAAAAATCAAAATTATTTTGGCTTCACACTACTGTCTGTGCAATGATAGTTGGATATAGTGTGTAACATTTGGGACATACTTATACTAAAAATCTATTTACACTATTGTTCAAATTTGACCAGGCATCCTGTATTTTACCTGACAACCCTATCTTATTCAAATACGTCTTAGGAAAGAACTAATGCCAAACTCTTTTCTTCCTCAAGTTATCATATTACTCTGAGCTGGCCTTATAGTTGCACTTGGCATTCATTATTGTTTTGCAGATATTATCTGGTTAGGAAGCTTCTGGTGATAGGGTACATATGTCATCAAGACTGATAGAATTGCGCAGTCTCGTATCTGTGGAATGAAATCTGCCTAAAGTCAGAGAAATTGATTCTGCTCTCATGTTAGTTTCGTAGTGTCCATATTAACAGTTGTTCCACCATCAATTACGTACTTTTTTCCCTCCCTCTCCCTCCCTCCTAACTATCCATCCATCTATCTTTTCGTTTTTAGCAATGTTTTCACTGAATGGAATAGTACAGCAATTGGTTTCATGGCTTTGTTGCCATTGTTTGATTGCTGGTTTTTCTTTGCGGGGTAGCAGAGAGAATATTGTTGGGGAAGAAAGGTTATTCTGGCTCTGCAAGCAATGAACTCAGTGGCTGGCTCTCAGCTGCTTATGTGATCTCTCTCAGAACCTCAGTTTCTTCATTTGTAAAATGGTAATGTCTGTCATACTAACCTAACTGGACTGCAAAGAATATTAAATGAAATAAGTCATATGAAAATACCCTGGGCCGGGCGCGGTGGCTCAAGCCTGTAATCCCAGCACTTTGGGAGGCCGAGACGGGCGGATCACAAGGTCAGGAGATCGAGACCATCCTGGCTAACACGGCGAAACCCCGTCTCTACTAAAAACACAAAAAATTAGCCAGGCGAGGTGGCGGCGCCTGTGGTCCCAGCTACTCGGGAGGCTGAGGCAGGAGAATGGCGTGAACCCGGGAGGCGGAGCTTGCAGTGAGCTGAGATCTGGCCACTGCACTCCAGCCTGGGCGACAGAGCGAGACTCCGTCTCAAAAAAAAAAAAAAGAAAATACCCTGTACCTTATAAAATACAAATGTATTCCTTTGCAAATATAAAATGGTGACTATGGCCAATAGACTGTTACTCTCTTGCAGTATCATTTAATTGCCATTATTCCCGAGATACAGTGACAGTCCTGTGTTCACAGCTGGTGCATGAACATAGCAACATCAGTTGACTTGAACAATCACTGTAATTAAGGCATATCTATTACTGAAGAAGCAGCAAGCTAGCTGTACAGGAAAAGTCTCAGGACTTAGATTGAAGAGACTCACAGGGAGCCCTTGGTCTCTCTGTCTTGACTTCCTGATTCAATTACCTCTCACCAGGTTCGTCCCTCAACACCTGAGAATTACAACTCAAGGCCGGGTGTGTTGGTTTATGCCTGTATTCCCAGCACTTTGGAGGTCGAGGTGGGCAGACCTCCTGAGGTCGGGAGTTCGAGACCAGCCTGACCAACATGAAGAACCCCCCCCCCGCCCCTGTCTCTACGAAAATACAAAAAAATTAGCTGGGCGTGGTGGCACATGCCTGTAATACCTGCTAATCAAGAGGCTGAAGCAGGAGAATCCCTTGAACCTGGGAGGCGGAGGTTGCAGTGAGCAGAGATCATGCCATTGCGCTGCAGCCTGGGCAACAAGAACGAAACTCTGTCTCAGAAAGAAAACAAACACACACACACACGGAAGCTCTTGGGAAACCCACATGTGCCCTCAAGGTGCCTTGGGTTACTTGCAGCTGTAAGAACAAACTATTCTTTTGTTATATACACATTTGTGGCAGTCACACTGTACTGCAACACCACCACAATCTTACCAAACAACACTTTGCCTCGAGGCTGTTAGGAAGGTATACTTCCATGTAGCCCAGCGGAAGGAAGATCAGTGTAACTTACGACCCTTTGTTTCTGATGAGGAGGCAGCTGCCTGGCTTTCTAAAGGTTACACAAGAACCTAAGGGCTGAACCAGGATTAGAAAGTGGCTTTGGTGCCTCACGTCGTGGGCATCCCACCATGTACTCTGCCCCCTTCCGCCTTCTTCTCTATTTTCAAACTCTTGGATGTGGTTTGTCTTCCTCCAAAACACTTTCTCTCTGAGAATGTTCACATCTCTTAGCTTCAAAACTAACAGGATTGTCGACTTTGAAATGCCTCTTTCTTAATTTTGTCCATCGAGTGTTGTATCATCAAATACCAGTCTTTAATCCTACTGATATTAAAACATTAAAAAATCCTGGCTGGGCACGGTGGCTCACACCTGTAATCCCAGCACTTTGGGAGGCTGAGGCGGAAGGATCACTTGAGGCTAGGAGTTCAAGACCACCCTGGCCAAAATGGCAAAACCTCAGTCTTTACAAAACTAGAAAAATCAGCCAGGCATGGTGGCGCGCGCCTATAGTCCCAGCTACTCAGGAGGCTAAGGCAAGATAATTGCTTGGACCCAGGAGGTTGCAGTGAGCCGAGATTACACCACTGCACTCCAGCCTGGGTGACAGAATGAGACTCTGTCTCAAAAAAAAAAAAAAAAAGAAAAGAAAAGAAAAGAAAAAGTACAAGAAAAATAAAAACCCCATTCACCCTCATCCCATTTCCTGTCTTTGATCTCTTAGGACACATACTATGCCATCTTTACCAATAATTGGTCCTTAGTATCTATTATCATTTATTTGATTTTTGTTTTCTTTTTTCTTTTTGTCTGTGGATTTTCCCAAATTTACTGTTTGTTTCTGACTGACTGTTTCTGGAAGAAAAGGGTAGTATTTCCTTTGTTTTCCCCCTGTATTCCATGCTTTATTCGATGATGCTGACTTTCAACATTTTAAAATTGAGATGAAAACAAGAAACGAGGCATGCTGGGTCGGTGGCAACTCTGTAAAAGACTAGTCAAGTGCAGTAGTGAGAAGGGGGGAAAGAGTAGAACAAGGAGTTCGATCTGTAACTGACTGTGAACAATCAATTGAGATAACTCACTACCTTCGGACCAGCCAACAACTCTGCCTACTGTCTGAAGTATTTAAAGCTCCCAAATTTGTTCATTTTTCCCTTACAGTGATATTTTAGTTTCAGTTTCTTGATAACTATATTTACGATATTGATGATACACACCCTCTAAGAAGTCCCTGGCACATGTATTTATCAATAGATGGAAAAACTTACTGCACAACAAGAATCAGACATGTTGCTAAGCATCCTGGGAAAGAGATATGCAAAATTAGCATATCGTCATCAGGGTGTCTCTCCTCCGATTTGTCTTGAGTGGCTCAGCCACCACAAGGCACAGGAGAGCCGCCGAATCTGCACTGGCCTCCTTTGTTTGCTGTGTGACCCTCAGGACAGCTCTGTGGGACCTGGAGGAAACTGTGAGCCCTGCAGATAAAGTCTGTGCTTCCTGCGTCACTGAATCCCAGCAAGCGCCACTACCTGGAGGCTGACGTATTCCCATCTTGGCAGAGTCAGCTGCCTACAGAGATGCTTCCCCCATTGCCCAAGATCCCTGCTTCCTCCCTAAACCCGAACTGAGAGAACAGAAACCACTACCTAAGGAACGTGAAAGGGAAGCATCTGAAACACCCAAAGATCTTGGATTGCTCCTGAGGACTTCAGAATCTACAGGGGCAAAAGGCAGAAGCAGAAAGTCCGAAGTAAAGATGACTAAGAAAAGGCGAGCGGAAAAGATTTCTCTGAAAGTGTCAGAGGCAAAGCTCTGAAAGACCTGAAACTCATGCCGAAAGCCAAGAACAGCCAAAACACAGTAGGGATGTGTCTGGAACAAGGATTGGGCTGTTCCCGGGGCAGCAGAATTCACAACTCTGTTTTACTCCTAATAGAGGATCTTCCTCCTGCAGCGACCAGCAGACACTACTGTAAAGGTGCAGGCAAGGGGAGGGGAAGGGCAGGCTGCTGCCCGTTGGAGTTCACATCTCCAAGGCCTGAGAAAATGTGTCCCTGGATGCCCCAAGCCAATGGAAAAGCAGAATTATTGACTGTGTTTGACTCCTTCTGGTACCTAGCACAGTACCTAGGACACAGCAGGTGCTATGTAAATGTGTTGAGTGAATGAATGAATGAACGAATGAATGAAATTGAGGAGAATGAATAACCCCAGAAAACTAGACATAGGTAGATGTTGTCCTAATTTCAAAAGGGGAAAATGAGAGTGAGAGTTTCATAAATGATAATCTCTAAACGATGGTGGGAAGTCGAGGTGGGCAGATAACCTGAGGTCAGGAGTTCAAGACCAGCCGGGCCAAAGTGGCAAAACCATCTCTACTAAAAATACAAAAAGTAGCTGGGTATGGTGGTGCACGCCTGTAATCCCAGCTACTTGGGAGGCTGAGGTAGGAGAATCGCTTGAACCCAGGAGGTGGAGGTTGCAGTAAGTCAACATCATGCCACTGCACTCCAGCCTGAGAGACAGAGTGAGACTCCATTTCAAAAAAAAAAAAAAATTTTTTTTTTAAAGAATGTTAGCTTTCAGGGTTCAGAATCATTTTGCCTGGCTGACAGGATACAAGCTAACAAGAAACTAACAGACATAAACAAACAAGGTAACAGACACAAATTATCAGGGCTGAAACTTTCCTTTTCTGTTAAAAAACAACAACAGATCTGACCAAGTACCAGGTAAGAGAATCAGTAAAAATGCAAATACTTGTGCAGCTTCACAGAAGGCTGTCATTGTCCCGGAAGTCTGTTCTCACTGGGTGGAACCCAGGGCCCAGGGCTCAGTTCGGGGTCCCATATTTTAAAAAAGATGTCAACAAAGGAGAGCTGCCCAGGACAAGGTGAGCAAGATGGTGACACACACTTCCTCCAGGTGAGTGATTCTTGACTTTGCAAAAATGCTCTCAACTAACAGTTGGGTGGTTCCTCAAAAAGTTAAATACAGAACTACCATATGACCCCAAATTTCCACTCCTAAGTATATACCCCAAAGAGCAGAAAACATGTCCACACACAAGTCTGAGCACAATGTTCACAGCAGCACTATTCACAATGGCCAAAATGTGGAGACAACCCGAGTGTCCGCTGAAGCAAGAATGGATAAACGATGGTGGTATGCATGTATAATGGACTGTTCTCCATCCACAAAAAGGAAGCGCGTTCTGACACATCCTACATGGGGGAGCCTTGAAAGTATTATTCTAAGTGAAAGAAGCCAGACATAAAAGGTCACATATTGTAGGATTCCATTTATATGAAATGTTCAGAAGAGACAAATCCATAGAGACAGAATGAAGATTGGTCAGGGGCTGGAGGGCGTGACTGTTTATTTGGATACAGGATTTCCTTTGGGGCTATTAATGTTTTGGAACTAGTTTTGCACAACAGTGAGAATGTACTAAACACCCCTGAACTGTACCCTTAAAAATGGTTAATTTTATGTTATGTGAATTCCACCCCAGTTTTGTGTTTTTCTTTGTTTTTGAGACGGAGTCTTGCTCTGTCACCCAGGCTGGAGTGCAGCGGCGCAATCTCGGCTCACTGCAACCTCTGCCTCTTGGGTTCAAGTGATTCTCCTGCCTCAGTCACCTGAGTAGCTGTGACTACAGGAATATGCCACTACGCCCAGCTAATTTTTTTTTTTTTTTAGTAGAGATGGGGTTTCACCATGTTGATTAGGCTGGTCTCGAACTCCTGACCTCAAATGATCCATCTGCCTCAGCCTCCCAAAGTGCTGGGATTACAGGCGTGAGCTACTATGCCCAGCCCTCACCCCAGTTTTTTAAAATGCTTTCAACTAATAGTATCCCATTTGATCTGGTCCTGTTGACGGTCTTGTGAAGTGAGTAGGACTGGTGATATTTTTTCTAGTTTTCTGGTTGAGAAAAATGAGGCTGGGAGGTTTGCCCAGTTAGTAAGCTAAGTGATGGCAGATGGGGTCTCAAGGAGTCTCTGATTCCAGGACAAGTGTAGTGTCTGCCATTCCCCTCTGCATTCCTTTTACCCCACTCCACTGGCGCAACACCTCCCCGGGTGCAGGGTAGGGTGGGGGGGCGGTCCCACAGCCCCTGTGGTCCACCCTGCAGAGGAGCCCGAAGGGGCTTTGGGGCCATCTGTGAGGTTCATGCTGCCTTGACCCTTGGACTTGCTCTCCTGGTGAACTACAGCAGGCAGCAAGTGCGGAACATGGCGCTGCTTCCTCCCAGGCCAGGGCCAGGGCCACATCCACTGGCTGAACCAGGTAGGATGCGCTGCAGAGGCTGAGGCTGGTGTGGGTGACGTGGAGTTGCTTCTGAATGTTACCTTCAATAGACAATGGAGGTAATGTTGAAAATCTTGGCCGGGTGCAGTGGCTCACGCCTGTAACCCCAACACTTTGGGAGGCTAAGGCAGGCAGATCACCTGAGGTCAGTAGTTCGAGACCAGCCTGGCCAACATGGCAAAATCTCATCTCTACTAAAAATACAAAAATTACCTGGGTGTGGTGGCTCGCACCTTGGCATCATGGGGCTGTGCCAGTGAAGCTCCCGGGGCACCCACAGAAAGGTGGTCTCACTCGTAGGTTGTGGGGCTCGGGACTGCCACCACTCTGACTCTCCCAGGTGTGAACTGCTCTTTGCCTCCTCGTCTGTTACTGCCTTGGATCAGAGGGAAATAAACAGCAGACAAAAACAAAAACCTGGGGAAACGACATTTAAAACTGTCCAAATACCAAACCTGGAAGGAAGTCACGGCTTTTCCTTCTGCCCCATGTGAACGTCCACCTGGAGAGTGAGCAGGAAATCGAGTGTCTCCCTGCTTGAGACCCTCCAGCCTTTATTTTTATTTTTTATTTTTATTTAAGTGCTGACAGTAACCCAGCCTTTAACTTGTGAAAAATAGAACAAACAATAGGCCGGGTGCAGTGGCTCATGCCTATAATCCCAGCACTTTGGGAGGCCAAGGCGGGTGAATCACTTGAGGCCAGGAGTTCGAGACCAGCCTAGCCAACATGGCAAAACCCCATCTCTACTAAAAATACAAAAATTAGCCAGGCGTAGTGGCTCATGCCTGTAGTCCCAGCTACTTGGGAGGCTGAGGCAGGAGAATCACTTGAACCCAGGAGGCAGAGGTTGCAGTGAGCGAACAGCGAGCCACTGCACTGCAGTCTGGGCGACAGATGGAGACTGTCTCAAAAATAAATAAATAAAACTAAGTAACAGTAAAAAACAAAACAAAAAGTGTCCCAGAGCTTCCAGGGTCCCATGGGGGAGCTGGGGTCTCTCTGACCTTCACACCCAGCTGGAAAGGGCCTGGGGTCTGAGTGGCCCCCTACAGCCGGGGCTTCACCAGGCTTGTGCCGAAACTATGCCCTGTGCAGTCAGACCTGTGGTGCTGGTCCCTGCTTGATCTGCTTTTCCTGGTCCAGGTCACTGCACACGCTGGAGTGGTCTTCAAAGTGAAAATGGGCGCACTTGGGTGCTTCCTGCTCAGGCCCCCGAGATTGCAGCTCTCGGCCCCTGTGGGTCATGTAACTGACACCCCTTAGCACAGCCAGGCTTGAGGCACTGAGTCTCGCATCAGCACCCAAGAGATGCTGAAGCCCATGGCCCCTCCCTCCCTGACGACCTTGGTTGATGGCTTGGCTACTTTCCTTTCAATCCCTGAAAACATGAAGGGTGTGCCCACATGCCCTTCCCCACTGTCCCCCCAGGGTGCTGCCATCTGCCATTCTGCAGGTTGCTGGGTGTGGGGATGGGCATTTTCAGACCTCAGGGTGACTCCCAGGTGTTCCCCTGGTTATAGAAACGACTTTGTCTCAGGCGGCACTAAGTCACAAGTAACTGAAACTATGAAAACGTCCATCCTCAGCCTTCTCTGGAATTTGAATGGCCTTGGCCTGGCCTGACCACCTCCTTTTCATGGCTTCAGCGTCTGGGTTTTCCCTTACAGATTTCATCCTTTTCGAAAGGAGACTGCCTCCTCTGTCCCTGTCTGTCTTCCTTACAAGTAGAGCTCTTAGGGTCAGAGAGAAGGTCCAGCTGGGTCCCCTTTGGCAGGGTCAAGGGACATTCCCCTCACCCCCGGCCTGGTCCTGGGCCAGCCACCTTGCCTCAGTTAGGAAAGTTTTCTAAATAGCCTTTCTGAAGATCCAATTCTTTACCTGAACTCTTATGGGACAAGTGTGTACTGCAAACAGCCCCTCTGGAGAGCAGCACAGGCCCCCGCTTTAGCTGGTTTCGTTTTCACAAAGAGGAGGGGATCTGGAAAGAGGGGCTGAGGAGGTAGAGCTACTGTGGCCTGTGATCAGAGTAGAAGGATTGTTTCCGGGCCACATGACTAGGGGCAGGAGCCTGGCAGCCACAAGGTCACAGCATTTAGGCACCTGGGCTGGTAGCAGCAAAGGGAACAGGTAGAGTCTACGCCTTGTTGTAACTCAGCAGAGAGCCTTCAACTCTCAAGGCATCGAAATGGAACATACTCGGCAAGCATTCAACCCTGTGCAGTTTGGGTTTTTAAGTTAGTTTTATTATTAGAAACTGGGGTCTTGCTATGTTGCCCATGCTGGACTCAAACTCCTGGGCTCAAGTGATCCTCCTGCCTCGACCAGCCAAAGCTGGGATTACAGGCATAAGCCACTGCACCTGACCTCTCATGCAGTTTTGAATACTTGGAAGTATCCTGGCCAGCTCTGTGGCTTTGGGCAAGGCCATCTCTTCTCCAATTCTGTTTCCTTAAAAGGAGGGAGTCTGGCCAGGTGTGGTGGCTCATGCCTTTAATCCCAGCACTTTGGGAGGCCAAGGTGGGTGGATCACTTGAGGCCAGGAGTTCAAGACCAGCCTGGCCAACATGGCAAAACCCTATCTCTACTAAAAATACAAAAATTAGCTGGGCGTGGTGGCAGGTGCCTGCAGTCCCAGCTACTCTGGAGGCTAAGGCACGAGAATTGCTTGAGCCAGAGGTTGCAGTGAGCTGAGATTGTGCCACTGCACTCGTCTAGGAGACAGAGTGAGACTCTGTCTCAAATAAAAAAATAAAATAAAATAAAAAAGAGGAAGTTTGAAGTGTCAAGGCTTTGGAAGGAAGAGCAGCTTCCGATGGGCTTGAGCCTAACCAGCCCTGCCACCAGAGGACCGTTGATGCTTCCATGACCCAAATTAGTCTTGGGGTCACCAAAAGGCAGTGATTAAAAAGTGGCCACTGGCTGGGCGTGGTGGCTCACACCTGTAATCCCAGCACTTTGGAAGGCCAAAATGGGTGGATTACCTGAGGTTAGGAGTTCGAGACCAGCCTGGCCAACATGGCAAAATCCTGTCTCTACTAAATATACAAAGATTAGCTGGGCATGGTGGTGGGCACTGTAATCCCAGCTACTCAGGAGGCTGAGGCAGTAGAATCGTTTGAACCTGGGAGGCAGAGGTTGCAGTGAGCCAAGATCACACCACTGTACTCCAGCCTGGGCGACAGAGTGAGACTTCATCTTAAAAAAAAAAAAAAAATGGCCGCCAAGCACGAGGTGTAGCAGGTCTCTATGGTCTCTATGGGGCATGCTACTAAGAGGTCAGAGAATGGGGAGGCTTCTGAGCAGGAGAGCTCCTCCAGGCACTGTGTCAAGGCGACCATGGCATGAGCACTGGACCCTGGGCAAGGGACCATTCTTGTGTTCCAGTGCGGTTGAAGCATTTATGCCGTGCACTCAGTAATGCAGCCGAACAACCCTGACTGCAGCCTCAACTGCAGCTCCAGACTGGAATCTCCAGCCTTTCTAAGGGAACTACTCCATTTTTAAACCTTTGTTACAATCGGGGCATCCTGTGTGCTGGTTTATTTCTTGGGGTTATAATACCACGAGGGGAAAAAAAGGGGGATGTTGACTTAGATCAGACGTTTCTAACTAAATGCAGCCCTGAAGGGCCTTTCTTTGGCCTATCCAGTGTTGATAAGACCGTTTGAATTAGATTTGACACTTAAAAATTGGGTGATTTCACATAAAAATGTCTGGCTTTTCTTGAAAAACCAGAAGAGTAACAGGAGGCTCAGAATCCCACCAGCAACAAGTGCCTGGGGCCAAGCAGCAGCACCCACTTCAGGCAGGACAGAGGATCTCAAGTGCATCCTGGTGGCCACCACTCCCCATCACCCCTTGCCGCACTTAACCTTGCCTGCCAGGTCCCTCGAACACTGGAGTTTTCAACCTCTGGCCTCCAGCGAACCCAACTGTCCATGAGTTCCAAGTAGGAGACTTTTGTAGCAGATTGGGGATGGAGCATTCAAAGGCATGTTTTCAGTCCAACCTGACCTGAGCCTATACTTGCTGTCAATAGATGAGAAAAGCCAGAAAGAGTAGACAGACGGGAATGGGAATGGTGGCTCATATTTGTAATCTCAGCACTTTGGGAGGCCAAGGCAGGCGGATCACTTGAGCCCAGGTGTTTGAGACCAGTCTGGGCAACATAGTGATATCTCCTCTCTACAAAAAACCTACAAAAATTTAGCCGGGTGTGGTAGTGCACGCCTGTAGTCCCAGCTTACTTGGGAGGCTGAAGTGGGAGGATTACCTGAGCCTGGAAAGGCTGCAGTGAGCCGTGACTGTGCCACTGCACTCCAGCCAGGGGGACGGAGTGAGACCCTGTCTCAAAAAATTTAAAAATAATAATAATAAATAAACTCCTTTCCCACGACTTCTTCTCCAAGTTGCTTTCTTAAAAAACCCCTTCTGGCTCACGCCTGTAACCCCAGCACTTTGGGAGGCCGAGGCAGGCAGATCATTTGAGGTCAGGAGTTCGAGACCAGCCTGGCCAACATAGTGAAACCCCCTCTCTACTAAAAATACAAAAAAAAAATGGTCAGGCGTGGTGGTACATGCCTATAATCCTAGCTACTCTGAAGTACGAGAATTGCTTTCATCTGGGAAAACGAAGTTGCAGCGACCCGAGATCATGCCACTGCACTCCAGCCTGGATGAGAGTGAGACTCTGTCTTTAAAAAAACTTCTCAGTTTTTACTTTTGAACTAGAGGTCCTTTGTCATCCTCCCTTTTCCACAGTCTCTCTGTAATCTAAGATGGGGCCATGTTGAATTCAAGAGCTGTGCTTGGCCGGGCGCGGTGGCTCAAGCCTGTAATCCCAGCACTTTGGGAGGCCGAGACGGGCGGATCATGAGGTCAGGAGATCGAGACCATCCTGGGTAACACAGTGAAACCCCGTCTCTACTAAAAATACAAAAACTTAGCCGGGCGAGGTGGCGGGCGCCTATAGTCCCAGCTACTCGGGAGGCTGAGGCAGGAGAATGGCGTGAACCCGGGAGGCGGAGCTTGCAGTGAGCTGAGATCCGGCCACTGCACTCCAGCCTGGGTGACAGAGCGAGACTCCGCCTCAAAAAAAAAAAAAAAAAAAAAAAAAAAAAAAAAAAAAAAGAGCTGTGCTCATCTTGCCTTGTGCTGAGCCGAGTGAAAAGAGTGTGGAGCGAGTGGTGTGGCTGAGGGGAGGCTCTGACTTAGGCAAGAGAGCCCCTTCCCTGTCTGGCCCCTTAAGCCTGGGCTTCCCAAGAATCTACAGTTCTCCATTTACTCATTCAAAAGGTGTTCAGTTACTGTTACTATGCGCTGGTCCTGGGCGGCCTCCCAGTTCTACCTCTATTTTTTTTTTTTTGAGACGGAGCCTCACCCTATCACCCAGGCTAGAGTGCAGTGGGTCAATCTCGGCTCACTGCAGCCTCTGCCTCCCAGGTTCCAGTGATTCTCCTGCCTCAGCCTCCTGGGTAGCTGAGATTACAGGTGCCCGTCACCTCACCTGGCTAACTTTTGTATTTTTAATAGAGACAGGGTTTCACCATGTTAGCCAGGCTGGTCTCGAACTACCGACCTGAGGTGATCCGCCTACCTCAGCCCCCCAAAGTGCTGGGATTAAAGGCATGAACCACCACACCTAGTCCCACCTCTCACTTTTGCTTCCCAAGCCTTCTGCAAGATTTAAAAATACTAAGTACTAAAAACTAGGCTGAATACTGAATAAATATTAAATACAGTCATGTCACTTAACAGGAACATGTGCTGAGAAATGCATTGTGAGGCGACTCTGGCATTGTGTGAACATCAGAACGCACTTCCACAGACTCTGATGGTACAGCCCGCTGCACACCCTGGCTATACGGTAGTGTGTCACTCCTAGGCTACAAACCTGTACAGCATGCTCCTGCGCTATTGTAAGCATTTGTGTATCTATGCATAGAAAATGTACAATAAGAATATGGTATAAAAGATTAAAACAGCATGCCTGTAATGAGTACTTTCTATGAATGGAGCTTGTAAGACTGGAAGTTGTTCTGGGTGAGTCAGTGAGTGGTGAGTGAAATGTGAAGGCCTGGGACTTTACCATCCACTACTGTAGACTTTATAAACACCGCAAGCTTAGGCCACACTAAATTTATTTTTAAAACATGGTAGCGGCCAGGTGCAGTGGTTCACGCCTGTAATCCCAGCACTTTGGGAGGCTGAAGTGGGAGGATCACCTGAGGTCAGGAGTTCAAGACCAGCCTGGCCAATTTGGTGAAACTCCGTCTCTAATAAAAACAAAAATTAGCCGGGCATGGTGGCACGCACCTGTAGTCCCAGCTACTCAGGAGGCTGAGGCAGAATAATTGCTTGAACCTGGGAGGCGGAAGTTGCAGTGAGCTGAGAATGTACCACTGCACTGCAGCCTAGGCGACAGAGGAAGACTCCGTCTCAAAGAAAAATAAATACATAAATTAAATAAAACACGGTAATTTTGCTATGACATTATGAAGGCTACAACATCATTAAGTGAAAGAAATTTTTCAGTTCCACTACAATTTTATGGGACCACTGTCATAAATGTGGTCCCTCATTGACAGAAATGTCATTCTCAGTGCATGAGTGTAACTCTTTAGTTCATTATAGTAGGAATCAAAGAATCAGTCATGTCCACTTGGGTTCAATCCCTTTGCTGCACCTGGTAGGGTCTGAGGTTGTGCACCTGGTGGCCTGGACTGTCAGATTTGTCCGTGGGGCTCCTGGAGCCCTTCCTAGCTCACAGCCCTCACCCTAGGGCTGGCCCACCTTCACAGGGGATGCCTTGGTCCTTCCAAGGGCAGGTGTGTGCTCAGAAGACAGAGTCAGCTGACGAGACTTAGTGCTAGGAGAGCTGGTCAGTCAGGAGCTCGTGGATCCGTGGGATGTGTAGTCAGAGTCAGGGGCCTTGAAGTTAAAGGTCCTATCCATCTCCTGGAGGGAGGCCCAGCCTGCCAGGGCTACAGGCTCTGAGAGCTTCTTCACCCAAGAACCCCACGGAAGTTTTGTTTGAGCTCCATTATTTCCCAAGCCAAAATAACAAATTCTACTGTAGTGGAGTGCATATTAACCTCCTTGAGAAGGCTTCAACACGTTCCAGGAGCTGCTGGTGCTGTGAAGGACACCCGTTTTGAGTTCTGTTCCGGCTTCCCAGTTTACCCACCCTGTGGCTCTGGGGGAAATTCTTTTAATATCTGACCTCTGCTTCCTTTTCTATGAGGCAGAGGTGATACGACCTAGGCAGGCAAGACCTGTCCTGCCTCCATTACATCATCAAAAAAAAAAGGTGGAGTGGGGTAGGATAAGCACGTTTAAAAACGCAGCAACAGGCCGGGCGCAGTGGCTCAAGCCTGTAATCCCAGCACTTTGGGAGGCCGAGATGGGCGGATCACGAGGTCAGGAGATCGAGACCATCCTGGCTAACACAGTGAAACCCCGTCTCTACTAAGAAATACAAAAAATAGCCGGGCGAGGTGGCAGCGCCTGTAGTCCCAGCTACTCGGGAGGCTGAGGCCGGAGAATGGCGTGAACCCGGGAGGCGGAGCTTGCAGTGAGCTGAGATCCGGCCACTGCACTCCAGCCTGGGCTACAGAGCGAGACTCCATCTCAAAAAAAAAAAAAAAAACAAAAACAAAAAAAAACGCAGCAACATTTTGTTTTAGGTGGGTGATGAGTAAAGGGTGTGTTATCCAAGTCTCTTTTGCATATGCTGAAATTTCGTAAGTGACAAAACCCTTCATTCAGAAACCTGGGTGTCTTATCTGTCTTCTCAGGTCCACTCACCCACCCTCAGCATCTGATCAGTCTCAGAGCCCCGGAGATCCTGCCCCCTTATCCCTGAGACCCACTGGCCACCCATGCCGGAGCCTGCCCTCGCTCCCTTGCTCCTGAGCAGGAGGTGCCATAGCAGTGAGAGTGGCCTGTGCTCACATCCCGGCTCTGTTTGCTACTCAGCTCCACAACCCCCTCCTTTCTAGCTGTAAAATGACCACAAGAACCTACCTCACAGGTCACTTAAATGACACAATCTGGCAATGCTCAACACAGGTTCTGGCTTTTGCTCAAGGTGAGATAAATGTTAACTATTACTTGTTACCGATCTCAATCTCATCACATCACCTCCCTGCTTAAAACTATCAACGGTTCCCTGTAAACTAAGATAAAGCTCAAGATCCTGAATGCAGGCCCCCCACCTGGCCCTGCCTCTCCTAACCTCAGCAACCCAGCCTCCTTGCACAGCACTCCGCGCCGCTGGTGAAGGGGAAGGAGGGAAGTTCGCCGCCGCCTCCTCCTCCCAGCTCCAGGTCTGCACCAGGGACAGTGTCCCCTCTTGGGTTCCCAAGGCCCCGTACATACCTTCATCGTGGCACCGATCATGCTGGGCTGTCATCAACCTACTTGCCGTCTCCTTTCTGAGGTCCCTCACAGGTCCAGGGTAAATTCCTTCCGAGGTCCCGCCTTTTGCAGGCAATATAGAGGGAATTGACTCAGTTAAGACACTCTTGGGCTACCTGACCTCCAGGCTGTATTTCCAAAGAGAAAAACATTTTGATTTCTGCCTCAGGGCCTTGCACATGCTGGCCCCAAGCCTGGAACATTTACTCCTGGTATTTCCCAGACTTCAATATGCCTGACCCTCCTGGCATCTTCTTAAACACAGAGTAATTCAGTAGGACCGGGGCCCAGCCTAAGACTCTGCATTTCTGACAAACATGCCAGTGATACCAAAGCTGCAAGTCCCTGGACACTCCTATTCTTTGCCCGGCTCAAGCCAACTCCTCCTGAGGGTCTTGGCTTAGATGTCACTTCAGAGCAGGGCTTCCCTGACACCTACACAGGAGGCAGGCCACACTGCTGCTCCTCCCCAGAGAGGGGCTGTCTTTCTCAGGGCCCTTTGAACCCACGGGAGCCCTACCAGGACAGGAACCCCTTTGTTCTCACGGTACGGCGCTGAATGAATGGGACTTCTGCCTCAGGAAACAGCCTTACCCGCTGCCCTACCCCGGGTCACCACTCCAAGCTTTTTGCCAGTGTTGAGGGAAGGGCCTTGAAGAGCGAGCCCATCCCAGGACTGAGGGCCACCTGTTCTCCTGATGTGAGGGAGGTCACGGGGGTGGGGGCGGGGGGGCTGTGTGCAGAGACTTCTCACCACACAGAGAACTCTGAGGACTTGCAGAGCATGGCGCATCCACAACTCCCAGCCTGCCCTGGCCAGGCTTAACTTTACAGCAGATAATTGAGTAAGTTCACCAAGGCTGCCCCTTCCTGGGAGACCCAACGCTTCCTGCCCCCGCCAACCTCAGCAACACACTCTCATCATTGCTGCAAAAGCTGCCATCAGCACAAGGATTTTCACCTTTGCCACTTTTCAGTTAAAATTAGGAGCAGCTGAGTGACAGGGGAGGCGTGGGGTGAGGATGGTGATGGCTCATCTCGAACAAGCCCCCGCGACGAAATGAAGCTCAGGTCTCACTCAAATGCCCTGGAACCCTTATGGCACAGAACCACCTCTACACAAGGGTCAGTCCAGAGGAGCACCCACCCCAGCAGAAGTGCTCAGGGGAGACCTCTGAAGCCCCTCAGCCTAGGTCAGGACGATCCAGACCCACCTGTCTGGCAGGATGGGGGGGCTACCTGCCAGGCCTCTGCACAGCTTTAGCTACACCCCGCTCGTGCCCCACCCCGAGGCTCCCAGCACAGACCAGATGTTTTCTTACGTGGTTCTTAATGTTCATTTTTAATCATGTTTTATTCCAATGCGACAGACTACTCTATCCTTTCCACCACCCCACAGTATCTGCGTTTGGGTCTGGGGTCCTTTCTGCTCCGGCACTGGGGCTCTCAAGAGGTGAGGCTGCCACTTGGGGGGCCTCTCCCTGGAGCTGAGCCCACCCTGGGGGACCCTGGACTATGCCCCTTTGCCCCCGGCCCTTGGTTTGCAGGGAGGCCGCCTGGCGATGCCCAGCCTGAAATGGCACCCCTGGCAGGGTCGCTCAGTGGCAGCTCTCACTTTGTGCCGAAACAGGAAGCAATCAGAAACACATACCAGAAGTCCAATCTCCTACACGGACCATTTCTCAGACAACGAAAAAGCAAAGAGCAAAATCAACATGATTTGACAAAGGAATTTTAAATCTTAAATTAAAAAAGAAAACATTTTCACACAGAATTATCTGCTTTGAGAAATAAAGAATTAGAAGGTATAAAAAAAAATTTCAAACCCCAAATAATGATAAAAATAGATGTATCCTCTATAAAAATCTGGACTAAACTATTCAGTCATTCATGGTTATTCAGTATTCAGAGCATGAGGTGAAATACCAAAGTATAAAAAATTAAAAAAAAAAAAAGGAATCCAACATACTGCTGTTTGTTGCCAGCCTCGGCGTGGGCGCCCTGACCACGGGCCACGCAGGGCCTCTGCTTCCTCCCACCCTCTGCAGACCTCAGGCCTTCAAAGCTCTTCCTTGGTCCTGCTCAGTTTTGTGGCATGTTCTTCTATAAACTTGCTCAAATGCTCCAGATCTCTGTCTCCACCCTCAAATTTAACTGGGTTCTTTTTGTCCCCACTGGGGGCAAAGTAGATGGTGGGGAAGCCCTCCACCTTATAGCGGTCGCTGGGGACGTCGTTGGCTGTGGCGTCCATCTTGGCAATGACCAGGCCCTTCTGGCCTTTGTACTTCTTGGCCAGGCTGCTGTACACGGGCTCCAGCTGCTTGCAATGCCCGCACCATGGCGCGTAGAACTCGATGAGGACGTCCTTCTTGGGGTCCATCACAATGGAGTCGAAAGTCTTTCCCACAACAACCTTGACGGGTCCCTTGTTGTTCTTGGGCACTGGCTGGGATTTGATGACTGGCTTCAGTTTTCCTGACAAGGAAAGCAAGGCGGGGAGGGGGCATCAGTGCTGAAAAGGCCAAAGATTCTGGGGGATCTCTCTGGACCAGGAAGTGAGGCTGGTGTGGCCACCAGAGGGGCCAGTCACACAGCAAGAGCCTCGTCTCCAAATGCCCCATCCCCCAACGGGCAGTTTATTTCTCTGGCGAGCCACTACATTCTACTCTCTACTCCTCTACTCTCTCTGTCCCTGCAAAGGCCAGAGAGGCTGCAGGTGGCTCCAGCCCAGGCCTAATGGGCCATTGGGTCCTGTCGGGAGACCATCACAAGAGTCGCTGCCCAGGCAGAGGGTTCCTGTGAGCACTGCCGCTGAGGGCCCAGGAGCCATGGTGGAGAAGTGCCAGGACAACCCACAGACATCGGACCAGCACGGTCTGCCCACAACGTGGCTGGCGCTGGGGACCTGGGGCCATGTGCTTAGCCAAGATCAATAGGCTCTATTTAAAGCCGCACAGCAAGGTGGCTGAGGGTGAAGAGACTCCGAGTCAGGCTCTGAAGCCACAAGGGGTGTTCAGCGCACCCAGACTTTGCCTTGTGTGGGCTCCATGTTCAGATGCCTCCTCTGCACACCCCAGCCTTAGTCTGGAATTTTAGCACATTGGCGCCGAAAATGTGGTAAGGCTGCTGAGTGATGCTAGATAAGCCCTGAGATGGACCCCAAATCTTGCTTTTGCTTTCAAAGTAAACACTGGGAGAACTGCCGAGAAGAAAATAATCATACTTGCAAATGTTCCTTCTTCTAAGCTATTCTGGTGCCTTGGAGTTTGGGGTCACAGTCGACCTTTCTCTGGACGAGAAGTCAGAGGGTCCCTTGGGGGTGAGAGGGGGCTGCTGGCTGACTTAGAGGGGTGTCATGCCCGTGGCCAGAGCACCAGACGCCCCACGACCTGTCTGCATTCTGTATGAGGAGCATAGCAGCTGATGGGAGACCCCAGCCCCAGCCACAGGCTCACCTTTTTTGAAAGCAGTGACAAACTCGCGGAGGGTGTCGGAGTCAAACTCCTCCGGCTCCATGGCGAACTTCTTCCCGCTCTCGTCCAGGATGGCGGCGTTGACATCCTCCCCGCTCTCGCTGAGCCCCAGGTCCTTCACCTCCCCAGCATAGTCCTCCTCGTCCGCAATGGCAAAGGTGTACTCAGGGAAGTCCTTGGCCACCTCTAGGACTTTGCTCCGCCAAAACTGAGTTGCTGAAAGGGACCAAGGGCCGTAAGCCAGGCGGCCAACACAGATCAAGTCCCAGCTCAGACTCTGAGGTCAGGCTTCAGGTCCCGTCACTAATATTCTGACATTGCTCAAGCTCTGGATTTACCTCAATTGGAGGGAAACACATTTCTGGAAGAGCCCCACTTGTAACGGCGGGGCCACAGCTGTAAGCCCAACAGGCCCGTAAGACCTGTGCCCAGGTGGCACGGCCACGCCTGCCTGAGGTCAGGGGCTGGTCTAGTCCCAGCTCTGTGCCTCTGAACTCCTCCAAGTCTCAGCTACCTCAACTCTTAAGAGGGTTCTTGACTTGAATCTAAGCTCCCATCTGGCTTAAAAGGGAAGCCATCAATTAAAAAATACTCCTGAGCCACCAACGTGCAAGGTCCCCAGGCTGGGATTTCTGAGTGAGCCATGTACATACAGCCACACCTCCCTCAATACTCCATCTTGCCTGAAAGAATGAGTCCCCCCCACCCCCCAGCCCCGCAGTCCTCACCAGCTCTGTAATCAAAGCTGAAGTCCACACTGTAGTAGACAACCACCAGGGGGCGCCTGGTGTAGCGCTTAGCCTCGTTTGACGCCTTGCGGTGGCCAACCAGGGGCAGGGCGTACTTCAGCACGAAGTCCTTGATGGCCGAGTCCTGGGTGGAGCCCTGATTCAAAGAGGGAACAGGTGAGAGGGCCCACCATCTCTCCGCCATTGTTCTTGAGTACAATGTTTGAGTGACTTCGGGGGAATGGAAACTTTGAAGGGATGAGTCTCAGGAGGCAAAACACCAGGAGGCTTGACCCCACTCAAGCGCAGCCCAGTCACTCCCTACTGTCTTTTGGGGCTCCCTTCCCTCCACTGAACGGTAGGTGGCTTCTTAGGAAAAGGCAAACACACACCTTAGCCCTTTCCTTGGGGGTGTGGGCTCACTAACCCCAAAAAGAGACCACTCAAGGCAGGCCTGGCTCTTGGTGGACAGGAAGGGTTATCACAGACTGGGCTGTGTGGAACCTTCCACCTTCAGCTTGTGCGATCTTCACGCAGGGTGTCCTGAGGGCTCACACCTCACAAGGACTTGAGTCCCTCACAGACATCGCCCTCCAGGGGTGGGCACAGGAAGGTCAGCTACCCGCCAGAGGCTGTACAGCCAGCAAGTGGTGGGTGGACCTGTGAGCCCAAGGGCTCCCGTGGGGATGGGGCACTCAGGGAGGGGGCCTTGTGTGGCACTGAAGGGCAGGAGGGCCCTGCTGTGAGAAGGGAGCAGAAGGCACCCAGAGAGGAGGCGGCAGAGACCGAGGCAGGGCACGAGGCACAAAGAGGGTCTGGCGTGACAACACTGGAGGGTGGGATGTGCTGAAAAGGTGGGCAAGGAGGGCCTGGGAGGCCATGCTAAAGCACAGATAATCCGACTATCTCCCAAGTGGCAGGAGGCTGTGGAGTCTTTAACCATGACACTGCGCTGCATGCACTTCACTCAGCAGGGAAACGCCAGAGGAACTGGGAGCAGCAGCAACGTGCCCGACAGACAAGACCGCACAGATCTTGAAGCGTCTACTGAAAGTCACAGACCCCTTTCCTGGAAGATGCACTCACACACAGAGCTGTGTCTGATTCTCAGGATCCATGGCCCCACAAGCTCATCAGGACCCCTCTTTGGGCCCCAGATCTTATCTCTGGATGGAAGGAAGTGAAGCTGGGGGGAGGGATCACAGATGCCACGGTGAGTCCAGGGAAGAGGAGCTGTCCTGAGCTTCAAGTTAGCAGAGAAACAGATGGGATGGACACACAGACCTTGAGAAGGAGCGACAGGGCTAAAGACTGAGGAAGGAGACAGAGGACGTGGGGACCAGAAAGATTCAGGGTGGTTCTCTCCAAGGTACTGCCATGTTCTGGTGCAGGCCCCTGGGATTCCTGTCCTGTCACGCCCCCTTCTCCAGGTCCCTTGAGAGCCCACAGCCCAAACAGCCAGAGTCCTGACACTATGGGCCAGTAGGACCTGGAAAGGCCCCTGTACCACAATCTCAGCTCTGCTTCCCACCAAGAGCTATGAGGTCCAAGGTGGGGGACAGAGCTCACTTCTCTGCATCCCAATCTCTGTTAAACAAAAGCTTCAAACTCAACATCTAGGATCCTTCCAAATCTGAGATCTACTCACTGAAGTGCAGGGCCCCTTCTAAAGCACTCAGAAGGCTGAACTGGCCCCAGGTTCCCCTTGGGCTGGGAACTCCCACTGCCCCTCTAGGGTTAAGAGTGTCACACTCTAGGAGGATGAAGTGCAGGGGTGCAGTAAATGGGAAAAAAAGGCAAAATCCACCCACCAAGCTCAACAGCTCCCTCTGGTGAACAGAAAGGGCTGCTGTCCCTTTGTAGCCCCCAGCCAGAGCAGCCCCAAAAGACACGACTTGGCCTCAACGGAGCACCACCTGCTGGCCCAGGCCAAACCCTCAGTGGAACAGGCGCTGGAGGGAGACTGGTGATTGACTGCCAGGAGGGACGAGGGTTGGCAGCAACTGTTCTGGCAAAACCAAGTGCAGTTCTGCCAGGCCCCAGGACCTGCCAGGTGTGCGGGAGCCTCAGCCCTGTCCCTCCGGCAAACGCAGACCACAGGCCGCCTGCAGAAAACCTGTGGGGTGGGGAGAAGGGGCTGGAAAAGGAGTTCCAGACATTGCAGACGAGAACGAAACCTCCACATTTGAAACCTCAGAGGTGGCTCCAAGCAGAGTCCTCACGCCTGCTGGGTGCCCGGGGCTGGCATGGTAGAGGGGTCTGCTTACCTGGACGTCCATCACGTGGCTCCGGGGCTCATACTTGGACTGGAATTTCTCAGGCTGCATTACAACCAACTGCCCCTGGGAGACTTTCAAGAACTTTGCAATTTCTGTGCTGAAAGCATGGTGAAATTTGTAATCTTCTCTCAGGTTGTTAGCTGAAACGTTAACAGAGTAAGATGTAATTCTGAAAATTGCCTAAATGTCTGAGTTTTAATTCGTTACCCACATCAGCCAAAGCAAATGTTCTGAAAATAACCACTGTAGGCTGGGCATGGTGGCTCACGCCTGTAATCCCAGCACACTTTGGGAGGCCCAGGCAGGTGGACCACTTGAGGTTAGCAGTTCAAGACCAGCCTGGCCAACATGGTGAAACCCTGTCTCTACTAAAAATACAAACATTAGCCAGGTGTGGTGATGCAAGCCTGTAGTCCCAACTACTTGGGAGGCTGAGGCACAAGAATTGCTTGAACTGGGGAGGTGAGGCAGAGGTTGTAGTGAGCCGAGATCACGCCACTGTACTTTTAGCCTGGGCGACAGAGTGAGACTGTCTCAAAAAAAAAAAAAAAAAAAGAAAGAAAGAAAAAAAGAAAAAAGAAAAGAAAAAAAAAAATCACCACCAAAAATTGTGTGGATTCCTATAACTTGAACACTTGAAAGGTTTGTTTTTAAAAACTCGGTACAGGTATAATGTCTAAACCCTGGCTGGGCACGATGGCTCACGCCTGTAATCTCAGCACTTTGTGAGGTTGAAGCAGGAGGACTGCTTAAGCCCAGGAGTTAGTTCATTTATTATTTATCTGAGACGGGGTCTTGCTCTGTCACCCAGGCTGGAGTGAAGTGGCGTGATTTCAGTTCACCGCAATCTCCGTCTCCCAGGTTCAAGCCAATTCTCCTTCCTGCCTCAGACTCCAGAGTAGCTGGGACTACAGTCATATGCCGCCATGCCTGGCTGTTACGTAATTTTAGTATAGACAGGGTTTCGCCATGTTGGCCAGGCTGGTCTCGAACTCCTGACCTCAACTGATCCACCTGTCTTGGCCTCCCAAACTGCTGGGATTACGGGCATGAGCCACCGTGCTCGGCCAAGCCTAAGAGTTTAAGACCAGTCTGGGCAACATGGTGAGACCCCATCTCTATAAAGATAAAATAACAACAACAGGCCGGGCACGGTGGCTCAGGCCTGTAATCCCAGCACTTTGGGAGGCCGAGACGGGCGGATCACGAGGTCAGGAGATCGAGACCATCCTGGCTAACACGGTGAAACCCCGTCTCTACTAAAAAATACAAAAAACTAGCCGGGCGAGGTGGCGGGCGCCTGTAAGTCCCAGCTACTCGGGAGGCTGAGGCAGGAGAATGGCGTAAACCCGGGAGGCGGAGCTTGCTGTGAGCTGAGATCCGGCCACTGCACTCCAGCCTCGGCGACAGAGCGAGACTCCGTCTCAAAAAACAACAACAACAACAACAACAACAACAACAACAACAGCCAGTAAAGTTCACTGAAAAACAGCTAATTTGCCAGGAGCTGCTATTGACTGATGTCTGTAAGCAGCACGGATTCTTTGGCAGGCAGAATGTTCTGGAGCCCACATGAGCAGCACACAGTCCTATATCCCTATGTTGAGTTTTCACATCCAGCACCCTTCATGGAGGTTTAAATCTCCCTTCCTCGAGTTGGTGGGCTGCCTGTTTGTGGGCTGGAGCTCCGAATGAAGTTCTTTGGCTAAAGATACTTTTACTTAAATCTGTGAAAATGCATGATGAAACCCCATGGTCTGAGGGTACCCTTCCACAGAGCTGGGCAAACTTTCTGAGAAGGACTAGAGTGAGTAGTTTCAGCTGTAAGGACCACATGGTCTGTCCCAACTGCTTAACTCTGCTGCTGCAGTGTGAAAGCAGCCGGACAGGGTGTGAACACAGCAGTGTTCCAATGAGATGTCACCTGCAAAGACAGGCCATGGCCAGAATGGGTGTGTGGGCCACAGTGTCAACCCCTACCCTAGATCCTACAGGTAAACGCACCTTCAGTCCCTCCCCATTCTCCTCCCCAAGGCATCCAAACTCATCCTGGGCTGATTTTGAGATTTAAACATTGGGTGTCACCCCACCCTTGAAGGGCTCTTGCTCTAAAGGTTTGTGACTCCCAGCTGGGTTATAGGACACACGTGGCTGAGATGGTAAACCATGTTTTTGGGAGGGCAGGGGATGGGAGCAGCCTGGATAAGCTTGTGGCTTTCAGAGTCACATGGACTTAGATAATAGTTTTGTGACCTACTAACTATGTAGCTTTAGGCTTGTTAGTTATTAGCCTTCCCAGCCACAGGTCCTTCTCTGTAAAACAGGGGCATTAAAATCCACTAAGTAACGCCACATGGGCTGGGTGCTGTGGTTCATGTCTGTAATCCCAACACTGTGGGAGGCCAAGGCAGGAGGGATCACTTGAGCCCAGGAGTTCCAGACCAGCTGGGCAACATGGCAAAACCTCGTCTCTACAAAAAAAAATTAGCTGGATGTGGTGGCACTCACCGGTACTCCCAGCTACTTGGGAGGCTGAGGTGGGAAAATCACCTGAGCCTAGGGAGGTCAAGGCTGCAGTGAGCTGAGATCACACCACTGCAGTCCAGCCTGGGCAATTGGAGACAAACCCTGGTCTCAAAATGAATAAATAAATATCTAGATGGTGTCTGTTCTAAGCCTCCAGGTGTCCCAGGGATTTGTTGTCAGTTGGCTTCAGGCAGACACAGACCCGCATCAAGAACTTCACTTCCTGCCCACCCCAGGACCACAGACCCTTTCATCCCACAGCCGCCCCTCACTGCTCCAGCCCTTCCAACCTGTCTGTAGAACATCTTACGTCCCTGGGGCTACTCTCTCTCTCATAAGCGGGCAGACACAGCAGGCCCAGTGACTCTTGCCCCATCTGCAGCCCTAACCCTGCCCAAGCCAAATCACAGACACTGACTTCTAGGAATGTGGTGCCAGGCCCGCCTGGGACCCACTGCACCGGAACCTGCATTTTAACAAATTCCCTGGGGATGTGAGTGCACATCAATGCATACAACTTACAGTCAAGACTTGGGGCTAGGGACTCCCCTGCTGCTCATAACCCTGGGTGGGTTGGGGTTTCCTTCTGGAAGTTTCTTCCTGACTAGTTAGGCGTGAATAACAAGGCCACCTAATTAACAGACGAAGGGAACTGAGCTCTACTGGTTTTATACATTAATCTGCATTTGACGTATGCACAATTGTTATTGTGCAGCACAGAATTAGCACTGAGTAGCAAGCTGTGCGTTTGAAAAATTATAATTGGTTAGCACTTAGCCAAGCTGGTTTTGGTGGAGGGGGAGAGGGTGGCACTCAGAAGACACTGATGAGGACGGTAAGGACCCTGAGTATACCTGTCCCCAGGCATCAGGAGCCAGACCAAGGCAGATGATGGATTTCAGGATGGTTCTACTCCCGCAGAACACTATTGCTGACACTATTGCTGACAGCTGTTCATAGGCATTTCACTCCTCAGGCTAGCAAGACAAGCATTTATTATGCACTTAGCATTATCAGGCAAGTTACTAAGCACTTCATCTACATTACCTCAATTTAATAACCTCTCAGAAAAGACCACCACCTTGGGCAAGAGACCACCAGGCTAAGCCTGTGGTCACAGTGATAGTAACTGGAAGAGCCAGGCCTTGAAAGCTGGTTTGATTCCAAGTCTGGCACTTTATGGCCCAAAGACCTTCCCTCCAGCAGAAGGGCTCGGGCTCTGGAAGGCAGACATGGAGCTGGGACCAGTCTGACTGTGCCCCTCCCCTGCACCGAGGCCAGGAGGGCCACAGGGCACCCATCTCCAACCCCAAAATGGAAAGCTTATTCCCAGAGATGGCTCATCAAACCACCCCCTAACGGATGTCCCAGGAGCTTTCTGAAAAATCAGGCCAACCGCAGACCACCCAGGGCACACACATTTTGTTCAGCCCAAAGGGCCACAACTCACCAGCATCCTGGTACTGCTGGTAGGCTGGGTCACTCTCTCCCTTAAAGACCCCGACGATGATGACATCGTCTCCATCCTTCAGGAACTCCTGGACCTGCTTCAGGGTCAGAATCTCCTTGGAGGGAGGCCCGGACTGCTCGATCATGTAGTCAACGATTCCTGGGAGCAGGGCACACACCTGAGCAGGGGCCCTCAGAACTGCCCACCTCCCATGGCCCATGCCTGCCAGCTCCCAGCACTTTCAAGGGCAGCCTCCTGTTAGGGAGTTTCCCTTCCCCACTGTGGTGGGAGAGAAGGGAGTGGCCATACCGTATTTTTCTCGTGGGCCGTTGTAGTCAAAAGGCCTTCCTTTGCGGAAAATTTTCAGGGTGGGATAGCCAGAGACATCAAACCTCTTGGCCAGGTCTGTTTCGGCGGTGGCATCGACCTTTGCCAGCGGAATTGGAGGAGAACGCTTGTTGAGCTCCTTGGCGGCCTTCTCATACTCAGGGGCAAGTTTCTTGCAGTGTCCACACCTGCCAAGAGGAAACTGGTTTGTCAGGGGCTCATTCTAGTGTGGACTCACTTTCTAGCTAAATGAGCTGCAGAAACCCCGCCTGTGCTCCCTAGTAACGCGGCCACACCCAGTAAGCCTCCAAATGCCTCCTAGACCCTCGGGCCCCTCAGGCGCTACGGACAGACAGACACAAACTTCATCCCGTGGCATTCACACGCTGGGGGTGGGGCATGAGTACACACACGCACAGGACACACTCAGACAGGATGTTAGTAACTGCGGCACAGGGGAAAACATGGGAAAGGCCAAGAGAAACACTGTCCTGAGGAAGAGGACTTTCTTGGCTGGGGAGTTGGGGGCCAGCAAAGATGTAAGTCACAGATGGCTTCAGAGAAGGAGTAGCAGTGGAGCTGGGATCCACGGGACAGCGAGGAATTAGCCAGGAGTCCACGGGAGGTGGGGCGAAGAGAGGGTCGGCAGGTCCAGGTAACAGGAACAGAGGCATGGAGAACAAAGAACGTCACAAACTCTCACTGACACAGACCACCCAGGGAGGAGATGAGCGAGAGTCCCCTGGAGTCAGTATTGCGTCACCTAGCCCACTGCCCACAAGAACTGGCCAGGCACAGAGGCTCACTCCTGTAATTCCAGCACTTTGGGAGGCCGAGGCGGGCGGATCACCTGAAGTCAGGAGTTCGAGACCAGCCTGGCCAACATGGCAAAACCCCATCGCTACTAAAAATATAGAAATTAGCCGGGCGTGGTGGTGGACACCTGTAATCCCAGCTACTCAGGAGGCTGAGATAGGAGTATCACTTGAACCCAGGAGGCGGAGGTTGCAGTGAGCCAAGATCGCACTACTGCACTCCAGCCTGAGCGACAGGGCAAGACTCCGTCTCAAAAAAGAACCAACATCCCACACCTGGCTGGGGCCTGGCACTCAGGAGGCTCTCAGTCCTGAGTTAAGATAAAACACTATCCTATCAAAGTCCTTAGGACACCCAAATGAATTAAAGGGTGCATTCTGCAACTTCAAAACCATTTGTTGGCCAGCACAGTGGCTCACTCCTGTAATCCCAGTGCTTCCGGAAGATGAGGCGCAAGGGCTGCTTGAGGCCAGGAGTTCAAGACCAGCTGGGGCAACATAGCGAGACCTCATCTCTAAAAATATTTTGTATATTAGCCAGTCGTGGTGGCACGCACCTGTGGTCCCAGCTACTAGGGAGGCTGAGGCAGGACAACTGAGTCCAGGAGTTCAAGGCTGTAGTGAACTATGATGGCGCCACTGTACTCCAGCTCAGGTGACAAAGCAAGGCCTTATCCCAAAAGAAACCTCAGAAAACAAAACAAAAAAAAAACCTCCCGCCACAAACACAAAAACACATCAAAAGACCAAAAAACTGTTTGTGAATAAGTGGATAATTATCTTCTGAGGCATCATCAACCAGATCAGGGAAATCGCACTACACTTGCTAAGTGTGAGCTGTGCAGCAGTCGGCTCAGCCTGGCTCCTGAGTGAGCCACAAAGCAACCCGCAAGTTAAGACGGGCAGCTGCCACTCTCTCTCTTACACCTCCCACCCATCAGGTCGGTCAGGGCCTCATGTGTAGCAAAACAAGGGTCTGTCTCTCCAGCATCGCAAGGGGGTTAGGAGGGTGCCCCACGTGTCCCAGATGCTTCCCTCCTTCTCTCGCAGGTCATTTCCTTCTCTAACCACCCACCTGACTTCACTTTTCATCTGCACATCCAACAACTCCCAGGTTTCTGCTGCAGAATCCGTGGCCTCAGGTTTGGGCTTATCCAGGCATTGCCCGGAACAAGGGTGTCCTCAGTGGAAGGTGTGACCTGCCCCACTGCCTGTGCATCAGCCATGGCCTCCACCTGCTGGTTCTAGGCCCAAAAGCTTCCTCTGCTTACTGACTCTCCAGGACTCACTCCAGAACACACCCCTCTGAGGCAGTTCTTGCTGGCCTGATGGTCAGACACACCAGCACTGCTCAAGAATCCGAATCACAGCTGACCCACCACAAAATCAGCAAGACAGACGGTACCCTGGGCCGTCTCCTGGGAAGGCAAATGGTCTCTCCTGGAGCTAGGCTCCCCTCTGCCTTGAAAGCCGTCTTTCTTCTGCTCTGCTCTGTATTGACTGCTCCCGGCTTATCCATGCACCTGGTTGTGCGTCCCTCCTCTCCCCTCCCCGCGGAGCAGCCACCTCCGTTCCCCAAGCTGGGCGGCTCAGACCAGCCACTGTACTTGCTCCCACTCTAACCACCTTTCTTTCTGCTATCTTCTTTCCTTTGGGCCCCTTCTCCCACCCAAGAATGGACTACTTGGCAGCTCCTTCCACATCCACTACCAACAGCTCCTTTATATCCATGCTTCTTCCAGAACACCTGGACCTCAACCCTGGCCTACAACTCGTGCCCACCGTGCTCCTCTGCTGTTCCTGCCTCATGGGCAGGGGCCTGCCGTCTGCGCCTGCCACCTCGCACCTAGTGCACAGCACGGTACCGAATATGGGAAGGGCCTGACACCACCTTACCATGGAGCATAAAACTCCACCAGAATGATTTCTGCATCATTCACAACTTCATCAAAGTTCTCTTTGGTCAACACAAGCGTGACTTCTGGTGGAGGCGTCCAGTCGGGCTGGGAGACTTCTCTGACCTTGGCAACAATTTCTGAAAGAAACCAAGTAAGACTGAGCACACAAGGCCCAAACTGGCAGGCACTTCACCTCCCTCCAGAAGATGGGGAAGAAAGCAAGCGTCGGGGCCCACAAGAACGGGAGGTGTCTGATTTCCTGAAACCTGGCTGCATCTCTGCAGTTTTGGGGATACAGCCAGGAGTCAGAACGTTCGCTGTTTCCCAACAATTGTCCATTGCATTTCCACAGCCTGCAGACTTCTCCAGATGAGGCCTAAGACTTACTGATGATTGAGACTTCCTTTACCATCATGTTATGGTACTAACTTCATGCAAGCTTTTGATTATATATGCCTATGGATATGATTTTGGGGCATCTCATTCACATCTAATGTTACTATATTACATACATCATAAGATGTATGCAAAAAAAAAAAAGAGGAAAAATTTACAAGAGGAGCTCCCATTGCTCAAGATGCAGTGGCATTACCTGAGAAAGCTTTTAATAAATGCCCATCTGTAAGCCTCATTCCCCAGAAATGGATTCCAGGGCTGGAGTAGAACAATAAATTCATACCAAAATGTGCCAAGCAGTTCTTAGGACGAGTGGTTGCAATCTGTCACTCTTTTTCCCTACTGTAGAATCTACCAAGGAGCCAAATTTAGAACCACTCCTGCAAAGCTGCAGTCTTCAAACTGAAACGTGCACAAGCACCTCCTCTGTGCATTCACAGCATGAAGCGTCTGTCCCCTGCCCCTCAGCCCACACCCAGGGGTCCTGAGGCACTTAACACGTAGGAGGCCTGTTTATGAAAACATAGCATACGCTGCTCTAAAGTTTCCAAACGGCCATGTCTCTCTCGCAGTCAAATGTTGGCCGCAGACCCCCAAACACGTATGCCTGTTTATTTTGCAACAATAGAAGTACTCAACTTTCAGGCCAGGAGTGGTGGCTTGCCTGTAATCCCAGAACTTTGGGAGGCCGAGGTGGGTGGATCATGGGTGGTCAGGAGTTCAAGACCAGCCTGGCCGACATGGTGAAACCCTGTCTCTACTAAAAATACAAAAATTAGCCTTGTGTGGTGGCACGTGCTTGTAACCCCAGCTACTCAGGAGGCTGAGGCAGGAGAACCCACTCGAACCCTGGAGGTGGAGGTTGCGGTGAGCCAAGATTGCACCACTCCACACTCCAGCCTGGGGGACAAAAGAAGACTCCATCTAAAAAAAAAAAAAAAGTACTCAACTTTCAACTTGTTTTAGATTAAGTTCCTATGTACTGATATGGTTAAGACATATTTGTTAAATAAAAACATGAAGATACAGGATAGTATTTGAGATATACTAATAACTGTAAAAATGAGAAAATCTCTCACACACACATACACACACTTGCTTTTTATGTATACAAAATATCTCCAAACAACACAGAAGAAACTTGTTACACTAGTACCTTCTTAGAGGGGAGCTGGATCACCCAGGTTCAGGGAAGAAAGACTATTCATTTATCTACTTCTCTGAATTACTAAGTTTCTAAACGTATTACCTAGTCAACAGACAAACTGTGACACTAAATAGCAACAGAAATGACTCCGTTTTCTTTGTATATCCCGTAATGAGTACCATTGCTTAAAGGAGCAGAGGGGCCGGGCGCGGTGGCTCAAGCCTGTAATCCCAGCACTTTGGGAGGCTGAGACGGGCGGATCACGAGGTCAGGAGATCAAGACCATCCTGGCGAACACGGTGAAACCCCGTCTCTACTAAAAAAAAAAAAAAAAAAAAAAACAAAAAACTAGCCGGGCGAGGTGGCGGGCGCCTGTAGTCCTAGCTACTCGGGAGGCTGAGGCAGGAGAATGGCGTAAACCCAGGAGGCGGAGCTTGCAGTGAGCTGAGATCCGGCCACTATGCTCCAGCATGGGGGACAGAGCGAGACTCCGTCTCAAAAAAAAAAAAAAAAAAAAAAAAAAAAATTAAAAAAAAAAAGGAGCAGAGGATAGCCTCTCACACCATCTCAGAGATATGATCTCAGAGTAGAGGAGAGACTCTTACACGATCTCAGAGATGTGATCTCCCATCACATCCAACTGACACCACACTCCACAGATGAGATGCCAAGGCCTGGCAAGGGGAAGGCGCTTGTCCAGAACACAGGCCTATCTTATGTCTATAAGGACTGGAAACCTATTCAACGCTCTTTCCTCTACTCCACACTGGGAATGGAAAATGCAGCATCTTTTTTTTTTTCTTTTTTTTTCTGCCAGTGATTAAGAGAGACTTGCCCTTGCTAAAAGGATACCATGTGCATTCATTTAATAAAATTAAATAAATTGTATTAAAATAAAATTAAGAGGCCAGGCACAGTGATTCACACCTATAATTCCAGCACTTTGGGAGGCCGTGGTATGCGGATCACCTGAGGTTGGGAGTTCGAGACCAGCCTGACCAACATGGAGACACCCCGTCTCTACCAAAATTACAAAATTAGCCAGGCATAGTGGCGTGTGCCTGTAATCCCAGCTACTCGGGAGGCTGAGGCAGGAGAATCGCTTGAACCCGGAAGGCAGAGGTTACAGTGAGCTGAGATTGTGCCGTTGTACTCCAGCCTGGGCCACACAAGCAAAACTCTGTCTCAAAAATAAATAAATATTAATAAAATTAAATAAACTTTATTAAAATAAAATTAAACTTTACTAAAATAAAATTAAATAAAAATTAAATCACGTATTTATTCATTCATTTAATAAAACGTATGTAGGGCCTAATGTGAGCCAGGCAGGGATCCATCAGGCCAGATTGCAGACATCCTCAGAGAACCCTGGATGTGGCTCTCTGCACCTGTGGTTCTCAGCACATAGCTTCGAGCCAGCAACAATGGCGAGCCCTGCACCCTTGTAAGAAATACAAATTATTGGCTGGGCCTGGTGGTTCACGCCTGTAATCCCAGCACTTTAGGAGGCCGAGGTGGGCAGATCACAAGGTCAGGAGATCGAGACCATTCTGGCTAACACAGTGAAACCCTGTCTCTACTAAAAAAAAAAATACAAAAAGTTAGCCAGGCGTGGTGGCGGGCGCCTGTAGTCCCAGCTACTAGGGAGGCTGAGGCAGGAGAATGGCGAGAACCAGGGAGGCGGAGCTTACAGTGAGCTGAGATCATGCCACTGCACTCCAGCCTGGGCGACAGAGCAAGACTCTGTCTCAAAAAATTATTAAAAAAAAAAAAAAAAAAAAAGGAGGCCAAGGCAGGTGGATCACGAGGTCAGAAGATCAAGACCATCCTGGCTAACATGGTGAAACCCCGTCTCTACTAAATATACAAAAAATTAGCCAGGCATGGTGGCACACATCTGTAGTACCAGCTTCTCGGGAGCCTGAGGCAGGAGAATCACTTGAACCCAGGAGGCAGAGGTTGCAGTGAGCCAAGATCATGCCACTGCACTCCAGCCTGGGCGACACAGTGAGACTCTGTCTCCAAAAAAAAAAGAAAAAAGAAATGCAAATTATCTGGACTGATTTGTATTGTATCTAGACTGAAATGTACTGAATCAGAAACTCTGGGGCTAGGGCCCAGCAATCTGAACGAGCCCTCCAGTTGACTGACGCTTGCTAAGCATTAAGAACCACTGCTCTAGACCACCACCAAGACCCCTAACCTCTGATGTCATTTCCTAACACTCCTGTTTTTATTTATTCACTTATTTTTGAGACAGAGTCTCACTCTGTCACCCAGGCTGAAGTGAAGTGGCACAATCTCAGCTTATCACAACCTCCGCTTCCTAGGTTCAAGCAATTCTCCTGCCTCAGACTTCCAAGTAGCTGAGATTACACACATGAGCCACTACAAGCAGCTAATTGTTGTATTTTTAGTAGAGACAGGGTTTCACCATGTTGGTCAGGCTGGTCTTGAACTCCTGACCTGAAGTGATCCAGTCGCCTTGGCCACCCAAAGTGCTGGGGTTACAGGTGTGAGCCACCGTGTCTGGCCCATTTCCTAACACTCCTGCCCATGTTTTGAGTTTCAGAGTCTGAAATGTAAAGAGGCCATGCCCCAGCCCACCCAGCCCGCGCGCCCCCCCCCCACTCCCCCCTCCACCCCCCGCCCCAAGAACAAGTAAACATTCCAGAGGCCTAAGGCTCCTAAGTCAGTCCCTGGTACCCTCAGCTTTTCTTCCTCTATTATCCCAATTCCCATTCCCTGAACTTTCTGTTCCTGCAGGAAGGAGTTCTTCCTCCACCAGCTCAGGTACTAGCTCACCTTCTTGGGTTCTGGAGCCCTCGTAGTCTACAGCCTGCCCCTTCTTAAGGATCTTGATGGTGGGGTAGCCACTCACATCAAACCTGCTGGCCAGCATAGATGCTGAGGTTGCATCGATCTTGGCAACAGGAATGGGAGGATCATTATCCTTTAATATGTTGGCAATTTTTTCATATTCCGGAGCAAACTGCTTGCAATGTCCACACCTAACAATCAGATTAGGGAGGGCGAAAAACATTAACTGTACCTATGGAGATTTAAATGCAACAATACATACTGTACTTATGGAGATTTAAATCCAGTAATACATACTGCTATGGTCTCGATGTGGTTTGTCCACACCAAAATGTTGAAATCTGATCCCCAATGTGGCCGTGTTGGGAGGTGGGACCTAGTGGGAAGGGTTTACGTCTGAAGGGTGGAACCCTCATGAACAGGTAAATGCACTTTCAGGAATGTAGTTTAAAAGAGCTTGGCGTGGCCAGGTGCAGTGGCTCAAGCCTGTAATCCCAGCACTTTGGGAGGCTGAGGTAGGTGGATCACCTGAGGTCAGGAGTTTGAGATCAGCCTGGCCAACATGGTGAAACCCCATCTCTATGAAAAATACAAAAAATTAGCTGGGTGTGGTGGCAGGCGCCTGTAATTCCAGTTACTCAGGAGGCTGAGGCAGGACAATCGCTTGAACCGGGAGGTGGAGGTTGCCGTGAGCCAAAATTTGAGCCACTACATTCCAGCCTGGGTGACAAGAGCCAAACTCCAACTCAAAAAGAAAAGAGTAAGCTTGGCTTCCTCCTCGCCATGTTATCTCTGTACATGCCCACTCTTCTTCCACTTCCTGCCAGGAGTGAAGCAGCATGAGGCCCTCACCAAAAGTTGAGCAGATGCCAGCACCATGCTCTTGTACTTCCCAGTCCGCAGAACTGTGACTGAAATATATCTCTTTCCCTTATAAATTACCCAGCCTCAGCTACTCTGTTATAGCAACACAAAACAGACCAACACACACACACAAAAATGAGAACTTTTAGCCGGGCGCGGTGGCTCAAGCCTGTAATCCCAGCACTTTGGGAGGCCAAGGTGGGTGGACCACGAGGTCAGGAGATCAAGACCATCCTGGCTAACACAGTGAAACCCTATCTCTACTAAAAATACAAAAAGTAGCCGGGCGTGGTGGCGGGCACCTGTAGTCCCAGCTACTCGGGAGGCTGAGGCAGGAGAATGGCGTGAACTCGGGAGGCGGAGCTTGCAGTGAGCTGAGATCGAGCCACTGCACTCCAGCCTGGGCGAGAGCAAGACACTACCTCAAAAAAAAAAAGGGGAACTTTTGGAAATACCTGTGGTTAAGAGGAGAGACACAACAAAACATAAAGGCGAAGACCAAAGGGGCTTCAAAGTCAAACAGGTCTAGGTTTAAATTCCAGCTCTGCCCTAGGGCAAATACTTTCAATATCTAAACCTCAGTCTGTGGCTGGGCATGGTGCGTCACGCCTGTAATCTCAACACTTTGGGGGTCTGAGGCAGGCAAATCACACTTGAGCCCAGGAGTTTGAGACCAGCCCGGGCAATATGACGAAACTCCATCTTTACAAAAAGTACTTTGGGAGGCCAAGGCGGGCAGATCACTTGAGACCAGGAGTTCAAGACCAGCCTGGCCAACATGGTGAAACCTGTCTGTATTGAAAATACAAAAATTAGCTGGGTGTGGTGGCAGGTGCCTGTAATCCCAGTTACTCGGGAGGCTGAGGCATGAGAATCGCTTGAACCCAGAAGGTGGACGTTGCAGTGATCAAAGATCAAGCCATTGCATTCCAGCCTGGGCAAAAGAGTGAAAAATCTGTCCCCCAAAAAATTTTAATTTCTCAGTTTTAACTTCAAATATGGTAAATATTGATAAACATGACCCCCTCCGAGGTTCTCACTTCTTAAGAATGTTAAGGGCTCTTTGAACTAAAAAGTACGAAAACTTGATAATTTATGTAAGAGGAATAACATAACCTCAAAAGAGTCTTGCTCTGTTGCCCAGGCTGGGGTGCAGTGGCACGATTTCAGCTAGTTGCAGCCTCCGCCTCCCAGGTTCAAGCAATTCTCCTGTCTCAGCCTCCCGAGTAACTGGGACTACAGGTGCACATTCACCATACCTAATTTTTGTATTTTTAGTAGAGATCGGGTTTCACCATGTTGGCCAGGCTGGTCTCAAACTCCTGATCTCAAGTGATCTGCCTGCCTTGGCCTCCCAAAGTGCTGAGATTATAGGTGTGAGCCACTATGCCCAGCCTATTTAGATGTTTTAAATAAAACACTTGTGCTATGCTTGACCCTCAGACACTGCACAAAAGTGAGTGTATCCTATTTGGTCTCAGAAGTGAAACAGGGAGGGCATGAGATAGAAAAGAGCAAAGCAGGAGTCATGAGATACAAAACAGTAGAGGAGAAGTAACGGAGGAGACAGGCCCGAGAGCTCTAACAGACTGCACTATGAGGGGCAAAGACAGGAAAAGAAGTGGGGATGCCTGACTGGTCCCCTCACAGGGCCAATGTGTGTAGTAAAAAATCCACCACACAGGCCAACAGCCTGCACTTGGGGCAGCTGCCTGAGCATCAGCCTTTGAGGGAAGAGGAAGGCGGGGTGGCCTCAGACAGGTCGGGGCAGAATCTGTAACAAGGACGTATCTGTTACTAACACGAGGCTGTGTCACTGTTGCTTGTTAAATGCCCGTCCCCCAGCTGTGACCATCAGAGGACGTATTCATCTTTAACCCACTGGACTGAGACAAGAGGACATTGCCTTCCATGAGGGCTGGCTCACTGGCAGTTCCAATGCAAAGTGGTAGAACGAGTGAGCTCCCAGCACTCTTAAAGCTAGAGTGCAAGTTCCTGCACCCAGACACTCCCACCCCCAGGGTCTGGATGACCAGGTGAAGGGCTGAGCGCATGGAGCACAGTGCTCGTCCACCCGCAGGAATCAGAACGCAGTCCTTACCATGGAGCATAAAATTCCAGCAGCACTGTGTCTTTGTCAGCCACAAAATTATCAAAGTTTGCATCATTTAGGACCAAGACACCATTTTCTTCCTTAACTTCCAAGTCATCTTCTTCCTCATCATCTTCCTCCTCCTCCTCCTCTTCATCCTCAATGGCATTTTCTCGGTTAGAAGAATCTGAGTGGAAAACCCAGACTGGTTACAAACCTGGTGGTGACTCTCCTTAAAACTTTCCTGGCCGGGCGTGGTGGCTCACGCCTGTAATTCCAGCACTTTGGGAGGCTGAGGTGGGCGGATCACTAGGTCAGGAGTTCAAGACCAGCCTGGCCAATATGGTGAAACCCAATCTCTATTAAAAGCACAAAAACTAGCCAGGCATGGTGGCACGTGCCTGTAGTCTAGCTACTTGGGAGGCTGAGGCAGAAGAATTGCTTGAACCCGGGAAGCAGAGGTTGCAGTGAGCAGAGATTGTGCCACTGCACTCCAGTCTGGGTGACAGAGTGACACTCCATCTCAAAAAAAAAAAAAAGTCCTAAAACTCATACACTTCACAAGGTGTCAAGTCCTGGGTGGTCCCTGGGGGCCCACCACGTGACTGGCTGGTGACATCAGGCCTCCCTCATGCCAGCAATTCTGTTCTAAGTTGGCTACTTAAAATTTCATTCAGAGGGAGGTCATGGCTAAATAATATTTGAAAACCACAGCTCTAGAACATAAAGTCCAAATGTCGCAGCATAAGTTGGAGGGCAGCACAGGCTACCCTTTCAGAGTTGCGGCCCCCTGCCTTGCTCTGCAAACCTTGCCCTGAACCCAGACAGCCTCCGCATTGGCCACTTCCTCCCTACTCCCTTGTACCCACCTCTGCAGTCTTCCCGGGCCTCGCTCCTGTAGCTCTGGCTCCCCTACCACATCCCACACTCTACGTTTCAGGGGCACTGCATTTCATGATCTCCCCCTAGCTTGTCTGTGTTCAAGGTTATTGCTCACTGATGTGCCTCCTCCTCACCCTGTATGTTTCCACAGGCAGGGCCCCAGGAACACCTCCCATGAACAAATTATCCGCCTGGCCCCAAAAAAGTACCAACAGGAAGCAAGTACTCAATCTTGACTTTTCACTGCAGAGGATGGAATACTAATTCCATTTCTGAAAGGGGGTGGCATTTTACCTCATACCCATAAAAAATAGCCCTTTGAGTTTTATAATCCTTGAGGAAAAGGCTGAAGTGTGAAGGGAAAGAGTGTGGGAAATCACATTTCACTAATAAAGGCACAGAAACTGATGGGGTCAACATGCATCAAAAATCACACCTTTGTTTGGAAGCTAAGTTTTCTTCCTAGAATGTGAGAAATTGTGTATATTTCATTTTCAAGGTTCAATTTATTATTATTTTTTTTTTTTTGCCAAACCACAGATACAAAGAACATGGAGTTGCCGTTTTTATTAACCAGGTTCTCTGGCTACTGTCACACCAGCAAACAGAACTGGGCACAGTAAGCATGGTAATTTCATTAACGCTAAAGTCAGAATGTTTCCAGAGGCCAAATATTCTTTTCTGGAGATGTGTCCCAGGAGGTAAATGAACACTGCTAGTTACTGTTTGGGGCTGTGGGTGAGGTCAGGGTCTGAAAACCTGCCCCCAGGATCCCAGAACTCCTGGGCTCACCAACTCTAATGAAGGAACCTGCGTGGACTCTGCAGCTGCTTGGCCACGGAGGCAGCCTGCACCCACCCCACATGGCCGTGCCTGCCCTCTGCTCCTCCAGTCTACTCCTTGGGTCTGCATGGAGCAGGGAGAAGGGGGCGGCTTTGTTCATCACTGTCAACATTTACCAATCTGCAAACTTTACAAAAAAGCCAACAAGAAAGCCCCCCGGCACACTGGTCACCCGCACTCAGTCCTTTTCCTTTTAAGCATCCCACAACTTTTCCTGACTTGCACATTCCTGTTCCAACTTAAGGCCTAGGCTCCTCCTTTGTCGGCGGAGGGAGAAACAGCTCTAAAATGCCAAAAGCAAACCCACCCATCTGAGATGAGCCTCCTGCCTGCCACCCTTCCCTCCACACCGGGAACTCCCTAGGCACGGTCAGAAGCTCACGGAGGGCAGGCCACAGAGAAAGACAGCCTGGGCGCAGGCCCACCTCCCCTGGGGTCTCGGGACTGTGTGTGTCTGACAGTACAGGCAGGGGCCAGGCTGACATCTCCCCAAGGAGAACAGGGAAATCCAATGTTCCCAAGGTTTTCTGGTCTCCCTTTTCAGATCATTCTAGACCCCTAAGAGGGAGAAAAAAGAAAAGATCCTCTGCTCTGTGCTATTTAGAAAATCTTGCCCACTCTATTTACCTGTGTCTTTGAAAGAACCGTGTGAGGTTGAAATGCACATCTTGCTCTGATGTCATTAACTAAGACCAAGCTGAAGTACTAGGTTGGTGAAAGTAATTGAGATTTTTGCCATTTTTTTTTTTAAATCCTGGGTGGTCCCTAGGGGAGACCACCAGGACCCCCGGCTGGCAGTTAGGTAGTGCTTTTGGGCCATCTGTATCCACTCTCCTCTCACTACCTAGCTGCTCTGCCCAGTACGAGTCAAAGTTACTTGCAAGCAGATGGGAAGATTGGAGGAAGGTCGGAAATAACGCACTGGGGAACTTTTTTTTTTTTTTTTTTGAGACGGAGTCTCGCTTTGTCGCTCAGGCTGGAGTGCAGTGGCCGGATCTCAGCTCACTGCAAGCTCCACCTCCCGGGTTCACCCCATTCTCCTGCCTCAGCCTCCAGGGTAGCTGGGACTACAGGCGCCCGCCACCTCGCCTGGCTAGTTTTTTGTATTTTTTTAGTAGAGATGGGGTTTCACCGGGTTAGCCAGGATGGTCTCGATCTCCTGACCTCGTGATCCGCCCGTCTTGGCCTCCCAAAGTGCTGGGATTACAGGCTTGAGCCACCGCGCCCGGCCTCGCACTGGGGAACTTAATCGACTCTTCTAGCTAGGAATCACAGCTAGGAGAGGAAGGGAAACTCAGTAATTGGCTCAGTGCACAGCAGAAGACTGACATTTGCAGTAAAGAGGCCTAAAACATCACCACATAGGAAATTCCTTTCCAGGGTGAATTTTACAAAAAAGAAATAAAGATGTGTTTTTACCTACGGTCGGCCTGAAGTGGGCTCTCAACACTACAATGTGATAGAGCTCCCATGATTAAGTGGGACCTGACTAGTCACCATGGGACACAGCATTCCTAAGAGGCAACTCATTTCTCGACCCTTTTAAAAAATGAATTTTTGTGAGAGATGGTGGATCACGCCCGTAATCCCAGCACTTTGGGTGGCCAAGGAGGGCGGATCACCTGAGGTCAGGAGTTTCAGACCAGCGTGGCCAACATGGCAAAAACCCATCTCTACTAAAAATACAAAAATTAGCTGGGCATGGTGGCACATCCCTGTAATCTTAGCTACTCAGGAGGTTGAGGCAGGAGAATCGCTTGAACCCAGGAGGCAGAGGATGCAGTGAGCCAAGATCATGCCACTGCACCCCAGCCTGGGCGACAGAGTGAGACTAACAAAAAAAAATAATTCCATTATCTTTCTAAAGGATAAACAAAAAATAAGACATTCTCTATGTAATTAAGGACTCTCAACTGCATGGACCCTACCTTTCCATTCCTCCCCAGCTCACAGACAAGCCCAGGATTCATTCTTCTGCAATTTGGGAAGGTGCTAGCTCTAGATTCCTATCTACCAGAAACCCACACATCCCTGCAAGCAAAAGAGTCCACGTTTTAGTGGGAGAACACTTTTCTCTGGGCTTCATTTTTAAAGGTGGACATTCTAGGATAGAAAATATATCCAGGGCTGGGCACAGTGGCTCACACCTATAATCCAAGTGCTCCTCTGGGAGGCCGAGACGGGCAAATCACGAGGTCAGGAGATCAAGACCATCCTGGCCAACATTGTGAAACCGCATCTCTACTAAAATACAAAAAAAAGTTAGCCAGGCATGGTGGCACACACCTGTAATACCAGACACTCAGAAGGCTGAGGCAGGGGAATTGCTTGAACCTGGGAGGTGGAGGTTGCAGTGAGCCGAGATCACACCACAGCACTCCAGCCTGACAACAAGGAAGACTCTGTCACCAAAAAAAAAAAAAAAAAAAGGCCAGGCATGGTGGCTCACACCTGTAATCCCAACGCTATGGGAGGCTGAGGCAGGCGGATCACCTGAGGTCAGGACTTCGAGATCAGCCTGACCAACATGGAGAAACCCCATCTTTACTAAAAATAAAAAATTAGCCAGGTGTAATCTCAGCTACTCAGATGATGCCACTGCACTCCGGCCTGGGCAACAAGAGTGAAACTCTGTCTCAAAAAAAAAAAAAAAAAATATGGCCAGGTACAGTGACTCACGCCTGTAATCCCAGCACTTTGGGAGTCCCAAGGCGGACGGATCACGACGTCAGGAGATTGAGACCATCCTGGCTAACACAGTGAAACCCCGTCTCTACTTAAAAAAAAAAAAAATACAAAAATATTACCCTGACGTGGTGGCAGGCGCCTGTAGTCCCAGCTACTCGGGAGGCTGAGGCAGGAAAATGGCGTGAATCCGGGAGGTGGAGCTTGCAGTGAGCCGACATCGCGCCACTGCCCTCCAGTGACAGAGCAAGACTCCGTCTCAAAAAAAAAAAAAAAAAAAAAAAATATATATATATATATATATACACACACACATATATATATCCAGAGCCTTTCAGTACCTTCTGAAAAGATGCAACCTTCCTCAGCATGTGACAAATGAATTCCCACGTTCATCTCCACATTGCTCAGTCCTTGTGCTAAGGCCTCTCCTGAAACGTGGGACCCTCACCTAAGCAGGCTGCCGCAGTCCCTGTCCACTCCCACGGGGCACACCTGATGACAACACTGGGTCCCTGCCCAGACGCACGCAGCTCCTTTCAGGATGTCCTCACTCTCCATCCTCAGCTGATCACTCTCATCTCCACCAGAAAAATGCCTGAAACAGCTGCATAAACTCTACCACCCAGCCAATACTGAAGAGTTTATATTAAACACAGAAACAAGAACTGCGTTATCAGCTATGGTAACCATTATAGCTGATATCTATTTATGTACCAGGCACTGTGCTGGATTCTTAAACACACCACTTCACCCCTTAAGGGAGATTGTATTACAGGTTATATTACATGTTACAGATGAAGAAACTGACATGCAGGAACTACAGTCACCTGTCCAAGGATCACAAAGCTACTTAGTGGAGGGTCCTGACCACTTAACTGCTATGCTGTATTGTCACCTTAGATTTTCTTCCCAATACGCCCAAAGTTTTTGGAGGAACATTTAGATTTTCCACATTTTTATGGCTCCGAAAATAACTATGTCTCAGGAATCAAAAGAGGAGGGCAGTTTAACGCTTCCTTAGCATGAAACATAGGTGACTTTCCACTTACTTTTAAATCTAAACAAACCAATACCACATAAAAGCAGGCAACAAACAGGATCAGAATATTTTCCTTTCCTATCTTAGCAGGAAGGATGCGTAGAGCGCAGGCACCGTCTAATCTGAGACTGGAAAGCCGTGCAACCTGAGGCTTAAGCCATCAGAGCTTAACAGTGTATTTAGTAACCATGTTGGGGCATTTAAGTTCCTAAACACCACTGTGCTGTCTAAATCTAAAATGTAACGGAAGCAAAAAGAAAAAAAAAGCCTCGAGACTTGAAACACTTGAGGGGTGAGGTAGTGTAGACTTGAAATAAATCTGTTGGACAAGTTATCAGTGAATCTATGACAGGTTTTGACAATGAAAGGCCGAGGGATGCCCTCAGGGGTGAGAAACAGTCAAAGTAAGCCCACATCGGTCAAAGTAAGCCCACATCGGTCAAAGTAAGCCCACATCGTGGCTCACACCTGTAATCCCAAACACTGGGAATTTAAGGGCGGAGAACTGCTTGAGGCCAGCCTGGGCAACATAGTGAGACCCCATCTCTACCAAAAAAAAAAAAAAAAAAAAAAAAAATTAGCCAGGCAGCCGGCCTGGTGTGGTGGCTCACTCTTGTAATCAGGAGATTGAGACCATCCTGGCTAAGACGGTGAAACCCCGTCTCTACTAAAAAATGCAAAAAATTGGCTGGGCATGGTGGCACATGCCTGTAGTCCCAGCTACTGTGGAGGCAGAAGCAGAAGGATCACTTGAACCCGCGAAGCAGAGGTTGTGGTGAGCTGAGATCACACCACTGCACTCCAGCCTGGGCGACAGAATGAGAAAAAAAATTAGCCAGGCGTGGTGGCAAGCACCTACAGTCCCAGATCCTTGGGAGGCTGAGGCAGGAGGATCCCATGAGCCCAGGAGTTTGAGGCTTAAGTAAGCCATGATCGCGACAGTGCACTCAAGCCTGGGCAACAGTGTGTGATCTTGTCTCCGGGTCGGGGGAACCGGAGCTAGAAGCCCAGGAGGCCTGCCCTTGGCCATGATGACCCCGGGGATTCCTAGGCTCACCCCAGGAGCAATTGCTTCCCAGGGACTCACTGTGTTGAAGACCTCTGATCCAAAGGATAAACGTGCTGGTCCTAACACCTCCTAAAGCCACTCTCCCAGGCCTCTCAAGAGTTCCTCCAAAAACAAAATCACTGGATCAAAACCAAGGCAGTGCTATAATGCTTTTCCGCTATGTTCCAAAAAGCACCTTCCACCCACACTGGTCCTCAAACTTCACTGTGCCTCCAGAAGTTCATTCTATGTCTCAAGGGAGAAGTGACTTAAAATGCAGATTCCGGGGCCCACCCCTGCATTCTGCTTCAGTGTATTTTGGGCATCTGTATTTAAATAAACTGTATTTAAATAAACACTCAGGTGATTTGGGTAAAGGTCTCAAGACACAATTTGTAAGCAGCCCCGCTAGCTGGTTCCTTTCCGCAGGTGTTTTTCTCGCAGAGTGTGGGTTTTTACTTCCTTTTCTATTTGGGCAAAGACTCTTTTTGAATCAGTGACCCACACAAAGTTACTCAATCTGTTTGAAAGAGTATAAAGTTCACAATTTCCCTACACACTAACATTATAAAAGTGTATATTTATATTGGAACAAACTTAAAAGGTTAAAAAACTAGTAATTGAAAATAAGGGCAGAGAAGAAGAAAGTTAAGACCAGTACCTGGAAGCCTTATTCTCTAGGAATAACAACCTTTTCTTAACTAGTACTTCCTAATCTTCAGAGTTCTTATGTTTGCAGTTAGCTCATTTCGAAGAAAAATGCAGGAAGCATGAAGAAGTTTTAGTATTTCTACTGGAGTGCGCGCTTCATGGGCAGGGACCACACACACCATCTTTTCCTCCCAGAACCCAGTGCAGGGACTGGCACACAGTAAATGCTGAATAAATGCAGAAGGAATGGTATCTCCAGTTTCTCAAAGTTGCAAACCAAGCCATCCTTTTCTCCCTTGAACCAGAATCTTTGGATTAATCATCTCCAAATCCACACACTAAATTTTAAGAAGGAATGCTTGCTGTTCCAAAGAACTAGCACTTGGTTCTTCACGCCTCGCCCCTTCACTACAGGGGCTCCCTCTCCCTTCCCACTGCCTGGGCGCATTCGCCTGGAGTCAGCCTGGACCTGAGGAAAATCTGCAAACTAGGGCGAAGGACCCAGCTGCAAAAAAGGCGCTCTGCAGCCCTCTCCAAGCCTCGGGTGACAGGAGGCTTCCAGGGAGTCGGAGCCCAAGAGACCCCGGCCACCTTCCTCTCCTGGGAGCCCCAAATCGATCCTGCCACAGCCACAGCCCCCGCCCCTTCAACTCCGCCAAGTTTACCCCGGGCTCGGCGCCCATCGCTAGTTCTGGAGCGGACCGCGCGGAAGCCAGCCCGCCGGGGTTGCAGCGCCCGGGCCCCCGCACATCTCTGCAGCCCCCGCAAGCACGGCCCGACCCGCGGCGCGCTTGCAGCTCACCTTCGTCCGGGCCCTCGGCACCCGCCACGGCCAGCAGCTGCGCCAGCCCAAGGAGCAGCAGGAATAGGTAGGCTTTCCGGGGCCTCATGGTACCGGGGGCGGAGCGCGGCCTCCTCGCGTCGGCGGCCGCTGCGCGCACCGAGAACTCCGGGTCTAGCCGACCGCCCGTCGCTCCTCAGCGACGCGGGAGAGCCGGAAAAACCCACGGGAAGTCGGCCCGGGCGATTGGCAAGGGGCGGAGGAAGCCGCGAGCCGGCCAATCCCAGAGTGACGCCGGCGCGGACCGCGTGCGCCTCGGCCGACTAGAGTCGGCCCCGCGGCCCTAGACCCTCCTGAGTCCTGCGCGCGGCCCTGGGCTGCGCGTTTAAAACTCCGAGCCCTAACGTGAGGTGCCCCCTTCTGATTGGCTGCACCACGACCACCAATCAGCGGCTGCCACTCGGTTTGCTGGGAGCGCACAGGCCAAGAGAGGGAGCGGGGGAGAACAAAGGCGGCGGGCCGGGCACGGGGAGGGCGGGACCTGGCTACGCCTCGGGGCGCTATTGGCCACCGGTGTCGGGGGCGGGGTAGGAGAGGCGGAGCCTGGGAAACATGGAGCGGGGCGGGGCTCGGCTCAGCATTCTGTGGCCGAGCTTGGCAGTAAGAACACGTGTCGGTACCGGAGCGGTGGGGAGCAGTGGCGAGCAGGGCGGTCCTCGCAACCCGCCGGGGCTCTGAGAGTTTGGAGACCAACGCGGGCAGAGGAGCACGAGCCTGTTGCTAGAAAGAGGGGAGAACGGGGTTTCCAAGTCCGCTACATGTTCGTGGGCTTCTTAATTTTTCTGCTCGAGCAAATAAAAAGTTTATTTCTCTCCGGAGTATTGAGCGGGGAAGAGCATGCAGTAAAGTGAACCCAGACTAGAATTTGGGGAAGCCTCTCTCCAAGGTTTCATCTAGGGGAAACAAGCCATCAGACTGTCTAAACTTTGCCTCGTCTTACTTAGTCCTCTAGTGATTTTCTGCAAAAGAAAATACCAGATAGGCAATCTAGTGGTTTACACAGATGTGAATATAAGCTTGAGGTTTTCCCTCTTGACCACTTTGGAGAAGAAAACTAGGTTACGATGACGATTTTTGTATATCAGAAAAGAAGCCCGTAATGTGCATTAAGTTTGAGACTTTTTTTTTTTTTAACACCTAGGAGTTTTAGAAGGCAAATAGGGAAAAGAAAAACCTATTTTCTCGTGTGTGCAGATTATTACGCGAGGAAGGAAAAAAAGGGTAACTCACAGACCTTAGCAATTAAAAAGATTTAATTTTTTTTATTGAATGCCTATTAATCTGATGGTTCCTGGTCAATTTTGTAGGGCAGAACATTATGCAACTAACTCTACAGTACACACTTATTATTGTGCTATGAACGCTGGCTACCAGTTTGGTATCGTGTTATTTTTTGAGACAAGAATCTCGCTCTGTCGCCCAGGCTGGAGTGCAGTGGCGCCATCTCCGCTCACTGCAGCCTCCGCCTCCTGGGTTCAAGTGATTCTCCTGTCTCAGCCTCCCGGGTAGGTGGGACTACAGATGCCCGCCACCACTCCCTGCTAATTTTTATATTTTTAGTAGAGACAGGGTTTCACCATGTTGGCCAGGCTGGTCTCAAACTCATAACCTACCTCAAGTGACCCACCTGCCTCGGCCTCCCAAAGTGCTGGGATTACAGGTGTGAGCCACCGTTCCCAGCCTTAATATCATTTTAAAAGATAATCATGTTATTCAAAAAGAAGAGTCAGAGTTCTCATCTTTCTTCTTGTTTCCTATGACTCTGTTAAACTGAGAGGAATGAGGAGCCCATTTGCTCAGTGGTGGGAGAAACAATTTCACTGGCCTTTGGTCCATACAAAGATAGGAAGAAGGCTCTTGAAGTGCTGTCTGTATATGTACATAAACACACATGTATCTTGTGAAATTAAAGTAACAGTGTTCTTTTTGAAAGCATTTAGGGTATGGCTATGGATGTTTATTCAACAAAACAGAACTTTATCAAGTTGGACAGCTCCTTTCTCTTTATCCCTAAATTTTTCACTCAATTGTGTTATGGATACAAACAGGCTGGGAGACTACTGTGTTGATCAGAACGGAGAGAGGTGAGAGATGATACTTTCATGACTATATATCCAAGATCTCCATAATTGGTTGCTTTAAGTGTAGAGAGGCTGGCTGTCAAATCATAGATATGAGGCAGGGCACAGTGGCTCACTCCTGTAATCCCAGCACTTTGGGAAACTGAGGCAGGCGGATCACCTGAGGTTCAGGGAGTTCCAGATCAGCCTGGCCAACATGGTGAAATCCCATCTCTACTAAAAATACAAAATTAGCTGGGCATGGTGGTGCGCGCCTGTAATCCCAGCCCCTTGGGAGGCTGAGGAGGCTGGAGAATCACTTGGAGGCAGGAGAATCACTTAAACCCAGGAAGCAGAGATTGCAGTGAGCTGGGATTGCACCACTACACTCCAGCCTGGGCGACAAGAGTGAGACTCCATCTCCAAAAAAAAAAAAAAAAAAAAATCATAGAAATGGACCCTAGTTTGGAAATTCATTCATGTAAATGAACTTCTCCCTGGCTTATCCCCAGAGCTGTGATTTAACATTATGATGCTGGGTTTACAGACCAGTTTGAACATGCATTTTCCTCTGCTTCTGCACAGACTCCCTAGAGAAGTGATCACACCACTGCATTCATCCTGGGTGACAAAGCGAGACCTTCTCTCAAAAAAAAAAAAAAAAAAAAAAAATCAAAGATCAATCTTAACTATAAATTCAAGCTCTTTAATACATATAGGGCTATTCAGGTTATTTCTTCTTCAGTGAGTTTCAGTAGTTGGTGGGAATTTGTCTATTTCATGTAAGTTGTCAAATTTATTGACATACAGTTTTTGGTTGTATTTGCTATGGTCTGAATATATCTCCCAAAATTTGTATGTTGAAACTTAATTGCCAATGTGATAGTAATAAGAGATGAGGCTTTTAGGAGGTGATAAAGTCATAATAGGTAGAGCCATTATGGATGGAACTGGGGCCCTTATAAAGGGCTTGAGGGAATGGGTTCATTCTCATCCACCATGTGAGCACACAGTGTTCATCCCCCTCTGCCTTTCCATGTTCTGCCTTCTACCATGTGGAGATGTATTAATGACAAGAAGGACCTTACCAGACACTAAATGCCAGCACCTTGATCTTGGACTTCCCAGTCTCTAGAACTGTAAGAAATAAATTTCTGTTCTTTGTAAATGACCCAGTCTATTTTGTTACAGCAGCAAGAATGTGCTAAGAGAGTATTCTTTTCTTGTGCTTTAAATCACTTTAGAGTCAGTAGTGAGGTCACCTCTCATTACTGATATCAATAATTTTTGTCTTCTCTCTCTTTTTTTTTTTTTTTTTTTTTTTTTTTTTTTTTTTGAGACGGAGTCTCGCTCTGTCACCCAGGCTGGAGTGCAGTGGCCGGATCTCAGCTCACTGCAAGCTCCGCCTCCCAGGTTCACGCCATTCTCCTGCCTCAGCCTCCCAAGTAGCTGGGACTACAGGCGCCTGCCACCTCGCCCGGCTAAGTTTTTGTATTTTTAGTAGAGACGGGGTTTCACTGTGTTAGCCAGGATGGTCTCGATCTCCTGACCTCGTGATCCGCCCGTCTCGGCCTCCCAAAGTGCTGGGATTACAGGCTTGAGCCACCGCGCCCGGCCTCTTCTCTCTTTTTTAATGATGAGTCAGGCTAATGGTTTATAAATTATATTCATCTTCTCAAAGAACCAGCTTTTGGCTTCACTGATTTTCCTTATTGTTTTCTATTTTCTATTTCATTGGTTTCCATTTTAATTTATATTATCTTCTGCTTATTTTAGGTTGTATTTACTCTTTTCTCTGTAGTTTCTTAAAGTGAAAGCTGACATTGATTCGTGATCTTTTCTTCTCTTTTAATATGGGCATTTTGTGCTATAAAATTATTCCTGATTACTGCTTCAGACCTTAAATTAGGTGGGTGGAGATGGTGGCTATAGGGGAGTCTGTGTAAAGAATTAGAATGAGGAGAATTTGAAGAAAAGTAGGTAATTTGGCATAGCTGACATATAGTGAAAGGAGGTGCAGCACGGGATAATAAAGATGGAGAAAGAAGGAGCCAGGTGATAAAAGGCTTTAGCCTGAGGGCAGTAAAGTGTCAGTGAAGCAGGTGAGTGTGGCATGATAATATTTGCATTTTATAAGATCACTCTGGGGGCCGTGTGGGAGCAGATGTGACTAGAGTCAGAAAGACCAAATAGAAGGTGGTCTCACACTAATTTTTTTTTTTTTTTTGAGATGGAGTCTCACTCTGTTACCTAGGCTGGAGTGCAGTGGCACCGTGTTGGCTCACTGCAACCTCTATTTCCTGGGTTCAAACAATTCTCCTAACTTGGCCTCTTGATCCTGGGAGGCAGAGGTTGCAGTGAGCTGACATGGCACCACCGCACTCCAGCCTAGATGACACAGTGAGACTCTGTCTCAAACAAACAACAAAAACCCAAAAAAACAGAGGAAGAAAAAGATAAAGAAGGAAAGAAATCTATAGTCCCACTACCCAAAGATTACTACTGTGAATGTTATGCCTTCTCTCCTTCTGCCTTTTTTTTATCCTTATCAGCATGCATACACAATACACACATTCACATACATAATTTTTTGAGACAGGGTCCAGCTCTGTCTCCCAGGCCGGAGTGCAGTGGCACCATGTCAGCTCACTGCAACCTCTGCCTCCCAGGCTCAAGTGATCCTCCCACTTCAGTCTCCCAAGTAGCTGGGACCACAGGTGCGCACTACCACATCCGGCTAATTTTGTGTGTTTGTGTGTGTGTGTGTGTGTGTGTGTTTTGAGACGGGGTTTTGCCACGTTGCCCAGGCTGGTTTTGAACTCCTGGACTCAAGCGATCCACTCCTCTCGGCCTCCCAAAGTGCTGAGATTATGGGCATAAGCCACCAAGCCCAACCCACAGTTTTCTTTTTTATTAATTATTATTTTTTTTTTTACTGCGCCTGCTCAGCAGGGCTACCCCATGGGCAATGTGCTGAGACAATTTTCTTTCACAAAATTGAAATACTCTGTATACAGTCTTTGGTGCTGTGCTGGGTGTTTTTTTTTTTAATTCCCACTTTCATTATATTAAAAATATTTTTCTACTTTATAGGCATTTTATTTAGAGAATAGAGACAAGATCTCGCTATGTGGTCTCAAACTCCTGGGCTCAAGTGATCCTCCTGCCTCAGCCTCCCAAAGTGCAGGAATTACAGGCATGAGCCACTGCACCCAGCCTACTTTGTGAGTGTTTTTAAATAATTATATATAGGCCAGGCACAGTGGCTCATGCCTGTAATCCCAGCAATTTGGGAGGCTGAAGCGGGTGGATCACCTGAGGTCAGGAGTTCGAGACCAGCCTAGCCAACATGACAAAACCCGGTCTCTACTAAAAATACAAAAAAAAAAAAAAAAAAAAAGAAATTATCCAGGAGTGGTGGTGGACACCTGTAATCCCAGCTACTCAGGAGGCTGAGGCAGAAGAATCGCTTGAACCCGGGAGGCAGAGGTTGCAGTGAGCTGAGATTGCACCACTGGACTCCAGCCTGGGCAACAAGAGTGAAACTCCATCTCAAAATAAATAAATAAGTAATTATATATAGTGGAAAAATAGGGACAAAATATGATTTTTTTTAAGACAGAAAACCTATTTTAAAGAAAAAGAGCAAAAACAATCCTTTTAAAGGTAACAGTCAGAGATGAGAGGTGCACTTCATCCTCATTACTGTGGCGAGTATCTAGCTGAGTTAAGCAGTCACTGACAGGACAGAAAGGAAACCCATATGAGAGCACACGCATCTTCAAGGAAATGAAGACTTAGGCACCGGCAAAGCTAGATTTGAACCATTTGAACCTGGTAACTGGTTGTGTACAATTCATTAGTTGACACTTTGATAGTATCAGAGCCACATATGTTCTTGATAGAGGATATGGGGAGAAGCACACTAAGACAAATTGTTGATTGGATACCACCTGTGGGGGCAGGGGTGGAGTTAGGCCCAGGGACGTAGTGGTGACCATCAGTTACTGTCATTTCCCTTGTGAAATTTATTTTTATTATTATTATTATTTTTTTTTTTTTTTTTTTTTTTTTGAGACGGAGTCTGGCTCTGTCGCCCAGGCTGGAGTGCAGTGGCGCGATCTCGGCTCACTGCAAGCTCCGCCTCCCGGGTTCACGCCATTCTCCTGCCTCAGCCTCCCGAGTAGCTGGGACTACAGGCGCCCACAACCGCGCCCGGCTAATTTTTTGTATTTTTAGTAGAGACGGGGTTTCACCGTGGTCTCGATATCCTGACCTTGTGATCCGCCCGCCTCGGCCTCCCAAAGTGCTGGGATTACAGGCGTGAGCCACCGCGCCCGGCCAATTTGTTTGTTTTTTTGAGACAGAGTCTCGCTCTGTCACCCAGGCTGGAGTGCAGTGGCGCGATCTTGGCTCACTGCAAGCTCCGCCTCCCAGGTTCACGCCATTCTCCTGCCTCCCCCTCCTGAGTAGCTGGGACTACAGGCGCCCGCCACCACGCCCAGCTAATTTGGTTTTTGTATTTTTAGTAGAGACAGGGTTTCACTGTGTTAGCCAGGGTGGTCTCGATTCCTGACCTCCTGATGTGCCCGCCTCAGCCTCCCAGTGTGCTGGTATTACAGGCGTGTGAGCCACTGTGCCCGGCCTGAGTGAGTTTTGAAATACTGTGTTGCCATTTTCCTACACCTGAATTAAAGTGTCCCCCAAAATTCATGTCCTTCCCAGAACCTCTGACTGTGACCTTATTTGGAAACAGGGTCGTTGCAGATGTAGTGAATTAAGATGAGGTTGTACTGGAGTAGAGTGGGTCCCTAATCCAATCTGAGTGGTATCTTTATACCAGGAGACACAGAGACATACAGAGGGAAGATGGCCATGTGGTGACATATGCAGGGATTGGAGTGATGCAGCTACAAGCGGAAGAATACCAAGAATTGTTGGCAGTTGGGTCTGGCGAGGTGGCTCACACTTCTAATCCTTTGGGAAGCTGTTAAAAAATAAAAACAAAGCCGGGCACAGTGGCTCACACCTGTAATCCCAGTACCTTGGGAGGCCGACGCAAGTGGATCACCTGAGATCAGGAGTTCGAGACCAGCCTGGCCAACATGGTAAAACCCTGTCTCTACTAAAAATACAAAAATTAGCCGGGCGTGGTGGTGGGTGCTTGTAATCCAGCTACTTGGGAGGCCGAGAAGGAGAATCGCTTGAACCCAGGAGGCGGAGGTTGCAGTGAGCCAAGATTGCACCACCGCACTCCAGCCTGAGTGACAGAGTGAGACTTGGTCTCAAAAATAAATAAATAACTCAGCCTTGTCCCATGACGAGTGAGGCTATCAGGCACGAAGGCTTTGGGCAGTCCCTGTGCCCTGTGGTACCACTATATAAAAGAGAAGATTCCTCGCGCGATATGGAGGGGGATGTGGATCTTGAGGAAAGGAAACAATGGTTCACTGAACCTGTAAAGTCACAGTGAAGCACAGAGTGAGCTCCGGGAGGCAAGAGTCTCTCTAGATCCAGCACAAGCGCCGTGCCTGGACAGCAGGAAGTCGGTAAAGATTTGCTTATTTGGTTGGTTGGGGTGTTTTGGTTGTTGTTAGGCTCTTAAGGTTTTTTTTTTGTTTTTTTTTTTTTTTTTGAGACAGAGTCTCGCTCTGTTGCCCAGGCTGGAGTGCAGTGGCCGGATCTCAGCTCACTGCAAGCTCTGCCTCCCGGGTTTATGCCATTCTCCTGCCTCAGCCTCCCGAGTAGCTGGGACTGCAGGCATCCGCCACCACACCCGGCTAGTTTTTTGTATTTTTTTAGTAGAGATGGGGTTTCACCGTTTTAGCCAGGATGGTCTCGATCTCCTGACCTCATGATCCGCCCGTCTCGGCCTCCCAAAGTGCTGGGATTACAGGCTTGAGCCACCGCGCCCGGCCCCTTAAGGTTCTTTTAATTTAGAACTGCTCCTTGACTTTTGTTTTCACGCCATGGACTTGTTGAAGAAACCAGGATGATAGACACTTTAAAAATGTCTAAGAGCCCAGGAAGATAATAAGATGACTAACCATCCCAGTTGGCCTGGACAGAGGTGGTTCCCAGGGCATGGGACTTTTAATGCTAAAACCAAGAAAACCAGGATGACCTGGACATGCTAGAGGATAACCAATATTAAAAACTCATAAACTGTGGCTGGGCACAATGGCTTATGCCTGTAATCCCAGCACTTTGGGAGGCCGAGGTGGGTGAATCACCTGAGGTCAGGACTTTGAGACCAGCCTAGTCAACATGGTGAAAGCTCGTCTCTATTAAAAACACAAAAATTAGCTGGACTTGGTGGCAGGCGGCTGTAATCCCAGCTACTACTCAGGAGACTGAGGTGAGAGAATCACTTGAACCTGGGAGGCAGAGGTTGCAGTGAGCCAAGATAGTGCCACTGCACTCCAGCCTAGGTGACAGAGCAAGACTCCATCTCAAAAAAATAAACAAACAGGCTGGGCACGGTGGCTCACACCTGTAATCCCAGCACTTTGGGAGGTCGAGGTGGGCAGATCACAAGGTTGGGAGATTGAGACCATCCTGGTTAACATGGTAAAACCCCATCTTTACTAAAATATAAAAAATTAGCCAGGTGTGGTGGTGCGTGCCTCTAGTCCCAGCTACTCGGGAGGCTGAGGGAGGGGAATTGCTTGGGCCTGGAAGGCGGAGGTTTCAGTGAGCCGAGATCAGGGCACTGCACTCCAGCCGGGTGATAGAGCGAGACTCCATCTCAAAAATCAAAAATTAAATAAATAAATAATAAAAAAATAAAAATTCATGAACTAAGAAACAAATACTTATATGTGACAATTTTCTTTCTTCCTAGATTCAGAGTCAATTTAATTCAAGGAGTGTAGTCAAGTTAGAACACTAGACAGAGTTAAAATATCTGGGTTCAGGGCTGGGCGCGGTGGCTCATGCCTGTAATCCCAGCAACTTTGGGAGGCTGAGGCGGGTGGATCATGAGGTCAGGAGATCAAGACCATCCTGGCTAACACAGTGAAACCCCAACTCTACTAAAAATACAAAAAATTAGCTGGGCATGGTGGCGGGTGCCTGTAGTCCCAGCTACTCAGGAGGCTGAGACAGGAGAATGGCATGAACTTGGGAGGCAGAGCTTGTAGTGAGCCAAGATTGCGCCACTGCACTCCAGCCTGGTCTACAGAGCGAGACTCCGCCTCAAAAAAAAAAAAAATCTGGGTTCAGCTGGGCACAGTGGTTCACACCTGTAATCCCAGTACTTTGGGAGGCCAAGGTGGGTAGATCACCTGAGGTTAGGAGTTTGAGACCAGCCTGGCTGACATGAAGAAAACCTGTATCTCTTAAAAATACAAAAATTAGCTGGGTGTGGTGGCTCACTCCTGTAATCACAGCTACCCGGGAGGCTGAGGCAGGAAAACTGCTTGAACCCTGGAGGCGGAGGTTGCAGTGAGCTGAGATCGCGCCATTCCACTCCAGCCTGGGCAACGAGAGCAAAACTCTGTCTCAAAAAATAAAATAAAATAAAATAAAATATCTGAGTTCTAGTCCTAGGGTGAGGAAAACTTCTCTGGGCCTTAGAAATTTTATCTCAGAGATAGAAATACAGTATTTCCAGTGTGCCTTCCCAGTCTTCAGCTGTGACTCAGCTTGGGCTCATCAGAGTTGCACTGTCCCTCTAAATCCATCCAGGGCTGCACGTCTTTTATTTACACAGATACACATACCCACAATTTCACATATGTGTGTGTGTGTGCATGCATGTAATGTGTATTTATATCTATATATTAATATATAATATGAATAATATATACTATAAATCGACCAATGAACAAGCCAGCATCTCTTATCCCATTTAGAAGATCCGAGGCCTTTTACTAGTTGTCATTTCCATTTCCCAAATCCGAATCCTGCCAATATGACAAGAATACTAAGAAAAGGAATTTGGATCATGCCAATGTATAGCTTCAAATGTCAGCACCCTAATTCCGTCTAACTTGCTCCAAACAGCCACGCTTTAATGCTCTTCCAACAGAAATGCTCATTGGCGTGAAGGTGAACCACCGTTCCATTTTCTCCTTTCCCCCTTGCTCCCTGAAGAGTGGATCTCCCAGCATTTCAATCTGGGATATCAATTCTGGTGTTGGAATGGCGTAGTCTGCACAGAGAAGGACATCATGAGGTGGTTTAGTTTCTTTGAGCTTTATGTGTGAAAGCACAATCAGGGGTGCCAGAATTCCCGTATTTTACTACAGGCACAAGATACTGGGGGACATAAGATCAAAACAAAACCCCCAAATCCTGAAGACCCTGTGATGCCAGGAAGAGAAAATAAAGCCATTCATACTCCCAGGATTGTAACCTTTATTTGAAATTATGGTACCCATTTTGCTACACTTTTCATGCAACTAAAAAGTGCAGTGTGGCATATATTTTATGGTAGTAGTCGAAATACTGCTGTAGGAGGCCGGGCACAGTGGCTCACACCTGTAATCCCAACAATTTGGGAGGCTGAGGCGGGCAGATCACCTGAGGTCGGGAATTCGAGACCAGCCTGGCCAACATAGTGAAACCCCATCTCTACTAAAAATACAAAAAAATTAGTCAGGTGTGGTAGTGGGTGCCTGTAGTCCCAGATGCTAAGGATCCTAAGGCAGAAGAATTTCTTGAACCCTGGAGGCGGAGGTTGCAGTGACCCGAGATCGCACCATTGCACTCCAGCCTGGGCAACAGACTGGACTCCGGTGAAAGAAAGAAAGAAAAAAAGAAGGAAGGGAGGGAGGGAGGGAGGGAGGAAGGAAGGAGAGAAAAGAAAGAAAAAGAGAGAGAGAGAGAGAGAGAGGAGGGAGGGGAGGGGAGGGATTGCTCCAGTATAAACATGGTCAGGAATGCTGCAGGTAGCAGCTCTCACCAGCATCTAACCGAAATAAAAGGGCCATGCTGCTCAGAGCCCAACGGTTGTTTCAACTGTTTTCTAAGGGGCTGGACAACAAGGTCCAAGAAGTGAGCAGTGGAGCTGACTGGGTTGTAGTTTAGGAAGCAAATGCCGGAAGACAGTGGGAGCCCTGGAGTGTGAAATGGTGAGTCCAGGGCTAGAGGGCTGCAGATACTGGTCTCAGTTCCCTCCTTACAAGGACTTGGATCTGCCTTCCATCAAAATCATACATGAACTGTTTTAACCAAAAACACATTTCTGATGAGGCATGGTGTTGCCCAAACTGGTCTCGAACTTCCAGGCTCAAGCAATCCTCCCACCTTGGCCTCCCACAGTGCTGGGATTACAGGCCTGAGCCACACACCACCTAAAGTCATCTTAAAAAATAGATTTAGAGGCCAGGTGTGGTGACTCACAGCTGTAATCCCAGCACTGTGGGAGGCTGAGGCAGGCAGATCACTTGAGGCCAGGAGTTTGAGACCAGCTTGGGCAACATAGTGGGACCCTGTCTCTACTAAAAATACAAAAATTAGCTGGCCATGGTGGTGCATGCCTGTAATACCAGCTACTCCGGAGGCCAAGGCATGAGAATTGCTTGAACCCAGAAGGCGGAGGTTGCAGTGAGTCAAGATCACACCATTGCACTCTAGCCTGAGTGACAGAGCAAGACGCTGTCTCAAAAAATGAATAAATAATTAAAAAATTGTTCAGGCGCGGTGGCTCACACCTGTTATTCCAGCACTTTGGGAGGCTGAGGAGGGTGGATCACGAGGTCAGGAGATCGCGACCATCCTGGCTAACATGGTGAAACCCCACCTCTACTAACAATACAAAAAATTAGCCGGGCATGGTGGAGGGCGCCTGTAGTCCCAGCTACTCGGGAGGCTGAGGCAGAAGAATGGCGTAAACCCGGGAGGCGGAGCTTGCAGTGAGACGAGATCGCGCCACTGCACTCCAGCCTGGGCAACAGAGCGAGACTGTCTCTCAAAAAAAAAAAAAGATTTGGAAGTACAGCATGGTGACTACAGTTAACAATGTTGTGTTGCATACCTGAAACCTGTGGAGAGTAGGTCTCAAGTGTTCTCACCACACAAATGGTAACTAGGGAAGGTGGAGGATATGGTATAGCTTGGTCATGGTCATCATTTCAAGTGTACATGAATATCAAATCATCACATTATACACATTAAATATATGCAATTTTTATTTTCAATGAGACCTCAAAAAAGCAGTAAAAATGTTTAAAAGATATGGAAATAAGTGTGGTGTGTCTGTGTGCTCCAGGTATGCATGTGTTCCATGCACGCACATGTGTTCTATGTTCACACATGTGCTCCATGCACGCACATGTGTTCTATGTTCACACATGTGCTCCATGCATGCACGTGTGTTCTGTGTTCATGTGATCCATGTACGCACGTGTGTTGTTTGCATGTGTGTTCCGTGTTCACATGTGCTTCGTGTGTGCATGTGTGCTCTGTGTTTGCATGTGTGTTCCATGTATGCACATCCTAGCTCTGCCCACTGAGAGGACCTGGACATGGCCACACTTAAATAGCCACGAGCACATCCCGTGTCCAGTTCTTGGCTTCTAACCATTCTCCATTAAAAGGAGCAAGGGCTGCTGGGCGCGGTGGCTCACGCCTGTAATCCCAGCACTTTGGGAGGCCGAGACGGGCGGATCACGAGGTCAGGAGATCGACACCATCCTGGCTAACACGGTGAAACCCCGTCTCTACTAAAAAATACAAAAAATTAGCCGGGCGAGGTGGCGGGCGCCTGTAGTCCCAGCTACTCTGGAGGCTGAGGTAGGAGAATGGCGTAAACCCGGGAGGCGGAGCTTGCAGTGAGCGGAGATCTGGCCACTGCACTCCAGCCTGGGTGACAGAGCCAGACTCCGTCTCAAAAAAAAAAGGAGCAAGAGCTCCTTTGACAAATGGTTGATTCCAGTATCAGGACAGGGAAAATATAAATGAAACCGGAACATCTTTTTGTGCCAGGGAGAGAAAGGAAGTTGCCCAAAGAATGCCAGGGACATGCAAAAGGCACAGATATCTGTGTACAGGGCTCCCACTGGCCAAATCTGAGACAGAGCATCAAAATAATGAGAGAGAAGGATTACCATGCATGGGATAAAACAGGACTACAGGAAATGATGAGTCATAGAGGTATAAAATCTGCAGAGGGCCAGGCGTGGTGGCTCATGCCTGTAATCCCAGCACTTTGAGAGGCCGAGGCGGGTGGATCACCAGGTCAGGAAATCGAGACCATCCTGGTTAACACGGTGAAACCCTGTCTCTACTAAAAATACAAAAAAATTAGCCAAGTGTGGTGGCGGGAGCCTGTAGTCCCAGCTACTCGGGAGACTAAGGCAGGAGAATAGCGTGAAGCCGGAAGGCGGAGCTTGCAGTGAGCCAAGATAACGCCACTGCACTCGAGCCTGGGCGACACAGCGAGACTCCATCTCAAAAAAAAAAATTTTTTTTTAAATAAAATCTGCAGAGGAATAAATGGAAAACTTGATGAGGAATGGGATACTCACATGATTTCAAATTACCCCCACAGAAGTCACAAAAATACTTAGAAGTCATCAAGAGAGGGAAAAAGCAACTTCCTTAGTTATAGTGAAAGACTCTGGCAGACATTAACTTAAGTGATCAAAGTGAACATCACCAGTATTGAAACAAATTGGAATCGTGTGCCGGCTGCTGAGATGCAACAGAACACAGAATCACTTCTGGACATGCTCCTGAAGAAATGACTCTGAACCTACTCATGAAGACAGACATACCGGACACACCCAAATTAAGGGGCATTCGACAAAATAACTTTTCTGTAGTCCTGAAGACCAGCAAGGCCATGGAAGTCAAGGGCAGATTGAGACTGTTCTAGACTGAAAGAGACTAGAGAGACAGGACAGCTGAATACGGCAGGCGACTCTAAACTGGCTCCTTTTGCCAAAAGGACGTTATTAGAACGACTGTCAAAACTCGAAGGGGCCCTACGGATTGGCGGTTTCATTCTAGTTTCCTGATTTTCATGGTTATGGTATCATTTTGATGGTATCAATCACTCCAGTTTCCTGATTTTGATGGTGCATTGTGGTTATATAGGAGAATGTCCTTGTTGGGAAGGTAATGGGGCCGCGGGCAATTTACTCTCAAATGGCTGAGAATAAAAGTTCTCTGCATTGTACTTCCAGCAATTGAGAGGACAAGATAAAGATGGATGGGTTTGGGAGGCCGAGGCAGGCAGATCATGAGGTCAGGAGTTCGAGACTAGCCTGGCCAACATGGTGAAACCCTGTCTCTACTAAAAATACAAAAATTAGCTGGGCGTGGTGGCGGGCACCTGTAATCCCAGCTACTTAGGAGGCTGAGGCAGGAGAATCGCTTGAAACCAGAAGGCAGAGGTTGCAGTGAGCCAAGATTGTGCCACTATACTCCAGCCTGGGCAACAAGAGCTAAACTCCGTCTCAGAAAAAAAAAAAAAAAAAAAAAAAAAAAAGATGGAAGGGAATTATTTTGCTAAGTGCAATCATGCTCTTCATACTATTCTTTTTTTTTTTTTTTAAATAGATAGTGGGGGAGGATCTCACTATGTTGCCCAGGTTGGTCTTGAACTCCTGGCCTCAAGTGATACTCCTACCTCGACCTCCCAAAGTGCTGGGATTACAGGCATGAGTCACAGCTCCTGGCCATAATTCTTAATAAAATCATTAATTTAAATTTTACCTGAAGAAATTTAAATGGAAATGAAATGTGAAGAAATTCCTTACGTTTAGAAAGGGCCTCTCTTAGCAAAACCATATTTCTCCCTTCTTTGTTTACAGACTGACTAGTTTCAGGATAAGGTTGTTTCTTTTTTCTAGATATTTGCTGAGGGCTGAAACAAGCAAGCTGTTAATGCTTAAACTTTTTTCCTAACAAGTCCCTAGTGCTTCATATTAGTATGTACATGGTCGCTTCCCGAGAAACAGCAGGTGACAGCTCCCACCCAAAAAAGACCGTCAACTTCCTGAACCAGGACAGTCCTCTCTTCCCTCCATCCCACTCTATGCAGCCAGTTCCATAGTTTAGGATCTGTTACTTGCAACCCCCCATTTAGTTAACAGTTTCTATGTCAGTTACGACTCTTTATTTTGTCAGAGAAAATTCAACTCTAAAGTGTCTTAAACAAGAAGGGAATTTTATTAGTTTTTATAACTGGCATCCTGGCGCTGTATAAATTCAGGCGTAGCTTAATCCAGGGCTCCAACAATGTTAACAGGAGGAGGTTTCCCTGTCTCAGTTCTGCTTCCATGGTTCCATGGTGTTGGGTCAGCAGTTCTTACAGCTATATCCTTCCTCTTTTCTATCCAGTAGGAAAGAGGCTGTTTCCCCACCCCCCCATCAGTCATTCTCACTGAATAAGGAAGTTCTAATGTGATTTTCTTTTCTTTTCTTTTTTTTTGAGACAGAGTCTGGCTCTGTCACCCAGGCTGGAGTGCAGTGGCGAGATCTCAGCTCAGCTCACTGCAACCTCTGCCACCTGAGTTCAAGCAATTCTCCTGCCTCAGCCTCCCGAGTAACTGGGATTACAGGTGTGTGCCACCACACCTGGCTAATTTTTTTGTATTTTTAGTAGAGACGGGGTTTTGCCATGTTGGCCAAGCTGGTCTTGAACTCCTGACCTCAGGTGATCCACCTGCCTTGGCCTCCCAAAGTGCTGGGATTACAGGCATGAGCCACTGCACCTGGCCTAATGTAATTTTTTTTTTTTTTTTTTTTTTTTTTGAGACAGAGTTTTGCTCTTGTTGCCCAGGTTGGAGTGCAATGGCACAATCTCAGCTCACTGCAACCTCCACCTCCCGGGTTCAAGAGATTCTCCTGCCTCAGCCTCCTGAGTAGCTGGGATTACAGGCATGTGTCACCATGGCCGGCTAATTCTGTATTTTTAGTAGAGATGGGGTTACTCCATGTTGGTCAGGCTGGTCTCAAACTTCTGACCTCGGGTGATCTACCTGCCTCAGCCTCTCAAAGTATTGGGATTATGGGTGTGAGCCACTGCTCCTGGCCTGTAATTTTCAAATAGTAAAATTACAGGTAGTTTTCTCTTCTCCCTGCATGAAAACTCGAAGGGAATAGTAGAAGGGGACAGTTACTTTATTTCCCCTCTATGTGGATGTTTCATTGAGTCACTGCTGAATCTTCGATGCAAAAGTGACTTTAAAATGAAAGATGTGTCAGTTTAAAAGCCATCAAATGGGTAGCTCAGTGATATTCAAAAAGGTGAAGAGAAAGAATAGAGATATTTTGAAGTTTCCCAGAGTTTCCCATACCTGATAGACCAAAGTGAGATTCTGATGACTAAGGTTAGGAGGGAACTCGATTCAAGAAAGCAACTTACAATAAGCACCTCTCATTAAGCTCTGTCCCTGTCCTAACCAGGCCATGGCTTCCAGAACTTTTATTATATTTCTGTTTCATTATTTTTTCATATCCAGATGCTCCTCTTGGACAGCTTCCTTTCCCACTTTTCTCAGTGTCTATACAAAACCTTTACCGTATTACTTAAGTTCCTTACTCTCATTGTTTACCATCTTCATCCACAGCAGATATTTCATTTTCAGAGGCAAAAGGGACATAAACTTCTCTGCCTTCTGCACCAGTGGTGGTGGGCAGCCTCCAAGATGGTGCCCAGCAACCCCTGCTCTCCTGATCTGCTCATGTTTCTGGAGGCCCCTCCATCTGACTGAGTGTGGAGTGGATTTACTGCCTCCCTTCTCACAGACACAGGATACAAAGGAAATTATGAGCTATCACTTTTGAGATTAAGTTTTTAAAAGACGATGGCTTCCATAGCGAGCAAGCGCTCTCATTCTTTCCAGCACTTGCTCTCCATCTCTCTGTCTCTCTCTCCATGGGGGAAGCCAGCGGCCATGTTGTGAAGTGGCTCTATAGAGATTGGCCCACGTGGGAGGGACTGAGGCCTGCCACCAACTGCCGGAGAGAGCATGGCAGTGTAGCCTTCCTTCAGTCAAACCTTCAGATGAGACTGCAGCTCCAGTCAACAGCTTCTCAAACCTCATAAGAAGCTTAAAGCAGAGGTACTTGGTTAAGCTGTGCCTGCATTCCTGTACAACAGAAGCTGTGAGATCATAAATGCTTGCTGTTTTAACCCACTAAGTATTGGGGTAATGTTTTACACAACAATAGGTAATAGGTAGTTTGTCAATACTTAGCTCCAAAGGAAGGTCAGGTCCTTATTCCTTTTCAAAAACAGCCCTTAGTCCCATCCCCTGGACCCCATCCCCTGTTTGCTTCACAAATTATTTCCTTTTTTTTTTTTTGAGATGGAGTCTTGCTCTGTCGCCCAGGCTGGAGTGCAGTGGCGCGATCTCGGTTCACTGCAACCTCTGCCTCCCAGGTTCAAATGATTCTCCTGCCTCAGTCTACCAAGTAGCTGGGACTACAGGCGTGCGCCACCATGCCCAGCTAATTTTTGTATCTTTAGTAGAGATGGGGTTTCGCCATGTTGGCCAGGATGGTCTCAATCTCTTGACCTTGTGATCTGCCTGCCTCGGCCTCCCAAAGTGCTGGGATTACAGGTATGAGCCACTGGGCCTGGCTGTGTCTTCATTCTTAAAAATCCTTACTTTGGATTCTTCTTTCACTTTGTAAGATTTCTTCTTTATACCTTTTTTTCCTCCCTTAACCATCAAACCTGAAAGAAGGCCAGGTATGGTGGGTCATACCTGTAACTCCAGCACTTTGGGAGGCCGAAGCAGATGGATCACTTGAGGTCATGAGTTCAAGACCAGGCTGGCCAACATGGCAAAACCCCATCTCTACTAAAAATACAAAAATTAGCAGGGCATGGTGGAGCGTGCCTGTAGTCCCAGCTACTCAGAAGGCTGAGGTGGGAGAATTACTTAAACCTAGGAGGTGGAGGTTGCAGTGAGCTGAGATTGTGCTACTGCACTCCAGCTAGTGCAACAGAGCGAGACTCCATCTCAAAAAAACAAAAAACAAAACAAAACAAAAAAAACGAAAGAATAGTCACCCACGTAACAGGCTGGGCTTCCTCCACTGCCTCATCTCCCGTACTTAATGCAATGGGTTTCTACTCCCTATGAACTCTAGACTCAGCAATTGCCAGTGATGACATCTCTCTCTCTGTCATTCTCTCTCTCTCTCTTTTTTTTTTTTTTTTTGAGGTGGAGTTTCACTCTTGTTGCCCAGGCTGGAGGGCAGTGGCGCGATCTCGGCTCACGGCATCCTCCGCCTCCTGGGTTCAAACGATTCTCCTGCCTCAGCCTCGTGAGTAGCTGGGATTACAGGTGCATGCCACCACGCCCAGCTAATATTTTTTGTATTTTAGTAGAGACAGGGTTTCACCATGTTGGCTAGGATGGTCTCAGTCTCTTGACCTCATGATCCGTCCACCTCAGCCTCCCAAAGTGCTGGGATTACAGGCACGAGCCACTACGTCTGGCCTCTTTTTTTTTTTTCAAGAGACAGGGTCGCTCTCTGTCATCAAGACTGGAGTGCAGTGGTACAATTATAGCTCACTGCAGCCTCGAATTCCTGGGCTCAAGGTATCCTCCTACCTTGGCCTACTAAAGCACTGGGATTACAAACATGAGCAACTGTGCCCGGCCAGCCAACACCTCTCATCACCACTTACAAAGGTCTCTTCCTATGCATGAGGAAGTCTTCTGCATACTGTCTGACTGGGACTTAACTCACAGATTGCCCCCTGGCTGGTTAGGTGAGTAGCCACACTCACCACAAGTATTCACATCCTTGACTTCTTTGCAACAATTGTCTACTCTAGGGGTGTCCAATCTTTTGGCTTCCCTGGGCCACATTGGAAGAATTGTCTTGGGCCACACATAAAATACACTAACATTAATGATAACTGATGTGATGGTTAATACCGAGTGTCAACTTGATTGGATTGAAAAACACAAAGTATTGGTCCTGGCTGTGTCTGTGAGGGTGTTGCCAAAGGAGATGAACATTTGAGTCAGTGGGCTGGGAAAGGTAGACTCACCCCCAATCTGGGTGGGCACCATCTAATCAGCTGCCAGCATGGCTAGAATATAGCAGGCAAAAAATGTGAAGAGACTGGCCTAGCCTCCCAGCCTATATCTTTTTCCCATGCTGGATGCTCCTGCCCTTGAAACTCGGACTCCAAGTTCTTCAGTTTTGGAACTCTTTCCTTGCTCCTCAGCCTTCAGATGGCCTATTGCGGGACCTTGTGATCATGTGAGTTAATACTTAATACATATATATGTGTCTATTTTATATATATATAATAACATTATATATATATATATATATATTTCATTAGTTCTCTCCCTCTAGAGAACCCTGACTAATACAGATTTCGGTACCAGGAGTGGTTCTAGAGGAACAGAATATTAAGGATGGAGTTCTTCTGTTGGTTTTGGGGTTTCTGGAGTCGGCTGCTTAATATGATTAGAAATGCTAAGGACTCTATTTCTAATAGTTTGGAGAACACTGATAGTCCTTAGTATGAACTGTTTAGAGAGTTACGCAAAATAAATGCATTTGACACTCCTGATTCATTGCTTGTGAGAGGCAAGGAGTTTAGTGACTCTGTACCTAATACCTTTCACCATATGTGGAGAACCAAGGAACATAATGAAGCTGGTTGGTTGCTCCTAAATTCAGTGGACAGAGCGATGAAAGAAAATAATGAACTCAGGGATTCTATTTCCTGGCTTCAGAAGCAGATACTGAGCCTCAGATCTGCTAAGATTGCCCTGAGTAAGAGTCTTATCTCCTGTACAGAAAGAGCTGAAATTGTGGAAAAACAGACATAAGCTCTTATCATGTGTCTGACCTGCATGAAAGATGCATGCACAGCCTCGCCAGGTATCTACTGCTAGAATGAGGGCATTGATTGGAAAAGAATGGGACCTGCAACTGGGAACGGGGAAGTGTGGGAGGACCCTGATGAAGTTGGGGACACTGAGTTTGTAAACTCTGATGAACCTTTTTGCCAGAAGAAACAGCTTCCCCATCTCCAGTAGTGGCAACATCCCTCGCCGACCATGCTGCCATCAGCCTTTCCACCTTTGTCTGAGGAGATACAACCTACGCTGCCTGAGACAACAGTGATGGCCTCCCCTGAGGCAATTGTCAGGCAAGATAATGTTGATTCTCCTCAGGAACCACCCCAACACCCCTGTTTGCTTCTAGACCTATAACTAAAGTCCCAGTGGGCCCCTAGAAGTGAGGCTGACTGTGACCCATGAGGACGTGTGCTACACTCAAAAAGAATTGCTTGAGTTTTCTAATTTATATAAACAGAAATCTGGAGAATAGGCATAGGAATGGATATTAAGGGTGTGGGATAATGGTGGAAGGAACAGGTCGGGTGCAGTGGCTCACACCTGTAATCTCAGCACTTTGGGATGCTGGGGTGGGTGGATCACCTGAGGTCAGGAATTCAAGACCACCCTGGCCAACATGGTGAAACCCCGTCTCTACGAAAAAAATGCAAAAATTAGCTGGGCGTGGTAGCGGGCTCCTGTAATCCCAGCTACTTGGGAGGCTGAGACAGGGAGAACTGCTTGAACCAGGGAGGCAGAGGTTGCAGTGAGCCAAGATCATGCCACTGCACTCCAGCCTGGGTGACAGAGTGAGACTCTGTCATAAATACATAAATAAATAAATAAATAAATAAATATAAAAAGATGGAAGAAACATAGAGTTGGATCAGGCTGAATTTATTGATTTGGGCCTACTAAGTAGGGACTCTGCATTTAATGTTGCAGCTCAGGGAGTTAAAAAAAGGTTCTAATAGTTTATTTGCCTAGTCAGCTGAAATATTGATTATAAGATGGCCCATTATGAGTGAACTGTAAATGTCTGATCTCCCTTGGTATAATGTAGAGCAAAGGATCCAAAGGCTTAGGGAGTTCGGGATGGTGGAGTGCATTAGTCACTTTAGACCTACTCATCCCAGCTGGGAAGGTCCAGAAGATACACCCTTGACCAATGCCTTGCAAAACAGATTTGTGAGGGCAGGAGCTGCATCTTTGAAGAGCCCTGTAATTGCTCTTCTGTGTGTGTCAGATCCAACAGTGGGAACCTCAGTCACTCAACTACAAAACTTAAATACAGAAGTTGCATCCGGGGTGCCTCTAGGATTCAATACCATGGCAGAAGAGGACATCGAGACCAAAATCAAGAACCACAGCACTGCCCCTTTTGACAGCCGCTTCCCAACCAGAACCAGACCAGGAACTGCTGGCAGAACGACCTGGATTTCCACCGCTGTCAGAAGGCAAGACCACTAAAGGAGGCGATATCACTGTGTGCGAATGGTACCAGCGTGTGTGCAAGTCCCTCTGCCCCATATCCTGGGTCACAGCCTGGGACAAGCGCCAGGCTGAAGGCACATTTCCCGGGAAGATCTGAACTGGCTGCACCTCCCTCTCCTCTGTCCTCCATCCTTCTCCCAGGGTGGCGAAGGGGGACCTAGTATCCAGTGACCCCCACCCCGGGATCCTAAATCATTATTTCACTGCTAATAAAAACTCATTGAAAAAAAAAATTTAAACACAGTGGGAATAATTGGATCCTAAGTTGGCAAAGGCCAAGTGGCAGCACTCAATTGTCAAAGGCAAGGTGGGCGTAGCTACCCTAACAGACAGGAGAGGCAAAGTGGCAATCAGAATAGTCTGACTTGTGTAGAACTCTGGCATTAGCTTACTAATCAGTGTTCCTAGAAGTGAAATTGATAGGAAGCCTACTGCATTCCTACTTAATTTATATAAGCAGAAGAAAAACAGTTAAGGTCCAGTGCAAAAAGAAAGGGTCAGGAGAATGGGCCGGGCATGGTGGCTCACATCTGTAATCCCAGCACTTTGGGAGGCTGAAGTGGGAGAATCACCTGAGGTCAGGAGTTCAAGACCAGCCTGGCCAACATGTTGAAACCCCATTTCTACTAAAAATACAAAAATTAGTCATGTGTGGTGCTGGGCACCTGTAAATCCAGCTACTCAGGAGGCTGAGGCAGGAGAATCATTTGAACCTGGGAGGCAGAGGTTGCAGTGTGCCAAGATTGCGTCATTGTACTCCAGCATGGGCGAGAGTGAGAATCCGTCTCAAAAAAAAAAAAAAAAGAAAAGAAAAGAAAAGAAAAAGAAAAAAAGAAATCTGGGGAAGACGTATATGGATGGAGCCTCTCTGAGTGGTCAAAAACTGTGAAGATATTTGTATCCCATGTGAGTGCTTTGCTGAGTGACCTCAGCAGAGGAGGATTTTAATAATCAAGTGTATAGGATGACCCATTCTGTGGACACCCCTCAGCTCTTTCCCCAGCCACCCGTCATCGTCCAATGAGCCCATGAACAAAGTGACCATGGTGACAGGGATGGAAGTTACACTTGGGCTCATCAACATGGACTTCCACTCACCAAGGTGGACCTGGTTATGGCCACTGCTGAGTGCCTAATTTGCCAGTAGTGGAGAGCAACGCTGAGTCCTCAATATGGCACCATTCCATCAGCCAGCTCCCTGGTGGCAGGAAGAGTATATTGGACCTCTTCCATCATGAAAACAGTAGAGGTTTGTCCTCACTGGAATAAACATTTACTCTGGATATGGGTTTGCCTATCCTGCATGCAATGCTTCTGCCAAGACTACCATCTGTGGATTCATGGAATGCATGGTATTCCACACAGCATTGCCTCTGACCAAGGCACTCACTTTATGGCTAAGAAAGTGCAACGGTGGGCTCATGTTCATGGAATTCACTGGTCTTACCATGTTGCCCATCATCCTGAAGCAGCTGAATATATAGAATGGTGGAATGGCCTTCACTGTAATTGAAGTCACAATTACAACGCCAACTAGGTGATAATACTTTGCAGGGCTGGGGCAAAGTTCTCCAGAAGACCATGTATGCTCTGAATCAGCGTCCAATATATGGTACTGTTTCTCCTATAGCCAGAATTCACAGGTCCAGGAATTGGGGGGTGGAAGTGGAAGTGGCACCACTCACCATCACCCCTAGTAATCCACTAGCAAAATTTTTCCCTCCTGTTCCCGTGACATTACGTTCTGCTGGCCTAGAGGTCTTAGTTCCAGAGGGAGGAACACTGCCACCAGGAGACACAACGATTCCATTAAATTGGAAGTTAAGACTGCCACCTGGACACTTCGGGCTCCTCCTACCTTTAAGTCAACAGGCTAAGAAGGGAGTTACAGTGTTGGCTGGGGTGACTGACCCGGACTATCAGGATGAAATCAGTCTACTACTCCACAGCGAGGGTAAGGAAGAGTATGCATGGAATAGAGGAGATCCATTAGGGTGTCTCTTTTTTTTTTTTTTTTTTTTTTTTGAGACAGTCACACTCTGTCGCCCAGGCTGGAGTGCAGTGGCGCTATGTCGGCTCACTGCAAGCTCCGCCTCCTGGGTTCACGCCATGCTCCTGCCTCAGCCTCTCGTGTAGCTGGGACTACAGGTGCCTGCCACTAAGCCTGGCTAATTTTTTTGTATTTTTAGTAGAGACAGAGTTTCACTGTGTTAGCCAGGATGGTCTTGATCTCCTGACCTCGTGATCTGCCTGCCTCAGCCTAGGGTGTCATTACAGGTGTGAGCCACTGTGCCCAGCCTAGGGTGTCTCTTAGTATTACCATGTGATACCACCATGCCCTGTGATTAAGGTCAACCGGAAAGGACAACAGCACAATCCAGGAAGGACTACAAGTGACCCAGACCCTTCAGGAATGAAGGTTTGGGTCACTCCACCAGGAAAATACCATGACCTGCTGAGGTGCTTGCTGAAGACAAAAGGAATACAGAATGGGTAGTGAAGAAGGTAGTCATCAATACCAGCTATGACCGCGTGACTCGCTGCAGAAACGAGGACTGTAATTTTCATGAGTATTTCCTCCTCCTTTTGTTAAAAACGTGTTTGTGCATGTATACACTTGTACTTCAGAAAATAGCTTCATGTTAGGTGGGGCGCGGTGGCTCACGCCTGTAATCCCAGCACTTTGGGAGGCCGAGGCAGGTGGATCACCTGAGGTCAGGAGTTCAAGACCAGCCTGGCCAACATGGCAAAACCCCATCTCTACAAAAAAATCAAAAAATTAGCTGGGCATGGTAGTGCATGCCTGTAATCCCAGCTACTCAGGAGGCTGCAAGGATTGCTTGAACCCAGGAGGCGGAGGTTGCAGTGAGCTGAGATCGTGTCATTGCACTCCAGCCTGGGTGACAAAAGCAAAACTCTGTCTCAAAAAAAAAAAAAAGATAAAAAGAAAAGATCTTCATGTTATTTCGTTTCTCCTGTATCATGTGACATTTAGATTTACTGACTTCACATCAGCATTTAAGTATTGTTAACTTTATGTCATAGTATTTGGGTTGCGGATTGGTGCGTTTCCGGTTGTACAAGGGATAGTTATGTTAGGCATAATTATGACTCTATTATTACCTATATATGATCTCAGGAGATGTGTATAGGTTCAAGTTGACAAGGGGTGGATTTGTGATGGTTAAAACTGAGTGTCAACATTGGACTGAAGGATACAAAGTATTGATCCTGGGTGTGTCTGTGAGGGTGTTGCCAAATGAGAGTAACTTTTGAGTCAGTGGGTTGGGAGAGGCAGACCCACCCTTAATCTGGGTGGGCACCATCTATTCAGCTGCCAGCGAATAATAAGCAGTCAGAAAAATGTGAAAAGGAGAGACGGGCCTAGTCTCAGCCTACATCTTTCTCCCATGCTGCCCTCAAACATCGGACTCCACGTTCTTCAGTTCTGGAACTCTGACTCACTCTCCCTGCTCCTCAGCCTACAGATGGCCTACTGTGAGACCTTGTGATGGTGTAATATTCAATAAACTCCCCCACATATATATTTTATACATGTATATTATATATATGTATATTCCATTAGTTCTGTCCCTCTAGAGATCCCTGACTAATATAGCTGATGAGCTAAAAAAAAAAAAAAAAAAAAAAATCACAAATAGACTAATTTTTTTTTTTTTTTTTTTTTTTTTTTTTTTTTTTTTGAGATGGAGTCTCCCTCTGTCACCCAGGCTGGAGTCCAGTGGCGCGATCTCGGCTCACTGCAAGCTCCGCCTCCCGGGTTCACACCATTCTCCTGCCTCAGCCTCCCGAGTAGCTGGGACTACAGGCGCCCGCCACCACACCCGGATAACTTTTTTGTATTTTTAATAGAGACAGGGTTTCACCGTGTTAGCCAGGATGGTCTCACTCTCCTGACCTCGTGATCCTCCTCCTCCCCTCCCAAAGTGCCGGGATTACAGGCGTGAGCCACCGCGCCCGGCCTGACTAATGTTTTAAGAAAGTTTATGAATTTCGGCCGGGCGCGGTGGCTCAAGCGTGTAATCCCAGCACTTTGGGAGGCCGAGACGGGCGGATCACGAGGTCAGGAGATCGAAACCATCCTGGCTAACACGGTGAAACCCCGTCTCTATTAAGAAATACAAAAAACTAGCCGGGCGAGGTGGCGGGCGCCTGTAGTCCCAGCTACTCGGGAGGCTGAGGCAGGAGAATGGCGTGAACCCGGGAGGCGGAGCTTGCAGTGAGCTGAGATCCGGCCACTGCACTCCAGCCTGGGCGACAGAGCGAGACTCCGTCTCAAAAAAAAAAAAAAAAAGAAAAAAGAAAGTTTATGAATTTGTGTTAGGCCACATTCAAAGCAGCCTTCAGGCTGCGCGTTGGACAAGCTTGCATTCCTATCAAGCTTGCACTTGATACCAGTTCCATCTCTTCTGAGCTGTAGACAGAGATCGGCAAACTACAGCTTGTGGGGCAAATCCAGTGCACTGCCTGTTTTTTTTTTTTCACATTCCGTGAGCTAAGGATGGTTTTTATATTTCTTCTTTTTTAAGAGACAAGGGTCTTGCTCTGTCACCCAGGCTGGAGTGCAGTGGCACAATCACAGCTCTCTGCAGCCTCAACCTCTTGGGCTTAAGCAATCCTCCTGCCTCAGCCTCCCAAAGCACTGGGATTACAGTTGTGAGCCACCATGACTGGCTGTACACTTTTTAGCTGTTGAAAACAAACAAACAAAAAAATCAAAAGAAGGGCCGGGCATGGTGGCTCACGCCAGTAATCTCAGCATTTTGGGAGGCTGAGGCAGGCAAGTCACTTGAGGTCAGGAGTTCGAGACCAGCCTGGCCAACATGGTGAAACCCTGTCTCTACTTCAAAAAAAAAAAAAAAAATACAGCTGGGCATGGTGACTCACGCCTGTAATCCCAGCACTTTGGGGAGTCCAAGGTGGGCAGATCACCTGAGGTCAGGAGTTCAAGACCAGCCTAGCCAACATGATGAAACCCCGTCTCTACTAAAAATAAAAAAAAAAAAAAAAAAAAAAATTACCCCAGCATGGTGATGAGCTTCTGTAATCCCAGCTGCTTGGGAGGCTGAGGCAAGAGAATTGCTTGAACCCAGGAGTAGGAAGTAGGAGGTTGCAGTGAGTCAAGATTGCACCACTGCACTCCAGCCTGGGAGATACTGCGGGACTTTGTCTCAAAAAAAAAAAAGGCTGGGCATGGTGGCTCACGCCTGTAATCCCAGCACTTTAGGAGGCTGAGGTGGGCGGATCATGAGGTCAGGAGATTGAGACCATCCTGGCTAACACGGTGAAACCCCGTCTCTACTAAAAATACAAAAAAATTAGCCGGGCGTGGTGGCCGGTGCCTGTAGTCCCAGCTACTCGGGAGGCTGAGGCAGGAGAATGGCGTGAACCTGGGAGGCGGAGCTTGCAGTGAGCCGAGATAGCACCACTGCACTCCGGCCGGGGCGACAGAGTGAGACTGTCTCAAAAAAAAAAAAAAAAAAGCCGTCGTAATCCCAGCTACGTGGAAAGCTGAGGCACGAGAATTGCTTGAACCCAGAGGGAGACTCCACCTCAAAAAAAATAAAAATATTAGCCATTGTAATCCCAGCTATTTGGGAGGCCAAGGCATGAGGATTGCTTGAACCTGGGAGGTGGAGGCTGCAGTGAACTAAGATCGAGCCACTGCACTCCAGCCTCAAAAAAAGCAGGCCGGGCGCGGTGGCTCATGCCTGTAAGCCTAGCACTTTCAGAGGCCGAGACGGGTGGGTCACGAGGTCAGGAGATCGAGACCATCCTGGCTAACACGGTGAAACCCCATCTCTACCAAAAATACAAAAAAAAAAAAAAAAAAAATTAGCCAGGCGTGGTGGCGGGCACCTGTAGTCCCAGCTACTCGGGAGGCTGAGGCAGGAGAATGGCGTGAACCCGGGAGGCGGAGCTTGCAGTGAGCTGAGATCGTGCCACTGCACTGCAGCCTGGGAGATAGAGCAAGACTCTGTCTCAAAAAAAAAAAAAAAAAATCAAAATTAGGATAATGTTTCATGGCATGTAAAATGATACGTAATTCCAGTTTCAGAATTCATAAATTTTTATTGGCACATAGCCACTCTCACTTGTTTAGGTATCTTTTGTGCTGCTTTCATGTTGTAACAGGAGAGTTGAGAAGTTGCAGTAGAAATAGCCTTTTTTTTTTTTTTTTTTTTTTTTTTTGAGACGGAGTCTCGCTCTGTCACCCGGGCTGGAGTGCAGTGGCCGGATCTCAGCTCACTGCAAGCTCCGCCTCCCGGGTTTACGCCATTCTCCTGCCTCAGCCTCCCGAGTAGCTGGGACTACAGGCGCCCGCCACCTTGCCCGGCTAGCTTTTTGTATTTTTTAGTAGAGACGGGGTTTCACCGTGTTAGCCAGGATGGTCTCGATCTCCTGACCTTGTGATCCGCCCGTCTCAGCCTAGAAATAGCCTCTTATCTAGCCATTTTGCTTCCAATTTCTCCAGATTCATTCAACCTACATCATGTGATCAGTTAACTTTCCAATATACAGATCATACCCTTCTCATCTCTAAAGCCCCTGTGGCAGGCTAATGCCTTTAGGATGCAGGCCAAATCTAACGTAGTATTCAAGGCTGTCCATGAGCTCGCCTAACACAGGTTATTTCCTGCCATTTTCCCCCAAAGAATCCTATGATCTAGCCAGAAAAGATGACAGGCCAGCCTTGAATGCACTCCATTTTCACCACCCCTTGTCTTTTCTCAAACCCTCTTGAAATGCCCTCTCCCAGCTCCTTAATTTTTTTCTTTCTCTTTTTAAATCATTTAAGGCCTAGAGCAACTGACTTTTCCTTAGCGAAACCTACACAGGAAGAATTAATTGCTCCGTCCTTTGTATAAGAAATTCACAGTACTTCCCAAATTCTGAATTCCACAGAATTCCAGTTCTAAAGGGTGTGGCTACCAAATATTTGTAAAAAGTGTTCTCGGCCAGGCGCAGTGGCTCATGCCTGTGATCCCAGCACTTTGGGAGGCCAAGGTGGACAGATCACCTGAGGTCAGGAATTCGAGAACAGCCTGACCAACATGGTGAAACCCTGTCTCTACTAAAAATACAAAAATTAGGCCAGGAGCGGTGGCTCACGCCTGTAATCCCAGTACTTTGGGAGGCCGAGGGGTCATATTGTCTGAGCTCAAGAGTTCGAGACCAGCCTGGGCAACATGGTGAAACCCCATCTCTACTTAAAAATACAAAGAATTAGCCAGGCATGGCGGCGTGCACCTGTAGTCCCAGATACTTGGGACGCTGAAGCAGGAGAATTGCTTGAACCTAGGAGGCAGAGGTTGTAATGAGCCTAGATTGTGCCACTGCACTCCAGCCTGGGCGACAGACTGAGACTCAATCTGTCACACACACACACACACACACACACACACACACAAAATATATATACATATATATACATATATACACATATATATACATATATATACATACACACACACACACATATATATATAAATAAAAATACAGGCCGGGCGCAATGGCTCATGCCTATAACCCCAGCACTTCGGGAGGCCAAGGTGGGTGGATCACCTGAGGTCAGGTGTTCGAAACGAGCCTGACCAACATGAAGAAACCCCATCTCTACTAAAAAAATACAAAATTAGAGAGGTGTGGTGGCACGTGCCTGTAATTCCAGCTTCTTAGGAGGCTGAGCAGGAGAATCACTTGAACCTGGCAGGCAGAGGTTGCAGTGAGCCGAGATCGTGCCATTGCACTCCAGCCTGGGCAACAAGAGTGAAACTGTCTCAAAAGACAAAACAAAACAAACAAACAAAACAAAAATTAGCCGGGCATGGTAGCAGGTGCCTGTAATCCCAGGTACTCAGAAGGCTGAGCACAAGAATCACTTGAATGTGGGAGGCCAGAGTTGCAGTGAGCCAAGATTGCCCCATTGCACTCCCGCCTGGGCAACAAGAGCGAACCTCCATCAAAAAAAAAAAAAAAAAAAAGGGGTCAGCGGCGGGGAGCGGTTCTCAGATGAAATAAACTTGGGAAATGACAGATTAAACAAAGCTTAACAGGTTTATTTATTGCAGGGCCTCTCTAAGCCTTTAAAAATGCTGACAGCATGGCCAGGCACAGTGGCTCAGGTACGTAATCCCAGCACTTTGGGAGGCCAAGGTAGGAGGATCATCGGAGGTCAGGAGTTTGAGACCATCCTGGTCAATATGGTGAAATCCCATCTCTACTAAAAATACAAAATTAGCTGGGCCTGGTGGCATGCACCTGTAATCCCAGCTACTCGAGAGGCTGAGGCAGGAGAATCACTTGAATCCAGGAGATGGAAGTTTCAGTGAGCCGAGATTGTGCCACTGCACTCCAGCCTGGGCAACAAGAGTGGAACTCTGCCTAAAAAAAAAAAAAAATGCAGGCCGGGCGCGGTGGCTCACGCCTGTAATCCCAGCACTTTGGGAGGCCGAGGCGGGCGGATCACAAGGTCAGGAGATCGAGACCATGGTGAAACCCCGTCTCTACTAAAAATAGAAAAAATTAGCCGGGCGCAGTGGCGGGCGCCTGTAGTCCCAGCTACTCGGGAGGCTGAGGCAGGAGAATGGCGTGAACCCGGGAGGCGGAGCTTGCAGTGAGCCGAGATTGCGCCACTGCACTCCAGCCTGGGCGACAGAGCGAGACTCCGTCTCAAAAAAAAAAAAAAAAAAAAAAAAAAAAATGCTAAGGGCAATTGTAAATCTGCCTTTTCTGGAGAACACCCTTGGGAACATGAAGTAAAATTGGGGCTACTGGCAGCTATCATCCTCAGCATATGAAAGAAACCTATGCAGTTGGAGAAAATAAGGTCAACACAGACGGAAGCAAAACTAAGAAGAAAGAGCACTAAAGCACCCTGAACCGCAGTGTGAGCCCCTGCACCCAGCCAGCTGTAAAGATAATCCGACCACTGGGCTTCCTATTACATGAACCTATAAGCTACTTTTTATTTTTCCTTTAGGTACTTTGAGCTGAGTTTCTGTCATCTGCAAGCAAAAGTGCCCTCATCATAATACATATATATATATATTTTTTGAGATGGAGCCTCACTCTGTCACCTAGGCTGCAGTGTGGTGGCACGATCTCTGCTCCCTGCAACCTCCGCATCCTGGGTTCAACCAATTAATTCTCCTTCCTCAGCCTCCCCAGTAGCTGGGATTACAGGTGCCCACAACCATGCCTGGCTAGTTTTTGTAATTTTAGTAGAGACCGGGTTTCACTATTGGCCAGGCTGGTCTTGAACTCCTGACCTCAGGTGATCTGCCCGCCTCGGCCTCCCAAAGTCCTGGGATTACAAGTGTGAGCCACTGCACCCGGCCCATATGTCTCTCTTAGTGGGCTATTTGCTCCATGAAGGCAGGGACTACATTTTATTTATCTTTCTACTTACCCCAGAATCTGATACATAGGAAGTATGCAATAAGTGTTTATTGATTTCTCCTGAATTAAATAAAGGAATGAAAATTCTGGAAAGATGAGCATTGATTTAACTGGCACATACACTTCTGGATGTTTTGTGGGTTGGGTTCTAAGACAATAAAGCCAAAATGCAGAGACCCTAAGAAATTGGTGGAGACAAAGCATTTGATTAAGGTATTATAAGGCAAAGAGGATACTTTGAAGACATGAACTAGGCATAATATCATGGAAATAATTTTTCTCAGGAGATCCTACTGATAAGTAGGTTGCTGTCTCATTAAAGGCCAACCAAGCAGCAAACAGAAAGAACAGGTACCCTGCGGAGACTTGCTTAGTCTCTTATTTCATGAATTACTCTCAAATTTTCAACAAAAACCCATCCTGCCTAGAGAGATCAGAGTCTCACAGATACTTCTCATCCCCTGCTTGTAAAGTTCCTTCTGATATCCATCCAGATTCTCCTACTCCTGTATTGAAAAACAGGTGGCCATGTCGTCAAGGTCATTGCCACTTGGAACCACAAACACACTTCCTTTTGTCTCAGGGTGGCTTCACACCTGTCCTCATCAGTAATGTTTAAAAGCCCTTCTACCTTTGCTATATTGGGGAAGGAGTTAGGACACAAATCTTGAGAAGACAGAATATTCATCATGTGAATTGACTTAAGCTTTAGTTACATAATTCCAGGAATAGACTTGTGTGATGATTTTACTGTTCCTCTTTTCAAAAGTTAACCAGTGCTGCAAACAAAGCAGATTTATACCCTGACAGAAGTGGAATATTGAATACAGAGGCCCTTGTTTCACAGAAATAGTTTGGGGAGACTCATAGATAAGTAAATCTCTTGGAACTTCTACAGACACTTATTTCTTTTTTTTTTTTTTTTTTTTTTTTTTTGAGACGGAGTCTCGCTCTGTCACCCAGGCTGGGGTGCAGTGGCCGGATCTCAGCTCACTGCAAGCTCTGCCTCCCGGGTTTACGCCATTCTCCTGCCTCAGCCTCCCGAGTAGCTGGGACTACAGGGGCCCGCCACCTCACCTGGCTAGTTTATTGTATTTTTTTAGTAGAGACGGGGTTTCATTATGTTCGCCAGGATGATCTCGATCTCCTGACCTCGTGATCCGCCTGTCTCGGCCTCCCAAAGTGTTGGGATTACAGGCTTGAGCCACCGCGCCCGGCCACAGACACTTATTTCTAACTGGAGAAACACAATCTGAAATAAATAATTTGATTTAATTAAATGAACATTTGAGCAATTACCATAGGACATAGTTCTGTAAGCACCTAGCCTACTATACAGTCATGTAATGTGATAGTACTGTGTGATAGAGTACACATTGAACTGTCTTCAACATTTTGAGATGTTAAAGACATCTGTGTTTATAAGCAAAAAATAGCTACATCTGCAAAGACTTCCATACTTGGTACCATTTCACCAAAATAAATTTTTTTTTTTTTTTTTTTTGAGATGGAGTCTTGCTCTGTCACCCAGGCTGGAGTGCAGTGGCCGGATCTCAGCTCACTGCAAGCTCCACCTCCCGGGTTTACGCCATTCTCCTGCCTCAGCCTCCCGAGTAGCTGGGACTACAGGCACCCGCCACTTCGCCCAGCTAGTTTTTTGTATTTTTTAGTAGAGACGGGGTTTCACCGTGTTAGCCAGGATGGTCTCGATCTCCTGACCTCGTGATCCACCCGTCTCGGCCTCCCAAAGTGCTGGGATTACAGGCTTGAGCCACCGCGCCCAGCCACCAAAATAAAATTTAAACTGACAGTTTGCTCCAATACAACTATGATAAATTATCTTCTTCAAAACTTTTTGCATCAGAAAAGCAAAACATCACTTTCCCTAGAAGGTGACAAAGCAGAATAAGGAAAATGCCCTTTTTTTTTTTTTTTTTTTTTTGAGGCGGAGTCTCGCTCTGTCGCCCAGGCTTGAGTGCAGTGGCGCGATCTCGGCTCACTGCAAGCTCCGCCTCCCGGGTTCCCGCCATTCTCCTGCCTCAGCCTCCCGAGTAGCTGGGACTACAGGCGCCGCCACCACGCCCGGCTAATTTTTTTGTATTTTTAGTGGAGACGGGGTTTCATTGTGTTAGCCAGGATGGTCTCGATCTCCTGACCTCGTGATCCGCCCTTCTCGGCCTCCCAAAGTGCTGGGATTACAGGCTTGAGCCACCGCACCCGGCCAGGAAAATGCCCTTTAACTAGGAATAATTGGAAAACAGAATAGAAGCTTGACTAGGCAGTCACTACCCCAGAGACGCAACACACCATTAACATTAATAATATCACACCTGTAATCCCAGCACTTTGGGAGGCCAAGGCAGGCGGGCACGAGGTTAGGAGTCTGAGACCAGTCTGGCCAATATGGTGAAACTCCATCTCTACTAAAAATACAAAACTTAGCCGGACATGGTGGTGCGCGCCTGTAGTCCCAGCTACTCAGGAGGCTGAGGCAGGAGAATCACTTGAACCTGAGAGGCGGAGGTTGCAGTGAGCCGAGATTGGGTCATTGCACTCCAGCGTGGGCAACTGAGTGATACTCCATCTCTGTCTCTCTCACACACACACGCTAGCAGGGCGTGGTGGCGCACGCCTGTAATCCCAGCTGTACACACACACACACACACACACACACACACACACACACACACTAGCCGGGCGTGGTGGTGCATGCCTGTAATCCCAGCTGCTCCGGAAGCTGTGGCACCAGAATCCCTTGAACCAGGGAGGCGGAGCTTGCAGTGAGCCGAGATGGCACCACTGCACTCCAGCGTGGATGACAGAGCGAGACTCCGTCTTAAATAAATAAATAGATAGATAGAAAATGGAAGTGCCCAATATTACAATTTAGCATTGTACTTTCACATGTGTCCTTTATGGGAATCCTTTCCTTTTCACACCTGTAATTCTTCCCAATCTGCACTTCACCCAGCAGAGTCTCCGCCCACAAGCTGCGTTTAGGGAAGCAGGCACTCACCAAAAACTCTGGACTGAGTAAAATCAAGGGGTGCGGGCGGGACTCCTCCACTGATTAATTCATTTATTCCACAGCACCCACGGGGGCCCCACACTAGGCGGGAAACGAAGATGAAAAATCGCAGTCTCTGTTCCAAGGACCGCAGAGCCGAGGGCTGCGTTTTCTTCACGGCCCTTTGTTTCTTTCACTGCCCCAGGCCCCGCAGATTTTACTAGGTCAGGGCAGCCCCGGGGAGGCGCCTCCTCCCGGCCGGAACCGCCCGACTCCGCTTCGTCCTCTGGGGCCCACGGACCACTCCCCACTGCCCCGGCCCCAACACCTGCGGATCCTGCGAGCCCGAGCCCTCCCACGACCGCCCAGAGAGGGTCTGAGACCCGAGGAGGAACCCCAGGGACTAGTCCTGCCGTAGCCTGAGCTCTGGTCTCGCGGAGGAAAAGCAGGGGCGGCCCCCGTAGGCTGGCTCTTCGCCCTTCAGCCCCAGCCCCACCCCCACCCCGCGTGACCCCGGGATCCCGCTGGACGGCGGCCGTTGCCCAGGGGACAGGCAGGGCATGCTGAGAACGCTGCCTTTCCTGTGCCTGGACACAGCGCCGCCTTCTGGCAGGAGGCGTCCCCGCGGCGCTGTGCATTCTGGGCTCCTTGGATCTCTACGTGAACTGGAGCCGCTCCAGGCACTCCAGAGGTCTGACCCCTTTCTCCTTTAGGGTTACATGAGAATGCATCTGAAATTGATCGGTATGTATATTAGGGACTTGGGGATTTGGAGAATGTGTAACGTCGCCATTTTCTGTCTCAATTTTTGCTACTTCAAGCCGCCTGTCTTCAAAATGAAAGTGTGTTATCGGCCAGGCGCGGTGGCTCACGCCTATAATCCCAGCACTTTGAGAGGCCAAGGCGGGCAAATCACCTGAGGTCAGGAGTTCGAGACCAGCCTGGCCAACATAGTGAAATCCCGTCTCTACTAAAAGTACAAAAATTAGCCGGGCGTGGTGGCACGCCCCTGTAGTCCCAGCTACTCCGGAGGCTGAGGCGGGAGAATCGCCTGAACCCAGGAGGCGGAGGTTGTAGTGAGCCGAGATCGTGCCACTGCACTCTAGCCTGAGCAACAGAGCAACATTCCGTCTCAAAAAAAAAAAAAAAGAAAGAAAAGAAAAGAAAGTGTTATTAAATAATAGGAGGCCATGGTTTGGACTCAGCTCCAGCACTAGGCTCCAACAGACCACACCAAAATGGAGTTACTCATGCAAAAGTACTACATCAGCAAGGCAGAGATGTTTATCTGACAAAACAGGCCAGCATGATAAGGAAGACCTCTCTGGTTTTTGTTTGTTTGTTTTTGTTTTTTTGAGACAGTCTCGTTCTGTCGGCCAGGCTGGAGTGCAGTGACAGGCTGGAGTGCAGTGACACAATCTCCGCTCACTGCAACCTCTGCCTCCCGGGCTCAAGCAATTCTCTTGCCTCAGCCTCTGGAATAGCGGGGATTACAGGGGTGTGCCACCACGCCTGGCTAATTTTTGTATTTTTAGTAGACACGGGGTTTCACCATGTTGGCCAGGCTGGTCTTGAACCCCTGATCTCAATCTACCCGCCTCGGCCTCCCAAAGTGCTGGGATTACAGACGTCAGCCACCATGCCCGGGCGGAAGACCCCCCGCCCCGGTTTAACCTTTAGAAGAAAAAAGTGCGTTTCAACCAACCAACCCACCTTTAGTTTTCTGTTTCTGCTTTCCACCAGCTTTTCCTGTCTATAAAACCAACTGCCGGCCTGGCGCAGTGGCTCACTCCTATAATCCCAGCACTTTGGGAGGCCAAGGCGGGCGGATCACGAGATCAGGAGATCGAGACCAGCCCGGCCAGCATGGTGAAACCCTGTCTCTACTAAAACTACAAAAAATTAGGCAGGCACGGTGGCGGGCACCTGTATTCCCAGCTACTCAGTAGGCTGAGGCAGGAGAATTGCTTGAATCCAGGAGGCGGAGGTTGCAGTGAGCCAAGATGGCGCAAAAATAAATAAATAAATAACCAAACCAAACAAACAAACACGCCTGGGCTGGCTCATTGAAACCCTTATTCTTTTTTTTTTTTTTTTTTTTGAGATGGGCTTTCGCTCATTGCCCAGGCTGGAGCGCAATGGCGCGATCTCGGCTCACTGCAACCTCCGCCTCCCGGGTTCAAGCGATTGTCCTGCCTCAGCCTCCAGAGTAGCTGGGATTACAGGCACGCACCACCACGCCCAGCTAATTTTTTGTATTTTTAGTAGAGACCGGGTTTCACCATGGCCAGGCTGGTCTTGAACTTCTGACCTCAGGTGATCCACCCGCCTCCGCCTCCCAGCGCGCTAGGATTACAGGCATGAGCCACCACGCCCGACCACTTATTCTGTTTTATGGGATGAAGTGTTGCCCAATTCTAGAATACCAAATAAGCCAATTAAGATTTTTAAACTGTAATTTTGTCTTGTGACAGTACCATTGTACAGGTGATTCACTACTCCACCTCTCCACCACTCACCTACTCACAATGATGGTTTTCAACATTTCAGGAAAGGTTTCTACCTTGGGCTTAGAGCAATTCCTCCTTCTCCCTCATGAGGAATTGGAGGGGGTAGTGATAAAATTCTTCATCTGGTTGTGAAGTGGTATTTGACACAACTCCTTAATAAATGTTGGAGGTGATACTGGATACAGGAAAACTTACAATAATCAGATTGTTACAGGTAGTATAGGCATGAACAGGGCAGCAGAGGGCTCTCCCCTGACCCACTAGAAATGTTGGGTGGTGGTTTGGCAATTAACGAATTGCCTCTCTAAGAATGAGAATTCAGCAGCCGGAGAGAGACAAGCTCCTCACGGTCAACACCTGTTAACATTAAAAGTGTTACTTGAGTGCAGCTCCCTAAGAAGCAGCAGCTTCTTGGGCACCCGTGTTAAGAGACAAATGGCAAAGTATAGGCCGGGCAAGGTGGCTCACACCTGCAATCCCAGCACTTTGGGAGGCCGAGGTGGTTGGATCACCTGAGGTCAGGAGTTCAAGACCAGCCTGGCCAACCTTTTGTATTTTTAGTCTCTACTAAAAATACAAAAATTAGTCAGGCGTGGTGGCATGTGATGGCACACACCTGTAGTCCCAGCTACTCGGGAGGTTGAGACAAAAGGATCACTTGAGCTTGGGAGGTGGAGGCTGCAGTGAGTTATGATCATGGCACTGTACTCCAGGCTGGGTGACAGAGACCCTGTCTCTTTCAAAAAAAAAAAAGGAATTTATAATTATAAATTATTCCATATCTTTATATATTAATTATATATTCTATATATTTTTTGAGATGGAGTCTTGCTCTGTCGCCCAAGTTGGAGTGCAGTGGTGCAATGCCAGCTCACTGCAACCTCCACCTCCAGGGTTCAAGCAATTCTCCTGCCTCAGCCTCCCCAGTAGCTGAGACTACAGGTGCATGCCACCATGCCTGGCTAATTTTTGTGCTTTTTGTTAGAGATGGTGTTTCACCATGTTGGCCAGACTGGTCTTGAACTTCTGACCTCAAGTGATCCTCCTTCCTTGACCTCCCAAAATAATGGGACTATAGGTGTGAGCCACCATGCCAGGCTATATTCTATAAATCCTAAAGAGAATGAAAAAGACTTACCGCCGGGCGCGGTGGCTCAAGCCTATAATCCCAGCACTTTGGGAGGCCGAGACGGGCGGATCATGAGGTCAGGAGATCGAGACCATCCTGGCGAACACGGTGAAACCCCGTCTCTACTAAAAAAATACAAAAAACTAGCTGGGCAAGGTGGCGGGTGCCTGTAGTCCCAGCTACTCAGGAGGCTGAGGCAGGAGAATGGCGTAAACCCGGGAGGCGGAGCTTGCAGTGAGCTGAGATCCGGCCACCGCACTCCAGCCTGGGTGACAGAGCAAGACTCCGTCTCAAAAAAAAAAAAGAAAAAAAAAAAAAAAAAAAAAAAAAAGAAAAAGACTTACCAAGCTTCCTTTGGGAGATACTAAATTTGTTTTTTTTTTTTTTTGAGATGGTGTCATGCTATGTCATCCATGCTGGAGTGCAGTGGCACCGTCATTGCTCACTGCAGCCTCAACCTCTCCGGGCTCAGGCGATCCTCCCACCTAAGCTTCCCGAGTAGCTGGGACTACAGGTGTGTACCACCATGCCTGGCTAATTTTTGTATTTTTAGTATTTTAGTAATTTTTGCCATTCTATAGAATATATCATTAAATGTTTGCCATGTTGCCCAAGCTGGTCTCAAACTCCTTGGCTCATGATCCTCCTGCCTCGGCCTCCCAAAGTGCTGGGATTACAGGCATGAGCCACTGTGCCTGACCTAAATTTACTTTTATAACAATCACTTTTTAAAATGTCAGAACTTAGGCCGGGGACGGCGGCTCAAGCCTGTAATCCCAGCACTTTGGGAGGCCGAGACCGGCGGATCACAAGGTCAGGAGATCCAGACCATCCTGGCTAACACGGTGAAACCCTGTCTCCACTAAAAAACACAAAAAACTAGCCGGGCGAGGTGGCGGGAGCCTGTAGTCCCAGCTACTTGGGAGGCTGAGGCAGGAGAATGGCGTAAACCCGGGAGACGGAGCTTGCAGTGAGCTGAGATCTGGCCACTGCACTCCAGCCTGGGCGACAGAGCCAGACTCCCGTCTCAAAAATAAATAAATAAAAATAAAAATAAAAAAATAAAATGTCAGAACTTCTTTGTAATTACACAGATATATTTTTATATAAATACAAAAAGGTAATCACATGCTATCTGGATTTCTGTGTGCACTTTTTCTTAAAAATTTTTTAGCAATCACATATAACCTCGTAGAAATTATTTTTGTTTGCAGATGCCGTGCTTTTCATATTATGTCCTTGTTTTATAATGCTCTCTTTTCCAATATAGCCGAGATCACGCCACTGCACTCCAGTCTGGGTGACAGAGCAAGACTCCGTCTTGGAAAAAAAAAAGAAATATAATTGGTAATGTTTCCGAAGAGAAAATCCTTTGTGGTTCCTCATATTCCTAACTTGTATGACACTCTTGCTCAAAGAAGGACACCTGCTCCTAAAACCCGTCTACCAGCAGGTCTGGCTACTGTTGCGGTGGATTCCCGGGCAATACCACTCCTGCTCAACGCTTTGGATGTCCCACTCTGCCTCAACTCCAGTCGGCCTCTATCATTGCAAACAGTTGGCTGAGCCTTTTCTTAATGTCCAGTTCATTTGGAGCAGGACAGGATTTTGTGTGTACTCTGATGTGCTCTGCAAGCTTAGACTTGTAAATGAAGCCCTTCCCACAGTCGCCACAGGCAAAGGGCCTCTCGGGCCTGTGGATGCGCTGGTGCCTCAGCATGTGTCCCCTTTCCCGGAAGTTCTTGCCACAGTCAGGGCAGTGGAAAGGCCTCTCCCCTGTGTGCAGGCCCTGATGGCTGAGCAACTGCGCCTTCAGGCGGAAACTCTTGTCACACTTGGGACACTGAAAAGGCTTCTCTCCCGTGTGCGTCCTGATGTGCTCGATGAGCTTCGAGTGTTTCACAAAGCCCTTGCCGCACTCACAGGAGAAAGGCATCTCCCCGCTGTGCAGCAGCTGGTGGGCCTTCATGTCGGCCTTCACGCGATAGCGCTTGTCACACTCCGGACACTGGAAGGGCCTCTCTCCGGTGTGCAGGCGCTGGTGGCTGAGCAGCTGCCCCTTCAGGCGGAAGCTCCTGTTGCACTCTGGGCACTGGAAGGGTCTCTCCCCGCTGTGCACGCGCAAGTGCTCCGTGAGCTTGGACTGTCTGGTGAAGCCCTTACCACACTCCCCACACGAGAACGGCCTCTCCTTGCTGTGCGTGTGCTGGTGGGCCTTCAGGATGCCCTTCAGGCGGAAGCGCTTGTCGCACTCCAGGCACTGGAAAGGCCTCTCCCCGCTGTGCACCCTCAGGTGCTCACGGAGCTTGCACTGGTGGGTGAAGCCTCTGCCACACTCGCTACAGGAGAACGGCCTCTCCCCGCCGTGCCGGAGCCGGTGGGCTCTCAGCATGCTCTCCAGGCGGAAGCTCAGCCCACACTCTGGGCACTGAAAGGGCTTCTCGTCCGTGTGCAGCCGCTGGTGCCGCAGCAGCTGTCCCCTCTGACGGAAGTTCCTGCCACACTTGGCACACCAGAAAGGCTTCTCTCCGCTGTGGACTCGAATGTGCTCCGTGAGTTTACACTGCTTGGCGAAGCCCTTGCCACATTTCCTGCAGGAGAACGGTCTCTCCCCACCGTGCGCGTGCTGGTGGACCTGCAGCAGGCGGCGCAGGCAGAAACGCTTGTTGCAATGGGGACACTGGAAGGGCTTTTCTCCAGTATGCGCCCTGCAGTGGCAGGCGAGGGTGCTCGTAGGGGAGCGCTCCCCACACTCCGAGCAAGAGCAGGGCGCCGGTGCGAGGTGCTGCTGAGCCTCTGTGTCCCCCTGTTGGTGGCCGCTCTCCTCTTGCGCCAAGCGCGAGCCTGCCTTCTCTCCCGAGTGCACACTGCTGGAGGCCCCGCGGCTTTCTCTCCAAGAGGCCGGCCCCTCCCGGCTCTGCTGGCACCGGCGAGCCTGCGTGCTGTCCACCGGGAGGGAGCGCATGCCGCACGGGGTACATTGGGCAGGCTTCTCCCCCTGATGCGGGAGGCGGTGGCTGGGATGGGCCTGCTCATGTCGGAAGCACATTTCACCGTCAGCGCTCTGGAAGGGAACCCTCGCCGCGTGAGCCGCCAGATGGCTCAGCAGACACAGCTTCCTGCGGAAGCTCTTGGCGCACACGCGACACCGGAAGTGCCTCTGTACCCGAGGGCTGCTCCGCGGCATCTGCGTGTCCGCCCTCTTGTTGAATTTCTCCCAGGCCCTATGTGGTCGGTCCTTTGACTGGCCCCTCTGGTGCATTACTAAATGGTTGTTCGCCCAACAGCTTTCCCCGGAGACAGGATAAGGGTGCTGGGTGCTCTCCCAGGCAGGGACGTCCCGCAAACCAGGAAGATCCAGATTTCTGGGACTTGGGAGTTCTTTTAGGGTAGATTCACTGGGGCCGCGGGCTAGTGGCGGAGGAGTCCTGGCGTTGTGCCTCTGTGGGCTCCTGAGGGTGATGCCTCGGTCAGACCTCAAGGAAACAAAGGATCCAAAGGAACACTGGCTCTCAAGAAGATCTAATTGGAAATGGCTTTTAGTTTTTCTTGAATTCACAGCCTGCTGGCTTCCTGCAATTGAAAACAAAAATTCAGTCGGTATTCCTGTCTGCAGCACTACTAACGATTCTCACAGTCAAGTGACCCATAAGAGTGCCTTGTGGAGGCCTGGGAACTCAGTTTCTTCCACTGAGCTACCCAACCATGCAGTGTGGTCTGTCTCATGGCCCCAAGTGAGTTTGTTGAGTCTGCTGAAACTAAACTGAAGAGACGTATCTTTGGATAACATTGAAGAAAGGAAAATATAGGTTGCAAATATAGAGTGTAAGCTCTGGAATCGGACTACCTGGTTTTGAATCCTATCTGTCCACTGTGTAACCTTTGTCAAGCTAATCTCTTTTGGCTCCAGCTCCTTTGTAAAAACATGGAAACAAAAGTACATAAGATTACTGTGAGAATTAAATGAGCTAATGTGCATGAGGAGCTTAGCATGGTGCCTGGCACAGGGCATGTACTCTGTAAGTGTTGACTGCTCTCATGACTTCAGGAACGCCAATGTATCCCATTCTGATGTACAGACACACCTGGAGTCCCGAGCTGGAGCCCTAATACCACAGTTGTATGTGATCCTTGAGCCATCCTGTCTCGGGCAGCAAGGCTTGGGCTTATTCCTCCGTCCCTGCTCCCATTTCTGCCAATGTTTCAAGAAGGTTTCTTGGAATAATTAATAGATGGTAGAAGTTAAGTAATTTGTGGGGGAAAACCTTCACTTTCAAAAGAAGCACCTAAAAACTAAAACTATTTGACAAGATTTCTTGAAATGATGCTCCTGTTTGACTTTTTCATTCTGTATTTTTTTTTTTTTTTTTTTTGACGCGGAGTCTTGCTCTGTGCCCCAGGCTGGAGTGCAGTGGCGCGATCTCGGCTCACTGCAAGCTCCGCTCCCCCGGGTTCACGCCATTCTCCTGCCTCAGCCTCCCGAGTAGCTGGGACTACAGGCGCCCGCCACCTCGCCCGGCTAATTTTCTTGTATTTTTAGTAGAGACGGGGTTTCACCGTGTTAGCCAGGATGGTCTCGATCTCCTGACCTCGTGATCCGCCCGTCTCGGCCTCCCAAAGTGCTGGGATTACAGGCTTGAGCCACCGCGCCCGGCCTTCATTCTGTATTTTAAGAATCCAGAAGTTGGCCGGGCGCGGTGGCTCAAGCCTGTAATCCCAGCACTTTGGGAGGCCGAGACGGGCGGATCACGAAGTCAGGAGATCGAGACCATCCTGGCTAACCCAGTGAAACCCCCTCGCTACTAAAAAATACAAAAACCTAGCCGGGCGGGGTGGCGGTCCCCTGTAGTCCCAGCTACTCGGGAGGCTGAGGCAGGAGAATGGCGTAAACCTGGGAGGCAGAGCTTGCAGTGAGCTGAGATCCAGCCACTGCATTCCAGCCTGGACAACAGAGCCAGACTCCGTCTCAAAAAAAAAAAAAAGAAAGAAAAAAAGAATCCAGAAGTCTCTGACTCTTTTCATCATGACAAGAAATGAAAGAGAAGAGCTCAGATTGAAGTATTCAAGTAGATAACAGTCTCTAGTTGGGAAGGAAGCCATGTTAGTCACGAAGATCTGGATAACCATGGGCCAGGCATGGTGGCTCATACCTATAATCCCAGCACTTTGGGAGGCTGAGGTGGGAGCACTGCTTGAGGCCAGGACTGCTTGAGGCCAGAAGTTCAAGACTGCAGTGAGCTATGGTCATGCCACTGTGCTCCAGCCTGGGTGACAGAGCAAGATCCTGTGTCTTTAAAAAAAAAAAAAAAATCTGGATAACCAGTTTCTGCTGAGTTCTTACTATATAAACTCTCTCTCAATATATATGTATACATATATACGTATACACACATATACATGTATATACACATATATACATATACATATATACACACACGTGTGTGTGTATATATACATTTTTTTTTTGAGACTGAGACGTGCTCTGTCGCCAAGGCTGGAGTGCAGTTGTGTATTCTCAGCTCACTCACTGCAAGCTCTGCCTCCCAGGTTCAAGCAATTCTTCTGCCTCAGCCTCCTGAGTAGCGGGATAACAGGCACCTGCCAGCATGCCCGGCTAATTTTTTTGTATTTTTAGTAGAGAAAGGGTTTCACCATGTTGGCCAGGCTGGTCTGGAACTTCTGACCTCAAGTGATCCGCCTGCCTCGGCCACCCAAAGTGCTGGGATTACAGGCCTGAACCACCACGCCTGGCCTAACACTATATGTATTAACCAATTCAATCCTGTAACATGGGTACTTTCATTTTATAGATCAGGCATTAAACTACCCAAAGGTACAATAATTTGCCCAAGGTCACCAAGAAAAAGCAAGATCCAGACATAGAGACTCCAGAACCCACATTCCTAACTGTTACGCTTTACTGCCTTTATCTAGCAGATAAGACTCATCAAACTTCAGCTCGCCCAAACAGGATGACAAGATCAGAGAAGGGAAACAAATCTGAACACGATGTCTTAAGGTCGGGGCCCTGATTTCTTAATACTCACCCCAAAACAGCTGTTCCTGAAAACCTGGATCAAAAGGCAAATCACCAGAGGAGCAAATTATGTTTCCTGATTTCTGTGATTCTCTCCAGTTCCTGAAGGGCTCTCCCCCATGTTCAATCCAGGATATCAGTTCTGGTTTTGGAAGTCCATCATCTGCACAGAGAAGTCAGACAAGGTAGTTTGGCTTCCTGAATTGAAAGCACACTAAGTTTCTAAATTTCTCAACATTCACTCCTGGGACAAAGTATGAGAACAACATGTCCAAAAAAAAACAAAACAAAAACAGGTTTACACAAAGATGAAAAAACTGCCTACACATCCTACAAATGCTTCTGTCCGGGCATGTTAGATCAGGTATGTTGTTTTAATTTTGTCATGGTCCCCACACATTTAGCAATGCTGTATTTTGTCCAAAAACAAAATGGCTAATGCTATATGTATTTTTTTAAATTAATTAATTTTTTTTTTTGAGATGGGGTCTCACTCCAGTTGCCAAGGCTGGAGTGCAGTGGTGCAATCATGGCTCACTGTGGCCTCAGCTTCCTGGGCTCAGGTGATTCTTCACCCTCAGTCTGGGACTACAGGCACACACCACCAGGCCAAGCTAATGTTTGCACTTTTAGTGGAGAGGGGTTTCGCCGCGCTGGTTTCAAATTCCTGTGCTCAAGTAGTCTGCCTGCCTTGGCCTCCCAAAGTGCTGGGATTATAGGCGTGAGCCACTGCGCCCAGCCTTCAATATTCTTTTTTTTTTTTGAGATGGAGTCTGGCTCAGTCGCTCAGGCTGGAGTGCAGTGGCGCGATCTCGGCTCACTGCAAGCTCCACCTCCCGAGTTCACGCCATTCTCCTGTCTCAGCCTGCCGAGTAGCTGGGACTACAAGCGTCCGCTACCACGCCCGACTAATTTTTTAGATTTTTAGTAGAGACGGGGTTTCACCATGTTAGCCAGTATGGTCTGGATCTCCTGACCTCGTGATCCGCCCACCTCGGCCTCCCAAAGTGCTGGGATTACAGGCGTGAGCCACCGTGCCCGGCCTCAATATTCTTAATAGTGATTTAATAAAAGCCAAATCATAGGGTCCAATTTTAAAGCAAGTTGGTTACGGCAAAAACGTGGTCAAAAGGCGTTAAAATAATGCTTTAAGCTATTATTACCATTATTTTAGATACGGTCTCACTCTGTCTCTCAGGCTGGAGTGCAGTGGCCATGACCACAGCTTACTGCAGCCTCAACCTCCTGGGCTCCAGTGATCTGCCCACCTCAGCCTCCTGAGTAGCTGGGACTACAGGCAAGAGCTACCACACTGGCTATTTTATTATTATTATTATTATTGTTAGTTTTTAAAATGCAGTCTCACTATGTTACCCAGGCTAACCTCAAACTCTTGGGCTCAAGTAGCCCTACCCGACCCTGGCATCTCAAAGTGCTGCAAGTATAGGCATGAGCCACCGCATCTGGCCAGTGGTTTAACTTATTAAAAATATTTCTGGCACATGGAGAAGGAGAAAAATATACAAAAACCTGGATGCCATCTAACTTTGTCAAATCCTAGCATGCTGACACACTTCAGGTTTTTTGTTTTTTTGTTTCTGATAGGGTCTCGCTATGCCTCCCAGGCTGAAGTGCAGTGGTGCAGTCACAGCCCACTGCAGCCTCAACCTCCTGGGCTCAAGCAATCCTCCCCCCTCAGCCTCCTGATAGATAGGACTACAGGCGAGAGCCACCGTGCTCAGCTAATTTTTAAATTTTTTGTAGAGACAGGGTCTCCCTAGGTTGTCCAGGCTGATCTCAAACTCCTAAGCCCAAGATATCCTCCTACCTCGGCCTCCCAAAGTGCTGGGATTGTAGGGATGAGCCACCATGCCCAGTTTACTTCAGGTTTTTTAAAGATATGAGACATTATACAGTTTAAGCCCCTGTATATCCCTCTCCAGAGGGAAGCACTACTCTGGATCTGAATCTGGTATATATTATTCCTATGTATGTTCTTATTTTAAAATATATATGTATAAATAAAATATTGCTGGGTTTTTGTTTTGTTTGTTTTTTTGACAAAGTTTCGCTCTTGTTGCCCAACCTGGAGTGCAATGGTGCGATCTCAGCTCATCGCAATCTCTGCCTCCTGGGTTCAAGTGATTCTCCTGCCTGTCTCCTGAGTAGCTGGGATTACAGGCATGCGCCACCACGCCTGGCTAATTTTTGTATTTTTAGTAGAGATGGGGTTTCTCCATGTTGGTGAGGCTGGTCTCGAACTCCTGACCTCAGGTGATCCAGCTGCCTCAGCCTCCCAAAGTGCTGGGATTACAAGCATAAGCCACCGTGCCCAGCCTATATTGCTGGTTTTAAACTTTACACAGACCAGGCCGGACATGGTGGCTCATGCCTGTAATCCCAGCACTTTGGGAGGCCGAGGCAGGAGGAAGATGAGGTCAGGAGTTCGAGACCAGCCTGGCCAATATGGTGAAACCTTGTCTAATACAAAAGTTAGCCCGGCGTGTTGGTGCGTGCCTGTAGTCCCAGCTACTTGGGAGGCTGAGGCAGGAGACTCGCTAAACCTGGGAGGTGGAGGTTGCGGTGAGCCGAGATTGCGCCATTGCACTCCAGCCTGGGCAACAAAGCGAGACTCCATCTTGAAAAAAAAAAAGAAAACTTTACATAGACCATACCACATCGTACTGCAACTTGCTCTTCTCTCCTCAAACTATATTTTTAAAATTTCTCCATTTTGGAACACTTGGCTTCATTTGTTTGATAGTCTTTGATTATATGAATATATCACAGTCTGTCTTTTTCTTCTGCTCCCTGGCATGCCTCTGTGAATACACACATAAGCACTGACAGTTCTTGAAGTGAATTGCTGTATCATAGGATAAGTATGTCTTCAACTTTACTGTATGTTACCAAATTGCTCTCCAAAGTGGCTGTGCTGACTGACAATCTCAAGAGAGTAGGAATGTTCACTTTGCTTCACATCTTGACAACACACGATGCTATCAGATGTTTTACTATCTCTGACATAGTACCACATAATAAGTCTTGCTATCTGATTAAGACAATCAGTCCTGTAATCCCAGCACTTTGGGAGGCCGAGGCGGGTGGATCACGAGGTCAGGAGATCGAGACTATCCTGGCTAACACGGTGAAACCCCGTCTCTACTAAAAATACAAAAAACTAGCCGGGCGTGGTGGCGGGCGCCTGTAGTCTCAGCTACTCGGGAGGCTGAGGCGGGAGAATGGCATGAACCCGGGAGGCGGAGCTTGCAGTGAGCCGAGATCACGCCACTGCACTCCAGCCTGGGAGACACAGCGAGACTCCGTCTCAAAAAAAAAAAAAAAAGACAATCAGTCACCTTCCATCTTGTTCCATAAGACTGTCTTCATTATTCTTGTCTTGGTTCTCCCATGTTCTTTAGGATCAGCTTATCAAATTCCACAGAAAGCACTATTGGGATTCTGACTGGACTTGCTTTGAATCTACAGATTGATTTGGGGAGAGAATTGACAAAAGGCAGAAAGATCCATGTGACTGACTATTAGATTAAAAAGATGGGTGTTCTCCTAGCCGGCCACAGTGGCTCACGACTGTAATCCCAGAACTTGGGGAGGCCAAGGCAGGTGGATCACTTGACCTCAGGAATTCGAGACCAGCCTGGGCAACATGATGATGATGATGATGGATAATCACAAGGATATGATGAAAGCATGAGAAACAGTCATGGCCCAACAATGAAACAAATTAAAATGTAGCATAATTTTGTCTTTTTTTTTTTTTTTTTTTTTTTTTTGAGATGGAATCTCACTGTTGCCCAGGTTGGAGTGCAGTGGCGCGATCTCGGCTCACTGTAGCCTCCACCTCCTGGGTTCAAGCAATTCTCCTCCCTCAGCCTCCCAAGTAGCTGGGATTACAGGCATGCACAACCATGCCCAGCTATTTTTTGTATTTCGTTTTTTTTGAGACGGAGTCTCGCTGTGTCACCCAGGCTGGAGTGCAGTGGCGCTATCTCGGCTCACTGCAAGCTCCGCCTCCCAGGTTCACGCCATTCTCCTGCCTCAGCCTCCCAAGTAGCTGGGACTACAGGCGCCTGCCGCCACGCCTGGCTAATTTTTTGCATTTTTAGTAGAGACAGGGTTTCATCATGTTAGCCAGGCTGGTGTCAAACTCCTGACCTCAAGTGATCCACCCACCTCAGTCTTCCAAAGTGCTGGGATTACAGGTGTGAGCCACCACACCCGGCCAAAATGTAGCATAATTTTGAACAACTGATAAGAATGAAAAAAAGAGAATCCATTTGATCTTGATGCTTGGAACATTCTTATTAGGCTGGCACAGGGTTAATGGCATAGAATTATATTTTTGTCACCATAGATTCATTTACTGTAACTGATTCTTGAGTAATAATGAAAATAATGTAATGTTTTCAGTTATATGTTTTAGAAACAATCCATACATACAGCCTGCAAAAGTTCACTATGGTAACAGAACAGAATATAAATACTAGACGCTTCGCAGTATAAAGGGAGTGGTATGGCTGTCATCAACTGGCAGAAGAGATGAAGGGAAGTAATAGAGAACTAATTATCTTATCTTTATATAATGAAGGAGTCAAGAGATGAAACTGATGGAATACAATCTAGAATCTTAAACATATTATTTTAAATTATAAAGCTGACCAACAGAGGCTCAAAAACTGGGGAGAAGATAGAAGAGGGATTGTATAAGTGAACTAACACCTAATTTTTCATAGTAATTAATGAATGCTGTCTAAACTCGATAAATCGAGTGTTACTGTACGCATAGATTGGAGGAAGCCACTTTAAAAACTAAAACAAAAATGATTAAAAGTGGTTGCCTTCACGTGGTTAACTGAATGTGGAGATAAGAATGAAACAGGGACCAGGTGTGGTGACATTTTTTTTGGGGGGGGACGGAGTCTCACTCTTTGCCAGGCTGGAGTGCAGTGGCACAATCTCGGCTCACTGCAACCCCCGCCTCCCGGGTTCAAGTGATTCTCCTGCCTCAGCCTCTTAAGTAGCTGGGACTACAGGCACCCACCACTACACCCAGCTAATTTTTGTATTTCTGGTAGAGACAGGGTTTCACTGTGTTGGCCAGGATGGTCTTGATCTCTTGACCTCGTGATCCACCCGCCTCGGCCTCCCAAAGTCCTGGGATTACAGGCATGAGCCACCACACCCAGCAGAGACAGCTACTCTTAAAAACACTTCAGGCCTGGCGCTGTGGTTCACCCTTGTAATCCCAGCACTTTGGGAAGCCAAGGTGGGCAGATCATGAGGTCAGGAGGTTAAGACCATCCTGGCCAACATGGTGAAACCCCGTCTCTACTAAAAATACAAAGATTAGCCAGGCGTGGCAGCACGCACCTGTAGTCCCAGTTACTCAGGAGTCTGAGGCAGGAGAATTGCTTGAACCCAGAAGGCAGAGGTTGCAGTCAGCCAAGATTGCATCATTGCACTCCAGCCTGGGTGACAGAGTGAGACTACATCTCAAAAAAACAAACATTTCATTGTATACCCTTCAAAAATAGCTTTTCTGAAGTATTCAGACCCCACTGTAAAAGTTGTGAGGTAGGGATATCTTAGGTTAAAGATATACAGAACACTTCATAAATGTGCGCTAGGTATGCTCCTATTTGGACAATCATGGCATCCTGACAGTAAGTCATGACTAAAGGCCCCTCATAAATAATATTTAGTCACCCGGACCACCTTACATTGCTCAAATATTCTCATGCAACAATGTCTACCCTTGAGTAAGGATTAACAATGTTGACCAAAGTATTAACAATAGATTGCAGGGTAAAAATACCTTTCTGAGTTAATTTCTGAGAAATCTTGCTACCTGAGAAACAGGAGCATCAAGTGACTGTGACCCCTTACACTGTCCAGTTCCATGACCTACCCACAAAGGTGAACAGGTCTTACCTAGAGAGACGAGAGTCTCATAATTGCTTCTCATCACATGCTTGTAAAGCTCCTTCTGCCATGCCTCTAGATCCTGCCATTCTTGCTCCGAGAAATAAATGGCAACATCCTCAAAAGTCAGAGGTAGCTGAAATTGTAGACATAAGACACATGCATTCATGATTGCTTCAAAATAACTCCAGCTCCTTCTCCTTGTTAATTTAAAAGACTTTTGCAGTGGACACATGTTTCTGGTTGTTCAGCAACTTCTTCCTGGAGAACTACTCCTTCCCCTACTCCAATTACATCGTTCTGCTGTTAACCACTACATCCCCCGCTCCACATTTCATTATGCTTGTTCAAAGTATATATACATATGTAGAGTATGGAATTATTTTCTTTACAAAATGGGAACAAATCACTTTGTAACTTCATTCACTTAATATGTCACAGAGCTCTTTCCAGGTCAATAATATACATTGAGGCAAACTCATGTTTTTGGTAAACTCGCACTTACATTTCATGAGTAGATATACCCCACTGATGGGACATATATTGTTTCCATTTCCCTTATAAATTACAGTATTCAGCTGGGCACGGTGGGTCATGCCTGTAATCCCAGCACTTTGGGAGGCCGAGGCAGGCAGATCACGAGGTCAGGAGTTCGAGATCAGCCTGACCAACATGGTGAAACGCCGTCTCTACTAAGAATACAAAAATTAGCCAGGTGTGGTGGCGTGCGCCTGTAATCCCACCTACTCGGGAGGCTGAGGCAGGAGAATTGCTTGAACCTGGGAGGCAGAGGTTGCAGTGAGCAGAGATCACGCCACTGCACTCCAGCCTGGGTAACAGAGCGAGACTCAGTCTCAAAAAAAAAAAAAAAAAATTACAGTATTCTCATATGCTTCCTATGTATTAGTGCTTTTATTTCTGCAGGATAAAATCTAAAAAGGAGAACTATTAAATCAAAGAGGATACACATCTTCAGTTTTAATAGATAACATCAGATTGCCTTGCAAAAAGAATCCAGCACATTTACCCTTGCTATTAACATGAGACTTCTTGTTTCTTTACACCTTTGCCAGCACAAGATGTTCTCAAACCTTATTTTTTGCCAATGTGGGGTGGCAAATTGTATTTCAGTATTTTAATTTACATTAATTTGTAAGGCTGGAAGTCCTAGCCAGAGCAGTCAGGCAAGAGAAAGAAATCAAGGGCATCCAAATTGGAAAGCTATCTCTGTTTGCCAATGATATGATCCTCTACCTAGAAAACCCTAGACTCCTCCAAAAGACCCCTAGATTTGACAAATGAATTCAGCAAAGTCTCAGGTAACAAAATTAATGTATATAAATCAGTAGCACTGCTATACACCAACAGCGACCAAGCTGAGAAATCAAGAACTCAGTACCTTTTACAATGGCTGAAAAAAACAATAAAATGCCTAGGCATACACTTGATATGGTTTGGCTGTGTCCCCACCCAAATCTGTTGAATTGTAATCCCCAGGGTTGGAGGAGGGGCCTGGTGGGAGGTGACCTTATCATGGGGGCGGACTTCCCTTGCTGTTCTCATGATAGTGAGTTTTCACCAGATCTGGTTGTTTAAAAGTGTGTAGCACTTCCCCCTTCGCTGCCTCTCTCCTGCTCCAGCCATGAGAAGACCGTATGATTGTAAGTCTTCTGAGGCCTCCCCAGAAGCAGAAGACTAAGAGTTACCAGCAATTGGTTTTGAATTTTATTGCTTTTCTAAAAACTGCATTAGAAAAAATGCAATGTGGCCGGGCGCGGTGGCTCAAGCCTGTAATCCCAGCACTTTGGGAGGCCGAGGCGGGCGGATCACAAGGTCAGGAGATCGAGACCACAGTGAAACCCCGTCTCTACTAAAAATACAAAAAATTAGCCGGGCGCGGTGGCGGGCGCCTGTAGTCCCAGCTACTCGGGAGGCTGAGGCAGGAGAATGGCGGGAACCCGGGAGGCGGAGCTTGCAGTGAGCCGAGATCGCGCCACTGCACTACAGCCTGGGCAACAGCGTGAGACTCCGTCTCAAAAAAAAAAAAAAAAAAAAAAAAGAAAAAAGAAAAAATGCAATGTATGCAAATGTTTAGTATTGTTTAATATTTGTGTTTATTATGGTTGACGGGATAAATGGATACTTCCTGAGGCTCACAACTAGGAGTACGTAAATTATATATTTGTTAGTTTAAAACACTCTAATTACATAAGCATACATTCCACCTTTTATTGAACTACCATTGTTATTGCCATATATCCTTATTTTCTATGGGTATTAAAGTGTATCTTGTTTCAACTTTATTATTATTTTTTATTTTTTGAGACGGCATCTCTCTCTGTTGCCAGGCTGGAGTGCAGTGGCGTGATCTTAGCTCACTGCATCCTCCACTTCCCAGATTCAAGCAATTCTCCTGCCTCAGCTTCCTGCGTAGCTGGGACTACGTGTGCACCACCACACCTGGCTAATTTTTTTGCATTTTTAGTAGAGACGGGGTTTCACCATGTTGGTCAGGCTGGTCTCCAACTCCTGACCTCAAGTGATCCACCGACCCTGGCCTCCCAAAGTGCTGGGATTACAGGCATGAGCCACCGTGCTCAGCCTATTCATCTTTTATTTTTATTTATTTTGAGATGGACTCTCACTGTGTTGCCTAGGCTGGAGTGCAGTGGTACGATCTCAGCTCACTGCAACCTCCACCACCCTGGTTCAAGCGATTCCCCTGCCTCAGCCTCCGGAGTAGCTGCGATTACAGGCACATGCCACCACACCGGGCTAATTTTTTTGTATTTTTAGTAGAGACGGGGTTTCACCATGTTGGCCAGGCTGGTCTCGAGCTCCTACCTCAGGCAATCTGCCCACCTCAGACTACCAAAGCACTGGGATTACAGGCGTCAGCCACCACGCCCAGCCAGTCTAGTCATATATTTTTTTTTTTTTTGAGACGGAGTTTTGCTGTTTTGCCCAGGCTGGAGTGAAGTGGCACGATCTCAGCTCACTGCAACCTCTGCTCCCCGGGGTTCACGCGGCTCTCCTGCCTCAGCCTCCTGAGTAGCTGGGATTATAGGCGCCAGCCACCAAGCCCAACTAATTTTTTCATCTTTAGTAGAGACGGGGTTTCGCCACATTAGCCAGGCTGGTCTCGAAATTCTGACCTCAGGTGATCCACCCACCTTGGCCTCCCAGTGCTAGGATTTACAGGCATGATCCACTGCGCCTGGCCAAAGTTTGTTTTTTTTTTTTTTTAATTTTAGTTTCAGGCCTATATGTGCAGGTTTGCTATATAGGTAAATTGCGTGTTGTGAGGGTTTGGTGTGCAGACTGTTTCATCACTCAGGTAATAAGCATAATACCCGGTAAGTAATTTTTCAGTCCTCATTCTCCTCCCACCCTCCACCTTCAAGTAGGCCCCAGTGTCTGTTATTCCCTGCTCTGTATCCATATATACTCAGTGTTCAGCTCACCCTTATAAGCGAGAACGGCACTTTGTTTTCTACTCCTGTGTTATCTCACTTAAGATAATGGCCTCCAGCTCCATCTATCTTTCTGCAAAAGATATGATTTTCTCTTATGGCTGCATAGTATTCCATGGTGCATATGTACATTTTCTTTATCCAGTCTGCCATTGATGGGCATTTAGGTTGATTCCACATCTTTGCTATTGTGAATAGTGCTGCAATGAACATATGCAAACATGTGTCTTTATGCAAAACAATTTATATTCCTTTGGGTATATATTCAATAATGGGATTGCAGGGTCAAATGGTAATTTTGGCTGGGCGCGGTGGCTCACGCCTGTAATACCAGCACTTTGGGAAGCCGTGGTGGGCAGATCACCTGAGGTCAGGAGTTCGAGACCAGCCTGGCCAACATGGAGAAACCCTGTCTCTACTAAAAGTACAAAAAATTAGCTGGGTGTGGTGGCACGTGCTTGTAATCCCAGCTACTCAGGAGGCTAAAGCAGGAGAATCGCTTGAACCCCGGAGGCAGAGGTTGCAGTGAGCCGAGATGGCACCAGCCTGGGCAACAGAGCAAAAGTCCATCTCAAAAAAAAAACAAAAAAAGGTAATTCTGCTTTCAGTTCTTTGAGAAATCACCAAACTGCTTTCCACAATGGCTGAACTAATTTACATTACTATCAGCAGTGTATAAGTGTTCTCTTTTCTCTGTAACTTTATTTTTTTTACTTTTTAATAGCTACTCTGATACAGTTTTTTTTTTTTTTTTGGTTGTTTGTTTTTTGAGACGGAGTCTTGCTCTGTTGCCCAGGCTGGAGTGCAGTGGCACGATCTCGGCTCACCGCAACCTCCGCCTCCCGGGTTCACGCCATTCTCCTGTCTCAGCCTCCCAAGTAGCTGGGACTACAGGCGCCACCACCACGCCGGGCTAGTTTTTTGTATTTTTAGTAGAGACAGGGTTTCACTGTGTTAGCCAGGATGGTCTCGATCTCCTGACCTCGTGATCCACCCGCCGCGGCCTCCCAAAGTGCTGGGATTACAGGTATGAGCCAACGTGCCCGGCCCTGATACAGTTTTGATTTGCATTTCTCAAATGATTAGTGATGCTGAGCATTTTTTCATGAGCTTGTTGGCCATGTGTATGTCTTCTTTTGAGAAGTGTCTGTTCATGTCCTTTGCCCATTTTTTAATGCAGTTGTTTTTTGCTTGTAAATTTAAGTTCCCCGTAGATTCTGGATATTAGACCTTTATCAGTTGCATAGTTTGCAAATATCCCATTCTGCAGAGTGTCTGTGTACTCTGCTGATAGCTTCTTTTGCTGTGTAGAAGCTCTTTAGTTTAATTAGGTCCCATTTGTCAATTTTTGTTTTTGTTGCAGTTGCTTTTGGAGTCTTCATCACAAAATCTTTGCCAGGGCCTATGTCCAGAATGCTATTTCCTAGGTTATCTTCCAGGGTTTTTATAGTTTTAGGTTTTACATTTAAGTCTTTAATCCACGTTGAGTTGAGTGTAAGGTGTAAGGAAGGGGTGCAGTGTCAGTCTTTTGCATATGGCTAACCAGTTATCCCAGCACCATTTATTAAATAGCGAGTCTTTTTCCCACTGCTTGTTTTTGTTGACTTTGTAGAAGATGAGACGATCGTAGGTGTGAGATGATCGTAGGTGTGTGGCATTATTTCTGGGCTCTCTATTCTGTTCCATTGGTCTATATGTCTGTTTTCTTACCAGCATCATGCTGTTTTGGTTACTGTAGCCTTGTATAGTTTGAAGTCAGGTAGTGTGGTGATGTCTCCAGCTTTGTTCATTTTGCCTAGGACTCCCTTGGCTGTCTGGGCTCTTTTTTGGTTACATATGAATTTTAAAATAGTTTTTTCAGCCAGACACTGGCTCATACCTGTAATCCCAATAATTTGGGAGGCCAAGGTGAATGAATTGCTTGAGCCCAGGAATTTGAGAACAGTCTGGGCCACATAGCTAAACCCCGTCTCTACCAAAACAGTAACAAAATCCACAAAAACTAGCAGGGCATGGCACATGCCTGTAGTCCTAGCTACCTGAGAGGCTGAGGTGGGAGAACTGCTTGAGTCCGGGGTTTCTATATTGGCCAGGCTGGTCTTGAACTCCTGACCTCATGATTTGCCCGTCTTGGCCTCCCGAAGCGGGATTACAGGCGTGAGCCACCACTCCCAGCAACGTAGTTTTTTTTCTAATTGTCATTAGTAGTTAGATAGGAATAGCAATGAATCTGGAAACTGCTTTGGGTAGTATGGTCATTTTAACAATATTGATTCTTCCTATCCATGAGCATTAAATGTTTTTCCCTTTGTGTTATCTCTGATCTCTTTGAGTAGTATTTTGTCATTCTTGTTGTAAAGATCTTTCACCTCCTTGGTTAGCTGTATTCCTAGGCATTTTTGACTAGATGTGAATGGGACTGTATTCTTGATTTGGCTTTTAGCTTGGATGTTGTTGGTGTATAGGAATGCTACTGATTTTTGTACACAGATGTTTGTATTCTCAGACTCTGCTGAAGGTGTTTATCAGATCAAGGAGCATTTGGGCACGCTATGGGGTTTTCTACATATAGAATCATGCAGTCTGCAAACAGGGATAGCTTGACTTCTTCTATTTCTATTTTGGTGACTTTTATTTCTTTCTCTTGCTGGACTGCTCTGGGTAGGGCCTCCCATCTTTTTGTTATATTCATTATGAAATTTAGAGTTGAGTTTTTAAAAATTCTAATGACTCCTTTAAATTTGTCTTAGTCTGTTTAGTATTGCTGTAAAGGAACACCAAGGTGGGGTAATTTTTTTTTTTTTTTTGAGACAGAGTCTCACTCTGTTGCCCAGGCTGGAGTGCAGTGGCGCAATCTCGGTTCACTGCAAGCTCCACCTCCCAGATTCACGCCATTCTCCTGCCTCAGCCTCCAGAGTAGCTGGGACTACAGGCGCCCGCCACCTCGCCCGGCTAATTTTTTGTATTTTTTTTTTTTTTTTTTTTTTGAGACTGAGTCTGGCTCTGTCGCCCAGGCTGGAGTGCAGTGGCCGGATCTCAGCTCACTGCAAGCTCCGCCTCCCGGGTTCACGCCATTCTCCTGCCTCAGCCTCCGGAGTAGCTGGGACCACAGGCGCCCGCCACCTCGCCCGGCTAGTTTTTTGTATTTTTTAGTAGAGACGGGGTTTCACCGTGTTAGCCAGGATGGTCTCGATCTCCTGACCTTGTGATCCGCCCGTCTCAGCCTCCCAAAGTGCTGGGATTACAGGCTTGAGCCACCGTGCCTGGCTAATTTTTTGTATTTTTAGTAGAGATGGGGTTTCACCTTGTTAGCCAGGATGGTCTTCATCTGCTGACCTCGTGATCCACCTGCCTCAGCCTCCCAAAGTGCTGGGATTACAGGTGTGAGCCACCGCGCCCGGCCAGGTGGGGTAATTTTTAAAGACAAGAGGTTTATTTGGTTCACAGTTCTGCAGGCTGTATAAGAAGCCCAGCACCAGCATCTGCTTCTGGTGAAGGCCTCAGACAGCTTATGTTCATGGTGGAAGGTGAAGGGGGCTGGGCACTGTGGTTCACACCTGTAATCCCAGCACTTTGGGAGGCCAAGGTAGGGCAGACCACCTGAGGTCAGAAGTTCAAGACCAGCTTTGCCAATATGGTTAAACCCTGTCTCTACCAAAAATACAAAAATTAGCTGGGCGTGGTGACAGGGGCCTGTAATCCCGGCTACTTGGGAGGCTGAGGCAGGAGAATTGCTTGAACCCAGGAGGCAGAGGTTGCAGTGAGCCGACATCATACCATTGCACTCCAGCGTGCGTGACAGACCCAGACTCCATCTCACACAAAAAAAAGGTGAGCTGGCATGTGCAGAGATCACATGGCAAGGGCAAGAAGAAGCAAGACAGAAAGGGGGATGTGTTGGGCTCTTTTTAACCAGCTCCCTCAGGAACTAATAGAGGACAGCACCAAGACAATTCATGAGGGATCCACCCCCCATGACCTAAACACCTCCCATTAGAGCCCACTTCCAACACTGCAGATCCAATTTTTTTTTTTTTTTTTTTTTTTTTTTTCGAGATGCAGTCTTGCTCCATCACCCAGGCTGAAGTACAGTGGCGCAATCTCAGCTCACTGCAACCTCTACCTCCCAGGTCCAAGCAATTCTGTCTTGGCCTCCCGAGTAGATGGCGCCTGCTACCATGCTCGGCTAATTTTTGTATTTTTAGTAGAGACGGGGTTTCACCTTGTTGGTCAGGCTGATTTTGAACTCCTGACCTCAGGTGATCCACCTGTCTCAGCCTCCCAAAGTGCTGGGATTACAGGCGTGAGCCACTGTGCCCAGCTGCAAGTCCAATTTTGACATGAGGTTTAGGGACAAATATCCAAACTGCAGATGTAGCAGCATTTAAATCAGAAATTCATTATTTTAAGTTTAAGGAAATATAGTCATTTCTGCTATAATGCTTGTTTTGAAACGTGAATTTATTCCAACATGATTGATATATTAGGAGACAATATATTACAAAATATTTGTAATATATATTTGCACATAAGCATTGCTTATTCTGTCTATAAGAAACACTAGATTAGTGGTTCTCAATCAGAACAATTTTGTCCCCTGGAGACATTTTTTATTGTTATAATATGGGGAAGCGGGGCGGCCTACTGGCATCTAGTGCGCAGCAGCCAAGAATAGTGATAAACAACCTACGATGTGCAGGACAGCCCGCAAACCAGAAAATTATCCAGCACAGGATGTTAGTAGAGGCAAGGGTGAGAAACTGTACTATGTGAACAAATAGAACTAAGCTGCATAGACATACACAAAATGCACACGTCCAACACACTTCAAACATCAGATTACCCTGTGTTATAACCCCTACCTATTCACCTCTGGGGTCACAACTTTCTTTTTTTTGAGACGGAGTCTCGCTCTGTCGCCCAGGCTGGAGTGCAGTGGCCGGATCTCAGCTCACTGCAAGCTCCGCCTCCCGGGTTCCCGCCATTCTCCTGCCTCAGCCTCCCGAGTAGCTGCGACTACAGGCGCCCGCCACTTCGCCCGGCTAGTTTTTTGTATTTTTTAGTAGAGACGGGGTTTCACCGTGTTAGCCAGGATGGTCTCGATCTCCTGACCTCGTGATTCGCCCGTCTCGGCCTCCCAAAGTGCTGGGATTACAGGCTTGAGCCACCGCGCCCGGCCAACAACTTTCCATCTCATTTCAGATAACCTTCCTTTCACCACTTCACAATAGCTCACAAACTGCAATCCTTGCTATGTCTACTTCCACTAGCACATTTCAGGTAGTTCTTTTAGGGTTTTTGTTTTTTTTTTTTTTTTTTTTCTGAAACAAGGTCTCACTCTGTTGCCCAGGCCAGAGTGCAGTGGTGCCAACACAGCTTACCATAGCTTTGATCTCCTGGGTTCAAGTGATTCTCTTGCCTTAGCCTCCCGAGTAGCTGGGACCACGGGGATATGCCACCACACCTGGCTAATTTTTTTTAGAGAGGGGTCTCACCATGTCGCCCAGGCTTTTTTTTGTCTTTCTTGCTTTTGCGACCGAGTCTCGCTCTGTCACCCAGGCTGGAGTGCAGTGGCGCCATCTCTGCCCTCTGCAAGCTCTGCCTCCCCGGTTGAAGCAATTCTCTCACCTCAGCCTCCTGAGGAGCTGGGATTACAGGCGCCTGCCACCACACTCAGCTAATTTTTGTATTTTTTAGTAAAGACGGGTTTTCGCCGAATTGGCCAGGCTGGTCTTGAACTCCTGACCTCAAGTGATCTGCCCACCTTGGCCTCTCAAAGTGCTGGGATTACAGGCGTGAGCCACCGTGCCTGGCCTGAATGTCCCAAGTTTTAAAATCCATTCTTTTATTCATTAATCATTTTCTTTTCAGGTCTGTGATTTGGCTATTTATATCCTTTCCCCAAATATATAGATAGGTATGTATTTTTGGAGACAGAGTTTCGCTCTTGCTGCCCAGGCTGGAGTTCAATGGCACAATCTCGGCTCACTGCAACCTCCGTCTCCCGGGTTCAAACAATTCTCCTGCCTGAGCCTCCCGAGTAGCTGGGGTTACAGGCACCCGCCATCATGCCCAGCTAGTTTTTTTTATTTTTAGTAGAGATGGGCTTTCACCATGTTGGCCAGGCTGGTCTCGAACTCCTGATCTTAGGTGATCCACCTGCCTCGGCCTCCCAAAGTGGTGGGATTACAGGCGTGAGCCACAGCGCCCGGTCTAATTCATTTAATAATCAGCAAAAATCCTAAACAGAAAAGTTTACAAGATAAAATACCCTCTAAACCTCGATTCGGCAGAGCGAGACTCCGTCTCAAAAAAAAAAAAAAGAAACCACTAACTTCATCTTTTGTATCCTCTACTCCTCCCAACGTATCATCTTATACTCAACACAAACCACGCTAGAATATAAATTCTGACACTGAAGCCCCCGCCAAACACCATTTCAACCATTCGGAATCTTAAATCTTTTGGAACAGTTGTTCTGATTTCTGTGACTATGGTGTGAAACTGGTTGACCTGTAACATCCACCTCTGGCCCCAAACCTTTCTATCCTTTCCGCCGTCCGCTCCCCGCCCGCCAGGCATCCTCGCCCAGGCTCCGCCCCGCTCCTAGGTCGGTCTCGGTCCACGCCTGGCTTTGTCCAGGTGTTTAGCTACGGACAAGCCGCAGGAGCAGAGGCCATCGGCTCACCGGAGGGCCCTGAATCTACACCCCCAGCCGAAGCGGCCTGCAGACTCCGTCCAACCCGTGCACCGCGGGCACCCACGGCGACCCTAGGACGCGGGGTAGCCCGGAACCCAAGGACCCACCACGACCCCAAAACCGGGCGTCCATGCAGGCCAGCCTGCTTACCCGAGGCGGCTCCGCCATGGCCCCTGCCGTCCCGCCCCGCCCTGGCAACGCCGACCGTCTCCTACGGCTCCGCGGGAACCGGCCCTGCAGCGCACGGACTCCCCTCCGCTCCGCCCCAACCCGACTCCCAGGCATAACTCGGGTGGCAGCCAAACGCAGCGCCGGTCGGGCGCAGTGCATGCTGGGATCCGGCGCCTGGCCGCGGCTGACGCTCCGCCCCACAGCGCCCCCTGCGGGCGTGAGAAGCGGCGCCGCCCGAGGGTCGGTCCTCAGAGGAGGGACCCAGGGGCCTGGGCGCCCTCAGTGCAGGCCGCAGCACGCCGGTCTTTGAGGGATCCTGGGACTCCCGGGATCTGGGGAGGGAGGCGGTCAGAGACAAGCTGAGGAGCTGACCGGAGTGGAAACGGAGGGACAGGTGGACATGGAGAGATCAGGCACAGGGACAGGGAGACGCGCTCCACAGAAACCCAGACTGAGAGGCAGCGAGAGGGGAGTGTCCGGTGCGGTTCCTCCCAAAGCCGCCCCCGAGTCAGGCTTTGTCTGTGAGGGGGTCCCGGGAATCCAGCGAGGCCGGAAAGTGGGTGGGGGACGCGCGGTGGCCCGGGGCGTCCATCCCGTCGGGGACGCGGAGGCCGTCGGGGCCCCGTGCTTGTCCCGTGGGGGACGCAGAGGGAGGTCCGCCCACCAGGTCCGGTCCCCGTGGGTCTACAGCCCTTCTGGGCTCCCCGGACGGCCACGGTACTTCCTTGGCAGAGAACGGCCTTGGGCAGAGACCCCGTGCGGAAGCCACCCCGGCCTCAGGGCGGCCTGCAGGGACTCAGGGTGGTCCAAGGATGCGGCCGGGCACCCCAGGCCGGGCGGGAGACAGAGACAGAGCGGGAGAAGACGAAGGAGGCCATGACACAGGGCGTGAGAAACACGAGAACGTAAGAGCAGTGGAGGGATGTGAAGACGCAGAAGGGGAAACCAGGGACAGACAGAAAAGAGAGAGCGCGAGGAAGAGGGTGGCGATTGTCCCCAGAAAATAAGCCTCGCATTCTCTCCTAGTCATGTCTTAGGTGTCAGGCTAAAGTAGCAAAGGAGAAGTATGCAGTTGGGAGAGGATGTCCATGAGAAATAAAATAGTCCCTGCATAGGCTGAGGAGCATGTGCCTATCTGTATTTGTCCCGGAATTAATTGTGAAATGTACATGTACATTACTATTTAATGTTTTTTATTTTTCCAAATGTTACACAGTACAATTTTTTTTTTCTTTTTGAGACAGAGTCTCGCTCTGTCACCCAGGCTGGAGTGTCGAGGCGCAATCTTGGCTCACTGCAACCTCCACCTCCCGGATTCAAGCAATTCTCCTCCCTCAGCCTCCGGAGTAGCTGGAATTACAGGTGCACGCCACCACGCCCGGCTAATTTTTGTATTTTTAGTAGAGACGGGGTTTCACCATGTTGAACAGGCTGGTCTCAAACTCCTGACCATGTGATCCACCTGCCTCGGCCTCCCAAAGTTCTGGGATTACAGGCATGAGCCACCGCGCCAGGCCTTTTCTTTCTTTCTTTTTTTTTTTGAGACGGAGTCTTGCTCTGTCACCAGGCTGGAGTGCAGTGGCAGGATGTTGGCTCACTGCAACCTCCTCCTCCCGGGTTCCAGCGATTCTCCTGCCTCAGCCTCGCGAGTAGCTGGGACTACAGGTGCTCGCCACCATGCCCAGCTAATTTTTTGTATTTTAGTAGAGACAGGGTTTCACCGTGTTGGTCAGGCTGGTCTCAAAATCCCAGCCTCCGGTGATCCGCCCGCCTCGGCCTCCCAAAGTGTATACAGTACAGTTTTTTAAATGCATACTGCTATGATTTTTGTTTTGTTTTGTTTTGTTTTTTTGAGACGAAGTCTCGCTCTTGTTGCCCAGGCTGGAGTGCAATGGCGCGATCCTGGCTCACTGCAACCTGCGTCTCCTGGGTTCAAGCAATCCTCCTGCTTCAACCTCCCGAGTAGCTGAGATTACAGGCACTGGCCACCACGCCTGGCTAATTTTTTGTATTTTTAGTAGAGACGGGGTTTAACCGTGGTAGCCAGGATGGTTTTGATATCCTGACCTGGTGATCCGCCCGCCTCGGCCTCCCAAAGTGCTGGGATTACAGGCATGAGCCACCGCGCCCAGCTATGAACTTTTAACTATTAACTCTTTTTTAATAAATTTAAGTTATATAGAAGTATAGCTTCTATACTACTACATAGAACTCCAAATTTTAGCATATGTATAAACATGTAACTCACATCATAATCAGGCTGTTGTAGAACCCCAAAATCAGGCTTGTGTACCTCATGGGCAGATGAGGCCAAACACTGAGACACCGGTGCTTGGAGATGGAGAAAGGTTTAACAGATTTGGCCAAAGAGAGAAGGCAGCAGAGCAAATCTCTAAAATCTGTCTTAACAAAAAGAAGCATGGAGTTTTTATGGGGCTAGAGAGTAAGGGAGGGGGAGTTGCAGGGAACCAAGGGGGAAAGTCTGTGTTTCTTCAGTCTCTGATAACACCTTGAGCAATCAGGCTTCTGGGCATCAGGGGCTGGACTCAACGACCCTGAAGGCATTAATTCCCCCTGCAACAGTTTTTCATGACCCTGAAGTTATCTCCTCCTCATTGACAATGAAACAGTACATCAGCAGTATGTAATTACAGTGTGAGAACAAGGAATACTGGGCAAAAAGCAAGTGGTTAAAACATGCAAACAGGTAAAGGCCTGATCAGAATTTTTGTTTATTCAGTCCTTAAGAACTGCAAGATGCTGAACTCCCAAGGGGCCCAGTTACAAGGCTATTGGAAGTTTCATCACCCTCTAAAATGCCCTTGGAATAGCCTTTTTTTTTTCTTTTTTAAAAAATTGTTGGTCGAGTGCGGTGGCTCACACCTGTAATCCCAGCACTTTGGGAGGCTGAGGCAGGCAGATCACCTGAAGTCAGGAGTTCGAGACCAGCCTGGCCAACATGGTGCAACCCTTGTCTCTACTAAAAATACAAAAATTAGCCGGGCGTGGTGGCACGTAACTGTAATCCCAGCTACTCAGGAGGCTGAGGCAGAAGAATCGCTTGAATCCTGGAGGTGGAGATTGCAGTGAGCCGAGATTGCACCCCTGCACTCCAGCCTGGACAACAGAGCAAGACTCCATCTCCAAAAAAAAAAAAAAAAAAAAAACTAGCCAGGCATAATGGCGGGTGCCTGTAATCCCAACTACTCAGAAGGTTGAGGCAGAAGAATCACTTGAACCTGGGAAGTAGAGGTTGCATTGAGCCAAGATCACGCCATTGCACTCCAGCCTGTGTGACAGAGCAAGACTCTGCCTCAAAAAAAAAAAAAAAAAAAAAAGGTATAGAGACAGGGTCTTGCTATGTTGCCCAGGCTGGTCTAAAAATCCTGGCCTCAAGCGATCCTCTACCTGGACCTCTCAAAGTGCTGCGATTACAGGTGACAGCCACCATGCCCAGCCAGCTTGTAATATCTTTTGATTCACCTCCCTTCCAAGATCTGTAACCCTTAGCAAGGGCTGATTTATTTCTGTCTCCCTCCCTCCCTCCCTCCCTCCCTCCCTCCCTTCCCTTCCTTCCTTCCTTCCCTCCTTCCCTCCTTCCCTCCCTCCCTCCCTTTCAGACGGAGTCTCACTCTGTCGCCCAGGGTGGAGTGCAGTGGCACAATCTCCTCACTGCAAGCTCCGCCTCCCGGGTTCACGCCATTTTCCTGCCTCAGCCTCCTGAGTAGCTGGGACTACAGGTGCCCACCACAATGCCTGGCTAATTTTGTATTTTGTTTTTGTATTTTTAGTAGAGACAGGGTTTCACCGTGTTAGCCAGGATGGTCTCGATCTCCTGACCTCGTGATCCACCGCCTAGGCCTCCCAAAGTGCTGGGATTACAGGCGTGAGCCACCACACCCAGCCCATAGTTTTACCTTTAAAGAATGTCACATAAATGGAATTATACAGTATGTAACCTTTTGAGACTTATAAAAGTTTACAACATACTTCAACTCAGTATACCTTTGAGAGTCATCTACACTGTTATCTGTATCAATGTTATTGAGGAACACCGGCTGTAGTGGCTCTCACCTGTAGGTCCCCTCAAGGGATCTTGAGGTGGGGATGATCCCTTAAGCCCAGGAGTTCAAGGCCAGCCTGGGCAATATAGTGAAACCCCTGTCTCTAAAAAGAAAAATAAATGCAGGCCAGGCACTGTGGCTCACGCCTGTAATCCTAGCACTTTGGGAGGCCAAGGTGGGCACATCACTTGAGGTCAGGAGTTTCAGACCAGCCTGGCCAACATGGCAAAAACTTGTCTCTACTAAAAATACAAAAATTAGCTGGGTGTGGTAACAACTGCCTATAGTCCCAGCTGCTCGTGAGACTGAGGTAGGAGAATTGCTTGAACCCGGGAAGCAGAGATTGTAGTGAGTGGAGATCACACCACTGCACTCTAGATGAAGCAAGACTTTGTTTCAAAAGAAAAGAAAAAAATGCATTAGTACTATGGATGTATTACAGTTTGTATAGCCACCATCCATCAGAGGACATTTGGGTTGTTCCAATTTTTTTTTTTTTTTTTTTTTTTTGAGACAGAGTCTCACTCTGTCACCCAGGCTGGAGTGCAGTGGCACAATCTCGGCTCACTGCAAGCTCCGCCTCCCGGGTTCATGCCATTCTCCTGCCTCAGCCTCCCGAGTAGCTGGGACTACAGGTGCCCGCCACAACGCCCGGCTAATTTTGTTTTTGTATTTTTAGTAGAGATGGGGTTTCACCGTGTTAGCCAGGATGGTCTCGATCTCCTGACCTTGTGGTCTACCTGCCTCAGCCTCCCAAAGTGCTGGGATTATAGGCGTGAGCCACCGCGGCCAGCCTAGGGTCATTCCAAATTTTAGCAATTATGAATGGAGCTGCTGCAAACATTCATGTACATGTTTTTGTGTGAACAGAGGTTTTCATTTGTCTAGGATAAATACCCAAGAGTGGGATTCCTGGTCATTCAGTAAGTACACATTTATAAGAAACAAACCATTTTCTAGAATTGTATGATGCTGTTTTGCATTCCCATCAGCAATGTGTGAGAACTCTAGTTGCTCCATATTCTTCATAGTGGCTGGTATTGTCAGATTTTTTTTTTTTTTTTTTTTTGAGACGGAGTCTCGCTCTGTCACCCAGGCTGGAGTGCAGTGGCCGGATCTCAGCTCACTGCAAGCTCCGCCTCCCGGGTTTACGCCATTCTCCTGCCTCAGCCTCCCGAGTAGCTGGGACTACAGGCGCCCGCCACCTCGCCCGGCTAGTTTTTTGTATTTTTCAGTAGAGACGGGGTTTCACCGTGTTAACCAGGATGGTCTCGATCTCCCGACCTCGTGATCTGCCCGTCTCGGCCTCCCAAAGTGCTGGGATTGCAGGCTTGAGCCATCGCGCCCGGCCTGTCAGATGTTTTAAGGTGTAGAAAGCCTACAGTGGGCTATGCCTCATGTCTCACCTCTGTTTTTTGTTTTTGTTTTTGTTTCGAGATGGAGTTTCACTCTTATTGCCCAGGCTGGAGTACAATGGCTCGATCTCGACTCACCGCAACCTCCGCCTCCTGGGTTCAAGTGATTATCCTGCCTCAGCCTCCCAAGTAGCTGGGATTACAGGCATGCGCCACCACACCTGGCTAATTTTGTATTTTTAGTAGAGACGGGGTTTCACCATGTTTGGCCAGGCTGGTCTTGAACTCCTGACCTCAGATGATCCGCCCACCTCAGCGTCCCAAAGTGCTGGGATTACAGGCGTGAGCCACTGTGCCTGGCTGTGTCTCATCTGTTTAATCCCAGCATTTTAGGAGGCCAAGGCAACAGAAGATAACTTGAGGCCAGGAGTTCAAGACTAGCCTAGGCAACATAGCAAGACCCTGTCTCTATTTAAAAAAGAAAAAAGAGGCCAGGTGTGGTGGCTCACGCCTGTAATCCCAGCACTTTGGGGAGCTGAGGCGGATGGATCATGAGATCAGGAGTTCAATACCAGCCTGGCCGACATGGTAAAACCCGGTCTCTACTAAAAATACAAAAAAAAAAAAAAAATAGCCGGGCGCAGTGGCTCAAGCCTGTAATCCCAGCACTTTGGGAGGCAGAGAGGGGCAGATCACGAGGTCAGGAGATCGAGACCATCCTGGCTAACACAGTGAAACCTCGTCTCTACTAAAAAGTACAAAAAACTAGCCGGGCGAGGTAGCGGGCGCCTGTAGTCCCAGCTACTCAGGAGGCTGAGGCAGGAGAATGGCGTAAACCTGGGAGGTGGAGCTTGCAGTTGGCTGAAATCCGGCCACTGCACTCCAGCCTGGGCGACAGAGCGAGACTCCGTCTTGAAAAAAAACAAAAAAGAAAAAAAAATTAGCCGAGCGCGGTGGCGGGCGCCTGTAATCCCAGCTACTCGGGAGGCTGAGGCAGGAGAATCGCTTGAACTCGGAGAGCGGAGGTTGCAGTGAGCTGAGATCGCGCCACTGCACTCCAGTCTGCACAACAGAGTGAGACTCCGACTCAAAAATAAAAAATTAAAAAAGAAAAAAGAAAGCCGATAACTGCAGAGCACTGATAACTGAACATATCAAATAGGAAGCTTTGAAACACCCCACCCTGCAAAAATCCTAAGTAGGAAATAGTCTTTAGTTTTAGGAAGAAGACATAAAATTTTAACTGTAGGCCTGGCATGGTGGCACATGCCTGTAATCCCAGCACTTTGGGAGGCCGAGGTGGGCAGATCACCTGAGGTCAGGAATTCAAGACCAGCCTGGCCAACATAGTGAAACCTTGTCTCTACTAAAAATATAAAAAGTAGCTGGGCATGGTGTGCACACCTGTAGTCCCAGCTGCTCGGGAGGCTGAGGCAGGAGAATGGCTTGAACCTGGGAGGCAGAGATTGCAATGAGCCAAGATTGCACCACTGCACTCCAGCTTGGGTGACACGACACTGACAGCTTGGGTGACACTGCACTCCTACTTGGGTGACAGCTGCACAAGATTGAGCCACTGCACTCTAGCTTGGGTGACAGCCATCTCAATTAAAAAAAAAAAAAAAAGAAAGAAAAATTTTTTTGAGTGGTTTTTCTCAAATTCACTATTTGGAAAAAAAATGGGAGGGGAAGAGTAATGATATAAAATTAGCATCTCAGAATCACCTATGATAGCTCTGAAATGTACATGCATTCTTTTCCCATATAGAGGGACCGAGAGACATTATTTCAAGAATGATTTCTCCCTCCTGATGTGCCCCAGTCTCCAAACCCTGCTTAATCTTCTTTACATTTTTTTCATATCCATCCTTTCTATCCTCAGTACCCAAAAACCCAATTCATCGTTCCTTCTGACCATTCAGGAAGAATTTCTATAATGTCTTGTTTTTCTTCCTTTTAGAAATGGGCTCTTGCTGTGTCCTCCAGGTTGGCCTCAAACTCCTGAGCTCAAGCAACCCTCCCACCTCAGCCTCTCAAGTAACTGGGTGTGCCACCACGCCTAGCCCTAGAAGGTCTTCTAAGTCAGATGTGTGTTAGGTGGAGAAAATGCAAAAACAAGAGCATACAGATGCCCTCCAGGGGTTCAGGCTATGAGGGGAAGCAGACAGAGTTTCAGTGAGGAGTGCTTTAGAGGAAGGAATTTAGAGGTGCTGGGAGAAAAGACCAGCATATAACTAAACTGTTCCTGGTCTCTGGACTGAATCATGGAATGTGAGGGAGGTGAGGTGAGGGAGGGAAGGCATTCCGGGCAGAGGGAGAGTCATGAGAGAATATAATGCACTTGAGAAGGACACATGCTGTGCGATGAGGCTGAGGCTCACATTGTGAAGGTCAAACTGCAGCGGCAGGTCACAGTCAGCTCACCGATTCTTCTAGGTCTTATTAAAGAATGAATTTACAATAAAATGGGAAACTTCTTTTTCCTTTTTTTTTTTTTTCCTGAGACAGAGTCTTGCTCTGTTGCCCAGGCTGGAGTGCAATGGCGTGATCTCGGCTGACTGCAACCTCCGCCACCCAGGTTGAAGCAATTCTCCCACGGCGGCCTCCCGAGCATGGTAAATAAAAAATTACTATGCCGGCCGGGCGCGGTGGCTCAAGCCTGTAATCCCAGCACTTTGGGAGGCCGAGACGGGCGGATCACGAGGTCAGGAGATCGAGACCATCCTGGCTAACACGGTGAAACCCCGTCTCTACTAAAAAATACAAAAAACTAGCCGGGCGCGGTAGCGCCTGTAGTCCCAACTACTCGGGAGGCTGAGGCAGGAGAATGGCGTGAACCCGGGAGGCGGAGCTTGCAGTGAGCTGAGATCCAGCCACTGCACTCCAGCCTGGGCGGCAGAGCGAGACTCCGTCTCAAAAAAAAAAAAAAAAAAAAAATTACTATGCCTGGCAAATTTTTGTGTTTTTAGTAAAGACGGGGTTTCACCACGTTGGCCAGACTGCTCTCAAACTCCTAACCTCGAGTGATCCGCCCGTCTCACCCTCCCAAAGTGCTGGGATTACAGGCATGCGCCACCACACCCAGCCAAAATGGGAAATTTCTAAGTATTTCTTGAAGGGAGCAACATTAGAATTGCATTTTAGAAGAACCCATCTGGCAGATGGATGATGAATGCACTGCAGGAGAAAAGCCAGAAGCAAGGAAACCTGTCAAGGAAAACATTATTAAATAAATAAATAAATAAAGTGGGCCGGGTGCGGTGGCTTACGCCTGTAATCCCAGCACTTTAGGAGACTGAGGTGGGTGGATCACAAGGTCAGGAGATCGAGACCATCCTGGCTAACATGGTGAAACCCCGTCTCTACTAAAAAATCACAAAAAAAATAGCCTGGTGTGGTGGCGAGTGCCTGTAGTCCCAGCTACCCGGGAGGCTGAGGCAGGAGAATGGCATGAGCCTGGAAGGCAGAGCTTGCAGTGAGCCAAGATCACACCACTGCACTCCAGATTGGGTGACAGAGCAAGACTCTGTCTCAATAAATAAATAAATAAATAAATAAAGTGAACTTAAAGTAGTAACAATAGAGATAGTGAGAAATGATCTTGTTTGGGAAGAATCAGGAGCTAGATGCTAGATTGGGTTTAAGAAAATCTAGGTGCGGCCGGGCGCGGTGGCTCAAGCCTGTAATCCCAGCACTTTGGGAGGCCGAGGCGGGTGGATCACGAGGTCAGGAGATCGAGACTATCCTGGCTAACATGGTGAAACCCCGTCTCTACTAAAAATACAAAAAACTAGCCGGGCGTGGTGGCGGGCGCCTGTAGTCTCAGCTACTTGGGAGGCTGAGGCGGGAGAATGGCGTGAACACGGGAGGCGGAGCTTGCAGTGAGCCGAGATCACGCCACTGCACTCCAGCCTGGGAGACACAGCGAGACTCCGTCTCAAAAAAAAAAAAAAAAAAAAAAAAAAGAAAATCTAGGTGCATCATCAGATTTATAACTTTGGAGATGAGGTAGATCTAGTATACAGAGGTAGAAAATACAGGACAGTGTAATAAAGAGGGGTAGAGGCTGGGCACAGTGGCTCATGCCTGTAATTCCAGCACTTTGGGAAGCTGACGCTGGCGGATCATTTGAGGTCAGGAGTTCGAGACCAGCCTGACATGGGGAAACCCTGCCTCTACTAAAAATACAAAAAAAAAAAAAAAAAAATTAGCTGTGCCTGGTGACGGGTGCCTGTAGTCTCAGCTACTCGGGAGACTGAGGCAGGAGAATTGCCCGGGAGACAGAGGTTGCAGTGAGTCAATATCGCGCCACTGTACTCCAGCCTGGCTGACAGAGCAACACTCTGTCTCAAAACAACAACAATAACAACAAAGAGAGAGAGAGTGAGGGTTGATACAGGTGACAAGTCTTACTTGGGGCATTTTGTGTTTGAGATGTTCATGGCACAAATTGAAAATACAGATTTATAGATTTGAAAGTCATTAGCACATATGTGGTAACAGAAGAGATGGCTGTACCAGATGCAGCTCGGAACAGCCAAATAGTCACGCACACAGACAGACACAGCTTGCTGCTCTGCTGCTGGTTTTGGAGGTGGGAGCGCTTCTCCCTCATTTTTGGAGTTCCTTTCCACTGATGGGGAGCTCCGTGGAGCACAGCACTTGCAGCCTCTGCCTCCCCATCCACTTTGCTCAGGTCCATGCGCATGCTGGGCTCTCACGTGTTAGTTTTATGACTAGTAAAGGTGTCATGTTGATCTTACAGTCACACTGGGGGTTAGGGATTCAACCTGTGAATTTGGAAAGGGGAGGGGACATGATTCCGTTCATAATACGGAGTTACGTCTTACTGAACGCCTACTCTTTTTTTTTGAGACAGGGTCTTGCTGTGTCAGGCTGGAGTGCAGTGGCATGATCTTGGCTCACTGTGACCTCTGTCTCCTGGGCTCAAGTGATTCTCCCACTTTAGCATCTCGAGTAGCTGGGACTACAGGTGCATGCAACGACGCCTGGATAATTTTTGTACTTTTAATAGAGACAGGGCTTTGCCATGTTGGTCAGGCTGGTCTTGACCTCCTGCCCTCAAGTGAACCGCCCATCTCGGCCTCCCAAAGTGCTGGGATTATAGGCATGAACCACCGTGCCCAGCCCTGTACGCCTACTCTTGACTAGACACTATGTATTTCACATTCATAATCTCCTGTTCATCCTCATATTATAGTGAGCCCATTGTTAACTTGGCCTTTATTTCCAGAATCTGAGTACTGGTCACGAAACAATTTATACTCCCTTACTTAGGTGACCAGATTTGGGGACAAAGACAGCTTAGATAGAAACTTCTGCTTGACTCCTGATAAGCATGAGCATATGGAAAGCTCCAGGTGACACTTACCAGAGTTCCTTTCTCCTTTCTTGTTTTTTTGTTTGTTTTGTTTTTGTTTTTGTTTGAGACGCAGTTTCACTCTTGCTGCTCTGGCTGGAGTGCAATGGCGCGATCTCGGCTCACTGCAGCCTCCGCCTCCTGGGTTCAAGCGTTCAAGCAATGCCTTAGCCTCCCAAGTAGCTGGGATTACAGGCATCTGCCACCACACCCAGCTGATTTTTTGTATTTTTAATAGAGACAGGGTTTTGCCATGTTGGCCAGGCTGGTCTCAAACTCCTGACCTCAGGTGATCCACCTGCCTCGGCCTCCCAAAGTGCTGGGATTACAGGCAGGAGCCACCACGCCCCACCCTTTCTCCTTTCTTTTTTTTTTTTTTTTTTTTTTTTTTTTTTTTTTGAGACAGAGTCTCGCTGTGTCACCAGGCTGGAGTACAGTGGTGCGATCTCAGCTCACGGCAACCTCTGCCTCCCGAGTTCAAGCAATTCTCCTGCCTCAGCCTCCCGACTAACTGGGACTACAGGTGCGTGCCACCACGCCCAGCTAATTTTTAGTAGAGACGGGGTTACACCATATTGGCCAGGATGGGCTCCATCTCTTGACCTCGTGATCTGCCTGCCTTGGCCTCCCAAAGTGTTGGGATTGCAGGCATGAGCCACGGTACCTGGCCCCTCCTTTCTTAAAGCTACCCTTCCTCGTTCTCAGCTCCACCCCATTCTCTACCTGCACTTGCTCACTTTTTGCTCCTAATTCCTGCCTCGGTTTGACCTCAGAAGCACTCCTTATTGCTGCTTCTGTGCCAGTCCCCCATGTATGGACTGGGAGTGATTCTGTAGGCCACTCCATGTACTGCAATCCATCACCTAGCTCATACTAGAGAATGCCTGTGTTACCAGTATAGCTGAAAAACAGCATTTTTTTTTTTTTGTAGATGTGGCTGATTTTCATAAAGGTACCCTCCCCTCACCATTATATTAAATGGAGAAAGTAAAACTTACAGAGCTCTAGTGTCTTGCCCAAGGCCAGAGCCAGGGTCTGTTATATTTTGTGGGTTTTAGTCTAAGCCCAGTGCTTTCTGAACTATGTAACAGAACTACCCCTTCTCTTCTGTCTTCTACTCAGCCCCATGCTTTTGCTTCAGCCACTCAAGGTAATATCTCTCAATGACATTTATAATCCTTTTCTTCTTCGACCTCTTTCTGTAGCATGTGGTACCGTTAGGTACTCATTATCTTTTTTTTTTTTTTTTTTTCATTTGTTGAGAGACGGGATCTCACTCTGTCACCCAGGCTGGAGTGCAGTGGTGTGAACATGGCTCACTGCAGCCTTAACCAGCCTGGGCTCAAGCGATCCTCCCACCTCAGCCCCCAAGCAGCTGGGACTGCAGGCACACACCACCATGCCCTGCTAATTCTTCTATTTTTTGTAGAGATGGGCTTTCGCCATGTTGGCCAGGCTGGTCTCGAATTCCTGACCTGACCTCAGGTGATCCACTCACCTTGGCCTCCCAAAGTGCTCAGATTACAGGTGTAATGTCTTTATTTTCACATTGTTTTATTTTTAGTTCTGAATCTACCTGTTAAACTGTTGGCATTTCATTTATCTGATCACTGGCACTTTTTGTTTTTTGAGGTGTACCACATAAATAGCAGCCTATTCCCTACCCACAGAACTGTCCCAACTACAGGTGGCACCTTTTTCCTCTTCGTATACATGCTGTGATTCTTGTAATGACTTTGATCCCAGCAGATTCTGACTTCGGTAACTGGGGACCACGTTTTGTACAACACACAAGATTTATGAAGGCACTCAAACTTTAAGGAAGACTGTAAGTTCTCTTAAGAGTAATGTCAAAGGCTGGGCGCAGTGGCTCATACCTGTAATCCCAGCACTTTGGGAGGCCGAGGTGGGCGGATCATGATATCAGGAGATGGAGACCATCCTGGCTAACGTGGTGAAACCCCGCCTCTATTAAAAATACAAAACATTAGCCAGACGTGGTGGCAGACGCCTGTAGTCCCTGACACTCGGGAGGCTGAGGCAAGAGAATCGCTTGAACCCAGAAGGCAGAGTTTGCAGTGAGCCAGATGGCACCCCTGCACTCCAGCCTTGGTGACAGAGCAAGATTCCATCTCAAGGAAAAAAAACAAGAGTAATGTCAAAGATTGACAGTCTGGGAGACAGATGAGGGTTTGCCAGAATAGCCTGGAAAATTATCTTATAATGTTAGATTGGGCCACAGGGCAAAAAAAATAGAGTGATACCACGGACTGACAGTATTTTTTCCTTTGGTATTTTCCTCAGAGACCCTGTTAAGTACAGTTCTTTGAGAACTGACGTAACACTGTCAAAAATGTAGGGGGGTTAGATAAATAACACTGCCTGTTACTCACAATGGTGGATTTTTAGGTGATTTAAGTAAAATTCAGAAGGAAAGAACACATGGGTAATCGTTTTAACAAACGAGATAGTGGAAGACATTTATTTTTAGCATTATGGAAACATTCCAAGAAGCAGATGCCCTCTCACCATCTGAGAGAAAATGAAAATCCACTATGAGAGAAAACTGAAGGCTTTAATACAGATTTAAGTAAAATGGCGTGGTAATGGAAAAGCTGACTGAGGAGTATGTTCCTGCCTGTAACATTTCTTCACTCAGGCTGTGGTTTCTGAATTTAATGAAGGGATTAGTGGATGACACTGAAGAGATCTGTTGGACTAGCAGATCAGTATAAATGTTTCCTCCATGACTGGCAGGTCTTTCCGATGAGGATTATTGAGGGAGATGTCTCTTTGACTGTCTTTGACCGGATTATTTGCAACTTTTGTCAAGGAGCTATCGGGTTCTGCAGACCACACATCCAGCCAGTGTGTCTATAGCCAGTATTTTGTGATTTTTTTTTTTTTTTTTTGGTGAGACAAGGTCTTGCTGTGTCACCCAGGCTACAGTGCAGTGGTGTGAGCATGGCTCACTGCAGCCTCTACCTCCTGGGCTCAAGCGATCCTCCTGCCTCAGCCTCCCAAAGTAGCTGGGACCACAAGCATGCACCATAACACCTGGCTGACTTTCGTATTTTTTGTAGAGAGGGAATCTTGCAATGTTGCCCAGGCTGGTCTCAAACTCCTGGGCTCAAGCGATCCTCCCCCCTGGGCCTCCCAAAGTGCTGGGATTACAGGCGGGAGCCACTGTGCCCCATCTTACCCTGTGAATCCTTCAACCTGCCTCAACTCAAGCCAACAGAGCTGCTGGCACCACCTGAAAGCTGTGGTTGCCTGACTACCGCATGGCCTGACCTAGAGGCTGGAGGGCTTCTCCTTGGCATGCACCGCAATGTGGGTCTTGAGCGCCCCCACGTACGTGAAGCTCCTTCCACACTCATCACAAGAAAAAGGCCTCTCCCCACTGTGAAGGCACAGATGGGCCTTCAGGCTTCTCTTCTGGAGGAAGCCTTTGCCACACTCAGGACACTGGAAGGGCCTCTCTCCACTGTGTGTATACAAGTGGACCTTCAAGCTGCCCCTGATGCAGTAGCTCTTGTCACACTCCGGACACTGGAAGGGCTTCTCCCCGCTGTGGACTCGAATGTGTTCTGTGAGCCGGTACTGTTGAGTGAAACTTTTGCCACACATCACACAAGAGAACGGCTTTTGACCACTGTGCTGCAGCAGGTGGCTTTTCAGATTTCCCTTGAGGCGGAAAGTCTTCTGGCATTCAGGACACTGGTAGGGCTTCTCGCCGCTGTGCAGCCTCAGGTGCTCGGTGAGCTGAGACTGATGCGTGTAGGTCTTGCCGCACTCACTGCACGCGAAGGGCTTCTCGTCCCTGTGCATCCGCTGGTGGAACTTCATGGAGGCCTTCCAGGAGAAGCTCTTGTCGCACTCGGGACACTGGAAGGGCTCCTCGCCGCTATGAAGCCTCGTGTGCTCTGTGAGATGCGCGCGCCGGCGGAAACTGCGGCCGCACTCGGCGCAGGAGAACGGCTTTTCCGTGTTGTGGACCTTCAGGTGCTGCGTGAGCCGCGACTGCTGAGAAAAGGTCTTTTTGCACTCACCACAGGGAAACTCCTTCTGCCTGTCGTGGACTCTGGTGTGGCAGGCGAGCTTGGAGGGCCGCGTGAAGCGCTTGCCGCACTCGGCGCAGGGGAAGGGCTTCTGCTCGCTGTGCAGGCGCTGGTGGGCGCGCATGGCGTTCCTCCAGAAGAAGCCCCTGCTGCACTCCGGGCACTGGAAAGGCCTCTTCCCGCTGTGCTGCAGCCCGTGGGCTTTCAGGCTTCTCTTGAGGCGGAAACTTTTGTTACACTCGGGACACGAAAAGGGCTTCTCTCCCGTGTGAACTCTGATGTGCTCGTCCAGCTTAATCTTGTAGATGAATTTCCTGCCGCATTCATCACAAGAAAACGGCTTTTCCTCGCTGTGCGTCCTCTGGTGGGTCTTCAGGGCAGCCTTCCGGGAGAAGCTCCGGCCACACTCGGGACAGTGGAAGGGCCTCTTCCCGCTGTGCTGGGACAGATGGACCTTCATGCCCCTCTTCAGGCGGAAGCACCGGTCACACTGCGGACACTGGAAGGGCTTCTCTCCGCTGTGCAGCCGCAGGTGCTCCGTGAGCTCGCACTGCTGCACGAAGGCCCGGCCGCACTCCCCGCAGCAGAACGGCCGCTCCCCGCGGTGCAGACACAGGTGCTTCTTCAGGTTGGCCCTGTACCGGAAGGTCTTGTCGCACTCAGGGCACGGGTAGGGCCGCTGGCCGGTGTGGACAACCTGATGAGTGACGAGGCTGCCCTTCAGGAAGTAGCTCTTCTCACACTCACTGCACTGGAACCGCTTCTTCTGACACAGGAGCCTCTGAGTCCGCCTGAGTTCGGACTTCCCTCTGGACGTGTTTCTGTACTTAGGATATCTGCGGAGCTGGCTCTTGGAGTGGCTCCGTTTGTGCTTTAGCAAATCCCTCCTTACTTGGAAGACTTTCCTACAGACATAGCAGGAGTAGCATCTTGGCCCTGTGGGAATTTCTAAGCGCCCTGGGGTCTCCCGAGGCTTGTGCCGCAGGTCTTTCTTGTCTGGATCAGATGCTGTGATGCTGACTTTTTTATTTGGAATCTCTGTTTCTTGGAGACTTGGAGACTGGAAGGTGTCTCTTCGAGCTGATAAAATCTTTCTCTCCTTCCCTGGTAAGGCAGCACCCAAGTCCTGTTTTTGAGGACCATTTAAACGGCAATCCTCTTCTTTTGTCCTGAGAGTTCCTTGGTGATCTGGAGCGGAAAGAAGTATCACTCTCATCAGTGATATGTCTACCCTATAATTGGGTTTTAGGGCTGCCTTTTAAACTTTTTTTTATTATTTTATTTTATTATTATTTGTGATAGAGTGTCGCTCTGTTGCCCAGGCTGGAGTGCAGTGGCGCGATCTTGGCTCACTGCAACCTCCACCTCCCGGGTTCAAGCAGTTCTCCTGCCTCAGCCTTCCGAACTCGGAATTATAAGCGTGTGCCACCATGCACGGCTAATTTTTTTTTTTTTTTTTTTGAGACGGAGTCTTGCTCTGTCGCCCGGGCTGCAGTGCAGTGACGCGATCTCAGCTCGCTGCAAGCTCCGCCTCCCGGGTTCACGCCATTCTCCTGCCTCAGCCTCCCAAGTGGCTGGAACTACAGGCGCCCGCCACAGCGCCTGGCTAATTTTTTGTATTTTTAGTAGAGATGGGGTTTCACCGTGTTAGCCAGGCTGGTCTCGATCTCTTGACCTCGTGATCCACTCGCCTCAGCCTCCCAAAGTGCTGGGATTACAGGCATGAGCCACGGCACCGGCCTAGTCTTCTCTGTTTTCTAAATGTGATGGATTTGTTCCTACCTTTGAGCTTCAGTTTATGTATGACCCCTACTGATTCTTCTTTTCTAACCAAATCTGCCCATTTTTTGCTATTTATATCCTAATTCCTTTTAGAGTCCTCCTGGGATATTGCTGTCTTTCCCCTGCTCCTCTCCTCTAAATCCCTATAGCACTGAAGTAGGGATTACTTACTATTTTATTAACTCATATGCAACTTTTTTTTTTTTTTTTTGAGACGGAGTCTCACTCTATCGCCCAGGCTGGAGTGCAGTGGCGCGATCTTGGCTCACTGCAAGCTCCGCCTCCCAGGTTCACACCATTCTCCTGCCTCAGCCTCCCGAGTAGCTGGGACTACAGGCGCCTGTCACCACGCCCGGCTAATTTTTTTTGTATTTTAGTAGAGACGGGGTCTCACCGTGTTAGCCAGGATGGTCTTGATCTCCTGACCTCGTGATCTGCCCATCTTGGCCTCCCAAAGTGCTGGGATTACAGGCCTGAACCACTGCGTCCGGCCGCAATCTCATTTTATAGTTGACTAATTCAACTATGTATAGTTCAATATAATTGGCTAACTTAATTGCCATGTCAGTAAGACGATCAACATCTAGAGTATAACAATTGTTTTATTCATATGTATACATACACATACATTATATAAAGATTTTGCCCTCGCCTAAAGTAATATTAATGTACTCCTATGACTGTGGTAGGCACTCAATATTGGTTAGATGAATGAATGGACGGTGGCAGTGAAATGAAACTCTTGAGAATTCTTTATTTACTTTTTTTTTTTTGAGACGGAGTCTCACTCTGTCACCCAGGCTGGAGTGCAATGGCACCATCGTGGCTCACTGCAACCTCCGCCTCCAGGGCTCAACCAATTCTCCTGCCTCAGCCTCCTGAGTAGCTGGAATAACGTGCCTGCCACCACGCATAACTAATTTTTGTATTTTCAGTAGAAATGGGTTTCACAATGTTGTCCAGGCTGGTCTCAAACTCCTGACCTCATGTGATCTGCCCTCAGCCTCCCAAAGTTCTGGGATTATAAGTGTGAGTCACCGTGCCTGAACAGAGAATTCTTTTATCCTGTTGTTGGGGCTTGGACACACTTCCTGGGCTCAAAGTCTCCTTCTTCAGAGGACTCCTTGACTCCCAAGAACTTAGAAAAGCATTCACGCAGCTGGGCACAGTGGCTCATGTCTGTAATCCCAGCACTTTGGGAGGCCGAGGTGGATGGATCACCTGAGGTCAGAAATTCAAGACCAGCCTGGCCAACATGGTGAAACCCTGCCTCTACTAAAAATGTAAAAACCAGCCAGGCGTGGTTGTGGGCGCCTGTAATCCCAGCTACTCACGAGGCTGAGGCAGGAAAATTGCTTGAACCCAGGAGATGGAGGTTGCAGTGAGCCCACACGGTGCCACTGCACTCCAGCCTGGGTGACAGCGTGAGGCTCCGTCTCAAAAAAAAAAAAAAAAAAAAAAAAAAAAGGAAAGCATTCACGCACTATAAAAAGTGAAATACTGGCTGGATGCAGTGGCTCACGCCTGTAATCCCAGCACTTTGGGAGGCTGAGGCGGGTGGATCACGAGATCAGGAGATCAAGACCATCCTGGCTAACACGGTGAAATCCCGTCTCTACCAAAAATACAAAAAAATTAGCCGGGCGTGGTGGCACATGCCTGTAGTCCCAGCTACTTGGGAGGCTGAGGCAGGAGAATTGCTTGAACCCAGGTGGCAGAAGTTGCAGTGAGCCGAGATTGTGCCACTGCACTCCAGCCTGGGCGACAGAGCGAGACTCCATCAAAAAAAAAAAAAGGCCGGGCGCGGTGGCTCAAGCCTGTAATCCCAGCACTTTGGGAGGCCAAGACGGGCGGATCACGAGGTCAGCAGTTCGAGACCATCCTGGCTAACACGGTGAAACCCTGTCTCTACTAAAAAATACAAAAAACTAGCCGGGCGAGGTGGCGGGCGCCTGTAGTCCCGGCTACTCGGGAGGCTGAGGCAGGAGAATGGCGTAAAAACCCGGGAGGCAGAGCTTGCAGTGAGCTGAGATCCGGCCACTGCACTCCAGCCTGGGTGACACAGCGAGACTCCGTCTCAAAAAAAAAAAAAAAAGTGAAATATTCCCTTATGTTACAAGGAATTCAAAAGGAGTTGTTTTTTTTGTTTGTTTTTGTTTTTGTTTTTTGAGATGGAGTCTCACTCTGCCGCCCAGGCTGGAGGTGCAGTGGTGCAATCTTGGCTCACTGCAAACTCTGCCTCCCGGGTTAATGCCATTCTCCTGCCTCAGCCTCCCGAGTAGCTGGGACTACAGGAGCCTGCCACCAAGCCTGGCTAATTTTTTGTATTTTTTTAGTAGAGACAGGGTTTCACCATGTTAGCCAGGATGGTCTCGATCTCCTGACCTCGTGATCCGCCCGCCTCGGCCTCCCAAAGTGCTGGGATTACAGGCGTGAGCCACTGCACCCGGCCTCAAAAGGAGTTTTAACCCAAGTTTTAAAGTTCTGTACAATAAAAAAATATTTTGTAGAAAATTAGAGGGTTTTTCATTTCTGTATATTCAAATGGACATGGCAGTGTGACAAGGAGGTGGTTTTTCCTCTCAGGGTTTTGACAAATGGATCCCTTGCTCTTTTCTTTTTTTTTTTCGAGACAGAGTCTCACTCTGTCACCCAGGCTGGAGTGCAGTGGTGCAATCTGGGCTCACTGCAAACTCCGCCTCCTGCATTCCAGCAATTCTCCTGCCTCAGCCTCCCAAGTAGCTGGGATTACAGGCATGCGCCACCACCCCCAGCTAATTTTTGTATTTTTAGTAGAGAGGGGGTTTCACCATGTTGGCCGGACTGATCTCGAACCCCTGACCTCAGGTGATCCACCTGCTTTGACCTCCCAAGGTGCCAGGATTACAAGCATGAGCCATCACACCCGGCCATCCCTTACTTTTACAGGAATTCTCATCTTCTTCCCAGGATTTGTTTTTTTTTTAAATAACATATATCACCATACCAGGCATGGTGGCTCACGTCTATAATCCCAGCACTTTGGAAGAGCAAATGGGTGGATCACTTGAGGTCGGGAGTTCGAGATCAGCCTGGCCAATATAGTGAAACACCATCTCTACTAAAAGTATCAAAAAATTAGCTGGGTATCGGGCGCGGTGGCTCACGTCTGTAATCCCAGCACTTTGGGAGGCCGAATTGGATGGATCACAAGGTCAGGAGTTCGAGACCAGCCTGGCCAATATGGTGAAACTCCTTCTCTACTTAAAACACAAAAAAATTAGCCAGGTGTGGTGGCAGACACCTGTAGTCCCAGCTAGTCTGGAAGCTAAGGCAGGAGAATCCCTGGAACCCGGGAGGCAGAGGTTGCAGTGAACTGAGATTGCACTGTTGGGCTCTACCCTGAGTGACAGAGCAAGACTCTGTCTAAAAAAAAAAAAAAAAAAAAATTATATATTGTGTATATAAAACTTCTTTCTGTATGAAAGTAATACGTAATAAAGTCTCACATTTGCTACCCTCTTTTTTCTTTTTTTTCTTTTTTTTTTTTTTTTTTTTTTTTTTGAGATGGAGGCTCGCTCTGTCACCCAGCCTGTAGTACAATGGCACGACCTTGGCTCACCACAACCTCCTCCTCCCAGGTTCAAGCGATTCTCCTGCCTCAGCCCCCAGAGTAGCTGGGATTACAGATGCCCACCACCACACCCGGCTAATTTTTTTGTATTTTTGGTAGAGATGGGGTTTTACCATGTTGGCCAAGCTGGTCTGGAACTCCTGACCTCAGGTGATCCATCCTCTCAGCCTCCCAAAGTGCTGAGATTACAGGCGTGAGCCACCGTGCCTGGCCACATTTGCTACCCTCTTGAGTGAAGAAAACTAACACTTTCCATCAAAACAACTTTTCTTATTGACTAGATCTAGCCAGGTATCCGAAAAGAAAGATTCAAGAAACAAGGCTAGGAAAATTAAATAATTCATGACTTTAAATCCATCTTACTCACCAAAACATGGCAACTTTCCAGTATCCTTCATGTCCAACTGTTCATCAGTAGGAGGGCTAGTTGTCCTTCTTGTTTTATCTAAGCATCCCTGTTCGCTGATGAATAGCATTCTCCCTTGTTCCATCCATGTGATCAAATCTGGCTTGGAAAAAGCATACCCTGCAAATAGAGTCCACACAGACTTTAAGTTTACTGCATACTTAAATAATTTTTTTGGCCAGGCGTGGTGGCTCATGCCTGTAATCCCAGCACTTTGGGAGGCCAAGGCAGGCAGATCTCTTGAGGTCAGGAGTTAGAGACCAGCCTGGCCAACATGGCAAACTCCGTCTCTACTAAAAATACAAAAATTAGCTGGGTGTGGTAGCACATGCCTGTAAAACCAGCTACTCGGGAGACTGAAGTGCGAGAATCACCTGAACCTGGGAGATGGAGGCTGCAGTGAGTAGAGATCGTGCCTCTGCACCACAGCCTGGGCAACAGACCGAGATTCCGTCTCAAAAAAAATTATTTTAAAAAATTATTATTTTTTTATTTTTTATTTTTTTATTTTTTTTGAGACGGAGTCTTGCTCTGTCGTCCAGGCTGGAGTGCAGTGGCCAGATCTCAGCTCACTGCAAGCTCCGCCTCCCGGGTCTACGCCATTCTCCTGCCTCAGCCTCTGGAGTAGCTGGGACTACAGGCGCCCGCCACCTCGCCTGGCTAGTTTTTTGTATTTTTTTGGTAGAGACGGGGTTTCACCATGTTAGCCAGGCTGGTCTCGATCTCCTGACCTTGTGATCCGCTGGTCTCGGCCTCCCAAAGTGCTGGGATTACAGGCTTGAGCCACCGCGCCCGGCCTTTAAAAAATTATTATCATTATTATTTTGTTTTTGAGATAGGGTCTCACTCTGTCACCCATGCTGGAGTGCAGTGGCACAATCTTGGCTCATTGCAACCTCTGCCTCCCAGGGATCAACTGATCCTCCCACCTCAGCCTCCTGAGTGAGTAGCTGGGACTATAGGCAAGTGCCACCATGTCCTGCTAATTTTTTATTTTTATAGAGATAGAGTTTTGCCATGTTGCCCAGGCTGGTCTCAAACTCCTGGGCACAAGCGGTCTGCCTGCCTCAGCCTCCCAAAGTGCTGGGATTACAGGGGCTAATTTTCGTAATTTTAGTAGACAGGGTTTCACCATGTTGGCCAGGATGGTCTCAAACTCCTGACCTCAAGTGATCCGCCCACCTCAGCCTCCCAAAGTGCTAGAATTACAGGCATGAGCCACCATGCCTGGCCTCTGTCTCTCTCTTTTACCATTACCCACAATAAAAATCATTTTCATAGTTGACTTTGATTCCTAGAGACATGAAATCAAAATTAAGTCAAAAAAATGAAAGCCGTTGAAATTACATGAATGACAATAGAATACAGCCTTACCAAGACTGTTTAGTTCAGGCCAGGCGCAGTGGCTCCTGCCTGTATACCCAGAGCTTTGGGAGGCTGAGGTGGGAGGACTGCTTGAGCCCAGGAGTTTGAGACCAGAATGGGCACCACAGGGAGACCCCATCCCTACAAAAATTTTTAAAATTAGCCAGGTGTGGTGGCATATGCTTGTGGTCCCAGCTACTCAGCAGGCAGAGTTGGGAGGATCACTTGAGCCCATGAGTTTGAGGCTGCAGTGAGCCGTGATTGTGCCACTACACCCAGCCTTGGAGATAGAGACTCTGTCTAAAAAAAAAAAAAAAAAAAAAAAAAGACTGTTCAGTTTAAATATCCTCTGCAATATTTTTTTGAGACAGAGTCTCACTCTGTTTCCCATACTGGAATGCAGTGGTATGATCTTGGCTCACTGAAACCTCTGCCTCCTAGGTTCAAGTGATTCTCCTGTCTCAGCCTCCCGAGTAGCTGAGATTACAAGTGCGTGCCACCACGCCTGGCTAATTTTTGTATTTTTAGTAGAGTTGGGGTTCGCCATGTTGGCCAGGCTGGTCTCGAACTCCTGACCTCAGGCAATCCTACTGCCTCGGTCTCCCAAAGTGCTGGGATTACAGGTGTGAACCACTGTGCCTGGCCCAATATTTCATAAAATTAAAGGAAGCAGACAAATTAAGGATGATGAGGATTTTAAAAAGTAATCATTATGAGAACACTGTGAGTAAAAAGAAAGAAAAGAGAAGAAAAGAAAACTTATAGGGAGTTAAGGAGGGAACTTCAATCACTAAACTTTTCTGATTAGATGGCTCACATCCAATCCTCACTACTGAGGTACCAAAATTCTTTTTTTCTTTTCTTTTTTTTGAGACAGAGTCTCACTCTGTCACCCAGGCTAGAGAGCAGTGTTGTGATCTCGGCTCACTGCAACCTCCAACTCCCAGGTTCAGGCAATCCTCCCACCTCAGCCTCCTGAGTAGCTAGGATTACAGGTATGTGCCACCACGCTGGCTAATTTTTTTTTTTTTTTTTTTTGAGACGCAATCTTGCTCTGTTGCCCAGGCTGGAGTGCTGTGGCACGATCTCGGCTCACTGCAAGCTCCGCCTCCCGGGTTCACGCCATTCTCCTGCCTCAGCCTCCCAAGTAGCTGGGACTACAGGCACCTGCCACCACGCCTGACTAATTTTTTGTATTTTTAGTACAGATGGGGTTTCACTATGTTGGCCAGGCTGGTCTCAAACTCCTTACCTCAAGTCATCTGTCCGCCTCAGCCTCCCAAATTATTGGGATTATAGGCGTGAGCCACCACACCTGGTGAATATCGAGGTACCAACATTTTTGATCAGTGAAGTGATAGAAACAGGAGGTTGTTAAATAACAGTGATTAAGAGGTAGAGAGTAATGCAGTCTAGTGGTGTAAGCCTAAAAGAAGGGGTTTTGCCAGGTGCGGTGGCTCACGCTTGTAAACTCAGCACTTTGGGAGGCCGAGGCGGGCAGATCACCTGAGGTCAGGAGTTCAAGACCACCCTGGCCAACATGGTGAAAACCTGTCTCTACTAAAAATATAAAAATTAGCTGGGTGTGGTGGCATGTGCCTGTAATCTCAGCTACTCAGGAGGCTGAGGCAGAATAGCTTGAACCTGGGAGACTGAGGTTACAGTGAGCCGAGATCATGCCGTTGCACTACAGCCTGGGTGACAGAGCGAGACTCCGTCAAAAAAAAAAAAAAAAGGGTTTTCATAGATCAGTAGAGGGTCTTCAGAGTAGGCAGCAGGAAGCCTCTTCCTCTGAGCTTTTCGTGGTGTCTGCTACAGCTCAGCCCTCACATCAAGGCTTCTTCTCCGAAGTGGGTACCACTACCATTAGCAGCACCTCAAATACTTGTGAAAAATGTAGATCCCTGGGCCTGAGCTCGAATCTGCTAAATCCTAAGATCTGGGGCCTGGATCTGGATGTTCTATACAGAAAATCATTGGCAGGTAATACCATTTGATTTTTTTTTTTTTTTTGAGACAGAGTCTGGCTCTGCCGCCCAGGCTGGAGTGCAGTGGCCGGATCTCAGCTCACTGCAAGCTCCGCCTCCCGGGTTCACGCCATTCTCCTGCCTCAGCGCCCGGCTAGTTTTTTGTATTTTTTAGCAGAGACGGGGTTTCACCGTGTTAGCCAGGATGGTCTCGATCTCCTGACCTCGTGATCCGCCCGTCTCGGCCTCCCAAAGTGCTGGGATTACAGGCTTGAGCCACCGCGCCCGGCCATTGATTTTTGAAATTTGGAAAAATCAGACTAAATTTTCCAAGTTCAAGGACCCTAATTGTGATACCTCAAAACAACACTGGATCAGCACACAGCTCTCATCTGTCCCACCCTGCTGGCTACTGGGCCTCAGTGTCCTCAGGTTAGCCTCTAAATGAGGGCCTGTCCCAGGTCTCTTTCTGTTCTGTCTACGCATTCTCCCTAGATGATCCCAAACCAGCCCCATAGTTTAAAATACCATCACTATAACGTCTTCCAATTCTGTAAATCCAGTCCTGACCTTAACATGGAATTCCAGTTTCACATACTTTATGTTTCCATGGAAATGTCTATGAGCATCTCAGATGTAATGTGGCCCAAATGTGCGACCTCCCGACCCTTCCTGCTGTTGGTGAACAAAGCCACTCGCCATCAGGATACTCAAACCAAAAATCGAGGAGTTGATTCTTTTTTCCACATCCAATCCATCAGCAAAATCTGGGATTCTGCCTCCAAAGCCTATCTGGAGACCACCTTCTTCTGTCTTAATTACTACCTACCTGGTTCAGCTGCCATGAAATCGCACCAGAACGGCCAACACTCTTGGCTAGTCTCTCTCCTTTCATTGCTATCCACTATGATTCATTCTCCACATAGCAACCCAAGTAATCATTTTAAAAGTAAATTACTCCCCTCTGTTTAAATCCCCCCATAATCTTCCCCTTGTGTTGAGAATAAAATCCAACTCCTTATCTTGTCCTATGGGGCCCTTCCTGCCTCGGCATCACTTTCTCACCAGCCCTCTGTGCATGTCCTACCACAGGCTCAGTGTGGGTCCCAACAAACTGAGCCCAGGCACTCCTATCCTGGGGCCTTTGCCCTAGTTTTTCTCTGCTTAAAATTCTCTTCCCCCTAATTTCACATGGTTGACTCTTGTCATTCATATCTCACACAACAAACAGGGAATGAGTCCTTCAGGCTAGACTGAGATCACTTATTATAGCGATACCAGCAGAAATGGTTTTAATGAGGCCAGGTTTAAGATGAGAAATTCGTCTTATTCAGGCAACACAATAAGGAAGCATGAAAATATTAAAGAAATAAAATAATACACTTTTTTAAAAAACAGGGGCAATTAGATTACTAATTCTAATTGTGGGAGAAATGGGGGAGGGTTAAGGTGGGAGACAGAGAATTCAGAATATTAATAATACTGAAGGCAAATATACCACCGGATAAAAAGGAATTTCATATTTCCAGGCCATTATAGGAAAGGGAAGAGACATTATGAATGTAAACTGGGCCCAGTATCATTTTCAACCAGCCCACGGCTCATACAGGGAAGGAAGCCTGGCACTATTAGGTTGGTTCCTAAAACATGATTCCTTAGAAGCCCATCTTACCCAGGGAATCAAGGGTCTGGTAATTGGTCTTCATCTCTTGCTTATACATTTGCTTCTGCCACTTCTCCAGGATCTCCCACTCTTGTTCCGAAAAATATAAGGCCACATCATCAAATGTCACAGTTACCTGGAATCACAAATAGTATACACATACATTTTTACTTTACGGCTACTTTGTTTTTCAATGTCCATTACTTTATTGAGATACAGAAAGAAAACATGTTAATTATTTCTGGATGGTGCCATATTATATAATAAACAACAAAGGGGTCACAAATGTCTATTGAAGCCAAGTAAAATGAATGAACGGGCCGGGCGTGGTCGCTCGCTCCTGTAATCCCAGCACTTTGAGAGGCCAAAGTGAGTGGATCACCTAAGGTCAGGAGTTCAAGAGATCAGCCTGGCCAACATGGCAAAACCTCATCTCTACTAAAAATAAAAAAATTAGCTGGGCGTGGTGGCACATTCCTGTAGTCCCAGCTACTCGGGAGGCTGAGGCAGGAGAATTGTTTGAACCTGGAAGGCAGAGGTTGCAGTGAGTCGAGATCCTGCCACTGCACTCCAGCCTGTGCTACAGAGTGAGACTGTCTCAAAAATAATAAAAATAAACGAAAATGAATGAATGGGCCGGGCGCGGTGGCTCAAGCCTGTAATCCCAGCACTTTGGGAGGCCGAGACGGGTGGATCACGAGGTCAGGAGATCGAGACCATCCTGGCTAACACGGTGAAACCCCGTCTCTACTAAAAAATACAAAAAACTAGCCGGGCGAGGCGGCGGGCGCCTGTAGTCCCAGCTACTTGGGAGGCTGAGGCAGGAGAATGGCGTAAACCCGGGAGGCGGAGCTTGCAGTGAGCTGAGATCTGGCCACTGCACTCCAGCCTGGGCGACAGAGCGAGACTCCGTCTCAAAAAAAAAAAAAAAAAAAAAAAAAAAAAGAAAATGAATGAATGAATGAATAGCAGGTCTTTGAACACAAAGACCATCTAAAGAGGGATGCTTTACTTAGCAGCAACCAGTTATTGCTGTGGAAGACTGGGTCCAGTATTGTTGGATGTGTCAGTTTTTGAAAAATGTTTTACTTTGAAATAATTACGTAGATTCACAAGATGTTGCAAAAACAGCACAGAAGGCTTCCCTGTAAGTGTGCCTATAGTCCCAGCTACTTGGGAGGCTGAGGCAGGAGGACTGCTTAAGTTCAGGAGTTCAAAACCAGCCTGGGTTTTTTTTTTTTTTTTTTTTTTTTTTTTTTTTTTTGGAGATAGAGTCTCACTCTGACGCCCAGGCTGCAGTGCAGTGGCACAATCTTGGCTCACTGCAAGGTCTGACTCCCAGGTTCAACTGATTCTCCTATCCCAGCCTCCCAAGTAGCAGGGATTACAGGGTGTGCCACCATGCCCGGTTCGAGAGACCAATCTGGCCAACATGGCAAAATCTCATCTCTACTAAAAATACAAAAATTAGCAGGGCGTGGTGGCACGCCTGGATTATAGGCGTGAGCCACTGCACCTGGCCAAAAAATTATTTTTAAAAAGGTTCCACGTACCCTTCACCCAGTTTACCCTAAAGGTCATATTGTACATTATAGTACTATATCAAAACAAGGAAAAAAACTGACATTGGTACAATGTGTGCGTATAATTCTGTTACTTCATCACATGTGCTCACTCATGTAACCACCACTGCAATCAAAAAACACAACTACAGTCAGCCTTTGTATTCGCAGGTTCCACATTCACAAATTCGACCAACCTTGGATCAAAACTGCTTTACAAATAAAAGCCAGGTATGGTAATCCCAGCACTTTGGTAGGCTGAGGTGGGAAGAGTGCTTGAGCTCAAGCTTGAGACCAGCCTGAGCAACATAGCAAGACCTCTTCTCTATTAAAAAATAAAATAAAAATTTAAATAATGTATTTTAAAACGCAATAATAAAATATACTACAAAATTTTTTAAATCCAGCATAACTATTTACATAGCATTTATGTTGTATTAGGTATTATAAGCAATTGAGAGATAATTTATATACAAGAAAATGTGCACAGGGTATATGTAAATTCTACCATTTTATATAAGGCACTTGAGCGTCCATGGATTTTGGTATCTGTGAGGGGTCCTGGAACCAATTCCTTGAGGATACTGAGAGACAACTGCATCCCATCACCACAAACAGCTCCCTTGTTCCAACCCTTTATAATCACACCCACAAATCTATTATCCATCACAATTCTGCCATTTCAGGAATGTTGGCTGGGTGCAGTGGCTCACATCTGTAATCCCAGTACTTTGGGAGACCAAGGCAGGCAGGAGTTGAGACCATGTTGATGGTGAAACCCCGTCTCTACTAAAAATACAAAAGTTAGCTGGGCATGGTGGCACATGCCTGTAGTACCAGCTACTCAGGAGGCTGAGGCAGGAGAATTGCTTGAACCTGGGAGGCGTAGATGGCAGTGAGCCATGATTGTGCCACTGCACTCCAGCCTGGGAGACAGAGTGACACTCTGTCTCAAAAAAACAAACAAAAAAAGTTATATAAATGGAATCACATGGTATGCGACCTTCTGAAATTGACTTTTTTCTCTCAGCATAATGTCCTTGAGATCCATCCAAGTTGTCATGTTTACCAATATAGTCATGTGCCACATGATGCTTCAGTGAGAGACCACATATAAAACAGTGGTCCTATAAGGTTATAATATTGCATGTTTACTGTACGTTTATGTTTAGATACACAAATACTTATCATTGTGTTACAACTGCCTATAGTATTCAGTACAGTAACATGCTGTACAAGTTTGTAGCCTAGGAGAAATAAGCTACACCATATACCCTAGGTGCGTAGTAAGCTATACCATCTGTTTTTGGAAGCACACTCTGTTTGCACAACCACAAAATTGCCTAACAATGTGTTTCTCACAACGCATTCTTGTCGTTGAGCAACCCATGACTGTATTTCATTTCTTTTTTATTGCTGAGTAGTATTCCATGGTATGGATGCACCAGTTTGATTAACCATTCACCTACTGAGAAATATTTTGGTTTTAACTTTTTGGATATTAACAAAAGAGCTGTTATGGACAATCATGTACAGGATTTGGGGTGGGCATGTTTTTATTTTTCTGGGATAAATGCCCAGGACTACAACTGCTGTGTCATATGATAAGTATACGTTTAGTTTTTAAAGAAAATGCCAAACTATATTCTAGCGTGGCTGGGCCATTTTACATTCCTTTTTTTTTTTTTTTTTTTTTTTTTTTTTTTTTTTTGAGAGGGAGTACCGCTCTGTTGCCCAGGCTGGAGTGCAGTGGCGCGATCTCAGCTTACCACAACCCCCACCTCCTGGAATCAAGTGATTGTCCAGCCTCAGCCTCCTGAGCAGCTGGGACTGCAGGTGTGCCACCATGCGCAGCTAATTTTTGTATTTTTAGTAAAAACGGGGTTTCACTATGTTGGTCAGGCTGGTCTCGAACTCCTGACCTTGTGACCTGCCCACCTCGACCTCCCAAAGTGCTGGGATTACAGGCCTGAGCCACTGTGCCTCGTCACCATTTCACATTCTTACCAGCAATCTGTAAGACAGCATTTCTTAGCACCCTCACCAGCATTTGGCAATGTCACTACTTTTAACAGTTCTAATAGGTGTATAGTGATATCTAACTGTGGCTTTATTTTGGTTTTCCTAATGAGTAATGATGTTAAACATCTTTTTTTTTTTGAGACAGAGTCTTGCTCTGTCGCCCAGGCTAGAGTGCAGTGGTGCGATCTCAGCTCACTGCAAGCTCCGCCTCCCGGGTTCACGCCATTCTCCTGCCTCAGCCTCCCGAGTAGCTGGGGCCGCAGGTGCACGCTGCCACGCCCGGCTAATTTTTTGTATTTTTAGTAGAGACGGGGTTTCACCGTGTTAGCCAGGATGGTCTCGATCTCCTGATCTTGTGATCCGCCGGCCTCGGCCTCCCAAAGTGCTGGGATTACAGGTGTGAGCCACCATGCCCGGCCAAACATCTTTTTATGTGTTTTTTCCCATGCATATATTCTCTTTGGCGAAATGTCGCTTTATATTTTTTGCCCATTTTCTAATTGGATCTTTTTTAACTGTCCAAGGAAGATTCTTAATTTTTAAAATAGAGATGGTGTCTTGCTATGTCACGCAGACTAATCTGAAACTCCGGGGCTCAAGCAGTCCTCCTACCTCAGGCTCTGAAAGTGCTGGGATTATAGGCGTGAGCCATCTTGCCTAGCTGAGCTCTTTATGTAGTCTAGATAGGAGTGCTTTGTCAGATAGGTGGTTTGCAAATTTTGACCCCAGTCCGTATCTTTTCACCCTCTTAACAGGATCCTTCAGAAAGCCAAAGTTTTCAGTTTTGATTATGTCCAATTTATCCCTTTTTTCCCTTTATTGATTGTGCTTGTGGTGCAACATCTAGGAACTTCCCACCATGCCCTAGGTTCTAAAGATTTTCTCCAGTGTCATCTTCTACAGGGTTTGTAGCTTTGTTTTACACTGAGACGTGTTTTTTGTTTGTTTTTTTTTGTAGACATGTGATAGCCTACCTTGTTTTAACCTGATTCTCTCTTAGCTGAGGGAGCCAGACAGACTCCATTTTAGTTCCTTCACTTACAGCCCCTTTACCTCCCTCCCTTAAGGGCATAACTAGTGGAAACTGACTCAAAGCACGTCCAGGAATGCACTTACTGATAAGATATGAGGCAAGCTGCACCAGCAGCTCCTGGGGACGCGCTCGGTGGATGGCACCCAAAGCCCCTGCATTTATCTCTTTGTGATAGTTTAAGCCCCTGCACCTGGAACTGTTTATTTTTTGTTATAGCTTTTGTAACCAATCAATTTTTTTTAACTTTTTGCCAGTTCTGCTTCTGTAAAAATTGCTTCAGCTAAACTCCCCCCTCCCCCATTTAGACCACAGTATGAAAACAAAACTAGCCCCTTCCTCAGGGCCGAGAGAATTTTGAGCGCTGTCTCTCGGTCACTGGCTAATAAAGGACTCCATAATTTGTCTCAAAGTGTGGCGTTTCTCTATAACTCGCTTAGTTACAACAGATGGAGTCTCATTCTGTCACCCAGGCTGGAGTGCAATGGTGCAATCTCGGCTCACTATAACCTCTGCCTCCCGTGTTCAAGCAATCCTCCTGCCTCTGCCTCCTGGTGGTAGCTGGAATTGCAGGCATGTGCAACCACGCCCGGCTAATTTCAGTATTTTTAGTAGAGACAGGGTTTCACCATGTTGGCCAGGCTGGTCTTGAACTCCTGACCTCAGGTGATCCACCCGCCTCGGCCTCCCAAAGTGCTGGGACTACAGGCGTGAGACACCACACCCGGCCTGGGATGTGTTTTTTTTTTTTTTTTTTTTTTGAGACGGAGTCTTGCTCTGTCGCCCAGGCTGGAGTGCAGCGGCGGGATCTCAGCTCACTGCAAGCTCCGCCTCCCGGGTTTACGCCATTCTCCTGCCTCAGCCTCCTGAGTAGCTGGGACTACAGGCGCCCGCCACCTCGCCCGGCAATTTTTTTTTTGTATTTTTCAGTAGAGACGGGGGTTTCACCGAGTTAGCCAGGATGGTCTCGATCTCCTGACCTCGTGATCCGCCCGTCTCAGCCTCCCAAAGTGCTGGGATTACAGGCTTGAGCCACCACGCCCAGCCATGTCATTTTCTTAAAAGACAAACTGGAAACATAGATCATTTTATGTGAACTCATGTTGGCAACTAAAATTCACAATTTTAACAGGGGTGTTTCAAACAAAATGTCTGCAAGCCATGATTGGCTCGTGGACCATTAATCTACAATCTCTAGTATGGACTGAACTAACCAGGGCTGCTCTTCCTGGGTGTTTGAGGACAGATCCGCTGTGGCAATAGGGAAGCAACAGAACATGTGTTAACTTTTGAAAATTCCATTTTCACTCCTTTCAGATTCTGTGCTATAAATATACATGACAGCCTACAAGAAAAGCACTGGACATTTTGAAAGATGGCTGAGGCTCTTCCCAAGTGTCTAGAAAATGTTGGTCAGGAGCACAATTCTCCCAATAAGGGAATCTAGGAGACCTGACATTTGACACTTAGGATTTTGGAGATAAAAGTTTTAAAGCTAAAATTCTATCATCAAAACTATCATGACCGGGCGCGGTGGCTCAAGCCTGTAATCCCAGCACTTTGGGAGGCCGAGACGGGCGGATCACGAGGTCAGGAGATCGAGACCATCCTGGCTAACACAATGAAACCCCGTCTCCACTAAAAATACAAAAAAATTAGCCGGGCGTGGTGGCGGCGCCTGTAGTCCCAGCTACTCGGGAGGCTGAGGCAGGAGAATGGCGGGAACCCGGGAGGCGGAGCTTGCAGTGAGCCGAGATCGCGCCACTGCACTCCAGCCTGGGCGACAGAGCGAGACTCCGTCAAAAAAAAAAAAAAAAAAAAAAAAAAAAAAAAAAAAAAAACTATCATAAGCCCTGAAAGCTGAAGTATCAGCTATTATGACAAACAAGTTCAAACTTGTTTTATTTTTATTTTTTTTGAGGCGGAGTCTCACTCTGTCCCCAGGTTGGAGTGCAGTGGCACGATCTTGGCTCACTGCAACCTCCACCTCCCAGGTTTAACAGATTCTTCTGTCTCAGCCTCCCGAGTAGTTGGGATTACAGGCGACAGGGTTTCGCCATGTTGGCCTGGTCAGTCTGGAACTCCTGACCTCAGTTGATCTGCCCGCCTCAGCCTCCCAAAGTGCTGGGATTACAAGCGTGAGCCACGGTGCCTGGCCTTGTTATTCTTATAATGCGACTTAAACCAAAATCCTCTACAGTTTTCTTGTACCTCACCCATGTGTTTTTGTTGTTGTTGTTTTGTTTTGTTTTTGAGACGAAGTTTCGCTCTTGTTGTCCAGGCTGGAGTGCAATGGCACGATGTCGGCTCACTGCAACCTCTACCTCCTGGGTTCAAGTGATTCTCCTGCCTCAGCGTTCCCAGTAGCTGGGATTACAGGCATGCACCACCATGCCTGGCTAATTTTGTATTTTTAGTAGAGACGGGCTTTCTCCATGTTGGTCAGGTTGGTCTCGAACTCCCGACCTCAGGTGATCCGCCCGCCTTGGCCTCCCAAAGTGCTGGGATTACAGGCATGAGCCACGACGCCCAGCCACCCATGTGTTTTCCACCTATAAAATTCCCATTTATGACCATATTTACAATTAGCATTAAACTGCTACAGTGGAAAGGAAAATCAAAAAAAGATTTCTCCTTGCCTATCCCAAATAATACATTAGCCAAGAAACTGTTATCACATTTTCTATGAACTCAAATGTACAGTCAAAGAAGAGCTACCACAAACTTTCCCAGAGAGGAATATTCCAGGAGGTTCCCAATCATTTAAAGAGGAGAGAAAAAAAGAAAGCCTGGCTGTAGAAACACAGCTTGAAGAAATCAGAAAAAGAATCTGTACTTGCCAAGGGAGGCTGGGGAAAAGGAGTGGGAGGCAAAAGGGAAGAATCAAATATAAATAAGGAGCATTACATTCGTAAGATTATAAAATTTCATTGGGGGCACAAGAAAAACTTGCACATATAAGAAGGTTATACTTAACTGAATGTAACAGAGTTTCCTGGATTAAGCCTCAGGATATGCCTTTCAAACTCTAAAACCGGTGCTCAAATTTTCCATTACAATACTACAGCATTTACGGTAAATTCGATTTCCGCTAACCACCCAATTCATTTTAAGTTTTCTGTCCTTTCCTAGAGGGAGCAGTCTCCAATTTCTCTCAGTTCCAGTTCTCCTTCTCCTTTTTCTCATCTGCTTAACACAGATGTGCTTCTCTGAAACTACCTTCAGCAGGAGAGCACGGGCCCCAGAGACACCCCGAGGTTCAGAGTCCCGACACTGAAGGCAGGGACAGCGTTGTTGATCTGAGCCGACAACAAGCCGAGAAACAGATCTTTCCCACCCGGATTCTTTCTCCCAAACCGACTTTTATTTATTGATTAAACAGACGGGATCTGGCTGTTGCCCAGGCTGGACGGCAGTTGCTATTCACAGGCGCGATCCCACTAACGATCAGCACGGGAGTTTTGCTCTGCTTGGCTTCCGAGCTGGGCCGGTTCCCCCTCCCTGGGGAACCTGGTGGTCCCCGCTCCCGAGGTCACCACACAGATGCAGAACTCGGAGGCACCGCGCGATGGACACAGCGCATATACAGCGCAGAGCTCCCGGGCTCAAGCACTGCTCCCGCCTCAGCCTTCCGAGTGGCCGGGGCCACAGACTCGCGCTGCCAAGCCCGGCCAGACCAGCTTTTCCCCAGGTCAATTCCAGAACAGCACACGCAGCAAGACTGCGCCTTCTCCAGCCCGGCCCGGAGCTCAGTCCGTGGGCCACTGCCAACCCCCAGACCCAGGCCCCCGCCGCCCCACTCCCTGGACGCGGACCCCACTCCAGCTGCAACAGGGACCCGAGTTTCGACAGTCCTGCATCCTCCATCGGCCCCTCTTACCGAAGCCGGCTCGGCCATGGCGGTTCCGCACGAACCGGCCCCGCCTGGCACGGCCTCCCCTCCGCTCCGCCCCAACCCGACTCCCAGGCACAGCCTGGGTTGCCCCACAACGCAGCGCCGACCGTGCGCGGTGCATGCTGGGACTCGGCGCCCGGCAATGGCTGGGGCCGCTCCGCCCCATAGCGACCCCTGCGGGCTGGAGGAGCGCCGCCGCCCGGGGGGTCGGTCCTCAGAGGAGGGGCCCGGGAACCCTCAGTGCAGGCCGCAGCACGCCGGTGTTTGAGGGAGCCTCGGGCTCCCGGGATCTGCAAGCGAGGGAGGCGGTCGGAGACCAGATGAGGGAGCTGACGGGAGGGGAAATGGAGGGGCAGGTGAACATGGAGAGAGCAGGAACAGAGAGAGAGAGAGAGTAGGGACAGCGACTGGGAGACGCGCTCCACAGAAACCCAGACTGAGAGGCAGCAAGAGGGGAGCGTCCGGTGCGGTTCCTTCCAAAGCCGCCCCCGAGTCAGGGATGAGCTCGAGGGCTTCGTCCGTGAGGAGGTCCCGGGAATCCAGCGAGGCCGGATAGGTGGTGGGAGGCGCGCGGTGGCCTGAGGGTGTCTGTTCCGTCGGGGGCGCGGAGGCCGTGGGGGCCCTGGGTTTGTCCCTTCGGGGACGCGGAGGAGGGGTCCGCCCACCACGTCCGGTCCCCGTGGGTCCAGGGGCCTTCTGGGCTCCCCGAGCGGCCACGCTCCCTCCTTGGCAGAGAACGGCCCCGGGCAGAGACCCCATGCGGAAGCCACCCCGGTCTCGGGGCCGCCTGCGGGGACTCAGTGTCACCCAGGGATGCGGGCCGGGCACCCTCGGCCCCCGGCGGGAGACTGTGACAGAGCGAGAGGAGACAGACGGAGACCATGATACAGGTCGTGAGAAACACGGGGATGCAAAAACAAGGGAGAGGTGGGAAGGCAGTAGGGGAAACCAGGGAGAGACAGAAAGGAGAGAGAGGGCAAGGAAGAGGGTGGCGATTGTTCCCAGAAAATCAACCTCGCATTCTGTCCCAGTCATGTTTAAGGTGTCAGGCTAAATAAAGTAACAAATGAAAATGACTGGTTCTGTCAGGAAAGGCGGGACAACTCCAAGCGGTGCTAACAGGTTATAGGAGGATTCAGCGATTTTCTGATTGGCAATTGGTTATCGGAAGACCAGGTTCATAGAAAGGAGTGTCTGGGTTAAGGTAAGGAGTTGTGGAGACCAAGGTTCTTAGGATGTCTCATAGTGACCGGCTTTAGATGGCAAAAATGTCCTATTTAGACCTTTAAAAGGTGCTAGATTCTCTGGCCGGGTGCCGTGGCCCAAGTCTGTAATCCCAGCACTTCGGGAGGTTTAGGCAGGAGGATTGCCTGAGCCCAGGAGTTGAAGACCAGCCTGGGCCACATGGCGAAACCCCATCTCTACAAAAAATACAAAACTTTGCCGGCACAGTGGCAAAGACGTTAATCTCAGCTATTTGGGAGGCAGACGTGGGAGGATTACTTGACCCTGGGAAGCGAAGGTTGCAGTGAGCCTAGATTGTGCTATGACACTATAGCCTGGGTGACAGAGGAAGACAGAGGGAGACTCTCTCAAAAAAATTAAATAAATAAATAAAATAAAAAATATATAGTTTGTTTGTTTTTTGGGTTTTTTTCGAGACGGACTCTTGCTCTGTTGCCCCGGCTGGAGTGCAGTGGTGTGATTTTGGCTCACTGCAACCTCTGCCTCCCAGGTTCAAGCGATTCTCCTGCCTCAGCCTCCCAAGTAGTTGGAATTACAGGCATGTGCCACCACGCCGGGCTAATTTTTGTATTCTTAGTAGAGATGGGATTCTGGGATTCACCATGTTGGCCAGGCTGGTCTTAAACTCTTGACGTCATGATCCACCTGCCTCGGCCTCCCAAAATGCTGGGATTACAGACATGAGCCACCGCACCCGGCCCTATATTTTTATATAAATATATAATATATATGGCAAAGAAGGCTATTTGGTGATAAAATATTTTGATTTCCTTCTTTGTCATGCAATGTTATGCCACAGTCAGGTTGGAAACTAAGCTGGCATATAGGGTTAAATAAAACCCTTCTGGTGAGATTTTTATGGTTTGTAGGGCGTGACTCCCTAGGTCTCTTAGTTAGAAATTTGGACAAGAAAGGAAAAAAGGTCACAATTTAGTTGGTATCCATATCATTGTATGTGAAAAGTTTATTTATTTTTTATTTTTATTTTTTTTGAGACAGAGTCTTGCTGTGTTGCCCAGGCTAGAGTGCAGCAGCTCGATCTTGGCTCACTGCAACCTCCACCTGCCAGGTTCAAATGATTCTCCTGTCTCAGCCTCCCGAGTAGCTGGGACTACAGGTGCATCCCACCATGCCTGGCTAATTTTTATATTTTTAGTAGAGACAGGGTTTCACCATATTGGTCAGGCTGTTCTCCGACTCCTGACCTCAGGTGATTCACCCACCTCGGCCTCCCAAAGATTACAGGCATGAGCTACTACACCTGGCCTACAACAGTTTTATTTTAATTGCTGATAGTATTCCATGGTGTGAATATACTGAAGAGTATTTACCCATTGAAGGATATTTGTATTTTTGCCCGTTTCTTATTTTTTTATTTTTTTATTTTTGAGATGGAGTGTTGCTCTGTCACCCAGGCTGGAGTGCAGTGGCGCAATCTCAGCTCACCACAAGCTCCGCCTCCCGGGTTCACACCATTCTCCTGCCTCAGCCTCCCGAGTAGCAGGGACTACAGGCACCTGCCACCACGCCCGGTTAATTTTTTGTATTTTTAGTAGAGATGGGGTTTCACCACGTTAGCCAGGATGATCTCGATCTCCTGACCTCATGATCCGCCCGCCTTGGCCTCCCAGAGTGCTGGGATTACAGGCGTGAGCCACCACGCCCGGCTGCGTTTTGTTTGTTTTATATTTATTTGTTTGTCTATTTATTTATTTTTTTAGATAGAGTTTCGCTCTCGTTGCCCAGGCTGGCATGCAATGGCGCAATCTCGGCTCACCGCAATCTCTACCTCCCAGGTTCAAGCAATCCTCCTGCCTCAGCCTCCCTAGTAGCTGGGATTACAGGCATATGCCACCATGCCCAGCTATTTTGTATTTTTAGTAGAGAAGGAGTTTCTCCATGTTGGTCAGGCTGGTCTCAAACTCCTGACCTCAGGTGATCTGCCTGCCTCGGCCTCCCAAAGTGCTGGGATTACAGGCATGAGCCACCATGCCCGGCCTATTTATTTATTTTTGAGATGAAGTCTCACTCTGTTGCCCAGGCTGGAGTGCAGTGGCAAGATCTTGGCTCAGTGCAACCTCCGCCTCTGGAGTTCAAGTGATTCCCCTGCCTCAGCCTCCCGAGTAGGTGAGATTATAGGTGCACACCACCACACCTGGCTAATTTTTGTATTTTTAGTAGAGAAGGGGTTTCACCATGTTGGCCAGGCTGGTTTCAAACTCCTAACCTCAAGTGATCCTCCTGCCTTGGCCTCCCAAAGTGCTGGGATGACAGGAATGAGCAACCGTGCCCGGCCTTTTCCAAGTTTTGGAATTCTGAATAGAACCGCTATAAATGTTTGTGTACAGGTTTTGCGTGAAGATAAATTTTTATTTCTTTAAGGTAGATACCCAGGAGTGGGACTGCTGAGTCATGGTAAATATGTATATTTAATTGTACAAGGAACCAGCAAACCATTTTTAAGAGTCACTGTGCTGTTATGTGTTCCCCTTATGAACTTATGAGAGTTCAGTTGGTCCACGTTCTTTATTTGGTATTTTTAGCATTTTAAAAAACTGTTAGACATTCTAATCAATGGTGTTGTTACTGAAACACCAGGGTTTGGGTCTAGGTGCTGCTGTTTGTGGCTTAGAAAGCCAATCAGGGAGACAGTAAGTGTTACCAAGGAAGAAGGCTTTAATTGGGTGTTACTGCTGAGGAGATGGGAGATGGGAGATCAGTCTCAAATCCATCTCCCTGACAGACTAAAATCAGTGGCTTATATTGCTGGGAAGAAATGTAACCATATGTGGAAAAACATGAATTGGTGAGGGGTAAGGAAGAGGGGTTGGTGAACAGGAAGTAGGTGGTGGGTTATGCAATCATGATAGGTGAGGGGTCTGACTTTCATTGTCCAAATGCAGTGATCTTGTGAGTTTCAACTGGTTCATACTATCTGGGAGGCCTGATGGTTTCCTGAGAAAGGAACTCAGATAAGACAAATGTAACTGTCTCAAGTTTTTTTTTTTTTTTTTTTTTTTTTTTTGAGGCGGAGTTTCGCTCTGTCTCCCAGGCTGGAGTGCAGTGGCCGGATCTCAGCTCACTGTAAGCTCCGCCTCCCGGGTTTACGCCATTCTCCTGCCTCAGCCTCCCGAGTAGCTGGGACTACAGGCGCCCGCCACCTCGCCCGGCTAGTTTTTTTTGTATTTTTTAGTAGAGACGGGGTTTCACCATGTTAGCCAGGATGGTCTCGATCTCCTGACCTCGTGATCTGCCCGTCTCGGCCTCCCAAAGTGCTGGGATTACAGGCTTGAGACACCGCGCCCGGCTGTCTCAAGTTTTAAAAGGATCAGTTACTGTGTTTATTCAAAGAAACCATATACATCAGCTCTATAGGGCAATTGGATCTGTTTCAGTATAGGGGTATCTCGATGTAGTTTTTATTTGCATTTCCCTAGTTGCTAATGATATAAAAAAATATTATGTGCTAAATTGCCAACTTTTAGTTAAGTTTTTGTTCTTGTTCCTTGCCCATTTTTAAATTGTATTTTTCTCAGGTTGATAAATATGGACTTTTTATTAAGGAAAGATTTTATTATAGGCAATTGTTTTAACGTATTTAGAACAGGCTGGGCGTGGTGGCTCACACCTGTAATCCCAGCACTTTGGGAGACCAAGGCTGGTGGATCACGAAATCAGGAGATTTCCTGGCCAATACGGTGAAACCCTGTCTCTACTACAAATACAGAAATTAGCTGGGTGTGGTGGTACACGCCTGTAGTCCCAGCTGCTGGAGAGGCTGAGACAGGAAAATCGCTTAAACCTGGGAGGCGTAGGTTGCAGTGAGCCAAGATTGGGCCACTGCACTCCAGCCTGGCGACAGAGTGAGACTCCGCCTCAGAAACAAAACAAACAAAAAACATATGCAGAACAATATAATAAGCCCCAGCCATAATCCAGCTTTGGAAACATTTAAAAATATATATTTTATTTAGCATTTCTATTGAATTTGAAGTAGGGGGGAGGGTTTCGTGTTTTAGCTTAGTCTATTATCCTAGTGGAAAATTATTTGCTTTTGACACTTTTAAACAGTTTTAGACATTTTAAGTATGTTCACACCTTTAATAGCTATGCAGCATACCAATTTACCACAACTTATTCATCCAGTCCTCTACTAGACATTTTGTTTATAGTCAAGTTTTAGTTTATAGTCAAAAAGCATCAAATACTGCTTTCGATGAGTCTTACATTTGCAAATATATTTATGGAATATATTACTAGAAAAGTAATTGTTTGATCAAAAGGTCTACTTATTTATAATTGACACACTACTAAGTTGCTCAGAAGAGGTTATATCAATTTATAGCTCCACCAACTTCCTTATATTCTCTCTCTCTCTCTCTCTCTTTTTTTTTTTTTTGAGACAGTCTTGCTCTGTTGCCCAGGCTGTAGTGCAGTGCCACGATCTTGGCTCACTGCAACTTTCACCTCCTGAGTTCAACTGATTCTCCTGCCTCAGCCTCCCAAGTAGCTGAGATTACAGGCATGCGCCACCACGCCTGGCTAATTTTGTGTTTTTAGTAGAGAGGGGGTTTCTCCATGTTTGTCAGGCTGGTCTCGAACTCCCAACCTCATGTGATCTGCCCGCCTTGGCCTCCCAAAGCGCTGGGAATACAGGCATGAGCCACCCCGCCTGGCCCAGAGAACCAACTTTCTCTCTTTCGAGACAGAGGGGCACCCGAATGGGACCTCCAGACCTCAGTGGAGTGCACCGGATTTTGTAGGCAGGCTTGAGGAGACCGTGTCTGATTTACCAGGGGCCCAAAGATGGGTTGGACCAGGTGTGACATCTACATAGCATGAGAGGAAGCTGGCCACCCACCCTAATCTTCTTAATGCAGATGGGCTTGCCACTGGGCCAGTGCCTTGTTGTCTGCTCCCCACTGCACAAGTGGTTGGAAAGAAAAAGAGAAGATGGAGTTGCCATTTTGAACACGCCTAGTCTCTGGTAGCCTTTTCTGATTGGCACAACTGCCGGCATTCACCCGTGCAAGCTTCCACTTGCTTATGTATGTCTGCAGCTCAACTTTACAGGCTCCTTGTTAGAAATAAAATTTGGGGGCTGCTTTTTATTAAAAGGAAACCCTTACTGAGGACTTTCTTACCCTCACTATCTGCCTAAATAATTTCTTTTTAACTCTTATATCAGCAGTGAGGACAACCAGAGGTCACTTTGATAGCCATGTTGGTTTTGGTAGGTTTTAGGCTGGCTTCTTTAGTGCAACCTGTTTTATCAGTAAGGTTTTTTTTTTTTTTTTTTTTTTTTTTTTTTCTGATAGAGTTTTGCTCTGTTGCCCAGGTTGGAGTGCAGTGGCACAATCTTGGATCACTGCAACCTCTCTGATGGGTTCAGTCGATTCTCCTGCCTTAGCCTCCCGAGTAGTTGGGATTACAGGCCTGCCACCACACATGGCTAACTTTTGTATTTGTATTTTAGTAGAGATGGGGTTTCACCATGTTGGCTAGGTTGGTCTCGAACTCCAGGGCTCAAGTGATCTGCCCACCCCAGCCTCCCAAAATGCTGGGATTATAGGCATGAGCCACTGTGCCAGCATGGTCTTTATGACCTGTATATTGTGAGGACTTCCTATCTCATCCTGTGATTTAGAATGCCTTAACCATCCGGGAATGCAGATCAGCCTCATTTTACCTAGCCCCTATTCAAGATGGAGGTGCTCCAGTTCAAAGGCTTCTGACAAAGTGATCTGCCTGCCCCAGCTTTCCAAAGTTCTGGGATTACAGGCGTGAGTCACTGCACCTGGCTTTTTGGTTATTTTTGTGTTTTTTAAATATATGTATATTTTTGTTTTTTGTGACCTTCAGTTTTTTTTTTTTTTTTTTTTGAGACAGAGTTTTGCCCTTGTTGTGCAGGCTGGAGTACAATGGTGTGATCTTGGCTCACCACAACCTCCACCTCCCGGGTTCAAGTGATTCTCCTGCCTCAGCCTCCCGAGTAGCTGGGATTACAGGCATGCACCACTGTGTCCGGCTAATTTTGTATTTTTAGTAGAGACGGGGTTTCTCCACGTTGGTCAGGCTGGTCTCCAACTTCTGACCTCAGGTGATCTGCCCACCTTGGCTTCCCAAAATGCTGGGATTACAGTCGTGAGCCACCACGCCCAGCTGTGCTGTTTTTGTCTTTTTTTTTTTTTTTTTTTTCTGAGACGGAATTTTGCTCTTGTTGCCCAGGCTGCAGTGCAATGGCGCAATCTCGGCTCACTGCAACCTTTGCCTCTCAGGTTCAAGCAATTCTCCTGCCTCAGCCTCCCAAGTAGCTGGGATTACAGGCGCCTGCCCCCACGCCCAGCTAATTTTTTTTTTTTTTTTTTTTTTTTTGTATTTTTAGTAGAGACGGGGTTTCACCATGTTGGCCAGGCTGGTCTTGAACTCCTGACATCAGGTAATCCACCTGCCTCGGCCTCCCAAAGTGCTGGGATTACAGGTGTGAGCCACCGTGCCTAGCCCATTTTTGTCTTTTTGATATGAGATCTCATTCTTTTGCCCAGGCTGGAGTGCAATGGTGTGATCATAGCTCACTGCAGCCTACACCCTCTGGGCTCAAGATCCTTCCGCCTCAGCCTTCCAAAGTTTGGATCTTTGGGGACTACACGTGTGAGCCACAGCATCCCATCCATTATATTCTTAATGATCTTTCTGTACAACCTAAATTTTATTTTTTCAACTCTGAGTACTTCTAAAGATATATTAACTAGACATTAGGTAATAGGTAAAAGAGTAACACCTAATCATGTATTATTTATTTACTTATTTATTTAGAGATGGAGTCTCACTCTGTTGCCCAGGCTGGTTTTTTTTTCCTTCAGCACTTTTATTTTTATGTTTTTGGACAGAGTCTGGCTCTGTCGCCCAGGCGGGAATGTGTGGCGCAATCTCGGCTCACTGCAACCTCTGCCTCCCTGGTTCAAGCAATTCTCATGCCTCAGCCTCCTGAGCAGCTGGGACTACAGGCACACACCACCACGCGCAGCTAATTTTTGTATTTTTAGTAGAAAAGGGTTTCACCATGTTGGCTAGGCTGGTCTGGAATCCCTGGCCTCAAATGACCTGCCCAGCTCGGCCTCCCAAAGTGCTGGGATTACCACCTGACCTCATTTATTATGTTAAAGACTCTTAGAGATAATGCTGATTGCAATAACCACATTAACAAAGCCTAGTTGAAGAAGGCAGGCATTTGAAAGTAGTTTATTTTCTTATTGTTCAGTTTTGACAGTTCTTAATTTATTCTGAATGTAAGTCCTTTGTTGGATATATGATCAATAAGCCAACACGGTGAAACCCTGTCTCTACTAAAAATACAAAAAAAAATTAGCCGGGCATGGTGGCGGGCACCTGTAGTCCCAGCCACCCAGTAGGCTGAGGCAGGAGAATGGCGTGAACTCGGGAGGCGGAGCTTGCAGTGAGCTGAGATCGAGCCACTGCACTCTAGCCTGGGTGACAGAGCGAGACTCTGTCTCAAAAAAAACGAAAACAAAAACAAAAAAACAACAAAGAAAGCTTTAATTTTAAGTGGGAGCTAAGCTATGAGGACACAAAGTCGCAAGAATGCTATAATGGACTATGGGAACTTCGGAAGAGTGGGAGCGGGAGTGAGGGATAGAAGACTACACATTGGATGCAGCGTACACTGCTCCAGTGATGAATGCACCAAATCCCAGAAATCACACCTGGAGAACTTACCCATGTCACTAAACACTACCTGTTCCCCCCAAAACTATTAGAATAATAATAGTCCCGGTGCGGTAGCTCAGGCCTGTAGTCCCAGCACTTTGGGAGGCTGAAGGAGATAGATCACTTGAGGTAAGCAGTAGTTGACGATCAGCCTGGCCAATATGGTGAATCCAGGTCTCCACTAAAAATTCAAAGATTAGCTGGGTGTGGTGGTGCGCACCTGTGGTCCCAGCTACTCAGGAGACTGAGCATGAGAATCACTTGACCCCGGGAGGTGGAGGTTGCAGTGAGCCAAGGTCATTGCACTCCAGCCTGGGAGACAGAGGGGGGACTACGTCTCAAAAAAAAAAAAAAAAAAAAAAAAAATAATAATAATAATAATAATGAAGTTTTAATTTTGATGAAGTCCAATTTGTACTTTGTAGCTTTTTGTGGATTGGGCTTTTGGTGTCGTGTAAGAACTCTGCCTAACTCAAGGTCATAAAGATTTATTTTTTTTTCTAGAAGTTTCCTAGTTTTATGTTTTAAATTTATTTACGTGTATGTTTATATTCCCGTATTTAAAACTTTAAATTTAAAAGTAAAATTTATTGTCAAAAATGCAAACTTGGGGAGGGCATAAAGATCACACACAAGGCTGCCACTTCAGATTTAGAGGGTTGCACAGCGGCCAGGCAAAGGCGCTCCTCACTTCCCAGACGGTGGGGCGGCCCAGCAGAGGCACTCCTCACTTTTTAGACAGTGCGTCTAGCAGGCAGAGGTGCGCCTCACTTCCCAGTTTAAATTTATATCTATGATCTGGTTTTTTTTTTTTTTTTTTGAGGCGGAGTCTTGCTCTGTCACCCGGGCTGGAGTGCAGTGGCCGGATCTCGGCTCACTGCAAGCTCCGCCTCCCGGGTTCCTGCCATTGTCCTGCCTCAGCTCCCCCAGCAGCTGGGACAACAGGCGCACGCCGCCATGCCCGGTTAATTTTTTCGTATTTGTAGTAGAGACAGTTTTTCAGTGTTAGCCAGGATGGTCTTTATCTCCTGACCTCTTGATCCGCCCGCGTCGGCCTCCCAAAGTGCTGGGATTACAGGCGTGAGCCACCGCGCCCGGCCATGATCTGTTTTTATTTACTTTGCGTAAAAAGTGTGAGAGTTGGGTTGAGGTTCATTTATTTTGCATATAGAAGTCCAACAGTTGAGATACAATTTGTTGAAAAACTTATTCTATCGTCATGTAAGTGCTTTTTTTTATTTTTTAATTTTTTTGAGACGGAGTCTCGCACTGTCACCCAGGTTGGAGTGCAGTGGCATGATCTAGGCTCACTGCAACCTCTGTCTCTTGGGTTCAAGGGATTCTCCTGTCTCAGCCTCCCATGTAGCTGGGATTACTGGCGCCCGCCACCACACCCAGCTAATTTTTTTTTTTTGAGGCGGAGTCTCGCTCTCTTGCCCAGGCTGGAGTGCAGTGGCCGGATCTCAGCTCACTGCAAGCTCCGCCTCCTGGGTTCACGCCATTCTCCTGCCTCAGCCTCCCGAGTAGCTGGGACTACAGGCGCTCGCCACCTCGCCCGGCTAGTTTTTTTTTGTATTTTTTAGTAGAAACGGGGTTTCAATGTGTTCGCCAGGATGGTCTCGATCTCCTGACCTCGTGATCCGCCCGTCTTGGCCTCCCAAAGTGCTAGGATTACAGGCTTGAGCCACAGTGCCCGGCCCCCAGCTAATTTTTTTATATTTTTAGTAGAGACGGGATTTCACTATGTTGGCCAGGCTGGTCTCGAACTCCTGACCTCGTGATCTGCCTACCTTGGTCTCCCAAAGTGCTGGGATTACAGGTGCCCACGAGCATGCCTGGCTAATTTTTGTATTTTTAATAGAGACGGGGTTTCACCATGTTAGCCAAGCTGGTCTCGAACTCCTGACCTCAGGTGATCCTCCCGCCTCAGCCTCCCAAAGTGCTGGGATTACAGGTGTGAGCCACCATGCGTGGCCCACTGAATTGCTCTTACACCTCTGTAAAAAGTCAGTTGTCCAAATTTATGTGGGTTTATTTTTGGATTCTTGTTTTATTGATCCATGTGTCTATCCCTTCCCCAGTATGACATGCTGGTGATTACTGTAGCTTTGGAGGAGTATTGAGAGTAGACATCCTTGCCTTTCTCAGTCTGAGGGGAAGCCATTTAGTCTTTCACTATTGAGTATGACGTTAATTGCAGGTTTTTGTACATACTTTTAAGACAGAGTCTTACTCTTTCCCCTAGGCTGGAGTGCAGTGGCGTGATCTCCCTCATTACGACCTCTGCCTCCCGGGTTCAAGCAATTCTGCTTCAGCCTCCTGAGTAGCTGGGATAACATGCGCATGCCACCATGTCTGGCTAATTTTTGTATTTTTAGTAGAGATGGGGTTCCACCATATTGGGCAGGGTGGTCTCGAACTCCTGACCTCATGATCCACCTGCCTTAGCCTCCCAAAGTGCTGGGATTACAGGTGTGAGCCACCCCACCTGGCGTGTAGATACTTTTTAGCATGTTGTGCTAATTCCCTTTCATCGCTAGTTTTGTGAGAGTTTTTATTGTGAGTAAATGTGAGTATTTGTTTTGTCAAATTATTTTTCTGCATTTATGGGCAAGCATAATCACATCTATTTAATTGTGAAAAACTGGAATCTAATCATGTAAATAAGTCGGAAGCACCCATAAGATGAAATATGTAGACATTAAATTTATGTTTTCGAAAAATATTTGGCCGGGTGCAGTGGCTCACGCCTGTAATCCCAGCACGTCGGGAGGCCGAGGCGGGCAGATCACCTGAGGTCAGGAGTTCAAGACCACCCTGACCAACATGGAGAAACCCCATCTCTACTAAAAATACAAAATTAGCTGGGCATGGTGGCACACGCCTGTGATCCCAGCTACTCGGGAGGCTGAGGCAGGAAAATAGCTTGAACCCGGGAGGCAGAGGTTGTGATGAGCTGAGATCAGGCCATTGCACTCCAGCCTAGGCAACAAGAGCGAACCTCTGTCTCAAAAAAAAAGGAAAAAAAAAGAAAAATATTTAATGCTATGGAAGATATTCAAGTATATTAAATAACAAAGGCAGGTTTCAAAACAGTATTTATGGCTGGGTGCAGTGGCTTACGCCTGTAATTCCAACACTTTGGGCGGCCGAGGTGGGTGGATCACCTGAGGTTAGGAGTTTGAGACCAGCCTGGACAACATGGCGAAACACCATCTCTACTAAAAATACAAAAATTATCCGGGCCTCGTGGTACACGCCTGCATCCAGCTACTCTCAGGAAGCTAAGGCATGAGAATTGCTACAATCCGGGAGGCAGAGGTTGCAGCGAGCCGAGATCGTGCCACTGCACTTCAGCCTGAGTGACAGAGTGAAACTCCATCTCAAAAACAAAACAAAACAAATCAAAAAACAGTATTTACGGTTTCAACTGGATTAAGAAAATAAATAAATAAATAAATATTTTGTGTGTGTGTGTGTGTATTTATATAAAATAAGCTCAGAAAGATAAGAAACAAAATGCTTTGAGTGATTATCTCTGGATTGTATGATTATATGTGGCCTTTGTCTTTATACATCCCTGTATATTTCAAATATTCTGCAAAGCACAGAAAAATAATAATAAATGTGCTCACTGCAGCTTCAACGTCTGGGGTTCAATTGATCCTCTCATCTCAGCCTCCTGAGTAGCTGGGACTACAGGTGCATGCCACCATGCCCAGATAATTTTTTTTTTTTTTTTTTTTTGAGACGGAGTCTCGCTCTGTTACCAGGCTGGAGTGCAGTGGCGCATCTTGGCTCACTGCAACCTCTGCCTCCCGGGTTCAAGCAATTTTCCTGCCTTAGCCTCCAGAGTAGCTGGGACTACAGGAGCACACCACCACGCCCAGCTAATTTTTGGATTTTTAGTAGAGACGGGGTTTCACCATGTTGACCAGGATGGTCTTGATTTCTTGACCTCCTCATGATCCACCCGCCTCGGCCTCCCAAAGTGCTGGGATTATAGGCACGAACCACTGCGCCCGGCCATTTTTTTTTTTTTTTTTTTTTTAAAGTTTTAATTTTTTTTTTGTAAAGATGGGGTCTCACAATGTTGCTAAACTGGTCTCAGACTCCTAGGCTCAAGTGATTCTCTCATCTGGGCCTCCCAAAGTGCTGGGATTATAGGCGCAAACCAGTGTACCTGGCCTATCGTTACTGTGTGAATACCTGCTTTTAAATTTAGGTATTCTAAATTCCAAATGTAACTTGAAGTATAAAATCTAATGATGTGCCGGGCATGGTGGCTCACACCTGTAATCCCAGCACTTTGGGAGGCTGAGGCGGGCAGATCATGAGGTCAGGAGTTTGAAACCATCCTGGCCAACATGGTGAAACCCCGTCTCTACTAGAAATACAAAAATTAGCTGGGCGTGGTGGCACATGCCTGTAGTCCTAGCTACTTGGGAGGCTGTGGCAGGAGAATCACTTGAACCTGGGAGGCGGAGGTTGCAGTGAGCGAGATCACACCACTGCACTCCAGCCTGGTGACAGAGAGAGACTCTGTCTCAAAATAAATAAATAAATAAAAATTAAAAAATAATAAAAATCTGATGATGTGCTTTAATGTTCAAATCCTGGCAGTCAGTAGAATTATATATGAATATATATTTAATACTACAAAAGTAAAATACTATAATAATTATTAAGGATTATGAAAGATGTTATTTTATGTAATAAACAGGAACTTTCAAATAGTTACACTGACAGTATGATATTAAGAGTGTGTTATCTAGATAACTTTAGAAAGAACATTATGTTCTTTTTGAGCCTACAGATATTTATAAAAATACAATCGTACCATGAGGGAAAAAGAATGAACATTCGATACAATAATTCTAGTTACTATGGAATTATTTTGCACAGTTGCATTCATAACAGTACATAAAATACTTATTTTTTTTTGAGACAGAGTCTCGCTCTGTTCCCCAGGCTGGAGTGTAGTGGTGTGATCTCGCTCACTGCAACCTCCGCCTCCCGGGTTCAAGTGATTCTCCTGCCACAGCCTCCTAAGTAGCTAGGACTACAGGCATGTGCCACCACGCCCAGCTAATTTTTGTATTTTTAATAGAGACGGGATTTCACCATGTTGGCCAGGATGGTTTCAAACTCCCAAACTCAGGTGATGCACCCGACTTGGCCTCCCAAAGTGTTGGGATTACAGGCGTGAGCCACCAAGCCAGGCCCATAAAACACTTTTTAGAAACAAATGTTTAACAGTTTTGTTCCATTCCCTCCCCTCGAAAAAAAAAAAAAAAATCCCTGGCTGTGCATGGTAGCTCACACCAGGAATCCCAGCACTTTGGGAAGTCAAGGCAGGAGCATCCCTTGAGCCCAAGAGTTGGAGACCAGCTTGGGCAACATAGCAAGACCTCCTCTCTACTAAAAATTTAAAAGTTAGCCAGGTGTAGCAGGGTGGGTCTGTAGTCTCAGCTACTTGGGAGGCTGAGATGGGAGAATTGCTTGAGCCAAGGAGGTCAAGGCTGCAGTGAGTCACGCTTGTGCCACTGCACTCCAGCCTAGGCGACAGAGAGAACCTGTCTCAAAAAAAAAAAAAAAAAAAAAAATTCCTATTTGGTAATTTTTCACACATTAGGGAGAAAAAAGCACAGTGTCAACTTGGTCACCTCAAAATTTCACAAGGAGGGAGAATCTCATGTACAACACATATATGATAAATCATCTTTGAGACATGATTAAAAAATTTTTTTACAGAGCGTATGAAGAAAAGGAGAAAGTTTAGATTAAAATGGGGCACTCCAAATACAATTGTTCTCTCTAATCCACAGACTTTTCTTTTTTTTGAGACGGAGTTTCATTCTTGTCACCCAGGCTGGAGTGCAATGGCACGATCTTGGCTCACTGCAACCTCCGCCTCCCAGGTTCAAGCTATTCTTCCGCCTCAGCCTCCCGAGTAGCTGGGATTACAGGCATCGCCATCATGCCCAGCAAATTTTTGTATTTTTGTAGAGATTGGGTTTCATCATGTTGGCCAGGCTGGTCGTGAACTCCTGACCTCAAGTGATCCGCCTGCCTCGGCCTCCCAAAGTGCTGGGATTACAGGCATGAGCCATGGCACCCGGCCCTAATCCACAGACTTTATAAGCATGCTTTTAGTAAGACAGGTTATCATAGGTTGGCATCCATGAAGGCTGCTTTTGTTTGAGACAGGGTCTCGTTTTGTCACTCAGGCTGGAATGCGATGGTGCAGTCATGGCTCCATACAGCCCCCAACTCCTGGGTTCAAGCAGTCCTCCCACCTCGACCTCCCAAAGTGTTGAGATTACAGAGGTGAGTCACCGTGCCTGGACTAATGATTTTAGAGCTTGTAGAGATAACTGCTATAGACTGGTAACCATTTTCAGTTGCGATTTCCCCAATACCTTAATTCTAAATATTATTTTAGGAAACATTCCTAAAATATTTTTCCTGATTCATTTTCTGCTGTGCACAAAAAGGTTAATGAAACTTAATTATGCTGCAACAACATTAAAAATGTCTTATATACCAGATATATACAGTATATAATTGTATATATACCAGATACTGTATATATCTGGTATATATTTGGATATGAAGAATGAAGCTTAATTTTTTATGTTTGACCCCACAGCGACCAATTATTAATTCAACTGTTTCCATTTTCCCTACTTTATGAAAAATTCCTAGGTCTCAGTGAATCTGACTTTGAGAAAAATTTATGGAATGTAAACTCAGTAAACAGAAATGCATGAAAGTCTAATTTCCCATGGAAAAATACAGTAAAGGCTACGAGCACAAGCACACTATAGTTTGTTCCCATCTTCAGTTTTATATTCACAAAATAGGTATAGCTTAATGTATGTTATTTTATTGATTGATTGATTGATTGGTGTAGTGGCATGATCTCGGCTCCCTGCAGACTCAACCTCCCAGGCTCAGGTGATTCTCCCACCTCTACCTTAATGTATTAATGATGTAATACAAAATTACTGGCCAGGTGCGGTGGCCAGAGTGAGACTCCATCTCAAAAAAGAAAAGAAAAGAAAATTACTGGCAGCAAGCAGAAACATTGTAGATTTTTTTTTTTTTTTTTTTTTTTTGAGACGTAGTCTCGCTCTGTCGCCCAGGCTGGAGTACAGTGGCGCGATCTCAGCTCACTGCAAGCTCCGCCTCCCGGGTTCACGCCATTCTCCTGCCTCAGCCTCCCGAGTAGCTGAGACCACAGGCGCCTGCCACCTCGCCCGGCTAGTTTTTTGTATTTTTTAGTAGAGACGGGGTTTCACCGTGTTCGCCAGGATGGTCTCGATCTCCTGACCTCATGATCCGCCCGTCTCGGCCTCCCAAAGTGCTGGGATTACAGGCTTGAGCCACCGCGCCCGGCGAAACATTGTAGATTTTGAAATTGTCTCGTTTTACAAGATACTTAAGCAAAGTGGAGCAGTTATTATGTCTTTCTAAAGCTGATCGGATAAAGGCTTTAATTTTGTAATTTTCAGAGAATATTACCAATGTAGCAAGATTTACCAATAACCAATGGTTGCTTGCAGACAAAAGAGTTTGTTGGAACTTGCTGAATAAATTTATGTGCCATGAGGGTACTTTTTACAGGATATACGCTGAAAAAAATCTGTCCTTGATTCTATGCAAGGGAAGATGCTGAAATTGGTGTGCATATACAGGGAAAGTCAAGATGCAGATGGAAACTGTGATTATTTTGTTTTGTTTTTTTTTTTTGAGACGGAGTCTCGCTCTGTCGCCCAGGCTGGAGTGCAGTGGCCGGATCTCAGCTCACTGCAAGCTCCGCCTCCCGGGTTCACGCCATTCTCCGGCCTCAGCCTCCCGAGTAGCTGGGACTACAGGCGCCCGCCACCTCGCCCGGCTAGTTTTTTGTATTTCTTAATAGAGACGGGGTTTCACCGTGTTAGCCAGGATGGTTTCGATCTCCTGACCTCGTGATCCGCCCGTCTCGGCCTCCCAAAGGGCTGGGATTACAGGCTTGAGCCACCGCGCCCGGCCGGAAACTGTGATTATTTTGTTAACTCAAAAACCAATTGGCAGGGCGTGGTGGCTCATGCCTGTAATCCCAGCACTTTGGGAGGCCAAAGTGGGCGGATCACCTGAGATCAGGAGTTGGAGACCAGCCTGACCAACATGGAGAAACCCTGTCTCTACTAAAAATACAAAACTTATTTGGGCATGGTGGCGCACATCTGTGGTCCCAGCTACTTGGGAGGCTGAGGCAGGAGACTTGCATGAACCTGGTAGGTGGAGGTTGCAGTGAGAAGAGATCATGCTATTACACTCTAGCCTCGGTGTCAGAGACAGACTCTGTCTCAAAAAAAAAAAAAAAAAAAAAAAAAAAATACCCAACCCCAAAACAAACCAATTAAGGCTGGGTATGGTGACTCATGCCTGTAATCCCAGCACTCTGGGAGGCCAAGGTGGGCAGATCACCTGAGGTCAGTAGTTCAAGACCAGCCTGGCCAACATGGTGGTACCTCGTCTCTACTTAAAATACAAAATTAGCCTCCATGGTGGCGCACGCCTGTAATCCCAGCTACTTGGGAGGCTGAGGCAGGAGAATCACTTGAACCTGGGAGGCGGAGGTTCCAGTGAGCAGAGATTGCGCCATTGCACTCCAGTCCGGGCAACAAGAGTGAAACTCCATCTCAAAAAACAAAGAAACAAACAACCCCTAAAAAAGCCAATTAAATTGTTTCATAGTCACATTTCTAGATCCAAACTTTTAGGACAATTTTTTCTCTAGTGATTATGTATAGCAGCAAGAGCAGACAAAAATATTATAAATTAAAAATAAGTTAGTACAACAACCTTAAATCTGCTTCTGAAAATACTGTGCATCTTCTTTAAATAGTACACAAGAAGCTTCAGTCAGTGAAATTGCTTAATGAAATGCCAGTACCCTCCAAAGAATTTTTAAGGCCAAGAATTAAATAGGAAGAATTTCTTGTCTTAGTAAATTCCTATTAAGGAAGGAACATTTAATAAATTGGTGGTAATATTACCATATTAAAGCAGAGAGGTAGCCTTGCTTTCCATGGAGCTCAGTTGAAGGTGTCTTATTTAGTAATACAAATGTCCCTGTGAAATGGCCATAGGAGCATCTGACAGAAATTGTTCTTACGTTGTAACATCAAACTTGAAAACTTTACTACGTTTTTTTTTTTGGAGATGGGATGTCAGTCTGTCGTCCAGACTGGAGTGCACGGGTGTGATTACAGCTCACTGCAGCTTCAACCTCCCTGGCTCAAGTGATCGTACCTCAGCCTCGCGAGTAACTGGGTCGACAGGTATACATTACCATTCCTGGCTAATTTTTGTGTTTTTTGTACAGACAGGGTCCCACCAGGTTTGCCTGACTGGTCTCAAATTCTTGGGTTCCTGCCTCGGCCTCCCACTGTGCTCGACTACTACTTTTTTTTTTGAGATGGAGTTTCATTCTTATTGCCCAGGGTGGAGTGCAATGGTGCAATCTTGGCTCACTGCAACCTCTTCCTCCTGGGTTCAAGTGATTCTCCTGCCTCAGCCTCCTGAGTAGCTAGGATTACAGGCACCTGCCACCATGCCCAGCTAGTTTTTCTATTTTTAGTAGAGACGGGGTTTCACCATGTTGGTCAGGCTGGTCTCAAACTCCTGACCTTAGGCGACCCACCCACCTCAGCCTCCCAAAGTGCTGGGATTATAGGCGGGAGCCGCCGTGCCCAGCGTCTTGGCTGCTACATTTTAAATAATAAAATTACACAACAGAATTTTCCTTCCAAGAAAATTCAGATTATTATTTTTTTGTAACCTGGTCATATTGTGATTCAAAGAATGGTAATTTTCATTATTAAACATTCACCATCTGACCAATATGTATATTCAGGTAAATCCCAAATTACAGACTGCATATGTAGCCCCAGGCTAAAAGTAACTTAGTCTGCTCAAGAGTAGTTGCCCCAACAGGATAGTTCTCATACTTTTGTGATTTACAGATAGTTATACTGTTACGGGCATTGACTCATTCATGTGTTGAAATACAGGTTTGGCAGGGTTTGATTCATCCACGTTTGAAACGAAGACTTACTGGAAAACCAGGGGCCTGCGCTTATCCTATCAAGACACACATGAAACTGCCCCTACAGGGTTGACAAAAACTGCATGCAGGTTCTGGACAGAAATATAGTTATAATTAAGCATTAATCAGGCTGCACTTTGGCCTACTTCCTTGTTGCTAATAGTCACAAGGCACTAGATACTGACATTTGCATGTCTATTGTTCCTATAGATAGGATTTCAGACTTCAGACTAAGCATTGATTTGCATCCCTGTTGTTCCTGTAGACAGGATCTCTGACATTAGAATCATAAGGCTTTTGTTTAAGGATCGCTTAAGATGTTTTTCAGACCACGAATTCCAGTGAAACAGTTGATTTCAAGCAGTTTGAAGACCCCCCACAGAGGAATGGCAAGAGCATGAGAATGTAGTTTCCTCATCTCCTTGTACCATCATTTCACCCAGCACTCTCCCACCAATCCGTCATCTCCATTACCCTTACAAACCCCAACCCCAAATTCCTAGGGGAGATAGATGTGAGGCTTCTTCCTGTCTCCTCCTTAGGTAGCCGTATGATTCGACCTCTTTCTCTGCTGCAACCTGGTGTCTCAGCATATAGACTTGCTATGTGCATTGGGCAAGGAACCTATTGCAGTTACACACACTCTGTTGACTTAAAACACAACCTCCCCAGGTAACACTTTGTTCTAGCAGGTCCTTTTTTTTTTTTTTTTTTTTTTTTTTGAGATAGAGTCTAGCTCTGTCACCTAGGCTGGAGTGCAGCGCTGCCATCTCTGCTCACTGCAACCTCCGCCTCCTGGGTTCCAGCAATTCTCTTGCCTCAGCCTCCGGAGTAGCTGGGATTACAGGTGCACGCCACCACGCCCGGCTAATTTTTGTATTTTTTAGTAGAGACGGGGTTTCACCATGTTGGCCAGGCTGGTCTGGAACTCAGGTGATCTGCCCGCCTCGACCTCCCAAAGTGCTGGAATTACAGGCGTGAGCCACCACGCCCGGCCTGTTCTCGCAGGTCCTTTAGCTCAGACGCAGCAAACCGTAACCCCAAGCTCGATCTCTGCTGCTCTCAGGAATTCCACTTCCTCCAGCTTGGGCAACATAGCGAGACCCTGTCTCTACAGAAAAATAAATAAATAAATAAATACAAATAAATTAAACATTAGCCGGGCTTGGTAGCTGCGCCTGTAGTCCAACCTGCTCGGGAAGGGTGAGGGGAAGGATCGTTTGAGACGAGGAGTTTAAGGCTGCAGTGAGCCTTGTTTGTGCCACATGCGCTCCAGCCTGGACGAGAGAGGGAGACTGTCTCTAAATAAATAAATCAATAAATAAGGCCGGGCGCTATGGCTCACGCTTGAAATCCCAGCACTTTGGGAGGCCAAGGCGGGTGGATCATTTGACGTCAGGAGCTCCAGACCAGCCTGGCCAGCATGGTGAAACCCCGTCTCCACTAAAAATCAAAAAAAAAAAAAAAAAAAAAAAAAAAAAAAAAATTAGCTAGGCATGGTGGTACGTGCCTGTAATCCCAGCTACTTGGGAGGCAAAAGCAGGAGAATCACTTGAACCCGGAAGGCAGTTGCAGTGAGCCGAGATCCCGCCACTGCACTCCAGCCTGGGCGACAGAGTGAGACTCCTTCTCTAAATAAATACATAAACAAAAATTAAGAATCCCATTTCCAGACAGGCCCCGGAGAGTCAATAATCCGAGATGTGAAAGAAACCTTAGAATATTATTTGATCCCAACACGGGCCGCATGGGACGTGAACCGCCTCACCTCGGCAACCACGTTTGTAATTTCCGCAAATGATCTATATCTTCTTCATCCCAAAATTGTGCCTCCCCGTCACTCATTCCACCCACAGGCTCCCTTCAGCCCTGTCCCCCTTACTCTCACCCTGCACATTTCCGCTGTTTTAAATACCGCTGCACTTCAGCAGAAGCCGTTCCCTGCACAGGGCGCCTGCGTATCGAGCCTCGGTGAAGAAAATCACTCCCCAGAATGAACCCGGCTTTGCGGCTGGGTCCTAAACTGCGGTCAGCTGAACCTTCTCGTGGGAATATGAGAAAGCGGAACACTCGTGGGCCCCAAATAACAATCCTCCCCACACCGAAGCCCACAAGCTGGAGGAGGGGGGGTGGAGGTGACGCGGGCGGCGCTGGCCGCGGGGGCCGGCAGGGGGCGCGCTGGCCGCGGCTGGCGGGCAGCGCGAGCCTGCGGCGCGTCTAGGCCCGCGCGGTTCCCGGTGCACTCGCTGCCCACAAAGCGCCAGCTGAGGGGCCGCTGCGGGAGGAGTGCGGCGGAGCCTGCCTCGCGACCGCAGCTTGACCCGCCGCCTGCCGCCCAGCGTCTCCGCCGCGTTCCTGCGCGTCCCGAGCCCCGACGGCCGCGTGAGTCCCGTCCGCGCGGGGAAGGCAGGGCCGGGTCGGCGCCGCCTGTGGAGAGGACCCGGCGGCCAGGCCTGCGTGGGGCCGAGCGCGGCGGCAGTGGCGGCGGCGGAGACTTCCGAGGCCCGGGCCAGACATCGCAGGGCCATGGCTGAGGCGGCCCCGGCCCCGGTAAGAGAGGCCGCGCGCGAGTGTTGTGAGCCCCCGAGACCCAGACCCCGAGGGAGGAAGGCGGGAGGGTAGGGAGCTGGCAGGCACAGGCGCCGTTCTCAGGTCCCACGGGCCACGTCGCCCGGGCTTGGCGGCTGCAGCCTCGCGTGAAGGGACTTAGCGGGTGGGTGTGAAACCGCCCACCCGGGGACACCAGGCTGGGGCGCGGGTCTGAGGGGAACTCGCAGGCAGCTGTGAGACCCGGGGCCCTGCAGTTGGGTTGAAGCCGAGGGGTTGCCCGCTGCGTGTCAGCCCCACTCCTACCCGCCAGACGCTGGCAGCGGAGTTGGGCTGGGGAGCCGTCAGCCATTCTCGCGGCCACGGGAGCGGTCGTCATCGGCAATCTGAGCGGTGGCGCGGGCGGCATTTAGTGTGCGGAGGCGCCTTCCCGCCGCGCTGCGTGGCGCCCGGCACCGGACACGGGACACGGGGGAGGCCCTCTCGAAATATCTGCCGAATGAATGGTGCGGACCCGGAGGCTAGAGTGGCCGGCCTTGCGTGCGTGGCGGTTCATTCGCGGGTGTTTGCCAAGGCCTGCGGGGGCCGGCAGCGGCCAGTTGCCAGGGCGACCGAGGAGACCTGGCCGCGCCTGCACGCAGCCCCGTAGAATGAGAAGGGGACGGTCAGGCCGCGGGGAAAGCACTGATCGCATTTGCCCCCCAAGAGGCCTTTGGTCACCTCTAGGATAGCCATTGTACTGGGTCAGGAGCCACACTGGCACTTGAGGGGTGACTGGGAAAAGGAGGAAGAGCAGCGATGGGTGGGGGATAGAGCAGAGGGAAGTGCTACCTCCACTCTTGGACCTGTTTTTCTTTTTTCCAACCTTTTTTGTGTGTGTGTATAGGTGGGATGGTAGAGATGATCCTGTCTCTGTGCCAGCCCTGGCTAATAGAAATATAAGGGAAGCCACATACAAAACTCTAAATCAAACTTGTCCAACCCGCAGCCCCCAGGCCGCGTGCGGACTAGGACTACTTTAAATGCGGCCCAACACAAATTCGTAAACTTTCTTAGAACATTATGAGATTTATGCACGGACCTTTTTCTTTTTCTTTTTTTTTTTTAAAGCTCATCAGCTATCATCATCAATATTTTATGTGTGACCCAAGACAGTTCTTCCAATGTGGCCCAGGGAAGCCAAAAGATTGGACACCCCTGCTTAAATTCTCTAGGCGTCACTTTTTTTTTTTTTTTTTTTTTTTTTTTTTTTTTTGAGACGGACACCCAGGCTGGAGTGCTGGCGGATCTCAGCTCAAAGCTCCTCCTCTCGGGTTCACGCCATTCTCCTGCCTCAGCCTCCCGAGTAGCTGGGACTCGCCCGGCTAGTTTTTTGTATTTTTTTAGTAGACGGGGTTTTAAAATGGTCTCGATCTCCTGACCTCATGATCCACCCAAAAGTGCCAGGCTTGAGCCACCGCGCCCGGCCTTGTCACTTTTAAAAAGTAAAAAGCCAGGCGCTGTGTTGTGCGCGCCTGTAGTCCCAGGTAGGCTGGGGATTGAGGCGGAAGAATCACTTGAGGCCAGTAGTTTGAGGCAGTCCACACCGTGTTTCTAAAATAAAAAAAATTTTTTGAAAAAAAATAAGGATAGGCCGGGCGCGGTGGCTCAAGCCTGTAATCCCAGCACTTTGGGAGGCCGAGACGGGCGGATCACGAGGTCAGGAGATCGAGACCATCCTGGCTAACACGGTGAAACCCCGTCTCTACTAAAAAATACAAAAAACTAGCCGGGCGAGGTGGCGGGCGCCTGTAGTCCCAGCTACTCGGGAGGCTGAGGCAGGAGAATGGCGTGAACCCGGGAGGCGGAGCTTGCAGTGAGCTGAGATCCGGCCACTGCACTCCAGCCTGGGCGACAGAGCAAGACTCCGTCTCAAAAAAAAAAAATAAAAAAATAAAAAAATAAGGATAAATAGATGAAATTAATTTTAATATATTTATTTAACTCAATATATGCAAAATATTATTTCAACATGTAATCAATTTACTTTTTTATTTTTTTGAGGTGGAGTCTCACTCTGTCGCCCAGGCTGGAGTGCAGTGGCGCCATCTCGGCTCACTGCAACCTCTGCCTTCCCAGTTCAGGCGATTCTCCTGCCTTAGCCTCCTGTAGCTGGAACTACAGGTGCGTGCCACCACGCCCGGCTCCTTTTGTATTTTTAGTAGAGATGGGGTTTCACCGTGTTTGCCAGGATGGTCTCAATCTCCTGACTTTGTGATCCGCTCGCCTTGGCCTCCCAAAGTACTGTGATTACAGGCGTGAGACACCGCGCCCGGCCTCATGTAATCAATTTAAAACATTAATGGCCGGGTGTGGTGACTCAAGCCTGTTATCCCCAGCACTTCAGGAGGCAGTTGTGGGAAGATGGCTTCAGCCCAGGAGTTGAAGACCAGCCTGGGCAACACAGGGAGACTCCATCTCTACAAAACAAAAAAAAAAAGTTGTTTTTTTTTTTTTTTTTAATTAGCCAGGCGTGGTGGCATGCACCTGTACTCCCAGCTACCCAGGAGGCTTAGGTGGGAGGTGTTTGAGCCAGGGAGGTGGAGGCTGCAGTGAGCTGTGATCCTGCCACTGCCCTCCAACCTGGCAACAAAGTGAAACCCTGTCTCAAGCAAACAAACAAATATTTTTTTCATACTAAGTCTTCAAAATCTCGTGTATTTTATACTTATAGCACATATCAATTTAACTAACCACATTTCAGGTGCTCAGTGGCCACATGTGGGTAGTGGCTACTGTATTGAACAGTGCCAGTCTACCTTATGGAGAAGAATCAGGAGACAAATTGACACTAAGAAAGGAACAACCTCCCCAAAAAAGTGGAAGGGGTTGGCATAAGTGAAGCTAATGTGGAGAGTTAAGATTTAAATAGGATGCAACTTCCTTACTAAGTAAAGAAGAAAACTTAGATTCAGTTACTGATAAGTTTGAAGCGAGGAGTATAAAGAGAGTTGAATGAATTTAGGTCTGATTAATTTTTGTCTCAAAGTAAGAGGACATGTCATCTTCTGAGAGTGGGGGACTGCAGCAGACAAGTCTTACTACTCAGTGTCAGCATTACCTGGGAGTTTGTTAAAAATACAGAATCTCGGCCGGGCGCGGTGGCTCAAGCCTGTAATCCCAGCACTTTGGGAGGCCGAGACGGGCGGATCACGAGGTCAGGAGATCGAGACCATCCTGGCTAACATGGTGAAACCCCGTCTCTACTAAAAAATACAAAAAAAACTAGCCGGGCGAGGTGGCGGGCGCCTGTAGTCCCAGCTACTCGGGAGGCTGAGGCAGGAGAATGGCGTGAACCCGGGAGGCGGAGCTTGCAGTGAGCTGAGATCCGGCCACTGCACTCCAGCCTGGGAGACAGAGCGAAACTCCGCCTCAAAAAAAAAAAAAAAAAAAAAAAAAAAAACAGAATCTCAGGCCATGTACCGTGGCCCATGCCTGTAATTCCAGCGCTTTGGGAGGCTGAGGCAGGCGAATCACTTGAGCTGAGGAGTTTGAACCAGCCTAGGCAACATGGTGAAACCCTGTCTCTACCAAAAATACAAAAATTAGCGGGGCATGGTGGTGTGTGCCTGTGGTTCCAGCTACACGGGAGGCTGAGGTGGGAGAATCGCTTGAGCCCATGAGATGGAGGTTGCAGTGAGCTGAGGTTGCATCACTGCACTCCAGCCTGGGTGACAGTGAGACCCCATCCCAAAAAAACGAAAACAAAACCCAACAGAATCTCAGTTTTCCTCACAGACCTACTGAATCAAAATCTGTGCTTTGACAATATCTCCAGGTGATTCTCCCCAGGCCCCCCCACCCCGCCCACACTGTCTCACTCTGTCCCAGGCTGGAGTACAGTGGCACAATCTCAGCTCACTGCAACTTCCGCCTCCCGGGTTCAAGTGATTCTCTAGCCTCAGCCTCCCGAGTAGCTGGAATTACATCGCTTGCCACCACACCCAGCTAATTTTTGTGTTTTTAAGTAGAGATGGGGTTTCACCATGCTGGTCAGGCTCATCTCAAACTCCTGACCTCAGGTGATCCACCTGCCTCGGCCTCCCAAAGTGCTGGGATTACAGGCGTGAGCCACCATGCCCAGCTGGCCCCTCCAGGTGATTCTTATTCATGTTAGTTTGAGGACAACTGTACTAAAAGCTGAAGGACTGTGCTGAGGCTTTATAGTGGCCACTTTATGGAATGGGACAAGCAGCATGGAGGGCACGAGTCAATGTTGAGGTCCCCACAAAGCTTAGAAACCATTGGTGTGTGGTGACAGCAGTTTACCTGGTGGTTTCCTCTAGGCGTGCTTACTAATCTGCTTACAGGAATGGGAGAAAGAATGATTGGACTGATTCAAGGCTGGAGGTTAGCTGAGCAGGTGAGGCAGAAAGACATGAGAGAAGGGGGTTTGGAAGTGACTGACATGATCAACTAGAGAAAAAAACAAAGCCAGGAATAGGCAGATAAACTAGGAGCAAATGGAATAGTCAAAGAACTAGGTGAAATGAGAATAAGGTAATGGGCAAGCTGGAAAGATGGCTGGAAAGATGAAGAGAGTGGCTTATCAGTTTCATAGAGTTAGAAGGCTTTGTATACGTCATCCTAGTCCAACTTATTTGTTGTGGAAATTTTTTCCTTTTATACTACTCTTTGTTTCAAAGCAAATTATTTCGGAGCAGCCTTTTATTTTCTTGGAAAGATCAATAACCCAGGAGTTATAGGATGCAATGAGCTATTGTCATGCCACTGTACTCCAACCTGGGTGACCCTGTCTCTAAAAATAAAAAATAATAAAATAAAATTGAGCTATAGAAGACACTCTGAGGCAGCTGGTTTGCATGCTAGCCTGTTTATTCACTCATTCAACAAAAATTTATTTTATTTTTTTTATTTTTGAGACTGAGTCTCATTCTGTCGTGTAGGCTGGAGTACAGTGGCACAGTCTTGGCTAACTGTAACCTCCACCTCCTGGGTTCAAGCGATAAGTGGATAACATTTAAACTATCCATCTTAGACTTTAAAATCATATAAAATAACATGGCCCGACGTGGTGGATCACGGGGTCAGGAGATCAAGACCATCCTGGCGAACACAGTGAAACCCCGTCTCTGCTGAAAATACAAAAAATTAGCTGGGCCTGGTGGCACCCTCCTGCAATTCCAGCTACTTGGGAGGCTTAGGCAGGAGAATCCCTTGAACCCGGGCAGCAGAGGTTGCAGTGAGCTGAGATGGCACCACTGCACTCCAGCCTGGGTGACAGTGTGAGACTCTGTCTCAAGAAGTAAATAAATAAATAATAAATAAATAATGTGATTTCCCTTAAAGACTTTTTTTTTTTTTTTTTTTTTTTTTTTTTTGGTGAGACGGATCTCTCTCTGTCACCCAGACTGGTGCGATGTCACTCACTGCAAGCTCCACCTCCTGGGTTCACGCCATTCTGCTGCCTCAGCCTCCCAAGTAGCTCGGACTACAGGCGGCTGCCACCATGCCTGGCTAATTTTTTGTAGTTTTAGTAGAGACAGGGTTTCACCATGTTAGCCAGGATGGTCTTGATCCCCTGACCTTCTGATCCACCTGCCTCGGCCTCCCAAAGTGCTGCGATTACAGACATGAGCCACTGCGCCCAGCCTAGATTTCTTTTTTTTTTTTTTTTTTTTTTTTTTTTTTTTTGAGTTTTGCTGTTGTTGCCCAGGCTGGAATGAAATGGTGCGATCTCAGCTCACCGAAACCTCTGCCTCCTGGGTTCAAGCGATTCTCCTGCCTCAGCCTCCCGTGTAGCTAGGATTACAGGCATGCGCCAACATGGCTGGCTAATTTTGTATTTTTAGTAGAGACAGGATTTCTCCATGTTGGTCAGGTGGGTCTTGAACTCCCGACCTCAGGTGATCGGCCTCTCAAAGTACTGGGATTACAGGTGTGAGCCACCCACCACACCTGGCCTCTTTTTTTTTTTTTTATTTTAAGAGACAGAGTCTCCCTCTGTTGCCCATGCTGTAGTGCAGTGGCATAATCTTGGCTCACTGCAACCTCCAGTTCTCAGGTTAAAGTGATTCTCCTGCCTGGGCCCCCCGAGTAGCTGGTGTTACAGACGTGCACCATCACCTGGCTAATTTTTGTATTTTTAGTAAAGATGGGGTTTCACCATGTTGGCCAGGCTGGTCTCGCACTCCCAAACTCAGGTGATCTGCCCACCTCGGCCTCCCAAAGTGCTGGGATTACAGGCATGAGCCACCACGCCAGCCAGAATTTCTTTTTTTGAATAGTTCAATAATTATTTATTAGTGGGTCACAAAGGCACACACCTGTAGCCCCAGCTACTTGGGAGGTTGAGGCAGGAGGGTTGCTTGAGTGAGCCAGCCTGGGCAACATAATGAGACCCCCAAGACCTTGTCTCTAAAAAGAAACAAAAAATGTATTTATTGTAGGCCAAAGTTTGCCTGTCTGAAAATTTCGTTATGTTGGTTTTAGTTCTGCCCTCTGGAGTAACATAGTGTAAGATGAAATAAGTCTATTTTGCCTTCTGTTTTGTAACCCTCATTATTTGAAAACAGCTCTCATGTTTTCTTCAGATTCAAGATTCTTAGCTTATTCAGCCATTACTGAATGGTGTGGTTGTAGTTTGTAAACAGGGTGATTGACAGGTCTAGAGCATAAGTCTATAATGGATTTATCAGAGGGCACTAGGTTCAGTGAGGCCTGGAAAGGATCCCTGTACACATTTGCCTTTTCCAGAGACAGAGGATGCTGCAGCAACCTAAGCTGGGCCTTATATTGGAGGAAATATACCAGACTAGTTCAAGAGCCAATTTCATTAATTCACTGTCTTACCCAATCTATCCCAGAACCACCACATCAGGTCTCTTGGCTGTTGTTGCCAGTGAGCTTCAGAAAGATGAGACAGTACTAAAACTATATTCAAATTAATCTCTGCTGGACAGTTAAGCAGTCCTTATCTGATTTTAGTTTGGAGTTAGGGTTCCTTCTAATGCTCAGTGTCTTGTTCCATCTTTCCACTGCATGCAGACATCTGAATGGGACTCCGAGTGCCTTACATCCCTGCAGCCCCTTCCTCTTCCTACACCCCCAGCAGCAAATGAGGCACACCTGCAGACAGCAGCTATCTCTCTGTGGACGGTGGTGGCCGCCGTGCAGGCTATAGAGAGGAAGGTGGAGGTCCACAGCCGGCGACTCCTACACCTAGAAGGTCGGACAGGGACAGCAGAGAAGAAACTAGCCAGCTGTGAAAAGACAGTTACCGAGCTTGGGAACCAGTTGGAGGGCAAGTGGGCTGTGCTGGGAACCCTGCTGCAGGAGTACGGGCTGCTGCAGAGGCGGCTGGAGAACTTGGAGAACCTGCTGCGCAACAGGAACTTCTGGATCCTGCGGCTCCCTCCAGGTATTAAGGGAGATATCCCAAAGGTAATACCTTCATTTCCAGATGTAAAGTGGTACCACTAAAACTTATACTAGTAGTAGTCTTGGTCATTCAGTTACTTAGATATTTTTATTTCCTTTTAAAGTTTCTTCAAATGTCTCAGGCTGAAAGAATCATGAAAGTGTTTTATGTTTGTCTATTTGGGAAACATTTTATATTTAATTTAGTACCCATTTAGAGTGCCAAGATTCAGATTGGAAACCTCTTTCCGGACCAAAGTTGGCTATCTGGTAGATGGATTTTTTTTCTCTTTTGGTTTATCCTACCCATTACCTATGAACCGCTTCTTTCTTCGTTAACTTGTGTGCCAGAATCTTGGGGAGGAGACTACATAAATATTCATTGAAATCAGTCAATTTGAGGCTGGGCATGGTGGCTCATCCCAGCATTTTGGGAGGCTAAGGTGGGCAGATACCTGAGGTCAGGAGTTTGAGACCAGCCTGGCCAATGTGAGGAAACCCTGTCTCTACTAAAAATACAAAAATTAGCCAGGTGTGGTGGAGCACGCCTGTAATCCCAGCCACTCGGGAGGCTGAGGCTGGAGAATAGCTTGAACTCGGGAGTTGGAGGTTGCAGTGAGCTAAGATCACGCCATTGCATGCCAGCCTAGGCAACAAGAGCAAAACCTTCTCAAAAAAAAAAAAAAAAAAAAAAAAAAAAAGCCTGGCGAGGTGGCTCACGCCTGTAATACCAGCACTTTGGTAGGCTGAGGCAGGTGGATCTGCTGAGGTCAGGAGTTTGAGACCAGCCTGGCCAACACAGTGAAACCCCATCTCTACTTACAATACAAAAATTGGCCAGGCATGGTGGCTCACACCTGTAAACCCAGCACTTTGGGAGGCTGAGGAAGGCAGATCACGAGGTCAGGGGTTTAAGACTGGCCTGGCCAACATGGCCAATAAGGCGAAACCCCATCTCTACTAAAAATAAAAAAAGTAGCTGGGCATGGTGGCGGGTGCCTGTAATGCCAGCTACTTGGGAGGCTGAGGCAGGAGAATTGCTTGAACCCGGGAGGTGGAGATTGTAGTGAGCCTAGATCGTGCCATTGCACTCCAGTCTGGGCGACAAGAGCAAGCCTCCATCTCAAAAAAAAAAAAAAAAAAAGAGGCCAGGTGCGGTGGCTCACTCCTGTAATCCCAGCACTTTGGGAGGCCGAGACGGACAGATCACTAGGTCAGGAGATCGAGACCATCCTGGCTAACACGGTGAAACCCCGTCTCTACTAAAAAATACAAAAAACTAGCCGGGCGAGGTGGCGGGCGCCTGTAGTCCCAGCTACTCGGGAGGCTGAGGCAGGAGAATGGCGTGAACCTGGGAGGCGGAGCTTGCAGTGAGCTGAGATCCGGCCACTGCACTCCAGCCTGGGCGACAGAGCAAGCCTCTGTCTCAAAAAACAAGAAAAGAAAAGTTATCTGGGCATAGTGGCGGGCACCTGTAATCCCAGTCAGGAGGCTGAAACAGGAGAATTGCTTGAACCCAGGAGGTCTGGGTGGCCCTGTCTCTAAAAATTAAAAAATAAATAAAAATTGGCTGGATGCGGTGGCTCACACCTGTAATCCCAGCACTTTGGGAGGCCAAGGCAGGTGGATCACGAGGTCAGCAGTTTGAGATCAGCCTGGCCAACATGGTGAAACCCTGTCTCTACTAAAAATACAAAAATTAGCCTGGCGTGGTGGCGTGCATCTGTAATCCCAGCTACTCAGGAGGCTGAGGCAGGAGAATTGCTTGAACCTGGGAGGCAGAGGTTGCAGTGAGCAAAAATCATACTACTGCACTGCAGCCTGGGTGACAGAGCAAGACCCTGTCTCAAAAATAAATAAATAAATAAAAGTAAGCTACAGGAGATAGCCCTGAGGAAGCTGGTTTGCATGCAAGCCTATTTATTTACTGTTTCATTCATTCAACAAAAATTTGTGTTTTTTTGTTTGTTTGTTTTTTGAGATGGAATCTCGCTCTGTTGCCCAGTCTGGAGTGCAGTGACGTGATCATAGCTCACCACAACCTCAAACCCCTGGACTCAAGCCATCCTCATACCTCAACTGAGACTATAGGCGTGTTTCACTGCACTCAGTTAGCAAATATTTTTTGAATGCTTACTATTTGCTATCTACATCCTGAGGGCATAGCAGCAAACAATTTACTTAAGCTCCTCTGAAGCTTAGATTTTTTTGAGGAAAGAAAAATAATGTAAACCCACATACACATTTAGATGCTTTGATAAAAATAAAACAAAGTGCCATCTGGTGATCTATTTTCATATTTTCAATTGGGTGTCAGAGAAGCTCTCATAAAGGAGCTAATATTTAAGCTGATTCTTAAAGGTGAGGAAGGATTCAACTGTGAGAAGATCTGAGAAAGAGCTTTCCAGGCAGAAAGAATAGCTATGCAAAGTCCCTAAGGCACAAACAGATTTGGAACCCTGAGGCAAAGGAAAGATGCCAGTGAGTTGGTATGGATGAATGAGCAAGAGCATGACTGGAGAAAGGGGCAGGGGTCAGATCATTTAGGGTGGTGTTTTTCAGCCCTGGCTGTAGGTAAGAATCACCTGGGGCCAGGTGTGGTGGCTCATGCCTGTAATCCCAGTACTTTGGGAGGTTGAGGTGGGCAGATCACGAGGTCAAGAGATTGAGACCAGCCTGGCCAATGTGGTGAAACCTGTCTCTGCTGAAAATACAAAAATTAGGTAGGTGTGGTGGCAGGTTTCTGTAATCCCGGCTACTCAGGAAGCTGAGGCAGGAGAATCGCTTGAACCTGAGAGACGGAGGTTGCAGTGAGCCAAGATTGTGCCACTGCACTCCAGCCTGGGCAACAGAGTGAGACTCCGTCTCCAAAAAAAAAAAAAGAAGAAGAATCACCTGGTAGGCTTTTAAAATTTTGATGAGCATCACATCCAGATTCTGACCTAATAGGTCCAGGATGGAGCCTAAGCATGAATAATTTTTTTAAAAACCTCCATAGATGATTCTAATAAATGGCTAGGGATGTGTAGGGTGTTTAAGACCAAGGAAAGGAATTTGGATTTTTAACTAAGGTGTAATGAGGAGAAATTGGAGGGTTTGAAGCAGAGGAATTATATTTGGTTTTATAATTTGAAAGAATCCCTTTGGCTGCTTTGTAGAGAATGAATCGTGGAGGCAAGAACTGAAGAAGGGAGGGAGGAAATACTAAGGCAAGGAGGGATGTAGGTGGCTTGGATGAGGGTAGCAGTTGCAGAGATGGAGAGAAGTGGACAGATACAGGATGTTTGGTGGTAGAACTGACAATAAGAGTTATTGATGGGAAGGCCAGGTGCAGTGGCCCACGACTGTAATCACACCACTTTGGGAGGCCAAGGTGGGCAGATCATGAGGTCAGGAGTTTGAGACAAGCCTGGCCAACGTGGTGAAACCCCGTCTCTACTAAAAATACAAAAAAAATTAGATGGACATGGTGGTGGGCACCTGTAATCCCAGCTACTTGGGAGGCTGAGGCAGGAGAATCACTTGAACTTGGGACGGAGAGGTTGCAGTGAGCCGAGATCGCGCCACTGCACTCCAGCCCCGGTGACAGTGTGAGACTTCATCTCAAAAAAAAACAAACAAAAAAAGAGGTACTGGTGGGAATTAGGAAATAAGGCGTTAGGAACAGTAATTTTAGACCAGTTGCGGTGGCTCATGCCTATAATCCCAGCACTTTGGGAGTCTGAGGCAGGTGGATCATCTGAGGTGAGGAGTTTGAGACCAGCCTGACCAACATGGATAAATCTCTACTAAATATTCAAAAAAATTAGCTGGGCGTGGTGGTACATGCCCGTAATCCCAGCTATTTGGGAGGCTAAGGCAGGAGAATTGCTTGAACCCAGGAGGTGGAGGTTGCAGTGAGCCGAGATTGTGCCACTGAACTCCAGCCTGGGCAACAAGAGTGAAACTCCATTTCAAAAAAAAAAGAACAATAATTATAAATTTACTGTGTGGTAATTTAGTTAGAATTTACTATTCTAAGTGTTCTACTTATTTTAAGGCATATGAGTCTCATAATAACCCAACTTGCCTGAGATCACATAGTTACTTAATATAAATAACAAAGTTGTGTTTTAACTAGGTTGGTTCCAGAGCAGATGCTCTTAACCACGTCAGGTTTACTGACTCAGGCTTTTGGCTTGAAGAACTGAGTAGATGGTGTTGGCGTTTCCTTGAGAGGAATAACTTGGGGAAGTGTGGCCTTGGAGGTGGGAGGAAATTAGGAGTTCACCTTTCACAATGTTAGGTTTGAAATGCCTGTGATACTTTCAGGAGAGACGTTTAGTAGACTGAGAAAGTCCGGGACCAGCCGGGCGTGGTGGCTCACGCCAGTAATACCAGCACTTTGGGAGGCCAAGGCAGGTGGATCACAAGGTCAAGAGATCAAGACCATTCTGGCCAACATGGTGAAACCCCATCTCTACTAAAAGTACAAAAATTAGCTGGGCGTGGTGGTGCTCGCCTGTAGTCACAACTACTCGGGAGGCTGAGGCAGGAGAATTGCTTGAACCCGGGAGGCAGAGGTGGCAGTGAGCAGAGATCGTGCCACTGCACTCCAGCGAGACTCTGTCTCAAAAAAAAAAAAAAAGTCCAGGACCACGCTCCTGGGGTAGGAGGAGCCAGCAGAGAAGATTAAGAAGGAAAGGCTGGGCCAGCACCATGGCTCATGCCTGTAATCCCAGTACTTTGGGAGGCTCAGGTGGGCGGATCATGAGGTCAGGAGTTCGAGACCAGCCCAGCCAATATGGTGAAACCCTGTCTCTACTAAAAATACAAAAAAATTAGTCAGGCGTGGTGGCAGGCGCCTGTAGTCCCACCTACTAGGGAGGCTGAGGCAGGAGAATTGCTTGAACCCAGGAGGCGGAGGTTGCAGTGAGCTGAGATCATGCCATTGCACTCCAGCCTGGGCAACAGAGCAAGAGTCCGTCCCCCCAAAAAAATAAAAATAAAAAAGAAGGAAAGGCTGATGAGGTAGAGGAAAAAACAAACAGGAAAGTATGTGGTGTCACGGGGCCAAGGAGAATAAAAAGCATGCCAAGTAGAGAGTTGTCATTTGTGTTAACTATGTTACTGGGAGGTTTAGAAAGATGAGGACAGTGAGTATGATTTGTCTACGTAGATGTCACTGGTGGCTTTTACAATAATTGCTTGTGTGGACTGGTAGGATAGAAGACTGAATGGAGCAGGTTTTGAAGAGTGAATGGGAAGAGAGAAAATGGAAAGATGATCAACAACTCTTTCAGATTTTTCTGTGAAGTGTGGTGGAGGATGAGGAAGTACCTGGGAAGGATATTAGAGACATTTCTCATAGAGAACCTTCTCCATAGTACATTTTATTTGTGTATCTGGAGCTCCTCCAGAAGTTCTTGGGATAATTTAAATTTAGTATTCATGGCCGGGCGTGGTGGCTCACACCGGTAATCCCAGCACTTAGATTAGAGGAATGTGCCACCATGCCCAGCTAATTTTGTATTTTCATTAGAGACAGGGTTTCACCATGTTGGTCAGGCTGGTCTCGAACTCCTGACCTCAGATGATCCGCCTGCCTCAGCCACCCAAAGTTCTGGGACTACAGGTGTGAGCCACCAGGCCCAGCCAGTGTGATACTTTGATACATTTGTATAAACTGTAATGATAAAATGAGGGTAATTAGCATATCCATCACCTGAAGCATTTATCATTTCTTTGTGTTTGGAACACCAAAAAATCTCTTCTAGACCGGGCGCGGTGGCTCACGCCTGTAATCCCAGCACTTTGGGAGGCCAAGGCGGGTGGATCATGAGGTCAGGAGATCGAGACCATCCTGGCTGACACGGGGGTCTCTACTAAAAATACAAAAAATTAGCTGGGTGTGGTGGTGGGCACCTGTAGTCCCAGCTACTTGGGAGGCTGAGGCAGGAGAATGGAGTAAACCTGGGAGGCGGAACTTGCAGTGAGCCGAGATTGCGCCCCCACACTCTAGCCTGGGTGACAGAGTGAGACTCCATCTAAGAAAAAACAAAAATCCTCTCTTTTAGCTATAAGTTATTGTTAACTATAGTAACCGTACAATACTATATAACACTAGAACTTACTCCTTTAATCTAGCTGTACTTTTTTGTCTGTTAACTGACCTTTTCCTATCTCCTCCACCCACTACCCTTCCCAGCCTCTAGTAACCACCATTCTACTCTCTCCTACTGAGATCAGCTTTTGCCCCGACTGGTCTCTAACTTCTGGGCTCAAGCGGTCTGCCCACCTTGGCCTCCCAAAGTGCTGGGACTGCAGGCGTGAGCCGCTGTTCCTGGCCATGGTGTTTAACTTTCTGTGCCAGGCTTATTTCATTTAACATAATGTCTTCCAGATTCATCCATGTTGCTGCGAATGACAGGATTTCATTTTTTATTATGGCTTCATAGTATACCATTGTGTGTGTGTGTGTGTGTGTGTGTGTGTGTGTGTATATACATATATATATATATATATATATATATATATATATATATATCATCTTTTTCAAGTCCATCCATTGATGGGCACTTAGGATGATTCCATCACCTGGCTGTTGTGAATAGTGCTGCTATAAACATCGAAGTGCAAATATCTCATCAGTTACTGATTTCCCTTCCTTTGGATATATACCCAGCAGTGGGACTGTTGGAACCTAGGGTAATTCTGTTTTTAGTTTTTTGAATCTCCATACTGTTTTACATAACGGCTGTAATAATTTACATTCCCACCAATGGTGTATCAGAGTTCCCCTTTCTGTGCATCTTCACCAGCATTCATTATTCTTTGTCTTTTAGATAATTGACCATTCTAAGTGGGGTGAGATAATACCTAATTGTGGGTTGTTGGTTTTTTTTTTTTAACAGAGTCTTGCTCTGTCACCCAGGCTGGGGTGCATTGGCACAGTCTCAGCTCAGTGTAATATCTGCCTCCTAGGTTCAAGCATTTCTTGTGCCTGAGCCTCCCAAGTACCTGGGATTATAGGTGTGTGCCACCATGCCCAGCTAATTTTTTTTTTTTTTTTTTTGTATTTTTATTAGAGACAGGCTTTCACCATGTTGACCAGGCTGGTCTCGAACTCCTGACCTCAAGTGATTAGCCTGCCTTGGCCTCCCAAGTGCTGGGATTACAGTGTAAGCCCCTGCGCCTGGCCTCATTGTGGGGTTTTTTTGGTTTGTTTTGCTTTTTTAATTTTTGTATTTTCAGTAGAGACAGGGTTTCACCATGTTGACCAGGCTGGTCTTGAACTCCTGACCTCAGGTGATCCACCTGCCTTGGCTTCCCAAAGTGCTGGGATTACAGGCATGAGCCATTGCACCTGGCCGAGTACCTTAATTTTCCTAGAAAACTCTGGAATTTCTTCACAGAATAACTTTCCAGTTTTTGCCTAGGGATAAGTGCCTAGCTTTAGACCAGTCTATACTAGGAAGTGGGATTCTCTTCTGCATATGGTCATTCCCTACATGCAGTCTTAACCCCAACGAGGCAGAATTCACAGTCCTCCTCTGAATGCACTCTTCAGTTTCCCTCACTTGAATGTTTTCTCCATCCCCATTAGGACTAGCCAAAGTCACATCTCTTTTAGAGTCATGCCAGCCCCATGTCTTGTCCATGTCATTCATTTGCAGATAGTCAAATTCCCCTTTGGGGCAGAAACCATATTTTAATTATCTCAGTGCTTAGGGAAAACCTTGTATGTAGTGGATACTCAGAATGATTTCTCGTGTGAATTAAGTACACTTTGTGTTTGTATCTAACTCTGAGTAACTGTTTAGAAGTAATGTCCTCCACCCTCCTGAAGCTCATAGCTTTAGATTATCACCTTTCTTCTTGAAAACATTGTGAACTCCTAGAGATTGGTCTGTGTCTTATTTTTCCTGTATCCTTTCAGTACCCCATATAGTTTTTTGCAGTCAGAAAACACTTAGTAAATAGTAAAGATTTTTAGACTGAGGGGGCTGGAGTGGGGGTGGGCTGCTGGCTGAGATGGTGTCTGCTCCGCAACCCAAGCAAGCCTGTCAGGAGGGGGGCTTTCTCCAACACTGCCCTCTTCACCCTTGGAGCTTTCCCAGGATTCCTCAGATTTCCCCAGCGCCCCTTTGGCACTGTGTCTTCTCCTCTTTGCCTTACCTCCTCCCTGTCCCACCACCACCTCCTCACCCTGTCTCTCCCTTCTCCTCTTTGCTCTGGCTCCTTGCCACCAGGATCTTTTCCCAACTTTTTTTTTCCTACTAGAGACAGTGGGCTGACAACCTGACTTCCAAAAAATATTAACTGAGGAAAGGTAAAAACTAGTTTTTAGGCCAGGTGTGGTGACTCAAGCCTGTAATTCCAGGGCTTTGGGAGGCTGAGCTCAGAGGATTGCTTGAGGCCAGGTGTAGGATACCAGTCCAGGCAGCATAGCCAGACCCATGCCCACAAAAATTGTTTCTAAAGATTGACTTGCCATAGTGGCGTGTGCCTGTCGTCCCAGCTACTTGGGAAGCTGAAATGGAAGGATCACCTGAGCTCAGGAGGTCGAGGCTATAGGGAGCCATGATCACATCACTGCACCCCAATTTGGGTGACAGAGTGAGACCCTGTCTTAAAAACAAAACAAAACACAAAAACAACTAGTTAACAGATTCTGAATGCCTAACATACAGGCATACAAGGTGGCAGGATGAGTACATAAAGATGCCAAAACTACTCAAGCACCTATTAAATGAAAAGCAAATATACCAGGAGAAACTTCAGCACCTGCTTGAAGAACTAAGAGGGGAATTAGTAGAAAAGCTAAGGACTTCGAAGAAATGAAGCTTCAGGTATTAACTCAAAAAAAAAAGGGGAATTGTTAAAAGCCCAAATAAAACAAGAATTAGAAACTCCAGTGTTTTTGCAATTGGGATGAAGAAGTGGAAAAGTATAGAGATGAAAGCTTTGCTATAAACATAAATTTCTTCAATCAGAATCTGAAACACTAGGAAGAAGAATTTGCATGTAGTTTAGAAAAAAACCCTAAAATTTGAATTAGAGATTTATTTTTATTTTTATTTATTTATATTCTCTTCAAGACAGGGTCTTGCTTTTGCCCAAGCTGGAGTGTAGTGGTGCTATCTTGGCTAACTGCAGCCTTAAGGCTCAAGTGAGCCTCTTGCCTCAGCCTTCCAAGTGGCTGGGACTACAGGTGTGCAATACCACAGCTGGCTAATTTTTTTTTTTTTTTTTTTTTTTTTTTTTTTTTTTTTTGGGATGGAGTCTCGCTTCATCGCCCAGGCTGGAGTGCAGTAGCGTGATCTCGGCTCACCGCAAGCTCTGCCTCCCAGGTTCACGCCATTCTCCTGCCTCAGCCTCTCAAGTAGATGGGACTACAGGCGCTACTATATATATATATATATATATATATATACACACACACACACACACACACACACACACACACACACAGAAGCTAAAGTAGCAGATTTAGGGGCTGAAAAAGAGAATTCTGGTGCTCAGTTAGAAAATGTCCTAAGAACACAGGTGTGGCAGTTGGCTGAGATGTAGTTACAGTCAGGTCCCAGGAGGCCAAAAACGTCACCTAAACTATAAGTTAAATGCTCGGAAAAAGAGCCACAATCAAACAATGAACAAAATACCTGGTTTTTTTGTTTGTTTGTTTTTAAGATGGAGTTTTGCTCCTGTCGCCCAGGCTGGAATACAGTGGGGTGATCTCAGCTCACTGCAACCTCCGCCTCCCAGGTTTAAGCGATTCTCCTGCCTCAGCCTCCTGAGTAGCTGGCATTACAGGCATGCACCATCATGCCCAGCTAATTTTTTTTTTTTTAAAACAGAGTTTCGTTCTTGTTGCCCAGGCTGGAGTGCAATGGTGTGATCTTGGCTCACTGCACCCTCCACCTTCTGGGTTCAATCAGTTCTCCTGCTTCAGCCTCCCGAGTAGCTGGGATTACAGGCATGTGCCACCACACCGCCAGCTAATTTTGTATTTTTAGTAGAGACGGGGTTTCTCCATGTTGGTCAGGCTGGTCTTGAACTCCCAACCTCAGGTGATCCACCTGCCTCGGCCTCCCAAAGTGCTGGGGTTACAGGTGTGAGCCACTGCACACGGCCACGCCCAGCTAATATTTGTATTTTTAGTAGAGACGGGGTTTCGCCATGTTGGCTAGGCTGGTCTCAAACTCCTGACCTCAGGTGATCCACCTGCCTTGGCCTTCCAAAGTGCTAGGAGCCACCACGCCTGGCCAAAATACCTTTTTAATCATTAAAGATTACATAAAACTGAACAAGAAAGAAATACCCTGACCAGGCTGGGCATGGTGGCAGTGGCTCACGCCTGTAATCCCAGCAGTTTGGAAGGCTGAAGTAGGTGAATTTGGTTTTTGTTTTGTTTTGTTTTTTGGTTTTTTTTTTGAGATGGAGTCTTGTTCTGTTGCCTAGGCTGGAGTACAGTGGCGCAGTCTCAGCTCACTGCAAGCTCCGCCTCCCAGGTTCACACCATTCTCCTGCCTCAGCCTCCTGAGTCGCTGGGACTACAGGCGCCTGCCACCACGCCTGGCTAATTTTTTGTATTTTTAGTAGAGACGGTGTTTCACCGTGTTAGCCAGGATGGTCTAAATCTCCTGACCTCGTGATCTGCCCGCCTCGACCTCCCAAAGTGCTGGGATTACAGGCGTGAGCTACCACGCCCTGCAAGGTGAATCATTTGAGGTCAGGAATTCAAGACCAGCCTGACCAACATGGTGAAACCCCGTGTCTACTAAAAATACAAAAATTAGCCAGGCGTGGTGGTGTGGACCTGTAATCCCAGCTACTCGGGAGACTGAGGCAGGAGGATTGCTTGAATCCAGGAGACAGAGGTTGTAGTAAGCTGAGATAGCGTCACTGCATTCCAGCCTCGGTGACCAAGCAAGACTCAGTCTTAAAGAAAGAAGTACACTGACCACTAAAGTCAAAAAACGAAACTTTCAAACATACTAGAAATAACAGCCATGAAACTAGAGGCAACAAGAGTCAGCTAGAAAGGGAAAGGAAAAAGATTCAAAGTGAACTGGATGGTTTACAGTTAGACAATGAAATTCTCAGACCAGCTATTGAACACCACAAAGTGGCCGGGCGCGGTGGCTCAAGCCTGTAATCCCAGCACTTTGGGAGGCCGAGGCGGGTGGATCACGAGGTCAGGAGATCGAGACCATCCGTGGCTAACATGGTGAAACCCCGTCTCTACTAAAAATACAAAAAATTAGCCGGGCGTGGTGGCGGGCGCCTGTAGTCCCATCTACTCGGAGGCTGAGGCAGGAGAATGGCGTGAACCCAGGAGGCAGAGCTTGCAGTGAGCCGAGATCGCGCCACTGCACCCCAGCCTGGGCGACACAGCGAGACTCCGTCTCAAAAAAAAAAAAAAAACCAAAAAAAACAAAAAAAGAACACCACAAAGTGCCCTTAGTAAAAAAAGATCATGTGTTAATATGTAAGGCACCAGATGCCAAGGAAGAAGGTTGTAAAAGATTTGTGGTATTACAGGAAGAAAAGCTAGAAGAATTTGAGAACAAGTTAGCAGATAGAAAATGAAAGTGGAGCACAATGTCTGGAAGCAATCTGAAAAGCATCAGTGTGAAAAGAAACTGTGGGAGGCCGGGTGCGGTGGATCACGGGTCAGGAGCTCGAGACCAGCCTGACCAACATGGTGAAACTCCATCTCTACTAAAAATACAAGAATTAGCGGTGTGTGGCAGGCGCCTGTAATCCCAGCTACTCGAGAGGCTGAGGCAGGAGAATTGCTTGAACCCGAACCCGGGAGGCAGAGGTTGCAGTGAGATGAGATCGCGCCACTGCACTCCAGCCTGGGTGTACAGTGACACTCTGTCTCTAAAAAAAAAAAAAAAATGCAGAGGAAGAAAAAAATGAAAATTTTGACCTGGAATAGTAAATCAGTAGTTTTCAGATCCAAGCTACCTCACTTTCAGAGTTCAAACCAAATGCTGAAGGAAACGATGGAAACATTAAAACAGGAATGCTGAAATATAAGAAATCAAGCTGAAAAAGTCTAACTAGAAGTCAAAAAGACATTGGAAAAAGAACAGACACAGCAGTTAGAAGAAAAGCATCTCAGAGAAATGTGTAGTCAAGCTAAAGAGAAATTGCAGTGAGCTGCAGTTGCCCAGAAAAAGAGGAAATCTTCCCCTGAAAATAATTGAAGAGATGGCAGGACAAGGTGTAAATCTGGGAGGCAGGTAGAGAAGAAATGGAAACAAAATTGAGTTTTAAATAGACAAAATGTTCCATTTGAAGAATATGCAAAGCTTCAGAAAAGACTAAAGGATACACACAGAAGACATAATGAATTTTGAAGTTTAATTTTGGTTCCTAACATGCCTCCAAAGTCAATCCTGTTTGCTCTCAGTCATCAGCCATGGTATTATCCTTTCCTCCTCATGTGCAGGATGAACAGCATCAAAGGGAACTCTGTACTTGGCAAAAGACTGGAGGTAATAGAAACAACACAAAGAAAACAAATAGAGGAATTTTGGATCTCCTGGAGAGTGATGTTCTTAGAGAAAAGGCATTTTAAAAGGGGTGAAATCAAAGACTCAATAAAGCCTGAAGTTTTAACATACATGGTATTTAGATATTTTATTACTGCTTACCAGAATACTGGAATGTGCCTCAAGAAAAGGTCCCAGCTTTATTTAAGGTACTCACGCTGTATTGCATGAGTACTGGGATTTTAGGATTTACTAATGACAAGTGAAGCATTAAAAGAAACTGTTTCAGAGATATTTAGAATATTTATTGACCACCCTTTGAAAATGTAAAATAAAATAAAAGGAACTAATTGGGGGAAAGAGATTTATTGAATGACTGAATTATAATGGGAGGAACTAACCCATGTGATTGTAATTTTAGGTGCCTGTGGCATTTGATGATGTCTCCATCTACTTTTCCACTCCAGAGTGGGAAAAATTAGAAGAATGGCAAAAGGAACTTTACAAGAATATCATGAAAGGCAACTATGAGTCTCTCATCTCCATGGGTGAGGCTGAGTTGACACCTTTTGAATGAAGTGACAGCAGCTCCAAGAGGGCTCAAAACAGTCCCTTTTCCTCCAGTGACCTCATTCTCACTCTGTCTTCACACACTTCGAATTCTGGTTTCAAGCCAAAAGATGACCAATTCATTCTTGCTAAATAGGAATCATAATCTCTCCTTTTACCAAATTTTGGGGCAGAGAATGAAGTTCAGGGTTATGGGTGTGACAGCTGGTGGTTTCCATGGGTATCCTTCACTTTGAAAGGAGCTTGACTTCTCCCCCTTGAGGCACACTGTCACTTTGAAAGCAGTGCTAACTTAGCACATGTGCTTTCCCCATACATTACATCTCCACTGCCTGCTTTCCTGAATAGATATCCACAGTTGAAGGTGGATAGATGGGAAGAAGTGATATGAAGTCTAAAAGAAATTGCCTGGGACTATGACCACAAAGCTTCAGCTCAGCCTTGATGGCAATTAGTTGTCTTCCTCATTTATCTTTTTGTCATACCCTCTCTTCCTTTTTCCTCTCCTAGATTATGCTATAAATCAACCTGATGTCTTATCTCAGATTCAACCAGAAGGGGAACATAATACAGAGGACCAGGCAGGGCCAGAGGAAAGTGAGATTCCCGCAGACCCCAGTGAAGGTAAGTGGGTGAAGAGATTCCTACTTCTCGTCTCCCTTTCCTGGTCAGAGATGGTGGCTCAGAACTAAACAGGGCTTAGGGGCTTCTAGAGCCATTCATTGCTAAAGCAACTAGATTTTGAATGTGTCATCAGGCATTTAAATATAAAAGGGAGCTTAGAGGTCACCTTGTCCAGTATCTTCACTTATCAGTACTACACATCTAACAGGTACTAGTTGCATTCCCTGACAGAAGTACTGACACCTAGCTGTTTAGTAAAATAAACATGTCCTTGCATGATGAAGGAGGCAGTCATGCTCATCTGGACTAAAGTGGCTTGAGCAAACGTAAGCGTGGCCCTTCATAAGTGCTGAAGGGACTAGGAGTCTGCATGGTCCCTCCAAGATGCATGGAATCAGTAGACACTGATGACATCCACCTGGGCAACATGGATTTTCTCAGGTCTGGAAAGCTGGCTATCATGAACTCTTCCTAACTTTTTGGTTGGCAGCTGCTTAATATTGTGTGGGAAAGACTGCCAACCAAAGTCCAGTTGTATTGTTTCTCTCATGCCTCACCTTTGCTGTCAGAAAATTCTCATACACTTTTTTTTTCTTTGTTGGATAGAAGCACACAGTTCATCCTCCAGGCATCTCTGTTACATGAACTTCTCTTACAACCCACCTGCTGTCCCATACAGTTATTTTTTTCTTTTTCTTTTTTTTTTTTTTTTTTGAGACAGAGTCTTGCTCTGTCGCCAAGACTGGAGTGCAGTGGCGTGATCTTGACTCACTGCAACCTCTGCCTTCTGGGTTCAAGCGATTCTCCTGCCTCAGCCTCCCAAGTAGCTCAGATTACAGGCATGCACCACCACACCCAGCTAATTTGTGTGTGTGTGTGTGTGTGTGTGTATATATATATATTTTTGTTGTTGTTGTTAGAGATGGAGTCTCACTGTCGCCCAGGCTGGAGAGATGGAGTCTCACTGTTGCCCAGGCTGGAGTGCAGTGGCGCAATCTGCTGGGAATACAGGTGCCCGCCACCATGCCCGGCTAATTTTTTGTATTTTTTCAGTAGAGACAGGGTTTCACCATGGTCTCAATCTCCTGACCTTGTGATCTGCCCACCTCGGACTCCCAAAGTGCTGGGATTACAGGCGTGAGCCACCACGCCTGGCCAGATTTATTTATTTATGTATGTATGTATATATGTATGTATGTATTTATTTGAGAGGGAGTCTCGCTCTGTTGCCCAGGCTGGAGTGCAGTGGCCAGATCTCAGCTCACTGCAAGCTCCGCCTCCCGGGTTTACACCATTCTCCTGCCTCAGCCTCCCGAGTAGCTGGGACTACAGGCACCTGCCACCTTGCCTGGCTAGTTTTTTGTATTTTTTAGTAGAGGCGGGGTTTCACCGTGTTCGCCAGGATGGTCTCGATCTCCTGACTTCGTGATCTGCCCGTCTCGGCCTCCCAAACATTTGGTAGTTTTTAGAGCACTAACTCATCATTCAGAATTTTTTTTTTTTTTTTTTTTTTAAGATGGAGTCTCGCTCTGTTGCCCAGGCTAGAGTGCAGTGATGCCATCTTAGCTCACTGCAACCTCCACCTCTGGGGTTCAAGTGATTCTCCTGCCTCAGCCTCCTAAGTAGCTGGGATTATAGGCGCCCACCACCGCAGCCAGCTGATTTTTGTACTTTTAGTAGAGACGGGGTTTTACCATGTTGGGTCAGGGTGGTCTCGAACTCCTGACCTCATGACCCGCCCACCTCAGCCTCCCAAAGTGCTGGGATTACAGGCATGAGCCACTGCACCCAGCCCATTCACAAAAATTTTAAAAACAAGCAGGTAAGTGTTTTAAAAGTCAGGTTTTTTGGCTAGGCATGGTGGGTCATGCCTATAAACTCAGCACTTTGGGAGGTTGAGGCAGGTGGGTCACCTGAGCTCAGGAGTTCAAGAACAGCCTGGGGAACAGAGTGAGACCCCATCTTTACCAAAAATACAAAAAATTAGCTGTGGTCCCAGCTACTAGGGAGACTGAGGTGGGATAATCGCTTGACCCTGGGAGGCAGAGGTTGCAGTAAGCCGAGATCACGCCGCTGTAGTCCAGCCTGGGTGACAGTGAGACCCTGTCTCAGAAACAAATAAACAAAAGTTAGATGTTTTGAATGGAAAGTTAATCCTCTGGATATCGGTTAAGAGGTCTTCTTCCTTATATCCAGTCTTTCCCCCTCTGCCTTTTCCCTTATAGGTTTGTATGTGTATTACATCTGGAAGAGAACGAAGATAAGATTAGACTATGTTTAATACACTTCAGCTTTGCTTTTAGGTTGGAAGGCAGCTGTTGCATGTGCTAAAATCTATTTTCCAAATCTCTCCCCATAACCTGATGGTCTTTTGGGCTGTAGTCTTATCCCAGCCTCTTATTTCTGCTTTGAGAACACCGTTAGTTTTCAATGGCATCTAACTGATTTAAAAGACATTGGGGTTAAAGTAGTGAGTTCTGTTAATTTGCTGTGAATTTAACCATATTCTGCTCACAAGGCTGTGTTTGAGAAATAACCATGGAGAGCTTCAGGGTACTCTCTGGAGCTTGACAAGCTCTCTTGTCAACTTGACAGCTTGTCCATTTAGTCCAAAAAAAAAAAAAAAAAAAAAAAAAAAAAGGCAATATAGGCCTAGGTTGTAATAGCTAGCACGGCTGTTTTGGTACTGATCAGATGAGGCATGTTGTGTGCAAAGCCTCTATAGGCTGTGCACTTTTTCTTTCAGAAAGAACCCCCAAGACCTGAAGGACTTGCCAATACTATATTTTTCCCCCTCCCAGCATTTAGGAAGCAATGACTTGTATCATTTAATAGACAAAGGTAACATATCTCTTAGAAAGAGCCCAGAATTGGGAATCTGAAAAGAGTGTTTCTAAGGAGTTGGATTCTGTGTCTGTACTGACCTAACTTTGTAATTCTGGAAATTGATTTGGTTTTTTTTTTGTTTGTTTGTTTGTTTGTTTTGAGATAGAGTTTTTTTGCTCTTGTTGCCCAGGCTGGAGTGCAATGGTGCGATCTTGGCTCACTGCAACCGCTGCCTCCTAGGTTCAAGCGATTTTTCTGTCTCAGCCTCCTGAGTAGCTGGGATTACCAGCGCCTGTCACCACGCCTGACTAATTTTTTGTATTTTTAGTAGAGACAGAGTTTTGCCATGTTGGCCAGCTGGTCTTGAACTCTTGACCTCAGATGATCCACTTGCCTCGGCCTCCCAAAGTTCTGGGATTATATGCGTGAGCTACCACACCCAGCCTGTATGCATTTTTTAAAAGGCTGGTTATGTGTTATTGTTATAGTTATTTGGAAATAAATATTTGGAGCCGGGCGCGGTGGCTCAAGCCTGTAATTCCAGCACTTTGGGAGGCCAAAGTGGGTGGATCATGAGGTCAGGAGATCGAGACTATCCTGGCTAACACAGTGAAACCCCGTCTCTACTAAAAAAAAAAAAGAAAAAAAACTTAGCCGGGCGTGGTGGTGGGCACCTGTAGTCCCAGCTACTCAGGAAGCGGAGGCAGGAGAATGGCATAAACCTGGGAGGCAGAGCTTGCAGTGAGAGGAGATTGCACCACTGCACTCCAGCCTGGGCGACAGAGCCAGACTCTGTCTCAAAAAAAAAAAAAAGAAAAATATTTGAGCGAAATACAGTATTCGACAAACCAACATGATTATCTCACCTTCTTATTCAAGTTCATGAAGGCCATTTTTTTTTCCCTCCCATAAATTAGAGCCTGGTATTTCAACATCAGATATTCTGTCTTGGATTAAACAAGAAGAAGAGCCTCAGGTTGGGGCCCCACCGGAGTCCAAGGAAAGTGACGTATACAAAAGCACTTATGCTGGTGAGTAAGAAATTAAAGAGGTGTTCATGTCCATATCTAGCTCATGCCAGGACTGACTGAAGAAACAGCAGGTGAAATTTGTAGAGGCAAATGTGTAGGAAAAGAATGAGGGAAAGAAACAAAGCCATGCTCAACATTATGAATGAAACCAAACAGTCACTAAAATAAATTTTAAGTGAGTGAGAAAATATACTCCTACGTGCAAAGACAAATGAGAATTGTCAGAACAAGAAAAATAAGTGCATACAGACGAACCAAAATTATGGGGATGGGGAAAGACAGAAGAACATGTGAAAATCATGTAGAAAGGGTAGAAAAAGTGGGAGTGGGGTGGGGAGACAAGCTCTGGAGACAGAAATGGCGGTGGAGAAGTGTAAATGGGAATGTTAAGTAAGGGCCCTCCCTCAGAATGTTAAGTAAGGAAAAATCAATGATGGGAGAAGAAATAGAAGTATCTTCCTTCTAAGATACTTTTGCCGTTTGTATTGTAGAAGAGAATCTCAAGATCAGAAGGGTCGCAGTCATTTATACAGCTTAATGCAGTCTGTGTTTTTAGTATTTTCTGTGCTCTGTGTTCTTTTAGACTGGGAAACACAAATGAAAAATAAGACAGTTTTAGCTCTTGAAGAAACTTATACTAGGGACATACATATCAGTACTAGGCAAGCCTGTTAAGTATCAAGGATGAGTGGGGTGGATGACTTACATAAACGAATGAGAAGTTTCAGGAACATGCATCAGGTTGGGCTTGGTGACTCATGCCTGTAAGCCCAGCATTTTGGGAGGAAGTTGAGGTAGGTGGACCACTCGAACTCAGGAGTTCAAGACCAGCCTGGGTAACATAGGGGGATCCTGTCTCTAAAAAAAAAAAGAACATGCATCAGTTTTAGTTTAGGTATTTAGATAAGACCTAAGGAAGGGCATAAAGCCACAATTGTACCTTAGAAGATTGGTATGATATGGTTGGGTATAATTTGGGAAGATGGGGAGAGAGGGGTAGCATTCTGCAAAAGGGAGGACAGAATAAGTAAAGATGCATAGCAGAAATGTGTACTCTGTTCTCAGGGGACGTAAAGAGACAGCTGACCACAGTGATGGGTTGATCTGATAGAAATAGGAATAGATGATTATGTGATTTTAGGCTTTGTCACAACAGGCAATAGAGAAAGTTCTTGAGTAGAGGTAAAATATGGTGAAAGTGACATTGGGAAGATTGATGCCAAGGATTTTCTGTTTCTTAACAGATAGCACAGAAGAGGTACAATGTTAAATTTTCTGATGAGGGCTGGGTGTGGTGGCTCATGCCTGTAATCCCAGCACTTTGAGAGGCTGAGGCAGGTGAACCACTTGACTCCAGGAGTTCAAGACCGCTGGTCAACATGTAAAAACCCCATCTCTACTAAAAATATAAAATTACCTGAGCATGGCTGGACACGGTGGCTCATGCCTATAATCCCAGCACTTTGGGATGCCGAGGCGGGTAGATCACGAGATCAGGAGATCGAGACCATCCTGGCTAACACGGTGAAACCCTGTCTCCACTAAAAATACAAAAAATTAGCTGGGCGTGGTGGCGGGTGCCTGTAGTCCCAGCTACTCAGTAGGCTGAGGCAGGAGAATGGCGTGAACCTGGGAGGTGGAGCTTGCAGTGAGCCGAGGTTGCGCCACTGCACTCCAGCCTGGGTGACAGAGCGAGACTCGGTCTCAAAAAAAAAAATTACCTGAGCACAGTAGTGCATACCTGTAATCCCAGCTACTTGGGAGACTGAGGCAGGAGAATTGCTTGAACCCAGGAGGTGGAGGCTGCAGTGAGCCAAGGTCACGCCACTGCACTCCATCACGGGCGACAGAACGTGATTCTGTCATAAAATAAAATAAATTTAAAATTTCATTTCATTTCTCTGATGATTTGTCACAGAGACCACTGTTGTCTTGGTTATTATTGCAACCTTCTGCTGAGTTTCTGACCTGAGCTAGTTGAGAGCTTGGAGTGATCTGTTAGAGCTGGGTAGGAATGCATGAGAGTTGCTAGTGAGACAGTTATTGATAGGTATAACTCTGGAGTCTTTTCTTTCAGATGAAGAGCTTGTCATCAAAGCTGAAGGCCTTGCTAGATCCTCGTTGTGCCCTGAAGTTCCAGTCCCTTTCTCTTCTCCACCAGCAACAGCAAAGGATGCTTTTTCAGATGTGGCTTTCAAAAGCCAGCAGTCTACATCCATGACACCTTTTGGACGTCCAGCCACTGACCTGCCTGAAGCCTCTGAGGGACAAGTGACTTTTACTCAGTTGGGTAGCTATCCCCTCCCACCTCCAGTTGGCGAGCAGGTGTTCTCATGCCACCACTGTGGCAAGAGTCTCAGCCAAGACATGTTGCTGACCCACCAATGTAGCCATGCTACTGAGCACCCCTTACCCTGTGCCCAGTGCCCTAAGCACTTTACTCCACAGGTGGACCTCAGCAGCACCTCCCAGGACCATGCCAGTGAGACGCCCCCCACCTGCCCACACTGTGCCAGGACTTTTACTCACCCATCAAGACTTACCTACCATCTTCGGGTCCATAACAGCACTGAGCGTCCTTTCCCCTGTCCTGATTGCCCCAAGCGCTTTGCTGACCAAGCTCGACTCACCAGCCACCGGAGAGCTCATGCAAGCGAAAGGCCCTTCCGCTGTGCCCAGTGTGGCAGGAGCTTCAGCTTGAAAATCAGCCTCCTGCTCCACCAGCGGGGTCATGCACAAGAGCGCCCTTTCTCCTGCCCTCAGTGTGGCATTGACTTCAACGGCCACTCGGCCCTTATCCGTCACCAGATGATCCACACAGGCGAGCGTCCTTACCCCTGCACTGACTGCAGTAAGAGCTTCATGCGCAAGGAGCACCTGCTGAACCACCGGCGGCTGCACACGGGCGAGCGGCCCTTCAGTTGTCCTCACTGTGGCAAGAGCTTCATCCGCAAGCACCACCTCATGAAACACCAGCGCATCCACACCGGGGAGCGGCCCTACCCCTGCTCCTACTGTGGCAGGAGCTTCCGCTACAAGCAGACACTCAAGGACCACCTGCGTTCGGGCCACAATGGAGGCTGTGGCGGTGATAGTGACCCATCGGGTCAGCCCCCCGACCCACCAGGTCCCCTCATAACTGGGCTTGAAACTTCTGGCCTGAGTGTCAACACTGAAGGTCTAGAGGCCAACCAGTGGTATGGGGAAGGGAGTGGAGGGGGAGTTTTGTAAATCCAAATCTCTGTGGCTTCATGGTTGTATATGCTCACAGTAGGGTACAAAATCCAAGAGAAAGTCTGTGAGCCCCATCCAACACCCACAGTAATTATTACCTGGTACATCACTGAATTTGGGGTCCTATACACTTGACTAGAGACATGGTTGTGGTTTGGAATTTCACACACTTACAAGAATACCACATTTTGAAACCCAGAAAGACCTGGAAAGGGGCCCAGGACCTCCATCTTTTCAAAGATACAACAAAAGCAGAAGTTACAAGAATATTGTGGAGAGGTTGGAAAGCAGGATTTAACCTCTGGTTCTCTTGTTCTCAGAGAACAGCAGGTTGATAGTAGATTATGTCTCTAGGTAGAGACAGGTACATGGGAAGAGTCTCCAAAACTGGAAGCCCATCATGAGGCATGAGAATGTTTAACCATAAAGCCCTTTAATAGCTCCTTGATAGCTAAGATGGTTGTTGGAGAAAGTGCTTAAGCCACTGTTGATGTTGCTGCCTCCTGTCTGAAAACCAGCCAAGATCTGTTCACAAGCCTCTGTGGCTACCTTTCCCTGAAACATGGTAACTCAAGACTGCCTGCCTAGGTTTCTTAGATTAATTCTTCACGTACCTTTTGTTTAATATTGGTTGAATATGAAATCTGACTTTAAAAGATTATTAAGGAGAACATTCCTTAACTATACTGGCTTGATTTGAAACAGGCTCTTATTGCCATTTAAAGTGCTAGAAACCTTTGGCAAAGTCCTGGTTAAAAAATTGGCAACAGTTTTCTCAGTCCCAGCTTTAAAAGCTAGAGACCTCAGAGAAATAGCTGGCTTAACAATGATAGAACGGCCTAAAATTTGTGCCTACACCATGTTCTGAGAGTCGTTCACATCCAATTCTTCCTTATCTTTTCCAAGCCAGTAAGTTGGCTTCTCCATTCCTGGTGTGTGATATTCTTGACAATCATCAACAACAAAGATCACAGCACTTTCCGGAAGCATGGAGCTTCCAGAAAGTGAACTCTTCATCCTCAGTAGTGAGATGATAACAGTATTGTAATGCAGCTTTCTTGAGTCATCAGAGAGAGTGTATGTTCACCCTATCTGGCTGTATCCCATTGACAGTGGACAGATTGAGGAACTTCCTAGATCACTGAGAACTAAGCACCATGCATAGACAACAACAGTTTGTTCTTGCCTGTATTGCTTTTAGGGGCTTTGACTACCATTCGTTCTTTTCTTGGGGTGATTTAATCACCTGGGAGCATCTGAGTCTGCTGCTAAGTGGCTTTGCAGCTGGGCCTAAGTTCTGTTTCCTTTATGGATCTCAAATTTTCATCTGCAAAATGAGGCTGTTGAAAGGAAAAAAAGTGAGCCTCTAGGAGTTACTCAAAAAAAAATCTTGTGATACATTGCTTTTCCCGCCAAAATTCTGTCTCTGTCTTTGGCTTCTGTCCAGGCAAAGCTAAATAAGACAGCAAAATCAAAGCAGATAAATTCCTGCTGAAACTTGACTAAAATTTATTTGATTTGTTGTTTGACTCCCACTTGGAAGCCTGAGGTAGAAGACAGAATGCAGAAGTCCTACATCTTGGGCAGAAAATGTTCATTCCTATACTCTTGTTTCCTCTGCTTCTTCCTGAGGTGCCTAGAACAAGGTCTGGAAATGTTTAGTCAGGATATTTTCTTGATGAAGTGATAAGGGAAGGACCCATTTTTTGCTTATCACCTAGCCCAACCTTCACTCTCTCTAGTTATGCATAACAACACTAGGAAAAGGTGTTAGCCCAGCTAACTTGGCTTCTGGGAAGGCTGTGTCTGAACATGTTGCTCTGTAGGATAATCACATTTACAAAACATCTGCTCTGTGACATTCACAATACCAGGGACCGTGGGAGACACAAGAAATGTGTGCCTGCTGTCATAACTTACAGTGGAAAAGCCCAATAACACAGAACAAGACATGATGGGCAGTACCGTAGCATATTGGGATTAAGAGCTTTCTAGCCAGAATCTGGACCTATACCATGGGAAGATTTAGGGGTTCTGGGAATCCCTAAGCCAGGGTTCTGGCTTCATTGGCAACCCACTATGAACTTGAATGTGAGATTTAGCTCTAGTTTGCACCTTGATTTCCCCAGTGAAAAGGGAGAAGAGCCAAAGTATTGTCTAGGTGCTGAGTTCCTTTTCTGAATGGATTTCAAGCATTTGCCAGGGTATGCTGGAGGAGGGACTCCTACAGTAGGTGAGATGTGGGACTAGGTAACACTTTAAATACTTTTTTACTCAAAGATTTGCCAAGAGCACAGCTTATTAATGAAAGAGACCTGTGGATTGAAGTGCTGCAGATAGATCCCACAGTCCCTTTTGAAAGGAACTCAAATACAAATGAAGCAAGAGCCCTAAAACGGAATGAAAGAGGATGTGTGAGGCCGTCTCAGAGAGATGGAAGCAGGCGTGATACTAATCCTTAGCCCAGGAATAAAGTAGAGAGTTCAACTGTTACTCTTTTCTTTCATCAGTCCCCTATCAGTTAGAACTGCAGGCCAGCTCCAAAGAGTGCTTAAGATTCAAAAGTGGATAAGTAAAATGGATCAGTGGGAAGGATAAGGTGTCCAAAAGAAAGTGTGGGGGAGAAACTCTTAGCCCATCAGTGCTCCTGAGAGAAACCATGCAAATTTAACTCTTCAGTTAAAGAAATATGTGAGAACTGCTTGTCATGACCAGAGAAGATTGGAAAGGGGAAACCCCAGAAACGTGCTCTTCATCTGTCAGCCTTTTGGACCAAGAAGTTGTCACTATTACACATAAGCACCATTCCCTTAGAGTAGATCCAGGTGTTGACTATAACCAGATTTACTCTTTGCTTACTAGGTTTTTCATTGTCACCATTGGATGAACCTCTGGTTTAGCCACAGTTGTGAAAATAAATGGAAGTTGGTTGATTGTCTAGAAAGTGAAAGAAGATGGCCCTGCTCCTTTTCTGCTGACCATTTAGTATTGGAAACTCCTACTTCCCTTTTCATTAATAATAAAGTGTGCAAGGTTCCTATTGGGGGAAAGGTGTGGGGCTCTGCTGGGCTTCTCTTGAGCATATCTGAGAAATGTTCATGCCTGTCTCAACCAGGACCAGACCCTGTGACTTACTAGGTAGTAACAGTCCACAAAAGCCTCGTTGATTAAAAAAAGAGAGAGAAAGGACCTCATTCCAAATGGAATGGAAATCCCAAATTTCTGCTCAGGTTTTCTCTGAGGAGGGATAGGACACCCGCCCTTCTTCCCATGTCTTAGCTTCTTAAACTACAAAAAGCATCCTCAGTGGCTGCCTGAGGGCAGCTCAGTAGTCACAAGCAAAAGCATCTTTCCCAGACAATTTTCTTATGGACAAGGACCTCTGATGTCACTAAATACATTTTTTTTTCTTTCTTTGGGCCTTATTGATATTTCTAACCCTGTTCTCTTTAGTCTTGGTTTTTTGTTTGTTTTTGCTGAAAAATTCTTTTCAGAGAAGTCTCACTGTGTTGCCATGTTGCTTAGGCTGGTCTTGAACTCCTGGGTTCAAGTGATCCTCCTGCCAAGGCCTCCCAAAGAGCTGGGATTATAGGTGTGAGCCTCCTTGCCTGGCCTAGCTCCGGTTCTTAATCTGTAGCAAAGGAGCAGTCATTTCTCACAGGATTTATACACAGAGGCCGTTCTTTGTTTTTGGTTTTTGTTTTTGAGATGGAGTCTGGCCCTCTCGCCCAGGCTGGAGTGCAGTGGTGTGATCTCAGCTCACTGCAACCTCTGCCTCCCGGGTTCAAGTGATTGTCCTGCCTCAGCTCCTGAGTAGCTGGGATTACAGGCACACACCACCACACCTGGCTGATTTTTGTATTTTTAGTAGAGATGGAGTTTCACCATGTTGGTCGGGCTGGTCTCGAACTCCTGACCTCATGATCCGCCCACCTTGGCCTCCCAAAGTGCTGGGATTACTGTGTCTGGCCCATTCTTTGTTTTAAAATGTTTCAGACTCTTAAAAGCAAAAGATGTTACTCTTTTCTTTCATCAGTCTGCTATCAGAACTGCAGGCCAGCTCCAAAGAGGGTTTGCTTAAGATTCAAAAGTGGTAAGTAAAATGGATCAGTGGGAAGGATAAGGTGTCCAACAGAAAGTGTGGAGGAGAAACTCTTAGCCCATCAAGTGCTCCTGAGAGAAACCATGCAATTTAACTCTTCAGTTAAAGAAATACGTGAGAACTGCTTGTCATGACTAGACAAGATAGATCAGATTGGTGGGGGCAGGGAGTGTGCAGAGCCTTAACAACAATACATCATGTATGTTAGTACAGCTTAATGATTATGAGCAGGGACTCTGGAGTCCTCGATTCAAGTCCTGACATCATAAGTAAGATAACTGATGTGTTATTTAACCATCCTGAGCCTTAGTTTCCTTATCTGTAAGATAGGAATAACAATACCTGTGTCTCAGAGGTGTTAAGGCTGAGGAGGGAACCTATGTAGTGTTTAAAACAGGACCCTGACAGGAGGTGTTCAGTATCAGCTATCAGGAAAGATTTTACAGGACCAACCAGATGGGGGGTCATAAAGCCGGGCTGAACTTGAAGTGAAGGTGCCAAGAACGGAGGCTGCTCTGCAGAACTATCGGGCCAGAGCATATTGTTTCTTGCAGAAAACAATACGAAAGGTTCTGTTTATGTATCTAGAAGGTTCAGTTTACGTATCCTGCAGGAGTCATTTGTCACTTTCTAGGATGTTATTCCTCCCTTCTGGCCTTGTTTTAGTTTCTTTTTAAATGAGTAACTGGCACAATCATATATGTATACACACATACACAATGATTTTGCTCAACTTGGTTAAATTGCCTCTTCAAAAAAAAAAAAAATTTACCCTTAAGACCAACCTCCCGTCAAAGGCGGCAGATATTATAGCCCAGAGATGTCTCGAAAGCAGTGTCCTGCAGTGTTCTCAAAAATTGCCAGGTTACATTTCAAATAAAACACTTGATAAAGGCCAGGCACGGTGGCTCATGCCTGTAATCCCAGCACTTTGGGAGGCCAAGGCGGGCGGATCACCTGAGGTCAGGAGTTTGAGACCAGCCTGGCCACCCTGGCAAAACCCCATCTCTGCTAAAAATACAATTAGCCAGGCGTGGTGGCGGGTGCCTGTAATCCCAGCTACTCGGGAGTCTGAGGCAGGAGAATCACTTGAACCCTGGAGGCGGAAGTTGCAATGAGCCGAGGTTGCGCCACGGAACACCAGCCAGGGTGACGAGCGAAACTCCATCTCAAAAAAAAAAAAAACATAAAATATTTGATAAAACCTCATTGAGCTATGCGGCTTTATGTTTATTAGCAAAACCAGTATTTACTGTAAAATCTTAGAACTGGTCTAAAACCTAAGCTACCCAAGAACAGAGGCCATGTATTATTTTGTATTCCTCATGATGCCACATGCTTTTAGGCACATGGTTGCTCAATGAATAATTGTATAGTAGGAAGGTCACCAGAAGTAGGAGTTAAAAAGTGGATGATGGTCCTTGCTTGACATTCTCTACTTGTATGGGGCAAACTACCTTTTACAAAGATCTCATTTTCCTATCTCTAATGTGAAAATAGAACAACATGGTAATATAAAGTCCTTTCTTCTGGATTAGGATTGTCAGAGTTGGGGAAAAGACCCTTCAGGCCGGGCGCGGTGGCTCAAGCCTGTAATCCCAGCACTTTGGGAGGCCGAGATGGGCGGATCACGAGGTCAGGAGATCGAGACCATCCTGGCTAACACGGTGAAACCCCGTCTCTACTAAAAACTACAAAAAACAAATTAGCCGGGCGAGGTGGCGGGCGCCTGTAGTCCCAGCTACTCAGGAGGCTGAGGCAGGAGAATGGCGTGAACCCGGGTGGCGGAGCTTGCAGTGAGCTGAGATCCGGCCACTGCACTCCAGCCCGGGTGACAGAGCGAGACTCTGTCTCAAAAAAAAAAAAAAAAAAAAAAGGCCGGGCGCGGTGGCTCAAGCCTGTAATCCCAGCACTTTGGGAGGCCGAGCCGGGCGGATCATGAGGTCAGGAGATCGAGACCATCCTGGCTAATACGGTGAAACCCCGTCTCTACTAACAAATACAAAAAACTAGCCGGGCGAAGTGGCGGGTGCCTGTAGTCCCAGCTACTCGGGAGGCTGAGGCAGGAGAATGGCGTGAACCCGAGAGGAGGAGCTTGCAGTGAGCTGAGATCCGGCCACTGCACTCCAGCCCGGGTGACAGAGCGAGACTCTGTCTCAAAAAAAAAAAAAAAAAAAAAAGGCCGGGCGCGGTGGCTCAAGCCTGTAATCCCAGCACTTTGGGAGGCCGAGACGGGCGGATCATGAGGTCAGGAGATCGAGACCATCCTGGCTAATACGGTGAAACCCCGTCTCTACTAAAAAATACAAAAAACTAGCCGGGCGAAGTGGCGGGTGCCTGTAGTCCCAGCTACTCGGGAGGCTGAGGCAGGAGAATGGCGTGAACCCGAGAGGAGGAGGTTGCAGTGAGCTGAGATCCGGCCACTGCACTCCAGCCTGGGTGACAGAGCGAGACTCCGTCTCAAAAAAAAAAAAAAAAAAAAAAAAAAAAAAAAAGACCCTTCAATTCTAAAATTACAGAATTTAAGATTTTACTTTTGGGTCCTCTTTCCTTGTCTGGTTTCTTCCTAGATTCTGCCCTTTTGAGTGATTGTTCTGCACAGCAGTATAAACATCTTGGAGAGGTATGTGTTTTTACAGACTAAAGAGTCTCATTCTATCCATATTATTATAACTCCAAAGCTACACAAACTGAAAAAGTTCTAGCAAAAGTAGAAAATTTTGTTTTAAATAGAAAGTATACATTTAATTCACTTTTTCAAAACATAGGAAAACAAAGTAATTCTTTTGCTAGGGTGCTGGGTAATTCAATGATTACTTTTCCCTATAAATTTTGTGTAATGTAAAGCTCTTTGTGTAAACTTTTTTTTTTTTTTTTTCAGATGGAGTTGCCTATGCTAGAGTGCAGTGGCCCAGTGTTACCTCATTGCAACCTCTGGCTCCCAGGTTTAAGCAGTTCTCCTGCCTCAGCCTCCCAAGTCGCTGGGATAATAGGTGCCTGCCACCATGCCCAGCTAATTTTTGTATTTTTAGTAGAGATGGGGGTTTCACCATGTTGGCCAGGCTGGTTTCAATCTCCTGACCTCAAATAATCCACCTGCCTTGGCCTCCCAAAGTACTGGGATTAGAGCCACCACACCCAATTGTGTAAAGCTTTTTTTTTTTGAGATGGAGTCTCACTCTGTCGCCCAGACTGGAGTGCAGTGGCGTGATCTCGGCTCACTCCTACCTCCGCCTCCCGGGTTCAAGAGATTCTCCTGCCTCAGCTTCCCGAGTAGCTGGGACTACAGGCGTGAGCCACCACACCTGACTAATTTTTTATTTTTAGTAAAGATGGGGTTTCACCATGTTGGCTAGGCTAGTCTCGAATTCCTGACCTCAGGTGATCTGCCCGCCTCGGCCTCCCAAAGTGCTGGGATTGCAGGAGTGAGCCACCGCGCCCAGCCCGCGTAAAGCATTTTTAATGTTTTTGTAAGAATAAGGATTATTGTCATGAAAAAGATCCTGGAAAGCAAGTCAGGAGACCAGAGTTTTAACCTTGCTTTCAGTTTTCTCATTCATAATGTGAGGATAATACCCAGTTTACAAAGGTGTTGTGAAGATCAAATGAGGAAAGTTTTTTTTTTTTTTTTGAGATGGAGTCTTGTTCTGTCGCCCAGGCTGGAGTGCAGTGGTGTGATCTCAGCTCACTGCAACCTCTGCCTCCGGGGTTCAAGCGATTCTCCTACCTCTGACTCCTGAGTAGCTGGGATTACAGGCGCGCACAGCCCCGCCACCCCCTGGCTAATTTTTGTATTTTTAGTAGAGATGGGATTTCACCATGTTGGTCAGGCTGGTCTTGAACTCCTGACCCTGGTGATCCGCCCTCCTCGGCCTCCCAAAGTGGTGGGATTACAGGCATGAGCCACCACACCTGGCAGGAAAGATTTTGAAGTGCTTTGAAGTCTATATTTCAGGCATAAGAAGCCAGTGTTGATATAGTAGTTGCAGGAGAATTCCTTTGTTAACCAGTTAAACAATATCGGCTGGGCGCGGTGGCTCAAGCCTGTAATCCCAGCACTTTGGGAGGCCGAGACGGGTGGATCACAAGGTCAGGAGATCAAGACCATCCTGGCTAACACGGTGAAACCCCGTCTCTACTAAAAAATACAAAAAACTAGGCCAGGCGCGGTGGCTCAAGCCTATAATCCCAGCACTTTGGGAGGCCGAGACGGGCGGATCACGAGGTCAGGAGATCGAGACCATCCTGGCTAACACGGTGAAACCCCGTCTCTACTAAAAATTACAAAAAACTAGCCGGGCGAGGTGGCAGGCGCCTGTAGTCCCAGCTACTCAGGAGGCTGAGGCAGGAGAATGACGTAAACCCGGGAGGCGGAGCTTGCAGTGAGCTGAGATCCGGCCACTGCACCCCAGCCTGGGCAGCAGAGTGAGACTCCGTCTCAGAAAAAAAAAAAAAAAAAAAAATACAAAAAACTAGCCGGGCGAGGTGGCAGGTGCCTGTAGTCCCAGCTACTCGGGAGGCTGAGGCAGGAGGATGCGTGAACCCGGGAGGCGGAGCTTGCAGTGAGCTGAGATCCGGCCACTGCACTCCAGCCTGGGCGACAGAGTGAGACTCTGTCTCAAAAAAAAAAAAAAAAAAAAAAAAAAAAACCAATATCGTGGGTCATACTGACGCTTCTCTTCATTCAAGACTGGGCAGAGGCCGGTTGTGATGGCTTACTCATGTTATCCCACCACTTTGGGAGGCTGAGGCAGGAGGATCACTTGAGCCCAGGAGTTTGAGACTAGCCTGAGCAACATAGTGAGACCCCCATCTCTACCAAAAAATTTTTAAAAAGCTGGGTGTGGTGTCACATTCCTGTAATCTCAGCTACTTGGAGGCTGAGGTGGGAGAATCCTTTCAGCCCAGGAGGTTGAGGCTGCAGTGAGCCATGATTGCACCACTTCACTCCAGCCTGGGTGACAGGGTGAGACCTTGTAGAAAAAAAAAAAAAAAAAAAGCAGTAGTTGTTTGTTTCCAGTTTGCTTTGCCTATGATGAGAAGCTAGCCCAAGATTGCAATTTGGGGAGCAATAGGAGAAGTGTAAGTATGCATGGACAGAGATGAAGAAATTTAATGCGAAAAAATTAGTTTTACATGTATAGTGTGTTTAGCTCTAGCAGCAACTTTTGTAAGATAACCACTTGTATGTATAGGAAGAATTAGAACATCAGGAAGGCAGGCACGTTACTGGAAAGAGTTGACTAAACAAGCAGGATTCAAAATTAAGGATATACATCAATCTATGTACATCAGGTCAGTTCTTGGCCTTGAGTTTATAATTTTAAAAAATTGTATAAGACGATACCTACAAGCCACCCTCAGTGAGTAAAGAGCAGGATAAAAGCAAGAATAATTACACCAATCATATTTATGTTATTAGCTAAGAAAGTAGTCATTTAGGGTGTTTATTTGCCCAGATGGATCTTGTGGGGCTGAGACAAGGAGATGAGGAGTAGGAGGAAGATTCTGTTGCACTAGTTTGTTTTTGGCTGAACTTTAGAATAACCTGGGGAGCTCAAAAAAATATTTATGCCAAGGCCCACCATGGCATGATTTAATTGGTGTGTGATGAGGCCTGGATGTTTTGTGTTTGAGTTCCCCCAAGTGATTTTAATGTGCCTACAAGGTATAGAAGATCAGACAGAAAGTGAATTATTGGACTGGAAATGGCTACTTAGCCTGCTTTATTGGAGCAGGGAGCTGTGGATTGGAGATTAATAAAGGGTCTTTGAATCCACAATGGGAAGTCATAATTTGATTCTAGAGGCAGGACTCAGAAGGATATAAAACTATGGGAATGGTGGTTGAAAAAGTTCTGACCTCAATAGTTAGGAGCTCTAGAGTCAGTGGGAAAAGCAGCATTCACTTCAGACTGCAGAGCTGTGTCCAGAGCCTCTGATTCAAAAGCAGTTGGCAGGACCAGGTGAGCACAGATGAGACTGGTACCCCATACCTATGCTGTAGACCTAACTAACTTCCAGAATGGTGAGGCTAGTACCTCCTCATAAGAGCAGTTTAGTGAAGAGCAAAAAAGGACTTTAGTGACATCCTTACCAACTTGGATTTAACAATAATACTTTTGTTGTTGTTGTTTGTTTTTTTGTCTTGAGACGGAGTCTTGCTCTGTGGACCAGGCTGGAGTGCAGTGGCGCGATCTTGGCTCACTGCAAGCTCCGCCTTCTGGATTTGCGCCGTTCTTCTGCCTCAGCCTCTGGAGTAGCTGCGACTACAGGCGCCTGGCAATTTTTTTTTCTTTTTTTTTTTTTTTTTTTTAGTATTTTTAGTAGAGACGGGGTTTCACTGTGTTAGCCAGGATGGTCTCGATCTCCTGACCTGGTGATCCGCCCACCCGGCCTCCCAAAATGTTGCGATTATAGGCGTGAGTCCACGCCCGGCCAGCACTTGGTTTTATTACCTTATTTTTGAATTTGGAAGAACTAGAATGTTTCTTTATGAGCACTAGACTTTATTTTACATGAATTTCGGCCATTTTTAGTAATCAAATCTGCACTTAAAAGTTGAAAGGTTGCTGGGCGTGGTGGCTCATGCCTGTAATCCTAGCACTTTGAGAGGCTGAGGTGGATCACTTGAGGTCAGGAGTTCGAGACCAGCCTGGCCAACATGGCGAAACCCCGTCTCTACTAAAAATACAAAAATTAGGCCGGGCGCGGTGGCTCAAGCCTGTAATCTCAGCACTTTGGGAGGCCGAGACGGGTGGATCACAAGGTCAGGAGATCGAGACCATCCTGGCTAACACGGTGAAACCCCGTCTCTACTAAAAAGTACAAAAAACTAGCCGGGCGAGGTGGCGGGCGCCTGTAGTCCCAGCTACTCGGGAGGCTGAGGCAGGAGAATGGCATAAACCCGGGAGGCGGAGCTTGCAGTGAGCTGAGATCCGGCCACTGCACTCCAGCCTGGGCGACAGAGTGAGACTCCGTCTCAAAAAAAAAAAAAAAGAAAAAATACAAAAATTAGCCAGGGGTGGCGGTGCACACCTGTAATCCCAGCTACTTGGGAAGCTGGGGCAGGAGAATTGCTTGAACCCAGGAGGTGGAAGTTGCAGTGAGAAGATCATGCCACTGTGCTCCAGCCTGGGCAATAGAGCCAGACTCTGTCTCAAAAAAAAAAAAAAAAAAAAAAAGGTTTAAAGGTTGTCTACTGAGGAGCTTCACGAGAACATATAGCAATTACCAACATGAAACCTGTCATCTGCATAAAGGGTTTCTAAGCCCTAGGTGTCTGTTGTGTTAGTATGTTAGTAGCACGCTCAGTTACCTGAGCAGTGGAGAGGTACCATGGAGTCACTAAGAACTGACGAGAAGCCAGTCAACTTTACTCATCTACAGTCAAAACTTGTAAAGGTAATGAAATGCTTATTTGAAGGAGACTGAGAATGAATTCAAGAGGAAAAAAGTACTTTCTCCAAACGTTGCATATGTGTAAAGGAAAAATTTTCAGAAATAAGAGAAAGAGAACGTGTATGTGTTTGGGTGTTTAAGTTTGAAATAAAATGTTGCCAAAAGGTGGGTCTGTAAAGGGCAGAAATGTTAAAAAATGTCTTTGCAAGAGCAGATTGCCCTAAAACTTTATAATACAAAATATTTGACTGTATTTCTCCCCCACCCCCACATTAATACTTTCTGCCCCTTTAAGTGGTCTGGGGCTTTGTCACCTTACTCCTAGTGCCCATCCCCTCCATAAAGCCCTGTCTCTGATTTTTTATCACACTGAGGCTGTCACTGATATTGTAACCTAATTTGTTGCTCGGCCCAATGCAGTGGCTCATGCCTGTCATCCTAGCACTTTGGGAGGCCGAGGCGGGCAGATTGCCTGAGTTCAGGAGTCGAGACCAGCCTGGGCAACATGGTGAAACCCTGTCTCTACTAAAATACAAAAAAATTAGCTGAGTATGGTGGCATATGCCTGTAGTCCCAGCTACTCGGGAGGCTGAGGCAGGAGAATCACTTGAACCCGGGAGGCGGAGGTTGCAGTGACTGCCACCGCACTGCAACCTGGGTGACACAGCGAGACTCTGTCTCCAAAAAAAAAAGAGTTGCTCTTCCTTGGAGGTTGGCATAACTAGGCACAGTGTCCTAAAATGAAGGTGGAAAACTGTGACCAGAGACATGCCAGTGGCGGAGGAAGCCTGAGAAGCTGAGCTGCCTTCCTTTCCCTATCCCGGTGACCACATTGGTACTTCATAGCCTGCTCATTAAATTAGGCATGGGGCGAAAAACCAAGATAGGAGTGCAAATTTGGTTACCCTCTTCACTTAGCTAACAGTTAGTCTAGAAGTTTTCTTCCTCAAATAAAGCTTTATTGCAGTTGTTGAAAAGACGCAGAACACCAGAAATCTTTAGGAAATAGTAGACATAAATGTTCTGGCGTTGATGCATCTCCTCTCCATTGGCCTCTCCTGTGTTCTTTAGTTCAGCATCTATCACTTCAGATATCCTGTCCAGAGCAGTAACAATACAATTTCTAGGGGTGTAGATGAAAAGCAATCAGTTCCCACCTGAGAGACTGAGGGGCCAGGCCTGGGTCCTTCCCTAATAAGAAACGTGTATTAACTGTGATACGTGGCATTTATAATCCACTTTATTCAGTTGCTCATTCTGCTCCTCAGTACATTAGATAACTGTCTCCTAGTCACCCAGTGATTCCTGGAAATCAGTTTTATGCCTGGACACCTCTCCCAGTGCAGGATCTCTCCCACTCTTGGGGATCTCTCTGTCTCATCCGCCGGTTGATCATGGAAGGACCTGTAATTGGGCCCACAGCCTATGCAGCTACAGCAGCTTCCTCCTCATTCCCTGCTTGTTTTCCTTCTGGGACGTTCTCCTTAATCACTCCCTTCACTACCTTCCTGCTGGTATCCACTACGGCCTTTTATGGCCTGTGGTTGCTAGGCTTGGTGGTTATAAAATAATGTTAGTGGCCAGGTGTGGTGGCTCATGCTTATAATCCCAACACTTTGGGAGGCTGAGGCGGGTCGATCACGTGAGGTCAAGAGTTTGAGACCAGCCTGGCCAACATGGTGAAACCCCACCTCTACTAAAACTACAAAAATTAGTTGGGCATAGTGGCAAGCACCTGTAATCCCAGCTACTCAGGAGGCTGAGGCAGGAGAATTGTTTGACCTCAGGAGATGGAGGTTGCAGTGAGCCGAGATTGAGCAACTGCACTCTAGCCTGGGTGACAGAGTGAAACTTTGTCTCAAAAATAAATAAAATAAAATAATGCAAGTACAATGAAGCCTGTGCATTTAAATTCTATTTGAGTTGAGTAGCTTTGCCCATATGTGTGTGTGTGTGTATATATATATATATATATATATATATTTTTTTTTTTTTTTTTTGAGATGGAGTCTTGCTCTGTCTCCAGGCTGGAGTGCAGTGGCAGGATCTCAGCTCACTGCAACCTCCACCTCCTGGGCTCAAGTGATTCTTCTGCCTCAGTCTCCTGAGTAGCTGGGACTATAGGCACCCGCCACCCTGCCCGGCTAACTTTTGTATTTTTAGTAGAGATGGAGTTTCGCCATATTGGCCAGGCTGGTCTCGAACTCCTGACCTCATGATTTGTCCGCCTTGGCCTCCGAAAGTGCTGTGATTATCTTAACAATGAATGGGACCTCTAGCTCTGGGCTAAAGGGTGAAAGTGTTGATGGCTGCATGAAAGTCCACCCTCCGTGAAGGAGAAATGAAGTAGACACACTACAGTGATGTCTTATTGTGTAACAAGGGACATCGTTATAACTAGTTAAGTGCTTAGGAACACAAGTCATTTTAAAGGCTTTATACTGAAAAGATAGCATAAATGTTTGGGACTAACCTAGTCCTGCCTTTATCACCTCTAGGAAAGAGGAAAGATAGTTGCTACTCTGTAGTGCAGAAGATGTGTTCTGAAATGTGGCTCGCTGGTGGAAATGAATTTGCCTAGAGCTTTTCAGACTTGACTTGCCTGGTTCCTCTAATAAAAGTGGACGTGATGTTTACAGTCAGGGCCAGGAAGCAGGGAAGGAAATCACTGACTTCTGGGAGTGTGGACTTTACTAGCCTATAAGCTCCTTGAGGATAATCTTAAGTCTGTGAAGTACTCATTTCTGTGTCCTGGAAGTGTGCTTAGCAGAGAAAGTACTTGGTAACTGTTCTTCTGGATATGGCCCTCTAAGCACATGTCTCACGTAGGCCAATAATGTCCTTTATTTTACGAAGTGCAGTGGAACTTAAAGGTACTAGCAGGTCTGCCTCCACACAGGGTGATGGGCCTTAGAGACCTCTGCCTTAACAAGACAGGGACTGGTCCTTTAGGAAAACAAAGTAAATACTATTTTGAGAATAATTACAAAAACACCTTTGGGGGGTAACTATCTTTGCAGAATGCTCACTATGTGCTAGGCACGATTCTCATCTAACTTTACAACATTAAAATAGAGTTGCCAATATTTTCTTCATTTATATATGAAGAGAGTGAGGCTCAGAGAAGTTAAGTAAGTTGCTCAAAGTCATAGCTAGTGAGTGGTGATTTCGGGATTTAAACTCGGGTGTATGCAACCGCAAAGCTCACCCTCTTCCTAAACAGTACCTGGCACACAGTAGGTGTTCAATAAATACATTTGGAATGACTGAATTTTCCCCACCTCCATCTTTGTCAGCTTACACTGGCCTCTCCTTGGTTCCTCCTCTGACCTGGCCTGATGTTTCAAAGTGACACTGACCTGCCCTTAAAGGGTTTTATTTGTAGAGAAGGGGTCTTGCTGTGTCACCCAGGCTGGTCTTAAACTGCTGGCCTCAGCCTTGGCCTCCAAAGTGTTGGGATTACAGGTGTGAGCCACCATGCCTGCCCGATTTAAAGGTTTATTTATTTATTTATTTGACACAGGATGTTTTCTATGCCGCCCAAGCTGGAGTGCAATGGCACGATCACAGTTCACTGCAGCCTCCAACTCCTGGGCTCAAGCAATCCTCCAACCTTAGCCTCCTGAGTAACTAGGAGTACAGGCATGAGCCATCATGCCCGGGTAATTTTTATTTTTTATTTTATTTATTTATTTTTTGAGATGGAGTCTTGCTCTGTCGCCCCGGCTGGAGTGCACTGGTGCGATCTTGGCTCACTGCAACATCTGCTTCCCAGGTTGAAGCGATTCTCCTGCCTCAGGCTCCCGAGTAGCTAGGATTATAGGCCCATGCCACCACGCCCGGCTTATCTTTTTGTATTTTTAGTACAGACGGGGTTTCACCATGTTGGCCATGCTGGTCTGGAACTCCTGACCTCAGTTGATCCGCCTGCCTCAGCCTCCCAATGTGCTGGGATTACAGATGTGAGCCACCGCGCTCGGCTGATTTTTATTTTTTGTAGGGATGGGGTGTCAGTATGTTGCTCAGTCTGGTCTCGAACTCCTGGGCTCAAGCCATCTTCCTGCTTCAGCCTCTCAGAGTGCTGAGATTACAGGTGTGAGGCACCGCGCCCAACCCAATTTCAAGGTGTTTGAAGAGGCCAGTGTTAAAATGCACTGCACCTTACCTGGGAGAAAGAGCTCAGCCCTTTTTTGACACCTCAGCATGAATCACTTCTCTATCATCCATAACAGTGCAAAAGCTCTGGGATGGGACCAAGTAAATCTGGACTGGGAAGAAGGGGAGTGGGAGGTAAAGTCTGCAAAGGAGTGAGGGAAGGCAGACGGCCAGAAGAAAGTGTCTGAAGACAGAATTACTCTTGCAAAATTTTCAAAAGGGTCAGGCACTATTTTCTCCCAGGATGCCCAATACATTTGCAGAATTAACAGTAATCAAGCCCACAGTCCAGGTCCTCGCATAGTTTGGGTCTTTAAGGTCGGCCATCCCAGACTGAGGGGGCCTGACCCCTGGACCAGGCCGCTGCCTCTCAGCTTTGGGGCGGCGGCGGCCCCAGCCCGGGAGTGGCCCCGGCCGGTCCCCGCAGGCGGGCAGGAGCTCCGAGGCCATTGGCTGGCGCGCGGGCTGCGGAGGGGCGGGGAGCGCCGCCGAAGGGGACTGTTTGCTCCTACGGGCTGTAGATGGAGCTGTCCGGCCCCGGAGAGGGGGAAGGCGCCTGGAAAACGTTCTTCTTCTCCCTGGCCGGCCCGAGCGGGGAACAGCACTCCCAGGATGCAGTTTGTGTCAACACGGCCGCAGCCTCAGCAGCTGGGCATCCAGGGCCTGGGGCTGGACAGCGGGAGCTGGAGCTGGGCCCAGGCTCTGCCCCCGGAGGAGGTCTGCCACCAGGAGCCGGCGTTGCGCGGGGAAATGGCCGAGGGAATGCCGCCCATGCAGGTGGGAGAGCCCCGCCGGCGCCATGGCCGCGCTGCCGTGGGGGCGGGGCGCGGGCTGGGCCGCGGGACCGGGCCGCGCCGTCCTCCGGGAGCCTTGCGGCGCCCTCCCAGCTCTCGCGCCCAGACGAGGCCCGAGGCGGGCGGGGCACGGCCGGGCTGCGCGGCGGGCAGGGCGGAGCGGGCCCGACGCAGGCCCGGAGCGGCAGGCCTGGCCCGCGCGGCGCGGAGCAGCGATCGCCGGGCCCGAGTGCGGAGGCCCCGCGGGGCGGGGGCCGGGACAGTCCTTTCCGGGACCTGGCGGAGCTCTGACCCGGTGGCTGAGCCCCGGCTCGGGGCTCCCTTTGCGCCCGGCCGGCGGAGGGCTTCGAGGGCAGTGCTTCCGCCCGGCCGCTGGAGTGAATGCCTCGTTGGTGTTTACACGGTGGCCAATCTGACGGAGAGATTTTTAAAATGTTTGATTACCACCTTTCACCAAGTGTAATGAGTAATTCACTCTTCCCCTGCACCAGCTGTGATCCAGGGAAGGGGCCATGGAGAGGTGACTTTGGGGTCTTTGCTGCGGTTGACAAACTTGGCCGCATGTTGGAATGGCCTGGGCAGCTTTTAAGACTCCCGAACCCTTGCCTCGTCGCAGAGCTCAGGGTCTTTGCCGGGTGAGAGTAGCACCAGGCATTTCTTCAGGCTTCATCGATGATCTCCGTGGGCAGAACCAGTGCTCCAGAATTGGGTATAAAACCAGGGGAGGTGGATCTCAGAGAGGCCTGAGAGCTTCTCCAGGGAAGAGTCTCTGGGCCGACCCTGGGGCTGGGCTCCTCAGGGGCGCCTCTTCTCACCACCGGGTGAGCACAGCCGGGTGCTAACGAGGGAGCCAGGAGCTGCTGTGCTGTGTTTGATCATTTGCAGAGTTAGGGCTTCAAACCTGAGAAAACTAAACTGGGCCCCGGGACTTTCTTAATTTCTACTGTGGACTCTGTCCCCTTCTGTGGGCTAGGGCGGAGTGGAGCCTCCGTGATGGAGGAATGGGTGCTTTTGATGGAAATACCAGCACCTCTTACTCAGCAGGGCCTGGCAATCCTAGGGCCCTGCTCTCCACTCTGCCCTGTCCCAGAGCAGGTCTCAGGAAGCTGGGGCTGCTCTGAGTCAGAGAGGGGGGCTGGTCTGCCCAGATCGCCCCAAGCAGCAGGCCTCCCCTTTTCCTAGCCTGAGGGCCTCTTCAGCAGCCATCAGGAGGACAGAAAATGACACCTCCTCCTGTCCCAGGTGTGAAGGAGAGTCGGCTGCCAGCCCATGCGGTGCAGTGAGCCCTGAGTCTGACACCAGGTCCCAGATGACCAGTGAACTGTCACCAGCCGCAACCGGCCCCTCTTAGCCATAGGTCTCAGCCCTCAACTGCACCAATTAGTCTACCCTTCTGGGGTGAGGGCTCTGTGCTGGAAGATAAAAGGGGGAGTCCCCAGGCCATGGGGCACCCTTCCCCAGGAAGCAAGGAGGGGTCCCGGAGGAGTTTTTCTTTCTCTTGGTCCTCTTGGGTGTGAGGGACATCGCCTCTTCACCTTTAATGAGTGACCTTTTTTAGTGAACCTATTTTCAATTTGGAAAATATTTATGAAACAATAGTTGTATATGGAGGGGGGAAGCTGCTTTTCTGCCCTAGCTTAGGCTCTCCCGTCTTTCCCTTGACCGCAGCCCTGGTAGGAATCTGGTGGGTTTTTTGGTTGTTCGTTTGTTTGTTCCGAGACGGAGTCTTGCTCTGTCACCCAGGCTGCAGTGCAGTGGCACCATCTTGGCTCACTGCAACCTCCACTTCCCAGGTTCAAGCGATTCTCCTGCCTCAGCCTCCCGAGTAGCTGGGATTACAGGAGCCCACCACCACGCCCGGCTAATTTTTGTGTTTTTAGTAGAGACAGGGTTTCGCTATGTTGGCCAGGCTGGTCTTAAACTCCTGACCTCAAGTGAGCTGCCTGCCTTGGCCTCCCAAAGTGCTGGGAAGGTGTGAGCCACTACGCCTGGCCAGGAATGTGTTTTTTGTTACCTGCAGCACCTAGAGCTGCCCCAGCTGGCAGTGCAGGGAGGTGCTGCGGAGTGACCAGCTGCCTCCTTGTGCTTCAGTTTCATCATCTTTAAGGCAGAGATCATCATTCTTGCCCTAACCTGCTGAGAGATTGCTGAGAAGATTAGCGTCAGATAACTTACATCAAAGTTCTTGGAAACATAAAACACTAGGCAAATACGAAGTTCGTCATTAAGCCTAGCTCTTGAAGAAATCAGTTGGTCTATTCAGAGAAAGTGGCCTGTGACATTTTAGGCAGGGGTCACAGCCTTAACTTGCTAAGGGTCAATGTGGGTGAACTAGTGACCAGCCTGACTCACCTAGGCAGGAGATGGGAGAGTGGTGAGTTGGGTGGGTGGGTGGGCGTGGATATCTATTGCTGGGAGAATTAGTGTATCCTGAATTACGGGGGCTTGGCAGAAGAAAGACAACATGTAGCATTTGATTAGTTGACCCGTGTTCCCAGCTGACTTCCCCCACTCACACAAGGTCTCATCCTGGGTTGTCACTTTCTCCCTCCGCATACAGGCTCAAGAATGGGACATGGACGCCCGGCGGCCGATGCCTTTTCAGTTCCCACCCTTTCCAGATAGGGCACCTGTCTTCCCCGACCGCATGATGCGAGAGCCCCAGTTGCCCACAGCAGAGATCTCACTCTGGACTGTGGTGGCTGCCATTCAGGCTGTGGAGAGGAAGGTGGATGCCCAGGCCAGCCAGCTGCTGAACCTGGAGGGGCGCACAGGGACAGCCGAGAAGAAGCTGGCTGACTGCGAAAAGACGGCCGTGGAATTTGGGAACCACATGGAGAGCAAGTGGGCTGTGCTGGGAACCCTGCTGCAGGAGTACGGGCTGCTGCAGAGGCGGCTGGAGAACTTGGAGAACCTGCTCCGCAACAGGAACTTCTGGGTCCTGCGGCTGCCCCCGGGCAGCAAGGGGGAAGCCCCCAAGGTATGTGGCGGTCCCCGGGGCAGGGATGGAGGTGAGGAACAGCACAGGTGAATAAAATCCTTGGTTTCATTTTGTCAGCCCTTCTCATAAACTTCTCTGGCTCCCTGTTTTCCAATTTCAATATTCTTAAAGCCTGTTTCCACTGAAACAACCTGGTCTTGAACATTCTACCCCAGCAAGGCTCACTCCATTCATTCCCCATAGTCTGCATTTCTGTCTGGGAGTCTTTGCTCTCACTGTTCCTGGACTCCTCTGAGTTGTCTGATTGCAAGTTCCTGCAGCTCTTCACTCCTGGGTTTTCCCGCTTGACACTTACCAGTGACCATGTGTCATTGGCTGCCTTGGTATATGCTCACCGGAATGTGGCTGGAGTTGCACCTCAAACCAGGCTGCCTGGAATTGCTTTCAAGTCATGGTCACTGACCTCAGGGGGGCCCTTCTTAAAGTTCAGAACACACACTCTGTTTCTTATTCCATTCCCTCTCCTGCTTTCCTCCCGGATCCTCAACACTGCTTTTCCTTTCACTGAGAGAACGGAGTCACTCAGAAGAGGCGTCCACATTCAGCCAGCTTGTTCTTCCGTCTGCTGCTCGGTGGCCACAGGCTCTGCTTTCCCTTGTTCCTGTGGCTTGACGTCCCCTGCCCACCCAGGAGGTCACCCCGGCGTCTCTCTCCTTTCTCCTCTGAGTCATCAGTTCTCCCCTCTCTGCCGGGCTGTTCCCACCAGCATGTGACTGTTCTGTCCTGCTCTCCATCTTTTACAGAAAACCTCCCTGGGCCCTGCATCTACCTGCATTGGTGCCTCATTTCTCCACTCCTCTTTTTTTTTTTTTTGAGACGGAGTCTCGCTCTGTCGCCCAGGCTGGAGTGCAGTGGCGCTGTCTCGGCTCACTGCAAGCTCCGCCTCCCGGGTTTACGCCATTCTCCTGCCTCAGCCTCCCGAGTAGCTGGGACTACAGGCGCCCGCCACCTCGCCCGGCTAATTTTTTTGTATTTTTAGTAGAGACGGGGTTTCATTGTGTTAGCCAGGATGGTCTCGATCTCCTGACCTCGTGATCCGCCCGTCTCGGCCTCCCAAAGTGCTGGGATTACAGGCTTGAGCCACCGAGCCCGGCCTCTCCACTCCTCTTTAGAGCAGAATCCCTTGAAAGAATTGTCTATACTTGTTATCTCCAATTATTTCTTCCCCATTTTCTCTCCTTCCCTCCCTTTTCCACTTCTCTTTATTATAGAATATTCAAATAAAAGTAGATAGAATAGTATAATGGGTCCCCATGTACCCAACTTCCAGCTTCATTAGCTGCCAACTCTTGGCCAGTCTTGTTTCCTCTAAATCCCTGCCCACTTCCCCACTCGCATTTTATTTTGAAGCAAACCCCAGACATCAATCATTTCCTTTGCAAATACGTCAGTATTAGCTCAAAAAGTAAGGACTCTTTTTTTTTTTAAGTGATAACCTCAATGTTATTACCACCAACACCATAGTAAAAGCTTCAGCCTAGATCACTATCTAGTCAGTGATTAGATTTTCAGTTGTTACAATTAAAAAAAATTTTTTTTTTAGTTTGAATTAGGATTCAAGTAATGTCCACACATTGTGTTTGAGATGTCTCTTAAGTCTTTTTTAATCTACAGGCATCTCTTCCATCTATTATTTTTCCTTTCAGTTTATCTGGAATGAATTGGGCCATCTGTCCTGTTTTGCATCTCATTGTCTGGATTCCATTGATTGCGTCCCCTGTGGTCTCGTTTCACATGTTCCTCTATTCTCAGTATTCCAGTTGATTGGTAACTGGATCTTTCTGGAACGCACTCTGATCAGGCTTTTGCACACTAATGATGTCTGTGGTGTCACAGCCAGTGGTCGCTTCTCAGTCTTCATCCTCCCTGCCCCATCAGCAGCATTGTGTGTAGGTGACCAGTCTCTCCTTGAAACCCCTTGCTGTGGCTTCTGGGACACCTCTCTCTGTTGATTCTTTTCCTACCTCACCAGCTGCTCTGTCTCACTGTTTGCCAATTTTGCCTCCTTTGGCCAGCTTTCTAATGCATGGAGTGGGCCAGACTGCTGTCTTGGCCTTTTGCTCTTTATTCACTCTCCTCCCTCATGACTGCATCCCGCCTCACAGTCTTTATTTTTTGTTTATTTATTTATTTATTTATGTTTGAGACACAGTCCTATTCTGTCACCCAGACTGGAGTGCAGTGGCATGATCTTGGCTCACTGCAACCTCCGCCTCCGGGGTTCAAGTGATTCTCCTGCCTCAGCCTCCCTAGTAGGTGGGATTACAGGCACCTGCCACCATGCCGGGCTAATTTTTTGTACTTTTAGTGGAGATGGGGTTTCACCATGTTGGCCAGGCAGGTCTTGAACTCCTGACCTCAGGTGATCCACCTGCCTCGGCCTCCCAAAGTGCTGAGATTACAGGCGTGAGCCACCGCGCCCAGCTAGTTTCACAGGATTAAAAGCAGTCTGTATGCTGTCACCTCCCAAACAGATGCTTTCTCTCCCCTGCCCCCTTTCTTTCTATATGTTGCCCAGCTTTCTTTCTGGAATGCCAGATTCACATTCCTACCTATTAATTCATTTGGATGTCAGTAAGTCTTAGATTTAACATGTCCAAAGTGAACTGCGGGCCACCTGCCTGGGACCTGTTCTACCTGCAGTTGTCCTCATCTCCGTTGATGACGGATGGTTCCATCCTTTCAAGTGCTCAGGCCAAATCCTTGGAGTCATACTTGTCTCCTCTCTTTCTCACACCCTGCTTCCAATCTATTAGTAAATACCCTGAGTTTTCTTCAGAATATATCCACAACCTGGCCACTCCTCACCACTCCACTCCCATCGCCATCGTCTGGTCCCAGGCCCCATGGTCTTTCATCTGATTTTTGCCATGGCCTCCTGGTGGGTCTCATTGTCTTCATCCTTGTCCCCCCAACCCATACAGTCTATCTTAACACAGCAGCCAGAGCGATCCTTTGAAAATGTGAAGCAGTCACCTCACACTTCTGCTTAAACCTCCCAAATGGCCGTGCACGGTTTTGGCTCACGCCCGTAATCCCAGCACTTTGGAAGGCCGAGGCAGGTGGCTCATGTGAGGTCAGGAGTTCAAGACCAGCCCAGCCAACATGATGAAACCCCACCTCTACTAAAAAATACAAAAATTTGCTGGGCGTGGTGGCAGGCGCCTGTCATTCCAGCTACTCAAGAGGCTGAGGCAGAAGAATTGCTTGAACCTGGGAGGCAGAGGCTGCCATGAGCTGAGATCTTACCACTGCACTCCAGCCTGGGTGACAAAGTAAGAATCTGTCTCAAAAAAAACAAAAATCACCTCCCAAATGGCTTCCCATCTGATTAGAATAAAAGCGCATGTCTGTTTATGGCCCACGTTCTCCCTGCCTCTCTGACCTTTCCATCCACTCCCTCCTGCCCGCTCCCATCTGTGCTGTTCTGCCAGCACACCACGCGCACCCCCAGCTCAGGGACTCTGCTGAGAAGCTCCTGCCCTGAATATCTGCATGGCTGTCCTCACCTCCTCTTCCATCAGGGTCTGCTCAGGTGCCACTTCATCAGCGGGCCCTTCCACAACCATCCTATATAAAAGAACTACGTCCCCTCAGCACGCTCTTCTCTCTGCCCTTACTCGAATTTTCTCCAAAGCCCTTTTGCCATTGACATCTTAAATATTTAAGTTATTCTTCTTCTTCTTCTTTTTTTTTTGAGACAGAGTCTTGCTCTGTCGCCCAGGCTAGAGTGCAGTGGCGCAGTCTTGGCTCACTGCAACTTCTGCCTCCCGGGTTCAAGCGATTCTCCTGCCTCAGTCTCCCAAGTAGCTGGGATTACAGGCACGTGCCACCAGACCTGGCTAATTTTTGTATTTTTTAGTAGAGACAGGGTTTCACCATGTTGTCCAGGCTGGTCTCGAACCCCTGACCTCAAGTGATCCATCCTCCTCAGCCTCCCAAAGTGCTGGGATTACAGGCGTGAACCACTGCACCTGGCCTTAAGATATTATTCTTCAGCATAATGTTCCTTTTTTTGTCTTCTTGGTTGGTTTTCCCCAACCAGAGTGTAAATTCTGCTTGGTTGCCTGCTGTATCCCTGTGCCTGGAATGGTACCTGGCTTAGGCTGGTATGCAAAAAATGTTTGTGGAGTGCCTCTCTCCAGCTGGAGAGCTCACAGCTTCCTGGCAGGGACCGGGTCTTGTATGTCTCCGTGTCTGCTGAGGCAACCAACCCAGTGACTTTGCCAGAGAAGTTGTCTGACGTTACTCATTGAGGCTTCACAGACCTGAGTTGTAATAGTGGCTCTGGTTCCTCTGCAAAACATTTCCTGGCACTGCAGCCACAGAGGCTGGTTTTCAGTATGGTTTTGCATACGTCGCTTGTCTAGCACAATCAGCATCTACGTACACACTGCCCTTTTCTTTTGTCTGTACTGTGTGTCTCAGCGCATAGCCTTGTGTGGCACTGTGATGTGTTCTGTGCGTTGGATTCGGCATTAGAGTAGACTTGACTTGACAAGGGCTCTTACAGAATAATGAAATGGTTTTGGGGTCTGGAATCAAAGGACTTGCGTTTAAATCCTGACTTCGCCACATACTGGTTTTGCTTTTTATTTTTCTGGAACGGTCTCACATTGTCATCCAGGCTGGAGTACAGTTATACAATCACAGTTCATGTAACTTTGAACTCCTGGGCTCAAGCAATCCTTCCACCTCAGTCTCTCAATTAATTAGGACTACAGGCACATGCCACCACACCCAGTTACGTTTTTTATTTACTTTTATTCTTTGTAGTGACAGGGTCTTGCTATGTTGCTGAGGCTGGTCTTGAACTTCTGGGCTCAAGCTGTCCTCCTGCCTCGGCTTCCCAAAATGTTGGGATTATAGGCTTGAGCCACTCCATGAGGCCTGCTTTTACTGATTTTCCTGTCATTGGTCAAAAGTGTTTTTTGTTGTTTCTGAGCCTCCTCAATTCCTCTTTTGAAGAAATATAAACAATTCAGTAAATTCCCAGCTGGTTTCTCTGAGTTTCAGGGTTATTGTCAATAAAATGAAGATGATAATATGCTTACTTCATGGAGTTGTGAGGATTAATTAACTTTATTTGTGGGACGACACTGTGTATAGATTGTTGTGTTAGTTACCTGTTGCTGTATAACAGATTATTCCAAAACATAGCAGCGCAGCCTAAAAAAATAATTATTTATTATCTCACCATTTCTGTGGGTCAGGAACTGGGGAGCAGCGTAGGTGAGTGGTTCTGGCTCAGAGTCCCATGAGGTTACGGTCAAGCTGTTGAATGGGGCAGCAGTTATCTGAAGGTTTGACTGGGGCTGAAGGGCCTGATTCCAGCGTGGCTCACTCACTTAGCTGTTTGGGGGAGGCACGTGGTCTTGGGGGAGGAAGGAAAAAGTAAAGAAGACATGTGCCAGATGGACGGGAGGCAACATAGTTACAGGAACCAAGCAGGATAAAATTCTAGAAAGATGATCTGACCTTTCAAAGAGGTCAAAAATGTTGAGAATTTCAACAGAAGGTCGCTGATGATCTTCCAGAGTGTGGTTTCAGAGAAGGGAGGGTACAGAGGCAGACAGAGTCTAAGGGGGTGAAGAATGCGTAGATGGTAAAGAGGGAAAAACAGAATGTGTCTCTTGGGAAGTTCCCAGTGAACAGAGAGGGCAGAGTGACCTGAGCGAGCAGCATTTTGCGGGAAGTTTTTTCTGAGGTTGGAACGACCCTGAAGGGACGGAGCCAGTGGAGAGGGAGAAACTGATGATGTCGATGAGAAGGATTATTTGGATTAAGCTTCACAGGCAGGAGGTGGAGGAAGAGGTGAAGGGCACATGCTGGTGGCCTTGGATTGGCAAGGAGAGGGGCAAGGAAGGAGCCTGCCGGCGCCTACCTGAGATCAAAGACAGAGAGATGTGGGAGGTCACTTAAAGGTCTGGGAGAATGAAATGTTTGAAACAAGCCTCCCGGGGAACATAGCAAGGTGTCAGCAAGAGACAAACAAGAAGCTTCTGAAGCAACCATGGGACAGCAGTATGAATTGGTGGTGGATGTCTTCTGTGGAGTTCTAGTAACAGAGAATTAAAATGAAGAAAGGGGACTGGGTGCGGTGGCTCACACCTGTAATCCCAACACTTCGGGAGGCCAAGGCAGGCAGATTATGAGGTCAGGAGATCGAGACCATCCTGGCTAACATGGTGAAACCCCGTCTCTACTAAAATACAAAAAAAAAAAAAAAAAAATTAGCCCGGTGTGGTGGTACGTGCCTGTAATCTCAGCTACTGGGGAGGCTGAGGCAGGGGAATCGCTTGAAACTGGGAGGTGGAGTTTGCAGTGAGCTGAGATCGTGCCACTGCACTCCAGCCTGGAGACGGAGCGAGACTCCGTCTCAAAAAATAAATAAATAAATAAATAAATAAGTAAGTAAAAATAAAAAAATAAAACGAAGAAGCCGGTACAGTGGCTCATGCTTGTAATCCCAGCATTTTGAAAGGCTGAGGCAGGCAGATCACAAGCTCAGGAGTTCGAGACCAGCCTGGCCAGTATGGTGAAACCCCGTCTCTATTAAAAATACAAAAATTAGCTGGGCGTGGTGGCAAGCGCCTATAATCCCAGCTACTCGGGAGGCTGAGACAGGAGAATCACTTGAGCTCGGGAAGCAGAGGTTGCAGTGAACTGATACCATGTCGTTGCACTCCAGTCTGGGCGACAGTAAGACTCCTTCTCAATAAATAAATAAATATAAAATGAAGAAAGGGATCTGTATTAATTTTCCCAGGTTGGGGCTTTTCCTGCATCTGGTGGAAGGTCCAGGAGTTAAAGGTTCTAGTTCTGATTGTAAAGATGGACAGTGAGTTGTCAGTCCATAGGGATGGAGCATGGCACTGAGGTGTAGACATCACACCTACACGTGGCATTCTCAGAGTTACAAGCACCTGGTAAAAGGGCTGACATTTCTAACTTACATAAAGGTGCTGCCCACTCACCACGCTGAGTAGCGGTAGCTGTGCTCTTGACTTTGGTGTCTTTTTGTAACTCACCCCAAGGTGCCATACAGGCCAGTTTTGGCCCTGTAAATGAGATATGTAGACGAATGGACTGTAATCACGGGATGGGGGAGGATCGAGGGGTTAGATTTCAGACTGAAAGGCTGGTTCAGTCGGAATGTGAAAGTGGTAACAGGGAAGGCTGTGTGTCCAGAGAAGGAAGTTCAGTTATCAAAGTCATGGGAGTGAAACGATTTTGGACAATCGGTCCAAGCTGAGGTCGTGCTGGTGAGTGGCCGAAGTGAGTGACTGCAAACTGAAATCAGCTTTCTGTAACAGATCCGAACATACTTGTCATCAGTCTGACAAGTGACTGACACCACGCGATGACTCGGGCTGCAGTGGAGCTTCCTGGTATTGGCACTCACTGTGCAGCACACTCAAGTATTTATTGATTCCCTACTGTATGCTCCTGGATGATCAAGATAGAGTAGTGAACGAAGTGGACCAAGGTTCTGAACCTTAGCACAGGCCTCAGATTTTACATGCTTTGCTGACAAAGAGGTAACTGTGTACACAGAGGTGACCTGACCTGAAATACAGGTTTGGTAACCAGGTTTTACTCTACTTGGCTCACGGATACCCACTCTGAGAACCTGCCACCCCTCTGTCACCCTGAATACCAAAAGAAGCATATTGACTGCTCTTTACCCTCAGGTATCCAGTTGACCTAAAAGTGAAATAACAGTAGATGTAGCTAAATGCTATTTCTAAAAAGGCAGGGTTGACCATCTGTGTTATTGAAAGCATGAGAAGGTCCGGGACAGAGAGGACTGACTCCACTGAGATGGACGTTGGGGACTGGGGAACCACGGAGAGCAAAGGCCAGGCTTTGGTGGGGAGTGGGTCCTGTGGCCCGCAGGAATGGGGAGGTGGTGGGGAGGAGCAGGCAGGAGGTGCTAGATTAACCGCTTGTTGGCTCAGGTTCCAGTGACTTTTGTCGACATTGCTGTGTACTTCTCCGAGGACGAGTGGAAGAACTTGGATGAATGGCAGAAGGAGCTTTATAACAACCTTGTGAAGGAGAACTACAAAACCCTCATGTCCCTGGGTAAGGACGCCTTCTCTCCTCTTTGGTGAGCCATCTCTGCAGAGGGTTGTGAAATGCTTATTCGTCCACGTTAGCACCTCCTAGGCAGGTTGTTTCGTTTTTATGTAATGGAAACTCAGGAAACCATTTGCTTATAATGCTAGTAAAATAGAACAGTTTATAATAGGATAAAAATGTAAAACCCAGTAACAGGGCCCATTACTATAGAACTCAACGTTACAACACCACCACGTTGGATTACAGTAAAACAGCGCCATTCACACCTCACCACGCCCCACATCCCAGCAGTCCGGGGTGAGCCATAGCTGGTCTCATGTTGGCTTTCAGAGGCCAGCTCTTCCTGCAGTAGAAATTTGGGAATCTGTCGACTCGTTTTCAAGGTTCTTCATAAGAGATTACCTGCCTAACTCGCATAACTGCTGCCAAAGAGGGACACCCAGGTGGAGAGGGGGAGATCGGGTAGTGGAGAGTTCTCGTGTCCCCTTGCTGGATGCGTTAGTCAACTTCACTCACTCACTCACTCCCTCCCTCCTCCTCACTTCCAGACGCCGAGGGCCCAGTCCCGAAGCCAGATGCTCCGACCCAGCCTGAGCCCAGGGAAGAGCCTTGTGTGTGGGAGCAGCGCCACCCTGAAGAGAGAGAAATCTCAATGGATCCTGATGCAGGTGATGGCAGCAGAAGAGTGCAGGGTCCAGGGAAGGGCAAGAGAGGACAGCCGGCAGCCTGCACCACTGTGTATGCACTATGGGGCGAGGCTCTTGGGTGGCTCTCAGGGGCCAATTCGGCCACAGTTGAAATTTGGCGATCACATACAGGAAGAGATCTCAGGACTCAGAATAGCACCCTGGATATTTGCCGTTTGGTTTGTTAAAGCCGCATAGCTCTGGACTCACAGGTAAGCTTGGTGGAGAGATGAGGAAGGGCTTAGGCTTACGCTACTGCCCGGGCCTGACGTGGAACTACAGAGAGAGGCCCCAGGCCTGGGCTCAGAGACGCTGACAGAGGAGAGAAAGAGGAGTCTGCGGCACATGCGGGGTTTCGCCCCAGCCCGTCCCGTCACTTATTGCTCAGCCTAATGTGCAGCGTCATCACCTCATTCTTCAGCCAACACACGCGGCTTACCTGCAGGCTTGCCCTGCAAGGCGCTTGACTCACTCAAGAAGGAATCTTAAGCCTGAGGAAATTGGGCCTGTTGAACACATCACACTTGATGAGCTCTTGCTGGGGTGGAAGGCCTAGGGTTCTAGGCCTGCCTCTGCCTTGGAAATCCTTCCCCAGGGCCAGCTTTTTTTTTTTTTTTTTTGAGACGGAGTCTCGCTCTACCGCCCAGGCTGGAGTGCACTGGCCGGATCTCAGCTCACTGCAAGCTCCGCCTCCCGGGTTTACGCCATTCTCCTGCCTCAGCCTCCCGAGCAGTTGGGACTACAGGCGCCTGCCACCGCTCCCGGCTAGTTTTTTGTATTTTTTTAGTAGAGACGGGGTTTCACCGTGTTAGCCAGGATGGTCTCGATCTCCTGACCTCGTGATCCGCCCGTCTCGGCCTCCCAAAGTGCTGGGACTACAGGCTTGAGCCACCGCGCCGGGCCAGGGCCAGCTTTTCTGAGCATTGTTGGACTAGGTGAAATCTGGTGCTCAAACTGTGTTCTCTACTTCATTGGAGGAACTTTTGCCAGTCTGGGCCCTCTGTCCTCTCTTGTTTTTTTGTTTTTTGTTTTTTGTTTCTTTGAGACGGAGTCTCACTCTGTGGGTCAGGCTAGAATGCAGTGGTGCAATCTCAGCTCACTGCAACCTCAGCCTCCTGAGTAGCTGGGACTACAGGCATACGCCACCATGCCCAGCTAATTTTTGTATTTTTAGTAGAGACGGGGTTTCGCCATGTTGGCCAGGCTGGTCTTGAACTCCTGACCTCAAATGATCCACCCGCCTCAGCCTCCCAAAATGCTAGGATTACAGGCGTGAGCCACCGCGCCCGGCTGTGTCCTCCTTTGTTTTTAAGTGGAGAACGTTTTCCTGAAACTCACCTTAGAAGGCAGCTCTCAAGGCCACTCTCTCCCCTCCTCCCATTCCCAATCTTTCCTTTTTATTGAGATGTGATTTACAGACCATAAAATTTACTGTTTTAAAGACTGCAATTCAGTGGCTCACAAAGTCATGCAACCAAAATCATTATCGAATTCCAGAACATTTCTACCATAAGAAACCCTGCACCTGGCAGGGCACAGTGGCTCACGCCTGTAATCCTAGCACTTTGGGAGGCCGAGGCGGGCGGATTAGCTGAGGTCAGGAGTTCAAGACCATCCTGGCCAACAAAGAGAAACCCCGTCCCTACTAAAAAATACAAAAAATTAGCCGAGTGCAGTGGCATGCACCTGTAATTCCAGCTACTTGGGAGGCTGAGGCAGGAGAATCACTGGAACCTCACACCCACTAGCAGTCCCTCCCTTCTCCCTTTTACCCCCAGCCCCTGGGAACCACTAATCGACTGTCCATGTCTATGGATTTGCCTGTCCTGGACATTTCCTCTAAATGACTCCTTCCCTGTCTTCATCAAGCACTGCAGAAGTTTGAGGTCAGCAGTGGTAGTAACAGCACCTAGTCTTATGAGGTAGCTTTTTACATTTGAAGCACTGTAATCTCAACAGTTTCAGTTGGTTATCAAACCACCACTGAGCATGAGATAGAACAGGGATCACTGTGTCCCTTTTGTAGATGAAAAAGGTAGACCGGAACCCAGAGAAGCTAAATGACTCATCTGCTGAGTTGGTGCAGAGTTGAAGCCAGGATCCCAGTCTTCAGATTCTTTGTCTTCTCTCTTTCCTGGTGCCTGAGCCTCCTCTTGCACAGGGGGCGCCATCAGAAGAAAAGGCCCTGTTTGTTTCATGCTGGGCTTCTATGTAGAGGCTGTGTCATTGTCTTTTATGCACAGCGAGTCCTCACTTAATGTCACTGATAGGGTCTCAGAAACTGTGGCTTTAAAATGACATATAACACAACCAATTTTTCTTTCTCATCAATGTTATAACTAAACACCATGGGAGGAAGTGACGTTATTCGAGGATCTGCTGTGTCATTTCACTTGAACTCACTGTTTCCAAGAACCTGTTGATGACGGTGAGACTGACTGTATAAGGAGGTTGTGCACTATCTGTCCAACAATAGAGCTTAGTTGTGCCTTTTTGCCCAGCCTGGCTTCTTACAAATCATATATATACACGTGTGTGTGCATCTGGCCTCAGCCTGGCCAGCTCTTTCTGATTGGGGTGACAAACAAGGACTAATGACTCCCACAGAAAGGTCCAACTTGTGGCCCAGTCCTGATTAGGACCCAGCCAGTTACGTAGCTCTAGGGTATTTCTGAATTCTCTCGTCAGCCTCATCACCCCTCATTTTGCTGCTTGCCTAGCCCTTTTTCTTGAATGTTGACTCCCTCTCTGCTCCTGAGACCTTCTGCTCCTCAGGGTCCCCCATGGCTCCGACAGGAACCCAAGACCCCTGTCTTCTCCCCTGGCAAGTGCTGTCAGCCATGCTTCTGAGCCCAGAATGTCCTGGTGACCAGCACGCAGAAAAAAAGACACAAAGCAATGTCATTCTCTCTTCCCAGGAGCAGAGCTCCTGGCACCTGTGGAAAAAAAGACACAAAGCAATGTCATTCTCTGTCCCCAGGAGCAGAGCCCCTGGTGCCTGCGCAGGATGCGTCTTCCCAGGTGAAGCGTGAGGACGCCCTATGTGTCCGGGGTCAGCGGGGCCTGGAGGAAAGAGCCATCCCCACAGAATCCATTACTGGTGAGTGACCAAGTAGCCATCCACACCAGAGAGGGGAGGGGACAGGGTCAGCATGGTCTCCCAGCCCCCAGAGTTAGCTGTCGCGTGTGCCAGGCCAGAGGGCTGAGCTTGAAATGGAAGGGCTGTGCATCCAGGGCTGGGCTGAGCCAGGATTCCTCCAGGGGACACAGACGTGGCAAACAGCATTGACAATTTGCTGGTACACCTGGGCTCAGCGTGTTCTGTTTCCTCTCTTCCTCATATTATCTGTTTTTAACGATTCCATCTTCCCCTTTAGAAACAATATCCTGGCAGAAGTACTAAGTGTAAGGCTTCATGGGTGGGGGAACAGGCAGGTCAGGAAGACCTGTTGTTCCCTGACCAGGAAGGCCTTTCATTGTTTTAAACAAGTGTTTATGGGCTGCTGCCTCTGTGCCAGGCACCCACATACCTGCGGTCCTGTGAGGGACCTCCTTTTAGCTGGCATTGCAGCTGGACTCTGTTGTAGGTGAGAACTCTGTTAGAGCAGATGTATGTATCAATCAGAGTTCTCCAGAGAAACAGGACCCGTAAGGGTGTGTGTGGAAAAGAGAGATTTATTTTATTTTAAGGAATTGGCTTGTGATTGTGGAGGCTGGCAAGTCCAAAATTTACAGGGCAGGCCAGCAGGTTAGAGACCCAAGGAAGCGCTGATGTGGCTGCTCGAGGCTGCAGGCAGAATTGCCTCTTCCCTGGGGGAGGTCTGTGTTTTCCTTAGGCCTTCAGCTGGTTGATGAGGCCCGCCCACATCATAGAGGGCAATCTGCTTGACTCAAGTCTGCTGACTTACATGTTCAAATCTCATCTAAAGAAATACCTTCATAGAAACAGCTAAATAATGTTTGACCAAATCTCTGGGTACCATGACCAAGCCAAGTTGACACATAAAATCAACAATCATGAGACATATTAACATACTGTAGCCCTTTACTTATTCACAGGTTAGAGCTCCACAAACCTCATCCCCCCCTTAGTCAGAGCCTCACACCCATAGGTAAGTGCTCACAGTGTCTGGGTAGAGGAAAGCCTGTTCACTTGTCATCAGGCATGACCCTTGAAAGCATCACAGTATTAGGATCTTTAAGGAGATCTTTAAGAGATAAGAAGGCAATAAGTGTAAATTAGGTTTGAGACTCTGTAGAAGAAAGAAAATATAGGGTCTTTTTCTTACATCTTAGAAAAATCCCATTCAACAGCTTTTTTTTTTTTTTTTTTTTTTTTTTTTTGAGACGGAGTCTCGCTCTGTAGCCCACAGTGGCCGGATCTCAGCTCACTGCAAGCTCCGCCTCCCGGGTTTACGCCAGCTTTCAAAGGCTGGGACTACTCGTAGACATCACCGTGTTAGCCAGGATGGTTCGATCTCCTGATATTACAGGCTTGAGCCACCGCGCCCGGCCTCAACAGCTTTAAAGGCTTCTCGTAACATTACTTTATAGCCTATAAATATATCAACTATAATTTGTCAATATATAATTTAAAAAAAAAAGGCTTTCTGGAAGTTGTCATCTTTCCAGAGGAAATACCTCTTTCCATGGTGGTCTCAGCACCAGAATAGGAACCGTATTCTGTTTTTAAAATTTTTTAAATTTTTTTTTGTTGTTGTTGTAGAGACAGAGTCTTGCTCTGTTGCCCAGGCTGGAGAGCAGTGGCGCGATCTCAGCTCACTGCAAGCTCCGCCTCCCGGGTTCACGCCATTCTCCTGCCTCAGCCTCCCGAGTAGCTGAGACTACAGGTGCCTACCACCACGCCCGGCTAATTTTTTGTATTTTTAGTAGAGACGGGGTTTCACCGTGTTAGCCAGGATGGTCTTGATCTCCTGACCCTGTGATCCGCCTGCCTCGGCCTCCCAAAGTGCTGGGACTAAAGGCGTGAGCCACCGCGCCCAGCAATAGGAACCTTATTCTAAGGAGATTTAAGTTCCTGCAGCACAGAAAGACTCTTTCTTAGAGACTGTAGTGTCACTCCCCTACAGCATCCTCTTATTTGCAGCAAAAGCTCCGTTAATTGGGGCCAAGTTGACTTCAACCTTTAGTTAATGAGACTTATGTAATTGTACCTGATGTTTAGGGGAAATAGATAATTGCATGAAATCAGAGATTTACTCAAAACACAAACTTGCAGGCAATTTCTCATCTTCTAACACCTTTGCCGCTCTTGTTCCCGAGAGTAGACTCCCCAATTTCTGCCCAGGACCTCTTGTCCCGGATTAAACAGGAGGAGCATCAGTGCGTGTGGGATCAGCAGGATTTGGCAGACAGAGATATTCCCACGGATCCCAATTCAGGTGAGAACAGGGCCAGAATGAATATTGAGGGCAACCAGCGCTTTTCCAAAGGAATCATTAAATTAATAATTTATTGTGTCTATGCAACCGATACTAAAATTACTTCAGCACTGATGTTTTGTTTTTTGAGATAGAGTCTTGCTCTGTCGTTCAGGCTGGAGTGCAGTGGTGTGATCTCAGCTCACCGCAACCTCTGTTTCCCGGGTTTAAGCAATTCTCCTGCCTCAGCCTCCTGAGTAGCTGAGATTACAGGCATGTGCCACCACACCCGGCTCATTTTTTGTATTTTTAGTAGAGATGGGGTTTCACCATGTTGGTCAGGCTGGTCTTGAACTCCTGGCCTCAAATGATCTGCCCGCCTCAGCCTCCCAAAGTGCTGGGATTACGGGCATGAGCCACCGCGTCCAGCTATTCAGCACTGATTTTTGAACGATAAAAACAACCAAAAAGCATCTAAAAGCTGCATATAGTTCTGTGTCAGAAAATTGTTTACATTTTCTGGAATTTCTCTTGAGTGAATACTAGTTAGAAGTTTCCCAAGAAACTTGTAGGGAGGGTCTAGGCATTCAGGGAGGCATAAAAGAACAATGGAAGCCCCACCTGCCCATGACCTATGTGTGTGTCCGTGTGTTTGCAGAGCTAAGTCCAGTGTCATCGCCTGGTAGTTAGGACACAAGTCTCATCCTACCCACCATCCCAGGGAGAGAGGATGAGAAGTTGAATCTAGGATTCCTTGTGCTTTGTCACCTTCACAACAGAAATTGAGGGGACCCAGGGCAGAGGGAAAGCGGGGCCTTCCTGCTTCACTGTGGTTCTTATCAGTGACCTCTGGTTGCACCCTCTGCCATCGCTGGTTTCTAAGTCATACCCGTTAGCTATGGCCCTGTGGGCCATTATCTGGGGCTTTCTTCTGGCCTGTCCTGGCCCCATGAGTTCCTCTGGGGCTAAGCGGTAGAGCTGGGAGGTCTGGGTTTTAATCCTGGCCCTGCCTCTGCACAGACCTTGGGCTAAGCCTCTTTCTGGCCAACTTGAAATGCAGTGAGCAGAGAGAGTCCCTTTAGGAAGGGGCTTACGAGGGTAAGGAGGATGGCCTGGAAATGCAACACCGATACCAAAACGTGCCCTGCAGGCTGCAGCCGCCGCGTGGGATGGTTTTCAAATCTTTGATGGGAGGCCGAGTGGAAATGAACAAAATCTAAGACTGCCTTCTTTCCATGACAACAGAGTCTCTCATCTCAGCACATGACATTTTGTCATGGATCAAGCAGGAGGAGCAGCCATACCCATGGGGACCACGTGACTCAATGGACGGCGAGCTTGGATTAGACTCTGGCCCTAGTGAGTAGTGCCTACCTGGGCCCCGGGGTTTCTCCTCTGGAGCTGTACAGCTGAGGCCTGGAGGAAGGCTGCTGCTCTTCTCAGCTCACCCCTCGTAGGGCGATGTTCTGTTGATGGCAGCCTTTCAAAGTTCTGCACCAAAGCGCCCCCATTCTTTGTGGAGTGTGATATTGTATTAGTTCCCCGGGGCTGTCATAACAGGGTACCACAGGCTGGGCAGCTTAAGCAATAGAAATTTATTCTCTCACAGTTCCACAGGTTGAAAGTCCAAAATCAAGGGTGGGCTGGGCCTTGCTCCCTCTGAAGTCTGTAGGGAATTCCTCCCTCGCCTTTCCCAGCTTCTGGTGGGTGCTGGCAACCTCTGGCGCTCCGTGGCTTGTAGATGCGTTGCTCCAAGCCTCTCTTGTCACATGGCGTTCCCTTGTGTCTGTCCTCACATGCCATCTTATAAAGATACCAGTCATATTGGATCAGGGCCACCCTACTCTAGTATGACCTCATCTTAACTAACTACGTCTGCAATGACCCTGTTTCCAAATAAGGTCGCATTCTGAAGTCCTGGGGGTTAGGACTTCAACATACTTGGCAGGGTGAGGGGGAGGGCACAATTTAACCCTTCATGGCAGGGAGGGGAGGAAGGGAGAGGGGCCGGGAGAGAGCTGAGCCAGTGTGCCTGAGGCAGTCGACAGCAGCAGGTGGTTCACATGCTGGAAGACACTAGCCAGGCTGCTCATGGCGGCTCATACCCAAGATCCCAGCACTTTGGGAGGCTGAGGCAGAAGGATCTCTTGAGCTCAGGAGTTTGAAACTAGGCTGGGCAACATAGTGAGACCCACAGAGTCTACAAAAAAAGTAATAAATTAGCCAGGCATGGTGACTTATGCCTGTGGTCCCAGCTACTCTGGAGGCTGAGGTGAGAGGATCACTTGAGCCTAGGAGGTCATGGCTACAGTGAGCCATGCTTGCACCACTGCACTCCAGCCTGGGCGAGAGCGAGATCCTGTCTCAAAAAAGCCAAACAACAGTAGCCGAAGTACCCCAGGCATCCCTGAGCTACCATCCCGGAGTAACTGATGAACACACTGAAGCTCAAAGAGAAAGCGAGGATTGTTTTCCCCAACAGTTATGGAACCGAATGTCTCACCAGACTTGAGTCTCTTGGGTCTTTCTGAAGCTCTGCTTATTGAGCTATGACCCTAAGCGTATGTTTATGGATTATTGAACACTCTTAGCTCAGGCTAATATTCCTCGCTGAAACCCAGTACCATCCTCTTGCCCTCAACATGGCTGACCTAGTGTCTTTTGGCTGGTCGAAGTGTTAACAGAATAGCTGAATGTGTGTTCCCTGTCCATATTCCTGACATCTTTTTTTTTTTTTTTTTTTTTTTTTTTTTTTTTTTTTGAGATAGTCTCTTGCTCTGTCACCCAGGCTGGAGCGCAGTGATGCGATCTCGGCTCACTGCAACCTCCGCCTACCAGGTTCAAGCAATTCTTCCACCTCAGCCTCCCCGGTAGCTGGGATTATAGGCGCCCGCCACTATGCCCGGCTAATTTTTGTATTTTTAGTAGAGACGGGGTTGCACCATGTTGGCCAGGCTGGTCTCGAACTCCTGACCTCAGGTGATCCTCCTGCCTTGGCCTCTCAAAGTGCTGGGATTACAGACATGAGCCACTGTGCCCACAGCTGACATCTTGAAAGAGCTTAAACTCCACATAAGAGCGGAGGACATGAGTTGTTTCTGGTTCTGAACAGCCATTTCAAACTCAGGCGAGCAGATCACACTCTCTATAAGACAAACTTAGTTCTAGAAGAGCCAGTGTGGGCCTGGAGGAATTGGCAGGAACGAGATAGGAACAACGTATGTCCTTATTTCAAATAGAATTGAAAGCGATCCTCTTTATAACGGCTGGCTTGGTGGGATGAGATGGGGGAAGCCAGGACACTGGTGCTGAGCACCGGAAGAAAGCCAGCTCCACCGCTTCCTCCACAGCTGTAGGCTACCATTGCTAGCTCTGGCCCTGAAGGCATAGGAACTAGTGCATGTGACCTGGGGCCAGCAAATTCTGCCCAAACCCTTCCTTATCCCTCAATGCTATATTCTGATTCTTCCCAGTTGGCTAGGAGCATGTGGGCCTTGAGGAGCCTGTTCTTGGGGACCTGCACTGTGGGGAAAGCAGTCTAGGAAAGCCCATGGAGAATTTGCAAGGATTTGCAAAGGACCCAACCATTTTCCTACTTAAGTTTGGATATCATAGAATGATTTGCCTCATGTTGTTTTACCTTTTTTTTGTTTGTTTAAAGACAGGGTCTCACTCTGCTGCTCAGGCTGGAGTGCAGTGGTGTGATCATGGCTCACTGCAGCCTCGATCTCCTGGGCTCAAGTGATGCTCCTGCCTCAGCCTCCCAAATAGCTGGGACTACAGGCATGCACCACTGTGCCTCACTAATTTTTTAAAATGTTTTGTAGAGATAGGGTCTTGCTATATTACCCACGCTGGTCTGAACTTCTGACCTCAAGCAGTCCTCCCACCTGGGCCTCCCAAAGCTCTGGGATTACAGGCAGGAGCCACCAGGCCCAGCCTATGTTATTTTATATTTGAGAGACCTTCGAACCCTAGCATTTGGGAGGAAATGCACAGAATTTGGAAGACAGGAGTATCTGGAAATGGTTCTCTTGCCTTCCTAGTCACGACAGCCTCTTACCAGAACCTCTGTTCTTTCTCCCAAAGTGAGCCTGCTTCCTATTTATCAGTGTTGGAATTTGACACTGGCATCTCATCTGTGGTTTCTTTGAGGTTTAAAACCAACCTAGTACTGTGGTTGCCAGGGACAGCCAGATGGTAGACATGCTATTATGTGGAAGAGTCTTCTGGAAAGGGGATGGAGGGGAGAAGAGTCGGGGTAGAGAACACAGTGCAGACACGGGATACCTGTCCCTGCCAACTTCCTTCTCCAGCCCTGGGATATGTAAGAGGGAAAGAACTGGTATCCATTTGACTCAAAGACAGACCTCAACCCAATTGTATATTACATTCTTGTAAAAGGGACTCCTGAATTTATTTATTAATGAATGTGTACTGAGACTGCTCTCAGCCAGTTAGTGTAAGACAAGAAGAAGATTCAGTTTGCCCAAAGTTAATGTGCATCAGTGCCTCCACGGAAGCAGGAAGCGTAGCTAGGACTCTGGAGTCCAGTGGCTAACAGGTGCTTCTGGAGTGAGAGGTGGTCAGGATCTGGAAGCCGGGCCACCACTCTCAGATGCCAACACCCACAGAATATGACATGAAAGCACCCTCTTGAAATTCCCACATTATTCACTGCATTGGGTTAAAACAGTGGTTCCAACCTTTCATAGTTTCTATTTTTTTTAGCAGGTATTTACTTAGTGCCTGCCATGTGTTACACAATATTGTAAGCACTTAGAATCGGCAGTGAAGGGCCAGGTGTGGTGGCTTAGGCCTGTAATCCGGCACTTTGGGAGGCCGAGGCAGGTGGATCACCTGAGGTCAGGAGTTAGAGACCAGCCTGGCCAACATAGTGAAACTCCATCTCTACTAAAAATACAAAAAAAAAAAACTAGCCAGGTGTGGTGGTGGGTGCCTGTAACCCCAGCTACTTGGGAGGCTGAGGCAGAAGAATTGCTTGAACCCGGGAGGCGGAGGTTGCAGTGAGCAAGATTGCACCCCTGCACTACAGCCTGGGTGGCAGAGTGAGGCTCTGTCTCAAAAAAAAAAGAAAAAAAAATTGGCAGTGAAGAAAGACCTTTTGTGGAAAGAGGATGAATAAGCAGGCCAGCAAGCAGGCAAGGTAAAGCCAGGGTGCAGCAATGCTCTGAGAACAATGGCAGGGAGAACAGGAAGGAGTGCAGACATGAGGCAGAGCAAGGGCAGAGTGGTCAGGAAAGACCTCCAAGGGGAAGCTGTGCCTGACTGAGTGTGCCCTTGGCAGCAGGAAGGAGCTGGCCATGGGGCTGCAGGGGAAAGAGAAGACCAAGAAGAGGGAAGTGAGGGCAGAGGCCATGGAGGCTTTGGGGAGGAGGATGGAGCCGTAGACTGAGGCACCTGAGCATGTATGACCTATGGGCCAAGTTAGAGTTTGGATTTTATTCTTATAAGAAAGGAGACTAGGCCAGGTGTCATGGCGGGCACCTGTAATCCCAGCTGCTCGGGAGGCTGGGGCATGAGAATCCCTTGAACCCAGCAGACGGAGGTTTCAGTGAGCAGAGATCATCATGCCACTGCACTCCAGCCTAGGCAACAGAGCGAGACCCTGTCTCAAAAAAAAAAAAAAAAAAAAAAAAGAAAGACTAATAAAGGGTATGAAATCGGACATGATCTGGTTTACATTTTTATAGGTTTCAGGAATGGATTGGAGTGGGGTGCAGAGCCATGTCTGAGGCTCACGCATTTGATGCAGACCAGGTGGGGAGATGCAGGTGGTCAGAGCTGGGGTAGCAGCAGTGCACAGAGAGAGAAAGGACAGATTCAGATGCACTTTGAGAGTGTCACTCATGGGTTGCGTGTGGGGGCTGCGGAATCAAGAAAGACTCCTGCGTCTGGGTCCTACAGAAGTGAGTGAACGGTAGTGCTGTTTGCTCAAGTGCCAAGCCCTGGAAAAGAACCTGTGTTGCTGGTTCTAGTTTGGAGTCAAGAGTTCTAGTTTGGACCTATTAAAATTTGAGGTGACACTCAAGTAGCAGATGAAGTAGGTGAATATAGGAGTCTGAAGTTTAAGAGAGAGCTTGGGGGTAGACTGATTTGGGAGTTACAGGTTGCAGTGACTTCCAACATCAGCGACCTGGAGTTGGCCAAACCTCACAGGTTGAGGGCTCAGGCCTCCACAAGACTGTTCTCTCTTCACATACCAGGCATAAATTTGGGGGTTCTAGGCCACCCTCACTTCTGACCAGCTGGCTATAAATTCTGGGTTTCCCATCACCCCCTTGGCTCATAGAACTCAGGAAAGTGCTATATATATCATTATAGTTTTATTACAGCAAAAGGTTTCAAATCAGAACTAGCCAAAAGGAGACCCATAAGGCAAGGTCTGGGATGGTCCTAAGCATGAAGTTTCCATTGTTCCCTCCCTGTGGAGTCAGGATGTGTCACCCTCCCAGCATGTCAATGTGTGAAAATATGCAGAGCATTGCCAACCAGGGAAGTTCACTGAACTGTGGCGTTCCGAGTTCCTGTTGGAGCTTCTTTATATAGGCATGATTGATTGACTCATTAGCCATGAGGTTCAGCTCAGTCTCCAGCCCCTTTCCCTCCCCGGAGGTTGGGCCTCAAACCCTAACCCTTTAATCACGTGCTTGGTCTTTTTGGCATGGCAGCCCCATCCTTTGTCATCTCCTTAGCTTGAACTCTCTAAGAGACCACCATGAATAACAAAGACACCCCCGTCACTCAGGAAACCCAAAGATTTAGAGGCTTCTTCCCAGGAACCGGGGACAAAAGCCAGTCAAGTTATTAGGCTTAGGTTGTTGAGGACTGTATGAGTTCTAGGGACAGTGTAAGCAAAGAATTAAAGAGATCTTAGCTCTGAGCCTGGCAGAAAACCAGAGGAGCAAGGTGTTACAGAGGCTGGGAGAAGAGAATCTCTCAGGGCGGGTTAACTACGTGAGACGCCCATGAGTGGCTGCATATGCAGGACAGGGAAGAGGCTGGTGGATTTGGCAGCTTGGAAATTATTGGTGATTGTGACAAAAGTTTTTGGGTGTGGTGGCTCACACCTGTAATTTCAGCACTTTGGGAAGCCGAGGCAGGTGGATCATTTGAGGTCGGGAGTTCGAGACCAGCCTGGCCAACATGGAGAGACCCTGTCTCTACTAAAAATACAAATATTAGCAAGGCATGGTGGCGGGCACCTGTAATCCCAGCTACTTGGGAGGCTGAGGTAGGAGAATTGCTTGAACCTGGGAGGCTGAGGTAGGAGAATTGCTTGAACCTGGGAGGCGGAGGTTGCAGTGAGCAGAGATTGTGTCACTGCACTCCAGCCTTGGCAACAGAACAAGACTTGGTCTCAAAAACGAAAAAGTTTTTCAGTGGAATGGCAAGGGTGTGTGCCTGACTGGAATCATTTAAAAGAATGGGAGGTGAAGAAGTGGTAAGGGCAAGCACAGTGACTCTTGATGAGTCTTGCTATAAAAAGGAACGGAAATGACATGTGAGGAGCTAGGGCAGGGGCCATGCGGGTCTAGGGAGGGGGTTCTTTTAAGGTGGGAGATAACTAGACCATTGTCTCAGGTCAGATGCTCCCAACTACTTTAGAACCCTGATTCAAACTGCCTTAAATAATAAAGAAATGTCTTCTGTTACGTAACTAGAAGTCCTAAGGTAGGTGAGGTTCAGGCTTAGTTGATTCAAAGACTCAGCATGTTTTCAAGGACCTAGGTTCTTTCCAACTCCTTGCCTGACCATCCTCAGTGTGGCTTCATCCCCAGGCTGGTAGCATGGCAGCTGCCGCTGTCCCAAGCGTCACATCCAGACGTGAGTGCACAGGAAAGCCCATCTTTTCCTGCACACTCTAAGGAGTGAGGAAATCCTTCCAGAAGCCTCCCAGCAAACTTCCCATACCCCACTGACCATGACTAGGTCACATGCTTTCATGTGAATCACTTACCAGCCAGTGACTGGAAAGGAAAAGCCCTCATGGCCATGCATGGGGCGGGGAGTGGGGGTGGGGTGGGGGAGAGGAGGAAGGATGATGTAATCGTTTCAGAGTGGAAAAGTAAAACCCACTAGAGATGTGGGCCAGGATGCTGGGCTGTGTGGAGGCCCCTCAAGGGTTTTTTTTTTTTTTTTTTTGAGACAGGGTTTCACTCTGTCACCCAGGCTGGAGTACAGTGGCGCGATCACGGCTCACCGCAGCCTCGACCTCCCAGGTTTAAATAATCTTCTCGCATCAGTCTTCTGAGTAGCTGGGACCATAGGCGTGTGTCACAGTGCCTAATTTTTAAATGTTTTTTTTATAGAGATAGGGTCTCCCTAGGTTGCCTAGGCTGTCTCTCAAACTCCTGGGCTCAAGCAATCCTCCTGCCTTGGCCTCCCAATGTGTCAGGATTACGGGCATGAGCCACTGTGCCTGACCAGCTTGTGCAGTTTTTCAGCTGCCTGGGTGCAGTCACAGGACTGGAGTTCTCCAGGCAAGCACAATAGAGGAGCAAAGGCAGTCACGGTGCCCTAGCAAGTACCTGGGCTGCTGGGCCTGGAGAGCCAAGTTGGGTCAGGAAGACAGAAAAAGGCTGGAGGTGGAGGGCATGGCGGGATGGTGAGAACGTGGATTGAGGCTCACACTGGGTTGGAAGAATGGTCAGAGTAGGACTGTCTTAGGTTGGCTTCCTGGGAGACAGCCCCTGGGAGTTTATGTGCATATGGTTTCTTTGCAAGTCCTCTAGGAATAACACCTGGGAAGGAGTGAGAGTAGCAGGACTGGGTAGACAGAGAAGCAAAGACCCTCAGTGCCATGGCCACAGAGGCCACAGCGATCTCCTGGGATGCTCTGGAGCTGGGATGACCCTTCCCAGGCATCCTGCACTGAGGTGAAGAGAATTCTTTTGGCCTCTGCACCTGGCCAGTGTCCTGCAGAGATGGTTCTCTGCCAGGTCAATTTTGATTGAGACAGAGAGGGAGGGTGGGCCCAGTCTATTTAAGAGTATCATGTAAGGACAGATCTCAGTCAAACACCAATGAATACAGGAGGGCTGGATGGAAACATGGCAGATATGGCCTGAGAAGCGGCCTCCGGGGAGCAGTTGGGCCCTGGGCAGAGGGGTATGAGCATGGAGAAGAGAAAAGAATGCTGAGAAGAGGTGGGAGGCAATCCCTTTCTTCAGAGATCTTCCACAGCCTTCCCCTAAATTGGGGAGCAGGGCTCCTCTAGGGAGAAAGGAATTCAAACTGAAGACCAGGGAGGTGATGGAGTGTGAGGCATAAGAACCACCGGGTGGGGAGGGTGGGGGGTGGTGGGAGGGGGAAGGACTGGGCCTGATGTCACCATTCTGATGCTCAGAGCCTGGGCTTTGTCTCCCACTGCCCCCCAAGGCACAAGAACTGTGCACTGGGAGGAAAGGGGGTAAGAACCGCATCTCCTGGGGTGGTAGGCTGGGTGGCCACTGCCATGGGTGCAAGGAGGGCCTGTCACTGTGCTGCCAAGGTCCAGGTGGGTCAGGTGCCAGGGTGGGACTCACATGTCCCAGCTGCCCACACCTGCCCAAATCAGATGCCCCACATGCTTAGTGGAAACATGATTGCCAACCCGTCTGATGCTTATGTTTCCAGCTCCCTGCATTCCATTCTGTGGGTCTCTAGATGGTTTTCACCTTGGATAAAATTCTTTCCTTCCCATTGAGAGATTGTCCTGAGATAAAAGTGAGCATTGTCGGTGTCTGTGCTGGCTCACATCTGTAATCCCAGCATTTTGGGAGGCCAAGGTGGGAGGATTGCTTGATCCCAGGAGTTGGAGACCAGCCTGGGCAACATAGTGAGACCCTGTCTCAACAACAACAACAAAATTTGTATTTTTTATTTGTATTTTTATTTTTTTTTGAGACAGAGTCTCGCTCTGTCGCTGGGCTGGAGTGCAGTGGCGGTATCTCAGCTCACTGCAACCTCTGCCTCCTGTATTCAAGTGATTCTCCTGCCTCAGCCTCCCAAGTAGCTGGGACTACAGGTGTGTACCACCACACCCAGCTAATTTTTGTATTTTTAGTAGAGACGGCATTTCACCATATTGGCCAGGATGGTCTCGATTTCTTGACCTCATGATCCACCCCCCTCAGCCTCCCAAAGTGCTGGGATTACAGGTGTGAGCCACCGTGCCTGGCCTTTTAATATTTTATGTTATGTTATGTTATGTTATGTTATGTTATGTTATGTTATGTTATGTTATGTTATGTTATTTACTTTTTTGAGAGATGGAGTTTCGCTCTTGTTGCCCAGGCTGGAGTGCATGGCAAGATCTCGGCTCCCCGCAACCTCCGCCTCCCTGCTTCAAGCGTTTCTCCTGCCTCAGCCTCAGCTGGGATTACATGCATGCGCCACCACTCCCAGCTAATTTCGTATTTTTAGTAGAGACGAGGTTTCTCCATGTTGGTCAGGCTGGTCTCCAACTCCCAAACTCAGGTGATCTGCCCACCTTGGTCTCCCAAAATGCTGGGATTATAGGCATGAGCCACTGCGCCTGGTGGAAAAAAATTGTTTTTTAAATTAGCTGGGCCTGGTGGCACATGCTTATGGTCCCAGCTCCTTGGGAGGCTGAGGTGGGAGGATCAGTTGAGCGCAGGAGGCCAAGGCTGCAGTGAGCCATGATCTCTCCAGTGCACTACAGCCTGGGCAACAGAGCCAGACCCTGTCTGGAAAAACAAACAAAAACCATCGTCCACCAGACTGCAAGTAAGTCTTATTTTTTCTGAGCAATTCTATCTTCCAAAATGATTTCTGGACAGCAGGTCCCTACCCCTTAGTCCTCAGCGTTCTGGAGGGACTTCCTGTCCTTGCCGTGTGCCACCTGCTTGACCCGTTTCTGGGCTCCACAGCAGGGTGGCTTCGGGAAGGTCGAAGGGCCATGTAGATCGTGGCCCAGCACCTTGTGCAATCCCTCATAGTTAGTGGAACTGAGGCTCAGATAGCACGCTCCCTGGACCCCGTTGGGGAGCAGTGTGGGGTCTGGTCGAGAGCCCCTGTCAGCATGTTACTTCTTCCTCTCTCCCCAGGTGACAGCCTGCTGATGGTGAAGAACCCACCCCCAGCCCCGCCACAGCCCCAGCCCCAGCCCCAGCCACCGCAGCCACAGCCGCAGTCGCAGCCCCAGCCGCAGAGCCTGCCCCCGATCGCGGTGGCCGAGAACCCGGGTGGCCCCCCAAGCCGAGGGCTGCTAGACGACGGCTTCCAGGCGCTGCCCGGGGAGCGTGGCTCGGGCGAGGCGCCGCTGGGTGGGGACCGCAGCACTGGGGGCGGTGGGGGCGATGGGGGCGGTGGGGGCGGCGGCGCGGAGGTGGGGACGGGGGCAGGCGGCGGCTGCGGCAGCTGCTGCCCTGGCGGGCTGCGGCGGAGCCTCCTCCTGCATGGCGCCCGCAGCAAGCCCTACTCGTGCCCCGAGTGCGGCAAGAGCTTTGGCGTGCGCAAGAGCCTCATCATCCACCACCGCAGCCACACCAAGGAGCGGCCCTACGAGTGCGCCGAGTGCGAGAAGAGCTTCAACTGCCACTCGGGCCTCATCCGCCACCAGATGACGCACCGCGGCGAGCGGCCCTACAAGTGCTCGGAGTGCGAGAAGACCTACAGCCGCAAGGAGCACCTGCAGAACCACCAGCGGCTGCACACGGGCGAGCGGCCTTTCCAGTGTGCACTGTGCGGCAAGAGCTTCATCCGCAAGCAGAACCTGCTCAAGCACCAGCGCATCCACACGGGCGAGCGTCCCTACACGTGCGGCGAGTGCGGCAAGAGCTTCCGCTACAAGGAGTCGCTCAAGGACCACCTGCGCGTGCACAGCGGCGGCCCGGGCCCAGGCGCCCCACGGCCACTCCCGCCGCCACCCGAGCGAGACTAGGGCCCCGCTGGGGGAGGGCAGGGCCGGACAGAGTGGGCTGGGAGGCGACCCGAGGGCGGTCTGAGCACCAATCACCCTGCCCGATGTCCTTGGCCACCGTCTGGAAATCGGCAACAGGCATTGCACTCCGGTTGGGGGGTCTCCCGGGGTGGGGCAGGGGTCCCCCAGATCTATCTGGTCTGAATGGACGCCCAGCTCATCTCTAGGGTGGACCCAGTGGCCGGGGAAGGGCCAGGGGGACCGCGAGGAGCCAAGCGTCCTCGGGCACCGCCCTCACACCCCCTCGGGTGCCCTGGGACCACTGGGCCACAGATGGTCATCAGGGGAAGCCACCAGGGAGTCCCGAAGCCCTTCTGAGATCAGGAAATCAGGTCCCAAGGTTAGGAGACACCCTGAAAAAAAGCGAAGGCCGAGGGATGTGCTAAGGGTAACACCATGATGACAACACTGCCTCGCGTTTCAGTAGCGCTTTATACTTTTTTAAGTGTTTTCTATCCGTTATCCATTTCACCCTTGGCCTATCCCTCTAAGATAAGCGGGGTAGGATTTTCCTGGTGACTGAGGAAAGTAAGAGGCAGGTGAGACGGTTCACCCAATCACACGGGAAGGGGCGTGCGTGGCCCCGCCACGCTCACCGCCTACCTCCACTGCCCGGGAAGCTGCCGGCCTGTCCCTCCTGGTCTCTTTCGTTCCTCTCTCTCACCCACGGACAAAACCAGAAGCGACGGGAGGCCAGCTCTTGGGGTTCCTGGGAGCGGGGAACAGATTGGCTACGAAACGCCCCAGGTTGTGCATCCAGAGGGTTCTTTTTCCATGGGAGCTCCTGGTGCCCCCTCGGCCCCAGCCTGTCCCTCCCGCCTCCAGCCCCTCAATTTCGTGCAGCAGCATCTTGTCACTGCACAACAGTGGCCTGGTCCCCCAGAGGCAGCTAGGGCCCCAGGTCAGACCTCACCGTGATGATTCGTTCAGTTTTCCCAGGGCAGAGAGGCGAAGGAGAGGCTTTCGCTGAGAGAGCAGCCAAAAGCCTCTTCCCAGGAGCGTCGGGCAAGTGGGTGCTAGAGTCTGAGCCTCAGGCTCTCCTGCCCCGGGCCTCCCAATTGGTGCTATCTGTTACTGCCCGTGTTCACGGACATGGATACAGACCCTGCTATGCTCCATACCCTGCAGGCGCCTCGGGAAGCGCCCAGAGGACTCCCCTTCACGTTGGTGCACCTGCTCCATGGCTCTGGGCAGTGTCCCGAGGGGCCACAGTCTCCATTTCAGCGTCTTGCATGGCCTGGCACCGGGTGGGGTGGCATGCCCCAGGACCCTTGTTTGTGTCAAAAATGACTTTCCCTGCCCCTGCCGTGAGTCTGGCATTCTTCCCAGCCGTGAGCACAGTGGGCAGCCGGCACCCAGCACCACTTTGGTGAGCGCCCTGCTTCCGCCCTCACCCTCATCTACGCTGCTCCGCTCTCCTCAGACCCCTTTTTGCCGTGCAAAGGGAATTCTTGACATTAAATAAAAGGTATCCAGATTGCAGACTGCATGTTCACAGAGCTGGGGGTTCTCCAGCTTGCCTACAGTAAAGCCTCAATGAACTGGAATCCAATTCAATGGGGTATTTTTTTTGGTCTTCATTCTGCTTTTAAAAGGAGACAAATATTAAGAAAGCAAATTGAGATGAGAAATTAGACAGGGTTCAGTAGAGTTTTTTTAGAGTAGAAGGGGACCCTCCAGTGATCAGTTGCTGGGGGATGGGGTAGTGTGCCACTTTTCAAAAGCATATGCAGAAAGGATTTTCCTAATCTAGATCATGGAAAGGTCAGAATGCTTTTTGGTTGCCAGGAGTGTGAGGAGAGGGGAGGCGTCATTGTTGAGATATGGGTTTAAAACATCTGGCCGGGCGCGGTGGCTCACACCTGTAATCCCAGCACCTTGGGAGGCCGTGGCGGGCGGATCACGAGGTCAGGTATTTGAGACCAGCCTGACCCAAATGGTGAAACCCCGTCTCTACCAAAAATACAAAAATTAGCCGGGCGTGATGGTGCGTGCCTGTAATCCCAGCTACTCAGGAAACTGAGGCAGGAGAATCGCTTGAACCCAGGAGGCAGAGGTTGCAGTGAGCTGAGATCGCACCACTGCACTCCCACCTGGGCGACAGAGCAAGACTCCGTCTCGAAAACAAAACAAAAACACCTGAGCACGAGGCTGTCTGACCCCTTTATTTTACCTTCAAGGGGCAGATTCCCAAGGAGGCCTAGTGACTGAACTAGTGAGAGCCAAGCCTCTCTGCTTTCCTGTATCATAGGCTGGTGGATGCCACGTCACCAGGTACTCCTCAGCTACACCATGAGTCGCCCCAAGCCCTGGCACAGGTTGCTGGAGAGCCCCATAGTGAGCCTCATCCCCAGAACTGATTGGAGATGGTGACACTCAGGATGTTGGCCTCTGCTGGCTCCCAGGCAGCGAAGATCCTCAGTGAAGACTCTGGAGTCCACATCCTGAAGCAGGACTGGGGCCTTGCTTTGGGGGTGGATTTTTATTTTCCTTCTGAGGAAATGTAGTTTATGTATGTATTTAGAGACAAGGTCTTGCTCTGCCATTCAGGCTGAGTGCAGTGGTGCAATATTGGCTTACTGCAGTCTGGACCTCCAGAGCCGAAGCAATCTGGTTGGGCGTGCTGGCTCATTCATGTAATCCAAGCACTTTGGGAGGCTGAGGTGGGAGGATTGCTTGAGACCAGGAGTTTGAGACCACCCTGCCAACATAGCGAGACCCCTGTCTCTAGAATAAAGAAACAATTTTTTTTTTTTTGAGACGGAGTCTTGCTCTGTCGCCCAGGCTGGAGTGCAGTGGTGCCATCTCAGCTCACTGTAAGCTCCGCCTCCTGGGTTTACACCATACTCCTGCCTCAGCCTCCCGAGTAGCTGGGACTACAGGCGCCCGCCACCTTGCCCGGCTAGTTTTTTGTTTTTTGGTTTTGTTTTGTTTTGTTTTGTTTTGTTTTGAGATGGAGCCTTGCTCTGTCGCCCAGGCTGGAGTGCAGTGGCCGGATCTCAGCTCACTGCAAGCTCCGCCTTCCGGGTTTACGCCATTCTCCTGCCTCAGCCTCCCGAGTAGCTGGGACTACAGGCGCCCGCCACCTCGCCCGGCTAGTTTTTTGTATTTTTTTTTAGTAGAGACGGGGTTTCACCATGTTAGCCAGGATGGTCTTGATCTCCTGACCTCGTGATCCACCTGTCTCGGCCTCCCAAAGTGCTGGGATTACAGGCTTGAGCCACCGCGCCCGGCCAAGAAACAATTTTTAAAAACAGAAAGGCCGGGTGTGGTGGCTCACGCCTGTAATCCCAGCACTTTGGGAGGCCAAGGCAGACAGATTGCCTGAGCTCAGGAGTTCGAGACCAGCCTGGGCAACTCAGTGAAGCCCCATCTCTACTAAAATACAAAAAATTACGTGGGCGTGGTGGCGTGTGCCTGTAGTCCCAGCTACTTGGGAGGTTGAGGCAGGAGAATCATTTGAACCCGGGAGGTGGAGGTTGCAGTGAGCCAAAATGGCAGCACTGTACTCCAGCCTGGGTGACAGAGAGAGACGGGATTTCACTGTGTTGTCCAGGCTGAAGTGCAGTGATTCAATCATGTCTCACTGTAGCCATGAACTGCTGGGTGCAAGCAGTCTGTGCCTCAGCCTCCCGGGTAGCTGGGACTATAGGCATCCATGCATCACCACACCTGGCTTTATTTATTTATTTATTTATTTATTTATTTTACTTTTTGTGGAGATAGGGTTTTGCTATGTTGCCCAGGCTGGGCTTGAACTCCTGAGCTCAAGCAACCCTCTCTCCTCAGCCTCCCAAAGTGCTGAGATTATAGGTGTGAACTGCTGCACTCGGTCTGTCTTTTGTTTATTTATTTTTTAGATGGAGTCTCACTCTGTTGCCCAGGCTGGAGTGCAGTGGTGCCATTTCAGCTCACTGCAACCTCCGCTTCCCGGGTTCAAGTGATTCTCCTGCCTCAGCCTCCAGAGTAGCTGGGATTATAGGCCCCCACCACCATGCCCGGCTAACTTTTGTGTTTTTAGTAGAGATGGGGTTTCACCATGTTGGCCAGGCTGGTCTGTAACTCCCGACCTCAAGTGATCCGTCCACCTCGGCCTCCCAAAGTGCTGGGATTACAGGTGTGAACCACTTCGCCCAGCCCAGCCTATTTTTTAAATTGACTTTTAATTTAAAAATCAATGCAGGCCGGGCGCGGTGGCTCAAGCCTGTAATCCCAGCACTTTGGGAGGCCGAGGCGGGCGGATCACAAGGTCAGGAGATCGAGACCACAGTGAAACCCCGTCTCTACTAAAAATACAAAAAATTAGCCGGGCGCGGTGGCGGGCGCCTGTAGTCCCAGCTACTCAGGAGGCTGAGGCTGGAGAATGGCGGGAACCCGGGAGGCGGAGCTTGCAGTGAGCCGAGATCGCGCCACTGCACTCCAGCCTGGGCAACAGCGAGACTCCGTCTCAAAAAAAAAAAAATAAAAATAAAAATAAAAATCAATGCAGGCTGGACATGGGGGCTCACGCCTGTAATCCCAGCACTTTGGGAGGCCGAGGCAGGTGGATCACTTGAGGTCAGGAGTTCGATACCAGACTGGCCAACATGGTGAAACTCCGTCTCTACTAAAAACACAAAGATTAGCCAAGTGTGATGGCACACAACTGTAATCCCAACTACTCAGGAGAATCGCTTGAACCTGGGAGATAGGGTTTGCAGTGAGCCAAGATTGTGCCACTGCACTCCAGCCTGGGTGACAGAGTGAGACTCTGTCTCCAAAAAAAAAAAAAAAAAACACACAATGCATGCAATAAAAATTCGAATAGTTAAAAAAAAAAGAAAAAGAAAAGAGGACCCAATAAAGAGTGAAACTCTTTCCCAACAGACTTCCTGGAAGTATGAGAGCTGCATCTGTGTCCTTACAGACCTGTGTTCAACTTCTCAGGCATTCAAATTCCTTCCTCATTTCAGGATATGCTTTTCTGGGCTTTCTGTCCCCATCAGCCTAGGAAGTTCTAACAGGGACATCTGGATTGTAGCATTCCTTCCTCAGCACTGTACCAGATGATCGGGTACAAGCAGTGCTCTGCAAAGGTTGCTGCTCCAAAAAGTTCAGAGAGGTGGAACAGATCCTGAGGTGGGTGGACAGCTCAGGTAACTTCATGCTCATGGCCTCAGTTTGTGCCTTACTTTATGGAAAGGGGAAGGCAGGGCGTTAGGAGAATGAGATTGAGGATGGATGGGTGGCTGCGTTGTTATTGTTTCATGAACACCTATTAGGGAACAAAGAAGTGTAAGACCTAGTCCTTGCCCTCTGGGAGCCCAACGTCTAACAGGAGAGAAGGTATTTGTGAGAACAGCACTACTAGAAAGCATATGACTACATGAGGGTGGGGGCTTGAGAAATACACGCCTGATCTTCCGGAAGACTCGCCACAGGACATCCCACTGAGAAGTTGGGAAAATACTGGTCTATAGAAGCCATACTGAGCTAGTGATGGCCAAGGCTAAGTCTCTGGTTTCCTGGATCCTGGGCTGGGGGATCCTACTGCACTAGTGCCCCTTAGCTACGCTATGAGTCACCCCGGTCACTAGCACAGGCCCTAGGAGAGTCCCATAGGGAGCTCTAACCCCAGAGCTGATCAAAGATAGTGACACTCAGGATGCTGGCCTCCGCATTTTGTTCACTTAATTACCTCTTTAGTATTTAGCACGTGTCTAGCCAGGATGGGCACCATAGGGGGTACAAGTGATTGGAGTTGAGCGACAGACATGAACAGGAAACTGGCAACCTAAGGCAGTACAATTTGCTTGACAGCAGAGTTGATGGTAGGAGTCGGAGCTCCTGATACGATAAGCATGAGATGAGACTTCATGGAGAAGTCAGGGATTGGAGGATGAATTGGATGGGGCAGAGGGAAAGGAGGGAGGAGGCAATGTGGGACGAAGGTGAAACACACTGGGGAGACAGGAATTGGGATTGTAAGGCAGGAGACTGGCATAGCCAGAGGCCGTGGACCAGCTGCTGGTGGTCTGGGCCCCACAGAGCTGCAGCCCCTTTGGAACTCCTCAGGAACAGGAATGCATAGCGCTGAAAGGAGGCCAGAGAGGATGAAATGGAAGTCTTGAGAAGGTTGGTTTAAGTCAGACACCATCAAAAATGAAAAACACCCCAAAACACACAGGTAAAGGCAGTTATGATCAAGGATTTGGGCACCATGACCGGCTCTCTGACATCTGGGCCCTGGGTATTGGGTGTTGGCAGGGAGTAAAGGGGAAAAGTAGGAAACTTCATACCAGGCTCAGGATGAGCCAGCCTGTGCCTGTAATTTCACAGCATTGGTCCATCCAGCTGTTACTGTAAAAACATGGAATAGAGCATCCTAGAGGCCCAGAACCCTGTTTTGGAAGAGCACAGGACAGTTTGGGGGAGGTGTGGCTGTCATTCCACCCCCCACTGACTCCTAGGGAGTCATTAGGGAGGCATATCCTTTTTCTTTCTTTCTTTCTTTTTGAGGCAGGCTCTTTCTCTGTCGCCCAGGGTGGAGCGCAGTGGCACGATCTTGGCTCACTGCAACCTCTGCCCCCAGATTCAAGCGATTCTCCTGACTCAGCCTCCTGAGTAGCTGGGATTACAGATGTGCACCACCCAGCTCGGCTACTTTTTGTATTTTTAGTAGAGATGGAGTTTCCTCCATATTGGCCAGGCTGGTCTCGAACTCCTGGCCTCATGTGGTCTACTCACCTCAGCCTCCTACAGTGCTGAGATTACAGGTATGAACCACGGCGCCTGGCTAGGGAGGCATATCTCTAAACTGGTAATTCTTTTTTTTTTTTTTTTTTTTTTTGAGACGGAGTCTCGCTCTGTCACCCAGGCTGGAGTGCAGTGGCGCAATCTCGGCTCACTGCAAGCTCCGCCTCCCGGGTTCACGCCACGCCATAGCTGGGACTCCGCACCCGGCTAATTTTTTTTCTATTTTGTTTTTTTTTTTTTTTTTTTTTTTGAGGCGGAGTCTGGCTCTCTGCCCAGGCTGGAGTAGCTGGGGACTCAGCTCACTGCAGCTCCGCCTCCCGGGTTCACGCCATTTTCCTGCCTCAGCCTCCCGAGTAGCTGGGACTAACCACTTCGCCCGGCTTTTTTTCTATTTTTTAGTAGAGACGGGGTTTCATTGTGTTAGCCAGGATGGTCTCGATCTCCTGACCTTGTGATCCGCCCGCCCGCCTCCCTCTGGGATTACAGGCTTGAGCCACCGCGCCCGGCCTTTTTTTCTAAGTAGAGACGGGGTTTCACCATGGTCTCGATCTCCTGACCTTGTGATCCACCCGCCTCGGCCTTCCAAAGTGCTGGGATTACAGGCGTGAGCCACCGCGCCCGGCCTAAACTGGTAATTCTTGAGATGAGAGATCCTAAATATCTGTTCAGAATCATACACAGCCCCCAGCCCACCCTGATAAGGGTTCCAGATATCTCCTTCCAGAAGAATCACTCTGCTCGTGAGATGCTGGCACTGTATCCCAAAGGTTGGGAACCTCTGTTCAAACTTCTTTAGACATAATTTAATTTAATTTAATGTGTTATTTTTTGAGATAGGGTCTCGCTCTGCTGCTCACTCTGGAGGGCAATGGTGCGATCATGACCCATTGCAGCCTTGAGCTCCTGGGCTCAAGCGATCCTCCTGCCTTGGCCTCTCAAAGTGCTGGGATTACAGGTGTGAGCCACTGTGCCTGGCCTAGACATATTTTAAATCCACATCACCCCTCAGATAATTATATACCCCTCAAATAATAAAGCATGATAATTTCTATAGGTTTATCATAAGACTCTCTTTGTTATAAAAGACTACCTTTGGGCTGAGTGTGGTGGCTCACACCTGTAATTCCAGCACTTTGGGAGGCCAAGGTGGGTGGATCACCTGAGGTCAGGAGTTCGAGACCAGCCTAATCGACATGGAGAAATCCTGTCTCTACTACAAATACAAAATTAGCCAGGTATGGTGGTGCACGCCATAATCTCAGCCACTCGGGAGGCTGAGGCTGGAGAATAGCTTGAAGCTGGGAGGTGGAGGTTGTGGTGAGCCCAGATCATGCCATTGCACTCTAGCCTGGGCAACAAGAGTGAAACTCTGTCTCAAAAAAAAAAAAAAAAAAAAAAAAAAAGACTCCCTTTGATGTCTCCCATTCAAGATTCAAGTCCTGTATCTGGTATTAGAGGTGTAAGCCAGTGTTGACTCTCTGGGTGTCCCCACACCTTTCATTCCAATGGTGTCAATATCCTTTAACTGAAAAATGGCTGCTTCAGACCCCATCCTACATATAGTGTCAAAGCCAGTGCCCCTGCCCCACACTTCAAGGATTTGGGGATGAGAAGTGGTTCTCTTTTTTCTTTGGAGATGGAGTTTCACTCTGTCGCCCAGGCTGGAGTGGAGTGGTATGATCTCAGCTCACTGCAACCTACGTCGCCCAGGTTCAAGCAATTCTCCTGCCTCAGCCTCCCAAGTAGCTGGGACTACAAGAGCGTGCCACCACGCCTGGCTAATTTTTGTATATATATATATATATGTGTGTGTATATATAGACACACACACACACACGTATATATATATATATTCGAGACGGAATTTCGCTGTTGCCCAGGCTGAAGTCCAATGATGCAATCTCAGCTCACTGTTAACCTCCATCTCCTGGGTTCAAGTGATTCTCCTGCCTCAGCCTCCCGCATAGCTGGGATTACAGGTACCCGCCATCACACCCAGCTAGTTTTTTGTATTTTTAGTAGAGATGGGGTTTCACCATGTTGGCCAGGCTGGTCTCGAACTCCTGAGCTCAAGCAATCAGCCTGCCTCGGCATCCCAAAGTGCTGGGATTACAGGCGTGAGCCATTGTGCCCGGCTGCCACCCTATTTTATTTTTATTTTTTTTCTTGCCTTATCACTCAGGCTGGAGTGCAATGGCACGATCTCAGCTCACTGCAACCTCTGCCTCTCAGGTTCAAGCGATTCTCCTGTCTCAGTCTCTCAAGTAGCTGGGATTACAGGCACCCGCCACCATGCCCAGCTAATTTTTGTATTTTTAGTAGAGACAGGGTTTCACTGTGTTAGCCAGGATGGTCTCGATCTCCTGACCTTGTGATCCACCCACCTTGGCCTCCTAAAGTGCTGGGATTACAGGCGTGAGCCACTGTGCCCAGCTGCCAGCTTTGTAGTTTTCATTGACTGAACCTAATTTATTTCACTAGGTCCCTAATGACCGCCTTTAGTTTTTATTTATTTATTTATTTATTTTTTTTTTGAGACGGAGTCTTGCTCTGTTGCCCAGGCTGGAGTGCAGTGGCGCGATCTCGGCTCACTACAAGCTCTGCCTCCTGGGTTTATGGCATTCTCCTGCCTCAGCCTCCCGAGTAGCTGGGACTACAGGCGCCCGCCACCATGCCCAGCTAATTATTATTATTATTTTTTTTTTGGTATTTTTAGTAGAGACGGGGTTTCACCATGTTAGCCAGGATGGTCTTGATCTCCTGACCTCGTGATCCACCTGCCTCGACCTCCCAAAGTGCTGGGATTATAGGCATGAGCCACCGCGCCTGGTGACTGCCTTTAGTTTTTAAAGGAGCATTTCTTTCTTTACACTGCCCCATGATAGCAATACAGACATTTAGCCTGTCAGTGGAAGCTCTGTCTGCTCTATTGCCTGCTACCCAAACTTGCCCGGCCGTGCTCAGTCCTTCCTCCCTCCTTCCCTCTCTCCCTCCTCCCTCCCTCCCTCCCTTCCTTCCTTCCTCTTTCTCTCTCTTTTCTTTCTTTCTTTTCTTTCCTTCTTTTTCCTTCATTTATTCTTTCTTTCTTTTCTTTTCTTTTTTTTTTTTTTTTTTTTGAGACGGAGTCTCGCTCTGTAGCCCAGGCTTGGCCGGATCTCAGCTCACTGCAAGCTCCGCCTCCCGGGTTCACGCCATTCTCCGGCCTCAGCCTCCCGAGTAGCTGGGACTACAGGCGCCCGCCACCTCGCCCGGCTAGTTTTTTGTATTTCTTAGTAGAGACGGGGTTTCACCGTGTTATCCAGGATGGTCTCGATCTCCTGACCTCGTGATCCGCCCGTCTCGGCCTCCCAAAGTGCTGGGATTACAGGCTTGAGCCACCGCGCCCAGCCTCTTTTCTTTTCTTTCTTTTCTTTCTCTTTCTGTATAGGGTTTTGCTCTATGTATGTATGTATGTATCTATCTATCTATCTATCCATCTATCTATCTACTATCTATGTATCTATAGGGTTTTGCTCTGTCACCCAGGCTGGAGGGCTGCAGTGGTGCAATCATAGCTCACTGCAGCCTCGACCTTCCAGGCCCAAGCAAGCCTCCCACCTCAGCCTCCCAAGTAACTGGGACCACAGGTGTGTGCCACCATGCCTGGCAAATTTTTAAATTTTACGTAGAGAGGAGGTCTCCCTATGTTGCCCAGACTGGCCTCTAACTCCTGGGCTCAAGGGATCCTCCTATGTCAGCCTCCCAAGGTGCTGATATTACAGGCTTGTCTCCTGACCACTTCCAAGCCATGCCCTGTTTTTTCCCAGTTTTGTTCTCCAGGAGTCCTGGGCCAGGGGACCTGTGTCCAAGTCCTGGTCTCTCAAGCCCCAGCTCTGGTCCCACTTTGTCCCTGAAGACTGCTTCACCACTCTAGGCCACACCCTCCCCTGACTTCCCACAGAGCTTTTAGAAGTATCTCTAAGTCCAAGAAACTGTGCGGCTGAGAAAGACACAAAGACAGGATGGGAGGCACTCCTTGCCTTCTGGGACTTCCCATTCGGTTTGGGTATACAGAGAGCCACCATTCCTTCACTAGTCAGTGTGCTTCTGGTTGCAATCAACAGAAGCTGACTGACCAACCAGGAAGAAAAGGGAATATTCTGGAAGGAACCTGGAATCATTCACAGACTCAAAGGAACTGATGAAGAGCCAGTCTTGGACACTGACAAAAATGTGTCTGTCATTTCTGCTCCTTTCACTGTATTGGGATCATTCTTTCAAACCAACTTACTCTAAAAAAATGGAGGATGGCTGGGCGCGGTGGCTCATGCCTATAATCCCAGCACTTTGGGAGGCTAAGGTAGGTGGATCACTTGAGGTCAGGAATTTGAGACCAGCATAGCTAACATGGTGAAACCCCATCTCTACTAAAAATACAAAAATTAGCCAGGCGTGGTGGCGCATGCCTGTAATCCCAGCTACTCAGCAGGCTGAGGCACAAGAATCACTTGAAACCGGGACACAGAGGTTGCAGTGAGCCGAGATCGCGCTACCGCACTCCAACCTGAGTGATGGAGTGAGACTCTGTCTCAAAAAAATTTATAAAGAAAAAAATGGAGGACAAGATTATTCCTGACTCATATAGTTATAATTCACCAGAGAGGAAATTAGCTTTTTCCCTCAACTCAGTTAGAAGGATCCCAGGGGAAAGCTTGGATTGGTCCAGCTCAAGACACATCCCACCCTGGCTTAATGACTGTGCTATGACTGGGCCCACAGGGTGCTGTGATTGGGCTGGCTTGAGTCAAGTGCTCACCCTTCAAGCAGTTACTGAGACCAGGCTGGAGTTGCTATGCAAGAAGATGGCAACACACATTTGAATTACATGGGTAGGACCTAGGAAGGCACATTTCCCAAAGTGTAGGAGGTGTGATGCTCAAGGAAGAAAGGAGACATGCTGGGCTGAAGAAGTTCGTGGGTGCGCACCACAGACACATAAACAGCAGGGGAGGCACCTTGAGCCAAGGCGTGTTTGTTCCAGGATTCTCACTGACCTGCAGTCTAGCAGGGCATGCTCTCCATAGGATTATTAGTGTGAGGGAAGGAATACAAAAGACATGGTTTGGCCGGGCGCGGTGGCTCATGCCTGTAATCCCAGCACTTTGGGAGGCTGAGGCGGTTGGACCACTTGAGGTCAGGAGTTCGTGACCAGCCTGGCCCACATGGTGAAACCCTGTCTCTACCAAAAATACAAAAATTAGCCAGGTGTGGTGGGGCATGCCTGTAACCCCAGCTACTCGGGAGGCTAAGACAGGAGAATTGCTTGAACCCTGGAGGCAGAGGTTGCAGTGAGCCGAGATTGCACCACTGCATTCCAGCCCAGGCAACACAGCGAGACTCAGTCTCAAAAAAAAAAAAAAAAAAAAAACAAAAAAACACATGGTTCACGCCATGTAGGGACTTGCAGGATGGTAATGGCAGTGGGACAGAAAGAGCCTTTTGTTTTTTTTGAGACGGAGTCTTGCTTTGTTGCCCAGGCTGGAGGTGCAGTGGCCTGATCTCAGCTCACTGCAAGCTCTGCCTCCCGGGTTCACACCATTCTCCTGCCTTTGCCTCCCTAGTAGCTGGGACTACAGGCGCCACCACCACGCCCGGCTAATTGTTTTATATTTTTAGTAGAGATGGAGTTTCACCATGTTAGCCAGGATGGTCTCGATCTCCTGACCTCGTGATCCGCCCACCTCGGCCTCCCAAAGTGCTGGGATTACAGGCATGAGCCACCATGCCCGGCCCAGAAAGAGTCTTAATGAGTGGAATGAAGCCATGGATTATAAACTTTTTTGAGGAAAAAACAGGCATACATATATGTACTTATATAGGCTAATATGTATGCTATAAATCATACACATGATACAAATTTAAAGGATAAGATAATTTTTTTTTTTTTTTTTTTTTTTTTTTTTTTTTTTTTTTTATGAAACAGAACCTCATTCTGTCACTCAGGCTGGAATGCAGTGACGTGATCACAACTCACTGCAACCTCGACCTCCTGGGCTCAAGTGATGCTCTTACCTCAGCCTCCAGAGTAGCTGGGACTGCAGGCATGTGCCACCATGCCTAGCTTTTTTTTTTTTAATTTTTTGTAGAGATGGGGTCCCATTATGTTGCCCAGGCTGGTCTCCAACTCCTGGCTTCAAGCAATCCTCCCACCTCAGCCTTCCAAAGTGCTGGGATTACAGGCATGAGCCACTGCACCTGGCCAAGATAAATATTATTAAAACATTATTTTAACAGTGTATGTTATTTGTTCAGATAATACTTTTTTCTTTCACTAAAAATGAGGGTCTGGGGGTGAGATGATGTCTAAGGTAATTTTCAGCTCTGCATGTTGCATTCATATTCTACAAATGTGGAGATCATAGGCTACAAGTACTAAATGTCTGTTTTCTTGATTCTTGAGATACCACTGCCACTAATGGGAATAACGGTGAACTTCATTTAAAAGTTTTTTAAGCAGGGCATGGTGGCTCACACCTGTAATCCCAACACTTTGGGAGGCTGAGGCAGGTGGATCACGAGGTCAGGAGATCAAGACCATCCGGGCTAACACGGTGAAACCCTATCTCTACTAAAAATACAAACAAACAAACAAACAAACAAAACTTAGCCTGGGCATGGGGGCAGGTGCCTGTAGTCCCAGCTACTCAAGAGGCTGAGGCAGGAGAATGGCGTGAACCCAGGAGGCAGAGCTTGCAGTAAGCTGAGATCGTGCTACTGCACTCCAGCCTGGGTAACAGAGCGAGACTTTGTCTTAAAAACACACACACACACACACACACACACACACACACACACACAGTTTTTTAAAACGGACTGGGCGCAGTGGCTCACACCTATAATCCCAGCACTTTGGGAGGCCAAGGTGGGTGGATCACTTGAGGTCAGGAGTTTGAGATCAGCCTGGCCAACATGATGAAACCCCTTCTCTACTAAAAATACAACAATTAGGTTGGCGTGGTGGCACACATCTGTAATCCTGGCTACTTGGGAGGCTGAGGCAGGAGAATTGCTTGACCTGGGAGGCGGAGGTTGCAGTGAGTCGAGATTGTGGCACTACACTCTAGCCTCGGAGAGAGCAAGATTCTGTCTCAAAAAAAAAAAGTTTTTTAAAACAGCATATGTCAAGATTTGAATGTCAGTGGGAAAAAACAAACGGGTAGCTTCTAAGAGACACAACAAAGCCACATTTATCCTGCTGAATTCATTGCAATACAAGGCTTGGGCCTTGCAAAAGTAAAGCAGAGAGAAGAAATTGCCTGTCATCAAGTGCTTGCTGTATGCCAGGCACTTGACTACATAAGCACTTTACATAACAAGGTTGTTGTTCCATCAACAACCTTAGGATGAGGTGTTCACATTCTCAGCGGAAGACAAGGATACTAGGGCAGAGTGAGCATGAGCCACAGCACTTAGTAAATGAAGGATCTGGGACTAAACAACAATAACAATCATGAGTACTTCTCGATCTCTTCCTCTGTGCCAGGTACTGTTCTAAGTACTTGACTTGAATTCACTCATTTAATTCACACAACTCTGTGAGCTAAGTACTGTTTTCTATTCACCAATAATAATGAGGAAACAAGTACTAAGAAGTTAAAGACCTGACCAAAGTTCGTATCTAGTAAGTGGCTGTGATGGTGAATACTGAATCAACTTGGTCGTATTGAAAGATGCAAAGCATTGATCCTGGGTGTGTCTGTGAGGGTGTTACTCAAAGATTAACATTTGAGTCCGTGGGCTGGGAAAGGCAGACCCATCCTTAATCTGGGTGGGCACCATCTAATCAGCTGCCAGCACAGCTAGAATATAAAGTAGGCAGAAAAATGTAAAAAGAATAGACTGGCCTAGGCTCCCAGCCTACATCTTTCTCCGGTGCTGGACCCTTCCCACCCTCAAACATCAACAAACATCAGACTCCAGGTTCTTCAGTTTTGGGACTCGGACTGGCTCTCCTTGCTACTCAGCTTCCAGACGGTCGGTCTATTGTGGAGCCTTGTGAGCATGTGAGTTAATACTTAATAAACTTCCCTTTATAAAATATTTATATATATATATATATCTCCTATTAGTCTCTCTAGAGAACCCTGACTAATATAGTGGCAGTGCTGGGCTAGGGACCCAGACGGTCTCACTCCCCAGCCTCACTTAGCAAATTGCTGTATCCCACTGTCTTCACCAGGCCAGGGGACTGCAGGCGCCACACCATCTCCACCAGCCCAGGGCATTGCAACCCTGGTGCCTGGTGCTGCCTCCTTTGCAGGCTGGAAATTTGAACTGAGCCTTTTTCCAGACTTGCAGGCTCAGAGTCTGGGATGCTGAATCATGCTCAGTTTCAAGAGACTGACGTATAAGCCACAGTGTGGACATAAGCATTAGCCTCACCTGCATGTTGCCTCCCAGAAGCTACCTGGCAACATGCATTGTCAGAAGGTTGCCTCGTGAGTATAGAAACAGAGTAGAGGGAATGAGTTCTACGACTGAACTGTTTAATGACCTCAGCATCCTATGTCCTGATATTGTGCCTGTGGAGGATAACATTTTTATTTTATTTTTAAAGACAAGGTCTTGGTCTGTTGCCTACGCTGGAGTGCAGTGGTGCAATCATGGCTCACTGCAGCGTCGAACTACTGGGTTCAAACAATCCTTCCACCTCAGCCTCTTGAGTAGCTGAGACTACAGGTGTGTACCACTACTTCTGGCTCATTTTAATTTTGATTTTAATTTTGTAGAGACAGGGTCTGCCTATGTCGCTCAGGTTGGTCTCAAACTCCAGTGATCCTCCTGCCTCGCCCTCCCAAAATGCTGGGATTACAGGCATGAGCCACCTCACCCATGACACATTTTTTTTTTCTGTATCTGACACCAAGAGTTTGTTGGTCTGAGAGATCAGGTCAGACCCTCTGGACAGAATCTCCCTGACTGATTGGTTTCTTCAGCCTGGCCCATTCTTTCTCTAGATTTATTAATGATCCAATGAAGTGCCTGTTGATCTAGTTGCCCTGGAAATAATGCCTGTGTTTGAGATGACATTTCATATCCTTCCACTCTGATTCATCATTCAATCATTTACAAATACGAATACTTCTATCTACAACAAATGGAGGATATAGCAGAGAGACATTTCAGTGGAAGAGATATAGATAATTAATATGTAAATGAGTGAAAAAATGAGATTACTTCAGATGGTGATAAATAGTATGAAAAATTTCCAGCAGGGTAATGAGACTGAGTATTGAGATGGAGGATGGCGTGGGGCTGTAGAAAGGGGGGTCTGGAGATGTCTCTCTGAGGATGTAGAATCTGAACTGAGCCCTGCATGTGACGAAGGAGCTAGTCATGATCTTAAAAGTTTTGTTCTCCGCTGGGTGTGGTGGCTCACACCTGTAATCCCAGCGCTTTGGGAGGCTGAGGTGGGCGGATCACCTGAGGTCGGGAGTTCGAGACCAGCCTGGCCAACATGGAGAAACCTTGTCTCTACTAAAAATACAAAATTAGCTAGGTGTGGTGGCACATGCCTGTAATCCCAGCTACTCAGGAAGCTGAGGCAGGAGAATTGCTTGGACCTGGGAGGTGGAGGTTGCAGTGAGCCGAGATTGTGCCATTGCACTCCACCTGGGCAACAGGAGCGAAATTCCATCTCAAAAAAGAGTTTCGCTCTCAGAGGAAACAACTTCACGCCTATCACGTGAAGTGGAAGTTCATTGCTTGTCTCCAGAGAGACAATGGTATAAATTAGGCAGGTATGGTTGCAGTAGTGTTGCTGGTATTGGCGATAAAGTACATGGCGATGAAATGGTCATGTGGCTGTGCTTTCCAACAAAAATTCCGAACACATCGTCTTACATGTAGCATGAGGACTGAGAATATCTGAAATCAGGGTTGTCTTGGACTTTCCAAGGCACATGATTACCATAATTAACAGGCTACAGAGGGCTGGCCTGGGCCTGACTCCGCACTCCACACTGTTGCTGTGGAAACTGTTCCCAGTTTCTAAAAAGCCAAATAACAGGCGAACTTTTGGAATAAAATCACTTGCCTTTTTGAACCATATTTCTTTTCTCCAACAATGTTACATGTTCTTTCCTCAGCAAAAAGTCTGACTTTTACACATTTTTGAATCCCTCAAAACATTTAGCAGAGAGCTGGACATACAGAAGACAGCAGGGTCCCATGGCTTTGCCTGAAAGGCAGAACCCGGTCTTGATCTTTTTTTTTTTTTTTTTGAGACGGAGTCTTGCTCTGCCGCCCAGGCTGGAGTGCAGTGGCGGGATCTCAGCTCACTGCAAGCTCCGCCTCCTGGGTTCAGGCCATTCTCCTGGCTCAGCCTCCCGGGTAGCTGGGACTACAGGCGCCCGCCGCCTCGCCCGGCTAGTTTTTATTTTTGTATTTTTTTTTTAGTAGAGACGGGGTTTCACCGTGTTAGCCAGGATGGTCTCGATCTCCTGACCTCGTGATCCGCCCGTCTCGGCCTCCCAAAGTGCTGGGATTACAGGCTTGAGCCACCGCGCCCGGCCCGGTCTTGACTTTTGAGTAACCGAGCTCTCCTGGTGCCCACACTCTGGCCGAGAGTGCCAAGCGGCGTTCTCCCTCCCGCCGCACGGGGGCACTATGGAAAGCCTGCGCAGTGAGGAAGAGCGGCTGGAGCCTGTCTTGCGCCGGGGAGGTCGACGCTCCCAGAATGCACCTGGCATCAACACGGCGGCGGCGGCGGTTTCCAGCAGGCTCCGGGGCGCTGTGCAGACAGGAACGCAGCCGGGGGCTCTGAGGCTTGGTCCAGGTGTTGAGGGGCGACTGGAGCCATGGCGGAGTCGGCGCCTGCTCGGGTAAGAGGCCCCGGCGCGCGGGCTCGAGGGCGCGTTGGGGATGGCGGAGTCCCCTGCCCGGGGCGGGGCTTCGCGGTTTGGACGCCGCCGGGGTCTTGGTTTCCCGGGGCTGCAACTGGCGCGGGTGAACGGGAACCCTCTCCTCGCGACCCCAGTGCTCTGCCCTTTTTTCCCTCTGCTTCCTTCTGCAGCGGGGTCGGAGCCTTGGCGCCGTGCGCCCTTGCCTAGAAACTTCTCCGAAGGTTGTTTTAGGTTGGTGGATGTGTGACCCTGCCCACACGTTTTCTCTTTCGTGCCAAAAGAGCCCGTTCCCAGGTTGGAGCGGGGACGCAGGATGGAAACGGTCTCCGTCGCTACGAGTGAGCTCTCCCACTGCCCCGGAGACCCCAGGACTTGCCTGTCTGCGACCACCTCCTCCTTGGTCCTGTGTGTTGCCCGTTTCTCCCGTGCTGCAGATTTCTGTCTTGGGGTTGCAGCCACAGGTTGAAGTCAGCCTGGGCTGCTGCTTCTTGGGGACAGGTGTTATCTACAGTGTAGTTGCTGCATTTTGTATTTTGTTTGTAGAGCTGTCCAAACTCTCTCCTTCACCGTCCCCCCGCCCCCCATCGACCATCCCCATTCTGGGAATGTCAAGATACGGAGCTTGGTGTGAGGAAAATCCTATTTGTGTGGAGTCACGAAACGAGTTCAGCCGTAACTTAGCTCTCAGCTATCCATTTGGGTGATTTTAGGCAACTGTGTTCGCCTCTCTGGGTCTCTTTCGTTTTCTTAACTGTAAATCGAGAGTGTAGGAGTAGTTGCTAGATAATCTCTAAGGCTCTAAGGTTCCTTCCAGCTCCGACATTCTCATACTATTCCAAAGTAGTGGTTAATTTAACAACACTGGAGGGTTTGCAACGGAAAAGGCAGCTGGAATTGAATTGATTTTTAATGAAGTGTTCCTTGGTCCAGAAACACTTTGAGAATCATGTTAGATCTTTGTGAGAATGGAGGGCTAAGGAGATTCTGTGGGAAAATTTGACCATGAGCAGGGTGCACTATATTTGATTCTTGTAGAAAGTGCGTTAAGAACTAAGAAGGGAGGGATTGGAAGACTTAGAGAACACAGTATTTGCTTTCAAGGAAGTTAACAGTTGAATTGGGAAGGCAAGACACAAATGTTTACATTATTAACCTCATCTGACTTCTGTAAGCTAGGCTGAGCCAGTCAAAGACGGCTTTTCCACAAGATCTAGTTAGTGTTTGAGTCCGGCAAGAGGACTCTGCCACAGTTCTTCCTGCCAGGTCACTCCACAGTTACTTACATGTCATCAGTAGACCTTGTTAGGAAGAAGCCTTAAAGAAACCACAGGCCAGGCACAGTGGCTCACGCCTGTAATCCCAGCACTTCGGGAGGCCGAGGCAGGAGGATCACGAGGTCAGGAGTTGAAGACCAGCCTGGCCAATAGGGTGAAACCCCATCTGTACTAAAAATACAAAAATTAGCCAGGCGTGGTGGTGCGTGCCAGTGGACCCAGCTACTTGGGAGGCTGAGGCAGAAGAATCGCTTGAACCCGGGAGGCGTGGAGGTTGCAGTGAGCTGAGATCGTGCTACTGCACTGCAACCTGGGTAACAGAGCGAGACTCCGTCTCAAAAAAAAAAAAAGGCCGGGAGCAGTGGCTCACGCCTGTAATCCCAGCACTTTGGGAGGCCGAGGCGGGTAGATCACGAGGTCAGGAGATCGAGAGCATCCTGGCTCACATGGTGAAACCCCGTCTCCACTAAAAACACAAAAAATTAGCCGGGCGTGGTGGCGGGCGCCTGTAGTCCCAGCTACTCGGGAGGCTGAGGCACGAGAATGGCGTGAACCAGGGGAGCGGAGCTTGCAGTGAGCCGAGATCGCGCCACTGCATTCCAGCCTGGGTGACAGAGGGAGACTCTGTCTCCAAAAAAAAAAATAAATAAAAAAAATAAAAATTCCACCACAATCCCAAACTATGCCTTAAATAACATTAATTTGTCGTTGTAGAACTTATTCAAATTGTTCTTGAGCCTGTTTCTCTTCTCAGACATCTCTTCAGGTGAGGATTCTATGTCTGTCGTTTGACAGACCAATTATAGGTGCCCTGGTGAAACAACTAAAAATGCTGGAAAACCCTGCACATAAATGCATTTGAAATGTATTTTAGTAAAGAATACTTGGAGCCCCAAAACTTAAGCGAAAGAGGGAAATGGAAAGTGATTAAGAGTTCTGAAGCCAACTTTGAGGGCATTGGCTGAACATCATCTTTGGTGTTTATGATTCAAGAGACCTGCAAAATAGAACACAAATCTCAGAGCCTAAGATGGAAAGTCTGAGACGCTCCCTAACCCAGTCCCATGAAACAGAGACTTCAAAGGGCAACATTCTGTGTAAGGGTGAACTGAAAGTAAGGTCTGACCTTCAGATGATTGCAAAGAAAATTGTTAAACCTTGGCACTGAGATTACAGGCGTGAGCCACCATGCCCGGCCATAGTTTCTTTTCTTATCTTTTTTTCTTTTTCTTTTTTTTATTTGAGAGAGTCTTACTCTCTCGCTCTGGCTGGCGTGCAGTGGAGCAATCTCAGCTCCCTGAAACCTCTGCCTCCCAGGTTCTAAGCGATTTTCCTGCCTCAGCCTCCAGAGTAGCTGGATTATGGCAGGCGTCACCATGCCTGGCTAATTTTGTATTTTTATAGAGATGGGATTTCACCATGTTGGCCAGGCTGGTCTCTGAACTCCTGACTTCAGGTGATCCACCTGCCTCAGCCTCCCAAAGTGCTGGGATTACAGGCATGAGCCACTGCACCCAGCCTAAGGCAGAGGGATTTCTTAAAAGCAACCAAAAAAAAAAAAAAAAACTACCTTGAAATGAAGTACAGCAAAATTAATGGGGGCCAGCTTCTCAACAGCACCCATGGAAGCCAGACAACAGGAAAATGATGTTGTCAGTAGGCTGAAAGAAAATAACTATAATCCCATAGTTTTATATGCAGCAAAAATATGTTTCAGAAACAAAGATATAATGAAGACATTTTCAGACAAATTAAAAATGACAATTTGCGTGGCCGGGCGCAGTGGCTCACTCCTGTAATCCCAGCACTTTGGGAGGCCGAGGCGGGCGGATCACAAGGTCAGGAGATCGAGACCACGGTGAAACCCCGTCTCTACAAAAAAAAAATACAAAAAAATTAGCCGGGCGCGGTGGCGGGTGCCTGTAGTCCCAGCTACTTGGGAGGCTGAGGCAGGAGAATGGCAGGAACCCGGGAGGCGGAGCTTGCAGTGAGCCGAGATCGCGCCACTGCACTCCAGCCTGGGTGACAGAGGGAGACTCTGTCTCAAAAAAAAAAAAAAAAAAAAAAAGACAATTTGCTACCAATACACTCTTAGTAAATTCTAAAGTACATACCTCAGGTAAAATGAAAATTATCCCAAATAGAAAGTCTGAAAATGTAAGAAGATGTGATGATGCATGGAAATGGTTAAACCTAAACAAATAGTGACTTAATAAAACAGTAACAGTTTCTTGTTGTGTTAAAAACAATTAAAATACGTGATGGCATTGGTGTAAATATGAGGAAGAGATGATCAGAATTAAACTGTTTAAAGGGCTTTGTTAAAGGGCCTTCTATGTATATTTCCCATAATTTCTAGGATACTTGCTAAGCAACTAGAAATTGGTTGTATAATTTACAGATTAGAAAGGGGGATAATAGAATAAGAAAAAATTAAAAGAAGACAAGAAAATAGAGAAGAAAGATGGGATACACAGCACAAAAAAAGATAAATAAAAACTAATGAACAATTACAATAAATGTAAATGAATGAAATGTTCAAGTTAAAAGGCATAGATTGTCAGGATGGGGGAAAAACCCAACTAGATGGTTTAAAAGAGATACAACTGGCTGGGCACGGTGGCTCACGTCTGTAATCCCAGCACTTTGGGAGGCCAAGGTGGGTGGATCATGAGGTCAGGAGATTGAGACCATCCTGGTTAACACAGTGAAATCTCATCTCTACTAAAAATACAAAAATTAGCCGGGCGTGGTGGTGGGTGCCTGTAGTCTCAGCTTCTCGGGAGACTGAGGCAGGAGAATGGCATGAACCCAGGAGGCAGAGGTTGCTGAGGCAGGAGAATCACTTGAACTTGGGAGGTGAAGGTTGCAGTGAGCTGAGATTGCGCCACTGCACTCCAGCCTGGGCGACAGTGCGAGACTCGGTCTCCAAAAAAAAAAAAAAAAAAATTAGCTGGGCATGGTGACTTGCGCCTGTAATCCCAGCTACTGAGGAGGCTGAGGCAGGAGAATCGCTTGAACCTGGGAGGCGAAGGTTGCAGTGAGCTGAGATCTCACCACTGCACTCCAGCCTGGGTGACAGAGTGAGACTGTGTCTCAAAACAAAAACAAAAACAAAAAACTAAAAGATAGGGATATAGAAATAAATATAAAAGGACTTGAAAAAATATGCCAAGCAAATACTAGTCAAAAGAAAGTTGGCTGGGCGTGGTGGCTCACGCCTGTAATCCCAGCACTTTGGGAGGCTGAGGTGGGGGGATCACCTGTGGTCGGGAGTTTGAGAGCAGCCTGACCAGCATGGAGAAACCTCGTCTCTACTAAAAATACAAAAAAATTAGCCAGATGTGGCCTGTAATCCCAGCTCCTCGGGAGGCTGAAGCAGGAGAATCGCTTGAACCTGGGAGGCAGAGGTTGCGGTGAGCCGAGATCTCACCATTGCACTCCAGCCTGGGCAACAAGAGCGAAACTCTGTCTCAAAAAAAAAAAAAAAAAGAAAGTTGACTTAAATATATTTAGTATCTCTAGAGATAGAAGGCTACTACTACTTTTGTAATGGTAAAAGACTCAATTTACCAGCTAGATACAAAATTGCTAAACCTGTATGCACCTAATTACATAGCCTAAAAATATATAAAACGAAACTGACAGAACTACAAGGAAGATTCACTGTTATAATAGGAGATTTTAATACAACCTTAGTATTTTATCAAATAGAAAAGAATTATAAAGGTGTAGTGCATCCAGTAGAACTTTCCAAGATGATAGAAATGTTCTGTTCTGCACTGTTTAATACAGTAGCCACTAGTCACATGTGGCTTTTGAGCACTTGAAATGTTAGCTAGTATGATTGAGGAACTGAGTTTTAAATTTTATTTATTAATTTAATTTAATTTTTTTTTTGAGACAAACTCTCACTCTACCCAGGCAGGAGTAGAGTAGTGCGATCTTGGCTCACTGCAACCTCTGCCTCCCAGGTTCAAGTGATTCTTCTGCCTCAGCCTCCCGAGTAGCTGGGATTACAGTTATGTGCCACCACACACGGCTAATTTTTGTATTTTTAGTAGAGACAGGGTTTCATCATATTGGCCAGGCTGGTCTTGAACTCCTGACCTCAAGTCATCTGGCTGTTTTGGCTTCCCAAAGGGTTGGACTTAACAGTCATGAGCCACTGTGCCCGGCTAATTTTATTTAATTTTAACCAGCCACGTGTGACTAGTGGCTATTATATTGGAAGCACAGGTACAGAAATGATTATTTTTATTTTTACCTTTTTTCTGAGACAGAGCCTCACTCTATTTCCCAGTCTGGAGTGCAGTGGTGTGATCTCGGCTCACTGCAAGCTCCACCTCCCGGGTTCACGCCATTCTCCTGCCTCAGCCTCCCAAGTAGCTGGGACTACAGGCGCCCACCACCACGCCTGGCTAATTTTTTTGTATTTTTAGTAGAGATGGGGTTTCACCATGTTAGCCAGGATGGTCGCTATCTCCTGGCCTCGTGATCCGCCCACCTCAGCCTCCCAAGAGGCTGGAATTACAGGTGTGAGCCACTGTGCCTGGCCAGAAATGATTATTTTTTTATCCATATATCTATCAGTATGTAATATCAAAGTGTAGAGACAAAAAAGAGAGGAGGCAAACATAAAAACCTATTGGGAATGAAAATGTGTGCATTCCATGTCTGTTGGTTGATGCTGGTGTGTAGACTGAGATCGCAGGTGAGACCATGGAACAGAACACTTCATGCACCCTCTTCATGTGGCTTGGGATTTCTCAAGGGATTCTAGCACCTGGCTGCCTGTGATTTGCCCCAATAGACAGAGAGTGGAGCAGAGACAAACATCCATGTGCCACCCTCCTTTAGTTGCAGATTCATGTGTAAAGTAGATGACGATGTCTTAAGCCACTAAATTTGGGGATTATTTTTCATACAGGAGTTGATGATTGGAATAGATACCTAGGGAATATGTTAAAACATTGAAAGATATTAAAATGGAGTCTCAAAAGATTGGACATGGTGGCCCATTCCTATAATCCTAGCACTTTGGGAGGCTGAGGTGGGTGGATCATTTGAGGTCAGGAGCTTGAGACTAGCCTGGGCAACATGGTGAAACCCTGTCTCTACTAAAAATACAGAAAAATTAACCAGGTGTGGTGGCTCACACCTGTATTCCCAGCTACTTGGGAGGCTGAGGCAGGAGAATCACTTGAACCTGAGACGGAGGTTGCAGTAAGCTGAGATCATGCCACTGCCCTCCAGCCTGCAGCCTGGGTGACAGAGCGAGAGACTCCATCTCAGAAAAAAAAAAAAAAAGGATTTGCATACTATGTTTATGAATTGAAATTCATTGGCCGGGTGCAGTGGCTCACGCCTATAATCCCAGCACTTTGGGAGGCTGAGTTGGGCAGATCACTAGGTCAGCAGATCGAGACCATCCTGGCTAACACGGTGAAACCCCGTCTCTACTAAAAACACAAAAAATTAGCCAGGCGTGGTGGCGGGCACCTGTAGTCCCAGCTACTCGGGAGGCTGAGGCAGGAGAGTGGCATGAACCCGGGAGGCGGAGCTTGCAGTGAGCCGAGATAGCGCCACTGCTCTCCAGCCTGGGCGACAGCGAGACTCCATCTCAAAAAAAAAAAAAAAAAAAAAAAAGACTGATTATAAAGGGATATGAGGGGACTTTCTTGGATGATGGAAATATTTATATAATATTCTCCTGCTTTGACATTCTAATAGGCTACAATCCCTAGCCCTTGGCAGCCACTGATCTGATTTCTATCCTTATAGTTTGCTTTTTTCCAAACATGTAAATGAAACACAAATGTAGCCTTTTGTGTCTGAATTTTTTTTTTTTTTTTTTTTTTGGAGTTTTGCTCTTGTTGCCCAGGCTGGAGTGCAATGGTGCGATCTCGACTCACCGTAACCTCCACCTCCCAGGTTCAAGTGATTCTCCTGCCTCAGCCTCCTGAGAAGCTGGGATTACAGGCATGCGCCACCCTGCCTGGGTCATTTTGTATTTTTAGTAGACATAGGGTTTCTCCATGTTGGTCAGGCTGGTCTCAAACTTCCAACCTCAGGTGATCCGGCCGCTTCGGCCTCCCAAAGTGTTGGGATTATAGGTGTGAGCCACGGTGCCCGGCCCTTTTTTTTTTTTTTTTTTTTTTTTTTAAGGTGGTCTCCCTCTGCCACTCAGGCTGCAGTGCAATAGTGCAATCATGGTTCACTGCAACCTTGAACTCCAGGGCTCAAGTGATCCTCCCATCCTCAGCCTCCCAAGTAGCTGGGAGTACAGGCACATGCCACCACGCCTGGTCATTTTAAAAAATTTGTGGAGGTGGGGTCTCACTTTATTGCCCAGGCTGATCTCGAATTCCTGGGCTCAAGTGATCTACCTTAGCCTCCCAAAGTGTTGGGATTGTAGGTATGAGCCACCATGCCTGACCTGTGTCTGATTCCCGTCACTTAGCATGTTGTAACACATGTCAGTGATTTTGGTTCCTTTTTATTACATAGTAGTAGACTTAGTAGTCGAAGTGGTAGTCTACTACTAAGTAGCAGGCTTAGTAGTCTACTAAGCTATATAGGAAAAATACACTAAATATCTAATACGGTATATAATGAAGTGTCTTATATAGTGTATTTGTTTCCTAGGGCTGGTATAACAAACTGGGAAGCTTAAATAACAGAAATGTATTGTCTCACAGTTCTGGAGGTTAGGAGTCTGAAATCAAGATGTTTGCAGGGTTGGTTCCTTAAGAGGTTTGTGTTTCTCTCCTGGCTTCTGGTGGTCCCATGTGTTTTCTTGGTTTGTGGCAGCATAACTCCAGTCTCTGCCTTAATCTTGACATGGCCCATTATGTATTGGTGTAACAGAATACATGAAGTTAGGTAATTCATGAAGAAAAGAGGTTTAGTTGGCTCATAATTCTGGTGGCTGGAAAGTTCAAGACTGGGCAGCTGGGCCTCAAGCTGCTTAAACTCATGGCAGAAAGTGGAAGGGCAGCAGGTGTGTGTAGAGATCACGTGGTGACAGAGGAGGCAAGAGAGAGACCGAAGAAGTCAGACTGTTTAACAGCCCACTCTAGTGGGAACTAATCCGTCCCTGCCAATGACAACTCACCCCTGTGGGAGCGCATTAATTTATTTATGAGGGATATGCCCTCATGATCCAAACACCTCCCACGAGACTTCACCTCCCAACACTGCCACATTGGGAATAAAATTTCAGCATGGGTTTTGGTGAGGCCAAACCATAGTAGACATCTCCCTGTGTGTGTGTGTCTCTGTGTCTAAAGGTCCTCTGTTTTAGGGACATCAGTCATTGGATTAAGGCCCATCCTAATGACCTCATTTTAACCTGATTACCCTTGGAAATACCTTATTTCCAAGTAAGATCACATCCTGAGGTGCTGAGGATTAGGGCTTTACTATATTATTTTGAGGAGACACAGTTCAACCCATGACATTGGATGGATCACAATTTTTTCATCCATTCACTGGTTCGTGAACATGTGAATTGTTCCCATCATGTTAGATAATTCAAAACAGAAGACAAGAAGAAACTTAGTTTAATCATTCTTTTCAACCTCTTACTATGTGGAAGAGGAGGGGGCGTATTCCTTTGCACAGATTGTCACCTATGTTCCTGTCTGGAAAACGTGCTACTAAGCACAGAATGCTGGGCCACAGAAAGAGGAGACTCATAGACTTAAAGTAGAAGCAAAACAAACATGATGGCATGTATATATCTAGTTTAATATTTTGTTTTGTTTCACTTGTATTTGTTTTTACATTGAACTTTTAATCTTTTGCGGGAGGATGTATTTAAGCTTTTGTCTCATGTGTTCCATGATGAATTAACTGACTTGAGTAACTAGAGTAGGTCATGGCCAAACTTAAATGTTCAGTTCTGCACCAGTCAGTTTCCTTTTGTCCCATGTTCTCTGGACCACGACCCCTGGCTCCAGCAGTTCTTTCCGAGATACTTCCTCTCAGTGTCTTGGTCTTGGTGGCCTCACTGTGGTTTGAAAAGCAGCCATGAAAGAACATGAAGTTTGCAGAGGGAGTTAGGACTGAAGCGAACGTGCAGGGAGACAGTAGAGGGACAGCTTGGGGAAGACTTCCCGAATGTTGATTTCAGTAATTTTAGCTTCTACGACAGCGATTTTCCTACTGTCAGAGACAGCTCATTAAAGTGAAAATTATAGGGAAAATGTCAGTAGACTTAGTCACATCATTTCAGTAAATATTTTTTAAGGATTTATTCACCATCCCAGCTGCTAGAGTGCAAAGATGAATGGATTAGATCTCGTAGGTCCTGCTGAGGAATTTTGTCTTTATTGTGGGGAGCCATTGAAAGTTTTCAAACAGGGGTGACATGATCAACTATGAAGTCTGGCAGGGATGTGGAGGCAAGATAAGATGTAAATGACATCTTTTATCATATAGTCCAAAACGTTAAATAAAAATAGGTTTAAAATGAACACCGATACAGGAGTCTCAGAGAATATGCTAAGCGTAAAACGTAGGTAACAAAACATGCACACTGTAATTTCACTTTTGTTGAAAAAAATAAAAGATGAAAAAAAAGCCTACAGGAAATACACCAAAATTCAAACAGCTTCCTTCCCTCCCTTTCTCCCTCACTTCTTTCCTTCCTGTTTTGAGACAGGGTCTCACTCTGTTACTCAGGCTGGAGTGCAGTGGCACGATCTTGGCTCACTGTAGCCTCAACCTCCTGGGCTCAAGCCATCCTCCCACCTCAGTGCCCCAAGTACCTGGGACTACAGGCATGCATCACCATGCCTGGCTAATTTTTTTTTTTTTTTTTTTTTGAGACGGAGTCTTGCTCTGTTGCCCAGGCTGGAGTGCAGTGGCACGTGTCAGCTCACTGCAAGCTGCAAGCTCTGCCTCCTGGGTTCATGCCATTCTCATGCCTCAGCCTCCCGAGTAGCTGGGACTATAGGCGTCTGCCACCACGCCCGGCTAATTTTTTGTATTTTTAGTAGAGACAAGGTTTCACCTTGTTAGCCGGGATGATCTTGATCTCCTGACCTTGTGATCTGCCTGCCTCGGCCTCCCAGAGTGCTGGGATTACAGGTGTGAGCCACCGCGCACGGCCTGCTCCTGGCTCATGCCCGGCTAATTTTTTGAACTTTTTCTTAGAGACAGGGTTTGCCTTGTTGGCCAGGCTGGTGTCAAACTCCTGAGCTAAAGTGATTCAGCTGCCTTGGCCTCCCAAAGTGTTGGGATTACAGTTGTGAGCCACTGCGGCCAGCCCTAACAGCCTATTTCTGTGTGAGAATATTTTGTATAATATTTTCTTTCTATTCTTCAGCATTTCCCAACATTATTAATGCAATATCTACATATAATTTTTAGTATCAATAAAAGACATGCTTTTTTTTTTTTTTTTTTTTTTTTTTTTGGGGGGGGGGATGGGGTCTCGCTCTGTCATCCAGGCTGGAGTGCAGTGGCGCGATCTCGGTGCACTGCAAACTCTGCCTCCCGGGCTCATGCCATTCTCCTGCCTCAGTCTCCTGAGTAGCTGGGACTACAGGTGCCCGCCACAACGCCCGGCTAATTTTTTTGTATTTTTAGTAGAGATGGGGTTTCACCATGTTAGTGAGGATGGTCTCCATCTGCTGACCTCGTGATCCACCTGCCTCGGCCTCCCAAAATGCTGGGATTACAGGCGAGAGCCACCACGCCTGGCCCAGATGTGCTTTTTTTTTTTTTTTTTTTTTTTTTTTTTTAAATTAAAAGAAACTAGGTAACTCTAAGCACTGATAGACTTGAACATTGCTTTCTTTACTTGATGTTTGGAAGTGACATTTTCTGACTCTGTGTCTTTGATCTTTCAGCATAGGAGAAAACGACGCTCCACACCTTTAACTTCTTCTACACTTCCTTCACAAGCAACAGAGAAAAGCTCCTATTTTCAGACCACCGAGATCTCACTCTGGACGGTGGTGGCTGCTATTCAGGCTGTGGAGAAGAAGATGGAGTCCCAGGCTGCCCGGCTACAGAGCCTGGAGGGACGCACGGGGACAGCTGAGAAGAAGCTGGCTGACTGTGAGAAGATGGCCGTGGAGTTTGGGAACCAGCTAGAGGGCAAGTGGGCCGTGCTGGGGACCCTGCTGCAGGAGTACGGGTTGCTGCAGAGGCGGCTGGAGAATGTGGAGAACCTGCTCCGCAACAGGAACTTCTGGATCCTGCGGCTGCCCCCGGGCAGCAAGGGGGAGGCCCCCAAGGTAGTCTCATTGAGGATTAAAAGTTAGAAGAGAAGGGGGAGCCAGCCCTTTAATATGTAAGCACCTCAGTTGCTGGCTTTTCTGTCATAGCTGTGAGTCGGTGTGCCATTGGTGATTCCAGGTGTCCAGGTCACTGGAGAATGATGGCGTCTGTTTCACGGAGCAGGAATGGGAGAATCTGGAGGATTGGCAGAAGGAGCTCTACAGAAATGTGATGGAGAGTAACTATGAGACACTGGTCTCTCTGAGTGAGTAGCAGTTTTCTCCCTAGAATTCTGTCTCAGACATACTACAATTCCTGGCCGGTAGCTTGTAATTCAGACTACACCTGTGGCTCTTGTGGCTGTGGGTCCTCTGTTGGCTTCCACGGGTGGAGAAATGCAAGTCTCTAGGTCCTCCCATTTACAGAGACTTTTGGAAAGCTCTCGGCGTTGTGCCTTTCGTGTTTCTTTTCTGTGGTCACATAGTCTGTTCTTGATAGTATTTTCTAATAAATAAAATGTCATATACCCTACAGTGTGATATGGCTAGGGTTCCTCATGTTGTTTTTTGATTTGTTTTATCTTTTTTTTTTTTTTTTTTTTTGAGATAGAGTCTAGCTCTGTTGCCCAGGCTGCAGTGCAGTGGCGCGATCTTGGCTCACTGCCTCCCAGGTTCAAGTGATTCTCCTGCTTCAGCCTCCCAAGTAGCTGAGATTACAGGTGCCCACCACCATGCCCAGTTAATTTTTGTATTTTTGGTAGAAACAGGGTTTTACCGTGTTGGCCAGGCTGCTCTTGAACTCCTGACCTCGTGACCTGCCCGCCTCGGCCCTGCAAAGTGCTGCTATTACAGGTGTAAGCCACTGCGCCAGGCCTGTTTTATCTTTTTTTTTTTTTTTTTTTTTTTTTTTTGAGACTCTGTCACCTAGGCTGGAGTGCAGTGGTATGATGTCGGTTCACTGCAGCCTTGACAGCTTGGGCTCAAATGATTCTCCCACCTCAGTTTTCCAAGTAGCTGGGATTACAGGCATACGCCACTGCGCCTGGCTAATTTTTAAATTTTATTTAGAGACGTGGGTCTTACTATATTGCCCAGGTTGGTCTTGAACTCTTGGGCTTAAGTGATCCACCTGCATCGGCCTCCCAAAGGGATTACAGGCATGAGCCTCCGCATGTGGTCTCCCATGCTGTTTTTAATATTTAAGACTATTTGAGATGGGTATGGTAGCTCACATCTGTAATCCCAACACTGGGAAGCCAAGGTGGGAGGATAGCTTGAGGCTAGGAGTTTGAAACCAGCCTGGGCAACATAGTGAAATCTCTTTTGCTTAAAAGAAAAGAAAAAAGATGATTTGACAACCCTTTGTTACCTTGGATGAGGCAGGCAGCACAGGCTGACCGAAAGCATTTTCTTGGTGTTTGGCCAGAATTATAGCTGGTCATTGTGGTCTCAATGATTTTTGCTTGTTGATTAGAAGTGCTACTTAATAGGTATAAGTCTTTATATGCAAAATGTTACCTATTACATAATAAATGCTTTTTGTTTGGTAGACAAAGTCTTTTAAAACCTAGGTACATGGAGGAGTGTCAAGTGCCTGGAGCAGAGTAAGAGGTAAAGAAAATAGAAAATGGGCCAGAAAAGTGACCTTGTAAGCTTGATTGGGTCACATGCTCTCATTGGGACTGTTTCCTTGTCTGTCCCAGTGTCCATCTTACCTTGCAGTGCCTTAGCAAGGATGAAATTAGATCCCCCAAAAGGAAGCATTGGCAAGACTTAAACTGCACACACGGAGAGGCAGAGGTGGGTGGTGGTGCCATCAGGGGCAGTGGTAGCTCTGTAACCTGCCTGCCTGAGCCACAGGCCCTCTAATGGAGGAGCACTGGAGGCAGCAGCTAGCCAAGTCAGTTGTTAGGATTGGCCAGAATTTTATAATTGTCCCAAACTGCTAGGGGAGACTGACACGAGCAGTAGCCTTTGAATCTGTTGAAGCTTTAGTATTTTCTCCCTGCCATTGGTCACCTTGGTCATTGGCAGCTGATCAGTGTGCAGTGAGCTTTTGCTCTCTCCTGGACTCACACCGTGCTGTTTCCCCACCCAGAGGTCCTTGGCCAGACAGAGGGAGAAGCGGAGTTGGGTACAGAGATGCTGGGTGACTTGGAAGAGGAAGGTCCTGGTGGTGCCCACCCAGGTGAGTGGCTGTGGAATATTCTGTTCCCTTCCATAGCCCTCTGCAGCCTAGAGTGAGCTTTCCCATGGCTGACCTGCCAGGTGCTGACTTGGTAAACTCATCTGGCTTTGCTTGTTCTGGACTCCTTTATGATTGTTGTTAGTTCAGCTGTTACATGTGCCTCAACTCCTACCATCCTATGGGGTCTTTAAGACTAACGGCCACATCAATCACTCTTCTTCATGCCCTACAGAATAGAGTACCATACTAGGCGGTAGTCAAAACCTGCCGGAGATTGAGTGTGGGCATGTCAGAGCTTCAGGAGGGAAGGCAGTGCAGGAAAAGCACTTGTCACTAGGTAATTTGGGAGGTTATGGAGGAAGAACAGAGCTGGACATGAATTTTTAAGCTGTAGGTTTAGTTTGTCTTTAATCCTTCAGATGTGTTATTTTAACACTCTTAATTTAGTATAGTTGTTACAGTGTATTCTGTCATTTTTCCCAGAGATTAAATATAAATTTGTAGACAAGCTTGGAGAACTATAGTTTACAGTATTTTATAAGAGTAATGCATTGATATTTCCAGTCAACATTGGAAAAACTATACATGAATAGTTTTATACAAGTCTTGGAACCTAGCCAGTGTCATCCTCCTCCATGTTGTCCTAATTCACTTATTTCTGGGGTGCTTCTGAAATTGACAGATGTTTGTTTGGTCCTGAAGAAACCAAAGGTACTAGAATGTGATCTTTTTTGTTGGTCTTCTTCCACTTTGCAGCAGGTGGGGTCATGATCAAACAGGAGCTACAGTATACACAGGAAGGCCCTGCGGATCTTCCTGGAGAGTTCTCATGCATTGCTGAAGAGCAGGCTTTCCTGAGCCCGGAGCAGACTGAGCTCTGGGGTGGTCAGGGCAGTTCTGTCCTCCTGGAAACAGGTCCCGGGGACTCGACTCTACAGGAGCCTGTTGGTAGTAGAGATCCTAGCAGCAGCAGAACTGTGGGCTGCCCGAAGCAGAAATCTCATAGGCAGGTACAGCTGGGCCAGGAATGTGGGCAGGGCCTGAAGCTGAAAAAGGACACTTCCCGCCCCTACGAATGTTCTGAGTGTGAGATCACCTTCCGCTATAAGCAGCAGCTGGCCACACATCTGAGCAGCCACTTGGGGTGGGAGTCTTGTACACCTGAGGAGCCAGAGGAGAGCCTTAGGCCCAGGCCACGGCTGAAACCGCAGACCAAAAAGGCCAAGCGACATCAGTGTGATGTGTGCCTGAGGAGCTTCAGCTGCAAGGTGAGCCTGGTGACCCATCAGCGTTGCCACCTGCAGGAGGGGCCCAATGCCGGCCAACATGTCCAGGAGAGGTTCTCACCCAACAGCCTGGTTGCCCTGCCTGGCCACATCCCTTGGAGGAAAAGCCGGAGTTCCCTCATCTGTGGTTACTGTGGCAAGAGCTTCAGTCACCCATCTGACTTGGTGCGGCACCAGCGCATCCACACGGGTGAGCGGCCCTACAGCTGCACCGAGTGTGAGAAGAGCTTTGTCCAGAAGCAGCACCTCCTGCAGCACCAGAAGATCCACCAGCGGGAGCGGGGCGGGCTGGCCCTGGAGCACGGAAGGCCCAATGGCCTGCTTTAAGGGTGCAGCCCCTCGCCCGTCTGGGGGGCGGAGGGGGGTGGCATTGGTTCCCCCAAAGAGACACTGCAGTCAGGGACTGAGTTCTTCCTGAGGGCAGTTGTTTCTGATTTGCCTTCCCTTGTCCCAGTACCAAGCCAAGCCCAAAGGCTGTCCTGAAAACCCCGTGGAAGAAGAGTCCAGGCCAGGTCTTTACCCTGCTGCCAAGTTTGCTGTTTCTTGGCACCTTCAGGTCTCTGGTTTTCTCATTCATGCCAGTGCTTGTGGGCTGGGGTTGGCGTTCTGACCCCACAGGGACTAGTGGCTGGTTCCAGGGCTCGTCCTGGCATTTCATGTCTTCCCATGGGGTTGAGTTGGGCCACAGGGGTGAGCAGCTGCCTAGAAGAGTTCTGGGAAGTGTAACCCTCCTTTTTTTCTTGTTTTGTAATCTCTTTGTCTAATAACAAGTAGAACAAATAATTTAAATGAACTGCTTAACCCTACTCTGAAGAACCTTTTTTGGAATTAGATTTTAGTTAATTTTTTAAAGAATACAGCCCAACGCTTTTTTTTTTTACATTTTAAGAGTTGTAGAAGTTGTTCCTCACTTGGGGACTGGACCTGCCCTCTAGGAGGGAATTGTTAATGGGGCTCTTTTAGCCCACTGACGCTTACTTAGGCCAGAGAGCAGGGGACACGGTGCTAGGTTCCCTCGTGTGGTGCTTGGTGCTCTCAAATTGTCTGAAAAGGACCAAGAGGAAAAGAGTCGGAGGGGTAGACCCTGCAGCGCCTGTTGAGAAGAAAGATTCCAGTGAAGTTGCTGATGGTATGGCTGTGGTCTGGGACTTACGGTGTCTCAGCATACCCCTATCCTCTTCCCACCTCCTCCTGGCTGTGTTCTGCAGCCTCCCAGAGTAGAAAACAACTTTGTTACTTAAGGTTGTTCATCTTGTACTAGTGGTTATTTGAGTTTGTTCCTATTACATCAATCCTTACTTGAGGTGGTTCAGATTACAGTTTCCAAATGCATTCTGAGATTGCCTATTCCAGAGAGGGTAGAGAAAAAGCACACAGATGCTTGTCTCAGGAGTGTTGAATGTGTGCCCCGCTGCTGTCTGGGGGGATGGGAGTGGGCTCTGGGGTCATATGTGAACATCCCCTTGGATGATTTGCAGTTGCCTAGAATAAAACTTGCTACTAGCAAAAAAAAAAAAAAAAAAAAAAAAAAAAAAGTTCATACTGGATGTTTTTCTCCATCTGTCAGAACACTCTCCTGGGGCCAAGGTGGAGGAGAGGCACCTGACCTGGAGTGATGGCAGGGAAGGACTGATGGCACAGCCTGACCTGCACTTTCACTTAAACCTAGGACAGAAAACAAGATATGGCATGGGTGAGAATATTCAGGGGACCTGGAGACAGTCTGGGTGATGGCTTTTGGGAGGTAGAAAGAGTAGGTGAAATGTGGGTACCCCAGGGAGTGGCAGGCAGCTGTTACGAGCATTGGCTTAGATATATGCCTAGCCATCTGGATCCATCTTAAACACAACGCTGAGGGGAAAAGATAAGAAATTGAGATCTACAATATAACACCATTTATATAAATAAAAAATGCATGCACACAATACATTTTGTAAGAACACTTAGGACCAACGGAGACACGTTAAAGACATTACAGTTTTCCATGGGGAGAGTGAACAAATAGATAGAAGGAAACTTGGGTTACTATAAGGCAGAGGTCCCCAAACTTTTTGGCACCAGGACTGGTTTCATAGAAGACAGTTTTTCCACAGACAGTGGTGGGAGATGGGATGGTTCTGGAATGAAACCGTTCCACCTGAGATCATCAGGCATTAGATTCTCATAAGGAGCGCACAACCTAGATCCCTCTCATGTGCAGTTCACAATAGGGTTCATTCTAAGAATTTAATGCAGCCACTGATCTGACAGGAGGCAGAGCTCACTTGCTGTGTGGTCTGGTTCCTAACAGGCCATGGACCAGTATTGATCCACAGCCCAGGGGTTGGGGCCCCCTGCTATAAGGTACAGGATTGTCTTACTACAGAAACTGAACATGGTGGGAGTCCTTGTAGGGCTGGCACCGTGCGAGGTGGGTAGTAGCTTCATCAGGAAAACCTTTGGAGTTTCTTTCCTAAGTTTCTTCTGCAGTCTTTTCTTACCCTCAAGCCTTTGCCTTATAGATACCCCCTCTGTCCTGTCCTTAGTTACTCTTACTTCCCAATTGTTGAGCATTCTAATGTGACCAGCCTTAGGCCTTGCATTGTGGGGAAAAGTGAAGCACAGAATATGGTCCTACTTCTCCAATAAAGTTAAGTTTTCCTTGAGGCTGGGAAATAATTGTATCAAGAAATTGGACTCCTGCTGACACTTGTTGAATACTTGTGTGCTAGGCACTATTTATTTCCATGAAAACAAGTCCTCATAGTTTTGGGTGGTGAGTATGATTTTACCTAATTTTCCATATGAGATGTGGGAGGAGGCCTGAGAAGTGAAGTAAGATGGCAGAGGTGATGGAAACCCAGACCATCTTGCTTCAGAGCTGCACACTTGGCTGTGGGGTGGTATTGCTTCTGTAGTTAAGAACTCAGTGTCAAAGCTGGATTCTATGTCCTGAAGTGTGGGCTCTCAGCTGGCGGCAGCAGCAGCAGTAGCATCCCCTAGGAGTGTGAAATGGTGCAGACTCAGGCTCCACCTAGGCCCCCGAATCAGAATCTGCATCTCAACAAGCTCTCCAGGTGGTTCTGTGCATGCAGAGGCACTGTCTTAGGGGATAGGAAGGACTCGCCTCTTCTTGCCTGCTTCTGCCATCCTTCATTGAAAGCCTGTTCTGCCAGGTGCTGAGGAGAAAACAGGAAATGGACTGTCAGAAGGACAGGGATGATGAAGTTAGATTGAAGTCAACAGGGAAGAATTAAATGCCAAATGTTAGTGACTCATCTCTCCTGCCTTTTCTACCCTTCTTGTTCCCAAAGTTAAGGTCCTAGTCATCATTCACCTGAGCTTTTCAGTAACCAGTAGGTCTTCTGCTCTTAGTCACATCCGTTTTGATTCCAGAGTTAATGTCCTTGCACACAACTGGATGTAGACTTTCCTCAAAACCTTGCAATGGCTTTCAGCAGCTACTGATAATGAGCAGTCTTTTTAGTATAGAGCTCAAGACTCTGACAACCTGCATCACCCTGCATTTTTTTCTCTTTTCACTCTATGCTGCTGCCACATTGGGCTTCCTGTCATTCATTCATTCATTCATTCATTTAAAAAAAATTTTTTTTGAGACAGGGTCTCTGTTGCCCAGGCTGAGTGTGCCATCACAGCTCACTGCAGCCTTGACCTCTTGGGCTCAATGGATCCTTCCATCACAGCCTCCCGAGTAGTGGGGACTACAGGTGTGTACCAACCACACCCAGCTGATTTTTGTACCTTTTGTAGAGACAGGGTCCCACTATATTGCCCAGGCTGGTATCGAACTCCTAGGCTCAAGCGATCCTCCTGCCTCAGCCTTCCAAAGTGCTGGGATTACAGCTGTGAACCACCACGTCTGGCTTCCTGTCTTACTGAATAAGCCGTGCTCTTTCCCTCTCTGCAGTGTCGTCCTCTGAACCAAACACTATTTTTCACTGTTCTGGTTTATAAGCCCCTTCTGTGAAAGCTTCCCTCATCCATTTCTTTCATTGACCAAATACATATTGAGCCCCTGTTATCTAGGCACTGTTTTAAATACACATCAATGAACAAAATGAAGATCTTTGCCCTTATTGAGTTTATGTTCTTTCAAAATCAGTTTTCTTCCTTTACTGCACCTTTGCACAGCCCTTTCCTAGGTGAGGACAGTATTCTGTTCTGCCTTAGAGTTTTGTTCACTCACAAATATCTGAGTATCCTCCCTGTGCAGAATTCTACAGAGGGGTACAAGGATAAATCTTGCTCTTGGACTTACAGGCTGCTAAGGGGATATAAGAGAATAGTAATGTCTTCAGATAAGTGAGGGTAAAAGGCTGTAAGCATTCAGAGAACAATCATTTTAGATATGAGACATTGGGTAGACTTTGCCATAGGTGGTATTTGAACTGGCCTTTTAAGGATGGCAGGAAGGACATTCTAAATGGAGGTGACATGACCAAGTGAGGAGACATTATGGGGCATGTACAGAAGAGGAGTTCATCCAATTTGGGGAGGGTGGAGTGTGAGAAGGAGAGTAGTGGGTGTTACAGTTGGGTCAGGCTTCAAGGAGTCTGGATTTTATTCAGTTGGTAATGGGGAGCTGAAGCATTTTGAGCAAAAGAGTGACCCGATTCTAGCTGTGATTTGGGAATACTAGTAAGAATTAGCTGGGCGCGGTGGCTCACGCCTGTAATCCCAGCACTTTGGGAGGCCGAGACGGGTGGATCACAAGGTCAGGAGATCGAGACCACCCTGGCTAACACGGTGAAACCCCGTCTCTACTAAAAATACAAAAATTAGCCAGGCACGGTGGCGGGCGCCTGTAATCCCAGCTACATGGGAGGCTGAGGCAGGAGAATGACGTGAACCTGGGAGGTGGAGCTTGCAGTGAGTGGAGATCGCACAATTGCACTGCAGCCTGGGCGACAGAGCGAGACTCCGTCTCAAAAAAAAAAAAAAATTATACTGTGCTTTTTGGGGGTTGGGGTGGGGTGTGGGATATGCTAGGTTTCGAATGAGACCAAGGAAGAGTCAGTGAGGACTTACCTGATTGGGTGCAGCTGCGAGGGAAGGGAGCAATAGGTAAGACCAAGACACAGTCACAGGATGTGACGCTGTGGGGAAGAAGGGACCATGTCTTTTTTTTTTTTTTTTTGAGACGGAGTCCTGTTCTGTTGCCCAGGCTGGAGTGCAGTGGCGCGATCTCAGCTCACTGCAAGGTCCACCTCCTGGGTTCAGGCCATTCTCCTGCCTCAGCCTCCCAAGTAGCAGTAGCTGGGACTACAGGCGCCCGCCACCACGCCCGGCTAATTTTTTGTATTTTTAGTAAAGATAGGGTTTCACCGCGTTAGCCAGGATGGTCTCCATCTCCTGACCTCATGATCCGCCCACCTCGGCCTCCCAAAGTGCTGGGATTACAGGCAGGCGTAAGCCACCTCGCCCAGCCCCAGGAGGGACCATGTCTTAATCCTGTCAGCCTCCACAGCTCTCAGCACAGGTGCTTGGCACATAGGTGCTCAGCAAATGTTTGCTGAATGAGAAAGTATAATGGATGTTCACAGAATAGGGAGCTTGGTGTTGTCTGAAATAGGAAAGGCTTCTATGGAAGAAGGGAGACTTGGTTGTACTTCTGGTCTCCCTCTACTAATGCTTCCGTTCCTAACATCTTTATAATTCTGTGTGGGTCCACCTCCTAATCTAAATTACATTCCTGGTTTGGACGATGAGGGAGCCACAGCAATTCTGTCTCTGACCTGCCCCTATCTCTTGGCTGAGGATGTTCTGGTGGGGACAGTGGCACTTGAGTGTGCTGACCTCTTGAGTGACCCTAGGTGCTACTTTGATGGCCCTCAAACTGTGACAACCCCACCTTCTGGAGGTGGAGTCACCCTTGTTACTCCACGGACTGGGCCTCCACTGGATGTTGTTAGTGCACCCAGAGATAATCAGGCCCTGGAAATCTGATCCCCAAAAAAGCAAACTCACAAGAGACAGATTAAAGATGAATGTAGGCTGAGCATGGTGGCTCATGCCTGTAATCTCAGCACTTTTGGAGGCCGAGGTGGGTGGATTGCCTGAGGTCAGGAGTTTGAGACCAGCCTGGCCAACAACATGGTGAAACCCCGTCTCTACTAAAAATACAAAAAATTAGCCTGGCATGGTGGCGGGCACCTGTAATTCCAGCTACTCGGGAGGCTGAGGCAGAAGCTTGAACTTGGGAGGCGGAGGTTGCAGTGAACCGAGATCGTGTCATTGCACTCCAGCTTGGGCAACGAGCGAAACTCCATCTAAAACAAAAACAAAAACAAAAAAAACCATGTAATTTTAATTTATATCAGAGCTGACTTGACACGCTGGCTGGTCTGCTCAGAAACCACATTATGGTGCAAAGTGTTCATTTATTAAATATATTTATAGAATCTGAGCATGGGAATGGGAGGTAGCTGTGGGACCCTGATAAACAGTGTCAAGGTTTTCAAACTGGTCACCAGGCCAATAGAACCAGCATTTCTTGGGAACTGGTTAGAATTGCAAATTTGCATCACTTTCATCCCCTCCTGCTTCAGACCTAGAAATGCTGAGGTTTGTGCCTAGCATTCTGTGTTTTTAACAAGCACCCCCAGTGAACATGATGCACGCTCAAGTTTGAGTACCACTGACTTAAACTTTTTTTCTAAAAAAATGAAGACTAGCTGTCAAACATTATAGCACCCTTTTCTCAACAGAGATTGAATTCTAGCGTTTTTGTCTCCAGCCCATTTTCCTGACCCTTTTTTTTTTTTTTTTTGAGAAGGAGTCTCGCTCTGTCGCCCAGGCTGGAGTGCAGTGGCGCGATCTCGGCTCACTGCAAGCTCCGCCTCCCGGGTTTACGCCATTCTCCTGCCTCAGCCTCCTAAGTAGCTGGGACTACAGGCGCCCGCCACCTCGCCCAGCTACTTTTTTTTTTGTATTTTTTAGTAGAGACGGGGTTTCACCGTGTTAGCCAGGATGGTCTCGATCTCCTGACCTCGTGATCCACCCGTCTCGGCCTCCCAAAGTGCTGGGATTACAGGCTTGAGCCACCGCGCCCGGCCCTGACCCTTTTTTTTGATACGGGGTTTTGCTCTTGTTGCTCAGGCTGGAGTGCAATAGCGCCATCTCGACTCACTGCAACCTCTGCCTCCCCGGGTTCAAGCGATGATCCTGCCTCAGCTTCTAGAGTAGCTCACCACCACACCCAGTTAATTTTTTGTATTTTTAGTAGAGATGGGGTTTCATCATGTTGGCCAGGCTGGTCTCAAACTCCTGACCTCAGGTGATCCATCGCCTCAGCCTCCCAGACTGCTGGGATTACAGGCGTGAGCCACGGCTCCTGGCCCATTTTCCTGACCCTTTCTGTTTGCATTGGGCCTTAACTGTTACTCTATAACGTCACCACTTACTAGTATTTTATAATAATAGATTGTACTGATCCCTGATAAGATCCTACGGATGCTCTTAATGTCTTCAGTGCATATTTGCAGTTTGTGTCTTAGGTTGGGATAGTTCAACAAGCATTTCCAAAATGAATAATGCCAAATATTGATTTCACTTGTTACCTTAAAGTAACACGTCCTAACCTTTCCGCAAACTCTAGGGGTGCACCTTACTTAGGGTCTCAGATTGTGTTTTTTTCTGATAGTTGACCACGCTTTTGCTTGGCTCAAATATTGGTGAAAATAATTTCTCACCCCCACAAAAAAAGAAAAAACAAACCAAAACCAAAACCAAAAAAAAACACCCCAAACAAAACCAAACACAGAAAGAAACAAAACTGCAGATTTCTAGCGGGAAGAGTTTGCCAGCTTGTTGGACAAATACTGTGAGATGAATGGGAAATACGGAAAAGACAGAAAACAAAGCTTCAACTGCATACAGCACATTTAGTTCAATGTGCCTCAGCACAGGCTGAGGAAAATGGGTCCTGCGGTTTATTCAAGATACCTCAGGGCCTAAATGAGGGATGGACTGATTCACACTTGCTGTGATCCGCAGCCTGGACCAAAGCTACAGAAGGGTCCTAGTGGGTGGCTGAGGACTTTCCCTGGGTGGGCCCTGGGAGGAGGAAGGGACCCCAGCGTCCCCAGGAGGGGAGGGCAGGCTTAGGAGGAAAAAAAAATCCTACAATCTTCACCTTTGTTCTGTAAAACATAAAAGAGTTTAAAAACGTTCATCTAAGTTTCCTTGGCTTCTCCCTGGGTACACACGTATCCTTTTTACTTTCCCCAACTCAGTTCTGTGGTGCGTGGGAGGCGCTGCAACAGAGTCTCGGTCCGGACTGGAGCCCCGGCGAGGGACGCCCCGGTTCCCCACGTAGCTTTCCCTCGCGAGGTTTCGCACTTTCCAGCGCGGCTCCTTCCCCCAGCCCTCCCGGCTCCCGCGTGGGACGCAGAGAGGGGTTGGGTGCCGCGCTGGCCCGGGAGTGGCTTATGCCTGACGGAGCCCGGATGGAGACCGTGGGACGCCCGCCCCGGCGTTGACTCCCGCGCCCCGGGTGAGGGTGGGCGGCCGCGCCTGGGTCCCGGACGCCGCGGGCGCTGAAGGCCTCGGGTGGGCGCGGCGCGGTGGCCGCGGGCGTGCGGTCCTACGGGCTGCAGGGGGCGCTGTGCGCGCCCTCAGGCTCGGCCGCCGAGCGCAGCTCTTTTTAAAAGGGACAGCGGGGCACGTGGCTCGGGACGCAGTTCGCGGCCCCCCGGCAGTAGCTCCCAGGCTAGGCGGGTCCCGTTCCGCCTCCGGTGTCGCCGCCGCGCCGCCCCGGGGCCCGACAGGCCGGGTCCCGGGACTGCAACCCAGCGAGGGACGCGGGTAGCCATGGCCGAAGCAGCGCCTGCCCGGGTAAGCGCCCTGGGCCCCGCGGACGCCGGGAAGGCCCAGGCCGCCGCTGCGTGAGCCCGCGCGAGGGACTCTGGCCGCGCGGGGCCGCCCGGCGAGAGGGCCCTGCGCGCAGCCTCCGCGCTCGCCGCCCCCGGCCCATCGCCCGGCCCGCGTCGAAGGCATTGACCGGGCGGCCCAAACTCCAGGCCCGGCGGGCGGGGCCCCGACGTCAGCGACGGACGATCCGGCCCTTCTGCGGCCTCTGCCAGCCCGGGCCTCAGAGTCACGCTCAGCGACTAGGAGGCCGCGCCTTGGAAGCATTGTTCCATTTGAGGCCCCGCGGCGCCCCCATAGCAGGCTGGGCGGGCAGGGGCAGCAGGCCCCACGGGACAGTCGCGGAGGCTGAGATGGGAAGGGACTGGCCCAGGGTCACGCATCTGTTAGAGGCGGGAGCCTCACGCCGGGGCAGGGACTTTGGAATTAGACACTTTAAAACGCCTCATAGTCTACTTTTGCCAAAGAGAAAGATTTAAGTGTCGTTTACAAGAGAGATTGTAGATTAAAAAAAAAAAAAAATAAGTGTAGCAGATTTTATTTAAATTTTTTTTTTTAGAGGGAGTCTCGCTCTGTTGTGCATGCTGGAGTGCAGTGGCACGATCTCGGCTCACTGCAAGCTCCGCCTCCCAGGTTCAAGGGATTCTCCTTGAACTGGGACTCTCCGTGTAGCTGGGACTACAGGCGCCTGCTACCACGCCTGGCTAATTTTTCTATTTTTGATAGAGACGGAGTTTCACTATGTCGGCCAGGCTGGTCTTGAACCCTAGACCTCGTGATCTGCCCGCCCCGGCCTCCCAAAGTGCTGGGATTACAGATGCGAGCCACTGCACCCTGCCGTTTAAAATTTTTTAAATTAAAAAATGATATATATATATGTATTTTTAGACAGGGTCTCTCAGCCAAGCTGGAGTGCAGTGGTGGGATCTCATCTCACGGCAACCTCTGCCTCTGCCTCCCGGGTTCAAGCGATTCTCCTACCTCAGCCTCCCAATCCCAAGTAGCTGGGATTACAGGCACAGGTGCCTGTCTTTTTTATATCTATCTATCTGTCTGTCTATCTATCTAGATATATATCTATATGAATAAGTTTGTTCATAAGAATAAACTATAAGTATTTCTATACAGAATTTTTCTCCTGGAGAAGGAAGAATCACATCAGTTTTTTTCTGCATCTTCATCTGTATAAACTAGGCCAGTTTAACAGATTTTAGAATATTGGTTTGATATTGTGCAGTTTGTCCAATTGGGAGATTATAATCCTTTGGCCATTTTTGACATACTAGAAAACGCTTGTAAAGAGCTCAGTAGATGATACCTACTGTTATTAATACACCTCAGTGAAGGTTTTGAAACCTTGATTTTTCTGGATACTTTTATTAAAGTAGAACTTCCTCTCCCTCCTCTTTACTTAGTGAGTGTGGTGAGCTTCTTTTTGGGTTCCCTGAGTGCAAGGGAGAGAAAAAACATTGGGGATTCTGCAGGTTTATAGTCCTGTTGCCTGGGAAGAGGGGGCCCTAGGAGGTGACGTCATCCACTCCTCCTAGCCTGGAGCTCACAGCTTTACTACCTTTCAGCTCACTCCTGTCCACCTGCTCCTTTCCCAATGCCTTCTTGCAGCACTTGAGATCCCAAGAAACTTCCCAAAAGGGACAGATTTGCCCTGGTCTCTTGTTAGCCCATCCTATCACACTGTTGTTATTTATAAGTATTCCTATACAGAATTTTTCTCCTGGAGAAGGAAGAACCCCATCAGTTTTTTTTTCATCTTCATCGTACGTTTACTATGATAGGTGTTCAGTAATTGTCGTTGAACGAATGAAGCAATTATAGATGATTAGTGCTAGGAAGGAGGGAACAGTGAAAGTCTCTAGGATGCGTAGTCTAAGCAAGACTCTTAAAGACCAGAGGGACTCAGGCATACAGAGGATGCATATTGAGAGCTGACACGAAGGTGGAGGAGGGCCGGGTGGGTCCTCGGAATCCACAGGAGGCCGGCATGGCTGGAGCGCGGCAGGAACTGGATGGCTCAAGGTCAAGAGAGGTGGGCTGGGCCATGAAGAAGTCTAGATCTTATGCCAGGTGCACTGGGAAACTACTGAAGAGTTTTAAGCAGGGGACTGCAATGATCTATTTGTGTTTTTAAAAGATTACCAGGCCGGGAGTGGTGGCTCATGCCTGTAATCCCAACCCTTTGGGAGGCTGAGAAAGGCGGATCACAAGGTCAGGAGTTTGAGACCAGCCTGGCCAATATGGTGAAAGCCCGTCTCTACTGAAAATATAAAAACCAGCTGGGTGTGGTGGCGGGTGTCTGTAGTCCCAGCTACTCGGGAGGCTGAGGCAGGAGAATCGCTTGAACTCGGGAGGTGGAGGTTGCAGTGAGCTGAGATTGCGCCACTGTACCCCAGCCTGGGCGACAGAGCAAGACTCTGTCTCAAAAAAAAAAAAAAAAAAAAAGATTACCGGTTACTCTGTGGAAAGGGTATTGTCGTGGAGAAGGCTGGAAGTGGGGGAGAAGGCTGGAAGTGGGGAAATCAGGTAGGCAGGACCGCAGTGGCCGAGGCCAAGCAAGGTGATGGGGACTTGGACTAGACACTGGCAGTGGAGAAGGAGAAACATCGATGGATTTGAGGTAATTTTGGAAGTTAGTACCCTGTGGTGATTTAACCATGAAGCATGAATGAAATTGAGGGGTGAGATGTCGATTTGTCTCTCCAACGAGGCTTTTAGCAGCACCAACCAGGACTGTGCCCATTGCACATGCATGATGATGGCTTGTGAATCAGGTATCAGGGTAAGTTGAGGCACTTGAGAAGCTTTTTCCAAGGCACTGAAGGACAACGGAATGAAAGAAGTGGAGGTAAAAAAAGGCCATATGAACTATTTGTACCATATCCCTGAGCCAGAACCATCACCATAATCACCGTCATTGTCTCAGTCTGCTCAGGCTGCCTTACTTGGTTCCCGGCAGGTCTCTTTTCCTGGTTTGCAGACGGCTGCCTTCTCATTGTATCCTCACATGGCATACAGCAAGATCGTGTCCCTTGTGTTTCTTCTTACAAGGGCACGAATCCTACATATGAGGGCTCTGCCTTCATGGCCTAATTGCCTCCCAGAGGCTCCACCTCCAAATACCAGCATATTGGGGATTACTGCTTCAACAAATGGATTTTGAGGGAGACACAAACATTCGTTCCATAGCAATCATCATCTTCTTAGCCCTGCGACATGGGGCTCATGTTTATTATTTGTGCTGTGCTACACATTGTACCAAGTACTTTGTACACAGATTTTTCTTAATTCTCTCAGTCTTATTGTATAGGTACTATTATTATCTCCATTTTCTAGATGGGGAAGGGAAGTTGGAAGCTGTTGGAAACACCTTGCCCACAGTTGGCCAGCTTGTGAGTGGCAGAGCTGAGTTGCACGTGGGCTGTCCACTGGAGAGTCATGTCTCTGTGTCACAAAGCCTTGTCCCTTCATTTTTAGAGGAGGAAACAGACCCAAGAAGGGGAGTCACTGGTTTGAGGAAGGGGAGTCACTGGTTTGAGACTGCATGGTTTGCTCAAGCTTATGGGGCATGCCCTGTCCCCATAGTTAGTGTATAGGATGGGCAGGGGCTGTTTTTCTTCCACTTTCCCAGTTGCTGACACGTTGGTCCAGCCACTGTCTCTTGTATCAGTTAGGCTGGATTCCTAACTGACACCCTAGCCTCTCCATCTCCCCCCAGGCTGCTGCTAACTCAGGATCCCAGATGGGGCTTTACCATTGCAGGTGTCATTTCTGAGGTGTGTTTTTGAGATGGAAGGTTTGATTGTATAATTCTCATAATACCTCTCTTTTCTCTTCTTGTGAGCAGGCCCCCAAGACAGACAAGCACACAGAGGACCAGAGTCCTTCCATACCCTTGCCCCAGCCAGCTGCTGAGAAGAACTCGTACCTCTACTCCACGGAAATCACACTGTGGACGGTGGTGGCTGCCATTCAGGCCTTGGAGAAGAAGGTGGATTCCTGCCTGGCCCGCTTGCTGACTCTGGAAGGGCGCACGGGGACAGCCGAGAAGAAGCTGGCCGATTGTGAGAAGACAGCTGTGGAGTTCGGGAACCAGCTGGAGGGCAAGTGGGCCGTGCTGGGGACCCTGCTGCAGGAGTACGGGCTGCTGCAGAGGCGGCTGGAGAATGTGGAGAACCTGCTGCGCAACAGGAACTTCTGGATCTTGCGGCTGCCCCCAGGCAGCAAGGGGGAGTCCCCCAAGGTAGCGGCGGGACACCCTGTGGTGGGGAGAGCTTGAGGGGCCGAGCCTGTGAGCGTGTGGGTGAGTGAGTGCAACACTTGTGCTTCCAGGTGCCTGTGACCTTCGATGATGTGGCCGTGTATTTCTCTGAGCTGGAGTGGGGCAAGCTGGAGGACTGGCAGAAGGAGCTCTACAAGCACGTGATGAGGGGCAACTACGAGACCCTGGTCTCCCTGGGTAAGGCCACGGAGGGAGGATCTGGGCCTCTGTCCACAGGTTGTCTGTGGACAGTCTGTTTCTTTGCTTTGGCTTTTGGTACTTTGGGCACCTCTGCATCTTTGTGGGCATCTCGGGTCCAGCTCTTCCCCATTTCTTGTTCTGTGCACAGATTATGCCATCTCCAAACCGGACATCCTCACCCGGATAGAGAGGGGAGAGGAACCTTGTCTTGACGGGTGGGGCCAGGAGAAGCAGAATGAAGTAGAGGTGGGGCATCCAAGGATGTTGGGCACTGGTAAGTAAAAGAGCAAGATGTGGTGGCGTGGGGGGAGTGCCAGGGGCTAGCTGCACCATCACCCACCCTCTTGGGCTTCCCAGACAATCAGGGAGGCCAGAAAGGGAGCATAGGCCATTAACCCAAAGTGGGACCACTCGGTACAAGGCCACCCTGGACAGGAGTGGGTGGCAGACTTAGAGCCATAGCGTTTCTGTATCTGTCCAATGTGGGCCATCATACTCACCTTACGTGGCTGTGATGACCGAGTGACAAATATTAAGCATGTACATGCTGATCACTTTGTAATAGTGGGGACTGGCCGGGCACGGTGGCTCACGCCTGTAATCCCAGCACTTTGGGAGGCTGAGGCGGGTGGATCATGAAGTCAGGAGATTGAGACCATCCTGGTTAACATGGTGAAACCCTGTCTCTACTAAAAATACAAAAAATTAGCCGGGCATGGTGGCGGGTGCCTGTAGTCCCAGCTACTCGGGAGGCTGAGGCAGGAGAATGGCGTAAACCCAGGAGGCGGAGCTTGCAGTGAGCCGAGATTGCGCCACTGTACTCCAGCCTGGGCGACAGAGCGAGATTTTGTCTCAAAATATATGTGTGTGTGTATGTGTATGTGTGTGTATATATATATATATAGTGGGGACTTAGTAATACCTCCACCAGCAGCACTGCTGCCTCCTGGCGTCTTCAGGCGTGTGCATGTCCCTGCTATTGCTTGTGCCCCTGTCGCAGTCCCACAGCCCCAGCCTGTGGCAGGAAGGCCTGTCATGTGCTAGCTTCCATTTGTGTACATGGCCCTCGGTAGGAGGGCCAGGCATGCCCTGTCCTTGTAGCTGGTATATAGGACAGTGGTTCCAAAGGGGACTGCACATCACAGTCCTCTGGGGGGCTTTTTTTTAAATTAAATTTTAATAAAGTAGAATAGCACAGTGAATCTCCAAATGATCGTCACCCAGGCTCAACCCTCCGCTGGGTTTGCCACACTCGCTTCATCTGTTTTTTCCCTTTTCCTGAACGTAACCACAATACCATGGTCACACCCACAGAATATCAGAATATCATCTAATACCATCTAATACCTAGCCTTTGTTTTGTTTTCCCCAGTTGTCTCAAAAATGTTTTCTATACGTCTTAGGATCCTAATTGTAATACACCCAAGTCCACATTTTACATTTGGTTTGTGTCTCTGAAGTCTATAAGAACAAACTTATGAACCCCCCCCAGTCTTTTTCAACAGCTTTATTGAGATATAATTCATATACAATATAATTTACCTATTAAAGTGTGCAACTGAGCACTTCTTAAAAAAATTTCAACTTTTACTTTGGATATAGGTGTACATGTGCGGGTTTGTTACATGGGTATATTGTGCCCAGGTAGTGAGCATAGTACCCAAGTTTTTCAATCCATGCTCCCCTCTTTCCCTTCCCCCTCTAGTAGTCCACAGTGTGTGTTTTTCCCAGGTTTATGTCAATGTATGCTCATTGTTTAGGTCCCAGTTATAAGTGAGAACATGCAATATTTGGTTTTCTGTTCTTCCATTAGTTCACTTAGGATTATGGCCTTCAGCTTCATGTTGCTGCGAAGCACATGATTTCATTCTTTTTTATGGCTATGTGGTATTCCATGGTGTATATATACCACATTTTCTTTATTCAACCCACCACTGATGGACACCCAGGTTGATTCCATGTCTTTGCTACTGTGAATAACATTGTGATGAACATATGTATGCATGTATATTTTTGGTATAATGATCTATTTTCCTTTGGGTATATACCCAGTAACAGGATTGCTGGGTCAGATGGTTGCTCTGTTTTAAGTCCCTTGAGAAATCTTCAAACTGCTTTCCACAGTGGCTGGACTAACTTACATTCCCATCAACCGTGTATAGGCATTCCCTTTTCTCTGCAGCCTCGCCAGCATCTGATGGGTTTTGAGTTTTTAATAATGGTCATTTTGACTGGTGTGAGATGGTACTCATTATGGTTTTGATTTGCATTTCTCTGATGATTAGTGATGGTAAGCATTTTTTCATGTTTGTTGGCCGCTTGCATGTCTTTTTTTAAGAAATGTCTGGGCCGGGCGCGGTGGCTCAAGCCTGTAATCCCAGCATTTTGGGAGGCCGAGGCGGGCGGATCACAAGGTCAGGAGATCGACAAGTGAAACCCCGTCTCTACTAAAAAATACAAAAAATTAGCCGGGCGCGGTGGCGGGCGCCTGTAGTCCTAGCTACTCAGGAGGCTGAGGCAGGAGAATGGCGTGAACCCAGGAGGCGGAGCTTGCAGTGAGCCGAGATCGCGCCACTGCACTCCAGCCTGGGCAACAGCGTGAGACTCCGTCTCAAAAAAAAAAAAAAAAAAAAAGAAATGTCTGTTCATGTCCTTTGCTTATTTTTTGCTTGTTGGTTTAAGTTCCTTATAGATGCTGGATGTTAGACCTTTGTCAGACGCATAGTTTGCAGATATTTTTCTCCCATTCTGTAGGTTTCAGTTTACTCTGTTGGTAATTTCTTTTGCTATGTAGAAGCTCTTTAGTTTAATTAGGTCCCACTTGTCAATTTTTGTTTTTGTCGCAGTTGCTTTTGAGGACTTAGCCAAAAATTCTTTGCCAAGGGCAATATCGAGGAGGGTATTTCCTAGGTTTTATTCTAGAATTTTTATAATTTGAGGTCTTACATTTAAATCTTTAATCGATCTTGAGTTACTTTTTGTATATGGTGAAAGGTAGGGGTCTAGCTTCATTCTTCTGCACATGTCTAGCTAGTTACTACCCCAGCAACATTTATTGAATAGGGAGTCTTTTCACCATTGCTTTTTTTTTTTTGGTCAGCCTTGTCCAAGATCAGATTATTGTAAGTGTGTGACTTTATTTCTGAGTTTCCTATTCTGTTCCATTGGTCTACGTGTCTGTTTTTGTACCAGTACCATGCTGTTTTGGTTACTACAGCCTTCTAGTATAGTTTGAAGTTGGGTAGTGTGACACCTTTGACTTTGTTCTTTTTGTTTAGGATTGCTTTGGCTATTCTGGCTCTTTTTTGGTTTCATAAGAATTTTAGAATTGTTTTTTCTTATTCTGTAAAGAATGATAGGAGTAGTTTGAAAAGAATAGCATTGAGTCTGTAAATTGCTTTGGGCAGTATGGCCATTTTAACAATATTGATTCTTTCCATCCATGAGCATAGGATGTTTTTAAATGTATCTGTGTCATCTCTGATTTCTTTCAACAGTATTTCATAGTTCTCCTTGTGGAGTCTTTCACCTCTGTGGTTAGCTGTATTCCTGGGTATTTCTTTCTTTTTTTTGGTAGCTATTGTAAATGGAACTGTATTCTTGATTATACACTTTCAGGCTGATGTTATTCTTGTGTAGGAATGCTACTGATTTTTGCACACTAATTTTGTATCCTGAAACCTTACTAAAATTGTTGATCAGTTCCAGTAGCCTTTTGGCAGAGTTTTTAAGGTTTTCTAGGTACAGAATCATTGTCAGCAAAGAGAGATAGTTTAACTTCTTTTCCTATTTGGATGCCATTTGTTTCTCTTGCCTTATTGCTCTGGCTAGGACATCCTATAGTTGAGTGTTTTTTAGTATATTCACAAAGTTGTGCAGCCATCACCACAATCCAATTTTAGACCTTTCTTGTTCCATCAAAAAGAAACCCCATACCCATTAGTAGTCACTGCCTGTTCCTCTGCCCACCTGTTCCCCTGCCCCAGGCAGCCTCTGATCTGCTTTCTGTGTCTATGCATTTATCCATCTGGAAACTCCATATAATGGAATCATACGGCCGGGTGCAGTGGCGCACGCCTGTAATCCCAGCACTTTGGGAGCCTGAGGTGGGCGGATCATGAGGTCAGAAAATCAAGACCATTCTGGTCAACATGGTGAAACCCCGTTTCTACTAAAAATACAAAAAATTAGCTGGGTGTGGTGGTGTGCAACTGTAATCCTAGCTACTCAGGAGGCTGAGGCAGGAGAATTGCTTGAACCTGGGAGGCGGAGGTTGCAGTGAGCCAAGATTGCACCACTGCACTCCAGCCTGGGCAACAGAGTGAGACTCTGTCTCAAAAAAAAAAAAAAAAAAAATGGAATCATATATTATGTGGCATTTGTGCCTGCCTTCTTTCATTGAGCATAATGTTTTGAAGGTTCATCCACATTGATTGTAGTATGTATGAGTACTTCATTCCTTTTTGTGGCTGAGTGACACTCCATTGTAAAGATATGCCACATATTGTTTATTCCTTTATCAGTTGATAAATTCCCCCCGTGCCCCCCCATTTATTTATTTATTTATTTATTTATTTATTTATTTATTTATTTATTTTGAGACAGGATCTCACTCTGTTGCCGAGGCTGGAGTACAGTGTCATAATCTCAGCTCACTGCAGCTTTGACCTCCTGGGCTCAAGTGATTCTCCCATCTCAGCTTCCCGAGTAGCTGGGACTACAGGCACATGCCACCATGCCTCGGCCTTTCAAAGTGCTGGGATCATAGGCGTGAGCCATGGCGCCTGGCCTGGTTCTTTGATTTTATGTTGTTTATCACTTTCCTTTTACGTGGAAATCTTAAATTCTCAACTAAATTTGCGTAATTTCTTCAATGATCTTATATCCAATCCTAGCACTTCGTTATCCTATAATGTATCTTACAATTTCAAAACAGTGAAGCAATACTACTACTAACAGTTAGACTTCCATTGAAATACAAGATTTTTTTGCAGCTCTTTTTGTCCTCTGTATACATTCTGTGCAGGACTTATGGGCAAAATAATGCCTTTAAAGTCACTTGAAATGTTTTCTGTATGTACTTATGCCACCAACTTAGTATACAGTTGCATTCATTTGTTTTAGATTTTTTTATAGATTATTCTTTTTGGTTTTTGATGTAACTTAATTTTTTGAATATGTAAGATATTTTATGTTTGCAAAGTCAAAATGATTTAACATGGTACATTCGAGGAAATCTCGTTTCCCTCCTTGTGCCCTCTCCCTATAGATAATCATTTTTATTCATTTCTTATTTATACTACCATGTTTCTCTTGGAAATATCAGTAACACGGATATATTTGTATTCCCACCCCTGTCTTACGCAGTAGGTTGTGGAGACCACCTCATACAATGATGTACAGGTCTTCCTCAGTTCTGTGGATTCGGAATGTTCTGTGGTGTGATAGTTTATTTAACAGTCTATACCTTGGACATTTAGAGTATTTCCAGCATTTTGCTGATATAAATAATGCTGTAGGGAGTACTTTGTGCATAAATCAGTTCATGTTTTTGCCAAGGTATCTTTTTTTAAAATTTATTTTTTGTGAGAAGGAGTCTCACTCACTGTGTTGCCCAGGCTGGAGTGCAGTGGCACGATCTCGTCTCACTGTAATCCCTGACTCCTGTGTTCAAATGATTCTCGAGCCTCAGCCTCTGGACTGACTGGGACCACAGGTGTGCGCCACCACACCTGGCTAATTTTTGTATTAGCAGAGACTGGGTTTCATCATGTTGGCCAGGCTGGTCTCTTAACTCCTGACCTCAAGTGATCCACCTTCCTCAGCCTCCCAAAGTGTTGAGATTACATACGAGCCACTGTGCCTGGCCCCAATGTATCTTTGAGATGTAATCCTGGAGGTTGGATTGCTGGGTCAAAAGGTAAATAAATATGTTATTTGGGGAGAATTTATCTCCAAATTCCCCTGGACAGAGGAATCATTTGAATTCCCATCTGTGTTGTGAAAAAGGTTCTCTTGCCAACAGAGGATGTGGACAAACTTGTAGGATTCTTTTCAGTGTAATGGTAAGAAGTATGTCAGTGTAGTTTTAATGGCGCCTCTCTTACTGAGTGTTGATGAGTTTTTTTTTTTTTCCTTTAGAATTCTATTTTAATTTCTAATTTTTATGGTACATAGTAGGTGTGCATATTTATGGGGTACATGAGATATTTTGATGCAGGCATACAATGTGTAATAATGACATCAGGGTAAATGGGATATTCATTACCTCAAGCATTTCTTATTTCTTTATGTTATAAACATTCCAATTATACTCTTTTAGTTATTATAAAATGTACAATTAAATTATTGTTGACTATAGTCACCCTGTTATGCTATCACATTCTATATCTTATTCATTCTATTTAACTGTATTTGTTACCCGTTAACCATCTCTACTTCCCCCCTCACACCTTCCCCCAACCCTTCCCAGCCTTAGGTAACCATCGTTCAACTTCTCTGTCTCCATGAATTCAACTGTTTTACTTTTTGGCTCCCAAAATGAATGAGAACATACAAAGTTTGTCTTTCTGTGCCTTGCTTATTTCACGTAACATAATGTCCTCCAGTTCCACCCATGTTGTTGCAAATGACAGGATCTCCTTTTTTATAGCTGTATATATGTACCACATTTTCTCTGTCCCTTTGCCTGGTGATGGACACTTAGGTTGCTTCCAAATCTTGACGATTGTGAATAATAAACATGGGAGTGCAGATAGATACACTGATTTCCTTTCTTTTGGGTATATACTTAGCAGTGGGGTTGCTGGGTCATGTGGTAGTTCTGCTTTTAGTTCTTTTGAGGCACCTGTGTACTGTCCTCCATAGTGGTTGCACGAATTTACATTCCCACCAGCAGTGTTCGCGGGTTCCCTTTTCTTCACATCCTTGCCGGCGTGTGTTATTGCCTGTCTTAACTGGGATGAGATGATAAGTCATTGTCGTTTTGATTTGCATTTCTCTGATGATTGATTGTGTTGAGCACCTTTTCATATACCTGTTTGCCATTTGTACATTTTTTTTTTTTTGAGACGGATTCTCACTCTGTCACCCAGGTTGGAGTACGGTGGCGCATCTTGGCTCACTGCAAACTCCGTCTCCCGGGTTCACGCCATTCTCCTGCCTCAGCCTCCCGAGTAGCTGGGACCACAGGCGCCCGCCACCACGCCTGGCTAATTTTTTATATTTTTAGTAGAGATGGGGTTTCACCATGTTAGCCAGGATGGTCTCCATCTCCTGACCTCATGATCCGCCTGCCTTGGCCTCCCAAAGTCCTGGGATTACAGGCATGAGCCCCCGTGCCCAGCCACATTTTTTTTTTCTTTTTTTTTTTTTGAGACAGGGTCTCACTCTGTTGCCCAGGTATGACAGGAGTGCAGTGGCACAATCAGAGCTCACTGCAACCCAGTCTCCTGGGTTCAAGCCATTCTCCCACCTCATCCTCCCAAGTAGCTGGGACTAGAGGCATGTGTCACCACGCCCAGCTAATTTTTGTATTTCTTGTAGAGATGGAGTTGTGCTGTGTTGCCCAGGCTGGTCTTGAACTCCTGGACTCGAGCAATCTTCCTGCCACAGCCTCCCAAAGCACTGAGATTACAGGCATGAGCCACCATGCCCAACCTGTATGCCGTCTTTTGAGGAATGTCTATTCAGATCTTTTGCCCATTTTTAATCATATTGTTTTTTAATTGGGTAATTGGATTTTTTCCTATAGATTTGTTTGAGCCCTTTAGATATTCTGGTTATAAATCCCTTGTCAGATGGATAATTTGCGAATATTTTTTCCCATTCTGTGGGGTGTCTTTTCACTTTGTTGATTGATTCCTTTGCTGTGCAGAAGGTTTTTAACTTGATGTGATCCCATTTGTTCATCTTTTGCTTTGGTTGTCTGTGCTTTAGGGTATTACTCAAATCTTTGCCCAGACCAATATCCTGGAGAGTTTCCCCAATGTTTTCTTGAAGTAGTTTGATAGTTTGAGGTCTTATATTTAAGTTTTTAATCTATTTTGATTTGATTTTTTTATATGATGAGAGATAGGAGTTTAGTTTTATTTTTCTGCATATGGATATTCAGTTTTCCTGGCACAATTTATGGAAATGACTGTCCTTATTCCAATATATGTTCTTTTTTTTTCTTTTTTTGTGACAGAGTCTCACTCTGTCACCCAGACTGGAGTGCGGTGGCACAATCTTGGCTCATTGCAACCTCCGCCTCGCGGGTTCAGTTCTCCTGTCTCAGCCTCCTGAGTAGCTGGGACTACAGGCGCCTGCCACCACTCCCGGCTAATTTTTGTATTTTTAGTAGAGATAGGGTTTCGCCATATTGGTCAGGCTGGTTTTGAACTCCTGACCTCAGGTGATCCGCCAGCCTCAGCCTCCCAAAGTGTTGGGATTATAGGCATGAGCCACCACGCCTGGCCTAATGTATGTTCTTGATACCTTTATCAAAAATGAGTTTGCTGTAGATGTGTGGGTTTATTTCTGGGTTCCCTATTCTGTTCTTTTGGTCTGTTTGTCTGTTTTTATGCCATTACCATGCTGTTTTGGTTACTCTAGATCTGTAGTTTAATTTGAAGTCAGGTAATAGATTCCTCTGGTAAAAATGAGTTTGCTGTAGATGTATGGGTTTATTTTTGGGTTCCCTATTCTGTTCTTTTGGTCTATTTGTCTGTTTTTATGCCATTACCATGCTGTTTTGGTTACTATAGATCTGTAGTTTAATTTGAAGTCAGGTAATAGGTTCCTCTAGTTTTGTTCTTTTTGCTTAGGATGGCTTTGGCTATTTCAGGTTTTTCATGGTTCTGTATATACTTTAGGATTATTTTTTCTATTTCTGTGAAGAATGTCCTTGATATTTTGATAGGAATTGCATTGAGTCTGTAGATTGCTTTGTGTAGTGTGGGCATTATAACTAATTCTGAACATGGAATATCTTTCCATTGTTTGGTGTCCTCTTCAATTTCTTGCATTAATGTTTCATAATTTTCGTTCTAGATATCTTTTACTTCTTTTGTTAAGTTTTTTCCTAGGTTTTTAATTTTATGTATAGCTATTGTAAACGGGATTATTTTCTTGATTTCTTTTTCAGATTGTTCACTGTTGGCATATAAAAAGGCTACTGATTTTGTATGTTGATTCCGTAGGCTGCAACTTTGCTGAATTTATCAGTTCTAATAGGTGTTTTTTGGTGGAGTCTTTAGGTTTTTCTAAATATAAGATCATATAATCTGCAAACAAGGATAATTTAACTTCTTCCTTTCTAATGTGGATGCTCTTTATTTCTTTCTCTTGTCTGCTGTAGCTAGGACTTCCAGGATTATGTTGAACAACAGTGGTGAAAGTGCATCCTTATCTTGTTCATCCTTACCTTGTTCCCGATCTTAGAGGAAAGGCTTTCAATTTTTCCCCTGTTCAGTATCAGGGGAAACTGGCTGTGCATCTGTTGTATATGGCTTTTATGGTGTTGAAGTATATTCCTTCTGTACCCATTTTTTGGATTTTTTAAAATCATGAAAGTATGTTGAATTTTATCAAATGCTTTTATAGCAACAATTGAAATCCTGTGGTTTTTGTCCTTCGTTCTGTTGATAAGATGTATCACATTCATTGATTTGCAGAGGTTGAATGATTCTTCCATCCCTGCCTGGGATAAATCCCACTTGGTCATGATGAAAGATCTTTTTAATGTGTCATTGAATTTGGTGTGCTAGTATTTTGTTGAGGATTTTTGCATCAGTGTTCATCAGGATATTGGCCTGTAGCTTTCTTTTTTAGATGTGTCTTTGTTTGGTTTTGGTATCAGGGTAATACTGGCCTCATAGAATGAGTTTGGAGGTATTCCCTCCTCCTTTATTTTTCAGAATAGTTTGAAGAGCATTGGTGTGAATTCCTCTTTAAATGTTTGGTAAAATTCAGCAGTGAAACCGTTATGTCCCTGGCTTTTCTTTGCTGCGAGACTTTTTATTGCAACTTTGATCTCATTACTTGTTATTGGTCTGTTGAGGTTTTGGATTTCTTCATGGTTGAATCTTGGTAGATTGTATGTGTCTAGAAATTTATCCATTTCTTCTAGGTTTTTCAATTTATTGGCATATAGTTGTTCATAATAGTCTCATGATCCTTTGATTTTCTGCAGTATTAGTTGTAATATCTCTTTTTTATCTCTGATTTATTTGGATCCTCTTTATCTTAGTCTGGCTAAAGATTTGTCGATTTTATCTTTTCAGAAAACCAACTTTTCATTTCATTGATCTTTTGTATTGTTTTTTGTTTCAATTTTATTTATTTATGTTCTGATCTTTATTGTTTTTACACTAATTTGGAGTTTGGTTTGCTCTTACTTTTCTGGTTTTCTAGCATGCATGATTATGTTGTTTGCAGTTTTTCTACTTTTTTGATAGAGGCACTTATTGCTGTAAACTTATATCTTAGTATTGCTTTGCTGTATCTCACAAGTACCATAGGTTAATTTGATATGTCGTGTTTCTATTTTCATTTCTTTCAAAAAATTTCTTTCTTTCTTCTTCTTCTTTTTTTTTTTTGTTTTCAGACAGGGTCTTGCTCTGTTGCCCAGGCTGAGTGCAGTGGTGTGATCACAGCTTACTGCAGCCTGGTCCTCCTAGGCTCAAGCAGTCCTCCTACCTTAGCCTCCCAAATAACTGGGACTAAAGATGTGTGCCACCATACCTGGCTAATTTTTGATTTTTTGTAGAGATGGGTTCTTGCTATGTTGCCTAGGGTAGTCTCAAACTCCTGGATGCAAATGGTTTCCCCACTTTGCCCTCCCAAAGTGCTGGGATTACAGCTGGCCTCAAAAAATTTCTTAATATCCTCCTTAATTTCTTTGTTGACCCATTGGCCATTCAGGAACATATTATTTAATTTCCATGTGTTTATATAGTTTCCAAAGTTCTGCTTGTTATTGATTTCTAGCTTTATTCCATTGTAGTCAGAGAAGATACCTGGTATGATTTCAATTTTTTGAATTTTTAAGAACTTGTTTTGTGGCCTAACATATGGTCTATCCATGAGAATGATCCATGTGCTGAGAAGAAAAAAGTGTATTCTGCAGCCGTTGGATGAAATGTTCTGTGAATATCTTTAGTCTATAGTGCAGATTAAGTCCAGTGTTTCTCTGTTGGTTTTCTTTCTGAATGCTCTGTCCAGTGCTGAAAGTGCGGTGTCAGAGATGCCAGTTATTACTGTATTGGGGTCTGTTTCTCTCTTTAGCTCTAACAGTATTTGCTTTATACATCTAGGCGCTCCAGAGTTGGGTGCATGTATATTTATTATGCTATTAATATATCCTCTTGCCGAATTTACCCCTTTAGCATTATATAATGAACTTTGTCTCTTTTTATAGTTTTGTCTGAAAATCTGTTTGGTCTGCTATAAGTCTAGTTACTCCTACTCTTTTTTGGTTTCCATTTGCATACAGTAGTTTTTCTATCCCATAGTGCCCATGTGTCTTTAGGCATTTCTTTGGGCAACAAGAGCGAGACTTTGTCTCAAAAAAAAAAATTGGTTCATATTTAGACTTTCTACTCAAGATATGAGTAGCTTACACAGTACATTTACAGTATTATCATACTCTGTGTTTGTGTACTTGCTATTACCAGTGAGTTTTGTACCTTCAGATTTTTTTTTTTATTCCTTATTAATGTCCTTTACTTTTTGATTGAAGTACTCCCTTTAGCATTTCTTGTAGGACAGGACTGGTGTTGATGAAATCTCTTAGTTTTTGTTTGTCTGAGAAAATCTTTATTTTTCCTTTATGTTTGAAGGATATTTTTGCTGGATATATTATTCTAGGATAAAAGCTTTTTGCCTTCAGCACTTTTATTTTTAGTTTTTTGGAGACAGTCTCTCTGGTGCCCAGACTGGAGTGAAGTGGCACAATCTTGGCTCACTGAACCTCTGCCTCCCAGGTTCAAGTGATTCTCGTGCCTCAGCCTTCCAAGTAGCTGTGATTACTGGCATGTGCCACCACATCTGCCTAATTTTTTGTATTTTTAGTAGAGACGGGGTTTCACCGTATTGGCCAAGCTGGTCTCAAACTCCTGAGCTCTGGCAGTCCGCCCACCTCAGCCTTCCGAAGTGCTAGGATTACAGGCATGTGCCACTACGCCTGGCCTTTCAGGACTTTAAATATGTTGTGCCACTCTCTTGAAAACTTGTCAGGTTTCCACTGCAAAGTCTGCTGCCAGACGTATTGGAGCTCTATTGTATGTCATTTGTGTCTTGTCTTTTGCTGCTTTTAGGATCCTTTTTTAATATCCTTGACCTCTGGGAGTCTGATTACTAAATGCCTTGAGGTAGTCTTACCTTGGTTAACTCTGCTTGGTGTTTGCTAACCTTCTTGTACTTGAATATTGATATATCTTTAGGTTTGGAAAATTCTCTGTTATCATGTTTGAGTAAACTTTTTGTTTTTTGTTTTTTTGGTTACAGAGTTTTGCTCTGTTGCCCAGGCTGGAGTATAGTGGCGTGATCTTGGCTCACTGCAAACTCCGCTTCGCGGGCTCAAGTGATTCTCCCGCCTCAGTCTCCCTAGTAACTGGGATTACAGGTGCTTGCCACCGCACCCGGCTAATTTTTGTACTTTCAGTAGAGATGAGGTTTCGCCATGTTGGCCAGGCCAGTCTCAAACTCCTGGCCTCAAGTTGATCCATCTGCCTCAGCCTCCCAAAGTGCTGGGATTATAGGCATGAGCCACCATGCCTGTCGTGGCTAGGGCTGTTCTAAATGCTCCCTCTGTGGGTGGGTGCCAGCTAGGTTCTGCCTGGTGTTGCTTTCTGCTGTGACAGGGCAGCACTGAGTTCCGATGCAAAGTCCTACAATCACTGCACTCTCCTTCCCCCAAGCACACACATTCTCTCTCGCGAGCTGCATGGCTGCTGCGGGGGTGTGGAGGAGGGTCGGTATCAGCAATTCAAGACTATCTTTCCCGCCCTCTTCAGTGCTGCTTTCCTCCATATGACGGTACAGCTAGGTACCGTGACTGCTCATCTGGATTTTGGTTTTTTTGAAGGTGCTTTCTTGTGTGAATAGTAGTGAATTTGGTGTTTCTGTGGGGAGATAATCGCTGGAGGGTTGTTTTCGACCATCTTGTTCCCCCGCCTCCCTTTTTTTTTTTTTTTTTTTTGAGGCAAGATGTTACTCTGTCATCCAGTCTGGAGTGCAGTCATATAATCATGGCTCACTGCAGCCTTGAACTCCTAGGCTCAAGTGTCTTCCCACCTCAGCCTCCTGAGTAGCTAGGACTACAGGCATGTGCCACTATGCCTGGCAGGTTTTAAAATTTTTGTAGAGACAGGGTCTTACTGTGTTGCCCAGGCTGGTCTCAAACTCCTGACCTCAAACAATCCTCCTGCCTTGGCCTCCCAAAGTGGCAAGATTACAGGCATGAACCACTGCACCTGGCCCTATTTTTTATATGTTTAAGGGCCATTTAAATTTCTTATTCTGTGAATTATTTATGTTTCTTGCTCTAGGAATCTTTTAAAAAATGCATATTTCCTAGGCCTACCCCAAACCTACTGATGAGACTCCCAGGGGTGCTCCCCAGGGGATGCTGCTATACTAGCCTAGTACAGGATTTGGGTTTGGGAGCCCCCATTGTAGTGTTCTGAGCCAGGAGTCCCTAAAGAGTGAGATATGTGTGTGTGTGTGTGACTGAGTCTCACTCTGTTGCCTAGGCTGGAGTGTAGTGGCACAATCTCAGCTCACTGCAACCTCCACCTCACAGGTTCAAGCGATTCTACTGTCTCAGTCTCCTGAGCAGTTGGGATTACAGGCATGCACCACCATGCCCAGTTAATTTTTGTATTTTTAGTAGAGATGGGGTTTCATCATGTTGACCAGGCTAGTTGAACTCCTGACCCCAGGTGACCCGCCTGCCTTGGCCTCCCAAAGTGCTGGGATTACAGGCTTTAGCCACTGTCCCCAGCTTCCCCCACCCCTTTTTAAAATCACTCTATATTCAAAATATATCAGCTCTTTTACTTACAGAGAAAATATGAAACTAAACATTTGTTCTCTTAGCCTCCATAATGAAACCTGTATTCAGAATATGTCCACTTTAAAAAGAAGTAAAAGATTTGCAGATTATAAAGCTGAAACCTGGGAACTTTGGCATGTATTGTTTCTGTGAGTCCAGTTTTTTTTTTTTTTTTGTTCCTGGAGTCAGAGTTTCTCTCTTGTTGCCCAGGCTGGAGTGCAATGGCTCGATCTTGGCTCACTGCAACCTCCACCTCCCGGGTTCAAGTGATTCTTCTGCCTCAGCCTCCCAAGTAGCTGGGATTACAGGTGCGTGCCACCATGCCTGGCTAATTTTTTTTGTATTTTTAGTAGAGACGGGGTTTTGCCATGTTGGTCAGGCTGGTCTTGAATTCCTGACCTCAAGTGATCCACCCACCTCAGCCTCCCAAAGTGCTGGGATTACAGGCATGAGCCACCGTGCCCGGCCTGTTTCTGGGAGTCCAGTTCTTTCATCCCTCTGTAGCTGATACCTGCCTACTTGGGGCACTGGTTGCCACCACCACGGTCTACTCTTTTTTTTTTTTTTTTTTTTAAATTCCCATTTTACAGATAAACTGTAAAATTTATTATTTATTTATTTTTTATTCTGAGTGGCATACTCTTGTGTGTCGTCACTTGTAACAGCTGAGCTCATGGCATTTTCTGGGAGACGGTGCTGCTGTCTCTCCTGCTGTTCTTTCTTTCTTTCTTTTTTTTTTTTTTTTTTTGAGACAGAGTCTTGCTTTGTCACCCGGGCTGAAGTGCAGTGGCGCTATCTCAGCTCACTGCAAGCTCCATCTCCCGGGTTCATGCCATTCTCCCTGCCTCAGCCTCTCTAGTAGCTGAGACTACAGGCGCCCACCACAACACTGCCCGGCCAATTTTTTTGTATTTTTAGTAGAGACAGGGTTTGACTGTGTTAGCCAGGATGGTCTCGATCTTCTGACCTCGTGATCCATCAGCCTTGGCCTCTCAAAGTGCTGGGATTGCAGGCGTGAGCCACCGCGCCTGGCCCTGTCCTGCCATTCAAAATGATCTCCAATGAGGTTGCCTTCTTGACCTGTGCTTCCCTTTATTCATCTGGGGGCACTGGAGGCCAAGGGGCTGCGTGGGTCTTCACCTGATGGAACTGATGGAACTGATGGAAGTGGCATTTTTGGAGAGGCCTGCGACTGCCCCAACTAGGAGCACCGCTGGCTTGTAGGCTGCTCGATCCTGGGGGTGCTGCTCCTTTGCCAGTGCTGTCCCCCAAATCCAACTGCAGCAGAATCTGGCTCTTCTTTCCAATATTTAAAAATTATTCTTAACTTTTTTTTTTTTTTTGGCACAGTCTTGCTCTGTCGCTCAGTCTGGAGTGGTGCAGTCATAGCTTACTGCAGACTCAACTTCCTGGGCTCAAGTGATCCTCCCACCTCAGCCCCCTGAGTAGCTGGAACTACAGGCACATGCCACCACACCCAGCTAATTTTTGTATTTTTTTGTAGAGGCAGGGTTTCACCATGTTGCCTATACTGGTCTCAAGCTCCTGAGCTCAAGTAATTCTTCCACCTTGGCCTCCCAGAGTGTTGGGATTACAGGCGTGAGCCACTGTGCCCAGCCTTATTTTCAATTATTAGTGGCTCATGAACAGTCAGGATTCGTTATTTTCACTTAGACCGTTCTGTTTCTCATTCTTTTTTGAGGCTTCATCTTGCTCAGTCACCACCTTGTGATGCTTGGGGCTGTTTAGTAGGATGGATGATGTGTTTCTCTTTGTTGTAGGAAGGATCCAAAGATCAAACTTCAGAGGATGATCCACTGAAATTTTCAGGATCTGCTGAGGAAGCAACCGTCTTTAGGCTTGTCATGAAAATAACATTTTTAGGGGCAGTAAAACCCATTGGTTTATAACTCTCCCATACATAAAGGGGAATTGGTAGCAGTGTTAGCAGGCACAGACTCCACTGGATTATTATTTTTCACCAGTATTTCACCCTTTGATAACCTTCTGGCTGGTTTTACCTCTTCTCTTAGAAGAGAACCTCAGTTGAGGTAGAGTGGACAGGACCCCACTTGGGTTACTTTTTTAAAATTAATTAATTAATTAATTAATTAATTTATTTGAGACTGGGTCTGGCCCCGTAGCCCAGGTTGGAATGCAAGTGGCACAGTCATGGCTCACTGCAGCCTCATACTTGTGGACTCAAGCCATCCTCCTGCCTCAGCCTCCCAACTAGCAGGGACTACAGTCATGTACCACCACACTTTTGGTTGTTCTTTTATCTCTTGACAAGGCATTGTTCTCTGGAGTTTTAAGTTTAGGAAGATCCAACGTGGTAAATTCAAACTCAGGTTTGGAGGTTTTCCTACTTTTCCCATAATTCTGGGTTTGTTGTCTCTTCCCTTCTGATCTGATGCCCATCCAATTTCAAATTCCTCTTAGCATCAAGTGGACAAACGATGTGAGCCATTTGCTGATTTCATCTCTGATTGGTAGCATTCTGTCAGCTCTTACTGTCAGCCTTTTGCTCATCATAGTTTTTTTCTCATCATCTTTTTCTGCTTAAAAAATCAGAGCTTCAGCTGGGCGCAGTAGCTCACTCCTGTAATCCCAGCACTTTGGGAGGCCGAGAGGGTGGATCATGAGGTCAGGAGTTCAAGACCAGCCTGGCCAACATGGTGGAACCCCGTCTCTACTAAAAAAATACAAAAATTAGCCAGGCATGGTGGCGGGCGTCTGTAATCCCTGCTACTCGGGAGGCTGAGGCAGAGAATTGCTTGAACCCGGGAGGCAGAGCTTGCAGTGAGCCGAGATCACGCCACTGCACTCCAGCCTGGGTGACAGAGTGAGACTCCGCCTCAAAAAAGAAAAAAAAAATCAGAGTTTCATTTCTTGTGTGAGAGGACACATGCTCATTTTGAGGCTTTACCGTTTGAAAGTCTTGCTGACAGCTGGGTTGGTTACGATCACTCTGGGAGGTGGGCGCTGATTAAACATGAATGGACTCAGTTCTAAGAAGTAGGTGTAGGGATGGAGTTATTTTGAAAGAAAACTTCTGAGGGGGAAACCTTGATGCTCCTAACGCCATGTCTTCAGTTGTGTTTCTGCCCTGCCTTGGGTCCCTTATGTCATAAGAGCAGCTTGGAGGAGGAGGAGGAGGCCCGAGCGCGGGAGGTGGTGGCCACCCCATTCTGCTGGGACAGGCATGGTGTTTCTCTTTCCTGCCTTAAAATGCCAGAGTCTGTCATGACCTGCCTGGTGATCATTACCATGAATTCCTGTCTGCTGAATTCCTGTGCTGCAGTTTCCTTCTCTGGGACAAGAGGCTTTAGACTGGAATCTAGCTGCCAGGTATTCGGTGGCGTCCACCTCACTGTCATGCCCTGTGCTGCAGCTGAGGCCCCAGGATCCCAGTGACTCTGCCTTTCCCCAGAGGGTCCCTGGTCATCTGGGCAGGAGACCTCTGTGTTGTGCTCAGTGTCACTGATTTGCATTCTCCAGGCCTCCCTCCATATCCAGAGCACCTCACCAGCCCACTCAGCCCTGCCCAGGAGGAGCTGAAAGAAGGGCAGGCCCCCAAGCAGCAGCAGGACTCAGAGGTGAGAGTGGCCTCAGTCGGGCCAGGAGCAGGTGAGTGAGAACAGCGAGGCGGCAGGATGAACAGTGTCCCGAGGCAGCAGGCGGTTACCAAGCGACGGTGCTGAGGAAAAGCACTGGAAGCGTGGGGCTGGGAGAGATGGCTGGGAGACTGGTTGGGCTGGGTTGGACAGGCTTTCTGGGAAAGGGGCCCCTGAGACAGGCCTTGAAAGAAGGTAGGTTTTGGCATTTTCAGCATGAGAAAACAGTGTATAGACGGGTGGGTTCCTCCACGTGTTGGGGGCCTGGGCACAGGGGTCCAGCAGAGTGAGGGGAGGGGTAGATGGGTATGTTGTGCCTCCCCAGGGTTCTTACGAGGGTCCCATCCACAGGGCAGTGTGTGTCCTGTGCCTAGCGCGGCGCCAGCGTGGTGTTTCTCAGTAAACGCCCTTTCTGAAGACCTGCTGGGAACTCTGGCTTTAGCCATGCTTCCAGACCTCTTTGTCTGCTTTTATTTAAAGGCAGTCCCTGCCTGTCCTTTCACAAAAAGATGTATCAGGCCATTTAGCAGAACACTTGGCAAACAGTCCAGAGCTCTGTTCTCTGTCGAGTGTTCCTCTGCGGGGCTGGCTCCTCCACCTGGTTCTGCCGCTGGCCCGACTTTCAGTCTCTGGTTGCTTTCTCTGTGGTGATTTCTGATTTCTTCCCCACTGGATCTTCCTCCATTCCCTGGGTTTCTCTTTCCAGCCAGTGTGTAAGTCTGGGCTGTGCTCATGGAGTTGGAGAGATGGGACCCTCTTAGGCAGGAGGGCAGTGTTCCTGCCCCATTGCAGACCTGGAACGGTGTCCCGGAGCCTCCCAACCCTCTGTTCTTTTGAGGCTCATCAGGGTGACAGATGCTGAGGGACAGGTCATTAGCACTGGCCCGCAGGGGTGTTGGGGATGTGGCCTTCGTAGCTCTTGTCTCACCTCTGAAGCCCTCCGGACAGAAGCCCTAGGCCTCCTCTCCCTGGCAGGGACTTGCGTATGTCCAGGGCTGCTGGGGAGATGGCTATGCACGCTGCAAGCCATGGGTGTCCTGCAGCCGGTGTTGGGAGAGGCCCTTGCCGAGTCTCACACGGCCCCCAGCCAGCACCAGCATTTTATCCTTGATTAAGTCGAAAGGAGAGTCTAGATGGGGAGTCTCCAACTTCCTCCACCAGGGACATCCTGCCAGGCATGGGGCCAGGGGAAGAAGGGCGGAGGCACCTGTGGCCGCAGCAGAGCCCCACAGGAGCGTGGGGGCCTTTTGGGAGTGGGGTGGGGTTGGGTGGTGGGACGTGGTGACGGGCTTCCTCCTGAGGGTTCCGTCCCTCCCTCTCCAGCTGCTATCTCCCTGGGGACTGTGGGGACCCAGATCAGTCTGGGGTCCTTCCTGGTCTTTCCCCATTGTGGTCTGGTCTGGCCTGGCTGGAAAAGCACTGCATGAAAACCCAGGCATCAGATCCCAGGCATGTGGTCTGATGATGATGGAAAAGCTATTCATGTGGTCTTGGCGTGGCTGGGCTCCCAGCCCCCATGTCAACAGTCTGTGTTCCTCTGCCCAGAGACTCTGCTTCCCTGAGAGGGTATGGTGCCAGGACCCTTCCTCCCTCACATTAGGGACCCCTGAGAGCTGGGTGCTGAGACCTGGGGTCTCAGGTCTCCAGCACATTGCTGTGACCACCTGCCACTGCCTTGGTTGTCCTTGTCACTGCTGTCCAGCAGCTCCTTGGCTCCACCCAACCTGGGAGTTGAGTGAGACTCACACAGACCCAGGCAAGAATCTCAGGTCCTAGCACCTCCTGTCACCAGTGAGTGTAGTGGCAGGCAGGTCATGGACGCTCTGTGCGGATTTGTCATGTGGATGAGCAGCTGAGCATGGGTGCAGCACTCACCACCCCTAGTCCGCAGAGGCCTCTTAGGGTGGTCTGGGGGCAGCGAGGGCCCCTGGGGCTCATTGTCTTTCACAGATGGTAACTAGTGTCACCAGAACTCTTGGGGGTGGGGTCCTGCCACCCTCTCTGCTGTGCCAAGGGTCTCTGCTTCTGTGTCCCACTCCAGCTGACCCCTGACCTCCGGGCTCCCTGGCTCCTGGCCTTGCAGCTTGATCTCCCCTCCCCTGATGTCCTTAGCTTGGCCTCCAGGAATGAGGCTGATGACAACAATCAGGACTGAGTGACCGTGCGAGGCAGTGCCTGTGTGGCGGGGCTCAGTGAGCAGGACCCCTGCAATGTGCTGTGAGCACTGTGGGGAGAGAGGGCCCAGCTGAGGCTGGAAGCCAGGACTGGGCCGAGTGACCTGGGGGACAGGGTGGTGAGGTCCACTTAGAAACCAACGTAGACTCCTTTTGCCAGGTGGTGGTGTGGTCATCAAGACAGAGGCACAGTCTGAAGACGAGATGAGGCCTGAGCGGCTTTATCTGGGGGTGTCCCGAGGCCAGACCGAATGCAGAATCCCCCGAGGGCCCAGGAACAGGCCTGGGGGCTCTAGCCGTCATCAGGCCCAGGGCGTGCCCAGGGTGCGGGCAGGGGAGCCACGGCCACCGGGGGTCGGCGGGGAGACGCCCCGAGTCCTTTCCCGCCGGCGGCAGCGGGCATTCACCTGCCCCGAATGTGGGCAGAGCTTCCGCCTGAAGATCAACCTGACGATTCATCAGCGGACCCACGTGGAGGAGGGGCGGCGGGAGGCCCCCGGGGACAGCCAGACCACGCTGGAGCCGGGGGAGGTGGTGGTGCCTGGCCCTGTCATCCGCTGGCTCCCCGAGGAGCCTGAGGGCCGCCGCTCTGTGGCGGGCGGCCGTGCGTTGGTGGGGCGGAGGCCTGCGGCCAGCAAGATGTACCACTGCAGCGAGTGCCTGCGCTTCTTCCAGCAGCGCAAGAGCCTGCTGCTGCACCAGCGCCTGCACACCGGCAATGGCCAGGGCTGGCCCGCCTGCCCCTACTGCGGCAAGGCCTTCCGCCGGCCCTCGGACCTCTTCCGGCACCAGCGCATCCACACTGGTGAGCGGCCTTACCAGTGTCCCCAGTGTGGCCGGACCTTCAACCGGAACCACCACCTGGCTGTGCACATGCAGACCCACGCCCGAGGCCAGGCGGGCCCACACTTGCCTGCCGCCCCTGCCCGCCACGGGAGCCCCCCGCTGCCCTGGCCCAGCCGCACGGAAGAGGGCTGACCAGGCAGTACGCCACAGGGGACTCCTGGCAGGGCCTCTCCCCTGTGCCTGACGCGGGTTCCTCCTCTTTCTGGAATGGAGAGAGGTTTGTTGTTTTTACCCATTCAAATGGGAAGCCCGCCGCCCTTCTGGTGGCAGTGTGTGTGACTGGGTGCCTTCTGTTTCCTGTTTGCACTCTTTGCTGCCTTTTCTGCATTCCTGACTTGTAAAAGATTCCTTAAGGCTTAAGGGATGCCTTATTTTTGATGGGGCCTCTGGTAGGTACCACAGCCAAGAAGACCAGAGATCATGGCCCTTCCAGTATGGGGGCGATAGAGACATCGGGGACCTGGGATTTTTGTTTTGTGCAGAGGTCTCCGGCCTGCTGTCACCATGAGACAGGGGAGTGGATGGTTGGCCTGAAGAAAGGGTCCTGGAAAGTTTTCTACTTTGCTATTTTGAAACTTTTTTTCCCTTGTTATAGAGACTCAAGTGCTTTTGTAAATGTGTGTAGTTGCTAATGGAACTTCGCCTTTTGCAAAGTGGAAAGAGCCGGCTTTTCCATGTGGGGCTCGCAGAACTGGAAGGGGAACTACCTCCACCAGCCTGTGGGTCTTTTATTTTTTTAAGATGGAGTTTCGCTCTTGTTGCCCAGGCTGGAGTGCAGTGGTGCAATCTCCAGAGGTTGCTCACTGCAACCTCTGCCTCTCGGGTTCAAGTGATTCTCCTGTTTCAGCCTTCTGAGTAGCTGGGATTATAGAGGTGAGCCACCACTCCTGGCTAATTTTTGTATTTTTAGTAGAGACAGGGTTTCATCATGTTATCCAGACTGGTCTCGAACTCCTGACCTCAGGTGACTCGCCTGCCTCAGCCTCCTGAAGTGCTGGGATTACAGGTGTGAGCCACTGCTCCTGCCCAGCCTGTGGGTTTTGACGGGGATGTCTTGGCTGCTGTCTCGGAAGCACAGTGTCTCCCTAGGTGTGTGTTTCTTGGCCCAGAGTGACTCCCAGTATTCCTAGTCCTTACCCCACAGGATAGGCACGTCCATTATTTACTTTTGTTTGTCAGCTGGGAGGGGAAACTGAAGCCTGGAGTGGGAGACACTTCTCCCCAAGAGCTCAGTGTTCGTGGGTGTGTAAGATCCATTGACTGGACCCCAGACTGCATCCTGAGGGGCAGTGCGGAGACAGCCCAGGAAGCCCCTCCCCTAGAGGAGGCCCTTGGTCTGGCTGAGGGCCACCTCTACCCTGGGCCTCCAGGACTGCTTTTCACATTAAAGGGGAGGCAGTCTCTCAAAGGAGTTCTCCCTTGAGCGCTTTGGGCTCTGGGGCAGAGTTGGGCTAGGAGATCTGGGTGAATCCTTCAGTCACGGCTAGTCTCATGTTCCTCTTCTGTCAAAGGGGGTCATCGCCCCAGTGTGTCCTACCTCAGAGTTGTCAGGATCAAATTAAGAGGCACTGGGACAAATGTGAAGCCTAGCTTTGTGCTTCCTTTCAAGTTCAGGGCCTCCTTTCTACTCATTCCAGCCTTTTTTTTCCCCTGTCAGAATCCCTCAGGAAGGACCTTTATCTTCTGGAGTGAGTAGTGGCAGTTCCACTGGGTTCAGTGAAAGACTCGCCCACGGGGCTTTGTTCCCCAGGGGTCCTTTGTGTTTCGGTGAACAAATTCCTACCAAAACATGAGATTCAGACTGTAGAAGTTCAGGCAATAATATCAGGCCTCATGGAGAAGTCTGGAGGTCAGCTGGCTTCTGGTGTCCCATCACACCACTGCGGGTGCTGCCTGTAGAGCAGCCCTGGTGTGGGTGACTCTGAAGCTGGAGTGATGGGACCCCGGCTAACCTTGTTTTTTACCGCCTTGTCTGGCACTGAGAAGTGGCCACCCTTCAGGGCTGCTTCTGGGGGCCTTGGTTCCTGGATGTGCCATTTCCTTGCCCTTCTGACCCTCCCACTTCTTCCAACGTCTTGAGCAGAGTTGGGGGCCAGTGGTAGCGTTGCTGTCATCTCTGGGAGGAGGGTGAATATACAAGTCGGTGACAGTTCGGCCAGGCTCCCTTGGGTTTGGGAAGAGGCACTGCCCTTCTGTGCTGTGGATCCTGCTTGTTTGCTTTGGGGTCCCCCAACCCTTGCCAGGAGCTTCACAAATCAGAGACAGGCTGTCAGCAAGAGCTCAGACAGGATGTGTGCAAGTGCAGGTGCGTGAGTTTAACCCTCAGCTGCAGGAGCTAGTCTCAGATGTTCTGGGGATACCTCAGGCTAAGAATTTTGCCGAGTTTCTGGGCTTGTTTTTCTAATGCCAAATGCCCCTGCGTAAGTGGCACAAGGTGCTGATTCTCCTTTTTTCTTTTTTTCATAGCAATGTGTGCAACTTTGAGCTAGGTCTTGTGAATTTGCCTAGCACTCGGACGCGTTTAAGTAATGTTCTTTACATTGAAACGAGTCAACCGAAGCTTTGTGGTGCAGGAGCTGAGGGTTCCCCAGACTCGGTGGGAGCCCTGGTTGGGCCCCAAACTCCCCCAGCAGAGTCCTTGTCTTCCTCATTTGTGAAATAAACGGGTGGGCCACGACGTTAATAAGCCCAAGAAAACTGTGAAGGTGGTAGTCCCTTTCCCTAATTGGTGCGCAATAAACTTGTTGACATGAACGAGTGCGTGCGCGTGATCTGGTTTCTGCTCTCTGGGAAGTGAGTGACCGTGCGGGGCAGTGGCAGCTGGCGACACTTGTGGGCTGTTGGGCACCAGCCTGGGGCGGGCGCTCACACCTGTCGGCGGGCGCGCGCACCTGTGGGGCTCGCACAACACCTCCGAGCTCGCTGTGGGGGCGGGGCCTCCCGGGCTGGCCAATGAAAAGCCGGCACTGGGTCGCAGGCGCCCGCGAAGCGGGGGCGGAGCCTCCAGCACCGGCCAACGGGGATCTGGCTTCGGGATGCGGGGCGGGGCCCACGCGGGGCCCACCCGGTCGCAATTCGCTGGGCCTGGGGCACAGCTTCTTCCCGGACGCGTTCTCCGTGTGTCCCGAGTCCCGGCGGCCCCGCGATCTCGGTCCGTGCGGGGAAAGCGGGGCTGACGCCGTCTGCGGAGAGAACTGTGCAGCCGGGCTTGTGTGGGGCCGCGCGCAAGGGCAGCGGCGACTCCCTGCCCAGGCAGGCCAGCACAGGGCCATGGCCGAGGCGGCTGCGCCTTCGGTAGGGGCGACTGTCATGGAGGCGTGGGGACGTGGAGCCGAGTCCTGAATTCGCCAGGAGGATGTCCCACCCTCCACCATCCCCCGCCACCTCCTGGAACTGGGGAGGGCTTAGCCCGGGTGGCAGGAGGAGGACAAGGACTCCTAAGGCCACACGATAAACTCCCTTCTCGCTCTTCATTTCCTTGCCTGTGGAATAAGGCGAATGGCCCTAAACACAAGATTTGGAGGTCCCTCCTGCCCTGATATCCACTGGACCTGGCTCTGAGGGCGCGGTGGACTGTGGACATCTTCATTCCAGACCCTCCAAGGTTCCTGTTTCAGGATCCGCCTTTTGGCACTTGCCCCCACCCCGCCCCACCCCGCAGTCGACCATCTCAAAGATCCACCCCTCCTGCCAAGCTGAGACCAATGCCATGGCCTGGGGAGGGATGTCCGCTGCAGTCTGGTGGAGCCAGAGTCTGGCTCCTGACTGTGAGGTGGACTCTAGACTTGAGCTCTGATTCCAGTCTGGAGGATTCTGATGCCTGCCCACTCTTTCCAAAATTCCCTGACAAGTCCTTCTGGCTGCTGCTGAGGGGATCTGCATTGTGAGGACTTTTGGTTAGGGGCTTCAGGCTCAGGCTTGACCTAGGCCATTGCTGGCCTGCATAAGAACTGTTGAGATTTTCATAGGTCTTTAAAGGTAGAGGGGTCATCTCCTAGTATAAATAGCTTTGCAGTGGTTTTGGATCCATTCCTGGGTGGCACATTTGTGGCAGGGCATTGCAGGGAGGTGAGGATGTTAGCCCCTAATTTGAAGACGGTGCTGCCTCCTCTGGGCTCCACTTCATTGTATCAGACAGAGGCCAGACTTGAGGATGGAGAGCCATGGTGTGAGAGGAAGGAAAAGGCCAGGTATCTGGTGTCTGGTACTTGTATGTGTGGGACACTTTGCTGAGTATGTTTATTGGGGAGGTCTCTGAGAAACTCAGTTGCACAGAATTAGATTAATCAGTCTCTGGTTCTTAACACATTCAGATCACTGGTCCATAGCCTTTATATTTATTTTTAAGAATATAACATAGGCCGGGCGCGGTGGCTCAAGCCTGTAATCCCAGCACTTTGGGAGGCCAAGATGGGCGGATCACGAGGTCAGGAGATCGAGATCATCCTGGCTAACACGGTGAAACCCCGTCTCTACTAAAAAATACAAAATATTAGCCAGGCGAGGGGGCGGGCGCCTGTAGTCCCAGCTACTCGGGAGGCTGAGGCAGGAGAATGGCGTAAACCCGCGAGGCGGAGCTTACAGTGAGCTGAGATCCGGCCACTGCACTCCAGCCTGGGCAACAGAGCAAGACTCCGTCTCAAAAAAAAAAAAAAAAAAAAAAAAGAATATAACATGTGCTAATGTCATACACCCTGAGTGCTTTTTCATATCTTCAGTGTGTTTCATCCACACAGCCACCTTAGGAGTGAAGGAAGTTAGGATATCCCTGTAAGTGAGAACATAGAACCTTAGATAAGTTATGCGGCTTGACCTCAGGTTGTGCAGGATTCGGATGGCAGGAGAGGCACCGAGTCAAGTTCTAGGTGAGTTCCATTTCCAGGAGTGCTCCCTTTATACCTCAACTGTTCCCCACTGGGGCATTCCTGGATTTAAAATTTTATTTCCAGCAATACATAATACATTTTCTGCCTCCTGTGAACAGGATATTCCTTGTAATGTTTCCTTGCTCTTTTCTTTTCTGCTTTCAACTTTCTCTGGCCCCTGTTGCCTGGCAGCTAGGAGGGTGGAGACCATCCTGGGGCTGGTTGACAAGGCACCTGGATCATGGGGATGTGGTGTCAGGCAGGGCAGGAAGTCACACCAGTAGATGTCAGGGTGGATGGGCCTTAGAGATCGCCAAGGCGGAACAACAGGACTTTCTCCCCGTGAGCCCACTAAGGGGTGTGGACTTGTTCTAGAAGAAGTTGAGGACTCAGATTGCTGCCTGGGTGTGCATTGGACCCCGGATCCCCTGGCAGGTGTTCTGGACTTGGGCTTCTCACCATTTCTTGGTTCCTGCTTCTGGCCATGTTCCCTAGTTGGTTGAGTAATGGGCTGAGCTAATAGAGGCAGTGAGTGGTAGAGCTGGGATCCACTCTATTCATTTATGATAGTAATGTTGGTTATGTCATTTTCCATTGCCCCTGGGTCTTGGTTCAGGATTCTTCTCATGGGGGCTTTGTGGGGCCCAGTGTCTGCTGTCTTTGACTATTAGGTGGGGTCTGTTTGGGGGTCTGACCAGTGAGGCCCTCTGGCATTCAGAAGACGTCTTCCCCATTCTGGAGAATCCTGACCTTCCTGTGTCTGGTAACGGCTCTGGGCTGCTCTCCTGGTGGCTGACTCATGAACTTGTGTCTGGTTGCAGGACTGGTATATGCAGACTGACCTCCAGGGAGAAGCCCAGATCCGATCTGCAGAGGTCTCCCTTCTGGCTATCGTGGCTGCTGTTCAGGTGGTGGAGAAGAAGATGGAACCCCAGGCTGCCTGGCTACAGAGCCTGGAGGGACGCACACGGACAGCTGGCTGACTGCGAGAAGGTGGCTGTGAAGTTTGGGAACCAAACTGTCGCTCAGGCTGGAGGGCAAGTGGGCCATGTTGGGGACTCTGCTGCAGGAGTACGGGCTGCTGCAGAGGCAGCTGGAGAACGTGCTGTGCAACAGAAACTTCTGGATCCTGTGGCTGCCCCCAGGCAGCAAGGGGGAGGCCCCCAAGGTATAGGAGCTGGGTGTGGGTGGAGAGGCCCTGCCTGGATTCTGTAGGGTTACCATATGCATAGCGGAAGGAGCCCCCTGGCTCCCAAAGCCTGACCTCTGGGCATCCAAGGCAGTCACTAGTTGACTTTAAAGGGCTTGAAAAATGTCAGAAGAAATTGTGACACAGAAAAATGTCTGCTTTGGAGGATGGAATGGGGTTTGTTGGGAGAGAAATGGTTGTGCAGCAGTGGTTGTACATGATCTCTGAGAGTGAGGACTGGCACAAGTAGGAGATACGTGTACCTGGGAGAGGGGAAGAGAACCCAGGAGCCCTGATCATGAATCCCCTTAGTCACTGGTTCTGCCCTTTAGCCGAAGGCGTTGTGATGGAGTTGAGTTTGCATTTGCTTAGTAGTTTGGCCTGCGATGCCCACTGCTTCGGGGGAAGGGAGAGGAGACTGGAGTTGGTTTGGCTGCTCCCTGAAATGGTTGTTCCTCATGGTGGGTGCAGGCAACCTGTACTTCCAGGTGCCCATGACTCCTGAAGACACGGTCGGGTATTTCTCAGAGCAGCAGGGTGGCGGCCTGGAGGACTCACAGAAGGAGCTCTACAAACGTGTTGTGAAGGGGAGCTGCGAGACCCTGAGCTCCCTGGGTAAGAGGCTGGTCTCTGGGGGCCTCCACACCTTGGTTTTACTCCTTTACTCAATCACACGAGACTTCTGAATCTCAGAGCAGGAAGCATGTAGAGATCATTTGTTCAGCCCTCTATCTTCAGGCAGGTAGAGGGTATCCGTCATTCTCATTTTGCGGTTTTATGTAATGAAATGCAGAGGTTATGTGACTTGCCCCAGGTCTCATGGAGTAAGTGAACTGGAATCTGCTCCTTGCTGTCCTGCCCTTTATGTGGTGCCAGAGGCAGCTCCTGCGTGCACGCCTGTGGCTTGCCAGCCTGTCTGCTCCTGGGGAGCTGGGGCCTCCCCTGGTTTACATCTGCATCCCTAGGACTCCCAAGCTGCACTCTGCACACTGAGTTCTCAGGTGATTCCTGCTGAGCAAAGACGGATGGACTGTAGGCCTGCTTTTTTTTTTTTTTTTGAGATGGAGTTTCGCTCTTGTTGCTCAGGCTGTAGTGCAATGGTGTGATCTCAGCTCACCACAACCTCCGCCTCCCAGGTTCAAGTGATTCTTCTGCCTCAGCCTCCTGAGTAGCTGGGATTACAGGCATGTACCACTAGGCCCAGCTCATTTTGTATTTTTAGTGGAGATGGGGTTTATCTATGTTGGTCAGGCTGGCCGTGAACTCCCAACCTCAGGTGTTCCGCCCGCCTCGGCCTCCCAACGTGCTGCGTGAGCCACTGTGCTCGGCCAGGTCTGCTTCTTTTTTTTTTTTTTTGAGGCAGAGTCTCGCTCAGTCGCCCAGGCTGGAGTGCAGTGGTGAGATCTCGGCTCACTGCAAGCTCCGCCTCCCGGGTTCACGCCATTCTCCTGCCTCAGCCTCCCAAGTAGCTGGGACTACAGGTGCCCGCCGCCACGCCCAGCTAATTTTTTGTATTTTTAGTAGAGACGGGGTTTCACCGTGTTAGCCAGGATGGTCTCGCTCTCCTGACCTCGTGATCTGCCCGTCTCGGCCTCCCAAAGTGCTGGGATTACAGGCTTGAGCCACCGCGCCAGGCCCTGGCCTGCTTTTAAGGATGCCCCAGGTCCAGAAAACGAGGGCCAGCCCTGGGAAGTTCGGTCCTTCAGGCAGGTGTGTGTCTTCATGTGAGACTTGATCAGACGTGGGTTTTTGTAGCTACCCTACTCCCAAGCTCTCCTGCGTGCACCTGGAATTCTCACTGCTTTGGGCAGGGTGAGCAGTTGGCTTTTTGTCCACTCTCTCCCCTTGTTGGGAGGCTGAGGCCCAGAACACAGTGCCTTCCCTCCCTTCGCCTGGCTGCAGAGGTTCCTCCTTCAGAAGAGGGTCCCAGTGTGCTGTGGGAGGCAGGGTGAGGAGGCTGGCCGGCCTTAGGCGGGGAAGGAGAAGCATGTGGAAGGAAGGGCAGCAGGAAGCCTGAGCCTGACTGCCAGGAATGGCCAGCCCCATTTTTGGGCCTGAGTTTCCTCATCTGTCAGGACTAAGTGGCTTGTCTGTGTGGGCAATGGATGGGAACCCTTTCTCTCGGTCTCATGGCACTTACTTCTAGTCCACGAAAACTGAGAGGCCTTGCCCACCCTACTCTCCATGCCCCTCAACACATGCCTTGAAGAGGGAGTGAGTCCTGCTCCAAGCCTGGCGGAAAACCCTCCTTTCCAAGTCTGCAGAGGACAGCCCTGCCGCTGGCCTTTTCCTCCCTGCAGGCCGGGCCACCACCAAGCCAGATCTTCTGGCGCCAGTGGAGAAAGGACACCAGGCAGGCAGCTGCAGCCTGCCCAGTGCGGAGAGGGGCCAGAGCCCGGGCCCTGGTGAGTCCCTTAGGGTGTAGGCGGACCTGGGCCTCTCTACGTGCATCTGGTAAGGGCATCTGGTGTCAGGAGGCCCCCCTGGCGAAACAGAGGCAGAGGTGGGGGTGGGGGGAAGTGAACTGCTGGGCCTCACAGCTGGCGGTCAGGGCCAGACCTGGGTGTTCTGACACCCAGAGGACCTGGGCCATTTCCCACACTCCATGTCCCTTTGGAGCCATCGTTTGGCCTGAGACCACTCTGGAGGCTTGAGGGGAAGGGCAGAGGGCATAGCAGATTCCAGGGAACCTGAGGCAGGCTGTCGTGATGCGTGCAGGGTCCCGGGAGGAGCGACAGGCTGGCGGCCTCCGTGAGACCTGTCCTGACGCTGCGTCTGCTCCCAGGGCCCTTGGTGCCTGCATGTGTGTCCTCCTCGCTTTGCAGCCTAATTCCTGCTTCCTCTCCTTGGGTGAAGGGACTGAGTCTTGCTGTAATATCCCCCTCCCCCGGCACCTTACACAGTGCCTGGCATGTACTGGGATTATAAATAATAAATAATTATGAAATGAATGGTGAACCAGAATAGGAGCTCAGTTTTCTCCATTTTTCAAATAATAGCATTGGATCAGAATGCAGTTTTTTATTTTTTATTTTTCATTTTTTTAAGGCGAGAACCCTTTATTCCAGTGACAACCAGAATCATATAACATGGGGGACAGTGGGACTATTCTGGCTGAAGGACAGGAACCCTGGAGCTGGTTGCTCGGAATACAGCGGGTCATGCCAAGACACTGCTCCTTGCTTTCTAGATTCTTAGATTTGGGGAGGAAGGCTCCCCTGTGAAGCAGACTCTTTGAGTAGGTAAATTAAGTCACAGTGAGCCTAGAGTGGGGAAGAAGGTGGGAGTTGACAAGGGTACTGAGTGGCTGGCATGTAGGTCCAAGGCTGAAAGTGGCATTTCCAGGCACCTGCAGGGGACGGGGGCACCACAGAGAAAGCAGGGTTGCGGAAGGGGCGGGTGTGGCAGGATGCAGGTCACATAGCCTGAGCTGGGGAGCCCTGAGCGAGAGGCCAGCTGGGTGGAGTGTGGCTCTTGTGAGAGCTACTACAGCACTGAGGGCTATTACAGCAGCAGCCTGGCCAACAGCTCCTCCCCTGTGGTGCAGGGAGGGGAGCTGGGCCCAGGCACTGCAGCCACCCCGGCTCTTGGACTGGCCCCCCACAGCAGGTGTGGGCAGGACTGGGGTATGTTCAGAGGCTGTGGCTGGTGCCACAGTCCCCAGGGCTGAGCAGCTCCTAGGGGGATGCAAAGCAGCAGGCAGGGCCTGGCCAAAGAGCCCCAGGCACGACTCTGCCATGAGGCTGGGCTTGCACCTGAAGGCAGCTCAAGGAAGTGTGGTGGCTGGAGGAATGAGGGCTGTTCAGGGGGGTTAGGGTTGCCCTGCGGTCTGGGTAGTCCTTGCCATTCTAGCAGTCACTTCTTGTTTTCCACTCTCCGTAAGCTTTTCCAGATTTCTCCAGGAGAGAGCTTTGTTTACCCCCAGGACTAGGCCTAACTCCTAAAAGCTGCTTCTAAACCCTTTGCGGTCAGGCCCCAGACGGTGTGGGTGCAAGAAATCCTGCAGGCCCCAGACGGTGTGGGTGCAAGAAATCCTGCAGGCCCCAGACGGTGTGGGTGCAACAAATCCTGCAGGCCCCAGACGGTGTGGGTGCAAGACATCCTGCAGGCCCCAGGCGGTGTGGGTGCAAGACATCCTGCAGGCCCCAGGCGGTGTGGGTGCATGACATCCTGCAGGCCCCAGACGGTGTGGGTGCAAGACATCCTGCAGGCCCCAGGCGGTGTGGGTGCATGACATCCTGCAGGCCCCATACGGTGTGGGTGCATGACATCCTGCAGGCCCCAGACGGTGTGGGTGCAAGACATCCTGCAGGCCCCAGGCGGTGTGGGTGCATGACATCCTGCAGGCCCCAGACAGTGTCGGTGCAAGAAATCCTGCAGGCCCCAGACGGTGTGGGTGCAAGACATCCTGCAGGCCCCAGGCGGTGTGGGTGCATGACATCCTGCAGGCCCCAGACGGTGTCGGTGCAAGAAATCCTACAGGCCCCAGATGGTGTCGGTGCAAGACATCCTGCAGGCCCCAGACGGTGTGGGTGCATGACTGCTTTATCTGTTGGATGTTTCCATAGGCGGGCTCTTCCTGCCAGAATTCTAGAAGCAGTGTAAACGGGCTGCTCATTCATTAGGTCTGGGCGGGGTCTGGGCACTGGACTTTCAACACTTTCCTCCCGTGATTCTGGTGTCGTTAGTTTGAGGACCAAGGCTCAGAGATCCCTCTGAACAGAAAGTGACCCGCCTCTGGCCGTTGAAAGTGTCTGTGTTTTAATTATGCAAATAGATTCCTACACGAGTACGTTCTTACTAAGCAATGTGGAGGTCATGGGCAAAGCTAAGCGGCTCCTGCTGGCCGCTGGCCCAACCCTAGGCCCCTCCCAGGGTAGCCACTGTTACGATTTTGCTGCATAACCTTTCAGGCTATTTTCTCATGCATATACATACTTGTGTGTACTGTAGAAAAATACAAGGGTTAAGAACACACAGATATAGTCTACATATCTTCTGCAGTTTGCTGTTTTCACTCAACAATATGTCTTAAGGATCTTTTCGTGTTGATACATTTTGATCAACTTCCTCTCTGAAACGGTTTCCAGGGCCCTGGTTAATTGTGAAGGCAGCCTGGTGTGTGGCAGCCGGGCTGGGCTGGTGTCTTCAGAGTGGCTGTGTCAGAAGTGCCTCGTATATGACAGAAAGAAGTGGGCTGTGCCCTGGCTATAAAACCTGGCAGCATTGGGCGATTGGACAGCAGTTAGATATGGGTGACTTGGAATGTTCCCCATTCATTCATTTATTTAACAAAAAATGTGCCTACCCTGTGTCAAGCCTGGAGCAGGAAGAGGAGCAGTAACTATTTCCTGATCTTAAGATAGGCCTTAGAGGTGGGCACAGATTGGTGAGGTCGCCCAGTCCTTGAAGGACACCCACCTGAGGGCACTGTAGGATCTGTGGCTGCTGTAACAGAGACTGAAGAAAACAATGAAACCAAAACCGCAGCTTCCACGTGGCCGGGGATGGTCTTCCTCCCGACAGAGCAGCTCACAGGCCCCGGCTCCTTCCAGCCTATCGCTCCACCTTTCCTGGGGCCAGGCCTTGTTACTGTGGTTCGAGATGGCCCGCAACCATGCCCGTGGCCCTGTTGAAGGAAGCAAGGGGATGGGCTGGGGCGGGGGGGGGGTGCCCTTTCCCTTTTCGTTTTAGTTGATGCCTTTCCCTTTAACCAAACACTTTGGTTTCTTTTTTTTGTTGTTGTTGAGACAGAGTCTCGCTTTGTCGCCCAGACTGGAGTGCAGTGGCCGGATCTCAGCTCACTGCAAGCTCCGCCTCCCGGGTTCACGCCATTCTCCTGCCTCAGCCTCCCGAGTAGCTGGGACTACAGACGCCCGCCACCTCGCCCGGCTAGGTTTTTGTATTTTTTAGTAGAGACGGGGTTTCACCGTGTTAGCCAGGATGGTCTCGATCTCCTGACCTTATGATCCGCCCGTCTCGGCCTCCCAAAGTGCTAGGATTACAGGCTTGAGCCACCGTGCCCGGCCCACTTTGGTTTCTTGTACATTTAGTACTTACTGTGCAATGTTTACTTTATAAACATTGACCCATTTAAGCTTATTCCAACTCTCAGTTTCCTCATATCATAGATGAAGAAACGGAGGCAGAGAGAGGTGGAATCCAGTGTCAAAGATCCCATAGCTGGAGGAGGCAGCGCCCTCACATCCGTTAGCCAGACCAGCCACAGGGCATATCTCCTTACAGGGAGGCCTGGCAACAAGTCTGGAGTCTAGGTGGCCACATGCCCAGCAAGACACCAAGTGCTCTGTTAGTGTTGAAGCGGGGTGGATAGCATTGGAAGATGGCTGGTCATCCCCGTCACAGCTCACAGCCCATCATTCACAGGCCAAGCTCCCCTCGCTGCCATGTCACACGTCCCCAGGATGTGCTGTGCCTTTGCTGGTACCTACAGTTCTGTTGGGAGTCTCTTTGGGGTCGTGGTCCCAACAGAGGCTGTGAGAGGAAAGATGCCCCGTGATACCTGCTGCCCTCAGGGCCTCTTCCTCTTTCCCTTAGACGCAGGCCAGCTGGAAACACCCCAGGAGTTCCGGCCTGGATCAAGCAAGAGGCAGGGGCAAGTGGGAGGAGCCAGCAGGGCCCACAGGAGACCACTGTGGCACACCTGTGCTCAGGTAAGGCGTGCTGGGCTGTGTCTCCCCAGGCCTGTATCCCTGGGCCTTAGGAGACATGGCGTCCCCCGGGGGGCCTCCCAGCGCCTCTAGCAGGGCCTCCTCCTGCGCCAGGCTCCTGAGGGAAGGCAGTGCGCAGCCTTGGCTGTGTCTCTGCAGAATCTTGTGTGCTTGCTGCGTGGTGTCCTCCCATGCAGTTGTATGAAATTGTTCTTTTATTCCTGAACCTGTTTCCTGTTCATTTCATGAACTCGTCTGTAGGCAGCATGGTGCTGGGCGCCGCAGGGGCTCATTAATGTGTGAGACACAGATCACTCAGGAGAGAGAAGACGAACACACTACACAGTGGGAAGGGGCACCGTTGTGTCTACAGCCAGAGAGCCCTTTCAGGATCTGTTCCAAAAGACGGCCAGTATTCTTTTTTTTTTTTTTGACACGGAGTCTTGCTCTGTCTCCCAGGCTGGAGTACAGTGGCCAGATCTCAGCTCACTGCAAGCTCCGCCTCCCGGGTTCACGCCATTCTCCTGCCTCAGCCTCCTGAGTAGCTGGGACTACAGGCACCCGCCACCTGTATTTTTTAGTAGAGACGGGGTTTCACCGTGTTCGCCAGGATGGTCTCGATCTCCTGACTTCGTGATCCGCCTGTCTCGGCCTCCCAAAGTGCTGGGATTACAGGCTTGAGCCACCGTGCCCGGCCGACGGCCAGTATTCTAAAAGCACCTATGCTTACGATGTGCAAATAGCTGAAGGTGTTCTTTCAACTGTAGTAAAAAGGGTGTCTTGGTGGCCACAGGCGGCCCGGATGAAGGTGCTGCTGGGGAAAATGTCACCACACTGGTCTTGGGAGGCTCCGTGAGAGGGAGGTGGGACTTGAGAGGGGCTTAGAACCTGGGTGAGAGGCAAAGAGGAGGCCAGAGGTGTTCTGGGTGGAGAGGACCCTCCGGCCGAGGCTCAGAGGTGGATGAACGGGGTAGCCTTAGGTGGAACAGCACAGGGTGGAACCCGGCAGAGGACAATGGGAGCTGAAGGAGGCTAGGCCAGAGCAGGGCCTTTAGTGATGCTCTAGCCCCGGGCTTCGGACTCCAGGAGAGCCAAGGGCGGGTGGCCTGGCTGCAGAGTCTGTGGCAGGTAGGCCTCACTCGCTGTACCCTTCTGTGTCCCTTCCCTGCAGAGACCTGTCTGAGCCGCAAAGAGGAGTCTGGAGGGAGGGTCCGAGGGACACAAGCCAGCCTGGGCTGCTGGAGGGGGGCCTGGCAAGGAGGGCTCTCGGGGAAGCACCTGTGGGGGTCTGCTTCCTGACCCCAGGGAGCGAGAGGTGGCCTTCCTCCCTCCAGGCCCTCCAAGCCAGGCTGAGCCAGCTGCTAGGGGCATGGAGCAGTGCCCACCTTGCGCCCAGCGGGGCCAGAGCTTCGGCTGGAAGGAGCTCAGCCCACAGCAGGAGTGCGCGCATCATGCCCCACGGCCTTTCGCTAGTGCTCAGTGTCCCAAGAGCTTCGCGCACTGGGCCACCCCCGCCAGCCACCGCCAGGCGCATGTGGCCCAGCGCACCTACACCGGCGCCAGATGCAGTAAGACCTTTGTCCACCAGTCGACGCTCGCACCCACTACCGCACGCATATCGGGGAGAAGCCCTACGAGTGCGCCGAGTGCGCCAAGGTCTTCGGCGGCCGGGGGCCTGTCCACGCTGCTGGAGCACCGGCACACACACATCAGCGAGAAGCCCTTCCAGTGTGCGCAGTGCGACAAGCGCTTCACGCGCCTGGCCAACCTGACCGTGCACCAGAGGGTGCACTCGGGCGAGCGCGCCTTCCAGCGCGCCCAGTGCGGCAGGCGATTTGCGCAGAAGCCCGGCTTCCTGCGCCATCTGTGCGGCCACTCGCAGGAGAAGCGCTATCCTTGCAGCCGGTGTGGCGAGAGCTTTACCTGTCCCTCCTGGCTCATGTGTCACCAGGACAGCCATGCTGGTCATGTTTCTCCACCTTGCCTGGTTTATGAGAGGGACTCCCCAATCGACGAGCCGCCCACGGGTCTCAGGGATGCAGTGCGGGGGAGCGCCACTGGTGATCCTTCTGCCGCATTCAGATTTGAGGGCACCGGTACAGAGCTGAGCCTCAGGAGGTGCCCTGGGGACAGGCAGCGGAGCAGTGGTGATCAGGAAGGTCTTGCGGGGAGTCCCTTGGACAGTTCTTTTTCTCGTGTGAAGATGGAGAATGTGGGTAGCACCCAGAGAGCTCCCTAAAGGGGCTCTGAGGGCACAGGGGCAGTTGGTGCCCCTTAAATCCAAGCGGCCTCTCCTGGGGGGTCACTTCTTGACCAGGTCGAAGTATTCTGGCCATGGTCATGGCTTCCCAAGGGAGGGCTGTTCTCCCAGGCACTGCGATTGCCCACGGGGCTTCTCATCGCAGGGAGGCATGCAGGGAGGCAGGGATGTGGCGCGATAGAGGCCAGTCCCAAACACCTGAGCCTCACTGAGGGGAAGACCTGGGCTGGGAGATGGGGTGGGCAGGAGTGGCCGGCTTTGCCTTGTTCTATTAGGGGAGTGATTTTCAGAGACAAAGGTTTCAGTTAGGAGATGTGATTACTCAGTGCTTTGAAGGGACATTCAAGGTATTCACCCTTAGCCATAGCTGTTGGTTTCCTGGATACTGACTGTGAAGATTCTAAAGTGCTTCCTAGGGTGGGCAGTGGTGGCAGGAGGCCTTGGACGGAGTCCAGGCCAGGCCCAGCCTCCTGTTTAATAGGCTGAGCCCAAGCATCCCTCAGATGTGAATGCAATAGCCTTGGTGAGTTGTAAAATGTTTCATGGAAACTTTCACTGACTTCTTCCCCGGCCGGGCACGGTGGCTCAAGCCTGTAATCCCAGCACTTTGGGAGGCCGAGACAGGCGGATCACGAAGTCAGGAGCTGGGAAAGGCAGCTTTGTGGGACATGTGTCCCAGAAGGGCCTGGGCTGGCTGTGGCCCAGTGCTCAGGACCAGCCATCTTGGCTCTTACAGGGCACTGTCCAGTTGGTGTAGTATTTGCCTTCAAGCCGTTGTTGGAGCAGGCAGGCAAAGGGGGCTTTCTGAGGATCCAACCTGTGCCAGTCACTGGGATACAAAGAAGACTGAGGCCTGGTTCCTAGCTGTGGGGCTGGGAGGGGTATCTGACGTCAATGGTGGCACCTGGCAGAGGACACACAGACACCAGCAGGCAGCAAGGGCTGCAGTAAATGTTGCAGAAGCACCTAAAGGTTGAGCAGAAGGGAGGTAGGAAACCTGGACGTGGGCTGCCAGCAGCTGAGAAGCCCCCCTGAGATCCTGGTGACCCCACTACCATCTGAAGATTTAGGCCAATCACTAGGGCTTTTCAGGCAGGCCCTTATGGTGGCCCGCCAGTTTGGGACCCTCCCATTTTGATACATTAGTTCCCCCTCAGCTACTGGAGATCTCAGCCACAACTGGGCTCTAGCTGTGACCCAGACTCTGCCAGGATTCTCTAGATCCTCAGCTGTCAGATAATCCCGTGTCCCCCTCCTCCTCCCCACTAACCCCCCAGTGCTTGACATGAATGCATGTGTGCTTCCTAGGACTAGAGGCCGGTGCTGTCTCTGTCATTGCCCTCGCTTTAAGGGACACACGAGCAGATGGTAGCAAGCCCTGGAGAGCAGCACTCGGGCAAGTGAGGTGGCTCTGGCACTGGCCTTGGACTTTCATGTTTGTAGCTTGAGTTGGTTTTTATTGGAAGCTCTGTGATTTACATAATCACTTACAACCTCTGTAAATAAGGAACCATGTATGAGGAATTGTAAATTTCCTCTCTCCCCCTTCTTATCCTGTCTGTGATCTTGTTTGTGATGCAGTAATGATATTCCACTCTAGGTTCCCATGATCAGGGGTGAAATACAGTGATTTTCACCTGTGCTTCCATTCTGAAGCTCTGAAAAGAAGTACTGGATGGACTGAAGTCCAGGACAATGTCCCAAAGAAAGGCAGAGTCCAGGTGGGCTTGGAGGACCAAGGCCTGGATGGGCACTGGAGGGCAGAGGCCTCAGTATCATCGCCCGGAGGGCACAGGCCTATGTCAACGCCTGGACGGCACAGGCCTATGTCAACGCCTGGAGGGCAGAGACCTCAGTGTCAACGCCTGGAGGGCACAGGCCTCAGTGTCAACGCCTGGAGGGCACAGGCCTCAGTGTCAACGCCTGGAGGGCAGACGCCTCAGTGTCAACGCCTGGAGGGCAGACGCCTCAGTGTCAACGCCTGGAGGGCACAGGCCTCAGTGTCAACGCCTGGAGGGCAGACGCCTCAGTGTCAACGCCTGGAGGGCACAGGCCTCAGTGTCAACGCCTGGAGGGCAGACGCCTCAGTGTCCAGCACTGTGCCCTGCACATGGAAAGCCCCTATGTTTGTGGAATGAATGAATAAAAATGTTTTCATAAGTGATGCAATTCTCAATTTTAATGTCATTGATCTGATAATGCAAATTTTAACAACACATCTTTACCATTTCCTGCCTTCAATAATAGTTGTTAATACATTTCCAGTATTTCATTGAATCTAAGATCCATTGATTGTAAGACACACTCTTATTTTCTACTTCACTAAGCAAGGGAAAAAATGTGTCAATTTCACCATGACTCTTCTCAATGCGGGATGATAACTAGCTAGGTGGTGATGTGTGAGCCACTGTTACTATTCTTGACAATGTCAGATCAAGTGATTCATTTCTTTGTTGAGACAAGGAGTGGAGTGGCACAGTCATGACTCACTTTACCCTTGACCTCCCAGGGCTCAGGTGATCCTCCCACTTCAGCCTCTCGAGTAGCTGGGACTACAGGTGCACACCACCATGCTGGGCTAATTTTTTTTTTTTTTTGGGTAGATACTCAGTTTCACCATGTTGCCCAAGCTGGTCTTGAACTCCTGGGCTCAGGCAATTTGCCCACCTCATCCTCCCAATGTGCTGGGATTATAGGAGTGAGCCACTGTGCCCAGCCAAATGATTCTTTTTTTTTTTTTTTTGGTCCTGAGATGGAGTCTTGCTTTGTCACCCAGGCTAGAGTGCTGTGGAGTGGTCTCAGTTCACTGCAACTTCCATCTCCCGGGTTCAAACAATTCTGCCTCAGCCTCCTGAGTAGCTGGGATTACAGGCACATGCCACCACATCCAGCTAACTTTTGTATTTTTAGTAGAGACGTGTTTCACTTGAACTCCTGACCTTGTGATCCGCTTGCCTTGGCCTCCCAAAGTGTTGGGATTACAGGCGTGAGCCACCATGCCTGGCCAATGATTCATTTTTAACAAAGGTCCTAGAAGTGTAAAAATGAACAAAGAACAGCATTGGGTCCTATCAAGATGGGCTACCAATACATCATATCCTAGACAGCTCTTGAATTTGGAATCCCATCATTTCTGTTGGTACCAGAGAGCTCAGTTTTGTGATAGCAGCTCCCATTGTCAACCCCAGCTACAGACAAATCACCCTGAGACACCTGAGCCTCCCTCACCTTAATAAGGTGAGGCACCTATTGCAGGGAGGAGCCTCTGGTCCTTTAGGTCCTCTGGTCTCATGTAGCAAATTTATTGATTAGGACCTGTTCCAGGTCTCCTTCCTAGAGCACAGTCCAGAGTCCTGGGGGAAGGCGTCCACACCAGCACCCTCTCCAGCTCATATCCATCCTGTCCCTGACGATCCAGAGCCCCACGCTGCTCTGAGGGTAGCTGGCTCAGGGTTGTGGTTTCAGTTGTGTCCTCCCAAAGATATGCTCAAGTCCTCATTTTCAGTACCTGTAAGTGTGACCTAGGTTGGAAATAGGGGTTTTGCAGATATAATTAAGATGTGAGTTAAGATGAGGTCACACTGGAGTAGGATGGGCCCTTAATCCAGTATGGCTGGTATCCATGTAAGAGGAGAATGCCATGTGAAGGGCACAGACATCATGTGATGGTGGAGTGAGTTTGGAGGGACGTGTCTGCGGTCAAGGAAGGGTGGCTGCCGGCGACACTAGAAGCGAGGAGAGGGATGTGGAACAGGTTCTCCCTTGGAGCCTTCAGAGGGAGCACGGCGTTCCTGGCACCTTGATACCACACCTGCAGCCTCTGGAAGTGCGAGGGAATACATTTCCATTGTTTTAAGCCCGCAGGGTGTGGTGCTTTGTTTCAGTGGCCCCAGGACACTCCTGGGGTGGAGACTGTGCTTCCCTGCTGGGCTGGGATGAATGGGGCAGTGGAGGCACAGCTTTGAGGAGGAGGGTGAGGCTGGGCCCTGCTCCAGAAGAGGCTATTACTTGTTCTCCAGGTGAGAGGCAGCTGTTCCATTTTCTCCTGGCGCGAGTAAGGAGAAAACAGAATCGCTTTTCCGCCCTCAGCCCTGCTTTACCATCTGGAAAATGCAGGGAGATTGGGTGGGGGTGGGGTCCCCATTTCTCAGGCTTGTCTATCCAAATCTCCCCATCCTGGACCCCATGTCCCACTGTCCCATGTGGACTCTGACTCTGACCTGGGCAGCCCATTGCTGTCCCTTGTCTTCTTCCAGCCTTCTGCGCAGACTGCCCCGTGGCTAGAGGATGTGAGAGCCTCTTTCAAAGCGCCTTTAATGACCTTCTGGTATTCAGTTTGTCTCAGTCGGCGGTTGGCGTCCTGAGCCTGCTGTTTCATTTATGCAAAGTGTTCATGTTGTGAATGGAAGCCAGACCCCTCACCATCCTCATCTTTATCATTGCCCTACACCAGGCATTGGCGACTGCAGCTTCGAGCTGACTCTGGACAGCTGTGTAATTTGCAGGGCCCAGTGCAAAATCAAACTGTGGGGCCTCTCATTCAAAGGCAGAAAGAAACTACCATGGAGGGTACTAGAATACCAAGCTTCTCCTTTCTTCCACACACTCTCTTTTGACCTGTCATGGTGTTTTTTGTTTGCTCTTTAATGTCATTCTGAGTAAAGTTAAAACATTAATTGTTAATGTAACACGATAACTGAAAACATTATGAGTGTATGTACCATTCATCTTTGTATTATGAAATGATAGTTTTAAATGCAAATAGAAGAACATTTACTGGGATGCAGAACCACTGGAATCACATGATTCCACACAAGTAAACAATATTTGGAGTTCACACATGCATATGCATTTCATTCTTACAAGAACCGTGGATACTGCCCAAAACTAACTTCATTGTTTTCATTTCACTTCCTGCTCCATGCCCGTTCTACCAACACTCTCTATCTTCAGTATAACCAGGAGCGAAGGACTGAGGGAAAAGGAGCCATGGGCTGCCCTCTCTTCTTCCTTCTAGCCCAACATTTTCAGAGTAAATGATTGGCTAGCACATGTATGATAATACGAGTAGCATGGGGAAGAAAGTGTCTGATACATTTCTTTGGTTGCTTGTGTTTCTCAGAACACCATGTGATATGGTTTGGCTGTGTCCCCACCCAATCTTGAATTGTAATTCCCACAATTCCCATGTGTTTTGGGAGGAACCTGGTGAGAGGTAATTGAATCATGGGGGTGGTCTTTCCCGTGCTGTTCTAGTGACAGTGAATAAGTCTCATGAGATCTGGATCTGATGGTTTTAAAAACTGGAGTTTCCCTGCACAAGCTCTCTCTTTGCCTGCTGCAATCCATGTAAGATGTGACTTGCTTCTTCTTGCTTTCTGCCATGATTGTGAGGCCTCCCCAGCCATATGGAACTGTAAGTCCATTAAACCTCTGTCTTTTGTAAATTGCCCAGTCTTGGGTATGCCTTTAGCAGCAGCGTGAAAATGGACTAATACACCATGGTATTCTTTCTGTATTTGAACCAAGTTCTGGTCCCAAAGGAAAGTAGGACCTCTTGGGCTGTCAGCACCCTACTTTCTCAGTCATAGATGGAATGTGCTTACCTTATATCTATCCCACTGGGTCTTGCTGGACTCCATGCATTGTGGGCCTCCGGAATTCTATGCAACGGGGCACCACAAGCACTCTATATGCAAATTGAGCTGCAAGGAACATGCTGTGCTCATCTCTGCTCCTGACATGCTCATTGTCCTGTTGGATTTCACCTGTAAAACACAAGTTCAAAAGTAAGATTATGAGTTTCCTGATGGCGACAGCAGAGCATGATAGCAAACTCGGGTCTTTCTAAGCACGGGGATCTGTGCCACTGCACAGGTTCATGCCCATGAAGCGCTCCTGATCTAAGTGGTGCTTGGGAGGTGTTAGTATCGCCTGTTCCAGGTACTGCTGAATAGAGCAGCAGTTCCAGACGGAGTCCTGCTCTTTTACTATGAAATCACAGTGCAGTTGGGGGATGTGAGTTTATGGATTCAATAACTCATGTATTCAGTAGCATTTTCCATGCTAAGTCCTGTATATTAGAAATATCAAATCCGTGGGATCTGCAGTGAGAGTCCATGCTCTGAGATGTGTGTGATTGTGCATGTGTTAGATGTGTGAAGGGCTTGAATGGCTCAAATCCAATACAAAGCAGCAATAATGAAATAGACTACATGCTGATGTGGGAACCCGGGGCAGGCGGAGACTGGCTGTCAAGAGAATCAGGGATGAGCTCAAAGGAGCATGACGCTTGTGCTGGGTCTCAAAGAATAAGTGTCTTCAGGGACTCCCAAAGGCGTGAATCCCGTCCAAAGTCCTCAGCCACCCACCTCTGCCACCTCCTCTGCTACCACCCTGCCTCGAACATCGTGCTCCACAGCCAGGCCTTGCCCTGGCTACCTGCAGTCTGCACTGCCCACTGGGGGCCTCCCTCATGGCCAGGGCAAAGGGCCCATCCTTCTACCTGGCCATGCTGGCCATGCTTCCAGGCCTCTGCTGTCGCTGGTCCTCTGCCTGAGAGCCCTTCCCTTCAGACATCCACACGGCTCGCTCCCCGCTCTCTTCAAATCGCTTGCAGATGTCACCCCTGAATGCTCCATCTAAAATAGCACCCCCCTGCTGCTGGGACCCTTTCTCTTCCCCCAACTCTGCCTTATGTGTCTTCACAGCACAGATTTGCATCTGACATTAATTATTTATTATATTTTTTTAAAAATTATTTATTTTTTGACACTGGGTCTCCCTCTGCCACCAGCCTGGAGTGCAGTAGTACAAACACAGCTCACTGCAGCCTCGACCTCCTGGGCTCAAGCAGTCCTCCCACCCCAGCTGTCAAGTAGCTGTGACTACAGGCACATGCCACCATGCCTGACTAATTTTTAAATTTTTTGTAGAGATGGGGTCCCTCATGTTGCCCAGGCTGGTCTTGAACTCCTGGACTCATATGATCCTCCTGCCTCGGCCTCCCAAAGTGCTGGGATTACAGGCATGAGCCACTGTGCCCTGACTGTTTGATTATTATCTACTCTGTGAGTATGGGGATTTTGTTTTGTTCCTGCTGTATGCCCAGTACCTAGAATAATGAATGCCTGGCACATAGTGCTTACTAAATATTTGAATTATGGAATGAGTGTTTTGTGTTCTCTTCTCTTCTCTTTTCTTTTTTGATGGAGTCTCGCTTTGTCGCCCAGGCTGGAGTGCAGTGGCATGATTTCTGCTCACTGCAAGCTCCGCCTCCCGGGTTCATGCCATTCTCCTGCCTCAGCATCCCAAGTAGCTGGGACCACAGGCGCCTGACACCACGCCCGGCTAATTATTTTCTTTTTTTTTTTGTAGAGACGGGGTTTCACCATGTTAGACAGGATGGTCTTGATCTCCTGACCTCATGATACACCCGCCTTGGCCTCCCGAAGTGCTGGGATTACAGGTGTGAGCCACTGCACCCGGCCTTGTGTCTCTTTCTACTAAAATGTCAATTCTTTGAAAGCAAGCACCGTGTTCTTCATCTCTGCGTCTATCCCGTTTAGCACCGAGCCTGGCACAGAGGAGATGCTTCATAAACGTTACATGATCTCTTCAAATGGCAGCATAACATTCCACTAAGTGAATGCTGTGCACCGTTCCCCTACTACTAGACATTTAGAGTGTTTTTTCTAATTTTAAATTAAAAATAATACAGTGCTAATCTTCTTAGGTTTATTATTTTTCCTGGGTGTTTATTTCTTTAAAATAGATTCCCAGAAGCAGCACGACCGAGTCAATATAATAAATACAACATTGCCAAAACTGCTTTTGAAAAGGGTTGGAGAGGATTGAAAATGTGGAAAATCCCATTTTACCAGACTTGTCATCTTAAAATGTTAGTGCTAGATAACAAACAAGCAGATACAAAAACAAAACAACAACAAAAAGTACTGTGTTGATGGTATTGGTCAGCCTGGGCTGCTAAAACAAAATACCATGGACTGGGCGGCTTGAATAACAGAAATTTATTTCTCACAGTTCTGGAGGCTGCAAGTCCAAGATCAAGATGTGGGCAGGTTCCTTCCTGGCTCTCCTCAGGGCTTTTCTTCTGACTGGCAGACATCCTCAACATGTTGGGGAGAGAGGGGGAGAGAGCAAGAGAAAAGGAGAGAGAGAGAGAGAGAGAGAGATGTGGAGATGTGGTCTCTCTTCATGTAAGGGCACTAATCCCACCTTGGGGCCCCACCCTCATGACCTCATCTACACCTGATTACCTCCCAAAAGCCCCACTTTCAAACACCATCACCTTGGGGATTAGGGCTTCACCATATGAATTTTGGAGGACACATTCAGTCCGTAACACTAACCAAGAAAAGTTTCTGGAAGGTGACAGCATGAGCAGATTCATGGTGTGTGTGTTATGGGTTGAATTATTTCCCCCTCCCCCCACTTTTTTTTTTTTTTTTTTGAGATGGAGTCTTGCTCTGTTGCCCAGGCTGGAGTACAACGGCACAATCTCGACTCACCGCAACCTCTGCCTCCTGGGCTGAAGTGATTCTCCTGCCTCAGCCTCCCCAGTAGCTGAGACTACAGGTGGGTGCCACCATGCCCAGCTAATTTTTGCAATTTTAGTAGAGACGGGGTTTCACTGTGTTGGCCAGGCTGGTCTCGCACTCCTGACCTCAAGTGATCTGCCCCGTCTCAGCCTCCCAAAGTGCTGGGATTACAGGTGTGAGCCACCGCCCTGCCTCCCCCACAAATTTATACGTTGAGGTCCCAAACCTCAGTACCTCATCATGTAACCGTATTTGAAGATAAGGTCTTTAGAGAGGTGATGAAGCTAAAAAGAAGCTGTTAGGGTGGGGTCCCCATCTAAGAGGACTGGCATCCTTATGAGAAGGGGAAGAGACACCAGGATGGGCACACATAAAGGAAAGGCGTTTGAGGACACAGCGAGAAGGTGACCACCTGAACGCCACAGACAGGCCTCAGGAGAAACCAGCACCACCGACACCTTGATCTTGGGCCTCCAGCCTCCAGGACTGTGAGAAAATCAGTCTGTTGTTGAAGCCACCCAGTCTGTAGCATCTTGTTATGGCAGCCTGAATGGATTCACGGTGGGTCAATTGCTGATGGTATGGAGAGTGAACAGCTCATAGGACAGGGTGAACCAGCTGCAGCTTCCTTTGGGCTGGGTGGAGGCTGCCGGCACCACCCCACAGGATTCTTCTCTCTGTGGGTGCTCCTGGGGGTTTCCTGAAGGCTGTGGGCCCCAGGAGGTGTTAACTCTGTTTGCTGGCTGGAGAAGGCATCCCTCCAGGGGCTTGGATTGGCCTTTATCATTCCAGAAATATTTACTGAACCCAAGTCATGTGCTATGTGTTAGGTGATGGGGCTACAAGGCAAGTAAGGCACGGGTCCCCAAGGCTCAGACCAGCGGGATGCCTGTGAGAAACAAATCCCTACACTCATGCTAGAGCCAGTGTTTCGGGAAATTTAACTTAGGGTGCCTGGACATCGCAAGCATGTGTCCTTTTTAATTTGTATTTTTTTATAATATACAGACAACTGGGTTTGGGAATCATATTACTCCTTTTTTTTTTTTGTGACAAAGTCTCACTCTGTCACTCAGGCTGGAGTGCGGTGGTGCCATCTTGGCTCACTGCTAACTCCGCCTCCTGGGTTCAAGTGATTCTCCCACCTCAGCCTCCCGAGTTGCTAGGATTACAGGCACCTGCCATCATGCCCGGCTAATTTTTATATTTTTGTAGAGATAGAGGTTCACCATGTTGGCCAGGCTGGTCTTGAACTCCTGACCTCAGGTGATCCGCCCGCCTTGGCCTCCCAAAGTGCTGGGATTACAGGCATGAGCCACCGTGTCTGGCCACTCCTAGTATTTTTAAAAAATATTGTGGATGTTTTAATAACTTTTTTTTTTTTTTTGAGACGGAGTCTCACGCTGTTGCCCAGGCTTGAGTGCAGTGGCGCGATCTCGGCTCACTGCAAGCTCCGCCTCCCGGGTTCACGCCATTCTCCTGCCTCAGCCTCCTGAGTAGCTGGGACTACAGGCGCCCGCCACCGCGCCCGGCTAATTTTTTGTATTTTTAGTAGAGACGGGGTTTCACTGTGGTCTCGATCTCCTGACCTTGTGATCCGCCCGCCTCGGCCTCCCAAAGTGCTGGGATTACAGGCTTGAGCCACCGCGCCCGGCCTTAATAACTTTTATATATACTTTTTGTAAGGAAAAAAGGTACATGTTTGTGTGAGAACATAGAGGCCCGATGGGAAGGGGGCAGAGGAGAAGGCTCCGGCGAGGTTTTGTTCTAGTTACACTCTCTTCCATTTTAGAAAGTTAAGAAAATATTGACGCAATAATATATTTACATGGTTCAAAATTCCAGTGGCACAGAAACAATGGTATCTTCTCTCACTCCTGTCCCCAGCCACCCATGTCCCCTCCTTGCAAGCAACTGATGTTCCCAGTTTCTTGTACATCTTTCTAGAGCTTTTTCATGCCATAAATGCAAATATGTCATCTCTCCTTTTCTTCTCGTCTACGAACAGTAGCAGGCTATGCAGAAACACATTGTCCTTGCTCGCTTTTCTGTTTCTTCTTGGCAATCTTTCCATATCAGTGGATAAAGAGCATCTCCATTTGTAAGCGTGCCTAGCATTCAGTTGTACAGCTGTATATAATTTATTTAATAGTCCCCAGATGATGGACAATTAGGTTGCTTCTAATGTTTTATAATTAACAATGATGTGGCTATGGAATTACCTTTCACAGGCATCATTTCACAATTGTGTTCATAGACCTCTTAGTTTCTAGAAGCGTAATTCCTGGGTCAAAGTTATGTGCTTTTAGCATTTCAAGAGTTCTTGCCAGATGCCTCCTTAGAGGTGTATCAGTGTACACTCCTACCAACAACGCAAAAACCTGTCTGTTCCCCACACACCCTGAATCCCTAGTGCGCTATCAGACTTTGTAGTTTTTAGCATCTTAAAGGAGTTTACCTGGAGGTCTTGGAGAATGAGGCTGGGGGAGGAGAGGGAGCTGGGGTTGCAGCTGTTGTGAATGAGGCCAGAAAGTCAGGGAAACGGGAATGGGAGGCAGGGAACTCTAGGCTCTCCGGTGAGCCGTGCTTACTCTCTGCTGCAATAACACCACTAGCCATCGTTTATGAAATTTTGCTATGGGTCAGGCACCACCCTAAGGCTGTAAGCCTGGAGTCAGACTCTTGTTCTGAAAAGGGCCAGATTGTACATGTTTGTTATTCTATAGGCAAAATAGTCTCTGTTGTAACCACTCAGCTCTGCCTTTTTAACAGGAAAGCAGCCACAGACATTGAAGAAATGAACCAGAGCGGCTGTATTCCAAGGAAACTTTATTTATGGACACTGAAATTTGATTTTCATATAATTCTTGCATGCCACAAACTATTTTTTTAAAGCAACAGCAAATATTTATTGAACACTTACTCTGTGCCATTAAAAAAAAAAAAAACAACAAAAACCAATTGTCTCATTTACTTTTCCCCAAGTCCCATGAGGTCCTATTTCCCATCCCCCTAGTCAAACCACTGAGAAGGGTAAAATCCGTTCTTAGCCTGTGGGGCTGTGCCCTGTGACAGGCCACGGCTTGCTGATTCCTGCGGCAGAGGTTCTCATTTAGACTGGATAAAGAAAATACGGTACACGTATACCCTAGAATACAACACAGCCATAAAAAAGAATGAGATCATGTCCTTTGCAGCACCATGGATGGGGCTGAAGACCATTCTCCTAAGTGAACTAACAAAGGAACAGAAAACCAAACACTGGATGTTCTCACTTAGAAGTGGTAGCTAAACATCTTCACATGGATACAAAGAAGGGAACAACAGATACCAGGGCCTACTGGAGGGTGGAGGGAGAGAGGGGGGTGAGGATCAGAAAACTACCTATTGAGTACTATGCTTATTATTTGGTGACAAGATAATCTGTGCATCCAACGCCCACGATACGCAATTTACCCATATAACAAACATGCACATGTACCCCTGAACCTAAAATAAAAGTTAAAAAAAAGAGAAGGTTCTCATTTAATCCTCACAATTGCAGGACCTTCTGTTTTATTCTTTTTGAGATAGGATCTCGTTCTGTTGCCCAGGCTGGACTGCAGTGGTGTGACGATGGGCCCCTGCAGCTTCAGCCTCCCAGGCTCGAGCAATCCTCCCTCCTCAGCCTCCCAAGTAGCCGGGACCGTAGGCACGTGCCACCACACTCGGCTAATCTAAAAAAATTTTTTTTGTAGAGTTGGGGTCTTGCCATGTTGCCCAGGCTGGTTTCAAACTCCTGAGCTCAAGCAATCCTCCAGCCTCAGCCTCCCAAATTGCTGGAATTACAGGTGTGAACCACCATGCCCTGCTGTAGGGCTTTTACATCCCCATTTAACAAATGGTAAAGCAGAGTCCTAGGCAGGTTCAAGAGAAAAGAGGACTCAGTTAGCACTCAAGGAGGCGGCCACACTCACAGCTCCAGCTGGACCATCAGGAAAGAGGACCAAAGGACTCCCACCTGGCTGCAGAGCAGCCCTTTCTGCCCCCCTCCCAGAGCACTGTGGCCTCCTCACTTGCTTTCTGCAGGTGAGAGGCGGTGAACAGGACCTATGAGGGTCTGGGCCAGCCTCCTGGCTTCATAAGTAAGGAATGGCGTTTTGTGTGGTGTGTGCGTCTCAGCCTTCACCGAGCGTTCCTAACAGTTCTCTACTTCGCCACGTGCAGGGAGGCCCACTTATTTCCTCCTGATCTGGGCTATTTCCTTCCCTTCCCTTACTCAGCCCTCCCTCTTCCTTGGGGAGCCAAGGTCTCCAGGAAAGCTATTTATTTCCTGGCCAGAGAGGCTGCAGCCCTAGCAATCCCAGGGACCCCCACATCTGCGCAGGCCAGCCAGGCTGGAGAAGCTGGAATTTCACAGCCTGGAGGTGATCAGGCCCAGTCGGGCAGCTTCACTCTTTTCTCTGCAGTCTCTGCCCTGGATGTAGGGACCAAGGAACCCTCTGCATGGGGACTGTATTAATTCCCTAGGGCTGCCATACAGGGTATTACAAATGGGGTGGCTTGAAACAACAGCAGTTTATTCTTGGACAGTTCTGGAGACCAGAAGTCAGGCCTGCTTCCTCGGTGATGCTGGCTAGAGCTCTTCCTTGCCTCCTCCGGGCTTCTGGTGTGGCCTCGCTCCTTGGTGCTTTGGCTTACAGATATTCGCTCCAGTCTCTGCCTCCATCTTCCCATGACATTCTTTCTGTGTTTGTGTCTGTCTCCTTTCCTCTTCTTACAGGGACACCAGTGATATTGGATAAGGGCCCACCCTAATGACCTCATCTTGAGCTCATTATATCTGCAAAGACCCTGTTTCCAAATAAGGTCCCATTCACAGGTACCAGAGTTTAGGGCTTCAACATATCTTTTTAGGCAACCCACTCAACCCAAAGCAGGGACCTTGTCTCTTGGTGAACACGCACAGTGAAGACCACCCCTGAATACCAGAGTTCGTTTCTTAAGTGGGCTATAATATGAAAAATATGGGAAGATATTCATGTGCAAAAGCCAGAATAGGGAGAAGGCACCTGGATTTGAACCCCAACTTCTTGACCTACAGTCCAGTGCCCTAAGCTGCGGCCCCAACACATCAGCAGGTCTTATGGGCCCTTTTCTCCACTGGGGTCACACTCAGGGCCCATGTTGATTATTAATTCTGCAAGGAGGTCCTGCTGTACTGTAGCCCTTGGGCCTCGATGCCTCTCCAGGATCCTCCCCCATCGTCTCACCCAACACTGCGCCATGACCATCCTCGAACTTTCTTGTCAAGCCTGCACCTGAATCCATTGCTCTTGCCGCCATTTTCACATGGAATTCCTTCCCACCTCCCTTGTTTATTAAGTAAGTCCTTCAGAATGCAAGGACCATTTTGAATAGGGAACATGCCATTACCCTAGTTTCGGACAGGTGTGTAATTTATACCATCTCCTCTGTATTCCAAGAGCTATTATCATGCATTGCCATGACAGGCATTTCCACTAAACTTTTAGCTCCTGAGACCAGGAATTGTGTGGTTGTTAGAATCTGGGACACAGGAGGCACCTACTAGTGCTCGGTGAATTAAAGCATGAAACTCATCAAGGAATCTGGCTGTGCAGGGCTTCCCATGGCTCTGTTTAGCAGAGGCAGTAGGTTGCTAGTCTTTCTTAATATATTCCACTCTACTGAGAATGCTGAGAAACCCCTAGGGCTGCAGTGATGGTCCCCCACGGCCATGTCCTGGCTACTCCTGACTTCTTTTAGAGAATCACTTTTCTCCTCGTACTATAGACTATATTCTGAGTGTAAGCAGGTATACTCTTAGAAGACCTTACTCCTGAAATGGTTATACCACTCACGTACCTTAACCCCTGGTGGCAGTGGCTGGTCATGGATAGGCACAGAACTCAAGCCAAACCAACCAGAGTCCTTCTCTAGAATTTCTCTAAAATTTTTTCTTTTTTTTCTTTTTTTGAGGCAGAGTCTCGCTCTGTCGCCCAGGCTGGAGTGCAGTGGCATGATCTCGGCTCACTGCAAGCTCCGCCTCCTGGGTTCACGCCATTCTCCTGCCTCAGCCTCCCAAGTAGCTGGGACTACAGGTGACGCCACCACGCCCGGCTAATTTTTTGTATTTTTAGTAGAGACGGGGTTTCACCGTGTTAGCCAGGATAGTCTGGATCTCCTGACCTCGTGATCGGCCTGCCTCGGCCTCCCAAAGTGCTGGGATTATAGGCGTGAGCCACCGCACCTGGCTTTCTCTAGAATTTTTTAGACTCAAGTCTTTTTCTCTCTGGCAAGTGTGGAGCTATGAACCTACAAATGTTGGAGGCAGGGTCTCAGCTGCGTGGAGAGATGAGTTTGAGACATTAAAGCTAACTTAAGAGGGAACCAAAGAATAAAGCTACAGGGAGAGAGTCCTGAGAACATTTGAGTTCCTGGAAGTCAGCTTCTTGTCTGATATTTATATTATCTTTTATTTTCTATCAGCTGAAATTTAATCTCTGCCACTTACCATCATGTTAATACACCATGATTCCAAAGCTGAAATAATATTAATAGAAATTATAATGGCGACAGGGGGTATAGCTCAGTGGTAGAGCATTTGACTGCAGATCAAGAGGTCCCTGGTTCAAATCCAGGTGCCCCCTAGTTTTCTTCACTTCTAGAATGCATCTTTTAGTTTTCTTCACTTCTAGAATGCATCTTTTGGGAGAGAGTATTTGAGACAAAAAAGGTGATGAAGGAGAAACAATGAAAGGTTAAGAAGATGAAGAAATGGATGCTGGGTAAAAAGAATCAACAACTGTCCACCAGAGGGAGTGATATGGTCAGGTTGAAATCTGAAAAAAAAAAAAAAAAAAAAAAATCTAGTTTGGCCCAGCAATATCTGGGTTGGAGGAGAAGACAGGAAGAGATGCTAGACTACTGCAATAATGATGTGCTGAACAGAGCTGGATTGAGTATTGTTCCTTCTCAACAATTAGCCTCACTGGAGGTCTAGTCCCAAAGCCCTTGCAATCTCTTTATATGGTTTGGCTCTGTATTGTCACCCAAATCTCTTGTTGAATTGTAATCCCCGATGTTGGGGTAGGGATCTAGTAGGGGGTGATCATGGGGCAGATTTTTCCCTTGCTGTTCTTGTGATAGCGATTGATTTCTCATGAGATCTGGTTATTTGAGAGTGTGTAGCACTTCCCGCTTTACTCTGTTTCTTTCCTGCCGGCCATATGAATATGTGCTTGCTTCTCATACTCCTTCTGTCATGACTGTAAGTTTCCTGAGGCCTTCCCAGAAGCAGAAGCCTGTACATCCCACAGAACTGTGAGCTGATTACACCTATTTTCTTTATAAATTATCCAGTCTCAGGTATGTCTTTACAGCAGTGTGAGAACAAACAAATATACTTCTCTTTCCCTTCCCCCATTCTGTGGACAAGGATATCACAAGAAAATTTTTCTTTGGTGGTCTGCACATACGCTCAAGCCCAAAAGAGCTGTTGGCCTGGGGCACAGAGACCTCTCCTGGAGGCCTGAGACTAGGATGATGATCATGTTGTCTCTTGGGTACTCTGTATATATCTGCAATGGGAACAGTTCTCTGGCCCATGAGCTCCTTGAGTGCCAAAACAAAGTCTTCATCAGCTAGGGGTTCAGAGAACATGACACAGATTGGAACAGGTAGGAGTTCAATAAATGTTTGTTGAATACATGAACTAGTTATGACCTGTTTAAAAATTTTTAAATTTTAAACTCAAGGGGTATGTGTACAGGTTTGTTACATGGGTATATTGAATAATGCTGATATTTGGGCTTCTAATGATCCCATTGCCAAACAGGTAGTTTATCAACCCTTCTCCCCCTCCCTCCCTCTCCCCTTTTGGATTCCTCAATGCTTATTGTTCCCATCTCTCTGTCCATGTGTATCTAATGTTTAGCTCCCACTTATAAGTGAGAACATGTGGTATTTGTTTTTTTGTTTCTGTGTTAACTCACTTAGGATAATGGCCTCCAGCTGCATCCATGTTGCTGCAAATGATGTGATTTCATTCTTTTTTGTGTGTGACTGTGTAGTATTCCATGGTATATATGTACCACTTTTTTTTTTTTTTCTTTTTGACAAGGCCTTGCTTTGTCACCCAGGCTGGAGTGTTGTGGTGCAATCATGGCAATCATGGGTCTCTGTATCTTCAACCTCCTGGGCTCAAGCAATCCTCCTGCTTCAGCCTCCTGAGTAGCTGGGACTACAGGCATGCACTACCATGCCTGGCTATTTTAAAAAATTTTTTGTAGAGATGGGGGTATCGCTGTGTTGACCAGGCTGGTCTCTGGACTCAAGAGATTCTCCTGCCTTGGCCACCCAAAGTGTGGGATTATAGGCGTGAGCCACCATGCCTGGCCCCATATTCTCTTTATCGTATCTACTGGTGATGGGCACATGGGTTGATTCCATGTCTTTTTTTTTTTTTTTTCCCTTGAGACAAAGTCTTGCTCTATCCCCTAAGCTGGAGTGCAGTGGCATGATCTTGGCTTACTGCAACCTCTGCCTCCCAGGTTCAAGCGATTCTCCAGCCTCAGTCTCCCAAGTAGCTGGGATTATAGGCATCTGCCATCATGTCCGGCTAAATATTGTATTTTTAGTAGAGACAGGGTTTCATCGTGTTGGCCAGGCTGGCCTTGAACTCTTGACATCAGGAGATCCACCTGCCTTGGCCTCCCAAAGTGCTGGGATTACAGGCATGAGCCACTGCACCCGGCTTTCCATGTCTTTGCTATTGTGATTAGTGCTGTGATAAACATACAAGTGAAGGTGTATTTTTGGCAGAACGATTTATTTTCCTTTGGGTATATACCCAGTGTAGGATTGCTGGGTTGAAGGGTAATTCTATTTGTAGTTCTTTGAGAAATCTCCAAATTGCTTTCTACAGGGGCTGAACTAATTTACTTTCCCACCAATAGTGTATAAGCTTTCGATTTTCTTTGCAACCTTGTCAATATCTGTTATTTAAAACATTTTTAATAATAGCTATTCAGATTGGTGTGAGATGGTATCTCATTGTAGTTTTTATTTGCATCTCTCTGATGATTAATAATGTTGAGCATTTAAAAAACATGTTTGTTGGCTACTCGTATGTCTTCTTTTGAGAAGTGTCCGATCATGTCCTTTGCCAACTTTTTAATGCAGCTATTTGTCTTTTTCTTATTGATTTGCTTATGTTTCTCATAGATTCTGGATATTAGACCCTTATTGGATGCATAGTTTGCAAATATTTTCCCCCAGTTGGTAGCATGTCTACTCTGTTAATAGTTTTTTTGTTTTTGTTTTTGGTTTTTGCTGTGTAGAAGTTCTTTAGTTTAATTAGGTCCCACTAGTCAACTTTTTGTTTTTGTTGCATTTGCTTTTGAGGACTTAGTCATCAACTCTTTGCCTAGGTCAGTGTCTAGAAGAGTATTTCCTAGGTTTTCTTCTAGAATAAGACATTTAAGTCTTTAATCCATTTTGAGTTAATTTTTATTTATGGTGAGAGGTAGGGGTCCAGTTTCATTCTTCTGCATATGGTTAGCCAGTTTTCCCAGCACCACTTACTGAATAGGCTATCCTTTCCCCACTAAAAAAAAATCCATTTTGCTGAAGATCAATTGGTTATAGACATGGCTTTATTTCAGTGGTCTCTATTCTGTTCCATTGGGCTATTCTGTTCCATTGGCTATATTCTGTTCCATTGGGCTATTTTGTACCAGTACTGTGCCATTTTGGTTACTGTAGACTGTCGTACATGAAGTGTAATGTGTTGCCTCCACCTTTGCTCTTTTTACTTAGGATTGCTTTGGCTACTTTACTGTTCCCATCTCTCTGTCCATGTGTATCTAATATTTACCTTCCACTTATAAGTGAGAACATGTGGTATTTGGTTTTTTGTTTCTTTTATGGTTCCATATGAATTAAGTTAAATTTATTTGTTTATTTATTTATTTTTAAGACAGGGTGTTGCTCTGTCACCCAGGCTGGAGGGCAGTGGCACAATTTTAGCTCACTGCAACCTCCACCTCTTGGGCTCAAGTGATCCTCGCACCTCAGCCTCCTGAGTAGCTGGGACTACAGGTACTCACAACCATGCCCAGCTAATTTTTGTATTTTTTTGTAGAGATGGGGTTTCACCATGTTGCCCTGGCTGGCCTGACACTCCTGGCCTCAAACAATCCACCCACCCCAGCCTCCCAAAGTGTTGGGATTATAAGCATGAGCCACAACACCTGGCCCCATATAAATTTTAGAATAGTTTTTTCTAATTCTGTGAAAAATCACGTTGGTAATTTGATAGGAATAACATTAAATCTATAGATTGCTTTGGGCAGTATGGCCATTTTAATGATATTGATTCTTCTAATCCATGAGTATGGAATATTTTTTCCATTTGTTTGTGTCATCTGATTTCTTTTATCAGTATTTTGTAGTTCTCTTTGTAGAGGTCTTTCAACTCCTTGGCTGGATGTATTTTTGCATGTGTGACTATTATAAATGGGATTGTATTCCTGATTTGGCTCTTAGCTGGAATGTCGTTGGTGTATAGAAATGCTACTGATTTTTCCATGTTGATTTTGTGTCCTGAAACTTTACTGAAGTAGTTTATCAGGTCTAGGAGTCTTTTGGTAGAATCTTTAGGGTTTTCTAGGTATAGAACCATATTGTCAGTGAAGATAAATAATTTGACATCCTCTTTTCCTATTTGGATGCCTTTTCTTGCCTGATTGCTTTGGCTAGGACTTCCAGTATTATGTTAAATAGGAGAGATGATAATGAACATCCTTGTCTTGCTCCAATTCTTAGGGGGAATGCTTCCAACGTTTGCCCTGTCAGTATAACATTGACGTGGGTTTGTCAGAGATGACTCTTACTGTTTTGAGGAATGTTCCTTTGATGCCTAGTGTATTGAAGGTTTTTGTCATGAAGGGATTTTGGATTATATTAAATGCCTTTTTCTGCATCTATTGAGATGAGCATATGGCTTTTGTTTTTAATTCTGTTTATGTGTTGAGTCACATTTATCGACTGCATATGTTGTACCACTCTTGCATCCCATGAATAAAGCCCTCTTCATTGTGGTGAATTAGCTTTTTGATGTGTTGCTGAATTCAGTATGATATTATTTTGTTGAGGATTTTTGTGTCTATGTTCATCAGGAATAATATTGGTCTATAGTTTTTTTAAAATTATATCTTCATTTTGGTATCAGGGTGATACTGTTTTCATAGAATGAGTTAGGGAGGAGTCCCTCCTCCTCAATTTTTGGGAATTGTTTCATTGGGATTGGTACTAGCTCTTCTTTGTACGTCTAGTGGAATTTAGCTGTGAATCCATCTGGTCCAGGGCATTTTTTTGGTAGGTTTTTAATTACTTATTTAATTGCATTACTTGATATTGCCCTGTTCAGGAATTCTGTTTCTTCCTGTTTCACTCTTGGGATGTTGTATGTTTCCAGGAAGTTATCCATTTCCTCTAGATTTTCTAGTTTGTGTGCACAAAGATGCTCATAGTAGTCTCTAAGAACCTTTTGTATTTCTGTAAGATCAGTTGTGATGTCTCCTTTGTCATTTCTGATTGAGCTTATTTAGATCTTCTCTTTTTTCTTTTGTTACTTTAGCTAGCAGTCTATCAATCTTGTTTATCCTTTCAAATTACCAATTTTTGGTTCTGATGTTTCTTTCTATGGTTTTCTGGGGTCTCAATTTCATTTAGTTTTGCTCTGATTTTGGTTATCTTTTCTTCTGCTAGCTTTGGGTGTAGTTGGTTCTTGTTTTTCTAGTTCCTTTAGGTGCAAGGTTAAGTTTTTGATTTAAGATCTTCCTATCTTCTTTATGTAGGCATTTAATACTGCTTTTGCCACATCCCAGAGGTTTTGGTATGTTGTGTCTCTACTTTCTTTGTTTCGGATAATTTTTAAATTTCTGCCTTAATTTTGTTGTTTATAAAAAAGTCATTCAGGAGCAAGTTGTTTAGTTTTTGTATATTCTTGTGGTTTTGAGAGTCCTCTGGATATTTATTTTTATTTTTATTCCACTGTGGTCTGAGAAAATGCTTGGTATAATTTTGATATTTTAGAATTTTGTGAGACTTGCTCTATGACCAAGCATGTGGTCAATCTTAGAGTATGTCTCATGTGCAGAAGAGAAGAATGTACATTCTGTGATAATTTCGGTGGAGTGTTCAGCAGACATGTATTAGATCTAATTGGCCAAGTGTCAAATTTAAGCCTGGAATTTCTCTGTTAGTTTCCTACCTCCCTGACCTAATTCTGTCAGTGGGGTGTTGAAGTCACCACAAATTATTATATGGTTGTCAAAATCTTTTCTTAGGTCTGGAAGTAATTGTTTTATAAATCTGGGTGCTCCAATGTTGGGTGAGTATATACTTAGGATAGTTAAGTCTTTTTTTTTTTTTCTGAGATGGAGTCTCACTCTGTTGCCCAGGCTGGAGTGTGGTGGTGTGATCTTGGCTTACTGCTACCTCCACCTCCTGGGTTCAAGCAATTCTCCTGCCTCAGCCTTCTGAGTAGGTGGGATTACAGGCGCGCACCACTATACCCGGCTAATTTTTGTATTTTTTAGTAGAGATGGGGTTTCACCATGTTGGCCAGGCTGGTCTCGAACTCCTGGCCTCAAGCAATCCACCTGCCTCAGACTCCCAAAGTGCTGGGATTATAGGCGTGAGGCACCGTGCCTGGACCAGGATAGTTAAGTCTTCTTGTTGAATTGATCCTTTATCATTATGTAATGTCCTTTTTTGTCCTTTTTTACTCTTGTTAGTTTAAAATTGATTTTATCTGATAGAAGAATCGTGACCTCTGTTCTTTTTTTGTTTTCCATTTGCATCATAGATCTTTCTCCATCCCTTTGCTTTAAGGCTGTGGGTGTCATTACATGTGAGATGGGTGTCTTGAAGACAGCAGAAGGAAGGGTTTTGGTTTTTTTTTAAATCTAATTTGCCACTCTATGCCTTTTAAGTGGAGTGTTTAGGCAGTTTACTTTCTTTTTTTTTTCTTTTTTTTTTGAGACTGAGTCTTGCTCTGTCGCCCAGGCTGGAGTGCAGTGATGCGATCTGGGCTCACTGCAAGCTCCGCCTCCCGGGTTCACGCCGTTGTCCTGCCTCAGCCTCCCGAGTAGCTGGGACTGCAGACACCCACCACCACGCCCGGCTAATTTTTGTATTTTTTTTAGTAGAGACGGAGTTTCACTGTGTTAGCCAGAATGGTCTCAATCTCCTGACCTCGTGATCTACCCGCTTTGGCCTCTCAAAGTGCTGGGATTACAGGCGTGAGCCGCCGCACCTGATAGGCAGTTTACTTTCAAGGTTAATGTTGATATGTGAGGTTTTGTTCCTGTCATAGCATTGCCATGTAGTTGCTTTGTAGTTTCAATTGTGTAGTTGCTTTATAGAGTCTGTGGGCTATGTGCTTGCATGTGCCTTTGTGGAGGCAAATTTCGTTCGTTTGTTTCCATGTTTAGAACTCTGTTAAGCATCTCTTGTAGGGCCAGTCTGGTGGTGACAAATTCCCTTAGCAATTGCTTGTGTGAGAAAGACTTTATTTCTCTTTTGTTTACGAAGCTTACTTTGGTGGGATATAAAATTCTTAGCTGGCATTCTTTTTCTTTAAGAATGCTAAAAATGGGCCCTCAATCTCTTCTGGCTTGTAAGGTTTATGCTGAGAAGTCCACTGTTAGTCTGATGGGTTTTCCTTTAGAAGTGATATAATCCTTTTCTCTAGTTGCCTTTAAGATTTTTTTTTCTTTCACTTTGACCTTGGATAGTCTGGTGACTATGTGCCTTGGAGATGACTTTCTTGTGTAGTATCTCGTAAGAGTTCTCTGGATTTCTTATATCTGCCTGTCAATCTCTCTAGCAAGATTGGGGAAGTTTTCCTGATTTATACCCTCAGATATATTTTCCACGTTGCTTACGTTTTCTTCTTTTCTCTCAAGAATACCAGTAAGTCATAGATTTGGTTGCTTTACGCAATCCCATATTTCTTGAAGGCTTTGTTCATTTAAAAAGAATACTTAAAAATTTGTGTGGGTTGAGTCAAAAGAGTGGTCTTTGAGCTCTGAAATTCTTTATTCTGCTTGGCCTAGTCTGTCGTTAAGGCTTCCAACTGTATTTTGAAATTCCTGTAGGGAGTCTTTCTTTCAATTCCAGAAGTTTTGTTTGGTTCTTTCTTAATATAGCTATGTCTTCTTTCAAATCTTGGATGGTTTTTCTGGCTTCTTTGTGTTGGATTTCAACTTTCTCTTGGATCTCATTGAGTTTTCTTGCCATCTATATTTTGAATTCTATATCTGTCATTTCAGACATTTCATTTTGGTTGGGATCCATTGCTTAGAAGCTGGTGGGATCCTTTGGAGGTGATGAAACACCCTGGCTTTTTGTATTGCCAGAGTTCTTGTGCTGGCTCCTTTTCAGCTGAGCGAGCTGATGCTTTTTTTTTTTTTTTTTTTAATTTGCTATCATTTGGGTGCGGTTTCATGACATTTTATTCTTTTATCCCTTAGGGGTATGACTCTGGTGTATATTGTGTGTGATTGATTGGTTGGCTATATTTCTGGGTGCTTTCAGGATACCATGGCTCTGTATTGTTCCTTGGATGCAGATAGGTAGCTTTCTCAGATGTTGCTTGTAGTAGTGATGTAATTTTGCTTGGTGGTGTAAGTCAGGCTTCTGTCTAGCAGGTGCGCTTAAGAGTAAGAGCCGACAGGTAGGGATGGGGGTTGAGGCAATGTCGAAATGAAAAGGGCGCCCTCTTCAGGCATGCATTCATCTTCAGTGGGGTGGAGCAGCTGGAGACACTGTCTCTTTCCACCCCAACAGGAGGAGCCACTGCTGAGTATGCAACAGTGCATCGAGGAGGGGCACCAGCGGTAAGAGATGACCCCCCCTTGATGTCTGTTCTGGTCTTTGGTGTGCCTTCTACAGAAGCTAGCATGGTGCTTGCATTTCCTTTGACCTAAGGGTGGCTTTGACATACTGTGCTCCCCACCTTCTTAGAGGGGACCATGCCAAGAGTTAGATTTCCATGGGAGTGGAGTGCACTGCCCTCCAGCTTCTCAAATGGTGGTGGGGCACCCCCCAACTGACCAAGAGAGTAGGCTGGGGCACCCAGCACTCACACACGCAGACTGGTTCCAGGTCACAAAACTGCCCGTGTTGCCATCCAGGAGAAACCTTGGCTTCAGCCGCTCTCCTGCTGCAGCCTGCAGCAGGAGAGAGCCTAATTCCCGCACCTACTGCTGTGCACCTCCATATTTGCTGCTCAATTCTGGCTGTGGAGGGCTTTTCCCCCATTCCAAAGCAAGTGCTCCAATGTCTAGCTGAGACTAAAATGCCTGTTATGGCCACTGCTGCCACGTTGCCAAATAATGTCTCTTTCTCAAAATGGTGCCAGCTGTGAGCTTGTGACTGGAGCAGGTGGAGCCCCTCTCAGGAAATCATGGGAAAAAGCTGTGGGGAGTGTGGTTTGCTGGACTGTCAGTCTCACAGAAGTCTGTGGCAGGGCACCGGATATTGTTCTAGGTATGCATAGGAGAGTCTGGCTTCCTTGTCCCTCAACTGGGCAGTGGCCATGGCCACATCAGTTTAAATTCAGGCTGAAGGTGGGGCCCAACCCAGTGTTAAACCCTCAAAATGGCATCTTGGGCCTAGGACCAGAGAGAGAATGGGGCACCACCCAGACAAGCAGTGTGAGCAAGAAGCTGTGGGGAGTGCAGTGCGCTTGCATCCCAGTCTCAACAGCAGCTCATAGCAGGGTGGCAAGTACCCTTCTGGATGCATGGAAGTGGCCATTCTCCCTCCTCCCTCCTTGGAACAGTGCACCAGCTGCAGCCATTCTATAGATCCCAGGAATCTGAGACAGCAGGTCATTGCTGGGGAAAAGTCATACAACTATGTTGATTAGACTCACCTGTGACCGCTACTCGGCACTTAACATTGCCAGGCAAGCTTGTTAGTTTATGTAATACACTTGCCTTATCACCTCCTGAGATGGCTCTTTTACCTCTTTTATTCTCTTCTCAAATCCTCAACATGCCCTTATTATCTTCTATTGTAATTGAATATGCAAAAGTTGTCAGAATCAAAATGGAATCACTTGTGTTAAAAAACACTTACAAATAGAGTTGGGGAAGGTCATGAAGAGAGGGTTCTCTGCACCAGTGCCTGATAACAAGGACTGTCACAGAAGACTGCAAAACCCACAAGGTTCCACAAAGGTCATTGCAACCTTACAAACACAAAATATACTTTTGTGAGAACATCTGTCCAGAAACTGCTAACCTTGGACTGGCACCCTCTTATTATTGATCCTTAGGGTCAAGGATAATTGTCTCAAAGCAATTATATAATTCTCACTTTTTTCATTAAAAACTTTTGTCTTTCTTTGCCACCATGAATACACACATAGTTACTATGGCACACATATTCCCATTGCAATGCTCTATTTCCAAATAAGCATAATTTTTAGAGTCTCCCTCTGTATTTCTTAGTTTGACAAAATGGTGTCTCAGGAGTGGGACTGAAGTGAGCTCAGCTTGAATGGGTTGGTGGCTCCAGAGTCAAGTGTGGTACTACCTGAGCTCTTTGCACTCTGCTTCTGTCAGTTACCTTTTCTGCCCTGGTGAATCTCCTCTTGAGTTTTTGGACTCCCTTTCTTTGGTGAGTTCTTTTTTATTTTATTCATGTTCTGATTTGGCTATAAGGCCTCCTCAATAAAGAACTTTGTATCTCTCCTGGGATGACAGAAGACTTTGTTTTTCTGGCAAACCATTTCTAGTATAAGGACGATGTTCTTCTGGTTTCAGTACTCTGGTTTCTACATAATTTATGTTCTGTCTGGTTTTCCATGCCTGGTTTAACATTTTGTTTGGTCTGTACATTAGTCTGTTCTTGCATTGCTATAAAGAAATACCTGTGACTGGATAATTTAAAAAGAAAAGAGGTTTGATTGGCTCACAGTTCTTCAAGCTGTACTGGAAGCATGATGCTGGCATCTGCTTGGCTTCTGGGGAGGCCTCAGGGAACTTTCAACAATGGTGGAAGGTGAAGAGGAAGCAGGTACTTCTTATGTGGCTGGAGCAGGAGCAAGCCAGGTGGGGGAGGTGCTACACACTTTTAAATTACCAGTTCTCAAGAGAACTCACTTACTCACTTACTATCACGAGAACAGCACCGAGGGGATGGTGCTAAACTATTCATGAGAAACCACCCCCATGATCCAATTGCCTCCCACTAGGCCCCGCTCCAACATTGGGGATTACAATTTGACATGAGATTTGAGTGGGGACACAGATCCAAACCATGTCAGTCTGCATACCTGGCTTAAAATTTTTATGAGCACTCTTACTTTTGGTTTCATTTTGGTTAGGTCACGTGTATCTATAAGTGATTTGGCTCTTTTCTCCCTTGTTTGTTTCTGAACATGTTCTGTGAGAAAAAAAAAAACCATTCTAAATGGTGAGCATAAGATGACCAATTAAAAGCTACTAGGTGGTCACTGCTATCTATCACGCCAGTTCAAATTACTGACATTCTTTGACAGGATTTCTGTGATTTTATTTTTTTTGCCCTTGAGAGATTAACAAGAAATGGAATGAGATTATCAAATTCTAAAGGCATACCACAAAAACCTTCCTTTGGGATTCCAGTCAGCTGTATTATAGCTCATTCTCATGCACATTTTAAAATGGGCAAATTATACCAATAAAAATTTAGAGCACAAATGGTCATTATTCACAGTCTCTAAGAAAACTGCAACCAACTATAGGGTTGAGCCTTCCAAGTTCTCACTCTGTTTTTTTCTGCTTTTTTTTTTTTTTTTGACTCTGATGACTTTTCTCTTGGCATTAGGATGAATTCACTGGTTATGGCATTCCAGCTTCTGTCTCTCTCTCTCTCTCTCTCTATCTATCTATCTATCTAGATAGATAGATAGATAGATAGATTGTTAGATAGATGTGTGTGTGTGTGTGTGTGTGTGTGTATATATATATATATATATAAATAAATAAAGATAGGGTCTCACTCTGTCACCTAGGCTAGAGTGCAATGGCATGATCATAGCTCACTGCAGCCTCAAACTCCTGGGATCAAGTGATCCTCCTGCCTCTTGAGTAGCGAGGACCACAGGTGATTACAATCACACCCAGCTAATTTTGTTGTTTCTTTGTAGAGACAGGGTCCTCACTATGTTACCCAGGATGGTCTCGGATTCCTGACCTCAAGCCATCCTCCTGCCTTGGCCTCCCACAGCTGGGATTACAGGTATGAGCCACCATGTCCAGCCCCCAGCCAAGATTATTTAAAAAGGAGTCTTAAAGGGCTTTCAAATTAATAGCTTTACATATTACAATACCTCCATGGCAACTAACAACCTAGATACCTTTTGGAAATGAAAATTTAGGTTTGCCCAACTAACAACTGCTCAAGGTGATGGAACAATTAATTAAAGGATTGACATTCTAAAGGAAAATAACTAAATAAATATTTATAAAAATTAGGCTACCATATCAAACAAGTCAACACCTTGAGCTCAGAGTAATAACATAAGGAAAGTGTCTCCATCCAACATAAAAATTGCTTTACCACACAGGGGCAAAGCAATTACATGAGCAGTCACAGAAAATATATAATAATTAACCCAAATACCTTTTAGTTTATGTGACTTACATAAATCTTTGATAAATAAGCTAGTTTTAATTTGTTGATAAAAATAGAAATGCCTTCAAAATGGTCAGCATATACTTTTGCCTGGGTTTGCTGGCCAGATAAGATTATTTTGTTATTAGTTTTTTAGACAGTGTCTTACTCTGTTGCCCAGGCTGGAGTGCAGTGGCATGATCTTGCCTCACTGCAACCTCTGCCTCCCAGGTTCAAGCAGTTCTCCTGCCTCAGTGTTCTGAGTAGCTGGGATTATAGGTGTCTGCCACCATACCCAGCTAATTTTTGTATTTTTAGTAGAGACAGGATTTTGCCATATTGGCCAGGCTGGTCTCGAACTCCTGACCTCAGGTGATCCAGCTGCCTCAGCCTCCCAAAGTGCTAGGATTACAGGCATGAACCACTGTGCCTGGCCTGGCCAAATGGGATTATATTTGCCTCTGCTAAATGGTTTAAGGTAATAAAACTAGAAGCCTTGCCCCCAAACAGAATAATCTTTGTTTTTGTAACTCTTTGATAAATAAGATGAATTTAACATTGTTGATTTAGTGAAACCAGTTCTATCTTCTGAGGTATTGGCAAAATATCCACATATTCAAAGTTAAGGTTGTTACTCAGGTGAATACCTGATATTTACAGGCTACAGAAAAGGGCTAAAAGGGAAATAACTTAAAATAATGACTAGTGTTTTCTACTATTTTAGTTTTCATAAATAATCTGGGTATAATTGTTTAAAATAAATCAATATAAATGGGATTCACATTTATTAAACTTTTCATGCAATTTGAAATCTTAACATTATGTATGTTAAATTAAGTGATACTCACTAAATGTCTGGGTTATTTTTAAATAAGACAAAATACTAAAACATAAATTGCTAAACATAAATATAAGCTTATTCTTGGCTTCTTAAATTTTATAGGAAGGCTAAATACATTTGGGTCTACTAATACAAAATAAAAATTATGTTATGGGAAAACATATTTCTAACAATTACAACATGGTTCTCCATCTATAAAATACTAATACGTGACAGGCAGTTCAAAATTTTTTGCTTCCTAGGTTTTCACTAGAATTTAAGGTTACTAATAGTTAAAAATACTAATTAATAATATGATTCTGTCTACAAAATACACAAAAATCATGTGTTTTGATGAGAAAAATTAGAAGAAAGGCTTTAAAAATGTGTTCTTTATTGAGAAAAACCAGTAATTTGGTCCAATTCAGAGATTATTTAAAGGCTGTTTCAAGATGTGTGTTTAGGAATGAAACAGAAACAATATAGAAAGTAACCAGTAAGTAGAAGAGAGATATGAAGAAACTAATAGATATGGAGCTGTATTTTTGGTAAGGAAGGTTAAAAAGAAAAGAGAATAATTTTATATGAGAAATAATCTTGTGTGGTACATTTTTGGCCTAAAGTAAAATGACTTCTTATTTGGGAAAGAAAAAGTATAGGACAAAGCAGAAAGTCTAAGCATGTCATGGAAGGTCTGTGCAAGTTGTGAAAGATTTATGAAGGATGCATTTATGAAAGAACTTTTTTGCGTGTGATCAAGTAGGCTATAATCAGAAGGCAATTATTGAAATTATTTCTAAACATTGAGGTTTTATGTTAAAAATATGCTAATATAAAACTAAAAGTGTGGTCCCTTATGTTAGAACAAGGTTTTCTTGAAGTAAAATTACAAGAAGTTTTGATTTTAATTATGAAATGTTTAACAGCCATATTCTAAACTGCAGACTCTTCCTGTTTTACAGTTTCTATTTATGTCACATTTCATCCTGAGATGTATTTAATTTCCCTAGTTTCAGTTGAAAATGTTGTCTTCATCATTTAGAATGGTAATTTTATTTCTTGAGGTAGAGTTTTCCTCTAACTCAAGGTACATATCTTAGAAATTCAACTTCCCAGGTTCGTATCTCACAAGTTCAACTTTGGCTGTGTCTCCCTGCAGGTGATTTGAAAATAATATATTCATCGTTTTGCCTGGCTGGGGTGATAATTTTAACTTTTTCATCAGCTCAGTCCTCTAGTTCTAACTCTGCTGGTATGGCCTGACACTGAAATGCTTATCTTGAAGGTCTAGAAGAGAAATGTTTTTGTTTAATATAACTTGTTTTCTTGATGTTTCTGAATTGTTTCATGTAACCAGGAACTTCCCATGCTTTTGCCAAGAGCCATGCATTCTGCTGCTCAGGGTACTAGTTTTTTGTTTACATTCCTCTATAATGTGTTGTACACTCATAACCTTGGACACACAATCTTTCTGTGTCTTTTTAAGTTTAAAGAACTTTTTCATCAGGTTCAACTTCCATGTTATATAAGTGAGCTTCCTGTAAGAATAAGCAATCACATTGCAGGATGTTTGTCTTATCTTTTTGGTAACTGTTCTAAGAAACAAAGATTTTACCTTTTATCAAGATGATTTTCTATGTTGTCTTTATTAGGTTTTTGATTACTTAGGAAAACTGAGCTTTGAAAGCTTTAAGGCTACAAAAAAAATCCATGTAACTTTCTGTATTGCTTTTCAATTTTTTTAACTATCACTATGGTTAAATGAATGACTATTATTTCACAGTGACCTGTGATCCTGTTTTAATCAGGTGTTTAAAAACTTTTGGCATCTTTGACAGGCTTCCCCAGTATAAAAATTCTAAATTAAGTCTTTCTGACCTGGAATTTGCTTTGTGATTTTTCCAGTTGAGCCCCAGGAGAGCATCAAAAGATGTATCTCTCATTTTATAGAGATAGTAAATGATTAGGCTAGTTTGGCAAATTATATGGGATGCATTGCCAGATGATGAGTGATGCTAGATTTTTTTCAGTCACATTTGTGATATGTTATTTTAATTTTTATATTTTGAGATGGAGTCTCACTCTGTTGCCCAGGCTGGAGTGCAGTGGTGTGATCTCAGCTCACTGCAACCTCTGCCTCCTGGGTTCAAGGGATTCTCCTGCCTCAGCCTCCCGAGTAGCTGGGATTACAGGTGTGTGTTGCCACACCTGGCTGATTTTTGTATTTTTTTTTTTAGAGACAGGGTTTCACTGTGTTGGCCAGGCTGGTCTCAAACTCCTGACCTCAGTTAATTCACCCACCTCGGCCTCCCAAAGTGCTGGGGTTACAGGTGTGAGTCATCACACCCAGCCACATTTGTCATATGTTATTGACCTGAATGTTCCAAAATTGTATTAAACTCCTAAAGATATAATGTCACTAGACATAATTTGGGTTATGTTGTATGCCACAAAAATAACCAAATTTCTGTGTCAATTGCTGATGATAATGAACTTACATCAGATTTTTAAACATGATTATTTTAAGTTTTTGTCATCCACAGTTATTGTTTTGATTGTTCTCTAAAAGCATTTGGAATCAGATTCATGGAGGAGATGCTAACAAGTACACTTAAATACGGACTTCTAATAATTTTAATATCAATTAACTAAATAAAAATCTTTAGGCCAGGCACAGTGGCTCACACCACTGTGGCCAATCATTTCCCTCCAAAATGGGACCAGAGCAGCAATTTGGAACAGGTCCATCTCAGCACCAAGGAACAAAATCCTAACTACGGAGTGATTTCATCAGCAATGCTTTTAGAGAAAGACCTTGATCAAAAGGGGGAAAGGTGGAAGTTGTCAGAATCAAAATGGAGTTACTTGTATTAAAAACTCTGACAGGCCAGGTGCGATGGCTCATGCCTGTAATTCCAGCACTTTGGGAGGCCGAGGTGGGCAGATCACGAGGTCAGAAGATCAAGACCATCCTGGCTAACACAGGGAAACCCCATCTCTACTAAAAATACAAAAAATTAGCCATGTGTGGTGGCACACACCTGTTGTCCCAACTACTCGGGAGGCTGAGGCAGGAGAATCTCTTAAACCCAGGAAGTGGAGGTTGCAGTGAGCCGAGATCACACCAGTGTACTCCAGTCTAGGTGACAGAGTGAGACTCCATCTCTAAATAAATACATAAATAAATAAACACTGACAAATAGAGCTGGAGAAGGCCATAAAAAGGAAGGGAGGGTTCTTTTTTTAAAAATTTTGAGATTTTGTCTCACTCTGTTGCCCAGTCTGGAATGCAGTGGTGCAATTTTGGCTCACTGCAACCTGTGCCTCCCAGGCTCAAGCAATCCTCTTGCCTTAGCTTTCCAAGTAGCTGGAACTACAGGCACATGCCACCACATCTAGTTAATTTTAAAAATATTTTCTAGAGACAAGGTCTCACTATATTGCACAGCCTAGTCTTGAACTCCTGGGCTTAAGTGATCCTCTTGCCTTGTCCTTCCAAAGTGCTGGGATTACAGGTGTGAACCACCATGCCCAGCGAAAGGGAGGGTTCTTATGCATGAATGCCTGATAACAAGAACTATCACAAAAGACTCTGCAAAACTCATAACTTTGCACAAAGGCCATTGCAAACTTACACACACAAAAATGCTTCTACAGGGACATCTGTTCAGTTACTGCCTGTCCAGTCTTGCACTGGTGCTGCTTTTGTTATTTATCCTTGTAGCCAAGAATTATCTCAAAACAATTATATAATCCTCAATTTTCCTTTAATAACCTTTGTCTTCCTTTACCTCCTTGAATATGCAAATAGTTTACTATGGCACACGTATTCCCATTGCAATACTTACTCCCAAATAAACATCATTTTCTTTTACAAAGTCTCACTTTCTGTTACTTAAGTTGACAAATATCTTGAATAATCAGAAAATAAAGGCAATAAGATGAGAATCACTTCCATCTTTCTTCTATCAACTCCAACCAAACAGTCTCCACCTGTATTCATATAATTTGCCTTTCCCTCTGTTATGAGGAAGGGTTCCCATTCTTACCCAAGGCCAACCTATTACTTGTGAATTAAATTCCACCCCTTGCTTCCTTAAGGACCACGCCATGATGATGTCTTCACTCTCCTGAATCATTTGCTTCCTCTCTATGGTATTATTATCATAAGCATATAACATGCATTACTATCATTCATCTTTTAAAAGTTTCTCTTGATTCCATGACCCTCCAGTTCCTGCTCAGTTTTTCTGCTACTGTTTTCCTGAAAAACCACTCAAATCAATCAACTCTTCTCACCGACTTCACATCCTTGCTCCCATTCCAATCCAGCTTTCCTTTCACCTGATCCATGGAAACAGCCTTCATTGAGCTTATTAATGGCCTATATTTGTTAACATTTTGCCAGTGCCGGGGGTAATTCTCTCTCCCTGTTTACTTGGCCTCTCATGTTTTTGCAGTCCTGCATATGCAGCTCCAACAGGCTTGCACTCTCCTCTTTGAATGGTAAAGGTCCTCTAAGTCCAGGGCCAAGTGTGATGATGTGCAGATATTATCTGGCAGGACTCAAGTAAATTGTTCTAGTTCCTGCCTTACTTCTCAGCACACATCTGGCCACTGCTGAACAGAGACGTGGCAGAGCATCAATAGCAAGACCCTTTGACAAATTCATTGTTCATCACAACACTCCTCCAAATAGTAAAGAATTGGAAATAACCTAAATGTCCAAACTTAATGTAGTAGTGAGTCAAAATGTATCAAGGTACAAGGCCTTTAACAAAAGTGACCTTCCCTTGTCTTCCCAGCCTGGGCTGATGTTAGCTCCTTCCCTGCTCCTGTCCCATAGAGCCTGAGGCACAGACCCTTGGCTACTTCATGCCCTTAGGCCCATTTCCTGGCTGAGTTACTCCAATAAGTCTCCACTCAGTGTTATAAGGGGTGGGAAGAGATGACATAGTGGAGAGTGAGGGCTGCAGGTTCAGGTGTGGGGAGGAGTCAGCCAGTGGCCTCACTGCCAGGGGAAATGTGCCCATGCAAGGCTGTTGAGGGAGAGGTTCCATCTAGGCAGGGGTTGGGGCCCAGGACACTCAGCTAAGGGGCCAGTTTCAGCTCCTTCAGCAGAGCTGGCTGGCTGAAAATATCACGACCTTGGGCCAACAGAGGGAGGCTACGGTCAATTCTGGCATTTTTTTTTTTTTTTGAGACGGAGTCTTGCTCTGTCACCCAGGCTGGAGTGCAGTGGCCGGATCTTAGCTCACTGCAAGCTCCGCCTCCCGGGTTTATGCCATTCTCCTGCCTCAGCCTCCCGAGTAGCTGGGACTACAGGCACCCGTCACCTCGCCCGGCTAGTTTTTTGTATTTTTTAGTAGAGACGGGGTTTCACTGTGTTAGCCAGGATGGTCTCGATCTCCTGATCTCGTGATCTGCCCTCCTCGGCCTCCCAAAGTGCTGGGATTACAGGCTTGAGCCACCGCGCCCGGCCTAATTCTGGCATGTTGAAGTGGCCTTGAGAAAACAAAAAAGCATGGTAAATATGACATTACTTCAGAGAGACAGCCAAACTTGGTACAAGCAGCCCATGGGTGTTGGGGACCCTCTGCAGTATTTCTGGACAAATTCACTACTTACCCAAAGTCCTTGTGAGCTTCGTGGACTTTATTGGAGACTGTATCTATGGGAGAGAAGATGGATGGGGTGAGGCATTGGGAAGGGTTGATAGGTGAGTTAAAGCCTTTTTTGGCTTGTCTACCAGTGGTGGTGGGGTCTCTCTTGGCTCTGCCCACCATGCAGGACCCAGCTGTTCGGATGGGAGGAAGCTCCCACCCCTGCTGTCTCCCTATTCTTGCTGCCCATGCAGAGCCACCAGCCCTCTGAAATGAGTCTTGAAACCCAGCCTCCATACCTTGCATGGCTCACAGCTGCTGACCACAGTGTTTCCCCAGCACCCCAATCAATTTTCTTCTTGAAAGGGATTCTGAAGCTGTTCACCTTACTTCTCCACAATATTTAGCCTAATGTGGGGGATCAACCCCACAATCTGACTCATGCAGTAGAAAGGGGGACAATAGGTCATCTTGTGTCTCAGGGTTTGAGGTTGGGGCCAGGTCTCATTTCACACCTGCTAGTCTATCTATGCAGAGACTTCTCCGCTCCTCAGCACCCTAGTGCAGGAAGGCAGGAGGGAAACCAGGCTTCTCTGTTAAGCTGGGACAGCCAGTGACTGCCCACTGCAGGGCAGATGGAATAGGGGTGGCAGAGGTAAGGATATACCTGGCACATGAAATCTGGTCAGTAGGTGTTCACAGGTAGACCAGGGAGTGAGTGATGGCAGTGAGGGCCTGGCTTTCATGGGCAAGCTCCCCACACCCCTCAGGAACATGACTGTGAGTCCAGAAACAGCCATCAGCTGCACAGTTGTAAAGGTGAGATTAAGACATAGAGTCAGGCCTGGGGGTATAGCTCAGGGGTAGAGCATTTGACTGCAGATCAAGAGGTCCCTGGTTCAAATCCAGGTGCCCCCTCCTGTTTTTTAATGACTGAAGAAGTGCTGAGATTTCTGCCCCTTTTCCCCACATGTGACCATTAGTGTGCTTTATTTCATGATAAAATTTAGTGTCTGGATCAGGACAGGGTCTAAGAATCCTCCCCTGGTCATCACCCAGATAATATAATAACTGCTAGGGTCACATTTGATTGAAGAGACTGACCAAGTGAGCCCAGACAAGCCCCACTTCTGGGTCTCTTGCCTCTTATGGTCTATATGTGGACCTCACTCTTTCTCGGTATCTCATTTCCTCAACCTCACCGTAATCGCCAGAAAAAAAGCACAGACTCTCTCTTTGATCTTGCTACTACTCTCTGTGAAGTATGAAGGAAATATATGCGGATTCCTACTTCCCAGAGGCAACTATAACGATTTGAAAACCCTGTCAAAAGTTGTCTCTTTTCTCTGTCTGGGAATTTCTTGAGGGTGCTGTCTCTACCACAGACTCTGGCCACCTAATTCTCCCTTCTTCTCTCCTAACACTTCTTATTTCTTACCCTGGGTCAGTATTTCCTTGGTGAGAATACCTAGAAGTTTAATACTTTATATTAAACTTAAAAATTCAGATAAAATATTTAAGACATAAATGGCTGTAACAAATCTTCAGAGGATTCTCTACTTTCCTTGATGAGCAAAGAAATTTGAAATAATCTTTTATATGAGGACAAATAAAAATTCAGAAAATATGAAAAACATCTCATTAAAAGTATCAAATAACTAACATAGGAAATACCAGATGTAGATTTGGAAAGGATGGGAAGCAGAAATTTAAATTTCCATACTAAAAGCTGCTTTGGCCCTGAGTGTATTTCTCAGTTCAGAAGAGGCAGCTGAGAACCTGACTGGAGCTTTTGGGAGCCTCTCAAAACTAGGGAGATAGAAGTCAGAATTCTGGGCCAACTAGAGTATAGACATTGATGACACCAACTCTGGCTTCGGACTAGGAGCTCAAGGGATAAGAGTAAATGGAAAGAAATTCAGTCACTGTAAGAATTTGTGGCTAGGCTTTTTAACTTTTGAATGGCTCAGGAAAACTCAAATCTCGAAATTATATTAAGGTGTCCTGATTGTTCAGGACACCTTAATATAATTTATTTACTTGGAAAAAGCAAATAAAGGAGGATATTATTATCCCTGGCCTTAGATTAGTTCTACAAATAAAATTTTAGCATACAGTCAAAGATCACCATATACACAGGGAAGCAAAAAGCTGTGAATGAGAATCAATAAAAATAACAGACCACAGAACTAAACAAGAGGACTTTGGATATTAGAACTACCAGAAACGCTATAAAATAATAATGCTTACTGTGTTCAAGGAGATAAAAGCCAACCTTGAAAATTTCAATAGGAAATTTAAAGCATGAAAAGTAACTTAGGAGATTTAAAAAGAAGACAAAATATAAATTTTATGTCTAAAAATACAATAAGTACAATTAAAAACTCAATGAATAGGTCTATGCTCTTCTTAATAAATAGATTAAGCCAGTGAGAAAATCAGTGAACTAAAACACTGAGAGGAAAAACTATCCATCATAAAACATGGAAAGACAAAAGTATGGCAAACACAGAAGATAAGGTAATTAATATAGAGGAACAGAAAGAAAAAAGACTGAAGAAAAGTGAACAGAGCCTAAGGGACCCGTGGGACGCCACAAGTAGATCAACATATGCACTGTGAGAATCCCAGAAGAGGAAGGGAGAGAAAATGGGGGAGAGAGAATATTTGAAGAAATAATAATTGAAAACTACCCAACATTGATGAAATACATAAATATAAAAATCTAAGAAGCTCAGCTGGGCACAGTGGCTCATGTACGTAATCCCAGTGCTTTGGAAGGCTGAGGTGGCTGGATCACTTGAGGTCAGGAGTTTGAGACCAGCCTGGTCAACCTGGTGAAATCTCATCTCTACTAAAAAAAAAAAAAAAAAAAAATTAGGTGGGCATGGTGGCACGTGCCTGTAATCCCAGCTACTTAGGAGGCTGAGGCATGAGAATTGCTTGAAACCAAGAGGTAGAGGTTAAAGTGAGCTGAGATTGCCCTGGTGTGGTTCCGTCCTGTGCAGCTGTTCTCTTGAGCAGTGGTTGTTTATCTCCATCCGCCTTCTCTCCCACCTAAGTGCGTGCCACCACCTGATGGAAGATTCGTGGACATGGAGATGAGGCCCCTGAGGCCCCAGAACTATCTTTTCAGTTGTGAACTAAAGGCCAACAAAGATGATCACTTTAAGGTGGATAATAATGAAAATGAGCACCAGTTATCTTTAAGAGCAATCAGTTTAGGGGCTGGAGCAACGGATGAATTGGACACTGTTGAAGCAGAGGCAATGAATTATGAAGGCAGTCCAATTATAGTAACAGTGGCAACTTTGAAAATGTCTGTACAGCCAACGGTTTCCCTTGGGGGCTTTGAAATAACACCACCAGTGGTCTTACAGTTGAAGTGTGGTTCAGGGCCAGTGCATATTAGTGGACACCACTTAGTAGCTGTGGAGGAAGATGCAGAGTCAGAAGATGAAGAGAAGGAGGATGTGAAACTCTTAAGTATATCTGGAAAGCAGTTTGCCCCTGGAGGTGGTAGCAAGCTTCCACAGAAAAAAGTAAAACTTGCTGCTGATGAAGATGATGATGGTGATGATTTTGATGATGAGGAAACTGAAGAAAAAGCACCAGTGAAGAAATCTATATGAGATACTCCAGTCAAAAATGCACAAAAGTCAAATCAGAATGGAAAAGACTCAAAACCACCATCAACACCAAGATCAAATGGACAAGAATCCTTCAAAAAACAGCAAAAATCTCCTGAAACACCAAAGGGACCTAGTTCTGTAGAAGACATTAAAGTAAAAATGCAAGCAAGTATAGAAAAAGGTAGTTCTATTCCCAAAGTGGAAGCCAAGCTCATCAGTTATGTGAACAATTGCTTCTAGATGACTGACCAGGAGGTTATTCAAGATCTCTGGCAGTAGAGGAAGTCTCTTTAAGAAAATACTTTAAACAATTTATTAGGCCAGGCGCGGTAGCTCAAGCCTGTAATCCCAGCACTTTGGGAGGCCGAGATGGGCGAATCACGAGGTCAGGAGATTGAGACCATCCTGGCTAACCCGGTGAATCCCCGTCTCTACTAAAAAATACAAAAAACTAGCCGGGTGAGGTGGTGGACGCCTGTAGTCCCAGCTGTTTGGGAGGCTGAGGCAGGAGAATGGAGTAAACCCAGGAGGTGGAGCTTGCAGTGAGCTGACATCCGGTCACTGCACTCCAGCCTGGGCGACAGAGCAAGACTCCATCTCAAAAAAAAAACGATTTATTAATAAGTTTTCATCTCATTTCATTTCTGTAACAGTTGATATCTGGCTTTTTTATAATGCAGAGTGAGAACTTTCCCTACCGTGTTTGATAAATGTTGTCCAGGTTCTGTTGCCAAGAATGTGTTGTCCAAAATGCCTGTTTAGTTTTTATTTTTTTTATTTTAATTTAATTTAATTTTATTTTATTTTTTTTGAGACAGAGTCTTGCTCTGTCGCCCAGGCTGGGGTGCAGTGGCTGGATCTCAGCTCACTGCAAGCTCCGCCTCCCGGGTTTAGACCATTCTCCTGCCTCAGCCTCCCGAGTAGCTGGGACTACAGGCGCCCGCCACCTCGCCCGGCTAGTTTTTTTTTTGTATTTTTTAGTAGAGACGGGGTTTCACCGTGTTAGCCAGGATGGTCTCGATCTCCTGACCTCGTGATCCGCCCGTCTCGGCCTCCCAAAGTGCTGGGATTACAGGCTTGAGCCACCGCGCCCGGCCGCCTGTTTAGTTTTTAAAGATGGAACTCCACCCTTTGTTTGGTTTTAAGTATGTATGGAATGTTATGATAGGACATAGTAGTAGCGGTGGTTAGACATGGAAATGGTGGGGAGACAAAAATACACATGTGAATACTCAGTAATTTAATAAAAACAAAAAAGTGAGCTGAGCTCATGCCACTGCACTCCAGCCTGAGTGACAGAACAAAACCCTGTCTCAAAAAACGAAAAAACAAAACAAAACAAAACAAACAAACAAAGTCGCTCAGTGAATTCCAAGTAAGATGAACTAAAGAGACCCACACTGAGGGAAAAAGACACCCTATTCAAAAAATGGTGTGAAAAAATCGGCAAGCCACATGTAGAAGAATGAAACTGGATCCTCATCTCTCACCTTATACAAACATTAGACAGTAACATGAAGCCATATGAAAAAATAAAGATCTCAGTAAAGGTAAATACATGGGCAATTGTTAAAGTTAGTGTTATAGCAACAACAGTTGTAACTCCACATTTTTTTTTTAACATAATGTAAGAGACTAATGCACTTAAGAGAATTATTAGTTCATGTTTTTGGGCATATGATATATAAAGATGTGATTTTGTGACATCAGCAACTGAAAGGGGTAGTGATGGAGCTGTTAACAAACCAGAGTTTTTGTATGTTACTGAAGTTAAGTTGGCATGAATTCAAATTAGAGTGTTGTATTGTTATAATATTAAATGTAATCCCCATGAAAGCCACAAAGAAAATAGCTTTATAATATGTACATATTAAAAAAACCATATATATACATATATATATATCTAAGAAGCTCAATGAATTCCAAGTAAGATAAACTAAAAAGACCCACAGTGAGACACATTATAATCAACTTTCAACATCCCAAGACAAAGAGAATCTTGAAAGCAACATATATATATGTATATATGAAAGAAATTTAAACATTTCACTACAGAAAGGACAACAGTAATGCAGAAATGAGGGATAAAACTGCTATAAGGCATGCAGAAGACGAATAGCAAAATGACAGAAGTAGTTTTCTCTTTATCAGTAATTACTTTAAATGTCAATGGATTAAACTCTCTAATCAAAAGGCAGAGATTGCAAGAGTGGACACAAAAACATGATCCAGCTATATGCTGTCTATAAAGGACTCACTTTAGACCTAAAGACACAAATAGATTGAAAGTGAAAGGATGCAAAAAGATATTCCATACAAATAGTAATCAAAAGAGAGAGGGGGTGGCAAGACTAATACCAGAAAAAATAGACCTTAAATCTCAAAAGATTACAAGACACAAAAAATGACTATATATATATACACACACACACTTTTTTTAAAATTATACTTTAAGTTCTAGGGTACATATGAACAATGTGCAGGTTTGTTATATATGTATACATGTGCCATGTTGGTGTGCTGTACCTATTAACTCGTCATTTACATTTTGTATATCTCCTAATGCTATCCTTCCCCCCGCCTCTCCCTACAGGAGGCCTTGGTGTGTGATGTTCCCCTTCCTGTGTCCAAGTGATCTCATTGTTCAATTGTTCAATTCCCACCTATAAGTGAGAACATGTGGTATTTGGTTTTCTGTTCTTGTGATAGTTTGCTGAGAATGATGGTTTCCAGCTGCATCCATATCCCTACAAAGGACACAAACTCATTCTTTTTTATGGCTGCATAGTATTCCATGGTGTATATGTGCCACATTTTCTTAATCCAGTCTGTCACTGATGGACATTTGGGTTGATTCCAAGTCTTTGCTATTGTGAATAGTGCCGCAATAAACATACGTGTGCGTGTGTCTTTATAGCAGCATGACTTATAATCCTTTGGGTATATTCCCAGTAATGGGATGGCTGGGTCAAATGGTATTTCTAGTTCTAGATCCTTGAGGAATCGCCACACTGTTTTCCACAATGGTTGAACTAGTTTACAATCCCACCAACAGTGTAAAAGTGTTCCTATTTCTCCACATCCTCTCCAGCACCTGTTGTTTCCTGACTTTTTAATGGTTGCCATTCAAACTGGTGTGAGATGGTATCTCATTGTGGTTTTGATTTGCATTTCTCTGATGGCGAGTGATGATGAGCATTTTTTCATGTGTCTGTTGGCTGTATGCATGTCTTCTTTTGAGAACTGTCTGTTCATATCCTTTGCCCACTTTTTGATGGGGTTGTTTGTTTTTTCTTGTAAATTTGTCTGAGTTCTTTGTAGGTTCTGGATATTAGCCCTTTGTCAGATGAGTAGATTGCAAAAATGTTCTCCCATTCTGTAGGTTGCCTGTTGACTCTGATGGTAGTTTCTTTTGCTGTGCAGAAGCTCTTTAGTTTAATTAGATCCCACTTGTCAATTTTGGCTTTTGTTGCCATTGCTTTTGGTGTTTTAGACATGAAGTCCTTGCCCATGCTTATGTCCTGAATGGTATTACCTAGGTTTTCTTCTAGGGTTTTTATGGTTTTAGGACTAACATTTAAGTGTCTAATCCATCTTGAGTTGATTTTCATATAAGGAGTAAGGAAAGGATCCAGTTTCAGCTTTCTACTTATGGCTAGCCAATTTTCCCAGCACCATTTATTAACTAGGGAATCCTTTCCCCATTTCTTGTTTTTGTCAGGTTTGTCAAAGATCAGATGGCTGTAGATGTATGGTATTATTTCTGAGGACTCTGTGCTGTTCCATTGGTCTATATCTCTGTTTTGGTACCAGTACCATGCTGTTTTGGTTACTGTAGCCTTGTAGTATAGCTTGAAGTCAGGCAGCGTGATGCCTCCAGCTTTGTTCTTTAGACTTAGGATTGTCTTGGCAATGTGGGCTCTTTTTTGGTTCCATATGAACTTTAAAGCAGTTCTTTCCAATTCTGTGAAGAAAGTCATTAATGGGGATGGCATTGAATCTATAAATTACCTTGGGCAGTATGGCCATTTTCACTATATTGATTCTTCCTATCCATGAGCATGGTATGTTCTTCCATTTGTTTGTGTCCTCTTTTATTTCACTGAGCAGTGGTTTGTAGTTCTCCTTGAAGAGGTCCTTCACATCCCTTGTAAGTTGGATTCATAGGTATTTTATTCTCTTTGAAGCTATTGTGAATGGGAGTTCATTCATGGTTTGGCTCTGTGTTTGTATGCTATTGGTGTATAAGAATGCTCGTGATTTTTGCACATTGATTTTGTATCCTGAGACTTTGCTGAAGGTGCTTATCAGCTTAAGGAGGTTTTGGACTGAGACGATGGGGTTTTCTAAATATACAATCATGTTATCTGCAAACAGGGACAATTTGACTTCTTCTTTTCCTAATTGAATACCCTTTATTTCTTTCTATTGCCTTATTGCCCTAGCCAGAACTTCCAACACTATGTTGAATAGGAGTGGTGAGAGAGGGCATCCCTGTCTTGTGCCAGTTTTCAAAGGGATGTTTCCAGTTTTTGCCCATTCAGTATGATATTGGCTGTGGGTCTGTCATAAATAGGTCTTATTATTTTGAGATACATTCCATCAATACCGAATTTATTGAGAGTTTTTAGCATGAAAGGCTGTCGAATTTTGTCAAAGGCCTTTTCTGCATCTATTGAGATAATTACGTGGTTTTTGTCTTTGGTTCTGTTTATATGCTGGATTACGTTCATTGATTTGTGTATGTTGAACCAGCCTTGCATCCCAGGGGTGAAGCCCACTTGATCATGGTGGATAAGCTTTTTGATGTGCTGCTGGATTCGGTTTGCCAGTATTTTATTGAGGATTTTTGCATTGATGTTCATCAGGGATATTGGTCTAAAATTCTCTTTTTTTGTGTGTGTGTCTCTGCCAAGCTTTGGTATCAGGATGATGTTGGCCTCATAAAATGAGTTAGGGAGGATTCCCTCTTTTTCTATTGATTGGAATAGTTTCAGAAGGAATGGTACCAGCTCCTCCTTGTACCTCTGGTAAAATTTGGCTGTGAATTCATCTGGTCCTGGACTTTTTTTTGGTTGGTAGGCTATTAATTATTGCCTCAATTTCAGAGCCTGATATTGGTCTATTCAGGGATTCAACTTCTTCCTGGTTTAGTCTTGGGAGAGTGTATGTGTCCAGGAATTTATCCATTTCTTCTAGATTTTCTAGTTTATTTGCGTAGAGGTGTTTATAGTATTCTCTGATGGTAGTTTGTATTTCTGTGGGATTGGTGGTGATATCCCCTTTATCATTTTTTTGTTGCGTCTATTTGATTCTTCTCTCTTTTCTTCTTTACTAGTCTTGCTAGGGGTCTATCAATGTTGTTGATCATTTCAAAAAACCAGCTCCTGGATTCACTGATTTTTTGAAGGGTTTTTTTGTGTCTCTATCTCCTTCAGTTCTGCTCTGATCTTAGTTATTTCTTGCCTTCTGCTAGCTTTTCAATATGTTTGTGCTTGCTTCTCTAGTTCTTTTAATTGTGATGTTAGGGTGTCAATTTTAGATCTTTCCTGCTTTCTCTTGTGGGCATTTAGTGCTATAAATTTCCCTCTGCACACTGCTTTAAATGTGTCCCAGAGATTCTGGTATGTTGTATCTTTGTTCTCATTGGTTTCAAAGAATATCTTTATTTCTGCCTTCATTTCGTTATATACCCAGTAGTCATTCAGGAGCAGGTTGTTCAGTTTCCATGTAGTTGAGCGGTTTTGATTGAGTTTCTTAGTCCTGAGTTCTAGTTTGATTGCACTGTGGTCTGAGAGATAGTTTGTTATAATTTCTGTTCTTTTACATTTGCTGAGGAGTGCTTTACTTCAAATTATGTGGTCAATTTTGGAATAAGTGCGATGCGGTACTGAGAATAATGTATATTCTGTTGATTTGGGGTGGAGCGTTCTGTAGATGTCTATTAGGTCGGCTTGGTGCAGAGTTGAGTTCAATTCCTGGATATCCTTGTTAACTTTCTGTCTCATTGATCTGTCTAATGTTGACAGTGGGGTGTTAAAGTCTCCCATTATTATTGTATGGGAGTCTAAGTCTCTTTGTGGGTCTCTAAGGACTTGCTTTATGAATCTGGGTGCTCCTGTATTGGGTGCATATATATTTAGGATAGTTAGCTCTTCTTGTTGAATTGATCCCTTTAACCATTATGTAATGTCCTTCTTTGTCTCTTTTGATCTTTGATGGTTTAAAGTCTGTTTTATCAGAGACTAGGATTGCAACCCCTGATTTTTTTGTTTTCCATTTGCTTGGTAGATCTTCCTCCATCCCTTTATTTTGAGCCTACGTGTGTCTCTGCATGTGAGATGGGTCTCCTGAATACAGCAAACTGATGGGTCTTGACTCTTTATCCAATTTGCCAGTCTGTGTCTTTTAATGGGACCATTTAGTCCATTTACATTTAGGGTTAATATTGTTATGTTTGAACTTGATCCTGTCATTATGATAATAGCTGGTTATTTTACTTATTGGTTGATGCAGTTTCTTCCTAGCATCGATGGCCTTTACATTTTGGCATGTTTTTGCAATGGCTGGTACTGGTTGTTCCTTTCCATGTTTAGTGCTTCCTTTAGGAGCTCTTGTAGGGCAAGCTTGGTGGTGACAAAATCTCTAAGCATTTGCTTGTCTGTAAAGGATTTTATTTCTCCTTCACTTATGAAACTTAGTTGGCTGAATATGAAATTCTGGGTTGAAAATTCTTTTCTTTAAGAATGTTGAATATTGGCCCCCACTCTCTTCTGGCTTGAAGAGTTTCTGCCGAGAGATCTGCTGTTAGTCTGATGGGCTTCCCTTTGTGGGTAACCCAACCTTTCTCTCTGGCTGCCTTTAACATTTTTTCTTTCATTTCAACTTTGGTGAATTTGACAATTATGTGTCTTGGAGTTGCTCTTCTTGAGGAGTATCTTTGTGGTGTTCTCTGTATTTCCTGAATTTGAGTGTTGGCCTGCCTTGCTAGGTTGGGAAGTTCTCCTGGATAATATCCTGCAGAGTGTTTTCCAGCTTGGTTCCATTCTTCCCGTCACTTTCAGGCACACCAATCAGATGTAGATTTGGTCTTTTCACATAATACCATATTTCTTGGCGTCTTTGTTCATTTCTTTTTACTCTTTTTTTCTCTAAACTTCTCTTCTCACTTCATTTCATTCATTTGACCTTCAATCACTGATACTCTTTCTTTCAGTTGATCGAGTCAGTTACTGAAGCTTGTGTATTTGTCACGTAGTTCTCGTGTCATGGTTTTCATCTCTATCTGTTCGTTTATGGACTTCTTTGCATTGGTTATTCTAGTTATCCATTCTTCCATTTTTTTTTCAAAGTTTTTGGTTTCTTGCACTGGGTACATAGTTCCTCCTTTAGCTCTGAGAAGTTTGATCGACCGAAGGCTTCTCTCAACTCGTCAAAGTCATTCTCTGTCCAGCTTTGTTCCATTGCTGGCGATGAGTTGCATTCCTTTGGAGGGGGAGATGCGCTCTGAGTTTTTGAATTTCCAGATTTTCTGCACTGCTTTTCCCCCATCTTTGTGGTTTTTATCTGCCTTTGGTCTTTGATGATACTGACGTACTGATGGGGTTTTGGTGTGGGTGTCCTTTCTGTTTGTTAGTTTTCCTTCTAATAGTCAGGACCCTCAGCTGTAGGTCTGTTGGAGTTTGCTTGAGGTCCCCTCCAGATGCTGTTTGCCTGGGTATCAGTAGCAGAGGCTGCAGAAGATAGAATACTACTGAACAGCAAGTGTTGCTGTCTGATTCTTGCTCTGGAAGCTTCGTCTCAGAGGTGTACCCAGCCATGTGAGGTGTGAGGTGTCAGTTTGCACCTAGTGGGGGATGTCTCCCAGTTAGGCTACTCAGGGGTCAGGGACCCACTTGAGCAGGCAGTCTGTGACGGGGTGGCCTGCCCCGCCACACCTGTGGGTGTTTCTCATTAGGTGGAACGAGAGACTTGAGAAAAGAAATAAGACACAGAGACAAAGCATAGAGAAAGAAAAGCGGGGGCCCAGGGGACCGGCGCTCAGCTTACAGAGGACCCACACCGGCACCGGTCTCTAAGTTCCCTTAGTATTTATAGATAATTATCTTTACCATCTTAAAGATAAGGGAGTGGCAGGACACTAGAATCATTTTTAGGGAGGAAATCAGCAGTAAGACATAAGAACAAGGATCTCTGTGACATGAATAAGTTTAAAGGAAAATCCTGTGCCTTGAGATAAAACTTTTAGCAGCATTGTTTCATCCTATCACATGGGGATAAACCTTGGACAATACCTAGCTTTTCTAGGAACAAAGACACACCCTGCACGCCCAAAATCCATTAAACCTTTAGTTACCACAGCACATGTCTCTTGCAAGGACAAGGTTTGGGGTAGTGTCACAGATTAACAGCATCTCAAATACAGAACAAAATGGAGTCTCTTATGTCTACTTCTTTCTATATAGACACAGTAACAGGCTGATCTCTTTCTTTTCCCCACAGTCTGTCCATTCTCAGATCTCAACCTCCATGCTGGGAGAACCACTGCTCTCTTCAAAGCTGTCAGACAGGGACATTTACATCTGCAGAGGTTTCTGCTGCATTTTGTTTAGCTATGCCCTGTCCCCAGAGGTGGAGTCTACAGAGGCAGGCAGGCCTCCTTGAGCTGCAGTGGGCCCCACCCCATTTGAGCTTCCCAGTGGCTTTATTTACATACTTAAGCCTCAGCAATGGTGGGCACCCCTCCCCCAGCCTCGCTGCTGCCTTGCAGTTAGATCTCAGACTGCTGTGCTAGCAATGAGGGAGGCTCTGTGGGCGTGGGACCCTCCGGGCCAGGCATGGGATATAATCTCCTGGTGTGCCGTTTGCTAAGACCCTTGGTAAAGCGCAGTATTAGGGTGGGAGTTACTCGATTTTCCAGGTGTTGTGTGTCCCAGTTTCCCTTGGCTAGGAAAAGGAATTCCCTTTCCCCTTGCACTTCCCAGGTGAGGCAATGCCTCACCCTGCTTCAGCTCTCACTGGCTGGGCTGCACCCACTGACCAGTATCGACTGTCCGACACACCCCAGTGAGATGAACCCAGTACCTCAGTTGAAAATTCAGACATCACCCATCTTCTGTGTTGCTCACGCTGGCAGCTGGAGGCTGGAGCTCTTCCTATTTGGCCATCTTGGGCATGCCCCTCAGCAGATCCAGGACATTATATATTAATAAAAAGCTTAGACCAGGTGTGGTGGTTCATGTGTGTAATTCCAACACTTTTGTAGGCCAAGGTAGGAGGATTGCTTGAGGTCAGGAAGTTGAGACCAGTCTGAGCAACATAGTGACAATCTGTACAAAAAGTAAAAAATTAGCTGGGCATGATGGCATGTGTCTATAGTCCTAGGTACTTGGGAAGCTGAGGTGGGAGGACTGCTTGAGCCCAGGAGTTTGAGGCTGCAGTGAGCTATAATTGCACTACTGTACTTCAGCCTGGGCAACAGAGTGAGACCCCAATCTCTCTTTAAAAAAAGTTCAATACAACAAGAATATGTAACAATTATAAACATTTATGTACCTAATAGCACATGGAGCAAGAACCAAAACAACATAATTGAAGGGAGAAGTAGAAAGTACTCAAAAAATAAAGACTTCAGCATTCCACTCACAATAAGAAATAGAACAATCAGACCGACAATAAGTAAGGAAATAGAAGACTTAAACAACACAATAAACTCATTATCTGTAGTAGATATATACAGAACACTACTCAACAACAACAGCAGACACATTTTCCTCAAGTGCACACAGAACATTTTCTAGGATAGATCATATGTTAGGCCACATATTAAGTCTCAATAGATTTAAAAAGATAGATATCATACAAAATCTATTCTTGAATCACAACAGCATGAATATAAATAACAGAAGTAAAACTGGAAACTTCACAAAACTGTGGAAATTAAACAACACACTCTTAAACAATCAATCGAAGAACAAATCACAAAGAAAATCAGAAATACTTAGAGACAGTGAATGTGAAAACACAACATACCAAAACTTATGGAACACAGTGAAAGCAATGATAAGGGGAAAATTTATAGCTGTAAATACTTACATTACAGAACATGAAAAATTTCAAATTAATAACCTAGCTTTACAACTTAAGGAACTAGAAATTGAAGAACATGTTAACCCTCAAACTAGAAGAAGAAAATAATAAAGATTAGAGCAGAAATAAATGAAATAGAGAATAAAAAAATATGAAACAAAATAGAGAATAGAAAATCAATAAAACCAAAAGTTGGTTCTTTGAAAAAACCAAAAGTTGGTTCTTTGAAAAAAATCAAGAAAAGTGACAAACCTTTAGCTAGGTGGACTAACAAAAAGAGAGAGAAGGTTCAAATTACTAAAATAAGAAATGAAAGTGGGGATGTTACCACCAGTTTTACAGAAATAAAAAGGGTTGTATTTTACAATCCTTTGTTGCCAAGACTAGCTCGGTCAGGGAGACCCTAACCCAGTGGAGCTAGAGGAATTAAAGACACACACTCAGAAATATGGAGGTGTGAAGTGGGAAATGAGGGGTCCCATAGCCTTCAGAGCTGAAAGCCCCAAACAGAGATTTACCCACATATTTATTAACAGCAAATCAGTCATTAGCATTGTTTCTACAGATATTAAATTAATTAAAGTACCCCTTATGGGAAACGAAGGGATGGGCCAAATTAAAGGAATAGGTTGAACTAGTTAACTGCAGCAGGAGCATGTTCTTAAGGCACCGATTTCTCATGCTATTCTTAAAGGCTTAAGAATGCCTTTAAGCGGTTTTCAGCCCTGGGCGGGCCAGGTGTTCCTTGCCCTCATTCCTCTAAACCCACAACCTTCCAGCTTGGGCATTAGGGCCATTATGAACATGTGACAGTGCTGCAGAGATTTTGTTTATGGCCAGTTTTGGGGCCAGTTTATGGCCAGATTTTGGGGGGCCTGCTCCCAACACTTTGTATTATGAAAATTATATGCCAAGACACTGAATAACCAAGATAAAATGGACAAATTTCTAAAAACACATAACTTATTAAGACTAAATCACAAAAAATTAGAAAATCTATATAGACCCATGACTAGTAAGGATATTTAATCAGTGATCAAAACTCTCCCAAAATAGAAAAACCTTGAACCTGATGACTTCACTGGTGAATTCTACTAAATATTTAAAGATGTATTAACACCAATCCTTTTTAAACTTTTCCAAAAAAATTGAAGAGGAGGTGATATCTTCTAAAATATTTTATGAGCTCAGTATTACTGCAATGCCAAAGCCAGATAAGGACACTACAAGGAAAGAAAACTGCAGACCAATATATCTTGTGCACATTTGTATTACTTTGTTTTCACACTGCTGATAAAGACATACCTGAGACTGGGTAATTTATAGGGAAAAGAGGTTTAATGGACTCACAGTTCCACATGGCTGGGGAGGCCTCACAATCATGGCAGAAGGCAGAAGTCACGTCTTACATGGTGGCAGGTGAGAGAGAATGAGAGCCAAGTGCAAGGGGTTTCCCCTTATAAAACTGCATCAGAACTTGTGAGACTTATTCACTACCATAAGAACATACAAACATTTATGCAAAAATCTTTGATAAAATAGTAGCAAACAAAATTAAGTAGCTTATTAAAAGGTTTATACTTCATAAGTAAGTGGAATTTATTTGTAGGATGCAACAGTGGTTCAACATATGAAAGTTGATCAATATAATACACTATACTAACAGAATGAAGGGAAAAAACCCACATCATCATCTAAATTGATGCAGAAACAATGTTTGACAAAATTCAACACTCTTTTACTATAAAAACACTTGAGAAACTAGGAATAGAAAGAAACTACCTCAACACGATAAAAGTCATATGTGAAAAACCATATGTGAAAAACTATAGCAAATATCATACTCAATAGTGAAAGACTGAAATATTTTTCTGTAAGATAAGAAACAAGGCAAACAGGCTCACTTTCACCACTTCTATTCAACATAGTACTGGAAGTTCTAGCCAGATAAATTAGGCAAGAAAAAAAAAAACAGACATTCAAATTGGAATAGAAGAAGTAAAATGATCTCTGTTCACAGGTGATATAATCTTACACATAGAAAACCCCAAATATCCCACAAAACTGTTAAAACGAATAAATGAGTTCATCAAAGTAGCAGCATACAAAGTCAACACACAATAATCAGTTGCATTTCTAACAAGTAACAATCTGAAAAGGAAATTACGAAAATAACTCAGTTTATAATAGTATCAAAAATGGTAAAATATTTAGGAATTAACCAAGAAAGCAAAATACCTGTACAATGAAAACTACAAAACATTGCTGAAATAAATTAAAGAAGACAAATAAATGGAATCTCATCCCATGTTCATGGATTGGAATACTTCATATAGTTAAGATGACAATACTGCCTGTATTAGTCTGTTCTCACACTGCTATGAATATCCAAGACTAGGTAATTTATAAAGGAAAGAGGTTTAATTGACTCAGTTCTGCATGGCTGGGGAGGGCTGAGGAAACTTACAATCATGGCAGAAGGGGAAGCAAACACATCCTTCTTCACATGGTGGCAGGAGAGAGAAATATGAGAGCCTAGTGAAGGGGAAGTTACTTATAAAACCATCAGATCTCGTGAGAACTTACTATCCTGAGAATAGCATGGGAGAAAGCAACTCTTTGATTCAATTACCTTGCACAAGGTCCTTCCCCCAACACTGGATTACAATTTGGTTTACAATTCAAGATGAGATTTAGGTGGGGACACAGAACTAGACCATATCATTCCACCTGGCCCCTCCCAAATTTCATCTTTATTACATTTCAAAACATAATTATGCCTTCTCAACAGTTTCCCAAAGTCTTAGCTCATTTCACCATTAACTCAAAAGTCCAAGTCTGTAGTCTTATCTGAGACAAGACAAGTTCCTTCTGCCTGTGATCCTGTAAAATTAAAAGCAAGTTAGTTACTTCATAGAAACAATGGAGTACAAGCATTAGGTAAATACACCTGTGCCAATTGGGATTAATTGGTCAAAACGAAGGGACTACAGGGCATGCTGATGCAAGAGGTGGGCTCCTATGGCCTTAAGCAACTCTGCCTCTGTGGCTTTGCAGGATGTGGTACCCCTCCTGGCTGCTTTCATGGGCTGGCGTTGAGTGTCTGTGACTTTTCCAGGTGCACGGTCCAAGCTGTCAGTGAATCTACCATTCTGGGGTCTGGAGGATGGTGACCCTCTTCTCAGAGCTTCACTGGGCAGTGCCCCAGTGGGGACTCTGTGTGGGGGCTTTGACCGCATATTTTCCTTCTGCACTGTTCTAGCAGAGGTTCTCCATGAGAGCTCTACTCCTGCAGTAAACTTCTGTCTGGACATCCAGGAGTTTCCATACATCCTCTGAAATCTAAACGGAGGCAGAAATAGAAAGAATAAAATTCCTAAAATTCATATGAGTCTCAAGGGACCCTAAATTGTCAAAACAAATCTTGAAAAAGAAGAACAAAGGTGAAATACTTACGCTTCCTGATTTCAAAGCTTATTACAAAGCTACAGCAACACATAAAAATGGTTAAGAGGGTAAATGATACAGGTTTTTTTAACCACAATAATAAAAATTTGAGAACAAACCTCTTAATTATATTTCTATATTTCAGCCACAGTGAGAAATTTAAATTGTATAAAAGATAACATTTATTATAGCATAAAAATTTCAAACATCTAGAAATAACTCTAACAAAATATGGGAAATGCTCTACTTAGAAAAGCATAAAACCTTGAGAGGGGGCAGGGCATTGTAACACACCTGTAATCCCAGCACTTTTGGAGGCTGAAGCAGGAGGATTGCTTGAGGTCAAGAGTGAGAGACCATCCCATCTCTCCAAAAACAACAATAATAAATTAGCCAGGTGTGGTGGTGCATGCCTGTGGTTCCAACTACTTGAGAGGCTGAGGTGGTAGAATTTCTTGAGCCCAGGAATTAGAGGCTGCAGTGAGCTATGATCACACCACCGCATTCCAGCCTAGATGACAGAGTGAGACCCTCAGTTACATGCAACATTATGTGTGAATTTTACAAATGTAGTAGTCTGAATTTCATGGTGGATGTGAATTTTCGGGGAGTACCATTTGTTATGGGTTGAATAGTGTCCCTGCAATGGATGTGTTGAAGTCCTGTCTTCTCCTCACATTACATACTTGTGAGTGTGATCTTATTTGGAAATAAGGTCTTTGCAAATGTAATCAAATTAAGAAGAGGTCATTAGGGTGGACCTTAATCCAATATTGCTGATGTTCTTATAAGAAGAGGAGAAGAGGCAGAGATGGACACACAGAGAGGAGCAAGCCATGTGAAGACACAGACACAAGAATGTCACATGGGAACAGAGGCAGAGACTAGAGTGACGCATCTACAGCCAAAGAACAGCAAGGATTGCCAGCAACACCGGGAGCTGAGAAAAAGACCTGGAACACATTCTCCCCTAGAGTCTTCAGAGAGACCGTGGCCTTGCCGACAACTTGATTTCAGATTCTTGGCCTCCAGAACTGTGAGAAAATACAGTTCTGTTGTTTTCAACAACTCAGTGTGTGTGATTTTGTCACAGCAGCCCTGGGAAATGAATACAGCATTTGCCCAGTACAGTTTATCAGGATTTAGTCCAACTGACTGCTTTCCACTTGTCCCATTTTTCTTTTATTTTTTATTTGCAGCCTTCTTTTGGATTAACTACAATTTTTTTCCCACTTCATTTATTTTCTCTTCAAGCATGTGCCCTCCCTCCCCTTACCTCCCTTTGCATGGCAAAAACCACAACTTTACAAAATGACACACTAGGAATTTCTGCAAGCACATTTAAAAAGTCTACAGTTAATCATCTTTGTCCTCCTCCCAAGTTACATAAAGATATTATAATACTTAAACTTGGATCAGCTCTTTCCTTATATGATATTGTTACCAGTATTTTAGTTTTATATTTTTAAAAACCTGTAAGTTAGACATCAATGTGATGTTATATGGTCAATGAAATTTAGATTTACTTACGTATCTATCAATTTCTCTGTTTAACATTCCTTTCATATCTCAGTCCTCCTATCTGGGCTCATTTTACTTTTCTCTAAAGTACATATTTTGGAATTTTCTTTTCTTTTCTTTCTTTTTTTTTGAGATGGAGTCTCGCCCTGTTGCCGAGGTTGGAGTGCAGTGGCGCGATCTCGGCTCACTGCAACCTCTGCCTCCCTGGTTCAAGCAATTCTCCTGCCTCAGCCTCCTGAGTGGCTGGGATTACAGGATCCTGCCACCATGCCTGGCTAATTTTTGTACTTTTAGTAGAGACAGGGTTTCGCCTTCTGGCCAGGCTGGTCTTGAACTCCTGACCTTGTAATCCACTTGCCTTGGCCTCCCAAAGTGTAGGATTACAGGCGTGAGCCACTGCGCCTGGCCTGGAATTTTCTTTAGTAAGGATCTGTTGATGGTAATCTTTCTCAGCAATTGTTTATTCTTGAAGAATAGTTTATCAGGGAACAGAATTCTGACCTGACTGTTATTTCCTCTCATTGAATGTGTTACCACACTATCTTCTGGCCAGCAGTGGGTGATCTCATATTTCTCGCTAGCTCCCCTGTAAAGGACCTAATTCTCACCCATAGCCAGAGGATCAAAGTGTATATTGCAAAGCCCAAGGACCAGGTGAGGGGGTATTGGGATGATCAGAGGAGTGGGAGCTGAGAGAAACACAACAGCTCAGTGGGAAAGGTGTCCTCTGATTCTTCAGCTTTTGCAGGGAGACTCAGAAACTGGGCTCCGCAATGGGAAAATAAACTAGAACTCCTTTACCACCTTTCATGTTTAAAATACTAGGGGGCACCCAGATTTGAACTGGGGACCTCTTGATCTGCAGTCAAATGCTCTACCCCTGAGCTATACCCCCAGTTATGCTAGTGGGGTCCAATTAACAACCTTTCCCTGTGCAGCCACACCCAGACCTGCTGTCCTAGATTCCACTTCAGGATAGGTTTCTGAGTTACAAGGCTTGACTTGCTGCCAACTCAACACCCTGTCTTAGAGGAAGCAACCAGTTCCTTCTCCCACAGCTCTGCCACCTCTGTGCTCTCAGTTCCTGGGTAAGTGCAGGGATCTGGGGAGCAGTCCCCCGACAGCTGGAAGGCTCTCTAGTGACACCTATATTGTGGGTTTTGGGCCGAGCGCCTGCGAACAGAGACTCAAAACGCCCAATGGTTTGGCCAAACCTGCAACACTTCAAAAATAGAACCCACATTTTTCTGGATACTGGATGATAGCTCTCTTCACAAAGCCATGCTCTGGGATGCAGGCTACCACCTCTTCTGTTGCCCCAAATCTCCATAAAGTCAACACTTTCATCTGCTAAGATGTGCCCTCTGAAGAAATGATTGAAGAAATGATTTTCTGAGTTCCAAGTACGCCCTTCTGTGCTCTGTTCTGTGATGCTGGGTCAGGGGCTCCGCAAACCACACTCCTCCTTTAGCAGCCAGCTTCCTGGCCGTCCTGCCAGTAGGGCTCTAGAGGGACTAAAGGTCGGAGCAGGGAGAAGCTCCTTCCTGACTGCGTTGGGTTCCTGTCAGTGTCACCTGGTAGTAGCAGTGACAGTTCATCCCAGAAACAACCATGACCGTGGCCTGCAGCTTAGTCTCACAAGAGCAGCATCACCAGGCCTCTGCAGACATGAACACCCCCCAGGGGTCTGGGTCCCTGATCCACAGATATTCCTCAAGCCTCTAAGATTTTAACAATTTCAACCTCTTCTATTTGTTCCTTGCTCCAGGATGGCAGCGGCTTCTTGAAGGTACTAACTCTGTGATACTTAGTCTTCCACTCTGTCCTGTCAATTCCCTAATTCCTGTTATCCTCCAAAAGGACATGTTGAAGTTCCAACTCCCAGGACCCCAGAATGTGACTTTATTTGGAAATAGGGTCACTACTGATGTAATTAGTTAAGATGAGGTAATACTGGAGTAGGGTGAACCCTTAGTCCAATATGACTCGTGTCCTTATGAGAAGATGGTTATGTGAAGAAGGCAGAGCTGGGGGTGACACATCTACAAGCCATAAAGTGCCAGGAATTGCCAACGAGCACCAGAGGCTAGGAAGGGGCCAGGGAGGATTGTCCCCTTAAACTTTCTTTTTTTTTTTTTTTTTTTTTTTTTTGAGACGGAGTCTCGCTCTGTCGCCCAGGCTGAAGTGCAGTGGCCGGATCTCAGCTCACTGCAAGCTCCGCCTCCCGGGTTTACGCCATTCTCCTGCCTCAGCCTCCTGAGTAGCTGGGACTACAGGCGCCCACCACCTCGCCCGGCTAGTTTTTTGTATTTTTTTAGTAGAGAAGAGGTTTCACCGTGTTAGCCAGGATGGTCTCGATCTCCTGACCTCGTGATCCGCCCGTCTCGGCCTCCCAAAGTGCTGGGATTACAGGCTTGAGCCACCGCGCCCGGCCTGTCCCCTTAAACTTTCAAAGACAGGACGGCCCTGCCAACACCTTGAATGTGGACTTCCAGAAATTCTGAGATATTTCTGTTGTTGTAAGGCACACATTTCGTGGTGCTTTGTTAGGACAACCCTAAAAAACTTAAACATTCCTCCACAATTATGTTGAATTCTCTCTGCTAATATAATTGGTGCAGTTTTTGTCTCAGAACTGGACCCTGAATGATACAGAAATAGCTACCTGTGGGGCACCAGGAAATATACCTTCAAGGAGGGTATTGGGATGCACTTGGTTTTGTCCTTGGTCTTTAAGGCAGTGCTGAGCACCTGGTTGGATCCTGAATTGTAGGGGATGGCCGTAGGAAGAGGGTCATAAAGCCACTGTTTCATAAGCTCATCAGCTTCCTTCTGTGAGGGGACTAGACTATGGTCTCTATTCAAGTAAAACTCTATTTTGTCAGTTCGGCTCAAGGAGGAAAATGAATTCTTTAAAGGGGACACCTGGAGTTGATCCAGGGACCTCTTGATCTGTAGTCAAATGCCCTACCACTGAGCTATAATTGAGAATAAGTATGTAATTTGTACTTTCTTATAGTTCCACACATATGTACAGGTGCTCATTCTGACTCAACAGAGAGTGGCTGGTCCTGTTCAACTGTCAGTGGATCTCCTTATGCCATAACTATTTTCCTTTTCCAAAAAGAAACCATCATGTCTTGCCATCAGCTTGGAGGCCTGCTGGAGGGTCTGTGTGAGACCACAAAGTCTGTGCCTGGCTTGGTATACAGGCAGACGGTGAAGCCCAGAGGGAAGGCGCTGCTTACTGAGCAAGGATTCGAACTTTCTTTGCCAGCTTTTCGTTGAGATCACTTTCTAATAACCCCCAGTGTGGGACCAAGACGACCTCCCTGAATTCTCCTTCAAATTCCACATTTGTTTAAGGCAGTTGAACTTTAAAACAATATTTTAGTTTTTTTGCCTCATATATCGTGCCCCTTACAAAGCAGGTTCACTGTGCACTGGTTACCACTTCAGCCCACTGCGTCGCAGGCTGCACTGTTACAGAATCCTTGGGGTGTCGTTTTGCCAGCCAGAAACCTCTGTGGCCAGTGGTGCCTTTGCCTGAGTTTTGCTCTAGCCTTCTGGGCTTGTTCTACCCACTCAGCCTGTTAAGCTGCACCCAGCTCACACTACTGGCCTGGATCCCATACTTGCCAAGGGCAAGCCAGGCACGAAGTGGCAAGGGGTCTGTGAGTGAGAGTGGGGTCTGGCCACTGTCCACAGCTAGACACACAGGCTGTGGTGGGGCGGACAGTTCACAGCACTGGCATGGATGCCAGCTCCCTGCAAGGCTGCAGCTGGACCAGGCATACCATAAGCAGCTTCCACAGCTCACACCAGAAAATGCAGTGGTGCCTGGAAGCTTGGAGATGCCAGGAACCACAGAGCCCTAAAGAGGGTGTCACAGCCCTGGCTCAGGGAGCTCCTAGGTCTGAGGCTACAGCTCTTCTCTCCTTCTCTCTTCTCTTCTTCTTGTCACCCACAACGTGGTGAGCAAGGGGCATGTTTCAGCCCTGCTTGTGTTACAGCTCTTTCAGCACCCCCATTTGGTGGGTAGTGAGCTCTTGTCCTGCGTCCAGGAAGAATGAGATACACAGACAAGTGGAGGGTGAGCAAGACGAAGAGGAGCTTTATTGAACAATAGAATGGCTCAGAGGAGACCTAGAATTGGTAGCTCCTCTCCATAGCCATGGTGTCCGGATGAGTGTTCAGCTTTCAGCAGAGACGTTAGCTCCTCTCTGCCGGCAGGTTGTCCCATCATCTCTTGAGCTCTCAGCGGAGAGGGTAGCTCCTTTCTGGTTGTCCCAGGGTAGTCCAGCTGGTTGTCCCATCATCTCTTCTGGTCTGGCTGAGTCCAGGGCTTTTTATGGGCCTTAGAGGGGAGAAAGTACATGCTGATGGGTCCATGGGTGGCCATGGGCAGGCCCAGAAAAAGCACCAGAAGTACCCACTGTGGTCCATGGGACTGGCAGCTTGGTCCCAGGCTTCAGGCCCTCCCCAGCTTGAAGGTGGGACTTCACTGGGGACCTGCCCCTTTCTGCCCAGGAGCCTGTCTGCCTCTTGCCACTGTTTGTGGTGCCCAGGCTGTTTATGCTGAAGGGCACCTGCAGGCCAGCTCCGAGCTGCCCTCAGCTCCCCCTCAACCTCCTTCCAGTGCTTGTTGGTGCCCAAAGTCCAGAGGGGGCCAAGTGGGCAGGGGGCTGGTGTGTCACCACTGTCCTGAGTGTGCACATACCCAGCCAGGTTATGACAGTGCTTGGGCTGGACCTCAACTTTGCTGTGTGATTGGAGTGGCTGTTGACAGTGGAGAGAAGCCAGACCATGGGATCAGACACTTCCAAGCCCACAGGAGACGGGGGGTCCTTCCTGGGTCTCTGAGAGTGCAGAGATGCCTTGGTCTGCAGCTGCAGCTTGGGCGGCTGCAGCTGTGCCCAGGAGGGTGGGACTGTTGCCTGCTTCTGGCCCCCAAGAGCTCAGGGATGGCCAGTTCTGCAGCCATGGCTTGGGTGGCTGCATTTGCCCCTGGGGAGCTCCTGCCAGCTCTGTGGAGTGCAGCACCACCCCAGGCCCCACTCCACCTCAGGGACCGTCTCTGCCCACCCCTCTGTTCCTGGTTGCACTACTCTCCCGCTGACGGGTGACTCAGCCTGGCCCCATTGTGGCAGCTCCCAGGGCAGCAGACTGTGGGGGGCTCCCAGGGGTGGGCTTTGGGGACTGCTCACCTCCTCTCTGCGTTTTCCCCTCTCTGCGTTTTCCCTGCAGTGATGATAGATGAGGTGCCGGTGACACGGCAGCCACGGCCAACCTCACATGAATAAACTCCATGCTTTTGGGGCTGGTCCCACGAGTCCTGGCTGCACCTTTGGCTGGGTGTTTGCAGGTTCCCAAGATGCAGCAGAGAGTGAGGTTGAGGCTACAGTGGAGGCTCTGGGCCTGGGAGCAGGTCTTTCCCGGCCATATGGGGACGGGGGTGGTACAGTCGGCTGCCTCAGGAACACAGGGTACAGGGGTCCCACCGTCACCACTGCTGCTCCCGCAGCCTCCTGCCACCACTGCCTACACCTCCCCACTGCAGCCAGCATGATGCAAGTGGCCACTCTGCATGGTTTGCCGCTGCCATCACTCTACTTGCCCAACTCCAATGACACAGAACACTGCCACACACATGAGCTCCATAAAATGGGTTTATTACTTACACATAGGCAGCAAGGAATAGCAGAAGCTAGGCCTCTTGCACCAGTTAGCGAAGTTGTGAATGCAAAGGAAAAGTTCTTGAAGGAAATTAAAAGTGATACTTGAGTGAACACACAAATGTTAAGAAAGCAAAACAGCCATATTGCTGATATGGAGAAAGTTTGAGTGGTCTGGATAGAAGATCAAACCAGCCATAAGATCCTCTTAAGCCAAAGTTTAATCCAGAGCAACGCCCTAACTCTCTTCAATTCTATGAAGGCTGAGAGCAGTGAGGAAGCTTCAGAAGAAAAGCTTGAGGCTAGTGCAAGTTTGTTCATGAGGTTTAAGGAACATAGGAAGACAAAGTGAAGCAGCAAGTGCTGGTGGAGAAGCTGCAGCAAGTTATCCAGAAGATCTAACTGAGATCACTGATGAAGATGGCTATATAAACAACAGATTTTCAATGTAGATGAAACATTCTTTTATTAGAAGAAGATGCTATCTAGGACTTTCATAGCTAGAGAGGAGAAGTCAGTGCCTGGCTTAAAAGCTTCAAATGACAACCTGACTCTCTTGTTAGGGGCTGATACAGTTGGTGATTTAAGTTGAAGCCAATGCTCATTTACCATTCTGAAAATCCTAGAGCTCTTAAGAATTATGCTAAATATACTCTGCCTGTGCTCTAGAAATTGAATAACAAAGCCTAGATAAGAGTACATCTGTTTACAGTATGGCTTATTGAATATTTAAAGCCCACTGTGAGACCTACTGCTCAGATAGATTCTTTTTAAAATATTACTGCTTATTGACAATGTGTCTGGTTACCCATGAGCTCTGATGGAGATGAACAAGAAGATGAATGTTATTTTCATGCATGCAAAGACAACATCCATTCTGCAGCCCACGGATCAAGAAATAATTTTGACTTTGAAGTCTTATTATTTAAGAAACACATTTTATAAGACTATAGCTGTGATAAATAATGTGGTCCCTCTGATAGATCTGGACAAACTAAATTGGAAACCTTCTGGAAAGGATTCATTTTAGGTGCCATTAAGACCATTCATGATTCTTGGGAGGAGGTAAAAATGGCAACAATAACAGTAGTTTGGAATTTGATTCCAACCCTCATGGATGACTTTTAGGGGCTCAAGACTTCAGTAAAGGAAGTCACTACAGATGTGGTAGAAATAGCAGGAGAACTAGAATTAGGAGGGGACCCTGAAGATGTGACTGAATTGCTACAATCTCATGATCAAACTTGAATAGATGAAAAGTTGCTTCTTACGGATGAGCAAAGAAAGTGATTGCTTGAGATGGAATCTGCTCCTGGTGACAATGCTGTGAACACTGTTGAAATGACAACAACAGATATAGAATATTTCTCAAACTTAGTTGATAAAGCAGCAGCAAGGCTTGAGAGAATTGATTCCAATTTTGAAAGAAGTTCTACCATTGGTCAAACTCTATCAAACAGCATCACATGTTACAGAGGAATCTTTCACAAAAGGAAGAGGAAATTGATGTGGCAAACTTCATTGTTTTATTTTAAGAAATTGTCATGGCCACTCCAAACTTCAGCAACCATCATGTTGATCAGTCAGCAGCCATCAATATCAAGGCAAGACCCTCCACCAGTAAAAAAGATTACAACTGAAAGCTCAGATGATCATTAGCATTTTTAACAATAAAGTACTTTTAAATTAAGGTATGTACATTGCTTTTTTAGACATATTGTTATTGCATACTTAATAGACTACAGTATAAACATAACTTGTATGCACTAGGTAATAAGAAATTCCATGTGACTCACTCTATTGCAATATTCACTTTATTGTGGTAGTCTGGAACTGAACCTGCAGTATCTCTGAGGTACGCCTATACTTATATATTGCTGCATAACAAAATAACCCCAAACTTAGCAGCTTAAAACAAAAAAACATTTATTGTTTTATATCATGCAGTCTTGAAGGTTCAGAAATCTGGGAACGACTGAGCTGTGTGGCTGTGATTCAGGGTCTCCTATTAGATTGCAGATAAGATGTCAGCTGGGGCTGCAGTCATCTGAAAGTTTGACTGGGGCTAGAGGAACCACTCTAAGCTGACTCACTCACATGGCTATTAGAAAGAGGACTCAGTTCCATGCCAGGCGCGGTGGCTCAAGCCTGTAATCCCAGCACTTTGGGAGGCCGAGACGGGTGGATCATGAGGTCAGGAGATCGAAACCATCCTGGCTAACACAGTGAAACCCCGTCTCTACTAAAAAATACAAAAAATAGCCGGGCGAAGTGGCGGGCGCCTGTAGTCCCAGCTACTCGGGAGGCTGAGGCAGGAGAATGGCGCAAACCCAGGAGGCGGAGCTTGCAGTGAGCTGAGATCCGGCCACTGCACTCCAGCCTGGGCGACAGCGCGAGACTCCGTCTCAAAAAAAAAAAAAAAAAAAAAAAAAGAGGACTCAGTTCCTTAATGGATATTGGCAGGAGGCCTCAATTCCTTGCCATGTGAGCCTCTTACAGGGCTGTTTGATGTGTCCTTGTGACATGACAACTGGCTTCCCCGAGTTTGTTATCCAAGAGAGAGAAAGGTAGAGCCACAGTGTATTTTATGACTTTATTTCAGAAGTGATACATTGTCATTTCCACCACATTCTATTCATTACAAGTGTGTTACTAAACTCAGTAACACTAAACTTAGTGTCTTACTAAGCACATGGAAGATAATTGAGCTTCACATCTCCAAGGGAGAAATGTCAACATACTTTAAAACTACCAAAGTCAGCTCAAAGTAGAAGGAATATAAAGTTGTATCAGGCTGAATATATTTAAATAGGCCCACTGAGCTGAGATTTCCCAGATTTAGTGTGTTAGCTCCAGGGACTGGGAATGACTCTGAAAGGATACCTTCAAAGGGGACATCTGGATTTGAACCAGAGACCTCTTTAATTTGCAGTCAAATGCAGACTATATCCACATTGTGCTAGTGTGGCTGAATGAAAAACAGGTCCAAAGGTAGCCTACACCAAATGAACTTGAAATGCCAGAGCTTCCTTGGTATGTTGTAGTGGAAGATGTGGTAGCTAGAACTGTAAGACGGCCCACATGATTCCTCTACCCTAATATCCATACGTTTGTGTAGTTGCTTCCCCATGAGTGTGGATTGGATGTGTAACTTTTTTCTAATCAACAACATATAGCAGGCTGGGCACGGTGTCTCATGCCTGTAATCCCAGCTCTTTGGGAGGCCGAGGCGGGTAGATTATCTGAGGTCAGGAGTTGGAGACCAGCCTGACCAACATGGAGAAACCCCGTCTCTACTAAAAATACAAAACTAGCCGGGCATGGTAGCACTTGCCTGCAATCCCAGCTACTCAGGAAGGCTGAGGCAGGAGAATAGCTTGAATCTGGGAGGCGGAGGTTTCAGTGAGCCGAGATTGCGCCATCGCACTTCAGCCTGGGCAACAGGAGCGAAACTCCATCTCAAAAAAAATAAAAAATAAACAAATAAAATAAAATAAAATAAATAAATATAGCAAAGGTGATGAGATGTTGTTTCAGCAATTATGTTACTTATCTGGCAAAGATGAAGGGATTTTGCAAATGGAATAAACCTAATCAGCCAACTATAAATTAATCTAAAGGGAGATTATCCTGGATGTGCCTGACTCAATTGTAAGAGGATTTAAGCCTTCCTTGAGAGAGAGAGACCTCAAACAGCCACTAGGTCTGAAATTCCTCTATTCTGTTTACATCCTCCTGCCTTTTGCCTGTGAACAACAAGCTTAAGCTTATGTCTATAGGGTTCCAAAGATCCAAGCTTGTCATTTTCCTCCTGAAAGAGGTCAAGTGAACTCAGAAGAATCAATCCCATATTATAGGTCTTACAGCCATCATTGAAACAGTAGCCAGTTGGGCTCCCAAGACATCTGCTTCATTTAACACTTAGCACCATCAACCACAGTGATAGCTTGATTGGTTGTGATGCCAATGTATGCCATGGACTACTAGCATCCCATTATTTCTCATTGGCAAGGGGCTCCACATTGCACTCAAGCCAAGAATACAAACAAACCAATTTCCCAAACCCATGGTGTGAAACTATCTACTGATTGTTACCACCTCACTTCTGGTATCAATTCTGTACCAATCAGGATCCAATAGGAAGACAGAAACCACATGGTAACTTAAATAGGAAAAAGTATACAGAAATAGTAACTCCAGTGGAGGATTGGAATAATGAGGGACATTGATTAGTAAGGGGCAAAGAGAACTCTAAAGAATATAGGAAGAGCAGATATAGGGAGTAAACCCTACCCCAGGGCTGAGAAAGGGCACCCAAACAAGGAACAGATCTGGAAAAACCCCACCTCCACTGCAGGCTAAGATTTAAGCTCTATTGAAAAGGCTGTGGTTGTGGCTTACTGTGTGGAGAAATTCACTCAGATGACACAGCAGGGTTCAAGGGGAATCCACCCCTTAGGGTGCTGGGGGCAACGATCCATGGGGAAATGTGCACCTGCAGCAGTCACTGGGAAACTGCTTTCTGGAGTTCTTGGGGAAACCAACCATGAGAAAGTTCTGCCCTCAGAACTCGCTGCAAAGCTGCCTGAAGGTGCTGAGGAAGTCATTCACAAGGAGGTGCCATGCAGCAATGCTCCAGAGAAAGCAGTCAGATGCTGCTGGCTCAGTGTACTGTGGGAGCCCAGAGCTACAGACAGTGCACACACTGTAGGAGCCGCCAGGCAGAGTGCACCACAACCAGGAATACAAACCCTTTCCTTCCCCAGCATCCCTCTTGCGCCTTCTACTGACAAAGCATAACATTGTGCCATTGACTAGGAAGAAATAGTTACAGGGTACCACTCCATTGTCACAGAGCAGGCAATGAGGGATGCATTTGGAGTCAAGAGACATTACTTTGATAACTGGCACAGGAGACATACTAACAGAGAATTTCAGTCCTCATCCTAGGGCAGGGCAACAGTTCTACCTGTCCCAGGGCCCCAACTGAGGAGGTTAGCCCAGCTGGAGTTGCTGGGGCTGGACACTAAGTCTAGGTTCCCCAGAAACAAAGCTTGAACCAACAAGGGCTTCTGTGTTGGGACCAGAGACCCCTCCTCTGCAGGTCAATCCCAGGCCCTGAATGGGCAACTTTCCCTGAGGCAGGCCCACCTGCAGAGTGTCTGCTCCACCTGCAGTGTATCTGCTCGCTGGCCCTTCTGTGTGTCTGTGCTTCCCACCTGGATATCCATCAGGCTACCAAAGCTACTCCCTCACCTTTCAAAAATATTTTTTATTTTATGGAAAACTACATAGAATAATTTAAGAATCACCAATATACTTAACACCCAGAAGTGGTAACTGCTATCATGTTAGAATTGGCTCATGATTTTAAGGTAGTGAAACATCACCAACACAGCCACATCCTCTGCAACATCCTCCTTCCCCAGTCCACTCCCATTTCTCCCCTCCCTAAAGACAACTATTATCATGAATTTAGGCTGCATCCTTCCACTTTCCACTCTTTTTTTTTTTTTTTTAACTTTTTGAGATAACTGAAGATTCCCATGTAGTTGTAAGAAATAGAGGGATCCTGTGTGCTTTTCAGCTAATTTTCTCCAATAATATAATTTTGAATAACTAGTGTACAATAGCACCACCAGGAAACTGACATTGATACAAGCCCCACCAATCTTATTCACATGTCATTAGGTTTACATGCACCTGTGTGTGTGTGTTTAGTTCTTTGCAATGTTATAACCGGTGTAGACTTGTGTGGCCACCACCACAGTCAACCTATAGAACAGTTTTCTCACAAGGGTCCGTCATGGCATACAATATGTAACCTTCTGAGATTGGCTTTTTTTCTACTCAGCATAAATCCCTAGAGATCTATCCAAGTTGTTGTGTGTATCAATGGTCTACTCCTTTTTATGGCTGAGTAGCGTTTCATCATATAGATAAACAATAGTTTGCTAAACTTCATTAATCTATTGAAGGATGTTTGGGTTGTTTCCAGCTTTTGGCCATGATGAATAAAACTTCTGTGAATACTTGGGTACAGATTTTTCTGAGAAAAAAATTTGTGCTTCTTTGGCATAATGCCCAAGACTGCAATTATTGGGTCCTACAGTAAGCATATGTTTGGCTTGGTCAGAACCTGCCAAACTGTTTTGTAGAGCGGCAGTACCATTTTACATTCCTACTAGTAATGTATGAGTAATCCAGTTTTTCTGCGTCCTCAACAGCATTTGATAATATCACTTTTCTATTTTAGTTATGCTAATAGGTGAGTAGTGATATCCCACTGTAGCTTTATTAGCATTTTCCTAATGGCCAGTGATGTTGACATCTTTTCATGTGCTTATTTGCCAACTGAACATCCTCTTCAGCGAAATGTCTTTGAAATATTTTGCCCATTTTTGAAATGGACTTTTTTGTTAAATTTTGACAACTTTATATATTCTCGATACAAGTCCCATTTAAAAAATATTTTTACATTTATATATGGGTATACAGAAACAATATTCCATATTTTCTGTGTATGTTTAAACAACCCAAATGGGATAATGCTAAACATATAGTTCTGTATCTTAAATTATTTGCACATGACACCGTCTTTTTGAGAGCTATCTGGTCACTTTTGCAGCTGTTGAACGTGGAGCACTCATGAGGTGATAATAAAAGCAACTTCATTTTTGCTCCTCACTGCTGCTTTTAAACTTTCTCAGTGAAATGGCGTTTTCTTGTCAAAGACACTTTAATGATCACTCTTATGTAGCAAAAAGTCCCATGGCTGCAGTCTTAACTCAGTCATTAAAATGTTCAGTCCTGTGGAATAACTGATACTCTGAAATCGATTGGAGCGTCTATCTTCCACTAGAAGTGGAAGAGTTGAGTCATGGTCCTTCCTCTCCCTGTTCCCATCTAGCATTCATCCCTAGCATCTAGGGTGGGGAGAGGGGGAAGTGGGGAGGAGAGGGAAAGGAGAACGAGAAAGTTCTTACTTGACTGGCACTGTAATAAGATAGCTTTGTTTTTGCTGGGCTTGGCAAGTGTTTCAAATGACTCCCTGGTCATTTCCATGGGATTCTTCAGAGGGCTCCATTGGGAACATCTGACTGCTTTTATGACCTGGCAGCACATCTCTCTTGGACTGACATTTCTACCTGCACCTCTGGCTTTCTGGGTTCCATGTCACACAGATTCTCTCTGTTGGGGTCCATAACTCATCCTTTTGGGCAGAGTTTAAATAGCTCCTGAGTAGCTCCCTCTCTTGTGTGGCCTACAGGAAACACTCCTGTGCCTTCGGTCCCCAGCCCATGCTGGTGATGCAGGCCCATTTCCAAGAGCCGCATCACTCTCCACCTGCAGGGCAGCCACCTCTGCTCAGTTTTGTGTCCTCCTTTGTGCTGGACTCTGCTCCATCGCAAACCCTGACTCCAGGGCACGTGGACCAAGTTCTGTGAGCTGAGACTCCTTGAAGCTCCTTCACTAGGCTTGAGTTAGGGGAAAACACTCCCCCCCAACTCTTTCCCCTTGAGAAGAGCAGGAAAATGTATTCCTCACCAACACTCTAATCTCTAACAAACTGACCCTCTTCTACCTCCTGGTAGGAAGCCATCTGGTTATCAGACATGATTGAAATTTCCACATGGTGCTGTCTCATGCCTGCTTTTGGTATCTGATACCTATTTTATCTTGGATCCTCAGCTTAAATTTTCTTTTAACTGCATAATTTAAAAAATTACATTTTAAGAGTCCAGAAAGTGTTATTCATCTATTCCACTATAAATGAACATACTCAGGACATTTCTTTTTTGTTTGTTTGTTTTCAAATTAACAAAAGTACTGCAAAGAACATTTGTGCATATCTCCTGATAAACTTATGCTAGAGTTTCTTAGATGTACCAAGAAGTGAAATTCCTGAATTTTATGCATACTTTTAAGTATACTCTTATAGGTCTATATGATTTATATATTTATTTTGCTGTTTTATTGCCAAAATTTTCTCCATAGTGAGTGTACCAATTTACCAATTTTACACTATCAGATATATAAATCTTAAACACAAACCCCAAATCTGTGCCCATCTGTACACTTCCTTATAAAGTCCAGTTTTAGCCAAGAGTTCTGCTAAGCCAGTTTAGCAAGAACCCCCCACACTCTTGATATCTGAGCACTCTCAATAGCTGGTCAAGTTCCTCCTCCTCCATCATCTTCCAGGTGATGATGTCTGATTTCCCTGGCCTGTCTTCAGCAAGAATCCTGTTAGGCCAGTTTTTCCAGAATTCCCCTTACTCCTGATGTTACTTCTTAGTAATTTTCCATCCACTGACCTCTCACCCTGCTCCTTGGCTATAAATACCTACTTACCCATGCTGTATTCAAAGTTGAGCCCAGTCTGTCTCCCCCACTGCAAGACTTGGTTGCAGTGGTCTCTATACCTATTGCAATGGCTTCCTCACTGTGCTTGAACAAGATCACTGAATAGCTTTTTCTTTAACAGTATGTATGTATACGTGTGTGTGTGTGTGTGTGTGTGTGTGTATTCTGTATATTCTATCAGAAGTTTGAGTTCATATTTAGGTCTTTAATTCATCTGTTTTTTTTTTTTTTTTTTTGAGACGCAGTTTCACTCTTGTTGACCAGGCTGGAGTGCAGTGGTGCAATCCTGGCTCACTGCAACCTCCTCCTCCTGGGTTCAATCAATTCTCCTGCCTCAGTCTCTGAGTAGCTGGGATTACAGGCATCTGCCACCACACCTGGCTAATTTTTTTGTATTTTTAGTAGAGATGGGGTTTCATCATGTTGGCCAGGCTGGTCTAGAGCTCCTGACCTCAGGTGATCCATTTACCTCAGTCTCCCAAAGTGCTTGGATTACAGGCGTGAGCCACCGTACCTGACCTCATCTGTATTTTTTTTAATGGAGTGAGGTAGGGATCACATTGTGATTTTGTTTAGAAGACAATTATTCCAGCACCATTTATTGTATAGTCCACCCTTTCCCCACTGATTGGTGACACAATCCTGGTCTTATATTCTGAGGCCACACTTCATCTAGAGCAACACTGTCCAATAGAAATATAATGCAAGCTGCAAATGTGAGCCATATATGTAATTTCATAGTTTCTAGTAAACACATTAATAAATAAAAACAAATTATTGAAATCTATTTTAATGCAATATTCCATTTAACCCACATATCTAAAGTATTATTATTGCAACATGTAATTAATAAAAAAGTTAATAAGATATTTTACATTCTTTTTGTATTGTATTCAAAAATCTGATCTGGGACACAGACAAAAATCTGTGAGGGACATTTTCATGTTTTCTGACTGTGCAGAATCTTTGAGTGTACTCGCTGTATATGGGGAACGTCTTCTTTACAAGAACAGCATCCTCAAAATAGAAGCCAGAAAACTTGTTCTCCAGGCCCCTTTGAGCTTATGGAATGGGACTGGGCTCCAGTGATGGGATGTACCCTTTAAGGCCTGAAGAGGGAAGAGGGAGGGGCAGGGTCCATTTGGCTTGCAAGGGTGGTGGTGGTGTCTTCCAGTTTTGAGGGCTTGAGTTTCTGGTAGAGAAGTGGTAGGAGTTGTGGTGTCTGGAATGTAGACTCTGTCATCTGGTGCAAGGTGGCACCTGCATTATTGTTTCTTCAGCAGGCCAGTTCTGCAGTGGTTTGGGGCATTTTTTCTGAAAGGTTAGACTGAAGACTAATTTTCCACAACTCTACCTTGTGAGAGAGAGGCTTTTAATAAACGTTTACTGCTCAGTCTAGGTTCTGTTGCTGGTCCTTAAGGGCCCTGATGAACACAGTGAGTGAAATCTTGAAGTGCCAGCTGCTCCACACTAAAGAGTTCTGAGAAATAAATCTCCAGGAGGGGTGAATTAAAGCCATGCTTTTCAGTCTATCTGTGGTGAAAATCCAGCTTTATTTTTATTTTCTTAAAATCTGTCATGAATCAACACTGGTCCATCAGACTTGCAGACATTGAGACCTGCCGCACCACCAGAGCTGGCCAATGGCAGATCGTTAGAGACTTTTTCAGCATTTACTCTCGATTTCTGAATTTCTCCCATCACAGACCCGTAACAAAGAGTTCATGGACTGGCCTCGGTTCATGGACCACACTGAGTAGCACTGAGCTGAAAGACATGCTAACCATGAATTCCTCTGGCATCCAGGGATGACTTTACCACTCAGTTAAGTTAGTTGTGCAAGCCCTTTGTAGAACTGCCTTTTCCAAACCAGTGGAAGAATCATGCACCAGCAGTTAGGAGCTGCATTCAGCTGCTAGTAACCAACTGGAAATGAGAGTAACTACTGTGCTAAGGTGTACAGGCTCACTCATGACAGCATACCTTGCATTTCTAACACAGACAAGAAGTTCCTGGGGGACTTGTAGGCAGAGGAGCAGCAAAAGTATATGGTTCCCTGAGCTCTCCTTATCCTGTAGAGATGTGGACTTGGGCCAGGCAGAGCTGGGTGCACCATGGGATGCGGAACAGTAGAAGGACTTTCCTCCTACATTACTCTGTATCATTAGAGGGAAGCTGAGAAAGCTGTGGGAACACTTAGTTGACTCTGTAACGATGAAAGTTTCCTGGTCAACTGTCAACAATGAGAGTTTCTTCCTGGTCAACTGTCAACAATGAGAGTTTCTACCAAGGAAATGGCCTTGGTAGAAAAACCTTTTTCATGACTAACTCAGACCTATGGAGGTAGGTGCTTGGTAGGCTGTTGATGGAGAAAGGGGATGAACTTTCTGAATCATCTGGATTTTTCTGTCCCTGGAGGTTTCAACAAGATAGCAATTTATGTATTTTTCATAAAGGATATATGGAGGTGTATTAGTCTGTTCTCACACTGCTATAAAGACATACTCTGAGGCCAGGTAATTTATGAAGAAAAGAGGTTTAATTGCCTCACAGTTCCACAGGTTGTATAGAAATTATGGCTGAGGAGGCCTCAGGAAACTTACAATCACGGCAGAAGGTGAAGAGGAAGCAGGCACATCTTCACATGACCAGAGCACAAGGAAGAGGGTGAAGAGGGAAGTGCTACATACTTGTAAACAACCATTCAACAAGTCTCTAGGAAGTTCCAAACTTTCCCTCTTCTTCCTATCTTCTTCTGAGCCCTCAAACTGTTCCAACCTCTGCCCATTACACAATTCTGAAGTCGCCTCCACATTTTCAGGTATCTTTACAGCAATGCCCTACTTCTCTGGTACCAATTTACTGTAATGGTCTGTTTTCACACTGCTATAAAGACATACCTGAGACTGGGTAATTTATGAAGAAAAGAGGTTTAGTTGACTCACAGTTCCACAGACTGTACAGGAAACGTGGCTGGGGAGGCCTCAGAAAACTTACAATCATGGCAGAAGTTGAAGGGGGAAGCAGGCACATCTTCACACTGCCAGAAGAGGAGGAAGAGAGAGGGAAGAAGTGCTACACACTTTTAAACAACCAGATCTCATGAGATTTCACTCACTATCACGAGAACAACAGGGGGAAGTCTGCCCCCATGATCCAATCACTTCCCAGCAGGCCCCTTCTCCAACATTGGGGATTACAATTTGACATGAGATTTGGGTGGTGGCGTAGAGCCAAACCATATCAGGAGGTGAGCAGACCAGGGCTGGCATGGTAACCCGAGGATGTCTTTAGAGACACAGGCTCCTTTTGTCTCCCTGGTCAGCCTTCCTTAAAATGTGGATCCCATCCTCAAAGTTGACTCATGGTCCAAGTTGATAGCTTGTGCTCCAACCATCACATCTATGTTATAAGTAGGAAGCAGAAGTAAAGGCAAAGGGAGCACATGACATGTTTGTCCTTCTCTTATATTTTCCCAGAAGTCTTCACTGTTTCTTATCCCTCGTGTGTATGCCACCCCTAGCCAAAGACGGCCCAGGAATGTGGTCTCTTAGCTGAGAACATACTGCTCAGTATGAAATCTGGGTTCTATTACTACAGAGGAGAAGAGAATGAATATTGGGTACTTAACTAGTAGCCTCCTTTGAGACACACACACACATATACACACACACACATAGCACTGTTTCTGCAATTTTTAAAAAATGGATAAAACACAGCAAATATTCAGGGTCCCTGTGTTGCATCATTCCAGGGTACCGTGTAATTGGTAAAGTTATATAATGTGCAACCTGTGTGTCTGCACATGGTTGCCCTGGCAGTCACCATCATCTGTCCACTGTTCCATCTATTAAGACCTATCATATTAATGCTTGCTGTTCTTCAGAGCTAATAAAATATTTTTATCCACTGGTGAATTGGTCTGTTTTCCCTCTGCATGATTACCGGGAGCTATGAGATGTTTTGAATTCCACAGTAAGAGCTTCTCCTAACCTAGGCTCTTGGGAATAATTATTTACCACCTCTCCTAGACATTTGGCGCCGGTCTTTTAATACTTGTTTTACCAGTTAGAGTTTTATTGTGTCTTTCATTGTAAGTTGCCTTGGATCCTTTTTTTAAAGCAAGCTTGGTGTAAGCAAATAAAATCTCGATGATAATAATTAGGTACAAGGGAAACAGAAAAAATCTAGGGCAGCCTTCCTCTGCCCCTCTAGGAAATAATTACGGCTGAGGAGGTAAAAATGAAATATGTGAAAATGTCACAAGAGAAACACTTCAGTCTTTGCCATTGGTGGGAAAGGTGGTTCCTTGAGGTTGGCCTACCAGATAACAAGGAGCTATACTATAATTGCCCAGTGTAAAATGGTAGTGACAGAGGGGGCACCTGGATTTGAACCAGGGACCTCTTGATCTGCAGTCAAATGCTCTACCCCTGAGCTATACCCCCAAGGTACTCATCTCCTTTAAATAAAGATATATTAATAATCACAGTCATTCACAAGCTATACTCTGGCCACCCTGTCTGCTGTAGCTCCCCAGTAGCTACAGGTGTGGAGTTATGTAATGCACAACAGAGCAGCTCTTCTGTACAACCCCCTCCACACCTGCCCGCACCTGGCCAATTAAGCTGCAGCCTTAGCTTCTAGGGAAAAGGAGAGTGGTGGGGTTAAATCCAGATGTAGACATAGCTTGAGGGCCTGGGTTTGGGCCCTGGGCCTGATTGTTCTGGAATGCAAAGAGCCCCTACTTGATAGTAATAGATGTTCCAATATTGAGCCATCAGTGCATTTCTGTTTTAAGTCCTTCTTGGTTATGTGGGATTGTACTATCGGGTAAGATTTTCTACTATTTTGTCTAGATTATTCTGAAATGAGATTGGACTATGGCTTTCTTTGTGGTATATGCTCTTGTAATTTATGTTTTATATCAGGATTATGTGAATTTCCTAGAATGATTTGGAGAGATGTAAAGCGTTCTATATGCTGGAACATTCTATATAACATAGAATTACATATTTTTAACTAAAGATTAGCAGGAACTTGCCTGTAAGCCTCTGGGTGGGGTGCCTTTTGTGAGGAAGAGCTCCTTAATGATCTTTTAGTGAATTCTGTCATTATTGGTCTATTTAAGTGCTCTGCTTCATCTTAGGTCATTTTTAGAATTCATTTTCACTTAGAAAATGTAATAAAGTTGTACAAAGTATTTGCTCTTTCTTTCTCTCTCTTTCTTTCTTTAGACGGAGTTTTGCTCTTGTTGCCCAGGCTGGAGTGCAATCTTGCCTCACTGCAACCTCCACTTCCCGGGTTCAAGCGATTCTTCTGCCTCAGCCCCCTGAGTAGCTGGGATTACAGGCACCATGCCCGGCTAATTTTTGAATTTTTAGTAGAGATAGCGTTTTGCCATGTTGGTCAGGCTGGTCTTGAACTCCTGACGTCAGGTGATCCGCCCACCTTGGCCTCCCAAAGTGCTGAGATTACAGGTGTGAGCCACTGCGCCTGGCCCATAGTATTCTCTTATAATCTGAAATTTTATTTAGGTATGTTCTATTTTTTTTCATTATGTTGTTCATTTGTCTTTTTTTGGCTTAGACAACATGAAGATCCATTTATTTTTTGAGGTAAAAATTCAGATCCAACTTCAGTTACCCAAAGTTGATCAGTTGATCTCAGTAGTTGTTGCCTCTTGTATTTTGAAACTCTGTTAATAGATGCATACACATTTAAGACTGTTATGTTCTCTTGATGAATTGATCTTTTTATCATTATGAAATATTCTTCTTCAATGCATTAATTTTCCTTGTTCTGGTCTATTTAGTCTGTTATAAAATAGACTTTTCATCTTTCTTTTGGTTAGTGTTTGTTTGGCATATACTTTTTCACTTTCTTAAACTATTCATCTTGTTATATTTAAAGTGGCATTCTTATGGATAGCTTATAGATTTCTTTGTTTAAGTGATTCTGCTGTGTCAGCCTCCCAAGTAGCTAGGACTACAGGTGTGAGTCACCATGTCCAGCTAATTTTTTAAAAAATTATTTTTCGTGGAGACAGAGCCCACCAGGTAACAAGGAGTTATTCTATAATTGCCCACTGTAAAACTGGTAATAACAAAGGGGGCACCTGGATTTGAACCAGGGACCTCTTGATCTGCAGTCAAATGCTCTACCCCTGAGCTATACCCCCAAGGTACTCATCTTTTTAAAATAAAGATATATTAATAATCACAGTCATTCACAAGCTATGCTCTGGCCACCCTGTTTCCTGTAGCTCCCCAGGAGCAACAGGTGTGAAGTTATGTAATGCACAACAGAGCAGCTCTTCTGTACAACCCCCTCCACACCTGCCAGCACCCAGCCAATTAAGCTGCAGGGTTAGCTTTTTGGGAAAAGGAGAGTGGTGGGGTTAAATCCAGATGTAGACGTAGCTTGAGGGCCTGGGTTTGGGCCCTGGGCCTGATTGTTCTGGAATGCAAAGAGCCCCTAGTAGCCTCGAACTCCTGGCTTCAGTTGTTCCTGTGGCCTCAGCCTCCCAAAGTGCTGAGCAACACTCCCAAAGTGCTGAGCCAGTATGCCCAGCCACATTTGGTTTTATTTGTTCCAAATAGTAGATTTTGTTCTTGTTTTCCTGACTTCATTGGGACTGCATTTTTTTTTTTGTACGATCTCATTTTGTCTCCACCATGAGCTTATTAGCTATTCCTCTTTGTTTTATATTTTTTAGGGTTCCTCTAGAGATCGCAGTATCATCTTTAACTTATCACATTTTACCTTCAGATAATGTTTTACTACTTCTCTGATAGTGTAAGAATCTTACAACAGATTTCCATTTCCCTCGTTTTGTCCGTTGTGTTATTATTGTCATAGATTTTACTTCAATGTATATTATAAACCCAATACATTTATATTATTTTTGCATTACTTATTTTTATTTTTTCTTTTTGTTTTTAATTTTTTAATTTAAAAACGAGACAGGATCTCATTATGTTGCCCAGGCTGGTCTTGAACTCCTGGCCTCAAGTGATAGTCCTGCCTTGACCTCCCAAAATCCTGGGATTACAGGTGTGAGCCACTGTGCCCAGCTACATTAATTATCCTTTAAAGAGTTTTTAAAATGAGACAAAATTATATTACTCTACATATGTACCATTTCTGACACTTTTTATTACTTTGTGCAAATCCAGATTTTCATCTGGTATCATTTTTCTCTTTCCCTGAAGAAGCCTAGTCTACTTCCTATAAAGTAAGTCTATGGGTAACAAATTCTTTCAGCTTTTCGTTGGCCTGAAAAAATGTTTACCTTCATTGATGAAAGATATTTTCACTGGGTGTAGAACTCATTGAATATAGAATTAGTAGTATTTTTAAAAAGATGTTCCTTTTTCCCTTTCTAGACTGCATAATTTCTGATAAGAAGTCTGCTTTCATTCCTTTGTGTTGGCTGTCTTTAATATTTATCATTAGCTTTCAGCAACTTTATCATGATGTGCTTTGGTTTTGTTTTCTTTATGATACTCACGCTTGGGATTTGTTGAGGTGATCTGTGGATTTCTAATTTTCATCAAATTTGAAAACTTTTGGACCATTTATTAAATTTTTTTCCTGTATTTCTCTCTGTTCTTTTCTTCAGAGACCAGACACACACACACACACACGCACACCACACCACACCACACCACATTTTTTGTTTTTTTTAAAGACAGGTCTTGCTCTATCACTCATGCTGGAATGCAGTGGCATGATCATAGCTCACTGTTGCCTCAAACTCCTGGGCTCAAGCAATCCTCTCACCTCAACCTCCTGAGTAGCTGGGACTATAGGCACACACCACCACACCTGGCTAATTAAAAATTTTTTTTGTAGACACAGGGTTTTGCTTATTACATAGGCTGGTCTTGAAATTCTGGCTTCAAACAATCCTCCCACCTTGGCCTCCCAAAGTGTTGGAATTACAGGCATGAGCCACCATGCCTGACCAAATATATATGTATTAAACTGCTTGATATTGTCTCACAGCTTACTAAATCTATGCTTATTTTTTTGTGTCTTCTTCCTCCGTGTACTTCATTTTGGTAGCTTATATTGCTATGTCTTTAAGTTTAAAAATCGTTCCTTCTAAAAGATCTAATCCAGTTACTTTTCATTTCAGATATTATATTTTTATCTATAGAAGTTATATTTGGGCCTTTTTAATATTTTTTATTTCTTTTCTCATTATGTCCTTGTCTTCCTTTGCATATTTGAGCACATTTACAGGATTTATAATAGCTGTTTTAAAGTGATTTTCTGCTAACTTCATCATCTCGCTCCTTTCTGCGTTTGTTTTTCCTCTGATTATGGCTCATATTTTCCTTTGTATTTTTGTTTGTATGTGGGACGTTGTGAATTTTGTGTTGTGAATGTAAAATTGGATGCTACCTTTGGTTATATTCCTTTACAGAGTGCTGAATACTAGATTTAGTTGTATTCCTTTAAAGAGTATTGAATTTTGTTTTGGGATGCAATTAAGTAACTTGGCTGTCAACCTACTCCATTTGAGGCTTGCTTTTACATTTTGTTAGAGTGAGTCCAGAGTAGCCTTTATTCTGTAAATTAGTCCCCCTTTATCTATAGTTTCACTTTTCAAGGTTTCAGTTACCTGTGGTCAACCTTGGTCTGAAAATAGGTGATATAGCACTGAAGGGGTGGCCTGCCCCTCCACACCTGTGGGTGTTTCTCGTTAGGTGGAACGAGGGACTTGAGAAAAGAAATGAGACATAGAGACAAAGTATAGAGAAAGAGAAAGTGGGCCCCAGGGGACCGGTGCTCAGCTTACAGAGGACCCACGCCGGCACCTGTCTCTGAGTTCCCTTAGTATTTATTGATAATTATCTTTACCATCTTAAAGATAAGGGAGTGGCAGGACAATAGGATCATTCTAGGGAGGAAATCGGCAGTAAGACATATGAACAAAAAACCTCTGTGACATGAATAAGTGTAAAGGAAAATGCTGTGCCTTGAGATGCATATGCAAACATCTCCATAAACCTTTTAGCATTGTTTCAGCCTATCACATGGGGAGAAACCTTGGACAATACCTAGGTTTCCTAGGCAGAGGTCCCTGCGACCTTTGGCCATGTACGTGTCCCTGGGTAGTTGAAATTAAGAGAATGGTGATGACTTTTAACCAGCAAGCTGCCTTCAGGCACTTGTTTAACAAAGACACATCCGGCTGGGCGCGGTGGCTCAAGCCTGTAATCCCAGCACTTTGGGAGGCCGAGGCGGGTGGATCACGAGGTCAGGAGATCGAGACTATCCTGGCTAACATGGTGAAACCCCGTCTCTACTAAAAATACAAAAAACTAGCCGGGCATGGTGGCGGGTGCCTGTAGTCTCAGCTACTTGGGAGGCTGAGGCGGGAGAATGGCGTGAACCCGGGAGGCGGAGCTTGCAGTGAGCCGAGATCACGCCACTGCACTCCAGCCTGGGAGACACAGCGAGACTCTGTCTCAAAAAAAAAAAAAAAAAAAAAAAAAAAAAAAAAAAAAAAAAAAACAAAGACACATCCTGCACAGCCCAAAATCCATTAAACCTTGAGTCACTGCAGCATATGTCTCTTGCAAGGACAAGGTTGGGGGTAGGGTCACAGATTAACAGCATCTCAAATACAGAACAAAATGGAGTCTCTTATGTCTACTTCTTTCTATACAGACACAGTAACAGGCTGATCTTTCTTTCTTTTCCCCACATAGCACAATAAAATATTTTGAGAGACAGTGAGAGAGAGGGAGACCACATTCATATAACTTTTGTTAAAGTATACAGTTATTATTTTTCTATTTTATTATTGATTATCGTTGTTAATCTCTTATTGTGCCACACTTATAAATTAAATTATTATTATTATTATAGGCATGTATGTATAAGAAAAAAAAGTATAATTAAGATTTGATATTATCTGTGGTTTCAGGCATCTACTAGGGATTTTGGGATATACCCCAGCTAAGAGAAACTACAATATAATTTACCTTCACTTCTATGGCAAGAACCTTCTGATAACTTTGCTCAATGACTTAGGTATTATGAGATCTCTCCACTCTCTTTGATTGGAACATGAATTCTTTCTGGTCTTGTGTGAACTCTAGGAGTTGTTTGCTTTGCTGCCTACTGGTGTATTTTTGGTGTTTTTTTTTTTTTTTTTTTTTTTTTGTTTCCTTTTGGACTTAAGGATTTTCCTGTTGTCTAGACAGAATTTTAAGGTACCTCCCAGCTCCCACCAAAATTCCTACCCCCTGGGATATATGCACCATATAACCCTCTTCCTTTCCTTGTGGGTAAAACTTATGAACATGATGGGATTTCACTCTCATGATTAGGTTACACTGTATCATAAAGGTAAAGGCATTTTTCGGATTAAAGTCTCTAATAAGTTGACTTTGATTAATCAAAAGGGAAGTTATCCTAGGTAGGTATGATCTAATCAGAGGAGCCCTTTAAAAGAAGGTCCTGGTCTTTCTTGAAGAAAGAGATCCTCCTTCTAGCTTTGAAACGGTGGGTTGCCATTTTCTGGAAGGACCATGTGGCTAGGACCTGAGGGCAACCCCTAGGTGCCTGGCCAACAGCCAGCAGGCAATAGGGACCTCAATCATATGGCCACAGAGAAATGAAATCTGCCCAAACCAGTGAACCTGGAAAAGAGCCCTGAGCCTGAGCCTGGCTGCATCTAGATTTCAGCCTTACAAGGCTCTGAGGAGATGACCAGCTAAGATATTTCTGAACCCCTAACTGTCTCACTTGCACCTATGAGATTTTAATTTATGGAGGAGAACTGGAGAGACAACACAGAGACCAATGCCATTGAAAGAAGATGTTTATTACGTATATTATCCAACAGAAGGAGGCATGCCCCATCATGCAGAGCCACATGGGTGAAGCACCAGTTTTGGTCAGAAGACAGAAGTGACAGGAAAGCATAGGCCAGAACCTTTATTGGGGTTACCATGGGAAAAGTAAGGCGAAGCAGGCCCACCAGTTTAGGACTGGCTGGTTTGAATAATCTTGGTGAATCCTAGGGGCATAGAGCCTGTCCCTAATTGTCTTGATACCTGGCCCTGGAGTAATTTAGAGTAGGGGAATATTGCCATGGTATGTTAGAGTTTGATAAGGATGGTTTGGAGGATGGGCTCTGGGTTGGTTAGTTTGCATATAGAAGGTGTGCTCCCAGGTGAGCCCTTTGCTGTCTCTAAGAATTGGCTAACCCTGAGAGGGGCAGTCTCTGCCCAGTCAGTGAAACCACAAATGCCAGAGCATCAAGAATACAGACATAAGAAAATACAGTTAACATAATTGACCCTGTAATGAATGGAGGCCAAGCGACAAAGAGTCTAAGAAAGCACAGAACACCAACCCACAGAAACTGTGAGATAATAAGTTTGTGCTGTTGGGGCCTCTAAGGCTGTTTGTCATGAACCAATAGAAAATGAGAACAGTCTTCCAGGCACACTCATCCTCGTCATGGGACCTCTCCACAGTTTCCCAGAACTTTTCATGCAGCTTCCTCCTCTTTGGTACTTTCACCTACAAACTCTAGCTTCCCTGACCTCCTTGAAGTCTTATTTTTGTCTCTTCAACTCAATGAGACCCCTGGGGACTGTGTTGATTCCCTGTCCCTTCACTGCAGACCACAGGCAGTAAGCTGGGATATTGCAGGGCTTGGTCATTGTAGGGCCATTGTTTTCCTTCTCACTGCTCTCCTCTGCTTATTGTTTAGTGTCTGAAAACCATTGTTTTATTTATTTTGCCCAGTTATCTCATTGCTTATGGCAAGGAGGCAATTCCCATAGTAGTTAGCTTTTTCATGGGTGGATGCAGAAACCTATGAACCCAAAAACTATTTAACAGTCAAGTTCGCTACTCCTGAGCCATATAGACAAGGGCAGCCAGAGAGAAAGGTCGGGTTACTCACAAAGTGAAGCCCATCAGACTAACAGCAGATCTCTCAGCAGAAACTCTACAAGCCGGAAGAGAGTGGGGGCCAATATTCAATATTCTTAAAGAAAAGGATTTTCAACCCAGAATTTCATATGCAGTCAAACTATGTTTCATAAGTGAAGGAGAAATAAAATCCTTTACAGATAAGCAAATGCTTAGAGATTTTGTCACCACCAGGCCTGCCTTACAAAAGACCCTGAAGGAAGCACTAAACATGGAAAGGAACAACTGGAGCCAGCCATTGCAAAAACATGCCAAAATGTAAAGACCATCAATGCTAGGAAGAGACTGAATCAACTAATGAGCAAAATAACCAGTTAATATCATCATGACAGGATCAAGTTCACACATAACAATATTAACCTTAAATGTAAATGGACTAAATGGTCCAATTAAAAGACACAGACTGGCAAACTGGATAAAGAGTCAAGACCCATCAGTTTGCTGTATTCAGGAGACCCATCTCACATGCACAGACACACATAGGCTCAAAATAAAGGGATGGAGGAAGATCTACCAAGCAAATGGAGAACAAAAAAAAGCAGGGGTTGCAATACTAGTCTCTGCTGTTTTTTTCATCCATCCTTGGGTTGCCCTGCTCAAGACTGCGGGTCCCTAAGGAAAGTGTTTGGCCTAACATGGGACAACTGTCTGACCTGTGCTGGGATAAGGGGGTGTACCTTGCTTTACTATCCCACCAAAAAGATACCCAAAGGGAAAGAGCAGGTTCCCCCAAAAGAAGCTTAGGTTCCGATAGGAAGTGGGAAAGGATGCTGGATGGCCATGAAGAGACAAATGCCACTGGAGCCTTGAGGACGCACAGCTGCCAATGATGTCTGACATTCTGCACATTCCAAGGAGCTGGCAAACTTCCTCCCCTGCAAATTGCTTCCCTTCCTGCCAGGATCCCCTCCTCACCATCTGGCCCCTGGATGCCCCACAACCATCTGGCTGCCCTTTCCAAGTCTGTGGCTAAAAATGTTGACTCCTACAACAAGAAAGGACTTCAGGATGGCCTTTTCTGTGCCCTTCTGAGTTGGAGACAGCTGATCAATAACACAGTCAGACAGTGCCATATGGGGCCTAGGGGCTGCATGTCTTGTCCTCAGACATGGCCAGTCACACCCAGTGTGTAGTGGGCACTGATGACAGGCCAGACTCTGAGCTGGACACTGTCCACGCATCCCTTTTACAACCCACCCAGCCACCCTAAGTGGTAATTTCTCTTTTTGGTGCTTACAGATGAAGATGCTGGGGTTTGGAGAGGTTAGAGAACTTGTTCAAGGCTGCCAGCTAATAAATGGAGAGTCTGCCTTGGAGCCTTGGGCCCTGCAAAGTCAAGGCCAGTGATCTTAACCACGAAGTTATACTGCGCTGAATACAGAGGCCATTTTCCCCTCTTTGCTTCGTACAAATGAGGACACAGGAGGGGTGGCCCCAGAGTCTGAGGAAATGGTGACCACCCTCCCAAAGAGGGAGCAGTGGAGATTCACCATCATCTGTCTAGCATATGCTTTTGTAAAGGTGTTCATCCTGGGAGAACGTTTGCATGTGTGCTGTTGACAGGAGAGTTGAATGTGGTTGAAAGACCCCCACTGCAGGGAACGGGCCTGCCTCCACCCCTCAGTGGTTTGTGCCTCAACAAAGCTACAGGATATTCCCAAGTCTTGGCTTTCTCATCTGAAAAATGAGAGAAGGAAAGACCTTCTTATCCCCTGTATGAGTTCCCTTCCACGTGTTACAGGGAGTCTGTCCTACTTGCGAAAATTGTCTGTGTTCGTGAGGAGGGGTGAAAGTGGGGCCAGGTGTAAGCTCATGTGTGGGGGTTGAAGATGAGGGTAGGGGCTTGGTAGTAAACTTCTGTGTGAAGAAGTGATGAAGACAGGGCGGGATGAGGTAATAACCCCTAACTACACTTCCCAGCACTGACCAGGGCACGTGTGCACATCTGGGGCCCCTTGTGCTGTGGCGTCCAGAGAGGCAGACTCCACAGTGAGGCTTGGAGCTCTCCAGGTCACCCCACAGTCCCATAAATGACCCCCAAGACCATCCAGCTCCTTTGGTCCAATCCTGAATTTGGCTTTGCTAAGCCATTCCCAGATTCTCTCAACACGAACCCTGCTCCCTGCCTCATAGTTCACAGAGACTCTAGAAGCTGTATCTTTGACTTTCCCAACTTCCCACTCTTCCCAGGGTCACTCTGTCCTCACCTATCCAAACCCTGAGCTCTCCATGGCCCATTGTATCAATTATCCTCTTCTTGGAGTGTGTCCAGTCAATGGTGAAAATATGCTGAAGCACCCCTTCTGCAATGACTGACAGATAAATGCACAATGTCTCGGAACTTTCTTTTGATTCTCCCAAATCTAGACAGACATCCATGGCTTCTTCTCTTTCTTCCAATTCCTAAATGATATGCACACAAAAATTCTTAAAAATTGTTTTTGTATCAAAACAATGTATATGACTTAAAAAGTTTGCATAATACATGCATATGTGGGATATTACTCAGCCTTAAAAAGGAAAGACAGTCTGACACATGCTACAACATGGATGAACCTTAAGAGCATTATGCTAAGTGGAATAAGCCAAATACTGGATGATTCCACTCATGTGATGTGCCCAGTCAAATTCACAGAGACCAAACGTAGAATGGAGGTTGCCAGGGGCGTGGGGGGAGGTTAAAATGGGGAGTTAGTGTTTAATACAGACAGTTTCTGTTTGGGAAAATGAAAAGGTTCTGGAGATGGATGGTGGTGTTGGTTGCATGACAGTGTGAATGTGCTTAATACAACTGAACCATACACTTAAAAATAGTTAAAATAATCAATTTTATGTTATGTATATTTCACCACAGTAACAGAAGAAAAAGGCTTATAAAGCTTATAACAAAAAACAAAAAACTGGCAGCCCCATGTCACCTGTCTGCATAAAATCCCTGCTCCCCAAAGGCAACTGGTTTAAACTCTTAGCATTCCTCCATGGTACTTCCATTGACCAGAAGAATAGGCTTATACTGTTATTTCTTCATTTTTTCAGTTTTAAATTTTATCTAACTTCCTCTGATAGAAGACAAGAATTTAGTTCTTGTATAAGCCTCTTTCTGCCCCACAATCTACACACACACCCACAGACACACACAAACACATATGCGTGCACACACGCACACACACATTTTCTCTCCCTCTAGTCTCTCAACTCAATATTCAGTATTTATATTATTATGATCATGCAAGTATTTTTTTTAACAGCTGGGTTTTATAGTGTCCTCTGATTAGATTTTCTCTCATACAGCTCTTTGTTTTCCTGGGAATTTATGGTGACCTTTTTGCTAAGTTTTCTGCAAACTTCATTAATCATCCTGATATCTCTGAAAGAGGAATGAATCTCTATTTACTGGTGGAGTGTTTTTTTTTTTTTTTTTTTTCTCGGAGACATACTTCCCTAATCGCTCTGAATTGTTCCATGCACTCCGGGCCTGCTGCCAGCTACTACTTGGGATCCTCTCTTCCCCACCAGCCTGGGAAGTCACCAGCCCTCCCTGCCTTTGATGGTCTGTTGCATTCGTTTGATGAAGTGCATCCTCCAGCTGCTTTCTGGGACTTTAGGTCTCTGAAAGCACCTTCTTCTAACATCATTCTCAGTTGATGGTTAGTCTGGAAATTTCATACGCAGAGTTGGTGATAATTTTTCTGCACAATATTCAAAAGCTTTGCCCCCTTGTTTCCTAACTTTTTTTTTTTTTTGAGACAGAGTCTCGCTCTGTCGCCCAGGGTGGAGTGCAGTGGCGCAATCTCGGCTCACTGCAAGCTCCGCCTCCCGGGTTCACGCCATTCTCCTGCCTCTGCCTCCGGAGCAGCTGGGACTACAGGTGCCCGCCACCATGCCCGGTTAATTTTTTTGTACTTTTAGTAGAGACAGGGTTTCACCGTGTTAGCCAGGATGGTCTCGATCTCCTGACCTCGTGATCTGCCCGCCTCCGCCTCCCAAAGTGCTGGAATTACAGGCGTGAGCCACCGCGCCCGGCCACCCGCTCCCCAACTTTCAATGTTACTATTGAGAATTCCAAAGTGATTTTAATTCCCTGTGCTTCGATTCTGTCCTTCCCTCCCCCACCCCAGCTCCCCACAGGAAGCCGTTAAAAGCCTGCGGTTTCACAATGTAGTCCCTTGGCGAGAGTCTTGGTTTTGGGTGCTTGATGGGCCCTCTCTGTCTATAAACTCACTGTTTCTGCTCTGGGAAATTTTCTCCTCTCTGTCTTCTGAATTCTTCTGTCTTGGACATTGAAAGTTGGACTCTCTAAATCGATCCTCTAACAGCTTTTAAAATCTGTTTTCTCCTATTGTCTTTGTCACTATCTTTTTTTTTTTTTTTTTTTTTTTTTGAGACGGAGTCTGGCTCTGTCGCCCAGGCTGGAGTGCAGTGGCCGGATCTCAGCTCACTGCAAGCTCCGCCTCCCGGGTTTGCGCCATTCTCCTGCCTCAGCCTCCCGAGTAGCTGAGACTACAGGCGCCCGCCACCTCGCCCGGCTATTTTTTTGTATTTTTTTTTTTAGTAGAGACGGGGTTTCACCGTGTTAGCCAGGATGGTCTCGATCTCCTGACCTCGTGATCCGCCCGTGTCGGCCTCCCAAAGTGCTGGGATTACAGACTTGAGCCACCGCGCCCGGCCCCATCTTTTTTATTCTACTGTCTGGATGAGTTTTCTTTCAATCCTTCTACTGAATTTTTAATTTCTTGGGTCATATTTTGAGTATTCAGGCCCTTTTTCTTATTCTTTGAAGTTCTTTTTGGTTTTATACTGTGTTCCCTTTTCATGCATGCAAAATCTGTCCTTATCTCCCTGAGGATAGCAATGAGACACACATACAGTTTTCGTTTTTTTTTTTTTGAGATGGAGTCTTGCTCTGTTGCCCAGGCTGTAGTGCAGTGGCATGATCTTGGCTCACTGCAATCTCTGCCTCCCGGGTTCAAGCGATTCTCCTGCCTCAGCCTCCTAAGTAGCTGGGATTACAGGTACGCACCACCACACCCAGCTAATTTTTGTATTTTTAATAGAGAGGAGGTTTCACCATGTTGGTCAGGCTGGTCTGAAACTCCTGACCTCATGAACTGCCTGCCTAGGCCTCCCAAAGTCTTAAGTTTTCTTCTGCTCCTAGTATTGCCTCCTTTTCTTTTTCTGTTTGCTTTCATCTATGTTTTTTATGTGAGAGATGTTGCCTCCAAAGTCTGTGGATCTTTAATTACTCTTTTGTGAATCAAGAGTGAGGTGACTGGCCGGGCACAGTGGCTCAAGCCTGTAATCCCAGTCCTTTGGGAGGCTGAGACGGGCAGATCACGAGGTCAGGAGATCGAGACCAGTCTGGCGAACACGGTGAAACCTCGTCTCTACTAAAAAATACAAAAAACTAGCCGGGCAAGGTGGCGGGCGCCTGTAGTCCCAGCTACTCGGGAGGCTGAGGCAGGAAAATGGCGTAAACCCAGGAGGCGGAGCTTGCAGTGAGCTGATATCCAGCCACTGCACCCCAGCCTGGGCAACAGAGCGAGACTCCGTCTCAAAAAAAAAAAAAAAAAAAAAAAAAAAAAAGGGGTGAGGTGACTGACGCTGATTGGGTTCCCTCTGAGTATGGGTGGCACTTGTTGGCTGATGGCTTCATAGTAGGGAGATCCAGAAAAGCTTGATTTTGCAGATCACATGCAAAGGGTAAGGACTCCAAATGGTATCGCCTGGCTCCAGCCAGAAAGTGTAATGTGGCTACTCATGAGCTGGGGTCACAGAATAGGGGAAAGGGATGGAGAAAGTCTCACAGTTTAGCATGCAGGCTTCCCCTCAGTCCTCTCTAGAATGGGCAGGGACTTCCTCTTGTCTGGCACTGTAGCCGTGTTACCGTGCCACGTGCACTGTATCCATTCAACAAATGCTTTCTGAATGGATGAGTGAATTCCACTATTTCTAGTTGAGCAACCATCACAGCTACTCCGAAGTCTGGACTTACTGTGGATCAGCCTTTCAAGTGGGAAACCTCTCTCGCATCTGGATTACTCCATGGCAGAAAGGATTGGGGGTCTTTCTGCTTTGGAAATAGAATTTCAACCAGGGCTTCTGTTTCCAGCTCCATGACAAAGGTCCACCCATTGGGCTCTAGTGCCTCCAGTTCCTGAGCCCTTCTGGGGTTAGGGTCACCTTGGGAGTCAGTTTGCTTCTCTGGGTTCTGTCACTGAAGATATTTAGCTTTCAGCATCATCAGGTCTGTGAAATCAGTCATCCCTCCTGAACTGGGATGACATTTTCTGTTAATTTAATTGCGATTCTCTTTGTCCTTTCTGTGAAAATCTTCTCTAACATAGCAAAACACATCAGTTAATCTTCTGATTTTGTTTTTCTTGAAGATAGACCTCTTGGAATAGCCTGTATAACTGCTCTGAAAATGACATAAAGATTTTTTTGAGCAAAGAAAAACACAGTATTTATCAGCTAACCTCCCTGAAGAAAATATTGGAGTATTCTTCAGGCAGAAAAATGTATGGAATGTTGGATATGCAAGGGAAGAAAAACAATAACAAGAATAAACAGATGTGTTGGCCAGATGCAGTAGCTCACGCCTGTAATCCCAGTACTTTGGGAGGCCAAGATGGGTAGATCACTTGAGGTCAGGAGTTTGAGACCAGCCTGGCCAACATGGTGAAACTCTGTCTCTACTAAATATACAAAAATTAGCCAAGCACGGTGGCGGGCATCTGTAATCTCAACTACTTGGAAGACTGAGGCATGAGAATCACTTGAACCCAGGAGACGGAGGTTGCAGTGAGCCGAGATCGTACCACTGCACCCCAGCCTGGGCGATACAGCGAGACTCATTCTAAAAAAAAAAAAAAAAAAAAAAAAATAAATAGGTGTGTCATGTAAATAAATATTGATAGTATAACACAATGATAATGTCTAACATAGTTTAAAATATATAGATAATTACAACACACAGCAACATTACATAAGATGAGAATAAATGGACTTAAAGTGTTTTAAGGTTCTTGCGATTTCATGGAGAGAGGGTCAATGTACCATCGGTATTAAATTTTGACATGCTCAGCATGCATGCTATGCCCTCTAGGATAATTATAAAAAAAGAAGAGTAATAAAAATGAACTGGGAAGCAAAGTACAATAGAGGAGATCAATGAAGACAAAAGTCGGTTCCCTGAAAAGATTCATAAAGGCCAGAAATCTCTGGCAAGACTTTTAAGACAAAAAAAATAGAATACGAAAATACCTACTACTAGGAATTTAAAAGGGAACATTACTAGAGGTAACACAGATTAGATGGAAATTCAAAGTTAAAATATGATGAACAACTTTAAAAAATTGAACATGTAGATAAAATGGTAAATTATAGAAAACCCAAATTTACAAAACTTACATATGCAGAAATAGAAAGCTGGAATGCTCCTATGACTATTAAAGGAATTAAATCCATCATTTAAAACCTTTCCCAAAGAAAACTCTAGACTCGGATGGCTTCACCGATGAATCTAACCAAACATTTTAGAAGAAACAATGCCTCTGTTATACATAGCCTTCCAAAGAACACGAGTAAAGGGAGAATTTCTCGACTTAGTTTATGAGGCCAAAATAACCTTAATAACCTAAATCTGAGCAGGACATTGTAAAAAAGGATAATTGCAGGCCAATATCACTTATGAATGTAGATGAGAAAATTCTCAAAAGTACTAGCAATTCAGCAAATCATAAACAAGATAATATGTTCTGATCAGTTGAGTTTACTCCAGAAATGTTGACTTAACATTTGTAAATCAATCAATGTAATGTTAATGTCACCACATTAACAGAGTAAAGAAAAAAATCATATGATAATTTCAATAGATGCAGAGAAAAGCCCTGATAATATTCAACATCTATGATTTTAAAAATCATCCATTATAATAAAATAACAATAAAAATCTCAGTTTAAAAATAGAAAGGGGCTGGGCACAGTGACTCACACCTGTAATCCTAGCACTTTGGGAGGCTAAGACGGGCGGATCGACTGAGGTCAGGAGTTCAAGACCAGCCTGGCTAACATGGTGAAACCCTGTCCCCGTCTCTACTAAAAATACAAAAAAAATTAGCCAGGCATGTTGGCACACGCCTGTAATCCCAGCTACTTGGGAGGCTGAGGCAGGAGAATTACTGGAACCCGGGAGGCGGAGGTTGCAGTGAGCTGAGATCGTGCCACTGCACCCCAGCCTCAGTGACAAAGTGAGACATCGTCTCAAAAAAAAAAAAAAAAAAGGAATTTTCTTAAATTAATAAAGGATGTCTAATAAATGTCAACTAATTGATGAAATATAAAAATATTTCTCAACTGGACATGGTGGCTCAATGAACCTGTAAACCTAGCACTTTGGAGGCTGAGGTGGGAGCCCAGCCTGGGCAACATAGTGAGATTTTAATTTTAGCAACAACAAAAAATTAGCCAGGTGAGGTTGTGCACAACTGTAGTTTCAGCTACTTAGGAGGCTGAGGTGGGAGGATCACTTGAGCCCAGGAGTTGAGCTGCAGTAAGTATGATGGTGTCACTGTACTCCAGCCCAGATGGTAGCAAGACCCTGCCTCAAAAAATAAAAAAAAACTTTCTCTCTGAGATTGAGAATAGGCAAGCATGATTCCTATCAACACTTCTATTCACATTTTTATGAAGTTCATAATACCTGAAATAAGGCAAGTAAAATAAGTAAAAGTATATGTATTATAAAGTAAGAAATTAATCTGTTCTTATTCACAGAAGGTGTCCAGAGTTCCTAGACAATCCAAAAGGATATACAGATAAATCATTAGAATTGATATATGAGTTTAGCAAGTTTGTGACTTATAAGTAGTGGGAAAATGAAGTCTTAAAAGTATAACAGCATCAAAAATACCAAATACCTAGGGATAAATCTAATGAATATATTTACAGAGAAAATGATAATCTCTCTACACAGAAAGTGATAAAATATTACAGAGATAAAGATATTTCTGAGAGAAATAAATAAATGAAGGAATATATCATCTTCATGGACTAGAACACACACAGCATAAAGATATTAATGTGTATATAGATTCAACTCAATCTAAATCAAAATTACTGCAGTTTTTCATGGAGGAAAGAGATTAACAAGCTGATTCTAAAATTTACATTGAAAATGCAAAAGGCCAGGAATAACCAAGCTAATGTTCAAGAACAAAATAAGAGGAATTGCTCTTACATATAAAAATATTATTTTAAAATATTGTTAGCAAGTTATCATGATTAAGATGGTATATTTGCACAAGGAAGAACAAGCAAACCAAAGGAATTGAAATCCAAAGGAACCCAGAAATCGACTCACACACTTATGGATTCTTGATTATGACAAAAGCGGCAGTGGTGTTCCTGAGCAGTTCAGAAAGGATGGCTTTGTCAATAAAGCGTCTGAGCCCATTAGACATCAATATAGAAAAAAATGAAACTTGGACCCCTGTCTTGCACCAACACAAAATCAATTCTGGGTGAATTACAGATCCAAAGAGGAAAGGTGAAACAACTAGCTTTCTAGTGGGCAACAGAGGCGACTCTCTTCTGCTCTCAAAGAAAGTAAAGATTTTTTAAGCAGACCTTAAGAAGAACCACAAAAGAAAAAGACTAAATTAAAATTAGAAATGCTTGTTTATGAAAAGTTGTCATTAAAAGGTTGAAAGGGGTCAGGTGTGGTGGCTCATGCCTATAATCCCAGGACTTTGAGAGGCTGAGGCATGAGGATTGCTTAAATCCAGGCATTGCAGACCAGCCTGGGCAACACAGCAAGACCTCATCTCTACAAAAAAACTTAAAAATTAGCTGGGCACGGTGGCATGCGCCTGTGTTACTTGAGATGCTGACGTGGAAGGTTCACTTGAGCCCAGGAGGTGTAGGCTGCAGTGAGCCATGATCACACCGCTGCATTCCAGCCTGGGCAACAGAGTGACATGCTCTCTTAAAAAACAAACAAACAAAAAGTTGAAAGGCAAATTATAGAGAAGGAGAAGATATTTGCACACATATAACTAACAAAAGACTTTATTCAGAATATATAAAGAAATCCTATGAACCCAGTACAAAAATGAGCAATAGACCTCAACAAGAAAGTTATCCAAAGAAAAAGTTATCTGAAGAAAGGTTATCAACCAACACATGACAAATGGTCCAATCTAGTCATAATTAGTGAAATGCAAAATAAAATCACAAGATACCCTACACACCCACTGGGATGCCTAAATTAAAACAGAAAAATACTAACAATAATTGTGTTGGTAACCAGATGGTGTAATGGAAAAACATATTGCTGATGTGAGCATAAACTTGCACAACAACTTTATCCACTAAAGTTGACATTATCCACTAGAGTTGAAGATACAGACACCGTATAAATGAGAAAATCCTCCCCTAGGTATATGCTCAAAAGAAATGTGCACTGAAAGACACATATATGAATATTCATAGTAGCTTCATTCATAATAGATTCAAATAAAAAATAACCCAAATGTTCATAAAGAATAGAATGGTAAATACATTGTACCATTAGCCCAAGAGAATCTTATGCAGCATTAAAATGAATGTGCTATAGCTTCATGCAATAACATGAATGAATCTCACTCTCTTAATCCATTCCAGCACCTATAACAAAATACCATAAACTGGAGAGCTTATAAACAATAGAAATTTATTTCTCACAGCTCTGGAGGCTGGGAAGTCCAAGATCAAGGCAGATGCAGTAACTGGTGAGAACTCCATATCTTGCTCATAGATGGTGCATTCTTACTGTATGCTCACAGGTGGAAGGGGTGAGGGGTCTCTCTCCAGCCACTTTTATAAGGACACTAATTCCATTCATAAGGGCTTCACTGCCGGGCATGGTGGCTCACGCCTGAAATCCCAGCACTTTGGGAGGCCAAGGCAGGCGGATACGAGGTCAGGAGATCGAGACCATCCTGGCTAACACAGTGAAACCCTGTCTCTACTAAAAATACAAAAAAAAAAAAGACAAATTAGCCGATGTGGTAGCGGGCGCCTGTAGTCTCAGCTACTTGGGAGGCTGAGGCAGGAGAATGGCCTGAAACCAGGAGGCGGAGCTTGCAATGAGCCAAGATCGGGCCACTGTACTCCAGCCTGCGCAAGAGAGCGAGACTCCGTCTCAAAAAAAAAAAAAAAAAAGGCTTCACCTTCACAACCTAATCATTTTCTAAAGGCCTCACCTTCTAATACCATCACTGTGGGGATTAGAATTTGGGGGAACACAGACATTTACACCATAGCACTCACACATAGAATATTGACAGAAAAAAGCTAGACAAAAAGGAATATATATTTTATGGTTCCATTTAAATAAAGTTCATAAACAGGCAAAATTAATGTGTGGCAAGAGAAGTCAGAATAGTTTGATTCTTCTGGGGAGGAGAGGCCAGTGCCTAGGAGGTGGTTTCTGAGTTTCTGCTGTGTTCTTTTCTCAGCTGGTGCAGTGGTTAGTTACCAGGCATGTTCGCTTTGTTTTAATTCATTGAGCTGTACATGAGTCTTTGTGTACACTTCTCTGTGTTATGCTTTAGTTTTCCAAAGTAAAAGGAAAAAACTAGCCATGAAAAGAAACCATTGGAATCACAGACTGTAGCAATGACTGTGACCTCATCAGCTGAATCGTCCTGCTCTGGGCCTGTGTTGGTGGCAGGTACTGCCCAGGTGCTACCCAGGTGCCACCAGGTCCTGCCCAGGTGCTGCCAGAACCCATCAGGTGCTGCCCAGGTGTTGCCCAGGTTCTGCTCAGGTATTGCCCAGGTGCCACCAGGTCCTGCCCAGGTGCTGCCAGAACCCATCAGGTGCTGCCAGGTCCTGCCCAGGTGCTGCCCAGGTGCTGCCAGGTCCTGCCCAGGTGCTCATAGATCCTGTCCAAGTTCTCATAGATCCTGTCCAGGTTCTTCCAGGTCCTGCTCAGGCACCGCAACAGCAGCACAGGAGCTTGGGGGCCACAGTATCCCTGAGGCTGCTCCTAGGACCCCACCTCTCTGGAAGGCAGTATTCCCAGGGCTACATCTTATACTTTCAGTTAAAACAAATAAAACAGTTTATAAGGAAAAAAGTTAAAACCCCACCCCCAACCTCACAACAGCAGCAACAGCAGCCTCAAAAATACACAAACATTAGTATGTCGCCCTTGTCTCCCCCTTCCTCCCACATAGCCTCTGCCTGCTGACACCATCTGCCTGCAAAACAAATATGAACCTGCGGTTCCTTTGCTTCAAATCCTCAGTAAACTCCAAAATGTCTAAAATGTCAAAGCTTCCAAGCAGTCGATATATAAGGGTCCCTATAACCTGTATCAATCTACTCTTCCATCGTGGTCACCTCTCTCTCCCACCCCTCCCTGTTCCTCTCACTCCCTGTCCTCACCCTCCTTACCACCACCTCACAGACCCTTACAGGCACACATGCGCCCTCCAGCCACCGTGTGCTCTTCATGGTCTAGCATGCCTTCTAATGTGCCATCCAACGTACTTCCTAACCCCACTGTATGGACACACATTCATCTCTTGCAGTAGAGGTGACCTATCAGCTGGGTTTTTTGGTTTGTTTGTTTTTGTTTTAGTTTTTGAGATGAAGTCTTGCTCTGTCACCCAGGCTGGAGTGCAGTGGCACGATCTCAGCTCATTGCAACTTCCACCTCCTGGGTTTAAGTGACTCTTGTACCTCAGCCTCCTGAGTAGCTGGGATTACAGGCACACACCACCATGCCCAGCTAATCTGTGTATGTTTAGTAGAGCTGGGATTTCACCATATTGGCCAGGCTGGTCTTGAACTCCTGGTCTCAAGTGATCTGCCCACCTCAGCTTCCCAAAGTGCTGGGATTACAGGCATGAGCCACCAAACTGGGTATGTTTTTTGAAGACTTTTCTCCCTTTCACTGGCCCTGGGTTGAGTTGCTTTTTCTCTTTTCTGTTTTATTTTCCCCTTAATTTAAGATTTTGTTTGCAACTGTAGCACATATTATGTTGTCATTATGCTCTGAGCATGTCTTAGGCAGGAGAAGTGTTCAAATATTCCTCATCTGCATATGTCTGAAGCCTTGGCACTCAGTAGATGCTCAAAAAAAAAAAAAGTCAGTTGAGTTTAACCAAGGAGGGTTGATTGGCCTTTCCATTCTTAAATTTCAACAAGGCTATTCATGAATGTTTTGCCTTGGAACTGAGAAAGCATAGGCTGAAACACTGTGAAGACAAGAAAGGGATGGTTCATGGCAGTAAGTAAGACCACTATTTAAAATTGGTGTTGCCAGCTCCTGAAAGCAAGCTTGAAGTCCTGGGCATGTCCTCACAAATGAAAGGTGGCAGTTGTGAAGTCACAGCAGGTCAAAAGGATGGCCCAGAAGTAAAGCATTTGACTGAAGGTCAGAAAGCACTTGGTATAAAGAGAGGAACAAAAGACCATGGAAGTGACAGTGTGTGACTTTTGAAGCTAGACAATAAAAGCATGGCAGCTTCCACCTTGGTCTTTTAGATTTATTACTCCTGGGGGAAGCCAGCCTCCATGCTGTGAGGATGCTCAAGCAACCCTGTGGAGGCTGATGTGGAGAGGAACTGAGGCCCTCAGCTCATAGTCAACATCAGCTTGCTAGCCTTGGGAGACAGCCACCTTGAAAGTAGGCCCTCCAGCCCCAGTCAAGCCTTCAGATGCCACAGCTCCAGCTGACATACGACTACAACTGCAGGAGAGATCTCTAAATGAGAACTGCTCAGCTGAGCCCATCTTGAATTTCTGGCCAATAGAAACTATGGAAGTAAGACATGTTCAGTGTTGTTTGAAGCTCTAAGATTTGCTGTGATTTGTTTTGCAGCATTAACTAATCAAAATACCAGGTGAAGAAGACAAGTAGGAAAGGGCATTTGGGGTAGAGGATGCAGTATAAACAAAGGCTGGGCAAGGAATCACGTGTGTCGGGGAGCAGTGAGAAGGGTGGTGTGGGCCATGGAGGCACTGAGGGCACGATGGCTGGAGAAGGCAGCAAAGTCTAGATTGCTATGGGCCATGAGTTCCATGGGATGAAGTTTACATTTTGTCCTGTGAACACTGAGGATCCACAAATGGTTTTATTCAGGAGATGAAAATAATCTGCTCAGATTGTTCAGGAATCTCATGGTGGTGATCACATTGGAAAGGAGAGTCCAGTGGAAGCAGTTACAGGGATGTGACTTTAGAGTCACAATGATTCAGGCAAGAGTACATGAAGCCGTGGCAGTTGGGGTGGAGACAGTGGACGAAAATTTGTAATAAAAATCTATAAGATTTGGGCTGGGTGCAGTGGCTCATGCCTGCAATCCCAGCACTTTGGGAGGTCAAAGTGGAAGGATCACTTGAGCCTCGGAGTTCAAGACCAGCCTGGAGCATTGTAGTGAGACCCCATCTCCACAGAAAATTTAAAAATTAGCCTGGCGTTGTGGTACACACCTGTAGTCCCAGCTACTCAGGAGGCAGAGTTGGAAGTATTGCTTGAACCCAAGAGTTTGAGGCTGCAATGAGCTATAATCAGGCCTGTGCATTCCAGTCTGGGCAACAGAGTGGATGGATTTGATAACTCTTTGGACTGAAAGGTGAGGTGAGATGGAAGCAGGGAGGTGAAATACACAGAGGACCCCAGCTTGGAAGCCTTGAGGGCTTGCAATGTTCTCACTATTAATAGTTTTTATTTTTATTTTTAAAATTTATTTTTAGAAATAAATTATTTCATGATTATTATTCTTTTTTTATCTTATTTCTTTCTTTCTTTATTTTTTTGAGACGGATCTGCCTCCCAGATTCAAGCCATTCTCCTGCCTCAGCCTCCCAAGTAGCTGGGACTACAGGCACCCGCCACCATGCCCGGCTAATTTTTTGTATTTTTAGTAGAGACAGGGTTTCACGGTGTTAGCCAGGATGGTCTGGATCTCCTGACCTCGTGATCCGTCCGCCTCGGCCTCCCAAAGTGCTGGGATTACAGGCGTGAGCTACCGTGCCCGGCCTCATGATTATTATTTTATGTAGTCAGTCTTCTCCCCACCAAAGACAAAAAGTTAGGTATGCCTGGAAGTTATACGTTTAAATAGATCCCAGCTGCAGATGAAATTGGGATCAGAAAATAAGGGGAATGGGAGGAAAAGAAATATGACTTTGCACCAGAGATGATTTTGTACCAGTGATTGCCCTAAGCAGTTTGCACTGATATCTGGAGGAAGGCTTTTGCTAGTAGAGTGGGACCATCTCTCCGTGATGCACCAATTTGCCTCCACTCGTGTACATGTGGCATAAAAAGTTCCAGGCCCCCATCCTCTCTCTTCCCCTCCCTCTGGAGGATGCTGGAGGAGGCGTGGTGAGGGTGGGTTGCACAGAGTATGGGAAAGGATGCGGGAGTCTCTGGCCAGTCACCGCAGGGGCCGGGAGTCTGGGTTGGGTATTTGTTCCCCTTAGGTCATTGTGTCCGGCGGAAGGGAGGTTTTCTGGAAATAATGTGTTTAGTTTGTATCAGGGGCGGTAAGAGCCGCATTTCCACACTGGGACGTTTCCTGGATGCACTGCTCTCTGTCCACAAGCAGAAATGGAAGTAGCCACGGCAGGGGAGTGGGGCCCAGGCAGCAACCAGAGCATCAAGTGAGAGGCCAGAGGGAGCGGATGGAGCAAGTCCCGATTATAAGGAGGGTGGAGTCCTCGGCGATGTCGCAGCGCAAACCGGCGGAAGTTGAGCTCCTGGGCATAACATACACGTTTGTCCACACGTGGTCTCCTCGCGAGGACCCCAGTTGTCCTGGTTGTGAGGATTCTGAGACTCAGTGACTTGCTAACAATGACATAGATGGCAGGAGGCAGAATCAGGATTCAAACCTACTCAAACGTACCACAGGGTTTCTGCAGAAACAGAGAGAACTTGCTAGAAAAGTCATCGTGAGGCTAGCAAAGCTTGTCTGCTGCATTCTGTTTCTTTGTCACAGACAAATAAGACATTACAGTCCTAGAGGCTGGCTTTTGGGGGGTGGGAGAGGAAGAAAACTCTTGCTGTATAAAAACATAAACCATAGGTGACACCTGGATTTGAAGCAGGGACCTCTTGACGTGTAGTCAGATGCTCTTCCACCAAGATATATCCTCTACACTGGCAAGGTCATCTCATTAGCGCCTTTCAAGGCTGCAGTCCCCTGCCTTTTCTAATCTCTGGCTGTTCCTGGGCTCTCACCTTCAGGGAACTGGTGCTGGCAACATGGTTTCTCGCCCCCGCCGCCAGGACTCACTCACGGATTCACTCCTACGCGGCACCAGCATCATCCTCCTGCCCAGGTGCCACTCCCTTTATGTAGTCTCTCTCCGGGTCCACCTCCCTCCAGCTTCTGCTTTGCTGTCCCTGGGGCGAGGGCTGTGAGAGCAAGGCCTGGAGAGCTCCCCTAACCATAGCTCTTACCTTGCCTCAGGCCCAGGACGCTGGCCAGGGAGCTCAAGGCTTCGCCCTGCCTCCTCTGGGATCGAGTAGGACTGCAAGAGGAACCTGTCCGGGTAGCTCCTTCTCCTCCCTTCCTTCATCGGCCTGACCCTCTTCGCTCTGCGGTTGCTGTTGTCCTGCTGTTAGCACTCCCTGCCCCTCCTCTACGCAGATTCTTATTCCCTGATTCCCTTACCGAAAGTCGTGGGACTTGTTAGCCTCCGTCATGTCATGAATCAACTCTTTAAAATTAATCTCCATCTGGAGAGATAGATGATAGACAGACAGATAATAGATGATAGAGCTCTCTTTTTCTGTCTACCTATCCAGATCTATCTATCGGTATCAATCTATCAATATCTATCTATCTATCTATCTATCTATCTATCTATCTATCTATCCATCCATCCATCCATCCATCCATCCATCCATCCACCCACATCCTCCTATTGGTCCTGTTTCTCTGAAGAACCCTGACTACCATACCAGCTAAACCCCTGTTCAATAATAATGAAAAGATAAGAACCTTTCATTGATAAAAACTGAGAGAATTTGCCATCAGCAAACTCTCACTAAAGTAAATTTTATTGTATTTTGAGACAGGATCTCATTCTGTTGCTCAGGCTAGAGTGCAGTGGCATGATTGTGGCTCACTGCAGCCTTGACCTCCCAGTGGGGAGGTCCTTAAGTGAGCCTCCCACCTCAGCCTCTTGAGTAGCTGGGACTACAAGGGTGTGTCATCAAACCCAGCTAATTTTTTTTTTTTTTTTTGGTATTTTTTGTAGAGACAGTTTCACCATGTTGTCCAAACTGGTTTCAAACTCTGGGTTCAAGTGATCCTCCTGCCTCAGTATACCAATGTGCTAGGATTATATGCGTGAACCACTGTGCCTGATCTAAAGTAAGTTTTAAAGGATATTTTTTCAGGCAGAAGACAACTGTATACAGAAGTAATGAATGATAGGAAATAGGAGAGTTAGAAAAGAAATTTAAGAATCTGGCTAATCTAAAAACATTAACTGAGCAGAAGACTAATAATACAATAATTATTAATTTATTTTTAAATTAATAATCATGCAGGTATTTGGTGAAGCGAAAACAAGGTGAAGCGAAATACTTGCTTGAACAGTAAATTGACCAGGTGCAGTGGCTCACGCCTGTAATCGCAGCACTTTGGGAGGCCAGCTGGGAGGATCCTTTGAGCCCAGGAGTTCCAGACCAGCCTGGACAACATAACAAGACTCCAGCTCTACCAAAAAATTTAAAAATTAGCTCGGCATGGTGGTGTGCCCCTGTAGTCCTAGCTACTTGGGAGGTTGAGACGTAGGAATCACTTGAGTCCAGGAGGCTGAGGCTGCAGCGAGCCATGATTGTGCCACTATACTACAGCCTGGGTGACAGAGCAAGACCTTGTCTAAAAATAAATAAATAACTCATACAGAGAGATTTTAACATAGCTTTCTCAGTAATTGATAAGGAGACAAAAATGAGGATTTTAAAGATTTGAATAATGTAAATTATAACCTTAATTTAATAGATACATATATTATATACATTATATATGTAAAACATTGCACTCAATAATAATGAGGCTGGGAGTGGTGGCTCACGCCTGTAATCCCAGCACTTTGGGAGGCCAAGACGGGCAGATCACTTGAGGTCAGGAGTTCGAGACCAGCCTGGCCACTATGGCGAAACCCTGCCTCTATTAAAAATACAAAATTAGATGGGTGTGGTGGCGGGCACCTGTAATCTCAGCTACTCGGAAGGCTGAGGCATGAGAATCACTTGAACCTGGGAGGCAGAGGTTGCAGTGAGCTGAGATTGCACCATTGCACTCCAGCCTGGACAAAAAAAGCAAAACTGCATCTCAAAAAAACAAAAATAATGAATGCACATTTTTTTCAAGCACAAATAGAACATTTATAGAAATTGACCATATTACAAGTCTAATTTTAGCACCTTATAAAGAATTAGCATAATACAAACCTCATTCTCCGACAAAATGTAGTAAAGGCAGAAATTTGTAACAAATAACTTCTAAATAATCCTGTATGCTTTAAAAAAAAATTGAAAGACTTCTAAATCACTCATGGGTCAAAGAAAAAATAACCATGAAAAGTGGAAATACCTGGAAGCAAACAATAATAAATATTATCATCAAAACTTGTGAAATGGCTTCAGAGAGGGACGTCCCCAGGATTGACTCCTAAAAGTGAAAATATCAGAGTCCCGGAGCACAGCAGAGTGGCTCACAACGGTGATTCTCAACAGTAACTCCATCTCCAGTGCTTCCGATAGGCTCTCTCCCTCTCCTTCCCCACTGAGGTACTTGCTGGGTTACAGCAGTCAATCTGCTCCTTACTGGAGTGCTAATAATTGGCTTCAGAAAGGCGTCCAGAAATCCTGGACTGGCAGAACCTCAACGTGGTTGAAGGTATGGAGCTTGGGCCTCAGATTTGCAGCACCAGACCCCTGAACTTGTAGATGCAAGCTAATTTGACCAGGCTCTCAAGGTGGCCTTAATTAGACCCTCAAAGACTGATACGTAATAAGCCAGAATGTTCTTCAGGTCACCTGGGAAACTAAGAGCCATCAGAAGGTTGCTTAGTGAGGCTGCAATCACAGCAAATGGAATTGAAGGCTCTTGAGGGGATTTTCTCAGGTCATAGAAAATTATTATGACTGATTCTTCTTCCAAAGTATTGTCCCCTCTCTAGAGGCCAAAATCTCACATCCACGGAACTGAGACCCTCAGTGACTCCTTGCTCATCCTCGGCAGGTCACTGAGTCCTGCCATTCAGTCCCCTGGACCTAGACACCCATCATCACTGCTAGTGTCTTGGCTCTGTGATCCGCTATGTGTGTGTCCAAATCTCAGTCCACAAATTGAGGAGTAGACGATCTATGCCTTGTTACAGAACAACTTGATTTATATTTTGTGTCCTGTCCTGCTGGGTGACAGAAATTTAATGACTCAACTATAAATCCCCCCAATATTTCCCCCGTGTTGCCCCTAAATTCGGCAGTGGCTTTAGGAGTGCCACAGCCCGGAGGTGGGGATAAGGGTTTACTTCTTCACATCATCTTGACCACGTGTGACTGTGGGACATTCTGGTTTCCTGCTGCCTCAGGGTCCTTGCTGGTCCCCACTGTGCCTCCTCCTGCCAGCCCTGCCCATATGGCTCTCCCATGCGGGGACAGTGCTACCTCCATGCCAATCTTTATTGCCGGAGTCTCCCAGCACCCAGACTGCTGAAATTAAAAGATGAGCACCGACAATTTGCATTATACGGCGACATTCCTTCCCTGTGGTGTGAAAGGTACAAGGCCTACCTGTCCGGATAAGAGAGCAGGCGGCAACAGCAGCTACAAGGGGCAGAAACCTTGCTTTTTTTGTTTTTTTAGATGAAGTTTTGCTCTTGTCACCCAGGCTGGAGTACAATGGCATGTGGTCTCAGCTCACTGCAACCTCCGCCTCCTGGGTTCAAACGATTGTCCTGCATCAGCCTCCCAAGTAGCTGGGCTAACAGGCACCTGCCACCACACCCAGCTAATTTTTGTATTTTTAGTTGAGATGGGGTTTCACCACATTGGCCAGGCTGGTCTTGAACTCCTGACCTCAGGTGATCCACCCACCTCGGCCTCCCAAAGTGCTGGGATTACAGGCATAAGCCACCGCGCCCGGCCTGAAACCTCGCTTCTTATCTCCCATTATGAAGACCCAGCTTTTCAAATGTTCTCTGTCTACCCTCCACCTCCCCATGACTCTCCATCCTTCCCAGAACAGGTCTTACAGGGGCTTTCATATGACCGGCCGCTACATGCTTTCCATTAATTGCCTCCTTTTGTCTTCACAATGGGGTAGGTACTGTTGTTATCCCCAATTTACAAACGAAGAAACCAAAACTTAGAGACATTCAGTAACCTAGACAGTCTAACTTCAGAACCACAGTTCATGATCATATTACAAGAATTCTTTCGAAAACAAGGTCACAAAAGGTCTTTGCCTACATGGCATTGTGAGATAAAACATCTGCCAGTTCCTTATTGTCTGATTTGCCTTTTTAGATATTTGGGAAATAACAGCTTACCACCCATGACTTTAGGCTGTGAGGTTATGAAGCAGTTAATTAGACTGCCATTTCATTTCATTTACTTTATTTTATGTATTTTTTCTTGGATGTGGGCAAATCTCATTTTAATTGCAAAAGACTTCATTTACATCACATTCAATAATGAACCAACAGGAGAACTGCTGACTTTGGAACATATGAATATATAAAAATTCAGGTAGTCAAGATCATAAGTGCATGCAAGGAAAGCAATCCTCCTCATTTTTCTGAAAACTGTTTTACATTTTTAAAGATGACTAGGCATACTTAGAAGTTCAAAGCAGTAGGATGCACCGTGCAGGGAGAGAAAGAGGAAAGCCCTTTCCATGTTGTTAGGCAAATATATATCAAATATATCCCACTTCTACTTAATAGTCAGTTGGATGAGCTCTTTGAACCAGGCTAGGGCAGAATACTTAGTAAAACTGGGCGCTGGGTGGGGATGCGAACCAGGAGAAGAGGAGCACCAGATCCCATCGGTTCCCCTCTCTAACACAGACGAGGCACGCTGCCCCATGTCCCTGGACATGGGATACACCAGCACAGTCATCAGATGGTTACTGCACCCACTGCCTGGTGCTGTCCAATGGTCTTAATTTAGGCCATGGAGAAAATCCCTTACCACCAAACGCAAACTTTCATTGAACTTAAGTCATAAAGGATGTTATGGGGGAAATTCTTGTTTGAAGAAGAATTTCTTCTTCAGTTTGAAGAAGTCACTTTGGTTGTTCCTTCACATGAACACTTCTCTCTGTGTCACTTCTGCTGACTCCAGTCCCACCCCGTGCATGCCGATTTTAGCTTCACATTCATGGGCTGATGTTATATTCAAGTGACTTTATCTTCAGGTTCCAGGAGTATCACCATCCCAAAACAAAAGTGGGAGGGTCATTGGAGAAACTGGAGGTAGGCACTTTTCTGTTTTAAAAATCTCTGGGCAAGATGAACCATGCAGCCCATCCCTGAGGCAGGAACCTACCTGCAGAGCAGCTAAGGTTTCTAAGGACATTTGTCACCTAGCCCTGTGTTGCCAGTGACGCTATTGAACCAGAAACCATGGTGACTGGTTCTCAGTGTGCCTTCTTTTTTTGTTTCTCCTTTTTTTTCAGCAAAGTTCCTATTGAAAATGTCAGCCTGTCTCCATGGTGCTAAGAAAAGTAAGGAAAGAAAGTTTTCTCCAGACACACCAACATGAACTCCATTAATGTGAGACAGAAAACTAAATCAGAACCTCAAAATCAGACCCTCATTATGGAAAATTTCAAATATATGCAAAAACAGTAGAGTCTTCCATCTAAATCCAGTCCTAGTGGATGAGACCTAATTTAATTACATTTGCTTTAAATTTTAAAATGTATATTTTAGGCTGGGCACAGTGGCTCATGCCTGTAATCTCAGAACTTTGGGAGGCTGAGGTGGGAGGATGACTTGAAGCCGGGAGTTTCAGACCAGCCCAGGCAAGAAAACAAGACCCCAGTCTCTACAAAAAAAAAAAAAAAAAAAATTAGCTGGGCGTGGTGGCAATAGCTGTAGTCCCAGATACTGGACAAGCTGAGGCAGAGGGTCCCTTGAGCCCAGGACTTCGAGGTGGCAATGAGCCCCGATCGCACTGTCACAGGATCCTTCGCAGTGAGCCCCGATCTTGCTGTCACAGGGTCCTTCATAGTGAGCCCCGATCTTGCTGTCACAGGATCCTTCGCAGTGAGCCCCGATCTTGCTGTCACAGGATCCTTCGTAGTGAGCCCCGATCGCGCTGTCACAGGATCCTTCGTAGTGAGCCCCGATCGCGCTGTCACAGGATCCTTCGTAGTGAGCCCCGATCGTGCTGTCACAGGATCCTTCGTAGTGAGCCCCCATCGCGCTGTCACAGAATCCTTCATAGTGAGCCCCTATCTTGCTGTCACAGGATCCTTCGTAGTGAGCTCCGATCGCGCTGTCACAGGATCCTTCACAGTGAACCCCTATCTTGCTGTCAGAGGATCCTTTGTAGTGAGCTCTGATCGCGCTGTCACAGGATCCTTCGCAGGGAGCCCCAATCGTGCTGTCACAGGATCCTTCGCAGTGAGCCCCAATCGTGCTGTCACAGGATCCTTCGCAGTGAGCCCTGACCTCAGGGTCACAGGATCCTTCGCAGTGAGCCCCGATCGCACTGTCACTGGATCCTTCGCAGTGAACCCTGACCTCACTGTCACTGGATCCTTTGTAGTGAGCCCTCATCACACTGTCACGGAATCCTTCAGTGTTGACTTTGGTATCACTTCGCCAGTGGGAAATTTCTGTGGCCAGTGGCACCTCTGATTGAGTTTTGCTCCTGGCTGCTGAGCTCGTTCCACCTACTTGGGCTGGCGGGCTGTGCTCAGCTCAGGCTACCAGCCCAGATCCCCCGCCTGCCAGGAGCAAGCCAAGTGCGGAGCAGTGAGGGGTGTGTGAGTGTGCGGGTGGGGAGGTCTGGCCACTGCACATAGCCAGGCACATTAGCTGCTATGGTGGGGTGGGCAGTTCCAGGCATGGGCACAGGTGCCAGCTCTGTGTGAAGCTGCAGCTGGACCTTCCACCACAGGTACCAGCAACTGGAGGAGGGGAATGCATTGGTGCCCAAAAGCTTGGAGATGCCAGGAACCACAGAGCCCCAAAGGGTGTTACAGCATGTCACAGTCCTGGCTTGGGGAGGCCCACAGCTCTTCACTCCTTCTCATCACTCACAGTGTGGCAAGTGGGGTTGGCGGTGTCTTGGGGGAGTATTTCAGCTGGTTTGTGTCACAGCTCTTTTGGTCCCACCGCCTAGCTCTGGCCTGGAGCTCCTGGGCTGGTCTGGCCCTGCCTCCTGCCACTGCTGACAGAGGGCGGGGGGGCTATAGTGTTACGGCTCTGGCTTGGGGAATCCCAAGGTCTGGGCCTCAGAAAGGTTGTCACTCTTAACTCCCACAGTCCAGAAGCCTATCACTGCCCACAGCCTGGTGAGCCGGCCAGCAAAGTGTTACAGCTCCTTTTGCTCCCACCGTGTGGTGGGTCCCAAATTCTTGTCCTGTGTCCAGGAAGAATGAGGCTACTCAGACAACTGGAGGGTGAGCAAGGCAGAGAAGAGCTTTATTGCATGACTGAACAGTTCTCAGCAGAGAGGAGACCGAAAGTGGGTAGCTCCTATTCACGGGCAGGTAATCCCAGAGTGTGTAAGTCTGGCTGAGTCCAGGGTTTTTATGGGCTCAGAATGGAGGAAGTGCATGCTAATTGGTCCATGGTGGGCCTGGAAGAAGCACCACTTGATTGGCTAAAAGGCATCAAGGAAGTTTTTTCACTCCTGGTAGCAGACTTCACTGGGAACTAGCAGCCTGGTCCCCAGGCTTCAGTCCATCCTTGGCTTGAAGGTGGGGTTTCATCTGGGACCCGCCCTTTCCTGTCTAGAAACCTGTCTGTGTCCTGCCACCAGCAGCATTATTGCACTCCAGCCTGGGCAACAGAGTGGAGGCCTCATCTCTTTATTAAAAAAAAAAATGAATAAAATAAAAACAAAAAATGTATATTTTAAAAATAAACACTGAATTCACAGAATTCACACAATACAATATTCTAAAGGAACGAAAAAGTAGGCTGTGAAATTCTCCCTCTTGTTTATCTACCAAGACTCCACTCACTGGGGGGGAAGCCTATGTTTCATGTTTCTTACATATTCTTCCATAATTTGTACATGTGAGGAGTTATTAGTGCATATTTTCTCCTACCTTTTCTATAAACACAAATGATAGCACAGCATATGCATCTTGGTTTTTTTCTACCTAATTTAATTTTATAGTCTCCAGATACCTTTAATGGTGTCATAGTGGTAAGTTTTCATTAATGGGAGGGGGAACATTACCATAAAACCCGATAGGGAAAGGGAAGGAAACTTGGGAATAGAGGGCACCCAGATTTGAACCAGGGACCATTCGAACTGCAGCCAAACGATCTACCCCTAAGCTATACCCCCTTGCCTGAGGGACATTCCTTCTTAGCACATTTCACCTGTGTAGCCACACCCATTTGCTATAATACCTAATGTTTTTGTGCAATTATATTGTTCTAAATAAATTGTAAGAGTTTCATATATATAATTTTCAAAATTATTGGGTAGTACTATCACCACTACCACCATCATCATTGATGACAATGACATATGGAATTGAAGCAACTTGCCCCAAATCAGTGTTAAGTGACAGAATCAAGAGCTAAAGGCAGGGTGTGGTGAATCATGCCTGTAATCCCAGCACTTTGGGAGGCTGAGGTGGGTGGACTGCTTGAGCGCAGGAATTCGAAACCAGCCTGGGCAGCATGGCGAAAACCCATCTCTACAAAAATAAAATAAAAAAAGTAGTAATAATAAATAAATATATATATGATAGCTGGGCGTGGTGGTGCACACCTGTAGTCCCAGCTACTCAGGAGGCTGAGGCAGGAGGACTGCTTGAGCCCAGAAAGTCAAGGCTGTGGTGAGCCATGATGCATTCCAGCCTGGGTGACAGTGCAAGACCTTAAAAACAATAAAAAAATAATAAATAAATAAATAAATAAATAAACAGCCACTACATGATCCAGCCTCCACTAGGCTGCTCATTACTTTGGGTGGGGTCTGCAGGGCTCTGCTGCCTCCCAGCTGACCCCACTCCCTGCTCTGTTACAACCTCATCCCCTGCCTCCTCCCTGCCAGCCCTCCCTGTTTTTATATAATGGGGTTGCCCAGAGAAGGCCATTTAATCCAAGTGCCCTGAGAGGGCCCAACAGTGGCTTCTGGAAGTCAGAACATTTATTGATTTATTTTTGCCAGTGGTAATTAATTTTATTGCAAGCTGTATACATTCACAATTTGCTAAAATTCTTGTCATTCTTACAAATTGCCAATAAATGTTCTCAATTTCATTGAAGAAAACCAAGTTAACAAATTAGAATTATTTCCGGTCAAAATACGTTCAGAAAGGAATTGCTGAGGAGGCTACACACCATAGAAACAGTGACATTTGTCAGATTATTTAACAATTATGATAAACTACTTCCAGACCTCTTATGTAACAGAATATTTTTAATAAAAGTTTAGATTTTCATATCAGCTAAATGGAGACATAATAACCTTTTTAAAAATGAGCTATAATTTATGCATCATATACTCCACCTTTAAAAAGTATATAATTCCGTGGTTTTTAGTATATTCGCAGATTGTGTAACTATCACCACTATCAAATTTCAGGACATTTTCATCACCCCAGAAAGATACCCCAAACCCATCAGCAGACATCACTCCATTCCCACCTCCCCCAGCCCCTGGCAATGAGACATGTTAGCCTTGGAGTACAGCTGGTTATTTGCAAAATCAGAGGGGTGGGGGAAGCCTCAAGAAATCATCTAGTTCATTTTCTACCCTTAAGAGCCTCTGAAGGGAGATCCACAACCTTCTATGAAAGCTACTGTGTACTCTAAAAATGAATATAAGGGAAGCAGACAAATGATATCTATATTATCCTAGGTAAAATGGTTTCTATATTCAGAAGAGCTTGCTTATTTTACAGCTATATTTTCAATCTGGGATCAAACCTTAATAGTATTAGATATGAATACATCAGAAATTACTTGCAGATTCACCACATAATTTGATAATGTTTCTACCATTTGATTGCTTTACTTTTAACGTGAGCATCAGGTTTCCTTTATTTTTTCTTAAATCCCTACAGACAGACAGCATTAGGTTGTCTGTTGTGCCCCCTGAATCTTACTGTACACAAAAGTAAGTTGAGCCACTTTAAGGAAGTCAACATGCCTTTGGCTGTTACTTTGCTGTCACTGATTTTATTGGAAAAAGACAGTGGCACCTAGATGTCTCATCAAGATGTATAATGCAGTTCAAAAGCAGACCCTAGCTTTTTTTTTCCCCCCTCAAAAATAGATCTGAAGAGTCTCAGAGAAACAGAATGATTCTGTAAATACAAATGTAAGCTACAAATTGTCTAGAGTAATAAAAGAAAAATCGTTCCCTGCCTCCAAATCTGGTAACCATTTTTTTTAGAATTTTTTTATTTCCATAGGTTATTGGGGAACAGGTGGTGTTTGGTTACATAAGTAGGTTCTTTGGTGGTGATTTGTGAGATTTTGGTGCACCCATCACCCGAGCAGTAAACACTGCATCCAATTAGTGGCCTTTTATCCCTCAGCCCCTTCCCACCCTTTCCCCCTGAGTCCCCAAAGTCCATTGTGTCATTCTTGTGCCTTTGCATCCTCATAGCTTAGCTCCCACTTATGAATGAGAACATACGATGTTTGGTTTTCCATTCCTGAGTTACTTCACTTAGAATAATAGTGTCCAGTCTCATGCAGGTTGCTGTGAATGCCATTAATTCATTCCTTTTTATGGCTGAGTAGTATTCCATTGTATATGTATACCACAGTCTATTTATCCACTCATTGATTCATGGGCATTTAGGTTGGTTCCACATGTTTGGAATTGCCAGTTGTGCTGCTATAAACATGCATGTGCAAGTATCTTTTTCATATAATGACTTCTTTTCCTCTGAGCACATACCCAGTAGTGGGATTACTGGGTCAAATTATAGTTCTATTTTTAGTTATTTAAGGAATCTCCACACTGTTTTCCGTAGTGGTTGTACTAGTTTACATTCCCTCCAGCAGTGTAGAAGTGTTTCCTTTTCACCGCATCAACACCGACATCTATTATTTTTGATTTTTTTGATTATGGCCATTCTTGCAGGAGTAAGGTGGTATCGCACTGTGGTTTTGATTTGCATTTCCCTGATCATTAATGATGTTGAGCATTTTTTCATATGTTTGGTGCCCATTTGTATATTTTCTTTTGAGACTTGTCTATTCATGACCTTAGCCCAATTTTTGATGGGATTGTTTATTTGTTTTCTTGCTAATTTGTTTGAGTTCCTCATAGATTTCGGACATTAGTAATGTTCGTATAGATTACAAAGATTTTCTCCCACTCTGTGGGTTGTCTGTTTACTCTGCTGTGTTGCTGTGCAAAGCTCTTTAGTTTAATTAAGCCCCAGCTATTTATCTTTGTTTTTATTGCATTTGCTTTTGGGAAAGTCAGAACATTTAGAGGTTTTCTAAATGTGCAAATTAGTTAGTTTTTGTATGAGTAACGCTTTCACATGGCTCAGAATTTGAAATGTACAAGATGGCATACAGAGAAAAATGAAGACTCCATTCCATCCTTGTCACCTGGCCAGCATGTAACCTCTTTACTGGTTTCTTGTATACCTTTAAAAGAGAAACATTTCTCTTAGAGCCCCAGAGTTAACTTTATTTTAGTTTATTTCTTAGTTTATTTAGTTTAGTTCTTAGATCTGTATACACATATGTACACAAAACTAGATATAACTGCCCTGTACTTACAGATTTATACGACTATAAAGACAAAATAATTTTAGAAATCAGGCCACAGGTGGTGGCTCAGGCCTGTAATCCCAGCACTTTGGGAGGCCAAGGCAGGTGGATCACCTGAGGTCAGGAGTTTGAGACCAGCCTGGCCAACATGGTGAAACGCCATCTCTACTAAAATTACAAAACTTAGCTGGGCATGGTCATGTGTGCCTGTAGTCCCAGGCACTCAGGAGGCTGAGGCAGGAGAATCACTTGAACCCAGGAGGAGGAGGTTGCAGTGAGCCGAGATCACACCACTGCACTTCAACTAGGGCGACAGAGCAAGACTCTGTCTCTAAAAAAAAAAAAAAAAAAAAAAAAAAAAAAAAAAATTTCTTTTTTTTAGAAATTATTACAAATGAAATCATAAATCAAATAACACTCAAATTGTTAGCTATTCAGAAGAAACTGACTTGCTAGAACTAATAGGCTCTGTGTAATGTGTTTGTGGGGCTGTCCCTCACAAGCCTGTGAAGACCGACTGGACCCCAGCACGTCTAGGAAACCGCCTGTTAGCACAACTCTCACTTCCCTCTCTTGTGGACTTAGTTCAGCTTCTGTTCTTTTGCCATCACAGGTATTAAAGCACCACATGGGGCCAAGTGAATCACAAACACACGCGTACAGGCACACCCAAGCACAGAGTGCCTAGAAACAGCTTTTGGTTATTAAGTGTCCACCCAAACAAGCCCTAGCATGCCTATATTAAAAATGTGAAGATTGTGATTAAAATTTGAATAGAAAAATTCTTAAGAGAGTTCAGGGACTGCTGAAAAGCACGGATCTAGCTGCCTCCTCCATGCCACCCACCTGGAGAGAGACTCAGAGGCCTGCCTGCGTCTGATGACAATGGTCAGGACTATGACTCTGAGCTGGGTGCAGTGGCTCCGGCCTGTAATCCCAGCACTTTGGGAGGTGGTGGCAGGAGGATTGCTTGAACCCAGGAGTTTGAGACCAGCCCAGGCAACAAAGCAAGACCCTGTCTCTACAAAACATACAAATCACCTGGGTATTTTTTTGTTTTGTTTGGTGGCAATTGTGAATGGGATTGCTTTTCTGATTTGGTTCTCAGTTTGGTTAATTGTTGGTATATAGGAATGCTAGCAATTTTTGTATATTGATTTTGTAGCCCGCAAGTTTGCTGAAGTTGTTTATCAGCTGACAAAGCTTTTGGGCCACGAATATGGGCTAGATATAGAATCATGTTGTCTGCAAACAGAGATAGTTTGACTTCCTCTCTTCCTATTTGGATGCCCTTTATTTCTTTCTCTTGCCCGATTGCTCTGGCTAGGACTTCCCATACTATGTTGAATACAAGTGGTGAGAGAGGGCATCCTTGTGTTCTGCTGGTTTTCAAGGGGAATGTTTCCAGCTTTTACCCATTCAGTATGATATTGGCTGTGGGTTTGTCATAAATGGCTCTTATTATTTTGAGGTATATTCCTTCAGTACCTAGTTTATTGAGAGTTTTAACATGAAGGGATGCTGAATTTTATCAAAAGCCATTCCTGCATCTATTGAGATAATCATGTGTTTTTTGTCTTTAGTTCTGTTTATGTAATGAATCACATTCATTGATTTTTGTATGTTGAACCATCCTTGTATCCCAGGGATGAAGCCTACTTAATCACAGTGGATTAACTTTTCGATGTGCTGCTGGATTCTGTTTGCAAGTATTTTGTTGAGGATTTTTGCATTGATGTTCATCAATAATACTGGCCTGAAGTTTTCTTTTTTTGTTGTGTCTCTGCCGGGTTTTGGTATCAAGATGATGCTGGCCTCATAGAATGAGCTGGGGAGAAGCCCCTCTGCCTCAATTTTTTGGAATAGTTTCTGTAGGAATGATACCAGCTCTTCTTTGTACATCTGGCAGAATTCAGCTGCAAATCCATCAGGTCCTGGGCTTTTTTTGGTTGGTAGGCTATTATTACTGATTCAATTTTGGAGCTCCTTATTGTTCTGTTTAGGGAATTAATTTCTTCCTGGCTCAGTCTTAGGAGAGTATACATGTCCAGGAATTTTTCCATCTCTTACAACTAACCAGGAAGGTGAAACATCTCTACAATGAGAATTACAAAACACTGCTCAAAGAGATCAGAGAATACAGAAACAAATGTTAAAACATCTCATGCTTATGGATAGGAAGAATCAATATCATTAATATGGCTATACTGCCCAAAGCAATTTATAGATTCAATGCTATTCCTATTAAACTACCAATGACATTCTTCAGAAAACTAGAAAAAATACTTTAAAATTTATATGGGACCAAAAAAGAGACTGAATTGCCAAGGTGACCCTAAGTAAAAAGAACAAAGCTAGAGGAATCACATTACCCAACTTCAAACTATACTATAAGGCTACAGTGACAAAAAGAGCATGGTACTGCTACTAAAACAGGCACATAGACCAACGGAACAGAATAGAGAGCCCAGAAATAAGGCTGCACATCTATGACAATGTGATCTTTGACAAAGCTGACAGAAACAAGCAAGGGGGAAAAGACTCTCTATTAAATAAATGGTGCTGGGATAATTGGCTAGCCATATGCAGAAGATTGGAGCTGGATCCCTTCCTTACACCATACACAAAAATCAACTCGAAATGGATTAAAGACTTAAATGTAAAAAAAAAAAAAAAAAAAAAAAAAAAAAAAAAAAGACTTAAATGTAAAACTGAAAATTATAAAAACCCTGAAAGACAACCTAGGAAATACCATCTTGGACATAGGAATGGGCAAAGATTTCATGAGAAAGACACCAAAAGCCATCACAACAAAAGCAATAATTGGCAAATGGGATCTAATTAAACTTAAGAGCTTCTGCACAGCAAACCATCAACAGAGTAAACAGACAACCTACAGAACAGGAGAAAATATTTGCAAACTACGCATCTGACAAAGGCCTATAAGAAACTTAAATTTACAAGAGAAAAACAACCCCATTAAAAAGTGGGCAAAGGATGGCCAGGGGCGGTGGCTCACACCTGTAATCCCAGAACTTTGTGAGGCCAAGGCAGGCGGATCATGATGTCTGGAGATGGAGACCATTCTGGCTAACATGGTGAAACCCCGTCTCTACTAAAAATACAGAAAAAATTAGCTGGGCATGGCGGCATGCACCTGTAGTCCTAGTTGCTGGGGAGGCTGAGGCAGCAGAATGGCGTGAACCCAGGAGGTGGAGCTTGCAGTGAGCTGAGATCGCGCCACTGCACTCCAGGCTGGGTGACAGAGCAAGACTCTGTCTCAAAAAAAAAAAAAAAAAAAAAAAAAAAAAAAAAAACTGGGCAAAGGACATGAACTGACATGTCTCAAAAGAAGACATACATGCAGCCAACAAGCATGTGCAAAAAAGCTCAATATCACTGATCATTAGAGGAAGCAATCAAAACCACAATGAGATACCATCTCACACCAGCCAGAATAGCTATTACTAAAAAGTCAAAAAATAACACATGCTGGCAAGGCTGTGGAGAAAAGGAACCCTTATACACTGTTGGTGGGAGTGTAAATTAGTTCAACCATTGTGGAAAGCAGTATGGTGATTCCTCAAAGAACTAAAAGTAGAACTACCATTTGATCCCATTACTGGCAATATAGCCAGAGCAATGTAAAGCATTCTACCATAAAGACACATGCACACAAATGTTTATTGCAGCACTGCTCACAATAGCAAAGACATGGAAACAACCTAAATGCCCATCAATGACACAGTGGACAAAGAAAACGTGGTACATATGCACCATGGAATATTATGCAGTCATGAAAAAGAATGAGATCATGTCTTTTGCAGGAACCTGGATGGAGCTGGAGGCCATCATCCTTAGCAAGGTAATGCAGGAATGGAAAACCAAATCTGCATGTTCTTACTTATAAGTAGGAGCTAAATGATAAGAACTTATGAAGACAAAGAAAGAAACAACAGACACTGGGGTCTACCTGAGGGGAGAGGGTGGGAGGAGGGGGAGGAGCAAAAAAGATCACTATTGAATACTGAGCTTAATACCTGGGTGATGTGATAATATGTACAACAAACCCCCGTAAAATGTGTTTATGCGTGTAACAACCCTTCACATGTACCCCCAACCCTAAAATAAAATTTAAAAAAAAATCCTTGAAATTGAAAAAGAAAAAGAAAAAGAAATCACCTGTAGTTTCAGGTACTCTGGTGGGAGTACTGAGGTGAGAGGACTGCTTGAGCCCAGGTGGTCGAGGCTGCAGTGATGCCGTGATTGTGCTGTTGCACTCCTGCCTGGGCAACAGAGCAAGACCTTGTCTCAAAAAAAAAAAAAAAAAAAAAAAAAAAGAAGAAAGAAAAGAAAAAGAAAGAAAGAAAAGAAAGAAAGAAAGGAAAGAAAGAGAAGGAAGGAAGGAAGGAAGGGAGGGAGGAAGGGAGGGAGGGAGGGAGGGAAAGAAAGAGAGAGAGAGAAAGGAAGGAAGGAGGGAGGGAGGAAGGAAGGAAGGAAGGAAGGAAGGAAGGAAGGAAGGAAGGAAGGAAGGAAGGAAGGAAGGAAGGAAGGAAGGAAGGAAGGAAGGAAGGAAGGAAGGACTGTGACTCCAAGGTTTTGATTTCTGCTCCAGAATCTCAATCTCACACCTCAGGAGGAGCATGGACTCCCCTCCTCTGATTTTCTCCTCCTTCCAGAGCACCCTCCCCACCAGCCAATGGAGATAAACCTTTCTGAGGAAAACATTATCCTGGGGAATAATGAGTTGGTAAGCCGGTGATTAATGAAGTTGAGAAACTACAAAGCCATCATTAAAAAGGTGAACGTAAGTCTGTTACTGAGGACAATCAATCCCCTTTCAGGTCTGCAGTCCTGGCATCTAATTAATGGAACCAAAGCTTTTGGAAGTTCATTTTATAAAAGGTGAAACAGTTGCCGTTATTGTGAATGCCGGTATACTCGGTTTAAAAGTGCAATATTGAAGGCAAAACTCTTTGTGCAGCAACAATACAAGGGTGCGATTTGGGGAGTACAGCACCGGGATAAAAACAATGTTCTTGGCAAGGAAGTCTTTAGTAAATCCTAAGAAGATTCAGCAGGATGTCGTTGGAACCAGATGTGGTGTACACACAACTCACAAGTCTATCCAAACAGGCTGGGATAGTCTACCAATTCAGATAAAGTGTGAGGTTTTTTTTTTTGGTTTTTTTTTTTTGGTGATATATATGCAAATAAACTAAATTTTTTTTTGTCACAGAGCTGATTTAGTATAATAAAATATGTCGTTATGGTAGTATGCACTTTCTGCAAGTGTTTTTGAAAATAGCTATTGAATAGAATCGCTATTCAATATTTGGTCTACCAAAATACTAAAACTAAATACTGAAACAATTTTTTTACTCAAAAAATAATTCCAAAAAGTGTATAATTTAGCATCCCAATGTCCTCTCCAAATCATCCTTACTTGAACAATATATGTGGCTGGGAACCTGACTGTGGCTCCAGGGGCGCAGGTGTGTGAGATGCGAGGCACTTCCGAAGCCCGGAAACCCGCGCGGCTTTTCTACACCTTTCCGGGAGCAGCCGCTGGAGATCCTCTCTCTCCAGGAGCCCCTGGCTAACCCCTACTTGGGTCAGAAGAAACGTGTGATGGGAAACCAGCCCCTCTCTGGGACTAAGCGTAAAGAAGGTCCTATATTTCAGTTCCAGTGGGGCTGCCAGGTCTTTGGAAATCAGAGTGCTGTGTATGCAGGTTTTCCTAGAGCCTGGAAAACTCTAAAAGTCACTGCGCAGGGGGTACCCGGATTTGAACCGGCAGGGTCTTTGGAGGAAATCAGGGTGCTGTGTGTGTAGGTCTTCCTAGAGCCTGGAAACCTCTAAAAGTCACTGCGCAGGGGGTACCCGGATTTGAACCGGCAGGGTCTTTGGAGGAAATCAGGGTGATGTGTGTGTAGGTCTTCCTAGAGCTTGGAAACCTCTAAAAGCCACTGCGCGCAGGGGGCACCCGGATTTGAACCGGGGACCTCTTGATCTGCAGTCAAATGCTCTACCGCTGAGCTATACCCCCTCCAGCAAGACAGCAGCGTCACTCACACCTTCGCAGTCAGCCGCACGCAAGTCGCTTACAGCGCTGCAGGGTCCCCGCCTTGGGCGGTGCTTTCCACCGGCGCCCAGTTCCGGCCTTTGCGCTCTCACCGTCACACTCCAACGCCCAGTTTGGGAAGAAACCCCGGATGACAGCCCCGGCTCACCGCGTTTACTCCTTCAGCCGTCCTCACCTCGAACCTTATCTTTAAGCGTCCCTTTTGGGCTCTTTCCCTTTTCGCTCTCCTCATCTTTATTCCCCACCTCTATCCTCTTCCCAGGATCCTCTGACGTCACTCATGGCCCTCCCCCACACCCATTCTCCTCCCCGCAAACCACGAAGACCCTCTTAGGCCTTTATCTGATGCAAGGATTGTCTTTTTCAACTAACTGCTTATCTGCGATGAAAATGGAGGGCCTGGAGCAGTGAAGAAAAGGTAAACCATTTATTTCCTAAAGCAAAATAGGCGACGGAGGCCAAGAAAACCAAAAAGCGACAGCAGCGGGAGACAGCCTGCCCCACTAAACATCAGCATCTGCCGGGACGCAAGAATGGACTCGGCGCAGGGACAGAACACCTGGAACGCAGACCTGGGAGCACACCACAGTCCATGCATGAGCTGAATGAAAGAGCGTCACTCACGTTTACAGAGCAGTCGTGTTCACAGCGACTCCGTAAGGCAGGCGCTATGACTGGTGTCCCAGTTTTACAGATGAGAAAGCTGAGGCACAGAAACGTTGAATAAGCTGTCCAATGTCAAATGGTTGGTAAGTGGAAATGCAGACTCAAGGAGTCTGGCAACAGAGTCCATACACACAACCACCGTGTTTTACACATCACAGATTCATAGGGGAAAGGAAGAGTCATTTACATACATTCTACTGGGAGACTTAGTTGGCCATTTGCGAAAAATAAAGTGGCAACTAAACTTCATATTATATACCAAAATAAAGTCCAAGTGGATTAAATTATTACATATAAAATATCAAATAAAAGCATAAGACAGTATAAATTGCATCAAACTGATTTCTGAAGGACTAATACACAATGGAACAAATCCCAACAGAAAATACCAATAGATTCGGCTACATACGCATTAAAGGTTCAGGTATGTAAACAAAATCAAAAGGTTAATAGCAAGTTGGGAAAATATTTCTATCATGTATGACAGTCAAAATGTTACAAATTAATATCCTTAATAAGTAAAGAGCCTACATGTAATAGCAAAGGCCATCAAAAGACAATTCTCAAAAGGAAATAGTATAATAGTAGTTGATAGAAAATAGTAAGTATTATCTCAGTAAGTCAAAATAAATCTTAGTAAAACCAAAGACATGCAAATGAAAACAACACCATTGAACATTTTTCCTGTATTGAAATGGACAAATATTAAAGTAGTAATCCTTATCCTGGCAAGGGCATGGTAAGACCATACTATTTTAGGCCTGTAAACTGGTACAATTTTTTATTTTTATTTTCATTTTTTTGCTCTATCGCCCAGGCTGGAGCACAGTGTCACGATCTTGGCTCACTGCAACCTCCACCACCTGGGTTGCAGTGAGCTGAGATCCTCGGCCTCAGCCTCCCAAAGTAGCAGGGATTAGAGATGCCTGCCACCATGCCCGTCGAATTTTTGTAATTTAGTAGAGAAAGGGTTTCACCATGTTGGCCAGGCTGGTCTCCAACTCCTAACCTTAAGCAATCCACCTGTCTTGGCCTCCCAAAGTCCTGGGATTACAGGCCTGAGCCACCATGCCTGGCCTTGGTATAATCTTTCTCGAGAGGAAAGGCAGTATAAAATAAGAGATAAGTTCAAACAGTTCCCTTTGACCTAGTAGTAATTTTATTTCTATGAACCCAGCCCAGAAAAAGCCTGAAATGTGAAAAAATGTTGGCTCAAAGATATTTGAGTGCTCTTAAGTGTTATTTAAAATATTTAAGTGCCGGGCGCAGTGGCTCAAGCCTGTAATCCCAGCACTTTGGGAGGCCGAGACGGGCGGATCACGAGGTCAGGAGATCGAGACCATCCTGGCTAACACGGTGAAACCCCGTCTCTACTAAAAAATACAAAAAACTAGCCGGGCGCGGTGGTGGGCGCCTGTAGTCCCAACTACTGGGGAGGCTGAGGCAGGAGAATGGCGTGAACCCGGGAGGCGGAGCTTGCAGTGAGCTGAGATCCGGCCACTGCACTCCAGCCTGGGCAGCAGAGCGAGACTCCATCTCAAAAAAATAAAATAAAATAAAATAAAATAAAATAAAATATTTAAGCTAATAGATGGCAGGGAGCGGTGGCTTATGCATGTAATCCCAGAACTTTGGGAGGCCGAGGCAGGTAGATCACCTGAGGTCAGGAGTTCGAGACCAGCCTGACCAATATGGTGAAACCCCTGTCTTTACTACAAATACAAACATTAGCTGGCCTGTGGTGGTGCGTGCCTGTAATCCCAGGAGGCTGAGGTGGGAGAATAGCTTGAACCCGGGAGGCGGAGGTTGCAGTGAGCCAAGATTGCGCCACTGCACTCTAGCCTGGGCCACGGAGGAAGACCCTGTCTCAAAAAACAAACAAACAAAAAAACAAAACAAAAAAACAAATAGAAACAAATGCCTAATATTAGAGAGGTGGTTAAGAAGCTATGGCATAGGCACATGATAGAAAACTAGCTATTTAAAATGTTTGATATAATTCATAAGAAAATGTGAATTACATCTGAAGTCAGTGGTTCTCAATTCTGACTGTACCTTAGAATCACCTAGGGAGGTTTTAAAAGTACTAATGCAGATCAGTTGAATCAGAATATTTAGGGTGATACCCAGACACTGATAGTTTGTACTGTCAGGGGATTCCAGTGTGCAGCCACAGTTGCGAATCGCGATGTAAAATGAGAGGGGGTATTATCTCAAAGGTAAAAATAAATAGAATCAACGAAACAAAAAGCTAAAAAGAAATATTTTGAAATCCTAATATCTCCTAGCTCCGTGGTGAGATTCTTAGTGACTATTCCTTCTTTATACTTTTTGGTATTTTCAGTAATTGTTCTATTTTCCTAAACCACTAAGAAATTATTTTGTAAGTTTAAGGGCCCCCAGAAGCACCTCAATTCAAATTGGAAGCTCTTAATCTATAGTTAAATGCCCTGTTTAGGGCCATAGCCCCTTCTTGTGCTCCCCCCCCAAATCCAGCCACTCCCAGGACTCAGTCAAACAAGCATCAGTGTGTGGAACAGGCGCAGGTCCTCTCCGTGGCCTTCTAGGGAGCCACTTACCTGTCAGCTTCCCGGATCACCCACCTGAGGGCATCTCAGTTCGGTGAGGATGCCCTTCACGTGCACCGTTTGCTTCAGGACGCACATGTGAGGACTAAAGCATGAATACAGGGGTTATGGGTGATTTTAGAATGTTTTTCTTTATATTCCTCTATATTCTTCACATTTTCTGCAATAAAATGTGTCACTTTGAAAATCAGAAAAAACCCATAAATATTACACATTTAAGCATATCTCTTCTAGTAATTACAAGCAATATCACTTCCTTTTGACATAATTAGTACATAATTGCTTAAGACAAAAAACGACTCCAAGGAATGCTAATTTGGGAAATAAGAGCATTATAATTTACACATAAAGTACTCATTCAAGTGCTTTTTTTTTTTTTTTTTTTTTTTTTTTTTAGAACCAAGGTCTTGCCCTGTTGCTCAGGAGTGCAGTGGCACAATCATAGCTCACTGTAACCTCAAACTCCTAGGCTCAAGCGATCCTCCCATCTCAGCCTCTCAAGTAGCTAGGACTACAGGCCTGCACCACCACATCATCTGTATTTGTTGTTGTTGTTGTTGTTAGAGACAATGTCTCGCTCTGTTGACCAGGCTGGTCTTGAACTCCTGGGCTCAAGCGGTCCTCCTGCCTCAGTCTCAGTCTCCCAAAGTGCCAGGATTACAGGTGTGAGCCACCATGCCTGGCCTCATTTAGGCTTTTATAGGAATAATTAATTCCATTTTGCACATGAGGGCACAGCCTCAGACAATTTCCAAGGAACTCAAGTTCAAGACCTCTCTGTCCAAGTCCAGGGCTCTTTCCACAATACTGCATTTCTTCCATCTTTTCTAGTAAAGCTTGGATAACTGCAAGAACAGAGAGCTGATTACTGGGATCTGAAAGAGTTACCACCTCATTCCCAGTCCTGCCCTCTCCATGTGAGGATGGGTGAATCTGAGATAGAAATAATGGCTCACGTGTGCTGAGTGTCTCTGTTGGAGGCTCATATACACTATCCTACAGAATCCTCATAGCTCTCTGAGGCAGGTACAATTGTTATATCCTAGGAAATAGTTAAGATTGCCCCCATTTTATAGCTGAAGAAACAGATTCAGGGGGACTAAGTGACTCATTCAGTCATTTAACAAATACGCGGCCGGGCACGGTGGCTCAAGCCTGTAATCCCAGCACTTTGGGAGGCCGAGACGGGCGGATCACGAGGTCAGGAGATCGAGACCATCCTGGCTAACACAATGAAACCCCGTCTCCACTAAAAATACAAAAAAATTAGCCGGGCATGGTGGCGGCGCCTGTAGTCCCAGCTACTCGGGAGGCTGAGGCAGGAGAATGGTGGGAACCCGGGAGGCGGAGCTTGCAGTGAGCCGAGATCGCGCCACTGCACTCCAGCCTGGGCAACAGAGCGAGACTCCGCCTCAAAAAAAAAAAAAAAAAAAAAAAAAAAAAAAAAAAACAAATACGCTACGTTCCAGGGTCTAGTCTAGGCACTGAGGACTCAGCAGTGAATGAGGCAAAGAAAAACAGCCCTGGCCCCATAGAGCTGTATTCCCAGAGTGCAGTGTGACAGACAAGCAAACGAATGCATGAATGAAATAATCACAGATATTGAAAACACTACAGGAAAATAAAGCATGGTATTCTGATGGAAGACAACAGGGATGGTCAGGAAACGATGATTGGAGTTGAAATCTGAATGATAAGAAGCCAGTGAGTAAAATCTGGATGCATGTGGGGGCTCACACCTGCAACCCCAGCATTGTGGGAGGCTGAGGTGGGCAGATTGCTTGAGCACAGGCATTCAAGACCAGCCTGGGCAACATAACAAAACCTCATTTGTACAAAAGATTAAAAAAAAAATTAGCCAGGCGTGGTGGCATGCACCTATAGTCTCAGCTACTTGGGAAGCTGAAGCCAGAGGATCAGTTGAGCCTGGAGAGTCGAGGCTGCAGTGAGCTACGATCATGCCACTGCACTCCAGTCTAGGTGACAGAATGAGACCCTACCTCAAAAAATAAGTAGATAAAAATAACTAAAATTCTGGATGCAGAGAATCCCAGGCCTTGGGTAGAGTGACCCACTTGGAAGTGGCTTGGCAGCATGAAGAAAGAACGAAGCCAGTGTGGGGCAGCAGAGGGGGCAGAGCAGGACACTGATTTGAGTTGGAGGTGAGGGAGGTGAGGTGGGGTCAGGCCATGGAGGGCCCTATGAGCCAGGTCAGGAGGTGGCATTTGTTTACTGTGCCATCCCAGGGAGAGTGGAGCCTGGATTTGGATCTCCCTCCCATGTGCAGGGGCCACATCTCTGAGCCCTGCCTGAGAGACTCTGCTGGGCTTGGCACAGGTCTTCCTCATCATGGGCCTGTCCTGTGGAGACCAGCTTCCCAGGTCAGTCTGTAAGCCTCCTCGGCCATGGAATTAAAGTTATTGTTCATCCAGACGACCTGGTTTCTGCCCCTGAGGAGCAGGTTTAGGTGGAGGAGGCACACATGAACATCCACTGTCCCTCAGTATCACTTCAATGATAACTGTCTTAAGTTCTGTGAACCTAGAAGGGGGAAGGTGGACAGTGGGCACCACAGTTACCCTAAGCTGGGGTGTTCCAGAGGCCTTCTCTGAGGGAGTGACATTTCCACAACACCGTGCAGGAGGAACGTTAGTTGGGAGATGAGCAGCCCAGGAAGCTGGACAGCATGGGTGAAGCCTGAGGCAGTGGGGTGCCAAGAGCAGAGAGAAGGTTAGGGTGCTGGAGTCTGGGGGACAGCCTGTGTGGACTTAGTAGGGTCTTCCCAAAGTTCATGTCCTTCCAAGAGCCTCAGAAGGTGACCTTCTTTGGAAATAGGATCATTGCCGATGTAGTAGTTAATTAAGACAAGGTCATCCTGGAGCAGGGTGGGCCCTCGGTCCAATATGGCTGTTATCATCAGAAGAGAGGAGACACGGGGAGCAGGCCAGGTGCATGCTGGCGTGCTGCATCCAATGCCAAAACCAGGAGAGAGGCATGGGACGGTGTCCCTCAGAGACTCCAGTAAGAACCAAGCTGGACCACACCTTGATCTTGGACCTCTGGCCTCCAGAACTGCGAGAATCCATTTCTGTTGTTTAAAGCCAACCAGTTTGCGGCACTTTGTTACAGCAACCCAGGACAGGGCCGAGGAGGCAGGCAGGGCCTAGTGGGCCCTGAAGAGATTTTGGACTTTACCCTAAAAGCAATGGGGAACCGCCCAAGCAAGAGAGGACTATGATCAAATTTACCTTTTCCAAAGATCTCCTGGCTGCCTAGTGCTCCCACAGCATTCAAATCCGTTAAGAGTGAGGCCCCACAATAGGGCAGAGGCCCCGCCGCCTGCACAGCACTCACACGGAGGCACACGGAGGCACACGTTCCTCAAATGCACCGGGTGCTTGCCAGCCTTCCCGCCGGCCCACGGGGCGGTGCTTCCCTGCCTGCTCCCCACACAGAACCAGGGGAGACGGCCGACCCGCGGGAGGATCGTCTGGTCCTGTGCCTCAAACGCTGGACCAGGCAGTTCCACTCTAGGAGGTTAGTCTTCGTAGGGCATTTGTTTTATTAGGGGGCCACCGCAGCCTGAGCTAAAGAATTTAGTCTTCGGAAATAACTAGGCAGACATTTGAAAATATATCAAGGAAAAAAAAGTGCAGCCTTATCATGAGAGTGCCTCCAGGTCCACCTCCCATGGGACAAACACAGCGAGCGGCCAGGGGCTGGGCCTCAGCCTTGGCTTCCTCATCTGCACGAGAAAAATGGGTAGAATGCATGCTGCCTGGGAAGGAGCTTGAGCAACCCTAAAGCTCGGGGTCAATTAACGGAGTCCCCTCTTCTTCTGGGACCCCACGGTCCTCTGGGTCTTCTGTGCTCTTTTGTGCCGTGGGTTGAGCCTTCGGGTTGGGGTAGGTCTCATATTTCCTGTGCTCTCAGATTCCTGCGGCCGCACCTTTGTTTGCACCAACTGTGTTTGCACCAACTGTGTTTGCACGGGGATCTGCCGGGGCCTTGGGCCGGCAGGCCAGAGAGCGCAAGAAAAGCAACCTGAGAGCGGATGCCGCTAACCAGGGCTGGCTCGGGGTTGCTCCCGCACTGCGACGGCGGAAGTGCCCGCCGGCTGGCAGGCGGGGCTGGGGCTCGGGCGTCTGGATGAGCGGGTCCCTGCCGCGAGGCAGCCCCCGCGCCACCACCGAGAAGGCCGCGCGCATTCCTAGAGCGGCCGCCAGCGGCCAGGTGAGGGCGCCGCGGCCTCCGGGGCCTCCCCGGCTCTGGCCGGCAGGGGGCAGCGCGCGGCCTCCTCGCGGCCCGACGTGGCGCGGGCCCGGGAGGCAGCCCGTGGGCCGCCGGCGCGCCCTGCCGGGCACCCAGCAGCGCGCTCCCGTTGTCATCAGACGGGGGGGAAAACGCCCAGGAAGAGGAACGTCTAAAAGTCAAGTCATCAAAATTAATTTAATCGAGAAAATGTGTATACTTAAAATATGGATAGAGACGCATAAATACATCTTTAAAGTAAAAATATAATCGTTTAAGTCCTTGCTCCATTGGCTCGCAGCTGCACTCACAGCACCGGTGAGACTGACACGGTTGTACCCCATCCCACAGGCGCCAAATGGGGGGCGCAGGATTTTAGGGGCTCGAGTAGGGCCTCTTGGGCGGCAGCAATGGAGCCGCGAGGCCGGCGGGGAGACCGAGGACGGGACTCGCTGAGCTCTGGGCGAGCCGCGGGGACTCGCGGGGACCTGGACAGGCCTGGCTTGGGGGAGGGCCCCTTCTCGGGTTCCCAAGGCCCCGGTGTGCCGCTGCCGTAGGGAAGCAGGAAGGCACGGCCGCGCCAGGCGACCTGAACGAGAGGAAGCCCGGGGTTGCCGCCCGCGGGCGCGGCTGGCGTTCATACCCAGCCAGGAAGGGCGGGCGGGCCTCGGGTGCCACGCGGCGTGCCCGGCGCTGTCCCCGCAGTCCCGCTCGCTGCCCGTCCCTGGACTCCTTATCAGGCAGCTGGGTGACCTTGCTGCAAAGGGCAGGACCGTGGAGCAGGATTTCTGCCGCACACCAGCCACCTGCAACGGTGGTAAGGATTTGGCAGTGATGCGGGTACTCTACCTAATATTGGGGCTGAAATGTCAGAAGGAATGATAAAATCCATTTTTAAGTGATAGCGTTTAAAAGTGTTGGATCAGTTTTAATGAAGAGAATCATCTCCATCCCAGCTGGGCAGAGATTTGCGATTGTACCCGTGTTTCTTCCCGCACATTGTCACCTGTGGCTTGTTCATCCGTTCATTTCGCGTTCACTGAGGACCTCTGAGGACTTTGCGCCAGACTCTAGAGCAAGCGCGAAATGAACAAAAGCCGGCCCTGCCCTTGGGAAAAATCAAACACACAATGGCCGCTGAGTGCACGCTCCGAGCACGCGCCAAGCCCTGGAAAGCCCGGTAGAGGGGACTCTCCAACCTCCCGCAGTGATGTGTGTGTGGCCAGGGGTCTTGCGAGGCTGCACCTTGCACCTGAATCTTTCGTTGCCTTCACCGTGGAAGCGTTTGCCGTAAAAATAACATGGGGTTGGGGCGGGGGGGTGAGGGGGGACGTCCTTGTAGCTTTCTCACAGAGCTTAAGACATCTGCCCTGCTATCTTCCCCGGCCTTCCAGGGATTCTCGGTAGATGTTAGCTCTCTGGATTTCACTGGCAAGGTTATAGAGACTTACTATTTTCTGATAAGAACATCTGCCAAGTAACATATAGAAAATAGGAAAGCATGCATATCCCACAAGGAAAGAAATAAACCTAAGAAACTGTGTTCTGTCAAAGAATTAAGTAAGCATGGAGTGTGTCACTGGATAAATTAAACATACAGAGTTTGGATTGAGGCTAGGAAAAGTTGAAGCAAGAGAAAAGGAGCCCTGGTGACTTGCCCAGGGCAGAGGTTTTTGAAGTGAGCTTCCTCCTTGGAGACCCCTCAGTACAGGGGGAGTTTGGGAAGACGGGAGCGCCAGAGCAGGTAGGCTTGGCTCCCTCTCCAGCCTCTTAAGGCACGAGTCATTTTACATATTTAGCTTCTGAAAATTGTTTTATTTAAACAAGGGATACCAGAGGCTTCAAACAAAAGCTTGAAAACACTGACAGATGAAGTGCAAAAATTTTATCATTATAAATTTGATAAAGATTTCATGTCCTGAATCTGAAAGAGATTCTAAAATATATTACAGATTTAGTTCTACAGAGAAGGGATGAATGCATCCAAGTAATTTCACAGGTGGAGATGGTTAAAAGTCCTCATACTGGGTGGTAAATAAAACTGATTTCTTCCATAGTTATGGAAGAGACTTGACACCTCGTCTTGGAGAAATAAGGGACTTGTTCAATTTTCAGTTTTTATTGTTTAGAACATAGAAATTCCTTCTACAACCAGAAAAAAATGCTATTTTCATTTGGGGGCAAAGAATTTTAAATAAAATTCTGGAATTCTGTTACGTGATTATTACATACTAATGAGAGTTAATCTTTTTGGTAAAATAAACACCCAAGCATGTTTGTAGGCAATTAACGTTTATTTCAAGACTCTGAAGAGCTGGCAACAATTTGGGCAAGGAAAATGTGTCTATTTCTCTCAATTTGTCTACTGTATGAATTAAATACACCAGAGATTGGCTTAAACTGGTCTGAATATTGACTTGCTTTTTTAGCATCACTCTGAAACATTTGAGGTTTTTTGGTTTTTTTTCCCCCCAAACTTATTTCAGAATGCATCACTGGATAAATGGGCTTGTTAAGGCATTGATTAATTCAAGATAAGGTAAGGAACCACTGGGTTAAAGTGGGAAATAAATAATACAAATTTTAGCTGGACAGTCATTATTATTAAATTGTTCAGGGGGTCACTATGGGAACCAACTTAGCGTCTTTACTTTTGGATAAAATTAATGTGATTTATAGTGATGACTATCATCCAAATAGAAAAATACATACAGAATTTTTTTTAAGAGATGGGTTCTCACTACGTTCCTCAGGGTGGTCTCAAACTCCCAGGCTCAAGCGATCCTCCTCAGGCCTCCCAAAGTGCTGGGATTACAGGCGTGAACCACTACACTCAGCAGAAATTTTTTGTATAGGCCAGATGCGGTGGTTCACACCTGTAATCCCAGCACTTTGGGAGGCCTATGGAGGAGGATTGCTTGAGTCCAGGAGTTTGAGACCAGCCTGAGCAACGTAGTGAGACCCCGTCTCTACTAAATATAAGAAAATTAGTTAGGCTTGGTGGCTTATGCCTGTGGTCCCAGCTACTCGGGAGGCTGAGACGGGAGGATCACCTGAATGTGGGAGGACCCAGGTGTAGTGAGCCATAATGTCGCCACCGTACTCCAGCCTGAGACAGAGCAAGACTCTGTCTCAAAAACAAATAAGTATTTTTTATCTTAAATTTTAGAATTTGCATAATACACCTGCAGCAAATTCGATCATGGAACCATGTAGTTCTTGGCTGGTTGGTACCTTCTGTGGAAAAATGGCAAGTTTTACCTTCCATACTTGTTTACTTTTCTTAATTGAGTTTAGCTTAAATTCAAGCTATTTCAATCCTTTGAGGACATAATTTTATTATTTGTATATCCTGTAAATGAAGAGCTGATTGCATTTAATTTTTAAAAATATTTTATACTTATTAGACTATACCAATTTTAAGAAGAAACAGTTTGTTGTCCTGATAATCATTCTTTAAATAAAATTACTAGCAGGGATAGAAATTTTCATTGGTACATTTTGTCATTAAAATGCAACTTTCCATTACCTAAATTAATACACAGCAGTGATGCTCCTGTCTTATAATACTTGAGTTATTTTGAGAACCTGGATATTATTTTACAAAGAGAAGCAGTGAGTTTCATTCATGTGGTAGTGGCGGGGAGGGAATGGTGAGAACTCAGAGGTAGCATTGAGCCGGCAGGATTAGAGTCAAGGATGTATTTTATGTTATTAGAAAGCAGGTAGTTTTCCTTATAATAATCTCCTTCATGCAACTACTCCTTTGACTGATAAACAAATGGTTTCTTAGGTCCCAACATCAGAAATAAACAGAGAAGGGTGGCCTCTTGCCATATCAGTGCTCTTCCCAAAGTCCCTAAGGTATAGAGGGCTCAGTCTAAAATGGGGGCTGGATTGGTGTTCTAACCACCAACGTGCCCAGGAACACCTATTCTACCCTGGTCAGGTGAACCTCAGTGCCTATCCCAATGTCTCCCGGGCTCAGCTGGCCAGGCAGCCAGGGAACTGTGCTGGCCAGGCAGCCAGGGAACAGGTCCAGACTCACATGCTGTGCCCATAGATAGTGAGAGCTGCAAATCAAAAAGAAATAGTCATGTTGTGCCCTCTTTATTAAGGATCCATGTTGAAATTGGGAGGCAGTATGTAACAGTGGTTAATAGCACACAACTGGGCTTCCCACACACTTAGGTTAAATTCTGGCCGTGTGACCTTGGCTGCTGATTGCTGAACCTCTCTGAACTTCATCTGTTCAAGGGGACACAAATACCAATTTCACAGGTTGTTCCAAGATAAAATGAAAGGAAAGCATTTACGATTTGGCACAGTGACTGCAACATGGTAAAACTCAATGAATTGTAGTGATTTTAGTTATTATCCTTAATAAACTTGTGGCTAGTTCTGACTTCTGAACAGAACTTTTCATGTAAGATTGCGATCAATAGTACTATGTTTAATGTTTTCTTTCCTTTCTTTCTATCCTGGTCAAAAAAAAAAAAAAAAAAAAAAAGATTTTTCCCTATGTTTAATGTTTTTTTCCTTCCTTTCTGGTCTTTTTCCTTTTTTTTTTTTCCTTTTTTTTTTCCTTTTTTTTTTTTTTTTTAAAAAAATCATTTAACCGGGAGCTGTCTTTGTAGAAAACAGAAGTAAAAGGGCTAAAGTCTATATTTTAATGAAAATTCCTAATTTCAAGGAAACCAACTAGAAATGGTACATGTAAAGTTGATTTTTTTACAAATTGTAATCTAGAAGTTGCCACTATGACTGGGAAGCAACAAGCCTTCAACAGCAGTAATGCTTTCCAGAGTGCTGGAGGAGAGGCCCTGGCCTGACTCAACGTTGCCCTGGCAACAGTAGGGCCTGGAGGGCCTCTGTCCCTGATCCCTTAATCTGAGGAGCTGCCACCACAGTGCTTAAGGAAAGGTCTCCCACAGACACCTGGCTGGTTCAGGCTACATCCACTGAAGAGGAATGAAGAAAGGCTGGGGATGTGGTCCTTGTCGGAGACAGCCGCCTAAAGGCCTCTGATGGTCCCAGCTTTCCAGATCCCCAGAGGCTTAATCAGGCTGCCAGTCTCCACCAGATGCTAAGTGCTGTCAAGGCAGCCATGGATTCCTAATCCTCTTGTGTTTCTCCACAGAGCCCAGCACAATTCTTTGCACACAAGTGGTGCTTAATAAATACTGGGGGGCTGGAAGACAGTGAGCATCCCCTCAGTACCAGCCCTCCTGTCCCACCTGTGACCTCAGAGGACCCAACTCCTCTCCTCTTCATTTCTCAGCTGTAAATGCTAGGGCTCGGCGCTAAGCGTTTTTTCCTGCCTTGGACATTTTTTTTTAATCCTCTTACTGTGTTCATCATTTTGGCAAATGCACAGGGCATGTTCTGTTTAATATATTGTTTCCCCCAATTTTATCTTCAGTCAAAAAATCTGGAGGCAAAATGGAATAATTTAAAAGAGGTGCTGGCTTTTCTTTTTTCAACAACCATACTGACCCCAGGAAAAAAACTTTTTGGCCAAGCACATGGGCTTTGGAGTCAAAGTACTGAGTTCAAATCCTGCCTCTACTATTTGGTTGTTGTGTGACTTTGGGCCTACTTAACCTCCCTGAGCCTGGAGCTCTTCACCTATAAAATGGGTGTAATGAAACGTGCGTCAGAGTTATGAAGGGATGTATGTAAAGTCTTCCAAAGTAAGAAGCTCTCAAGAAATGGTAGTTATTCCTTCTGCTACACGGCTTTATGGGGCCAACGGCAACAGGCAACTTAGGAGTTCAAAAGTCTGACTTTCTAGTTAAATTAAGGGCACCCAAGAAAAGCACTGTGAAAGAGGACCGGAAAACCCAGCGAGGTGGGGTACTATCTCCTGCAAACTCTGGAGTGTGGCCAAGGGGTGAAACGAAACCCTGTCCACTCCTAGATAAGGACCATGATATAGTTGTGGTTTAATTTGCACTTTCTTACACCAAAATAATCTCCATTTGCCTACTGAAATTTCTTTCTCAAAGATTCATTCTTTTAGGGTATAACACTAGCCCACCATCAACTTGAACTTCTCTTTGAAATGAGTAAACTCTTACTGAGACCTTAGTATCTGCCAGTGTGTTTGCTATGTATTTATTGTGATTTAAGCCTCAGAACAATGGGACCTTTATTGTCCCCATTTAACAGATGAGGAAATTGATGTTCTGTTAATTAACTTGTTCAAGGCCATACAACTGAAGTTTAAAGCCACATCTTTTTGACGCCAAAGGCTATCTACACTTTAGGAACCAATAGCAGAGATTAGGACAAATGGAAAGTGAGATTCAAGATGGTGGCAAGAAGTCAGGACAAGGGGAGAGACGATGTGGGGCACAGGGTGCTAGGCACTTACGAAGAAGAGGCATGAGGAGGGAGTCAGAGCCAAGGAAGGGGAGGTAGTAGTCAGGGAAGTCATGGCAGCCCAGCTATGTGTTCAGATGAACCAGTCTTGACGTACTATGATGTGTCTTGAAATACTTTAAATCGTATTCCAACAGACAGAGACGTAAGGATGCACGAACCAGACTGTTCTAGTTGATGCAATAAATTAAGTCAGTTAAAATAAAAAGAAATACCAATCTTTGACTATATTTGGTTTAATCTTTTTAAAAAACAAATTTCAGATGGGTTCAGTGGCTCATACCTGTAATCCCAGCACTTTGGGAGGCCGAGACGGGCGATCACGAGGTCAGGAGGGGGATCAGTGAGCTCATACCTGTAATCGGGCCAGGCGCCTGTAGTCCCACTTTGGGAGGCTAAGGTGGGAAGATGGCTTGAGGCCAGGAGTTTGAGACCAGCCTGGGCAACACAGAAAGACTCCCCCATCTCCAAAAAAGTTAAAAAAAATTAGCTGGATGTGGTGGTGCACACCTGTAGTCCCCCAGCTACTCGAGAGGCTGAGGCAGGAGGACTGCTTGAGCCTAAGAGGTTGAGGTCAGAGTGACCATGATCGTGCTACCACATGCCAGCCTAGGTGACAGTGCAAGACCCTGTCTCAGAAAACAAGCAAAACAAAACAAAAACCACCCAGATTTCCTAGGAAAAGAAAGCCTCTCAAGCACCATTCCCATTTGACCCCATAATGTCCTGCTAACTTCATGTAACAAATGAAGTTCCTCTTTGAGTCTCCCACATGGATTCTACCGCACTCCACCTCAGTCTCCAATCAAGCTGGACGTTTCAAGCCCTCTTCAGTCCTCCAATTCGAGCTAGTAAAAATTTAGGGCAGCAACAGCCCTCTACCAAATACCTCCCCAAATTCCTCCACTAACAAGTCTTTGAGACTTCAAATATCCTCATGTTCAAAAGAACCATTTCCCCTGCCATCCCTTCAACCTCCACCCACGGGTTCTGCTATCTGCAACCTGTCCGTGGAAGAGAGCTGGTTCTCCCACACCTGACTGTTAGGTTTCTTTGCCTTCTACCAGATTCAGTCCTTGGATAGCTATTTGCATCATCTCTCTCTCCTACTCAGCAATCTTCAATGGTTTTTCCTACAAGATCCAATTCAAAGTCTGCAGCCTTGCAGTTTTAGATCCTCTCTGCACCCCTGGTCTACTCCAAACCAACATTTGGCCCTGTTTTTCCTAGAAAGGCCCTTTCCTCCAGCTCAGGTTTAATTCATCACTGCTCCTGATCTTACATGCAGCCTACTCTCCACACTTTTCCTTTTATGACCACCCCCACCAAGAAAGCTTTCCTCATTTTTCTCATCTATGGAAATCCTCCCCATCCCGTAGGCCCAGCTCAGATTCCACCTGCTGGGGGAAGCTGTCCTCCTGCAGGCGCCCTCTGCCTGGCAACTGGTGAAGCTGGCTGCACACTACCGGAACTACCTGCCCATGTATCTGCACCAGCCCCGCAGCTGATGCTTGAGGTCTTGGTGGAAACTGCCCCTCAGACCTTCACACCAGCCCAGACCTCTGCTCCCTCCTCTGGCCACCATCCCTATGTCCTACCATCGACTTAGAAATTCAGTCTAAATGGAGAAGCTTCACATGTGAGATCTTGTGCTATCACTTCCCCTTTCTGTGCTTAGCTTACGAATTCTTTATACAAAGAAGAGGGAGTTGATGATCTCTATGGTCCCCTGAAAGTCAAGAGTGTATCACCTTCCTCCTCCAAATCCCCTTTTGCAAACCCCCTTCAAGTATCTTGTCACAACTTGACAGGCCTGGCTTCAGCAGTGCTCTCCTCTCAGGCCAGTCTCTCCGCTTTCAGCCCAGCTTCCTCAGTGTGCGAGACTGAGCTGCGCACTCTGCTGGCCTCCGTGAATTGTCCCTTCGAATGGCCTGAATTCTGTCTGGGCCACTGCCAAACCCATCAGCAGAGTAAATCGCTCTGTGGGCAATGTAGTATGCCTGCAGTTTCTCTTTCTATGAGAGAGAGCTGTAGGCAGATGGGAAATGAATGAATACCTAGAGAAACCAGGATTCGTTAGTGCATTCAGCAAGTCCAGAGTAGCTTTGGTGCAACATTCAAATAAAAAATGTTCTGACTGGTGCCTTTTGTGGCTTCCGCAAAGATTGGCACCAGGGGCCTCTGCACCTCTTCCCTAGGCTTCCCTCCCGCCACCCTACTCCTCAGCCAGCTGCATTTCAAGCTAGGCAGGAACGCCTGGGCACTGAGGGAAGCGCCCAGCTTTTGCTACAGGACTCCAGCTCATTCCAAACCTGACCGTCACTCTCGTTGATCATGCTAGTCAACTGGGACCTATTACGTCCTGAGCTCCCAGCATCCTCGCGGACTCCAGGGCAGAAGCGAAGGTCTAGGGATTCCCGCGGTCCCTTAGACGTCAGTCCTGCCTCTCCTTCTCCATTTCAGAACCAGCGGGATCAGCGTCTCCTTTACCACCCAAATGGAGAAGGCACACAAAAAAGGGTCCCAACAGAACCTGTCAACTGACACTACCATATGTCCCTCGGGCCTTCTCAAACCCTCCCCTTCAAACCAAACAAAAACGGCAAACAGGAAACGCTCGTCTTTTAAAAATTACTCTATTATTATCAAATAGAACCACAGTATCCAAAAGGTAATTATAAAGTTCTATCCCCAACTAGATGGGCCCTACACCGCCCCTCTGAGTGGCCGGCGGCCAAATCACGCCCCCCGTGCTGATTGGTTTCATCCATTTTATTGTCAAGGAAATTAACAGCCCGAAAGGGTTCCCCAGGTCCGCGCCCTCCCCCCTGGGGCCCGGGGGAAACGCGGCAGCAAGGGACCTGGTCTCACTGCCCCCATGTCCTTGGGAGGAGGGACGAAAGGAGAGGGGAGCTCACGGCAAAGGGGCTGGGGGGTGCCCCGCCCCCGCCCGCTGGGCTCGGGCCTGGCGGTGTCCGAGGGGGGCTCGGCCCGCGCACCTGGCCGGGCAGCGGTGGCGGGGCGCGCGCTCACTCGCCCGTGTGGGTCCGCAGGTGGTACTTGAGCGACTGCTTGTAGCGGAAGCACTTGGCGCAGTGCGTGCAGGGGTAGGGCCGCTCGCCCGTGTGCGCACGCTGGTGCTCCAGCAGATGGTGCTTCTGCGTGAAGCGCTTGCCGCACTCGGCGCAGTGGTAGGGCCGCTCGCCTGTGTGGATGCGCCGGTGCTCCAGGAGGTGGTGCTTGCGGATGAAGCTCTTGCCGCATTCGGGGCAGGCATGTGGCCGCTCACGCGAGTGCACACGGCAGTGGTTGGTGAGCTTGGACTTCTCACTGAAGCTCTTCTCGCACTCGGGGCACTTGAAGGGCCGCTCGCCCGTGTGAGTCCGCTGGTGGCGCAGCAGGTGCGAAGGGCGGCTGAAGCTCTTGCCGCACAGGCTGCAGATGAAGGAGACCTCATGCTTGCCCGCATGCACGCGCTGGTGGATCACCAGGCTGATGTGCAGGCGGAAGCTCTTCTTGCACTCGGGGCACGTGTAGGGCCGCTCGCCCGTGTGCGTGATCTGGTGTTTGGTCAGGCTGGACTTGTGGCTGAAGCTGCTGTCGCACTCGGGGCACTTGTAGGGCTTGGGGCCACTGCCGCCGCTGCCCGAGCTGGGTGACTTGGGGCGTGGCTTGAGCGCGTGCTTGGGGTTGAACGTGGGCCCGCGTTCGGGTGAGACGCAGCCTCCGCGCACGCGGTGGATGCGCTGGTGCAGCGTGAGCTGTTGCTTGTGCCGGAAGCTGATCTCGCACTCGGCGCACTCGTAGGGCCCCTCCTTGATGTGGTTGCGCTGGTGGATGATGAGGTTGATTTTCAGGCGGAAGCTCTTGCCGCACTCCATGCAGGTGAAGGGCCGCTCGCCGCGCCGGTTCCGCTGCTGCTGGCTCGAGGCCCCGCGGTTCTCGCTCAGGTGCCGCTCACCGTGCATGGAGGGTGCCAGCCTTTTCACTGCAGGGTTTCCTAGCTGCAGAGGCGGGGGGCTCTCCTCGCCCTCGGGGGACATCTCCCCGGGCAGCGGGGTCTGGTACATACTGGCCTCGTATCTCCCGGACAGCTGCCCAAGGGATTGCAAGTGCTGCGGCAGCTCATCCTCCTCCTCCTCCTCTTCCTCCTCATCTTGTTCCTCTGTCTTGATCACGATCCCTTCTGCTCCAGGGACAGAGAGAGAAAGTCGTTAGCTGTTGCCTGGCGCCCCTAGCCTACCTGGATGGAGGTACAGCATTGCTTTACCCTCACCAAAACATTGCATTATTGGCCCAAATTCCTTCTTTTGGGAAAATTCTCCTCTCTCTGCGGCCCCTGGTCCGCTCCCCTCCCACAACGAGGTGGATGCGTAACCCAGGCTGGCCTTGCTGTTTGGTTCAGGAATGAGTCCAGACTTAAAAGGGGCTAAAAAGAGTTCTCCTTGGATTTTATATGGAGGACCGCACGGGAAATCGCTTCCTGTTGGTTATGATGCGAAACTGCTGGTAGAGCCGGACCCAGCAGGAAAGAAGGAAACCAGTACACAGAGCCGATGTGGGAACACCTGGATCCAGCCATGCCTGATGCTGGAATACTCACGATTCTCTAATTATATGAGTGATGCACACCCCTTTTTCCATTAGGCTACTTAAAGGTTGGGTTTCTACCAGCTGTACCAAAGGGTCTCCACTCCTCTAAGGTTCTCAGTCTTTGCCCCTCTGAGGACATCTCTGCCTGAACTCTGCTCAGACCAGCCCACTTCTTTCCTAATCCACTGGGAGATTTCTCCTCTTGGTGCCTTTCCTCACCTTCCTCCAGAAATTTCCCTCTCCTCTCCACGTCTGCCTTGATGATCAAAACCTACAGCACTCCACCCCTCCTTGGAGCCCACAGTACTCACTGGTGCCCACCCTAGGAATCAGGAACCCAGCCTTCTGCAGCCTCTCATGGGTGGAAGATGCACCGGCACAGTCAGACTCCACCACCCTTGAATCTGGATCAGCTGCAGGCAGTGTACGCCCCACCCAGGGATGCCCCCTCGACGCTCTAGCCTGGTCCTTTATGATAATGTAAGTTTCAGAGAAAAGAAGTGGCTCCCGACTCCTGTTTGAGTTTTCTCAAGTGGCTTGTACTTATTTGGCACTAACTGGTGAGTTCTATTTTTAGTCACCAGCTTTGTGTGACATGAGAAAGTCACTTACTTCTCTGAACCCATCTGTGACGAAGACAAAAAGTCTGTGTGTGCAGAATAATTAAAAACAAACCAACAAGACCTTTTCAGAGCACTCATACCTGTCTTCTTTTCATGAGCACAATATCTTATTATAGGGCAAGTCAAGCAAGAATTCTCCCCATTTTACAGATGGGTCATCCAAGCTCAGAGATACCAAGTGATGTTTCCAAATAGAAAATGAAGTCCTAGGCCTTTCTGGAGCTTGCAGGTTGGGACCCATCTGGTCTACCTCCTCAAGTAACAGGGACTGAAGCTAGCAATGTTCGTGACCCAGCCAACGTCTTGTAAAGTTGCTAGTGACTCCCTGTCTTCCTTAGCACTTCCTTGTCCTCCTCTACAGCCAGTGAACTACAGTGGTAAAATTAGGACACAGATGTGCTGAGTCAAGGCTGCCTCAGTAGTGTTAGGATTCTCAGCAAGAAGTGCCCCAGAACATCCTTGGAGCACGATGCCTAAAAGATCAAGAGCAGGCAGCTGCAGAGTGTGGTAACTAGTTGCCCTGGTGTTTATCCCGAAAATACTGAGTATCTCTGAAAGGCAAAGGGGAAAATAGATCCTGAGAAGGGCTAAACTCTCCTTGAGGACCAAAGGTGCTTATTTCTTTTTATCTTTTTTTTTTTTTTAATTTATTTTTGAGTCTGGCTCTGTCGCTCAGGCTGGAGTGCAGTGGCATGATCTTGGCTCACTGCAACCTCTGCCTCCTGGGTTCAAGTCATTCTCGTGCCTCAGCCTCCCGAGTAGCTGGGATTACAGGCGCCCGCTACCATGCCCAGCTAATTTTTGTATTTTTAGTAGAGATGGGGTTTCACTATATTGGACAGGCCAGTCTCGAATTCCTGACCTCAAATGATCCACCCGCCACAGCCTCCCAAAGTGCTGGGATTATAGGCAGGAGCCACCGCGCCTGGCCAAAGGTGCTTTTTTCTTAACGGAATGATAAACACCAAACATTTGGCCCTAAAACTCAAGACTCACAATTCCACAAACTACTGTTTAGTAGTTTTCTAAAGTTCTACTACAATTAATGGGGACTGCTCAAAAGGCAACTGAATTTATACAATGATGGTCCCAATTTAGCATATACTCAGAATCTACCTTATGTCTTTTCACTGTCCTTTTATGAAAGACAACATGGTATGTCAAAAACACTTCTGAAATACCATGGAGTTACTTAAAAATCAGGTGGTAGATCCATATATGTACATATTTTTGAGACAGTGTCTTGCTCTGTCACCCGGGCTGGGTGCAGCAATACAATCATGGCTCATTGCAGCCTCAGCCTCTCAGCTTCAACCAATCCTCCCACCTCAGCCTCCCAAGGAGCTGGGACTGCAGGCATGCACCACCATTCCCGGCTAAATTTTAAATTTTTTGTAGAGATGGGGTCTCCCTGTGTTGCCTGAGCTGGCCATGAACTCCTGGGCTCAAGCAATCCTCCTGCCTTTGCTTCCCAAAGTGCTGGGATTACAGGTGTGAGTCACTGCTCTGGGCCTAGATCCATGTCTTTTGACCAAGAGGAATGGTCATTAATAAAATGCAAATTATGGAGGAATTATCTACAGATAATTTTTAAGCAGTTTACATCAATATAATACTTTTAAAACCAGAAATGGATGTGGATATATTTCTAAATATAAAAGTGTTATACAAACATGTAATGGTGAATGACTTACACATAAACAAAACATCCAGACAAAAACAAAAGTCCAAGTGGGTTCTACCAGTTTTTCAAGGAACACACTCAATTCCTATTTTTTTTCAGAATACAGAACAAGAGCAAAAGCTGCCCAGTTCATCTGATACATCCAGTATGATACTGTTTCCAAAATTAGATGAGAATAATTCAAGAAAACGTTCATTTCATTTATGAATACAGTTGTCTAACTTGAGTAAAATATTTATTACCTAAGTCCAATAGTGAATTCAAAAAATACATCATGATGATCAAGTAGGGCTTTTCCTGGGCCTGCCAGGATGGCTCAGCATCAGAAAATCCATCACAAAAGATGTCCTGGGATCAGGCCACCATGAGCCCCAGTGCCTTACTGTTCTTGAACTCAGAAGGAGCAAGAGTGAGCAGCACGGTGATAAAGTTTTATAATTAAACAAAAATGAAGACTAGGTTCGAACACAGAACGGCAGTGCTATCATTATTTGAAAACCATGCTCTCCAGGGCTGAAATCTTCAAGGTAGTTGAGGCTTCTAGGGTGATATGAGATGATCAAGGACACGTTGGGAGAGTTCTGGCTTTGCCACTCTCTGTGTGGCCTTGTCCAATCTATTTAACCTCTGCCTGTAAAATGAGGGGTGGGATAGGTGAGCTCTGAGATCCCTTTCATTCTTGCCTGAACCAGTCTTTAGAGGTAACCACTTCTTTCTTGGGTTGGAGATGGGTTCTTACAAGTCCTGCGTCACGAAGCCTAGACCCGAGGCCGTGCTTGGTAATTCTTTCCCACCTGTTGCCCCATCAGTGTCCAGCTACCTCTCTGAAGGAACCACAGCTGTCCCAGGGGGCAGCGGCCCTCTGGAAGGCCTCATGGCAACACTTCTCTGGCCCTCCCCACCCAGCACTCACCCGTGCAGTTCCTCTGCTGCACCAGCATCTGCTTCAGTTCGCTGAACTCGCTGGAGCCTTCCGTGGACTCCTCCAGCGTGTTCTCTGGCTCCTGCATGTCCAGGTCTGGCTGTTCCCCACAGGGGTCACCCAGCTCTGAGTCCTGAAAGCCGTGCTCTTCCACCTGTCCCATCAGGGGCTCAGGTGTCTCCAAACTTTCTGAGCCCTCGTCGTTGGTCTGTACCTCGATCTTAATCACGATCCCGTCATGTGCTGAGAGAGGGTGGGCAGGGGTGAGAAGAAAAGAACCCAGAATGTTCATGCCAACTGCCCAGGTTTCTGCAGCCCTACAATTTACATCTCAATAAGTCTTATCTTAGAGACCCTGAAGAAATGTAATATTGAGTTGGAAATGAGTAGACACAGAATTTTCTGGACACCTTGTAGCTTTGAATACCAATACAAACTGTAGTCAAGTTAAAATAGATGCAAAGTTTGTTTGCCATGAGCACCATAATTAAAAAAAAATTCAGCATTGTCAGGGTTTATTATTAGTCTTATTTTTTCAATAGACAAAGGTCTCACTCTATCACCCAGGCTCGAGTGCAGTGGCACGATCATAGCTCACTGCAGCCTTGAACTCCTGGGCTTAAGTGATCCTCCCAAAATGCTGGGATGACAGGCATAAATAAGCCACTGTGCCCAGCCAGGGTTTATTTTAAAGAGATGCCCATTCCTTTTCTCAGTCAGACCAGCCAACTGGTACAGTTAACACAGTTTCTCTCTCATCTGCTCACTCACAATCAGGTTGATGAAGAAAAGGCCATCTCCTGACTACTCCCACCCCTCGGCCCCATACCCTGAGGTGTCCAAAAAACAGACTCACATTCCCAAGCACGTATGCATGTACACCAGGGGCATTTGAGTTTGTTTTTAGTTAAATAGCATCCTATTACACACTACCCTGAAATTTATGTTTTTAAGCTTGCCTATAGGTCTGTAGACTAATTTCAAATGTACCATTACATACATAGGTGTCATTTTACATAAATGGGATTATAACACATTTTTGGGTTTTAGTGCAGTATTTTTTTCTGTCTAATTTGCCTTCCCCTTCCCTCTCTTCCCATTTCACCGTTATGACTTCCCAGGTAACTCCTATAATTTACCAGGACTTTTCTCTGTGCTTATGAATAAGCCACATACACGTTTATTTATTTATTTATTTTTCTGTCACTATTGGCCTCCTCTGTGTTCCTCTACTCAAATATCTTGTAGAAATCCCTTCAATTTCTTTCTTTTTTTTTTTTTTATTTGGAGTCTCACTCTGTCGCCCAGGCTGGAGTACAATGGCGCAGTCTCGACTCACTGCAAGCTGCGCCTCCCTGCTTCAAGCGATTCTCCTGCCTCAGCCTCCCGAGTAGCTGGGATCACAGGCACCTGCCACCACACCCGGCTAATTTTTTGCATTTTTAGTAGAGACGGGGTTTCACCATGTTGGTCAGGCTGGTCTAGAACTCCTGACCTCATGATCGGCCTGCCTCAGCCTCCCAAGGTGCTGGGATTACAGGCATAAGTCTCCTCACTTTTTTTTTTTTTTTTTGAGACAGAGTCTCCCTCTGTTGCCCAGGCTAAAGTGCAGTGGCATGATCTCAGCTCACTGTAACCTCTACCTCCCAGGTTCAAGTGATTCTTGTGCCTCAGCCTCCCAGGTAGCTGGGATTGCAGGCATGCACTACCACATCCAGCTAATTTTTTGTATTTTTAGTAGTGATGGGGTTTTACTATGTTAGCCAAGGTGGTCTCGAACTCGTGGCCTCAAGTGATCTGCCCACCTCAGCCTCCCAAAGTGCTGGAATTACAGGCAGGAGCCACCACACCTGGCCTCAAGCCAATTTCTACAGTGCTAATACATTGTTAAAAATGCTGTATATATTCCATGGTCAGGATAATACCGTAGCTTATTCATTCTTTCCCTAATAGAAGAACATTGGCTTTTTTCCCCAGACTTTTGCTATGGTTAAGTTTACTGCAGTAACAATAGAATATGTCATGTACAAACATATTCATTCATTCATTGAATGTTTACTAGCAGATATCTACTGAGCACCAACTACATGTCATGTGGTCTAACGGCTTTTGATATATCAGTGAAAAAAACATGGACCTTACATAAGGTGGTAGACACAATAAATAAATTACATTGGATGTTAGAAGGTGACAAGTGCTGTGAGAAAAAGAGAAAAGAAACCAGGAGATAAATGAACCAAGCAGCCTCAGTCCTGCCCTCCTGAGGCTCCTCCTGCTCCTCTGCCAAATCCATTCATTCCCTTACTAAGAAATCAGACAAACTCATCAGGCTGAAAATGGGTGCTAGATGACATAAGCTGGATTCCTTCGGATGAGTGGCACTCCTTTAATGCCTCTCTGATTCACCAACTCAACTGGTTTGGAAGTGGATGGAATATAAAGCAGCTCTAATGTTCTCATTTACCCCGATTCCCTCAGAACTGTGGGACTCTCCCACTCTCTCCAAAGATGTCTGTGTCCTATTCTCTATGAAAAGGAAAAGAAAAACTCATCTATACCTCCATCCCCTACTTCCTGCACTGGCTCAGAGTCACCATCTTTACCTCCCTTTTCTCTCCAATCTCAGGGAAAGTAATGTCTCTCTTCCCTCCTCCTATCACTGAAATCCTCTGCTTGTTTCCTTAGCCCTGCCCATTTCTTTCTCCCTGGAGTTTTGCTCCATTAGTTGTGTGCCTTTTCTCCTCTGTCTTCAATCCTTGTCTCTGTGCTAAATCGTTATGATCCCTCCACAAACATGACCATGACCATGACCATGACTCTAGCATCAGGAAAACTTCTTCCCTGACTTCACAAACTACTTAAAATATTTTGCTTGCTTATACCTTAAAATAATTTTTAAAACTATGTGCTCCTTTGCATCTTTTTGAATAAATATATAAAATGCATCAGTAACTGCAAAAGATGTAATTTCTGGAGTATTGTAAATATTGATACTTTGAAATAAACTCTTCCATCACCCTTTAATGTCGCCAATGGAATCTAAGAACCCCAGCAATTTTAAACCCACCATTATTCACTTAAAAACACATGAACAAATTCTTCTTTGATAGCTGGAATTTTTATATCATTCCTTTTCACCTTGAACTTCTATTTCTATTCCCACTTTGCCCACAGAATTTTATCCTAATAGAACATATTTGTATGCTTAGAAGCCTTTTACTGATCACTTCATCTACCACTCTGCCACAAAAATGTGTATGTAAATTGAAGGTTTAATTTTGCTTTCATTTCTAATAACCACAGGTCTCTAAGTGTTCATTTTTTTCCTGGCTTAAGTTATCCTTAGTGATTATCACTACAGAATGATAAATAATTATCCAAGATAGAAAATAAAGAAACTTTGGGAAATGTATCTTATAAAGATGAATAGAATTTTTTCCCAATTAGTTTACTTATCTGGAAATCAATATTCTTATTGTAGAATATACAGTTCAGAATCAATTTGTCTGTTTCATTTTTATAAATGAAACCTCATTTACATTGGGAAACCTCATTTACATAAATATGTAGATGGGCTGGAAGCAGCTTTGTTATGGAACTGTCACTCAATTCTGAACTTCTGAATTATATGCCACAAAGATCACACGGTCAACATTATCATCAAAAACTGTTTCTAGGGCCAGGCGCGGTGGCTCACGCCTGTAATCCCAGCACTTTGGGAGGCCGAGGCGGGCAGATCACGAGGTCAGGAGATCGAGACCATCCTGGTGAACACTGTGAAACTCCATCTCTACTAAAAATACAAAAAAACTGGCCGGGCGTGGTGGCGGGCACCTGTAGTCCCAGCTACTCGGGAGGCTGAGGCAGGAGAATGGCATGAACCCAGGAGGCGGAGCTTGCAGTGAGCCAACACGGCGCCACTGCACTCCAGCCTGGGCAACAGAGCGAGACTCCATTTCAAAAAACAAAACAAAACAACTGTTTCTAATGACCTATCAGTTCACAACATTAGTTTCTCTTTCAATTTTGTTAAAGGTAAAATATTGCAAACAACCTAAGCTGCAAGAGAACTTGCCATCCAGGCCCCAGAGTGACGCGCTGCAGGACATGTATCCCAAAATTCTGAATATTCTCTCTGTTTGGTGACCTGGGGGCTTTATGCCTCTGAGAAATGCTTTATAGTAAGATGGAGATGGGCAGGAAGTGCCTGTTTTGTTTTGTTTTTTAAGACATGAGGCCTTGCTCTGTTGCCTAGGCTGGAGTGCAGTGGTGAGATCATAGCTCACTGCAGCCTCAACCTCCTGGCTTAAACCACCTGCCACCTCAGCCTCTAGAGTAGCTGGGACTACAGGCATGTGCTACCATACCCAGCTAATTTTTAAAGTTTCTGTAGAGATGAGGTCTCCCTATGTTGCCCAGGTTGGTCTCAAACACCTGGACTCAAGTGATCCTCCCACCTCGGCCTCCCACAGTGCTAGGATTACAGGCATGAGCCACCATGCCTGGCAGCCTGTTTTTTTTTTTTTAAATAATGGGAGAGTAGATGAGAAGCCACATTTCAGGGACCACATGCATTGTGTGCTTTTGGCTGATCAGCTGGACAAGAAGAGATGGACTAATGACTGGAAACTGTGCCCTCAAAGACATCTGTATTATGTCTCTCCTGGGGAGTACCCTTATCCCCTCAAAAGCATGGGTACCCCAGCTTGAAGACTAGTGCCTTCAACACCTGGCCCTACTTCAAGACCCAACTTGAGTGTCCACCATTCCATCAAGCCTCTTCAGTGCTCTCAGCTGGACACAGCTGTGCTCCTCCCTGAGCTCCAGGCATTCGCCTGCTCCTCTTTGTGGCACGTACTCTTTCTCCCTCAAAACAGGCAGTATGTACACACTTTGACCCTCCCCTCCACTTGCTAGATAGCAGGGAACGCCAGTGTTTCCCACCAACAATGTCTCCCCACCCCAAACAACTTTTCAAAGAGTACTGACAACCAAGCTGCATTTATTTATAAGCAGGAATTTGTTCTCCCATTTAAAAAATTAATCGAAGACACACACATTGTGGGAATATAGTTTATGAAAAAGGTAACATTTCAATCCAGTGGGGAAAAGTTTAAAAGGAATGGAGACAACTGGCTTCCTGACTAGAAAGGGAAAAAAGCTACTTCACGTATTTCACACCAAACTCCTGATGAACAACAATATTTATGTATAAATAAGAAATTCACACCTAAGTTTTACAACTTTAAGCTGAGGAACAGGCTATCTGTAACCCTATGGGACTTCAGATAGTCCTTCTGGAGGACGTTTGGTAATTCGTGCCAAGCATATTAAACATGCCCAACTCCTATCAACTATAATTTTGCTATAAATTGTTTTGAAAGAATTCTTGTAGCTTGCTGTTGCCATCATTTGGCTATAAGAAACTTATTTAATCTGTGATTGGTTTTTAATAATTCATGTTCATAAGAACTCCTGTGAGGTGGGGAAAATCCCATAAATTGTTTTCAAATGTATTAAACATTTGCGAAGACTGAATTTATTAGTTATTGAAACTGATATAATGCCATATTTTTAGACATTTAGTTAAAATAAGCATTTAATTACTTAAGACTTAGCAATTTTCTTTTTGTTTTCTAGGGCAAAAAAAAAAATTTATTTTGTGTTTCAAAAATTTTTATAGCTTTTTTTGAGATGCTCACAGACCTAAGATCTGTGATCACAGTGTTTACTAAATAAAATAGCTTGAGTAAATATTTCTACATTTGATATGAAACCCAGATTGGGAGGCTGAGGCGGGTGGATCACCTGACGTCAGGAGTTCGAGACCAGCCTGGCCAACATGGCGAAACCTCGTCTCTACTAAAAAATACAAAAATGAGCTGGGCGTGGTGGCAGGGGCCGGTGATCCCAGCTACTCGGGAGGCTGAGGCAGGAGAATCACTTGAACCCGGGAGGTGGAGGTTGCAGTGAGCCGAGATTACGCCACTGCACTCCAGAGTGAGACTCTGTTTCAAAAAAAAAAAGACTGATAAATTTGAATACATAAAAGTTAAAAACTGCTATTACACACACACACACATACACACACAAAATATAAAAGTAAACCACAGGCCAGGCGTGGTGGCTCACGCCTGTAATCCTAGCACTTTGGGAGGCCAAGGTAGGCAGATCACTGGAGGTCAGGAGTTTGAAACCAGCCTGGCCAAAATGGTGAAACTCCGTCTCTACTAAAAATACAAAAAAATTAGCTGTGCATGGTTGTGGGCGCCTGTAACCCCAGATACTCGGGAGGCTGGGGTAGGAGAATAGCCTGAACCCGGAAGGTGGAGGTTGCAGTGAGCTGAGATAGTGCCACTGCATTCCAGCCTGGGCAATAAAGTGAGCCTCTGTCTCAAAAAAAAAAAAAAAAAAAAAGTAAACCACAAACTGGGGAAAGTATTCATATACATACTGTTAGGCAAGGGCTAATATCCTTAATATTTTAAAAGCTTTTTACAAATCAATAAAAAGATGAATAATCCAAAAGAGTAACAAAAAAGATTATTCACAGAGTAGTAAGAGATAATAGTAATCAATAAAGGTATGAAAATATGCTCAACATCACCCTTATAGAAAGTATTTTCATCCACATATTGTGTTTTTTCTACTTACTACTTTGGCAAATGAGAAAAAGATAAATAATACCTGTTACTGGTAAGAGTGTATAGAAACAAACATTCTCATGCTTAGATGGATGAAGGCATGTAAATTGGCACAAGTGATTTGAAGGGATTTGCCAGGATCTATTAAATTTTTAAGTGGGTATATCCTTTGACCCAGAAAATCCATTTCTAAATAAGTTCCTGACAAGTGCATGAAGATCTATTTATAATAATCTTTACTGAAGCACTGAAACTTGTGAACAACCTAAATGCACATTAATGGGACAGTATTTAAACAAATTATGAAATCAATACACAGAATACTACTGTCGGCTATGAAAAAGAATATGACAAATTTATATATTGTGACATGTAAAAATGTCAATGATATACTATTGAAAAAAGAAACTTGCCAATACTTCTATATTGTCTGACTCTTTTACAATGATAATGTGTATATGTATTACCTACATAATTAAGGCTATGTGTATGTAATCACATGCACATAAAATTGGAATGAATAAACTGCTGACTCTTGAGAGAATATTATCGGGGACTTTCTCTCTGTACTTTTTCTTTGTGAAATTAAAAACCAGTATTGCCACATTAACTCTCTCTACCAGCTCAAAGCAAATAAATATTGGTTGACACTGACTTTCCAATCTTCTCATGGCTATACTTTGTTAGGTTTTTTTTAATTAAAAATTTTTTTTTAAAGTTATACATGCACACAGGCTAGTTGAACATAGTTGAACAGTTCTTCGAAAAAAATTTTTTTTTTGAGACGGGGCTGCAACTTCCACCTCTTGGGTTCAAGTGATTCTCCTGCCTTAGCCTCCTGAGTAGCTGGGATTACAGGCACGGGCCACCACGCTCAGCTATTTTTTTCTTTTTTGCCCTTTTAGTAGAGATGGGGTTTTACCATGTTGGCTAGGCTAGTCTCGAACTCCTGACCTCAAGTGATCCACCTGCCTCGGCCTCCCAAACTGTTGGGATTAGAGGTGTGAGACACCACACCCAGCCCAGAACTTATTTTTTAAAAAGTTCTTTTCCACTCACCTACCCCCATTTCCTGCTCCCCAAGGCAATCACTTCAATGATTCCAGCTGATTCTTTGGTCATTTACCTCCATAACTCTAAGTAACACACTTATATTGCTACTCCTTGAGTTTTCAATTTTAAGCATCATCCATTGACTTCCAAGGGATGAAGGTCTCCTCTGAACTGATCCTGCCAATATAGTTTTGTTGTAATTTTAGTTGGATCAATACTGGATGTTTACCTCACTAGATTATATCAATGTTATTTATAACAAAACTCTGTAGTATAGTGAGTGCTTCCAATGCCTGTAAACCTTCTTGCCTTCCCTAGATCTGACACTTTTTTCTTTTGCCCAGCTTACGACTAATTATCATGAACTCAGCCCCAAACTCCCCCAACCTTACCTTGCTGTGTAACTCTCCTCTCCAAACATTCAAATATATTGGGTGTTTATCCATTTCATCTACTTGAAGACAAATTTCTGGGACCTGTGGAGGTGCCCCACACAACCGGCTGCCTCTAGGTGCACAGCTGGCCTCTCGGAATGCCCTTGGGCCATGCCCCTGGAGTGCCTCCACCTCTCTCTCAAGTTGGCGTTTGTAATGCCTCCTTCTTGGTTTACTTCCTTATTTTGGCAAAGCACCTCCCCCAGTTTGATAAAGGATTTGTGGAGACTTGAACATCTCAAAATGTCTCAGTTTCACTCATATTTAATCGAAAGAGTTTGGCTAGATATTGAATTATAAGTTGGAAAATATTTTCCTTTGGAATTTGAAAGGCATTGCTCTACTGTCTTCTAGATCCCAATGTGGTTACAAATGTCTGAGGCCATTCTAATTCCTGTTTCTTCGCATGACTCTGTTTCTCTTCTCTGGAAGCTCATAGGATTTCCTTTGTTCTCAGTTGCTCTGAAAGTCCATGCTGAAAGTGTAGGTCTATTTTCTTCCCGTGCTCTGGGCAGCTGGCTCTTTCAATCTACAAAATTATGGCTTTAATTGGTGGGAATTTTTCTTGAATCATTTTGTTGATAATTCCCACCTGTTTTTGCTACTCTTTTTTTCTGGATATTCCTATTATCTGGATGTTGGATTTCCATCCTTCAGTTTTCTTATTCTTTCCCTATTTCCTTCCATCCTTTATTTTTATTATTTCCCTATTTTCTTATCTTTTAGCTTTATTTTCTGGGATGTGTGCTTATCCTCCAACACTGCTCCTGAGTCTCTAACTTGTACTATTACATTTTTAATTTCCAAGAGTTCCTTTCTCTTCTTTTTTAAAAAAACAAGCATTACACTTTTGTGTCATGAATGCATTCACTTATTTTATCTAAGGATTTTATATGTAAGTATTCATATATACATTTTTTTCCTCTCTGCATGGTCTCTGTTCCTCTAAATATATTTTTTCTGATGTCTTTACTTATTCATCTCTGTACACCACAGACTTTTCCCAAATGTCTTCTGGTTCTTGGTTGTCCACGGAGACTTACAAGAGGACACTCAAGAGAACAAAGAGCTGAATGCATTTGGGTGGGGCTTGCTAACTATGTGTGGGTCTCTGCTTGGCCCATAGGGAGCTTTGGCCAAGTCATTTTACTCAGAAACCTCTTGGCCTGGTCCCAAAAGTCTCCATATAAGGCTCTTCCAATATCCTGCCCGATGGGTTTAATTCTGGGTGTTGGCAACATTCTGGAAGTCGAGTTAGGGAAGAAGTCTGCAGATCTCAATATCTGCACGTCAAGTCTCCTTCTTCCCATTTCCGATGTAGTGCCCCACCCTCAACTGTGCCTGGTGCCCATGTCCAGAAAGCCTCCTTTGCACCCTCTCCAGAGAATAAGCCTGTCACATAACACGGCTAGAGAAACGCAGATGCCTGTAGTAGGGACTGAGGGAAGCAATGGGAGCTGAGGGGAGTGTTAAGTGGTCAATTTAAAAGATGTTCAGCCAGCTGTCTGTGTTTAGCCTCACTTCATTCCTATTTCCAGGAATCTCTAGAGTCTCTGGTACTATTAACTCTTGAGCCCCAAGCAGGTGTGGGGGTGCAAATTGAGTTTCTTCTCAGTTTTCCCCAGTACCAATTTCAGATTCAGCTTACCACATCTATCCACTTGCTTCAGGGCTGAAAAACTTCATTGCTGTATCTCTTTTCTTTTTAAAAGTTCCTTCACTCTTATTTTAGAAGGATTTGGGAGGCCGGGCACAGTGGCCTCTAATCCCGGCACTTTGGGAGGCCGAGGCGGGCAGATTACCTGAGGTCGGGAGTTCAAGACCAGCGTGACCAACATGGATAAACCCCATCTCTACTAAAATACAAAATTAGCCAGGCGTGGTGGTGCATGCCTTAAATCCCAGCTACTGGGGAGGCTGAGGTGGGAGAATCACTTGAACCCTGGAGGTGGAGGTTGCAGATCGTGCCATTGCACTCCGGCCTGGGCAACAAGAGCAAAACTCCGTCTCAAAAAAAAAAAAAAAAAAAGAAGGATTTGGGAGGTAGGAATAAATACATGTTCAATCTGCCCTGTTGAACTCAATCTTTCATTGTATACTGTTTTAAAAAATATATTTTTACTGAATAAGAAGTAATATATGCTTACATCAGAACATTTTACAAAACATAGAGAAATACGGCTTTGGTATGTTTCCATCCAGTTTTTTTAAACCTACTTTTGCTTACATCACTGACCTCACTATATTTACTTTTCACACTTCTACATCCTTAATCCTCCTATCAACTGGATCATTCCCATCAACATTTCAAACAGGCTTTAGCAATCCCCATCTTAGGCAAACAAGAATCCCCACAACTGTCCCATATTTCCACTCCCCCACAGCTACACTTGTTGAAATGACTGTCAGCACGTGCCATGTCTACTTCCCTGCCTCCCACCCGCTCCTCACCCACTGACTATCAGGCTGCCACCTCCACTAAGCTACCAACGTTAGTCTTCCTAAGGTCGCTGATGATTTTTAGCTTGCAATCCAATGGACACTTTTTAGTCTTCCTATTCCTAAACCACACAGCAGAATACAACACTGTTCGGCATACTCTCTCCTTCTGGAAACATTCTTCTCTAGAAATACCCAACAGGGCACTATCCTAATTTTCCTGCTACCTTTCTGGCCACTCTTTCTGTTTCCTTTGATTCCTCTGGCTCCTCCTTCTTTTTCCAAATCCTACAACAGTGGTTTTCAACCCTGGCTGCACATGAAAATCACCTTGGAAGCTAAAAAATACTAACACTTGGGCCCCATCGTGAACAACATATTCCAAATTCCCGAATCTGCCCCAAAACCCAGGGTTCTGCAGGGCATGGCTTGTGTTCTCCTCTCTTCCCCCTCTACAGACTGAGCAACCCAATGTATCTATGCTGCCGACACCAAATGTCCAAATGTGCCAAGGCCAGATGTCTCCAGCTCAGACCTCTGCTCTGAACTCCAGACTCCTTTATTCAGCTGCCTTCTCAACACCTGCTCTTTGATGTCTCACAGGGATCTCAAACCTAATGTGTTCAAAACGGAATTCTCAGTGTTTCTCCAAATCTGAACCTTACATTACCCTCCCTCTATTCTTACTTAAGCCAGAGGCCTAGGAGCCATCCTTAGCACCTCCCCATCCCTCCTATTCAACACCCACCAATCCCTAAGTCCTTCCTAGTCCACTGCCAAAGTATATCTTGACAACAGCCACTTCTCTCTCAGGGTGATGCCAAGGTTTCCTACCTGGAAGACAGAAAGAACCTCCAAGTGGTCTCCTAGCTTCCAGACCATCCTCCCTTCAGTTAGTCCTCCACGGAGCAACCAGAACCCTACTTGGCCTTCAGGTTTCCACTAGAAATCCCATGTCCTCAAAGAGGCCTTTCTGACTTCCCAAACTCAAGGGCACCTTTCCTGTCGTGGGCCTTGCAGTCCTGGATGTTCTGCATCCGTCACAGCTGGTGCCCGTGCTTTCATCTGTCGGGGGTGTTTTGGTTGTTAATGTCAGTCTCTCCACAGGAGTTAAGTCTGAGGGCAAGGGCCTCAGGGTTAATGTAGTTCTTGACACAGTACCTGCTACCAAAGAGATCTGATGAACTAAATAAACATACGAATGAAACTTATGGTTTCAAAACTCTTCATAAATGTGATTTTAGTGTGTAATAGTCTATTATACTGTGATTTGTATTTGTACATCTTAATCTATATTTTGGATTCTTTTTCATGCTAGACTCTCAGGAAGTAAATTATTAGGTCAAATGTAAGAACATTTAAAATATTTAAAATATACTTAATAATAAGCCAGGTGCAGTGGTTCGTGCCTGTAATCCCAGCACTTTGGGAGGCTGAGGCAGGTGGATCACTTGAGGTTAGGAGTTCAAGACCAGCCTGACCAACATGGTGAAACCTCGTCTCTACTAAAAAAAAGTACAAAAATTAGTTGGGCGTGGTGGTGCACACCTGTAATCCCAGCTACTCAGGAGGCTGAGACAAGAGAATTGCTTGAACCAGGAGGTGGAGGTTGCAGTGAGCAGAGAGCACGCCACTGCACTCCAGCCTGGGCAACAAAGTGAAGCTCCATCTCAAAAACAAAACAATATATATATACACACACACACACATATATAGTAAAAAAATATGTATATATTTTTAAGACTAGAAAGCATCAAATTGCTTTCTCGAGAGACTGAAATGATGAACCCTCCGAGTGGCAATGTCTGAGCACACAGATTTCAGCCATGCTTTCTGGTTCGCCTTACTCTTTGCTAATTTGCTAGGTGAAGATGGTGCCTGGCTTCTCCAGCCTCCAAGGCCACCCTTCCAGGGCTGTGAATGAATGGGAGCCCCTGTTCTGAGTATTTGGAGGGTTGACATCTGAATCATCTTTGGATCTCTTTGCCCTTGGGAACCCAACCATTAAATGGTAGTTTATTTGCTGAATTTACTTAGCCAATTCATAAAATTGTCATGTTTGGTATATTTGGAATTATGAGAAGTCTCAATTTTCTGGACTTTTCCCCCTTGGTCTCATACTTTTGGTCTGGCCCATGGCTGGATTTGCTGCCATTCTGCAAAGGGAGAAGGTGCTTGGATGGACATGTTACCACTGGAGTGTAGGGGCTCTGATACCTGCAGTTTTGCAGAACCAGCCTGCAACGGCAAAGCCGGGGCCTTTGGTTTAGCACAGAGGTGCGAGTGTGCAGCTCACGCTGTGGAGCAGCACTGCCTATGTCCTCCCCTGTCCTCCCACTGCAGACTCCCAGGGGCTGGAGATGGTGACTGGAACAAATGACACATTTCAGCCACACAAGGAGGCCTCTGTGAGGCTGCCTATTCCAGCAGAAGCTCCTGTGGAAGTGCATGTGCCAGAACAAACCCAGCCCAGGGCCGAATGGATTTGAGTTATTTTGCTTTTCAATTCTGGCCCCATTCTGTGAGAGGCCCATCTGTGATGAGGCTGTGAAAAGCAGACAGAGAAAGGGGATCCATGCTCTTGCATCCAGCTCTTCCAAGAAAATTCTATGAGAGCTGCACCTGAACCGCAAGTCCCTGCTGGGACAGCAGACTGTATTTTAGGATTTTTACCACAAATCATCTCTCCTGACTTCTCATTCTCTGCCTCCCAACCCTTCTTTCTCATTTCTTCTACCTAGAATCTCTCTATTCCTACTTGACCTTTGTTTTTGGATGTGGCCACTCAAACCTTTACGGTACTGACTGATTTTCCCAACCAAAAGTTCACCCTGCCATGTGCCACACTGTCACCAACACCTCATCCTCATCGACTTTTAAATTCCTCTTTTCTGTCTGCCAGAATGAACTCAGGGTTAGCCCCTCCCCTCGAGTTAAATTTTAGGCAAATTCATAGAAAGTGACGCCGCTGGATTTCTCTGGGACATGCCAGCACTTGTATTTTTACAGGGTTCTGTCTCTCCCAGAAGTCACCTTTCCACTCAGCACATGGGGCTGACATTACTCCATGTTCCTAGAACATCTGCTTAGAGCCAGCTGATAGGTTCCCAAATCAATGACATTAGTTCCTAACAAGACCTGGCTGTTGGCCCCAAACAGAGTTCTCCAGGTGGATCATCCTCTTTCAGCAGACATGACTGCCAGTAACACTCAGCTATGTTCACACGCCACACCTGCCCACGAAGGACCAGGATCAGCTTCCGCTGACGACCGTCGAGGTAAGTGATGCAAGTCCAAGGGCAGTTCCCAAACAGGGGCTTCAAAGAGCAACCATGCACCACAAGAGCTCCTGAAGCATGAGTGTGTGAGCCACTGAGCCGGCCGCCGTGAATGGGGTGACCCCAGGCACACCAACAGCGGCTGGTCTACTGAGCCACTGCTATGTGCCAATCACTGTGCCAGGCCCCACGGTTAGATATTAGTGCCAGTTCTATTTTATAGATGAGACTCTAAAAAAAGATCTAGTAACTGAAATCCCATCACCAGTAAGCAGAAAAACTGTACTCAGATACAGACAGCCTCACACCAGAGAGTGCACATGAGCCACACAGCCTCTGGTCAGTCTCACTGGGCACATATCTGCTGACTCCACCTACATGCTGTCCTACTGAAGCTGTGCGTGTAGGATGTTCCCGGTAAAGTCCATGCCTGCCCCTTATCCCTCCACTAACTACCTGCAGGACTCACGGATGTGGTCCTTTTCTCGGAAGTTCCAGGAATTTTAAGCACTAATGACTGCTTGACAAGTGACTGCCTTTCTTTGAGTTTCTCGCTTTATTTCCTACAGAGAGTGAGATGACACTTGGTCATGTCAAAAAATTCACGGCATTCCCATTAATCAACAAGTTAGGCTACTGGTGATCATGGCGCTCCAAAGGAGGTCCTGGCACCTGTGGGCCTCCTTCCTCCTAACATATCCCGGCAGGGCCTACCTTGGATTGTGCCGACTCATGCTGGGGCTTCCTGACTGGTGAAAGATCTAGAATGCAGAGCTGTGGATCACCCTTAGCCACTCACCAGCACTGGGATCTGTCGGCGTCTCACCCTCCTCAGAGTCTTCCTGCTCCTGCATGGTGGGCCGCTCCCCGCGTTCCATCTGTGACATGAGGTCTGGTTTGGAAATTGCATAGTCTGGACAGAAGAAAGGGAAAAAAAGTGCTCTGGGATGAGGTTGCACTGGATGTTGTTGTATCTTCTGTGGGCACGTGATTTCAGGAGCAGCTCCTCGACTGAAGACCATAATGGAAAACCACCAAGCCTCCCCACCTTTTCCGAAGAGAGGTGTGTGTGTGTGTGTCTGTGTGTGTGTGTGTGTGTGTGTGTGTGTGTGTGTGTGTGTGTAGATCATGTTGCTCAGAGGTGGTCAAAACCTGCCCAGGTTTTCATTACAAAGGCAGAAGATATTTGAAATTTTGTAAGGTAAAAAACTAATCCTGGCCAGGTGCAGTGGCTCACACCTGTAATCCCAGCACATTGGGAAGCTGAGGCAGGTGGATCACCTGAGGTCAGGAGTTTGGGACCAGCCTGGCCAACCTGGTGAAACCCCGTCTCTACTAAAATTACAAAAAATTAGCCAGGCGTGGTAGCGGACACCTGTAATCCCAGCTACTCGGGAGGCTGAGGCAGGAGAATCACTTGAACCTGAGAGGAAGAGGTTGCAGTGAGCCGAGATCTCACCACTGCACTCCAGCCTGGGCAACAAGAGTGAAACTCCGTCTTAAAAAAAGAAAAAAAGCAAAAAACTAATCCTGATAAAAATCTAAAAGCCATAAAATAAAATATCAAAAGATTTTCTTACATAAAATGAGTTCGCAGTTCTTTGGAAATAAAGTTAAAAGATGAAGAAACTTAGAGGAAATGTTATACATATATATATACATGTTTGTCATATGGCAAAGGGTTAATATCCATAGTTATACATAAAGAACTTCTATAACTAGTAAAATTGCAAAGTTATAAATAGGTAAATCGTAGAAGAAATATGAATGGCCAATAAATATATAAAAAGATGCACAAGTTCACTAATCATCAAAGAATACATATTCAAATAAATGAAGTAGGCCAGGCACGTGGCTCACGCCTGTAATCCCAGCACTTTGGGAGGCCGAGGCAGGCGGATCATGAGGTTAGGAGATCAAGACCATCCTGACTAACATGGTGAAATCCCATGTCTACTAAAAATACAAAAAAAAAAAATTAGCCGGGCGCGGTGGTAGGCACCTGTAGTCCCAGCTACTCGGGAGGCTGAGGCAGGAGAATGGCGTGAACCTAGGAGGCAGAGCTTGCAGTGAGCTGAGATCGCGCCACTGCACTCCAGCCTGGGCGACAGAGCAAGACCCTGTCTCAAAAAATAATAAATAAATAAAAAATAAAATAAATGAGGTAGCATTTTTTACCTATAAAAAAGACTAACATTTAAAATAGAAGAACATCAGCTCAGGCCAGGGTATGAAGTGGTACTTTCACATACCCTTGCAGAAATATCAACTGGCTCAGCCTTCTGGAGGGTACCAGGCAGTAGCCATAAAACTGTAAATGTGCATCCTGTTTACCTGGCAATCCCACTTCTCAGTATCCGTCTTACTGAAACACACAGAAGTGCACAAATACACAGAGATGTTTATCATAACACTTTGTAACAGTGAGAAAAACAGAATCAACCTACTGATCAGCAACAGCAGAAAGGTCAAAAGCCCTAATGGTTCACATGGAACACTGCATTGTCTTTCCAAGGAGGCCTATGTATGCCGACATGGAACACTCTCTATGCCCCTACATTAGGTAATATAAGCAAATGGGCCCCTCTGTGCAAATCCCAAACCGCATGTGCATCAGTGCATGTATCATGCTTATATCTGCACATGCAAAAAAAGATGAGAGAGATCACAGGTCAAGGTGTTCATGGTGGTTACCTCCGGAGAGTGGTACTGGTGAATGGGTGGTGGTTGCTCTTAATTATATAAATCATTTAAATTGCTGAATTTTCACAATTAAAAAACACAATTAAAAGAATTTTAAAAGGAAGGGAATGTATCCTGTGGAAAGGTATGTATAAAATTGTCAGTTCTAGTTGGAATTAAAGTTTCTATGTGACAACACATTTAAATGTTTAAGATAACATTTTTGTATATATCCAAAAAGTTCTCTATATCGGAGAAACAGATACGCATATATAAAAGTAAAGTATATTTTTCCTTTTTTTTTTTTTTTTTTTTTGAAACGGAGTCTCGCTCTGTCGCCCAGGCTGGAGTGCAGTGGCTTGATCTCGGCTCACTGCAAGCTCCGCCTCCCAGGTTCACGCCATTCTCCTGCCTCAGCCTCCCTAGTAGCTGGGACTACAGGCGCCCACCACCACGCCCAGCTAATTTTTTTATATATATATATATGTTTTTTAGTAGAGACGGGGTTTCACCGTGTTAGCTAGGATGGTCTCAATCTGACCTTTTGATCCACCTGCCTCGGCTTCCCAAAGTGCTGGGATTACAGGTATGAGCCACCGCACCCGGCCATGTAGAGTCACAGGTTTTCTTCCTTAAATATTCTTAATGAAAATCACAAGAATCTACAGACTTTGGGGTAAGACAGATCTCCGTGAAACAAGCATTTAACCTCCCTTATCATAGCCTCAGTGTTCAGGCACCTGAATCATCAAACAGGAGTGTGAACACCAGTCTTAGCCTCCCCAACATCTTGGCTGTGTGGGTCCAAGAAGGTGATTCTTGTACAGCACCTCAAACATGGCTGGTACACAGTAGGCACTCAGCATACTTTTCTTTCATTCTTTTTTCCTTCCTTAATAATAGTTTGCTGGACAAACTAATTTATTAAAAAAGGGGTCCATGGGGAAAAATATGACAGAGAGACCACTGATGTCGAGATCTTTCTCTTCCTCCTTGTCCCAGCAGCTTCTCTGAGAGTGGGGTCTCAATTTACAAGTCATTCTGGCCTGGGCCGCGCTGATGTGTGTGGGTATATGAGGGCATTTGCTTTAATTTGTTGTGATCTGTAAAACTCTGTTCTCCTTGCTTGTGACTATTGGCTCTGCTGAGGTTCAGAACTCCCTAAGGTTATGAATGCACCTTGAGCTGGTGTACAGGCAGCCCTCAGCGAGTGAAGACTTCTCCTTACCCATGGAAACCAGGGACTCGTAGTTGCCCCTCATCACGTTCTTGTAGAGCTCCTTCTGCCACTCGGACAGGTTTCCCCACTCCTGCTCCGAGAAGTGGACAGCGACATCATCAAATGTGACAGGGACCTGAAACCACACAGCAAACTTGGCTCAGACCCGCTGGAACGCAGTGACAGGCCCACAGCTGGCCAATCCCAAGGCCCAAACTCCTGGCTCTGGGCCTTCATCTACAACTTTTCTAGAAGTCTGGCCACTGTCCTGGCCCCAGAGAGTGAGGGGCCTGTCTTGTTGGATCCTTTTCCTGCCCTTCAGGATATAATTCTTGCAGCTCTAAAGCATGGTCTGTGGACCAGCAGCAATGGTGCTACCAGGAAACTTGCTAGAAATTCGAACTCTCAGACCCCACCTTAGACCTACTAAATAGCTTCTGCATTCAATAAGATCCTGGGGAGATCCATGTGCCCAGTAAAATTTGAGACATGCCCGGCTAGAGAACAGAATCTGTTTTCTCCCTACATATGGCTGTGAAAGGGGGCAGCAGCACTGAAGAAGAGAAAGCAAGCCAGTCTACACTCAAGCTCTTTCAGAACCTTCTGGAAAATAATATGGAAACCTAACTTCTCCAGCTTTTGAAAGGAAACCTCTTGAAATCAGTTTTCCTGGCACCAATATGGCTTGTAAGTGAACTGATAAACATGTGGAGCAGGACAGATCCTGGTGATGTTTAACCCAAGCTCCGTCCTCTGCTGCAATTGTAAAGCGAACGCACCCTCAGTGACTGATGGTAAAGCCTCTCCACGGCTCTCATCGGCCTTCGCTTTGCCTTCATAGCCTCTCACACCATGGACAGCTCTGCTGAACACCCTTCTAAACTGACAGCCCCTGATCCCAGGGGCATTTCTGTACTAGCCTATACTCTCATCAACACAAGAAATAATTTGATTTTGGCACATCCTAGCAACTGGGATCACTATATTTTTTCCTTTCTCAACCACCCCTTTCTTTCATATTATACTACATTCCTAAACCACACTCCAATTCAGATTCCTTGGATCAGCTTCCTTGGGAAGCCCCAGTTGGGATGTGCTTACCTTGGGAACTTCTCCATTGCTGCCGGGGGGCAGCCGCAGGATCCAGAAATTTCTGTTTTTCAGCAGGTTCTCCATGTTCTCCAGCCGCCTCTGCAGCAGCCCATATTCCTGCAGCAGGGTCCCCAGCACGACCCACTTGCTCTCCAGATGGTTCGCAAACTCCACGGCTGTCTTTTCGCAGTCGGCTATCTTCTTTTCATTTGTCCCCGTCCTGCCTTCCAGGGTCAGTAGCCTCATGGCCTGGGCCTCCAGCTTCCTCTCCACTGCTTGGACGGCAGCCCACACAGCCAAGCGGGTGATCTCCGCTGTGGGGAGCGGCTGTTCCTTCTGGACTGCAGAAGAGATCTGGAAGGGGGTGTCCTTTTGGGAAACCGGGCTCTGGAGCAGGGGGTCCACGTCAGTCTCGGGAACTGTTGGGGAAAGGGTCAGGGGGTCTTTCTCAGGAGTTTCAGGGGAGTGAACGGGGGCTTCTTGGTGCTGGGGGGAGTGGGAGAGGAGGGAGATTTCTGGTTCAGCAGCAGCTGGGGGTGGATACTGGGTCCCTTCCTGGGAAGCCAGGGGGCCCTGGAGAGGAGTCTCTTGCTCAGAAGCGGCAGAACACAGGAGTGAGGGTCCCTTCTGGAGCACATGTGGCATCCAGCCAGAAGTCTCTTGCTTGGGAGCACTGGAAGTTTGGGGCAGGGAGGCTTGTCGGGGAATGGTGGGAGACAAAGAAGGAATTTCTTTGGGAGGAAGAATGCGGGATTGGAACAGAGTTTCTCGAGGGAGTCCAGCAGGGGCCTGACGTAAGGTTTCTTCTTGCGGAACACTGGGGAACGACAGAGGTGATGAGCGTTGATTCTCCATGTCCAGCTGTTGAACCTGTGTTCATGGAAGAAAGGAAAAGAGGATTGAAGGTCACAGTCTCCAGCTAGCAAAATAAATCCCAAAGACAAGTATACACATAAAAAGTGCTTCCATTTGGTAGCAATAACATGTGCCCCTCAAATGTGAATCTCTTCTAGAGACCACAGCACCAATTTAGACATCAATTATAACACTATTATGAACAGCAAATGAAAGATGATTATGCCATCTTTTCCTTCTTACAGAGCCATCTCCTTTTTACAACATACACTGCACAGGTACCTTACGAACAGCAGTGTGGGAGAGGGGAAGGGCGCTGGGCTCCTGTTAGAACATGTGGCTTTTGGCCCTGTCTACACCTATTGCCACCTGTGTCACTCTGGATCAGTCGTTTGACCTCTCTGTTCTTAGTGCCGTGTCCTCATCCGTAAAACGAGGATAATAATATCTGGCACACACACCACCCCCCCGAGTTGTTAGAGCAGTGAACATAAAACTTTGAGAAACAAAAGAGCAGAATTTTGTAAAAGCCAAGCACTTACTATCCTACATCTCCCAGCAGGGGTGGGGGTTCACCAGCAGGGGCCGGAACTGTTAATGTTCTTAACTGGAAGGTGGACTTGGCATCCAGCCACCACCACTTCTACCAGCATTAGGCCTTTGTGGTGCCCTGGGTTCCTTCCTTCGTTCAGTCCAAAAGTGAGGACATGACATTATCTGAAGTTTCCCAGACTCCTACTCTTTGATAACAGTTGCACTGCAGACTCATCTCAATGAGTCAGTATGGTATATGTTTGACTTGGAAACATCTTCTATGTGCCCGGCCCCTGCTGTAGAGGCTGAATGGACTTCTGGATATTTTGGCCTGGTTCTGCTATAAGCAGAGCGAGACATCAAGGCAGGTGAAGGCAGGCAATTCAACCACTCCTAGGAGTGGGCAGTGATCCACTGCAGTAGGTGTGCTCAGGTGGTCTGGGTTCCACCCTCGGGTTTCCGAGGTGGGGAATGAGGAAGCAGTGAGGCCTGGAAGGACGGGCAGCAGAGCAGAAGTCAGCCGGACTGGTGACTGGTATCCAGATTTGGGGGGACTAGACCACCACAAAGACTTGGAGTCCTTCTGGGATCTCAATGACCCACGCTCTCCTTGTTCCCCACCCTGCCATACTCACATTGAGAGAATTCTTGAGTCACTGGGAGGCGAAGCCACGATCTTCTGTGAGTAACTAGTTATGTATTTACCTACCTAGATCACCAATATCTTTCGGAACCGAACACAATTTCTCCTGTTACAATGTCTGTCCACTCCCTCATCATCTTCCTTCAGTGAATCTGCTCAGTCACTATGCTCTATATCCAAGTGGTCTTTAATTAAAATTTCAATTTTCTTCAGTTGAAAATTAGCATATCCCCAGTGTTCAGTCTGACATATGGTATGTGTATAGTATGGGCCTGAAGAGTAAACTGTTGAGTTACAAAAAAATTATTAGGATAAATAATGACGTTCCTTTAGTCACCTATCAGAGACTTATCTAAAGCTATTCCATATCTTCTACAGCTTTTTTTTCTTTTATTGGTTCACTTATAGGTGACTTAACTGTGACAGCATCATACTTTTAAGCCACGGATTGAATATTCAAGATCCTAGTCACAAAAGGTTTTTGAGGTAGTATCGTCTAATGGCCTCTACCTTGAACCAGACATGAGCACTAATCAGCTGAGAATGGCTAACAATTATCCAGTATTTATTATGTGCCGTGAGCTGTGTTAAGCATTTTAAAGGATTATCTCATTTAATCCTCACAAAATCTATGAAACAGGTACTACTAGAGTTACTACCCATACTTAGTACAGGAGGACACTGGGGACAGGAGAGGCTAAGCAACCTGCCCCAAGTCACCCAGTGTTCTGGTTCCACAGCCTGCAGACTACCTCCAGGCCTTAACTGTCAACTGAGGCAGCTGACCAGGCAGGTGTGTGCTCTGAATCCTTTTTACCTCTAAAATCCCGAGGCCAGATGTTATTAATACACAAAGACTTGTGGCAGGTTTGATAGGGTTGGGAGAGGTGGGGAGGAAGGCCTTGCCTTTAGAGATATTATCATTTAAGTTGCGGTCAGGGACCTCTTTGAAAACCTAATGAAAGTTTTGGGTTCTTGTCCTCAAAAAAGACACAAGGGCACATACATAGAATTTTGCAAACATCTTCAAGGAACTCACAGACCCCTAAACCTGCAGGCTCATCAACAGCTAAACCATCTCTCAACTCTTCACTGAGGTGAAGGAAGCGCTGGGGGGCCCTCAAGGCTAGGTGCCTGGCTCTCAGGGAAAGTGACTGCCTAACACAACACAATAGGCACATTACAGCCCTTGCCTCAGAGGGAGATTAGGGTATCTGCCTAGCACTAGAAAGAAGGGGGAAAAAGAAATCCCAGGGGAGCAAGTGAGTCTCTGAGTAATGCAGAGGTTTAACTGAAACAATGAAAAAAAAAAAAAAAAAAAAAAAAGCCGCCAGTATAGTAGACAGAGCCAGCAGACCAAGGCATCTTTACCAGCTAGACAAATCAGAGCTCAAAGGAAAATACTATTTCTTTGCTATTATTAGACTGTCTCTCTCCATTTCCGGATTTGGAGGACTGTAGAGGGGCCACGGGAGTGTGTTCCCTCCCTCGCCTCCCAAATAAAAGCCCTTTGCTATAATTTCATCCATCCCAGTAAACCTGTGGCTTATCTCACCCTAAGCAGAAAGAAATGCCCAAAGAGAAGGAGGGAGCTGTAAATATATCTAAAACGAATAAGCTCAAATTCTCAAATTGCTGGTAGGGGGTTGGAGGGAGAATTCTTTTGAACCATATTCGTAGGATTTAACCGTCCCTCCTTCCCCCACGGATCAGGAGTGGACAGAGTCTCCAGGATTCATGCCACATTAGCAGAAGCATCCATAACCACAGTATCTGACTTATTAAGAAAGTCGTGGCATTTTTTTGAATGACCCAGTATGGTTCACCCAGCATTATATTCAAGGCCCCGGAAGGACTGAGTCCGGAATAAGGCATGTAAAAATCTTCGTTTTATTTTACTTTCCCAAGAGTTTTTTTTTAATTAAAGAATTGGGAGGCTTTTTAGAAAGCTATATATCCTGCCTCCTTCCTGTGTACACAATAGGAAACTGAGGCTCAAAGGCACAGACTCCCATGCAGTAATCCTCTCACTAACATGGCCAGGAGGTCTCAAAGAGCAGGCCTGCGGGAGGATCTGAGGGATGATTTTTTAAGAGTGGCTCCCTGAAGAGGAACATCAGCCCCCAACCCCCGAGAAGCTCACTCCCCAGACACCATCTGTCAGGACACCCAAAGTTTAGCCCGCGACCTTCCAGACGCAGAGGCCGGAGGCCGAGGCTTGAGCTCAGAGAGTAACCTGCTCCCACCGCGGAGATGCCCAGCTGGGCGCTGCCCGGCCTCCCCCACCGCCTCCGACGGGCCGCGTCTGCTGCCAGGGCGGCCCAGGCCCCTCACCCAGGGGCGGCCGCCGGCAGAGCCACCCCCTCCCCGTCCAGGCCCGCAGCCCGCTGGGCAGGCCTTTCTGGGGCCGCCGCACCGTGCCACGGATGCCTTGCTACGTGACCTTGGGGCCGGAAGGGCGGGTGGCCGCCAGGTGTCTGTGCCTCAGTGTCTCCGTTCTGCGAAATGGGAGAGCCGCGTCAGCGCCGCGCCCGGGCCGGCGAAGGCTCCGCGGGGCCGAGCTCTGCGGAAAACGTGCCGGCCGCTACCCCGACGGACGCAGCGCGGGCCCCGCAGGGAGCGAGCGCGCCTCCGGGCGCCCCACCTCGGGGCCGCGTGTGTGCCCGGCCGGGCGTCAGCGCAGCCTCGCACGGACGGCGGTGGGGCCCGTAGCCCTCCCCCACCGCCCGGGTCAAGACGCGCGGGCCCCTCCAGGGCGCCCCCACCCCCCGCGCCAACGTCGCAGCGTTTCTGCCCCTTACCAAGATCCCAGGCCGGGCCGCCGAGCCGGGGACACGCAGGCCGTCCCCGGGGCCCCGAGGCCGCGCGTCCGTGCGCGCGCGGGCCGGCCTCACCGGAGCCGGGGCCGCCTCGGCCATGGCCCTGCGCTGTCCGACCCGGGCCCCCGGAGTCGCCGCCGCTACTGCCGCCGCCGCCGCCGCCGCTGCCGCTGTTGCGCGCGGCCCCACGCAGGCCCGGCCGCCCGGCGCTCTCCGCAGGCGGCGCCGGCCCAACCCTGTCTTCCCCGCCGGGACTCGCGCGCGGCCGTCGGGCCCCGGCCTGCTCGGGGCGCGCGGGGCGAGCGGGCGCGGGGCCGCGGAGCCCGGGCGGCGGCGTCGGAGCGGGGCGCGCGGCTGTGCGGGCGGCCCGGCCGGCTGCGTCCCGGCGGCGAGCTGGGCCCCGGCCCTCAACGGCGGCCCCCGGCCCGCGCGCCGCCCCTCTGCGGCCGCGGCTGGGACCCCGGCTCCGGCCCCGGCCCCGGCTGCGAGCTGCGCTGCCGTCCCGGCGCCTCTTCAGCAGGGGAGCTGCACAGCAGCTGCCATGTTGCTACAAACTGCATCCTGGGAGGCATGTCCCTCTCAGGCCGTTTAAAGAGAAACACTCCGAGGCTCGTCGGAGGCTGCCGGAACCCAGACAGCTCCATCTACAGCTGGTAGGAGCGAACAGTGTCGAGCGAGCCGCCCGGCGGCGACGGACACGCCCTGAGCCCGGGCCAGCCCGTCGTGGAGCCCGGGCCGAACCGCCGGGGCCTCCCACCCTCCAGGACCCTCCGGCCTCTCACCTGGGGTCCTCTCCTGCCCGGACACCCTCGGGCGAGGCCAGGAGGCGCGCGGGCGGAGGCGAAGTCGGAGCGCGCAGCCCAGGCGACGTGCTGGGGTCTGGAGGCGGCTTGATTGGCTCCGACAGCCTTCCTCCCGCCGATCCCCTGCGCCTCTCACACCCAGAACCCGGGGTCGTTCCCTTTCAAAACCTGCGCTCACAAAGGGATCTAAGAAACCCGTCACACCAGAGAAAGCCCGGAGTTCATGTGACCAGCTCAGTGCAGCCCGGGTTCCAGGGACGCGGGCTGTGCTTCCAAGGGGAGCCAGGGGGTTGGGTGCTTTTGTGAAATGCCCGAGTGTTGTTTTCGACATGAAAGGACAGAATTCCTAGAATCAGACCCTGCTGGGGATGGAAGTGGCCAGACGGGTCATTTAGGAGGAAACTGAGGCCGAGTGGGAGGTGACTTGTTTACCCTCAGTCACAGTGTGAATGAATGCTCTTTGTAACCATGAGAAGTCCCAAAAGAAATGCAGGAGCTTAGAGTTGAAGACTCCCCTTCCTGGACAGGTCCACTTAACCGTGTATTAATTGAATACCTACGAGGTGGCGAGAACTGGGGATAAATTGAAAAGGAAAAAAAAAGAAGAAACTATAGGCAGGCGTCCTGGTTATTAGCGATGAAGCCCAACTGGAACTAACTTAAGTGAGGGGGAAGGCGGGGGGAGCAGAGGACATGTGTTTACCTAATGGAACCCCAGGAGTGGAACTGGTCTTGGAAGGCAACAGGACTCAGTATGCTGGCAGCTCAGATAATGGAAAGTTATAGCCGGGCGCGGTGGCTCATGGCTGTAATCCCAGCACTTTGGGAGGCCGAGGTGGGCAGATCACGAGGTCAAGAGATTGAGACCAACCTGGCCAACGTGATGAAAACCCGTCTCTACTAAAAATACAAAAATTAGCTGGACGTGGTGGCACGGCCCTGTAGTCTCAGCTACTCGGGCTGGCTGCGGCAGGAAAATCGCTTGAACCCGGGAGGCAGAGGTTGCAGTGAGCCGAGATCGGGCCACTGCACTCCAGCCTAGGGGACAGATCAAGACTCTATCTCAAAAAAAAAAAAAAAAGGAAAGTTACGGATAGAGGTAAGGCCAGAGCTATGCATCCTGTCCCCTCCCTTCCCGGAGGCTAGAGTTCTCACTCAGGTCTTTATGCATTTCCTAACATGTGTGCATTCGTAAACAATGCACCCTACGGGTTTTGGTGTTTTTACATTTTATGTGAATGATATTATCCAGTCCCTATCCTGTTGCAACTTGCTTTTTTCCATGGGTCATTTTGTTTTTGAGATAAAGACATGTTTAAACAAGAATATCTGGTTCATTCATTTTACCCACAATATAGTAGTTCATTGAATATATAAACTACAGTTTACGTTCCATTCGCCCTAGAGGAATGAGAACAAACCTGCTGCCAGCGACATCTGCATGCATGTCTTATTGTGCACTGCTAAAGTGCGTCTCGAGAGACGCCTAGACATGGGACTCTGGATGGCAAGAGCACCTTCATCTTTCCCTGGCTTCCCGAACTGCTCCCTGAAGGGATGGTGCCCACTTACACATCCACCATCGTGTAATTTTCTCTTTCCCCATCCTGGCTCATACTTACTGATAATGGACTCAGAACGTTTGCTGACATGATGAGTGTGAAATGGTAGCTCATTATTTTAATTTGTATTTGTATTAATGAAGTTGGGCATCTTTTCATGTTTACCAGACATTTGGTTTCTTCCTCTGTAAATTTCCTCTTCATATCATTTGCCAATGTTTCTGTTGTGAGATCTTTTTCTTATTGGCTTATAGTTGTTTCATTAAAAATCTATTCTGGATGTTAATCATATCACCAAACATTTAATGTAATTACTAATATGATTGCATTTAAATCTACCATCTTACTAGTTATTTTCTATGTGTTCCAGCTGTTCAGTGATACCTCTCTCTCTCTGTTTCTCTCTCTGCCTGCTTTGGGGTTGAGGTTTTTTTTTTAATTCTATTTTTATATTAATACTCTATTTTTTAGTAATTTCTATTTTCACCGTTCTTTTACTAGTTACATATAATGGTTGTCCTCAGTTTTACAATATACATCTTTAATTTTTTAACAGTCTACATAAATTATGCCACTTCACATATGGTGCGATAACCTTACAACAGGTTATCCCTACCATCTTTTATACTGTTGTTAGCATACATTTGATGTTTATGTATATAATCTCCACAATACCTTGTTAGATGTGCAGATGGCAAATATCTTCTCCCAGCCTGTCTTTTAACATGTTTCATGGTAAGTGTTGCATAAACATTAAACATTTTTTAATTAAAGTATTATTTATATGCAGTGTAATGCAGATTTCAAGTTTATGGCTTGTCTAGCTTTGACAAATGCAAAGACTTATGTACTCCATACCTGCCATCAAGATATAAAACATTTCAGCTGGGCACGGTGGCTCACGCCTGTAATCCTAGCACTTTGGGAGGCCAAGGCGGGTGGATCACCTGAGGTCAGGAGTTCGAGACCAGCCTGGCCAACATGGTGAAACCTCATCTGTACTAAAAATACAAAAATTAGCTGGTCATGGTGGCAGGCACCTGTAGTCCCAGCTACTCAGGAGGCTGAGGCAGGAGAATCGCTTGAACCTGGGAGGTGGAGGTTGCAGTGAGCCAAGATCGTGCCACTGTACTCCAGCCTGGGCAAGAGAGCAAAAACTCCATCTCAAAATAAATAAATAAATAAATAAATAAATAAATAAAGCATTTCATTACTGAAGAAAGTTCCCTTATGTTCTTTTTCAGTCTTTGAGTTCTGATGAATCCATGCATCTGTGTTCTGCCATGGTAGATTACTTTTGCCTTTTCATAGAAATGGAATCATACATATACACTCTTCTGTATGTAGGTTCCTTTAGTCAGCATACTGCTTTTGAGATTCTGTCATGCTGTTGCATTTTCAGTAGTTCAGTCCTTTGTGTTTCTCAGTAGTACATATTTCATTTCATAAAATTACATGCTTAATATGAATTTATTCCTATAATGGTGTATACTCGTGGTTTATTTTCCCCCCACAAGACTACCAACTGTATATTTGCACATTAATACTAAATATTGTGCAGTCAGCTGCAGATTTTTGTTATGAATGTATCACAAATTGTTAGCAAAAAGTGTTTTGTATTTTCTTCAGTAAATGGTTCTTCTTTTAAAAAACATTTTGTATATTGTATTATTATTTATTTCTGATTACTGCATTGTAGTTTTAAAGAGTAGCCTGAGTAAAATATGTTATTTGGAATTTGTTGTGATTTGCTTTGCAACCTATTTTTGTAAATATTCCATGTATACTTGAAAAGAACAAAATCTCTAATTGTTTCAACAAGACTAGTTGAATATGCTTTTGAAATTTTCTATATCCTTACTAATTTTTCTTCATCAATTACAGAGAGATGTAGAAATCTCCTATTGTGACTTTTCCTTTTTTTTCTTTGTAATTCTGTCATTTTTTGCATTATATATTTTGAGGCCATGTTGTTAGGAACATTGAACCTCATTTTTTTTCATAACATTGTGATCTTATTTATTGTAGTAATGCTTTTTGCATTAAAGCCTGTTTTGTCCAGTAATATTAATGCTCCAGCTTTCTTTTGGTTAATGTCTGCTGGTATATCTTTTTCTGTCCAGTGAGTTACTTTGAACTATTTTGTGCCCTCAAGTTTTAGGTATATTGCTTGCAAACATCATGTGACAGGATGTCAAGCATTATTTTGCCTGTGTCTGGGAATTGAGGCTAAGGCTCAGTACTAAGGATAATAGTTGTGAGGAACCCCACATTTTAACTTCATGTGGCCGAAAGGAGTTGAGACAGTCACTTACAGAGCTGACCAGGAGGTACCACCTCAGGACTGGCCCACCACTGGCACCCCTACCCCCATACACAGAAAAAGAAGACTTCAAGAGAGGGAGATTGTTGGCTATTCCTTCCCTTTCCACCACATGAGAGAGTCTTGGTCTCCTTTTGTGGGAGCCCAGGACATGGCTCATAAGCCTTTTCAGTCTCCATCTTCCACTGTAGGGAAGAAGAGGAGGCCTTTGATATGTGTCTCCTGAAGTGTGTGGATGTACTGAATCATGGAAACAGTATTTCATGTCGATTTCTGAAGAAGTAACTCATCAGAGTAGGGCTTAAAGCAACATAGGTGGGGCTATTCCCACTCCATCCCAGTTCCTCTCAACCTGATGGTGCGATGAGACCTCATCAGCTTCCTTGCCTCCCTGGGACAGAGCAGGGAGGGCAGGGAGGGGCAGGGACTCTGTGGCTGCTGTGAGCCACAGGCCACAGGATGAGACGTCTGCCCCTGAGAAAGAGTTAGGGTCAGTACTTTCCAGATTCGTCTCTTAGGGGTGATTCTCAGTGTCAGAGCGGGTGAGGGTGAAGCTGAGCACTACCCCACTTACCTGGACGCTACCATACCAGCAGATGCCTGCAGTCACAGGTGGAACCAAGCTGAATGAAGGTTCTCCATCAACAGATGTAAGCGCATTCTCCTCTACCTCCTTTTTGACCTTATAAAGCCAAAAGTGAAGCTTTGTGAAGGCCTAGGCTAGTGTCTGTGAGGGAAGCATGACAAGGTCTGAAGAACAGACTACATGTTCTCTTCACCCTAAGGTAGATCTAGCCTGAACCAGAGTTGAGGGGACCTGAGTTCTGTGTTGAGCTTCACTCAAAGTTCAAATGTGCCTCACACTAAGACTGAAATGAGACTTTCCTTATAACAGAAAGTGATGAAATATAGTATTAGAATTTTGACAAGATGTCATATGGTATCAAATAGCTGGAAAGCAAGGAAGGGTTGACATAGCACAATTACAGGGCAGTCATGAAGAAAAAGGAAAACTATTTTATGGTTATGCTCCAATGAATGAATACTCCTAAAACTTAAAAGCATAGAGCTGGATTTTTGTTTTCTTTTATAATCTGTCAACTTGTTTTTAAACTAGAAAGCTTATTTTGTTTACATTTGTAGTGAATACAGATGTATTTAGATTTTTTTCATCATTTTATTTTATGATCTTTTCATCACTTCTTTCTCCCTTTCCCTGCCTTCTATTAGATTAGTGAAACTTTCTTCATTCAAATTTTCTCCCTCTGCTAGGCAACATTCTATTTCTATTCATCTAGCAGTTTTAATGAACATTTTAAACGTGTGTTTGACTCACAAAGTCTATATGTAATTGATATCTCTGCGCTTATCTTGAAGTCACAAGGACCATAGAATACTTTCATTTTAATCATACTCCATCCACCTTACATGGGATTGTTTTCTAGTATTTTAGTTCCATTTTTTTGTATCCCTAAAATTTGTATTGTTTTATAAAGCCAATGCATGTTAAGATTTACCCACATTTACTGATACTTTTTCTCACCATTGTTTCTTCTTATATCCTTCTCCTACTGGATTTACCTACTAAGTTCAAGTTTCTTCTTCCTGAAAGATAGTCCCTAATAGTTTGTTTTCAGTGAGGGTCTATGAATGGAATATCTGAGTTTTTATTTTCTGAAAACATCTTTATTTGGTTTTGCTGTTGTATGATAGTTGATCAGGGTATAAAATCTTCATTGACAGTATTTTCCCTTACCACTTTGTAGATGTTAGTCCATTGTCTTCTGACTTCCATGTTTACCATAAAAGAGTCTATTGTCAATCTAGTAGTTTTCCTTAGAAGCCAATCTGGTTTTTTCCTCTGGTTGTTTTCAGGATGTCCTCTTTGTTTTTGGTGTTTGATAGTTTTATCACAATATTTTTACATGTGACTTTACCTTTTGTTGATGAAAATAGTCAAACTATAAAATATTTGAAGAGATTTTTTTTCTGAGCCAAATATAAGTGACCAAGAAGTCAACAAAGAAAAAAAAAAGAGTGACCAATGGCCCATGACACAGCCCCAGGGGATCCAAAGTGGCTGGGCTACAGCTTGGTTTTTTATATTTTAGGGAGACACAAGACATCAGTGAATACATGTAAGACGTACATTGGTTTGGTCTGGAAAGGCAGGAAAACTGGAAGCAGGGCCTTCCACGACATAGGTGGATTCAAAGATTTTCTCATTGGCAATTGACTGAGTTATTATCTAAAGACCTGGAATCAATAGGAAGGAATGTCTAGGTTAAGATAAGGGGTTGTGAAGAGCAAGGTTTTATCATGCAGATGAAACCTTCAGGTAGCTGGCTTCAGAGCTCTTATGAGACCTAAAAAGATGCCAGACTCTTAGTTAATTGTCTCCTGGATCACGGAAAAGACCTGGAAAGAAACAGGGATTTTCTATAGAATGTAGATTTTTCCCCTCAAGAGACAGCTTGGCAGGGCCATTTCAAAATACGTCAAAGAAATAAGTTTTGGGATAAAACACTTCAATTTTTTCAGGGCCTGCTATTTTTCATGTGATGCTATACTAGAGTCAGGCTAGAAATTGTGTCTTATTGCTACAAAAAGTCTTTTCTGGCAGTCTTGGGATCTCCATTTTAATGTTAATGCTAGTCAGCTGTGCCTGAATTCCAACAGAGGGCGGGTATAATGAGGTATGTCCGACCTCCACTTCCCATCATGGCCTGAACTAGTTTTTCAGGTTAGCTTTGGAATGCCCTTGGCTGAGGGAAGGGTCCATCAGTCAGTTGGGGAGCTTAGAATTTTATTTTTGGTTTACATTCTATTTACCTTATTCAGGACTTGTGCCTCTTAAATTTGAAGATTTATATCTTTCATCAAATTTTGAAAATTGTTAGCCATTCTTTTTTTTTTTTAAAGTTTCTTTTCTCCAGATTTCCTAATCATTGCTTTCTAGATGAGAGCACCTGATTAGATAGAGGCATGGCAAATATTCCTAGCCTATGTTGTTAACATGTCATGTTTCTGTCCATAATTTTCTGTGTCCTTCATTCTGGGTACTTTTCTTATCTAGCTTTGATTTAACTAATTCTTTTCAGCTGTATCTAGTCCTGCAGTTTCACCAGTCCATTAAAAAATGTTCAAAGAGCATATATTTTATATATTCTAGAAATTCTGTTTCAAATACTACTTTCTTTTTTTATAGTATCTTGATTTTTTAAAAAATTAGAGATTTTGCACTCCTGGTATCTTGTTTTATGTTAGGGTTTGGTGATTTCTAGTTCTATGGTTTTCCCACTCTGCTTTTTCTACTTTGTGCCCTCTGTTAGTCTTACACATTACAAAAATTCTCATTTTGTATTCTCTTCTGGATTATGTTTACATGAATTCAAGCTCTTGGATTTTAATCTGCTGCTTGTGTCCTCACTGATGGTGGATTGTTTCCTTGTGGATTTTGCAACGTGTGACTATGAGCTTACACTGAGCAGGGCTTGTGGTCTGGATTGTGGGATGGTTCCTCCTGTTTTTGAATTTGCTTCAGTCAGAAACCTCAAGTGCTATCACTGGGCTAAGGCCAATTTTTATGTCAATGTATCAGCCCAGTGGATAATGTACATTTGAATCACAAACCTGTATGAGGTACTAGCTGTGGTTTTGAATTCTGAAGGAAGATACCACCCCCTCTGGTGCCATCACCCAGAGTCCAGCCTGAAACAGATAAGCTCTCTGTCATCTGTGGCAGCCGTGGAGCTACGCCACTCACATCTCCATTCAGGAACTTACTATTCAGCTGCAAGGTGCCCTGCTAACAGCTTAAGTAGTGAACCCCTTCAGAAAATGCCCTGGTTTTCATGCTTTTCTTGGGCAGCCCCAGTCCATGGCTGAGCAGGTGGGGTCCTAGGGCCTGGTTATTTCTGCCTAACATGGAACTTCTCTGAGAGGCAATATTTGCTCTTGAGCCCCTCATCGGGTTGGCTGAAACTCAGATCCACATCCTGCTCTGTTCCTGCTTTCTTACCTCTTTCCTTTCACAGGTATTGGCCCTGCCTTGTGGCCTAAGACTTGCCTGAAAGATCCTGCTTCCTCCCCCATTTATCTTCTACAGGCATTATTCCCCAGTAGACCTCCTGAACTCCAAGCCGTGTCTGTGTCTGCTTCCCAGAGATGCGACTAACACAACATCCTTTGTTGTTGGGATGCATTTTTTTCTGAACCATGTATTTAATGAAGACGAGGCCCTCGAAAATGAGGCCTCAAGGGGCTTTATGTGGAGGTGCCAGTTTTTACCTCTGTTGGCCCAAGGCCTACATATCCTTCTCCTCACCCCACTCCAGGTAGGCCCAGCAGCGACCCACGTGCTGACAACTTGGGTGTACAGTTTTGCCTTCGTTTGGGGCACACTGGAGTTTCCTTTTATTTCATTCTATCTTAGCTCCATATTTAAAGTTATGTTTGGCCAGGTGCGGTGGTGGCTCGCACCTATAATCCCAGCACTTTGGGAGGCTGAGGCGGGCGGATCATGAGGTCAGGAGACCTATACCATCCTGGCTAACACGGTGAACCCCCGTCTCTACTAACAATACAAAAAAAAATTAGCTGGGCGTGGTGGCGGGCACCCGTAGTCCCAGCTACTCGGGAGGCTGAGACAGGGGAATGGCCTGAACCTGGGAGGCGGAGCTTGCAGTGAGCCGAGACCGCGCCACTGCACTCCAGCCTAGGTGACAGGGCGAGACTTTGTCTCAAAAAAAAAAAAAAAGTTACGTTTATGAGGTCCTATCTGGAACTTCCAGATGTAGTTGGGTCATACAATCCACAATATTTGCATTTATGACTCTGACCAAATTTTTTTAATAAAACATAATTATTTAAGTGTATGTATTTCATGTCTAAACTGTGTTTTTAATGTCTTTAAATAATCAGGTACAACTGTACAACTCTGGGTTAAAAGAAACTTGACAATTACAACAAAATTAGAAACTTCGTTTTATAGCTGTCAGGGAATAAAGGCCTCCTTATGACTTCTAAGTTTCTTGCCTCATTTAAAATTTTTTTTTTTTTTAATTTTTTGAGATGGAGTTTCATTCTTGTTGCCCTGGTTGGAGTGCAATGGCATGATCTTGGCTCACTGTAACCTTCACTTCCTGGGTTCAAGGAATTCTCCTGCCCATTCTCCCGAGTAGCTGGGACCTCCTGTTCTGCCCATTTCGGCCTCCCAAAGTGCTAGGATTACAGGCATGAGCCACCACGCCTGGCCTCTTGCCTCATTTTTAAACAGACAACTTTTACACACAAAGTGAGAGATGGTCTCATGAGGTGACAGACGGAGCCTGAGCAGGGGTCTGCGGGAAAAACAGGGGAGGTATCAGTTCCACCTGGAGAGATCAGGGAAGGCTGGGTGATGCTTTGGGCCAAGACCTGGGGGAAAGTGGGAGTGCACCAAGTGGTCCATGAGGAGGGGAAGGACATGACATGCAGTGGGAACGGCATGGTGCTTAGGGAAAGGCTGGCAGTTCGGTTTGTCTAGAGGGTGAGATGCAAGCGGAGGAGGAGAACAAGGAAGGAGTGCCCTCATGAGGGGCTGGATGTGCTGTGCTGAAGTATGCATTTCAGCAAGCAGATGATGGGGAGCCACTGGAGTACTTTACATCAGGGAGCCTCAGTAAGCAGACTTACCAGTTAAAAAGGCCCCCCGGGTCAGTATGAAGGATGGACTGGTGCAGGGTGGGGGTAGGCGTTATAGGCTTAAGGCCCAGAGAGACCTCTAACAAGCCTTCAATGTGGAAAAATGATTGACAAATGTCAGAGGAATGTCAGCGTAATAGTTACAAGTGGCCAGGGCAGTCTTCAAAGATCTTGATGCTATTGAGATGGTTAAAGTGCAGCTTAACCCATCTTGTCTTCAATCTGCCTGTGAATGCTGCATTGCTACTTAACAATGGAAAGAGTTGGAGGGAGGGGGCCATCTTCAGAAGCATCGGGAATAAGAAAACAAAGCTGTAAAAAGATGAAGGAAAAGATGTCAAGAGGAGGCAACAGCAAATGAACACCTTTTGATGGGCAACAGAGGGTGGCCAAGATGAAGGAATGGCTGGAATGATGAACCTCAAATGTTCTCATTTTGGCACAAGTTATTTCAGTGCCAGAACATATATGAACGTCCCAGGGAGTATTTGGCCTGGCCTCAGAGAAGCAATGAGGGTTGCCCTGAGTTTTGGGAGGTGTGGTAAGCTGAATAACACATCCCTCCGCCCAGGATGTCCACATCCTAGTCCCCAGAACCTATGAATGTGTTAACTTTATGTAGCAAAAGGGACTTTGCAGACTTGGTTAAATTTGGATCTTGAGAGGCAGAGATTATCTAAGTGAGCCCAATGTAATCCCAAGGGTCTTTAATGAAAGTAAGGCAGGGCAGTGAGTCAGAAAAAGATGTGACAATGAAAACAGAGGTCAGAGTGATTCCTGTGGAGGAAGGGGCCACGAGCCAAGGAATGGAGGGAGCCTTAGAGGTTGGAAAAAGGGAGGAAATGAATTTTCCTCTGAAGCCTCTGCCTCTGGAAGCAATTCTGCCCTCATGATACCTTGATTTTGGTTCCAGAACTCATTCTGGATTCTGATCACCAGAATGGTAAGATAAACGTGTGCTGGTTTCAGCCACTAGGTTCCTTATCATTTGTTACAGCAGCAGCAGCAGCAGCAGGAAACTACTAGAGGAAGGGAACCCTGTGCTTGGCCAAGCATGACGCTTTGGGACAGTGGTAGTGCAAGGGTTCCCAGGAAGTCCGTGGGGAGTGGTGGCCCTCTCATTCACTGGTACTCGTCTGGTCTCCCTCACAACTGACTGGGCACCTCCTCTGGATGTATGAAGCAGAACTCAACTACCCTGCCCAAACCTGCTCCTTTGTTCTCTGTCTTGGTGAGAGGCACCCAAACCAGAGACCAAGGAGTGCTTCATTTAGGAAACCATGCACCAGGATTCTGGCCACGATACTCCAGATTTCTGCATGTGGTGTGTGGATGAGAGGGAGTGTGAGAACACACAAGATCACTGGGGAGCGTACGGGGTGAAGAGGTGCCCCAAGCTGGACAGACACCAGAGGCTACTCCAGACTCAGCCAGGGGGCAGGTGGACCAGAAGCACAGCAGAGAGGTCAGGACTGACAAGGAGGGCAGCATGTTCCCATCCCCAGTTATCCTCACAGCAGCCAGGGCAGATCTTCTCCCATGCCCGCTGTGGCAAAAATTAAGGTGGATTTGACATTTTCATTTTCTTAAAAAGGCTATGACCAAAACAGAAGACTGAAAACTCGAGCTAAAATGGTAATGATTATTAACTCTGGCTGATGGGAATATGGGTGCTAGCCTGGCTCAACTGCCATTGGCTAGACTTTGCTCTAAGACCTGGATTACAACTACAGGCATCACGATCCTTTCTTCACCTCATGCCCAGCCAAGAAAAGATGCAAGAGGCCAGGCGTGGTGGCTCACGTCTGTAATCCCAGCACTTTGAGAGGCCAAGGTGGGCAGATCACCTGAGATCGTGAATTTGAGGCCAGGCTGGCCAACATAGTGAAACCCCGTCTCTACTAAAAACACAAAAATCAGCCAGGTGTGGTGGCTGGCGCCTGTAATCCCAGCTACTTGGGAGGCTGAGGCAGGAGAATCACCTGAACTCAGGAGGCGGAGGTTGCAGTGAGCCGGGATTACACCACTAGACTCCAGCCTGGGCAACAGAGCGAGACTCTGCCTCAAAACAAAACAAAACCCCAAAAACATGCAAGAAGAAAGCATCCAACATCCATTTATCTTGGATACTGTGCAATTTTTCTCCCAGACTTTCCTATCTTCATGTATGTCATCTCCAATCATACACAATGTAATGACATAAACTATGTTTATATCCTGTTGGAAAGTGATTTGATGTGTTTTGATTCTCTCTCTAAATGTCAGTTTCTCTTCACAGAGTCAAATCTCTCTGGAATCTTCCATTCCTAGTTCTCAAGGTCAGTCACCTGTCTGGGTCCAGGTGACCAAGCCCAGAAGGAGGGCATTATGAAAGCTGACCGGAGAGCCCCTTGGAGGGCATGTTTGGGGGCATCAGTGACAAAGACACATGCCTAGGAACGGAACCCAACAAACCGCCTTGGTGCTGGTTAGGTTTTATTTTAACAGGATGTTTTCTCTTATTTTTCAAAATATCAGTTATATCAATATTAGAAGTGTAAACAGGTACAAAATATACAGTACATAGAAACAATTTTCTTAACTAGTCTACTGCCTAATAAAAGTATGCATGAGGGGGCTGAATGAATGGGCGCTGCCAGGTCCCTCCCTCTGCAGGGGAGACAAGAGGACCAGTGGCTGCTTCAACAAAACAGGAATGGATATTTGTGTGGTAGGAACAGCACTGTGGTCAAATTAAGAAATCTGGGCCCACCTTTATGATGTTAGATGCTGGAATGAACAAGCCACTTGGCCCCCATACCCAGTCTCATGAGCTGGGCCCTCCAAGTGCCCCCAACAGGTCTGAGAGTGCACATGCTAAGGAGACTAGGGCACAGGGGAGGTGGCTGCTACAAGCAGAAGTTCCTTCGAGGCCTGGTGACTGGACTCTTGTCGGTGTGGGACAAATATTTTAAGAGGGAAAACCTGGAAATCTCTGCTTTCCCACAATGATGTTCCAGTAGGATGAGACGTCTCGCCTGTGGCTCTTCCCCACTCATGGCACACCATGTGTACTCACAGTGAGAGGCCGAGGTGTGTCCCCTCTGAGCGGTTTGCACCTCTAAAAAGAAATCCCTGTCCTGCTGCTTCCCAAGGTCACAGTAATGATCAAATGAGATGCATTTTGAAAATGAGAAACCACCATAGAAAGTGAACAGGAGACACAAGCATCTCCCGGAGTGGGAGGCAGCCCCAGGTGGGGGTGGGCGGCCAGGCTTTGCTCCTGGGGTGGTGCAGCTCCCCAGTTTCAGCTTCTCCATCTCTCCAGACCTAATGCTGTGATTTCTGACAACTCGTCCTTATGAGGCCGAGGAGTCACACACTAGGAGACACCACCAGGTGCCCTTGGGACAGGTACTGCAGATGGCCTGAAATAGAGAAAATTGGGGCCAGCACTTTTGGGGGACCTTTTCAGGAGAGGCAAGCTGGGAAATGCAACCGCTATTCCTGGAGGGGTCCTTCCTGCTGCGCTGAGGTGTGCTCCAAGGGACCCAATGGCCCTCACTGCCCAAGGGCTTGGTGCTCTGGGCTCACTCAGCCCACCTGGGCAGAGCAGGGGCGCCCACGAGACCCCATCCCCAGGAGTCAGTGGGCCAGGGGTCCCCAACTGCTAACCTTCCAACACACTATCAGACTCAGTGACATAGTGACAGAAATGCAAGCCCTGAAAACCAAAAGTACCTACAAAATTCAAATGGCCCTATTACTATTTTCCAGCTTTTTCCTCAAGAATTAAAAAAAAAAAAAAAACAGGTTTCCAATTAAATTACTTAAAATTCTACAGCGCTCCCATCTTCACAGAGAATTCTACTTGGTTTCGAGGTGGCAGCTGTCCTGGTGGATAGTTTCTCCTTCTCCAGTGATCATCAGTTCAGCAACTTGGACATTTGGGTTCTCCCCGTCCCGCGTCTGCCTGAAGCTTCCACGCCGCCCTGCTGCCTGCACACGGGGCTTTTTACACGTGCGGCCAGCCGGGGTCACGGGGCTGGTGGTGCTCACATGTCCCCGCCATCGGTGGGTCCTAGGACGCTGAGGCCACAAGTCCAGTCGGTCACAAGGTCTGTGGAGGCCAAAGGTCCTTTGGAGGCGGGGCTCTTGAACGGGTCGGGTGGTGCGGGCGGCGTCGGGAGTGGCTGGCCTCGGGCCGGGGTCTTGGCGCCCGCCGCATGGTTGCGCTGGTGCTTGCGGAGGTGGTCCTTGCGGATGAAGCTCTTGCCGCAGACCGTGCAGGTGAAGGGCCGCACGCCCGTGTGCGTTCGGTAGTGGTCGATGAGCTTGGAGCGTTCGGTGAAGCGCTTCTCACACTCGGTGCAGGGGAAGGGACGCTCGCCCGTGTGCAGCATGCGGTGGCGGATGAGGTGCGCAGGGCGCGTGAAGCAGCGGCCGCACTCCCCACACCGCAGGGCGCTGCCATCCCGTGCGCTGCCCCCACCGCTGCCGCCGCCCCCGCCGCCGCCGCCACTGCCAGTGCCAGGGGCCGACCCGTCGGGCACCCCGCAGCTGCGCTGGTGCGCGCTCAGGCTGACCTGCAGCTGGAAGCTCTTCCCACACGTGGCACAGGTGAAGGGCCGGCCCCCGGGGGGCGCCGCGGGGTGCTTCTTCAGCCCTGGCTTGTGGCCAAAGCCTTTGGTCCGGCCAGGGTATTTACAGGGTTCGTTGAAGGGCCTCGGGGCCTGGCTGGGGTCCAAGACGGCCTCTCCGTTATCTGAGGAGTAAGGAAGCCCCTCCGGCCCCGTCCTCGGGTTCAGGCCCACTGGCGGTTTACACCGGAAATTCCAGCCCCACCGGACCCCCCCGAAGAGCCAGTCCCCAGGAGGGGTGTCCTCCTGGGCCACAGCAGGGCTGAGCTCACTCATGTCCCTCTCAGGCCGGGCGGGCTCTCGCAGCCCCAGCACAGGGTCCTGGCTGGGGAAGGAGCTGCCCTGGCTTTCCCAGGCTCCTTCCTGGGCAGGACTAGGGAAAAACCGCGTGGCTTGGCCTGGTCCAAACAGGGTCCCGTGAGCCTCTAGGTCAGTAGGATGTACAGGTGTGGCCACCACCTCCTCTTCCTGGACTTCTGTTTTTATTACAATTTTTACATCTGCTGAGAAAGACAAAAAGACAGATACTGACCTGTCCCTCACCTGCTGAGCGAGCCACGATCTGCCACCATCACTGCTCAGCAGCTGCTTGGCCCCACGAACTCCACCAAGGCCCTCGTGGCTGAGCCCAGAGGGCAGCTCAGCAGAGCAGCCTGGTGGTTGTGAGGCGGCCTCCCACCGGAGGACACCAGTGTTCTGGCACCTTCACCACAGGAAAAGCCACCAGCATATCTGCTCCCCAGGTTCCATTTTTCAGTGTGGTTGTTAAGGCGAAGCATGAATTGATCCTCAGAAAGGAATTCGGACTGCTGCAGGTACTGTGCCCCACTGCAGTGCAGGGAATGGAGGTTCAGACAGCCCCGCCACACAGCAGCTGTGGGCTGCAGGCAGTTCCTAACCCACAGCTCATCTGTGAATGCCCACTTCACAGGTGTGAGGATTAAACCAGATGACATGTCTGAAAGTGCCTTAGTGAGCTATTTGACATGTAGCAGCATTCAATAAATGGACCCACTAGCTAATGATAAAAATATTACTGAATGTGTTTGATTTTATGTAAGTGTACTTGAACTTCACATTCTGAGATTTCACATCAGGGATCTTGGCTATTAGCACGTGTTCTGGGTGCTAAAATATGACGTTATTAAAGTAACAGGTGACTGGGCTTTACAACAGAAGTAAACAGAAAGCTAACAGATAAATTTGGTGGCAGTTCTTCTGAAATCGGCTTTCAGACACCTGTCTTTGGTAGTACCAATATCTAAGAAGTGGTTTCAGTTCAGTTTTGTTTTCTTCCATGCCAGAGAGAAGCCACAGTTGCTTAAGCCTGGGGAGGAGGTATATCCTTCAATCGATCAGCTTATTAGAATACACCACTTAACACCATATGAAAAAGCAACAGACTGAAACATGGATGTCCTCAAGAAGGGCTGCGGACGCCTATGATTTGGGAAGGAGATAAAGAACAGAATGTGCAAAGGGTCATAAGAGTGCAGACACCCTAATGTCTATTGGCTGGAAGGTCAGAGCAGTTCACCAATGAAAATGAGACGCCTGGATGGAGGTACTCCCCACAGGCAAGCATGGCCCTTCCCTTCCTCCTGTTGCCACCCGTACCTTCTGTGGAGGCTGCTGTGTTGAGCTTCAGGGTCCCGTCCGAGCATGCTGAAGAGGGATGGTGGGGAGGGAGATCCGCCTGCCAGGAGGTAGGTGGGATGGTGGTGGAAAAGTTGGAATGGACACCTGTGATAAGGGGAGAACAGAGCCTGTGGGTTAGGGGAGGGATGGGGAGGACAGAAGACTGCTGGGGAGGAGAGCAGGCTAAGCTCTGAGGTCCTCCCCACTGGGGGCTTTTCTGAGTGATCCCGGTTCTTTTGTCCCCCACTCTGAGGCACTGGGAAGCTCAGACATCATCGCTGTGTTTCACACGGGCCCGTCTTGAATAGAGGCAGCCAGTGACTTCAATGCCCAAAGATGGGGCAAGAGGAGCGGCCGCACGGTTATGGAGGGGCCACTGGAACAGGGCCAGAGAGATGCCCAGGAACAGCATCTGCGACCTGAGAGAGGCTCGAGACAAGTCCTTCAGTACAGTCCCACCTTAAAATGGGAAAATTTCTAAAGTTGTCAGGTCGGAAGTGTTGAGGGCCCACAGCTCCCCCATGCTGCCATGAGCCCTCCCCTGTCCCTCCTGTGATCCCTGAAACTCATTCCTTATGTCCCTGTCTCAGCCACTTACCAGAGGTGGCGTCCGTGGAGATGTCTGCTGCGCCGGAATCCAACTGGCTGAGGCCCCAGGGCTCCTCCCCGATATCTGGCTGCCCGGCTGCCCATGCCTCCACGCCCAGGGCCTGCTGCTCCTGGAGCTGGAGCTCACCCTCCTGCTTGATCTGCATCAAGAGGTCTGGGGCAGGAACTGGGGGCCCCGAGCCTAGGAAGGGGAGTGAGTGTGAGGATACAGCACCACGGCCCCAAGAGGTCTGGGGCGGACACGCACCTAGCTGGAGAGGTAGACACAGGGGCCTTACAAGGGTCCAACAGCAAAAGAGCCTGGTGGGAAGGCAGGCAGCAGCAAACAGGATGGGGGCCTAGGGCAGAGCCTGAGGTCACATGGTATTGGGAATGCAGGTAGGGCAGGAAAGGGTGAGGTGGGGGAGGGGAAGAATACACAAGCACCTTCTCAGGGCTAGGCTGCCAGTCCAGGGGGAGACTGAGTTGCCCTGGGAATGGCCTGCCCTCACTTGAAACACAGAAATCCTGGACAAAAGTGAACCCCAAGTCCCCCCCAAAACCTTACCCCCCTCATATATTTAAGTGAGTGCAAAAGAAAAGATCCCAGAGGTAAGAATGACAGAGAACACACAAAGTCCAATCAAGAGTTACAGTGGAAGGCAAGCGACCTAGAGTTATTGGAATAGGATACAGGCCTTAGGGGCTGGGCTTTCATGTCCATGTGAGGCTGGGAGTGTGGCCGAGCCACCTGCCTGAAGCCAGGAGCCATAGGCTGTGGCCTGTCTGTGAGATGGGGACTAGGAAAACTCCATCTGCCTGCGGGAGCCACCAGGAAGCAGCCTACTTTTCCAGGGCTATGTGTGGGAAAGAAACCCATAAAAACTTGGAATCCCATGTCCACACAGAATTCACACTACCCACATGGGCAGACACCATAAACTGAGAAATTCACAGAAAAACTGGCTGACAGCCATAGCAACTTAGGAGGCCCCAGCATGGGCAAATGCAGATCTGCCTCCGAGGGGCACCCACACAATGCAGTCCACAGGGGGCTCCTCAGGGAAAACTAAAACCAGAAGAAAAACTAAAACTTACAAAACAGAAGAGGTGCCAAATGGCCATGATAGTCATGGCAGAGTTCACTCCCAAGAACTACAGAAAAAAAGGAGAGGCTGAATGATACAGTAACCTAAGTATGTCTAAGATCATCAAAGAGATAAAGAACAGAATCTTTAAGGCAAGAACTGTAAATTATTTTGAAAAAGGTAGATTTGAAAAAGAACTCAACATTCTACAAATGACAGAGGCAGTTATGGAAATGAAAAACTCAAATGGATGGCTCTGGCTCAACAACAACAGACTGAACACAGCTAGAGAGAATATTAATGACTTGGGAGAGAGATCCAGGGAAATAATCCAGAGTACAACATTGAGAGATAAAGAATGACAAAGGCCGGGCGCGGTGGCTCAAGCCTGTAATCCCAGCACTTTGGGAGGCCGAGACGGGTGGATCACGAGTCAGGAGATCGAGACCATCCTGGCTAACACGGTGAAACCCCGTCTCTACTAAAAAATACAAAAAACTAGCCGGGGCGGGGGTGGCGGGCGCCTGTAGTCCCAACTACTCGGGAGGCTGAGGCAGGAGAATGGCGTGAACCCGGGAGGCGGAGATTGCAGTGAGCTGAGATCCGGCCACTGCACTCCAGCCTGGGCGGCAGAGCGAGACTCTGTCTCAAAAAAAAAAAAAAAAAAAAAAAGAATGACAAATACGAAAAAGTTAAGAGACATGGAGGATAGAATGAGAAATTCCAACACATGCTGGTAGAAATCCCAGAAGAAGAGAATGGAGAAATGAGTAATGGCAATAGGTAAAGAAATAATGGTTGAGAAATTTCCAAAACTGACGGCACTGGGAAGTCCACAGTTTGAAGAACAGACCAATTCCCAAGTAGGTAATAAAACAAACAAACCGCCGGGCGCGGTGGCTCAAGCCTGTAATCCCAGCACTTTGGGAGGCTGAGACGGGCGGATCACGAGGTCAGGAGATTGACCATCCTGGCTAACACAGTGAAACCCCGTCTCTACTAAAAATACAAAAAACTAGCCGGGCGAGGTGGCGGGTGCCTGTAGTCCCAGCTACTCGGGAGGCTGAGGCAGGAGAATGGCGTAAACCCGGGGGGCAGAGCTTGCAGTGAGCTGAGATCCGGCCACTGCACTCCAGCCCCAGCGGCAGAGCAAGACTCTGTCTCAAAAACAAACAAACAAACAAACAAACAAACAAACAAACAAACCTAGACAACATTCATGTGAAATGGAACCATAGGAAAGACAAAGAGAAAAATCTTAAAAGGTACCCAAGAGACAATAATAACATTCAGACTAAGAGTAGATTTTCTTCAGCAACTAGGATATCAGAAGATCATGGAATATCTTCAAATGTTGAGAGAAAACATCTGTCAACTCACTTTATGAGGCTAAGACAATTTTTGTTGCACAAACTAGAGGGGTTGTATATGAACAAATTTAAAAAATAATCTCATATATGAACAGATATGCAAAGATTCTAAATGAAAGAATTACAAATCAAACCCAGCAATATATTTTCAAAAAAGAAAAAGACATAATATATTATGAACACATTGGGTTTATTCTGAGAGCTCAAGGATAATACTAGAAAATATAATGAACAAAGTTAAGATTAATAGCAAAAACAATAATCATCTCAACAGATGTAAAAACAACATTTAGCTCTTCTATTTTTGACATATGGCTGGCTAGATGTGCAAAGAAACAGAAATTCCTCCCAATGCGGAATATCTAAAATTGCTGAGTAGGCTGGGTACAGTGGCTCATGTCTGTAATCTCAGCACTCTGGGAGGCTGAGGTGGGAGGAGCTCTTGAGCCCAGGAGTTTGAGGCTGCAGCGAGCCATGTTTGCGCCACTACACTTCAGGCTGGGTGACAGGGTGAGACCCTGTCTCAAATAAACAAACAAAAAAAGCCAGCCTAGGCAACACAGAAGACCCTGTCTCCACAGAGGGGAAAAAAAAAGTTTTTTAAAAAAAGTTAGCCAGGCATGATGGCATCCCCTGTGGTCCCAGCTACTCAGGAGGGCCACTGTGGTCCAAAAACTTCCAGGTCAAGACTGTAACTTGAAGTGGTCTTAAGTCTGCACTGGCATCAGATGACCAGCCAAGGAACACATACACATTCTCAGGAGGAAAGCATTTTAAACACAACTTTCAAATAATCAATGAGATTATTTACAGAAGTAAAAAAGGGGAGTGAAAGTATGAGGAAACAAGACTATCAAAACTGACCAAATTTTGAAAAAGAATCAAATGTAACTTTAGAGTGGTAACAAAAATAACTGAATTTTTTTTTTTTGAGATGGAGTCTCGCGCTGTTGCCCAGGCTGAAGTGCAGTGGCACAATCTTGGTTCACTGCAACCTCTGTCTCCCAGGTTCAAGCAATTCTCCTACCTCAGCCTCCCCAGTAGTGCTGGGAGTGCAAGTGCACGCCTCCGGGCCCGGCTAGTTTTTTTGTATTTTAGTAGAGATGGAGTTTCACTGTGTTGCAGGCTGGTCTCGAACTCTTGAGCTCTGGCAATCTGCCAGCCTCGGCCTCCCCAAATGCTACGATTACAGGCGTGAGCTACTGTGCCTGGCCAATAACAAAATTTTAAAATCCAATGTGTAGGTTAAACAACAGAATGGAAATGACTGGTGAATAGTGAACTAACTAGAAGATAGAACAAATTATTCCAACCTTGGCCAGGCACGGTGGCTCACACCTGTAATCCCAGCACTATGGGAGGCCAAGGAGGGCGGATCACCAGGTCAGGAGATCGAGGCTAACATGGTGAAACTCTGTCTCTACTAAAAATACAAAAAATTAGCCAGATGTGGTGGCGGGCGCCTGTATCCCAGCCTACTCGGGAGGCTGAGGCAGGAGAATGGAGTGAACCCGGGAGGTGGAGGTTGCAGTGAGCCGAGTCGCACCACTGCACTGCAGCCTGGGCAACAGAGCAAGACTCCATCTCAAAAAAAAAAAAAAAAAAAAAAAAAAAGGCCAGGCGCGGTGGCTCAAGCCTGTAATCCCAGCACTTTGGGAGGCCAAGACGGGTGGATCACAAGGTCAGGAGATCGAGACCATCCTGTCTAACATGGTGAAACCCCCGTCTCTACTAAAAAATACAAAAAACTAGCCGGGCGAGGTGGCGGACACCTGTAGTCCCAGCTACTCGGGAGGCTGAGGCAGGAGAATGGCATGAACCCGGGAGGCGGAGCTTGCAGTGAGCTGAGATCTGGCCACTGCACTCCAGCCTGAGCGACAGAGCGAGACTCCGTCTCAAAAAAAAAAAAAGAAATTTCAACCTCAACATAGAGACTGAGCTGAAAATATAAAGAGGGGTTCGAAGTTATAAAGGATAATATGAAAAAGCTCCAGAATAAAAGGTTAGAGAGAAAGGGGGCAAGGCAAAATTCAAAGAGGGAAGATAACACATTTTCCCAAATCGGTGAAACATTTTAGTGATTACAGCAGGATAAAAGAAAATAAACCCACATCTAGACACATTGTAGTAAAACTGCAGATCACCCAAGACAGAGACCTAAAAGCAGAGAAAGAAAAAATGCAGATCATCCACAAAGGAATCCTGATTAGACTGATGGCAGATTCTCAATAGCAACAACAAAAGCCAGAAAAAAGGGGCAAATTATCTTCAAAAGCTAAGAGAAAATAACACTCAAGCTAAAATTATGTCTTTCCACTACAGTTGTCCCTTGGTGTCAGTGGGGGATTGGTTCTAGGGCACACCATGGATACCAAAATCCACAATGCTCAAATCTCTTATATAAACTGGTGTAGTATTTGCATATAACCCACACACATCCTCCTGTATACTTTAAATCACCTCTAGATTACTTATAATACCTAATACGGCATAAATGCTATGTAGATAGTTGTTACTCTGTATTGTTCAGAGAATAATGACAAGAAAAAAGTCTGTATATGTTTAGTAGACACCTTTTTTCCTGAATATTTCAAATGTGCAGTTACTTGAATCCACAAATTTGGAACACATAAAATACAGAGGACTCACTGTATAGGGATGGAATAAAGATATTTTCACACATATAAATATATATAAACTCATATACACACACAAAGTGAGGATTCATTACCATCAGACCCACAAAAAATAACTTCTAAAGGAAGAAAAAATTTCTAAAGACTCCTCTATAACAATAGAAATAGAATACATTAACTGTCAAATTAATTAAAAATAACAAAAGTTTGAAAAGGAAAAAACCTAAATGAATAATTCCCAAAGGAGGGGCAGGAAAAATACAGAAAAGGCAGAACTAAAGATTAACAGCACAGTTTAAAATGGTAGAAAATAATCCAAATAAACTAATAACCATAATCAATGTAAATGGTCTAGACCAGAGCTAAGAAGAAAAAATAATGTGAACCACATATCTAATTTTAAGTATTCTGGTAGTCATGTTAAAAAAGTAAGAACAGGTGAAATACATTTTAACAGTATATTTTATTTAGCCCAATATATTGAAAATGTTATTTCAAAATCAATATAAAATGATTTATATTATTTTATACATGCATGTTTTGTACACATGGCTTGTTTTTGTACATGGTTTTTGAAATGTGGTATTTTATCCTTACAGCACATTTCAAGTGCTCATGTGGATAGTGGTTACTGTTTGAATATTTAACAGGTAAAGGTAAAGATTATCAGACTAAAACCAAACAAATCCCCCAGCTATCTGCTGTTTTCAAGAGACATACCTAAACAGAAGGACGCAGAAAGCAATGTAAAAGAATGAAAGATGTACTAAGCCAGAACAATGTAAAGAAATGATTTAGCTATACCATATCACATGAAATAAACATTAAAAGTAAAAATATTCATAGAAATAAAAAGCATTACTCCATAATAGTAAACTAACCAGGAAGATAAAATAATTCTCAAGTTTTTTTTTTTTTTTGAGATGGAGTCTTCCTGTCACACTGGCTGGAGTGTAATGGTGCAATCTCGGCTCACTACAACCTCTACTTCCCAGGTTAAAGCGATTCTCCTGCCTCAGCTTCCCGAGTAGCTGGGATTACAGATGTGTGCCACCATGCCTGGCTATTTTTTGTATCTTTAGTAGAGACGGGGTTTCACCATGTTGGCCAGGCTGGCCTCAAACTCCTGACCTCAGGTGATCCACCCGTCTCAGCCTCCCAAAGCGCTAGGATTACAGGCGTAAGCCACCACGCCTACCCAATAACTCTAATTTTTTAAGCTTATAATATAGCTTCAAAATAATAAAGCAAAACTGATAAAACTCTAGGGAGAAATGAGCAAATCCATTTTTGCAGTGGGGGATTTTGATGTATCTCTCTGTAATTGATAAATCTAGGTAACTAAAGGTTACATAAAATTTGACCAACTCTACCAGTAAACCTGATCAAAGGGACCGAAATAGATTCCAAACACAGAAAACACAAGCTTTTTAAGCTACACAGAGCATTAAAGAAAAATGAACACTTTCTAGGTCATGAAACAGACTTCAGCAAAATTTAAACGACTAGTATTTTACACACTGCATTTTCTAGCTACAACATAATTAAGTTTGAAATCAATAACTCCCATACATACTAAAAATTTTAAATATATTGCTTTCTAAATAATCTGAGTCTAAGAAAAAAATCGCAATGAAAATTAGAAGATATCTGGAACCCAATATTAATGAAAATATTGTCTATCAAAATGTATGGGCTACAGCTACAATGGTACTCAGAGGAAATGTTATAGCCTTGTATGTTTATATTAAAAAAGAAAACACGGGGGCTGAGAGCAGTGGCTCAAGCCTATAATCCCAGCACTTTGGGAGGCTGTGGCAGATCACGAGGTCAGGAGATTGAGACCATCCTGGCCAACATGGTGAAACCTCGTCTCTACTAAAAATACAAAAATTAGCTGGGTGTGGTGGCTTGTGCCTGTAGTCCCAGCTCCTCAGGAGGCTGAGGTAGGAGAATGGCTCGAACCCGGGAAGTGGAGATTGCAGTGACCCAAGATCGCGCCACTGTAAGCCTGGAGACTGAGCGAGACATCGTGTAAAAAAAAAAAAAATAATAATAATGTGGGTCAAAAATTAATGTGTTAAACAGTCAATGCAAGACATTAGAAAATAAATAACATTTAAGAACCTTTTCAAACGTAGAAGGAGATAATACATATAAGAGTATCATAAACTAATAAAAGAGAAGACAAAGATAGAATATAGTTAGTCAAAGTTGGTTCTTTGAAGAGACTATTAAACCAATTCACCTCTAGCAAGATTATCAAGAGAATGGGAGAGACAGCACCAATAACCAATTGGAAGAATGAAAAAGGGAACATAATGATAAATGTAGCAGAGATTTAAAAGATATAGAGGATATTATATTATTCCAAGTAATTTGAAAACTCTGGGGAAACTGACAAATTCCTAGAAAAATTTCAACCTGCCAAAACTAAAGAAGAAATAGAAAACCCGAATAGTCCTATAACTAAAATAAATTAAATCGGTAGTAAAAAATCTTCCCCACCAAGAAAACTTCGGGCTCAGGTGGCCCCACTGGTGTTTTCTACTAAACATTCAAGGAATAGATAATTCCAACATTACAAAAACTCTCTGAAATTTAAAAACAGAATGAATACATCATAGCTCATATTTTTAATACCAAAACCAAACAAAGATGGTCTGAGAAAAGAAAATTACAAGCCCATCTTTTCCATGAACAAAGATTCAAAACTTCTAAACAAAATAATTAGCATACAGCAATGTACATAAAGGATCATGACAAAGTTAGGTTTATTCCAAGACTGCAAGGTTGGTTCAACATTAGAAAGTAACATAATTTGCCTTACTAGCAGGTTAAGGAGAAAAAAACGCATAATCATCTCAATGGATACCAAAAGAAATTATATAAAATTCAAGTCATTACTGTTAGAAACACCTAGCCAACCACAGACAAAGGAAACTTCTTTAGCCAGATAAAGGATATTTGTAAACAAAATCTTTAGCAAATATTATACTCAATGTGAAAAGTTAAAAAGTGTTCTCTTTAAAATCATGAACCAATAGGATACCTGGTATCATCATTTCTATTTAAGGATTTTCTGGGAGTTCTCAGTCAACACAATAAAACAAGAAAAAAAACCCGTAAATATTTAAAAAGAAATTATTACTCATAGATATGATTAACTTTTCAGAAAATCTGAGAATGATTAGACAATTAATAGAAAGGTTATTAGCATTAATGAAAATTTTAGTAGGGTTCCTAGATCGTTAAATAAATGAAAGACAACTATATTTTTATATATTAATACTGTGAGGTTTTTGAGAAAGCCTATCAATTACAATTTTTCTTCCTTATCAAGGGTCTTAACAAACACAGAAACAAAACAAAAAGGAAGACAGGTGAGGCTAAGCTATTTTTATTACTGATAATTCATGGCATAATTCTGCATAAAGGGCAGAGACATTGGAATGAGCTCTTGTGATGGGAGAAAAAGCATTTAGAGAGGAGTATTCTCTGCCCTCAAGTCCCCAACAGCAACAAACAGAAAATGCAATTTGGAAAAAAGATACCACCAACAAAAGTGATTTTTTTTTTAAAAGAACCTAGGAATATATCTAATAAAATATGTCCAAGACCTTAATATAAATATAAAACTTCACTGCGACATTACAGACAAACCAAACGGAGTGACTTAGGACATTCACAGATAACATGACTGAATATAGTAAAAGTGTCAATTCTCTCCAAAATGTTAATAGATGGAATGCAATTGCAACCATAACCCCAACTGGAATTTTTCATGGAACTTGATAAGGCAATTTGAGGGTTTATCTGAAAGAGCAAAGGGAAAGAAGAGCCAAAGTGTAGTGAAAAAGAAGCAGGGTCTCCACCTCAGAGCACCACAAAAGTCCATTTCTGAAGGATGAAGAACTTGAACATGAAAGATGAACTCTGAAAACCTTTAGTAGGAAATACGAGAAGGTGCACTGGTGCGCTACAGCATTGAAGAACGTAAACATTTCTTAATTGTTTAAGGCACAAAAAGGATAAACCATAAAGGAAAGACTAGTAGATCTGAGAACTTTAAAATGAAAAGCATCTGTTCTTTAAAATATACCACAAATGGAAAAGATAACAGCAACACACATAGTTGACAAAAAGATTAATATTTAGAATACGTAGAGAACACTTACAGGCCAGGCACGGTGGTTCCTGCCTGTAATCGCAGCACTTTGGGAGGCCGAGGCAGGCAGAGATCACTTAAGGTCAGGAGTTCAAGACCAGTCTGGCCAACATGGTGAAACACTGTCTCTACTAAAAATATAACAATTAGCTGGGCGTGGTGATGCCCACCTGTATTCCCAGCTACTTGGGAGGCTGAGGCAGGAGAATTACTTGAACCCAGGAGGCGGAGGTTGTAGTGAGCCAAGATTGCACCACTGCACTCTAGCCTGAGCAACAGAGCAAGACTCTATTAACAAAAAACAACTTAAAAAAATGCAGAGAAGACATAAACACACATTTCACAGAAGAGGAAGGACAAATAGCTCACAAATAGAGGATGTAATGTTCAATCTCATTAATTAGGAAAATCCAAGTTTTAAACCATAAATTTTAAACCATTTCCCTCACACCAAATGGGCAGAAATAAAAACAGCATTTCCCAGGCTGGTGAGGATAAGGTGTGATTGGAACCCCCAGGCCCTCCTGGGAATACCAGCCGGTATCCCCACCTGACATCACCTGGAAAAGTTTGAACACGTGTCTCTTCTTTCCTATGGCCCAGCAGTTCCACTCCTGGATCTACACCTAGAGAAACTTTTACATATGCATAAGAATGTTCACAACAGCAAAAACAGCTTAAAAAAAAAAAAAAAAAAAAAAAAAAAAAAAACAACCAACACGAACACCCACCAACAGTAGAAGGAAAAAATACATTGTGTTATGGTCATAAAATACAAAACTGTAAAGTGCTGAAAATCATGAAAATGAATGAGCCACAGCTCATTAACATGGATGGCTCTCAAAAACATAACAGCAAATGAGAAAACCAGGTTAAGGAAGAGCATATGTGGTATGATTCCATTTATAAAAAGTTCAAAAGCAGGTAAAACCAAATGTATTACTTAGGATACGTACTGAGGGAATAAAAATGTAAAGAAAGGCAAGGGACTCTATTTCTGAATTTTCAGTTTATGTACATTATAAAAGGAAGGAAGGGGTGTGATCAGGGAAGGACGGGGGTCCAGGAGGTTCAAGCTGTGGTCTCTCTCTCATGCTGGGTGTTGGGAATACGGGTTTACTACTCATCTCTAAACGTCACATGAATTTTGTTCTGTATGTATTTTGTTTGTTGTTATATATAATACACAGTAACAATGTTGTAAAACAGGGGTCCCCATGCCCCGGGGAACCTGGACTGCACAGCAGGGGGTGGGTGGAAGACGAGTAAGTGAAGCTTCATCTGTATTTACAGCCACTCTCCATCGCTGGCATTACCGACTGAGCTATGCCTCCTGTCAGATCAGTGGTGGCATTAGTCTCACAGCAGCGCAAACCCTATTGTGAACTGTGCATGCGAGGGGTCTGGGTCACACTCCCTTCTTATGAGATGGAACAGTTTCATCCCCAAACCATCCTCCTGGTCCCCAATCGGTGGAAAAATTGTCTTCCATGAAACTGGTCCCTGGTGCCAAAAAGGTTGGAGACCGCTGTTTTTAAAGAAAGAAAACACAATATTTTTAAAAAGGAAAGCATCTGATACAATATAACACTTGTTTGCAATAAAAACTTTTGGGTAGCCTGGTTAGAAAGAAATGTCTTTAACAGTATTTTCAAAAGCCAAAGGCAAAAATCATACTTAAGGCTGAAACTCTAGAAATATATCTTGTCCACAGACAGGATGCCACTATCACTGCTGCTATTCAACAATGTCCTAGTCAAACTGCTAAAGAAGAAAAATAAAGTTATAAAAAGTTAAAAAGCAGACACAATCTTTGTATGATTTGTAGAGGATATAATAATCTACATAAAAAATCCAAGAGAATATAAAGAAACAAACCATTAGACATGAGAGCGAGATTTTTTTAAAATAAAAGTCAACAGCATACCTGTACACCTGCAATAACTATTAATACATGTAATAAACTGTAAAAATCCCATTTATAATGAAAAACAACTATCAGGAGAAAACTGTAAAATCTTATTCAAGCACATAGAAGGAAGCCTTCAATAAATGAGTCTTCCAGTGATTAGAAAGGCTAATGTTGTCATGAGAGCAATTCTCCAGAAATTAGACTGTAAAGTAAATGCAATTCCAATCAAATTTCCAACAGGATTTTCTTAGGAACTTGACATACAGATCCCAAAATTCATATAAAAGAACGAAGATCCAAGAATAGCCAAGACAATTTTTTGAACAACAAGTAGAGACGGATTAGTCTACTAAATATCAAGGTTTATTATGAAGCTAAAAGAGCAAGGTGTTGGTGCAGAGACCGACAAAGAGACCAATGACACAGAAGAAAGCACCCAGAAACAGCCTTGTGCACATGCAGAAACTGGCTCAGGACAGAATCGCATCACAAATCAGTGGAGAAAAGCTAACACATTCAGCAAACTTTGCTGGAAAATCAGACCATCGTTGTCGGAGGAAAAACTGAAACCCTTCCTTGCAAGCTACGCACATTTTAATTCTAGATAAATTAAAAACTTAAATTTGAAAAGCAAAACTTTTAAAAATTTATAAAAAAAGAGAGAATATCTTTCTGACCTTGAGTGAGGTAAGCAAGGATCTCTTACTACAGAAAAAGCACAGATCATAAAGGAAAAGACTGACATGTTTGACTCTTTCAACAGTGAAAACTTGCATACAAGAACTATAACGTTAAAAGACCTACCACCAACACGGAGAAAATGTTTGTAATGCAAATAATAGACAAAGGATTCGTATCTAGAACACATACAAAGAAGCCCTGAATCAATAAGAAAATGAAGAATATCTCAACAGAAAAAGAGAAGACAATTCACTGGAGAAGCAGCCAAATAATCATATAAAAAGGGTGCACATACTCACTAACAGTAGGGAAAATACAAGTTGAAACGAGAGGCCATCTCACCCCCATCAGGTTGGCAAAAATGTAATTATGGAAACTGGGCAAAGATGTTAGGAAGCAAGTTCTAGGAGCACCTGTTGGCACTGGGTACCCCGGGGAGGGCGATACAGTAGCGGAAAAGGTGAAATCAAGCCTACGACGTGGTAAGGCCACTGCTGGATCTGTTTCCTGGAGTAGCATCCCCACAGGGGCACAAAGAAACAGGCGCAAGAACGCTCACTACAGTATTGCTTGTGAGTGAACAATCAGAAAAAGTTTAAGTGCCAATCAGTGGAGGAATGGAAAATAAATTACAATATACTTGCTTCTGGAATATTAACCATCTGTTAAAAGGAATGAACTTGATCTACATGTATCAACATGGATACATCTGAAATACAGAATAAATGAGTGATAAATATAACAACATCTATGTAATTTTTCAGAACACAAAAAAACCATACTATATATTGTTTACAGCTACCAAAGTACACAGCAGACGTTTCAAAATGTGGATAGGAAGAATAAACACAGAAAATTCAGGACAAAGGGTTGCCCTAGGGAGGCCTGGGGGACCTAAAAAGGGATTTAAATGGTATCGGAAATACATTATTTCACACACACACACCACACACACACACGTTTTAAATTTTGAAACAGCATACATTCAGCAAATAGTTACTGAATTCCTACTCTGTACTAGGCAATATTCTAGGGTCCTAGAATGATTAAACAGATACAAATTTTTCTACTTTTGAAATTGACATTCTAATGGAGACCTGACATATGATGAATGTATAAATAGGAAACATATATATGACGTGACGCTGTGTGACACGGAAGACCCAAAGCAGGAAAGGAGGCCTGGAGTCCTGGGTGGGGAGGGGTTGCAGTACCGATGACAGGAAAGGCCTGCAGGTGGGACCTGCCTAAAGAGCACTCCCAGTAGAGGGCACTGCGAAGGCCCTGGCACAGGGCAGAGGGGACAGCAACGTGGATGGTGCAGCTGGGCAGAGTGAGAGAAAAGTGGAGGAGGTGAGCTGACGGTGCAGGTCAGATGGAAAGCCAGGACTTGGGTCCGACTTGGGTCTAAAAGGGATCACTCTGCTGGGCTGAGACGAGACTCTGGGGGATCAGAGCAGGAGGAAAGGGGATGGTGACAACCTCAGCAGGAGATAATGGACCTAGGTGGCAGAGCAGAGGGGACAAGGCCAAGTAAGAAGACAGACCTTTCAGCACCATGGAGGGCCCTGATAACCAAGGTTGGAGAGGTTTTGGTGGAAGAGGTAACAGAGTGGGAGGGAAGGGGCAGGAGACAGCAAGCGCAGATGTCCCCAAGGGGCTCTGCCACAAAGGGAAGCAGAGAAGCGGGCAGGGGCTGCAGGGGTAGAGGTCAAGGCAGGATTGCTTGTGTTGCCCTTGAGAAGGTGGCATGAGGTGGGATCTGGCGCCAGATTGAAGGAGGGCTTTGGCTGGAGGGCTGACAGTTTAGCAGTCACAGGAGTGAAGGCAGAGAAGGGGGCACAGGTGCAGGCAGATGGCGTGGGGAGGGCTGTGCGAGTGGTGTGTTTCTCTTTAATTTAAAAAAAAGGGTTAAAATATAAAACTATTCTCAGTTGTGCACCATACACAAACAGATGAGCTAGGTTTGGCCCTCAGCCACAGTTTGCTGGCCCCTGGGCTAAGGAGACACAGTGTGACTGTGTTGCAGAGCACCCACTGAAGTCGCTGGTCGTGAATGTCATGTGACACCAGCAGCCAGCTTACCTGGTTCTCTGCAGTCAGGTGCAGCTGTTTGGCTGCAGGTGCAGAACACCAGTGGATTTCACAGGTGGATACAATGACCAAAACAGGGGTAAGAGCGCCGAGGCTGTGTGCAATGGGGAACCACAGTGGTGGGCATGGAGGGAAATGAGGATGAACTAGGGCAGTGAAAAGGCAGCAGGGTTGGTGGCTTGCAGGTCTTGAAGGACTGGAAATTGCTGGAATCAGGACACCAGACAGGGAATTGAAGGCACGGCAGGAGGCGGCTGGGGAGTGGTGTGCTGGAGATGGAGATGGTGGGTGTGGTGCAGTCATTGTCATCACAGTCACAGATGGCTGTGGGATGGGTGGAGGGGGCACAGGACCATCCGCATGGAGGCTGCCATGGCCAAGACTGAGGGCAGGAAGAGTGACAAGAAAAGAGGGAAGGTCTGCAGAAGCAGCAAAAACACGAGGCCTGAGACCCAAAGGCAGGGTCTCTAGAGAGGGATTGAGGCTGGCAGAGGCACAATCTGAGGGGTCAGGACCCTGTCCCCGGTGGGCCTGGGCTTAGAGGGAGGCAGGGAAGAGGATGACAAGCACTCAGAGGGCTGCAGTCCCCTGGAGCTCAGTCCGAGCAGGGAGCACTCAGGACCTGGTGGGTCTGCTGAGCCCTGAGTCCCACAAGGCTCAGTGGGGGGATGTACAGGAGGTGAGAAGGGGAGGTGAGGTCTCACAAGGGATGGGCAAGGCCAAATGTGGCAAGGGATGAGCTGGGAGTCCTGGCTTCTCAGACAAAGGGGAGAGAGATAAAGGCCACACAGAATCCCTGCCAACAGGCTCAAGGTGGACAGTGGAGTTTGTGTCTACTCATCTTGTCTAATGGTGGGTAGAGGCCACCATTCAGGTAGAGCTGCTGAGTATCATACGATGCAGCTAGAGAGTGTTACGGGGTCTTACCAGTAACCAGCATATTTCGAGGCCCCTCTTTACTCTCGTTTAATCATGCTGTGGAAGTGAGGGAAGCCTCCACACACGGTGTAAATACAACGAAACCCACCTACCCAGAACCTCCCACCCAGGCTAGGAAGCTGGACGTGCATGGGTCGTAACCCTCTTTTCCAGCCCAATAGTATGTGTTCTCAGCCGTCTTTCTGTCCTCTAGCATTCAGCACTGTCCTTGACACCTAGAAAATTCTCAAAATACATCTGTAGAACTAAACTGTCAATGTCCTGATGACGACTAGCAAAGCGCCCAGCTCGGAACATGCTTCTACCCTTAGGAAAGTGCAAATCTGACTGAGATGAGATGATGAACATGGGGGAGGCGTTTAATTTCACACAAGTGGAGCACAGGAGGGCCTCTGCGGAACACCACCTTTTTAAGTGTCAGGCGAAAGCGAAAACCAAGGCAGGTGGGACGGTCAAGGGCGGGTCTTCTGGAGGAATCAGGGGTCGAGTCTTGCAGAGATGTGGTCTCCGTGGTCAAATGACCCAGCAGGTCTTCACTTTAGGAATTTGGTTTTTCTCCTGTGTCCACCTGTCCTTCCCTTAACTTTCAAAGGTGCTGACTGGCTCCAGGGAAATCTGAGACACTGATATCTGGTAACCAGATTCACCTTAAATAAATGTGTGCTTCTAATCATACCAAACCATAAGGCTGACCAATGGGTGTATGTTCTACAACTGCTATGGGTTTAAATTAAGGTTGGTTCTTGGAGGCAAGGCTGACTCTTTGCAAAGCTTTGAATTAATTTTGTTGTCAATATACAGCTGACCTTGAACAACATGGGTTTGAACTATGCAGGCCCACTTCTAAATGGATTTTCTTCTGCCTCTGCCACGCCTGAGACAGCAAGACCAACCCCTCCTCTTCCTTCAGTCTACTCAATCTGAAGATGACAATGAGGATGACCTTTATGATGACTCACTTCCACTTAATGAGTAGTAAATATCTTTTTTTTTTTTTGAGACAGAGTCTTGCTCTGTTGCCCAGGCTGGAGTGCAGTGGCACAATCTCGGCTCACTGCAAGCTCCGCCTCCTGTGTTCACGCCACTCTTTCTGCCTCAGCCTCCCGAGCAGCTGGGACTATAGGCGCCCGCCACCATACCCAGCTAATTTTTTGTATATTTTGTATAATTTTTTGTATAATTTTTTGTATATAACGCGGTTTCACCGTGTTAGCCAGGATGGTCTCGATATCCTCACCTCGTGATCTGCCTGCCTGGGCCTCCTAAAGTGCTGGGATCACAGGTGTGAGCCACCACGCCCAGCCTATTTTCTTTTCCTTATGATCTTCCTAGAAACATTTTCTTTTCCCTAGCTTATTGTAAGCATACACTATGTAACACATAGAACATACAGAATATGTGTTATTGACTGTTTGTATTATCAATAAGGCTTCTGGTCAATAGGAGACTATCAGCAAACTCTTTGGAGAGTCAAAAGTTATACGTAGATTTTTGGCTGCGTGGGACCGGGGGCTGTTGCCCCTGGCCCCTGTGTTGTTCAAGGGTCAACTATGCTCCTGCCTTCCCTCTCGGTGTCTTCCTCTCCCTCCCCTCATTCTGTTCCCTGCCTTTGTCTCTTCCTAAAAGATTAGGTTTGCCACCTGTTTCCCTGATAGAAAGTGTTCATTTCTGGAGCATTAGCTGAATAAGTTAGAGATTAAAATTCAACTATAAAAAACTCAGACATAAAACCTGTAAGTTTCCTGTTTCTCCTCAGCTCTCTCTGGAAAGATCACACCCTTTCTGGCCTTCCCATCTCTGTTTCCCGCACATCACCTGAGGCCTCCCTGGCCTTCTCCCAGCCCTTACCTGGACTCGGGTCCACAGGAACATCTGGAATCTTGGGGCCAGGGCGGCGCCAGTGGCAGGGCTCCTTCCCTTGTTCAATCTGGGAGAGGACCTCGGGCTTGGAGATGGCGTAGTCTGAGGAAAGACAGAAGGTTAGTTTTTGCCACGTTCCAGTCAGAGCTGGGAACAGTCAGCCCGGAAAACCAACAATAGTCTAGAAACGAAATCTCTTGATTGTCACAGAGCAGGAGCTTCCAACTGCAGGCAATTTTGCTCCCCAGGGGACATTTGGCAAAGTCTGGAGACAATTCTGGTTGTCGTGCCCAGGGCTGGGGGAAAGGTGATTGACATCTGGAAGGTAGAAGCCAGGGCTGCTGCTGAACATCCTACAATACAGAGGATGGCCCCCAACACACAGAATCACCTGGTCCCAAAATGTCAACAGTGCTGGGGTGAAGAAACTGCTGCAGAGCACGCATGTTACACAGCAGTGCACTTGTGCTGACGAAACATAACCTCACATCTGCACCTGCTCCTGTCCTCTCTAATAGGCCTCGCTGCCCTCGGCTCCAGGGTCACACAGAAACCATCGGGAAGAGGAAATCAGCCCAGGAAGAAACAGTCTGGGCCCTTCCTGGGCAGGATCAAACAAGGAGAGCAGCAGTAGCCCCACAGGCTGAGGGAAGCAAAGTTCTGAGGCGTGAAGACAATGTCTGCCGCAAGCAGCACCGTCTGCCCATGTTCTCCACTGACCTCCAGGCAAGTTGCCATAAGGGCCATGCATGTTTGTAGGAGAAGACTGAAAGAAAGAGTATTTCTCTAATGTGAGTCAATTACATACTGGATCTGAGAGCAGAAGGGGCCTTCCTGCTCCAAGTCAGCAAGAACAGAAAGGTCCACACCCTGGGCCTGCGTAGGAGAGAAGCCACCGCCTTTCCCAGCCTGGCATTCTGGGAAACTCAACACAAGGAGAAGGGAGCTTTTAACTCCATCACCCAGGGCTCATCTTTCACAAAAGATAACAACTTGCAAAGTCAACAGTGTTTTTGGTGATTTACATATCACTGTCATGAAAACAACTATGTGGAAGGAGAAGTTTGAGGACTTGCAAAATCCTATTTAACAGAGAAATGAGTGTCAGGTCTTACCCAGGGAGACCAGTGTCTCGTAGTTGCCCCTCATCACATGCTTGTAGAGCTCCTTCTGCCAGTCCTCCAGCTTGCCCCACTCCTGCTCGGAGAAATACACGGCCACATCATCAAACGTCACGGGCACCTAGAACCACAAGTGTCACACTCGCTCACCCACACGCTCACGGGTTTGGCCACTTGATCTCCCCAACTCCAAGGAATCCCAGGGCTACCTTCGGGGACTCCCCCTTGCTGCCTGGGGGCAGCCGCAGGATCCAGAAGTTCCTGTTGCGCAGCAGGTTCTCCACATTCTCCAGCCGCCTCTGCAGCAGCCCGTACTCCTGCAGCAGGGTCCCCAGCACGGCCCACTTGCCCTCTAGCTGGTTCCCGAACTCCACAGCTGTCTTCTCACAATCGGCCAGCTTCTTCTCAGCCATCCCAGTTCGACCTTCTAGGGAAAGCAGGCGAGCAGCCTGCGATTCAATCTTCCTCTCCATGGCCTGAATCGTGGCTGCCATCGTCCACGGAGAAATCTTTGAGAAACAAAAGAGAAACCGGCATCATTCATTCCACCCACTGACTTCACTGAGCCCCTCTCTCACTAATATGTGTGGACAAGTGGGGCTATCCCGTACCACATGCCAGATCTCAGGCTGGCAATCACCTGTTTGGGTATGTTAGGTCTATGTCTGGGTGGGTGCCTTTACTCCAGGTCTCTGCAGCACAATGCAGACCCTTCTTACGGTGCTTACCACCCTACACAGTAATTTCCTACCCACGCCTATACTGTGGGCTCCCTGAACATGGTATTGCATCTTTTCATACCACAGTCCTTGACACATGGCAGGTACCCAGTGCAATTTTGCTGTGTAAACAGTGACTTAGCATTGCTGGGCATTTTAGTGGAGAAATGGTAAACTGCAGATTTACTAGAGCTCAGCCTGCACCTCCCCTCATGATTACACAGGAACTGTCTACTGATGATGACCCAGCAAAAAAAACAGCTGGTTCACTGAAACGGCACAAACAAAAGTATTGCTCAATTTCTTTCTTTCTTTCTTTTTTTTTTTTTTTAAAGCATCTCATGTCCTCTTTTAATAAACATAAAAATATAATGGCCAGTTCCTCTTCCCCCAGGACAGTCTCATTTTGTCACCTTCCCATCTGCCCCTCCCCCACAAGCTAAAATCCCCATGACATCAAATCTCCATCAGTCCAGAGTTTTTTGACACTGCATGAGCCATACAAGATTCTTTCTCTTTCCCAAGTCCCACCCGCTCAAGGTAAAAACGATGGCCTCCGACATTTTTGTAGCTGTACCAGGAACAGTGACACACCCTGCAGCCTGGTGAGGAAAATGGACATATGCCACAAAGTTAGACTTGTATATGGGCAGCAACCATCTTAATTAGAGATGAGGGGCTTCCCTGTCATTGGAAATGTGCACATGGTGTATCAGTGACCGACAGCTGGGAAAAGGAAGAATGGGCACATTTTGCCTTGGGTAGGGAGCTGGACTGTTTGAGACACCTACATCTGAATGTGGGACCTACAGGGCAGAGAGGCGCTCCTGGTATCGGGACCTGAGATCAACGAGGATCAACGCCTCCTTACAACATTCTGCAAAATAATTCCTCAACAAAGGTCGGTGACTATTTCCAAAATGAAAAAGTGGCTACTAGAAACCAGTGTGGATTCACTTAGAGAAAGTCACTGAGAACTAGAACGTGGATGGACACCTCAAAAAACAGAGACAAAAGGAGAGTTTGAGCAGAGGCAGAAAAAAACTTGCCTAGGACAGTGCTGAAGAGACTATTTGGAGGGAAGCAGGATGCAAACAAGGTAGGACTCTAAAGGGTCTTCAAGGCTGGGAGGTTCTGGACAAGCTGAACTGTTTCTAGGCGAAAACCCCAGTGTGGGTGGGAGTCTTGCTCTCAAGTAGTAGGTGGTCCCGCAGCACCTGGGTGGGCTGGCTTGGTTCTGGGCTTGAGTCCACCCTCCACCTAAGGCCACTGTTCCTTCCCTCACCTCTCCTTTCTCAGATCAATCCCTGTCACGTGATCCCAAAGCCAAGAGTTTACTCCAGAAGCTTCCTTTCAACTGGTCACCAGCTCCCCATCCACTGAAATCCTCCCCATCCTCCACGTGCATTATTACGGTCTTTGTGTGGCATGAAAGGGATCTCCACATAAACTACTTTATTAAGAAAATATTAGTCTTTTACAGATGGACAACAAGGTGCACGGTTTTCTTACAATTCTGATGGGGCCAGGAAACCCTCTGTAAGGCCCTCACATTATGTGGTGGGAGGTGGCGACTGTGCGCTGCTCACTCCAGCCCAGATTCTTACTGTCTGGTGGCTGGAATATGTGGGGCTGTCCTTAGACTCCTGCCAGGAAGCCGAAATTCTTTGCTTGAGAGGAGCTGATGGTAAGAGGAGCGGGATCCCTCACCCACTGCCCACCCGCAGGATGAAGTCCAGCCATGCAGGCCCCTTCCTAGTCTCTCTCTGCAGACTCCTTTCCCACTGCCTCAAACCAAAACCATCTTCTCCAGGCTCATGGACTCCTTTCTGTTCCTCAACACGCCCTGCACTGTCCCATCTCTCTGCGCCTTTGCCCAGGCACTCCTCCCTCCCTGAAAGCACCACGGGTCTAGCTGGGCCTGAAATCCTAGCCTTCCCTAAAATCCGGGTCAAATCACAGAGGCACAGAGCATCAGGCCATGAGGGGTGGACAGCGGTACCAGGCGGCCCCCTGACACTCCTTCCCCGGGAGCCCACCGCAAGCTTCCACCTGGGCGCCAGCACTCACCCCTTTCTGTTTTGCACGATTATTGCCTACGTACCTGTCTGCTTGGTCCTTGAATACACGGAGCCACTGTGTGTCTTTTTTCACACTTTGCAGCTGGGTAATCCTGGGCAAGTTAACTTCTCTAGGCCCCGGGTTTTTCTTTTGTATGACAGAGATTAACACCAGTACCCACCCGACAGGCTCGCTGTGAGGACAGACTAACGCCTCAACAGGGCTTGTTCAAGTGCCTGGCTCTATATTCCCTTCCGAGCCGACCCCGGGGAGCTGCGCACGTAGTGGGTGTTGGTGTATGCGGATTCGAAGCCGGACACCTCCCAGGTGCCACCAGGCCGCTGCGGGGGAGATGGAAAGGGACCTACAGGCCGAGCGCCAGGCAGAGAAAGGAGCCGCGGGTGGGGGGGGGGCACCCAGAAGGAGGGGACAGCGGCTGGGGCGGGGGCAGGAAGCCCCGGAGGGCCCAAAGAACTTGGCGTGCGGCGGCCCCGGCGCGGGGTTACAACCGTTCCGCCAGCGCTCGGGCTCCGCTCATAGTGGGGACCCGGCCGACGGGCGCAGTAGGCCCCGGCGGACCCCGCGCCCCATTCGCGGGAGCCCCAGGCCCAGTGGTCCGGTCCGGACCCCGGAATCCCTCCCCAAGGCCTGCGGCGCCGTGTGCCGGGCCCGGGCCGCCCGGGGCCCCAGGCCGCGAGTCCGTGCGCGCGCGGGTCGCCCTTACCGGAGCCGCGACCGCCTCGGCCATGGCCCTGCGCTGTCCCGCCCGGGCCCGGAGGAAGTCGTCGCCGCCGCCGCGCGGCACCACGCAGGCCCGGCCGCCCGGTGCTCTCCGCAGGCGGCGCCTGCCTGGCCTTGCCTCTGTCGCCGCTCCTCGCTGGCTGCCCCTGCGCCGCGCCGCGCTGCCCGCAGTCGCGCCGCCTCCGTCAGCGCCCGGCCGGTCCACACTGCATCCTGGGAGCCGGCGCCGCGGCCCGGCCGACGAAGGCCCGTGAGGCTTCCTGGAGGCAGCGCGGCCGCACAGCCCCACCTGCAGCCCGAGAGGCGAACGGCAGGCGCGGCGCCCGCCTGCCCGCGGCCCCGCCCCGCCCCGCCCCGCCCCGCCTAGCCCCGCCCGCGGGGCCCGACGGGAGGACCTAGCGACCCTGGCCGACCCCGCGACCCCGGCCGGACTGCGGAGCGCGGGGGGAGTCACTGCACTGGCCCCGCGGCCCAGCCCGAGAATTCGGTTACCGAAAGGGTCCCCCTCGTGGGACCCGCCTGGCCGCGCCCGCGGGCGAGCACGGGCTTCCGGACAGGGCGGCCCCCTCGGCCCGGGAGGCCCGGCTCCCCTTACCCCGCCCCAGGGACACTTCTGCTGCCAGAGGTCCTGGGTCTGGAGGTTTGGGCTATTTGGGGGGAGACAGATGTAGCTCATGCCCATCTGTGTTTGAAATGGAATAAATACTTTCAACAGCAGGAATATAGTTCGGTAAACCCCGGTAGGCAGCCACCTAGCATTTTCTGTAATGGGTTTTTTCCAGTAAATATTTTTCAATGGCATGAGCAGTGGAACGCAATAGCATCATTTAAAATTATTTCGGTGAAGGTCTTGGTAGGGACAGATGTTCATGATGTTATAAGAGAAAAAGCCTGTCCGGGACGATCCTGTCTTTTTTTTAAAAATAACATTTTAAAACAATATAGGACATATGTAGCGTTATATACTGTGTACATGTGTAATTATAGTTTTGAAAAGTTTGGAAGCATATATATCAACATGGCCTCAGTAGCCTTCTTTTAATAGATCACAGGCCGTTTTTATGTCTTTTCTGATTTTTTCCAATTCATGTTTTTGTTTTTCCATAACAAGGATAGTATTTTTAAACAAGGAGAGAAAAATAAAAATTTAAATGTTCTTAAAGAGGCCAACCAGAGCAGGGGAAGGAGGGCGTCTTGGACGGGCCCCTACGTAGTTTCAGAGGCGCATTGCCTTTCAGGAACACGACTTGCTCATCTGTGTATTCCCCAAGACTAACTAGCCAACTGCCTAGTACACACTGATAAGAAAATATGTGAGAGATCTGTAATCGTTTTCAAAGAAGGCAGACCTTACAGAACAGATAAAATTTGAGCTGGATCTTGAAGAATTGGCAGAGAGCATTTCAGACCACAGGGTGGTAGTAGAGGTGTGAGCTGGATGACAGCCTAAAAAAAAATTGAGGCAGGAAGATATACAGCATTTTAGGCCCGGACGCGGTGGCTCACGCCTGTAATTCTAACACGTTGGGAGGCCAAGGTGGGCGGACTGCCTGAGCTCAGGAGTTTGAGACCATCCTGGGCAACAGGGCGAAACCCTGTCTCTACTAAAAATAGAAAAAATTAGCAAGGCGTGGTGGCACGCACCTGTAATCCCAACTACTGGGGAGGCTGACGAACGAGAATCGCTTGAACCCGGGAGGCAGAGGTTGCAGTGAGCGGAGATCACACCACTGCACTCCAGCCTGGGCGACAGAGCAAGACACTGTCTTGAAAAAAAGAAAAGAAAAGAAAAAAAAAGAATTCCAGGACAGCCCTAAGGCATTGGGTCAAATGGACCCAACTGTTTTATTCTGTTGCAGAGTGCACCTGCAATAGAAATACAGTGATTAGAAATAAGAGACAGGACATTTTTAGTGTGCAATTTAAAAAGTCCACTTTTGACAGCCTGAGTCGGATATGCCAGGGCCATCTCTAGGTAGTAATTTCCAAGCCTGACTCTCAGAGCAGCTGCATTAGTCTCTGGGGAAGCTTGTGAAGGATATGGATTTCTGGATCCCATCTCATATCTACTGAATCAGAATGTCTTTGGAATGGGTCCTGAGTATTGTGGAGAAAACTTATTTTAAAAGAAGGTCTCTTTTTAACAAGTTCCTTGTAGGGGTCGAGGTAAGGGTGAAAGTGGGGCTCTGCGGACAGCCAAGTTAGGGTAATGATGACTTGCTCTGTCCTCCACTGAAGACAGGGATCTATTGCAAAGCATTTCTGGTGCTGGTCTTCCTGCCTCTATTTGCAAAAAGAATGAAAATAAACCTTGGATTGATAAATGAGGCTTCCAAAGCCTTTCGCTCCATTTTGGACACAGGTGTCAAAAGCTGGCATGAGAGTTTCCACTCCTGTGCCTTTCCTCATGCTTTTCCCCTCTCCTCTTGCCCACCCAAAGTTCTCACACCTTTTCCAGACCAGCATATGCCCTAATTCTTCCAATTAAGTCTCTCCATGCTAATCACGCCTGCAGCAAACTACTCTAATAATTTTTATTATCGGTGCCATTGTTTTGGCATTGAGAAAAAAATTACAATACAAGCGAATAGTGTCCTGACTCACCTCTTGGATTATAAGTTCCCTGAGAGCAGGGACTATATCTTATTTCTCTTGTCTTTCCTGCAGTGCTTAATACCGGGCAGGTTTAGGCAATAAAAAGTAATGATTTAGTACAAGTCTTCATTGATTGCTCTGTGTGGTGTGATAAACTGTGGTCCAGAGCATCATCCCCCTCCTCTGCTCTAATACTTCTGCAGCCCCTACAGACTCCACCTTCCTGCTGAGTAGTCCCAGAAAAAAAATCGTAAAGCATCTTCAACACACCCAGAAGGAGCCTGGAAGGGCTGGAGAACATGAGACCACATGTCAACTCAGGGCATCAGGGAGGCAGGAAGTGTGTGGTTCAGACTGCGTGCAGACTGTGTAGATGTAGGGGCTACTGATCCACGCACCCCTGTGAGTGCTTCCTATACTTCAGCAGGTACAGCAGAACAGATGGACCTCTACTTTTCCAGCTGCTCCCTTATGCCTGAACTTTTCCCCTGGGACCAGGCACACAGCCTGAAAGTTCAGGCTTGGAGTTTTCAAAAAGATTGTGGTAATCGTTGCTGTCCACTAAATATTTTTAGCTGGATTCCCTTGAGGAACATGGCTGGATGGCACTTCCTGGTTTCTTCTGGCTGGTTTGGACCATGTGACAAGTTCTGGCTGATGTTTTTTCTTTCCCTCTACTATGGTAACCCAGCAATATTTGAGGAGATGGGTGCTGTATTTGCCTGCATCCTGGACGCAGGGGACATTGAGTGGAATCCCCAGCTGCCCATGATGAGCTCCTTACAGCATGAACATGAAACTTTTTGTTGTAACATAGTTTGGGGGTTGCTTGTTTCACAGCTTGACCTAGACTATCCTGACAGATACAAAGGCATGGTGAAAGTTGGCCAGGCGTTGCAGCAGGCATCCTTGGGCTCCAGGTGGTGTCTGCTCGAGCCATACTTCACTTACATTGTCTGAGTGCTCTCACCTTGAGCATTACCCTACAGCGGTTAGATGTGGTGAAGTGCTGGAGAACTTGCAGCTGGCCCTGGAGTCTCTCCTGTGGAGCCAGTGCCAAGTTCCTGCCTCGAATCCCTCAGTGAAATTTGCAGATTGGGATGGGCAGGGCCATGGCTCTGAGAAGCTACCCCCTTTCCTTCTTCTGCTGGGAGCTGGGAGACTCACAGTCCTCTGGGGTTGGCTGGCTGGAGGCCAGCGCCTCAAAAATATTCTATACCAGAGCCCTTGAGTACAGAGAAAAGTATGTCCTGCGGGTCTGGACGCTGCCTGAAATGGCCCTCAGTGAGCCAGAAGTTGTGATGAATTGTCATACTTTAACAGTCCATGTAAATCGTGTCTCCCTTATAAAACTTCTGTGCTTGTTTTAATTTTAAAAGATTATTTTGATTTATCGACCACAGTAAAAATTTTATTTGATGTTTCAAGACCCCTCTCTTGCTCCTGAAATGGGAACAATTCCTTCATCCCCCTCTCAGGGTGTGAGATGGGGGCTGTGGCTCACGTCGTTGGTGCCCCGCTGCTCAAACCTCTAGCGGGAGTAGCAGGCAGGTTGTGGGGCTCCAACCCCACAGCAGCATCTAGTGTAGAGTGTTTACAGCTCCTGAAGTCCCAGTGGCTGTGTGTTACAGTGCGCTCTTTCAGTTTAGCCGTCCACAGGCAGCTTATGTTAATCAGCTCGATTAGACCCTCTGCCTTATCACAAGGACAGAGGGCTTTCTGTATCCTGGAGTTCTTGCCTTAGCGTGCCAGAAAAATTAGATCATGCGTGGGCTTGGGGATGGGTGCAAGGTTTTTTGTTAAGTGGTGATAGCTCTAAGTGAGGTGGATGGAGAGGCCAGAAGGAGGATGGAGTGGGAAGGTGGACTTTCCCTTGAGTCGGGCCACCCAGTGGACAGGCCCTCCTCCGACTGGCCTCGGCTGAACTCTGTGTCGTCCCGTCACAGATGGCCTGCCAGTGTCTGCTGGTGTCTGCCAGTGTGTTCTTCTGCTGTTGAGTTCCTCTTGATGTCCAATTGCTTGTGTCTGTGCCTACTAGGGTCTGAGGGTTTTTATAGGCACAGGATGGGGGGTGTGACAGGCCAGGATGGTCTTGGAAATGCAACATTTGGGCACAGAAACAGACATACCTGTTCTCACCTAGGTCAGTGGGCACAGGCCTGAGGGTAGAGCCTTTGCCAGGGACCCTGCCTTTCTCTACCCAGCACTTTCCTGTCTCCCTCCTGTATCACTCCCACATCCCTCCCCACTCTGGACCTCCCTTTCAGGGAGTCCGTGCCTCCGTCAGAGAAGCACAGCTCCAGGCATCTCAGGTATTGCTGAGTTTCCACCCTGATGGCATCACCCTCTGCCAACCTAGAGGTAAGATCCTGATGTGGCATTAGAAAGCCAGGGGCAAGGTGAGCAAGTGGCAAATGTGTGGAGGAAGTTTCAGTGCCCTGGCGTCCATGATTGCCTTTTAAGTTTTCTAGAAGCTTCCATAGCCTCAGTTATTCTGATATGGTGATGTTAAAACCTGCCTACACCAAGGGTGTTTATGACTGACAACAACTTAGAGAGTGACCCATCCCAGGGCCCTGGCTCTTCTCTGGGGTCAGAGCTTTGAGCGACAGGAATGAACAACAGGGCATTCCAGACTCCCTCAGCAGAGTGCAAGTCTCTGCACCTGAGTTCTCCAGGGCAGGATTGAGGTCACCTTGCACCGGTGGAGATGAGGTGGATGGTAAAAGAATATAGGAGGCCCTTACTTTAAGCAAACTCCAAATATGGAAATATGGAAAAATCCAGACATATGAAACAAGCACCAGAGTTTTGTTTTTAGATCCATTTAAAATTTTTAATAACTAAAGTTATTGAATTTTCCCGTAACTAAAATCTCCACAGCTTTTGAAAATAGTGTTCTAGGTACAAAAATTGGATTTCTCAAGGAGCACTTACTGTGCAGAACATGGCCCACCCCAGAAATATTATTAATTATGATAGAAACAAGCTTATTACTCAGATGCTGACTCATATTTACAAGAGATTTTGAAGTTTTATAAGGGCTGACCTTCGAGTCATCAATTTTTGACGACCTCACAATAGTCCCTCATGGCTTTTAGAGTGGGGGAAGCCTGTCACATCAAAGGCTAGCCAGATGAAATGAAGAATATTTTATAAGGACACTGAGTCCTTTTGAGCTTGGCTAGGGACAAAACCCACTCAGCAGAAATTAGTCAACAAGTCTATACTGAGTATTTACTGGGTCCTCAGTCAGATTATATACATGAAATGTATATAATCAAGGTGACAGTATTTTCGAAACAGAAAACTCAGGGTTTTTAGTATAACAAATGATATTTATGTCATTTATTGGTGCTAAGAGATAGTCTGGGAGATGCAATTTGGACCTTAAATATAGAAAAATATGGGCCAATTTATGCATTCATTTGAATAAAAAAGAATATGTGAAATTATGATTGTCCTGGGAAAACAAGTATGCATGGTCATTTGTTCAACAAAAACTGCCCAGGGTTCAGCACAAAGATGAAAGCTGCAGTCCTTGCCTCAATGAGCTCACTGTCTAGTTGGAGATGGATGTGCAAATAAACAACAATAAGGGGATAGATGTGAAAACAAATTCCAGAAGAGTGAATAAGGAGTGCTAAGTCTTGCCTGGGAGTCAGGGATCACTTCTCAAAGCAGGTAACTTGACCTGAACAGAGAAGAATCAGTAGAAGTTTGCTAAGCAAGTGTGGGTCAAGGAATATTCCAGACAGGAAATAGAATGTCTGAAATATGGGGGAATGGGACAATGCATAGAGAATAACAAGAAAATTCAGTATGGTTAGAATGGTGGGTGGCCATGGGATGGGGTGAGGGATGAGAGGCAAGAAATAAGACTGAGGTGAGATCATAAGTAGTTCTGTATACCATGTTCATAATTTATTGTAATTTTTACTATTTTTTTGAAACAGGGTCTCACTGTCTCCTGGGCTGCAGTACAGTGGCATGATCTCGGCTCACTGCAGCCTCAACCTTCTGGGTTCAAGCAATCCTCCTGCCTCAGCCTCCCGAGTAGCTGGGACTACAGGTATACGCCACCACACCTGGCTAATTTTGTTTGTTGGTGGAGATGGGTTTTTGCCATGTTGCCCAGGCTGGTCTTGAACTCCCGAGCTCGAGCAATCCACCTGCCTTGGCCTTCCAAAGTGCTAGGATTACAGGCGTGAACCACTGTGCCTGGCCTCATGTACATAATTTAGATGCTATTATCTAAGACAAGTGCTATCAAATCATTTTAGCTCCAAGCCCCTTTCTTCAAATAAAAATCTGAGAAGTACAATATAGAAATCGGATCAATGAGAAAGTGCCCAGTGGGAGTCTCTCTCTCTCTCTCTCTCTCTCTCTCTGTGTCTCTCTCTCTCTCTCTCTCTGTGTGTGTGTGTGTGTGTGTGTGTGTGTGTGTGTGAGAAGGAGGAGTCCACAAGCCCCCTGGCAGCTTCACCATTTCCACATCCCTACTGGAAGTTCTAGAAGAATTTCCACAGAACACACTTTGGACCCACTGATTTAGGAATTGGAGAGTAGCTGATAAATTCTGAGGAGGGAGAATTAGGTATTTTGAAAGATTACTCTTGAGGTTTTATGACTGGTTGCTGTAAAAGGAGGGTGGCTCATGCCAAGAGATAAGCACAAAAGTTCAGGTGAGATAACTAGAGGACAAACTGGAGCTCTCATTGTTGAGAAAAGAGGCCCTGATAAACACACCACCCTTTCAGCTTTGACCCTTGCAGGGCTAGATCAGCTTCATAAGAATTCACATCCAATTTGGAATCATATCATTCCCAGATTGATCTATGATAATCTGCTGCTACTCTAACTGCCTGACAGGAGGAAAAGCAAATTTCTCTGAAAGAAGATAACATCTTGTACAACCTCAAAATATTACATTTTCAAATATAGTATCTGTCACTCAATCAAAGACAACCAAACATGCAAATAGATAAAATTGAATGAGAATCAAGAGAAACACAGACAGTAGATACAAATTCATGAGAAAGCCATATAGTAAAGTTACCAGACATAGACTTTAGGTTAACTGTTATTTATAAGTTTAAATGTGATTAATAAATGACAGAATGGGTAATTTCAATGGAGAATTAGATATGATAAAAAGAATCAAACAGTAATTCTATAATGTAAATAAATAACAGTAGATGAGTTTAACAGCACAGTGGGCACAGCTGAAGCAAGAATTAGTAATACAGAGTACAGGTCAGGAGAAAATATCCAGACTGATGCACAGAGAGACAAATAGTGAAAAATATATAAAATCTAAAAGAGAATACAGGACATGGAGAAATGGCCTAACATATGTATAATCAGAAACCCAAAAAGACAGGAGAAAGAGAAAAGAGGTAGGAGTAATACATAAAGAGATACTGACCAATAATTTTTCAAAACAAATGAAATGAGACAAGTGCAACTTGCATGAGTTACAAATTCCAATTAGAATAAATAAAAAGGTGACAATGTAAACTGACAAACATACTATGGTTTATTTATCATGGGAACTCTCTGTACCTTCTTCTTCTTCTTCTTCTTTTTTTTTTTTGAGACAGAGGCTTGCTCTGTTGCCCAGGCTGGAGTGCAGTGGCCGGATCTCAGCTCACTGCAAGCTCCGCCTCCCAGGTCCACGCCATTCTCCTGCCTCAGCCTCCTGAGTAGCTGGGACTACAGGCACCCGCCACCTCGCCCGGCTAGTTTTTTTGTATTTTTTAGTAGAGATGGGGTTTCACCGTGTTAGCCAGGATGGTCTCAATCTCCTGACCTCGTGATCCACCCGTCTCGGCCTCCCAAAGTGCTGGGATTACAGGCTTGAGCCACCGCGCCTGGCCTCTGTACCTTCTTCTTAATTTTGCTGTTAACCTAAAACTGTTCTTAAAAATAAAGTCTATTTAAAAAAAAAAACAACCCTCACTTACAAAAAAGGAAACTAGGCCTAGACTCACAGACAAATAACTGAAAACCGAAGGACAAAAGGAAATATTATATGTAGCCAGATAAAAAGGACATATTCATTTCAAAATAACATAAAATAAGACCTATCACTAACTTTCAACAGAAAAAATGGAAGCCAAAGGACAACAGAATGACACTTTGAAAGGACTGAAAGAAAATAACTGACAACCTACAATTCTATACTCAACAAAAGTATCCTTCAAACACAAACATAAAATAAAGACACTTCCAAAAAGCAAATACAGATAATTTGTTAGCAGCATATCCTTACTAAAGAAAATAAAGAGGGGGAGTTTTTAAGGCAAAAGAAAGACGAGTCAGATGAAAGAAGGTGTAAATGCAGAAAGGAATGAAGAACAACAAAAAAAGTTAATATCCATGTAAGTCTGCATTAATTTCAACTACGTAAAGCAACAAATAATAATAATAATAATGTGTCTCATCTTTAAATTATATGTAGGGTTTTTCAAAATGTGATAATAATAGAAAAGGCAAGATAGAGAGTAAATTGACTTAAAATGTTATAACATCCTATGTTGTCTGAGAAGCGTTAAGAGTAGTAACTTAAATAAGATTTTAATAAGTCATGGCTGTGTACTGTAACATCTAAAACACTGAAGGAATAGTAAAAGAATGTATAACTTAATTAGTTTCCTAGGGACACTATAACAGATTACCACAAACTGGGTGGCTTAAAACAACAGAAATTTATTCTCTTATGGCTCAGGAGGTCAGAAGACCAAAATTAGGGCATTTTGGGGGCAGGGCCATGCTCCCATCAAAGGTTCTGGAGAGGGTGCTTCCTTGTCTTTTCCTGCTTCTGGTGACTTCTGGCATTCCTTGGCTTGTGGCTGCATCTCTCCAATCCCTGCCTTTGTCTTCACATGGCCTTACCTATGTGTCTGTGCAGTCTGTGTGTCCTTTTCTGTCTCTTATAAGGGCATTATCATCATTGGACTTACAGCCCACTCTAAGCTCTACTTTAATTACATCTATAAAAACTGTATTTCCAAATAAGGTAACATTCTGAGGTTCTGGATGGACATGAATTTTGTGGGAACACTATTTAGCTCACTATGATAACTAGCAAAAAAGATTTTAAAAGGTAGAGAAAAGGGAATATAGAAGAGTTGACACAATGAAAAAACAAATAATAACAGATATAAAAGCAAATATATCAGTAATTAAGTGAAATGAAGTAATTAAAAAACAAAAATTTCTAAAATTAGAATTAATGTAATCTCCAAACAATGAAATTATAAGAGACATACTTTGAAGGTGAAGATATGTAACATAAAATAACGGGGAAAATATGTACCATGCAAACCTAACAAAAAGAAAGTAGGTAAAGTTATAGTCCACAAATTATATTTTAAACAAGAAGTATTCCTATAGGTAGAGATATTTCATAATGATACCAAGGTCAACTCATGAGAAACATTAAAACAAATTAAAATTTTAACGCACAGAATATCACAGTCTCAAAATAGATAAAGCAACAATTAAGAGAACTAAAAGAAAAAGTGTTTAAATATATAATCATAGTGGGTGATTTTATTTTATTTTATTTTATTTGTTTTAAACTTAAACATTCAAAGCCAATTGTTCTGAAGAGTGGGTGATTTTAATAACCTGTTTCCATAACTGATAGAAAAAGTGGGGAAAATTAGAAAACATGGGGGGCCTGAAAAATCTCAATTAATAATTTTTTTCTAAGCTGGGCACAGTGATGCATGCCTGTAGTCCAGCTATTTCAGAGGCTGAGGTAGGAGGATCACTTGAGCTTAGGAGCCTGAGAACAGCCCGGGCAACATAGCAAGACCCTGTCTCAAATAAAAAATTTTGATCTACTTTACAAGTATAGAACAGTATGCAACAATTGAAGAATAAACTTTCATTTAAGTGCACACGTAAAATTTACCAAAAGTGACCACGTGTTAGGTCATCAAGCAAGCTTCAACAAATTTTGGAAGACTGAACTAATAAACTATATTCTTGGCCACAGTAGAATAAGCTTGAAATCCATAACAAAAAAATAATGAGATAATCCTCAAATGTTTGGAAATCAGACAATACACTTCTAAATAACTCATAGAAATTAGAAAATACTTTGAAGAGAATGATAAAATGAAAATAGAACATATGTAAAGTTTGCATGTTACAACTCAAGCTGTGCTTAGAGGGAAATTTAAATCCTTAAATTCACATATTAGAAAGAAAGGTTAAAAAACCGTATAAGTAGCCACACCACACAATTAGAAAAAGAAACAAATTAAACCTGAACAATGTAGAAGAAATGAGATAATAAAGACAAAAACAGAGTGACATCACCAAGACGGCAGAACAGAAGGTAATCCACTCACATCCCCCCACAACAAAAACAACAACAATTCTACATGCATCAACAGTCAGAAATCGGTCTGTGGGAGCCTCAGGATTCAGGTAGGTGTTTGTGAAACCTCGGTGGAGTCCAAGACCTTGGAGGGCCATTTTGAGAGTGCAGACTAACACCTAGATGGCTGATTCATCAAACTTGCTCCTAGGTTCAAGCTCCGAAATGACAGTCCTCCCAGGTCCCGGCTACAGCTCCATTTGGCTTTGAGCCTGTAACAGAAACCATCTGCCAAGGGGGCAAGGAGGAACTGCATACACTACTGCCTTGGTGGAAAAGCTCATCTGCCCACTGACATTGGTCACAGTAGTGAACCTGAAAGTTGCCCTGTAACTCAACTACAGCTCCCCTTAGCTAAGATCCCAGCTCAGGGCTGCTCACACGAGGATCTGGAGGGAGACTTGCCCATATCTCACAACTCAGGAGTCTGGGCCTCCTTGTTGGGCTTGCCAACCTCCATCTCACCGCAGATCCCAAGGGGATACAGCTTCAGCTCTGGCCCCTCCTGCTGCAATCAGAGAATGATCCTCTCTGTGCTTAGGTCTGCTGGGAAACCTGTACTTGTCTGGGCCAATGAGACAGGCTCTCCAGCCTCTGTCTCACAGCACATCCCAAGGGGGCCCAGTCCTAGCCCCAGCAACTCCTGCTGCAATCAAGGAACTATCTTGTCTGTGCAGGGACTTTGCCAGGACACACATACTCCTCTAAGCCAGTGAAGGTGGGCTCTCCAGCTTTTGCCCTACAACAGATCCTGAGGGGGCCTGGTCTCATCTCTATCCCCTCCTGCTGCAGATGAGAAACTATCCTGTCTATGCAGGGACCTGCCGGGAGATGCCTGCCTTTATGAGCCAATGTGATAGCCTCTGTTCCACTGCAGATACAAGGAGAACAAGTCTCAGCTCTGGTCCCTCCTGTTGTAGTCAAGGAATAACCGTGCTTGTGCAGGGACCTGCTGGGTGATGCATGTTCATCTGAGCCAATGAGACAGGCCAACTAGCCTGTGTCCCACAGCAGATCCTGAGCTGGGGGCAGTCTCAACTTCAGCCCATCTCACTATTTTTGGGGACCCATCCTGCCCATGCAGAGGCCCACTGGGAAGTGTGCCCATCTGGGCCACCAGGACATTCTTGTGGAATCCGGTTCCTGGCCAGCATTCCAGGAATGCTGGATCTTACCCAGGTTTATCAGACCTGGAAAGCCACATCAACCTAGATGTCCTTGTGAGACTTGTGGTAAGCCTGAGTTTAGAGTATCCTCTGTTGCTGAGATGGCTGCAGGTGGTCACAGTCTAAGGAAACTCAACAGTTAGTTCTTAGAGTCCCTGGAAGACCTTCAGAAGGACAGGCACAAACAAAGCCAGACTCTAAAGGCTAAAATAAATACCTAACCCCTCAATCCAAAGACATTGTCACACATGCACAAGCATCAGGAACATTTAGGGAAATATGACCTTACTAACATACAAAATAAGGTGCCAGAGACTGACCTAAAGTGATGGAGATGTGTAATCTCTCAGCCAAAGAATTTAAAACAGCTATTTAGGCCAGGCGCAGTGGCTCACGTCTGTAATCCCAGCACTTTGGGAGGCCGAGGCGGGCGGATCACGAGGTCAGGAATTTGAGACCAGCCTGGCCAACATAATGAAACCCCGTCTCTACTAACAATACAAAAATTAGCCAGGCATGGTGGTGTGTGCCTGTAGTCACAGCTACTTGGGAGGCTGAGGCAGGAGAATTGCTTGAACCCAGAAGCAGAGGTTGCAATGAGCCAAGATTGCACCACAGCACTCCAGCTTGAGCGACAGAGTGAGACTTCAAACAAAACAAACAAAACAAACAAATAAAACCCCCCCAGCTATTTAAAAGAAGCTCAATGAACTTCAAGAAAGCACATAGAGCCAATTCAGAAATTTATCAGAGATTGAAATAATTTTTAAAAATCGAACAGAAATCCTGGAGCTGAAAAATACAGTGAATAAAATGAAAAATGCAATAGAGATCATCAATAACAGAATTCATCAAACTGAAGAAAGAATCAAGTTGAAAGATCGACTATTTGAAAGTACACATCAGAGGAGCAAAAAGTTTGAAAAAATGAAGAAAGCTGACAGGTCCTATGGGACAACATCAAAAGAGTATGCATTCAGGTTGTCAAAGCTAAGGAGGAAACTGAGAAAGACAAAGGTGTAGAAAGCTTATTCAAAGAAATAACAGAAAACTTTCCAAACCTGAAAAATGATATAAATACTCAGGTACAGTAAGGTCAAAGGTCACCAGTGAGATTCAACCCAAATAAGAATATCCTAAGACACGTTATAATCAAACTCTCAAAGGTCAAAGACAAAGAGAAGAGCCTGAAAGTAGTGAGAGAAAAGAAGCAAGTAACATGTAAGGGAGATCCAATATGCATGGAAGCACACTTCTCAGCAGAAAACTTACAGGCCAGAAAGGGGTGGAATGATATATTCAGAATGCTGAAGAAAAAAGGCTGTAAACTAAGAATATTATATCCAGGAATACTATCCTTTAGAAATGAAGAAGAGAGAAATACTTTCCCAGACAAACAAAAGCTGAGGAAATTTATCATTACCAGAACTGTCCTGTAAAAAATGCTAAAGGAAGTTCTTCAAACTGAAAGGAAAGGATGCTAATGTAATTGTTACACTGATATTGTAATTGTGGTGTATAAACCATTTATATCCTTACTAAGTAGAATAAAAGACAAAACTATTAAAAACGATAATTACTAGGTTGGGTATGGTGGCTCATGCCTGTAATCCCAGCATTTTGGGAAGATGAGGTGTGCAGATCACCTGAGGTCAGGAGTTCGAGACCAGCCTGGCCAACATGGTGAAACTTGTCTCTACTAAAAATACAAAAATTAGCCAGGCATGGTGGCAGGTGGCTGTAATCTCAGCTACTCAGGATGAAGCAGGAGAATTACTTGAACCCGGGAGGTGGAGGTTGCAGTGAGCCGAGATTGTACCACTGCACTCCAACCTGGGCAACAGAGTGAGACTCTGTCTCAAAAAAAAAAAAAAAAAAAAAAAGATACCTACTACAGGTTGTTTAGAAATAGGCAATAGGAAAGGGCAAATTGTGACATCACAAATTCAAAATGTGGGGCAAGAAGGGAGAGAGTTAATGTGTATAGTTTTTTTTTGTTTGTTTTTGTTTTTGATAAAAGTTAAGTTGGTATTTCATGTAGTTTGGCTCTATGTCCCCACCCAAATCTCACCTTGAATTGTAATCCCCGTAATACCCACATCAAGGGTGGGACCCAGTCAGAGGTAATTGAGTCATGGGGGCAGTTTCTCCTATGCTGTTCTCATAATAATGACTGAGTCTCACAAGATCTGATGGTTTTATAAGCATCTGGCATTTCCCCTGCTAGCACTCATTCTCTCTTCTGCCATCCTGTGAAGAAGTGTCTTTCTCCACAATTGTGAGTTGCCCAAGGCCTCCTCAGAGATGCAGAGCTGTGAGTCAATTAAACCTCTTTTCTTTATAAATTACCCAGTCTTGGGTAGAATGAACTAACAGAGTATTAGTTACTTTTTTCACTAAAAAAAAAATGTCTTTATTGAGATTAAATTCACATACTCTACAATTCACTCACTTATAGTCACAGACTTGTGCATCTATCACCACAATCAACTTTAGACCATTTTTATTACTCCCCAAAGTAACCCATACCTTGTAGCCATCACCGTATGTTATCCAAATCCCTCAGTCCTACACAATCACCAGTCTACTTTCTATCTCCATAGATTTGACTATTTGGAACATTTTCTATAAAGGAAATTATGTAATATGCGGTCCTTTGTGAATGGCTTCTTTTACTTAGCATAATTTTCAAGGTTTGTGTCATTCATTTTTTCAGATTTCCAAATTCTCTCCTGGATCAAGTTAGAGCACCAGAAGTCTACATACTAGGATGATAATAGTTTATCTCAGATGTTTTATTTATTTGCTTTTTTTATTTTTATTTTTTAAATTTTTAAATTTTTATATTTCGATAGGTTTTGGGGAAAATAGGTGGTGTTTGGTTACATGAATAAGATCGTTAGTGGTGATTTCTGTTTTTAGTGTACCCATCACCTGAACAATGTACACTGTACCCGTGTGTAGCTTTTTATCCATCACCACCTGCCACCCTTTCCCCCAAGTCCCCAAAGTCCAGTGTTTCAGTCTTATGCTTTTGTGTCCTAATAACTTAGCTCCCACATATGAGTGAGAACATATGATGTTTGGTTTTCCATTCCTGAATTGCTTCACTTAGAATAATAGTCTCCAATTCTATCCAGGTTGCTGCCATTATTTTTTCCTTTTTTTTTTGGCTGAGTAGTATTCTCTGGTATATATATGCCACATTTTCTTTATCTACTTGTGGATTGATGGACATCTGGGCTGATTCCATATTTTTGAAATCGCAAATTGTGCTGCTATAAACATGTGTGTGCAAGTATTTTTTCTTGTATAATGACTTCTTTTCCTGTGGGTAGATACCTAGTAGTGGGATTGCTGGATCAAACAGTAGATCTACTTTTAGTTCTTTAAGGAATCTTCACACTGCTTTCCATAGTGGTTGCACTAGTTTACATTCCCACCAACAGTGTAAAAGTGTTCCCTTTTCACTGCATTCATGCCAACATCTATTTTTAAATTTTTGTGATTGCGGCCATTCTTGCAGGAGTGAGGTGGTATCACGTTGTGGTTTTGATTTGCATTTCCCTGATAATTAATGATGTTGAACATTTTTCCATATGCTCGTTGGTCATTTGCATATCTTCTTTTGAAAATTGTGTATTCAATCCTTAGCCCATTTTCTGATGGGATTATTTGTTTTTTTCTTGCTGATTTGTTTGAGTTCTTTGTAGATTCTGGATATAGCCCTTTGTCATATGTGTAGATTGTGAATATTTTTTTCCCATTCTGTGGGTTCTCTGTTAACTCTGCTGATTATTTCTTTTGCTGCGCAGAAGCTTTTTAGTTTAATTAAGTCCTATCTATTTATCTTTGTTTTTGTTGCATTTGCTTTTGGGTTGTTTGTCATGAAGTCTTTGCCTAAGCCAATGTGTAGAAGGGCTTTTCCAATGTCATCTTCTAGAATTTTTATGGTTTCAGGTCTTAGATTTAAGTCTTTGATCCATCTTGGGTTGATTTTTTTATAAGGTGAGAGATGAGGATCCAGTTTCATTCTTCTACATGTGGCTTGCCAATTATCCCAGCAGCATTTGTTGAATAGGGTGTCCTTTTCCCACTTTATGGTTTTGTTTGCTTTGTCGAAGATCAGTTGGCTGTGAGTATTTGGCTTTATTTCTGGGTTCTCTATTCTGTTCCATTGGTCTATGTGCCTTTCTAGCAGTACCATGCTGTTTTGGTAAATGTGGCCTTATAGTATAGTTTGGAGTCAAGTAATGTGATGTCTCCAGGTTTGTTCCTTTTGCTTAGTCTTACTTTGGCTATGTGGGCACTTTTTTGGGTCCATATGAATTTTAGGATTGTTTTTTCTAGTTCTGTGAAGTATGGTGGCAGTATTTTGATGGAATTGTGTTGAATTTTTATATTGCTTTTGGCAGTGTGGTCATTTTCACAATATTGATTCTACCCATCTATGAGAATGGGATGTGTTTCCATTTGTTTGTGTCATCTATTATTTCTTTCAGAAGTGTTTTGCAATCTTCCTTGTAGAGGTCTTTCACGTCCTTGGTTAGGCATATTTCTAAGTGTTTTATTTTATTTTTTTGCAGCTATTGTGAAAGGGGTGGAGTTCTTGATTTGTTTCTCAGCTTGGTCGCTGTTGGTATATAGCAGAGCTACTGATTTGTGTACATTAATTTTGTATCCTGAAACTTTGCTGAATTCACTTACCAGTTCTAGGAGCTTTTTGAACGAGTCTTTAGTGTTTTCTAGGTATACAAACATATCATTAGCAAACAGCAACAGTTTGACTTCTTCTTTACCAATTTGGATGACCTTTATTTCTTTCTCTTGTCTGATTGCTCTAGCTAGGACTTCTCAGTACTATGTTGAAGAAAATTGGTGAAAGTAGGCATCCTTGTCTTGTTCCAGTTATCAGGGGGAATGTTTTCAGATTTTCCCTGTTTAGTATAGTGTTAGCTGTGGGTTTGTCATAGATGGCTTTAATTACATTAAGGTATGTCCCATCTATGCCAATTTAGCTGAGCATTTTATTCCTACAGGGATGCTGGATTTTATCAAATGCTTTTTTTTGGGGGAGGCATCTATAGAGATGATCATGTGATTTTTGTTTTTTATTCTGCTTATGTGGTATATCACATTTATTGACTTATGTATGTTAAACCATCCCTGCATCCCTGGTATGAAACCCACTTGGTCATGGTGGATTATCTTTTTGGTATGCTGTTGGATTTGGTTTGCTAGTATTTTGTTGAGGATTTTTGCATCTGTGTTCATTAGGGATATTGGTAGTTTCCTTTTCTTGTTATGTCCTTTCCTTGTTTTGGTATTAGGGTGATACTGACTTCATAGAATGATTTAGGGAGGGGTCCCTCATTCTCTATCTTTTGGAATAGTGTGAATAGGATTGGTACCAATTCTTCTTTGAATGTCTGATAGAATTCTGATGTGAATCCACCTGGTCCTGGACTTTTTTTTGTGTTGGCAATTTTTTTTTTTTTTTTTTTTTTTTTTTTTTTTTTTGAGACGGAGTCTCGCTCTGTCACCCGAGCTGGAGTGCAGTGGCGCAATCCTGGCTCACTGCAAGCTCCGCCTCCTGGGTTCATGCCATTCTCCTGCCCCAGCCTCCCAAGTAGCTGGTACTACAGGCGCCCGCCACCACGCCCGGCTCATTTTTTGTATTTTTAGTAGAGACGGGGTTTCACCGTGGTCTCGATCTCCTGACCTTGTGATCTCCCCGCCTCGGCCTCCCAAAGTGCTGGGATTACAGGCGTGAGCCACTGCGCCCGGCCGGCAATTTTTAAATTACCATTTCAATCTTGCTGCTTGTTATTGGTCTGCTCAGAGGTTCTATATCTTCCTGGTTTAATCTAGGAGGGTTGTTTCTTTCCAGGAATTTATCTGTCTCCTCAAGGTTTTCTAGATTATGCACGTAAAGGTGTTCATAGTAGCCTTGAATAATCCTTTGTATTTCTGTGCTATCAGTTATAATATCTCCCATTTTGTTTCTACTGAGCTTATTTGGATCTTCTTTTTCTTGGTTAATCTTGCTAATAAACTATCAATTTTATTTATCTTTTTGTTTCATTTATCTTTTGTGTTTTTGTTGTTGCTGTTGTTTCAATATCATTTAGTTCTGCTCTGGTATTTGTTATCTCTTTTCTTCTCCTGGGTTTGGGTTTGAATTGTTCTTGTTTCTCCAGTTCCATGAGGTGTGACCTTAGATGTCTACATGTGCTCCTTCAGACTTTTTGATGTAGGCATTTAATGCTATGAACTTTCCTCTTAGCATCATTTTTGCTGTATCCCAGAGGTTTCAATAGGTTGTGTTACTATTATCGTTCAGTTCAAAGAATGTTTACCTTTTCATCTTGATTTCATTGTTGACCCAACAAACATTCAGGTGCAGGTTATTTAATTTCCATGTTTTTGCATGGTTTTGAAGATTTCTTTTGGAGTTGATTTCCAATTTTATTCCACTGTAGTCTGAGAGAGTACTTGATATAATTTGAATTGTCTTAAATTTACTGAGACTTGTTTTGTGGCCTATAATGTGGTCTATCTTGGAGAATGTTCCATGTGGTGATGAAAAGAATGTATACTCTATAGTTGTTGAGTAGAATGGTTTGTAAATATCTGTTAAATCCATTTATTGTAGGGTATAGTTAAAGTGCATTGTTTATTTGTTGATTTTCTGTTTTGATGACCTATGTAGTGCTGCCAGTGGTGTATCAAAGTCCTGCACTATTATTGTGTTGCTATCTATCTCACTTCTTAATCCAGTAGTAATAGCTTTATAAATTTGGGAGTGCCAGTGTTATGTGCATATATATTTAGAGTTTTGATATTTTCCTGTTGAATTAGTCCTTTTATCATTATATAATGCCCCTCTTTGTCTCTTTTAACTGCTGTTGCTTTAGAGTTTGTTTTGTCTGATATAAGAATAGTTGCTCTTGATTGCATTTGGTGTCCATTTGCACAGAATATCTTTTTCCACCCCTTTATCTTATGTGAGTTTTTATGTGTCAGGTGAGTCTCCTAAAGACAGCAAAAACTTGGGTGGTAGATTTTGATCAATTCTGCCATTCTGTATCTTTTAAGTGGAGCATGTTGGCTATTCACATTCAATGTTAGTATTGAGATGTGAGGTACTATTCTATTCATCGTGCTATTAGTTACCTTAATACCTTGTTAGGTTTTTAAAATTGTGCTATTGTTTTATAAGTCCTGTGAGATTTATGCTTTAAGAGGTTATATTTTGTGTATGTTGAGCATTTGTTTTAAGATTTAGAGCTACATTTAGCAGTTTTTCTAGTGCTGGCTTGGTAGTGGCAAATTCTCTCAGCAGTCACAGGCCTCACACTGCACCCTGCCCCCATGCAGCCTGCAGTCCTAAAGATCAGTCTCACTCCCACCGTGCCGCTCAACAGCACCAAGTCTATTTCAAGGCAGCCAGTGACCAGGGCTGAGAACTTTCCCCAGAACACAAGCCTCCCTGTTGAGAAAGCAAGCAGACTCATAGTTTTTTGGCATCTCAGGCACTGTGTCTGCGGCACTGATTCAGTTCCTTCAATGAACTTGTGGATTCTCTTGGCTTTCTTGGTATGTTTATGTGGTAGCTCTTGGAGCAAAAGTTCATGAGGTGATTCTCCACATGCTGCTCTATCCATCCGAGTGGGAGCTGCAAGCTAATCTCACCTCCTATCTGCCATCTTCAACCCCCATTCTGGTATTAGTTTTAAATAACTTGTTATAACTATGGAATTTTTTATAAGCCTCATTGTAATCACAAAACAAAAATGTATACTAGACACATTAAAAATAAAAAGCAGGCCTCTACCAATCATTTAACGAAGAACTAATACCAATTCTACTCAAACTATTTCAACAAATTTAAGAGGCAGGAATACTTCCAAACTCATTCTAGGAGGCCAGCATTATCCTGATACCAAAGCCAGACAAGGACACAACAACAGCAAAAGAAAACAATAGGCCAGTATCGCTGATAAATATAGATGCAAGAACACTCAACAAAATACTTGCAAATGGAATTCAACAACACATTTTAAAAAATCATTCACCAGGGATGCAAGAATGGTTCAACATATGTAAATGAATAAATGTAACACATTGCATTAACAAAACTAAGGACAAACCCATGTGATAATTTCAATAGATGCTGAAAAGCATTCAATAAAATTCAACATCTCTTCATGATAAAATCTTTCAACAAATTGGGTATAGAGGAACGTACCTCAACATGATAAAGGCCATATATAACAAACACACAGCTAATGTCATACTTAGTACTGAAAAGTTGAGAGCCTTTCCACTAAGATCTGGGACAAGACAGGGATGCCCACTTTCTCTACTTCTATTGACCTTAGTACTGTAAGTCCTAGGCATAGCAAGTTAGAAGATAAAGAAAGAAAGGGCATCAAAACTGGAAAGGAAGAAGTCAAATTATCCTTCTTGAAGATAATAGGATCTTATATTTAGAAACACCTAAAGTCTCCACTAAAAACTCTTAAAACTGATGAACAAATTCAGTAAAGTTGCAAAATACAAAACCAACATACAAAAGTTAGGGATATTTTTATACACTAACAGTAAACAGTTTGAAAAATAAATCAAGAAAACAATCCCATTTACAACAGCTTACAAAAAATGATAAAATACTTGGAACTCAATTTAACCAAAGAAGTAAAAGATCTCAACAAGGAAAACTATAAAACACTGATGAAATAAATTGAACAGGACACCAAAAAATGAAAAAAAATCCCATACTCATGAATTAGAAGAATCAATATTGTTAAAATGTCCATGCTACCCAAAGCAATATACAGATTCAATGCAATCCCCATCAAAATACCAATGACATTTTCACATAAATAACAAAAATATCCTATAATTTGTGTGGAACCAAAAAAGATCCTGAACATGATACTGCCATAAAAACAGACATATAAACCAATGAAAAGAATAGAGAACCCATAAATAAATCCATGCACTTATAGCTAACTCATTTTAGACAAAGGCACTAAAACACACATTGAGGAAAGGACAGTCTCTTTAATACATGGTGCTGGGAAAACTGTATATATGTATGCAGAAGAACGAAACTATATTCCCATCTTTCACCATGTGCAAAAGTCAAATCAAAATGGATTAAATTCTTAAAGGTAAGACCAAAAACTATGAAACCACTGTAAGCAAACATTGGGGAAACACTACAAAGACATTGGTATGGGCAAAGATGTTTTTGGGTAAGACCTCAAAAACATGGGCAACAAAAGGAAAAATAAATAAATGGGATTATATCAAGCTAAAAAGCTTCTGCGCAGCAAAGGAAACAATCAACAAAGTGAAGAAACAGCATACAGAATAGGAAAAAGTATTTTCAAACTACCAATCTGACTATATATATATATATATATATATGAACCTTAACTCAATAGCAAAAAAACCAAATGACCTAACTAAAAATCAAGCAAAAGACCTGAATAGACATTTCTTACAAGAAGACATACAAATGGTACAAATGGCCAAAGGTATATGAAAAACTGCTCAACATCACTAATGATTAGGAAAATGCAATTCAAAAGTACAATAAAATATTATCTCACTACAGTTAAAATGGCTATGATAAAAAAGACAAAAGGGCCGGGTGCGGTGGTTCACGCCTGTAATCCCAGCACTTTGGGAGGCCGAGGTGGGTGGATCACGAGGTCAAGAGATCGAGACCATCCTGGCCAACATGGTGAAATCCTGTCACTACTGAAAATACAAAAATTAACTGGGCGTGGTGGCCTGTGCCTGAAGTCCCAGCTACTCGGGAGGCTGAGGCAGGAGAATCGCCTCAACCCGGCAGGTGGAGGTTGCAGTGAGCCGAGATCACACCACTGCACTCCAGTCTGGCCACAGAGCGAGACTCCGTCTCATAAAACAAAACAAAACAAAACAAAAATGCTGACAAGGATGTGGAGAAGGGGCAATCCTCATCCGCTGTTGGTAGGAGTGTGAAATCATATAGCCATTATGGAGAACAGTGTAGAGATTCCTCTAAAACTTACAAATTGAACTATCATATGATCCAGCAATCCCACTTCTGTATATATATTCAAAAGCAGGGATATCAGTATATTGAAGAGATACCCGCATTCTTATCTTTATTGCAGCAAAATTCACAATAGCCAAGTCATGGAATCAACCTAAGTGGCTATTAACATATGAATGGATAAAGAAAATGTGGCCTATATACACAACATAATATTAATCAGCCATAAAAAAAAAATAAAATCCTATCATTTGCAGCAGGATGGATGGAACTGGAGGTCCTTATGCTAAGTGAAATAAGCCAGCACAGAAAGACAAATATTGCATATTCTGACTCATATGTGGGAGCTAAAATAGTGAATCTCATGGAGGTAGAGTGTAGGGTGGTGATGGCCAGAGGCTGGGGATGGATGAAGGAAGGGAAGGCTGAAGAGAAGTTTGTTAAGGAGTATAAAAATACACGTAGATCAAAAGAATAAGATCTAGTGTCTGATAGTACAATAGGGAAACTATAATTAACAATAATTATTATAGATTTCAAAATAGCTCTGAGAGAAGAATTATAATGGTCCCAAGATAAGTTTTTGAGGCGATGGATAGTGAAATTACCCAGGTTTGATCATTATACATTGTATATAGGTATCAAAATATCACATGTACCCAAAAATATGTACAACTATTATATATCAATAAAAATATTAGAAAGTAAATAAATAATGAAGATAAGAACAGAAGCAACACATTTATAGATAGAATCAACAAAGCCAATGTTCATAAGTGAAAAAGACTAACAAAATTGGTAAGTCATTAGCAAGACTGATCAAGAGAGAAAAAAACAGGGCACATACAGCCAATATCAGTAATAATAAAATGGAAGAGCACTTCAGATCCTGGAGACAACAAAGAGATAAAAGAAGGATTTTATGAACAAGTTGATACCAATACATCTGAAAAAATAAATGTAATTTTCAAATTCCTAATAATATAATTTATTAAAACTGACCAAGAAGAAATAAAAAATTGAATTCACTTTTATCTTAAATAAGTTCTCTAACTAAAAGCCTTCCCAGAAAGAAAACTTGATTCTCAGATGGATTCTCTGGTAAATTCTTCTAAATATGTAAGGAAGGACTAATATTAATCTTATGTCCAACCTTTCAGGGAATTAGAAACATAGGACATACTTCCTAACATATTATATAAGGCCAATATTATATTGATATTAAAACCTGATAAAGACAAGAGAAGAAAATTATGGGCAAATCTATCTTGTGAACTAGATGAAAATATCCTAAACAAAATATTAACAGATGAATCCAACAATATTTAAAAGGATAAAGCATTATGACTGATCAGATTTATTCCAGGAATTAAAGGTTAACATTTGAAAATCAATATAATTCATTACATTAACAGAATAAAGGAGAAGAATCACACAATCATCTTAATCAATGCATAAACAGCATTTGAAAAACTCAACATCTACTTGTGATTAAAAACTATTGGCATAATATGGATAGAAGTTGTAGTTTCTTATGGCTGCTGTGGCAAATAACCAGAATAGGTGGCTTAAGAGTACACATTTATTATTTTACAGGTTCTATAGGCCAGAAGTCCAAAATGAGTTTCACCAGGCCTAAATCAAGGAGTCAGCAGGCTGCACTCCCACCATAGTCCCTAGGGGAAAGCCCACTCTTTGCTTCTTTTAGCTTCTGGTGGCTGTTGGCATTTTTTGGCTTGTGCCACATCCCTTCAATCTTAGCCTCTGTGGTCATATTGCCTTCTTCTCTGTAAATCTGTCTTTGCCTGTCTTTTATACAGATACCCTTGATTTATTGCATTTATGGTCCATCCAAATAATCTAGAATAATCTCCCCATCTCAAGATCTTTAACTTAATCACATTTACAAAGACTCCTTATCTGTGTAAGGTGACAGTTAGAGGTTCCAGAGATTAGGACCTGATATGTTTTGGGGCCATTACCCAGCCTACTATTGAAGGCAACATTATTAGTCTGATAAAGGGTGTTATAAAACTTCTATAGTAAGTACCAGACTCAAGGAGGAAATACTGGAAAGGTTTTCTTTGAGAGTGGGAAAAAGGAACTGATACCTGGGGTTACGATTTATATTCAAAAGGGAATGAAAAGCATGAATGATAAGAATAGAAGAAATAAGACTGTCATTATTCACAGATGATATTGTGCATGCAGAAAATCCAAAATAATATACAGATCAACTATTAGAATTAATAAGTGAACATAGCAGGTCATTGTATACAAGATGAAGCCACAAAAATTAGTCCTATTTCTGTATGACAGAAATATGAAAGTTAGAAAAATTTTAAACAATTCTATTTATAACATAAAAATCCACTACAGAGGAATGAAAGTGAAGTTGTGCAAGATTTCTGCACAGAAAACTATAAAATGCCATTGAACATGATATTTTATTTAAAAAATGATAGCATATACTAAATTAGTGGAATGATAGACTAAGTATGGTAACAATATCAGTTGTTCCCTCTTCTTTATAGACTCAGAGTGATTTCAACCAAAATCACATTTTTTTGTGGATATTGACATGCTAATTCTAAAATTTTAATGGACGTTTCATAGGCCAATTGGTGTGGCATTGGTTCTTGTATAAATACGTAGATCAGTGGAACAGAAGAAAAGGTCCAGACACAGACCCACACCTATGTAGGCACCTGATTTATAACAAGTTTTGTGCTGCAGAGTTTGGGGAGAAGGAATGGTTCTTCCAGTCACTGATGCAGAGTTAGCTAGAAAACTGTATAGAAAAAAGGTTTAGACTTTCACTCTGCACAACAAAATTAATTCATAATGGATTGTAGCTTGAATATAAAAAATAAAACAATATGCTTCTGGAAGAAAACATAAAATAATATCCTTGCTTCCTGGTGTAAAGGTAAAGATTTACTAAAGAGAACATAAAAAGCACTAAACATAAAGGAAAAGATTGATTCATGAGACTGTTATAATTAAGAATTCTGGTCAATAAAGGACACCACTAAGAAAGCTAAAGGTCAAAGAGAAAATATTTCGTTGGGTGCGGTGGCTAACGCCTGTAATCCCAACACTTTGGGAGGCCGAGGCAGGCGGATCACAAAGTCAGGAGTTCGAGACCAGCCTGGCCAACATGGTGAAACCCTGCCTCTACTAAAAATACAAAAAATTAGCTAGGTGTGATGTTGCTCACTCGTAGTCCCAGCTACTCAGCAGGCTGATGCAGAAGAATCTCTTGAACCCGGGAGGTGGAGGTTGCAGTGAGCCGAGATTGTGCCACTGCACTCCAGTCTGGGTGACAGAGTGAGACTCAGTCTCAAAAATAAATAAATAAGTAAATAAAATAAAATAAGATATTTGAAATGCACATAATTAAGAAAAAACTTAACATTCAAATATAAAGGTAATACCTACAAGCCAATAAGAAAAATGACAGAAAGCCAAATAGAAAAATGAGACTGGAATAGAAAAATCATATCCTAATGGCTAATAAATTGGTACACACAGCCACTTTGGAAAATTGTATTTTATTAACTACCAAAACAGAACAATTGCATATCTGTGATCCAGCAATTCTACTACTAGGCATGTATTTAATAGAAATGTGTACATGTGTTTCTCAAAGACACGTATGAGTACATTCATAGCTGCTATGAATAGCCTTAATATTCCTAATAGCCACAAGTTGGCAACAACCCAAACACTCTTCAACAGGATGTTAGGTGAACAAATCGTGATGCATTTGTATAGCAGAATACTATACAGCAAACAAAAGTTCAGAATTTTGGTAAAATTACTACAGAGGTGGGGTTTTTGTTTGTATATGGTTGCCATATGTTTTAAGATCACTTTAATCTAGACTAGTTCTCTAGACTTCTGTTTTCTTTCACAATGTTGACATTTTTGAGGAGTCTGAGCCAGCTGTTTTGCAGAATGTCCCTGTATTCAATATCTATACAGCAGCATGACTGGATCTCACAAACATAAGAGTATGTAAAGTCAAAAATAGGCCCAAAATATGCTAAAATTAATGTATTGGTTTCTTTGGAGAGGATTTGAGGATTTGTCTGATTGTTTTCTCGTTATTTAAATAAAGTTCAGAATTTTGGTAAAATTACTACAGAGGTGGGGTTGTGTTCTTCTCAGTGCGTCACTTCAGGAGGCAAGGAAGTCAGTTCGTCCTACGACTGGTGAAGTTGAATTTGATTGTTTAACTTAAATGGTGTTTGACATATTTTTAAGAATTCTGTTTTCCAACAATTTTCAACTAACAAATTTAGCATCTGATAATGATTGTTACCCAAATCAGTTACTACAATGATGTTTATGAAATGATGTTTTATATTTCCATCATTCCATCTGTATTTGTTAGTTAATGTTTTTGGTAAAGAAGAGTTTTTCTTTCTCTCTTTACCTTAAATAAAAAAAATAAATTTACTAATATGGATTCACAGACTCTTTAATGAGCTATAAAACATTCGTATCTTTATTTGTTGCAATGCTTAAATTGTCCTAAATTTAGCTAGGAGTGAGTCTCTCCAGGCTGGCTCCTGTGTTCTGTTGACATGTCTCAATCAGTTTTTAAGCACTTTCTTCTGGCACAAGATGTTCCATTGTTTATCTTTTAGGTTTCCTGTCCAGCCCTAGAATCAGGCATTTCTTCAGGAGTTCCCGATTTATTTTTCTTTTTCTTTTTTCTTTTTTTTTTTTTTTTTTTGAGACAGAGTCTCTCTCTCTGTCACCCAGGCTGAAGTGCAGTGGCGTGATATTGGCTCACTGCAAGCTCCAACTCCCAGGTTCATGCCTCACCCTCCCGAGTAGCTGGGACTACAGGTGCCTGGCACTACACCTGGCTAATTTGTTTTTTTTTTTTTTTTGTATATATATATATTTTAGTAGAGACGGGTTTTCACCATGTTAGCCAGGATGGTCTCAATCTCCTGACCTCGTGATCCACCTGCCTCGGCCTCCCAAAATGTTGGGATTACAGGCATGAGCCACCACACCTGGTCTCCTGATTCCTTTTAAGGGGATTTAATTCCAAGGGCATTAGGAGTGCTCACAACTAAATGATTGGTTCTGGTCCCTTTCAGCAGGCAGTTAGGAAATTGTGTGTGTGTGTGTGTGTGTGTGTGTGTGTGTGTTCACACCACTAATTACAATGTTAGTCCAACACTGTGGTAGTTTCTTGCCTCCCTCTGAGAGAGGAGAAAGGAAAAAAACCCAGTTGAGCAGATAGTTAAGGCAGGTCCTCAGTAGAATTTTTTCAAACAGAGAAACAGCCTGAAAAATCAAGCTGCAGGCCAGGCACAGTGGCTCATGCCTGTAACCCCAGCATTTTGGGAGGCCAAGGTGGGCGGATCACAAGGTCCAGAGATTGAGACCATCCTGGCTAACATGGTGAAACTCTGTCTCTACTAAAAATACAAAAAATTAGCCAGGTGTGGTGGTGGGCACCTGTAGTCCCAGCTACTCAGGAGGCTGAGGCAGGAGAATGGCATTAACCCAGGAGGTGGAGCTTGCAGTGAGCTGAGATTGCACCACTGCACTCCAGCCTGGGTGACAGAGGGAGACTCTGTCTCAAAAAAATAAAAATAAAAATCAAGCTGCAGCTGCACAGATATGGGAGGAAAGCCCAACAAAGAAATGCCTTTGTTCTTTGTGTGATCAACAGACTCCCAAGAAAAGGTTTCCTCCCCTTCTATGAACATGCAAATGGTGGTCTCCCTGGAAACTTGCATGTCAGGGGAGGCTTCCTGAGACATGCTGCAGCTGCACAGATAAGGGCAGTTACACAGACAGCTACACAGACAGGGAAAGTTTCTTATGAAATACCTTTGTGTTCAACTGAAAAAATGGCAACACTTCTGGGTCCCCTGCTGTGGAGAGCTTTCCTCTTTTGCTTTTTAAACTTTTGCTCCAACCTCACCCTTGGTGTCCACACTCCTTAATGTTCTTGGTTGTGAAACAAAGAGCTCAGGTAATATCTCAGTGAACAACACTGCAACATTGTGCTGTGTTGGCCTGGAAAGGATATATTGGAATGGTGAGTAGGAGCAGACCTCCAACTCTTTACTTTCGTTTCTGAGACTTCTCATTCTCAGCTTTTAAAAATTAAACAGAACACTGGAACCCTGTCAGCCAGTTAAAGATGAATAGTGTGGCTGCCAGCCTTACAGAACTAAGGGGACAGGCATGTTGGAGAGGACTTTGTCAATCCCCGATCACCCTCAGGTGGTGGGAATGTTGGCTCTGTTCCAATCGAGTTTTCTTTCATGGAGAGCCTAGCCATTGCCTGGGACTGGAAGGTCCTGGGGCAACTGAAGGTTTCTGGCCAAAGCTACACCTCAGTGTTACCTGAAGTCCCCTGGACTAACTCCAGTCCTCAGCAAGCCATCAGGGTGTTGGCACCAGGACTTCCAGATTTTCTTATCACATTGTCTTCCTTTCTTTTTTGTGGCTGTCACGTCTCCTATCCCTTTTTTGTATGCTATGTTAAAGGAGTTTTTACAGCCTGGGGAGATAATCTTGTTGGGTAAAGTTAGCAAATGTCTTAGTAGCCAGGAGTGTAACTCAAATAATTGCTGCTTCTGTGATTTTCTTGGGATGGGGTGATTTCAAGATTTCAGTCTAAACTTTCACCTAGTAAGGGCCTTTTTGCCCCCCAGTGATAGTCATTCATGGCACTATTTAGGGGGATATTTCACCCTGAGTGAATGCCTTTTTCTCCATTTGGGTTGTTTTTCTTTTTTCCTCCATGGAAGAACTCAACACTGCCCAATGAATTCAAAAAGTTCCTCCATGAGACAAACAAAATTTTTTCCTGCCAGTAGGCATATTGTGGGGACAGCCTACCAAGCCTCACACCTGTCTAACCTCTGCCTGGAAAGAATTTGGAGTCAAAGTTTTTACCAAACATTTCAGTCCCTGCTACGCCACCTAGTGAAATGGAATTTTTCTTCATAGGGGGCTTTATCGGCCCTTTGTCCCAAACCTCTAGTTCCCCAAATCCTTTCACTCCCACATCTCTCTATCAGTAGTCAGACTCCGTGCCTTATTTATAGGCAGGTAAACTGCACTTTCAATAGTTGGGAGGAAACCACCCTAAAGAGACAAATTCTAGCTTAGTACTGTCTCCATAGAAGGGATGACAGCCATGTAATCCTTATGTTCTTTTGAGGCACCTGTTACACATCCAGCTACATTGGCATTTAAACAAAAAGGGAATTTTATGCTTAGAAATCCATTGGTTCCATTCTCTGGGAATTCAGTATTTCATTAGAGCCATAGTAAGAGAAGCCAGGTATAGAGTCAGGGCACTCCCTCCATTAAAGGGTCTTGCCCAAATCCAGTTACTGCACAATCTCTCCTGGGCCCATGGGGTACCTTGGAAGCCTTTTGGATCGAGTAGGCTTGGGAAACCCAGAGACAGAGCTAAAGCATCAAGTAGGTAAGCATGACTACTCCTGCTGACTAGCTCTTACAGATCCATGGGTGAAGGTCATGCTTGCATCCGGGGGCAGCACCTATGATGGTTGCTGGGACCCAGAGGAGACGAAAGGAAAGAGAAGGGGGACACCCTTCCTATCTTTCTCTCTATCCTGGGTCACTCTAATAGGAGGGAGAAGACTAAGGGACACCTTTTCCTCCTCCCTTTCTAGATCTTCAAGCCTTCACTCCACTTGAGTGCAGCCTGGATCTCCTCTAACCCTAAGACCTTGAAGTTTGTTCTGGGAAAGCCCCAAATTCACTCATATATAGAGGTCTTCTAGGATTTAACCCAAGTATTTAAACTCTCCTGGAAGGATATTATATTAATCTTAAATAAAACCCTAACTGCTCTTGTGAAACAGGAAGCCCTGCAAGCAACAGAGAAATCTGGGGATAAACTTTCTGTCTCATACAGGGCCAGGGAAGGGGAAGAGCCTTAATCAATTGGGAGAGTAGTAATGCCCTTGGAGGACCCTAAATGGGACCATGATAATAGCATCAGAGATGGAGAGGGAAGTTCTTTCAAATGTGTATATTGGAAGGCTTGCAAAGGACTGGAGCCAAACCTATTAACTACTTCAAGCTTTCCACAATAGATCAAAAACTGGATGAAAATCACCCAGCCTCTCTGGAAAGGCTGAGAGAAGCATTAATGAAACACACCTCCCTGTCTCCCAATTCAATTGAAGGACACCCAATCTTAAATAACATATTTATTACTCAGGCAGCCCCTGATATCACAAGGAAGTTGCAAAAACAGGCCCTGTCCAAAGATCTCTGATTTTTCTGACCCTCAAGTTGAAGAGTTGCAGTATGTCAATAACATTCTCCTCTGTGCCCCAACCAAGAAAGTCTCAGGAAGGCACTGGGCCTGTCCTCAATTTCTTAGCTAAAAAGACATATAGGGTTTCAACATCTAAGACTCAGACTTCAGTAAAGTACCTAGGTCTAGTCTTATCAGAAGGGACCAGAGCACTAGGTGAGGAAAAGATTAGGCCCATTTTCTCTTTTCTTGTACCCCAAACTCTTAAACAACTGAGGGGATTCTTAGGCATTACTGGATTTTGCAAACTATGGATACCTGGGTATGGTGAGATAGCTCACCCTTAATATCACCTCATAAAAGAAACTCAAGCAGCTAGACTCACTACCTGACTTGGAAATTTGGGGCTAAAAAAAGCCTTTAACCAGTTAAAACAAACCTTAGTTAAACCATCAGCCCATAGTCTTCTGATAGGGAAGGCATTCAGTCTCTATGTATCAAAAAGGAAGGGAATGGCCCTGAAAGTTTTGACTCAGGCTCAAGGTCCAGCTCAACAGCCAGTAGGTTACCTAAGCAAGGATCTAGACTTGGTGGCTAAAGGATGGACAGCCAGCTTCTGAGCAGTTGCTGTGGTGGCTTTGCTGGTGCCAGAAGTCACCAAGTTAACCATTGGGAATAAGTGTATATACCCCACATAATGTGGTAGAACTGCTGTCTTCAAAGGGAAGTCTCTGGCTATCAGATAATTGCCTCTCCAAATATCAGGCTCTGCTGTTAGAGGGATCACAGTCTAGTTAAAAACCTGTCCTTGTCTGAACCCAGCCACTTTCCTCCCAGAGGAAACTGGAGAACCTGAACATGCCTGTGAACAGGTAGTGGTGCAAACTTATGCAGCCAGAGAGGACCTCAAAGAAACTCCCTCTGAAAAATCCAGAAGCCAGACATGCCAGCAAAAGGTTAAAGTTTTGTGGTTTTTTTGTTTTGTTTTGTTTTGTTTTTAACCAGTTGGACTTTTGGCTTCTTTCTCCCTGTGCAAACTGGTAAAAGGAATGATAAGGATCACTGCTTGTATTCTCTGCAAAGTTTTAATTAATGAAAAAGGATGTTCTTAAAGAGTACTCAGCTAAATTAAAAGTGGATATCCTTGGGAGGCCGAGATGGGCAGATCATGAGGTCAGGAGAACGAGACCATCCTAGCTAACATGGTGAAACTCTGTCTTTGCTAAAAAAAAAAATACAAAAAATTAGCCGGGTGTAGTGGCGGGAGCCTGTAGTTCCAGCTACTCAGGAGGCTGAGGCAGGAGAATGACATGAACCCGGGAGGTGGAGCTGGCAGTGAGCTGAGTGCACACCACTGCACTCCAGCCTAGGAGACAGAGCGAGACTTTGTCCCCACCTCAAAAAAAAAAAAAAAAAAAAAAAAGGATATCCAAGTTATAAGTGTATTTTTAAAAGCCTTGACTGGGGATGGTGGCTCACGTCTGTAATCTCAACACATTGGGAGGCCAAGGCAGGTGGATTGCTTGAGGCCAGGAGTTGGAGATTACCCTGGCCAACATGACAAAACCTCGTCTCTACCAAAAATACCAAAAAAAAAAAAAAAAAAAAAAAAAAATTAGCTGGGCATGATAGCGTGTGCCGGTAGTCCCAGCTACTCAGGATGCTGAGGCAGGAGAATCACTTGAACTTGGGAGGGGAGATTGTATTAAGCCAAGATCACACCACTGCCCTCAAGCCTAGGTGAGAGAGTAAGACTTTCTGTCAAAAAAAAAAAGGACTTTGTGTTTTTTTCTTCTTGGATCTTGTTTTTCTGGAAAGGTTTTCTTTTCTTCTTTATTTTTTCCTCAGTCGACTAAATTACTTTTCTCCATTTTGTCTTGTCACTCTTAATGCATGCATAAAAAGCCCTAGGACAATTTCTAATGGCCTGGGACTCCTTGGAAAAATAGAAGAGACACCACAGATTCCATTTTGGGGGAAATCTCTATTTTCCTCATGGAACACCAGGAATTGGAGGTAAATAGATCCCTCTCAAAATCTGTTTTTGTATACCAGGTATGCCTGTTTATTAGGCCCTAGAAACTGCATGCTTTCCTAGACCTGCTCTTCAAGGACTCCACCCTGAGGCTAGTAATCCAATATGGAGATTGATAAACAAACAAACAAACAAAACCTTATAACTGCTGCATCTTCTGTCTGTCTGTGTAGTCGTATGTATTATATGTGTAATGTTTATATTTAAAAAGCTCCAATCAATTGGCTTAAAAAATAAGCACTTAGATCAAATAATTTTTGAAGGAAAAATAAAAGCTATAATGTCTTTAGTTCATGTCACTTTAATCTTTAAGAAATAAGACCAGTCTTAAAGATTATAGGTAATACAAATGTCTTCAGATGTAAATATGTGGTCTAAATTATGCAGATCAGATACTAGGTTTGCTAATTTTTTTTTTTTTTTTTTTTTTGAGATAGAGTCTCGCTTGTCGCCAAGGCTGGAGTGCAGTGGTGTGATCTCGGCTCACTACAAGCTCTGCCTCCCAGGTTCATGCCATTCTCCTGCCTCAGCCTCCTGAGTAGCTGGGACTACAGGTGCCCACCACCACACCTGCCTAATTTTTTGTATTTTTAGTAGAGACGGGTTTTCACCATGTTAGCTAGGATGGTCTCGATCTCCTGACCTCGTGATCTGCCTGCCTCGGCCTCCCAAAGTGCTGGGATTACAGGCATGAGCTACCATGCCCGGCCTAGGTTTGCTAAACATTTTAAGGTTGTAAACTGTTCCTTTGGTCTTTGCGAACCATTTGACTTGGCTGCTTCACAATTGATAAGCCCTGGGTACATATAGAATTTACTATGCCCTTAACCATGCTGGAAGGAGTCAGACTATATCTGTGCCTAGTTTATAATTAAAACATCTTACCAGGTTTTACATTAAAGTTAAAAATTGCTAAGAGTTACCACTATACCATGTAATTGAGACTACTGAAAATAGATTTACATGCAAGGTATATAAAAACAGTAAAATGTATTTTAGTAAAAGATTATAAGAAGACATGGAAATGTAAATTTCTGTCCAGGGTTAAAGGGTTGTTTTAGATTAGAGTCATCATGTTGACTAAAATAAATAGCTTATAGTGATCTGGAATTGTATTTTGTAATGTCAAGTGCTTTGAACCTCTAACATATTTAACTGGCTTCTCAAAATCAAACCTCAGTTTCAAGGTTGTCTTTTCTAACCCCTAGCTTTTGGATGCTACAGAGGGCCCCTAGAGCACCCAACAGGGAGGTAAACAGGATTATTTGACATGTTTGGGTAAGTGGAATTGTCTTTTTTTTTTTTTTTTTTTTTTTTTTTTTGAGACACAGTTTCACTCTTGTTGCCCAGGCTGGAGTGCAATGGCACGATCTTGGCTCACTGCAACCTCTGCCTCCCAAGTTCAAGTGATTCTCCTGCCTCAGCCTCCCGAGTAGCTGGAATTACAGGCATGCACCACCACTCCCAGCTAATTTTGTATTTTTAGCAGAGATGGGGTTTCTCCATGTTGGTCAAGTTGGTGTTGAACTCCTGACCTCAGGTGATCTGGCTGCCTCAACCTCCCAAAGTGCTGGGATTACAGGTGTGAGCCACCGTGTGCAGCCGGGATTGTCAAAATGATGTTTAGTATTCTTCAGGTTATATTTTAGTAAATAATGTCTATATATATTATGACATTATATGGGATTTTAAAAATTATAATGTCTGGGGCGGGCACAGTGGCTCATGCCTATAATCCCAGCACTTTGGGAGGCCACAGTGGGTGGATCACAAGGTCAGGACCATGGTCAAGACCATGGTGAAACCCCATCTCTACTAAAAATACAAAAAATTAGCTGGGTGTGGTGGCAGGCACCTGTAGTCCCAGCTACTTGGGAGGCTGAGACAGGACAATGGCATGAACCCGGGAGGCAGAGCTTGCAGTGAGCCAAGATCGTGCCACTGCACTCCAGCCTGGGTGACAGAGCAAGACTCCATCTTAAAAAAAAAATTATAATGTCTGAATATATGCTACCAATTATAATTAAGGATTTTATGTTAAGATATTGAAAACCACAGAAATAACCAAATTTCTTTGTCAATCATGTTCTTAACTGTAAATAACCTGGACATTTCATCATTTCACAGACAATTGTTGTCTTGTTTTGATCCTCTTCAAAAGATAGTATAATCAGCTATAGGACTTTGACAGGTGCTCTCAAATGCAAGTATCTGATAACTGTGGAGATTTTAACATTGGAATAAAGTAAACATGTGCAGGACTCATGATGAGCTGAAATGTTCATGAATATTAAGCAAAGCAAGAGTTAACAGAATGGACTGAACTAACAGAAAACTGAAGTAACCTTTTTAGCTTTTTTGCTTAAAATGTTACTGATCCTTGTTTTGTTTTTCAGTCAAGAAAACTTATCTTGAGCTATTTACAGCCTTTAATGATTCAGTAAGGTATATTCTTGTAAACAAAATTTGAAGCATGTTTGTTTATCTCTGCCTGGCATCTCCAGAATTTGGAAACTATTTGTGAGTATTCCTAAATTATGGCAATATACTTATTCGCATCAATGCAATAAGAATCCATTTTCTTTTGCAACAGGACACAGCTGGAGATACTGGTCATTTTACCAAGGCTTTGACCAGAATGGTGTGCTTCCCTTTAAGGAATCAAACTTCACTTGCAGAGTCAATAAAAGCCCCTTGGAAAAACTAACCTCATACCTTGTCTACATAGTCCCAGTACAGGGTTCCTAACTTGTGGTGAGTAAAGAATGTCACTTTCTTAACAGACCAAGGAGCCCCATATTCTTGGGACCTCAAGAAGAGAGGAATTTACCCAACTCATAGATATTTAAGGGTACAAACCCATGGGTGGGCTCAGGTTTAAAAGGTCTCATCTTAGATTTTTTGTGGAGCAGAGTTCCATTAAGGCCAATTTAAAAGCATCTGTGAAGGATTGGTATCCTTGCTGCACTTTACACAAATAATCAGGCCAAGTATAAAACTAAAGTTTATTTTGCAAACAATTAAGTCTTATCATGATTTGTTTTAGGAAAAAAATGAGGCCTGAACAGAGAAAAATTATGTTTCAAGACATATACACTTGTCAATTAATTCTAATCTCAGTTGTTTTTAAGTTTTTGTCTACATTATAGATTCAGCTTGCTTATTCCTGTAAACCAACCAGTGATCTATGGCTGCAGCTCAGAAGAAACAAAAGGGATAGGTAATATAAATAATCTGGATTGATATTTTAATTCTGAGCAATTATCCTGCAAATCCTGCCGGGTGATGGGAATAGATAGGGTGCCCATAACTCAGAGGTTTGTTTGTTTGGGAGAATAAGACCAAGGAACCTAACCAAGTCAAGTCCCATGCACCCAATTCTTAACAGGCATAACTATAGCCGCCAGTTATTGGGGAGTGTTGACAGCCTTGGGATTTTTGAGCTGTCCTTACCCCGACCTTGTTTTGTTTTGATACATGTCCTCTAATAACCCAAACTGTTTCTTCTCACTTAGAGGCCATTGTACTTCAAATGGTAATGCAAATGGAACCACACATGGCCACACCATTCTTCTGGGGACCCTTAAATTAACCTCAGGAGGAGCCCTGACTGTTATAGTCCCCCACACGATGCCACTATTTAGCTGGAATTAGCTAGAAAGATCATCATCCAACCTCCCTAACAGCAGCTGGGGTCTCCAGTCCTGAGTAGGGAAATGAGAACGGAAAAAGGAAAAAAACTGTAAGCAGACAGTTAAGGCCAGTCCTCAGTATAATTCTTTTAAACAGAGAAACAGCCTGAAAAATCAAGCTGCAGCTGCACAGATAAGGGAGCAAGGCCCCACATAGAAACACCTTTGTTCTTTGTATAATTGGTGGGCTCCCAGGGAAAAGTTTCCTCCTCTTCTATGAGCATGCACACAGTGGGAGCCATGGAAACTTGCATGGAAAGGAGGCTTGCCTGAGACGTGCCTGCAACTGCACAGGTGAGGGCAGTTACACAGACAGCTACACAGATAGGCGAAGTTTTTTTTGTTTTTGTTTTTGTTTTTGTTTTTAATGAAAGCCCCTGTATTCAACTGAAGAAAAGGCAACCCTCTCAGGTCCCCCTTCTACTGCGAAGAGCTTTCCTATTTTGCTTATTAAACCTCTGCCCCAGCTTCACCCTTGGTGTCCATGGTCCTTAATTTTCTTGGTCATTAGACAAGAGCTCAGATAACAAGACTGCAACACCTCCATCCCATGTTTATATTTCCTATCTTCCACAAATGGAACACTAGCACCCCCAAATATCAACATGCACGTTTTGTAAGCTATACTAAATCAACTTACTAAGTAAAGTTCAATATCTATTTTTTTCAATATCTCACTTTTTTCCTTAGAATATACACCACTGAGAGTTTTTTTTTTCTTTGTAGGCATGGTATCAATGTAATATATCATTAGATTTATTGGTTTTATTTATATTTATTTTTAGGTTTATCTCCTCATACTTGTTTTATTTTTTGGAGATGTAAAATATTAAAATGATTCAACAGTCGAGGCTATATAAAAATGTATACTTAGAGAAGAGTCATTCCCTATTACATTCCTTGCATTTCATTTGCATCTACCCATGAGTAATGTTCTATTTCTTGATCTGGATGTGAGATTACACAGGTATATTTATTTATTCTTCTTCTTAAAGCTGACCACTTATTTGTGCTTTTTTTGTATGTTTCACAGTGAAAAAGTTTAAAAATATCAATGAGATGTGTCAGTCAGTATTCAATTAGGGAAGCAGAATCACTTAAGTATTATTGAATGAGGAATTGTTATAGGACTAAGACCATGCACAATTATAGGATGAGTTAGGGAAAATGGAGGATCAAAGAGCAGTCACTATCCAACCTTCCTAAAGCATGGCAAGGTGGACAAGTTGAGATTGCAGGGGGTCCTGAGAATCCAAGCACATTCAGCTGCTAGAGTGGAGTTACAAAGTGTCTAGAGAAAAACTCCAAAGAAATTTAGCTACCACTTCTGTGGGTCCTCTGACAAGTATCTGGTGGTGGCATTGGGGCTACTGCTAATGGACATGGCTGGCCATTGGGAAGAGCTGAACACAGAGTAAGGGAGAGCAGGATGAGCCAGAATCCACTGGTATCTGTATGTCACGACAACTAGCAACAAGAGCAGTCAGAGAGTAATGGCTGTGGCTTCTCTTCTACCTCCCAAATATCACTCAAATTCTTTTGTCCAACTCTAACCTGAATTTCGACCAGGAAATAATTCTGGGAAAGTAGTTTTAGCTATACCAACTGGTACACGGTACAAACTGCCACCAGAGAGATGATAACAGTCTTAGGGCAGTGATTATTGACATGGAGAAAAGGAGAAAGATTAGGGAGATGTATATGAGTTAGAATTGATCAGATTAGTTAATAAACTAGATGTGAATAATGAGGGAAAGGGAAATCTAAACGACTCTCAGGCTTTAACTTAGACAGCTGTGTGGGTGATGGTGCCATTGACTGAGGCAAAGACTCCAGGTGGAGAAGGCGGAGATGATGGCTGCAGGGAGATAGGGCATTTAGTTTTGCCCATGTTGATTCTGAGAAGGTAGTGGGGCTTCCAAGTGAAGATATGCAATAGGACCCAAATATATTACTATATTTTTAAAATGGGCTTTTGCTTATTATGACAATTTATCCTCATTCTGACTGGATTTATCCTCCTATCTAAAATAGCCAAAAAACTGAAAAATATAGGAAACAACAGTTTCAAGACATTGGACATCAAGCAGCAAGGGACCATGATCCCTGAGCAATGGAAAATAAGTCCTATGAATGCTGCAATTGACTGCCTTGGGAAAGCGTCTAGGGTACGGCACAGAGAAGAGAAACCCAGCCCTATGGACTCCAAGAATTAAATAGATGGAGCTCTGAGCCTTGAGAGATAAAGGCAGTCAGAGTTTGCCAAAGAGAATACTGGAGAGGAGAGAGATGCCCAGAGATAGAGAACTCTGGAGCTCTGCAGAGGATCATGCTCAAATGCTCAGCTAGGCACCGATCAGCACATGCGCATGAGGAAACTCTCCAGGGCCAAGGAAAGAACCATCTGAAAGGATAAGTGGTAACAATGCATGGTGTTCACACTTAAAATAGTACCTATTTTCACCAGCCAGACTGGAAAACCTCATGATTCATGGGGCACTGGGTGGAGAATACAGAAGTGCCTTGCCCTATTTTCAAGCAGCTTGATTGAATTCCAGAAAGAAGCTCAAGAATATCTATGCAAGTATTAAAATATCCAGCTGCCAACAAGATAAAATTCACAATGTCTGCAGCCAAAAATTACTAGGTATGAAAGAAGCAGGAAAACACCACCTATAATTAGGAGAAAAGTCAACCAATAGAAACTGACCCAGAAGTGACACAGATGTTAGAATTAGAGAGAAGAACATTTAAAGTCATTATAAGTGCATTCTATCTGTTCAAAAACTTTAGTGGTATAGACTGAATATTTGTATCCCCCTCAAATTCATATGTTGAAATTTTAAACCCAAAGGTGATGGATGGTATTAGGAGGTGGGAATTTTGGGAGGTGATTGAACAGAATTTATGCCCTTATAGAAGAGGCCTGAGAGAGGACCATCGTGCCTTCTGTGATGTAAGGTTACAGCAAGAAGATGGCTGTCTGCGAACCAGGGAATGGGCCCTCACCAGACATGGAATCTGCTGGTGACTTGATCTTGAACTTCCCAGCCTCCAGAACTGTGAGAAATAAATTTCTTTATAAACGACTCTTTCTCTAGTAGTTTGTTGTAGAAACCAAGCAGTTTCATTGAAGCTTTTAAAAAAATAGTATATAATGGGGGAAAAACCAAACTATTTTCTTCCACTATACTCTCAACATTCCACATAAAACACTTCTGGTCACAAAAATGTGGGGCTGTTTTTCCCATAAAGTAATTTTCCAGTTTTCTACAAACACCAGCTAGGTGTTCTATAATTCAACTAATTCTGACTCTATCTAAATGGAGTTAGAATGAGATGCCACAGGTTAAGGGCTTAGTCACATATGTCTGACCTCACTTCAGTTGCCAGTTTTGAGTGCAAACTTCCAGTACTTCTGATAGGCTGGCTATAAATTGGGAGTTCCTATGACCTCCTTCTCATATTTGGTCTTTTGCTAGAATGGCTCACAAAACTTAGGGAAGTACTTACTTAAACTTACCACTTTGTTTTAAGGGACATTACAAAGGATGTGGATAAACAGCCAGATGAAGAGGTACATGGAGCAAAGTACATGGGAATTGGCATGAGGTTTCTGTGCCCTCTCCAGGCATGCCACCTTTCCAGCACCTTCACATGTTCAGCAATCTGAAAATTCTTTGAAGGCCATCCTTTTGGGGTTTTATGCAGGTATATTTAAAGAGGCTTCATTGTGAAATCACTGATCAATAGTAAACTATTCACCTTTCAGTCCCTCTCCTCTCCCTGGAGGTAGAGGGAATGGGGCTAAAATTTCCAACGCTTTGATCACAGTTGATTCTCCTGGCAACTATCCCCCATCCTGACGCTATCCAGGACCCTCTAGCCATCAGTCCTCTTACTACCATATTCATCAGACACTCATCACTTCAGAGATCCCAAGGATTTTAGGAGCTGTGTGCCAGGAAATGGAGGCAGAAACCAAATATGTATTTTTTTTATTATGTCACAAAGACTAAAAGTGAATGAAAGAGATGAAAACTACAATGGTGAGTAAAAAAGACACTGCTTGATTAACAAAAGATTAGACATTGTAGAAGAATCATCAGCTTGAAACCATAGCAACAGAACTATTCAAAGTGAAATACCTAGAGAAAAGAGAATTTTAAAAGAAAGAAAGAAAAAATACAGCTAAGTGAGCAGAAAAGAATTTCTGAAAGTTGGAGTGTAGGGCAGAAAAATATCTGAAAAAATGCCCCCCAAATTCCAAATTTTAGACCAACTCTACACCCACATATTCGAGAAGCTTAATGAAACCTGGGCACAAGAGACGTGAAGAAAATAAAACCAAATTACATTATAGTCAAATTACTCAAAACTAGTAATAAAGCAAATCTTAAAAGCAGCCAGAGGGGGGAAAAATGCTATGTACAGAAGAATCAAAGTAATGACAAATATTTTATTGGAAACAATGCAAGCAAGAAAACAGTAGAGCAATATCTTCAAAATACTGAAAAAAAAAAAAAAAGAACTCTCAACCTCATTCTATACTGAGTGGAAACACCTCTTCAAAACAAATGTGAAATAAAAGCATGTTAGACATAATAAAGTTGAAAGAATTCACCACCAGGAGACTCACAGTGAGGCAAACATTAAAGAAGTTCTTTAGGCAGAATAAAAATGATACCAGGCCGGGCATGGTGGCTCACGCCTGTAATCTCAGCATTTTGGGAGGCCGAGATGGGTAGATCATGAGGTCACGAGATCAAGACCATCCTTGCCAACATGGTGAAACCCTGTCTCTACTAAAAATACAAAAATTAGCTGGACATGGTGGTGTGTGCCTGTAGTCCCAGCTACTCGGGAGGCTGAGCCAGGAGAATCTCTTGAACCCGGGAGGTGGAGGTTGCAGTGAGCTGAGATTGCGCCACTGCACTCTAGCCTGGGTGACAGAGCAAGACTCCATCTCAAAAAAAAAAAAAAAAAAAGATACCAGGTGAAAATATGAATCTATAAAAAGAAATAAAGAGCATCAGAAATGGTAACTATGTGGGTACATCTATGTACTTTTTCTTAAACTTTAGATCTGTTGAAAGATAACCAACTGTTTAAGCAAAAATAACAACAATGTACTGTGATATTTGTAGCACATATCAAAGTATAATACACAATAACAATAGCACAAAGTTTGGGAGGGGAGAAATTGAAGTAGAACATTGTGAAGTTCCCAAACATGCAATGGTATCGTATCACTGGAAGATAGTCTGAGATAACTTAAAGGTATATAGTATAGACCATAAAACAACACTAAAATAACACAACAAAAAGTTGTAGCTAATAAGATAACAAAGGGGGTAACATGAAATCATTTAAAAATAATAAATATAAAAGAAGGTAGAAATGAGGAAAAGGGGAATTTAAAAACACATGAAACATATAGAAAGTACAAAGATAATATATTTAAATTTAACCATGTCATAAATCTCATGAAATGTAAATGGTCTAAACACTCATATAAATGACAGATTGTCAGATTTGATTTTAAAAAATGAAACATCTACATGCTGCCCCAAAGAAATACACTTTTAATATAAAAACATAAACTAAAATATATAGTGTGTTAACAGTAATCAAAAGCTGGATTATCTACGATAGCATTACAAAAATTGGTTTTTAGATGAACAAATATTACCATAGATGAAGACAGTAATTCCATATTGATAAGGGGTCAATTGATCAAGAGAACATAACAATCCTAAAAGTTGATGCCCCTTATTAACAGAGATTCTAAATACATTCAGTCAAAAAGTTTCTGTATTAATTTGATTAGGATAATGGCCTCCAGCTGCATCCATGTTGCTGCAAAGGACTAGATTTTATTCTTTTTATGGCTGTGTAGTATTTCATGTTGTGTATGTACCACATTTCCTTCATCCAATCCACCATTAATGAGAACCTATGTTGATTCCATTTCTTTGTTAAATAGGCTACTTTCAAGAAAAGCATTTTATTTATTTGAGACAAGGTCTTGCTCTGTCACTCAAGCTGGAGTGCAGTGGCATGATCATAGCTCACCACATCCTCAACCTCCCAGGCTCAAGCAATCCTCCTGCATCAGCCTCCTGAGTAGCTGGGACTACAGGGGCATGCCACCACATCTGGCTAATTTTTTATTTTTATTTTTTTGAGACAGAGTCTCGCTCTGTCGCCCAGGCTGGAGTGCAGTGGCACGATCTCAGCTCACTGCAAGCTCTGCCTCCCAGGTTCACACCATTCTCCTGCTTCAGCCTCCTGAGTAGCTGGGACTACAGGCGCCCACCACCATGTCTGGCTAATTTTTTTGTATTTTTAGTAGAGACAGGGTTTCACTGTGTTAGCCAGGATGGTCTCAATCTTCTGACCTCGTGATCCGCCTGCCTCGGCCTCCCAAAGTGCTGGGATTACAGGCTTGAGCCACCGCGCCCTGCCTTCCCACATAATTTTTAACATTAGTGTGTCAATTACTATAAAAATCACTATTAGGATTTTGATTGCAATTGCATTAAATCTATAAATTTGGAGAGCAGTATCTTTACAAAATCGTTTTGTCCTATCCAAAACCAAAGCATACTTCTCTACTTATTTAAGTGCCTTTTAAATATCTTTCAATGAAGCTTTAAAATAGTCTAAACAGAGGTCTTGTACAACTTGTATTTATTCCTCGGGATCCTGTATTTTTGTTACTCTGTCAAGAAATTTCATTTCTAACTTTGTTACTGGTGTGTGGAAATATATTTGATTTAAAATAAGTTTATTGTATAACTTATTTGAATTTATTAAAATTAATAATTCAGATAATCTGTAGATTACTTCGTGTTTTCTATATAATCACAGTGTCACTGAAATAATGTATGTTTTGTTTCTTCTATTCCACTGAAAAAACCCTACTTTTTTGGTCTTAAATGCAATACCTCTAGCTTTTGGTGGTTTTAAATAGAAACAAAGCTACCACGCATCTTTGTCGTTTCCAGTTTTTAAGAGAATGCTTCTAACGTTGCACCATTAAGTATGATGGTTGCTGGTTGTAGATTTTTGGACTTTTTAAAGAGTCTTATTGTTTAACAAGAAGAATTTTAACATGAGGATTTCTTTAATTCCTTCCTTGCCTTTTCCCTTTTCAGTAAGAGAGGACCATTGCTGGGGGAGCCAGAAGACCAGTAAGAGAGAGTAGCCAGTGACAGAGCTCCACGTGGCTGTGAATTGGCTCATCTCCTCCAGCAAGAAACATGGAATCTGAGCTCAGAAGAATATGCATGCTCAGGTTTGGAGAACTGAACACCAAAATAGCAACAGAGTTCATTTGACTGGTGCTACCTCAAGTAATTTATATTAACTCTATTCTTAGTTATCCTTGCTGGTTTTGCTGTCTTTACTTCCCTCCAATAAATACTTATTGCATCCCAACTTTTATGCTTAATGTTGTTTGGCACTGTAGAAAGACACAAAGAGACTGCATTTGCCTTTGTGAGCCTCTGTGGATTCTGAGCTTTGGTCTCCGTGACAGTTATCACAGGCACTGCCATCATCTCATCTGACCCTTTGGGTGGGTGTCCTTTCTCCACATTTTTGAGATCTGTGTGGCCTTTTAATGTCAGAAGTGGCCTTAATGTAGGATGTTGGCCAAGGGCCAGGTTCACTTTGCGGGACCTGTGGTGCTGTGCCTCCGGGCAGGGTTTTGCCCAGCAGAGGAGACATTTTGGTCCTTGCTGCTTCAGTTGTGCTTCTGGCCTGAGGCCCTTTGGGACAGCTGGGGAAGCTTCCTGAGCTCCATCATGGGATTCAAATAATTCAAATTATTGGTATGGGCTTTCCTGGGTTCAGTCAAGACCCTGCAAAAAACCAAGAACAGCTGAGATGAGAATAAAAAGAGAGGAGATGGGCAGAAGAGCCCCCAGATCCATCCACTGGGGTAGGGGTGAAATTGAAAAGAAAGGATGTGGGGACACATTCAAGTTAGTGGACTTTAAGGAGGAGATGAAGGAAGAAAGGAGTGGCCCTGCTCTTGGCAATGATTCTTCAAGCAGGTGTCTTCAAAGTGGTCCTAAGACGAGATGGAAGTGAGCCAAGGAGGCTTCTAGGGGCCCAAGTAGGGAGGGATTAATAAGAAAGAAGAAGGCCAAAAGGTTTAATTTTCTGTGAGGCAAAATGTCCATATCTCTAAAACTTTCTAAGAGTCCATGTAAATTTCAGTGCATAGATGTGTGTTGCAACACACATGAAAAGGTATTTAGTAGAGACTCCTAGAAGCTGAGGGGGTATAGCTCAGGGGTAGAGCATTTGACTGCAGATCAAGAGGTCCCTGATTCAAATCCAGGTGCCCCCTGGAAAGAGTCTCCTTTTAGTACCTGCGTTTCTTTTCAGTCTCTTTTTAGTTCCTGCGTCTCTTTTCAGTACCACATACCAATTGGTACCTTCAGGTTGCCTCAGGTCCTACGGCAGGTTGAGGGGAGGTTCCTGGGAAGGAAGTAGAGGGAAAAGAGATGGAAAGGAATCTAGTCATCTTTTGGGCTGGGGCAATGGAAAGTCCCAAAACCAGGAATGTGGTTCTAGCTATGATCCTGTTATTAAGGGATGTGTGAACTCAGGCAGGCCTTTAATTAGTCTTTGTTTTTTCTTTCAGGCATGTAACATGCAAGTATAGACTAAATTCAAAGTTGCCAAACATGTCTGAGCACCAGAATGACCTGGGCGTGTGGTCAAGTATACAGATTCTGATTTGTTAGGTGTGAGAAGTTTCATTTTTCTTTCATTTCATCCTCCCACATCACAGAAACACCAGATGATCTCCTGGGCCGCAAAATTCAGCAACCACTTATGAAGCAGATTCGCCACATACCAGTTATTAATCTGCAGTTTGTACCACTTGCTCGAGTCCAGTGACACAGAACACTTATATAGCAAGTTAAGCAAAGCAACTTTATTCCTTACAGGCAGGCAAGGGACAACAGAAGCCTGGGATTTAGGGTGAGCTGGTTCCCCAAGGCTCAGGAAGCTGCCCAGGGCAGATGGAGTCCACTTGTGTGTCCCACTTCACACTGCAGCTGAGGGACCCTGAACACCCTCTGCTCTCAGTTTTATACCCCAAGGGCAATTTGGATCATTGGGCTAAAGCATAGCAGGACATCCTGTCCTAGGTGTGATGGGAACAGAGTCCAGGTTTAGGACAGTCCCTCCTCATCTCAGGACAACACACCCAGCACATTCCCTAGTTATTCTGAGAACTACAACCAAGAAAAGAGGGAAGCACTGGGTTGGTCAAGGCCATCCGGGGACTTGTCCTGCTGGGTCATTTAAAAAGCTTTTCTAGGATAATGTTGGCTTTCCAAGTGGTTTTCCAAGCTGATGTCTTTCCCATTGAGAGAAGAAGCTGTAGGCCTGTGGACCGCCAGGTGGGAGGAGGTTGGGGTTTAGAGGAAAGAGGAGAGCAGGAATGGGTTGTTTGCAGTGGGGCTGTTCCCATGGACTAACCAAGAAGAAATCGGGGTGCTGATGGGGCCACACAGGTGCTTATCAGAAACAGTTACAACAAGTGAGGGGTGTAACTGAAGGTAGTGCCTTGCACTGCAGGCCAAGCGGTCTCTGGTTCAAATCCATGTGGCTCCCACCCCCCTTCAGTTTTCTACTTACTGAACAAAAGCCTTTTCACCTCTGGGGTCTATTACACTGGAATCTTCCTGCAAGGAGAGAAGAGAATAGACGGCATAGAGCTTTGCCAGGACGCCTCTCCAGTTTCTTGTAGGTCCCAGTGAACTTCTCCAGGTGACTCTGTCCCCTCATTAACCCTTATCCTCAGAGCCTTGAAATGGGCCCAATTGTCCCACAGAACTGATGTTTATGGTTTCTCTTGAATAAACCTAGAAATTGACCCTCTCAGTCTTGAAACCCAAGGAGAAATTTACATTTGTGTCATCTGAATTCCTTTCTGAGGAAACCAACCAGCAATCCTCCCAGAGAGTATCAAGAAACTGAAATTTACCAGATCCCCACATGTGGAAAGTGAGAGGCCAGACCCCTCACCCATCATGATTGCCTAGGTGACCACCTACTGCCTGTTGGCCAACTCCTCTTCCTTGCCCCTCCCTAATCCGTTTTCCCACATGTAGTTACATTTCTTCCCTGCTATGTAAACCCCTAATTTTAGTCAGTCAATGACGATGGATTTGAGACTGATCTCCTGTTCACCCTGTCTGTAGCACCTGGATAAAGCCTTATTCCCTGGCAATACTCATCTCAGTGACTGGCTTTTTGTGAGATGAGCAGCAAGACCTAGATGGAACCCCTGGTGTTTCCGTAACAGCCTTGCAACTTGCACTTTCCCTGTGGGAATGCTCATCTCCACCACACAGGGCCATCCCCTGGAGGCGCAGGTAGTGATTTGACTCCTCTGGAATCCTCACCCCCAGGGACTGCATAGCATAGGGCCTTGCCTGGAGCAGATCCCATGGTTGCAGCTGCTCCCCGCTGAGCTGCTCTGGTAGGGTCTGTACAGACTGAAGGAACTAAAGGAAGAGTGGTGAGGAGGGCTCCTAAGTGGCAAAATGACTGCCAGGGAAGTGGCTGTTACAGGCAGGGGTTTGTAAGCTACTTTCAGTCAGGAGGCCCCACATTATGCCCTGGGGCTACTTCCCTGCCCCTTGTGTTTATGAAGCCCCAGTATCTGCTTCATAAACACCAGATGTGCATGTAGGGGGCATCTGTTTCCCACCTGAGCAGAGGCTCCCAGTGCCCACTGGGGTGAGTGAGCTGCAGCGTCTTCTCAGGGAGGTGAACAAGGTGAACCGCTTTAACACTGACCGTTGGAATCTGGGAGAAACACTGAAAGAAGCAGTGGTTTCCCGTGTCTGAGTGAGTGCTCAATTATTCCTTGTGGCAGTATCCTGCGGATGACTGGTTGTTGCTTGCGGGCTTTCTTATTTCAAGTCAATAAAACCACATCCTTACCAACAGGGAGACATCTATTCAATTCGCTTCTGCCAGCGGTATCAGACTTCCACATGTGGGTTCGCTGCCTCGTTTTGTATTACTTGAAATTCTTATTTGGGACTCGGGAGACCTCTCTTGCCCAGCATGCCCTGCTGGGCTGACTCCATTCGGTCTCTCCATAGAGTTAAAAGCAACAACAGCTAAAAGCAAAGATCTGAAACAAACAAAAAATAACTAATTTTTAAACAAAGAAAAAAAAGCAAAGATCTGAACCCAATTCTGCTTAATCCCTAGCAGATTTTTTCTCCCTAAACAAGAGTATAATAGTCCATAATAATTGTAGCTGCAATCTGCTTACTCCCATAAAACATTAGCCTAAGAGACAAACACTGCCGCTTTCTAAGGTGCACGTCAATTTCTTTTCAAGTTTTGAAGAGTGCGGAAGTTGGAGCCTCATGTAGGAAGCCTGACCTTGCTCTTGCAGAGCTACAGGCAGGAGCCGTGCAGGCAGAAGGAGCCTCAGCAGAGGCCAGCATCAAGTGCGTGCCCTGGAGTGCCTGGGGACGGGGAGCCTGGGGCGTGGAGCAGGGAAGGTGGGGCAGAGTAGCAGGGGAACAGGATGCTAAAGATGGAAGGGCTTTATAGTCACCACACAGAATTTGGTTCCATGCAATGCAGCTCAGAGCTACCCTCCGTCCTTTTTCAGCTCTCCAGACTTCTTTTTCCCCTATGCCCTCTGCATCCACGTCTCTCATTGGGCTCCACAACAGCACTCTGGCTGTGTACCCTTCCCTCCTCCCCACTTCACCTCCAGGCCACCTACCCTCTAGGTCCCCTCCAGGAATGGGAGCCCCATTAGACTAACACCTCCAGCCCCCATAAGCAGCTCAGGAGAGGGATGGGCCTGCGGGGCTGGACAGCCCTGAGTGTACCTGACTCTCCAGAGACCACGGGCCAGGCAGAGGCCATGTCTGCTCTATGCCAGGATCTCTGATTTGGGCTGGCGGGAAAACAGTGCATAGCCCCCAGGATGACTGCCCTTCTCCTTTGGAGGAGCACTGGGCAATTTAATTAACTCTTATTTTTTTGAGGGCCCAAGACATAAAAGCTTCTTTTTGGGGTAACCCATGAATCTCTGGGAAGCTGCATTCATCTGGACTTTCCATTGAGACATGAGATTTGAACGATGGTGTGGGACGAGGGCCCATGTGGGAAGGAGGAAGAAGTAGGAGCTTGGGATGAGGCACGCATCCAGGCTGAAGTAGGCTTCATTAAGGTTCCACACTGCACACAGGTGACCCTTGAGCAATGAGGGAGTTAGGGGTGTTGACACCACACCCCGCGCCCCACCAACTTGCAGTCAGAAATGCGGATATAACTTTTGACTCCCCTGAAACGTAACTACTAATAGGCTACTGTTGACTGGAAGCCTTTCTGATAACAAACAGTCAATGAACACATTTTGTATGTTCGATGTGTTGTATACTGTATTCTTACAATAAAGAAAGCTAGAGAAAAGAAAATATTAAGAAAATCATAAGGAAGGGAAAATTTATTTCCTATAGAACAAGTGGAAGTGAAGTGGATCATCATAGAGGTCCTAATCTTTGTCATCTTCACAGAGCAGGCTGAAGAGGAGGAGGAAGAGGAGGGGTTGGACTTGCTGTCTCGGGGGCAGCAAAGACAGAAGACAATCTGTCTGTTAAGTGGACCCACAGTTCAAGCCTGTGTTGTTCAAAGTCAACTGTAGTTTTACTTACAGACTTTACAGATTCAGGACCAGGCTTCCTGGGTCAAAGTAATGAGAAGTGCAGAACCATCTTTGCTGACTAAACCCAAGCCCAGCTGAGGGGCGCTTGGACTGGAAGCAAGGCCTCTTGGTCTGCACTCAGCTACTGCGCTCTGGCACTGGCACCTGGGCTGGCTGAACAGTATCTCTGACTCTGGGAGCTGAGTCCCATCCTCTTGTTGCCTGCAGCCCTTTCTTCACACCCAGAGTGTGAAGGCTTTGGTTTACTAACGGGTCTGCTTCCCTGCTAAGAGGACACCTTGCTTCCCTTTCAGTCACCTCTTCCGGCTGTTTCGGCCAGCCCTCCTCAGCCTGAAGTCTTCAGCTCCTTGGAGGGCAGGTGGATAGAGAAGCTAGAACCACTTTCTCAGATCTCACTTGGGCTCTTCTGGTACCTGGGGAGCTACTGTAATTTGAAAATCAGCTCACCCTCTGGGCGTGTCTCTCTGCAGAAGGTGCGTGCTCTAAGAGGCGGTTTGTGCATGTGTTGCTGAAGGGGACTTAGGAAGTGCTTACCTTTATTCGAGATGATGGGGAATCTTTCAGAACAGATATGACCACTGGGAACAGTGACCTACTAAGCTGATGGTTATGGAAAGCTGGGGTTGCCTAGAAACATATATAAAAGGGAAAGGTACTGTGACTTGGTGTTTGTTCCTCCCAGCAGGACCTGAATAATCCCTGGAGAGGGGTCTCTGCTGTTGGGCAGGCAGAGGCCAGGACGCTCTGGCCCAGTGCAGCAAACTCTCCACCCTATCATTAGCCTTGCTGCAGACCCCCCTGCCTGTTCTGATGTGGGAAGGGGTCCTGATTACTGAGTGTGAATAGTCCTCTAACTGGGAAGATCTAGAGTTGTGAAATAATGTTCATTTTTTGAAACTGTGGCTTTGGGTGAAATTCAAACATTGCAGAAAGGTGAGACCTAAACATGGTGCTTATGCTGAGACTCTGCTTGGGGGGCCCACCTGAGCAGCCAGCCAGCCCCCACCCTGATGATATTGCCACTGGGTTACAAGGCATGGAGTGTCTCAGGCTCATCACAGGTAGGGGTGTGCAGTGAGAATAAAACAGGAGTCATGGGCTTTTCATGGAGATCCAGAAATAATCAGACAGCTGAGGCCTTTGAAGCCTCAAAAGGACTGTGACTTTTGACATCATCAACAAAGCTTTAGGACTCAGGCCTAGGTCACCCCTTCTTTACCAGAGTTCATTGATAGCCAACCTGATCAATGGCTGTTCTTCTATAAACACCTGTACCATATTACTCGTAGTTTCCGATCACTAATCACTCAACATACTCATATCTTTTATGGCCATTCTTTGCGGGTCTTTTCATCTTCCCCCTCTGCTGTCAGCTCCTCTTCTCTTTCTTGGCATCTGTTATGTTAACCATCTTGAAAAGAGAGAATCTGATTGGTCATTATCCCTGTGTGGGCAGAACTGCAGGTCACTGGTTCACTTGTATATTAGCTGGGAAGAGAGGAAAACATCAAAGAAACTAATTAATACTCTGAGAAAAATATGAAAAAATATTTCATCTGTTAAACAAGGCACATAAAAGGGTCAATTATAGAACAGATAACTTAGAAATTAAGAAAAAAGGATAGAAGATATAAAAATTAAATAGAATATTTGAAAAATAAAGCTGAGGCAGTTTCCCAGAAAGTAAAATAAAACAAAAAGACAAAGGAAAAGATAGTAAGAGAGATAAAAATAAGAAAGTTAGAGGTTAAAACCAAGATGTATAAAAACCAACTAAATAGGCTTGGCGTAGTGGCTCACACCTATAATCCCAGCACTTTGGGAGACCCAGGTAGGAGGATCACTTGAGGCCAAGAGTTGAAGACCAGCCTGGACAACATGGTGAGATCCCTGTTTCTACCAAAAAAAAAAAAAAAAAAAAAAAAAAAATCAGCTGGTCACCATGGGGTGTGTCAGTAAGCCTAGCCATTCAGGAGGCTAAGGTGGGAGGATCACTTGAGGTCAGGGGTTTAAGGTTATGGTGAGCAAGACACTGTCTCAAAACAAAAAAAACTAATAAAAGTCCCAGAAAGAGAACATGATGGAAAGGACATTATACAAGAACATTACTCATAATGAAACGACTTGGCTATGCATTAGAAAAGATTCTCCAAATGCCCAACAAAATGAATAAAAAAAATCTTCATCAAGTATATCATAGTGTGATTACAGAATACCAGGACAAAAGGGAAGATCTTCAAAACTTAAAGAGTAAAAGAAACAGGTGATACACAAAAGATAGAGGATCACAATGGCACTTGACTTTTCTATAGCAATACTAGACACTAGAAGACAACAGAAACAATCCTTCACAATATGCAGGATTATAAGTTGAACCTAGAAATCTGTGTCTGTCCAGACTGCTAATTAAGTGTGTAGGTGGAATTATGGACATTTTGAGGCATGCAAGGTCTTAAAAAATTCACCTCTACTCACCATTCCCAGAAAACAACTGCAGGACATCCTCTGCCAAAATGAGGAAGTAAATTAAGAAACATTCAAGACGTGGCAATCCAGGAAAAAGGGACTTGCACACAGGAGACAGAGATGGAAAGAATGTCCTGGTAAGGGTGGAGGAAGTCCCAGGGCATGGGCTGAGCAGCAGACTTTCCAGGGCAACCAGCACAAACAGAGCAGGAAGCCGGAGAGCTACTGGAAAACAAGAAGTGAAAATGTTAATTATCTAACAGCTTTTACAATGTGGTAAATTGATTTGACAGGCATTTCATGGAGCAATGAAAGGCTGTGGAAAATCGTAGATATTCCAAGAAAACCAAGCGGTTGAAAATGTGAGACTATCAGTAACTTGAGGGAAAAAAAAGTTCCATCAGAACTCTTAGTTCAGCTTAGGATTATGTACATTGGCCATAAACACTATTAACTAATCATAATAATTAAAACATGGAAGATAAAATTGAATAGAAAGTAAATATACAGCATTTTATCTAAGAAGTTGACATATGGTAGGTATACTGGAAAACAGAAAAGAAGGGACATGAGTGATAATCCTCACCTACAAAAATAAGTCAGCTAATGATGTCTAAATTTGATTAGACACACCATGCTATGACATACTTATATTACTTAAAATTATAGAGGCAAATAGACTAGAAGAAACAGTCAGAAGGGTGGAGAGTGGCTGCCTCTGGGTGGCAAGAGGAAAATAAAAAGGACTGAGGTTTCTTTTACTATAAGCTTTAAAAGCAATATTTGACTCTCAAAAATAGTTGCACAAGATACTTAGATAAAAACAAAAGTATATGTAAGGTTTAAAATAGCCTTGCACTGCGAATGGGGGTGTAGTTCAGTGTAGAGTTTTCCACACTAGCAGCGGAGATTTCTGGCCAAAACCTGGAGGAGCTGTGTGGTCCTCATGCTATGTTGTCTCCATGATGCTTCCCAGGACTGCTCTCTGATCCATGTCAGGGCCTGGGAACTTCCCCAACTTCGCCAACTGTTTCATGAACTGGATTTAATGCAAAGATCCCAGACTGAGAGATATCTTTATATGTCAGTATTGCATGTGTCTCAATTTGTGTCTCCAAACTGCTATTTTGTAAACAAGAAGAAATCAGACATGTAGACCTAAAGGCTGTTCCAGCAGTAAACGGGAACACTCCTCCCAGCTGCTCCCGTCACCACAGACTGAGGGAAAGCAGGGAGATGTGCAGGTATGTGAGCAGGGGCTAGGGTTTGGGAATTGGGGATGGACTTTTCTGGGGTGAGTTTGTGGTAAAATCCGTTGCTGATCTTACTCTCTAAGAGCAAGCGGGAACTTTCAATGTGCTGTAGGACTGCTGGGTGTGATTACCAACATGAAAGGTGCTTATTAGACACTCATGACAAGTAGGGGGTATAGCTCAGGGGTAGAGCATTTGACTGCAGATCAAGAGGTCCCCAGTTCAAATCTGGGTGCCCCCTACTGCACTTTTTCTATTCATACAAGCTGTTATGTTCTTCACAGAAGCTGTTGGTCATATTCCAGTTTCTTTTCATCCATTCCACCTATGATTTTCCCTGGAACTGGAAGCTACACCTCAGGCCTACCCAACTGCACCCCGGCTGGATAACTTCTCATCTCTTCCAGCACCAGTTCCATGGGTATCCCTCATATTCTTGGTATCCAGCTCCCTGCTCCCCCTATACATGTAATTTCTCCAGCTGTCATGCAGAATGCTTCTGGGTTTTTCCAGGGCAGACCAGAGAGTAGCACTACAGCAGGTTTCCCAGAAACAGACAGGGCATGGTATCCCAAGTTATCACCCTCCTGGCTCCTTCCCACAGCAGCAGTTTGTGCAATGGAGTGGTGGCCAGACCTGGGGAGACACATCACAGCACGCAGCATTCCCATGTAGGGCAGATATTTCCCCCTGGAGAATTGGTTTCTCCCACGCCAGAGCTCACTCACACCCTTGCTTCAACCTTGTAGGCCAAAAGCCTGGCTCAGCTACTCTAACAAGGGAGATAGAGGTTCTGCAGTGCTGCCCCTGCAGACCCAACTCCTGTAGCTCTGCGGCTGCAGTTGAATTTCAGCCCACTCTGTGACTGTGGCCCAAGGCTTGGAGGTAGGGGATTAGACTCAAGAGTCTGTTCGTATGAGATGATTTGGAATTCCAACTTTGTTCTGTGGGCCACAGGGAGTCCTGTGTGCTGCAATGAAGAACCAGGTCAAGTCCTTTGTCTAAGAAGGTCATTTAGGAGACATTATAGATACTGGTTTGGAGTTTGCCGAAAGACAAGGACAGGAACTGGTGTTATTTTTTGAACACCTACTATGCCCTACTATGTGCTAATATCATGCTAGGCAGTTTATCATCAGTTACCATATTTGTCCACTCTGTCTTCACTGCAGGAAAAAGGAATTCAGGCTGGGAGGTCAGATCAGAATCTGTGGACTGTTTTGGAGACCAGTGGCCAGCTCTTGGGTTAACTCCAAAAAACAATGGGAAATGACTGGGGGTTCTGCAGGCAGCTTCCATCCTTTTCTCCTGTTCATGGCTCCACCCAGGGACAGGCCTGGTGAGCTGCAGAGCTGAGGGAAGGTGTCTAGCTGTGAATCACATCTGGCAGCTTCTAGAAAGTCCTGGAGGGAAGCCATGATTTAATTTTACAAAGCTGAGTGCTCCCACACTGATGAAAGGTATGAACTAGGTAACCTCAGTGTGCCATGGGGGTATAGCTCAGGGCTAGAGCTTTTTGACTGTAGAGCAAGAGGTCCCTGGTTCAAATCCAGGTTCTCACTTCTGTTAAGTTTAATTTTGGTAGAGAACTTTATCCACATACATCTTAGATTGGCATGAGCCACACTGATGTTCCTTCTATCTGTATGGGGTTTGCCTCCTTAATCCATTATAATCATCCAGATCCCCTGAAGGCTGCCTCATCTTGCAATCCCCACCTCATTAGTATAGTGCACTCAAAGCAGGTCTCAGGAATTGCTCAGTAGATAGCCCTTCCGACCTCCCTAGCCACTCCCTCCATGCTCCTCCCCTCCAGCCTCTCTCTCCATCTTCCATCCCATACTCCCGGTCAAGGAGAAATGGTGCTTGTTTTGGTCCAGAGCCAGCCACAGAGTGCAGAGCTGCATTTCTGAATTCTTAGAATTGGCAGGCTAAGGTTTGAGGGGTAGGGACTTCAGTCTCATGAGGCTGTGCTAACAAGGACAAGTACAACTTGGAGGGGAATGCTAGAGGAGGCTGAGGCTGTCAGGAGAGTCACAGTTGAGTCACAGTCATTTACTCACTAAATGTCACCTATTGAAGAGGTGCCAAGCAGTTTGCCCCGCTCTGGAATTACGAAGATCACATGTTCCTTGCATACATCTGGCAGCAGTGGGAAAACCTCAGAAGTTCCTGTGGGATGTCTGATTTCTATTGCAAGAGGCAGGCCCTCCTGGACACTCGCTGGGGCGTGTGAGTTGAGTGACACTTCGCATAAGTTACTCAACCTCTGCTGGGCCTCAGTTTCTGCATCTGTCAAATGGAAGATAATAATCCTACCACCTCATAGGTTTCCTTGGTGAGGGTTTAAAGCACATAGAACAATGCCTGGCTGTGTCTCGTGGCTCATGCCTGTAATCCCAGCACTTTGGGAGGCCGAGGCAGGCGGATCACCTGAGGCCAGGAGTTTGAGACCAGCCTGGCCAACATGGCGTAACCCCGTCTCTAATAAAAATACAAAAATTAGCCAGGCATGGAGGCAGGTGCCTGTAATAACAGCTACTCAGGAGGCTGAGGCACGAGAATCACTCAAACCCAGGAGGTGGAGGTTGCAGTGAGCCAAGACTGTGCCACAGACTTCCAGTCTGGGTGACAGAGGGAGACTCTGTCTCAAAAACAAAACAAACAAACAAACAAACAACAACACCAAAGAAACAGTCAGGAGTCGGCATGGAGATCTGAAACAGACAGAGATTTTTTAGTCTGCAGTCTAATGCACTAGATCCAAGCCGTTATTTGACATGTCACCCAACAGGTGAATGACCGTATTTTTCTGACTAGTCCCCTCCCTCCCTTCTCCTCCTCTCCATTTTCTTCCCTTTCCCTTTTCCTTACCTCTCCTTTTCTTCTTTCAAGCTGTCTCACTCAGCTCAGGTCCAGCTCAGACTGAAGTACAGTGCCATGATCATAGCTCACTGCAGCCTCCAACTCCTGGGCTCCAGCAATCCTCCCATGTCAGCCTCCTGAATAGCTAGGACTACAGGCATGAGCAACCATGCCCGGCAAATTGTTTTTAATTTTTAATTTTTTATAGAGAAAGAGGTCTCGCTCTGTCACCCATACTAGAGTGCAGTGGTACAGGTCATGGCTTACTGTACCCTCAAACTTTTGGGCTCAAGCAATCCGCCTGCCTCAATCTCCCCAGTAGGTAGGACTACAAGCCAGTGCCACATGTCCAGCTCATTTTTTAATTTTTTAATTCATAGAGGTGGGGTCCTGCTATGTTTCCCAGGCTAATCTAGACCTAGGAAACTCAAGCAATCCTCCATGTCTCAGCTTCCCAAGAGCTGGGATTACAGGCATGAGAAACCATGTCCAGCCATAACTAGTATTTCTTCAGTGTTGAAACCACAGCTGTGACATTGCCATCTTATATAAGCAGGGTTGACCCACCCCACTGAAAATGTGTCTCTCTTTCTGCTGCCTACTCCCCTTCCACCAAGGCCACGGAACCCTCAGCCAGTAACCCTGCAGCCTCCTCTCCCTCATCTTTCTCCCTCTGGGTGAGAACAAAACTCCAGAGAGCTATCAACCTGTACAGAGTCAGCAGTCAACCCCCTCAATTAAATTTCTCAAATATTTAGTGACCAAGAGGCCAGCCTTTGTGGGAGGATAGAGATGAGTGAAATCTAGCACAAATCATCCCTGTTCTCTCTTAGAAGCTCTCGATCTAGTGAGGAAAAGTGATGTCAACAAAAAATGACATTAGCTGCGATAGAAAGCAGTGTGGACTACAGCCGGGACGCCTCCGGATGTGGACTCAGTGACAGCTCTGCAGAGATAGTGAGCATCAGTGAGGTCTTGAAGGTGAGTGTGTGGGAAGGGCGTGCTAGACAGAAAATGCAGAGGAACAAAGATGCAATGTTGTTGGAGTGCTGTCTGGGTCTAAAAGAAAGACCGAGGTGTGTGTGCCTGGGTGTGTGTGCACCCGTGTGTGTTCGTGCCTGCAGGTATGCCTGCTTGCATACGGAGTAGATCGGAAGTGTTTTTGTGATGAGTGTGCAGAGCAGGGGGTGGGAGGACTGTGACTGCAGCCTAAGGCTTGGAAGTGGGTGACTAGACTCAAGACTTTGCACGTGTGAGATGTTTTGGAATTCCAACTGTTCGTTTTTTGAGATGGAGTCTCACTTTGTCACCCAGGGTGGAGTTCACTGGTGCGTTCTCAACTCACTGCAACCTCCACTTCCCGGGTTCAAGGGATTCTCCTGCCTCAGCCTCCTGAGTAGCTGGGATCACAGTCATGTGCCACTATACCCGGCAAATTTTTGTATTTTTAGTAGAGACGGGGTTTCACCGTGTTGGCCAGGTTGGTCTCAAACTCCTGACCTCAGGTGATCTACCCGCCTTGGCCTCCACAGTGCTGGGATTATAGGCGTGAACCACCGTGACTGGCTGGATTCTGAGTTTGTTTTGGGGGCTACAGGAGTCCTGTGCCCTAAAATGAAGCAACCAGGTCAGGTCACTTGTTTCAGGAGGTCATTTCGGAGACATTACAGAGGATGATTTGGAGTTTGCCAAAAGACAAGGACAGGAACTGGTGTTATTTTCTGAACCCCTATTATGTGCTAATATCACACTAGGCAGTTTATCATAAGTTATATTTGTTATAAGAAACTTATCTGTGTTTAAGAGAAGAAACTGAAGCTTACATAGTTAAATAGCCTGCCCAGTGACACAGAGTAAGGAAAGGAATGTAGAGGAGAAAAAGGGATTCCAGAGAAACTTTCAAGATAAAATATTATAGGACTTGGTGACTGATCAGACGTAAAGGCTGAGGAAAATGTGAGAAAGAAGAGTTGAGAAATAAAAATTTCTTTTTTTCCAGAGAGCAATATAGCAGTAGCTACAGGGGAAAGCGGGCAATCTAACCTAACTTAGGATAGAGACTGAGCATGCTTTGGGTGGGGGAAGGAACGAGATTGAGAAAGAACTCAATTCAGTTATAGAGACCAGAGTACAGATGGGGTGATTTGCTTTGGAAGGAGACAGGAGAATGTCTTCTCTGAGAGAGAAGGGAAAGGACTGAGAACGGAGGAAGAGAGATGTCTGTGGTAGGGTGGGAAGCCGAGGAGCTGAGGTCTGGCGGCTTTGACTCCCTCTGTAAAGCAGAGGGAACGCATCGCAAGGACAGAGCGTGGGGAGACAGCAGTTGCTGATGAGCTGCAGTCTGAGCAGAGGGACTTGGACAGTACAAAGAGGAGCGGTGTCATTTTGTTGGAGCTGGGATTGTGTGCTGCTCCTCTCTGGAGTCCACCTCTCAATGGGCACTGAGAACACTGATGTTCCCAGACACACTTGTCCCTGCCTAGGTCAGCACAAGGAGAGTGCCAATGATTTTACTCTCCAGCTCTTTATGTTTTAATTCTATGCAGATCCTGGCTCAAGGTGTCTAGGTCACTCTCAGGAGTAGACCAGGTTACTGGTTTCCTTGTGTACAGCCCACTTCTACCTTCTGTCAGTCACACATTAACCATCTTTTGGGTGATCCCCTCAGCGGAGGAATCCATTCGCTCAGGGGACTCTTGCAGATTTTTACCAGTTCACTCCAGGCTTGGCTGTGGTGGGAATCTCACCTCTAAACTGTGAGGATCTCTTTCTATAGTGTCCAAAATAAGACCATAAAGGAGATAAAAAGAAACTAGAACTTGCCGGACAAAGGAAATTTAATCAAAAGTGTTACCAGTATGAACATGGCATAGAATCCATTGTTACCAGTATGAACATGGAATATAATCCATTAAATTCTCCACTTAAAACACAAAAAAATTAACTGGATTAAAAAAATTGTATCTTGTTCACGAGAGAGGATACAGAAATGTTAAAAATAAAAGAACAGAAAAAGATATCTGTATCTAAAGCAACTACATATGATGTAGCTATAGTAAGTAATACCAGAGAAAATAGTTTTTGAGGCCCGAAGCATTACCAGGGATAAAGAGAGTAATTTTGTATTGACAGAAAGTTCAATTCACCAAAAACAGCAATTCTAAATTTGGTATACCTAATAACATAGCCTCAAAACATAATAAGTGAAAATATATGAAACTGAAAGAGAGAAATGGACAAACCTCTGCTGGATCTTTCATGTGAGAGATCTTAAAAACCCTTGTGAATTTGTAAACAAGCCCACATAATATCAAAAGGACACAGACGATTTGGACAACATGACTAACAAAACTGACCTGTTTAACATGTAAAGAATCTTGCACTTATATGCAGAATATGGATTTTTTCCAAGCGCACGTGGAACACTGACAAATATGAATTGTATACTGAACCACAAAGCCAGTCTTAACAAATTCCAAAGTATTGAAATCATAAAGAGCATGTTTTCTGACCAAAATAAAATTAAGCTAGAAATTAATAACATCAAATAACAAATCCAACAAATATTAGAAAATCTTCATGTTTAGAAACTAAAAATTCTACTTCTAAATAACCCATGGGTCAAATAATAAATCGTAATAGGAATTAGAAAATATTTTGAACTAAATGATGAAAATACTAGATATTGAAATTTATCAGTTGCAGCTCTACAGTACTTAGATGGCAATTTACAGCCTTAATGCATCTCTAGTATTATAGAAAGAAAAGGTTAAAATGAACAAACTAAGCATCTCTCCCAAAAGGCATGAAAGTAGTAGTAAAATGAATCCAAGGAAAAAATAAGGGAGAAAGTAATACATTAATTAATGAAAGCACAAATTAATTAAGTAGAAAACACACAAGAGAGGGTCAATGAAGCTAAAGTTGTTCTTGGAAACAAACAATAAAAGTAATAACCCAGACAAGATTGACAAAGTAACACTAATAACCAATATCAGGAAAGAAAAGAATGCATTATTATAGTTCACCCCAAATTAAAAAGATTGTAAGATGATATGATCAATTTTATGCCAATGAAATATAATATTTACATGGCATGGCAAAGTTTCTAGAAAAATAAAACTTACATGAAGAGAGGAATTCTTTGTCTGCTTGATGGTCTCAGCTCTCTCTCCCTTCTCATTGATCCACTTTAGTTTAGCAGTACTAAGCTGGTTTGAAGGGAAAAAATACAATTTTTTAGCTGATACAGGTGCCATTATGCCAACCTCATAAACACTTGGTGGCAATATTCCACATTCTCCTGTCTACCAGCAAGGCTGATTCTTTTGCCAAGAAGCTTTTACTGTTAAATATTTCCTCCAAATATCTGATGTGGCACAGAGAAAGATTGTCTCTTCTGGAGTACTTGCTACCATGTGTCTAACTTGTCCAGCTCAAGAACGTGTTTCCTTGAAATAAAGAGAGTTTGGGAAGTTGCAGACATTCCGATGCATTGTTTGTAACTTTTCCCAAATAAATCTTACTTTATGCTTATACTAGTGGTATTTGTCCTCAACATCTGGCTTAATTTTATCAAAATTGACACAAGAAGAACTAAAAATCACGACTAATCATGGAACGATTAAGGAACTTGAATTCATAATGAAACATTTTGCCATTAAAAGAGTAACAAAAAACTTCCAGGCACAGATAGTTTAAACACTTGTTATACCAAACACTTCAGAAAGAAATGATGTCTTACACAGACACTTCTGGAGAATAGAAAATTAAAAACAGCATACCTTTCCCAACTCATTTTATGAGGCTAGTTAAACTTACTATAAAAAATAACAAAGACAATGTAAAAAAACAGGCCAATCTCACATATTAACATAGAATAGACTTTAAAAACCATAAGCAAAACTATTAATACATCAAGGTCAGCATTACATAAGAAAGAATAACACATAATAACCAAATTAAGATCATTTCAGAATGTAAGATTGACTTAACATTAGAAAAATCTATTACTGTAATTCACCACACTATAGGACATAGTAAATGCTGTTAGTGTCCCACTGATATTCCTTCAGAACTTATCAGTTCTGTGCATGCAGGCCCCAATTTCAACTGTCAGCACCTGTAACTATGTCTGAGGGCATTATTAGGCTGCCCAAACATATAACAGGCTAAAAGTACCAAATAATTAGCAACCAACCTTCGAAAGCAACCCTCTACCCATGACTGATGGAAGCAGATGGAGAAATACACAAGCTGCCTTGTTCTTTTGGAGAGGACAACCCTAAAGCATGTTATACATTCTTACAAAGTCCCTAACAGTATTAAGCTCCAGTTGCCTATAATGGTGCCTATAATGGTAACTTGTCTAATATCCCACTGTGAAAGCTGTCAGAATGAAAATGGAGTCACTTGTGTTAAAACCGGACAAATGGAGCCAGGGAAGGCCACAAAGGTAGAGTTTTTATATATGAATTCCTGATAACAAGAACTATCACAAAAGACTCTGTAAAAACCACAACCTTGCACAAAGGCCACTGTAACTTTACACACTCACAAAAAATACTTCTGCAAGGACATTTGCCCAGCAAAAGCCTGACCAGCCTTGGACTGTTGCCACCTTTGTTACTGATTGCTGTAGCCAGGAATTATTTCTTCAAAACAATTTATATAATCCTTCTCATTTTGCCTTTACCTTGCCACGACCTCCTCAAAAACACACAGTTTACTGTGACACCTGTATTCCCATTGCCAATGCTTGTTCCCTAAATAAATATAATTTCCTCTCAGAGGGCTTCTCTCTGTCTGTTATGTAGGCTGACACCACCTTTTATTGGCTTCTTTCCTTTCTCTGTCTGCCTTACCATTCCTGACTGGTGTTTCCTGAACTTATCTCCCAAATAAACTACTTGCTCTTAAATTCTAGTTTCAGGGTCTACTTCTAAAGAAAGCCAAGCTAAGACAACAGATTAAAGGAAAAAAATCACGTCATTAAAATAGATGAAGAAAAACATCCAATCAAATTCAACACGTCTTCATGATGTGTCTACCTAAAACATAAAAAGAAATCTTACTTAATGGTGGGATGGTGAAAGCGTTCAACTGAAAACTGAAAGCAAGACAAAAGTGTTCTTAAATAAAGGAGAAATGGAAACTGAATTGAGGAGCAAAAGACTTATCAAAAATCACCAAATATATTTTTAAAATAAATCAACTAAGACATTCCAGAAATGAAAAGTATCAATGTCTTCCTTTTTATTTACTTTTAATTGAAATACAACTCACAGTAAGGTACACACATCTTCAACATACAGCTCAATTAATTTGCACACATGCATACCTATGTACCCACCTCCCAAATCAAGATATAGAAAATTTCTAGCACCTCAGAGGGTCCCGTGGTTCCCCTTCCCAATTACCCTCTCTCCCGAAAAGGTAACACTATTCTATCACCATGGACTAGTCTTGCCTGTTCTTGATTTTATATACTGGAATTGTACATAGTTATTCCTTTGAAACTTCCTTCTTTCACTCAGTCTTATGTCTATAGGATTTATCTGTGTTTTTCCACGGTAGTGGTACTCTGTCCTTTTTAAAACTCTGTTTAGGATTCTGTTATATGACTAGATCATGACTTATTTACCTATCCTACTGTTCATGGGCATTTGTTTCCAGTTTGGGACTATTAAAAGAAATGCTGCCATGAACATTCTTGCATGTACATATACACTCTCTGATGTCTGTATCAAGGAATATAACTGCTGAGGAAGAGGGTGTTTTTACTTTTACTTTTAGCCAATAATGCCAGATGGTTTTCTAAACTGGATACAGCAAATGACACTACCACTAGCAGGGGATGAGAGTTACTATGGCTCCACATACCATCACTGAGTAACATCAGTCTCTTTCATTTTAACCATCCTAGCAACAATTCTAGCGATAGTTCACTGTGGTTTAACTTGCACCTTTCTAGACTCACGAGGTTTGAGCATCTTTTAATAAGCTTATTGGCTGCTTGGATGCCCAACTGTATGATGTAACTGCTCAAATCTCTTCATCATTTTTCTACTGAGTTGTGTATTTTTAAATTGTCTTGTGCAATTCTTTATATATTTTGGGTATAAACCCTTCATCAGTTATGTGCAATAGATACCTTCTCCTGCCGTATGGGTTTTTATTCCCTTACTTGCGTTTATTGGCTCTAATGAATGTCAGCTGATTTCCCTGCAAACTTTTTAACTGTTCAGTAAACAGTATACAGAAGTTACTACGTGCCAGTCCTGTTTTCAGTGCTTTACGTAGATTAACTCATTCTATCTACACAACAATCCATCACGTAGACACTCTTATTACCCCCATTTCACAGATAGCACAGTTGAAGAAAGGGAAGGGCAGTAATCTGCGCAAGGTCTTCTAGTGGGGTAGGCCTTGAAGCCAGGCTGTCTGGCTTCAGAATCCACAGCTATTGGTATCCACGCCGCACTGTTTCTCCCAGGCTTATTGTGCTTGTCCAAACTCTATCAATGGGCATTCTTTGAAGTATAGTTCCTGATGCAGTCTGGGGAGGATTTTCCTTTGGCCAGGAGCCTAAAGCACTACACATCCAACTCCAACTTGAAATAAGTTGCCTGTAGTTTTTCAGACCCAAAAAAGACTGTGAATTCAGGGCCCATTAAACCCCAGCCACTCAGCCCGCGGCTAGAGATTCTCGGGACTGGTTTTCTTTCTTCCTGTATTCTCTTCACTCCTTCCAAAAGAGCTCAGCGCTTATCCTGTCTTTGTGCAAGGCAGTCTCTTTCCTGATTCCTCACCATGTGTGGGGCCTAACATTTCTTCCTAGAAATGCCCGTTCATCACCGTACTACTGACACCTGGCCTCCAGAATCCAGACACGTCCCAGCCCTCCTGGACTCAGGTTGCTGCCCAGCCCTGCCAGCAGAGCATTCCGTGCTCCCGTAGTCTCATCATTCCTTTGCATCTTCCTTCACAGTCCACCCTACTGCCAAAAAGGAAAAGCAAGAGGATTTTAACACTATCATAGAAATGGCAGTGGAAGTCAGTGTTTCCGCAGGCTCTTGGGCCTGCAGTAGAGAGGAGTGGCTGGCTGTTGACTGCCTTCTGAGAAGGTTGCCAGGACTACAAGGCAAAGGCCTGTGGGTAAAGGAGAAAATTCCAGTAGCAGGGAAAGGCAGTTTGCAGAAGAGAGTTTACCAGCTCCTGTGACAAGAGAAGTGGGGCCTTGGCACGGCTGAGGAGATGAAAAGGTGCTAACCCAAGTGTTACTCCAAGTGTTCTTTCTAGGTGGGATGGAGTTCTATCATCAGAAAAGGTCTCACGGGAGGCTGGAAGCAGTGGCTCATGTCTGTCACCCCAGCACTCTGGGAGGCCAGGGAAGAAGGGTCACTTGAGGCCAGGAGTTTCAGACCAGCCTGGGCAACATAGTGAGACTTCGTCTCTACAAAAAAAAAAAAAAAAAAAAAAAAAAATATTAGCTGGGTATGATGGCACTCACCTGGGGTCTCAACACTTAGGAGGTTGAGGTGGGAGGATTGCTTCAGCCCAGGAGTTAGAGGCTGCAGTAAGCTATGATTGTTTCACTGTACTGCAGCCTGGATGACAGAAAAATACCCTGTCGCTTAAGGAAAAAAAATGAGACCAAGTGGGGTTGTTCTCTACCAACACTTTTTGGTCATGAAACTATGGTAACATTGGCCCTACTAATGCTTTTGGGGATTCTGAAATCTACTCAGCTACCTACTTCTCACTATTTCTTAGAGTTGCTCCTTCTCTATCATTCTCCATCTGTATTAACTGAAGAAGTAAAAGTTGGAAGAATCATCTTTTGTCCTAGACTGCAGTTGTGTTGAATCTGCCCTGAATGGAATACTGGGCTAGGAGAGCCAGGCCCAACTCTGTCATTAAGTATGTTAGGACAGACATCTCAGTCACACAGTTTCTCTTGTACATGCCCACCATAAGAGGTACTGGAGGTTGACTCTGAAGGCCATTCTAGCAGCCACTGGCAGCGCTTTTCCAGGTTGCTGCCCGCAACCAAGGACTCAAGGCAGGGAAGACACAAGATCCAGAGTATTTTACAAGGGGGCACTGCCTCTTCTTATGCACAAGGTCAATGAGTTTTCACTGAGGTAGGCCTGGCAGCTCCTAGGAGCTTCCATTGTGAAGTGGCAACACATAGGTCATCTGGGTATGACTGCACAAGTCAAAGATATTAATTGACCCTCATAACAGCAGGAGGGGGTATAGCTCAGGGGTGGAGCACTGGACTGCAGACCAAGAGGCCTCCAGTTCAATTCCAGACACCGCATTTTCTATTTTGACATTTGTAGAAAGTAAAAAGTTTTGTTTTCAAAGTTTCTCTTCTTATTAAATAATAAATCATAAGTGTTAAAAGTAATAGTTTCTTTTAAAAACCAACTTCTTTCAAGCCTCTTTGCTTTGTGCCAATAACTCTTTATTAAGCCTTATCTTATGTAGCTGTTACATATAAAAGAATAAGTATATTCTGTTTTGTACTTTAACCAAGATATTTGTGCTAAACATGCTTACAAGCACGTTCTAGCTCACATCCTATGTCCCTTCCTCATTAAAGAATGTTATTACTTTTCTAAATCTTTTCATAAGCAACTTCCTCTTTTCCTTTCTTCTCCATTACTTTTACCTATTTAAAAAGGTTTTAAATTGTTAGCCAATCAAGTTTAGTTTAACTTATAAAGTCTAGCTGCAGCCAATAGAGACAAAACACAGTAGTAACGACAAGCTACATAAAAGATAAAAATTGTTTCCCTCCATTGTTCAAGTGTATTCTGACCATTATTCCATCTGCGAAGAGCACCCACCCTTTCTACAGAAAGTAAAATTGCCTTGCTGAGAAAACTTTTTGTCTAAATGCAAATTTTTCCTTGCAGTACCAGAAACCAAACATTTTATTTCTAAATAAACATTTTACTTATAACACAATGGTGGCCCGTACAAGGATACATTCTCCTCCTCTCTCATGAAGACGTGCCCCACTGCCTCATTGCAGGGGCCTCAGGGGTAAGGAATCAAGTCACACCCGGTGCAATGAATAAACCTAGACTCTCAGCAAGGCAGAAAGAAACCAGCCGGCGACCTAGAGTAAAAGATCTTCATATATCACGTGGACCAGGTAACCTCATGCATGAGCCAAGGAAGGAAACACCAGAAGAGCTGGTAAAGTATTTCATTGGTGGTCAAGACCAAGGAAAGAAAAGCCGCAGGGCAGTGAAGCATTCCCTGGTTAAGATATACCACGTGTGGAAAGAGAAACCACACGGGCAATAAAGCATTCCTTAGTTAGGACTAAGGAAAGAAAAGCTGCAGGATGTGAGTGAAGTATTCCTTAGTCGGGGTGTCTTGGAGGTTAAAAAGAGGTGAAAAATCTCCATCAGGGGGAGATTGAACCTCACACAAACCTCTGGTAGTAGGAAAACATATTCAGAACTTCCCTTTCCCATCTTCTCAGGGGAAGAAAGAGGCTAAGCTCCACTCCCGCTGGCCACTCCATAGTGGGAGGGGAAGGAGAGGGGAGAACAGCAGCGTGGGTGGCTGGCAGAGGCATGAAAAGACCAGCAGAGAGAGAAAGAGAAGAGCAGAGACAGAAAGCAAAAATCTTTTGGCAAAATTTTAAAGTTTTCTAGAAGAGGTGAAAGAAGGAAGACAGGGAACTCAGAAATGCAAAGAGAAAGAAAGCAAAGTCAGTACTTTAAAGGAGAAGGTCAAAGTAAGTATGTAAGGGCTGTGGATGTGAAGGTAAGGAGAAAAGACAAAGGCACCCTCTAGCCCAGCGTTAATGACTTGTGCAATTTACGCCAGGCATCTGCTGAGCCTCTGGGCCAGCGGCGGCCCGGGCCCAGACTGCGGCCATGAAAATCCCACCCAGCCCAAAAGACTAAGTAGAAAAGAAAAAGGAAATGAGATGACAGAGAAAGAGAGAGAGAGAGAGAGCAAATGAGAAAGAGAGAGACAGAGGGAGAGAATAAGTGATAGAGAGGCTGAAAGAGAAGAGATTAGAGAAAGACACAGAAGGTGTGACTGGGGAAAGAAATAGTGTAAAAAGAAGTCAGAAAGTTGAGGCATGTGAAAGATGGTCTATGAAAGTCGTAAAAAATGTTATAATAGGGAATTCATGCAAGAAATATTGTATAATTTAAAATTAGGCATCCTAAATGTAAAACTATTAAAGAAACAGTTTATGTGCAAAGTATGTAAGGAAAGTAAAACATACTTTTACTAAAAGAATTACAAAGAGGCAAAAAAATATGGATTTTTACCTACATTAAAAGGTTAAAAAAATAGGTGCTAATGAAAATTCAAAAAGAAAATAAATATTATTAAACCAAAGAGAAACATTATCCAAACCCCTTATAAAGGAAATCTTGCTCCATCTACATCAAAAAACCCATTAAGGGCCCTCCAGCACAAAGTTAATAACAAGTTTCCACCTCCAGCGGCTCCTAGAGAGGCTGCAGCACAAGTTGATGAGGGGACCTAACCTTGAACAGACACTTCCTGTACAGGGGAGGGGGCCAAGTGGCTGTTAGACAGCGCAGCCCCGCCCAAGGCCAGGGGCCAGACAGCGAGGACTCAGGCAGGAGCAAAATCTGAAGGTGGCTGGGTGACTCACAAAGCCCCTCATACCCAAAGCTGCAACGCACAGGAGCAGTGAAGGCCACAGGGAGGTCGAGACCTTAAGAGGGGGCAGGGCTGTTGCACCCCCTAGGCAACGCTGAGCAGGGATGGAGCAAGGGGTGTCACCGTGGGGTCTTGGGCCCCAAGATACGCAGAGTTCTGACAAAATAAGGAGCCCCAGAGAGTCCCTCAGAGACAACATAAGTAAAAATAAAAAAAGAAAATTTCTCAGCAAAAAGGCACTAGAGATGATAAAATCAAAGAGACACCTATAAATTGCCTTACTTATATTCCACTGCTAATGTCCCCACATTTAAAACAAAACAAAACAAAAAAATCAGTTGTTCAGAAATTATATACTTAGTTTATCTTCTATGTTTCCCTTCCCTCAGAACTAAAAGTCTTTTAACACAAGTACCACCCCTAAAATTTCTGGTAAACCTGCACCAGCCTGGAGACCATGTCATCATCAAAAGATAAAAAGAAAAAATAAAAACAAAAAAACTCAAGCCAGCCTGGGGAGGACCCTACCTCATGCTGCTAACCACTGAGACTGCCATTTGCACAGCAGAAAAAAGATGGACACAACACACCCAAGTCAAGAAAGCATCATCACTGTTGGAATCATGAGCCATTGTTCCAAGGTCAAGCCCTATCAAATTAAAGCTAAGAAAAACTCAATCTATCTTTTCTTTTTCCTTTCTTCCCTTTACTCCCCATCTTATTATTAATGTAACTAGATCTAACTCACCTCAAGTTATCACTTTTGATGCCGGTTTAGTTATACCTTATAGAGATTTACATAACCAAAAGACAGCTTACTACTTCAAAAAAAATATCTTCGTCCCTCTTGGACTTCCTCGGATTGGGAAGACATAATGAGTTCCTGTAAGGATTTATAGTATAAGAGCCAACATTTCAAAAAAAAAAAAAAAAATCCTAGAGAAAATTTTGAAATGCACTTTATTGCTAGTTCAACTTCTCCATCATCACTCCTCCCAAACACAGTGACAAAACCAAAGTCTCTATAGTAAAAGAAAATCTAAATCAAACCACAGCAATTAAAACAGGGTATCAAGATATAAATGCCTGGCTAAAATAGACTAAATATTCTATCTGCACTCTAAATAAAAGCAATTGTCATGCTTGTGTGCATAGTAGGCCAAAGGCCCAGGTTGTCCTCTTTCCACTCAGATGGTCCTCTACAACAAGACATGGACTGCATGGTGGCTCCTTTTCAAAATCCTACAGCTTGGGATAGTGAACTGTGCCAAACTCTCTCTCTGCTATTTCCTGAAGTGCAGTACCCTGTGGGTCAGCCGCCGAGGGCCATCCAGTCTCCATCTTCCAAGACCAATTTTACCTCGTGTCTCCAACAACAAGAGAATAATTTGGCGTTCCTTAGACACTAAACAGGATGCAGTGAGGTCAAGCACTTCCAAGAGCTGACTCATCAGTATGCCCTTATTCATCCCGAGGCAGATGTACAGCAGTATTGTAGAACACCTTTACTAGACACCCTGCCAAATAATTAGAGCAGTACTTGTGCTAGTTCAATTAACTATTCTTTTACCCTGGCATTTCATCAACCAAAAAAACTTTCTTTTAAAAACTCAAGCAAAACAGCTAAGCCAAGACATGTTAAGAAAGTTTAAAGAGAAAAAAAAAAACTATAAAATCAAGAGGTGCGAACTGTAGAAAGTAAAAAGTTTCCTCTTCAAAGTTTCCCTCCTTATTAAAGAATAAATCATAAGTGTTAAAAATAATAGTTTCCTTTAAAAACTAACTTCCTTCAAGCCTCCTTGTTTTGTGCTAATAACTCTTTATTAAGCCTAATCCTATGTAGCGGTTAGATAAGAAGGAATGAGTACATTCTATGTTCTTGTACTTTAACCAAGATATTTGTGCTAAGCATGCTTACAAGCATGTTCCAGCTTGCAGCCTATGCCCCTTCCTTATTTAAGAATGTTACTTTTCTAATATTTCATAAGCAACTTCCTCTTTTCCTTTCTTCTCCATTACTTTTACCTATTTAAAAAAGTTTTAAATCGTAAGCCAATCAAGTTCAGTTTAAATTATAAAGTCTAGCTCTAGCCAATAGAGACAAAACACAGTAGCAAAGACAAGCTACGTAAAAGATAAAAACTGCTTCCCTCCATTGTTCAAGTGTGCTCTGGCCATTATTCCATCTGCAAAGAGGACCCTTTCTACAGAAAGTAAAATTGCCTTACTGAGAATACCTTTTGTCTAAATGCAAATTTTTCCTTGCAGTACCAAAATACGAACATTCTATTTCTAAATAAACATTTTACTTTATAACAACATTTTAAATGGGTGCCTACATTTTAACTTCTTATTAGACACTAGGGTAAAGGTTTCATTTTTTTCTGAAATCAGCAAATGCTGAGGGTAGAAAGTGGTGGTTCTTAACCCCAGATATAAATTAGAATCACTTGAAGAGTCCATAAAAGTGCGATTTCCCAGGCCTCACCACAGATCAATTAAATCAGAACATCTAGGGTGGGGCCCAGGCATGGTAAAAGCTCCCCAGGAGGCTCTAGACTGTAGCTAAGGGCAAGACCTCACTTTAGCAGAGCTTCCAAGAAGTCTCCTTAACCCAAGGCTCCTTCTTCCCACTCTGCCTCTTCTTATTCATCCTTAGGTGAACCCCAAATATCTAGAGAAAGGTCTCAGTTAATTAGGAAAGTGTATTTTGCCAAGGCTGCAGATGCGTGTCTGTGACACTGCCTCAGGGGGTCCTGACAACCTGTTCCAAAGATGGTAGGGGCACAGCTTGGTTTTATACATTTTAGGGACACATGAGCTATCAATTAATATGTGTAAGATGTACACTCGTTCGTTCGGAAAGGTAGGACAATGCCAGGCGAAGGTGGGACAACTGGAAGCTGGGAGGGGGCTTCCAGGTCATAGGTAGAGAAGAGACAAAAGGTTGCATTCTTTTGCATTTCCGATGAGCTTCTCTAAAAGAGGCAGTCTGAAACAAACAGATTTATCTCATAATCAGAGAGGTGACTTTGAATAAAATGGGAGGCAGGTTTGCCCTAAACAGTTTCCAGCTGGACTTTCCCTTTAGCTGAGTGATTTGGGGCCCCCAAGATTGATTTTCCTTTAACACTTATGTGGACAGCACTTAAAACTGGACCAGAACAGTATCTTCCAGGAACAAATGCTGTTTCACCATTTCCTAGTTGTCTTAATTTTTCCTCTTCTTGATCTAGACATTCTCTCTGGGTTGGGGTGGTATTGGTCTTCTATTTCCAAGACAAACCACCAGGATCTACAGCTCAACGAATAAGCCCTTATAAGGCCAAGAGAGTTTGCAGAAGATGAAATGTCAACATGTTAAAGTATAAGTAAAGTTCTACGTTGTGTTCAGATGTTCCAATTATCAAAGGCAATTTTACGTCATAGTTAAGCTTTAAAAGCAAACTTCTGCAGAAGGGATCACTGAATTGTATCAACCATCTCAAAAACTAGAGGATGTCATAGTATTCTATGCTCTAGAGAACAAACAGCTTTTTTTTTGATACAAATCTTAAAATTCATGGAGGTTCAGCTATACAGCATAGAATTCAGAAGCACAATTCATGATTTTTAGTATCCCTTATACTAATCATGTTTCATGAACCTTTTTAAAAACTACCTAAAATACATTTAATAATTCTTCAGATTTATGTAAACAATGTAAGTTTATACTTTTGATAGGCTAAAAACAAGTTCTTGTAATAAAACTACTTGAAAGCAGGAAAGTCTTACTATCTTTACATTGAATGGCAGGAAAACACATCAGAGAAGCAGACATTGAAGACAGAGCCTGGTCAAATGTAGTGTCACTTGAGGCGCTAATGTGATCATTTAGCAAATGGTGCTTTGCTCTACTCCCCTGAGTTGAAAATATTCTGTATCCTGTGACTTTCCTTATTAGTATAAGATGTAGTGGCCTGAAAAACAGAACTTCTTTTATTTTCAGTGATGTGTTTCATAATTTCTTATTCATTAAAACGGATTCCTTTTAAGAAGAGATGTGAACTTTTTATTTAGTATTTTTTTTCCCTCCAAAAAGTGGCATTGGTAACTCAAAGGATAAATGCTACAGGGGATGGACACCCCATTCCCCACGGTGAGCTTATTTCACATAAAATGCCTGTTTCCCAATAGCTCATGTACCCTATCAATATATATACTGACTATGTACCTACAAACACTTACATTTTTAAGAAGTACCTTTTGCTGTTCCAGTTTCACACTTAGCACGTTGGCCTAGAACTTGGGTACTTGCCCCTTTCCTGTCCCTACCCTCCAATGCCTTCTGTTAGTAGAAATGGTCTCTTGGGGCAGCCTCCTTCCCATATCCTCATTACTGTTTCAGTTCCTCCACCCAAGCCCGCCAGCCCTCCGGCTACTCTATAAACAGTCTTCTTCCACCTTAACCTTTCCCTGCAAGTCTGCCTTTTTATCCATCCTTGTACACTCGAAGGTCAGCTTTCCCCTAAAGCCATCCCTCCCCTTCAACTTCCAGAACAGAGGGTGGGGTCACCTTCTCAGCTTCATTCTCTATGCTGTCTCTAAGCCCCAGCTCCTCTGCCATCCCTCCACGCTTCTCCTCTCTCAAAGCCATCTCCTTCCACTACTCTCTCACCATTCATGTCTTCTCTGATATTTTACACAGAAACATTGGACATTTTTAGAACCAGACTAACAATCCTATTTTCCTCTCCACCCTCTCCTTTTGTCCTCAGGAATGTCAAACACCATGGCAATGTGCTTCCAATGCTAAGGCCTCCCAATGCTAAGAGATTTCCTTCTTCACGGCTCTACAAATGTTCACAAACTCTACTCACTGCAGCTCTCAAGGTGTGTGGTGAGACAGAGATTCAGCATTTTCTACCAGTGTCTTCTACCCTGCTTCTTGTTTATCAGCTGAGCACATAGCTTCCTGGAAGGAAAACTGCATTTCCCAGACCCTCTTGGAGCTGTGAGGCCACAGGCACAAGGCTGGTCAATGAGATGCAGGTGAAAGTGATGGGTGTACTTACAGGAAAGACTTGTCTTTTCCATCTTCCTGCTGCCTGGAAGGTCGATGAGATGCTGATGTGGGTGACGGCATGCTGGGATGAAAGCCAAGCCAGCCAGGCAGCTAGAAAAAACTCGGGTTCTTGACCCTATGGAAAGCCATGCCTGGACCACCTAGCTGTGGACTTTTAAATGGTAGATAAGGAAGCTTCTGGTTTGTTTGCTGCTTCTGGTTTTACTTTAATCATTCAGTATTCATAGCCAAATGTGATCATCACTCAAACTATTCTCTTTCAAGATCTTAGAATCAGAAAAGTCCTTTAATGACACCTCTTCTGATGTTTACCTTTTCTCCTTACTGTGCCTCTCTGCTAATGAGCAATAATTCTATTCCTTTCTAATTCACCTCTTCTCCATTTCCCACCATGCCTGGTTCACACTTTGCCCTTCTTCCCAAGTAATGATTCCCAGCCTACCTCCTTGATTCTCTTTGGATGACCTGTTTTCTACCTGACTGAGAAGACCAAGGTATAGAGTCCCCTCAGCATCCTCTGCTTCTCTGCATCTTCACCTTCTCCTCATCCCCTCCAGGGTAGGAGACAAAGCCTGGTTTTATCCAATTCCCTGCCAATGGATATTTAGATGGTCTCCAGTGTTTTGCTGTGAGGAATTAAAAAACCGCTATCATGAATCTCCATATACATGTGTCTGAAGTATCTATTCCTATAATATGCAATTATAGGAATATTTTCGAAGGATAAATTCCTGCAAGTGGTACTCTGTAGAGAATCATTTTTTTTTTTTTTTTTTTTTTTTTTTTAGGTTCAGGGGTACATGTGCAGGTTTGTCACTAGGTAAACTCATGTCATGGAGGTTTGGTGTACAGATTATTTCATCAGCCACGTACTATGCATACGTATTATTTTCCAATCTTCTCTCCTTCCACCATCCACCCTCAAGTAGGTGCCAGTGTGTGGTGTTCCCCTCTCTGTGTCCATGTGTTGTCATCATTTATTTCCCACTTGTGAGAACATACATTGTTTGATTTTCTGTTCTTGTGTTAGTTGCTAAGGTTAACGCCCTGCAGGTCCATCCATGTTGCTCCAAAGGAAATGATCTCATTCTTTTTTATGGCTACATAGTATTCCCTGAATATGTGCCACATTTTTAAAAGACTTAAGTATTATTTTTTGAGTATCTTTTTCTTTGTTTTTTTTTTACAAAAGCAATTTGCTTTTTACTTGACAAATTATCATGAACAGTATTCTACGTCAAACACAAGTCTCCAGACACAGGCTCTGGTCTCCTTTCAGTGCCGGGGAGGGTGGTATCACCTAGTTACAGTTCTGTCCCCAGCCTAGCACACCTCACATGATGCTCAACAATTGATACTGTCTAAGAGAATTATCTGGATGACTTGAAGGGTCTCTCCATTTACAAAGGTCAACAAGGCCACCAGGGTGTTCTCAGCCAGGTACACACAGAAGTGATGGAGAAAGAAGTATCAATGAAAGGAGTGAACCCAGAATTCAGAGAAACAGAACCGGCTTAGACATCCAATCCAGCAGAGCTGGGTCTTGCTTTTGCTGTGCTGACACATCAAAAGGGTGTTAATTACAGTATCTGTCTATGACTGGGGGTATAGCTCAGGGGTAGAGCATTTGACTGCAGATCAAGAGGTCCCTGGTTCAAATCCAAGTGCCCCCTACACCATTCTACTTTTAATCACCAAAGTGGGTCCTAGGTCATAAGCTCCTCCCAACCCACTCTGGGCAAAAAATGACACAGCCTATCTAATCTCTGACCCATGGCATCTATGAAGTGCAGACTCAATAACCCTCAGGTGATTTTATGGGCTTTAAAGTTTGTAGGGCACACCTGTCTCCTGCAGCCCGCTGGGTACCACTCCAGCACTTTTGTAGAGTTCTCCAGAATCTCCCCAGGCACATCCATGTGATCCACAAGAGAGGGCTGGGCCATGTCTCTAAGTCCTGCTGCATTCTCCACAGCACCCAGCTTCCACTGTGGCACAGGATGGGCATGAGAAATCTAATGAGCTTAGATTTTTGAGCTTAGAGTGCTGCACCCTGGACTTTGACTCTGTGCCCTCAGGTTCTGGATTTCCCATCTGGGGCTGCTGCAGACTCACACCCTGGCCTACCCAGACCAAGGACTGGGGGAGAGCAGGATTCTGGGAGGCTCTGGGAGACTGTGGGCAGGGAGCGAGATGATGGAGGAAGTCAGCTGGGACTTCCCAGAGGACTGACCTGATCCCATCAGCTTCTTCTCTCTCCTCCATGCAGACAGATACAGATCACGGGCTCCAGCAAGGAAAAGGAAGCTGGAGTCAGATTCCAAAATCAGTAAATAAAAATAAGAATAGGTAAAGGGTACCCTGATTGGAAACTTTTGGTCTGTCCTCTAAGGCTCATCTCATTATGATGTGATGAAAACCTTGCAGTCTGTAGTCTTTTGGGTGAGAGCAGCACACCATGGGTAGTAACTGTGGTCTCTCAAGCCCCCTCTGATGGTGGTGGTAGCTGAACAAAGCAAGATGCAGGATGTGGTCCTTTCTGGAATATTCTGATGTTCCCAAAAATACCAAACCTCCAGGAGCTTCACAGATGCAGCAGAGCCACCAATCGTCCCAAATTATGTGGATATTTCCCACTCCTCAATGCAGTTTCCAGGCAATGGCTGAAGGGCCTATTAGGGGAAATGTGGCAGGAAGATTCACAGTCCATGACTGGGTATTGTGGCAGAGTTCTTTTCTCAAGCTTGGCTTTCTCGTCATCAGAGCAGGCAGGTTCTTTGAGCAGATTCAGACCGGGGTCAGAGGACAGGAACCTCCATTGTGCCAGTTATGGTGGTAGCTCAGACCTACACATCCAGGGGACCACAATGGCTCCCCATTCTCAGGCCTAAAATCCTCACCACTGATGAGTCACAGCCAAGACCTGTGTGGCACAGACCATGGAATAACATTTCGCGGTAAAGTATCACAGTGCTTGGCCTCTGATACCCTAGGATCCTCCTAGCCTCACTGAAATCAGGGGCTCCCTTTCCGCTATCATCCCTCCCACCAGCATTTCTGTCTACAGAGAACAGCTACCATAATTCTTTTTATGAATGTAGAAGCTCCACACACCTACGTATTTTTCAAGCCAGGGCAAGTCACGTGTGATAAATCCACTCCAGCTTACCTACCCCCTGAAGCCTATGGATTCTTTCTACATTATAGCAAGAAATCCCTAGTACCTCAAATGCATTTACAATTGGCCTCCTGTGGCCGGGCGCAGTGGCTCACGCCTGTAATCCCAGCACTTTGGGAGGCCGAGGCGGGCAGATCACGAGGTCATAAGATAGAGACCATCCCAGGTAACACGGTGAAATTCCGTCTCTACTAAAAATACAAAAAATTAGCTGGGCGTGGTGGCGGGTGCCTGTAGTCCCAGCTACTCAGGAGGCTGAGGCAGAAGAAAGGTGGGAATCCGGGAGGTGGAGCTTCAGTCCACGTGGAATGGATCATACAGGGTGACACGTGAGCTATTTGCTTTGTTTAAACTGGTAGGACCAGTCATCCTGCCCAGAGGTCACTTACAATCTGGGAACTAGAAATTGGTCCTGATGGGACTGCAGGCAAAAGTTACTCAACTTTTCTACAGCCTGATATGGGCTTCTGGATTTCTATCCCCTCAAACTGCGTAGATTTTTATTACCTTCAAGTTTAATGAGGCCAGATTCCCAATCCACATTCCCTTCATGTTTCTGTAATCATTTATTATACATCCCTGGTACCAGCAAGGGCACTATGATTTCTAAAGAAGACGTCATATAAGGTGAGTGGAGACACAGAGGGCAATTGTTGACAGGATGGCGAGGAGCTCATACAGTTCAGAGAAGCCCCCAGAGCCAGGCTCATCAAATAGGCAGGACCTCAGCCCACCCTGGCTAGGGAGCCACCACTGCTACCACAACAGACACTGGCTGCAGCCTCTGGCCCTACTGCCATTGCCAGAGCTCTGCCATCTCCAGAATGAATTCCAAATTCACCCTGCTTCTATGTAGGATTTAGTCTGCATACATGGTATTGTTTAGGGGAATATAATTAGCCAAACTGAAGCCATTCCCAATGGTGCTGGTTAATTTTATGTGTTGGCAGGGCACAGTGGCTCATGCCTGTAATTCCAGCAGTTTGGTAGGCTGAGGCATGTGGATCGCTTAAGCCTAGAAGTTTGAGACCAGCCTGGGCAACATGGCAGAATCCCATCTCTACAAAAAATATAAAAATTAGCTGGGCATGGTGGTGCGCCCCTGCGGTCCCAGCTACTCCGGAGGTTGTGGTGGGAGGATCCCTTGAGCCCAGTAGATGAAGGCTGTGGTGAGTGGAGATAGCGCCACTGCACTCCAGCTTGGGTGGCAGAGGGAGGCTCTGTCTGCCTCAACAAATTTTCTTCTTTAAATGTGTCAACTTGGCTAGGCCATGGTGGCCAGATGTTTGTCCATACCAATCTGGATGTTGCTGTGAAAGTATTTTTTAGGTATGATTAACATTCAATCTACAGACTTTGAGTAAAGCAGATTACCCTCCAAAATGTGGGTGGGCATCATCTGATCAGATGAAAACCTAATGAGGAAATGTCTGCTGTCCCCCAAGAAAGGAATTTTGTCTCCACGCTGTCTTCAGGCTGGAGCTGCAACCTCAACTCTTCCCTGCTTCTCCAGATTGCTGCCATGCCCTGCAGACACGACACTTGCCAGCCCCCACAATGGCATGATCCAGTTTCTTAAAATCTATGTGCACACACACACAGCCCCTATTGGTTCTGTTTTCTCTGAGGAACCCTGATTCACACACCAACATTCAGGGAGAGGACATATCTGACCTCGTACTTCCCTTAACCAGAGACAGGATCCTGTCTTCCACCAAGACTTACACAATTGTGAATTCCCCAAATGAAGAGGCTTGGGATGTGTAAGAAAAAAAGAGTTCTCCCCAGACCTGGCACTGACTTGCCTTCAAGAAATTGGGTTTCTCTAGAGCTTCTGGGGTCAGGGGAGGCTTTCTAGTGAAGACCTGACCTGCTTCCTCTCTCTCCTGCTTTGCAGAATGAATCCATGTGCTGAAGAAAAGCTAAGAGTAGAATATCCTATTGTGATCAGTGAGCGAAAAGATATTGGGAGAAAAGCTGAGTGTTAGGAGAGAAGCTGAGGCAGGGCTTGCATGTCTGGCTAGACTGGCTAGACTTTTAGCACTCCATTATCCTGTTTCTCTTCACTTGATACACTGTTTCCTTTCAACCCCCACATCCTCGCCACCTGTTTGTTTGAGCACCAATAAATAGCGCGGGCTCCCAGAGCTCTGGGCTTTCCCAGCCTCCACACTAGTGATGGCCCACTAGTCCCACTTTCTCTCTCAAACTGTCTTTTTCTCATTCCTTTGACTCCGCCACTTTGTTGCCCTCATGACCTGGTATTGGGTCTGATCACCCCAAAAGAAAATAGGGAGGGGGCACCTGGATTTGAACCAGGGACCTCTTGATCTGCAGTCAAATGCTCTACCGCTGAGCTATACCCCCATTTAATTGCCTGTCTCCAGTAAGAACTATAAACCTGTATGGCCACACCCTGACTGTCACCGTCATGAGATGTGTACTTGCTTTGTCACGATACACCCCCTTCCTACTCCACACCTGCTTGCCAGCTCTACTTAACCACCAGCATCCTTCCTCCTCCAGTGTCTGACTGAAGACAGGGACATTACAATCACTGAGGTTTGCAGCCAGGACATCCTTCAAACTTGCTGAGAAGGGCAGGACTCAAAGAACTGGTTGCTCAACAGACCCTTTAAAGGTGAGGCTGGGCTGGGCAGAGCTGGGTAAAAGCAAAAGTTCTTGAGCCCCACTGGAGGACTCCTAAGCCAGACTCTCTGGGAAAGGACCTAGGGACCATGTGTGCTTCTAACCAACTCCCTGCAGCATTCTGACTCATGGTTTGGAGCTACCGGTTTAATGTGCTCCCTTACATGGTACAGATCTAGAAAAAATGACAGTATTTAAAATCATGCCCAAACAAAACATACCTGATTAATGACCAAGTCATGACAAGAATCCACATTCATGATAAAGGGCCTCTCTGCACTCAACACTCTGAGGCAGGAGATGAACTGCCTTTTCCTTTCCTCTTCTTTCCTCTTACCCTCCATTCGCTGAATCCCATGATGTGTCAGATAAAAGTTAGTAACCAGAAGATAGGATCCAATCCATGAAAAAGTGGTGAAGTGGAGAATCGGAGAAATCTGTGGTCACTGGGAAATGACACAGGACAGAGTGATTGAAAACATGTGGGCAGAGTGAAAGGAAGGGTCAACAAGTGACACTGTCTTGAACCAGGGACTACTTGATATGCAGCCAGATGCTCTGCCCCCAAAATGTGCCCTCTTATCTGTTTAGACTTTCCTGATTGACACTGTTTCACCTATGTTCCCAGGCCCAAGGATCTAATATACACTGTAATTTCTCATCATTTTCAGTGAACCACTGGCAACTGACTTCATTCAGACAGACCTCTATCTGGCTGTGAACTTACCCTGTCCTTCCCCATGGACCTATCAGACGACTTCTAGAAATCTTTCCTGCCTAGAATCCTGCAGCCTCCTCCTCAGTCCCTGTGTGGGGCAACAATTTGGAGAATTGCTGTTTAGAGCTGGAAGCTTCCTCTCTCCTCTCCTACTTCAGTTTTATCTTCTCTAACCTACTTCCCATACTCTCTCCACTTCACTTCACCCTCTGCACAGTGGGGTTACTTTGGGCCTTGTCCTACATTTTTTCGACTGTCTTCTTTTCTTCCCTCTCCTCACTTATTATTCCTTGCCTTTAAAAGGGAGACACTTTAGCAGAGGGGACCCAGTCCATGTTGGCCCCAAACCATTAGCTCAGCACAACTAGCAGAGCCAGGACCAGGCACGAAATCTATTTGAGCCCTGAAGCTCAGGCCTCCAGTATCCTGAATTAGGACCAGGGTCTCTCCCCCATCAGGTTGGCAGAAATGTAATTATAGAAACTGGGCAAAGACATAAGGAAACAGGTTCTTCATAGCTGCTGCTGGGAGCACCCGGTGGCCCTGGGGTACGCCTGGGGACAGCAATATGGCAAGAGCAGAGACGATATCAAGCAAGCCTATGATATGGTGAGGCCAGTGCTGGGTCTGTTTCCTGAAGTAGCATCCCCACAGGGGTACAAAGAGGCCCAACAATGATCACTACAGTATCGCTTGTGAGCGTGAAAAATCAAAAAAAGCTTAAGCGCCAATCAGTGGAGGAATGGAAAATAAGTTACAATATAGTTGCTTCTGGAATATTAAGCATCTGTTAAAAGGAATGAACTTGATCTACATGTATCATGGATACGTCTGAAATAATAATAATGAGTGATAAATATAACGACATCTATGTAATGTTTCAAAACACAAAAATTCATATATTGTTCACAACTACCAATGCACACAGTAGACATTTTAAAATCTGGATAGAGGGCGGGTGCGGTGGCTCATGCCTCTAATCCAGCACTTTGGGAGGCCGAGGCGGGTGGATTACAAGGTTAGGAGATCAAGACCATCCTGGCTAACACGGTGAAACCCTGTCACTACTAAAAATACAAAAAATTAGCCAGGTGTGGTGGCATGCGCCTGTAGTCTCAGCTACTCCAAAGGCTGAGGCAGGAGGATCGCTTGAACTTGAGAGGCAGAGGTTGCAGTGAGCCAAGATTGTACCATTGCACTCCAGCCTGGGCGACAAAGTGAGACTCTGGCTCAAAAAAAAAAAAAAAAAAAAAAAGGATAGAAAGGATAAACATAGACAATTCAGGACAAGTGGCTGCCCTAGGGAGGCCTAGGGGACCTAAATGGTATGAAAAATCCATTATTTCACAAACACACATCACACACATACACACACACACACACGTTTTAAATTACAAAGCATGGCATACATCCAGCAAGCAGTTATTGAATTCCTACTCTACGCTGGGCAATATTCCAGGTGCCTAGAATGAATATACGAAGAAAACACTTAAAAAGTTTTTGTACTTTTGAAACTGACATTCTAATGAGGGAGACCTGACATAAGATAAATGTATAAATAGGAAAGATATATATTACACGATGCTGTCTGACACGGAAGACCCAAAGCATGAAAGGAGGCCCGGAGTCCTGGGTGGGGAGGGGCTGTAGTACCGATGACAGGAAAGGCCTGAAGGTGGCATTTGCCTGAGGAGCACTCCCAGCAGAGGGCGCTGCGAAGGCCCTGGCACAGGGCGGAAGGGACAGCAACAGGGATGGTGCAGCTGGGCAGAGAGTGAGAGGAAAGTGGAGGAGGTGAGCCGATGGTGCGGGTCAGACGGAAAGCCAGGACTGGGTCTAAAAGGGATCACTCTGCTGGGCTGAGATGAGACTCGGGGATCACGGCAGGGACAGAAGGGCTGGTGACAACCTCAGCAAGAGACAATAAGCCTGGGTGTCAGAGTGGAGGGGACGAGGTGTGGACAGACTCTGGGCAAACTTTGCAGGGAGGGCCAGTAGGGTTTCCGGTGGAGTGGATGGGGATGTGGAGGAGGAGGTCAGAGAGGACTTCTCGGGTTTTGACTGCAAATGGAAGGATGGAGCTGCCATTTACTGGGATGGGGAGAATGTGGGAGGAGCAGGCTATTCAGAGAAGACAGGAGCTCAGCTCTGGGAATGTTTAGGGGGAGATCTATGAGACACTCAGGTAGAGATGAGGGCCAAGCAGCTAGATGTGTGGAATTTGGGGCAAAAATCCAGGTTCGAGGCACACATTCCTAGATGGTACGTGTGGCCCCAAGACCCTGGGAGACAATGGGAGTGAGGAAATGCAAGCAGTAGAGAGGGAGTGTGAGAACCAAGGGCGCTCTGGGGCTGAAAGGCTCCACGGGGCAACAGGAACCAGGGAAGAAAGAGCAGTGAAGGTGGGTGGCAGGTGCAAGGAAAGTGAGCAACATGGCAAGTGTTACGAACAGGCCAAGTAAGAAGACAGACCATTCAGCACCACGGAGGGCCCTGGTAACCAAGGTTGGAGAGGTTTTGGTGGAAGGGGTAAAAGAGTGGGAGGGAAGGGGCAGGAGACAGCAAGTGCAGATGTCCCCGAGGTCAAGGCAGGATTGCTTGTGTTGCCCTTGAGAAGGTGGCATGGAATGGGATGCAGAGCCAGGTGGAAGGGGGGCTTTGGCTGGAGAGTCGACAGTTTAGCAGTCACAGGAGTGAAGGCAGAGAAGAGGGCACAGGTGCAGGCAGACGGCATGGGGAGGGCTGTGCAAGTGAGTGGTGTATTTCTCTTTAATTAAAAAAAAAGGGGGTTAAAATATAAAACTATTCTCAGCTGTGGGCCATACAGAAACAGATGAGGTAAATTTGGCCCTCAGCCAGTTGGCCGGCCCCTGGGCTAGGGAAACACAGTGTGACCGCATGGCAGAGCACCCACTGAAGTCACTGGTCGTGGATGTCATATGACACCAGCAGCCAGCTTACCTGGTTCTCTGCAGCCACGTGCAGCTGTTTGGCTGCAGGTGCAGAATACCGATAGATTTCATCAGGTGGATACAATGAACAAAACAGGGGCAAGGGCACTGAGGCTGTGTGCAAGGGGGGACCACAATGGTGGGCATGGAGGGAAATGAGGGGTGAGGCCAGTGAAAAGGCAGCAGGGTTGATGGCTTGCAGGTCTTGAAAGACTGGAAACTGCTGGAATCAGGACACAAGACAGGGAACTGAAGGGACGGCAGGAAGCGGCCGGGGAGTGGTGTGCTGGAGATGGAGATGGAGGTGTGGTGCAGTCACTGTTATCACAGTCGTGGATGGCCGTGGGATGGGTGGAGGGGGCACAGGACCATCCACAAGGAGGCTGCCATGGCCAAGAGTAAGGGCAGGGAGTGACGAGAAGAGAGGGAAGGTCTGCAGAAACAGCAAAAAAGACGAGGCCTGAGACCCAAAGGCAGGGTCTCTAGAGAGGGAGTGAGGCTGGGAGAGACGCAATCGTGAGAGGTGAGGACCCTGTCCCCGGCGGGCCTGGGCTCAGAGGCAGGCAGGGAAGAGGATGACAAGCACTCAGAGGGCTGCAGTCCCCTGGAGCTCAGTCCAAGCAGGGAACACTCAAGACCTGGCAGGTCTGCTGAGCCCCGAGTCCCACAGGCTCGGTGGAGGGATGTGCAGGAGGTGAGGTCTCATAAGGGGATGGGCCAGGCCAAATGTGGCGAGGGATGAGCTGTGATTCCCAGCTCCTTCGATAAACGGGACAGGGATAAAGGCCACACAGGATCCCTGCCGACAGGCTCAAGGTGGACAATGGAGTTTGTCTCCTCATCTTGTCTACTGGTTGGTAGAGGCCATGGATGCTGCTGAACATCATATTATGTAGCCAAAGAGTGTTACGGGGTCTTACCAGCAACCACATATTTCCAGGCCCCTCTTTACTCTCGTTTAATGATGCTGTGGAAGTGAGGGAAGCCTCCACACACGGTGTAAATACAACGAAACCCACCCACCCAGAACCTCCTACCCAGGCTAGGAAGCTGGACGCACATGGGTTGTAACCCTCTTTTCCAGCCCAATAGTATGTGTTCTCAGCCGTCTTTCTGTCCTCTAGCATTCAGCACTGTCCTTGACACCTAGAAGATTCTCAAAATGCACCAGTGGAACTAAACCGTTGTTGCGGGAAGTCAGGGACCACAAACAGAGGGACCACGGCAGAAGAACATAAATTGTGAAGATTTCATGGACATTTATTAGTTCCCCAAATTAATACTTTTATAATTTCTTACGCCTGTGTTTACTGCAATCTCTGAACATAAATTGTGAAGATTTCATGGATACTTATCACTTCCCCAATCAATACCCTTGTGATTTCCTATGCCTGTCTTTACTTTAATCTCTTAATCCCCTCATCTTCGTAAGCTGAGGAGGATGTACGTCACCTCAGGACCGTGTGATGATTATGTTAACTGCACAAATTGCTTGTAGAGCATGTGTGTTTGAACAATATGAAACCTGGGCACCTTGAAAAAGGAACAGGATAACAACAATGTTCAGGGAACAAGGGAGATTGGACTCTGACTGCCGGTGAGCCGGACGGAACAGAGCCATATTTCTCTTCTTTCAAAAGCAAATAGGAGAACTATCGCTGAACTCTTTTTCTCAGCAAGGAACATCCCTGAGAAAGAGAATGCACCCTGAGGGTAGGTCTATAAACGGCCCCCTTGGAGGCTGCCGTCTTTCATGGTCCAAGCCCAAGCCGCAAGTGCTCCCAGGCTTATTAGGACGAGGAAATTCCCGCCTAAGAAATTTTGGTCAGACAGGTTGTCTGCTCTCAAACCCTATCTCCTGATAAGATGTTATCAATGACAATGTGTGCCGAAACTTCATTAGCAATTTTAATTTTGCCCCATCCTGTGGTCCTGTGATCTCGCCCTGCCTCCACTTGCTTTGTGATAGTTTATTACCTTATGAAGCATGTGATCTCTGTGGCCCACACACTATTCGTGCACTCCCTCCCCTTTTGAAAATTGCTAATAAAAACTTGCTGGTTTTATGGCTCAGGGAGCATCACGGAATCTGTCGACATGTGATGTCTTCCCCGGACATCCAGCTTTAAAATTTCTCTCTTTTGTACTCTTTTCCTTTATTTCTCAGACCAGTCAAGACACTTATGGAAATAGAAAAGAACCCATATTAACTATCAGGGGTAGGTTCCCCCGAAAAACCATGAATGTCCTGATGATGACTGGCAAGTGGCCAGCTCGGAACATGCTTCTGCCCTTAGGAAAGTGCAAATCTGACTGAGATGAGATGATGAACATGGGGGATGCGTTTAATTTCACACAAGTGGAGCACAGGAGGGCCTCTAAGGAACACCATCTTTCTCAGTGTCAGACGAAAGGGAAAACCAAGGCAGGTGGGACGGTCAAGGGCGGGTCTTCTGGAGGAATCAGGGGTCGAGCCTTGCAGAGATGTGGTCTCCGTGGTCAAATGACCCAGCAGGTCTTCACTTTAGGAATTTGGTTTTTCTCCTGTGTCCACCTGTCCTTCCCTTAACTTTCAAAGGTGCTGACTGGCTCCAAGGAAATCTGAGACACTGATATCTGGTAACCAGATTCACCTTAAATAAATGTGTGCTTCTAATCATACTGAACCATAAGGCTGACCAAGGTGTGTATGTTCTACAACTGCTACTGGCTTAAATTAAGGTTGAGGTCGGACGCGGTGGCTTATATCTGCAATTACAGCACTTTGGGTGGCCGAGGTGGGCAGATGACCTAACATCAGGAGTTCAAGACCTGCCTGGCCAACATTGGGGGTGAAACCCTGTCTCTACAAAAATACAAAAATTAGCTGGGCATGATGGCGGGTACCCATAATCCCAGTTACTCGGGAAGCTGAGGCAGAAGAAATGCCTGAATCCAGGAGGTGGAGGTTGCAGTGAGCTGAGATCGTGCCATTGCACACCAGCCTGGGAGACAGAGCAGGATTCCCTCTCAAAAATAAATAATAAATAAATAAATTAGACATTGGTTCTCAGAAGCAAGGCCGACTCTTTGCAAAGCTTTGAATTAATCTTGTTTTCAATACACAGTTGCCCCTTGAACAACATGGGTTTGAACTACGCAGGCACACTTATAAGTTAATTTTCTTCTGCCTCTGCCACGCCTGGGACAGCAAGACCAACCCCTCCTCTTCCTCCAGTCTACTCAATCTGAAGATGACACTGAGGAGGATGACCTTTATGATGCTCCACTTCCATTTAATGAGTAGTAAATATATTTTCTTTTCCTTATGATTTTCCTAATAACATTTTTTCTCTAGCTTACTGTAAGTATACAATACACAATACAAGAGCATACATAGTATGTGCTATTCCCTGTTCATAGTATCAAGACTTCTGTTCAATAGGAGACTATCCAGTAGTTAACTTTTTGGAGAGTAAAAAGTTAGATGTAGATCTTCAGCTGCTTGGGATTGGGGGCTGGCGCCCCTGGCCCCTGCATTGTTCAAGGGTCCACTATGCTCCTGCCTTCCCTCTCGGTGTCCTCCTCTCCCTCCCCTCATCTTGTGCCCGGCCTCCGTCTCTTCCTAAAAGATTAGGTTTGCCGCCTGTTTCCCTAATAGAAAGTATTCATTTCTAGAGCATTAGTTGAATAAGTTAGAGGTTAAAACTCAACTATAAAAACTCAGACATAAAACCTGTAACCTTCATGTTTCTCCTCGGCTCTCTCTGGAAAGATCACACCCTTCCTGGCCTTTCCATCTCTGTTTCCCGCACATCACCTGAGGCCTCCCTGGCCTTCTCCCAGCCCTTACCTGGACTCGGGTCCGCAGGAACATCTGGAATCTTGGGGCCAGGGCGGCGCCAGTGGCAGGGCTCCTTCCCTTGTTCAATCTGGGAGAGGACCTCGGGCTTGGAGATGGCGTAGTCTGAGGAAAGACAGAAGGTTAGTTTTTGCCATGTTCCAGTCAGAGCTGGGAACAGTCAGCCCAGGAAACCAACAATGGTCTAGAAACGAAATCTCTTGATTGTTATAGAGCAGTAGCTCTCAACCACAGGCAATTTTGCTCCCTGGGGACATTTGGCAAAGTCTGGAGACAATTCTGGTTGTCGTGCTCAGGGCTGGGGGAGAGGTGACTGGCATCTGGAGAGTAGAGGCCAGGGTTGCTGCCGAACATCCTACGATGCAGAGGATGGCCCCCAACACATAAAATCACCTGGTCCCAAATGTCAACAGTGCTGGGGTGAAGAAACTGCCGCAGAGCGTGCATATTAAACAGCAGTGCACTTGTGCTGACAAAACAACCTCATGTCTGCACTTGCTCCTGTCCTCTCTAACAGGCCTCGCTGCCCTTGGCTCCAGGGTCACAGAGAGGAAATTAGAAGAGGAAATCAGCCCAGGAAGAAACACTGTCCAGGCCCTTCCTGGGCAGGATCAAACAAGGAGAGCAGAGAGTAGTAGCCCAAAAAAATGAGGGAAGAGTAGTTTTGAGGCATGAAGAAAATGTCTGCTCCAAGAAGCACCATTGGCCCATGTTCTCCACTGACCTCGAGGCATGTCGCCATAAGGGCCACGCATGTCTGTAGAAGGCTGAATTAGAAAGAGTCTTTCTCAAATGTGAGTCGATTACACACAGGCTCTGAGAGCAGGAGGGGTCTTCCTTGCTCCAAGTCAGCACCAATAGAAAGGTCCACATCTGAGGCCTGTGTAGGAGGGAAGCCACCACCTTTCCCAGCCTGGTGTTCTGGGACCCTGCGCACAGGGCGAAGGGAGCTTTTAACTCCATCACCCAGGGCTCATCTTTCACAGGAGGTAACAACTCTCAAGGTCAGCGTTTCTGGTGATTTACATATCACTGTCATGAAAACAACCACGTGGAGAGAGAAGTACAGGGACTTCCAAAATCCCATAATGAGTGTCAGGCCTTACCCAAAGAGACCAGCGTCTTGCAGTTGCCCCTCACCACGTGCCTGTATAGCTCCTTCTGCCAGTCCTCCAGCTTGCCCCACTCCTGCTCAGAGAACTACAGAGCCACATCATCAAAGGCCACGGGCACCTGAAACCACAAGTGTCACACTCGCTCACCCACATGCTCACAGTCTCGGCCCCGTGGCCTCCCCAACCCCAGGGTGCCCCAGGGCTACCTTGGGGGACTCCCCCTTGCTGCCCAGGGGCAGCCACAGGATGCAGAAGTTCCCGTTGCGCAGCAGGTTCTCCATGTTCTCCAGCCGCCTCTGCAGCAGCCCGTACTCCTGCAGCAGGGTCCCCAGCACGGCCCACTTGCCCTCTAGCTGGTTCCCGAGCTCCTCGGCTGTCTTCTCGCAGTCGGCCAGCTACTTCTCGGCCATCCCAGTTCGACTTTCTAGGGAAAGCAGGCGAGCAGCCTGCCATTCAATCTTCCTCTCCATGGCATGAATGTTGGCTGCCATTGTCCACGGAGAAATCTTTCAGAAACACAAGAGAAACCGGCATCATTCATTCCATCCATTGTCTTCACTGAGCCCCTCTTTCCCTAGGCATGGGGGAGCTGGGCTGGGAGCCCATATGTGTGGACAAGTGGGGCTATCCTGTACCACATGCCAGATCTCAGGCTGGCAATCACCTGTTTGGGTATGTTAGGTCTATGTCTGGGTGGGTGCCTTTACTCCAGGCCTCTGCAGCACAATGCAGACCCTTCTCACGGTGCTTACCCCCCTACACAGTAATTTCCTACCCACGCCTATACTGTGGGCTCCCTGAACATGGTATTGCATCTTTTCATACCACAGTCCTTGACCCAAGCCTGGCACTCAGTGCAATTTTGCTACGTACACAGTGACTTAGCATTGCTCGGTACTTTAGTGGGGAAATAGTAAACTGCAGATTTACTATAGCCCAGCCTGCACCTCCCCTCATGATTACACAGGAACTGTCTACTGACGATAATGCAGCAAAACAAACAAACAAACAAAACACAAAAAAACACAGCCGATTCACTGAAATGGCACAAACAAGAGTACTACTTATTTTTTGTCCCCTTTTAATATACATAAAAATCTAATAGCCAGTTCCTCTTCCCCCAGGATAGTCTCATTTTGTCCCCTTCCCATCTGCCCCTCCCCACAAGCTAAAATCCCCATGACTGCAAATCTCCATCAGTCCAGAGATTTTTGACACTGCATGAGCCATACAAGATTCTTTCTCTTTCCCAAGTCCCACCCGCTCAACATAAAAATGATGGCCTCGATCATTTTTGTACCTGTACCAGGAGTGGTGACATACAGTCGGGTGATGAAAATGGACATATGTCACAAAGTTACACTTATATATGGGCAAAAACCATCTTAATGAGAGATGAGGGGCCTCCCTGTCCTTGGAAACATTCACATGGCGTATCAGTGACCGGCAGCTGGGGACAAGAAGAACGAGCACATATTGCCTTGGGTGGGGAGCTGGACTATTTGAGCCACCCACTTCTGAAAATGGGACCTACAGGGCAGAGAGGAGCTCCTGGTACCCATGCCCAAGGATCAACGCCTCCTTACAACAATCTGCAAAATAATTCCTCAACAAAAGGTTGGCGATTATTTGCAAAATGAGTAAGTGGCCACTAGAAACCAGTGCGGATTCACTTAGAGAAAGTCACTGAGAACTAGAACGTGGGTGGACACCTCAAAAAATAGAGACAAAAGGAGAGTTTGAGCAAAGGTAGAAAAAAAAACTTGTCCAGCACAGTACTAAAGGGCCTGTCTGGCTGTTTGAAGGAAAGCAGGACCTAAAGAAGGTAGGACTCTAAGGGGTCTTCAAGGCTGGGAGGTTCTGGACAAGCTGAACTGTTTCTAAGCGAAAACCCCAATGTGGGTGGGAGTCTTGCTCTCAAGGAGTAGGCGGCCCTGCAAGTACCCAGGTGAGCTGGCTTGGTGCTGGGTTTGAGTCCGCCCTCCACCTAAGGCCACTGTTCCTTCCCTCACCTCTCCTTTCTTAGATCAGTCCCTGTCACGTAAAGTCAAACGCCAAGAGTTTACTCCAGAAGCTTCCTTTCAACTGGTCACCAGCTCCCCATCCACTGAAATCCTCCCCATCCTCCACGTGCATTATTACGGTCTTTGTGTGGCATGAAAGGGACCTCTGCATAAACTACTTTATTAAGAAAATATTAGTCTTTTACAGATGGACAACAAGGTGCATGGTTTTCTTACAATTCTGATGGGGCCAGGAAGCCCTGTGTAAGGCCTTCACACTATGTGGTGGGAGGTGGCGACTGTGCGCTGCTCGCTCCAGCCCAGATTCTTACTGTCTGGTGGCTGGAATATGTGGGGCTGTCGTTAGACTCCTGCCACGGGAGCCGAAACTCTTTGCTTGAGAGGAGCTGATGGTAAGAGGAGCTGGATCCCTCACCCACTGCCCACCCGCAGGATGAAGTCCAGCCATGCAGGCCCCTTCCTAGTCTCTCTCTGCAGACTCCTTTCCCACTGCCTCAAACCAAAACCATCTTCTCCAGGCTCATGGACTCTTTTCTGTTCCTCAACACGCCCTGCACTGTCCCGTCTCTCTGCGCCTTTGCCCAGGCACTCCTCCCTACCTGAAAGCACCACGGGTCTAGTTGGGCCTGAAATCTTAGCCTTCCCTAAAAGCCGGGCTCAAATCACAGAGGCGCAGAACATCAGGAGAGCATCAGGCCATGAGGGGTGGACGGCGGTACCAGGCGGCCCCCTGACGCTCCTTCCCCCGGAGCCCACCGCAAGCTTCCACCTGGGCGCCAGCACTCACCCCTTTCTGTTTTGCACAATTATTGCCCGCGTACCTGTCTGCTTGGTCCTTGAACACACAGCCACTGTGTGTCTTTTCACGCTTCCAGGTGTGCCAGCCTAGGCAAGTTAACTTCTCTAGGCCCCAGGTTTTTCTTTTGCATGACAGAGATTAACACCAGTACCCATCCCACTGGCTTGCTGTGAGGACAGAAAGACAGACTATCGCCTCAACAGGGCTTGGTGCAGTACCTGGCTCTATATCCCCTTCCGCGCCGACCCCGGGGAGCTGGGCAAGTAAGGGGTGTCGGTGTATGCGGATTCGAAGCCACACAACTCCCAGGTACCACTAAGCCGCTGGGAGGAGCTGGGGGAGGGACCCACAGGCAAAGCGCCAGGCAGAGAAAGGAGCCTCGGGTGGAGAGACGCAGACTTAGGGTACAGCGGCTGGGGCGGGCGCAGGAAGCCCCGGAGAGGCCAAGGAACTTGGCGTGGGGCGGCCCGGGGCGGAGACAACCGTTCCGCCAGCCCTCCGGCTCGGCCCGGAGTGGGGGTCCCGGCTGGCAGGCGCAGTAGGCCCCGGCGGACCCCGCGCTCCGGTTCCCCGGAGCCCCAGGCGCGTTAGTACGGTCCGACTGCCGGAGCCCCCGTGTGCCGGGCCCGGGTCGCCCGGGGCACCCAGGCCACAAGTCCGTGCGCGCGCTGATCGCCCTTACCGGAGCCGCGGCCACCTCCTCCGTGGCCCTGCGCTGTCCGTCGCGGCCCGAAGAAAGTCGCCGCGGTGCTGCGCGCGGCCCCACGCAGGCCCCGCCTCCCAGTGCTCTCCGCAGACTGCGCCCGCCCGGCCTTGCCCCCCGCCGCCGCTTCTCCCTGGCTACCCCTGCCTGGAGCCGCCCGCAGTCGCACCAACACCTTTAGCGCCCGGCAGGTCCACGCTGTATCCTGGGAGCCGGCGCGGCCGACTAAGGCACTTGAGGCTTCCTGGAGGCAGGCAGCCGCGCAGCCCCACCTGCAGCTCCGGAGGCGAACTGCAGGCGCGAAGCCCGCCTGGCCCGCGACCCGGCGCTGACCCCGCGACCCCTGGCCGACCCCTCACCCATCCCCCGACTGCCGAGTGCGCGCGCGCAGTCACTGCGCTGGCCCGGGTGCACTGGCAGGGCCCTCCCCGGTGACCTTGGGCAGTGTGGCCCCCTCGCCCAGCTGGGCCCTGGCGCGCCCGAACAGGCACTTCTGCCGCCTGAGGTCCGGGGCCTGGAGGTTTGGGCTGTTTTCGGGGGGCAACTATAACTCACCCCCCATCTGTGTTTGAAGTGGAATAAATACTTCGAACAATAGGAATATACCGGTAGACGCCACTTAACATTTTCTACCATGTGTTTACTACAGTAAATATTTTTTAATGGCATGAGCAATGGAACGCAATACCATCATTGAACATTTTGGGGAAGAACTTGGTATGGACAGATGTTCATGATACTTTAAGAGAAAAAGAGATATTTAAGAGAAAGAGATAATTAAGAGAAAAAGCCTGTCCAGAACGATCCTGTCTTTGTTTTGAAATTAACACTTTAAAACAATATATGACATGATATGTAGCGTTATATATACTCTATATATAGCGTTATATATACTATATATAGTTATATATACTCTATATACGTTATATATATCTATAGTTTTGAAAGTTTGGAAGCATACATATGTCAACATAGACTAAGCAGTTTTCTTTAATAGACCACAGGCCTTTTCCCAATTCATGTTTTTATTTTTCAATAACAAGGACAGTATTTTTAAACAAGGAGAGAAAAATAAAAATTTAAAAGTCCTTAAGAGGCTGGGGATGGAGGACGCCTTGGACGGGCGCCCCCACGTGGTTACAGAGGCGCATTGCTCTTCAGATTCCTGGGCTGAGCGGGGCTCTTTCCAGCTGGGGAAACTGCTCCATGTGGTGCGGAGTCTACGGGGCTTGCCAGGCTTAGGGACTGGGATCTGAACATTCTCTGCTAGTTTCTCCTTTTTTTCTTTTTTGAGACGGAGTTTCACTCTTGTTACCCAGGCTGGAGTGCAATGGCGCGATCTTGGCTCACTGCAACCTCCGCCTCCAGGGTTCAAGCCATTCTCCTGCCTCAGCCTCCTGAGTAGCTGGAATTACACCACCACGCCAGGCTAATTTTGTAGTTTTTTTTAGTAGAGACGGGTTTTCTCCATGTTGGTCAGGCTGGTCGCGAACTCAGGACCTCAGGTGATCCGCCCGCCTCGGCCTCCCAAAGTGCTGGGATTACAGGCATGAGCCACCGCGCCCGGCTGTTCTCCCCTAGTTTCTCTTCATCAGTGTGGGCTGAATGTACAGCCCGGGCATCATCTGGGTTGCATTCTTGTTTGTGTATAAAAATGGAATTGCCCCAGGAGTCGTGTGGGGGAAGACCTTACTCATAGTGTTGCCAATGCTCCTGCATCCGACTTTCTTCTTCAGGTCACAGGCACTACCCAGCTATTCTCTGATGCCTCTCATCTCTGGGTGATTGTCCCTCAAATGAGGGGGTTTAGACATTTCCTGCCTGGAGCCCTTGGCATCGTTTGTCTTTTGGAGTAAATCCCACAGAGGGTAAAATCACCCTACTCACCCCATGAGCTGTAGGAGAATGTCCCCGGACCTGCCCCTAGGGTTTATCCTGTTTTTTTCTTTTTCCCTTCAGCTCTTCCACGTGATTCCTTCCCCTCTCAAGTGACACATCTCCTCTGCTAGGGGTGGACCCATGTTTTATGGGTCTGAAGCTTGTGTAATCTGGAAGAACATTATTAAGAAAAAGCCTCATAAAATTACAAATGTAGAAGGAGGCACAGAGCTGGTGCAGGGGAGGCACTCTGAAGCTTCTTTAGCTTCATTGTAAGGTCCTGGATTAAAAAAAAAAAAAATCCAGCAGAGGCATCAAACATACCCAAGCATTGTCTAGGCTGGGACATGTGCACCAGGGATATTGTAGGGGGAACTGGGAGTCAGGAGACCCATCAGTTCTGTCATTAACCAGTCGAGATCCTTGGGCAAGTCAGTCAGCCCTTGCCTCATATGTAAAGTGAGGAGATTGGCCTAGACCATTCTGCAAACATCCCTGAGTCCAGCCTTCCTTTCACCACTTGTTACGGGACTCAGTAGAAGACCACTGCTTCCACTCTCACTGTGGCCTTTTTGCGGGTCACCCTGCATGATAATTTACCTCTGTTATCAAGACAACAATGTGCTGATCAGTCCCTGCCCTGTTGCCTGGAAGATCCTACTCCCGGATTACCTTGGAAAAGGGGCTTATTCTTGTTAGAGGAGACAGAGGTGTTACCTCCATGGCAATATGGCCCCTAGGGGAACTAGTGCTTTCATGGTGTGTCCCATGGTGTGTCCTGGAGGACATGAGCAGTGGGGCAAAGTGCAGTCTGGACTTAAGTGACCATCTGTGTGTCTCTTGAAGGAATTTAACATCATCATAGAAATCACTGTGGAATTCAGTGTTTCCCAGGTCCTCAGATCAGGAGTGGAGAGGAGTGGCTGCCTTAGCTGCCTTCTGAGAAGGCTGCCAGGGCTACAAGGCAAAAGGCCTGTGGGTAAAGGAGGAAATTCCAGTAGGAGGGAAAGACAGTTCACAGATGGGACAGTTTACCAGCTCCTGTAACAACAGAAGAGGCAGGGCCTTGGCATAGATGAGGAGGTGAAAACGAGCTAACCCAAGTGTTACTCCAAGTGTTCCTTCTAAGAGGGACAGGGCTCTGCCTGCCATCAGAAAGGTCATGAGGGAGGCTGGACACAGTGGCTCATCCCAGCACTTTGGGAGGTTAAGGCAGGAGGATCGCTTGAGGCCCCGAGTTTCAGACCAGCCTGGGCAACATAGTGAGACGTCTGCTCTACAAAAAAAAAAATAATAAAAATAAAAAGTATTAGCTGGGTATGGTGGCACACACCTGTGGTCCCAGTTAGTTGAGAGGCTGAGGCAGGAGGATTGCCTGAGCCCAAGAGTTGGAGGCTGCAGTGAGCTATGATTGTTTCACTGCACTCCAGCCTGGGTAACAGTGCAATACTCTGTCACTTAAAAAAACAATGAAAAAGTCAAGTGGGGTTGTTCTCCTGCAACATTTTTTGGTCCTTGAAACTAGGTTAACATTGGCCATTTTAAGGCTTTTGGGGATTCCAAAATCCACTCAGCTACTGCCGTCTCACTATTTCTTGGAGTTGCTCCTTCTCCATCATTCTCCATGTATATTAACTGAGGAAGTGGAGCTGGAAGAATCATCTTTGTCCTAGATTGCAGTTGTGTTGAAAGTGCCCTGAATGGAATACCGGGCCCAGAGGGTCAGACCCAACTCTGTCATTAAGTGTGTTAGAACAGACACGTCAGTCACACGAAGTTTCTTTTGTGGGTGTCCACCGTGACAGGAACTGGAGGGTGACTCTGAAGGCCATTCTAGCAGTGCTTTTCCAGGCTGCCACCCCCACGCAGGAACTCAAGGCAGGGAAGACACAGGATCCGGGGTATCTGAGGAGGAGAGACTGCCTCCTGTTATACACAAGGTCAGTGAGTTTTCACTCAGGTGGGTCTGGCAGCTCCTATGAGCTTCCATCGTGAAGTGGCATCTCATAGGTTCCTGGTGATCTGGGTATGACTATAAAAGTCAAAGATATTAATTAACCCACACAATAGCAGGATAGGGTATAGCTCAGGGGTAGAGTATTGGACTACAGATCCAACAGGACACCAGTTCAAATCCAGATAACCCCTCTGGCTTTTCAATTTTGACATTTTAAATAGGTGCCTATATTTTAACTTCTTTTCTATTAGACAGTAGAGTAAAGATTTCACTTTTTCTGGAACCAGCAAATGGTGAGGGTAGAATGTGGTGGTTTTATACATTTTAGGGAGACATGAGATATCAATCAATATGTGTAAGATGTACATTGGTTCAGTCCGGAAAGGTGGGACAACTTGAGGTGAAGGCAGGACAACTTGAGGTGAAGGCAGGACAACTTGAGGTGAAGGCAGGACAACTGAAAGGAGGGAGGGGGCTTCCAGGTCACAGGTAGATAACAGACAAATTGTTGCACTCTTTTGAGCTTCTGAGGAGCCTCTCCAAAGGAGGCAATCAGATATGCATTTGTCTCAGTGAGCAGAGGGGCGACTTTGAATAAAATGGGAGGCAGGTTTGCCCTAAGCAGTTCCCCGCTGGACTTTTCCCTTCACGTTAGTGATTTGGGGGCCCCAAGATTTATTTTCCTTTCACACTTAAGTGTACAGTACTTGAAACTGGACCTGTGGCTGGGTGCGGTGGCTCACACCTGTAATCCCACCACTTTGGGAAGCCGAGGTAGGCGGATCACGAGGTCAAGAGTTCGAGACCAGCCTGGACAACATGGTGAAACCCCATCTCTACTAAGAATACAAAAATTAGCTGGGCATGGTGGTGCATGCCTGTAATGCCAGGTACTGTGGAGGCTGAGGCAAGAGAATCTCTTGAATCTGGGAGGTGGAGGTTGCAGTAAGCCGAGATCACGCCACTGCACTCCAGCCTGGGCAACAGAGCAAGACTCCATCTTGGGGAGAAAAAAAAAAACAAAAACTGGACCAGAACAGCATCTTCACGAACAAAGGCTGTTTCAGCATTTCCTAGTTGTCTTAATTTTTCCCCTTCTCGATCCAGGCATTCCCCCTGGGATGGGGTGGTATTGGTCTTCTAATTCCAAGACAAACCACGAGGATTTATAGCTCAGTGAGTGAGCCCTTATAAGGCCAAGAGAGTTTGCAGAGGATGAAATGTCAACAGGTTAAAATATAAGTAAAGTTCCATGTTGTGTTTAAATTTTGTAACTATCAAAGGCAATTTTATGTCATATTTAAGCTTTAAAAGCAAACTTCTGCAGAAGGGATTATATCAACCATCTCAAAAGCTCAAGGATGTGATAGCATTCTGTGTTTTAGAGAACAAACAGCTTTTTTGGTACAAAATCTCAAAATTCATGGAGGTTCAGCTATACAGCATAGAATTCAGAAGCACAATTCGTGATTTTTAGTATCCCTTACACTAATCACCTTTTATGAATCTTTTTCAGAACTACCTAAAATACGTTTACTAATTCTTTTGATTTCTATGAACAACAGAAGTTTCCACTTTAGATAGGTTAAAAACAGGTTCTTGTAATAAAACTATGTGACAGCAACAAAGTCTTATTATCTTTACATTGGATGGCAAGAAAACACAACAGAGAAGCAAGTACTGAAGACAGAGCCTGGTCAAGTGTAGTGTCACTTGAGGCTCTGTCTAATTTGATCGTTTAGCAAATGGCACTTTGCTCTACTCCCCTGAGCTGAAAATATTCTGTATCCTGTGACCTTTCTTCTTAGTATAAGATGTAGGGGCCTGAATAATAACACTTCTTTTATCTTTGGTGTCATGCTTCATAATTTCCTTTTCATTAAAGCAGATTCCTTTTGTTAACAAGATATTCGAATTTTTTATTTAGTACTTTTTTTTCCTCCAAAAAGTGGCATTGGTAACTCAAACAAGAAATGCTAGAGGGGTTGGACACCCCATTCCCCATAGTGAGCTTATTTCACATTGCAGGCCTGTTTCACAACAGTTCATATACACTGTAAATATATATACTACTTTCTACCCACAAAAACTTAAATTTTTTAAGAAGTGGTTTTTGCTGTTCTAGTTTCACAAACACTTAGAGCTTTGGCCTAGAACTTGGGTACTTGCCCCTTTCCCGTCCCTGCCATCCAATGCCTTCTGATAGTGAAAATGGTCTCTCCGGACAGCCTCCTTCCTGTATCCCCATTACTGTTTCAGCTCCTCCACCCAAGCCCGCCAGCCCTCCAGCTATTCTGTAAACAGTCTCCTTCCTCCTTAGCCTTGCTCTGCGAGTCTGTCTTTTCATCCCTCCTTTTACACCTGAAGGCCGGCTTTCCCCTGAAGCCATCCCTCCCCTTCAACCTCCAGAACTGAGAGGGTGGGTTCTCCTTCTCAGCCTCGTTCTCCACGTTGCCCCCAAACCCCAGCTCCTCCACCATCCCTCCCTGCTTCTCCTCTCTCAAAGCCATTTCCTTCCACCACGCTCTCCTCTCCATGTTTGTGTCTTCTCCACAAACTTAGTGGAAATTTTTAGAACCAGGCTAACAATCATATTTTCCTCACCTCCTCCTGCTTTCATCCTCAGGAATGTCAAACTCCACAGCAATGTGCTTCCAATGCTAAGGCCTCACCAGATTTTCATCTTCCTGGCTCTAGGAATGTTCACAAACTCCGCTCACTGCGGCTCTCAAGGTGTGCGGTAAGGCAGAGGTTCAGAGTTTTCCACCAGTGTCTTCTACGTTGCTTCTTGGTTATCAGCTGAGCACACAGCTTCCCAGAAGGAAAACTGCACTTCCCAGATCCCCTGGAGCTGTGAGGCCACAGGCACAAGGCTGGTCAATGAGATGCAGGTGAAAGTGATGGGTGTACTTACATGGAGAGGCTTGTCTTTCCTCCTTCCTACTGGCGGGGAGGTCGATGAGATGCTAATGTGGGTGATGGCATACTGGAATGAAAGCCAAGCTGGCCAGACAGCCAGAAAGAAGAACTCGGGTTCTTGACCCTATGGAAAGCCATCCCTGGACCACCTACCTGTGGACTTCTATGTGGGAGAAAAGGAAGCTTCTGGTTTATTTGCTTGTTTTTGTTTTGCTTCCATCCTTTGTTATTTTGCGTGTTCAGCATTCATAGCCAAACCTGATCACCACTTAAACCATTCCCTTTCAAGATCTTAGAATCACAAAAGTCCTTTTATGACATGTTTTCTGATGTTTACATGTTCTTACTGTTACCGAAAATGTTTCATTATCCTCATTTTGACCTTAATCTTGTCCACCTCTCTCTGTTCCCATGACCCCAGGGCCACCTTGGGGCTCAGCTATCTGCCTGCCCATTATTGACCCCATGTTTGGCCTCTCAGTCACGATTCCGGCTCCTTTGAGAGCTTGGCCTGTGGTCTGTCTACCTCCCTCATTAGCCCTTCTGCTTCTGGGGATACACACGCCTTTGGCCTTTTCCACCTTTTCTCTGGGGGAGCCAGTCTTTGCTGGAGTAAATTGTAGAGCCAGGCAAATGGTCCCACTGGAAATCTACACCAGTTTGACCTCAACCAGTGCCTCTCTCTAATGAGCAATGATTCTATTCCTTTCTAATTCACCTCTTCTCCATTTCCCACAGTGCTTGCTTCATGCTTTGCCCTTCTTGCCAAGTAATGATTCCCACCCTACCTCCTTGATTCTCTTTGGAAGACTTTGTTTTCTACCTGGCTGAGAAGACCAAGGCCATGGAGGCCCCCCAGCATCCTCTGCTGCTCTGCATCTTCACCTCCTCATCCCCTCCAGGCTAAGAGGAAAAGCCTGCCTGCTCCTCTCTAGAGCACATCCTGTGTTCTTCATCCACCCCTTGGCTTTCCCTGAGATCTCATTCCATCAATATATCCTCTCTTTTTGTTGACACATTTGAGCACATTCATATATGTATTGGCCATTCACGATATACAGGGAACCCTACAGGCACATATTTGCAGCAGTTATGGCAAACTGTGTGTGCTTTGATAGACATACAGGTGCCATGGGAGCATGTGGCTGGGGTCCCGCCCATCAAGAGGGTCAGGAGGGCTTCCCAGGAGAACACCCACCCAATCACTGAGATTGTGCTTGTCACAGTCCTTGGTTGTTGGGGTCCATGCCAGGGGTGGTGGAGAATGAAAGAACACACAAAAGACAAAGACACACAGAGAACATGGCGGCCGCGCTCAGAGCCTCCGCCTCACTTTATTTATACCCCATAAACCCCACGTCAGCCGAAAGAATGCAATGTAAAACAAACTTTCTTTTTCCAGATGTAACCTTTTACTCAGTTTCTTGTTTCTATGTTCTTTCTTATCTGCCCGCCTTCTTGGCGCCTACGGGAGTTCATTAAAAGTTCAATTGGAGATACTGTCCTTGAGCCCTATCTATTCTCAGCATACTGTTTTCAAAGGCCCCTGCATTTCCCCCTTTTTGTTTTGTTTTGCCTCAGTCTTAAAAAGGTAGCCTATATTTGTTTCTGTGTTTTTTTTTGTTTTTGGAGGCGACGGAGGGAGCATCGGATCACCAAAAGAAGTAGACCCAATTCGAGTGCCCAAAACAATATATTTTTGGAGATTGTAGAAATCTATGTTTTCATTTGGGTCTATGGGTTAAAGGCAGTAAGGCGTTGACCCAGCTCTTGCAGGGTTATGGTTTCAGACAACACATGTAATTGTTGTCGAAATGCTTCGGAAATGTTCTGAGTGAGCTCTGGGATGTCTAAACTAATATTTTTATGGCCTATTAATAATTTTCGGATTATGGTCTAATTTTGAGAGATGTTAAAAGGCACAGGTGTTACACAAAATTGAGTGGAGTTCCAATCACATTGTAATGTCATCTGAGTACTGAGTACAGTGAGCTGATCTCCAAGCCATGTCAATGCTTGCTCTATGTTGTCCAATCTTTCAGCAAGTTGAGAATAAATGTTTCGTTGTTGAAGCCATAACCGGTGAGATTGCTCGTGCCATTGCTGCACAAATTCAGCATTTTGTATACTTTGATGTAGAGCGAGCCCTGCTACGGCCGCAGTGGAGGCGATGGCGACAAGGCTCATCACCGAGGCAATTATAAGTCTAAGGGCATGGCGGGTTCACTGGAGAGAAGTCTAAGTATAAGTTTCAAGAGGTGATGCTCCCCACGGTTGCGTAAGGTTAACAGGTAGCTAAATTTCTTTATGAGTCCTGAGGATATAAATATCTCTAGTAAAGTTGTGCCACCAAGAATGATTGAGGCAAGACAAAAATGTACACGTATCTGTACAATTAACAATTCCCGTATTATTATCACATGTCAAATTTCCCGCTAATAATAGGTAGGGCTTACGGACACAAGTAATAATATATTGGGAGGTATTCCAATATAACTGAATATGAAAGGAGTTATTTGGGTTAGAAAGATTAAGGGACATATTCCCCACAAAAGTGTTAATGGCATCGCCTGCAGCTAACAACTTCCAAAGATGACTCTGTACTTCAGGCCTCTTTTATGCCATATTAAGGTTTCATTACTGTTAGCAGCAATACTTTTATTTACCCAGTGTCATTTCAAAGGTATGTGACTAAATTTTATTTGAAAATCACCGTGCACACTCTAATCAGTTATTTACATTCCATTGTATTCTAATAAAATTTGGGGTTTAGTTCCCTGACATTGTTGTCACTCCAGCACCTCAATATTAGGAGAAACCTCTAGAATAGGACAAAAAAGTAAAGAACTAGGAATAGTTTCATTACTATATATAGTATGATTATATTAAAAACTTTTAGTTACAATAATAACAGTATTAGCAGCCACATGACTATGATTATAACAAACAGCCCAGGCTTCATGCGATTTTCGGAGACAATGAGAACTATTTCCCATACATATTGGAACTCTTTCCACTCCAAATTGATATGTGTTGTTTATAATTCTCGTTTTTCGTTCTATATTGTCCTTGTCTATATAGGGGGACGGCATCCAAGTAGTGTCATTGGTGAAAACCTTAATTTCCGCCTCCCCCCAGGCGACTCCCTGATACAAGGGCGGAAAGGGAATATAAGTCCAATATTCATACAAAGCCTCACTAAGAGAAATAAGTCCCCCACCGAGGCACATCCAACAAAACAAGAAATGTATGCTGAATCTAGTTTTCTTTTCAACAGGGTTTTAATCATCTTGTAGGAAACTACTCAGGTCCGCTCCCTGTAAGGACAAGAGCATAGCCCCGTCCCTGTTTTAGAACTTGCCCTTGAACATACTAACCTTCTTCATTAGGATACCAAAGCTTTAAACTGTCAGCGGGGACTATCACCGAGGGAGGTGAGGAAAGATGGGTTACGGCAGCGGAATCTTGCAATTGTCTCCATTGATTCAAAAAAATTAAGGTGGCCGGGCGCGGTGGCTCAAGCCTGTAATCCCAGCACTTTGGGAGGCCAAGACGGGCGGATCATGAGGTCAGGAGATCGAGACCATCCTGGCTAACACAGTGAAACCCCGTCTCTACTAAAAAATACAAAAAAAGTAGCTGGGTGAGGTGGCGGGCGCCTATAGTCCCAGCTACTCGAGAGGCTGAGGCAGGAGAATGGCGTGAACCCGGGAGGCGGAGCTTGCAGTGAGCTGAGATCCGGCCACTGCACTCCAGCCTGGGCGACAGAGCAAGACTCCGTCTCAAAAAAAAAAAAAAAAAAAAAAAAAAAAAAAAAAAAAAAATTAAGGTAAAAAGAACCTTCAAAATCTGGTTTCAAAATCTGGTTTCTGGGGGGCTCATTTTCCCCCTTTTTGTTTTAGTAGTTGAGTTTTTAAAGTTAAATTTGCGCGCTTAATGATGGCTTGACTTTGACTGTTGTCCGGGATATTGGTGATATGTTGAATATTGTATTGCTGTAAGAAAACTTGTAATTTATGAGAGACATAGGCAGGGGCATTATCAGTTTTAAGTATAAGAGGAATGCCCATGATGGCGAAACAAGCTAAGAGATGTGTAATAACAGAATTAGCTTTTTCAGATGGCAACGGAGTGGCCATTTGAAAATGAGAAAAGGTATCAATGGTATGATGAACATATTTTAATCGTCTAAAAGAAGGGACACCTTGTGGATTAACCCCAGGATGGAAGGATGGAATGTTTAAAGGAGCACAGGAAAGACAAGCTCGAATAAGAGAACGAGCTTGTTTTGTTTTGTAGCATGTAGGTGGCTGATTAAAAATGAATCAATCTGAGTATTATCATGAACTAATGGTCTAGGAAATTGAGAATGAGAACGAAGATGAGTGATGAATAAAGGAGCTCGACGTTGGCTCAAAGTAGAAGATAACAAGGAAAAGAGTTTTTGAAGAGAAGAAGTAGTACAAAGAGGTAAAGTGGCCTGAGAAATGTAAGAAGTAACATAAACGGCGTATTGAGAATCACTAACAATGTTATAACTAGTAGTAGGGAAATCAAGTAAGACCATGAGAATAGTAAATAGTTTTTTTTGTTGTATTGAGGGATAAGGATAAACTGTAACTCGAGATTGATGAACACTCTAATATCTAGTCTTATCATTGTTATTAGCGTCCGTAAAAAAGGTGGGACCTTGAACAGGAAATATAGAAATTGGTGAGAAAGGCAACACAGAATGTTGCCTAAAAAATGAAAAGATTGGAGACTTAGGATATTGGGTAGAAAATTGTCTAACAAAAGAAGCGCAAGCAACTTGCCAAGAATCAGAAGTTGTAAGAAGATAAGTGATCTGATTATGAGTGAATTGAGGAATAATAATTAAGGAAGGATCTCTTCTTCAAAGTTGTTGACAGTGATGTCGTTTTTTGATGATCAGTTTAGCTAAACGATCGATATAAGTAGTCAAGCGTTTAGATATTTTATTGGACAAAATGATCTATTTTAGTGGTTGACTAGTTTGATGAATCATTCTTGTGGGAGAAGGTAAAGTATGAAATAAACAAAAGGAAGGGCCTTTTGAAGTTGTTTTTTAACAAGCTGGAGTTTCTGTAAAGCCAAAGGAGTTAAATGGCGTGAGTTGTTTAAGTCACTGTCTCTTTCTAGAATAGAAAAAAGATGTTATAACTGATATGTTGGTATTTCTAAAACTGGACGCATTTAATTAATGTCTCTTAGAAGCTTTTGAAAATCATTTAATGTTTTTAAATGATTACGTCGAATTTGAATTTTATGGGGTTGAATATTTTGTGCCCCCAAGGTAGAACCTAAATATTGAATAAGAAAATTTAGTTAAATTTTTTTTGTGGCAATATTAAGTGAGTAGAAAGAAAGCTGAGTTTGTAATGATACAAAAGCATCTTGTTGTTTTTCTCTGGTTTTAACTTTGTGGGATAAGGGCAGGATTAGGAAGACCGGGCTGTAAACTTTTTTTAGGTTGAATGTAAACATTTATAGTTTTAAGAACAAGACAAAGACGGGAATTCTATGCAGAAGTATGTGGCTTTAGATTTCTCTCGGCCATTTGTTTTTTGACTTATTTTTTTTTAAATTTTAAGTATTTTTTTAGATAATGGCCACTGTTTTATTTAAAGAGGAGTGGTCGTTTTACACTTTAATTATAAAACTTGAGGCTGGTGAACAGTGGCTATGAGTTTAAAGGATTGTAGCTCATTTTGAACATATTTTTGACAGCTGAGGAAATATGAAGAATGTTTAAAAAAGCACCAAATTGTTATGAAAGATTTTGTCTTTAAAGATTAATATTGATAGGAATAATATAAAAAAACATTTGACCTTGTTGACTTTTAGGACCGACACAGGTTAAAGGTTTTACGTTTTGATAAACCACAGAAGCAGCACTTAAGCCAGTGAGTATAACTGAAACTTGTCTTTTTTTTTATTGTATAGGCCAATAATTTAAACAAATGATAGACATATTTATCTCTGTATTAATTAACTCTTTTAAAACTATTTCATTAATGTGCAATGAACATAAGGGCTTTTGATTAGAAACTAAAGTTTCTTAAAAAACAGTTTTTTTTTGTGCTATCAAACCCTCTTTATTGAGAATACGTTTTTCTGTTTTTAGGCGTATAAATTGTGAACTTGTACCATAATAAGAATTTTATTAGTAACATCAAGATTAATGATTTCTGAAATCATCATTAACTTTTATATAGTACTGTTGTTTTGACCTAACAAAAGTCCTATATGTCTTTTTGGCAAAGGGCCACACACTCTAATAGCTAATTTATATACTCCTCTATTAGGAGACAAAGTATAAGGCTGAGTAATAGCTAAGTCAGCAGTGGCGCTCTGCTTAGTTGTCGCATAAAGCTGAGAAACTGGGGTGAGGTGTGGGATCCTTAAGGAGGACTTGAATTTATTTCTTAATGTTGTAGGCCATTGCTCACTGAATATTGTAGTAGACTTGTATTGTAATTGTTGGGGCCCCAAGCCTGTGGGCCCCGGCTCCCGTTTCTCAGGAGAGGAGACAGTAAATTTTCACTTTTATCAGTTTTGGAACGACATTTATTTGTCTAATGTCGACCTTTATCACAACATTTGTACACCTCTGAAGGCAGCTTTCTGCCTCGAGGGATAAAAGTGTTCAATTTTTATGACATTCTTTTTTGAAATGTCTAGGTTTACCACACTGAAAGTAAACACCTTGTTTGTTATTTTCTTTTAAGGCTTTAGACAAAGCTCTAGCAAATAATTGAGCATTATAAATAGTCCCTCCAATACTAACACAAGTTTTAATATATTTATCTAAATTGGCCCCATTGGCCTTTAACGATTTTAACAATTTTTAACAGTCAGCATAAGCATTTTTAAAAGACAATGTTTGTAACAAAATGTTTGAAGCAAGGCCAGCACCCACAATTTTGAAGACAGCATCCTGAAGACGGGCTACGAAATCTGGATATAGTTCATTTGTGTCCTGTAAAATTTTCACAGAGGAAAGGGAACATTTTCCTGTTATCTCTACCTTATTTTAGGCCCTTAAAAACAAAGTCTTGATTTGAGTAAAGGCAACATCATCCAGACCAGCCTGAGCATTAAGAGTAGCATATTGGCCCATGCCTGTGAGTTGTTCCTCAGTGGGTCCAGGGGGATCACACATAATATTTTTCCTAGCCTGTACATGTGCCTTGTTCATTTACCAGCTGTGCAATTGTAACCACTGAGAACGATCAAGAAAAGTCTTCTCTAAAGTCTTTCAGTCTATAGGAATTATCAAATTTTCTGATGAAAAATATCAAGAAGACCAAGGATAAAAGGAGATTGAGGTCCATAGTTAGAAATGGCAGCTTTCATTTCTTTTTAAAAATTTAATTTGTAAGGCATTAAATTGGACATTATTGCCACCATTTGAAAACTAAGCATTAGGAGCAAAAGAAGCACAAATAAATGGAAACAGATCTAGCTCCTTAAAAATTTTTTTAAATTAAAAGTATATATAATAGTACTCATATCTCCAAATATAACGAATCCCAACATATTAATAAGAAAAGGCAAATAACTCAACCAAAAGTAGCAGAACAAAGAAATGACAATAAACCTATATGTCTAACATCATTACTCACTAGGAAATATGTATATTAATACCAAATTGAGAATCATTACATACACAATACAATGGTTAAAATTTAAAAACACAGAAAATATCAAGAGGTAGTTAAGGTGTTAAGCAACTCGAATACTCAATTTCTGTTTGGAGTGTAAATTGGTGGAACCTATGCACCCCTATAATATAACAATTTCCTAGCTGGGGTTATTAATACTATATTAATATTAATAGTTAATATTAATGTGCTCATTTATTGACTATTGAAATACTCATAATATTTTAACAAACAACAAGATATACATATACACTGGTTTTGACATATTAAACAGGTGTTTAGTATAAATTTAAAGTATGTCTGATGTGAACAGGGCTTCAACTTTGCCAAACAAAGGTAAAGATAAGGAAGCCGGGGGGGTTGGAGGCTCTGGAAAATCCTCTTTTAACAGGGCAGAAGGAAAAGAAACAGGGAAAGCTCGCAAAGGTGAATTAGAAGAATATATCTGTAATATTTGTTGAAGCATTTTCATAATACACTGCATGTCAGAATTTCCCTTAGAAGAAGGAAAAGCTGGCTTTTTCTCTTCTCCCCCTTTTGCTACCCCCCCCCATCCTCTGTTATCCTGGCACAAATGGGCTCCATTTCAGATTTATTTTTTTCCCAAATCCTCAGATACCTTTCCTCCTGTGGCTACATCACCACACTCTGAATCAGTCTCAAGTAACTCTAAAGTCTGGTGATAGAGTAACACAAGGTCCACAATTTTAGAGGCATAATATCCCCTAACTGGAGAGCTCTAAGCAGCGTTTTTACTACCTGTAACCATTCTCTGCGATTCAGCTGCACTTTAGTCTGATACTGAAACCAGTAACAATGTTGTTCAACATGGGCAAACAATCACTTCAAAGTCTTTTTCTTTCACTTCTACTCCTATAGACAGCAACAGTCCTTGAAACAGCCGTAAATATTCTGAGGCCAGAGAGATGGAATTCCCCATAATGAAAGCTTAAGAAGGTTCCCCTTAACAATATCTGGGCCTTACCCGCCCCTAGGGGGTTCCCCTTCTTGTTCTCCCCTACTCACCCTTGCTGACCCTGCTCGCTGCGCCACTTGTTGGGGTCCGTGCCGGGGGTGGTGGAGAATGAAAGAACACACAAAAGACAAAGACACACAGAGAACATGGCGGCCGCGCTCAGAGCCTCCGCCTCACTTTATTTATACCCCATAAACCCCACGTCAGCCGAAAGAATGCAATGTAAAACAAACTTTCTTTTTCCAGATGTAACCTTTTACTCAGTTTCTTGTTTCTATGTTCTTTCTTATCTGCCTGCCTTCTTGGCGCCTACGGGAGTTCATTAAAAGTTCAATTGGAGATACTGTCCTTGAGCTCTATCTATTCTCAACATACTGTTTTCAAAGGCCCCTACACTTGGTGACCATGTGTCATGGGTGATTCTCATCTTTAACTCAAGCCCTCAGTAGCATTTTTTTTTCAATTGACATTGGGGCTGTCACTGTTTTTCTGTTGTTTTCTTTGTACTTCTCTGCCACTTTTCCTCAATCTCTTTTGCTGGTTTCTCCTTAACATCCCCATTTTTAAACATTTGAGGGCCCTAGTCTTAGTTCCTAGACCATTTTTCTTTTCACTCACACTTCCTCAGTGATCTCATTCCATCCCGCGGCTTTAATGGGATGATGACCCTCAAATTTATATCTTCAGCTAACTCCTCTCCTTCAAACTCCAGCTTCATTTTTGACATCTCCATTAGACCATTTAACAGACAGATTCAATTTAATACATCACAGATTGAACTCCTGACTTCCACCACCCCTTCAAATTTCATTTCTGCTGCAATGAGAATGGCCATCTCAGAGAATGGCCACCCCATCCCGCTGGGTGGTCAGGACAGAAAACCTTGGCATTATCCTTGACTTTTCCTTTTTTCTCACACCCTGCTCTCAAATCATCAGCAAATCCTGTTCACACTGCTTCAAAATCTATCCAAAATCTGACCACTTCTCATTGCCTCCACCATCAGACAAAGCTACAATCATCTCTCATCCAGGTTATGGCGACGACTTCCTGACCTTGTGTGCCTGCTTCCACACATGTGCCCTAGTGCCCTCAGGCCAGCCAGAGGACAAACTCAGCTTATGTCATTCCTCTGCAAGAAATCCTCCAATCGCTCCCATCTAATCCAGAGTGACAGCCCATGTCCGTACACAGCCTATCCCAACAGCAAGTGAAACAGACATGGGCTCTTGAAACTAGAGAAGTAGATCAAGATGTACAAATGTTCACAGAAGTTAAAAATGGAAAATATAAGAAATACTAGATGGTAAGATGCAGGGATATTATAAGACTATTACTGGGATATCAAAGCAACTGCAGGAGGTAAGGACGTTTTCCTTGAGGAAGTGTTGTTTCAGTCATGGCGTACTGGTAAGGTAAAATATTCATGGTAGTTATTATGCATAAGTAGTGTGTATCCCATTGGGGCTGATGTGAAAAATTCTCTCTCTTGGGTAGTGAGGCCATCCTGCTGGCTTCTTTCAGGGCACCTACTGTCCATTTTAGCCATAGAAGCTGGTGCTGGAGTTTACCTCCTTTGCCCAGCTAAGGCTTCTGCACAGTGAGATAAGGCAGGTAGTGACTCCAGCCCCAGGAAACTCTCACTGATCCCTGTGGTCTCCTCGGGCTGCCTCTGTCTGTGCCTTGTGTGTATTTCACTCTCCAAACCCCTGTTAGGACTCCCTGAGAGAAGATTATTCTAGAGATTCTATTATCTAGACAGTCTACATAGTCCTAGACATGCCCTAGACTGCCATGCTGGGACACCTGGAGCCAGTCTTCACACCATGCTCACCAGAGGAGACAAGTTCTCTTTTATGAAGGTGGAATTTGCCATCACAAAAGAGGCTTGCTGGTCCACTCTCTCCTTCCTTGCTGAGGGCAATATTGCATAGTTTCTGGAAGGTGGGGCAGGGAAATTTGAGAGGAAAATTTGCCCAACTGCCTTCTTTTCATCTATCCTCTTACTTCCTTGGCCCCTTAGGTCTTCTTACTACCTCTGGTTTTGTGAAGAGCCACCCCCTGGGCAAGGTCGGTCATGGCTGGAGTTCCCATGCCATGTGCAATTGTCTATATGCTGGTAAAAGTACTTCAACTATTGCTAACCCTCTAGTCTCCTTACAGTTAGCACATTGGTCTGAGTAATTTATGTAATTTCCCTATTGGAAGCTTAGGGCAATTTCTGGGGGCATTCTAATGTAGGAGGAAGAGGGACTCTGGGCTAGGGCGGCCACAGTGTGCAGTCGATTCCTTGTTGACGTTTGCTCCAGCATGAGCTGCACACCGGCTGGCTGCTTCCACAGGCACACTCAATGCAGGAAGCTATCTCCCAAGGACTGTCACTGACTCTTTTTAGGGCTGTCACAGTGAGACCCAGACTGAGAAGACAGGAGCTCGTCCAGTACTTGGGGTTGTAGGACCATTTCAGGCAGAGGGGCCTTCAGATTCCTCCTTCTCCATACAGGGGCCATTGGAATCATACAAGAGCTGCATTCATTGCTCTCTTTCTTGCTCTTCAGGAGGGCTTCCTAGCAACTGCCCTGCTGCCCCCACCCCAACTCAGCCATAGATGACTTGTCTATTTCTCTTGCCATACATGTGGTTTCATCACTGAGTGGGGGACTTACCCCTTCCTTGATTGTCTTCCCCCAGGTATGACTAGAAGGACCTTTCTCTGCCTTAAACAATGCTGTCACCATCACTTTGACCTTATTGTAAGCCCCAGCTGACTTGGGAGGGCAGCACTGGCATTTTTATTTTCACTGATTCCTGCACAGTTTATAAACCTCCTTGGGCATGGCACTACCCAACTATACTAGGTCCTCACCATCCAAGAGGCCTCTGGGGAGGCTGTAGGTCAGGGTGGAGAAGGCAGGTGTGGAAGAGGGTGCCATGGGACTCAACTCAAGTGTGGCTGAGGGGACGGGGGTCAGGGCCTGGATGCTGGGCACAGGACACAGGCAGCAGGGATGCCCCTGGCCCACTGTGGGTGCCTTTTGCCCTCAGACTCACCACCCCCATCGTGATGTCCCAATCTGGTGGACAGTGGACAACTGCTGTGTTAAAAAAGAGTGACAGCATCAGAGGGGAGGTGCTGAACACCAGTGCTGCCTGGAAGGAACGGCACAGAGGAACTGGATGAGAGAAAACCTGGGAGGATCCGAAGGAGGAGGAGGAATTAGGACAATGCCAGCTGCAGGAGGCAGAGAAGACTCCTGGGGAATGTTTTACCAATTTCTCTCTTTTAGTTTTAACCACCCAGACGGCTCAGTACCTGGAAGGCTGGAAACATGGACATTTGAGTTATCACGTGTGTAAATCGGAAAAAAGAAGATTCCCCCACCCACTCCCTAGTCTCTTCACCTGCTCCCGGGGGTTACCATTAACTATTGGTCTATTATCATTCTTTTTTATGGCCACATGGTATTCCATGGTATATATGTGCCACATCTTTGTAATACTGAGTATTATTATTTAAGTAACTTTCTTTTACAAAAGCAATTTGCTTATCGCCTGGCAAATTATCATGAACAGTATTTTATGTCAAATACAAGCCCCAGACACAGGCACTGGGCCTCCTGTCAGTGCATGGGAAGGTGGCATCACCTGATTAGAGTTCTGTCCCCAGCCTAGCACGCCTCACATGATGCTCAACAACTGCTACTGTCTAAGAGAATTATCTGGATGACTTGAAGGGTCTCTCCAGTTATAAAGGTCAACAAGGCCACCAGGGTGTCCTCAACCAGGTGCACACAGAAGTGATAGGAAAAGAAGTGTTAGTGACAGGAGGGAGGCCAGAGTTCAGAGAAACAGAACTGGCCTGGACGTCCCAACCTGCAGAGCTTAGTCTTGTTCTTGGTGTGTCGACACATGAAAAGGGTGTTAATTACACCAGTTCCCCAGGCCTGGGGGTATAGCTCAGAGGTAGAGCATTTGACTGCAGATCAAGAGGTCCCTGGTTCAAATCCAGGTGCCCCCTACCCTGTTTTAATCACCAAAGTGGGTCCTGGATCACATGTTCCTCCCAATCCACCCTGGGGAAAAATGACACAGCCTACCTAATCTCTGACCCACGGCATATCTGAAGGGCAGACTCAATAGTCCTCATGTGATTTTATGGACTTTCAAGTTTGTAAGGCACAGACCCCTGCCTCCTGTAGCCCTCTGAGTACCACTGTCCCACTTTCCAGAGTTGTTCAGAATCCCCCCATTAAGATCCATGTGATCCCCAAGAGAGGGCTGAGCCGTGTCTCTAAGACCTGCTGTATCCTCCCAACAGCACCCAGCTTGGGCTGTGACACAGGAGAACGTGAACCAGTGGCAACATCACGCCCACCTCCAATGGGCATGAGAAATCAAATGAGCATATATTTCTGGGCTCATTGTGCTGCACCCTGGACTTTGGCTGTTTGTCCCCAGGTTCTCGATTTCCCACCTGGGGCTGCTGCAGACTCATACCCTGGCCCACCCAGACCATGAACTGGGGGCGAGAAAGATTCTGGAAGGCTCTGGGAGACTATGGGCAAGGAGTGGGATGATGGAGGAAGTTAGCTGGGACTTCCCAAGGACTGACCGGACCCCATCAGCCTCTTCTCTCTCCTCCATGCAGACAGATACAGATCATGGGCTCCAGCAAGGGAAAGGAAGCTGGAATCAGATTCCGAAATCAGTAAGTAAAAATAAGAATAGGCAGAGGGCACCCCGATTGGAACCTTTTGGTCAGTCCTCTAAGGCTCATCTCATTATTATCTGATGAAAATCTTGTAGTCTGTCGCTGAGGATGTCAGCGCAAAAGCCATGGCTGCTCCATGGAGGGCCTCTGGATTGACCTAAAGCTGCTTCCCCTGCTGGCCTGTCCACTGCAGCACTGGGCATGTGTGGTCATGAGAGCACATTTGCTTGCAGGAAAATAAAGGCTCATAGGCTCCACTCAGACCTCCTGAATCAGAATGCTGGGAGTGGGGCCAAGGTGCTGTTTTTAACAAGCTCCTCAGATGATCCCAATGGAAAGTCAGATTGGGAACCGCCACTTTAGCTTGGTGCGCCATGTTATAGGCTTGAAGAGAGGTCATAATTAAGAAACATGCCGGAGCACACACGTCTGAGTAATAAAAGGGTTGTGACCAAATTCCACATGGCTGGTCTTGGGCTCTTTCTATTCACCCAACCCTGGGCAAGACATGACCAGGCCTGCTGCCCCCTCTGCTCCCACTCCCCATCTGCTGAGCCCTCGACAGGCCCAACGAGATGCCCTGTCCCCAGAAATTACCCAACTGACTTCCAGTTGAAAGTCTAGCACTAAGAGACACTAAATTTGCACCATGGACCTCTTAACCTGCAGGCAAATGCTCTTCCTCTGAGCCAGAAACCCACCTCAGATGAGTTCCCAAAGGACACTGCTTAAGGATGTGGCCTGCCCAGGGGAGGGATCCTCCTGAAACCCGCAATAGTTTCTGTTTACTCCAGGTCAGGTCCCATGTCCTGGCAGACCTATCTCACACCAGCCAACCCTCTCTGGCCATTGGCTCTGTCCCTCTCCCACTGACCCCTCATTTGAGTCCCAGAGCCTCCTCTGTACTGTGTGGTCCGTTCTCCTCCTTCTGTCTCAAGCTGAGTGCATGACCTTTGACATTGCTTCTTGCTGGAATGATCATCCACTACATCTCTCCTTCCTTTGCCTCTTTATTATTGCACATTTATTCTAAAATCAACCCCCCTCCACCCCACACTCACCCTCACCCTTTAGACCATGGCTAGATTTTGCTGCTGTGGCTGCTGCTTCCTCCTCTTCCTCCTCCTCCTCCTCTTCTTCTTCTTCTTTTTATGGAGCTTGTTCTGTAGCCCAGGATGGAGTACAATGGTGTGATCTCTGCTCACTGCAACCTCCGCCTCCTAGGCTCAAACTATTCTCCTGCCTTCGCCTCCCAAGTAGCTGAGATTACAGGCATGCACCACCACATCTGGCTAATTTTTGTATTTTTAGTAGAGACATGGTTTTGCCATGTTGGCCAGGCTGGTCTTGAACTCCTGATCTCAGGTGATCTGCCTACCTCGGCCTCCCAAAGTGCTGGGATTACAGACGTGAGCCACCCTACCTGGCCCTTTTTTTCTATTTTCTACCTTTTCCTCCTCTTTTATCCCAAGGCCAAATTCAAGGCCTTGGACTGCAGGGCTGACCCTAGGGGAGGTGGAAGCTGCCCTCCTGGTGAGCAGCCCAGTTGTCTCAGAAGGCGTCACTCAGCAGGTCAGCACACATGAGGGACAGGGAGTGGGCGTAAGCCTGCCTGTCTGGGGATCCAAAGCCCACGCCTAAAGGAGCTTCTGGACTGGGAGGAGGAATCCCTCCCTCCAGTGGCTGAGCCACGGCCCCAGGCACGTCAGAACACAGGCAAACCGGGCACCTTCCCTGACAAGACACATCCACAGGGAAACATGGTGTCTGTCCCTTGCTATAGTCAAAAGCCACGTAGATTCCAGACTTGTGGCACAGGGGTCCCGATGGGTGGGAAAGCCCCTAGATATTTTCTGTTACTACACTGAGTGGGCAGCTTTGGCATTTGGTGGGCAGGGGCCAGGGCTGCTGGGCGTTCTGTGAGACGCTTCATCAGCTGGGAGAGGAGGCTGCTTTTGCTGTCATGGAGATTTGGCAGAGTCTGGAGTTTGTTTGGATTTTTGTTGTGAAGTCTCCACATCTTCTCGTAAATTCTCTCTACAGTTCTTAGATTGCTGTTCTTTCCTGAAAAATGCCCCAGCCTTCACACGAGAGCCCAGGAAGGCTGTGCATTTAACTGAATGTAGCAACTGCAGGATCCAATTTTGCCTCTGGTTTTCTGCTATGTCACGCGGGAGCCTTAGAGAAGATTCTCTCAGCATAATGCTGGAAGCTCTAGGAGCCCTTCCATGAGTTGCATGGAGAAGCCGGGCCTTTGCTCTAGCCTAGTAGTTCTCCATGCATTAGTATCGGCCCCCTACCTACAGCTTCTCCTGTTTTATGGCAGCTGGGTCTCTTGCCCTCAGTGGGCTCCATTTCAGCCAATCACAGGCACCAGTGTATGTAGCTCTTCTGCTGTTGTGAGCCCTGGTCTGCTGGATTCCCATCCAGGAAGAACCAGCTGGATTTTTATTGACTTCAGTACAACCAGATCTGACAATTAACTCCAGTGTCCTCCCACATACCCATTTCTCAAGGATCGCTTGCTTGCAGATCACACCTGGTACCAATTTCTGTTCTAGTCACAGACACAGGCACACAACTAGAACCTGACTTTGTCTAATGGAAACAGATGAAACCATTGCTGACAGTACCAGGAGCTCAAAGCACTGACGGGAAGGTGTGAACTTAGAATCACAGCAAAGTCATGGCAGAGAGTGTGCTGGCCAGGGGTCACTGCAGCCCTGCCGGATGCTGGCTGCAGCCACCAGCCCTGGTGCTAGACCAGAGCTCTGCCGTCGTGGGATGCAGTTTATCAGCCCCACCTTGCACATAGTCCACATTCAACATCTGAGCAGGCCCTTACCACCCGAGGTCGAGGCAGGAATATTTGGCACACCTATTTGATGCAGCATGTTGCAGAGCTATGCTTTCCTCCAAGACTCACATTATTTTGGGTTCCTAAAGTCATATAATAATACAAACATCCACCTCAAGCCACAAGAGAGGGACTGAGTCAGCACCAGAGGGCTGGGTGGCAGCGCCCATTGCCTTCCTTATAAGTTTTCAGAACAGCTGGCTCAGGGGATAAAAGCATAAGAGCCAGGGGACAGCTGGATTTGAGCCAGGGACCTCTTGGTCTGTAGTCAGATACTCTACTCCTGAGCTACACTTTCTCTCTGCTGTAACTTAGGTTTAGCATATTGACCACTGTGGCCTCACCCACAGACTCCAGCACACTGTAACTTCCATTTGCTGCTCTTAGTCTACCCCGGGCACCCAGCAGATTGATCTCACTACACACTGCCCCTTTGGGCCATGAGCTCACCCTGTCCTGTGCTTCCTGTGAACTCCAGAAGTCTCCTCTGCCCTGACCTGAGGTTTCCCTCCCTCAGTACCCATCTGGGGTTACCACCACTTCCCTCACCCCAGGACCACTGGATGCACTTTCGGGTTTCTCTACCATGTACTCCTCTGCGGTCTTCTTCCCTCACCCTATGGCCAAGACTTGGCAGAGTCTGCAGAGACTTGCTTGACACTGCGGGAGACATTTGTCCAGAAAGGCTGCCATCTCCATGCTAGGCCGGGATGCAGCCCCGTCTCTCACAGGAGGCCCCACGCTGGCAGGTCAGCACAGCTGGGGAGGCACCAAGCCTGGATACCTGGAGGACTTAAAGACTAGGCTCTAAGGGCCTCTGAACTAAGGACCCTCTCTTTGTCCTGCCCAAGCCCCTGGCCTCCCTGGCAGCAGGACAGACTACACTGAAGAATGTGCACCTTTTCTCTGGCAGGCACACCTGTAGTGATGGATGCCACTCCCAGACCATCCGAGCACCTAAGACACCTGATGGATGCCAGGATCACAGCCACCCCAGGGGCTACTGATGATGTGGCAAAGATCTGTTAGGAATGGATTCAATAATTCTTATTACACAGACAAGCTCCCTGTGAGAAAGAAAGAGTGACAGAGAGAGAGAGAAAGAAAAAGAAAGAAGAGAGGAGAGAAAATGAAAGAAAAGATGAAAGAAAGAAGAGAAAAAGAGAAAGAAAAAAAGAAAGAAGAAAGGGAGAGAGAAAGAAAAAAGAAAGAAGGAAGAAAAGAAAAAAAAATACTACTTTTCTTGAAAATCTCATGTCAGTATCTCCTGGCCTCTTGTTGAGTACATTATAGATTCTCAACAAATGCTTGTTGACTTAAAAATACATGGAACATTTAGGAAACACAAATAAAAATCAGGAAGAAAACAAATAATCCTATAATCTCACCAGTAAAATAACTCCTGTTCAGAGTTTGGTATCTATTCTTCCAAACTTAAAACGCACAGCCCTGGGCAGAGGACTGAAGTGCTTGCTGCTGCAGGGTTGACCCAGGCCCAGCTTCTTGGTGCTTTCCCGTCAGCTCCCTTTCTATTTGGAGCTGTCTTTCTTCCTTACCAGTGTCCCCTGTCCTGTTCTGTAAGCATAAGAATTTTGAATTTAACAGCAGGCATATCCCTGAATTCATCTTCCTTTTATATCAAAATTATTGTAATTCTTTAAAAGGTGGTGGGTACTCTCATACGGGGCTGCTGGGATGAACTGCAATTGGAGTATCTTTTCTGGAAGGCTGCTTGGCAATAAAAATGTTTAAATATCTGCATTTGCTTTGTCTCATATGAGTGTGCAAAAACGTACATACATGGCTGGTCATTGCAGTGCTCTTTGTGAAAATGAAAACTGCATAGATACACATTCTGTGTAGGTGCTGAGAACTCCATGAGAAGACCATTTGAATGGACACTGTGTGTGGCTCTGCAGGCTATGAAGGCAGCCATTGCCACCCAACATGTGGTGGTCAAGGGCAACTTCTAGCCTCTTCCCCTTCATCCTCAATTTGAATTAAGAGAATTCATTTTAGCTGTAGCGTCTTTCACTGGTTGACAAAGATATGCAATTAAAATGGTTTTCAAAGATGCCAGAGCTCCAGGAAATAAAGTGCTTCTAAATAACGTATTGAAGGGGTTTTCTCCTAACCATTGTGTTAGTGGAAGCTACGGGGCTGGGAGGGAGGGAATGTCACATGAATTTAGTACATTTCACCTTTCCAGTCTTTTCAAGTCTAGAGTTGGCCAGGCACAGTGGCTCATGACTGTAATCCCAACACTTTGGGAGGCTGAGACGGGCAAATCACGATGTCAGGAGTTCGAGACCAGCCTGGCCAACAGGGTGAAACCCTGTCTCTACTAAAAAATACAAAAATTAGCTGGGCATGGTGGCATGCGCCTGTAGTCCCAGCTACTTGGGAGGCTGAGGCAGGAGAACCTGGGAGGCGGAGGTTGTAGTGAGCCAAGATCGCACCACTGCACTCCAGCCTGGGCGACAGAGCGAGACTCCGTCCAAAAAAAAAAAAAAAAAGAAAAGTGTAGAGTTACTGTTCAGGGCATCTCAATTTCATCTGTCTTTGAACAATTTTGATTTCTGATTTTAATCAGCAAGTTGAGCAAATAATAAAATAATCCCCAGCTGCTCCAAGTAGGACATCCAATGCAGAATTCAATAGCACTAAATGCAGTCGAATTTAACTGTTTCCACCCTCCTTAGACAACTGCTGTGAGAAATCACTTCTGCACACATTCCCCAGATTTTCGGTGCTCTAAGTCAGAATAGTCTGGTGATTATTTTTATGTTGAAGCTTCCACCTTCAAGGTGTGACTTTGTAATTGACTCTGCGGGTATGCTAAGATTTTCTCAAATTGTGGATCGAAATAAAAATGGAGGGTGTGGTGAGGGAAGAGGCGGAGCGGCGCTGGAACAAGGGCAGCAGGAGAAGCAGGGTTGTCTATGGCTGGCAGAGGAGGTGCAGAAGGACTTCATGTTAGGTATAGTTTGGGTTCTACAAATCTTCCATGGATCCCCGTGACCGTTCCTGGGGGTCTCATTCTTTCCAGATCAAAGCCCTAGATGTTCCTATTTTTAATTAATTAGTTAATTTGAGACAGAGTCTTGCTCTGTCACCCAGGCTGGAGTGCAGTGGCACGATCTCGGCTCACTGCAACCTCCGCCTCCTGGGTTCAAGCGATTCTCCTGCCTCAGCCTCCTGAATAGCTGGGATTACAGGTATCCATCATCACACTCAGCTAATTTTTGTATTTTTACTAGAAACGGGATTTCACCATGTTGTTCAGGCTAATCTCAAACTCCTGACCTTAAGGATCTGCCTTGGCCTCCTAAAGTGCTGGGATTACAGGCATGAGCCATCAGGCCGGCCCAGAGTCCTAGATTTTCACACTAGGAAGGCTGTAATTGAGCAATCTTGCAGAATCAAACACTGCCTTTGGCTCTCTGCTAAGCCTCATGGCGGCTAAAAAGGAGAGATTTTGGTTCTTTTCATTGAACTTTTTGTTGTTTCTTTCTCTATGCTATCCCAGTACATCAGCTACACTGCCAGCTTCCAGTTCAATGACAAGAAGCAAACGTGTATCCGGAAGCCTGGTCCCTAGTGGGCACTTCATTCCAGATGACCAGCAGCAGTAATATTCTTAGTTATTTTGCCAGTGTGGGCTGTAGGTTATACCATATTCCCAGGCCCAAAGATTAACTAGACTGCCTCCAAATTTAGCCTCAGCCAGTCTGGATAATCAATACCATTTTCATAATTATCTGTTGCCTGAAACCCACTCCCAACAACAACTTATGTAGCAGGTAGAAAATCTGGGTACACGGCTGGGCACAGTGGCTCACACTTGTAATCCCAGCACTTTGGGAGGCCGAGGCAGGCGGATCACAAGATCAGGAGATCGAGACCATCCTGCCTAACATGGTGAAACCCTGTCTCTACTAAAAATACAAAAAATTAGCCGGGCGCGGTTGTGGGCGCCTATAGTCCCAGCTACTCGGGAGGCTGAGGCAGGAGAATGGCGTGAACCCGGGAGGCGGAGCTTGCAGTGAGCCGAGATTGTGCCACTGCACTCCAGCCTGGGCGACAAGAGTGAGACTCCATCTCAAAAAAAAAAAAAAAAAAGAAAAAAGAAAAAGAAAATTCGGGTACAAAACCAGAAACTAGCTTTGACTACCTGAAACAGATAAGGTGACAGTTGTCAGGCAATTCATAACACTGAAGGAAAGTCTGCAGCAAGAGGCTGAGGAGTTGGGCAGGATCTCAGGGGCACTCGGCAGCCAGGCTTCAGCCAGAGCCACACGAGCACAACGGGCTGTGACGAGAGACTTCACGCTGTTCTGAGCATTAAGGTGTAGGGAAAAAAAGAAAATGACTTCATACTGGATCCATGCCGAGCTACGGCAAAATAAACTCTAAACTCCTCATTTCTGTGTGTCACTCATTTGATTACCAAACTCTGAGTGGCGAATTCCCCTACCCAAGCTTGCTGGAGATGTCAGACAGCACCTCCACCTGCTGGAGACCCTCAATGCACCCAAGACCAGCTGTGCCAGTACAGCCAGGTGGCTGCTTCTGCTGCACACAGCCCCCCAGCCCAACAGCTGGAGGGGCTTCTCTTGCCCTAGGCCCTGTACAAAGCCTTTCGCGTGGGAGCAGCACACCATGGGTAGTAACTGCGCTCTCTTGAGCCCCTCTGATGGTCGCAAACAGGGCAAAGTGCAGGATGTGGTCTTTTCTGGGATATTCTGATGTTACCCAAATTACTGGATCTCCAGGAGCTTCACAGATGCAGCAGAGCCACCAATCGTCCCAAATTATGTGGATATTTCCCACTCCTCAGTGCAGTTTCCAGCCAATGGCTGAAGGGCCTATTAGGGGAAATGTGGCAGGAAGATTCACAGTCCATGACTGGGTATTGTGGCAGAGTTCTTTTCTCAAGCTTGGCTTTCTCGTCATCAGGGGAGGCAGGATCTTTGAGCAGATTCAGACCTGGGGAATGGGTCAGGAGCCAGGAACCTCCATTGTGCAGGCTATGGTGGTAGTTCAGGTCTACACATCCAGGGGACCACGGTGGGCTTCCCATTCTCAGGCCTAAAAACCTCACTACTGATGAGTCACAGCCAAGACCTGTATGGCACAGACCACAGAATAACACCCAAACTTCACTTTGGGCTAAAGTATCACACTGCTTGGACTCTGACACCCCAGGATCCTCCCAGCCCCACTGAAATCAGGGGCTCCCTTTCCGCTATCATCCCTCCCACCAGTATCTCTGTCCACAGAGAATGGCTACCAAAATTATTTTCAAGAATGTAGAAGTGCAGCCAGGCGCAGTAGCTCACGCCTGTAATCCCAGCACTTGGGAGGCTGAGGTAGGCGGATCACGAGGTCAGGAGATCGAGACCATCCTGCCTAACACGGTGAAACCCCGTCTCTACTAAAAAATACAAAAAATTAGCTGGGCGAGGTGGCGGGTGCCTGTAGTCCCAGCTACTCGGGAGGCTGAGGCAGGAGAATGGCATGAACCCGGGAGGCAGAGCTTGCAGTGAGCCAAGATTGTGCCACTGCACTCCAGCCTGGGCAACAGAGTGAGACTCCACCTCAAAAAAAAAAAAAAAAAAAAGACTGTAGAAGTGCCACACATCTCTATTTTTCAAGCCAGGGCAAGTCACATGTGATAAATCCACTCCAGCTTACCTGCCCCCTGAAGCCTATGGATTCTTTCTACATTATAGCAAGAAATCCCTAGTATCTCAAATGCATTTAGGATTCGCCTCCTGTGAATCCAGGCTTAGGTCCACCAACTGAGCAAACAATTTTATCCCAGCTGCTCCAGCTATGGTGTTTTCAATAGAATTTTAATTGGGCATACTCCCAATAAAAAATTCAGACTCATTTAAAATTATACTCTTTCTACTTTATAAAATACTCCAAGAATCCACATCCACACGTGTTCTTGAGGTTTTTGCTGACAGACATTAGCCAGTTGGGAATGATTCTGGTGTGTGAGTCTTTGTCTCTCAGCAACTGGTGCCCAGGCTCAGCTGAGATCTTACTCTCATCGTAGGTCAAGGGACGGTGAGGGGTGGGGAAGCCGATCTCCTGCAGAGAAAACCCTTCCGTCTGGGCTGGTGGGCTTTCAGGCAGGAACAAGGGGGCAGGCTTGGAGATTAGGTAGAGTTGGTGATTTGGGATAAACTGAGTTTTCCAAATGCTTCCATAAATCCACCTTACAATTCCTGAAGTTCCACTCTCTTCACCACTGACCTATTTTCAGCTGGGAGACTGGGGGAAGCTGCCAAGTCCATGGACATCAAAGGTTGGCACCCACAGGGATCAGCCCTGGCTCTCATGTTCAGTTGTTTCGCTTATTCGGGGGCAGGAGATCAGAGAGTTTTGTGATACAGACAGAAAAAGGCCTGTGTTTCAGTCCACGTGGAACAGATCACACAGGGTGACACGTGAGCTGACTATTTGCTTTGTTTAAACTGGTGGGACCAGCCATCCTGCCCAAAGACCACTTATAATTTGAGAAATACAAATTGGTCCTGAGGGAACTGCAGGCAAAAATTACTCAACTTTTCTACAGTCTGATATGGGCTTCTGGATTTCTAACCCCCAAATCAAGCTACCAAGGTTTTCATTACCTTCAAGTTTAATGAGGCCAGATTCCCAATTCACGTTCCCTTCATTTCCCTGAAATCACTTTTTATACATCCCTGGTACCAGCCAGGGCACTGTGATTAAAGAGGCCATCGAAGGTGAGTGGAGACAGAGAGAAATCACTGACAGGATGGCAAGAAGTTCATGCGCTTCAGAGAAGCCTGCAGAGCCAGGCTTATCAAGTAAGCAGGACCTCAGCCCACCCTGGCTAGGGAGCCGCCACTGTCTCCACAATAGCTGCTGGCTGCAGTCTCTGGTCCTACGGCCATTGCCAGAGCTCTGCCATTTCCAGAATGAATTCCAAATTCGCCCTGCCTCTTATGTGCAATTCACTCAACATTCATAGTCTTGTTTAGGGGCATATAGTTGGCCAAACATTAGCCATTACCAATTGTGCTGGTTAATTTTATGTCTTGGCAGGGCACAGTGGCTCATCCCTGTAATTCCAACAGTTTGGAAGGCCGAGGTGTGCAGATTGCTTGAGGCCAGAAGTTTGAGACCGGCCTGAGAACATGGAGAAACTCCATCTCTACAAAAAATACAAAAATTAGCTGGGTGTGGTGGTGCGCACCTGTGGTCCCAGCTACTCCACAGGCTGGGGTGGGAGGACTTCTTGAGCCCCAGGAGGCGGAGGTTGCAGTGAGCGGAGATCATGCCACTGCACTCCAGCCTGGGTGATAGAGCAAGACCCTGTCTCAAAAAAAAAAAAAAATTTTTTTTTAAATGTGTCAACTTGGCTGGGCCACGGTTCCCAGATATTTGTCCAAACCAATCTAGATGCTGCTGTGAAAGTATTTTTTAGAGGTGATTAATATTAAATCCATACTTTGAGTAAAGCAGATTATCCTCCAAATTGTGGGTGGGCCTCATCCAATCAGATGAAGGACTTATGAAGAAACGTCTGCTGTCCCCTGAGAAGGAATTCTGCCCCCGCGCTGTCTTCAGACTCGAGCTACAACCTCAACTCTTTCCTGCAAGTCCAGCCTGCTGCCGTGTCCTGTATCAGACTTGCCAGTCCCCACAATTGCATGATCCAACTCCTTAAAATCTCTATGTATACACACACGCACACACGCGCACACACAACACACACACGCATGCACCCTATTGATTCTATTTTCTCTGAAGAACCCCGACTCACACACCAACATTTCGGGGGAGGAAATATCTGATCTTCTTGTTTTCCCTAACCAGAGACAGGATCTTGTCTTCCACCAAGAGTTACACAATTGTGAATTCCCCAAATGAAATTAAGAGGGTTGAGATATGCAAGGAAAAAAAAAAGTTCACCCCAGACCTATGAGCACTGACTTAGTCTTCAAGAAATCGGATTTCTCTGGAGCTTCAGGTGTCAGGGGGAGCTTTCCAGTGAAGACCTGACCTGCCTCCTCTCTCTCCTCCTTTGCAGAATGAGTCCATGTGTTGAAGAAAAGCTAAGAGTAGAACATCCTATCATGTTCAGTGAGTGAAAAGGAAATAGGGGGCTGGGTGTGGTGGCTCATGCCTGTAATCTCATGACTTTGAGGGGGCGAAGCGGGGGGTGGATCACCTGAGGTCATGAGTTCAAGACCAGCCTGGCCAACGTGGTGAAACTCCATCTCTACTAAAAATACAAAAATTAGCCGAGCATGGTCGCGCACGTCTGTAATCCCAGTGACTCAGGAGGCTGGGGCAGGAGAATTGCTTGAACCCGGGAGGGGAGGTTACAATGAGCCGAGATTGCGCCACTGCACTCTAGCCTGGGCAACAGAGTGAGACTCTATCTCACAAAGAAAAGAAAAGTGAAATAGAGAGGGGGCACCTGGATTTGAACCAGGGAACCTCTTGATCTGCAGTCAAATGCTCTACCCCTGAACTATACCCCCACCTGGTTATTTGCCTCTACTAACCACTATAAACCCATATGGCCACACCCCTGGCTGTCACCATCATGAGATGCATACTTGCTTTGTCACCATATGCCCCCTTCCTATTTTACACCTACTTGCCTGCCAGCTCTACTTGTAACCAGCATTCTTCCTTCTCCAATTCTATTAAAATCACAGGTTTGCAGCCAGAACATCCTTCAGACTCACCTAGAGAAGCAGGACTCAAAGAACTGGTTGCTCAACAGACCCTTTAAAGGTGAGGCTGGGCTGGGCAGAGCTGGGTAAAAGCAAAAGTTCTTGGGCCCCACTTGAGGACTCCTAAGCCAGACTCTCTGGGAAGAGGACTTGGACAACTTATGATTCTAACAAACCTCCTACACCATTCTGACATATGGTTTGAAGCTACTGGTTTAAACTGTTCCCTTCCATGGTATAGATCTGGAAAAAATGACAGTAATTAAAATTGTGCCCAAACAAAACACACCTGATTAATGACCAAGTCATGACAAGAATCCACATTCATGATAAAGGGCCTCCTTGCACTCAACACTCTGAGGCAGGAGATGAACTGCCTTTTCCTTTCCTCTCCTTTCCTCTTATCCTCCATTCACTGAATCCCACGATGTGTCAGATGGTAGTAGTAACCAGAAGATAGGATCCAATCCATGGAAAAGTAGAGAAGTGGAGAATCAGAGAAATCTGTGGTCACTGGGACATGACACAGGACGGAGTGATTGCAAACATGTGGGCAGAGTGAAAGGAAGGGCCAATAAGTGACACTGTCTTGAACCAGGGATATGCTCTGCCCCCAAAATGTGCCCTCCTATCTGTTTAGACTTTCCTGACTGACACTGTTTCACCTATGTTCCCACATCCAAGGATCTAATATACATTATAATTTCTCATCATTTTCAGTGAACCACTGGCAACTGACTGACCTCATTCAGACAGACCCTTATCTGGCTTTGACTTACCCTGTCCTTCGCTATGGACCTATCAGAGGACTTCTAGAAATCTTTCCTGCCTAGAATCCTGTAGCCTCCTCCTCAGTCCCTGTGTGGGGCAACAATTTGCAGAATTGTTTAGAGTTGGAAGCTTCCTCTCTCTTTCTCTCCTAAGTTTTATCTTCTCTAACAAACTTCCCATACTCTCTCTCCACTTCACTTTCATCCTCTGCACAGTGGGGTACTTTGGGCTTAGTCCTACATTTTTTTTAAACTTTTGGCTCTTCTTCCAGCTCATTTACTAGTCCTTGTCTTTAAAAGGGAGACACCTTACCAGAGGGGTCCCAGCCTCATGCAGGCCACAAACTAGTAGCTCAGTACAACTGGAAGAGCCAGGGCCAGGCACAAAGGCTGACTGTATGAGCCCTGAAGCTCAGGCCTCCAGTATCCTCTGTATTAGGACCAGGATCTCTGCCTCTGTGGACCTTTCCCCTGAAAGTTTCTACTATAAGGCCCAAAGACCACACAGATCCTGAGGATGAAGAGAAAGGACAATCATCTAAAAGGGTGTAGCAGATGAAGGCAAGGAACTATGGGAGTGATGCCAGCGAGGCTGAAGCCAAACATTCACTAGGATTGCAAAGGATCATCAGGGCACTATGGAGTGTTTTTCTTTTCCTTTCTTTCTTTTCTTTCTTTCTTTCTCTTCCTTCCTTCCTTCCTTCCTTCCTTCCTTCTTCCTTCCTTCCTTCCTTCCTTCTTTCCTTTCTTTCTCTTTCTCTTTCTCTCTTTCTCTCTCTCTCTCTCTTTCTTTCTTTTTTTGCAGTTGCAAGATTTAATAGAGTGAAAACAGAGCTCCCATAAAATGGGAGGGGACCCAAAGGGGGTTGCCCTCCAAAGGGGTTTTGCCACCCCTGGCTTGAATGCCTGGGGTTTATATCCCAATCATTGTCCCTCCCCCTCTGTTCTCAGGCGATATATGATTTGACTATTTCTTTACCTCCTGCTTTTAGCCTAATTTGTATTTTAGTGAACCCTCTTTACTACCTGAATGGTCGTGTGTGGGCTGAGTTACAAGCCCTGTGTTTAAAGGTAGGTATGGTCACCTTCCCCAGCTATGCTTAGGAATACTTAGCCTAGGAAATCCAGCTAGTCCTGTCTCTCACTTTTTCTAATTGTTCATTAACTAAGTCCTCTAAAACCTCCAGTTTCTCTTTACTTAGTGGCCATTGTTCTATCCAAATTGGCTTATCTGTTAACCATTTTAAAGGTATAGGTTCTGGAGGCTTAACAACAGCCGCCATCAAAAATAATATCCTAAACCTTGGTGGGAACTTTGTCTTTCCGCTTGAAGCACTTCCTTCAAACCTTGTAAATTTTTTCCTAGTCCCATACCAGGGACATACCCCATTTCATGCATCATATGTTGATTTTGAGGGCTATATAATTGTTCTGGAATTAGAATTTGTGCTCCCCATTGTTGTAATAAATCTCTTCCCCATAAATTTATAGGTTCAGAAGTTATAATTGGTTGGATAGTCCCAGGTTGTCCATTGGGCCCTTCACAATGCAAAATATAACTACTTTGATATACTTCAGGGGCTTTACCAACTCCAACTATGTTAAATTGAGCGGGTTGAATTGGCCAGGTGGACGGCCAGTGCTGTAGAAAATTGACCGAAATGTCTGCTTCTGTATCTATGAAACCTTTAAATTTCTTTCCCTGAATAGTTATTTCACAGGTAGGACATTTATCAGTAATCTGATTCACCCAATAAGCTGCTTTGCCTTGTTTATTTGTGCTTCCTAATCCTCTTGTTTGTTTAATTTCACTTTTCCCCATTTCCACATATGGCACAATCAGGAGCTGTGCTATACGCTCTCCTGGCTCTGCTTTCCAGGGAGCAGAAGTAGATATAACAATTTGAATTTCCCCATTGTAATCTGAATCAATGACTCCTATATGTATTTGTACTCCTTTTAAATTTACACTAGATCTTCCTAGAAGTAATCCTATCGTCCCAGCTGGCAAAGCTCCACAGACTCCTGTGGGGACCTTTTACAGGGTTCCCCAGGCAGAAGGTTCACAGCTTTTGTGCAGCATAAATCTACTGCGGCACTACTGTCTGCGGTGGGGGACAGACATTGTACAAGGGTGAGGGAATGGCCTGAGCCAGAAATGCCCTGGTTTGAAACGGGGCTCGGGATGGGCCTCTCATGGCGTTTCCCAAAATCGGGTTCCCGTCTTTATTAAACTTAGAGTGACACTAGTTAGCCCAATGTTTTCCCTTTTTACATTTTGGACATATTTCAGGTGCAGCAGTTTTCTTTTTTCTGCTATCCGGCGGCCTGACTCACTGATTTTTTCTACATTCTTTTTTAGTATGACCATGCTTCCCACAGTTAAAACAAGCTCCAGGAAATGGAGTATTTCCTTTACCCACTCTCAGTCCTGCCATTGCCTGGGCTAGCAGAGTGGCCTTATGCAGATTACCTCCGATACCGTCACACGCCTTGGTATAATCAACTAAATGTGCTTTCCCTCTAATAGGTCGCAGAGCAGCCTGGCACTCGGGATTAGCATTGTCGAAAGCTAATAACAGCAACATTATATCCTCAGCAGCCAAATGTGCAATTACCTTTTAAAGCGACTCCTGTAACCGAGCTATAAAATTCGCGTATGGTTCTTTTGGTCCCTGTTTTGCAGCACTAAAGGAAGGGTACTGTTCTCCACCTGAAGTGATTTTTTTTTCCCCAAGCTCTAATGCACACTCCCCTAAGCTGTTCTATGGTGTCATCCTGCGTGACCACTTGTACATCTAACCCAGCCCAGCCACCAACCCCTAAAAGTTGGTCTGCAGTTATATTAATTTGAGGTTGGGCCTGGGCGTTGTGAACAGTCTGAATGGAAGCTTCGTCTGCCCACCAAATTTTAAATTGTAAGAACTGAGCAGGAGCTTGACAAGCTCGAATAAGAGCATTCCAGTCAGTAGGAATCATCCGACTGGAAACAGCAACATTCTTTAACAGTTCCATTACAGAAGGAGAACCTGGTCCATATTGATTAATAGCTTGTTTAAATTCTTTGAGTAATTTAAAAGGAAAAGGCTCAAATGTAGCTATAATATTTCCCTGTTGATCTAGGGGGGGTGTATTCTTTTTTTTTTTTTTGAGACAGAGTCTCGCTCTGTTGTCCAGGCTGGAGTGCAGTGGCGTGATCTTGGCTCACTGCAAGCTCCGCCTCCTGGGTTCATGCCATTCTTCTGCCTCAGCCTCCTTAGCAGCTGAGACTACAGGCGCCTGTCACCACGCCTGGCTAATTTTTTGTATTTTTAGTAGAGATGGGGTTTTACTGTGTTAGCCAGGATGGTCTTGATCTCCTGACCTCATGAGCCTCCCAAAGTGCTGGGATTACAGGTGTGAGCCACTGTGCCCAGCCTGGGGGGTGTATTCTAACAGGGAACTGCCAGGCCTCTAAATCATTCTCTCTTCTAGCTTGCTGAATTCCTGCCTGAATAGAACTGAAAGTGGTTGCTCAAGGCGCTGCTCGAACAGTCACTGGGACAAGTACTTTTTGCCCAGTGTCCTCTGGAAAACAAAGATCTGGAGGGTCAGGCCACTCTTTTTCTTCAAAATAAGGAGGGGGTGCAGAAGGGTCGGGATGAACCTCCTCCTCCTTTGCTGCTTTAGCTTTAGCTGGCAAACAAACCTGCTCTGTTACTTCATTATACTCTCCTTCCTCCTCATCATCAGTGTGAAAAGGTTCCAAGGTGGAACAAACCAGAGCCCACACTTGTCCCATTGTTACCCTGATGCTTCCGAGCTCCCCTTCTTACTCACCATGGGGAGTGCTTAAGAGCACTCAGGTGTCCTCCAGCTTACTTCCATGTTCTCCAACCATCACCCTGGCAACGCTTTGACCTGCGTTTGAGCCCCACATATGGGTACCACTTGCTGAGACCAGCTTGGTCGTGGAGACCCTAACCCAGTGGCGCTAGAGGAATTAAAGACGCACACACAGAAATATAGAGTGTGGGGTGGGAAATCAGGGGTCTCACAGCCTTCAGAGCTGAGAGCCTCGAACAGATTTACCCACATATTTATTGACAGTAAGCCAGTGGTAAGCATTGTTTCTATAGATTATAGATTAACTAAAAGCATTTCTTATGGGAAATAAAGGGATCGGCCGAAATAAAGGGATGGGCTCTGGCTAGTTATCTGCAGCAGGAACATGTTCTTAAGGCACAGATCACTCATGCTATTGTTTGTGGTTTAAGAACACCTTAAGTGTTTATCTGTTCTGGGTGGGCCAGGTGTTCCTTGCCCGCATTCCGGCAAACCGACAACCTTCAGTGTGGGCGTCATGGTCATCATGAACATGTCACAGTGCTGCAGAGATTTTGTTTATGGCCAGTTTTAGGGCCAGTTTATGGCCAGATTTGAGGGTCTGTTCCCAAACTAAGAAAAATAATAGAGAAGATCCAAATAAATAAACTCGGAGATGAAAAAGGAGACACTGCAATTGATACTGCAGAAATCCAAAGGATCATAAAGGCTACTATGAGCCTAACCCTAACCCAACCCTATATGCCAATAAATTGGAAAACCTAGAAGAAATGGATAAATTCCTAGACACATACAACATACCAAGATTGAACCAAGAAGAAATCCAAAACCTGAACGGACCAATAATAAGTAATGAGATTGAAGCTGTAATAAAATCTTCCAGGAAAAAAAAAATCTCAGGACCTGATGGCTTCATTGCTGAATTTTACCAAACATTTAAAGAAGAATTAATATGAATCCTACTCAAACTATTCAAAAAAATAGAGGAGGGAATACATCCAGACTAATTCTATGAGGCCAGTATTACCCTGATACCAAAATCAAAGACACATGAAAAAAACAAAAAAGAGAGAATACTACAGGTCAATATCTCTGATGAACATTGATTTTAAAATTCTCAACAAAATACTGCAAATCAAATTCAACAACACATTAAAAAGATCATTCAGACCGGGTGTAGTGACTCATGCCTATAATCCCAGCACTTTGGGAGGCTGAGACTGGTGGATCACTTTGAGCTCAGGAGTTGGAGACCAGCCTGGGCAACATAGTGAAACCCCATCTCTAAAACAACACAAAAATTAGTTGGGCTTTGGTGGCACGTGCCTGTAGCCCTAACTACTTGGGATGCTGAGGCTGGAGAATCACTTGAGCCTGGGAAGCCTAGTTTGCAGTGAGCGGAGATCATGCCACTGCACTACTGCCTCGGTAACAGAGTGACCACCATCTCAAATAAATAAATTAATCAATCATTCATTATGACCAAGTAGGATTCATCTCAGGGATGCAAGGATGGTTCAACATATTGCAAATCAATCAATGTGATACATCATATCAAGAGTGAAGGACAAAAAACATATCATTTCAATTGATGCTAAAAAGCATTTGATAAAATTCAACATCTCTTCATAATAAAATCCCTCAAAAAACTGAGTATAGAAGGAACATACCTCAACACCAAAAAAGCCATACACAACAGACCCACAGCTAGTATCATACTGAATGAGGAAATCTGAAAGCCTTTCCTCTAAGATCTGGAACAAGACAAGGATGCCCACTTTCACACTGTTATTCAACATAATACTGGAAGTCCTAGCTAGAGCAATCACATAAGAGAAAGAAATAAGGGGCATCCAAATTGGAAAGGAAGAAGTCAAATTATCCTTATTTGCAATGATATGATCTTGTATTTTGAAAATCCTAAAGACTCCACCAAAACCTATTAGAACAGATAAATTCAGTAAAGTTGCAGGGTACAAAATCAACATACAAAAATTAGTAGCATTTCTATATGCCAACAGTGAACAATCTGAAAAAGAAATTAAGAAAGTAATCTCATTTACAATAGCTACAAGTAAAAAAAAAAATCTAGGAATAACATTAACCAAAGAAGCAAAAGACCTCTATGATGAAAACTACAAAACATTGATGTAAGAAATGGACAAAGACACAAAAATTGAAAGATATTCTATGTTCATGGATTGAAAGAATCAATACTGTTAAAATGTCAATACTACCCAAAGCAATCTACACATTTAATGCAATCCCTACCAAATACCAATGACAATCTTCACAGAAATAGAAAAATTAATTATAAAATTGATATGGAACCACAGAAGATCCAGAATAGCCAAAGCTGTCCTGAGCAAAAAGAACAAAACTAAAGCAATCACATTATCTGACTTCAAATTATACTACAGAGCTATAGTAACCAAAAAAGCATGGTACTGGCATAAAAACAGACACACAACCAATGGAACAGAATACAGAACCCAGAAATAAATCCATACATCTACAGTGAGCTCTTTTTTGACAAAGGTGCCAAGAACATATATCGGGGAAAGGACAGTCTCTTTAGTAAATGATGCTGGGAAAACTAGCTATTCACATATAGAAGAACAAAACTAGTCCCCTATATTTTGCCATATACAAGAATCAAATCAAAATGGATTAAAGACTTAAATCTAAGACCTTAAACTATGCAACTACTATAAGAAAACATTGAGGAAACTAGAACATTGGACTGGGCAAAGACATCTTAAGTAACACTCCACAAGTACAGGCAATAAAGCAAAAATGGACAAATGGGATCACATCAGGTTAAAAAGCTTCTGCCAGCAAAGGAAAAAATCAACAAGTGAAGAGACAACCCACAGAATGGGAGAAAATATCTGCAAACTACCCATCTAACAAGTGATCAATAACCAAAATGTATAAGGAACTAAAACAACTCAATTAAAAAAATCTAATCATCCAATTGAAAAATGGGCAAAAGTTCTGAATAGTCATTTCTATAAAGAAGACATGCAAATGGCAAAAAAGTCTGTGAAAAGATACAGCTCAGCATCATTGATCATCAGAGAAATGAAAATCAAAACTGCAATGAGTTATTGTCTTACCCCACTTAAAATGGCTCATAGACATTTTAACTGGGGTAAGACAATAACTCATTGTAGTTCTGACAGGCAAAAGACAAGCAATAACAAATGCTTCTGAGGATGTGAAGAAAAGGGCAAACTTGTACAACCACTATGGAGAACAGTTTGGAGGTTTCTCAGGAACCTAAAAATAGAACTACTTTTATGATCCAGCAATATACACAATAGCCAAGATTTGGAAGCAACCTAGGTGTCCATCAGCAGATGAATGGATAAAGAAAATGTGGCATGTATACACAATAGAGAACTATTCAGCCATGAAAAAGAATGAGATACTGTCATTTGCAACAACTCGGATGGAACTGGAGGTCAATATGTTAAGTGAAATAATCCAGGCACAGAAAGACAAACTTTGCATGTTCTCAATTATCTGTGAGACCTAAAAAAAATTTAAAACAGTTACATTCATGGAGAGAGAGAGTAAAGTGATGGATACCAGAGGCTAGGAATGATAGTGGGGCGGGGGGAGTGGGATGGTTAATGGATACAAAAATATAGTTAGATGGAATGAATAAGATCAAGTATTTGATAGTACAACAGAGTGACTGCAATCAATAATAATTTGTTGTACACTTTAAAATAACTAGAAGAGTATAATTGGATTGTTTGAAACACAAAGAAATGATAAATGCTTGAGGTGATGGTTATCCCATATACCCTGATGTGATTATTGTGCATTGAATGCCTGTATCACAATATCTCATGTATCTCATGAATATATACACCTACTGTGTACCCACAAATTTTTAAATTAAAAAATAAAAAGAAAATCAATATAATAAATCATATACATAGAACAAAACAAAAATATCACATGATCATCTCAATAGATGCAGAAAAAGCATTTAGCAAAATCAAATGGCCTTTCATGGTAAAAACACTCAAAAACTAGGAATAAGAAAACTTCCTCAACCTGATAAAGGGTATCTTTGGAAAATCCCACAGCTAACATTGTACTTAGTAGTGAAAGACTGGATGCTTTCCTCCTAAGATCAGGAATAAAACAAGGATGTCTGCTCCTACCATTTCTATTCAACATTATATGGCAAATTCTAGCCAGGGCAATAAGCAAGAAAAATAAAAGTCATTCACAATGGAGAAGAAGTAAAACTATACCTATTCACAGATAATATGATCTTATATATAGCAAATCCTAAGGAATTCACTAAAAACTGTTTAAACTAATAAATGAATTCAACAATGTTGCAGGATATAAAGTTAATATACAAAAATAAACCTATTTATATAAACTTACAATGAACAATCCAAAAATGAAATTAACAAAACAATTTCTTTAAAATAGCATCAAAAATAATAAAATACTTAGGAATAAATTTTACAAAAGACCTATTATCTGGAGCTAAAACACTGTTCAAAGAGATTAAATAAGATCTAAATAAAAGAAAAAACATTCCATGTTTGTGGATTGGAAGACATTATATTGTTAAGATGATGCAATAGACTGAAGGTTTTTGTCGCCCCACACCCCCCAAAAAAATCATAAGTTGAAACCATATCCTTAGTGTGATGGTATTTGAGGTAGGACATTTGGGAGGTGCTTAGATCACGAGGATGGAATCCTTATGAAGATTAGTGCCCTTATAAGAGACCCCAAAGAGCTCCCTCTGCCTCTTTTGCCCCTTCTGTAGCATGAGGACACAGTGAGAAGATAGTCATCTATGAACCAGGAAGTGGGCCCTCATCAGACACCAAATCTGCCAGTGCCTTGATCTTGGACTTCCCAGGCTCCAGAACAGCCAGAAATAATTTTTTGTTATTTATAAGCCACCCAGTCTATGACAGTTTGTTATAGCAGCCATAACAGATTAAGATAATGATACTACTCATCAAAGTGATCTACAGATTCAGTGCAATTGCTATCAGAATCCCAGTTGACTTTGTAGAAATTGGCATGCTGATTCTAAAATTTGTATGGAATTACAAGGAATCCAGAATAACCAAAACAATTTAACACTCGAGAGAAATGAAAACAAATATTCGCACAAAGATCTGTACATAAAAGTTTATAGCAGGTCGGGCGTGGTGGCTCACGCCTGTAACCCCAGCCCTTTGGGAGACTGCAGCGGGCAGATCACAAGGTCAGGAGTTCAAGACCAGCCTGGCCAATATGGTGAAACCCCATCTCTACTAAAAACACAAAAATTAGCCAGCCATGGTTGCGGGGCATGCCTGTAGTCCCAGCTACTCGGGAGGCTGAGGCAGGAGAATCGCTTGAACCCGGGAGAACGTGCCATTGCACTCAGAGCAAGACTCTGTATGCAACCCCCCCACCACCAAAAAAAAGTTTATAGCAGCAATATTCATAATAGCCAAAGGGTGGAAAAATCCTAAATGTTCATCAACTGATGAATGGATAAACCAAATGTAATATATCCATATATTCACACAATGGATTATTTGGCCACAAGGAGAGTGAAGTCCTGCTACGTACTACAATATGGATCAATCATGGAAACACTATGTTTAAGTGAAAGAAGGCAGTCACAAAAGACCATGTATTTTATTATCCCATTCATAGGAGATGTACAGAATAAGGAAATGTATAGATACAGAAAGTAGATATGTGGTGGCCTACGCTTGGGGGTGGGGAGTATAGAAGGGTAGGATTATAGCTGAAGAGTATGGGTTTTGGTTGTTTTTGAAATATTTTTGAGGTGATAAAAATACTCTAAAATTGTCGTGATGGTTGCACATACCTGTGAATATACCAAAAAAAAAACCCTATTAAATTGTATACTTTAAATGGGTGAATTGCATAGGATGTGAATTATATCTCAGTAACATTTTTCAAACCTTTATTTACAAATCCAGGTAGAAGGTGGGATTTGGCTCTCAGGCTATGGTTTTACTTCTTTATTTTCTTTCTTTAGATATATATTTTTGAGACAGGGTCTCACTCTGTCACCAGGCTGGAGTGCAGTGGCGCAATCTCGGCTCACTGCAACCTCCAACTCCTTCCTAACCAAGGAAATGAAATGTCTTTACAAAACACTGCTGAAACAAATCATAGGTGACACAAACAAATGGAACACATCCCATGCTCATGGATGGGTAGAGTCAATATTGTGAAAATGACCACACTGCCAATAGCGATCTATACATTCAATACAATTCCCATGAAAATACCATCATCGTTCTTCACAGAACTAGAAAAAAAATATCAGCCGTCTTTTGTAGAGATATTTCACTTCCTTGGTTAGGTATATTCCTAAGTTATTTATTTATTTATTTATTTATTTTGCAGCTGTTGTAAAAGAGGCTGAGTTCTTGATTTCTCAGCTTGGTCACTGTTGGTGTATAGCAGTGCTACTGATTTGTGTACATGGACTTTGTATCCCAAAACTACTGAATTCATTTATCAGATCTAGGAGCTTTTTGGATGAGTCTTTAGAGTTTTCTAGTTACATGATCATATCATCAGTAAACAGTGATGGTTTGACTTCCTCCTTACTGATTTGGATGCCCTTTATTTCTTTCTCTTTTCTGATTGCTCTGGCTATCAGAATATACTATGTTGAATAGAAGTGGTGAAAGTGGGCATCCTTGTCTTGTTCCACTTTGCAAGGGGAATGCTGTCAACTTTTCCCCATTCAGCATAATGTTGGCTGTGGGTTTGTCATAGATTGCTTTTATTACCTTAAAGTCCCTTCTATGCTGATTTTGCTGAGGATTTTAATCATAAAGATGCTGGATTTTGTCAAATGCTTTTTCTGAATCTATTGAGATGATCATGCAATTTTTGTTTTTAATTGCTTGTGTGGTGTATTACATTTATTGACTTGTGTATGTTAAACCATCCCTGCATCCCTGGTATAAAACTCACTTGATCACGGTTGATTATCTTTTTGATATGCTGTTGAATTCAGTTAGCTAGTATTTTATTGAGAATTTTTGCATCTATGCTCATCAGGGATATTGATCTGTAGTTTTCTTTTTTTGTTATGCCCTTTCCTGATTTTGGCATTATGGTAATACTGGCTTCGTAGAATGATTTAGGGAGGATTCCCTCTTTCTATATCTTTTGGAATCATTTTAGTAGGATTGGAACCAATTCTTCTTTGAATGTCTGATAGAATTCAGCTGTAAATCCATCTAGTCCTGGACATTTTTTGCTGGAAATTGTTTTTATTACTGTTTCAATCTCGCTACTCATTATTAGTCTGTTCAGAGTTTCTATTTCCTCCTGGCATAATCTAGGAGGGCTAGATATTTTCAGGATTGTCCACATTCCTCTAGGTTTTCTAGTTTGTGCACATAAAGGTGTTCCTAGTAGCCTTGGATGGTCTTTTGTATTTCTGTGGTATCGGTTGTAATATCTCCCATTTCGTTTCTAATTGAGCTTATTTGGATCTTCTCTATTCTTTTCTTGTTTAATCTCAATAATGGTCTATCAAATTTTTTTACCTTTTCAAATATCCAGCTTTTTGTTTCATTTTATTTATTTATTTAGACAGAGTCTCACTGTGTTACCCAGGCTAGAGTGCAGTGGCACAATCTCAGCTCACTCTGACTTCTGCCTCCCAGGTTCAAGTGATTCTCGTGCCTCAGCCTCCCATGTGGCTGGGATTACAAGCGTGTGCCACCATGCCCAACTAATTTTTGTATTTTTAGTAGAGACAGAGATTTACCATGTTGGCCAGGCTGGTCTTGAACTTGTGACCTCATGTGATCCACCTGCCTTGGCCTTTCTATTTTTTTTTATTTTTTGAGACGGAGTCTTGCTCTGTAGCCCGGGCTGGAGTGCAGTGGCCAGATCTCAGCTCACTGCAAGCTCTGCCTCCCGGGTTTACGCCATTCTCCTGCCTCAGCCTCCGGAGTAGCTGGGACTACAGGCGCCCGCCACCTCGCCCGGCTAGTTTTTTGTATTTTTAGTAGAGATGGGGTTTCACCGTGTTAGCCAGGATGGTCTCGATCTCCTGACCTCGTGATCCGCCCATCTCGGCCTCCCAAAGTGCTGGGATTACAGGCTTGAGCCACCGCGCCCGGCCGCCTTGGCTTTTCAAAGTGTTGGGATTACATATGTGAGCCACTGCACCCAGCTTCATTTATCTTTTGTATTTTTTTGTTTGTTTGTTTCAATTTCATTTAGTTCTGCTATGATCTTTGTTATTTATTTTCTTCTGCTGGGTTTGGCTTTGGTTTGTTCTTGTTTCTCTAGTTCCTTGAGGCGTGACCTTAGACTGTCTATTTGCGCTCTTTCAGACTTTTTGATGTAGATATTTAATGCTATGAATTTTCTTCTTAGCACCACTTTATCTGTATTCCAGAGGATTTTATAAGTCACTATTATCATTCAATTCAAAGAATTTTTAATTTCTCTCTTGATTTCATTGTTGACCCAATGATCATTCAGGAGCAGATTGTTTAATTTCCCTGTATCTGTATAGTTCTGGGAGTTCCTTTTGGAGTTAATTTCCAATTTTATTCCACTGTGATCTGAGCAAGTACTTGATTGATATAATTTCAATTTTCTTAAATTTATTGAGACTTGTTTTGTGGCCTATCATATGGTCTATCTTGGAGAATGTTCCAGGTGCTGATGAAAAGAATGTATATTCTGCAGTTGTTGGGTAGAATGTTCTGTAAATATCTGTTAAGTTCATTTGTTGTAGGGTGTAGTTTAAGTCTATTGTTTCTTTGTTGACTTTCTCTCTTGATGACTGGTCTAGTGCAGTCAGTGGATAATGAAGTCCCCCACTATTATTGTGTTACCATCTATCTCATTTCTTAGGTCTAGTAGTAATTGTTTTGTAAATTTGGGAGCTCCAGTGTTAGGTGCATATATAACTAGAATTGTGATATTCTCCTGTTGGACTAGTCATTTTATCATTATATAATGTCCCTTTGTCTTTTTTAACCATTGTTGTTTTAAGGTCTGTTTTGTCTGATATAAGAATAGCTACTCCTACTTGTGTTTGCTGTCCATTTGCATGGAATGTCTGTTTCCACACTTTACCTTAAGTTTATGTGAGTCTTTATGTGTCAGGTGAGTCTCCTGAAGACAGCAGATACTTGGTTTGTGGATTTTGATCCATTCTGCCATTCTGTATCTTTTAAGTAGAGCATTTAGGTCATTTATATTCAACATTAGTACTTAGATGTGAGGTACTGTTCTATTCACTGTGTTAGTTGTTGCCTGAATACCTTCTTTTTTTTTTTTTCTTCATTGTATTATTGTTTTATAGGACCTGTGAGATGTATGCTTTCAGGAGGTTCTATTTTGGTGTGTATTTCAAGGTTCTGTTTCAAGATTTAGAACTCCTTTTAGCATTTCTTGTAGTGCTGGCTTGGTAGCGGCAAATTCATTCAGCATTTGTTTGTCTGAAAAAGACTTTATCTCTCCTTCATGTATGGAGCTTAGTTTTGCTGGATACAAAATTCTTATTTTGTTTAATGAGGCTAAAGATAGGACACCAATCCCTCTGGTTTGCAAGTTTCCTGCTGAGAAATCTGCTGTTAATCTGATAGGCTTTCCCTTATAGTTTACCTGATGCTTTTGCCTCACAGCTCTTAAGATTCTTTCCTTTGTCTTGGATTTAGATAAGTCAAGACTTTAGATATGTGCCTTGATGATGATTTTTCTGTGATGAATTTCCTATTTGAGCTTCTTGTATTTGGATGTCTAGATCTCTAGGAAGACCAGGGTAGTTTTCCCTGATTATTCCCTCAAAACAGTTTTCCAAACTTTTAGATTTCTCTTCTTCCTCAGGAACACCAATTATTTTTAAGTTTGTTTGTTTGTTTAACATAATCCTAAATTTCTTGGAAGTTTTGTCTTTCTTTCCTTTTTTTTTTTTTTTTTTTTTTTTTTTGAGATGGAGTCTCGCTCTGTCACATAGGCTGGCTGGAGTGCAGTGGCATGATCTTGGCTCACTGCAACCTCTGACTCCCAGGTTCAAGCGATTCTCCTTCCTCAGCCTCCTGAGTAGCTGGGACTACAGGTGCACACTACCACACCTGATTAATTTTTGTATGTTTAGTAGAGGCAGGGTTTCACCATGTTTCACTCCTGACCTCAGGTAATCCACCCACTTCGGCCTCCCAGTGTGCTGGGATTATAGGCATGAACCACCATGCCCAAACTGTTCCTATTTTAAAATACTTTTTTCTTTGTCTTTGTCATAGTGGGTTAATTCCAAAGTCTTATCTTTGACCTCTGAAGTTCTTTCTTCTACTTATTCTAGGCTACTGTTGAACCTTCCCAGTGTATTTTGTATTTCTCTAAGTGTGTCTTTCATTTTCAGAAGTTGTCATTATTTTTTCTTCATGATACCTATTTCTCTTGGAGACTTTTTCATTCTTATCCTGTAGTTTTTTAAAAATTTCTTTAAGTTGGTTTTTACCTTTCTCTGGTACCTCCTTGAGTAGCTCAATAATTAATCTTCTGAATTCTTTATTTGGCAATTCATAGATTTATTCTTGGTTTAGATCCATTGCTGGAGAGCTAGTGTGATCTTTTGAGGGTGTTATACAACCTTGTTTTGTTATATTCCCAGAATTACTTTTCATTTGGATAGACTGTTTCAGTGGAAAGAGCTAGAACTCAAGGGCTTCTGTCCAGATTTTTTTGTCCCATGGGGTGATCCCTTGATGTGGTGCTCTCCTGCTCCCGCTACGGATGGGGTTTCCTGAGAGCTGGACTGCAGTGATTGTTATTGCCCTTCTGGGTCTAGCCACCCAGTGGGGCTACCAGGCTCTGAACTGGTGCTGTGGAATGTCTGCAAAGAGTCCTGTGATGTGAGCCGTCTTCAGGTCTCCCAGCTGCGATGCCAGTACCTGCTCTGGTGGAGGTGGCAGGGGAGTGAAATGGACTCTGTGAGATTCCTTGGTTGTAGTTTCACTTAATGCACTGATTTTCTTAAATGTTGGTTGTGCTAGCACTAAAGCTGTCATGTGGACAGACTCAGGACTTCTGGTTAGGCAGGATGTTACTGGCAGTGGAATTAACTGTTATTTTCTCCTTTGGAGTGGGATGTTCTGTTATACATTGCTGTAATGGCTTGAGTTGGTTGGCATTTAGCCAGGAGGTGGTGCTTTCAATAGAGCACCAGCTGTGATAGTAGATGGGGGATATAAGCTTGCCCTAAATTGGCCAGGATAAGTATTCAAGTTTCCCAGGTGATTGATGGGGCCATAGAGCTCCCAAGAGCTTATGTCTTTTGTCTTCAGCTACCAGGGTGGGTAGAGGAAAGCCACCAGGTGGGGGCAGTGTTAAGTGGGTCTGAGCTCTGACACTCCTTGGGTGGGGCTTGCTGCAGTCACTGTAGGGCATAGGGTGAGTGGTTCATAGGCCAATGGAGTTATGTTCCAAGGAGGATTATGGCTGTCTCTGCTGCATTATACAGGTTGCCAGGGAAGTGGGAGAAAGCCAGCAGTGACAGGCCTCACCCAGCTCCCATGCAGTCAGCAAGGCCAGTCTCACTCCCTCCATGCCCTGCCAACAGCACTGAGTTTATATCCAGGCAGCTGGCACACAGGGCTGCGATCCTGCTTCAGGCTAGAAGCCTCCCCACTGAGAAAGCAAGCAGGGCTTTCAGGCCTCATCCCTCCCTGTCTGCCCATGATGTCAGCTGCAGGTCCTGTACTCATACCTACACTTCTCATTCACCCACTGGATTCTGCTCAGGAAAATTCATGCTCAGTTGAAATTATTAAAAGTTCAACTAGAAACTTCTATTACCATGTAGCCCCTCCCTAATTCTGCTGGCTGCCTTCCCCAAGGACCCCTGTGAGATAAAGTCAGGAATGGCTTCCCTGGGCTTGAGCTGGAGTCTGGGAGTGCACACGGGGCCCTTCTTACTGCTTCTTCTACTTTTATATTTTGCTCAGCTCCCTAAATCAACTTTAGCTCCAGGTAAGTTTAAATCCTAGTCCCATGATCTGCGTTTTTAGGTTCTACAGTGAAGATGTGTGTTCAGAGGCAGACCTTCCCCACTCATACATTGGGAACTCACAGTTTTTCGTGAGTAAAACTCATGAAATACAGTTTTCAGCATACAGTTTGCAGCAGTAAACTGTATAGTTTGCTCATACAGTTTGGAGCAGCAAGCTGCTTCTTTAAAAGGGTCTGTGAGTTCTTTTGGTTTTTTTGGTGTGATCCTATGGTGGTTCTTGGAGCAAAAGTTCATGATGTGAATCTCCACATGCTGTTCTGTTTGTCCAAGTGGGAGCTGCACACTGGTCTTCTCTTCCATCCACCATTTTCTACAGTCTCAGCATTTTAGTTTCCATGAACCAGTTTCTGTGACTGTGCATGCCTTCCATTTTGTCCAGTCTTTGAATGTAAATGTTTATTGCAATAATTCTGTTCTTGTACCATCATTATACTTGAGGTGTTCAATGGGTAGAAATTTTCTCTTTTGAGTTCATAGATCTTTGAGTCAAGAGAAGCCTCATCTGATTTAATGTAGATCACAAGAGCTTGGACTCTATCTAATTGAATGAGGCTTTGAGAGTCTTGGAATAGAGGTGAGTATATTTTGCATGTGGGAGAGATGTAAGTAATTATGACCAAGAGGGCAGTTCATGGTAGATAAAACTGTTGACCCTGAATGTTGACTTATTTCTGCATCTATGGCCTTTACCTTCTTTTCAGATCTTCCCACTGGAGGTGAAACATGCTTTCTTGCTCTTGAGTTAAGGCTTAGTCTTGTGACTGCCCTTGATCATTGAGTTGTTCTCACATGTAATGCAAATAGGGGCTTGAAAGCTGCTTTCATAGTTGGGCCTGCCCCTTTGCATTTCTGCTGTCACCATAAGAAAACTGTCCCCTTGCTAGCTGCTACTCCTCCACCCAGGATCATAGAAGGAACATACATGGAGCAGACTTGAGCCCAGCTCAGACAAAAACCAAGCACAGATGGACCCACAGCTTGAAGCTGATACACCAGGTCAAGCCCAGCCTACTTCACCTGATTGGTACCCATGCTGCTGACCTATGAGCATGAGAATACATGCTTATTGTTTCATGCAGCCAATTTTGGGATGATTTGTTATGATACATTGTTGTGAAAATAGCCTTGATACTTACACTTGCCTCTCCCCCAACCCCTACTCCCATCAGGTACTGAGTAAGGGAACAGGAGGAGACCTCAGTTGAAGGAGTTCAGGTTGTGGCTACAAGGTAGAAAGCTGCCATTAGACAAGTGAGAAGTGATGGGGGTTCTCTGGGGGAGTGAAGCAGTGAACTCATGGCCTGAAGAGCAGTGTCTAGTCATTTGTGGTAGGGCTGCCAATTTCCATAAGGTGGCTGGGAATGAATACAATTTACAGTGCACTATAGAATCCTTGGGTGTGGCAACACAGGTGAAATATGCTAAGGAGGAATGTCCACCAGGCAAGGGGGTATAGCTCAGGGGTAGAGCATTTGACTGCAGATCAAGAGGTCCCTGGTTCAAATCCGGGTGCCCCCTACTGCCATTTAGCTGTGGGTTCTCTTTTCCTGATGTTAGGCTTGCTTGTCACTCACCACCATCCTTCCTATAGCTTGTGTCAGTTTTCTCAGGTGACTTCATCTTGCTGGCACAAGTCATGGTCAATTCACCAATAACCTGCATGTGTTTCAGAAGTTCTAATTAGCTGCTCTTCTTTGAAGTTTATATTATGGCAGGACAGGCTGAATCAGAGGTCATCCAGTCTGACTTGGCATCAGAATTACTGACAGATCTTATCAAAAATACCGATTACTCGCTAGAAATTCCAATTTAGTAGGACTGAGGAGGAATCAGAGAACTTCTACTTTTGGGGGTCGTTTGGGGCATAATCCCCTGTTAACACCTGTTCTAACATCCAATAATTCTAAGTGGCTGGAAAATTGTTTTGGAACCTACAACAACATGTCATTCTATACAACATCCTGGTGGGAAGCATCAGTGATGTTCAAGCTAGTGCCTGCCTTCAGTCCATCACTGAGGGCATGTGGGGTGCTGGGCTGCAGGCATAGGCAGTGGCCAAGGGTGTAGAGGTGGGAGAGTGTGGGAAAGGTGGGAGAAGTCGGAATGAAGCTGTGGGCATGGTAGGAGGGTGACCAATCGCAATGGCACAGTCAGTCAGGGGTAGTGGCAGGCCATGAGTCGAGTGATTACTCGACTCCCTGCATTAAAGTTCAGAATTGAAGCATGTTCAAAGCAACACTAGTTGTTTTTGAGTAAAGCATTTGATTGACAATCCACAGGTCCCTGACTCAAATTCATATGTTCCCTAACTACACTAATTTCTTCCCATACTGACCAGGGTATTCAAATACAGTTTCCTTTCACCTCCTGAGGCCCCTGCAGCTGACTCTTCCTGCAAGGAGGACGAGAGGGTAAGGAGGTCTGTTTGTCCCGTGCTACTCTCTACTTTCCTGCTGCCCCACGTGACCTGCCCAGATCTGCTCTGCAGGCCTGATCAGTCTTATCTTGCTTTTCTTTGGTGAGCACTTCTCTTGTGTTTCCTTTTTTTTTCTTCCTATTCTTCCCCACCTTGTGAACCCTCTGTCCACATTTTGAGGATCCCCAGTTGTGTGAGGCACAGTGGAAGACATGGCTCTGCTTGCGGCCCCCAAAGCTGAAGGAAAAAGCCACTTTCTCTTTGTCTTCCTGGCACTTCTGGCCACCCAGTGCCACCGACTGACATATGCATGAAGACTGAGTGACTTGTAGAGGCAGAGACAGCTTAGCATTCATTCCTGGGCTGGCAGAGCTCAGGAACCGTCTGGCGGCTCCCTAACCAGTGTGACTTCCTGAGAGCCAGGCTGCCTGGGTCTCCTTGGATCCCCACTGCTTCAGAAGCCCGGGCTCCCTGACACATAGACAATGGCCGTCTCATCTGTTTCACTGAACAGAACCAGTTTCTGTAATGATGTACCTAGGCAGATACAAAAATTGCAGGTGAAGAGGGTTGCAGAAAAAGGATCCCAAAGAAAATGGGGTGAGTGTAGGATGGACTTTCTGTCATGATTGGGATTGCAGAAAGTAGAAATCCAGTTGATTGTTTAGGGTTGACAATCTGGGAGCCCAAGGGTCTCAGGGGTAAAGTAACTGAGTAATTGATCACCCGGATTCAAGGCTGCTTACTCACCTGGTAGGTATTCAATGGATGCTTATGGCTGGCGTTCATTCTGATTGGTCAGTGTCTGTGCTGTAGCTGTTGTTAAATATTTCAAGTGTCATTTCTTGGAATAAGTTCCCACTGAAGGACAAAACTTTTAGAGACCAGCTGTTGTTACAGAGCAGTAAAAAGGGCCCAGCCGAGTCTGACGGCATTGGGAAGCTCAAAGACATACAATGGAAGGCTCAGATGTCTACAATGCCTTTCCAGACACAGATGGAATGTGCAGATGTCCCCACGACTACACCAAAACACTCAGCTCTTGTTGCTGAATAACTGAGATTGCTGAAAAATGAAAAGGCAGAATTGCCAATCTGCAATTCTTCTTGGTTTCACATTTCCCCATCTCTTGTGTTATGAATTGCTACTTCAGTGATAGCGGCAGGGAATTTTTGGAAGATGTCAGGAGAACTTCTTAAACTTGGAAGAAGTTGCTACACTATACTCTCACATTAGCCTTTGTTGGGATATTTTTCTATTCCTGAGATAATGGTGCCAGGGAGGATAAAATGCTTAAGTTCAATGGTTCTCCCTGATTAGTTAACAAGAACACTAGGGAATGAGTTCTACTTACCAAATTCTACCTACGTGTGTGTATATATATATTTCTGTATTTCCAATAATCCAGAAAGTGTTTTTCTAACAGTTAACTCATGTGCACACACACACATTTGATATTTCTCATTTTGAGTGTCTATGGTAGCCTAACCTTTCTCCTTGTTGTCCAAAAATAAGTTGAACTTTGTGATGAGACAGACAGCCTTGGCACTAAGTGTTTCTAGAGTTTATTGGTTTTATTATTTCCAATAAATCAACTTTTGGTTTTATTGCTTTTCTCCGACTGTATGATTGTTTTTTATTCCATTGATTTCTCCTCTGATGTTTGTTATTTCTTTTTAATTTAAGGTTAAATTGTTGGGTTTTTTCTTGATATTTAGATATAAGCATAGATATAATGCTTGTTAAAACTCATACTCTTAGTGGAAAATATAAGAAAAGAAAAAAGACTGAATATCAGTTACCTGATACTCAGTTATCAGTTATCTGATATAAGAAAAATAAGGCTAAATATCAGATAATCTGATCAGTTAAGAGTGTGAGTTTCAGCCGGGTATGGTGGCTCATGCCTGTAATCCTAGCACTTTGGAGGCTGAGGCAGGTGAATCACCTGAGATCAGGAGTTCGAGACCATCTTGGCCAACATGGCGAAACCCTGTCTCTACTAAAAATACAAAAATTAGCCAGGCATAGTGGCACATGCCTGTAATCCCAGCTACTCGGGAGGGTGAGGAAGGAAAATCGCTTGAACCTTGGAGGTGGAGGTTGCAGTGAGACCACACCACTGCACAATGGGAGCGAGACTCCATTTCAAAAAACAAACAAACAAACAAGAAAGAGCGTGAATTCATGACTTTACCTGTGCCACATGAATTTTGATTTGTTATATCTTTGTTAACATTTGGTTCAAGATACTTTCTAATTTCTATTTTGATCTCTTCTTTTGCTTATAGGTTATTTGGAAGTGTATTGTTTAGCTTCCAAGAGGCTGGGGATTTCCTAGTTATTTCTGTTTCTCGTAACCTAGCCTAATTCAGCCACAATATGGTCCGAAAACATTCTCTATGATTTCAATCCTCAAATTTGTGGCAACTTACTTTATATCACCAAATATTGTTAACTTTGATAAATGTTCTGTGCGCATTAAAAATATAAAATGTGCTATTGTATGGTGCACTGTTCATTATATATCAAATAGGTCATATTTTTTGGTTGTGTTACTCAGATTCTTCATATGCTTACATTTTATTTGCCTGTTCTATTAGCTACAGAAAGAGGTGTGTTAAAATCTGCCACTATGATTGAGGATATGTCTATTTCTATTTTTAGTCCTATCCATTTTTGTTTTATTTATTTTCACACTATATTTTTGGGTGCATTCAGATTTGGGATTATAATAGCTTCCTGCTGGATTGACCTACTTATCATTTTTAAATATCCCCTTTATCTGTAGAAACTCTTACCAAGTTAAAGTCTATTTTGCATCATATTAATATTGCTATACTAGCCTCTTTGGTTATTATTGGTATGGTATATTTTTATTTATACTTTCACTTTCCACTATAAGTGACCTTATGCTTAAGCTTCATCTAAGCAACTTGTAGTGTGGTTTTGTTTTCTCATTCAGTCTGAGAATTTTATATTTTAATTGGAGTTTTAAATACTTTTATATTATTTAAAGTAATTGGGTTATTTACTTTCACCACCGTAAAAATAATGTTTCATGTCACCTGGCTCCCATAATTTCTTTTGGCAAAGCATCTGTTGATTGTAAAATCTGATTTTTTTTTCCCTTACAGACCGCTTTTCAGATCTCTTTCCCTCTCTCTCTCTCTTTTTTTTTTTTTTTTTTTTTTTTTTTTTTTGAGACGAAGTCTCATTCTGTTACCCAGGCTGGAGTGCAGTGGCACAATCTTGGCTCACTGCAACCTCCACCTCCTGTGTTCAAGTGATTCTCCTGCCTCGGCCTCCCAAGTAACTGGGATTACAGGCATGTGCGACCAGGCTTGGCTAATTTTTATATTTTTAGTAGAGATGGGGTTTCACCATGTTGGCCAGGCTGGTCTTGAACTCCTGACCTCAAGTGATCCGCCCATCTCAGCCCTACCAAAATGCTAGGATTACAGGTGCAAGCCACTGTGCCCGACCTCTTCCTGTCTCTTTAAAAATCAGTTTTACGATAACATATCTAGACATGGTTTCTTTTGGTTTTGTTAGTATGTTTTGTTTTCTGTCTTTTCCTCCATCACCTACAGACAGCGTTACTGTTCTCCTTTGTTTTTATTTCCTTTTGACTAACTGAATTTCTTAAATAAGTGGGTTGATGTTTTTCATTAGTTTTAGAAAATGTTTGTGAACTATCCTTTCACATCTTGATTTTGCTTCATTCACTTTCTTACCTCCTTTTGGAATTTCAATGATATGTTAAGAACTTTTAACTGTTTCCCATTTATATGCTGTTTTCCTCTTCTTTTCATCCATTATTTACCTTTCTATGCTTTGGTCTAGATATTTTTTCTATTGATTTGTTTTTCTGTTCACTAATCCAATGGTCCACTGTGACTAACTTTCTGTTAAATGCATGTATTAAAATTTTAATGTTAAATATAATTTTTGTTTTAGAATTTCCTTTGAATTTTTTCTTACAAATTAGAATGTGAAATTCTCCACACTTTTCTCACGTTTTTTCTATGTTCCTGTTTTCCTAAATATATTATCAAAGTTATTTTAAATTCTATGATATCTAGATCGCTTGCTTCTACTGTCTGTTTTTCTCTTGGTTTTGTTCATATTTCTCTGACTCTTGATATACCTAGTAATCTTTATTGAATGCCAGACATTGTGTATTAAAAGAACAAAGGCTCTCAATAAAATTATTGTCTACTAGACAAAATTCACCCTCCTCCTCCTCCTCCTCCTCCTCTTCCTGCTCCTCCTGCTCCTCCTCCTCCTCCTTCTTCTGCTTCTGTTTCTTCTTTTTTGAAAGAAGGCAGAGTGGAGGGCTGATGATTTTAAACCAGTAAGGAAATGAGTGGTCTTTCCTGCTAAGAAAAATGAAAATGTAATTTTGGTAATCCTCCTTCCATCTGTGGCTTGTCCCACTTTTTGAGTGTTGCCCTAAGAGGTTTGCAATAAAAAACCTGGCAGGTCTTTGTCTTCTCAACTCTCAAATACAGAGGAATCCACTCTTCTTTTTAGAGAGTTTGGGTTTATATTTCTAGATTCTTGCTTCATGGAGCTTCACAACTCAGTAATTTTCTTGAAGGGTGAAACTAGCTGTGTATTTAAAGGCTCCAAAGTCTCCATTTTTATGCTCCAGCATGGCACAACTGTTACAAGCTCCTCTGGTGTTCATATTTCCTGATACCTGTATGCTGGTGCCAACATTGGGAGCTCAGCCTCTAGTTGGGCTTAGAATTGGCAAGTGTCCCAGAGGAACAGTGGCTGCAGATCCTCAGTGTCAATTCACTACTTTCTTCAGGGCTTTCACTCTCTCCTCGTGTGTTCTTTCCCCTTTCTCTACCCCATGAATTTTCATCTTCTTAGTACCATGAAATTGTTATAAATTCTGTTCTTTTTCCCAGAGATTTTCCTTAATTTTATCATCTCTTGCCCCATATAGTTTTAGAATTCTGAAAATGTCTAGAGGTAAAAAACAGCTATATGTTTAATGTCGCCCAAGTCTACAGTCTTGTCACAGCAACCCTGAGTGACCACCAAAAGTTTCACTGGGTTCCCAGTACTTCAGCAGCAGCCCCAAGCTTGGACCTAAGGCAGATTATCAGCCTGCACCCAAGATTGGAAAATGTTCCCAGAAAATGTGACTGCAGTCCATCAACTCACTTCCAAAAGGTTCTTTCCTCTCTGGAATTTTAGTTCTTCTAGTCCTTGCTGCTTCTGCAACTCTCTTGATGCTTCTAAAATGTGAATTGCCTTTTTAAACTGGCTTTTCTAGCTCTCTTTGGCATGACACAAACTCCTTCATCCTATCTGAAAGAAAGTTATACAAATGTGGTTTTAAGAATTATTTTGGGTAGAAATAGGAGAGCAACAAGTGAAAATGTCTGATGATAAAACTGAATTCCTTAGCCTCTATTTCCTTTTTTATTTTTAGGAAAGGAGTAGGATTATTTCTAAGTGAATATAGGAGGACAAAGAGATGGAAAGCCTGATAGGAGACCACCAAGTGACTGGTGATTAGCTGAACTTTTCCCCCAGGAAGAGATTTGGTTCTTAACTCTAAGTTTGGAAGAATAGGCATCAAAATATCAACATTTGTTTAGCTTGTGGCATTAGAGGTAATTTTACTTTTTTCTTGATGCTTATTTGTGTTTCACAAGTTTTTAATCTTTGTGATATGTAATTTTACATATTGTTAAATCCTGTGAGGCACATTAGACAGATTCAAAGAAGTTATATTATTTATATTGAAAGTATATTTCCTTGATAATCCAAATAATAAATTATTGCCCCAAGAATAAAACACTCCAGGGCAAAACCCCTTTGCAGGGCAACCCCTTTGGGTCCCCTACCTTATATGGGAGCTCTGTTTTCACTCTATTAAATCCTGCAACTGCACACTCTTCTGGTCTGTGTTTGTTACGGCTTGAGCTGAGCTTTTGCTCACCGTCCACCGCTGCTGTTTGCCATCATTGCAGACCCGCCACTGACTTCCACATCTCCGGATCTGGCAGGGTGTCTGCTGTGCTCCTGATCCAGCGAGGTGCCCATTGCCACTCCCGATCGGGCTAAAGGCTCACCATTGTTCCTTCATGGCTAAGTGCCCAGATGCATCCTAATCGAGCTGAACACTACTCGCTGGGTTCCACATTCTCTTCCATGACCCACAGCTTCTAATAGAGCTATAATACTCACCGCATGGCCCAAGGTTCCATTCCTTGGAATCTGTGAGGCCAAGAACCCCAGGTCAGAGAACAAAAGCCTTGCTGCCATCTTGGGAGCAGCCTGCCCCATCTTAGGAGCTCTAAGAACAAAGACCCACCGGTAACATTTGGTGGCCTGTACGGAGATTCTCCAAAGTGGTGAGTAATATCAGACTACTTTTGCTTGCTATTCTATCCTACCCTTCCTTAGAATTGGAGGAAAATGCTGGGCACTTGTCAGGTGGTTAAAAACTATTAGTGTGGCCACTGGACTAAAGACTCAGGTGTGAGGCTTACTGCGAGAAGGCTTTCTAATGAAAGGAATGAGGCATATCCCCCATATATCTCCCAACTTCCTGAGCCCAGCACAAACACATTCCTCCATATTTCTTTCAAACTTCAGAAAAACATCACCTGGGAGATCTCCGATAAGGAATGCTAAATGTAGAATGTTAACCAATTGTAATGCTGTAACCGAGAGGATTACCTTGTTCCCTATAACTTTACATATCCTGTTTACATCGGGCTATAAAAAGCAAGCACTCGCATTGTTCGAGGCCCCTCCTGCATGCTGTGGAATGGAGGGACCAAGTTCGAACTTGTAGTAAAGATCCTTGCCGCTTGGCTTTGACTCTGGACTCTGGTGGTCTTCTTTGGGGAACAAACGGTCTGGGAATAACATCTGGGGGCTCGTCCGGGATTCCCCAAGCCCACCAGACCCCTGGTCAAGGGATCTACTAGGATCGATCTACTGATAGGTGAGCCGGCTGGTCTCCGTTTGTCTGTCTGTGTCTGTTCTGAATCAGAATCTGTGACTCGCGAGGTCTGAAACTGGAGCTGGCTCAGTCCTGGCGGACGCGCTATAGGACAGCCAGCGGAGACCGGTGGGAGACGTCCCCTGGCTCTCGTCTGATCTAGATTGCGATCGGAGCTGCCGGAGCACAATCGCGATCCCAGCGGCTAACTCTGACCCGGGCTTCCGGTGCGTGCTTGCGATCCGAGCTGCCCCAGCGCCATCGGGATCCAAGTGGCTAACTCTGACCCGGGCTTCCGGTGCGGTGCTTGCGATCTGACCTGCCGGAGTGCGATCGCGATCCGAGCGGCTAACTCTGACCCGGGCTTCCGGTGCGCGCTAGTGATCCGAGCTGCCGGAGCGCCATCGCGATCCGAGCAGCTAACTCTGACCCGGGCTTCCGGTGCGTGCTTGCGATCCGAGCTGCCAGAGCGCGATCGCGATCCAAGCAGCTAACTCTGACCTGGGCTTCCAGTGCGCGCTTGCGATCCGAGCTGCCAGAGCGCGTTTACCATCGGGCAGCAGCTGTCTCTGGCCCGGACTGCCGGGGCGCGCTCGCGATCTAAGCTGCCAGAGCGCATTTGCGATCGGGCAGCAGCTGTCTCTGACCCGGACTGCCGGGGCGCGCTCCCGATCTAAGCTGCCAGAGCGCATTTGCGATCGGGCAGCAGCTGTCTCTGACCCCAGACTGCCGGGGCGCGCTCGCAATCTAAGCTGCCGGAGCGTGTTTGGGATGGGGCAGCAGCTGTCTCTGACCTGGACTGCCAGGGCGCGCTCGCGATCTGAGCTGCCGGAGCGCCTTTGCGATCGGGCAGCAGCTGTCTCTGACCCGGACTGCCGGGGCGCGCTCGCGATCTGAGCTGCCGGAGCGTGTTTCCGATCGGGCAGCAGCTGTCTCTGACCCCGGACTGCCGGGGCGCACTCGCGATCTGAGCTGCCAGAGCGTGTTTACCATCGGGCAGCAGCTGTCTCTGACCCTGGACTGCTAAGGCGTGCTCGCGATCTGAGCTGCCGGAGCGTGTTTACGATCGGGCAGCAGCTGTCTCTGACCCGCATTGCCGGGGCGCGCTCGCGATCTAAGCTGCTGGAGCGCGTTTGCGATCGGGCAGCAGCTGTCTCTGACCCGCACTGCCGGGGCGCACTTGCAACTAAATATTATTAATAAGCCAGATTTCCTTTAAAGGGATTCTAACCCATATTCCTTTACAGGAAAAGACTACAAATTAGTACAGGATGGGTAATACCCAGAGCGCTCCCCTATCTCTCCTTACAAGTAATTTCAAAGATGTAAGAGCAAGGGGCCATGATCTTAGTTTGGAAATCAGGAGGGGAAAGCTCATTACCCTATGCCGCTCCGAATGGCCTGCCTTTAATGTGGAGTGGCCACCCTAAGGGACCTTCCGACTTGCTGTCATCACTAGGGTAAAGTCCAAGATTTTCCTACCTGGGCGTGCGGGCCACTTAGAGCAAATCCCATATATCCTCATATGGCAGGACCTTGTTGAGAACCCACCTCCTTGGCTGTCCCCTTTCCAATTAGCCTCTGAACCCTGTAAGGCACTGGTTGCTCGACCACTAAAATCCAAGCAACCAACTGCCCCTCCCCATCCTGTTCTACCTGTGCGGGGAAACCCCATCCTGTTCTACCTGACAGCGGGGACCCACTGTTCACAGAACCCCCCTCTGTACCCCTCCGGGCCCCAGGCCCCAGCCCCCCCGGGCTAAGCCGGGGGAAAGAGCAGGCAGATGGGAGGCGGCCGGCACACAAGGACCCGCTAAGAGTAAAAGTGACTTTGAAGGGCCGGCGGGGTGGACGCAAGGGCGCACTTCGCGGGCTAGCCACCCCCAGCGGCCTGACTCCACAGTGGCTCTACCCCTTCGGGAAATAGGACCCCCAGATGACACGGGAATCCCCAGGCTCCAGTACTGGCCATTCTCTACCAGTGATCTGTATAACTGGAAGACCCAGAGTTCTCGGTTTTCAGACAACCCCAAAGATTTAATGGCTTTACTGGATAGTGTCATGTTCACCCACCAGCCCATTTGGGATGATTGTTAGCAGCTCCTCCGAATCTTGTTCACAACGGAAGAGCGAGAAAGAATACAGGCCGGCGTGGGACTACAACACGGCAGAAGGTAGGGGACGGCTACGCCTTTATCGCCAGACTCTAATGGCGGGTCTCTGGGCAGCTGCTTGCAAGCCCACTAATTTGGCTAAAGTATACTCTGTTCTGCAGGGAAAGATAGAGAGCCCAGCTACCTACTTAGAAAGGTTAATGGAAGCTTTTAGACAGTACACCCCCATAGACCCAGAGGCTCCAGGAAGTCAGGCAGCTGTTGTAATGTCTTTCGGAAATCAGGCAGCCCCAGACATTAAAAGGAAACTCCAGAAATTAGAAGACTTAGAGGATTGTGGACATACACCCAACTGTGCCAAACCCGTATACCCTCCTGAGTACCCCAAACCCTAAACATCAATGGTACACTGTTTTAGATTTGAAAGATGCTTTCTTCAGTTTGCCTTTAGCCCCTCAGAGCCAAAAGCTCTTCGCCTTCGAGTGAAATGACCCTGGAAAGGGCATAAGTGGCCAACTGACATGGACCAGGCTGCCGCAGGGATTCAAAAACTCTCCTACCCTGTTTGATGAGGCCCTCCATGAAGACCTGGGTGAGTACCGACATAAACACCCTGAGGTAACTTTACTACAAAATGTTGATGACCTCCTGATTGCTGCTGAGACCCAAGAAGCTTGTATTCAAGGGACCAAGAGTCTCTTACAAGCTCTGGGAAATCTAGGCTACCGAGCCTCGGCAAAGAAAGCTTAAATCTGTAAGCCAGAAGTAACATATCTGGGGTACCTGCTAAAAAGAGGGCAGCGCTGGTTAACAGACGCCTGGAAGCAAACTGTTCTGCAGATTCCCAGGCCACAATCCACCCGACAAGTGAGGGAATTCCTGGGGTCGGCGGGATTTTATAGACTATGGATACCTGGGTTCGCAGAACTGGCTAAACCCTTGTATCAGGCAACACGGGGGCAGCAGCCATTTAATTGGACAGACGAAGCCGAGTCGGCTTTCCAACAGATCAAAACCGCCCTACTCTCTGCGCCTGCACTGGGACTACCTGATGTCACCAAGCCCTTCCACTTATACGTGGATGAGAGTAAAGGTGTCGCCAAGGCGGTAATAACTCAGAATTTAGGCCCCTGGCAGAGGCCAGTTGCCTACCTGTCAAAGAAGTTAGACCCAGTGGCTGCCAGGTGGCCCCCTTGTCTCCGAATGATTGCGGCCACGGCTCTGATGGTACAAGATGCTGATAAACTTGTCATGGGTCAAGAATTGCGGGTCGTTACCCCACATGCCATGGAAGGTGTACTCAAACAGCCACCTAATCGATGGATAAGTAATGCCCGGTTCACCCACTACCAAGGACTACTACTAAATCCTATCAGGATAACCTTTCTGCCCCCAACGACCTTAAACCCTGCCTCGCTGCTGCCCAACCCGGACCTGGACACGCCGCTCCATGATTGCACCGAGATACTAGCTCAGGTGCACGGAGTTGGAGAGGACCTGCAGGACTGCCCACTCCCTGACGCTAACCTCGTCTGGTTCACTGATGGGAGCAGCTTCATGCATCAAGGCCAGAGGTACGCTGCAGCGGCAGTGATTTCAGAGACTGAGGTAATCTGGGCGGGACCCCTGCCCCCGGGGACATCGGCCCAGAAGGCCGAACTGATAGCACTCACCCAAGCTCTTACCTTAGGGGCAGGGAAAAAGCTGACAGTATATACAGACAGCCGATATGCTTTTGCTACGGCGCACATACACGGGGCCATCTACAGGGAGCAAGGGTTACTAACGGCTGAAGGAAAAGAGATAAAAAAAACAAGCAAAAGATCCTAGCCCTGTTAACAGCGCTATGGAAGCCAGAAAAGTTAGCCATTGTGCATTGCCCAGGGCATCAGAAATCAACCACTCCAACTGCTCAAGGCAACTTTCTGGCAGACCAAACTGCAAGAAATGTGGCAAAGGCTCCCAGCCAACTCCTTGCACTCCAGCTCCCTGACCCAGGCCCCCGGGACTTGCCACATTTCCCTGATTATTCAGAACAAGATCTCCAGTGGATTGACAAGCTTCCCCTAAAACAGATCCAGAATAGGCGGTGGACTGATACTAATGACCAAACCATCCTACCAGAAAAATTAGGACAACAAGTGTTAGAACACATCCACCGAACCACCCACCTGGGTGCTCGGCGGATAACAGACCTGATCAGACGCTCTAAGCTCAAATTCAGACATACAGCCGAGATGGCCAGCAACATCGTGGCAAGTTGCAAAGTCTGCCAGCTTAACAATGCCTACTCCCGGTCCCAGGCTGCAGCGGGAACAAGGCTTAGAGGAACCAGGCCCGGTATCTACTGGGAAGTAGATTTTACTGAAATAAAGCCAGGAAAGTACGGGTATCGGTACTTACTTGTCTTTGTAGATACTTTTTCAGAGTGGACTGAAGCATTTCCAACCAAAAGAGAAACTGCTCAGGTTGTAGCAAAGAAAATTCTGGAAGATATCCTCCCCAGGTATGGCTTCCCCGTCCAGATAGGGTCAGATAATGGGCTGGCCTTCGTCGCTAAGGTAAGTCAGGATTTGGCTTCCATCCTTGGGGCAAATTGGAAACTACATTGCGCTTACAGGCCCCAGAGTTCAGGATAGGTAAAAAAAATAAATCGGACCTTAAAAGAGACCTTAACTAAATTGACTATGGAGACTGGCACTAATTAGGTGGTCCTTCTCCCCTACGCTCTGTTCTGGGCCCGTAATACCCCTTACAGACTGGGCCTTACCCCTTACGAAATCATGTATGGCAGACCCCCACCCCTGGTTCCCAGTCTAAAAGATGATCTGCTCAAATCTGAAACAGAAAATGTCTCTGAACTCTTATTTTCCCTATAAGCCTTGCAGAAAATTCATCAAGAGATCTGGCCCAAGCTGAAGGAACTATATGAGACCGGTCCCCCACCGACACCCCATCCGTACCAGCCGGGAGACTAGGTCCTGGTTAAGCGACACTGACAAGAGACCCTAGAACCCAGGTGAAAAGGACCACTCCAGGTACTCCTGACCACACCCACCGCCCTGAAGGTAAAAGGTATCACGTCGTGGATCCACTACACCCACGTCAAGCCAGTGGACCCAACCTCCGACCTTCTAGGACCAATCACGGCAGCGGCTAAAGCACCGGCCACGTGGACTGTGGACAGAGCTAAGAACAACCCCTTAAAACTCACCCTGCGCCGGCAATATAGCTCACTGCAAACATGCAGTTAGGTAGTCTAGCCCTAACGTTAGCCGCCCTAGTGGCCGCTGAGGAAAACACCAAACCAGCACCTAAACCCCAGTCAGGAAAATTTTCCCTACTGTTTCTCAGGAACCAATTCCAGCCTCTGCAGCATCACTGCAATGCCCCCTAATATCACCCTAAGGGCTCCGCCGGACATATTCTTCTGGTGTAATGGGACATTATCTAAGGACCTATCTAGTCCCTCTGTTACCAACCTACTGTGTCTTCCTGTCACATTAGTTCCCCGGTTGACTCTACTAACTGCTGGCGAGTTCCTAGGGTACACTGGTAATTGGACTAGTACTGCTATTCACCCAGTCCCTAGACCGAGACCTGCACGAGCCATATTTCTCCCCCTCATTGCAGGAATCTCCCTCACCGCATCCCTCATTGCGGCCGGGATGGCGGGGGGAGCCCTAAGTCACACCCTCATAGAAAGCAACAAGTTGTACCAACAATTTGCCGTTGCTATGGAGGAGTCAGCTGAGTCCCTTGCATCCCTTCAGCGGCAGCTCACGTCCCTAGCTCAAGTAACCTTGCAGAACCGGAGGGCCCTAGACCTACTCACTGCTAAAAAAGGTGGTACATGTATGTTTTTAAAAGAAGACTGTTGTTTCTACATAAATAAATCAGGGCTTGTAGAAGACCGGGTCCAACAGTTACGCAAGTTAAGCACTGAAGTAAAAACATGGCAGTTTGCTTCAGCTGCAGACCAATGGTGGAATTCCTCTATGTTTTCTCTGTCGGCTCCCTTCCTTGGACCCCTGCTAAGTCTACTATTTCTGCTAACCGTAGGACCTTGTGTTGTTAACAGAATTTTGCAGTTTGTCAGAAAAAGACTTGACACTGTTCAGCTCATGGTCCTCAGAGCCCAATACCAACCTGTAGACGCTGAAACAGAGTCAGACTTATAAGACCCAAGATTGGCTCTAGAGTTACCTGAAAAGAAAGGGGGAATGAAAGGAATGAGGCACATCCCCCATATATCTCCCAACTTCCTGAGCCCAGCACAAACACATTCCTCCATATTTCTTTCAAACTTCAGAAAAACATCACCTGGGAGATCTCCGATAAGGAATGCTAAATGTAGAATGTTAACCAATTGTAATGCTGTAACCGAGAGAATTACCTTGTTCCCTGTAACTTTACATATCCTGTTTACATCGGGCTATAAAAAGCAAGCACTCGCGTTGTTCGAGGCCCTCTTGTATGCTGTGGAATGGAGGGATCAAGTTCGAACTTGCAGTAAAGATCCTTGCCGCTTGGCTTTGACTCTGGACTCTGGTGGTCTTCTTTGGGGAACAAACGGTCTGGGCATGACAGAGCGAACGTCCTTCCACTGTATTTCCAAAATCCATCTACAAAGACAGAGAGGAGAGACACAGAGAGAGAGAGACAGAGAGGAGAGAGAGAGAGAGAACAAAAAAAGAGAGGAGAGAGACAAAGAGACAGAAAGGGAGTCAAAGAGAGAAAGTCAAAGAGAGAGACGAAAAGTCAAAGAGAGAAAGAAAGAAAAATAGAAGTAGTAAAGAAAAAAACAAAAACAATGTACCCTATTCCTTTAAAAGCCAGGGTAAATTTAAAACCTATAGTTAATAATTAAAGGTCTTCTCTGTGTCCCTATAACACTCCAATACCACCTCATTGTCAGTGTAAACAAGGGTGTAGCCCAAAAGCACTGAGGCCACTGACAACCCTTAGCCTTCCTATCAAAAATCCTTAACCCAGTAACCCGCGGATGGCTCAAATGCATTCAGTCAGTAGTGGCAACTGCTTTGTTAAAAGTAGAAAAATAACCTTTAGAGGAAACCTTATTGTGAGCACACCTCACCAGTTCAGAGCTATCCTAAGTCAAAAAAAGCAAAAAAGTAGCTTACTAACTCAAAAATCTTAAAGCATGGGGCTATTCTGTTAGAAAAAGGTGATTTAACACTAACCACGGAAAATTCCCTTAACCCAGCAGATTTCCTAACAGGGGATTTAAATCTTAATTACTATACAAAGGACCAGACCTAGGAGGAACTCCCTTCAGGACAGGACGATAGATGGTTCCTCCTGGGTGATTGAGAAAAAAACCACAATGGGTATTCAGTAATTGATGGGGAGACGCTTATGGAAGCAGAGTTAGGAGAATTGCCTAATAATTGGTCTGTGCAAGCTGTTTGCACTCAGCCAAGCCTTAAAGTACTTAACAGAATCAATCCTGACTCAAAAGGTTACCTAAACCCTCTCTGAAACGAATTTGCATAAGAACTGTTGTTTATGGGAATGCATCTTGATGGGGCAGCTGGGTTGTTACAAAATACTCAGGAACCCAGCCCAGCTCTAGGACTCACCCCTGAGCACAAAGGCAATGTTGGGCACGCTGGTAAAGGATCACTAGAATCCAGCAGCCTGGACTCCTTTCTTTGTGGTCAAGAAAGGTGGGAAAAGGGGTGCAGACTGCTACATCGGTGAGCGTAACTAATCCCATAAGCAGAGGTCCATGGGTGGTTACGCACCCTGGAAAGGAATAAGCATTAGGACCGCAGAGGACGCTGTAAGACCAATGCTCATCGGAAAATGACTAGGGGTTCTTGCATCCCTATGTTCTTTTTTCAAACGGGAAACGTTCCCCCCAAGGGAAAAATGCCCCTAAGATGCATTCTGGAGAATTTGGCCCAGTCAGAGTGCATGTACCTTTTTCCCTCTCAGACTTGAGGCAAATTAAAATAGACCTAGGTAAACTATCAGATAACCCTGATGGCTATATTGATGTTTTACAAGGGTTAGGACAATCCTTTGATCTGACATGGAGAGATGTAATGTTACTGCTAAATCAGACACTAACCCCAAATAAGAAAAGCGCTGCCAAAACTGCAGCCCAAGAGTTTGGCGATATCTGGTATCTCAGTAAGGTCAAGGACAGGATGACAACAGAGGAAAGAGAACAATTCCCTACAGGCCAGCAGGCAGTTCCCAGTGTAGACCCTCATTGGGATGCAGAATCAGAACATGGAGATTGGTGCCGCAGACATTTGCTAACTTGCATGCTAGAAGGACTAAGGAAAACTAGGAAGAAGACTATGAATTACTCAGTTATGTCCACTATAACACAGGGAAAGAAAGAAAATCCTACTGCCTTTCTGGAGAGACTAAGGGAGGCACTGAGGAAGCACACCTCCCTGTCACCTGACTCTATTGAAGGCCAACTAAAGGATAAGTTTATCACTCAGTCAGTTGCAGATATTAGAAAAAACTTCAAAAGTCTGCCTTAGGCCCAGAGCAAAACTTAGAAACCCTATTGAACTTGGCAACCTTGGTTTTTTATAATATAGATCAGGAGGAGCAGGTGGAACAGGACAAACAGGGATAAAAAGAAGGCCACCGCCTTAGTCATGGCCCTCAGGCAAGCTGACTTTGGAGACTCTGGGACAGGGAAAGGCTGGGCAAATCGAATGCCTAATAAGGCTTGCTTCCAGTGCGGTCTGCAAGGACACTTTAAAAAAGATTGTCCATATAGAAATCAGCTGCCCCCTTGTCCATGCCCCTTATGTCAAGGGACTCACTGGAAGGCCCACTACCAAGGTCCTCTGAGTCAGAAGCCACCAACCAGATGATCCAGCAGCAGGACTGAGGGTGCCTGGGGCAAGCATCAGCCCATGCCATCACCCTCACAGAGCCCCGGGTATGCTTGACCATTGAGGGCCAGGAGGTTAACTGTCTCCTGTGTGGAAAAGAAAGAGAGATCAGCCTGTTACCGTGTCTATACAGAAAGAAGTAGACAAAAGAGACTCCATTTTGCTCTGTATTTGAGATGCTGTTAATCTGTGACTCTACCCCCAACCTTGTCCTTGTAAGAGACATGTGCTGTGGTGACTCAAGGCTTAATGGATTTTGGGCTGTGCAGGATGTCCTTTGTTAAACAAGTGCCTGAAGGCAGCTTGCTGGTTAAAAATCCTGCCCGTCCCTGGGCAATGGAACATCTCGGTGTAAAACCGATTGTACGCTCTGTTTACTGAGATAGGAGAAAATCGCCTTGCGGCATAAGGTGGGACTTGCTGGCGGGACTTGCTGGCACAATGCTGTTAAGAGGTTTATGGAGATGTTTGCATATGCATATCAAGGCACAGCATTTTCCTTTGAACTTATTCATGACACAGAGATCTTTATCCATATGTCTTACTGCTAATTTTCTCCCTAAAATGATCCTATTGTCCTGTCACTCCCTTATCTTTAAGATGGTAAAGATAATTATCAATAAATACTAAGGGAACTCAGACCGGGAACTCTGAGCGCCGGTCCCCTGGGCCCACTTTTTCTTTCTCTATACTTTGTCTCTGTGTCTCATTTCTTTTCTCAAGTCTCTCGTTCCACCTAACGAGAAACGCCCACAGGTGTGGAGGGGCAGGCCACCCCTTCAGTCTCCTGGACACTGGTGCGGCCCTCTTAGTCTTACTCTCCTGTTCCGGACAACTGTCTTCCAGATCTGTCACTATCCGAGGGGTCCTAGGACAGGCAGTCACTACATACTTCTCCCAGCCACTCAGTTGTGACTGGGGAACTTTACTCTTTTCACATGCCTTTCTAATTATGCCTGAAAGCTCCACTCCTTTGTTAGGGAGAGACATTCTAGCAAAAACGGGCCATTATACACCTTAACATAGGAGAAGGAAAAAGGGTTAATATATATACAGACTCTAAGTATGCTTACCTAGTCCTCCATGCCCACGCAGCAATATGGAGAGAAAGGGAATTCCTCACTTCCGAGGGAACACCTATCAAGCATCAGGAAGCCATTAGGAGATTATTATTGGCTGTACAGAAACCTAAAGAGGTGGCAGTCATACACTGCTGGGGTGATCAGAAAGGAAAGGGAAGGGAAATAGAAGGGAACCACCAAGCGTATATTGAAACCAAGAAGAGCCACAAGGCAGGACCCTCCATTACAAATGCTTATAGAAGGACCCCTAGTATGGGGTAATCCCCTCCAGGAAACCAAGCCCCAGTACTCAGCAGAAGAAATAGAATGGGGAACCTCACGAGGACATAGTTCCCTCCCCCACAGGATGGCTAAGCACCGAAGAAGGAAAAATACTTTTGCCTGCAGCTAACCAATGGAAATTACTTAAAACCCTTCACTAGACCTTTCACTTAGGCATTGATAGCACCCATCAGATGGCCAAATCATTATTTACTGGACCAGGACTTTTCAAAACTATCAAGCAGATAGTCAGGGCCTGTGAAGTGTGCCAAAGAAATAATCCCCTGTACTTCAGGCCATACATTTCAATCCCTGTATCTTTAACCTCCTTGTGAAGTTTGTGTCTTCCAGAATCGAAGCTGTAAAACTACAAATAATTCTTCAAATGGAGCCCCAGATGCAGTCCATGACTAAGATCTACTGCAGACCCCTGGACTGACCTGCTAGCCCATGCTCCAATGTTGATGACATCGAAGGCACCCCTCCCGAGGAAATCTCAACTGCACGACCCCTACTATGCCCCAATTCAGCAGGAAGCAGTTAAGAGTGGTCGTTGGCCAACCTCCTCAACAGCACTTGGGTTTTCCTGTTGAGAAGGGGTACTAAGAGACAGGACTAGTTGGCTTTCCAAGGCCAACTAAGACTTCCTAAGCCTAGCTGGGGAGGGTGACTCCATCTACCTTTAAACGCGTGGCTTGTAACTCAGCTCACACCTGACCAATCAGGTAGTAAGGAGGGCTCACTAAAATACAACTTAGGTTAAAAGCAGGAGATAAAGAAATAGTCAAATCATATATCGCCTGAGAGCACAGGGAGAGGGACAATGATCAGGATATAAACCCAGGCATTCAAGCAGACAGCGGCAACCCACTTTGGGTCTCCTCCCATATATGGAAGCTCTGTTTTCACTCTATTAAATCTTGCAACTGCACACTCTTCTGGTCTGTGTTTGTTACAGCTCGAGCTGAGCTTTCACTTGCCATCCACCACTGCTGTTCACCACTGTCCCAGACCCGCCGTTGACTTCCACCCCTCTGGATCCAGCAGGGTGTCCATTGCACTCCTGATCCAGCGAGGTGCCCATTGCTGCTCCCAATTGGGCTAAAGGCTCGCCACTGTTCCTGCATGGCTAAGTGCCCAGGTTCTTCCTAGTTGAGCTGAACACTAGTTGGTGGGTTCCACAGTTCTCTTCTGTGACCCACAGCTTCTAATAGAGCTATAACACTCACCATATGGCCCAAGGTTCCATTCCTTGGAATCCGTGAGGCCAAGAACCTCAGGTCAGAGAATAAAAGGCTTGCTCCCACTTGGGAGTGGCCCATCCCATCTTGGGAGTGGCCCACCACCATCTTGGGAGCGGCCCACCACCATCTTGGGAGCTCTAAGAACAAAGATCTGCCTGTAATACTGGTTCCAATCCAAGATCTACCTGGTCTAATTTCAAGACAAAAATTCCTTCTCTGAAGGAGAATTGCCACTTGCTGAATAAGGCATTGATTTGCACCAAGAATTTGCAATCCTCCCTGGTGATTGTCCTGTCCTGGCTTGTCACAAACCCATTTCAGTATCCTGAGTGGCCACAGACACTGAACACTGAGCTCTATTGGGTATTAGAGTCAAATGGCAGAAGTGACCCAGCTACAGAGTCTTCCCCTGTTCTTGGCCCCACTTAATTCTGGCACACAAAGTCTCCAATTTCTCCATATCCTCTCTAACACCTATAAATGGGCTGAGAAAGTACAAACAAATGTAGTGTAGGCAATTTCCCCCCATCCCACCAAAGCAAAGAGGCTTATCAAATGCTATGCCTCTCTCTTAGTGCTAATGATGGCTGTGGGAAGGGTTAGGACAATGTTTACTAATTCATCATTAACATGAGAGCAGTAACCTGACAATCTCCAAACCACTAGATATGCAGAAACCTCACTGAGGTGTCAGGTACATGTTATTTTATGCAATTTTTCTCCCATTCCCTGGCACTCTTGTGTCTTATCAGGGCATCTAGACTACTTTATATTTGGTATTCTCTGGGTCCTAGAAGAATACTATCAATATGTAGGCACACTGTGGTGTCCTATGGGATAATGGCTAAGTTCCCTATGGACCAAATTGTGGCACTAAGCTACAGTCAGTGTAACTCAGGGGCAAGACAGTGAAGATGCACCTAAAAAGCAAAAACAAATTGCTTCTAATGCCTTCTGCTTACTAGTATTGAGACGATATACATTAAATCAATATTTAATTTGGCAGACAGAATTAGGATTACCACATAACCATTCATTATAAACCATCCCCATTCTCTAAGGTCCATCTATTTTCACCACTAAGTGGTAGACACAAATTGACAGGTGTTTGAAATATCCATCCTTGCAACTTTCAACTCTTTAATGGTAGCTACCATTTCTGAGACTTCTTCAGGAATGTGGCATTGATTTTCTTTTTCAATTTTTTTTTATTGTGGTAAAACACATTTACTGTTTTAACTGTAAGTTTGGAGATATTAAATACATTCATAATGCTGTGGAAACACCACAACTATCCATCTCCAAAACTCTTTTCACCTTGTAAAACTGAAATTCGATACCCATTAAATAATAACTTCCCATTTCTTCCTCCTCTGAACCCCTGGCAACCACCATTCTACTTTGTTTTTATGACTTTGACTACTCTAAGTAGTTCATGTATGTGGAATAATAAAGTATTTGTATTTTTGTGACTGCTGTATTTTACTTAGCATAATGTCCTTGAGGTTCATCCAAGTTGTAGCATATGTCAGAATTTCCATCTTTTTAAAGGCTGAGTAGTATTCCATTGTATGCATTTATTACATTTTGCTTATCCATTCATCCATCAATGGACAGTTGGGTTGCTTCCACATTTTAGCTATTGGAAATAACACCGCTATAAACATGAGTGTACAAATATCTCTTCAACACCCTGCTTTCAATTCTTCTGGGTATTACTCAGAAATGAATTGCTTGATCATATAGTAATTCAATTTTTAATTATTATAGGAACCATCATACTGTTTTCCACAGTGGCTTTACCATTTTACATTCCCAAAGATGGTACACAAAGGCTCCAATTTCTCCATATCCTCTCCAACACTTGTTATTTTCTGTTTTTGTAATAGTAGCCATCTTAATGGGTGTGAGGTAGTATTAATGGGTGGTATTGCATGCATTTCTCTAATGATTATTGATGTTCAATGTCTTCATGTGATTATTGGCCATTTGTATATCTGTTTTGTAGAAATATCTATTCAAGTCCTGTGTCTATTTTTTAATGTTGTTTCATTGTTGAGTTTTAGGAGTTATATATATACTCTAGATATTAATCCCTTACCAGACTTATAATTTGCAAATATTTTATCCCATTCTGTGAGTTGACTTTTTACTCTATGGACAGGTTTTTTTTTTTTTTTTTTTTTTTCTGAGATGGAGTCTTGCTCTTGTTGCCCAGGCTGGAGTGCAACGGCATGATCTTGGCTCACTGCAACCTCTGCCTCCCGGGTTCAAGTGATTCTCCTGCCTCAGCCTCCCAAGTAGCTGGGATTACCTGCCACCAAGCTCGGCTAATTTTTGTATTTTTAATAGAGACAGGGTTTTGCCATGTTGGCCAGGCTGGTCTTGAACTCCTGACTTCATGATCTGCCTGTCTCAGCCTCCCAAAGTGCTGGGATTACAGTCATCAGCCACCACACCTGGCCTGGATAGTGTCTTTTGATGCATACAATTTCAAATTTTTCATGCAGCTCAATTTGTCTATTATTTCTTTTGTTGTCTGTGCCTTTGTTATCACATCCAAGAAATCACTGCCAAATCTAATGTTGTAAAGTTTTTACCCTATATGTGCTTCTTTTTGTTTTTTTTTTTTTTTTTTTTTTTTTTTTGAGACGGAGTCTCGCTGTGTGGCCCAGGCTGGAGTGCAGTGGCCCGATCTCGGCTCACTGCAAGCTCCACCTCCCGGGTTCACGCCGTTCTCCCGCCTCAGCCTCCGAGTAGCTGGGCCTACAGGCGCCCGCCACCACGCCCGGCTAGTTTTTTGCATTTTTAGTAGAGACGGGGTTTCACCGTGTTAGCCAGGATGGTCTTGATCTCCTGACCTCGTGATCCACCTCGGCCTCCCAAAGTGCTGGGATTACAGGCTTGAGCCACCGTGCCCGGCCAAAAAATATGGAACGCTTCACGAATTTGAGTGTCATCCTTGCGCAGGGGCCATGCTAATCTTCTCTGTATCGTTCCAATTTTAGTATATGTGCTGCCGAAGCGAGCACTATGTGCTTCTAAGAGTTGCATTCTTTTAGTTTTACCTTTAGGTATTTGATCCATTTTGAGCTAATTTTTGTATATGATATAATAATGAAGTTAACAACTTCTAGGATATTTCTAGGATATCTATTCTATTCCATTGGTCTGTATGTCTATCTTTTTGCCATTACAACAATTTTGATTATTGTAGCTTTGCAGCAAGTTTTGTCATGAAGTATGAGTCCTCTAACTTTGTTCTTTTTCAAGATCATTATAGTTATTTGGGGTCCCTTGAGATTTCATAGGAACTTTAGGATACATTTTTCCATTTGTGAAAAACAAAAGCTTTTGGGATTTTGATGGGATTTTTGGTGATTTTAATCTACAGATAATTGCATTATATCTGTAGATTTTTGGGGGTAGTATTAACATCTTAACAATATTAAGCCTTCCAATCTATAAACATGGGATGAGTGTTTCCATTTACTGACATCATCTTTAACTACTTTCAGCAAAGTTTTTGTAGTCATTTTTTTAAAATCCTAAAACTTCCAAGGCCATGTCTTTTGCCACCTTGGTTAATTTCTATTTTATTCTTTTTGAAACTATTATAAATGGAATTGTTTTCATAATTTCCTTCCAGATTGCTCATTGTTAGTGTATAGAAATGCAAGTGATTATTGTATGTTGGCTTTGTATCCTGCTATTTTGCTGAATTCATTTATTAGTTCTAACAGTTTTTTGTGGAATCTTTAGGGTCTTCTACATATAGATCATACCATCTTTAAGCAGAGATAGTTTTATTTCTTCCTTTCCAACTTGGATGTCTTTTATTCCTTTTCCATGACTAATTGCTCTGGCTAGAACTTCCAGGACTATGTTGAATAGAAGCAGTGAAAGTGAGCATTCTTTTCTTATTGCTGATCTTAGAGGAAAATTTTCAGTCTTTCAATGTTTGATGTAATATGATGATTGCTGTGGGTTTTTCACATATGGCTTTTATTGTGCTGAAGTAGTTTCCTTCTATTCCTAGTTTGTTGAGTGTTTTTTAAATCATGAAAGGATGCTGAATTTTGTCAAATGCTTTTTCTGCATTAACCAAGATGATCACACAGTTTTTTTCCTTCATTCTGTTAATGTGATTATTATGATTGATTTTCATATGTTGAACCATCCTTGCATTCCAAAAATAAATCCCCCTTTGTCAATTCTGTCATGGTGTATAATCCTTTTAATATGCTGCTGAATTTAATTTGCTAGTATTTTGTTGAGGATATCTGCATTAATGTTCATAAGGAATATTGTATGTAGATTTCTTTTCTCATGGTGTCTTTGTCTGGCTTTCCTAACAAGGGCAACGCTGCCTCATAGAATGAGTTAGGCAAAGTTCCAATTTCTTCAACTTTTTGGAAATATTTGAGGACTGGTATTAGTTTTTCCTTAAATACTTGGCAGAATTAACACATTAAACCAGAAGATTTGGGACTTTTTCTTTGTCAGGAGATTTTCAATTAGAGATTCAATCTCCTTACTTGTTATAGTTCTATATAGATTTTCTATTTCTTTGTGATTTTTGTCTTGGTAGGTTTTGTGTTTCTCTGCATTGATTTTTACTCATTTGATAAGGAGACAGCCTCCAGCCTACCAAATAATTCTTACTCCATGGGCCAGAGTTCTAATATGAAGGTTGTGCCACATTCTATGTATTCCAAACTAGCATTCAAAATACGTGAAATAGCCATTAGATGAGTTTAGGGGTCCACCAGACCAATGAGGCATATAAAATACAATTCTCACTTGTTCTATAAGTCTCTGTTCTGACAAGAACAGAGAACTGCTGTGGCTTTCCATAGGTGGCTAGAAATTATTGTGAATTCAGATGCAGTATCCAAAATAACCCTAAAATCTGTGTCTATTACCCTTTCTATAATGAATAGTTTTCCAGGTAAATGGCTGCAGGTGCTTTGGGGGATGCTAAAGGGAAGATTTATAATGTCATGAAAAGGTGCTATAGACTGAATGTTTGTGTTCCCACAAAATGTATATGTTGAAACCCTAACCCCAAGTGGGATGTATTAGGTGGGACCTTTGGGAGGTAATTGGGATTAGATGGGTTATGAAGGTGGAGACCCCATGATGAGATTAATGTCCTCAAATAATAGTAGTAAAACCAAACAGGCTTCTCCTACTCTACTCTAAACACTCAATACTTCACTTCGGACACGAAATATGTGGAGGTTTTTCCTCTACACACCAAGCAATTCTCCAGCAGATACCAACTGGGTATCCTATAATTCAATAATGAAGTCTTGACACTATTCTACCTGGAGATAGTGTCAGATTTCACAGGGTAAGGGCTCAGTCTCATGAGACTGACCCCACTTCATATGCTAATGGAAAGTCCCAGGTTGTGACCTGTGCTTCTGACTGCCAGCTATAAATCAGGATTCCTATGATCCCCTCCTCAGGTTCAATAATTTGCTAGGATGGCTGACAGAAATCAAATAAATAGTTTACTTATGTTTTCCCATTTATTATAAAGGATACAACTCAGCAACAGCCAAACAGAAGAGATGCAAAGGACTGGATATAGGCATAAGCTTCCATGCCCTCTCCAGATGTGCCATCCTCCAGGCACTTACAGGTGTTCAGCAATCCAGAAGCTCTATGAACTCTGTCCTTTGGGGTTTTGATGTAGGCTTCATTACATAGGAATGATTGAGTAAATCATTGTCCATTGGTGACCAACTCAACCTTCAACCCCTCTCCCCTTTCTGGAGGTCAGGGTGTGGGGCTGACAGTTCCCACTCTTAAATGACATAATTGGTCCTCTGGCAATCAACACCCAGTCTGAGGCTATCAAGAGCCCCAACCAACCAGTCATCTTATTAGCATACAAAAAGACACATATTACTTCAGAGATCCCAGGGGTTTTAGGAGCTTTATGCCAGGAAGGGGAAAAGTGGACCAAGTATGTATTTTTAATTTTGTCACAGTCCTTATAAGAAGAGAAATAGACTAGAGCTCACTCTTTCTGCCAGGTGAGGATACAGCAAGAAAGTGTCCCTCTGTAAGACAAGAGAGGGCCCACATCAAGAACTGAATTGGCCAGCACCTTTGTTACTAGAAAAAGATCCCAATCCAGACCCCAAGAAATGGTTTTTGGCTCTCACACAAGAAAGAATTCAGGGTGAGTCCACAGAGTAAAGTGAAAGTGAGTTTCTCAGAGAAGAAACAAAACAAAAGAATGGCTACTTCACAGGCAGAGCAACCCAAAGGCTGCTGGTTGGTTATTTTTATGGTTTTTACTGATTATATGCTAAGCAAGGGGTGAATTATTCATGAGTTTTCCAAAAGAGGGGTGGGCAATTCCCAGAACTAAGAGTGTCTCCCCTTTTTAAACAATATAGGGTAACTTCCAGACATTGCCATAGCATTTGTAAACTGTGATGGTGCTAGTGGGAGTGTTTTTTAACATGCTAATGCATTATAATTAGCATATAATGAGCAGTGAGGACCACCAGAGGTCACTTTCATTGCTATTTTAGTTTTGGCAGGTTTTGGCTGGCTTCTTCACTGCATTCTGTTTCGTCAGCAGGGTCTCTGCGACCTGTATCTTGTGCTGACCTCCTCTCTCATCCTGTGATAAGAATTCCCAGGAATGCAGCCCAGCAGTTCTCAGCCTCATTTTACCCAGCCCCTATTCAAGAGTCACTCGGGTTTGAACTCCTCTGACATATTTCCCCCTCTCCCTTTTATAAGGGAACCTTTAATTTTAAGGGTTGCAGAGGGCTGAAGATCCATATTCTGTAGCTTCTTCGCTGAATAGGGGTGGTAGTACTTCTTCCTATTAGGTCTCTTGTATTCCGAGTAGGGAGGAATTCAGTCAGAAAGCATCAGTATGGAGAAAGGTATTCATAACTCTGAATCCCAACAAAATATGATATTTGGAAGCTTAATAAGTGTTCAATTTAAGAAAACATCAACTAAGGTTATCCTGCATTCTTACACAAAGAGTAAAGCAGTAATATAAATCAATAAGAAGGCTTTTCATGAACTGGAAAATTGTTGGAATCAAGCTGATATAAAGTTGCTAGACAATTCTAATATATGTCCAGAATAAGAATACTGATCCAGATTTTTACATTACCCATCCCTCTTGTTTCCTCTGAGCAGCAGCCAGAAATCAGTGATTGATTCATAGGAATAAGCAGGGTCAGTCTTAATTGCAAAAAAAACTCAAAAACAATAGATGAGACTAGAATCTAATAAGAAGTGTATCATAGTTTTTGAAACATAGTTTTTCTCTATCTAGTCCCCATTTTTATTTTTAAAAAATCATGGCAAGACTGATTCGTTTGCAAAATAAGTTTTAGTCTTATTATACTTGGGCTGATTATTTGTATAAAGAACAGCAAGAATAATTATTTGCCATATACGCTCCTTTTAAATTGACTTTGGTGGAACTTTGTTCCATTAAAAAAGAAAAAAAAAGGGAAATCTCCTATCAGACTTTTTAAAGCCATGAGCACAACCATGGGTTTGTGTCTGCAAGTACCCACATGAGTTGGGTAAATTCTCCTTCTCTTGAGGTACTAAAATAACTTGGGGGCTGCTGAGCCTGTCAGAAAGTGACATTCTTTACTCACTACAGGTCAGGAAACTTGTACAGGGATTTCATATGCAAAGTATGAGACCAGTTTTCCCAAAGGGCTTTTACTCGCTCTGTAAGCCAACTTTGAATCCCTAAAGCAGTATGTTTGTATCTGAAAGCATGCCACTCCAGTCAAAGCCTTGTAAAATAACCAGTGTCTCCAACTGTGTCCTGTTATAAAAGAAAACAGATTCTTACAGTCCTTATGTAAAAAACTACATTGTCATACACTGAAGGTTTTAACATGAAGTTTATCCTGTCTAACTTAAAACATTTTAACCCTCTCTAGGCAAAACTACAATGACAACAACAACCCACATTCCTACAACAACAACCCACGTTCCAACAACAACAACAACCCACGTTCCTATGCCTCATTATAATCTTTCACCAAAAACACATTTTACTTTCCTTATACACCTTGCATGTAAAACTATTTCTCCAGTAGTCTTAATTATATATGTTACAATGTTTACTCTTAGCAACTTTTATTTTTGGTGAGAAACCTGTTAAGTAAGCAATTTTCATTATGTAAAAGGTGTGGAGCCCAGGACGCCAGACAGAAGTGCAGAAAAAATCTGACTCTTTCCATCCCATAGTGGGCATGGCCAACTCCACATGTCCCCAGGCCTTAGCTAGAATTTACTGGGTCCAAAGCAGGAAGTTGAACAATTATCAAAAGTCAAAGAAGTCGTTATGTAGCTTAGTAAACACAGTATATGACCTGCCTATTCTAGACCAAATATCTACATTTTGAAGACATTTTAATTTTACCAATAATTTTTAAAACTCTTTATTTCCTAAAGATTACTAAAGGCACGTGAACTAAAAGGCATCAAATTTTCTATTTTTCTAACAAGATATTTGATTTAAGTGCTTGTTATTTTTAAGCCAATTAATCAGAGCTCTTTCATATTTTTTAAGAGTAAAACATCACACACAACACATAAATACATAGACAGACAGACATAAGCAGATCTGGTATTGTTTCAAAGCTTTTCTTTCCTATTTTCATGCTGAATTCTGGGTCCCCAAAAAGAGGGAAGTGCTACAGGACCAGAAAGTGCAATGCTTTTACTATGCATTTTACTTCCAAGCCATTCCCCTGAAGCTGGTGGGCCACCCAAAGCCAAGCAGCCTATTTCCTATGGAACTTTCACCTCTCTGGGGGTGGGGGTCGGGGGAAAGGTTTTCATACTTTCCAGGCAGCCAAAAGCATGCTTCTCAGATCCAAACATGCAAAGAGCCAAGTATCCCCCCATAACTGCCATTATCCATCTCTAAAAGTATATTTTCTACCTAGCTATTATACACCAAAACTAAAAGCTCTCTCATAGTGCAAAGTAATTTCTGATACCCCCAAAAGTAAAAAAAATGCTGGGTAGCACAATGCAAAACAGAACAGAGCTTTAGATTTTGAGAGGCATCTATCTACTTTCAATTTCTGGGGTTCCAAGAGGAAACTAGAGGCTTTTCCAAAAACAGGGACTGTGGCACCTCCTCTGTTTTTCCCAAGGAGTCCTAGGCTGTTAGAAATTATCTTAGTTCCCTTCATATGAGCATCAAGAGTGGCAAGACGACAAAATGGAGAAAAATAATTCAGTGTACTCAGAAAAAAAAAAACCTTTTTTTCAGAAAAACAAGATCCAAGAAAAGAAGAAAACATAAATGCCTCTTAAATATATGTGTAGCTGGCATATCTGTTTTTAATTAAGCTGACTTTTAACCAAATCTCTTATTCCCAGACTCCATCCAGGACAAAGAGTCAATATTTCTGGCTTTTCAGTTTTACTAAAGGTAACCTCTGAGGTGAAACCAATAAACCTAACTAAGGTATATAAGTTATACCATAAGTTATGACTTAACTATGGTATACAAGATATTTTGTAAGAAGTGGTAAGCAGTTTTTACAAGATCTAGAATCTCCAAAGGTAGCTCAGAGAAAAGAAAATTCAAGATAGGAAGTTAGAAGTTGTTCACACATGGGAAAATAATCAATAAATGGCAAAAATCACACACATAGGCCGGGCACGGTGGCTCATGCCTGTAATCCTAACACTTTGGTAGGCGGAGGCGGGCGGATCACCTGAGGTCGGGAGTTCAAGATCAGCCTGACCCCATCTCTACTAAAAATACAAAATTAGCTGGGTGTGGTGGCACATGGCTGTAATCTCAGCTACTTCTTGGGAGGCTGAGGCAGGAGAATCACTTGAACCCAGGAGGCGGAGGTTGCAGTGAGTCAAGATCGCTCCATTGCACTCCAGCCTGGGCAACAAAAGCAAAACTCACTCTTAAAAAAAAAGAAAAGAAAAGAAAAGAAAAAAAGAAAAAAAAATCACACATGTATCAAAGCGGAAATGACTCATTCCCTAAGCTGGGAGTTGAACCCGGGACACCACTGTAAAAAGACAAAGCCTTAGCTACTGAGCTACAGCATTAGGTTGTTTCTAGTGTTCTTCCCAGAAGGAGCCCAGAGCAGCCAATCTTGAGCTTGCAAAGGTTTTTTACTGTTGAAGATAATTTTTAGGGCTAACTATGATATAAACCCCCAAAATCCCATCCTCCAGTTGGCAGAAGTCAAAAGAAAGTACTTCCACATAGTCACAAGGTCAAGCTCCCAAGGACATAAAACAAAACCAGAGGAAAATCTCATCCAGTTTTTGTTTCAGGGACCTGCAGCAAAGTCTGTAACTGACCAGTTTGCTAGGTTGGCTTGAACAGTGGGCTTCGGTCCTACACCCACATTTTATCCTTTGGATCCCTTTTTTATGATAGAACAACAAAGACAAATTCATAGCACAAAGTACACCAGACTTGCTACAGCCTAAGAATAGCTTCACAAACCCTTTTTCCCATTAATCAAAACCTTGCAGAGGAGACAGTGACTTTTATCATTCATTCAACTGGTTTACATAGAAAGAGAGAGTCCAGAAGTCTAATTGGTAAGAAATTCTTGCCCTATTGCCAGCATGCTAGATTTCCGGGTTCCCTTTCTCTAAGTGGCTTTGATGGACTTGCTTGTTGCACCATGGCTATGGGGGTTAAGCCACATTACAAAGGAACCATAGGCAAAAAGCCTCTCAATTTTGCAAGATACCACCCAACTGGCTGGATAGGGAAACCAAATGACCATTTTCCTTTCCAGTTGCAGCAAAATATGTGTGAAAAAACACAGACACTAGCCACCCTGCTCAGTCCCCAAAATCAACCTAGCAAGGCTCAAACTTGCCCCCGTTGGTCCATGTTGTCTTTGATCCACTCAAAGTGGAGTGGAATGATCTCTAACTAGGAGTTTCAACATGTGGTCTCTGGGCAAGATGGAACAGCAGACAGTCGCTCTGAGTGAAAGAAAAGATAGAAAAGGGAAAGGCGAGACAGAGAGAGGGAGGAAAGGGAAAGGAAGAAAGTGCTGCTTGCAGGGAGGCAGGGGAGGTGAGGAGCTCAGGAAGGCTAGAGAAAGACCCATTCATCGCAGCTATACTGAATCAAAAGTTCAGGAAGCTGCTTATCAGTCAGGAAGGAATCTTTTCCAGCAGTTCCATCAGCTCTCAAGTTTCCCCCTTTCAGGGGAAAAAAGCTCCCCGTGCCTCGTGACCCTGTATATGCTCAGTCCTGTCACCCACAGCTGTTAGCAAAGAGTGCAAGGTGAATTAATCCAAAGAGAATAGCAATTAACATCCTGTAGAACAAAATCCATCCTTTATTTTTGAGACAGGGTCTCACTCTGCCACCCAGGATGGAGTGCAAGTGGTGCAACTACATCTCACTGCATCCTCAACTTCTCAGGCTCAGATAATTCTCCCACCTCAGCCTCACAAGTAGCTGGGACCACAGGCATGCACCACCACACCTGGCTAACTTTTTTTTTTTTTTTTTTTTTGGTAGAGATGGGGTTTCACCATCTTTCCCAGGCTAGTCTCAAACTCCTGGTCTCAAGAAATCTGCCTACCTCACCTTCCCAAAGTGCTGGCATTACAGATATGAGCCACCATGCCCAGCCTGAATTCATTTTTAACCAAGAGGGGCCTTACCAAGGGGGACCATATAGGGTATCTTCCAACATTGCCATGGCATTTGTAAACTGTCATGGTGCTGGTGGGAGTGTCTTTTAGCATGCTAATGCATGATTAACATATAGTGAACAGTGAGGACCACCAAAGGTCACTTTCATCATCATTTTGGTTTTGGTGGGTTTTGGCCAGCTTCTTGACTACATCCTGTTCTATCAGCAGGGTCCTTATGACCTATATCTTGTGTCAACCTCCTATCTCATCTTGTGACTAAGAATGCCCAGCCTCCTGGGATTGTAGCTCAGCAGGTCTCAGTCTCTTTTTACCTAGCCCGTATTCAAGATGGAGTCACTCTGGTTTGAATGCCTCTGACAACTTGATCTTAAACTTCCCAGCCATCACAACTGTAAGGAATAAAGTCCTATCGTTTAAGCCACTCAATCTATGGGATTTTTGTTACAGCAGTCTGAAGTAAGACACAAGGACTCCCTCAATTTTACCCAAGATCCTCTTTATTCCAGGAAAATTGAGTCTGGGAATGAACTCGGTTTAGGCAATTTGGTCAGAGGCAAAGATTTTCCACCTCGTTGGCTCTTGTCCAACCTCTATTCACCATACCTGGGATTAACTACAAGTAGGATTCTAGTGGCAGGACCAGGACAAGGGGGACCCCAGGTAACCATGCAGGTTTCCCCTTTTTTCTTTTTTCATTTCTAAGGACTTGTTGACCTAGAGAAATAAGCTGAGTCACAAAATATAATATTAAGTTAATACTTGAGCCAAAGTGAGCACAGCTGTCCAGGAAATGCTTCCAAGTTGCCTTGGGATATGCTCCATTTTTTGTAATAAGCAGGTTTTTTTTTTTTTTTTTTTTTTTTTTTTTGAGACGGAGTTTCGTTCTTTTGCCCAGGCTAGAGTACAATGGCATGATCTCAGCTCACCACAACCTCCGCCTCCAGGTTCAAGCGATTCTGCTGCCTCAGCCTTTTGAGTAGCTGGGATGACAGGCATACGCCATCACGCCTGGATAATTTTGTATTTTAGTTGAGACGGGGTTTCTCCACGTTGGTCAGGCTGGTCTCGAACTCACGACCTCAGGTGATCCGCCCGCCTCGGCCTCCCGAAGTGCCGGGATCACAGGCGTGAGCTACCGAACAAGCAGGTATTTAAAGGTGAAGGGAATAAGGAGTGGACTGATAGAAAAATTGTTTGACAGGAATTCTCATTGGTTTATAGAAATAACATTGATAAGTGATTGGCTATACATTGTTGAACTATTGGGTATGAGTTAGGGTGTCCAGCCTATGGCATTGTTAGGTTAACTTATGGCTGGTTCACATCAGTCAGTTTAGAACCCATATAGTAAGTGGCTTCAAGTGCTGGCATTACAGGCATGAGCCACTACACCTAGACAATGCAAGCTTTTTAAAAATAGCAACATTCATCCATTTATGAGGGCAGAGGCCTCATGACCTGAACACCTCCCATTAGGCCCCACCTCCCGCACTGTTGCATTGGGAATTAAGTTTCCAATACATGAATTTTGGGAGACACATGCAGACCATTGCAAATACCAAGAGATTTACCTGCCCTACTCCACAGTGCTTCATGCTGTTCTATAGTAACTTAGTACACCAAAACCAAAGTGCCCACATGGGCACTTCATTCCAAATGACTCATGTGATATTCAGATCACCTATTTTGTTACTGTGTATCAATGACTGCCAGGTTCTAATTCCTGAATAGCCAGATGCTCACTGCTTTCGGTCCCAATAAAAGCACGTATCCAGTACCATATTCCTCTTACTTCTTTCACCCCACTCCTAGTACTAGTTTTCATACTCTCAGCATTCTGTCTCAAAAATAGAAACTGGCAACGGCTACTTGAATCAAATAAGGCAGTTACTGGCAGGATGTCGGAAAAAAACTCACAGCACTAAAGGAAACCTAGAGATCTACACTCAGAAAATGGCTAGGACTAAAAGGCAGCCAAGTGGTCTGAATAATTTACCCCCACACAACATCCTGGTGAGGGAGCTGATAATACCCCCACTGAAAGCTGGCTGCAGCCACCAGCCCCGCTGCCAATGACAGCTCCGCATTCCCTGGAGTGCATTCCAAACTCTTCCTGCTTCCATGTGCCTCATTCCACATTCCAAGTCTCACATGTACATGTGACTGGGCAGGCTTAGGGCACTTCTAGGGCCTATGGGAAGAAAAAAATCTGGTACTTTTGGCTTTTGTAGTGTAGTTAGGTCCTGGTTTCTACTCAGAGTTACATATAGATTTGGATTTCCCCCAAATATAGAAAAGAATTTCATATGTTGGGGGTGTAAAAAAGACAACTACAAATACCTTCCACAAGCAATGTAAGTGGGACTGAGTCTATGCCAGAATAAAAAATCGTGAAAATTGCTTGAGGCTGCCAGAGCCTGGGGAGGTTTTCTGGTAAAGGCCTCATCTGCTTCTTGTCTCTTTCTTTGCAGGAAGATGCAGTCTAGCTGGAATGCTAACTCGAAGGCTGAGTAAGAATGACAGCAAGTCCACACAGTGGAATAATATTCAGCAATAATAAGAAATGAACTACCAAGCCACAAAAAGACATAGAAAGACCTTAAATGCTTATTGTTAAGTGAAAGAAGCCAATCCCAAAAGGCCACATAGTGTACGATTCCAACTGTAAACACTCTGGAAAAGGCAAAAGACAGAGATAGTGAAAAGGTCAGTGGTTGCCAGGGGGTTTGTGGGGAGGGAGGGATGAACAGGCAGGGCATTGGGGTGGGGGGGGTTTCAGGACAGGGAAGCACTTCTGTATGATACTGTAATAGTGGATACAAGACATTATGCATGTGTCAAAACCCATAAAACTGTGCAGGGCAAAGAGTGAACCCTGATGTGAACTACAGATGTCAGGTAATGATAATGTATCAATATTCGTTCCTTAATTTTAACAAATGTACCACACTAATCCAAGATGTTAATGAAGGGGAAATGGGTGGGAGGGAACTGTCTGTACTTTATGCTTTCTGTACTTTCTGTACCTTTTTCTGTAAACCTTAAACTGCTCTGAAAAATAAAATCTTAATTTAAAAAAATGACAGCAGGTTGGGGCTACCTGGATTACGAATCAAAGACCACGTGATCTGTGTTCAAATGATTGACCTATGAGCCATTGTTTTTCTCTAACAACCGCCTTTTCACCCAGTAGTGATATCCAGAGCTCTCACACAGTAAGTCACCGACGTTTTCGTGGTCTTCCATGAAACCTAGGAGGTCTCCATGGCAGACAGACACCTTTCCTACCAGTCTCCTTCCTATCCTCTCCCTCCTCTGCCCACCTGGCAGCTGTCTGCACCTGTGGCTCTCAATCCCCTGCAGAGGACATCAGCTTTGATAATCAGGCCAGTTTGGGTGAAACGTCCTTTAGAACCATCCAGCATAGTTTTCCCCCAAATGTTCCTGTCAGAATCATCTAGTGTGTGCTGGGTGGGAGGAGGCAGAAGAAAGAGCGGAGGTACGCGTTGCTTTTAAAACGAAATATCCAGTGCTCTCCTCAGACCTACACATGGGAGCCTCGCGCTGAGGTTCAGGTACTCTGCGCAGGAGCAGCGCCCAGGCGGGTCTGGTGCCCTCAGGCTTCATTCAATCTGCTCCCCCGACTTCCTGCCTGTTTCTCCCTTGGAAAAGCTCCCAAAGCACAAATGGCCACCCTGGGTCATGATGAAAGCCTCCTAGAGCCATTTCCTGAGCCAGATTACCTTTGAGCCTCCTTCGCTCCTTTTCCTTCGTCTTCCCCTCCCAGTCCACAAGCCACTTGGATGAAATTAGTCACCAAATATGGCTAATTTAAACACCTAAAAACTCACCTAATATGTGGGCTGATGGTTACTTGGGTGGACTCAGAATGGTCGAGTTCATAGGGTATCCTGAAGCAGAAAGAAAACCAGTAGGGGGTACCCGGATTTGAACCAGGGACCTCTTGATCTGCAGTCAAATGCTCTACCCCTGAGCTATACCCCCACGGCCCACACAATTCCCAGCTGGCATTATTTCACCATGTTGCAATGCCCGGGTGCCCTACACTGCACAGCAATCCTCGTTCACTCCTACTGAGCCGGGAGGATCTGCTGGCTGCATCCCTCACACCCACGCCTTCTGCCCTCATTTCCCCCGGCGGCTGTTTCCTCCTGGTGGGATGATTCCTCCGCAGGCTCTTGCAGTCGCTGCCTTTTCTTCCATCTGTATGAAATCAGTTATCGCTCGCCCATCTGCTTTTTGTCCTGTGGGTTTATACCTTTTTAAAAATCGCTTTCTTTTAATTAGGAAAATATTCTTATTTTTAAAAGTTGTATAGTTCAGTAAAATCTTCACATAAACAAAATAAAATAGATACAACATTACCGTATTTTAGTAGGAAAAAAGTTTTAGGAAAAAACTCTAACCATAACTTAAATTCCACGACCTCAAATCTAACATGAGCTGTTATACATGGCTTTAAAAAATTAATATTCTCAGATTAAATCCAGGACGGTCACAATTACTAAGAATTTGTTTTGTTTTTATTTTTCATTTTTAATTGCATTTTTATTATTTTCTTTTTACTTCCTTTACTTGTAACATTTCCCTCCTCGAGAAGGATTTGTTGAAAATGTACAGTTTTCTCGTTTTTAAATTATGTAATTTTGGCTGGGCGTGGTGGCTCACGCCTGTAATCCCAGCATTTGGGGAAGCCGAGGTGGGTGGATCACCTGAGGTCAGGAGTTCAAGACCAGCCTGGCCAACATGGTGAAACCCTGTCTCTACTAAAAATACAAAAAATTAGCCGGGAGTGGTGGCTGGTGCCTGTAATCCCAACTACTTGGGAGGCTGAGGCAAGAGAATCGTTTGCACCGGGAGGCAGAGGTTGCAGTGAGCTGAGATCGCGCCACTGCACTCCAGCCTGGGAGACAGAGGAAAACTCCGTCTCAAAAATACATACATACATACATACATACATACATACATACATACAGTAATTTCTTCCTTTACTACTTGTGTGTTAGTAAAAAAAAAAAAAAGAAGTTTACGGCATGGTAGACATATTCTTTTGGCTGTCAGGGCCCTCGAACCATGTCATTTCAAAATAAAATAATGTCATGATGCTTTGATGAGCTGAGAATTTGAATAATGAAGTTGTGTACTCACACTGTATTGTTAGGAAAAGCTTTTTGAGGACTTTAGAAAAATAACCTCTGACCTAGAATCCTGAACCCAGGTAAACCGACAGCCAAACGCGCGGGCGAAATAAAGCCGTTCCAGATGCACACCACCTAGGCGCGTGTATTAGAGCGGAGACTCCCTGAAGGAGCAGCCAGGGAGAGCCAAGGGGAAGCCGAGGACGCCCCGCGCCGCCGCAGCCTCCCCTGTCCCCAGCGGAAGGTGCCCTTGGTCACTAGGCCCTTCCTCGCGAAGCCCGCAGGCATCTCCAGCCGCGCGCAACCCTGAGCGCTCCCGTCGCCACCCACCGAGGCACAGGTGCCTTCTCCGTGAGCCGGGCCCCAGGCACAGCCACTCAGCTCTGCAACAGCCCCACGCGTCCCCAGCCCGCCCTCACCGCCGCACCCTGGGGAGCCACCTGTACGCGTCGGAGCCGCTGTCACAGCCCCCACCAGCTCCGGCGCTGGGATTACAGGCGTGAGCCACCGCGCCTATCACTTGTTATTCCCTTGCTCAGTTTTCCTAACAGTCCTTATTAGGTATGCATTAGAGTAATATTGATTTTTGTTAATGATCCTCTCCCTCCCTAGGATAGAAGCCCCACGAAGGCATAAATTTAATCTGTGTTGTTCTATGTTCCCGGTGCTTACTCACCAATCAAAAGTATTTGTTGAATAAATGGATGAATAAACAGAAAACAAAGAAAGAGATTATTATGTAGATAAATGTAAACATAAATGTTATATATAAAAATGATAAATAACTACAGTTTCTCGGGTTTAAGAACATGTGGTGGAGAAAGGGTGTAATATACCAGGTAATAATACAAGAAATATGAGAGTTCTAAGGGAAGTTAAAATACTCCAAATTCCCTATCTTAGTTTACAAGTGAGAAAATATATTATTAGAAAAATTGGGCCAGGCGCAGTGGCTCATGCCTGTAATCCCAGCACTTTGGGAGGCTGAGGTGGGTGGATCACCTGAGGTCAGGAGTTCTAAACCAGTTTGACCAACATGGAGAAACCCCATCTCTACTAAAAATACAAAATTAGCGGGGTGTGGTGGTTCATGCCTGTAATGCCAGCTACTAGGGAGGCTGAAGTAGGAGAATCGCTTGAACCCGGGAGACGGAGTTTGCAGTGAGCTGAGATGGGGTCATTGCACTCTAGCCTGGGCAACAAGAGCGAAACTCACTCTCAAAAAAAAAAAAAAAGAAAGAAAGAAAGAAAAATTAAGTATACACATTAAAAAGTACTGGGTAACCACTAAAAAATAAAGTAAAATAAAAATACATAACTTACAAACCCGTAGGGATGGGAGTAATCCAAAACAAAATAGTAAGAAGGATGAAGAAGAAGGTAGAGAAGGTAGAAGAAGGAAAAAAGAAAAGAAAATGAAAAAGGCAAAATGATAGGAATAAGTTTAAATCTATTAGTAATCACAAAAAAATTGACGAATTAAACTCAAATACATCCACAGCTAGCCATTCACAAGATATTTTCTCAAAACATAAAAATAAAGGTTAAAAATAAAGTAACTGAAAATGAGTGACCAAGAAAAGATATCACAATTTTTATATCAGAAATAAAAATTTATAGCAAAAAAATCATTAATGGAAACAGAGATTTTGCATTATAATTAAAGAAAAAAAATCCTTCAAGGTATAACAATCATGCCAAGTCTTGAACTATCTAAAGCAAAAATTGACAAAATTACTCAAAAACATTATAAATCCCCAATCAGAGATTTCTATATGACTCTGTCAGAAACAGATCAAATAGGTGAAAATATGAGTAAAGCTAAAGGATATTTTAAAAAATAAATAATAAAATTACCAAGAATATATATGTATAAATATGTTAAAATCTCTCTTGCCCTCTCTAGAGGACAAGAAAGATAAGAGAGAGCGAGAGAGAGAACCACAATCAACAAATACAGCAAATATACTATTAAAGCACTCACAGAATATTTACAAAAACTGAGCAAATACTAAAATAGAAAATAGGTCTTTAAAAAATTCTGCCAGGCACAGTAGTGCAACCCTGTAGTCAATCCCAGCACTTTGGGAGGCCACGGCAGGAGGATCACTCGACCCCAGGAGTTTGAGACCAGCCTGGGCAACATGGCAAGACCTACAACAAAAACACAAAAACTAGCTGGGCTTGGTGGCACGTACCTGTAGTCCCAGCTACTTGGGAGGCTGAGGAGGGAGGATCACTCGAGCCTAGGAGTTCCAGGCTGCAGTAAGCCGTGAGTGCACCACTGCACTCCTGCCTGGGCAGCAGAGTAATAACCTATCTCAAAAAAAAAATAAAACATCTAAGGAATCACTATTGTATGACCACAATGCAGAAACATCAGGAAACTCTAATAATATAAAAATGCCACATATGTTCAAAAACACACTACCAAAAACGACAATGTAAACATAACAAAACACTGTATATGAAAGATTTCTTTAATGCAGCATTCAAATAGATATGTTTGAAGATGAAAGAATATTCATGAGCTGATCATTCAACATAAGATTATAGAAAAATAACAATAAAGCCTAAAAATACTACGAAGGAAATTTAAAAGATACAAGGAGAAAAAAAGATATAAATCAAGAAAACAACAGAGAAGAACAAATCCAAGAGTTAGTTATTGAAACAAATCATAAATTAGACAAAGCTCTGGCTAAACTGATCAAGAAAAAGACAGAACATACAAATAAAAAACAAGAAGAGGCCAAGCGTGGTGGCTCATGCCTGTAATCCCAGCACTTTAGGAGGCTGAGGCAGGTGGATTACAAGGTCAAGAGATCCAGACCATCCTGGCTAACATGGTGAAACCTCATCTATACTAAAAATAAAAAAAGTAGCTGGGCATGGTGGTACGTGCCTGTAATCCCAGCTACTCCAGAGGCTGAGGGAGGAGAATCGCTTGAACCCAGGAGGCGGAGGTTGCAGTGAGCCGAGATTGTGCCACTGCACTCCAGCCTGGTGACAGAGCAAGACTCCATCTCAAAAAAAAAAAAAGAAGAAAGGAAAAGGGATACAAATACAGATAATGGAGAAATGCAAATTACGAGCTACCATAAACAAGTTTATAACAACAATTAAATACGTGTAACTATAAAATTGTTACATAATTTCATCTTATGTACTCAGATGAAATTTATATCTTTTAAATAAATTTAATAAATGGTCAAAAATTTCATTTAAAAATGGACAAAACAAAGACGGCTTTACAGATGATTTCTACAAAACTTTTGTGAACAAATGTGAACCTGGGCTGGATGCAGTGGCTCACACCTGTAATCCCTAAACTTGGGGAGACTGATGGAGGTGGATGGCTTGAGTCCAGGAGTTCAAGACCAGTCTGGGCAACATAACAGGACCCTGTATTTACTAAAAATATAAAAACTTAAGCCAGGCATGCTGGCACACACTATGGTCCCAGCTACTCTGGAGGCTGAGGCAGGAGGATAGCTTGAGCCCTGAGAGGTGGAGGCTACAGGGAGCCATGATCACACCACTGCACTTCAGTATGGGTGACAGTGAGACCTGTCTCAACAAGAAACAAAACAAAAACAAAAACATCAAATGTGAACCTGAAACAGCCAAACTTCAAGATGGATCCTGAGTGGCTAACTGGAACTAAATGTAACACGGAGCCAAGCCACCATTTGCCGACTAGGGGGTCATGCAAAACCCTTTGCTTTTCTCCCAAAGCCCACATCTTTTTATCTTTGTGGCTTTTCTCCCAAAGCCCACATCCTTTTATCTTTGTGGCTTTTCTCCCAAAAGCCCACATCTTTTTATCTTCGGGACTTTCAGTGCTCATGTGCCTCAGCCACTCAGGGCTGAGGCGTATCAACCAATCAAAGCTCAGCTCTATTGACCGACCAGAATTCCTCTGTATCAATCAATCAGTAGTCAGCTGGGCGACAACAGGACCCTGTATCTACAAAAAATACAAAAAATTAGCTGGGCGTCGTGGTGTATTGACCAATCAAAACTCAGCTGCCTCAATCAGAACTAGCAAGTTTCAACCTTTCATTTGCATAAACGGACCTTACAGAGAACCTGGGCAGAAACTTTTGTGTAAAACCCAGCCTTCCTTTTGGTCTCTGGAAGGCATCTTCATTTTACATCAGAGGGTATGCCTCCCTGGTTTGCAAAATGTTCCTGGAATAAAATCTGTTTCCTCCAAAGTCCTTTTTCAGAGAGCTTTTGTTCACACTTTCAAGAAACAGATCATTCCTGTCTCTCCCAGATGGTAGGAAAAGAACTACCCAATCTATTTTATAAGGCTAGTATAACATCATCTCCAAAGTCAGACAAAGATTGTACAAGAACGTACAGATAAACTCCACTTACAAAATTAAATATAAAACTTCTTAATAAATATTAGTAAATTAAACCTAACAATGTTTTTTAGAAATAATTTATTATTAGGGAGGGTTTATTCTAGGAATACAAGGATGTTTCTTCACTAGGAAATTGGTTAATGTAATCCATCACATTAATATATTACAGGAGAATAATTATATGATCTCAATAGATGAGGATTTGATAACATTCAATATATATTCATATTTTATTTTTTTAAAAAAGCTCATAGCAAATTAAGAATAGCAATAAATTTCCTTCACCTGATAAGCAGAATTCACCATGAACCAATAGCAAACATAATACATGAGAAGCTATCCTGTTAAATTCAAAAACAAGGACGCCCACCATCACTCTTACTATTCAACATCATATTAGACATCCTAACCTCTACAATAAGAAGATACATTAAAAGAATAAGGACTGAAGAGAACAATTGCTCTTTTTTCAGATATTATGATTGCCAACACTTAAAGCATAAACAAATTATTAGGACAACATCGTTCAGCAAGATTACTGAGTGCAAAATTGATCTATAACAATGACTATCATTCCTCACAAACCTGCAGTAATCAACTAAATAATGAATTACAGTAAAACTCCTACTAACAACAAAAACAAAAACTATAAGGTAACTAAAAATAAAGTAATATATGTGTAAGCTCTTTACAGACAAAATGATAAAATATTACTGAAGGATATAAAGGAAACCTGAATTAATGGAGATGATACCATATTCACAGAAGAGGAACTCAATATTATAAAGATGCCAGTCCTCTCCAATTTTATTATTTTGTTTGATGTAATTAAAGCAATAGTTAAAAAGGATTTTAGTAGAACTTGAAAAAACAATATAAAATAAAGAACAGCAGGGGTTTAAGACTTGCCATGACAATTTCAGATATGAAAACAAGAAGTTAGGGACTTGTTCTACCAGATGATGCGACCTATAAAGGGATTTAAACTGGTGAAGCATAGCAACAGACAGACAAACAAATGGAACAGAAAATGTGCCCCATGCATAGGTGGGAACTCGGTATTGGAAAAGGGTGAATGTATGTCCTGCTTTACTTGGGACAGTCCCAGTTTATGCTTATTGTCCCAGCACAAATGTGAATAACATTCCCTTTCACTCTTATAAGTTTCAGGTTGGGGTTGGGTGTGGTGGCTCACGCCTGTAATCCTAGCACTTTGGGAGGCTGAGGTGGGTGGGTCACTTGAGGTCAGGAGTTCAAGACCAACCTGGCCAACATGGTGAAACCCCATCTCTACTAAAAATACAAAAATTAGCCAGGCATGGTGCCGGGTGCCTGTAATCTAAGATACTCGGGAGGCTGAGGCAGGAGACTCACTTAAACCCAGGAGGCGGAAGTTGCAGTGAGCTGAGATCATGCCACTGCACTCCAGCCTGGACAAGAGAGCGAGACTCAGTCACAAAAAAAAAAAAGAAAAGAAAAGGAAAAAAAAAAAAGTTTCAGGTTGGATGATTAATATATGGTCCTCCTACATATGATGAAAGTGGAATTACAAACTAGTGGGGGAAAATACTGAATTGTTCAACAAATGACATTGAAATAACTAGTTTTCCATACTAAAACAACACCACCACCACAACAAAAAAACTTAGAATCCTCACCATATAAAAAGGTAGATTCTGGGTGAATTACATAACTAAATGTGGGTAAAAACTTTTAAAATTAAACAACACAAAAGGCACAAACTATTTTTAAAAAGATAAATCAATTTGTCTTCATCAAAATAAAAAGTAAAATATGATATTTAAAATGAGTGATGGTTGTTTATCAATGGTTAGAGGCGAGATATCATTTGTAGTGTTTCACCAAATTATCTTTACCTGGCTTAAAGACAGCTAGATTGAACCATAGGTTAAATTTCCAAAACTGTTTATTTGATTTCATATTCTTTATTTCCACTAAGCTTAAGAATCAGCCGGGCGCGGTGGCTCAAGCCTGTAATCCCAGCACTTTGGGAGGCCGAGATGGGCGGATCACGAGGTCAGGAGATCGAGACCATCCTGGCTAACACGGTGAAACCCCATCTCTACTAAAAAATACAAAAAACTAGCCGGGCAAGGTGGCAGGCTACTGCACTCCAGCCTGGGGGACAGAGCGAGACTCCGTCTCAAAAAAAAAAAAAAAAAAAAAAAAAAGAATCATAACTTTTTAAACTTTTATTTTTTATTTATTTTGGAGACAGGGTCTCACTCTGTTGCCCAAGCTGGAGTGCAGTGGCACGATCTCGGCTCACTGCAACCTCCACCTCCCAGGGTTCAAGTAATTCTCATGCCTCAGCCTCCTAAATAGCTGGGACTACAGGGGTGCACCACCATGACTGATGAATTTTTGTATTTTTAGTAGAGATGGGGTTTTGCCATGTTGCCCAGGCTGGTCTCAAACTCCTGACCTCAAGTGATCCACTTGTCTCGGCCTCCCAAAGTGCTGGGATTACAGGTGTGACCCACCACGCCCAGCCAAGAATCATAACTTAAAGGTCAGAAGGAATGGCAGCAAATGTTTGGGGAGTCTGGCAGATAGTTATGAATATTCCTATTAAAGGAACCCAGAAATTAAATTTCTTACTAAAGACTGCTCTCAGCATTCACTCGGATAATACATTGACAAGTCCTTAAGTCTAGAGAGGTGAATATTCCGACATGGGAGACACTAGTGAAGGAATTTCTAGTCCACTCTTTAACTCTGGGAGGTATTTCTTTAGACTGAATTGTAGCATTCAAATGTAGTTTCAAAATATGCCAAATAATACACCATTGATTTCTTTCTATACCACGGATGAAGAAAATCATCAAGCATAGAGAATAAGCTAGATACTCAACTATCCAACTGTATGCACCACAGACAGTCTTCTTAATCAAACAACAACAAAGTATGGTACCGAAGCCCTGGTGTGATAAATTCTGGGTATTCAAAATACATGTATGCCTGAGATATTCCTCTTGAGCCATGCCTCTCCATGTCACAGAAATGGTCCTTATCAGCATTTTGAAGAAACATTTTCATCTCCTCTCTCATTTCAAACACTCGTGAAAGCACTCTTAGTGACACAGGATTTTTTTCCGTGCCAGTTCCCCAACCAGAAACCTCTGTGGCCCGTGGCTCGGGCCACTCGGCCCAGCAGGCTGCGCTCAGCCCATACTACTGCCCTGGATCCCATGCCTCCAAAGGCGATCCAGGCGCGGAGTGGCCAGGGGTAGGTGAGCAAGTGAGTGTGGAGTCTGGCCACTGTGCACAGCCAGGCACGCCAGCTGCTGTGGCAGTGGGCAGCTCCAGGCACCAGCACAGGCACCAGCTCTGGTTCCACGCAAGGTTGCAGCTGGACCAGACGTATGGCAAGCAGCTTCTACTTGGGGCACTGTTGTCTGGACAGGGGAAACGCCATGGCACCCAAAAGCTTGGAGATGCCATAAGCCACAGAGCCCCAAAAAGGGTGTTACAGCCCTGGTTCTGGGAGCCCCTAGGTCTGAGCTCCCTTAAGGGCCACCGCTCTTCTCTCCTGTTGCCTGCGAACTGGCGAGCCGGAAGGCATGTTTCAGCCCTGCTTGTGTCTGTTTCAGCCCTGTTTGTGTCTGTTTCAGCCCTGTTTGCGTCACAGCTCTTTCAGTCTTGCCATTTGGTGGGTCCCCAGTTCTTGTCCCACGTCCAGGAAGATTGAGGTACATGGACAACTGGAGGGTGAGCAAGGTAGAAAAGAGTTTCCTTGAGCGAGAGAACAGCTCAATGAAGACCCGAAGTGCGTAGCTCCTTCCTGTAGTGGGTAGTCTGGCCATCTGTCCAAGTCTGGCTGAGTCCAGCGTTTTCATGGGTTCAGAAGGGAAGAAGTATGTGCTGACTGGTCCATGGGTGACCATGGGTGGCCCAGGAAAGCACCATAAGTTCTCACTCTCTGCCGAGGGCTGCACTCAGAACTGACAGCCTGGCCCCCAGGCTTCAGGCCATCCCTGACTTGATGGTGGGCGAGGACCTGCCCCTTTCTACCCAAAAACCTGTCTGCCTCCTGCCATAGACATGCCATCCATGGCACCCAGGCTGTTCATGCCAAGGGCACCTGACAGGCCCACACTGAGCCACCCCCAGTCTCCGTGCTGTGCTTCTCAGTGTCCAAAGTCTGGAGGGGGCTGAGGCAGCAAGGAGCTGGCATGTCAGCACCACCCCAAGTACATGCACACACACCCAGCTGGGTCATGACAGTGCCCAGGCTCAGCCACAACTTTGCTCTGCACTGGAGCAGCAGGCACTGGGAATGGGGAGAGGCCTGGGAATGGAGGTAGGCACTTTCAAGCCTGAGGGAACATGGGTTTCCTGGGCCCCTAAGACCGCAGGGATGCCTAGGTCCAGAGCCCTGGCTGGGTGGCTGCCCCTGTACCTGGGAAGGTGGGGCTCCCACCCCGTCAACTCAGTAGGAGGCAGGGCTCCCACCTGTTCCTGCCCCCCCACCTCCCCCCCACACACTGGCTCTGCAGAGTGCACACCTGGGCTGCGCCTATCCCGCTGCAGTTGGTGTCTTTGCAGCAGCTGCTCCAGACGGGCCACTGCTGCCATCATTAGTGGCCAGCACACATCAAAAAGCAGAATCCTGTACTCTTTCCCTGTTGCTTTGGCCAGGAGGTGAAAACAATATATGTTTAGAGATGGCAGGGATGCCTAGGTCCAACAATGACAGCCTAGGCTGCCATTTTGTCAGTGCCAGTTTTCACTATTTCCTTCCACAGTGATCAAGAAACATATTTTCTCTGCAAATGAAACAGTAGGTGGATTAACATTTAGGAGCAGGCTCTCCTGTGTGGCACTGCCCTTGGTGGCTGCACCCAGCTGGGCCTAGTGAAACTGATACCCACACACTTTTTCTAACATCAATGTACCTCATCGGATAAGCATGAATCACCTGGAAAGTATCTTCTCCAGAGCAGAGGTTGTCAGTGATGAGCAGAACAAGGAGTTCAGAAGCACTTTCCTTGCATCTGGTTCAGACTCTGCTCATCAATAATTTCATCCAGAATTAAGCAAAGTATTTGTTACTGTACCCACAGATCATAAGAGATCAGCTGCACTGTTCATCTGAAATGCAACAATCACCAGTTTGCTCTGTCTTTCTGTCTCAACTTGATCTCTATCATTAACTTCATACCTGATTTATCATCTTCCTGGGGAAAATTGATTTATAATCACTTTTGCTATTCCTGGAATACAGTAGCATCCACTCTTGGCCCCTGCCAACCATGTCTCTTCTCTACAGTCAGAGAAATGGAGGCTGCATTTCTGCCCGAACTTTCTGTGAGATATTACTGGTCATGACAATAAATTCTCCCTTTTGGGTTCCGCTACCCTCAGGTTAATTTTGTTACTTGCAGCACAGTTCATTCCTTGCGTGAGATGAATCTACCTTAGCACATTTCTATGGAGAAAGAGGCATTGAAGATAGAGGAGAGAGAGCTAGGAGGAGGTTTGCTGAACCAGGAGCTAAAGTCAGGAGCTGGTGTGCATAGAAGCAACAGCATGAGAGAGGGGCGACCTTTAGGAAAGAAAGGACAGTAGAGGGGAGGGAAGATGGAGTGTGGATGGGGAAAGACAGGGAGTCTTTTGATGGCGTGAAGCGTTGAGGGAGCAGAGGCCAAAACCAGTTTAATCTGGTCATTGCTGTATCCCAGCATCTAGCACAATGTCTGGAGCATGACATACACTGAAATGTTAGTTAAAGAAATGAAGGAGGTCAGGCCAAGTGGCTCCTTACTTTTTCTGACATAGAAGGCAAGGTCAAGCACTGCTTCCTGTGAGAGTGAGAGATGAGGAGGAGGGGGCTGGAGTAGGGTAGAGGGCTGGGGGTTGGTCGCGTTGCTAGAGAGTCCCCTGCCCCATAATAATACTTCCCCTGACACTGACTGCACACCTGTGTCCCCGCAGTGGAGGATCCCTTTCCAGGTCAGTTCTAGAAAAACATGGATGACTTTGACTTTGTTTTCTTTTTGTCGTTGGTTTGTTTTTGTTTTTGAGACAGAGTCTTGATCTGTCGCCCAGGCTGGAGTGGTGCAGTGGCATGGTCTCGGCTCACTGCAACCTCTGCGTCACAGGTTCAAGCGATTCTCCTGCCTCAGTCCCCCGGTAGCTGGGATTATAAGCACGCACCACCACGTCTGGTTAATTTTTGTATTTTTACTAAAGACAGCGTTTCACCATGTTGGTCAGGCTGGTCTTGAATTCCTGACCTCAGGTGATCCGCCTGCCTCGGCCTCCTACTGGGATTACAGGCATGAGCCACCACACCCAGCTCTTAACATCTCTTCTTATAAGGATATTAGTCATATTAGGGCCCACCTAATCCTGTGTGACTCAACTTGATTACATCTGCGAAGACCCTCATTCTAACTAGGTCACACTCACAGGTACTGGGGGTAGGACTTGAACATCCCTACATGGAAGGCCTGCCCTCTGCTGGGACATGCGGAAGCAGCAGCAGAGTCTTGGATGTGGCGCCAAGAGCTAAAAGGTGCCAATTAAGTATGTTAATATGCAAGGGGTTATATCTTCGGGCAGCATTCGGCTGCAGAGCCAGAGGTCCCTGGTTCAAAGTCACATCCATCTTGTTTACTTGCTATTTTTATTCACAAAAGGTGGCTGAGAAAGTAAAACTGAGCTAAGAGAGAGAATAAAAACATGCTCAAATAACACTGGGTGGGACTAAAGACAGCTATAAAGTCACAGAAAAGACCGTCTTTCCTGGACACACCGCAGCTCTAAAACGTCACGACAGTCTCCTTTGAGAGATTACTATTTTCTTAATTGCTGAGAAATCTTGTTCTCTAAAACCATAGACTGTCAGAAACTTTGAAATATTATCAGGAAAAATGAAACAGCGCACTTAAAAATTGTTTAGATTAAAACAACTCAAATTTATTCTCATACAGTTCTGGAGACCTGGAATCCAAAATCAATTTCAGTGGTCTGAAATCAAGGTGTCAGTGGGGACATACACCCTCCAAAGGCTCCAGGATGTGTTTCCTTTCCTTTTCCAACCTCTAGAGCTGAAATAGTACTCTTTTGCCTGGAGGACACAAGTTGCTTTGAGGCAGAGAAGCAGCCTCAACTTCTGACCCATGTACAAAACTTCAGATAAGAGGCTTCTGGACACAGCATCTCATGTCTATTTCAAGGTGTAGTATCTGGGAAACAGAAGCCCAGGCCCACGGTGCAGCCCACACCCAAGGCCCATCTCCACAGCCACAGCCTTGCTTTGCTTAGAGTCCGCTTCACTGAAATTTCCCCAAGCCTCCAGCCTTGCCCCAAAGCCTGTTTGTTTGTTTGATGAAGCCCCCCGGGGTTCCTTGGTGCACACTCTCCCTCAATGCAGGGGTGAATAAACTTGACTTTGTCTACCGTGATGCTAAGAGGCTGGGGCTGGCACAGTGAGGCGACATCACCACCTCATCTCCTGCTGGCCTGCATGAGTTTGGATGAAGACAGAGCCCCAAGTAATCTTCTGGTCCTGACCACTGCACCCCTAGCAAGGGCTCTGGGACTTTGCCCTGCTCAGCCCTCTACTGGGATTTAACTCTTTGTGATGTTTCCCCTCTTTTTCTCAAATAGACACATACCCTTTCTTTAACCTGTGTCCCTTTTTCTCTTTCCTTTCCCAGGCACTCTTTTTATTTATTTATTTTAACTTTTAATTTTGTTTAGAGACAGGGTCTCGCTCTGTTACCCAGGCTGGAGTGCAGTAGTGCAATCACGGCTCACTATAGCCTCGAACTCCTAGGCTCAAGCGATCCTCCTGCCTCAGCCTCCCAAGTAGCCAGGACTACAGGTGCATACCACCATGCCTGGCTAAATTTTTCATCTTTATTTTTGTAGAGGTGGGGTCTTGCTACATTGCCTAGCCCGGTCTCAAACTCCTGGCCTCAAGCAATCCTGCCTTGGCCCTCCAAAGTGATGGGATGACAGGCTTGAGCCACTGCACCCAGCCCAGACATTTCTTCATCAAGGTGTGCTCTATTTCAGAGGTCAGGAAAAGATAGCCCACAGCCAAATCCTGCCTGCTTTCTGTTTTTGTAAATAAAGTTTTACTGAAACACAGCCACACTCATTCATTTACTTATTGTCTATAGCTGTTCTCAAACAACAGCAGAGCTGAGCAGTTGCGACAGAGACCATCTGGGCCACCGAGCCGAAACACTTACTATCCAGCCCCTGGAAGAAAAGTCTGCTCACCCAGCTCTGTCTTCACAACTCTGTCAATTCCATTCATTCCTCAACTCCAGGCCAGCTGTCTTCCCTGCCCGCCTGCTATCTTCTACCAAAACTGCCTTCCAATGATACTACTCAGTTGCCAATAAATATATATAAACACTTAGACCAATGCCTGGCACAGAATATGCATTGTGTAAGAGGTGTTATTAGTAGTCTCTTTTTTTTTTTTTTTTTGAGACACAGTCTCAATCTGTCACCCAGGCTGAAGTGCAGTGGCATGGTCTCGGCTCACTGCAACCTCCGCCTCCTGGGTTTAAGTGATTCTCCTGCCTCAGCCTGCTGAGTAGCTGGGATTACAGGCATGCGCCACCATGCCCAGCTAATTTTTGTATCTTTAGTAGTGACAGGGTTTCACCATGTTGGCCAGGCTGGTCTTGAACTCTTGATCTCAGGTGACCTACCCACCTTGGCCTCCCAAAGTGCTGGGATTACAGGCATGAGCCACTGTGCCTGGCCTATTATGTTTTTTAAATTATTATTGTCCCCTTCCTCCTTCTTTTTAGAACTCTCTTCTCCCCCCTTTGCTTTCAGGACACTGCTCCTTCCCCCTCCTCCTCCTGCCTGGCTGGCCACTCTTTCCTCTGCCCATGTAAAACAAAACTCTCTTCTTCTCATTCCATGGTTCTTGCAGAAAACTCACACGCAGGAAGTCCACACTCAAATTCCTCCTCCTCCTCCCTCCTCTGTCTTCTCCCTTTCCTCTTATTCCTTCCCTCCCCTCTCCTTCCCCTCCCTGCTTCTCTTTCTCCCCTCTTCTTCCTCTTCCCTATTCTCTCCCTCTCCTCTACTTCTCTCTTCCCTTCCTCCCTCTCCTCCTCTCCTTCCTCCCTTGCCCCTTCCCCCTCCTCCTATTCCTCCTAAGTGCTGCGTCAGTGATTGGCACTGCTAACTCTCCAAATCCCCAAGCCAGACACCTGGGAGTGAGCCTCGCCTGCCCTCAGTGGTACTGCCCCTGTATGCCACCTGCAGAGGTAGCATCCGCACTCCTAGTGCCTGGCCAGGTCTGCTCTCCTCCAGCCCAGTTCCTCCTGTACACACCCGTCCTCTGGAATGCCCCCCTCTCCTGCCAGTTCCATTCCCTAAGCCTCAGTTCTCTGTATCCTATGCCTCTCCAAAATAAGAAGTCATAGGACAAGCAGCTTGCCATGGTCCATGGTTTAAACCCTGGTGCCCACCACCTGCTCTGGCTGATCCCTGGGGCTGGGTCATGGAGTGTGAGGACTGGCTCCAGGGGTGCAGTTCATGCACCAGTTCAAATCCTGGAGTTCCCCATTAGCTTTTCCTTATAGAAAGTGCTTCCCATGTAGTACATTTCTGATCTTCTAAGAACATATTCTAGCCCCTCCATGGTCTTGGGTGTGTATAAATCTATTCATATGACTCTGTCTATGAAGTCTTTACCATTTTTAAGCCAATAGAAGACAGGGACAAGAGAACATAAAAGAGTCTCTTTTAGTAACAGGGTCCTGAACTCAAAGTCAGAAAGAGTCAATAAGGAGTGTGTGTGCCTGGGAAGAACATTAATGTTGAAATTCTATTGTCAAATGTGCACTGTGAAGGGCACAGACGAGTGAATCTGAAAGCCCTTCCAGTTCTAAATGCCAGTGTCAGTCCTCTTCCTGAAAGTACAAGGAAGCTGCTACAGGAAGGGGAACTGTCACTTGTTTTGCATCAGGGAGATAAAATTGTAGTTAGGGAGGTTTGGCAGCTTTGAGGAGGCCCAGCTGGAATGAGCATCTGTGGTAAAATTTTATAGGAATGTTGGGCATGACTGCACAGATATAAAAGGTCTTGCTTAGGCTCACACTTCTGCCAGGGGGTATAGCTCAGGGGTAGAGCATTTGACTGCAGATCAAGAGGTCCCTGGTTCAAATCCAGGTGCCCCCTGCTGTCTTCTTATTTTACTCTCCGGAGCTGGTGTTGAAGATTCAGCACCCTTCTCCAATCTTAAATCTCAGGATACTGAGCCTCCCTAAATCTGGGAAAAAGCCAGGAGCAACTTAAAACCCTGTCACTGAGCATCACAGTCTCAGAGTGATCAATTCCTTGAACTCGGACTTTTTCACTTACCAAAGGCTTTGTTCTACCTTGCCTGGTTTTGTTTCACTTTTTCTACACGTTTTCATGACCCCAAATCAGTGAAGTGCAGGTAAATGTTTAACGACCAGCTCTGAGGGGGGTGATTTGTAGTGTTTTCCAATTTCACAGAGTGAAAAATAATCCCACCACGGCAAATTTCAAGCTACAAATATGAGATGATGAACATGGAGTTGGGAAGGTGAGCTAACAAATGGCTGTCTGCTGCAAGCTAGCTCAAACATAACACTGCCCCAGTCCACCTTCCCGACAGAGGCCTGGGCTCTCTGGCCGTGCTCTATCTTCACAATACCTACTGACATGAGAGCAGTGGTTCTCACTCACCCATTCATCCATGGAATCATTCATTCTTTCGTCATCTGATTCCTACTCAATGCCACACAGGAAAGACAGAGATGAGTAAGAACTGTCTGTGGTGAGTAAAATAGTCCAATGAAGAAATGATCCAGGCAATGAAAAGGATAGATGAACAAAAAAAGAAGGGGCACTATTTTTAAATGAAATGTTCTGTTACCATTAAGATTCTCAACTACATAATCTAAAACGCCTCCTACCTCAAAACACCCAGAAATGCAAGACAAGATACAGTAAATATATATTCTTACATAGAGCTGAGCTCTCATAACAGTGAAGGCTATCTCTGGGGTGGCAGTGGCGGATGAACTAAAACCCAGATAGGTAAATATGAGCTGATCCTGGGAATGCCTGTGGTGGTTGTGGTGAGCTAACCAAGGTGCTTCAGTTTACACAGCCATCTGGGTACAGGAGATTTGGCCTAAGACCTGAGTCCACCTTCTCTTGTACCAAGTCAAACTCTTAGAGAGCCATAATATTAGTAAAAGCATTGGGGAAAAAAAAAAAAAAAAAAAAAAAAGCATCCACTAGCATAAGAACACAGGACATTTTTCTCTTTCTGGGGAGGCAGAGGGCATCGCCCCTGAGAATCCATAACCATACATCTACCTTCACACTTGTTAGGGCTTTGAATTTATGCTACCTACATGGTTCAGAAATTCCTCAACCTGAAAGTTAACATAAAAAGTACTCAGGCTAACAATGATTCTAGAGTATCCCCTGGTGGCTCACACCTGTAATCCCAGCACTTTGGGAGGCCGAAGTGGGTGGATCATCTGAGGTCAGAAGTTCAAGACCAGCCTGGTCAACATGGTGAAACCCCATCTCTACTAAATATAGAAAAATTAGCCAGGTGTGGTGGTGGGCACCTGTAATCCCAGCTACTCAGGAGGCTGAGGTGGGAGGATCATTTGAACCCTGGAGGCAAAGGTTGCAGTGAGCCGAGATTGTGCCATTGTGCTCCAGCCTGGGCAACAAGAGTGAAACTTCGTCTCAAAAAAAAAAAAAAAAAAAAAAAAAAAAAAGTACTCAGGCTAACAATGATTCTAGAGTATCAAACAAGGACATACCCTCAAGCCAGACTGCACAGGATTCCTACTGATAAAGCCTGGCTTAAGATGGCCTTACAATTCAAAGTAATAAATATACAAGGAACCAGCCTATTATGAGTGAGAACCACCAAACAAAATAAAGTCATAAAGTCAGGCCATAGAGTTACCAGACAGATCCTATAAAGTAAGGGTAGTTAAAAATCTTAAAGACATGAGGAATTGAAAGCATGGACACCTATGATTTTTTTAAAGATAAAGCAGATACATCTAACATGAAAAGTGCAGTCACTAAAACTGATCATTTAATTAACATTAAACACACATTAGGCAAAGCTAAAGAGAGATTTAGGAATGAAAGAATGTAAATCTTTTAAAAATTACTAGGAATGAAGCACAAAGGCCTAAAAAAATGAAAAATATGAAAGAGTAACTAAAAGAGATGGTGCAGAATAAAGGGGTCCAACAAATGTCAAATACAAATTCCACAAGAAGAAAGTGTAATGGAAAAGAGACAATATTCATTTCACTTTTATTTATTTATTTATTTTTTGAGACAGAGTCTCGCTTTGTCACCCAGGCTGGAGTGCAGTGGTGCAATCTCAGCTCACTGCAATCTCTGCCTCCTGGGTTCAAGCAACTCTCCTGCCTCAGCCTCCTGAACAGCTGGGATTGGAGGCATGTGCCGCTATGCCTGGTCAATTTTTTGCATTTTCAGTAGAAACAGGGTTTCACCATATTAGCCAGACTGGTCTTGAACTCCTGACCTTAGGTGATCTGCCCACCGTGGTCTCCCAAAGTGCTGGGATTACAGGCGTGAGCCACCATGCTCAGCCTGGGAAGAGGCAATATTAAAAGATATAATAGCTGAGAATTTTCCAGACTTGTACAAAGATGTGACACCTCAGATTTAGGACTCATGAGTTCCAAGAAAGATAAATAAAAGATCCATACCTAGTCACATTGCAGCGAAACTTCATGATACCACAGATAAAGAGATGTTGTTTTTTTAGACGGAGTTTCGCTCTTGTTGCCCAGGCTAGAGTGCAATGATGTGATCTCTGCTCACTGCAACTTCTGCCTCCTGGGTTCAAGCGATTCTCCTGCCTCAGCCTCCCGAGTAGCTGGGGTTACAGGCATGCACCACCATGCCTGGCTAATTTGTTTGTATTTTTACTAGAGTCAGGGTTTCTCCAGTTGGTCAGGCTGGTCTCAAACTCCTGACCTCAGCTGATCCTCCCGCTTCAGCCTCCCAAAATGCTAGGATTACACATGTGAGCCACCAAGCCCGGCCAAAGAGATTATCTTAAATGAAGCCAGAGAAGTTAAATCATATGTAAAGGAATAATTAGACTGACAGCAGACTTTTCAACAGCAACAATGAAAGTCAGGAGACAATGGAACAAAATATTTAAAGTGTGAAACAGTTCTCTCCCTAGCTAAACTATCATTCAGGAGTGAGAAAAATGTAAGACATTTTATATAACTGAAAGTATCTACTTCTAAAATATCCTTGCTGAAAGAAATTTTAAAAGTTGTGCTTCAGGAAGAACATTGAACCCAGAAGGAAGAAGAAAGAAGCAAGAAAAAAGAGTGAACAAAGATAGTGGTGAGCACACTGGTAAGTCCAAACAGCATAGATTGTATAAAACAAAAACAATTACTTTAAATGTCAGGAGAGAGTCTTAAAAACAAGATGTAACTAAAAAGAACAATAATTACACACAAGACAGAAGGGGAATAGTGTGATTAAACTCATATTCAAAAAGCTTTCTATCATTTGGGAGAAGATCAGAAATAGTCATTAATATTAGATTCTATTAAACCAAATATGTGTGTAAAGTTACAGACTAACCCCTAAACGAATAGAAAAGGAAAGCATAACTTTCAAATCAGTAGATTAATGATTATGATAGAGACTGTCATATTGGATTCAGCAGCAACAACAAAATCTAGCTACATGCTGTTATGTGACACACATCTGAAAGTAAATATACACAAAGTTTGAAAGTAAAAGGACAGGAAAAGATATATCAAAGAAACACTCGCCAAAATAAAGTTAGTGTAGCTGCAGCAATATCAAACAAAATGGATTATAGACAAAGACTATTATTAGGGAGAGTGTTACTTTCTAATAATAAAATGAACAATTCTCCAGGAAAATACTACAATTCTAAATTTGTAAGCACATAGCTTCCAAATACATGAAGCAAAAATTCTCACAAATTCAGGGAGAAATTGACAAATGCACAAACTTGATATGAGACTTTAACACCTCTTTAGTAACTGATAGTTCCAAAGGCAAAAAGATGATAAGCTATAGAAGGCATAAACATGACTGATAAGCTTGATTTTATAGCTCTAACTAGATTCTACACCAACATTAGAATATATGTACTCTTTCAGGCAAACATGGAACATTTTCAAACATCTGTTGCACACTTGGCCACAAAGCAGTCTCAGAAAATTCTAAAAAATCAACATCACATACTACATTCTCTGACCATAAGGCAAAACTCAAAAACAAAATGATAACTCATAAAAAAGATTCTCATTTGGAAATTAAAAAGTACTTTTAAATAACCTCATGGATAGAAAAAGAAATAATAATGAAAATCAGAAAATATTTTAAAGTTGTAGCCATTTTTACATGGAGGTCTGGCCAGCACAATTTGCCTTTAGATTCATTTGGGAAAAGTGCTGACTAGTTCACCAAAAGTCAATTCACAGAATGACCAGATAGCCAAAAGCCAAATATGGTAAAAGCTAAACCACCGAATATCAATTTGCTAAACAACCAATCTGAATTATTGAATTTTTGTTTGTTCGTTTGTTTGTCTTTGAGACAGGGTCTTGCTCTGTCACCCAGACTGGAGTGCAGTGGTGTAATCTTGGCTCACTGCAATCCCCCTCCACCTCCTAGGCTCAAGCAATTCTCCCACCCCAGCCTTCCAAGTAGCTGGGACTACAGGGGTGCACCTCTGCACCTGGCTAATTTTTGCATTTTTTTGTAGAGATGGGGTTTTGCCATGTTGCCCAGGCTGGTTTAGAACTCCCAGGCCCAAGCAATTCCCCAGCCTTGGCCTCCCAAAGTGCTAGGATTACAGGTGTGAGCCACCGTGCCTGGCCCCAGTCAAGGATTTTTTAAAGATGTGTTTCATCTCCACTCCTGCCTTTGTCTGTGTCCAGAGCCACCCAATAAACCTGGTTCAGGACAGGTCTTCACAACTATTTTTTAACGCACACACACAGGCTGAGGTAAACACAGGTCTGCAGGGTCAAAGGTGCAACTAAAATTTGGGGGATGGGGTGCTAGGAAGTGTCTCCATAATTTAAATAATTGGCCATCCAGCAAATTTCATGTTGGTGAACTGCTTTTAGTGACTGATGGCCCACAAATGGGGCAGGAAGCCTAGCCAGGAAGTGGAAGTTTGAGTCAAAGAGGTGCCAAGAATCTGCACATGTTAAAACAAAGGTGCATCTTACTTGGATAGAGATTTCTTTCTAAAAGAGTTTACGTTTAAGGCAGGGATCCCCAACCCCTGGGCTATGGCCCAGTACCAGTCCTGGCCTGTTAGGAGCTGGGCAGTGCAGCAGGAGGTGAGCTGCGGGCAAGTCAGGGGAAGCTTTATGTGTAGTTACAGCCACTCCTCCTTGCTCGCATTACCCCTGAGGTCTGCCTCCTGTCAGATCAGCAGGTGCTGGATTCTCATAGGAGCCGGAACCCTGTTGTGAATGCGGGATCCAGGTTGCGGGCTCCTTAGGAGAATCGAATGCCTGGTGACCTGAGGGGGAACAGTTTCATCCCCAAGCAACCCCCCTCCCTGTCCATGCAAAAATTCCCTTCCACAAAACCGGGCCCTGGCCCAAAAGGTTGGGGACCCCTGGTTTAGGGGGTTTTAAAGTTTAGGGATCCCAGGCCGGAGGGTGGGCGGTGGAGAGGAGCTGGGAACAGTACTACATTACTGTAAGGAGCCCACCTCACCTCGGCACGGAGGTGGGACCCGGCCTAAAGCCCAGGCGGGGACTTACCCTGAGACATGTGGCCTGTAGGGCTCTTGAGATGAGAAGTTGGACTTTCAAGTTTCCCCTTTCTGCGAAGTGGGGCCTTGTGATATCTTCAAATCCTTGTTCAGCAGGCTGCGCACACACCGGTCCTGTGTCTAAGGTGTCTCGGGCATGACCGAGGGGGCTCTGCCCGGGTGGGCGCGCGCCTTTCCTCAAAGGCCTGGTCGAGGGGTAGTCGGCATAGTACCCGAGTTCTGGGAGGTGATCACAGTCGGCGCAGCTGCAAAGGCCAGCCCCGGGCGGCTGGGCGAGGAATTCCCTTTCCTTCCCTCCGATATTGCCAGGCAGAGCGCTCTCTGGGCCGTAGGGTCTGGACGGGACTTCCAAACTCAGAGCAGAGTCTCCTCTGCGTGGGACCACACGCTTCCTTTCCCCTCCAGGCTTCTGTCTGGCACAGCAGGCTTAGCCCCGCAGGCCCCCTTCCTGGAGCCTTCTATAAAAATGACCGGGTCCTTCTCCAAACAGGAAAACGAGGCTTGCTGCGCCTCGCCCGCACCCCCGGAGAGCCCCGCTCTCGCCTCGTCCGCCCGGACCTGGCCTTCGAACTCGGGAAGCGCAGGGGGAGGCAGAGGAGGGTGGGCCGCGCTGCCTTCCCGCATCACACGTTTATTTGAGGTCTACCACGTGCCAGGAATAACTGGGGTTACCAGACCAGCAAACAGGCACGCAAAATGCGACACGAAGGTAGGTCATGGCTGTGGCAAGCGGGAGCGCGGGCGAAAGACGTGCGGACGCGCGGGGGCCTGGCAGCTGCTCTGGCCCACCCACGCCCGGCAGGACCCTCGACCCCTTCCATTCCGGGTCGGGTTTCCCCGACCGCGGCCTCTGGGAAAGACGGCTCCCTTGTCATCCCCACCATCAGCCCATGGCACATGGGACGCGCTCAGTGGTGGCTGCGGAAAATGAATGAGTGATGCGCGGCGCGTACCCGCGGGCTTCCACGCCCACAGCCAGCCCGGCGGGTCTCGGCGCGCAACCTCTGCCCGCACTTGGGGGCGGGGACAAGGGGTGGGGACGGGGACGAGGCCGGAGCCAGGTACGCCCCGCCCCGCCCTGTCTCCGCCCCCCGCTTCCGAGCCGGCGCCGCGGCGCCTTCTGGGAAGTGTAGTCCGCGCCTGCCCCGGCCAGCCGGCCGGCCGGCCCCCGGGCGGAAACGGCACCACCCGCCAAGGGACGCGAGGCGCGCGGGGCGGGCTCAAAGAGGCCGGGGGCGGGCCCAGTCGCGCCCACCCCCGCCCCTCCCCCGCGGCCCAGGCCTCCCCGGCCCCGCCTCCTCCTGCGCGGACCTGGGCGCCGCCAACGAGGGTCGCGCGCGCTCGCGCCAGGGGCCGCGCCGGAAACTGAGGAGTGGCGGGGAGGCTGATCCCGGGGATGGCGCGCCAGGTAAGGCAGGCGGACGCGCGGACCCCTCGGCGCAGTGCAGCCCCGAAGGCGGCAGGGCGAAAAAGAGCTGGGACCCCCCCGCCCCCAACTTCGGGATCGACTGGGCGAGGAGGGGCAGGCCTGATGCTCGGGGGTTCGTGCCGGGAAGTTCAGGTCCTTGGATAATCTCTCTGCCGCTCTCCGCCCCCGGGTACCCACGGCCCAGTCTCCACCTGGGGAAACCCCCCTTGTCGTGGCTTCTTTCATTACAAGTTATTCTGGTAGAGTGGGCATGAAGGCCTCGGAAGGAGTGAGTAAATCTCATACTTCTATTCTTGGTGGAATCCTGGATCCCGGGGCCTGGGGACGTGGAAATGGGGAGAAACAGAAGATAGAGCAAACCCCAAGTTTTGTCCTGGGAAGCCTCCAGGTAAGGCTTTTAGATCGGAGAACTGGAGGGAGAGCCCCAGGCTGTGATAGCCTGGGCACCGTTTGGGCTAGGTTTTGTGTGGGCTGTGACGATGCCAGGAAACTCTGGTGCTGGTACCAGCGAGGCATCAGGTATCTGGTACCGATACCAGCAACTGCTGCACGTCCTTCTGAATGGGCACCTGGAGCCAGTTCTGCAACTGTGGTGGCTCCTGAGCTTTGGCCAGTCTGAGGCAGCATGGATGGGGGGCAGCGAGTGACTAGGCAGAGCAGACACAGTGCCAGGCCCTTGGTATCATTAGTGCCCCTAAGCATTTGGGGAGAAGGGAGAGGCCAGGCAAATTGGATATTGTTGGGCAGGGACAGTCAAGTGTCCTTTTCAGGTCTGGATGCACAGTTAAGTAGCCCAGGGACACCCTCGCTCAGACATGCCCATGGCCCCATCCTAGGGCCTCCTCATACCACAGTTTCCCGTTCTGTAAAGTGAGGAGTTTGGGCTGACCTTTCAGATCTGATGTTCGGGGAGGGGAATATCCTCACACCATGTAGCTTCATGGAGAAGGTGGCCAGGGGTGACCTTGGGGAGTGGTAGGTCACAGTCAGGTGGAGAGGAGCAGGGAGGGTTCCCAGAAGCCCAGGGGGATGTGAGCACAGCCTCCAGATTGAGAGGCCCTGGGGCAGGGTCTGCTCTGGGAGCCCGAGCCTGAAGCCCACTGGGAGAGCAGGTGTAGGCTGGGAAGGACCGTGAGAGAGGGGCAGGTCCAGCAGGCACTGAAGCTGCAGTTTTTGTGCCAGGCTAGTGACACTGTGGAAGGGTGTGTTAGGAGGACCAATGTGCAGCCGTGAGCTAGGAAGCTGCCCGGTTACAACAGTCCTGGGTCAGGCCAGAAAGCTTTTCTCCAGTGGTTGGGGGAAGGAGGTGAAGTGGGGCCCAAGGAGGAAGGCTGGTGGTGTGTGGATAGAGCCAGCCAGTGGTGGCCTTCCTCCTCCCGAAGATGAGTGTTGTGGTCCAGGTGTTTGCACACTCACACTTGCCTTGCTCACTCCCTCACACACAAAACCCTCACTCTTCCTTTGCTTTTTCTGGGCAGAGGGAGGCCACTGGCAGAAGTGCTTACCCTGGCCACAGTCAGTTCCCATTTGCATTTTGTAAGAATTTTGTCACAAAACAGTTTGTCTTGAGGCTGAGATGGTGAGAGGCCTGGAAAGCATCTCTTACAGATTCCTGGAAGAGCTGGGATATATTTAGCCTGGAGCGAGAGAGGCACCGGTGGTCAGGAGCAGTGTGTGGAAGAGCTCAGCTGGCGGGCTGAGACCTGCAAGCGGGCGTTAGGCAGACAGGCCTGGCTGCAGTATTACTAATCATAGCTCTTAATATTAATAGTCCCTGCATTTGTTTCAGGCACTATTCCTGTATTTGTTTTGTCTTCACAATGTCTCTATGAGGTAGGTTGTTATGATCCCAGTATTATAGATGAGTTCGCTTAGGCCCAAATGGGTTGTTTGGCTGAGGTCTCATAACTAATACGAAACAAGGCAGGGATTGGAATTCTGGCAGCCTGGCTACTGAGGCTAAGCCCCAGCCACCATGCTCTGCCCGGTCTCTGGGTCCAGAACCTCTTAACTTCCACATCAGGTCAGCGGTGGTACCAGTGGAACCAACACAGCTGGTATCATGTTCTTACTTAGAGCTCAGACCTGTCTTGCCAGCTCTGTGTTGAGCCACCAGAGTGTCATGTGGGAGCCCTCTGCCTGGCATGAACCAAAATTCCAGACTCCCAGAAAGAAAGCAGGGGTGTGGCACACACCACATTGTTTGTTCAATCTAGGCACCTTGAGCCACTTCCATCGTTTAGGGAATGGTAGGAAGCCTCCTGACACCTAAATGCCTGGAAGCCAGCCTGGGGCCCTCCTGGCAAGCAGGCCTTCCTAAGGACAGCAGTCTAGGGCCGCTCTGCGTGCTCTTCTGCATAGACCCTGATGTTGGCTACATTTTCTCTGTTCCAAGACACTAGGAAGAAATGTAAATAACTCTTTGAGAGAAGTTTTGGAGGGTGTCTGAGACTGTGCCTGAGAGGGAGTGACCATACCTGGGCCAGAGCCGCAGAGGTTCAGGGAGAGTCTGCACATTGAGGCAGGAGGCAAAGGCTAGGGCGTCTCACTGCCCATGGGCCTCTGGGCTTCTGGGCCTCAGGCTGGCAGTCACTGGAGGGGGTGCCCCTTGCCAGGGTTGTAGATGCAGCCTGGCCAGAGAGGAACATTGGTAGGTGTGACTGCGTGGGACAAGTTAACAGCTGTTCAGGGAGAACAGGCAGAGAGCCCGGCAGTGAGTGGACATCAAGGCTGCCAGTTAGTGGCAGGGACGGTTTTTTGTTGTTTTTTTTTTTTTTGAAACAGGCACTGGAGTACAATGTTGTGACCTTGGCTCACTGCAAATTCTGCCTCCCAGGTTCTAGCAATTCTCCTGCCTCAGCCTCCCAAGTAGCTGTGATTACAGACACCTACCAACACGCCCAGCTAATTTTTGTATTTTATTAGAGATAGGGTTTCACTACGTTGGCCAGGCTGGTCTTGAACTCCTGACCTCAGGCGATCCACCTGCCTGGGCCTCCCAAAGTGCTGGGATTATAGGCGTGAGCCATCACCCCCGGCCTGGGACGGTTTGTAGAATCACTGACTTGGGTGGGTGCGGTGGCTCACACCTGTAATCCCAGCACTTTGGGAGACCAATTTGGGATGACCACTTGAGCCCAGGAGTTCAAGACTAGCCTGGGCAACATAGTAAGATCCTGTCTTTATTAATTAATTAAAATAGCTGTGCTGAGCACATGAAACAAGAGGTGAATTATCTTTGCTTTATTAGGAGCGTTTTCGTTTTCTTTAATAATTCATTCTTACAAATAAATAGTTTAACACTCATTTCTCAACAGGAAGGACCCTTCCCATAATTTACCTTCTGTTTGCTTAATTTGCACAGTTAATTTTTGCCATAATTTTAAATTCAAGCCTATTGATGCTGGTCATTTTCTAGTGTCTGATGGCCACTTTAAAGTCCACTGAAGGACTTTTTTTTTTTTTTTTTTTTTTTTGAGATGGAGTCTTGCTGTATTGCCCAGACTGGAGTGCAATGGTGCGACCTCGGTTCACTGCAACCTCCGCTTCCCACAAGCAATTCTTCTGCCTCAGCCTCCTGAGTTGCTGGGATTACAGGCGCCCGCCACCACGCCTGACTAATTTTTGCATTTTTAGTAGAGACAAGGTTTCACTATATTGGCCAGGCTGCTGTCAAACTCCTGACCTCAGGTGATCCGCCTGCCTCGGCCTCCCGAAGTGCTGGGATTACAGGAGTGAGCCACCGCGCCCAGCCGAAGGACCATTTTTAAAGAAACGTAGACAAAAATGTTCCTGTTACTTTAAAAAGCCACAGGGTAGGAGGAGATGAGTACAGAGAATAGGAGATAGGAGTACAGAGTGTAGAGGAGCCTGGTGACCCAAAGCTTCCAAGGGCGACCCCAGGTTTCTTCTGTGCACCTCTCTAAACCCAGCACACAAACTAGGTGGACAACAGAAATGTATTCTCTTACAGCCCTGCAGGCGTGAAGCCCTACATCATAGTGTGGGCAGGGCCACACTCCCTCTGAAGGCTCTGTGGCTTCTGGTGGCCCTGGGCATTCCTTGGCTTGTGGCTGCATTACTCTAGTCTCTGCCTGTCTTCACACAGCCATCTTCTCCCTGTGTGTCTGTCTCTGTGTCTCTTCTGATAAGGACACGAGTCATACTGGATTAAGGGACCCCCCTACTTAGGATCATGACCTCATCTTAAGTAATTCCATCCACAGGGACCCTGTTTCTAAATAAGGTCCTACTTATAGGCATGGGGGTTAGGACTTCAGCGTGTCTCTGCAGAGACACAGCTCACCCCCAGCGCTGTCTCCTGAGGGGATTCCTGCATGTCAGACCCTGCCCCCCGCTCTGGCTATTATCCTGGAGTGTGCACCTGGAGGCCTAAGGTGGGGTCACCAAGTGCAGGGACAGCTAGGCTGGCCCCTCTGGGATGGAACAACTAACCCCCCTGGAGACTGTGCCTGCAGGTGTCCATCACCTTCAAGGACTTGGCAGTGCGGTTCTCGGAGGAGGAGTGGCGGCTCCTGGAGGAGGGGCAGAGGGAGTTCTACCGAGACGTGATGCGGGAGAACTACGAGACGCTGGTCTCCGTGGGTAAGGACAGGAGGCAGCAGCATGTGCGGCAGGAGCCTGGTGGGCAGTGGAAGGGAGACCGGAGTCCCTGGGACCTGGCAGCCTTAGTCTTTCCACCTGTGAAATGAACACGGGGATCGTTCCTGCTGCTGCTGTTCTATCTCCCAGGACCGGGTTCTAGGTACAATTCGGTGGGGGTATGCGGTGGCCTCTGAGGTTCCAGCCACTCTGTGGTTCTTTGAGTTTAAGTGGTCACGTGAACGTGCACAGACATGCAGGGGCCTGGGGTGCTACCCAGCTGTGTGCGAAGCAGAGGCCACTCCATTCCCAGGGCCACAGTTCCCTCTTCTTTCCCAGGGACAGCTGAGCTGCTCCCCCTCTCTGCTTTCCTGTCACCCTCAGAGTCTGGAGGAGCTGTCGTGGGAGGGAGCCACGCTGATGAGGGGCAGGAGCCTGCTGGTGGCGGAGGTCCCCAGTGTAAGTTATCTGTCAGACTTTGGGCGTCTCCTCCCACTTATAGATCGTCAGGCCCGGGCAATGTGTCACCTCAGCCGGCTCAGTCCAGCCGCTCACCTCCCTGGCTCCCCTACTGCAACCTCCCAAACTTTCACCTCTCATCCCTCTGGGCTGGAAGCCTGTTATGCAGAGAAGCACTCAGAGGAAGCCTGGGGTCACCCTGGAGAGTACCTCCTGCCTCAGGCCCCCCACCTGCCACCACCCTGAAGCCTTATCACAGCCACCCCTGCAGAACCTGCCCCAGCTCCCAAAAGTCCTGCCACAAGGCTTACATCCCAAGACCTCAGATGGTGGACATGCTCCACTGGCCCAGACTGGGCAAGGCCAGGCATTTAGGGGGTGCCGAAAAGGCAGAGGGCCCAGATGGTGGGAGAAGTGTGGCGGCAGCCCGCTTGGGCATTCCCCTGGGAGGCAGGGAGATTAACGAGTAATGCAGAACAGAAGAGCCCTGTTACCCAGGCCCTGCCCCCATGCCCTGGCTTTCCCTTGGCCAGAGTGCCTGGCCTGAGCCCAAGTCCTCTATATCTCATGGGACATGGTGTCTCCTCTGGCTGCTTTCCTGTGGCTGGGAGGATTATGTGAGATGCTGGGTGTGAAAACACGCACATAGGTGTGAGTGCTGAGCAGCCGCAGGGGTGCGGGGTCACTGTGGCCTCTCCGCAGGGGGACAGCCCCGGCACAGCCTGCACCTCACCGCCCTGGTGCAGCTGGTGAAGGAGATCCCAGAGTTCTTGTTTGGGGAAGTCAAGGGCGCTATGGACAGCCCCGAGAGCGAGAGCCGGGGAGCCAGCCTGGATGGAGAGAGAGTGAGCCCCGAGGGTAAGTCAGACAGCGGGGCCAGTACACGCAGCCTCCTCTGCACTCCCCATGATGAAGCGCAAGTCCACGGCACTGCACTGCATGTGGGCTCCCAGGCACAGGCGGGGAGGCGGAGTCATCTGCTGTTCCTCACGGCTAGGCCGTGTGCCGCCCTCTGAGTGTGTGGCCATAGCTGGTGAGAGGGCAGCTCAGGCTTTCTCATGGTAGTTGCTGTGTGGCTTTGTCACCCTCCACCCACTGTGGCCCCATCAGAGCCCAGTGATGACAACGCATAGCTGGCTGACATCCTGGTCATTGTTGGCAGCACATGGGAAGGAAAAGACCCAGAATGTGACAGTGTGACAATGTTAGGGGCATCTTACCAGCTGTTGTCTTTTCCCTGTTTCCCGACAGCAGCTGTGGCAAGAGAGCCTTGCCCTCTCCGAGGCCTGCTCAGCTGCCTTCCAGATGGCCCTGCCAGCCAGCCCCGCCTGGCCGCCACGCCCACCGACAGCTTGTGTTCCAGTGGCCCAACTGGTGACGGGGTCCAGGGAAGTCCTCTCCCCATCAGTGAGTCTGACACAGCAGGGACAGGGAGAACCAGCATTTCAAGAGCCCTGACCATGGCGTCAGGGGACCTGGACCCTGTGCCCTCTTCATTTTTTTCTAGGACTCAGTTCCCTTGTTGCTCTGTTTTCTTGTTGACAAAGTGCCCCAGGGAGCAGGACCACATATTTAGCCTCTGGTGTAAACACCAAAGAGGAGGCATGATGCTCAGCCCCTGGGGAGCCTCTCCTCCCGCCCCGATCACTGAGCACTTTGAACACAGAAGCCTCCGGCAGTTTCTCACATGCAGGCCCACGGCCGGCAACATTCACATACCTGTGTGCACTGGAGACCATCTCATCACAGCAACCCCAACTGCAGAACAGGGCCAGGCGAGCTCCTAGGATTTCTCTGGGGTCTCATTTTATTTTTAAAACTTATTACAAATTTTGCATTTGTCTGTTTTTATAAAATATAATTCAAATTTATACGGAATAAAATTGGCATTCCCAAAAAACATACCCCATTTAGCTGTGGTTTCATCTGGTGTTCAGGGGGTGTCGGGCACATTTGCTCTGGGGTTCTGTGTGCCCTGGTTTGAGAAGCATGAGTGTGGGATTGTGGTCTACATGTCGAGACTGCCGGCATCACTTGCTGAGCCAAATTCGGTGGCTGGGCTCATGGGGAAGGGCCTAGGGGTGTTCACAGTGAACCAACAGTCTTGCTGTTTACAGTTAAACCAGAAAGAAATGGTGAAAGCCCTCAGCCCTCCTGGAACAGGGACTTGGGTAGCTGGAGAAGGCTGTCCTCTTCGGGGACCAGATCTGGGGTGATTTTCCAGAGTCTGGAGCTGGGGCTAGAAAGGCCCTCTTGTGTTCTCCTGCAACAGAAACTGGCGACAAACCATGGCCTACAAGGAAGGAAGGCCCAGGAGCCCCGGGAGCCCCGGGCGGGGAGCCCAGCCCTCCCACCCTTAGCCCCAGCAGGAGGAAGAGCCGCAGAGAACAGGAGAGAGGGACCTCGGAGGCCGGTGAGGGGCAGGCTTTCCTCAGTGGGGTGGTGATGGGCAAGCGTGTTTAGTTCACGCGAGGAGGTCATGCTGCTCCCCAGCCTGGGCCTGGTGGCAGCTCCACGAGGCAGGCCTTGTCTGTGTTCTCACGGGCGGGAATCTCAGCCGCCCGGAGACCTGAGTGCCTGCTGAAGCACTCTTGGGTGCCCCGTCAGGACTGCACTGACCCCGGCCCACCTTGTGTGTGCTACAGGAATTTCTCCTGGGAACAGCCCCTTGCAAGGCCTCATCAACTGTCTGAAGGAAATCCTCGTGCCTGGGCCCCAGCACCCCGAGACATCCCCAAGCTTCCTGCCGCCTCTCCCCAGCTTGGGCACGTCCAGGCTAACCAGAACAGACCTGGGGTCTGGGAGCCCGCCCTGGGCAGGTGAGTCCTAGGGCCTCAGGCTGAGGTCCCTGAAGCTTGGTTTGCATTTCAACAGTGATTCCTCCTGCTCCAAACTATCTCCCTTAGGGATCGTTACCAGCTTGGCCACTGCTGTGTTGCCATTGTCACCTTTCTGGAGCCAGGTGGCTCTCTTAAGGACAGCATTTGGTCAGCTGGGAAAAGGAAACTTGGAAGCAGGCTTTGCCCTGGTTTCTTCATGTCCCTTCCTCCCGACCCGGGACCCGAGGGGAAGAGCTGCAGAGCTCATATGTCGCTTTGCATTCATGCCAGGCATGATGCATGGGGTGGGCTTGGGCTCTGGACGGCATGGTGGAGGGGCCAGGGCACGGGTCGTGGAGTCAGACCCTGACAGGCTCCTGACGCCTTGAGCCTAGGCTGTTCCCACTCACAGGGCCGCAGTGAGCTTAGCTGCAGTAATGTGCTTATTGTACAACTCCATTTTCCTCAAATGTAAGTTTTGTTCAGGACCCACAGAGCTGTCTCGAACAGTGACCCCGACAGCCCACTTCCTTCAGTTTGTCCTCAGAGCGATACCACATGTCTGCCTGCAGGGCGACTTCCATGCCTTCCCTCTCTGCCCTGTCCAGTTGTGGCAGGTGTGTGAACCCAGGCACCGGGAAGACTCAGTGAGCCCCTGGAGGATCCTCATCTTCAGAGCTGGCCCCACGCCCCTCTCACTTATTCCGCTTGTTGTTTGTCGTGAAGGCTGAGGACACTGGGCTCCAGGTGAAAACATGTTCCTTTTTCCTTTAGTGAAGACCGAGGCAGCTTCAGGGGATTGTCCCCTCCAGGGTCTGCTAAACTGTCTGAAGGAGCTCCCCGAGGCCCAGGACAGGCATCCCAGTCCCTCGGGAGTGGGGAACGCACGGCTACAGGAGAATCCAGGGGCCTGGAAAAGGGGTTCTGGAGGTAAATTCTTCTCACTGGGCTGGGAGGGCCCCTAGACGTCCTCTGTTACCCTGCCCCAGGCAGGGCTATAGGTGGCCCCCAGCATAAACACTCAGGCCCCCACGGTGGCCTGTCGGGGAGAGGAGCCAGATGCGGGAGATCACCGCTGTGTAAATGGAGCGAGCTGCATGGGAGGAGCTCGGTCAGCACTTGATAATTCTCAGGCTGGCTCCCAGAGGAGGAGCTGGACATTCCGAAAGGAAAGTGGGGAGGGAGCGAGATCAAGAAATATAGGATGGAGCTCTAGCCCAGCACACACACAGCTCCTCATTGTGATTTGGGGTCCTGCGTGTTTGGGTCAGGTTGGTATAACTGAGATTTGGGATTTCTGCCATGTGTGTGAGGGCTGGGAACCCCAAATCCTAATTATACCCACCCAGCCCACACATGGGTTCACGTTTCAGTGCATGTCACCTCAGCTGTTAGCTTCTCAGAACAAAGCCCTGAGCAGCTGGGTTGAGTCAGGTGTGCTGGCCATGGAGAAAGACGTGATTGGTGCTGTCCAGGGAGGGCCGACTTCATGCCTGGTAGAAACCTTGGGGGCACCCCAAGGGGCCATGGTGGGGGAGGAGGTGTGTGACTCGTCTCTCTGCTGATGACTGACAAGTGACAGCATTCTGATCCAGTGACTGCTGTGGAGGCACACGGGCTTTGGAAGCCCCTCCTAACCCTATAAAGACCTCAAGGGGTTCTCAGGGTGAGTCCAGGCCTGAATCTTGGGCTTCCCACTGGCCTCCTCCCGCAGGGCCTGGACACCTCCTGACCCCTCCTCCCCGTCCTGGTCTTGGAGCTGGCAGCCTGCTCTCTGTGAAGATGGAGAACAGCTGGGTCCAGAGCCCCCCAGGACCCGCATCCTGTCAGCCTGGCAGGCAGCCCCTCAGTCCCTCAGCCACTGGAGACATCAGAGGGGTCCCCCAACCCAGCTGGGGCCCTGAGGCTCAAGGTGAGGCCTGGGGTTGGCTGCTCTGGTGGTCTTCCCCATGGGCTTGTCAGTCTCTGGCAAGGTTCCACCAACCCCAGGGAAGCAGCTCTCAGCAGGGAGCCGCCCCCCTGGCCTTTCTTCCCAAGCAGTGAATCCCTTCATCCATGGCCTCCTCAGCCCAAGCCCCTGCTGCCTCGGGGCCTTTGTTTTGCAGTGATTCCTGGCCCCGGAAGCTGCCCCTGCTGACGCGTGGCCCTCCTCACTTCCCTCCTGTCTTCATGCCTTCCAGGGGCAGGGTGGGGGCAAGAGCAGATCAGTCCCCCACAGAAGGGTTTCTTGCCTGGCAGGTCCCAGAGCCTGGTGCAGGACTCATCAACCTTGCAGAAAGCACGTCGGGTGGAGCCAGCCAGGGGTCTGATGGGCAAAGCTGGGATATGTGGGAGATGGTGACAGGGGGCTCTGTCCTGTTCCAGCTGCCAGTGCCTCAAGCTCACCGCTGGAAGCCCTGGAAGCCTGTCTGAAGGGCATTCCCCCAAGTGGGTCGTCACCTTCCCAGCTGCCGGCCACTTCTTGTTCCCAGAACCCCCAGCCAGGAGACTCTGGGTCTCAGAGGCCTGAACTGCAGCCCCACAGATCACACAGTGAAGGTAGATTGTGGCCATGGGCGCGGGGTGGCGTGTCCCTGGGCACAGCAGTGGAGGCAGATGCTGAGGACTGTCAGGTCATTATGTTGCCCAGCCTCCTGAGGCGCAGGCCCACTCCGCCAGGCTGCCTTTCATACTCACCCCCAGACAGCTGCCTGCATGTGGCGAAAGCCAGTGCAGATCTTCCTGCCCTACTTCCTTCTCTCAGAACTCTCTCCAGTCACGAGACTCACTGTGGGGTTTCTGTGGGTCACGCGCTATGGGAGTTTAATCTGTGCCACAGGGAAACCGTAGTGGGAGATACTTTGGGGCAGGGTCTTCTGGTGCCCGTGCACCCCGTGGCCCAGGGGTCTCCTCTCCAGTGAGCCTCCTGGTGACCACAACTGTGCTGTTCCCTACAGAAGCGACCAGAGAGCCTGTTCTGCCTCTGAGCCTGCAGGGCTGTGTGAGAGATGGCCCCACCCGGCCCCCAGCCCCCCGAGGAACCCCCACCAGCTTCTCCTCATCCAGCAGCACTGACTGGGACCTGGATTTTGGGAGCCCTGTGGGGAGCCAGGGGCAGCAGCCTGGAAAAGGTGAGCTGGGCCAGCCCGAGGCTGGGGTTCATCCTGGGAGAGGACTTGAGGCCCCTTGCCCAGTTCCTGTGGCTTGACTGGGTCAGACTCCCGTGCCAGTGCTGGGCGCAGAACCAGGGATACTGAGGCAGGAGCAGATGCAGGGCTTACCTTGGGTGGGTTGTTGGGAGCCTACCCAACAACTGAAACAGAGGGGGCTCCGTTTTAGTGACTTGTCTCAGAAGGGACAGGACAATGTCTAAGATTTCTTTTAAAATCTTTTTGGGCTGGGCACAGTGGCTCACGCCTGTACTCCCAGCACTTTGGGAGGCTGAGGCAGGAAGATCAGTTGAGGCCAGGAGTTTGAGACCAGCCTGGGCAACATAATAAGACACCGTCTATACAGAAATTTTTTTTTTTTTTTTTTGAGACGGAGTCTAACTCTTGTTGCCTAGGCTGCAGTGCAATGGCGCAATCTCGGCTCACTGCAAGCTCCACCTCCTGGGTTCAAGTGATCCTCCTGCCTCAGCCTCCCGAGTAGCTGGGATTATAGGTGCCCACCACCACTCCCAGCTAAGTTTTGTATATTTAGTGGAGAAGAAGTTTCACCATGTTGGCCAGGCTGGTGTCAAACTCCTGACCTCAGGCAATACGCCTGCCTCAGCCTCCCAAAGGACTGGGATTACGGGCATGAGCCACCGCACCCAGCCTGTACAGAAGACTTAAAAAATTATCTGAGTGGAGTGGCACCAGTAGTCTGTAGTCCAGTTACTCAGGAGGCTGAGGCAGGGGATCACTTGAGCCCCAGCATTTGAGGCTGCAGTGAGCTATGATCACACCACTGCAATCCAGCGCGGGGGACAGAGTGAGACCTCCATCTCAAAAATAAATAAATATAAATAAAAATTTCCTTTTTGCATTGAATTCCTTACCCTAGCCACAAAGAATTGCCTGTAATATCAAACTGACGCCCAGCTTAGGAAAACATACAGTGAGGTTCGTGTCAGAAACACTTGGGAGTATGCTTGGTGACCTGTGCCTGCCCCGGTCACTCCAGTCGAGTTTGCTGCAGACTTGAGGATCTTGCAGGACTCCAGCATCTCCTCTTGGCCTTTTTATTTCCCCCACCCGGTTAATCCGAGTCCTCTTGGTCTGTGTTGTCCTGCCGACACCAGTCCCTCTGTCCTCACCTCTGTCCTGACTGCCAACATATTTACTGAACAGGCCTCTCGCAGCAGCCACAGCTCTGGTCAGGCCTGTGGGGCCTGCCAGTGTCCACAGCAGCCTGAATTCCCAAGCCCCACTAGGGGTTAGCCCCTTGGGTGTGGGGCTTTTCCCCCAAAATGCAACTGACTTCATAGGTAATATGATCACATAGCTTTGTTCAAAAGCTATAAAAGGTTATGTGGGAAAAATGAAGTCTTCGGAGCTGCAGCCCCTCCTGCCACTGCTGCGAGTTCATTCCCCTCCTCTTCCTCACACAGAGGGCGGCATCTGTACATGCCCCCTCTAGGCTGCCTTTGTCATCAGCATTTGTCTTTGACTCCTTTCTATACTTTTCATATTCCTTGGCCACCAGCACCAGTTTCTTCTTTGGGACAGCAGCGTGGTATTCGGTAGCATGCTTCATGTGTCCTGCCTGGGTGGACTTTGTTTACTAAGTAACCCAAACTGCAGGATATTTCACACTGCCTTTCAGAAGCTTCCAGACAACTCCCGGCTCCCTCTGTTGCCCCAGAACTCAGCGGATGTGCTGTGGAGAAAATGCACGTGGAGGTCCTCTGGTTTCCCCCCTGCCCTTCCAGCCCGTGGACATTCAGAAGCGCTGCGGGTTGCCCTCCCGCTCTGTGCCTCGGCCCAGGATCATCAGCAAACGCTTTTAGGAAAGAGAGTGGCAGCACTGTCCGCTTTATTAGGAAGGGCTCTCCTCGCTGTAGAGTTTCAGTTCATCTAGTTCCTGTTACTCACACGGCTGTCACTGGAAATAGGATGTTTACGTGTATTTAGTTCTTTCCTAGTTGAAGCTGCATGCATGTGGGCCTGCCATGGCCCAGAGGCGAGGGGGCCTGTGTTGTTCCCCTCTGTGAGTGGTGAAGGAAGTCTTAGCACATTCCATCTGTGGGGCCACCCCTGATCCCCTGTGCTGGGGACACAGGATGTCGTCCCTCACAGTAGTGGCAGCTGGGTGTGCTGAGGAGGACTGGAACCCACACCTGTGGACAATGCCATCTTGACAGCCACAGGCCAGGCTGCTTCCACGGCAGCCAAAGCAGGGCCGCCGCAGAGCCAGGACTGACACGTCCAGTGCTCTGTGCCCAGCACCCCTGTGACCCTGCTTCCCTGGACACAGCAGAAGAGGGGAGACTTCTGCGGTTTGCAGAGATAGAGCTACAGCCCCCGTCATCTGTGAATGTTTGATCTTCACAGGAAGCCCGCCAGGAAGCTCCCCACTGCAGGGTCTGGAGAACTGTCTCAAGGAGATACCTGTGCCTGTGCTGCGGCCTGCCCGGCCCTGCTCCTCAGGAGCAGACAGGGGACCGAGGAGAGTGGAGCCCAGGAACTGGACAGCAGACAAGGAAGGTAATAGCGGCTGCCGGGGGCCAGGGTGTAGACAGGGCTGCTCCGAGGATGCCCTGGGCGCTGCACCTGTGGGCTCATATCTGCTTCTGAGCCAACATGGTGCTCTGGAAATAGGCCTGGGCTGAGCCTTGTTGGAGGCCGGAAAGTCTGTTCAGCACACACGTGCAGACCTGCTGGCATCTGAGTGACGGGGACACCTTAGTGCCGTTGTCTGTGGCTCCACTGCCCTGGCTGGAGCTGGCTCCTTGTGGCCAGGTGTCCTTGTCCCGGCCGTGCCGGCCCCATGTGCCTTGGTGTCTGGGCACCAGTTTCTGAGCCCAGGGTTCCACGCAGCTGGGTCTGGGAATAGAGAGGTTCTGGAGGGTTCGGGCGCTCCCCGGAACATGGCAGATGGGTGTTTCCCACACCTGACGCTGGTGTGCCCGAGAGCCCAGCAATGGCAGAGACTGTTCCCTGTCCCTTCTGTGGCAGCACGAGGCCCCGTGGGGCTGACAGGCCGCCTGTTTTCTCATTAAAACAGGACTGAGGGCCGAGGCCTGGGAGTCAGCCCGTCTTGGGCACGGTAGGGGAGAAGTGCCCACCCGGAGCCTCCGTCTGGTCAGCCCACAGGTGTTCACCTCCAGCTGCGTCCCCGCCTGCCACCAGCGGGGCCTCAAAGACCCTGGGGCCACCAGGCCAGGAGTGTGGAGGTGGCTCCCAGAGGGTGAGCTGGCACCTGCCCTCGGTACTGACAACCATGCTTTAGTTAAAGTGTTTGACAAAGAAATAGACTTGCCCTCTCTGTCCCTCTGTTCCTTCGCCATCTCTCATCCTTTGCCCAGAGGACAGAAGCTGGTGCCAAACAGCAACTGAGGTTCACTAAACAAGAAGATAAAGTGTCACAAAGTGCTGACAAGGAGCGGGGTCGGGAAGATCGTTGTTTGTGTCCATCCATTGGGTTTCTCCTGTGGAGAAGCTTCTTGGGGGGCTCCCGCTGTCTACTGCTGCTGCTTGGTTTAACTTCCAGCAGAATTCCTTCCTCGATCTGCCACAGGGCCTGGTGGGATACCTTTGCTGAATAAATGCGGTTTTGCTGACTCTCCCATCAGACGAGGATGGGCCCTAACTGAGCCCCACCATTGGGCTGCTGGCCCTTATGAGATACCGGGGTGCAGGGATGGTACCTGCCTGGTAGGAGAGGCCACCTGGCCTGTGAGACCTAAGCCTGGCTAGAACCAGACTGCTAATGACTTCCAAGGACTGGAGATTTCCAGAAAGTTCCCCAGCAGACTTTCCAAAGCTGCTGGCGTCCTGGCCAGGCTCTGGCTTCACTTTTGTCCTCTTTCTGTGGCAAGAGAGGCAGCCATTTAGGGTCCCCTAGAACTCATGTTGAGTGTGGGCTGAGCTGAAAGGGGACCAGTTCTGTGTGCCCAGACCCTAAGGCACAGGCCTGGCTCTCTTCAGGCTGATGACAGAGCACTCTCTGGTCCCCTGCTCAGGGCCTGCCCCCAAGCCCTCCCCGCTGCACTGCCTGGAGAGCGCCCTGAGGGGGATCTTGCCTGTACGGCCCTTGCGCTTCACCTGCGTGGCAGGCCCCAGCCCCAGCCCCGGCTCCAGCTCGAGCTTCAGCGGCTCTGAAGGAGAAGACCCGAGGCCAGAGCCCGAGCTCTGGAGGCCGCTCCTCCAGGGTGAGCCTCTTCGGAAAGGGAGGATAGCGGGGTGTGTGCTAGAGTGCCAGTCACCACTCTGATGCCAGCTTTGTTTGTGACATTAAGAGAGGGACCGCCTTCCCAGCTGTAAGCCTCCTGTCCCTCTGTCCCCATGTCCTGGTGGGACCCCTGCTGGAAGCAGTGGCAGCAGCCCTGGTGAAGACCCCAGGAGAACAGAGCCCAGGTACTGCAGCGGCCTTGGTGCAGGTGAGCCTGGGGTCTCCTGAGGGGGCGCCCATGCGTCCCCCAGAGGGCCAGGAGTCCAGACTGGATCCTCTGAGTCCTGCCTGTCACTTTGCCTGGCCCTTGCCAGGGAGTCCTGCACATTGGCCGTGCTTTAGTTCCCTGTAAGGTGAGCTGTGTCCGAGAGGGAGGGCGGGGCTGCTGGGGGTGCTGGTGAGCAGCTGCAGGGAGGTCTGGGCCACCCACTTGAGGCCATGTACACAGTGTTTGCACTTGCGAATATACACGCGTGCATGGAGACAGATACGGATGTATTTATACGATAATAGTGTATGCTTTTAAAACTTGGCATCAATAACAAAAGTCTCAAAAGTGAGATTTCCCCAGCTGGGGGGACTTCTTGGAGAGTGTCCCATTAGGAAAGCTAGAAATGCTGCCTGCTGCCCCAGGTCACCTTGCTTCTCAATCTCACTGTGAGCCAGTGTTTGCTCCCAGCGGGAAAAGCAGATGGGACAGGAGACAGGTCCCAGTTGCCTGGGAGAAAAGAGAGTTTAGATAGTACTTGCTGGCCTGGCCCCCCTCAGGAGTGCTGGAGGAGGAGGAGGAGGAGGAGGAGGGGAGAGGCAGCGGTAGAGGATGGGGAGGAGGAGGAAGAGGCCAGAAATGGTCAGTGGAGGGAGCTCTCCCCAGCTCCTGCTGCTGGCTCCATTTACAGCCCTGGCCCTGTCTGTGTAGGCCCGGGCCGTACCACATTTCTCACTCCCCAGTGGGCCTAGCGGAAAATGGCAGAGTGGGCTGGGTATGGACCACAGGATGCCCCAGCACGCCCTCGGAGGTCTCACTGGGGCACGACCCACAGATGAGAATCCTTTTTCCCAGCTGCCTCTCCAGCCACCAGCTCCTGCTGGAGCCCCCTGCAGACCGGGCAGGAACACCACACACACGCACCACAGCGGGCCCTTCCACCACAATTAGCCTCCCTCGTGGGCCAAGTGTCCATCTTCTATCTCATTTAGTCATGGTTTGAAAGTTGAGAGTTTGAGATTGTTTTAGGGTATGTCAGAATGGCTCTGGCCAAACGATCGTCTCCCTGCCCCAGGGTCTCTGTGCTTTTTCTACAGGTACAGCTGGGGATCCCTGCCCTGTTTCTCGGCTGGAGAAAAGGCCCAGGGTTAGTGAAGCGTCCAGAGGCCTGGAGCTTGGACATGGAAGACCCAGAGTTGCAGGTGAACTGGTGGCTTCCCCCATTCCCTCTGCACAGGCCAGGACCCAGAGCCCCCGCTTGGGGAAAACAGCCGTCCAGGGTCACCATTTGGGTGATGGGTAGGAAAAGTCTCACCTGTAAGCCACTTCAGGTTGCATATTTCATTTCAGTGTTTTATTACAGAACCAGTTGGGATTTTCATAAAAGCAGACACACCCTTTAGAGGTAGAAATTGAGAAGTGAAGAATCAGTTTGGGGCTTGAGGGGACTTTAGAGAATAGGTGAGGAAACTGAGGCCAGGATGACCTGGCCACGGTCATTGTGAGAGGGTTGGCTCCGTGTCACACGCCTGCCCCTGCAGACCCATGGTGGAAACATGCAGGGGGCCTGGCATCTAGTGCCCTGGGTCACTTGGGGACAACCCCACACCAGGAACTTTCAGTGCGGCCTGCGGCAGGTTCTCTTATTGGCTCAGGGTGTTGGCTTCTGTCCAGGCGCCACCGCTTTGCTGAGAGCTCTGAGCTGCCTGGGGCCACCGAGCCTTGCCTGTCCTCTGTAGAAGTCCTGGCCGGGGTCTCCAGGCCGAGATCCTTGTTGATGAACTTGACCAAACAGCGGTTGGGTCCTTTAGCTACTCCAGTCTTCACTTTTTCCTCGGTTTAAAGCCTTGGAGGTGCCGAAAAGAGAAGGGCAGAGCCACAGCTGGGGGCCCAGAGAAACAGGGAAGAAACCACCTCTGCACCCAGCCTGGGGCTGAACAGGTTCGGAACGGCAAGTGCCTGGCCAAGCCCTTCTTGTGGTTTGCCCAGGGTTGGGACCAGTTCCAAGGGAATTTAGGGTGAAGGATTAGGTGATCTTTTTTTTTTTAAAAAAAAAAAAAAAAAAGCTTATGACTCCTGTGAATCTGTAACTTCTGAATGGGGAGAGTAAAGGCAGAAGTGGGTGGGAACCCTTGTGGTTTGCCTGTAACCAAGAGCACTGAGTTCTGGAGTGGCCCCACAGTCACCCCACAAAAAATGCGCAGAAGGCCCTTGGCTGGCCTGGCCCTCTTGGCCCATCTCCTGATGCTCCCATGGCCTTGGTCTCATGCTGTCCAGGGGCTCTGGGCCCTTCTCACTGACTCCTAGGGCAGGGCTGCCATTTGGTCTCATTAACAACACAAAGACCCACCCATTCCTAGAAGGTGGGAAGACCGCAGTTTAGGAAAGCCTGGTTACCATGGAAACCCAAACCCAACCTGTGGTTGATCCTGCCCATCAGTTTGGGGAACAGCCAGGAGATGTAGCCAGTTTTCATGCCATAACCATTGGCATCAGCGTTTTCAGGCCTGACTCACCTTCCTTCCCTTCTGGAAGCTGGGCCTTGGAGGAGGCAGGGTACTGAGCGCCCTTGGTTCAGGGGACCTCTGGGGAGAGAGAGTTCCTTACAAACCAAGAACTCTGACCGGTCCTTGCTCTGGTTTTAGCCAAGACCCATGGGAGGCTGCTCCCCCAGGTCCCACCTGAGCCACCCCGTGAGTCTCCACCTCCGGAGCTGCCCCCTCAGGAAGCCGCGCCTCCAGTATTGCCAGCCTCCTCCCCGCAGCCGCCGTGCCACTGTGGGAAGCCCCTGCAACAGGAGCTGCACAGCCTCGGTGCTGCCCTCGCAGAGAAGCTGGATCGCCTCGCCACGGCGCTGGCAGGCCTGGCTCAGGAGGTGGCCACCATGAGGACCCAGGTGAATCGGCTGGGGAGGCGTCCCCAAGGCCCTGGGCCAATGGGCCAACCTTCCTGGATGTGGACCCTCCCACGGGGACCTCGCTGGGCTCATGGCTCTGGTCACAGACACCTGCCCTACTGGAGGCAGAAGGGACCCACAAGGCCTAAACCAAAGATCCTGCGGGGCCAGGGAGAGGGCTGCAGGGCGGGTGACCCGCCAGGACTCTCCAGAGGGACCGCTCGCCGGGCACCTCCGCTGCCTCCAGACGCTCCCCCGGCAGAACCTCCTGGGCTCCACTGCAGCTCTTCCCAGCAGCTGCTGTCCTCCGCACCCAGCTGCCACGCTGCGCCGCCTGCGCACCCCCTCCTCGGACATACCGGCGGCCACCAGAGCCCCCTTCCCCCTTTAGTGCCTGCTGCCTTACCTCTGCAGGGAGCCTCTCCTCCTGCAGCCAGTGCAGATGCAGACGTGCTGACCTCGGGAGTGGCACCAGCAGGGATCCCAGACCGGCCTAAGGAGCCGAGCAGCCTGCTGGGAGGAGTGCAGAGGGCACTCCAGGAAGAACTGTGGGGTGGGGAGCACAGGGACCCGAGGTGGGGGGCGCATTGATGGCATTCCTCTTCTCCACATCTGCTCATTCTTGCCAAGGGTGCAGTGGTGGCGTGGAAGCCCTGTCACCCAACCCCAGGCCTCCCTCTCCCAGGGGATGCCATCTGTCTTAACTGTTGCTGGGAGCCTCACCCTTTGTCCCAACTGGGCAGAGTCCCCAGGTGCTGTTTGCTCAGGAGGCTGCTGTGGGGGGGCCTTCCTCAGCCTCTGGCCCTCTTGGCTCAGATTCAATCAAATGTTGCTTCCCTCTCCTGTCTTTCCCACTGGAGCCGCCCAAGCTTGTAGGTGGGTGGTGTGCACAGGCCATGTGTGCCCCACATATGCAGGGAGTGCCCCACACAGCTAGAGTGGCCAGGAGAGCGCCTCCTAACCACCAGCCATTCCTGATCTCAGGAGTCATGAAGGGCTGGGCTCTTGCCTTCCTGGAGTAAATACTGGCACAGATTTCATTTGAAGAGAACTCGGCCGCTTGGTCTAAGCTGGACTTACCTCTGTGGATTCTGAAATTAAAGAAGTGAGTTGCTAAGGAAGGCCTTGACCTGACCCCTGTAGAAGGGAGCTCCATGCGGGCCCACGGTGGGGCGGGGCTGGTTGTGCCACCAGCATGCTGCCTCGTCTCCCGACATTCTGGAGAACATTCAAGAGTGTGCCAGGAAGGGTGGGGGAATTCCCACAGGACTCATAGGACTCCCAGGGCACACTCTGTGAGTCCCCCGGGGCTGCCGCACAGAGGACCCCTGACTGGGCAGCTTCAACAGCAGCATTTACTGTCTCCGTCCTGGAGGCCAGAAGTCTACAGTCCAGGTGTCAGGGTCGGTTCCTTCTTCGGGCTGGGAGGGAGGGTCTGTCCCGGGCCTCTCCCCTTGGCCTGGAGATGGCTGTCTTCCTGTTCAGATGGTGTTTTCTACACAGCTGTCTCCAAATTTCCCCTTCACATCAGGGCGGCAGTTGTATGGAATTATGACTCACCCTAATGAGTCCCTGTTAACCTGATGACCTCTCTAAATACCCCCTCTCCAAGTGAGGTCACATTCGGAGGTACTGGAGGTTAGGCTTGTACCGTACACTTTTGGCGAGGGGCACGGTTCAGCCTGTAACACACCGAAGGAGCTTCTTGGGTTTGTGTTGGGAAAAGGCATGACCAGGCGTCGCTAGCCCACCTGTGTCCTGGTTATCGGAGTGTGCCTGCTCCCAGCCCGCTTAGCTGGCGCTTGGCAGTGCGTTGGAACTGGCCTGCCTGTCATTCCCTCGCGTCATCTTCCCAAGAGGCAAAGTGCAACCTGTGTGCCCCCAAATCCCTTATTTGACCTGAGGTGGTTTCAGGACCTGTGTGTATACCTGTTGCCTGGCAGGGTCAGCCTGGTGTGGGCTGGCACACTTGGCCCTGTCCTCAGGTCCCTGAGGAGCCTGGGACACCAGCACTATGGCCTGGGGCAATGCTGGCTGCCCACCATGACTATAGGAGCAGTGCCTTGTGGCTGCAGCACCCAGTATGTCCCTAAAGTCAAGGTCACTGGGGACACACGCGGAGCCTAAGTGACCCGCAGCTGAGCAAGGGGCTTGGGAGCTGAAGCCCTTGCTCTTTGCCGCCCTGTGAAAGCAGCAGGGCAAGGACACCTGTCAGAGGGGATGCGAAGATGCTTTCTGGACTAGAGTGAACCCCGAAGTGACTGGAAACAGATCCTAAGATCATGCAAGTAGGATGTTTATTGAAATGCGGAGGCTCATCACTCACAGCAATGCTTGCACAGAATTAGGAAGAGAAAGGCTCTAGGCTGCTCCAGCCTGAGGAGCTCTCCTTGTGGTAATAAGCAGGGAGCAGTGCCGGGCACATTTCAGAGCCACAGCAAGGGGTGGGACACAGTTTCAGAGGAGGGTTGAGAAGCGAAACCGCCCCTTCCCTGACTCTGACTGTGAGGAGAGGACTCTTGCCCACCCCTGCTGCAGCTGGCCCAGTCCCGTCCTGCCTCCCTGTCCTCCCATTATCCTTTCCCTTCTAAGCAGGGGTCACTGGGCTGTTGGCTCAATGGGAGGGGGGCCACCTTACACTTCCATGTGGCACATTAAGGTGGTTTTGCTTTGCTGGCTTCAGAAACAGCCACCACACAAACCCTAGTTGACAGGCACAAATGAACAAATGAGCATGGTAGCTGTAAGTGACTGTCGCAGCCTTCAACCAGCAGAGCTGGGAAGAGAGCATGAGCCCACACCAGTGCCACCAGCACTTGGCACATCTTCACCCTGGGCACAGATGCCCCCTCCCGGCCTTTGCCTGCTGAGACAGACGAGGGTATTCAGGACTGAGCCTGGTCGAAGTGGTCCGGACCCAGCTGGACCATATAAGTTTAAAATTGTTTTAAGAATGTGAATTCTAAGTAATCAGTGGTAAGAAGTTCCATGGTCTGCAGCTGTGTTCCTCCTGCAGAAGCAGGTGCCTAGGTCTAGGTCTCCAGGACCTGTCCATGGTCACTGAAATGCCTTCTAGCATCAGTGATCTAGTGGAAAAAATCTAGATGCCGTTGAGGTCTTTGGTACTGTGCCCATCTCCTGTAGGAACTGTACAGTGTGACTTGGAAGAGGAGATGTGGTCACTTTGATGGGAGAAACGGAAGGAACTTTTTGAATTCAGAGGAGCTCCAGGGTCTGGGGTGGGGGCAGAGAAGGCTCCAGGCTGCTCATTCCATCCTGAGTGAGCCGAATGGGTCCTGGCTGACCTAGGTGCAACCTTCCCAGTCTGCCAGTCAGAGTTCCCCAGCAGGCAGGAACATGTGAAGGTTCTGCTTCAAAATACGAATGAAAGGGCTCCTCGTGCCCCTATTATTTCCTGGCCACTCCCAGGGGTCCTGATGGAAGGGAGGCTGACCTGCAGGGTGCAAGAACCACGATTCACCGCTCCCCACGAAGGTGCTTGGTCAAGAGCACCAGGCATGCTGTTAACCTTTGTGTGGGTTTGTGTTTTGGATGTGGCTCCCATATACAACGTACAGATTTTATCTCATAAACCATCTTGACAGGTTTTGCTCTTCACTGGGAGCCCTTAATCCATTTAAATGTAATGGACTGACTGACTTATTTAGGCTTTCACAGACTTTCTTTCTTTGTGCTTTTTGTTTGTCCCACCTCTTCTGGGGCTTTCTCTTCCCTGCCTTATTTTGTATCAACACTGTTGTGGGTTAAAAAAAATCGTTCCATTTTTTCCTCTGCTGGCCTCAAAATGTAAAGAACTAAGAAGAGAAACACAAATTTGGGAGGTTTTAGCATATCTTTCTCAGAAATTGATAGAACAAATCGGGAGTGATGTAGAAGATTTGAAAGGGCTCCTTAACAAAACTGGCCTGATTGATGCCCATATAGAATAGTACACCATGGGGCCAGGCGCGGTGGCTCACACCTGTAATCCCAGCACTTTGGGAGGCTGGGGCAGATGGATCACTTGAGGCCAGGAGTTCGAGACCAGCCTGGCCAACATGGTGAAACCCCATCTCTACAAAAAATACAAAAATTAGCCGGGCATGGTAGCATGCACCTGTAATCCCAGCTACTTGGGAGGCTGAGACGAGAATCGCTTGAACCCAGGAGGCAGAGGTTGCAGCGAGCTGAGGTCATGCCACAGCACTGCAGCCTGCGTAAAGAGTGAAACTCCATCTCAAACAAAAACTGTGCCATAGGACTACTTAGTATACATTCTTTTCAAGCATACACAGGACATTTATGAAAATTGACCATATATTAAGCCCTATGGTAAGTTTAAATAAAATATTGAAATTGTATAGGGTATGTTCTCTGACAATACCTTAACCTTTTAAGCTAGAATTAAATAATAACCAGAAATTCTTATATTCAAAAATGAGAATTATGCTGCTAAAATAACACACGTGTCAATGAAGAAATCATAATGGAGATTAGAAATGTTTCCCACTATTAAGAAAGTACCACAGTCCAGGCGTGGCGGCTCACACAAAACTTTGAGAGGCTGAGGCAGGCAGATCACTTGAGTCCAGGAGTTCGAGACTAGCCTGGACAACATGGTAAAACCCCATCTCTACTGGAAAAAAAAAATACACACACACACACGCACACACACATTAGCCAGGCGTGGTGGCATATGCCTGTAGTCCCAGCTACGCAGGAGGCTGAGGTGGGAGAATCACTCGAGCCCAGGAGGTGGAGGTTGCAGTGAGCTGAGACCGTGCCACTGCACTCCAGCCTGGGTGATAGAGTGAAACCCCGTCTCAAAAAAAAAAAAAAAAAAAGAAAAAGAAAAAGAAAAAAAAGAAAAAGAAAAAGAAAGAAAGTACCATATCAAAATGTGTAGCATAAAGCAATATCAGTACTTAGAAATGTATAGACATAAGTGAGTATGTGGAAAAGGAAGGACAGAATTCACAAGGAGAAACAAACAGAACAGCAAAGGAAATCCAAAGAAAAGTTTAAAAGGGCACACAAAAATCAGAGCAGAAATTACTGAAATAGCATACATATAAATGATATAATCAACAGTCAAAAATCATTTCTTTACAAAGCTAATAACATTGACTACTAGCCTGTGATGAAATTCATCAATGAAAAAAGAAAGCACAAATAACCAGTCTCAGAAATGAAAAAGGTGACAGTACCGCAGATGCTGCAGGCTACAGAAAGACAATAAAATGATATTATCAGCAACTTTTCACCAAAATTTTGAAAATAACTCCCACAAGAATGCAACTTAAACTCCAAAGAAAACAAACCAAAAAACCTGAATAGTCCCATACCATTGGGAAAAAAATGCATCAGTGATCAAACATCTTACAAGAGAAACTGTAGGGCCAGGCATCGTGGCTCAGGCCTGTAATCCCAGCACTTTGGGAGGCCAAGGCGGGCAGATTGCCTGAGGTCACAAGTTCGAGACCATCCTGGCCAACATGGTGAAACATTGTCTCTACTAAAAAATACAAAAAATTAGCCAGGCGTGGTGGCATACGCCTGTAATCCCAGCTACCTGGGAGACTGAGGCAGGAGAACCACTTGAACCCGGGAGGTGGAGTTTGCAGAGAACCAAGATCACGCCACTGCATTCCAGCCTGGGCAACAAGAGCAAAACTCCATCTAAAAAAAGAAAAGAAAAAAAAAAAAGAAAAGAAACTGTAGTTCCAAAAGGCCTCACTGGTAAGTTCTAGCTCACATTTAAAAAGGAAATTATTTCAGTAATATACAAACTATTCCAGAGAATGGAAAAATATGGGACACTCTCTGACTCATTTTATGAGAGTGGCATAATCTTGAAATTTCCAAAACTTGAGGACAGTACAAGAGAACAAAATTACAGGCTAATCTCAAAAAATGTACATAGGAAAAATACTCAAGAAAATATTAGCCAAAGAGAATCTAGCAATATACAACATGTTTTACTGAGTAAAACATCATTACCCAGTTAGCTTCATCTTTTAGATCAAGAATGGTTTCAACATTTGAAAATCACCAGTGGTAACCCACAATAATAGATTAAATGGGAAAATTCACATGATCATCTCAATAGCTGCAGAAAGATCATTTGATAAGAGCCAGCACCCATCAATATTCTAAGTGAACTGGGACGAGAAAGGAAATTTCTTAATTTGATGGAGATTATATACCAAAAAAAAAAAAAAAAGATGATAGCTGTATTAGCCTGTTCTCATGCTGCTAATAAAGACATACCCGGAACTGAGTAATTTTAAAGAAAAGAGGTTTAATGGACTCACAGTTCCACATGGCTGAGGAGGCCTCACAGTCATGGCAGAAGGTGAAGGAGGAGCAAAGGCATGTTTTACATGGTGGCAGGCAAGAGACTGTAGGGGAACTGCCCTCTGTAAAACCATCAGATCTCATGAGACTTATTCACTATCATGAGAAAAGCAAGGGAAAAACCCACCCCCATGATTCAATTCCCTCCCACTGCGTCTCTCCCATGACGTGGGGATTATGGGAGCTACAATTCAAGATGAGATTTGGGTGGGGACACAGCCAAACCATATCAATAGCTAATACACTTAATGGTGACATATTGAAGTGTTAAAAACCAGTATACCAAAACTAAGTTATATTTACATATACCAACAGCCAACAGTTAGAAAATACTACTTTAAAGATTTTATTTGTAGTACAAAAAGCTCAAGAGCCCAGGAATCAATCTGGGCTAATCAAAAAGATTTATGTGGAGGGAAGTATTGAGCACTTTTTGTGATTTCCTTGAAGCACAGAAGTTAAGAAACTTGCTCAAAGCTACACAGTTGCTAGGTGAGTTTGAGCTGCAATTCTCTGGCTTCAGAGCTAAGGGAGGCCCCAAAACATGCAGGGCAAGAGGCACACTGAACATTGGACCTTCACATTAGATTCGTCAGTGTCTGAGGCAAATCAGGGAGGAAGAAATAAATAGATGGTTATAAAAATTAGTAACCTGCAGCAACTATTTGTGTGTTACTTTGTTGAATGTCTGCCCCTCACACCTACCAGCCCTGGTTGTAAGCTCTGTGAATGAGGCAAATATATATGGTATCTCTGGCATCAACACTGGATCAGCTACATAGTGGGGGTTCAATAAACCTGGATTGAATCTCTGAATAACACTCTTACTTGGGTTTAAGACAGAGAGTGGGCTGGGCGCAGTGGGTCACACCTGTAATCTCAGCACTTTGGAAGGCTGAGGTGGGTGGATCACTTGAGGCAAAGATTTTGAGAGCAGCCTGGCCAACATGGTGAAACTCCATCTCTATTAAAAATACAAAAAATTAGCTGGGCGTGGTGGTGTGCATCTGTAATCCCAGCTACTTGGGAGACTGAGGCAGGAGAATCGCTTGAACCTAGGAGGCGGAGGTTGCAGCGAGCCGTGATTGTGCCACTGCACTCCAGCCAGGCGACAGAGTGTGACTGTCTCAAAGAAAAAAAAAAAGAGAGTGAAGGTGTTGGAATAAATTCATGGAAATTTTCCAAGTGTTTATTGGACCCTTGGATTCTAATAGAAACCATGAGCTGGTTTCTATTAGAACCACCATCAACACCTCAGGCTTAGCACCGTGCCTCAGTTTCCCCTGTGTTAACAGGCCAGTCATACATTGTTATAGAAGACAGAGCATTGCCCTAGGGCATCTCTGTCAACCCTGAATGTCCTCAGACACTCCTTCATCCCCTCCATTTAAAATTTTTAAAAGTGATTCTGGCTTGGTGGTGATCTGGACTTGGACCTTTAAGATGATGGAGAAGTTCATAGAGCAACAGTTCTCTTCCTTGAGTGCAAATTGGGGTCACTTGAGAAAGGTTTAAAAAATCAGGTTTGACTGGGCGTGGTGGCTCACGCCTGTAATCCCAGCACTTTGGGAGGCCGAGGTAGGCGGATCACGAGGTCAGAAGATCCAGACCATCTTGACTAATACGGTGAAACCCTGTCTCTACTAAAAATACAAAAAATTAGCCAGGCGTGGTGGCGGGCACCTGTAGTCCCAGCTACTCGGGAGGCTGAGGCAGGAGAATGGCATTAACCCAGGAGGTGGAGCTTGCAGTGAGCCGAGATTGCGCCACTGCACTCCCACCTGAGCGACAGAGCGAGATTCCCTCTCAAAAAAAAAAAAAAAAAATCAGGTTTAGGCCCCACCTACACAGATTCTTATTCATGGAGAATGAGATGCTTGATAGATGGAGTTGGCATCTATCATCTATCTAGCCATATGTATGCGTGTATAAACTTTTTATTAATATACAATATACAAAAAAAGTACACATTCGATTGGTATATTTTTAAATTGCTGGAGATTCTGCCATGCAGCCAGTATTGAGAACTATTCTTGGTGGCAAAACTGTAGAACAATCAGAGTTTGCCACTGCTGCCTCCCAGCCATTCCCCCTGCTAACCACAGAGAACTTCTGTATCTATCTGCCTTCCACGGGCAGCATGCATTTATTTCACGGCAGATTCCGGAGTGCCCGGAGCCCTGGAGAAGCCACCGTAGCCCTCAGCAGGCTGGTGGCACTGCATCAGGCGGCCGCAGTTCGCCAGAACAGTGGGGCTAGGGAGGGACCACAGGTCCCCAAAGATAAGCGGGCGGAGGTCTCCGGAAGGAGCTGTGGGTGTGTGGAAGCCGCTCCAGAGTCCTGGGTCGCAGCTGAGAATAATCGAGCCAGACTTTTCTTTACCTCCCCTCCCCACCAATAATGAAACATCTGCTCTGAGTCCCAGTCCCTTGGGAAATTCTCAACTAGGAAACTAAGTAAATTAATCCATTCTCTCACCCCCTTCCAGGAAATAATTTGTATTTTGCCGGAAACTTTCGATCGACTTTGAGGCTGCTGTGAGCAGAACAGGAGGCTGTTCTGAATCTGGAATGACTATCAAACCACACTGAGTCCATCAAACCACGCTGAGACCACCTGCTCTGCCGGACCTAGGGCAGAGAGGAAGGAACCCGCATTTCTGGAATCCCTATTTCAGAGGGGAGAGCTAGTCAAGGAAAGGGGCTTCCGTTCCAGCGCCTCGGCGCCATCTGCCGGGAAAGAGAGACAATGACAGTTCAGGACTACAGCTGGTCCCCGTAGGGTGTTGAAAGGAAAACAGAAGCCATGAAGGCTACCTTTCTACTCCCGAACATTACCTGAAGGGCTTTCTCAGAGATCCCACGCTGCCTTGTATGTGAAGCCACCTTGTGTGTGTTACTGGACAGAGGGTGAAAAGACCCCTTGCCACCAGCTTTCTTCCTAGAGGAGAGCTTGGTTCTGCAGCCACCTGGCTGGGTGGTGGGGGAAGGGCAGCCTCCTTCAGAGGTTCCCTACTGCAGAGAGAATCGATCTGTGCCTAATCCTGGAGCAGCCTTCCAGGGAGGCAGCCACGGGCAGCGGTGCTGGGTTCGGATGAGGACATCACCTGTGGGGCTGTGGAAGGGACTCCTGCTTGGAGGGAGTGAATGATGAGAGCCAGGTGAACTTTAACATCACACCCCAATTTAGGACTTCATATACCTGTCAGGTCTGATGTGAGATTTTTTTTTTTCTTTTTTTTGAGACAGGGTCTCACTCTGTCACCCACGCTGGAGTGCAGTTACATGGTCATACATCACTGCAGCCTTGAACTCCTGGGTTCAAGCAATCCTCCCACCTCAGCCTCCCGAGTAGCTGGGATTACAGGTATGCACCACCACGCACAGCTGGGTTTTTGTTTTGTTTTGTTTGTTTGTTTGTTTTTAGAGACAGGGTCTTGCTATGTTGCTCAGGTCTGTCTCGAACTTCTGGGCTCAAGCGATCCTTCCACGTTGGCCTCCCAAAGTGCTGGGATTACGGGTGTGAGCCCTCATGCCTGGCCAAGATGAACTTGTACCCTGAAAATATTGTGGCCGGGCGCGGTGGCTCACGCCTATAATCCCAGCACTTTGTGAGACCAAAGCGGGTGGATCACTTGAGGTCAGGAGTTCAAGTCCAGCCTGGCCAACATGGTGGAACCCCGTCTCTACTAAAAATACAAAAATTAGCTGGGTGTGGTGGCACATGCCTGTAATCCCAGCTATTGGGGAGGCTGAGGCAGGAGAATCGCTTGAACCTGGGAGGTGGAGGCTGCAGTGAGCCGAGATCGCACCACTGCACTCCAGCCTGGGCAACAAGAACGAAACTCCGTCACAAAAAAGAAGAAAGGAAGAAAGGGAGAAAGGGGGAAAGAGAGAAAAGAGAGAAAGAGAGAAAGAGAGAAAGAGAGAAAGAGAGAAAGAAAGAAAGAAAGAAAGAAAGAAAGAAAGAAAGAAAGAAAGAAAGAAAGAAAGGAATCTTTCGAATGTGTGGCTCAAATAAGACCATTGAAAGCATAATTGGAAAATGTTGAAGTTTTGTGCCAATGCATGCAAATATTTGGAGAGAGAGACCATATTCTCATTTAGACTCTTAAAACAAACTTCATGTATTTTCCGGGAATGTTTCCTTGACATTGGCTTGACTTTGTGCCAGATCCCTTACATCTCCCTGGCAGTGGCAAGTCCCTAACTTGACCCAACGTTGCCTGACCTGTTCTGTTTACTAACTACAGCAACAGCAACTAACACTTACTGAGAATTTATTATATGCTAGTCACAAGAATGATATTTAATAAGGACCTATGTTGGAAAGATTTGAGAACAGTCCCGCCCTTGACTGCTTTTATATTATAAGATTTAGTGTTTTTCAACTGACTTTATCTAATATTTACATTCAGAATGTGCCAGACACTATGCCATATTATTGCATTATTATGCATTATTTCACTTTATTCTAGCACCAACCAAATGAAGTATAATTTTATCTTGATTTTGCAGAGGAAGAAATTGAAGCTTAGATCAGTCAGTCAACTACTCAACATGGTGAGGGGGAGGGTAGACAAGTCACCCCTGAGCATTCTGCTGGTCTCTCTAGCTATAATATGTACTTGTTTTCCTCAGAGTCTCATATAGTCTCACAATATCTGAGTTGGTGCATGTTGCAACTTGGTATAAGAATAAATGCAGACCTGGAGTCTAGGCAGTAAAAACATTTATCATTGACCCAATAACTTTTTCCCATAAAAACTTTTGACACCCCATTATTTCCCAGCATTGCACCCTGGATTTTATTGGCAGAGATTTACAGTAGCATCCTGGGCTGACTTGTGTGCATGTGGTCAGCTGAGGGCCAGATCTGGGCCTTCTCTATTGCTGCTCATCTCCCTGGCATGAATGAGGGACTCAATGAGAGAAACATCTAATCAGGTGCACCAGAGAACTCACACTCTTGGCCCATCTGCTACTTCCCACCCGAATTCAACTCTCAGTCCATCTCTGAGAGACATTTGACCAGAATTTCTTCAGGCAGGAAAGCTGACGTGGAAACATGAACAGGTGGGGAGACAGTAAGAGGGACACGGCCCAACCTGCAGATCTCCCTGTCTGTGCATCTGTAGTGAAGACACCAGGAACTGGGTCCCTCCCCTGGAAGAAACTGTGCCTGCAGCCCTTCTGTCCTCCAGGATCTGAAAGCAAGGTGCCAGGCTAGTCATGGTGGCTCAAGCCTGTAATCCTAGCACTTTGGGAGGCTGAGGAAGGAGCATTGCTTGAGACAGAAGTTCAAGACCAACCTGGGCAACATAGCAAGACCCCATCTCTACAAAAAAATAAAATTAAATTAAAAAATAAAAGCAAGGTGCAGAAGTAACCAAAACCCCTTGTCACCCCATCCACCTAGTGGCAGTCCTGACACAAGGATCTAAGAAAGGAAAGTAAGTTTATGTGAAAGGATAATTTGGAGAATGTCCACTATTTACATGGGCAATTGGGCAGTCAACAGAGTAGGGAAGAGAGAGCTGGTCCCTCCCCCCTCTCAGTCTTGCTCTGTGGTTTCTATCCCTTCATTCCTGGCAGGGAGCATAGAGGAATCAGAGCCTCTTGGGGTGCTCAAGGCGGGGCAAAGACTTAGGGCCGGGTCTTGCTGCTTGCCAAGGCCCAGTGGCAATTCAGGGTGACTTCCTGTCTTGGCATAGGCAGGAAAGGTGACACCACGAGGAGTCAACTGGTGCCCTGGCTGCTGTTCTCCCAGAGGATGCAGGGCTGCACTGCTCCTAGGACTGCATAGCCACCCAAGTGCTCCAAATATTGAGCATTGTGAGCAGCAAGGGAAGGGCAGGGCTGGGTGGGGACAGCTGCTTCAGCCACGGTCAGTCCCCCAGGCAGGGGAACAGCTTTCCAGCAGAGTCTTGGTGACACTCTTATTGATCAGATCCAGAGCCCGACCTTCTGTTAGGGGCTAGCTCAAGGCCAGAAACCTGTAACTCAGGAAAGCGTGGCTTTAGATTTCTAGAAATAATGGGAACAGTTGCCAAGTCACTCACACAGCCTTGGGAAAGAGCATCTCCTTAAATTCTGTGCCCTGGCACCTTGCTTTCCTCACTCTAGTCTCAGCTTTGGCTGAAGGGGTTAGAGGCAAGGTCAAGGGCTCTCTGTTGAGGGGCTAGTGGGTCTAGTCAAAGAGAGGACCACTTCAGTGGAGTGATGCTGAGATCTGTCAACCTGGGAAGTCTGGCAAGAGGCCAGAGGCACTCTGGGGGCTCATACTGGGCTGAAATCCTCATGACTGGGCTGGAGTATGAGCCCCGGGAGTCCAGGATCATGGAGAAGACGGCTTTGCTTGGGATGGAGGAATTGAGCAGCTTCCTGGACACCTCCTTAATGAATGTCTAAAAGGGTTCCTCCTGCTGGGAGAAGCTAAGCTTGGAGGTGGGTTCCAAAACCTTGTCTGGAGGTGCTGAGGCCCTGAGAATTGTAGGTTGGGCTCTTTCAGGCCAGGAGAAAACAAGATCTGTTTCTACCAGCCCTGACTTTCTTCCCTCTCTCCCTCTGCTAACCATCAGTATTTCAAAGACTCCTGGGTTGGGGATGTAAACCCAGTATAAGAGGTCTTGGTCCTTGAAATGAGAGGCTGGGACAAGTCCTTCCAGGGTGGACTGATTCCTCTTGGAGATCTGGGATGGGAAGATGCATCTTTGCAAGGTGGTTACTCCAATTTGATGGCCTCCAGGAGAGGCACTACCTCCCCTGGTTGGATTCCTGTAAGAGAAGTTTATGCTTTTGTCCAGTCCTGAAGCAGGAAAAGGGGTTGCTCCTTCCTCAGCTAGGATCACCTGGGGGCTTGTGGACTCTCTGGCTGTGATGACTGAATCTGAGCTCATTAGTTTATGGGTGTAGGGAAAGTTGGATCTTCACTGAGGGCTGCAACACCAAGGCCTGTTCACGGGGAATTAAGTGGGCCAAGGTGTGAGTGGACATCAGGGAGTCCAAGTTGGATGCACAGATTCCTGAAAAGTTCTGAAGTGGGTCATCCCTGCTATTTAAATGCCTGGGGCACCCTCCAAGTAGCCACTGGCATTGAAGCAGATGGCCCAGAAGAAGACCTTGCCATTGGTGGATATTTCACTAAAAACATGGGAGGAGACTTGGCAGATGAAATACTTCCAGCCTGATGTGGAGTGACCTTCAATTAGGGGAAATGTTTCTCCATCCTTGTATAGATGTCTTCCAGTCACATGTTCTCGTCTATGTTGAAGGCAAATTGAATCATATCCAGTTAGGCTGCGGCACCTCATTATTAGCGGGCTCTGATCCCAGGGCGGTTCTCTGTCTCCATTGCTTGCTGCTGCTGCTGGAGCCCAACCCATCAGAACTCATCTTTCCAAGTCAAGAATGAAGCACAGCTCCCTGGCATCTGCCTGGAACAGGCTCCAGTGGTTTGGAGGATGAGTTCTGGAGGGTGAGTTTGAAGAATAAACTTCTAGGACTGCCTGCTGCTACTGTCTTTTCCTTTAGTGGTCAAGAATTAGAGATTGTTCAGACTATTGCTATCTTTGGGGACAGCCATCATCTGGGTGTTGGGTGGGGATGGGGGTGATTAATAACCTTGATTCCAGTTGAAAACTTTCAAGAGTTTGAGCCTCTTGGGAGCCCTGCACCCGACCAGAATCAGGTCAAAGCCCTGAGAACAGTCTGAGGTCAAAGCCCTGAGAACAGTAAGGGGAGGGGAGCAACCAACATTAGTGTAAACCCCAGAATCAGCCTGAGAACAGAAGCTCTGATGTCTGAGAGCAAAAGATGATGTCCCAGCTCTAGAACAGAAAGCAAATTCACTTTTCCTCTGCCTTTTTGTTCTAGCAGGGCCTTCAATGGATTGGATGGTGCCCACTCGCTTTGGTGAGGGCAGATTTTCTTTCAGTTGACTGACTGAAATGCCAGTCTCTCTCAGGAACACCCTCACACACACCCAGAAGTGATCTTTTACCAACTATCTGGACATCCCTTGGCCCAGTGAAGTTTACACATAAATTTACCTGTCACAGAAGCTCAACTCAACTAGCCAAGACAAAAGGAGAAATAGGCCAGGCATGGTAGCTCACACCTGTAATCCCAGCACTTTGGGAGGCCAAGGCAGGTGGATCACTTGAGATCAGGAGTTCAAGACCAGCCTGGCCAACATGGTAAAATTCCATCTCTACTGAAAATACAAAAATTAGCCGGGCATAGTGGTACGCACCTGTAGTCGCAGCTACTTGGGAGGCTGAAGCATGAGAATCACTTGAACCCGGGAGGCAGAGGTTGCAGTGAGCCAAGATCACGCAACTGCACGCCAGCCTGGGTGACAAAGAAAGACCTTGTCTCAAAAAAAAAAAAAAAAAAAAAAAAAAAAAAAAGAAAGAAAAGAAAAAAAAGAAATATATTGGTTCAATGAAGTCATGGGAATGATTGCTTCAAGAAGCAGGCAAAATTACAGGGATAAGAGATTTATTGGGAAGTATAGCTCCCATGAGATGTGAAAAAGAGATAGCAGTCTCAGGCACGATGAGCATCCGACCCCTCTGCAAAGAGAGCTGGGGGCGGGGGGAACAGGATTGTGCAGTTGGAGCCTCAGACCCCGATGCACAAAGTCTCAGACACCCCAACAGAGAGCTCTGGCCCAGAGAGCTTATTCGCTGGCTTATTAGATGACTTCCACTTTGGGTAGAAATAGCCTGGCGTGGTCACTGGCTGGGGACTTCCTGGGAGGAGCATGGCCTTGGCTCACAAGCTGAAGTGGAACCTGGATGCACTGACAGCAGCCAGCTGTCAGCTCACCATCCTCCTGACAGAGGAGCAGCATTGGGTTTGGAAGGGAAATCCAAGGGCGCATCTTCATGGTTGCCACAGAAACAAGGGATACAGTTTGGCCTATGGAAATCCAAGAGTCTGTGGCTTATCTGATACAAAGATCTTCGCTCCTCATTCCTACTTTACTCTGGGGTCACCTCCATTCTTCCTCACTGAAAACCAGTCTCATTCACATGATAAGAAATATGGCCTATGGAAATATGGCCATGTGTTACTTCCTATAGCTTTTGTTACCCAAGAGGGTCTGACTCACACGGTCACTGGTCCAAAGTTCAAAATCCTGGGGAAGGGCGCCAACTGGCCTAGCTTGGGCTAGGTTCCCTCTCCTGGACCAATCACCTGGTGCCAGGGCCGGGACCATGCAGAAACACGGCAGCTGCATCTCACCAAGAAGAAGGAGAAGATACTTTTTTTTTTTTTTTTTTAAGAAAACAGCAGCACTGACTACATAAAATTAGATATCTGTTCCAAATGGTTCTACACATCTTGCCTCCATTTCATCACTCCAATTCACCCTTCAGACATTCGCAATCTAACTTTTGCCACCATCATTCTACTGAAGCAGCTTTCTAAGTGACCACCCATGAGTTTATAGTTAATAAATCTGATGGTCCTCTTGAACTGTCAATATAACAGTTGCTAACATAGGACACTCTCTAGCTATTGTGCCCACTGCAGTAGATACTTGGGCCTGACTGTCCAGCGTGGTGGCCAGCATTTCCCTGGGAACTGCCATTTCTTCCATAAACGGGTGGGACATGACATCCATAGGACAATGATCATAGCTGAACAGCCCTGGGATCAACTTGACCTTAGCTTAGCCAGATTCTTTCTTTCAGGAGTCTGGAATTGAGAAAGTCAGTCAATCGTTTGAATGACTACACCAGTAACTGATCAATGTGGAAGCCGTGGAGAGGCTACCTTTGCCGTACTCTATGAGTGAAGAAGCAGGAAAGCTGGTCCACAGAGAAGGAGGGAATGAAGGCACAGAGAAGCAGGGGAGAAAACAGAGCATCTGATAAGTAACCCTAGAAGAAAGCAGTTGTGTGGGGTACACAGCAGAGCAGAAGCCAAAGGGTGGTCACTTAGAGGGTGCATTGCCCTCATTAGGGAACAGTGAAGCCTCACATGGCCCCACACAGGGAGCAAGTGACTTAGAAGAACTCAGCAAAGCACCTCATGAGAGACAAAGTCAATATTCCAGCAGCATCCTCCCACACAGAGGACACCTGGGCTGGGTGAAAACAACACTGGTCAGATGGGACACATTATCCTTCCCCTCCTTCCTGTCATCCCCTTGGGGGAGCCAACTGGGGCCCAGCGTGTGAGGAAGAGCAGTGGAAGAACAAGATGGAGATCATTGAGACCTGGGCCCCTTTTCCCATCACAGTAGTCCCCAGTGAGATTGGAGAGATGCTTCAGAGTGGATGAGATATAGAAGTTGTGGGTTAGATGGTGCTAGACTTTTTAGTAACTGAAAATGAGACTATGAGACTATTCTAATATCCAAGATATATTAGGATCCACCTAACATATGGTCCAGTAGTGGTTGTGACCAGAACTTCTCCTGCCCCTGTACACTCACTACTGTGCCATGGGTTTTCACTGCTGTTCCCACCAAAAACTGTTTTTCCATCTCTTAAACCTTGGGGGGCTTTGTAACTTGATTTGATCAAGAGAATATGGCTGAACTGACATTGTGTGAGTGCTGCAGCCATGGCTTCAGGAAGCCCTTACAGATTCTGCACCAGCCCTCTTGGAATACAGAGCTGGCATGTTGGAGGCCCAGGTCAGCCTCCTGGATGAGGAGAAAGAGGCCCAGCCAATAGCTAGCACCAACCACTGGACATGGGAACAGGACCATTTTGGACCACCCAGATCCAGTTGAACCACAAGAGCCACAAGGTAACTGTACCTGCAAGGAGGAACCCCGGTAAGACCAGCCAAAAACCACTCTGCTGAACCCAGTCCAAATTGCTAACCCACAGAACTATAAGCAAATAAAGGGTTGTTTTAAGTGATTCAATTTTGGAGTGATTTGTTACACACAATAAAAAAGTGATATAGCAAAGAAGGCAGATATAACAGAATGGGTTTGAATGTGACGATGAAAGAAGAAAATAAAGTTGTTTCTTGCCACTTCCCAAGGCCAGCTCATTTAATTTACAAGCAATATTTGCAAAAGGCAGATGCCTGCAGCAATATGAGATTTTTCCCCTGGGTATTCTCAAGTGCCTAAATACCTACTTGTTTTAAAATAGATAATTTTCAGCTGGGCACAGTGACTCAGGCCTGTAATCTCAGCACTTTGGGAGGCCAAGGCAGACAGATCACTTGAGGTCAAGAGGTCAAGACCAGCCTGGCCAACATGGTAAAACCCTGTCTCTACTAAAAATACGAAAAAAAAAAAAAAATAGCTAGGCATGGCAGCAGGTGCCTGTAATCCCAGCTACCCAGGAGGCTGAGGCAGGAGAATCACTTGAACCCAGGAGGCAGAGGTTGCAGTGAGCCAAGATTGTGCCATTGCACTCCAGCTTGGGCGACAGAGTGCGACTCTATCTCAAAAAATAATAATAATAATAGATAATTCTCATCTCTGGACTCTCCCCTTGTTCGACTCTGCAATGTTTCCCTTCGGACATCTCCTCACAGAGCTGCAGAAAGCTCAGAAGGCCCCTCTCTGAAGCCTTACTGCTGATCACCAGCATTGGCCATCAGAAGGCTGCTGCCAATCAGGGCTGAGGAGAAGCTGTGACCTTGACTGAGAATAGAAGTGGGGGTGAGGGGTGAGCTAGCTCTGCTTTGTTTCTTTCCTGAAACAGCAAAATGAGACAAGTGTGTGCACGCTGTGCTGCTGCAGCTGCAAAATGAAAAGCTTCTTATTAGCATCGTTTGCACAGGGGGTGGGGGCGGGGGATAACTCAGGAACAGCTCTCAGAGTGCAGAGCTGGGGCTTCTGCTCCCAACCCAGGCCCCAGGCAGGCCCCTAGGTGTGTCATCTGCCTCCAGCCCAGCTAGGTGAGTGTGCTTCCATCTGGGTTAGGGAGGGGGACTGGTGGAAGGCTCCTGTGGGGTAATTGTGAGTCCTGATCTGGTCCCAGAATGTGAGCCCACCTTAGCTGTGGGACCCTGGGACCCCCACCGTCCCCAGCCCGCTGAGCAGGGAGGGGCATGCAGAGCTGGGTGGAGGGGAAGCAGGTTCCTCTGGCCACATAGGCTTTTCCTGTGCCAGGGGTAGCCCAGCACAGGATGACAAGGAGAACCGGAAACCAGCCAGCAGGGCCTGCCCTGTGAAATCATGGATTTCCTCTTTCCCTCCCTCCCACCCTTCAGGCCCCAGCAGAATCTCTCTCCTCCAGGCCTCTGTCCTCTCATGCAGGATGAGAGCAGAGGTTCTTAAACCAGCTCTGGGGACTACGGGGACCCATGGAGGGACTTAAAGAGGGTGTCCACCACATACCCTCTAAAATTATGTGAAAATCATTATTTTTGTGCACATTACTCTGAAGGGAGTTTTAAACAACTAAGTACTTGGTGGTTTGCTAAAGGTTAGGAACCATCGATCTAGAAAATTCTCAGGCCTCTCCAACACTAACATTCCCGCTTTCCCCTTTCTGTCTGCTTTCCTGAGTGTGGTTCTCAGCTCTCTTAGTTCGTGTAGCTCTGTTCTCATCTAATACATCTACTTTGCAGTAACGGCCAACAAAGGTGGTATATTACAGTGAGGCTTTAAATGGGAGATGCAGAGTACGTGAAACATACCAGATATCTAACTCACATGATTGCATTTGAGCAGTAAGTTTAGCTTTAACCATCTCAGCAGCCACATGAAAAAATAGATAGCTGAATTTATTAACTTTGGGATTTGTATTTGCTGTCACCCTGTCTTAGTCCACAGCTATAACTCGGCAGGGGTGGATTTTAGGCACTCAGATTACCTGGTAGGGGAGAGATTTTGAGATGGGTAGGCCTTGTAAATGCTCCTCTTCCAACTGTACAATTCAACATACGTGTTGTGATTGCTCAAATGTGCCAGGCCCTGGAAATACCAAGACAAAAAAACACAACTTTTGCCCTCAAGATGTTCCCAGTGGGTCTGGAGATATGAGGCTCCTACAAGGGCGTAACCTTTCTAAACCCATTTGTGAGGACAGCAACCCCGTACCAAAGGGAGCTTAGGAGAATTAAGTAGTAGCCTCAGTCACAGGAGGCACTCACACATTTTAGGCACACACAGACACCTCACACATTTTAGGCACACACAGACACACCCAACAACTGCAGGTGACATCTGGTAAGGTGGGAAGCAGAGGAGCCATGGCAGCTTAAAGGAGGAGATTGTTGTGTGCTGGGATTACTGGGGAAGGACACCCCCAGGAGGTGGTTCCCATCTGTGCTCGAAAAATAGGTAGGATTTAAAAGGGAAGTCAGGGCAGTGGGCACTTCATGATGGTGAAGCCCAGGGAGGCCAGGGCAGGAGGCAGGAAGGACCACAGGGCCTGGAGACAGGAACAAGACTGCTTGGTGTAAGGGAGGATGTGTACCCAGGAGGTTTGGAAAATAAGTTTCAAAAGTTTGTTAGGGCCAACTGTACAGAGCCTTGAGTTAGAACAGACATATATTGCACACTGGCTAGGTGGGCACCGTGCTCTGTGCCAGGGAAGCTTGCCACCCCCAGAGGTACACACAGCACAATGTGGCACAATGTGTCAACCACTAAGGCCTCTGGATATTCAGATGAGCAGAAGTTTCCAAGCTGGGGCGTAATAAGATACAAGGAAGATCAGCCTGACAGTTGGAGGATAGACGGGGAAGCGGGAGTTGGGGAGAAGTCAGAGCGGGACCCGATAGGAGAAGGTTGCCCACTGGCCTGGGCTTGGGTGGACGATACCGGAAGGGTCAGGGGCAGCGGGGGCAGCAGGGCAGGCATCTGCAAAGGATGAGCATGCTAAGAGGCAAGCTCCATCATTCTGGAGAAAGGATCCTGAGGACACAGCCTACTCTGAAGAGAGCCTCATCCACCCAAAATACAGCCCTTCCGGGGAGAAGCTGAGGCGGACAAGGGTGAGGCCTTTGTAGGTCTCCTGGAAGTCCCACAGTGAAACCTCAAGAGAGAAAATCCCAGCGAGGAAAGGGGCACTGGGCCTGCGAGAATCCTGTCTTGCTGGGCCAGAGGGGAGCCCTGGGTCTGGCTCCTGTAGAGCCTGAAATAGAATCCAATTTGCGATGCCCCTAATGATGTTATGTAATGACATTGCATAAGCCCGTTACATAAATCAAAGTCCTGCTATTGACCAAGAATGTCCCCTGCCCCGAGGCTGACCTAATCCCACGCCTGAAGGCTCAGTCCTTTGTCGCAGTTGGATAAATCTGTTTCCTAAAGCCTCTGTCAAACCCTCCCGATCTCAATGTCTCTGTCTTTAGGGTTCCTGGGACCTCCTTCTCCGTTGCTGCTTCTCCACTGTGTGAGGCCTCAGTGCGACACTCACTCATCCTTTTCCCTAGGTGAGGGCTCCCAGGAGAGGACAGGATTCTGGTCCTTCCACCAGCGTGGAACTGTGGCTGTGCGCCCTCTTCTGGGGGTCTTACATACTCCTTCTGACTGTGAAATTCAAGACTTGTCTCTGGTTAAAAGACATTTCAAGGATCAATAAGTGAGTGAAGAGGTTTTCTTCCCTGTGGGGCATGGGTAGCCTCCCCAGGACCCTGGAGTTAACAACTACAAGAAGGTTCTTGAGTCCCAGGGACAGAAAAATTCTTTCACTACTGGAAACCAGCATGTTCCCTGAATGCACTCACCAACCTGTCTCGCTTCAGTCGGCCCATCTGTCTCCCTGAACATACCAGCAGAAGCCCTCCCACCCTCAACCCACCTCTCCAATCCCCACCCCAGCTTCCCTTGAAGCCCTCTCCCCAACACAGGCAACATCTTCCCCGGGAGGCTGTCTCCTTCCTTCATCTATGTCTCTCCACAAGTAAATCCTGGTGTGCACACCACCCACTCCCGACACATAAACACAATTTACAGAAACACCAAACAAAACAGTCATGTTTGATGGAAAAAGGCTGAGTTCCCAGTTGCTCCTATAGTCTCCTAAACATCAACTGTTTACTGTCATATCAAAGCTATTTTACTGTTATAGGAGTAGGAAAGATTTACATTTAAAAATCACCTAACATGAAGCAAAATTTTTTATGTTTTATCTTTTTTTTTTTTTTTTTTTAAGACAAAGAAGGTCTTGCTCTGTCACCTGGGCTGGAGTGCAGTGACACAATCTTGGTTCACTGTAACCTTGAACTCCTGAGCTCAAGGGATCCTTCTACCTCAGTGTCCTAAGTAGCTAGGACCACAGGCCTGCTACCATGCCTGGGTAATTAAAAATTTTTTTTTGTAGAAATGAAGTCTCCCTGTGTTGCCCAGCCTGGCCTTGAACTCTTGGCCTCAAGTGATTCTCCCACTTTGGCCTCCCAAAGTGCTGGGATTCCAGGTGTGAGCCACAGTGCCCGGCCTCTTTTGGCTTTTTTGTATGATATGACACATCTCCAAAACATAGCACAGGGTGGATCCAAGAGCTCCTGGGGTGAGAGCTGCCCAGACCCACAGGTCCACTCTCATGGGCTCTGATTACAGCTGCACTGCCCCATTCCCTCCCAATACCAGGAGCCCTTATTTCAGCCTCTGCTCTCCCAACTGTGACACAGTATTTTACTCAAGATCTCTGTTATGAATTGAATTGTGTCCCCCAAGAAGTCCAAAAAGTTGTGTTGAAGTCCCAGCCCTGGCCGCAACCTATGAATATAGCCTCTTGAAAATAGGGTCTTTGCAGATATAATCAGGATGAGGTCGTTAAGGTGGGCCATACTCCAATATGACTGTTGTCCTCATAGGAAGAGAATGGACACAGACATGCCCAGAATGGAGGAGACCCAGGAAGAAGATCATGGGAGGATGGAGGTAGAGATTGAAGTGATGTGTCTGTAAGTCAAGAAATGGCCAGGAGAAAGGCCTGGAACAGAGCCTCCCCTTGAGCCTTCAGAGGGAGTGTAACACCTGATTTCACACTCACAGCCTCCAGACTGTGAAGAAATAGGTTTCTGCTGTTTTGAGCTATGCAGTGTGTGGCACTTCGTAAAGGAGGCCTCAGGAAGCGAACACAGGGGCTTCAGTGAACACAGTGCCACATGGCACAGCTCTCCGCTTGCCTGCGTGCAGGGGACGGCAATGTCAGCAGGACAACTTTCAGGCAATTCTCAGAGACTGAGGCTTAGAGTTGGGCCCAGGCTGGCCAGTGTCATGGGAGTCTGTGAGGCCTTGACCCTCTTCCCAGGTTGCTATCTGCTTGCCCCATAAACACATCCTGAGACTTTGCTACCTTCCTTTCCCCTTTCCTTCCTTGTGTTTTCTCAGAGCTGTACCTGTCTGTACCGCCTGGTCTCCTTGGTACATCACCTGCTTGGACATCAGCCACCCTTTCTCAGTGCCTCGATTCAGGATACCATAATATATTTTTTCTATGAAAACGAAGCTTCATTCTGCCTGCCAATTCCTACCTATTTTAAATCACGGCTGACATTCATGCTTCAACAAAGATTCCCTTAGCTGTGGCTCCATGATTCACTATCAAGTCTGGAAAGGGAACATTTTCCAACAGATGGCCAAGCCCAACTTCCATGGCTTCATGCTTCTTCCCAGGTCTCTGCCACTCAGCACTGTCCTCTCCCAGGAGACAGATGTGTGTTAATGCCACCTGTGCGTGTAACAGGTTTCCTGGCTGGCTGGAAGCCTGGTCCCCAGTTGCTTACAGTCTTCGCAAGTTAATTTGCCTCCTCAGAGACGCCCACCTGACCTCCAGGTGTGAGTCCCTGCTCCTTGCTCTTTGTTCCACAATCCTTTGCACATACTTCTCTTACTCACCAACCCACTAGGTCCAACCATGAGTCTGTGAGTGCCCTGAAGACCTTGAATATGTGCCCTGAAGACCCCTCTCTGCAAGGGGACCGTGGAGCTTGGTATTTAAAAGCCCAGGGCCTAGGGAAATGCAAATCAAAATCACTCTGAGATGCCACCTCAAAGCCATGAGGATGGCCACTATCAAAAACCAGAAAATAACAATTGTTGGCAAGGATGTAGCATCACTGGAAGCCTCATGCACAGCCGGTGAGAATGTGAAATGGTGCAGATGCTGTGGAAGACAGTATGACAGCTCCTCAAGAAATTAAAAATAGGATGACCATATGATCCAGCAATTCCATATGTGGGTATATACCCAAAAGAGCTGAAAGCAGGCACTCAAACAGATATATGTACACTCCTGCTCACAGCAGCATGATTCACAGTACCATAAGGTGGAGGCAACCAATTGTTCATTGACAGATGATTGGATAAACAATGTAGTGTAGACATGCAATGGAATATTCAGCCTTAAGAAGGAAGGAAATTCTAAGACCTGCTACAGCATGGATGAACCTTGAGAACATTATGCTAAGTGAAATAAGCCAGTCACAAAAGACAAATGCTATGTTATTCCACTTACAGGAGGTCCCTAGAGTAGTCAGATTCATAGAGATAAAAAGTAGAATGGTGGTTGCCAGGGATTGGGAGAGGGAAGAATAGGGTTTAATAGGCACAGAGTTTCAGCTTTGCAAGGTGTATTAGTCAAGATTCTCTAGAGAAAGACAACCATGGGGTGTGTGTATATGTACATAGAAAGAGATTTGTTTTAAGGAATGGGTTCATGTGATTACAGGGGCTGGCAAGTCCAAAATCTGTAGGGTGGCTTGGCTGGCTGGAGACCCAGGGAAGAGCCAATGCTTCTGCTGGCTGAATTCCCTCTTCCTTGGGGGAGGTCAGTCTTCTGTTCAATTGATTGGGTGAGGCCTACCCACATTATGGAGGGTAATCTGTTTACTCCAAGTCCACCAATTTAAATGCTAATATCATCCACAAACACCCTCATATAAACATATAAAGATAATGTTTGATCACATATCTGGGCACCATGGTCTAGCCAAGTTGACACAGAAAATTAACCATCACACAAGATGAAAAGAGTTCTGGAGATGGATGGTGGTGATGGTCACATAACGTGAATGTACTATATGCCACTAAACTGCAAACTTAAAGATGGTAAAGATGTTACATTTTATGTTATGTGTATTTTGCCACAATTTAAAATAATGTAATTTTTTAAAAAGAAGAAGCTCTAGAGTCAGACCACCAGGTTGCTTTCTTTCGTTACGTACGGTCTCGTGTCTGTGCACAGGTCATGGAGACCCTCTGAGCTTCCTTCACCTCCTCAGAATAACTGGACCAGGGATGGGCATGGTGGCTCATGCCTGTAATCCAAGCACTGTGGGAGGCAGGCAGATCCACTTGAGGCCAGGAGTTCAAGACCAGCTTGGCCAACATGGCGAAACCCCGTCTCTACTAAAATACAGAAAAATTAGCTGGACATGGTGGCATGTGCCTGTAGTCCCAGCTTCTCCAGAGGCTGAGGCACGACAGTTCCTTGAATGCAGGAGGCAGAGGTTGCAGTGAGCCGAGATCATGCCACTGCACTGGGCAACAGAGCAAGACATCTAAAAAAAAAATAATAATAATTGGATCAGTGACAATGATGTCCTATAATAGGGAGGTGGTCAAAATAAACAAAGCAACACTTGTAAATCCTTAATTTGTATAGTATCTAGCACAAAGTAGGTGTTTGATATATTTTAGATGATGATGATGATGATGATGATGATGATTATTTGAGGCAGAGTCTCCCTCTGTTGCCCAGGTTGGAGAGCAGTGGCTCAATCTTGACTCACTGCAACCTTTGCCTCCCAGGTTCAAGCGATTTTCATACCTCAGCCACCTGAGTAGCTGGGATTACAGGCATGTGCCACCATGCTCAGCTAATTTTTTTGTATTTTTAGTAGAGACAGAGGTTCGCCATGTTGGCCAGGCTGGTCTCAAACTCCTGACCTCAAGTGATCCGCCCATCTCATCCTCCCAAAGTGCTGGGATTACAGCCGTGAGCCACCGCGCCTGGCCTAGTTTATTAGTATTATTATTCCCAGCATCTAACAATGCCAGACACAGAGCAGGTACTCAGTGCATGTTTTTTTTGTTTTGTTTTGCTTTGTTTTTGAGACCAAGTCTCACTCTTGTCGCCCAGGCTGGAGTGCAATGGCGCGATCTTGGCTCACTGCAACCTCTACCTCCCAGGTTCAAGCGATTCTCCTGCCTCAGCCTCCTGAGTAGCTGGGATTACAGGTGCCTGCCACCATGCCTGGCTAATTTGTGTATTTTTAGTAGAGACGGGGTTTTACCATGTTGGCCAGGCTGGTCTCAAACTCCTGACCTCAGGCGATCTGCCCGCTTCGGCCTTCCAAAGTGCTGGGATTACAGGTGTGAATCACCGCGCCTGGCCCCAGTGCATGTTTGTTGAATAAGTGACTGAATAAATGACCTTGTTCAAATGACTTAATTGCTCTGTGCCTTAGTTTCCTCATCTAAAAAAACTTGGGGATAATAATGATAACCATGAAGATTGGGGAAATATACATGACATGTATATATATATATATGTGTGTGTGTGTGTGCATATGTGTGTGTGTGTGTGTGTGAAGAATTCAGGTTGGAAAGCCTGATACAGCAAGTATTAGACAAATATTGGCTACCATTATTATCAGTGGTAATAATGGCAAACACTTTTCCTATTGCCTGGCCCTTTCTTTGGAGCACTGACTGGCAGAGATGTCATGCAGCTGTGGCTCTGTGAAGGGCTATGGAAGAAGAAAGAGTTCTATTCATCCAGTGCCTCAATGGCACAGGAATTAGAGTAGGGGACAGGGCAGAGGTGGATTTTCCCTGCACTGACATTAAGGAAGATGACCCCTTCTCACCACTAACTTAGTATTGCAAATAGCTGACCTCCTGCGACCAGCATAGTTGAGCACTTAGTTGCACTTTTGTCTTGCATTGTCTTGCATGGATCTCTTGTTCCTCCACCTCCTCTTTGTCTGTTCCAGTCCCAGCTCCAGTCAAAACTCAACCAGGACCCTCCTCCCTCAGAAACCCCCTGACTGCTCCAGCCCACGCCCTCTCATGAAGAATAGGATACTATACCTGGGTTGAGTTTTAGGCGTGTCATGAAACTCCAGCATTCTCTTCCAGCTACGGGTTAGGTTTGCGGGTCAGGAACCATGCGTGATATTTACTTCTCGTGAGTCTCCCAAAGCTCCCAGCTCCCAGGACCTTGAGTGATCCTTAAACTTGCCTTACATCTGAACTATCAACTCCACGAGGGCAAGAGCTGTCATTCTATTCCGACCATGTTTGCACAAGCCTGGGTAGATTTTAAAGCTCAGCCAATGTTTATGGGGGATTAAAATGCCGGACTCACCCTGGATGCCTGAGGCAGTCAAGCCTGGGGAAGATCTCCAGATCTCTCTACTAGCAGCTCTTGTTGTCCAACCCTGCAGATGGAGAGGGAGAAGATACAGGAGGCCGGGCTGCACAAAAGATTCTCGTGTCTTACTCTAGTCCTGTGGTAGGCAGGCTTCGCTAAAGCCTGAATGAAGTATAAATGGCTTTAGTATCCTCACTTCACTTTGCTCTGACTCCACCCTGCCAAACCCAGTCTTGATGATTAATTTCATTTCCCCAGCATGGACAAGAGGAACAGTTCAGGCACCTGAGAATCTTCCAATATAAAGCAATGCACTGGCTGTGTGGCACATTGGCTGTTTACTGACCATTTCCCCTGCTCCTCAAATTGAAAAGGCAGCAGCAACTTGGGAACTAAGCGCTTGGATGCACTGGGTACTTGTTAGTTGGTGCTCAGGCTGTAAGGAGCTGAGTCTTGGGGTTAGGCTTGAAATCCTAAGCAGATGAGAAACCCTGCCCTCTAACCACTGTTCTGCTCTTCTCTTGGGCACCTAACCTCTCCTGCGGGAGGGCGGTCCTGTTCTTTGTCTTTCTCCACCTCCTCCCAGCAAAATTGTCATCAGAATGACTGTGGACTGGGTTCCATTTAAGATTCCCCAGGTCAGCTGGGCGTGGTGGCTCACGCCTATAATCCCAACATTTTGGGAGGCCGAGGCGGGTGGATCATGAGGTCAGGAGTTTGAGGCCAGCCTGACCAACATGGTGAAATCCTGTCTCTACTAAAAATACAAAATTTAGCCAGGTGTGGTGGTGTGCGCCTGTAATCCCAGCTATTTGGGAGGCTGAGGCAGGAGAATCACTTGAACCCGGGAGGCAGAAGTGGCAGTGAGCAGAGATCGTGCCACTCCAGCTTGGGTGACAGAGTGAGACTCCGTCTCAAAAAAAAAAAAAGAAAAAAAACCAAACCAAACCAAACAAAACAAAACAAAAAACATTCTCCCGGTCTCAGGTATCTATCAGTTGGAGGTTCTAAGACTGGGATAGATTAGCAGTGGAGGGAGGAGATAGGAACCCACTGAAAGGACTGAGAGGAAGATGAAGCGTTAACTGGACACAAGCGTGTAAAGATCATCTGAGTCAACAGCTGCCGAAAATTCTGGAATGAGATAGTTTGAGCTCAAAAGCTCAAACTTTTGAGATGGGGTGGAGGTAGAGTGAGAACTGAGGGCTCTGATAAAGGGTAAGCCATGAAAAAGACAGAGGCATCGCTAGGTTGATGCCTGGTGGGGTTAAGGGCTCCACGGTGTTTCTTCTCTCTATTAACCATCACAATCCAGGGAACTTGGATATTATCATTCTTGTGACAAGTGAATATGTCCCATCTCCCTCACAAACAAGAATTCGGGTCTGTGACATGGAACAGAAATCTCCAATGTGTTGGGAATTCCAAGGATATGGAGGTCACTCTCTCAGCTATCAGGACCACCAGGTGTGGGGCTGGGGCAGCCCCAGCCATCGCCACAGGCCTTGAATGGGCTCCCCAGTGACCCTAACATTATCCTTACCTAAATGCCATCCCATTAAACAGACTGGGAACAGTTTCTGTTTGGGATGATGAAAAAGTCCTGGATATAGACAGTGGTGATGGTGACGCAATATTGTGAGGGTGCTTAAGCCACTGAACTGTACACTTAAACATGGTTAAAAGAGTAAATTTCATGTTGTTTATGTTTTTTATTTATGTTTTACCACAATAAAAAAATTTTAAAGATTGGGAAGCACAGGCTCCATGGAGATTAGAGAAGGAGGAGGGGCCGCTGACTAGGGGTAGATAAGAGTTGGGAGGACAGAGAATCTAGGAAGAAATATGTTGTAAGAAGGGGAGGTTGAAGCCTTCTCTCTCCTCCTCCCCCGGCCATCCAAGAATCCTGTCCATGCAGCTCCATGTTCAGCCCCACCTCCTCTCCAGAGCTTTCTCTGTCCCCTCAGGTCTTAAGAGCCCGCAGAATGCCACCTAGCACTTAGCTTCTCTGCTTCATGAACATTGATGTCTCATCTCCAGTCAGACTGCAGGTTCCTCACGGACGGGTGGCATGTGCTTGACATCTCTGTGCTATTCACAGGGACTGGCACATTCTGGGCACATACTAGGTACTCAATACCCATTATACAGTAAGTCTCTTTTTTTGAACAGGATTGGGGAGAAGTAAGTAAATTTTAGCTAACTAATAAAACCTTTCTCTTCTAGATATAGAACTAGTAAATGAGTGCTTTACTTCTCTGAGCATTTTCACATACCAGGATGTGGTCCTAAAGTCAAAAGTCTGGTGCCTTATCAAGGTAGTTATACCTGGGGTAGCTCAGACCTGGGGTGACATAGGGGTGGTGATGGTAGATATTGATTTTAGTGAGGCCATCACTTTCTGAGTCTAGAACTCTTCCTTGGGAAGAGCCTTTAGAAACCTCAGTCTTCCATCACAGTCACGGTGCATTTGTTGAGCAGACGTCTTCTGAGTTGGCTACTGCCAGACTGGATGCTAAACAAATTTTGACTATTTGCAAACAAGCTAAAAAATAAGGACAAAGATATTCATGCCTTGTAGAGAATCTTTAAAATAATGTGAAATCCTGAAAACGTCTGGCACATGGTAGGCCTCACCAAATATGCTGTAAGATCTAAAAGCTGTTCTTACACGAGAATTCCAGAATGTTTCAAGAAAGGAAAACATTGGTCTAACCAACACAAACATTGTTTTTATGTGTTTGATTTTAGAAGTCTGTGAAATGACTTTTTTTTAGCTGGAATCACAAGCTCTGTGCCTAAGAGGCCGGGTAAGGAACCTCAGAGAAGCCCAGCTGGGCTTTAGGATGAGGGGGAGTGCTGAGGACTCTGATCCCTTAGGCCAAAGAGGCCAACTTCCACTCAGCTCCAGCCACCAGTTGCTAAACCTTTTGCTTTTTTCACAACAGAAGCTGGAAGTCCAGATTTTTACGTGACATTTCAAGATATTTAAAATAACTTGGAGTCACCGATTCATTGTGGCCATGAAACTCATAGACACATTTGCATTCATGCCTCCTCTGACAGGCTTCCCAGCCAACGCCCCTCCCTCACTTGCGACCAGGTCTCATTGTCTCCTACCTTCTCTGGGATTTTGCTTTTGTAGTTCACCATTGTGATCTGATTTCTGACCCAGCTGCTCCTGATGCTGCTCTCACCAAGATCTGGATTTGCCTTGCAGCGAAATCCAAAGGGTTTGGAAGTCCTTTGCCTAGGTGACCTCTCTCTAGCCTCCAGCGGCCTCCTCCTCTCTGAAGCACGTCTTTCCTCAACTCCTTTGTCACCTCCACCTGGGGCTTTCCTGTCCAGTTCTTGCACCTCCACTTTCCAATCTTGTTTACAGGCCTCTCTCAGTGCCATCCCCTAATGTTGGTGTCCCAGAGGCTTCTGTCCCAGGCCCCCAATTTCTCACTCCACACTCAGTTCTTTGGGAAGATCATCCACTCCCCCATAGCTCCAGAAGCACATGTGGAAAATTCTCAGCTCTATGTCTGCATCCCGGCCCTCTTCTTAGCTCTCCACCCACACAGCCTCCTTCCTGCTGGGCAGGCACTGCTCGCAACTCAGCAGATGCAGGACTGCTCCCCCAGCACGAACTGTCCCCAACACCACGTCTCCCTTCTGGGAGTATGCCACTGTCATCCAGTCAGTGGCAAGCAGAAATCGGGCCAAGCTCATTGATTCCCCCACCCACACCAGTCAACAGGTCCTGTGTCCTCTGCCTATTAAGTGTCTCTTGAATCCATCACTTCTCTGTTTCCTCTGACACAACTATGGTCCCAGGTCACCACCACCTGTCACCAGGACAACTGATGCCCAGGCCTCCAGTCTTGCTCCTGAGTTGTCTTGCCAAACATCCTTCCAAAACGCAGGACTGTAAGCGTGGCCCTGTTCCTGCCCTGTCTAACCTTGCCATGGTTCCCCCTCTCTCGGACACAGTCTAAACTCCTTCACAGGTGTGAAAGGCCCTTCCATCTCTCAGGCCTCTGCTCTGCCTCTCATCCCGCTCACTGGGAAATGAATAATGCTGCGCTCCAAGTCCGACGAGAGGCAGAGGAGGGTCAAACCCAAGACTACTCACTGCAAGCCCCATAGGCTCCCCATTATCCTGCCCTCCCGCCTCATGGCCAGGCAGCCCTAGCTCTCATACCTGCCTAGGCTGAAGAAGGGCAATACAGAGACTTCTGGACCCAGCAGCCTCAAGAAAGGACTTGTTGCAAGTGCGATGTGAAAGCAACCTTCATCTGCAGTGGATGTGCCACCTCCTTCCTCAGGCCACCCAGCTCCGAATCCCCCCGGAGCTGCAGAGACCGCACAGAGCTCCCAAGCCCACGCCAAAGGACGGCCTGCCTCCTTCAGCTCCGGTCTGTGACACGTGGCGTGAGTGAAATGCACCCTAATGTTCCTTCCTTATACTTCCGAGCTAGAAGCAGGAGCCAGGGTGGTGGTTTGGTGAATAAATACGTTACATTTTGATTTGGGAGAACCAATTAACAGCAGCTAGCTAAATGTAACTCACCCAGGACAGAAGGGCAAGTGGAGAGGGGTGGTCTGCGCGTGGATGGAGTTGGGACAGTGGCTAAGGAGAGTCAGGGTTCCCTCCCCAACTCATTTAACAGCTTCAGAACTTTCTGATTTTAATTTTAATGAAACTTTAAGTACTTAAATAATCACTCTTTTCCCGCCCTGGTTGAGGCCGCGCTGGGTCCAGGAAATATCTGCTTTCCAGCGGGGCACCTGGGTGGGAGCCTTCCAAGAACTTCAGCCTCAACTGTTCCCAGCAAGGGTTCGCTCGCATTTCTGTCCTAGGAGGTCCAAGCTGGGTATCCTGTGCGGACGCAGACACTGCGGGAAGGAAACAGGGGTCCCGCGGAGGCCAAATCTTCGGACAGCTGCCCAGGCCACCGTGCTCACCCCAGGCGGTCTCATGGCACAGGCCTCTCGAAACTGTAGGCAAGAAAGGGTCCTGGTGAGAACTAGGCTCAGAAAAAGAGCGGGGGCGGCGCCACCTCTGGGGGAGGGGACCAGGCTGGGGCCGCGAGGGGGGCGTCCAGGGCCGCATGGGCGGCTTCGCCGTGAATGAGCTGGTGCCGCACCAGGTGGGTCTTGCGACTGAAGCTCTTTCCGCACTGTGGGCAGGAGAAGGGGCGGGAGCCTGTGTGGATCGCCTGGTGGCGGACTAGGTTGGTTTTGGAGCTGAAGCTGCGGGCGCAGACGGCGCAGGCGTGGGGGCGGCTGCCCGTGTGCACCGCCTGGTGGCGGCCCAGGTGCGACTTGCGGCTGAAGCGGCGGCCGCACTGAGCGCAGGCGAAAGGCCTGGCGCCGCTGTGGGCCCTGGAGTGGGCGACCAGATTGGGCCGCGAGCCGAAGCGGCGGTCACACTGCGTGCAGGCGAAGGGCCGTTCGCCCGTGTGCACGCGCCGGTGCCGCGCCAGGTGCTGCCCATGGGCGAAGCCGCGCCCGCAGTCCGGGCAGAAAAAGGACCGCTCGCCCGAGGGGGCGCGCTGGGGCGCCACAGGATCGGATCCTGGGCCGCAGTCCGGTCCGCCAGGCGCGCTGGCCAGGGGCTCGGCGGTGGGGGGATCCACGGTGGCGCCCAGTGCGCACTCGTTGCACCCATAGGGGCGACCCTCGCTGCGGTGCAGACACTGGTGCGTGGCGAGGTTCTTTTTCCAGCCGAAGCTCAAGCCGCAGTCGGAGCAGGCGAAAGGCTTTGGCCCGGGAGGGGATGGGGTGGGGGACGGGGCAGTGGAATGAGGAGAAGCGGACGCGTCGGGAGAGGGCCTGGCCGGGCCGGCCGCCTCGTGCACCCTTTGGTGCCGCACCAAGTGCTGCTTATGCGTGAAGCTGCGTGCGCACTGCGCGCACTGGTAGGGTCTCTCGCCAGTGTGGATGCGCTGGTGCCGAATCAAGTGCGTCTTCTTGCGAAAGCGCTTCTCGCATTCTGTGCAGGGGAAGGGCCGCTCGCCAGTGTGGGTCTTCTGGTGGGAGCCCAGGTGGATCTTCTGGCTGAAGCGCTTGCCGCACTCCGCGCACGGGTAGGGCCGCTCGCCCGTGTGCGTGCGCAGGTGGCGGGTCAGGTGGGCCTTCTTGCTGAAGCGCTTGTCGCACTCGGAGCACGGGAAAGGCCGCTCCCCGCGGTGGCTGCGCTGATGCAGCAGCATGTGGGCGCGCTGCGTGAAGCTGCGGCCGCAGTCCGGGCAGGCGCAGGGACCCTCGCCCCGGTGCAGCCGCTGGTGCAGTCGCAACGTCAGCTGATCCCGGAAGCGCCGCTCACACTCCCCACAGCCGTAGGGCTTCTCGGGCATCGGAGCCCACCCGGACAGCGCGAGCCCACTCAGTGCCCCCGGGGCCCCTGGCTCCAGTTTGTAAGCGGCAGCCAGATGCCCCAGGTCAGGCGCAGGAAAGGGGCTGGGAAGTAACGATAGATGCTGGGGCCATTCGACCACCTCTTCTGCCTCCTGATCCTCATCCTCTACCTTCACCTTCCGAATCATCCACTCGTCTCCTGAAAGGTCAAAACAAGAATTGTCTATTGAGCTCCACGTGCGGCAACGTTTATTTAACCACAGGATCTCCACTTGCTGGAGCCCTGCGGTCTGGCTCTGCTCTCCACTCTACCTAACGGTTCCTGAGGGTGACCAAATCCGCAGCTTTTCTCAGGCCTCCTGCACTCTCGGAAGCCTGTGATGCGTGTGAACACCACACCCCTCCCGGGGGCTTCTTCCCCGGCCTGGATGTGCCCAGGAGCCCTCCGGCACCCCTGAAGAGGAAGGTTGCCCAAGCTTCAGTCCTCCTGCTTCGCTCCAGGTTCACATCCCTTTGGTGGCTGGCCCAGATCTTCCTGCTCCAGCAGTGCCTTTCTGGGACCTCAGTCTCCATCTCCGGTCCAGCAGCTCTCCTTGGTACTGCAAACTGGCCGCGGCTCAGCAGCTTTCTCACCACACACCTGACCTTCCCAAACTGAGCCCTGGCTGACTTTAACCTTAGGACTACAGCCTCCTTCCCTGGTGGCCTTGAAAACTTGATCTTTGACATCTCACCTGGGGTGATTCTCTTGCTCTTTAACCCCCACCCCCAGCCCACCTTACCTCTAGTGGCCAAGGAACCAGGGTGCCCTCGTACTCCTGCTACTCCCTTCTTTCCTGCTGGACAGCTGGAGGGGAAATCACCATTTAGGAAGACCAGGATGGAGTTTACAGGGTCTGGGGAACTAGTGAACACTGGCTCTGGAGAAGCAAGGAAGGCCCTCTGGGGGAGCCTCAGCCTAAGGGCAGGTTGCAGGGGATTCCACTGGAGTGTTGCCCCTCTCAGGTGCTGCAGTGGTCCAGCCAAGAGGAAGGAGCCCGGGGTCCAGACGAGAGGGTCCAATTTAGGTTCTCCTCTGTCACTAACTAGGAGTGTGACTTTGGTTCAGTCACTTAACCTCTTTGAGTTATGTTTCTTAGTCCGCTAAGAAAGTTTTCCCTTTGTCTAAGAGTTGGAGTAGTTTAAAGCTCTTACGCCTGTTTTGCATCATCAGCTCCTGGGGAACTTTGAGAAAATGCACAAATGGGGGCAAGGCCCACGAATGTGTTCCATCTTTAAAGCTCCCAAAGTGACTCTCATTTGTGAATCACTGAATCAGATAATTTGAGTTCCTGTCTGGCCTGAGCCTTGATTCTATCACACATGGACTTCCACAATCAGAGGTACTCCCAGTTTCTTCTATCAGTTCATTGACTCCACACTCCTGTCTACTTATCATACTGTGATACTGCTTTCACCTTCATTGTGGCACTCTTCACTTTTCTACTCAAGAACCATCAATAGCTCCTATTTATTTTTAATTGAGTCAGGGTCTTGCTCTGTCTCTCAGGCTGGAGTGCAATGGGATGATAATGTCTCACTGCAGCCTCAAACTCCTGGGCTCAAGCGATCCTCTTACCTCAGCCCCTCAAGCAGCTGCGACTACAGGTGTGCATCACCATGCCCAGCTGATATTTCTTATTTTTTCAGAGATGGAGTCTCACTGTGTTGCCCAGACTGGTCTTGAAATCCTAGCCTCAAGCAATTCTCCCACCCCAGCTTCCTGAGTCGCTGGGATTACAGGCATGAGCCACAGTGCCCAGCCCAGCACCCTATTATTTGAAGATAAAACAGGTTCCAGCTGTATCTGAGGCTCACCCCACCCAAGTCCAACTTTCTTTCTCCCAGGCATGGACCTTCCACTTCAGCCAAGCTGCTCTCTTCCCCTTTCCTGCTTCAAGATCTTCTCACCCTAGAACGCCTTCCCATCCTCCACCCCAGCCCTTTCAGAACTGAAGTTTACACCTTTCTCAAAATGCAGCACAAATTAATGTTTTTTTTGACAAATTCCCAATGCATGTGGATCTTTTAGCATAAACTCCTATAGCACTTACTGTTAACACTTTTGTACTTATTTGTGACTTGCCTTTATACTATTCTTTTAATTCTTTGTTCTGGCTCATATTAAGGTCATTTCAACCAGATTTTATCTTCTGGGGTGCAGACATTTTGTGTTCCATTTCTTTTGTGTCTAATAAGAAAGGTGTTTTTATGTGTCTGATAAAAATGGGGACTGCTGCCGCTTATTGAGGACCAACTGTAAATGAGGTGGTGTAAACACACTGTCACAAACCTTCACAAACCAAAGCTCCTGGAGTCAAGGTGGCCTATCCAAGGACACTCAGCTAGTAAATGCAGAGCAAAGATTCAAACCAGGCCCAGGTAACTCTACAGTTCATCTCTTTCCCCTATATTTAACACAGCCTGTATGTAGTAGGTGCTCAATAAATCCTTGCAGAATAAATGATATTCCTCAGGCAAAAGGTAATAAGGATGGTGGTAGTGGAAGGAAGTAATGGTGGGATTGTTGAGAGAGAATGAGCAGTTTGATCACCCTGGGTGTGAGGAGATGAGTTGAATACAGCAGATGTGGAGCATCTGGGTACCCTCACAATCAGAGGAAGCTGGGGAAGGCGGCATGTCAGGGGAGAGGCAGTGAAAAGGTTGACCAAAGCCATGTATCTTCATGGCAACTGTAATTAGACATAGACTGGGGGAAATAAAGAGGGGGAGGCAGGATTTCTAGAAGGCATTTGAGGGGAGGCTGTGTTTCTCTTTGGTGACCAGCCTGTCTGACTCCTGCCATCTACAGATGTGAAATTCCCTTTCAGCACCGAAGCTCCACAGCAGAAAGGTGCTGGACTCAACTTGGGTTGGAAGGGCCTGGACTGCCTGTCTCCGGGGATTACCTGCCTCATGAGATAGCAGCTCCAGAGCTTGCTGGGCCCCGTTCCCTTGGCCTGAGCCCATGGTGGGATGAAGTGACAGGAAGACTCACCTGGGCAGGCGCCCACAGGCTGAGCCTTCTGTGCTGTGCACGCCTGGCCTCTGCAGGGAGCCTCGGCTTGTTCTGTGCGGGCACCTTCCTCCGGTGTGGGGGCCTTGTGCCCTGGCAGAGAAAGGATACCTCAAGGACTCTGGAGACATCACAGATGGCCAAAGGGCCCCACTGGTGCTGGGAAGAAGGAACATTTGAAACCCTGGCTCCAGCAGGGCCCACAGGGTTCCTCCCACATCCTACCTGAATTCAGGGGCTGAGTTCCTGGCTTCCCAGGGGCTGCCTCAGACTCCTTTAAGCAGGGCAGCTGCTAAGGGTATGTATGAGATGGACCACAAGGTCACAAGAGCCACCACTGTGAGGAGCTTCCGGAATACGTGTATGTAAGACAGTGGAAGCAAGGAAGGCCCCTAGGAGAAGGGCTGGGGCTTTCCCAGCCCCCACATGGACCCTGGTTCCAAGCAAATCGCTGGGGAGAACCAGGATGTCAAAGGTCAGGCACATTCCTGCCTTAATGCTCTGTTCTGGCTGTACTCCTGCCTGAAGCACTTTTCCCCAATCTGCTGAGCTGTCTCAGCAGATTGTGGCATGATCATACCTCACTGCAGCCTGGGCTTCAAGGGATCCTACTGCCCCAGCCTCCCAAGTAGCTGGGAACACAGGCATGAGCCACCACATCTGGCTAATTTTTAATTTTTTTGTGGAGACAGGGTCGCGCCATGTTGCCCAGGCTAGTCTCGAACTAGGCTCAAGCAATCCTTCCACCTTGGCCTCCCAAAGGGCTGAGAATACAGGCATGAGCCACCATGCCCGGCTTCCCCCAGCTCCTTCAAATCCTACACAAATCTTACCTTCCCAAAGAAAGCCAGTCTCGCCACCCTATTTAATCCTATAACATGCCCCACCCACCCTCACCGGCAGCAGTCTTGGCCCCCACCCCCCGTCAACCCACTTCACCAGACATTATCCTCTCTCCCAGAGCTCTTATCATCTTTGAACGTAGTCTATAAATTTCCTTACTTATTGTTTGCTGACTCGCTGCACTCATTAGGATTAAGCTCTTGCAGGTAGGGATCTTTGGCTATTTGGTCACTGAGGTATTCCAAATGTTTAGAATAGCATCCCGCACATAGTAGGTGCTCAATAAATATTTGATGAAGGGAAGGAAGGAAGGGAGGGTGGGAGGGAGGGAGGAAGGAGGGAGGGAAGAAGGGACGAAGGTAGGGAGGGCAGGAGGAAAGCAGGCAGACTCCTCCCTGAGCCTCTCCATGGTTCCTGTTACCTACCTGAGCACACCCCTAGTGCTCTCTCTTCCCTAGAAGAGGACATCTGCTCCTGGACATTATGGGATCCTTCCCTGGGCTCACTTTGGGGGACCATCTCTGGCTGTCCCACAGAGAATCCTGTTACAGGCAGAAGGGTGGGTCCAAGTAAAGCATCCAGTACAGAACAAGTAATCAGAGGCGGGGGCTCTTCCCCTTCCCAGCCTGTCCAAGAGACTTTTCCCAACCTGCTCAGGAAGGACAGGGTCTCTCACCAGCATGGACATGGACAGGTATCAACCTCAGTCCCTTTGAGTTGAGTCAAAAAGGACAGAAGGAAGAGATAGCATAGATGTAAATATGACTGTGCTCTGTGAGTGCTCAAGTGTGCATATGGTCTGGAGCGCAGCCTCTATTATGTATGGTCCAGGCATTCAGACACCCCACGCTACAGGAAAGCAGGTTGCCCTACAGGCCCCTGGGGCCTCAGGGTTGCAGCCTCCTGAGGGTGGCTCTGCTGTCTGAGTTGTAGATGCTCCTGAATCCTCCTAAACTTTTCCCCAAGTCCCTTCATTTCTGCCAGCTCACCCAGGGAGCTGAGGGCCTCCAAGGTCTCTCTCATGGTAACCCAGAGTAGCTCCTCCTGGGGATCGGCCACAGACCCTATGGAGAAAAGACAACCTTGTTCAGATTTTTCCCACGCCAGCTTCCACCTGGGCCCTGGCTCTGCCCAACCTCTCCCTATGGGCTCTTCCAGGAGCTCCAAAGGTAACATCTCCAGGTACTGGGGGATGTTAGGGAAACTGGATTTCAGAAAGCCAAGAGATCTTTGAAGGTGGCCCAAGAAGGCCTTGAAACCATTTCTGTCAGCTCTGGAAACCAGCCACACCACCCCCTCACCTGGCAGGTCTCTCACCGCCAGCCCTGGCCCATCAGCACCGCAACTCCACGCCCCAGTGTCCTTGCCTGGGGAAGTGCAGTAAAGATTCGATTCTCTGGAGAGAGGCTTGAGGGTGGGAGCCCAGGGTAGGGGGTGGGAAACTGCATCTCCTAGGCCCTCCAGCTGTCACTGCCCGAGCTGGTGAAATAGGAGCCAGCCCTGGGACGGGAGCGAGTGTCACTTTAGGGGTGCTGCTTGGGAAGGTCCTCGAGAGGGTCCTCTTATAGGTAGAAAATGACTGCCTCTCCCTAAACCCCTACCACAAAACCACCTCTCACCCGCGCGGGGCTGCTGCCCAAGGCCCGGACACCGCCCCTGCTGCCCCTTCCCTGCTCCGCCTCCCGCGGCTCCCCCGCCCTTCCCCCAGCAGACTCCCCTCCCCCATCTCCCCGGCAGCCTTCCCTCTGCCCCGCCCCTCCCGCTCCCCCTGCCTTCCGCCCTCTCTCCCGGCGAATCGGGCCGGCGCCCCGGCTCCGCCTACGGCCCCGCCCCTCAGGCTCCGCCCGCCCGCGCCCGGCAGGGCCAACCCCTCGAGGCCCTCTCGGGGTCGGCCCTCCACTGCCACCGCCTCCCCTGACCCTCCGCTCTAGGCTGCCTCGGCGGCAGCGCTCCCCTCCCCCTCCCAGACTCCGGGCTGCCTTTCCCTGCCCTCCCGGTTCTCCCCCGCTCCATCTCCCTCCCTGGCTGCACACCCTCTCCCTTCCTTTCCCCCTCCTCTTTTCCTTCCTCCCCAACACCCGCCCTCCTCCTCTCAGCTCTTTTCCCCAACCCCGTTCTCTCCTCCCCTCCCTCCTCTCCTCCCCCACCGCGGTTTCCCTTCCTTCTCCTTTCCTCGCCTCACCTCGGTTCCCTTCCCCTCCCCCTTTCCAGCCCTCCCCCACGTCTCCCCACCGCCCTCCCCCTCTCTCCCTCCCTTCTGCAGCTCTCCTTCCCCTCCGAGGCCCCCGCCTCCCTTCCCCCTCTGTCTCCCCAGCAGGCTCCAGCTTCGCTTCCCTCCCCGTCCCCAGTCCCCAGAACCGCTCTTCCCCTCCCCCCTCCCAGGCCGCTCCCCAGCTCCCGGGTCCTCTGGCCCGCAAGCCTGGGGGTCTAGGGCTGACCCGCTCGATCGGGACCTTCCCGCGGGCCCTGCCCTCCCCACCCCGCCTCTCCTCGGAACACCCCTCCGCGCCTCTCCCTTCCTCCGCGGCACCCCCTCCCCATTTCTGCTCCCCTCGGACTTCTCCTCACCCCTCCCAAGTTTTCCTCCCGACGGGACCCTCAGCTCCACCTCCCTGCCCCAACGCCGTCCTAAGCAGCTCCGATCGCCGACTTCACTCCAGGTCCCGGCCCCCTCCCCAGCTCCGGGGCTCACCTGTCAGCGCCCTCCTCTCCCGCCCCTCCCGAGCGGCCCGGTCCCCTGCGCCCGCTTCTTCCTCCCCTTCCCCCTCGGCCCCCTCCCACACTCCCTCTCCCCTCCCCTCTGGGCCCGCCGGCCCCTTCCCACCTGCTTCCCGCCCGACCTACTCCCAGCCCCCGCCCTTCCCTCCAGCCCCCCGGTCCCCTCTACCCCCACAGCCCTCACCCGGCCCTCGCCGGCCTTGCCCTCCCTTTCCCCCAGCCCCCGACCTCCCCCGACCCCTGCCCCTCCCCCACGCCCTCCGTCCGCGCCCCTACCTCCGGGGCTGTCACCTGCGCGGAGCCGGCGGTGACCCGAGCGCGGCGCTGAGGGAGACGCGGGCGGGGCCGCCTGCAGCGGAGTCTCCCCGGCCTTTACCTGGCTGGCCAGCCACTCTGCCCGCGCCGCGGGGACCCAGGCGCCCGGGCCTCCTGCCCCGCCGGCTCTGCTCACAATGGCGCTCGCCGCCTGCAGCTCGGGTGCTGACGGCCCGAAAGACTGACAGACTGACAGCCCCGAAACTTCGCGGGGAGGAGAGGGATAGACGCGCGGGGAGCTGGAGCCGGGAAACGGCGCCCGCGAAGGAGGAGGGACCGACGGAGCGGGCGAAGAGACTCGGCGCACCGGGCTGGGGGAGGCAGGGGCAGGGGTTTTTAGGAGTGGGGTCCCAGGAGGGATCACTGCGGGCTTAGGTGGGCAGGTGATGGTCTTAAGGCTCCGAGCCCTGAGTAGGTGCTGGAAGTGGGAGCTCAGGACGGGGGAGGGGAGGGGTGGGGAGGGTGATGGGAGAGCGGGTGGAGGAGGGCGAGGAGGCTGGGGAGGAAGGGCACTCGGGCTGCGGGGAAGGGTGCCGAGGGAGGGTGCTCGCGGCCGCGGAGGGAGGAGACGGGGAAAGGTGGAGCGCCAACGGGTGGGGTGGGCGAGGAGGAGTTGGGGGAACGAGGAGGGGGCGTGTCGGGGGGGAGCCAGCGAGTCGTGCACTGCCGTCTCTAAGTCGCCGGTGCCAGCCGGGCGTGCAGCGCCGCGTTCCCGCGGGAGGACGGCACGGGGGGGTCGGCCTGCGAAACTCTGGCCCCGCCCCCGTTCTCCACCCGGATTCCGCCCGGATCCACCCAGACCCACAGCCCCTCGCCCGGAGCCCCGAGGACCGGATTCGAAACCAGCCGTGGGGGCAGACGGGAGAGAGGGCTGGGCCCCTGTGCCTGCGAGAACGGGTCCTTCGAAGTAGAAACTGGGAAGAGGACTTTGAGCCAGGTCCCCTGGGAGAAGGCCGGGCCGGGTCTGGAGCTCCAGGGGGCGAGGCTGGGACGAGGCTGGGCGGAGACTCTGAGGGCGGGGTCCGTGGGAGGGTCTGGGAGGGGGCTGCAGAGAGGGGAGGGCTCTATGGGCGGGAGACGATTGCTGGGGTGCCTGCTGGCCCGGACACCACCTGGAGTTCGATGTGGAGGGCAGCCCTCAGCCCCAGCTCCTCAGGGGACTCCACTCGCCCTCCCTGCCCAGGTTACGAGGTTTCTCCTCGGCCTCGTGCCCACTGCGCCCACTCCTGAAAGCTCCGGAGGTGCTGAAGTCTGGACTGTTAGATCCCGGTCTCCTCTCCATGAACTTTCTCCAAACTCCCTTGGGTTCCAGCTTCCTCCCTCCTGCCCCTTTACTGGAAAGGGTGGCTCCAGCTCGGGTCTCTTCCCAATCTCAGTGCTGCCTGATCAGCCCCGGTTTGAATCCAGAGCTGAGAAAGAGGGTGGGAAGGGGAGGGTGTGAATGGTCCTTGAGCTCCTGCTACCACAGCCCACCACAAGGATGAGTGCCTGGAAGAGCGCCCATCCCTCGAGCTCAGCTGTGAAGGCCCCTCTGCCTCCAGGATGAAGGGAGCCCCTGGAGCAGCATGTGTCACTGTGCATGCTGGGGTGTGGCCGAGCACCTGTGCCAGCGTTGTGAGACTTACAGTGAGAGTGTGCATGTGTGTAAAACAGGAAAGGGGGGTGACTGGGTGTGCGTGTGGCCCTTTCTAAGGACTCCAGAGCGGGAGTTGATCCCAGCCATCCGTGACCCCCTAAGAGACTCACTCTGGGCCCTTTTTTGGCCCCGGGACCAATGGTGAACCCAGGAGGAGACTCCCGCCCAGCTCTGGTTCTCAGCAGCCGCCTTCCTCCCGCGGGTGGAATGACTACAGGATGCTAGGAGGGATATCAGGTTTAGGAGACCGAGGGGCGTGGAATTGGAGCCAGGCTGCATTCCAGCCCCGGTGTCCGGGTGTGCTTGGAGCTCTGCTGGGACCAGGATGGACCCCGGATTCCCCTGTGGAGCCTGTCACTGCCCCTCCCAGCCGGACTTTCGGATTATTTCATCCGGCTTAGCTCTCTACCCCAGGGCTGGGGGAGCTGGCTCCCCTGCCCACTCCTTCCAGAGGGTCCTCTCATTCCTCAGCATAGGCTTCCCAGTTCTAGACCCCAGAGATTCTAGGAGACCCTCCAAGAAGGAGACAGGGTGGGCCCAACCAGCCATACATAATCATTCTTATGGTCACAATAAGAAACTGAACTCTTATATTTTCCCCACCTATCTCCACACACTCAGGATCCCCAGCTACCCTGGAAGTGCTCCCGCTCACTGCCCCCTACTCCTGAGTTTGGGCAAGAGAGGGGCGGGAGGCAGGGGAGCACCATCCAGGCAGAAGTTCAAGGCTGGAAGACCCCATCGGTCATTTAGCCCAGGAGCTCTTAACCTTTTCATGGGGTCATGGCCCTCTTGAGAATCTAATAAAAGTTATAGAACTGTCTTCAGAAAAATGTGCACATACAATTTCAAAGATTACTGGAGTCTGAGTCCTATCTGTGCATCCCTGGGAAGTCCCTGAAATTTTTACTGGGAAGGAAATTGAGGCCCAGAAAGGGAGGGTGGCTTGCCCAGAGCCCCATGTTAATTTGTGGTAGTGCCTGAGAGTGTGAACACACACACACACACACACACACACGGAAACAGATGCACTGGGAGGGGACAGGAAGGAGACTGTTTCCAGGGAGAGCCGGCCTCTGAGGGGCTGGTGTGGCAGGTCCAATCCGGTTGTGGGCAGCTGGTGCCCTGGGGCATGAGACTGGAATAAAGCCTCCCCAGCCCCCAGGACTGGCCACTGGGCTGCGGGGAGGCGCGTGGGGCAGGAGAGAGCGCCGCTGGCCTCTCTGTGCCCCCTCTGCAGTATCGCCTCTTTTGAGCCCAAGCCTCACGTTCCCCAAAGGTGCCCTGGGGGTGAGGGTGCCATGCTGCTCCCTGCCCTCCTCTTTGGAATGGTGTGGGCCCTGGCTGATGGGTAAGCAGCCCACCCTGGACCCCTCTGACAAGGGTCCTCCTTCCGCCACATGCCCAGGGACCCTCTGGAGCATCAGACTCCATGCACCCCACCCCCGGGGTCCTCCCTCCACCCCTGCCACTTCCCATGAGTGTCTCTCCCTGCCTTAGCATCCTCTCCTCCTTACTTCGTTAACACCCCTCGGGAGTGGGGTCACAGGACAGGGCTTTTGGTGACAGAGGGAATGGTGGCGGCAGCTGTGGTTCCCCATCATGGGCAGGCGGTGGTGTGAGTGGACAGAGACCATCCGTGTGGAGGAGGAAGTAGTACCCCGTCAGGAGGACCTGGTACCCTGTGCCAGCCTCGACCATTACAGCCGCCTGGGCTGGCGGCTGGACCTGCCCTGGAGTGTCCGCGCAGGGCTCACCCGGTCCCCAGTGCCTGGGCTCTGTCCTATCTACAAGTGAGTAAGGGTGAGAGCCTGGGCTGTCTGCTGGGCCGGAAAGGAGTGACAGGCCGGACATCCTAAGAGTAGGGAGGCCCTGGAGAAAGCAGGGATTTGGGACGTAGGTTTGGAGTGGGCCTGGAGAAGGGTGGAGTGTGTGAGATTAGGTTGGGGGGTGAGTGAGCACTACGGTGGGCAGGACAGGGAGAGGCCTGAAGCCCACTCCCTCTATCTCCCGCCCCAATCCCCGTGGTCTGCCCTCCCAACATTATTCTCACTTTGCATGTGGAGAAATTAAGGCCAGGGGAAATGATGTGATTAGAGTAGCTGACAAAACTGAATGTCCCCAGCCCTCCCCAGGGTGGGACTGGGCTGAACGCTAACATCTCTTCCCCGTTTCCACCGGCTCGGTGGGCGCAGACCTCCAGAAACCCGGCCTGCCAAGCGGAACCGGACAGTGAGGGCTTGTTGCCCAGGCTGGGGGGGTGCCCACTGCGCTGAGGGTAAGCACCTGAGTGCGTTTGGGGAAGTGGTACCTTCTGGGAGTCCTGGGCAGGGGATGTTAGCTCAACTTTGTGGTTTTGGGCAGAGAACCAGGGCCGGGCTGAGAACTCCAGGCTACCCCATCTTCATTGCCTGGGTCTGCCCCATTCTCCCCACCTACTGCAGCCCTTGCCAAAGCCAGTCCTGGAGGCCACTGCTTTGCCATGTGGCAATGCCAGCTACAGGCAGGCTCAGCTAATGCCTCAGCAGGAAGCCTGGAGGAGTGCTGCGCCTGGCCCTGGGGACGAAGCTGGCGGGATGGCAGCTCCCAAGCCTGTCTCAGCTGCTCCAGCCGACACCTGCCAGGTGTGTCTGCAGACTCCAGCCTGCCAGACAGGCACAGTCCTGGCCATCACCCCTTCCGCCTCCCCAGGCACTCCCACATGGAGTTCTTGTGCTGGGCCCTCTACAGGGCCCATACTGGCTCCCTGGCCCACTAGAGGGACCATGCCCTGTCTGCCTGCCTCCCGCTGTGCCGGGAGCCCTGTGTCCTCGCCCTCCACCTCTGCCTCACACTCAGAGGTTCACAGTTGGTGTGTCTCTCCCAGGTGGTGCCTCTTCTCCAGCCCTCCTGCAGCCCCTGGCAGGGGCCGTGGGCCAGCTCTGGAGCCAGCACCAGCGTCCCTCAGCCACCTGTGCCTCCTGGTCGGGTTTCCACTACCGCACCTTTGATGGACGCCACTATCACTTCATGGGCCGCTGCACCTACCTGCTGGCAGGTGCTGCGGACTCCACCTGGGCTGTCCACCTAACACCCGGGGACCACTGTCCCCAGCCTGGACACTGTCAGCTGGTGAGGAAGAGAGATGGGGCAGCCACATGGGAGGAGGTTGGACAGGGGAGGAAGAGAGCCCCGGCCCCCTTTTCCACCATGCATCTCCCCAAGGTCCAGGTGACGATGGGACCTGAGGAGGTGCTGATCCAGGCTGGAAATGTGTCTGTGAAGGGGCAGCTGGTACCTGAAGGGCAGTCTTGGCTGCTCCACGGTGAGAGCACTGGGGGAGCAAGAGGCTGCCCGGGCCCCCACATGCTCCTCTGGGACAGTCTCTCCACCCTCCAGGCAGGGTCAGAAAAGGAGCAGGGGGCAGTTTGGGAATGAGCCCACGGTGGGCCCCCAGCCATTGCTGTTGGGAGGCACTGAAGTGCGGAGCTAGTGAGGGGCCGGGAGGAACCAGGCCTGGTCCCGACCCTCTGCAACTACCGCCACCAAACTCTCGCGGCACCAGCTCAGACAAGTCCCTCTACCTAACTGTCCGAGTCCCAGTTTCCCCACCAGCCTCAGAGGAGTGCTGTGAGGTAGCACTTTGGTGCTAAGCAATGGGAAGCTCTCCTCACAGAACCTTTGTCTGGCTGGGCTGCAGGGTGAGGTGGGGGTGAGCTTCTTGCGTGTATGCCTGTGTGTGCACGGGTGCAGTGTGTGCATGTATGTGTGCATGCGTGTGTGTGCACATGCACGTGTGTTTCATAGTTCACTCGAAGTTTACTCTCTCCAGAGAGCGTCTGCAGCTTTCATGAGCTCCTCAAAGAGAGTTGTGATGGAAATCAGTCACTCTGCTGTAAAGCATGTACTTTTGGTATAAAGTGCAGAGCCCTCTAGAATGTGAGACTTGTGTGAGTTATTTCCCTTCTCCTTTCCATCCCTGCGCAGCTGAGCCCTGCTGTGGTAGTGGAAAGGGTGAGAATTGTGGCTGCAGGGGGCAAGTGACCTCTTTCTGTGCCCAGGGCTGAGCCTGCAGTGGCTAGGGGACTGGCTGGTGCTGTCAGGGGGCCTGGGAGTCGTGGTACGGCTGGACAGGGCTGGCTCCATCTCCATCTCTGTGGACCACGAGCTCTGGGGACAGACACAAGGCCTCTGTGGGCTCTACAATGGCCAACCAGAGGGTAAGTGGGGTGTGGTTGGTTGCTGGGGTAGCAGGGAAGGGAAGACCAGAGGCCCTAGACCCAGCACCCCTGCCTCACCCCTTCTCAGATGACTTCATGGAGCCAGGCGGAGGACTGGCCATGTTAGCAGCCACCTTTGGAAATTCCTGGAAGCTCCCTGACTCGGAGGTGAGGCTGCCCCTGGGGCCCCTCCCTCCCAGTTGTCTGCCCATTCCCAGCTTTTCAGCTTGGCTCCTGACTCCTGAACCTCCAAGCCCTTGTCCTGGTTTCATCGCTGGCCTGTTCCCTAGGACAGGGCCTGGCCCTCTTCCAGATCCTCAGGGGCGGAGGGCAGGCCTTGGGGTCCCACAGAAAGCCTGGCTGCCTGCCGTGAACTAGCCATCTGAGGCCAGTGTCGGTGAACCAGTCAGTCATTTATTCCCACCACTACAGCCCAGTGTGGGGCTGCCACCTCGCCTCTCTCCCCAGCCCCAGGATGTGGGCGGTGGGCCTGAAGGTGGGGCCCTGGTGCTGTGTGAGAGCAGGAGGCATTTTTCTGGGGTCCTGGTTAATGTCCTTCATCACTGCCGCCTGGTCTGATGTCCTTTTTCTGCAGCCTGGGTGTCTGGATGCGGTGGAGGTGGCCCAGGGCTGTGACGGCCCCCTGGGGCTCACACAGGCAGACGTAGAACCTGGCCACCTGCGGGCTGAAGCCCAGGATGTGTGCCATCAGCTGCTGGAAGGTCCATTCGGGCAGTGCCATGCCCAGGTATGAGTGGGGTGGGGGTGGTGTCTGGCACCCAAGGGAGGGTGCTAGAGAAGTGTCAGTAAGCTGGTCTGGCCCTGCCTGTGGGTTATTTTGGACCATCTGTCAAACCCCCACCTCTCCATCCTCGGCTTTATTTCTGGGAAATGACGGCTCATATGTGTGATCTCTGAGGTCCCTTCTGGGGCCTATCCGCTTGGTTATAAGTCATGGAGTGATGGAAGCAGGAGGCAGGAGGCGCTGGCTGTTTGCTGAGGGGCCGTCCTTTCCTGCAGGTCTCCCCTGCTGAGTACCACGAGGCCTGTCTCTTTGCCTACTGCGCAGCAGCCATGGCGGGCAGCAGGCAAGAGGGGCAGCGGCAGGCTGTGTGTGCCACCTTTGCCAGCTATGCCCAGGCCTGTGCCAGGCGGCACATCCACATTCGCTGGAGGAAACCTGGCTTCTGCGGTATTACTTGGGCCTCCCTGCGCTGTGGGATTGACTGAGGGCCTCCCCACCCAGCAGGATTGACTGGGGTCTGGCGGGGGACTACAGCTCACTCATGTGCCCACAGAGCGCCTGTGCCCCGGGGGCCAGCTCTACTCCGACTGCACCTCCCTCTGCCCACCCAGCTGCGAGGCGGTGGGTCAGGGAGAGGAGGAGTCCTGCAGGGAAGAGTGTGTGAGCGGCTGCGAGTGCCCGCGAGGCCTCTTCTGGAACGGCACCCTCTGTGTGCCTGCCGCCCACTGCCCCTGCTACTACCGCCACCAGCGCTATGCACCCCGTGACACCGTGCACCAGCTGTGTAACCCCTGGTGGGTTCTTGAGCCATGCTGGGGGTTGGTGGCCATGTGGTACCCTCGGATCCCTCCCTTTACACCCTCTCTTCAACCTGCTTCCCCTAAGCCTCCAGCCCATTCTGGGTCTTCCTCTCGGATACTGGGACTGCTGCTGGCGTGGCTGATGGCCTTGCCGGCTGGCCTCTACCCCTTCAGCAGGAGGGGCTTCCATGGGAGGGGAGGAACAAGGGTTTTTGGGGGGTCACCTCCAGCTCAGGGGTCATCTCCACCCCCTCAGTGTGGACCTGATGCCAGAGCTCATTGTCTCATCTACGTGTCCACAGCGTGTGCAGGGATGGCCGCTGGCACTGTGCCCAGGCCCTATGCCCCGCCGAGTGTGCCGTGGGCGGGGACGGGCACTACCTCACCTTTGATGGGCGGAGCTACTCCTTCCGGGGCGGTCAAGGTTGCCGCTACAGCCTGGTGCAGGTGGGCAGAGGACGGTCTGCAGGGGTGGCACTCTGCCAGAGTAGGGGCCCTCCTAAAGGGCACAGTGGGGCTGACTGTAAGGAAACCCCTAAATAAATAAGGGAAACCCAGAGTCTTCCCAGGAAAGGCCAAGGGAGAACCAACACTGGGGGCATGGCTGTCACAGGCCTTCAGGCCTCCTGCTGGGTTCTCGCCTCCTCCCCGGCTTCCCTGTGAAAGTCCCTCTGTCATCACCACCCAGCCCAGGGCCACTAACCAAAACCCATCTTCAGTCGTGTCTCTCACAGATGGGACGGCTGGGCTTGTTACAGGCTACTTCATGCAGGGGAAATAAGAGGCCCTGCTCCCACCCTAAACCTCCCCCAATGAAGTGAGCTCACTTCTCAAGTTCAGGTGCAGGCCACGATTTTCCCAATCATCTGGGGCCCCCTGAGTGATCTCTCCATCGAACTATTGGACCATTCCCACTCCTCTCATAAGTAGTGATGGGGGTGACAAGGTCCTGGGAGCACAGTCCTCAGAGAGGCTGTGCCTGTCCATGGTGGGGGAAGAGGACAGCCATCTCCCCCAGCAAACACAGTCAAAGATGCATGTGTGTACATACACACACAGGCTGCACAGCAACACACAGAAATCTGCATGTGCAGACACACACACACACACACACACACACACACAGAGGCTACAAACCAACACAGAGATCTGCATGTTTACACACACACATACAGGCTACACACCAACACACAGAGACTTGTATGCACACACACACATATACATGGATCCAGGTACACACAGAGAGACACAGACATACACACGACACACACTCATATATGTGCATGTAGATGTAGCACGTGTGTACATGTGCACACACATATGGGAGAACATACATGCCCATGAGGAGGAAAGAGAGGAGTCATCTCACCCTAACATGCGGACACGCACTTAACCTACGCACACTCGTGCACACACAAACATGCACACACATACTTCCACATGACACCTGTGTGCACATCCATGGCCCTGCACACGCATACACACAAACATCCATGCATGCCGGCCCATGGTGAGGACGAAGCCCCTTACCTGGCAGACAGTCTGGCTGGCCGGAAGGTGAGCAGCTGCCTCCAGGTGCGCGCTGAAGGTGGTCTGTAGGGAAGGTCTCCAAAAGCCTCCCCAGAGAGAGTCGGCCCGCCTGGCCCCACTGAATTCCCCCTGCCTGCCCCAGGACTATGTGAAGGGACAGCTACTGATCCTACTGGAGCATGGGGCCTGTGACTCTGGGAGCTGCCTCCACGCCATCTCTGTCTCCCTGGAGGACACCCACATCCAGCTCAGGGACTCAGGTAGCCTCTGCTCTGCACTCTTGGCGCAGTCCCAGGCCTCCGGTCACTGCTCCCCCTCCACACTACCCTATGGCTTTGGAGTCCAGACACTCTTCCCCAGAGTCCTGCACCTGAGCACACTGCCTCAACTTCCCTGGCCCTCTCATCTCTGAAGCAGACACACAGAGTCCTGAGGAGAGATTCCAAGGCATCTTCTGCCCCGTCCTGGGGTCAAATACAAGTCATGCAGCTATGAGAGCTTGAAAGGCCTCGAGGCATGACCAGACCGGGCAGGCCACTCTCAGCAGGGTCCCTCCAACCCTCCCCAACCAGCTCCTGGCTCGCCATCTAGCTCCTCCCACACATTGATCATGAGGGTGAGGGATTGGAAAATCTGTGTGCCAAGGGTAGTCCTTGGGCCACAGGGGTAGGGAGCTCGGGTGGACACTTTAGTTGTCCCCAGCAGCCCACCCTGACACGGGACCTCCTACTTCCCACCCAAGCTCCTTCCCTTCTCGCAGCCCTATCCTTCCACGTGCCCCACCCCCATCACCAGGTCCCCTGTTCCAGGAGCTGTGCTGGTCAATGGGCAGGACGTGGGCTTGCCCTGGATTGGCGCTGACGGCCTCAGTGTGCGCCGAACTTCCTCTGCCTTCCTGCTGCTGCGCTGGCCTGGGGCCCAGGTGCTCTGGGGACTGTCTGACCCTGCAGCCTACATCACTCTGGACCCCCGCCATGCCCACCAGGTGTGCCAGTGAGGCAGGTGGGTGGCTGAGCAAGGGTGCGGTGGGACTGCATTCGGCTGTCTTACACGCGTGCCTGTGGCCCAGGTGCAGGGTCTGTGTGGCACCTTCACCCAGAACCAGCAGGACGACTTCCTGACACCAGCCGGAGATGTGGAAACTAGCATTGCTGCCTTTGCTAGCAAGTTCCAGGTGGCCGGCAAGGGAAGATGCCCCTCTGGGGACAGTGCCCCGCTCTCCCCCTGCACCACCCACTCCCAGCGCCACACCTTTGCAGAGACAGCTTGTGCCATCCTGCACAGCTCTGTCTTCCAGGTAGCTGGGCTGGGCTCCTCCCACATCCGTAAGATGGGCCAACACCTTCCCTGCCCTCCGCCTGGGCTCTTGGGAAGGTCAAGGAAGACCACACAAGCCTAGGGGTGCTATTGGGGACCAAGAGGATGTAGACTCCATGGAGGAGAAGTTGACCCATTTCCCCATCTCCTCCCAAGGAATGCCACAGGCTGGTGGACAGGGAGCCATTCTATCTGCGCTGCCTGGCAGCCGTGTGTGGCTGTGACCCTGGCAGGGACTGCCTGTGCCCGGTGCTGTCTGCCTATGCACGTCGCTGTGCCCAGGAAGGTGCCTCACCTCCCTGGAGGAACCAGACCCTCTGTCGTGAGTTCGCTCAGCCCAGCCAGCCCTACCCAGGCTCCTCCCCTCCTCCCTAGCCCATCCCCCTTCCAGGAATGGCTGGGGGCCCGGGGTGCATCACTACCCTTGGCAGACTGCTGGGCTTTTCTTCCTGCAGAGGCACAGGGGATGTGGGGTGTGGGGTTCAGAGGCGGTGGAGAGAGCCAGCGGTGGCTATGCCCCTGACCTGTGTGTGTCCCTGTGCCCAGCTGTTCTGTGTCCTGGTGGCCAGGAGTACCGAGAGTGTGCCCCAGCATGCGGTCAACACTGCGGGGAGCCAGAGGACTGTGGGGAGCTGGGCAGCTGTGTGGCCAGTTGTAACTGTCCTCTGGGGCTGCTGTGGGACCCTGAGGGCCAGTGTGTGCCCCCCAGCTCGTGCCCCTGCCAGCTCGGAGCCCGTCGCTATGCCCCTGGTAGTGCCACTATGAAGGAGTGCAACCGCTGGTGAGGGCAGCGACCTTTGGGGCAAGAGGAAGAATGTGGGGATGAAGAGCTAGCTTGGGAGATAACGGGTGGAGTGTGCAGCCTTGTTGGTGGCAGCATGCACGCTGGAGGTGACAGAGTGCTGATCACTTCCCCTTGGTCGTGGGGCACTTTAGGGTCCATAAAGCACTTTCCTGTGCATCATTTTATCTAGTTTTACTTCCTACCATAACCTAATAAAGTAAGAAGTGGAAAAATTGTTCCCATTTTGCAGATGAGGAAACTGAGGCTCAGACAGACTAAACAGCTTGCAGAGTCACACAGCTTGTTCAAGAGAAGTGAAGGCAGATTATGGATCTGTGCAGGCAGGACCAGGATCCAGGGTTGATGAAGGTGGGGGCTGAGGATGCAGGCTTCAATGCAACCCCTCTCCTACCTGGGCTAGGAGTAGGGTGGTTCAATACCTCTGTCCTGCTCCAGAGCCTGGAGGATGGCCCTATTGGAGCTGGGACAGAAAGGGTGACAATGTCTATCCCAGGCATGTCAGGGTGCTGGAAACAGTCCAGCTCCCTGTGTTGGTGACTGGGTATTGGGAGCTGAGATGGACAGGTCTCCAGCATCAGGGCTGGTTTTCACTCAACATGATGGGATCTGGACACCTGGGAACCCAGCAAGCGTCTGGGTTCCTGAGATTCTCACCAGGTCAGATCAGGTCCCTGGAGGCTTAGACTTGCCTCTTACTCCTTCTCAACCTCCTGCAGTGTCTGCCAGGAAAGGGGCCTCTGGAATTGCACAGCTCACCGCTGCCCTCCACAGCAGGCATTCTGCCCCAGGGAGCTTGTCTATGCCCCTGGTGCCTGTCTCCTCACCTGTGACAGCCCTACCGCCAATCACTCCTGCCCTGCAGGCAGTGCTGATGGCTGTGTCTGTCCACCCGGCATGGTGCTGCTGGTGAGTCCAAGAAGGAGCTGCGTGGGAGAACAGGATGGCCTTCCTTAAGCCAGGGCACTACCCTGCTCCCCTCATGCCCCTACATGGTGCCTTTTGTTCCTGCCCTCTGCCCAGGACGAGCGCTGTGTGCCTCCTGACCTCTGTCCCTGCCGTCACAGTGGGCAGTGGTACCCGCCCAACGCCACCATCCAGGAAGACTGCAACGTTTGGTATGCCCAGCTGCCGTGACCTCTAACCCTTTGGCCTTGTGGCCCATGGCTCCCCATACATCATCCTTCCCTCCACCAGAAGGGGTTGGGGTGGTGGGGGCTGGGGTATTCAGACTGGCCTGGGCCAGAGGGCCCTGCAGGACCCCTCCACCCCGAGGGCTGCTGAAACTGCCTGGAACCTGGACCAGCTGCCTCCCCTGGATCCAGCCCCAGGGCCCTGTCCTCAGTGACTCTGTCTCCCCCACCTTGCCCATAGCGTGTGCCGGGGCCGGCGGTGGCACTGCACAGGCCAGCGGTGCAGTGGGCGGTGCCAGGCATCAGGCGCCCCCCACTATATGACATTTGATGGACTGGCCTTCACCTTTCCTGGGGCCTGCGAGTATCTGCTGGTGCGAGAGGCCAGTGGCCTGTTTACAGTCTCTGCCCAGAACCTGCCCTGTGGGGCCAGCGGTCTCACCTGCACCAAAGCACTGGCCGTGCGTCTGGAGGGCATTGTTGTGCACATGCTCAGAGGTGGCTGCAACATTGAAGGGTGACATTGCCAGGGAGGGGCACACCTGTATAGCTTCCCAGCTGTGCAAGGTGGGCGGGGATGGGGTTCCCTGTGTCTGCCCACTGCTGGCAGTCTCCTTACCAGGCGTGGCTGCCCTCCATGCCATGGGGTTGGTGCCTCTCCTCTTGGGTGGGACTCATAATACCAGAAGGCTCCCAGAAATTAAGTCCCAGAGAAGTCTAATGACGTGCCCAAGGTCACATAGGTAGAGAAGCAAAAGAAGGGCTCAGTGGGGGAGCTAGAGAGCCTCATGAGGATCTGGAGGACCCTCTCCTCCAAGTAGGGCCTGAATGCCTCTCTTCCTCTACAGGCCGGGCAGTGACAGTGAATGGGCTGAGCGTGACGCCCCCCAAGGTCTACACAGGCCCCGGGCTGAGCCTGCGTCGTGCTGGCCTCTTCCTGCTGCTCTCAACCCGCCTGGGCCTCACCCTGCTCTGGGACGGAGGTCAGGCCCCTGCCCTCCCTCAACCATCAGACCCGTGCCCCACCTTAGCACTATAGGGTTGGACTCACCCCAAGTTCTTTCTCCCAACGCCTGACCCTCCCTCCTCCTGGTCTCCCTCCACTGAGCCCCTGACACCTCCACAGGGCAGATTTCTAGGCTGAGAGCTAAGCCGACAGCCAGGCTAGGACTCTGAGCTCTCACTTTACCTCCCTGCCTGGCCGGCACTCGCCCTGCCCCATGCCCAGCCCAGTGCCACCCCTACCTTCCAGTCCATGCAAGAGGTCCGAGTTCCCAAATTAGGTTTTTTGCCAGGTGCAGTGGCTCATAACTGTAATCCCAGCACTTTGGGAGGCTGAGGCGAGCAGATCTCTTGAGTCCGGGGCTTCGGGACCAGACTGGGTTGAACATGGCAAGACTCCCTGTCTATAAAAAACACAAAAATTAGCCGGGCACAGTGGTGCGCGTCTGAAGTCTCAGCTACTTGGGAGGCTAAGGTGGGAGGATTGCTTGAGCCTGGGAGGTCGAGGCTGCAGTGAGCTGTGATCACCCCTCTGCACTCTGCCTGGGCAATAGAGCGAGAAAAAAACTTTTTTAAAAAATTAGGTTTTCATAATTATCTTTTTCATCATTATGAAAGCAATCCTTCCACACCAAGGGAAACATTGAGAAAATACCAAGTTTTAGAAAGGCGAAATGAAAATAAATATCCTAACTTCCCATCACCCATATAAGCAGTTGGTTTATATGTCATATCTAACTGCTTCTGCAGAACTGACGGAAACTCAGATAACCCCCATATAGACTTGGCTCTGAGCCGCTGGGCCGCCCTCCCAGCCTGCCGCCACCGAGGCTGGTGCTCCTGAGTCTCACAGTCCATCCTGGAGTGTGGTTTCCCGGAATCTGACCTGATGGAGAATTTCCCTTCCCCCAGCCCTTGGCTTGGTGTTAGTTAGGAAAATAGGCTCCTACTTCCCACCTTGAGCCCCCCAAATGTAGGTCTCTTCATTTATCATCGCCAATCATCCCCCCACAAAAGAGGTAACCACACCTCCTGGTGGGTTGGTACCTGGTGGTGGTAAAACAGACCCTGGGTCTTCTGGCCCAGATAAGGGCTTGTGGCATCACTTTTAACTATGCTGCCTGCCACCAGGGACTCGGGTCCTGGTGCAACTGTCCCCTCAGTTCCGTGGTCGCGTGGCTGGGCTGTGTGGTGACTTTGATGGAGATGCCAGTAATGATCTGCGGAGCCGCCAGGGCGTCCTGGAGCCCACAGCTGAACTGGCCGCCCACTCCTGGCGCCTCAGCACCCTCTGCCCTGAGCCAGGAGACCTGCCACATCCCTGCGTGGTGAGTGAGGGTGGGAAAGCAGGAAGGGAGGTTCCTGGAGGCAGGGCTGGGGAGGGTGTCCGCTAGTCCACTGTGCTGGAGACGCCACCCTGTGCCTGCAGGTGAACACACACCGGGCTGGCTGGGCTCGGGCCCGCTGCGGGGCGCTGCTGCAGCCCCTCTTCGCATCATGCCACGCAGAGGTCCCCCCGCAGCAGCACTATGAGTGGTGCCTGCATGATGCCTGCGGGTAAGGAGGGGACAACCTGGAGTGGGGTCGAGGTGGGGGTGCCAGGGCATGCAGAGGGGGTGCCGGGACTGAATACTTCCTCCCACAGCTGCGACTCAGGGGGTGACTGTGAGTGCCTCTGCTCGGCCATTGCCACCTACGCAGATGAGTGTGCCCGGCATGGGTACCATGTGCGCTGGCGTAGCCAGGAGCTCTGCCGTGAGTGTGCCCTGCCCTCAGTCCCCAGTGCTCAATCCTGCCACTGCCACAGGCTCAGCATCTTGAAAGAGCTTCTCCTGTCCCACAAGACGGCCGTTCATTCATTCAAGGGCAAGCTGTGCATTGAGTGCTTACTCTGTGCCAGACGCTTTTCTAGATGAGCCATGTATGCAAGAACGGCTGCTGAGTAGAGCTGACATGGTACACATAGGCCCAGGGGGGTCTTGCCCAAGGTCTACACCAGATGCCCCGTGCCCTCCATGGTGGTCACCTTGGGCAGCCAGCCTGGTGTGGTTGCATCCTGCTGCCCTTGTGCCTCGGTGATCCAAGGCTCTCTCTTCTCCTCCCAGCCCTGCAGTGTGAAGGGGGACAGGTGTATGAGGCCTGTGGCCCCACGTGTCCCCCTACCTGCCATGAGCAGCATCCTGAGCCCGGGTGGCACTGCCAGGTGGTGGCCTGTGTGGAGGGCTGCTTCTGCCCCGAGGGGACTCTGCTGCACGGTGTGTAGAGTGACAAAGGGCAGAGGGGAGGGGCACTGAGACTGGGAAGGGGCCACTGTGCCCTTTTGCTCTGAGCCCTGTACTCTGTGGCCTCAGGAGGAGCCTGCCTGGAGCCAGCTTCCTGCCCCTGTGAGTGGGGCAGCAACTCCTTCCCGCCGGGGTCTGTGCTGCAGAAGGACTGCGGGAACTGGTGAGTGGGGAGGTCACCTTGGGGGGCACCTATTGAAGGAGCACTGGGCCAAGCCCAGCCTGTGGCTGATCCCAGGACGCTGTGTGCTCAGCACATGCCAGGAAGGTCAATGGCGCTGTGGGGGTGACGGTGGCCACTGTGAGGAGCCGGCGCCTGGCTGTGCAGAGGGGGAGGCCCTGTGCCAAGAGAATGGGCACTGTGTGCCCCATGGGTGGCTTTGTGACAACCAGGACGACTGTGGCGATGGCTCTGATGAGGAGGGTGAGTGTCTTTGCTCATGTGTGGAAGCAACAGGGTTGGTCAGTCCTCGCACATGTAACTGAGTTTCCTGGGGCCAAGGCAGCTGTCCTGGAGTGGCTTCTTTAGCTGCTGCTCCCATTGCCAGGGACTATCTGTGGCTTGGAGGGATGAAGGGAAGAGAGGGTGTTCTGGTCCCTCTGGGGTTCAGGGCTTCTCTGGGCCCCTACAGCAGCATCCTGAGCCTGCCTGCTTGCCCCGTGCTAGGTTGTGCCGCCCCAGGCTGTGGGGAGGGGCAGATGACTTGCAGCTCCGGCCACTGCCTGCCCCTGGCCCTGCTCTGTGATGGCCAGGATGACTGTGGAGATGGCACAGATGAGCGGGGCTGCCCGTGCCCCCAGGGCTTGCTGGCCTGTGCCGATGGACGCTGCCTGCCCCCGGCCCTGCTCTGCGATGGGCATCCTGACTGTCCGGACGCCGCAGATGAGGAGTCCTGCCTGGGTGAGTTGTCCCCACCCTGGAAACCAGCCTACCCGGCACTCCCTCCCGCAAGGCCCATCTCAAGAGCCCCGACTTCGCCTCCCCCCTCCTTTGCCAGGTTCCTGCTATGAAGTTGGTCCTCAGGGTGTGGGAGTTGGGGCACCCCAAACAGTACAGGGCAGTGCCCCAGGGCCAGCTCTTCTTTTCTGGCTGCAGGGCAGGTGACCTGCGTCCCCGGGGAGGTGTCCTGTGTTGATGGCACCTGCCTGGGGGCCATCCAGCTGTGTGACGGAGTCTGGGACTGCCCAGATGGAGCCGATGAGGGGCCGGGACACTGCCCCCTACCTTCTCTGCCCACGCCTCCTGCTGGTACTTTGCCTGGCCCCTCCCCTGGCTCCCTGGACACTGCGCCAAGTTCCCTGGCCAGCGCTAGCCCTGGTGAGTCTCCTGGAGGGAAGAGGTGGGAAAGCTAGTGGCTTGGAAACCTCGGAGAGAGGCATTTGTGGCGCTGCTCTGGCATGGGAAGGAGCAAGGCACAGTGGGAGACTCCCGAAGGCACTGGAGTGAATGAAGTGGATGGCGTTTCAAAGAGTCTACACTCTTTCCTGGCGTTCAAGGCCTCCCTCCCAGCTGCAGGGAGTCTCATGGAAATTCTTGACCCAGGGGAGAGCTTTGGGAAAACCAACAGGGCAGCAAAATGCAGGAGGGATTGTTCTCGGGAATGGGTTGCAGGTGGGTTAGGGCCAGGCCCAGGAAATGGCCAAGGGACTTGGAGCAGGGAGGGGAGCGGCGGCGTGGATGGACTGACCTGTGTGCGGTTGGGATGGGAAGGGCGCTCGCCGGCGGAGGATGCAGCGCGGACGCTCCCCGCAGCGCCGCCCTGCGGCCCCTTCGAGTTTCGGTGCGGCAGCGGCGAGTGCATCCCGCGGGGCTGGCGCTGCGACCAGGAGGAGGACTGCCCCGACGGCAGCGACGAGCGCGGCTGCGAAGAGCCCTGCGCGCCGCACGACGCGCCCTGCGCCCGCGGCCCTCACTGCGTGTCCCCCGAGCAGCTGTGCGACGGCGTGCGGCAGTGTCCCGACGGCTCGGACGAGGGCCCCGACGCCTGCGGTGAGGCTCCCGCGCCCCCGGGCCGTGCGCGGCCCCCCGCTGGCCAAGCCGGCTGGCCCACCTCTTCCCGAGCACCACCCCCACCTTCGCCTCCTGAGGTACAGGTGGGCGCGGCAGCCAGAGCGATTTAGGTTTGGGGGCATGCGAGGCTGGGCCGTGTTTGCGTTCCTATGATCTTTTTCGTGAAACTTTATTTGAAATGTTTTTGCCCTCCCACCTAGGCTCAGGGGAGAGAAGAAAGGGGCTTTGTCTTTGCCCACACTTGGCCAAGAAGGGATAAGAGGGTGGGCAAAGGCTCTGCAGGGCTGGGGAGTGTGTCTGTTTGGAGGGGTCCCGCCATCAGCGATTCCCCACCAGACCTGAGCACACGCTTTGTGTCACTGCAAGCCAGCCTTTCAGGTCCTGCCTACCTCCCCCTAGAGGGAGCTGTCCACAGGCCCCAGCTCCTCCCAGGCTGGCCTGCCCTGCTGCCTCCCATCCACCTTCCTGCCCCTCTGCAGGGAGAGGGCAGGAAGGGATAGGAGCGGAGCAGGACATCTCATGGTGCCCGCAGGCTCCACCCAGCTGCCTCCGTGCCCTGGCCTCTTTCCCTGTGGTGTGGCTCCGGGGCTGTGCCTAACCCCTGAGCAGCTCTGTGATGGGATCCCAGACTGTCCCCAGGGCGAGGACGAGCTGGACTGTGGTGAGGACGCTTTGTTCCCTAAGGGAGGCCCTGCTGGCTGGGCCCGGGACGCAGCTCACACCCCCTGCTCACTGTGTTTTCTCTCCTCTTCTTTCCCAGGGGGGCTGCCAGCCCCAGGAGGCCCCAACAGGACAGGGCTTCCCTGCCCAGAATACACCTGCCCCAATGGCACCTGCATAGGCTTCCAGCTGGTGAGGGTGGGAGTGGGTGGTGGAGGCGGCAGTGCCATGTTGCCCCCAGCACAGGAGCCCTGACCCCACTCCCTCCCCAGGTGTGCGATGGGCAACCTGACTGTGGAGGGTCAGGGCAGGCAGGCCCCTCTCCAGAAGAGCAGGGTTGTGGGGCCTGGGGCCCCTGGAGCCCGTGGGGACCTTGCAGCCGGACATGTGGGCCCGGGGGGCAGGGCCGGAGCCGCCGCTGCTCCCCACTCGGCCTCCTGGTGCTACAGCACTGCCCGGGGCCTGAGCACCAGTCTCAGACCTGCTTCACAGCAGCCTGCCCAGGTGAGGGGCTGGGGTGGTGGGGCCTGGATAGAGGAAGGGAGAAGAAGGCCACTAGGCCTTCAGCCCTCACCCATGGTCCCCACTGCTTGCCCTGTCCCCCTGCCTCGCAGTGGACGGTGAATGGAGCGCCTGGTCCCCCTGGTCTGTGTGCTCTGAGCCATGCAGGGGCACCATGACACGGCAACGGCAGTGCCACCCACCCCAGAACGGGGGCCGCACCTGCGCTGCACTGCCCGGAGGCCCGCACAGCACCCGCCAGACCAGTGAGTGGAAGAGAGGATGGCACTGCTGGTGGGAGGCCGTCACCTCCGCAGAGCTCCCTTCCCTGACCTCTGACCTCTGCTTCCGGCTTCTCTCAGAGCCTTGCCCTCAGGACAGCTGCCCCAATGCCACCTGCTCTGGGGAGCTGATGTTCCAGCCCTGTGCCCCCTGCCCACTGACCTGTGATGACATCTCTGGCCAGGTCATGTGCCCACCTGATCGGCCCTGTGGCAGCCCAGGTAAGGGGGCTCTGGGTCCAGGCGCTGGCTCCAGGGTGTGCGTCTGTGGCGACAGCCCTCTGCATGGAAGCCTCATCCTGGGCCCCCTCTAGGCTGCTGGTGCCCAGAAGGGCAGGTGCTGGGCAGCGAGGGGTGGTGTGTGTGGCCCCGGCAGTGCCCCTGCCTGGTGGACGGCGCCCGCTACTGGCCCGGGCAACGCATCAAGGCCGACTGCCGGCTCTGCATCTGCCAAGACGGGAGGCCCCGACGCTGCCGACTCAACCCGGACTGTGCTGGTGAGGCCCTTCCCTCGGGGTCCCTAGTCCTCTCCCTGTGCACCCACCCTCCTTCAGGCCCACCTCCCAGCTGTGCATCCACCACCTCCTTTAGGCCCTGACTTTTGGCCCTCCCTCAGTGGACTGTGGCTGGTCCTCCTGGTCGCCCTGGGCTGAGTGTCTGGGCCCCTGTGGAAGTCAGAGCATCCAGTGGTCCTTCCGGAGCCCCAACAACCCCCGCCCCTCCGGCCGAGGTCGCCAGTGCCGTGGCATCCACCGCAAGGCACGCAGGTGCTCTGTTCCCCACCCACTGGGGGACCTGCAGGGACCTTGACCCGCACCCCACCTCCCACTTTGGAAGCCTCCTGTGTGCCCCTTCCACATCCACCACACAGCCCCAGTTTGGAATCCCTGCCCTGTGTCCCTACCTGTCTAAACCCCAGGAATCCCAGAACCTCTTTGGGGACTGCTGGCCTCCCCCTTCTCTAGTTTTATGCTTTCTAGGTCTTGAAGGTGGGTAGACGGAGCCCGCAGATGCAGCTTCACAAACTCAGCTTGAATTCCTGGGCTGAGGCTTGCAGGGGGCTATTGCCATAGCTGCCTCCCAAGCCCCCTCTGGGACCTGCTGCGCTGGCTGCAGTGTTGGCACAAATTGCTTCCCTGACCTTCGTCAGGGCCAGTTGCAATGTCTCAGGTGCAGAGGCAGAGTGGGCTTATAGGGTGACCAAATGTCTGTTTTCCCAGGACTTTCTCAGGTTTATCACAGAAAGTCCCAAGTCCCAGGAATGTCCTCAATCCAGGCAAACCAGGAGAGTTGTTTACCCCGAGCAGGCCCCGTCACCAGGTCAGGGATATCCCTCCCTTCTCAGGTGCCAGACGGAGCCCTGTGAGGGGTGTGAGCACCAGGGCCAGGTCCACCGTGTCGGGAAACGCTGGCGTGGGGGCCCCTGCAGTGTGTGCCAGTGTCTGCACAACCTCACCGCACAATGCTCACCCTACTGCCCGCTCGGCAGCTGCCCCCAGGTGAGGGCATTGGAGTGTGTGGTGGGCAGAGCTGGAGGGGTGTGGAGGCTGGTGGAGTGGGTTGGAGATAGGCAGGCGGCCTGACCTCTGTGTCTCTGCAGGGCTGGGTCTTGGTGGAGGGAACGGGAGAATCATGCTGCCACTGTGCCCTACCTGGTGAGTGTGCCTGGGAAATGACAAGGAAGGCCCGGGGGAGGACAACTGGTGGGATCGCTGAGAGGGAACCGGGGCACTGAGCGGAGGTGGCTGGATACCCCAGCCTCAGGGTGGCGGGAAGCCTGAGTTCTGCATGCCAAGGGAAGGAGGGGCCTCACGGTGGGAAGGGTTCTCTCTGCCCTCCCTCTCCGTCCACCTTGCCTTCCTGTGCTTTGGGGGCTTTCTGCCTCCCCCATGGTGCCACCTTTGAGGTGTTCTCTTTCCTCTGGTTCTGTTCAGATCTGGTTGCTCTGGTTGCTTTTCTTTTCATCTTAGAACAGCCAAGACAAAGTTAAGTTGGACTTTTCAAAAGTATCTTTGCCTAGAAATGAGTTATAAATGAAACAAGAAAATACAAAGGCTTGAAATGGATGCATTTATGGGTCCAGGTCTCTCTCTCTCTCTCTCTCTCTCTCTCTCTCTCTCTCTCTCTCACAGGGTCTCACTCTGACACCCAGGCTGGAGTGTAGTGGTGCGATCTCGGCTCACTGCAACCTCTGCCTCCTGGCTTCAAGTGATTCTCATGCCTCAGCCTCCTGAGTAGCTGGGTTTAGACATGCACCACCATGCCCAGCTAATTGTTGTATTTTTAGTAGAGACAGAGTTTTGCCATATTGGTCAGGCTGCAGCTTTCTTATCCTAAAAGTGCATCCACAAGTTGCTGAGGTTAAAACAGAGCCAGCATACTCAGTTGCACAGGTTGTTCACTGTGCAAGTTAGCTGGTGATTGGGGCCTAGACTCCAGCCCACAGAGCTGCTTTCATCCAGAGGCAACCCCTTTCTAATGCCCATGAAGGTGCCTTTTTGGTGTCAGCACTCCTGGGTTAGGAACTGCAGTTGCTGGGTCCTGGGCTGAAAATAGTTTCAGGCTGGCAGTTTTACTCTATGTTCTCTAAATACTCAGTGGACGTGAAAGCCCCTGATTCACACCAAGGGAAGGAGGAGGGACCTTTCCCAGCTAGGAAGTTGTTCCTGGGAAGTCAGCAGGGAGAAAGTGCTCAAGAAGTGGGGAGAGGCCTGAGTGCTGGGCCAGGAACTGTGAGCCTCTTGGTCTCTGTCTCCTGATCCTGAAGTCTCCTCCCACAGGAGAGAACCAGACAGTCCAGCCCATGGCCACTCCTGCTGCAGCTCCGGCTCCCAGTCCCCAGATCGGATTCCCTTTGGCCACTTACATTCTGCCTCCACCAGGAGGTAAGGGATGTGTGCAGTGCTGTGTAGTGCTGAGAGGGGCCACGCTGCCCAGGGATTGTCCAATCTGGGAGGGGAAACAGGCCCTTGGGGACATCCTCCTTGCCCTGCACGTAGTGGATGGTCACCCTAAGGATCTGGGAGTCATCCTATCTTAAGTTGCCTCTCTTGACTCTTCCCTCCCTGGGCCAAAGTCACCCGTGTGAGCCTTTCACATCCCCTAGCTCCCTGTGCAACTTCCTCACCGTGTCCCTGAAGACTCCTGCCACCCTCTGTCCTACCCTACTCCAGCCTGTCTCTCTCTTCTGCACCCAGACCCCTGCTATTCTCCCCTGGGGCTGGCAGGACTGGCCGAGGGGAGTCTGCATGCATCGTCCCAGCAGCTGGAACACCCCACCCAGGCTGCCCTCATGGGGGCTCCCACCCAGGAGCCCAGGCCTCACGGATGGCGCGCTGGAGGGCATGCTTATGCCAAGTGGCACACTCGGCCCCATTACCTGCAGCTGGACCTGCTTCAGCCCCGGAACCTCACTGGTCAGTGAGGAGGGCAGTGCTTGAGGGGAGGCAGTGGTGATGGTGGGGGGCAGGTGTAGCTCCTTCAGCTCTGACCTCTGCTCTTACCCTGGCCCCTCCCTCCCCAGGCATCATAGTGCCAGAGACTGGCTCTTCCAACGCGTCTGCCACCAGCTTCTCACTCCAGTTCAGCAGCAATGGTCTACGCTGGCATGACTATCATGACATCCTGCCTGGCATCTTGCCCCTGCCCAAGGTACCACCCGCCCAAGGCCGATGGGGCCAGCGGCCCACCATGCCCTTTTGTGGGTTCCATAGTCTTTGTCCCCAAGGGCCTTCCAGTCTCCCTGAGGGGCATGGCCTGCATTCGATGCTTGTTGAATACCTGGTGAGTAGCAGGGACTGTGCTCTGTGGAGCTGAGGCTTGGGTGCCACTGTCACATGGATGCTGGAAACCATCCAAGTGGCTCAGACTCAGGGCAGGTATGTGAAACCTACGAGGGAGAGAGGGTGTGGAGACACCAAGTTCACTGAGGGCCTCTGGGAGCCCAGACCCCCGCAGGTCTTTGTGGAGAGCAGCCTGGGCACAGCCCTCCCCTCAGGGGGTTTGCATCCTTCCTGGAGACAAACCGCACGAAGCGGTAGGAATCAGTCCATGCTATGTGTTAAGTCTTAGCTGTTTCAGGAGCACCTGCTCTGTGCCAGGTGCCGAGCCAGGCCCTGGGGACACAGCAGTGAATAGGACCTGGCCTTTGCCCTCGGGGCACCTCCAGCTCAGCAGGAGGAGCTCAGTCCAGAACCAGCTCCCTCCAGCCTTGAGAGCCCAATTCCTACTGCCAGGGTGGGGGGCATGGCTCTGAGATGGCCGTGAAAACTGGGGAAAAAGTGGGGTCACTCAAAGTCATGAGGTCAGCCTGAGAAAGAGGTGAAGCTCAGTCAGCAGCATCCTCTGCCGGCAGCTTTTCCCCAGACACTGGGACGACCTGGACCCTGCCGTATGGACTTTTGGCCAGATGGTGCAGGCGAGGTTTGTCAGGGTGTGGCCCCGCGATGCCCACCACAGCGATGTCCCCCTGCGGGTGGAGCTGCTGGGCTGTGAGCCAGGTACAGGTTGCACCCGGGTGGCAGGGCAGGAGAGAGAGGGGCCGTGGGAGGAGCCCTCAGCCATACGTCCTCCACACAGGGTCCCCACCGGCACCTCTGTGCCCAGGGGTTGGACTCCGCTGTGCCAGTGGTGAGTGTGCCCTGAGAGGGCGCCTGTGCGACGGTGTTCTGGACTGTAAGGATGGCTCGGACGAGGAGGGCTGTGTGCTGCTACCTGAGGGCACTGGCAGGTATACTGTGGCCGGCTGTGTGCAGCTCACGCCCTTGGCCTGGCCTTCGAGGGGACAGCCATGTGGGAGGGGCCCAACGCTGCCTTCACCCCCCAGGTGCCCAGACCCTGCATGCTGAGGAGCTGCAGCTGGGTGCCTTCAAGGCCCTTTCCCACCTGGATTCTAGGATTCCCTGCCTTTCTCATAGTTGATGCAGAGGTTCTCCAGGTGTGGGCCCTGGACCAGCAGCATTGGCAGCACCTGGAACTTGTTAGAAGGGCAGGTTCTCGGGCCCGCCCAGACCTGCAGGGGTGGGGCGCAGTAATACGTGTCTTACAAGCCCCTCAGGTGATTCTAACCCACGGTCAAGTTGGAAGCTACTGTTGGGAACATCACCTTTGTCCACCCTCAGTGGGCAGAGTCCTTCCTGGATGCCCACCCCAGCAAAGACCCCAGGCCCAGCAAAAGCACACTGATGCCCCTGCCTGGAAGCGGGGCACTGGTGCTGGCAGGGCCCCTGGAGCCCTTTTGGCTATTTTTCTCCCCAGATTCCATTCCACAGCCAAGACCCTGGCCCTCTCCTCCGCCCAGCCGGGACAGCTGCTGCACTGGCCCGGGGAGGTGAGTGTGGAGCCTTGGGCCCAGAGGGTGGAGTGAGGGTACAGGGACCTTGCCTCAAGGCCTCACCAGCTCTGCTCCTGCACCAGCCGGCGGCATCTCCCCTCTCCGCAGCATTTCCTCCCGTGTGTTCCCTGGTACTGCTCTCAGGAGGCTTCCCGGTGCCTGGCAGAGGGCTGAGGGCTGGGGCAACACAGAGATGCAGAGATGTGCAGGGAGAGCGAGGGCCCAGAAGGGTTTGGGGACAAGAGAAGCCTGAACCTCTGATAGGGAGCTTATGCCCACGGGGCAGGCACCAGGGCATCTGGTGCTCAGAGCCGAAAAGAGCCCTGTGCCCGGGTCCCCAGGGGCTTCCGGGACAAGACTTGAGGGCTGGAGAGGGGTGTCTGTAGTGTGGAGAAGAAGGCACGGAGCATCTTCCTACCTGGAATAGCCTGGTCAGGAACCCAGAGTGTGTGGGTGGAGTGGGGGGGACATGTGCATTGGATGGGGGAAGGGGAGTTTGAGGGGCAAGAGCTGAAATGGATCACCATGGTGGGTTCTGAGAATAAAGTCCCTGAGCTCCTTGAGGGCAGTGGGCTGGTGCCTGGAAGCGCAGTTGCATCCTCAGCTCTGCCCTGGGCTGTGGGGGAGGAAGATGGACAGGAAGCAGTGCTGGGACTGTGAGCGCCCAGGCTGTATCCTCAGGGGATGGGAGCTGCCCTCAGGGCCTGGGACTGTGCAGGGTGCTCAGCCCTCTCCCTCTGCAGGGCCTGGCAGAGACTGAGCACTGGCCTCCCGGACAGGAGTCCCCCACGTCCCCAACAGGTGTGTGCACAGACTCCAGACCCCCCCAAACCCTTGTCCCACCTGTTCTTCCAGAGCCAGGGGCAGTTACATCTCAGGGGTTCAAATCCCCTTACCCCTGACTTCCCCACAACCGAGAGAGTCACAGGGTTGGCTCAGGGAGGAGACACTGGTCACTTTGGACATGACCAGGTCCTGCCCCTGCCCACCCCCTGGGATTCCAAGGTATGTGGGCTGCAGGTAGGCAGGGCGGGTGGCTCCAGGCCAGCTCCCAGGACGGAGCCTGTGCCCAGTAATGTGGCTGCCTCCCCAGATGCCTGGTCAGGACATGTCTCCCCCATGGGGGTGGGAGGCCACTTGACTGCACCCTGCACTCCCTCTGCTCACCATCCAGAGAGCCAGGCCCCCCTTTCTGAAGCATTTGCTGGCAGCAAATGTTTCTTAAGTGGGCACGGGGGTTGGATGTGGTCATGAAGTTGGCGTGCTCCTGTATAAGAAAGGAAAGGGCTCTGCCTGGTTGTGAACCGGCTTCCCTGGAGCTACCTGATTATTCACCTCCCTGCTAGCCAGCAGACAGCTGTCTCCTGGAGGGCCTGCTGTCCTGCGGGGAAGGGGTGCGGTAAGAGGGCTTTTGGTGTGGGGGAGTTCCTGCCCTCATTTCTAGCCCCTATGGGAAGGACCTGGGTGGGGCTTGGGGCAGCAGGGGCTGGAGAGGAAGGAGGGTGAGGGCGCCGGGGCTGCTCTTTCATTCTGGCTCATCCTCCCCTGTGCCTCACCGTGCCACCTGCCTGGGCCTCAGCTTTTCCCCATCTGTGACACTAGAAGGCCTTATAGACAACTGTGGCCCCTCCCTGTGAGTTCTGATGGAAGTTATTCAGAACCTGGCCGGACTGTTTCTGTGTCTTTTGTGAAAAGCAGACAAAGCAATTGATTCTACCCCTCAGATCCATAACATGCAGACCCACGGGATACATTCTAATTTCATTCTCAGTCTGGTTCTAAAAAAAAAAAAAAAAAAAGGCTGTCTTTGAATGCATCTCTTGCCAGAAAATGAGACTCTTAACTCTTTTCACTGTAGCTGCCAGGAAGCCCAAAATCAGTTTGTTGTTGTTTGTTTGTTTACAACAGAAACAATGAACTCACCCTGAGTCTATGGTAGTGTTTACTCCCTCTGCTGCTGTGTTAAAATGACCTCAGTTCTTTCTCTCCCTAAATATCTTATTTTATGGTGAGTTTGAACTTGGAAGTTGCCATGTGTTTCTTTTTGGGGAATAGAATAAAAATCTCAGATCAAAACAAGTCTTCTACTTTCAGCCAAAGCCCTTCTTGTGCTCCTTGGATTTTTTTGATCCAAGGCCTCTCAGAAGGTGGGGTGTGGTCTGCAGTACCTGTGATTACTTTGCACCACCCAGAAGCCTGGGATACCCTCTCAAGGGCCCCCATCTTCCTTTCCTGGGAAGGGGAGCTGGGTAAGCCTCACCTCCCTCCACCTCCACCCACAGAGACAAGGCCCGTGAGTCCTGGCCCAGCCTCTGGGGTACCTCACCATGGGGAATCCATGCAGATGGTGACCACCACCCCCATATCCCAGATGGAGGCTAGGACCCTGCCACCAGGTATGGCAGCTGTGACGGTGCTGCCCCCACGCCCAGTGACTCCAGCGACCCCTGCTGGTAAGACACCAAGCCCTTCTACCTGTGTGCAAAGCCTCTGTGAGCCCACCTTCCTTGTGAGGGGGACAGAGGCCCTTTGTTCAAGATCACACAGCTCAAGGTCATTTTGGGGAGGACCCAAGTGTCCTAGCCCAGTTTACCCTTTTTCTATTATCCCAAGATAGGCAGAGTGAGGAATAGCAGATGCCAAGAGGAGGGAGGTTGGGGGCTTCAGGGAGGTGATGAAGGAGAAAGGATAGGGCAGGCCAAGTGACTGGTCAGCCAGCTGTGGTGGTGCCCACAGGCCAGAGTGTCGCCCCAGGGCCCTTCCCACCTGTGCGGTGTGGCCCCGGCCAGATGCCCTGTGAGGTGCTGGGCTGCGTGGAACAGGCGCAGGTGTGTGATGGCAGGGAGGATTGCCTCGACGGCTCCGACGAGAGGCACTGCGGTGAGCTGCTGGAGGGCCTGCCATCCTGTGGGTAGGGGGTGGCACTTATCCTTCAGTGTAGGAAAGTGTCTGCCCTCATTTGTAGCTCATATTGGAAAGGATTTTGGAGAGGCTTGGGCAGCAGGGAATGGAGAGAATGGGTAAAAACAGAAGTGTGCGTGTCTTTGGGTATGGTCAAGATGGGGAATAGAACAGGCCTTGGGTCTCATCCTGTTTTATAAAACCTGTTTGACCTTTGAAGAGACTCATCTATTTACTCACCCATCCAACAGTCTACCTATCCCTCTATCCATCCATCCATCAGCCACCCATCTTTCCGTCTACCCACCCTCCCATCCACTAACCCACCCACTCACCCACCCATCCATCTATCCATGCATCCATCCATCCACCCACCCACCCACCCACCTACCCCTCTATCCATGTATTCATCAGCCACCTATCATCCATCTGTCTACTCACAAATCCATCCCTCAATCCATCCACCCATCCAGCCAGCCACCATGCATCTATCTACCCATCCATCCATCTATTCACCCATCCATCCATCCATCCATCCATCCATCCATCCATCCATCCATCCATCTAAATCCACCTACCTACCCCTCTATTCATGTATTCATCAGCCATCCATCCAGTCAGCCACCCAATCATCCATCTACCCATCCATCCATCAGTCCACCCATCCATCCTTCAATTTATCCATCCATACATCAGCCACCCATCCATCCGTCCACCTACCCATCTATCCACCCATCCATCCATTCATCCATCCACTTACCCCTCTATCCATTCATCTGTCAGCTACCCATCCATCCACCCATCCATTCATCCATCCATCCATCTGACACCCACCCATGCATCTATCAGCCACCCATCCATCCACCCATGGATTCATCTACCCACCCCTGTATTCATCCATTCATTGGCTACCCATGCATTCACCTACTCACTCATCTACCCATCCATCCATCCACTCACTCATCCATCCATTCACTCACCTACCCATACACCCATCCATTCATCCATTCACCCACCCATCTATCCATCCATCTTTCCATCTACCCACCCATATATCCATCTATTCATTTATTCATCCATCCATCCATGCAAAGTAGATCACTGTGATCAAAGCTTAGTCTTCCAATCATGACCAAAGAAATCAAATGTTAATCACAAGAATGGCCACCCCAGGGAGTATACATTCAGAAAGAAGGTACCTAAGCATCTAGAATCTCTGTGTGAGAGCTTGTGTAGACCAAAGACTCCATGATCTTACCAACACATCATGAAAGGAAGCCTGCTCTGGGCATGGGATGCAGGAGGCATTAGTAGGAAGGGGAGGCCAGGGGCTCCAGTCAGCAAGCTCACTTCGGCTCTTGGCCTGAGTTAATGGGCTGAGTGTATCATCCTGCCAGGAATCTACTTATGTGGCTCCCTTCTCTCCCTGCCTTGTGAGCAGCAAGCACTGTGCCCTTCACGGTGCCTACCATGGCCCTGCCTGGGCTTCCAGCCTCAAGGGCCCTCTGTTCCCCAAGCCAGCTGAGCTGTGGCAGCGGGGAGTGTCTGTCTGCTGAGCGGCGCTGTGACCTGCGGCCTGACTGCCAGGACGGCTCGGACGAGGATGGCTGTGGTATGTGCCAGCAAGGGCAGGGGCAGCCCTGAGGGTCCCCTCCTGCATGAGCCCCTCTGAGCCCCAGCCCCTATTCCCCTGCAGTGGACTGCGTGCTGGCCCCCTGGTCTGTCTGGAGCAGCTGCAGCCGCAGCTGTGGCCTGGGCCTCACCTTCCAGCGCCAGGAGCTGCTGCGGCCTCCTCTGCCAGGGGGCAGCTGCCCACCTGACCGGTTCCGAAGCCAGTCCTGCTTTGTGCAGGCCTGCCCAGGTAACCCTGCACCCCAGCCTTCCCTCAGGAAAGCCCCTGCTCCCAGAGGGAAGTGGGGAAGCCCCCCATCCAGTATCCTCAGGAACCTTCAGGTGGGAAACCTGGGGTGGGTTTCCATCTGGGACCCTCCCAGCCAGCCCTGCCCCCCTTTCCTGCCTGAGCCGAGACTCAGGTTCTTGTGTATAGCCTGGAAATAATGGTCATTATTTCCTGCAAGGATTAAGGGAGATGACGTGTGGGGGTGTTTGGAGCCGGGCCTCAGGTGTCAGCCAGCTGTGCCACTTGTCCCTGGGTGCCATGCTGAAGGCCTTGTCACTCTTTTATTCCGTCAATCCAAGGGAGTGGCCCTCACCCACTTCTATGCATGGCAGAGAGGGGCTCCCCATACAGGGGCCTCTTCAGCCCCACCCTGGCTCCTCCCTGGTTGTGATGGCCCTACAGCTGCCATCAGGGCAGCTCTCCCCAGGATTCCCGCAGTCCCAGCCCCTTCCCGGGGAGCAGAGCTTTTGTCCTGGGAGGCACCTAGAGCCCTTTCTCCAGGCACCTGCCACCTAGGGGAGGTTTTCTGGGACAGAAGAGGAGCTGTGGAGTGCCCGGGGCAGGGCCCTTGGCTGCCTTGCTGGCCACTGCCCAGGCTGGGGAAGGAGGGGAGCCCTGGCTCCGGCTACTCTCTCATAGCCTGTGTCTCCTGGGCCCCTCCTGATGGTCTTCCTTCCCCAACAGTGGCTGGGGCATGGGCCATGTGGGAGGCCTGGGGGCCCTGCAGTGTCTCCTGTGGGGGTGGCCATCAGAGTCGCCGGAGAAGCTGTATGGACCCCCCACCCAAGAATAATGGTGCCCCCTGCCCCGGGCCCTCCCAAGAGAGGGTACCCTGCGGCTTGCAGCCCTGCTCAGGTGGCACAGGTAAGGGTGAGCTGGGCTGGGAGCAGGGAGAGAGCACTGTGGGCATGAGGTAGTTGGACCTCCGAGCACTCAGGCTCACCTAGTGCCCATCTCCCACCAGACTGCGAGCTGGGCCGTGTGTATGTGAGTGCTGATCTGTGCCAGAAGGGGCTAGTGCCCCCGTGCCCACCCTCCTGCCTGGATCCCAAGGCTAACAGAAGCTGCAGTGGGCATTGCGTGGAAGGTGAGGCAGACCTGGCCTGCAGGGAGACTGTGGGGTGCCCACCCAGGCCCACCAGCCCCCAGTCTCCAGCTTCCCCTCACTGCTGTGCCCCTTGGGGCTGAGTGCCCTCTTCCACACACACCCAGGATGCCGCTGTCCCCCGGGACTCCTTCTGCATGACACTCGCTGCCTGCCCCTCTCTGAGTGCCCCTGCCTGGTGGGCGAAGAGCTGAAGTGGCCGGGGGTGTCCTTCGTCCTGGCCAACTGCAGCCAATGGTGAGGGCGGCCGCGCCAGGGAGGGCACTGTGCCGGGGTCTCCCCAGCCCTGACCAGTTCCTCAGCCTCTCCCTCCCCTGCAGTGTGTGTGAGAAGGGGGAGTTGCTGTGCCAACCAGGGGGCTGCCCCCTGCCCTGCGGCTGGTCAGCCTGGTCCTCCTGGGCTCCCTGCGACCGCTCCTGTGGCTCTGGAGTGAGGGCCAGGTTCAGGTGTGTGACAGCGGGTGGGCGGCAGTGTGAGAAGGAATGGTGGGGGCCAGGGAGGCAAGGAGCCAGGCTAGCCCTGAGGGGGCGGTAGGAGGAAGATGGTGGACAGGTGATGAAGGATGAAGAAGGCAGGAGTGAGGGCAGGGAGAGAGCAGAGCAGGTGCTGAGGGCTGCCTCTCTCCCCAGGTCTCCCTCCAACCCTCCGGCAGCCTGGGGAGGCGCCCCCTGTGAAGGTGACAGGCAGGAACTGCAGGGCTGCCACACAGAGTGTGGGACAGGTATGGCAGGGAGCCTGGATGCAGGAGCCCCCTCTTCCTCATCCCAATTCTGCACCCTGGGAACACACAGGATGAGACCCACTGGCCACTCTATGTGGGGGATCGGTAACGCCTCTGCAGTCTGAGAGGCAGCCCTTGAACTGGCCTTGGTGGAGGGGCTTTGATAGGGAGAGGCAGAGATTCCCGCCCAGACTGCCCAGGCGCCAGGAGCAGGCTGTCCTAGGTGGAGCAGGCGACTGCAGAGCTGGGTGAGAGAGGTGAGGCTGAGGGTTTGAGGGAGGCCAGCAGCAGCATTTAGAGGCCAGATGAAGGTGCCAGATGGTTTCTCTCTTTCCACCCACCGGGTGCCCCTCAGACAGTGCCTGTGTCAATGGAGGTCTCTGCAGAGCAAACCCAGCCTCACTGGTGTGCAGGGCAATGGGATGAGGTGGGCAAGGGGAAAGAAAGAGGAGTGGGGGAGGGGAGGGGGAAGAGAGGCAGGGCGCATCTGGGGTCTGGGCCAGGATCTTTGCAGTAGGAGGGAAAGAGGGGCCAGTGGGGAGTGGCTGGTGGGACATTGACAGTGTCCACAGGGACTCTTAATTAGTTTCTGGCATAGAAGGATCAGGAAGCGTTGATCTGGGGGAAACATGAGGATTTTTGGTGGTCCTTCCTGCTGAGGTGCTGTCCAAGTCCAGGAGAGAGATGTGGGAATGTAGTCGAGCCCAGGTTCACAGGAGGCTCCATGCCTGGCTCTGAGGGTGAGAAGTGGGGCTGGAGGCCGGGTGCGGTGGCCCACGCCTGTAATTCCAGCACCTTGGGAGGCCAAGGTGGGAGGATTGCTTGAGGCCAGGAGTTCAAGACCAGCCTGGGTAACAGAGAGAGACCCCATCTCTAAAAAAAATAAAAAAATAAAAAATGTAGCTGGCCGTGGTGGCGCACGTCTGTGGTCCCAGCTCCTCGGGAGGCTGAGATGGGAGATCACGTGAGCTTAGGAGGTAGAGGCTGCAGCAAGCGATAAGCATGCCCACTGCACTCCAGCTGACAGGTCCTGTCCTCAACCCCCCAAAACAGAAAAAAGGACTGGAGGGGGGGGTCCCAGCAAGTGAGCTGAGAAGGGGCAGAGGCTGCACCCTGAGCCCAGAGCAGCCTCCCTCCTTGTGAGTCCTCTTCTGCCCACCTAGTTTCTCAGACCTAACCCAGGCTCCCCGACCCTCCCCAGCCCTGCCAGAAAAGGCCTTTGCACAAATGGCCTGTCCTGTTCACCCTCCGCAGAGGTGCTGGGCTGGACGCCCTGGACTTCCTGGTCCTCCTGCTCCCAGAGCTGCCTTGTCCCCGGAGGGGGCCCTGGCTGGCGCAGTCGTTCCCGACTCTGCCCCAGCCCTGGGGATTCATCCTGCCCAGGAGAGGCCACCCAGGAGGAGCCCTGCAGCCCCCCTGTATGCCCAGGTACTCCCCCTCAGGCTCAGGTGTGGCTCGGACACTGGGGTGGGATGAGAAGCAAAGAATGCCCCCTTGAGCCGGTTCTAGACACCTGGAGGGGGGCCAAGGGTTGGAGCAAACCTGGCTGTTGTCCTTAAGCCTCTCCCACCCCAGCCATCACCCAGGAAGCCAGCCTGAGTGGTAGATGTTGGTGGGAGCTAGAGGCTGCAGTTAAGACTCTGCAAGCTACACAGCTCCAGCCCCACAATGCCCTGCCCTGGACTGTCTTTGCCGTGCCGGTGTCTGTGACTCTGGATTGGGCTCTTCCTGGCAGTGCCAAGCATCTGGGGTCTGTGGGCTCCCTGGTCCACTTGCTCAGCCCCCTGTGACGGAGGCATCCAGACACGTGGGCGCAGCTGCTCCAGCTTGGCTCCTGGGGACACCTCGTGCCCAGGACCCCACAGTCAGACCAGGGACTGCAACACGCAGCCCTGCACAGGTACCAGACTCTCTGCCTGTTTTGCAGTGGGCCTCCCTGGCCCAGCTCTGGGGATTTTGACCTTTTCCCCACCCTCACCTTTGCCCATCACTGTCCTCTGACTCCAGGCCAGGTAATGCCTGGAGCTAACGGAGCCTGGGATTTCCTGTGTCTCTTCTAGCTCCCTGCCTCTCCCACCTGCCTGGGACCAGGTCCCAGCAGCTGTAGCCCCTCAGCCCTTTGCTCTTCTTTGGTGGAGGCAAGCCTCCTTCCCCAGAGAACAGGCTCCCCGAGGGAGTCAGACTGGCCTTCCTCTGGGCAGAACACACTCACGGCCAGAATCGTGGGGGAGCAGAGCTCGTACTTTGAAGCCCCTGGCCCCTTCCTTACTCTCTCTCGTCCTCTGAGTGCTCCTTCTATCCCAGATGACTAGAGTCCTCGTGGTCTGTTTTCAAGAATATTTGTATTAAAATGGAGCAAAGCCGTGACTGTGTACTGGTGCCATCCCAGACACTGGAGCAAAGCTGTGAGGGTAGGGGCAGGAGGCGTGGCTTCTTTAGCACACTATGGCCCGGCAGGCTGCTGCCCCATGCCCTGCTTGCAGGTTCCCTTCCGCCCCTCTGCCTCCTTTCCCTTCCCATCCCTTCCCATCCCTTCCCATCCCTCCATCCCCTGCTGAGACCTGCTTTGTCTTCCTATCCAGCCCAGTGCCCAGAGAACATGGTGTTCCGCTCAGCAGAGCAGTGTCGCCAGGAGGGGGGTCCTTGCCCTCGGCTGTGCCTGACGCACGGCCCTGGGATAGAGTGTTCAGGCTTCTGCGCCCCTGGCTGCACCTGCCCCCCTGGTCTCTTCCTGCACAATGCTAGCTGCCTGCCCCGCAGTCAGTGCCCCTGCCAGCTGCACGGGCAGCTCTATGCACCAGGAGCAATGGCTCGCCTGGATTCCTGCAACAACTGGTGGGTCATAGCGTCGGGGCAGGGTGGGAGAGGGGCCGGGGATCTAGGGGTGGGCAGGCGTGGGCTCCCTCCCACGAACACACCCCGTGGTGGGGTGCTCCGTTCCCCAAACACAACACAGCAGCCACGGGTGCCAGGCAGGGTCCTGGGAATACTAGAGCGAGTGGTCATCCCCATTTGACTTATGGGAAGATTGGGTCTCAGATCAATGGAGCGATTTGTGATAGAACTAGAGATGGGAAGGGGTCTAACCTCTCTCACAGCTTTCTCTGGTTCTCTTTCCTGAATATAATTTCATACCTGGGATCCACTTGATTTCTGTTCAGAAACATTCAAGTGCCCACCAAGCTGACATCAGGACCTGCCAGCAGAGGGTGCTCAAGCCATTTCTCTCTTTTTTCTTTTTCTTTCACTTCGTTTCCTTTTTTTTTTTTTTTTTTTTTTTTTTTTTTTTTGAGATGGAGTCTTGCTCTGTCGCCCAGGCTGGAGTGCAGTGGTGTGATCTCAGCTCATTGCAACCTCTGCCTCTCAGCTCACTGCAACCTCCACCTCCCGGGTTCAAGCAATTCTCCTGCCTCAGCCTCCCTAGTAGCTGGGATTACAGGCACCTACCGCCATGCCAGGCTAATTTTTGTATTTTCAGTAGAGACAGGGTTTCACCATTTGGCCAGGCTGGTCTCCAACTCCTGACCTCAAGTGATCCACCTGCCTCAGCCTCCCAAAGTGCTCGGATTACAGGCATGAGCCACTGCACCCGGGCCATTCTTCATTTCCCTCTTACTTTTTACTTTATATACCCTGCCCCTCCTTCGATTTCCTCCTCCTTCATTCTTCTTCCCTCCTGTCCTTTCTTTCTCACTTTTTGTCTCTCTGATCTTTTTCTGGGACCTCCAGTATTTGATAAATAGGCTTTAAAACATGTATTGGGGAGAACAGCAAGTGTGGAGAAGTACCCAGTTCTCCCTCCTAGAAGAACTCCAGCTCTCTCTAAATCCCTCCTCCCTGCCCCGGCCCTCGAGGTCATTTCCCAATAAATACAAATGGATGAGACCTTGGGACAAAGGACAGCACAGAGCTTGGGTGTTGTGGGGCTCACTGAGGGTGCATCGTGAACTTCACAGAGGGCGTGGGCAGCAGGCTTCACACCCCAGACCCTCGGGTTTCTCTTCTGCAGTGGCCTCAGCTGCTTCCCCGGGGGTAAGGGCTGACTGTGGCCGTGATGGCCAGGTAGAGCCTTACTGCCGCCTCTCTCTGCAGCACCTGTGTCTCCGGGGAGATGGCATGCACCTCGGAGCACTGCCCAGGTACCCCCATGCTTGGGGCACAGGAATTGGGCAGCGGTGGGTCCTCAGGGACCATAGGGGAGTTAAGCCCCTTGTGAGATAAACGCCTGGGAGCTCGGTGGTCCCCAGGGAAGTTAGGGTATGAAAAGACTGACCTGGTTTCACACACACTGCCCTCTGCCCCCAACACGCCCTGGCAGTGGCCTGTGGCTGGAGTCCCTGGACCCCGTGGAGTCTCTGTAGCCGCAGCTGCAACGTGGGCATTCGGCGCCGTTTCCGGGCAGGCACTGCACCCCCAGCTGCCTTTGGGGGTGCTGAGTGCCAAGGCCCCACCATGGAGGCTGAATTCTGCAGCCTGCGGCCATGCCGAGGTGAGAGCTAGGACTGAGGTCCTGAGACCTCCTTAAAGAACCTTCCAGAGAGAAGCCAAGAAGACTCCCATCACCCCCCACCCTGAACCTCCACAGACGTGCAAGAGACTTCGTTAAGAGATGCCACTAAGAGGTTGTCCCCAGAGACTCCTTGAGGGTCTGTTCCCTAACAGGGCCCCTCCTCAGAGTAGCCCCAGCTTCTCTCTAGAGACCCGCCCAGTACTAGGCTGAATACTGGAGCCCCTCAAGCAGGTGTGAGGCACCTTAGGTAGGATATGACACTACAGGTGAAGCGGTGGAGGGATCCCACGGGTGTCTGGGTGGGAGGAGGAGAAGGTGAGGTGGGCACGAGAGGCAGGGCCTGTGGTGACCTGGGTACCACCCCCAGGTCCTGGTGGGGAATGGGGCCCTTGGTCTCCGTGCTCCGTGCCCTGCGGTGGTGGCTACAGGAACCGCACCCGGGGCAGTGGCCTGCACAGCCCCATGGAGTTCTCCACCTGTGGCCTGCAGCCCTGCACAGGTGAGAGCTGCCCTGGGGACCCTCCAGTTCTCATTCTTACCAACCCAGGGCCCTGTCAACCCCCTGTCCGCCACCCCAGCACAGCCCTGTCCCTCAGCCGTTGTGCAGCCCCCATGACCACCCCACCCTTACCCAGAGCTGGTGCCTCTCCCAGGTTGGGAGCTCAGGGGAGAGCTGAGTGCTCTGGGGCTGGGCTGTCAACTTCTATGTCCCCAGGGCCAGTGCCTGGCGTGTGTCCCAGGGGCAAGCAGTGGCTGGACTGTGCCCAGGGCCCTGCCTCCTGTGCAGAGCTCAGCACTTCAAGAGGGACTAACAAGACCTGCCACCCTGGCTGCCACTGCCCCTCTGGGATGCTCCTGCTGGTGAGTGTCCCCGTGCCTGGCCCCAGCGAGGCCTCCGCACAGCTTGGGGACCGTGGGGTGGCAGGGAAGGGACAGGCAGGATCTGGACAGCGAAGAACAAAGGGTATGGGGCTGGAGACAGGGAGACCCTGCAAGGTTGAGGAAAGGGTACTGAACTCATGGGCCATAACTCAGCTCCGGCAGGAACCAGCAGGGGATCCTGGGCAGGTCTCATCCCTCTCCCATCTCCCTCCCCCTGTCCGCCATCTGTCTTGACTCTCCCCACCTGTGTGAGCCTCCTGGGGCTGCTGTCACTGAGTGCCTGAGATCCTGGGCAGGTCTCATCCCTCTCCCCTCCCTCCCCCTGTCCCCCATCTGTCTTCCCTCTCCCACCCTGTGTGAGCCTCCTGGGGCTGCTGCCACCGAGTGCCATGCACTGGGGGGCTTGAGCAGCAGCCCCTGATGGTCTCACAGATCCTGGAAGCCCAGGACCATGGTGTTGGTGGGTAGGCTCCTTCTGAGGGCTGCAAGGGAGACTGTTCAAGGCCTCTCTCCTCTTCTGGGAGTTTGCCAGAAATCCTTGGCACTCCTTGACCTATAGGTGGCCTTCTCCCTGTCTCTTCACGTCATCTTCCCACATTTTCTCTTCTTATAAAGGACACAAGATGCATTAAAACTAGAGCTACCTCAGTGACCTCCTTTTAACCCAATCACCTCTGTACAGACCTCATCTCCAAATAAGCTCCCATTCCCAGGGACTGGGGCTAGGACATGAACTTGAGGGTTTGGGGGGCCACAATGCAGCCCATGGACCACCCACCTCTGTTTCTTCACTGGTGAAAAATGGTAATAGGTCTAGAAGGTCTTTGTGAATTGTCCCTGCTCAAGTGCTCTGTGCACTATGTTATCACCAGTTATTTATCGAGCACCTACTGTATGTTTAGTCTCTGGCTGAGCAGTTCTGTGGGGAAGGAGTAGTCTGTGCCCTCAAGAAGCATCTAGTCTGGGGAAACCAGACCCAGAGCCCCTAAAATGAAGATGAAGCCATCAGATGGGCAGGAAGTGAGCTTTGCACATTGTGGAGTAGGCTAGGTCAGCCATGGAGGGCTCCCTGTAGGAGGTGGTCCTGACTTGAACATCAGAGATTGGAGGGTGTGGAGAGTAGGGAGGCATGGCAGCCTTCCTGGAGGAGGTGGTCCTGCACTTGAAGATCTGAGATTGGAGAGCAGAGAGGTGGCCACTCTAGTCAGAGGGTAGTGGCAATTGGGGCTAGGAAATGCTGGCTGCATGGTGGGATTGAACAAAGCCGTGGGGTGAGTCATAGGGTGTGGTTAAGGGACATGTTGTAATCATATCTGAGTTCAAATCAGGCTCTTTTACTAGTAGCCCAGCAAGCTTGGGGGTAGTATTCCCGTGCCTCAGTTCCTTCCTTTGTAAATTAGGGTAAAATTACAGCCAGTCATAGGAGTCAGTGAGACGGCGCAGGGAAAGTGCTTCCCAGGCCCTGGCCCGTAAACTTCAGTGAATCGTGTGCCACAAGGCGGCTGTTTATTTTAAATCTGAAGGACTTCTGTCCAGTCTGCCTGTGCACCACGTTTTTCTGTTTTTATTTTGTTGATGAAAGTGTGTCTTTTCCTACCATTGCTGTACAAATTGCACAGTTCATGTTTTCATGGCTGACTTCACAGGGATTCGACAGTTCAGTCTCATGTCCTGCAATTTGAGATGGTCTTTTTCTCCTAGAAATTGGAGGGTCCATCCCCCCATGGCCCCCAAGCCGATGGTCCGCATTTGCCTGGCAGGAGGGCAGTGGGGAGAGCTGCATGTCTGTGGAAGGAGGGTGGGTGGCTTTTAAGGGGGAGCTTGAGGATTGCATGCGGGCTCTGACCAGGGGTGGGGAGCCCAGGCCCAGCCCATTGGAGCCAGAAGATGATAGAGGGTTTCAATTCCAGAACAATGTGTGTGTGCCCACCCAGGACTGCCCTTGTGCCCACGAGGGGCACCTCTACCCTCCAGGCAGCACTGTGGTTCGTCCATGTGAAAACTGGTGAGACACCGCCCCCACCTCATTATGGCCCTGTGACTGTCCGTCCTCAGAGGCAGGGACTTTGGCTCCAGTTGGGGACAGAGACACACGTGCCCCCCACCCCCAGCCCCTCGGCACAGTCGTCCAGCCCTCTAAGGCTGCACCTGCCTGTACCCCTCCCTTCCCCTGTCCCCCATCTGTCTTCCCTCTCCCACCCTGTGTGAGCCTCCTGGGGCTGCTGCCACCGAGTGCCATGCACTGGGGGGCTTGAGCAGCAGCCCCTGATGGTCTCACAGATCCTGGAAGCCCAGGACCATGGTGTTGGTGGGTAGGCTCCTTCTGAGGGCTGCAAGGGAGACTGTTCAAGGCCTCTCTCCTCTTCTGGGAGTTTGCCAGAAATCCTTGGCACTCCTTGACCTATAGGTGGCCTTCTCCCTGTCTCTTCACGTCATCTTCCCACATTTTCTCTTCTTATAAAGGACACAAGATGCATTAAAACTAGGGCCACCTCAGTGACCTCCTTTTAACCCAATCACCTCTGTACAGACCTCATCTCCAAATAAGCTCCCATTCCCAGCGACTGGGGCTAGGACTTGAACTTGAGGGTTTGGGGGGCCACAATGCAGCCCATGGACCACCTGACCCTCTGCTGCTCCCCACAGCTCCTGTGTCTCCGGGCTTATCGCCAACTGCAGCTCCTGGCCTTGTGTGGAGGGTAAGGAAGCATCCCCACTTCTGACTTGCACCCCAGCTCCCCCATCCCTCGGCTGCAGGAGCAGGCCAGGGCTGAGACTGGGGAAGGAAAGCCATCAGGAGAGGTGGGGAGCAGGGGCACCATGCTCCATCTTCAGCCTGTCCAGCTTGTGCCTATCCCCCTCCTGCCTGCCTGCCTCCTGGGCATCCCCTAGGTGAACCCACGTGGTCACCCTGGACCCCTTGGAGCCAGTGTTCAGCCTCCTGTGGCCCTGCCCGACGCCATCGGCACCGGTTCTGTGCCAGGTCCCCCAGTGCAGCGCCATCCACCGTGGCTCCGCTGTCCCTGCCAGCCACCCACACACCTCTCTGCCCAGGCCCCGAGGCTGAGGAGGAGCCATGTCTCCTGCCAGGGTGTGATCGTGAGTGCCTGCCTGCCCTGCCCGCCTGGACCCTCCTGCGGAGCCCAGGGTGGTGCCCACTGTGCGCTGTGGATGCTGCTGCCTTGTACCAACTGCCCCCTGGCCCCAGCTAAGCCCCTCCTCACTCCTTCCTGTGCTGTCCCCCCAGGAGCTGGGGGATGGGGTCCATGGGGAACATGGTCCCACTGTAGCCGGAGCTGTGGGGGAGGCCTGCGGAGCCGGACCCGGGCCTGTGACCAGCCCCCACCCCAGGGCCTGGGGGACTACTGCGAGGGGCCGCGGGCCCAGGGGGAGGCCTGCCAGGCTCTGCCCTGCCCAGGTACCTGCCAGGGATGGGGGTGGGGATCAGGGACGGAGGAAGGGGAGTTAGAGGAAGCATTCCAGGGAGACAGGCCAGGGTGGATGACCCCACACAGCTCTTAGCCCATCCTGTCTGCCCTCAGTGACCAACTGCACCGCCATTGAAGGGGCAGAGTATAGTCCCTGTGGCCCTCCATGCCCTCGCTCCTGTGATGACCTAGTGGTGAGTCCCAGCTCCCTTGGTACTGCCACCTGACCCAAGGCCCACTTTGCGGGAGGGCAGGGCATGGCTTTGGGCTCATGGCCTCTTTTGCTGGGGCCTGGACAGCCCAGCACAAGTGGGCATGGGTGGGGGCTCTGGCTTCAGTTCATGCCAGAGCATGCCAGAGCATGCCAGCCCATCCCAGAGAGACACCAGCCTCGCCCCACAGAGAGCCAGCCTCACCCGACAGCCCTTGTCTATAGATCAGACAATTATGACAGAAATGGCATAAACACGAAGGGAAGGGGGAAATCATCTCGAACCTCATGAGCACGTTGGTGTCTAGATCTGCATGTGTGCGTGGGTGGGGGAGTGGGTGTCCACTGTGTGCCCACCCAGGCACCCTGGACACAAAGGGAAGCAAACATAGGGTCACCACGGAGCCCACATTTTGGGCTGAGCAAGACGGACATGCAGGAAAGAATGGACACAGTAGGGGCCATGAAGAATGAGGTAGGGCTTCGAGGCCTTGGGTGTGGAGGGGCTAAGGGAGATGGGGACAGAGAGGAGAAGAGAAGGTCGTTGCAGGCAGTGCCTGCTCCCAGCCGCCCCAGGACCTCCCAGCTCCTTCCCAAACTGCCCCCTTGCCCAGCCAGCTCCCCAAGTTCTAGAGAGGTCTGGGACATGCCCCAGGTCCCAGGCCATCAGTCCAGGTCACCTGCTGGAATTGGGGTTTTACATTTGGGAACACCTAGCTCCAAATCCCTGCCCCAGGGAGCCAAAGGGAACCTGCTCAGCTGCTCCTCCCTCCCCTCCACCCCCAGGGAGGGGCCAACCCAGAGACTCCAGTGGAAACTGCAAGGCTGGGTCCCCTTCCTGCCTTTCTCATTGGCACCACAAGGTGTACTCTGTGTTTAAAATGTGAGGCCTCTGTCATACTTTCCTCCCCAGCCCCTTGTTCCGTTGTCTTCCCTGCATAGCTTTCCTTTTTCTGCTGATGGCCCCCCACTTACTGTCCCCCAGCACTGCGTGTGGCGCTGCCAGCCTGGCTGCTACTGCCCACCAGGCCAGGTACTGAGTTCCAACGGGGCCATCTGCGTGCAGCCGGGTCACTGTGACTGCCTGGACCTGCTGACCGGGCAGCGGCACCATCCGGGTGCTCAGCTGGCAAGGCCTGACGGCTGCAACCACTGGTAAGGGGCCCCCGCCGTGGCGGGAGGCAGGGATGCCAGCAGGAGTCGCCCCACTTCATCCCATGCTCTTGAGCTCTCCAGAGTTCTCCGCGGATGGTCACATTTGCCCCCCACAATCCCTGAGCAGATGTGGGCAGGCACCATGACCCGTGTCTGATAGGCGAGGAAGCTGAAGCTAAGCCTGTGTGTCTGCAGGGGCTGGGCGTGTGCTCAGGGGCAAGAGGGGTCTGGGCAGGAGGAGCCTGGGCAGGAGGAGTGACAGATATGGCATTCACAACCCATCTGACCACACAGTTGGCTCCCGGGTACCTGTAGTCCTTCGTCAAGAGAAGGCATCGGCTGGTGACCCCGAGAGGGCCAACTAAGTGGGACAGGGAACAGGATGGGGAGGCACTGGAGAGCTGGGAGAACAATGGATGGGGCACTGTCTGGAAGAACACTGAGGATCAATCATAAGGATGAGGGGAGGGGAGAGGCAGTGGGGGGGTGCAGGGTTAGGGTTTGGGGTGGGACTGAGCTGCTGCCTCTTCCTTCTGTGTCTGCACCCCCTGCCTAGCACCTGCCTGGAGGGGAGGCTGAACTGCACAGACCTGCCCTGCCCAGGTATGTGCCCAGCTTGGAGGGAGGCAAAGAGGGGGGCCTGGGACCGGGGAAGGGACGGGTTGCACCCCAGTGCCCTCCGTTCTCCTCACAGTGCCCGGAGGCTGGTGCCCATGGTCGGAGTGGACACTGTGCTCCCAGCCCTGCAGGGGCCAGACCAGGAGCCGCTCCAGGGCCTGCACCTGCCCCACTCCTCAGCATGGGGGTGCCCCATGCACCGGGGAGACTGGGGAGGCAGGGGCCCAGCATCAGAGGGAGGCCTGCCCCAGCTCTGCCATGTGCCCAGGTGTGATGCCCCACGAGGCCTACGTCCCTCCCGCAAAAGGCCCTAAACCCCTGCTCCAACCCCGCTGACCTGGGGCCTCCTGGGCCTCCTAATGCCGGTGATCTGTCTTCCTGGCACAGTGGACGGAGCCTGGGGCCCGTGGGGGCCATGGTCTTCCTGCGACACGTGCTTGGGGCAGTCCCACCGGAGCCGGGCATGCAGCCAGCCCCCCACCCCTGAGGGAGGGAGGCCCTGCCCTGGGAGCCACACGCAGAGTCGCCCTTGCCAGGACAATTCCACCCGGTGCACAGGTCAGGCTTCAGTAAGGTCTGGGAGGGCGCCTCTAAGTCTAGGGAGATGCTGACTCTGGCCTCTGATCTCCACACATATCATGTTACTCTCTCAAGGGACAGTTCCCAGGCCATCAGTCATGGACCTGGTCTAGGCGGCGGGCCCGAGTGGGGGATAGGCATGGCAGGAGGTCTGCAGATCTCTCAGGATGCCCTTCCGTGACCACCCTCTCTGCTTTCTTCTTGCATAGACTGTGGGGGTGGCCAGAGCCTGCACCCCTGTGGGCAGCCCTGCCCCCGCTCCTGCCAGGACCTGTCCCCTGGGAGTGTGTGCCAGCCAGGCTCTGCGGGCTGCCAGCCCAGCTGTGGGTGCCCCTTGGGCCAGCTCTCCCAGGATGGGCTGTGCGTGCCCCTGGCCCGCTGCCGCTGCCAGTACCAGCCTGGAGCCATGGGTGAGTGCCTCCCCTCTCCCCCAGGCCCCAGCACTGCAGTGCCACCTGTCCAGCCCCTGTGCCACTTCCCCGGGGGCCCAGCCTGGGGCTGCAGGACAAAAATGAGCAATTACCAGCTCTCTAGGCTTTTGTGTCCCTCAACCCACCCCACCCCCCACCCCCAAACCCAGGGCTGTCTGGTTGGAGCGTCTACCTCCCTTGTTCAGGACATAGGGTGCCATGCGGTAGAGGCAAGAGGGTGGGGAGTAGAAGGCCATGGGGTGGGAGAAAGGATGGATGGGGGGAGCTGAGCTGTCTGGAGCCCCCACCCCCCACTCCTGTGCCCCTCAGGGATCCCTGAGAACCAGAGTCGGTCAGCAGGGTCTAGGTTTAGCTCCTGGGAGAGCCTGGAACCAGGAGAGGTGATCACTGGGCCGTGCGACAACTGGTAAGCCAAGAAAAGTGGGGACAGGGAGGCGCGTAGAGCCCAGGAGGGGAGCCCTCAGGGCACGGGGCTGGTCCTGTCTCTGAAGTCCCTCCCTTGTCCCCAGCACCTGTGTGGCAGGCATCCTGCAATGCCAGGAGGTGCCCGGCTGCCCGGACCCTGGGGAGTGGAGCTCTTGGGGCCCTTGGGAAGACTGCAGTGTTTCGTGTGGGGGTGGGGAGCAGCTGCGCTCCCGGCGCTGTGCCCGTCCTCCCTGCCCAGGGCCTGCCCGCCAGAGCCGCACATGCAGCACGCAGGTCTGCAGAGGTGAGCGCCAGCCCGGGACCTAACCCCCCTCTGACCTTTGAGTCCCATCCTGGCCTTTGACCCTGACTCATGGTTGCCTTTTGGCCTTTCCCTCCTCACTCCCACCTGTCCCCCAGTGCCCTCCCACCATCGATGGACAAGTGAAGGAGGACTCAGCCAGACTGTGGGAGCCTGTGGGAGGGGGCAGTGCCTATGGCAGGGGGATGGGCAGGTGAAAGGCGCTCCCTGAGGTGGGCAGTGAGGGCCGGGGCTGGAGCAGGTGCTGATGTGTCTGCTGCCTCAGAGGCAGGTTGCCCGGCTGGCCGCCTGTACCGCGAGTGCCAGCCCGGCGGGGGATGCCCCTTCTCCTGCACCCACATCACGCAGCAGGTGGGCTGCTTCTCCGAGGGCTGCGAGGAGGGCTGCCACTGCCCCGAGGGCACCTTCCAGCACCGCCTGGCCTGTGTGCAGGTCAGAACCTGTCCACCACTCCTTGTCCTCCCTGCCCTCCCTGCCCTCCCTGCCCTTCCTTTACCTGTCCCCTCTGTCATGTCTGTCACTTTTGCAGACCCTGTCGCCCCTGGGCAGGCCCCTATGCAGAATACAGGCTGGTGAGGCCACCTGAGGCCTCTGCTGACAGCGTCGGGGGCAGGCAGACTTAGACGCAGACTCCCGGGGTCCCTGGTTCCCCGGGAATGGGGGACACCTGCCGCCTCTGGACTTGCCTGGCCTCTGCTCCTGACCGGCACATCTCCCAACCCTGCCGGGGCTCTCACCCGCCCCTGTGTTTCCCACTGACCCCTCATCCTGGCAGGGAGGGGCAGTTTCCTGCCAGGTTCTCATGTCCCCCAACCTCACTGGCCCAGCCTCACCTTCCTGTCCTCCACTGTGGGGCATGGGTCTTCACCGCTCCTCTCTTGCCTATCACACACTTGTGGGAACAGTGCCCCTCACCTTCACTCCCCTTGGCCTCAGCTGGTCCCCCGCTGTGCATCCCAGCGGCAGCCGGGGCCAGCTCTGCTCTGCTGAGCCCAGCGGGCACACAGGGATCCCTTTCCTAATCCTAAGGCCGGCTGCCCAGTGGCCACCCCTGAGCCAGAGTTCCAGGATGCCATAGCCAGGAGGGACCAGAGCTGCTACTTACCTGGTCTCACCTCCTAGACCTAGAGATGGTGACAGTGAGACCCAGAGAGGGGAGGGGACACACCAAGGTCACACACAGCAGCAGAGCCAGACCCAAACCTAACATCTCGATTCCTGGCTGAGGCTCTTTCTGCCCCCCCACCACATCTGAGTCTGTGAGGGCCTGTGTTGGCGCCTCCTTGTGTCCTGCTGGGCACTCTGTGTGGGGAAGCCAGCTCAGGCCAAGCCCAGGCCATGCCCCTCTCATGGTGTGCTCATTTCCCTGACGTGGGTGAACAGCCCCTGCTCCTGGAAATGCTTTCCTGGAGCCTGAAGCCCTCTTCTGGGTCCTCACACTGACCCTCCCCAAGTCTCTCCAGGGGATGTGCCCGGCCCTGGGTGGGTGGCCTGTGCTGTAATGCTGTCTGCTCTGCCCCACTTCCCCAGGAGTGCCCTTGTGTGCTGACAGTCTGGCTACTGCAGGAGCTGGGAGCCGCCAGAGCTGACCCTGGTCAGTCCCTTGGGCCTGGAGATGAGCTCGGCTCGGGTCAGACACTTCATACAAGCTGCGGCAACTGGTGAGGGGGATGGTGAGGGTCAAGGAGATTTTCAGTGGAGGGAGGGGTTAGAGGGTAAGAGACCAGGAACCCCAGTCTGCCCTCTGACCCCACCTGGGCTGGGTTAACCTGGCTCTTCCCCCAGCTCCTGTGCACATGGGACGCTGTCTTGCTCCCTGGAGGACTGCTTCGAGGCCGGTGGTGGTTTCGGTCCCTGGAGCCCGTGGGGCCCATGCTCCCGCTCCTGTGGTGGGCTGGGCACCCGCACCCGCAGCCGCCAGTGTGTGCTCCCCATGCCCGTCCCCAGTGGTCAGGGCTGCCGTGGGCCCCGCCAGGGCCTTGAGTACTGCCCCAGCCCAGACTGCCCTGGTAAGGATAACAGGAAGGTGGTGGGCAGGGCTGGGGTCAGGATGGCACTGGACAAACATCTAGGAGGTCTTCTTGGAGGAGGCAGTATCTGAGGGGTTTTGAGGGAGGGAGGGAACTTTGACCAGTATTGGAAGGAAAGGAACGGCTTGAGCAAAGGCCTTGATCCTGCAGTGAAGTGCTGTGCTTGGGGCCTGGGTGTCCACAGGAGCTCAAGCTGAGGAGGGCTGGACTAGATAGCTGTGAGCCCACAGTGCCAGCTGCCAGCCTTAGGCGGGGTCCTGGTGCACTGTGGGTACAAAAACATTTCTGAGCGGGGTTTCCTTTGGCACAGGGGCTGAAGGGTCCACGGTGGAGCCAGTGACAGGCCTTCCAGGTAGCTCCAGACTCCCTGCACCTCTGCCTCATGGCCTCCCTGTGGGAAGAGCAAGCCCAGGGACCCTTTCCCCCTCCCCTGCTTCCTGGAGAGGCTGAAGCTCAGGGCCGACTCATCCCAGGAGGCGCCCTCCCCACTCCCTCCCCCAGGTGGCTGGGGCCCGTGGTCCTCCTGGTCCCCCTGCTCCGGAAGCTGCACGGACCCTGCTCGCCCTGCATGGCGCAGCCGCACCCGCCTCTGCCTGGCTAACTGCACCATGGGTGACCCATTACAGGAGCGCCCCTGCAACCTGCCCTCGTGCACAGGTGCACCTTCCAGCCTCAACCTCTGACCCCAGCCACCACCCTCAGACAACTCATTGTAACCCCCAAGTTCCAACATCTAATACCTCTCAAGTAATCATTGGTTTCTAGTGTTGACATCTCATTTCAAATCAGTGGCTGACTCCGGGCTCTGGGTCCTCTTTGCCAACCTCAGCAGCTGCTGGGGAGCCCAACTTCCAGCACATCCCTTGTTCTCTTGTGTGTGTGCTGAACTCTCCAGCCACCCCAAGGTCCCACCCAAATCTCTCTGCAGCCCTGTGAGTCTGGGATTACTGTCCCCGATGAGAAAAGGGGATACTGAGGCCCAGTTGTCAAAGCCGCACAGTAGTCAATGTCAGATCCAGACGGAGAGCCCAGAGCTCTGGACGAGGCTGGCCTGGGTGGTAGAGTTCTACCCTTAAGCCTGGGTGGTGGAGTTCTATCCTTAAGCTGGGAGCAGAGGGGAAAGGCTGGGCAGGTGTCGTGCAGCCAGGACTGGCTCCAGCTCCGCTTTGTGTCACAGAGCTGCCCCTGTGCCCTGGCCCTGGCTGTGGGGCTGGGAACTGTTCCTGGACCTCCTGGGCCCCGTGGGAACCTTGCTCCCGCAGCTGCGGGGTGGGTCAGCAGCGCCGCCTGCGGGCATATCGTCCCCCTGGGCCCAGCGGGCACTGGTGCCCTGACATCCTTACCGCCTACCAAGAGCGCCGCTTCTGTAACCTGCGAGCCTGCCCAGGTGAGGCAGCTGGGGGAGACCAGGGCGTACCCTAGGCTCTGCCCCTGGAAGGCCCCTGGCATCAGTGCCCCCTCCCAGGCACCCAGCCTACCTGCGTGCACTTCCGTCTCTCGCACCAGATCCTGACCTGGGCTCGTGGGAGAGGTGGGGGCCCCTGCCTGAGCCGACCCCTCAGGTGGCCGTTCTCTTTCCCACACAGTGCCCGGGGGCTGGTCACGCTGGAGTCCCTGGTCCTGGTGTGACCGCAGCTGTGGGGGAGGCCAATCCCTGAGAAGCCGCAGCTGCTCGAGCCCCCCACCCAAGAACGGGGGTGCCCCCTGTGCTGGGGAGTGGCACCAGGCCCGGCTCTGCAATCCCACGCCTTGTGGTATGTCAGTGGTGACAGTCCTGTCCCACCCCTATTGGGCTCCACTCTGCATGGGGCCCGGCTGCTACCTCATGGGCCAGTTTGGAAACTGAGCCCTCTGGGTGGATGGCTGGGCCTGGCATTGGGCAAGGATACCCTGAGTGCGTCTGTTGTCTGTGCCAAGGCCCAAAGATCCACCCCGGCCACCCCAACCAACAGGAGCTCCTCCTCTCGGCTTTCCCACCCCCAAGGTGGGAAAGAGCCATCCAGTCCTGTCACGAGTTTTGGAGGCTTTGACAGTGGCCCTGTCAGGAGCGGGCGTGGCACTTGTGGGTGGTGGATGGAGCCAGTGACTGTAGCTGAACCTGCGCCACCTCCTGTCACCCCCAAGCTTCAGCTGCTTTAATTGGCCCTCCCCAGCTCACCAGGCCTGTGGCATGGGTTCCCCCAGGGCTCCCCTCCTCTGTCCCCACCCACCCTCTGGGGGGACACAAAAGAGGCTCCAGGTGACACTGTTGGCTTTTGAGACCCACAAATGTAGTCCACCTCCGCAAACGTTTACTGGGTACCAGGGTAGGTGCTGAGAACTCACAGGAGGTGAGAGGCACTCACTGTCTACCTAGAATGTCCCAATCCCAGAGTCTTCCTGAGTCTTCTGTGTTTCAGTGGGCACCAACGTGGGGGATGGGATGGGTCCTGTAGCTTCATGGATGTAGGGAGTCCCCAGCAGGGAAGAGGGAGGGTTTCTGAGCCCTGGGCCCTCCTGACTCTGGGCCCCCCATCTGCTTAGAGGCCGGCTGCCCAGCAGGCATGGAGGTGGTCACCTGTGCCAACCGCTGCCCCCGCCGCTGCTCAGACCTCCAGGAGGGAATTGTGTGTCAGGACGACCAGGTCTGCCAGAAGGGCTGCCGCTGCCCAAAGGGTAGGTGCTGCCCTGTCCTTCAGGAGTATCAGGGTGGCTGAGTGGGAAGGTGTGGGTGGGGCCAGGGGTGCCAGCTCCAGCCCTTGCCCCACAGGGTCTCTGGAGCAGGATGGCGGCTGCGTGCCAATTGGGCACTGTGACTGCACCGATGCCCAGGGCCACATTTGGGCCCCGGGGAGCCAGCACCAGGATGCCTGCAACAACTGCTCATGCCAAGCTGGGCGGCTCTTCTGCACGGCTCAGCCCTGCCCGCCTCCCACCCATTGTGCCTGGAGCCGCTGGTCGGCCTGGAGTCCCTGCAGCCACTCATGTGGGCCCGGAGGGCAGCAGAGCCGCTTCCGGTATGGGACTGGCAGGGCTAGAGGTCCCCTCTGCCACCCAGGGCCTCACTCTGCAAGGCACAGTCTCCCTTCTGACAGAGAGTTCCTGGGTCCCGCTCTCACCAGCGACAGCACCACCCCAGACCCTGGGCCAGCTCTGTCCCTGGTTGCCCTGGCTTTTCCTTAGCTGTCTCCATGCACACCCTGAGGTGTCCCGTCAGGGTGTCTCACCAGAAGACAGACAAGTGATGAGGGGCCTGGGCCATCTCTCACCTCCTGGCCCCACCCAGGTCCTCCACGTCGGGCTCGTGGGCCCCAGAGTGTCGGGAGGAACAGTCCCAGAGCCAGCGCTGTCCTCAGCCCTCGTGCCCACCCCTGTGTCTGCAGGGCACTCGCCCCCGCGCCCTGGGGGACAGCTGGCTGCACGGGGAGTGCCAGCAGTGGTGAGTGCAGGGCAGGGAGCGGGGCTGGGACCGCCCTGCCGGAGAGCAGCGTCCTGAGTCCTGGCTCTTTTCCAGCTCCTGCACCCCGGAGGGTGTGATCTGCGAAGACACGGAGTGTGCAGGTCTGGGCTGCCTCCGGATCCCCGCCTCAGCCATGCTTCTAGCCTCACGCCTTGTCTGCCATGTGCTCTGGGTCTCATTTTCTCCCACCTTACTTAACTGCCATTCCCTGGGCCACCATGCAGGTCCCCACCCAGTCCTCTGGCCTTGGCTCCCTCCACCTCCTCTGACCTCACCTGTGCCCTCCCACAGTGCCTGAGGCCTGGACGCTGTGGTCCTCCTGGTCTGACTGCCCTGTCTCCTGTGGAGGTGGAAACCAGGTCCGAACCCGGGCCTGCAGGGCCGCAGCCCCTCACCATGGGAGCCTACCCTGCCTGGGCCCTGACACCCAGACCCAGCCTTGTGGGCAGCAGCCTTGCCCAGGGCTGCTGGAGGCCTGCTCCTGGGGCCCGTGGGGGCCCTGTTCCCGCAGCTGTGGCCTGGGCCTGGCCTCTCGCTCTGGGTCCTGCCCCTGCCTGATAGCCAAGGCGGACCCCACCTGCAATGGCACCTTTCTCCACCTGGACACCCAGGGCTGCTACCCAGGGCCCTGCCCGGGTGAGTGTGCAGGGGAAGTGAAATCACCTCTCCACTTTTCCTACCTTGGGAGATTCAGAAAATAAATATTTTTCTAGTTCCCGGATGATCCCTTCAAATAAGCCTGCCCTGTCTGTGCCCCCATATTTTGCTCAGTTCCTTTCGTCTTCCCACCATCTCTTCCCTTGGGGCCCTCCTTGTGGGGTGAGAGGGCGTCCAGCCAGCCCAGCCTTTCAGGCCCCTCTTGCCTGTTTCCTGTGGAGGGTGTCAGCAGGGCTGGGGTGAGAGGGCAGGCAGGGGAGAAGGGGGCTGACACACCCCTCTGGTCCCTAGAGGAGTGTGTGTGGAGCAGCTGGAGCAGCTGGACGCGCTGCTCTTGCCAGGTGCTGGTGCAGCAGCGCTACCGACACCAGGGCCCGGCGTCCCAAGGGGCCAGGGCAGGCGCCCCCTGCACGCGGCTGGATGGCCACTTCCGGCCTTGCCTTATCGGCAACTGTTCTGGTGAGGCTCCAGGAGCAAGAAAACAGGGAGCTGAGCAGGGCAGCAGCCACCAAGGGTCCCTGTTGGAACTCCCTGCTCCCCTCACAGCCAATGTAATGACCCCAAGACCTCAAAGTGGCTGCCTGCACCTGTGCCTGCACCCATGCCTGCCCTCGAACCCAGCCACTCCCCTGTTCTCCCCAGATACTCCGTCACAGCTGCACCCCCAATCCCTCACCACAATTTGTCCACCCTGCAGTTGCCAGCCCGCCTGTGACTTTGGCCCGTGTAGCTGCCCTCTAGGAGGGTGTCTTGCCCGCTTCCTGCTGCAGCTGCCCTCCTGCCCTCCATCTCTGCCCCTCTGTCTCCCATTTGCCAATCTCTGGAGCACCTGCCAGGCCCCTCACTCCTGCCAGGCCCCTCACTCCTGCAGCCCCCTCCTCAGCTGCCTCCTCCAGGCATCTTCCTGGCTCTCCAAGGCCCAACCCATCCTGATCTTCCCTGGAGGTGCCCACAGGAGCTGAGTGGGTGCCAGATGGGGAACACTGGTTTGTTCTGACATGTGGAGGGTGGGCATCTTGTACTCTTGCCAGGTGACCCCAAGGGGCCTCAGGGAACCATGCAGCATGTTCTCTGGGCTTTGGGAGTGGTGTCTCTGGGCTGTTCCCCCACCAGCCTGCCTCTCCCGCATCTCCCCCAGAGGACAGCTGCACGCCTCCCTTTGAGTTCCATGCCTGCGGCTCCCCCTGTGCTGGGCTCTGTGCCACACACCTGAGCCATCAGCTCTGCCAGGACCTGCCGCCCTGCCAGCCGGGCTGCTACTGCCCCAAGGTGAGAGCTGGGAGCTGGGGCAACTCCCAAGAAAAAGGGGGTCCTCTGCCCACACTCCCACTCCTCCTCCTCTCTGTGATGTCTATGGTGACCCCACCTCCTTCAAACTCCTTGGAACTTGGTGCCTCCTCCCAGCTTGCCGTTCACTCGGCATCATACATCTGCACCTGCTGCAGGCAGGGCACAGTGCTGGGTGCTGGGATGACACGATGATCACTGTCCCGTCTCTCCTTCCACCCAGGGGCTGCTGGAGCAGGCTGGGGGCTGCATTCCCCTGGAGCAGTGTAACTGCTGGCATACCTCAGCAGCGGGAGCCAGGATAACCCTGGCCCCTGGGGACCGCCTGCAGCTGGGCTGTAAGGAGTGGTGAGTGATGGGGGAAGGAGTGGGGTGTAAGGAGTGGTGAGTGATGGGGGAAGGAGTGGGGTGTAAGGAGTGGTGAGTGATGGGGGAAGGAGTGGGGTGTAAGGAGTGGTGAGTGATGGGGGAAGGAGTGGGCTGTAAGGAGTGGTGAGTGATGGGGGAAGGAGTGGGGTGTAAGGAGTGGTGAGTGATGGGGGAAGGAGTGGGGTGTAAGGAGTGGTGAGTGATGGGGGAAGGAGTGGGGTGTAAGGAGTGGTGAGTGATGGGGGGGAAGGAGTGGGGTGTAAGGAGTGGTGAGTGATGGGGGAAGGAGTGGGGCTGTAAGGGTGGTGAGTGATGGGGGAAGGAGTGGGGTGTAAGGAGTGGTGAGTGATGGGGGAAGGAGTGGGCTGTAAGGAGTGGTGAGTGATGGGGGAAGGAGTGGGGTGTAAGGAGTGGTGAGTGATGGGGGAAGGGAGACAGAGTGTTGGGGCCAGGGAATAGGGCAGGGAGGCCTGGGGGGCCCAGTCCAGCCTCAGGACACAGGACCATGAGATGCCAGAGTTTGCAGCTCCCTTATCTTGCCCCAAATGTGCCTAGGGCTCAGGTTACCCTTGCATGACCGCCCCCCCCTCCCCCGCCCGGGAGGTCCTGGGCTGGCTCCTGCCTCCCTTAGTCTACCTTGACCACCCCCTCCTGCAGTGAATGCCGGCGTGGGGAGCTGCACTGCACCAGCCAGGGCTGTCAAGGTAACCCTGACCTATGGAGACAACTGTCCCCATTGCTTGGGACTAGGGGGCTTCTGGGATGCAGAACTTTCAGTGCTAAGACGGGGACAGTCCCAGGCAAACAGGGATGGTGGGTCACCCTACCCTGCACCCACACCACCCTCAGCCTTCCTGTTTCCAGCACTTCCTGGTCATGACCCTGAGCCCCGCCTGCCTGTCCCCAGGGTCTCTGGGCTGGGGGGCGGTCACTGGGAAGGGCACCCACACCCTGCCCTTCCAGGTCTTCTGCCTCTGAGTGAGTGGTCCGAGTGGTCGCCCTGTGGGCCCTGCCTGCCGCCCAGCGCCCTGGCCTCTGCCTCCAGAACTGCCCTAGAGGAGCGCTGGCTCCAGGACCCAACCAGCCTCTCTCCCACCTCGGCCCCGCTGCTGGCTTCAGAGCAGCACCGCCACCGGCTCTGTCTGGATCCTGTGACAGGGAGGCCCTGGACTGGAGCCCCTCACCTCTGCACTGCACCCCTCCGCCAGCAGCGCCTCTGCCCTGACCCTGGAGCCTGCCCTGGTAATGGGGAGAGGCAGAGGCCACAGGACAGGAGGGGCCTGGAGTGCGGGTTGGGGGAACCTTGTGGAAGGGGCTAGGCTATAGAGCGCATTGATCTGCTGCCCCTCCTGCTTGCCTCTAGGGCCTGCAGGATTTGAAGCTGGGGTGGGGTCCGGGCAGCAGCTAGAAAGAGGAGCGGGAGGGCCTAGAGGGCTTTAAGGCCAGCCGGAGCATTTGCAGCAACAAAGCTCAAGGCTTGAGGGGAAGGCTGGAGATGGGCCTGGGTACTGACTCCATTGTGCCTTCCCCAGACTCATGCCAGTGGAGTCTGTGGGGGCCATGGAGCCCCTGCCAGGTGCCCTGCAGTGGGGGGTTCAGGCTACGCTGGAGAGGGACAGAGGCCCCCACTGGAGGAGGCTGCCAGGGGCCATGGGCTCAGACAGAAAGCTGCAACAGAGGGCCCTGCCCAGGTAACTCCCATCCCCGCATTCAGAGGAGGGTCTGGGACAGGAACATCTGAGATCAAACCTGAGGGGAGAGTTGGCTCTACCCCAGAGCCGTGCAGTAGAAGCGGGGAGCCATAAGTGTCCCCAACACGTACTCCTATCATCTGGTCCTCAGGTGAGAGCTGCGAGGCCCGAAACACTGTATTCACCCTCGACTGTGCCAGCCAGTGCCCACGCAGCTGTGCTGACCTCTGGGACCGCGTTCAGTGTCTACAGGGACCCTGCCGCCCAGGTAGCCAGCAGGTCCCACCACCTGGCTGGGAGTTCCCGGAAAGCCTGGGCCTCCCTCAACTGCCTCCTGCTCCCAGAGAGTGTGTGATCTCGGGCAGGGGTGGGGGAAGTTCAGACTGCTGGGTCATGAGTGGTGGGGCAGGAAAGTGGTCACTTTCAGCAGCCAGCTCTGAGTCCTGCAAGGAGTGAGCGTCACTCAGGGCCACGGTTCCATGTGGATGCTCAGGTGGCTGTCAGGGTTACTGAGTGGTGCCCACACAGGCTAGAGCAGCCCTTTACTGTGCATGGGCAGTGGGAGGTACTGTGGAAACCAGGCTTTGGACTCGATCTGGTTGCCGGGGGAGGATCCATTGGGTAAGCCCTTCCTGAGCACCCAATTTTGTTCGGCCTCTTTACCCACATCCCTAGGCTGCCGCTGTCCCCCTGGCCAGCTGGTTCAGGATGGGCACTGTGTGCCGATCTCCTCTTGCCGCTGTGGCCTCCCTAGTGCCAATGCCTCTTGGGAGCTGGCCCCGGCCCAGGTGGTGCAGCTGGACTGCCAAAACTGGTATGGCTGCAGCCCCGCCAGGGCTAAGGGAGCTTTGGGTGGAGGCACGGGGCAGGTCAGCCTTCGTTGGCATTGCTGGGGAGCAAGGGTTCTGTTCACCCTGACTGGAGCCCTTTGTGCTTACCCCTGTCCACAGCACCTGTGTCAACGGGTCCCTGGTGTGCCCACACCAGGGGTGTCCAGTCCTTGGGCCTTGGTCAGCCTGGAGCAGTTGCTCGGCCCCCTGTGGTGGGGGCACTATGGAGCGACATCGGAGCTGCGAGGGAGGTCCTGGGATGGCACCATGCCAGGCCCAGGACACGGAGCAACGGCAGGAGTGTAACCTGCAGCCCTGCCCTGGTGAGTGCCCTGGGCGGCAGGTGACTGACCCCTCCATTGCTGCCGAGCCCAGGCCCTGCCCCAGCCGTGGGGGGTAGGTGTGGGGAGAGGAGGTCGGACTCAGGGCAGCCCCCTCCCTGGGACTGGAGTTGCTGGGTCCCTCCCATCTCCCTATCTGTGTGCACCCCACAGAGTGCCCCCCTGGCCAGGTGCTTAGCGCCTGTGCCACCTCATGCCCGCGCCTCTGCTGGCATCTGCAGCCTGGTGCCATCTGTGTGCAGGAGCCCTGCCAGCCTGGCTGTGGCTGCCCTGGAGGGCAGGTGGGTATTGGGTGCTGTGTCCTGACTCCCTGTGGGGGAAGCCGGCAGGTGGGGAGGGAAGAGGCGGTGGTCTGAGTGTCACTGAACCTGCCTCGCTGCAGCTGCTGCACAATGGCACGTGCATGCCTCCCACTGCCTGCCCCTGCACCCAGCATTCTCTGCCCTGGGGCCTCACCCTGACCCTGGAAGAGCAGGCCCAGGAGCTGCCCCCAGGGACTGTGCTCACCGGAACTGCACCCGCTGGTGAGGGCCTGGCCCTGGGGTGGGGAGCAGGGATGAGGAAGGGTGGGGAGGAGGGCATGGGAGGCATCTGAGTGTGCTTCTGTCTTCCCAGTGTCTGCCATGGTGGAGCCTTCAGCTGTTCCCTTATTGACTGTCAGGGTGAGATGTGGCCGTCCATGCCCTCTGCACCTCCAAAGTCAAGGCCCGGGACTGGCACTGAGGAGGAGAGGAGGGCCCTGCTCACAGCCTAGACAGAGCTTCAAGAAGCCCTCCCCTGTCTGTCCACACTGACCTCTCTCTAACCGGAGACCCAGCACCCACTGCCCAGGGCTCCCTGGGTACTCAGTGTGGTCTGCCCCAGTTGTGGAGCGTTCCCCGGCACACGGTGTACACAGAGCCAGGGCTCCCTGGGCACTCAGTGTGGTCTGCCCCATTGTGGAGCATTCCCCGGCACACGGTGTACACAGAGCCAGGGCTCCCTGGGCACTCAGTGTGGTCTGCCCCATTGTGGAGCGTTCCCCGGCACACGGTGTACACAGAGCCAGGGCTCCCCGGGCACTCAGTGTGGTCTGCCCCATTGTGGAGCGTTCCCCGGCACACGGTGTACACAGAGCCAGGGCTCCCTGGGCACTCAGTGTGGTCTGCCCCATTGTGGAGCGTTCCCCGGCACACGGTGTACACAGAGCCAGGGCTCCCCGGGCACTCAGTGTGGTCTGCCCCATTGTGGAGCGTTCCCCGGCACACGGTGTACACAGAGCCAGGGCTCCCCGGGCACTCAGTGTGGTCTGCCCCATTGTGGAGCGTTCCCCGGCACACGGTGTACACAGAGCCAGGGCTCCCCGGGCACTCAGTGTGGTCTGCCCCATTGTGGAGCGTTCCCGGCACACGGTGTACACAGAGCCAGGGCTCCCCGGGCACTCAGTGTGGTCTGCCCCATTGTGGAGCGTTCCCCGGCACACGGTGTACACAGAGCCAGGGCTCCCCGGGCACTCAGTGTGGTCTGCCCCATTGTGGAGCGTTCCCCGGCACACGGTGTACACAGAGCCAGGGCTCCCTGGGCACTCAGTGTGGTCTGCCCCACTTGTGGAGCATTCCCCGGCACACGGTGTACACAGAGCCAGGGCTGCGAGTGACGCCAGGAAGTGGAAGGTTCTTTCCCTGCCAGTGGGGAAACTGAGGTCTGGAGGGGTGAGCAGAAATGAGGGGCCTGGCCTGGCAGCCCCTGGGCAGTAGCATTTGCCCTGTGCAGTGCAGTGTTGCCCCAGTCTGATCAAGACCAAGGGCCCACCCACCGTGTGCCCAGCTCTGCCGCGCTGGGCTCTGTGAATGCAGCGCAGCATGGCCGGCCTCCAGGCAGACCACCCCCTAGAACAGGCAGAGACGGGACAGTCTCCAGGCCTCTGACAAGCAGGCAGCGCCCCAGAGGGTGAGACGTCAGTGCCGAGAATAGAGGCTGGGTGGACAGGATTGGTCAGGGAGGCTTTTCTGAAGGAGGTGAGACCTGGCCTGGGTCCAGCTAGTGTTTGAGTGGGCGGATAAGAAAGATCAGGAGGTGTGGTTGGAGGCTACTGCGGCTCAGAAGGCAGGACGGGGACATGAGGGTGCTCAGCTTGGGAGGGGCGGAATCGAGGCTGGATCCAGGGCTGACTGGAAAGGTGGGTTGGATGGTCTTCCCTGGCAGAGTGCCCCCCTGGAGAAATGTGGCAGCAGGTGGCCCCGGGGGAGCTGGGGCTCTGCGAGCAGACGTGCCAGGATATGAATGCCACAGAGACCCGGCGTAACTGCAGTTCGGCTCGAGCCTCGGGCTGTGTGTGCCAGCCTGGGCACTTCCGCAGCCAGGCAGGCCCCTGCGTCCCCGAAGACCTCTGCGAGTGCTGGCACCTCGGGCATCCCCACCCGGTGAGACACAGAACCCCCTCTGCTACCACCCACCCATTCCTGACCTCAAGCCTCCCCATCTGTCTGTAACTCCACTGGCTCCTCCCCCTGCTCCAGGCCCTGCAGCGGCCAGCAGGGCTCCCCTCTCCCCTTGGACTGTCTCTGGCCCCAACAATTCATCTCCCTCCGGGGTCTCTTGTTGCCTGACTCCATCCAAGCCCAGTGCCCCAGCTAGGCACTCACAGTCTGGGCTTGGGGATCAGGAATACTATTATAGAAAAGTCTACAAGTTGGAGCTGGGCGCGGTGGCTCACGCCTGTAATCCCAGCACTTTGGGAGGCCAAGGTAGGCGGATCATGAGGTCAAGAGATCAAGACCATTCTGGCCAACATGGTAAAACCCCATCTCTACTAAAAATACAAAAATTAGCTGGGAGTGGTGGTGCGTGCCTGTAGTCCCAGCTACTCGGGAGGCTGAGCCAGGAGAATCACTTGAACTGGGGTGGTGGAGCTTGCAGTGAGCTGAGATTACGCCACTGCACTCCAGCCTGGCGACAGAGCGAGACTCTGTCTCAAAAATAAATAAATAAATAAATAAAAATTAAAAATTAAAAAAAAAAGAGAGAAAAAGCTACAAGTTGGCAGAGACCAAGAGGAGGCTCTCCCCTACTCTCCCCAGCCTGGATCTGAATGGCAGGAGGCCTGTGAGAGCTGCCTCTGCCTCAGTGGGAGGCCTGTCTGCACCCAGGGCTGCTCCCCGCTCACCTGTGCTCAGGTACTCCCTGCATCCCTGCTACTCTCCGGGGTGGTTCCCCCCTCACCTGTGCTCAGGTAGCCCCTGCAGCCCTACTACCCTCCTGGTTCCTCAGGCTCCTTCCTGGGACCCTCCTCTGGGGAGGGCAGGCCGGACTCCAGGTGTCAGGACCACCTTGGGGCTCTCTCTGCAGGGCGAGGAGATGGTGCTGGAGCCAGGGAGCTGCTGTCCCTCTTGCCGCAGGGAGGCTCTGGGTATGGAGGGAACCTGGGCACATTGTGGGGTGCCTCTCCCTAGTCTAGACCCTTCTCCTCTGCCGCCCCACACCTGGCCTTTTCAGCCTGGCAGGTGCCTGCCTGCTGCCTGCCTCCCCCAGGCCGACCCGCCATGGGGATTTGAGGAGTGAACACCCCAGCACATATCACAGCACCTGCTGCCCCACCCCGCGTGTTCCCCTCAGACCCAGGCCCTGCCCCTCTTCCCACAGTCCCCTCAGTCACCTCCTCCTCCTGTGCCCTGTCCCCCCCACAGTCCCCTCGTCACCTCCTCCTCCTGTGCTCTGTCCCCACCAAGTCCCCTCAGTCATCTCTTCCTCCTCTCCCCTCTCCCCAAGTCCCCTCCTCCTTCTGTGCCCTCCCCCACAATCCCCTCTGCTACCTCCTCCTCCTGTGCCTTCCCCCACAGTCTCCTCATCCTCCTGTGCCTCCCCCTACAGTCCCCCAGTCACCTCCTCCCCCACAGTCCCCTCAGTCCCCTCCACCTCCTGTGCCTTCCCAACACGGTCCCCTCAGTCCCCTCTTCCTCCTGTGCCCTCCCCACAGTCCCCAGTCCCCTCCCCTCCTCCTCCTGTGTCCTCTCACAGTCCCCTCCTCCTCCTGTGCCCTCCCCACAGTTCCCTCATTCCCCTCCTCCTCCTGTGCCCTCCCCACAGTCCCCAGTCCCCTCCCCTCCTCCTCCTGTGTCCTACCACAGTCCCCTCTGTCACCTTCTCCTCCTGTGCCCTCCACACAGTCCCCTCAGTCACCTCCACCTTCTGTGCCTACCCCCCCCACAGTCCCCTCAGTCACCTCCGCCTCCTGTGCCCTGCCCCCACCTCCTGCCACTCAATGCCCCTCCCCACAGAGGAGCAGTTGCCCTCCTGCCAGCTCCTCACGGAGCTACGAAACTTCACCAAAGGGACCTGCTACCTGGACAAGGTAGAAGTGAGCTACTGCAGTGGGTACTGCCCGTCCAGCACCCATGTCATGCCAGAGGTGAGCCAGGGACCTGCCGTCCAGGCCAGGGGAGTCGCATTGGCCAGTGGCTGTCGAGGGCTGCGCTGAGCCTGGGACCTGGGCACAGCCAGAGGCCATGAGGCACAAGGTGCTTCTCATGGAGATAACAGTGGAGTCGGGGAGGTGGATGGTCGGAGCTTTCCCCAAGGCAGTGGTGTGCACCTGCGGGTTGGCCCAGAGGTTTTACTAGGTGCCTGACCCCCTCCCACAAAGGTCTTCTGTGGCCCCACACCATTCCCAGAGTGTGCCCACTGTGCCCCTTAAGGCAATGAGCCAGGAGCCCAGCAAAGAAAGGCATGGAGGAGCTAAGCTAACCTCTGAAATTAGAACTCATCACACGGTGCATGAGAGCATGAGGGCTCTGCCGGAACGCCCTTTGTACAGAGAGGATCACCGCACACATTTCCCACAAGCTGTCCGAGCCAGGCTGGCTCTGAGTCTTGGGCAGGCTCCACTCTGCGTTTGCCCTCTGTGGACCCAGAAGCCCTGATCCTTCTTAGGATCATCCGAGGGGCTCTGTGCCCACCCTGAGTCCCCTCAGCCTGAGCCTGATGAACTGTGACCTGAGCTGCCTCCTGCCAGGGTCCTCTCTCCAGCTCCACTCCCATTACTGCCTGCCCCTGGGCCCACCTCGCAGTGCTCTGCGGCCGTCCCTCCCACCTCAGTCCACCTGGTTTACCTCATCCTGGAAGACAAGGATGCTTTCCTACCTGGTCCCCAAAGACACAGCCCCTTAACCCTCAGCCACTCTACGGCTCCCCCAGGTACGTCCTGGACCTCCTGGAAATACCTTCCCAAATCACTTTTGAAATTTTTTTCACACTTTTAGAATTTTTAAAACATAGAGTAAGAAAAGAGAGAAAGTAATTAAGAGAGGCTTTTTTTAAAAATTTTTTATTTTTATTATTTTTTTTCCTGAGGAAAGAAATTGATAGTGGGATAGAAATTGGAGGGATAATTTTTTGCTGAATAACCTCTGGCAGTTTTTGAACCTGGCATTGTATGAATGTACTACCCATTTCAAAGTAAAATTATAAATAGAATTATACATAAAATTAAATGATATGTTCATAGGACTCTGATAGAGGTGCTTTAACCACAGTGCACAGGGATCTGCTTTGGAGAACTCACTTTGCATTTGGGACCAGAACTATGCAGTTAGAACTGACTTATTTGTAGTTTCATATATAAGTCTCTGTCCAACTAGACTCAGCCCCTTGCGGTAGAAGTATGTCTTTCCCCCTGCAGCCAGGAGGCACTGATGGCCACGTTAAAAGTATTCGTTTAACCTGTAGGTTGTTGGATATTCAGACAGTGGGGGTGAAGGAGGTGGGCTTCTTGCAAAAGGGGCTTGCGTGGCCCAGCCACCCTGCTCAGGGAAGAGGGTGTGCTCTGGCCCTCCCGCCATCCCACCCCGCCTAAAATGGGAAAGGCCAAGAGGGGAGGAAACTCCATTTGGCCCTAGTTCACCCACTCCCTCTCGCCCAGGAGCCATACCTGCAGAGCCAGTGTGACTGCTGCAGCTACCGTCTAGACCCGGAGAGCCCCGTGCGGATCCTGAACCTGCGCTGTCTGGGTGGCCACGCAGAGCCCGTGGTGCTGCCAGTCATCCACAGCTGCCAGTGCAGCTCCTGCCAGGGTGGGTCTGGGCAGGGCTCCGGGCAGGGAGGGGACGGGGAAGGAGCCTAGGCAAGGACCCAGTGTTGTGAACTAGACCCAGGAACACACACATAGCTCCTCGTTCCATCATTCTTTGTTGAGTTCTTCTAGTCCATGTTTTTCCTTCTTCCCAGTGTTCTTGTTCATTTCATCTCCTATCATGTGTAAGTGTGGGTGTCTGGAGTAACTGTACCTTGTTCAAACCCCGGCTCATCTGTTTCCTTGCTCAGCCTCCCTGACCTCATCTTTTTTTTTTTTTTTTTTTTTTTTTGAGAAGGGGGTCTCACTCTGTCACCCAGGCTGGAGTGCAGTTGCGTGGTCTTGGCTCACTGCAGCCTGGAACTCCTGGGCTCAAGTGATCCTTTCGCCTCAGCCTTCTGAGTAGCTGGGACCACAGGTCACAGGTGTGCCACCATGCCTGGCTAATTTTTCTTTGTAGAGACAGGGTTTCACCAAGTTGCCCAGGCTGATCTTGAATTCCTGAGCTCAAGTGATCCACCTGCCTTGGCCTCCAAAAGTGCTGGGGTTACAGGCAGGAGCCACTGCGGCCTGACCTCATCTTTTAAGCAGGGCTAACACTGCTATGCAGGCTTGTTGGGTGGACCTGGCGAAGGCATGCATGTGAAGTGGCTGGCAGGTGCCTAGTTCTGTTAAGTACCTGCCATATGATAACCTGAGGTCCCACTGTGTGGCAGGTGAAGGGGAAACAGGTGGGAGGCACCAATGCCGCCTGGGTGGAGCACAGTAGAAGGCCTGGTGTTGGCTCTGGGCTTTCTCCTGGCACCAGCCTGACAAGTCTGCTTCTCTTACTAACCCATCTCCCCCTCATGTGTCCCCTAGGAGGTGACTTCTCAAAGCACTAACAGGCTCCGCTGGTTGAGTCTACAGCCGTCCCTCTTGTGATCATAGGACTCAGCAGCACTGACTGTGTCCTCCCACACTCTCCCACCTGCCCCCAACTGGGGGTCCATGACTTGGCATTAGCATGTTCCAAATAAAGTGACACTGGCAACAAGTCACTGTGCATCGTCTCTATCCTGGGGCTCAGAGGGAAGAGGGAGGGTGGGCCTGAGTCCTGGCCTGGACCCATGGAGGGTCTCCTGGAGACCTCTGCACATCTGCTATGGACTCAAGATGGCATTCCCCATGACTGGTGAACCTGGACAAATCATTCCCATATCTGAGCCTCAGTTCCATCTGTAGCAGGACAGGGTTGAATGGAGCCTGAAGACCTCCCGTATTAGACGTCACCAGTGTCCCAGGTCATATTCCTCCACCCAATGTGATTTCAGCTGTGGAGGACAGTCTGCTACATGCGGGCTGATGTCTGCTTCTCCCTCTCCTTTTTACAACCTCCTTTTTTACAACACCACTCTGCCCACCTCCCGGTTGCTTTCCTTGTTTTATTCACCCCAAAGTCCTATCCTACCCTGTGAAGCCAGAGATAGCAGCTAGCTAGAAGCCATACTATTGAGCTAAGTATTGGGGACAAAAATTGAAAGAGGCCCACTGTGCTGCAAGAGACTAGCTCATCCTGTTGCATGTCCCCATGGTCTCTATTCCTCTTTAGGAGACCAAGCCTCCCCATTTGTCCCTCGACACCACCACCTCTCATGACATCCCTCTTGTAAATCCCACAGTCTCACCTGATCCACCCCCACACTGCCTCTCCCTCCCAGATACCCACTGGGGTCTCTGAGACTCCGCATCTGTCTTCCATAGACTCTGCTCCATCATCCCCATCACCAAAGGCTTCTTCCACCATCATGTCATGACTGACACTAGCTTGCCCATCCCTTGAAGCCTTCACCTGGAAGCTGAGACTTCATCCCCCCTCCAGGCCAGGAAAAGAGATACTTGTCTTCTGTGATGTTCATGTTTATTGTTTCTGTTGGGCCAGTTCTCCCTGTTCGTCCTGCAAAGAGCCCTCTTCCTGGGTTGTCTGAGTCACTCTGTAGTGACACCACCCTCTCTGACTCCCAGCTGCCACCCTGGTCACACCCTATCATCCATAGAAGAATTTAACTCATGGCCCAGCATTCCTTTCCACCAATTTTCAGTGTCCATGTGGATACTCTACTTAAAATTCTGGTCTCACATTCTTTGCCTGCTCACCTACAATGAGCTTCTTCACTCTGTCTTGGGAATCCACTCCCACGACTAGACCATTTTCAAAACCTCGCAGATATTTACTTACCAATCATGACTTCCCATCCCTCCAGCTGACTTGCTCTAGTACTCCACTGCTATAATTTATGACTACTTTTGTGATTTCAATTTCATTGACCCTACCACTTTCTCACTTTTTCATTAGCCTCCTATCTTCCCTCGTGACGCAGCTTAGATTCATGGTCTATATAGTGATTCTCAACATCAACTGCATGTTAGAAGCACATGACATGAGGAGCTCTTAAAAAATATCAATGCCAGCTGGGCATGGTGGCTCATGCCTGTAATCCCAGCACTTTGGGAGGCAGGTGGATCACTTGAGCCCAGAAGTTTGAGGCCAGCCTGGGCAACATAGTGAGATCCCAGCCCTACAAAAAGTGAAAAAACAACTAGCCAGGTGTGGTGGCACACTCCTGTAGTCCTAGCTACTCGGAAGGGTGAGGCGGGAGGATCCCTTAAGCCCGGGAGGTCAAGACTGCAGTGAGCCAAGATCATGCAGCTGCACTCCAGTTTGGGTGACAGAGTGAGACCCTATCTCTTAAAAAAAAAAAAATTAAATTAAAAAAATAAGTGCCCATGCCCCATCGTAGGCCTATTAAATCAGGATGTTTGAAAGATCCATGGGTGACTCCAATGTGCAGCTGGAATTGGGAATCACTTTCCTACCATTATAATTACTCCAGTGCAAGTACTGTTCACTCCCTTGCTTTTCTGTGCCTCCTTCATACCCACCTGGCATGGCCGGGCGCGGTGGCTCACGCCTGTTATCCCAACACTTTGGGAGGCTGAGGTGGGTGGATCATGAGGTCAGGAGATTGAGACCAACTTGGCTAACACGGTGAAACCCCGTCTCTACTAAAAATACAAAAAATTAGCCGGGCGTGGTGGCGGGCACGTGTAGTCCCAGCTAGTCAGGAGGCTGAGGCAGGAGAATGGCATGAACCCGGGAGGCGGAGCTTGCAGTGAGCCCAGATCGCGCCACTGTACTCCAGCCTGGGCAACAGAGCGAGACTCTGTCTCAAAACAAACAAACAAACAAACAAACAAAATACCTGGCAATACTCCAAGCCAGGATGAAGCCAAATATCTGCCCAGCTTTCTGCTTCTAAACAGAATTTCACAGCTAGGCTTTTTTTAACCTTAAATTTGTGATCATAACCTTCAAATTGGCCTCTAATTCAAGGTTTGAGGTAAGCTCTATTTCCCATTCTCCAAGATGACTTGGTATACCTTCTATTCCCCCACTTCATTTTCATGAGGTGATCTTGTCTCAAAAAGACATCATCGGATGGAAATTCCGTCAGTAAATCTACAAACAAATGTACATCTACTCCATCTTCTTCTTCCCTCCTGGCATAATCAAGTGTTCCTACACGGGCCAGACACAGTGGTTCATGCCTGTAATTCCAGCACTTTGGGAGGCCAGTGCAGGTGAATCACTTGAGGTCAGGAGTTCAAGACCAGCCTGGCCAACATGGTGAAATCCTATCTCTACTGAAAATACAGAAATTAGCAGGGTGTGGTGGTGCACGCCTGTAGTTCCAGCTACTCAGGAGGCTGACGCAGGGGAATTGTTTGAACCTGGGAGGTGGAGGTTGCAGTGAGCCAAGATTGTGCCACTGCACTCCAACCTGGGCAACAGAGCGAGACTCCGTCTCAAAAAAAAAAAAAAAAAAAAGGGAAAAAAAAGAAGTGTTCCTATCCCTAGGAAGGGTCCTTGATACTCTGTTTCTAGACCCTCCTGCTTTCTCAAGGACTTGGTCCTTGCACTATCCCCCTTTGAATCATCAGTTTCCTTCCTATCAACACAGAAACAAGATTTTGTGTCTCATATCTTAGTCTCACTGCTTTGATTCCCCATTTCCCCCTAGATACTGCTCCATTTTTCTTGGGAAGATGGAAAACCTTTTATGGAAAAACGTGTCAAAAGAATGATTTACCCTAGCTGTCCTCCAGTTTTTTAACCCCCAAAAGAGAATCTGTTATAAAGACATGGATAACTCATGGGTAAAAATATAGCTCTTCAAGGTAGTGATATAGCCGAGGTGGGGAGTGGCAGGCCACTTGGAATCCATAGAGTCCTCACTGTCTGCCTTCTCCTCCACATTTCTTGTGTCTCATTCTTCTTTTTCAGTAATGCAGACTCCTCTACACTCCTCGAACAGAGTTTAGATCTATTGTACCTTGGCCAGAAGAGCAGAGTTGGATAATGGAAAATGCTTACTTGAAGCCTGTGTAACATGGCGAAACTCTGTCTCTACTAAAAATACAAAAAACTTAGTTGGCCATTGTCTTAATCTGTGTGTCCTGCTATAACAAAATCCCTGGAACTAGGTAATTTATAAATTATGGATACTTATTTCTCATGGTTCTGGAGGCTGGGAAATCCAAGATCAAAGCACCAGTAGTGTCTGTGTCTGGTGAGAGCCTGGTCTCTGCTTCCAGGAGGGCACCTTGTTGCTGTGTCCTCACATGGCAAAAGGCAGAGGGGCACAAGGGCAAAGGGCCTAGCTAGTTCCCCCAGCATGCATGTGGTCACTAACACCTTCATGAAGGCACATCCCTGCCCTGGCCCCCTAAAAGTCTTTTTTTTTTTTTTTTTTTTCCGAGACATGGCCTTGCTCTGTCACCCAGGCTGGAGTGCAGAAGCATCATCCTGGCTCACTGCAGCCTCGGCCACCCAGGCTCAAGTGATACTTCCACCTCACAAGATTATTTTATTTTATTTTTATAGAGATGGGATCTCTCACTATGTTGCACAGGCTGGTCTCAAACTACTGGGCTCAAGTGATCCTCCTGTCTCAGCCTCCCAAAGAGTTGGGATTAGAGGTGTAAGCCACCACACTCAGACAAAACTTCTTACAAGGACACTAATCCCACCATAAGGGCCTTACCCTCACGACTTCATATAAACTTCCCAAACGCCCTATCTCCTGGGAGAGGAACACCAGTCAGTCCATTGCACCTCCCTTATCTGGCAGACCCCCACCTCTTGCTTTAATTCTGCTCAGGCATCACTTCCTCAGGAAATCCTTGACTAAGCACCTCATATCCCCCACCGCTTCACTCTAAGGTGACAAGGCGGGCTTTAATTCATGTTTTGTGCTTACCTCTTTCATGGCACTTGTCTCTGTTTTGTAATTATCTGTTTCCGGTCTGATTCCCTAACAGGTCGTGAGTCCCTTGAAGGCAAGGCCTTTGTCTCATTCAACTGTGTTCTCCCAAACCCTAGAACACGGCCTGACCCGTGGTAGGCAACCAATGATACTTTTTGAGTGAATAAAACAAAAAGTATTGTCCTCCTTAATAAAAGAAAACCTAGAACCTTCAAGGTTGACATTGGCCTTCGCGTAGCCCAATCACAGCGCTTTGCCCTTGCTGCAAGGACTAAAGGACGCCACGCGGCCGTTGCCTAGTAACTATCGCCGGAGGGAGGCGGGGAGGGCCGCAAGCGCGCCGCCGGCGTCCAATCAGGGCGTGCATTCCGGGAGCCAATAGCAGCTTCGAGAGCTGCTCACCTAGAGCCGACTACACTTCCCGTCATGCCCCGCCGCCCGGGGCTGGGCAGTGGCCGTAAAGCTGTTCGCTCGGTACGACGCGAGTCCCAGCTCAGCGCCTATCCTGGGTCCACGGGCGCTACCGCCCCCCGACGTGAGAGAGCGAAGTTCTCCGGCCGCGCTCCCTCCCTGCCTGGGTGCCCTCCCTCTCCGGGAGCCTGGGTCCCCGGGGCGGTCGCGGCGGCTGCATCCTCAGGCCAGGCCGCGGGGGGAGGGGGCGGCACGGGCCTCCGAAAGCGGGGCCATGGAGCCCAGAGAGTCGGGGAAGGTAGGACTGGAAGGCCCGGGGGCCGCCCGCTCCCTCCCGAGGATCCCTGAGCCGGGCTCGGGCGAGGCGGGGCGGCTCGGGCGGAGGCCCCGCAGATGAGCCAGGCTTGCAGGGAAGGACTCGCCGACCCGCCCTCTGTTCCCGCACTTCGGCGGCCGACCCCGGGAGGGTGGCGGAGAGGAGCGGACGCGCCCGTTCGGTGTTCGCGCATCCTCCCGGAGCTGGCGAGTGGCCGCTGGGTCTATGCTGGGTTGGGTGACCCCCGAGTGTAGCGATGCGAAGGTGCTTCCTGTTTCGCCCACCACCTTCGGCATTTTGAAGAGGCCGGGCTAAGGCTTGGAGTCTGGATCGGACGCCAGTGGGAGCCGCAGGGTGGGACGCTTGAGGGCTTGGCCCTGCCTAGATCCTGCTTCCCAAGAAAGGGCTGAAAGGAGAGGGCATCTGGCATGCTTTTTGCCACTTCTGTTTCTAGGTTATGTACTTCATGGAATATCTGGGCATTGCTTAGAAACCTATGTCATAAATGGGCTTTGGGCAAGAGGCTTTGAGTTGGAAGAAAAGGTGGAAAGAAAGTGCTTGGGGGTGGAGTTCAGGGATTTGACGGGATTGCCAGCGCTTCCAGGCCGTGTCAGCAAAGACCAGTGTGGTTGTGGGCACATTAGCTTGGAGACAGTGGCAGCCTCTTGGGACTAACATCTTTCTGGATGTTGTTTGCTGCCAGTTCTCGAGGATTGTTTATTTGGCACAGAGGAGAATTCTCTCAACAAACGTTTTCCACTGTTTATTGAGTCCCTTAAAAAATTGTCCATTTAATAAACATTTGTAATCTGTGATTTGAATTGAACGAGATGCTGGAAGTATGAGGATAAATAGGAAATGATCACCTTTCTCAAGGAGCTCCCCTGCAGTTTTCACTTCAATAACTTGGACACGCCTGGAAGGGTTGTCCCACACCAAAAGAGAGAAAAGGATAATGTTCTTTTGATGCTGTAGTTTTTCCTGGGAAGACTAGGAAGGACTCTGAATTTCAAAAGAGGTGATTTCTCGCATGAGCATCTCTTCCATCCTCCCTTCCCTCCACAAGCTACAGTGATGCATTTTCCAGACACGGCACCTACAGAGTACAGGGTCCAAGACAAATAAAGCTCAACAAGGCCCAAGAAAAGCTGGAGCTTATGGGCCTTACCCTTTAGAAATATCCCCGGATTGATTTAGATTGAACCTGAATTTGAATAAAGAGGAGCAAAATGTAGGGGGAAGAAGGATTATAAAATATTGGGATTGATATTGGAATCAGTGATTTGAGGTTGATTTCCAAGCTATTCTGTTTAGTCGTAGACTTTCTTAGCCTTTAATGGGAGAAGAGAGAAATACGGTCATGCGCTGTAGAACAAGGTTTCCATCAACACTGCTGTCATGTACATTCCCTGTGACTACAGTGGGGCTGAGAAATTCCTATCACCTGGTGACATCATGATCCCGACCCTGTGTAGGCTTAGGCTAATGTGTGTGTTTGTGTCTTAGTTTTTAACAAAACTTAAAAAGTAAAAAAAAAAAAAAAATTTAAAATAGAAAACCTCATAGAATATAAAGAAAAATACCTTTTGTTGACGGAATGGTTTGCTAGAAAATAAATAAAAATACAAAAATATTTAAAGAAAAATATTGTACAGATGTACAATGTGTGTTTAGCTAAGCGTTATTACAAGAGTCGAAAGTTTAAAAAATTAAGTTTATAAAACAATTACAATAAGCTAGGGTTCATTTATTGAAGAAAAAAATTTTTAATAAATTTGGTGTAGCCTTAGTGTGCAGTGTTTATAAAGTCTACAGAAGTGTTCAGTCATATCCTAGGCCTTCACATTCACTCACTCACCCACCCACCCACCCACCCAGAGCAACTTCCAGTTCTGCAAGCTCCATTCATGGTAAGTGCCCAATACAGATGTACCCTTTTTTTTTTTTTTGTCTTTTCTACCGTATTTTTACTGTACCTTTTCTATGTTTAGATACGCAAATACGTACCAGGTGTTACAGTTGCCTACAGTTTTCAGTACAGTAACATACTGTGCAGGATTGTAGCCTAAGGGCAAAAGGGTATACCATATAGCCTAGTTGTGTAGTAGGCTGTACCATGTAGGTTTGTGTAAGTACACTCTGTGATGTTCCACAATGACAGAATTGCCTAAGGACACATTTCCCAGAACTTATCCCCGTTGTTAAGCAATGCATGACTGTACAAACATTTTGGGAGGTAGAGGAGAAACCTGATTCCTTTTCTGGTCCAACCACTAAGTGAAACCTCAGAAACTGGAAATTTCACCCTTGATTCTAATCTTTATTTTAAGGTGTCTCAGAAAGATGCTCACCCTTCCCAAATACAGTTGTTTTCTAATATGGGAAATGAGAACTTCATACAAGAATGAAATAAAGTAATTACAAAACCAACTGGCAGTGTAAGATGTATTGCAAATGAATGACAAGGAATAGCGGTGCTGTTCTACAGCTCCACTCTGAACAGCATTTTTATGGCTCGGAACTGGGAGACTACCTTGTGAGATAGTGATTTGGTCTATTACTAGACTCTTGGGTGCTGTTTTGTGGTCTTTATTAACTAAAAGCCATCTGAGGCCATTGGATTGATATCCCACATTGAGTGTAGGACATCTTGCCTGTCATTTCCAGAATAATGGATACGGGTCAGACTTTTCCCCACCATGCTCTATCCCATGATCCTGTTTTATTTTCTTCCCAACCCTTATCACTCAACAAAATTCTCATGTTTATTTATTTATTTACATATTTGTTGACTGTTACATCCCCGGCTAGAACTGTGGAGCAGCTCCTGGCATTTAATAGGGTCTCATTCAATAGGAATGCTTATAAAATAGCATCACTACAGGAGCCCTTTTGCTGCAAGGTGTGGGTGCTCTGAAGAACACTGCAGCCCGCCCCCTCATGTGCCTCCTGGGAGACTGTGCTGTTGATGTCCCCAAAGAGAAGTCTATATGTGTACTTGTTTCTGTATGTATTTGTTGCCTGAATGTTTCTGTTTCCTGGCCCTCTCTTATCTTTCCTGTACAAGTGACTGATACTCCTTTCTCATTTTTTTCTGAACATGGTTCTATTATTGCACCTGCATCTTAGTTGTCTGTCACCTCCTGATAGATTTTAATCTCATATCTTTGAATTACCATGCACCAAGCACATAGAAACACTTAAGTAATAAATGTGTGTTGAATGAAAAAAATGAATTAAGTGCCTATAAAATACTTTCCATATAACATGGTTGTGGGGAGAAGGGTGGTGTTGATGAAGGAAGTTTTAAAATCAACCAAGCAGCATAGATTTCTTTAACACTGGACTCTAGGGGAGATACAAAGCCTTCCTTGCTCAGGAGAAGGATGAATGCTTGGGCCAGGTGGTTAGGAAATCCTTCCTGAAAGATAATGTGAACCGCAACTTTATGGGTGGGTGGATTCTAAGTCAGTGGGAGGAAGTGGGCAGTCAGGATCTAAAGATTGGGAGTGTAGAGAGAGGAAAGGTGCGAGATAAGCTGGGTGATTGCAGTGATATGAGTGGCTGGAGGAGACGTTCTGAGTTAGGCAATGCACAGAGCTGAAGTTAGAAAGTGGGTTAGATTCAGACTGAGGGGGCTTTGGTGCTAGACTGAGAATTCAGACAGCTTTACCCTGTAGAGAGTGGGAACCGCTAAAATAAAACATCGGGAGATATTCTTTGCATTACACATAGATGAGGAACTCCTCTTGTTCGTGCAGATTTGTGTTGTCTTTACATTGCTGTCACCTAGATCAGAAGGCTCTTGCTATAATATTGTTTAAGAGAGGCACCAGGTGTTAGTGTTATCACTCTTGCTGGGAAGACGCTGTTGTCCAAATGGACAGTCCTAGCCATGCTCTTTCTCAGGTGGAGCTAACGTGATGGTTCCTTGGTCCTTACTATGCTCACCTGTGCATGCCCGGGAAGGATGGGCATGAAGAGGGACCGCGGCTGTCCTGAGTCACAAGTATTTTAACCTGCCCCAATCTGGACAGGCTGCCCTTCAGTCCTGGGATACAGCAGTCGTCCTGAATCTGCCTTCAGCCTAATTTTGGGGTTATCTTCAATGCTTCCCCACATTGTCTGTCCCTAGGCTGTATCTCATGGAGACTCCTTTCCTGTTTGACCACTTTCTTTTAGTGGAGCCTGTCTTCCAGTCGGTTTTTGGAAATATTTCATTTTGCTTTGGAAGACACTCTATAGCAAATAGTTATTTAAATGTATGCATTTGGCTGTACAATTCCATTTTTGTTTTTAAAACTGTTCATACATATTCATAGACTAAAGACTGGGAGGTTATATATAAAATGTTAACGGGTTCTCAGGAAGGAAGGGTAATGAAAAGTAATTCTTTTTCAATAAAGGGAATGTGCGTGATCTTTTTTTTTTTTTTTTTTTTTTTTTTTTTTGAGGCGGAGTCTTGCTCTGTCGCCCAGGCTGGAGTGCAGTGGCCGGATCTCAGCTCACTGCAAGCTCTGCCTCCCGGGTTTACGCCATTCTCCTGCCTCGGCCTCCCGAGTAGCTGGGACTACAGGCGCCCGCCACCTCGCCCGGCTAGTTTTTTTGTATTTTTTAGTAGAGACGGGGTTTCACCGTGTTCGCCAGGATGGTCTCGATCTCCTGACCTCGTGATCCGCCCGCCTCGGCCTCCCAAAGTGCTGGGATTACAGGCTTGAGCCACTGCGCCCGGCCTGTGCGTGATCTTAATACAGTTTTTTCTGCTTATTTCTATTGTCCAAAGTTTTTGCAGTCACCATAAGAAAAATCTATTATGATAGTGACCGGTAAGAATGATCTATGTCATTTTCCTCAAGAAATGTCTACTGTCGAGGTTAAAATCGATATTTCACCTATTTTTAAATGGCATGCTGCTATTCCCAATGTTATTTTTCTTTGGACTGAGAAATTTGTTTTTTGTTGATAATTTGATTGATTTACTTCTTTTAAAAATTTCTTTAGGTAATGTTTTCATGGCACAAAACTTAAAATGATAAGCATTTCTACTTCTTTTTCTGTTGATTTCTTTTATAACACTTTGTTGTATGGCAGCAGTACCTTACCTCTTTGATGACTGGATGATAGGTTTTTTTTTTTTTTTTTTAAGTTTTTTTCTCCATGCCTCCCTTACATTTTCTTAGCAACCCCCCCGCCACCCCAACACCTCCCATCTGTTTTGGTCTCTATAGTCCCTGTTAGATCCTTTCCCCAAGTGTCTGATAGTCCAGTCTGCTGACATTTAGCAGTGGAAGACCAAAACTCTAATAACTGTGCTTGTGAGAGGGAGGACGGGCTTATCAGCTGGAGCCTCGTGTAAAGAACCTGGGGAGGCATTTGTTGGGGCACAGCCCTCCCCTAGTTCTCATTCCATTGGGCTGCCTGCCTGCCCTCCTGTGCTAGAGGTTTCCCATGCTGGAAGATACCAAGCTTTTGAGGATGCAGAGTGTACCTTGGGTGGTTCTCCGCTTTGCCTGCTGCCGGGCGAGGATTTGATTTTCTTCGATCTGCTGAGTGACTGCTTTTTCATCTGCTTCTCGGTTTCCAAGAGCATATTGCTGTCGTCTCCTTGTTGTGCCCCCTATTATAGTGGGGGTTTTGTTTGGGGGATGGGCTTTTAAATTAACAGGGAATAAACCAAATTAAATGGGCTTGTTTAATCTGCCGTCTTAATCTGGAACTCCTCCAAGCACTTTCTGAACTCCCTGCCCCACAGAGCCCCTTTACAAGCCACACGGGATGTAGATCTCAGCCCCAAAGCATTGCCTGTTTTCATCATTCACAGACATAGTTCTAAATGACTTTCAGCTATTTCTAGAAATCGGACACATCTTCCTAAGTGAAGGTTTACCATGTTTAAGGTTCCATGAAAGAATGTGCCCTAAGTTGTTGCCCAGCCCCTGGCTGAGAAGGAACAGGCGTGTGGGAGGCGGGTGAAGAGCACGCAGGGAGGGGACGGAGAAGCTCCTAAGCCAGCTCCTTCATGGGTCAGTTTCGTTTCAGCGCATGGCACTTCCCAGAAGAAACGAGTCTCGTTCTCACTGTGATCTGTACCCAGGTGGGGAGATATGGGGTGTGGGCCTTGCATGTAAATTGACAACACCCCTTCCCATGCAGGGTACCCTCAGGTGGTCAGGAACACTTTTGGAAGATAAATCTAAGGAAGAGGGTGGTACTTAGCAGCTGTCATTTTCCTTTCAGGCTCCTGTGACGTTTGATGACATCACTGTGTACTTACTCCAGGAGGAATGGGTGCTGCTGAGCCAGCAACAGAAGGAGCTCTGTGGTTCCGACAAGCTGGTGGCACCACTGGGTATGGGTGCCCATCCACATCCCTGCCACCATCAATCTAGATCAGCATTCCCAACCTCATCTGTGTCAGGAACACTGGAGAGAGTTTTCTGGAATCCAAGCATTTGTCTAGGCATCTTTATACCACCTATCTGCTCGATCCCGTATCTACCTTAATTGCATGCAAATTCACACATCATCGTTTCTCTTCTCCCCATAAAATGGTCAAGAGAAGTGGGGCAATCTGGCAGGCCTGGGCTAGACTCCTGGGTCTGTCTCCTGGTGCCTCAGAATGCCCCAAGGGGCCAGGAGGGAAACTCGGAAGCTAGGCCTGTGGATCTGTGGAGCCCGTAGGACGCTGGAGGTAGGAAGCAGTGGTGGCAAGAGCATCACATTTGCCATGTGGAAATCTGATCTCAATCCCAGCTCTCCACTGGATACTTGAGTGCCTTTGGCCTTTTTAAGCCTGAATTTCTATCTTAGGGTTATTGTAGAGATTTAGTGAGATAAAACAGTTTAAGAGTTTGCACAAGTGTATTTTTCATCTCGTCTATTTTTTGAATGCTCTTTCCTTTGATTCTTTGGGTAGACTTTCTGTGCCAAGGACAGAGGTAGTTGGTTGTATTTCAACATGTGTGTACAGATATGCACTGTTGACTGATTGCAAGTTGATGACTGTCTACCATGCTTTTCTTATTTCGTCTTGGCTGCTGTGTAAGGCATAGTAGAAGCCACAATCTCAGCATTTTGTGGGTGGAAGGACTGCAGCTGGGTTGAATCTTCCTGTGCCAGCTAAAAGAGTTTGAAAACCACTGATTCTTCCAAACCAGAAGTTGCAAAGTAGCAGCTCATGGGCCAGATACGGCTCACTGCTTGGAGTTTTGATTTGCTTTGTTTTTTGACTTTTGTTTCTTTTGTTTGGCTTCTTTAAATTGCCAATATTTAGTTATTAGGAGTTTTCACATAAGAATATGGATTTCTGGCATCTCTTGACAAACAGGACGGTGTGGCAGGGCTGAGCCTGCATCCCGAGTGGCAGCCCTTCTGCAGCTGAGTAGCTACTGTTCCCTTACGTCTTGCAGGTTGCCACAGCCCCTGAACTTGGCCTGGTTTCCTCTGTTATATTACCAGGCTGGCCCCTCTCAGCATTTGGGTTTCTGACCCATAGTTTTTATACCTGTTTAGCCTCCTTTTGCCCTCATTCCTTTCTCCTAGTCTCCTATTCTATTAAGGGCCTCACAGATACGAGTTTCTAAACCACTGAACCACTGTGCGGAACCAGCAAGACTCCTACTTTCCTCCTTGGCCGCTTATTTCACCATGCCGAGAGATGTCGCAGACAGATACCTCCTTGGTGCTGTGACCCAGAGCCAGGTCTTCATAGTGCTTCTCTCTCTCTCTCTCTCTTTTTTTTTTTTCACTCAGGACCAACTGTTGCCAACCCTGAGCTGTTTTGTAAGTTCGGACCAGGGCCAGAGCCATGGCTTGGCAGTGTCCAGGGCCAGAGGAGCCACCTGGAGCATCACCCAGGTGAGTGTGGACCTGCACTCAGGGGCAGGTGCTTGGCTGGAGAGGGAGCAGGGGCAGCTCCAGGACTCCAGGCTCATCCTCTGCCCTCCCTGTTCGCCACCAACTGACACTGCTGTTCTCCTCCCAGGTGTCATCTGATTAATATCTAAATATACACACTGCCCCTAATGTCCTTCTCCAACCTCTCATCTCCCATTGTCTTATTTCTACCCAGGAGAATATGTTTATTTATAATTATTATAAGTTCCATGAAGGCATGACTTTGTCTTATTTACTACCATATTCCTAGTGCTTAGAACAATACCTGGCACCCAGCTGTTGCACAATAGATAATCGCTGAATGAATGAATGAACAGCTGTCTGTTAAGTTCTAGGGATTTATCTTTTCTTCCCTCTTTCGATAAGACCCTCCTGTTCAAGGGTTGGCTTAGCCAGGCCAGATGACATCTTGTCATTATGTAAAATAGCCGAGTTAACCCAACTCCTACTGTGGGAGAAGAGGGAGGTGGGGAGCAAGATCCTATGTGAATCAAATCACAGAAGTTTGTTTTCCCTTGTGATTTCTCTCAGACCACAAGGAGCTCTAGACACCTTTGTGACTCTGGAAAGTATCATAGAGACAGATTTGTTTTGTTTCATTTCTCCTTGCTTGGCTCTTATTTTGAGCCTTCTGACTCTTTATTAACAGCTTCATGCCCTTACAGTTTTGTAGACCAGTCTGTTGGCCTGGCACAAAAAATGTTGAGTCCTCAGCCACTGGGCATTGGAACTGATGTTGGTACATAAGAAATGGTTCCACAGGAGTTAGAGTCGTTTGAGTTGCATTTCATCTACGTGAATAAAGAAACTTCTAGTTCAGCTTGAAGAAAAAAGATGTGAGGTCATGAGAGTCCTCATCTGTTTGAAGGTTTGTGTTATAAGAGAGGAATTAGACTTGAGTTTCTCTTGAGGACTGGGTCAGCATCTAGTATTTTGAGGTAAAAGTATCCGAAGATAGATTATAGCTTAAGGAAAACTACCTGGGGACGAAAACTGCCTGCCCAGGAGATAGGTAGCTGTCTTCCCCTGGAGTTGCGGTATGTGGCTTTAGTGATCTTTTTTAAATCCTATGTTCTATTATGTTAGTGTTCTTATCCATAAATAAATTTTGACTCCTGAAGATTGTACATTTCATAGATCAGATTGCAAAGATCTCCTTTTGGCTGGTTGTATCTGTCCTTTAAATTAAAAAAACAAAAAGGACGGGGAGGGTTCCGTAAAGCCCATCCCTTTGGCTTGCTTCTGGATTAGGTGAGGGAAGGGCCTGCAGACTTGGCCAGGACTAGAAGAAAATTCAGGTGTGTGTGTTTGCTTTCCGCTTTTCATATTTGAGGTTCTTCAGAGCTACTGTGAGTTGCAGTGGCTCTAACTACAGGATTTTAAAGCAAATCCCTTCCGTCCCTGTTCTCTAAAGGAAAAAAACAGATGGGCTACATGGAAGACATGGGCGTGCAAGGTCCCACCAGGGAGAGTGGACAGTCCCTGCCGCCTAAGAAGAAAGCCCGCCTTTCCCACCTCAGTAGGTGCAGTGGACACATGGAGGGAGACTGGGCAGGAAGAAACAGGAAACTCCTGAAGCCCCGGTCCATCCAGAAGTCATGGTTTGTGCAGTTTCCGTGGCTGACCATGAATGAGGAGCAGACGGCTCTGTTCTGCTCTGCTTGCCGAGAATACCCCTCCATCAGGGACAAACGGTCAAGACTAATAGAAGGTTATACAGGACCATTCAAGGTGGAGACTCTCAAATACCACGCCAAGAGCAAGGCCCACATGTTCTGTGTCGATGCCTTGGCAGCAAGGGACCCCATCTGGGCAGCCCGGTTCCGGAGCATCAGAGACCCATCTGGAGATGTCCTGGCCAGCCCGGAGCCACTCTTCACGGCAGATTACCCCATATTCTACCCCCCAGGGCCTCTGGGAGGCTTTGATAGCATGGCTGAGCTCCTGCCAAGCTCAAGAGCTGAACTAGAGGACCCTGGGGGGAATGGAGCAATTCCTGCTATGTATCTGGACTGCATTTCAGATTTGAGGCAAAAAGAAGTCACTGACGGCATCCACAGCTCCTCAGACATTGATATTTTATGTAATGATGCAGTAGAATCCTGCATTCAGGTAATATGTTTATAATGATGGCTGTATCTTACAGAGAAGGATTCTATACTGAGAACAATGTATATCCAGGCTGATGATGGAAAAAAGAATACTAGCAATAACCCACTGCTGACATCATAATGTTAGCATATACTAACATGCTTATCATGGACTAGGCATTGTTTTAGATGTGTCACATGTATTATCTCATTTAATTTGGACAACAGCCCTATTATTATCTCCTTTTTGCAAATAACAAAACGTAATTAGTGAGACAGAACATTTCTACTTCCGGTATAAAGGAAACAATAATCTTTATTCAGAATCCAAAATAAACACAGATCTCAAGAAATAATCTACAACCACAGAACAATCACAGAGCCCTTAAATAGTTGATATTTAAATTTGTTTTGTTTAAGAGACAGGGTGTTGCTCTGTCACCCAGGCTGGACTGTGGTGTGATCATAGCTCACTGCAGCCTTTACTTCCAAGGCTCAAGCAATGCTTCCCACTCAGCCTCCCAAGTAGCTGGGACCACAGGTGTGTGTCTCCACACCTGGATAATTTTTTATTTTTTGTAGAGATGGGAATCTCACTATACTGCCCAGGCTGGTCTTGAACTCCTGGGCTCAACCAGTCCTCCCCTCTCAGCCTCCCCAAATGCTAGGATTACAGATAGGATCTACCACACCTGTCTAGTATTTTTTACAGTTTAACTTTAACTTTGAAGTCATGTTGCACTTTTAAACATTGCAGTTTTTCACACGTGTTGTTTGACGTAATGTTTCTGATGTTGCTGTGAGGCCAGTAGAGCAAGTGCTATTAAACTCATCTTGTTGGAAGAAAACAGACTTTGGAGCAAGTGACATGTCCAGGGTTCTAGAGCTCTTATAGTCAGTGCCAGAGTCTGCCCAGAGTCCTGAGCTGCCAGTCCATGCTTTCCTTCCACTCCCCACAGCACTGCTGGGCACTAAGTACTCTAGCGCCCACCTTAGGTTTCCTTTGTAGTTAGTGAATGCTTTGGAAAGTTGTCCTGTAAGGAAACTATGTTCATTGGAAGCTTCCCCATTTCTCACCTATTGCATAGAAGTAGAATTTTACAGCAAATCATTTTTAACTCCCCTCCAGGAGTCTGGCGAGAATAACTCGGAGATTCCTCCTAGAGCTGGCATCATAAGGAATCCAGTTCAACTGCGTAAACTCTCATTTTTCCAAAATCCAGAAAAACAGCATAGCTCATTTCTTTTCCTATTCCTGACCTTTTTTAGTGTTAGAAGCGAATAAACAGATCTAACCTTTTATCATCTGAATTCCTTCAGCAGTGAGGCATGTGTAAACCAGTTACTGGTCGTAAGCATCTTTAACTATTTTGACCACCTCTTCGTTCCCATCCCATTGGGAAATCTTAGCAGGTGCTCTTAGAGGCACATGGTCACCTTTTAGTTGTAGGTGACCAGGAGGCGGCTCTCAGGACTCTGAGGACAGCGTGCAGTGAGAGGCTCTGCCCAGCTGCCTCTTCTTTCCATATGCTTTCATTTCCGCCCAGGAGATCCTAGGATCTAGCCGAGTCTCACTTGGTTTTAACTTACTAATTATGGCCTCCTGAATTTGATTCTTTGACTTTCAATGGATAAATTCATTCCTCTGAGTGCATCTGGGCCTCTTGGTGAGCTTCCCAGGAGAAACAGGGCTTCCAAAGGCCCCAGAAGTGTTGCGCGGGCATCTGGCTTGGCAGGCGGTGCTGAGTGGCCGCTGCTGTTTGTTCCAGGACCCTTCTGCAGAGGGGTTGTCGGAGGAGGTTCCTGTGGTGTTTGAGGAGCTGCCGGTGGTGTTCGAGGATGTGGCAGTGTATTTCACCCGGAAGGAGTGGGGCATGCTAGACAAGCGGCAGAAGGAGTTGTACAGAGACGTGATGCGGATGAACTACGAGCTGCTGGCATCCTTAGGTAAAGACGCACCGAGCCTCTTATTCGCCACCCTCATTTGACTTGGGAAGCCCACAAGGGGAGCTGAGGCTTGTGGTTATCTTCCCATTCCTGCCCCCTCCCCGTGCGTAGGCAGAGACCAATCCTGGCTTTTGCACCTCAGAACTCCCCTGCTTGGCGTAACCGTGCTTTATCACCTTCTCATCCACCCATCTGTCCGTCCATTCATCCCCCACCAGACATTTTGGAGTACCTACTATGTGCCAGAGGAGCACAGCTGATCCGTGGTCTCTGCTTTCAAGGGCCTAGCACATTTGTGGGAGAGACATTTTAATAAGAAACTATAAAATAATACAGTCTCCCATAAAAGAGCTTCCAGAAGAGTACCCGGGGCTACTGAAGAAGAGGGATCTGATTTCCTGGGCATTGGCGGGAGGGATCAGGAAGCCTTTATAGAGTAGGAAATGTTTTAATTGAGTTCAAAACCAGGTGGACCAGGAGGAAGGGCATTGAACCATGATGGAGGGGATGGCCTGGCAGAGCCACCCCTATCTGTGCAGCCCAGGGCTGAGGCTCCTGCATCCTGGCCAGGTGCCGGCAAGGGCTGGCAGCCTTCAGCATGGGAGTCATGGGGTTTGGACCTTGGCAGATTAGGAAGACGGTAGTGCTTATTACTCCTCGGGATGGTGCTCTCCTCTCCTGCATCTGCTGTTTTATCCTCTCTTTGCCTCTTTCTGGCAGTTAGCAAGGTTAACTTCCATCAAGATGGAAAGACAACTTTTTTTGTTGGAGACAGTCTCCCTGTGTCGCCCAAGCTGGAGTGCAGTGGCGCGATCTTGGTTCACTGCAACCTCTGCCTCCCAGATTTAAGAAATTCTCTTGCCTCAGCCTCCTGAGTAGCTGGGATTACAAGTGTGTGCCACCATGCCTGCCTGGCTAATTTTTGTATTTTTAGTAGAGACGGGGTTTCACCACGTTGGCCAGGCTGGTCTCAAACTCCTGACCTCAGGTGATCCACCTGCCTTGGCCTCCCAAAGTGCTAGGATTACAGGTATGAGCCAGCACACCTGGCCAACTCTTCATCTTCTACATCTTTTATGTATTTCTGTACTAACATACATGGTAACAGAAACCTTGTGGAACAGGCTATTGTACATAACTAAGGAGTTCCAGCAGCAACCTGTGTTGTGACTTCTTCAGAACAGGAAGTAAGAAGTCTGTGACTTGATTGATGTCATAGTCCCTTGTGTATACTGCACTTTTGGGTGCAGCTAAGATCTGGATTATTTTCTAAACATCCTTGACTTATATACATCTTTTTGTCATTGTTCATAATTTTTAAATGGCTCCCCAAACATTCAGAAGTGACTTAAATTAATTATTTTGTGGTGACAGAGGTTTTGTCATCATGCCCTAGGTTAGGAGTATCTCTTCAAAGAGCATCACTGCCTCTGCTGTGCTGAAGAGCAGTGAGAGTGAGGGCGAAATTCACACCTGTTTTAAAAATGCACACCCTCTCCAAAAAGTTGGGTTTTCCTTCAGAGTAATTGGCACTAGCGACTCAGTTTCACTGTGAAGCCCCCGGGCGATTGTGAAAGTACCGGGCAATGGTGTTGCTGGCCCAGGGCAGCTTCTCCGGCAGTGCAGGGAGGGCTGGCCAGGATTGTTTAGCCTGTGCCTGTTCCCTCACATTTTGTGTCTTGATAGAGCATGATCTAAACATTTTATCATTTTCTTTTTCATTTAGGGGAAATCTTAGCTAACTAAGGTCTTTAAGTTTTATTTGGATGAACAAAAAATGTAATCAGAGGGAAGGGAACTCATTTTCCTTGAGGGTCAGAGGCAGGAATCAGAAAGGCTTTCTAGGGGCTGGGCCTGGCCTCTCCAGTTGTCCATGAAATTGAGACAGGTGTGGGAGTCTAGAAACGGAGTTGCATGTGTGTGGTTCCTTTCAGTTACTTTAACTGGATCTCTGGTTATCCTTTATCCCCCAATTTAAACAGTTCTTCATGTTTGAGATATAAAAGCATCTTAAGGAGCCTGGAGACTATGGGCAGGGCCTGGCATAAGCTATTTGTATATTTAAAAGTGATATATAGTAGTATTAAATTGGGATATAAGGTAGTGTTAAAACATAGTGGAGATTCTGTAATTGTTGTTATTATTTTTACTTTGGCTCTTTTTTTAATTTCCCACACTTTAGCCTCCATAACAAATGCTTTAAGAGTTGAAAACCAAATATTCTTTTGCATTATCTTTTAAATATTTTTTGCAAATAGAACACAAAACTTCTTCTTGGGGTAAACTCAACTTTGTTTTGTGTGTGTGTGTGTGTGAGAGAGAGAGAGAGAGAGAGAGAGAGGCTCTCACTCTGTCGCCCAGACTGGAGTGCAGTGGTGCCATCATAGTTCACTGTAACCTTGAACTCCTGGGCTCAACCAATCCTCCTGCCTTAGCCTCCCAAGTAGCTGGGACTACAGGCGCATGCCACAACACCTAGCTAATTTTTAATTTTTTTTGTAGAGTTGGGGTCTCACTTTGCTGCCCAGTCTGGTCTCAAACTCCTGGACTCAAGTAATCCTGCTGACTAAGCCTCCCAATGTGTTGGATTACAGTGTGAGCCACTGCACCTGGCTTGCCATATCCGATGAAGTCTGTTGCTTCTTCCCAAAAAGAAGCCAGAAATCTCAATTACATCCCACTGTTAAGAAACTAATATTTGTCATTAACAGAAATAGGCCAACATAGGGACTATGTGGGTAGCCCTTGCTTTTATTTGTAAAGGTGTCATCGTATGCTGAGTGGCCAGTCACTCACTGCAGGCAGGCAGTTTCTTGTCCACAGGAGAAGTCGGTAACTACAGCCAGGCCTTGCTGAACTGGGGGAAGGCATTGTGTCACTCATGGAAACCAACATTGAGTGGGAGGACCCTAAAGAAGATGAGCAAGGGAGTTCGAGTCCCCCAGCTGGTGGTGTCTGGGAAGCCAGCTTCTCCACGGCAGGGCATGTGATGATGGCCTCCAAGTGGGGGCAGCCAGGAGCTAGAGAGAGAAGAACCAAGGTGAGGGGCTAGAGTGGCAGCATCTATTTACTTATTTGTTTGTCTGAAATAGGGTCTCTCTATATTGCCCAGTCAGGACTGAAACTCCTGGGCCCGGGTGATCCTCCTGCCTCAGCCTCCTGAGTATCTGCAGAATGGATTCATGGGATAGGGCCTGCTGGCCTTTGGTGAAGTTGGCCTGGAAGGATGAGGAGTCCTTTGTAGGCCAAACCATTGTTATGGACTGTTAGGGAATGTGGGTGTTTGTGGGTGTGTGCATGTACTCGCGACAGTTATGTGCCCTCGTTCTTTTTCTATTACTAAGTCATAGAAAAGGCTGAAAATTCCCCTGTTTCATTTGTTTGGAAGGGAACAAAAAGAGAGGTTTTGATAAGATGTAGGCTGCAGCTTCAGAGAGGTACCGTCGGGGTACGGTATTCCTGGGGCCAGGGTGGTGGTGCCAGCGGCAGTCAAAGGTGGACAGTCCTCAAAGGGAATATAAACGGAGGCAAACAGATTTGGGAACATTTGGTCCCTGTTTGTTTTGAATTTTTCTTGTTAAATATTTCTGCCGGGTGTGGTGGTTCACACTTGTAATCTCAGCACTTTGGGAGGCTGAGGCAGGTGGATCACCTGAGGTCAGGAGTTCAAGACCAGCCTGTCCAACATGGCAAGACCCTGTCTCTACTAAAAATACAAAAATTAGCCGGGCGTAGTGGTGCACGCCCGTAGTTCCAGCTACTCGGGAGGCTGAGGCAGGAGAATTGCTTGAACCCAGGAGGTGGAGGTTGCAATGAGCCAAGATCGTGCCACTGCACTCCAGCCTGGGCAACAGAGCCAGACTCCATCTCAAAAAAAAATGGCTCACGCCTGTAATCCCAGCACTTTGGGAGGCCGAGGCGGGCGGATCACAAGGTCAGGAGATCGAGACCATGGTAAAACCCCGTCTCTACTAAAAATACAAAAAATTAGCCAGGCGCGGTGGCGGGCGCCTGTAGTCCCAGCTACTCAGGAGGCTGAGGCAGGAGAATGGCGTGAACCCGGGAGGCGGAGCTTGCAGTGAGCCGAGATTGCGCCACTGCACTCCAGCCTGGGCGACAGAGCGAGACTCCGTCTCAAACAAAACAAAACAAAACAAAACAAAACAAAACAAAAAAACAAAATGACAGTCCCCTGTCCCACCTTTCTCTTTTACGAAGTCCTCTTCCCCAGAATCTTGTAGCTGTTTCTTCCAGTAATTTGCCGCATTCTTTCTAAATAACGTATGTGGACATCATCTTAGAGGAGATGGACTCCAGCAGGACGTGCTCATAAAACAGTTGCATCCTCCCGCTCACCACTGAGCATGTCAGCTCTGGGGGCCTTTTCTTTCTCACCCTCTGGGTTCAATCTAGGCAGGGCCCAGAACTTTTTCTTGTCACACTCAAATAACATAAAATCTTCCTGGTCTAATTTCAATGAGTGCAATGCCTGGTACAAAACTCTTCAAAAGTGTCCTGATCAAAAAAAGACTGAGTAAGGCCAGCAAACTACCTCAATTAAAGGAGACTGAAGAGGGGTGACAACTTGAGTGCATGATGCTAGGACAGATGCTGGGCTACAGAGACATTTTGGGGACAAGTGAAGAAATTTAGTGTGAACTGTAGATTAATAATAGTATGATATCAGTGTTGAGTTTCCTGGTTTTGATCATTATAACTCTGGTTGTATAAGACACCTTTGCTTTCTGCTGCCCCATTTCAAATGACTGCAGACTCATGTATTATCTCACAGCTCTGCAGGTCGGGAGTCCAGGTGGGCCTGACCAGGTTCTCTGCTTAGGGTCTTAGCCCAAACCAAGGGGCGGACAGGCAGGCTCCTGTCTGGAGGCTCTGAGCTCACTTACGCTGTTGCCGGAATCTAGCTCCTTGTGATTCTCCTGCTGCCTGTCAGCGGGGAGCACTCTTAGCCCAGAGGCTGCTCTCGGGTGCTTCCCTGTGGCCCCCTCCGTGCTCAGGCCGGCAGCAGTGTGTGGAATCGTCATGTGCTTTGAAGCTCTGACTTCCCAGTCTGCTGCCAGCTGAGAACAGCACCAGCTTTTAAAGAGCTGTGTAACTAGGTCGGCACCACCAGCTAATCTCCCTTTGCTGTGCAAGGTAACGTGATGACAGTGTGACCTCTCATCCTGTTCAGAGTGCCCTCACCTCAAGGGGAAGGGGTTAAGCCAGGGTGAGGGCCCTGGAGCCCATGTTCGAATCCCACCTACCACCTGTTAAAGGGTCCTTTTTTGTTGGGCAATACACATGAAGTACTTAGGAATAAGGGGGGCATGCAAACAATTTACTCTCAAATAGTTCACAAAAATATTGTAGCTATATGTATAGACCAAGCAGGGGAGCGTGCCTGTGAGCTCACAAGCATGCCAGAATACATGGGGCAAAATGTCAATGGTTGGAGTTCCTTGTGTTGTTCAATCTTTTCTGTAAATTTGAAATTGTATCAGAAATTTACCAAAAGGAAAATTTAGGAAACAAAAGCCCCGTCTCTGTGTAGTGGCAGAAAATCTGGACTTCACTTAACACTCGATTCTTGCCTTCCCCGCCTCAACCTGCTGCAGGTGTGGAATCTGGACCCATGCCATAGGAAGACAGGGGCTCCTCTTCTCCCACCCCCTGCTGGTTTCAGAATTTCTGACTCATCCTCAGTGGGAATGGCATTGGTGGGTGGGTGGGAGAGGTGTGAGAAAGGTTTCACTTGACATGTAATCTGACACCAGCTACTTAGAGCCGTAGTCCTTTAAAGCTGGTTCTCTTGTTTGGGCGTTTGTGGGTTCTGCAATACCCCTGGCCAGGCACTGAGACCCTCTCGCTTGCAGTTACCTGGACATGGGTGAACGTCTGCCCTGGCAGCCTGTCCATATAGGCACCTTCACAGGGGAGCATCACACCAGTAGCCAGCCGTCACGGGCAGGCCCCACAGACAACGCCAGGCCTCTTCTCATTCCCCACGTGGCCCACATCTGAACCATGGGAGCACTTCCAGACCTTGCGCTGTCACAGATCTGGGCGTGTAGGCCATTCTCCACATGGCCACCTCCAAGGCACCCCGTGGCTACTTTAGTCTTACCCAGGCCTGGACTGGTGGCCCCTCACAGCTCCCAGAGATACAGGTCAGGTTAAGGGAAAGGGCACACCCACCGCTCCCCATAGTCAGAGAGAGAGGCTCACAATACCTTTGACAATGCTTTCCAGAGACATCCTGGTGCCCAGCTTCCTGGCTCCTTCAGGCTCAGCTCTGTGACTCCTCTCGATGGGTGCAGGGTGGAGCCACAGCCCCCGGCCCTCAGCCATTCTCTTTCCAGGTCATGTGTCTGTGTCTGACTTTGGAATGCAGAAGAGCTGGCTCCTACTTTTGGAGGCTTTCAGCCAGAGCAGGCATCCAGAATCACACTTTAATACCCTGTGGCCTATGTTTATTCTATTCCTGATTTATTGATTTTAGATATTCTGTTGATTCCTACTGTGGAAGATGGAGATACGGCCCGTTACATCACCTGGGCCCCCACTTCTCTTCCCTCCATCCTCTCAGAACAGGTACATCATACTTTTTTGGTTAAATTAGTATCAATTATTTGCCCAGTTATGATTATGTATGATTTACTGCTGAACAAGGTGGTACGTTGTGATGGTGTTTCCTTCATTGTCGGACTCTTCCCCCTCGAATTGGAAAATTTTTTCTTTTTTCTTTTTCTCTTTCTTTACCCTCATCAGTTCTTCCCAGACTCTCCAGTGGAATTATAAAACTCCTCCGAAGAGTCTTTTCCACATGATGGGACATCCTGTGATCTCTCCATTTCATTCTTTCTCTGGAGACTTCGCTCCCGGGGTCTTCTCCTCCCCTGCTCTGTCTAACCTAGGCAGCCTTTAGGCCTGCGGCACACCTGTACTCTGAGATGTGCCTTCGTCTCTCCCCCATTTCCCGAGTCTGTCTCTTCTTTTGTGGTTGACATCTTCATCTTGTTCGTGTACGTCTTCCAGTGGCTTCCTAAGGAAGGGTGCAGGGGAGGCCTTCTTTCTGTGATGCATCCTGTCTAAAAACATCCTATTCTTCCCTCACGATTCAGTGATAACTTGTTGGGGCCTAGGATTCTAGGCTGGAAATATTCTTCCTCAGCATTCTGAAAGCATTGCCCTTTTAGGTTTTATGGGTGCTGTTGAGAGGTCTAGTGCCTTCTTATTTCAGAATCTTTGAACACGACTTAATTGTTCTACTCCAAAAGCTTTTGAAATTGATTTCAGTTTTCTCAGATTTTTAATGATATGTCTTGATGTTTTATATAAAGTGTGTTTTTAATCTTTTGTTTTGGGTATCTGGTGTTTCTCTTCCTTGTGGAAACTGGTCTTTTCCTGTTTGGGAAAATTTTCTTGTAGGATTTCCTCCTATCTATTTTCTCTTTTCTTTCTTCCAGAAACTCCCTTCTATTAGTTTGATATCGGACTTCCTGGATTGAGTCTTTGGTTTTCTGTGTGTTTCTTTTTCTCCTATTTTCTGCTTTTATCTTTTCTATACTACTTTCTTGGACATTTCCTCCAGTTTATTTTCTGACGATACTATTTGTTTTTTATTCTATTGGGTTTTTTTTTTTAGTTTCTAAGCACTCTTATTGCCTCTTTCATGAATGGCTATCATGACTTTTCTTTCTTGGGAATATTAATTCTCATTATTTTGAAGTTTTGTTTTGCTTCCTGCTGTATTTCAAGTTCTTTTAAATCTTTTCCTACTTGTTTTGGTTTCTCTCTTTCATGTTAGAGGCTTTTCTTAAATAATTTTTTCCAGGTTCATTCCTATGTAGAAGTAAGCCTTTACAAATGGGCTGGAAGCCCTGTGCATGGTTGTAGGCCTGTGCGTGGCTGGGAAGCATCAAGAGTAGGTTTCACTTTCCACTGTAGGGTGACCAGCTGTAAACCCAGATGTCTTACTGAAGAACCCACAAAAGTCAGTGTCCATAGATCTTTTGAGGGGAGAGGGAAGGGCAATTCCATTTTTCCGAAGAAAACGCTTCCTGTCTCTTGTTTGGAGGGTATGATAAGCCCAGCCAGCATTCTTGGAGTCGAGCACCGCACCCCTCAGTCCATAGACATGACTCAGTCTCCCTGCTTTCAGTATGCACCACCCCTTCACCTTTCTGTGTACGTGGTATCTGGGATCTGGAGCCTTTCTGGGTAAGTTTTTCTGTAGACCGAACCTCTATTCTCCTCTGGGGTGTGGTGGTGGTGGTTCCTGGTTTCCTGGCATAGGTAAGAGGATCTGGGATTGATCAGATCTCTGTCAGACTTGAGCCAGTCCGCTGCTCCCGCCCATTCCCCACCCACCACCTTCTCCCATATCTGGTGCCTGCAGTTTCTGAATCTTTCTGGGATTCTCTGGTACCAGCCAACTTGCTTCTCCTTGTTAACCCATCTGTAGGCATTTGGTGTTCAGCTCTGTTCGTTTCTCTCTCTTTTGTCTCCTTTCCTTCCAAAAAATGGATTTGCATTCCTAATCCAATTTCTCTTGGTCTTATACCTCATTTTGTTATTATTATTCCTTTGACCTCATTTTAGAGATATTTTAAGAAGAATATATGTTCAATCTAACACACTTTAGTAATTTACTTATTTATATTTTTATTAGTAAATACGTAGATATTCACACACACATATATGTATCATTATATATATAAATATATTCAAATGATCCAAAGATGAATGGTAGGAACCAGCCTCCCTTTTCCCTTGTCCTTCAGTTCCTCTCCAGGAGCACCCACAGGCCCAGTTGCTCGTGTGGCCCTCCACAGAAAGTTTATGCACACATTCACACAGACATGCACAAAAGCATGATGTAGATAGTGATGGATTTTATTTTCAATAGAGGAAATGGTTTATTTGCATACCCCGGAACAATATTCCTATTTTAAGTAAAGGGCAGTGCTTAATCCAAAGACCCAAATCTCCTTTAGTCAGATTTCAGGCTCCATTGCAGATGGTAGGTATTTCGGGGGGCCTCCAAGTGCCCCTTTCAAAAACCCATGTAGTTGGTCACCTTCACAGAGGCCGGGCAGAGGGGCACATAGGTGGGCCAGCTGTGGGGACAGAGGGGCATATGCGTGGGCCAGCTGTGGGGGCAGAGGGGCACATGTGTGGGCCAGCTGTGGGTGGGACCTTCCACTTCTCACATGGCTGCTGCTTCCCCTCCTGCTTAGTCCCTATGGTTCTTCCTGTTTCTACCCTTCCCCCTCTGGTGTGTATGGCTGGCCCGTGGTTCCCAGGGCTGGCCCATGGATCTGTGGAAGTCCCATCCTAGCTGAGGGGTGCCCCTCCCCTTACTGCCTGTTTGGCACTCTGGGTTTGCGCTCCGCCTGCCCTTGGCCGACTAGACTTTATAAGGACAGAACCCAGAGACACCTCTGCGTATTTCAGGGGCTGGGTCTAGCTTGAGAGGGCTACTCGACTTGGCCACAGCAGTGACATCAGCATGATTCTTCATCCTTGCCACAGGACCTGCTGCTGCCAAGCCAGACTTGATCTCCAAACTGGAGCGGAGGGCTGCACCCTGGATCAAGGACCCAAATGGGCCAAAGTGGGGGAAAGGTCGTCCTCCAGGTGAGTCTAAACCTACAGCCTTCTGAAGGACGTGCCAGGGCCCAGGCGGCTATGATGAGTCAAACAGCATGAGCTCAGCCGTGTCCATCCAATGGGGGCCGATTGGGCACCAAGCCTGGCAGGAGGCCCTGGGTAGACAAGATGGAAAAGCAACTAACCCTGCCCACAGAGTGTAGAGTAGTCTGGGAAAGTGGGAAAAAACAGGTCCTTTTGTAAGCAGAAGTGCTGATGGAGGCTGTGGCAGAGCTGGTGGGAGCAGGTATGTGGGAACACTGATCTCGAGGAGCCAGGGGACCCATCTGTGAGCCTCTCATCCCTTCTCCCTCCTTCTCCAGTGCTCAGTGACAGCACCATTGGTTTGTGAGAATTTGTTGTCTTGCGTATCTCAATCAGTAACTTCTTGGCTTGTAGCTGCTACACTTACTTCTGTACCTAATTCTTTCTGAGGCTCGTAAAAGACTTGGCAGGTGTTTAACCTATTCCATTGTGGAGCCTCACACGAGAGTGAAAGCCACTTGCTTATCCAACAGTCTCTGTGGCCAAGGGGGTTAATTGAACTTACTGGTATCTGGTGTCACATGATCCCAGGGTAGCTGTGTGGATAGGGTGGTTGGGGTGCTGGTGAAAGAACCCACAAGGATTAGCAACAACTCTGGGAGAGCCAGATTAACTTTCATAGGTAAGAATGGGGGAGGGTTTAAGTGGACGCCACTAATGATCTCTAGAAAGAAGGATTGCACTCATCTTTTCTGCCTTTCTTAAGGGATACTTATTAAATTTTGGGGTGTCTTAGCTGATAGAAGACTGCAGAGTCCTGGGTAGCAGAACCAAGCATGATTTAATTTTCTCCAAAGGGAACAAGAAGATGGTGGCAGTGAGAGAGACAGACACACAGGCCTTGGCTGCAGACTCTGCGTTGCTTCCAGCCTCTCCCGTGGAGGCCCGTGCCTCCTGCTGCAGTCCCAGCATTTGTGAAGGAGAAGGAGATGGACCTAGGAGAATCAAGAGGACATATAGGCCCCGTTCCATTCAGAGGTCATGGTTTGGGCAGTTCCCATGGTTAGTCATTGACCCCAAAGAGACCAAACTCTTCTGCTCAGCCTGCAAAGAAAGACCTAATCTCCACGACAAATCATCTCGGTTAGTCAGAGGTTATACGGGGCCTTTTAAAGTGGAGACTTTAAAATACCATGAAGTCAGCAAAGCCCACAGGCTGTGTGTGAACACGGTTGAAATCAAGGAAGACACCCCTCACACGGCCCTCATTCCAGAGATCTCCAGCGACCTCATGGCCAACATGGAGCACTTTTTCAATGCCGCCTACTCCATCGCATACCACTCAAGGCCCCTGAATGACTTTGAGAAGATCCTGCAGCTCCTCCAAAGCACCGGGACCATGATATTAGGCAAGTACCGCAATCGCACAGCATGCACTCAGTTCATCAAGTACATCTCGGAGACCCTGAAGAGGGAGATCCTGGAGGACGTGCGGAACTCGCCCTGCGTGAGCGTGCTGCTGGACAGCTCCACCGACGCCTCCGAGCAGGCCTGCGTGGGGATTTACATCCGCTACTTTAAACAGATGGAGGTGAAAGAGTCCTACATCACTCTGGCCCCTCTCTGCAGTGAGACAGCAGACGGCTACTTCGAGACCATCATTTCTGCCCTGGATGAGCTGGACATCCCCTTCCGGAAGCCTGGCTGGGTGGTGGGACTGGGAACGGATGGCTCAGCCATGTTGAGCTGCAGAGGAGGCCTTGTGGAAAAGTTCCAGGAGGTCATCCCGCAGCTGCTGCCTGTCCACTGTGTGGCCCACCGGCTGCACCTGGCTGTGGTGGATGCCTGCGGGAGCATCGATCTGGTGAAGAAGTGTGACCGGCACATCCGCACCGTCTTCAAGTTTTATCAGTCGTCAAACAAGAGGCTGAACGAGCTGCAGGAAGGTGCAGCGTCTTTGGAGCAGGAGATCATCCGCCTGAAGGATCTGAACGCAGTCCGCTGGGTGGCCAGCAGGAGGCGCACGCTGCACGCGCTGCTGGGAAGCTGGCCCGCCCTGGCCAGGCATCTCCAGAGTGTGGCGGAGGCTGGGGGCCAGATTGGGCACCGGGCCAAGGGGATGCTGAAGCTCATGCGCGGCTTCCACTTTGTCAAGTTCTGCCACTTCCTGTTGGACTTCCTGAGCGTTTACAGGCCTCTGTCCGAGGTGTGCCAGAAGGAGATCGTGCTGATTACAGAGGTGAACGCCACGCTGGGCCGGGCCTATGTGGCACTGGAGAGCCTCCGTCACCAGGCGGGGCCCAAAGAGGAAGAATTCAACGCCAGCTTCAAGGATGGGCGGCTCCACGGCATCTGCTTGGACGGACTGGAGGTAGCGGAACAGCGGTTCCAGGCAGACAGGGAGAAGACGGTCCTGACCGGGATCGAGTACCTCCAGCAGAGGTTCGACACAGACCGACCCCCACAGCTCAAGAACATGGAGGTGTTTGACACCATGGCCTGGCCAAGCGGGATCGAACTTGCCAGTTTTGGGAATGATGACATTCTCACCCTGGCCAGGTATTTCGAGTGCTCCCTCCCAACAGGATACAGTGAGGAAGCTCTGCTGGAGGAGTGGCTGGGCCTGAAAGCCATCGCCCAGCACCTTCCGTTCTCCATGCTCTGCAAAAACGCCCTGGCCCAGCACTGCCGCTTCCCCCTGCTGAGCAAGCTCATGGCCGTGGTGGTCTGTGTGCCCATCTCCACCTCCTGCTGTGAGCGGGGGTTCAAGGCCATGAACCGGATCAGGACTGATGAGAGGACCAAGCTCTCCAATGAGGTGCTCAACATGCTCATGATGACGGCTGTGAACGGCGTGGCCGTCACGGAGTACGACCCTCAGCCCGCCATCCAGCACTGGTTCCTGACCTCCTCAGGCCGGCGTTTCAGCCATGTCTACGCCTGTGCCCAGGTGCCAGCCCGCTCCCCTGCAAGTAAGTACACGTGGCAGAGCTCCCCCAAGGCAGGGGAATCTTGCCCTCCAGCCCTGTGCTGAGCCAGAGGCCAAGAAGACAGGACTGCAGGTGCCTGTGGAGCTTCTGTCATGCGCCCACCCATTTGCTAGGCCAGTGGGTACTCGATGCGTGACGTCCACCCTCCAGGACCTTGTGCCCCTGGCAGGGAGATGACACACTTGTGCTCTAGGCAGCAGAGCTTAGTGCAGAGAGCATGCATTTATAGAGCCTGTCTGCCCTGGTGACAGTGCTGTGCTGGCTCCGCCCCCAACTGGCTGTGTGGCCTTGGGCAAGTTTATCCCCTTATGCCTTGGTTTCTCATTTGCCAAATGAGTGGTGCATGTAAAGCACTCAGGACAATGCCTGGCAGGTGGTGTAAACGGCGCTAGTTAAAGGTCAGGACCACTGCTGGGAGTAAGGAGAGGGCTGACCAGCCCCAAGCAGCGCCATCACATTCTAAGTGGGGCTGATTGACTCTGGACTGGGCAGGAATTTTCAAGAGGGAAGAGGTCCACGTGGCTGTGGAGGAGGTGAGATGCGGAGGAGATGGTGGGGCTTTCAGGCAGGAATCTCACGGGGCAGGGGAGAGCAGAAACAGCCTCTCTGGACCGGAGGGCTAGGGTCAGGGACTTGCTTGAGGGGGAAGCTGTATTAGAAGGGAGGGAAAGTTACTGAAAGCCGCAGACAAGAAATGTTCTGTCTTCAGGTAGTCACTGAAAACCAAAGAAAATATGCCGGTTGTTGGGGTTCTGCAGACCACTCATAGTCACTTGACAAGGATGGAGCAGTGTTCTCTCTCCTGGCGTCTCTAGCTGGTCTCCTTCCAGCTGTTGCTGCTCCCAGTTTTCACCTCTGAGTCTGTGGTCATCAGAAATGGGACTGGGTCTCATGGTTGACAGAGGGTCTGTAGGAAGCAGGGTGGCCCTGAAGCCACAGTAGGGCCGGTGAGGAGAAGAAAAGAGACCCTTCACTGATAAGGAAAAGGGAGAACCGAGAGAGGGCTGGGTGAGCCCCTCACCCAGGCATTTGTTGAGTGAGTTGCTCTGTGTCCAGCCCTGTGGGTGCTAAGGAGAAAAAAATGATTGTCAGGTGTGCCCTGGAGCAAGTTACTCTTTCCACAGGGAAAATGAGACCAGCACAGATTGGTCCAAACACTACCAAACTACGCACTGATGCCTCCTTCCAGGCAGGGCTCTCAGCCTCAGCATTGTTGACACTGGTGCTGGGTAATCTTGGTTGGGGGGTCCTCCTGTTCACTGTGGGAACTTGAGCAGCATCCCTGGCCTCTACCTATTAGATACCGACTGGATACCGGTAGCACACCCCCCATTTGTGACAACAAAAATCATCTCCAGACATTAGCAAATGGTCCCTGGGGAACAAAATCACCCCCAATTGAGATCCCCTGTCTTAGGATAAAAGAATGAACGGAGCAGGAACAGATGCAGGCTGCAAAGAGCAGTCCCGGTCCTGTCTCCCGTCTGTCCCGCCAAGCTTTCCTCACCAAACAGCCCCTGGGCGAAGTCGGATGTGGAAGGCAGTCACTGTCAGTCAGTCTAATTGCCTTCTCCTTCCTCCCCACAGGCGCCAGGCCCAGGAAGGAGGAGATGGGAGCCCTCTATGTGGAGTCTGGGAGCCAGAAGCCACCCATCGTGCCCTCCAGGGCAGCAGTGGAGGTTCTGAAGGACTGTATCATGGAGCCTCCCGAGAGACTCCTGTACCCCCACACCAGCCAGGAGGCCCCCGGGATGTCCTGAGGGACAGGGAGTCCTTGGGACTGCCTTGGAGACGCCTCTGGGATCACTGGGACAGGCTCTGCAGATTCTAGGCTGCCCTAGGATCTTCTGCTGGTGGCGATGGTCTCTAAGCACCAGGAAGTGGGCCGTGGCGTCCCGGAGCAGCAGGGGTATTAGGAGGTGCATGACCTGTTTCCTGAGGCCCATTCAGCACAGCCATGCCTCACAGCACACAAATGTGCCAGAAGGTTCTAGATCTCAAGTTCATTTTTAAGGTGCTCCAGAAAATAACCCCATCATGAAAGGTTTCAGCCCCTGAGTTCTGGTGGCAAGAGGACTGTCCTGGTGGGGGAGACTGTTGGACATCCCTGGGGAATGTTCCAGGGAGGCTGCCCACAGCCTAGTGAGAATGGGAAAGGCCACTTTGTTAGAGGGGAGGCGGACTCTGCTCTAGGGACAGCTGGCCTGGCTGCAGGAGCCCCCAGAGGCATTGTTCTGGGACTTCCTACCCTGGCTCCCGCAGCAGAAACGGTGAGGCCTCGATCTCGTGCGGATCTGTACCTCTTCCCAGGGCTTCCTTCAGGGCGAAACAATCACAAGCCCTTTGCACAGAGCACCCAAGAAAGTTCTCTTCCTGCAGCTCCAGATGGTAGAGCTGGGGCTCTTCTGGCAGGGGGTCTGGTGCTTCCCGCAGAGCCCAGCCACGTTTGACCTGTGGCACACCTGGCCCGGTTTCCTCAGGAGAGGATGGGACCAAGTTGGAGTTGGGAGGCTTGGGATGCAGCCCCAGCTCTGCTGCAGGCAGTGGTCTGATTAATCCCTTCCTCTTTTCTGTGCCTCAGTTTCCCTCTCCATGAAGTGGCAGCAGAGAATCCAAGTGCCTGCTGACTCCCCACCTGCCCTAGGATTAGTGAATGAGAGCCTCGGGCTCCTTGAAAGACCTCTGACTGCAGTGTGGACTTATCTGCCTTCCGCCCCATCCTCGTCCTTAGTGGGACAGGTAGGAATTTGTCTCCAAAGTCCTTGTTGTAGGAGTTGCTCTCTGAATGCACCATCTGCCTGACAGGCTAGTCCACTCTTCTCCGAGTTGCCCTGGGGACTCTGCACCAGGATCGCCAGGGCCCACTGAGACATCCCGGAATGGGGACTCAGTGACAAGGGCTTTGAACAAGCTCCTCCAGGGTCTGTGGGCCTGCTCCCGCTTCAGAACCACAGAAGCACTGCCCTAGAGGCACAGAGGGGCTTCCGGCACTGCTAGGTTCACACCCTCCTTGCCCATCTTCCACCTAAAGCGAAGCACTTTTCCTTCCGGGGCAGCTCCATCTTGGCAGGCTCAGGAGGCCGCTTATCAGGAGGGGGATGATTTTGTCTAGGTTCTGCCTTCCTTAACCATGGGCAGGAAATAAGGAAAGTCAGCACGCAGGGCTTCTCTGCCCTGCCTGACACTTGTTTTAAACAGGCAGGAAGTGGGTACCATCCATCCCAGCTTGCTTGCTGCCTGGCTCAGGCAGGTCCTGTGCTGTGCTGCAGGCCCCTGTGGGTGGGCCCTTTCTCCATAATCTGCTGCTTCCCATTCCCAGGGTAGATGCTGGCATCTGAGCACCTGAGTCCCTTCCTATTCCCAGGGTAGAAGCTGCCGTCTGAGTACCCTTCCCATTCCCAGGGTAGATGCTGGCGTCCAAGCCCCTCCCCAGTACTGCAGGTGCCCTAGTACCCCATATGCCCTTTCATCCCCCACCCCAGCACTTAGCCTCAGCACTGTTGTTTTCCTGCCGTTTTCAGTTCTAGTCAGGAATTCCTTTCTTGCTTTCTGCCTTTGACCTGTGGAAACGTCTCCCAGCCCTGTGGGTCTGGCGGTCAGAGGCACCCCTCAGGCCTGTGGTGCGGGAGCTCTGGGAGGTGTTACTATCCACGTGGCTAAGACATGCACAGGCCTCCCTCTCTCCATCACCGTCTCCATGGGTGTTCAGGAACTTGCCCAGGTCAGGCACTGTGGATGTGAACTGGTGGAAGGGGAGGGAGAAAGGCTTTTTTAGGTGGGGCTGTAGCCTCTGCCCTACCCACAGGGATTCCACATCAAGGTGCTGTTCCAGCACACACGCTTCCCGCGGCCTCTTCATCCTTGAAGAATCCCTCAGAGCAGGGGGCCATCCTGTGAGCAGCCGTGAGTGGGTCTCTGTGGGAGCAGTTCTGGAGCTGAGGTGGAAGCCAGGGGAAGCCCCTCGCCCTCTCCACGTCAGCATCAGCGTGCTCCGAGGACACCGTCCAGTGCCTTCCTTAGGTGGTGGGAAAAGCGGTCCCCTTGCAGTGGGGCCACTGAGAACACTACCCGATTTCTCAAGGGGCGCAGGCCTGCTCCGTTCCCCTTTGTCAGCCAATGACCAAGAAGGAAGAAGATGACTGCCGTCTCATTCCTGAACTTCCTCGTTCAGGACTCCCGTGGAAACACAGTGAGCGTCCTTATCCGAGGCCCCGGCCCAGGCCGGCCCCTTTGCTTTGTTTGGAGAGGCTGGCTGAGTTTTGGCCCCTAGTGCCCAGAGACTCCCTTGTTGGAGAGGCTTCCTGTTCATGCCTCACAAGAAGAAGAACCACAGGGCTCTGGGAGTGGAAGGAGCACGCACTCCCGCTTTGGCTGGAGTCCCAGCGCTTGTCGCCACCTTCCTCCTTGCCTGTAGTCTTGACAGCATCCGTATGTACGTGTCCTGGCATTTACCCCCCCTCCCTGATGACTGATGCCCACCGGGTCTGACATTCCAAGTAACCAGTATGTAACTGGTAGTTTGATCCCAGTAGCCATAGCGACTCCAGGTGGGAGAGAGGGAGCCAGCCCCCTGTCCTGGAAGATACCTTAGAGTATGTGACCACGCTCCAGAACCTTGCTTCTCTCTCCTGCAGAGGGTGGGTTTCTGGGGTGCTAAGTACCTACCAGAACAGTGTGGAGGGGCAGGTACACTAACCGGCCCAGGGATGTTCTCTCCTCCATTTTCAAAGATGAAAGGAGGTTTTAAAGACCATGTTTGATTCCTAACCTTTTGCTACCTGAATAAAGCAGAGTCTATTTCAACACATCTCTGTCTTGTGTGTCCCTAAGCAAGGACCAGGAGCTCGGAGAAGTGGACGGAACGAGCTCTGCCCTCGCTCAAGAGGGGACAGGGCCAGGAACAGAGGTGGGCAGGGGAAGTGCCTGTGTGTTCACCTGGTTTTTGTCTTTCAGTTTCTTTCCTCTCTAGTCCTTCATAGTGAGCTCAATCATTTTTGCCAGATACAAGGCAGAGATGAGAGTTGGCTGTTTGGTGAGTTATAATTAAGGGCTTGGCTGCCTTTTCTGGAATACTGTATAGTTTACATAGTGCTTTCACATACATGATCTAATTTGGTTTACTGAAATTAAAAAGTTAGACTTTGAAGGAAAAAACATCGATTTCCACCAGTAGTAAAAGCTGCTGCATCAGACCTGTCACTCAACAGCGCTCCTTGAGGCCTAACTCCTGAGATCCCTCTGGCGAGCCCTTGCGGCCCCACATCCTCTGCGCGGCATGCTCCCACGGGACTGCAGCAAAGGTTTCAGAGACTCGGGATACAGCCAGATCTCTTTGGTGAGGAGACTCAGTCTTACTCGAGTGTATGTGATTTTTTTTAAAAAGACATTGAAACAACTATCGAAGCAGAGGCACAGGCAGCAAGGCTTTGGGTTTGTGACTGGGAATCCGTGCGGCCTCCATGCGGTGAAGACCTGACCCCATGGTGGGGGTGAACAGGGTCTCCTTGACCCCTTCAAGGAAGATGGATTTCACTAGGGGAAGCACAGTGCCGGTAGCCTCCACGCTCAGGCTGGGGAGGGTAGGCTCCCAGGGAGGTAGCTCCCAGCGCAGCCTCTTCCATCACTCCAGCCGGAGCTAGAAGGAGAGAAGCAAGCTGAGGCTCTGGAAGGTGCTGCACTCCTGCCTTTCTTTTTCCCAAGGGTCCTCTTGACATCCGGAGTGCAGTCAGCAGGCCTTTCTGAGTGGGCTGGCTGCCTCAGATGCCTCAGCCCCTGTTGCTGGGGACGCTTCGGTGGGGCCTCCTCACTGTGGGCCTTCTCTTGGGTCAGTGTGATCCTCATGTCCCTTTCCCATGCCAGCGACACTCGTGGGCTTCATGTGGCTGGCCTCTGCTCCCAGGGCTCTGGAGACGCTGCCTCTGACGGCAGCTCCTGCCACGCTGGCACCTGTGTGGCCGCTGCTCCCCTCTGCGCCTGGGAATAGCTGCCCAGAGACTTCCTGTTTGGAACCTTTTGCGTTGCGCAGGCAGCCAGCAAGTGCCCTGGCACTCACAGCAACAGAAGGGCCCTGCAGTGCTGCGGCGGTGCTGGTGAGCCCAGATAACCTGAGAGGCGCAGACACACTGGGCACACTCCAGACAGGCGCAGGCCTCTGGGTAGTGACAGTTTGCAAGTGTTCCGTGGTCCTGGGCCCTGCACAGGCTTCTTGGCAGCCAAGAGAGGCTGTGTCTGCGTTTAATGTGCACACCTGAAAAAGCGGCCCCTCACCGCCTAGGCAGTGTCCTCCCACATCCCCAGGAGGGTCTTCCTGTGCCATCTGAGGTCCACTTAGTGGGAAGCCTTTGCCACACTAGGACACTTTCAGGGCCACTCTCCCACATGGATGTGCTCATGGATGGCCAGGGCTGTATGGCTCTTGAAGCTCTCCACACACTTGGCACCGATGGATGGCTTTTCCAGTGGAATCTAAAGGACTTGGGCATTCTCAGAGGCCAGTCTGGCCTTGGGGTTTTCCAGCTTCCCAGAAGCCTGCAGAATCATTCTGGGAGGTTCCCAGTTGCCTCCAGAATCATCTTCAGTCTCGTTTCTGACTTTGTTACCAAATTCTGTGGAAGAGAACTCAGATGTGAGCTTAGTGATGGGGACACACTCCTTTTGTTCGGTGTGACCTGCTCAGCCCCCAGCCCCAACGAGATGACGGCTAAGGGCAGCGTCCTGGGGATGCCGCAGCCAGGGCCAAGTGTGGGTCAGCATCCCAACTCAGAGGAGTGGCCCAGTTGGTCTGAGAATACTGAAGTCCCAGAGCCCTGGGTAGGGACTTCCGACCAGCGTTCTTCCTGCTCTCATTCCAACACACGTGAAGGGAATGTCCTGGTCCAGGGAGCCAGGGCTCTCTTGCTGCCATCTGAATAATTCCCTGCAGCAGCCACTGCTGGACAGCAAGCTTGGCAAGCCTTCTTATGCAGAAATCAAAGTCATTTTTATAAAAAGTATGACAGAGTCCCTTATGAAGAGAGCTGGACAGAGCAGGAGCCGACCCTTCCCTGACTGCCCAGTTCAGTGAGCCAGGTTAAATATCTGCCGTCAGCAGCCTGCCATGAGGTACAGTGAGGACCTTCTACTTCATCCCTGCAAGCTGGGTTGTGTCATAAAATGCATACTTTATTTTCCTTCTTCCTGTAGAGAATCAGAAAGCACATGATGGAGTTTTCAGAAAAGGGCTTGTGAGATTGAGCATGTCAGAGCTGAAGATCTGTGGCTGTGAGACATGTCCTCCTGAAAGAGCACACGTGAGCTCGCACAGCCACGGCACTGGGTTACCCTCACCCAGATTGTCCCCTCAGTGTAGCTTGTCTCCAGAGGTTTACACTGTGACCGTGTTTCTCACAGGTTACCCAAGCTCCTGTCGTAACGGCGGGAAACAGAAGTACAAAACCTGAATCCAAACCACAGAAGTGCTAGGACCCAGGAGGCACTAAAGGCTCAATGAATATGGTTACCTTTGTGCCAGAAATGTTCCATCAAGACTTACCTGGCTGAGTGGTAGCTTTCTGGCCTCTGTTGGGGGCTGGGAATTCTTCACCCAAAGCTCACATTCCCTTTCAAGTCTACAAGTGATCTCTGGTTTGGCAGCAGCATGCACCGTAGGGAGAAAGACAGCCGAGCGCCCCTAACCCACACCGAGCACACATAGACCCATGTCAGTCCTGAAGCCTGACTTGTACCACCCGTTTAATGCCCTGGGCTCACCCCATCAATTTGGGACAGGTTGGGTAGGTTGTAAACCTAAGAAAGCTCCAGAAACAGGCAGGGCCTGGCATACAGGTAGGAATGTTTATTTCAGGGCAATAACAGGAGTGCCAAGGGCTGATAAAACAGTGCAATTGTCATAATATGTTTTCCCACTGCCAGGGGCCCTTGAAGGAAAAACAGGCTCAACCAGTCACAGAGACAACCATGCTCTAGGTCTAGTTCTCCCTGACCCCACAGGCCAGGAGCGCCCCTATTAGATGGCAAGCAAGTAAGGGGCCAAGGTCCTCACCCAGCAAGACTCCCAGCTCCTAATTCCTTCTTGTCACATCCTGGTACAATTCCTTCTACTCCTCATGGCCACCAGAACAATGGGTGGGAGATAGGTGGTCACATCCTTAAATGTCACAGGCCTTACTTGCAAAGACCTGAGCACAAGCCCTAGGGGTGAGCTGAGAGTGTGGAGGAGACACTGGAGTAGGAAGGAGAAGCCTTGGCCATGTGTTTTGGCTCTTTTACTGATGAGCTGTGTGGGCCTAGGCAAGTTACTTCACTTCTCTGGGCCTCAGTTTTATCACCTGTAAAGCGATAGGATTGCCTCAGAGAGCCTCTAAGATCCCTTTCAGCTAAAAACAAAGTTCTAGAAAATAAATACGTGGTACTGTGGAACTCCGGGGAGCTGTTTGATCGGGTGAATAGTTTACCCATGGAAATGGGGCTCCGGCACAAAGCTGCTCACATCTTCTAGTCAGGCTCCAGGGAACAGCAAGAGCTTGTGGGCCCAGATGAGGCTTTAGTGGTTGGAAAAGGAGCCAGTTCCTGGTTTTAATCCCTTCATGGACCTCAGACTATCACAAAGCTGCCAAACAAATGACACATGCAATCACATGCAAATTAGGACAGAAATGAAACATCAAAAACATGAAAGGAAAGAGAGCTACAGGCTGCTAACATGAGTGGCTGCTCAGGCTCAGCACTGCTTTTGCTTCCGGCCAAAGCCAAGACAAAGGAGCAGAGGCAAGAAAGGAAATACATTGCACTCTACAGCTGTCATTTTATACAGAGGATTTTTTTTTTTTTTCCAGAACAAAATTCAAAAAAGTCCATCTTTTTTGAGCTACGGAACTTTCCTGGTGCTTTTTTTTTTTTTCTTCTTTTTTTTTGAGATGGAGTCTCGCTCTGTCTCCCAGGCTGGAGTATAGTGCTGCGATCTCAGCTCACTGCAAGCTCAGCCTCCCGGGTTTACACCATTCTCCTGCCTCAGCTTCCAGAGTAGCTGGGACTACAGGCGCCCGCCACCACGCCCGGCTAAATTTTTTGTATTTTTAGTGCAGACAGGGTTTCACTATGTCAGCCAGGATGGTCTTGATCTCCTGACCTCGTGATCCGCCCGCCTGGGCCTCCCAAAGTTCTGGGATTACAGGCGTGAGCCACTGCACCCAGCCCTCATGGTGATTTTTTGAAGGCCTCAATCGACAGCCTCTTAACTCTATCTCCTGGATGCCAAGTGCACCCTTATCCTAGGCCAGTGTTCTCAACAACACACTCTGGATGAGAAGGATAACCATTGTTTACAAGCTAGCTAAACTCTCACCTCCTCTAGGGAGTCTTCCTGGATTTCTCCACCCTCTGAATTCTCATAATGGGCATTTGGCTACCTTGATCACAGGGCTCTTAGAACTGTGCTGGCCAGCATTATGATTTTACCAGAATATATCACTCCTCAACTACTTTAGAAACCCCTCGAAGGCTAAGATGGTATTTTATACCTAACAGTTTGGTGTCACCCCACGCCCACCCCCAACATGCATGAATTTAAAGGATGGATAGTGAGGTTTCAACTATGGAACAGAGAAGGGCGGATGTGACTGGTTCTTGCTTTCAGAAAACCGCCAGGAGCACACATCGCTGACGGGGTCAGTGCAAGGACAGGCACATTTCCCTTCCGCATCACGTGGGGACTGCGCCTCCCCATGTCATGAAGCCAGGGAATATGTGTGGCCGGCTGCTTAGGGTAGCACTTGTTGCCAGAGACAGCGCCTGGAGGCCACTGGTCTGTAAAAGGGATCTCTACAGAAGATGCGGATTTTTGATTGCCACAGAAGGGATATGTGAGATCCAAACGCCCAAGGAGGAAAGCAGGCTCTGAAGTCTCTTCCAGCCCTGATGGAACAAACTACCGAGCCTTATTATGCTAGGTGTTTTCCACATGCCTATTCATTTAATCCTCCAGGAACCTTGTAAGAACGGCCATCCCATTTTATATTTAAACAAACTGTAGCTACTGACGCAAGGAGTCAGGGATCTAATCCCAAAGCCTCTGCCGGGTTCGCTACAGATGGATGTCCGCGAGGATGCCAGGCCTCCGCCTCCCGCCGGGTCTCTGAACGCCGGCTCGGCCGGTCCAACCTCATTCCGCTTCCCGCCACCGAGACGCGAAGCCCCCGCCTGCCCCCAAACGTCTCTGCGCCGCTGGCGCCTTTCTGGCTCCACCGCCTCCGACCCCAGGCCCCGGTCCCCGCCCGCCGCTCCGCTTGTCCTGGGAGTGAGGAGAACGCGTGCCGAGGACCCGGCCAGTAGGTCGGCGGGCACCGCCCTCCCGCTGCGTCTCTGAGGGCGAGGCCATTGCTCCCGCGTCAGACCCCCGCATGGCCGTCAGGTCCTGGGCGGCCCAGGCTGCGGGTCCGCAGGGCGCTTCGGGCCGAGCCGGCGGGGCGCGTACAGGCAGAGAACGCCCCGAAGACCGCTGGGGTGGGATCCCAAGCTCCAGGGGCCTTTGGAAATAAGAATGCGGCATGACGTTGGCTGTGTGGGCTCGGGGCGGACGCGGACCCTACAAGCTCATGGCCGAACCCGGACGGCCTCACCCCGTCAACCTCGGCGTTTCTCTCGGTCCGCGGCCCCGCTCAGCCAATCAGCGAGTGGGCTCCTAGGCAGGTCTTGAGTGACAGCGCGGCGGGCTGGGTCCGGAGGTGCGCGTGCGCGGACCGGCCCGGCTGATCACTTCGGGCGCTCGACTCCTGTTGCGCATGCTCAGCGCGCTGCCCGGCCGGGGACCCGCGCATCTGCAGCGCCCGCTGCTCGGCCCTGCATCCCACCTGGGCATCCTGCGCCCGGCCATGACGGCGCACTCATTCGCCCTCCCGGTCATCATCTTCACCACGTTCTGGGGCCTCATCGGCATCGCCGGGCCCTGGTTCGTGCCGAAGGGACCCAACCGCGGGTAAGGAAGGCGCACAGGCACTGCAGACCTCTCCACTCTGGCCCCTTGGCCGGGCTCTCCCCTCCGCCCCGGGGCGGCGGCTTCCTGCCCAGCAGCGAGCGTCCGCAGGAGGGACGCCAGGAACCCGGACGCCACCTCTGAGGTCTCTCTGCACCTGGGTCTCTGACAGCCGGGAACAGGCAGGAGGTGGGGCGAGAGGGCATATACAGAAGGTAAAGAGAAGAGTGACATTGGAGATGGCTGTCATCCCTCCTGCAGCCAGTAAAGGGCACAGGTGGCACTGACGCAGTTTCTCCACTCCTTGCTAGCTGTGTGACCTGGAGCCAATATCAAGTCTCAGTTTCTTTATGGGTAAAATGGAGATAATGTCGACTCCTGCCTTAAAAGGCTGCTGTGAGGATGACCTGCGGTAACGCATTTAAAACCCCTCGAGTGCATGGCACTTTGTAGGTATGGGATAAGTTTCGCTGGCGTTATTTTTCGAAGGTCCTCTAGCAGATTGCTGCGCCATTCACCAGTTTCTGCGTCATATTATCCTAAGTTGCAAAGCACCCTTCCCTTGACTGCATGTTCCCAGAGGCTGGAGTTTGTCCAATTCACCATTGTCTACCCAGCGCCCAGCCAGGACTGGCACAACCTGCTTAGTAATGTTGAAAAAGGGATCCAGTGCTCCTGTCTCCAGCACCAGCTTGCAGTGCTTTACATCAAAGATCAAGGGCCTGGTTTGGATTAGAGTTAGCTTTGCCCAAAGGCCCTTTGGACTTGTGAGTGCTGCCTTTGTTCTTAAAGACGAGCAAGGCTTGGGATCCCACAGCTTCACTTTGTAAACCATTTTCATGTCTTGCATCTCCTGCTAATCTTGGTGAGTTCTCGCTTCAGTTTGACTGAAATTTCTCCTGCTGCACTTGAAGCTTCTGTCTCTGGTCTTTGAGTACACACAAAGTGGCTAGTCCCTGTTCTCTTTGTAACAAGTCACCGGGCCTCAGAAGTGGCTCACAGGCTGCCTGCTTCTTGTCCTGTCTTCTAGCCTATTGTTTTCCTTCCCCTTGCTCCATGAATTTTGAATTCCACAGACCACTCCCTGGTGGGTTTCCACAAATGCAGCTCTGAGCACTGCCTTTCCGCAACACATCTGCATTAAGATGGAGAAATACTGGGTGGTAGAGAAGGGAGATGAAGGGAAGGATTCTTAAGGCAACTTGGATGTGGTCAAGGTTGGCCTCTCTGTGAGGTGACACTTTCAGTTTTTATTTTCTGGCTTGCTATTCTTACCCTGAGTAGAACTCAGCCTCCTGTGTTCAGGAGGCATCAGGAAGGCCAATGGAAAAGAGCTGACACCAGGAGCTCTTCTTGCTCTGCTCCTGGCCAGGCATTGTGAGGTGCTGGCTGCATCTGTCCTGACCCGTGTCCTCTTCTGCTGCAGAGTGATCATCACCATGCTGGTCGCCACCGCCGTCTGCTGTTACCTCTTGTAAGTACTACTCTCCCCAGCTCAAAATCAGCCAGTTCCTTTGTCCTCCCTCCTTTCTTCTTCACCCTAGCCTGCTCTTCCTTCTGTCCTGGTAGTAAATGCCTTTTGAAAGGCTGAACCTATAAAACAACAGGAGTGGAGGTGGTGTGGAATGGGAAAGAGAGCAGTGGGCCAGAAGTCATGAACCCTGGGCTCTGGATCTGGCTCTGCCCCAGTGTTCTGGCCCTGTGGGCTGTAGTTTTCTCACCTGGGCAAGGAAGGAGTTGGCCACATCAGTGCTGTCTGTGCCTGACTGGGTCACCTGGAGTGATTGTTCAAACAGTTTTCAGGCTGCACCCTAGAGCCATGAAATTACAACTCTCGAGATCTGCACTTGGGAATTCCTGTTGTTCATGAATGCCCCCAGGTGACTGGAATGCAGCCATCTTAGAACCACTAGGTGAGAAGCCAGGCACGGTGGCTCACGCCTGTAATCCCAGCACTTTGGGAGGCTGAGGAGGGTGGATCACAAGGTCAGGAGTTCGAGACCAGCCTGGCCAACATAGTGCAACCCCATCTCTACTAAAAATACAAAAATTAACCAGGCCTGGTGGCGCGTGCTTGTAGTCCCAGCTATTCAGGAGGCTGAGGCAGGAGAATCGCTTGAACCGGGGAGATGGAGGTTGTGGTGAGCCAAGATCATACCACTGCACTCCAGCCTGGGCAACAGAGTGAGAATCCGACTCTAAAAAAAGAACCAGTAGATGAGAGTAAGTCTTCAAACTTGGGATAGGTACCCTGGGGATATAGAAGAACATTCCCAGGGACTCGAGTACCTGGACAGTGTGAAGGAATCAGTTTCCAGATCCTCAGTGTCCATTGTTTGGTCTCTTGCCAAAACTGCGATTCACAATAGCCAATCCCTCTTTATTAAATTTTTTTAAAAAGGAAAAAGAAAAAGGCCCTGCCCCCGCATCCATCCCAATCCTGCTGTTACATTGCTCCGTGTTTAGATGGTCCTGGCTGCCAACCAAGAGATAAGTTCAAGTTCTAGTTTGCGGGGAGGCCTGTCTTGTGGTTAATCGAGCTGCATTAAGGCTGTTGGGCTTCCCATCTTCCTATGTCTTGTACATTATTTTTATGGGTTAAGCTTGGCATAGTTGGGTGTTCTTAGAACAGTCGAAACAGGACAGGTAAAGTGATGAGATGCTGATTCTTTAAGAGGTAATAGATTCTTTTGAAAGCAACTGGAATATTTTCCAGGGTTGCCAAATTTTTCAAATACATAAGACAAAACCCACTTTCAAAAAATTTACTTGATTGATTTCTGATTTGATGTATGTTATCATAGTTAAAACTATTTTATCTGATTAGATCATGGATTCTTTATTCCTATTAATCAATTCTCTTATTTTACCTTATGTTTTATTGATTGATTGATTGAAATGGGGTCTTGTCAAGACCCCTGGTCTTGAGACCAGGCCAGTATGGTCTCAAACTCCTGGGCTCAAATGATCCTTCTGCCTCAGCCTCCCCAAGGAGCTGGGATGACAGGTGCACACCACTGCACCTGGCTGTTAACTAATTAGTTAATTGACATGGTCTTACTCTGTTGCCCAGGCTAGAGTGCAGTGGTGGGATCATAGCTCACTGCAGCCTCAACCTTCTGGGCTCAAGCCATCCTCCCACCTCAGCCTAGCTTTGACCACAGGCGTGTGCCACCACGCCTCGCTGATTTTTAAATTTTCTGTAGGGACAGGGTCTTGCCATGTGGCTAAGGCTGTGCTTGAACTCCTTGGCTTAAGCGATCCTTCCACCTCAGCCTCCTGAGTAGCTAGGATTACAGGCACACGCCACTGCACCCAGAAATGTATAAGCCCTCCTACTGACAAAAACGAAACTTGTTAGAAATAATGATGACTCTTAACACGTGGTTTAACTTAAACACACTTTTTTTTTTTTTCCAAAATTCTTCCTAGACAGAGCATCTCTAAGGCCCTTTCTCTTAATGCTATTTCTAGGTCCTTCAGGGCTTGACAAAAGATTCTCACCTGCCCATGGCAGGGCCTCAGAGGAGCTTGGGTTTGGTAGCTGGGCGAGTGGGGGAGACGGAGTCTACACAAGATGTGGGGTAATCCCAAATACTGACCGAATCAACATACGGGAAACAGAAAGCACACTGCAAATTGGATGCATAGAGGTAGAAAGGTGGGGCCATTCTAAGAAAATGTTACACCTAGAAATTATATTTACAAAACATAAACTCAGAGAGAATGCTGATGTAAAGGAGGTAACAATTTCTCATGGCTTCCTGGGCGTTAGGTCCTCCTACCTACTGTGAGGGATTCATAGAGGAACAATATTGATCCTTCCTGCAGAAACAGACAAAGCAGTGTGGATGGTCATGGGGGGCAGAGCATGGGGACCTACTAACTACGGTGGCAATGAAGGTGGGAGCTTTGTCACGAATGACGGGCCAGACAGCCACCCAGACGTCCAACAGTGATGACAGGTGGGACCAGGTCCCTGAGGGTTTTCTGGCCTGAACAGCGGTGGCCTGGCAGCAGCCTAGGCAGGAGGCCCCGGACCCGTCAGCTCCTCACGTCTTGGGGTAGTTCCTTCTCTCTCCTAAGAGGAGATGATTCTGATGTGCTGCCTGCCAGGCCCACCCTGTTTGCTCTGGTGTGTGGAGCCTGGGGAGCCTGGACAGAAATGTCTGAGGGCACAGCTGGGAGTCGCTCCCAAAGCGCCCCTGAGGCTGCCTCCCCTCTTCCCTAACCCCAGGTTCAGCCCCAACTCGGGGATCCTTCAGATCTACCGAACATCAAATGAAACCGAAACCAAACCCACAAATGCCATACCAACCCCATGAACCTGCAGGAGTGTGGATGGCGCCCTGGGCCCTTCACCCTGGGAACACAGGCCCTGCCATCTGCTGGGTTGGCTGCATCCAAAAGAATGTGACCGAGGCCTCCCCTGTGGGTGTGGGAGGACCCTCCTGTGCCAGGCTCACCACGCTTTGCTGTCCCTGGCAGCTGGCTCATCGCCATCCTGGCACAGCTAAACCCCCTGTTCGGGCCCCAGCTGAAGAATGAGACCATCTGGTACGTGCGCTTCCTGTGGGAGTGACCTGCCTGCCTGACCCAGGTACTGTGTGGACGAGGGCTGGGGCAGGTACCATGTGGGTGAGGGGTGTGGGTGAGAGTGACCTGCCGCCCCGACCCAGGTACTGTGCGGGCAAGCAGTGTGGGTGGGGAAGAGGGGAAAGAAAAGGCTGTGGTTAGACTTCTTGTTGGGATTCAGGCATCTATTTATTTCATGAAAAAAAAAAAGGCGGGGAAAGGACTGAGCATGGACTCCCTGCCTGCCTGGCACTGTGTTGGCCGCCAGGGATGAAATGGGAGCCATGCTCCCAGCACCACTCCCCACCCCCCATCCTCACAGCACTTCACCCCAACGCAAGACCCTAACCTGGACGGAGGGAGGGAGAGGGTAAGCTGAGGACCATCTGGGCAAGGGTGAGGGGGCTTTCCAGGGAGGGTCGGGGGGAGCGGAGTCTCCACCGCAAGGCCGGGACCCTTCCGTGTGATGTGCTTTTCAGGTGCCCAGCTCTCAGAATGCCTGTGGCTCCACTGTCCCTGACAACCCCTTCGTCCGGACCCTCCCCCACACAGCTGTGTCTGGTCTCCAGCTCCCTCCCGCTGGCACCCAGAGACCCGGACCTGCAGGGCCTGCCTGGTCCCTGGAAGTCTTCCCAGTCCTCCCAGCCAGCCTGGGCCCTGGGGAGCCCGGGGCACAGCAGTGGCCGAGGGGATGTCCTGCTCCAGTACCCGCACTGCTCTGGAGTTCGCCGTCTTTCCCAAGGAGATGCTGCTGGGGAGCTGGTATGGGCGGGGTCCTTCCCTTTACGGATGGGGCAGATGCCAGGACTCAGCCCATCCTGAGGAGGACCCGTGTCTGCGTGGAGGGTGCTCCGGCCCAGGCCTGGGAGTCGGTGCCCCGTCAGCAGCTCTGCCACCATCCTGCTGGGAACTGGTGGGCCTCTATTGGGTTATAGGCAAGGCCTTTTCTCTGGCATGGAATTGTTACTTTTCTGACACATCTAGATGTGAAATTTCTGAAAATGTTAAAGTAGAGAAACATTCACACACAAAAAGCAACATAGTCATGTGGGTCCAGATGGCCTCAGTCCTAGATATTGGCACCCTTTGCTGTGTCTCCTCAGAATATCCTGTTCCCCCTCCTCCCACCCAGACCTCCCCTCAGCAGATGTCTTCCCTCCCCGACCCCAGCCTGTCAGTGCAGGTTTGACACGCCGCACTGCACTGAGCACAGGGCAGGTTTGGGCCCTGACTTGGGCCTCAGGCTGCAGTGGGGGTGGATTTCAGAGCCTCTCATGGCAGCATCTAAGTGACCAGAGCTGGGATGAGAGAGGGGAAGGGGCAGTGGGAGTGGCGCTATGGGGCGGGCCAGCCCTGCTCCTGCGCCAGCCCTGCCCTCTGCCCCCGGGCCCTGGGCTCTGTGCTAGGGATGGTGAAGAATGGGGACGTGCCGGCCTGGCAGGAGTGGGAAGCAACACGCAGGGGTCCCGGGCCTCTCCAGCCTTGCCCTCATGCTTACCCAAGCTCCCGGTGTGGTTAGTGGTTAGCACAGAGCTCACCCGCCTTGCCTGGTTCCCAGCTGAGGGTCTGTCCCCACCGGTGCTCCGGGGGAAGAAACGCCAGCCTTGCTTCTGTATGGACTGCTGATCTGGCCTGCTGTCCTGTTCAGTGGGCATTGTCTTTCGAGCAGCAGGAGAATAGGATGCCTCTCACATGCCAGTTCCCGGCTGGCCAGCTGCTCAGGGCTCAGGCTGGGGCCTCCCATTGACATCCTCCCCCAACACTCCCTCTCCGGGCCTCCGTTGCCCCTCCTGTTGGGTGAGGGTGTTGAGTGTGACTTGTGTTGAAAACCTGGTTCATATCTAATAAATAATGGTGATGAAAAGATTACTGTTTGGTGACAAAGCCCTGGCCTCCGCCTGTGTGCAGGTCCCCTGCCCCGCCGACCTGATTCTTGTTTCTCCGACGGGTGGGTCTGGGGAGGGGAGCAGGGAAGGATTCCGGGAGCTGCAGTTATGAACACAGACACCCAGGACTGCTTTCCTGAGATCTGGAGGAAAATCCGGCCCGCTGCTGACTGCCCAGATTCCGCGGAGAACCAGGCCTGGCAGGAAGACCAAGGACTTGTTCAAGTGCAGCTTTGAGCACCACTCGTCTGGGCCCCAGAGGACAGAGTGCAGGACTCCTGGCGCTGTGCAGTGAAGCAGGTCCCCAGCGGCTCCAAGGCCTGCCTCATGAAATAGCCTAGGGCTGGGATCTGCCAGCGCGGCTTCCTGCAGGGCCAGTGGGGAAGCGGGCAGCAGGAGCCCAGCCCTCCAGCCCAGCCTGTAGCTCAGGGCAGAGCTGAAAGAACTTCCCTGGAGGGACAGGAGGGTGGGGCGGGACTGGAAGGCGCACAATGGAGGCACCAGAGCACTGAGGGCGGAAAGCCAGCTGAGGAGCTTGGATGGATCCCAAGGGCCATGGGAGCCGTGAAAGGGATTTAAAGCAGGGCCGTGACACGGCCATCTGGATTTCTAGCGTTATCTCTACAAGCTACACAGTGGCTGGCAGGCTGGTCTGACATCTTTATTAGGGCCCCTGGTGGAAGTGGTGAGGACAGAGAAGCAAGGGGGGAGCTGCATGGCTGTGACCCATAGAGACTGAGGCTGCCGGTGGTGGGGAGTGCAGCAGGGGCAGGTCTGAGAGTGGCTGTGGGAGCTGGGGTGTTTTGTTTTTTGTTTTCTGCTGAGTCGTGTGTGTCCAGGGCACCCCGTGGAAGTGTTGGTAGTGGTTGGATGGGTGGGGTGGATGGTCCGGAGGTAGATGAGGCTGCAGGATGCAGAGTTGGAGCCATTGGCATAAATAACCGGTGATCCCTGAGGGGTGCAGGTTGCTCAGGGGGTTCCGTGTGAGAAAAACCCAGAAGAGAACCCCAGGGAGTGTGAGGTCACAGGGTGGGTGGGTGAAGGTGGGCCCGTGGAGGATGCTGGGAGGTTGCAGGCAGCCAGAAGACAACCAGGTGAGTGTCACTCAGGAGGATGAGAGGTTCAACAGGAGAGAGTGGTTGAGGCAACACAGACCCCCATTGTCCTCTACCTCCAAGAAGTCAAGGTCATCTTTGGTGATGGGCAGTAAAGTCAGACTGCAGTAGGCTGGGAGTGAGTGGGCAGGTGGGGGCTGAAAAACAGTGACCTCAGGATGGGGACCCTGTGGACCCAGTGAAGCTGGACCTGGAAAGATGACACTAAACAAGGAGGGACCTTCTGGGCCCATTTTCCCAGGTCGCTGTGGGTCAGCCCTGGGCCTGGGGGAACCACTCAGCCAGTTCCTGCAACTGCATCTCTAAAGCCACACCCAGCCCGCCACAGGCCCACCATGGGGACTTCAGGTTCAGGATGCTGAAGATCTGCGTTGGCCCAGGATTGGGGTGGGGGGCAGGTATCCCAAATGACTGCTTCCCCATCTCGGTTTCTGCTGAGTTCTTGCCTTCCATAATGTTGGATTGGTGGCATCTTTAGACACTCTCCCGGGATGTGTGTGGCTGTAGGTGAATTCTCACTGAGCACCCTGGGTGGCATCATCTGGACCTGGGAGGTGGAGTCCTGGAGAGCTGCTTCCTGCTCTCTGGGCAGCCTCTGGACTGCTGAGGGCCGGCAGCTCCTTCCCAGGCAGGGTGGCGTTTCTCACGTCTTCGATCCTTCCTTCCTGTGCAGCCATTCCAGGAGAGAGGAGAGGGGCCCAGAGCTCATGTCCACTGCACTCCCTGGCGTGATCTAGTCTCCCACGCTTTGGTGAGGACCATGTTCCTCCCAGAGGCTTTCTCTCCACGCCCGAGGCGGGAACCTGCAGGGTAAGTGGGTCTGTCAAAGATAAACTAAGCTGGACCTTAGTAAAAGCTACGAAAACAGATCTTATTCATTAACCACTGATGGGAGAAGCTGAGCTCCATTCAGATCTGTGCAGGGGGACTGGACAGTTTAATGGGAGAACGTAGGAGTCACGAAAGGGCACTCCGGGGCTCAGGAACCATGGGAGTGAAGACTTACAAAGGGCTGTTTGTGTTACTGTGGCTGGGCCAGCTGTGTGTGCCAGCTGGCAGTGATGGAAATTAGCTTCTGTCCTCCCCCAGAGCCTGGGAGACAGGCCCCATCCTTCCTGATGATGCCATTTCAAAGGACTGGCTCTCAGGCTCTTGAGAAAGACACTCCTGGACAGACATGTGTGTACATCTCAAAGGGACAAGGGAAGGAGGTACAACTCTAAGCGTTTTTAACGTAAATGCTCTAAGAAAGTTGGGTGGGGGGGTGGTCAGAGGCCTGTTGTCAGGTGTTGGTAGGAACAAACACTGAACGATTTTGACGGCCTTGAGCTTTTCAGACAGGAACTCAAAGGGTGGCCAGGTGGTCCCAGGGATGCCACTTTGGGCTGCCAGAAGCCATGCTAGGGTTGGTCCAGTCTCTTGGTGCAGGGGTTTGGACGCAGTCACTATGTACCCAACTTCTGTTAGAGTTCTCAGTTTCAAACCCCACCCACCTCCCCCAATGTGGGAGGCACATCAGTAAATATCAGCCTCTGATGCTCATGAACCTACACGACGCAAAAGAGCTCTAAAAATGGGCCGTGGCTGACAGCAGGGCAGCCCTGAACCATACCAAGTGGCAGAGCAGGAAGTGGCCTTGGAGGCCACGCTGAGAGGGAGAACAAAGCCACTGAGAAAAAAAAGTAAAGGTAACCAAGAAAAGTTAAGCTGCACACAAAGAGTATGGCCAACAGAGGGCAGCACCTACGGGCAGGATGAAGTCTCCAGGGAGACCTTGTCCAGTCGGTGCATCGCTGGGGGTGGATGGTGTGGAGGTCAGAGATGGTGGCCCTAGAGCCATAGGCTTGAGCAGGGAGCCACAATAATTCTCCAGACAATACCACAGCCTGGAGGAAACGCCCTTCAGGAATATTTCATAGTGGCAATGGCTGACAAGCATTGAGCCATTACAAGGTGCCAGGCACTGCTTCGGAAACCAAAGGACCATGCTGAAGAGCCCTGCCGTTCTCCAGTCTGATCCCAGGCTTCCCGAATCGTCTTCTGGTTCCATCTTCCGGAACTGTTTCCTACCTCAACATCCCTGAGAGATCTAGCACATTCCATTCTGTAACAGGGATGCCACAGATTCTTGGTGGACGGAGGGAGGTGCTGCTCCTGCTGGCCATAGGGTGCACGCTCCCTGCAGAAGCCCCCGAAGAGCAGCCCTCGGTTAATTTTGGCTACTTTGAACAGAAATAGGATAGTTGATAATTCTGGAAAAGTGAGGAGCTGGAGGTGAAGTGAGAGGCGTGGCTAATCTTATCTGCGTGCTGGACGTAACCTTCCGCTGATAAAGCTTTGGGCTTCCGGGAATGAAATCAGCTGGCAGCCACCGCAGTTTTGCTTGACTTGTAACACCGGAAGATGAGGGCAGATGATCAGAGTCCTGTGTGCATTTAGGGCACAGACTGGGTTAGCAAATCTAAATACGAATCTCTCATTGGGGAAATATTGGTCAAAAGGTAGAGAATTTCAGTTAGACAAGAGGAGTAAGTCCAAGAGACCTAGTGTGCAGCCCACAGTGACAAAGTGCTCAACAGTGTGTTGTATGCTTGGAAATCGATAAGAGTAGATTTCACAAAATGAAAAGTGAGGTATGCATTTGTTATTAGCTCAATTTAGCCATTTCACAATGTATACACATTTCCAAACATGGTATATACCTACATGTACGCAATTTTTGTCAACTTAAAAATAATTGAAAAAAAAAAAAAAAAGAATCACTCAAGCCAAACAAAACAACCCATGGAATTCTGGGATGGAAGCCATGCCTATTACAACAGAACCTCCAGGGATGAAGGAGGCTGGGGCTTTAGCCAGCTCTCCAGGTGCCTCTGCCACAGGCAGACCCACACGGGGCCAGAGTTCGGGAATCATGCGCCAGGTGCGGCCTGCAGTGCTACTTGTCAATGTAGAGTGTGGTCTACCTGTAATAGAATAACCTGGAATGCTTGAAAGTACAGGTTCCTGGGTCCCACACTGCACCCTGCAGGTTTAGAGTCTCACACGGGATTCTAGACTTCACATTTTAAACCAGCTCCCAAGGGTTACGGTGCTAACCGAAGCCCTGGAAGACAGGATGTCCAAGCCCTGGCACTGTTGACAATTTGGGCTAGATAATTCTTTGGGTTTTTTGTGGGGGACGGGGAGCAAGAGAGGGCACTGTTCTGTGCATCCTACGATGCTTAGCAGCACCCCTTCCCTTTACCCACCAGATGCTAGCAGAGCCCTTCTCCCTGCTCCTGGCCATGACAACTATAAATGTCTCCAGCCATTTTGAAATGTTCCCTAGGGAAGCACCCCTACCATTGAAACCACTGCTCTAGAACCTCAACCCCTCAAGGGATTTCCAAACTTAGTTATCACCCCAGACCCTCAGGAAAGGAGGCTGGGGGCCCTGAGGGGAGCCGGATGCCTTCAGCTGGCTTCCCCAGCAGGACTGGAGCTTCTGACCAGAAGACCACACCCCAGCAACAAGGAAGCCCCCAAGCTGCCAGGGACTACCAGGTATCAGAGCAGGCACTGACCCCAGCACGAGCTGGTCCCTCTGCGAGCTGGTGCTTCCCAGGAGGCCGGGGGCAGGGAGCTCCGGCACTGCCCCGAGCCCAGTGGAACTTGGTGTTCTCCCTGCAGGCGGCTCCCTGAGCAGGGTGGGTGGACATGGTTGGGATGGATATTTTCAGACCCCTACAGGACCCCCGCCTTGGCTCTCTAACCTCAGGATTAAGGGTCATGATAGCAGCAAGGGTCTTCCGCCCGCCTGAAATGTCAGCATTTCGTCCTCTGACAAAGACCTGGGACACACTGGGGTGATGACTTCATCTTCCCATTCCGTGTCCCATACAGCAGGAGCCCCAGGCTCTGAATTCCTGCAGATTCTGCAGCGTCAGTCAGCTGCAATGCCAGGTGCAAAGGCCTTGCCCTTGGCCGGCAGCAATTGATTCAGCAAACATATTTCTCTTTTTTTTCTCTACCCAGCCTCCCAGAAGCAGTTGAACTTCACTTAGCAGCTCAGCTCAGCTTGGAGGTTAAGAGTGCGGAGCCTACACCTGGATCAAATTCCAGCTCTACTGATGATTAGTTGAGTGAAAGTGACTTAATCTTTCTGAGCCTCGTTTTTATTGATGAATCAGGATAATATTAGTAGCACCTGCCTCATAGGAGTTGTGACTATGAACTGAGATAATCGACTAAAGTCCTTATGTGGTCGATAAATGCTATTAATTTCATTATATTTACATATTAACTATTTAATTCCATGCCACATTTTATTCTGCCAGGATCTCAGCTTCCTTCCCCTTTTCTGTTCCCGTCATGGTCACCACACTGATGCACTTTGGGGAAGAGAAGGTGGCAAGTGCCCTGCGTGCTTTTGTATGTGAGGCAGGACCTGACAAATAAGTGCCATGAAAAATACCTAGGGCCTGCTTAGGTATCTGTATTTTTGTGTTTCCTGTCAAATGTCTTTAATGTATAAATGTAGCATCTTCTCAGTAAAAACACAAATGCTTTTGGAGGACAGGGGGAGGAAGCGGATACTGGAATTGGCATGCTGTTTCTAAAGCCCTCTGGGAAAAACAAACATGTAAGAAATAGCCAAGATATTCCTGGAAAAGCAGAGCATTGAGAGGGACACTGGCACTCCCAGCTAATAAAAAGTCTAAGATAAAGATACCATCTGCAAGGCTACAGAAATGCAAGCAGTGGGGCTGGCACGTGAACATATAGATGACTCAAGGGGAGAAAATAAGAGTCCAGAAATAATTTTACAATCAGGAATTAAGAATATGATAAACAGCCAGACACAGTATCTGACACCTGTTGGCCAAGGCAGGTGGATCCCTTGAGCCCAGGAGTTCGAGACCAGGCTGGGCGTCATAGTGAAACCCTGTCTCCACTCAAAATACAAAAATTAGCTGGGTGTGTGTAGAGGTGTGAGCCTGTAGTCCCAGCTACTCAGGAAGGCGAAGTAGGGGAAATACTTGAGCCCAGGAGGTTGAGGCTACAGTGGGCAGAGATTGTGCTCCTGCATTCTGGCCTGGGCAACAGAGCGAGACTGACTGGAAGAAAAAAAAATGAATATGATAAACATAGCAAACCAAATACATAAGGAAGAGATGAGTAGGGCAATTAACAGTGTCCAGAGTCCCAGCAGCAAAACAAATACAAAATGGAAGGAAACTATAAATGTACTAGAAAAAAACATTGGAGAATTTTTAAAATTATCATGTAATAGGGAAGGTCTATCTCAGGGGAAGAAAGAAAGAAATCCAGAGGCTATGAAGATAAAACTTTATACATTTAACTAAATTAAAATTTAAATTTTCTTCAAGGCAAAAACCACACAAGTAGATAAATGAGCAAATGACACAAAAGAATTCACAGAAGAAGACATACAAAAAACTTTTGAGCATGAAGAGATGTTAAACATAATTTAGTAAAGGAAAGCAAATTAAAACAGCAACGTAACCTCCTTATTACCTTATTAACCTTTTTATTACAGAGAGTGAGACTGTGATAACAGACTGGAGGTCTGTGCTGGCCACTGCAGTGCATCTCCCCATGCTCTTGATGCTCCCATACATGCCAGGCGCCTTCCAGCTGCCAGCACTGGCTTCCTTCCTGGGCAGCAGGCTGGATGTACCATCAGGAGTTGGTATATAAACTGGCTCCCAGAGCTGCCTGTAGTGTCGCTGGCTTACACATGTTCTGAATGGCCTACTGGGCCCAGAAAAGATGAAATGTGAGGAGCACACTAATCACAAAATGACCTGAGCCAAGTCGAGCCAATCCTAGGCTAGACTGGCCAAACCCCATGATATGGTTTGGCTGTGGCCCTACCCAAATCTCAACTTCAATTGTATCTCCCAGAATTCCCCTGTGTTGTGGGAGGGACCAAGGGGAGGTAATTGAATCATGGGGACCAGTCTTTCCCATGCTATTCATGTGATAGTGAATGAGTCTCGAGAGATCTGATAGGTTTATCAGGGGTTTCTGCTTTTGCTTCTTCATTTTTCTCTTGCTGCTGCCATGTAAGAAGTGCCTTTTGCCTCCTGCCGTGATTCTGAGGCCTCCTCAACCTTGTGGAACTGTAAGTCCAGTTAAATCTCTTTTTTCCCTCAGTTTTAGATGTGTCTTTATCACCACTGTGAAAACAGACTACTACAGCCCAGCTGAAGCAGAGACACACTAGCCAAAATTAAATACCTGTTGTTATAAGTCAGTTTTGGGGTGTTTTGTTATGCAGCATTATTGCAACACATCTGACTGATACAGTGCTGTTACATATAGATCTAGTTCATTAGTGATATACACTTTCTTTTTCTACCCCCCATTAATGACCCCTGTGTTACTTCCAGATTAACAAATAGTAAGCATCTTTTACATGTCTTTGTGCACATTTGCTGGAATTTCTCTAGGACATATATTTAGGAGTCAAAGAGCTTTTAACATTACAAGAGATTGCCAAATTTCTCTCCAAAATGATTGTTTCAGTTTACACTCAACCAACCTTGTGTGAGTTTCTGGACTTCATTTGCTATTCATCTTCTTAAATGTTTTCAGTCAGATGATGTGTGTGAAATGGTAGTTTGTTTTATTTTATTTTATTTTTATTTTATTTTATTTTATTTATTTATTTTGAGCCAGAGTCTTGCTCTGTCGCCAGGCTGGAGTGCAGTGGCACAATCTCAGCTCACTGCAACCTCCACCTCCTGGGTTCAAGCAATTCTTCTGCCTCAGCCTCCTGAGTAGCTGGGACTACAGGTGTGCACCACCATGCCCAGCTAATTTTTTTTTTTGTATTTTTAGTAGAGATGGGGTTTCACCATGTTGGTCAGGATGGTCTCTATCTCCCAACCTCGTGATCCGCCCACCTCAGCCTCCCAAAGTGTTGGGATTACAGGCATGAGCCACAGCGCCTGGCTGGTAGTTTAACTAGCATTTCCCTAATGGCTGCTAAGCTTGACTCCACCTGTTTATTGGACATTTCGGTTTCCACTTCTCTAATTTGCCTACTCAAATCATTAGCTTGCTTTTCTATTACTTTTTTTTTGGTCTTTTCCCTATTGATTTATAGAAGTTCTTTATATATTTTTGGCTACAAATTCCCCTACTCCTAGTGAATCTAGTGCCAGGAAAAGGGAAGGAAGGAGAAGGTGGGGGGAGAGGGCAAAATCAGACAGCCTCATTTCTCTTTCTGCTCTTCAAAACCATTGTTAAAAAAAAATGGAAAGCAAACCACAAACTGGAAGAAACTATTTGTAATGCATGTATCTTTCAAAAGACTTGTATCTTGAATATATGAAGAACTCATACTTCAACAATATGACAAGCCCAAGTTTTAAAAGTGGGCAAATCTGAACCCTTACTTCAAAAGAAGAACTGCAACCCTACCTTAGATCATGCACAGAAATAAAGTTCACGAAGGTCAGAGACCTAACCCCAAAGAGCAATATGTCAAAGTGTTTAAATCATAAGAGAATGACTTCCTGACATCAGAAAAGGGAATAATTTTCTAAATAAGGCAGGGAAAAGATTGTTGTGGTACATATTTATGAAAGATTGCCATCCAGATTATATAAACAACACTGACAAATTAATCTGAAAAATACAATTGAAACATTGGCATGTATATTCCCAGCAACTCACAAGGAGGGAAACTTGAGTGGCCAATCAGTAGGTGAAAAACATACTTAGCCCCATTAGTAATTAGAGAAATGCACATTAAAGTCACAATGAGACATCATTTCACACTCATCAGATGGGCAAGTTATGTCTGCTAGCACAAAAGGCTGGGGAGGATGGGGGAAATGTAAGTAGGGGTGCAAATGGAGTCAACCAGTTTGGAAAAACAATTTAGCAATACCTCGCCAAGATGAACACCTCAGACCCAAAGACAAGCAGCTTCACTTCTAGGTTTCTATCCTAGAAAATTTCTTGTACATATGTGTGATAAGACATAGACAATGATATTTGTGTAGCAAAAAAAAAAAAAAAGAAAAAGAAAAAGAAAAAAGAAAACAATTGAATGGATCCTTCATAGGGAGATGGATAACAAACTGGTTTATTCATACAAGGGAGTATTATACTATAAGATGATTAAAATGATTAACTGGAACTACATATGTCAACATAGGAAAAACTAAAAGTATAATGCTTAGCTTTTTTAAAAAGCAGTTATAAAATGATATATAGATTGTTTCATATATGTGTATTTCTAACCCTTATTACTGTCACTGGAGAGTCAAACTCTGTAAAACATTTGAAAAGATTTAGTCTGAGTCAAGTATGAGTGACCATGGCCCATGACACAGCCATCAGGAGACCCTAAGATCATGTGGGTGGGGCACAGCCTAGTTTTATACATTTTAGGGAGACGTGAAATATCAATCAAATACATGTAAGATGTACATTGATTTGGTTCATGTCAGGCCTCTGAGCCGAAGCTCACCCATTGTAACTTCTGTGACCTGCACATATACATCCAGATGGCCTGGAGGAGCCAAGAAGTCCGGGGCAGCCAAAAAAACGCAAAAGAAGTAAAACAGCCAGTTCCTGCCTTAACTGATTAACCAACATTACAACATTCCACCACTGTGACTTGTCCCTGCCCTACCTTAACTGATCAACCGACCTTGTGAAATTCTTCTGGACAATAAGTCTTATAATCTCCCCACCATGTACCTTGCACCCCCCTCCTCTGCTAACAATAAATAACCACCTTTTACTGTAATTTTCCATTACCTACCCAACTCCTATAAAGCAACCCCTTCCCCATCTCGCTTCGCTGACTCCTTTTTCAGACTCAGTCTGCCTGCACCCAGGTGATCAAAAAGCTTTATTGCTCACACAAAGCCTGTTAGGTGGTCTCTTCACATGGAGGCACTTGACATTTGGTGCCATGACTCAATCGGGGGCATCAATCCCCTGTCCTCCCGCTTTTTGCTCCATGAGAAAATCCACTTACAACCTTGGGTCCTCAGACCATCCCAGACAAAACACCTCACCAATTTTAAACCGGGTAAGTGGCCTCTTTTTATTCTCTTCTCCAACCTCTCTCGCTATCCCTCAACCTCTTTCTCCTTTCAATTTCCACGTTACCCTTCAATCTCTCCCTTCCCTTCATTTCCTTTCCCTTTCTGGTAGAGACAGAGAAGACACGTTTTATCTGTGGACCCCAAACTCCAGTGCCAGTCACGGACTCAGGAAGACAGTCTTCCCTTGGTGTCTAATCATTGCGGATTATTCACCTGCATTCCAGAGGTGTTTAATCACTGTGGGGACACATGCCTTGATCCTCCATCTTGGTGGCAAGTACCACCTCCCCTGGGTGACAAGTACCATTCCCCCTCTCTCTGTGTCTCTACCCCCTCTTTTCTCTAAACTTACCTTTTTACTATGGACAACCTTCCAGCCTCCATTCCTCCTTCTTTCCCCTTAGCCTCTGTTCTTAAAAACTTAAAACCTCTTAACCTCTCACCTGACCTAAAACCTAAGAGTCTTATTTTCTTCTGCAACTCTGCTTGGCCCCAATACAAACTCGACAATGGTTCCAATGGCCAGAAAATGGCACTTTCGATTTCTCTATCCTACAAGACCTGGATAAATTTTGTCAAAAAATGGGCAAATGGTCTGAGGTGCCTTACATCCAGGCATTTTTTACACTTCGTTCCCTCCCTAGCCTCTGCTCCCAATGCGACTCATCCCAACTCTTTCTTCTTTCTCTCCTGTCCGTTTCTTCAGTCTCTATCACAACCTCAGAGTCCTCTGAATCCTCCTTTTCTGCAGACCCCTCTGACCTCTCTCCCCCTCCCCAGGCCACTCCTCGACAGGCTGAATCAAGTCCCAATTCTTCCTCAGCCTCTGCTCCCACACCTTATAATTATTCTATCACCTCCCCTCCTCACACTCAGTCTGGCTTACAGTTTCATTCCACGACTAGCTCTCTCCCACCTGCCCAACAGTTTCCTCTTAGAGAGGTGGCTGGAGCTGAGGGCATAGTAAGGGTTCGTGTACCTTTTTCTCTATCAGACCCTTCCCACATCAGTCAGCATCTGGGCTCTTTCTCATCAGACCCCGCTAAATATATATAGGAATTCCCATATTTGACTCAGTCCTGCAGTTTAACCTGGAATGACTTAAATGTCATCCTGATCTCTCCCCTCTCCCCAGATGAGCGGGAAAGAGTTTATGCCCTAGCCCAATCTCATGCTGACACCTGCTGGCATCATGTGCCAGATATCCAAGAAGGCATCAGGGCAGTTCCCCGAGATGATCCCCGATGGGAATACCAGACAGGCTCCCCAGGTATAGCTAGGCGAGATTACATGGTCTCTTGCCTAGTTGAAGGGCTAAAAAAGGCAGCATACAAAGCTGTTAGTGATGGCAAGCTTAAAGAAGCCACCCAAGGTAAAGACAAAAACCCAGCCCAGTTCTTGACCCGCTTGGTGGCTACCCTTGTACCCTCAGATGCTTTACAGCCCTAGACCCTGAAGGGCCAGAAGGCCGTCTTATTCTCAATATGCATTTTATCACCCAGTCAGCTCCTGACATTAGAAAAAGGCTTCAAAAATTGGAATCTGGCCCTCAAACCCCACAACAGGAATTAATCAACTTTGTCTTCAAGGTGTTCAACAATAAAGAGGCAGCCAAGCGGCAATGTATTTCAGAGCTGCAACTGCTTGCCTCTGCTGTAAGAGAAACCCCAGCCATGCCTTCAGCACATAAAAACTTCAGAACAACCAAACGACAGCCTCCAGCTACTCCTTTAAGCCTTCCTCATGGACCTTGCTTCAAGTGTCGCAAAACTGGCCACTGGGCCAAGAAATGTCTGCAGCCCAGAATTCCTCCGAAGCTGTGTCCCACCTGTGCGGGATCCCACTGGAAATCGTACTGTCCAACTCATATCACAGCCACTTCTAGGGCTGTGGATCAAAGCTCTCTGGATCAAAGCTCTCTGGCTGACTCCTTCCCAGATCTCGGCTTAGCGGCTGAAGACTGATGCTGCCCGATTGCCTCAGAAAGCCCCCTGGACCATCACAGATGCCGAGCTTCAGGTAACTTTGACAATGGAGGGTAAGTCCGTCCCCTTTTTAATAGATACAGGGGTTACCCACTCCACATTACCTTCTTTTCAAGGGCCTGTTTCCCTTGCCCCCATAACTGTTATGGGTATTGACGGCCAACCTTCTAAACTCTTAAAACTCCCCCACTCTGGTGCCAACTTAGACAACATTCTTTTATGCACTCTTTTTTAGTTAGCCCCACCTGCCCAGTTCCCTTATTAGGCCAAGACATTTTAACTAAATTATCTGCTTCCCTGACTATTCCTGGGCTACAGCCACACCTCATTGCTGTCCTTTTGCCCAATTCAAGGCATCTTTTACATCCTCCCTTTGTGTCTCCCCACCTTAATCCACAAGTATGGGACACCTCTACTCCTTCTCTGGCAACCAACCATGCACCCCTTACCATTCCATTAAAACCTAATCACCCTAACCCTGCTCAACACCAGTATCCCATCCCACAGCAAGATTTAAAGGGATGAAGCCTATTATTACTTGCCTGTTACAGCATGGCCTTTTACAGCCTACAGACTCTCCTTACAACTCCCCTATCCTACCCGTTCAGAAGCTGGCTAATTCAAGACCTTTGCCTTTAAAGCCTACAAATTCTCCTTACAACTCCTGTATCCTACCCATCCAGAAACCGAACAAGTCCTACCAGCTAGTCCAAGACCTTTGCCTCATAAATCAAATTGTCCTTCCCATCCATCCTGTTGTGCCAAACCCCTATACTCTCCTCTCTTCAATACCCACTTCCACAACTTACTATTCTGTTATCGACCTCAAAGATGCCTTCTTTACCATCCCCTTGCATCCCTCCTCCCAACTTCTTTTCGCCTTTACTTGAACTGACCCTGACACCCACCAGTCCCAGCAACTCACCTGGACTGTCCTATCCCAAGGTTTCAAGGACAGCCCACACTACTTTGGTCAGGCCCTCTCTCATGACTTCCTTTCTTTCCGCCTGTCTGCCTCCCACCTTATTCAATATGTTGATGACTTTCTTCTTTGCAGCCCCTCTTACCAATCTTCCCAGCAGAACACTATCCTACTTCTTCAACATCTCTACTCAAAAGGGTACCGAGTATCCCCTTCTAAGGCTCAAATTTCTTCCCCTAGTGTTACATATCTCAGCATAATCCTCCATCAACATACACATGCTCTTCCTGCAGACCGTATTCAGTTAATCTCCCAGACCCCTATCCTGACCACCAAACAACAACTCCTTTCCTTCTTAGGCATTGTTGGATACTTCCAACTCTGGGTACCAGGCTTTGCCATTCTAACCAAACCGCTTAACTGATCCCATAGACCCTAAGTCCTTTCCCCATTCTTCTTTTCATTCTCTCAAAAAGGCCCTAGAAACAGCTCCCACACTGGCACTCCCTGACTCATCTCAACCTTTTTCCTTACACACAGCTGAAATACAAGGCTGTGCTGCTGGAGTTCTCACACAGGAGCCAGGCCCACGACCTATAGCCTTTCTATCCAAACAACTTGACCTCACAGTTCTCGGCTGGCCCTCATGTCCACATGTGGTGGCAGCCACTGCTTTAATACTTCTAGAGGCCCTCAAAATCACAAGCTATGCTCCACTTACCCTCTACAGTTCTCACAACCTTCAAGCATTAATATCCTCCTCACACCTTTCACACTTACTGTCTGCCCCTCGACTCCTCCAGCTCTATTCACTCTTTATTGAAACCCCAACAGCAACTATTGCCCATGGGCCTGATTTCAACCCAGCTTCTCACTTAGCACCCAGCACAAGTCCTGAGCCACATGACTGTATCTCCCTAATATACATAGCATCTTCCCCCTTTCCTCATATTTCTATTTTTCCAATCCCAAACCCAGACCACACTTGGTTTATTGATGGCAGTTCCTCTAAACCCAGCCAAATCTCACCAGTTAAAGCTGGTTATGCTGTCATGTCCCATACCTCTATTATCAAGGCCGCTGCACTTCCTCCCTCCACTATTTCCCAACAAGCTGAACTGATTGCTTTAACCTATGCACTCTCTTTCACCAAAGGAATGAACATTAACATTCACACTGACTCCAAATATGCTTTCCACATCCTCCATAACCATGCTGCCTGTTGGACCAAAAGAGGTTTTCTCACCACACAAGGCTCTTCCATTATCAATGCCTCTCTAATAAAGGCCCTCCTTAAGGCTGCTCTCTTGCCAGCCAAGGCTGGGGTCATTCACTGTAAAGGACACCAGAAACCAACTGATCTTATTGCTAAAGAAAATGCTTATGCCAACAAAACAGCCAAGGAAATAACCAATGCCTCCATACCTGCTAATATTCCAGCCCCCACTCCAGAACGCCAGTATTTTTCTTTCTCCTTTATCACTCTCACCTACTCTTCTTCTAAAAACCTGCTCTACCAGTCTTTTCCAACTCAGGGCAAGTGGTTCTTAGATCATGGAAAATTCATTCTTCCATAGCTTAATCCAGGAGACAAAGATTATTTTACTTATCATCTCTCCTGCATAGGCTCTGCAATAAAAGCTATTGAACTTCTCCATTCAGACCGCTGCTCATACCTATGGGAAAAGGGTAATATAATAGATCATTGGCTTAACAACAGGGAATCCCACTCATATGACAGAAAATGCGGACAAAAAGCTTTGGTACGTAAAACATTATTCCTTCCCTGGCCTAAAAACTCATCGCCACCTACATTAAAGCTAATATGCCTGATAACTGTTTTTAGAGAACTTATTTTATTAGGGCAATTCCAAGCTCAAAAATGTGCTAACTGGCACCTTGTTAGCTACATAGAAACGCACCCTAGAGCCGAAACTTACTGGACTAACTCATTATAAAATTTTCTTTAAGGTGTCCACGCAGTCCCTGGTCATGCTTGAAGCAGTCCTGAGAAACATCACCCCTACCCCAATAATCCCCAGAAAAAATGGTATTTTCTTTATCTTTTCTTATAACTTTATATTTTATACATAAAAAGACAGGAATGTCAGGCCTCTGAGCCAAAGCTCAGCCATTGTAACCCCTGTGACCTGCACATATATGTCCAGATGGCCTGCAGGAGCTAAGTCTGGAGTAGCTGAAAAACCACAAAAGAAGTGAAACAGCCAGCTCCTGCCTTAACAGATTGACCAAACTTAAGACATTCCACCATTATGACTTGTTCTGGCCCTGCCCCAATTGATCAATTGACCTTGTGACATTCTTCTGGATGATGAATCTTATGATCCCCCGACCAGGCACCTTGTAACCCCCTCCTCTGCTAACAATAGAAAACTACCTTTAACTGTAACTTTCCACTGCCTACCCAAGTCCTATAAATCTGCCTCTCTCCTACCTCCCTTCACTGACTCTCTTTTCAGACTCAGCCCACTTGCACCCAAGTGAATAAACAGCCTTGCTGCTCACACAAAGCCTGTTTAGGTGGTCTTCTTTACGGACACATGTGACAGTTCAGAAAGGTGGGACAACTTGAAATGGGTTGGGCTGGGTGGGGTGGGTAAGGGTGTTCCAGGTCATAGTTAGATTTTAAAGTTTCTCGTTGGCAATCGGTTGAAAGGGTCAAGTTATTATCCAAAGACCTGGAATCAATAGAGAGAAATGTCTGGGTTATGATAAGGGATTGTGGAGACCAAGGTTTTATCATGCAGATGAAGCCTCCAGGTAGCAGGCTTCACAGAATAGATTGTAAATGTTTCTTATCAGACTTAAGGTCTATGTTGATGTTAATTCCTATTAGCTCTTCCTGAAATCCAAAAGGGAGGTGGATACAGTGAGGCATATCCAACCCTCCCTTCCCATCATGGCCTGAACCAGTGTTTCAGGTTAACTTTGGAATGCCCTGGCCAAGAGGAGGTGTGCATTCAGATGGTTCAAGGGCCTTAGAATTTTATTTTTGGTTTACATTATCTAGAAAGAGAGAGAGAGAGTGAGTGTGTGTGTGTGTTGTTATGGATACACACATACTGGATTATTTGACAGACACTGGAAGGGCTCACTGAGCCTTCTTGGCAGCTCCCTGGGGACCTGCCTGGAGCCTAGAAAGCTAAAAACAACATTTCCCAGAAATCTTTGGAGCCAGTTTTTGCAAGGCACTTGGGGATTATGAAGAAGATGCACCTGGGTAAGTATTAGTGGCAGAAATGAGCAACTCGAGGCAGAGGCCATGGACAGGATGGAGCTCTTCTGGCAAGCACAGTACTGGAGCCATATGGCCCCCCCAGGGCGAGTGAGGTTCTGCATGTAGTCTAGTCCCCAGGTCACTCATGCTAAGCTGTGGTGGTAGGGGTGGTGGCAGCTTGCTCATGTGGCACTGTGGCTGTATGCATGCCTCCTAGGGTAAGTGGCAGCAGTGTTAGCTCCGTCACTGTGGCAGGAGCCAAAGGTATCTGGGGTCAGTGACTTTATGTGACCAGTTTTATGGAATAGTTGTCAGCCTTGTTCCTGGATTTAACCTAGAAGCTCTTCCTCTAGCCCTGCCAAGGATTCTTGAACTATTAATACACCTTAGAAAATGCATTTTTTCTTAAACTATTAATAGGTAGAGTTATGTCTATTGTTTGCACCAAAGAACCCTGGCTTATAGAAGAGAGTGATCAGCCTCTACCTCAGGGTACTGATTGGCTCAGAAGAAGGAAATAGGGAAAGAAAATAGGGTGGGGGCGATGGAGCTTTGGGTATGTCACAATTTTTTCTTTGAAAAAGACAGGGAGATGTCTGAAGCAAATGTGGCAAACATATAGTTACTCTTTGAGGTGTTTTTTGTGGGCATCTGAAAGAGTATTTTTTGTGCTTTTCTAGATGTTTAAAATGTTTTATTATTTAAAAACAATGTTTAAGGCTGGGCTTGGTGGCTCATGCCTGTAATCCCAGCACTTGGGAAGGCTAAGGTGGGTGGATCCCTTGAGCCCAAGACCAGCCTGAGCAACATGGCAAAATCCCATCTCTACAAAAAAAACCACAAAAGTTAGTTGGGCACAGTGGCGCACACCTATAGTCCCAGCTACTCGCAAGGCTGAGGCGAGCAGCTCGCTCGAACCCAGGAGGTCGAGGCTGCAGTGAACTGTGATCACACCACTGCACTCCAGCCAGGGTGACAAAGCAAGACCTTGTTTCAACAGATAATATTATTATTATTAAAAATAATATTTATTAGTTATTATTATATATATTTATTATTATTTTTAAAATACATACAAGTGATGAAGTAGGCAAAGATTTCTCTAAAAGGACACAAAAAGCAATGACTATAAAAGACTGACAAACTGAACTTCATTAAAACCAAAATTCATTAAAATTGAACGTCATCATGATAAACTTCTGTCCTGCTAACACACGATGAAGGCGGAAACGGCAAGCTACAGCTGGGGAGGATCTTTACAATCCATACACCTGGCAGAGGATATGCAGCCGAAGATGCTAGCAACGCCTACAAATCAGTCAGGAAAGGACAACCCAATACTGAACAGCACTTCCAAAGTGGATATGCACATAGCCAAAAAATACAGAAAAGATGCTCAGGATGGAAGGAGTAAAAAATTATAAGGAAAATATGTTGTACGTTTTATATACTAATTCGTTATTAGCATTCAACATATTTTACTGCAGTTTTTGATTAGGAAGGACATTCCTATGAAATAAAATTCAAAAGGTACAAATTAGCTCACAGTAAAAATGCCCTCTTTGCCCCTCAACAACAGTTCCCCTCCCTGGGTCATTGTTACAAGTTCTTGTATGTCTTTTCCAGAGAGACTCTAGCATGTAGAAGTAAACATATACATGCTTATGTATATTCATACATGCATGTATTCTCCCCTTTTTAAAACACAGACACAAACACTCCCAAGACTATACTCTTTTTTTTTTTTCCACTTAACGATGTATCCTGAAAAGTCAGTCCATATCAGTACACAGTTTCCTTATTTTTAAAAATGAATGCATAGGCCGGGCGTGGTGGTTCATGCCTGTAATCCCAGCACTTTGGGAGGCCGAGGTGGGTGGATCACCTGAGGTCAGGAGTTCGAGACCAGCCTGACCAACATGGAGAAACCCTGTCTCTACTAAAAATACAAAATTAGCTGGGCGTGGTGGCACATACCTGTAATCTCAGCTACTCAGGAGGCTGAGGCAGGAGAATCCCTTGAACCTAGGAGGTGGAGGTTGCAGTGAGCTGAGATCACACCATTGCACTTCAGCCTGGGCAACAAGAGTGAAACTCTGTCTCAAAAAGTAAACAACAAAAATAAATGCCTAATATTCCATCATGTGGATGTACCATGCTTGCTTTATGCAATACACTGGGCCTGTTTTTAGACTTTTTATTCCATTCCATTAATCTGGCTGTCAATACATTGCACAAATACACAGTGTTTCGACTGTAGTAGCTTTAAATATATGTTGATATGTGTCAGGGCTTGTTCCTACCAACCCCCGGCCATCGCTATTCTTTATCTGAATTTTTCTAGCTATTCTTGTTTATTTTTCCATCTGAGCTCTAGAATCTGGTTCTTTTTTTTTTTTTTTTTTTTTTTTCCTTTTCTTGAGGCGGAGTCTCACTCTGTTGCCAGGCTGGAGTGCAGTGGCTCGATCTCAGCTCACTGCAACCTCCGTCTCCTGGGTTCAAGTGATTCTCCTGCCTCATCCTCCCGAGTACTGGGACTACAGGTGTGTGCCATCATGCCCAGCTAATTTTTGTATTTTTAGTAGAGAAGGGGTTTCACCATGTTGGCCAGGATGGTCTCTATCTCTTGACCTCGTGATCCACCCGCTTCCACCTCCCAAAGTGCTGGGATTACAGGCATAAGCCACCATGCCTGGCTGAGAATCTGGTTCTTAAAAGTTCCTGTTGGAATTTTTCCTGGGATTACGTAGCCTATTTTAGGGAGAACAGATATCTTTTAGATATTTAGTCCTCCTGCCCCTGAACGTGATACACTTTTCCATTTATTCAGGTCTTCTTTTTGTTGTCTTTAGTGATGCTTAAAAGTTTGGGTTTTTTCACATAGATTTTGTGCATTTTCTGCTAAGCTTTTTCCTTGATGCTTAATCTTTTTTATTGTTAGTAAACAGCTGGAGTCTTTCCTTCCTTCCTTCATTTATTTATTTAATGAATTTCCTTCTGTTGTGCAATGGCACGATCTCAGCTCACTGCAACCTCTGCCTTCTGGCAGTGATTCTCGTGTCTCAGCCTCCCAAGTAGCTAGGATTATAGGCGTGCACCATCATGCCTGGCTAAGTTTTTGTATTTTTAGTAGAGACAGGGTTTCTCCATGTTGGCCAGGCTGGTCTCAAACTTATGGGCTCAAGTGATCTGCCTGCCTTGGCAGCCTCCCGAAGTGCTGGGATTACAGGTGTAGGCCACTGCGTCTGGCCTTCCTTTACATTTTCTAACTGGTTGTTGTTTGCATAGATGATGGCTTTCAATTTCCATTTATCGATATTAAAGCCAGACACCTTACTGAATTATTTTATTAGCTCTAGTAATTTTTGTCAGTTAATTATCTTGTGTTTCTCATTTATGCAATCAAGTCACTTGAAATGAGGATAATTTTACCTCTTATCTTCCAGTTAATAAGCCTCTAATTTCTCTCTCTTAACTACTGGTGTAGACTAAAACCACCAGAACAATGTTAAATGATAACAGTAATAGTATATGTGATTCTCTTATTCTTGAATTCAACAGGAATACATTTCATGTTTTCCATGTAAGCATTATACTACCTTTCAGGTTGAGGTGGATATATTTGATCATGCTAAGAAACATCTATTTCTATTTCACTACAATCTAGTTATTATCCAGATGGATATTGAGTGTTGTTGAATCCATTTCAGTAGCTGAGGAAATGGATTATGACTTTTCTCTTTAAATCTATGACCACCAAGAATACATCTGCAGTTGAATGGGGTTGGGTTTATTGGCTCCTTGCAAGGAGGAAGAAAGTAAACCAAGAGGAACTACGGGGTGTCTCACAAGAGGGTGTTAAAAAGGACTTTCTATAGGACAGAGCTTGTTTTAGTAGATTTGGGGGAGGGTGCGAGAAAATGGGGATTTCCTCTCAATGGGATGATGTCGGGAAGTAGGGGCAATTCTATAATTGTGTATTTTTTAGTTAATTCTTATGGAGAAGACGTGAAGAATAGAGTGAGGCTAAAGCTATGATGGTGAAAAGCAGTAGTCATTTGTATCAGCCAGGATAGGGAGGTTTCCTGTGGTTTGGATAATGTTCTTGTTTTGTCTGTGCTCAGAGATCATTATGGAGTGGTCTTATCTCTGCCAAAAGACACGAGGGATTTCTGGGAGCACCACAAGCTAAGACAACCACATGGAACAGATTCTTTCCTGGCGCTTTCAGAGAGAGTACACCACCTTGATTTCAGACTTCTACCCTCCAGAGCCAAGAGACAATACCTTTCTGTTTTTTAGGCTATCCCGTTTGTGGTATTTTCTTACTGTAGTCCTGGAAAACTAATAAAGATGCCAACTTTAAAATGTACAGAGTTGCCAGGTGTGGTGGCTCATACCTGTAATCCCAGCACTTTGGGAGGCCGAGGCAGGCGGATCACAAGGTCAGGAGTTCAAGACCAGCCTGGCCAATATGGTGAAACCCCGTCTGTACGAAAAATACGAAAATTAGCCAGGCGTGGTGGCACGGAGCTGTAGTCCCAGCTACTCAGGAGGCTAAGGCAGAAGAATCGCTTGAACCCGGGGAGCCAAGATCGCACCACTGCACTCCAGCCTGGGTGACAGAATGAGACTCCATCTCAACAACAACAACAACAAAACAAACAAAAAAATGTACAGAGTTTTTCAAGATTCTTCTAGGGGGCCTGTGAGCCCAAAAGTTTGCTTTAGATCAGTGTTTTTCAAAAGCTTACATATATCGTGTGATTCTGATGCATTTCACTCCCTTAGGGGTTTATTTTAAAAGTCATTTTCTGGGCTCATTCCAGACCCACAGAATGGGTGTGGGCCCTGTATTCTGCATTTTCAAACAAGTTTCCGAGGTCCTTCTACATCCCAAACCACTGCTGAAGTAGGTAGATACCTGGGCTGTAGACAAAAATTTGGATTTAATCTTTACCTGGTCTATTACTGAGCAAGTAAGAGTTAAAGTATACACTCTACTGGGAAAATCCCCAGTTCCAAGTCGAGTGACTCTGACACGTATTCACTGCACAGCATTTGTAAAATTGGGGGTGTGGAACAGATTTTTTTTTTTTTTTTTTGAGACAGAGTCTTGCTCTGTTGCCCAGGCAGGATGGAGTCCAATGACGTGATCTCAGCTCACCACAAGCCCCGCCTCCTGGGTTCAAGTGATTCTCCTGCCTTGGCCTCCCCAATAGCTGGAATTACAGGCATGCGCCACCATGCCTAGCTAATTTTGTATTTTTAGTAGAAACGGGGTTTCTCCCTGTTTCTCAGTCTGGTCTCGAACTCCCGACCTCATGTGATTCACCTGCCTCGGCCTCCCAAAGTGCTGGGATTACAGGCATGAGCCACCACGCCTGGCCCAGAACAGACTTCTTAAGAGTCTGTCTAGCTCTGACATTCCACAAGGCTATGAAATGGTCCAGGAAGAGTTAGGGCAGGCTAGCAAATTCAGGTGCCTTTGCCTTTGGGAAGATGGAGGCAAAGCACTTTGTCCATCCAATTACTTTGTATTTATTTATTGTTTGTTTGTTCGCCCTGACTCCAGTCTTGACAATTACTCTACATTTTAAAACACTGTTGGGACTAACCCCACCAGCCTCTCCCCTGACCCGAGACAGTTAGCAGCTAATGTAGCTACTTCCCACTTTCTGTCACCCCTGCAAACGGGGCAAACAGGGATGCTGTATCTGGAAGCTCTAGAGGCAGGAGCCAGTCCTATTTATCCTTTTATAAAACACCTACCCAAACCAGATGATTTTAGGTCCTCCCTCCTGAAACTCGGCTTGGCTGCAGTGAAAAGTTTTGCACCTACAGGAAGATCAGCATTTCCTTCCATTCGTCCTCTCCCAATCCATCCCTGACTGGTCTTTTGCCCTCTTTTGAGTAAGAAACTCCTTGTTTTAGAGTGTTTCTGGATTAACGCTAGAAAGGGACCAGCTCTGAGCCCATAGTATGGATCCCATGTAACAGTACTCTTACCAGAAAAGGGGTTTCATCCCAGACCCCAAGGGCAGGTTCTTAGATCTTGCACAGGAAAGAATTTAGGGTGAGTCGCAGAGTACAGTAAAGTTAAAATGGTTTATTAGAAACTAATCTGTTAGAGTAGGGTGTCCTCAGGAAGCAAGAGGAGGAATGCCCTACCTCAAATGTAATGCTTCCTTGTGTAGGATATTAGAGCTAAGAATAGTGTATTTTATTATAAAGGCTTGTGATCGGCTTGTGACAGACTATTTGTATTGTTATTCTCTTGTGCAATTAATTTCAGCAAACATTTATGAGTGGACTATTATCTTTAGAGCAAAACATAGTTTAAATTAAGAATGCCTTTTTCCAGGCTGGGTGCCATGGCTCACGCCTGTAATCCCAGCACTTTGGGAGGCTGAGGCGGGTGGATCACTTGAGGTCAGCAGTTCGAGACCAGCCTGGCCAATATGGCAAAACCCCGTCTCTACTAAAAATATAAAAATTAGCCAGGTAAAGTGGTGCATACCTGTAATTCCAGCTACTTCGGAGGCTGAAGCAGGAGAATCACTTGAACCCGGGAGGCAGAGATCGCAGTGAGCCGAGATGGTGGCACCGCACTCCAGCCTGGGCAACAGAGTGAGACTCCAAAACAAAACAAGAATGCCTTTTTCCATTAACTTGTTTCCTCAACAATAAACATCTTGTGATCAAGAGTGCTAACTTCCTGGGAATGCAACCCAGCAGGTCTTGCCTTCCCCAGCAGGTCTTGCCTTCCCCAACCTTTATTTAGGATAGAGTCACTCTGGTTAGGACGCCTCTGACAATACAACCCAAATCATTGGTGGCTCATGAAAAGAACTCACTCCTTGGCTAAACTTGAGTCAGTCTCCTCTCAGTCCTCTTTTTGAATAGGCCCTGACCCTGGGCTGGCCCTTAGCTCACTTAGTTCAGTTTTAGCAAGAATCCTGCTGAGTCAGTTCAGCAAAAATCCCCTACCCTTGGTATCTGATCACCTTGGCTTGCATTCAGCAAAAAATCTCCCTAGCCTTTGTGTGTCCTCTCAGTAATTTTCCATCTGCTGACCTCCACCCTGTTGCTTAACTATAAATCTCCACCTGTCCTTGTATTTGATGTTAAGCCTGATCTTTTTGCCTCTACTGCATAGCCCCATTGCAGCTGTTCTTGAATAAAGTCTCTCACCTTAACAATTGTTTGAATAATTTTTCTTTTAGTCCCATTTCCTACTGTAACACACTATGTGAGTCTCAGTTTTCTCATCTGTATAACGGAGGAAACTAATACTTCCATCTCTAAGGCATACAGAAGATCAAGTGAGATTAAAAATAACTTGGGTATGGCTGGGCAGGGTGGCGTACACCTGTAATCCCAGCACTTTGGGAGGCCAAGGCGGGCAGATCACTTGAGGTCAGGAGTTCAAGACCACCCTGGCCAATATGGTGAAACCCCGTCTCTACTAAAGAATACAAAAATTAGCCAGGTGTGGTGGTTCGTGCCTGTAGTCTTAGCTACTTGGGAGGCTGAGGCAGGAGAATCGCTTGGACCCAGGAAGTGGAGGTTGCAGTGAGCTGAGATCACACCACTGTACTCCAGCCTGGGAAAGAGAGTGAGACCCCATCTCAAAAAAAATAAAAATAAAAACAAATTACTTGGATAAAGTGTAAAGATAAAAATCACTATTCTTGGGCAGGGGTCCCAGCTGTAGCCCAAGCTGGAGAACTAGACTGGCTTGGCGTTAATTTGCTTAGGACAGGAGGAGGGTCATCTGAAAGAGATGGGAAAAGCTAAGGTTGCGCCTGGGAAGACTAGGGAAGCCTGCCCCCAGGACAGCCCCTTGAATATGTGCAACTCAGGAGGTGGAAAGAAATTCAAGGTAGCCAGGGAGACAAAAGTTGTTCATTTGGTGCACATGTGGAACCAACATGGGACAAAGAGGCATTTTGCGCTCGCCCAGAGAACGTGACTTCTTTGGCTTCCGCACAATTTGTAGCCTGCAGGAGTGGCAGAGTACCCGAGTGGATGCAGGCCCACGTGTTCTCTGGGTTGGGTGTTTAGGACTTCTGGGAGTCATCAGGCAGCAGGTATTTGCCCCAGTGTCAGAGGTGTTTAAACCAAAATTACTCCATCTTGAATAAGGGCTGAGTAAAATGAGGCTGAGCCCAACTGGGCTGCATTCATAGGAGGTTAGGCATTCTAAGTCACAGGATGAGATAGAAGGTTGGCACAAGATACAGGTCATAAAGACCTTGCTGATAACACAGGTTGCAGTAAAGAAGCCCGCTAAACCCCACCAAAACCAAGGTGGCAATGGGAGGGACCTCTGGTGGTCCTCACTGCTCATTATGCGCTAATTATAACGCATTAGCTGCTAAAAGACACTCCTACCAGCACCATGACAGTTTACAGATGCCATGACACCATCGCGAAATACCCTATATGGTTTAAAAAGAGGAGGAACCCTCAGTTCCGGGAACTGCCCACCCCTTTCTCTGAAACTAATGAATAATCCAACCCTTGTTTAGCATATAATCAAGAAATAATCACAAAAATGGGTAACGAGTAGCCCTGGGGCTGCTCCGCCTATGAAGTAGCCATTCTTTTATTTCTTTGCTTTCTTAATAAATTTGCTTTCACTTTATGGGCTTGCCCTGAATTCTTTCTTGCATGAGATCCAAGAACCCTCTCTTAGGGCCTGGATCTCCGGACACCAGGAGACACCCTGGATGGGTTTCCTGAACCGACAGATGAGCCTTCCACGCGGGGAGACCTGGATTCTTATCGTCTTTGTGGCTCCTTCCGTCTGCACGTGCGGACGAAGCCCGGGTCGCACTCGGGTGGTCAGCCTGGCACGCACAGCGCCGGCGTGTAGGAGACCTTGGGTGCCACCGAGTCCAGGAGGAAATTTAGGCCGCCATCTGTCCGGAGACTGGCACATGTGACCACCCACCAACATGTATTGAATAAGGGCCTGGAGGTCCTTTCTCTAAGGCCGCACCGATAAACGGTTACCAACTGTCAACCTCACGGCCCCTTCGCTTCCGGCCGCACTGCCGCGCTTCCTACGCCTGCGCACTCAGGGGCCGCAGGCAGGAGGAACGTACCAACTGCGGGGCGGGGGGTGCGCGCGGAGACCCCCGCGAGCTGCGTTCCCGGAAGTAACCCCTGGTGCATCCCGGAATCCAGAGCGCCCACTACGGCCTTTGGCCAGGACCCTGGGTGGGTTCCAGGAGCTCAGGCCTGCGGCGCTTGGAGACGCACGTTGGCCAACCCGTCGGGTGGTGGGCAAGGGGCCCAGGGGTCAGGGGCCGGTAAGCGGCTGGCGGCGGGGCTGCGGCTCTTACCTGCCGAGGAGGTGCTGGCTCTGCGGTGCGGATTTGCGCCGCACTTCCCAGCTTGGCCAGTGGCTCTGCGGGCTGCTGGCTCCACCCCTCAGGTAAGCGGAGACTGGGCCGCAGAGGTTCAGGGGAGGGGGCGGCTGTCGGGACCGTGCCGGCGCCGGGGGCCACCTCCTTGGCCAGCCTTGCCCCAGCTCCCAAACACACTGGGCGAGGCCAGAATCTTCCGGAACAGCCAGCGCTTACCCATCGCTCCCTCTGTGCAGAGAACTGCCCTGAAATACTGTAATATTAACTCGTTTAACCCTAACAATCTCATGAGGCGGGTGCTGTTACTATTCCCATAGTGTAGACGAGGCTCTGACATGCTCTGACTCCATTGTTAAGCCCTAAGCTTCCAGAAAAAAGCAGAGTGCTGCCATGTCGTTTGAATCACATCTCACTTTGTGTCATTTTTTTTGCACAGTATGAAACCCAGTGATGCATGATGATTATTCAAAACATCCTGCCTAGGATTTTTTTTTTTTTTTTTTTTTTTTTTTTTTTTTTTTTTTTTTTTTGTGAGACGGAGTCTCGCTCTGTCGCCCAGGCTGGAGTGCAGTGGCGCGATCCCGGCTCACTGCAAGCTCCGCCTTCCGGGTTCACACCGTTCTCCTGCCTCAGCCTCCCAAGTAGCTGGGACTACAGGCGTCCGCCACCACGCCCGGCTAATTTTGTTTTTTTTTGTATTTTCAGTAGAGACGGGGTTTCACTGTGTTAGCCAGGATGGTCTGGATCTCCTGACGTCGTGATCCGCCCGCCTCGGCCTCCCAAAGTGCTGGGATTACAGGCGTGAGCCACCGCCGCCCGGCCGCTTAGGCTTTGTAGGTAGTCGAATTTGCATGTGGGACAAAACCCCAAAACACAGTGGTTTCCTCTCCTCTTTTCCTTTCACTCGTTCATCTCTTCCAATCCCTTTCTCTCACCACCTTTCAATCTTCTCACAGATGTTGTGGAGGAAGATGAGACTTGTGGGCCCAGCAGGTGCTTAAAATCCCCTGTCTGGTGGGAGTGGAGTAGACACTCCCTCCCCCACGCAGTGCTGGAGTTGAGAGCAGAGGGGCGGGAGGGCCTGGGCGGAGTGAGGAGTGAGAAAGGCCTGGCATAATCATGGAATGCCCAGGGTGGGGTTCTACTTCTCTTGCAGGCACAAGAGAAGTAGAAGAGTGGCCCCTTTCCTTCTGGGCACGCACTTGGGAAAAGGCTTGGTAAGACCAATGAGAAGAAAGTGTCTAATTTCTTGAACCAGTGTGCGGAGATGCTTCCCAGCCCCGGCTAAGCCAGATCACTCAGCCAGCCGCTGGCTGCCTTTACAGATGTACGGCTCCCCCTGAACAATCAACACGCCTGGCTCTCAGGCATAAGCTGCCTCACTTCCCTCCTGCACTGCACTCCAGGACTTGCCTGTCACCAGACCCGTCCTACTTCCTCTGTCAGGAAAAATAAGATTTCTTCCTGGTCTCTGAGGCCGATCCCTTCCACCCCCTGTGCCCTGGATCCCTTTCTCTAGGAAGCTTCTCTTCCCTGTATAGTTAGCCTCCCCGCTCTTCCCAGGGCATCTTCTGTCTGTTTAGGGACCCAGCCAAGCCTTTTCCCTCCCACCCCCACCTCCAGCATTCCTGGTTCCTGCTTCTCCCCTACTTCCTGCTGGACCGCCCACTGAAGGGACCTTTGACCCCATTGACCACTGCTTTTGGAAAGTCTTTTCTTGGTTTCCCTAACTTCACTTTACTTTGGTTTTTCTTTGTCTCTCTCCTCTGCCTCTCAGTCACCTTTGAGATCTGCTCATCCTCTCACCTCCCTGTATCGTCAGCATTACCTGGGCAGCACCCTCTGGTGTTTTCCCTCAGTTTCTCTAGAAACTTGCCTGAAGATTTGCCCCAAAATAGCCCACATGGACCCGTATGAGTAAAGAGGATCACTATGGAGTCTCTCTCCATCATTTCCTCCTCTTCCACTCAAGGCTTAGGCGTGGGCCACCTCCTGAACAGCTATCCCCACAGTCTCCTCCACCCGCTCTGCTATCACCCCGCCCTGCCATCACCCCGGCCTGGCCCTCTTTCCCTTTTGCCTCCCAGGGATGTGCCTGCTTCCTGTGAGGTCTGGCTAGGGTGCTTTCCTGACTGCCGCCCACATGATCGACTGTGGGCAGGCGTGCAGCCCAAAAGGCCATGCCTCAGCTTAGAAGCCCTTGGAATCTTGTCTTGTTGTGGTTGTAGGCCTCCAGTGTGTTGTCAGCTGTGGTGATGTGTGTCACAAGTAACTTCTTTTTTTTGAGACAGGGTCTGGCTCTGTTGCTTAGGCTGGAGTGCAGTGGTGCGATCACGTCTCACTGCAACCTCCACTTCCCTGCTCAAGCCATCTTCCAGCCTCAGCCTGCCAAGAAGCTGGGACCACAGGCATGGGCCATCACAGCTGGCTGATTTTTTGTGTTTTTTTTTTTTTTTTTGTAGAGATAAGGTTTTGCCATGTTGCCTAGGCTGGTCTCAACCTCCTGAGTTCAAAGCAGTCCACCCACCTTGGCTTCCCAAAGTGCTAGGATTACAGGCGTGAGCCACCACACCCAGCCACAAATAACTTCTTAGTAATAAAGTACTAGAATTTGTCAATGACTTTCTTTTTAAAATTTACATTTTAGATTCATTTGGATTGAAGGTTGACTCTCAACAGTGCCAGCTGCACTGTCATCCTGAAGTACTCCCGTGGAAGAGAACATGGTGGTGTTACTGTTGTACCAGTGATGACACAAGATCCCAGATCTCCCTGATGGGTCTGCGGGGATTGAAGATTGTGAAGCAATAGCCTAAGGTAAACAACCCCTTGCAAGACAGTATTTCTCAGTAGGTCAGCCTGGGGGCCCCCCAGGGATCCCTCCCCGCCTCGTGGCACCATACCCTGCTTTCCCCCTGGTCTAGTAATGAGCCCATTTCTAGGTTGTCATCTCATCCTGAGCCCCAAGTGCCAGCCAGGCAACTACTCTCTTCTATTCATATCTTGAATGCACAGTGCTGGCTCATAGTAGACATTTGATGACTTTCTATTAAATGATTGAGTGAATCAAGAGTATCTACAGAGTATAGCATTTATGATGAGACAAAGCTAATTGGGAAACAGAACAAGATTGGTGTCCTGGGGTAACTGGATAGGTCTTAAGATGAAGATTTTGGGGTGTGCTAGGTGCAGTGGCCCACACCTGTAATCCCAGTACTTTGGGAGGCTGAGGCAAGGGAATCGCTTGAGCCCAGGAGTTCAAGACCAGCTTGGGCAACATGGTGAAATCCTGTCTCTACAAAAAACACAAAAATTAGCTGGGTGTGGTGGTGCACATCTGTAGTCCCAGCTACTTGAGAGGCTGAGGTTGCGAGGATTACTTGAACCCAGGAGGCAGAGGTTGCAACAAGCTAGATCATGCCACTGCACTCCAGCCTGGGTGACAGAGCAAGACCCAGTCTAAAAAAAAAAAAGATTTTGGAGTGTGACCCTGTTCTGCAGACGGCCTGTGGAGGCCTGGATGTTCACACTCTGAGGTTGCAGTTTCCTTAGTCATGAAGTGTGAGTTCCTCCAGTGTGACATCTGAGAGCAGCTGTGGGCCCAGGACAGCAGCCTGTGTTTCCTTTGCAGCTTTACCTAGCCCCTCCACAATCGTCACCCTGCAGTAGGCCTTCAGTTCTTGGATTTATTGGTGGCTGAAAGTTATTTTGAGATGGGCTTGAAGCTGTTGCCACTTAACCCTTCTGAGGCTTTTCTGGCTGGAAGGAGCTCCTCTTTCTGTCCAGAGTCTTGCTTGAGCCTTCTTAGCCGTCTTGTTACCTGTTATACAGGCAGCCCTGCCATCTCTGGTGACTCTTTTTAAACATTACCCTGGTGAGTAATGTTTAACATCACTCATTGTAGATCTTTTTTATCTTTTTTTTTTTTTTTTTTTTTTTTTTTTTTTGAGTTTCAGTACCAGAAAGTCTTTATTCATTGTATCTTTCCAGGGAAAGGAGAAGGGAAGTGAAAAGGGTCAGCATGTGTGTTACAAAGTGATTAGGAAATGGGAAAGGAAGTACCCAGTACAGAAAAATCAGTCATCCAATAGATGCATCCCAGAGATGGAGTAACCAAAACCCAAGGGGCTTGGTCTCCTGCAGTTCAGGAATGAGGGGCCAGGGATTAGGGAAGGTACAGCCTTTCTACCCTCCCTCCCTGCCCCTAAATTCAAGATTTCACATAAAGCTTTGGTTTCTAGCATTAAACATGGGGTTACATTCATCTGTCTCCTTTTAAACAATCTTGAAGCCACTTTGACATAAGTTCTTGCACTGGGCCGGGTGTGGTGGCTCACCCCTATAATCCCAGCACTTTAGGAGGCCAAGGAAGGAAGATTATGTGAGCCCAGGAGTTGGAATCCAGCCTGGGCAACATAGTGAGAACTTGTCTCTACAAAAAAATAGAAAGAATCAGTCAGGCGTGTTGGTGTACACCTGTAGTTCCAGCTACTTGGGAGGCTGAGGTGGGAGGATTGCTTAAGCCTGGGAGGTTGAGGCTGCAGTGAGCCAAGATTGTGCCACTCCACTCCAGTCTGGGCGACAGAGCAAGACCTGGTCTCAAAAAAAAAAAAAAAAAAAAAAAAAAAAAAAAAGGTTTCTTGCTCCTACACAAAATTCCCAAGTGACTTGGATATATACTCATATTCCTTTGCCTGGTCTCCTGACCCCACTTCTATGTGGAAGCCCCTGGTCGCTTCTCCCTCCTTTGAGATTACAGATTAAGTAGGTTTGATCCATCCAAATAAAGCAGTATCTTAAGTGTTTGGGGTGAACCACATTGACTCAGGTTGGGAACAAGAGATGGAGGGTTCTTAATTTCTTCAGGTTGTTCACATACATCATTTAAGAGTTGCAGAGACAGCCCAAGAATTCAATATATGCGTGTGTGGGTATGTAGGTTTCCTTTTGGGGGAGGTGGATGGAGAACTAGGTAGGATAGAAGTCAAGTTTTTAGGGCAGAAGATCTGGTCCAAAATAGGAAATAGAGGAAGGGGAACACAAAGAAAGGATAGTTCAAGATCCCTACTTCAATACGAGGGTCCCCCAAACTCATGTTTTACATCCTTCTTGCCTGGTTCAGAACTTTCTGTAAAGATGCCTTGGCCATTTTTCTCTCAATACAAAAAAGTTTGTAAACAATAAAACCCCAAAAGAACATGGAGAAAGACCAACTTTCTCCATGTTTGTATATTTACACAAACTAGGCCACCTAGCAGTCACCAACTGCTACAAAGTCCAGACAAATACAGGAACTAGAGGGGGCAGCATCAGGGGAAAACAAACCCAGGATCAGATGTGCACCCCTGAACACGTTCTATCACACTTGTCCCATTTCAGCCTAGCAAGGGAGGTTCGTGGTGATCCTACAGGATGTAAATGAGTCCCCCTTTTCTCCTTAGTTACCGTGATACTGAATCAGCGCTGCAGCAGGGCAGGACGCCGGCTGTGCACACCACATGAAGAGGCCCTCCCTTACGGGGCTTCCTTGACCCAAGAATTTGGAAAAGTTAGAATTTTAGTCCTTGTTTCATATATCCTTCCCTGGACAGCACAGGAGGGGTTCAGGGGCACTGGTCTTAACATTTAGCCTTCCCAAGTCACGTTTTCTATGAATACACACACATACCCCCTGTTATGGATGGTAGGCCTAGCCCAATCCAGTGGAGGACGGATCTGGGGTATGAAGCAAGTCCCATGCCCTAGGATTAGGAAACCCTCACCTAACCTTGGTGTCCCTGGGTGTCTCAGCACCTTAGTCTAATTTTCAGTCTTCCAGTAGCCAGAGATCAAGTCTTGGGCAATCCAGTTGAACCCTAGTCTCCTATGAGACATTTTCAAGGTGGGGGAGTTTCAGGAGGACACTATGGCAGAAAAAGCAAGTCTCTGGCAAACATGTAGTTCAATAGGCTGGGTCCTCCATATAGTTGCTCTTCGTGGTTAGAAAAACAACCAGGAGTATTCCTGCTATGCAGGCCTGGAGCTTCTGCTGACTTATCCCTGAGGTTGCTCGGTACCTGAGAACAGTAGGGAGTGAGGGACCGAGATTAAAATAGACAGCAGCACAAACAACATTAAGGGGAATAAAAGCTAAGATGCACTGGAGATATCGGTAACACAGCCAGTGCTGTGGGCACCCGGGAGACAGGGACCGAGGTGCAGTATCCAAGGGAGCAAATCAGTCCCATCACACTGGCCCGGAGCTGGGTGGGGTGAGTGTGGGAGCCGCAGGTCTGCAGCAGCCCTCGGCCACCCTGTCCACCTGGGGTGAGTGTGGGAGCCGCAGGTCTGCAGCGGCCCTCGGCCACCCTGTCCACCTGGGGTGAGTGTGGGAGCCGCAGGTCTGCAGCAGCCCTCGGCCACCCTGTCTGCCTGTCTCCACCACCCATTGCTTGGGACAGTTCCCAGCACCCTGTCCCAAGAGTGGGCTGTGAGGAAACAAGATGTTAATAAAGCCCGGCTTGCCCATGAGGGACTTCCTCCCTCAGAAGGTAGTGGCTGTGGGTTGGGTCCATTATCTGGTCTCATGCTTGCTTAATCATTTCAGTCCAGCATGGGAAATATTATGATTACCTGTCCTTCTTAAAAAGGAAAACAACTTCCCTGTCCAGGCCACTTTTGAAAGCTGGAGGTTCTAGGGGTGGTGCCTCAGACAAAGCCGGTAGGCTTCTGAGCGATTTCCCCCAGCCACCCTGGTTTGCATTTGGATAGAGCTTGGTTGGAGTTCCTTTGCCTCCCTGCTTCCCACACCAAGAGGGTAGAAGGGCTGATGCTGGGAACCATGCTCTGGGTGCGAGGCCTGCCCCTGGAGGGAGCTGCAGAGGACTGGCAGCTGGAGGTGCTGGAGCAGGCCAGCCTGTGGCTGGGCCGTGGCTCCCTGCAGGCGGGCTTACTGGTATCGAGCGGCTGCCCCAGCCTGGAGCAGGTGGCCAAGGGCGAGGGCTATACCCATATCCATTGTTTCACCCACTGCCTTGACTCCCTGGTGAGAAACATTCTGTGTCACCATCACAGTGTCCAGATCATCCTGGGCACTGCCAAGGCCATCTGCAGCCATTTCTAAAGCTCTGTGGAGGCCCGGGGGCTCCTCACCCAGCTCCAGCGCCAGCACGCCCTCCCGGCCCGCCAGCCTCTTGAGGAGCTCTTGGTCCACTGGGTCTCGGCCTACCACCTGCCAGAGTGGCTGGTGGAGCAGCAGCAGCCCCTTCAAGAGTACAAGGGCAGGCACCAGCTGGGGAAGGCTGGTGTCGCCTTGTCGGCCACATTCTGGAGCCTGGCAGACAGCCTCAGCAAGCTCCTGCAGCCCTTCCAGATGGCGGTCCGCGAGGCCAGTGTGGTGCAGGCCTCTCTGAGCCAGGTGCTGCCCCAGCTGCGCTCCCTGCACATCTTCCTGAAGCAGGTTCACGGACACTTTCAGGAGCAGAGTGTTGGGGAGGCGGGCGCAGCCATCCAGCTGGCTAAGGGGTTGGCCCTGCAGCTCTGCACCGACTGTCAGCTCCTTCTACTGCGAGGAGTTTGTGCTGGCCACTTTGCTGGACCCTTGCTTCAAGGGCAAGATTGAGGCCATCCTTCCTGTGGGGGCTGACATTGACCACTGGAAGCAAGTCCTTGTGTACAAGGTGAAGGAGATTAGGGTGTCTGAATACTCTTTGACCGCCCCCAACCCCCAGCCCCCTGCAAAGCCCCAGGGGTCTGTGCATGGACCTCACCTGGGTAGCCAGGAGCTGCGGGGTGGAGGGAAAGAGCTGGGGGAGCCTCTGCAGAGCAGTGGCTGCTCTGGGGCCTTCCTGCTGGCCCAGAGGGAGAAGGGCTTGCTGGAGAGCGTGGGTCTGCTGGCTTCAGAGAGGAGTGGGGACTCGCTGTCCACCAAGAGCCACTGGGCCAGCATCATTGTCAAGACGTATCTGGGAGAATGAGACTGTGGGAGCCCAGGACGACCCCCTGGCTTCCTGGGAGAAGAAGGAAGAAGCCTGGCCACCTATCTGTCTTACCCCCGACAAGAGGCTTCTCTGAAAGCATGTTTGCCTCCCTGAACAGCCCCACCCTTGTAGAGCGAAACTCTTTTCTCAAGGTGGAGGCCATTGAGCATACTTGAAGACCAACCTGGAGCAGTTCCCCAACTACACCCCGCCTCCCCTCATCTGCTTTAGTGGTGACCTGGCCAAAGGGATACAGGCCCTACAGTCCACTCAGGGTGGGATGGCAGACATGGCAGGTGCCAGTGCTCACCCTGCCCGTGAACTCCTAGAGAGCCCCTGTCTGTAGTAGGTCAAAGCAGAGAGCCGGGTGTTGCATCCTGGGTGCCACATGCCCATGGCCAGAATCTTAAACCTATTTGGTAAGAAAGGGTCAGTTTCTCACTTGACAGATTGCCATATATTTTTTTTTTCTGGGAGATGTCATTTTCCATCTCCCCATTACTTTCTTTGTGTCTAGCAGTATGTGCCGAGAAGAGGCTTACTCTCTTCGTAGGTGACTGAATTTTGTACTACTCGGCTTTGTCCATGTGATGCTCTGTTAAAACATAGGTGGGTGTGAAGGTCCTTGAATACACCTTGTCTGTGTGGAGAAGTGGATACATGCCCTTAAGAGGCTTGCTTTCTCAAAAAGTGGCCAAGGATGTGGAGTGGGCGTGTGCTGGCAGGTAGGATATGTCCTCAGCTTCTTGGGGGCTGGGTAAGCTATTGCAGCACTTTCTGAGGCTTGCAGTGTAGGGAGAAGGAAATCCCAAGGTAGAATAGCCATTTCCAGAGTGCTCACATACCCCACACACCAGTCTTTTGGGGGGTATCAGAGTAGCCAGAGAACCCGACTGATGGGACTGACCAGCTAGCTAGGAGAGCTGAGATGCCAGTCCTCAAATGGTGTTCTTACCAATAGTCTATTTCCAGACTGCTGGAAACCTTGGGGTTTCTTCCTCCAGTGACAGCAGCCTCAGTAGCTTTTCTGGGCTCCCAGCGGCCGGCTGTACACCCCGCCCGCCATCACCCTTGCCCCTGCTTGTCGTGGACCACTTTTAAAGGGGAAGTTCCTTATTTGGAAGAGAGAAAGGATGTGTGTAGCACATACTCATCATGGATTGCTCAGAGTTCCTGTAGGGCAGAGCTGAGGGCCTGGGATCCAGGAACCAGTGGGATTGGACAGGAGAAGAAAGAAGGGGGTGGCCCGTCAACCCCACAAGACTTACATCCAGGTAGCCTAAGGGTTCCTGGTCACTGGGTAGGGTGGCTGCTGAGATGCAGGTTGGAAGAGGCAGGGGAAGGCTCCAGGCCTAACTTGCAGCGTGTCACTGGCCATGGAGGTGAAGGGACAGACTCTCCCCTTACTGGCTGGCAGCCCCAGGAACCTGTTCCCTTGCCTCTCCTAGATGGGTTGCCAGCCCTGTGTTTCACTGTGACCAATTCATTCTGACATTTGGGTATTACTGAAAATGTAAGGAAGCAGGAGAAATTAACTATACTCCTTTCATTCAGAGATAGCCTCTATCAATAGTTTGACATTTTCCCCTCTTTTACATTGAGATCATACCCTAGGTACTGTTTAGTATGTGATATTTTCATTTTCACAGTATAATAACTGCACCTGTTAAATAAAGTTTTGTAAACATTTTTAATGACTGGAATAGTATGATTTGAATTAAAGTCTGGCCTCCAGATTGCTTAGATCACTCCACTGCCTGTAGCACTACGTGTGGAAGTGGAGTGATGGGGACACATTCACAGGTGATAGGAGGCCGGGTTTGTCTTGGGGAGGGGTCTTACCACTGTCCCTGGCTCTGATGCCATTGCATCTGGATAGGAGGGGCAGGGCTTGCTGGACCTCTCCCTGCAGTGTCCTGCACCTCACTCTCAGGATCCTGACTCACATGTCGGAGCGCAGAGGATCCGGGAATGTGATGCATCCTCAGGTTGCCTTAGGCGGCGTGCGTGTCTGTGCTTCCGTCCTTGAGCAGTCGGAACTGTTCTTGGAAGTGGCATCGTGGCTCTGCTGTGTGGCATCACTGAGCGGGCTCATGTTCCGGGAGAGGACTGGTGAGGCAGCGAGGCTCGGGAGAAGAATGTGAGAAGATTGGGTGGGGGTGAAAGGAAAAGGGTGAGAGAGCTTGATGGCACCAAACCAGGGGGCTTGGGCTCTAGAACCTTCACTTTCATCGAGGGGCAGTTTTGTCCCCCAGTGGACATTGACAATGTCTGGAGGTGTTTTTAGTTGTTCCAAGTGGGGTAAGGGGAGTGGTTCTGTTGGTGTCTAGTGGACAAAGGCCAGGGATGCTGCTCAGCACCCTTCAGTGCACAGGACAGCCTCCACAACCAAGGCTTAGCCTGCCCAGATGGCAGTAATGCCAGGGTTGGGAACCCCTCTTCTAGAGCGTTAGAGCCTCCAGTCCACCCCAGCCTGCTCTGGGTTGAAGCATTCCTCCCCCTAGACTTAGCTTTGCCCTTTGCGCATCATTTCCCAGGTAGAAGACACTCACCAAGGCCTGGGACCGTCTTCCCTGGTTCTCAGTCAACCTCCCTCAAAGGGCCCAAGTGCCATCCTTGTCACCAGTCCTCTTTCCAGACTCTCTTGCTGGGCCAGGAGGTCTCTGTTCCCTTCATTTCCATAGTTAGGAAAAGGACGGCTCCCACTGGAGGAGTGCTGAACCTGGTGGACGTGCGGGAAGCCATCCTCCTTATGTCTGCGGGCATCCTGATGTTAGTTGGGGCTGCACAGGTGGGCACCAGCTGGTTCTCGGTCTTACTGGGCTACCTGTTTGCAGTGTGCAGGTGATGGACCAGAAACACAGCAGAGGTCACTGATCCCCAAGAGAATGAGGGTTTTGCACAACCCATCACCAAGACCCAGGCGGCCTGCATCGTGGTGAGGGCAGGACGGGGCCACACTGGTGCAGGGCTGTGTGTTGGAGGGCAGCAGGGAAGGGCTGATTTCTGTCCCAGTGGGGTCTTTCTGCTCCGTTTCCTCTTCTGTAAACCATGTTCCTGGTGTGAGCATGCACAGTTGCCTGCCTCTGTCTGCCTGCATCTTTGGTCTCTCCCTTTGCTGAGCCATCATCTCCATCTAAAAAGCCACTGACCCAGTTCCTCAGGGCATTCCCTTAACCTCTGCAGTCCCACTCTGGCCTCACCTGTGCCCAGGACTGCTCATCCAGTGGCTGTCTCCCCAGCTTCATCTCATCTGAGTCCAGTGGGGCATCCTAGCCGTGTTGGTCTCACTCCTTAAAAGCCTTCCGTGTTCTCCTCCCTCTGGCTGCTTGGCAGAATCCTTCACAGACTCATTCATTCAGCCTCATAGGTTAGCCTCCACCTCCGCTGCTTGTTGTGTACAGGACATCTTCCACATTCACTCCTGAAATAGTGGGTGGGTGGGAGGGGTGCCTGCTCCTGGAGAGAGGCCTGTGGGTTCTTAGAGAGCTCTGTGTCCCCAGCATGGTTGGCCCTGTGCACTGCATGCCTGCCTTGATGCCAGCTGCCATCTCCCTGCTGATGGTGCCTGGATCCCTCCAGCCTGGAGCTCCAGCTGCCTCCTGAGCCCCATGCCACACTCACTCAAGCTGAGTGCTGTGTAGCTGGATGTCTTCTTGTCTCCAGCCTGTCCCACCTGTATTTCACATGCCTGAGAAGGGAGCCCCAGTCCAGGTGGGGTGGCTCATGCCTGTAATCCCAACACTTTGGGAGGCTGAGGCAGGTGGGATCACCTGAGGTTGGGAGTTCGAGACCAGCCTGGCCAACATGGTGTCCCAGCTTGGTCTTCAGGTCTTGCCCCATCTTTACTAAAAATACAAAATTTAGCCAGGCATGGTGGTACATGCCTGTAATCCCATCTACTTGGGAGACTGAGGCAGGAGAATCACTTGAACCCGGGAAGCAGAGGTTGCAGTGAGCTGAGATCACGCCATTGCACCACTGCACTCCAGCCACGGCAACAAGAGTGAAACTCTGTCTCAAAAAAAAAAAAAAAAAAAGGAGCCCTTTGCATACAGTCACCCAGGCAGATTCCCCAGTTGTCCTAGACTCTTTCTCCTCCTCCCCATTGCTTCCTGCCCTCCTTAGGGCCTGTATCTTTTGTTTTCATAGCAGACAGGTTTCTAGTACCTGGTTCTCCTCCTGCACCCCCCATCTTAGGGACCAGAGCAGCTTTAATCAAATGCAAAGTTGATTGCATCACTCCCTGTTTACAAACCCCAAAAGATTCCATTCCCATGGAGGGAATCCACACTTCTTGGCAGATGCTTCCAGTTCCTTTTGGAAAGAAATGAGGTATAGATAAAAGAGAATGAACTGGAGTGTTGCAGACTAGAAGGGAGCTAGATAAGGAAATGGGGGCCATAAGCACAAGGACTCCCCTTCCCAGACGGGGTGGAGAGGACAAAAGGATGGCAAGACTGTTTACATCCTCGCTAGCTCCCTGGTTGGGAACATAGTAAATATCTTTGTTGATGGTGTGGGAGGAGCTAAGTGGACCAGGCTCTGGGCCTGGTTTCCTTGGAGAGGGGAAAATGAAAAGTGTTGATGGGTAAACTCAGACTCGGGAGTCGCCGACACCCTGCATCAGATCTGCAGGGCAGGCATCACCCCGCCGGCCTGGGTGAGACTCCTGGGACTGGACCTGGCCAAAGTCTGCCAGGTTGGGAAAGCTGCGCTTGGAAGAGGTCTGTTATTTTCCTTCCTGCTTAAATCTTGCGGTCCCTCCACCAGGCCACCCCTGCTTTGTGCCACAGTCATGCACTGGCACCTGGACTCACCTGGTCCTGCAGCCCCTGGCAATTTGATGTGCCCATCCTGGCTTTCTGGAGCCACCCTCCCCTCCCACCAAGACAGCCTGCCCTTTGGGAAATTTATGTTGTATTTGCAGCTGGCACCATGCTGTCTGGCACATATACCAGTGCTGTTCCATTGATCTGTCCAGCGGAGGCCAGAGTAAAAGAGCTAGCTTTGGCGGGCAGTGAAGTGGTAGGAGCAAGGGTGTGGGACCTAGCCGGGCCACTTACCCCAGCCTTCCCTGACCCTTCGCTACCTTGACCTCAGTTTCCTCCTTTAGGACTAAAGGCCAACTTCTTATGCTCTACAGCTCCAACCAGAGGCACCAGTTGACCCATATAATCTGGAAACAAGTTTGAATTTATTGCTATTAGAAAGAATTGCAGTAATACTGACTGAATCAAACAAGGCACATGTGCTCTCATTTGCATTGCATATATATTGATTATCCCAGAAAGAAAACAAACTGGTGATGGTGGTTACCTGTTCAAACATAACGGCTTAAAGTACACCCCCAAATTAATAGGGATGGATCGTGAGTGGTTACTGAAAAAGTAAAATAATGATGTTTTGCCCCTAGTTTGGATTTAACAGAAAGAACTGGTAATATTGGGCCTGAATCCATCCAGCATGGCCCTAAGCAGCCGGGGCCAGTCTGGGCTGCTCCCATTGGGTTGGGCCTGCACCCCATCCCTGTCACTCAGATGGTTTTTGTGGGCTGTGTCCCAGCTTGGTCTTCAGGTCTTGCCTGGCCGAGATTGTTGGTTTTCATGGTAAAAGCAGGGTCAGACTCCCTGCCGTCACCTGCTGCATAAGACACAGAAAGTGCTGCCTGCTGACTGACTGTCTCTCCTCAGGGACTGGCTGGCTTCGTGCAGGGAATTGGAACCAGGCCTCCTGGCACTGGCCTGGGGAGAGCGGAAGGTGCCTGCTTTGGGGCAAGCACCAGCTGACCCCCAGTGGAACCCCGTGACAGTCCTGCCAGGGCCCAGGCCATCCCAGCCGACTTCCACCTCATGGAGCCTCCAGGGGAGAAGCCGGGAGAGGCTGGCGGGCTGCAAATCACGCCCCAGCTGCTGAAGTTGCGCACAGGCGAGTTCTCCCTGGAGTCCATCCTGCTGCTGAAGCTGCGTTGCTTGGGACTGGCCGACCTGGGCTGCCTGGGAGAGTGCCTGGGCCTGGAGTGGCTGGACCTATCAGGCAACGCGCTCACCCACCTGGGCCCGCTGGCCTCCTTGCGCCAGCTGGCCGTGCTCAATGTCTCCAACAATCAGCTGACGGGCCTGGAGCCGCTGGCCACCTGTGAGAACTTGCAGAGTCTCAATGCCGCAGGCAACCTACTGGCCACCCCGGGCCAGCTGCAGTGTCTGGCTGGGCTACCGTGCCTGGAGTACCTGCGGCTCCGAGACCCTTTGGCCCGGCTCAGCAACCCGCTCTGTGCCAGCCCCTCCTACCGGGCTGCAGTCCGGGAGCTGCTGCCTGGCCTGAAAGTCATCGATGGTGAGCGTGTGATTGGGCGCGGTAGTGAGTTCTACCAGCTGTGCCGAGACCTGGACAGCTCCTTGCGTCCCAGCTCCAGTCCCGGCCCCAGAGCCACCGAGGCCCAGCCCTGGGTGGAGCCAGGCTACTGGGAGTCCTGGCCCAGCCGGAGCAGCTCCATCCTGGAGGAGGCCTGCCGGCAGTTCCAGGACACACTGCAGGAGTGCTGGGACCTGGAACGCCAGGCCAGCGACAGCCTGGCCCAGGCGGAGCAGGCACTCAGCTCTGCGGGCCCCACCTCTTCCTTCGTCTTCTGAACGTGGCCCATGGCCCAGGACAGCCTGGCGGGTGGCCTCTCTGCCCCCACACTCGTCTTGGTTGCTTCACCCTGGTTACTGGCCCTGCGTGCTGGGCCATTGCTTTATCCCTATCCTGAGAGCAGCCCCTCCCCATGATCCCTCCACATGCTGCAAGGAGGCACTGAAGGGCCTTGAGCAGGTGTAAAGGCTCTCACCACCCGTGAGCCTGTGTCCGCAGCTGCTACCACTCCGGGTTGCTCCAGCCTGCGACTTGGTGGAAGGAATTACTTCCTCCGGAGGCTACAGGCGAGAAAGGTAGGGCTGGGCCAGCCTCTCCTCCCAGCTGTTGGGAGAGAGTTGGCAGGCTGAGTGGCCCAGAGCACTCCTGGAAGCAGAAGCGGGACTCCCCTGCCTTGCAAATGTGCCTCTCCAGACTGCTACTGTACTCCTTCCCGCCCCGCCCTGGCACCTTCTCTGCCCTTTCTCGTCCACACATCTATTAAATGCTTCTGTTTCATTTGCATCCCTGCCTGGCATTTCATGGGGGCACTTCTGGCTCTGGAGCACAGGAGGCTCTGCTCACCCTGCCCACAGGAAGGGTGCTGTCCCCCTGCCTTCTTTGGCCGCCTCTGAGCTATGTTGAGGAGGAAGGCAAGCAACACAAGGAGCTGAGAGGCAGCTGGGAGAGCAGCTTTATTATCATGGCTGGGGATAGAACGGGGTCCTCTCCTGGGGGTCTGGGGTCTTCCACTGGTTACCACCGACAGCGGTCCCAGAGGCACCATGCAGCTCTAGACAAAAGGGGAAACAGGTTTGGGAGTGAGGGAGGTTGCTTCGGCCCCAGTTCCAGCTTTCCTCCTAGGCTCCTGACCTGTCCCCTCCCGGGCTCCCAAAGCCCAGCCCAGCCCCTCAGCATTCCCAGGGTTGGCCCCATCCAGATGGTGCTCTCTGTCCCCTGGTGCCTACCAGTGCTGGCTCAGCTGTGGGGCAGGGCCTTGGAGAAGGCAAACTGTCCAGGGAAGTAGAAGCTGTGGGGGTCCTCACCAGCCCGCTGCACCCTGGTGCACTGGGTCTCCTGGTACTCCTCAGGCTCCTGCCAGGACCCACAACTGTTCAGGCAGTGTAGGAGGGGCAGGCAGTGCCCGGGAGAGGGGAAGGCCGTGCCAGTGGAGGGCTGCCAGCATCCTGGGCAGGGCCCACCTGCACGTCCCCTGGAGAACGTCCAAACCAGGCATAGCGCTTTCTAGCCCCCACTCTCCCTCCCCCTTGGCCAAGCTTCTGCCTGGGGACTGGCCCATAGGCTCAGCTTCCATCCATCTTCCCAGCCCTGTCCCCACCTCTGCACCTTTGCCCCTTCTTACCCGCAGAACCTGTGTCTCTATGGGACAGTGGACCATCCGGCCCAGAACTTTGCCCTCAGAGCCCAGTTTGATGCAGGCCAGGCATTTCCGTTTCCTCTGTGGGGGAGGGGGGGAGCATGGGGTGAGCAGAGGAAAGGGGTGAGGGAGGCCTGGGCATCATGAGGGTGGGAGCCAGTGCTGCCCATTATGGGACCAGATTCCCAGCTAGGCCCTCGAGCCCAGGAGCAAGAGGTCATGCAGGCCAGCAGGTTTTAGGCACAGCCCACCCTAGAATGTCAGAAGTCAGACCCATGCAGTTTTCAAACTATGGAACTTTCGTGTGTGTGCAGGCAGGAGTCCTTCCCAGATGGGTTGTGTGGCACATGCATGAACACGCATGTATGTGGTTTGTATGCAGGAGTGTGGGTGGATGGGTGTGTGATGTATGCATGGACGTATCCACTTGTGCTCGTGTGAAGGCAAGAATCCTCCGATGGGTTCTTCCCACCCAGCGCCTCCAGAGTGGCTCAGCTGTCACCTATTCTGTTTATTACATTTTCTTGTAAGATTTGATTTGAGGTTGGTGAATCATTGCTATAATCCAGTGCCCTCCTTGAGCCGACAGAGGGAACTGGAGCCTTTACAGAACCTGTAACACAGGGCCCAGGCAGTACTCACAGAGTGGGAACTAGAACAGTCACTGCACTCCCATCCCGGGCATCACCCCCATGCTGGAGGGTTTGCCCCCACGGTGGCTGATGACTGGAGCCCTGCTAGGCTAGGAGGGCACCAGACACATCCACACAGCGAGCTCCTTCCACCCAGGCCCTGAAGCTTGAGAGAGGAACTCAGACAGAAGTGAGCCCTGCTCTGATGAAGATAAGTCCAGGGGTAACCAAACCCTCTTCCTGTCTGCCAGGCCCCAGCTCCCCACCAACCACCCTCACAACCTTGGGCTCAGGCTGAGCCGCTCCACCTCTAAGGAGGCTCCTCACAGTGGGGTCTCTAACCTCAGGGCTTCTTAATAGACCTCCCAATTCTATGCAGGCACACCCAGGCATGTGCCCCATACGCCAAACCCCAAGTCCATGAACTCACACCCAGCATGCGCCCATTGCTCTCACACCCTTTCACTCACCCCATTGGGCCTGACTTTGCACTCGGGTTTCTTCCAGTCCCTCTTCCGGCAGCTTGTCTGCTGGAGCTTAAATTCCAGCCTCACAAATATTCCAGCTGGGAAGTGCTGCAGACAGACAGGCAGAGGATGGCCGGTAACCAGCTGAGCGTGCAGAGCAAGCCCTGGTGTGACCCGCGCCTCCCTCACGTAGTCACATCCCAGCAGGTTGGACTGGGGCCTTTTCTCCAAAGGGCTGGGGCTCAGAGCCCAAGCACTTCTGTCTCGCTTCCTGGGAATGCGCTGGTCTCCCGGGATGCGAGCCTCCCTGCTCCCGCCAGGGCCATGCTTACTCACCGTGTCCACGGCGCTGTCCACACCGGTCTCCTGGAAGGCCCACTGCACGGGCGGGTGCTTGTGAAATTCCTCCAGGGCCACCTGCAGGCCCCGGCGCTGGGCTTCTGTGAGCTCGGCGACGCCCACGCCCACCGCGCCCAGCCACAGGGCCAGCGGGATCAGCAGCCGTCGCATGCTTCCGTGTCACTCCGGCCCTGCGAAACGGGTGTGCGCCCCTCAGCTCTCCGAGCCAGCCCGAGCCGCCTACTCCCGCGCCCTGCTCTCGGGGGGAAGGCGGGGGGGACAGGCATGTAGAACGCTGGGCAGAGGTGAAGGAGCCTGGAAATGGCCCTTTCTCCAAATTGATCTTGGGGTCTTCTTGGTCCTCTCCGCTCCCTTCCACCCTGCCCGCGCTGTTCCCTGGGGCCTGCAGTTTTAGCAAAGTTCCCTGCCCACGCCAGGAATCAGTCAGTTCCCACTCCCACCCTCCACCCCTCATCTTGCCCTTTCTCCCTCTCCCTGGGTCTCTGACACGACCCCCTCTCCTCCCTGCCGTCTCCGGAGCCCCTCTCTCCTTTCCCGGCTCAACCTTCTCCCAGACCGCGACTCCCTCCCTGTTCAGACTCATCGTGCTCCCACGGGGTCCCCAGTCTCCGAGGTCCAGGCCAGCCGGGGGGAGGGGCAGGGGTCGGAGGTCGAATACTTTTGGGAGGATCTAAACACGTGGGAGGGCCCGAAGGGTGGGAGCCGCGGGAGGCCTCACCCTCCCGCGCGGGGGCTGCCTCGGGCCACCAGCCCGCCCCAGTCGCTAGGAATGGGCGTCTCGCGCCACCCAGCCCTTGGCTTTCCCGCTTCAAGCAAAATCTTCCCTCCTTCCTCTTTTTTCTAGGGCCTTCCCCATGACCCCTCTCCCAGCCCTTCTGCGTAGTCCCCTGATGCATGACTGGGGCCACCGGAGGGGCTGACCCTCCCGGCGAGCCCCGTCGGTCCTGGTGGTCTTGGGACCGGAAAGAGACAGATGTGGAAACCGAGGCCCCTCAGTGAAGAGCTGCCAGGGTGGTCGCCTTAGACCAAAGGCGTTCGTCATTCCGCCTGCGCAGCTGCCCCTCCGCCCGGCTGCCGCCCCAGCCCGTTTCCCCTCCTCACGTCCTTCCCTGCGCCTGGAGGTCTCCCCTTACCGTCCCGCAGCTGAAATCTTGGCCTCGCTGTCCGCCTCTTCCCGCTTTTCTCGAGGGGTGGCCCCCACCTCCTCCCACCCCCACCTCCTGGACCCTCTCCAGCAACTCCGGCTCCTCCCCTGCCCCGTGGGACCGGCCTCTGGGGCGGGATGCCGTCCCGCGCCCTTCCTCCCCATCCCACCCCTCTCCCTCCCCTCAGTCCAGCCCTCATGACCCTGACCCCGGCCGCGGCTGCAGGCGGCTAGCCCGGGCGCGCAGCCCTTGGTCCCACCTCCCTCTGGCTCCGGCCTGAGCATTCCGCGGTCTCGGCCGGCCTGGGCCTCTTCTCCGCTGCTCTGCTCCCCCAGGGGCTTTCTGTGCACCACTCCTGCCCAGGCAGGGCTGCCCTGTCTTGGGTCCTTTACGGGGGACCATTCCCCAGCGTCCCTGAGACACTCATCCTGGGATTTCTTCCCCGAAATACAGACATCCTCAAACCAAATGAGACCTCGATGAGGTCCCTACCCCTGTCCCCGCCTCCCACTCCCTGAGCCACACTGAGAAGGAAGGTCTCTCCTTTAGGGAGGACTCTGGCGCCTGCAACCTTGATCGACAGCAAAGATGTCCAGTGTGGATCCTGCATCTGCCTTTCCTGACAATTCCTCGTGTCTCATTATCCGTGGGGTAGATTCTCATGGGGAGTGGAGGAGCCTTCCGGTGTGGCGGAACAGCATGATGGAATTCATAAAGTGAGAGGAAACCCAAGGAAAACTGTCCAAATAGCGGCTGGACTCCGGGGTATGCTGGAGCAAGGACGAAGAAGCTCTGGGACTTTGCATGTCAGTAACCACCACCACCATGCCTCTGGTTCCCACAGCACAGGGATCACCTGAAGTAGAGGATCTCATGTAACTTCATGGCTCTCTCTGAACTTCTGTTTATCTGTAAGATGGGGATCAGAAACTGTCTTAAGGAGTTGTTTTGAGGATTAAATGAGGAAACATGAAAAGCAACTGATGTCTAGTACCGGGCACAAGGCTTTTGTCCCCTACTTATGCACCCCTGGCCAGGGTTCTCCACTTAGAGCTGAAAGCTTCCTTAACAGTGTGCTCTGGGGGCACCAGAAAGAAACTCGACTTCCATTAACCACTTCCGGGTGCGTGAAATCCCACCACTACTTAGGGCAGTTCACTCCCCAGCTTGAGCTACTCAGACTTCCTTAAGCAGAAAGAGATGGGATCTGCCTTCCCTGAAAGCTTTAGATGGGGTTAGAGAGAAAAGATACACCCAAAGATGTTTCCCAGCCCAAGAACTTGAAGGAAACCAAAATATTTCACCCCAAAAAACACTTATTTGACCCAAGGTGGCTGTTCAGAATGGCCGGAAATAGAAGAATAATGAAAAAGCTGTCTTTTGTGGAGAGATTTGCATCTGTAGAGGAAATCTACATTGATGTAGCCAGGCTTTCTGCGAGGCCCTCCCTTGTCTGGATGTAGGAAAGAGTAACTGAGAGGCTGACAACCTTTACAGGTCTGAAACAAACATTTACCCTGTATTCCTTCTGAGGGCTGCTACCTGTGAGGTGTCATCTGCCTAACAAGACTCCCTTTGCCAACCAGGCCTCCTCTTCCCTCCCTTCCATAACCTGTCTTGCCACTATCTGAGCCCCCATATATGTGTAAACTCAAATGGTGGATAAGCTTCTGTATCCCATTGAGGGGTTGGGGTAATCACTCTGTGGTTCTCTCTCATGCATGTTAATAAACATTTCCTGTTAAAGCTGAGGCAGGAGGATTGCTTGAGCCCAGGAGTTTGAAGGTGCAGTGAGCTATGATTGCGAAACTGTACTTCAGCCTATCTGGATAGAGCAAGACCTTGTCTCTAAAATCTATTTTTAAAAATTATTATTATACTTTAAGTTCTAAGGTACATGTGCACAACATGCAGGTTTGTTACATATGTATACATGTGCCATGTTGGTGTGCTGCACCCATTAACTTGTCATTTACATTAGGTATATCTCCTAATGCTATCCCTCCCCACTCCCCCCACCCCACAACAGGCCCCGGTGTGTGATATTCCCCTTCCTGTGTCCAAGTGTTCTCATTGTTCAATTCCCACCTATGAGTGAGAACATGTGGTGTCTGGTTTTCTGTCCTTGCAATGGTTTGCTGAGAATGATAGTTTCCAGCTTCATCCATGTCCCCACAAAAGACATGAATTCATCCTTTTTATGACTGCATAGTATTCCGTGGTGGATATGTGCCACATTTTCTTAATCCAGTCTATCATTGATGGACATTTGGGTTGGTTCCAAGTCTTTGCTATTGTGAATAGTGCCACAATAAATATACGTGTGCATGTGTCTTTATAGCAGCATGACTTATAATCCTTTGGGTATAAATGGGATGGCTGGGTCAAATGGTATTTCTAGTTCTAGATCCTTGAGGAATCACCACACTGTCTTCCACAATGGTTGAACTAGTTTACAATCCCACCAACAGTGTAAAAGTGTTCCTATTTCTCCATATCCTCTCCGGCACCTGTTGTTTCCTGACTTTTTAATGATTGCCATTCTAACTGGTGTGAGATGGTATCTCATTGTGATTTTGATTTGCATTTCTCTGATGGCAAGTGATGATGAGCACTTTTTCATGTGTCGGTTGGCTGCATAAATGTCTTTTGAGAAGTGTCTGTTCATATCCTTTGCCCACTTTTGGATGGGGTTGTTTGATTTTTTCTTGTCAATTTGTTTAAGTTCTTTGTAGATTCTGGATATTAGCCCTTTGTCAGATGAGTAGATTGCAAAAATTTTCTCCCATTCTGTAGGTTGCCTGTTCACTCTGATGATAGTTTCTTTTGCTGTGCAGAAGCTCTTTAATTAGATCCCATTTGTCAATTTTGGCTTTTGTTGCCATTGCTTTTGGTGTTTTAGATATAAAGTCTTTGCCTATGCCTATGTCCTGAATGGTATTGCCTAGGTTTTCTTCTAGGGTTTTTATGGTTTTAGGTCTCACATTTAAGTCTTTAATCCATCTTGAATTAATTTTAGTATAAGGTGTAAGGAAGGGATCCAGTTTCAGCTTTCTACATATGGCTAGCCAGTTTTCCCAGCACCATTTATTAAATAGGGAATCCTTTCCCCACTTCTTGTTTTTGTCAGGTTTGTCAAATATCAAATGGTTCCTTGTCTCTAAAATATAAATAAATTAATGTATTCTATTAATCTGCCTTTCATCAACTGATTTTTCAGTGTGAACCTTCAGAAGGCAAAGGGGAAGTTTTCCCTTGCCCCCACAGACCCATGCTGGGGGATGTTCTGAGGATGGGTGAGGAGAGAAATCTTCCAGGACAAGGTGGGACTTGAGCTGAGCAAAGCAGGAAACTCATCCTGACTTTGGTGGGGGCTGGGGGGAAAGTTGCATCAGGCCTGTTGCAGGGGAGGTGAGGCAGTTGAGATGGGGAGGTAGGTTGGGAGCGGGTGGTAGGAGTTGGTGAGGGAGGAGCCAGTCTGGCTGTACTTAAATGGCCACACAAAATTCACTTTGGGTGTAGGTATGTGAGGTGCACCCTAAAGAGGTGGATGGTGTTACTGCAGAGCACTCATAGGTATAGATGTGTGAAAGGACTACTTAGGGCATATTCATGAGCTCATCTCCAGGTAACATGTCCCAATCCAGGGGAGCAACAACAGGACTTAACTATTTAATGATGGTTAATGATCCTCCTGGTCATCACAGCTAAAAAAGTAGACTCACATATCTAACTTGTTCCAAGCTTAGTTTTCCAATAACTGAACTGAGTACCAAAAATATTGTCCTTTAATGTTTGCAACCACATTGACAAAAATAGTTTATTTCTTTTAGAAAAAGTGATTTGACTTTGAAGCAAGAGCATATCAGTTGCAAAACTATACCTATTCAAGTACATTTGCCAACTTGTGTCAGTTTGGTACCATTAACATAAATTCAAAAATGATATTGCATAAATTCAAAAGCCACTCTAAATTTCTCAATATCAACTAAGTATTCTTTAAATTTTTCTTGAAATATTGCCAATTTACATAATGCTGTATATTATAATTAAAACCTCTGTATGTTGATTCTTGTGACAAAAGTATGTAAATTGTAATTATTTGTCACCATTATGAAAATATTTAATTTGAAATGCTTATATTTGTCTGGCTAGGTCACAAATGAGGTCTCTTTTCCCTGGATATTCAAATTTAGCCCATTTATATGTAGTGTGATATTGGTGAGAAAATACTGACTTTTTAATTTTTAATTATTGAAAACTTGGGTTGAGAGTAGTGACTCATACCTGTAATCCCAGCACTTTGGGAGTTCAAGGTAGGTGGATCACTGAGCCCAGGAGTTCAAGAACAGCCTGGGCAACGTAGAGAGAGGCTATCTTTACAAAAAAAATTTTTTTTTAATTAGCTGAGTGTGGTGGCACTAGTCTGTGGTCCTAGCTACTCAGGAGGCTGGAGTGGGAGGATCATTTGAGCCCAGGAAGTCAAGGTTGCAGTGAGCTATGATCATGCCACTACATGACCCTCCCACCTCAGCCTCCCAAAGCGTTGGGATTATAGGCTTGAGTCACCACTCTCAGCCTTGGCCACAGAGCAAGACCTTGTCCCCAAAACAAATAATAATAATACTTACTATTGTATATTTGGTAGTCATGGTTTCTGTCTCAAGAAAATCTTGGAGTTAGTTAAAAGTACAGTAAATCTTAGAAGAATTCTTCCACCACCCTGAAAATGATCTTTGGTGAAGAAAAGATCATTAAATGCATATATTTCAGTGCTTTCAACAGTTCCATAAAACCAGCAATGATTCACAGCATTTCCACTTAAATACTGAATTAGTTTTAATGGATGTAGCCATGAGACGTGCATAGAATAAATGTCAGAAAACTGAGCACAAGTATCTTCAATATGTACCCTGAAGTGAAATGAAGCAACACTGGAAGCATCAATCTCTTGTTTTAGCATCCAATAAATACCTCAGTCACACCAGCCACATGGCAAGTGTTCCTAAACCTGTGGCAGGTGGCTACCATATTGGATAGTGCAGGTAGGGCATGTGTTATCAATTATGTGAGTAAAAACTAAAACTAAAAATGAACAAATTTGTGTGTTTGTAAATGCATGGAATGTTTCTAGAAGGGAAAAACAAGAAACTTGTAACAGTGTTTGCCTATGAGAAGAGGATCTGTCCAGCTGGGGAAAACACAGGCAGGAAAACTGTACTCCCTTTGTACTTTTAAATTCGTATAACTCGTGGATAATTTGTCTATTAAAATATAAAAATAACTTTTAAAACTATTTTTTGAGACAGGGTCTTGCTCTGTTGCTCAAGCTGGAGAGCAGTGGCGCAATCATGGCTCACTGCAGCCTCAACCTCCTGTGCTCAAGTGATCCTCCCACCTCAGCCTCCCAAGTAGCTGGGACCACAGGTGCATGCCATCATCCTAGGCTAATTTTTTTTTTTTTTTTGGTAGAGATAGGATTTTGTCACATTTGACCAGGCTAGTTTCAAACTCCTGGGTTCGGCAATCCACCCACCTTGGACTCTCAAAGTACTGAAATTACAGGCTTGAGCCACCATAGCTGGCCTTAATACTTTTAAAATAAAAAAACAAAGCAATAGCATTTTCTTTTCTCTTCTTTTCTTTTCTCTTTTTTTGAGACAAAGTCTTATTCTGTTGCCCAGGCTGGAGTGCAATGGCATAATCAGAGCTCACTGCAGCCTCCATCTTGTAGGCTCAACTGATCTTCCTGCCTCAGCCTCCCAGTAGCTAGGACTACAGGACCACCTCACCCAGCTAGTTTTGTTTTTTTGTTTTTTGTTTGTTTGTTTGTTTTCAGGAGAGAGGAGGTCTTGTTATGTTGCCCACACTGGTCTTGAACTTCTGAGCTCCTACCTCGCCCTTCCAAACTGCTAAGATTACAGGTGTGAGCCACGGCACCTGGTCCCAACAGCATTTCTGAAAGCTCACTCTGACTGCTGTGCGGAGCGGATAAGAGGGAATAAATCTTAGCAGGAGACAATTGTGATTGTCCAGGTGAGAGATGAATGTGGTTGGGACAAAACTGGGGGCAGTGAAGATGGGAAAAACAAAGTCCAGAAATACCTCGGGACTAAAGCACCAGGGTTTGGTGATTGATCAGATGTTGGGGTCGAGGTCAACAGAGGGGGTGAATCCCAGGTTTCTGGCTTGAACAGCTGTAGGCATGGTGATGATCCTCAGGGAGAGAGGGACTCAGGAGGGCAGTGAGGAGAGAAGTGTGAGGTGTCTGTGGGATATGCCAGTGGAGATGTTGAGTGAGCAGGGCTGGTGGAGCTCTGGCTGCAGATGGGAAATTGTGTTATCTGCATGCAGATCGAGATCAGAGCAGAGATGAGATTGGGGATTGGAGCAGGAAGTAGCTAGCCCTGGCGGAAGAGTGTGAGGAGGGAAGAGGTTAGGGCCTCACTGGGAGGGGATCCAACATGGAGTAAGAGGGGTGGGTGGATGAAGATGAGCCGGTAGGAGCTCAGTGGCAGGTCAGGAACATGTGGTATCACAGAAGTGGGGAAGGGGATGTTGGGAGGGGGAGGCAGGGCTGGCAGTGTGTGCCCAGAGGTTTAGGAAGATGATGCCAGAAAGCACTGGACCTAGTGAGGCCAGGAGTGACTTTAGCAAGAATTGTCTCAGTGCGGAATGAGTGTAGAAGCACATGGAGGGCAGAGGGAAAGAAGCAAAAAGATGCATTAACCAATAAATGGTGTTGGAATATATGGCTAGCCTTGTGGAGGAAAATGATTAATGTTGGTTCCTGCCTCGCTTTTTACACTATAATAAATTCCAGACGAATGAAATTAAATGTACCAGATGACAACTTGAGGATTTTATTCATTTGTTTGCTTAATAACTTTTTACTGGGGAAGTATAATACAAAACCCAATGCCATAAGATAAAAGATTGATGAATTTGACTTCATGACTATCAAACATTTCTCCATGATTAAAAAAAAAAAAAAAATCAGCATAGGCGGGGCATGGTGGCTCACACCTGTAATTCCAGCACTTTTGGAGACAGGCGAGGCGGACGGCTTGAGCCCAGGAGTTAAGGCTGTTGTGTGCTATGACCACACCTGTGAGTAGCAGTTGCACTCTAGCGTGGGCAACATAGCGAGACTCCATCTCTAAAAAATAAAAAGATAAAGAAAGAAAGATATAAAGCCATGTATCCAATGTGATATGTTTCAATTTGTGTAAAAACTAGGAATGTGCACACATGCTTGCACATCGCATTGGGTAATTTTGGAAAGATTTACAAGGAACTTGCAAGAACAGCAGACTCTAGTGAGGCTAACTGCAGGACTACAGGGAGGAGGAAACTTTCAGGTCCTTTTTTTCTCTTTCTTGATTTTTTACTGCAGTTTTAAGTTTACAAATAAACTGCACAAAGTACAGAGGGTTCCCCGTACCCCCAGTGCCCTCCCGGTTTCTCTTATTATTAACATTTTGCATTAGTGTGGTAGATTTGTTAAAACTGATGAACCCATATTGATACATTATTATTACCTGAAGTACAGTTTACATTAGAGATTGGTCCCTGTAGCACATTCTACAGTGAGGTGTATCCACCATTACCGTATCATAGGAATTGATTTCACCCTCCTAAAAATCCTCTGTGCTCCACCTGTTCATCCCTCTCTGTCCCCAAAACCCTGGCAAATACTGGCCTTTTTACTGTTTCCATAGTTTTTCCTTTCCTAGAATGTCTTATAGTTGAAATTAGTTTTTACTTCCTTTTGAAATGCTTGAATTTTTTTTTTGAGACTGAGTCTCGCTCTGTCACCCATGCTGGAGTGCAGTGGTGCGATCTCGGCTCACTGCAAGCTCCGCCTCCAGGGTTCAGGCTATTCTCCTTCCTCAGCCTCCCAAGTAGCTGGGACTACAGGCACCAGCCACCACGCCTAGCTAATTTTTTGTATTTTTTAGTAGAGACGGGGTTTCACCGTGTTAGCCAGGATGGCTGACCTTGTGATCCGCCCGTCTCGGCCTCCCAAAGGGCTGGGATTACAGGCATGAGCCACCATGCCTGGCCTAGCTCTTTCCTTTTTAAAAGCTTATTCCTACTTTTAAAATACCATCCTATAAATATAGGATTTCTTTTTTAAAGTTCCATTCATCTCCTTATTTCAGCTGTGGTTTTGGTCTTTCATGTTGGAGTCATTCCTAAAAAGCCTAATTGAAAGCTTCATGGGAAGGTGGGGCCCTGTTAATTGGTGGGTTGTGTTGTAGGGTGATCAAGTAGTGAGGCTGATTTTTTGTTTATTTAAATGATCCCAAATGTCAGTATTACCTACATGTCTTTGGGCCTATGCAGTTTTTCCAACAAAGAATCCTCAGAGCTTTTGTCACCACCAGGCTGTTTGTGTTCTGGAGGCCAAGTGGGGTCAGGAGGCTGACAGCCACCATTTAGCACAGGGACTTTGACTTTACCTCCCTGTATGAGCCTTTTGCTCTTACCTGTTCCATTCCTGCAGAGTATCCTCTGGCCTCCTGCAGCAGTGGAGCATTGCAGGGGGCGTTCTCCAGTGTCCCCAGCTTCACTCTCTCTCCTGCACCTTGTGTCTCTTGGTTCAGACCCGTTTCAGGGGTCAATGAATTCAATGATCTTACCCCGCGCCACACCCCACCGCAGGGACTCTGCTCTGCTCAGTCCGTTACCACCATTGCTTCCCCACCATCTTTCTCCTTGTGAATTTTGCAATCCCAACACTTCGGGACTCCAAGGCGGGAGACCAGTCTGGGCAACACAGTGAGACCCCATCTCTACAAAAAAATTTTCAGGCCGGGCGCAGTGGCTCACGCCTGTAATCCCAGCACTTTGGGAGGCCAAGGTGGGTGGATCACGAGGTCAGGAGCTCAAGACCAGCCTGGCCAACATGATGAAACCCTGCCTCTACTAAAAATACAAAAAATTAGCTGGGTGTGGTGGCACATGCCTGTAATCCCAGCTACTCGGGAGGCTGAGGCAGGAGAATCTCTTGAACCCAAGGCGGAGGTTGCAGTGAGCCGAGACTGCACCACTGCACTCCAGCCTGGGTGACAGAGCAAGACTCCATCTCAAATTTTTTTTTTTTCCAAAATTAGCTGAGCTGAGTGTGGTGGCGCATGCTTATAGTCCCAGCTACTCAGGAGGCTGAGGCCTGGGAGGTTGAGGCTGCAGTGAGCTGTGATCACACCACTGCACTTCAGCCTGGGCAGCAAAGCAAAACCCCATCTCAAAATAAGAAAAAAAAAAAAAAAAAAGAAAGGAAAGAAGGGAAGCCTTAGATAAATTAAATTTAACAGAGCTAACTGAGCAAAGAAAGAACAATTTGTGAATCTGGTGTCCCCTGACCCAGAAGAATAGGTTCAGAGAGACTGGAGCTGCCACGTGGCCAAGGATGATTTATGGACAGAAAAAGGAAAGTGACAGAAAGAAAACAGAAGTGAGGTACAGAAGCAGCCAGATTGGTTACAGCTTCGAGTTTGCCTCATTTGAACCTGGTTTGAACAGTTGGTTGCCTCTGATTGGCTGAAACTTAGTGTTTGGCACAAGAGTAAGTTATAGTTTGTTTATACATCCAGTTAGCTCACTGTTCACTAGGTAGGAGAAACCTTGAGGCCAAACTTAAAACACATTAGGAGGCAGCTTTGGGCTAAACTTAATGATTTTCCCTTTTCAGTCAACGTCTCAAAGCTTTAGGCATCAATGACACCCTGTCACCATCATATATGTACTTATTTGGTACCATATCCCACTGGGAAATAGTAGAACAGTGGGTTTTCTAAGGTGGATAAAGGTGAGAGTATAGGGGACCTCCTTGTGCTGGAATCTCCTGTTTACAATAGAAAAACAAAACCTGGTCTGTCTTAGGACCTATCTGCTTCCTTAAAGTTTCAGTTTGATTATGTCACATTTAGCATGAATGACTCCATTTTGGCGGTCTGTTGAGGCCTAGTGCACAAGCTGAGTCCACCATGGCAAATGTGACAGGAGTGGGTGGGGATAAACATATGTATGTAATCCGCCATGTTTAATCAAAGTCTATGAGTTACTTAGAAAGACAAATTACTGCATTTAAATATATATATATATATACACACACACACACACAATTTTTGGGGGGAGGACATAATTTAGCCCATAACTATATTCTTCCCAAATTCATATCTTTAAACCCAACTATGGTCTGTGTCCTCTAAAGTTCATGTATTGGAAATTTAACTTCCAATGCAACTGTGTTGGGAGTTGGGGCCTAATGGGAGGTGTTTAGGTCATAAGGACTCTGCCCTTATGAATAGATGAACACTGCTATAAACAGGGCTTGTGGCTCACACCTATAACCCCAGCACTTTGGGGGGCCGAGGCAGGAGGATTACTTGAAACCAGGAGTTCAAGACCAGCCTCGGCAACATAGTAAGACCCCCATCTCCGAAAAAAAAAAAAGGCTTAGTTGGGCATAGTGGTGCCTGCTACTTGGGAGGCTGAGGCAGGAGGATCCCAGCCCATGAGTTGGAGGCTACAGTGAGCTATGATTGCACCACTGCACCCCAGCCTATGTTTGCACCACTGTACCCCAGGGCACGGCAAGTGCCTGGGGTCTCAAAAACAAAAACAAAAACAAAACAACCAACAAAAAACCTACCACTAGATGGAGATGCTGAGCACAACCCATGTTCATTACTCTTTAAACTTAGGGGGTTCTATAGTTTTTCAAATAACAACGCTGTGTAATTATTTTTCTTACCTACTTCTGTCATCCCTTGTTGATTTGTGGTTTCATCCTCAGAACTTCTTGGCTGGTACTAAGTTATCAGGATTGATTCACATTAGTGTCATTAAAGTTGGTATACAGTCCTCCACTGCTAAATTTGACTGCCTTTAAAAAATATTAAAAAGTAAAAAGAGCTTCTCCTAATTTCATTCTAACCAAAAATCATGCCAATTTGTTGCACTGGTTTTATATGCCATGTGCATATTTGTTAGAACCATAAACCAGCTCATGAGTGGCATCTCAGCCAGTGGAACCACGGTAGTTTAGATGCTGTGAAATTAAATGCTTTTCAAGTGTTCTTTTAAAAATAATTTGTAATATATTATTGAATATATCAATAACATAATATATTGTGTATTATATTACACATAATATATTTAATAATATACTAAGATTTAGTATATTAAAATTTAATTTTAGTGTATTTATAGACTGTAGTAATTTAATAGAACATTATTATGTAGTAAACATGTTACATTGTTTTAATTTCTAATAATTTCCAAAAATAAACCTTCTTAAATCCCGTTAAGAGGATATTCTCTTCTCATGTTTTAAGAAAGTGAAGGCAACCCAGTTAGGAGGCATCTGGGACTTTCCTGGCCAACTCTGAAGGCATCAAGTTGAACGATGACCAGGATTCGGTCTTGGAAGCAGATGAGAGGGTAAAGAGTTGAAGCCAGGTCTACACTCTGATTCCTCCAAGTCACCGAGTGGTTTCATGTGAAAGGGGTCTGCGCAGGAGTGAGCTGAGGTTAGCGGTGGTATTTCAGTGACTTGGTAAATGTGCACAGATGGCTCATAAACCGTCCCATATGCCACCCATAGGAAACTACCGCTTGACAATATGCCTGCTTCTGCCGCATCACAGACTTAGCAGAGTCTGTTCAGAATCTCCTTGCATTTCCAAATCAAGCTTGGATGTTAGCAGATATTAAACTTAAGAACAGGTACACCTGGGCTCTAAATTCATCTTCTGACTTGGGTTGAAGATAAAACCTCATACCAGTTTGGAGTAGAAAGAGGCACAGTATTGTAATCATAAATGAGATTTGACCTTAAAAGAGTAACAGAGCAAATTTCTAATTAAAGTGGAGCATGTTCTCTCTTGACTGAGGCACCAAGACGATTTGTTGCAGATTGTTGCTGGCAATGTACAGTCCCCAAGACCAGATCACCAAGAGGCACAGTGGTAAGCGTGCTCAGCAAGGAGCGGAGCGCCTTCCTCCCAGCAGCAGGTGACTCTGGCCACGTCATGTCCCCCTTGGTGTGAGAGGTGCCCTAAAAGGTTCTTGCATTCCAGTTATCCTAACTGGAATACTGTTCCTGAAAAAAAGAGTATATTGAAGGCCTTGCTACCTATAATCAATCCTTCAAGGAAGAGAATTATAAACAACCTTTCCTCCAAGTTCTTGTTCTTTGCCTCACTTACATGCTGATTTAAATCGTTCTCTAAGAAAAGATGGTATTTCCTCTCACTGCAGGTTCTGCCAGACTCTCATCACTTGCTTGCCAAGCAGCAGCCAAAGGGAAACAGTTAGAAATTTACTGCTAACAATTGGTTCACATACCGGGTACCGGGCACTCTTGCCTGTAGTCCCAGCTAGTCAGGAGGCTGAGATTGGAGGAATGCTTGAGCCCAAGAGTTCAAGTCTAGCCCAGGCAACACTGTGAGACCCTGTCTCTTAAAAAATAATAATAAAAAAAGGTTCACACTGCTGTATAATGCATTGGCAATTCAATGTGGTCTAATCAAATTAGCTTAACCATGGGATTGCGCTTACATTTGCTCATTCATTTTAACCACAAACACTTACTGAATACGTACCACGGGCCAGACACCTTTCTAGAGACTGGCTAGATTGTGGTGAAAATACAGGCCAAATCCCTGCCTTCGTGTGGTTTCTATTGCGGTGGGAACTAGACAAACTGTCCAAGTGAATAAATGTGTCACTAGTTTCAGGTAGGTGAGAATGCTATGAACAATATAGCTGAGTGGGGGCTGTAAGGTGATGGGGTAGGTGAAGGGGCTTCGTAGCCTCAAAAAAGAAGCCTCAAAGAGCCCCAAAGATATCTGGGTCCTAATCTCTGGAACCCCTGAATATGACCCTGCATGGCGAAAGGTACTTTGCAGATGTAATTAAGCTAAGAATTTTGAAGTGTGGATTTATGGTGGGGAAATATAATTAAAAACAAAATCTCCTGTTAACCCAGAAAACCTCTCCACAAAAGTAGAAGAGATATAAAAGTTTTATTCTTGAATAACCGTTAAACCAGAATGAGATGCACATCACAGGAAACCCACTAAGAGACGGCAAAGACAAAAAATAAACTTCACTCTTTTATACAGCCACTCAACACACACACACACACACACACACACACACACACACACCCCACACACACACAACCCACCACACACACACAACCCACCACACACACACACACACACAACCCACCACACACACATAACTCACCACACACACACAACCCACCACACACACACACACACACACACACAACAACCCACCACACACACACACCCACCACACACATACACACACACAACCCACCACACACATACACACACACAACACCACACACACACCACACACACATAACACACCACACACACACAACACCACACACACACAACCCACCACACACACACTTCACCACACACACACACAACCCACCACACACACAACCCACCACACACACACCACACACACAACCCACCACACACACAACCCACCACACATACACAACCCACCACACACATACACACACACAACCCACCACACACATACACACACACAACCCACCACACACACACCACACACACATAACTCACCACACACACACAACTCACCACACACACACAACCCACCACACACACACTTCACCACACACACACACAACCCACCACACACACAACCCACCACACACACATAACCCACCACACACACACAAAACCCACCACACACAACCCACCACACACATACAACCCACCACACACACAACTCACCACACACACACACAAAACCCACCATACACACACAACCCATCAAACACACACAACCCACCACACACAACTCACCACACAAACACACAACCCACCACACACACACAACCCACCACACACACACAACCCACCACACACAACCCACCACACACACAACCCACCACACACACACAAACCGCCCCACACACACAACCCGCCACACACACAGAACCCACCACACACACACCACACACACACAATCCACCACACACACACAATCCACCACACACACACCACACACACAACCCACCACACACACACAACCCGCCACACACACACACAATCCACCACACACACAGCCCACCACACACACCACACACAACCCACCACACACACACAATCCACCACACACAACACACACACAACACACCGCACACACAGAACCCAGCACACACACACAACCCACCATACACACAACCCACCACACACACATAATTCACCATACACACACACAACCCACCACACACACACAACCCACCACACACACACCCCACACACAGACCACACACACACAATCCACCACACACACACAAACACCACACACAACCCACCACACACACCACACACAACCCACCACACAAACACCACACCCAACCCACCACACACACACCACACACAACCCACCACACACACACAATCCACCACACACACACGAACACCATACACAACCCACCACACACAAACACCACACAAAACCCACTACACACACATACACAAACACCGCACACACACAACCCACCACACACACAAAACCCACCACACACATACACACATACAACCCACCACACACATACCACACACACAACCCACCACACACACAACTCACCCCACACACACAACCCACCACACACACACACAAAACCCACCACACACACACAATCCACCACACACAACCCACCACACACACACACAACCCACCACACACATGCAACTCACCACACACACTCATAACCCACCACACACACAACCCACCACACACACACCACACACACAACACACCACACACACATAACCCACCACACACACCAACACCAAATACACACCACACACACAAACACCACACAAAACCCACCACACACATACATAAACACATACACAACCCACCACACACACATGACACACACACAGCCCACCACACACAAACACCACACACACAAAAATAAGTGACTCATCCGCAGTGAGCAGACTGGACAATGCCATTTGTCACACTTAGTTCATTCTAAATTCACTTGGTAATTGGGATAACCATTTGTGTTTGCTAATTGCCTTTATCCAAAGGAAAAATAAACTCATATCTATGACAGAGGATAAGTTTGCAATTTAGAGCCAAAGTTAGGAAACTAACCCTCTCCCTCCCATGGAGACTGGGAGATAGGGACACTGTCTTCCTTGATGTTTACATTTCATACACACACACACACACACACACACACACGTGTATGTATATATTTTAGAGACAGGGTCATATTCTGTTGCTTAGGCTAGAGTGTAGTGACACAATTATGGCTCTCTGTAACCTCAAACTCCTGGGCTTAAGTGCTCCTCCCACCTGAGTCTCCTGAGTAGCTGGGATTATACGTGTGCACCACCATGCCCAGTTACTTTTTTTTTCCATTATTTTTTGTAGAGACGAAGTCTCACTGTGTTGCCCAGACTGGTCTTGAACTCCTGGCTTTAAACAATCCTCCCATCTCAGCCTCTCAAAGTTCTGGGATTACTGATGTTTGCATTTCAAAGAGCGAGCTCTCAGGTCCTTGAGAAGAACAGTTCTGAGTTGTAAAGCTGCCAAAAGTTTTTTCTTAGCTTTCAAAAATATTTATGTAATTCTCTGCCCAGTGTGATGGCTCACGCCTATAATCCCAGCACTTTGGGAGGTCAAGGCAGGAGGATCACCTGAAGGCAGGAGTTTGAGACCATCCTAGGCAACATAACGAGACCATGTCTCTATAAATTTTTTTTTTTAATTAGCCAGGTGTGGAGGTGCATGCTTGTAGTCCCAGCCACTTGGGAGGCTGAAGCAGGAGAACCACTTGAACCCAGGAGTCTGAGGCTGCAGTGAGCATCACTGTACTCCAGCATGGGTGACAGAGTAAGACTCTGCCTCTAAAAAACAATAAAAATATAAAATAAAATGAAGGATTTACATATAGCTCACATGGGCAGAAGAAAATTCACAACCACAAGCTTTCTAACGTAAATGTGCTAAGAAAAGAGGGTGTTGGTGAGGAGCATCTCTGCCTTTTTTCACCAGGGAGAAAGAAAACTTATTTTTCTTTTTGACTTGTATTTGCTTTTACAATTCTCCTGGCTATCTGGGTAATTACATGTGTCTTTGTGTTGGCGGGGGTGCAGGGGGAGATTCGGCTGCAGCACAGGCCAGCAAAGTGACAAGTGTAGGAAGATGCTGCACTGTGGGCTTGGGAGACAGAATGAGGGGCCTCGAGCCCAGGAATGCCAGGCAAGCAGCTCTTCCAGCCGGAAAAGGCAAGGAAGGATCCTCCCTGAGAGACTTTGGAGGGAGTAGGGCCCTGCCAGCACCTTGACTTTGGCCCAGTGAAACATTCTGGGCTTCTGACTTCCAGTCCTGTAAGAGAATAAATGCCAGTTCTTTCAGGCCGAGCTGGTGGTCGTTTGTTAGAGCAGTCCTAGGACTCTCATCTAGGTGTGAAGCTATTTTAGAGGGGTTTGTTGGGAAGCGTGTTTTGAGGCGAGGAGGTTTGAGCCAAAATCTGAATACAGTGAAGAACGGAAGGCCATGTGGACCTAGAGGAGGATTGTCTAGGCAGATGCAGCAGCAATTCCAAAGGCCCTAAGGTGGAAATGAGTGGTGGCCGCTGGGGCAGTGTCTGGCAGGTGCATCGAGGTCTGCAGGAACCCTGCAGGCCATGGCAGCGGCTTGGATGTTAGTCCAAATGTTAGCAGGAGGCTTCGGAGTTCCCCAGCAAGGGAGTTGCCTGATCTGATTCATGTTTAAAGGGCCAAGCTGGTTAAGTGGAGACGGACTTTACGGGGCCAGAGCGGAGGCAGGAGGAGTGGCTGGCCACTACTGCAGAGTCCCGGTGAGGGAGACTATGGTGCAGGGGTGGGGGATAAGGGTGGGAAGCAGGCCTCACCATTAGGGGGCATGCACATGTACCAGTTTCCTCTGCAGGAAATCTGAGCCATCTACCTGATAGTCGTTTTACCAGCTGGATTCTTTTTCTTTTAGCAAGAGACGCTGGGAACTAGATATGCGGCAGGAAAGCATCTTGTGTGGTGGAATTTGGGGATTGACATTTGATCTCAGCCCAGGGCTTCTCTTACGGCGCGTGTCCCTGTCATGCATTATACATGTTTTCATGCACTTAAAGATATGTTTAGAACTGCAGAAGTAGAAGCACTTTGAACTTTTCCTGAATAATTGCCACATGACTTAGCAGGCCTCCTTCCACCTGAGATGGGAAACCTTGGAAAGTGCGGGGGCCTTCTTCAGTGTGTGCCACTGTAGGGGTTTTACCTCAACCCCCGTAGATTTGTGGTTGGAATGGACTCCTGTTACAAAAGACAGATTAACAAGAGAAAAACCAGTGGAAGTTTATTAACATGTATGTTTCACATCTGCCTGGGAGACACGCAGGAATTGAGTAGTTCTCAAAGAGGTAGCTTTGAATTCCAGCTACTTGTATAGCATCTTCAACAAAGAAAAGCCAAGTTTTAAGGAATTGATAGGACAAAGGAAAAGAACTTTGAGTGTCTAAGGGGGGAACTTGTAGAAAGGTAAGTAACCCGCAGATAAATAGAGTTAGTAAAGCACCTTCATGTCGATTCCTCTGGCTCCAGCTCCAGGCCCATGAGAGTCTAAAGTTGTGTTCAGTGGTTAACTTGTTTTCCCTGGTAGAGAGAGGGAGCGGACACCTTTTATGCTTCTAAATCTATATCCTGCATTTAGGCAAGTGGAGGGCAGAGAGCTTTCTTCCATTTACTTTTTCACTGCCTTCAGCTCAACAACCCTTCATATTTCGGGGCCTCCCCAGCTGTTCTCTTGGTGCCCTCCAGCTGGGAAGGCTCAAAGGATGGGGAATGTGTACCTGTGACTGCTACCAGCGAATTGTCCCCCATCAGGGTCAGTGAGGGATGTGCTTTCTGCTGCCTCCCCAAACTGTAAACCCCTGGAAATTAGCTGTGTGACAGTCTTGCATATTTGCTATAGGGATGCGGCAGGGGGTAACGGTGATGATAGTTAAGGGCAGGTTCATTAAAGCGAAGTCTCCATCTCTCCTCACTTGATCCTCAGTCTCCTCCAGCTTTTCCACAGTCATCCATCCAGAAATTACTAACAAGTGCTTGGTTTTACTTTGTAGTAAGTACCAAACCAAGAGATATTTCTGTAGTTAAATGAGCGTTAACAGTCTCCTCAACACCCTCTCACATTGTGGGAAAACTGCATGGACCACCTCTGCCTGACTCATGATGAGGCCGGGCACCTGGCACAGTGGCAGATGGTGGGCACTGATTAAATATTTGTTGCATGTATGAGCAAGTCCTGTAGGGGGAACTGGAACTGTATGTCTGCAAGAAGTGGGTGCAGTTTTCCATCTTCCAGATACAGAGCTGCTTCTACACAATCTTGGGTGTCTTCATAGAGGATTTCTGGAGACACTGTTCCTGTCACCCCCTGGCATGCCAGCCCACTTTGCATCTAATCCGATAATGGGAGCCAGGCGCTGTTGGAGGGGAAAATGGATCCTCCCAGGGGCCCTATCAATATTCGCTGTCCAGTGGGCCCTTCCTGTCCAGCCCTTTCTCTAGCTAGATTGTCAAAAGCTGAGACCGTCTCCACTGGGCTAGGCCACTGGGCCATTTGGCTGGTTGCTGGGCCATCCTCTAAGACATTTTGAAGGGTGAAGTCTCAGATACCAAGGCCTTAAGCTTCCAGCTGGCATAAAGGCTCAGGAATCCCTCCACAACTCCTTCGCTACTCATTTTCTTTCTGCAGAGCGAAAGCACAGTCATACTTAGTTTCCTCTGGCTATGCCTAAAGAGGAAGTTACAGCAGGTGGTTAACTCCTGACTGGGAGGAGAGACATTTCCTCTAGTGGAGGCTGGGCAGAGAGAAGAAGGTTAGGGCCTTGTTTAAATGAAGAACTTTTCTGTTATGAAAGACCAATTACAGACAAGAAGTGAGTCTATGAAGGAATTCTCCTTCGCAGGCTCTTGCAGGAAGGTAGCAATCAAGTTGAATTTTAGGAATGGAGAAGCATTAGATGTCCAAACTCACTCATTAACCCCGGGGGATCCGACACTTACTCTGTGCCCAGGCCAGCACACATGCAACTTTAGTGGTTAACACTGAGGACAGAGGGGCACTGCTTGAGTTCAAATCAGCCACTATCCAGCTGAGTGGCCTTCGGTAAGTTCCTGAACATTTCAGAGTCTCGGTTGTTACATTTGTAAAATAAGGACCAGAAGAGTATTGCATAGGGTTGTTGAGTGGATTAAATAAGATATGTATGTGAGGAGTTTATCACCATGCCTGACACAAAGTAAAGCCTCCCAAAATGTTAACTATTAAATTACTAAGTATTTAGGTAAAAACTGGAGCATCTTCTTATTGCACTGTTGGTAGAAAAATTCATTCTTCCATAACTACTAAACTTTGCCTATATTCTACAATATGCTATGATGATATTTTCAGAACCCCCAAACTATGTGATATGACAAAGATTTTTTTTCATATTTGTGAATTTTATTTTGTAAAGTATAAAAGTCGGGCTGGGTGCAGTGGCTCACACCTGTAATTCCAGCACTTTGGGAGGCCGAGGTGGGCCGATCATCTGAGGTCAGGAGTTCAGGACTAGCCTGGCCAACATGGCGAAACCCCATCTCTACTAAAAATACAAAAATTAGCCAGGTGTGGTGGTGCGTGCCTGTAATCCCAGCTACTAGGGAGGCTGAGGCAGGAGAATCGCTTGAACCTGGGAGGCAGAGGTTGCAGTGAGCTGATACTGCGCATTGCACTCTAGCCTGGGTGACAGAGCTAGACACTGTCTAAAAAAAAAAAAAAGTTTAAAAGTTAAGTAGTTAATGTACAAATTAGTCAACTTAACTGGGATAGGTAAAATAAGACCTGAATGAATGGAGAGCCATGAATCTTAAAGACAATCAGGTTTTTAAAATATTGACAAGAAATTCTAAAGTTCATTTTGTTACAAAACTGAACTGAGGTCTACTTGCCCGGCGCATTAAGAGGAAACACCAACACTGAGGTTTTGCATCCGGAGAAAAGAGCACATTTATCCGCAGGGCACCAAGTGAGGAGAAGCGGGTCATACTTAAGATCTGACCTCTTCAATGACTTACAAGCAAGGTGTTTTCTTTTTCCCCAGTCGGAGTCTAGCTCTGCTGCCCAGACTTGAGTGCAGTGGCACTATCTTGGCTCACTGCAACCTCCGCCTCTTGGGTTCAAGTGATTCTCCTGCCTCAGCCTCCCGAGTAGCTGGGATTACAGGTTCCTGCCACCATGTCCAGCTAATTTTTGTATTTTTAGTAGAGGCGGGGTTTCAATGTGTTGGCCAGGCTGGTCTCAAACTCCTGACCTTGTGATCTGCCCACTTCAGCCTCCCAAAGTGCTGTGATTACAAGCATGAGCCACTGGGCACGGCCACAAGCAAGGGTTTTTAAAAGCAGGGGTAAATTTCAGGAAAGGAGAAGTTATGGGCAAAATTGTGAATCGATACATGGAGGTTATGCACTGGTTTGGCCTCAAAGGGCAGGATATCTTGAAGGAGGAGCCTTAAAGGTCATATGTGAATTCAAAGACTCTGATTTGGGATAAGTTAAGGAAGCCAAGCTTTGTCTAAAACCTTGGGGTCAGCAGAAAGGAATGTTTAGGTTTGGCCCAACTTCCATCAGGATCCTCAGGAAGAAATTTAGAACAAAGAACAGCAGAGTTCAGTCCTCAGCTCCCTCTTCTCTGAGGTCTACAGGCCAGAGCATCCATTTGGGAGAGGGGTCCAGGTTTCTGAAGAGCAACTCATGGACATATATTAAGATGTTTAGTTTCTATAGGGAACCAAGTATTTTGTGACTCTAACTTCCTTGTTTTAAGCTACAGTTACCTTCTTGTTTACTAGGTTGCTAGCTGGGTGCCTGGAATTTCCCTTGAGGGAATTCAAGATTTTCCTTTATTTCCATGCTTGCCCCCTCCCCACTTCCTGCAGGCCTCTAAGAAGAGCGCAGGCTCCACCTCAGTTTGGAAGAATAAATGAAGTGATTCTAGCCAAGAAGTTATGAAGAATAAAAAAATCCAGAATCTGTGTGTAGGGGAAGTACTTGAACTACTAGCTACCAAAACTTATTTTCTGTGATAAAGCTACAAACATTAAATGTAGTTTTAGGTTGGGGGTAGCCTCTCTAAACACAACTCTAAGTTTTGGCACATTAAAACAAAACTTGCTCGCTGGGCACGGTGGCTCACGCCTGTAATCCTAGCACTTTGGGAGGCCGAGGCGGGCAGATCCCGAGGTCAAGAGATCGAGACCATCCTGGCTAACACGGTGAAACCCCGTCTCTACTAAAAATAGAAAAAACTATTGGGGTATGGTGGCGCGTGCCTGTAGTCCCAGCTACTCAAGGGGCTGAGGCAGGAGAAGGGTGTGAACCTGGGAGGCAGAGTTTGCAGTGAGCCGAGATCGTGCCATTGAATTCCAGCCTGGGAGACAGAGCGAGACTCTGTCTCAAAAAATAAATAAATGAATAAATAAAAATAAAATAAAAATAAAACAAAACTTTCTCATGCTTGCTTCGGCAGCACATAGACTAAAACAAAACTTTCTCACATCAACAACTGAAAAGGTAGGCCGGATGCAGTGGTTCACATCTGTAATCACAACACTTTGGGAGGCTGGGGCTGGAGGATCACTTGAGTCCAGGAGTTTGAGACCAGCCTGGGCAACACAGTGAGACCCCATCTCTACAAAAGAAAAACTTAAAATAAAATAATTAGCTGGATGTGGTGATGTGACCGTGTAGTGCCAGTTACTCAGAGGCTGAGGTGGGAGGATTGCTTGAGCTCAGGAAGTCCAGGCTTCAGTGAGCCATGATCGTGCCACTGCACTGCAGCTTGGGTGACAGAGTGAGACCCTGTCTCAAAAAAGAAAAAAAAGTTAACAAGTTAAAGTACAAATGGAGGAAATACGTCTGCAACAAACATGACAAGTCTTTAATACCTGTACTTTATGAGTGCCCCCCAAACAATAAACCAACTTCCCAACTTTTAAAATGGGCAAATAGAAAAGTGGGCAAATGGACATAAACAAATTCACAAAAAAGAAAATAAAACTGACAAAAAATAACCATGTGAAAAAACAATCCAGCTAACTAGTACTCTAAGAAATGCAAGTACAAAAGATGAGAAATAACCAAACTAATTTTTTTTTAAAGTCTGTGATGTCAGGTATATGGAAAATGGGCATTTCTCAGGGAAAACTAATAAGCTTTCCTGTAAGATAATTTAGAAAACATTTAAAAATATACTCCTTTTATAAAGCCATAATCATGTTTAAAAGAATAATAAAATGGAAGAAAATTCACAAGATCGTGTTAAGTGAAGAAGGCAGAATACATCTTTGCAAGGCATTATCCCAATTATGCCAGACATGCCATGGATAGACATAGAGAAAACACCGGAGACAACATACCAAAATATTAAATATACTTGACTCTAGGAGGTAAAACTGAGTGTTTTATGTTCCCCTATTTCCTATTTATGCAATAGATTTAAAAAGTGTTTTTACGACTAATTATACAATTCAAAAATTGCCTGTGTTGAAAAGCATGAAAGTACATGAAATTGTACTACCCTGGAAACCCCAGGAAGTGTTTAGTTTGGAAAGCCAGGGCCACCTGCTAGTGGGTGAGTCATGGGCACAGGCTCGCACCTGCCACCGCAGACGCCACACAGGCTGCTGCGCCTCTCCAAGCGAAATGCCCCACGTGTGCCAAAGGCCACCTCGGCCGTCGTCCTGCGCCTGGCCCGCAGCCAGAGGAAGCCCAGCAACTTCTGCTCTTTCTTAATTTCTGGAAAACAGGGAAGAGAGGCCTTTTCAAAGTTCGCAGGATCGGGCCATTTTGTGCTCCACTTTGGAACAAATCGGAAGCTAGGGACTTCCAGATGCGCTACCGCCGTCCCGGGACGGGACCGCCGCTCCCGCAAGCGCCCGCACTGCGGCCGGGGTGCGCGGCCTGAGAAAGGCCCGGGGCACTACGCTCCGGGGGCGGCCAGAGCCCTCTTTGAAGTCTCCCGACGGGTTCCGAGCCTCTCATAAGCCAGCCAAGACCGACCAGCCCCGGTGACCACAGGCCAGCCACGCGGTCGCCCGGGGACGCGCGTGCTCCGCAGGGACAAAGGGTCGGGAAACTTGAGCTCCGGCCAGTCCCGGAGAGACCCGGGCTGGTGGTCGCCATGGCAACGGAATCGGGCCCTCCAAGATCCGCCGCCCTGGTGCAGCAGCGGCGGGGGTGACCCGGCCCGCTCTAGGTGGGGGCCCGCGCCCGGGCCCCGGCCGTTCCTCCCCGCCCCCAGGCCGCGGCCGCGGGAGCCGGCGACTGACCCTCGGCAGCTCCTGTAGTCACGTGGCGCTGGGAACCCGGCGGGGGGAGGTTGGGGACGGGCCTGGCAGTTGTGAACTCGAACCTGCCGCTGTCGCCGCGGCGGGGCGGGGAGCGGGAGTGGGCCGCGGAGGCCGGCCTTCGGGCTCCATGGACGGGCGCCGCGCCCCTGCACAGCCCGCCGCAGAGGTACGACCCCGGCAGGGGCGCGGGGGGCACCGCGGGCCCGCGGGGGGCCGCTCCACCTGCGGGGCGCGTGACCGTGAGTGTGCGCGACCGTGTGTGAGTGCGCTGGGGGGACGCTGCTGGATCTGCGGGGGTGGGGGAGCGCACCTGCGCACAGGCTCCGCGAGCTGCGCCGTGCGTGGGACCCGAAATGGCTCACTCGCAAGAACGGGACCTGTGTGCCCGGGAGCGTGGACGGAGGACACGCATCAGTACAAAAGGGCGGTGTGGGAGTTCTCCCACCCGCGGGCAGCCACGATGCGGAAGGGGATTCTGACTGAGTCCTGGTCACAGCAGCTGGCCCTGCGCAGCCCCATGGGAAATAGGCCTGGAATTCCTGTCGGGAGGAGGCTGAGGGAAGGGGAGCCAGCAGGGATTCCAGAGTTCCTGCCATAGGCCGGCCTTTGGCCATCAGGGAAAGCCCAGACTCTGGCCACAGAATGGAGAATTCGTTCTGTGACCTTAGCAGGGAAGGAAGTGATCCCCAAAGACAGCAGTGTGCTTCCTTGTTGAAGGGGCACATTCATTTATTAATCCAATGTCCATTAAGGTCACTCTGCCAGGCAGGGTGTGGGGCTTATGGCTGGTGCTTGTGGCTCTGTGGGGGGAGGGGTTGTGGCTGGTGAGGACACAAAGCTGACTGCCCTAGAGGAGCTCAGAGCCTCACTCCTGTTTTCTCTCCCCTCCCCACAGGTAAGGCTGGCCTCTCTGCAGTCAGAGGTCTGAGCTCTGCCATGGGGGTAGGGGTGTCTTTATTGCTGCAGTTTTCTCTGACACCTGGGGGCTACCGGAGTGTGGGCCGAAGCAGGCGCTGCAGCCGCGGAAGTATTCCCAGGAACATCCCCAAGAGGAGCTGGAAAAAGCCTCATCCCCAGCTCTGCAGTCTCCAGGGTAGAGTCTGTCCTTTGCTGTGCTCCCAAACCACTCCACAACTGGGGTGCACAGGCGTCCCCGTCCCTGCGGAAGGAAACGGCCCTTTCTCATATCCTGGGGTCTTCGCTGTGCACAGTCTGACACTGGGAATGAGTGACCTTTGTGTTCCCTGAGAAGAGAGTGGGCTCTAGGGAATTTAGAAGGATGTGTCTGGAGCTTGTGAGCAGGCACAGAAGGGCCCTTAGGAACCTAACTGCTTCCTTCCTCCTTCCGCGGAGGAGGCTCCTGTGCAGGAGTCTGGGCTCCCCTGAGCTGTGGAAGAGCTGAACACGGGGCAGCCCCTGGCGAGGCTGGGGCAGGACCGGGCAGGGGACCGAGATCGCAATCTCATCTTCCCTCCCCTTCTCTTGCCCCAGTAATCTGCAGCACCCCGAGGGAGGCAGAGCCAGTGATCAGACCCTGAAGGCAGCAGGCTGTGGGTGTTCCTTGGATTCAGGGAGAGCATTCCTTCCTGCAATGTCCTAATTTGTGTGGGTGGAAGAGGGCAGGCGGGCAGAATGTGGGCACAGTCTGGGCAGGCAGTGGTCTGGCGTTAGACTGGTGGGAATAGCACCCAGGGCTCCACTTCTGTTCCCCGAGAAGGGCTGTTCTCACTTGTCCTCCAGCCTCCTGCAGAGACTGCAGTTAGTAATGCTGAAAGTGCCTCCCCTGTGGGGCTAGGAATGAAAGGCTATAGAAACTTTCTTCTCTGAGATCTTTGCAAACCCAGGCATTTTAGAGGAAAGAGCACTGGCCTGGAAGTTTAAAGACCTGTTCCCTAGTCTTGGTTCTGCTGTTGGCTTACTGTGTCACCTTGGGCAGGTCTCCTCATCTTTGATGCCTCACAGTTGCTTCATCTGTCAAACAGGAAGCTCAGTGTCTGCTTGTCCAGCTTCACAGAGTTGCTGTGCAGCTCAGATGTGGCACAGAAAATAGCAGACACAGGGAGAGGGCAGCAGGAAAGCGCTTGGAAAAGCATAAGGCACTGTAGGGAGCAGTGGCCACGTTTTCTGGTGAGTCCTGTGGCAGGAATGTTTGTGCATTCAGCACTGGAGCATTTACTCCCTGTCTGACACTGGGGTAGCTGCCATGAGGGGGATTCTAGTATCAGAGTCCCTCCCTTCTGGAAGTTTCCAGGGCAATAAAGACATAAGACAAACATCCTTGAAATGTTATCTAAAAACCCAAGATTGAAATAATACGTATCACACAAGGAAACAGGAGAGTAGTCTAGCTCCGTGTCCAGGGCTCTAGGGGTTCATAGATGGCAGCTCCTGTCCGGGGCTGAGGTTGGGAGGGGAAAAACAGGGGCAGGGTAAGTTGGTCTCTGGAGTGACTGTGCTTTTCCACCCTCAGCAGAGGAAGAACCGATGCTGGAACGTCGTTGCAGGGGCCCCCTGGCCATGGGCCCGGCCCAGGCCCGACTCCTTTCTGGGCCCTCCCAGGAGTCACCTCAGACTCTGGAGAAGGAGCCCCGCAGGCTGAGGCAACAAGGCACGTCAGTGGCCCAGTCCGGTGCCCAAGCCCCAGGCAGGGCCCATCGCTGTGCCCACTGTCGAAGGCACTTCTCTGGCTGGGTGGCTCTGTGGCTTCACGCCCGCCGCTGCCAGGCCCGGCTGCCCTTGCCCTGCCCTGAGTGTGGCAGTCGCTTTCGCCATGCCCCCTTCTTAGCACTGCACCGCCAGGTCCATGCTGCTGCCACCCCAGACCTGGGATTCGCCTGCCACCTCTGTGGGCAGAGCTTCCGAGGCTGGGTGGCCCTGGTTCTGCATCTGCGGGCCCATTCTGCTGCAAAGCGGCCCGTCGCTTGTCCTAAATGCGAGAGACGCTTCTGGCGACGAAAGCAGCTTCGAGCTCATCTGCGGCGGTGCCACCCTCCCGCCCCGGAGGCCCGGCCCTTCATATGCGGCAACTGTGGCCGGAGCTTTGCCCAGTGGGACCAGCTAGTTGCCCACAAGCGGGTGCACGTAGCCGAGGCCCTGGAGGAGGCCGCAGCCAAGGCTCTGGGGCCCCGGCCCAGGGGCCGCCCCGCGGTGACCGCCCCCCGGCCCGGTGGGGATGCCGTCGACCGCCCCTTCCAGTGTGCCTGCTGTGGCAAGCGCTTCCGGCACAAGCCCAACTTGATCGCCCACCGCCGCGTGCACACGGGCGAGCGACCTCACCAGTGCCCCGAGTGCGGGAAGCGCTTCACCAATAAGCCCTACCTGACTTCCCACCGGCGCATCCACACTGGCGAGAAGCCCTACCCGTGCAAAGAGTGCGGCCGCCGCTTCCGGCACAAACCCAACCTGCTGTCTCACAGCAAGATTCACAAGCGATCCGAGGGGTCGGCCCAAGCCATCCCCGGCCCGGGGAGCCCCCAGCCGCCAGCCGGCCCCCAGGAGTCCGCGGCCGAGCCCACCCCGGCGGCACCGCTGAAACCGGCCCAGGAGCCGCCGCCGGGGGCCCCGCCAGAGCCCCCGCAGGACCGGGCCGAAGCGCCCCCCTCCCTCTACTGCTGCGAGGACTGCGGCAGGAGCTTCCGGCTGGAGCGCTTCCTGCGGGCCCACCAGCGGCAGCACACCGGGGAGCGGCCCTTCACCTGCGCCGAGTGCGGGAAGAACTTCGGCAAGAAGACGCACCTGGTGGCGCACTCGCGCGTGCACTCCGGCGAGCGGCCCTTCGCCTGCGAGGAGTGCGGCCGCCGCTTCTCCCAGGGTAGCCATCTGGCTGCGCACCGGCGCGACCACGCCCCCGACCGGCCCTTCGTATGTCCCGACTGCGGCAAGGCCTTCCGCCACAAGCCCTACCTGGCGGCGCACCGGCGCATCCACACCGGCGAGAAGCCCTACGTCTGCCCCGACTGCGGCAAAGCCTTCAGCCAGAAGTCCAACCTGGTATCGCACCGGCGCATCCACACGGGCGAGCGGCCCTACGCCTGCCCCGACTGCGACCGCAGCTTCAGCCAGAAGTCCAACCTCATCACTCACCGCAAGAGCCACATCCGGGACGGCGCCTTCTGCTGTGCCATCTGTGGCCAGACCTTCGATGACGAGGAGAGACTCCTGGCCCACCAGAAGAAGCACGATGTCTGAGACGGTGGGCGGGGCGGTGTTGGCTGAGAGAGGGCTGGGGTCCTTCGTGGTGGGAGTCGCAGTGGCCTGGGCGTGCCTGTCTGGTGCTGGAGTAGGGGACAATGGGAATCCCAGAGGGGACAGAAGACGCGGGGAGTGATCTGGGTGGGCCCTGTTAGCGAGAGAGGTCAACCCCGGTGGCTAGGGAACCCACTTCCAAGTGCAGGGACGCCAGCCTCCAGCTGGTGTGTGCTGAGGTTCCATCCTGACTGCCCTGTGCCCTGGAAAAGTAGCAATAGCATCTGCCCCTTAGAGCCCTCTGGCTAGAGGAGCCACCAGTGGAAAGGAAAACCTTCCATCCTCTGGTGTTAACGCCTTAATGTCCCTGTCTTTTACTGTAAGTTACTTCAGATCATTTTTGGAAGTAGGCGAGGTACAGTCCTGTAAATGAATGCTCTGGGCTAGATACAGCTTGGAGAACCTGCTGGCCTTGTTAGACAGCACTTGGGCCTTTGCCAGCAGCAAGAGGTGAAGCCGAGCCATTCTAACCTCTCCTTTCCCCTCCCACCTGCCCCCTGCATAGGCTCCCAGACTTGGAGAGACCCATCTGCTGTTAGCACTTCCATCCTCTTCCTTCCCAAAGAGCAGACCTCCAGGGCGTTTACTCCTTGGTCTGTCTCGCTTTATCTGTCGCCCTTCCCAGCACTGAGAGCCTCCCCTGGCTGTCAGCAGCACTGTGTCCAGGCTCTGAACACCGCAGCCCCTCCTTTGCTCCTTCCAGAGCTCAGCATGTCATGGCAAGGACGGCCCCATTGGTGACGGAGGGCCAGCTGAGGGGAAGTTACCGGCGAGTTTCCTTTTCACCATTTCTAGCATATGGACACCTGGCCTCTGCTTGAGCACTTAGGTGACAGGAACTTCCCCACCTCCTGAGGCCCTGGATGATTCTAATTGTTAGAAATCCTTCCTTATAATGAATGAATTCTGCTTTCCTATAATTTCTACCTATTGGGCCTTGTTCTGTTCTCTGGAACTAAACAGAACAACCATTTATCCCCCCTTTTCAAACTAGAGAATAAAGATTTGGTTTTAGAACTAGTGTCTGGGGAGTATTCCTTTTTCCTGGGGAGCTGCGACATGTCAGGAGGAGCAGCATGCTCTCCTCCCTAGAAGGCCAGGGTGGGTGGAGGAGTACTGTGGGTGGGGCTCTGGCCACAGGCCACATGCCCAGCTTGTTGAGCTCTGGCACCCGGCCTCAGTTCTTCCCTGAGCATACCCAGGCAGTTGGGCTAATTCTCTGGGTGGTGGGCCGAGGCTCCGGAGAACTGTGGTGCGTGGAATGCTCTCAGCTTGGTCCCAAGATTTATGTTCTTGGTCACTTGCCCTCCTAGGTGGGCCCAGTGACGCCGAATCTTTCTCACCACCTGGGCCTTTATGAAACTCCAGCGAGCGCTATGAGCTCTTTTGAGGGGTGCTGGGTGTTAACAGACTTTGGTTATACCTGGACTCTGCCTCCAGTAGCCCTTCAGAGGCTGGACAGACGAAGGAGCCTCTGGGAGGGGAGGTGGTTCCCAGCAGCTAAGACAGCACTCGGCTTCCACACTCCACACACCCGGGGTTCAGCCTTCTTTGAGGTTGTTGTCAAACCCAGCCTGGGTCCACTTGCCCAGTGTTTGCAAAGCCTAACACTGACAGTGAGATTTGCAGCCAGAGAAAGTAAGGCGTTTATTGTAGAGCACCAGGCGAGGAGAATGGACAGCTAAGGCTCAAACTCTCTGATGGCTTATAAGCAAGAGTTTTTAAGGCAGGAGTGGGGAGGTTTCAAAGTGAGTTAGAGGCTGAGGAATTTCTGGAACTTCCTTATCCATTTTCTGGTTCCAGTCTGTCTGAAGTCTACGTGCTGGGATTGTCACGTGGTGACATTGGTGGGGGTCCTGGCTCCTGAAAAACAACTCAAGGATATATGTCAAGATATTATCTTTAGGCTGGGCATGGTGGCTCATGCCTGTAATCCCAGCACTTTGGGAGGCTGAGGCGGGTGGATCACCTGAGGTCAGGAGTTCAAGACCAGCGTGGCCAACATGGTGAAACCCCGTCTCTACTAAAAGTACAAAATTAGCCGGTTGTGGTGACAGGCCCCTGTAGTCCCAGCTACTAGGGAGGCTGAGGCAGGAGAATTGCTTGAACCCGGGAGGCGGAGGTTGCCGTGAGCCGAGATGGTGCCACTGCACTCCAGGCTGGGCAAGAGAGTAAGACCTTGTCTCAAAAAAAAAAAAAAAAAAAAAAAAAAAAAAAAAACCACACACACCAAAAAACAAAACAAAACAAAAAAAGTTTCAAAAATTCTGTGTTATCTTTAGTATTCTTTCTTGCTTAGCGGGTTATTTATTTATTTATTTATTTTTTTTTTTTTTTTTGAGGAAGCTAATCTCGGCTCACTGCAAGCTCCGCCTCCCGGGTTCCCGCCATTCTCCTGCCTCAGTGCGCCGGCTAATTTTTTGTATTTTTAGTAGAGACGGGGTTTCACTGTACTCGATCTCCTGACTGTGATCCGCCCGCCTCGGCCTCCCAAAGTGCTGGGATTACATTACTTTCTTGCTTAGCGGGTTATTTATTTATTTACTTCCCCAATTCCTGGCTGCAGGGCTAGCTAGGTGCCTGGAATTTCCCTCGAATGGGCTCACATTTTTCTTTATTCTCATGCTTTTCAAGTGATGGGCAGAACCCAGCAGGCTCCTAGGAGGGGTCTCTGAGGCTGGGCACCGTGGCTCACGCCTGTAATCCCAGCACTTTGGGAGGCCAAGGCAAGTGGATCACCCGAGGTCAGGAGTTTGAGACCAGCCTGACCAACATGGAGAAACCCTGTCTCTACTAAAAATACAAAATTAGCGGGGCGCAGTGGTGCATGCCTGTAGTCCCAGCTACTCAGGAGACTGAGGCAAGAGAATCACTTGAACCCCAGAGGCAGAGGTTGCAGTGAGCTGAGATTGCGCCATCGCACTCCAGCCTGGGCAACAACTCTGCCTCAAAAAAAAAAAAAAAAAAAAAAAAGAAAGAAAAAAAGAGGGTCTCTGCTCCATCTCAAGGTCAGGTCAGACTTTTCAGGTGTCAGTTGCTAGGCAGGAAAGGGGGGCTGATTTGGTTCTGTCCTACAGTGCCTCCCTGGCCAGCCTGTTGTAGGACTCCCGGTTTCTGTGAGCAGTCACCCTGTATGCATCCCTGAATTGGTGGTTTCATACAAATTTGAGTACCTGTTTTTACCAGGCATTAATAGGTTCTTTTCTTGCCTGTGTTAGTAATTTCTGCATATATCTCCAGCATTTAGCACAGAGCACATAAGAATAACCACAACTTGTTGACGTGAGTGGCACCTGGTGAAGTTTACCTAAATTATCTCATGAGTCCTTGTGTGGGAGGTAGTCTTCTTTTATATAGGAAAACATTTGTCCACAGTCATATAACTGGTAATCACCAGAGGCAGATTCAAATTCAAGTCTGTCTGACTCCTGAAACCTGTGCTCTTGACAACTGCTGTGTACTTAGTGGATGAATGCTGTGTGCTGCTGTTTTTGGTTAAGATAAGTATTAAATGCCAACTGTGTGGGTGGGGCTTAAAGTGTGTAGGATGGAAAGAACAGCTTCAAAGCTCCATATTGGTTTATGGGGTCACTTAAAAACCTGTGTAATTGATGGCAAATTATCTGTCAAAGCCTGGAAACAGAGGGTGTGGTCTCAAGAAAGCCCCAGTCACATTTTTTCTCTTTGAGGGAACACAGGGTTTCCAGGGAAGGGGAGATGGCCAGGAAAGAGTAGGCCGATGTCTGGAAATGATGGGCAGGGAGCAGGGGCAGGTCCTTGGGTTGGCATCTAGGTTAGTATTGGAGGCATTAGGGACAAGGATGAGGGTGAGAAGGGATCTAACCAGGGGTCCTAACCTTTTGAAAAATCCCGTTTAAAGGAAATAGTCTAGGATATGGGGAAAGTGGGGTGTGGGTGTCCTCAGTGCTTCGCTGCCCACTGCTTGTTGTGGGGTTGGGAAAGAGGTCCACAGGACAGAAAGGTCACACAAGTGGCCTTGAGGGGACTGGTAAAGCAGGAATAGAGTCAAATTGTGCATGGTTCCTTCCTGAGTTCCTTGATGGGTGGCCCAGTGGTTCTCAAGCCCTTGCTCTGCCTGGTTCATCACCATAGCAGTCACTGGGGAGGACTGCCTGGGTTGTAGGGGTCTGCTGGCAGGAGCTGCCCTCCTCTTCTGAAGAATCCACAGTTTTTGTTTTCTTCTACAATTACAAAAGCATTAAATTATCTTTAAAAATAAATAATTCAGATCTATTTAATGTGAATGCTCTCCTTCATTCCCCTATTCCACTCCCCAAATCCTTTTTGTTTACACTGTGAAAAGTTTGAGGAATATTCTCCTAACATTTTTTCCCGTGAATTTGCAAACACACAAGCAGCCTCTCCCCTCAGCTTTTTTTTTTTTTCTTCTTAATGGAAATAGGATCCCAGAGGTTCTCCATTCTTTCCACCTCTGAAATACCCTTGGTCATGGGATGCCAATCTGGAGGAAGTCTGCTCTGTAAGGAGGAAACAGGCCCAGAGGGTGGAAGTGACCCCCATCAGTGGGGGTCCTGATTTCTGAAAAACAACTCAAGGACATATGTCAAGATGTCATCTTCAGTTTCTATGAGGAAGCTAACATTTTGTGACTCTTATTTGGGTACTATTGTTTAAACTATTACTACTTTCTTGCTTAGCAGGTCATTCATTCACTTCCCTAACTGCTGGTTGCAGGGCTAGCTAGGTGCCTGGAATCTCCCTTGAAGGGACTCAAATGTTTCTTTATTTTCGTGCATTGAATGGGGGGCTGGTGGCAGACCCCTAGGAGAGGTTCCTGCTCTGTCTCAACACTTGTAGCCAGTGGCAAATCTGGAACTAGAATACTGGTCTCAGAAACAGGAATGTATTCCACAAGCCTTTGTAGAACCTCTTCTAGGTACTCTTCCAGAAAATAAGCTAGGTGTGGTGGTGCATGCCAGTAGTCTCAGGTATAGTGGAGGTGGGAGGATCCCTTGAGGCCCAGAGTTTGAGGCTGAAGAGCATTATGATTGTGCCTGTGAATAGCCACTGTACTTTAGCCTGGGAAACATAGCAAGACCCCGTCTCTAAAAAAATAAACAGGAGAATGAGACTCTAAAGTGTTGATAGCTAGTGATGTGTGGCCTCTTTATAGGGTGTGTATGATTTTGTATTTTACAAATCCTTCTATAGATAATATAACCAAATTAACGGTAAAAACTCAGTAACGTGTGCAGGCAACTAGAAAATTATTAACCCTATTTTATAGATGAATAAGTCAAAGTCCAGAAACAGAAAAGTATCTTTTATAAAAAGTACACATGAAGTTAGTGACAAAATCGAATCTCAGTCCCCAGGTCCTGCTGTGCTACTGAGGCTAAACCGCAGCCGGGCCTGTGGCAAATGTTTAATCAGCTGTTGACTGAAGAAAATAAGGTCCGCCTGCCCAACAGCAACCGTTTGTACAAAGTCTCAAGGCCCAGCTTCTGTCTGTATCTACCTCATGCCCCAGAGGCAGCTTCTAGCAGCTCTGGAGAGAATCCAGCCAGTAGGAGTTGATCCAGCTGCGCCCCCTTTGAGGGAGAAGTGTGAGGAATTTCCTTACAATGGGGTGGGGAGTTGAGAAGATACTCTTCGTTGAAGGTCTGGCAGTCTGGACCGGGTTGGCAGCTGGGCTGAAAGGATTCTGCTCATGGGAGCCCTACCTAGTAACCCGACCTAGTAACGTAACCTCAGAGCGGTTCCTCAGCTAGAAAACAAAGGGATTGGGCCGAGCGAGGGCCTGCAATCCCAGCACTTTGGGAGGCCGAGGCCGCAGGGTCACTTAAACCCAAGAGTTCGAGACCAGCCTGGGCAACATGGCGAGACCACCGTCTCTACAAAAAATTAAAAAATTAGCAGGGCGGGAGGATCGGCTGAGCCACGGGTTCGAGGCTGCACTGAGCCATGATCGCGCCCCTGGGGACAAAGCGAGACCACATCCCCAAAACAGAAAACGAAAATATCGAGTATAATGATTTCTAAGGTCCCTCGTAGTGAACCCTAAAAGTTATCACACCCTACGGTGGGGCTGTCGCGGCTTGAGGGCAGCCACAGCCTCAGCCGGGGTTTCTGTCCGGGTCCTGATGGGTCCCCAGCAGGGAGAAACAGCGTCCGGTGCGCTGAGGCGCTCGGCGAACGTGCGCTGAGTTCAGGCGTTACAACGGGGTCGCAGTCTGAGTCCGGGCCTGGCAGGGGTGCCAGGACGCCGCCAGCCATCTGGAGCCCGAACTCCCGAGATCTCCTCCCCGGGGCCCAGCGACCCCGCGGCCGGCTGCTAGCGCGTTCACGGCGCCCGGGCCTTGCGCGCCCACTGGGGCCGAGGTCAGCCCTCCCCCCTCGGTTATTGGCTCCAGAGAACAAAGGGGCCGCCCCGCGGGCTGCTCCGATAGGGCCTGCCGGGTCATCTGAGCGGCGCAGCCAATGGGGTGGCAGGGCGGCCCCGGGGATGGCCAGGCCCGCCAGCCAATCAGACACCCGTACCCGCCCCGCCTGCCCCGGGAATGGCCAGGGCCGGGAGCCCGGTGCCCAAGTCGCCCTCGGGGTGGCAGTTCCCGTTAACCTTAGCCACAAAGTCAAAGGTATTTATTTCCCCGTCGCCTCCCTCCGAGTCCCTCTGCATTTCGGGCGGGGAGGGGCGGTGCGAGGGATGGACCAGCGCCCGGCCCCGCTCCTCCTGTGCTGCCTCCGCCCGGCTCGGGCTGGGGCGGAGTGATGGGGCGGGGACCTGGGGTGCCCCGAGCCCCGCGCGTCCTCCGAGCCCGCGCGTCCCCCGAGCCCCGGGTCTCAAGCGTTTCCCCTGCCCCCACACAGCCGAGGGGAAAGGGGCGCGGCCGAGGGTGGGGAGGGCCCCAGGCCAGGGCAGCGAGGTCGGGAGGGAGGCTAGTGAGGACGGAGGGAGGACGCGGTGGCGAGTAGAGGGGTCGCCCGCGGGCGGCCCCTCCTGGGCTGTCCCGTTGTTCCGAGTTCCCGGTTCCTGTCCGTCTCCCTGATAGATCAGCTTCTGGGGGCGGGAACCCCAGTGCTCGCTGCAGAGTGACAGACACATAGTAGGTGCTCAATAAATGTGTGATTAAACGAGCGGGGATAAGGATTGGGGGTGGAGATAAGTGAGAGGGAAGCACCGCAGAAGTTGGAAGGGTGTGGTGTCGGGTGTGGCGGAGAACTCCTCTCCAGGAAGATGGGCACAGCAGCCGCGAATTCGGTGGGGTGGGTGCGGGCATCCCCTCTGTGAAGAACGTTGAGGATATCTATCTACATGTGGAACGTGTGGAGATGGGGCCTCCTTCAGCCTTTTGAGCAAGATGATCTGAACTGGGGCTGGGTGTGGTCAGAGCCCCAGGGGCTGGAGGCCGACGACAGTCCAAGGCTTCACAGCCAACTGTTCCCATGTTCATCTGTAAAATGAAGAGATTAGATGGCAGTTGTCTCCTTTCAGGCTGAAGGTTTCATGCTTCCTTGCTTCAAATCTGTTTTGTACTGAAATTTCTTTAAGTGTTCCCTGGTGACAGTTTTTATTAATGGATTACTGTGTGTGGGGCCTGTACTGGGTGCAGGGGAGCGAGAAGGACCCCGTGTTAAGATGCATGTAGTCTTGTGCAGACTAACAAAATATTGATGACGATGATGATTCCATGTAGATGGTCCTGGGTGCACAGGTTAAACAGAGAAGGGGCTCCTGGCTGAGCCTGGTGTGTCCAAAAAGGCTTCCTGGTCAAAGCGATCCCTAATCTGGACTGGGAAGGGGAGAATTGAGCAAGGGCCTTCCAACGTTGGTCACAGGGTGCGAGGACATGGTGAGTTCAAGAGCCACGAGAGCATGGGGCATGTCGGGGTGCAATGGGGAAAGATGAGCAGAGTTGAATTCTCAGTTCCCCCTTATCTGAGGTGTGTGTGCCAGCAATTCCATTTGGTGGGGGTCTGGGTTTCTGAAAAACAACCCAAGGACATACTCTAAGATGTTACCTTTAGTTTGTATAGGCAACCACACATCTCGTGTGGTCGGACTTCCTTGCTGTTGTTTTAGCTACAATTACTTTATCAGGTTGCACATTTACTTCTCAGGACCAGCTAGGTGCCTGGAATTTCCCTGGAAAGAACTCAAGATTTTCCTTTATTTTCATGACTGGAGGGCGCAGCAGGTGCCTGAAGGGGTCCCTGCTCCATCTCACTTTCGTTTTCCAAGGTCCTTTGGATGCAGCAAGGGATGGAAACGTGTTTATTAATTAAAATGTGACACCTGTTCAGAGACTGTTAGCAGCTGGGTTTGTCCTCGACCTTCAGCTCAGATCCAGGCCCTGACAGGTTCCTGAGTATTAGACTTGGGGCAGAGGAATGTTAAGTGCAGCTCTCGCCTCTGAAGGGAGGTGGCTGAGGAGGAGGGGGCAGGGCTGTGGGGCAGGGGAGGTGTGGGTGGGACAGTTCCAGCAAGGGTGTTTACCTCTGGCCGGTGAAGGAAGTCTTGGAAGGAGGTACCTCAGGATCATGGCTGGGGTTGAATTGGGGACCTCTGGGAGGTGGGCAGGCAGAGTGGATAAGGCAAGTGACCTGGCTGCATGCAGATCAGGTCTCCTGGGAATGTTGACAGGAGCAAAGTAAAGCCATGAAACCTGGCTGGCTGTTCATACCCTGAGGTGCAGTTCTTAGAACCCTGAATGGGGAGCGGGTGATGGCAACAGCAATGACCTAAATCGAATTTGTCTTGCACCTTGGGAATGTCTCTGAGAGTCCTCTCACACTGTTCGCATCCCGCCATCCCTCCCCCCACCGCCCCTGCCCCACTCAATATAACCATTCTATACCACGAGCAAGTGTTATTTCCATTTTTAGGTGGGGAAACTGAGGCCCAGAGAAGGAGAGTGGTTTGCCTGGGATCACGTGGCTAACTAGAAGCAAACCCAATCTCAGTCCCTCTCTGGAGCTTTTCAACGGCCTTTTCCACTATGGCCTGCTCTTTGGGTGGGATGGCGGCCTGCCCTTTCCCCTGGCTCCCCTCCTCTGTTCCCTCCCCAGATTGAGGACTGGGGTGTTTGAGAGACTGAGGTCTGGAGATGGTGGAGTAGAAAGAGGGGAAGGGTCAGGGTTGGGAGAGTGGTCACAGTGGGGGTGGCCTTGTGCTGAGTGGGATCCGGGAAGTTGGAGAGGAGCAGGGTGGGTCATGGTGGGTGGGACAGGGGAGTTGTGGTGGGAGGCTGATGCTGGATGTGGGGATGGAGGCCTCCAGGTGGGGGAGGGGATGCCCACCTGGTTTGGGCTGGGACCTCTGGGAGGGGCATGCGGAACTGCCCTGGTAAGTGGAGGGCTTTACAGACAGTGCCACAACCAGAGCCGTGGCAAACCCTCTTCCTCCTGCGGGGTGGAGTGTGGAGGCTCCTGTGTGGCGCTGGGGGCCTCTGAGATTCCCAAGTGGCTGGAAGGAGTAATGGCTTAGGAAGAGTGAGCAGCAGCGGGGACAGTGGCAGAGAGGCTTGCACAGACACTGCCCGGTGCATCCAGCTCAGGCTTGCTGCCCTGTGGTACTCCTCCCAAACTCAGAGAGCAGGTATTTCCATTCACCCGTGCCATCAGGAACCTGAGCTCAAAGCCCTACAATGACTGGCCAGGGACTAGCAGCGGCTCAGTGATGGGTGGGCTGGGACTTGGGACTCCTGACTAAGACATGGGGTCCTGAGGGGAGAAACCAGGAAGGGTGGCCTTGAGAAGGCCATCCCTGCCAGCCTCAGGCAGTGGGCTTCGGGCGGGAGACTAGGGCTGAGGAGCCAGCCAGGTGGCGGCTCAGGTCACCCAAAGCTGACTGAAGGGGAGAGGACCCGTTGCATCCCCTTGGGCCAGAGCCCACAGGCCAGGCCCTGGAGGATCTCAGGCTGCACCAGGCTTGCTGGACACAGGCTCATTGTCTCTAGGGCTTTCTGTCTTGCTGTAACGCCTCTCCAGCCAGCTGCAGCTCCTGCTGACCTATCCCACCCGGCACAGGTCATCCAATGGTGACTCGCGGCCCAGCCTCCTGGCTCGATGAGGGTATGTTGCTTCTGTTTCTACCTCTCTGAGTTCTTTCCCTTGGAGCAAGTGGGCGTGATAGGATGGCCATGGGTGTACAAGGATACTTGTGTCGTGGGTGACTTTGCATTTCTGTGTTTGTAGGTGTGCTGTGCAATGATTTGTGCTGACCTGGTTCACAGTGGCATATTTGTGTGTCTGTGGATCTGTAGGTGTGTCTGTGAGTTTAAAAAAATATCTCACATTCTCTATTTGCATAGACAGTTTTGCAGGTGTTCTCATGTAGTTTTGTGTCTTTGAACTTTTGTTTACTTAGCTGTATTTAGATATGATTGTATCTGGGTATGTTTGTGTGTGGTTTACATCAGTTTCTCATGTCCCTTTGGTCATATATTTAAATTAAAACCATCTGCTGTTAACTGAAATCAGGCAGAGAATACCATTGCCTGGTCCTGAGGGATTTCTTGATAGTGACAGAAGACTGGAGCCTGAGGAGCCACCTCTTGAGTCCTCCATTGTTTCATTCACTCATTCTTACATTCATTGAATACACATTACACACCTTCTACATGTGAGGGATGTGCAGGCATGGGAGCAAGCCCCCGTTCCCTGGGGCTGACTTGAGTGAGGGGGTCTCACAGGGAGAGAGAACTAGGTGAGGACATAGCAGGAATGGGCTGGGGGAGAGGGCAGGGAGGCTCTGGGGACCAGGTGGAGTTGGGAAGGACGAGGCCATAGAAGGGGGCAGCATGGGCAGGGAGGCATTGGCTGGGCATGGGCTGGGACTGGGGAGGCCAGTTTCTGTGGAGGTCTCCTACAGAAGACCAGCTGAGCAGTGCCCAGCAAGTGAGGACCTGCTGGGACCTCAGGGCTGAGAAGGGCCTGATACTGGGCCTTTGGCTGGGGTTTGGGGAGCTGCCCCCACCCACCAAAGCCTTAGCGCCTGGTGGTGGATCCTGCTCGCGCTCCACTGGCAGCAGATGATACCTGCGGCATGGTCTGCTTCTCACTGCCCGACCTGGGGCGCTGAGGCTGTGAGAGCTGTGCTGGGCTGGTGGGAGGTTCCAGGGGCGGCGATGGGGACGACCTTGCCTCTTTCTGGCCTGTGGCCTTTCTCCTCCCCCAGCTGCTGTCTGGCCTCCCCGCCCCCAAGTCTCTGCCACAACCAAAGCTCCTTTGTTGCCTCCCCCTGCCCCGGGCCTCTCCACCTGCTGCTAGCTCAATCCCCTCTTTGTGTGGTTGGTCCTCAGTTGTCATGGCAGCTGGGCCCAGGCTGAGGCCTGCCCACTGTCGGGCTCTTACTGAACTGCAGCCTGACCCGGTGCGGGGAGGGCCGGGCCAGAGCCAGGTGTGGGAAGGGCCCCTGTGTGTCCTGCTCCCCTCAGAGCCCGAAGGGCAGCAGAGAAGAAAGGTGGTCCGGTAGGGGTCCAGGGTCCCTTGTGCGATAGACGAAGCGGCCTTCCAAGACTCGGTGTGGGCACTGGTGGCAGATGGCGCGTCTGGCCCTTGATGCCTGTCTTCCAGCCGGGGGGGGGGCTTTGCTGGGCAGCCTGCTCACCTGGCTCCTGGGTGTCTCCAGGTGGCTGAGGACGTGTCAGGATGGTGGGTTAGGAGGGGCCCGCCATGCGCAGAGCAGAGCGAAAGGCAGAATAGGAGAGAAGCTTAGGGTGGAGACATGTGGTGTCTGGCCAGCCCAGAATGTGTCACATGGAGGGCTTTCCTGGATTTTGTCTGTAGGACACCTGCTGTGCCATTTCCCAGACATAGCCCACCTGAGCACACAGGTAGAGGCGGGTCCTCAAAGACTTGGCCTCCCCTTATTCCTGTCTTCTGTTTCCCCCTTGAATTTCTCACTTCTTCCTCTTGGGTCCTCTTCCTTCTGTCTCCACTTCTGTTCTTATGTAAGCCACAAGCTGTTTCTCCTCGAGCCCTGGTATGGCCCGAGGCAGAGGCACTGAGGCTTGAGGCAGGAGCTGCTCTGTGAGGTCCTGGACAGTGGAAGGCCTGCTACTACCCGGAGTGGCTGTTAGGTCCTAATACCTCTTGGGAGGCAGGGTGGGTGAAGGAGGACTGTCTTTGATTTGCCTTGGAGGTCTCACTTTGTGTAGACCCAGGCCCATCCTTCTGTCCTCCTGAATTTCTGGCCTGGGCTCTGCCCTCCTCAGTCTGAGTTCCCCTTACCAAGGTGGCTTCTCTGTCCACTAGCCCCTTTGCGCCTCTTTAGGTGGATGCTAAGTCCAGTTGGTGAGAGGTTTCCCAAGATGTGGCATGCAGAAGCTCACAGAGTGGCCCTGAGGGAGGAGGGTGGCATGGGAGGGAGGAGCCCCCAGCACCCATCAGAGCCCCACCAGGGGCCCCTCCAGCCCCCTTCCCCACTGCTCACCTTTTCCCTGCACCACAAGCAGGTTCGAGTGTCGGTAAGAAACCATAGTAGGCATGCTTACAGACCCCTGTAGGGGAAATAGAAGTGAAAACAAAATCGCTTGCAAACCCAGAAAAGCTCTTTGCAAAAGTAGAAGAGAAAAACAGTTTTTAAAAGATTGAATGTGCATGAAACCAGAATGTGGTGCGCACCACAGACAATCCCCTGAGTGACTGCGAAGATGGGAGCTCTCAGCCTGCATATAGCCAGCGCGTGCAGCCCGTTACAGACACGTTCCGAGGGTAAACAGCCACCAGCCCTCCAGCAAGAGGACTGGACATTACCATTTGCCACACGCAGGTCATCCCAAATTCACGTGGTAATTGGAGTGACCATCTGTGTTAGCTAATTGCCTTTACCCACAGCAAAAATAAAGTTCTCATATTTTTATGGCAGGAGATAGGCTTGTGATTTGGAGCCAGGCGCCTGCTGAAGTTAGGCTCCTACCCTCCCATGGAGACTGGGAGGCAGGGGTAGTGTCTTCCTTGATCTTTACATTTCAAAGAAGTGGCCCCCAGGACCTTGGGAAAGACAGTCCTGGGTTGTAATGTTGGCAGAAGGCTTATTTAGCTTTTTTTTTGAGACAGAGTCTCACTCTGTCACAATCTCGGCTCACTGTAACCTCTGCCTCCTGAGTTCAAACAATTTTCCTGACTCAGCTTCCCGAGTAGCTGGGATTACAGGCGTGTGCCACTATGCCCAGCTAAGTTTTATATTTTTAATAGAGACAGGGTTTCCCCACGTTGGCCAGGCTTGTCTCAAACTCCTGACCTCAGGTGATCTACCCACCTCAGCCTCCCAAAGTGCTGGGTTTACAGGCATGAACCACCGCGCCCAGCCTTATTTAACTTTTAAAAAGATTTATTTCTACTTGAGGAGCATTTACTGCAAAAATAAAAAATAAAAAAAAAAATCACATACATCTCAAAAAGACAGAGATAGAGCTTATTAATTAGAAGTTTCTAAACTGCTCTTGAAAAAGGGGGTATCTCGTCCTCTCTTTGTACGAGGGAAAATGACTTTCTGCATTTTCTAGATTCATATTCACCCCTCCCGCCATGTCTCTTGTCAGGGTCCAGATCCCCAGTCTGGGTGTGTGCTCCCCAGTGTCTGGGCTCTGAAGGGGACCTGGGAGAGGTAGGCTGGGTCTCTGCGAGGCTCTTGGGGCCTGGGTGGGTGTTTCTGTGAGGGTGGCCGAACCAGGGTGCCTGGGAGGAAGGGCTGACTGAAATCTGGAAGAGCCCCTCCCTTGAGGCAACAAGAAGGACGAGCTGCGCATCTCCGTGGGGCAGCCACGTCTTTGCTCTGCTAGGGGGTACAGGCGCACGGGACCACATCCCTGTCCTTAGGAGAGGCGCGCCCCCAGCGAGGAGGAGGAGTCTTCAGGCTGCACAGCTCCTGGCCAGGTGGAGCAGCACATTCCTGCCACCTGCGTTTGTTACAGGCCCTCTGTATGCCCTCTGCTCTGGGCCCTGAGAATCCGGTGGCAAGCATGAAGAGCTCCTGGCCTTGGTGTGGTGGGGAACAGACAAGTTAAGATCACTTCGGGTGGCAAAAATGTTAGAGAGCAAACGGGAAGTGGAGTTAGGCTGGTGACTGTATATAGAAGCGCCAGGGGCCGGCACGGTGGCTCACGCCTGTAATCCCAGCACTTTGGTAGGCCGAGGTGGGTGGATCACAAGGTCAGGAGTTCGAGACCGGCCTGGCCAATATGGTGAAACCCCATCTCTACTAAAAATACAAAAAATTAGCTGGGCGTGGTGGCGGGCGCCTGTCATCCCAGCTACTTGGGAGGCTGAGGCAGGAAAATGGTGTGAACCTGGGAGGCGGAGCTTGCAGTGAGCCGAGATCTTGCCACTGCACTGCAGCCTGGGAGACAGAGCAAGACTCCATCTCAAAAAAAACAAAACAAAAAAAAGATGAATCCTAGATCAGCGAACGGGGCATGGGCTTTGCAATGCCCAGTTGACCGTGTGTGTTCTTGTATGGAGACGGCTGGCTCCGAAGCTCCCCAGAGGGGTTTGTGCTAGAACATGGATGAGGACTTTGAAAGAGGGGGCTGGTGACTGAGGAAACATGTAGGGCCGTTCTGCCTTCCAGGTGCGTTCCTCGTGGTCAGTTGCAGACATATCTCTAACCTTACTCCAGGCTCCTGCTTCTCAGGTGTGGCGTCCATCACACGCTGCCCTGCGGATGTTGAGGGTGTGGGCTCTGGTGTGGGTGTTAGAAGACCTGGGATTTTGTCCAGCTCTGCCGTTCATCACCTCCATGACTCTGGGCACATCAGGGGTCCTTCATGGTCTCAGTTTCCTCTTTCGTAAAATGGGAATTAGGGCTCTTTTACTTTCTCAGCAGGTATGCGTACAATGAAAGAGCCCCTGCCCACGTCGAATGTGGCCATGGATAGAAAAGCTCTTTGGAAAAGAGAGTGCTTTATGGGATGGGAGGGGGGCTGGGGACCCTGAGTTCTGTCCTTATCCCACAGGCCCATTCTCTTTCTTCTGCTTCTCTTTCTGACAGATGACAGGAAAGGGACATAGCCGGTGTTGATGCTGGGAGGCCTCCAGGGATGGAGGGTGGCCTGGCTGGTGACCGCACAGGTAAGAGAGAAGAGAGAGGAGGCAGGGGAGCCAGGGTCTCCTCCGCTGAGGTCGCGTGCCCTCATCTTTTCTGAAGCCAGGCGCAAGCCAACGCCCTCAGCCAGTAGCTAGTACATCCTATTGATGCAGAATTTGAGGGTGGGGACCAGGGCTTGGACAGCCATGTCAAAGAATGGAACAATGACAGAGGCTATGGGAGCTCAAAAAATGACAAAGCCTGGTCCATTAACTTGCCTGGCAAGGGGACACATGTGCACCCATGCCTTGTAGAAATTGAGGTGTTATTTACACGCTAGAACAGGGAGTTTGTGGGGTTATACTAATTAGGCATGGAAAGCTGGCACTCTAGGTAGGACAGTTGGAACAAAGCTGTGGCTCATGAGTCAGGACAGTGTCTTCAGTTCAGTCCATTTATGCTTCCTGGAGGTCACTCAGAGTTCAGGGTCCTTATTGGCTAAGCCGCTTAGAGCTGGTTGTGATGAAATACACGCTGCCAGTGGAAAATTTCCCCGCACAGTCATGTGCTTTTGACTGGAGCCCCTGCCCAGCATCCCTGTGCCTGAGGTGGAGCAGCCCGTGGCGTCTGTGAGTAGCACTTGCAGCCCTTTCTGGCATGCCCTGTCGCATGTGGTGTGTGGCCTGGCTGCAGTGGCGTGTGGCCCGGCTGCAGAAGGGCTCTAGGCCCCTCAGCAGGGTTGAGTCCAGAGCACGCCGGGCACCCTTGGGAGCCCTGCCCTTCGGCACAGTGTGACTCGGGTTTCTTTACCTCCCTCTCCACTCCCGGGGAATTGCCCCATAGACCTCAGGGCCCCTGCCTCATTGCCCCTGTGGGAAGAACCGCCTCCCCTCCCAGGAATATCATGTCAGGAGACCCAAGACTGAGACAAAAATCAGGCAGTGGGGTGAAGGAGAAACGTGGCCACAAGTGCAAAGCGTGGCAGTGTGGTATGTGGACACAGACCCTCAGGGAGCCTAGCCATGCACCTGCGTGCCTGTCTGAGGAGCCAGGTGCGTGACAGGAGCACCCTAGCTGCACGTGTGTTTTGGAAATTCCAGTGGAACTTAGAGTGCAGCGTGTTATAGAAGGCTCTTTCCCTACACAGACTCATACATGGGATCCTGAGTCACTGTGAGGTTGCTCTGGTTGATGTGAGCTGTGGAGTCAGCCGGGGCCCTCTCTCCTCTCTATGGCAGCTTCTGGGGAACCCTGTGGTTTTAGGGAAGAGTTTGGAAAACACTAGCCTAGACTCCTGGAGACACGGAGGCGTGTGGGGACTGGCCTCTGGCCAGACTGAGGGAACCACTCATTTGGAGGACCCTGTTTTTCAGACAATTGACAGCTTACCCCTTTTAAGCAACTTTTAATTTTTATTTGTGTGTGTGTGTGTTTTATTGTGGCAAAATATGCATGATATTCACCATTGTAACCATTTTTAAGTGTACGGTTCAGTGGCATTAGTACATTCAGTGTTTAGCCTTCACCGCCATCTATTTCCAGAACATTTTCATCACCTGGGAAACTGTACTCATTAAGCAATAATCTGTGCTTTGCACCTTTTAATTTTATCGGAACCATTAAAACCTAAAACATGATTCTTTTCATGATGACTGAGGAGTGGTGCCATTATTTCAGGACTCTCCACGGGCAGGCCAGTGGCCTGCGCTCTTCATATGGATACCTGAACCCTCGGGAGTGTGCCTGGGGATGCTGGAGCCCCAGCACACTCCACCTCAGCTCCAGGGCCTCCAGGGATGCTGCTGGGCTTAGCACCTCACCCAACCCAATCATTTATGTCTGCCAGGGGTCCTTTGGCAGGTGGATGTGACGGCACTGTCCTGGCATCCTGGGGCTTTCTGGCCCGCAGTCATCTTTCTGGCTGGAGAGGGCTGAGGGGGAACCAGCCATCAGCCACCTGATGGACACAGCACAACCACCAGTCTCAGATTGGTGTAACTCATCCTGGATCATCCCTGTGTGCATTTGTAGAGACATATGGTTTAATTTTTTTTTTTTTTTTTTTTGAGACGGAGTCTTGCTCTGTCGCCCAGGCTGGAGTGCAGTGGCCGGATCTCAGCTCACTGCAAGCTCCGCCTCCCGGGTTCACGCCATTCTCCTGCCTCAGCCTCCCGAGTAGCTGGGACTACAGGCGTCCGCCACATCGCCCGGCTAGTTTTTTGTTATTTTTTAGTAGAGACGGGGTTTCACCATGTTAGCCAGGATGGTCTCGATCTCCTGACCTCGTGATCCACCCGTCTCGACCTCCCAAAGTGCTAGGATTACAGGCTTGAGCCACCGCGCCCGGCTGAATGGTTTAATTTTTTATGAATTCAATCAGATGATTCATATGGTTTTTCAACTTGTTTTTTGCTTTCTCTTAAAATGTTTTGAGAATCTTTTCATATTGGCATATATAGTTCTTTTCCATTCTTTTTAGTCGATGCATAGTATTCCATATTATGAAGGGAACTATTTTTTAGGATAATTAAGTTATTTTTCATTGTTTGCTAATTACAAAGAACACTTCAGTGAATATTCCTGGACATTCCTCTTTACACTCGTATGTCAGTATTTCTTAGGTGAACACGTGGGATGGAATTGCTGGCTGGAAAGGGCCAGAAGGCTCTCCACACTTCTAATTTTAATAAACACTGTCAGATTGTCCTCCACAAATTCTGCCCCAGTTTATGCTCTCAGATTACCCATGTGTATACTAGTTCTTCTGTGTAGTGTCCACACATATTGTAAAGTAGAGGTATTATTGATTTTTTAAATTTTTGTTGGTATGAGGGGTTGAAAGATGCTACACTTTTAGTTTGCATTTTGTTGATGACTAGTGGGGTTGAACTTCTTTTTTTTTTTTTTTTTTTTTGAGACGGAGTCTCGCTCTGTCACCCAGGCTGGATTGCAGTGGCCGGATCTCAGCTCACTGCAAGCTCCGCCTCCCCGGGTTCACGCCATTCTCCTGCCTCAGCCTCCTGAGTAGCTGGGACTACAGGCGCCGGCCACTTTGCCCGGCTAGTTTTTTTTGTATTTTTTTTAGTAGAGACGGGTTTTCACTGGGTTAGCCAGGATGGTCTCGATCTCCTGACCTCGTGATCCACCCGTCTCGGCCTCCCAAAGTGCTGGGATTACAGGCTTGAGCCACCGCGCCCGGCCCAGAACTTCTTTTTATCATGTATAGGAGTCTGTTTTATAGTCTGGATACTAAGCATTTGTTCTATATCTGCACATATTTTTTCCTGGACTTGCACTGTCTAGCACATGGCCTAGCCATATAGAACTCTTCTAGTTTAAGTTTAGGTTTAAATCAACTTAAGTATGGCCAGGCGCGGTGGCTCACGCCTGAAATCCCAGCACTTTGGGAGGCCGAGTTGGGTGGATCACCTGAGGTCAGGAGTTTGAGACCACCCTGGCCAACATGGTGAAACCCCATCTCTACTAAAAATACAAAAATTAGCTGGGCATGGTGGCGGGCGCATGTAATCCCAGCTACTTGGGAGGCTGAGGCAGGAGAATCACTTGAACCTCAGAAGTAGAGGCTGCAGTGAGCCAAGATCGCGCCATTGCACTCTAGCCTGGGTGACTAAGGGTAACTCTGTCTCAAAAATAAATAAATAAATATTAATTAATTAACTTAAATACAATTAAAAATGTCATTTCTTAATTGCACTAGTCACATTTCAAGTGCTCAGTAAACATATGTGGCTTAAGAGCTCAGATGTAAACTGTTTCCACTATTGCAGAAGGTTCTATGGGAAAATGCTGCTCTAAATTCCCATTTCTTTTTTCTTCTTCTTTTTTTTGAGATAGAGTTTTTGCTTTTGTTGCCCAGGCTGGAGTGCGGTGGTGCAATATCATCTCACTGCAACCTCTGCCTCCCTGGTTCAAGTGATTTTCCTGCCTAAGCCTCCTGAATAGCTGGGATTGCAGGCACGCACCACCACACCCAGCTAATTTTTTTGGATTTTTAGTAGAGACGGGGTTTCACCATGTTGGCCAGGCTGGTCTTGAACTCCTGACCTCAGGTGATTCTCCCGCCTCAGCCTCCCAAATTGTTGGGATTAATGGCGTGAACCACTGCATCTGGCCAAAATTTCCATTTCTGTCAGACTTATGTTTATGGTATCTTTTGTCATACAGATGTTTTAAATTTAGTTTTTATCTTTTGTATCCTGTTTAAGAAGGCTTTTAATTATCTCTGGATTCTAAGCAAATTCTCCCAATTCTTCTAATACTTCCATTTTCTTTTTTAAGCTGGCACTTAAGTCCATCTGGAACTGATTTTTATAAACAATCTGCACTGAGAATCTAACTTAAATATTTTCCCCAAAGAGAGGGTTGTTTCTAAGTCAATGAATAGCCTTTTTCCATTGACTTGGAATGTCTCTTGTATCATGTATCAAATGGTTCTGTTCCATTGGCCTATTTATCTATGATGTGTACTGTACATTATTGTAATGATTGTATTTAGCATTTTTACTTCTATTTTTTGTGGATGAGAATCTGACTTGCAGCCTTAAGTCACCAAGCCCACCATGGAACAGCCATGCCAGTAACAATAACAACGGTGTCAGTCAAGAGTTGGGTTTTATTTTCTTTTTTTCCCAAATGGATCTCTCTCTCTCTTTCTCTCTGTCGCTCCCTCGCTCACTCACTCTCTCTCTCTCGCAGTACAGTGGCACGATCAGGGCTCACTGCAGCCTCAGCCTCCTGGACTCAAGCAGTCCTCCCACCTCAGCCTCCAGAGTAGCTGGGACTACAGGTGTGCACCACCACACCCAGCTAATTTAATAAATTTTTTATATAGACAGGTGTTACTATGTTGCCTAGGCTGGTCTTCAACTCCTGCACTTAGGCAATCCTCTTGCCTTAGCGTCCCAAAGTGCTGGGGTTACAGGCAAGAGCCACTGTGTCTAACCTAGACTTTATATTTTAGAGCAGTTTTAGCTTTACAGAAAAATTGTGAAGAAAGTAGAGTTCTCCTATACCTTAGCTCCAGTTTCTCCTATTATTAACATTTTGCATTCGTGTGGTACATTTATTAAAACTGATGAACCAATATAGATACATTTTTATTACCTGAAGTCTATAATTGACAATAGGGTTCTCTCGATCTTGTACCTTACATGGGTTTTGACAAAGGCATAATGTCCTGTATCACTATTAGAGCATCATACAGAATATTTCACTGCCCCCCAAGTCCCCTGTGCTCTACCTGTTCATCTCTCCCTGCCCTCCAACCCCGGGCTACCACTGGTTTTTCAATTCTCTCTGTAGTTTTGCCCTTTCCAGAATGTCATATATTTGGAGTCATACAGTGTGTAGCCTTTTACATTGGTGTCTTTCACCTAGAAGTTTGCATGTAGGGCACCTCCATGGCTTTTTTGACTTCATAGCTTATTTCTTTTTATTGTTGACGAATATTCCATCATGCGAGTTATCCATTCACCCATTGAAGGACATTGTGGTTACTGCCAAGTTCTGGCAGTTAGGAATAAAGCTATAAAAATCCATGTGTAGTTTTTTGTATGGACAGAGGTTTTCAGCTCTTTTGGGTAAATACCTAGGAAAGCGACTGCTGGATTGGATGGTAAGCCTGTATTTAGCTTTGTAAGAAACTGCTGAACTGCCTTCCAGAGTGGTGGCAGCACTTCGCATTTCCACCAGGAAGGAACGAGCCCCTGTTGCTGCTCAGCCTCACTGTATGCACATGCCAGTGATCTGGATTCTAGCCACTCTCATTTATTTGATTTGATTTTTATTTTTTTTGAGACAGAGTTTTGCTCTTGTTGCCCAGGCTGTAGAGCAATGGTGTGATCTCAGCTTGCTGCCGGGTTCAAGTGATTCTCCTCCCTCAGCCTTCTGAGTAGCTGGGATTACAGGTGCCTGCCACCACCCCTGGCTAATTTTTTGTATTTGTAGTAGAGATGGGGTTTCACCATGTTGGCCAGGCTGGTCTTGAATTCCTGACCTCAGGTGATCCACCCGCCTCGGCCTCCCAAAGTGCTGGGATTACACACATGAGCCACCGTGCCCAGCCATTCATTCTATTCTATTCAATTCTAGCCATTCATATGTGTAGGGTAGTAGCATTTTTGCTTTTAATGTCATATAAGCCAAAGTCGTCTTTGTTCATTTTTAGGATTTTCTGGGCAATTTGTATAGATGATATATGTTACAATTTACTTAAATCGGATTACACTGAATTTAAACATTATTTCAGAGTGAAGAACATCTTAGCTCCTCATCTAAGAATATGATATATTGCTCCTTTCATTTAGTTTTATCTCTTTAGTAAAGTTTAAAAGTTTTCTTTATATAAGTTTTGCATGTTTATTAGGTATATTCCTAGTTACTTGTGTTGACATTTTTTAAAAAGTGATTTTTGTATGGTTTTGTACCAGGCAATCTTGCTGAACTCTTATTTCTATTTCTCAGTGGATTCCCTTGCACATTCCAGGTTGTTAATAATCATAAGCAAATGGCAGTTTCCTCTCCTTTCCCGTGTTGATGCATTTCTCTTTGTTTTCCCCTCTGCCTTGGCTAGTTCCTCAAGGACAGCCAACTGATTTCAGGGATGGTGAGCATTGCATGTTGTTGCTGACTGTAATGGGCTTCTAATCTTTTGCCTTTGGTTATAATGTTTGCTGTAATTTCTAGAGTACATTCTTTGATTCTTTGTCAACTTAGTTTCCTCTATTCTTAGTTTGCTAGGAGCTTTCTTCTCTCTTTCTCTCTCTCTCTGTCTCTCTCTCCCTCCCTCTCTCTCCTACCCTCCTCCCTCCCTCTCATCTTCCTCCTCCTCTACCTTCTCCCTCCTTCGAACCTTTCCTCTAGAAATAATGTTCAATTTTATCGTATGACTTTTTCACATCTATTGGGAGTTTTTTCACTTTTAATAAGGTAACGTTATAAATTATATTGGGCCATGTTTGCTTTCCTGGGGAAAATCTCAGCAAGGTTAGGGTATGTTATTATTTTAATACCACTGAACTTGCTTTGCTAATGTTTGTGTCTCTGTTCAAAGAATGATAAACCTTTTGCCCACCGCCATTCTTGTCTTGGGTTGATACTGGAGTTATGCTAACCTTGTAGATTTCTCTTTCCCTTTGCTCCTATTCATTGTAGTAGTTTATATAAGGTGTACATGGTCCTTCCCTTGAGGCTTTAGCAGCACCTGTTTATACAGTTACAGAGCCTGTTACCCATTTTTGAGGTAGACTGAGATGTTCTCAGGCTCTTTTAGTCGTTTATGTCGTCAGATTTTCCACCTACTCTTGGGTCAGTTTTAATTTACGTTTTCTTGCAAAATCTTCTATTGTATATAGATTTTCAAATTTATTTATATAAAGTCCATATATAGTATTTGGGGATTTTCAGAATCCTTTTTGCAGCTACATGTCCCTTATCTATAATCTGTTTTTATCTTTATTAATGCTGTTCTTCTACCTCCTTTGGGGTTATTTTGTTGTCTTTGTAACATTGACATCTGTTTAAAGATTTTTCTCTTTTCTTTGTTCACAGCTGTTTTATTCCACCTACTTTTTATTACATGTAAACCTTTTTGGAAATGTGCATAGATCACAAGCTCTATAAATTCTTGTACAGCACACATTCCCCTGTAACTAGCACCCACATCAATGGAGAACATTGCCAGAACCTCAGAGCCCATGCTGCCTTCCACCTACAGTGCCCTCTGTAATAGGGCATTATCCTGACTTCTAACTCTTGGTTTCATTTTGCCGGCTTCTCCTCTTCACATAAATGGAATCACACAGTAAGCATTCTTTAGTGTCCTTATGGCTTCTTATTCTGAGCTAGGAAAACAAACTGCCTCTGTAGACTTGTGTATGGCCCAAGATGTGGGCTGGGAGCAGTGGGTGTGGGACCCTCGAGAGCAAAGTGGATTAGGTTTAACACAAAGGCAAGGCGACACCTCTTTTGGATGCTGAGGTCTTTCTTTCTGGCCTACTTTCTTGTTCTTGGTTTTGTTGAAGGAAGATGAATTGCCAGACAGCCAAGGTCCCAGCAGGTGAAGTGTTCCCCCACCATGGCTTCTGCCTTGGAGCAGGGGCCCCGCCGGTATAGACGGTGATGCAGTGACCCAGGGTTTGGTCTCCCTGACCACTGAGGACTGGGCATGCCTTTGCTTAGAAAGCTTCCAGCACATGGATCCTCTTAGAAAAATAATGGTATGTTTTGCAGCTTGGCCACTTTCTCCTTGCCCCTTGGGTCAGCAGATTTCACTGGATTGGTTTCTTTAACCTTCTCTGCATCTCCTGGGCCTCAGGGTGGAGAAGGTAGAGCAGCCAGCGTCTCAGGGATCCTGTGACCTGGGCACCCGAGTAATTCATTTATGATTCCTTTCTTGTATTTTTCTCCTTCACTCCTTTCTATATCTTAACCTGCCCTTGTTGTCCTTTCTGCCTTCCTTACTCTTTTTTCTTCTCTTGCCCCTGTTTTCTTCTGTTCGTTTTAAAATCTTTCCCTTCTGCCTTTTCTCGTGCTCTCTTTTCAGCCCTTCTCTGCCTTCCCACACCCCTTCCCTCTCGCTCCTTCTCTCCATCCCACCTAGCGGAGCAGCAGTGACCTTTCTCCCTCCTCTCTCCTGCTTGCCTCTGGCAGGAGCTGGGCTGGTGATGAAGGTCAAGCAGGAGAAGCCGGAGCGGCTGCTGCAGATACTGGCACCGCAGGTTATGCTTGCGGAGAAGGACAAGGAGAACATCTTCCAGCAGCACCCGGGCCTCCCGCCATGCCAGACCATGGGGCGGCCTCGAGCCCTGGGGGGACAGGAGGAGTCTGGGAGTCCAAGGTGGGCCCCTCCCACTGAGCATGATGCGGGGCTGGCAGGCCGGGCTCCCGGGTCAGCCTCCGGTCCCCTGAGCCCCTCGCTTTCCGCCGGCGAGGGTCACTTTGTGTGCCTGGACTGCGGGAAGAGGTTCAGCTGGTGGTCGTCCCTGAAAATCCACCAGCGCACCCACACCGGGGAGAAGCCGTACCTCTGCGGCAAGTGTGGCAAGAGCTTCAGCCAGAAGCCGAACCTGGCGCGCCACCAGCGGCACCACACTGGTGAGCGACCCTTCTGCTGCCCCGAGTGCGCGCGGCGCTTCAGCCAGAAGCAGCACCTGCTGAAGCACCAGAAGACCCACTCCCGGCCCGCCACCCACTCGTGCCCCGAGTGCGAGCGTTGCTTCCGTCACCAGGTGGGCCTCCGCATCCACCAGCGCGCGCACGCCCGGGACCGCCAGGGCTCCCGCGCCGGCCTGCACGAGCTGCTTCGGGACGCGGCGGCGCGCAGGGCCTGTCGCCTGCGGCCGGGGCCGCCGCGGGGGCGCCCCGAGTGGGCCTGGCTGGGGCTCTGCCAGGGCTGGTGGGGCCAGCCTGGGGCCCGGACCGCGGTCTCCGGCCCCTCGGGGCCGGGCGAGCCGCGCCAGTTCATCTGCAACGAGTGTGGCAAGAGCTTCACCTGGTGGTCGTCGCTGAACATCCACCAGCGCATCCATACTGGCGAGCGGCCCTATGCGTGCCCCGAGTGCGGCCGCCGCTTCAGCCAGAAGCCCAACCTGACAAGGCACCTGCGCAACCACACGGGCGAGCGCCCGCACCCCTGCCCGCACTGCGGCCGCGGCTTCCGCCAGAAGCAGCACCTGCTCAAGCACCTGCGCACGCACCTGCCTGGCGCCCAGGCCGCGCCCTGCCCCAGCTGCGGTAAAAGCTGCCGCAGCCGCGCCGCACTGCGCGCCCACCAGCGCGCCCACGCTGCCGCTGAGCCCGCCGTTCCGGCCGGGGAACCGGGCGACCAGCTGCAGGCCGAGGCCATCCCAGGCTTGGCCGCGCGGCCGCGGAGCTCCCAACGGTCCCCAGGGGCCCGGGACGCGCTGTGGGGCCGGGGACGCGCGGGCCTCACCGGGCCTGGCGAGCCGCGCCAGTTCATCTGCAACGAGTGCGGCAAGAGCTTCTCGTGGTGGTCGGCGCTCACCATCCACCAGCGCATCCACACTGGCGAGCGGCCCTACCCGTGCCCCGAGTGCGGCCGCCGCTTCAGCCAGAAGCCCAATCTGACGCGGCACCGGCGCAACCACACAGGCGAGCGGCCCTACCTGTGTCCCGCCTGCGGCCGCGGCTTCAGCCAGAAGCAGCATCTGCTCAAGCACCAGCGTGTACATCGCGCGGCCCCTGCATGCAGCCCCAAGGAGGAGGCGCGCTAGTGGACGGGACCTCAGCGGACCCGTGGTGGTGCGGGGGATGTTTGTGGGGTGTGTGTGGGGAGTGGGTGTGGCCAGGATTGCTGGCTCTTAGAACTCCCCATAGCAGGACCGGTAGATTCCTCAAGGCGCTGAAGGGCTGAGAATAGTTCTAGAAGGGCCCAAGAGGGTGCTGGGAAAGGTCCCAGCGTGGGTTGAGGGAGGAGGAGGAGGGAAGATCCGAGTTCCTCACCGCGGGCCCGGATGTGACCACCCTCTTCAGAGGTTGGACCCCAGGCTTCAAGCAGCGAGTGAGGGGCCTGTTGGGGACGCTGGGAAAGTCTCCTGGTGTGAAGTGGCTGAGGTCTGGACTAGTCAGCTGCAGCACCAGCTGGTCCTGCCCACGCTTCAGGATGGCCAGGGGCTGCCCCTGTAGGAGAGTTGCCAAGACTCGGTGATACCAAGGATGGAAGCCAGAAGCTGTGGCGAGGGAGAGCCAAGCATATTCCCAGCACTAGGGCCAGAGCTGGCACGTCGTAGGAATCCAATAAATATTTTTGGAAGGAGTGAGTGGTTTTATGTCCTTCTCCATCCCTGCCTGCCCCCTGCCCAGGGTGTGTGTGTGGTTGGGCCCGACTGTAGAACTGGTATGCGTGTGATGGTCAGGCAGGCACGAGCCGGGTGGGCTCTGCTGAGGCTTGGCTACCTGAGGAGGTAGCTGTGCAGGAGAGAGCCAGACACGCTGCTCCCACTCCTGTCTGGGGCATGTCTGAAGTGGGCTGGCTGACTTGACTGGCTTGGATCCTTATCAGTCTGGTGTTGCAGAAGAGAAAATGGATGGAATATTCCCCATGGTCTCACTTGCCTTTCTGAACCACCCTGGCTGAAGCTGAAGCCCGGGTCTGTGTGTGCTCAGAGCTCCATTTGCCCAAGGCTAGGGGCACAGCACTCCCCATGCCCAGATCTCGCCAGGGGTGTTTTCCTTCTTCCCCTCTCCAAGTCAGTTTAGTCTCTTCCCACAAACCCTCCTCGGCCTCCTGCCCCAAGAGGTCACCCCTTACACACTTCCAAAGCAGGGTTGTCTGAGCCCCTGGCGCTGACAGAAGAGCCCAGGGCTCCAGCCCAGGCTGTGGCCGCAGATGGTATCTTCCCAGAGGAGAGGAGGGAATTGGAGAGGGTGGTGATGGGTGTTGGGGTGCCAGGGTTGGGTAGCTGGGAGGTAGGAGGAAGAAACCACCCCACCATGGCTCTGGAGAAGGAAGAAGTACACCTGCCCACGTCTCACAGCCCAGATCCTTCTCTGTATGCAGGGAAGTGTCATCTTCTGGGAGCTGCCACCGTTCAGCCTGGCTTCTGGTCACTGTTCTTTAATCCTCTATATCTGGAAAAAACTCCAGTTGTAGATCTACGGAAGGACATAGGAAGGTGATGGGTGGACCAGGAGGGCCGCCCTGACTGTTACGGCTTACCAGGGTAACAGTGCCGATGATGGTTAGCACTCGGCCAGGGCTGCTGCATCCCCGAGCAGTTCTTTGATCACAAACCATGCAGTGTGAAATCACACGGGGTGTTGTACGCCAGGGTTGCTACCACCTGCTTGAGCATTCAGCACTTAGGACCACGGGAAACCAAACCAGAAGGGTTTTCCTGGGCACCCTCCACCTGACACCAGCCCTAGGGGCTTCCCTGACTCTCATGTCCTGCCTCTCTCCTGGAACTCCCCTTCCACCCTGCACTGCACCAGGGAGTGCTTGACTGCCTTGCAGCTCCTCAAACCCTGCTTTAACCAGGGGGGCGGTTCAGGAGTCATTTGCTTTTTTCTCTCTGCCACTTGCCAAATTCTGAAATCACGTTGAGCAAGCCCACCCACTTCAGGCCTCACTGAGTCCTGTCTTTCATTCCTGGGTTAGAGAAACACTGGGTCCCTGTGAATCAGGTGCCCGAGGGCACATGTGAGCAGATGCTGACGAGATCAGTCCTGCAGGAGCATCTTTACAACAGAACGTGTTATTTTCCATAAGTGGCTTGTTTAATGATCAAAAAAGTCAAATAGCTTTGCTGGTAGGACTTGGGGTTAAAAAAAATGAGGCCTAATTGCAGCTTTTTTCTCCAGCACCAATTCATGAGAATGCCTGCTCGCTGATCCCAGGTGACTGAACCTCCCACAAATGGGTGCTTTGGGTCACAAAGGGGACAGGGTCAAATCCCTCAGGCAAAGAATGACTGAGGTATATGACTCACTGACCAGGCCGGGACTTCACAGCATTCATTCATTAAACAAGCCTGCTGTGTGCCAGGTATCATTCTGGGATGCTGCCCATGACACAGCCCCTACCCTTGAAGAGCTCAAGGACCTTCGTGGAAAATCATTTTGATACGCACAGGACTTGGGACCTTTATGTTCAACTCTTTTTTTTTTTTTTTTTTTTTATGTTCAACTCTTTAAAAAATGGTTCCCAGCCCCAGCTCTCTTAGCAAGGCTTTCTAATCCATTATCTCATTTAATCGTACCATGAGTCAGGCAGGGCAGTAATACATGGGAAAGGAGGGTGGGGGTGGGGATAGTGTGACCTGTCCACCAGGTCCTGTTGCAAATTGACAGAGATCCCAGGCCTCCTGTTAGCACAAGCTGCTTCTGCTGTCACACTGCAGCCTTCTGCAAGGATGGGGTGGTACTGTCCTCCTCAGTTTTCGTTCTCTTTCATTTTAAAATGATAAACCTGGGTCACAGGATATTTAGGAGGAGGCATTGTCATTAAGTCCAAGACAAGACGGTCAGGTTTGTTATCCTAGTGGGTTACAATCCAAAATACTCTGGAGCATGCTGAGATTAAGGTGGTTGCCAAGGGAACAGAAAACAGCCATGAGTAAACAAATCAAGACTTAAAAGGATTTAGATCAGGTCTATGGCCAGGTAAGTGCAGAGCTTTGTATCCTGTCCAAGGCCAGGTAAGTGCAGGTCTGCAGTGGGGATCTGTGGCCACGTGGTCACAGATGTAGAAACATCCTGCAAACGCAGCCACGCTGCTTCGTACAGGCAGTGCAGTGGCTGGCATGGGGAGCCAGGGGAGCTTCGTGATGTTGGGGCTTCTGGAACTGCCTACGTCATCCTTGTATTTCTTTGTTAGGAGCAAGTCTGGAGCTAAGAAAAATGGTGTAAGTTCTCAGAAAATGGTTGTTTTTTGGCAAAGGACACGTGCTTCAAGTCGTCCGGTAAGGCGGTCAGCCTCATTGAGAGGGTTTGGTGTCCCACTGCCCAGCCCCAGGGGAGGTGCCTGACAGAGGGTAGACTGCAGTGACCAGAGGCGGCCACTCAGCCATGCAATAGCACAGGCCCCTCAGGGACTTGGCAGAGGGAAACTGGTGGGAGTGGGGGATGCTCCTGAAACCTTTTGTTATTATTTTTAAGTGGTTTGAATTTGGTAAAGAAATATCTTTGGCCTTTAGGCAGGAGGAGGAGTATTGGGGCCAAAAATAGCGTGTTCTCACTATCACTGTTCTTCCTGGATTGTGGCAGGGGCAGTGAGAGAGGGACTCCCTTAAGTTATCCCTTAGGTTAAAAAGAGAACAGCCTCTTGGGTTGACTGGGTTTGGAGGAGGTGTCCTAAACAGGCTGTTCAACAGAGAACTTTTCGAGATGATGACAGCGCTCTATTTCTGTGCTGTCCAGACCATAGCCACTAGCCACATATGGCTATTGAGAATTTAAATGTGGCTGGTGCGGCTGAGAAACTGAACTTTATTCAATTTTAATTAATTTAAATAGCCCCAGGTAGCTACCAGGCAGCACAGCCCCAGGGATGATAGGATGACACTCCTATTGATAAGAAACTAGAAACATTGTTTCTTTTCCCTTCACCTTCTCCCCTCAGCTCACCACCTAGGTGAGAGCCAGATAGTTCTGGGGTTCAATTCTGGCTTTGTCATTTAAACCACAGGTCCTTGGGCAAGTAACTTATGTAAAGCATGGGGGTATAGTGCCTGGCACACAGCAATCACTCAATAAACGGTAGCTATTGTTGTTTTAATAAACGAGAGTGGTTACTTGCAGAGCAATTGTGCCCATGGAAAGGGAAAAAAGGGTTTTCCCTTGTTTAGCTTAACCCACACAAAGAATTAACCATCCCCAGTGTGAAGCAGGCCTGCTGCAAGTTTAAGGGTTTGAATTGATGTCATAGGTCACATACTGGGTTTTAATTCCAAGGAAAGAGAACTTTGGAGCAGATGAGGCCTCACGCTGAGCCTCACATCTTCATCCAGGTCTCTGCAGAGCCACTCAGCCCTCACAGTTGTGGCTGGGGCGGCAGCTTTGCCTGTACCTCCTCATTCCTCACATTGCATCAGCACTCCTTCTCCTCCAAACCCTTAGGGCCATCTTTTCTCTCTGCGCAGCCTTAGCTATCAGTAGCTTGCAGAGGAGCATACGTTCATTAAACAGACATTGACTGAGGACCTATTATACGCTGGATGTGTGGGACACAGAGACGCTAAAATAGTCCCTGCCCTTTGAAGTTCATAACCTGGTGGGGAAAACAAAAGTGTGCTAAATTCCAAATCTGGGATCAGCATAAGGTGCTTTAGAGAGAGAGATCAGACTGATGTCCAGTCCTGGGGAGATGGGAGAGGCTTTTCAAGGGGGAGATGGTTGCCCTACTGAGTGAGGAAGCCCTGGGGACGCAGCCCCACAGGAGGAGCTGGAGGATGAGGGGAGCAGGGTCTGGAGCTGCCCTGAGGAGGCCCATGGGGTGATCTGTTTGTCCACCTGTTGTGCCCCAGAGTGACTACAGTGCAGAGTCTGGGACAGGGTTCACCTGAACTACACGTCTACCCATGCTCTACAGGAGCCATGAGCTACGCGTCTACCCACACGGGAGCCGGGTCTGCTGTTCTCCAGGACGCCTTGGTTGTGGGTGTTCCAGGTCTTTGTTAAGGTCCAGAGTCCAGCTGCCACACGTGGCAGGATAGTGGTGATCCCTGTGCCAGCCACTGCGCTGCCTGTATGAGGAAGCATGAAGCAAGGCTGTGTTTGCAGGGTATTTCCATATTGGCACTCCATCGTGCTCACCGCAGCCCCTAAGAATGGGGTGATGGGGAACCTTGGGGGAGACAGGAGGGGGGTGTGTGTGCACGAAACTACAGAAGTGAAGTGCCTAAGCTCAAACTACAGTGGCAGAGCAGAGAATGGAGGCCTCTGGGAGCCCTTTGGGCCTTAGCTTCCCTGTTGAGACACGGCAGGTTTGAGGTGGTATTGCCTGTGTCTGTGTCCACCCCCATCCCCTAGCTGTGTTCTTTTCCTTTCTATTTTGGTTCAGCTTACCTAGAAAATGCTGCTAAAAATATGGGAGACATCCTCAGGCATATTATTGATTTTGCTTTTGAAAAACATGGTCTTCACCAAGTGTCCCCATTTCTCTTTGGTCTGCAGAGGAGATGAACACTGGGAGCTCTGGCAGGTGACAGCAGGGGCTGGAGAGCAGGGCAGTGTTGATGTGCTTTGAGTGGAGGCACAGGTGGGGTTGGTCATGAGCACCTGGGGTGCTGGTGTCAATGTGTGGGAACTCAACATCTGCCTTATGGACTCGTTTGTCTTTCCAGTATTCCCTTCCTGTTGTCTCTGTTTAAAATACCAATTTCCTTGGGACGAGGAACTCCAAAAGTCCCACATCCAGCAGTGAGGTGTCTCCAGGAGCAGTGAAGGGATGGGGTGGGGGTTGGGGTAGGAGCGGGTTCTCCAGAGGCCACAAGCAGACGAGTGGGGCCGGGTGGGGCAGACTGGTTCTCCGAGTGAGCTGTGAAAGCAGGCAGGCCTGGCCTCCCCGCCTGGTGTTGGGGGAAGGGGCTGATTTTACAGCCTAGGGGCTCCCACCTGGAATTCTCCAGTTCCTAGGCTCCAGAAGGCACAGTGGGCACCTACAGAGCTGCAGAGGGGGCCCTCATGATATCGGGAGGCCCGCGTCTCTCAACACCCTCCATCAGGGACAGCGCCACTCCAACTGCCACATCCACTGTCTGCTGCAAGGATCCCTGCCTGGGACTTGGAGAGTCACTTTTCTCCACCTGGCAGCTACAAAAAGGCCACAGAGAAAAAAGCCAATTTAATGTTCTTCTACCACTTGTGACTTTTAAAATCACTTTTCCTCTCAGGCCTCTGTTTCTTTGTCTGTCAAATGTACACCGTCAGGCACGTTCTCACTGGGGCCCAGGTTTTTACTTCCCTGTTGTCACACCCTATTTATGTCTGAGTGTCTCAGTCCCAGGGCGGTGCAGTGGAACTCAAGCTGGGTCACGGTGCCGTGTCCCCATCTGGGCTCTGCTACTTAGAGCTGTGGGTGTTGGAGGAAGCCACTCTGTGTTTCAATTTTATTTTCCTATCTATAAAATGGGATAATATTAATACCCCACACAAGCTATACCCACACAAGCTAGGGTGCACATGGTTATTGGAAGGTTTCCACGAGATCATACATGGAAAAGGGCTTTGTAAAAGGCAAGTTATGTCCAACTAAGGGACATTATCATTAAATGGCAGCTGGAAGCTGTAATTTGGTTCTGCCCTCTCACACCCGCTGCTACTTCAGACATTCTAAGTTGCTCTTCTATGGGATATCTCTGGCTTGACTGCGGGTTCCGTTCTGAGGAGGTGTGGTCAGTAGGGACCAGATGTCTTCTTCCTTTCCCTCTGGTCACTCTTAGTGATATAACCCAGGCCATACAGTCAGACAGACTTCAGCAAAACTGTCAGCGAGGGCAGCTCCCCGATTCGGCCCCTTTGACTGTTGTCTCCAGTCCTGAAACCCTCGCCCCGGGCCGCTACGCCGCCGGGCTCCGGCGCTCAGTCCGTATTACTCGCAGAAAGGCCGGCGTCTCCGTCCGACCCTCTTTCCTGGTCGCTGGGGGCGGTTTGTGGGCCTGGCCTTGGGATTAGGAAAATAGGGATGGTGCCTATTTAGGGATGAGGCCGAATGCGGGCCTCAGGGAATCCCGAAAGGGGGAACGTCTGGATCGGCGGATCGGACGTTCAGGCCCAGGAACCGGCCCCCGCATGGTCGCCGCTCGGGCGCGGGCGCAGCGCTAGCAGCCTCGTTTTCCGCCAGCCGGGCTGCCGGAGAGTTAGACCTCCCAGCCTCACGGGGCTGCTGTGCGGCTGCAGCGACGCCGGCGACTGCGGCGCTGCAGCGGAGACGGAGGGCTCGGGAGGCGGCGCCATGTGAGTCCGCGCGGGGCCGCGCTGGGGCCGCGGCGAGAGGTTACCGTATTTACCGAGGCCAGAGCCGGACCCTCGAGGGCGGGTCACTGCGGGCGCGCTACCGTATTTGCTGGGTCCCGCGCAGGTCCTTTCCGGGAGTGGGAGCGCCGCGACTTAATTACGTATTTATCCAGGGTTGCGTGGTTCCGCGGGGGGCGCTGCGGCCACTGGGGGTGGGCTGCATTCATTCCCTCCGGGAGCTGGGGCTTGCAGTCGGGCGGGGTGGGTTGCGGCAGCAGGGTGGAGGCCTACGTATTTTCGTGGGGGTGGGGTTGCGACGCAGAGTTTACCATATTTCTCCAGGGTTGCTCAGGCCGCAGAAGTTGGCAAGGTTGTGTGTCAGGTCGGGTGGGGTGGGGTCAGCTCTCCCGATTAATGCAGCTATTTGATAAAAGCAACGTCGCGGGAGGCTTGCTGTCTTTATGGGGGCGGGGAGAAGGGGCACGGGAGTCGCTGCGGGAGAGTTACCGTATTTGCATTGAGCAGCACAGACTGTAGAGAAAAGAGCTGCGGCCGGAGACCGGAGGAGCAGGGGCTCAACTGGGCTGTGAGTGTGGCATGGGATGAAAGAACTTGGGGGAGAGACGGGGGGCCTCTCGACGTGCAGGCGGGGCCTCAGTCAGGGGTATAACTGGGGAGAGTGAGGAGGCTGCCCAGTCACAGGGCCAGGCTGAGATTGGCCAAGGGGACTTTGATGATTTGTCTTTGCAAATGTCAGTGCAGTTGCCTGTGGAAAAGACTTGTGGGTGGGGTCTCTTGCAAGTAGGACTTGTCTCCTTCCCCAGGGTGTCAGTTCCACCCTGGCCTCGAGGGTAGGGAAGACAGAGGAGGTGGCTCTGAGACCTCACTCTGCAGATAGGTTGGCTGAGGCTGGAAGTGAAGAGAGGCCTTCGGGGAGGTCCAGTGGAACACTCAGTCCGCTTCCCTGATGGGGTTGGGGAGAATGGATGAGGCAGGCCTTAGGGCTCTGCAGGAGCCCAAGTTTTGCGGTGGGCGGGGGGGGGTGTTCGTGGGAGTAGTGGCGGTAGACAGTACCTCTACAGGAGAAGTGGCCCTTTGGAATGCATGGCTCTGTGACAGCTGGGATGGTGGCAGTGGGGGGTGGGTGTGTGTGTGTTTTGAGGAGTGTTTAGTTGTTGAGCAGCTAGTACATTGAAAAGAGCTTTCAACAGTGAGGCAGGAGACTTAAGGCCTAGTCCAGGCTCCCCTTGCTCTGTGACCTTGGCAAGTATGTTGACCTCACTGAGCCTCAGTTTCCCCAACTTTAAAGTGGGGCTCAATAACCCTGCTCCGCCCCTTTCTCAGGGCTGTTGTGAGGACAATGGGAAACAATTTAAGAGGAATACAGTACCCTGGGAAGAGGATCCTTTGGAGAACCAGCATGAAGGGAGCTGGGTTTGGGGGTGTTGGCTGGGCACTGAGTGTGCTGCTCAGCCCTGGGTCAGGCTTTGCTGTGAGGATACCAAGAGGAATCACACTGAGACCAGTCCCCCTGGGAGCCCACACCCTGGTTCAGTGACTTGGAAACCTTTTGAACACATGCCTCATTTTGATAAACAAAGAGCTGCTGCCTTTAATGTTAACTGAGGTCACTTTCAAGTTTACAGGGTTGTGTTTTTGTTTCCTGTTTTAAGCTTCGCAAAAATATCTCTAAATCACTGATAATCCCACCCTTTTCTCCAAGTTTGGGGTGCACTTCCCTACCTCCCTCTGTCCTTGAGATCTGGTTGGAGGGATAAGACATATCTAGACGAAGGTAACTGAAAATCCTAGCTGAAACTGAAACTGAAACTCCTAACTGAAACTCATCACCATCTGTCCAGTGTCTTGTGTGGCTGGCTGACATGGTGCTAGGTGCTGGGGTTGAAAGAAGGCAGCTCTGTCCTTAAGGTGCTGGGAGTCGGGGGACAGAGGTGGCATGACTGACCCTTGTGCAGTGTGATGAGTGAGGGCCACATGGTTGTGTCACACGGTGTAAGCCTGGGGTGGAAAGGTCGGGGAAGGCTTCTAGGAGAAGGTGCTCTTGGGAAGGGCCTGAAAGGAGTGTAGGCCGTACTTAAAAGGCAGTGGAGGAAGAACACCAATTCCCAGCAGGGGAACTTGAGCTTAAAGAAAACGGGGCGAAAGGTGGAGGTTGTGGGAGGTGAGGTTGGGGGTTGGCTAACTCTCGGGTCCCCCGACCCCTCTCTCCCCCCCCCCCCCCCCCCGCTTCTGTCTCCCTAGGGACTGGTGATTGCAGCTGGAAGTGCCCATGACCGAGCTGGCGTCCTCCGGGGGCGGGTCCCCTGCGGGGGACGGGGAGGAGGGTCTGGGGGACGAGCGAGGCCTGGTCATCCACCACCCTGCGGAGGAGCAGCCGTACCGCTGCCTGCTGTGCGGCCAGACCTTCTCGCAGCAGCCCAGCCTGGTGCGGCACCAGAAGGCACACGCCGGGTCGGGCCGCGCGGCTGCCTTCGTGTGCCCCGAGTGCGGCAAGGCCTTCAGCGTCAAGCACAACCTCGAGGTGCACCAGCGCACGCACACCGGGGAGCGGCCCTTTCCCTGCCCCGAGTGCGGCCGCTGCTTCAGTCTCAAGCAGAACCTGCTCACGCACCAGCGTATCCACAGCGGCGAGAAGCCGCACCAGTGTGCGCAGTGCGGCCGCTGCTTCCGCGAGTCGCGCTTCCTGCTCAACCACCAGCGCACCCACGCGCGCATGCCCGCGCCCCACCCGCGCCGCCCCGGCGTTTTCGGGGAGCGGCGGCCCTACTTCTGCCCCCGCTGCGGCAAGAGCTTCGCGCGCGAGGGCTCGCTCAAGACCCATCAGCGCAGCCACGGCCACGGGCCCGAGGGCCAGGCGGCCCACTTAGGACGCGTGCTATGATGCGCCCGGGGCCTGCTGCCGACTGCTGCTTCCTGCCCCGCACGTGCGTCCCCGACCCCTGGAGATGGCCCTGGGCCGCAGCTCCCTCTCTGGATGGGATCCCGGGAGAGGGGCAGCGTTCGCTTGGGCTCTTGAAGGTGTGGGCCGCCGCCAGGCTCCGGCCGCCCCCTTGCGTTCCTCCCTCGGGACCGTCTGGCTGGCTGCGCACAGCTGCTTCAGTCTCCTGCCATGGTTCTCCTTCTCTGGCCCATCCGGCCTAGAGCAGGTGAGACCTGCGGGGCTGGCCAGAGCCCCTCTCAGGGCTGGGGGTGGTGGGGGTGGGGTGGGTGGTGTTAATTCTTGATGGCAGGTGGGGCGGTCTGGGTCCTGGGCTGTAGGTTTCTCTGTGACAAGCTGCTTACCGGATCTTCATCCCCAGAATGTCAGAGTTGAAAGAGACTTGGAGAGGGCCACTTTCCACAATCCCCACGCCCAACCTCAGCCCCCAGGCCTCCTGGCTCCTGTACACACTCTCTGCTGTCCTTGAGATGTCATTTCACTTCATGTTTCAGTTTGCTCATCTGTAAGTTGGGGATATAGATGAGGGGCTCTTCCTCGCTGGGATATATTGCAGCTACTGGATGAGAGAGGGTGAGGTCACTGGTGCACAGAGCCTTAGTTGATTCTGCCACACCATGTGCCACTGACTGTGCCACGCAGGGCTCTCCCAGAGACACACATGAGGACCGCAGGCCCTGTCACGGGGTGCTTACACTCGGTGTGTGATGTGGGGCCAACCTACAAAGTGCTCTGGGGTGAGACCGAGAAGGGTGACTGGCTTCTCTTTGTCACCCAGGGGAGTTTGATGGCTTTGAACCAGGTCATGGGGACAAATAAAATTGTTCTAGGAAGAGCAAGTGTGTAGAAGGGTGTTTTCAAGGCGGTGTCAGTCAAGGTGACTCCAGGTGTCCCAAGGGGAGGTTTGCCCTACAGAGGACTTCGTGGTCAGGGGGCGGGGACCCTGAGATTTTTAAAGAGATGAGTGCTATGATCTCAGACTTAGGCTTTAGGAGGAGAATCAGCGGCACTGTGAGGGCAGACTGATGTGGGAAGATCTGGAGCCTCGAGGGGCTTGGGTCATCTGGGCAAGAGAACATGAGGCCCCCAGCTAAGAGGCCTGGCCAAGTTCTGGCAATGAGAAAGAGGGCAGCCAGGACCTGTGATTCCAAGCTGGCGCTCTGAGGCACAGGCCTCTTCAGCCTTTTGGCAGATGAGGAAACAGGTTTGCCAAGCTTGCCTACACCACAGTTGGTACTTACTGGTACAGCGGGTGGAAACCAGGGCTTTGTTTTGGTTTCTGAATCCCAGAACCTTTTAGCTCCACTGCTAAAAAGTGGACGATGGAGCAGGGAGGATTTGGGGCCACGTGATAGGAGCTGGGGCAGGGGTGTCAGGGGTGGTATGGGTTTTTGAAGGGGACATGGCATCCTTGGGAGTGGTTTGGGAGGAAGGGAGCTGGGTCTTCGAGCGGACCTGCATGTTCAGTCCTGTGCTGGGTGCTGGAGACTCGTCCCTCCCCACTGCCCCCCTCTGCCTGTCCTCGGTGCTGTGTGGCTATGGCTCCTCAGAGACTGTTTGTCCTCTCCCTTCTACTCCCAGGTGCTGTAGACTAGCATTGGTGGCAAAGATGAAATTAAACAGGGACTTGGGACACCTGGAGTCAGTCACCAAAATGCCCTGAACCCAAGGTGTCTCATCTGTAAATGGGATTAGTAATCCTTGCAGTGCTGGGTAGGGGACAAAGAACATTCATTCAAGCCCTAGGACAGATTCAGGGTAGGCCAGCTGATCGCTCCCTCCTAGCCCCAGAGGGGTGGCTGGGCAGGGCCATGTCATGGCACCACACCTGATCCTGATCTCTTTGTTTTTGTGGACAGATGCGGAGTGGGCAGGATCCTATGACCCGGTAGGTGCAGGACCCATCTGGACATGGAGACCAGGAATGGGGTGCCGTGGGGGCCTGGCTGGCACTGCACCTGGGCATGAGGGCACATCCAGTAAGAAGACCTGCCTCAAGAGGTGCACTGCGGTGACCAGTGGAGGTGACTGGTTGGAGACTGGAATTGGTGGCAGATTCCAAGCTCTGGTGGACAGATTCCCCAGGCCTGGTGGGAATCGCAGCTGGGGCAGACCTCATCCTGGCTGCCTGGTCACAGGCCCCCACTGTCTGCCACTGGTGGTAGGATGTTGCTTGTGTGGAGAGCTGGCTTCTCTGCTCCCACCTGGTCCACCACTTGGCTAGAGTTCAGAGACAGGAAGTGACTGGTCTAAGCTAACACAGCAAGTTGGTGGCCGACCTGGTTCTAGAGGCAAAACCTTCTGCCAGATGTGAATGAAACCTGCAGGCTTCATTTTCCTTTCCTTTTTTTTTTTTTTTTTTTTTTTTTTTTTTTTTGAGGCAGAGTCTCGCTCTGTGGCCCAGGCTGGAGTGCAGTGGCCGGATCTCAGCTCACTGCAAGCTCCGCCTCCCGGGTTCACGCCATTCTCCTGCCTCAGCCGCCCGAGTAGCTGGGACTACAGGCGCCCGCCACCTCGCCCGGCTAGATTTTTGTATTTTTTAGTAGAGACGGGGTTTCACTGTGTTAGCCAGGATGGTCTTGATCTCCTGACCTCGTGATCCGCCCGTCTCGGCCTCCCAAACTGCTGGGATTACAGGCTTGAGCCACCGCGCCCGGCCCATTTTCCTTTCTGAGCAGTGCTTCTTAGCACTTCGGAGACGCGAAGCCCTTGGAAAATCTGATGAAGGTTACGGACCTTCCCTAGGAAGACAGGTAACTGACATAGACTCAAAAACCCCAGGCAATTTCAGGAGCCACTGGACTCCCTGAATGAAACCCATCCCTGGACTCCTCAGCCCTGAGGACTTCACCTGCTGCCCTTTCCTTACCTGTCACACATTGAGCCCCGAGTCAAGGCCACTGTACAAGTAGTGCCCCTCCCTCCCCCTGGCCAAGCCTCCTTCCCTTGTTCAGGAATAAAGAATTCCGAGGAGGAGACCTTTTTAGTCAGTCCCTTCTCCCAGACCTAAAGAATGATGCATCAGGTTTCTGGAACCTCATTTCCCTTCCCCAGACATTGGCAGAGGTCCCTTGGGCTAGATTTTCTCTTCTGGTTTTGTGTTTCTTGTTTTGCCTGACTGGCCGCTGGCTTCCATAAAGGAGCCCTTTGCTCCTGGCCTGGGCTCTGATTTCACTGTGTGGTCTCAGGGGAAGCTGGACTGCTGTGGACGCTGGTGGGAGTTTGAGTTTGAGTTTGGTCTGAGTCTGCCCCAGGGAGAAAGAATCCTGCTTCCACCAACCAAGCCCAGTCAGCGGTGCCTCCCAGCTGGCCAAGTGTTCAACCCAGTGGGCTGGGGAGGAAGAGGATGAGGGCCTCGCTCCTGGTACCTGTGGCTCTGGGCAGGGGGAGAGGTCGGTGGAGGAGCTTTCTGTGTGTTCTCTGAGTGTGCAGCAGTGCAGTTGAAGGGAACAGGGCCCAGGCTGGCAGCAGGGAGAGGACTCCTCCCATCTTCACACCTGAACCAGTCAGCCTGGAAGCCACAAGTTCTCACTTGCTTCCCCAGAATGAACATCAGAAAAGGCAAAACTGACCAGGGCTGGGATGGGTTTGGGTCAGGGTGGTTGGAGGGCAGCCTGTGGATTCCTGCACTGGAGTCTTGCTGTCTTCGATGCCGTTTGGATCATACATTCTTACATCCTACTGTATGCCTCACCCTGGAATAGCGGAATGCTCAGGGGGAGATCCGAGAATGAGAAGGTGCTCCCAGCCCCAGGAGCTTCCAATCCGGCTCTGATCCTTGGCTGACCTAGAGGAAACCTCCACACACACTCCTTCTCTGCTAATGGTGCAGTTTGTGTCCCCCTCTGCCCATCACTGTGCTGTGCTCATTCCTGCCTCTGTGCCTTCCCCTGTATTGCTCGGACATGTCCCCTTTCCTCTTCTCTACCCAGCTAAGCCCTTCTGATCCACGGGGCCCGGCTTCCCAAACAACCCAGCCCACATTCATCCTTCCCTCTCCGAACAGGCCCTGTGTGAGCCCCCGCCCCCAAACTGCGTGCTGTCCCACAGATGCTCCAGTCTCCTGTGTGTTTTGAGTCCCCAACTAGACAGTGAGCTCCCTGAGGGCAAGGGACTGTCATTTCCTCTTGAGCCCTACCAGGGTCTAGCACCGAACTGGGCTTCTAACTCTCAGGAAAACACTTGTCGACTGCCTCAAGCGCCGGAGCTTGTCGGTGGCCGGTAATGGGCAGTGCACGTGGGGAGAGGGTATGTGAGTTAACTCGAGGGTGCCTTTTACTGGGCTGTGGGCTGGCTCCCCTGGGCCAAAAGTGGATGTCGGAGGCCTCAGGCTCTTATCTCCTTGGGGCAGTGGGAGCATCAGGGACCCCTCCCCTCGGCTCTGCAGGAGTGCACAGAAGTGGTCGTCCAGCCTGGATATTTCTACAGGTCGCTGACGCCTGCGGGAGCTGACTGAGTGAAATAAATGTTCTCTCGACATCAGCTAGTGTAAGGAGTGGTCATTTGGGGCTTAGTGGGGAGCAGGGTGGTGGCCTCTGTCTCTGCCTCCATCATCTCTTGGGGAATTGTGTTTCAAGGTTGCCTGGTAACCAAAGACCCTAGAAGACACACATGAAAGCCTCAGTGATGAGCTGCTGTAGGCTTCCGGCACCTGCACAGTGACTTCTTTTTGCATCTGACTAACAGATATAGGGGCTGCAGCCCTTGCTGCCTGCTCAGCCCACGGTGAGGCCAGACTTGCCGAGAAGCATCTGACAGTTCCCTCAGTGCCTGAGCAGTGGACCGCTAAGAGTACTTGAGTCAGGAGACCAGGCCTCTGTGCTGGTCCATCTCCAACGGGAGGTCTCAGCCAAACACACACCCCTCCTGATGTTAGTCCCCCTCCTGCTTCTCTTCCTTATGGAGTTGTGAGGAGTGAACAAGTAGATGTGTAAAGGATGCAAGTGCACAGCGCAGCACAGAGACTCTACTGTCCCTCTTTGGCCCCCCCACCCCCAAGCAGGACCTGGCTGCAGACCGCCTCTCGCAGAGCGCTCTGGACAGCTGACCCTCTGTCCTGCCTGCTGCCAGGTGGCCATGAGACCTGGGTAAGTAACTTCCCTCCTGTCAATGGAATGCCTGGCTGGAGTGCGGTGGGCTCCCTTCGGCACCATGTCCCTGTGCTGCGCCCTCTGACTCTGACTTCTTCCATGGCCTCTGTCAGCCAGGAGGGTCCTGCGAGTAAGGAACTTAGGGACTGTGCCTTTGAAACATGGGTGGGTGATGTTGGGAGTGAATCAGGCAGGGCTCTCTGTGTTCAACTCAGATTTCAAAAAAAGGAAATGATGAGCTCGTCTAAATGAAAAGTACAGTGACTCGATGGTCACACGGACCCAGCCAGGAAGAAGCAGCCGGCAGCTCAGCCTTCTGCCTGGCAGCTTCAGTCCTTCTCTAATGGATCTGAGACAGCGGAGGGCCTACTCTTGCTGGCCTGAATTGGGTTAGTGCCCACTGCTAGACCCGTCTCGGTGACCAGGGGAGTGCAGGGTTCTGAAAGGCCTTGTCACACGCACACCCATGGCCGAGGGGGCTCGGCTGCACCTAGAGTCCACGTGCTGAGAGCGGGAAGGTTTTGTTCAGCAGAGGAAAACCAGAGACGAGAAGACAGGTCGATGGACTCCAGGCAGCAGACCCACACTCTTGCTATGGGGACGGGGTGGAGGTGGTGCAGGGAGAGGCCAGGCCAGCAGCGTTGGTGTCACCTGGGAGTTATTAACGACAATTGCAATTCCCACCCCAGACTCTAATCAGAAACTGCATGTGCGCAAGATCCCAGGCGGTCAGCATCTGCTGTCACACCCAGTGCCACTTTGCCATTGCCCTTCAAGGAGGGCCTTTGATTCAGACATTCCATTGGCCCTGCTGCTTGCCGGGAGGACAATGACGGAGGTTTCCTTTTAGGCAAGCTCCTGGGGTGTAGAGACAAGGTCTCGGGGCCCAGATACCAGCCACCGCCACCCCCACCCTCCAGGACTGGCGCACCCATCAGCAGGGCCCATCCTGACCTGGCCTGCCCAGCCTGGCTGTATAGAAATTTCCTGGAGTACAGACGCAGTCCAGGAGGGAAACACCAGGGGAAAGGCCAGTCCTGGGCACAGAAGCAGGCGGCTTGCACAGCATGGCTCTTCCACCCGCTGTCTGGGAACCCTCTCCCGGTTTCCATCTCCACCCTCCTTAAGGCCTCCTTAACTTTTTTTTTTTTTTTTTTTTTTTTTTGAGGTGGAGTCTCACTTTGTCACCCAGGCTGGAGTGCAGTGGCACTATCTCGGTTCGCTGCAACCTCTGCCTCCCGGGTTCAAGTGATTCTCCTACCTCAGCCTCCCGAGTAGCTGGGATTATAGGTACATGCTACCACACCTGGCTAATTTTTGTACTTTCAGTAGAGATGGAATTTTGCCATGTTGGTCAGGCTGGTCTTGAACTCCTGACCTCAGGCGATTCACCTACCTCGGCCTCCCAAAGTGCTGGGATTACAGGCGTGAGCCACTGTGCCCAACCCTCTTTAACATCTGAGCCTCACCTTTCTCATCATGCCCATGGTGGAGACACCTGCTGTGATGCTCTCAGAGCCCCAGCCCAGCCACCTTCCAGTGGTTGTGAGTGTGGGCTGCTGATGGCCTACAGCTGCCCAGCCTGGGGGCTGCCCCTGGCAAATGACTGCCCACACAAAGGGATCAGACTGAATCTCCTCTCCCGGGGGAACATTGTTGGCTTCTGTCTCTGCCCTGTGCTGCTTCCTGCCACTCTCCCTCTCTAGAGCCCTTCCCTGACCATTCTTACCCTCCCTGCCTGAACAAGAATCCTGTCTCAGGCTCTACGTCTAGGATCCCCACCCTAAGGCAAGGTCTTTGAAGAACACAAGCTGAAAGCATCTTGCACACAGTAGATCATGACCCGCCCCTTTCTTTGGTAGTTCTTTATGACACTGGTTACCTCTGGGCCTTCAGTGAGCTGCCGCTGGATGAACGGACTGGAGGTGACCATCTCCTTGGTGAGAGGCCAGGTCAGAGGACCTAAATGCTGGTGGCCCTCACCAGCTGCACTGAAGCCCCTCTCCACTGGAAACATGGGACAAGAGTCAAATTCACAGGTCAAGGGTTGGGGTCTAGTCTGATCACGTGTCTTTGGCCAAGGTCCTTACCATCTCGAGGCTCAGTTTCTGATACATGAAATGAATGGGGTGCACTGGCCAACCTCAGGTTCTTCTCTGATGCTTCCCTGACTGCTTGTGTGGGCCTCTTTTGGGTGGTGACCCCCTAGCTCGGCTGAGTGGCCAGGCCTCACAGGGTAGGCTGGAGAGGTCCCTGGGACACTGCTCCTGCTCCTCTGGGCTTGCCACCATTCCTGTGACTCAGGCTTTGCTCTCTGCTAGGCTACCACCATCTCTGCTCTGTACAGATGCTTGGTGAACTGAAACTGGATTTTTTTTTTTTTCTTCAAGCAGGAGAACTGCAGTTGCTAGCGGTTTCTAGCAGCAGACACAGAAAGTCCCCTTGGAGCGGAACTTCTTTGTTTCTGGAAGGTCATCAGGCCTTTGCAGTTAAACCAATGCTAAACAAATACACACTGCTACTCTTGCACTGGCCTTGGACTTGGAAATCATCTCAAACACAGACACTTCAGGCTGGTGTGTTCGCTCTCCTGTTTCATAACAATCACTGTCAAAAGGCTGTTGTAAGGCAGAGCATCAGGGACAGGGGCCTCTGGGGTGTGGGAAGGACCTGAAAATCTCTCTGTGGGGAGGGGCTGAGCTGATCCTTCCCCTGGCACATGGAAACCTGCTGGGGGATGGCAGGGTCCCCTCCCCTGAGATTGGGTTTAAAGCATGTGGGTTCAAGAGAACCTGAGTTTATAGGAGTAGTGAAAACTCTGTCGATGTGTGGGATGACAGCGTCTTCTGGAGAGGGTGACATGATGGTGCACAGGCATCCTGAGAGGTGGGAGAGGCGCTGGCTGATGGACGGAGGTGACAGCTTCCGCTGCATGTGAGCGCTCCCGGAAATTACGGAGCAGGAGGAAGTGTGTGGGGATCCTGGAGGGAGAATGGACTATATATAGTCCCAGGGGCTGGGGAGGGTTCTGTCTTTATGAGATCGTGAAAACCGTATTTCAGGCTGGCAACGCCGGATACACTGGCTGCTGCTTTTCCCACCTCTGGCCTGGTGCTCGCCGATGGGGTCTGCTGCGCGTGGCCAATGCCTGTTCTTCTCCTTTCTGCCATTGCTCTTGGCTTTAACAGGGTTCAGGACTTGCCACCCCAAAATATAGCACCTTGGCATCAAGAAAACAGCAGAAGCAGGAAGGCGACATTCCCCTTCCCCTCGCCTGTCTCCCCCGAAGCAGACCATAGAAGAATTCTCGGATCTTTCTCTAAAGCAGGTTATAAGACCTTCATTCCAGAAGCATCCTCCCTATCCCTGGAGAAAAGGAGTGTCCTACAGAGACCCCAGGAAGAATCTGAATAAACAGGCCTTGCTAAGTCCCCCAGTTTATTAGCATAAGTCACACCCTCTTATCCTCCAATCCCATGTCTGCATGACTATGCATGAAGACAGTTTCCCCTGTTTCTTTGGGTCTTTATTTCTGAAGGTTCCTGTGTCACATGAAATTTATAGTAAATACATTTGTATGCTGTTCTCTTGTTGACCTGGCTTTTGTTATGGGGGTCTCAGCCACTAACTTTTTTTTTTTTTAAAGACAGAGTCTCGCTCTGTCACCCAGGCTGGAGTGCAGTGGTGTGATTTCGGCTCACTGCAACCTCTACCTCCTGGGTTCAAGTGATTCTCCTGCTCAGCCTCCTGAGTAGGTGGGATTACACAGGCACCTGGCACCACACCCGGCTAATTTTTGTATTCTTAGTAGAGGTGGGGTTTCACCATGTTGGCCAGGCTGGTCTTGAACTCCTGACCTCAAGTGATCCACTGCCTCAGCCTCCCACAGTGCTGGGATTACAGGTGTAGAACGCCACACCCAGCAGCCATGAACCTTTCCATAGGAATTACCTTCTTCTTCCTCTAGCTTCCTCAGCACTCTGCTCTCTGCAGGCGCCTCTCCTTATGCCGCATGCATAAGGACCCCTAGGGAGGTTGTACTGTGGCTGCTCACAGTCTTGTTTAAGGAATCTCTTAGGCAGAATCCTTTCTCCTGGCTCTGCTTGTGTCATCTGTGAACCTCGAGGTGGCTTCCCTAGGCTGGGGCACATGCCCTGGTCCCACAGCTATGGCCCGAGTGACAGAGGTCCCAAGCATCAATCCCAGGGACTTATTCACAAGGGCATGGTGAGCGTTATTCTCAGAGGGGATGTCTACGGACAGGCCCGGGGCACTCTCTGGCTTGCCTCGCTACTACACTATGGTTTCTCTCTGCTCAGAGCCCACACTTTGCTGTGCAAACTTGTCATTTGGTAAATTATCCTGCATGCCCTGTGTTCCCTTTTCTCCCATTTTCTTGAGATTAGTTTCTCATGTGTTTTTGGCTTGATCTCCAATCAATGATAAATCATATTTGTGCATCATTTTCTGGTTCACTTTCACATGTGTAACTTGAGGGTGTGGACGTGATCTTGCAGGCCTGAGGCCCCCAGTGTCTGACACGGTGAGCTCCCAATGAAGAGATGGCTGGCCTGGTTGCATGAAGGTTGTCTTGATGGGATTCTTGTTCCGGGCATAGAGTTGGACTCTTGGACAACCAAAATACCACTTCTGGAGCTCCTGAGGCTCCATATTGCCTCCCCCTGGTGGGAAGGTATTTATAAATACCTTCGTGCCTGGAGAGTATTATAAAATGGGACTGTTTTCTTGGTCGTTGTTGGAGCATATTCAGGACATTTTACAATAAGAGAAAATCAAGAAACAGGGCCAGTTAATATGGCGGTCCTATTTTAGGCAATAAGGCAAGTCCCAACAGATACTACACATCACTGGTAGGTCACATTCTGTGAATGCAATGCAATAGAAGTCATTAACAAAAGACAGCAAATAAAAGTGTCTATACATTCAGGGTTTTTTTCTTTCTTTTTCTTTTTTTTGAGATAGGGTCACACTCTGCCACCCAGGCTGGAGCGGTGTAGTGGTGTCATCATGGCTCACTGCAGCCTCAAACTCCTGGGCTCAAGGGATCCTCCTACCTCAGTCTCCCAAGTAGCTAAGACTACAGGCATGTGCCACTGGGCCCAGCTAATTAAAACTTTTTTTTCCTTTAGAGATAGGTTCTCACTTTGTTGCCCATGCTGGTATATTCAGGGATTTTGAAAACATATTTATTAATAATTCAAATCAAAGAAAAAATTGCGATGGAAATAATGAAATATTTATGAATTAATGACTACTGTGAAATACTACATTTCAAAACTTGTGGATACAACTAAAATCAATTAGAGGAAACGTTTAGCTTTAAATGTATTCATCAGAAAAGAAGATGTTTTGAAAATCAAAAAGTCAAGAGTTCAATTTAAGGCCAGGCATGGTGGAATGGTTCACATCTGTAATCCCAGCATTTTGGGAGGCCAAGGCAGGAGGATTGCTTGAATCCAGGAGTTTGAGACCAGCCTGAGCAACGTAGCAAGATCCCATCTCTAAAATTTTTTTTTTTTGAGACGGAGTCTTGCTCTGTTGCCCAGGCTGGAGTGCAGGGGCACAATCTTGGCTCACTGCAAGCTCTGCCTCCTGGGTTCACGCCATTCTCCTGCCTCAGCCTCCTAAGTAGCTGGGACTACAGGCATCCGCCACCGCGCCCGGCTAATTTTTTGTATTTTTAGTAGAGACGGGGTTTTACCGTGGTCTCGATCTCCTGACCTTGTGATCTGCCGCCTCGGCCTCCCAAAGTGCTGGGATTACAGGCGTGAGACACCGCGCCCAGCCAAAAAATTTTTTAAAAAATTAGCTGGGCATGGTGGCATGCACCTGTAGTCCTAGCTACTCGGAAGATCCCTTGAGCCCAGGAGTTCGAGGCTATGTTTGCACCATTGCACTCTGGCCTGGATGACAGAGTGAGATGCTGTCTCTTTAAAAAAAAAAATTCAACCTAAGAAGTTAGAAAAATAACAGAATATATAGCCAAAGAAGGAAAAAAGATAAGGATAAAAATTAATGGACTACAAAACAAAAATAATATTAAAGAGACTCAGTAAAACCAAAACTGGTTCTTCAAAAAGACAAATAAAACAGACCTCTGCAAAAAGAAAAAAGAGAAGTCACACATAAACAATGCTAGGAATGAAAAGAAGATGATAACCATGGATACAATAGAGACTTTGAAAAATCATGATAAAATACTATAAACAATTTATGACTATTTTACATTTATATGAAATGGATTATTTTCTAGAAAAATATAAATTACTAAAGAAACTTAAACCAATCTGAATATACCTGTAAGCATTAGAGTACTTGAATCAGTGGTCAAAAATATAACCTTCATTCCCTCAAGTTAATTAAGATAGGAGGCCCAGAGAGTTTTACTGAGAAGGTTTGCCCACCTTTAATGAAAAGATAAGCTTTCATGTACAAACGGTTCCAGTGAGCAGGGGGAAAAACACATCCAAACTCATTTAATGAGGTAGATTAGTAAAATGTTGAAGATGAAACCAGAACAGAACAGCACCACGTGGGGAAATTTTCAGCCAGTCTCACTTAGGAACAGAATTGCACAAATTCAAAATAAAATATTAGCAGATTAAACCTAGAAATGTATTTAAAAGTATAGCATGGCTGGGCATGGTGGCTCATGCCTGTAATCCCACACTTTGGGAGGTTGAAGAGGGTGGATCCCTTGAGGTCAGGAGTTGGAGACCAGCCTGGCCAACATGGCAAAACCCTGTCTCTACTAAAAATACAAAAATTAGCTGGGCATAGTGGTGCATGCTTGTAGTCCTAGCTACTCGGGAGGCTGAGGCAGGAGAATCGCTTGAACCTGGGAGGCAGAGGTTGCAGTGAGCCAAGATCGCGCCACTGCACTCCAGCCTGGGCAACAGAGCAACAACCTGTCTCAAAAAAAAAAAAAAAAAAAAAAAAAAAAGTATAACATGACCAGGAAGGAAGGTGTTACCGCACAAACAAAAGGTTGATTCAACATCAGACAATCTATTAAAGAAATGTACCACTTCAGCAGATTAGTGGAGGAGACAACATGATTATCTCAAGAGATTTAAAAAAAGCATTTGCTATAAGGAAGGAGACCACTACTACTCCTGCTGCCCTCCTCCCCCCACCTTGCCTAGTTCACAAGACAGGAGTAAAGAGAGAAAGAAACACAAGTAAGATAAATAGCCAGACAACCTTGGCACCATCACCCGGCCCTAGAAGTTAAAGAAAGTAATAATAATAACATCAACCCCTGGCCTAAACTACCTGTGTTATCTGTAAATTCCAGACACTGTATGAAAAAAAGCATTGTAAAACTTTCTGTTCTGTTAGCTGATGCATGTAGCCCCCAGTCACGTTTCCCATGCTTGCTCGATTTATCACAACCCTTTCATGTGGGCCCCTTAAAGTAGTAAGCCTTTAAAAAGGCCAAGTATTTCTTTCTTGGGGAGCTGGGCTCTTAAGACACGAGTCTGCCAACGCTCCCGGCCGAATAAAAACCTCTTCCTTCTTTAATCCGGTGTCTGAGGAGTTTTGTCCGTGGCTCGTTCTGCTACAGCTATAATTCGATTAAATTTAGTTAAAAAACAGAACCCAAAACAAAGAAAACAAAACAAAAAGCAAACCACCCTGGTTTCCATGATTACCTCTGTTCTCTGCTCCTGTCCATTTCTTTCTTTCCTTGTCATACTGTATCTTTCCTGCTCTTCTTTTTCCTTTAGAAACTCACACGCTGTCATGGGTAGTGCCTTTGCCTTGTTCCCTCTGCATGGAATATTCTGGAATATTCTGTTCTCAGAGCTTCCCAGGGCTCCCTCTTGTCACTTAGGTATCAACACAGCTGTCATCTTCTGGGGCCTTGGTCAGACCCATCTCTAAATAACCAACCCTCTATTGCACGTTGCCCAGTTTTATTTCTCCCTGAACATTGATGACGAACGTTGCCTTGTTCATTTACATGTTTGCTTATTCAGGATCTCCCACTTCAAACGCGAGTGTCCAGGACAGTGGGACCTTCCTTGTCTCTCCACTGCCCAGAACAAAACCGGGCACATTTCAGGTGCCAAAAGAAAAGTTTGCTCCATTAACTGGTTCTGTTTCCTTGGCCATTATGGGGCCTTCTCAGGAACTTTTATAATGTGAGCAAATGAAACCGATGAATTTTTCAAATGTACTGAAATATTTGGGACTATATTTAACAGCAAAGTTGATAAGTTGCACTTTGTAGACACGAGTTTCAGATTCATTGATTTTGATTTTGCAGTTTCCTTTTGGTATTTTGGGATGAAAACAACCTTTAACCTTTTCATAATTTTACCAAACTCGTAAACTAGGCCCTTTGCTTGTCATCTCTAATGGAAAATGGACCTGTTTGGGGCAATTATGCCATGTTTGTCTCTCCCTCTTTGTTTGTGCTTCCAATGATGGAATTTATTTCATTTTAAAAGTGCGGATTGTGTGAGATTCTTCATTTGTTAGACCGCGCGGGTAGATGGAGAGGACCTAACGGCTTCCTGTTACCAGAGGTGCGCGGCTGTACCACTTTCACAGGTGCCGGGAGGAGAGCGGCGCCCTCTAGTGCATATTTTGAGATCTGACGTTGAGATACCCGCAGCCAGGGCAGTTTCTCCAGTGCCCTCAGGGGCTGCATTGATGTTAGAATGCAAGTCAGGGACCACGTAGGCGTCCAGTTAATATTTGTCGAATGAATTAATGTCTAGAACCATGAGCTTTTCGGACTGCCCTAAAGAAGTGAGTCCGAAAAGCAGAGTCATAAAAATAAATGGTCCTGTTAGAGATGAAAGGAAGGTTGACAGCTGAGGTAGAGGAGACAAGAAGGTGGAAGGAATGCAGTTAGAAATGACGTTTCTCGGGCCGGGAGCGGTGGCTCACGCCTGTAATCCCAGAATTTTGGGAGGCCGAAGCAGGTGCATTACCTGAAATCGGGAGTTCGAGACCAGCCTGACCAAAATGGAGAAACCCCGTCTCTCCTAAAATACCAAAAATGAGCCAGGCGTGGTGGCGGGCGCCTGTAATCCCAGCTACCCAGCTACTCAGGAGGCTGAGGCAGGAGAATTGCTTGAACCCAGGAGGTGGAAGTTTTAGTAAACCGAAATCGCGCCACTCCACTCCAGCCTGCGCAACACTGCAAGACTCCTTCTCAAAAAAAAAAAAAAAAAAAAAAAAAAAAAAAAAAAAAAAATAGGCCGGGCGCGGCGGCTCAAGCCTGTAATCCCAGCACTTTGGGAGGCCGAGACGGGCGGATCACGAGGTCAGGAGATCGAGACCATCCTGGCTAACACAGTGAAACCCCGTCTCTACTAAAAATACAAAAACTTAGCCGGGCGAGGTGGCAGGCGCCTGTAGTCCCAGCTACTCGGGAGGCTGAGGCAGGAGAATGGCGTGAACCCGGGAGGTGGAGCTTGCAGTGAGCTGAGATCCGGCCACTGCACTCCAGCCTGGGTGACAGAGCGAGACTCCGTCTCAAAAAAAAAAAAAAAAAAAAAAAAAAAAAAAAAAAAAAAGACGAAATAAGAAGAAAACGTAGGGTAACTTTCTAACGAGAATTAGCCCAAACGCCAGCAGTGGAAACTTGCTCACTAAGACCTACGATACCGAACAGGGTATGCATCACTCAGGTGAGGCACCAACTCCCAGTGGACTTCAGGAGGAGAGAGGCCCCGTGGAGAGGCAGCGGGAAGCCGAAGACGCCAGCTGAAAAGCCCTGGTTGCTTTCATCCGTAAGTACATGTTTCAAATGTATATGTTTACTGGGGAAATTTGAAAGCCAATGGGATGCTTGATATTACAGAATTGTTAATTTTTTTTTTGAGACAGGGACTCACTCTGTCACCCAGGCTGGAGTGCAATGGCGTGATCTCTGCTCACTGCAACCTCCACCTCCCGGGTTCAAGCGATTCTCCTGCCTCAGCCTCCCGAGTAGTTGCTGTTACAGGTGCCCACCACCATGCTCGGCTAATTTTTGTATTTTTAGTGGAGACGGGGTTTCACCATGTTGGCCAGGCTGTTCTTGAACTCCTGAGGTCAGGTGATCCGCCCACCTCGGCCTCCCAAAGTGCTGGGATTACAGGTGTGAGCCACTGTGCCTGGCCAGGATTATTAATTTTTCTTAGTTATAATTATGCTGTACTTATGTAAATACGAGGACCCTTATCCTTCAGAGATATGTACTAAATGAAATGCTCTCTGGGATTTGCTTCAGAATCATCTGGGGTGTGGGTGAGGGTGGGGTAGAGTTGAAACAGCACTGACTCTGTGTTGATAATTTCAAAGGGGGGTGATAGGGAACGTTCATTACACTTTGCTCTACGATCATCATATGCTAGAACTTTCCCATGACAAGTTAATATATGTTTGTATATGATCTTTTTGTTCCTTTTGAAAATTTCTCTCCTAATACTCCTAAGAAAGCAAATGTGTTGCGGGGAGGAGAGGAAATGTTTTTGGTTGAAATGAAGTTTTGGTTTTGGGCTATTTCCTTTGGCCCAAGAGATCATGATGGCTGAGAAGGGGGAGGGGCTAAGAGCACAGCTTGCTTAATTTATATATGGGGTGATTTCAAAATAGTCCCCTCAATATTGAGAAAGGCATTAGCTGGGTGTGGTGGTGCGTGCTTGTAGTCTCAGCTACTTGGGATGCTGAGATGAGAGGATTGCTTGAGTTCAGAAGTTCGAGGCTGCGGTGAGCTATGATCACTTCACTGCACTCCAGCTTGGGCAACAGAGTGAGACCCTGTCTCTTTTCAAAAAAGAAAGATTGGGAAAGGCAAACTAATGAGATAATTGATCCAAATAACTTTTTGTGGTTGAATTGATGGGAGGATGAATCCACTTTTCTTTTATTCTTCTTTTTTCTTTTCTTCTTCACTGCCCCAGTCAGGGGACAACCTACTTTTCTATATTCACTAGAAAACATGAAAGGTTTTCCAAATAATACTGAATAAATAGAATTGCATCAAACACCTCTTTGCTGTCCATTGGATAGCTGAGTATGAACCAACTGTTGTTAAAAAATAGACTTTATTTTTTAGAGCAGTTTTAGGTTCACAGCAAACTTGAGCAGAAAGTACAGCAATTTCTCATATACTCTGTGTCCCCACAAGCATCGCTTCCCCCACTATCAGAGTGGTACACTTCATACAATCGATGAATCTGCATTGACACATCATTATCACCCTAAGTTCATAGTTTCCATTAGGGCTCACTCTCGGTGTTGTATATTCTATGGGCTTGGACAAATGTATAATGACACGTATCCACTGTACAGTCTTTCCACTGCCCTAAAACTCCTCCTTGCTCCACCTATTTATCCCTCCCTCTACCAAAACCCCTGGGAACCACTGATGTTTTTACTGTCTCCATGGTTTTGCCTTTTCCAGAATGTTCTAGAGTTGGAGTCATATGGTATGTAGCCTATTTGGACTGGCTCCTTTCACTTCATAATATGCATTTAAAATTCCCCCATGTCTTTTCACAGTTTGACATGTGCCAGCGTTTGACTCTCCAGAATGACAGTTCTAAATGGGGATGCTTTGATGGTCTTTGCTGTTGTTTTGAACTAAATGCTTTTAAAAGGAAAAATAATATAAATATTTTTTGAGCATTCCAGCTCTTTAAAATGACTGTTATCTTCACCTGATCTCTCAGTTGCTTGGATACTAAATTGGGGGTGCAGGTGGGGAATGCCCAGCTCATCCCAGCATTTCAGATGCTGATGCCCATCTGTAACAGAATCCTCTGAATTAAGGCTAAGTGACTGCTCTGCTGAATTTTTGAAAGTAATTTCTGTGTTTGCCTGAATTTGGAAAAATTCTGAGGGACACTAGAAATGGCTAGAGGTTGTATGAAGACATGCAGCATTAACTTCGACTTCCAGTGGAGACTGGTCATGGTTTCCAGGCAGGCGTGGAATCCTCTGGGTCTTCTTTCTGGAAAAGTGTGGGTGAGGGGCAGATAAGACAAGATTGACCATGCCTTGACAATTTAGAAGCTGGATGAGAGGTAACTGGGGGTTCCTTATGCCTCTCTTTCTTTCTTTCCCCTCCCTCCCTCCCTCTCTCTCTCTTTCTTTCTTTCCTTCTTTCTTTCTTTCCCTCTCTTTCTTTCTTTCCCTCTCTTTCTTTCTCCTTCCTTCCTTCCTTCCTTCCTTCCTTCCTTCCTTCCTTCCTTCCTTCCTTCCTTCCTTCCTTCCTTCCTTTTCCAGACAGAGTCTCACTGGATCACCCAGGCTGGATCTCACCTCACGGCAAGCTCCACCTCCCAGGTTCACACCATTCTCCTACCTCAGCCTCCCGAGTAGCTGAAACTACAGGCTCCTGCCACTATGCCCCGCTAATTTTTTTTTCTTCTATTTTTAGTAGAGACGGAGTTTCACCATGTTAGCCAGGATGGTCTCGATCTTCTGACCTCGTGATCCGCCCACCTCAGCCTCCCAAAGTGCTGGGATTACAGGTGTGAACCACCGCGCCCGGGCTCTTTCTTTCTTTTTAGAGACTGTGGTAAAATACACGTAACATAACATTTACCATCTGCTATGATTTGAATGCTTGTGTGCCTTCCAAAATTCATGTTGAAACTTAATCCTCAATGCAACAGTATTAAGAGGTGGGGACTTTAGGAGGTGATTAAGTCCTGAGGGCAAAGCCCTCATGAATGGGATTAGCAACCTTACGAAAGGGCTGGAGGGAACTAGCTAGGCTTCTTTTTGCCCTTCCATGTGAGGACGCAACAAGAAGGCGCCATCTTGGAAGCAGAGGGCAGCCCTCACCAGAGACTGAATCTGTTGGTGCCTTGATCTTGGACTTCCCAGCCTTCAGAATTAGGAGAAAATACATTTCTGTTCTTTATAAATTACCCAGTCTCAGGTATATGTACACACACACACACACACGCACACACACACACACACACACACATATATATATATATATATATAGAGAGAGAGAGAGAGAGAGAGAGAGATGGAGTCTGGCTCTGTCACCCAGGCTGGAATGTGGAATGCAGTGGCATGCTCTCTACTCACTGCAGCCTTCACCTCCCGGGTTCAAGCGATTCTCCTGCCTCAGTCTCCTGAGTAGCTGGGACTACAGGTGCTCACCATCACGCCCAGCAATTTTTTTTTTTTTTTTTTTAATTTTTAGTAGAGATGGCATTTCACCATGTTGGCCAGGCTGGTCTTGAACTCCTGACCTAGGCCGCCCACTTTGGCCTCCCAAAGTACTGGGATTACAGGCATAAGCCACTTGCCTGGCCTCGTAGCAATATGAATTGAAGTTAAGTGATTAATTTTGGCCACACCTATTCAATGGGAAGGCAGGGAACCTCTTTTTTCGGAAAAATAAACCTGCTTAATGTTTTCCAGAAATATAGCTTATAGTATCTTGCCAAGAACACAGTTCTTGCCAATCTTACCCAGAGGCACAGATGTTGTGAAAGGAATCAATGTTATCTGTTTTGGATAACCTTGAATACCTTATGTGTAAAATGATTTTGCATGTTTAAATGTGTAGGACTTTTTGATATGGAGTTATTCTTCATGTATTCTGCATATTATGATATATATGGTGAATCTCAATCTTATAAAAGAGAAAGGGAAATCAGCACTGCTGGTAGCACTTGAAATTCAATAGGTGTGGAGATTATTATTAGTAACAAAGTGATTAAAATAAGAGGACTCAATTTGGAAAATTTGAGATGTGAAGCCTTACTGGTTGAAAAGAAATCAATAGATACAAGGTCACTAATTTAGTACTTCCATTTTCGTATCTTTTGAAAAAGAGGCCCCCCTCAAGTTCTATAAGCTTCAAGCTCCAGAAATCCTGGATCTACCCCCGGTGATGGCTCGGCCCCTTCACTTGCTGGGAGGAGAAGGTAGTTTTATCAATAGAACATTCCCTTTGCCATGTTGAATGCCACTTGATTGTCTCCCCAAGGACAGACCCTTCTCCTCAATTTCAAGGGGTGTGTGTGTGTGTGTGTGGGTGCGTGGGTGGGTGGGGGAGGGGGAATTATGCAGTCATTGTCTGCTGTGTCTCATTCTAAAGCAGCTGGGGCTTAAGCACAGGCACAGGTGTCTCTGAAATAGTTGTGCGCTGGGGCCTCCTCCTGCCCCGTCAGGGAGAACCTGGTGGTGGTGCGGGGAGGAACCGTTATGATGACAATGTGTGTGTGTGTATGGCTCACACCGATCCCTGACTTTGCAGTGTCTGCCTAAAGTACTCGGCATCTTTGGTGACTCCTCATGTTGCTGATTTGTTCCCTGGGGGCTATACCCTCTGCCTTTCCCAACCATGGTGTCTCTCTGCCCTTCCCGCCAGGTGTGTGGGCCCACTCTGCCCTTCGCTGGGCAAATCCTCCTAGTGGGGGGCCACACCTGAGGCAGGAAGGGCTCTCAGCCCTGCAGCATGGGCTGCATCAGTGCCCAGCAGGGCTCCCAACTCTCACCACCTGGCTGCCTGTCAGGTGACCTGACGCTGCAGCTGCATGCTCTTGATGCTAATGGGGCCAATCTTCCATCCTCCATCCACAACAACTTATGTATCCCGCTGTCCCATGTCCCTGTAGGGCTGATGAGAACTTCTCCAGGCCAAGCAGTGGTAAGTGGTGTCAACAGCTCCAGGCATATTGGGGCGCCCAGGTCACATGAGGGTGCTGACAGGGCCTTGAATGCCTTTCACCAGAGGCCTGACCAGTGTGGCAGGTCAGGAAACAAGAAGAGACTTTAGAAGTGGGAGGCTTTGCCTTGTGTTCCTCAGAACCAGGACACTTGGTCCTCACCAGGGTGAGGCTGGGCAGAGTACACCCTCCAGCCACCTGTACCTCCACAGCCCTGCAGGCTGAGAGATGAAAGATAAACTACGGATGGCACCCACTTTGGAGTCAGGAGGCCTGAGACTCTCCCCCAGCTGGTTCCTTCATGAACTTGGGGAAGTCACTTCCTTCCTGGGGGCTACAGTTTCTTCACTGAAGAATGAGGAGGTTGGATGGGAAGTCACTACTTCCAAAGTGTTTTTTTTAATGAAAGTAAAATCTTATTTTTTCAAAATGTCACCGGGAAGACCCATGGATCACCCCAGGAGTGTTTCAGCTGCAGCATGGGATGGGTCTCCCTCTCCCCAGCAACCTTCTTTCCTGGGCCCGCCCCTTGGGTGTCCGGGGGCGCCCACCAGAACCTGCAGAAAACATTTGGAACCCAATGGACTTGCTTGCAGGTCCCATAGAATCCCACCCTCCAGGATTCTCTAAGGAATTCACAGGTACCCCTCCGACCCCCAACCACACTCTCCACAGACACATGCACAGAAACATAAGCACTGCGCACAGCTGTGTGTACACACAGGGACTTTCAGAGGCATGATTCAGAAGCCACACTGGGCAAAGTGCCCTCCTGCTGTTTGTGTTCACTCAAGCACCCCTTGGCTGCCTTCCTCCTGTCTTCTTTATTTGCTGCTGTCACTCCCACCTCCTGTGGAGTAAACCAGATGGCCGCACCTGCCCAAGGAAGTGTCTACAGAGGGAACGGCAAAGTACATTCCAGCCAAGGTAGAAATCACTGGCAGGCAAGCTCTCAGGGCCAGGGCACTGCGGCTTTGGAGGCCTGGCCTGGGTGCCTACCCAAACCCTTGTCCTCTCAGATACATCCCTAGACCCCTTCCTGAGCAACCTGGAAAGGACCCCCAGGCCCATTTTCTGCACATTCCTCAGCTCCACAGAGAGAGGAAAGTGCTCTACCTCCTCCACTTGCTGCCCAGGCTGCCGGCTAGGAGGGGCTGCGGCTTCTACCTTCCCTTCCCCAGTGCAGCCAGGCTTGACCTTTCAGAAAATCCTTAAAGATGGGAAGGACTCCCAAGGGTGGTGTAGAATAGCCAGGCCCAGCCCCTGGGCCTACATAAAGCAGTTGTTGGGAGGCAGAGGGTGGGATGCCTGGTGAATGGGGGGCTGGTGCTCAGTGCAGTCAGAGAAGGCAGCGTTCTTACCCAGCTGCTCTCAGAGTAAAGGCACTTGCCCTCTGCAGGCTGCCCTAGAAGCTGAAGGAAAGCAGCTGAGTCTAAAGTGAAGGTTTGGGGACCTTAATATCTGATGTAGTTTGAATATTTGTCCCTGCCCAAATCTCGTGTTGAATGAAATGTAATCCGCAGTGTTGGAGGTGCCTGATGGGAGGTGTTTGGGCTATGGGGGCAGATCCCTCATGAATGGCTTGGGCCATCCTCTTGGTGATGAGTGAGCTCTCACTCTGAGTTCACACGAGATCTGGTCATTTAAAAGTGTGTGGCACCTTGTACCTCACCAACCCCCCTCCTCTCCCTCTTTCTCTCTCTATCTCACGCTGAAGGAGATAAGGAACAGTGAGATTCTCCCTTGCAGCCTCCAGAAGGAACCTGCCCTGTGGACACCTTGATTTTAGCCCTGTAGGTTCATTTCAGACTCCGGACTTCCAGAACGCTAAGAGAGTAAGTCTGTGTTGTTGAAGCCACTGTCTGTGGCGGTTTATTATGCAGCAATGGGGAACAAATACACCCGGCATGTCTTGGGGCAAAGCCTGGGGACAGAGGAGGGGACTGAGCTGGACGCCCATACCCCGAAGCACGAACGGAAGTGACCAGCAGCTAACACTCGAAGAGGCTTACTAGTTCTCAAAAGAGGTATGACCTGAAAGCCATAGTGAGGAGCAAGGGGAGATACTAACTCCAACCGAATTTTCTTTTGGAGACAGGGTCTTCCTTGGTCACCCAGGCTGGAGTGCGGTGGTGCAATCACGGCTCACTGCAGCCTCGACCTCCTGGGCTCAAGTGATCCTCCTGCCTCAGTCTCCAGAGCAGCTGGGACCACAGGTGTGCACCACCATGTCCTGCCCCCTAACCCCATTTTCTGTCCCTGAGGTGCATGGGGTATGATATAATAAACAGTCCCCACTGGAGAGAGATTATTTAATCCTCACCCTACTCCACAAGACCATTATCGTTACGGTCTTCCTTCTACAGATCAGGAACCTGAAGCACTTGGGGGAGGAGGTCACTTGCTCAAGTTCAGGCAGTTAGGAAGGGCAAAGCGGGGGTTTGAACCGTGCCTGCACCTGTGAAGTTTAGGAACCATCATCGCATTCCCCCAGGGGAAAAGTCTAGGATCCGAGTTCCAGCTTCTCCATCTGAGGCAGCAGTCCCCAGGTGCTGGCAGCAACGTGCGGCTGCTGGGGTAGGAGGCAGGTGCCTGCAGAGACCATGCCTTCCCCTTGGCGCAGGTGCAGTGGGCAGCCTGCACTTTGCTGCTCTTGTGTACGACTCCTTGGGGTTCTGTTCCGGAGACAGAGCTCAGTGAACTCACAAGACGGTCACTTTCTTCTGCTGAGCCCCTGAGTTTATTTGATGAAATCCAGAACTGAAGTTCCTGGAATAAATCATCTTACCACCAGTGTTTTGAATTAATGAACTCAAATGTCATTTCCTCCCACCCAAACGTTTCTCTTTAGACATATACAAGGATGAAGATGAAGAGAAAAAGCCAGGTCATGTGCTGAGCTGTGGTGCCGATCACATTCTGCGTCTGGGGTGCCTGTTCGAATGTCCTACTTGGACGAGTTATTTGTGGGGCATAAGCAGAGAACCCAGACACAGATGACTTGGGAGGGAGCTCAGGACGGTGCAGTTTCCCCAGACACTCCTGGCTGTGCCATTGCTCTGCCCATTGGGAACAGTTTATATGATTCTCAGATAAGAACCATATCTGCAGAGAAGCCAAAAAGGAGATATGACCCTTTGTCCCTTGGTTCCAATTTCCTCAGGGGATTGGGCTACTCTAAAATTTTCTTGAAGTGAACAAGTCTTGAGATACATTTTTTTTTGAGATGGGGATCTTACTCTGTTGCCCAGACTGGAGTGCAGTGGCACAAACACAGCTCACTGCAACCTCAACCTCCTCAGCTCAAGTGATCCTCCCACCTCAGCCTCCTGAGTAGCTGGGACTACAGGTGTGCACCACTATACCCAGCTAGTTTTTTATTTTTTGTAGAGATGGGGTCTTGGTATTATGCCCAGGCTGGTCTGGAACTCTGGAGTTCAAACAATTTTCCCACCTTGGCCTCCCAAAGAGTTGGAATTACAGGCGTGAGCCACTGTGCCGGGTCATGAATATTTTTTTAAATGACATGCATTCCAAAACAGTTTCACAGGGCTATCAGGAAAAGAAGAAAAGTAGGCAACTATTTTGTATACTGCTTATAAAAAAATACTGTTGATTTTCTTTCTTAGGTGTAATTAACTTTTGAGTGGGAAAGCTTCTATTCCCACTTTGAATATTCTATTCAAAGTCGAGGACAGTCAAATACCTCACGTTCTAGAGAGAACAGTCCTCTTGGCAGTTATTAAAAAGAGACAGACCAACTCTTTCACCCCACTCTCCCTTCATCGGCCCACACTCAATACCAATACCAGTCTGGAGTGCATACTTGGAAGACTTGGAGGGGGAGAGGCAGTGAGAGGGAGGGGCTGTTGGAACCTTGTGCTGTGGGGAAGAGGGGCTTTGCCTGGGTGCTGGGGAGACTCCAGCTCCCGCTTCAGCCCTGTATCTGGGCTTGCTCCATGGTGGTGCTGAGGCCCTTCTGTGCCTGTGAAGCTGGACTATGAGAATTTTGTCTTTCTTGTGACTCCCTTTTCCAAAGATCTTGAAGTTCAACAGGACACACAAGTCCTAGAACATTTAAAAAGCATAAGTACATCCCCCTCCTGCTCCCACCTGGAGAATTTAGAATCTTCATGTCAACTCCTGGAGGCAATGGTCTTCAGATCTGCTTGGCTGTGGCCAAACTACAGGGTGTCACAGGGAAACATAGTCTGGTGGGAGGGGCAGGTGACAACAGCAGAAGGCAGGAAAGAGAAAGACTTCTTGGTGATATCTTCCATGGTGAGTGTACAGTTTCCATATTCTCCAGCTATGAACTTGAACTCAATGGGAGAAATCTCCCAATAAGATGTGATGTGGGTGGTGGCCTAGTACGAGTGGGTTGGTTGCTGTGAACTGAGACTCTCCTGTCTTAACATTGGAGAAATGGAGACTTGAAGAGGTGAAGCAAATTTCCCTAGGTGACTTGGGAGTGTTGGGTTGTGGGGAGTTGGGTTTGAACTTGGACATTCATATTTGAATACACGCGCTCATAGAGGGGTAGAGAAGGCTCTAGGACATGAGAGTCAATTACTCAGCAGAGAAGGGAAAGGGAGAAGATTTCATACTTTCCTGCTCTTCTGAGTTGATTTCAATCCTATCTGGGTAGTAGACATCATTATGGTTAATATTTGCCTCTGATTGGTTGTCCTTGTTTTGATTCCCCCTGAATTAAGGATTCAAGGGCAAGTAGTTTATTTGAGAGTGGATCCTGAGAAATCCTGGCGGGGGAGTGGGAAAGTGAGAAAGAGAGGAGGCCACTAGAGGATGACTGGAAACTCATTTCCACTTTGGGCCACTGGAGCTTGATCCTGCTGGGGAACCCTGGCATGTGCATCTCAGATGCCAACCATGGAGCAAGAACACAGGGGTGTTCTTTCCATCTGGCCTTGGTTGCAGCATCTCCCAGGGGCGTTGTGTCCCTGGTGCTCTGGTTGGTGGAGAGTCATAGGTGCTCTTGTTAAGCGTGTGTGTGCATGTATAGGAGAGTGCTTGGGAGGGATGGGGGGTGGCATCAAGGGCATCTGCAAACCTCGGGTGGCTGGAAGATGGCCAGGTGGCTGCCTGTGTGTAGCTCGTGTTGTGAAACATCTTTCTGTGCCCACTTATTTGCGCTCGACCCTGGGCCACAAGTTTCTGGATAGTTACAGGGAGAGGTTCCAGCCACCCTGTTGGGTGCCTCAGCCCCATCCAACCCCTGATGTTTATTGTGGACCAGGCTGTAGACAGATCTTCATCAGTTGCCCCTGTGAGTCTTCTGTGCAGACACCTGCCTGTGGAGGAGTTGGTCTCTGGTTACCATTTCAAGTCTCCGCTGTGGCCACAGCTTTCTTATCTCTCACTTTGGGGATCTCAGGAAACGAGAGACCAGGAAGAGTCTGCTATACAAAATCGTATTTGCTCAAGGCACCTGCATATCTCAGCTCATGTTTCTTAATCATTTTTCTGATTCTAAAAAGTCCATTACAAAACTTCAATAGGAACACAGCTCTAGCATTTGGGATTGGAGGAAGAAGTGTATTCAGCATTCTACCTTCTTCCTGACTCTGTGAGCTTAGATCTGCTTCCACTTTAAATCTCTCTCATTGCAGGCCAAAGAGGAGTGGCCTTTCTTTTTTTTTTTTTTTTTTTTTTTTTTTTTGAGACGGAGTCTCGCTCTGTCGCCCAGGCTGGAGTGCAGTGGCGCGATCTCGGCTCACTGCAAGCTCCGCCTCCCGGGTTCACGCCATTCTCCTGCCTCAGCCTCCCGAGTAGGTGGGACTACAGGCGCCCGCCACCGCGCCCGGCTAATTTTTTTTTTTGTATTTTTAGTAGAGACGGGGTTTCATTGTGTTAGCCAGGATGGTCTCGATCTCCTGACCTCGTGATCCGCCCGTCTCGGCCTCCCAAAGTGCTGGGATTACAGGCTTGAGCCACCGCGCCCAGCCAAGGAGTGGCCTTTCAGTGGCCCTCGTGGAGCGGTAGGATGCTGAGCTCAGCTCTCTGCCACATTGTTCAGTTCCCACACCAGCCTGGTAGGTCGGGGTAGTCACTTCCGTGTGAGAGATGAGGAAGTCGAAGGAGAAAGCTAGAATGAGCCAGAACTTAGGGCTGATCACAGATTGGATGAGTAACTGAGATAACTAGGATGGCCCCTAGCTAAGGCTGCAGGCAGTACCCCAAGGAGACAGCCACCTTTTTGTTACAATTTTCCAGGGTGGGATAGAGCTTAGGAGGATGATGTGTCTGTCCCTAGGACTGTAGGTTGTTCTGGAGAAAAATAAGATATTAAGGACTTTTTCTTTGTGCATATGCCTCAGGTAGATATCATGTGGGCCTAGGCAATAGGACCTAGGAGGGAGACTCCCCTGCCCCCAGGCCTGCTGCTCCTACTCACGAGGCTGAAGGGTCCCACCCCAACTAACCACAGTCAGACACACTCTTCCTAACACACCTTCCTCCTGACCCCCTAGCTTCCCTCTTTGTCACTGAAGTCATAGACTTTTTGTTTGTTTGAAGAATTGTCAACCTAAATAATGAACGGAAGCGATTCTCCAAAGATGATGAGTTTATTTGGAAATGAGCAGCGTGATTGTGATGCGGAGTGATGCCATGGCAGCCATGGGCGCATCCAGGAGGCTGAGGCAAGGGGAAGCTTTTAAGGGCACAAGGAAGACTGGGCGTGGTGACTGAGGCCTGTAATCCCAGCACTTTGTGAGGCCGAGCTGGGTGGATCACTTGAGGTTGGGAGTTCGAGACCAGCCTGACAAACATGGTGAGACCCCAGGTCTACTGAAAATACAAAAAATTAGCCGGGCATGATGGCGCATGCCTGTAATCCCAGTTACTTGGGAGGCTGAGGCAGGAGAGTCGCTTGAACTTGGGAGGCGGAGGTTGTATTGAGCCCAGATCACACCATTGCATTCTAGCCTGGTCAACAAGAGTGAAACTCGGTCTCAAAAAAGTAAAGGCAAAAGGAGGAGTGCACAGGAGTTGTTGAGTTGTTTTTGAACAAAGAGAACATTGGTTACTGAGGCACAGAAGTTGAGGTCACTTTCTTAGTGGAGACGGCATGTGAGGCGAGAGTGCTCCAACACCAGGCTGGCCGTCCAATGACTCCTGTGGCAGGTTGCAGTTTGGAAAACCCTTGGAAAAAGTCCTTATTACAGGCATATGTACATCACAGCCTTCAGAGAGTCTTTGTAATAGTTCTTTTTTTTTTAGAAATAGGGTCTTGCCTTGTCGCCCAAGCTGGAGTGCAGTGACGTGATCATAGTTTACTGCAGCCTGGGCTCAACTCCTGGGCTCAAGTGATCCTCCTGCCCCAGCCTCGCAAGTAGCTGGGACCATAGGTGTGAGCCACTGTGTTTGGCTGTAATCGTTCTTATTGTAGGTGCAGGTGCGTGAGAACCCTCCCTTCTTAGGCTCCTGACTCTACTTTGCTTGGGTTTGACACAAGTGACTCCATCTTGAAATGGACAACTGGCACAGAATAGAGCATTTCAAAGGTAGTTTAGATGGCAACTTAAAAAAAAGGTAAAGAAAAATTAAAGAAAAAATTAAAGGTAAGGAAACATTCAGACTTTCTAGTAACTTCAGGAAGGAAGGGGAACATGAAACCAAGAAAGAGAAGTGGTTATCAGAAACTAAACTGCACGAGGCTTGTGAGGTTTCCCATGTTCCTCCTGGAACTTCCTCCCAGTCTCTATTCTGCCGTCTGCTCTGGGAAAGGGCCCCTCTCCTTTCATGGCCTAGAAAGCGTGGCACTGAGCTGTTCTTTGGGCTGAGGTGGGTATCTGGGGTACTGGTGGGGACAACCAGGCCCTGCCTTCCTGGGTACCCCTTGCTGCTTGTCACCAGGCCCTGCCCTCCATACTGTGAGGGATTGAAGGATTGACTCCTATTCTTTCCTGTCCTCCATTCATACCCATGCCATTGTTCATCTTGGGTGGACTGTATTTCCCCGCCCATTGAATTTGGGTTTGGTCTTGTGACTTGCTTTGGCCACTGGAATGGGGCAAAGTGAGAGGGTTCCCAGTTTCAGCCCACCTCTTGTAAGACTTTGCAGGCTTCTGCTGGCCTCCTGGGCTTCTGCCCTCGCCTGGGAGCTTTCCTTGGGTGGCTTCGGTTCCTTCTACTTGGTACCTGAAATGAAGACACATGGGACAAAGCCACTCCAGCTGACCTAAAGATGAACAAGATGAAGCCAGTGGACCCACAGATGACTGAGAAATGTGTTTATTGCTGTATCTGTGCCATGTCGATTTTTGTGGTTGTTTGCTGTATGTCACTATTTTGGCACTAGCTATATATTCCCTCTTCCTTCTTCTCTGTACTCTAGTCTGAATTAATGCCTCTTTGTTTTGTCTCATTTGCCATTGCTTTTCACTTTATTACAAAAGCATTGCAATTTATACACTGAAGCAAAAAAGAAGGGTGGAATCCCCAAAATTCCATACCCTTCTGTGAATACACTGGTGTCTAGACTGTTGGAATATAATCATTTAGTCTCTCCTCCTATGTACATTTAAAAAATGAATCAATTCTTTTTTTTTTTTTAAAAAGCAAATTGTTTCATTTAACAATACATGGTAAATGCACTTGGTGTTAGTGCTGTCTTCAGAGTTCCGTGGCGCGTTTTACAGTCTTCCTTTTAGCACCCTCCTAAAGATGTTGAAGGAGGCGGGTGGTGGGGTCACCTGACTCCTTCACCGGGAGCATCCTCACATCCATCTCTTTCACACATTGGGGTTTCACATGCGTGCTTATTTGCAAAACAGGGCTCTGCTACAAAAATCACCAGTTGAAAATCATCATCTAAAAACTCCTTTTTATGTGTTTTAATTATATACCATGTAACATTATAACCAATCCCTTAATTGAAAATTTAGGTTGTTTGGGGTTTTATAATTAAAATCACATGCTTATGGCATATATTTGTATATACTGTTAATTATTTCCTTACCATAAATTATTAGAAGTGGACATATAATTTCTACAAGTGTGGGTATAAAATCCTGGCAGTAGAATTCCTAAAAATGGAAAGCATATGTACATTTAAAGGCTGCTAAATTGCCAAAATACCCTCCCCAAACCTTATCAGTTACTCTTCCACTGGCAGTGATGCTGGGTAGAACCTCTGACTGGCAAATGAACGTTTGTATCTTGTGGTTTGAAATTACTGTTCTTTACTAATTAAATAAGACTATTTATTCATATAGTTATTACCATTTGCATATCTTGTTTTGTGAATTTTTTGTTTATGTGCTTTGAGCATTTTTTTTGACTAGGATGTCATCTTTTTCTCATTGATTTATAATACCACTTATATTGCTTTATTAGAAAGAATGCTGGATTATAATTTGATGTATAAAGATGGTCTGTCTGGCATTACAGATTAGTAGAGAGTAAAGGATGAAATATTCAATAAACAATGATAGAACGATTAATTATTTATATGAAAAAATAAAATTACATATATAGTTTTTTAAATTATAAGTTTTATAATTATAAATTACAAAAAATAAGAACACTCTGTCGCTCAGGCTGGAGTGCAGTGGTGTGGTCTCGGCTCACTGCAACCTCCACCTCCCAGGTTCAAGTGATTCTCCTGGCTCAGCCTCTCGAGTAACTGGTAGGTGCGCCCCACCATGCCCCACTAATTTTTTGTATAGAGATGGGGTTTCACCCTGTTGGCCAGGCTGATCCCGAATTTCTACCTCAAGTGATTCACTTACCTTGGCCTTCCAAAGTGCTTGGATTACATGTGTGAGCCACTGGGTCCAGCCAGAAAATTACATTTTTATCTCTCTATATTCACAAAAATATTCCACTGTGAAAAAAAATGAAGCTTACAGAAGAAATATGAAGAAGATTTTCAGTTTTTAAGGTACACACAAAAAGCACAAATCATAAGAGAAAATATTGATAATTTTGACCAGATCAAAGTTCTGTATAACAGAAGACATTATAAACTACATAAAATACAAGCCAGAGACTTTGGAAAGAGTGGCTTTGGAAAGACCTGCAATACATAAAAGAGTAAATTATTAGTACAGATGCTCCTTGATTTACGAAGGGATTATGTCCTGATAAACTCATTGTAAGTTGAAAATATAAATTGAAAAGGCATTTAGTATATCTAACCTATGGAACATCATAGCTTAGCCTAGCCTACCTTAAACATGCTCAGAACAGCCACCCACCTGAGACTATAGTTGAGCAATAGTCATCTAACACAAAGCCCATTTTATAATAAAGTATTGAAAAATCTCATGGAATTTATTGAATACTGTGGGGCATTATGAGAAAGTATTGTGCCACGTATTGCTAGCCTGGAGAAAGATAAAAATTCAAAATGCAAAGTACAGTTTCTACTAAATACATATCACTTTCTACTATTGTAAAGCTGAAAAATTGTAAGTCAAACAATCCTAAGTGTAAGTCAGGGGTTATCTGTACATAGAACATAGAAAAATGGGAGCGGTGGCTCACACCTATAATCCCAGCACTCTGGGAGACCGAGGTGGGAGGATTGCTTGAGCTCAGGTGTTTGAGATCATCCTGGGCAACATGGGAAAAGCCCATCTTACAAAAAAATACAAAAATTAGCTGGGCATGATGGTGCAAGCCTGTAATCACAGCTACCTGGGAGATTGAGTTGAGAGGATCACCTGAGCCCGAGAGACTGAGGCTGCAATGATCCGAGATTGCACTACTGCACCCCAGCCTGGGCAACAGAATGAGATGTTGTCTCAAAAATAAAAAATAAGAACATGTAAAAATGTGGAATATAAAATATAGGATATAAAAAACATACAGCATATCAAATGCCTATAACTTAATAGGGAATGTGCAGACAACCCAATAAAAAATTGGGCAAAGGATATAAATAGGCAAGACACAGAAGAAGAACATGACTGGCCAATAAACATTTAAAGGATGCTCAGCCTCACAGCTAATCAAACAACCTGATACCATCTCACACCCACCAGTCTGGCAATAAAAGTCTGATAATACCAACTATTGGTGAGGACGTAGAGAAATGATAATTATCAACCACTGTCAAACAGAAATGTAAGTTTTTATAAACAGGAGAACAATGTGATGATATCCAGTGAATTTTAAAATGTGCATTCCCTAAGACAAAGAAATTTAACTTTACAGCATAGACTCCAGGAGAACTCTCACATGTAGTTGTGTTAATTGCAACCTTATTTGTAGTAGCAAAAATTGGAAGCAGCCTGTAGGTTCGTCACTGGAAGGGTATATAAGGGGCTACAGTTGTATCTGAAATATTTTAATTTAAAAAATCTGGAGCAAAAATGACAAACTGTTTAGACTTAATGAACTGGGTGTTGAGTACATGGGTTATTTTCTATGCTTGTTCACACCCTGTAATATCTTGTTTTAAAAAGATGATATTGTATTAGGAACCCAGGAATACCCCAATCCAGCTCGAGACCACAGTCAATCCTCCTTATTTTGTCTAGGCTGACCCTGGGGCTGGAATCTGTGGCACCTTCAAAAAGAGTGATGTGGAGGGTAGAAAGAAGGGTCACCTGTGGCAGGAATCACAGAGCAGTAAGGAAAATGGCCATAGGAAAGTCTCATTTGTTTTATGACAATTTTGAGATATGATTCACATGCCACAAAATTCAACCATTTAAAGTGTACAAGTCAATGGTTTTTAGTATATTTACAGATATGTGCAACCCAGCGCCACAGTCTGCCTAATGACATTTCTATCGCCTTATATAGAAACCCCATACTTTAAGGATCACTCTTCATCCCATCTCCTGCCAGCTCTAAGTAACCACTCATCTACTTTCTGTCTCTATTTGATGTAACTGGAATCATATAATAGGTGGCCTAATGTTTTCAAGGTTCATCCATGTTGGATCATGTATCAGTACTTCATCCCTTTTTAGGGCTGAATAATATCCTCTTGTATGGAAATACTGCATTTTGTTTATCCATTTATCAGTTGATGTTGAGTTGTTTCCACTTTTTGCTTACTATAAATAATGCTGCTACAAACATGCAAGTACTAGTTTTTGAGTAGACATGTTTTCCTTTCTTTTGGGTAAATAGCTAGGAATGTCATTGCTGGATCATTTGATTATGTTTCACCACGTGAGGAACTGCTAGACTGTTTTCCAAAGTGACTACACAATTTTACATTCCCACCAGCGATGTATGAAGGTTCCAATTTCTCCACATTCTCACCTCTTCCACATTCTCCCCATCCTCACTCTCTTGTTATCTGACTTTTTGATTATAGCCATGCTTGTGGGTATGAAGTCGTGTTCTCTTTTGGTTTTGATTTGCATTTCCTTTATGACTAATGATGTTACACATCTTTTCATGTGCTTTTTGGCTATTTGTGTGACTTCTTTGGAGAAATGACTATCCATATCATTTTCCCAAGCTAATTTATAGATTCAGTGCCACCCCCATCAAGCTACCAATGACTTTCTTCACAGAATTGGAAAAAACTACTTTAAAATTCATATGGAATGAAAAAAGAGCCCACATTGCCAAGACAATACTAAGCCAAAAGAACAAAGCTGGAAGCATCACACTACGTGACTTCAAACTATACTACAAAGCTACAGTAACCAAAACAGCATGGTACTGGTACTAAAACAGAGATATAGACCAATGGAACAGAACAGAGTCCTCAGAAATAATACCACACATCTACAACCATCTGATCTTTGACAAACCTGACATAAACAAGAAATGGGGAAAGGATTCCCTACTTAATAAATAGTACTGGGAAAACTGGCTAGCCATATGTAGAAAGCTGAAACTGGATCCCTTCCTTACACCTTATACTAAAATTAATTCAAGATGGATTAAAGACTTAAACGTGAGACCTAAAACCATAAAAAGCCTAGAAGAAAACCTAGGCAATACCACTCAGGACATAGGCATGGGCAAGGACTTCATGTCTAAAACACCAAAAGCAATGGCAACAAAAGCCAAAATTGACAAATGGGATCTAATTAAACTAACGAGCTTCTGCACAGCAAAAGAAACTACCATCAGAGTGAACAGGCAACCTACAGAATGGGAGAAAATTTTTGCAATCTACTCATCTAACAAAGGGCTAATATCCAGAATCTACAAAGAACTCAAACAAACTTACAAGAAAAAAACAACCCCATCCAAAAGTGGGCAAAGGATATGAACAGACACTTCTCAAAAGAAGACATTTATGCAGCCAACAGACACATGAAAAAATGCTCATCATCACTGGCCATCAGAGAAATGCAAATCAAAACCACAATGAGATACCATCTCACACCAGTTAGAATGGTGATCATTAAAAAGTCAGGAAACAACAGGTGCTGGAGAGGATGTGGAGAAATAGGAACACTTTTACATTGTTGGTGAGACTGTAAACTAGTTCAACCACTGTGGAAGACAGTATGGCGATTCCTCAAGGATCTAGAATTAGAAATACCATTTGACCCAACAATTCCATTACTGGGTATATACCCAAAGGATTATAAATCATGCTGCTATAAAGACACATGCACACATATGTTTACTGCGGCACTATTCACAATAGCAAAGACTTGGAACCAATCCAAATGTCCATCAATGATAGACTGGATTAAGAAAAAGTGGCACATATACACCATAGAATACTATGCAGCCATAAAAAAGGATGAGTTCATGTCCTTTGTAGGGACATGGATGAAACTGTAAATCATCATTCTCAGCAAACTATCGCAAGGATAGAAAACCAAACACCACATGTTCTCATTCATCAGTGGGAATTGAACAGTGAGAACACTTGGACACAGGAAGGGTAACATCACACACCAGGGTCTGTCGTGGGGTGGGGGGAGGGGGGAGGGATAGCATTAGGAGATATACCTAATGTAAATGACGAGTTAATGGGTGCAGCACACCAACATGGCACTTGTATACATATGTAACAAACCTGCATGTTGTGCACATGTACCCTAGAACTTAAAGTATAATAATAAAAAAATTGGGTAATTTGCCTTTTTATTATTGAGTCATAACATTTCTTTATATAGCCTAGTTAGACACAAGTCCCTTATGAGATATGTGATTTTCAAATGTTTCTCCCATTCCATGGGTTGTATTTTCAGTTTTTAAATAATGTCATTTGAAGTACAAAAGTTTTGATTTTGATAAAGCCCAATTTATCTATTTTTTCTTTTGTTGCTCATGCTTTTGATGTCATATCTAAGAATCTATTGTCAAATCCAACCATGAAGATTTGCCCTGTGTTTTCTAAAAGTTGTGTAGTTTTAACTCTTATGTTTAGGTCTTTGATCCATCATAATTTTTGTATATGGTGTGAAGTTAGAGTTCAATGTCATTATTTTTATATGTGGCTATCCTGTTATCTCAGTATGATTTGTTGAAAAGACTATGTTTTCCCCCATTGAATGGTTTTGGCACTGTTGTTGAAAATTAATTGACCATATATGTGAGGCTTTATTTCTGGACTCTGAGCTCTATTTTATTGATTTATGTGTTTATCCTTATCCCAGTATCACACTATGTAGATTACTGCTGCTTTGTAGTAAGTTTGGCAATCAGGAAGTATGAATCCTCCAGTTTGTTCTTTTATGAGAGTATTTTGGCTAGTCTAGGTCCCTTGAATTTTTTTTTTTTTTTTTTTTTTTTTTTGAGACAGAGTTTCGCTCTGTCACCCAGGCTGGAGTGCAGTGGCCGGATCTCAGCTCACTGCAAGCTCCGCCTCCCAGGTTCACGCCATTCTCCTGCCTCAGCCTCCTGAGTAGCTGGGACTACAGGCGCCCGCCACCTTGCCCGGCTAGTTTTTTGTATTTTTAGTAGAGACAGGGTTTCACTGTGTTAGCCAGGATGGTCTTGATCTCCTGACCTTGTGATCCGCCTGTCTCGGCCTCCCAAAGTGCTGGGATTACAGGCTTGAGCCACCGCGCCCAGCCGGTCCTTTGAATTTTTATATGCATTTTAGAATTAGCTTGTCAACTTCTACAAATAAGCCACCTGGGATTCTAATAGGGCTTTCTTGAATGTATAGATCAATTTTGGGAGTATTGCCATATTAACAATATTACGTTTTTAGATCCATGAATATGGTGTATTTTTCATTTATTTAGACTTTTAATTCTTTCAACTATGTTTTTTAGTCTTTAAAGTATAAATTTTAAACTTTTATTAAATTTATTTCTCTTATTCTTTCTGGTGCCATTATAAATGGAATTGTTTCAACTTTATTTTCAGATTGTGCATTGTTTTGAAATATAATTGGTTTTGTATATTGACCTTGTACCCTGTAAGCTTGATGAAATTATTTATTCATTCTAATAGTTTTATTTAGTAGATTCCTTAGGATTTTCTGTGTAGAAAATTTCTATGTAATCTGTGAATAGAGATAGTTTTATTTCTTCCTTTCAAATATGGATGCCTTTTAATTCTTTTTTTTTTTTTTTTTTTTGTGCTTAATTGCCCTGGCTAGAATGTCAACTTAATGCTGAATAGATGTGGCAAGAACAGCCATCCTTGGCTTGTGTCTAATCTTGAGGGAAAGCATCCAATCTTTGACTATTAAGTATAATTTTATCTGTGTGTTTTTTTGGTAGTAGATTCCTTGTATCGAATTGAGGAAGTCTCCTTCCATTCCTGGTTTATGAAATGTTTAATTACAAAAATACATTAGATTTTGTCAAATATTTGTTCTGTATCTGTTGAGATTATTATGTGTGTGTATGTGTGTGTGCGTGTATTCTTAAAAGTCTTTTGATACGGTGTATTACATTAATTCATTTTCAGATGTTAAACCAACCTTGCATTCCTGTGATAATTCCCACTTTTTCATGGTGTATAATTCTTTTTCTATATTTATGGATTTGGTATGCTAGCATTTTGTTGAGGACTTTTGCATCCACACATCTATATTCATAAGAGATATTTGTTGTTCCCTTCCCTTCCCCTTCTCCTTCTCCTTCCTCTTCCCCTTCCTCTTCCCCTTCCCTTTACCCCTTGCAGGTCTTCAGGAGCGCCTCTCAACCAGTCCTTGGTCCCAGCCCATTGGCCTATTGGATCTGCCTTTCTTTTCAGCTTCCATAGGGAGCTCAGGGTATGGGTATCTGCTCTGAGTCCCCTGTGCTGCCTGCCCAGGAGCCCTGGGGAGCCATTTCTCCCAGGGGTCTCCCCAGCACCCTTGCTGTGCTGCTGGGAAGTGGGATGCGGCCCCTTCTCTCAGGGCTTCCTGGCCCGCCTCTCACTTGCCTTTCTCCTTCCATCAGGTATGTGGGTAGCAGCAAAGGGAAAACCTGGGGCCTGAGCGTACCCCCTACCTTCATCTTCCTGGCCATGTGTCTTCTCAGATTCCCTGCTCCCGTCATCTCTCTGAGGCTGATGCTGTTGGAAACAAGGTCAAGTTGCCTCTCAGGCCTTTTCTTCTTCTGATTCTACCTCTCCCTTCCGTCAAAGAGCAGGAGCCTGCTAGTGCCTACATGGGAGGGCAGGGCCACCAGGGTGACAGTGCTGTGTGTGTGGGTGGAAACCTCAACACAGCGCTCCGCGGCACAGGGAGCTATCTATTGTGATGAACCCCAGGAAGGAGGGAGGAACGTGGCCACGAGCGATGCCTGGATTGCGGCTTGATTTTTCTAACTCTTTCCTACTTCTCACCTGCAGGTGAAGAAGCAGCAGAAAAAAATGGAAGCCATTTTGGTTAACGGGTCACATCTTAGCAGTTGGCAGTGTAAGAAGGGGAAGGTTCCACCGGTCAGAAATGGAGATTGGGGAGAAGCTGAGAGCACGGAGGGCTTCAGGGGAGACCCTGTCCTTTGGAAAAGCAGGCAGTTTGCACTCCTGGTAGATGAGTGGGGAGGCTGCTCAGTCTCTCTGCCCCTTTGCACGTGCTGTGACCCATTTCCAGTTCGACGTTGTGGAGAGCACCCCCAGGCACAGGCTATGTGAAAGGGTTTAAAAGTTTGGGGGCATGGCTGGGGGTCCCCACATGAGGGGTGCTGTGTAGCCTCCCATCTTTCCTGCTGGGAGCCAATAGCACTGGCTCCTGACGTGGGGACTCGCCCTGTGCCACGACATGGGGACTCGCCTTATGCCCTGTGCCCAGGTTCCTGCTTGGCTCTGTGTCTCCTGGACTCATTTCCTTTCCAGGGTCCGCAACCGCCTCTGACACGATCACTGTTTTGGCTGCGGCCACAGCTTCATCCGCTTCAGCTCCGATATTTTCTCAGAGCAGAGAGCACAGGGAAGCTGGGAGGAGTTCTCCTAGATGGGTAAGGACGGTATTTTTGGCAGCAGTTCCAGGGACCCTCCCTGATCAGCCTGTACCTCCGCCCTGGGTTGCGGGGTGCATTTCCAGGGAGGGGGCGAAGAGGTGAGAGCAGTTGGGGAGAGCCAGGGGCTGAGGGCCCTTTGCTTTCTGAAGTGTGGCATCATCACGGGTGCTGAAGGAGACACAGGGCGGCTGGGTGATCAGTCTCTGCCCTGGAATCTGTGTTTAGCCCATGTCCTTTTCTCAGGAGTGATGGAAGCTCCCGCTGGAGAACACTTTCTGGTCTTGAGCCTCCTGATCTCTTGATCCCTATGGCAGTGAGCCCCGACTCTTGCTCTTGTTGCCACCAGTTCATCTGTGGGTGTTGGCAGGAACCTGAAGGTGTTGACAGGGGTTGAGTGTAACATGTAGCCTGTGCTAGAATATGTGGGGGAATGTCCACAGGAGACGGGATGGAAGAGAGAGAAGAGGATGCCCCTGCTTCCAGGGGCAAGTGGGCACAACCAGAGGATGGGACAATATTCCCCTGGAGAATGGCCCAGGCTCCATCTAGACCTGGCTGGTCCCAGCCCCGGGCTTTTCCTAGGTCCTTGGCATCTGTGCTAGTAGCAACCTCAGGGCCACCCTCAGCGTCTCATGACTTCTGCCCTTCTCTGGTCCCTGTAGAAATTATGTTCAAGAGAAAACACCAGGGGGCCACAATGATAACAACAATAACATCACCACCTGTGCCCAGTGAATGTGAGGGCTGTCATGGAGAAAGCAGAGCTCCTGAAGGGGCCTCAGCTGAGAAAGGGCTAGAATTTCCTTTGTGGTTTGTGTGGAGTGACTATGGAATTCAGAGGCAGAGCAGAATCTATCTGGGCTGTTGCGGCAGGAACCTGAGACTCCAGAGGGACCCTGGTTAGGCTCTCAGAGGAGAAGGAGCCTGGGAGAGTGAGCCAAGGAATAGGCCTTTGTCCCCAAGCCTGGAGCCAAGGGCTCTGTTTCCCTGGCCAGAGGCAAGGGGCGCCCTTTGGGGTCTCATGGTCTCATGGTTCAGATGGCCTCTTCTCTCTTAGGCCTCTTCCTCCAGATCCCCACTCACCGCACGGGGCACAGCCCCATGTGTGGAGTCAGCCTTGACTCTGCCCTTCAGTGTCCCTGCTCATAGCCGGCTGTGCCGGCTATCATTCCCCAGTCCTGCTTCTGGCAGTCCCCTACCCGGAGACAGACGCTGTGGCACCCACCATGACATGGGGGACCCTGGGCAGTGCTTTAGTGCTTGACAGACATTGGGTCCTCCAGTCCCCCTCTAATGCAATGAGCTAACAATTGTATCCCCATCACACAGATGACAAAACTGGGAGGCAGCACAGCTCAGGAGCTTGTGCAAGTTCACACAGGGCGTGATTGACAGGGCTGGGATTCAGATGCAGGTAGGACGCTGCCTTATCTCAGGCTCTGCTGCTCCCCAGACTTCCTGGCCCTGATGCTCCTTTCGAGGTTATGGAACTCTCTTGAATGTCTCTGTCGGCTGCTGCCAGCCGATTAATTACCCTGCATGAATGGGGACTATGGGTGAGTTTCCTCTGTCCCAAGTTCTGGCTGAAACCTCCATTCTATTGGGTTAGGGGCCAGATGCCTGAGGATCTGCAGGAGGCCAGGGCTACACGCTGAATGAGAACTTTACCTGGTCACCAAGTCCTTCTGAACACAGGTGCCACTCCCTGCAGTTAGGACATGCTGGCCGGGGTCTCTGACCTCCACCTGGAATGTTCCTGGAAGCCCCTGTGTGACAATCTCCGCCACAGTCAGCTGCAGCCTCACAGGCCTTGTGTCATTTGCTGCTATAGGACCAGGGAACCAGGCTGACCAGAAGGCCTATGAGGAGAAACAGTAAGCTCCAGAGGCTGAAGTGGAAAGCCAGGTGTCCATTTCTCTGCCTGCAGAATGAGTCCCCAGAGAGCCCAGCGGCCATGGCAAGGTGTCAGGGGCCCTGGCACAGGGCAGGGCTGCGGGAAGGCCATATGGTTGGAACTGTGGGCATGTGACCAGGAAGCTGTGGCTCTGGGGGAGGGTTTGTGTCCCCAGGGTGTCTGAATGCAGCTCCGGGGTGGGGCCAGCCTGGGTCTGGAGCTCCTGCAGGCTGGTCTAGTGCCAGGCCCAGGGGATGGCAAAGTTAGAGACTGGGGGACTTTGCCTCTGCTCGCTGTGTCCCCAGTGTTAGGAGCTGGCTCAGGACTGGGTGGGTGTCCACATCGGAAGAGGGGCTTAAGCCATGAGGATTGAGGCTTCCCTCCGGACCTGAGTGGGTGGGGAGGGGTGGGGGTGAGGGCTGTGGTCACACCTGTTCCATCCATTCCCTGGAATAAAGGAGTGGTGGTTTTTCTCATTCCTCACTCGCTCATTCTTCCACCTCTGGTGTGCCAGGCCCCGTTTTGGTGCTGGAATAGAGTCATAAGCAAGACAGACATAGCCCCCACCTTCAGAAAGCTTTTGTTTGGTACAACGCTGTGGAAACGCATCTCGATCAAATATTACAGAGGAACAATTTGGAGTGGAGCTCAAATCATTCCAGAAACTCACTTTTTAAAAATTTTATTTTATTTTGTATTTTTGTATATATTTTTTGAGACAAAGTCTTGCTCTTTTACCCAGGCTGGAGTACAGTGGTGCAATCATAGCTCACTACAGCCTGTACCTCCTGGGTTCAAGTGATCCTCCCACCTCAGCCTCCCAGGTAGCTGGGACCACAGGTGCACACCACCAAGCTCAGCTAATTAAAAAAATTTTTTTGGTAAAGATGGAGTGTCTTTTTGTTTCCCAGTCTGGTCTTGAAATCCTGGCCTCAGAGGATCTTCCCTTCTTGGCCTCCAAAAGTGTTGGGATTACAGGTGAGAGCCGACACATCCAGCTGTCCTCACTTAATTTTTTTTTTTTTTGAGACAGAGTCTCACTCTGTTGCCCAGGCTGGAGTACAGTGGTATGATCTTGGCTCACTGCAACCTCCATCTCCTGGGTTCAAGTGATTCTCCTGCCTCAGCTACCCGAGTACCTGGGACTACAGGAGTGCTCCATCACGCCCGGCTAATTTTGTACTTTTAGTAGAGACGGGGTTTCACCATGTTGACCAGGCTGGTCTTGAACTACTGACATCAAGTGATCTACCTGCCTTGGCTTTCCAAAGTGCTGGGATTACAGGGGTGAGCCACCGCACCCGGCCCTCACTTTTTATAGGTGAAAAAATATGGAGAATTTGGGAAAATCCCAGGAAGAAGAACCAGTAGTGAGGTGCTGGGAAAACCCTGGGAGCATATGAAGCTGCCGTGGAATTTTATAGGAATTGCCCCTCCCTCTCTGTTTGGGTGATCCTTCTCTTTTGGTGGATTTTTTCATTTCAAAATCAGGTCTCTCACCAGCTTTTAACTACCATTGACTCATAGTTTTTACCTTCACAAAGCTGTTTGCTACCACTATCAATCACTTAGAGTTTAAGAACTTTCTATTTCCACTCCTGATTATTGTCTGTGGGCCTCTTGTGCCTGCCTATATCTCTCTAGAATCTTCTAGAAGCAACTTGACTCTTTTAGGCCTTTGCTGCCAGCTAAGAAGGTGAAGAAAAGTCACCGTTGCAATAAAAAGAGGGCACTTTGTCTCACTTGGCAATAAACCACCACCAGCAGCAGCAGCAATAGCGGCACCCCCCACCCCCACCAAACCAAAAACAAACAAGAAAAGAAAAAGGAAACCTGTAAGCAAAGCTCAGGGGAGCTGTGTTGAATGTAGGTACAGAGTGGGGTTGAGGGCTGCAGCTGGGCACAGGGTGCCTGCGCCCCAGCAAGAGTACAGGCTGGAGGAAAGTCATTCTTTATCATCTCATTGGCCCTTGGATGGTGTCGACAAGATTTAAAAATGTTTTTATCCTCTTTATTTTTAGTTGTTTTCAGTGGGAGGATGGGCATGAAGAATCCTTGGGAAACAGGAATCAATCAAGACCTTTGGATGCCCCTGCTTGCTCTGTCTCTAGAAGCCTCAAGCCCAGTATCCCCACGCCGATGTGCTCATCTCTAGTAAAACACCAGCCTCTCAACCCTCTCTCCATAAAGGCCACTAGAAAGTACTGTGATGCCAGGCTGCTCCACATCCAGGCAGCCTGGGTGACCACTGCCCTTTATGAGAATCAGAAAAAGGTGTCTCCCGAGTAGTTGGGATTACAGGTGCATGCTACCATGCCTGGCTAATTTTTGTATTTTATTAGAGACGGAGTTTCACTATGTTGGCCACGCTGGTCTCAAACTCCTGATCTCAAGTGATCCACCTGATTCGACCTCCCAAAGTGCTGGGATTACAGGAGAAGTTAAAAGTTTTAAAATAAGTATAATATTTCTTAATTACTATAACAGACATGGACTCCATTTGAACAAGATACTTAATTCCATCAAAACATTGTCAAAACATACAAATTTAGTCACAAGACACTTTACTACCATCTGCCAAAGCTGTAGGAAACACACACATTTTCCATCTTTGAAATGAAACAGCGTATAATCGTGTTTTCCAAAATAACAAAGATGCGTCTGCAGTGAATAGCACTCCCTTTGATGTGGCAACTGCTCCAATCGTGTTAACAACTGTGAATTCATCTTTTTAAAAAATTCTTTTACTGTTTCTCTTCTTTTCTCTCCTCTTTTCTTTTCTTTTTTCTTGTTCCGAGACAGTCTCACTCGTGTCGCCCGGGCTGGAGTGCAGTGTCGGGATCTTGGCTCACTGCAGCCTCCCAGGTTCAAGCAATTCTCATGCCTTAGCCTCCTGAGTAGCTGGGATTACAGGCACGGGCCACCACACCCAGCTAATTTTTTGTATTTTTAGTTTAACCAGGTTGGTCAGGGTGGTCTCGAATTCCTGACCTCAGTCGATCTGCCGACCTTGGCCTCCCAACGTGCTGGGATTACAGGCATGAGCCACCAGGCCCGGCCTTATTGTTTCTATTTTCTAAATTTGTAACAAATCTGTTCCGCTTGCTGCTGTCTCTGTGTTAGTTCTCATTTCCAGCTTTGGCGCTGCAGCAGCCTCCGACTGGTCCTTCCGGGTCCTTCCCTCTCCAGCCTGACTGCTTTTTCCCCGCACCTGCCGGGCTGTCTTAGGGCCCCGATGGCGGTGGCGTTTGCCATTCTCCTTCTGCCTCAGGCGTCCTCTCCGTCATCTGACAGGCAAATGTTTACAGCTCTTCAAGACTTAGGCATTACCTTTCCCGCGCGGCCTTCGCTCCACTGTGCCTTGCAGTCTTCTCCATGGCAGTACCTGCCACAGGAAATGGCGGGTTTACTGATTTGTTTATAAGTTTATTTCCCCAGTTGGTTGTTTTTCCGTTTTGTGGGGTTTACATCGTCTCCTCTTCACTTGCATGGCAGCCTGGACGCATCTCTGTCACAGCATATTACCTCGTTTCGTGACCACAGCGTAGTCTTTTTCCCCATTCTCAGACTGAGTTAGGGCCCCTTGAGTCAGGAATTTGCCTTGCTAATCTTTGTGCCCTCTGAGTCTAATTACGGTGCTTGGTCCTGGTGGATTTCTCCTTGCTTGCGTAACATGTGTCTTCCTGGCTTATTCGATTTCCGGAAGTCCAGTCCTTCTCCGCACTGTTTCACCTGCCTGCTGAGTCAGGGCTCTCAGCCCGCTGCGGAGCATTTTGCTGCACTTGTCATTAACCACAAAGCCACTAGAGGGCAGGGAGCCCCCATCCTTCCTCAGATCGGTGCCAAACCAGAACCCGGCAACCTTCCTTCTGCACGGAAATCAATTAAGCTGATTTGTTGAAAGATCATTTTGCAAAATGGTCAACTCAGCAAATAATCGACTTCCTGAATCTTTGAGGAGTTATTTGCAGCTTCAGTTTTACTCAGAGCAATCCCTGGATGCTTAATATTTCATTTAAGAACGAGTGAGCCTTTTCTTCTCTATTTTAGGGAAACAGTTTCTTGCTGAGCCTCTGTTAGTACTGCAGCGGGCATGAACTGCAGTACCTGGCTTAGGGTTTTTGTCTTATCATTTTAATGAGTTGATTTTATGTGCATTGACCTACTGCAAAGGAAGGGTGGGGGTTCTTCCAAAATAGATCCTCTTTTAATGAGGAGGCAGGTGGAGTGGGACATGGGAGGAGGGGCTTTGTCAGTTTTCCCCATCAAGATGTGTCCTGTGTGTCCCCAGACCTCTTCTTGGGCCATCCCAGCATAACCAGGGTTTCCTTCAGGTTCATAACAAGGTAGAGCAGCCCTCAAGGCTGGCGCATGAAGACCAGTCCACGGAGAGGGGGTGGATCCCTCGGGATGTGATAGGCTGACAGCAGTACCCCAAAGCCTGTGGTTTTGACTACTGTAGAGACTTCATATCTGAAGCATGCCCCTCTACTTCAGCTACCCCCACTGCTCCTCCTTCTGTGGGGTCCCTTTGGAAAGCTCAGCACCACCTCAGACATTTGGAAAACTGCAGTGAGCTCCAGTCCCTCGAGGCCCCAGCCTCTGCATTCCGTGAAGACAGCCCGGCGTGCAGAGTGCAGACGGTTCCGCACTCACTTGGACGAACCTCTAGGGCATTCTGCTCAGTCTCAGAAGGGCAGACATTGTGGGACTCCACTCACATGAGTATCTGACGTTGCCAAAAATCATAGAAACAGGCTGGGCGCGGTGGCTCACACCTGTAATCCCAGCACTTTGGGAGGCCGAGGCAGGTGGATCACTTGAGGTTAGGAGTTCAAGACCAGCCTGGCCAACATGGCAAACCCCATTTCTACTAAAAATACAAATATTAGCCATGTGTGGTGGCGGATGCCTAATCCCAGCTACTCGGGAGGCTGAGGCAGGAGAATAGCTTGAACTTGGGAGGTGGAGGTTGTAGTGAGCCGAGATCTCACCATTGCACTCCAGCCTGGGGAACAGAGCAAGACTCTGTCTCAAAAAAAAAAAAAAAAAAAAAAAAAAAAAAAAAAAAAAAAATCATAGAAATGGAAAGTAGAACGGTGGTTACCCAGGCTGGGGTTTGGGGAGGGGAGTTGGGGTATAATGGGGAGAATCTGGGTGCTGCAGGATGAAAAGTCCTGCAGACCTGGCACACAACAATGTGAATGTACTTTCTACCGTGGTTAAGATGGTACATTTAATGTTACATCATTTTTACCCCAGTAAAGGTTTTTGAAGAAGTCTTCCTCCGTGTTTGACTTCCTTATGAAGTAGAGACCAGGGATTTGGGACACTATGTTCTTTCACAAAAGGGGTTTCATTTTGTGAAAGATTTGAAAGCATCGAAGCATGGCATTTCACATGTTTTGCAAGCTGGGGAAAAGCATTCATTCCCTGAGAAGCAGCGCTGGTCTGTCAGGCTCGGAGTTCCCTGGGTTGTGGGTTTTAGGGAAGGCAAGGGAAGCGAGGAAGGACTTGTTAGAGGAAGTCCTAAAGGCCACTTCAGAGCACACAGAGGCCAGGAGCTGGCTTTGCTCGGAGCCTGTAGCGGAGCCCCAATCTCTGTCCTCTCAGGAACAGGAACCGGCTTGACGTCCTTCTCCTGCCCTATCCAAGCCCCTGTCCTTGCAGCCCTTCTGAAGCTCAGCCTGGCACCCGCCCCGGTGCCCCAGCCCCTGGCCAGGTCTCTGCTGTCATTTCTCCTCCCTCCTCTCAGTCCACAGCTGCGGGAGAGGCCAGGCTCCTCAGTTTCTGCTGTGTTGTGACTCCACAAGGCACTCAGCACCCAGGGAAGGCACGTGTGTCCCCAATGCTGGCTCCTCCCTGAGCCCTGATGGCTCTTGACGTGCTGAGCCTGTGGCCTGCACACGGAACTTCCTCTCCAACTGCATGCCTCTGTGATTGTGAAGGCTGTTTCTAGAAATCTCTTCCTTTGCAGAAACACCCGAAACCCTCCTGCCAGGAGGACCAGGCCTGGGAAGAGGGTTGCTCTCCGGTGTTCTCCCCTCACCCTCCTCGCCCTCCTCACATCCTGTGCCCTGGGGGACCAGCAGCTGCTTCCACCCAGGTGAGAGATGGAGGGATGGAGCCAGGTGGATTGCAGAGCCTGGAGACTGGGACGCCATGGGACAGGACTGCAGTGCATGTGTGACGTGTGCACACGTGTGTAGATGTGTGTGCTGGTGCATAGCTGTGGGGGAGGATGGGCTTGGCACCGGGAAGGTCGCCTGTTCAGCCATGGGAGAAGAGGCTGCTTGTGGGGTTGGATCGCAGGGACCCTGGAAAGCTTTCCTCCTGGTCCAAAGCGTGTCTCCCCAGCCTGGTGGGGAGCAGATTCCGCAGGATGGGGACAGAGGCACATTCCCAGACATCGGTGAGAGTGGCCGTCCTGACAGAAGTTGCGTGGGGGAGTGGGCGTGAGCCCTGAAGAGGAGGAGGGCTGAGGCTGGCAGAAGGGAGGAAGAAGCAGGCGGAAGGAGCCTGTCAGAAGTCCCATGAAGCTAGATGGTGCCGCAGAGCAGCCGCCAGGAGGAAGCCAGCGGAGCTCCTAAAGCAGGGGGTGGGGGGATGCTGATTTTTCCATGTCTGCTTTTCTGGTATTTCCTGCCCCTTGCACAGTTAGGATTCTGTGAACTGGGCATTGGAGGGGTCAATACCTTACCAAAAACAGTATTTCTCATTTCATCTACATTTCAGCCAACCTGGCCCTCAGCAGTTAACCCCTTCCCTTCCTCTTGATGGTTGCCCTGCTGGGCTGGGCCTAAGGTCTCCCCCACGCTGGGCTCTGGAGCCATCTCCGACCACCCTGCTCTATAAGTGGGAACTGTGACTAGATGTGGGATGAATCCTCGCATGGCTGGACGCTGTGCTCAGATGCCTGAGTCCACAGTTGCCTTGGGCTGTTTCCTGAGAAGGAGGCGGAGGCTGCCTTTACAGTCTTCAGTGAATTACAGGAAGAACGCTCTCTTTTTCTCTCAGTTGCTCTGCTGGGGCCTCCAGAGTGGCCTGGGAGATTGAGCAGAGGGAAACGTGGGCTGGCAGAGCGCGAGGGAGGGTGAGTTTGGGTTCCTTTTTGTCCTTAAGTGCACTTTCTACATGCTGGGCTGAAGGGCTACCAGCTGGGAAGCTGTATGTGTGGTAGGAGTGTGCATGTGTGCGTGCATGTGTGTGTGCGTGTGTGTGTAGGTCTTGACATCATGTGGAGCTGCAGGCAGGAGTCCAGCAAAGATTCATCGGTTTGGTCATACTCTGCTGGGGAACCATGCAAGGCTGTGCCGCCTAATTGGGAAAGAAATTTCTTTCTTCTTCAGGTCTGTGGGAGGCCTCTGTTTCCTTCAGCTTGCTGTTTACTCACTAGTGTCTTTTTTTCTTACATTAATTTGCAGAGACATCTCACTTCACTTGCATATATATATATATATACACACACACAATTTAAGTCACTTCCCTTTTACTATTCAAAGTGACATCTCTTTTGTCTGCTTCTCAGTTCTTTTTTTTTTTTTTTTGCTTTGAGACGGAGTCTCGCTCTGTCGCCCAGGGTGGAGTGCAGTGGTGTGATCTCAGCTCACTGCAACCTCTGCCTTCCAGATTTCAAGCAATTCTCCTGCTTCAGCCTCCCAAGTAGCTGGAACTACAGGCACCCACCACCATGCCCCGCTAATTTTTGTACTTTTAATAAATATGGGGTTTCATCATGTTGACTAGGCTGGTCTCAAATTCCTGATCTCAAGGGATCTGCCCGCCTTGGCCTCCGAAAGTGTTGGGATTACAGGAGTGAGCCACTGTGCTCGGCCTTCCTCTCAGTTCTAAAAACCGTTTTTCTTCTTTTCTTCACATTTCTGTCTCTCCTGTGATCGACCATTCATTTAACACCACGTATTGAGCATATACTACATGCCAGGCACAATGTTAGGGCCTGGGGACACAGAACAAAACAGGCATGTTTGGAGTTTTGGCATATGCCATTATGGAGCTTTGTACCAGGGGTAGTACAGAGAAAATTTAGAAATTTAAAAATAAAATTAATAAATAATTATAAAATAATAAATAATATCAGATAGAATGAATGTTATTTAGAAAATTGAGGACAGACAGGAGATAGAGATAGGGCATTAGCGTGAAAACTTCTCTCCATAGGGTGTATCTGGGTGAAAGATGATCTTAGAAGACCCTGGTGCTGATTAGGTTTGAACCCACCAGAAGTACTTTTCCCCTGGTGGATGGTTCTGCGGTTCTGAGGTGTTTGAGGCTGTGGTGGGCTCTGCCTTGTGCCGTGCAGTCATCCAGATGATTCCAGAGAGAGGCCTCTGTCAAGGCCCTCATGGGCTTCGCCTCGCCCTTTTCGAAAGTGAGCTGTGCCACTGCCTTTACTACCTCCCTGGGTCATTCCCTGCAGTGCGGCCTCTTCCCTGAGTGCCACAGACCCCATTTTTTGAAAAGGTATGAACCACCAAATCACTGCACAGAAAAAGGGCTAAAGGACTTTCCCACTCTTCACTGTCTTTGGCGTATCTGCTGCATTTTGCTTGTTTTTCAAGTCAATAACCATCAACCCGGAAACAAGTATTTATCAGATACTTTCTCTATGTTGTAGATATGGTGGTGAGAAAAACAGAGCAAGTCCTTATTCTCACGGAACTCACCTCTAGTGGTGGGAGACTAAAAAGCATTAAGCAAGTAAATGCAGATGTGAAGGGTGGCAGTAGTGGGTGCTGGGTACGGGGCGGGGGTGCAGCTGCGGCACAGAGGAGTCACGACTCTTATGGTGGCAGTAGTGGGTGCTGGGTATGGGGAGGGTACCAGTGGGGCACCGAGGGGTGGACGGCTCTTAGGGTGGCAGTGGTGGGTGATGGGTATGGGGCGGGGGTACCAGTGGGGCACAGAGGCACGGACAGCTCTTAGGGTGGCAGTGGTGGGTGCTGGGTATGTGGAGGGGGTACCAGTGGGGCACCGAGGGGTGGACGGCTCTTAGGGTGGCAGTGGTGGGTGATGGGTATGGGGCGGGGGTGTCAGTGGGGCACAGAGGCACGGACAGCTCTTTAATAGCAGATGGAGGATGGAGATGGTCTCCTGTACCAAGGGGACAGTGTGGTAGAGACCTAAGGGAAGTGCACGTGTCTGCAAGGGAGAATGCCCCAGTTCAGATGAACAGCAAGCATGTTTGAAGAATAGCGCCGGCTGACATGACTGCGGCAGACAAAGTGAGGGGAAGGGAGTGGGAAATGAGGTCAGAGGGCAGCTGGGCGCAAGACAGGGTCTCGTGACCACTATAAAGGCTTTGTCTTTTACTTTGAATGAGTGAAGAGCCATTGGAGGGTTTTGGAATGAAGCGTGACATCACCTGTCTCTTGTTTTAACAGGAGAGGAGAACTGTGGCTATTCATGGACATTAGACGGCAGGAGAAGGGTGGAAACAGGGGAGCAGTGTTAATATTACTGCAGAAGTCCAAAGAAGAGCTGATGACAAGTTCAATCTGGAAAAGTCAGGAAAGGCTTGACATGGAGCCTCAGAGTCCTTGGACTAAGCGATGGAGAATGGGTAGGAACGTTCCAGGCAGACAGGAGGATGGGGTGCAGGCAAGGGTGTGCTGGACCATCTGAGAAGCTGTAGCTAAGGTGGCAGCGGAGGGATGGGGCCTTGATTGTGGAAGGTACCACAGTAACAGGCTGCACATTCTTTAAGAGCCTACAGGAACACCTACAAAAGTTTTACTGAGCCAAAAAGTAAATCTCAACCAATGACAAAGAGTTTATACAGACATTGTTCTCTGGTCACATTGCAGCATTTGAAATAAGTAAAAAGGTAGCCTATGTCTCAATACATTTTGAAATTTAGTAGTCACTTCTTTTACCTTTGGGTCAAAAAGAAATCATAATTGAAATTAGAACATATTTAAAACTGGTCAACAAAAAAGAATGGAGGGAAAGACAACAAAGAATAGAGGGAAAGACAACAACAAAGCTAAAATGCAATGCAATGGCATTCAGCATTTCAACAGGACTTAAAGAAACTGACAGCTGATTTTAAAAGTCCTATATCAGATTAAAAAGCTGAGAGGAGCCAAGACAGTTTCGAATAATAGCAAGGTGTTGGGAGTTGCTCAATCAGTTAACTAAGACTTATTTTAAAGTTATACTAAAGTTATACTAATTAAGTAATATTGGCGTTTGGTAATGAAGGCATTCTGGTTCAGGAATACACTAAGAGTCCAGTGGACAAAACAGAGAACCTAGGGATAGAACTGTGGACCTACGGGCACTTGGCATCTGATAGAATTATTGGAGAAAGCATGGACTATTCAGTAAATGCTGCTGGGAAGCTTGGCTCTTCATGTGGGATCATTTAGGAATGCTCAGTTTTAACTAAAGGTGGCTTAACCAGAGCTTGTTAAACATAAATGCTCATGAGAATAACCTAGGTCTTGTTAAATTATAGATTCTGATTCAGTACATCTGGGGCGGGGTCTGATTCTGCAGTTCTAATGAGATCCCAGTTCTTGGCGATGTTGCTACTCTGTGAATTGCACTTTGATTAACAAGCTCTTAAATCATTAGAATATTAAGTGCTCATTTAACAAAGGGTTGGTCTCTGGGATGTTCTGGGAGCTCAGTGATAGCAGCAGAAATCCAGGTGCCTTTTATCTTTGTGTTTGGTGGTGCAATGTTGACTTTTTGTTTTAATATTTGTGACCTTATTGCCCCATACTATCTGCCACAATCCCAGATATCACACTTCAATCCCATGCAAGAAGAAGGGGGAGGAGATGACAACAGGAGCTGTCTACTTGAGTCTGTCTCTATCACCAAGGAAATAGTACTAATATTTCCAGAATTTCCAAGCAGACTTTCATGTAACTATCATCTGGTAGAGCTGGGTCACATAGACAACCCTAGTTAGAAGGGAAGCTGGGAGAGAGAGTGTATTAGTTTCCTACTGCTGCTGTAACAAATTGCCACAAATTTAGTGGCTAAAAGCCCACCAATTTATTTTACAGTTCTGGAGGTCAAAAGTCCTGAAATCAAGGTTTTCTGGGCAGGAATGTGGTCCTTCTGCAGGTTCTATGGAATACTCCATTTCCTCGCCTTTTCCACCTTCTAGAAGCCACCTGCATCCCCTTGACTCCTGGTGCCTGCTCCTTCCTCCATCTTTAAAGCTAGCAATGTGGCATCTTTAAGTCCCTCTGTCTCTGTGACCTCTGCCTCTGTCCTCACATCTCCTTCTCACTCTGACTTTCCTGTATCCCTGTTATAAGGACCCTCCTACAGACCACTGAGCCCACCTGGATGATCCAAGATTATCTGTCTCGAAATTCTTAATAACATTGGCAAAGTCCCTTTTTCCATGTAAAGTAACACAGCCACAGATTCTGGGAATTAGCACATGGACACCTTGGTGACCATTCTGTTTACAACAGAGAGTACTCAGATCCCCCTCCCCAACATTTATAGTGGGTGATGTGTAAAAGAGAAGGGGGTTAGTTTGTTTGGCCAATCAACAGTGTCATTTTGTTCAAGATGGAAAAAGGATAAAATTAGTTGCCTACCTCATACTATACACAAAAACAAATTCCAGAGAGATTAAAGTTCTAAATTGAGTAAGAAATATTTAGAAGAAAGTAAAGAATATCTCTTTGATATCATGATAAAAACAGAATTTTTAAAGAAAAAAATGCACAATGCACTGAGACCAGCTCGGTTGTGGAGACCCCAACCCAGTGGTGCGAGAGGAATGAAGACACAGACACAGAAATAGAGTGCAGAGTGGGATCAGGGGGCTGGCGGCCTTCACAGCTGAGAGTCTCAAACAGTGTTTCACCCACCTATTTATTGACAGTAAGCCCGTCGTTTCTGCAGTTTATAGATTAACTAAAAGTATTCTTTACGGAGAACAAAGGGACAGGTTCTGGCTTGTTATCTGCAGCAGGAACATGTCCTTAAGGCACAGATCACTCATGCCATTGTTTGTGGTTTAAGAATGCCTTGATTTTCTGCCCTGGGTGGGCCAGGTGTTCCTTGCCCTCATTCTGGTAAACCAGCAATCTCCAGCATGTGTGTCATAGCCATCATGAGCATGTCACAGTGCTGCAGAGATCTTGTTTATGGCCAGTTTCTCATGGCCTATTTATGGCTAGGCTTGGGGCCTGTTCCCAGCAACAGTGCTTAAATTATGAAACAAAGGGTTGATAAGAGTAGATTAAAATTTAGTGTTTTTGTGTGTATGACAAAAGACATATTTAGAAACCTAAAAATAGGCCACAGACTGTGAAAAGATCTATGAAATGTGTAGAATCAACAAAGGTTTAGTAACCAGAACATATACATCATTTCTACAAATCAATAAATTATACAAATACCCATAGGGACAAACGGGAAAATAATATTAACTAAAAATTCACAGAAGGGCCAGCCCAAACAGCCAACAAGCACATGAAAAAATGTAAAATATAAATTCTGACAGCTGAAAACATTTGTGAAATACTGTTTTACCCCTATCAGATTGGTAAGATCTTGAAGGTCTGATGAGATTAAGGTCTGAAGAGATGCAGACACCCTGAGGCCCAAGTCCCAGCAAGTCCCACAGGCTCTACCTTGCTCATGGGCAGTTCTTTGAGCTGCACTCGGCCACTCTCCACTCCAGCTGCACTGCCTTCCTTGCTCCTTCCCCAACAGGCCCTGGCCTTTGAACTTGCTGCTCCCTCTGCCTGCAACACTCTTTCCTCAGAGAGCCACATGCCTGGTTCCTTCAACTCCTCACCACTTCTGTCTTGCTCAGATGTAAGGCACTGAGCACTTTAGCACCTTTCCCGTGTGTGTTAGCCAGGGTTCTCTAGAGAAACAGAATGAATGGGGTGTGTGTGTGTGTGTGTGTGTGTGTGTGTGTGTGTGTGTGTGTAAGATATTTATTTGAGGAATTGGCCTACATGATTGTGGAGACTTGGTGAGACCAAAATCTGATGGGGGAGGCTGGTAGGCTGGAGACTCAGGAAAGAATTGCTGTTTAGGTCCAAAGGCAACCTGCTGTAGAACCAGGAAGAGCCAATGTGGCAGATGAAGTCCAAAGGCCATCTGCTAAATGATTCCTTCTTGCTTGGGGCAGGTAAGCCTTTTATTCTAATCAGGTCTTCAACTGATTGGATGAGGCCCACCCCCACTAGTGAGGGCAATCTGCTTTACCCAGAGTCCACTGATTTTTAATGTAAATCTTATCCCAAAACACCCTCACAGAAACATTCAGAATAATGTTTGACTAACTATCTAGGCTCCATAACCCAGACGAATTGACTCATAAAATTAACCAGCACACGTCCTTACCTTATCCACCTGGAATCCATACACTTCTCCTTAAACTACACTTAATCTCCCAATTAAAGACAATAACAAGGTCATAAATCCATCTAACAGGATACAACTGTCCTGCATACAACTGATATGCACTAATTCCTTCTCCAGAAAAAGAAATAAAGTTCTTTTATCCTTCTCTTTGATATCCTATAACTTAAATACTATGATGTAAAGTTAACCATACTTAAATATTATAATGTAAAATCAATACGTCTTATGTTACATGTTAAAGAGATAAGAGAGGGAAGAAAACAAATATATTTGACACACATACATTCATTACAAAATAAGGAGGAAATACTCACAAGAATTATAATCCTCATTCCTGTAACTGGTCGTGTGGTCATAACTGGTTTTGATAATTACCTCCTTTTCCCACCCATGCTGTTTTCCTTTTACCATCATCAGTGAGCTCAGGTGGTTGTGGTTTTTTATCTGGGGAGGTGGAGGCTGACCCAGACCTTTATTCCCTAAAAATCTGAGTTATTAGTAGCCCTGCCTGGATTGGGTTGTTGTAATTTTCCATTGACTTTAATCATAGGATGTGGCAATACTAAGAGATGCTCTAAGGGATTTCTTGTATTCCATATTCTTTCTTACCTCCATTGTAGAGTAGTAGTCCAGTTTCCCCTTGGTAGTAAGGATCAATCACCCCCCCAATACCAAAACTCCCTTCTTGGCCTGTTGATTTAGAGGAATGAGGAGCCCAAAGTGGCCAGGTGGCATTCTTAACTTCCAGTTCAATGGAGTCATTGTGGTATCTCCAAGTGGAAGCATTTCTTCTTTTGGAACTAAGACCTTTAGGCCAGCATAAAGCCTTGAGGATGGGAAGCAAAAATGTTACTAGTGGGTCACTAGGAGTAATAGCAAGTGGTACCACTCCCGTTTCTACCCCTTGATTCCTGGACCCATGAATCTTGGCTATGGGAGAAATAGCGTCATATATTGGATGCTGATTCAGAGCATGTAGAGCCTCCTGGAGAACCTTGCCCCAGTCCTACAAGGTGGTATTGTCATGTAACTGGTGCTATAACTGAATCTTCAGAAGGCCATTCCACTTTTCTATCAATTCAGCTCCTTCAGGATGGCAGGGAACGTGGTAAGACCAGTGAATTCCATGAACATGGGCTCATTGCCTCACTTTATTTGCTGTGAAGTGAGTTCCTTGGAGTGAGTTCCTGTGAAGTAAGCCTGTATGGAAAACTGTAACAATAGGTAAAGTTTTATGTAAGCCCAAGGATGGTAGTTTTGGCAAAAGCATTGTATGCAGGGAAGGCAAATCCATATTCAGAGTAAGTGTCTATTTTGATAAGAACAAAACACTCCCTCTTTCATGTTTGAAGTGGTCCAATGAAATCAATCTGCCGTAGGTAGCTTGCTGATAACCCTGGGGAATGGTGCCATATCAGGGACTTGGTGTTAGCCTCTGCTGCTAGTAGATTGGGTACTCAGTGGTGGCCATAGCCAGATTGGCCTTAGTGAATGGAAGACCATGTTGCTGGGCCCATGTATAATCTTCACCTCTGCCAGCATGGCCACTTTGTTTATGAGCATATTGGATGATGTCAGGGGTGGCTGGGGGAAGAGGCTGACTGCTATCCACAGAATGGGTCATTTTATCAATTTGATGATTATTTTAATAAAATCTTCCTCTGCTGAAATCACCCTTTGGTAAGCATTCATATGGGACTAAATGTCTTCATGTTTTCTTCATGTTTTTCACTCATTCCAAGAGGTCTATCCACATACTTCTTCCCCAGACTTTCTTGTTACCAATTTTCTAATCATGTTTCTTCAAGGTCCCTGACCATTCAGCCAAACCATTGGCCACAGTCCATGAATTGGTATATAATTGTATCTTGCCACATCTCCTTTCAAACAGAATGAACAACCAGGTACACTGCTTAAAGTTCTGCCCATTGGGAGGATTTTCCTTGACTACTGTCCTTCAGAAATGTCCCAGATTGGTGCTATAGTGATGAAGCTGTCCACTTTGGGTAGTGCCTGCATATTGTGCAGGACTATCTGTAAACTAGCTCTGAATTTTCTCTTCCTCTGTCAATTCATTGTAGGAAACTCCCCTATGAGGTCGTGAGTGCAGCTTGGGAGAGATAAGGCAGTATAGCAGGAGTAGGGATCATGGGCAGTTGGGCTACTTTTTCATGTAACTTGTGCCTTTAGGGCCTAGTTAGGTCCAGTCTCATATATACCACTTCCAGCTGATGATGGAGTCCTTCCGTGCACACCCAACTTTACTATATACTTTACTATATACTCATGCCAACTTGGTGGCCCATGGTTAAGTGTTCAGTGTCTACTAAGGCCCAGTGGCAGGCCAAAAGTTGTTTCCCAAAAGGTGACTAGTTATTCATAGACGACAACAGGGCCTTGCTCCAAAATCTTTAGGGTTTATACTGTGAGTTATCTATAAGGGCCTGCCAAAGGCTCCACACAATAACCCATATTGGCTACTGATACCTTAAGCACCATTGGAGCTAATAAATTATATGCTCAAATCATATCAGGATAATGCTGACATAACAGATGGTCTAGCTTGGAGAATTCTCCATGTGTTGATAAGAAGAAAGTGCGTTGGAGGAAATGTTCTGTAAACATCTGTTGAGTCCACATGATCTGCAGTGTAGATTAAGTCCTATGTTTCTTTGTTAATTTCCTATCTAGATTATCTGTCCAATGTTGAAACTGGGGTATTGAAGTCTCTACCTATTATTGTATTGGGGTCTATCTCTCTCTGTAGCCCTAACAATATTTGCTTGACATTTCTGTATTAGGTGCACAAATATAGTCATTATACTCTCTTGCTCAATTGATCTATCATAATATAATCTTCTTTGTGTCTTTATGTTTTTGATTTAAAGTCTGTTTTGTCTGATTTAAGTATAGCTACTCCTGCATGTTTTTGGTTTCTGTTTGGGTGGGATATCTTATTTTTAATCCCTTCACTCTCATTCTATGTGTTTTACAGAGGAAGTGAATTTCTCGTAAGCAGCATATAGTTAGGTCTTGTTTTATATTCCACTCAGCCAGTCTATACCTTTAAATTGGTGAATTTAAACCATTTACATTTAAGGTTGTTACTGATAGATGAACTTACTCCTGTCATTTTGTTGTTTTTTGATTGTTTTATATATCCATTGTGTCTCACGTGTCTATGTAAAGACAGTCCATGAACAGGCTTTGTGTGAGCAACAAGGCTGTTTATTTCACCCGGGTAAAGGTGGGCTGAGTCCAGAAAAGGAGTCAGCAAACGATGGTGGGATTATCATTAGTTCTTATAGGTTTTGGGATAGGTGGTGGAGTTAGGAGCAACGTTTTATGGCCAAGGGGTGGATCTCACAATGTACATTCTCAAGGGTGGGGAGAATTACAAAGAACCTTCTTAAGGTGGGGAAAACTATAAAGAAACTTCTTAAGGTTGGGGGAGATTACAAAGTACATTGATCAGCTAGGGTAAGGCAGAAATAAATCACAATGGGGAAATGTCATCAGTTAAGGCTATTTTCACTTCTTTTGTGGATCTTCAGTTACTTCAGGCCATCTGGATGTATACGTGCAGGTCACAGGGGATATGATGGCTTAACTTGGGCTCAGAGGCCTGACATACCTGCCTTTTTATATTAATAAGAAAAATAACATAAAATGGTATTGAAGTGTTGGGGCAGCAAAAATTTTTTGGAGTGGTATGGAGAGATAATGGGCGACATTTCTCAGGGCTGCTTCGAGCAGGATTAGGGGTGATGTAGGAACCTAGAGTGGGAGAGATTAAGCTGAAGGAAGATTTTGTGGTAAGGGGTGATATTGTAGGGTTGTTAGAAGAATCATTTGTCATATAGAATGATTGGAGATGGCCTGGATATGGTTTTGGATGAATCGAGAAACTAAATGGAAGACACAAGGTCCAAATAAGAGAAGGAGAAAAACAGGTATTAAAGGACTAAGAATTGGGAGGACTCAGGACATCCAATTACAGAGTGCCCAAGGGAGTTCAGCATAATTACTTGCTTGGTTAGTGAGTTTTTGGGCTCTATCCTTGTCAGAGTCCTCCTTTCTAAGTATGAGGCTGAGCTTGGTGAAGAGTGTTTTTAAAAGACCATTAGTTCATTCTACCTTTCCTGAAGATTGAGGACGGTAAGGGGTATGAAGATTCCACTGAATACCAAGAGCCTGAAAAACTGCTTGGGTGATTTGACTAATAAAGGCCAGTCTGTTATCGGACTGTATAGAGGTGGGAAGGCCAAACCAAGGAATTATGTCTGACAGAGGGGAAAAAATGACCGTGGGGCCTTCTCAGACCCTGTGGGAAAGGCCTCTACCCATCCAGTGAAAGTGTCTACCTAGACCAAGAGGTATTTTAGTTTCCTGACTTGAAGCATGTGAGTAAAATCAATTTGCCAGTCCTGGGTGGGGGCAAATCCCCGAGCTTGATGTGTAGGGAAGGGAGAGGGCCTGAACAATCCCTGAGGAGTAGTAGAATAGCAGATGGAACACTGAGAAGTGATTTCCTTGAGGATAGATTTCCACGGTAGAAAGGAAATAAGAGGTTCTAAGAGGCAGGCTTGTAATGTACATGGAAGAGGTTTTGAAATGACGACAGAATAGAATGGGCCTGTGAGGCTGGAAGTAGATTATTTTCCTTGGTCCAAGAACCATTTGCCTTATGTGGGAAGAGATTGATAGGTGGAAGTTTCAGTGGGAGAGTAGGTGGGAGTGACCCATGAGAAGGAGAAAAGCTGCCATAAGGGATAAAAGATGGAACATTAGCTGCTTCTTTAGCTACCTTATCAGCATAAGCATTGCCCTGAGTGATGGGATCTAATGCCTTTTGATGGCCCTTGCAGTGAATGACTACAACTTCCTTTAGAAGTAAAGTGGCCTTGAGAAGAGTTTTTATTAAAGAGGCATTAATGATGGAGGACCCTTGTGTAGTGAGGAAACCTCTTTCTGCCCATATAACAGCATGGTGGTGCAGGATATGGAAGGCATATTTAGAGTCAGTATAAATATTGATGCATAGTCCTTTTGCAAGAGTGAGGGCTTGAGTTAAGGCAATGAGTTTGGCTTGCTGAGAGGTAGTGGGTGGGGGGGCAGAGCAGTAGCCTCAATGATAGGTGTGCAAGATACTATAGCATAGCCTGCCTTTGCTGGTGAATGGCAATTAGGCCTGGTGGAACTGCCATCAATAAACCAAGTATGATCAGGGTGAGGAACAGGAAAGGAGGAAATATGGTGAAATCGAGTGAATGCCAGATGGATTAGAGAGATACAGTCATGGGGGTGGAGGCCAGCCTAAAACAGTAAGGTCAAGTTTTTTGGACAGAAAGGCTACAGGGTGTGGTCCTGACTCTTGTGTAAGAATTTTGACCACACAGCCCTGCACTTTGGCTGTGTGTAATGAAAAAGTTGGGATGAGTTAGGGAGAGTTAGTGTGGGAGCAGCTTTTAGGGCTGTTTTTTAAGGAATGGAAAGGGGAGTGGGGAAAGGATTTAGGATTTATGGGGTCAGCTAGGTTTGCTTTTGTGAGTTTACATAATGGTTTAGTCAGGATGGTAAAACTAGGTATCCAAAGGCAGAAGTACCTAACCATGCCTAGGAAGGAAAGGAGTCATTATTTTGTAGAAGGGGTTGGGGTTTGGGAGATTAGCTGGACACGATCAGCAGGGAGAGCACATGTGTTTTCATGAAGAATTATGCTGAGATAGGTAACAGAAGAGGAAGAAATTTGGGCTTGACTGAAGTAATGGGGGCTATCCAGAAAGCTTTGCTGCAGTGCAGCATAGGTAAGTTGCTGAGCCTGATGGGTGTCAGGGTCAGTCCAAGTGAAAGAGAAGAGAGGCTGGGATGAAGGATACAAAGGAATAGTAAAGAAAGTATGTTTGAGATCCAGAACAGATTAATGGGTCGTGGAGGGGTTGTGGAGGGAGGTATTGAGGATAGGAAAGTATATGGGTTTGGCACTTTGGGGTGGATAGGCAAGACAATTTGGTTGATAAGGTGCAGATCCTGAATTAACTTGTAAGATTTGTCTGGCTTTTGTACAGGTAAAATGGGGGAATTGTAAGAGTTTATAGGCTTTAAAAGGCCATGCTGTAACAGGTGAGTCATAACAGGCTTTAATCCTTTTAAAGCCTGCTGTGGGATGGGATATTGGCATTGAGTCAGGTAAGGGTGATTAAGTTTTACTGAGATAGTAATGGGCATGTGATCAGTTGCCAGGGAGGGAGTAGAGGTGTCCTATACTTGTGGGTTATGGTGTGGGGATAGGAGAGGAAGATGCGAAGGAGGCTTTGAACTGGGGAAAAGGGTGGCAATGAGATGTGGCTGTAGCCTAGGAATAGTCAGGGAAGCAGATAATTTAGTTAAAATGCCTCAACGTAATAAGGGAACTGGGCAGGTGAGGATAACTAAAAAGGAGTGCTTAAAAGAGTATTGTCCAAGTTGGCACCAGAGTTGGGAGTTTTAAGAGGTTTAGAAGCCTGGCCATCAACACCCACAACAGTTATGGAGGCAAGGGAAACAGGCCTTTGAAAAGAGGTAATGTGGAGTGGGTAGCCCCCGTATTGATTAAGAAGGGGATGGACTTACCTTCCACTCTAAGAGTTACCTGAAGCTTGGCATCTGTGATGGTCCAGGGGGCTTCCAAGGTGATCAGGCAGTGTCAGTCTTCAGCTACTAAGCCAAGGACATTTGGGAAGGAGTCAGCCAAGGAACATTGGGTTTGGGCTCCAGGGGTTTAGGAGCAGTGGCAATGTGAGTTGGACAGTCAGACCTCCAGTGGGGTCCTGCACAGACAAGGGATGGCTTAGGAGGAATCCCAGGCTGTGGGCATTCTGAGGCCCAGTGACCAGGCTTTTGGCATGTGAAGCAAAGTCCATGAGAATGTTTTGAAGGAGCCCCTGGGAGCTGTGGCTTGGATGTTTTGAAGTTTTTGTATGCTAGAGACGTGGTTGTGGGTTGTCTTACAGCAGAGGCAAGTAGCTGTAACTCAGAAATACATTGCTACTTGGCTGCCTCTACTCCATTATTATACACCTTGAAGGCAAGGTTAATTAGGTCCTATTGTGGGGTTTGAGGGCCGGAATCTAATTTTTGGAGCTTTTTCTAATGTAAGGAGTGGATTGGGTAATAAAATGTATATTGAGAATAAGACAGCCTTCCTCTGGGTTATAGGACAGTAAAGCATCTAAGAGTTGTTGCCAATTGGGCAATGAACTGGGCTGGGTTTTTATATTTGATGAAAAAGAGCCTAAATGCTAACTGATTTGGGAGAGGTTGGATAAAGAAAAAAGGAGCATTAGCTTTGACTATGCCTTTAGCTCCAGCCACCTCTTGAAGAGTAAATTGTTGGGCAGGCGGGGGAGGGCTAGCTGCGGAACGAAACTGTAAGCCAGACTGGGTGTGAGGAGGGGAGGTGATAGAAGGATTATACGGTGGGGGAGCAGAGGCTGAGGAAGAATTGGGACTTGGCTCGGCCTGGCAAGGAGCAGCCTGGGGAGAAGGGGAGAGGTCAGATGAGTCCATAGAAAAGAAGGATTCAAAGGACTCAGAACTGGGGTGGAGACTGAAGGAACAGACAGGAGAGAAAGAAGAAAGATTTGGGATGAGTCACATTGGGAGCAGAGATTAGGGAGGGACCAATGTGTAAAAGAATGCCTGGACGTCAGGCACCTCAGACAATTTGCCCATTTTTTGACAAAAATTATCTAGGTCTTATAGGATGGAGAAATCAAAAGTGCCATTTTTTGGCCATTTAGAACCATTGTCAAGTCTGTATTGGAGTCAAGCAGTGTTGCAGAAGAAAATGAGATGCTTAGATTTTAGGTCAGGCGAGACTTGAAGAGATTTTAAATTCTTGAGAACACAGGCTAAGGGAGAAGAAGAGGGAATGGAGGGTGGAAGGTTGCCCATAGTGAAGGAGGTAAGTTTAAAGAGAAAAGTAGAGACAAAGAGAAGGGGGTGGGGAGCAGCCAAAGCAGGTATCCGCGCAATTGACTTGCCACTAAGGGAATGTGGCTGAATGACCAAAGCAGGTGTCACCTTGGTGATCAGACACCCATGGAGTGTGGGTGAATAATCAGGCAGGCATCCTCGCACTGATTAAACACCGAGAGAAGACTGTCTTCCTGAGTCCATGACTGGTGCCGGAGTTTTGGGTCCATGGATAAAATGTGTCTCTTTTCTCTCTACTAGAGAGGAAAAAGAACTGGAATTGGAAGGACAGGGAGATTGAAGGGTAGCGAGAGAGGCTGGAGAAGAGAGTGAAAAGACTGCATACCTGATTTGAAATTGGTGAGATGTTCCTTGGGTGGTTGGTCTGAGGACCTGAGGTCGTAGGTGGATCTCTTCACGGAGTGAGGATGAGGACAGAGGACTGGTCTCCTGAAGGAGTCCCTCTGACCCAGGTCTTCAGCACCAAATGTCTCATGCGTCCATGTGAAGAGAGTCCACCAACAGGCTTTGTGTGAGCAACAAGGCTGTTTATTTCACCTGGGTGCAGGCAGACTGAGTCTGAAAAAGGGGTCAGCAAAGGGTGGTGGGATTATCATTAGTTCTTACAGGTTTTGGGATAGGCAGTGGAGTTAGCAGCAATGTTTTGCAGGCAGAGATGGATCTCACAATGTACATTCTCAAGGGTGGAGAGAATTACAAAGAACCTTCTTAAGGGTGGGGGAGACTATAAGGAAACTTCTTAAGGGTGGGGGAGATTACAAAGTACATTGATCAGTTATGGTGGAGCAGAAACAAATCACAATGGTGGAATGTCATCAGTTAAGGCTATTTTCACTTCTTTTGTGGATCTTCAGTTACTTCAGGCCATCTGGATGTATACGTGCAGGTCACAGGGGATATGATGGCTTAGCTTGGGCTCAGAGGCCTGACACAGTGTTCCTTTATTTTACTCTTATTGTTTATCCTGGAAATTTGGTGGTTTTCTATAGTAATAACATTTGATTCCTTTCTTGTTCTCATTTGTATATCTGCTCTACCAATGAGTTTTGCACTTTGTGCATTTTCATGGTGGTAGATACTGTCCTTTCACTTTCAGAAGTAGGACTCCATTAAGCATTTCTTATAGGGTTGGTCCAGTGGTAATAGATTACCTTAGTTTTGGCTTGTATGGGAAAGGCTTTATTTCTCCCTCATTTCTGAAGGATAGTGTTGCTGGGTATAGTATTCTTGGCCAAAAAAATTTTTTTCCAGCACTTTGAATATATCATCCCATTCTCTCCCGACCTGCAAGGTTTCTGCTAATAAAACATGGTGTTAGTCTGATGGAGATTCCCTTAAATGTGACTTGACACTTTTCTCTTGCTGTTTTTAGAATTCTCTCTTTGTCTTTGACTTTTGACAATTTCACTACAATATGCTTCAGAGAAGATGTTTTTGGATTGAAACTATTTGAGAATCTTAAGTTTCCTGTATCTGAATGTCTATATCTCTCACAATACTTTGGAAGTTTCCAGCTATTATTTATTACATAGATTTTCTATGACTTTTCCCATCTTGTCTCTTTCTGGAACTCTCAAAATTCAAGTATTTGTTTACTTTATGGTGTCCCATGTGTCATATAGGCTTTCTTTATTCTTAAAAGAGTTTTTTTTTTCAGACTGAATTATTTTAAAAGACCTGCCTTAAAGTTCAGAAATTCTTTCTTCTGCTTGATCTAGTCTCTTTTTGAAGCTCTTGGTTATATATTTTGTTCATTGAATTATTCAGGTCCAGGATTTCCATTTGGTTCTTCTCTTTTTTTAAAAAATAGTATCTATCTCTTTATTGAATTTCTCATTCAGATCATGAATTTTTTTTTTCTGATTTTTTTGTATTGTCAATCTGTGTTCTCTTTTATATTGTTGATGTTCCTTAAGATCATTATTTTGAATTCCTCTTCAAGCATTCCAAGATTTTCTTTTCTTTGGGATCTGTTACTAGAGAATTACTGCGTTCCTTTGGAGATATTATGTTCCCTTGCTTTTTAATGTTTCTTGAGTTTTTGCAGTCTGTGCATCTGGTGTAACAGTTGCTTCTTTCAATTTTATGCATTGGCTTTCATAGGGAAGGACTTTTTTCTGTACATGTATCTCTGGTGTTGATTGGGTAGGGTGCTTTGGCTTTGATTTTGGGTAGGTGCAGGAGTGCAGTCTTCATATGATTTCTCTGACTGTAATCAATGTCAGTGATGTCTGCAAGTTCCTCAGTGGTTTAGCCTGTGGTTGTTAGTGAAGGCTGTGGTAAGGTTTTCCTGGGGACAGAGATACCAAGTGGGCTCACCCTTGGACCCTGGATGATGCACATGGGCACCAGTATTGGTGGCTATGGGCTATGTGGGTCAGTAGTCAGTCCTCTGGGTGGCATATACAAACACTGATAGTGGCAGGTGGAGGACCCACGTATGCCAGTATTGGGGCTCTCAGGTGGTGTGTGTTGGCCACAGCAGCAGATTTGGCGGGTCAGTCCTTGGGACCCTGGATGATGTATGTGGCACTAGCAGTGCCAGTAGCAGTGGTGGGCCAGCCCTTAGAGCCCCAAGTGGCATGCATGGGCCATGGTGGTGACAGTAGTGGGCTGGGCTGACTGGAACCTGGGCCCCTGGGCAGTGTGTATGGGTATCGGTGGCAGCTGTGATAGGCTGGGTAAAGTAAATTATTTTACTACTACTTGTTATTTTCAATATTTGGAGTAATTTCTAGGGTAAACTTTCCTCATACAGAGTTTATATTAGCTTCAGATGGACACATACATATAAGTATGATAAAATGGAAAAAAACCTAAAATGCTCATTTACATGTAATAAAAACACTACGAATTGATATGATTCTTTGCAGATGGCAGATCACTTTCCAATCATCATTTTGTTTATTTTCCAACTTATTTTAAGGAATATGTTATTCTTATTTAATGAAAATATATTTTATGAGAGAAGTTATTGCTAGATGATGCAAATATATGTGTGTATGAGGAAATTATGGGCTGGACATGGTGGCTCATGTCTGTAATCCCAACACACACTTTGTGAGGCCAAAGCTGGAGGATTGCTTGAGGTCAGGAGTTTGAGACCCACCTGGGCAACATAGGGAGACCCCATCTCTACAAAAGATTTTAAAAAAGTAGTTAGGCATGGTGGTGTGTGCCTGTAGTTCTAGATAATCTGGAGGTTGAGGCAGGAGATGACTTGAACCCAGAAGGTGAAGGATACAGTGAGCTGTGATCCCACCACTACACAACAGCCTTGGCAACAGAGATAGACCTTGTCTCTAAAACAGAAAAAAAAAGAAAAGACATTATATGCATATTTTAACAAACGCTACTTATGTATGATGGAGCCATAGATGGAGCCATACTTTTTTCTTTAAAATTTTCAGAATATACCAAATTCTGTAGAATAAACACCAAACTTCATAATCAGAAAAATACAAAGAATGAAGAGGTTATGGTGCAGAGTGATCAGATAATGAGTATAAGCACATTGTGAACTGGCAGCTAAGGGATCTTTGCTCTCTGCTGGAGCAGTTTTTATGGAGTGGTACCAATCTGTCCCCAGTGACTGACTCCTCCCTGGGCTCCCACAACATTGTCCTCATGTGTGTCACATTCTTCTTATCTGCTTGCTGCATCTCTGAGTTTTATTTGTTGTTGTTCAGTCTTTTCATACCAGTGCAAAAAGGATGCTGGAGCAGGCTTGGTGGGAAGAGGAAGGAACCCATCAAGGGGCAGAGACACTGCCCAAGGGTGTGAAATAACATGAAGAACTTTCTGACTTCACCATGGACCCTGGAGGGGTGGCCATCCAAGAGGGTGCTGTACGAAGGTTTCATAGGGAGAGTCACTCTCTTGTAGATCTGCATAGGTAAACCCTCACAGGGGAGGGCATTATGGCCAGGTTTGCAGTCTTGGAAACTAAGTTTTTAAGGAGAGGAACACAGGATCGCTGGTGTAACCCTGTGTGGGAATCACAGCTAATTGCTGATGTGCCCTAAAGGGAAAACCTGTGATTATGGTAGAGGGGAGTTGTTTCCTCGCAGCAGCAGTTTTGCCATGCATTTCCAGGCCTCACTTGATTTCAGGTCAGTGACTCTTGGGCAATCCAGAAGAAATTGTGCAAGGCAGGATGATTGAACAGTTACAGCAAATCAGCTCAAAACATATGTCAAACAAGGTGGGGCCTGAATAAATAAATACAGATGAATAGTTCACTTGACTGGAGCATACAGTGTGTTGAGGAGAGTGGCTACAAGTAGAGCTGAATCTGTGGGCTGGAAACAGACGCAAAGAGCTTGGCACATTAGCTCAAGGGTTTTGGACTTGACTTGCCTGGCAGGTGGAAGCCTTTGCAGGGAGAAAATTAAATCTAAGCAGCACTATCTATATACTGAAATAATACCACTTTGCATTTAGGTAATATGTAGAAACTTGCAAGGTACTTTCTCATGTGTCATCTCATTTGAGTTTTATAAAAATGTCATTGAAGTAGGTGATACCACTTCTATCTTATGGATTAGGACACTGAGTCTCAGAATGGTTAAGTGGCCTCTACAAATCAGCTAATGGGTGCAGAGCAGAAGGTGAACCAGGTCAGAGTTCAAGACCATGGTCATACCTACCACATCATGCTTCTCTGTTAACTTCACCTGGCACTGGGTGCATCATGAGTCCCACAGACGAAGTTTTCTAGTTTGTCTTCTGTGACAGTACTTTCAGAGTATCATGTATACCATACATTATATTTGCTTGTATGCTCTAGACATTTCTACTTCATTGCATTTTATAGGGCAACACTTCCCAAACTTGGCTACTCATTAGAATTACTGTGACATTTGATGAATACAGATTTCTAAGCTCCATCCTTTGAGATTCTGATTTAATAGGTCTAGGTTGGGTCCCAGAGATCTGTATGTTTTAAACATCTGACCATCACTATTAATTATGAGATTTCCTTCAACTTTGAAACATGCTTGTTTACTATGGTTTCTAACATATCTGGCTCCTTGTGGCTCCCAATGGGAAAAAAGAATTCAAGGAACTAAAAGAGGTCTCTAGGTTTGTCTCAGAGATGGAACAGGAAGATCCTGGGAAAGCGTTTCTTGTTCTAATCTAGTCTGGGTCTAGCACTTCAGTAGCTCAAATTCATTGGCGGCAATTTGAGTCGAAAAGAGAATGTCTTTTCTTGCTGTTCTCCTGTCCACTCTGTGTGGGAGTTGAACATTAATGTGTTGCTTTCTGTCCCAACAGAACCAGCGGGAGCCTGTGTCAGGAAAGCATGTCGGAGCAGAGCTGCCAGATGTCCGAGTTGCGGCTCCTCCTCCTAGGGAAATGCCGCTCGGGAAAAAGTGCCACAGGAAATGCCATTCTGGGCAAAGATGTGTTCAAGTCCAAGTTCAGTGATCAGATAGTGACCAAAATGTGCCAGAGAGAGAGTCAGGTCCTGAGAGAAAGGAAGATTGTGGTCATTGACACCCCTGACCTTTTCTCCTCAATAGCTTGTGCTGAAGACAAGCAACGCAACATCCAACGCTGCTTGGAGCTCTCTGCCCCCAGCCTCCATGCTCTGCTCTTGGTAATTGCCATCGGCCATTTCACAAGGGAGGATGAGGAAACAGTCACGGGCATCCAACAAGTGTTTGGAGCTGAAGCCAGGAGGCACATCATTATTGTCTTCACCCGGAAGGATGATTTGGGGGATGACTTGCTGCAAGATTTCATTGAAAACAACAAATCTCTCAAGCAGTTGGTTCAAGACTGTGAGGGCCGATACTGCATTTTCAACAACAAGGCCGATAGTAAGGATGAGCGGATCACCCAGGTGTCCGATCTCCTTTGTAAGGTTGAGTGTTTGGTGAATATGAATGGAGGACCCTATCGTGTGAACTTCAAAACTGAAGGCAGCAGGTTTCAAGTAAGAATTTTGTTAATATCTTGAAAGATTTCTATGTTGCTGAATCTAGTGGGATGAAAATGGGTACAAATAAATGAAATATTGCATTGTGTGACAGAACATGGGTTTTGTTTAATAAGGTATTTATACATAATTTGCAGGATTAAGAGGTATCAGACTGTAGGGTACTTTAAGTATCAGCCTGAGGACTTTAGGCTTTGTTAGCAAATTAATGGACAAATTTAAGCCTTTATCTTACTTGTTCCCTCATATTATTCAACACAATGATTTGTTAGACTCTCTCTTCCCCTGACTTCAATATAATTGCCCTCTCCTTGTTTGTTTGTTTGTTTGTTTGTTTTTCCCTCTTTTTCTGGCTATTCCAAAGATCGCTGAGTCCTTCTCTTATCTCTGACCTCTAAAAATGAACATCCTCAGGGCTTGGTTCTGGCCTTCCTCAATTCTTTGTACTCTCTTCTCAGATGATCCCACACTTTTATGGCATTGAACTTCATCTACTACTAACAGTTTTCAAATGAGTAGTAACTCTAGTCCAAATCTGTCCTCTGAGTTCTTCTTCCTTCACACAATTGCTGCTGGAGATCTCCACTTGTCTCTCTTATACTTTCTCACACTTAACATGTCCACATTTTTTATTTTCTCTCTTAAATCTATAAGATTTCTCCTTCATACTTCAGAAAAGGACTGTGATGTTCACCATGCTCTTTGTACTCACACACCCCAATGTCAGGTCTGCTACCCTGGTAGCTCTCCTTGGAGAGCCAAGAAATCATCAGGTCTTGCGGGATCAATATACCCAGAATCCACCTGCTTCTCTCCATCCCACTCCCACCACCTGGTCCAAGCCTACATCATTTCTTGCCTATACTATTTTAACGTAATTATTTTCTCCTCATGTATTCTTGGGCTTTATCCCGCAATCCATCTCACACATTACAGCCAGGGTGAGATTTTATTTAAGCTTTTGACGTGAAAGGAAAATGTATTTGTAACTAAGGAAGACACAAAAATGCAGTCTTGTGCCTTAGAGGTGCTTACACTTCAACTGGAGTGGCTGATGCATAAGAAACAAAGCGCTCCCGGCTGAGTGTGAGGGGGATGCTAGCACAGAGGATTCGGCAAGGGGAAGCCCCAGAGGGTGTACAGCAGGCACATGCTGAGCCTGGGGGATGTTCAGGTCAGAGAGAGACTGTTCAGAGGGAAGAGTAATAAGCCCAAGCAGCATAGAAATAAGAGGGAAATCATTTACTGAATGCCCATTAAATTCCAGACACAGACATGAATTAATTAAGCCCTCGTGACAACCCTATGGAGAGATGCTCTACACATGAGGAAACCGAGGCTCAAGAGAGCTGACGACACTTGCTCTCTTATCTCCTAGCCTGAGCGCTCCCTCCTCTGTGACAATCTGTCTCTTCCTTGAGGGCTGCATGGAACAGGGATGTCAGTAGAGAGAAGAATGGGCATGTAGTAAGTTTCCTACAATGAAACCCTCTTGTTTAACATAGTCCAGTGACTTCCTGCTGATCGTAAGGTAAAGTTCAGAATCCTCAATGTGGCTTGACTCCTTGCCCTGTGCTCTGCTGTCTATGCCTTGGCCCTGCTGGCCTTCCTGTTTTCCCCTGAGTTACACTCACATCCACTCCTGAGTCTCAAGCCTGCGATTCTCTCTGCACTGACCCTTCCTCTCCCCCCTCCCACCCTGTACCAGGTTTCCTTTTATTTCTCCATCTGCATCAGCTAAAAGTCACTTCCTCAGGGAGTCCTCCCTGACCATCCTGGCTCTCAGGCCTTGGAATGAGCCCCACAGTTTCCTTTCCTCATGACAATGTCACCACCATATCAAGTGATTTCACTGGTTGTCTCCCTACCAACTCCATGAGGGCAGAAGAAATCATAACTGTAGTTTTGTTGACTACAGCATCTTAGTTTTGTCTTCTGTAAAGCAGAGATAATAATCACATGTATGTCAGGAATTGCTCTGAGAATTAAATGAAATGCTTACAAAGTTGTTAACAAATGCTTGAAACTTGGTAGGTGTTCAGTAATTATGCTGTTATTATTATGATTATGAAAATGCCTGAGGATTAAATAAATTAAGGAATCATTAAGAACTTTAACAACCCAGAGACTGAGTCAGAGCCATAGTTTGAGGACTCTATGCCCTGGAAATAAAAAAAAAATTAGTATACATAAAGATAGATGTACAAGAATAGTTAGCACAACATCATTTGAAACAGTAAAACCAGAAATAACCTGAAGATTGATCAATCAAAAGATGGTTACATCAGTTATGCATGTCCGTACTATGGAATAAATTCTATCTACTTAAAGAATGATGTAGTTCTATCTATATTGACTTTTACAGATGTACAGAATGCATTGTTAAGCAGATTATAGAACGAATAACTTAATAAGTCTCCATATGTTCATGTATGCTTGTACGTATTTGTATGAACATAGAAAAAGATAGAAGGATATATACCAGTTAACAACTGTTACTTTTCTGGTGGAGTGGGAATGCAAAGATCATTAATTTTTATATTATGGACATTTACCTCGTAACGATCTTTTGCATTTGGAGAACATTAAAGAATTTGAACTGGGCTATGTAAGGTTAAAGAAATCTGATAATGACAGCTAAATGGAGAGGATGCAGGGAGAGGGATGGTTGAGGGTATCAATGATATTGGGCAAAGCCAGGCAAGAAAGCAGAGGAAAGGTTTCCTTGGCTGGCATGAAGATTTAACAAAGATAAGGTTAAAACGAAGTCTAGGAAGCTTCTAAGACTAGCAGGTTCATCGAGATTGCATACTGTTTTTTCACCTCCTTTCTTGATTCCACAACAATAAATATTTTGGAACTAAGTATAAGGATTCCCCAGGCAGGAGAAGGGGATGTCAGTTATGTGTTTGGTTCTCTATCCTGTTGTCTCCATTGGCCAGACTTGGCGGGGTGGGGGACAGGATTCCAAGTTATATTGGACAATTAACCCCAGGTTAGAAGAAGCTTCCTTCCCATACTGGGAGTAGTGAGGGAAGGAGACATTGGAAACATCACCTTCTCCGAGAACCAGTCATAGCAGCCTCAGGGTATCTAAGGATCCAATGCCATTGTGGGAAGGTCCACAAAGAGCAACAAAGACCATGACCAGGGCCTTGATTTGACCACATCTGACTCAACAGATCACTCTGCCCCCCCCCTTTTTTTTTTAAGTTTGTGGAAGATGAAGTTTTAGATCTGTGTGCACTATTTTGTTCCTTTATTTTCTAGGATTGTGTAAATGAAGCTGCATCTCAAGAGGGAGACAAGCCACATGGTAAGTTGATCTTTAAGAAACATTAAGCTCACACTTGTATTCTTTTGAATGCATTCTGCAGCCAAAGTGAAGCGGAAAACATTATCCATATAAACCAGAACAAAAATTCACCCTGGGGACCTAGCTGAGGTTGGTTCCCGCAACCTGTCCCCCAGGAAACTCCTAACACTTGTGAGTAGGTATAGCACCAGCAAAGTTCGTGGTCCCAGCGAGGGTGTCCTTGGACTTTTCTGAAGGATTACAGAGCTGGGCTTGCCTCTTGTGTCTTCTTTCCTAACTCAGACTCTTCTTTTTGGCCTTGGATCCGGCCCTACCCAAGTTTTGACTCCTCTTAGGAAAGCAGAAATCGCTCCTTCATGGACAACACAAACTTGGAGAATTCTCTGATGGGGTGCAGTATTCATGTGACGATTGCCAGTAATGATAGATCCTGCACATCTGCATAAGTCAATATGTATAGATCTACCTTTTTCTATTTAGTAGATGCAGTTCGTTTCACAACGTGGACACACACAACCAATGCAACCATGCCTTTACTGATGGATTTGTGGGTTATTTCTGGGTCAGCCCTGTGAGAGCTCTGAGTATCCAGTCACGAATAAGATAGATAAGATCCTTTTCCTCGTGAAAATCTCCCAAATAATAAAATCATAATTTTAATAGTATTGATAATAATTGCAGCTGAGGTCGGGTGCATTGGCTCATGCCTGTAATCCCAGCACTTTGGGAGGCCGAGTGGGTGGAACACTTGATGCCAGGAGTTCAAGATCAGCTTGGCCAACATGGCAAAACTCTGTCTCTACTAAAAATACAAAAATTAGCCAGGCATGGTGGTGCATGCCTGTCGTCTCAGCTACTCGGGAGGCTGAGACATGAGAATCACTTGAATCTGGGAGCACAAGGTTGCAGTAAGCTGAGATCATGCCACTGCACTCCAGTCTGGGCAACAGAGCAAGACCCTGTCTCAAAAAAAAAAAAATTGCAGCTGACATTATGTCCTGGGAAATAACTTTTATATACATGTAATTCAATCTTCATAGCATATTCATATATAATCCTCTTAAAATATACAGTTCAATTCTCATAACAATCTTGTAAAGAAGATGTTGTGAGCCTCATCCTCATTTCACAGCTGAGTGCACTCAGCCAGAAATACGTGTACTCAGGCAGAAGGATTTCAAAATTCTGGCAATGACCTTTGGCCAAGACCCCCAGGAACACACATGTGACTGAACAAAAGTGCCTTTATTGACCTGTGGCTGTGAGGGCCCAGCACACCATGGGGAGTCACAGGGATGTCAGAAAGATGGGGCTGGGAAGGACTTTTTATAGGATGTGGGCTCCTGTTAGATGATTTTGAGGAAGGTTCCGGGAAGTGGGACTTTGCTCCGGGATGGATGCTCTTAGGAAGTAGGGGGTAGTTCCACAATGAAGTGTTTGAATAATTCTTCTGTCCAAAGTGACAAGGGTGGAGCGAGGCTAAAGCTATCAGGAGGAAGCTGTCATCTATTTAGCCAGGGCAGGGGACGTTTAGGCAATGCTGTTGTTTTTGTGTGCTCAGACATGATTGTAGAGTGGTTGTGGAAGACATGAGTCTTCCACAGACTTGTGTCTGATTTTCTGCAATACTGTGGATGAGAGACAGGAGGGTGCCATGGCCTTGCTGTGGAGGCCAGACCAGCTCCTGGCTCTCAAGGGTTACTTATTATCCCTTCTCACTCCTACTTTTAACCACTGCACTGTATGGTCTCTCCAAATTGAAGAGAGTCCATATTTGAAATAAATATAAAATTATTATTTTGGTAAGAATAGAGGAATTACACATGGCAGCTAATTTGTATGGTTTTGCAGGGAGCAATTTAGGTGAAGGTCTCTTGAAGAAGTTGTATTTGCACAGGAACCCAATTAGCCAGCAGGAGTTAGGACGGGAGGCAAAGAAAATGCTATCATATGGGCAAAAGTCCTGAAGGCTGTAAAGGAAGGGGGTGGGGAGTGTGAGGGAGGGAGGGGTGCTTCCAGGCCTGACTCAAGTTCCTCCTTACCTGTGAAGCCTTCTATGCACACTTCCGTAACAGTCAGGTCCTAAGGGCTTTACAGGTGCTGTTTCCTTTAGTCTTTTGAACCTCAGTGTGGGCATTAGATTCCTGTTCTACCAACATGGAAACAGATTCGCAAAGCAGTAAGTTTTCCAAGGCAACACAGCAAGGGCCTTTGATGCTGTGTCCATCCCACCTTCCCAACTTGCTGCTCAGACCCTTCCCATGAAGGCTGTTGATGACTCAGCCTCAGAGAAAGCTCCCTGCAGTTGCTGACTCTCCCTTTTGCTCAGTACATGGGTCTGCTGTTGATGCTGCCTCAGCCAGGGGATGTGTGGAGAGATAGTTGTAGGGTGCAGGTTTGTAGGTTTTTACAGCAATTTACTGAGGTACGATTTACACAGAGTAAAATGCACAAATCTTAAGTAAACAGCTTGATACCTTTTTCTATATCTATATGTACGGGGTCCCCATCTAGATAAAGCTATAGAACATTTCCATCTTCTTAGAGATTCTTACTGCCCCTCACCAAAGAGAAACACTGTCCAGACTTCTATCAACATAGATTAATTTGGTCTGTTCTTCAACTTCAGATTGTAGAATCACATAGTATGCAGTTTTTGTGTCTTGCTTCTTTTACTTAGCGTGTTTTTTGAGATCCATCTATATTGCATATCACTAGTTCACCTTTTTTTTTTAAAATTGCTGAGTGTATTTGATTTTATAACACCAAGGGGCATTTGAAAATCAGATTCTCCCTGCTCCTGCCTTAGCCCCTGGACTTACCTTTGGTAAGTACTTACCTTTGGTAGGTCCCAGTACTTACCTTTGATAACAAAATGAGGGGAACCCTGAGGACCAAGATCAATGAAGGCCAAAGTTGGCATGCTCGTGTTCCTGGGGAATCTTAAGCTCCATGAATATCTTTTAGTTCACTTCTGCCCCTGTTTGTGGCTTTTACCTCGATGGAGAGCCTCTGGCCAAGAGTAGAGTTCTACTGGTTTACAGTGTTGTTGCCATTCTCTATACAAGTTGGCAGGGATGAGAAATCATAAAACCTGCCCACATCCATATTCAACTGCAGGAAGAGACTCTGAACCTGTCCATTTGTCCCACAGGCCCAAGGGAGAGGCAGCTGCAGTCCACAGGACCCGAGCAGGATCTGGGGACATCAGAACTGACAGTTCTCCTTGTGGGGAAACGCGGTGCTGGAAAAAGTGCAGCAGGAAACAGCATTCTGGGGAGGCGGGCCTTTCAGACCGGATTTAGTGAGAGGTCAGTAACCCAGAGCTTCTCGTCTGAGAGCAGAAGCTGGAGAAAAAAGAAAGTTTTGATCACTGATACTCCGGACATCTCAACTTTAAAGAACATTGGCTCAGAAGTTAGAAAACACATCTGTACAGGCCCCCATGCCTTCCTGCTGGTGACACCACTGGGCTTTTACACTAAGAATGATGAGGCAGTGCTGAACACCATCCAAAGCAGTTTTGGAGAAAAATTCTTTGAGTACATGGTCATACTCTTTACCAGGAAAGAAGATTTAGGGGATCAGGATCTAGATACAGTCTTAAGAAGGAGCAGTGAAACTCTCCATAGTCTCATTCAGAAATGTAAAAACAGATACATTGCCTTCAACTACCGGGCAACAGGAGAAGAAGAGCAAAGGCAGGTGGATGAGCTCCTGGAAAAAATTGAGAGCATGGTGCATCAGAATGGGAACAAGCATTGTGTTTTCAGAGAAAAAGGTAAAACTGTGAATAGAATATATATTTTTTATATATAATTTAAAAATAAGTATAAAATATACAATAACTTTTTATTTTCTAAAAGGCATAGAGAAGATAAAAAGGACAGGTCTTCTGTTTCTGTGTTAATTTGCTTAGGATGACAGCCTCCAGCTCTATCTATGTTACTGCAAAGGACAGGATTTCATTCTTTTTTTATGGCTGCCTATTATTCTATGGTGCATATGTACCTATACCTAAACTAAAAGTTGAATTACAAAAGAAAAGAAATTGAAACTGGCAGAAAAATAAAGGAAGGACAGGTCTGTTCTGTTCACTAACTCTTTTCTCTCTCTTTGCTTCTCAAATTGTACCGAAGTTAGAGCCTTTCCATGTGCATTCTCTTGAACTGATCTTTAATTTTTTCATGATCCCTACTATCTCTTCAACTGGATGATGTGGGTCTTGAGGAACGGAGCTGATGCTTTCCAACCCTTTGTTTCCCCACAGTGTACTGTTGCCCAGAGCTTGGCACACTGCTCTTTTTACTACTTAAGAAGGACTCCTCACCCACTTAGTGTTACATGTTCAGTTTACCTATGCTGAGGTCTTTCCCATTCTTACTCATCCCGTTTTTTTTCTGCTTCAAACACCCTCATCCAGGAAAAGTATAAAACCCAAAGGAGCATATCTTCTTATTGAACCCTCCTTTAGAAGTACAGATACGTGGGAAATTCAGGAGAGGCTGTGTGTAGAAAACCCAATTTGAAACAGGTTTTAGAGAATGGGTAGGGATTAAATGGCTGAGCAGAAAGCTGGAAGATATTCCAGAGAGTACACCAGCAATTTGAAGCAAAGATGTCAGGCTAAGCATGTCACTTGTTAGGGGACAAAAAAGAATAATCTTGGTGGAGATGGGGGTTCACATCTCTAAAGGAAATCTTCCAAGAACGTTGAAGATTAAGACATTGAATATTAAGAATATTGAATTAGAGAATATGGGATGGGGAGTGAGGTCGGATTTCAGAGGTATATGAGAATCATACCCTCTGTAGGTACAGAAGTAGGGACTGAAATATATGACAAATATGGGAGTGTTGGAAGATTAAGCTATTGTTTATCTGCTGAGCATAACTATGAAGTTGAAGGTTCAGGATAAACAGGTTAATAATTTCCCCTTGAAGGAAGAGCATGAGATGTGCTTTCTTCCTCCTTTGCATTGAAGTAGATATTAGCTATTTGATATGAAATTCATAATGGAAGAGAACTATGAAGAGACTTGAATGAGCACTGGACTGTCACAGTGCAAGTGCAAAAGCATAAGGACAATCTGCAAAGAACACATATTGTAAGGTCTCTATGCATCTGTAAATTCCATTTATAGGGAAATTCATTCTCTTTCTCTGTCATGGACACCACACACCCAATAGTGTTAGTGGATATTCATTATTATAACCATGCAGTTTCTTTGACTCATCAGTGAAAGGCAATTAAGTTCAATGTGGTTTCAATGAGAAATGAATTTTTATATAACTAAGGAAACTGGTAATCTATCAGTGGTATGTAGAGTTCCTTTTTCATGAAAGTCAATTTTACAGAATAATTCTTTAAATACTGTAAGGAGATGTTGCTATAGTTAGCAGTAGTTGGGAGTGAGAAGATGTAGTTGTAACAGGAACAGAAGACAAAGGGATAAGATGTATAGACGGGACCTGGCTGAGGGAATTAGAGAGTAAGAAGGCCAGGGGGCACTCACAGGTGCCAGGGAGTCTGGAAGGTGCTGCAAAAAGGGAGCAGAGCCAATTCAGTGATAGGAACAGTGCCACATTGGTGGATGAACCCTGGATGGAGACTGTAGTCCAAGTCCTGCCGTGAGTCCACAGACTAAGCAAACTGGTTCAAGTCATTCCCGTGTTTGGAGATCCCCCTGCTTGGGTGAGAAGGAGGCCTTGATGCTGTTTGAACATCCTGTTTGTTTTAGTGATATAATGTTGCTTCATGGGATAACTTTAAAATCCAATTTCAGATCAGCCCATGGTCACGAATCTTTCCCACTTTCCTTTGACAGAAACCCTGAGCATTGTCCTCGTGGGGAGAAGTGGGACTGGGAAGAGTGCGACCGGGAACTCTATCCTGGGGAGCCTCATCTTCACCTCTCAGCTCCGGGCCCAGCCGGTCACCAAGACCAGCCAGAGTGGCAGGAGGACTTGGGACGGACAGGAGGTGGTGGTTGTGGACACTCCTTCCTTCAACCAGATGCTGAATGTCGAAAAGGACCCATCCCAGTTAGAAGAGGAGGTCAAGCGCTGTTTGTCCTGCTGTGAAAAAGGGGACACATTTTTTGTCCTGGTGTTCCAGCTGGGACGATTCACTGAAGAGGACAAAACAGCGGTGGCACAACTGGAGGCCATCTTTGGAGCAGACTTTATGAAATACACGATTGTGCTGTTCACCCGGAAGGAAGACCTAGGGACAGGGAAGCTGGAAGACTTCATCGGGAACTCAGATAACAAAGCCCTTAAGAACATTATTAAAAAGTGTGAGCGGCGTTATTGTGCTTTTAACAACAAAGAAACTGGCCAGGCCCAGGAAACCCAGGTGAAAGCTCTTTTAACAATGGTCAATAATCTGAGAAAGAAGAATGGGTGGTCCGGGTATCCCCATACACAGGAGAACGTCAGCAAACTAACCAAAAATGTCCAGGAAATGTCCCAAGCCAAAAAACTCCTTAAAAATTTAAAAGATAAGTTACCATAGGTAGCCGAAGTGCCTGGGATCTCTTCAGTTAGAGACACCCTCAGGTTGGGGGGAGGGGCGGGACATGGTATGACTTGTGGGAAGGGAAGAGGGTTCATGGCTTTAAGGGCCTGAGAGGCAAATACATCCCGCCTTGTGATGTATCAGCTATTTATAGATAAATAAATTGCAGGCGGGGGTGAACAATAGGGGATTATAACGGAGAGAGAAGATACAAGTTGGGGAAATCTGGAAAAAGGTTTCAGACATTAGGCTGATAATAAGAGGTAGAATCAAGTCACAAGAATCACCTCACCTGTGTAGGTAGGTTGGAATCAGGATAGCCACTGTGATCAAGGCTGAGGCCACCTGGCATCAGAATATAGATAGTCATGCAACAACTCGGGGGATCCAGATACATGAGACCAGGGCAGCGTTCAGCACACTCCTGGGCATGGCAGAAGTGGGCAGTAGACTCCAGAGGGCCTCTCTGTTGTCCAGGGCTGTTGGCTCCCTGAGCTGTCCCGTCTCCTTTGGGATGTGACTCAGAGCTAGAGTGTTCCTTTCTTCACATGGTAGCTATTCCTTACTGCTCTTTACATTCCACGCCTAGGTGTGAAGTGGGACATAGTCTCCTCTTGCTGGCTGTCCTTGAGGAAACAGACATGAGTCATGGAGGTTCTGAATGATTTTATTGCTAATTATCACAGTGACAGAGACTAGAACAGAAATTTGAAGCACAGTAAGATTGCCAAAATCAGAGAATCTTGCGAAGTTCTATAATTCTAAGTGTTGTTCTAGATTTCCTCTAGAGAAGGTTAATTGGAATCTCCATTGCGTTTCTCTTTTTCCCTCTCTTTCTGCTGAGGTTAGGAAACAGGTTAAAACTCAGAGAACTCCAATAATAATGGTTTAAAAACATCAGGGGCTTCCTGTATCTCATGTCAGGAAGCCGAGGAGTAGGCAGTCTGAGTCTGTGGGTGTCAACATCCCAGTTTTGTTCTATCTTTCTGTCCCACCTGCACTGGGATGTGGCTTCTACACTCGAGTTTGCTTCTTGGTTTCAAGACAGTGGTGTTCTTTCCATGGCTGAGCAGATTATTTTGAGAGATGGGTGATATGTGAAGAGAAATCTGGAAACTTCTTCTGGGTAGATATAGGGTAAAATGTTTTAAATGTTGAGCACTTTGTACATGGTTTGAGGGCATAATCTTTGTCATCCATTTTCTTCCCCTCGACAATATCAGGTTACTGTCAACATTAATCCATTTAAAAGAGCATGGACTGTTGCCATTAATACTTTTGGATTCCATATAACCCTTAACATGATAACTTCTAGAAAATGTGTGTGCCATGGACACAAAGAAGGGAACAATAGACACCAGGGTTTACTTGAGGGTGGAGGGTGAGAGGAGGGTGAAGATTGAAAAACTGCATATTTGGTGTTATGCTGGTTTCCTGGGTGACAAAATTACCTGTACACCACACCCTTGTGATACACAACTTACCCATGTAACAAACCTGTGCATGTACCCCTTGAACCTGAAATAAAAGTTGGAAAGTAAAAAAAAAGTGTGTAAATATATTTAGTTGAATCAAATAATAAAGACGAATCAGATTATGAATTCATATTCTCTTTCTGATTTCTATTTTTCTGATTTAGGGAAGGAGCATACCTTCATGAAGAAACAATTGAGATGTTTAGATGCCTTGATTCAGGCGAGGTTTTTGTATTTTTGGTGCCTGAGGACATTTATTTAGACTGGGTGACAGCCATTTGGGTGGCAGGTCCCAGACAGCTCAGTTATCTTTCACTCTGGACATCTTACTATAGCAAGGACAAATAAACATAACCAGTATTGGAACCAGAAACATGGGAGGAATAAAGTCTGAAAGGCCTTTTGTGCTTCTTCCCTGAGTTTCCCGTCTGCTTGAAGACAGAAACAAATCCCAGTGTGCTACCTATGGCTGAGCAGGTGACACTGGGAGCTGCACAAGGCAGGTGATGTGTGGGCTAAGCAATGTGGCATCCTCTCACAGGTTGGCTCTAACATACCTTGCTGTTTTTCTTTAGGTCTGAGTCTGAGCGGGGCGACAATACTGCTGTGTCAGTTTCTCTGAGAAGTACATGCCGAGAAAGAGTTAGGAACACAAGAGGTTTATTTGTGGGGAATGCCCATGGAAGACAAAAGAGGGAAGAAGCAGAATTGGTCAGGGAAAGCCTTCAGACTGTCATTTAGACTGGACACTTGCAAGAGGAAAGTGGGGAGGAGCTGAGTTGGGCAGGGAGAGCCTGGCAAAGCCCAGGCCGGCTCAGTAGGGAATTCTGGGGCAAAGACAGATCAACAGCCAAGTCCTGCATTGGACAGACACTAGGAGCTCTGCTGTGCTCAGCTTTAGGCTAGGGACTGGCTGGAGAAAGCATGGCTTCAGCTCAGAAGCTGAGGTGGAACCTGACAGCGTTGCAGCTGGAGGCTGCCAGCTAGCTGCATTCCTTGGAGCTGAATGGCAAGTTTCTTTTTGAAGTGAAAGCCTTCCTCACTGGCGTAATTGGCTGACATCCTCCATGTCTCACTGAAGACCCTCCTTGAGCTGGAAGTCCAGAATTGATATTCTGCTCTCTCAAACATATGTGCCTTACCAAGGCCGCTATCATGCTGGGCACCTATTGCTTGTCCTGCCTCTTAAATGTGACGTTATTGAGGTAATGTGCTAGTTCTCAACTGGGAACAATTTTGCCCTGTAGAAGACATTTGGCAATTCCTGGAGAATTTTTTGTTTTGTTTTGTTTTTGAGACGGAGTCTTGCTCTGTCGCCCAGGCTGGAGTGCAGTGGTGCGATCTCGGCTCACTTCAAGCTCCGCCTCCCGGGTTCAGGCTATTCTCCTGCCTTGGCCTGCCGAGTAGCTGGGACTATAGGCGCCCGCCACCATGCCCGGCTAATTTTTAATTTTTTTAATTTTTAGTAGAGATGGGGTTTCACCGTGTTAGCCAGGATGGTCTTGATCTCCTGACCTCGTGATCTGCCCACCTAGGCCTCCCAAAGTGCTGGGATTACAGGCGTGAGCCGCTGCGCCCAGCCTCCTGGAGAAATTTTTAGTTGCCACAACAGGGAGCGGGTGCTACTGGCATGTGGTAAATAGAGTCGGGAGATGCTACTGAACATCCTAAGATGCACAGGACAGTCTCCCACAACAAAGAGTTATCTGGACCAAAATGTCAATAGTGCCGAGGCTGAGAGACCCTGATACAGTGAACAATGTGATAGATTGCAGGACATACAGATGGTCCAAACCTCTTTTCACTAGACAGTGGGAGAGGTAACTTCTAAGGAAGTGGTTTTTGCCTATTTACAGTGTCTCTGTTTTGCTAATGCACTAAGAACATGCTTATTTTTTCACAAAGTGTCTTCCAGCACCCCCAGCCTCCTCTCCTTCCTCATAGCAATCCTTTTCACTTCATTTCTCTCTTTTCCTGCACTGAGAAAGATGTACTGAAGGACAAGGCTTTTGTGATGAGCTTAGCATAAAGAGCAAAAAAAAAAAAGTTTCATGATACCATAAAGACAGAAAATCCCATAAAATTTGGCTAAATTTCTGCAAGGGAGTCAGCTGAGTTGCTGACATGATCTGTGAAGCCTGCCAGCAAGCTCACTTCCCTAGAAGAATCCCCAGGCCACTTAGCTATGAGCCTCTTCTCCTCCTACCTCAAATGAAGCATCCACCTTTTCAGTAAAAGCCCTCTCCTTCCTAGCCCATCATTACATTAGTTTGTTCCATGGGCCCATTGGTCCAGCCTCTACCACTAGCGCACTATCATCCTCCCTAGCAGATGAAGGCATTGGCAGGCCTCACCTCTCATTCTCCCATGAGAGGCAGCTTGATGTTCGTGACAAACCTCCGTGGCTTTCACTCTTGCACCTCTGTATTTCTGTGAATACACACAGGATATGCTCAACAGGCTGGTGTAAAATCTAGTTGTGAACAGCTTGATCAGCATGATGTATTTTCCTCTTCAGCTACAAACAGCTCCTGTTTATTGCTCTTCACTTCACATCGTCCTCATGTATGCTGGTGGGTGGTGGTGTGGCGGGCTTGCATTTCCTGACCCACAGATTACAGGGCAGTGTGTAGGCTAGATTAAAAGGGGTTAAGCCAGGGCCAAGGTGTCATGCCTAAAAGACCCTCTGGGAATATATTTGTAATTTGTCCTTCGAAAATCATCAGTAACCTGAAGTTTAAAATGACATCGTGTCAATAATAATTATGAATGTTTTCCCAGCTTACAACCCACCTGCTCTTGCAGCACTATGGGCTGCCAGCAAGTTCCTGTTTCCCCTCAATTTATTTCTGAGGTTTCCCAATGGATGAGTTACATTAGCTACCGAAAATTTCTGTCACTTGTCACGTGGCATTTATCTTTTACTTTTGTCCTGATCCAAATCCTTCTCCACTGTGTGCTGCTTACTAGGCACTGTTAACTACAAAGCATGCCTTTTAATCCTGCTGGCCACCATAGCTTCAAGTCAACACTGCAAGGTCTACTGGGTGTTGGAGCATGCGCTAAACACCTTTGGTCTTTCCTCTATTTGTGTTTTCACTGGGTAATGAGGTTCTCATGGGCACCACTTTTGGCTCCACTGGCTGTTCATCCCTTCCTTCTTGGGTTTCCTATTTTGCAAATGGTGCCATAGTCTGTCAAGTTGTCCAAGCCAGAAGCCTTGACTGTTTCTTCCAATAAATAACAAAGAGTTGTGTATTATAAAGGCTTCATATCCCATCCAGATTTTTTTTTTCCTTATCTCTACTCGAGTTATGGTCACCATCATTTCTGGATTGGATTGTTGCAACTGTTTCTTTGGATTGGACCTGTTTTGAGGCTTGCTTCTCTCAAATTATCTTTTACACTGCAACCATAATGCTATATATTTATAAGACAAATATAATTGTGAGATGATGTCAATGGGAATAGCAGAATAACGCCCTCCAAAAATCTCCACAAAAATAGAGAACACTGTCAAAAATAGTCAGAATCAACTTTTTTTTTTTTTTTTTCCAGAACTCTGGGTATCAATCCAAGGCTTGAAGCAATATTGAGAGGGTTCATTCAAGAAAAATAGTAAGAATAGTGAGTTCTGTCATGTTTCAACTTGCCCCTTTCTCATTACCCCCAACTCCGTGGTAACCTCGAAAACCAAAAAACTAAAATCACTATGAAAACTAGCAGCCTGGAAGCCACTGAAGGGAACTGAATGGAGTTAGACCCTGTTAAAAGTCCCATTTCTAGAAAAACGTCATTATTTGATCTGTCTAGTGGTGCCCTGGGAGATCCCACCTGCAACTCAGGAATGGAAAACCAAATCGTGTATTTTCTCACTTCTTAGTGGGAGCTAAGCTATGAGGTTGCAAAGGCATGAGAATGATATAATGGACTGAGGAATTGGGAGCAGGGAAGGTTGGGAGGGGGATGAGGAATAAAAGACTACACATTGGGTACAGTGTACTCTGCTTGGGTGACAGGTGCACTAAAATCTCAGAAATCACCACTAGACAACTTATCCATGTAACAAAAAAAAAACACCTGTACCCTGAAAACTATTGAAATAAAAATAAAAATTAAAAAAGGAGCAATGTAATGAAAAAGAATAAATATAGAACTAATTTAAAAGAAAGAAAAATCCTGAAATCCTCTCCACTTTCTAAGAGTCCTCTTTTTCCTCAGCCTTTCCTCTACATCCTCAGTCCTATGGAATTATGCACTGTTTCTTTGTTGGTGCAAGACTCCGAAAGCCTAAAATGTGGTGTTTTTACTGTTACTTAAAAAACAAACAAACAAACAAAAAAACCTGGTATTCACATGCACAATTATTCCTATTCAACTTTTTCTCTTTCCTGTTGTGTTAGTTTCAGGAAATTTTACTGGAGATTCTGCAGAGAACATGCAAAGTCAGCACACAGCCTTCCTTCCTGATTTTGATCACTCTTCCTTTTGCTCCTTTCTCTTTTAAAAAAGTGTAAGATGCTTTTATTTGTGTCTTTGAGAGACTGTTCTTTAGTGGATAATAATATCTCTCTTTTAGTCTGTCAAGCTTTGGTTAAGAAAACTCATTCCTACCCCCTTCCACATTATACTGAAAGGTAGAAAAAGTCAATTTAATAAACATTTAAAAACCCCATGTATTCAGAAGATTGGATACATTATAAATGATCATCAAGTATGGGCATAAGAATGTTTAGAGTACCCCATTAGGTTTAACAAGAAGATATATTTATACTGATTTCTGGCATTCCGTTTATGTTCCTGAAATATCTAAAAGACTCGTTTCTAAATCTTCTAGCTCCTGGAGAAGGGCTGTTTCTTTTTGAATTTTCTCCAGCTGCTTTTTTTCCTAGCTGTTTGCGGGTTGCTGCTTATTATTTCAGTTGTTTGATTGTTTTCAGTTTCTTAGGTTCTCATGTTTTCCCCGCTATCTTAAAATCTCTTAATGTTGGCTGACAGAAGATATTTTGGGGTGTGTTTCCTGTTTTGCAGCGATTGGCCTCATACTTCCTTTGTTCTTAGGGGATGTTTTGGGAAATGGCTTATTGTTTGCCCTTCTAGTTTCATATTCTCTGTGGCCCCTCCTCATGCAGCTTAAGATCAATGACTTGTTCATTTCTTCTAACTGGAGTTCTAAAAGTCATTGCAATATTGGCTCCTCACAGGGTACTTAGAACTGCTTGATGAGTTACTGATTTTATTGGAAATACTATGTCCAGAATTTTTCGCTAAGGATTTCTGCACTTGATGGCATGCTATTCTTGTGCAGGATAGAGCTAGTATAATGCAAAATCTCGCACCTATTATTCACACATAGCCTGGGGGCACATGTAGTAATCGTTGCAAGACAGGTTCAGTATACAAGTATCAGTCATGTATTACACCATATTAACAGAATGAAGGACAAAAATTGCAGAATCATCTCATTGGATGCAGAATAAACATTGTACTGCCCTTTATCCGGGCACCAAGCAAAGTATGTAAAATTTGAAGCTATAGGTTTGGAAAATAGTCTGTGGTTTTTAACACCCCACAATTTGTCCCCTTGATTTCCAAACCCCTACAGTAGTAATATGTATGAATACAGTGGCAATATGTATGAAGGCTGCAGTAAACTGTATTACAAGAGCCAGTTCCAAAGTCAAGTTTACAATCACATAGCAAGTAGAGAATTGCTGCTTTGACAAGAGTTTGCCTAGAAGGCCCAATTCATTAAAAATGGGATCACTCTTCAGTATTTACATTATAGCATTTTATTTGTTGCAATATAGAAACATGTTTGTTATTGACAGTAGGAAACTATGGTTTTGTCGACATCTGCATACCTATTACCAACTCACCGGTAGCTTTTAGATTGTATTTTAGTTCTCACTACTAATGTTAGTTTGCCTCAAACCAGGAAACAGGTTCCTGGTTTGGAACCTGTTTTGGAAAGTATTGTTTTGTTCCTGGTTTGGAAATTATTTTTTTGTCGACAGCTGTACTACCTAGTAGCAGCTCACCGTTAACTTTTAGATTGTATTTTAGATCTCACTACTAATGTTACTTTGCCTCAAACCAGGATTCCATGTTCCTTCTCTTGGGTTCCTAGATCTCCCTGTACCCATGTGTAGGTAGCCTGCCTGGGGCTTCCTGTTTCCATGTTATAAGCTGACTGGAGTAGGTCTATTTCGGCAGATTCAGGCTAACCTTTTCTCTTCAGGTTTACTTTTCTCAGTCTAATGTGGTATGGATGTTAGCTGAGTTGTACTGTGGGCTCATGCTACTCCATTTAGAAAGAAGATTTGGGAAGCCTCATTTTGAACTTTGATTCTTGCTGTGTTCTTCACTCCAACATCTTAGGGGGTTCTGTGTTTTGGATGAAAAGGTTATCATTTGCCCAACTGACTTCATTCTTTATGCATATATGCTATTATTCAGAGCTATCGAGGAAAGAAGGGGCTCATCGGCACTCTGAATCTAAACAGTAATACCTGGAATGTGAATAGTGGTTCGAAAAGTATTAACATGCTTACTTTTTAGTATTTCTAAGCACATGAACATCCTAAATTCTGTTGGAGGCACCCATCTGTCCTCAGGTGAAATTAAGATATGTTTGGTTACAGAAGAGATGCCAAGAGAAAAATAAAGGTAATATTCAGATTCAAATATTTTAAGAAAATGGCTTTGCATAAATCCAACAACATTGCAAGCCAAGGTTTTGTCTAAGTATATCAACGGTCATGCCTGGTGGAGTAGACAATCTGTTTTTCTGTTTCACTCCAAGAGCATACCAAAATATTTCAATCATATTTATCTTCCCCAAAAGTACTCTGATATTAGCTTAGCATTACAAACTATTTCCCCTTTTAATTAATGAACAAATCACCTCTAGCTACTACTAACTCTTAGTACATAATTTTTTAAGACAAACTCTGGGGCTTGTGATATTTGTTTTAAGTTTTATTCATTAATGGACGACTGTTTCTGAAAATCCACTTCTCCCTTTGCATCTGTGAGATAAAATAAAACAGACTGTAAACGTCAGACAAGGTTCAGCTAGAGAATTATATTCTGTACAAATAAGGGTACAACAGCAATCTTTGGTTGTTGGGGCAGCTGCAACACAGCACAGATGTTACATTCAACTTCCTTTGGAAAAAATAAAATAAATTTAAGTGTAAAAAATATATTACGACTTTGTGATAAGGAAGACTGGGGACTCTTTTCACATCTAATTTTTGAATAAATAACATATTTACGTGATTCAAACAACAAAAGAATATGAAAAGGCAAACATTAAGATATATTGATTCCACCTTGTCTGCCTGGTTCTCCCACAGTTTTTAAAAAATAACCATTGTTTCTTGGGTATACTTACATTGCTTCTTTCTAAAAATATAAACAAATCACAGCACACGTTCTTAATTTATTTCTTTCTTTTTTCAGATACAGAGACCCCTCTGTCACCCAGGCTGGAGTGCTGTGGCATGATCATAGCTCACTGCAGCCTTGAACTCCTGAGCTCATGGTCCTCCTGCCTCAGCCTCCACGTAGCTAAGACTACCAGCAAGTGTCATCATGCCCAGCTAGTTAAAAAAAATTTTTTTTGCAGAGACTGGGGCAGGGAGGGTCTCACTGTACTACCCAAGCTGGTCTTGAGCTCCTGGCTTCAAGCAATCCTCCCACCTCGACCTCCCAAAGTGTCGGGATTATAGGTGAGCCTATGTGCCTGGCCATAGATTCTTAATTTCCTCTCTCTCCTTTTTTTTTTTTTTTTTTTTAAAAACATAAAAGGTAGTATACTGTTTATATGGCTCTATGTCTTGTTCTTTTCACTTAACAACATATCATGGGGATTGCTCCATCTCAGTATCTACAGTTTCATACAACTGCATAGTAGTCCTTTGTCTATCAATACCTGCATTTGTGTTAAACTGTTTCATCTGAGATATTTCTAAAACTTTGCAGTTTCAAACAGTACTGCATTGTTTGCTACATTTCCCTCCACATAGGTTGTGCCACCCTGTATTTTCACTAATGAAGTGTGAAGGTGCGTGTTTGTTCTCCTATTATGGGTTTTGAAAATCTGATGAATTTGCATTTCTCTTCATGTGAGTGAGATTAAGCATCTTTTCTATATGTTTAATATCAGTTTGTTTTTCTGTTAAAATTTTTTTCACATATTTTGTCCATTTTTACAATGAATTGTTGGACTTTTGTATCTTTACAATCAGCAAACTTTATTTTTTAGAGCAGTTTTAGATTCACAGCAAAATTGAGTGGAAAGCACAGAGTTCCCATACACTCCCTATCCTCACACATGCCCAGCATCCCCAGCTGTTGACATCCAGCACCACAGTGATACATTTGTAATAAGCAGTAAACACAGCCTGACACTCTACACAAGAAGAGCTTAGTCACTTGTCTATTCTGTGAGTTACAAATATTATTTTTCAGGTTGTCATATTTTACTTTGTTTTTGTTATGTAGAAGTGTATCACTATTATGCAGGCAAATTAATCAAATTATATGTATTTCTGGTTTTTGAGTCATACCTTCCACATGTATAGATTTTAATGGAATTGTTTTGTTTCTTTCTAGGACTTAAGACATTTTTTTCTAGCATTTAAATGTTTTATTCATTTGTAATTCATCCTGATGTTTATCAAGCAATTCTTCTCCCTTGCCTGCATAAACTGTTCTTCTAGCTACTAAACAATTGAAGAGGAAGAGAATATCTTAATAAAAAATATTCTAGCTACTTAACAGAAAGGACATGTTAGAATATGATATCACCAGTTCACAATATCCAATAAGGTAATGCATCTACACAACGCTCATGAATAACTGCTAACATAAAAAGAGAAAAAGCAAAGCATCAAGTGCCCCCTGATGGAAACATACAACACCATCTACAAGTAATATTGTCGAAAAATTGAACTTGATTGTGACCTCTTTGATCAAATCAACTACAACTAAATTCCAGTTTATAAAAATGTATGAGACTGAGGAACATGGCAAGTGATATTAAACAGAAAAATTCAGAATGGAGAAAAATCAGTAGTACAAATTATATGGTATTTTTAAATGAATACGTTGCAAGAAAAGAAATGGGGGAAGAATCTTTTGTTTTGGGCCATGATAGAGTAATGGGAATTGTTACTTACCCTCCTTCCATAAACAACCAGAAAAATGGTAAAATATATAAAGGAATTGTTTCCAGACATTGGACAATAGGCTGCTCAGCACTGATTCATGAGATAGGTCAAGTGGGTGGAAAATGAAAATAGATGTCAACTGAGATTTCCACAAAAGAATAAGAGATCAAAAATAGTAAATACTTGGATAAATATAAAATATTATTTTTATCATTTAACATTTCTTTGGAAGATAGCTGATAGATTCTTAAAAGCATTTTCATAGTATTTACCTTTTATGTAAATGTAAAATGTTTGATAACAATAATGCAGAAGATGGAAGGAAGGGAGTGAAAGTATAATATTATAAAGGTCTTACAGATGAAGTGACATAATATTTACTGATGGTCGAATGTGATGTTACAGAGAATAAAATAAGGTGCAGCTAATAAAGTAATAGTGGGAATAAAAAGAAATTTTAAAAAGTTGCCATAAAAGGCTGGGTGCAGTGGCTCACACCTGTAATCCCAGCACTTTGGGAGGCTAAGGCAGGCGGATCACCTGTGGTTAGGAGTTTGAGACCAATTTGGTCAACAAGGTGAAACCCTATCTCTACTACAGAAAACAAAAACAAAAACAAACAAACAAACAAGAAAACAAAAATTAACCCGGTGTGGTGACATACTCCTGTAGTCTTAGCTACTTGGGAAGCTGAGGCAGGAGAATCGCTTGAACCCAGGAGGCGAAGGTTGCAGTCAGCCGAGATCGCGCCACTGCACTCCAGCATGGGTGACAGAGCAAGACTCCATTTTAAAATAAACAACAAAGTTGGCATCAAAAAGAATAGTTGGAACAAATAAAAACAAATAGCAAAATGATGGATTTAAACACAACCATATTGATAATCATATTAGATGTAAATTTCTAAATGCTCCAATTAGAGACACATTGTCAGATTGGATAAGAAAGCAAGACTTCACTGTATGCTATCTAAAGGAAAGTCACTTTAAATATAAAAGCACAAATGGGTTAAATGTAGACGAACTGAAAAAGATATATATGATGCATACATTAGACATACAAAAACGGCAATGGCTATATTAGTTATCAGACAAAGTGGGCTTTAGAACAGTGCTATCTCTTCACCAGGGATAAAGAAGAATACTTCATAATAATAAATAGTATAATAATAATAAATTAATTCATCAACAAGACAATAATACTGGCTGTGCATCCACCTAACTAATAACTAACAGCTTCAAAAAATAACAGAACTTCAAAATTCAAGAAGTGAAAATTGACAGAAATGGAGAAACAGACAAATTCACAATTATAGTTGGAGATTTCACCATAACTTTCTTAATCATGTATACTATTTCCAAACATCTGTAAGGACTTTTTTTCCCTAAAATTGAGCACAGATGACCAAAGAGAAACTGTTTCATAATTCAGATTCCTGCACACCAATCTTTGACTTGAGGTATCATTTCCCGATTTCCCATAATCTTATTACTAAGTAGGTGGGTTGAGATCTGAAGAGATGCATGAAGGGACAGAAGGAGAATGAACCATTTTAGATTAGGGTTCCAGATCTCGCACAGTGGGTGGCTTTGTTTATGCATCTAAGCTTTCTGGGCCTCAGTTTCCGCCTCTGTTAGAAAATAATAGTAGTCTCTCTGCCATCTCTGAAAAGAAAGCTGGAGTCCCTCCAGTTATTATGAGTGGATAAACAACATTGCTGTTCTTTTTAAAACTTAAAAAAAATTTTAATGTTAGGTGTATATATTTATGAAGTACGTGAGATATTTTGATACAGGCATGCAAAGTGTGAAAATCACATCATGGAGAAGGGGGTTTTCATCTTCTGAAACATTTATCCTTTGTGTTATAAACAATCCAATTAGCCTCTTTGGGTTGTTTTTTAAATGTACAATTAAGTTGTTATCGATTGTAGTCACTCTGTTGTGTTTTCAAATACTAGGTCTTATTTATTCTAACTATATTTTTGTTACCCATTAACTATCCTCACCTCCTCCTCACACCTCTGGTAACTGTCCTACTTTCTGTGTCCATGAGTTCAATTGTCTTGATTTTTAGATCCCACAAATAAGTGAGAGCATGCGATGTTTGTCTTTCTGTTCCTGGCTTATTTCACTTAACGTAGTAATCTCCAGCTCCATCCATGTTGTTGCGAATGACAGGATCTCATACTTTTTGATAGCTGAACAGTACTTCATTGTGTATATGTGCCACATTTTATTTGTGTATTCATCTGTTATGGACACTTAGGTTGCTTCCAAATCTTGGCCCTTGTGAACAGTGCTACAACAATGATGGAAGTGCAGATATTTCTTCAGTACATTGATTTCCTTTCTTTTGGGTATATACTCAGCAGTGGGATTGCTAGAACATATGATAGCTCTATTTTTAGTTTTTTGAGGAACCTCCAAACTGTTCTCCCTAGTGGTTTTACTACTTTACATTTCTACCAACAGCATACTAGAATTCCCTTTTTTCCACATCCTCACCAGTATTTGTTATTGCCTGTCTTTTGGTTATAAGCCATTTTAATTGGAGTGAGATGATATCTCATTGTAGTTTTGATTTGCATTTCTCTGATGATCAGTGGTGTCGAGGACCTTTTCATATGCCTGTTTGCCATTTGTATGTTTTCTTTTGAGAAATGTAAATTCAGATCTTTTGCCTGTTTTAAAATTGTATTATTAGAGTTTTTTCTATTGAGTTGTTTTTGCTCCTTTATATTCTGGTTATTAATCCCTTTTCAGATGGTTGGTTTGCAAATATTTACTCCCATTCTGTGGGTTGTCTTTTCAGTTTGTTGATTATTTCCTTTGCTGTGCAGAAGCTTTTCTACTTGATGTGATCCCATTCTTCCATTTTTGCTTTGGTTGCCTATATTTGTGGTGTATTGCCCAGACCAACGCCCTGGAGATTTTCCCCAATGTTTTCTTGTAGTAGTTTTATAGTTTGAGGTCTTATATTTAAGTCTTTAATCTATTTTGATTGATTTTTGTTTATTGCAAGTGATAGGGGTCTAGTTTCATTCTTCTGCATATGGATATCCAGTTTTCCCAGCACCATTCATCGAAGAAACTGTGTTTTTCCCAGTGTGTGTTTTTGGCACCTTTGTTGAAAATTAGTTCACTGTAGGTGTGTGGATTTGTTTCTGGGATCTCTATTCAATTGGATTGGTCCATGTGTCTGTTTTTATGCCAGTACCATGCTGTTTTGGTTATTATAGCTCTAGCTCTGTAGTATAATTTGAAGTCAGGTAATGTGATTTCTCCAGTTTTGTGTGTGTGTGTGTGGTTTTGTTGTTGCTGTTGTTGTTGTTTTGCTTAGAATAGCTTTGGCTATATTGGGTCTTTTGTTGGTCCATATAAATGTTAGGATTTTTTTTCCTATCTCTGTGAAGAACGTCATTGGTATTTTGATGAAGATTGCATTGAATCTGTAGATTGCTTTGTTAGTATGAACATTTTAACAATATTGATTCTTTCAATCCATGAACATGGAATATCTTTCCAATTTTTGGTGTCTCCTTCAATTTCTTTCATTAGTGTTTTATAGTTTTCATTATAGAGGACTTTCACTTCTTCAGTTAAATTAATTCTTAGGTATTGCATTTTATTTGTGGAAATTATAAATTTTCATTTTTCAGAATGTTCACTCTTGGCATATAGAAATGCTACTGATTTTTGTATGTTGATTTTGTATCCTGCAACTTTACTGAATTTGTTTATTGGTTCTAACAATTTTTTTTTTGTGGGGGGAGTCTTTAAGTTTTCCCAAATATAAGATCTTATTATCTGCAAACAAGGAGAATTTGACTTCCTCTATTCCAATTTGGATGCTTTTTATTTTGTTCTCTTGTCTGATTGCTCTAGGTAGGACTTCGTACTCTGTTGAAGAACAGGGATGAAAGCGGGCATTCTTTTTTTTTTTTTTTTTTTTTTTTTTTTTTTTTTTAATTTATTTATTATTATTATACTTTAAGTTGTAGGGTACATGTGCATAACGTGCAGGTTTGTTACATATGTATACTTGTGCCATGTTGCTGTGCTGCACCCATCAACTCGTCATTTACATCAGGTATAACTCCCAATGCAATCCCTCCCCCCTCCCCCCTCCCCATGATAGGCCCCAGTGTGTGATGTTCCCCTTCCTGAGTCCGAGTGATCTCATTGTTCAGTTCCCACCTATGAGTGAGAACATGCGGTGCTTGGTTTTCTGTTCTTGTGATAGTTTGCTAAGAATGATGGATTCCAGCTGCATCCAAGTCCCTACAAAGGACTCAAACTCATCCTTTTTTATGGCTGCATAGTATTCCATGGTGTATATGTGCCACATTTTCTTAATCCAATCTGTCACTGATGGACATTTGGGTTGATTCCAAGTCTTTGCTATTGTGAATAGTGCTGCAATAAACATACGTGTGCATGTGTCTTTATAGCAGCATAATTTATAATCCTTTGGGTATATACCCAGTAATGGGATGGCTGGGTCATATGGTACATCTAGTTCTAGATCCTTGAGGAATCGCCATACTGTTTTCCATAATGGTTGAACTAGTTTACAATCCCACCAACAGTGTAGAAGTGTTCCTATTTCTCCACATCCTCTCCAGCACCTGTTGTTTCCTGACTTTTTAATGATCGCCATTCTAACTGGTGTGAGATGGTATCTCATTGTGGTTTTGAGAGAATTTTAGACCAATATCCCTGATGAACATCGATGCAAAAATCCTCAATAAAATACTGGCAAACTGGATTCAGCAACACATCAAAAAGCTTATCCACCATGATCAAGTGGGCTTCATCCCTGGGATGCAAGGCTGGTTCAACATTCGCAAATCAATAAACATAATCCAGCATATAAACAGAACCAAAGACAAGAACCACATGATTATCTCAATTGATGCAGAAAAGGCTTTTGACAAAATTCAACAGCCCTTCATGCTAAAAACGCTCAATAAATTCGGTATTGATGGAACGTACCTCAAAATAATAAGAGCTATTTATGACAAACCCACAGCCAATATCATACTGAATGGGCAAAAACTGGAAAAATTCCCTTTGAAAACTGGCACAAGACAGGGATGCCCTCTCTCACCACTCCTATTCAACATAGTGTTGGAAGTTCTGGCTAGGGCAATCAGGCAAGAGAAAGAAATCAAGGGTATTCAGTTAGGAAAAGAAGAAGTCAAATTGTCCCTGTTTGCAGATGACATGATTGTATATTTAGAAAACCCCATTGTCTCAGCCCAAAATCTCCTTAAGCTGATAAGCAACTTCAGCAAAGTCTCAGGATACAAAATTAATGTGCAAAAATCACAACCATTCTTATACACCAGTAACAGACAAACAGAGAGCCAAATCAGGAATGAACTTCCATTCACAATTGCTTCAAAGAGAATAAAATACCTAGGAATCCAACTTACAAGGGATGTAAAGGACCTCTTCAAGGAGAACTACAAACCATTGCTCAGTGAAATAAAAGAGGACACAAACAAATGGAAGAACATACCATGCTCATGGATAGGAAGAATCAATATTGTGAAAATGGCCATACTGCCCAAGGTAATTTATAGATTCAATGCCATCCCCATCAAGCTACCAATGAGTTTCTTCACAGAATTGGAAAAAACTGCTTTAAAGTTCATATGGAACCAAAAAAGAGCCCGCATCTCCAAGACAATCCTAAGTCAAAAGAACAAAGCTGGAGGCATCACGCTACCTGACTTCAAACTATACTACAAGGCTACAGTAACCAAAACAGCATGGTACTGGTACCAAAACAGAAAGCGGGCATTCTTGTTGTGTTCCAGATCTTAGAGGAAAGGCTTTCAGTTTTTTTCTATTCTATATGGTACTAGCTGTGGGTCTGTCATATATGGCTTTTAGTACGTTGAGATATGTTCTTTCTATAGCTAGTTTTTTGAGGGTAATTTTTAATCATGAAGGGATGTTTAATTTTATCAAATAATTTTTAAGCATAAATTCAAGTTATCATATGGTTTTTGTCTTTCATTCTATTGATACAATGTATTCCATTGATTGATTTGCATATGTTAAACCATTCTTGCATTTCAGGGATAAATCTTACTTGATCATGATAAATGATCTTTCTATGTATTGTTGAATTTGATTTGCTAGTATTTTGTTTAGGACTTTTGCATCAATGTTCGTCAGGGATATTGATTTGTAATTTTCTTTTTTTGATGTGTCTGTGTCTGGTTTTGGTATCAAGGTAATACTGGCTTTGAAGAAGGAGTGTGGAAGTTTTCCCTCCTCTTCTATTTTTTGGAGTATTTTGAGCAGGATTGATATTAGTTATTCTTTAAATATTTGATAGAATTCAACAGTGAGGCCATCAAGTCCCAGGCATTTCTTTATTATGGGTTTGATCTCATTTGCTGTTACTGATCTGTTCAGGTTTTGGACTTCTTCCTGGTTCAGTCTTGGTAGGTTGTGTCTAGGAGTTTGTCCATTTCTTCTAGATTTTCCAATTTATTGGCTTATAGCTGCTCAGAGTAGACACTAATGATCCTTTGAATTTCTGCAGTATCAATTGTAATATCTTCTTTTCCATTCTGATTTTATTTTTTTTGGATCTTTTATCTTTTTTCTTAGTCTGGCTGAAGGTTTGTCAATTTCGTTTAACTTTTCAAAGAAATCTCCTTTTGGTTTCATAGATCTTTTGTATTGTTTTCTTCATTTCATTTTCATTTATTTCTGCTCTGATGTTTATTATTTCTTTTTTACTAATTTTGGGTTTGGTTTGCTCTTGCTTTTCTAGTTCTTTAAGATGCATTACTAGATTGTTTATTTAAATTTTTTCTTTTCTTTTATGATATAGGCAGTTATAGCTATAAACCTCCTTCTTAGTGCTGCGTTTGCTGTATCCCATAAGTATTAGTATGTTGTATTACCACTATTATTTGTTTCAGAAAACTTCTCAATTTCTATCTTAATTTCTTCCTGGACCCACTGGTCATTCAGGAGCATATTATTTAATTTCCATGTATTTATATAGTTTTCAAAATTCCTCTTGTTATTAATTTCTAGTTTTCATTGGGTCTTGTTTCCTAATCCAACTTACTACTTTGCACCTTTTAAGTAGGGCATTTAACCCATTTACATTCAAGTTAATATTCATATGTGCAGATTTGATGCTGATATTGTGATGTTAGCTGGTTATTATGCAGACTTGATTGGTTAGTTGCTTTACAGTGTCAATGATCTATGTACTTAAGTGTTTTTCTATGGAGGACAGTTATATTTTCTTTCTTTCTTTAATATTTTATTTATTAATATTAAAATACTAATATTAAAATATTATTTAATATTTTATTTATTTATTTATTATTTATTTATTTTATTATACTTTAAGTTTTAGGGTACATGTGCACAATGTTCAGGTTTGTTACATATGCATACATGTGCCATGTTGGTGTACTGCACCCGTTAATTCATCATTTACATTAGGTGTATCTCCTAATACTATCCCTCCTCCCTCCCTCCACCCCACGACAGGCCCTGGTGTGTGATGTTCCCCACCCTGTGTCCAAGTGTTCTCATTGTTCAATTCCCACCTATGAGTGAGAACATGTGGTGTTTGATTTTCTGTCCTTGTGATAGTTTGCTCCAGTTTCATCTGTGTCACTACAAAGGACATGAACTCATCCTTTTTTATGGCTGGATAGTATGCCATGGTGTGTATGTGCCACATTTTCTTTTTTTCTTTTTTTTGTTTGCTTGATTTTATTCATTCATTAATCAGATTTTCCCAAAACACAAACTACATTCTGAGAATACATTAAAAGTGATAGTATCTTGTTTGGGCTTACTTTAATTTAGTAACAAGAAATTATATGTTGTGGATCTTCTTATCTGAGCTCATCTCAATGATACCATGTGAGTACTTTTAATTTTTTTTTATAGTTTAAGTTCTAGGGTACATGTGCACAACGTGGAGGTTTGTTACATATGTATACATGTGCCATGTTGGTGTATTGCACCCATTAACTCGTCATTTACATTAGGTATTTCTCCTAATGCTCTCCCCCCCGCCAACCCCATGACAGGCCCCAGTGTGTGATGTTCCCCACCCTGTGTCCAAGTGTTCTCATTGCTTAATTCCCACCTATGAGTGAAAACATGTGGTGTTTGGTTTTCTGTCCTTGTGATAGTTTGCTCAGAATGATGGTTTCTAGCTTCATCCATGTCCCTACAAAGGACATGAACTCATCCCTTTTTATGGCTGCATAGTATTCCATGGTGTGTATGTACCACATTTTCTTAATCCAGTCTATCATTGTTAGACATTTGGGTTGGTTCCAAGTCTTTGCTATTGCGAATAGTGCTGCCATAAATATACATGTACATATCTCTTTATAGCAGCATGATTTATAATCCTTTGGGTATATGCCCAGTAATGGGATGGCTGGGTCAAATGGTATTTCTAGTTCTAGATCCTTGAGAAATCGCCACACTGTCTTCCACAATGGTTGAACTAGTTTACAGTCCCACCAACAGTGTAAAAGTGTCCCTATTTCTCCACATCTTCTCCAGCACCTGCTGTTTCCTGACTTTTTGATGATCCCCATTCTAACTAGTGTGAGATGGTATCTCATTGTGGTTTTGATTTGCATTTCTCTGATGGCCAGTGATGATGAGCATTTTTTCATGTGTCTGTTGGCTGCATAAATGTCTTCTTTTGAGGACTGTCTGTTCATATCCTTTGCCCACTTTTTGATGGGATTGCTTGATGTTTTTCTTGTCAATTTTTTTAAGTTCTTTGTAGATTCTGGATATTAGCCCTTCATCAGATGGGTAGATTGTAAAAATTTTCTCCCACTCTGTAGGTTGCCTGTTCACTCTGATGGTAGTTTCTTTTGCTGTGCAGAAGCTCTTTAGTTTAATTAGATCCCATTTGTCAATTTTGGCTTTTGTTACCATTACTTTTGGTGTTTTAGACATGAAGTACCTGCCCATGCCTATGTCCTGAATGGTATTGCCTAGGTTTTCTTCTAGAGTTTTTATGGTTTTAGGTCTTACATTTAAGTCTTTAATCCATCTTGAATTAGTTTTAGTATAAGGTGTAAGGAAGGGATCCAGCTGCAGCTTTCTACTTATGGCTAGCCAGGTTCCCCAGAACCGTTTATTAAATAGGGAATCCTTTCCCCATTTCTTCTTTTTGTCAGGTTTGTCAAAGATCAGATGGTTGTAGATGTGTGGTCTTATTTCCAAGGGCTGTATTCTGCTCCATAGGTCTACCTCTGTTTTGGTACCAGTACCATGCTGTTTTGGTTACTGAAGGCTTGTAGTATAGTTTGAAGTCAGGTAGCGTGATACCTCCAGCTTTGTTCTTTTGGCTTAGTATTGTCTTGGCAATGCGGGCTCTTTTTTAGTTCCATATGAACTTTAAAGCAGTTTTTTCCAATTCTATGAAGAAAGTCATTGGTAGCTTAATGGGGATGGCATTGAATCTATAAATTACCTTGGGCAGTATGGCCATTTTCACAATATTGATTCTTCCTATCCATGAGCATGGAATGTTCTTCCATTTGTTTGTGTCCTCTTTTATTTCATTGAGCAGTGTTTTGTAGTTCTCCTTGAAGAGGTCCATCACATCCCTTGTAAGTTGGATTCCTAGGTATTTTATTCACTTTGAAGCCATTGTGAATGGGAGTTCACTCATGATTTGACTCTCTGTTTGTCTGTTATTGGTGTATAAGAATGCTTGTGATTTTTGCACATTGATTTTGTGTCCTGAGACTTTGCTGAAGTTGCTTATCAGTTTAAGGAGATTTTGGGCTGAGACGTTGCGGTTTTCTAAATATACAATCATGTCATCTGCAAACAGGGACAATTTGACTTCCTCTTTTCCTAATTGAATATCCTTTATTTCTTTCTCTTGCCTGATTGCCCTGGCCAGAACTGCTAACACTATGTTGAATAGAAGTGGTGAGAGGGGGCATCTCTGTCTTGTACCAGTTTTCAAAGGGAATGCTCCCAGTTTTTGCCCATTCGGTATGTTATTGGCTGTGGGTTTGTCATAAATAGCTCTTATTGTTTTGAGATACATCTCATCAATACCTAGTTTATTGAGAAGTTTTAGCATGAAGGGCTGTTGAATTTTGTTGAAGGCCTTTTCTGCATGTATTGAGATAATTATGTAGGTTTTGTCTTTGTTTCTGTTTATATGATGGATTACATTTATTGATTTCCATATGTTGAACCAGCCTTGCACCCCAGGGATGAAACCCACTTGATCATGGTGGATAAGCTTTTGATGTGCTGCTGGATTTGGTTTGCAAGTATTTTATTGAAGATTTTTGCATAGATGTTCATCAGGTATATTGGTCTAAAATTCTCTTTTTTTGTTGTGTTTCTGCCAGGCTTTGGTATCAGGATGATGCTGGCCTCATAAAATGAGTTAGGGAGGATTCCCTCTTTTTCTATTTATTGGAATAGTTTCAGAAGGAATGGTGCCAGCTCCTCCTTGTACCTCTGATAGAATTCGGCTGTGAATCCGTCTGGCCCTGGACTTTTTTTGGTTGGTAGGCTATTAATTATTGCCTCAATTTCAGGACCTGTTATTGGTCTATTCAGGGATTCAACTTCTTCCTGGTTTAGTCTTGGAGAGTGTATGTTTCCAGGAATGTATCCATTTCTTCTAGATTTTCTAGTTTATTTGCATAGAGGTGTTTATAGTATTCTCTGATTGTAGTTTGTATTTCTGTGGGATTGGTGGTGATATCCCCTTTATCAATTTTTATTGCATCTATTTGATTCTTCTCTCTTTTCTTCTTTATCAGTCTTGCTAGTGGTCAATGAATTTTGTTGATCTTTTAACAAAACAAGCTCTTGGATTCATTGATTTTTTGGAGGGTTTTTTGTGTCTCTATCTCCTTCAGTTCTGCTCTGATCTTACTTATTTCTTGCCTTCTGCTGGCTTTTGAATGTGTTTGCTGTTGCTTCTCTAGTTCTTTTAATTTTGATGTTAGGGTGTCAATTTTAGATCTTTCCTGCTTTCTCTTATGGGCATTTAGTGCTATAAATTTCCCTCTACACACTGCTTTAAATGTGTCCCAGAGATTCTGGTATGTTGTGTCATTGTTCTCATTGGTTTCAAAGAACATCTTTATTTCTGCCTTCATTTCGTTATTTACCTAGTAGTCATTCAGGAACAGGTTGTTCAGTTTCCATGTAGTTGAGCGGTTTTGAGTGAGTTTCTTAATCCTGAGTTCTAGTTTGATTGCACTGCCATCTGACAGATGGTTTGTTATAATTTCTGTTCTTTTACATTTGCTGAGGAGTGCTTTACTTTCAACTATGTGGTCGATTTTGGAATAAGTGCGATGTGGTGCTGAGAAGAATGTATATTCTGTTGATTTGAGGTGGAGAGTTCTGTAGATGTCTATTAGGTCTACTTGGTGCAGAGCTGAGTTCAATTCCGCGATATCTTTGTTAACTTTCTGTCTCGTTGATCTGTCTGATATTGACAGTGGGGTGTTAAAGTCTCCCATTATTATTGTGTGGGCGTCTAAATCTCTTTGTGGGTCTCTACAGACTTGCTTTATGAATCTGGGTGCTCCTGTATTGGGTGCATATATATTTAGGATATTTAGATCTTCTTGTTGAATTGATTTCTTTACCATTAAGTGATGGCCTTTTTTGTCTCTTTTGATCTTTGTTGGTTTAAAGTCTGTTTTATCAGAGACTAGCATTGCAACCCCTGCTTTTTTCTGTTTTCCATTTGCTTGGTAGATCTTCCTCCATCCCTTTATTTTGAGCCTATGTGTGTCTCTGCACGTGAGATGGATCTCCTGAATACAGCAAACTGATGGGTCTTGACTATCCAATTTGCCAGTCTGTGTCTTTTAATTGGGGCATTTAGCCCATTTAAATTTTAGGTTAGTATTTTTATGTGTGAATTTGATCCTTTCATTATGATGTTAACTGGTTATTTTGCTCATTAGTTGATTCAGTTTCTTCCTAGCATTGATGGTCTTTACAATTTAGCATGTTTTTGCAGCAGCTGGTACTGGTTGTTCCTTTCCATATTCAGTGCTTCCTTTAGGAGCTCTTGTAAGGCAGGCCTGGTGGTAACAAAATCTCTCAGCATTTGCTTGTCTGCAAAGGATTTTATTTCTCCTTCACCTATGAAGCATAGTTTGGCTCCATATGAAATTCTGGGTTGAAAATTCTTTTGTTTAAGAATGTTGAATATTGACCCCTACTCTCTTCTGGCTTGTAGGGTTTCTGCTGGGAGGTCTGCTGTGAGTCTGATGGGTTTCCCTTTGTGGGTAACCCGACCTTTCTCTCTGGCTGCCCTTAACATTTTTTCCTTCATTTCAACCTTAGTGAATCTGATTATTATATGTCTTGGAGTTGCTCTTCTCGAGGAGTATCTTTGTGGCATTCTCTGTATTTCCTGATTTTGAATGTTGGCCTGCCTTGCTAGGTTGGGGAAGTTCTCCTGGATAATATTCTGCGGAGTGTTTTCCAACTTGGTTCCATTCTCCCTGTCACTTTCAGATACACCAATCAGACATAGATTTGGTCTTTTCTCATAGTCCCATATTTCTTGGAGACTTTGTTCATTTCTTCTTACCCTTTTTTCTCTAAACTTCACTCCTTGCTTCATTTCATTTATTTGATCTTCAATCACTGATACCCTTTCTTCCACTTTATCAAATCAGCTACTGAAGCTTGTGCATGTGTCATGTAATTCTTGTGACATGGTTTTCAGCTCCATCAGGTCATTTAAGGTCTTCTCTACACTGTTTATTCTAGTGAGCCATTCATCTAATCTTTTTTCATGGGTTTTAGCTTCTTTGCGATGGGTTCCAACATCCTCCTTTAGCTCAGAGAAGTTTGTTATTACCGATCGTCTGAAGCCATCTTCTCTCAACTCGTCAAAGTCATTCTCCATCCAGCTTTATTCTGTTGCTGGCGAGGTGCCGCGTTCCTTTGGAGAAGAAAAGGCACTCTGATTTTTAGAATTTTCAGCTTTTCTGATCTGGTTTCTCCCCTTCTTTGTGGTTTTATCTACCTTTGGTCTTTGATGATGGTGATATACGATGGAACTTTGGTGTGGATGTCCTTTCTGTTTGTTAGTTTTCCTTCTAACAGTCAGGACCCTCAGCTGCAGGTCTGTTAGTTTGCTGAAGGTCCACTCCAGACCCCGTTTGCCTGGGTATCACCAGCGGAGGCTGCAGAACAGCAAATATTGCAGAATGGCAAATGTTGCTGTCTGATCATTCTTCTGGAATCTTCATCTCAGAGATGCACCCGACTGTATGAGGTGTCAGTTGGCCCCTGATGGGAGGTGCCTCCCCATTAGGTTACTCAGGGGTCAGGGACCCAGTTGAAGAAGCAGTCTGTCCATTCTCAGATCTCAAACTCTGTGCTGGGAGAACCACTACTCTCTTCAAAGCTGTCAGACAGGGACGTTTAAGTCTGCAGAAGTTTCTGTTGTTTTTTGTTCAGCTATGCCTTGCCCCCAGAGGTGGTGTCTACAGAGGCGGGCAGGCCTCCTTGAGCTGTGGTGGGCTCCACCCAGTTTGAGCTTTCCGGCTGCTTTGTTTACCTACTCAAGCCTCAGCAATGGCGAGTGCCCCTCCCCTAGTCTCACTGCCGCCTTGCAGTTTGATCTTAGACTGCTGTGCTAGCAATGAGGGAGGCTCCATGGGCCTGGGACCCTCTGAGCCAGACACGGGATATAATCTGGTGTACCGTTTGCTAAGACTGTTTGAAAAGCACAGTATTAGGGTGGGAGTGACCCAATTTTCCAGGTGCCATCTGTCATGGCTTCCCTTGGCTAAGAAAGGGAATTCCCCAACCCCTTGCACTTCCCTGGTGAGGTGATGCCTTGCACTGCTTCAGCTAATGCTCCATGGGCTCCATCCACTGTCCTGCACCCACTGTCTGAGAAGCCCCAGTTAGATGAACCCGGTACCTCAGTTGGAAATGCAGAAATCACTCATCTTGTGTTGTTGCTGATGCTGGGAGCTGTAGACTGGAGCTGTTCCTATTTGGCCATCTTGGAACCTCTCCAGATGTGTCTTGCTGAGGTTTAAGCACCAAAGGAGCAGTCATATAACAGAGAGATTGTGAAAAACAAAGTAAGTCTGCAATAATTGGATTTATTATATGTTAGAAACAGCAGTTACATACTAAATGTTTTACAAAGTGTTTTTCATTTTTTGTTTATCTTTTCAAAGAACTAAACTTATTTCATTAAACCTTTGATAAATGAAATTAACCTTTTTCTGGTCTCAGTCTCATTTAATTCTGCTCAGATCTTTGTTATTTCTTTTCTTCTGCTAGTTTTGGGTTTGGTTTATTCTTGTTTTTCCAGTTTCTTGAGGTGCAACGTTAGGTTATTAATTTGAGATCTTTCTGTCTTTTAGATTCAAGCATTTAATGCTATGAAATTTCTTCTCAGCACTGCTTTTGCTGTATCCCAGAGGTTTTACTATGTTGTGTTTCTATTTTCATTTGATTCAGATAATTTTTTTGATCTCTGTTTTAACTTCATTTTTTACCCAAAAGTTGTTTAGGAGCAAGTTGTTTAGTTTCTGTGTATTTGTGTAGTTTTAGGAATTCCTCTTGGCATTGAGTCTAATTTTATTCCACTGTGGTCTGAGAAGATACTAGATATGATTTTGATTTTTGAATTTATTGAGACTTGTATTTTCTAATGGCTAATGATATTGAACATTTTTTCATGCACTTTTAAAAATCATCTATACATCCTCTTCAGTGAAATGTCTGTTCATGTGTTTTGTCTACTTTCTAATTGGATTGTTGTTTTACTGTTGAGTTTTGACAGTTCTTTATTTAGTCTAGATACCGTTTCTTTGTCAGATATGTGCTTTGCAAATATTTTCTCCCAGTTTGTAGCTTATTTTTTCATTCTCTCAAGGAGGTCTTTTGCAGATCATATTTTTTTCAGTTTTGATGAAGTCCAGTATATCATATTTTTCTTTTATGGATTGTGCTTTTGGTATATCATCTAAGAACGTTTCTCCTAGTCCTAGATCCAGAAGATTTTCTCCTTTCTTTAAAAAAAATGTTTTACAGCTTTACATTTTACATTCAGGTTGGTGATACATTTTGAGTTAATCTTTGTATAAGGTGTGAGATGTACTTCAAGGTCATTTTTTGCCTATTGGTATTTATTTTTTTCCAGCACCATTTGTTGAAAAGGCTACTTTTCCTCTTATAAATTGCTTTTGTATCTTTGCCAAAAATCAGTCTGGAATATTTGTGAGAATCTATTTCTGATTCTGTGTTCTGTTTCATTGATCTATGTATCTGTCTCTTTGTTTATACCACACAGTTTTGATTACTATAGTTATATAATACATCTTGAAATTCGGTAGACTGATTCCTCCCATTTATTCTTCTTTTCTCAAAACTGTTTCATTTATTCTACTTCATTCTCCTTTGCATATAAATTGTAGAAGAATCTTATCTATATCTACAAAAATATTGCTGTATCTTAGGGAGAATTGATCTCTTTACTATGTTGGGTCTTCCAATCCATGCAAATGGTATGTTTCTCCATTTACCTAATTTTCTTTGATTTCTTTCATTAGTTTTGTGTAGTATTCAGTGTACAAAAAGTTTGTACAGGTTTTATATTCATACCTAAGTATTTCATATGCTTGTAAGCAATTAGAAATGGTACTGTATTTTATATATCAGTTTCTACATGTTCATTGTTAGTGTATAGAAATTCAATTTATTTTTGCATTTTTATTTCATTTCCTGTGACTTTGCTGAACTCACTTATTAGTTTTAGGAGATTTTCTTAATAGGTCCCTTGACCTTTTCTACATAGTCAATGGTGTCATTTGAAAATAGATGCAGTTTTATTTCTTCCTTATCTGTCTGTTTTCCCTTTATTTCTTTTTCTTATTTTATTGCACTGACTGAAACTTCCAGCACTAAGAGTGGCAAAAGTAGATACCTTGTCTGGTTTTCAATCTTGGGAGAAAGGATTCATTCTTTCACTATTAAGTAGAATACTAACTGTAAGGGTTTTTTTTTTTTTTTTTTTTTTTTTTTTTGGTAGATACTCTTTATTTTTTGAGAGTTTTAATTATGTTTAAATGTTGAATTTTATCAAATGCTTTTTCTGCATTGATTAATATGGTTATATAATTTTCTTTAACTTGCTAATGTGGTGGATCATATTGATTGATGTTAAAATATTGAATAAGCCTTAAATCCCTAAAATAAACTCCACTCGTTCATGATGTTTATATACTGCTGAATTTTATTTGTTGATGAATTTTATTTGCTGATATTTTGTTAACCTTTTTTTACATCTGTATCTTTGAAGAATATTGGTCTGTAGTTTTCTTTCTTTGTACTAGTTTTACCTGGCTTCAATATCAGAATAATTAACACTAGTTTCACAAAATGAGTGAGAGAGGGTCTTCTCCTCTGTATTTTTTGGAGGAGATTGTAGAATTTGTGTTAATTATTTAAAAGTTTGGTAGAAATCTCCAGTGAAGCCATTTGAACATGCAGATGTCATTTTTAGTATTTTGAAATTATGAATTCAATTTTCTTAGTTGTTATAAAGCTATTCGAATTACTCATTTCAAGTGGAATGAGTTGCAGCACCTTCTTTTTTTCTAGGAATTGGCTCATTTCATCTAAGTTGTCAAATATATGTGTGTAGAGCTGTTTATAGTATTCTCTTATTATCCTTTTGATGTCTATAGGGTTTATAATGATAGCCCCTGTTTCATTACTTGTATTGGTAATTTGTATCTTCTTTTTTTGGTCACTCTTGCTAGAGAGTTTTCAATTTTATTGATCTTTTCAAGAAATTTGTTTGTTGTTTCATTGACTTTCTGTATTTTTTTTTCTATTTCATGGATTTGTGATCTCACATTTGTAATTTCCTTCCTTCTGCTTGCAAGAGGCTTATTTTGCTCTTCTTTTCCTAGGTTATTGAGATGGGAGTTTAGATTATTAATTTGGGAAGTTTCCTCTTTTTAAATGTATGCATTTAGTGTTATAGATTTCCCTCTCAGCATTGCTTCAGATGTGTCCTACAAATTTTGATATATTTTATTTTCACATTATTGAGTTTGATATAATTTTTTATTTTTTTGAGATCTTCTTCTTGGCTTACAGATTATTTAGAAGTGTGTTGTTAAGTTTCTAAGTGTTTGTATATTTCTCTTATTTTTGTTATCAATTCCATTGGGTCAGAGAACATACTTTGTATGATTTCAATTTTTATAATTTTGTTGAGTTTTTTTTTAAATCAGGATATGGTCTATCTTGGTATATGCTCCATGGGCACTTGAAGATAATGTGTATTCTATTGTTGGGAGGGGTGTTCTACAAATACAAATTAGATCTTGTTGGTTGATGATGTTGTTGAATTCTTCTATATCCTTGCTCATTTTCTGTGAAGTTGTTCTACAGATTGCTGAGAGAGGAGTATAAAGTCTCCCATTATAGTTGTAGATTTGTCTATTTCTCCTTTTAGTTTTATTAGTTTTGCCTCATATCTTTTGCAGCTTGTTGTTTGGTAACACACATTTAGAATTGCTATGTCTTTTTGGTGTGTTGGCCTATAAAATGTCTCTCTCTGTATCTGGTAATTTTATTTGCTCTGAAGTCTCCTTTATCTACATCTGATATTAATATAAGCATTCATTTTTTTCTTTTGAATAATATATATTATTCAAATAGCATATATTAAATATATATATTCATCCTTTTATTTTCAATCTCTATCATTGTATTAGAAACTTTTTTTTGTAAAATCATGGAATCAGGTCATATTTTTATATCTATGCTACCAATTTTTGTCTTTTAACTGGTGTATTTAGACACCTTATAGTTAATATAATTATTGGCGTATTAGGGCATAAGTCTGGAATTTTAGTTTATTTTTCTCTGGAATTTTAGTTTATTTTTCTCTGATTTTCATTTCTTTATATATCTCCTTCGTTTTCTATGGGTTACTTGAATACATTTTAGAATTCTATTTTGATTAATATACAGTGTTTTTAAATTTTATTTTTATTTATTTATTTATTGAGATAGGGTGTCATTCTGTCATCCAGGCTGGAGTGCAGTGGTGCAATTATGGCTTACTGCAGCCTCGACCTCCCAGGCTCAAGTGGTCCTCCCACCTTAGCCTCCTAAGTAGCTGGGACCACACACATGTAACCCTAGGCCTGGTTAATTTATTTTTTTTGTAGAGACAGGGTTTTACCATGTTGCCCAGGCTGGTCTCAGATTCCTGGTCTCAAATGATATGCCTGCCTCAGCCTCCCAAAGTGCTGGGATTACAAACATGAGCCACCATACCCAGCCTTAAAATTTATTTTCAATTGACAAGTGATAATTATGTATGCTTACCCCATATATCATGTTTTTTCAATGTATTTTTCTGTGTAACTTTTTAAGTGGTTGCTCTAGGTATTAAAATATAGATACATAACGTATCACAGTCCACTGATGCTATCATTTTACCAGTTTGTGTGAAACACACAAATGTTACTTTCCTTTACATCCCTTTAACTTCTCCTATTTACAATATAAATTATCATAAATGTTTTCTCTACATAAACTTAGAACCACACCAGACAGTGTTGTAATATTTTATTCAACCATCAATCATAATTTAGAAAACTCAAAAGAATAACGTCTATTGCATTTCTTCATATTGTTGCTTACTGAGTTCTTCCATCCTACTGTTCCAAGTTCCTTCTTGCATTGTTTCCTATTTGTGTACAGGACTTCTCTTAGTCTTGCAGAGAGGTCTGCTGGTGACAAATTCTCGTAATTTCTTTTCATCTAATAATACCTTGACTCCTCTTTTATTCATGAAAAATATTTTCTCTGGCTATAGGATTTGGGGTTGACAATCCTTTTCTCTCAACACTTGAAAAATGTTGTGTCACTTACTTCTGGCCACCATAATTTCTGGTGAGAAATCAGGATATAATCCTACACTATGATAGAAGCAGAGCTTGATATACCTCTCAAAGGTGTGCCACCTCTGTTCTCTCTCTACAGATTTTAGGCACCTTTTCCCCATCCCAATATATTTATGTGTCGGGAGTATAAGTGTCATAGGACTTTTAAGTTTTTCCTTGTGTATTTGCTTCTCCAGGATCACTTTGTGCTTGAATGTCCCTTAGTTCTATAGTGGGCCTTGCCTTGCTTTGGTTTTGGTCATCACCTGGTCCTTCAGGATCAATGTGCTCCCTTGGTCACTGCTGCTACCATCGTGCTTTTCTCAGAGGAGGGTGGTTGGAGGCAGCCTGTATTCCCCTCACTGCCCTGCCTACCCACACTTATATACTACCCTCCCTTTCATCCCCGGAATGGCATCAACATATAATTATTAGTGTTGACCAGGATTAACTAGAGAATCTCAACATGGAGGATATACTGGTTTCCTAGGGCTGCCATAACAGAGTATCACAAACTTGGTGACTTTAACAATAAAAATTGATTCTCTCACCATTCAAGAGGTCCAGAGTCTGAAATCAAGGTGTTGTTAAGGCTGTGCTCCCTCTGAAGCCGCCGAAGGAAAATCCTTGCTTGCCTCTTTCAGTTTCTGATAGATCCAGGTGTTTCTTGGCTTGTGGTAGTAAAACTCTAAATCTCTGCCTCGACTTCACATGGCTGTCTTTTCTCTGCATGTGTCTCTGTCCAAATCTTCCTCTTGTTATAAAGATACCTATTAAATTGAATTAAGTCTAACTCTTATGACTTTAATTTTAACTCAACTAAATATGAACTTGATTAAATTGATTAAATTTGCAAAGACCTTGTTTCCAAAAAGGTCACATTCACAGGCATGGGAGTTAGGACTTCTATATATCTTTTCTGCGGGGAACATAATTCAACCATAAGAGTAGAGAAAAACTTAAAAAGTGAAGCAGAATATAAATGTCAACAGAATGCAAGAAACTAAAGTTAAAATCCTCTGAAGAACACTCTTATGAGTCCACCCTGGTTCTGGAGGTTTCATGTAAGTGGAATAATGTATTTATATGATCTTTTGTGTCAGTCTTCTTTGTCCTAGAATAATACTTTCAAGGTTCATTTATATTGTAGCATGTACTTGTATTTCATTGCTTTTTATGGGTAGATAACATTCCATTGTATGAATATGCCATATTTGTTTGTCCATTCATCAGTTGATAGACATTTGTGTTGTTTCCACTTTGGGGTTATTATGAGTAGTGCTGCTGTGAATATCCATGTAGAAGTTTCTGTATGAGCGTATGCCTTCACTTCTCTCGGGCACATACAAAGAATGGAATTACTGAGTCATATGGTAAGTCTATGTCTAACTTTTTGTAGAAATGCCAAATTGTTTTCCACAGCAGTGGTACCATTTTATATAGCCACTAGAAATGTATAAGGGTTTAATTTCCCCACATCCTCATCAATATTTGTTAATTTTTTCATTAAAAATATTATAACCATCCCAGTGGATCTGATGTGGCATCTTATTTTGGTTGTTGATTTGCATTGCTTAATGACCAATAATAATGAGCATCTTTCCATATGTTTATTGGCCATTTTTGTATCTTCCTTGGAGAAATGTCTATTCAAATCTTTTGCCCATTTTTAAATTGAAGTATTTGTCATTTTTAGAGTTGTAAGAATTCTTTATATATTCTGATACTTGGTCTTTACAGATATATTATTTTCAAATATTTTGCTTTATTCTAGGGGTTGTCTTTTCATTTTCCTAGTGGCATTCTTTGATAGGGAAAATTTTTAATTTTGAAGAAATCCAGTCATTATGCTAAATGAAATAGGTTGAACACAGAGAGACAAATAGTGCATGGTCTTACTCATTTGTGACGTCTAAAATAGTCAAACTCATAGAATGGTGGTTGCCTGGGGCTAAAGCAAATGAAAAATATGGCAATATTGGTCAAAGAGTGAAAAATGTTAGCTATAGAGCTCTAATGTAATCAATGTGACTATAGTTAACATGTGTATAGTTAACAAAGTTGTATGACTATAGTTAACAGTGTTGTAGTCATGTGATGCATAATGATGTTTTGGTCAAGTAATGATGAATCACATATATGATGGTTGTCCTCTAAGATTACAATGGAGCTGAAAATTTCTATCGCCTAGTAATATGTTAGCTGTCATAACATCATAGTGCAATTACTTTATTTTTAAAATAAATTTATTGTAGCCTAAGTGTACAGTGTTTACAAAGTCTACAGTAGTGTACAGTAATGTCCTAGGCCTTCACATTCACTCACCATTCACTTACTCACTAGCTTACGCACAGCAACTTCCAGTCCTGCATGCTCCATTCATGGTAAATGCCCTATACAGGTGTACCATTTTTTATCTTTTATACTGTATTTTTATTATGCCTTTTCTATGTCTCTATGTTTACATGTGTTTACATACAAAAATACTTACCATTGTGTCATAATTGCCTACAGTATTCGGTACAGTAACATGCTGTACAACCCTTTTCTCTCAACACTTGAAAAATGTTGTGTCACTTCTGGCCACCATGGTTTCTGGTGAGAAATCTGGATATAACCCTACACTATGATGGAAGCAGAGCTTGATATATCTCTCAAAGGTGTGCCACCTCTGTTCCCTTCTCTACAGAGTGAGGACTCCATTCTCTCTGGAGCCTAGAAATAATAGGTTATGCCATATAACCCAGGTATGTAGTAGGCTATACCAACTAGGTTTGTGTAAATACACTCTATAATGTTTGCACAATGCCAAAATTGCCTAATAATGCATATCTCCGAACACATACCAGTCATTAAGCTATTCCTTACTGTCCTTGGAGTTTGCTAAAAGGGTAGATCTTACGTGTTCTCACCACGCACAAAGGTAACTATGTGGTGATATTTTACAATATATATGCATATCAAAACACCAAATTATATGCCTTAAGTATATAAAATTTTTATTTGTCAAGTACACCTTACTAAAACTTCAGAAAACCTAATGTATTTATTTCTCCTCGGTTGCTTGTGCTTTTGGTGTCATATCTAAGAAACTGTTGCCTAGTCCTAGGGCATGAAGCTACACACCTGTTTTCTTTTTAAGACTTTAATCATTTTAACTCTTATATTTGGGTATTTGATCTGCTTTGAGTTAATATTTGCATATAGTGTGAGGTAGGGGGTCCAACATTCTTTCGTATGTGGATATACAGTTGTCTCCTCACTGTAGGTTGTTTTTACCCATTAATTTGTTTCAGGTATTTTTCATGACATCCTTTATCCTTTTGTGTATATACCACTACTTACAGACAGCCTTGTAACACACTGCATACTAAACACACCCTTTTCCCTAGCATGTCCTGCATTCAGCCCTAGCTGGGTGTCAGTTGAACCAGATAATCAACTTCCTCTCTGGGATTCCTGGAGTGCTCCTTCCACATTCCCACCAGCTGAGTCACTGCTCCTTAGGAATTGTCTGGGCCCATTCCTCCTCAACCAAAGAGCAAGAATCTAGTTTTTCTCACTTGATTTGGGTCAAGGGTTAAAACCTTCAACTGCTTACAATGGGCACTTTGCTATTCTTTTTTCACACTTATTTTCATCAATGATCATTCCCTTTCTCTTCAGGCTGCCAATGGCAGAACTTTTCTCTGTTTGTTCGTGGCAAGAGTATATTGAAAAGTGATTTCCTACCAAGGCCTCTGCTAAGATCTGTTCACAACTCCCTAAACCAACTCCCTAAAAGCCCCTGCTGCTGAGGAAATGTCAAGTCTCAGCAATTGGCACTGGTGTTCCTGTTGATGTGTGCAATGGCTTCCAGGAGGGACTTGTGTGCTTGCTCTCCAGCATGAGCTCAGGTGTTGCAGCTTATTTTCCCTTTTTGCTTGTCTCTTCAGTCATTGAGGCCATCAGTAACCTGGGTCTCTCTGGCTGTGAATGCAATGGGTGGTAGATGCTGTAGGGGAGAGGTTTGGAATTACAGAGCAACACCAAAGAGATGAGCTGGAATCTGTGGGTGAGAGTGGTGGGGTTGGAGACAAAGTCAATATGGGTGGAGGAATATGGAGGAACTGTAGGGGTAGACAGTACAAGCTAACCTGCCTCATTTTACGTGGACCAGAAATCTGATTCTCCCAGGTATGTGTGGGTCAGAAGAGGAGTCTCTATTCCATCATCGTATCACTGGTTCTCAGTCCACAAAAACCTGTTTGCCCCTTTTTAGTAAAATAAAAATTTCCAAACCTCTTAATTTTTTTATTTATCTTTGAGTTGAACAGATCTCAAGAACTAATTCATCTTGCATAACTTACTCTGTGAGTATATAAGCCTCCTTGAAGTAAGCTTTGTGCAAGCCCTCAATAAACCCTGGGAATTGAGCCTCTAGTTATATTCTCCTTGGACTTGCAGAATCATCTGCATTCAACTGTTGAGGGGTCTGAGTGGGGATGCATGGGGAGACACTCCCCAACTGGTGCAGATGGCAAATTTACACCAACATACTTTCTTTTATGGTTACACACAAGAATGTATGTTTGTGTGTGTGCGTGTGTGTTTCTGTGCATGTTTTTGCTGGTAAGGATGACAGAGTCATGTCTTTTTTCAGGGGGCATGTAAGACAGATAAGCAAACATCCACAAAGACTGATTTCCTTTGACACAATGTGATCATGCAGTATATTTATTTATGGAAATAAATTCCATTCGAATAAACAAGGGTGCAAAGGACTGAAGCTCTGCGTTGGGATGGTTCTTGCTTGTGGTCCTGTGGGGACTGCAGGGAATGGGGGACAAGCACCCCTCATCTGTTCTCTGGAGAGAAGAAAACTCAGTGCAGGGAAAGACAGCCAAGGCCACTGGAGAAGAGGCAAAGCAACAGTGGTCTTTGGCTTCAGTAGTGAGAATGCTTAGGGAGGCTGGGTGGTATGAGACGGTTTTGGTGGGAGATGGGTCTCGGCAGAACTCTCACGGTGGTGGATTAAGGCGAGGTGAGGGAGGAGAGGAGAGTCTGTGAGCTCTGAACACCAAGTGAGGAAGATGAATGCGATTATCAGCTGAGGGGTCAGAGCCACGTTTACAATCTGTCAGTCAGATCTGACCTCAGCAAAGGCCGCCGACCAGCGCCTGTGGAGCAGCACGCAGAACAGGAGTGCGCCCCCCCGCAGCAGGGCCAGGCCCAGCCTCTAGCTCCAGAGCGGCTTCGGCCACGCCCACAACCCGGCCCGCAGCCAGGCGCCCCACAGCCTCCTGCGCATGCGGGCGGCCACGCCCTCCACCAGCCTCCGGAGCCGCTCCTCCGGGCCTGCCCAGCGCAGGAGTTGCGCCAGCTCGTACAACTCGTTGGAGTAGTGGGCGCCCTCGTGCTCCCGCACCAGGCCCTCCACCAGCCCCAGAAGCTGCTCCGCCTGAACCTCCTGCTCCCGGCCAGTGGCCCGGTTGTCAAAGGCACAGACCTGGCCCCCGCACTTGGCCACCAGCTTGCGCAGGGCCCGGTTCTCTGTGCTGCCCACGTAATCCTGCAGGGAGCCCCCCGCCAGGTCCTCCTTCCTGGTGAAGACGATGACAGTCCATTTCAGGACGTCCTTCCCGAACATGTCCCTCACCTGCCTCACCGCTTGCTGGTCCTGGGCGGTGAACCGGCCCAGCTGGGTCACCAGGAGCAGCGCGTGGGGCCCGGGGGCCGAGAGCAGGTAGCAGCGACCTCTCTCCTCACAGCCGGGGTCTGTCTTAGGCACTTCGGAGCTGAAAATGTCCAGAGTGTCCACTACTTCCACATGCCACTTGTCCCACCTGCGGCTGGCCGTGGTGCAGGCCCTGGTCACAGATGTGGCCCCCAGCCTGGAGAGGAACCGTCTCTTGCCCAGGATGCTGTTCCCAGTGGCGCTCTTTCCGGCCCCTGTTCTCCCAACAAGGATGAGCCTCAGCGTGGGCTCCTGCCGGGACTGGGTGTCCTCTGCTGAACCTGCGAGAATAAATTATTTGTAAGCTTTCAAACCTAAGCCAGCATACCTAGGTAAATGGATCTCTTGGATGCCTTCTGAATCAAGGAGAAGAGTGCGTTCGACTTTCACTTTTTAAAGCAAACCTTCACTGAGGTGATCTAATGAGAGATTTACCGTCCCGGGTGGTCCTTACTCATCCAGTCCTGTCCCCTTTGGTTTCACCACATGCCCCTGTTGATGTCCCAGAGCTTGAGGAACCTTTCTCCAGGGGGAACCCTTTATAGTTTCAGGCCATTACCTCATCTGACAGTAGCTCTCTCTGGTCATCTGCACACATGCAGGCTGCACAGGGATTTATTTCCCCTGCTTTCGCATTGGCCTTCCCACTCTGGACAACTGCAACTGTGGTGGGCTCTCTAACAAGTCTTCCAGAAACCACCCTTTGGAAGTGGGAGTAGGATCTGAGTGGGGGCTAGAGTCAGCTCAGCCCCTGGGTTTGAACCACCGCCTCTGCACTGGCTAACCGGGTAGCTGTGGGAAGTTATTTAATCTCCCTGAGCCTTAATTTCCTTCTTCTGTAAAATGGGAGTACTAATATCCATGGTTCCTCAGAGGGTTCTTGAGAGGGTTATATGAGCTAATCCGCATACATGCTGAGCAGAGTGGCTGGCACGTGGAACATCTTTAGTGAATCTAAGTCGTTGCTTTCAGAGGGCTGGGAATAAGAGACCATGTCAGCTTGGGTGGTAGATAAGGAATGTGATCTGGGGGTCTCCTGACTAAAATTCAGATCTTGGTGCCATTTCTAAGGCCCCTGTCTGTGATTTTGAGCCAATCTCTGGGAAGCTGAGCTGATACAAGGCAACTGTTTTTAGGTCAGCCTTGTATACAGAGCCTAAGAGAGTGAGGCAATATATTGGTTTTCACTTCTCTAAGATCAACTTCTTTTGAAATCTCTGTCCCTGTCCATCCGGCTCTGGGCATTTGAGGGCTGGCATTATTCTCTGCAGGGGCTCTGGGGACTTCAAGGTCTAAAGTTATCTAGGCCAGTGGCAGACAGAGTGGAATCTACCATCCCACCCCAGAGATCAAAGCCTAACACTTTATTCCTAATCAACTGGGCCATACCAGCCTTTGCCATTGTATTAACAGGGGCAAGGAAATTACAAAGCCAGTGCTCCTGAATTTTCTTAGTCCCATTCAAAAGTCACTAATTGACTTCTGATTCTGATTCTGATTAGGAGAGAGGCACCTACAGGGTGTTAAGAGCTGCCCATACCTGGAAGGTAGAACACCTGAATGGTGGCATCTGCCCTGCTGCTGTCTGAAGTCCATGTACAGGAAAATCTCTGAATTTCACTTTTGTCACATTTTAAATGAAGGGGGTTGAATTTTGATAATCCCTGAGGTGCTCTCCAAATATACCCTTCCAAAATCTTCTTGTATCACTTCTCTTGGTAAATTTCAAAGTTTGTTCATTTCTGTCACAGAGTCTAGCGTGACTCATTACCCATCCTAGTACCACACAATATTTCCAAGTCAACTATTTTGTAGTGTATGGCAAAAGTCACTTCTTTCCATATATAGCTCTTCTCAGTAATTATTTCTGACTTTACCTCTGCTATCCTCAGTTTCCTCATATTGAAAAATGCAGATAATAACTGTTTAACCTACCTTAAAGATTCCTTTGAGGATTAAGTGGGATGTTGCATACAGAGCCTGTCATACACTGAACTACTCATGATGCCCCTGATCCACAGGCTGTCCTGCAGTGCCGGCTTCCTGACCAAGTGAGTCCTTTATCATTTGAATAAGTAGTGCCCCGCCAAAATGGAAGGTAGGCAGAGACATTTCTTTTAAGGTGGGATGTGAAATAAATGATTGGGATTTATTCCACCCCCCCTTTTCCTGTTCAGTCAGGATGTCATCTCTCTCCCAACTAAGTGCCCTCACTGGGCTCTGTCATCACTCTGCTCTTACATCACCACGTAAGTCGGTCATTGAGAGGAAATGATGCATGTGAATCCCCGTTCGTCTCCCCTTCTTGACTTGGATCTTAGTTTGTAAAATCCAACAGCAGAACCATGTTAGAGAGGTGCTCTCTTTGTCATTATCAGTCAGTCTCCATTTCCCATCTTCTGTCTCTCAGTCTCCCTTTCTTCTCTCTTTCTCCCTCCCTCATTTTCTCTCCCTTGAGCTCTCCTAATATTTTAACTCTTACTCATTGTTCTCCAACACTTTCTTTGGTAAATCATGTTTACTCTATCCTCTATACCCTTGGTCCTCACCCTGTTGAAAAGGACAGAGCCTCAACTATGCTCTCTTACTGAGGCCAGAGCAGTCAAAAGACTTTCCACAACATCACACAGCAGACCAGGAGCAGCGATGGTGCCAGGGCTTTCACTGTGATATCCTACTGGTCACAACCCCTCTATCTTTTAGAAGATAGCTAAAGGAATTTTCTCCCAAAAGAAACATATCTTAGCTGTCTTCAGCCTTGAGTCATTCTCCACCCCTGTACCCAGTCCAGGCACAAACACAGAGGGCATACGTGCCCTCCAGACACAAGTTCTTACCATGGACATGCTCCTCATTGCCTCCCATCTTCCCTTGTTGTCCCATGCTCACCTGGAAGAGTCACAAACACAGCTCATTTGTCCATTCATTTGTCACATAGGTATATATCACCTAAAGTCAGGAGGAGAACAAGATTCTGGGGAAACCACAGCGAGAAGACATTGTCCCTGCCTTCAAGAGTCTTAGAATCTAGTTGTGTACTGTGGTGTGTGTTTGTAGGAGTTGGGATGGGATGGGGAGGGGCAAGAATACAAATGGAATCAGTGATAAGTCCTACTTTAGGAGTGACATTAAGATATTGAATGTTAGCATTAGGATATTAGGATCTGGAAGGAAAGAATAAGGGCACCCATCCTGTTCCTGAGTTAGAAGGACATTTTGGAACCGTTTAATGTTTTCAGTTTCTGGTTCAGAAACTAAATAAGAGGATATTCTATGTCAATGACACATGAACTGTAGAAATACATTTTTTTCTAGGGAATTTGGGGATTACAAGAGACTTCAGTAAAAACTCTGAGTGTCAGAACATGTACTCGGTAACTTAGGGAATTGCCTTAGTGGGAACTGGCCTAGCAAACAAATGAGAAGACACTTGGAAAAATCTCAAGTTTCTTGGGTTCACAAATACATACAACAAGCTCACCAGAGCTTTTAGCTTTGCTTTCACAAAGCCAAGTATCTATTTGCTTGTCTGAATATGAACTCTGCTGTGGAGGCTCAAATGCTGTCCTCCACCTTTTGATGTCCTTCTACTCAAATCTGCGGCTTTTCTAAATAAAGTAATTGTGCTCAATCCTAACATTATTTAATATAACTAACACTCTGTGATCCAATTTGCCTGATCACACAAGCTCCTGAACACAAATGTACTTCTCCCTGCCTCTACGTCTCCAGCCTAATTCCCAGCCAATCCCCTACTCAGTCAGCTACTCCACAAACAGCAGATTTCAGGGCCTCCAACCTGCTCTGCTTCTCCTCCTAGGATTATTGATCCTCCCCAACCGTCTGTCTGTGCCTCACCATCCATGTCAAACTCACCTCTTTGTGTCTTCCACCCTGGTCACTCAGGTACCTGTGTTTTTTCCCATCGGCACCATACGTGAAGGAAGGGCAGAGAGAGAGGCTGCCTGAGTAACTTGTCTCTGGCTGAAGGCTTCTGGAACAGGTTTGCCTTGTACTCATTCCAAAGCTGTTTGTATCTCTGCAGGAACTCCCCTAACCTCCCCCCGCCAAAGTCTCCAATAAAGTTCACTCCGTGGGCCTTAATGTGATTAATTATTTTGTGTGTAGGAATTAACAGATGACCATAATTGACACCAGAGCAGAAAGTGAAGAATCAGCCACAAGATTCAGAGCAAAGGACAAGAATTTGACTGAATCAAAAAGTACTTGTCAACGACGACAAGGCGAAAGTGTGCCTCAGGGACCTGGAGAAATCAGGTAGGCCATTTGGAACTTCCCACAGAGTTTGGGATACAGTTTCAAAAGTTAGTGCAAAGTTCTTAAGTGCCAAAATATGGAGTTACAAAAGGCATATATTTAATGGAGATTGTAAAATGTGTAGAATCCTATAATTGTATAACTCTGAGGTATCTCCAAAATTATCTAGTTCAATGCTTCCCCAAACTGCTACCTTTTGAAATTGTCTAAAGGACTCTTTAAGGTGAAAAGCATTATTTCTTACAGATTGTGGCTTACTAATCTGTATTTTTAATAAGCACCTCGCTTTTAATTTTGGCTTTTGTTGCCATTGCTTTTGGTGTTTTAGACATGAAGTCCTTGCCCATGCCTATGTCCTGAATGGTATTTCCTAGGTTTTCTTCTAGGGTTTTTATGGTTTTAGGTCTAACATTTAAATCTCTAATCCATCTTGAATTAATTTCATATAAGGAGTAAGGAAAGGGTCCAGTTTCAGCTTTCTACTTATGGCTAGCCAATTTTCCCAGCACCATTTATTAACTAGGGAATCCTTTCCCCATTTCTTGTTTTTGTCAGGTTTGTCAAAGATCAGATGACTGTAGATGTGTGGTATTATTTCTGAGGGCTCCGTTCTGTTCCATTGATCTATATCTCTGTTTTGGTACCAGTACCATGCTGTTGTGGTTACTGCAGCCTTGTAGTATAGTTTGGAGTCAGGTAGCATGATGCCTCCAGCTTTGTTCTTTTGGCTTAGGATTGTCTTGGCAATGCGGGGTCTTTTTTGGTTCCATATGAACTTTAAAGCAGTTTTTTCCAATTCTGTGAAGAAAGTCATTGTTAGCTTAATGGGGATGGCATTGAATCTATAAATTACCTTCGGTAGTATGGCCATTTTTACAATATTGATTCTTCCCATCCATGAGCATGGAATGTTCTTCCATTTGTTTGTGTCCTCTTTTATTTCACTGAGCAGTGGTTTGTAGTTCTCCTTAAAGAGGTCCTTTACATCCTTTGTAAGTTGGATTCCTAGGTATTTTATTCTCTTTGAAGCTATTGTGAATGATAATTCATTCATGATTTGGCTCTCTGTTTGTCTGTTACTGGTGTATAAGAGTGCTTGTGATTTTTGCACATAGATTTTGTATCCTGAGACTTTGCTGAAGTTGCTTATCAGCTTAAGGAGATTTGGGGCTGAAACAGTGGGGTTTTCTAAATATATGATCATGTCATCTGCAAAGAGGGACAATTTGACTTCTTTTTTTCCTAACTGAATACCTTTTATTTCTTTCTCTTGCCTGATTGCCCTGGCCAGAACTTCCAACACTACATTAAATAGGAGTGGTGAGAGAGGGCATCCCTGTCTTGTGCCAGTTTTCAAAGGGAATGCTTCCAGTTTTTGCCCATTCAGTATGATATTGGCTGTGGGTTTGTCATAAATAGCTCTTACTATTTTAAGATATGTTCCATTAATACCGAATTTATTGAGAGTTTTTAGCATGAAGGGCTGCTGACTTTTGTCAAAGGCCTTTTCTGCATCTATTGAGATAATCATGTGGTTTTTGTCTTTGCTTCTGTTTTTGTTTTTTGTTTTTTTGTTATTATACTTTAGGTTCTAGGGTACATGTGCACAATGTGTAGGTTTGTTACATAAGTATACATGAGCCATGTTGGTGTGCTGAACCCATTAACTCGTCATTTGCATTAGGTATATCTCCTAATGCTATCCCTCCCCCCGTCCCCTCCCCACAATAGGACCTGGTGTGTGATGTTCACCTTCCTGTGTCCAAGTGATCTCATTGTTCAATTCCCACCTATGAGTGAGAACATGCAGTATTTGGTTTTCTGTTCTTGTGATAGTTTGCTGAGAATGATGGTTTCCAACTGCGTCTATGTCCATACAAAGGATACAAACTCATCCTTTTTTATGGCTGCATAGTATTCCATGGTGTATATGTGCCACATTTTCTTAATCCAGTCTGTCACTGATGGACATTTGGGTTGATTCCAAGTCTTTGCTATTGTGAATAGTGCCGCAATAAACATACATGTGCATGTGTCTTTAAAGCAGCATGACTTATAATCCTTTGGGTATATCCCCAGTAATGGGATGGCTGGGTCAAATGGTATGTCTAGTTCTAGATCCTTGAGGAATCGCCACACTGTCTTCCACAATGGTTGAACTAGTTTACAGTCCCATCAACAGTGTAAAAGTGTTCCTATTTCTCCACATCCTCTCCAGCACCTGTTGTTTCCTGATTTTTTAATGATTGCCATTCTAACTGGTGTGAGATGGTATCTCATTGTGGTTTTGGTTTGCATTTCTCTGATGGCGAGTGATGATGAACATTTTTTCATGTGTCTGTTGACTGTATGAATGTCTTCTTTTGAGAACTGTCTGTTCATATCCTTTGCCCACTTTTTGATGGGGTTGTTGTTTTTTTCTTGTAAATTTGTTTGAGTTCTTTATAGGTTCTGGATATTAGCCCTTTGTCAGATGAGTAGATTGCAAAAATTTTCTCCCATTCTGTAGGTTGCTTCTGTTTATATGCTGGATTATGTTTATTGATTTGTGTATGTTGAACCAGCCTTGCATCCCAGGGATGAAGCCCACTTGATCATGATGGATAAGCTTTTTGATGTGTTGCTGGATTCGGTTTGCCAGTATTTTATTGAGGATTTTTGCATCGATGTTCATCAGGGATATTGGTCTAAAATTCTCTTTTTTTGTTGTGTCTCTGCCAGGCTTTGGTATCAGGATGATGTTAGCCTCATAAAATGAGTTAGGGAGGATTCTCTCTTTTTCTATTGATTGGAATAATTTCAGAAGGAATGGTACCAGCTCCTCCTTGTACCTCTGGTAGAATTTGGCTGTGAATCCATCTGGTCCTGGACTTTTTTTGGTTGGTAGGCTATTAATTATTGCCTCAATTTCAGAGCCTACTATTGGTCTATTCAGGGATTCAACTTCATCCTCGTTTAGTCTTGGGAGAGTGTAAGCGTCCCGGAAAATATCCATTTCTTCTAGGTTTTCTAGTTTATTTATGTAGTCGTGTTTATGGTATTCTCTGATGGTAGTTTGTATTTCTGTGGGATCGGTGGTGATATCCCCTTTATCATATTTTATTGCATCTATTTGATTCTTCTCTCTTTTCTTCTTTATTAGTCTTGCTAGCGGTCTATCAATTTTGTTGATCTTTTCAAAAAGCAACTCCTGTATTCATTGATTTTTTGGAGTGTTTTTTGTGTCTCTATCTTCTTCAGTTCTGCTCTGATCTTAGTTATTTCTTGCCTTCTGCTAACTTTTGAATGTGTTTCCTCTTGCTTCTCTAGTTCTTTTAAACGTGATGTTAGGGTGTCAATTTTAGATCTTTCCTGCTTTCTCTTGTGGGCATTTAGTGCTATAAATTTCCCTCTACACACTGCTTTAAATGTGTCCCAGAGATTCTGGTATGTTGTATCTTTGTTCTTACTGGTTTCAAAGAACATCTTTATTTCTGCCTTCATTTCATTATGTACCCAGTAGTCATTCAGGAGCAGGTTGTTCAGTTTCCATGTAGTTGAGCGGTTTTGATTGAGTTTCTTAGTCCTGAGTTCTAGTTTGATTGCACTGTGGTCTGTGAGACAGTTTGTTATAAATTCTGTTCTTTTACATTTGCTGAGGAGTGCCTTACTTCCAACTATGTGGTCGATTTTGGAATAAGTGCGATGTGGTGCTGAGAAGAATGTATATTCTGTTGATTTTGGGTGGAGAGTTCTGTAGATGTCTATTAGGTCCGCTTGGCGCACAGTTGAGTTCAATTCCTGGATATCCTTGTTAACTTTCTGTTTCGTTGATCTGTGTAATGTTGATAGTGAGGTGTTAAAGTCTCCCATTATTATTGTATGGGAGTCTAAGTCTCTTTGTAAGTCTCTAAGGACTTACTTTATGAATCTGGGTGCTCCTGTATTGGGTGCATATATATTTAGGATAGTCAGCTCTTCCTGATGAATTCATCCCTTTACCATTATGTAATGGCCTTCTTTGTCTCTTTTGATCTTTGATGGTTTAAAGTCTGTTTTATCAGAGACTAGGATTGCAACCCCTGCTTTTTTTTTGTTTTCCATTTGCTTGGTAGATCTTCCTCCATCCCTTTATTTTGAGCCTATGTGTGTCATGTGAGATGGGTCTCCTGAATATAGCAAACTGATGGGTCTTGACTCTTTATCCAATTTGCCAGTCTGTGTCTTTTAATTGGACCATTTAGTCCATTTACATTTAAGGTTAATATTTTTATGTGTGAACTTGATCCTGTCATTATGATAATAGCTAACTATTTTTCTCGTTAGTTGATGCGGTTTCTTCATAGCATCAATGGACTTTACATTTTGGCATGTTTTTGCAATGGCTGGTACCTGTTGTTCCTTTCCATGTTTATTGCTTCCTTCAGGATCTCTTGTAGGGCAGGCCTAGTGGTGACAAAATCTCTAAGCATTTGCTTGTCTGTAAAGGATTTTATTTCTCCTTCACTTATGAAACTTAGTTTGGCTGGTTATGAAATTCTGGGTTGAAAAATCTTTTCTTTAGGGATGTTGAATATTGGCCCCCACTCTCTTCCGGCTTGTGGAGTTTCTGCCGAGAGATCTGCTGTTAGTCTGATGGGCTTCACTTTGTGAGTAACCCGACCTTTCTCTCTGGCTACCCTAAACATTTTTTCCTTCATTTCAGCTTTGGTGAATCTGACAATTACGTGTCTTGGAGTTGCTCTTCTCGAGGAGTATCTTTGTGGCATTCTCTGTATTTCCTGAATTTGAATGTTGGCCCGCCTTACTAGGTTGGGGAAGTTCTCCTGGATGATATCCTGAAGAGTGTTTTCCAACTTGGTTCCATTTTCCCCATCACTTTCAGGCACACCAATCAGATGTAGATTTGGTCTTTTCACATAATCCCATATTTCTTGGAGACTTTGTTCATTTCTTTTTACTCTTTTTTCTCTACATTTCTCTTCTTGCTTCATTTCATTCATTTGATCTTCAATCACTGATAATCTTTCTTCCAGTTGATTGAGTCAGTTACTGAAGCTTGTGCATTTGTCACGTAATTCTCATGTCATGGCTTTCATCTCTATGAGTTCTTTTAAGGTCTTCTCTGCATTGATTATTCTAGTTACTCATTCATCCATTCTTTTTTCAAGGTTTTTAGTTTCTTTGCGCTGATTACGTAGTTCCTCCTTTAGCTCTGAGAAGTTTGATTGACTGAAGACTTCTTCTCTCAACTCATCAGCCATTCTCTATCTAGCTTTGTTCCATTGCTGGCGGTGAGTTGCGTTCCTTTGGAGGGGGAGATGCGCTCTGATTTTTTGAATTTCCAGCTTTTCTGCACTGCTTTTTCCCCATCTTTGTGTTTTTATCTGCCTTTGGTCTTTGATGATGGTGACATGCTGATGGGGTTTTGGTGTAGGTGTTCTTTCTGTTTGTTAGTTTTCCTTCTAACAGTCAGGACTCTCAGCTGCAGGTCTGTTGGAGTTTGCTTGATGTCCACTCCAGACCCTGTTTGCCCGGGTATCAGCAGCGAAGGCTGCAGAAGATAGAATATTGCCGAACAGTGAGTATTGCTGTCTGCTTCTTGCTCTGGAAGCTTTGTCTCCGGGTGTACCCAGTCGTGTGAGGTGTGATGTGTCGGTCTGCACCTCAGTTGAAAATGCAGAAATCACCTGTCTTCTGCGTCACTCACGCGGGGAGCTGGAGGCTGGAGCTGTTCCTATTCAGCCATCTTGGGTGCCACCCTGCTTATTCAATCTTTCATGGGTTGAACCTTTGGTATTGTATCTAAAGTCATTGCCATTCTTATGGTCATCTAGATTTTCTCCTATGTTAACTTTTAAAAGTTTTTTACTTTTGCATTTACACTGGAGACTGACCCCTAATTCACAATTCCCTAATTGTGTGAAGGGAATAAGGTTTATGTCTAGATTTATTGTTTTAAATGTGGATGTCTGACTGTTCCAGTGTCTTGTCAACACTAATTTTTCCCAATTATATTAACTATGCTTTTTTGTTGAAAATGAATTGACAGTATTCATATGGGTGTATATCTCGGATTTCTCTTCTCTTCCATTGATCTATTGGTTTATTCTTTCACCAACACCACATTGTCTTATTACTGTAGCTTTATGGTAAGGCTTGAGGTTGGGTAGTGTCAGTCCTCCAACTTTGCTCTTCTCCTTAAATATTGTGTTGGCTATTCTGGGTCTCCTGCCTCTCCATGTAAACTTTAGAACTAGTTTGTAAATCTCCATAAAATAACTTGCTGGCATTTTGATTGGAATTGCATTGAATCTATAGATCAAATCGGGAAGAGCTGATATCTTGGCAGTATTGAGTCTTCCTATTATGAACCTGGAATACCTTCCCATTTATTTAGTTCTTTCACTTTATTCATCAGAGTTTAGTAGTTTTTTTCATATACATTTTATAATATCATGTTAGATTTATACCAAATATTTCATTGTGGGGGTTGCTTAAGTAAATGATATTATGTTTTTAATTTCAGATTCTACTAGTTCATTGCTGGCATATAGAAAAGTGATGGACTTTTGTATACTGACCTTGTGTTCTACAATCTTGTTCAAATCACTTTTTAGTACCAGAAGCTTTTTTTTTGTTGTTGATTCTTCAGATTTTCTACATGGACAATCATGACATCATGACATCATAAGACAAATACAGTTTTATTTCTTCCTTCCCAATCTGTATACTTTTTTCCCCTTTATTTTTCTTATTGCATTAGCTGGAACTTCTAGCACAATGTTGAAAAGGAGTGATAAGAAGAGTCATCCCTGATTTGTTCCCAATCTTAGTGGGAAAAGTTCTGGTTTATCACCATTAAGTATGATGTTAGCTATTTTTCTAGATATTCTTTTTCAAGTTGAGGAAGTTCCCCGCTACATCTAGTTTACTGAGAGTTTTTGTCATGAATAGATGTTGGATTTTGTGAAATGTGTTTTCTGTGTCTTGATCTGATCATGTGATTGTTCTTCTTTAGTCTGTTGATGTGATGAATTATATTAATTGAATTTTTCAATTACCTGCAATCAATCTGCATACTTAGCACAAATTCCACTTGGTCATGATATATAATTTGTTTTACACATTGTTGGATTAGTGTTTTGCTGAGGAATTTTGCCTCTTTGTTCATGAGAGATTTTAATCTTAGCTTTTTTTCTTCTGGTAATGTTTTTGTCTGTTGTTGAGTCTGGCCTCATAGAATGAGTTAAATAGTATTCATTCTGCTTCCATCTTCTGAAAGACATTGCAGAGAATTTAAGAATTTCTTCCTTAAATGTTTGGTAGAATTCTCTGGTGAACCCACCTGGGCCTGATGCTTTCTGTTTTGGAAGGTTAATAACTGTTTTAATTTTTTTTTTTTTTTTTTTTTTGAGATGGAGTCTTGCTCTGTTGCCCAGCCTGGAGTGCAGTGGTGTGATCTCAGCTCACTGCAAGCTCCGCCTCCTGCGTTCATGCCATTCTCCTGCCTCAGCCTGCCGAGTAGCTGGGACTACAGGTGCCTGCCACCACGCCTGGCTAATTTTTTGTATTTTTAGTAGAGATGGGGTTTCACTGTAGTTAGCCAGGGTGGTCTCGATCTCCTGACCTTGTGATCCGCCCGCCTCAACCTCCCAATGGTTTAATTTTTTTAATCATATAAACTTATCCAGATTGTCTATTTCTGCTTGTCTAAATCTTAGCATACAAAATCTTTCAAGGAATTGGTCCATTTCATCTATGCCCAAATATGTGGGCATAGAATTGTTCATAATATTTCTTTATTATCATTTTAATGTCAATGGGATCTGCATGATGTCACCTCCTTCATTTCTGATGTTAGTAATTTATGCCCTCTCTTTTTTTTTTTCTTATCCTGGCTGGAGGCTTATCAATTTTATTGATCTTTTCAAAGAAGTAGCTTTTGCTTAGTTTCTCTGTTGATTTTCTATTTTTAATTTCATTGATTTCAGCTCTAATTTTTATTATTTCTTTTTCTGAACAGGCATTTTGTAAAAGAAGACATACAGATGGTCAACAAGCGTATGAAATAATGTTCAGCATCACTAATCATCAGAGAAATGCAAATTAAAACTACAATGAGATATATTACACCAGTAGAATGGCTATTATTGTCATTTTAACTTTTATTTTGGATTCAGGGGTCCATGTGCAGGTTTGTCATGTAAGTAAACTATGTGTCATGGGGGTTTGGTATACAGATAATTTTGTCATCCAGATAGTAAGCATAGTACCTGATAGGTATTTTTTCTGGTTTTCTCCCTCCTTCCACCCTCCACTCTCAAGTAAGCCCCAGTGTCTGTTACTCCTCTCCTAGGATCCATGTGTTCTTGTTGTTAACTCCCACTTATAAGTGAGAACATATGGTATTTGCTTTTCTATCCTGCTCAAGATAATGGCCTCCAACTCTATCCATGTTGCTGCAGAGGACTTGATCTTGTTCTTTTTTATGACTGCATAGTATTTCATAGTGTATATGTACCACATTTTCTTTATTCAGCTACTATTGATGAGCATTTAGGTTGATTCCATGTCTCTGCGATTGTGAATTGTGCTACAGTGAACATATGCACGCATGTGTCTTTATGGTAGAACAATTTTTATTCTTTTGAGTACATACCCAATAATGTGTTTGCTGGGTTGAATAGTAATTCTGTTTTAAGTTCTTTGAGGAACTGCCACACTGCTCTTTCCACAACGGCTGAACTAATTTACATTTCCACTAGCAGTGTATAAGTGTTCCCTTTTCTCCACAGCCTTGCCAACATCTTTTTTTTTTCTTTCACTTTTTAATAATAACCATTATGACTGGTGTGAGATGGAATCTCATTGTGGCTTTGATTTGCTGTGATAAACATTTTTTCATATGCTGTTTGTTCACATGCATGTCTTCTTTTGAAAAGTGTCTGTTCATATCCTTTGTTTTTTAATGGGGTTGTTTGTTTTTTGCTTGTTAATTTAAGTTCATTATAGATTCTAGATATCAGACCTTTGTCAGATGGATAGTTTGCAAATATTTTCTCCCATTCTGTAGGTTGACTATTTACCCTGTTGATAGTTTCTTTTTTTTTTTTTTTTTCCTGTTCAGAAGCTTTAGTTTAATTGGATTCCATTTGTCGGTTTTTGCTTTTGTTGCAGTTGCTTCTGGTGTCTTTGTCATAAAATCTTTGTGAAGTCTTGTGTTCAGAATAGTATTGTCTAAGTTGTCTTCCAAAGATTTTATAGTTTTAGGTTTCACATTTAAGTCTTAATCCATCTGGAGTCGATTTTTGTATGTGGTGTAAAGTTAGGGTTCCAGTTTCAACCTCCTGCAAAAAGCAAGCCAGTTATCCCAGCACCATTTACTGAATAGGGAGTTCCTTCCCTATTGCTTGCTTTTGTCAGCTCTGTGGAAGATCAGATGGTTGCAGGTGTGTGGTATTATTTCTGGGCTCTCTATTCTGTTCCATTGGTCTAGGTGTCTGTTTTTGTACCAGTACTATGCTGTTTTGGTTGTTGTAGCCTTGCAGTTTAATTTGAAGTCAGGTAACATGATGTCTCCAGTTTTTTTCTTTTTTGGTTAGAATTGTGGAATGGTTATTATTAAAAAGACAAAGAATAATAGATCCTGGGAAGGATGCAGAGAAAAAAGAATGCTTATACTGCTGCTAGAATGTAAATTAATACAACCACTATGAAAAACAGTATGGAGATTTCTCAAAGAACTAAAAGTGAAACTACCAGTTGGTCCAGCAATCCCACTACTGGGTACATACTCAAAGGAAAAGAAATTATTATATAAAAGGCACGTGCACTCATGTTTATTGCAGCACTATTTACAAATGTAAGGAATCAACCTAAGTATCCATCAACTAATATTTGGATAAAGAAAATGTTATACATTTATATATGATATATATAGTATATTTAATTAAATATTAAATATTTCATATTATAAAATATCAAATTTTCTTTATATGTACATATATTTAAATATATACATTTATATAAACACCTAAATTTATATTATGTATATTTATGAATGATATTTAAATTATATATTTAAATATATTTACATATACAAACTGGATCCCTTCCTTACGCCTTATACAAAAATTAACTCAAGATGGATTAAAGACTTAAGTGTAAGACCTAAAACCATAAAAACCCTAGAAGAAAACCTAGGCAATACCATTCAGGACATAGGCATGGGCAAAGACTTCATGACTAACACACCAAAAGCAATGGCAAAAAAAGCCAAAATAGACAAATGGGATCTAGTTAAAGAACTTCTGCACAGCTGTAGGGAGACCCCCTGAAACTATTGCTACAGAATAAAAGATGAAATGCTCCTGATTATTGTAAATACAAAATTGCATGCAGGATCGTGTAACGACAATGCCAGGTTGGACTGCCAGAATGGGCCAACAGCGCGTGATGTGCTTCCCCCTGCAGAGAGCCTATGAATGGACCTGCAGTCAGGGAGGTTTCACATCACCAAGATTCCTATCCCAGAAAAGCAGATGTTCATAGCTCTGGGAATAGAATGTGACCCTCGTGGAGAGCCTATAAACAGACGCATGGGGGCGCCTGTCCATATGGATAAGATAGGGCTATAAACGCCTTCATCTTGCTGCGGCTCTTCTAGGCCTCTTTAGGGTTAAGGCATACTCCCTTCTGAGAAATTCTGGTCTAACCGGTTGTCTAACTTCATGTCCTGTTTCTATGAATTGTTTGTAACCAGCTTTTGCTGTAACTGTTACTGCTGATTAATATCTTGCTAATCATAGGTTATGGAAAGGCTATATTCTTGTTTTAAGGCTCTGTTAGAAATTACTGATGCACACACTATATTGTAAATTTGTATCTGTATATACTGCTGCATACAGATGCTATGTTAAATAATTACTTCATCCCCATGTGACCATTTCACCTCATAATCAAATGACCCTAAATACCTCACAAACCTACCCCTGCCCTCACTAAACTTAATAATAAATGCTAACATATCCAGCACATTGTTGGCACTACGGGACCAGAAGGCGGTGACCCCCTGGACCCAGCTTTCACTATCTTGTGTGTGTCTATTATTTCTCGACCTGCCAGTCCACCTGGGAACAAAGAGGGAGCCCCATTGCATTGTGGGCTGCTGGCCAGATCCCGTAATATCTGGTGCCCAACGTGGCCTTCTTTGTTCCTCAGCTCAGTGCACTCTGAGTGCGGGTTCATGATGGCTAGTCTTCAGACTTGATGATAAGGTCTCCGGGTGTGCTTTTTCTGACTCTCCCCTCTTTTTGGATTTGTCAACCGGTAATATTCCAGGGTCATTATGGGACAATCGCAGTCTAAACACCAGGCTTATCTGTCTTTTATTAAACTTCTTCTTAAACAGGGTGGAATCAAGCTGATTCCAATAACCTTATTCTCTTATTTCAGACTATTGAAAAATATTGTCCTTGGTTTGCTGACAAAGATTCTATGGATCTGTTAGACTGGGATAGAGTTGCCACCACTCTCCACCAACTCATTAGAGATGGTGTTTTACTTCCTATTTCTATTTGGACTGACTGGGCTCTTATTCGTGTTGCTTTACTTCCTTTTCAGTCTGGTGATCCTCTTCAACTGCCAGAAGTTAACATGGATGGTGAACCATTCCCTTTACCTCGGGTAGCTGACCCCCCTACTGGCCCTCCTGATGATGAGGAAGAATTTGATCTCTCCTTGTTTTCTCCCCAAGAGGAGAAACCTGGTGATGATCCCCTCCCTCTGCCTCCTATCTTGGAACCTGTATATGTTAACTCTTCTTCTACTAAGCCGTTTCCCCCTCTGCCAGAGGAGGACATGTGGCATTCATTTAAATGGTCTTGTTCTCATTCCTCTCGTCCTTTTCAAACTCTCCTCTCTTCTAAGCCTACTGTTTCTTTTGGCACTCCGGGACCCCTTCTTTCAGAGGCTTGGAATCCTGCTTCCCCCCAGTCTGCATCCCAGCACCCTCAGTCTCCTTCTCTTCCTCTGCCCCTGCACAATGGATGTGTGAGTCACCTGTTTGGGTAGAGTGGTGGCCACTCTCCAAACACAAGTTGGAGGCTTTAATGGAAATTGTTAATGATTTACTGCAAGCAAACACTATTGAGCTCTCCTTGTCTCCATGGAACTCACCTGTGTTTGTTGTACAAAAAAAGTCAGGAAAATGGAGAATAGTAACAGATTTAAGAGCTGCTAATGCAGTTATTAAACCTATAGGGGCGTTACAACCCAGTGTGCCCTCCCCTTCCATGATTCCTAAGGAATGGCCTGTAATTATCATTGACCATAAAGACTACTTTTTTTCATATTCCTTTAGACAAGTCAGACTGTGAAAAATTGGCTTTCATTATACCATCCATTAACAATTCTGCTCCTCCAACTAGATATCAATGGAAAGTTTTACCTCAAGGAATGATTAACAGTCCTACTATTTGTAAGTTGTTTGTCAGTACTGTGTTACAACCTATCCGACAGATTTTTAAAAATAATTACATTCTTCATTATATGGATGATATACTGATTGCTGCCCCCACTAAAGATGGATTAATTCAATGTTTTACCTCTTTAAAATTAACTGTTGCCAATGCAGGACTCCACATTGCTCCTGATAAAATTCAACAAGCCACTCCTTTTCTGTACTTAGGAATGCAGCTAGGAGCTCGCTCCATTAAGCCCCCAAAAGTCCAACTTCGTACTGACAATTTAAACACCTTAAATGATTTTCAAAAATTACTAGATGACATCAATTATCTCAGACCAACCCTAGGCATTTGTGCTTATGCATTATCTCATCTATTTGCCACTTTATCAGGAGATACAGATTTAAACAGTCCTCGCTCTTTACCTGAACCAGCAAAACAAGAGTTGTCTTTTGTAGAACAATGAGTGAGAGAGACACAAGTCTCTCGTATTGACCCAAATTTACCTTTACAATTTTTAGTTTTTCCTTCCATCCACTCTCCTACGGGACTTACAGTACAAAACAATTCTCTAGTTGAATGTGTATTTCTTCCTAATTCAGCCTCTAAAACTCTTTCGATATATCTTGATCAAATAGCCACTTTGCTTGGGTTAGAACGTCAATATATCACTAAAATTTCCGACTTTGATCCAAACATTATTGTGGTCCCTTTGTCAAAAAATGAAGTTGAAAATGCCTTTTCTACATCTTTGTGCTGGCAGACTAATCTGGCTGACTTCATTGGCACTACTGATAATCATTTGCCTAAGTCAAAATTCTTTCAGTCTCTGTGAAATAATTCCTGTATTCTAGCAAAACTTACTTGTTCATCACCACTAGAGACAACCATTACCATTTTTACTGATGGATCCAGTAATGGAAAGGCAGGGTATGTAGGACCAAAAGATAAAGTCATTTCTACTCCATATACTTCTGCTCAAAAAGCCAAGTTGTTTGCTGTTATCTCTGCATTACAGGATTTTGATTAGCCTCTTAATATTGTCTCTGACTCAGCTTCTGTAGTCCATGCCACTAAAGCAATATAAACAGCTACCATCAAAAATATTGCTGACACTAATCTGTTTTCCTTGTTCTCTTTGTTACAAAAAACTGTCAGAAACTGAAACCATCCTTTTTTCATCACTCACATTTGTTCTCATACTAACTTGCCGGGACCTTTATCCAGTGGTAATCATAAAGTTGATACTCTAGTTTCTCTAGCCATTACAGATGCAGAACAATTTCATCAACTCACTCATACTAATACCTCAAGTCTTAAATATAAATATTCTCTCAGTTGGAAACAAGCTAAACAAATTGTACAATACTGTTCTCAATGTCAGGTTCTTGTCTTACCCACACAATCTCCTGGAGTTAATCCCCGAGGCCTATCTCCTAATGTTATCTGGCAAGTGGATGTTTCTCATGTTCCTTCTTTTGGAAAATTAGCTTATGTGCATATCACAGTTGACACCTTTTCCAATTTCATCTGGGCTACCTGTCAAACCAGAGAAGCCACTTCTCATGTTAAAAAACATATGTTTTCATGTTTTGCAGTTATGGGAATTCCCAGTGAGCTCAAAACAGACAATGGTCCAGCCTATTGCAGTAAAGCTTTTAAAAATTTTCTTGATCAGTGGCATACTAAACATCTTACTGGTATTCCTTATAACCCACAAGGCCAAGCTATTGTAGAAAAAAGTAACAGAACTTTAAAATTATGATCACTTAAACAAAAAGAGGGGGATAAGGAGTTGTCTATCCCTCACATACAAGTAAACTTGGCATTGTTGACGTTAAATTTTTTTAATATTCTTAAATCTAGTTCTATTACTGCTACTGAAAAACATTTCCCTGGTAACCATCCTACGGTAAACCAAGGAAGGGTATGGTGGAAAGACGTCCAATCTAGTATATGGTCAAAAGGTTCTATTTTAACGTGGGGAAGAGGCTATGCTTGTGTTTCCCCAGGTGAACATCCATCTCCTGTTTGGATTCCTGCTAGACACCTGAAATTGTGTCCTGAAGATGCCTGCAACAACAAGACAGAGAAATTTGCTGAAAAAGCACCACAGCAGGAAACAACTAACACATCCAATTGTCAAAAAGAAGAAAATGACCACACTAACTCCTTTACAACAGACAATCCAGTCAGCCATCCTGAACAACTTGTCTCCAGCGATCCAGGTCTGGCTCAACCTCTGCCTACTCCTGATGACACTGATCCTTCTACCCTCTGTCACCCCACAACTGTTAAAAACTGTACATATTGGGCCTGTATTCCTTTTCCTCCTCTTATTCGAGCCAGGACATGGATGGACACTCCTATCGAAGTCTATGTTAATGATTGTATTTGGATGCCTGGTTCTGTAGATGATCGTTGTCCTGCCCAACCTTCAGAAGAAGGAACTCCTTTCAATATCACTTTGGGTTTTAGGCTCTGGCCCCAAATGTGCCTGCCCTTGTCCTCTGTCTCTGGATCTAGAGGGGCTGCTGAGCACTCCAGTAGCCCTTGCAGCCACTGGGACCTCCCACAGCTCTTGCCACCAAGAACTACACAGTTGCTGATGTGATGGACCCCAGCTACCTGATCTGATAAGACATCACACCTCCTAAACCTGGAGCCACTACATGCCTCCACGCATGATTCCCTGAATGACTAGATCTGGTTCCACTACACTCCAGCATTCCCCCACCCCAGATGAAGGCCTTTCTTTAATGAAGTCAATCCATAAAGTCTGGAAGAAATGACTGCTTTTTCAAATGTACAGACACGAATGCAAGACTACAAGAATCAAAAACAACCAAGAAAACATGACACTATTAGAGAAACACAATAAACTTCCAGTAATTGACCCCAAAGATTGAAGAACCCCAAAAATTGACCCAAAAAATGAAGAAGTCGAAATAATTGTTCTAAAGAATCTCAGTGAGTTACAAAAGAACACAGATAAACAACTTAATTAGGAAAATAATACATGAACAAAACGAGAAGCTCAACAGAGAGACAGAAAACAAAAAGCAACCAAACACATTTTGGAGCTGAAAATAGAAGAACTAAAAATACAACAGACTGTATCAAGAAAATAATAAGTAAATTCAAAGATAGATCATTTGAAATCATCCAGTCAGAGGATAAAAAAGAAAAAAACTAATGAAAAGGAATGAAAAAAGCCTGTAGATTCTATGGAACACCATATAGAGCTAACATTCACATTTTAGGAGTTTTAGAGGGGGTAGAGGGAGAGGAAGGAACAGAAGGCTCCTTTAAAGAAATAATGGCTAAAGCTCCCCAAATCTGGGGAAAGATATGAACATCCAGATATGTGAAGCTTATAGGTCTAGAATCAGATTCGACCCAAAGAGTACTTCACCAAGACACATTATAAATGAACCATCAAAAATCAAAGACAAAGAGAGAATACTGAAAGCAGTAAGAGAAAAGAAGCATATCCCATCCCAGGAAATCCCAATAAGGCTATCAATGATGCCTGCAGACCAGAAGTTCTGCTATAATCAAATACTATAATCAAAGTAATGGAAGGGAAAAAAAGAACAGTCAACCAAGAATATTTTACCCAGAAACATTGTCCTTCAGAAATGAGAGAGACATAAGGACTTTCCCAGACCAACAGATCTGAGAAAGTTCACCACCACTAGATTTGCCTTACAAGAAAAGCTAAAGGGAGTTCTTCATTCTGAAACTAAAAGACACTGTATTAGTCTGTTTTCACACTACCATAAAGATACTACCTGAGACTGGGTAATTTATAAAGAAAAGAGGTTTAATTGACTCACAGTTCCACATGGCTGGGGAGGCCTCAGGTAACTTATAATCATGGCGGAAGGCAAAGGGGAAGCAAAGCATGTCTTACATGCCAGCAGGAGAGAGAGAGAGAGCAAAAAGGGGGAAGCACCAGATACTTATCAAACAACTAGGTCTTATGAGAATGCATGCACTATCACAAGAATAGCATGGGGCAAACTGCCCCCATGATCCAATCACCCCCCCACGAGGTCCCTCCCTTGACGTGAGGATTACAATTTGGATTACAATTCTATATGAGATTTGGGTGGGTATACAGCCAAATCATATCAGACACTAAGTGGTAACATAAAAACATATGGATGTATAAAACTCACCAGCAAAGGTAAATATATAGTCAAATTCAGAATAGTCTAATGCCACAATGATGTATAAACCACTTATATTATTAGTATGAAGGTTAAAAGACAAAACTATTAAAAATAATAATAGCTACAATAATTTGTAAAGGATATGCAATATGAAAAGATGTAAATTATGGTATCAAAAATGTTGGTGGTGTATTTGAGTAAAACTGTAGAGTTTTTTAAAAAATGTGATCAAAGTTAAGTTGTTACCAGCTTAAAACAGACTGGTATAGGCCGGGTGCGGTGGCTCATGCCTGTAATCCTGGCACTTTGGGAGACCGAGGAAGGTAGATCACCTGAGGTCAGGAGATCAAGACCATACTGGCCAATATGGTGACACCCCATCTCTACGAAAAATACAAAAATTAGCTGGGCATGGTGGCGTGTGCCTGTAGTCCCAGCTACTTGGGAGGCTGAGGCAGAAGAATCACTTGAACCCAGGAAATGGGGGTTGCAGTGAGCCAAGATGATGCCACTGCACTCCAGCCTGGGTGACAGAGTAAGACTCTATCTCAAGAAGAAAAATAGACTGATATAGCAATAAAAACCTCCCATACAATGTTAAATTGATGTGACTAGAGAAGAACTCTTGTCTTGTTCCTGGGTGGGGGAAAGCTTTCAGGCTTTTACTGTTAAATATGGTATTAGTAATCACATTTTCATAGATGCCCTTCATCAGGTAGTAGAAGTTCTCTTTCACAGAAAGAAATGATCATGTGATTTTTTTTTTTTTCTGCATTATTTTGCTGACATAATGTTTGGTCAACATTATGGTTGGTTTGGATGTTAAACCAATCTTGCATTCCTAAGATAAATTCCGCTTGGTCATGATGTATATTCCTTTTTGTAGATCGCTTAATTTTCTTTGCTAGTGTTTTTATTGGGGATTTTCTGAGTCTGTAGTTATAGGAGATAATGATATGTGTTTTTCTTTGCTTGTCTCTTTCTGGTTTGGTATCATAGAATGAGTTGGGAAGTGTTCTTCCTCTTCTAAATTTTTGAAGTTAGTGAAGAAATGGTATTAATTATTCTTAAATGTTTTGTGGAATCCACTAGTGAAGCCATCTGGGCCTGGGTTTTCTTTGTAGGTAATTTTTAAAATTACTAATTGAATCTATGTGTTTTGCTAATTGAATCTATGTATAGGTCTATAATGTACTATGGAAGTAGAAAGCCTGTCAGTAGTTTTAGATCAAACTTTGGTCACATTGCTAACTCCTCTCTTCTTCCTGTTGATTGCATGGATTTTGCAGAGGTTGATTTTTCCCTTTTTGTTGTTATTTATTGTATTAGAATAAAATTGCTAAATGGGGACCTGGGTAGCCATTTAGCAATTTTATTCTAATACAATAAATAATAATCCATTGACATTGTCTTCTGGGTTACTATATTTATCTGTAAGTCATTGGTCTCCCACTAATTGCAAATCTGTTGTGCTTATAAAGGATAAGAGAACTGCTGAAGACTGGTTCCAAGCTAGCTGAATAGGAACAGCTCCAGTCTGCAGCTCCCAGTGTGATCGATGTAGAAGATGGGTGATTTCTGCATTTCCAACTTAAGTACCTGGTTCATCTCACTGGGACTGGTTGGACAGTGCGTGCAGCCCACGGAGGGTGAGCTGAAGCAGGGCAGGGCCTTGCCTCACCTGAGAAGCACAAGAGGTTGGGGTATTTCCCTTTCTTAGCCAAGGGAAACCATGACAGACTGTACTGGGAAAATCGGGACACTGCCACCCAAACACTGTGCTTTTCCAATGGTCTTAGCAAACGGCACACTAGGAGATTATATCCTGTGACTGGCTCAGCAGGTCCCATGCTGATGGAGCCTTGCTCACTGCTAATGCAGCAGTCTGAAATCAAACTGTGAGGTGGCAGCCTGGCTGGGGGAGGGGTGTCCATCATTGCTGAGGCTTGAGTCGGTAAATAAAGTGGCCCAGAAGATTGAACTGGGTGGATCCCACTGCAGCTCAATGAGGCCTGCCTGCCTCTATAGACTCCACCTCTGGGGGCAGGGCATAGCTGAACAAAAGGCAGCAGAAACTCCTGCAGACTTAAACGTCTCTATCTGACAGCTCTGAAGAGAGCAGTGGTTCTCCCAGAACAGTGTTTGAGCTCTGAGAATGGACTGACTGCCTCCTCAAGTGGTTCCCTGACCCCATGTAGCCTAACTGGGAGACATCTCCCAGTAGAGGCTTACTGACACCTCATTCACTGAGGTGCCCCTATGAGACGAAGCTTCCAGAGGAAGGATCAGGCAGCAATATTTGGTGTTCTGCAATATTTGCTGTTCTGCTGCCTCTGCTGGTGATACCCAGGAAAACAGGGCCTGGAGTGGACCTCCAGCAAACTCCAACAGACCTGCAGCTGAGGGACATGACTGTTAGAAGGAAAACTAACAAACAGAATGGAATAGCTTCAACATCAACAAAAAGGACATCCACACCAAAACCCCATCTATTAGGTCACCATCATCAAAGACCAAAGTTAGATAAAACCACAAAGATGGGGAGAAACAAGGGCATAAAAACTGAAAATTCTAAAAAACAGAGTGCCTATTCTCCTCCAAAGGATTGCAGATCCTTGCCAGCAATGGAACAAAGCTGGATGGAGAATGACGTTGACAAGTCAACAGAAGTAGGCTTCAGAAGGTCGGTAATAACACACTTCTCTGAGCTAAAGGAGGATGCTTGAATCCATTGCAAGGAAGCTAAAAACCTTGAAAAAAGATTAGACAAATGGCTAACTAGAATAAACAGTGTAGAGAAGACCTTAAATTACCAGACAGAGCTGAAAACCATGGCATGAGAACTACGTGATGCATGCACAAGCTTCAGTGGCCGATTTGACCAAGTGGAAGATAGAGTATCAGTGATCGAAGACCAAATTAATGAAATGAAGTGAGAAGAGAAGTTTAGAGAAAAAAGAGTAAAAATAAATGAACAAAGCCTCCAAGAAAATATGGGACTATGTGAAAAGAGCAAATCTACATTTGATTGGTGTACCTGAAAGTGATGGAGAGAATGGAACAAAGCTAGAAAACATCTCTAGGATATAATCCAGGAGAACTTACCCAACCTAGCAAGGCAGGCCAATATTCAAATTCAGGAAATACAGAGAACACCACAAAGTTACTCCTTGAGAATAGCAACTCCAAGACACATAACTGTCAGATTCACAAAGGTTGAAATGAAGGAAAAAATGTTAAGGGCAGCCAGCGAGAAAGGTCGGGTTACCCACAAAGGGAAGCCCATCAGACTAATGGCGGATCTCTTGGCAGAAACCCTACAAGCCAGAAGAGAGTAGGGGCCAATATTGAACATTCTTAAATAAAAGAATTTTCAACCCAGAATTTCATATCAAGCCAAACTAAGCTTCATCAATGAAGGAGAAATAAAATCACTTACAGACAAGCAAATGCTGAGAGATTTTGTCACCACCAGGCCTTCCTTACAAGAGCTCCTGAAGGAAGCAATAAACATGGAAAGGAACAACTGGTACCAGCCGCTGCAAAAACATGCCAAATTGTAAAGACAATCAATGCTAGGAAGAAACTGCATCAACTAACAGGCAAAATAACTAGCTAACATCATAATGACAGGATCAAATTCACACATAACAATATTAACCTTAAATATAAATGGCCTAAATGCCCCAATTAAAAGACACGGACTGGCAAATTGGATAAAGAGTCAAGACCCATCAGTGTGCTGTATTCGGCAGACCCATCTCACGTGAAGAGACACACATAGGCTCAAAGTGAAGGGATGGAGGGAGATCTACCAAAAAAATGGAAAGCAAACAAAACAAAACAAAAACAAAAACAAAAACAGAAAAACCGGGGTTGCAATCCTAGTCTCTGATAAAAACGACTTTAAACCAACAAAGATCAAAAGAGACAAAAAAGGCCATTACATAATGGTAAAGGGATCAATTCAACAAGAAGAGCTAACTATCCTAAATATATATGCAACGAATACAGGAGCACCCAGATTCATAAAGCAAGTCCATAGAGATTTACAAAGAGACTTAGACTCCCACACAATAATAATGGGAGACATTAACACCCCACTGTCAATATTAGACAGATTGATGAGACAGAAGGTTAACAAGCATATTCAGGACTTGAACTCAGCCCTGCATCAAGCACACCTAACAGACATCTACAGAACTCTCCACCTCAAATCAACAGAATATACATTCTTCTCAGCACCACATCACACTTTTTCCAGAACTGACCACATAGCTGGAAGTAAAGCACTCCTCAGCAAATGCAAAAGAACAGAAATCACAACAAACTGTCTCTTAGGCCACAGTGCAATCAAATTAGAAATCAGGATTAAGAAACTCACTCAAAACCACACAACTACATGGAAACTGAACAACATGCTCCTGAATGACTACTGGGTAAATAACGAAATGAAGGCAGAAGTAAAGATGTTCTTTGAAACCAATGAGAACAAAGACACAATATACCAGAATCTCTGGGACACGTTTAAAGCAGCGTGTAGAGGGAAATTTATAGCACTAACTGCCCACAAGACAAAGCAGGAAAGATCTAAAATAGACCCCCTAACACCACAATTTAAAGAACTAGAGAAGCAAGAGCAAACAAATTCAAAAACCAGCGGAAGGCAAGAAATAAGATCAGAGCAGAACTGAAGGAGACAGAGACACAAAAAACCCTTCAAAAAATCAATGAATCCAGGAGCTGGCTTTTTGAAGAGATCAACAAAATTGATAGACTGCTAGCAAGACTAATAAAGAAGAAAAGAGAGAAGAATCAAATAGACACAATAAAAAATGATAAAAGGGATATCACCACCAATCCCACAGAAATACAAACTATCATCAGAGAATACTATAAACACCTCTATGCAAATAAACTAGAACGTCTAGAAGAAATGGATAAATTCCTGGACACATACACCCTCCCAAGACGAAACCAGGAAGAAATTGAATCCCTGAATAGGCCAATAACTGGCTCTGAAATTGAGGCAATAATTAAGAGCCTACCAACCAAAGAAAGTCCAGGACCAGATGGATTCCCAGTCGAATTCTACCAGAGGTACAAAGAAGAGCTGGTACCATTCCTTCTGAAACTATTCCAATCAATAGAAAAAGACAGGCCAGCATCATCCTGATACCATAGCCAGGCAGAGACACAATGGAAAAAAGAGAATTTTAGACCAATATCCCTGATGAACATCGAGGTGAAAATCCTCAATAAAATACTGGCAAACCAAATCCAGCAGCACACCAAACAGCTTATCCACCAAGATCAAGTTGGCTTCATCCCTGGGATGCAAGGCTGGTTCAACATATGCAAATCAATAAGCATAATCCATCACATAAATAGAACCAAGGTCAAAAACCACAATTAGTAGAGCAGATAAGGCTTTTGACGAAATTCAACAGCCCTTCATGCTAAAAACTCTCAATAAACTAGGTATTGATGGAACATATCTCAAAATAATAAGAACTATTTATGACAAACTCACAGCCAATATCATACTGAATAGGCAAAAACTGGAAGCATTCCCTTTGAAAACCGGCACAAGACAGGGATGCCCTCTCTCACCACTCCTATTCAACATAGTGTTGGAAGTTCTGGCCAGGGCAGTCAGGCAAGAGAAAGAAATAAGGATATTCAGTCAGGAAAAGAGGAAGTCAAATTGTCCCTGTTTGCAGATGACACGATTGTATATTTAGAAAACCCCATCATCTCAGCCCAAAATCTCCTTAAGCTGATAAGCTACTTCAGCAAAGTCTCAGGATACCAAATCAATGTGCAAAAATCACAAGCATTCCTATACACCAATCACAGAGAAACAGAGAGCCAAATCATGAGTGAACTCCCCTTCATAATAGCTTCAAAGAGAATAAAATACCTAGGAATACAACTAAAAATGTATGTGAAGGACCCCTTCAAGGAGAACTACAAACCACTGCTCCATGAAATAAAAGAAGACACAAACAAATGGAAGAACATTCCATGCTCATGGATAGGAAGAATCTATATCATGAAAATGGCCATACTGCGCAAGGTAATTTATGGATTCAATGCCATCCCCATCAAGCTACCAGTGACTTTCTTCACAAAATTGGTAAAAACTACTTTAAAGTCCATGTGGAACTAAAAAAGAGCCTGCATTGCCAAGACAATCCTAAGCCAAAAGAACAAAGCTGGTGGCATCACGCTACCTGACTTCAAACTACACTACAAGGCTTCAGTAACCAAAACAGCATGGGTACCAAAACAGAGATATAGACCAATGGAACAGAACAGAGGCCTCAGAAATAACACCACACATCTACAACCATCTGATCTTTAGCAAACCTGACAAAAACAAGAAATGGGGAAAGGATTCCCTAGTTAATAAATGGTGCTGGGAAAACTGTCTAGCCATATGTAGAAAGCTGAAACTAGATCCCTTCCTTTCCCTTTATACAAAAATCAATTCAAGATAGATTAAAGACTTAAATGTAAGACATAAAACCTTAAAAACCCTAGAAGAAAACCTAGGCAATATCATTCAGGACATAGGCATAAGCAAGGACTTCATGTCTAAAACACCAAAGGCAATGGCAACAAAAGCCAAAATAGACAAATGGGATCTAATTAAGCTAAAAAGCTTCTGCATGGCAAAAGAAACTACCATCAGAGTGAACAGGCAACCTACAGAATGGGAGAAAATTTTTGCAATCTACTCGTCTGACAAAGGGCTAATATCCAGAACCTACAAAGAACTTAAACAAACTTACAAGAAAAAAATCAACCCGATAAAAATGTGGGCAAAGGATATGAACAGACATTTCTCAAAAGAAAACATTTATGCACCCAACAGACACATGAAAAAAATGCTCATCATCACTGGTCATCAGAGAAATGCAAATCAAAACCACAATGAGATACCATCTCACGTCAGTTAAAATGGTGATCATTAAAAAAATCAGGAAACAACAGGTGCTGGAGAGGATATGGAGAAATAGGAATGCTTTTACACTGTTGGTGGGATTGTAAACTAGTTCAACCATTGTGGAAGACAGTGTGGTGATTCCTCAAGGATCTAGAACTAGAAATACCATTTGACCCAGCAATCCCATTACTGGGTATATATACCCAAAGGATTATAAATCATGCTACTATAAAGACACATGCACACGTATGTTTATTGTGGCACTATTCACAATAGGAAAGACTTGGAACCAACCCAAATGTGCATCAATGATAGACTGGATTAAGAAAATGTGGCACATACATGCCATGGAATACTATGCAGCCATAAAAAAGGATGAGTTTGTGTCCTTTGTAGGGACACGGGTGAAGCTAGAAACCATAATTCTGAGGAAACTATCTCAAGGACAGAAAAACCAAACACTGCATGTTCTCACTCATAGGTGGGAACTGAACAATGAGAACACTTGGACACAGGGTGGGGAACATCACTCACTGGGGCCTGTCATGGGGTGGGGGTTGGGGGAGGGATAGCTCTAGGAGAAATACCTAATGTAAATGACTAGTTGATGGGTGCAGCATACCAACATGGCACATGTATACCTATGTAACAAACCTGCATGTTGTGGGCATGTACCCTAGAACTTAAAATATATATATATATATGAAAAAAAAGAATATATAACAATAAAAAAGAGAACTGCTGATGCCTCTTTATATTTTCAGATAGTCATTTATAATATTTCTCAGCTTAGAAATGTGTCATTTAAATACTATTTTCAAATTATCTTTCCTCATAACGAACAATTTAAAAACACGGAGTCTGCTCCACTGTTTATTAGCTACATAAGTTTTCAGAACTTCATTGTTAGGGTTTAGAAAAGTAGCAACACACATAAGCACCTGTTCCAATTCACAGCAAACTTTATTTTGTTTAGCTCATGTCAGAGTCAAGAATGATAATGATTGCACCTCCGAATAAGGCACTGGTGTGGGTTTGGAGACTCAGAGGAATACTCTTCTGCCTCATCTCTGGGCCAGTACCAACTGGAAGAAGGACCAAAGGAGGAGACAGAGCACAGTTGAAAGCAATCTCCATGGTGATATTTCTTCTTGGCACTGTCTGTCTCTTTCAGATTTCTTCTGAATACTTTAGCAGATGCAAAGATGGAGACCTGGGCCTTGTAGCATAACCTTTCTAGCCTGTGATTTGACCACAGCTTTAAGTGATGGGTAAGACAGAATGGGAAGGAGGTAAGGCAGGAAATGGCTGTGGCTGAGGCAGGATGCATTTTTTTTTAAAATTAACCAGTGAATTTACAATAAATCATCTTGTAGCTTATTTCTTGAAGATATAAGGGATTACGGGAAACAGAAGAAGAAAGGGTGCTAAATTGAAAACAAAATGAGGAAATTAAGATAATAGCAGAAATCGCACAAGCCTAATTATAAATTCTAGAGAGAGGGTAATTTACTGAATGCTATCTGGTGGCGATGGCAACCTCTTAATTATTTCCCCAGTTTCTGTTCTCCTAAGCATATTTTGCTTCCACAATTAGTATTATGGAATGGCTAAGAATTCAGGAGTGTATAAGCAAATCCTGGATTTTAGAGGGGTGGGGCTAAAAAGACTGTGTAAACAAGTATGGAAGGAATCTGGGGTGTGGAGAGAGTAGCAGAAACCTATGGAAGAAAAATACCTGCTTCCTTGCTTCATGCTTTGTTGGCTGTTCTGTGCCGAGTAATACATAAAGCTGGTATCTGTAACTGTCTGCACATTACTCACATGACCATAGGGCCTCAACGGCACTGGGAGAAGAGGGCTTGTACTAATATTGCTCCCTCATGTCGGACTCCTCAAGAGAAGTCCTAGGACTGTTCTGTCCCTTGTAGTCTCTCTTCGAGGATCATTGTTCTCTGCACCACTTTGTAGGTTTATAAATATGTTCTGACCAACATACCACCCTGTAGGTTTGTAACTATGTTCTGACCAACATCTGAGAAGTACTGTGGGTAGGTGGGCCAGGGCTCATGATTTGAGAGAGTCTGGGAATTTGTACTCATTGGGTAAGGCCTAAAGATACTGGTGCTTAGTAACATTTTTCCCCTTTAAAGCCATAGATATTACCAGTGGCAGAATCAGACTCATACACTTTTCCACTGACACTGCATTTTGTATAGTAATGGGAGACATCCAGTGCTGATATGCTAACCTGAGAATCTACTACTGAAGCTCATGGAACAAAGCAGGTGTCATTGGGCTAACAGAAAGATACCATTTACTCTTAAACAACTCAGATAAAGTTAGTAATCTTGTGCTGACAGTGTCCCCCAGGGAGAAATCCCCTGTATATTTAAATGCATTAAAGCTTGTTTTGTTTCATTTTAAGGGATAACACCCTCCTCTTTAGTGATAAAACAGTTGTTTTGATATAAATTGGAAATTCTGTAAGAGTAGGCAATCGGCTCCTGCTGGTGAGACTGGGACATGCTTTTAGGCAGAGGTGGCCTTATAAGCTGCTCAGCTCTTCCTGTTTCAACTGTCTGTCTGCTCCTCATAGGATTCAAAGGCCTGTTTGCACACCTTAATTTCCTATGACTGTCTTTAAAGGTAACACTTTTTTTTGTCTTGGTGTTTATAAATTGATGACAAAAGTTAAATACTTCTGCCAAAGGATCTGAGGTAGGAAAGGGTAAAGTAAAAGGGAGTGGGATGAAGGCAGCTGCAGAGTCAGAGAGACCCGGCAAATGAAAAGTACCCGAGGAACGAGTCTCAGGTAATGTCTAAAATGATCTTTGGAGAAAGCCCACAGCTACTTCTCTCATCAGCGAGAGTTTCATGTTCCATCTGGGCCAGATATGTGGATGAGGCATGAGGAAGGATGTACAGGTGCACTTCATTTTATTGTACCTCACTTCATTGCAGTTTGTGGATGACGTGCTTTCTACAAATAGAAGAAACCCTGCATCAAGCAAGTCTGTTGGTGCCATTTTCCCAACAACACGTGTTCACTTTTTGTGTCTGTGTCACTTTTTGACAATTCTCACAGTATTTCAAACATTTTCATTATTGTCTGTCCTGATGATTTAGGATCAGTGATCTATGATGTCCCTATTGTAATTGTTTTGGGGTGCCACAAACTGCACTTTATAAGAAGATGAACTTAATTGATCATTGTGTGTTCTGACTGCTCCACCATGCAGCTGTTCCCTTGTCTCTCAACCTTGCCTCAGGCTTCCCTATTCCCTGACACAACAATATTGAATTGCAGCCATAAAAAAGGATGAGTTTGTGTCCTTTGTAGGGACATGGATGCAGCTGGAAACCATCATTCTCAGCAAACTATCGCAAGAACAGAAAACCAAACACTGCATGTTCTCACTCATAGGTGGGAACTGAACAATGAGATCACTTGAACTCGGGAAGGGGAACATCATACACCGGGGCCTATCATGGGGAGGGGGGAGGGGGAAGGTATTGCATTGGGAGTTATACCTGATGTAAATGACGAGTTGATGGGTGCTGATGAGTTGATGGTTGCAGCACACCAACATGGCACAAGTATACATATGTAACAAACCTGCACGTTATGCACATGTACCCTAGAACTTAAAGTATAATAATAATAATAAAAAAAAAACCTTACAGTGGCCTCTAAGTGTTCAAATGAAAGGCAGAGTCGCACACTTCTCACCTTAAACCAAAAGCTATACACGATTAAGTTTAGTGGGGAAGGTATGTGAAAAGCTGAGATAGACCAAAAGCTAGACCTCTTGCACCAAACAATTGGCCAAATTTGAATGCCAAAGTAAAGTCATTGAAGGAAATTAAAAGTGCTACTCTAGTGAATACATGAATGATAAGAAAGCTAAACAGCCTTACTGTTGATATAAGGAAAGTTTTATGGGTCTGGATAGAAGATTAAGCCAGCCACAACTTTCCCTTAAGCCACAGTCTAATTCAGAGCAAAGACCCCACAATTTTATATAGGCGGACAGAGGTGAGGAAGCTGCAAGAAATAAGTTTGAAGCTAGCAGATGTTGGTTCATGAGGTTTAAGGAAATTACTTGTCCCCATTACATAAAAGTGGAAGGTGAAGCAGCAAGTGCTGATGGAGAAGCTGCAGCAAGTCATCCAGAGGATCTAGTTAAGATCACTGATGAAGATGGCTACAATGAACAACAGATTTTCGATGGAGACAAAACAGACTTTTGTAGGAAGATTATACATTCAGGACTTTCATTGCTTGAGTGGAGAGGTCAATGCCTGGCTCCAAAGCTTCAATGGGCAGGCCGACTCTCTCATTAGGGGCTGATGCAGCTGATGACTAAGTTGAAGTCAATGCTCACTTACCATTCCAAAAAACCCTAGCGCTTTTAAGAATTATGTTAAATCTATTCTTCCTGTGCTCTATAAATGGAACAATAAAGCCTGATGACATCACATCTGTTTACAGTATGGCTTACTGAATATTTTAAGCCCACTGTTGATACCTACTGTTTAGAAAAAAATATTCCTTTCAAGGTATTACTGCTCATTGACAATGCATTTGTTCACCCAAATCTCTTATGGAGGTGTACAAGGAGATTTCATGCCTGCTAATACAACATCCCTTCTGCAGCCCATGGATCAAGGATAATTTTGACTTTTGAGCCTTATTATTTAAGAAATACATTTTGTAAGGCTATAGTTACCATAAATAGTTCCTCTGATGGACCTGGGCAAAGTAAATTGAAAACTTTCTGGGAAGGATTCACCATTCTAGATGCCATTAACAACATTCATGATTTATGAGAGGAGATAAAAATATTAATATTAACGAGTTTGGAAGAAGTTGATTCCAACCCTCATAGATGACTTGGAGGGGTTCAAGACTTCATTGGAGGGAATCACTACAGATATGGTGGAGGTAGCAAGAGAAGTAGAATTAGAAGTGGAGGCCAGGTGTTTTAGCTCATGCCTGTAATCCTAGCAATTTGGGAGGCCAAGGTGGGAGGATCACTTGAAACTAGGAGTTTGAAACCACACTGGGCAACACAGTGAGATCCTGTCTTTACAAAAAATAATTAATCAGGCATGGTGGTGTGTGCCTATAGTACCAGCTGCTTGGAAGGCTGAGGTGTGAGCATCACTTGAACCCAGGAGTTCAAGGCTGCAGTGAGCTATGATCACATGACTGTACTCAAGCCTGGGTGACAGAGTGAGACCCTGTCTCTAACAACAAAAAAGAATGTAGGCTGAAGATGTGACTGAATTACTGCAATCTCATGATAAAACTTGAATGGATGAGGAGTTGCTTCTTATGGATGAGCAAATAAACTGATTTCTTGAGATGAAAACTACACTATGAGAATGAAAAGGCATAAGAATGATACAATGGACTTTGGGGACTTCGGGAAAGGGTGGGAGGGGGTGAGGAATAAAAGACTACACACTGGGCACAGTGTACACTGCTCAGGTGATGGCACCAAAATCTCAGAAATCACGACTACGGAACCTATCCATGTAACCAAACACTACCTGACCCCCCAAAACCTATTGAAATAAAAAATAAATAAAATCTCCTTCTTCATCTTAAAAAAAAAAAAGAAACTACTTTTGGTGAAGATGCTGTGAACATTATTGAAATGACAACAAAGGATTTAGAATAATTAAATAAACTTGATAAAACAGCCGCAGGGTTTGAGAAGATCGATTCCAAGTTTGAAGGAAGTTCTACTACACTTAAAATCCTATCAAACAGCATCACACATGCTACACAGAAACATTTTGTGAGAGGAAGAGTCATTCTATGTGACAAATGTCATTGTTATTTTATTTTAGGAAATTGCTACAGCCACCCCAGCCTTCAGCAATCACCATCTTGACCAATCAGCAGCCATCAATACTGAGGCAAGTCCCTCCACCAGCAGAAAGATTATGACTCACTGAAGGCTCAGAGGATTGTTAGCATCTTTTGGCAATAAAGTATTTTTAAATTAAAGCATATACATTGTTTCCTAGACATAATGCTATTGCACATGTAATAGACTACAGTGTAGTATAAACATAACTTTTATATGCACTGAGAAACCAAAAAATTCATGTGGCTCTTTTTATAGTTACATTTGCTTTATTGCAGTGGCTGGCATTGAACTTGCAGTATCTCTGAGGTGTGCCTGTAGTATCTATAAAGGGGTTAGAAGGGTACTCAGCATACAGTAAGTGATCAGCAAGTGTCAGCCAGTAGTAGTGGTGTCAGCAATAGTGATGGTAATGGTAATACTCTTGATGTCAGTCTCAGGATCATGGTTTGGTCTCCTTAAGCTCATGTATTATATAATTTCACATCATAGGTGTTCAGATACATAAATAGAACTGAAGGCTCTAAAGGGAGAGACAGAGGTGGCAGACTTGGAAAACACTTACCTCATGTTACCTATACACTGCAGACAGCCTCACCTTCCAATTCCAAGAAAGGACTGTGCCTTACTGGCAGATACGAAAGTTCTCAGTTGCTGTTGATTTGTGGTTCAGCAGCTCCTCCTCTGCCTATGTATCTGAAAACACTTCCCTCCTAAGTCTTCAAAAAAGGCAAAATCATAAACTTCTGCTACAAAACATCCCTTCCTTCAGGCAGGGATCAATGTGGGGACAGACATTGGGCCTGACCCAGTTTATCTTTTATCTGGACCGTCAGATAGATGATGGGTGATGAAGGCAGCCAGGGACACCAGCACTAGGGCCTTATCTAGACTGTGATATCTGAGAGTGGTTTTCATTTAATCAGGTACAATAAGGCCACTACTGAGGAATAGTGATTAATATTCTGTGTGAGACTAATGCCTCCAAAACCCTCCCAAGAGAATTGACATTGTACCTGTCATCCAGGCTCCTAGTCTCACAGGCAGTAAGTAAGTCTGCTACCTGTCAGGCTGGGAACCTCTGCAAATTTTGGAGACCTCACAAAAAAGTAAAATTCACCTACATTTATAAGAACTGCATGTAAAATCTATTGGAAAAAGTGTCTTTGTCTTGGTTTTCTACATTTGTGATAGAAAACAAATAATAGAACTTTTCAAGATTGTAATTCAAGATTCATTTTGAAAATTTCCAAACAGAAGTTCATTCTTTGGCATTGGTAGTTATTTAACACTGTTAGGCTCTGGATTTCCTGAGCAAGCTTAGGAAGGCCTATCTGGCTAATTAAAACTCTTGCTGTATATTTGTAAATAACCAAGCCATACATAATAATGGTGTTGAGGGATCAAGAATCATTGTTGGAGATTATGTATGATTACAAGGTAGTAAATGACATTAAAATGATCCAACATATGGAAATAAGCAAAATAGATTAATGGGTATTCTTTCTGTGTGATTCGAGGCTTGGCTGATGTCTAAGATACTACAACTCTGTTGAGAGGTAACTTGCAATTTTGCTTATAGAAAAGTAAATAATTTTTTTGTCTGGCAGAACATATACCCCAAAATTACATTTTATGACTGATATGGTTTGGGTCTATGTCCCTGCCCAAATTTCATGCCAAATTGTAATCCCCAATGTTGGAGGTGGGGCCTGGTAGGAGGTGATTGGGTCATGGGGGTGGTCCTTCAGGAACGGTTTGGCACCATCCCTTGATGCAGTTCTTGTGATAGTGGGTAAGTTCTGACGAGATCTGGCTGTTTAAAAGTGTGTAGCACTGCCACCTTCCACTCTTGCTCCTGCTCCAGCCATATAAGACATGCATACTTCCCCTTTTCCTTCCAACATATTGAAAGTTTCCTGAGGTCTTCCAAGAAGCCATCATGCTTCCTGCACAGCCCATGGAACTGTGAGCCAATTACACCTCTTTTCTTTTTAAATTACCCAGTTGCAGGAATTTCTTTATAGGAGCACAAGAACAGACTAATACAATGACCATCTTAGGAACAGTCATTAAATGGGCACACGGGAAACCTTATCCCCTTACAAATGTCCTTTGAACTAATTATAATATCTTACTGGTTTCCTCATTAATCAATAAGTTAAGTAAAATCTTTTACATGTATGTATTTTAAATTTGCATGAAAATCATGACCTTGCTTTTTTTTTTCTTTTAATTTTACTTTAACAGGAAACACAGAAATATCACAAGCAAAGCCTCAAGGGTGGGACTATGAGACACAGAGAAGATTAACCAACTTGAGGAGGGATCTGCTGCTGTCTGAATGTTTGTGTATCCTCTTCCAAATTAATGTATTGAAACCTAATCCCCAAGTGATGGTATTAAGAGGTAGGGCCTTTGGAAGGTACTTAGTTCATCATGGTGGAGCCCTCATGAATGGAGTTAGTGCCGTTAGAATAGGCTGGAGAGAGACCCTTCACCCCTTCCACCATGTGGGGACACAGCAAAAAGGCACCATCTGTGAATCAGGAAACAGGCCATCACCAGATAACAAACCTGTCAGTACTTTGATCTTGGATTTCTCAGCCTCCAGAACTGTGAGAAACAAATTTCTGTTGCTTATAAATTACTCATTCTACAGTATTTTGTTATAGCAGTCCATACAAACTAAGATGGGATCATTAAAAGCATTTACTGAGTACCTGTGACATTTCAGAAACTGCCTTTATACCTCTGTCTCCTTTAGCCATGTGAAATAGGTATTAACAGGAACTGTGATTGGAATTTTAGGTAAGCAGAGCTCCACTGAAACATTGTGTTAAATTGCCTCTCAAGGAGAGGAATAGAGGAAGATTTGGCCCAGAAAGAAAGATTGAAACACTGCAACAATAGCTGAATTCCAGGCTTAGCAATAAGGATGCTAAATCTTATGCAGTAAGAGCTTTCCAACTACCATGACATGGACTGTCTGCGTAGGCTTCACCAATTCATTGCAACGGGGACTGGAAAGGGAGAGATCTAGAGTGTTTCACTCTTAAAATGCGTACACTGTCCTTTTTTTTAACAACCAATTTTCTATCACAATTTAGAATTGTATCCACTAAAAGAAATGTTCAAGATCTAACCCCTAGTACCCTAATACTTGAGAATGTGACCTTATTTGGAAACAGTCTTTGTGATGTAATCAAGTTAAGATGAGGTTTTGGGGCAAGCTCTTCTAATGCAATGACTTTTATCCTCAGAAAATGAGTGAAATTTGAATAGGCACATGGGGAGAAAACCATGTAGCTGCGGAGGCAGAGATTGAAGGGACACATCTACAAGTCAAAGAGTAGCAAGGATTGCCAGAAACCACTAGAAGCCAGAAAGAGGCAAGGAAGGATCCTCCCCTAGAGTCTTCAGAGAGAGTGTGGCCTTGTTGACACCTTGTGGCCTCAAGAACTGTGAGACAATAATTTTTTCTTGTTTTAAGCTACCCAGTTTGTGGTAATTTTTTACAGCAGTCCTGGAAACTAATACAAACTTGATATTGGGAGGTACCAGTGACTGTTGCTTTATATAGCAAAAGAGTCTTTGTAGATGTGTAGATGTGATTAAATTAAGGCTTTCACAGTGAGGAGACTGGATTATCTAGATGAGTTTAAATCTGAACACAAAGATCTTTCTAAGAGGGAAACAAGAAAGTCAAAGAAGGAAGGCAATGTGAAGATGGCAGCAGAGATTGGTGCTATGCAGCCACAAGCCAAAGAACACTAGTAGCATAGAGATGCTGGAAGAGGCCAGGAACAGATTCCCCCATGGAGCCTCTAGAAGATGCCCTGCTAATTAACTTGATTTTATCCCCATAATGCTCATTTTGGACTTCTGACTTCCAGAACTGTAAGAGGAAAATTTTATGTTGTTTTATGCCACTACATTTTTGGTAATTTGTCATGATAGCAATAGCAAGCTGATACTCGAAGGTTACATAGTTAATTTGTGTAAGAGCTAGAACAGTACTATACCTTTCATCTCCTGTTATTATTTCTGCACTATCTTAATAAGTTAAGCTTTGCATTTATCTAGCATTGTGGCAGCAGAAAAAAAGCCCCGAGTTTTGTGCACACACACATATACACATACACACAAAATCAAAAACATAATATTCCTTTTTTATTTTTATTTTTAAACACAGTATTCTTTTTTATATATTTCAAGTGAATCATTTAATGTGAGTGAGGCTGAGTTAGATGTTACCATAAGTATTAACAGAAGAAAAAGGGAAAGTAAAGACATTTTCCCTCTACCATGAAAGGGTCTGATGCAAGATAAACTAGCCTGTTGCTTTAACAATAGCTCATTAAAAAGGCCAGAGAATCTGGGAGAAGATGTATTTGGAAGCACTATCCTCTGAAGGACCATTCCCAAGAGGACAGCAAAATACTGAAAAAATTAACCGACTCAAAAATTATATTGAGAGATCAAGAGAGTTAGTCACAGCTTAGAATAATTTCCAGAATAAATAACACTAGCTAGATTAGTAGTTCTGATGTTTCCTTGGAGTTGTCATAGCACTCTGTGTGAACCGAAGGGACTACAAACTGATGCCCCTTTGAACAGAGTGATTTTAAAATAATGGATTCTCCAGTGCGCCAACTGTGTTTTCAAGTATAATTCTGGTATTTGTCCCTAGCAATACAGAAGAAAAAGCAGCAAGGAGAAAGTGTCAAGTATATAGGACATAAAATGATTTGGCAGCCCTAGAATTCCCAATATGAGTCTTTTTCATCAGGAAAATCACAATCTGGCTCAGTCCAGGGTAACACTGGAGGCAATGACACTGATGGCTTGTTATAAGCAGGAGGCAACAGTGAAAGTATTGAATCCTGGCTATCTTCTTTCATCTGTTTGAAGAAAACATGGGACTATAAACTGCTTGCTGATGGCCTTTTCTCCAGATCTTGTTGCAAACACAGTGGTGAAAAGCTAAAGAAGGCAGGAGACGGTTTTTGAGGATGGTGTGTGTGATCGGTCACTATTTACTGTGTGAGTTCCACTGGAGATAAGCACACTTGCTCCAATCCCAGAGTCTACACCTGACCGGGAATCTTTCATTTTGGATTCTGATTGTGGGAAAATACTGATATCCAATGGGCTATAAGGGGGAACTTTCAGTTTCTGTAACAGCATCTGAGTTCTCTTCATATCCTGGAAAGGCACCTGCGTACTGGCTAATTCACATGTTGTAATCCCAACACTGTAAATATCTGACTTCACATTATACCCATGTAAATCCTGTCTCAGTAGTTCTGGACTCAGCCATGGTTGCACTGATGTGCTGAACTGTGGGAAATCATACACAGCCCTATGGCTCTGTCCATGCTTAACCAAACTATGCAGATGAGACAGGCCAGAGAGGGTCACTAGGCCATCAACAGAAATGAGGATATGGCTGGCTTTACTACTCCTATGAATACAGCCATATTGGTGCAGATAGTTCAGTCCTCTCACTGCTCCAAAGAGAATGTTTCTTATTAAAGTTTTACCCATTCCTTCAGGAAAATAGGCCCTCAAGAGTTGACTTGCTGAACCATAGGCCATAAATGGAGAAATAACTCAAAGCCAGCTGTCAACACTGAAAACTGTCCAATAAGTTGTAATATTGGGATGCCAGAAAAAGTGGGATAGAATCATGGCTTTCTGTAAAACTTTCAGACATTCTTCATTGCAGTTTTCCAGATTTGTAACTTTTATAGTTACCAGTGTTCCTGTAGGAGTATGCCGTGCAAGATGGACAGAAGTCAAGTTGTCAAATCCTCTTCCTATTTCTACTTGGAGCTCATAGTGAGAAATGTTGATGGAACATACTACTTCACTGGCTCTAGTGGATGGACCCGACCAGGAAAGGGTTGGCTCATCGACCAAGTATTGATGGATGCTGGTTTCAGGTTTGTGTTTTGGGTTTGAGTGATCCAACTTGTGTTCTTGAAGTGCAGAAACAATCCAAAGGAGACACCAAATCGCTTTAGTTCACAGAAAGTGACAAAAATCCAAATATTCCAAAGAAGGCTTTTGTTTCATCTTCCTTTCAAGATGCAGATACATCATACCTAGCGGCGACCACGGCCAGCGACTCCCTTCAGGCTGCCAGTGGTGCGGACCTGGGCAGGTGCCGGAGCCCGGATCATGGAGGGGCAAGGCGAGTGCTCTAGGCCCGCTCCTGGCATGGGGTGTTGGAGGGTGGCAAGGCCGCGACAGGGGCTATGGGCTTGGAACTCTAAACATAGTATTCTTATGGAGCCAACCGGAATATCTGGTCAACTGCGAGAGCTTTGGGAGCATGCCTCTCACCTCAAGAAACCTCCAGAGCAGATTGGAACCATCCACTGGGTAAATTTGGGAAAATCTATCTCTGCCTGAGACTGGAGTAGGAAGATGTGGGGTAGAGAGGAAGGTGGGGAAGGGATGTAGGATCTATTCCATGGGTGCATCTTTACTTGTTAGGTCATGCGTATTTTCAAACTTGGAAGAATTATATGAAAAGCAACTAGAGAAACTATGTGGTCAAGGGCAGATTATTTTTCCAGGCCTCACCTTCCTTTTTTTCCGTGGTTCCTAATGATTTAGACTCTGCCTTTGAGCCTCAGTGCTGTTAACTTTTGAATGAGTAACTTGAGGACTTCCTGAAAGACTACAATTAAAAACCCATATTACACAATCAGTAAGAACCCCCAGCTCTACGCTTGGAAACAGCAAGGTATATGCCTGTCTCCCTTCTTCCCCAAATCACCCCTCAGCCTCCCACTCCACCCAGGGAAGAGAATCAGATCCTGTGCCTTGTTTTCTAGGCAATATTTGGGTCGTTTAATAAGGCTTTTTTGCACCCATCACTATAACCTGAAGCAAAAATTGTAGCTTTGGAAATGGTGTTTACAGCAGGCCCATGGGCAAAAGGTTTCAACCAGCAAAATTGAAGCAATCACCAGATTATGGATCAGTATTTCTGTTTCTTTAAAGACAAACTTTTTTTTTTTTGTGGCTCCACCCAGTCTGAGCTTCCTGACTTAGAGGCTTTGGTGGGGGTGCAGGCACTTCTGCCTCACAGTCAAAGCAAAAGCAACAGCTCAAGCAGCCTCCTTGGAGAAAATCTGAAAATTCAACTTGTTCAAGAGAAGGTGAGCCTGGCTGAGAAGAGGGCCTGGGGCTATCAGGCTGTGAAGGGCAGTGAGGACAGGGTGTGTGGGTGGAGTGGACTCTGCCCTTAGGAGGGACAAGGCACTGTGCCAGCAGCACTGCAGAGAAGGGACTGTGGGAGGGGTGAGTAGGAAGGGGAGTGAGGAGATTTATTTGCACTTGAAAACTCAACTTGTTCAAGAGAAGATGAGCCTGGCTGAGAAGAGGGCTTGGTGCTATTGGGCTGTGAAGGGCAGTGAGGACAGGGTGTGTGGGTGGAGTGGACTCTGCCCTGAGGAGGGACAGGGCACTGTGCTAGCAGCACTGCATAGAAGGTGTTGTGGGAGGGGTGAGAAGGAAGGGCAGTGAGGAGATGTGTTTGCGGAGTCTATGCATCTCATATGTAACAGAACATGCGTGGCTGCATAGTGCACCCTCCACTCACTGGCTGTTGTGATAGACACAGAGTATTGCCTGATAACCTGCATAAGAAATTAAGGGCTCCTAAGGCAGATTTGTAGAGGTGACAGGCAATTTAGGGTCCACCTGTCTAAGTCCCTCTTCTTACTGAAAAAGAATCAGAATCCCAATTCAAGGGGTACCCAGAATCCTAACCCAGAATCCCAAATCCAAGAGGTACCCAGATCACTCATGGCAGAGGAACACTAGAATTCAGCCTGCTGAGTTTTTCCAGCATTAAGCAGAGACAAGCTGTGTCCCTAACAGTATAACTTGTGGGGCTGCTCCGCCATTCAATACAAAAAGAGTTGCTATAAAAGACCTTTATAGAAATCACTCTATGAAAGCCTAAGGACAACCCTGCAAGATTGGTTTTATTTTCCCTTTTTATAGCGGAGGGAACTAAATCTCAAGGAGCTTATGAAATTTTCTAGAACTGTTGGGTCTGGCCACAGTTTAGAACTGTCCACCTCTGTTGTAAATGCTTTTGTCACTTCTCAGCCTGTCTCTTAGCTGGAGGTCCTCTGGATCTCCAAGAACCACTTGAGAAAGTTTTAAAGTGATTTTTCTGACTGTCTCTCTCACGTTTGGCTTCTCAATATGGGAGAGATGGAAAAGTCCATGAGAAATGCAGAGCCCTCCTCACGGTTCCCTTATCACAGGCTGGCTCCCAGCTCACTTTTTTGCAGAAAGTGTGGATCATCTCCTTTGCCCTCCACTGATCTATCTCTGATGCCATGTCAATGAAAATTTAGAATCATGGCCTGAGAGTAACCAAGAACAGGCAGTAGAGTGCATGGTTAAGAGTGAGCATGGTAGAGTCAGACAGACTTTGAATCGAATGTCTTCTCTGCCCAATACCTATTAGCACAGTGACCAGAGGCATGTTTCCCAGAATTTTTGGGCCACACCAGCTTCTTCATTTAAAAAATTAGAATAATAAAATTAGTTTCACTGTAGAGTATTTTTGAAGAGTAAACGAGATATACAAAACATGTTTTATCAGGGTGTTCTGATATGCATTATATACTCGATAGTGGTTACACTATACATGGGTTCATTTTTTTATTTGAGGAAAATTTATACTTATTCAAAGGTAAAAATAATATAAGGAACTTCCTTGTACCTATACTACAATCTAACAGTTGTCAATTTATGCCAGTCTTGTTCAACTATCTGCTCCTATTCTCAACTCTATCACAGATTATTTTGAAGCAAATGTCAGACATTACATCATTTTATCAGTAAATATTTGCGTATGTGTCTCTGAAAGATAAAGACCATTTAAAAGGATTTCCACAATTTCATAAACAGGCTTCAAAAGACAATTATAAATTTCAATACTACCAGTTGTATTCAGATTTCCATGAAGATCTCATAATTTTTAAAATCATTTGAGGTAGGATCTAAGTAAAATTCATACATTACAATTGTTTGACATCTCTTAAGTTTCACTTAATGTTGTGTTAAATTTCTTTGTTTAAGGAAGGGAAGGTCTTTTGTCCAACAGAACTGGACAGTATTCATACTGCTGAATGCATCCTAACAATGTCATTTAACATTCACTTCTAGCTCTTGTGTTTTCTGTGAATTTATATTAATGGGGAGGTTGGATCAGATTAAAGTTTGACTTTGTTTTTTTAGTGGGAATACTTCATAGATACTATCCTAAACTTCCATTAGAAGGCACATAATATTTGAGTGTCTCTCTTTTTGTGATGTTAGCAGATGTTAATGATTGTCTAGAATGAATTTGTTTCATTAAGAGTTACCAAAAGATGATATTCTATCATTCTTTATTCATTTATTAGATGGAATAGTCCTATGCAAAGGAACTTTCATTCAGCGATTCTTTCACTTTTGTGAGATATAGTTAAAAGATGAGATGTATGAAAGACAAAATAAATGCTTCTTTCCCTTTAGTTGTCATTGTTCAGCATGATGAGTCACTTTCCTAGCATACTTCCAAGGGAGCAGTTAGCTTCTTTCAGGAACATGGTGTTGTTATAAACTACTGGATTTCAATATATTTGGTATATTTTAATCCATTGGAACAATCTTTATTAGTGATGCTTAAATTGTTCCATCTTTGTCCAGTTGGAACCTCTTTAAGATAGCTTCCAAGTTCTTCTGATAAAACTAAGTAATTTTTGATAACATCCCTGCTTTCTAGCATGAAAGATGTTATAGGCTAAACTTGTATGTTTACTGGCCCAGACCTGCAATCAGTACTTTTTCCTAGTAGTCCTAATTTATTTTGTGGGAAATGCCATTTGAAGATCACAATCTGGGTGTTAAGTGCACTCATTGCTACTTGGCTGACCATGGTTTATGCCTTTTAGATGGACTTCAAAACAGTACACACACATACACACACACACACACAGTGAAATTATTAATACTATATTTTCAAGCCTCTCAGGACAAATCTTTGTGTGGTTCATCCTTGACACAAAATACAATTAGGTTTATTTGTTCCATTTCTTTTAACTTTTACTGGTGTTTTAAAATATAATTGTTATTGTACAATTATGTAAACCATTGAAATGGTCTCAAGATCAAATTTGCAAAAACAAAGGATATTCAAAGAAGTCTAATGACCATTTTCTGTTCCTGTCCCTTGTACCTTGTTCCTCCCATCTTCATATAAATAATTCTTTCATTTGTTTAGTTTTCAAATGGTTCTGCCATTGCTTTTTCACATGCACATAAAAATTATTTATACATAAAACTAATATTCCTTCTTACTATATAAATGGTAGTAAAAGATACGTTATTTTCTTCACTTGGCTTTTTTCACTTAACAGTATATCCCAGAGATCTCTTCATACTGGTGTATCGATCTATTTCTCATTCCTTTTTGCAGTTGGATAGTACTTTTCTGTATGAATATACCTTAGTTTATTCAACTGGTCCCCACTGATGGCCATCTGATAGGGTTTTGATCTTCTGCTATTACTAATAGTACTGCATGAATAACCACATGCATATATCTTTCTGTATTTTTGTCAGTGCAGCGCTGGGATAAATCCTAAAATTGGGATTGATAATCAAAGAGTAAATGCATGTGTAATTTTCCAAGGTATTGCTACTTTCTCCTCTATAGGTGTTAGGTTGTTTTCCCCTTCACACTAGTCATGCAGGACATTACCTGTTTTCCCCATACCTTTACCACCAGATTATGCTGGGAAATGTGTGGATTTTTGCCATACCTATAGTTGAGAAAGAGTTATCTCTGAGAATTTTTTATTTTTTCTATGTTTTTAATTTATTCTTCTCTATTGTGAATGAACTTGGATATCTTTTTATGTATTCAAGGATAATTTGCATTTTTTCCTTGGCTGCGTATTTATATTTTGCCCAATTTTCTATCAAGTCATTGGTCTTTTGTTTCTTTACTTTTAGATATTCTTCGTACAATAGGAAAAGTAGCCGTCTTTGAGATAAATTGGAAAAAATGTTTTCCTAGTTTGATATTTGTGTTTTGTCTATAGTGTTGTATGGCTTACATAATTTTTTAGATTTTTGTGTAATCAAACTTACCAGTCTTTTCCTTATACTATTTTAAATCTTAGTTATTAACATCCTCTCCACTCCCAGGTTACAAGGAATTTACCTGTGTTTCTCTTATTATTTATATGGGATAGTTTTTTACATTTAAATTTCTGATCTATTTGGAATTTGTATGACATTTTAAGGATAAAATTGCATTAAATTATATGGTGGTATAGTTATTTCAGTGTTACTAATAAAAGTGTCCATCATCTTTCCCATTGGTATGAGGTGTTGCTTCACAGAATGTAAGTTAATGTAATTGAATTGAATATAAATGAATGTAAAATGAGCAATGGCCTATTTGTGAATTCTGTTTCTGTTTCATGGCCCGTCTCTGTTCACTCACCACTATCATACTGCTTTAATTATAGAGATTATAATGTTTAATTGTCTGGTAGAGCTAATCTTTCCCTGTTCTTCTTTTCCTTGATTGTCTAGGCTAACTTGCACTTTCCTTCATCCAAATGAACTTTATAATCAACTATTTTAGTTCCAGAAAAAAAATAAAGATGACAAAATTAAAAAATTATATTTATATAAAATCATGTTAAAGAAATATATATTTTTTCTGTTCTACAAACTACTTTAAACACGAATCCGTGTTAAATTTGGCCAAATATCTTTCCTGCATCTAGCTAATTTTCTTCTTAACCTATTAATGGGATGTGTTGTAACAATCAGCATTCTCATATTTGACCCACCATAGTATTTCTGAAATAAATCACACTTAATCACAGTCTATTATTTATTAGAGTCTAATAATTTATTTAGGATTTTTATATTAATATTCACAAATGAGACACATCTGTAGTTTTCTTTATTGATGAAATATTTGTCAGCCTTTGGAATCAATATACTTGCTTCATAGAAAAAAATGTAACTTTTTCCTTCTTTTTATATGGCCAGGAGCAGTTTTAGGTAGCTTTGAGATGATCAGATCTTAAAAGGTTTAATAGAATCCCCCTGTGAAACCATCTATACCTGGTACTACTTTGTGGGGAAACTCTTTAACTGCTTTCTCTATTATTTCTTCCATATTAATCGGACTATTTCATCCTTCTGTCTTTACTGGGATTAATATGGATAATAGGATGTTACAAATTTTCAGGAAGAAAGAGAAAGCAGAAAAGAAGGTTGGGAATGGATCCCACTTACCAAAACCGGCTTTTTTTTCCTATCTTCCCCTCTTTAAGGTCTTGTACGTGCCTAAGTTCCAGAGCCTCCTGACGTGAGCATGGCTGAGAGTGAGGACCCCTCTCTGAGGATCGTTCTGGTAGGGAAAACTGGAAGTGGGAAAAGTGGAACAGCGAACACCATCCTTGGAAAGAAAATCTTTGAGTCTAGAATTGCTGCCCAAGCTGTTACCAAGACCTGTCAAAAAGCATCCCGGGAATGGCAGGGGAGACACCTTCTTGTTGTTGACACTCCAGGGCTCTTTGACACCAAGGAGAGGCTGGAAACCACCTGTAGGGAAATCAGCCGCTGCGTCATCTCCTCCTGCCCAGGGCCCCATGCTATTGTCCTGGTTCTGCAGCTGGGCCGCTACACAGAGGAAGAGCAGAAAACTGTTGCATTGATCAAGGCTGTCTTTGGGAAGCCAGCCATGAAGCACATGGTCATCTTGTTCACTCGCAAAGAAGAGTTGGAGGGCCAGAGCTTGAGTGACTTCATAGCAGATGCGGATGTGAACCTAAAAAGCATCGTCCAGGAGTGCGGGAACCGCTGCTGTGCCTTTAGCAACAGCAGCCAAACCAGTGAGGCAGAGAAGGAAGGTCAAGTGCAGGAGCTGGTGGAGCTGATAGAGAAAATGGTGCAGTGCAACAAAGGGGCCTACTTTTCTGACGCCATATACAAGGACACAGAGGAAAGGCTGAAACAACGGGAAGAGATTTTGAGGAAAATCTACATTGATCAATTAAGTGAAGAAATTAAACTAGTAAAAGAGGATGAGCATAAATCAGAGGCAGAAAAGGAGGAAAAAATAAAATTATTAAAAATAAAATGTGATGAAAAAATAAAAAATATAAGGGAAGAAGCTGAAAAAAATATATTTGCAGATGTTTTAAATAGGATTTTGAAGATGATTTCAAAAATATGGCATTTCTTTTGGTAGTAATGGAAGTTTTATTCTTCTTAATTTACTATGATTTGTTAATGTGATGAATTGTATTTTGCAAGATAGTTACAGAAATACCTACCTCCCTTTAGCTTTATTAAGGTATAATTGATAAATAAAAATTAAATGTTTAATGTGTATAATGTGATTTTTAATATATATGTGTATATATACACATATACATTGTGAAATAATTAAATCAAGGTAATTAACACATCTAGCACCTCTCAGTTACTATTTTCTTTGGTATGGTGAGAACATTTAAGGTCTACTCTCTTAGCAGATTGCAAAAATGCAATACAGTATTATTAAGTATAGTTGTCATGCTGTATGTTAGATCTCCAGAGGTTATTCATCCTGCATAACTAAAGTTTTGTACCCTTTGACGAACATTTCCCCATTTCCCCCAACACCCAGCCCCTGGCAACCAACATTCTATTCTTTGCTTCTGTGCATTCTACTTTATCAAATTCCACATGGAAGTGAGATCAAGCAGTGCTTGTCTTTCTGTGCTTAGCTTACTTTACTTAGCATACTGTCCTCTGGGTTCATTGATATTGTTGCAAATGACGCGATTTACTTCTTTTTCAAGGTTGAATAATGTTCCATTGTTAATGGAATGTTAATAGTGCACCACATTTTCTTTATCCATTCATCTGTCCATGGACGCACTTGAGTTATTTCTATATCTTGGCTATTGTGAATAATGTTGCAGTGAGCCTGGGAGTGCAGATATTTCTATAATAATGCTCATTGCAGCATTATTCACAATGGATAAAGATACATTTCAGTGGAATATATATATATATAATATACATATATATTATATATATATAGTTGTTTATAAGCCACCTAGTTCATGATATTTTTATAGCAGCCCGAATGGGCTAATACCTAAAGGAAATTAAATATATCTTTATCCACTAGAATATATATATTCAGTGGAATATATATTCAGGGGTCTCTCTTCAGCCTCTTTTATGAGGGCATTAATTTCATTTCTGGAGGCTCTGACCCGATGACCTAATCACTTCCCTAGGGCCTACCTCCTTATACTATCCCATTGGGAGTGAGGATTTCAACATATGAATTTTGGGGGGATGTAATAATTTAGACCATAACATTCTGTTCCTGGCTCCCCAAAATGTATGCCCTTATCACATGCAAAATACATTACTTTCATCGCAGTAGCCTCAACAATCTTGTTTCAGGATCAATTTTCACATGTAACTCCAAAGTCTCATCTAATTATCATCTAAATCAGATATGGGTGAGACTTAAGGTATAATTCATTCTGAGGCAAATTGCTTTCCAGTTGTGAATCAGTGAAATCAAGTAAATTATGAGCCTCAAACATATGATGGTGGGACAGGCATAAGATACACATTCTCATTCTGAAAGGGAAAAATAAAAATGAATAAAGGAGTGACAGTTACCACGCAAGTCCAAAACCCTGTGACTCAAGAATAATCTTTTTTGGTTTGATGCTCTCAAGGCCCACTGATATGGAGGTCCTGCCTTTTGGACCCTTTTTGGTAGTAGTCCAGCTTCCAAAGCTTTGCCTGTCCCCACAGCTTTGCTGAGCTCAGCACACACCACACCAGAGCCTGCCAGAGCAGCACCGAGGGGAGCCGAGCAGCATTGCAACAGAATGTGGGGAGCAGAGTCCACAATGTGAGGTAACTCTGGGCAGCAGTGGCCCCTCCTTTGAAATTGTTCTGATCCCACGGGCCCTAGCATTCTGTGACGGCAGTCAGCCCTACTGATTTCTGAAATGCCTTTGGGGTCATTTTCCCATTGTCCTGGACAATAGGTCCTCGCTTGGGTTTAGATGGCTCACTGCCTTGGTCAATAGCACATGACTTCCATTGAGATGGCTGATCCATACTAATTTTCTTTATCAAATGATCAATAGGCCACATCATTTTCTCTTCTGATAAAGCTTTCTTATCTTTTTCCAATATGGACAGACTAAGAATTTTCTAAATGTTTCAATGCTACTTCCCTTTAACTAACAAATCCATTTTCATTTCTCTCTTCTCACATTTTACTATAGGCAGTGAAGAGAAGCCACACTGTACCTTCAACACTTTGCTTATAAATTTCCTCAGCCAGATACCCAATTTCATTACTCACAAATTCTACCTTCCACAAAATACTGGAACAAGAACACAACACAGCCAAGTTATTTGCCACTTTATGATAAGGATTTCTGTTCTTCCATTGTCCAAACAACACATTCTTCATTTATCTCTGGTGAGATCTCACCAGAATGGTCTTTACCAGCCATATTTCTACCAATAACCTAAGTTATTAGTATATCCACTTAGGTATTCACTAAGAAAACTGAGGCTTTCTGAACTTCAGCAGAATCATCCTTAATGGTCCATTCATAGCAATGCAGGCTTTTTCTAGCACAAACCTCTCACTCCCAGCCTATACTTATCACCCAGTTCCAAAACTGTTTGCATATTTTAGGTATTTATTACAGCAGCACCTTCAGTTCTTGGTACCAATTTTCTCTTTTAGTTTGGACCGCTATTACAAAATACTATAAGTTGCATGGCTTATAAGCAACAGAAATTTATTTCCTACAGTTCTGGAGGTGGAGAAGTCCAAAGCACTGGCAGATTCAGTGTCTAGTGAAGGCCCACTTCCTCATAGACATCTATCTTTTCACTCTAACCTCACATGGTGAAAGGGACAAGGGTTTTCTCTTGAGCCTCTTTTATTTTTGGTTTTAAACTTCCTATTGAGCCTCTTTTACAAGGGCACTAATCACATTTATGAGGTCACTACCCCCATGACCTAGTCACATTCCAAGAGCCCCACCTCCTGTTATCATCACATTAAGCATGAAGATTTATCATCACATTAAACACATCAATTTTGTGGGAACATAAACAATCAGAATATAACAGATATATACCCAGAAACTTGATGGATTATATGATAGTTCTTATTTTTAATTTTTTGGGGGAACTTCCATCCTGTTTTCCATAATGGCTGTACCAATTTACATTCCCACCAACAGTGTACAAGAGTTACTTTTTCTCCACATTCTTGCCAACACTTGATATCTTTTGTCTTTTTGATAATATACAGGTATGAGATAATATCTCATTGTGGTTTTGATTTGCCTTTCATTGACGATTACTGATGTTGGGCATTTTTTCATACCCTTGTCATAAAGAAACCTGTATGTCTTATTTTGAGAAATGTCTGTTCAGGTCCTTTGCCTATTTTTTAATCGGGTTATTTGTTTAATTGCTCTTGAGTTATTTAAGTTCCTTGTGTATTTTGGATATTAACGCCTTGTGAGATGTATGATTTACAAATATTTTCTCCTATTCCATAGGTTGTCTCTTCACACTATTGATCGCATCTTTTGCTATGCAGGATATGTTTTGTTTGAGGTAACCATGTTTGTCTATTTTTGCTTTTGTGGCCTTTGCTTTTGGTGTCATAAAAAATCATCACCCAGATCAAGATTTTCCCTGTGTTTCTTCTAGTAGTTTACAGTTTTAGGCCTAACATGTAACTATTTAATCCATTTTGAGTTGATTTTTTTTTTAAGATAAGGGCCCAATTTCATTCTTCTTCATGTGGATATCCAGTTTTCCCAACACCGTTATTGAAGAAACTATCCTTTTCTCTTTGTATGTTCTGTGTTCAACTGACCATAAATGTGTAGCCTTATTTCTGGGTTTATTATTCTGTTCATTGGTCTTTATGTCCATTTTTACGCTAGTAGCATATTTTTTATTACTATAGCTTTGTTTTAATTATAATAGTATGTTTTGATTGCCACAGCTTTGTTTTGGTTACTATATTTTGAAATTAAGTAGTGTGAGGGCCCCAGCTTTGTCCTTTTTGTTGAAGATTGCTTTGGCTACTTAGGGTCTTTTGTGGTTCCATATAGATTTTAGATTTTTTTAAATTCTTGTGAAAAATGATATTAGAATTTTGACAGAATTTCATTGACTATATAGATTGCTTTGGGTAGTAAAGACATTTTAACAATATCACTTTAATCCATAAACATCACACTCTCTCTCTCTCTCTCTCTCTCTCTCTCTCTATATATATATATATATATATATATATAATTTGTATCTATTTGTGTCATCTTCAATTTCTTTTATCAACGTTTTATAGTTTTCATAAAAACTATAGGTCTTTTGCCTCCTTGGTTAAATTTATTCGTGAATATTTTAGGGGTAGCTATTGTAAATAAGATTGTTTCTTTAATTTCTTTTTTGTATAGTGAATTGTTAGTAGGTAGAAACACAACTGATTTCTGTATTTTTTTTTTCAAGTGGAGTCTTTAGTTTTCTATGTATAACATCATGTCATCTGTAAATAGAGGTTATTTTATGTCTTCCTTTCCAATTTGGATATCTTTTATCTCTATTTCTTGCCTAATTGCCCTGGCTAGAACTTCCCACCGTGTTAGAAGTGGCAAGAGTGAGCATTCTTGTCTTGTTCCTGATCGTGCAGGAAATGCTTTCAGCTTTTCAACATTGAGTTTGGTGTTACCTGTGGGCTTGTCATATAAGGCCTTTATTGTGTTGAGGTACATTTTTTCTTTCTTTTTTCAACTTTTATTTTAGGTTCAGGGATACATGTGAAAGTTTGTTACATAGGTAAACTACCATTTCTAGGTAAATTAAACTAGATTACTTCATCACCCAGGTATTAAGCCCAGTACCCAATAGTGATCTTTTCTGCACCTCTCCCTACTCCCACTATTCACCCTAAAGTAGATCCCAGTGTCTGTTGTTTCCTTCTTTGCATTCATAAGTTCTTATCATTTAGCTTCCCCTTATAAATGAGAACATGCGGTTTTTGGTTTTCTGTTCCTGCATTAGTTTGCTAAGGATTGACAGCCTCCAGCTCCATCCATGTTCCCAGAAAAGGCAAAACTTTATTCTTTTTGTGGCTGCATAGTATTCCATAGTGTATATGTACCATATTTTCTTTATCAAATCTGTCATTGATGGGTATTTAGGTTGATTCCATGTCTTTGCTATTGTAAATAGAGCTGCAGTGAATATTCATGTGCATGTGTCTTTATGGTAGAATGATTTATATGCCTCTGGGTATATACCAAGTAATGAGATTGCTGGGTTGAATGGTAGTTTTGCTTTTAGCTCTTTGAGAAATTGCCATACTGCTTTCCACAGTGATTGAACTAATTTACACTCCCACCAACAGCATATAAGCATTCCCTTTTCTCTGCAACCTCACCAGCATGCTATTTTTCTGGCTTTTTAATAATAGCTATCTTGACCGGTATGAGATAATATCTCTTTGTGGTTTTCATTTGCATTTCTCTAATGATCAGTGATGTTGAGCTTTTTTTCATATGCTTGTTGGCTGCATATATGCCTTCTTTTGAAAAGTGTCTGTTCATGTCCTTTGCCCACTTTTTAATGGGGTAGTTTTTTATTTCTTGTACATTTGTTTAAGTTCTTTATACATGCTGGATATTAAACCTTTGTCGGATGCATAGTTTGCAAAAATGTGTCTGATTCTGTAGGTTATCTGTGACTCTGTCGATATTTCTTTTGCTGTGCAGAAACTCTTATTTAGATAACTGTTTGTCAATTTTTGCTTTTGTTGTGATCGCTTTTGGTGTCTTGGTCATGAAATGTTTGCTCATTCCTATGTTGAGAATGGTATTGCCTAGTTGTCTTCCAGGGTGTTCATACTTCTGGGTTTTCCATTTAAGTCTTTAATCCATCTTGAGTTGATTTTTATATATTGTGTAAGGAAAGGGTCCAGTTTCAATGGTTTCAATCTTCCACACATGGCTAGCCAGTTATCCCAGCACCACTTATTAAATAGGGAGTCTTTTCTCCATTTCTTGTTTTTGTCAGCTTTGTTGAAGATCAGATGGTCATAGATGTGTGACCTTATTTCTAGTCTCTCTAATCTGTTCCATTTATCTATGTACCTGTTTTTTTTTTTTTTTTTTTTTTTTTTTTTTTTTTTTTTTTTTACCAGTACTATGCTGTTTTGGATATTGTATCTCTGTAGTATAGTTTGAAGTGAGTAATGTGATGCCTCCAGCTTTGTTCTTTTTGCTTAGGATTGCTTTTGCTATTTGGGCTCTTTTTTGGCTCTATATCAATTTTAAAATAGCCTTTTTTCTAGTTCTGTGGAGAATGTTGTTGGTAGTCTGATAGCAATAGAATTTAATCTGTATATTGCTTTGGGCAGTATGGCCATTTAAACAATATTAATTCTTCATCTTCATGAGCATGGAATGTTTTTCCATTTGTTTGTGTCTTTTCTGATTTCTTTGAGCAGTGTTTTGTAATTCTCAGTGTAGAGATCTTTTACCTCCCTGGTTAGCTGTATTCCTAGGTATTTTATTCTTTTTATGGCAATTGTGAATGGGATTACCTTTCTGACTTGACTCTTGGTTTGGATCTTGTTGGTGTATAGGAATGCTAGTGATTTTTGTACATTGATTTTTGTATCCCGTAGCTTTGCTGAAGTTGTTTATCAGCTCAAAGAGATTTTGGCCCATGACCATAGGGTTTTCTAGATATACAATCATGTTGTCTGCAAACAGACATAGTTTGACTTCCTCTCTTCCTATTTAGATGTTCTTTATTTCTTTCTCTTGTCTTATTGCTCTGGCCAGTACTTCATCCTATGTTGAATAGAAGTGGCAAGAGAGGGCGTCCTTGTCTTGTGTTTGTTTTCCAGAGGGTTTGCTTCCAACTTTTGCCAATTCAGCAATGTTAGCTGTGGGTTTGTCATAGATGGCTCTTACTATTTTAATGTGTGTTCCTTCAATACCTAGTTGATTGAGAATTTTTAACATGAAAGAATGTTGCATTTTGTCAAAAGCACTTTCTGTGTCTATTAATCATGTGGTTTTTGTCTTTAGTTCTGTTCATGTGATGAATCACATTTATTGATTTGTGTATATGGAACCAACCTTGCAACCCAGGAATAAAGCCTAATTGACCATGGTGGAATAGCTTTTTTTTTCGCAGATGATAGGATTTTTTTAAAAATTATTATACTTTAAGTTCTAGGGTACATGTGCACAACGTGCAGGTTTGTTACACACACACACACACACACACACACACATATATATATATATATACATGTGCCATGTTGGTGTGCTGCACCCATTAACTCACCATTTAGATTAGGTATATCTCCTAATGCTATCCCTGCCCCCTACCCCCTCCCCACTATAGGACCTGGTGTGTGACGCTCCCTTTCCTGTGTCCAAGTGATCTCATTGTTCAGTTCCCACCCATGAGTGAGAACATGTGGTATTTGGTTTTCTGTTCTTGTGATAGTTTGCTGAGAATGATGGTTTCCAGCTGCATCCATGTCCCTACAAAGGACATAAACTCATCCTTTTTTATGGCTGCATAGTATTCCATGGTGTATATGTGCCACATTTTCTTCATCCAGTCTGTCACTGATGGACATTTGGGTTGATTCCAAGTCTTTGCTATTGTGAATAGTGCCACAATAAACATACATGTGCATGTGTCTTTAAAGCAGCGTGACTTATAATCCTTTGGGTATATCCCCAGTAATGGGATGGCTGGGTCAAATGGTATGTCTAGTTCTAGATCCTTGAGGAATCGCCACACTGTCTTCCACAATGGTTGAACTAGTTTACAGTCCCACTGACAGTGTAAAAGTGTTCCTATTTCCAGTCTTCAAGTTCTGAGATTCTTTCCTCAGCTTGATTTATTCTGCTGTTAATACTTGTGATATTATTGTATTATGTTATTCAGCTCTGTCAGATGCATTGGTTCTTTTTTATACTGGTTATTTTGTCCTTCAGCTCCCGTATTGCTTTATTGTGATTCTTATTTTCCTTGCATTGGGTTTTGCCATCCTTCTGAATCTCGAAGATTTTTGTTTCTATCCATATTTTGTACTCTATTTCTGTCATTCCAGCCATTTCAGCCTGGTTAAGAACTCTTGTTGGATAACTGGTGTGCCATTTGGAGGACATATGACAATCTGGCCACTTGAGTTATTGGAGTTCTTGCGTTGGTTCTTTCTCATCTCTGCGTGTTGGTGTTCCTTTAACTGCAGTGTAGATTGAATACATCAATAGACTTCTTTTTCTGGATGTTTTCGCAGGGCCAAGTCTTTGTGCAGGGTCTTTGTTTGAAGCTGACTTCTTGTCTCTGGTTTCAGAGGAGGGCATGTTAGTGAGGTATTTTTGGTGTTAAAGGTTTAGGGTGTGATCCAGCAGGTGGCACTTGTGTTTGTTGGTCAGTTTGTAGACTCTTGCTTGGTTGTGTGGCTCCCCTATGTTTCCTCACAGTTGTGGCCATGTTCCCTCTCAATGCTCTGAAAGTATTGGTTTCTCTCTCCTTTGAGTGCTGGCTGTAGATCGTGGCTTGGCACTCCAGGGCTGCCCACTGCAGCTCTGGGGTGATCTCAGTGTTGATGTTCCTTCCTCAAATTGGAGGCAGAAAGGAAGGACCTTAGTAGTGGTTGTGGACAAGGGTCTTTTGCTTGTCTCCCAGGGGCCCTACCCCAGAAAGATGCAGGTCAGCAGCTGCTCAGTGCAATTAGCCCAAGATGGAGGGTCTGTGCTGGTGGGCCCAAGCCGGGGATTCCTTGTCTGGTGATGAGCAATGGGGGGTGTGGGGGACCCATGGAAAATTGTCTGGCTTCCTCTTCTTGGGTCAAATGTAGCTTGTTGGAGGTGTGTATAAGGCACTTAGGGTCTTTGTTCCTATGTTAGTCCAAGGGTGGCAAAGGCAGTTCCATTGCAGAGGCAGGGGCAGAGAGGTTTTCAGTTGCCCTGGAAGGTTCTGTCCAGGGAGTTGCTGAGTTGCTATTGGCTTGATAGCTCTGGTGGTGGGTGTCTGGAGGCCAAGCCTGGAGGACCTGTCTGGTAAGGAGATACGGGAATGGGCACCCACATAACAGTCTGGCCACTTTTCCATAGGGCTTCTGCGGTATGCTAGGGGCCCACTCCAGTCCCTAGTCACCTCGGATTTTCCAGTGCCTGGAGATATCACCAGTGAAGGCTGTTAAATAGCAAATATGGCAACGTGCCCATCCCTCTGGGAGCTTCATTCCAGGGAGGTGCAGGCCTGTTGCTAGCCTGAACACACCTGTAGGAGGTGGCCTGAGACCCTGATAGAAAGGCCCCACTCAATGAGGAGAAATGTGATTGGGGACCCACTTTAAAAAGCAGTCTGGCCATCATTTCATAGAGCAGCTAAGCTGTGCTTGGGATCCACTTCAGTTCCCCATTGCCTCAGACACCCCAAAGCCTGAATGTTGGAGTAGCTAAGTTGCCCAAACAGCAAGGATGGTGGCCCACCCTTCATGCTGAGAGCTTCATCCCAATGTATTAAAATCTCTGTTGGCTGGAGAACACTAATGGGGGTGGCTGGAGGCCCTGGTTGGGAAGTCCTACTCAGGGAAGAGTGATGGGATTGGGCACCCACTTAAAGAAGCAGTTTGGCCACGTTTTGTTAGAGCAGCTATGCTGTTCTTAGTGGGTCCCTTCTGCCTGTGGTCAGCCAAGACTCTCCAAATTCTGAAGGCTTGGTTGGGGGCTAAGTAGCTCAAACAACAAAGATGAAAGATGGTGGCCTGCCCCTTCTCCTGGGAACTCCATCACTGGGAAGGGCAATGCTGCCACCAGTGGCTGGCTGGAACTCCAAGCTAATGGGTCTTATCCTGTGAGGTGCCATGGAAGTGGGGCCTGCAGGCTGTCACTGCTCAGTCCCCTGGATTCAGCCTCTTTCCTAAGGGTATGTGCAGGGATCTAACCTCCCACTTTGCTGGAGTTGCAGCTACTTTTGCCAGAAATCCTGAGTAGCTAAGGTTCTCAGGACTCCATGCATGCCTGAGCAGCTGCTCTGCTGAGATTCCACAGCTCTGTTTGTCCACAAAAGACCCCAGTGGAGTGGGTTCACAAGAAGATCTCCTGGCCCATGGGTTGCAAAAATTTGTGGGAGAAGTGTGGGTTCCTGAGATCGCACATGCACTCACTGCTTCCCTGGGTGGGGGAGATTCCCCTGGCTCTGTGTTGCTCCTGTGTGGGCCGTCATGCTGTCTTGCTTTTCTTCATTCTCCAGGGTCAAATTATTTCCTTGATTAGATGCAATGCAAGTACCTGATGTTTCACTTTGAGATGCTGTATTTACTTGTTCTTTTTGTTCCTCTCCATCAGAGCCATGCATACTAATTGTTTCTCGTTGGCCATCTTGGCCACCATAAAAGTACATTCTTTCTATACTTAATTAGTTGAGCATTTTTGTCATGAAAGGATACTGAATTTTGTCTAGTGCTTTCTTTGCATCTATTGAGATGATCATATGATTTTTATCCATTATTTTGTTAACATAGTGTGTCACACTTATTTATTTGCATATGTTGAGCCATTTTTGCATTCTAGGGATAAATCCCACTTGCTCAAAGTGTATAATCTTTTTAATGTGCTGTTGAATTCAGTATGCTTGTATTTTATTGAAGAGTTTTACATCTATGTTCATCAGAGATATTGGCCTCTAATTTTCTTTGCTTGTAGTGTCCTCTGGTTTTGGTATTAGGGTAATTGTGGCCTCATAAAATGAGTTTGAAAGTATTCCTTTTCCTTCAATTTTTCAGAAAAGTTTGAGTGGAATTGGCATTACATTCATTTTGCTGTAAGTGTTTGTTAAAATTCACCAGTGGAGCCTTCATGTCTTGAGTTTTTCTTTGTTAGGTGGGGATTTAATCTCCTTACTTGTCATTGATGTATTAAGATTTTCTATTTCTTGGTGATTCAATCTTGATAGGTTGTATATGCCTATGAATTTACTAATTTTATCTAGGCTATCAAATTTATTGGTCTATAATTATTATAACAATTTCTTATGGTCCTATGTATACCTGCAGTGTCAGTTGTAATGTTTCTGCTTTTATTTATAATATTATATAGTTCAGTCTTTTTTCTTAGTTAGTATAACTAAAGGTGTTTCTATGGCTCCAGACTCCAGGTCTTTCCCATTGTCAGGTGGCCTTTTGTAGCCCCAGGCTCTAGGGCCACCTTGCAGACACAGGTCCTAGTCCAACTCTAGCAATAGGTCTGCCCTCATAGCCTCAGGCTCCAGGTCTGCTCCAGCACCAGGCCATCCTCACAAAGCCCCAGGCTTCAGACTTGTCCCACAGCCTCAGGTTCCAGGTAAGCCTCTGCAGTCTCATTCTCTAGACTAGCACTCATGGGATGAGGGTTTGTGTTGGATCTGAAGATCAGCCTTAAGGCCTGCTCCAGGGCCAAGCTGGCTCCCATTGCACCCCTGTAGACTCTAGGCCCACAGACTCAGAACCAGGCTCATCCCCATGGTCCCAGATGTGAGGCCCTTCTTAATGATAGGCCTGCCTGCATGGACCTAAGCTCCAGTGCCACCCTAGCGGACCCAGGCTCCAAGCTGGTCATTGTAGATCCAAGCACCAAGCCTGCCCATCTACTTGCTGAGGGACCAGGGTAGCATGCTCAAGGACTCCAATACCAAGCTGTGTTAAGCCATTCTTGCACTGCTGTAAAGAAATACCCATGGCTTAGTAATTTGTAAAGTAAAGAGTTATAATTGACTCATCAACCTGTAGGCTGCATCAAGATGGCTCCAGCATCTGCTTCTGGTGAGGGTCTCAAGAACCTTACAATTATGGAGGAAGATGAAGTGGGAATAGGCAAGTCACATGATAAGAACAGGAGCCAGAGAAGGGGGGTAGGTTCCACACACTTTTAAACAACCAGTTATCTCACATGAACTCAGAGCAAGAACTCACTTATTACCAAGGGGATGGTGCTAAAACCTTCATGAGGGATCTGCCCCCATGATCCAATGACCTCCAACCAGGCCCCACTTCCAACATTGGGAATCACATGTCAACATGAGATTTGGAGGGAACAAACATTTAAACCATATCACAAACCCACTGATAAACCCCATTAGTTAGCTTACCTAGAATCTTCAGGCTGACTAGTGAAGAGCTTTCCCTGCTGAATCCAGTCTGTAAAGACTGAAAAAGCTGCCTACTTCTTTAAATATGCAAACATCAATTTAAGGCCCCAAGGATTACAGATAATCAGAAAAACATGACACCAAAGGAACAAAATAAAACACCATTAACAGACCTTACAGAAATGCAGATCTATGAACTGCCTAAGAGTTTAAAATAATTATCTGAAAGAAGTTTAGTGGGCTACAAGAAAACACAAACTAAACAATAATCAGAATACATAAACAAAGAGTTGTTCAACAAAGAAATAGAAACCGTTAAAAAGAATGAAATTCAGAAGCTGAAGAACACAATAACTGAACTGAAAATTTCAGAGAGCTTCAACAGCAGATTTGAATGATAAGAACTAGTGAGTTCAAAGACAGGTCATTTGAAATTACCCAGTATGAGGAACAAAAAGAAGAATGGAAAAGTGTGAAGAAAGCCTGCAGACTTATGGGACGTCATCAAGTGAACCAACACACATTACGGAAATTTCAGAAGCAGAGAAAGATAAAAACAGCAGAACGTTTATTTAAAGAAACAATAACAGAAAATTCCTCAAATCTGGAGAGGGAAATGAACATCTAGGTCTATAAAGCCTAAAGGACTCTAGACATCATAGACCCAGGATCTAAGTTATAACCCTGGCCCCTGCTTTCAGGCTTTTGCCCACAAGCCTAGGCCCCAGTGGACCCTGGTGCCAAGTTAGCCCCTATAAACTAGGTAGATTAAATGTAAAGAGATCTTCACTGAGATGCATTATACTCAGTTCTCAAAAGTAAAAAAATCAAATATAATTTTCAAATCAGTAAGAGAAATACAGCTTAACAGAAAGAAATCCTTTTTTTTTTTCTTTGAGACAGTGTTGCTCTGTCATCCAGGCTGGAGTGCAGTGGCACAATCTTGGCTCACTGCAAACTCCACCTCCTAGGTTCAAGTGATTTTCCTGCCTTAGCCTGCCAAGTAGCTGGGATTACAGGTGCTCACCACCATGCCTGGTTAATTTTTTAGTTTTTAATACAGATAAGGTTTCACCATGTTGTCCAGGCTGTTCTCAAACTCCTGACTTCAGGTGATCTACCTGCCTTGGTTTCCCAAAGTGCTGGGATTACAGGCATAAGCCACTGCACCTGGCCAAGGAATCTTCATAAGACTGTTAGCAGATCTTGCCAGAAACTTTGCAGACTGAGAGAGTGAAATGATATATTCAAAGTGCTAAAAGGAAAAAATTGCCAACCAAGAATCTTATACCCAACAAAACTGTTCTTTGCCAATGGAGGAGAGACAAAAGATTTTCCCAGACAAATAATAGCTGAAGGAATTCATCACCATCTGCCTTACCATGCATGCAAAAGGGAGTATTTTAGGTTGAAATTAAAGGATGCTAACCAATATCATGAGAATATATAAACGTATTATTGAGCAATGGGCTTGCCGATCAATGTACATAGAAGCCAACACTATGGCACTGACTTTTGAGAATAAAAGCTTCATTTTGAGTTTACTGGCAAGGAGACAGGAGGAAATGCTCAAATGTGTCTCTTCAATTTGGGGGTGGACCAAGCTTCAGTGGCATTTCTAACTAGGCCTAGGTGATGCCACTGCAGCTGGTTTGCCAGATTGGTAGTGTTCGAAATCAGGAGGTTAACATTGTTCATGGCTGTGGTAAATGACTTGCAATTTTGCCTCTGCAACATCTGTAACAACTTAAGCAGTGGTTAATTGGTTTGAGCTGGTCCCACGGTTATAAGCCCCCTGTATTATGTCATTCTTGCATTGCTATAAAGAAATACCCGAGGCTGGCTAATTTATAAAGAAAAGAGGTTTAACTGGCACAGTTTTGAAGGTTGATGAAGCATAGCTCTGGCATCTGCTCAGTTTCTAGAGAGATGAATAAAAGGGAGCTTTTATTCATGGCAGAAGGTGAAGTGGGAGTGGACACATCACATGGCCAGAGCAGGAGCAAGAGAGAGAGGGGGGAAGGTGGGGGAGGTACAACACACTTAAACAACCGTATCTCAAGAAAGCTCACTCACTATTGCAAGGACAGCACCAAGCCATGAGGGATTCACTCCCATGACCCAAACACTTCTCATCAGACCCCACTTCCAACATTGGGGATTACAATTCAACATGAGATTTGGGAGGGACATATATTTAAAGTATATCATTCCACCCCTGGCCCTCCAAATTTCACATCCTTCTCACATTGTAAAATAAAATCATGCCTTTCCAACAGCCCCCTGCCCACACACAAATCTTAAGTCATTTCAGCATCAACTCAAGGAAAAGTTCCAAGTCCAAAGTCCAAAGTCTCATCTGGTAATGAGTTCCTTCCACCTATGAGCTTGTAAAATCAAAGCAAGTTATTTACTTCCAGGATACAATGGGTTATAGGCATCGGGTAAACCACCGCAAAACAAAGCAATCAGCCACAAGAAATAGACTACAGGTCTCATACAAGTTTGGAACCCTGACTTGTATAGGAAGTCATTAAATCTGTTTGTTTTTTTCAAGATGGGGTCTCACTTTGTTGCCCAGCTTGGTTTCAAACTCCTGGCCTCAAGCAATCCTCCTGCCTCAGCCTCCCAAATGCTGGGATTACAGGCATGGACCACCATGCTCGGCCCTGAAGTAATTAAATTTTAAAGTGCCAAAATAATCTCCTTTGACTCCATGTCCCATATCTAGGGCACACTGAAGGAAGGGGTGGGCTCCCAAAGCCTTGACCAGCTCCACCCGTGTCTTTTCCACACTGAGGTTGCAAGTTGTTGGTGGATCTACCATTCTTGGGCATGGGGAACAGTGATCTCCTTCTCGCAGCTCCACTAGACAGTGCCCCAGTAAGGAATATGTGTGGGGCCTCTAACCCACACTGCCCTATTAGAGTTCCTCCATGAGGGCTCTGCCCCTGCAGCAGGCACTCAGTCTTTCTCACACATCTTCTAAAATCTTGGTAGAAGATGCCAAGCCTCCTTCAATCTTTCATTCTGTGTGCCTGTAGGCTTAACACCACATGGAAGCCACAAGGCTTATGGCTCACACCCTCTGAAGTAGTAGCCTGAGCTGTACCTCGGCTCCTTTGAGCCACAGCTGGAGTTGGAGTAGCCAGGAGATGGGGAACAGTGTCCCAAGGCTGTGCATGGCAGTAGGTCCCCAGAACAGGCCCATGGAATTGTTCTCTCCTGGGCCTCTAGGCTTGTGATGGGAAGGGCTGCCTCAAAAATCTCTGAAATGTCTTTAAGGCCCTTTTCCCATTATGTTGGCTATTAGCACCTGGTTCCTTTTTAGTTATGCAAATATCTCTAGCAAATGGTTGCTCCAAAGTCTGCTTGAATTCCTTTCCCAAAAAAGCTTTATTTCTCTGTCACTTGGCCAGGCTGCAAATTTTTACAAACTTTTATGCTCTACTTACTATTTAAATATTCCAACTTTAAGTCATTTATTTGCTCCTGCATCTGATTGTAAGCTGTTAGAAGCAGCCAGGTAACATCATGAATGCTTTGTTGCTTAGGAATTTCTTCTGCCAGATATCCTAAATCACTCTTTAGTTGAAACTTCACCAACTCTTATGGCATAAACACAATGCAGCCAAGTTCTTTGCTAAGGCATAACAAGAGTGACCTTTGCTCCAGTTCCCAGTAAGTTTCTCATTGCCATCTGATATCTTGGCAACCTGGACTTAACTGTCCTCATTAAGGGAGGAGACCACCCTTCATATCATCTTATACCCAATTTTTGCCTCCAAAGAAAGAAGAAGTAAAAACTAAAAGGCAGAAATGAAATCCACAGGCAGACAGCCTGGTGCTGCACCCTGGGTCTGGTAGTTAAAGATCAATCCCTGACCTAATTGGTTCTGTTATCTATAGATTACAGACATTATTTAGAAACGCACTGTGAAAATCCCTATCTTGTTTTGTTCTGATCTAATTACTGGTGCATGCAGCCTCCAGTCGCTTACCCCCTGGTTGCTCAATCAGTCACGACCCTCTCACATGCACCCCCTTAGAGCTGTGAGCCCTTAAAAGGGACAGGAATTGCTCACTCCGGGAGCTCGGCCCTTGAGAGAGAAGTCTTGCCGATGCCCCTTGCCGAATAAACCCCTTCCTTCTTTAACTTGGTGTCTGAGGAGTTTTGTCTGCCTCTCGTCCTGCTACAATATCACTATCAGCATTTTGGTTAAAACAATTTAACCAGTCCCTAAGTAATTTCAAACTTTCCCTCATCTTCCCATCTTCTTCTGATCTCTACAAAGTTTTCTAACTGCTGCTACCCAGTTCCAAAGCTGCTTCCACATTTTCAAGTATCTTTATAACAACGCCCCATTCCTCAGTACCAATTTTCTATATTAAGCAGTTCTTACATTGTGATAAAGAAATACCTGAGACTGGGTAATTTGTAAAGAAAATAGATTTAATCAGCTCATGGTTCTGCAGGCTGTACAAGCATAGTGCTAGCATCAGCTCAGCTTCTAGGGAAGCCTCAGGGAGCTTTAACTTCACTAGGCATTGCCTCAGTAGGGATTCTGTGTGGGGCTTCTAACTCCACATTTGCCCTCAAAACCCTGCTATTAAAGGTTCTCTGTGAGGGCTCTGCCCCTGCAACAGGCTTCTTTCTGGGCACCCAGGCTTTCTTACACATCCTCTGAAATCTTGGTGGAGGCTGCCAAGCTTCCTTCACCCTTGCATTCTGTATGCCTGCAGGCTTAACACCACATGAAGCCCTCCACAAACTCTTCCAGCCTCTGCCTGTTACCCAGTTCCAAAGCTGCTTCCAGATTTTCAGGTATTTTTATAGCAGTGCTGTATTCATCAATACCATTTTTTAATGTGACAATTTTGTTTTGATTTTTTTAAAAAATGAGTCTCTTGATTTAATCAGGGCTTTGGGGTCATAGGACATTGAGAGACAGGACTAGCTGAATTTCCTAGGCCGACTAAGAATTCCTAAGCCTAGCTGGGAAGGTGACCACTTCCACCTTTAAACATGAGGTTTGCAACTTAGCTCACACTTGACCAATCAGAGAGCTCACTAAAATGCTAATTAGGCAAAAACAGGAGTTAAAGAAATAGCCAATCATCTATCACCTGAGAGCACAGTGGGAGGGACAAGGATCGGGATGTAAACCCAGGCATTTGAGCCAGCAGCAGCAACCCCTTTGGGTCCCCTCCCTTTGTATGGGATCTCTGTTTTCATTCTATTTCACTCTATTAAATCTTGGAACTGCACTCTTCTGGTCCATGTTTGTTACAGCTGGAGCTGAGCTTTCGCTCACCATCCACCACTGCTGTTTGCTGCCATCACAGACCCACCACTGACTTCCATCCCTCTGGATCCAGCAGGGTGTCTACTGTGCACCTGATCCAGCAAGATGCCCATTGCCACTCCTGATTGGGCTAAAGGCTTGCCATTGTTCCTGCATGGCTAAGTGCCTGGGTTCATCCTAATTGAGCTGAACACTAGTCACTGGGTTCCACCATTCTCTTCTGTGACCTACAGCTTCTGATAGAGCTATAACACTCACCGCATGGCCCAAGATTCCATTTCTTGGAATCCATGAGGCTAAGAACCCCAGGTCAGAGAACATGAGGCTTGCTGCCATCTTGGAAGTGGCCGGCCACCATTTTGGAAGCAGTCTGCCACCATCTTGGGAGCTCTGGGAGGGAGGACTCCCCGGTAACAACAACATTATGACTATGATAATTAGTCACTATCATAGTCATAATGATGCATGTATTCAGGGAATATTTTAATTTTTTTTGTTTTCTTCAGAAACAGCTGCAGTAACACCTAAAATTAAGTAATGTTCATCTGAAAAACCTTTACCAAAACTTGATTCCTTTTGCCAGAGGAAGGTCCTTACCATAGTTGATGGTACAAGTAAACCTTCTCAGGTACTATTTCCAGGCATCATCACCAGACTCCCTGCCACTGCAAGTGTGCTTTTCTCCTCTAAATGCATCTGCAATCTCAGCTCCACTCATTGGAATATTGACATTTACAATGCCACAGTTAGACCCTTTAGGTCCAAGCCAGTGGAAGATTCTGCCCAAATCTTTGGTAAAGATGCTACTTGAAACCCCCTGTTTTATTTCATTATTTTACACAAACAGCTCCTCTTCATTCTTGAATTTAAAAACATAGAGAATTCAAGTAAAAGTGTCTGTGTATAGAAGCAGGAACAGACACAGCACATGGCAGAGCAGGAACAAGAGAGAGAATGGGTGGGGAAGGTTCCACACATTTAGACAACCAGATCTCAAATGAACTCACTATGACATAAGGGTTTGCCCTTATGACCCAAACACCTCCTCCAAGACCCCACCTCCAACATTGGGGATTACAATTCAACATGAAATTTGGCAGCAACACATATTCAAACTATATCAACTCCCTTTCTGTTGTGCATTCCTCAATCTTGAGGGAAATGGGACAATGGCCATTCTAGCTACTTTTTGCTGACAAGGGGAATTGGTCTAGGTTTGAGGAATAAAACTGTTTTACATTTAATTGCAAATATACATGGGTCCCAGAATGTGGCCAAGGCTTTGGGTTTGGGCTCTTATGTTAAAGCAGAATTTTTTTTTTCATGATTGAGAAGGATGGAAAGGGGGCATATAAAGGCTCAGGAGGCAAAGTCCATCAATTTGCCCCATGAATAGGCATCTGTGTATAGGAACCTGCCTTTGACTTTGGGGGTCTGAACCCCTTAAAACTGGCCCTTACAATCTCATGCATCCACCTCTTCCCTGGTAGTCGCTGGGCCTAAAGGAAGGGTATATTGTTAACAGAGCAGTGCTTTGGCCCAATGGGATTTTAAAGGAAGGAGATTTGCAGGCTTTGTTATTTTTAGTTTTCAGGATACCATTTTTCTGGTTTTCTTAGAAAAAGTAAAACAATGAGAGATGAATAACATTGTTAATTTGAGTAGTACAATCAAAAGAAAATGTCTCTGACAGAATGAAAAATAAATCTTATTAAATTAGGAAGCAAAATAAAAACATCATGAAGAAAATTATGGGTCCACCATTACTGAAGCTTGAGAGGGCGGTTTTCCCCTCTCAATGTGAACAAAGCTGCTGGGAAGTTTGGACTGGGTAGAGCCCACAAAGTGCCAGGCCAGTCTTTCCAAAGGGCTTCTTTTTGGGTCTATAAAGTCAACCTTAATTCCTCAAAGCAATCTGGGCATATCTGAAAATATGCCATGTCTCTCGCAGCCTTAGTAAAATAACCAGTCTCCAATTGATTCCTGTCATAAAAGAAAACAGATTATTATTAAACTTATATGAATAATTATATTACCATAAATTAAGAATGTTCGCAAATAGTTTCTAAATTCTGAAGAAATCAGGTAGAGAGAAAGACAAATCCTTCGTATTTTTCCTTATAAAGCTATACTTTACTCAATTTGTTGTAAGCTATAAATATCTCAAAAGAAAAAAGTTTTCTTGACTCTGGAAAACAGAACACAAAAAGAATTAGCAATGTTACAACCAAGGAAGTCATAAAATTATTTCAGTCCGCTATTTGTTCAGTTTCATGTAAGTAATTCTTGTTCTGCCTGATGTTGGGTTAGCAATCCTCATAAATGCATTAGCTTTTAATTGGAGTCCTGAAAGTTTTTACCTAATCCAATGATATGATTTCCAAAGTTATCTGAAACTTGTATTCAAGAGTACTTGTCAGAGTCCTTTCCATGAATATTCTTAAGGAAGCAAATTTTGGACTAAAACAATTATAAACTACTTTGTGAGAAGAATAAAAGTAAAACAATAATTGCATGTGAATGACAAAAGTCTTAGAATAGCCATAGTTAAAGGCTCAATTGACAAGAAAGTTTGGCTATTTCTGTGGTATACAGCAATTTGACATAATAATTATTAGAACATATTAAGACATCAGAATTTTAGAAATCTCATAAATTTTGGAACATATATTAATAATACATGTCTAAAACTATAACCCAAAGAAAATTAAACACCATTTCATATTTGACAATGATTTCCATGAGATTTTAACATAACAAATAAGCCTAATGTGTCTGTGATTTCCAGGAGCTCTAATATCCAAAGAGTTAGTTTGAGGTCAAAAAGATTGAATTAGAATTTGAAAATTTCAATTTTGGAAAGTTTATCAAATATCAAAGTTTTAAAACATTTGCTCAAGGTTTCCTGCTTCAAGATGGCCAACTAGATGCAGCCAGGAAATATCTGCCACTGAGGGACCAAAACATCAGGAAGACTGGCTTACTCCTAGCAGATCTTCAGAGGGGAAGCATTGAAAATGGATGGAGGGAAGACACAGGTGCTGGGATGAAGGGGGAGTAAGCTCAGAACTTTGCATAGGACTATCACATACTAGGATTTGTTCCTGGCCCCCCACCACTCCTGCAGAAGGAGTGAGTTGAACAGGCAAAGAACAACTTGCTCTCACCATAGACCTCTGGAATCCCAGCAGGAGGAAACCCCTTGACCACTAGACACTTGAGTTGGCAGGGAGAGCTGCTCATTGAAGTGGTAGGGGCAGAACTCCAGCCAGTGTGGAGCCCAGAGGGTTTGGTGTGGAAGCATCTGTAGTGGAGTATGGCCAGGGACACCCATTCCCCAAGGCTCCACTTACTCCTATACAAGACTTTAACTCTAGGGAAAATGTTAGATCTGAAATCTGACAGGATGGTCTTGCCTATGAGACCGGGCAAGTCTGACCTGAGCACCCCTTGGTCTGCTGCCCACTCCCAGGGCTCCAGTCTGGCTGTGCCTCCTTGCAGTGCAGTCCTCAGGTACTTCCTGGGGACCTGCATCATAACTTCTATGATGGCAGACTCTGCCTGACTGGGAGAATGCTCCAGTAGAGAGGCCCTTATAGATATGCACCAGCCTGCCTGCACCCTCCTTCCACTGCAGCCTCCCATGTGCCACTTTGCCAGTATGTACTCACCCACAGCTATTTCTCCATTGTTTTGCCAGTGCTGCTGTGCAAGGGAGGACCTTGCCTTCCCATCCCTGTCAGCACATGTGTGCATATGCACTCTGCTATGCTACTGCTGCTGGTGTGCATGCATCCTGCCATCCCTCCCCTGCTCTGCACTGCCATCATCTTTTGATCATTGTTGGACACAGAGCATGCCAGCCCCATCTCCATCGGCACCTAGCCCCTGCTCTGACATTGCCACCAGTGTGAAACTATACATGGAGAACAGTAGACCTGTCCCTGCCCTGAGTGGCCACCACCACCTGTGTAAATGTGTATGAAGTGCACACACAGTCCTGGGCCCCCAGTGGCCCACTTCTGTGCTAACACTACCACCAGTGTGAACCAATATACAGTGGCTTTCAGAGGCCTCCTGGACCCCCAAACTATGATGCCACTGCCACTGCTGCAAGCACCTGCACAGAAGCTGGCACCCTGAGACTGCCAGGAACCTGCCACAGCTGAAGAGTGTGCACACCACTGTTCTGCTGCTGCTGCTGCTGCTGATACATGTGAAATAGAATGAATCTTGCTGCCACTGCCCCACAAAGTGCTTTGGCTGGCACCACTCATCGGAGTGTTGTTACCGGCAGTTCAGGAGCAACTAGACCCCTCCTGCATAACAGGTTTCTAACCTCGAGGAGCCAGAGAAAAAAGCCAGGGCTTGATACCAGTCTCCCAGAGTTAGAGTATGCAGTACAGAAGTCCTGGACTGAGCCTTGGCCACCTAAAATCTTCCAGAAATGAAGCTAGTTGACTGAAATCACTTTATACCACAAACAAATCCCAAAGGTCATCAAATAGGATACAAGAAAAAAAATTCAAAGGAAAGCAACTTCAAAAATTTAAGGAACATGAGCCCACAAAGATGAGAAAGAACAAGCAAAAGAACTCTGACAACTCAAAAATCCAGAGTATTTTATTTTCTCCAAATGATTGCACTAGTTCTCTAGCAAGGGTTCTTAACTGGCATGAGGTGGCTGAAATGACAGAAATATAATTCAGAATATGGATAGGAATGAAGATTATGGAGATCTAGGAGAGTGTTTAAACCAAATCTAAGAAAGCTAAGAATCACAATGAAATGATACAGAAGTTGACAGACAAAATAACCGTTATAGAAGAGAGTGTAACCAACCTGAGAGAGCTGAAAAACCCACTACAAGAATTTCAGAATATAATTGCAAGTTTAAACAGCAGAATAGACATAATTGAGGAAAGAATCTCAGAGTCTGAAGACTGACTTTGTGAAAGAAGGCAGTCAGACAAAAATAAAGACAAAAGAATGAAAACGAACAAATGAAATCTCCAAGACATATGGGATTATGTAAAGAAGCTGAATCTATAACTCGTTGGCATTCCTGAAAGAGATGAAGAAAGTATAAGCAACTTGGAAAATGTATTTCAGGATATCATTTATGATAATGTCCCCAACCTAGCTAGAGAGGCCAATATTCAAATTTAGGAAATACAGAGAACCCTGAAAATACTTCACAAGAAGATCATCCCTCAGACACATAATCATCAGATTCTCTAAGGTTGAAATGAAAGAACAAATGTTAAAGGCAGCCAGAGAGAAAGGGCCACCTAAAAAAGGAAGCCCTTCAGACTACCTACAGAGTTCTCAGCAAAACCCTACAAGCCAGAAGAGTCTGGGGCCCTATGTTCAACATTCTTAAAGAAAAGAAATTCCAACCAAGAATTTCATATCCAGTCAAACTAAGCTTCATAACCAAAGGAGAAATAAGATCTTTTTCAGACAAGCAAATGCTGAGAGCATTCTTTACCACCAGAGCTGCCTTACAAGAACTCCTGAATGAAGCACTCAATGTGGAAAGGAAAGACCATTACCAGCCACTACAAGAAAACACACTTAAATACACAAACTGGTGACACTATAAGGCAACTACGCAAACAAGTTAGCATAACAACCAGCTAATGACACAATAACAGGATCAAATCCACATGTGTCAATATTAACCTTGAATGTAAATGGGCTAAATGCCCCACCTAAAAGGCACAGAATGGCAAGCTTGATAAAGTTGCAAGACCCAATGGTATGCTGTCATCAAGAGAGTCATCTCACATGCAATGACACACATAAGCTTAAAATAAAGAAGTGGAGAAAAATCTACTAAAAGCAAATAGAAAACAGAAAAAAGGAGGGGTTGCAATCCTAATTTCAGAAAAAAAGAACATTAAACTAACAAAGATAAAAAAAAGTTAAAGAAGGGAATCACATAATGGTAAAGACTTCAGTTCAACAAGAAAACCTAACTAACCTAAATATATATGCACTCAACACAGGAGAACAGAGATCCATAGAGACCTTCAAAGAGACTTCAACTCCCATACAATAATAGTGGGAAACTTCAATGCCCCACTAACAATACTAGACAGATCACTGAGGGAGAAAACAAGCAAAGATATTTAGGAGCTATACCCAACATTGGACCAAATGAGCCTGATAGACATCTACAGAACTCTCCACAAAAACACAATAGAATATACATTCTTCTCATTACCACATGGCACATACTCTAAAATCAATTGGACATAAAACAATCCTCAACAAATGCAAAATAACTGAAATTATACCAACCACTCTTAAATTGTAGAGCAATAAAAATAGAATTCGAGACTAAGAAAATTGCTCCAAAGCATACAACTACATGGAAATTAAACAACCTGCTCCTGAATGACTTTTAGATAAACAATGAAATTAAGGCAGAAATCAAGTTCTTTGAAACTTATGAAAACAAAGACATAACATAGTGGAATCTCTGGGACACAGCTAAGGTAGTGTTAAGAGGGAAATTTATAGCACTAAATGCCCATATTGAAAGTAAGAAAGATCTCAAATTAACAACCTAACACCACAACTAAAAGAACTAGAGAAGGAAGAGCAAACCAACCACAGTGCTAGTAGAATACAAGAAATAACCAAAATCAGTGCTGAACTGATGGAGAATGAGACACGAAAAACCATTGAGAAGGTTAACGAACCCAAGAGTTGGTGTTTTGATACAATTAATAAGATAGACCACTAGCTAGACTAAAGAAGAAAAGAGAGAAGATTCAAATAAACACAATTAGAAACTAAAAAGGGGATATTACTACTAAACCCTTAGAAATGCAAACAACCATCAGAAGCTACTATGAACACCTCTAGGCACATAAACTAAAAAATCTAGAAGAATTGAATAAATCCCTGGACACATACACCCTCTCAAGACAGAACCAGGAAGAAACAGAATCCCTGAACAGATCAATAATGAGCTCCAAAATGAAATCAGTAACAAATAGCATGCCAACCAAAAAAAGCCCAGGACAAAATGGATTCACAACCAAATTCTGCCACATATGTAAAGAGCTGGTACCAGTCCCATTGAAACCATTCCAAAAAATTAAGGAAGAGGGATTCCTCCCCAATTCTTTCTATGAGGCATCATCCTGATACCAAAATCTGGCAGAGACATTACAAAAAAAGGAAACTTCGGGCCAATATCTCTGATAAACACTGATGCAAAAATCCTTAACAAAATACTGGTTAGCTAAATCCAACAGCACATCAAAAAGCTAATCCACCATGGTCAAGTAGGCATTATCCCTGGGAAGCAATGTTGGTTCTACATACACAAATCAATAAATGTAATTTATCACATGAACAGAGTTGAAGACAAAACCACATGATTATCTCAATAGACACAGAAAATGCTTTTGATAAAATGCAATATTCTTTCATGTTAAAAACTGTCAATAATCTAGATATTGAAGGAACATTCATCAAAATAGTAAGAACTATCTATGACAAACCCACAGACAACATTATACTAAAAGGACCAAAGTTGAAATCATCCCCCTTAAAAACTCACACAAGACAAAGAAGCCATCTTTCACCAATCTTATTTGATATAGTACTGGAAGTCTTAGACAGAGATCAGGCAAGAGAAAGAAATAAGATTGAATGAAATGTGTTACATATACATCATGGAATACTATGCAGCCATAAAAAAGAATGAGATCATGTCCTTTGCAATAATGTTGATGGAATTGGAGGCCACTATCCTTAGCAAACAAATGCAGGAACAGTAAACCAAATACTGCATGTTCTCACTTGTAAGTGGGAGTTATATGATGAGAACACATGAACAGAGGGGAACTGTAGACATTGGGGCCTACCTTAGGGTAGAGGATGGGAGGAGGGAAAGTAACACAAAAGATAACCAATGGATACTAAGCCTAATACCTGGGGGATGAAATAATCTGTACAACAAACCCTCGTAACACGAATTTACTTATATAACAAACCTGCACATGTATGCCTTAACCTAAAATAAGAGTGTTTTTAAAACCCACTTACTAAAAATAGGATCCTACTCTTTCTTCCCCATCTTCATTCTCCATCCTCCATCAAGCCCCTCAAATCAATAAATATTCCACTTTAAAATATAGTAAGGCTATTCCAGTCACAGCATGGTAATGTTGAATCATATGGTGACTTGCATTCAAAATGTCTGATCTGGAATCCTTATGAGGATAGAGTTATTTTAATATCATAGGTCACTGTGATATAATAGCCATTTATTTAGCCAAAGTGATAACCAAAATATTTCAAAAAGCAAAAACCTTTACTCTTTGATAGAGAGGAGACTCAGCTTCCTAAACAATCATAAGAGCTAATAAACGCACAGAGTATCAGAAGTAGTACAGCAGCAAGTTTTATTACCTTAAAACATCCAGCAGAAACAGTATAAACCTTCCTGACCAAGACAAATGTGTCTAAATTAAAATTTGAAGATATTTCTATTTTAACAACAATTTAAAAACTATATTTATCAAAGACTGCTAAAATCACATGAACTTGGAAAAAATTGGGCTTATTTATTTCATTTATGAGTACTCCTTTGTTTATAAGCCAATTTGATATCACAATAAATATATAAAACATTTATGTGCACATAAAAATACAGAAAGAAGCAAAGATACCCATCCTTAAGAAGATCAGAGCATAAATAAATTATTCTGTTCTCTATTAAATAGGTATGTAATTTCTTTATCAAATACATAACTCACAGACATTTTTACCCAGTTTGTATCAGGCTCTTATTTTTATTATTTCCTTTACTTATTTTTTTTGTCATTCTTAAATTATACTTTAAGTTCTAGGGTACATGTGCACAACTGCAGGTTTGTTACATAGGTATACATGTGCCATGTTGGTTTGCTGCACCCATCCACTTGTCATTTACATAAGGTATTTCTCCTAATGCTATCACTATCCCCAGCCCCCCACCCCATGACAGGCCCCAGTGTGTGATGTTCCCCACTCTGTGTCCAAGTGTCGTTGTTCAACTACTACCTATGAGTGAGAACATGCGGTGTTTGGTTTTCTGTCCTTGTGATAGTTTGCTGAGAATGATGGTTTCCAGTTTCATCCATGTCCCTGCAAAGGACATGAACTCATCCTTTTTTCTGGCTGCATAGTATTCCATGGTGAATATATGCCACATTTTCTTAATCGAATCTATCATTGATGGACATTTGGGTTGGTTCCAAGTCTGCTATTGTGAGTAGTACCACAATAAACATACATGTGCATGTGTCTTTATAATAGCATGATTTATAATCATTTGGGTACATACCCAGTAATAGGATTGCTGGGTCAAATGGTATTTCTAGTTCTAGATCCTTGAGGAATCGCCACACTGTTTTCCACAATAGTTGAAGTAATTTACACTCCCACCAACATTGTAAAAGTGTTTCTATTTCTCCACATCCTCTCCAGCATCTGTTGTTTCTTGACTTTTTAATGATCGCCATTCTAACTGGCGTGAGATGGTATCTCATTGTGGTTTTGATTTGCATTTCTCTGATGACCAGTGATGATAAACATTTTTTCTTTTGTCTGTTGGCTGCATAAAAGTCTTCTTTTGAGAAGTGCCTGTTCATATCTTTTGCCCACTTTTTGATGGGGTTGTTTTTTTTTCTTGTAAATTTGTTTAAGTTCTTTGTAGATTCTGGATATTAGCCCTTTGTCAGATGGGTAGATTGCAAAAATTTTCTCCCATTCTGTAGGTTGCCTGTTCAGTCTCATGGTAGTTACTTTTCCCTTGCAGAAGCTCTTTAGTTTAATTAGATCCCATTTCTCTATTCTGGCTTTTGTTGCCATTGCTTTTAGTGTTTTAATCATGAAGTATTTGTCCATGCGTATGTCCTGAATGATATTGCCTAGGTTTTCTTCTAGGGTTTTTATGGTTTGGGGTCTAACATTTAAATCTTTAATCCATCTGGAATTAATTTTTGTGTAAGGGATCCAGTTTCAGCTTTCTACACATGGCTAGCCAGTTTTCCCAGCACCATTTATTAACTAGGGAATCCTTTCCCGATTTCTTGTTTGTGTCAGGTTTGTGAAAGATCAGACGGTTGTAGATGTGTGTTCTTATTTTTGAGGGTTCTGTTCTGTTCCATTGGTCCATATCTCTGTTTTGTTACCAGTACCATGCTGTTTTGGTTACTGTAGCCTTGTAGTATAGTTTGAAGTGAGATAGCGTGATGCCTCCAGCTTTGTTCTTTTTGCATTGGATTGTCTTGGTAATGCAGGCTCTTTTTTGGTTCCATGTGAACTTTAAAGGAGTTTTTTTCAATTCTGTGAAGAAAGTCATTGGCAGCTTGATGGGGATGGCATTGAATCTATAAATTACCTTGGGCAGTATGGCCATTTTCATGATATTGATTCTTCCTATCCATGAGCATGGAATGTTCTTCCATTTGTTTGTGTCCTCCTTTATTTTGATGAGCAGTGGTTAGTAGTTCACCCTGAAGAGGTCCTTCACATCCCTTGTAAGTTGGATTCCTAAGTATTTTCTTCTCTTTGTAGCAATTGTGAATGGGAGTTCATTCATGATTTGGCTCTCAGTTTTTCTGTGATTGGTGTATAGGAATGCTTGTGATTTTTGCTTATTGATTTTGTATCCTGAGACTTTGCTGAAGTTGCTTATGAGCTTAAGTAGATTTTGAGCTGAGAGGATGGGATTTTCTAAACATACAATCATGTCATCTGAAAACAGGGACAATTTGACTTCTTCTTTTCCTAATTGAATACCTTTATTTCTTTCTCTTGCCTGATTGCCCTGATCAGAGCTTCCAACACTATGTTGAATAGGAGTAGTGAGAGAGGACATTCTTGAAATGTGAAATGTGCTGGTTTTCAAAGGGAATGTTTCCAGTTTTTGTCCATTCAGTATGATATTGGCAGTGGGTTTGTCATATGTAGCTCTTATTATTTTGAGATATGTTTCATCAATACCTAGTTTATTGAGAGGTTTTAGCATGAAGGGCTGCTGAAATTTGTCAAAGGCCTTTTCTGCATCTATTGAGATAATCATGTGGGTTTTGTCAATGGTTCTGTTTATGTGATGGATTATGTTTATTGATTTGTGTGTGTTGAACCAGCCTTGCATCTCAGGGATGAAGCCGACTTGATTGTGGTGGGTAAGCTTTTTGATGTGCTGCTGGATTCAGTTGTGCCAGTATTTTATTGAGGATTTTCGCATTGATGTTTATTAGGGATATTGGTCTAAAATTCTCTTTTTTTTGTTGTGTCTCTGCCAGGCTTTGGTATCAGGATGATGCTGGCCTCATAAAGTGAGTTAGGGAGGATTCCCTCTTTTTCTGTTGATTGGAATAGTTTCAGAAGGAATGGTACCAGCTCCTCTTTGTACCTCTGGTAGAATTCAGCTGGGAATCCATCTGGTCCTCTACTTCTTTTGGTTGGTAGGCTCTTAATTATTGCCTCAATTTCAGAGCCTGTTATTGGCCTATTCAGCAATTCAACTTTTTCCTGGTTTAGTGTTGGGAGGGCGTTTGTGTCCAGGAGTTTATCCCTTTTTTCTAGATTTTCTAGTTTATTTGCATAGAGGTGTTTATAGTATTCTCTGATGATAGTTTGTATTTGTGTGGGATCAGTGGTGATATCCTCTGTGTCTTTTTTTATTACATCTATTTGATTCTTCTCTCTTTTTTTCTTTAGTAGTCTTGCTAGCAGTCTATCAATTTTGTTGATCTTTTCAAAAGACCAGCTCCTGGATTTGTTGATTTTTTGAAGGGTGTTTTGTGTCTCTATCTCCTTCAGTTCTGCAGTGATCTTAGTTATTTCTTGCCTTCTGCTAGCTTTTGAATTTGTTTACTCTTGCTGCTCTAGTTCTTTTAATTGTGGTGTTAGGGTGTCAATTTTAGATCTTTCCTGCTTTGTCTTGTGTGCATTTAGTGCTATAAATTTCCCTCTAAACATGCTTTAAATGTGTCCCAGAGATTCTGGTATGTTGTGTCTTTGTTCTCATTGGTTTCAATGAGCATCTTTATCTCTGCCTTCATTTTGTTATTTACCCAGTAGTCATTCAGGAGCAGGTTGTTCAGTTTCCACGTAGTTGTGTGTTTTTGAGTGAGTTTCTTAATGCTGCGTTCTAATTTGATTGCACTGTGGTCTGAGAGACATTTGTTGTGATTTCTATTCTTTTACATTTGGTGAGGAGTTCTTTACTTCCAATTATGTGGTCAATTTTAGAATAAGTGTGATGTGGTGCTGAGAAGAATGTATATTCTGTTGATTTGGGGTGGAGAGTTCTGTAAATGTCTATTAGGTCCACTTGGTGCAGAGCTGAGTTCCAGTCTTGGACATCCCAGTTAACATTCTGTCTCATTGATCTATGTAATATTGACAGTGGGGTTTTAAAGTCTGCCACTATTATTGTGTGGGAGTCTAAGTCTCTTTGTAGGTCTCTACAGACTTGCTTTATGAATCTGGGTGCTCCCATTTTGGGTGTATACATATTTAGAATAGTTAGCTCTTCTTGTTGCTTTGATCCCTTCACCATTATGTAATGGCCTTCTTTGTCTCTTTTTATCTTTGTTGGCTTAAATTCTGTTTTATCAGAGAGTAGGATTGCAACCCCTGCTTTTTTTTTTTTTTTTTTTTTTTTTTTTTTTTTTTTTTTGCTTTCCTGTTGCTTGGTAGATGTTCCTCCATCCCTTTATTTTGAGACTATGCGTATGTCTAAACATGAGATCGGTCTCCTGAATACAGCACATTGATGGGTCTTGACACTTTATCCAATTTGCCAGCCTGTGTCTTTTAACAGGGACATTTAGCGCATTTACATTTAAGGTTGATATTGTTATGTGTGAATTTGATCCTTTCATTATGATGTTAGCTGGTTATTTTGCTCATTAGTTAATGCAGTTTCTTGCTAGCATCATTGATGGTCTTTACAATTTGGCATGTTTTTGCAGTGTCTGGTACCAGTTGTTCCTTTCCATGTTTAGTGCTTCCTTCAGGAGCTCTTGTAAGGCAGGCTTGGTGGTGACAAAATCCCTCAGTCTTTGCTTCTCTATAAAGGATTTTATTTCTCCTTCACTTATGAAGCTTAGTTTGACTGGATATATTGAAAATTATTTTCTTTCAGAATGTTGAGTATTGGCCCCCACTCTCTTATGGCTTGTAGGGTTTCTGCCAAGAGATCTGTTAGTCTGATGGGCTTCCCTTTGTGGTAACCAGACCTCTCTCTCTGACTGCCCTTAACATGTTTTCCTTCATTTCAACCTTAGTGAATCTGACAATTATGTGTCTTGGAGTTGCTCTTCTCAAGGAGTATCTTTGTGGTGTTCTCTTATTTCCTGAATTTGAATGTTGGCCTACCTTGCTAGGTTGGGGAAGTTCTCCTGGATAATATACTCTTAGAGTGTTTTCCAACTTGATTCCATTCTCCCCGTCACTTTCAGGTACACCAATCAAACGATCTGGTCTTTTCACATAGTCCCATATTTCTTGGAGACTTTGTTCATTTCTTTTTACTCTTTTTTCTCTAAACTTGTCTTCTCACTTTATTTCAGTAATTTGATCTTCAATCACTGGTACCCTTTCTTCCACTTGATCAAATTGGCTATTGAAGCTTGTGCATGCATCACGAAGTTCTCCTGCCATGGTTTTCAGCTCCATCAGGCCATTTAAGGTCTTCTTTACACTGTTTATTCCAGTTAACCATTTGTCTTACCTTTTTTCATGGTTTTTAGCTTCCTTCAGTGGGTTAGAACATGCTCCTTTAGCTCAGAGAAGGTTGTTATTACTGACCTTCTGAAACCTACTTCTGTCAACTTGTCAAATTCAGTCTCCATCCAGCCTTGTTCCATTGCTGGTGATGAGTTGCAATCCTTTGGAGGAGAAGAGGCATTCTAGTTTTTAGAATTTTCAGCTTTTCTGCTCTGGTATTTTAGAATTTTCAGCTTTTCTGCTCTGGTATCTCTCCATCTTTGTGGTTTTATCTACCTTTGCTCTTTGATGTTGGTGACCTACCGATGAGGTTCTGGTGTAGATGTCCTTTTTGTTGATGTTGGGACTATTCCTTTCTGTTTGTTAGTTCTCCTTCTAACAGTCAGGTCCCTCAGCTGCAGATCTGTTGGAGTTTGCTGGAGGTCCACTCCAGACCCTGTTTGCCTGGGTATCACTAGCAAAGGCTGCAGAACAGCAAATATTGTTGCCTGATCTTTCCTCTGGAAGCTTCATCCCAGAGGGGTAGCCTTCTGTATGAGGTGTCTGTTGGCTCCTACTGGGAAGTGTCTCCCAGTTAGGCTACATGGGGGTCAGGGACCCACTTGAGGAGGTAGTCTGTCTATACTCAGAGCTCAAACACTGTGCTGAGAGAACCACTGCTCTCTTCAGAGCAGTCAGACAGGGACGTTTGACTCTGCAGAAGTTTCTGTTGTCTTTTGTTCAGCTATGCCCTTCCCACAGAGGTGGAGTCTATAGAGGCAGTATGCCTTGCTGAGCTGTGGTGGGCTCCTCCCAGTTTGAGCTTCTGGGCCACTTTGTTTACCTACTCAAGCCTCAGCAATGGCAGACGCCCCTCCCCCCACATGGCTGCAGCCTCACAGGTCGATCTCAGACTGCTGCACTAGCAGTGAGCAAGGCTCTGTGGTCGTGGGACCTGCTGAATCAGGCACAGGAGAGAATCTCCTGGTCTGCCAGCTGCTAAGACCATGGGAAAAGCACAGTATTTGGGCAGAAGTGTCCCACTTTTCCAGGTACAGTCTGTCACAGCTTCCCTTGGCTAGGAAAGGGAAATCCCCCAACCCCTTGTGCTTCTCGGGTGAGGCGATGTCCTGCTCTGCTTCGGTTTGCCCTCTGTGGGCTGCACCCACTGCCCAACCAGTCCCAATGAGATGAACCCGGTACCTCAGTTGGAAATGCAGAAATCACCTGTCTTCTGCATCATTCACGCTGGGGGCTGCAGACTGGAACTGTTCCTATTCGGCCATCTTCATCATGCTTATCTTAAGATGTATTTTTTATTGATTAACTTTCTTGCTCTTCATCTTTTCCAATATATAAAACTTAGCAAAAATTAATCTATATTTCTTTTCCTGCATCTCATAAGCTTTGATGTACAGAAGTTTAATTATGTTAGTTCTAGACAGTTACCAATTTCTACTGTCATACCTTATTTAATCCACAAGTTCTTAAAACTATGTTTTCCAATTCTCAAGCTTATGATATTTTGTTTATAAATCTTTTAATAACATTGTGGTCAGGAAATATGACCTATGCTATTTCAATCCTATGAAATTTTTAGAGCATTTCTTTATGGACAAACAAAAGACCAACATTTATAAATGTTCTCTGTGTACTTGAAAACCAGTGACTGAAATTTTATGAAATATTCTATATATGTTCATTAGGACAAATTTATTATGTTGCTTACATCTTCAATATTTTGATTTTTTGTCTGTCTTCTCTAGCAATGACCGAGAAATACTTGTTAAAACCTGGCATCATAAATGTAGATTCTTTTAGAGCTATATTCTTTTGTAATTCAATTACTCCCTCTATAAATTTTATAAGGCACCTGAAAATATGAAATCTTTTTTTACCTTAATGAAGAGGTCTTTCTACCTATTCTCTGATCACATTATTTAAAAGTTTAACTTGTCTTTCCAACTCTTGATCTTCGTTATTATCTTGGTTATTTCTTTACTACATAAGTAAACATCTAATATATTTTATAATTTATAAAGTTATTCCTTTTTTCTTTATTTTCTGTCTCCCCACCAAATACTGAATGACCCAGAAGAGAAAAGGTCATCTTATCTGTTATTATTCGCTGACATATTCAGTTGCCTAGAACAGTGTTTGGCACATAGTAGACTCTCAGTAAATATTGAATGAAAAGTCTAGTTAGCTTGATTTTTTTCATTTGTTTACTTCAGTTGCTATATTTGCCTTCTACTCCTGCTTTCAAACTTTTCTCTAAACTTAAATTAGTTTTGGATTTTTTATGCACTCCAAAAATATTTATTTTGTAACTGAAAGATTTGGTACATTTGTAGTAATTATAATTCTGATCTATTTGATGCACATGTAAAATCTTATGTTTTTGTTCTTCCTTTGTCCAGCCTATTATTCCATATTCTTTTTTTCCCTTTCTGTCTGGTCTTATGCTGAGGTTACTTGAACTTTTGTATGTTATTTTTTGTCTACTACTTTGGAAGTTATGCACACTCTTTCTTATTATTTAGTGGTTACTCAATGATTAGAACACACATTCTGGGCTGGGCATGGTGGTTCACAGCTGTAATCCCAGTACTTTGGGTGGCCGAGGTGGGTGGATCATTTGAGGCCAGGAGTTTGAGACCAACCTGGCCAACATGGTGCAACCCCATCTCTACTAAAAATGCAAAAACTAGCTGGGCATGATGGTGGGCACCTGTCATCCCAGCAGGAGAATCACTTGAACCCAAGAGGTGGAGGTTTCACTGAGCTGATGACAGAATGAGACTCCATTAGAAAAAAGAAAGAAAGAAAGAAAGAAGGAAAAGAAAAGAAAAAGGAATACACATTCTTAATTTATCAAAGTCTAAAGGGTAATGTATATTTTAACCTCTTTTTATACAAGTTATGTTAGAATATTTTAATTCCATTCTCACTGTCCACCTCAGCTATATATTGTTGTTGTGTATTTTAATTATCTTATTTTTTCCTTTTTATTTTGTACAGTGTGTGTTTGTCCAGACTCAGTCTTTTTTTCACCTGTTGTTTATTACCTAGACTTACTTTTCTCTTGCCTCAAGCATATTTGCTAGAAATTCCTTTAATGAGGTGGTGCTAGTACCAAGCACTCTCAATCTTTGTTATCTGACATGTGTTTATCTTGTCCTTATATTTTAACAGCAATTTTCCCTCAATATAGAATTTTAGGTTCATGGTTATTTCCTCTCAGGATATGAAAATATGTTTCCACTGTTTTCTGACTTTCTTTGTTACTATTAAGACATCAGCATAGTTGTAATCATCTCTCTTTCAAAGGTCACCTGTCCTTTCTGGTGTCTTTTAAGATATTCTTTGTTTTGATGTTTTACAACTTCACTGATATGTGTTAAGATGATTCCTTAATTTTCTTCTTTGGGGTTAGATTTCTAGAATTTGTTGATTGGTGAATTTCATCAATTCAGGAAAAATGCAACCATTACCACATAAGATTTCCTCTACCCTATTCTCTTGTTTTCTTTCTGTCAGCCATCTTTTGTCTCTTTTGACTGCATTCTGGACTTTTTTTTAGACCTATCATCTGGTTCAGTAACTGTAAAGTCACTGACTTCTGGATCACGCCACACTGAAGGTGTAGTTCTTTGGGTTTTGTGGTAGAAATACCCCTGTCAGACTCTCCTTTGAATGAACTTTTCTCTGTATCTCTCATTTTCATGTCAGTAAGTCTTTGAAAAGCAAAGCTGAAGTTCTCCAGGTTTAGTAAAAACATCCTGAGAGTGACAGCCAGCTGCTGTCCAGCCCTTGCCACACTGAGTTTTCACCTTCCCTTAGCTCCATGTCTGAGAAGGTTTATTTCCTTTTCTGCTTTTAAGAATATGTATGTAGTCTTTTCCATTGCCTTTAGTTGATTTCAGCATGAAGGATAACAATCTTTAATTAAATTAAACTTTAATTTTTAGATATTATTTTTAAAAACTTTTAAATTAATTAAAATTAAACTTTTAAATTAGGAAGTTGAATTTTTCTTGTTTGGGTTTCCTTGTTTTGGTTTCCTAAATTAACAGTTCCCTTCAGGGCTGTTGTTCCCTTTAACGTCCTCTCTTCTCTCTTTCATGTTGTAGGCTTTCCTCAGACAGCAGCTCTATATGGTTGCCTTTTCATGCTTAAGAATAAATTATTAGGAAAGCTGACGAGAGGTCTGTAACAGGTGAGGATGTGGACCGCAGGCTTCACCTGAGGTGATAGAGCAGCTGCAAGCCGTTATGCTGAGGGAACTGTAAATGTCAGAATGCAGAGGATTTTCTCTGGGACATTAGAGAAGAATCTTCTAATCATGTACCTGGGGTGAAATACTTTGAAAGTGTTGGGTTCCAGGGGAAGGGAAGGGTGTTGTGGGGTCAACTATTTCATGTTCAGATCATCAACCAATCCCCATTTTCAGCCCTATAGCTCCACTGCAGCTGGCATTTCTAAGCCTGAACCTTCCCAAGACACTCCAGACAACCTCTGTGGCCACCTCAGCTCCAGCCTCTCAGGGCTCATGCTCATTTTTAATGTGCAGCCCCACTGCATCCTCCTTTCTCTCTGCCTTACAGAAATATGGTTAAATCTCTTATCACTGGTGCTCATACTCCCACTTTCTCTATGACATTGTGGCTTTATAACCTTTTAAACATCATTATTCTCACTTTAACAGGGTTTGCAAAAAGTGAGGATGTCTGTGGTTAGTCTATTTTACAGAATGTGTTAGTCTATTTTACAGAATGTATGTTATATACATTAGTCTATTTTACAGAATGCTTAGCTTATGGCCAATTTGCTATCTTGACTGTGAAATCTCTGATCTCTTACTAAATGGAAATAAAATATAATAAGAGAAAATGTGAAATATACTTTTACATATTTGTGTTTACACAGAACCATTTTTAGTCATTCACTACTTGGAAATAGAGAAATTCTAATGCAAACTTCAAGTTGTGATTGGTTCAAATAAGCAATAATCAAAAATTATTTTGATAATTTTGAGAAGGAAGGAATCTGCTAAGTTTTTAATAATTAGTGTAGGATTTTAAAAATCCATTGTCAGGATTCTAAAAGGCAAAGTCAGGCAGAGCACTCGCATCAGGCATTATACCCAGCTCAAGATAGAGCTGTGGCTACCCTTAACTGGGTAGCCTCCTCTCCAGGTTGGAGGCTTGTAGGAATATTCTGTAACTCTCCTTTACCCTCGGTCCAACACCACTTTGGAGAGATGCCCAAGGAATATCCTGCTGAGCACAGTTCAGGATCCTGAGATCTTACTGGGATATTCCTTCTTTTCCCAACCTCTACCTTCAGTCCATTCTGAGCACCAATCATTGTATAGTATAGCAGATATAGACCCTGCATTCTAACTTTTCTATCCTGTGAAGTGACCACAATTATTTGTGATGGGTAAGTCAAAAAGTGGAGGAAGTGGGGAAGGAAATGGTTTTGGCTGAGGCAGAGAGATAGTGCTGTTGTACATAGGTAAATTTATAATCAACAATCTCATTCTCATAATATAAGATGGTTCTGGGAAATGGGCCAACATCACTTGTAGACCACAGACTTCTGCTCTGAAAAGTCATCCTCTGGTGTCTTTACCATATAAGTTGTAATAAAGTGGTACAGATATTTGTATACGCATATGAAGGAGTACAAGGGTTGAAAAAAAGATGTCAAATTGTAAAATAGAAGGAATAAATGTATAAAAGAACAGAAACTGGCAAAAACTAAACTGCAAAGCTTTTGAGGGCTGTATGGTGTTACTGAACAGTAATTTCTTTAATAATCTGTCCAGGTTCTGGTAGTACTTGGAAGATGCTGTTCCCACCATTCTAATCGTTGAATGGCTTAAAATCTGTGAGTTCCTTTAATGTGTGGCAAAGTGAGGGAAGGATTTGGGAGACCCACTATGAAGGGGCTGTCTGGTTTGCTAGATCTCGCAGTGCCTGTGCCTCATGGTGTCACCTGGTTGCTTGGTTATTCTGTGATGAATAAGGGTGCCAAATTTACCCTTAAATGTCACTAATTTAACATTTTACTGATGAACCTGAAGTCAAAATCACTCAAGATATAGGCTTGTACTTGTATTGCCCCCTATACCAGGATTCCTAAAACCAAGCTCTCCATGCTTGTCTGTCAGTGTCACTTCCTGGCCTGATCACTGTGATCCTGATCCTGGCCTGATCATTATAAAACATGTAAATGTCAAATGTATGACATGTAACATAAAGTTCTAGAGGGGAACACAGTACCACAAGGTTCTTTTGCTGAATATGGAGTGGCTTACTAGGACTCAGATGGGGACTATGATAAGTTAAAGAGATATCCTATAAATCCCAAAGCAATCACTAAAATATGAACAAAACAGAGTTGTAGGCACTAAGCTGACAACAAAGATAACAATGAAATAATAAACATATTCAATCCCAAAAGAAGGCAGAAATATAGGAAAAAGGAAACAACAGATGGGGCAAAACAAATAGCAAGATGATAGATTTAAACCCAACTATGTCAATAATCACATGGCATGCAAAGGATCTAAATATTTCCATTAGAAGCAGATTGTCAGGTAGGATTAAAAAACCAAGACACTAACTGTATCTTGCCTAAAAGAAACCCACTCTTAATATAAAAACACAAATAAGTTAAAAGTAAAGGAATGGAAATAGAAACATCATCGTAACACTAATAAAAACAGCCAAAGTGACTATATTACTGCCAGACAAAGTTGATTTCAGGGCAAATATTACTAAGAATAAAGAACATAATTTCATAATGAGAAAGGAGTTAGTCAAAAATACATAACAATACTCAAATATTATGCCTCTAATAACAGAGGTTCAAAATACATGTAGCAAATTTGATAGACCTGTAGGAAGAAATAAACAAATCCAAAATAATAGAGATTTCAACACTCCTCTCTCAAACAAGTAGACAGAAAATTAGTTTATAGGAGACTTGATCACACTATCAACCAAATTAATCTGATTGATATTGATAGGATATTCCACTCAACAATCGCAGAATACCCATTATTTTTAAGTGCACATGAGATATTTACTAAGATAGAACATGTTCCAGGCAACAAAAAAGTCTCAATGAATGTAGAAGCATCAAAATAATACAAAGCCTATCCCAGACAATAACAAAATTAAATTAGAAATCAATAACAGAAATATATCTGGAAAATCCCCAAATATTTGGAAACTAAGTTACATTTTCTAAATAATCTGTGGGCAAAAAACTATGTTAAAAGGAAAATTAGAAAGCATTTTAAATGAGTGAAAAACACAGCATATGAAAATTTGTGGGATTCTGCTAATGCAATATTAGAGGGAGATTTATAGCCCTAAATGCTTGTAATAGAAAAAAAAATAAAAACTTTATATCAATGACATCCATTTCCACATTAAGAAATAAGAAAAAAGAGCAAATTAAACTCAAAGTAAGCACAAGAAATAAAGATCAACAGGAAATCATTTTAAAAATCACAGAAAAATATTTTAAAAAATGAATAAAACCCAAAACTGTTTTGTTAAAAACATCAATAAAACTGGCAAACTTCTATCCAGGTGTATAAGAAAAAATATGGAGAAAGTATAAAATATCAATTATTGCATCACTACAGATTCTATATAAATTAAGATGATAATAAGGGAATATCATGGAAAACTTTAGGCCAACAAATTCAACAACTTTGATGAAATAGAGAAGTTTCTTGAAACTACCAAAGTTCACTTAAGAAGAAATACATAATCTGAACATTTCTATATTGTTAGGTGTTGTGGGAAGTCAGGGACCTCGAACGGAGGGACTGGCTGGAGCTGCGACAGAGGAACATAAATTGTGAAGATTTCATTTTAATATGGACATTTATCAGTTCCCAAATAATACCTTTATAATTTCTTATGCCTGTCTTTACTTTAATCTCTTAATCCTGTTATCTTTGTAAGCTGAGGATGTATGTCATCTCAGGACTACTGTGATAATTGTGTTAACTGTACAAATTGATTGTAAAACATGTGTGTTTGAACAGTATGAAATCAGTGCACCTTGCAAAAGAACAGAATAACAGCAATTTTTAAGGAACAAGGGAAGACAACCATAAGGTCTGACTGCCTGCAGAGTCAGGCAAAAAGCCATATTTTTCTTCTTGCAGAGAGCCTATAAATGGATGTGCAAGTAGGAGACATATCGCTAAATCCTTTTCCTAGCAAGGAATATTAATATTAATACCCTGAAAAAGGAATGCATTCCTGGGGGGAGGTCTATAAACAACCGCCCTGAGAATGTCTGTCTTATGCAGTTGAGATAAGGACTAAGATATGCACTGGTTTCCTGCAGTACCCTCAGGCTTATTAGGGTGGGAAAAACTCTGCCCTGGTAAATTTGTGGTCAGACCAGTTCTCTGCTCTCCAACCCTGTTTTCTGTTGTTTAAGATGTTTATCAAGACAATACGTGCACCACTGAACATAGACCCTTATTAGTAGTTCTGCTTTTGCCCTTTGCCCTGTGATCTTTGTTGGACCCTTATCAGTAGTTCTGCTTTTGCCATTTGTCCTGTTCCCTCAGAGCATGTGATCTTTGTTAGACCCTTATTAGTAGTTCTGCTTTTTGCCCTTTGAAGCATGTGATCTTTGTATCTATTCCCTGTTCTTACACCCCCTCCCCTTTTTAAAACCCTTAATAAAAACTTGCTGGTTTGAGGCTCAGGGGGCATCACGGTCCTACCAATATGTGATGTCACCCACATCAGCCCAGCTATAAAATTCCTCTTTTTTACTGCCTCTCTTTATTTCTCAGCTGGCTGACACTTAAGGAAAATAGAAAGAAGCTACATTGAAGTATTGGGGGCGGGTTCCCCCAACAGTTGGGGAAACATTGTGTTCATGAGAGAAGCATTCTTTTCCTGGGAACTGAGGCCAACAGAACCCAAAGTTGTGGGTAAGGGAAGCCACAATTTCACATGGCTCATTAGGATCAATAGTGGGAAGATCCACTCTGATATCACACATTGGTTCTGTGCTTTCCACCATAGACATGGGAGACGCCACCATTTGGCCAACTGATCTCCCTCGGATATGGTGTTGGATCAAAGGCTCAGTGTTGGTCTTAGCTCTTATTAGTTTGGTCACTTAACAGTGGCTGTAGCCTGCTTGGCCTCAGAGACTGGGAGTCAAAATTCCTGCATTCATGCATAGTCCCCATCCCTACCACCATGTGATGAGCCTATTAAGCAAGGACAGGTGTGGTTGGGAGAAGAGGCTGACTGACATGCACAGAATTGGGTATATTAATTAATATCCTTTTTTTCTGAATTACCTTTAATGAGTGTTAATATGAGGTACACATATCTGTACACTCCATGCTCTTCAGAGATGTCCATCTGCATCTCTGTCCTCAAAACTGCATTATTACAGTCTGTTATCATCCCTTTTGTTGGGGTCCAGCCTCAACACTACCCGTGGCTACCCAAAGTCTGATGACTACAAAGGAATGAGAAAAGACAAGCTAAGATTTAAAGCAAGTCTAGGGGGCCAGTTGCTGGAGTGAAGGCTGCAAAAGGCCCAGGGCTCTGGCTGCCTGACAATGTATTGAGTACAATCTTTTGACCTAAGGAGGGGATGGTACAGGGTGAAATGGTGAAGGAGGGGGATGTGTGTCATTCAGTAGTGAAAGATCTACAGTAGTGGCAGTTATGTGAATTTCCTTTAAGCTAAAAGCATATGTCTAACTACTGAGATAATCTTTAACTTATTGGGCTGCAGCTGGTGGGAGTTGGTTTTACAAAGAGCCAGCATGTCTGGTCACATTGCACTGCTTCAAGGGAGTTTTTCAGCCATGCTCACTGGCCTGGGGACACAATGGCACTAAGGAGGTGTTTCTCCTCAGGGGCCCCCTATGGTGTTCCATAGGTGTCCTACACAGGGGTGACTAGCTAAACTGGCACCCCATAAACGCTTCCACCAGCACTTGCTACCCCCCTTTCTTTTTATTAATAACTGCCATTGCTATCATGGCTTGCTTGTGGTGTCTGGCTTCTCTCCTGAGGCATCTTTTGCACCTGTAGACTAAAAATAAACAGCATAGACAAACACAAATTAAAGCAAAGTTTGTAGCAGTTGATTCTCCAATGGTTTTAATCCATTTCAGAGGATTCAGGTCAGAGAGCCCATCAACAGCTCCATTAAGGGCATCAGCACCAGATAAGAGAGTTAAGTGGCCTCAAAAACTTGTTCCTTTAATTTTATTATATCCAATGTTAGATTTTCCTCTCTTCCTTCTAGATGGCATTTAACCTTTTCCCAATGATGCACAGAGGCATTATAAGATTGAGGAGTAATACAAAAATCAGAAGTATTCCAATCACACTATATTTGTATTCTGTGTTCCAAGTTCATAATTCAATCCCCTATTCACGGTACTGTTTGATGGAGATCGTTAATCTGATTAGCTAATTTTTGATCAATTTGTTTCTGGGTATTCCAAAGCTTGGAAGAATTTGTTCGCCACTGGTTAACATAATCAGCAGTTTGAACAGAATAATGTAAAGCAACACCTGTGGATGCTGCTGTGGCTATTACAGCTATAATACCCATAATGACTGCAATACGAGTGAAAATAAATCTTCTTGTTCAAGTAAGCATTCTCCTTAGTATTTCAGTGACAATACAAATGGAAGGGGAAGCTTCTTAAGGTCTATTAAGGGAAACAGGTATCCAAACTCCCTCTCGGACTCTGACAAGCTAGATACTATTATTCTTATCAAATGTAGAATCAATGCAAGTGAAAAAATGACAGCCAAGACATGATATAGTTTGAAAATCAGGTAAAATATTGATTTGTCCTACTGCCAACATAAGAGGTTTAACACAACCCTGTAATGGGGCATCTGATTAGAGGTCAAAGCTACAACAAATAGAAGTTTTTTACTATGGGTTTCTGTTTTATATTTTCCTTTTTGAATCCGTGTTGGGGTTTGAACCATCATTAATTTCTACGGTTCTGGTTGTTCCGAGCCTACTCTTGGATCAATCATTTTAGGGAGTGGAGGAGCCATATCACTGCCTTCCCAGAAGATAGGAAAGTCGGCTTCTATTCTATACTTTTGGGTAGGCGCTTTTTCAGAATACTCAATTGGCAAGCTGCACTCTTGACATCCCTTGTGCTGTCCAGCACAATTTACTGCAAATTGCCCCTTAGGGGTCCAGTCAATAATGATTCCATAGGAGTTATTTTGCAGTACTACAGCACTATTTGCAATGCAGTCTTCCCAAGTTAGCACCTCAGCTTCCTTAGAACATACTGTCAATTGTTCTGGGCATTTTTTCTTTCTTGGTCTAAATTGATTAGTAAGACTATTAGCTGTATGATAGGAATTTCCTGAGGATACGACTTTTGTTTTAGATTGAAAACTCCTTACACTAACTATATGAACAGAGGTCTCTGATCCATTATGTGCAGGGACATAAACCCTCCAGCTTTGTTTGTCATAATCTAAACATCCTGCTGCAGGCCCCAGACATATAGGAGGAAAGCAATAACCAATGGACACATTTATTAACATACCTTCCTCCTCTGGATGAGTAGGGCCTTGGTTATCAGTTGTTCCAGGCATCCAAACACTATCATTAACATAAACCTCAAGTGGGGAGTCCAGTCAAGTAACAGGTCTAATCAGTGGAGGGAATGGAATGTAAGCCCAATAAGTATAATTTTGATCAGCCTCAGCTACGGGGAGACTCACCACCAGGATAATTACTGCCATCATAGCTACTAACAGATTGCAGGAGGTCTGTGGCTTGTCCTGAGACTTCAGGTCCTCTTCTGCAAGCTGGGTCAATTTCTTGATCTGCCGCCAGGTAGGCGGAGTTGCCTGGCGAGTCTTGCTGGTCACCTTCTGCTTGGCAGATATCTTCATTTGAGCCATCAGGCGAATTGGGGGTGCAGAGAAGTTCTGAGGTCTTCTCCTCTTCCTTGGATTCTGACTCACGGCACAGCTTAAGATGTCTTGTAGGCACCCACACAGGAAGCTGATTTTCTCCTGGTGAAATACAAGCAAACCCTCTACCCCATGTGATGATTCTCTCCTCTTCCCAGGTCTTTGTTCTGACATCTTTCCACCACACGAGTTTTCCTTCATGGGGATTTATTTTTTGCCCTGTTAGATGCTGCTCTGCTGCAGTTGTAACCTGATCTATGGACAAGTTCAAAAAATTTAAAGTAATAACAGCCAGTTGTAGCTGCATATGGGGAGCGGAGTATTCCCCCTCTTTGCCTTTTGTTTCTGTAATTGGGTTTTTAAAGTTCTATTTGCAAGTTCAACAATGGCCTGTCCTTGAGAATTATAGGGTATATCAGTACTATGTCGCGCACCCCATTGTTGTAAGAACGTTTGTAAAGATTCACTGCAGTAGCCTGGCCCATTGTCTGTTTTAAGTTTCTGTGGAATGCCCATAACAGCAAAACAAGAAAGCAAATGTCTTTTTATATGTGCTGTAGCTTAACCAGTTTGGTGGGTAGCCCATATGAATTTTGAAAATGTATCAACACTTGAACATAAGAAAGTTTACCAAATGTAGGAATGTGGGTAACATCAGTTTGTCAGATTTTGTTAGGTGCCAACCCTCTAGGGGTAACACCAGTTCCTTGAGGTGGTAATTGTAATACTTGGCACTGAGGACAGTGTTGTACAATTATTCTTACTGTTGGTACAAAATATATTCCATTGCCCTGTCCTGTGTTTTAGGGTAGCCATCCTGTGCTTGTATACCCAAGGCCAACCACATTCTATCCTCAAAGAAATATATATCTTGTCTCTTACAGTTCTCTTTAGAATTATTAGCAATTTTATGATTACTGAAGTGCTGTGCAATTCTAAATAAGGTCTCAGCTGTGGAGTATAATAGTAAATTGAGACCCCTTCTATAATGGAAAAATAATTGGTTATAACGGTGAGCTGGGACCCCATTACAATATTCTCAAAGTTTCCATTTTAGTGGTAAGTAGTGTCAGACGTCAGTGTTTAGACTATTTCAATGGTTCCAGGACCATCTCAGGAGGCAAATTTGGGCCCATCCTAGTCAGTCCAATGAAGGTCATTTACTCTCTTTTGCTTCTAGCACATGACTCGTGGACATACCCTGGAAATACAGGACACATTGTGGACTCAGAGGACATAGCTGAAGCACTGGGAGAAAGAGGTATGGGGACTCAGCTGGGAAGCCTGTTGTGCTGAGCAGGGGTTCAGGGGCTCAGGGGTCTTTCAGAATAACTGGTGACTCTCTGGTTTTGGCCTAGCAGTTTCTTCCAGAATGTCACAGCATGACTCATGTTTTTCGTCTCACTTCAGAGCCTTTGCAAGGTTCAATATGGTAGCCACCAGGCATACCAAACTGAATATTCCTTCTTTCTTTCTGGAGAAAATGCCTGGTGCAAGTTTTTCTGCCTGACTTTGCCTTTTAGAATTCTGACAATGGAGTAGCTGTTTAACTTTAAATAAATTGAAACAAAATAAAATTTAAAATTCAGAACTGCAATCACACTCATCACATTTCAAGTGCTCAGTAGTCACATGGGGCTAAGGGTCACCGCTGTGGACAGCACAGAACAATCCCCTCCCTGTAGAAAGTTCTATTAGTGCTGCTGGATGATCAGGTGGGCAGGTCCCTTGCACAAGTAAATCTGGACAGCTCCTCCCCTTACTTCCTCTCTTTTCCTCTTTCTCAACATCCTGGCTTAGTATTGTGTGCAAAATCAGAGAGGGGTGCAGGACCCTGATTTTCCAGGTAAGGGAACAGGGGTGTGTGTGGTGGGGGTCGGGACAAATGTGCGATTTTGGTGAGGAGGGACCTGTATCTTAAATCGTCTGGTAAACACGTTTTCAGACTGTATTCTTATTGGTTCCTGTTTCCTGTCTTTGCTAATTTTAGGTTGTAATCTGTTTTGAAGGCTGAGCCCTACAAATTAATGCCTCTTTCAGGGGTTGCTGCTCAGAGGATACTTGTTTTACAAATAAATGTTTCCTTTCACTGGTTGTGGAATGTATATAGAAACTTTGATTCTTCCAGGGATAAAGTTAGGTGAGCGAACAGAATTAGCTCTAGGGGAGCTGGTGGGAAGAAGAACATTGGGATGTGTAAGGCGCACAGCTCCGTATGTGGCCCCACAAAGACTGCACCGAGGTCAGGATTGGAGGCTCTACAGTCGGAGGTCTTGTTACAGGCTTAACTGTATGCTCAGAGATGCCCGTTAGGGAAACTGCCTCCTCAGGGACAGTCCTGGGTTTACTGGGCGTTGAGCTCCCCTTTAGCGGTAGGAGGAGGGAGATGCCACCTGGTGTGACTCTCTGCAGTTCAGGAGAAGCTGGGTTCTGATGGGTGCTTTTTCCTTAGGCAGAGAGAGAACTCAGCCACCTAAGGTCAGCATCTACAGAAGCACAGTCTCCTGGCTTTGCCTCTGAGTTAGGAACAGCAGAGCACATTAAAGAGCCCACGTACTAGAAGGATGATTTGAAGAAACACCCAGAGAATGTCACAAAAATCCAGAATGTCACAGTATTGTTTTCTTGTTGCTGGTGTCCTATCCTCTCTCCTAAAACCAGCCACTAAAGTTGATTTTTAAAAATTCTTTGATTTATCTTCTTTGTTTACAAGAAGCTCTTTCCTATACCCCGTTCTGGAAGGATAAAGAAATAGTCATTCTTTCAAAAGAAATGTCTGGCTTTTCACTGTGTTTCATATTTGTTGACTTCCTATGAGGTGACTCTGTCTTTAACAACTACCATTTTCTGCCTGTTTTGGTCAAAATCTGCTCCAATAAGAGTTCTTCAAATATCTTTCTCCATTGCAAAATGTTTGTAGGTAGCAATGAAATGAAACATTTAAAATTAATGCCATGTTTCTATAACACTACATATTAATTAATAAAGGAAAGGATTGTCATTTTCACAGATCAGATGTGGGCTGGACATAGTGATGAATCAGAGGCAAGAAGCAGGGAGATTATCCATTTATTTATTTAACAAATAATGATTGAGAACCATTCTTTGCCCATTATTGTGCTTGTCCCCAGGGAATAATGAGAAATACAACACATATGTAGTCTTCCCATCACAAAGCTTATAGTATAAGAGAAGACAGTTTAAAAAAAAATCAAAAAATTAACTTCCTAAAGTAATACATATTCTGTAAGAACCCCCTGGGGTGCAGTGGATCATACCAGAGGGTGTTGCTGGTAGACAGTGGTGTTGGGGAAGACTCTCTATAGAGCCAAGGCCTGCGGGTTGAGCAGGAACAAGCTGAGCACTACGTTGGAGGGTGAGTGCTCCAGAGAGAGAGAATGATAGTGCAAAGGCCTTGAAGGTGGAAGGAACCTAGAAGATTTCCAGGACATTGAGGGTAGTGTGGCTCACACATTGGAGAGAGGAGACAGCTGATCACACAGGGCTTAAGTTATTTTTGAGGACTTAAGTTATTTTTGAAACCAATAGGAAGCCACTAGGAAATTTAAACAAGAAAAAATGTCAAATTTTAGTTTTAAAATAATATCTGGTGGTAGAGTAGAAAAGGGATTTAAGGGAAGACGATCAATTAAAAGCCTGTTAAGTTGCATACAATTGACAGTGGGTTGTATTAGCACAAAGATGGAGAGAAATGGGAGATTTCGAGTTTTTTGGAAGTAAAATCAATAGGATTTGGTGATGGGCTAATGAGAGAGAGAGGATAAAAGAGTTGTGGATGACCCCAAGGTTCTGCAGGAGCCATGGGGCTAGATGGTGGTGCCATCTGCTGACGGGAGAGCCAGGGAGGCAGACAGGATGTGGAGGTCAGGGCTTAATTTGGGCCAGGTTCTGTTTGAGATGCCCATGAAATAGCCAAATGGAGTGAGATGCAAAATTTGAAACTTTTATAAGCTGAGTGAGATATAAAATTTGGAACTCTGAGGAGGTTGTAGGCTACAGACCTCATATAAAGGCATCCAAGCCATGAATCTCTAGGTAGAGGGGGGAAGGGGCCAGAACCAGTGCTGAGGAAGCACTGGAAGCATCTGTGTTTGTGTAAAGAAAAAGGAACAATCTGAAAATGAAACTTAAAAAGAGAGGGTTGAGGAGACTTTTGGGAAATGGAGCAGGAGAAATCAATGTGGCAAGCTCATGGCAAAAAGAAAGTTGTTGACTACAGGCAGTCAGGGATTCTAGTTGCTTCCATTTCCCTAAAATGACCTGGTTATGTTTCTCGATTTACAGGAGTTCAAGCGACAATGGCAGCCCAATTCGGCAGTGTGAGCTTCAACCCCAGCACACCAGGGGCCAGTTATGGTGAGAGGGCATTCAGTGCTCCCCAGTGGGGGTGAAGGATGTGGGGGGAATAGGAGTGGGGTTTCTCCTGCCATGCCACCCAGTCCCCATTTGAGCAGGAGAAAAATATTTCCGACCTCCTTTCTCATTTTCTCTTCATTTGACCTGCTCTTTCTTTTTTTTTTTTTTTTTTTTTTAAATTTATTTATTATTATTATACTTTAAGTTGTAGGGTACATGTGCATAACGTGCAGGTTTGTTACATATGTATACTTGTGCCATGTTGGTGTGCTGCACCCATCAACTCGTCATTTACATCAGGTATAACTCCCAATGCAATCCCTCCCCCCTCCCCCCTCCCCATGATAGGCCCTGGTGTGTGATGTTCCCCTTCCTGAGTCCAAGTGATCTCATTGTTCAGTTCCCACCTATGAGTGAGAACATGCGGTGTTTGGTTTTCTGTTCTTGTGATAGTTTGCGAAGAATGATGGTTTCCAGCTGCATCCATGTCCCTACAAAGGACACAAACTCATCCTTTTTTATGGCTGCATAGTATTCCATGGTGTATATGTGCCACATTTTCTTAATCCAGTCTGTCACTGATGGACATTTGGGTTGATTCCAAGTCTTTGCTATTGTGAATAGTGCTGCAATAAACATACGTGTGCATGTGTCTTTATAGCAGCATAATTTATAGTCCTTTGGGTATATACCCAGTAATGGGATGGCTGGGTCATATGGTACATCTAGTTCTAGATCCTTGAGGAATCGCCATATATGAACAGACATTTCTCAAAAGAAGACATTCATACAGCCAACAGACACATGAAAAAATGCTCATCTTCACTGGCCATCAGAGAAATGCAAATCAAAACCACAATGAGATACCATCTCACACCAGTTAGAATGGCGATCATTAAAAAGTCAGGAAACAACAGGTGCTGGAGAGGATGTGGAGAAATAAGAACACTTTTACACTGTTGGTGGGATTGTAAACTAGTTCAACCATTATTGACCTGCTCTTTCATCTCTCTTGACCCTCTGCACTTTCTGCCCATGGTGTGGCTGTAGCAGCTAAGCAGAAGAGAGATTAAATATCCTCTGATTGACCCAGGGCTTGGTACAGTTTCTTACCTCTTGCTTCCTACATCATGGACATACCAGAATAGCTGGTTGTAGCCTCTCTGATTGTTTTATGCCCCTTTCTTCAGCCTGGAGGAGGATTGGGAATGAGGAATGCGGGAGTAATTGATCCCTCACCCTGGTCCCTAATTTCCCAGCTCCTGGTGGTCTCACTATAACCAACAAATTAAACTGGCTGGCTCATTCGGTGTATCACATGACCCTCCATTTTCTTCCTTATCCATAGAAATTGACTATATCAGTTGAAATTTTGCTGGTTTAATAAACTATCCCAAAGTTTCATAGCTTAAAACATCAGCCATTTAGTTGGTTCTTAATTCTGTGGATTCACTGTGCCATTCTTGGGTCTGTGTCAGCTTGGCTCTTGCTCATGCATCTGGGGTGAGCTAGTGCCTGAATGGTCTTGGATAGCCTTGTGGACATGTCTGGTAGTTAGCAGGCTCTCAGACAGCAAGGGTAACAGGGATAACTTGGCTTTGTTGTCATCATCAAGAAGGCTAGTCCAGGCTTCCTTATAAGGCAGTTGCAGGAAGAGCAAAAAGAAAAGGCAAGCCACAGTGCATAAGCACTTTTGGGGTCTCTGCTTGCACTAGGCTTTCTACTGTCCTACTGTCCAGAGCAAGTCATAAGGCCCACCCAGATCCAACAGTTGAAGAGACAGATAGCATCTTGATGGGAGGAATTGCAAATCTGCACCCCAGAGGCATGCATCCAGGGATGGGAATAGATTGTGGCTACATTTACAATCTCCTCCATGGATTGTCACCCATATGCTGTCAACACTGACTAACTGTTGCAGTGTTGGAGCTGGCCTTTGGTGCTTTGTCATTTTGCCTCCCATGATTCTCCTACTTCCTTCCCTATGGCCAACCAATGCTCTCAGGATATCCTTAGGACAAAGCCTTCCACTGTGATGCTAACTAAATAAAAATGTGAACACCAGCCCACATCTTTCCTTAGATAATCTTAGCCTTCCTGTATCCCGTGTTCTCAGTCGTATCACTTTCGGAAATATGTTTCTTTCATCCCGGGATTCTGGTTATCAAATGTGGGAAACTGTGTTTTAAGAATAATGACAGGTTGTATAACCCACTTCCCTGGCTTCTTAAGGGGAAGAAGAAATGTTTCATTTTGAATATAAATTGGGAAAATAAATCTCCACTACAGATACCCTAAAGTCAAATGTTGGGTTACTCCCTGCACTACCTCATTAGAAACGAATAGCTGGCCAGGCACAGTGGCTCATGCCTGTAATCCCAGCACTTTGGGAGGCTGAGGCGGGTGGATCACCTGAGGTCAGCAGTTTGAGACCAGCCTGAGCAACATGACGAAACCCCATCTCTACTAAAAATACAAAAATTATCTGGGTGTAGTGGTGCATGCCTGTAATCCCAGCTACTTGGGAGGCCGAGGCAGGAGAATCACTTGAACCCAGGAGGCAGAGGTTGCAGTGAGCTAAGATCATGCCACTGCACTTCAGCCTGGGCAACAAGAGTGAAACTCTGTCTCAAAAAGAAAAAAAAGAAAAAATAAAGAAACAAAACAGCTATTATTGGCAGTAACATCAGAAGAAGCCCCCACAGCCAGTAACAGAGAAGGGCACTGGGGGTGAGGACCCTGCAGGGGAATCTATTAGAGGTAGATTCTAACAGCATGGCTTTTTTTTGTTTTTTTGTTTTTTTTCTTGATATCCCAGGGCCTGGAAGGCAAGAGCCCAGAGATTCCCAATTGAGAATTGTGTTAGTGGGTAAAACCGGAGCAGGAAAAAGTGCAACAGGAAACAGCATCCTTGACCAGAAAGTGTTTCATTCTGGCATTGCAGCAAAATCCATTACCAAGAAGTGTGAGAAACGCAGCAGCTCATGGAAGGAAACAGAACTTGTCGTGGTTGACACACCAGGCATTTTCGACACAGAGGTGCACAATGCTGAAACATCCAAGGAGATTGCTCGCTGCATTCTCCTGACCTCCCCAGGGCCTCACGCTCTGCTTCTGGTGGTCCCATTGGGCCGTTACACTAAGGAAGAGCACAAGGCCACACAGAAGATCCTGAACATGTTTGGAGAGAGGGCTAGAAGATTCATGATTCTCGTATTCACCCGGAAAGATGACTTAGATGGCACCAATTTGCATGACTACTTAGGGGAAGCTCCAAGAGACGTTCAAGAGTTGATGGACATTTTTGGTGACCGCTACTGTGCATTCAACAACAGGGCAACAGGCGCTGAGCAGGAGGCCCAGAGGGCACAGTTGCTGGCCCTGATCCAGCGCGTGGTGAGGGAGAACAAGGGAGGCTGCTACACTAATAGGATGTACCAAAGGGCCGAGGAGGAGATCCAGAAGCAAACACAAGCAATACAAGAACACTATAGAGTGGAGCTGGAGAGAGAGAAAGCACGGATAAGAGAGGAGTATGAAGAGAAAATCAGAAAGCTGGAAGATAAGCTGGAGCAGGAAAAGAGAAAGGCACAAATGGAGAAAAAACTAGCAGAACAGGAGGCTCTCTGTGCTGTAAGGCAGCAAGGGGCAAGAATGGAAGTGGAGAGTCAGGATAGGATACTTGAATTTATCATGAGAGCATTAGAGATTGCTTCCTCTATTTTCTTACAGCTGTTCGCGGAAGACTAAACTTAATGAAAATCTCTTTGTATTTTCTGTATATTCTCTAGCAACCTTGCCCCATACTTACTCATTTAGCATAGTCAGAGTGCTCTAGTTTCTGTCTCTCAGGTGCTCATAACTAAGGACCACCATTGGCCATTAGTAGATATTTGATTGACTTAACAAGAGAGGGACAAATTTTCAATTTGTGAAACTCCAAAGCAGAAAGTATTGGTGCTTACTACCTTGTGAATTCTTCCTTAGTCACGCAGAGAAAATGTATGCAAGAGACCAAAGAAGATGGCTCCAAGCTATATCATGTTACCTCTAATAAAATATTTTCTTCTAGATTCTTTCTATATTACCAGATAATCTCCCTTTGTAGCTTCCGCTCACTTACTCTTGCGTTCAGAGTCACAGTGATCATCTTACCCATGTGGTTTGTTAGAAAGAAAGACCAATTATTTGTTTGCAGTAGGTAATCTTAGAGACGGAGATGATTGTAGAATTATTTCTAGATGAGTGTCAATTTATTTAATTCCATTGTCATATAAGGAGTCAAATTGTTTCTTATCATTTGCTCATTAAAGAACAGAGATGTGTCTGGAAAATCGATCTTTACGAATTCAACTAAATAATGATCCCCAAATGCTGAAAGAGTGAAAGACAGCAATTCAACAGATAATACAGCAATGTTTAGTATATTCAGGTGTATCTGTAGAAACTCTTTGACCAACCTCAATTTAACCAATTTGATGAATACCCGGTTCTCTCCTTTTCTTGAGAAAGATAATTGAACCTCACCTCCCTCACTCAACACTTTGAATACTAATTGTTTGGCAGGTTATCCCACTTCTGCCTCCACTGCATTGAACTTTTTGCTTATTGTGTTTATAATAAAACTTTTCAATTATCTCATATTTGTGCAGAATTGGAACCTGTTTTGTCTTGGAAAATACTGCCGCTACTTCTAATAATACAGGGATGAATTTTGCTTTATGGTAAAAGTTCAAGATGATTTTGGAGCTAGACTTTGTCTACCCTCATGACATCTCCCCTTCCCCCTTTCCCTAGAAGATTTGAGCCACAATCTCAACCCATTTATCAGCCAAAGACTACAATTTCCTTGGATTTTCATTGTGTGCTGATGGAAATTATGTGTAACCAAGGTTTCTGAGACTTGTGTAGTTTTGTCGATGCAAAAATTCCCTTTAATATAGAGATAGCAATAGTTGGAGTTCCTATTCCTTTTCTACTTTTCTACTGGGCTCTCCTCACCTAATAATTTCTAGAAATTCCAAAAGCATGTTTTCATGTTCTACCAGTATGTCCTAGAGGTCACATGTGACTTATGCCAACTTTCCATGTTCCTCCATCTTGAAATTGGCTTCTCCATGCCCTAAATCATTTTGTCCAAAATAGGATATACATTTCTTCCTTATTTCCCCAAAGCACAAATAAGTTTAGACTGTACATTTAATAAAAGTTAGCAAAGGCTCAAAGATAAGAAAAGTACTACACAATGAAATGTGTGATTCCTTTAGAAATAATCACTCAGAGTAAGACAGCTTTTGTCTCTCACTTATTGTATTACAACCGTCTGTAAGCAAATATTTGAACAAAAAGTCACACATACCTCCCAAGAGAAAGTACACATTCAGGTTTAATAGGAAAAAGTCTTTAACTGCAGTGGTTATTTTCAGTGTAACACACACGCAATTATCCTTACCCTTGAATTCAGGTTAATGCTGCAGATGAGGCAAAGAAAAAGGTTTTGACTTAAGAAGCAGCGAGCAAATGAGAAGCCCCAGTGAAAAACTGTAAGAAGAGTGTTGCCTCTTTGCCTCCCAGGAGAGAAGGCAGACAGAGGTCCTTGCCAAATACTATGCATTGTGATTAATACAAGAGGAGAGTGAGACATGTTTCCTTCTCTCAAGAGTTTTGAGAGTTCATACCTACTCATGCACTCATTAACACTCATTGACTCCTTATATCTCATGGTTGGTTCTAGAGCAGACACTGAGAATCTAGAGATGACAAAAAGAAGTCCCTTTTGAGATTGGGTTCGTTCATCACAGCATAATGCTTTCGAGAATCATCTGAGTTGCCTGTTCTTTTTTTTTCTGAGTAATATTTTATCATATGGATGTTCCATATTTTGCCTTTCTTTACTTATTCTTGTTCACCTAATTGGTTTCTTTTGTTTGATTGCATTGGCCAATAACTCCATTATAATGTTGAGCAGTAGTGGAGATAACAAACATACTTGCCTTATTCTTGGCAATGCCTCCAGTGTTTCCCAATTAAACAAGTAAGGTTCTGGGTTACAGCAGTATCATTGCTCTGCTTTTCCTCGTCTTTTTTTTTTTTTTTTTTAATTATACTTTAAGTTCTAGGGTACATGTGGATAACGTGCAGGTTTGTTACATATGTATACTTGTGCCATGTAGGCGTGCTGCACCCATCAACTCGTCAGCACCCATCAACTCGTCATTTACATCAGGTATAACTCCCAATGCAATCCCTCCCCGCCCCGCTCCCCATGATAGGCCCCGGTGTGTGATGTTCCCCTTCCCGATTCCAACTGATCTCATTGTTCAGTTCCCACCTATGAGTGAGAACATGCGGTGTTTGGTTTTCTGTTCTTGCGATAGTTTGCTGGGAATGATGGTTTCCAGCTGCATCCATGTCCCTACAAAGGACACAAACTCATCCATTTTTATGGCTGCATAGTATTCCATGGTGTATATGTGCCACATTTTCTTAATCCAGTCTGTCACTGACAGACATTTGGGTTGATTCCAAGTCTTTGCTATTGTGAATAGTGCTGCAATAAACATATGTGTGCATGTGTCTTTATAGCAGCATGATTTATAATCCTTTGGGTATATACCCAGTAATGGGATGGCTGGGTCATATGGTACATCTAGTTCTAGATCCTTGAGGAATCGCCATACTGTTTTCCATAATGGTTGAACTAGTTTACAATCCCACCGACAGTGTAAAAGTGTTCCTATTTCTCCACATCCTCTCCAGCACCTGTTGTTCCCTGACTTTTTAATGATCGCCATTCTAACTGGTGTGAGCTGGTATCTCATTGTGGTTTTGATTTGCATTTCTCTGATAGCCAGTGATGATGAGCATTTTTTCATGTGTCTGTTGGCTGTATGAATGTCTTCTTTTGAGAAATGTCTGTTCATATCCTTTGCCCACTTTTTGATGGGGTTGTTTGTTTTTTTCTTGTAAATTTGTTTGAGTTCTTTGTAGGTTCTGATATTAGCCCTTTGTCAGATGAGTAGATTGCAAAAATTTTCTCCCATTCTGTAGGTTGCCTGTTCACTCTGATGGTAGTTTCTTTTGCTGTGCAGAAGCTCTTTAGTTTAATTAGATCCCATTTGTCAATTTTGGCTTTTGTTGCCATTGCTTTTGGTGTTTTAGACATGAATTCCTTGCCCATGCCTGTGTCCTGAATGGTATTACCTAGGTTTTCTTCTAGGGTTTTTATGGTTTTAGGTCTAACATTTAAGTCTCTAATCCATCTTGAATTAATTTTCGTATAAGGAGTAAGTAAAGGATCCAGTTTCAGCTTTCTACTTATGGCTAGCCAATTTTCCCAGCACCATTTATTAAATAGGGAATCCTTTTCCCATTTCTTGTTTTTCTGAGGTTTGTCAAAGATCAGATGGCTGTAGATGTGTGGTATTATTTCTGAGGACTCTGTTCTGTTCCATTGGTCTATATCTCTGTTTTGGTACCAGTACCATGCTGTTTTGGTTACTGTAGCCTTGTAGTATAGTTTGAAGTCAGGTAGCGTGATGCCTCCAGCTTTGTTCTTTTGACTTAGGATTGTCTTGGCAATGCGGGCTCTTTTTTGGTTCCATATGAACTTTAAAGCAGTTTTTTCCAATTCTGTGAAGAAACTCATTGGAAGCTTGATGGGGATGGCATTGAATCTATAAATTACCTTGGGCAGCATGGCCATTTTCACAATATTGATTCTTCCTATCCATGAGCATGGTATGTTCTTCCATTTGTTTGTGTCCTCTTTTATTTCACTGAGCAGTGGCTTGTAGTTCTCCTTGAAGAGGTCCTTTACATCCCTAGTAAGTTGGATTCCTAGGTATTTCATTCTCTTTGAAGCAATTGTGAATGGGAGTTCATTCATGATTTGGCTCTTTGTTTGTCTGTTACTGGTGTATAAGAATGCTTGTGATTTTTGCACATTAATTTTGTATCCTGAGACTTTGCTGAAGTTTCTTATCAGCTTAAGGAGATTTTGGGCTGAGACAATGGGGTTTTCTAAATATACAATCATGTTATCTGCAAACAGGGACAATTTGACTTCTTCTTTTCCTAACTGAATACCCTTTATTTCTTTCTCTTGCCTGATTGCCCTAGCCAGAACTTCCAACACTATGTTGAATAGGAGTGGTGAGAGAGGGCATCCCTGTCTTGTGTCAGTTTTCAAAGGGAATTTTTCCAGTTTTTGCCCATTCAGTATGATATTGGCTGGGTTTGTCATAAATAGCTTTTATTATTTTGAGATACGTTCCATCAATACTGAATTTATTGAGAGTTTTCAGCATGAAGGGCTGTTGAATTTTGTCAAAGGCCTTTTCTGCATCTATTGAGATAATCATGTGGTTTTTGACTTTAGTTCTGTTTATATGCTGGATTACGTTTATTGACTTGCGTATGTTGAACCAGCCTTGCACCCCAGGGATGAAGCCCACTTGATCATGGTGGATAAGCTTTTTGATGTGCTGCTGGATTTGGTTTGCCAGTATTTTATTGAAGATTTTTGCATCGATGTTCATCAGGGATATTTGTCTAAAATTCTCTTTTTTTGTTGTGTTTCTGCCAGGCTTTGGTATCAGGATGATGTTGGCCTCATAAAATGAGTTAGGGAGGATTCTCTCTTTTTCTATTGATTGGAATAGTTTCAGAAGGAATGGTACCAGCTCCTCCTTGTACCTCTGGTAGAATTCAGCTGTGAATCCATCTGGTCCTGGACTTTTTTTGGTTGGTAGGCTATTAATTATTGCCTCAATTTCAGAGCCTGTTATTGGTCTATTCAGGAATTCAGCTTCTTTCTGGTTTAGTCTTGGGAGAGTGTAAGTGTCCAGGAAATTATCCATTTCTTCTAGATTTTCTAGTTTATTTGCATAGAGGTGTTTATAGTATTCTCTGATGATAGTTTGTATTTCTGTGGTGTCGGTGGTGATAACCCCTTTATCATTTTTTATTGCATCTATTTGATTCTTCTCTCTTTTCTTCTTTATTAGTCTTGCTAGCGGTCTATCAATTTTGTTGATCTTTTCAAAAAACCAACTCCTGGATTCATTGATTTTTTGGAGGGTTTTTTGTGTCTCTATCTCCTTCAGTTCTGCTCTGATCTTAGTTATTTCTTGCCTTCTGCTAGCTTTCGAATGTGTTTGCTCTTGCTTCTCTAGTTCTTTTAATTGTGATGTTAGAGTGTCAATTTTAGATCTTTCCTGCTTTCTCTTGTGGGCATTTAGTGCTATAAATTTCCCTCTACATACTGCTTTAAATGTATCCCAGAGATTGTGGTATGTTGTATCTTTGTTCTCATTGGTTTCAAAGAACATCTTTATTTCTGCCTTCATTTCGTTATGTACCCAGTAATCATTCAGGAGCAGCTTATTCAGTTTCCATGTAGTCGAGCGGTTTTGATTGAGTTTCTTAGTCCTGAGTTCTAGTTTGATTGCACTGTGGTCTGAGAGACAGTTTGTTATAATTTCTGTTCTTGTACATTTGCTGAGGAGTGCTTTACTTCCAATTATGTGGTCAATTTTGGAATAAGTGTGATGTGGTGCTGAGTAGAATGTATATTCTGTTGATTTGGGGTGGAGAGTTCTGAGGATGTCTATTAGGTCTGCTTGCTGCAGAGATGAGTTCAATTCCCAGATATCCTTGTTAACTTTCTGTCTCGTTGATCTGTCTAATGTTGACAGTGGGGTGTTGAAGTCTCCCATTATTATTGTATGGGAGTCTAAGTCTCTTTGTAAGTCTTTAAAGACTTGCTTTATGAATCTGGGTGCTCCTGTATTGGGTGCATATATATTTAGGATAGTTAGCTCTTCCTGTTGAATTGATCCCTTTACCATTATGTAATGGCCTTCTTTGTCTCTTTTGATCTTTGATGGTTTAAAGTCTGTTTTATCAGAGACTAGTATTGCAACCCCTGCTTTTTTTTTGTTCTCCATTTGCTTGGTAGACCTTCCTCCATCCCTTTATTTTGAGTCTATGTATGTCTCTGCATGTGAGATGGGTCTCCTGAATACAGCAAACTGATGGGTCTTGACTCTTTATCCAGTTTGCCAGTCTGTGTCTTTTAATTGGAGCATTTAGTCCATTTACATTTAAGGTTAATATTGTTATGTGTGAACTTGATCCTGCCATTATTATATTAACTGATTATTTTGCTCGTTAGTTGATGCAGTTTCTTCCTAGCCTCGATGGTCTTTACATTTTGGCATGTTTTGCAATGGCTGGTACTGGTTGTTCCTTTCCATGTTTAGTGCTTCCTTCAGGGTCTCTTGTAAGGCAGGCCTGGTGGTGACAAAATCTCTAAGCATTTGCTTATCTGTAAAGGATTTTATTTCTCCTTCACTGATGAAACTTAGTTTGGCTGGATATGAAAATCTGGGTTTAAAATTCTTTTCTTTAAGAATGTTGAATATTGGCCCCCACTCTTCTGGTTTGTAGAGTTTCTGCCGAGAGATCTGCTGTTAGTCTGATGGGCTTCACTTTGTGGGTAACCTGACCTTTCTCTGTGGCTGCCCTTAAGATTTTTTCCTTCATTTCAACTTTGGTGAATCTGGCAATTATGTGTCTTGGAGTTGCTCTTCTCGATGAGTATCTTTGTGGCGTTCTCTGTATTTCCTGAATTTGAATGTTGGCCTGCCCTACTAGATTGGGGAAGTTCTCCTGGATGATATCCTGAAGAGTGTTTTCCAACTTGGTTCCATTTTCCCCCTCACTTTCAGGCACCCCAATCAGACGTAGATTTGGTCTTTTTACGTAATCCCATACTTCTTGCAGGCTTTGTTCATTTCTTTTTCTTCTTTTTTCTTTAGGTTTCTCTTCTCGCTTCATTTCATTCATTTGATCCTCAATCGCTGATACTCTTTCTTCCAGTTGATCAAGTCGGTTACTGAAGCTTGTGCATTTGTCATGTATTTCTCATGTCATGGTTTTCATCTCTGTCCATTCGTTTATGGCCTTCTCTGCATTAATTATTCTAGTTATCAATTCTTCCACTTTTTTTTTCAAGATTTTTAGTTTCTTTGCGCTGGGTGTGTAATTCCTCTTTTAGCTCTGAGAAGTTTGATGGACTGGAGACTTCTTCTCTCATCTCATCAAAGTCATTCTCCTTCCAGCTTTGATCCGTTGCTGGCGATGAGCTGCGTTCCTTTGCAGGGGGCAATGCACTCTTATTTTTTGAATTTCCAGCTTTTCTGCCCTGCTTTTTCCCCATCTTTGTGGTTTTATCTGCCTCTGGTCTTTGATGATGGTGACGTACTGATGGGGTTTTGGTGTGGGTGTCCTTCCTGTTTGTTAGTTTTCCTTCTAACAGTCAGGACCCTCAGCTGTAGGTCTGTTGGAGATTGCTTGAGGTCCACTCCAGACCCTGTTTGCCTGGGTATCAGCAGCAGAGGCTGCAGAAGATAGAATATTGCTGAACAGCGAGTGTACCTGTCTGATTCTTGCTATGGAAGCTTCCTCTCAGGGGTGTACTCCACCGTGTGAGGTGTGGGGTGTCGGTCTGCCCCTAGTGGGGGATGTCTCCCAGTTAGGCTATTCAGGTAGCCTGTCCATTCTCAGATCTCAACCTCCGTGTTGGGAGATCCACTGCTCTCTTCAAAGCTGTCAGACAGAGTTGTTTGCGTCTGCAGAGGTTTCAGCTGCTTTTTGTTGTTGTTGTTGTTGTTGTTGTTTTTGTTGTTGTTGTTGTCGTTTAGCTGTGCCCTGTCCCCAGAGGTGGAGTCTGTCTTCTGTGTCGCTCGCGCTGGGAGTTGGAGACGAGCTGTTCCTATTCGGCCATCTTGCTCCGCCGCAGTGCTTTTCCTCTTCTTAAGATGGAGAGCTCAGATATTTGATTTTAGAACTCTTTTTTTTACTAACGTAAGTCTGTAAAGCTATAAAATTTCTCTCCATTTATGTTTGTCCACATTATTATTTGGAGAGGTGGTAAGAGAAAATACTATTTCAGTTATGAAAGCTTTTGTGGGAAAATTGGGGAAAAGACTGGATATTTAAATGTTTGCACAACATGAAAGATCTTCCACTGAGGCATCATTTTGAATGAAACACTTTGAGTTCACTATCAACTCAGCTGGTAGCTACTTGCCTTGTCCCCAGCCACTGAGAGGACAAGGCAAAAGAGACCAGCAAGGAATTCCCCTGCATGGGTCCTTTCTGGCTGCCTCACTGTAAGGGCTCTGAAGAGATGGATTGTGAGCACACCTTCAACAACACAACCACATTGTGAAAGGTTAAGAGTTTTTAGTACTTATATACCCTGGGGAATGTTTTGTCTTAAAATATTTCCAAATTTATGAGAGGTGTTGTAAATTCAGGATAAAATATGAATTCATGGTATAGATGTTTGAAAATCATCTACACTTGTCATCTAAGAATTCTAGCTAGATATTTGACACAAATCCCTTGTAAGCAGTCTCATTTTCATGTTTCATGACCCAGGATTACTGGACCATGCTCTGTTCCACTTTTGGAACCCAGCATGACTTTGCCCTGATTGCTCCCAAAAAGGATTTCATCTTCCTCCACTTATACAGAACATTTGATCAGGAAAACTGAAGCATATGTAGGTATAGGTAGGATAGATTTTCAAATCCAGGAAATTAGAGGCTGGCCCACCCCTTGGAGGGCTGGGAGTGCAGAGTTCTTGGAAGCTTGCTAATGCACAGAGCTGGGTGGTTTCCAGGTGCTCATTTGCTGTGACATGCAGCTAGGTCTGCTCATTGTCTCCCTGCTGTTGCTGCCAGAGAGTGGCCCTTCTTCCTTGTCCACCATCTAAATCTCATGTGAATGTATCACCTTGATTGACTCTCACTTGGACCACACAGTGTAAGAGGTGATGAGAAATATCATTCTAGGCTCCTCATGATTCAGAAACAACAGATAATGTTGGAGGCCGAAAGATTGAGGGTCATGATCAATTCCGTATACCACTTGGGCTATATGAGTAGGCAGCAAACTGTTTCTCATAAATGCAGAATGTTGGCAGACTGACAAACTGCATATTCCACCCAGAAAGGATATTGAGGGCAGTCACGCCCCAAGCGCAATGTTTCTTGTGATTAGGTACATCTGAAGCTTGTTCGTAATCATATGAACCTGTGATCAATTAAGCAGCTGACCAGTTGTTACCTCCTGCTCCCTGGTCATTCTACCCAATAAATATGAAGGGCAATAGAAGCTCAGGGGCTGCTTTTGCTCACTAGAAGGAGGGAGCGCTATTCTTTTTCTCCAGTTCCCCTTTATTTAAAACAGTTTCTTTTTGTTTTAAGTTTTCATTTCTACATTTGTCCCTTCATTCAGTCTTGTAATGATGGTCTCAAATAGTAACAATAGTGACTGTCATAGTGACAGTCTCAAGTAATAACCATGGCAGTCAGCCACAAGTGGCACCCGAATAGGGACAAACAGGGACAAAAAAGGACTTGAAGTGATCTGAAGAGGCCTGCAGGGACAAATAGAGATAAGTAGGGATAGAGATAAACAGAAATAGAGACAAATAGGGACAAATAGAGACAAATAGAGATAGGTAGGGAAAGATAGGGATAAAAACTAGCAAAGACTAGCAAAAGTTGCTGAGACAGATAGGGTCCTAAAGGAACTTGAATGAGGAAGGTCTGCTGGAACAGAAAAAACTAAAGCTCAGCAAAAATAAAAACCAGACGAATGAGAAACCCTGTTACAAGTCTGCCCGCAGCAACACAAGGTCAGGGCTTTAAAAAGGAACTTGTCAGAGCCCTAGAGGTACAAAAAATGGCACGTTTTTGAATCAGGGTAACATGGGGAAGAATTTGGCTGTTTCTTTTCTCTTTCGTTTGGAGCTTGGTATGTACTATCTTTTTGTTATTTCAGAGTTTGAGAATTTTTTGCCCCACCTACAGCACCTATCGAAAGTAGTGAACAGGAGAGGGAGAATGAAAATTGGCTTATACCGTCTTCTTTTGTGGCTACAGAAAGGCTAACTTTAGCTTTGGTTTTCTTGGATTGTAAACCCACATTGGCACTTGTGAGATGTGCAGAGGACTTGGGAGGTTTTCTTGGAGATTGTCGGAATGTGGGAACTGAGCTTCATTGCTCTGCAGTATTGACTCAGGCATTGGCTAATTTGGTAGCTGACAGATCTAAAAGAAGCCAAGGGTCAAGCCCTAACATGGGAAAGTGTTATAAGTGTAGAAAAATTGGATGTTTCAAAAAAGAACACTGCCAGACCTCTGGGCAAAAGGGATCTTGTAACACAGTTCCACTCTTAAGAGAAAAAATGCCAGAACGTGGCCCTCGTTGCAATAAAGGGAATCATTGGGCTAATCAATGCCACTCAAAGTTTCATCAAAATGGCAGCCCCCTGTCGGGAAGCGAGAAGGGGGCCTGGACCCAGGCACCTCAAAAAATGAGGGCATTCCCTGTCCAGGCCACAGCTCCGTTTCAGGGATGGGTTCCCAGAGGCACATTGATTCCCTCTCCCCAGGAACACCGGGAAGCTCAGGATTAGATCTCCCAGTTAGAGAACAGCTTACGTTAATTGGAAGAAACAGACTCATTAAGATTCCCATTGGCATTTGGGGACCTTTGCCAACAGGAAACATGGGATTAATTTTGGGCAAAAGCTGTCTTAACTTACAGGCCTAGGAGTTGTTGATTCGGATTGTGAAGGAGAAATTCAAGCAGTGGTAATGTCACAAGATCTTTGGGTTTTTGAACTGGGAGGATATATTGCTCAACTGTTGCTTATTTCCTGTAAATTGTACCCCTCTCTACATAAGAAGTGAGATCAGGGATTTGGAAGTGCAACTAGGAGAGAGACTTATCTATCACAACCCATGGCATCTGATAGACCCACCTGTACAGTGCAAATCAAAGGAAAGAAGTTTTATGGGCTTATGGATACAGGAGCTGATGTGTCAGTGTGTCAGTAATATCTAAAAATAATTGGCCCCTATCTTGGCCCCTAAAACTATCTTCTACATCCCTAGTTAGGAGTAGGAACAGCTCAAAGTGTTCAACAGAGTGCTAAGATTCTCTCCTGTCTCAGACTGGATGGGCAATCGTGTTTTGTGTCTCAAGGTTTAGAGAAGTCTTTTGTCCTTCCCCCCGAACCCATTGCGGGTGGAGGGCAGGAGAGGGAGGATGAGAATTGGCCTGTACCACCGCTTGCAGTAGTAGAAACACCTCTACTGTCTTCTGAAGCAGAAACAGAGACACTAATAGTTCGGCAGGAATATCATCACCCCATTCAGCCTGAAGAAGTTACAGCCTGAAGACAGATCTTTATCCCTCTGCAACCCTTAGGATTAAGAGTCATCTTGGAAAGGGGGAGATACGTCAGAGGCATTTGAACCAGGGCCGTTTAACTTGTTTCTGGGACTTCAACAAGCTGTTCACTCTCATGCTGCTCCTTTTCATGTTTCTCATGTTCACCCTCGTACACAGCTCCCTGTGCTGCTGTCTTTGGGTGGTGATGGAACGAGAGACTGGATAAGGATAAACCTCGATTTGCTTTCTCTGTGCCTTCTGTTAATCAGAAAGAGCCTGCCTCTCATTATCAATGGAAAGTTTTACCCCATGGTAATTAATTAAGGAGGCAGAAGTTGAGTTACAGCTTGTGGTGCCGACGCTTCAGCAATGGCATGCCTCCCAGCTATAGCCGCAAAAGCTTTTTGCTTCTGTTTTGCTAGATTTACTAACGTGGGTATGAGGGTATGCTTGTGTTTTCACAGAAAATGAACAAACCGTGTGGGTGCCCTCAAGGTGTGTAGGACCATGGAACAGGAGACTGGAGGGACCCATGGATCCCAGCCACAGGCCTGGTTCCCCCAGTGCGAATCATGAGCCAGTTGAATCTGAATGTGAAGATGGAATGAACCACCAACCGGCAATTGAAGGCTGCACGTTTTGCAATTGCCCTATTCAATTAATTCAAAAACAAAAAGGGAGAAATGTTGGAGGCCAAAAGATTGAGGGTCGTGGTCAATTCAGTATACCACTAGAGGCTATATGAGTAGGCAGCAAACTGTTTCTCAAATGCAGAATGTTGGCAGACCAACAAACTGCGTCTTCCACCCAGAAGGGATACTGAGGGCAGTGACGCCCAAGTGCAGTGTTTCTTGTGATTAGGTACATCTGAAGCCTGTTAGTAATAATGTGAACTTGTGAACAATTAAGCAGCTGACCAACTGTGACCTTCTGCTCCCTGGTCATTCTACCCAATAAATACGAAGGGTGGTAGAAGCTCAGGGGCTGCCTTTGCTCACTAGAAGCAGGGAGCCCTTTTCTTCTTCCCCAGTTCCCCTTCCTTTAAAACAGATTCTTTTGTCTTAAGTTTTCGTTTCTATGTTCGTCCCTCCATTCAGTCTTGTAATGACGGTCTCGAGTAGTAACAGTAGTAACTGTCATAGTGACAGTCTCAAGTAATAACCATGGCAGTCAGCCACAAGATGATTTGGCACAGCTGAAGTATTCATATAGCAGCGTTCATCATCTATCTGACCTTTTTGTGGGAAACGTTTCCTAGCCCATTCAAGACACTTATGCTCATTGATGCTGGGTATACCCAGGACAAAGTAGTTTTGATCTTGTATTTTGACTACATGCAGTCTGTCTCCTACAGTTATGGCTGATGAACACTTCCTGGTTCACCATTGGATTCCAAAGTCCTGGAGTGCATGAAGCACTCATTAAATATTTTTCACCCATTTGGCAGCTGCACATCACCCTTGCCCTTGGAGATTGGTAAAACTCGGCTCAAGCTGCATTTCCACAGCACACAGAATCCAAACTCCCTCCTACAGGGAGCTTTCTGCACTCCTTCATCCTTCCCCTACTTCCTCCTGCATGTGCCACTGTCCTCTGTCTTACTCCATTTCATGCACTTGAAGTTCATTCACTTGAAGTTCAGTTGTCTGCCTGGTTTCCACCATCATAACAGTGATCAGCATTGTATAAGCTTCAGCAGCTTTCCTAGAGATTTAGAGTTACAGGGGAAGGTACCAAAGGCAGCACTGGGCGTTTCTATACCAAGCTCACTCTCCTCTCTCTGGCTTGGAAAGAGAAACTGTTTATCCCTCTACAACTCCAGAGTTGCTTAATAAATTGTCATCTTCTCAGGACTGCAGATGACTGATCAATTCCAGGATGTTAGAGAGCCTGGCTCCCACTGGACCACTTCCTACTATTGTTTTAACTTGCCGAAAACAGGAAGCAGACTGTTCTTACCCCTTTGTCCTGTGGTGACCAGACATGACCTTCACTTTTGCTTTCTCTTTCCACTCTACAGGCACCAATGAAGGTCTCCTTCTGGCAGCTCTGCCTGGGTCTGATTCTGTTGGTTTTCTCTCCTGGGGCTGTCACTCTGTGGTTGTCAGGTGGCCCAGGATGGGGAATAGATAGCTCCCTTCTGTCCCAGTAGGAGGATTAAGACACTCACTTTGAGCTCTGGTCCCAGCTCTGGTCTCCACTCCATCTTTATTAGAAAGTCGTATCCTTCTGGTAAAAAGATGGTATTTTGCCTGATTCAATTGAGTTCCTTGTGTGTTCTATGTTCTTCAGAATCCTGCAGGGGAGAAGGGCCTTTGGCACCTTGTCATTTACTAATAATGTTGGAAATAGGGGAAATGCCTTGAACATTAAGTGTTAGGAATGCCAATTCCCAGGTTCCACTCTACACCTACTTCCTCAGAAACTTCGTATTTTAACAAGCTTAAATGCATGCTAGTGCTTGAGGTTTTTCGAGAATGCAATATTCGCTTCATAGGCATACAGAGAAAAACCTGCAGAAACAATCAGCTTCCAACATTCAAAAATATTAATAGAATTTTTTTCATCCATGTTAGCCTGAGTACTTTCTTCAGAATGGATTGTCTGCATTTTATCATTTCTCCAATTTCCATGTCAAGGCCCAGGTTTCCAGGTTACTAGACAATAACATTTTATACAGAAGTCTAGGTAATAAGATATGGAAACCCACATCCTCTTCTAGGGGAAAAGAGCCAGAGAGGAATGCAGAAAAATAAAGCAGCCAAATATGTATCCTGAGTTTTGTCTCTCCATATGTTGGCTCAGGTAATAGATTTATTAGATACCAGAGTTCTACTCATCGCTTGAGCCTTGGTCTGGGGAGTGCTTTCAGAGTAACAGTCTTTCTAATGTGGCTGTGGCCACGTGTAGTTCCTCATTTTGAGGATCTAAACACCTTTACTTTTGGTCCTTTTTTTGTAACTCTATGTTGCTTTCCAATATTTTATTCTTTCTTTAAAAATTGTACCTTAAGTTCTGGGACACCTGTGCAGAACATACAGGTTTGTTACATAGGTATACATGTGCTATGGTGGTTTGCTACACCCATCAACCCGTCATCTACATGAGGTATTTCTCCTAATGCTGTCCCTCCCCTAGCCCCCTACCCCCTGACAGGGCCCAGTGTGTGATGTTCCCCTCCCTGTGTCCATGTGTTCTCATTGTTCAACTCTCATTTATTAGTGAGAACAGGCAGTGTTTGGTTTTCTGTTCCTGTGTTAGTTTGCTGAGAATTATGGTTTCCAGCTTCTTCCTTGTCCCTACAAAGGACATGAGCTCATCCTTTTTCATGGCTGCATAGCATTCCATGTTATGTATGTGCCACATTTTCTTTATCCAGTCTATCATTGATGGGTATAAATTAGTTCAACCATTGTGGAAGACAGTGTGGTGATTCCTCAAGGATCTAGAACTAGAATTACCATTTGACCCAGCGATCCCATTACTGCATATATACCCAAAGGATTATAAATTATTCTACTATAAATACACATGCATGTGTATGTTTATTGCAGCACTATTCACAATAGCAAAGACTTGGAACCAACCCAAATGTCCATCAATGATAGACTGGATTAAGAAAATGTGGCCCATATACACCATGGAATAATATGCAGCCATAAAATAGCATGAGTTCATGTCCTTTGCAGGGACATGGATGAAGCTGGAAACCATCATTCTCAGCAAACTATCACAAGGATAGAAAACCAAACACCGCACGTTCTCACTCACAGGTGGGAATTCAACAATGAGATCACTTGGACACAGGAAGGGGAACATCACACACTGGGGCCCGTTGGGGCTGGGGAGCTGGGGGAGGGATGGCATTAGGAGAAATACCTAATGTAAATGATGAGTTGATGGGTGCAGCAAAGCAACATGGCACATGTATACATATGCAACAAACCTGCACATTGTGCACATATACCCTAGAACTTAAAGTATACTAATAAAAAATATATGTATTTAAAAAGTGTTCCTATTTTTCCACATCCTCTCCAGCATCTGTTGTTTGCTGACTTTTTAGTGATGTCCCTTCTAACTAGTATGAGATGGTGTCTCATTGCGGATTTCATTTGCATTTCTCTACTGAGCAGTGATGATGAGCTTTTTTTATATGTTTTTTGGCTGCATAAATGTCTTCTTTTGATAAGTGTCTGTGGATATTGTCTGCCCACTTTTTTGATGGGGTTGTCTGGTTTTTTTCTCATAAATTTGTTTAAGTTCCTTGTAGATTCTGGATATTAGCCCTTTGTCAGATGGATAGATTGCAAAAATTTTCTCCCATTCTGTAGGTTGCCTGTTCACTCTGATGGTAGTTTCTTTTGCTGTGCAAAAGCTCTTTAGTTTAATTATATCCCATTTGTCAATTTTGGCTTTCGTTGCCATTGCCTTTGGTGTTTTAGTCATGAAGCCTTTGCCCATGTCTATGTCCTGAATGGTATTGCCTAGGTTTTCTTCTAGGGTTTTTATGGTTTTAGGTTTTATGTTTAAGTGTTTAATCCATGTTGAGTTAATTTTTGTATAAGGTGTAAGGAAGGTGTCCAGTTTCTATTTTCTGCATATGGCTAGTCAGTTTTCCCAGCACCATTTATTAAATAGGGAATCATTTTCCCATTGCTTGATTTTGTCAGGTTTGTCAAAGATCAGATGATTGTAGTTGTGTGGCATTATCTCTGAGGCCTCTGTTCTATTCCATTGGTCTATATATCTGTTTTGGTATCAGTATTGTGGTGTTTTAGTTACTGTAAACTTGTAGTATAGTATATGGCCTTGAAGTCAGGTAGCATGATGCTCCAGCTTTGTTCTTTTTGCTTCGGATTGTCTTGGCTATATCGGCTCTTTTTTGGTTCTATATGAAATTTAAAGTAGTTTTTTCTAATTCTGTGAAGAAAGTCAATAGTAGCTTTATGGGGATAGCATTGAATCTATAAAATACTTTAGGCAGTATGGCCATTTTCATGATATTGATTCTTTCTATCCATGAGTGTGGAAAGTTTTTCCATTTGTTTGTATCCTCTCTTATTTCCTTGAGCAGTAGTTTGTAGTTCTCCTTGAAGAGGTCCTTCACATCCCTTGTAAGTTGTACTCTTAGGTATTTTTTCTCTCTGTAGCAATTGTGAATGGGAATTCACTCATGATTTGGCTCTCTGTTTGTCTATTATTGGTGTATAGGAATACTTGTTGTTTTTGCACATTGATTTTGTAACCTGAGACTTTGCTGAAGTTGCTTATCAGCTTTAGGAGATTGTGGGCCAAGAATGGGGTTTTCTAAATACACAATCATGTCATCTGCAAACAGAGACAATTTGACTTCCTCTCTTCCTATTTTTGAATACTCTTTTTTTTCTTTCTCTTGCCTGATTGCCCTGGCCAGAACTTCCAATACTATGTTGAATAGGAGTGGTGAGAGAGGGCATGTTTGTCTTGTGCTGGTTTTCAAAGGGAATGCTTCCAGCTTCTGCCTATTCAGTATGATATTGGCAGTGGGTTTGTCATAAGTTGCTCTTATTATTTTGAGATATATTCCATCAGTACCAAGTTTATTGAGAGTTTTTAGCATGAAGAGGTGTGGAATTTTATCTAACGCCTTTTCTGCATCTATTGAGATAGTCATGTGGTTTTTGTCGTTGGTTCTGTTTATGTGATGGATTATGTTTATTGATTTGCACATGTGGAACCAGCCCTGCATCCCAGGGATAAAGTCGACTTGATGGCAGTGGATAAGCTTTTTGATGTGGTGCTGGATTCGGTTTGCCAGTATTTTATTGAGGATTTTCACATCGATGTTCATCAGGGATATTGGCCTGAAAGTTTCTTTTTGTTGTTGTTGTGTCTCCGCCAGGTTTTGGTATTAGGATGAAGCTGGCCTTATAAAATGAGTTAGGAAGGAGTCCCTCTTTTTCTATTGTTTGGAATAATTTGAGAAGTAATGGTACTAGCTCCTCTTTGTACCGCTGGTAGAATTTGGCTGTGAATCTGTCTGGTTCTGGGCTATTTTTGGTTGGTACGCTATTGATTACTGCCTTAATTTCAGAACTTGTTATTGGTCTATTCAGGGATTTGACTTCGTCCTGGTTTAGTCTTGGAGGGTGTATGTCTCCAGGAATTTATCCTTTTCTTCTAGATTTTCTAGTTTATTTACATAGAGGTGTTTATAGCATTCTGTGATGGTAGTTTGTATTTCTGTGGAATCAGTGGTAATATCCCCTTTATCATTTTTTATTGTGTCTATTTCATTCTTCTCTCTTTTCTCCTTTATTAATTTGGCTAGTGGTAAATCTATTTTGTTAATCTTGTTTTTAAAAAAATCCAGCTCCCAGATTCATTTAATTTTTTAAGGGTTTTTTCATGTCTCTACCTCTTTCAGTTCTAGTCTGATCTTATTTGTTGTCTTGTGCTAGCTTTTGAATTTGCTTGCTCTTGCTTCTTTAGTCCTTTTAATTGTGATATCATGGTGTTGATTTTAGATACTTCCCTTTTGTTCCTGTGGGCATTTAGTGCTATAAGTTTTCCTCTAAACATTGCTTTAGCTGTGTCTCAGAGATTCTGATACATTGTGTCTTTGTTCTCATTGGTTTCAAAGAACTTTGTTATTTCTGCCTTAATTTCATTATTTACCCAGTAATCATTCAGGAGCAGGTTGTTCACTTTCCACGTACCTGTGCAATTTTGAGTGAGTTTCTGAATCCTGAGTTCTAATTTGATTGCACTGTGGTCCTAGAAACTGTTTGTTACTACTTCCCTTCTTGTGCATTTGCTGAGGAGTGTTTTACTTCCAATTATGTGGTCAATTTTAGAGTAAGTGCAATGTGGTACTGAGAAGAATGTATATTCTGTTGATTTGGATGGAGAGTTCTTTAGATGTCTACTGGATCTGCTTTGTCCAGAGCTAAGTTCAAGTCCTCAATATTGTTGTTAATTATCTCTCATGTTGATCTGTCTAATATTGACAGTGAGGTGTTAATGTCTACCACTACTATGGTGTGGGAGTCTAAGCCTCTTCATAGGTCTCTAAGAACTTTATGAATTTGGGTGCTCCTGTATTGGGTGCATATATGTTTAGCTCTTCTTGTTGCATTGATCTCTTTACGTTTATATAATGCTCTTCTTTTTCTTTTTCTTATCTTTGTTGGTTTAAAGTCTGTTTTATCAGAGACTAGGATTACAACTCCTGATTTTTTTTCTCTCTATTTGCTTGGTAAATATTCCTCCTTCCATTTATTTTGAGCCTATGTCTGTCTTTGCACCTAAGATGGGTCTCCTGAATACAGCAGCACACTGTTGGGTCTTTTTTTTTTTTTTTTTGAGACAGTCTCACTCAGTCGCCCAGGCTGGAGTGCAGTGGCATGATCTCGGCTCACTGCAAGCTCCGCCTCCCGGGTTCATGTCATTCTCCTGCCTCAGCCTCCCAAGTAGCTGGGACTACAGGCGCCCGCCACCATGCCCGGCTAATTTTTTGTATTTTTAGTAGAGACGGAGTTTCACTGTCTTAGCCAGGATGGTCTCCATCTCCTGACCTCATGGATCCACCCACCTCAGCCTCCCAAAGTACTGGGATTAAAGGCGTGAGACACTGTTGGGTCTTGACTCTACATCCAATTTGCCAGTCTGTGTCTTTTAATTGGGGGCATTTAGCCCATTTACATTTAAGGTTAATGTTGTTATGTAAAGTGGATCCTGTCATTATGATGCTAGCTGGTTATTTTGCCCGTTATTTGATGCAGTTTCTTCATAGTGTCAATGGTCTTTACAATTTGGTATGTTTTTGCAGTGGCTGGTACCGGTTGTTCCTTTCCATATTTAGTGCTTCCTTCAGGTGCTCTTGTAAGGCAGGCCTGGTGGTGACAAAATCTCTCAGCATTTGCTTGTATGTAAAGGATTTTATTTCTCCTTCACTTATGAAGCTTCGTTTGGCTCGGTATAAAATTCTGGTTGAAATTTCTTTTATTTCAGAATGTTGAATATTGAAACGCCCCCACCACCACTCTCTTCTCCCTCGTTTGGTTTCTTCAGAGATATACACTGTTAGTCTGATGAGCTTCCCTTTGTGGGTAACCTGACCTTTCTCTCTGGCTGCCCCTAACATTTTTTCCTTCATCAACCTTGTTGAATCTGACAATTATATGTCTTGGGATTGCTCTTCTCGAGAAATATCTTTGTGGTGTTTTCTGTATTTCTTGAATTTGAATGTTGGCCTGTCTTGCTAGGTTGGGGAAGTTCTCCTGGATAATATCCTGAAAAATGTTTTTCAACTTGGTTCCCTTCTCCCCATCACTTTCAGGTACTCCAATCAAATATCTTTTCACATAGTTCCATATTTCTTGGAGGTTTGTTCCTTTCTTGTCATACTTTTTTCTCTAATCTTGTCTTCATGCTTTATTTCATTAAGTTGATCTTCAATCTGTGATATCCTTTGTTCGACTTGATCCATTTGGCTATTGATACTTGTGTGTGCTTCACGAAGTTCTCGTACTGTGTTTTTCAGCTTCATTAGGTCGTTTATGTTCCTCTCTAAACTGATTAGTTAGCAATTTCTCGAACCTTTTTCAAGTTCTTAGCTTTCTTGCATTGGGTTAGAACATGCTTTTTTAGCTCAGAGGAGTTTGTTATTACCCACCTTCTGAAGCCTACCTCTGTCAATTTGCTAAACTCATTCTCTGTCCAGTTTTCTTCCCTTGCTGGTGAGGAGTTGTGATCCTTTGGGGGAGATGCGGCATTCTGGTTTTTGGAACTTTCAGTCTTTTTGCGCTGGCTTTTCCTCATCGTTGGTTTATCTACCTTCAGTCTTTCATGTTGGTGACCTTTGAATGGGGTTTCTGTGTGAACTTCCTTTTTGTTGATGTTGATGCTATTATTTTCTGTTTGTTAGTTTTCTTTCTAACAGTCAGGTCCCTCTGCTGCAGGTCTGCTGGAGTTTTTTGGAGATCCACCCCAGACCCTGTTTGCCTGGGTATCACCAGCTGAGGCTGCAGAACAGCAAAGATTGCTGCCTGTTCCTTACTCTGGAAGCTTTGTCCTAGAGGGGCACCCTCCATGTGCCAGCTGGAGCTCTCCTGTATGAGGTGTTTGTCGACCCTTGCTGGGAGTTTTCCTCTAGTCAGGAGGCGCAGGGATCAGGGACCCACTTGAGGAGGCAGTCTGTCCCTTAGCAGAGCTCAAATGCTGTAATGGGAGATCCACTGCCCTTTTCAAAGCCAGCAGGCAGGAAAGTTTAAGTCTGCTGAAGCTGTGCCCACTGCTGCCCCTTTTCCCAGGTGCTCTGCTCCAGGGAGATGGGAGTTTTATCTATAAGCCCCTGACTGCAGGTGCTGCCTTTCTTTCAGAGATGCCCTGCCCAGAGAGGAGGAATCTAGAGAGGCAGTCTGGATACAGGGGCTTTGCTGACCTGCAGTGGGCTCTGCTCAGTTCGAACCTCTTGGGGGCTTTGTTTACACTGTGAGGAGAAAACCACCTCCTCACCCCTCAATAATGCTGGAGGCCACCCCTCCCCCCTCCCCCCTCAAGCTCAAGCATCTCAGATCGACTTCAAACTGCTGTGCTGGCAGCAAGAATTTCAAGCTAGTGGATCTTAGCTTGCTGGACTCTATGGGTGTGGGATCTGCTGAGCTAGACCACTTTGCTCCCTGGCTTCAGCCCCCTTTTTAGGGGAGGGGACAGTTCTGTCTTGCTGGTGTTCCAGGCACCACTGGGGTATGAAAAAATATCTCCTGTAGCTAGCTCGGTGTCTGCCCAAATGGCTGCCCCGTTTTGTGATTGAAACCCAGGGCCCTGGTGATGTAGGCACCCAAGGAAATCTCTCGGTCTGTGGGTTGTTAAGGTGGTGGGAAAAGGGTAGTATCTGGGCTGGAATGCACCGTCCCTCATGGCAGAGTCTCTCACCGCTTCCCTTGGCTAGGGGAGGGAATTCCCTGACCCCTTGTGTTTCCCGGGTGAGGTAACGCCTCATCCTGCTTCTGCTCATCCTCCATGGGCTGCACCCATTGTCTAACCAATCCCAATGAGATCAGCTGGGTACCTCAGTTGGAAATGCAGAAATCACCTGCCTTCTGTGTTGATCTTGCTGGGAGCTGTAGACTGAATCTGTTTTTATTTGTCCATCTTGAGAAGTTTGAGCAATATTTTATTCTTAATACTTTCTCCAAAGTTTATCTCTAGGACATTTAGCCAGTTACAAGCCTCTGTGTTATTTTGGAACCAGAGTCAGACTCTGAGTTTTGATTTTCTTGACCTATCCTTGGGGTATGTTTAGAATGTACAAGATTTGGTTGTGAGATTGTCAAAAGACGTCACTTTAGTAGGTGAGATTGAGGTAGTTCCCAACAAAGTGCAGAGCAATTTCACCCAAGCTGTGCGGCCCATGCTACTAGTTTTGTGCTTACCATCCATTTTCCCTTTCCTCCTTACTAACAAAACTACAAAATAGACATCGTTAAGAAGCAGGAAATATGAAACAATACCCATATCAAAGACAATTATCAGAAAATAAACAGACCTGCACAAATGTCCCTCATGTCAGAGAAGCATCTAAAGTAACAGTGACAAATATGAAAAAGAACCCTCATGAAAAGATAATCATAATGTGTTTAAGAATGGAGAGTTTCTGGACAGATTAAAATTGTAAAGTTTAAATATCTGAAATCAAAACTTTATTGGACGAGGTTAACAGCAGATTAGATACAACATTTTTGAAAAGAACAGTGTGCCTGAAAACAGATCAAGAGAGATTATCCTAATTTTATCACAGAAATGAAAAGGTTTAGAAAAAAAGGAACAAAATCTTAATAACTTGTGGGATAGTAGGTAACAGCCACACATACACATATACATGAGAGAGAGAGAGAGAGAGAGTCTGAATGTCTGTCCTTCCAAAATTCTCATTGAAAGTTAATCCCCATTCAATTGTATTAAAAGGTGGGAATTTAAGGACATCAGGGTCATGAGACTCTGCCTCCATGAATGGGATTAATACCCTTATAAAAGAGTAAGCGTTGGTCCCTTCTGACCTTTTTCTCCTTCTGCTGTTTGAGCACATAGCGTTAGTCCCCTCTGGAAGACACAGCAAGGCACCATCTTGGAAGCAAGGAGTAAGCCTTTACCGGGCACAGAATCTGCTGATGCCTTCAGCTTGGATTTCCCAACCTACAGAATTATGACAAATAGATTTATATTATTTATAAATTAACCGGTCTGTGGTATTTTGTTATAGCAGTGCAAAGACACACATATCACACACACATATACATACATACATGAATGCACACACACATAATTGAAGATCCAGAGGGGAAAAGAGAGAAAATGGGCAGAAAAAATATTTTAGAAAATATTAACTGAAAATATCTCATATTTGGTAAAAATTTTCAACCTACTTATTCAAGATTTCAGTAACTCAGGCAGAATAGCCTGAGTCACCTAAGTTCACAAGAGTCAAACTATTGTAAATGAAAGATTGAAAAAGGTAATATCTTAAAAGCCACCGGAAGAAAAAGACACATGGGTGAAGAATGATAAAAATGAAGGCTGACTTCTCATTGGAAGCAATGAAGGCAAGAGCAAGTAAACATTTTAAATGCATTCATGTTTGTGTTTGTAGGATACTATTTGTAGAACAATATATCCAGTGAAAATATATTTCAAAATGAAGGTAAGATAAAGACATATTAAGATTGAAAAAGAAGGAATTGCTGTGAATAGTCACACGCCAAGATAAGAAAATTTTCCTCCCTCCCTCCCTCCCTTCTTTCTCTTCTTTCTCCTTTCTTCTTTCTTTTTTTCACATTTATTCCCCTTTTATTAACTGATTTAAAAAGCAACTTTACAAAACAATATGTATATAATTGTAGAATCTATAACATAGAGAAATATAATGTTTACTAATAAAAGCACAGATAAGGTGATGGGAATAAAGCTATACTGGAGTAAGAAAATGACAAGAGATGGTAATTCAAATCAGTGAGAATAAATGAAGAGAACCAGAAATAATAAGAAGGTTACTATAATAAATGCTATGAATATGTATTTGCTTTGCGCTCTTCTCTTGGCTTCTTTACAAGATGTGTAAGTATATAAAGTAATAAGTATTACAATTTGATGTTGGGTTTATACCATATATAGATTAATAGGTTAAGATGAATAATGATAATAGCACAAAAAAAGGAAAAGGGTGATATAGCTATAAAGGAGTAACATTTATATATCTCACTTGAATTAAGTTAGCGTAAATATTAGAATGGCGATCATTAAAAAGTCAGGAAACAACAGATGCTGGAGAGGATGTGGAAAAATAGGAACATTTTTACACTGTTGGTGGGAGTGTAAATTAGTTCAACCATTGTTGAACTTTCTCTCTCTCTCTCTCTCTCTCTCTCCCTGCCTTCCTTCTTTCTCCTTTTTTTTTTTCTTTTCAAGACTGAGTATCTGTCACTCAGGCTGGAGTGCAGTGGCACGATCTTGGCTCACTGCAACCTCTGCCTCCCAGGTTCAAGTGTGGCAATTCCTCAAGAATCCAGAACTGGAAATACCATTTGACCCAGCAATTCCATTACTGGGTATATACCCAAAGGATTATAAATCATTTTACTATAAAGACACATGCACACGTATGTTTATTGTGGCACTGTTCACAATAGCAAAGACTTGGAACCAACCCAAATGCCCCTCAATGATAGACTGGATAAAGAAAATGTGGCACATATACATCATGGAATACTATTCAGCCATAAAAAGGATGAATTCATGTCCTTTGCAGGGACATGGATGATGCTGGAAACCATCATTCTCAGCAAACTAATGCAAGAACAGAAAACCAAATGCTGCATGTTCTCATAGGTGGGAGTTGAACAACAAGAACACGTGGACACAGGGAGGGGAACATCACACACTGGGGCCTGTTGGGGGGTTGGGGGTTAGGGGAGGGACAGCATTAGGAGAAATACCTAATGTAGATGATGGGTTGATGGGTGCAACAAACCATGGCATGTGTATACCTATGTAACAAACATGCATGTTCAGCACATGTACCCCAGAACCTAAAGTATTATAATAATAAAAACTTCCTCCCTCCCTCCCTGCCTTCCTCCCTCCCTTCCTTCTTTCCTTCCTTCCTTTTCTTTCTGTATTTCTTTCTCTTTCTCTCTCTCTCTTTCTCTCTCTCTCTCTCCCTCTCTCCCCACTCCCTTCCTTCTTTCTCCTTTTTTTTCCTTTTTGAGACTGAGTATCTGTTGCCCAGGCTGGAGTGCAGTGGCACGATCTTGGCTCACTGCAACCTCTGCCTCCCAGGTTCAAGTGATTCTCCTGCCTCAGCCTTCCAAGTAGCTGGGATTACAGGCACTTACCACCATACCCAGCTAATTTTTGTATTTTTAATAGGGACGGGGTTTCACTGTGTTGGCCAGGCTGGTCTCAAACTCCTGACCTCAAGTGATCCACCCACCTCGGCCTCCCAAAGTCCTGAGATTACAGGTGTGAGCCTCCATGCCTGCCTGCCTTCCATCCTGCCTGCCTTCTTTCCTTCGTTCCTCCTTCTTTCTTCTGTTTCTTCTCTCTCTCTCTCTTTCCTCTCTTTCCTTTGACAGGGTCTCCCTCTGTTGCCCAGGCTGGAGTGCAGTGGCACATGGCTCACTGCAACCTCTGCCACCCAGGCTCACGTCATCATCCCACCTCAGCCTCCCTAGTAGCTGGGACTACAGGTGCCCACCACCACACCCAGCTAATTTTTTTCTTTGTTTGGAGATAGGGGGTTTTGCCGTGTTGCCCAGGCTGATCTCAAACTGTGGTTATGTCCTCAGCACTGGGGTCCAGGCTCCCTGCATCTGAACTTTCTAATTGTCCTTTCCTTGACTTCTGACTTTATTCTTTTTAACAGTAGCCTTCTTCCCTCAGAGGAGCCAAAGACTGGTATTGTTCTATATACATGACTGGTATTTTACCTTGTTTCTTTTAATGTGAGGAATTCATAAACTGACTTTAGAGGGACTCAGTGAGCAAGAGGCAGTCTGTGTGGTGGGATCTCCTTTAGTGGAGACAGGTTTTTGGGGCCCTGAATGTCACTGGTGGATCCGCAAATGGCTGAGTGATCTGAAATTATGTATAATTATTCCCAGACCAATATCCCTGATGAACACATATGCAAACTACAGACCAATATACCTGATGAACGTAGATACAAAAATCCTCAACAAAATACTAGCAAACCAAAAACTATAGCAAATCAAAAAGATAATACACAATGATCAAGTAGGATTTATACCATGGATGAAAGGATGGCTCAACATATGTGAATAAACATGATATACCACATCAACGAATATGAAAAATTCAGACTTTATTCTTTTTAACAGTAACCTTCTTCCCTCAGAGGAGCCAAACACACACATCACAACGTGCTGCAGGGAGGGCTATGGTGCCAAAGACACAACAGAACGTACTTCAGAGAGGGCTGTGGTGCCGGAGCTTCCAATGAGGATAGCACTTTTTGGTCCTGAAAGAAACACTAACTTGAAGGACTGCAACAGGCTCTGGTAGACACTGGCCATGTCCTAAAGGGCACACCCTCCTGGGTGAGAGGCAGAGCAGGTGGTGTGTCACTGGTTAGGTGCTCCTGGAGGGCAGCTCTGCTGGGTGGGTGAAGAAGAGGCCAGAGCCCTGCCTTTGGTGCCATTCATCATGGGAAAGCCACCTACCTGTGACTCACTCAAAACAGGAAAGCAGCTCCACAGACCCCAAGCTCTCCTTGGCTGTCCACAGCCAAGATGTTCACCTCATCTTGGCTCCTAGGGCCCAGAATGACCTCATTTACCAGTTAGCCAGCTTGCTCCTCACCATGAGGGCTGTCCCCCTGTGACACCTCCCCAAGTGCTCATCAGGTCACCCCGAGCTTTTGATCACCTGCAGTGCTCCTCTGTCTGGACTGCACCTCAGGCCAGGGCTCACTGTCTAGGGTCCTGTCTGGGAGGACAGGCTCTTTCCAGGAGCTGCGTGGGTGTGTGCAGGGAACTATTGCTTTGCAGGGTGGAAGCTCTTTGATCTACCCCACCCCGTTTCCAATCATGGCACAATGGTCTTACATTAATTTTTTGTTAAAATAAAATGAGACTTAAAACCATGAAGAAAAATAAGTCTGTTTCTTCTTAAAGTTTTCAAAACTTAGTTGACTACTTAAACCAAAAACAGCAACAGTGTATTGAGGAATTTAAGATATTTATTCCTAAAATCTTTAAAATATAAAATTTATTCATAAAATCTATATCTTAAGATAGCAATTGCCCTAAGAATGGGAGATGTTGTAAATAGAATTATACATATTTAACATTAATGTGGTTAATAGAATATAAATAATTAATATATGTAACATCTTATGTTTCTATTTTAAAATGCCTCTTGAGGTAATAGTTACTGTATTAGTCCATTCTCACATTGTTATAGAGAACTACCTGAGACTGGGTAATTTATATAGAAAAGAGATTTAATTGACTCATTGTTCCATAGGCTTAACAGGAAGCATGACTGGAAGGACTCAGGAAACTATCTCATGTTACATATATTAAGTGCTATAATATTTGAAGATAGACTATGATGAAAAGTGGCATATGGTAAACATTAGAGCAATCATTAAAGAATATGCAAAGAGACAGAGATAAAAGCCATTTGTAGAGACATAATAGAATACTAAAAGAGAATCAATCTGAAAATAAGTCAGAGAAACTAGGAAAAAGAATAGATGGAACAAATAGCAAATAGCAAGATAGTACACTTAGGCTATTACAATGTAGTAAAACTACATTGTACTAATAACTACAATGTAGTAATAACTACATTAAATTTAAGTAGCCTTGTTATGGATGGAATTGTGTTATGGACTCAATTGTTTATAAGAAAGGAAACTGCATATCGCCACAAATAGATATAAAAATACTTAACAAAATAATAGCAAATCAAATCCAACAATATGTGAAAAGGGTAATCCAATAATACATCCTAACCAAATGGTTTACCCAGGACTGCAGAGTTCAGTCAATGCTCAAAACTGAAGTAATATAATTCACCACATTAACAGAATATAGCAAAAAAAAAAAATTATATGTTCTTGAGGTTATATGCAGAAAAAGAGAATTCGACAACATTCCACACTCAATCATAATAAAAACTCTCTGTCAACTGGGCATAGAAAAGAATTTCTTCAAATTTATTTACTTAAAGATCAAATAGCAAGATGGCATCCATGACAAAATTAGCTAAAAGTGCACTCATTGTAAAACATTAAACATGTTCCTCTACTATCCTCAGCATTTGGCTTCTACCTCATGTCAAAATCAAAATCCTAGCTTGTTAGTAAGGAGAAGGGGCGAATGGATAGAAAGCAGATATGCCCTTGTGTGCCCCTGTTTTCCTAGTGGCGACAGCATGGGCTTGATAACTGGAGCCATGTAACCTTCTTGGGTCATGCACAGCTTGGGTGAATTTGCTCTACACCTCACTCTAGAACTACCTAAATCTCACTTTCTAAGTTGTTGTCTTTTGACGACCTCACAGTCAAACTAAAGTCTTGTTCATTGTACACATGAACCAAGAATAGGTCAAGAAAATCAAACCTCGGAGCTTGAGTCTAGATCCAAAATAACAGTTTTGTTATAAGCTAAATGTCCTAGACATAAGCTTCAGAAAAACTCTTAAGGATGAAATATTGGAAAGCAATAGAGAACAGTTCAACCAGACAGAAAGTGAAGGAGTTTAGATCCTCAAAACAAGGAACTACATTTGGCCACATCCATATTTGAAAGACTTTGACACTCCTCAGACCAAGGCTAAAGGGATGAGTAGAACTCAAGTACCTAACAACGTCTTGTTTCCTGAGCCACCATCTGGAGAGACAAAACTCAGGACACGCATTCGACTGCTTTGTTTTTCTGCTTTCCTCTCTGGCTCCTTCCCCTAGAAGAGGCGGGGGTGGGGGTGAGGGTCCCATATCTTACTATTTAGATTTCTGTATAAAATGTTATCATCTAGTAACCAGGAAACCTGGGCCTTGTCATGACAATTGGAGAAATGATAAAATGCAGACAATCCATTCTGAAGAAAGTCCTCAGGCTAACAAGGCTGACAAAATTATATTAATATTTTTGAATGTTGGATGCTGATTATTTCTGCAGGTTTTTCTCTGTATGCCTATGAAACAAATATTGCATTTTCAAAAAAAACCTCAAGAATTAGCATGCATCAATGCCGCCTGGAGGGCTTGTTAAAATACAAAGTTTCTGAGTAAGGTGTGGGGTGGAACCTGGGAATTGGCATTCCTAACACCTAATGTTCAAGGCACTTCCCCCATATCCAGTGTTACTAGTAAATGACATGGTGCCAAAGACCCTTCTCCCCTGCAGGATTCTGAAGGAAATAGAACACACAAAGAACTCAGTCCAATCAGGCAAAATACCATCTTTTCACCAGAAGGATAAGACTTTCTAATAAAGATGGAGTGGAGACCAGAGCAGGGACCAGAGCCCAAAGTGAGTGTCTTAATCCTCCTAATGGAATGGAAGGGAGCTATTCCCGATCCTGAGCCACCTGACAACCACAGAGTGACAGCCCCAGGAGAGAAAACCAACAGAATTTGACCCAGGCGGAGCTGCTAGAAGGAGACCTTCATTGGTACCTGAGACAATTTATTAAGCAACTCCAGAGTTGCTTCCTCCTGGGTGTAGAGGGATAAACAGTTTCTCTTTCCAAGCCAGAGAGAGGAGAGTGAGCTTGGTATAGAAACGCCCAGTGCTGCCTTTGGTACCTTCCCCTGTAACTCTAAATCTCTAGGAAAGCTGCTGAAGCTTATACAATGCTGATCACTGTTATGATGGTGGGAACTAGGCAGAAAACTGAACTTCAAGTGAATGAACTTCAAGTGCATGAAATGGAGTAAGACAGAGGACAGTGGCACATGCAGAAGGAAGTAGGGGAAGGATGAGGAAGTGAGCGAAGAAAGTTCCCTGCAGGAGGGAGTTTGGACTCTGTGTGCTGTGGAAATGTGGCTTGAGCCAAGTTTTACCAATCTCCAAGGACAAGGGGATCGTGCATCTACTAAATGGGTGAGAAACATTTAGTGAGTGCTTTACACACTCCAGGACATTGGAATCCAACGGTGAACAAGGAAGTGTTCTTCATCAGCCACAACTGTAGGAGACAGACAGCAAGTAGTTAAAATATAAGATCAAAACTACTTTGTCCTGGGTATACACGAAATTGATTAGGTGTCTTTTTTGAGAAGGAAATGTTTCCACAAGAAGATCACATAGAAGGTTATTGTAAATGGTAAACTGAGGCACAATCAGATATATAGTGTTTATTTGTGTAACAAGCAATTCATGAATTGGGAAACACAAAACCAAAAGAGGCTTAGTGTTTCAGTGACAAAGAATCAAAGGCAAAGATTTATAGGATGAATGTGAAAGCAAAATAAATACAGTATTTGATTGTTTGCAGCTGTATCATCTTTTTTGGTTTATGTTGTTGGAAATCTGTAGTCGCATGATCATGTATTAGCTGGCTGCTTATGATTGGCTGAGATTAAGTTTCATTTCTGTTCAACATAAGCATTTACCAGAAATGACTCAAGTTAAAGTTTTGCTTATGTTTGCAGTTTAAGCAATGTTAAGGCTATTTTTAATTTTTCATTGGTTTCATTTGCTCAGCAATGTTTAGGCCCAGTCTCCATTTTAACTGTGCTTTAACAATTTTCCCTTTTAAATTATTTCCTCAGCAAGCTGGCAGTGTGACCAAATGGCATACCATTCCTCTCAGTTACCAATGTTGACGTAGTCCTTGGAAAGAAAAGTCAGGAAGATGTCATCAGTAATCGTTATGCTGGGGTTCAGAGTTACAAGGCTACTGTGAACAATTATGTGGCCAGTGTTGGTTTCCTTGAGTTGGCTGATCCTAAGGGCAATCTTTTGACATGTGAGTGGCCACTGGAAAGAATAAAAACCCTTGAGAGAATGTAATGCACCAGGGGGTAAACACAATAACTATAAGGAGAATAATAGCCAAGGATTGAAAAATTCCTCTGAGAAAAGATTCCCAGGAGTCAAATTTAATCAACTAAAGAAATCAATGGAGAAGGCAGGAGTTGTCTGATGAAAGATTTATATTTGTTTCTTAAGATCCTTTAAATTGAAGGCAACAATTTCTGATGTGTTAACATAGAAACATTTTTATCACTATAAGCAGAATCTTCTTCTTCCATTTTTTTATTTGTACAAATTTATAGGGAACATGTGAACTTTTGTTACATGTACATAACACACAGTGAAGGGTATTTAGGGTGTCCGTCAAATACAGTATATTTTTGTTTAACTATAGTCACCCTACTCTGCCATCAAACACTGAACTTATTACTTCTATCTAACTCTATGTTGGTACCCTTTAACCCAATTCTCTTCATCCACCCACTACTTTCCCAGTCTCTGCTATCTTTTCACTCTTTTCTACTTCCACATGATCGAATCTTTCAATTCCCACATATGATATTTCAGTTCCCACATGTGATATTTTTCTTTTTATGCTTGGCTTATTTCACTTAAGATAAAGACCTCCAGGGAGATCTGGCAAGATGGCCGAATAGGAACAGCTCTGGTCTGCAGCTCCCAGCAAGACCAGTGCAAAAGACCAGTGATTCCTGCATTTCCAAGTACATACACCAGGAACATAGTCATTTATTATTATGATCAAGTGTTATGTACTATAAATAATTGTATGTTCTATATGACTGGCAGCTATTCACACCAACATCACCACAAACACGTGAATAATGTGTTGCACTATGACATTCAATAGCTACAGTGTCACTAGGTGAATTTTTTAGTTCCATGATAACCTTATGAAACCACTGTAGTATATACAGCCCTTAATTTATCAAAATGGCATGACGTAGTACGTGACTATACTCAGTTTATATGAGCACTTATTTTTCTCTAGGCCAATTAAATATAGTTATTTTAATATTATTTCTAATAATACTATCCATAGGTGGAAGAAAATTACATATAAATAACATACACATATGTAGACATATATAAATATATAAACAGATGCAAATAGAGTCATGGCATCTCTTCTAAAAGTTTAGCCATGTATCAGGCATAATAATGTAAAACTCATTAGTTGGGTTCAAACTATGTTCTTGCCTGTTCAGATGGCTCAAGACTTTAATTAATATTTGTGTAAAGGGCATAAAATGTTTTCTATTTGTCTGTTTATTTCTAAAAGATTCTTCTTTTTCTCCCTACTTATGAGTCTTTTCTCTGACGCTTGCATTTAGAAGATTTAGACATCTCAAAGTCACAGAGAAAGGATGTTATGTTTTCTCCAGAAGGAGTTTTGGGACATATTTGCCTATTATCAGAAGTCAATCTTATTGAGACTGCAGATTACATTTTAGGTGAGTGACTGAGGAGACATCCACTGTATTTCCAATTAGTCTTTCTTCTTTTTATTCTTAGGTGGATGCTTTTACAATAACTTGGGAGTGTGTATAAGACCAAAAGTTAAATTTAGTTGTTCCAGATACCCCTGACTCATCTGAAGATCTAATTTTTTAAGGAAGTTGGTATTGATGAGGTTCAGATGGAAAAGACAAGAGACCAAAGAGGTTAGTAGGTTCAGAATAGTTTTCTATTAGCACACTGCAAAGATTTCCTTAAAGGGCTATTTTCTGAGTCATTCTGTGTTTTGGAATCTTTTGTACACAAATCAAAAAATGTATCTCATTGTATTTGAAACATTTGGGATTCCCCCCTCTTTTATTCCTAATGTACCCATAGATAAAAAATTTCATCTACAATAAAACTTCCCCATTATGGCCACTATAACTCTAAGTTATCTTCCTGAGATGCACCCATTTCTCTAGAAATGCACAGGTTCTAGGTCTGTAATTTTTAAACCTAAAATGCACTGGAGTTACAGACAGAGGAGTCCCAGACTCCTTAGATTTTGATAAACACATAATTCTCTGTTCTAAAATTCTACATCAGAGTTCCTTAACTGGACTCAGTCCAGTTCTTGTCAAACACCCAGTTCAACCTTTGAAATCCAAACCAGATTTTGGTTAGACCTAGTCTGGAAGCTAGTGTACACTATACTGGACCTGGTCCAGTTTCTGTCAATCACTCAGCTCAACCTCTGGATCCTTTCAGAAATAAAACTTCTCAAATAAACTTGTAGAGCTCAGGATGCAAAATGCAGAGAGCTCAGGGTGCAAATGCAGGATGCAAAATGCAAAATCTGAGAGGCACTTACCCGTAACCTTTAGATGCAGCAAGAAATTAACACAATGGGCTCAGCAAGTACCTATGCCTGGTTGCTTACTGCTTCTGGGGATTACAAGGGGATCCTTCAGATCCCATTTCTGACACCAAACTGGTAAAAATCAAGGCACAACAAAATTTTCAAGTTTATTTCAATAGCAAGCAATTCACGAATTGGGAAACACACAAACCAAAAGCAGTACTCTGATGACAAAGCATCAGAGGCAAGTATTTATAGGATGAATGCAGAAGCAAATTTGAAAATTATTTGATTGGTTGCTGTTATGAATTTGCATTTTCTCTTTACCTTGCTGGAAAGTTCATAGTCACTAATCATATGTTGATTGGCTGCTTATGAATGACTGAGATTAAGTTTTGTTTCTGTCTAGAAACGACAGAAATGACTCAAGTTAAATTAATTTACCAGAAATAACCCAAATTAAGTTTTGCTTATGTTTTCAATTTAAGCATCATTAAAGCTATTTTTAATGCCTAATTAGTTTTGTTTGCTCAGAACCCACTCTCCACTTTAATTTTGTTTTAACAAGATGAATGTTGATGTTCAATTATTTAGCTGTGCCAAAGTGTCTGTTATAAATGCAGTACCACTAATTCTCTTAAGTTCTCTGAGTCACAAAGAAAGAGCCGGGGATGACATTTCTTGTCATCCCTTTCCCCATATGGACCACATGAGAGTCCACCAACAAGAGGCACTCAGGTGAGATTTGGGAGGTGGATGAGAAAGAAGGAGAATCATTCTCTGGTAGTGACAGCAAAGAGACAATGGGTGAACCACAGATGCATATTACAGCAGACGAGCACCTGAAAGCCACCAGCTCCGTGCAGCAGTGAGTTTCCCCAGGCCTGTGCATTCCCAGCTCTCCAAAGCATGTGACAGTCTCTAATTCCCTGGATGGAAAGTGCATCCTACTTTTAATGCCTAAATGTGCTTCAGTTTTCCTAATTGACTCCTCTGTATCAGCTGAGGAACATGTAATGCTCTTTGGAAACAATGGAGGCAAAATAATTTTCAGAAATAACAGACCCCAGTAGTCCTGGGTTATAAAATATGAAAATGAGACTACTTACATCACAAGGGATTTGTGCCACATATCTAGCTAAATTCTTATTTGACAAGTGTAAAAGATTTTAAGATAATCTATACCACTAATTTATATTTTTGTCTTGAATTTACATCCTTCATAAATTTTGAAATATTTTGAGGCAAAACATTTCCAAAGTCTTTGTAAGACAGTGTCTTATATCACACTTCTCATCTAGTGCTCAAGAAAAATACTTGTGAATTTTCCAATTTTAGGTCAATTAGTCTTTGTTACTATTTAAAAAGTCTTGCCTCTATGGGCATTTTTTGGTGCCTTAATGGAAGCTATTTCATGTTTCCTATACATTTAATTTTTTAATTTTTTTCTGCCTTGTTTTCCAACAAAATTTTCTATAACTGAAGTAATAACTTATTTTACCTTCTCTCCAACTAAAAATGTTGTTTTGTGTGTGTGCAATAATTTAAGTTTTATTGCTGTCAGTCATAAGCTCAGATCCTATTAAACGTTGTTTAGTTTTTCGTTGGTAAATGTTTAATTCCGGCTCCAGGTGACTAACTTTGTCAATTCTGCTTTTGATTGTTGAGAGAAAGCTTTTTATCATGCACGCTATGTAACTGCTGAAAATGTCTCATCATAATAGTACACTCCGTTATCTTTCCTTTTTTTTTTAACACAACAAACAAGCTGTGTGTTTTCTTTTGCTGTGCTGTGGCATATTACTATTACTATTAATCATGAAATTTGTGACATATCTCCTGCTCATCTATAGTTCTCTTTCCTGTTCTAATTGTAGCACTAGCTTAATCATCTCCATTCAATTCTGCATCAGCATTGTGCCTTCACTTCAAAATTAAAAACTTGTCTATACTTATTTTAAGCTAAAAGGTAATTTGTGTTATAAGTAAAATAATACTTAGCATTTAATTTTAATTATCATTTACAATATAGATAGGTGTAACTATAACTCATACTGTCTACATAAAATATTGAAATAAAGATATTATATCCTGATTAAAAAATTATTCAAACTGAATCAATCCTTTGACACTGACTAGATCAGTGATGTATCTACATGTGGTGCTGAAAACAATCCATATGGCAACACATTTGCAGTCCAATACAGATGCATCTCTATTTTCAAATTATTTCTTCTTCTTCTTCTTCTTCTTCTTCTTCTTCTTCTTCTTCTTCTTCTTCTTCTTCTTCTTCTTCTTCTTCTTCTTCTTCTTCCTCCTCCTCTTCTTCTTCTTTCTTTTTTCTTTTTTTAAGAGATGGGGTTCCACCATGTTGCCCAGGCTGATCTTGAAATCCTGGGCCAATTTACCTCCAATGTTAGCCTCCCAAAGTGCTGGAATTACAAGTGTGAGCCACCATGCCTGGCTCAGACGCTTCTCAACTTACAACAGAGTTACGTCCTGATAAATCCATTGTAAGGTGAAATATTGAAAGTCTAAAATGCACTCAATAAACCTAACCTACCGGTCGTTATAGCTTGGCAACACAGTACACTGCAGGGTATCAGTTGTTTACCAGAGTAATCGTGTGCTGACTGGGAGTTGCAGCTCATTGCCACAGCTGAGCTTTGTGAGAGGGTATCACGTGGCTTTCTACTGCATGCACAGAACTTTCATATCTTCATCAAGTCAAGAAATCCTAAGTCAAACCATCATAAGTCAGGGATGATCTGTAATATCTTAAGTGATGCAATAGTTAGAGGTATTTCCACCAAAATAGTAAAGTTGTGTTTCATGGTTAAATATTTTACATGGTTTCAAAATTTAAAAGTAATGACAACTGAATAAAATTTAAAATTTAGTTTCTCAGGTGTACCCCTATATATTAAGTGCTCAGTAGCCACATGTGGATAATAGCTACCCTATTGGATACTGTCATTTCCAGAAAATACTCAAATGTGGAATTTTAACACACACTTCTACATAACCCATGAGTGAAAAGACATCACAAGAAATATAGAAAGTATTTTAAAAGAATGATAGTGAAAATAGAATATTTTAAAATGTGGGGCAGGCATGGTGGCTCATGCCTGTAATCTCACCACTTTGGTAGGCTGAAGCAGGAGGACTGCTTGAGCTCAGGAGTTTGAGACCAGCCTGGGCAACAAAGTGAGACCCCATCTCTACAAAAACTAAAAAATTCAACTGGGTGTGGTGATACATGCCTGTGGTCCAAGGTACACAAGAAGCTGAGGTGGGGGAATTGCTTGAGCCCAGGAGGTTGAGGCTTTAGTGAGCCATGATCATGCCACTGTACACCAGCCTGGGCAACAGAGCAAGATCCTGTCTCAAAAAAAAAAAAAAAAAAAAAAAGAAAGGTAAAAATGTGTGAGATATAGATAAACATGCACAGAAGGACATTTTATAGCTTTATAGTTATATGTTTGAAAAGAAGAATTTTTAATAAGAAAAAGGATATTGTAGGTAATATGTTATAGAGGCTTTGGATATTATATCTTCTGCAGAATATTGAGTTTGCTCCAACAGGCACTTAAATTACTGACAGATCGCTTTTGCCTTGGGAAGGCTTGATCTTAGACATCATTAGAAGGGTTTGCTTTAATTTTGCCCTTCCTTCTAGGGCAAGTCTCTTAGTTCTGAGATGCAGTACTTAATCCTAAAATATGACCCTTTTGGTATTTTAGTGGAAATATACAAGTTTTCCAAGGTCTTCTGACTTGATGGACTGGAACTTGCAATTTTCTTTGCTACTGTGGGCAACTGCTGACATCTCTGATCAGTTCTTTCAACCTCCACAGAAGTTTTCCTGGGATCCTCTGGAGAGTACCCTGTGCTTGTACAGTTCAGGCTCAGCCAAGGATTTGAAGGGAGAAATGCAGAGCTTTTGGTGCCCACCCCAGAAATCCCCACCACTCCATCTCCCCGCTCTGCAGCTCTTTTATTTTGGGGAGTTCCCATGTAAATTTTTACATGCTCTGGTTGTCCCAGGCTCCATCCTGCCAACCTCCAGGCCACTGTGAACATCTGGTGTGTGCTGTTTCTGCATCCAGACTGAATACTGCCTTAATGTGAAAAATCACATCGAGATGAGACCAGTGTGCTCCCCTCATCTTAAGGGTCATGTTCTCTGCAACAATGTCTACCTGCATTTGACCATTTCCCATGCCTTCAAAGTTGTTTTCTTAGTATTATAATTTTGAATTTTCTATACACTTTATAAATGTTATCACAAAAAGGTTAGAGGCTGAAACCTTTCTGTGACACTCCACACCTGCTTTGATCCACCAAGGAAGAAAATCCCTATACTGACTGAGCTCAAATTCTCCAAATCCCTGTTTTTTCATCCTTCACTTTAGTGTAGAGATATTTTTAACAGACTCTATAAGCTGCTATTATCACAGCTTTGGCCAAGACAACCCTCCCTCATCACCATCACCCCCCACCACTAATTTCTTACCGGTTGATAGACTAGAGTTTCTAGAACATACCCACACATGCCTTCCCCATTCTCTGAAGTTGAAAGAGTGAGAGCTATGCAGAGACATCTGCCCCTGTTCCTGAAATGTCATGGGAGATATCTTTCCTGGTGCTTAGTCAAAAAGGAAAGAAAACACCATATTTGAGGTAATTAAAAACAACCTTTAATGAATGACATGTTTTGAGTGCCTTGCCAGTTAGTCGCTGAATGGATCTCATTTGGTCAAATGCTTGTGTTTTCTCCTATGACATTACTTAAGTTAATAGAGTTAAAATAATAGTGTCAAAATTTACAAAATTACCTCCTATCTGAATGAAAATGCAAATGATTCTAACTTTTACTTCAGTAGCTCTGGAGTTTTAAGTCTGTTCACTTAGAAATAAAATGGTCTTGACTAACTTATACTTAAACTATTTACCAGTTCCCTCAAACTTAACATAAATGTAAGACATTGCCAACTAGAATACCAATAAGATTTTTTTTGGGGGGGGGGAAATTACACAATGATTTTAACTTTCACATAGAAGAAAAAAATGCCTGAGAATCGCAAGGTAAATATGAAAATGAAGACTGAGGCAAAAATTGGCTCCCACATTATAGTCAAAGCCACTGTAACCAAATCAATATTTTATTCATACAGGAGTAGAAAAGTAGAACACATGAACAGAAATAAAGATTCTGACACAAATCTTAAGGAGTGTGAATGAGAATCGAATGTATGATAAACGTTGCATTTTCAGTTCAATGGGAAATTGATTGCTTACTTACTAAATGATTGTGGCACAAAGGCCATCTTCAGCATACACCAAATAACTCTGTGCTCTGCTTTGAGACACTTTTCTGAATCTGTTAGCAAGAGAACTGCTGAAGCTTTCTCAGATGTCTGCTGTGTTCTAGGGAAGCTGGGGGATGGCCTCAGAGCAGGAGGCCATAGATTGGGTGTCTGGCTGTTGAGAATCTCCAACAGCGGACAAGTGTCCAGGTAGACCTGAGGCTGTGCCCTGCAATTTCTGATCATCTCCCAGCACTGTCCCCACAAGCTGTACTTCCCACCCCTCTCAGGAGAAAGTAGCAAAAGACCCCCTGCCAGGCAGCTTGAAGAAAGGAAAAGAGGAATATATTGGGGAGCAGTTTCCCCATTGTCTCCTATTATCTTCCCAAATGTTGGTCAACTCCCCAGGAGCATCTTGGACCTCAGAGAAGCTGGGGTGCACCCGAGGCACATCAGTCTCCTCTTGCAGGCAGGCGGCTTCATGCCTGAGGCCTGAGTCAGGCTGATATCCTACTCCCTTCTCATGCTGTCCAGTATCACTTCTTATAAGCCCCAACTGTAACAACAGCCTTCCAGGAAAACATCATGGACTTCAGAGTTCTCCCATAGACCAGGTAGGCTGCCTTGCAAGATGTTTAAGTCACTCCACTGCTTCCTTTGCAGGTCCCCTTTCTTGCCTGCCTCCTTGCATTCGACCCCCACAAATACCTTGCTAGGGAACCCGTTTGCACATGCAGACACTCACCCCATCCACATGCTCCCGTTATCAAGGGAGAAGGGAGGGGTGGCAGTGAAGGGTGCAGCAGGTTGAAAGTAGTCTGTGCCTTCTAGGAGGTAAAGGCAAATATCATGAGTGGCCATGAAACCCAGGGAAAAGGGGAAGTAACAGATGCAAGTCGTCTCTAATATAAGTCTACCTTGATGGGGTGGTGTGACCTCCTCTGCCCAAGTCCACTTGCATCTCTAGGGGCTTCCATGTTCTGTAGCCACGACAAGGAACCACCTTCTTGACCACAGCCTAGCTTCTTGGATACCTTGCCCCCGACTTCTCCCATCATTCCCATTAGGATGTTCCAATGGGGCTTGTTTGTTACAGTTCAAGAGTGAACAAAAGGGCTGCTCTCCTGCCTCCATCCCTGTTCCTCCTTGCTCTCCTCTCAGCCCAGTCTCCAACCCTCCCCATGTCTCAGCACCACTGCCATGTTCCAGCCACCAGACACAACAGGCACCTTAAACCATCATGGTGTGGGGAGAGATGAGAAGTCATCTGGTCAACAGCTCGCACAGAGCTGCTGCACCAAGTGTGACTGCATGACTCCAGTGCAGTCAAAAGCTGTGGAAGTTACACAGAAGTAAAAGATACAGGCCTGCCCTCAAGAAACTTTGGTTCTATCAGAGTATAGGCAAGTAAACCATGAAAGGCAATGCCAGTGAGATAGAAGGTCCAATAGGAAGACAGCACGCTGTTGGCGCACAGAGGAGGGAGGACCCAGATGTTCTAGAAGAAGGAATGAAGAAACTGGGATGTGATCTGGGCACACTAGACCCCGTCCTCCAGCCCCATGCCTCTCTTCCTACACCAGACATCATGACCTGGAGACTGGGAAGCACTCCATGGGATGGAAAGAGAAACAGAGGACTGGACACAGGGGTGCAAGGGCTGATGGTGTCCTTGGCTCAAGTCCAGCACAGGCTCAAAGGTCAGCCCTCCCCAACAGGCGTCTGTGGGCTTCCTCAGATTCCTTCTGGATCTGGGACAGTCCTTCCATCCATGACTCTTCACCAGGCACGTCCTCAGAGCCCTGATCCTGTGTTACTTTCCTTTCCTGTAGTTCTTTGAGCGACAAGTTTTGCTGGGTATATTGGTAAGCCTTGTTGCTGTAATAGTTGCCTTCGTTTTCCCACAAGATGGCTTTGACATTCTCCATAAGCTCTTGCAGTTGGGCCTCCTGCTCCTCCCCCTGAGCCCTGTTGTTGAAGCTGCAATGGCGCCGTGCAACGGTCACATCCAGCTGGGCAAGGGCCTGGTTGTCGGTCTCTCGCACATAGTCTTCCAGGGAGCCGCCAGCCAGGTCTTCCTTCCGGGTGAACACCAGGATGGTGTGACCCAGAACCCCCACTCCAAAGACCTCCTGCAGGCGTCTGACCACCTGCTGATCCTCATCTGTGAACCGGCCCAGCTGTGTCACCAGGAGCACAGCGTGGGGCCCTGGGGAGGATAAGATGATGGCTTGGCGGATAGCGGCTGCCGCCTCCGGCAGGACCTGGGAGGACAAAATGTCAGGTGTGTCAATCACCTCAAGTTCCTTCCCAGCCCACTCTCGGCTCCCTCTCTGGGAGGTCTTGGTCACGGGTCTGGTGCTGAGTTTAGACTCAAAGACGTCCCTGCCAAGGATGCTGTTTCCTGTTGCACTTTTCCCACTTCCTGTTTTCCCCACAAGAATGAGCCTCAGTCTCCTTCGGGTCTTCTGTTCTTTCTCCCTTAGACCTAGAAGTATCCAAAGAAAGCAGAAGGAACTGGGGTTAGGGCCCATGTACCCCATCTTGTTCTCACCAGAAGCCCCTGGGTGTACCCCCAGACTGCAGGGGCAGATTGTCAAAGACCAACATCTGCCCTGAAACCAGCGCTGGGCCACCATTCTGGGTCCACATTCTTGAAGGTGGGGCTGAACATTCTCTCCCAGTGAAAGAGTGGAGCCTAGAGAGAAAAGCGAGACTTGGCCAATAGAACACCAAGACACCCAATACCAGGGTTTTTAGATATGACTGGGGAAGAAGGCAGGAAGGAAATTCCCTTCTCCTGGTCTTGCAGGTCCCAAGACCCAGAGCACATAAAGAAGTGACAAGTAATAGCCGGTTTCCCAGTCTTGTCTCCACTGAAGACATTGATGTATCTCAGATGACAGAGCATGAAGCTGGCATGTGGCAGCATGGGAGCAGTCACTTCCTGGGTACCAACAGGCCTTGCTGTGGCCTGCCAGCCACCCTTGGCTCTGACCCACACACCAATTCTAACTGAGTGACACTGGCCCCCCTCCAGCTTCCCCAAGGTGGTTGGAAAGGAATTCGAGTGAATGGGCAGGAGTCTGGGCAGTAGATGTTCTTCCCCACCCACCTAGCCCAGTGCAGAGCCAGAGGAGACAGGAACCCCCATCTGAGAAGCCTGGAGCTAGCACACACCACTGGACTTTACTAAAGCCAAATGCATCACTTGAGATCTGGAGAGGATTCTTAAGGGAATAGCTAACTTTGATTGCTGTAACAAAAGGTCAAACCGGTGTTAGCACAGGTATTGGTAATTGGTAACCTATTGTAGTAGGTTAACATGGCTTTTTCCAGATGGCTCAGGCCATTTAAGTTCATAAAGTAAAAGGTCATTCATATTAAAATACATAATGAATCACAAATAATGTATTCTGGCCAGGAAAGGGCTGGGTTTCCAGCTTTTCTAAATCCTGCCTGAAAGTTAAGCGCCTGACCCTGTGCAATGGCTTTAGGGAAAGGGACGCCCTCGATAAGGCAGAGCCCAGATGTGAGGCAGCAGCCAAGTACATTCTGCTTGTTCGCAAGGCGCTTTCAACCTTACAACCGTGACAGCTCCACTTTGGAGTCAGTCAAACACCCACACAGGGTCTTGGTCCAAGGCCACTTATTTTTGTCACACCCACTGTCAGCACATCCTTCCTGAGGAAGAACATCCACCATGTGAAAGCCTTTCCTTTGGGACTGGCATGGTGAGTTAGTCATTGGTGCTATTTTTTGCCTCCTTTTATCTACCATACCTACCCGGGGGTCTTTTTTCTTATTTTGGCTAGTGATAAGAAGGGCCCTACCTCAAAGACCTCTGATGGTGACTGAGGTGGGTAAATTTCTGCGACCAGGGGACACCAGCTGCCTCTCCAAGCACATCATGGTGGCGGAGCTGTGTCCCACCTGCACCCCAAATGTTTCCCACCCGCTCCTCTCTCCTCATTCGCTTTACCTCCTGACAGCTCCAGCACAGGATCCTGGGACAGCTCTTCTCGGGGATTCTCCTGGGGCATGTGTTCACATTCATCTTCCTCCATCTACATAAAAAAAAAAATCATATGTTCTACTGACTTTCCAAATGAGTTTCAACAGCTACCTGCCTTTCGCCTTTCTCTTGCCAGGGGAAAGTTTTTTGCATTAGTTTAGGGTTGGGGTGGGACTGAGTGAGGCAATGGAAGAAGGGGTCTAAGACACTCTCTGCTGTCTTTAGGGACCCTATTTCTTTAGGGACCCTATCCCCCGCCCCCTCCACTGTGGTCTCCATAAGTTTAAGAGATTTTACAGATAAAGGTGCAACTGGCCTGGGACCTGAGGAATGGATGATATTTGGATAGACACAGGGTCTGGAACTGTTCTGGGAGGTGGGGGGAGGTGGAGGGGGAGGCAGTGGGGAGAAGGTGGGGGAAGGAGAGGAGGAAGAGGAGGAGGAGGAGGAGGAGGAAGGGAAGCACAGAAGCAGGTGTGATTCTGATCCTGTGTGCCCTGGGAGCAGTAGGAAGTCTAGTGTGCCTGGAGGACGTGAATGAGTAGGATGTTGTTGGAAGGGTCTTGGGGCCAGACTTTGGAGAAGACTGTGCAGTGAGGATTGCAGAGAACTGGGATTGCAGGGGCTGAGCTGGGAAGGAAGCCAGAGACTTCAGGGGAGATGCAACCACCAGTTAGGTCTACCTAGGCCTCAGCATCCCATCAGTATGAATGTTGGACCTGAACCAGATGCCTGTGAATGTCTCTTCCCCAATTAAGGTCCCAACATACTTCATAACATTTTTTAGAGCAATTCTTAGTCCTCTTTGCAAATTAGGGACACATCATTCCCAACCAGGAACTCCTGTCCCCCTTCCCATGACAGCAATGTGTCCTGGCTTCATGGACTAACACAGTTCTGTATGTCAAGATCCCATAAGGTTCTCTCTGCGGATTTTCTCTGTGCGACTGAGGAGGAAGTTGCATGGTCCATGACTGTTTTTCCAGATCATGTAGGACATTCATAACCAGATGAAACAGATCCAGATGAAGGGTCTGGGGTGTGGGGAAACCTAAGTCCAGGGGAACCTGATAGACAGGTTTTTCTCATTGCCACGTTGTTGTATTTTTGTTCTACTCTGCTCACCTGGCAAACACTCCAGTCCTCCCCAGATCCCAGGAGTGTATATGTGGATATTGCTTTATGATTGGTAGATATCAATTTTGCAGTGCTGGGCTGGGGATGGAGGGAGTCCAGGAAGGTCTGGTGACTTTCTAGCAAGAGAGAAAAAGCAGACCAGGCAGACAGCCTTACTCAAACTTGAACAGCCAGATTCTGGAAAGAGTCCAATATTTCACCTACCAAAGGGAGTTCAGTTCTTCCTAACTGGTGGTCTCTCAATCTCTTTGTCCCTGACTTCCTTACATCCCTGGTGGAAACTGAGGCAGCACTTTACCAATGTAATCTCATTCCTCCTTTAGAGAGAACAGGCAGGCAGCTTAACAGGAAACAACAGCCGGGTGGGACTAGGCTGTGGCATGCAGGAACCTGCAGTGTGCCCTCGCAGGGTTTTGGGGGAACGGGTCTGCACCCAAGGTGCCTCCCTGCCTCCTCCTGGACCCTGCCTGGAATGGCGCCTCCCATATTGGCCACAGTGTGTGTTGTCTCCAACACAGAAGATGGAACAGATAGTACCATCCTTGTCATGTTGCTCTGGAAGAAAGCAAAACTCAGAGAAGCATCTTGCCAAATATTAAACAGTGACTTTGTCACAGGGCAAAAAGTTCTCCAGACTTGTTGGTCACAGCTCTTTTTATCACATCACAAACCTGCACACACCACAGCACACAAAAATACACAACACACACACACAAAACACATGTACCACTCACACACATGCAGATGAACACACAAACACATACACACACAAACACAAATATACATACACAACACACACATATGCAAACAACACTCACATACACATACAACACAAACATCACACACACAAATACCACTCACATTCATGTTAACACATACAAACACGTAAACACACATATACAACACAAACACCCACACATACACATCCAAATATGACACACACAATTACTCAGACTTACCTCTGCACCAGCTAACAGGGAAGAGAAAGGGCCACGTTTCTTGTCTCTCAGCCACACACTCTCACGGAGGAGGCAGAGGAAAGCTTCCATGGTGTATGAACAACATGGAGGACAAGGCCGATGTTTGCTTATATTTTCAGCAAAACGTGATCGAAGAGCTGGGCTGGAGACCTGCCTTGAAACAGCAGTGTCTGCTGGAGATGGAGGAACAGGAAGTGGGCAGGAACACCCGCCCTCCTGAGTCAGGGAGCCTACTGTTGCACTTTGCAGCCTCGGAAGTAGAAAAAGGGAGGATACTAGTGGTGGGATTATTTTTATCCTGAGCCAGGATAACTAGAACTCAGAGCTTAAAAAAAAAGCAGATGCCTCAGAAAGACCTGTGTCAGGAAGAGTGACTTTCTCCTGATCTCTCTTTTCTAAACCCCACCCCCTCCCCAGGGAACTTCTATGCCTCAGTATTGGAGCAAATGGTCATTGTCTCCTTTCTTCCCCAGCCTCTCCTTCCTTTAATAGTTTCTCTCAGGACAAGGTCTGATACTCATTACCTGTAAGGCATGAATCATTGGCAATGACAATTGTTACAGCTTCTAGAAGATCTGCACTATAAGAAGAGGGAAAATACAAAATAATGTCTAAAATGTAGGGTTAAAGAGAGCACTTGTTATGTAGGGTTAAAGAGAGCACTTGTTATGGGAGAAGAACAATATTTTAAACAGAGGCTAAGGGAGAAAAAACCTCAGCATCCTCAAAAACATGTTTTCTAGGACTTTACTGACAGGTCTGATCACTGTGGCTAAAGGGAAGCCATTGAAGGAAGAAATTGAGAACATAGGAGCATAGGTGATGATATTGTTACCACATGATTTTAAAATGTTAAGATTCCCTTAAAAAAATCCACTCAATCTACCATAATAGTTCTAATTTTCTTTTGTTCTGTTCTGGTTGATAGTCATGGTGTATTTACTAAAATTGTTACATAGTATGTGTGTGTGTGTGTGATATATATATATATATATCTTCTAATGTTCTACTTAAATTATTCTGTAAATATCCTGACATAATTAATTTTTTTTGAGACAGAGTCTTATTCTGTCACCCAGGTTGGAGTACAGTGGTGTGATATCAGTTCACTGCAACCTCATCCTCCCAGGTTCAAGTGATTCTCATGCCTCAGCCTCCCGAGTAGCTGGAATTAGAGGTGTCCGCATGCCCAGCTAATATTTTGTATTTTTAGTACAGACAGGGTGTTGCCATGTTGGCCAGGCTGGTCTTGAACTCCTGACCTCAAGTGATCTGCCCACCTTGGCCTCCCAAAGTGTTGGGATTATGGGCATGAGCCACCGTGCCTGGCCTAACATGATTAATTCTTAAAAGTCATGTGTTGATCTTTACCATTCCATTGCCTAAGTATTTGGAAAGTATTTAGAATGTTATTACTCCACCCATAATTGAAATTAACCATCTATTTTGAATTTTAATCATTTCCATCTTCTGCAAGCTGACCCTGGAGAGTTGCCAGACCTGTGGTTGACTGAGCAAGCCAGGGATCATTCAGCTCAGTGTTCAGTCAGTCATGAGACTTGGGAAGTGTTTGTTACTGCAAGGTAATCTGGCCTAACCTGATTGATACAGCATATGAATCTGATGTTGGTTCTTTTGGGTTGTTTTTTATTTTTTGTTTTTCTTTTTCGCTGACTCTCACTTTTGGTGATTTCTTTTCTGGAATTACATTCACAGTCTTTGACTGTGAACTTAAGTATGGAAATCCTTGGGATTGAAATCAAGGTGGCTTTACTCCAAAGAGGATTTGTGTATATTTTTATCAGGAACTGACAAGGGGGTGCTGGCACTACTAAACTGAGACCACTTCAACCCCATTTTCAGATTTCTGGCTTAATCCAGAAATTCCTCAATCTACAACTCACTTTACAACTGATTCCAAATTTAGGCTCCAGAGAGTATGGCTGAGAGCTTCATTTGCTCCTGGGGCAACCAGTCTTCCCTTTGAGTTTATGGCTTTACTGCCATTTCAGTTTAAGATTTATTTATTTATTTATTTATTTATTTATTTATTTATTTACTTATTTATTTGGTTATTTAAAAAAATTTTCCCACATGGTGTTATCCCTCACTTCCTGCAAGCCAAATAATGTATTCTGTTGTTTTGTTGAGGGAGGTCCTCTGTATCCTAATGTCTTAAACATAGCATATTTACAAAGAATGTAATTCACAATCTCTGTCACAATCTTGTTTCTTTTTTTATTATTATACTTTAAGTTCTGGGGTACATGTGCAGAGTGTACAGGTTTGTTACAAAGGTATACACATGCCGTGGTGGTTTGCTGCACCCACCAACCCATCATCTACATTAGGTATTGCTCCTAATGCTATCCCTCCTCCAGCCCCCCACCCCACAGCAGGCCCTGGTATGTGATGTTCCCCTCCGTGTTCCATGTGTTCTCATTGTTCAACTCTCTCTTATGAGTGAGAACATGCAGTGTTGGAGTTTCTGTTCTTGTGTTAATTTGCTGAGAATGATGGTTTCCAGAATCATCCATGTCCCAGCAAAGGACATGAGCTCATCCTTTTTCATGGCTGCATAGTATTCCATGGTGTATATGTGCCACATTTTCTTTATCCAGTCTATCATCGATGGGCATTTCAGTTGGTTCCAAGTCTTTGCTATTGTGAACAATGCCAAGATAAATATACGTGTACATATGTCTTTATAGTACAATGATTTATAATCCTTAGGGTATATACCCGGTAATGGGATTGCTGGGTCAAATGGTATTTCTAGTTCTAGATCCTTGGGGAATCGCCACACTGTCTTCCACAATGGATGAACTACTTTACACTCCCACCAACAGTGTAAAAGTGTTCCTATTCTCCACATCCTCTCCAGCATCTGTTGTTTCCTGACTTTTTTTTTTAAGTTTTTAGAGTTATTTTCATTTATTTATTTATTTTTTATTATACTTTAAGTTCTAGGGTACATGTACATGTGCCATGTTGGTGTACTGCACCCATTAACTTGTCATTTACATTAGGTATATCTCCTAATGCTATCCCTTCCCCCTCTACCCTCCCCACAATAGGCCCCAATGTGTGATGTTCCCCTTCCTATGTCCAAGTGATCTCATTGTTCAGTTCCCACCTATGAGTGAGAACATGTGGTGTTTGGTTTTCTGTTCTTGCGATAGTTTGCTGAGAATGATGGTTTCCAGCTGCATCCATGTCCCTACAAAGGACACGAACTCATCCTTTTTTATGGCCGCATAGTATTCCATGGTGTATATGTGCCACATTTTCTTAATCCAGTCTGTCACTGATGGACATTTGGGTTGATTCCAAGTCTTTGCTATTGTGAATAGTGCTGCAATAAACATACATGTGCATGTGTCTTTATAGTAGCATGATTTATAATCCTTTGGGTATATACCCAGTAATGGGATGGCTGGGTCAAATGGTATTTCTAGTTCTAGATCCTTGAGGAATCGCCACACTGTCTTCCACAATGGTTGAACTAGTTTACAGTCCCACCAACAGTGTAAAAGTGTTCCTATTTCTCCACATCCTCTCCAGCACCTGTTGTTTTCTGACTTTTTACTGATTGCCATTCTAACTGGTGTGAGATGGTATCTCATTGTGGTTTTGATTTGCGTTTCTCTGATGGTGAGTGATGATGAGCATTTTTTCATGTGTCTGTTGGCTGTATAAATGTCTTCTTTTGAGAAGTGACTGTTCATATCCTTTGCCCACGTTTTGATGGGGTTGTCTGTTTTTTTCTTGTAAATTTGTTTGAGTTCTTTGTAGGTTCTGGATATTAGCCCTTTGTCTGATGAGTAGATTGCAAAAATTTTCTCCCATTCTGTAGGTTGCCTGTTGACTCTGATGGTAGTTTCCTTTGCTGTGCAGAAGTGCTTCAGCTCAATTAGATCCCATTAATCAATTTTGGCTTTTGTTGTTGTTGCTTTTGGTGTTTTAGACATGAAGTCCTTGCCCATGCCTATGTCCTGAATGGTATTACCTAGGTTTTCTTCTAGGGTTTTTATGGTTTTAGGTCTAACATTTAAGTCTCTAATCCATCTTGAATTAATTTTCGTATAAGGAGTAAGGAAAGGGTCCAGTTTCAGCTTTCTACTTATGGCTAGCCAATTTTCCCAGCACCATTTATTAAATAGAGAATCTTTTCCCCATTTCTTGTTTTTGTCAGGTTTGTCAAAGATCAGATGGCTGTAGATGTGTGGTATTATTTCTGTGGGCTCTGTTCTGTTCCATTGGTCTATATTTCTGTTTTGGTACCAGTACCATGCTGTTTTGGTTACTGTAGCTTAGTAGTATAGTTTGAAGTCAAGTAGCATGATGCCTCCAGCTTTGATCTTTTGGCTTAGGATTGTCTTGGCAATGTGGGCTCCTTTTTGGTTCCATATGAACTTTAAAGTAGTTTTTTCCAATTCTATGAAGAAAGTCATTGTTAGCTTAATGGGGATGGCATTGAATCTATAAATTACCTGGGGCAGTATAGCCATTTTCACGATATTGATTCTTCCTATCTATGAGCATGGTATGTTCTTCCATTTGTTTGTGTCCTCTTTTATTTCACTGAGCAGTGGCTTCTAATTCTCCTTGAAGAGGACCTTCACATCCCTTGTAAGTTGGATTCCTAGGTATTTTACTCTCTTTGAAGCAATTGCGAATGGGAGTTCATTCATGATTTGGCTCTCTGTTTGTCTGTTATTGGTGTATAAGAATGCTTGTGATTTTTGCACATTGATTTTGTATCCTGAGACTTTGCCAAAGTTGCTTATCAGCTTAAAGAGATTTTGGGCTGAGACGATGGGGTTTTCTAAATATACAATCATATCATCTGCAAACAGGGACAATTTGACTTCTTCTTTTCCTAACTGAATACCCTTTATTTCTTTCTCTTGCCTGATTGCCCCAGCCAGAACTTCCAACACTAAGTTGAATAGGAGTGGTGAGAGAGGGCATCACTGTCTTGTGCCAGATTTCAAAGGGAATGCTTCCAGTTTTTGCCCATTCAGTATGATATTGGCTGTGGGTTTTCATAAATAGCTCTTATTATTTTGATATACATTCCATCAATACCAAATTTATTGAGAGTTTTTAGCAGGAAGGGCTGTTGAATTTTGTCAAAGGCCTTTTCTGCATCTATGGAGATAATCATGTGGTCTTTGTCTTTGGTTCTGTTTATATGCTGGATTACGTTTATTGATTTGTGTATGTTGAACCAGCCTTGCATTCCAGGGATGAAGCCCACTTGATCATGGTGGATAAGCTTTTTGATTTGCTGCTGGATTCGGTTTGCCAGTATTTTATTGAGGATTTTTGCATCGATGTTCATCAGGGATATTGGTCTAAAATTCTCTTTTTTTGCTGTGTCTCTGTCAGGCTTTGGTATCAGGATGATGTTGGCCTCATAAAGTGAGTTAGGGAGGATTCCTTCTTTTTCTATTGATTGGAATAGTTTCAGAAGGAATGGTACCAGCTCCTCCTTGTACCTCTGGTAGAATTCAGCTGTGAATCCATCTGGTCCTGGAATTTTTTTGGTTGGTAGTCTATTAATTATTGCCTCAGTTTCAGAGCCTGCCATTGGTCTATTCAGGGATTCAACTTCTTCCTGGTTTAGTCTTGGGAGAGTGTATGTGTCCAGGAAATTATCCATTTCTCCCAGGTTTTCTAGTTTATTTGCATAGAGGTGTTTATAGTATTCTCTGATGCTAGTTTGTATTTCTGTGGGGCTGTGGTGATATCCTCTTCATCTTTTTTTATTGCATCTATTTGATTCTTCTCTCTTTTCTTCTTTATTAGTCTTGCTAGCAGTCTGTCAATTTTGTTGATCTTTTCAAAAAACCAGCTGCTGGATTCATTGATTTTTTTGAAGGGTTTTTTTGTGTCTCTATCTCCTTCAGTTCTGCTCTGATCTAGTTATTTCTTGCCTTCTGCTAGCTTTTGAATGTGTTTGCTCTTTCTTCTCTAGTTCTTTTAGTTGTGATGTTAGGGTGTCAATTTTAGATCGTTCCTACTTTCTCTTGTGGGCATTTAGTGCTATAAATTTCCCTCTACACACTGCTTTAAATGTGTCCCAGAGATTGTGGTATGTTGTATCTTTGTTCTCATTGGTTTCAAAGAACATCTTTATTTCTGCCTTCATTACATTACGTACCCAGTAGTTATTCAGGAGTAGGTTGTTCAGTTTCCATGTAGTTGAGTGGTTTTGATTGAGTTTCTTAGTCCTGAGTTCTAGTTTGATTGCACTGTGGTCTGAGAGACAGTTTGTTATAATTTCTGTTCTTTTACATTTGCTAAGAATAGCTTTACTTCCAACCATGTGGTCAATTTTGAAATGTGTGATGTGGTGCTGAGAAGAATGTATATTCTGTTGCTTTGGGGCAGAGAGTTCTGTAGATGTCTATTAGGTCCACTTGGTGCAGAGTTGAGTTCAATTCCCGGATATCCTTGTTAACTTTCTGTTTCATTGATCTGTCTAATGTTGACAGTGGTGTGTTAAAGTCTCCCATTATTATTGTATGGGAGTGTTGACAGTGGGGTGTTAAAGTCTCCCATTATTATTTTATGGGAGTCTAAGTCTCTTTGTAAGTCTCTAAGGACTTGCTTTATGAATATGCTCCTGTATCAGTTGCATATATATTTAAGATAGTTATCTCTTCTTGTTGAATTGATCGCTTTACCATTATGTAATGTCCTTTGTCTCTTTTGATCTTTGATGGTTTAAAGTTCGTTTTATCAGAGACTAGGATTGCAATCCCTGCCTTTTTTTGTTTTCCATTTGCTTGGTAGATCTTCCTCCATCCCTTTATTTTGAACGTATGTGTGTGTCTGCATGTGAGATGGGTCTCCTGAATACAGCAAACTGCTGGGTCTTGACTCTTTATCCAATTTGCCAGTCTGTGTCTTTTAATTGGACCGTTTAGTCCACTTACATTTAAGATTAATATTGTTATGTGTGAACTTGAGCCTATCATTATGATATTAGCTGGTTATTTTGCTCGTTAGTTGATGCAGTTTCTTCCTAACATCGGTGGTCTTTACATTTTGGCATGTTTTTGCCATGGCTGGTACCAGTTGTTTCTTTCCATGTTTAGTTTTTCCTTCTTTTTACTCTTTTTTCTCTACACTTCTCTTCTTGCTTCATTTCATTCATTTGATCTTCAATCACTGATACTCTTTTTCCAGTTGATCAAGTCATTTACTGAAGCTTGTGCATTTGTCACATAGTTCTTGTGTCATGGTTTTCATCTCTATCAGTTCATTTATGGACTTCTCTGCATTGCTTATTCTAGTTATCCATTCTTCCCTTCTTTTTTCAAGGTTTTTAGTTTCTTTGTGCTGGGTACATAGTTCCTCCTTTAGCTCTGAGAAGTTTGATCAACTGAGGCCTTCTCTCAACTCGTCAAAGTCATTGTCCATCCAGCTTTGTTCCATTGCTGGCAATGAGCTGCATTCCTTTGGAGGGGGTGATGCAGGCAATTTAGAGATACCAAATCTAAACCTACTCTAATTCCTTTAATTACTGAAAAAGAATCAGCTGGGCACAGTGGCTCACGCCTGTAATCCCAAAACTTTGGGAGGCCAAGGAAGGTGGATCATGAGGTCAGAAGATCAAGACCATCCTGGCTAACACAGTCCCCAAGGTCTATTGTATCATTCTTATGCCTTTGTGTCCTCATAGTTTAGCTCCCACATATCAGGGAGAACATATGATATTTGGTTTTCCATTCCTGAATTACTTCACTTAGAATAATAGTCTCAAATCTCATCCAGGTTACTGAAAATTGTGTTATTTCATTCTTTTTATGGCTTTGTAGTATTCCGTCACATACACACACACACACACACACACACACACACACACACACACACACACACACTACAGTTTCTTTATCCACTCTTTGATTAATGGGAATTTGGATTGGTTCCATGATTTTGCTGTTGTGAGCTGTGCTACTATAAACATGCATGTGCAAGTATCTTTTTTGAATAATGACTTCTTTTCCTCTGGGTAGATATCCAGTAGTGAGATTGCTGGATCAAATGGTAGTTCTACTTTTATTTCTTTAAGGAATCTCCATGCTGTTTTCCATGGTGACTGTATTTGTTTACATTCCCACCAGCAGTGTAGAAGTGTTCCCTGTTCACCGCATCCACACCAACATCTACTGTTTTTTGATTGTTGGATTATGGCCATTCTTGCAGGAGTAAGGTGGTATTGCATAGTGGTTTTGATTTGCATTTCCCTGATCATTAGTGATGTTGAGCATTTTTTCATATGTTTGTTGGCCATTTGTATATCTTCTTTTGAGAATTGTCTGTTCATGTCCTTAGCCCACTTTTAGATGGGATTGTTTTTTTTCTTACTGATTTGTTTTTGTTGTAGATTCTTAATATTAGTCCTTTGTCAGTTGTGTAGATTATTAAGATTTTCTCCCACTCTGTGGGTTGTCTGTTTACTCTGCTGACTGTTTCTTTTGCCATGCAAAAGCTCTTTAGTTTAATTAGGTCCCAGTTATTTATCTTTGTTTTTATTGCATTTGCTTTTGGGTCATGAAATCCTTGCCTAAGCCAATGTCTACAAGGGCTTCTCCAATGTTATCTTCTAGAATTTTTATAGTTTTAGGTCTTAGGCTTAAGTCCTCACTCCATCTTGAGTTGATTTTTCTATAAGGTGAGAGATGAGGATCCAGTTTCATTCTCCCACATGTGGCTGTCAATTACCCCAGCAACATTTGTTGAAAAGGGTGTCCTTTCCTCCACTTTATGTTTTTGTTTGCTTTGTTGAAGATCAGTTGGCTATAAGTATTTGGGTTTATTTCTGGATTCTCTATTCTGTTCCATTGGTGTATGTGCCTATAAAACAGTAATCACACTGTTTTATAGTTTGAAATTAGGTAGCATGATGCATTCAGATTTGTTCTTTTTGTTGAGTCATGCTTTGGCTATGTGGGCCCCTTTTTGGTTCCATATGACGTTTAGAATTGTTTTTTCTAATCCCGTGAAGAATGATGGTGGTATTTTGATGCAGATTGCGCTGACTTTGTTGATGGCTTTTGGCGGTATGGTCATTTTCACAATATTGATTCTACCCATCCATGAGCATGGGATTTGTTTTCATTAGTGTCGTCTATGATGTCTTTCAGAAGTGTTTTGTAGTTTTCCTTGTAGAGGTGTTTCAGCTCCTTGGTTAGGCATATTCCTAAGAATTTTATTTTATTTTATTTTATTTTATTTATTTTTTCAGTTATTGTAAAAAAAAAAAAGGTTGAGTTCTTGATTTGATTCTCTGCTTGGTTGCTGTTGGTGTATAGAAGAGCTACTGATTTGTGTACATTAATCTTATATCCAGAACCTTTGCTGAATTCTTTTATCAGTTCTAGGAGCTTTCTGGAGGAGTCCTTAGGATATTCAAGGTTAACAATCATTTCATCAGCAAACAGTGACAATTTGACTTTCTCTTTACTGATTGGGTGCCTTTTATTTCTTTCTCTTGTCTGATTGTTCTGGCTAGGACTTCTAGTACTATGTTGAAGAGGAGCAGTGAGAGTGGGCATCCTTGTCTTGTTCTAGTTCTCAGGGAGAATGCTTTCAGCTTTTCCCTATTCGGTATTATGTTGGCTGTGGGTTTGTCATAGATGGATTTTATTACATTAAGCTATGTCCCTTGTATGCTGATTTTGCTAAGAGTTTTAATCATAAAAGGATGCTGGATTTTGTCAAATGCTTTTTCTGCATCTATTGAGATGATCATGTGATTTTTGTTTTTAATTCTGTTTATGTGGTATAACACATTTATTGACTTGCATATGTTAAACCATCCCTGCATCCCTGGTATGAAACCTACTTGATCATGGTGGATTATCTTTTTGATATGTTGGATTCAGTCAGCTAGTATTTTGTTAAGGATTTTAGCATCAGTGTTCATCAAGGATATCAGTCTGTAGTTTTCTTTTTTGGTTGTGTCCTTTCCTGGTTTTGGTATTAGTGTGATGTTGGCTTCATAAAATGAATTAGGGAGGGTTCCTTCTTTCTCTATCTTGTGGAACTGCATCAAAAAGATGGGTACCAATTCTTCTTTGAATGTGTGGTAGAATTCTGCTGTGAATCTGTCTGGTCCTGCACTTTGTTGTTGTTGCTGTTGTGTGTTTGGGAGAGGAGGGTCTCCCTTTCCCACTTCTGCAATTGGAGCACTCACAGAATTTGGGGTATCTCCCAGGTCCTGCAGGAGCAGTCTGCTTCCTTTGGGGGGTCCTCGCAGGGTTGCTGGCTTATTCTTACAGTTGATCTGCAGCTAAAATTCACAATGCGAGCTTCCGCAAGCTGTTCTGTCCAGAACCGCAATCTGGTCCTGCCCCCCATCTGCTATGATGATCTAATTGTCTCCCACTTCGGAAAGTTTCAAAATGATTTTTCTAGGCCGGGCGCGGTGGCTCATGCCTGTAATCCCTGCACTTTGGGAGGCTGAGGCGGGCGGATCACGAGGTCAGGGTTTCAACATAGTGAAACCCTGCCTCCACTAAAAATACAAAAAAATTAGCTGGGTGCAGTGGCGGGTACCTGTAATCTCAGCTACTTGGGAGGCCAAGGCAGGAGAATCGCTTGAACCCAGGAGGGGGAAGTTGCAGTGAGCCGAGATCACGCCACTGCACTCCAGCCCGGGTGTCAGTGTAAGACTCCATCTCAAAAATAAATAAATAAATACATAAATACATAAATAAAAATTTTAAAAAAGATTTTTTCTGTCTCTCTCTCATCTTTGGCTTCTCAGTATGGGATAAAGGGAAAAGTCCACAGAAAAATGCGGAGCCTTCCCCATGGACTCTCCAATCTAAGGCTTGCTCCCAGCTCACCTTCTGAGGAAAGTGTGGATCATTTCCTTTGCCCTCCCCTGATCTATTTAACACATGATGTCAATGAAAATTTACAATCATGGCTAGAGAGTAACCAAGGACAGGCTGTAGAGTGCATGGTTAAGAGTGAGCATGGTAGAGTCACACTTCAACTCAAATATTTTTATCATTCTAAAATCAAATCTTCATAACAGTCAATTCAAAGAAGTCCAGCTTCTGTTCTCATTTCTGCTCCCTCATTCCCTCCCTCTGTACACAGATAACCATTTTCCTTCTTTGTTACTCTTTCTTGCTTTCTTCTTTAATTTCTTCCTTTCTTCCACCTTTCTTTTTTCTTCTTTCCCTTCCTTCTTTCTTTCCTTGCTTGTTTTCAAAGTATTTATCTTTCTATTGTCATCTTTACATTTATATATCTATATGAAAATATATAACATATAAATATAATAAATATGCACGCAAAATTGTATTTTGTGCCCTTTACTAGGCAAATGATAGTTTTCCTTACATTATTTTATTCAACTCATAATTGAATAAAATACTTAGCAATATATCCTGGAGATGATTTTACAACTCTGTATAGAGATAGTCTTCACTACTTTTTACAACTAAGTACTTCATTGCATGGATGTATCTAAGCTCATCCTACCAGTCTCTTATTCATGGTAATTTGGATCAGTTTTGTCTTTTGCTTTTTTAAGTAGTACTCTTCCAAGGAGACTTTTGCATAGTTCTTTCTATGCTTTTGCCAGTGTATTTTTGGGCATATTCTTAAATTTGATAATGTTGTGTCAAAGGGTAAATTCTTCTCTATTTGCCCCCATAGAGATGAACTCTTTTGCTTTCCCTTCAGTGTCTGAGAGTTTCTGTCTTCCCTATACTTTTGCCAAGAAAGTAGGCTGTCAAACTTTAGGAGTTTTGCCAAATCTATACATGAGAAACATTCTCTGGAATCTATCCTTTTTCCAAGGACTCTTGGTTCTGGTTATTGGGTAATAAACAAAGATTTGGGCACTTGATGTGCTCATTGCTAGAAGGTGTCACTTTTTCTAAGCCTTAGCAGACAGAGCTGGGAAAGCTATGCTTGCATATTTACCTATGCAAATCCACATACTTACGTTGATTTCTGTATCTCTCTATCTACATCCTTTTAAAAAGCAGTAAGTTCTAGTCTCATTTATAACTTGTTTGTGCAACATTATTTGCAATATACATACTACTTTGTTCAATCCTGTTGTCACTGATAGAGTTGTCCAGGTTCTTGAAGTGTTGAACAAAGAATTGAACAAAATGCACAAAGTAACAAAAGAATGAAGCAATGAAAGACAAAGCAAGGAACTAACAAAAGCACGGATTTATTGAAGACGATTTACAGCGTGGGAGTGAGCTCCAGCAATCAGTTCAAGAATCTCCTTGTTATAATGCTCCCCAGTGTTTTCACATAGCCAGAATAACTTGGTAACACCTCTAGGTGCCATTTATTTATTTATTTATTTATGACTGAATCTTGCTCTATTGCCAGGGCTGGAGTACAATGGTATGATCTCGGCTCACTGCAACCTCTGCCTCCCAAGTTCAAGTGATGCTCCTGCCTCAGCCTCCTGAGAAACTGGGATTACAGGCCGCATACCACCATGCCTACCTAGGTGCCCTTTAGAGGTCTCCAATTGATTACACCTTATGAAGGATTGGCCTGTGACCAATCAGAGGATAAAGTGGAAACTTATGTCTTGTTATCACAGGAGCAAGGATGTGGCCTTTATGCTGCCTAATCTTGCCAGAACTGTCCGCACCTGCTGGTTTTTTGCGTGTGCCTTAACCCTTGGTTACCTTAATTCCCTATTCTCCTGTCTTATTTCCTGCTGAGAGACATGATCCCCATAAATCTTTATAGGAGGCAGAGGGACTGAAGATCAGTTTTCTGTAGCTGCCTCAATAGGTCATGGGCGTTGTCCCTGCCTATTGAGAATCCTGGCTCTTTGTCCCTAGGCAGTTAGGTCGGTGTCCGTGGGTTGCAGTGAACCTTGTACTTGGTCATAAAAGGTGCAGCTAGCTTGATCCAGTTGTGACAGTTGAGTATTTTTGACTTGATTTCGGATTTTGTTCCAAAACTGACTGAAACCCTTGCCCAAGTTTCTTTCTGTGAGGGAGCAAAAATCAATTAACATTTTACACCAGGGAAAATTGGTAGGTATTTACTTATCTTTTGGCTTTCTTTTAAACAGGTACTTCAGGTCTTCCACAAGTCCACAGGTATAGTGGCAGGAGGGAGCCTCCAGTTCCAGGTCCAGGGCTTCAGATATTGCAGGCTTAACCCCGGAAAGATGTATCCAACAATCTAACCCTAGTACTTTGACCATGGAAGGCATGGCCAACACAACTGAAAACAGTCCTTTCCATTTGGGTTGTAATTGTTGAGCAGGTGACCCTTCCATGTTTTAACAAGTACCTTATCTCCTGGCCTGACCTTGGTTTGCTGGTTAGTTGCTGGTACAGGGAACCTCTGAGTTCCAAACTTTTGTAAAGCCTGCTGAAGTTGTCCCAGGTTAACTACGTATTTTACTAAACCAGCTGCTTCTGGATCAATCATTAGATCATTAGTTTAAAATAGCCTCACTAAAACATTTCATATGGGCTCACATTAATTTTTGCTCTTGGGGAATTACAAATTCTTAAGAGGGATATGGGCAATACGCTGATCCAAGTTTCTGTTGTTTCCTGATGTAGCTTAGCTAATGCCCGTTTTAGAGTTTGATTAGCCCTTTCTACTTTCTTGGAGGATTGAGGCCTCCATGCTGAATACAAATAGTATTTGATTCCAAGAGCCTTAGTTATATGAAAGTTATTTGGGAGTTATAAATAATCATTGAGTTATTCGGGAGACAAAAGAAGGCTGTGATCACTTTGGAGGCTTTGGGGTAACCCAAACTGGGTAGGGTAAGCTTCAACCCAGCTAGTAAAGGTGTCTATTCATAGTAACAAAAACTTGTATCCTTTACAACCTGGCATGTGGATTAAGTCCAGTTGCCAGTCTTCCCCTGGGTAAGTTCCTCTTCTCTGGACTGGTCCTATTAGAGGAGGCATTTTGTTTCCTGGGTTGTTGAATGCACACAGTGAGCTGGTTTGTCAGATCTGCTTAACCACTGAACCTAAGTTAGGCCCAAAGAAGAACCTGTTTACCAGACCAGAGTGGCATCTCTTCCCATATGGAAAAAGTCATGAAGATTTTTATAATTCTCCATTGGGCTGTTTGAGAGAGATACACTTTTTATCCCATATACCACCAGGATCCTTGTTTTTGTCCCCCTTGCTCCTTTATTAACTGTTTTTCCTGTGGTATGTATTCAGGTTCTATTGGGGAATCATAGAAAGGAAGCAGTGCTAGGATTTGTTGAGATTGCAGCCTGAACTGCTGCTTTGGCGTCCCCATCTGCCTTTTTGTTTCCTTGTGCTACAGGGGTTAAGTCCTTTTGGCGCCCCCTACAATGGATTATAATTATGATGCAGGGTTTTCGCTCCTTAGCTCAGCTAGGTCTGGGTCCTTGTCTCACAACTAGGAAGAATTAGGAACACAGATACCAGAGAGTGGCTGGAGTAGAATTTATTAAACAAAAGGAAAACTCCCAGCAAAGACAGTGGTCCCGAAAGCAGGTTGCCATTGCACCCTTCGCAGTTGAATACCCAGGCTTAAGGTGCAAATTCCTGGCAGCTCCATCCCATCCTTCCAGTGTGCACGTGGGCCCTTAGACTGAGTCACTCCAAATTGATTTATTTCCCTTACTGCGCATGTATTAAGGAATGTAATTTTCCACTGCTGGTGTGTTTAGGCAAGCCCCCTGTGCAAGTTTCCTCAAATGTACAAAACATCTGGTATAAGCACTTGTGGGGCAGGTTGGAGGTTCTCTGGGGACCTTTCCCTTACTGTCTGCCTAAAGCAAGCTGGCTAATTCCTTTCAGCTATGGCCTCTGGCAAGTATATTGCTTCCAGTAGTTGAAGAATTTCAGACCCATGCTTTATGGAGAAATGCTTATCAGTTAGTAGTCCTGTTTCTTTCCAAATTTCGGCATGAGCATGAACCTGATAACTGCATATTTAGAATCCATATATTATGTTAAGCTTTTTCCCTTTTCCCAATATCGGAGTTCAGGTAAGAGCAATAATTTCAGCTTTTTGTGCTACCCACGGGCAGAGGCTGAGCCTCAATAATGGTGTTATAATTTGGATTCTCTTTTAGGGTGCTAACTCCCAGGGAAATGTTAGTGCTGGAGTTCCAGGCATACTGTGAAAGGAGCCAGGGGTGTTAGAATGAGTGCCTCAGCTTAAAGGGGACACATTTGCATGATAGTAACAACTTGACAAAAGAAAAAGAAAAGTTTATAAAATAAATTAATTGTTGAGTATGGATATACAATCCCTGGTATGTTTCTGAAAACATTAGTCTTGCTTACAATAGGACTATATTTATGGAAAAGTTTAAAGGAATTAAATATTTAATGGATACAATTTGGGATACAGCATGAAAGTATTTCTTCTGATGGGAACAATAGTGCCATTAATTTCCTTGATGCCTGAAATTCTATAAACTTATTCATTATAGGCGTTATGAACTATCCTCATCTCATTTCAAATAAAACACAAATTTCCTAACCTCATTTCAAATTTTAGGGAGAAGTTTATAAAGTAGCAGAAGAAATGAAGGTAATTTATCCACATAACTATCTTGGGGAAACAAAGGGTGTGACTAGATTAAGGAAGGCATGGAATGGAGTAGGGTCATTGGTCTATTTACCAATGTCACTGACTTCGACCTCTTAGGAGTTGTAACTGCAGCTTCTTACCTTTAGTCTTCCTTGCTAAAGGTCAGGGAAGAGTGGCCTTCAGGCTTCTTTGGTAAAGGAGAGGGGAGGAGAGAAGGGAGCATCAGTGTGAGATTCCCAGTGTACCGCCTACCTACGCGCCTCCCCACGCCCCCAATATGGAACCTGCTGCCTGGATTCCTCCTACTACTCTCCCTCAGCCCTTGATTCTGTCACATTTATTTTGGGTCCTTAGTTGCAAGACTGCCTTATTTTATCCATTATTTGTGACCTGTGCCTCGTCTTATCCCTCCAACGACACTGAGCTTGTCTCTTCTCAACAGTGTTCTCAGCACTGTACACATGGAAGGAGCACCATGATGAACTGTACCGCTGAGTTGAGATGAGATCAAATGGGAAGGGCAGGGAGGGAAGGGCTGACAGTTTCCCCTCTGTGAGAAAGCAAGGCTGCTGTCGCACTGACTGCTGCAGCAAGCAACATGCTCTGGAGGTCCCTTTTTATGTCGGACTCCATGGCCTCAGTTTCCTTTATGAGTTTATACTCACTGACAAAGGCAGGTGGTGTAAGGTAAGAAGTGCTGGTCTGGAGCATGGTCCCTCCTCCCTGGGGTGCCCCACAGTCTAGCCAAGACCCATTCCTGGACACATGGTCACCTGGGCCAGCTCTGTCACAGCCCAGTGTCCATCCACTTCCCATCACATCCTCTACATCCAGGTTTTCTGACTGAAGCCTCAGACCCTCAGAGCCAGGCTCCCTCCTCCTTCCAGAGCCACCTCATTTATAGAAAAGCTGCCTCAGGTGACTGAGATGACACCAACTCTGCTACCATCTCCTTTCCCTTTGGGAACCAAGATACCTAAAGAGAGCTTGTGAGCTCTGGGCCTTTGGGTGTGGGAGACAAGACACCAACATCATGAATAAAAGCATAGAAAAGACAATGAAAGATGAATGGGACATTCTAGACAATTCTCTCAGGGGCTGTTTCAGGTTATAGGCTAACAGGTGGGCGTTCTCACGACAAAGCCCCTGGACAGATTCCACGATGTCCTAATCCCTGAACAAGGGGTCTTCTCTTTTCCCTAAAAATATCTGTATGTGGGCCAGGCGCAGTGGCTCACATCTGTAATCCCAGCACTTTGGGGAGCTGAGGTGGGGGGAACACGAGGTCAGGAGATCGAGATCATCCTGGCTAACACGGTGAAACCCTGTCTCTACTAAAAATACAAAAAATTAGTCGTGCGTGGTGATGGGTGCCTGTAGTCCCAGCTACTCGGGAGGCTGAGGCAGAAGAATGGCGTGAACCCGGAGGCAGAGCTTGTAGTGAGCTGAGATTGTGCCACTGCACTCCAGCCTGGGCAATAGAGTGAGACTCCGTCTCAAAAAAAAAAAAAAAAAAAGAAAAGAAAAGAAAAAAAAAAAAAAAAAACTGTATGTTACAATTTTTTTGAATTTAAATTGCTTCTCTGGGGTTTGGAATTCATATATTGCCATGTTGCAGATGTGACGATAATAATTATCAACAGTGTCATCTTTATCCTCTTCTGAATTCTCTCTATGAAGCAATTTATCATCTTTAAAGTTCTCTTATCTCTATTGTTTTAGCATGCCCTCTAACATCCCTGTGATATCGTCTAAATAGATATTAAAATCTGCTTTTAAAATATTCAAAAACTGAGCATCACAGGATGTGTTAAAGCCATACAGTTGGTTATGAAGCCAGTATGTTCTTAATAAAAAATCCATTCTAAATAATATTTGCAATGAGGTATACTAAGGAGATAACACAAAACAAGATTGACAAGATGAACCCTTGCACTAAAACCAGCTGGATAATTATTTTGAAAATTCTTAAGTGATAGTTTTTCCAACAATAAAACTTAGAAGAATAGACTGGAGGCATTCTAAATAGGATAATTTCCATGGAAAATAACCTGGAGCTTTTAGCTGAGCCAAAATCAATAAGAACGAATGGTGCAAAAAACCTGTCACCAAAAAAGCCCCTTTAGCTCATGCTTTCTTAACAGAAGCCCTGGATCCAACAGGAAATAATATTCCCAACTCTCTGTAAGTTTAACAGAAACAAGATCGATTCCAGAGACTAGACTATAGGAAATATTGGTAATTTGGAGTGTTCAGTGGAGTGTAGCAAAGAATATGAAGGGAGTTTGTAAAATAATTATATATTATTATACAGTACATAGAAAATAGTGAATGAACTAAATAAAGACTTCAGAAAAAAGCTGCTTGGCAGTTATACAGATCTGAAGAAATTTGCTATCTGTTGATATGCAAAGCAGAAAACAGACAAATGGGTACATGTTTCAGAAATTTCTTCACCATGAAGGGAAATCTAAATAAGATATCCAAAGATGAAAGTGCGTAATGACAGCAAGAGAAGACTAGTGGTTGAAAACGGTACTTAGAAAGCTTGATAATTTTGCCATAAAGCTTGATGATTTCAACCACGAGTAAAACAGAAGTTAGAGTTCATGCAGGAGAGTGACATGAGGTGAGCTAATGTACCTTCCCATTTTACTAGTTGGGAATTCTGACTTTTGATCTCACTGTAGGTCATCTGCAGGATTGGGACCACATAAAAACTTCCATGCGGTTTTTGAGAGCAAATTTTTTAATCTGCCCCCTTCACCCTCAGAAGTATCTCCTCCAGGAATCTACTCCAGTGCTTACATTTCAAACTCTTGGGATTTAGGGTTTTATTAATCAAGACTCTGTAAAACCTGTGGTTTAGCACACATGAAACTATTCACTAACACCTAAAGCATGGACATGGGAGGTGATGTGAGTATCAGGGAGAGAGAAACGGGCTTGAGAAAGTGCATGCACATGAGCAGGTCAGGGTTGAATCTCCAGGCAGCAGAGACAGTACAGCCATCTCTCCCACCCTCTCCCCAAGGAGACCTCGCAAAGGCATTATCCTTCCCAGCCAGTCTTGACATATAGGGTGGAGGGTTGAGTAGCGAGCTATCGCATGGGAAAATCGTGCAGTACAGCCTCACCTGACGGTATGATTTTAAGGATGTATGTAGGCCTCTGTGAATTCAGTTTTCAGATCTTCCAGTGGCATTTTTCCATTTTTGCTCATGTGTTTAGCATTTGCCCAGTTTTGCACTGTGTCATTTCACAAAGATCAAATGGGATGTGAAAAGGACAATAAAATTATTTAAATGATTAAATAATATAAAGAATAATTCAAAGACATGCTGAAGAAATAGTTATTTTCCAAGCGTCCAGTAATCTTTCAGCAACTTGACTGGCAGATTTCACTCTAAACACCTCACATGAGCAGTTGATGGGACACATTTACCAACCGTGCCCACTGTTAGCAACTTTGCCCAAAACTTAAATTCAGTCTGTTCTAGTCCACACCTTAAGCCCATTTTCTCCTCTCCTTTAGTTGTGCAATGAATGATATTAAGGTATTCCTTGTGCCCCACCTAAGGATTTATTATTTTCTCTTAGGCTGGTCTCCAGCTCCTTGTGGGCCAGTCCCTGGGTCCCCATGATGACTCATGAGCTCCAATAAAGAATCACTGGTGATAGGTCTTGAATTAATTCCAAACATTATTTTCATTAGATGGAGAGTTTGCCTGAGGTCAGAGATTCATGACTATCTTGTGGACATGTGATTTGCAGAGCCCAGCAGAGTAAACACAAAAAAATTATTAAGTAAATAAATTGTTACATACCCTTTACACAGAAAAATTATTTTCCCTAGCAGAATAACACATGAAAAATTGAGTAAATAAAATTTATTCCATAGCCTTTACACACAAAAAAACCCTATCTTTTCCACAGTGTAAATAGGTCTATGCAGAGGGTTTTTTTTTTTTTGTTTTTGTTTTTTTTTTGCTTTTTAAAACTTTGTTTCAATATAACTATGCTTACAGAAATACACTCATATTGGTTAATAGAATGCAATTTAAGTTTAACTTATCTTACACAATTTGGATCAAAAACCTGGTACATGGTTTAAGATTTTAAAAAAGGATTTGCAATCTGGTTTATTTTTATCTAGTACAAATGTATAAAATATCCTCAATAAAATGCTGCTAAACAAGGCAGCAAGAACCTTGAGAAATTTACCTTTGGTTTGCTTCAGAAAAATAACATGTATTGCACTGCCTAAGTTTATAAAATTGGTGCAACGAAACATTGTTGTATGCCAGAGACATTGTTTCAATGCCAGTTTAGAAAGTTCAATAACTAGTGGGTATGGAAGGGACTGGGAGAGAACCTATGTACACATGTGAAACTATAAAAGCTTTCTGATTTAGTTAGTATTGCACGTAGATTGTAAATTTACACAAACCAAAATTCAGATAATTTCTAAAAGAAGAACTACCATTCAACCCGGAAATCTCATTACTTGGTATATACCCAGAGGCATATAAATCATTCTACCATACAGACACATGCACACATATGTTTATTGCCGCACTATTTACAATAGCAAAGACTTGGAACCAACCCAAATGTCCATCAGTGATAGACTGGATAAAGAAAATGTGGCCATATACACCATGGAATACCATGCAGCCATAACAAGGAATAAGTTCATGTCCTTTGCAGGTACATGGATGGAGCTGGAGGCCACTATCATCATCAAACTAACACAGGAACAGAAAACCAAACACCGCATGTCCATACTTATAAATAGGAGCTGAACAATGAGAACACATGGACACAGGGAGGGGAACAACACACACTGGGGCCTGTGGGTGGGGCAGTGGGAGAGAGAACACCAGGATAAATAGCTAATGCATGTTGGGCTTAATACCTAGGTGATGGGTTGATAGGTGCAGCAAACTACCATGGCACACATTTGCCTATGTAACAAACCTGCATGCCTGCACATATATCCTGAAACAAAAAAAAAATAAAATAAAATAAGAAAGAATGTAGGTTATCATTGCTTCCAAACAGGCAGTAAATCTAAAACTGTCAGCAGTTTAGGCTTTCAGAACTCAGTTGTCAGATTCCTGCATGGCAGGTTAGGGCAGAGGCACATGCTTCAACTAAGTGGTCATCTTGCCTACTCCTGAGGAAGTCAGAAATGGTCATTGCTGTGTCTGTCTGAATGAGGCCGTGTGTGGGTCCGCAGACTCAGAGAAAAACTCTCCTGTCACCCTTGGGTCAGCACCAGCCTGAGGAGGGTCTACAGAGGGGCCTGAGCACAATTCCCCAAGATTTCCATGGAGAGACTCCTCCTCATCCCAGTCTGGCCTTCCAGTCATCCAGGGCACATCCCATGTGCAGGGAGGGGACAGGGGCCCCAATTCTAACTCTGTCCTGTGTGGAAACCACACTGTATGTGAAGGCTAAGACAATAGATGGAGGAGGTGAGACAGGAAATGGCTGTTGCAGCCACAGGAAGTAGTGTTGCTGCATACACAGGTAAATTTACAATAAATAGTCTTGCTTTCATATCTTGAGAAGGTTCTGGGAAATGGGCTGATATCAGTAGTAGACCACAGACTTCCTGGGGACATGCTGAGATGCACAAGAACAAAAAAACCCATACACTGTATAATAAAGAGGTACAAGCTTCTGCAAATGGTGGGTAACACTGGTTTAAGAAAAATGCTACATTGCCAAAGCAAAGGAAGAACTGAAACTAGGAGGAGACATTGTCCAAACCTAAGTGCAAAGCCCTTGGGGTGGAGGCGATCCTGACTCTTGAGGCCTTTTCTTGCTGTCCTGACCCTCCTGGGCACACTTTGCTCCCCCCATGATATTGAGGAATAGGTCAGAAACCAGGGGCTTTCAAGGGAACAGTATGGTTTGTGGCGAGGTGAGATAGGGATTGGAACATGAGGAAACGGGGGCTGAGTGCCCATGTCTCTCAGCACAACCTACCTCCTTGGTTATTTTGCACCAAGACAGGGACAAAGCCGACATACCGGCCCCTCAGTCTCTGCAAGTCAACAATGTGTGGAACCAAAGGGGTCAGACCCCAGGACTTCATGGCTTTTATGAACATAGCTTCCTGGACAGGGCACTCTACTCCACACCTCCCAGGGTTGGCATTGTCACTCTCCTGGTCTGGTCACCAGTTATAGTCTCCATTAGGGATCACAGGTCCTCAGAACCAGCCCTGTGCAGTTCAGCTGTGTTCCCACAGCTCTCTGAGAACTGAGTCTGTGTTGATGGGTCATTTGGCCGAGCTGTGCTAATGGGTAAATAGAATTTCATGCTCACTGGGTAAGGTCAGAAACATCAGAGAACTTTGGATGTTGATGTGGGAAGAGAACTTAGATCATGTCCTGCAATTCTCACTTTAACCATAAAACAAGCATCCTACCCACCACCTTCATCTCCTGACGCCCGGGCTGCTGCTCTTTCCACAAGGTGGTGAACTTGTCAGTGGGAGGCACAGGTGCTAGAGCGCTAATGGCAAAGTCCATGCTGATGGGCTCCAGTGGAAAACCAGGGCCTCCATGCCAGTGAGGAGCCCTACTGATGCAAACACAGTCCTGATGGGTGCTACTGTGCCACTCAGAGAAGGAAAAAATGAATGTGTCGATGCACCGCAGCAGAGACAATGCCGGGGGAGGCAGGGGGAGAAACTCCCTACGTAATTTAATGCAGTACAACGAGGGTTTTTGGAATTGATATCCTTCCCTTTGTTAATGTCAATAAAATTCTCTTGGTAGGAAGTCCCAGTTTCTGTCACAGTATGAGAATGTCTTATGAGTCATGCTTACAGGCAAAGGGGCTTTGCAACCATCTCTGAATGCTCTAGCCTGGCAGTCTGCCTATGCCCTGAAATGTTCTCCACCACTCAGAGACAGAAATCATTGCCTATTCTCCAGATTAAATGAACTCCTAAAGCATTTTTCCCATAGAGATGCTAAACTCAGAAAGGATAAGACCTAAAAGTTGGAGAAGCTGGGAGGGGGCTGGGCCCTGCCATGGTGTGTACACATGTGCTCTCTGGGTGGAGGCAGAGCGGGCTCTAAGAGCAGACAGGCAGGGTCTGGAGTGGCCTTTTCGGGAAAGCCAGTGTCTCTGCTCTACTTTGTGACCTTCAGAACCCACTAATTCTGGGTGCAGGGTGGGACTGAGGGATGGGTGTCCCATAAGGTTGAATATTACCTAAGGTAGTGGGGCTGGGAGCTGGGATCAGGATTAACAGGACACCACGCAAGAAAGACAGAGGAAAGAGGGAGGAGCAGTGAGACAGAAAGAGGCACAAACTGACAGTGGGAGAGTGAAGTACAGGGTTTAGGGAGCAAAGGAGAGGCAGGAAAGGGGGAAGAACAAGGAGACTTTCTGTAGCCAGAAAGAACCTCTCTCTTCACTTCTCTAATTAGTCTGCACCCAACAGATCAAGATTATGTAGCTCAGACCTACCATGTGTGTTGCTCAAGAGGCCATGATCACCTAGGTTACAGTTCACACTTCTTGGCCTGAAATTGACAGTTTTTATATCAGGCTGCAAACTTTCTTCACAGCCCCCTTGCTTCTATTCTACTACCTTATGAGAGTCACAGCAAGGGGCTTGGGGTAGACAGATGGGGTAGAATGGGGTAGAATGGAACAGAGATGGGGTAGAATCCATCTCTGATTCTACACTCATTCTCTGAGTAACATTGGTCGAGTTACTCATCTTTCTGAGCCTTATTTTTACTTCTTTAGAAATGGAGATGATAATTTCTACTTCCTACTGTTACTGTAAGCATTAGAGAAGGAGATATAAAACCCAGGGCTGAGCCAGAAAGAATTAAGTGGTAGCTGTATCAGCTCTATGAGGGGTACCCGTTTACTGGCAGTCTGCCTATGCTTATTTTTACCTTAAAGGCAATGCTTATTTTTACCTTAAAGACATTCACACTATTTCCTTCCACCTATTTGTCTGTCCCCAAAGTTCTCCACATTTCCAAATCCTCCCTTCCTCTAGTGCAAAACTCCTGCATGAAAACCTCCACAACTTGAGAGTTTTGATCCTCTGCTGTCTGCCAATCAGACAATGCCTCTTGGACTCCATTTCTCCATGTGTGCTGGTTTCATTTCCTCAGCAACATGGGAAGACATCTGTAGAAATGATGCCGGGTTGGTTTCTTCTCCTTTTTCCCCTTGCTCCACCCTCTGCCATATGACAGACACATCAGAGATTTTAAACCTTACTTGGAGTTCATGTAAATGGCCCAGGCATTCTGATGGTCCCCAGGGGTGCTAGTTTATTGTATTAGCTCCTTTTCAGACTTACTGTGTATTAGACTAGTGGTTCTCAAAATGTGGGCCATGGATCGGCAGCATCGGTATGAACTGGAAACTTGTTAGGAAGTATGGGCTCCATCCTTAACTCACTGAATCAGAAACTCTGGGGATGGAGTCCAGCAATCTAAGTTTCAGTAAACCCCCCAAGTGAGTCTGATGCCTGCTAAAGTCTGAGAACCACTGAGCTAAAGCTTTGTTAAAGGACTCTCACCTATGATTAAATCAGCTGAAATGGAGATCGTAAGAGAGTTTTTAAAAGAACATCTGAAATGTAAAAGTTTTAGGTGAGAAAAGTCAACATAAGACCCTCTCATCTAAGATCATCCTAGAGGAAACAAAATGGAGAGGTGCTTTAGGCCATCAGGAAACAGCCTAAATGTCCCTGAAAGTTGAGATGCCTCAGAAATAAACCTCCAACTTTTATTTGTAGCTGGGCACAGGCCCCAATTCCACCAGTCATGGCAGTGGCCCAACTTCAACAGTGCAAATGATACAGCAATGCCCAAGAGCAGTGGTTCTCAAAGTGAGGTTCCCAAACTACTGGGAATTGTCAGAAATGCTATTTTCAGGCTCCATTCAAAACCTACTAATACAGAAATTCCAGGGATGTTGACTAGCCATTTGTGTTTTAATAAACTCATTAGGTGGTTCTGATGCAGGCTAAGGCTTGAAAACCTCTTTGCTAGCCACTGGGAATTCATCCTTTACAAGCACTTTTCCATGTAATTCAGACAATTCTACTGGATGGTTTAAATTGTTCCCATGTTAAGATGAAGGAAATTAGGCTCGAGTTTGAGTAAGGACACTTAGCTAGTTAGTGGCCCAGTAAGAATTGGAACTCAGTTCTAATTCCAGAACCCCAGTGAGAATATGGAGGATGTATTTTGGGTATATGTGATCACTGATGGACTGAGCAGTTAAAAATTTATGTGGGATAACTTCAGGGCAGGATGAAGAAGGTAGAGAAAGGCAAATAGAGCAGTCTCTGCTATTTTAATGGATGATCAAGCCCCAGATCTGTAGCAAGTTAAAACTATAGAGGTCATCTCTTTTACAAGATGTGGCCAAGATAACGGGCAACAGACTACATCAAAGAAACCTTCCACTGGAACCCCAGCATTTAAGGACTTGATTTTTTTGTTTGTTTGTTTTGAGGCAGAGTCTTGCTCTGTCACCCAGGCTAGAATGCAATGGCATGGTCTCAGCTCACTGCAACCTCTGCCTCCCAGATTCAAGCAATTATCTTGCCTCAGCCTCCCAAGTGGCTGGGATTATAGGCACCCACCACCACGTCTGGCTAATTTTTTGTATTTTTAGTAGAGATGGGGTTTCACCATGTTGGCCAGGCTGGTCTCAAACTCCTGACCTCATGATCTGCCCACCTCAGCCTCCCAAAGTGCTGGAATTACAGGCATGAGCCACGGTGCCCAGCCAAGGGCTTGAATTGTTAACTCTTCACTTGAGCTATTAATATTTGATCTGTATTCAGCTCCTTTGACTTCCTTCTCAGTATCTCCCTGTGCATTATTTTCTCCTTACCTAACTGCTGTCCTGACAGAAAACATTTACCTCTGAGAGAGGAATGACAGCTCCAGATCAATGGGGTGCATGTTTTACAGAGGGGAATTTCAGCCCCTTCAGATCACACAGGATAAGACAGTTATCTACCCTCTCTGAGGACAGAGCTTGCTGCTATAGCAGCCCTGGGTCTTGTGGTTTCCTTTCACACACTGAAGTTATTTTTCACACTTGACAAAACATCTAGAAACCAAATGCCTCTGAATACTCAGGGAGATGAAACTCAGGAAGGACAGCAAGTGAAAATGAAAAGGTACTATGGGAGAGTTTTTGGAAAGGAAATGGGGTAGGGGCTGACAGGTTTATGAGCAAAGGAAACAGAATGGGCTGGTGACCCCAGTGGGTTCACCTCAAAGTTTACAGCCAGGGTTCCTCTATGCTCGCTTTGACTCACTTGTTCTGTTTCCATGCACTGAGTGGGTGGGGCTGGTGGGAGGCAGAGCAAGTGGAAGAGGATCACAATTAAAGCAACTGAAATTCAGATCATGTAAAGCCTGATGAGGGAGAAGGTTTTGAATTCATAATTCACACAGCCCACAATTACACATATCTGACTGTGACATACCCACATTCAAGACTGGAGTGTTTTTCCATTTTCCATAATAAAACATTCAGGATACAAACTTAGTTATGAGTTTCTGTAAAACATCATCTGCTCAAATCACCAGCCTCATTTCTACACAATCTGACTTACCACCTCGAGGATCTAGCCATCCTTGGCTTTCTTTGATTAACTGAGAGCTCCAGGTTTTCACTTACCTTGGAATATGCATTATCTTCTTCCTGAAAATACTTCTAATCTCTTTCCCTAACTTCTACTCACTATTCAATTTCAGCTCAAACAATGTTGCTTTTTCTAAGAATTTTTTTCTGACTACCCCCACTATTGGTTTAGCAGATCCTCTATACACTCTTAAAACATCCTAGTGTTCTCCTTAATAACATTCATTATCCTACAGTTTTTGTTAACTGTCATGTTTGCCTGAGAAAGGAGGTAGTGATAGGGAAAAGGTGGTGATGGTAAAAATAGAAGAGGGAGGATTTTATAGGATAGGCACAGAAGGAAGTAAAATATTTATTGATTCTAATTACACCGTTACATTATTTGGTCTGCCCTGTTGTAAAGTCCATAGTTATGTTTGTTGGCTACTTCTATTAGTTGAGCTTAAGGTCTGCTTTTATTTAATATTAAACATTTACAAGAAATAGCTCAAGTTAAGTCTTGCTTATCTTTGCAAATCAAGCAAGGTTGAGGTCATTTGTAAGGCCTAACTGCTTTTGTCTGCTCAGGGATTCTCCGGGTCTGGTCTCCATTTTAACTTATTAACAAAAAGAGATGAGACCCTGAAACCAGGTCCAGCTAGAACTAGGGCAATTGAAGAGAGAATTGCTCTTAGAAATGGATAAGATTACTTAGGAATAGCAAGTCAAAAATCCTGAATTAGCTATTAACAAATAGAATCAAGCAATGCCTTGTATGATTAAGATTTGTCAAAGTATGCAAAGAATTCAATATTAGGAAATATTTTTATATAATGTAATGTATTACAAAGTTATGGAGCAACATAATCTGATCACCTCCTTAGCTGCTGAAAGGTAATTTGGTAAAATTAGATGTCTAATAATTGGTTCCTTTTCCCCATAATAAAATTTTCCATCTCAACCTCAAAGTCTACATCTAGTTTAATGGTAAACATTGAGATATTGCCACAAAAGTTAAGAACAAGCTAAGGAAGCCTACTACCATTGTGATTACTTACTTAACATTCTCTTAGATACTAGCCACAATAAATTAACAGTGAAAGAAATTAGAAGTTGTTTTATTAAAAAATTCAAAAAAAAAGAAGGTAAATTATCGTTTTTGGCCCCATAGAGAACTTTTACAAATCAATATCAAAATTATTCCCATCATAATTGAAACATGGGCAATAAATATATAAGACAGATATCAATAAATATATAGTTCTTTCTTTAATAAATAGACATATGACAAATGACTCAATCATATTCCCATTGAGTAATGTGTATGAAAATCACACTAATATCATCTTTCAGCTATCCGTTTGGCACAGATAAAATTATGAGCAATAATATCAGAAACTAATAAAATGCTGGTGAAACTAATTTGATCAAAACTTTTATTGTAAGCAATTCAGTAATATCTGTCAAAATTACAAATGCATGTACCAATTGTATAGCAATTCTCCTTGTAGGAACCCACTCAGGTGATCTGATTATCTGTTGCTGCATAAGAAACTACTCCAAAACTCAGTGGCTTAAAACAACATGTTTTCGTGTGTTAAGAATTTGGGCAGAGCACAGTGGGTACAACTTGACTTCACTCCTTGCAGACTGGGCCTCAGTTAGAGTGGCTCAAATGACTCAAGATGGGGTGGGGGACAGATCAATGAGGGCCACATATGGGAGCCTCTGGTTGTCAACTGTGTCCCTAGCTTCTTCTCCACGTTGCACCTGCTGAGCCTAGAATATCCCAAATGGCTTCTACCCTCCTTCACCAAAGTAACAGACTCTTCTCCTGGTGGTTTTACTTTCCCAGGTTCATCATAGAATTGTAAAGTCAGCAGAACTTAAAGGTACTATTGATCAGCTTTATTCACTGTTTGACTCATAATAGCCAGGAAAACAGATTGTGTGTGCGAAGCAGGCTCTCAAATGCTCAGAGATCTTTATAGAGCCCTGACTCACCCAAAACTCTTTTCCTTCATGGCCTGCTGAGTCTTTTACAATCCCACCCCATTGCATCTCATAGTAGAGGAATCCCTTGCTCCAAATGTTATACATCCCCAAAAAAAGTAACATAGCAAAATTCCACCATTTCTAGCCCATCCAAAAACCCCAACAATTTCCTCCAGATATCACTAAAACACTCTTAAACAATCAAAGCAATATAACAGTCAACAATGATATCTGCAAAATGGAAGGCCATTAAATGCCAATCAGATCATTGTTTAGCTGATTATTTGCCAGTTATTTAACACTACACTCGTGTCTGTCTGCAGTGAGCAGTGATATCAATGCAAACATTCTTCTCTACTACACCTCTACAAGAATTCAGAAAAATTGATCAAATATAAAAATAGGTTCATATAGATAACAAATTCAAATTTCACTCACAAATTTAAAAAAGGTTTATTTACTAATTAGAATTGCCTAAAAGAGGTTTAGAGGAGAGGAGAGGGAGATCAGAGTCCTCACAGTGGCTGCTCAGTGGGATGAGTGTGTGAGATGAGCTGATGAAGGAGGAGGAGGAATTGTTCATGCCTGGGGTTTGTCCATATCCAGTTCCAAGGGACTGGTAATTGTCTTTACAGCACTTGACCCTCCAGAAGGAGATGATTGTGGTTTGAATTAGTTCTCTGGCAGTAAGTCCTTTGCTATGTAAGGCTCATAGTTCTTCACATTTTTCACTGTACATGTCACCAATTCAGACCTCTTCAAAAAGATCCAAGAAGGGTTTTTCTGTTGGCGGTGTTGGTGTTGGTGTTGTTATTGTGTTGCTTTGCAGTCATCACTTCATGAAACTTTGGAAATCAGCAATAAATTGTCCCTTTCTCGTAGAAGAAACTTTCACTTAATAATATGAAGAAAATGATTCTAACAATTAAAAACCAATTTAGACAATGTGGGAACAAGACAGGATCCTGTCAAGAAACAGCTGAGATATGACTGCAGTTCACTTAACTTTCACCCTACAGACTCAAGGGCAATATCAGTGTTTTACTGGTGTGCACAATCAGATTTCCTTCAGTGGAGTTTCAATTCAAATAATGAATTTTGGGTGCAATCAGTGGAAAGTTATTTATGGCAAATATTTAAATTTTGGGAGTTTAAATAGTGAGGGAGAGTTTGAGGTTAAAGAGCTCCTGAATTCTTAGTTATCCCAAAATATAATGATGAATTGAAAACTGCCTAGTAAGTCAGGAAGCTAAACAAGCCTAAAAGAAGTCACCATAATTTTTAAACTCATAGTAACAAGGCTCCCCACTCCATGTTTTGGAATTTGGGGATGTTAAATCCACTTGTTCCTTTTGTTTTGCAATTTCTCATTATATCTTTACCTGTGCACTCTTCTCCTTTCACAAACACAATGTTTTGTATCATCTTATTAAGAATGATATACTCTATAACTGCACTGTTCAGAACAGTAACCACTAGCCACATGTGGCCATTTAATTATATGATTTAAAATTAAAATGTAAAATTCAGTTTCTCCATCCCATTAGCTACCTTGCAAGTGCTCAACAGCCACATGTGCTAGTGGCTGCCATATTGGACAGGGCAGACAGTAAACATTTCCATCACAGAATTCTCTATCGAACAGTACTGCTTTATAAATAAACCCTTTACAAGAAATCACAGAACAATTGTCAAATACATCTCAATATCACTACAGAAAATCTGTGGTCCATTATTTTGTCTTGACCTATTGTCCAAAATTGCCTTGAACCATGGGAATAAAATGAATTTTAAAATGTCACAGTACTCTAAAACATGCACCTTTACTCAGCCACTGCCCTCTCCTTCCTCACCTCCTCCCAACATCTATCTTACCCCTAATTTAAGGCTGTAGTCACATCACTTACTAGAAGCATGAGATGTAGGGGAAACGTTCCATGTATGCTCATGTTCAGAAGGGACAGCAGTGAGAAGGCTTGAACAAGAAGTTTCATCATGGAGATATTTAAAACTATGCTTGGAAGTCTCTACAGATGGTCTAAAAGATGAAGCAGGAGAAGCAACATTTGCATCTCCAAACCTAGAGGAACAGTGCAAAAACAGAAGGACCTATCTCCAGTTGCTGGGAGTGAGGCCAGCTGTTAGCTGTCAGCTGTTGAGCCATCAGACCTGTCCAGAAATTGGCTTCTGCTGAAGAAAGATGCCTCACGTAAGTCAAGTGTCTTTTCCAGGGGAAGTTTGCATCCAATGGGGATTATAAAGTCCTGCTAGCTCCCCTTCATTCTGAAACTCCAACCAAACTTTAGAACTCCCTGTAGAGTCCATATTTGTTGTGACTACATCTCAGTCTCACTTCTCCCTGCCTAATCCTAGGTTCTTCCCTTCCCCCTCTAGCACTTTTCCTGAGAGGATTCCCCAATAAACTTCCTTCATCCATTTCATCTTCATCTCAACAGTCTGTATTCCTTGGAACCCAAACTTTTGCACATGCACATGTACATATCACTTATGTTAGGAAACATAGTGATGCAATTTGCAATATTAGTAGGTCAAAAGAAAAAAGACATGGAATTATATCAGTCAACATTAAAATAAATTTTTCTAAATTTATATCTCAGATGAAAGACTTTAATGAAGTAGGACTAAGCAAAGTATAGCCACACTGATTTTAAAATAAACTGATTAATTGCCAATAACCAGCATCAATAATAATAAGATATTAGATGCCCTACAGTTAAATAAATAATAAAAACACATTAGCTCACTTTTGAAAAGGTAACAAGCAATGTAATTATACAAGAGAAAGAAACATAAGACTTTTTGGAAACAAGGAGAGAAAATTATCACTATTTGCAACTGAGTCTATGATAAACCTAGAAACTCCGAGAAAATCAAAAGGAAATTTTTTAAATGTTTTAAAATATTGAAATAAGTAAATTAGCTGTTTATGAAATTAATTTACTAATTTTATTGTATTTCTCTTTATAAAATAAAAGCCCTTTAGAAGATAGGGTAAAAGGATAAATTCTGATTTAGAATAGCAACTTAAAAAGTTAAATTCTCATGAACAAACTGGGTAAAAACCGTTATGTGCTCTATATGAAGAAAGACTTAATACTCTACCAAAGGGCACAAAACCTGCCACACATTTTTCCGAAGTGTTGTAACATTTTACACTCCCATCAACATTGTATGAGAGTTCTGATTGTTCAAAATTCTCACTTGTTGCCTGTCATTTTGGATTTTATTTTAACCATTCTGAGTAATGTGCAATGTTATCTCATTCTGAAATAAACTAAGTATTGAAGAAACATACTAAAAATAATAAGAGCCATCTATGAGGAACCCACAGCCAACATCATACTGAATGAGCCCAAGCTGGCAGCATTCCCCTTGAAAACTGTCACAAGACAAGGATGCCCTTTCTCACCATTACCATTCAACATAGGATTGGAAGTAATATTGGTTGGAGCAATCAGTCAAAAGAAGGAAATAAAGGGCATCCAAATAGGAAGAGAGAAATTTACACTATCCTTGTTTGCAGACAAGGTTTCTATATCTAGAAACCCCCATAGTCTCTGCCCAAAAGCTTCTTCAGCTGATAAACAACTGCAACAGAATCTCAGAATACAAAAAAATCAATGTACAAAAATCACTAGCATTCTTATACAAAAACAACAGTCAAGCCAAGAGCCAAATCAGGAATGCAATCCCGTTCACAATTGCCTCAAAGAGAGTAAAATACCTCGGAATACAGCTAACCAGGGAGGTGAAGAATCTCTGTAATGAGAACTACAAAAACAGTACTCAAAGAAATATGAGATGACACAAACAAATGAAAAAACATTCCAAGCTCATGGATAGGGAGAATAAATATTGTTAAAATGGCCATACTCTGCCTGTATTAGTCAGGGTTCTCTAGAGGCACAGAACTAATGGAATATACATATATATTTCACACAATAGGCCATCTTCAGGCTGAGGAGGAAGGGGAGCCAGTCCAAGTTCCAAAACTGAAGAACTTAGAGTCTGATGTTTGAGGGTAGGAAGCATCCAGCATGGGAGAAAGATGTAGGCTGGGAGGCTAGGCCAGTCTCTCTTCAGATTTTTCTGCCTGGTCATATTTTAACCATGCTGACAGCTGATTAGATTGTTTCCACCCAGATTAAGGGTGGGTCTGCCTTTCCTGGCCCACTGATTCAAATGTTAATCTTTTGGGGAACACCTTTAGAGACCCAGGATCAATACCTTGTATCCTTCAATCCAATCAAGTTGACACTCGGTATTAACCATCACACTGCCCAAAGCAATTTAAAGCTTTAATGCTATTCCTATCAAACTACCAATGACATTCTTCACAGAATTAGGAAAAAAAAAACTATTTTAAAATTCATATGGAATCAAAACAGAACCTGAATAGCCAAGGCGATACTAAGCAAAAAGAACAAAGCTGGAAGCACCATGCTACCCAACTTCAAACTATACTACAGAGCTACAGTAACCAAAACAGCATGGTACTGGTACAAATACAGGCACATAGACCAATGGAACAGAATAGAGAGTCCAGAAATAAGGCCACACACCTACAACTTCTGATCTTCAACAAAGCTGACAAAAACAAGTAATGGGAAAAGGACTCCCTATTCAATAAATGGTGCTGGGATAATTGGCTAGCCATATGCAGAAGATTGAGATTGGACCCCTTCCTCACACCATATACAAAAATCAGCTCATGCTGGATTAAAGACTTATACGTAAAACCCAAAACTATAAAATCCCTGGAACATAACCTAGGAAATACCATTCTGGACACAGGAACAGGCAAAGATTTTATAATGAACTTGCCAAAAGCAATTGCAACAAAAGTAAATTTGACAAATGGAATCTAATTAAACTAAAACGTTTCTCACAGCAAAAAAACTATCAACAGAATAAACAGACAACCTACAGAATAGGAGAAAATGTTTGCAATCTATTTTTTTCTTATACATGCTGGATATTAGATCTTTGCATCTGACAAAAGTCTAATATCCAGTATCTACAAGGAACTTAAACGAATGTACAAGAAAAAAACAAAAGACCCCATTAAAAAGTGGGCAAAAGAGGGGTGCGCCCAAGATGGCCAAATAGGAACAGCTCCAGCCTCCAGCTCCTAGCCTGAGCGACACAGAAGATGGGTGATTTCTGCATTTTCAACTGAGGTATCAGCTTCATCTCACTGGGGCATGTTGGACAGTTGGCGCTGGTCCGCGGGTGCAGCCCGACCAGCAAGAGCTGAAGCAGGGTGAGGCATCGCCTCACCTGGGAAGCCCAAGGGGGAAGGGAATTCCCTTTCCTGGCCAAAGGAAATTGAGACACACAACACCTGGAAAATCAGGTAACTCCCACCCTAATACTGTGCTTTACCAAGGGTCTTAGCAAATGGTACACCAGGAGATTACATCCCATGACTGGCCCGGAGGGTCCCATGCCCATGAAGCCTCCCTGATTGCTAGTACAGCAGTCTGAGATCTAACTGCAAGGCAGCAGTGAGGCTGGGGGAGGGGCGCCCGCCATTGCTGAGGCTTAAGTAGGTAAATGAAGCCACCTGGATGCTCAAATTGGGTGGAGCCCACCACAGCTCAAGGAGGCTGGCCTGCCTCTTGTAGACTCCTCCTCTGGGGACAGGGCATAGCTAAACAAAAAGTAGCAGAAACCTCTGCAGATGTAAATGTCCCTGTCTGACAGCTTTGAAGAGAGCACTGGATCTCCCAGCATGGAGGTTGAGACCTAAGAATGGACAGACTGCCTGCTCAAGTGGGTCCCTGACCCCCGCCCTGAGTAGCCTAACTGGGAGACATCCCCACTAGGTGCAGACCGACACCTCACACCTCACACGGTGGGGTACACCCCTGAGATGAAGCTTCCACAGCAAGAATCAGACAGCAACACTCACTGTTCAGCAGTATTCTATCTTCTGCAGCCTCTGCTGCTGATACCCAGGCAAACAGGGTCTGGAGTAGACCTCAAGCAAACTCCAACAGACCTACAGCTGAGGGTCCTGACTATTAGAAGGAAAACTAACAAACAGAAAGGACATCCACAACAAAACCCCATTGGTACATCACCATCATAAAAGACCAACGGCAGACAAAACCACAAAGATGGGGAAAAAGCAGTGCAGAAAAGCTGGAAATTCAAAAAATCAGACCACATCTGCCCCTCCAAAAGAACGCAGCTCATCACCAGCAATGGAACAAAGCTGGACAGAGGATGACTTTGATGAGTTGAGAGAAGAAAGCTTCAGTCAATCAAATTTCTCAGAGCTAAAGGAGGAACTATGTACCCAGCGCAAAGAAACTAACAACCTTGAAAAAAGAATGGATGACTGGATAACTAGAATAATCGATGCAGAAGAGACCTTAAAAGAACTCATAGAGATGAAAACCATAACACGAGAACTACATGACAAATGCACAACCTTCAGTAACTGACTCGATCAACTGGAAGAAAGAGTATCAGCGATTGAAGATGAAATGAATGAAATGAAGCGAGAAGAGCAGTGCAGAGAAAAAAGAGTAAAAAGAAATGAACAAAGCCTCCAAGAAATATGGGATTATGTGAAAAGACCAAATCTATGTCTGACTGGTGTGCCTGAAAGTGATGGGGAAAATGGAACCAAGTTGAAAAACACTCTTCAGGATATCATCCAGGAGAACTTCTCCAACCTCGTAAGGCAGGCCAACATTCACATTCAGAAAATACAGAGAACGCCACAAAGATACTCCTCGAGAAGAGCAACTCCAAGACACGTAATTGTCAGATTCACCAAAGTTGAAATGAAGGAAAAAATGTTAAGGGCAGCCAGAGAGTAAGGTCAGGTTACACACAAAGGGAAACCCATCAGACTAACAGCAGATCTCTTGGCAGAAACTCTACAAGCCAGAAGAGAGTGGGGGCCAATATTCAACATTCTTAAAGAAAAGAATTTTCAGCCCAGAATTTCATATCCAGCCAAACTAAGTTTCATAAGTGAAGGAGAAATAAAATCCTTTACAGACAAGCAAATGCTTAGAGATTTTGTCACCACCAGGCCTGCCCTACAAGACATCCTGAAGGAAGCACTAAACATGGAAAGGAACAACAGGTACCAGCCATTGCAAAAACATGCCAAAATGTAAAGTCCATTGATGCTAGGAAGAAACTGCATCAACTAACGAGCAAAATAACCAGCTAATATCATAATGACAGAATCAAGTTCACACATAACAATATGAGCCTTAAATGTAAATGGACTAAATGGTCCAATTAAAAGACACAGACTGGCAAATTGGATAAAGAGTCAAGACCCATCAGTTTCCTGTATTCAGGAGACCCATCTCACATGCAGAGACACACATAGGCTCAAAACAAAGGGATGGAGGAAGATCTACCAAGCAAATGAAAAACAGAAAAAAAGCAGGAGTTGCAATTCTAGTTTCTGATAAAACAGACTTTAAACCATCAAAGGTGAAAAGAGACAATGAAGGCCATTACATAATGGTAAGGGGATCGAATCACCAGAAAGAGCTAACTATCCTAAATATATATGCACCCAATACAGGAGCACCCAGATTCATAAAGCAAGTCCTTAGAGACTTAAAAGAGATTAGACTCCCATACAATAATAATAATGGGAGACTTTAACACCCCACTGTCAACATTAGACAGATCAATGAGACAGAAAGTTAACAAGGATATCCAGGAATTGAACTCACTCTGCACCAAGCGGACCTAATAGACATCTACAGACTCTTCACCCAAAATCAACAGAATATACATTCTTCTCAACACCACATCACACTTATTCCTAAATAGACCACATAGTTGGAAGTAAAGCACTCCTCAGCAAATGTAAAAGAACAGAAATTATAACAAACTGTCTTTCAGACCACAGTGCAATCAAACTAGAATTCAGGACTAAGAAACTCTATCAAAACCGCTCAACTACATGGAAACAGAACAACCTGCTCCTGAATGACTACTGGGTGCATAACGAAATGAAGGCAGAAATAAAGATGTTCTTTGAAACCAATGAGAACAAAGATACAACATACCACAATCTCTGGGACACATTTAAAGCAGTGTGTAGAAGGAAATTTATAGCACTAAATGCCCACAAGAGAAACAGGAAAGATCTAAAATTGACACTCCAACATCACAACTAAAAGAACTAGAGAAGCAAGAGCAAACACATTCAAAAGCTAGCAGAAGGCAAGACATAACTAAGATTACAGCAGAACTGAAGGAGATAGAGACACAAAAAACCCCCCAAAAAATCAATGAATACAGTAGCTGGTTTTTTGAAAACATCAACAAAACTGATAGACCGCTACCAAGACTAATAAAGAAAAAATGAGAGAAGAATCCAATAGACGCAATAAAAAAATGATAAAGGGGATATCACCACTGACCCCACAGAAATACAAACTACCATCAGAGAATACTATAAACACCTCTATGCAAATAAACTAGAAAACCTAGAAGAAATGGATAATTTCCTGGACACTTACAATCTCCCAAGACTAAACCAGGAAGAAGTTGAATCCCTGAATAGACCATTAGCAGGTTCTGAAATTAAGGCAATAATTAATAGACTACCAACCAAAAAAATTCCAGGACCAGATGGATTCACAGCCGAATTCTACCAGAGGTACAAGGAGGAGTTGGTACCATTCCTTCTGAAACTATTCCAATCAATAGAAAAAGAGGGAATCCTTGCTAACTCGTTTTACGAGGCCAATATCACCCTGATAACAAAGCCTGACAGAGATACAACAAAAAAAGAGAACTTTAGACCAATATCCCTGATGAACATTGATGCAAAAATCCTCACTAAAATACTTGCAAACCAAATCCAGCCGCACATCAAAAAGCTCATCCACCACAATCAAGTGGGCTTTATCCCTGGATGCAAGGCTGGTTCAACATATGCAAATCAATAAACATAATCCAGCATATAAACAGAACCAAAGACAAAAACCACATGATTATCTCAATAGATGCAGAAAGGCCATCGACAAAATTCAACAGCCCTTCATGCTAAAAACTCTCAATAAATTCGGTATTGATGGAACATATCTCAAAATAATAAGAGCTATTTATGACAAACCCACAGCCAATATCATACTGAATGGGCAAAAACTGGAAGCATTCCCTTTGAAAACTGGCACAAGACAGGGATGCCCTCTCTCACCACTCCTATTCAACATAGTGTTGGAAGTTCTGGCTAGAGCAATCAGGCAAGAGAGAGAAATAAACGGTATTCAGTTAGGAAAAAAAAAGTCAAATTGTCCCTCTTTGCAGGTGACATGATTGTATATTTAGAAAACCCCATCATCTCAGCCCAAAATCTCCTTAAGCTGATTAGCAACTTCAGCAAAGTCTCAGGATACAAAATGAATATGCAAAAATCACAAGCATTCTTATACACCAGTAACAGACAGAGAGCCAAATCATGAATGAACTTCCATTAACAATTGCTTCAAAGAGAATAAAATACCTAGGAATCCAACTTACAAGGGATGTAAAGGACCTCTTCAAGGAGAACTACAAACCACTGCTCAGTGAAAAAAAAGAGGACACAAACAAATGGAAGAACATACCATGCTCATGGATAGGAAGAATCAATATCATGAAACTGGCCATACTGCCCAAGGTAATTTACAGATTCAATGCCATCCCCATCAAGCTACCAATGAGTTTCTTCACAGATTGGAAAAAATTGCTTTAAAGTTCATATGGAACCAAAAAAGAGCCCGCATTGCCAAGACAATAATAAGACAAAAGAACAAAGCTGGAGGCATCATGCTACCTGACTTCAAACTATATTACAAGGCTACAGTAACCAAAAGATTATGGTACTAGTACCAAAACAGAGATGTAGACCAATGGAACAGAACAGAGCCCACAGAAATAACACCACACATCTCCAGCCATCTGATCTTTGACAAACCTGACAAAAACAAGAAATGGGGAAAGGATTCCCTATTTAATAAATGGTGCTGGGAAAATTGGCTAGCCATAAGTAGAAAGCTGAAACTGGATCCTTTCCTTACTCCTTATATGAAAATTAATTCAAGATGGATTAGAGACTTAAATGTTAGACCTAATACCATAAAAATCCAAGAAGATAACCTAGGAAATACCATTCAGGACACAGGCATGGGCAAGGACTTCATGTCTAAAACACCAAAAGCAACAGCAACAAAAGCCAAAATTGATGAATGGGATCTAATTAAACTAAAGAGCTTCTGCACAGCAAAAGAAACTACCATCAGAGTCAACAGGCAACCTACAGAATGGGAGAAAAATTTTGCAATCTACTCATCTGACAAAGGGCTAATATCCAGAACCTACAAATAACTCAAACAAATTTACAAGAAAAAAACAAACAACCCCATCAAAAAGTGGGCAAAGGATATGAACAGACATTTCTCAAAAGAAGACATGCATACAGCCAACAGACACATGAAAAAAATGCTCATTATCACTCACCATCAGAGAAATGCAAATCAAAACCACAACGAGATACCATCTCACACCAGTTAGAATGGCAATCATTAAAAAGTCAGGAAACAACAGGTGCTGGAGAGGATGTGGAGAAACAGGAACACTTTTACACTGTTGGTGGGATTGTAAACTAGTTCAATCATTATGAAAAACAGTATAGCGATTCCTCAAGGATCTAGAACTAGAAGTACCATATGACCCAGCCATCTCATTACTGGAGATATACCCAAAGGATTATAAATCATGCTGCTATAAAGACGCATGCACACGTATGTTCATTGTGGCACTATTCACAATAGCAAAGACTTGGAATCAATCCAAATGTCCGTCAGTGACAGACTGGATTAAGAAAACGTGGCGCATATACACCATGGAATACTATGCAGCCATAAAAAAGGATGAGTTTGTGTCCTTTGTAGGGACATGGATGCAGCTGGAAACCATCATTCTCAGCAAACTATCACAAGAACAGAAAACCAAACACCGCATGTTCTCACCCATAGGTGGGAACTGAACAATGAGATCACTTGGACTTGGGAAAGGGAACATCACACACCAGGGCCTATTATGGGGAGGGGGAAAGGGGGAGGGATTGCATTGGGAATTATACCTGATGTAAATGACGAGCTAATGGGTGCTGATGAGTTGACGGGTGCAGCACACCAACATGGCACAAGCATACATATGTAACAAACCTGCACGTTATGCACATGTACCCTACAACTTAAAGTATAATAAAAAAATGAATAAATAAATAAATTAAATTAAATTAAAAATAAAATATAATAATAATTTAAAAAAAGAAATGAAAATGGCCATACTGCCCAAGGTAATTTATAGATTCAATGCCATCCCCATTAAGCTACAAATGACTTTCTTCACAGAATTGGAAAAAACTGCTCTAAAGTTCATAAGCAACCAAAAAAGAGCCCGCATTGCCAAGACAATCCTAAGACAAAAGAACAAAGCTGGAGGCATCATGCTACCTGACTTCAAACCATACTAAAAGGCTACAGTAACCAAAAGATTATGGTACTAGTACCAAAACAGAGATGTAGACCAATGGAACAGAACAGAGCCCTCAGAAATAATACCACACATCTCCAGCCATCTGATCTTTGACAAACCTGACAAAAACAAGAAATGGGGAAAGGATTCCCTATTTAATAAATGGTGCTGGGAAAATTGGCTAGCCATAAGTAGAAAGCTGAAACTGGATCCTTTCCTTACTCCTTATATGAAAATTAATTCAAGATGGATTAGAGACTTAAATGTTAGACCTAAAACCATAAAAACCCTAGAAGAAAACCTAGGAAATACCATTCAGGACACAGGCATGGGCAAGGACTTCATGTCTAAAACACCAAAAGCAACAGCAACAAAAGCCAAAATTGATGAATGGGATCTAATTAAACTAAAGAGCTTCTGCACAGCAAAAGAAACTACCATCAGAGTCAACAGGCAACCTACAGAATGGGAGAAAATCTTTGCAATCTACTCATCAGACAAAGGGCTAATATCCAGAACCTACAAAGAACTCAAACAAATTTACAAGAAAAAAACAAACAACCCCATCAAAAAGTGGGCAAAGGATATGAACAGACATTTCTCAAAAGAAGACATGCATACAGCCAACAGACACATGAAAAAATGCTCATCATCACTCACCATCAGAGAAATGCAAATCAAAACCACAATGAGATACCATCTCACACCAGTTAGAATGGCAATCATTAAAAAGTCAGGAAACAACAGGTGCTGGAGAGGATGTGGAAAAATAGGAACACTTTTACACTATTAGTGGGACTGTAAACTAGTTCAACCATTGTGGAACACAATGTGGTGTTTCCTCAAGGATATAGAACTTGAAATACCATTTGACCCAGCCATCCCATTACTGGGGATATACCCAAAGGATTATAAGTCATGTTGCTATAAAGACACATGCACACATATGTTTATTGTGGCACTATTCACAATAGCAAAGACTTGGAATCAACCCAAATGTCCATCAGTGACAGACTGGATTAAGAAAATGTGGCACATACACACCATGGAATACTATGCAGCCATAAAAAAGGATGAGTTTGTGTCCTTTGTAGGGACATGGATGCAGCTGGAAACCATCATTCTCAGCAAACTATCGCAAGAACAGAAAACCAAATACTGCATGTTCTCACTCATAGGTGGGAATTGAACAATGATATCACTTGGACACAGGAAGGGGATTATCACACACTGGGTCCTATCATGGGGAGCGGGGTGGGGAGGGATAGCATTAGGAGATATACCTAATGTAAATGACGAGTTAATGGGTGCAGCACACCAACATGGCACATGTATACATATGTAACAAACCTGCACGTTGTGCACATGTACCCTAGAACTTAAAGTATGAAAAAAAAAAAGGGCCAAGGACATGAACAGACACTTTTCAAAAGAAGACATACATGCAGCCAACAAGCATATGAAAAAATGCTCAACATCACTGATCATTAGAGAAATGCAAATCAAAACAACAATGAGAGACCATCTCACACCAGTCCAAACGACTATTATTAAAAAATCAAAAATTAACATATGCTGGTGAGGTTGCAGAGAAAAGGGAACATTTATACACCATTGGTAGGAGTGTAAATTAATTCAACATTTGTGGAAAGCAATGTGGTATTTCCTCAAAGACCTAAAAACAAAACTACCATTTGACCCAGTAATCCCATTACTGGGTATATACTCAAAGAAATATAAATCATTCTGTCATAAAGACACATGTATGTTCACTGCAGCACTATTCACAGTAGCAAAGACATGGAATCAACCTAAATCCCCAATAATGGTAGACTGGATAAAGAAAATGCAGTACATATGCACCATAGAATACTCTGCAGCCATAAAAATGAATGAGATCATATCCTTTGCAGGAACATAGATGGAGCTGGAGGCCATTACCCTTAGCAAACTAACACAAGAACAGAAAGCCAAATACTGCATATTCTCACTTATAAGTGGAAGGTAAATGATGAGAACAGATGAACACATACAAGGGAACATCAGACACTGGGGATTACCAGAGGGTGAAGAGTAGGAGGAGGAGAGGATGAGAAAAAAGAATTATTGAGTACTAGGCTTAATACTTGGGTAATAAAATAATCTGTACAACAAACTTCTATGACACAGGTTTACCTATATCACTAACTTGCTTATATACCCCTGAATTTAAAAGTTGAAAAAAAAAGATGTTAAGTAACTGGGTTATTCATGTATCTCCTTTTCTGAAGTATCTGTTCAATTTTTGCCCATTTTTATTAGGTTATGTGTCTTTTTTAAATTATTGAGTTATAAAAGTTCTTTATCATGAATAACATATTTTTCTAGATACATTTTTGAGAATTTTTTCTCCTAGCTGTAGCAAGGATTCCTTCCTTTCTCTTTCTCTTCCATACTTCCTTTCTTTCTTCCTTTCTATCTTTTTTATATAAACACAGCTATATACTGCCTTTTAAGCACTGATTTAACTACATTCAATGAGTTATGGTAAGTTTTGTTTTCATTATCAGTTTTCAAATTTTGACACATTTGGGCATTATCTAGACATCATATTGTTATTGATTTCTTTGCATCATCCAATTGTTGTCAGAGAACATACTTTGTATGGTTTCAGTAGTTTCAAATTTATTGAGACTATTTTCCATCATATTATGTCTTCATGAAGGTAGATGTTCACTTGAAAAAGAATACGTATTCTGCAGTTGTAAAGCATAATGTTTTATAAGTATCAATTATCTCAAGATGGTTAATAGTACTTTTCTGATCTTCTATATCATCATGAATTTTTTATCAAGTTATTCTATCAATTACTAAAAAAAAGTATTAAAATCTCCAGCTGCTTGTGGATTTCTTTCCCCTCTAGTCCTGACAATTTTTGTTTTATGTATTTTGAATCTGTTATTATATACATATTTATCATTTTTGTTTTTTATTAAAGTTTACTTTTTCCTTAAAAAACAGTTACAGAAAAGGAAAATTACAAACTTTTCTCTAGACACTGCTGTTCCTGAGCATAATTTATGGAATTACAAATCCGTCTTTCTACCAAAGTAAGATAAAGCCAACGCTGAAAATGGATAGTTAGATGAAATGAACATGGGTCGTGTAGGTGATCCACTGAATTCATTAGACCTGTAGATGCCTTGCACTCCCACTTACATCATCCAATATTTTTTATTTATAAACCTAAATTATTGGGCCAGATGCAGTGGGTCACGCCTGTATTCCTAGCACTTTGGGAGGCCAAAGCGGGCGGATCATGAGGTTAGCAGATCAAGATCATCCTGGCTAACACAGTGAAACCCCGTCTCTATTAAAATAAATAAATAAATAAATACAAAAAATTAGCCCAGTGCCCGTAATTCCAGCTACTTGGGAGACTGAGGCAGGCTAATCGCTTGAACCCAGGAGGTGGAGATTGCAGTGAGCCAAGATTGTGCCACTGCACTCCAGCCTGGGTGACAAGTGAGACTCCAAATCAAAATAAAATAAAATAAAATAAGCCTAAAGTATTTTTTTTTTTTTTTTGGTATTCAGAGAAGCATATATTATAATTCTGGTATTCTAAGTTGACAGTTTTTTCTCATAAATTCTATTTATGATTTAGAAAATTGGTAAGCTTTCAGTTTGATGCATATTACATTACCCTGGTTTCACACATAAAACAATAAGAAATAGTGTTTTTACATAGAATATTTCATTTTTAGGACTAAATTATAGACTTACAGATTATAGATATCAAGCAGGAGTTGCCTGTGTATTGTTCTTCAAGCACGCTTATGAGATTGTACAGTAAAGGATCTGGAAGAAAAAGAAACAGAGCAACAATTGTGTGTTATAAAGGTGGTAGTGTTCACTCAGGTTCCATAGGGTCCACTGCATTCCCCAGTCTCCCTCATAATGTGTCCAGAATTGATGGGTTCTTGGTCTCACTGACTTCAAGAATGAAACTGTGGACCCACACAGTGAGTGTTACAGTTCTTAAAGATAGTGTGTCCCCAGTTTCTTCCTTCTGGTTGGTTCTTGGTCTCACTGGCTTCAGGAGTGAAGCTGCAGACCTTCGAGGTGAGTGCTACAGATCTTAAAAGCAGCACGTCTGGAATTGTTTGTTCTTCCCGGAGGGTTTGTGGTCTCACTGGCTTCAGGAGTGAAGCTGCAGACCTTCAGGGTGAGTGTTACAGCTCATAAAAGCAGTGTGGACCGAAAGAGTGAGTGGCAGCAAGATTTATTGCAGAGGGGAAACACAAAGCCTACACCACGTGGAAGGATACCGGATCGGGTTGGTGAAGCTGCCTGGCGGGACAGTCTGCTTTTATTCCCTCATCTGGCCCCACCCACATCCTGCTGATTGGTCCATTTTGACAGAGTGCTGATTGGTGTGTTTACAATCCCTGAGCTAGACACAGAGCGCTTGGTGCACTTACAATCCTCTAGCTAGACATAAAAGTTCTCCAAGTCCCCACTAGCTTAGCTAGATACAGAGTACTGATTGATGTATTTACAAACCTTGAGCTAGACACAGAGTGCTGATTGGTGTATTTACAATCCCTTAGCTAGACATAAAAGTTCTGGAAGTCCCCACTAGACTCAGGAGCCCAGCTGGCTTCACCTAGTGGCTTCCGCCGGTGGAGCTGCCCTGCCAGTCCCCCGGAATCCACTTCTCAGGGGGTCACTTGCACCTGTACTCTTCAGCCCCTGGGTGGTTGATGGCACTGAGTGCTGTGGAGCAGGGGGCAGTGCACGAAGAGGCAGCTGAGGCCCCGCGAGAGCTCGAGCACAGCACCGGCCGGCACTGCTCGGGACCGGGCCCACCCACCGCAGCTGCTGGCCCAGGTGCTAAGCCTCTCACTGCCCTGGGCTGGAGGCACCGGTCAGCCGCTCTGAGTGCTGGGCCCCCGAGTCGCGCCCACGCCTGCCGGAACTGGTGCTGGACTCCGTGCAGCACGCAGCCCGTGCCTCTCCCTCCACACCTCCCTGCAAGCAGAGGGAGCCGGCTGCAGCCTCGGCCAGCCCAGAGGGGGACTCCCACAGTGCCGTGGCGGGCTGAAGCGCTCCTCAAGCGCTGCCAGAGTGGACGCTGAGGCTGAGGAGGCACCGAAAGCGAGGGCTGCTAGCATGTTGTCACCTCTCAATAGGAGAGCCATGTGATTAGGAGCCTAGGGCTTTGTGATTAGGAGCCTAGGGCTATGTGATTATTTTGACCAATGAGTTTGGAAAGAAAGCAATGCATATCACTACTAATCTGGGGGTATTTAAAGACAATAGAAATTCCATGTCTTTCTTCCCGTGCTGTGGCAACTGCCCTATGTATAAGAAAAAGAATATTTGGACGATTTCAACTGTAATTATTTGCGTTATTCTTCTTCAATATAAACCACTCCAGATTATTACTATAGATATTTCCTAGACAATTTCTCCCCACAGGGAGGTTCTCTGAAATTATAGAGCTGGACAGGGAAGAAAGGCCCAGAAACCTAGAAGCCATGAATGAATTATGTAAAAACGTTTTGATGGTTAATGGTCGTTACAATCAGACTCGTACAACACCGGCCCCTCTCAGGTTCCCCTTTCTGTGCCCTTCTTCCCCTGGGCAGTGCCTATCAGAGGCTCCTCTTCTCTCCCAGTGGCATCTGCTTTAGAACAATTCCTGCTGCCAGTGTGAATGAGGTTTAAGCCCTTCTCGGGGGGTCATTTGCATCTAGACAAACTTCTAACTGTTAAGACATATCCCAGCTGGGAAGGACTGAAATCTACCAACTTCCTTGGCATTCGTGCCTTTCTTTCTAGTACAGATGAAATAATTAAAACACTCTTTTTTCACTTTTGAGAAGAGACAGTTGGCCCGCATGACAGTAAATAACTACTGATTAACTTTCCATTTAAACTTTATTTTGTTTAATGGCATGAAAGAGAATTTCAGACATAGGCACGTGGTGGGGTTTGTTAGCAGTCAGGAAGCTCAGTGAAGATTCAAGAGAGGAAGAAGACCATCTGGAGTTTCAGTTTTACTTTCTTTTTCTCTTGGAGCTGAGCTACAAGATAACAGGACTGAACAGGGAGCCAACTGTTTCTTTGGACAGTAAATCAGGTAAGCCAAGATTTACAAAAAGTTCTGCAGTGTTGATTTCTAGGTTCCAAGCCATGCACAAACATTTTCATTTTTCTTAGAACAAATTTGTCCTATTTTAAGAGAAACAATTTAGAGTGACTGCCTTTTCCTTAAGTGAAGCCAGTTTACAGGAAACCAATGCAATTTGCTTTACACATCACTGGCAAAGAAAGAATTTCCATAGTATAAAGCCAATAAAAAGTGCTAACTGGGAAGAATCTGGGCATTAACATGTGGCTTTCAGTTTTCTGTGCTTGTAGGCTTGGTCTATGCCTGCCAGATTTAAGCAAGAGAAACTAGCTGATGAAAATGTACCGATACTTCTCACTGCATAGTAGTTCCTAGATTGCAAGGGCTTCATAATCAATGGCTGTTGGGGAATTAGGAAAATTCAAGCAATTGATGGATCAAGTGAAGTGTATTTCTAGCTTAAAGGATTGCACGGTTTCCCAGAGTCATAATCTTAATTCATTGAGTCTGTCAGCAAAGACTCAACATGAGGGAGGAGGTTTGGAGAGAGTAGAGGAGGGAAGGAGGCAAGGTGGAAAAAGAAAGAGAGGGAAAGGGAGGACTGAGCCTCAGGTGTAAGGGAAGGCACACCTACAAAGAAAGCTGACAGAAGGGAAGAGTGTGCAGGCAAAACAAAAACAGAAGGGAGCCGGGCTGACCTGTGAGAGGATGGGAGGAAGGAAGCGAGAGAGAACTGGGTGTGAGGCTTACGAACGAAACCCACTTCTCAGCTCCTCAGCAAGTGATTCCAGTTCTCTGTAAAGTAGGAAGTCATTCTTTTCCCACCCATCTTGTCCCTTATTAGTAGACAAATGAAGCATGGTTGTTTAGAAATATAAAGATCTTGGCCTAGCGCAGTGGCTTATGCTTTTAATTCCAGCACTTTGGGAGGCCGAGGCGGGTGGATCAATTGAGGTCAGGAGTTCGAGACCAGCCTGGCCAACATGGTCAAACCCTGTCTCTACTAAAACTACAAAAATTAGCCAGGGGTGGTGGTGCACACTTGTAATCCCACCTACTCGGGAGTCTGAGGCAGGAGAATCGCTTGAACCCAGGATGTGGAGGTTGCAGTGAGCCAAGATCGCACCACTGCACTCCAGCCTGGGTGACAGAGTGAAACTGTGTCTCAAAAAAAAAGAAAGAAAAAAAGAAAGAAAGAAAAAGAAAAGAAAAATAAAGATCTTTCAGGATTTAGAACTGAAAAATAAGTTTCTTGTCTGTCTGTTTCTCAGGAACAACAATGGACCAAAATGAACACAATCACTGGGGTAAGAAAGTGACTTCTCTTGTGTGTGTGTGTGTGTGTGTGTGTGTGTGTGTGTGTGTGTGTGTGTGTGTGTGTGTGTGTGTCTTCTGATGATGTTGGGGCAAAATAAAAAAGAATGAAGGATCTTATTCTAACTCCCACAGCTACCACCACCAGCAGCTGAAAATTGCAGGTTTTTGTTTTGGTTTTGTTGTTGTTGTTCGTTTGTTTGTTTTGAGATGGTGTCTCGCTCTGTCACCCAGGCTGGAGTGCAGTGGCGCAATCTTGGCTCACTGCAACCTCCACCACTCAGGTTCAAGTGATTCTCCTGCCTCAGCCTCCTGAGTAGCTGGGACTAAAGGCACACACCACCATGTCCAGCTATTTTTTTAAATTATTATTATTTTTAGTAGAGACGGGGTTTCCGCCAGCCTCGACCTTGCAAAGTTCTGGGATTACAGGCATGAACCACCACATCTGGCCTGAAAATTGTTAAAATACTCACCAGGATCCAAAATATGCATCCAGGCTTTTCCCTTATGCACAAATCTTTCAGATCTCTTTGATATATTCCTTCTCCTACCATTCAGTCTTCTCTTCCTTCTCTCACACTTCTATAGATTCTTTGTCTCTCTCTCTCTCTCTCTCTCTCTCTCTCTCTCTGTCTCTGACTCTATCATTCCCTTTCTTTCCCTTGTCCTCTCTCTCTCTCTCTCCTCTTCTTGCACCTGTTTCTGCTATCTGTATGGTATGGGTGTCTTTCTCTCTGTATCTTGACCTCCCCTTTCCCACTCCCTCCTCCTCACTCTCTGCCCCTCGCCAGCCCTATCTTCAGTCTCTTACATCAAGAAGAGCCCAGATCTTCCTCCCTTCCAAGTTCCCTTCACACTCAACCCTCACCTGTGAGAAATAGGAGGTCTCTGGCTTCATTGTGTATGGAACTTGTTTATTAACAAGCTGAACTCTGCGATCCAAATGAGAAACAACTTTTTTTCCTCCCATCACTGCCTCTTATTATGCAATCTTGATTTCCTTTTGTTTTGGTTGGGGGGGTGGTGATGGAGTCTTGCTCTGTGGCCCAGTCTCACTCTGTGGCTCACTGTAACCTCTGCCTCTCAGGTTCAAGTGATTCTCCTGCCTCAGCCTCCTGAGTAGCTGGGATTACAGGCATGTGTCACTATGCCTGGGTAATTTTTGTATTTTTAGTAGAGACAAGGTTTCACCATGTGGGCCAGGTTGATCTACAACTCCTGACCTCAAGTGATCTGCCTGCCTCAGCCTCGCAAAGTGTTGGGATTACAGGTATGAGCCACCGCGCCTGGCCACAATCTTGATTTATTGATGCCATCTCAGGCAGTTGCCTTTATGATTAATGCAGACTAGAAGAATAGTCTATTAAAGTCCCTATGACACATACATCAGGTGTTGCATTGTTCGGTGCCATCTAATATCAAACTTACATTCAGTATGAGTTTCTCCTTCCTCTACCTCAGCCTCAGCCTCAGCCTGAACTCTGGGACCTTCCAAAAGTCCTCCTCTCCCTTCCAGCTCTGCCTCCTCAACCCTCATGCTAGTCCTTCTTTCCCCATCAGGCAGGAGGATGGGTGACTGGAGAAAGAAAGTGGAGTGCTTGAGTCCCATTGTCTTTGCAGTCGTCTCCTGGCTGGTCCTCACCACCATCCCATGCCCCATTACAGCAGACACCCTCCACCGTGCGAGGACACTGTGGCGGCCCCATGGGGCTGATGCTTTGCACACTTCCTGCCAGAGGCTGTGCCCTCTCTGGCTGAATTATCCAACTAGACCTCTGCTCCCACCTTCATGGCACCCCTGGCTTCCTCTTACTATTGCACTCCCTTTGCCATACAAGGCAGGCCTTTGGCAGGGCCTCATCAAGGCAGCTGTGCCTCGTTATTTTCTGTAAGATCCCTTCTGTCCATGGGAAACCCCCTAAGCCATTGCTTCTTACACCTTATCCTGGTCTCCTAGTTGGCTCTAGTCTGCCTTCAAAATTTAGAATTCTCCAGAAAGGAAATAGACACCAATTTCCATGTTTATACATGTCTCCAAACTCCAGGTAATATCTTACTTCTCTCTAAATTTGCTCAAGAATTCTCTTCACTTTGCTGCACTTGGATAGGCTTACCAGTTTCTGTCATTCAGCAGACACCCATCTGGGAAATGACCTATCTCTCAACTTCGGTGACGTGCCCAATATTTATGAGTGGATGTTTTAGAGACCCTCTCACTTGGCTTTGGATGCAGAGAATTCTCTTCCCTATACCCTCCCCACGGGAGAGAATGAGGCTGCACTTCCTAGGAGGCCAGAAACTCAGGACTCCCACCGGTTCTCTTCAGCGACTCCCTTGATTTCTGTTTTCATAGGCGAGAGGAAGGTTAAAGGTGCAGTTTGGCTACCTCTAAGCAAGCACCAGCAAGGTGTATCAGGAGCTGCTTGGCTGCTGTTTTCAGAATATAGAAATCTGTAATGTAATGCCTGCTTCCTTTTAAGTAAAAGTGTACATTGCCTGCCCACTGTGAGGCCATAACTTCACTGGCATACAGAAAATAAGAATAAATGTCCATAAGTTTTGGCCAATTTGGCTGGAAGAGAAAATACTTAAATATATGCAACAAGTATTAGTGTAGCAGCATGGCAAAGCACTAATACTTCAGGCATAGAAAATGGGCTGGTTCAACTGCCAGCTTTTTCATTTACAAAATTGGTTAATTTTAATAGCTCTAAGTTCTTGGCCAAGTTGCAGATTCATGTGTAAAATAAGGTGAATAAAAGAAACCCATGGGTAAAAAGGTTGACAAACCATTTCCCTTTCTGCCTGAGAATTTAATCTTTGGTTAAACGTTTTAGCTCAGATTCTCTAGTAATTTAATAAGAGTAAAATGTCTATAACATTATTAGGAACTTTGCTTATGGTTGAAAACTTCTCTTGATGGGTGAATTATATCTATGCTGAAAGAACTATAAATACATGCTAGGAAGCTATTTGGAACTTCCCTGAGCAGAGTGACTCTTGTAACTCTCATGTTCCTTGCAGGGAATCTGGAAGCTAAACCCCTAGGGTTGCTACAAGAGACACTGGCTCCTGTGAGTCCGGGTGGCTTCTCTAACTGCTCAAGATGCCATCTCCTTGCCCTGGGACATCCCCAGGTGACAGTTTGCAGTGTTCCATGAATTGCTGCATAGACTTCCACTAGGTGGAAGGCCCAACATTGTCCCTCTGGCAAGCTAAGATTTCCATTAAAGTAGACTAGTGTCCCAGTGAGGCCCATGGCAGTTCTGTGAGCCCAAGAGGTCATTTGAACCAAATAAGAACAAGACCCCTGGTGGGCATTGCAGCACCTAACTCATACCATTGCTAGAAGGAGTACATTAGGTAATGAAGGTAAACCACTTGGAACAGATCCTGGCACATTAAAAGTTCTCAATAAATGGTAGATTTCACTAACTATTTAGGACTTTGTCCAAGTTACTTAACCGCTACATGCAAGTTACTTCCTCTATAAGGAGGTTGCTATAAACAATCCTAGCCTAATTTTCACTAAGTGCTTTAGTGCACCAGCACTCTTTTAAGTTCTTTACATATATTAACTTATTTAATACTTAGAACACCACCACATGGAGTAAACCGTCATCTTCTCCAGATGCAGAGAAATTAATCAGTTGTCCAAGATCATATGACTAGCAATGGAAAGACAATTAAAACTAAGCAATCCAGCTCCAGATTCTTTATTCTTCACCACTGCATGCTGCCTCTCAGAAAGCTCATTTTCTTTGTACAGTCTAAGTTCCTTCTAAGCTCTGATATTCTGTAGTCAATGTAGATGTTCTTTCTCCAACTTTATTTCTGCAACATGAGAGTAAGGAACAGCTAAACCCCAAAAGGCCATGGGCTTAGCAGAAGAGTCTTAGTTTGTTTGGATATTCCCTCCAGAAAGATTCTTCTGTTATCATGGTATTCCATTTCATTCATACAGGTCAAATGTTCCTCCCTTACAGTAAAGGAATCAAGGAGTTAACCCTCAGGAGTCAGAGTACCCCTACCTTGCAAGTTAAATAACTCATCTCTCCACTACAAAGCTGCATCTTGAGTCTTCCATGAACCTGCCCTAGACAAGTCATTCCTTTCACTGCCATGTGGACCAGCAGAAATGGCACCATGGCTCCTATGCCTTCCCCTTTAGGGGGAATGAATGAAACACATTTTTTCCCTAAAGTCTCAAGCTCCTTCATACCTCTGTCCCCATTCACTCGTCTCCCCAGAACCTTACCCACGTTGAAGGGAAATGGGGAAAGAGAGAGGGAAGTTTACCATATTCTGTGACTATCTTTTACAAAAATTATGCCATCCTTTCTAAGCAAAATTATGATATCCTTTATAAGATCTCAGTTATTTCTTCACTAATAAAAATAATTTTACACTGCTCATTCTAATATTTTGCTGGTCTAGACACTTCCCTGGTAGTCATGACCCCACTCTGCCCAGCAAAGGTCAGAGGAGAAACCTCTGGCCTTGAAACAGAGCCAGGTCACTTGACCCACATTGAGATGGAACCCATGGCCTTGCCTACACATCTCTGATCTCCAGAGAACTTTTCTTCTAGAGATCCAGGACTGAGTGATTCAGGCAACCACTGCATGATGAGAAATGTTTCTAAATCCATCTCATCCCCAAGTGTGTTTTCCTAGGCTCCAAATGGCAATATCCTGCAGTCCTAGAGAAATCAAGTTAGTTTTCATTTCATACATGAAATAGATATGAGAGTATCCTTTTACATAATGGGGAATACCTCCTTACCATTAAAAAATATTCCACTGCCAGCTGGGCGCGGTGGCTCACACCTGTAATCCCAGCACTTTGGGAGGCGGAGGTGGGCAGATCACGTCAGGAGATCGAGACCATGGGGTGAGACCCCATCTCTACTAAAAATACAAAAAAAAAAAAAAAATTAGCCTGGCGCGGTGGTGGGCGCCTATAGTCCCAGTTACTCGGGAGACTGAGGCAGGAGAATGGCGTGAAACCAGGAGGTGGAGCTTGCAGTGAGCCTAGATTGTGACACTGCACTCCAGCCTGGGTGACAGAGTGAGACTTGGTCTCAAAAAAAAGACAGAAAAAGAAAAAAAAATTCCACTGCCATGATCAATGTGGTGATAAACACAGTAAACTTGCTCCTCACAGGATCACATGCAAAGGGCCAATGTGCCAGCAGATCTGAGCTGAGAATCATCCTTGTGGGCAAAACAGGAACCGGCAAAAGTGCTGCAGGGAACAGCATCCTCAGGAAGCAAGCATTTGAATCGAAGTTGAGTTCCCGGACCTTGACTAAGACTTGCAGCAAAAGTCAGGGAAGCTGGGGAGATAGAGAGATTGTCATTATTGATACACCAGATATGTTTTCTTGGAAGGACCACTGTGAAGCTCTGTACAAAGAGGTGCAGAGGTGCTACTTGCTCTCTGCACCAGGACCCCATGTGCTGCTCCTGGTGACTCAGCTGGGCCGCTACACCTCACAGGACCAGGAGGCTGCACAGAGGGTGAAGGAGATCTTTGGAGAGGATGCCATGAGACACACAATTGTCCTCTTTACCCACAAGGAAGACCTCAGTGGTGGCTCCCTGATGGATTACATGCGCAACTCTGATAACAAAGCCCTAAGCAAGCTGGTGGCAGCATGTGGTGGGCGAATCTGTGCCTTTAATAACCGTGCTGAAGGGAGAAATCAGGATGACCAAGTGAAGGAGCTAATGGACTTGATTGAGGATCTGTTGATGGAGAAAAATGGTGATCACTATACCAATGGGCTGTACAGCCTAATACAGAGGTCTAAATGTGGATCTGTGGGATCAGATCAAAAATTAAAGGAATTCAAAGAGAGCCTTATAAAGTACATGGAAACTCAGAGAAGTTACACAGCCTTGGCTGAAGCAAATTGCCTGAAAAGAGCCTTAATCAAAACACAACTGTGTGTTTTATTTTGTATTCAGTTGTGTCTCAGATTGCTAATTCTGTTGCTTTGCATATTGCACAGCATGTGCACTTTGTTTTGTTGCTTACTCTTTAGTATGTGCAATTTACTCTGCAGCTTGCTGTTTATTATACCCAAAAAGTTACTGATAGTTTCGAGAACAGTTATTAGACTAGAACGCAGGACTCCTAGGTTATTTACTCACTAGTGGGTGAATTTTTTATTATTTACTCACTAGTGGGTGAATCACAGTGCTTTCCCTGTAAAATGTGGTACCCGATGTCGTATTTGAGATTCTATGAAATGTTTAAATCTTAACATCACTCCAATTATTAATGAACCAAATCATACGGTAAGTTACTGTCTGCATTGAAATATAATATCAAAGCCTTTTGAAATCTGTAAACATAAAATTCCTCTCATTTTCAAATATTTAAAGCCAGTTTTATGTTCCTAAAAACTCATTTTCTTCTTTCTAGTACTACTGTTTCTACTGAATATAATGAAAATGGCAATAAAATAATATTACATAAACTGTAAAGTTCCTTTGATCATATGTTGTTAATTCTCTTCTATAGTTTTCTCCTTAGAAAATGATAAGTGGACACATGACTCATTTTAGCCAGATTTTAGCCCGGACGTCCTTCAGATTGATCACTGAAACATAGGTAAAGACAAATGTCAGAAAAGATAGTAAATTGGACTGGATATTCTGAAGCATCATCTTGCTAGGTGCAAATAGAGGCTACATTTATTAAAAGAAACAGAATTTTTATAATTGATGAGCTCGCCAGAAGAATAAAGAAAATTCCAAAGATGGAGCAAACAATTTTTTTTTAAAATGAGGAGCACAAACTGGAGTTGAGGCCCATGAGGAATACATGAACAAGGAAGGCAGAGCTGACCAATAGACAAATGCTGGTACCAATCCTGAGATGAAGAAATCAATCTTGGGTTGTCAGTAAAATTGGAGAGCTGATTTGGAGTGTTCTGTAGTAATTTAGGACCTTCCAGGAGACTAAAGTTATCCAAAATTAGTTGAATTCTTGACATCCAGTAGAAGCAAATGCAATCTTCTCTACAGGAAGCCATCTCCAATTCACTTGAGTATTCAGATGGAATTAATTCAGTAAAGTGAACCTAAATCATGTCCCTATGAACAAGATCAAAAAGATTTAAAAACCCAACGGAAGTAGACTCAGAAACTTTAATATCACAGTACTAGTTACAGTGTACTAAGTAGCTATGAAATATTTCTTAAAATATCATACACACACAGCCCAAATTAAAAAGGAACAAAAAACTACCAAAGATGATGAACTGTATTTGAAAAAACTCATGAAATTTTAATAAATAAAATTATAATTGATTTTTAAAAAGTTAATGATGAATACTCCTATTAATGATGGGGAAGTGAATTGATTACATAAACTCCTCCATGAGTAGCAGTTATAAAAACTTTTAAAATTTTTAAATCAATGTAAAGATACTGAAAAACATCTAAAAGTGGACAGATGAAAAAAGAGAATTTCTCTCCAACATTGCAGGCATTTGTATTAAAATTTAGAACAACAAAGGATGCAGACTATCACTGCTTCTTTTAGCATTTTACCACAGGTCTCATCTATCTAATAACTTTAAAAACAGAAATAAAAATAAAAGGTATGAGTACTGATGAGAAAGAAAAATAATAATTTTAGATAGATAATTAGAGGTAATAAAAGTAAAGCAATGAATCTCAATATAATATCAACTTTTTAAAAGCTACAACACTTCCATACCCTGACAACAGACAGAAAAACTAAATTTAAAAATCAGAGTTCAGACTTCCTTGTCAGATCAAAATAGCATAACAAGGATCAGATACCCACTTCCTGCCCCATGTGAAACAACCAAAAAATGGACAAATGATATAAAATGACAGTGTTGAAGACACTGAACAGAGTAATCACTGAGAATTGGAAAACAAGACAAGACTTTCAATTGTCCCAGCCTCCTGTCTTGAGAGAGTTTTCAGGTCACAACACAGAGAGGGTATAGCAGACAGACCCTATGATGACTTCAAATGATTCCTGGCTCCTGGTGTTCACACCTTTGTAGAACTCCTCCACTTGAGTGTGAGTGGGATCTGAGACCTACTTCTAACCAATAGAACATGGCATGGGTGACAGAATGTCACTCCAGTGATTTATATGGCTGCACAAAGACTCCTTTTCCTCTCCTTCAAGGAGCAAATTTCTATTTTGTGAATTGCCTATGAACAGGGCTAACATGGCAGAGAACTGCAGGTGGCCTCTAGCCAACATCCAGGAAAAAGTCAAAACCCTTAGTAACAGTCACAAAGAAACAAATTCTGTCAACATCCTGAGGGTTCAGATCTTTCCCTAGTCAAGCCTCTAATTAGACTTAAGCTAGCATTACAGGCTGGTGAAACCCTAAAGCAGAGAACATACAGTTAAGCTATGTCTACACTCCTTGCCCACACTAATCTTGAGATAATAAATCTATGCTGTTTTAAGTTGCTAAGTTTGTGGTAATTTGTTAGGCAGCGTTAAAAAAAACTAACATTTATGGAAACCAGGTGGAACTGGCAGACTCCCTGATTTGAGAAGATAGAGCTGGGATTCTGGAGATACAAAGGTGGCTAAGAGTTCACATAACAGTCTGAGAGATGAGACAGCTACATGGAGAGAGAAATCCAGACACCTACAGAGAGTCCCCGTTGAGTCTTCAATTGAATACTGGTCACCACATGCATGTGGTGAAGCCCCCTGAGGTGACAAAAAGAACCAGTCAAGAATATTACAGGAGATAGTATCCTGCACTCACCACAGACCATAAAAACTAAGAGAGCCTATGATTTGTGGGGTATTGGGTAGAGTTCACAGAAGAGCCTTGCCTCGCTAGTGGGAAATAATTGGTTCCAGACTAAAAACTTATCAAGTATGCCTACTAGATATTAAAAGCAAGACCTGAAGAATCAAATTGTTTCCAAGTAACTTAAATGCATCCCATAAGAAAGCTCAAGAATATTTACAGGAGTACGAAAATGTTCAGCACATAAGAAGGTCAAAACCAGATGTCTGGCATCCAATAAAAAATTATTAAACATGAAAATTAGCAAGAAAATATGACCAATGGTGAAGAGATAAATCAATGAATAAATACCAGCCCAGACTGACAAAAGCATTAGAATTATCGGCCAAAGACATTAACACAGTTATTAAAATGGTATGCTATATGTTAAAACAGTTAAGTAGTAAGATGGAAGACATGAAAAAGATCCAAATTTAACCTCTAGAGATAAAAACCACCATAAAAGATATAAGAAATACATTGAATAGGGCTAGCAAAACATTAGGCTGAAAAAGAAAAGATTAGTGATCATCTAAATAGATGCATAAAAGGCTTTCGATAAAATTCAAAAATCCCTTCATGTTAAAAACTCTCAATAAACTAGGTATTGAAGAAACATACCTCCAAAATAGTAAGAGCTATCTATGACAAACCCACAGCCAACATACTGAATGGGCAAAACCTAAAAGTATTCCCTTTGAAAACTGGCACAAGACAAGGATGTCCTCTCTCACCACTCCCATTCAACATAGTATTAAAAGTCCTGGCCAGAGCAATCAGACAAGAGAGAGAAATAAAAGAAAGTAACAAAAGAGAGTTTGTTTCTCTCTTCCAAATGAGAAGAGAGAAATTTACACTATCCTTGTTTGCAGAAAACAGGAGCCTATATCTAAAAAATCCCATAGTCTCAGCACAAAAGCACCTTCAGCTAATAAAGAACTTCAGCAAAGCCTCAGGATACAAAATCAATGTACAAAAGTCACTAGCATTCCTATTTACCAACACCAGTCACGTCGAAAGCTAAATCAGGAATGCAATCCCATTCACAACTGCCTCAAAAATAATGAATATTTAGGAACACGGCTAACTAGGGAGGTGAAAGATCTCTATAATGAGAACTACAAAACACTGTTTAAAGAAATCAGAGATGACACAAACAAATGAAAAAACATTCTATGCTCATGGATAAGAGGAATCAATATCGTTTAAATGACCATACTGCCCAATGCAATTTATAAATTCAATCCTATTCCTATCAAACTACCGATGACATTCTTCACAGAACTAGAAAAAATACTATTTTAAAATTCATACAGAATCAAAACAGACTTAATAGCCAAGGTGATCCCAAGCAAAAAGAACAAAGTTGGAGGCATCATGCTACCTACCTTCAAACTATACTACAGAGCTACAGTAATCAAAATAGCATGGTACTGGCACAAAAACAGACACATAGCCAATGGAACAGAATAGAGAGGCCAAAAATAAGGCCACACACGTACAACCATCTGCCAAAAATAAACAATGGGGAAAGGACTCCCTATTCAATAAATGGTGCTAGAATAATTGTCTAATCAGGCTAGCCATATGCAGAAGATTGAAGCTGAACCCCTTCCTTACACCATATACAAAAATCAACTCAAGATGAATTAAAGACTTAAATGTAAAACCCAAAAACTATAAAAACCCTGGAAAACAACCTGGACAATATTATTCTGGACATAGGAACTGGCAAAAATTTCATGATGAAGATGCCAAAAGCAATTGCAACAAAAGCAAAAATTGACAAATAGAATTCAATTAAGGAGCTTCTGCACAGCAAAAGAAACTATCAACAAAGTAAACAGACAACCTACAGAATGGGAGAAAATTTTTACAAATTATGCACCTGACAAAGAAAGCTCTAATATCCAGCATCTGTAAGAAACTTAAGCAAATTTATAAGAAAAAAAGACAACCCCATTAAAAAGTGGGCAAAGGACATGAATAGACACTTTTCAAAACAAGACATACATGTGACCAGTAAGTATATGAAAAAAAGCTCAATATCACTGATCTTTAGAGAAATACAAAATAAAACTACAATGAGATACCATCACGCATCAGTCCAAATGGCTATTACTAAAAAGTCAAAAATAACAAATGCTGGCAAGGTTGCAGAGAAAAGGGAACACTGATACACTGTTGGTGAGAGTGTAAATTAGTTCAACCATTGTGGAAAGCAGTGTGGCAATTCCTCAAAGAGCTCAAAACAGAACTACCACTCAACCCAGCAATCCCATTGCTGGGTATATACTCAAAGGAAAATAAATCATTCTATCATAAAGACACACATGCATATGGATGTTCATTGCAGCACTATTCACAATAGCAAAGACATGGAATCAACCTAAATGCCCATCAATGGTAGACTGGATAAAGAAAATGTGGTACATATACGCTATGGAATACTACACAGCCATAAAATGAATGAGATCATGTCTTTTGCAGGAGCATGAATGGAACTGGAGTCCATTATCCTCAGCAAACTAACACAGGAACAGAAAACCAAATACCACAAGTTCTCCTATGGGCACTAAATGATGAGAACACATGGACACAAAGAGAAGAACAACAGTCACTGGGGCCTACTTGAGGGTGGAGGATGGAAGGAGGAAAAGGAGCAGAAAAAACAACTATTGGGTACTAGGCTTAGTATCTGGGTGACAAAACAATCTGTAAAACAAACCCTTGTGACATGAGTTTACCTATATAACAAACCTGCATATTTACCCCGACCCTAGAAATTTTAAAAAGAGAAAAGATTAATGAACTTGAAGACACAGCAATAGAAATGTCCCAACATAGAAAACACACACACACACACAAAAAGAATAATAGTCACTTTCAAAGAACATAGCTTCGATTAGCTCTGGGACAACCTCAAGTGGAATGTGTATGTAACTGGATTCACTAAAAATAAAAGGGGGTCAGGACAGAAAAAATATTGGAATCAATAATGGCCAAAAGTTTTCCAAATTTTATGAAAACTGTAAGCAAACAACCCAAGAAGTTCAATGAACCCCAAGCAAATAAAACATCTACACGAAGGAACATTATAATCAGGTTGATCAAAATGAATCATAAAAGGACAATCCTTAAAGCCACTAGAGGAAAAAAACATGTTATGACCAGAGACACAAAGGTAAGGATGACAACAGATTTTTCTGAAGAATTAATGTGACAGAGAGGACAGTGAAACAACATTTACAAAGTACAATCGTGTGTCACTTAACAATGGGGATATATTCTGAGAAGTGCACCATTAAGCTACTTCATCATTGTGTGAACATCATAGAGTGTACTTACACAAACCAAAATGGTACAGCCTACTACACACCTAGGCTATATGATATGGCCTATTGCTCCTAGACTACAAACCTGTATAGCATGTTACTGTAGTGAACACTGTAGGCAACTGTAACACATTGGTAAGTATTTGTGTATCTAAACATATCTAAACACAGAAAAAAATACAGTAAAAATAGAGGTTAACTTTTATGGGACCAACATTGCATATGTGGTCTGTCGTTGACCAAAAGATCATTATGTGACACATGACTGTATTAGAAGAAAAATTGTCAAATTAGAATTATTTTTCAAAATTACCTGTCAAAAATGAAGGCAAAATAAAAACTTTTCCAGACATTCAGTAGCTCAGTTTGTTGCCAGCAGACCTGAACTACAAAAAAAAAGTTAAAAAGGGAGAATGATATCAGAGAAAAATACTGATGTGTTCAAAGGAATTAAGATCATCAAAAATGGTAACCTCATGAGTAAATATGTAAGGTATTTTTCTTATTAATTAAATACCTTTAAAATATTATTGACTGCTTAAACAAAAATACTAACAATATAGATTGAGGTCTGTAATATATGTAAAAGTAAAACATGTGACAACAATAGGACAAAAATCAGGAGAGGAAAAAAGAAATGATACTATTATAAAATGTTTATGCTCTATGTAAAGTGATATATCACTTGAAGGTGAACTGAGGTAAGTGGAGGCTCTATACTATAAACTCAAAGTCAACAAATAAAATAACAAAACAAGGAGTTATAGATAATAAGCCAACAGACAGAGAAAAACTGGAATTTTTTAAAAGTTCAATTAATATAAATGAAGACAGTAAAACGGGAAACAAAGAACAAATGAGACAAATTTTTAAAACAGTAAGATGATAGATTTAAATCTAAAGAAGTCAATAATCTAAATATTAAATACATGATCTACATATTCTCAGTTAAAAGGCAGCGACTGTCAGAGTGGGTTTAAAAAACAAAGCTTATCTATATTTTGCCTACATGAATCTTGCAATAAATATAAAGACAGCTGGCTTAAGCAGAAAAGGATGAAAAAAGGTATTATATGATGAGACTAATCAAAAGATACTTGGAAGGACAATATTAATATCAGACAAAGTGGACTTCAAAGGAAAAAATATTACCAGGAATGAAGGACATTCCACAATGATAAAGCCATCAATTCATCAAGAGGACATAACAATCTAAAACTTTTATGTGTGTAATAACAGAATTCTAAAACACATGAAGTAAAAATGGACAGAATTGCAATAATAAAAAGAAAAACTGACAAACATGGTCAGAAATTTTAATGCCCCTCTCAATAATTAATAGTATGGAAGACAGGTATGGAAATAATAATAATAATAGTACAAGTAGACAAAAAATCTGTAAAGATAGAGCAGATTTGAACACCATTGTATTAGTCATTGTATTAGTTTCCTATGGCTGCTGCAAGAAATTTATACAAGCTTAGTGTCTTAATACAACCCATTTATTCTCTCACAGTTCTAGAAATCAAAAGTTCAAAATCAGTTTCTTGGGGCTGAAATCAAGGTGCTGGTAGGGCCCTACTTCTCCAAAATCTCTAGGGAAATTATTTTTTTGCCTTTTCCAGCTTTTAGAGCTGCTCATGGCCCCTACCTTAATCTTCAAAGCCAGCAGCACAGCATCTTACTTCAGTCCTCACATTGCCCTCTTTTTCTGTGGTTTCCCTGTGCTTTTCTCTTACAATTTATATTTAGAGTCCATCCGGACAATCAAAAATAATCTCTTTATCTCAAGATACTTAACTCAATTACATCTGCAATATCCCTTTTTGACATATAAGGTAACGTCCACAGGTATGTCCTGGGCAATAAGACATGGATATCTTTGGGGGCATTATTCGGTGTGCCAACATTGTCAACCAACTTGACCTAATTGACATTTATAGAACATTCCACTTAATAACAGCAGAATACACATTTTCAAGTCCAATACACTTAGTTTCCTGTTGCTACTGTTACCATAAATTTAGTCGCTTAAAACAATAAACATTTATTATCTTACAATTTTGGAACTTAGAGGTTCAAAATGAGTCTCAAGGTGTTGGTAAGGATGAGTTCTTTTCTGGAGGCTGTACTGAAGAATCAATTTCCTTGCCTTTTGCAGCTTCTAGAGATCACCTACATTCCTTGGCTCATGGCCCACTTCCATCTTCAAAGCCAATGACGGTAGATTGAGTCCTTCCATTTTGATTACATCAGGCCATTTTGATTACACTGGGGGTACCCAGACAATCCAAAATAATCTATTTTAAAGGCAGCTAATTAGCAACCTTTTCCCCCCAGATTACTCCAGCAGTAAAACCAAGCCTCCAGCTTCTGCCTGGAAGGGGCTTATCTATACATTGAGCACCCCAACTTGTACAGCTCCCACTTGAGGGACTAGCACCTAAATCACTTATCTCTAGGAACTGACATGACTTGGCATTTACAAGTCCCACCAGACCACAGAGAACAAAGAATTGATTTGATTATAAATGGGAATGGGAACACTTGTAGTGGCTATTTCCCCTGGCTCGGCAGAGAGCAAGAAGGGAAAACACCCAGTTTCCAGTTTCTCCCTGGAAGGGGTTCAACTGTGCACCTAGCATCTCAACTTTCACAGCTGCTTTCCAGGGTTAGGACTTTAATTATCCTGCATCTTGGAGCTGATGGGGCAGGCAAAAAGTAGTTCTCTGGGCACCTGAATGGAACTATAGGCACTTCCCACAAATCCTCTTCTCGGCTTGATCTAGAGATAGTACCAAGCCTCCATCTGACTCACCTGTCTCTGACAGCTGATGGGAATCAATATTCATTAGGCCCCTGGGGGAAACAAAGAGCAGACCGGTAGGTTGAAAGAGTGTACAGTCTGAATTAGAGTGCAGGAATCTGACACAGATGGTCTCCATGCCGTATTCCAGAACAAGGGCAGAAAAACTTCAGTTCCAAGCTTCTCCCTGAAGAGAAAAAGAAAACTGGGCCACACATCTAGCACCACAAATTTTCCAGCTTCTTCTCAAAGTATTGACTTCTTTTTCAATTATCTCAGGGCACTAATAGAATCTGGAACACATTAATCCCCCATGAGGGATACAGACAGTGCTTTGGACAAGCACAAAGGTTTGGGAGGCACCCAGAATCACTGGCCAGACTGATTTGTGTGGTTTATTCCTACACGAAACTGGAGAGGTGGCTGTTTTATCTAATGCACAGAAACCAACACAGAATCACGGAAAATGAAGAAACAGGAAAATATGTTTCAAACAACAACAACGACAACAACACAAGATAAAACTCCAGAAGTCAAGCTAATAAAATGGTAACAAGTCATTTACCCAGCAGAGAATTCAAAATAATGGTCTTAAAAATATTCACTGAGGTCAGGAGAGCAAGGCATAAACAAAGTTTTTTCAATACACAGATAAAAAATATTTAAACGTACCAAAGAGAAGTGATACAGCTTAAGAATACAATGCCTGAACTGGAAAATTCAACAAAGGAGTTCAGCAGCATACTAAACCAAGCAGAAGAATCAGTGAACTTGAAGACAGACCATTGGAAATCATCCAGTCAGAGGAGTAAAAAGAAATAAGAATGAAAGAGTGAAGATACCTTGAGAGACTTATGGGACACCATAAAGCTGACCAATGTATACATTATTAGAGACCCAAAAGAAGAGAAAAAAGAAAGTGAAAGAAAGTATTCAGTTTGTGCAAAAGTAATTGCAGGTTTTGCAATACATCTACAAAAAAACGCAATTACTCTTGCACCAACCTAATATATTCGAAGAGATAATAGCTAAAAGCATCCCAAGCCTGGGGGAGTAAATAGAAACCCAGATCCAGGAATCCCAAAGGATACCAAATAAGGTGAATCCAAAAAGACCCATTATAATTAAATTGTCAGAAGTTAAAGACAGAGAATTTTGAAATCAGAAAGAGAAAAGCAACTTACTACATACAAGGGAATCTTCCTAAGACTATTAGCAGATTTTTCAGCAGTAACCTTGCAGGCCAGAAGTGCATGGAATGATATATTCAGGGTGCTGGGAGTGGGGAACTGCCAATCAAGAATATTGTATCAAGTACATCTAACCTTAAAAAATGAAAAAGAGATTAAGACTTTCTCAGAAAAACAAAAACTCAGGGAGTTTATTACTGCTAGACCTACCTTACAAGAAATGCTAAAGAGAGCTCTTCAAGTTTAATTAAAAGGGTACTAAACAGCAACACACATGCATAAGAAGAAATGAAGCTCACTGGTAAAGGTAAATATAGACAAAAACAGAATATTGCATTACTATAATAGAGGTGGTAAATCACTTTTAATTCTACTATAAAAGCTAAAAGACAAAAATATTAAAAAGTCTATAACTAAATTATATTAATAGATACATAATACAAATAGATGTACATTGTTACATCAACAGAATATAATGTGGATGGAAGAGAGATCAAAGCAGTTATTGTATGCAAATGAAGTTATTATCAGCTCAAAATAGACTGTTACAACTATAAGACGTTTTATGCAAGCTCCTTGGTAGCCACAAATAAAATACCTACAGAAGTTACACAAAAGAAAAACAAAAAGAAATCAAAGCCAATTAATTAAAAATGAAAAGAGAAAAAGAGAGCAGAGATAAAAATGGGACAAAAGAGCTGTAAGACAAAGAGAAAAGAGTTAATAAAATGGTAATAATAAATCCCTCCTTATCAGTAATAATTTTAAACGTAAATGAGCTAAACTTCCCAATAAAATGATATAGAGTCATTAAATGGATAAAAAAATCAAGATCAAACTATCTGCTGTCAACAAGAAATTCACTTTAGATTTAAGGACACACAGAGGCTGAAAGGAAAGGGATAAGAAAGGATATTTCATACAAATGGTAACCAAAGGACAGCAGGAATGGCTCTGCTTATATAAGATAAAGCAGAATTTTGGTTAAAAAAAAAACTGTCTTTAGATACAAAAAAGATCATTACATAATGGTAAAGGAGTCAATTTAACAGAAACATATAACAATAGTAAATATAAATGCATCCAACATCAGAGCATCTAAGTATATAAAGCAAATATTGACAGATTGGAAAGGAGAGCTTGACAGCAATACAATAATAGTAGAAGACTTCAATATCCTACTTTCAATAGTGAATAGGACATCCAGACATAAAATCAACAAAGAAATAATGGAACTGAACTACACTATAGGCCAAATGGACCTAATAGACTTATATAGAACTTTTTATCCAACAGCAGAATATATATTCTTCTCAATCATACATGGAATATTCTCCAAAATAGATCACATTTCAGGTCACAAAGCAAATCTTAACAAATTTAAGAAGATTGAAATCATTCCAGGTATATTATCCAACCACAATAGAATGAAGTTAGAAATCAATAACAGCTGGAAAAAGGGAAAATTCACAAATACATGAAAACTAACACACTCTTGAATAGCCACTGGGTAAAAGAAGAAATCAAAGAAATTTTAAAACTATCTTGAGAAAAGCAAAAATGAAAATATAATTTATCAAAAGTTACAGGATACAGCAAAAGGAGTACCAAGAGGGAAATTTATAGCAACATGGATGCATCTGAAGACCATTATCTTAAGCAAACTAACACAGGAACAGAAAACCAAATACCATATGTTCTCACTTATAATGGGAGCTAAACATTGAATACACATGGACACAAAAATGGGAACAATAGACACTGGGGATTACTTGAGTGGGGAGGGTGGGAAGGAGGAGAGATTGGAAGGCTACCTATTGGGTACTGTGCTCACTACCTTGATGATGAGATCATTCATATACCAAGCCTCAGTGACACACACTGTACTCATGTAAAAAACTTGTACATATACCCCCTCAACCCAAAATAAAACTAGAAAAAAAGAAGAGCAATCTCAAATAAGCAACATAACTTTACACCTCAAATTACTACAATGACAACAAATTGATAGGGATAGCATTGAATCTATAAATTACTTTGAGCAGTATGGCCATTTTCACACTAAACAAAAAGAACAAAACTGGAGGCACCATGCTACCTGACTTCAAACTATACTACAAGGCTACAGTAAACAAAACAGCATGGTAGTGGTACCAAAATAGATAAATAGACAAATGGAACAGAACAGAGGCCTCAGAAATAACACTACATATCTACAACTATCTGATCTTTGACAATCCTGACAAAAACAAGAAATGGGGAAAGGATTCCCTATTTAATAAATGGTGTTGGGAAAACTGACTAGCCATATGCAGAAAACTGAAATTGGACCCCTTCCTTATACCTTATACAAAAATTAACTCAAGATGGATTAAAGACTTAAACGTCAAACCCAAAACCATAAAAACCCTAGAAGAAAACCTACACAATATCATTCAGTACGTAGGCATGGGCAAAGACTTCATGACTAAAACATCAAAAGCAATGGCAACAAAAGCCAAAATTGACAAATGGGATCTAATTAAACTAAACAGTGTCTGCACAGCAAAAGAAACTATTATCAGAGTGAACAGACAACCTACAGAATGGGAGAAAAATTTTGCAATCTATCCATCTGACAAAGCTAATATCCAGAATCTACAAAGAACTTAAATGAATTTACAAGAAAAACCTCATCAAAAAGTGGGCAAATGATATGAACAGACACTTTCCACAAAAAAAGACATTTATGCAGCCAACAAACATATGAAGAAAAGCTCATCATCACTGGTCATTAGAGAAATGCAAATCAAAACCACAATGAGATACCATCCCACACCAGTTAGAATGGCAAACATTAAAAAGTCAGGAAACGACAGATGTTGGACAGGATGTGAAGAAATAGTAACACTTTTACACTGATGGTAGGAGTGTAAATTAGTTCAACCACTGTGGAAGACAGTGTGATGATTCCTCAAGGATCTAGAACCAGAAACACCATTTGACCCAGCAATCCCATTGCTGGGTATATACCCAAAGAATTATAAATCATTCTACTATAAAAATACATGCACACACATGTTTATTGTGGCACTGTTCACAAGAGCAAAGACTTGGAACCAACCCAAATGCCCATCAATGATAAAATGGATAAAGGAAATGTGGCCCATATACACCATGGAATACTATGCAGTCATAAAAAGGATAAGTTCATGTTCTTTGTAGGGACATGGATGAAGCTGGAAACCATCATTCTCAGCAAACTAACACAAGAACAGAAAACCAAACACCACATGTTCTCACTCATAAGTGGGAGCTGAACAATGAGAACACATGGACACAGGGAGGAGAACATCACACACTGGGGCCCTTCGTGGGGTGGGAGGTTAGGGGAGGGATAGCATTAGCAGAAATACCTAATGTAGATGACAGATTGATGGGTGCAGCAAATCACCATGGCATGTGTATACTTATGTGACAAACCTGCACGTTCTGCACATGTATCCCAGAACTTGAAGCATAATTTTAAAAAATTTAAAAAAGAAAAAAAGAACAAATAAAACCCAAAGGTGGCAGAAGGAAGAAAATAATGAAGATCAGAATGGAAATAAATCAAAGAGAAAACAGACAAACCATAGAAAAATAACCCAAAATTAAGAGTTGGTTTTTCAAAAATAAATAAAGTCAATAAACCTCTAGTTAGACTGAAGAAAAGAGAAGACTTAAATAAAAAATATCAGAAATGAAACAGAAGACATTACAACAGATGCCTAGGAAATTAAAAGAATCATAAAGGACTACTTGAAAAATTATATGTCAACAAACTGGATAACCTAGAAGAAGTGTATAAATTCCTAGAAATACACAACCTACAAAGATTGAATCAAGAAGAAATAGAAATCCTAAACAGATCAGTAACACATGAGATTGAAGCAGTAATAAAAATCCTCCCAACAAAGAAAAATCCAGGACCAAACAACTTCAAAGCTAAATTTTACTAAACATTCCAAAAATAATACCAACGATTTTTAAACTCTTCCAAAAACAGAATTAGAGATTAGACTTCCAAACTCATTTTACGAGACCAGCATAACCCTGATGTCAAAGCCATGCAAAATTACAAGGAAAGAAAACTACAAGCTAATATCTCTGGTGAACACAGATGCAAAAATCCTCAATAAAATATTAGCAAACCAAATTCAACAACACATCAAAAAGATTATACACCATTACCAAGTGGGATTTATCCCTGGAATGCAAGGTTTGTTTAACGTATGCAAATCAATGTGTTATACCACATTAAGAAAACGAAAGATGAAGACCACATGATCACCTCAACAGACACAGAAAAAAGAACATTTGACAAAGTTAAACATCCTTTTGTGATAAAAACCCTCAACAAAATAGTCATAGAATAAAATTTCCCAGACACAATAAAGGCCACTTATTTAAAGCTCACAGATAACATTATAATCAGTGGAGAAAAACTGAAAGCTTTTCCTCTAAGATCAGGTACAAGTCAAAGTTGCTCACTCTCACCACTTCTATTCAACATAGCACAGGAAGTACTAACAAGAGCAATCATACAAGAAAAAGAAATAAAAGGCAATCCAGTCAGAAACGAAAAGGTAAAATGATCCCTGTTTGCAGATGATGTAATCTTATGTGTAGAAAACTACATAAACACGCCAAAAAAAAAAAAAAAAAAAAAAACTGTTGGAAATGACAAGTGAATTCAGTAAAGTTGCAGGATACAAAATCAACCCATAAAATTCAGTTGCATTTCTTTACCACAATAACAATCTATGCAGAATGGAAATAATGAAATAATCCCATTTTGACAGCATCAAAAAGAATGAACAATGAATAAATTTAACCAAGGAGGTGATAGATCTGTACACTGAAAACTGTAAAACATTGACAAAAGTAACTGAAGAATATACAAATAAATGGAAGGATAGCCATGTATATGGTTTGGAAGAATTAACATTTCTAAAATGTCCATACTAACCAAAGTAATATATACATTCAATATAATCCATATCAAAATTCCAATGGCCTTTTCCAGAAATAAAACAATTGGATGTACCTATAATCCTCTGTATGTATGTAACTACAAAAGACTGAACAGCCAAAGCAATCTTTAGGAAGAAGAGCAACGTTGGAGGTATCACATTATATTACAAGGCTATAGTAATCAAAACAGTATGATACTAACATAAAACAGATACATACACCAATAGAACAGAATAGAGAGCCCAAAAAGAAATCCATTCATGTATTATCAACTAAATTTTAACCTGGGTGCCAAGAAGACAGAATGGGAAAAGAATAGTCTCTTAAATAATGTTGGGAAAACTGGATGTCCACATGCAGAAGAATGAAATTAAAAACTTTAACATAAGGCCCGAAACCATAAAACTCTTACAAACAAAAACACAGAGAAAAAGCTCCTTGATATTGGCCTTGGCAATGATTTTTTGAATATGACACCAAAAGGTTAGGCAACAAAAGGAAAAATAAAAAAATGGGACTATATCAAACTAAAAAGAACTTTTGCACAGCAAAGGAATCAATCAATAAAACAAAAAGGCAACCTAAAGATTGGCAGAAAACATTTGCAAACCATGTATCTGATAAGGCATTAATTTCCAAAGTATATAAGGAACTCACACAACTCAATAACAAGAAAACAAATAATCTGATTTTTTAAATGAGCAAATGACCTGAATAGATACTTTTCCAAAGAAGGCATATAAAAGGCCAATAGGTATATTAAAAGGTACCCAATATCACTAACTATCAGGGAAGTGCAAATCAAAACCATCATGAGATACCACCTCACACCTGATGTCCACTATCAAAAAGACAATAGATAACAAGTGATGGGGAGGGTGTGGAGAAAAAGGAAGATTTGTACACTGTTGATGGGACTGTAAATTGGTACAGTGATTATGGAAAACAGAGTGAAAGTTCCTCAAAAGAATTAAAAATAGAACTACCATATGGTTCAGAAATTCCTCTTCCGAGTATATATCCAAAGGAAAACTGACCATGTTAATCGCAGCATTATTCACAATAGCCAAGATTTGGAAACAACCTAAATGTATGTCAGTGGAGAAGCTGATAACCATGTCTTATCTGCTCATCCACTCATGTCCTCTTAGAATATTATTCTGCCTTCAAAAAGAGAGGTTCTGCCATTTGCAACAACATGGATGAAACTGGAAGACATATGCTAAACGAAATAACCCAATTATCCAGATACAGAAAGAAAAATGGTGCATGATGTCACGTATATGTGGAATCTAAAAAAGTTGAATATATGGAAGCAGAGAGTAGAACAGTGGTTACCAAGGGCAGTTATTATAGTTAATAATAGTGTATTATATCCTGGAAATTTGCTAACATAGTAGATCTCAGGTGCTCCTACCCTTTAAAAAAGGTAACTATGTGAAGAGAGACACATTTGTTAACTTGTAATCATTTCACTATGTATATGTATATCAAAACATCATGTTGTACCTCTTAAATATATACCATTGTTATTTTTTAAAAATGGAAAAACAATAGAGAAAATCAATGAAACCAAAACTGATCATTTGAGATTAATAAAACTGATCAACCTCTGGCCAGACCAATCAGGAGAAAAGAAAAAACACAAATTACGAATATCAGAAATGAGAAAGAGGACATCACTACAAGCTCTACACATGTTAAAATGTAACAGAATATTATGAACAACTTTCTGCCAGTAAATTTGACTATGTAGATGAAATGTGCAACTTCCTTGAAAGAAATAAATTTCCAAAGCTCAATCAAAAAGAAATAACCCAAATAGTCCTGTATCTATGAAAGACACTTGATTTATAGTTACAAACCTTTCTACAAAAAAAAAAAAAACAAAAACAAACAAACAAAAAAAAAAACAACGCTCCACACACAGATAGCTTCACTGCTAAATTCTATGAAATCTTTTAGGAAGATATACCAACTCTATAAAAACTGTTGTAGAAAATTGAAAAGGAAGGAAAACCTCCCAGCTGCTCACCTGAGATTAGCATAGGCCTCCTCTGCTAGACAACGTGAAGAAGGGGTTTTCACTAAGGAACTACCAACATGTAGCATGCTTTAAATGATAATGAATGAACCACCTGGAAATAAATAGTGAAAAATGACATAAAAAGACCTGAGCGTTCATCTTTTCTTTGCCACTAAATTTAAGGGCCAACTGGCACAGGCCTTTTAACTTTCAGCCATAATGTAATCATCTCTAATATTAATCTGTTAAATTATATGAGTGATATTCAAATATTAAGAGAGTATAGAGGAGAAATGTATACTCATTTCAAAGGTTCCATGGTTTGATAATGTCTGTTCAACCTTATGATTTTCTGTTTCAAAGATACCCACCACTTTTTTTTGCAGTTCAAAAGAAAACAGTTAAGACCTAATTTTTTAATGCCCTGATAAAAATTCACAGAAGATAGAGACTCCCTTGAAAAGCAAAGCACAATCCCTGAGAGTGTAAAGCTTTGTATATCAGAGACATGAATTTATTTTTTAAAAAAATAAGTTTGTGAAAAACCAACTAGATGTTTCCCTAAGCAGTTTTCAATTCTCCCACTCTTTTACCTAATTGTCCGCAGCACCTCTGCCTCTTGCCTCTTCTCAGATGTCCCATCCCTACAGAGGTCAGAAGGGAGGTTGAGGTAGCTGAGGCTGTGGGTTTCCTGAAGAGAATATAGGACTTATGACCCCAGGTGGCTTCCTATTGGATGGCTCCTGAAACATTTCCAACGCTTCTGTATGGAAAACCTTCATGGGACATCTTCCTTCCATGGCAGGTTTAATTTTAGTTTTCACCATGCCAACTGATTCAACATCTGCTGTCTTCCTCCAGACCAAATGGGAAATGGAGTCAGCCCAGGGGAGAATCTACAACCATCCTACAACACAAAATAGTTGGGGCCCAGATACATTTGTAATTTTTTGACACAAGGTTATTAAGCCTGGCATTAAGCCTATCAAGGTTATGATGCCTCTACTGAGTTGGAAAGTTCCCCTCCTCCTCTATTTTATAAGAGATGCATAAAGCTGGAGTAATTTCTCCCTAAGTGTTGGACCAAATTCATCAGCAAAGCTATCTGAATCTAGACTTTTCTTGGTGAGGAAACCTTTAATTACAAATTCAATTTTTAAACTAAATATATAAAGCTGTTCTTATTTTTTATTTCCTCATGCTTATTTTGGTAAGTATCCTTGTAAAGGAATTAGTTGATTATATTAAAATTATTGAATTTCTTTGGACAAACTCATAAAATCTTCTTATTATCCCTTAAATACATACAGGAACTATAGTAATTTTCCTCTTTGAATTCTGGTATTAAAAATTCAGACTTGGAGGTGGCACCCAAGATGGCCGAATAGGAGCAGCTCCAGCCTCCAGCTCCCAGCCTGAGTGACACAGAAGACGGGTGATTTCTGCATTTTCAACTGAGTTACCAGGTTCATCTCACTGGGGCACGTTAGACAGTCGGTGCTGGTCAGTGGGTGCAGCCCAACCAGGGAGAGCTGAAGCAGGGCGAGGCAAATGGCACACCAGGAGATTATATCCTACACCAAGCCTGGAGGGTCCCATGCCCACGGAGCCTCCCTCATTGGTAGCAGAGCAGTCTGAGATCTAACTGCAAGGTGGCAGCGATGCTGGGGGAGGGGCGCCCACCATTGCGGAGGCTTAAGTAGGTAAACAAAGATGCCTGGATGCTCGAATTGGGTGGAGCCCACTGCAGCTCAAAGAGGCCTGCCTGACTCTATAGACTCCACCTCTGGGGACAGGGCATATCTGAACAAAAAGCAGCAGAAACCTCTGCAGATGTAAATGTCCCTCTCTGACAGCTTTGAAGAGAGCAGTGGTTCTCCCAGCACAGAGGTTGAGATCTGAGAATGGACAGAATGCCTGCTCAAGTGGGTCTCTGACCCCTGAGTAGCGTAACTGGGAGACATCCTCCACTAGTTGCAGACCAACACCTCACACCTCACACGGCGGGGTACACCTCTGAGACAAAGCTTCCAGAGCAAGAATCAGACAGTGAGGCTTGCTGTTCAGCAATATTCTATCCTCTGTGCCTCTGATGCTGATTCCCAGGCAAACAGGGTCTGGAGTAGACCTCAAGCAAACTCCAACAGACCTGCAGCTGAGGGTCCTGACTGTTAGAAGGAAAACTAACAAATAGAAAGGACACCCACACCAAAACCCCATCGGTTCATCACCATCATCAAAGACCAAAGGCAGATAAAACCACAAAGATGGGGAAAAAGCAGTGCAGAAAAGCTGGAAATTCAAAAAATCACAGTGCATCTCCCCTCCAAAGGAATGCAGCTCATCACCAGCAATGGAACAAAGCTGGACGGAGAATGACTTTGACGAGTTGAGAGAAGAAGGCTTCAATCGATCAAACTTCTCAGAGCTAAAGGAGGAACTATGTACCCAGCACAAAGAAACTAAAAACCTTGAAAAAAGAATGGATGAATGGATAACTAGAATAATCAATGCAGAGAAGACCATAAACGAACTGATAGAGATGAAAATCATGACACGAGAACCACATGACAAATGCACAAGCTTCAGTAACTGACTCAATCAACTGGAAGAAAGAGTATCAGTGATTGAAGATCAAATGAATGAAATGAAGTGAGAAGAGAACTGTAGAGAAAACAGAGTAAAAAGAAATGAACAAAGCCTCCAAGAAATATGGGATTATGTGAAAAGACCAAATCTACGTCTGATTGATGTGCCTGAAAGTGAGGGGGAAAATGGAACCAAGTTGGAAAACACTCTGCAGGATATCATCCAGGAGAACTTCCCCAACCTAGTAAGGCAGGCCAACATTCACATTCAGGAAATACAGAGAACGCCACAAAGATACTCCTTGAGAAGAGCAACTCCAAGACACATAATTGTCAGATTCACCAAAGTTGACTTGAAGGAAAAAATGTTAAGGGCAGCCAGAGAGAAAGGTCGGGTTACCCAAAAAGGGAAGCCCATCAGACTAGCAGCAGATCTCTCAGCAGAAACTCTATAAACCAGAAGAGAGTGGGGGCCAATATTCAACATTCTTAAAGAAAAGAATTTTAAACTCACAATTTCATATCCAGCCAAACTAAGTTTCATAAGTGAAGGAGAAATAAAATCCTTTACAGACAAGCAAATGCTTAGAGATTTTGTCACCACCTGGCCTGCTCTACAAGAGATACTGAAGGAAGCACTAAACATGGAAAGGAAAAACTGGTACCAGCCATTGCAAAAACATGCCAAAATGTTAAGACCATTGATGCTAGGAAGAAACTACATCAACTAATGAGCAAAATAAACAGCTAATGTCACAATGACAGGATCAAGTTCACACATAACAATATTAAGCTTAAATATACATGGACTAAATGGTCTAATTAAAAGACACAGACTGGCAAATTGGATAAAGGGTCAAGACCCATCAGTTTGCTGTATACAGGAGACCTATCTCACAGCAGAGACACACATAGGCTCAAAATAAAGGGATGGAGGAAGTTCTACCAAGCAAATGGAAAACAAAAAAAAAGCAGGGGTTGCAATCCTATTCTCTGACAAAACAGACTTTAAATCATCAAAGATCAAAAGAGACAAAGAAGGCCATTACATAATGGTAAAGGGATCAATTCATCAGGAAGAGCTAACTATCCTAAATATATATGCACCCAATACAGGAGCACCCAGATTCATAAAGCAAGTCCTTAGAGACTTACAAAGAGACCTAGACTCCCATACAATAATAATGGGAGACTTTAACACCCCACTGTCAACATTAGACAGATGAATGAAACAGAAAGTTAACAAGCATATCCAGGAATTGAACTTAACTCCGCAGCAAGCAGACCTAATAGACATCTACAGAACTCTCCACTCCAAGTCAACAGAATATACATTCTTCTCAGCACCACATCGCACTTATTCCAAAATTGACCACATAGTTGGAAGCAAAGCACTCCTCAGCAAATGTAAAAGAACAGATATTATAACAAACTGTCTCTCAGACCACAGTGCAATCAAACTAGAACTCAGGACTAAGAAACTCTATCAAAACCGCTCAACTACATGGAAACAGAACAACCTGCTCCTGAATGACTAGTGGGTACACAACGAAATGAAGGCAGAAATAAAGATGTTCTTTGAAACTGATGAGAACAAAGATACAACATACCACAATCTCTGGGACACATTTAAAGCAGTGTGTAGAGGGAAATTTATAGCACTAAATGCCCACAAGAGAAAGCAGGAAAGATCTAAAATTGACACCCTAACATCACAATTAAAAGAACTAGAGAAGCAAGAGCAAACACATTCAAAAGCAAGCAGAAGGCAAAAATAACTAAGATCAGAGCAGAACTGAAGGAGATAGAGACACAAAAACCTCCAAAAAATCAATGAATCCAGGAGCTGGCTTTTTGAAAAGATCAACAAAATTGATAGACTGCTAGCAAGACTGATAAAGAAGAAAAGAGAGAAGAATCAAATAGACACAATAAAAAACGATAAAGGGGATATCACCACAGACCCCACAGAAATACAAACTACCATCAGAGCATACTATAAACACCTCTATGCAAATAAACTAGAAAACCTAGAAGAAATGGATAATTTCCTGGATGCTTACACTCTCCCAAGACTAAACCAGGAAGAAGTTGAATCCCTGAATAGACCAATGGCAGGCTCTGAAACTGAGTCAATAATTAATAGCCTACCAACCAAAAACAGTCCAGGACCAGACGGATTCCCAGCCGAATTCTACCAGAGGTACAAGGCAGAGTTGGTACCATTCCTTCTGAAACTGTTCCAATCAATAGAAAAAGAGGGAATCCTCCCTAACTCATTTTATGAGGCCAGCATCATCCTGATACCAAAGCCTGGCAGAAACACAACAAAAAAAGAGAATTTTAGACCAATATCCCTGATGAACATCGATGCAAAAATCCTCAATAAAATACTTGCAAACCGAATCCAGCAGCACATCAAAAAGCTTATCCACCATGATCAAGTGGGCTTCACCCCTGGGATGCAAGGCTGGCACAACATATGCAAATCAATAAATCTAATCCAGCATATAAACAGAACCAAAGACAAAAACCACATGATTATCTCAATAGATGCAGAAAAGGCCTTTGACAAAATTCAACAGCCCTTCATGCTAAAAACTCTCAATACATTTGGTATTGATGGAACGTATCTCAAAATAATAAGAGCTATTTATGATAAACCCACAGCCAATATCATACTGAATAGGCAAAAACTGGAAGCATTCCCTTTGAAAACTGGCACAAGACAGGGATGCCCTCTCTCACCACTCCTATTCAATATAGTGTTGGAAGTTCTGGCTAGGGTAATCAGGCAAGAGAACGAAATAAATGGTATTCAGTTAGGAAAAGAAGAAGTCAAATTGTTCCTGTTTGCAGATGACATGATTGTATATTTATAAAACCCCATCATCTCAGCCCAAAGTCTCCTTAAGCTGATAAGCACCTTCAGCAAAGTCGCAGGATACAAAATCAATGTGCAAAAATCACAAGCATTCTTATACACCAGTAACAGACAAATAGAGAGCCAAATCATGGATGAACTCCCATTCACAATAGCTATGAAGAGAATAAAATACCTAGGAATCCAACTTACAAAGGATGTAAAGGACCTCTTCAAGGAGAACTACAAATCACTGCTCACCGAAATAAAAGAGGACACAAACAAATGGAAGAACATTCCGTGCTCATGGATAGGAAGAATCAATATCGTGAAAATGGCCATACTGCCCAAGGTAATTTATAGATTCAATGCCATCCCCATTAAGCTACAAATGACTTTCTTCACAGAATTGGAAAAAACTGCTCTAAAGTTCATATGCAACCAAAAAAGAGCCTGCATTGCCAAGGCAATCCAAAGCCAAAAGAACAAAGCTGGAGGCATCATGCTCCCTGACTTCAAACCATACTAAAAGGCTACAGTAACCAAAACAGCATGGTACTGGTACCAAAACAGAGATATAGGCCAATGGAACAGAACAGAGTCCTCAGAAATAATACCACACATCTACAGTTATCTGATCTTTGACAAACCTGACAAAAACAAGAAATAGGGAAAGGATTCCCTAGTTAATAAATGGTGCTGGGAAAACTGGCTAGCCATAAGTAGAAAGCTGAAACTGGATCCTTTCATTACTCCTTATATGAAAATAATTCAAGATGGATTAGAGACTTAAATGTTAGACCTAAAACCATAAAAACCCTAGAAGAAAACCTAGGAAATACCATTCAGGACATAGGCATGGGCAACGACTTCATGTCTAAAACACCAAAAGCAATGCCAACAAAAGCCAAAATTGATAAATGAGATCTAATTAAACTAAAGAGCTTCTGCACAGCAAAAGAAACTACCATCAGAGTCAACAGGCAGCTTACAGAATGGGAGAAAATCTTTGCAATCTACTCATCTGACAAAGGGCTAATATCCAGAACCTACAAAGAACTCAATCAAATTTACAAGAAAAAAACAACCCCATCAAAAAGTGGGCAAAGGATATGAACAGACACTTCTCAAAAGAAGACATTCATACAGCCAACAGACACATGAAAAAATGCTCATCATCACTCACCATCAGAGAAATGCAAATCAAAACCACAATGAGATACTACCTCACACCAGTTAGAATGGTAATCATTAAAAAGTCAGGAAACAACAGGTGCTGGAGAGGATGTGGAGAAATAAGAACACTTTTACACTGTTGGTGGGACTGTAAACTAGTTCAACCATTGTGGAAAACAGTGTGGCGATTCCTCAAGGATCTAGAACTAGAAATACCATTTGACCCAGCCATCCCATTACTGGGTATATACCCAAAGGATTATAAATCATGCTGCTATAAAGACACATGCACAAATATGTTTATTGCAGCACTATTCACAATAGCAAAGACTTGGAATCAACCCAGTGTCCAACAGTGACAGACTGGATTAAGAAAATGTGGCACGTATACACCATGGAATACTATGCAGCCATAAAAAAGGATGAATTCGTGTCCTTTGTAGGGACATGGCTGCAGCTGGAAACCATCATTCTCAGAATATCGCAAGAACAGAAAACCAAACACCGCATGTTCTCACTCATAGGTGGAAATTGAACAATGAGATCACTTGGACACAGGAAGGGGAACATCACACACTGGGGCCTATTGTGAGGAGGGGGGAAGAGGGAAGGGATAGCATTAGGAGATATACCTAATGTAAATGACGAGTTAATGGGTGCAGCATACCAACATGGCACATGTATACATATGTAACAAACCTGCACATTGTGCACATGTACCCTAGAACTTAAAGTATAATAAAAGAAAGAAAGAAAGAAAGAAAGAAAGAAAGAAAGAAAGAAAGAAAGAAAGAAAGAAAGAAAGAAAGAAAGAAAGAAAGAAAGAAAGAAAGAAAGAAAGAAAGAAAGAAAAGCATCCAATCTCTGGCCATCAAATATATGTTATTTTTTTTTAAATAAATGTTTTCATCAAAAAAAAAACCTCAGACTTCATCTCTTTTCTTCTTGATCAACCTAACTAGAAGTTTATCTATTATTTTAAACTTTATAAAAATCTAGCTTTGTTTTTCTCTATTGTATTTTCTGTGTTCTGTTTTGTTATGTTCTTAAAAGTGTCTCTTGAACAACAGAAGTTTTTTATTTCATTGAAGTCCAACTTACCAAATTTTTTCTTTCATGAATTCGACTTTTGGTATTTTGTATAAAATGTTATCTCTAAACTCAAGGTCACCTAGATTTGCCCCAGTGTTATCTTCTAGGAGTTCTATAGTTCTGCGCACTTTACATTTACATCTATGATTTATTTTGAGTTAGTAAATGTACAGTTGTTCCAGAGTCATTTGTTAAAAAGACCATCCTTTCTCCATTGAATTACTTCTCTTCCTTTGTCAAAAATCAGTTACATTTAATGCAAGCAGAGCTATGGTTGGATTTCAGTCTACCATCTTGGTCATGCTTTCTGTTTACCCCATCTTTTCTTTGTTCTCTTTTTTCTCATTCTTTTCTATTAATTGGTTTTTAAAATTATTCCATTTTATCACCTCTTGGGGCTTTCATTGTTTTAGTGGTTGGTCTAGGGACTAAGGTATTTATCCTTAACTTATTATTCTCTACCTTGAGTTAATGGTGTTCCACTTCAAATAAAATGTAAGAACCTGAAAGTGGTGTAGCTCTAGTTAACTGCTACCCTTCCTTAATGATAGTGTAGTTATTTTTCACTCATTCATATGTTTAAAACTCACAATATGTTATTATTTTGTTTTAGTCAATTTAATTTTAAAGAAATTAAATAATAATCAAAATAATAATTTTTTCCCATTTCCCACATATTTTAAATTTCGAGCAATCTTTATTCTTTCTTGTTGATCTAAGTTTCTGTCTGATATCATTCTTCTTAAACCTGGACAATTTCTTTAATTTCTTGTAATACAAGCCTTGTGAAACAAGATAACTTATCTCTTGTTTTCATTTGTCTTTTTAAAATTTTCAATTGTCTTTTTTAAATTTTCAATTATTTAAGGGTAGTTTTGCTGAATATAAATATCTAAGTTGATGTTACTTTTCTTCAGCAAAGTATGAACATATGCCAGTGTTTTCTCACTTAAATTGTTTCTTATGTTTTTTTTAAAAGCAGCCATTATTCTTATGTCATTGCCCTGTGTGTAATGTGTCTTTTTATCCTCCTCTCCTTTATTCAACACTTTTATCTTTTTCTTTGGTTTTCAGCAATTTACCTATAAAATATCTGTGTTTGTTTTTCTTTGTATTTCCTACTTAAGGTTCATTAAGATGTTTGGATTCATGAGTTTAAGTTTTTCAAGAAATTTTAAACATTTTGTCTATTATCTCCTCAAATATTTTTTTCTAGCCAGTTCATTCTTTTTTCTCTTTCTTACATTTTATTTATATTAGATTGCTTGATATGATCCCACTGATCATTAATGCCATGTTCATTTTTTTCAAATTTTTTTCATTTTATACTTCAGTCCAAATAATTTCTCCTGAACTTCCTTCAAATTCATGTATCATTTCAACAATATCCAACATACTATTAGATCCATCCACTTAAGCTTGTTCATTTCAGATATTTTATTTTCTAGTTCCAGAATTAGTTCTTTTCAGAGTTTATATTTCTGTCCTGAAATTCTTCATCTCTTAACCCATTATATTTATTTTTCTTTAAATTCTTTATCACATTTATTATAAAGTCCTTATATGGTGATTACAATGAATGAGTCATCTGTGGTTCTGTTTCTACTAACTGTTTAATCTTTTTTTTTTTTTTTTTTTTTTTTTGAGACGGAGTCTCGCTTTGTCTCCCAGGCTGGAGTGCAGTGGCCGGATCTCAGCTCACTGCAAGCTCCGCCTCCCGGGTTTACGCCATTCTCCTGCCTCAGCCTCCCGAGTAGCTGGGACTACAGGCGCCCACCACCTCGCCCGGCTAGTTTTTTGTATTTTTTAGTAGAGACGGGGTTTCACCATATTAGCCAGGATGGTCTCGATCTCCTGACCTCGTGATCCGCCCGTCTCGGCCTCCCAAAGTGCTGGGATTACAGGCTTGAGCCACCGCGCCCGGCCAATCTTTTGATTATGAGTCATATTTTCCTGATTCTTCATATGCCATGTAAATTTTTATTGTATTCCACACAATAAAGCTGAAATCTAAGGTACATGTTTAGTCTGCTTCAGTTTTTCCTGGAGAATGCAAGTTCATTTATCTGCCTAGTGGTTAGAGTGACCACACCATTTGCTCCTAAATTTGAGTTGAAGTTTGACTAAGCCATCATTTTACATAGATTTAGTTCATTTCTGATTCATGCAACCCACGACAACCTCCTATGCAACTACTGCCTGTTTTTCTATGTAGTCAACATTTGAACTAGGAGGGTAAAGGACTTCAATTTTAAAAATGGCTTTACTTCACTAGTAAGATCTATTGATAATTATTAAAAGGAATAATTTCTGTCTGATTTTTTGATCTTTCATTGCTGCTCTCTGGGAAAAAAATTGTAATGGGGGAGGGAGGATCATGTAGATTCCAATCTATTTTTTTTTTTTTTTTTTTTTTTTTTTTTTTTTTTTGAGACGGAGTCTCGGTCTGCCGCCCAGGCTGGAGTGCAGTGGCCGGATCTCAGCTCACTGCAAGCTCCGCCTCCCGGGTTCACGCCATTCTCCTGCCTCAGCCTCCCGAGTAGCTGGGACTACAGGCGCCCGCCGCCTCGCCCGGCTAGTTTTTTGTATTTTTTAGTAGAGACGGGGTTTCACTGGGTTAGCCAGGATGGTCTCGATCTCCTGACCTCGTGATCCGCCGGTCTCGGCCTCCCAAAGTGCTGGGATTACAGGCTTGAGCCACCGCGCCCGGCCGATTCCAATCTATTTTAATAACACACATTTTTATCAAAGGCTTATATAATTTCTCCACTCTGCAAAGTCTGTCTGTAGCAGGCCAGTGCCTCCATTTACTTATATCCAGGGTAGATATAGAAAGCACCTCAGCCCTCTGATCACCTACATCGAGCTCTCTTCCCTCTGGAATTCGGCATCTCAATGCTTCACCACTCTTGGCTACCCATAAGTGTGTTTTGATTCTTTCTATTTCTCGTCGTCAGTGTGGAAGGTACAGGCTTTTGCATCTTTCTCTAACTTAACCAGAAGAAAAACCAATTTAACTGATTTTTCCCTTTTTGTTTTCCAACTTGCTTTAGCCTTGTTTTTAATAACACACTCTCCAGCTATCATCCTGCTTTTCAGTTATCACCCTCTAACATTTGCAACACTCTCCCACTAATGGCTCCAGACTTATAAGGGTCTTTGGGGTTCTGCTTTCCGTTCCTTTTTTTAATATTGTACATATTTTATCTGAGTGATTTTCCTCATTCATTTGTCTTTTTCATGGCATTCTGATGTTCTTTAAATACACCTCCAGCTGAGTCCTTTCTCTTGGTCCTTTATCAACTGAAACTCATCTTAGATTATTGAGCAAGTATAGGTTTATTGTTATGCTGTGTCTCTCTCATTCTGAACTTTTTTTACACCTTTGACTTCAGTGTCCCATTGGACCTGGTATTTGAAGACAAAATACACAGCATTTAACTCCTGAATCGGTTTACAAATGTCCATAGCCTCTTTTTTTTAGATGGAATCTTGATCTGTTACCCAGGCTGGAGTACAATGGCATGATCTCAACTAACTGCAACCTCCACCTCCCAGGCTCAAGCAATTCTCCCAGCTCAGCTTCCTGATAGCTGGGACTACAGGTGTGCACCATCACACCCAGCTAATTTTTGTATTTTTAGTAGAGATGGGGTTTCACCATGTTGGCCAGGCTGGTCTTGAACTCCTGACCTCAAGCAATCCGACTGTTTCAGCCTCCCAAAGTGCTGGGATTATAGGTATGAGCCACTGTGCCTGGCCGCATATCCTTTATGGGCCAGAGAAACCTGGCTGTCAACCCTGGTTTCTCTCCTGGGAAACTGAATCCTGAATTCTATCTACTTGGTTGGTACTTACAACAGGTAAACCTTGATTGCCAGAATCTCTTCCCCTACCCCTCCAAAAAGAAAGCAGGATCTACATGGACACTGAAATAGTGCTTCTATAAGTTGGGGCACAGTGGAGCTAGTGTCTTTCAGATAATCAATATTTGATTGAAGTCATTTCCCTACAGCCTTATCCTCTGAAATGCTATTTGGACTATGTATGAAGTCCCTTATTCCTTTGTGGCCTTGGGGATTCTTCTGGTTGAGCTCTGGGCATATCAAGAAAAGACAGGGAAGACACCAGGGCTGAAGGATGACCTCAAAAGGTTTGAACTTCTTATTACTGAAGGTCTATTCAAGAAGGATGGTTTCCTTAATATTCATGAATTCAATGTTTTCCATATCTTCTGATTATGGTTTGGATTTGTGTCCCACCATATCTCATATCAAATTGTAATCCCTAGTGTTGGAGGGGTGATTAGATTACAGGGGTAGATTTCTCATGAATGGTTTAGCACCCTTTCCCTTGGTACTGTCCTCATGAGAGTGAGCAAGTTCTCATGAGATGTGGTTAAAAGTGTGCAGTACTGGGCAAGATGGCCAAATAGGAGCAGCTCCGGCCTGCAGCTCCCAGCAAGACCAATGCAGAAGGCAGGTGATTTCTGCATTTCCAACTGAGGTACCCGATTCATCTCACTGGGACTAGTCAGATAGTAGGTGCAACCCACAGAGGGCAAGCAGAAGAAGGGTGGAGCGCCACCTCACCCAGGAAGTGCAGAGGGCTGGGGAACTACCTCCTCTAGCCAAGGAAAGCCATGAGGGACTGTGCTATCTGGCCCAGATACTATGCTTTTCCCATGGTTTTCACAAACTGCAGACCAGGAGATTCCCTCGTGTGTCTACACCACCAGGGCCCCAGGTTTCAAGCACAAAACTTGGCAGCTGTTTGAGCAGACACCAAGCTAGCTGCAGGACTTTTATTCCATGCCCCAGTGGCAACTGACACCCCAGTGAGACAGAACCGTTCAGTCCCCAGGAAAGGGGGCTGAAGCCAGGGAGCCAAGTAGTCTTGCTCAGTGGGTCCCACTCCCACAGAGCCCAGCAAGCTATAAACCACTGGCTTGAAATTCTCACTGCCAGCACAGCAGTCTGAAATCAACCTGGTACAATCCAGCTCAGAGGAGGGAGGGGCGTCCACCAGTACTGAGGCTTGAGTAGCCAGTTTTCCCCTGACAATGTTAAGGAAACCAGGAAGTTCAAACTGTGCAGAAATCATCACAGTGCAGCAAAGTGGCTGGGGCCAGACTGACTCTCCAGACTCCTCCCTACTGGGCAGGGCATCTTTGAAAGAAAGGCAGCAGCCTCAGTCAAGGGCTTATAGATGAAACTCCCATGTCCCTGGGATAGAACACCTGGGGTAAGGGGCAGCTCTAGGTGCAGCTTCAGCCGACTTAAATGTTCCTGCCTGCCAGCTCTGGAGAGAGCAGCAGATTACCCAGCACAGTGCTCAAGCTCTGCTAAGGGAGACTGCCAGCTCAAGTGGGTCCCTGACTGCCATGCCTCCTGACTGGGAGACACCTGCCAGCAGAGGTTGACAGACATCTCATACAGGAGAGCTCTGGCTGGCATCAGGGAAGTGCCCCTCTGGGACAAAGCTTCCAGAGGAAGGAGCATGCAGCAATCTTTGCTGTTCTGCAGCCTCTGCTGGTGATACCCCAGCAAACAGGGTCTGGAGTGGACCTCCAGCAAACTGCAGCAGACCTGCAGAAGAGGGGGGTGAATGTTACAAGGAAAGCTAACAAACAGAAAGCAATAACATCAACATCAACAAACAGGACACCCACACAAAAACCTCATCAAAAGGCCATCAGCATCAAAGATCAAAGGTAGATAAATACATGCAGATGAGGAAAAACTAGCACAAAAATGCTGAAAATTACAAAAACCAGAATGCCTCTTCTCCAAATGATTGCAACTCCTCTCCAGCAAGGGCACAAAACTGGACAAAGAATGAGTTTGACAAACTGACAGAAGTAGGCTTCAGAAGGTGGGTAATAACAAACTCCTCTGAGCTAAAGGAGATTGTTCTAACCCAATGCAAGGAAGGTAAGAACCTTGATAAAATGTTACAGGAACTGATAACTTGAACAACCAGTTTAAAGAAGAACATAAATGACCCAATGGAGCTAAAAAAACACACAGCACGAGAACTTCCTGAAGCATATACAAGTATCAATAGCCAAACAGATCAAGCAGAAGAAAGGATATCAGAGATTGAAGATCAATTTAATGAAATAAAGTGTGCATACAAGATTAGAGAAAAAAGAATGAAAAGAAATGAACAAAGCCTCCAAGAAATGTGGGACTATATGAAAAGACCAAACCTACAATTGACTGGTGTTCTTGAAGGTAACAGGGAGAATGGAACCAAGTTGGAAAACACACTTCAGGATATTATCCAGGAGAACTCCCCCAATCTAGCAAGACAGGGCAACATGGGCAACATTCAAATTCAGGAAATACAGAAAACACCCATAAGATACTCCTCAAGAAGAGCAACCCCAAGATACGTAATTGTCAGATTCTCCAAGGTTGAAATGAAAGAAAAAATGTTAAGGGCAGCCAGAGAGAAAGGTCAGGTTACCTACAAAGGGAAGCCCATCAGACTAACAGTGGATCTCTCTGCAGAAACCTTACAAGCCAGAAGAGAGCAGGGGCCAATATTCAACATTCTTAAAGAAAAGAATTTTCAACCCAGAATTTCATATCCAGACAAACTAAGCTTCATAAGCAAAGGAGAAATAAAATCTTTTACAGACAAACAAATGCTGAGGAATTTCGTCACCACCAAGACTGCCTTACAAGACCTCCTGAAGGATGTACTAAATATGGAAAGGAAAAAACAGTACCAGCCACTTCAAAAACACACCAAAATATAAAGACCAAAGATACTATTAAGAAACTGCATCAATTATTGTGCAAAATAAACAGCTAGCATCATGATGACAGGATGAAATTCACACATAACAATATTAACTTTAAATGTAGTTGGGATAAATGCCCCCAATTAAAACACACAGACTGCCAAATTGGATAAAGAGTCAAGACCCATTTGTGTGCTGTATTCAGGAGACCCATCTCACATGGAAAGACACACATAGGCTCAAAACAAAAGGATGGAAAAATATTTACCAAATGAAAAGCAAAAAAAGCAGAGGTTGCAATCCTGGTCTCTGATACAACAGACTTTAAAAAAACAAAAATCAGAAAAGACAAAGAAGGTTCTTACATAATGGTAAAGGGGTCAATGCAACAAAAAGAGCTAACTATCCTAAATATATATGCACCCAATACAGGAGCACCCAGATTCATAAAGCAAGTTCTTAGATACGTACAAAAACACTTAGACTCTGACACAATAATAATGGGAGACTTTAACACCCCACTGTCAATATTACACAGATCAATCAGACAGAACATTAACAAGGATATTCAGGACTTGAACTGAGCTCTGGACCAAGCAGACCTAATAGATATCTACAGAACTCTTCACCTCAAATCAACATAATATACATTCTTATCAGCATCATATAGCACTTATTCTAAAATTGACCACATAATTGGACATAAAACACTCCTCAGCAAATGCAAAAGAACAGAAATCATAACAAGTAGTCTCTCAGACCACAGTGCAATCAAATTAGAACTCAAGATTAAGAAACTCACTCAAAACTGCACAAATACATAGAAACTGAACAACCTGCTCCTGAATGACTACTGGGTAAATAATGAAATTAAGGCAGAAATAATGAAGTTCTTTGAAACCAATGAGAACAATGACACAACGTACCAGAATCTCTGGGACACAGCTAAACCAGTGTTAAGGGGGAAATTTATAGTACTAAATGCCCACATCAGAAAGCGGGAAAGATCTAGAATTCACACCCTAACATCACAGTGAACAGAACTAGAGAAGCAAAGCAAACAAATGTAAAAGCTAGCAGAAGACAAAAATAACTAAGATCAGAGCAGAACTGAAGGAGACAGAGACACAAAAAAACCCTTCAAAAAAAATCAATGGATCCAGGAGCTAGTTTTTTTTAAAGATTAATAAAATACATAGACTGCTAGCCAAACTAATAAAGAAGAAGAGAGAAGACTCAAATAGACACATTAAAAAAATGATAAAGGGGCCGGGCGCGGTGGCTCAAGCCTGTAATCCCAGCACTTTGGGAGGCCGAGACGGGCGGATCACGAGGTCAGGAGATCGAGACCGTCCTAGCTAACACGGTGAAACCCCGTCTCTACTAAAAAATACAAAAAACTAGTCGGGCGCGGTGGCAGGCGCCTGTAGTCCCAACTACTCGGGAGGCTGAGGCAGGAGAATGGCGGGAACCCGGGAGGCGGAGCTTGCAGTGAGCTGAGATCCGGCCACTGCACTCCAGCCTGGGCGGCAGAGCGAGACTCCGTCTCAAAAAAAAAAAAAAAAAAAAAAAAAAAAAAAAAAGATAAAGGGGATATCACCATAGAAATACAAACTAACATCAGAGAACACTATAAATATCTCTACATAAATAAACTAGAAAATCTAGAAGAAATGGATAAATTCCTGGATGCATACACCCTCCCAAGACTAAACCAGGAAGAATTCAAATCCCTGAATAGACCAATAACAAGTTCTGAAGTTGAGGCAGTAATTAATAGCCTACCAAAAAAAAAACAAAAAAAAGAAAAACCCAGGACTAGATAGATTCACAGCCAAATTCTACCAGAGGTTCAAAGAGGAGCTGGTACCATTACTTCTCAAACTATTCCAAACAATAGAAAAAGAGGGAATCCTCCCTAACTCATTTTATGAGGCCAGCATCATCCTGATAGCAAAACCTGGCAGAGACACACACACAAAAAGAAAATTTAAGGCAAATATCCCTGATGAACATCGATGCAAAAATCCTCAATAAAATACTGGCAAACTGAATCCAGTAGCAAATCAAAAAGCTCATCCACCACAATCAAATTGGCTTCATCCCTGGGATGCAAGTCTGGTTCAACATATGCAAATCAATAGATGTAATCAATCACATAAACAGAACCAATGAAAAAAAAACACATAATTATCTCAATAGACGCAGAAAAGGCCTTCAATATAATCCAACATGCCTTCGTGCTGAAAACACTCAATAAACTAGATATTGATGGAATGTATCTCAAAATAATAAGAGTTATTTATGACAAACCCATAGCCAATATCACACTGACTGTGCAAAGGCTGGAAGCACTCCCTTTGAAAACTGGCATAAGACAAGGATGCCCTCTCTCTCCACTCCTATTCAACATAGTACTGGAAGTTCTGGCCAGGGCAATCAGGCAAGAGAAAGAAATAAAGGGTATTCAAACAGGAAGTGAGGAAGTCAGATTGTCTCTGTTTGCAGATGACATGATTGTATATTTAGAAAACCCCATTATCTCAGCCCTAAAACTCCTTAAGCTCATAAGTAACTTGAGCAGTCTCAGGATACAAAATCAATATGCAGAAATCACAAGCATTCCTATACACCAATAATAGAGAGCCAAATCATGAGTGAACGCCCATTCACAATTGCTACAAAGAATATTAAATACCTAGGAACACAACTTACAAAGGATGTGAGCAATCTCTTCAAGGAGAACAACAAACCACTGGTCAAGGAAATAAGAGAGGATACAAACAAATGGAAAAACATTCCATGCTTATGGATAGGAAGAATCAATATCATGAAAATGGCCATACTGCACAAAGTAATTCATAGATTCAATGCTACTCCCATCAAGGTACCATTGACTTTCTTCACAGAACAAGAAAAAACTACTTTAAATTTCATATAGAACCAAAAAAGAGTCTGTATAGCCAAGACAATCCTAAGCAAAAAGATCAAGATCAAAGCTGGTGGCATCATGCCAACTGACTTCAAACTATACTCCAAGGTTATAGTAACCAAAACAGCAAGGTACTGGTACCAAAACAGATATATAGACCAATGGAACAAAACAGAGGCCTCAGAAATAGCACCATATATATACAACTATCTGATCTTCAACAAACCTGACCAAAACAAGCAAGGGGTAAAGGATTCCCTATTTAACAAGTGGTGCTGAGAAAACTGGCCAGCCATATGCAGAAAACTGAAACTGGACCCCTTCCTTACACCTTATACAAAAAATAACTCAAGATGGATTAAAGACTTAAATGTCAAACCTAAAATCATAAAAACCCTAGAAGAAAACCTAGGCAATACCATTCAGGACATAGGCATGGGTAAAGACTTCATGACTGAAACACCAAAAGCAATTGCAACAAAAGCCAAAATTGACAAATGGGATCTAATTAAACTAAAGGACTTCTGCACAGCAAAAGAAACTATTATCAGAGTGAACAGACAACCTACAGAATGGGAGAAAATTTTTGCAATCTATCCATCTGACAAAGTCTAATATCCAGAATCTATAAGGAACTTAAACAAATTTATAAGAACAAAAAAACCATCAAAAATTTTGTGAAGGATATGAACAGACACTTTTCAAAAGAAGATATTTACGTGACAAGCATATGAAAAAAAAAAAACTCATCATCACTGGTCATTAGAGAAATGCAAATCAAAACCACAATGAGATACCATCTCACACCAGTTAGAGTGCCGATCATTAAAAAGTCAGGAAACGACAGATGCTGGAGAGGATGTGGAGAAATAGGAATGCTTTTACACTGTTGGTGGGAGTGTAAAGTAGTTCAACTACTGTGGAAGACAGTGTGGTGATTTCTCAAGGATCTAGAACCAGAAATACCATTTGACCCAGCAATCCCATTACTGGATATATACCCATAGGATTACAAATTATTCTGCCATAAAGACACATGCACATATATGTTTATTGTGGCACTGTTCACAATAGCAAAGACTTGGAACTAACCCAAATGCCCATCAGTGATAGACTGGATAAAGGAAGTGTGGCCCATATACACCATGGAATACTATGCAGTCATGAAAAGGATGAGTTCACGTCCTGTGTAGGGACATGGATGAAGCTGGAAACCATCATTCTCAGCAAACTAACACAGGAACAGAAAACCAAACACCGCATGTTCTCACTCATAAGTGGGAGTTGAACAATGAGAACACATGGACACAGGGAGGGGAACTTCACACATGGGGGCCTGTCAAGGGGTGGGGAGACAAGTGGAGGGAGAGCATCAGGACAAATACCTAATATATGTGGGACTTAAAACCTGGATGACAGGTTGATGGGTGCAGCAGACTACCATGGCACATGTATGCCTATGTAACAAACCTGCATGTTCTGTACATGTATCCCAGAACTTAAAGTATATTAAATAAAATTTTTAAGTATGCAGCTCCTTCCCACTCTCTCTTGCTCCTACTCCAGCCATGTGATGTGCATGCCTCCCCTCTGCCTTCTGCCATGATTGTAAGTTTCCTGAGGCCTCCCCAGAAGCCAAGCAGATGCCAGCATCATGCTTCCTGTACAGCCTGTGGAACCATGAGCTAATTAAACCTCTTTTCTTTATAAATTACCCAATCTCTGGTATTTCTTTAAAGCAGCGTCAGGATGGACTAATACATCTTCTTTACCGCATTTATAAGGATAGGGAAGAAAACAATGAACATGCAAAGACTGGAAAGAGGTGAAGGAGTGTTAATACAGGGTAGAAAAGGAAGCAGGAGTTCTAGATATAATTCTGAGACTCAAGTGTAGTCAGGGTCTTGAGCTTCACCTGGGTTTCCACAACTGATAGTAAATATCAATGAATAATAGGCAACAAAGCCCAGAGAAAGTGAGACATAATCAAGAGCTAACAGAAATGTAGCGGAAAATAAAGACAGAAACGGTTACTTTTCAATAGGAAGAAGGTCCCAGAAAGCACCAGTAGGAAAGTGGAAATGTGAGACAGGAAGGGATAGTAGCCAACGCAGGTTGCATTAATGAGCACATTACCACTGTATACGGTGATAAGGATGTTCCCACTGTAAACAACTGGGTCTCAGTCCTGCTGCGGACTCAGCAATTTGTATGCAGTACATCACAGAGTTGTCTCACTTGGTGGACAGCTTGATAAGTAAGGAAGCTGTGGTGTTTATCCATAAGTCCTAACTGACATTGATTGAAATATGCTCCTAGGATATCAGCTCTGACAACTTCAGGCTGCTGCATGCACTACCTACACATACTTTTGTAGTCAGATAAACCCTCTGACAGGGAGTTACGAGTGGTTGAAGTAAGACATCATACACATGCATGGAAACAATAAATGGCAAGGAGCTGTCGAAGAGGTTCTGAAAGCATCTTTATGAAAGGTACACGTCATGTATCAAAAACTTATTCAAAGCTGATCTACATGGCTTGGGCTAGGATGAGGCTAGTGAGAAGCCCTAGGCACCTCACTCTTAAGAAAACACTCACTCCCAGGGTCACCCACCTACAGGATCTGCACTTGGGTGACCTGAGAGTGAGTGCCTCCTTAAGCTGTGTGCTCTAGATGCCCCACCTGCCTCACAATAGCCCCAGCCCTGCTGGTCTAGTGGGAGAATGACAGGCTCCCTGTTTCAGCAATGATGAATGGAAACAGTGGACATGTCAGACATCCAGGAGACGCTGTGCCCCCAAAAAGATGGGAAACAGTAAAAGTTGGGTCTCTCCCCTACCAGAAAAAAAGTGGACTGGCATGAAAAAGGTTAAAAAGCAGATCCTATCCAGTAGGGTAAGACTTGAGTTATTGTCTTCCCCATATAGTGAACTCCAGAAAGCCAACTCCAGAAAGTTTGAGTTAGGTGAGGTCCTATAGCTGGCTAATGACCTAACCAGATATGCAGCCTGTTCTTCTGTAACCTTCTCACCACCCAATGATTCGCTTTTTTGCTGACCTCATGATGCTCTTGAGAGAATATAGAATAACTAGAACTGGTGATACCAACACAGATGACTAGACTAAGCCTCCCAATAAGGCTAATTTGAAGATAGTGCAAAGGTGTTCATCCTCAACATATTAGTTCACCCTCAAGTCCTTCGGTAGCTGGGAAAGCCCTCCTCTCTCAGAGAATGATAAGACCTTGCCTCCAGGTTTTTCTGGCAGACTGGATCTGGGGCTGGCACTGACCACATGGATGTCTAATTAATGGACAGATGATGAGAACAGCTATCATGTTATTTGTTCTGGGGCAGGAGACTTTCTGGGCCTATTTTATATGGGGAAACGTCCCTAAAGGGCAAAAGGCAACTGAAGGTTAGCTTAGTAATCAATTTTAGAAGTACAGTCAGGCCTCAGGGACTAAACATTCCTCCCTTCTTAGGGCATGGCAAGATATTTGATATCATGAGGTCCTGCTGGAGACATATAACCTCAGTCACAGCAGAAAGTAGAGTCGGTAGGAGAAGTATTGCCAATTCACAGCTCAATGGGAAATGTTTCTGTCTCTTTAAATCGTAACCATGGGGCCCACCCTGAGCTTCCTGATTTCTGAAGTCTGAGTGATTTCCTCTGTGTGCCGAGAGGAAAGAGCCTTCTGCACTCACAGCCGAAGGGAAAGCAGCAGGTTGGGGCTTCTTGTGGCCAACTTCAGAGCCTGTCACCAGGAAAGGTGAGCCAGAGCCTGGGAGTGGCGGGGGCTGGGGGTGCTCTGAGAACCAGAAAGAACGTGATTCCTAGAGTGTTTACTGCCTGAGCACTTGCATTCTACAAGGCATCATGCAGGTGAGCAATTTCTGGAACAATCAAAGACATGCTTCCAGGTTTTTAAGTAGGCAAAGTTCAGAGGAAATTTTAGGATCATCTTCTCCAGCTCTGGAGCACACACGTTCTTGGTGGGGAGTGAAACCTGTCTCCTCCCACTTCCCTTAATAAAGTAAGAGAAGAGTGTGCTGGAACCACCTCCAGGAATAAAATACAGTTTGAAAGGCATTAAACATTCCTCAAGCTCCCTATTGAGCAAAGGCAAAAGATACTTCTGTGGCCCTGTAAGCCATCTAACCTCGGAGTGAGTCACAACGTGGCAAGACTGGGTACATTTGAACTCTCCTCCTCACTGTCCACAGAAGGGGCCCCTGAGGAGACATCTGAGATTAATATCTTGATCTTCATCCCCTTTCCCTGCATGGTCCCTTTAACATCTGCTCCCTTAATTCAAGCTTCTCCTGCTCCAGCCACGGGGACACCTTAAATTCCCACCTGTACAATAAAGGGGGTTGCAAAAATGACTGATGTCCAAGTTCTGAGCTGTGGACATCAGAAACATTTAATTCATGAATCAGAATCTCTGAGGATGGATCCAAGAGCTGTACATTTTTAAAGAACATTCACGTAATTCTGAGAAACAGCACATTTGAGTGGCAAAGAACTCAATAAACTTTGAGGTCTCTTAAAGTATTAGGAATATAGGATCCTACAAGTGTTCCTCAATGATTACAGGCCATTTGTCACCTCAGAGTTCAGCTGGGTCTTACTTTCCTCTAAAAAAATCTATTTAAAATCATTTCAACCCCTGTTCCAAACTATGGAAAATTCCAGTGGACTATCCAGAGTTCTGTGGACTCCCTGCAGCACACATTCTCATTTTCTTGGTTGACAAGGACATTTTGCTTCATCTAAATTATTTTCTCCGAATCTTGCAGCTGTTTCTTCATTTCTGCTCTGATATCATTGATGATCGTCTGTTCATTCCTACACGCAAAATAATTAATCACATAAGGCCCATGCAGTGAATCTTATTGAAGGTTTTGGGGAGGGCCAGGAGAGTTCCTGCAGAAACAGAAACAGCTCTAGATTTAACAGAGGATGAGGCAAACCTGTTCTCCAAGTCCTTCGATCAAAGACAAGTTACTTAGCCAGCTTCTCTCTCTGCCCTTCCTTCATGTGTGGTGCCAGTGGGAGAGAACACAGGTACCTGAGTGACCAGGGTGCAAGACACAAAGAGTTTGACATGGATGGTGAGGTACAGAGAGATGGTCGGGGAGGATCAATAGTCCTAGGAGGGGAAGCAGAGTGGGTTGGCAAGGCCCTGAAATCTGCTGATCGTGAAGTAGCTGACCGAGTGGGGGATTGTCTGGGAATGAGGCTGGAGACGTAGACGCAGAGAGAAGTGCATTTGTGTTCAGGAGCTTGTGTGATTAGGCAAACTGGATCAGAGAGTGTTTAGCTGTATTACATAATGTTAGATTTCAGCATAATCAGCTTTGGAGGGGAAGACAACTTCAGGAGTTGAAGGGGAGTGTTTAAGTCTCTCCAGCACAGACATCATATTTAGACATCTCTAAACAAACAAAACTATTTGATTTTAAGAAAACAGAGAGTCAGGGGCCCTCCAGATCTACTTGGGAGATCTGTTCAATTTCCAAAAGAAAAATCCCAATTTTCTTCTTTTTTCCCAGGCCAGCCACTTGAAGGTGGGTGCCTAAGTCACTGGGCAAATTTTCTGGTTCTGAGGGTTTACCTAATCTTCCCCCAGCTGCTGAATCCCCTGATATCTCTAGCTTATGTCAGTGATATAGAACCACCCGGGGAAAAAGTAATACCTAAAGCCCATTGGCATTGAGTAAATATTATACCCTACCCTCTGCTTTTTGCTTTTGGAGTTCCTGAAAAGACAAATCCAGCCCCACCCAATGTTCTCACAGCATCATACCAACTCAAGGGCAGGGTGTTGGCCCTTCCAAGGCCATTCTCTCAAGTACTTAAAGAAGGATTAGCACAATGTATTATATTTGACGAAATTTACCTGTCTTCTCTCTAGCCACCTGCCCTTCTGCCAAGACATACACCTAGATTTTTAGATCCTTGCAGGCAAAAACCATGTCTTTCCACTGTGCTGTCACCAGCTCTTCGGACTTTGCCTGACACACTGTAGATGGTTATGCCCATTTGAGGAATAAATAAATGAATTAACAAATTGTGTTTGGTACCCTTCCAGGTAAGCATGGGAGGAAGGAAGATGGTGAGAGATGAAGAAAATATCTATGGTAAGACCATATCTCTACACCTCATACTTGCCCCCCTAGGCTTCAGCTTAGGATAATGAGAATGGGGCTTCCTCAAGACTGAACAGAGATAAGTTCCAGAGATGTCTCAACCCTGGGATGACAGCACTAGCCCTGAGATTTGCATTTTAGCTGGATCTCTGCTGTGAAAAGTTAAGTTCTTTGACTAGCCAGCTCCCTTGGTTCCACGGTATAAAATAAGGATAATAAGCCTACTCTGATCACCACAGAAGAAGTGCAGAGGGGATCAAATCATGCACTACAGTGAACATAAGATTTGCGAGGTAGAATGTTTACAGAACAAGGATAGAGGGTTAAAACAGATATTCTTTTTAGGCAGCCAGTTTAAGAGAGAAAGAAGAGAGGAAGGAGAGAAAGAGGAAGAGAAGGAGGGAAGAAGGAAAGAGGGCTTATCTTACCCCCTCAACAGGCATCTGAGAAACAGGCCTCTATTATCACTCCCATTTTTGCCGAAGAGGCTTAATACTTAGATTATGCAACTTCCCCAAGGTTACACAACTAGCACATGGTGGGGCTGTGATTCAAACCAGGGTAGCTGGAACTCCACACAGCTCTTCCCTACCGGGCAGTACTGCCCCCACGGCCTTTCTCTGGGGATGGTCTCTGGGAGAATATTTCAGAGTGCATCGAAATTTTCAAATACTAAATAAATATGTCTGCATGTGTGTGGCTGACCAGAAATGTCAGAACTATTGGGCTGGATTGATAAAGGAACATTTCTATGATAATCAGCTGTAGTTGGAGCATCTACAGGTGCAGGCAGACAACCCAAATACAAAAGGAAAAGGTGAAAATGAACGCCTACGGGCCCAAATCTCTATTCTTAACCACTTCTGCTAAAGGCAAGAAGATTCCAGTTCCCAAGGGAAAGTTAGTTAAACTTAAGTAAGATTATAACACTTGGTCTCACAGGTTTAGAAGAGACCACTTGGTCCCGGCAGGATCCCATGCTGAGGCTCCTCCTTGTTGGGAGAACAGGGGCCGGAAAGAGCGCCACTGGGAACAGCATCCTGGGCCAGAGACGGTTCCTCTCCAGGCTGGGGGCCACGTCTGTGACCAGGGCCTGCACCACGGCCAGCCGCAGGTGGAACAAGTACCACGTGGAAGTCGTGGACACTCCGGACATTTTCAGCTCCGAAGTGTCTAAGACAGACACCGGCTGTGACGAGAGAGGTCGCTGCTACATGCTCTCGGCCCCCGGGCCCCACGCGCTGCTCCTGGTGACCCAGCTGGGCCGGTTCACCGCCCAGGACCAGCAAGCGGTGAGGCAGGTGAGGGACATGTTCGGGGAGGACGTCTTGAAATGGACTGTCATCGTCTTCACCAGGAAGGAGGACCTGGCTGGGGGCTCCCTGCAAGATTACGTGTGCAGCACAGAGAACCGGGCCTTGCGCGAGCTGGTGGCCGAGTGCGGGGGCCGTGTCTGTGCCTTTGACAACCGGGCCACCGGCCGGGAGCAGGAAGCCCAGGCGGAGCAGCTGCTGGGGCTGGTGGAGGGCCTGGTGCGGGAGCACAAGGGCGCCCACTACTCCAACGAGTTGTACGAGCTGGCGCATCTCCTGCGCTGGGCAGGCCCGGAGGAGCGGCTTCGGAGGGTGGCGGAGGGCGTGGCCGCCCGCATGCGGAGGAGGCTGTGGGGCGCCTGGCTGCGGGCCGGGCTGTGGGCGTGGCCGAAGCCGCCCTGGAGCTGGAGGCTGGGCCTGGCACTGCTGCTGGGGGGCGCACTCCTGTTCTGCGTGCTGCTCCACAGGCGCTGGTCGGCGGCCTTTGCGGAGGTCGGGCCTGACTGACACTGCAGGTCCTAAAACTGAAGGCAACTTGGTCAAGAGAGGCTGAATTCTTGGAGCTGAAAGGACAACTTTATTCCAAAGGAAGGAATCCTGTAGTTTCAGGCACAGTTTTAATGACACAGAAAACTTTGAATGCTGCATCATCTTTGCAACTTTGCCAAGGCTCAGAATCCACTTTTTAAGTTTTTGACTCATTTTAAATGATGTGTATGCAGAGTTTTCCATTTGTCTAACATAACTTCCTTTGGTAGTTTTGGTAGTCTAATGTCAAGTAGCTTCTGGTGGGGACAAATGCGTGGCACAGGGGAAACAAGTGCCTTTATTTTTGAACTTTTTAAAAAATTTAGACTGCCCCACCTTGATAAATTTCTAGTTCATATACATGAGTAGATATGTTCTTTTGTGATTCTTGTAGACTGTTAGCATCAATAAAAGAAATGTGGGCATTATACATGTTACTGTTACTTCTGCAACATCAGTTTATTAGTACAATGATTTACTACCAAAAAGATTAATGTAACTGTACTGTTACAAAGCAGAAAATAAGTTTTCACTTTTCTAGAACATATTATGGTTCGTGGCATTCCAAAATGAAGTAGGGGCCGGGTAAGGTGGCTCACGCCTGTAATCCCAACACTTTGGGAGGCCTAGGCAGGCGGATCACCTGAGGTCAGGAGTTCGAGACCAGCCTGACCAACATGGCGAAACCCCATCTCTACTAAAAATACAAAAATTAGCCAGACGTGGTAGCACTCGCCTGTAATCCCAGCCACTCAGGAGGCTGAGACGGGAGAATCGCTTGATGCAGTGAGCCGAGATCGTGCCACTGCACTCCAGCTTGGATGACAGAGCAAGAATCTGTTTCAAAAAAAAAAGAAAGAAAGAAAGATGGCCGGGCGCCGTGGCTCAAGCCTGTAATCCCAGCACTTTGGGAGGCCGAGATGGGCGGATCACGAGGTCAGGAGATCGAGACTGTCCTGGCTAACACGGTGAAACCCCGTCTCTACTAAAAAATACAAAAAAACTAGCCGGGCGAGGTGGCGGGCACCTGTAACCCCAGCTACTCGGGAGGCTGAGGCAGGAAAATGGCATAAACCCGGGAGGCGGAGCTTGCAGTGAGCTGAGATCCGGCCACTGCACTTCAGCCCAGGCGACAGAGCGAGACTCTGTCTCAAAAAAAAAAAAAAAGAAAGAAAGAAAGAAAGAAAAAAAGTAGGATACTGGGAAAATAACGTATAATATCTCCTATATGGTTATTCATATTTTTGTCACACACACACACACACACACACACACACACACACAGAGTCTGTATCTCCAGCTCCACTCTGGTTATGGAGAAGAGGCAGAGCGCCAGGTGCATAGGCTGAGACTGCAGACACCTGACCATCCTATTACTGTGAGGCAAAAGCATCCGGTATTTTTCGGGATGGGCCTGTCCAGGAAGGTTCTTGAATGCCAGATGATTAGAAAATGTGACGCTGACTGGTTGTGCGAATCAAACAATAGGATTTCCTTATTTCTACTTCTGAGCATAATGAGAACCCTTTAAGGGAACTCATTGTCTTTAAATCAGCCAACCTCTAGTGAGATCATGGAGACACGGGAAGCAGGTATTCACATTAGCCCCAATCAAGGGGAAGAGGAGGAGGAAGGGAGTGTGCGCAGGCGCCCTAGGGTCTTCCCAGCACACGTTGGGAAGGAGGGGTCTGCAAGCATGCGCACAAATGCCAGGTCAAGCTAAGGACTGCAGGAGGTTCCAGGTGGGCTGCAGGCTTCGGGCAGGCTATGGTCAGGGGTCCTGAGGGCCTTGGTGACGTTGCAGGGAGTTGGACTTTTTGAAGCGTGGCTCAAGTAAAACCCATGTTTAATTCCTGCCTTTCGCTTCCTCAGCAGCCATACTGGGCCATTGCAGGGTCCTCGAGCCAGGGAGGGATTCCTTTGATGATCGGAGGGGGCAGCAGGGAGGGCACAGTGTGGTCGTCCATGGCCACTTGCGCACGAGCCAGTGCTGCTGGCGGTGGTAGAGAACAACTTTTATCAAAGTGGTAGAGAACAACAGCAGCAACAAACGTATTGCTCTTTGTGGAGCAGGGCTGCCCCATAGGCAGTGTGCCCAGAGTAGCAGCTCGGAAGCAGTTCTGCAATCATATTTATACCCACTTTCAATGATATGCAAATTAAGGGGTGGATTATGCCAAAATTTCTAAAAAAAAAAAAAAAAGTGATAACTTCCAGGTCATGAGATTGTTGCCATGGAAAGGAGCCATAACTTCCAGGTGTTGCCTTAGCAATGGTAACCTGACGTGGCACCGGTGAGTGTGTTTTATGGAGAGACTCCATAAAACCTCTTCCCTTTCAGCTCGTCTTCAGTGTGGTCTGGAGCCCAATCCCCACCTCCGGAGTCGAGTCCTGCCTCCTCTCAGTAATAAAAAGTAGTAGTATATGGTTAATTGTCAAATACATTTGCAAAGTGTAATCAAAGATACATTACCAATCTGACTCTCAAAATGTGCTATCATCTTTGAATTTGAATAATATGTTATTAAAGAAGTTACGGTTTTCCTTTACATTCAATAACATTTCTTTAGTGGTTTTCTTTTTCAGATACTTTGATTATGATTTTTTTTTTTTTCCATCTTTGTATCCCCATTATACAACCCAGTGCCTGGCATATAAAGTGGGATCAACAAATGTTTGGAAAATGAATTGTAAAGCTGACTTTCCTGTACCTTTTCAATATTAGGTTTCCAACTACCATACTTTTGACCATTTTCTAAATTTTCTACCCTAGATAACAGAAAATTATTTCATGCAAGCATGCCATTGTATTAATGATACTCTCCTGCCCTAAGGAAATTTACTTCCCTTCAAGCACAGGGTCCCCCAAATTACTGTATTTCCACCCCCTTTCAGTTATTTTATCCTTTTCTCCTACTACAGAACAGTTGGCATTCACCATTCCCTTCAGTAAAGTCTTTTTTTAGTCTGTGGCTTAAAGGATGCTTTTTCCCCCGTAGCTCAAGGTTAGGCCTTGTAACCTCAGTTATGTAATTTGAGTGATTTGATAGCACAAATCAATTTTATATTTAAATTACAGCATAAAACAGCACTGCCTCCTGTAGAAAAACTTGCTTGCTAATTTTAACCAGACATAGGGTAAAAATACTGTCCAATACCTCAAAAATTATATGAATATATATCCATTTCAATTGTGTCCCCCTTCCTCTCCTCTCCTTTTATCTCTTCAAGGATAAAAATGTATGGATCGTGTGCTGATGATGTTTCTGTTCATATTTCTATGCCCTGGTACCTGGATCAGCTTTTGTTCTACAAAAAAAGACTCGTATCCGGCTTATTTCTGAAAGCTAGTGTTAGCCATGATTAACTTTTAGAGCAAAATATTTCAGGCAATGAGTACATTCTTACATATTCTTACACAATGAATATTCAGTTCCAGCCCGCACAGTAGCCCTAACAGATACCAGTGCTCCTTCCGGAGATTCACCTATGGATTCAGTACCCCAGAAGAGAATTCCTGTAAATTCTTGGGGAAGCTATAGCTAGACTATGGCTCAACACTCATTTTTCCCCCATGATTCTTAATCTAACAGTGGCACTGTTGGCCTATTCTTTGGCAACTAGATTTGGTTCTTGCTTATTCTACCAATAAAATATTTTATGGAGATGCGTCTAAATTTGTCCCCTCCTCTTTAATTCTTTAAGCAGTTATCACTCCATATACTGGATATTTTGTTATAATTATTGGTTTGAGTCTTATTTTTATACTTTCAATCACATTCTTTGCCTAATTCTTTTCATATTTTTATCTTTTCTTTCCCTCCTCATAATTCTCTTTACATACCATTAAGTTTAGGCACTTGGACATTTTTTAAATTTCAAAATGGTATTATATTGTGCATATCCTCCTGATTTCATACATCTGAAGATGCCTAGACTCTCTTTTCTACTACAGCTAGCAGGATGTATCATGGTGAACACTGAAGAGAACTGCATACCACTGCTCAAAAATTAAACACACACGCTTGCATGCATACAAACACACACACACACACACACACACGTACACACACACCCCAAGGATAGACATCTCAATCTCAAGAAACAAAAATGAAAGAAAGACTTTCTGACTTCCAGTTCTGCAGAAGGATCAACTCCAAGTTTTAAGCCTGAATTCCCAGAATTTGTCTCCAGTAGGCAAAGAAGACCTTCTTCCTGGAAATAAGAATTCTTTCCTGGGAAGAACAATTCTTTCTTGTGTTAAAGGAGGTAACTAATATTCTTTGTAGGTCCCTCTGTAACAGCTTGCACATGAAGACCTAGATTAGGATTGTCTCTGATGCTCAAAGAATTAGGGTTACTCAGAATCAATAAGATCAATGGAGGCCAGACGCGGTGGCTCATGCCTGTAATCTCAGCATTTTGGGAGGTCGAGGCAGGTGGATCATGAGGTCAGGAGATCGAGACCATCCTGGCCAACATGGTGAAACCCCATCTCTACTAAAAATTCCAAAAAAAATGAGCCGGGTGTGGTGGCGCACACCTATAGTCCCAGCTACTCAGGAGGCTGAGGCAGGAGAATCGCTTGAGCCCGGGAGGCGAAAGTTGCAGTAAGCCGAGATCACACCACTGCACTCCAGCCTGGGTGACAGAACGAGACTCCATCTCAAAAAAAAAATCAGTGGAACATACATCTTATGGTAATGGTGGGTAGATAATTAGGACAGTACTCCCATAGAGAATAATGTTAAAACTCTGGATAAAATAAACTAAATAGTAAGCTTCAAAGACATAACAAGAGAGTGAGGAATTTCTAGAACAAATCTAAGAAAAATGAAAACCCAGAAACCTAAGTCTGGTGAGGAGCCACTTATATTTTCAGATCAAGTAGAAACAGCTTAAAGATGGAGCCACAATTTGGGATTTGGTAATTTTATAGGATAATCAGGATAAAAGTAAAACCCACAATCCATCCAAAGTGAAGAATGTCATCCTCGCCTTACTTTTAGAAAGGATCCCGCCTGTAATTCCAGCACTTTGGGAGGCAGGTGGATCACCTGAAGTCAGGAGTTTGAGACCAGGATGTCCAACTTGGTGAGACCATGTCTCTACTAAAATACAAAAAATTAGCCAGGCGTGGTGATGCATGTCTGTAATCCCGGCTACTCAGGAGGCTGTGGCAGGAGAGTTGCTTGAACATGGGTGGCGGAGGTTGCAGTGAGCCGAGATCATAACACTGCACTTCAGCCTGGGTGACAGAGTGAGACTCCATCTCAAAAAGAGAAAAAAGAAAAAAAAGGATCCCAAAGTGATAAATTCTCAGATGTAAATCATCCTTCCCCTGTAGACTTGCAGTGTGAGTGTCCTTAGACTTGATTAAAGTGGTCTTTCTCCAATAGTGTCTAAAGATTTGGCATTAAAAAGAAATTCTACCTGGAGGATGATACTAATATTTTGGGCCTTACATTTTCCCTTGAACACTTCTTTTTAAATGTAATGTGTAGCACTTGGAGAAAACCAAACACCAAAAGAAACATGATGCAATGAGAAAACCAAACAAAAAGTAACAGAAACAAATAAGCAAAAACTTGAGATACTATAATGATCAGATATGGGTATAAAATAAGTACACTTACAATATCTAAGACAGTTTTTAAGCAATCTTGAAAATGTCTTCTGAAAATAGGAAAATATAAAACTGACATGATACATTTGCAAACATACCAAATAAAACTATTAGAATCGACAAATGGAATATGGCAGCCATAAAACATGCCACCCACATCACCAGCTCTGGCGAGTATGATTGGTAAATGGCCCTGCTGCTGCCCCTCTGGACCCACCACCATGTTTGTGCCAAAGGCATGCCACCTGCAGACTGCTCCCAGCCAGTGAGCTAGCACATTGAAATGGTGAGGGTACTCAGGCTCCTCCTGGAAAGAAATGAGCTTCCTCTAACTGGCGGCTTGGCTCAAAGACTCCCCCTTGGCTGCTGAATCTTTCCTGGAACCGCACTGCTCACGACTCTTCCTAACCAAACCTTCTTTCTTCCCACTCTCCCTTCACAGGTGTCAAATCATTATGGTCTGAAGGCTATCCTTCCCTCTACCTGCTTCTGCCTCCATTAAATTTTTGTACATCTAATCCAGTTTTGGTGCTTCCTCCTTCACAAACCTGAACTTATATACAACTGAAATTAACAACTCAGTGGACAGATTTAACAGATTAGACAGTGCTGAAGAGAGAATCAGGGTAGAAGAAAATCTGGAATGCAGCCCAGAGATACCAAATAGATAGGCAATGTGGAGAGAGGGTAAGAAATATAGAGAAAAGAGTGAGAAGTTTTAACATATTAATCATCATTCTGAAAGAATAGAAAAACACAGGTTCACAGAGATAAGGCAAAAAGAAAAAAGGAATAGAAACACAGGAGTTAAGACAATATATGAAAACATGAGAAATTTCCAGAACAGATAAAATATATCAATCCACTAATTCAATTAAACCAATAAACTTAAAGCAGAAAAAAAGAGATATTATAAAGGAGTAAAAATTGGACTGACAACTGACTTCTAAAAAGAGACAAAAAAACACCTCTGTTCTGTACAAGACTTCTATTACACATATACAAAGAACAGCCTGGATTCTGTGATAGTTAATTTTATGTGTCAGCCTGATTGAACTAACGGATGCCCGGATAGCTAGTAAGATATTATTCTGTGTGTGTATGTGAAGGTGTTTCCAGAAGAGATTAGCATTTGAATCCGTAGATTCAAACGAGTAAAGAAGTTCTGCCATCACTAATATGGGCAGAAATCGTCTAGTCAGTTGAAGTTCCAAATAGAACAAAAAGGCAGCAAAGGGCAAATTCATTCTCTCTTCTTGAGCTGGGACATCCGTCTTCTCTGGCCTTCGAACATTGGAGCTCCTGGTTCTCAAGCCTTTGAATTCTTGGACTTACACCAACAACCTCCCCCACACACACCTGGTTCTTGGACCTTTGGCATCAAACTGGGAGAGTTACATCATCAGCTTCCCTGGTTCTCAGGCCTTCGAACTCATATTGGATTACACCATCACCCTTCCTAGTTCTCCAGCTCACAGACAGCATATTATGGGGCTTCTCAGCCTCCATAATCATGCAGACCAATTCTACACACACACACACGCGCGCGCGCGCGCGCACACACACAATGGTTCTCTATTTTTGGAGAACCCTAACGAATACAGCTGCCATTAAGAAGAAGGTTAGGATCACAGAGAAAGCCCAGCGCCCAAGGCCCAGGCACATAGGCCATGCCTAAGACTGAAGCTATGTAGGAACAACAAAGAACACTTCCCTGCCCTTGCCATATATCTAAAAAATACTGGGTGATTAACAAGCAATCCAGTCTACTATAGGGAAGGGTCAAAGCCTGGAACAACCCTCTGTGAAGTGGAGTTATGCAGAGATGACTGAAATCTGAGGGTGAATGGAACAGGAACACCAGGTAAAGCCCTATGGCATTTCAGTCCCCATCTAAGCACAAGGCAACACTAAACATATTAAAAACCTAAGATGCACTGAAGGTAACCATAGCAACAACCCCAACCCAGTTCAACTCTTAATTAGATTGACTCACCTGAACACTAACAGCCTGACAGAAGAAGAGGCATAACCATTCTAGGTATAAATACTGTTTATACCAATTACTTTCCTACTATGCATATTTACAATTTAAGAAAATTATAATATATTCAGAAAAGCAAAAGTATAATAATCCATAATGAAAGGACAAAACAATCCACAGAACCAGACTCAAAAATAATCCAGAAGTGGGACAGGGACTTTAAAATAATTATGATTACTATGCTAAAGGATGAAATGAAAAATGTAGACAACATGTAATAAAAGATTAGACATTTCAACAGAGAGATGGAAACTATAAGAGTCAAATGTAAATGCTGGAAATTAAAAACATTTTATGAGACATGAAGTATTCCTTAGGGGTTACATCAGTAGACTTGACACAGTTGAGGAAGGAATCAGTGAATTTGAAAATAAGTTAATAGAAATCGTTCAAACTGAGCAAAAGGAGAAAAACAAACGAGAGAAAACAATATATAGGAGTTATGAAATTATATCAAGCAGTTTAACATACATGTCAGAAAAGGAGCATGGACAGAAGAAATATTTGAAAAGGTAGTGGTTAAGACTTTTCTAAAAGTATTGAAGGACATCAAACTACAGATCCAAGAAACAGAGAGCTCCAAGCAGGGTAAACACATAACAAAGCAAAACAGAAAATCTAGACATTTTATACTTAAACTGTTGAGAATCAATGATAAAGAGGAAGTCTTAAATATAACTAGGGGAAAAAGACATTATATTAGAGGAATAAATATTAAAATTACAGCTGATTCTTTGTCAGAAACTACAATTCAGAACACAATTGAATAGCATCTTTATTATACCGAAATACAAAAAACTACCCAGAATATTCAGTCAGCAGAAATCTTTCTAATATGATGGTGAAATAAAGAATCTAACTAACAAAAGCTGGAATAATTAATTATCAACTTATCTTCACTATAAGAAAGGTTAAAAGAAGTTTTTCAGGCAGAAGGAATGAATATGACACCAGACAGAAATTTGAATCTACACAAAGAAATGAAAAGCCCTAGAAATGGAAAAAAAAATACAAATATAAAAGAAATTTCTTTTACATTGTATAGCTCTAACAAAAATAGTAATAGTGTATTAGGGAAGTTATAAAATATGTAAAAGCTTACAACAATAATAACACAAAAATGGGAAAGATGAATTGCAAGTACACTATTGTAACTTCCTTAAAATATATGTGAAGTGGCCTGAAATTTTTATAGGTAGATTGAATCCATTTAGATTGGTTAAAACCACAAGAAAACCACAAGATTCAACCATATGCTATCTAAAAAAAAATGCACTTTAAATATAATGACTGAATTGGTTTCTATTGCTGCATAACAAATTACCACAAATGTGAAAACTTACAACAACACACAATTATTACTGTGGATCAAGAGTTGATATTTTTGGAATGTTTGGCCCCTCATTTCTCATGTTGAAATGTAATCTCTAATGTTAGAGGCAGGACCTGGTGGGAGGTGTTTGGGTCATGGGAGTGGATACTTCATAGAAGGGTCGGTGTTGTCCTCACAGCAGTAAGTGAGATGTAGTTATTTGGAAGTGTGTAGCACCTCCCCCACACCTTGCTGTTACTCTCATCGTGTGACATGCAGGATCTCCTTTGTCTTCCACCATGATTGGAAGCCTCCTGAGGCCCTCACGAGAAGCAGATGCCAGCACTGTGCTTCCTGCACAGCCTGCAAACTGTGAGCCAAAATAAATGTCTTTTATTTATAAGTTACTCAGTCTCTCATATTTCTCTATAGCAATGTAAAAACAGCCTAGCACAGGAGTCAAGACATGGCTTAGGTGGATCCTCTACTCAGGGTTTTGTGAAGCTGAAATCAAAGTATCACCCATCCTGCCATTTGGAGCTCAGGGTCCTTTTCCAACTTCATTCGGGTTATTGGCAGAATTCAGTTGTTTGTGGTTGAAAGACTGTGGTTGTGGGTAGATCCTAGAGGCTGCCCCTCTCCATATATTCATAGGCAGTTTAAAGCATGAATGTTTGCTTTCTTAAAATCTGGAAGTATCTCTTGCTTTTAAGATTTCTTTTAATTAGGTGAGACCTACCCAGAATAACCTCCCCTTTAACTAATGCAAAACTAGCTGATTAGAGAACTTAATTAAATTTGCAAAATCCCTTCACTTCTACCATGTAAACCAATCATAGAAATGGCATTTTTTCTACTCACAGGTCTTCCCACACTAAAGGGGAAGAGATTATCCAGGGCATGTATACTAGTTTATGGAAATCTTGGAGCCCACCTTAGAATTCTGCCTATCACAATCATAGAGATGGCTTAAAAGTAAAAGAATGAGGAAATAAACATCATGAAAACACTCATCAAAAGAAAGCTGGAGTACCTACATTAATATAACATAGATCTGTAGTCTACAGAGCAAGGAATATTGTCAAGGATAAAGATGGACGTTACATAATGATAAATGTGTTAATGTATCAGAAAAATATAACAATCCTTACAATATTTGTACCTAAAAACAAAGCTTCAAAATACATGAAGCAAAACTAAAGAAACCAAAAAGATACATAGACAAATCCAAAATTACACTTGGATACTTTAAACCTTATTTCTCAGTAATCAATAAAACATGCAGACAGAAAATCCATAAGAATACGGAAGGTGCAAGACTGGATACATTCCCTTAAGTTCAGGAAAAGGCCAGAATGTCCCTCATTGCCACTCCAATTTAATGTTTTGATAGAGATCCTGCCAGTGAAAGGAGGCAAAGAAAAGAAATTAAAAGCACACTGATTGGAAAGAACATAATAAAAACTGTTTTAATTGCAGATGACATAATTTTCTATGAAGGAAATCTCAAAGAATCAAAAAAAATTCTAGAACTAATAAATTAACAAGGTCAGAAAATACAAGGTCAACATACAAAAATCAATTATATTCTTGCATACTTGTAATGAATGACAGGAAACTGAAATTAAATCATCAATGCCATTTATAATACCACTAAAATTATAAAATATTGGGATTAATCTAAGCTTTTTACAAAAACTGCAAAACATTGATGAGAAAAATCAAACAAGACCTAAATAACTGGAACAATATTATACCATGTCCATGAATCAGAAGATTCAATATTATTCAGATATCATTACTTCCAAATGAATCTGTACAGTCATGCAATCACAATCAAAATCTGGAAGGATTTTCTTATATATTTTTCAAGCTGATTCTAGAATTTATATTTAAAAACCAAAACCATTTTGAAAAAGAAAAAAGAGAATTTCCACTTCCTGATCACAAGATTTATATATAGCTGCCATCATCATAACAGTGAGGTATTGGTGAAGATCAGACATAAAGATCAATGTAACAGAATACAGTTCAGAAATAGAGTTATATGTATATGATCAATTAATTTTTGAAAGAGCACCAAAGTAATTTAATAAAAAAGGATACTCCCTGCAAGATAAGTTGATGGAATAAAAAATTGGGCATACATTTGCAAAAAAAAAACTTGATTTACATCTCACACTATATACTAAAATTAACTAATATGGTCTTCTGAAAACCATTTCTCTGGACTGCAGTCTCCTTATCTGTAATAAGGGGGAGAAAAGGACTAGTTTAGATGATCCCCAAGATTCTTCTAGCTCTCACCTTCTGTGGCTATGCCTTTTTCCTTTCCTTTCCACACAACTCAGGTATTCACTGGGTTAAACTCAAGTGGCAAATGTGTGCATGCAGGTCTCCAAGAAGCTTATGGCAGCACAGGATATAGTTTTCATAGAAAAGCCATAGGAGGTATGACTTCTTATGTTGTCACTGAACTGATTCTAACACTTCTTGTGCAAATCAACTCCCTTCACATGTTCAGCAGAGGAATTAGCTTTGCCTCCACTTTTTATCATTGCTCTTGCTGTGATTTTCCTTCTCTGAAAAAGCAAATATGCAGTCACTGTGGTCCTTGCTCAGGTTCCCAGGACACAGAAGCATCCCCAGGCCACGAACCTCATGTCCTGGGTCTAGGAGAACCTGGCCCTGATAGAGACCATGGAGCAGCTTGAGAATACTGCCTGGGGCAGAATCTGACAGAATCTCCTGACTGTGTGTAAGGTCTGATAGCTTCAGGAGGGGAGGAACCAGATATCTTGGGGTGGGATATGTTAAAAGACAATGTGCACCCCAAGAAGCCTGAGTCAGTCCTACAGATGTGCCTGTTGGTAACTCTGATACCTCATGATGTCAAATGTCAATAGTAATTTCAGACAGAAGGAAAACAAGACCCAGACAGCACAACTTGGTATATTATACTTTTTTCATCAAAAGTAGAGCTTCCCAACTTTTTCATGTTGATGTCCACGTGGTAACATTTGTTACAGCATAGTGTGTAAACAGAAGAGGCTGCCCTCAACCTCAGAGGCAACTGATCTCAGACCTTGAGCCACCTTGGGGTTTTGAGGGGCTCTTTGTCTCCCCTCTGAGGGGTGAGGGGGAAAATATCTCAACAAACCTATAATTGATTGACAGCTCAAGGGCCAAGAATTTCCAATGTAATGACTCAAAAGGAAATCAGCCTGGTGAGGGTATACCTCAGCAAGCTCAGAAACATTCGTGATAGGAAGGTATCAGCTTGTGGATCCCAAGACGCTCACCGGAGACATTCAGTTGCAGGTGATAATGTCAGGGTAGGGGAGGGTCTCATTAGGCTTTCAGGAAAGTCCACCCCACTCCAGATGCAACAGGAGCAGTCCTCCAAGGTGCCAGCCAGGAAATCTCCAGGGACCTTGTCATCCCATCTGGACCTCATCTAACCCATCCAATAAACAACTAGAGGAGAGCATCAGGGCATGCACTCAGTCCCTGCTGTTCCCTCTTGGCCTTTTGGGCTAACTAAATGGGTGAAGAGTCTACTCTAAATGCAATGCTACAGAATTAGACAACCAGACATCAGCTACCCAGACAACTCCAGAGGTCATGATAAAAAGCTCTTACACCTGCTCTAGGTGCTGTCCTGCCCTGACACCTACATACTCTCTGCTTCCTTTAAAATAACCACTTCAAAGGGCCCCTTCCTCACCTCCTGTCAACCTTGATCACATGTCCAAGTTCTACTCCACACTTCAGGGCTTTCTCCTTCGAGTTGGTCCGTTTTGACCTCCTTTCTTCCCCAAATCCTGCTTAATACATTGTCTAAAACTGTGCTTTCATGTATTTTTTACCATGACCCTCAATTTTTTACTGCTTCCCAGAACTTACATACACTTACATTTTGTGTGATTAATTTTGATAGTTTCTCTTCTGCTCTATTTCATTTTTTAATGCTCTATAATGGGGTGTATGAAATACACTTGTCCAAAACATTCATTTAGGACCCTTACTCATTGTCTTTCATTCGCGTAAGTCTTGTCTCTGTAATAAGATTTCAGATTCCTTAAGAGGGTAGCTTTTTGTCTGCTTCCCATGGGTGCTGTCTGGACTTACCACCCATTGGGTCTAGTGTGCAAAGGCTCAGGAGAATAGGGTAAATTTGCTTTAAATATGCAATATTTAGATACTTAGAGTGTACTTCATGGCAACATTAATCCTTCCTCCATGTTGTGTGTCAACTGTGGGCTCAAATAGCTGCCCCTTTTATTGACCTGGATGTTTCTGAATCCTCAACTCTACCTCCTGGACTCACCCCTAGATGATTTCTGCCCCCCGCCCCCCACCCGCATGAAGCCTCTTCAGCAGGTGTGGTCTCTGTAGAACACCCTGATCCAGGAGGCTCCTTTTCTCACCTCCAATTAGGTGCCCCTGACCTGGCCCCTCTCAGTTCTGAAAAGAGTAGCTATGACCTTGTCCAGAAACAAAGGAAATGATAATGTTGATAATACAGAAATGCCTGCATTTTAATACTTTTTTTCAGCAACTTTTACCTGCTCTTTGATTTTCCTAAGAACACAATGTTCTAAAAAAGTTCCAAGAAAGAACTTTTTTTAGAGTGACTACAGACAAGGAAGAGAAATCACACTTCAGCATTTGGCTTCAGCCCCTCCCAACTCTGGCTTGGGGTTTCATTTCCACATTTCCTACTAGTCATGTTCATGGGAGACCTTCGTGGAATAGGGTGAGATGATGGATGAAGAGACAGAGGCAAGACGGTGAAAGAGAGCAAGCATGACTAAGTGTTAGGAGACCATGTGGTGACCAACAGGCTCAATTCGACTGGGACTAAGGGGTTTCCCAGGATGTGGGCCTTGTAGTACTAAATCCAGTCAAATTCAGGGCCAGTTGGCCGGTTGGTCACCTAGGACCTCAGCCCAGAGAAAGTGGTAAATGTCGCACCACCTCTTTCCCTTATTCTTCCTTCCTTCTTCATCAGAAGGCAATAATTGTCTATCTTCCATTTGAAACAGAAGGTCCAAGGCGTGAACCCTGAGGTCCTTGAATCACTCCAAGTTGATAGGGAAGGTGGCTGCCCAAAATGTCTCTGAGATGGAGCTTTGGCATCTCCTTAGCTTAATAAAGCTGATTCTCAGGGCAGCCTACAGGTATCTACCCTGAGATGGCTACTGCACTCAGAACTCCAGAAACTTCATCACATAACTAGAGCGCATGAGTTGCAACTCAGCGTGCCCAGTTCTGTGCACCAGGGAGCATCGCAGAGCGAGAACAGGGATAGCAGAGGTGGCTGGGGATGGATAGAGACCTGCTTTCAGCAATGATTCATCACATTTTGTACTATGTCAGGTTTGGTAGATAACTGTCTCTGTCCAGGCTGAAAAGGCATTGAATTTGGTGTTGAACAGAAGGATAAGGAAAATGGACATTTCCCAGGTGTCCCAGGTTTCCTGGGGGTTTGTTTGTTTGTTTGTTTGTTTTGCAAATCTGAACAGAGGAATAGAGAGGGTGTGGGAAAAGGCACAAAGAGTCTAGTTTTGGAAATACTTTCATATCTGGATATATATGAATTTCTACAGTCCTGCTTTCTGAAAGTAGCTACCTAAGATTATTCTGCTAGCACTAAATGTAACTACAAAGGGGGACATGAGGGAACAGTTAGAGCATTTAAGTCATATGTTTTACTCATTTATTCGGTAAGTATTTTTGAGCACTTTTTAGGGCTAAGTTCTAGCAAGATCCTGACCTGAAGACAGTCCCTGGCCTCTATAAAGCCCACGATCTCATCCAGAAAACTGATAGAGACCAGTTAACACATTTCATCACTGACTCTCTGAGGTCTCTTTGAGCCATAAGAGGAGCCTGGGAACTACTAGAGAAAAAAAAGATAAGACTTAGAGACCAGAACTCAAAGCAGAAAATCTGTCCTTAGCTGGGGTGCCAGAGCACCCAGTTAAGTGGATAAATATAATGTTTGCGAATAGTTCAAACCACAAGGAAAGAAGAGAGGGAGTTTGAAGATGTCACTAGAATGAAGTGAATTTGCTACATTGATAAGAATGGTTAGCATCGGTGCCCCTCAGTGTCTGTAAGATTTTGATGTGAACTCTGTCCATCAAATTTTTTAGGGATTCCAGGCAGTTGCTGGGGGAGTACCTGGTCCCTATCTAATAAGGGTGAAATCCTGGTCAGATTACAGCCCACTTCCTGCCCTGCTCTGCTCAATTCACACAAATTATGAGTGCTGACTAGCTTGAAAGTCCTTGAAGAATTTAAGTGTAAGGACCAATAAAAGTCAAATATAAGGAAAAAATGTTAATTCTCTTTTCTGGGGAAAAAACAAAGTGGAAAAGAATTACCCCTCCCTTCTTAGAGTATTTTATTTAGAAAGCTTGTAAGTGTGAATTCTTTCTCCACCCTTTGTAATGCAATATTTTTAAAAGCTGTTTGACAGCCCAGGACTGTCTTAAGAGCACCTGGAAGCCATCCCTTTGAAACGCAAACATCAGGGAAGGTAGCGTCCCCACCTCCCAGTCTCCGTGGGAAAGCAGGGGCCTAATTTAGGAGCCTAACTTAACTTCGGTAGGAGCCTGACATCTGCCAGCACCTTTCTGAGTTGCAAATCTTCCTCTTGCCATAGAGGATATGAGAAGTTTCCTTTTCCTCTGGAAAAAGACAATTAGCTAACACAGATGATTACTGAGTGAGTTTAGGATGAACTATGTATGACAAAGGGTACTGTCAAGTCCTCTTACTTGAGTACTAGTTACGGTTTAGCTTGAGAACACATGCGTAATGGGAGGCACCTGCCTGGCTATATGACCAGGTGACATCCCTCTCCGTCTTTGCAATCTCTTCCTGGATTGTCTGGGATCCAGATCACATTCTGGTTCAATGCACGTTCAATAAAATTGTTTTCTTTCTCTTCTGCCTCTGTGGAGAGGTTTTCTAGGCTGGCAGGGGATTGTTTAAAATTGTTTTACCCATCAAGTCTTAGACAATTGTTATGATATGACTGTAAGCTCCACTTCAAATGTCAACAACGAGGGATGTGGGGATTCTCTTGGCCCTGATGGCCCTCTGCCTACGTCCCATTGTGTTCTCCATCTCATAATTGCTTTATGTCCACTGCTCTAATCTTAAATGGCAATCAGCTTTATGTCCACTGCTTTCCCAATCAGTTCAAAAATAGAGGTTCTATCACCCTGCTTTAAACCCTTACCAGATAAACTGACACGTGGACTCCACAATGTCCCCACAGGGAGGGCTCCATCACGTGGCAGACAGCTTGCCAGGGTAAGTCACAAGCCAAGAGTCAAACCCTGCGAGGGCTTGTTCTGGTCCTCTGTGGACCAGAGTGCCTTTCTGATCCTGGTTAGCAGAAGCTTTCCAGAAGCAGAGCCTGTGAGAAGGGGCCCAAGAGTGCTGGGAGGAGCAGGTGCCCCAGTGATGGGTGCTGAGGGCAGCAGCTGCTGCCCAGAACTTTCCAGTCACCAGGGGCCTTTTCTGAACTTGGAAGTGGGAGAGTCTGTAATTCCCTTCATATTTCCTTCTTCCAAATACTGCTTGCTTGAAACAGTCAAAAATAAAAAGGAAATAGGACGGGGCACACTGTCCCAGGGCAGGCTCATGACAGGAAGTGGCCCATTAAGGAGGCAGCACATCGCTGCATTCGGCTGGTTTTCAGGGGCTTGTTCCCAATCAGTTTCCAGCCAATACTAGGGTGTCCTAGTCCGCAGGGGTGTGGGGGGCACACTCCATAATCTCTACTTTTCTTTTTTTGCAGCTGAGTCATGGAGCTTTCAGCCCCTGCACGTGGCTCCTCCTTAACTGCATCTGCTCAGCCTCCCTCAGCCCTGTGAATAGCCTCCCCACACACAGACCACAGAGCAGGGCTCTCTCTGCTGTCACTTCACCTTCCTGAGAGAGGACCAACTGGCCAGAGCCTACATGACCGCCACCCTGGAGGACCGGGCACAACAGCCATTTCTGGTAAGGAGAACTGGGTTTATGCTCACAGAGACTTGGGAAATCGGAAAGATCACAGTTTGGTCACAGCTGTTCATTTCTGACATGACCTTGCACAGATCCCCTCACTTCTGGGTTCCCTGGTCAGTAAAACGGGGCAATGGTGGTGAGTGTTGCGGGCATCAGCAGGTGCACAGCTGGTGGAGCACAGCCTAAAGAATCTGCGCCTGCACTCACAGCCCAGTCCCGGGCAGCGGGCTTTGCTGCCCCATTGCCCATTACTTAGCCAAGTCGATCTCCATGAAACTCTCAGGGAGTAAGGCTGAACTGATCCTCTCACCAGTGGGACAGATGGGAAAACTGAAGCTCCTAGAGGGTAATAGGCTTTCCCCGTCTCCCCTAGCATGCTGGGACATTCTTCTCAATTTTACCCTCCTAATTTCTCCTGTCTCAGACCAGCCAGACACGCACTATGTCTCAGACAAGCCTGGGAGCTAAGGATGAATTCTTAGGGCTCCCCAGGGCAGTGTAGGATATTTTCCCACCCCAGGAACCTCATGTTCCAAACAAGACCCCTGAGTGGACCTTTTCTTGTGACTTTCAACTTCTGAAAACTACCCCATGCTCCCCTAGATTTCCCACATTTTTCCTATGAAACCCTGCAGGATGCACTGTAGGGAAACAGGCTCATGTTTGGGGCACCTGCAAACAATCCCTTTGTCAGCCAAACTTGATGTGAGAGACATGCCATGGAACCACAGTGACCAAACCGCAAAACACATCATTCCAATACCTGGAAATATATGGGTTGGGGCAGACGGGTGAAGGAAATACTTATGAACAAAGAAGACAAGAAGTGGTTTGATCTTTTCTAAAATAGTATGGAAGAGGCTGCTTTCTTGTGATTTGCTAAAATAAGCTCTTCTCATGGTAAAATCAGGTTCATGCAATTTTCAAATCAGAACATGCATTTTGTTCATTTGCTTCACCCTTTTCCCTGAGCCGGACCCTCCTACCGGCTTGCCAGTGGCTGCTACTTTCTTGCTTGCACACTGCCTTCCAATCTCTCGTGACCTTTGGTCTCATTTGTGGGACTATTGGTAAAATTTTTCCTTTGGAGAAGATATCTGCCTTCATTCTCAATTCCCCAACTTTTGTCTGCCCTGTAGACCAACACGTATCACTTTCCTTCAAGCCTACGATGTGTCCACCACGCTTTATTCAGTTATTTTATAATCTTCTCCATGACTCATTTTAGCATTGCCATCAGTATCCTTTCTGACTCACCTGTGAACACTTTGTTATTTGTTAATATCTGCCAAAAAATATATTCCTCAATGCAGCCTGATCCACTCAGAGAGATTGGATTGGGAGAGCTATTGTTGCTGCTCATTGCCTGACATAACAGAGTCTGACTGGCTTTTGTGACAGGCAATTGGCTATTTTAAAAGGAAAGACCCCAATTCAGAGAAATTCCTGCCACCAACAATTTTATTTTTGAATAATCTTTTATAAGAAATGCACTCAAGATTTTGCAATAAAATTCTGTGTGTTGGTTTTAGGGTAGGCTTCTAGCTGTCCAATTAATTTGTCTCCTTACCAGGGGGTGGCAGCATTGTACACATGGTCCAAGAGGTTTGCTGACTTTTTTGGAATAGTCTCTTTTTCCGCCTATGGAATCAAGGACAATACACAGGCAAAAGGAGCCATTTCCTGATGCTAGCTCCATTGTAAATATGTGACCTTTGGCAGGTCATTTAATGCTCAGTTTCCTTGCATTTTAATAGAAATTTTAAGACCAGTCTTGATCACATCACAGGGAATTTGAGAGAGCAATTAAAATAAGAAGGATGAAATAAACTTGAAAATTATAAACGTCTGCACAGAGGTTTATTACAATTACGATGTTCATAATCAACATCATTACCACTGTCCTCTTGACCCTTACCACATCATTTTATTGATTCCAAACCTCAGAGGATGTCAGGGAACTGGTGCTACTTTAGCAAAAGCCAGAAGCACAATTTACCAGAGACAAGAAAGGGTGTAGGAGAGAGAATACTCTTCTCTGGGCTTAAGAAAAAGAAAGAAAGGAGAGAGGGGAGGGGGAAGAGAAAAGGAGGAAGAAGAGAAAGAAGGGAAAGGGAGGGAGGCAGGAAGCTGTCTTAATACATTCTGATAATACAAAAATAGATTGATTGACCTAAAGGCCAAGAAGATCCACTGAATGAATAGAAAAATGTGGAAAAGATAGAAATCACAGAAGTTATTAAAAATGGAAGTTTATAAATAACCAAAATAGCAAACCATGAAAACTGTTTTTAATTTAATGATAATCAGTAAAATATAAGTTTAAGTCAATTAAGACATCCTTATTTATGCCCATAAGGATGACAGGAAATTAAAAGTGTAATATTACCAAGTGCCTGTCAAGATCTGGGGACTTCTTATAAATGGGTGGTGCAAATAGGAGTTAGCACGACTCCCTGGGAGTCATATTTGGCAATATCCAGTCAGGTGGAAGATATACATCCCCAATGCTGTTACGCAGTGCTGGAAACCCAGAGCAGGAATGAGTTGTTCTTGAATTTGGCCTGAAGTTGATTATTTCTCTTCAATCACCTCACTACTTCCTCTCCACCAACTGTCAGGATGGGAAGGTGGTCATACCAGTCCCCCTGCACCATTTCCTCTCACGTCAGTTCTTTGTGTCCCTGATCCCCACTTCCACCCTCCCATTGGAAAGTACCTTGTAATTTCCTCTCCGCCACTGGAATACCCATTTGACACAAAGACTTTCTAGGACTGGAAGTTTCCACTACTTCAAATAAATCAATCTTATTTATAGCAAGGCAATTTTTTTCTCTATTCTGGTAAGTTTGCCTAGTGTAATTTCAATTTTTTTTAACACTCACTCTTTGTTCCATAGAAGAATGCTTTCTTCATTTCATGCCTTTCTGGTTGGGGGAGATAATCAACTGATTTGCTTCCAAATATTTCCTGATTTTCTGTTAAGTTGAGGGGAGGGAAGCAATAGTGCACTATTTTAGCATAACCTAACATTACCTGGTTTGCTTAAAGTTATTTACAGATGTTTCAAAGCAAAATATGAGTTAGAAAATTAGTGATGGAAATGGCTCATCTGAGGATAATTATTCTTAGATGTCTGAATTGAGGTGCTCTCAGACTCTACCAGTTCGCATATGGACATTTGCTTTTTATCCTTTTCCTGTTTTTATTCCAGGAGAGAATGGAAGGATTCCAGAAGGGCAAATATGGAGCTATGGCTGAAGGTAAGAAAGTCTTGAAGTTCTCAAGAGCCCCAGATGCTTGGGAGAATCACAATTCTCTCCCCACTTACCCCCACCTAAAACACAGTGGCAGAAACCCATTCATTTTAAATGAAGAAGATAAAGGCAACCATCATTTTTTACCTCGCCATACCTCTTGTGCCTAATCGAACAACCACACACACACACACACACACACCCCATAGTGTGATGCTCTCCCTGCACCAGGTGTGTGGGAAATGTGGAAAGGAAACCAAGTCATAAGTTGAAGGGTCTGGAAGCAAATGGTGAATATGTTTTCTCTTTCTTTGTCTGCTGACAGCTCAAAACAAAACAACAAAAAAGGTCCCCATAGGGATTTAGCCATTGTGCTTGCTACAAAACACCACAGAATAACTTAAGAAAAGGAAGAACCAACCCAGAGTGGGAGGAATAAAATAATAGATTTTTAAGAGCCTAAAGTGCACTTTGAATTCATTTGGGCTCCAGAAATCCGCAGGTTCTCCCCTCTTTGTGCCTTGAAGATTTTAGCTCCTGCCACAGTGTCACCCTCTCCAACACCACTTCTGCTATAATTTCATGTGCTTCCATCAGCCACATAGATTAGCTTTTCAACACACATGCTTCTATTGAGCTTACGTTCTACCTTTTTGAGCCATCCACCTTAGGGTCATCTCCCAGACGTTGCCCTAACATTAACTACAACCTACGTCATCTCAATTTCAAACATTTCACTCCCTATCCAGAGAGCACAGACCCAGGGACGGGCAGCTGACTCCCGGCAGGGGTCACTATAGATCTGCCAGTGGAGACCTGCTTGACCCTCAAGGCTTGGATGAATGTGTGGAGTGTGTCTATACAAGTGTGGCTGGAAATATGTGGGTGAAAGAGAAGTAATTGTATTTTCTCACTTGTAACTACTCATCCCCTCCCTCCTTCTAATAATTCTCCATGGATCTGGCCTAAACACCATGCAGGGGAAAACACAAGGACCATTTTCTTTCAGGAAAGCTCTATTTGCCACAATCCAGATGAAGTGCTTAATGCATCCCCTTAATGCAACAGTTCTGACTCCTGGCTGTGGATCCAAGCATGGGCTTCCAGTGAGGCTTTTTACATGCAAGATTCACCTACAGTTGTATGCACACTTTTATACGCACATCAACATTTCTGTCATTCTGGGGAGGAGGTTCATAGCTTTTATGAGATATCCATGAACAATGACCTAACATTCTTAAGGATCATTAACTTGGTAAGACACAAAACTTCTTTTTCTACAGGTAGATCAGAAGATAACTTGTTTGTAACACCACCGGCATTGAGGATTATCCTAGTGGGCAAAACAGGCTGCGGGAAAAGTGCCACAGGGAACAGCATCCTTGGCCAGCGCATGTTTGAGTCCAAGCTGGGGGCCCAGTCAGTGACCAGGACGTGCCAGGCAAAAACAGGAACATGGAATGGGAGGAAAGTCTTAGTGGTTGACACGCCCTCCATTTTTGAGTCAAAGGCTGATACCCAAGAGTTGTACAAGAACATTGGGGACTGCTACCTGCTCTCTGCCCCCGGGCCCCACGTGCTGCTTCTGGTGATCCAGCTGGGGCGTTTCACTGCTCAGGACACAATGGCCATCAGGAAGGTGAAGGAGGTCTTTGGGGCAGGGGCCATGAGACATGTGGTCATCCTCTTCACCCACAAAGAGGACTTAGGGGGCCAGGCCCTGGATGACTATGTAGCAAACACAGACAACCGCAGCCTGAAGGACCTGGTGCAGGAGTGCGAGAGGAGGTACTGTGCCTTCAACAACCGAGGCTCTGGGGAAGAGCAGAGGCAGCAGCAGGCAGAGCTCCTGGCTGTGATTGAGAGGCTGGGAAGGGAGCGAGAGGGCTCTTTCCACAGCAACAACCTCTTCCTGGATGCCCAGCTGCTCCAAAGAGCTGGAGCTGGGACCTGCCAGGAAGACTACAGGCAGTACCTGGCCAAGGTGAAACGGCATGTGGAGAAGCAGAGGCAAGAGCTGAGGGAGAATGAGAGTAACTGGGCATACAAGGCGCTCCTCAGAGTCAAACACTTGATGCTTTTGCATTATGAGATTTTTGTTTTTCTTTTTTGGTGCAGCATACTTTTTTTAATTATTTTTCTGTTCATCTTTCATTATATTTAAATCTCTGGACCCTGGAGCACTTCTAACGTATCACCCCATGGAGTCATTGTTCTAATAATCACCAATTCAGACTCGGATCCTCATGGTCTGTGGAGCAGCTGCGTGCTGTCTGTGCAGCTCCCATTTCCCCTTCTACCTTATAGACTTGGAGCTGTGTGCCTCCACTCCAAGGCTGCCTGGCTGCTGTAAACATTATCCCACTCTCTCTGCCAATGACTGCTTCAGGAACGGGCCTGAGATCCCATGCAGGTCCATGATAAGTGAGTAAAAGTCTGCAGAGGTGGGGATGGAAGATCTCTCCTTAGATAGAACCTATCTTTGTCCCTGGCATTGTGGGGTCTGGGTGTGACGCTGGGACTGTCAGCAGCTTTGTGCTGCCAACCTGAGGTTGAAGGCAGTACCTCAGAGCAGCACAGACAGTGGGGCCACCTGAGCCCTGAGCCACCAGCCCTGCAGCCTGCCCCATCTCTGCATTTCCAGTTGTGTTAGCCAATAAATTTCCTACTTATTTAAACTATTTGAGCTCCGGGTCTCTTTTACCTGCATTTTAAAACATTCAAAGTAATGAAAATTTCTCCACATTCCTTTTTATCCTTTCAATCTGTTGGAACTTCCCAGTCTACATGCTTCCTTTGAGCATCCAGAATAAAGGAACATCCAGAATAAAGGAACAGGGTCGGCTTTTCTTGTTCCTAAAATTAGGAAGAACCTCCTGCTCCTACTGAAGTGCTTGCCACAGAGTGGACATTCCCTGAACTCTGAGTAAAGCAAAACACCTTCAGTTGGATTGCATTGACGAATGGGAGTGGGAAAGGGTCAAGGAAATGGGGTGCCCTCTATGCAGGGCTTTCTCTGTGCTTTCTTCTCAGTTTGGCCAGGGGCCCAAGAGAAACATAGCTCACATTTCAGTGCTCTGCAAGGAATCACTTTGGCAAACGTTCACACATGAGAAAGGTTAACCAAACCCTTTCTCCTCCACTGTAAAATGTCCTTGGATCAGCTCTCCAGCTCTATTTCTTTGGAAGTCGATGTCCACAGGGTTGGGGTGGGGGGCAGGCTGTTGGCTGGGTACCAGGCAATCCTGCTCACCATGAAAGTGATTCCTTGTTAGTAGAGGGAGTGTGGACCAGGTGACCCGGGAATGGGCCATCCCCCCACTGGAAGGAGGCTACTCTGGCAGCGCCGCTCTGTAATGCTTTCTTAAGATCATGGCTATGTCCATCAAGAGTGCCTCCCTGGAGGGAGGGAGAGCCCAGACAACATGTACTGGACCAGTTTCCGGAGGCTTCAAGGTCACAACACTTATGTGCAGTCTTTGCCTCCCTCAGCTCAGCCCACTCCTCCTCTGCGGGGCTGCTGCAGTGAAGGGAGCCACATTTCAAAGTCACCCAGGACAGAGGTGAGTTCCCTCCCGATGTTGTCATCAGTGACCACACCGCGGGGCACCTCCTTAGCTCTCCCGAATCTGTCCTGTCCATCACCACTGCTACTACTGGAGTGCAGGTGCTGATTTCCTCTGAATGTTATCCCCGTCTCCAGGCTTATACTCATACAACCCAGCTGCCTCTTGCTGCCACCTGATCTTCCCAAGATACACCAACCTGCTTAGAAGCCTCTGGCCAGGATTCCAGGAGGCACCCTCGAATCCTGAGAATGAGGCCCAGACCCCCCATCCCCACCCAGCCCCAGCTCCAGCCCCCCATGCACCCCTCCTCCCGTGTGCTGACTCCCATCCCATTCCTTAATTACATGCCCCTCAGCTCCAGTGACTTCCCCCAAGAGGCAAGGATGTTCCCAGTCAGCTTAGCATCTCTCCGTCTAGGAAGCCTCTACAGAGCCTGCCGTGGTCTCCTTCTTGCTGACATTGCTTCCGAAAGAAACCTTTTCCTACAGCCTCACTCTTATGTGCTTTCATCCCTCCACCCCACAGTCCCCTGGGGAGCAGAATCCTGTTATTTTTTATCTTACACTCCTGGTGCCAGGCATTGACCCTGACCCTCAGTACTAACGTCATAAATGTCTGTGAAGCTGGACTGAATTAAATCAAGCTCATTGGAGCAGTTTGGGAACACTGCATTGAGGAGGTGGTCCTTGGTCTGAGAACTCAGGGTTCCCAGGGTTTAGGGAGCTGGCACACAACACACTCCCTGCACATGTCTGGAATCAGTTCTGTGCTAGAGGATGCAGGAGTCAATGCCATGGAACCAGACATGGAGCTTCATTGCCAGAAGCAGAGCTGGAGGATGCTGCTAAGGGGCATCACAGCCGAGCACCTCAGACTCACCCCAGAGTAGTCACTTGCCCATCCAGCCATGGCCTCTCCAGGACGGCTGCAGGTCTCCCTTACCGAACACAAAGAAGGTGTGGTGGAGGGACCCAGGGACTTCCTCTTCATCTGATTACCTGTTTCCACTGAATTCCCAACCTGCCCATACTTGAGCCCCATGTCTGCCTTCTTCTCTTTACTGCCATTGAGATGGGGACCACCACCCTTTCCTCAAATTCCCACGGACATCACACGTCACTGTCCTGGATGGTACTGAGTTTGGGGTTAGAGATGTGGCATTGCAGTGCAGCCCAGCCAACAATGGGAAATCAGTGAAACAGATGATAGCCCTCAGCCTAAATCTGGCCCGCCACCTGTTTTGTACAGCTATGACCTAAGAGGGGTGTTTACATTTCCAAATGGTTGAAGAAATCAGAAGAAAAATAACATTTTATCTTCACACATGAAAACTGCATGAAATTCAGAGTTCAGTGCTCATGAAGTTCCAGGGATCAAAGCCTTGCACATCACTTACAGTCTCATCCATAGTGGCCTTTGTCTATGCAGCAAAGTTGAGATAAGTAGCTGGGACATCTACCATATAGTCTGCTGAGCACAGGTTTTCTGCTCTCTGGCCCTAAAAACTCCTGCTCCAGAACATCCCAGGTCCTGCATTTCCCAGCTGCTCTCCTTGCTTTCCCCAAGGCAGGCCCCATCCGGCCACTGCAACCCCTTGCTCTCTTTCCCTCAAGTCCAGCTCCTTGTCCTCCAGCCTCCTCCACACCTCCAGGGTCCCCTACTTGGTTCAGCAGATTGACCTCGCCATCCTTGCTTTCTGAGGTGGGGGCAGGGCATCATCTTTTCAGCCTGCGAATAAATCTGAGCATATCTATGAATAAAGTAAGGAATTCTGCCAGCAGCTTGTCTCATAGCACATTTCTCCCCTGGACATCAGGAATGCAGAAAGCAGGGCCCAGGGTGAGACATTCTCAGACCCTTGTAGCCAAGCACCTTTCTTCCTGCAAGCCACCAAATATTCCAGGGCCATACCCAGCCAGTTTATGATTTACACTCACAAGTTAACAAAACAAAACAAAACAAAAACTCGTTTTTCTTTTTCTTTCTTTTTTTTTTTATCTGAGACAGAGTCTCACTCTGTCGTCCAGGCTGGAGTGCAGTGTCTCAATCTCGGCTCACTACAACCTCCACCTCATGGCTCAAGTGATTTTCCGGCTAATTTTTGTATTTTTAGTAGAGACAGGGTTTCACCATGTTGGCCAGGTTGGTATCGAACTCCTGACCTCAAGTGATCTGCCCGCCTTGGCCTCCCAAAGTGCTATGATTGCAGGCATGAACCACCACACCCAGCCAATATTTTATTTATCTAAAAGCACTATGGAAAATTGATGATATGTCTGTTGCAAGGAAGATAAATTGGGAGTGAAATTCTGTAAAAAGCAAGCAAAGGGCTGTAGACACATAAACAGAGATGGCAACTCTGGGAAAGAAAAAAGGCAGGCTGTAGAAATCACCTAAAATGCTCAGTGTCCACAAGTGATACACAAGTTCATTAAAATGGCAAGAAAAATCAAACCACATGTGATAAAAAGGCAGACATGACAACCTAAGAAAGCATCTGCTGTTTAACTCTGGAGAGCACTTTGCATGGCCAGTTACTCTCATCCTCCCTCAGCTCTCACCTCTGCTTCTCCACCTGCTATTCCACACTGGCCAGGTACTGCCCATAGTCTTCTTGGCAGGCCCCAGCCTGCCTCTCTGGAGCAGCTGGGCATCCAGGAAGAGGTCGTTGCTGTGGAAGGAGCCCTCTCACTCCCTCCCCAGCCTCTTGATCGCAGCCACGAGCTCTGCCCGCTGCTGCCTCTGCTCCTCCACGGTGGCCCGGTTGTTGAAGCTGTAGTATCTCCTCACACACTCCTGCACCAGGTCCTTCAGGCTATGGTTGTCCATGTTTGCTACATAGTCATCCAGGGCCTGGCCCCTAAGTCCTCTTTGTGGGTGAAGAGGATGACCACATGTCTCATGGCCCCTGCCCCAAAAACCTCCTTCACCCTCCTGACGGCCACCATGTCCTAAGCAGTGAAACGCCTCAGCTGGATCACCAGAAGCAGCATGTGGGGCCCCAGGGCAGAGAGCAGGTAGCAGTTCCCAATGTTCTTGTACAGCTCTTGAGTCTGGACCTCTGACTCAAAGATGGAGAGCGTGTCGACCACCAGGACTTTCCTCCTGTTCCATGTTCCTGTCTCCACCTGGCACGTCCTGGTTACTGACTGGGCCCCCAGCTTGGACTCAAACACGAGCTGGCCGAGAATGCTGTTCCCTGTGGCACTTTTCCCTCAGCCTGTTTTGCCCACCAGGGGGATCAGCAGCAGCAGTGATCCTGGAGCCAACCTGCCTTGTCCTCAGCCTGTGAGAGTGGGTGAAGAGTGAGTATGTAAAAACTGCATTCTGAGGTGGAGGCACCAAAAGACAGAAGGCAAAGGCATCTAGAGGCACTGGCACCCTGGGTCAGTGAGGACTCCACAGCTCCGCTCCCATCCCTGACCCCACGTACAGAGAATGGAGGGACTCACACAGTGTTTGTGGGATTACCCAGCTGGCCAGAGCTCCAGGGCTCTTCCCCTTTGGGACTGCTGAGCTCTGCCCCTTTCTGGCCTTCCCTCGATGCACTTCCCACCCTGAGGGCCTGGGGTGGGGCCAGGAGGAGGCTGTTTTCTCCGCCACTGCATGGTCCATCTCATGCTTTCTCCCTCTCCCATCCCTAGTTGATCTCTATTTTTCACGATCACAGAGTTTTATTTGGAAAATCTTGTCCTCACTGAAAAGAGGATGGCAGTTAAGAGCTTAATATGCTGTATTTCTGGGGGTAAATGTGTTTTCTTTGTCGTTGGTGAATACAGTCTTGTGCCTTTCACTGCCAGGTGGGAAGTTTGCCCCCCAGTTCTGCGTCTACAACCCTTGACCTTTATAAGAGCTTTACCAAGTGCAGCTCCCTTGCCCGTGCAGAAGGCACCTGCTCCACCCATTCGAAGCCCTTCTATCTTATCCTAGAGGGGAAAACATACATGGATTGTTCACACTGGAGGCGGATGTGATATCCAACACAAAGCATCACATTTTACAGATGAGGAAATTGAGGCAAGAAAAGAAAACCCTGCTGAGGTCACACATTATTTAAGGGATGAGCTGAGACTAACACCCAGGTCTGCTGACTTCAGGTATTCTCAGCAGTAGCCTGGGCTTCCTGCTGAAGAACATACAGACAGCCCCAAAATGCACCACAAGCCTGCGTTTCCCAGCACCTGTATTTAACATACAGGCAGCCCCAGAATGCACCACATGCCTGCGTTTCCCAGCACCTGTATTTAGCTAATGGGAGGCGGTGAATGGAAGGCAGGGAAGGCTGATGGATGCTGTCCACCCAGATCAAGAAAGTCAGCAATCATTTCCAACTGAACATCTGGCTGTCATGTGTTCTTGTCCACTTTTAGGGTCTCAGGGTTGGTACCCAAACTAAAGTGTGCCCGGCAAAGCATCCCCCTTTGATAAACACACAAAAGAAATTCTCCCCTATGTTTCCACGGTGATGGTGGTGCAAAGGGTGACCAACCATCCTGGTTGACCCAGGCCTGCGAGGATTCCCTGATTGAAGGACTTTCAGTGCTGAACTGGGAAAGTCCCAGACACACCAAGATCAGTTGCTTACCCCAAGAGTAGGAGATTGTCATGGGTCCAGGTTAGGGGTGGGGAGTAGGGGCATGAACATCCAGTAATTGGAGAGAAGAACTGATTTGTTGGGCTCAGATTAATGCCTTATGCTACAGAGGATTGGTGCTTCCCTATTCCTACCTCAGTCTTGGACCAGTCACTACCCCAGGGGCACTTCTCATCAAGCCCCCTCACCTCCTTGCACTGTTCCCACCATACCTTTCCTCCTACCTCCTACCTCCTACTTCCAGTGCTCAGGTAGAAAATCCACCCAGGCCCCACAGAAGAATGACTTCTCAGGCTTCGCTACTATGAAAAACCTATACAACCCTTTCCAAAGCAACATGAGGACCTTGCTGTGTGCAAAGTTTCAGTGCGTTGCCTTGTAACAGGCTCAAGGCATTAATGCTAAAGAGTGAGTCCCTAATTGCAGAATTGCGGAGCCTATGCCTGGTCAATTGAAAAAATACTTTTTGGACTGATGTCATGGCACTTTAGGGGAAGAAGTTAGTGTTCCACAGGGCCCTGGTACTGAAGATGTGATCCAGGTCACCCCTAACTCTTTCCCACTCACCCAACCCTCTTGCGCCCACCTTTTCCCTCTCTCCTCTAGCAGAATGAAGCATGCAGGCCTGGGTGAAGGAGTACCTCCTGGCAACTCTGGGAACGATGGCTATGCTAATAGTGGGTATAGTGCCTGTGAAGAAAAAAACAAGAGACTCACTGAAAGTCTGAGAAGCAAAGTAACTGTTATAAAATATTTTTCCATTGAAATAGGCCATGAAGTTAAAACCCAAAATAAATTATTAGCTGAAATGGATTCACAATTTGATTCTACAACTGGATTTCTAGGTAAAACTATGGGCAAAGTGGAGATTTTATCCATAGGGAGCCAAAACAAAAAAGCTGCTGGGCTCTACAATGCTGTTTTATTTATTTGTCTTTTTTTGTCATTTATTGGATTAGTAAACTGAGGTGATGCAAGTAATTGTGAATTTGGAATTTGTTCCAATTTAATGACTTGGTGTACCACCTTGATAAAAATCAGCACCAAACATTCCTAGTTTTCAAACACTATGGCATTTTTCATTGAAAATTGCTGCACGTTTCTTGTTTTATAAATGACGTTAGATACTACAGTGCTCTTTGAATATTGTCTGCTTTTTCTTTTTCTTTTTTTTATTTTAAGTTCTGGATTACATGTGCAGGATGTGCAGGTTTGTTACATGGGCAAATGTGTGCCATTGTGGTTTGCTGCACCTATCACCATGCCACCTAATAGCCTGGCATGCATTAGCTATTTTTCCTGATGTTCTCCCTCCTCCCACCCCACCCTCCCCGACAGACCCCAGTGTGTGTTAGTCCCCTCCCTGTGTCTGTGTGTTCTCATTATTCAGCTCCCACTTGTAAGTGAGAACTGGTGGTGTTTGGTTTTCTTTTCCTGCATTAGTTTGCTGAGGATAATGGCTTCCAGCTTCATCCATATACCTGCAAAGGACGTGATCTAATTCCTTTTTATGACTGCATAGTAATCCACGGTGTATATGTACCACGTTTTCTTTCTCCAATCTATCACTGATCAGCATTTGGGTTGATCAAATACTGTTTCTTAATGACTTATTTTGGCCCCTGTCTTCAGGGGTAATGAGACTGTGTGGCTCCCCCAATTTCCAAGTTGTTTTTCTATTGCTTGCTAATGATTAAACAGCATTGTAATATTCTGTTGTTATCATAAAAGTAGCTTTATGTCCCATGTAAGGAAACTTTTAGTGAGAGAGTAACAGAATGCCTGAAGAGCATGACTGTGAGCTCTAGAAGTAGTCAACCAGTTTGTGATAGAATGGTAACTGAATTTTCCCAACTGCATCAGCTGTGATGACGTGCTCCCTTTTCCTCCTTTAGTTAGTTAAAATCATAGGCTGATTTCTTTTTACCTATAATCTCCCTAATAATTTTTGATGATAGTGACCCCTCACTTCTCTATGCCCAAAAAACTCATTCTTTAAATAATGCTTGTCATGTTGGCATAGTTCTAATAGGGACCAATGTACATGTGTATCCGTATAGTTATTGTTTTATATTAACTTTATAAATTCTGTTGACTTGGCTTATAATAGTTTTATGATTTTTACTATATAGGTAGGATTATATATAGATTATCATTTGTGACAGAATAATGTGAAGTTAAGTAATTACTAAACTCTAAATGGAAATTGTATTCAAGAAACTCAGGCACTGAACTTGAAGATAAGAGTACTGTCGCTTTAATCCAGTGTATTTGCTTATGGAAAGAAAAACACAAAGGCGGACTTGAGTAAAAAGAAATATTAAAATATTGTTAAAAATTCTATATTACTACTATTTTGGAATTTAACCATTTATAGTCTCCAAAAATAAATTTTCAAATAAAATATTTTTATAAATAAAAAACGCTTTTTGGAATAAATCAATTTTCTAATGTTCCTTGGGATCATGCCACATATGATGGTATCTAGCTCCTTGCCCCCCAACACAGACACAGTTCAATTGGCCAGTGATTACTTTAGCAGGGAAAATAAATTAATAAATAAATAATTTTGGAATCATTTTCATGGAAGTACTAAATAAATGTCAAAACTCACTTTCTATGAGGTAATTCTCTAGTAATTTCTTTGTAATTGAGCCTGAGGGTATTTTTAACACCAGTACTGCCTCCTGGAATCTCTCTATTCTTTAGCCAGGTCCCATGGAAGCTAATCTAATCTGGTTGCAAAGTCTGTCCCACAGTACACACAATTCAAATAAGAGTTATCCACCCACAGCTCTGATGACACAACTCAAGCCTTGCCTTTACATCCAAGCAAGTGCTGATGTTTTGGATAGAAACCAAAGCACTTTCTGTCATCTTGTAATCCATGAGAGGGCCCTTCAAACTGAGTGTGATGGTCATTCTTATGTGTCACTTGGCGAGGCCATAGTACCCAATGGTCTAACCAAACACTAATCCAGGTGTTGCTATGAGGATATTTTGCAGATGTGGTTAAAGCGAAGTAAGGATTACCTTCTGTAACATAGCGGGAAATCACCCAGGCAGTTGAAAGTCTTAAGGCAATAACCGATTTCCCAGAGAAGGAATTCCACCTCAAGGCTGCAGTGTCTACTCCTGGCTGAACGTCCAGCCTGCCCACCTGTACCACAGATTTTGGACCTGCCAGCCCCCGAAATCACATGAGCCAAATTCTAGAAATAAATCTCTTACTAGATATATCCTGTTGTTTCTGTTTCTCTGGAGAAACCTGACCAATAGCTGATTATTTCTACTGATACTCAGAGAAAGAGCAAACCTGAACATAAATCTGTCTTTTTGGCTGGGAGTGGTGGCTCATCTCTGTAATCCCAGCATTTTGAGAGGCCAAGGTGGATGGATCACCTGAGACCACGAGTTCTAGACCAGCCTGGCCAACATGGTGAAACACTTTCTCTACTAAAAATACAAAAATTACCCAGGCGTGGTGGTCCATGCCTATAATCCCAGCTACTCAGGAGGCAGAGGTGGGAGAATTGCTTGAACCCAGGAAGTGGAGGTTGCAGTGAGCCGAGATTGCAACACTGCACTCCAGACTGGGAGACAGAGTGAGACTCTGTCTCAAAATAAATAAATAAATAAATAATAAAAATAAAATAAAATAAAAAACCCAAAAACCTCATCTTTCCAAGGAAGATTATTTTCTTTTCAAGAATATTTGGGTGACCTTTTTAAAAGATGTGCTTGCAACTTACAGGGATATGAGGGCCTCTTCAAGGAGAACTACAAACCACTACTCAATGAAACAAAAGAGGACACAAACAAATGGAAGAACATACCATGCTCATGGATAGGAAGAATCAATATTGTGAAAATGGCCATACTGCCCAAGGTAATTTATAGATTCAATGTCATCCCCATTAAGCTACCAATGACTTTCTTCACAGAATTGGAAAAAATTACTTTAAAGTTCATATGGAACCAAAAAAGACCCCGCATTGCCAAGACAATCCTAAGCCAAAAGAACAAAGCTGGAGGCATCACGCTACCTGACTTCAAACTACACTACAAGGCTACAGTAACCACAACAGCATGGTACTGGGACCAAAACAGACATATAGACCAATGGAACAGAACAGAGCCCTCAGAAACAATACCACACATCTACATCCATCTCATCTTTGACAAACTTGACAAAAACAAGAAATGGGGAAAGGATTCCCTAGTTAATAAATGGTGCTGGGAAAACTGGCTAGCCATAAATAAAAAGCTGAAACTGGATCCCGTCCTTACTACTTATACAAAAATTAATTCAAGATGGATTAGAGACTTAAATGTTAGACCTAAAACTATAAAAACCCTAGAAGAAAACCTAGGAAATACCATTCAGGACATAAGCATGGGCAAGGACTTCATGTCTAAAACACCAAAAGCAATGGCAACAAAAGCCAAAATTGACAAATGGGATCTAATTAAACTAAAGAGCTTCTGCACAGCAAAAGAAACTACCATCAGAGTCAACAGGCAACCTACAGAATGGGAGAAAATTTTTGCAATCTACTCATCTGACAGAGGGGTAATATCCAGAACCTATGAAGAACTCAATCAAATTTACACAAAAAAAAAACAAACAATGCCATCAAAAAGTGGGCAAAGGATATGAACAGACACTTCTCAAAAGAAGACATTTATGCAGCCAACAGACACATGAAAAAATGCTCATCAGCACTAGCCATCAGAGGAATGCAAATCAAAACTACAATGAGATACCAGCTCACACCAGTTAGAATGGCAATCATTAAAAAGTCAGGAAACAACAGGTGCTGGAGAGGATGTGGAGAAATAGGAACACTTTTACACTGTTGGTGGGACTGTAAACTGGTTCAACCATTGTGGAAGACAGTGTGGCGATTCCTCAAGGATCTAGAACTAGAAATACCATTTGACCCAGCCATCCCATTACTGGGTACATACCCAAAGGATTATAAATCATGCTGCTATAAAGACACATGCACACGTATGTTTACTGCAGCACTATTCACAATAGCAAAGACTTGGAACCAACCCAAATGTCCATCAATGACAGACTGGATTAAGAAAATGTGGCATGCACTCCACCTCTGGGGACAGGCATAGCTAAACAAAAAGCAGCAGAAACCTCTGCAGATGTAAATGTCCCTGTCTGACAGCTTTGAAGAGAGCAGTGGTTCTCCCAGCACGGAGGTTGAGATCTGAGAATGGACAGACTGCTTGCTCAAGTGGGTCCCTGACACCCAAGTAGCCTACCTGGGAGACATCCCCTACTAGGTGCAGACCGACACCTCACACCTCACACAGCTGGGTACACCTCTGAGACGAAGCTTCCAGAGCAAGAATCAGACAGCAACACTCGCTGTTCAGCAATATTCTGTCACCTGCAGCCTCTGCTTCTGATACCCAGGCAAACAGCATCTGGAGTAGACCTCAAGCAAATTCCAACAGACCTGCAACTGAGGGTCCTGACTGTTAGAAGGAAAACTAACAAACAGAAAGGACACCCACACCAAAACCCCATCAGTGCATCACCATCATCAAAGACCAAAGGCAGATAAAACCAAAAGATGGGGAAAAAGCAGTGCAGAAAAGCTGGAAATTCAAAAAATCAGAGCACATCTCCCCCTCCAAAGGAACGCAGCTCATCGCCAGCAATGGACAAAGCTGGATGGAGAATGACTTTCACAAGGTGAGAGAAGAAGGCCTCAGTTGATCAAACTTCTCAGAGCTAAGGGAGGAACTATGTACCCAGGGCAAAGAAACTAAAAACCTTGAAAAAAGAATGGATGAATGGATAACTAGAATAATCAATGCAGAGAAGACCATAAAAGAACTGATAGAGATGAAAACCATAACACGAGAACTACGTGACAAATGCACAAGCTTCAGTAACTGACTCGATCAACTGAAAGAAAGAGTATCAGGGATTGAAGATGAAATGAATGAAATGAAGCGAGAAGAGAAGTGTAGAGAAAACAGAGTAAAAAGAAATGAACAAAGCCTCTAAGAAATATGGGATTATGTGAATAAACCGGATCTAAGTCTGATTGGTGTGCCTGAAAGTGATGGGGAAAATGGAACCAAGTTGGAAAACACTCTGCAGGATATCATCCAGGAGAACTTCCCCAACCTCATAAGGCAGGCCAACATTCACATTCAGGAAATACAGAGAACGCCACAAAGATACTCCTCGAGAAGAGCAACTCCAAGACACATAATTGTCAGATTCACCAAAGTTGACATGAAGGAAAAAATGTTAAGGGCAGCCAGAGAGAAAGGTCGGGTTACCCACAAAGGGAAGCCCATTGAACTGACAGCAGATCACTCGGCAGAAACTCTACAAGCCAGAAGAGAGTGGGGGCCAATATTCAACATTCTTTTTATTCTTTTTTTTTTTGTGGAATAACATTTTATATATCTGAAAAAATAGAATTATCAATACAAAATGTTGGCAGGCATGAGGATCAATAGGCACACTTGGAATCTGCTGAGGGGAAAGCAAATTTGACACACATCCTGGAAAACAATTTGTTATTATTTTGTAAAGTTAAACATTTGTCTACACTATGGCACAGAAATCTAACTCAAAAGTAGGTTTTAGAGAAATTATTGCACATGTTCACCAGGAGAACAATATAGGAAATGTGTATAGCAGTGTTATTCACAATAATGCTAAGAGGCTGGATAAGGAAATGAATGAATACATTTTGGTATATTGAAAAAATAAAATATCATATAGCATTGAAAAATAACAAATTATGACTCATGCACAAAAAATGTATAAATCATAGCAAAAAGTAGAAATGTAAATCATAAGAGACTATATATAATGTGATTTCATTTTTCATAAAGCTAAAAACAAGCAAAACAAATAATATACTGTTTATAAATATATAAATATGAGATAAAACCAGTTTATAAAACAAGAGAATAATAAACATGAAATTGTGAATGGAGTTATTATCTCTGGAGGAAGCAAGGGGCTGAAATAGGGAAGAAGTCCACAGATGGCTTTGGTAACATGGGGCAATTATCAACATTCTTAAAGAAAAGAACTTTCAACTCAGAATTTCCAACCCAGAATTTCATATCCAGCCAAACTAAGTTTCATAAGTGAAGGAGAAATAAAATCCTTTACAGACAAGCAAATGCTTAGAGATTTTGTCACCACCTGGCCTGCCCTACAAGAGATCCTGAAGGAAGCAATAAACATGGAAAGGAACAACCGATACCAGCCATTGCAAAAACATGCCAAAATGTAAAGACCATCGATGCTACGAAGAAACTGCATCAACTAACAAGCAAAATAACCAAATAATATCATAATCACAAGATCAAGTTCACACATAACAATATTAACTTTAAATGTAAATGAACTAAATGGTCCAATTAAAAGACACAGACTGAGGAATTGCCACACTGCTTTCCACAATAACGTTATGAAAATGTACTCTAGAACTTAAAGTATAAAAAAAAAAAAAGACACAGACTGACAAATTGGATAAAGAGTCAAGACCCATCAGTTTGCTGTATTCAGGAGACCCATCTCACATGCAGAGACACACATAGGCTCAAAAAAAAGTGATGGAGGAAGATCTACCAAGCAAATGGAAAACAAAAAAAAAGAGAGGTTGCAATCCTAGTCTCTGATAAAACAGACTTTAAACCATCAAAGATCAAAACAGATAAAGAAGGCCATTATATAATGGTAAAGGGATCAATTCATCAGGAAGAGCTAACTATCCTAAATATATATGCACCCAATACAAGAGCACCCAGATTCATAAAGCAAGTCCTTAGAGACTTACAAAGAGATTAGACTTCCATACAATAATAATGGGAGACTTTAACACCCCACTGTCAACATTAGACAGATCAACAAGACAGAAAGTTAACAAGGATATCCAGGAATTGAACTTACTCTGCACCAAGCAGACCTAATAGGCATCTACAGAACTCTCCACCCCAAATCAACAGAATATACATCTTCTCAGCACCACATCACACTTATCCCAAAATTGACCACATAGTTGGAAGTAAAGCACTCCTCAGCAAATGTAAAAGAATAGAAATTATAACAAACAGTCTCTCAGAACACAGTACAATCAAACTAGAACTCAGGACTAAGAAACTCAACAAAAAACTGCTCAACTACATGGAAACTGAGCAACCTGCTCCTGGATGACTACTGGATACATAATGAAACGAAGGCAGAAATAAAGATGTTCTTTGAAACCAATGAGAACAAAGATACAACATACCAGAATCTCTGGGACACATTTAAAGCAGTGTGTAGAGGGAAATTTATAACACTAAATGCCCACAAGAGAAAGCAGGAAAGATCTAAAATTGACACCCTAACATCACAATTAAAAGAACTAGAGAAGCAAGAGCACACACATTCAATAGCTAGCAGAAGGCAAGAAATAACTACAATCAGAGCAGAACTGAAGGAGATAGAGACACAAAAAACCCTCCAAAAAATCAATGAATACAGGAGCTAGTTTTTGAAAAGATCAACAAAATTGATAGACCACTAGCAAGACTAATAAAGAAGAAAAGAGAGAAGAATCAAATCAATGCAATAAAAAATGATAAAGGGGATATCACCACCGACCCCACAGAAATACAAACTACCATCAGAGAATACTACAAACATCGCTATGCAAATAAACTAGAAAACCTAGAAGAAATGGATAATTTCCTGGACACTTACAGTCTCCCAAGACTAAACCAGGAAGAAGTTGAATCCCTGAATAGACCAATAACAGGCTCTAAAATTGAGGCAATAATTAATGGCCTACCAACCAAAAAAAGTCCAGGACCAGATGGATTCACAGCCGAATTGTACCAGAGGTACAAGGAGGAGCTGGTACCATTCCTTCTTAAATTATTCCAATCAATAGAAAAAGAGGGAATCCTCCCTAACTCATTTTATGAGGCCAACATCATCCTGATACCAAAGCCTGGCAGAGACACAATAAAAAAAAGAGAATTTTAGACCAATATCCCCAATGCAAAAATCCTCAATAAAATACTGGCAAACCGAATCCAGCACCACATCAAAACGCTTATCCACCATGATCAAGTGGGCTTCATCCCTGGAATGCAAGACTGGTTCAATGTACACAAATCAATAAACGTAATCCAGCACATAAATAGAACCAAAGACAAAAACCACATGACTATCTCAATAGATGCAGAAAAGGCCTTTGACAAAATTCAACAGCCTTTCACGCTAAAAACTCTCAATAAATTCGGTACTGATGGAACGTATTTCAAAATAATAAGAGCTATTTATGACAAACCCACAACCAATATCATACTGAATGGGCAAAAACTTGAAGCATTCCCTTTGCAAACTGGCACAAGACAGGGATGCCCTCTCTCACCACTCCTACTCAACATAGTGTTGGAAGTTCTGGCTGGGGCAATCAGGCAAGAGAAAGAAATCAAGGGTATTCAGTTAGGAAAAGAAGAAGTCAAATTGTTCCTGTTTGCAGATGACATGATTGCATATTTAGAAAAACCCATCGTCTCAGACCAAAATCTCCTTAAGCTGATAAGCAACTTCAGCAAAGTCGCAGGATACAAAATCAATGTGCAAAAATCACAAGCATCCTTATACACCAGTAACAGACAAACAGAGAGCCAATCATGAATGAACTCCCATTCACAATAGCTTCAAAGAGAATAAAATACCTAGAATCCAACTTACAAGGGATGTAAAGAACCTCTTCAAGGAGAACTACAAACCACTGCTCACTGAAATAAAAGAGGACACAAACAAATGGAAGAACATACCATGCTCATGGATAGGAAGAATCAATATTGTGAAAATGGTCATACTGCCCAAGGTAATTTATAGATTCAATGCCATCCCCATTAAGCTACCAATGACTTTCTTCACAGAATTGGAAAAAACTGCTTTAAAGTTCATATGGAACCAAAAAAGACCCCGCATTGCCAAGACACTCCTAAGCCAAAAGAACAAAGCTGGAGGCATCACACTACCTGACTTCAAACTATACTACAAGGCTACAGTAACCACAACAGCATGGTACTGGTACCAAAACAGAGATATAGACCAATGGAACAGAACAGAGTCCTCAGAAATAATACCACACATCTACAGCCATCTGATCTTTGACAAACCTGAGAGAAACAAGAAATGGGGAAAGGATTCCCTATTTAATAAATGGTGCTGGGAAAATTGGCTAACTATAAGTAGAAAGCTGAAACTGGATCCTTTCCTTACTCTTTATATGAAAATTAATTCAAGATGGATTAGAGACTTAAATGTTAGACCTAAAACCATAAAAACCCTAGAAGAAAACCTAGGAAATACCATTCAGGACATAAGCATGGGCAAGGACTTCATGTCTAAAACACCAAAAGCAATGGCAACAAAAGCCAAAATTGACAAATGGGATCTAATTAAACTAAAGAGCTTCTGCACAGCAAAAGAAACTACCATCAGAGTCAACAGGCAACCTACAGAATGGGAGAAAAATTTTGCAATCTACTCATCTGACAAGGGACTAATATCCAGAACCTACAAAGAACTCAAACAAATTTACAAGAAAAAAACAAACAACCCCATCAAAAAGTGGGCAAAGGATATGAACAGACACTTCTCAAAAGAAGACATTCATACAGCCAACAGACCCATGAAAAAATACTCATCATCACTCACCATCAGAGAAATTCAAATCAAAACCACAATGAGATACCATCTCCACACCAGTTAGAATGGCAATCATTTAAAAGGTCAGGAAACAACAGGTGCTGGAGAGGATGTGGAGAAACAGGAACACTTTTACACTGTTGGTGGGACTGTAAACTAGTTCAAACATTGTGGAAGGCAATGTGGTGATTCCTCAAGGGTCCTAAACTAGAAATACGATTTGACCCAGCCATCCCATTACTGGGTATATACCCAAAGGATTATAAATCATGCTGCTATAAAGACACATGCACGCATATGTTTATTGCGGCACTATTCACAATAGCGAAGACTTGGAATCGACCCAAATGTCCATCAGTGACAGACTGGATTAAGAAAATGTGGCACATATACACCATGGAATACTATGCAGCCATAAAAAAGAATGAGTTCATGTCCTTTGTAGGGACATGGATACAGCTGGAAACCATCATTCTCAGAAAACTTTCGTAAGAACAGAAAACCAAACACCATATATTCTCACTCATAGGTGGGAATTGAACAATGAGATCACTTGGACACAGGAAGGGGAACATCACACACCTGTTGTGGGGTGGGGGGAGGGGGGAGGGATAGCATTAAGAGATATATCTAATGTAAATGACGAGTTAATGGGATCAGCACACCAACATGGCACATGTATACATATGTAACAAACCTGCACGTTGTGCACATGTACCCTAGAACATAAAGTGTAAAAAAAAACTTGTAAATAAACTACCACTTATAAAGAAAATAAATAAATAAATAAATAAAAGAAAAATTTTTTTAAAGGAAAAAAGGATTAAAATAAATATATAGAATCTCAGAGACCTGTGGGAGAACATCAAGTGTACCAACATATATCAAATAGGAATCCCAGAAGAGGAGGACAAAGAGAAGGGACAAAATCTCTTGAAAAGTAATGGTAGAAAACTTCTCAGTTTTGATGAATAATATTTAATAAAATTCGTACTGTCAAAAAAAAAGATGTGATTGCATAAGGGGGATAGCAAATGGGAAAACCAACAATTTTTTTAAGCCATCTTGTTTGCAATGCTGACGGTTTTGAACTCAAGACTCTGTTTTCTCATGTGCTTGGATGATTCTCTGGATTGTCTTGAATGTGGGTCTCCACAGAGGGCCGGTAAGGAGGGGTTCCTGAGCATCAGAGGAAAACTGGTAGTACCAGGTAGGTGCCTGAAGAGGTGTGCGAGGGGAAGATGAGGCAATGCTGAAAGAGCCGCAGAGGGGCGGGTGGACTTGGAAGCGGATATTCCTACACTTGGGGAGGCCAGGGACCTGGCGATCTTGTAATACCATCTACCCCTTTTAACCACCAGGAAACTAAGATTTCCAGGATTTCCTAAAGCAGCAGTGACATGAGGCCAAGTCTGCACCCGAGACTGAGGGGGTGAAAGGATATCAAAGGGAGATGGCAGGTTTTTCACGTGTTTCGGGGCAAACTGAGTGCCTGTAGGGCCTGAATCTGCGGCTGCCCCCCTGTGCTGAGAGGGGTCAGCCCTCCCGGACTGTTTGCAGCAGGGCTATTCACGTGCTGTGTTTGGCAAGAGATTGGTGGTGCGGGCCATTTCCTCCAAGAACCAGAACCTGAAATTGCTGCTCTCTCAGAATCCAGCCTGAACAGAAAGAGAAGTGAAAGGGGGGCTTCTCAGAAGCACCAGGATTGTTCTCATTTTCCTCAATTATTTTACTGAGGTGTTTTTCCTCTCCAGTCACAGTGCTGTCCCTCTAGCCCAAACCGCCACTACAGGGAACCCCACCCAAGTGCCACACCAGCCCTCTGGACCGCACTATCATAGCCCCCTCCAAAAAAAAATACCTATTCTGGGTTGGCCATCAACTCACCTCACTCATCTTATACCCATCAATCTTTCCATTAATTCTTTTTAAAATGGTATTAAATGCCTCACCCATGGAATATGGTTGGACCAGTTTAACCTGTTCAGGCACGGTGGCTAATGCCTGTAATCCCAGCACTTTGGGAAGGAGGCCGAGACTGGAGGATCACCTGGGCCACATGGCAAAATCCCATCTCTACCAAAGCATAAAACAAAACAAAAATTAACCTGGCACAGTGGTGCAGGCCTATAGTCTCAGCTACTCAGGAGGCTGACATAGGAGGATCACTTGAGCCCAGGAGGCCGAGGTTGCAGTGAGTCATATAGGTGACATTATTGCAGAAATTGAGCATTTTGGTCATTTTTCCCTATCACGTGATTAACATTGAGAATTTAGGGAATGTTAGAAAGATACATCTGTGCTTAATGGTTATGATACTTGATTTTGGATAAGACCTTTTATTCTTTTAATAAAAACAAAAATGCTCTGGGAGGCCGAGGCGGGCTGATCGCTTGAGGTCAGGAGATTGAGACCATCTTGGCTAATACGGTGAAACCCCGTCTCTACTAAAAATAAAAAAAAAAAAAAAAAAAAAATTAGCTGGGCGTTGTGGCGGGCGCCTGTAGTCCCAGCGTGAACCCAGGAGCTGGAGCTTGCAGTGAGCCGAGCTCACGCCACTGCACTCCAGCCTGGGTGACAGAGCGAGACCCTGTCTCAAAAAGAAAGAAAGAAAAAGAAAGGAAGGAAGAAAGGAAGAAGGAAGGAAGGAAGGAAGGAAGGGAGGAAGGGAGGAAGGGAGGAAGGGAGGGAGGAAGGGAGGAAGGAAGGAAGGAAGGAAGGAAGGAAGGAAGGAAGGAAGGAAGGAAGGAAGGAAGGAAGGAAGGAAACAGCTCCTGCCTCAAACTGGGAAAGAGCATCATCTCTGAGCTAATGAGAGTAAAGAATGGTTCCCTCCACTGTAAGGGGCGTGGTGGAGAAGGGGAAGGTGGAGATCCCCACTGGAAAAACTGTGAAATGCTCTGAAACTAGTGGTTGACCTTGGACAGATTATCTTACTCTCATTTGCCAAAAGTAGCAATAACATTCTTTCTATTTCCCTCACTGGAGTTTCCAAAAGATAAATGGCATGCTGATTAGAGAAACATAATGTGCAGCTGTGAGGATCTGCCAGTTAGAGGGTTATGAGTCAGGGTAACTGCCTAGTAATGCCTAGATGGCCCTTGCCATCTATGACTTCATTCTTGCTAACAGCGGGGTTTTAACTAATTCTTCATATATATATATATAAAAAATACCTCATTAAGGCAGGATGTTAGTAATAGGGGAAATTATTGGGGCAAACGGTGAGGAGTATAGGGGAACTCTCAGTATTTTTCATTCCCATTGTTCTGTAAACCTGAAACTGCTTTGAAAAATGTATGCATAAATGTAACTGTATATATATACACACAGTTATATATATATATATATTTTAAAAACTGCAGTTCATCTTGAGTCTTATTCCTGAAATCTTTCTCCAGTCTTTAAAATGGAAACTACTTCCATCAAGCTGAGTGGTATAATCAACAACAAAAGGCAATGGGAATAAAATAAGATTAAAATCAAAAGGTGAATTTTCAGCCTGTTCTTCAAAGACTATCCTATAACTACTGGGGAAGACCAGGGTGGGGGAAGGATGTTCAGGTGATCTTTCCTTGTCCCGCAATTTGTGGGGAAGCCATATGTGTACCCACATAGGGGGTGCAGCAGCCACTGCGTGCATATATGAAAATGCTCTTGCACAAACACAAGAAATAAGCTCATTCGTATCACCATAGGGGTACCATCTGAGCTCATTCTATTCCAGATTTTAGGTTCTTAAAAATATAGTATCAGTCATATTTTCAGTTGGCACATATCTGGGACTTTAGGGTATATGATTTTTTCTCCTAAATCAGGAATAAAGAAACTGAGGTTTAGAAAGATCAAGTGTCTTGTCCAGGCTGGCACAGACTGTTACTAGTAGAACTGAGGGTGGAAGTGGGGGAGAGAAGAGAAAATGAAAGAAAACAAAAGAAACCTTGTTATCTTCCAGGTCCTGGAATTTCTTACAAGGTCTACAGATGGCCTCGGAGCAACCCTCCCTCTCCTAGGCAGTCTCTCTCATTGGCTTACCGGCCCTTTATAAAAACACAAGAGCAATGAGACATGATAAACCTGGCCACAAATTTGGTCTGCTAGAGAGAAAGGGACCATGTTCCTGAGAACAGGAAAATAACAATGTGTGTGGGTTTCCGTACAAAGCCGCCCTCAGTGGGTGACTCAAAGCGCTGAGAGACAGCCAGGGTAAGAAGCTGTTTGTAAAACAGCTCTACTTCCTTTTCCCACCACACCTCTGTGATCTTTTATACAAAATAATCTTTTTACCAGAATTAGCAGGAGCACTGATACCCAGAAAAGCCACTAAACATCTGAGTACAGCTGCATCCCAGGGCTGGCCAACAGCTGCCTGTTACTGGCCCAGGCTGAACATATACACATCTCCCAGCCACCATCTGCAGTGCACCATAAAGACAATTTCTTATTTTTGTTTATTTTTTTAAGAAATGGGGTCTCCCTATGTTGCCCAAGCTAGTCTTGAGCTCCTGAGCTCAAGTGATACACCTGCTTCAGCCTCTCAAAGTGCTGGAGTTATAGGTGTGAGCCTGGCCAAGAGAGTTTCCTATATTGAATTCTAGATGGCAGTGAGGACTGAACCCAAGGGCACTCTCGGTGTTCCACTGCACAAGGAGCAGGCATCTTGCTTGAAACATTCTATGGCTCCCTCTTACTTCTGCCAAATGCCCTGCCCTCATGTTACCTGTGCTCTGACCTGAGGCGGGGGGCCAGGCTTAGGAGATTTCCCCACCCAGGAGGATTTCATTTCCACAGGGACCAGGAAGACATCTAACCCCATTCATGATGTGATTTAGCCAAAGTGACAAGCACTTAACAAGGGGCTTGGGAGAAGGGAAGAGAATGGCCCTGGTCATGCTGGGAGCTTCTGTGTTGTGGTGGTGGGAGCGGGAGGGCATGGAGCTCCTCTCCGGGAACTTTCTCAGGTGAATGAAGCAGAGCTGGATCAGTTACTTGCACATTTGCATTTAGATGGATTCAGTTTTTAAAGAAATTATAAGTGAGAGAGTGAGATGCGGGTAACTCTTGATTCTTTGATTTAGTTTGGAGAGGAGGGTGGTTCTAACGCAGATAACATATACAATTCGCACTTTGCAATGAAAGCTGCATTTGACTTCCAAAATATTCTCTCATATTAATATTGTAATGTTAACTTTTCATATAATAATAGTTATAACTTTTCCTCTCTAAAAGTCTGTAGAATTATGGTGGTTTCATTTCAAAATGTGTTTTCCTAACAGTGAGATGTAAATAGAAATCTGGTAATTCCTAACAGGTCTAAATTCCTATAAGACGTTTTGGACAAATCTAAAGAGAATCACTGATATGTCTCTCTCCTACCACAGACATGCAGGTAATAAAATAAAATATAATAAAATAAAATAGTCAAAGAGTTTGAGAATCTTAGCTCCTTTAAGTTCACAGTGTACTGAAAAATAGAACTGTCAACTATGGTCACATATTTTGCAAATACCACCCCCTGCTGTTTGTCTCTTAAGTTTGCAATGTGACTTTTTTGCTGTCTGGAAATTTGAACAAATGTTTTTTTATGGCACTGTCATTCTTAGAAAGCTCTCCTTTCTCATCCCATTATTTAAAAATATATTACTTATGTCCACACAAAAATCTGCCCACTAAGGTTTATAGCAGCTTTATTCATAATTGTGAAAACTTAGAAACAACCAAGATGGTCTTTCAATAGGCGTATGGATAAAGTGTGGCACATCTAGACCATGGAATCTTATTCAATCAAAAAGTAACTGAGCTAACAAGTCATGAGAAAGCATAAAGAAAACTTAAATGCATATTGCTAAGTGAACTAAGTCAATCTGAAAAGGCTATATACTGTATGATTCCAGCTAAATGGCATTCTGTAAAAGACAAAATGACAGAGACAGTAAACCAATCAGTGGTTGCTGGCAGTTCCAGGGGATGGAGGGAGAGATGGATAGGTGGAATATAGGGAATTTTTGGGGTAGTGAAACTATTCTGTATGATACTGTAATGGTAGATACATGTCACTACACACTCATCAAAGCCCATAGAATATACAACACCAAGGCTGAATTTTAATGTAAACTATGAACTTTAATTAATAATAATTTATCAATATTGTCTCATCAGTTACAACAAATGTACCACACTAAGGCAAGATGTTACTAATAGGGGAAATTGTTGGGGCAGACGGTGAGGAGTATAGGGGAACTGTCAGTATTTATCATTCCCATTTTTCTGTAAACCTAAAACTGCTTTTTAAAATAAAACCTATTAATTTAAAAAAGGGGGAGATTAAAAAAAATAAGATGAGGAAAGAGGGAGTAAAAGAATGTAGGATAGGGAGAAAGGAGGTGAGAAGGGATAAAAAGAGAAGAGAGTGAGAAAGAGGGGAAGAGGAAAACAGGGAGGAAAGGGGTAGGAGAGAAGAACAAGGGTCACTTGCATACGGTAAACTCCCTACCCTATAAGAACTTATTATTTAATACATTGGAGAGACAGCCAAGATGACTAAGTTGTCATTAGATTAAAATTATATGAGTAATATGAAGGTGTGAAGTGAGTCTCATGTAATAATAAAAGCCTTATATTAACATAAGATGTAGATCATCTTTTATACCGCTACTCTGTATGACTTTTATGGTTCATAATAAATGCTTTTATTTTTCATGATTCACCTAACAATGTTTTCTTTATCTAGCTACTTCTTGTTTGCTTGTTTGTTTGTTGTTTTGTTTTTGAGACGGAGTCTTGCTCTGTCACCAGGCTGGAGTGCAGTGGCACGATCTCGGCTCACTGCAACCTCCGCCTCCCAGGTTCAAGCGATTCTCCTGCCTCAGCCTCCCAAGTAGCTGGGATTACAGGTAGGCGCCACCACACCTGGCTAATTTTTGTATTTTTAGTAGAGACAGTGTTTCACCATGTTGACCCGGATGATCTCGATCTCCTGACCTCGTGATCTGCCCACCTCAGCCTCCCAAAGTGCTGGGATTACAGACATGAGCCACCACACCCGGCCCTTGTTTTGTTTTAAGCCTGCCTTTGGCTTATCTATATCTCTCAGTTAATTCCCAAGATGGATAGATAGATAGATAGATAGATAGATAGATAGAATATAAATATTAATATCTAATAATATAGAGATATGTAGCCTAATAATTATATGTAATATGTATAATATATGTAATAGCAGAGAAGTGGGACTATGATAATTTGAGGCCTTAAACTATCTGTGAATAGATACAGTATTATTTAATGATACACTCTAATTAATTAAAAACATATAACTCCTGTACCAAGGACTAAACTTTTTAAAGGGGTGAACAAATAATAAGTCAATAAAGGAGATGAAATAGAATCATAATTCCAGTAAGTGCTCAATTACCTCAAGAGAAGGCAGGAAAAAATAAAGGACAGATGGATTAAATAAAAAACAGCTAAGAAAATGGTAGATTTTAATTCAGTTATATAATAACCATACTAAAGGTGAATGATCAAAATATACCAATTAAAAGACAGAAATTTTCAGATATTATTAAAAATCAAGACTTATGTATATGCTGCCTTAAGAAAAACTCACTTTGAAAATAAAGACACAAATATGTTACAAATAAAAGAATGTTAAAAATGTATACCATCAAACAATATCTAAAAGAAAGCTGGAATAGCTATACTCATGTTAAAAAAAAAAAAAAGAAGAAGCTTTATCAAGTTGAATGATGAAGAAAAAGAACTCAAACAAATTTACAAGAAGAAAACAAACAACCCCATCAAAAAGTGGGCAAAGGATATGAACAGACACTTCTCAAAAGAAGACATTCATACAGCCAACAGACACATGAAAAATGCTCGTCATCACTGGCCATCAGAGAAATGCAAATCAAAACCACAATGAGATACCATCTCACACCAGTCAGAATGGCAATCATTAAAAAGTCAGGAAACAACAGGTGTTGGAGAGGATGTGGAGAAGTAGGAACACTTTTACACTGTTGGTGGGATTGTAAACTAGTTCAACCATTATGGAAGACAGTATGGCGATTCCTCAAGGATCTAGAACTAGAAATACCATATGACCCAGTCATCGCATTACTGGATATATACCCAAAGGATTATAAATCATGCTGCTATAAAGACACATGCACGCATATGTTTATTGCAGCACTATTCACAATAGCGAAGACTTGGAATCGACCCAAATGTCCATCAGTGACAGACTGGATTAAGAAAATGTGGCACATATACACCATGGAATACTATGCAGCCATAAAAAAGGATGAATTCATGTCCTTTGTAGGTACATGGGTGCAGCTGGAAACCATCATTCTCAGCAAACTTTCACAAGAACAGAAAACCAAACACCTCATGTTCTCACTCATAGGTGGGAATTGAACAATGAGATCACTTGGACATGGGAAGGGGAACATTACACACCAGGGCCTATTATGGGGAGGAGGGATGGCATTGGGAGTTATAACTGAGGTAAATGATGAGTTGATGCGTGCTGACGAGTTGATGGGTGCAGCACACCAACATGGCACATGTATACATATGTAACAAACCTGCACATTATGCACATGTACCCTAGAACTTAAAGTATAATTAAAATAAATTTTTAATAAAAATTAAAATTAAATAAAAAATTTTTAAACTTCAGAACAAAGAGTATTATCAAAGATAAAAAGAAATACTACATAATGATTAAAATGCCAATTTACCAAAGTAACATAACAATCCTAAATGTATATGAACTTGACAATAGAGTTTCAAAACACTTAAAGAAAAACTGAAAGAACCAAAGTTGATATAGATGAATAGCTACAATTACAGTTGGAGATTTTAACACATCTCTTTAAGTAATGGATAGAACAAGTAGCTAGAAGGTCATTAAATATGTTGATGACTTGACCACTGTCAACCAATTTGACCTATTGACACTATTGACCTAATGACACTGTTGACCTATTGACACTTGACCTATAGCACACTTCAATCAACAACAGAACACACATTGTTCTCAAATGCACATGGAGCATTCACCAAAATAGAGCATATTGTGAGCCATGAAACAAACCTTAACAAATCTAAAAGAACAGAAATTACATAAAGTATCTTTTCAGACCAAAATGGAATTAAATTCAAAATAAGTAACAGAAAGAATCTAGAAATTGTCCAAAGATTTGAAAATTAAACACATACTTGAAAACAACCTTTGAGTACAAGAAATCTCAAGGCAGATTTTTAAAATATGCTTAAATAGGTGGATATAAAATGCCAGCAAATAAAAATTTATAGAAGAAAGCTAAAGTATAGCTTAAAGGAAAATTTATAACATTAAATGCTTATATCAGAAAAGAAGAAAAACCTCAAAAAATTAATTGTTGCATTCACCTTAATAAACTAGAGAAAGAAGAGTAAAGTAGACTCAAAGCAAGCAGAAAGGGGAGAAAAGACAAAAACAAAGTAATTAAATTAAAAACAGAAAAAAATAGTAGAGAAAAATAATAGAACCTCAAAACTGGATCATTGAAAAGGTTGACAAAATTAATGGGTACTATCCTCACTACCTAGGTGACGGGATCCATACCCTAAATCTCAGCATCATGCAATACACCCGTGTAACGAACCTGCACATGTACCTCCTGTATCTAAAATAAAAGTTGAAAAAAATTAATAAACCTCAAAAAAAGGTTTATCAAGATAAACATCTCTCCAAAGAAGATATTCAAATGACCAATAAGCACATGAAAGATATTCAATATCACTAGCTATTAACAAAATGCAAATCAAAACCACAATGAAATACTGCTTCACACCCATTAGGTTGGCTATTATCAACACACATGCACAGACAAAAAAATAACAAGTGTTGGCAAGGATGTGAGAGAGATTGGAGCTCTTGTGCGTTGCTGGTGGGAATGTAAAATGGTGCAGCTGCTGTGGAAACGGTATGATGATTCCTCAAAAAATTAACCGTAATTACCTGTGATCCAGCAATTCCACTTCTGGGTATACATCCAAAAGAAGTGAAAGCAGAGGCCGGGTGCGGTGGCTCACACCTGTAATCCCAGCACTTTGGGAGGCTGAGGCAGACGGATCACGAGGTCAAGAGATCGAGACCATCCCGGCTAACACGGTGAAACCCCATCTCTACCGAAAACAAAAATACAAAAACTTAGCCGGGTGTGGCGGTGGGCGCCTGTGGTCCCAGCTACTCGGGAGGCTGAGGCAGGAGAATGGCGTGAACCCGGGAAATGGAGCTTGCAGTGAGCCGAGATCGCACCACTGCACTCCAGCCTGGGAGACAGAGCGAGACTCCGTCTCAAAAAAAAAAAAAAAAAAAAAAAAAAAAAGGAAGTGAAAGCGGAGACTTCAACACATATTTATACACTGCTATGGAGCGGCATTATTCACAATAGCCAAAAGGCGAGAGCAACCCGTGTCCATTGACACATGAATGAATAAACAAACATGATATATTCATACAATGGAATATTATTCAGCCTTCAAAAATAAGGAAATTCTGACTCATGCTATCACTTTTAATGGGGAAAACCCCGATTACTTTTGCACCAACCTAATACAACATGGATGAACTTTGAGGACATTATGTTAAGCAAAATAAGCCAGTCGCTATATATACATATATAAAAAAAAACATGACTATATATTATATAATACATTATATATATTATATGCATAATATATTATGTATATTATATATCATATTATATATTATAATATATATTACTATATATATTACATGACTGCACTTATCTGAGGTTTCTAATGTAGTTACATTTATGGAGACAAAAACTAGAATGGTGGTTGGGAGAGGATGGAGGGAGGGGAAAATGAGGATCTGGTGTTTAATGGGTATGGAACTTCAGTTTGAGAAGATGAAAAAGTTCTGAAGACAGAAGGTGGTGATGGTTATACGACAATGTGAATGCACTTACTGTCGCTGAACTGTACACTTTAAAATAGTTAAAATAGTAAATTTTAGGTATGTATATTTTACCACAATTTAAAAAAAATGCTCAACGACACTAGTCATTAGAGAGTGCAAATTAAAACACAGTGAAATGCTGCTACTCACCTATTGGAATGGCTAAAGTGTTGACAAGGGTGAGAAAGCAAATGGAATTCTCATTCATCGCCAGTGGGAACAGAAAATAGTATAGCAGTTTCTTATAAATGGAAACTAGTTTTGCAATTTCTTATAAAGTTAAACATGCACTTATCATGTGACCCCACAGTCCCACTCCAAGGTATTGACCTAAGTTAACTGAAAACTTACGCCGACAGAAAAATCTGTACCTGACTTTTTTTTTTTTTTTTTTTTTTTTTTTTTGAGATGGAGTCTCACAGGCTGGAGTGCAGTGGCACAATTTCAGCTCACTGCAACCTCTGCCTCCTGGGCTCAAATGATTCTCCTGCCTCAGCCTCCTGAGTAGCTGGGATTACAGGCATGCACCACCACTGCAGGCTAATTTTTGTATGTTTAGTAAAGAAAGGATTTCGCTATGTTGGCCAGGCTGGTCTCGAACCCCTGACCTCAGGTGATCCGCCTGCATTAGCCTCCCAAAGTACTGGGATTACAGGCGTAAGCCACCGTGCCCGGCCCTGAATGTTTACAGCAGCTTTATTCATAACCAAAAGCTAGAAACATCTCAGCTGTCTTTCACAGATGAAAGGGTAAGTAAGTTGGTGTATATCCAGACAATGGAATACTATTCAGCAATAAAAAGTATCAACCCACAACACATGAATGAACCTGAAATTGTTTTTGCTCAATGAGAGAAAATCCAAAATGTTACACATTGAATGATTCTATTTATATGGGACTCTGAAAAAGGCAAAATTATCAAAATAGAAAACAAATCCACGGTTACCTGGAGTTGGGGGAGTCATATGAAATGATGCTCCACTTTAGGGCCTCATTAGGAAACTTTTGGGGGATCCAGTTGTTCTGAGTTAAACTGTACTGTTGTACACGTGACTCTATGCCTTTCTCTATCCCATAAACCTATACACCACAAAGGGTAAACTTTGCTTTATGCAAGTTTTTAAAAAATCAACCAAGATCTTGGGGAAATCCAAGATGAAAAGCAGACTGCTAAAATGAATCTAACTGTATTGCAAATAAAAAAAAAAACATAACCATACAGAAGTTAGGGGACAAGAAAGCAGCTGACCTAAGTGACTTTGTAAAGCAATGTTTTGACTGGAGAGTGTCAGGCCAAAGACAAAAAGAATGGTACAGAAGCAACATACTGTCATTGATAAATTCGTTTTTCACAAGCAACCCTAAACCTGTGGTATACTTGGGCTCAAAAATAATTAAGTATATTGTAAGCTATGAGATCCACTTTTCTCATTGTCAGAAAGAAGTTACAAATAAGCAGAGATAATGCTAGAATAAATCCTGGTGCTAGACTGGAGTTAGAAATATCAGCATGAACTCATGGTTGATTTATTTTTAATAGATACAAAAATATAATATGTGTGCATATATGGGTCAGTTACACATACATGGATTGCCTAGCTCCACCCACTGAGAGAGAGGAGACTACAAGCAGTGACACCAGTAGCAATGAGCACAGCCGGCACTCAGATCTTGATTTTGAAATGCCATTCCCTAATGAAAGGAACCAGGACTCCTTAAAGAAGTGTAGAAGTGGCTGATTCCAGGGCTAGGACAGGGAAAATAAATACAAGATGAGCCTGGAACACCTTATAGTGCCAGAAAGTAAAGAAGTGAAAACAGGATAGAGCATTTGAAAAGAGCAGAAGAGGAGGCAAAAATTTACCCCTCTTCTCTTAGGGTTTTGTTGTTGTTGTTGGGGTTTTTTTGTTTTTGTTTTTGTTTTGTTTTCTTTGTTTGTTTGTTTTTTGCCTGGGCCTGGAGAATTAAATCGACATAAGACAAATCAACAGAAGAAAAGCATACAAATTATTTAATGCAAGTCTTTTATGGCAGGAGAGCCTTCATAGGGAAGTGAAGACACAAAGCAGCAGCTAGAGTCAAACATTTATGCCTTGAATTGTGAAAATATAACAAGGCAAAGGGGCTTGTGCTAGGGTAAATAACTGGGTAGATAAGTAATTAGGAAGATATAGGAAGATAAGGGATGCTTGCACAGATTCCTATCAGCCTCAACTTCCCATCCTTGGTGATAAGAATGCCACTTTCTTCTTGGTTTAGGGAGGACATCTTTCACATGGGAATTTCATCTCTGGCTTTTAAAGAACGGTGAAGGTCAGAGTGATCTTCTTGCACCTCCTGTTTTTATGTGCCTTTAGTTTAAAATAATTCTGATGCCAAAGTGGCATATTTGGGGATGATGTGTTCTGAGTGACATATTTTGGGGTAGTGTATTCTGAGCCTCTTCATTTCCCATTTGAAACTTTACTTTTAGAAAGTTTCATATGTTAAAAGCCAAGTTAGTAGCTGTGAGCAGATATGGGTTGGAAGTTGTGAAACAAGAGATCAGTGAAGGGAAAGAAAAACACGGATTGGAACACACAGAAGAACAAATATTCCCCATATCTTATTGACACAGCCTGAAAATAGTTCAGTTCAGTTGAACAGTTACATCTCATTTTAGGAGGCCGTGTTGCAGATGGGCTCCCATCCAAGTTGAGACTTCACAGTGTAAACGGTAAGAGGCATTTATATGGAAACAAAAAAAAATAAAGGTTAATGTTTAGAGCAAGTTATAAGCCCGGCTTTTGAGTCCAGAGGGCAATCAGTTGGTAAGGGTACTACCGGTTGGGCTCAAAGCATCTTTAGATAGTGAAGATAAGCAGTGGTAATTCTGATCAGTTTCCTGATTTGCAGTTTGAATGTCTCTGGTGAGGTCATTGGGTGTTCCAGTGGACTTTCTGAATGGCCTACACAGCAACGGGCACAAAGGTTGCTTATACATGAGCTGTGGTAGTGATTTCTCTGAAGTTTATATCAAGTCATCCAGTTTCAGCTTGCAAAGTTTCAGGAAAAGGGCAGCTTCAGTTTTCAGTGATGTCAAGTCAAGAGAGTAGGAGAAAAACATGAAACATTAGCTTGAAGATTGTTGCCAGATATGGGAGGAAATTAGAGTTTAATATCTAATCCATTCTACAAATAGATAACAAAACCTCAAAGACAATGAACAGTACTAGAATCCAATAATGGGTATACTATAGTTTTTTTAATGTTATTTTTCTCTCCACAGTCACTCCCGTATTTACCAAACATAATCATAGTAAGACTAATTTTTTTACAAAATAAATCTAGTCACTTAAACTTGTCTTGATTATTCACATAATGCAGCAAGAATAGTGATTGATCATATAGGCTCTTTTTAAGTCTGTTTTGCTGGAACTGTTAATAAGGAATCTAAAAGCCTCTCAAGTCTAGGAAGCCAAGCCAAGAGCTTGTCATTAGATTTCGCCTGTAACACCTCTAGATTTGGGTGAGTTCCTCTCTTCTCGAAGTCTCCAAAATATTTTTAAGGCTCCTGGGCCTGCAAGAAAGTTACCTTCTTTACTCAACTGTAAGGCTAGGGACTTCGTGAACAAGGTACCGGCTGGGGTTTTTTTAAGGAGCATTACTGGCCCCACAAAGTCAACCTTAGTTTCTTAAAACTGTGTGGTCATTTCTGATTCTATGGCATTCTAAAAGTTACATTCCAAAGCTTTGGTAGCATAACCAATGTTTTCCACTGTGTCCTGGTACAAACAGAAGAGACTCTTATTGGACCTATACAAACAACTATTGTCATGAATATAAGAATACTCACTGATCATTTTCAAATTCTGGAGGGATTAGGTAGGGAAAAAACTAAATGCTTTATTTCTGTTTACAAATGCATAATCTACCAGATTGTGGTCAGCTATAGATAGCTTAGGAGAAAAGAGAAAACGTTGCCTCAGAACTGGAAAACAAAATATTAAAGAACGAGCAATGTTTTGAAAAAAAGTAATTTTTTAAAGCATCGTTTTTCTTCATCAGTTCATTTAGTTCCATCCAATTAATTTTCTTTTTGCCCTACATCGGGTTAACAGTTTTACAAACCAATCAGTTTCTTCATTAGAATTCTGGACATTCTTACCCAGGCCAATGGTGTGATCTTAAAGTTATCAGAAATCTGTACTTGTTGGAGCATTTTCCATGAATCTTTTTGAAGACAAATTTTGACCATAGTTGCTTGCAAAAGCTTTTAAGAAAACATCAAAGTAAAATAACATGTAAATGATAAAAGATTTTTAAGTCGTCACATTTAAATATCTAATGAGAGTTTCTTACAATCTAATTGACGAGGAAATTTGGTTATTTCTGTGACATACAACATTGTAAAATAAGATGTAGAATTCTGATTGATAACATTATATCAGACATATCATGAATAGCTAGGGTATTGACAAATTTTAACAAATTTTGTCTAATTTCTGAAACACTCTTATTAGTAACATGTGCCCATATAAATATAACATAAAGAAAGCTAAACATCACTTTTACTTGACAATGCTTCCCACATAATTTAGTACATCAAATAAGCTAATTAGTTTAATGTCCCTATTTTACAAGGTGAGAGATAAATTCTTTGACATTTTCCAGGAGCCCATCTCAAATATCCCGAAGTTAGTTCAAGATCAACAAAAAAGGCTTAATTTAGAAATTAATCTTGGGAAGTTGGTCAAAAACTTCAAAAGGGGCTGAGTATGGTGGCTCACACCTATAATCTCCACATTTTGGGATGCCAAGGCAGGAGGATGGCTTGAGCCCGGGAGTTAAGATCAGCCTGGGCAACACAGACCTATCTCTACAAAATATTTTTTAAAAAACTAGCGGAAAGTGATGGCAGCACCAACTACTCAGGAGGCTGAGGTAGGAGGATCCATTGAGCCCGGGGGTCAAGGCTGCAGTGAGCTGTGATCATGCCACTGCATCATAACCTGGGTGAGAGAGTGAGACCCTATTTCAAAAAATAAAAACAATAATAAAAACTAGGAGTAGAAAGGATAGGGGTTTAGATGAAACAAGATTGCCCACGTATAACTGTTGATGCCTAATGATGGATACGTTGAGTTCAGTACACTATTTTTTCTACTTCTTCGTATTTAGAATTTTCCACTTAAAAAGTTTTTTAAATAGATTGACAAAGGTTTATCAAAGTTAATAATATTTCAATTTTTCCAAATATTTTAGATATAATGGGTTAAATGGGATACTTTTCAACCTTTCGGTGAAAGAGTAAGACATACAATTTATAGTCATTCGATATGTCTTGATAAAGCTTTTTTGGTATACTTCCCAGATATTGAGAAATTGAGTGATTCTAATGACTGACCATTAAATCCTTTTGCAAGTCAAGCAGTTTCCCCTATTTTGTTTTCAACAAAAAGGAAGACAGAGATATCCATCAATAGACTATTAAAAATTAATGAGGAACCACTATGTGGTTTTGGCATTTATTTTGGAAGGAGTACAAAGAACTGAGTGACATTATCATAACAAAATTGATTACATTTCTATTGATTCATTTATATGAACAAGGCTTCTCAATTTTTGCACTGATGAAAACAAAAAATAGGAATAGAATTGATGCTGAATGTTGTCTCATTCTGGCAAAGAGTGACGTCATAGTGCATGCATGAAATAAATGAAAAGAAGCCTCATCCACCCCACTGAGAGATGCATTTTCAAAATTAAAAAGGTAGTGATAAATTATTTTACAAATGTTGTGATTTACGTACTTTGATCAATTGTATACTGATAATTTATTTTATTTTTTACTGACCCCCCCATGCTTTAATAATAACTAAATATGAAAGAAATTTTTCACACTAAGTATCTGTGGCCACAGAATTTTTTTCAAGTTCTATATTTATTTTTGTGATAGAAAAAGATGCTAGGGTGACCAAGATTTCTGAAGCATAAAAATCAATCACAAGATACAATTCTGTGGGGAAGTAAATGGACAGTCAAGGAGAAAAAGCAACAGGTAAAATTTCTGACTGTTAGAAAAAGGCTTGCTCATGTGTTTTTTAAATAGCTGAAGATTGGTGTCCAATTTCTATGTTATTTGTATTATATCTAAAATAATTTTAAAAGAAGTAATTTCATTTAAAAATGTTAATATCTACAATGTGCCAGAAATTACATCTTTTGCAAATATTCATGAGGAAAAAATTTTAGAAGTTCAGCTTAAAATCCTCAAGAGAAGACCTAGATTTTTTAAAAATTCCTTTAGTGAATACAGAAGAAAAAATGTTTGAAGACCATTGCCTTAAAGAAAACCTTACATGAATGCATAAGGATATTTTTGTAAGAAGACTCATGACAGTAAAAAGCTAGAAACAACCCAAATATTTATCAATAGTGCACTGGATAAGCAAACTATAGAATACCCACACAGTGGAATGATATTCAGCAGGAAAAATGAACAAAATACAATTACCCACATCAACATGAATAAATATCATATACATGTTTAACCAAGGAAGAATCGTTCTTTTCTCAGAAGAATACAGAATCTGATTCCATTTTTGACAAGGTTAGCCATGGAAAAAAACTAAAACTATATATTGTTTAGAGCAACAGACATAGGTGATAAGAAACTATAAAGAAAAGCAAGGGAGGGCTGGGCGTGGTGACTCACGCCTGTAATCCCAACCCTTTGAGAGGCCAGAGCAGGAGGATTCCTGAGGACAGGAGTTCGAGACCAGCCTGGGCAAAACAGTGATTCCCTGTCTCTACAAAAAAAATAGCCAGGAGAGGTGGTGCACAAGGTGATCTTGCTACTCAAGAGTCCAAAGTGGGAGGATCACTTGAGCCCAGGAGGTCAAGGTTGCAGTGAGCTATGATTGCACCACTGCACTCCAGCCTGGGCAATGGAGCAACACCCTATCTCAAAAAAAAGAAAAAGAAAGTGAATGATTAACACAAAGAAGAGGATAGTAATAATACCCTGGTGAGAGGGAGAGGAACTCATGGAGGTGAGATGGGAAGCTTCGAAGGGCAATGCTCTACTTCTTAAACTGGGTATGGTTTTATTGAACTTTATGCTGTACGTATACTCTTATATATATATATTTATGATACACATAACTATAAATATAACTCAACCATATTGAAAAACATGAAACAAGATCTGAACAAACAGGAAAACATACCATGTTCTTGTATGAAAATACCACTATGAAAATATACATTCTTCCAAAATGGATATATACATAATTAGATTCCAGTTGAAATCTGTTCTTTTTGTGTGTGGAATTAGATATGCTCTCTTAAGTCTCCCTTGTGGGAAAAAAAAATGCCTGAACATAACTTAGTCTGGCATTGGCATAAAACACACAAATAAATCAGTAGGACAATATACATAGTACATAATGAATCCTGGTTGATAATGGGAATAAATGTATGACAAAGCAGAGGAAAATGGGTTATTTAGTTAAGTGGTGAGAACAAAACATCTTTCCAATTAGAAGAAAGTAAAGCTGGGGCTGCTACTTCACACTACATAAAAATCCAAGAGGCCGGGCACGGTGGCTCACACCTGTAATCCCAACACTTTGGGAGGCTGAGGCAGGTGGATCACGAGGTCAAGAGATCGAGACCAACCTGGCCAACATGGTGAAACCCCATCTCTACTAAAAACACAAAAATTAGCTGATCGTTGAGGTGCCCACTTGTAGTCCCAGCTGCTCGGGAGGCTGAGTCAGGAGAATCGCTTGAACCCGGGAGGCGGAGGTTGTAGTGAGCCGAGATCGCGCCACTGCACGCCAGCCTGGCAACAAAGCAAGACTCCATCTAAAAAAAAAATAAAAAATAAAATAAAATAAAATGCAAGAAGGATTGAATTTGTGTCTGTAAAAAAATAAGAACATGAAAATCTTAAGACAAAATACAGGAAATTATATGTACAAGCCAAGAGTTGGATGTACTTTCTTAACCAAGATATGAAGCCAGAAGTTATAAAAGAAAAGATGGCTTTAAAGTGTTTAATATGGCAAAGATGCCATAAGCAAATTTAAAGATTAAAAAAAAAAATTTCTCTTGAGGCCAGGGGTTGTAGGCTGCAGTGAGATCTGATTGCACCACTGAAATCCAGCTTGGGCAGCAGAATGAGACCTCATCTCTAAGGGAAAAAAAAAAATTCAAGATGAAATTTTAAAATCTACGTTACCAAAAAAGCTCACAAAAATAAAAATGCGCAACATCCTTAGACTGTTCACAGATGAACAATCAATGGCCAATATGCGTGAAAAAATATTCAACTTCATAATCAAGGAAATGAAAATCAAAACAACTTGAAAGCATTGTAAAAAGTTATATACTATTGACAAAAATTAGTGGTGAGCTGAGGTCTGGAGTTCGAGATCAGCCTGACCAACATGGAGAAACCCCGTCTCTACTAAAAATACAAAATGTCGGGCTTGGTGGTGGATGCCTGTAATCCCAGCTACTCCGGAGGCTGAGGCAGGAGAATCGCTTGAATTCGGGAGGTGGAGGTTGCGGTGAGCCGAGATCGTGCCATTGCACTCCAGCCTGGGCAACAAGAGTGAAACTTCATCTCAAATAAATAAATAAATAAAATAAAAATTAGTGGTGAGGTTGGGAAGAAAGGCAAAGGATGCTTTAATGCATTGCTGGAAAATGTAAATTATTACAGCCTTTTAAGAAAGCTCTAGATAAGATTTATTTTATTTTAAAATATTTATGCACTTCAATGCATCAACCCTATTCCAAAGACTCCATCTCATGGCAATAAAAGCTCCAGTTAGTATAGTCTGGTTTTGCAGAATTGTTTCTAGAGGCAAAAATATAGGAAGGGAGGTAAAAGTGCATCAGTAGGGATACTCATATTGGTATACTCATATCATGGAAATATTATGCAGCACTAAAAAGATTATTAGAATGGCTAAAATTAAATACACTGACCACACTAAGGGTTGGTGAAGATGTGGAGGGAATGGTGGTATATAAAATGGTGCCACTGGCCGGGCGCAGTGGCTCACGCCTATAGTCCCAGCACTTTGGGGGGCCAAGACGGGCAGATCACCTGAGGCCAGGAGTTCAAGACCAGCCTGGCCAACATGGCGAAATACCGTCTCCACTAAAAATACAAAAAATTATCCGGGTGTGGTGGCAGGTGCCTGTAATCTCAGCTTCTCAGGAGGCTAAGGCAGGAGAATCGCTTGAACCCAGGAAGCGGAGGTTGCAGTGAGCCAAGATCGCACCATTGCACTCCAGCCTGGACAGCAAGAGCAAAACTGCGTCTCAAAAAAAAAAAAAAAAAAAAAAAATTGTGGTGCAATGACTTTGGAAAACAATTGGTCAGTTTCTTAAAAAGTAATCTTACATACCCATAATATGACTCAGGCATTCCACTCCTAGGTATATTCCTAAGAGAAAAGAAAGCATGTGTTCATAAATGACTTATACTTGATCATTCATAAAAGCTTTATCTGTAATAGGCAAAAATTGGGAATAACCAAAATATCTACCAACAGGTGAATGGATAAACTAACTATAATATATCTATACAATGGAATATGATTTCTCAGCAAAAAGAAATGAACTACTGATTCACACAACATGGATGAACTTCAAAATTATTATGCTCAGTGGAAAAAGTCAAACAAACAAAAGGAGTGCATATAGTATATATGGTGTGATTCCACTTACTCTAGAAAATGCTCACTATTCTATAGTGACAAAAAGCAAGTCAGTGGCTGCCCAGGGATGGGGGTGAGAAGTGTCGGGAGGAAGGACTGACAAGGGTCATGAGGATATTTTGGGGTGCCAATGGATATGTGTCAAAATTTATTAAATTGTACACTTTAAATACGTGTGTATAGTTCATTGTATGTCAATTATGCCTCAATATACATACACAAACAAAGTATAATTAAATTAGTACAGAGTAGACTCTAAACAGACATAAGTTGTTAAGACAAATTACTTGAAAATTGGGAGGTGAGTGTGGGGTGAGGTGGGTGGAAGGAAAGACAAAGTTAGAAAGGATGAAGAGAAGTGGGTTAAATGGCACAAACATGCACTTTGGTAGAGGAATAAATTCAATGTTAAGTAGCAGAGTAAAGTGATTACAGTGAAACAAAAATATATTGTACTCATGAGATGGACACCCTACATACCGTGACTTGATCATTGCACGTTATATACATGTAACAAAATTTCACATGTACTCCATAGACTTGTAAAAATTTTTTAAAGTAAAAAATAAATTTAAAAAAGAAAAAAGAAGAGGGAAAATACTGTACTAAAAATTAAAACAAATATTAAACGTCCACAATAAAAATATGAAAAAATGTTAAAATCACTCATTTCAGTCACTGGTTTTACACGTTTTACAATTTGTGCATCATGGCTGCTGTTCTAAGAAGTTTTATGCACCTTTAAGCAATTATGTCCAATTCCAGAATTGGGAAGGGATATCTTTGGATAACTTTCTGAACCCTAGAATGCTTTTATAAATGTTGTGTGGTTTTTGGTCCATTTGCCACAGTTATAGTCAGCGTTGCTGGTTCTGTCTGCTTGGCAACATTTTGGTAACTTTTACAATTTTGTCTCTAGTTCTAGGTAAGCTATTGAATCAGTCAAGATGCCTTCTGTTTCAGATAAGAGAAGCTCAACTTCTATTGAGCCTAAGCCAAAAAGGCAATTCATCACATGACCAAAGTCCAAATATTTTTCCTAGATTTTAGTCATGGCCCAGATTCTCTCTCTCTCTTCCCCTTCCCCCGTTCTCTCTCCTCCTTCCTGCCCCTCCTACCCTTCTCTCCTCTCCTTCCCTCTCCCCACTCTTTTTCTCCTCCCCCTCATCATTGCCTCCTCTCCTTCTCCCCTCTGCTCCCTCTCTTTATCCTTCCCATCTCCCTCCCTTCCTTCCTTCCTCTCCTCCTCTCCTCTCTCCCCTTTCTCTCCCTCTCTCTCCCTCTGAAAACTGGGAGATGAAAACAAAGATGTCCACTCTCACCACTCCTATTCAATATAGTACTGGAAGTACTAGCCAGAGCAATCAGGCAAGAGGAAGAAATAAAAAGCATTCAAATAAGAAGAGAGGAAGTTAAAGTATCTCTGTTTTCAGACAATATAATTTTATATGTAGAAAACCTCATAGTCTCTTCCCAGCTCTTACAGCTTCAAGACAAACAATTTTAAGAAAGTTTCAGGATAAAGACTCAATGTACAAAAATTAGTAGCATTTCTATACACAAACAACGTCCAAGCTGAGAGTCAAATCAAGAATGCAAGCCCTTTTGTAATAGCCACACACACACACACAGAGAAAAAATAAAATACCTAGGCATTTTCAAATACCTTTCAATAAAATATCTTTCACCTCCCTAACCAAGGAGAGTTTTGTAATTCTCAACCCCAGTGAGGTAAAAGATCGCTACAATGAGAATTACAAAACAATGCTCAAAGAATTTAGAGATGACACAAACAAATGAAAAAAACATTTCATGCTCATAGATAGGAAGAATCGATATTGTTAAAATGGCCATACTGCCCAAATCAATTTACAGATTCAATGCTATTCCTATCAAACTACAAATGACCTCTTTAAATAATTGGAAGAAACTATTCTAAAATTCATATGGATCCAAAAAAGAGCCCAACTAGTCAAAGCAATCCTAAGCAAAAAGAACAAAGCTGGAGGCATTACATTACCTGACTTCAAACTTTCCTAGAGAGCTACAGTAACAAAAACAGCATAGTGTTTTTTGGTACAAAAACAGACACATAGACCAATGGAACAGAATAGAGAGCCCAGAAATAAAGCCACATGCCTACAACCATCTGATCTTCAACAAAGTCAACAGAAACAAACAATGGGGAAAAGATATCCTAGTCAATAAATGGTGCTGGGATAACTGGCTACCCATATGCAGAATATTGAAACCAGACCTCTTCCTTTCACCGTATGTAAAAATCAACTCAAGGTGGATCGAAGACTTTAATGTAAAACTAAAACTACAACATCCTAGAAGAAATCCAGGAAATACCATTCTGGACATATGCCCTGGCAAAGATTTCATGACAAAGATGATAAAGCAATTGCAACAAAATCAAAAATTGACAAATGGGACCTAATTAAACTAAAGAGCCTCTGCACAGCAAAAGAAACTACTAACACAGTAAACAAACAACCTACAGAATGAGAGAAAATATTTGCAAACTATGCATCCAACAAAGGCCTAATATCCAGAACCTATAAGGAACTTAAACAAATTAAGATGCAAAAAACCCATTTAAAAATGGGCAGACATGAACAGACACTTCTCAAAAGAAGTCATATACATGGCCAACAAACTTGTAAAAAAAATGAACATTACTAATCATTAGAGAAATGCAAATCAAACCCACAATGAGATACCATCTCACACCAGTCAAAATGGCACCAGTAAAATTCAAAAAGTTTGGGAGGCTGAGGCGGGTAGATCATGAGGTCAGGAGTTTGAGACCAGCCTGGCCAACATAGTGAAATGCCATCTCTACTAAAAATACAAAAAATTAGCTGGGCATGGTGGCAGGTGCCTGTAATTCCAGGTACTTGGGAGGCTGAGGCAGGAGAATAGCTTGAACCTGGGAGGCAGAGGTTGCAGTGAGCTGAGATCGAACCACTGCATTCCAGCCCGGGCAACAGTGCAAGACTCCTCAAAAAAGAAAAAAAAAGTCAACAAGTAACAGATGCTTGAGGTTGTTAAGAAAAGGAAACGCTCATACACTGCTGGTGGGAATGCAGCCACTGTGGAAAGCAGTTTGGTGATTTCTCAAAGAACTTGTAACAGAACTACAATTTGAACCAGCAATCCCATTACTGAGTATATACCCAAAGGAATATAAATCATCCTACCACAAAGACACACATGCATACGTTCATCGCAGCACTATCTGTGATAGCAAAGACCTGGGATCTACCTAGAGGGCCATTAATGGTAGATTGAATAAAGATGTTCTCACTTACAAGTGGGAGCTAAACGCTGGGCACACATGGACACAAAGAAGGGAACAATAGACGCCGGGGCCTACTTGAGGGAGAAGGGTGGGAAGAGGGTGAGGATCAAAGAACTACCTATTGAGTACTATGCTTATTGCATGGGTGATAAAATAATCTGTACACCAAATCCCCATGACACACAATTTATCTGTACAACAAACCTGCACGCATACCCCTAATGCTAAAATAAAACTTGGGGGAAAAAAAAATAGATGTTGGCATGGGTGTGGTAAAAAGGGAAATTTGTATAATCTCTATGGAAAACAGTATGGAAATTTCTTAAAGAACTAAAAGTAGATCTACCGTTCAATCTAGCAACCCCACTATTGGGTATCTACCCAAAGGAAAAGAAGTCATTATATCAAAAAGACACTTTCACATGTATGTTTATTGCAGCACAATTCACAACTGCAAAGATATTAAACAAACCTAAGGGCCCATTAACTGATGAGTGGATAAAGAAAATATTTTTTATATGTGTGTGTATATACATATGTATGTTATATATACACACCCATATGTGTACATGTATATAAAAATATATACACACCATAAGATTTTATATATACTCCTATATATACACATACATACATATACATATATATATATTCACCTTAAGTGAGATAAGCCAGGCACAAAAAGACAAACATCACATGTTCTTTTTATTTATTTATTTATTTTTGAGATAAATCTCGCTCTGTCACCCAGGCTGGAGTGCAGTGGCATGATCTTGGTTCACTGCAACCTCCATCTCCCAGATTCAAGTGATTCTTTTGCCTCAGCCACCTAAGTAGCTGGGATTACAGGTGCATGCCACCATGCCCAGCTTATTTTTGTATTTTTAGTAGAGATGGGGTTTCACCATGTGGCCAGGCTGGTCCCGAACTCCTAGCCTCTAGTGATCTAACCACCTCGCCTCCGAAAGTGCTGGGTTTACAGGTGTGAGCCACCGCACCTGGCCCATATGTTCTCATTTATATGTGGGAGTTCAAAAAATTTGATCACGTGGAAGTAGAGGGTAGAATGATGGATACCAGAGGCTGAGAAGGATGCGGAGGGCAGGAAGGTGAAGAAAGATTGGTCAGTGGGTACGAACATACAGTTAGATAGAAAGAATAAGTTCTAATGTTCGATAACAGAGCAAGGTGGCTATAGTTAACAATAACGTATTGTATGTTTCAAAACAGCTAGAAAAGAAGCCTTTAAATGTTTTCAACAACACATGGAAATGATAAATACTCCAAGTAATGGATATCCCTAATACCCTGATTTGACATTACACATTCTATGCATTTAATAAAATATTACATATACTCCATAAATATGCACAAATATCATGTATTGATAAAAACTTTTTTAATTTACAAAAAAAAAAAATCCCAGGACTGAGTCTTATGGGACAGCCTTGGATTACAAACCCATATCTGAACCCATCACTGCAGCCCCAGGGATAAAGCAAACCGAGTCCCTGTGGTGCAAACGGGATTAAGTTAGAGTCACTTAAAACCCAAGGACTGAGGAAGGAGGAATAATGTTTCCAAAGAAAAATCGGGGGCCTGCTCCAGGAAGGAGCAGAACAGATGCAAAGCTGCGACAACAACCAATGTTTACTAAAGTCATTCAAGAAAGATGAATCATTTATTTATTGATAATCTTGGTGCACACTAGCGCAATGTAATTTGGGAACTTATTTATGCATGATTGAAGTAAATGTGTCCAATTTCTAAGTTATTTGGGGTTTTCTTTACAATTTTTAAATTTTTTTATTTTTCCTACCCCTTCTTGCAGTGATACCTGGCGTAAGTGAATTTCAAAATTCAAGTCCAAAATTATTTTCTCTCAAAATCCTGAGGACATTGCTCTGTTTGTTATCCAGCTTCTGTTAGGTCTGATGTCAATCTAGTTCCTACACCTGGGTAAGTGACCTGCTGTTGTTGTTATTGCTGCAGTTGTTTAAGTTCTGGAGTCTTCTTATCCTTGGTGTTCTGACACTTCATATATATGAGTCTAAGTATTTTTTTCCTATTATTGTGCTCGCATTAGGCAATCCTTTTCGCTCCGCAAACCAAAGTCTTCCTTAACTCCGTGCAGCTCCCTCCCCATGCCTTCCTATTTCCTCTTCCTTCTGTTCTCACTCAGAAATGCCTGCCAGTGGATGTCCAATCTCAGATTGCCCTCTTGAATGGTTAACTTTTCACTAATATTTATGCCACTTTCTCTTTTTCATCATTTTCTAAGTAAAGGGTTTCGGGGGGGAGTTTAGTTTGGGTGGTTTGTTTGTTTGTTTTGTTTCTGTTTCTTTGTTTTCTGGATTTTGAGACAGAATCTCACTCTGTTGCCCAGGCTGGAGTGTAGTGGTGCAGTCACAGGTCACTGCAGCCTCACACTCCCCGGGCCCAGGTGATCCTCCCATCTATGCTTCCCATGTGCAGCCTCACACTCCCCGGGCCCAGGTGATCCTCCCATCTATGCTTCCCATGTCGCTGGGATGTAGTGCCAGGCTACATGCACATGCCACCATGCTCGGCTAATTTTTGCAATTTTTTATAGAGACAGAGTCTCTCTGTGTTGCCCAGGCTGGTCTTGAACTCCTGGGCTCAAGTGACCTGCCTGCCTCAGCCTCCCAAAGTGCTAGGATTACAGGTGTGAGCCACTGTACCCGGCCAATAAAGGGTTTTTTAACTTCAGCAATTATATTTTCAATCTCTAAGTAACTCTTGTCTTCTAATTGTCTCTCTATAGAGCATGTTCTTATTGTTTATAGATGCCAACACTGCCGTAAACTGTAGTCTTAATCTCGCTGAAGATGCTATTTGGACTTTCTCCTCTTCTGCTGTTCTCAAGGTCTGTTTTTCCATCAGCTCATGCAGTCTTCTACTGTTCACCTGTATGACGAGCCCTGGCTTTCCATTCGTCCTTGCAAATGGAGTAGGCAGTCAGACATGTGCTGCCTCTGCCCTCATGGAAACCCTCCCGGTACCCTTCTTCCTGCTGGGGCAGTCTGGTTAAGGACTCTGAGTCTGTCAGGCAGGGGTTTCAACCCCCATAATGTCAAAAAAAGGCGACTTTGTTGTGTAGTGTCACAGCCCTATTTAAGCGTCTCTCTCACCAGATAGATTGCCCAGTTCTTCCTGTAAAGGGCTCTGTGCCTTGTCCTGACTGCACTCCGGCTTCTCTTGAGAACCAGGTCATTTGATAGATCCTAGGATGTCACATGCTTGTCTCGTTTTAAAGAAGTAAAATGACCAAAGCAGATAGCTTTAGTCATAAAGTCAGAATGGTGCTAGTTAAAGATGATAGAAAGGATCTAGGGGAAGTCTTCAGTTTTAAAAAATTTTAATGATTTTATTTAAATTATCTTTTTGATTAGAAGATATTCAAAGCATACAGGTGGGCTACACCTCAAAAGTGTCCTCACATACACCTCACCTTCTAGATGCTCGGTTTCCCTCCCTAGAGGCAGTCAGTGTTGCTACTTTGGGTGTTTCCATCTGAAACTATCCTATGCATATACAAACAAATAAATATATATTTACATATTTGTGTGTATTTGCATATATTGCCAAGAATATATACAATGTTACGTTACACAAGTTTTTGCAACCCAAATTTACTCATAAGGGAGTGATAAATTAGGGGAATGATGGCAGTATAACGTAGAGGCAGCATTAGTGTATATTATACACTATACTGTATATTATACACTGTACTGTACAATGTTTTAGCCCAAGAAACACGAAGCTCACTATTCAGCTCTTACCGGCAGGTGGCGCCCTCCGGCCGTAGTGATGCCCACTCCCCTCTCCTTTCTCTTGGATCAGTTCTCTTCTGTCTTGGAGGTGCTTTTCCATGCTTCTGGCTCATCTTTGCACATTTTGCATTTGTGTCCGCGACTCAGCTGACTTCACTCTTCCTTACAGCGCTTTCCTCAAGCTAACTTCACCTTATTTCTAAAAGTAAAGAGGTTTCTTTTTTTCTTTTTTACTACAGTGTTTCTACATTTATAAGAAATTTAACTTGTCTCTCATTGCACTAATATTTGTATTAAGACAGGTTTTTTGCTTTTGTTAGTGCTCTTCACAAAGCACTAATTTTCAACCATGTGATCCAACCATAACTCTCTCATAAGTCTGTTGTTTTTAACATGAAATCTTTAAGGAATGCAAGATTTTTCGGCAATATATGAATGTTACAATAGAAATGTTACAATAGAATGTTACAATAGAAATGTCCATACTGTTCCCCACCACCACCGCTTTTAAAATAAATCATAGCACACTCCACACACTGAGTTGTGTTTGCTTTTTTTTGTTTGCTTTAGATGGAATCTTGCTCTGTCACCCAGGCTAGAGTGCAGTGGCGCGATCTTGGCTCACTGTAACCTCCACCTCCCAGGTTCAAGCAATTCTCCTGCTTCAGCCTCCTGGGTAGCTGGGATTACAGGCGCGCACCACCATGCCCAGCTAATTTTGGGATTTTTAGTAGAGACAGGGTTTCATCATGTTGGTCAGGCTGGTCTCAAACTCCTGACCTCGTGATTCACCCATCTCGGCCTCCCAAAGTGCTGGGATTACATGTGTGAGCCACCGCGCCCAGCCTTGCTTTATTTTTTAATGAGATGAGTACGTAAATAACTTCTTCATGCTTTTTTCAGGTGCAGAGTGCAGGTATTAAGAGGTAAATAGGATGTAGAATTCTGATTTGATTCTGTTTCTCTAGCACCGACATTAAGATAGACTCTTGGGGATTCAGCGTTCACAGGCACTAAGTTATTCCACCTGGATTTTGTCTACAGAGTGAATTATCTAAGAAAAATAAACTATACATTTTATGTATATGTATATATACATTTGCAAAACTTCAGTTTTTTGCAGCTTTTTAAGGAACAGAACACTTGCTTAAAGTGAGTTCCCCCAAAGTATCTGAATGCTTGCCACACTCACCTCTCCCCCACTACATGGTATTTCCTCCTAGTTCAGATTGGCAAGTGCACTTGGGGTCACCCCAGACACATACCTTGCCCAGGAGCCTCTGAGTGCAGCACCTAAAGATCTGGGGCCTAGAGCCAAGATAACCCACTTAAGTGCTAGTTACTGTACCTTGTCTCTCAGCCTATTATAAATTGGGACTCTTTCAACTGCGTGTGTCTTAAGCAAAAGGTTGCTTAATGATCATATACTAAAATGGTCAAGACTCAATGTGGCTTCAAGCACTGCTGAATTCAGAATTCAAGCAAAACAATCAGGTGTGAGTTGTTTTTTGTTTTTCACCTGTCAGCTCCGCCTTCCAGGTTGTCTTCATTCTGAAGCTCCTGGGGTGGTCTTTGGCAGCTCCAAGTGGACTTTTCACGGGGTAATGACGGCTGCCACAGCTCCAGCTTACATCCATCTAAAGTTCAAGTTCAGTGAGAAGAGCAAGAGCCAGTGCTGGTGGCATAACCCAGAAGCCCTAAGATGTACTCTGATAGGACCCATTCAGGCCATGTGCCCACATTTGAAACAATCTCTATGGCCTGGGGAAAGTGATCTGCAGTTTGATTTAAGTTTGGGTCACAGGCTTTATCCCTGGAACTAAGGACAGAGCCCCACCATGAACACTTAGCCTGATAAAAAGGAAAAGGTAGGTCCAAAAATGGAAATCTAGGGCTGTTATTAGAAGAAAAGAGAATGGATGCAGGGCCATTTCTTGTGATATTCTACACTAACACTAACTCAATGGTTCTCAAAAAAAATTTCCCCACCACAAAAATTTCAACCAAGAATGGTGGTGTAACTTGAGAAAATTCCCTAGATGATTTCACAATATCTCCAGATACGAATGTTCTCCCAGCTCACACTGAGAACCTGGCCTACTCGATTATTCCCCAAACATGTCCTGTTGATCACATTGCAAACTGTTCAATACAAATGGCTTAAACAAACTCCACATACGGCTGGAAAAAATAATTCATTCCATTTATTGATTCATCCAACAAATATTTAGAAGCTTTCCTCCCAACTCCCTCTAATATCTCTCTTGTATATACAAGGCCAGAGGATTTGTTTGCCATTACAATTTATCGCTGACTTCCAAGTTTATATATACCAAATGCTCCTAAACTCCAGGCTAACATGTCCAAATGCCTTCTCAACATCTCAACCTGATCTCTAAAAATCCTCTCATATTTAACATGCCCCAAATTGAACTCCTGGTTTCTGTCATTTAAAAATGTTCCCTCCATGGTCTTCCATGTCTTGGTAATTAACAATACTTTGAGCCAAAAACTTGGAAGCTGTCCTTTGCTCCTCTTCTTTTCTTACAACCCACATTCATTCTGTTAGGGAATCCTGTAAGTTCTGCTGCCCAAATATATTGAGAATCCAATCACTACTTGCTACTTCCATTGCCACCATCATGGTCCAAAGCACATCAGTGCTTGCCAGGATTATCACAAGAGACTGCTCAGTGTCCTTTGCCCTTTATCCCTAGCTCAGTATTCAGGATTCATCCTTCTCACCCACCCACCCCCAATTCCACACATTCCCAGTTACAAAAGGCTCTAGAAGGAACCGTAACAAGAGGCATTTAGCCCTACTTTTGCTGAAGAAGGGCAAGGCCCATCTCCCGGGGTTCCTGGCTCCTGCAGCCTCAGCATGGTCTCATATCCCTGCATCTGACTACTAGGACCACAAACACTGACATAGAACTGGTGCAGGGTTAAAATGTGGGAGCCCCCTGGACATCTCAACTAGCCCCACGTCAGTGAACATACAGACCCTTCTCTGACTCACCGGCCCATTGAAGCCACTCATGCACCCTCCCATCCTTATCTCCACAACCACCAGTCAGTGTGCATGTCATCTTTTCTGAATGCAGCCTCCCAGATTTTGTTAACTTCACAAGGAAATTTTCTGGGCTGCGGAAGAGATCAGCAAATTAGTGAAACAAAATCGTAAGATGCTGCTCTCCAGGCTCATGAACCTGATCCTAGTTTCTCTCTGTTCCTGGGCTGCCTTCAGGAACGGGCATGTGATGAGGGCACAAACTACTAGACAGTAGGATAAAGTTCCAGAAGTGCCAGGCTTGGCAGTTATCTGTCCTGACTGAGAAGATGTTTGGTGAAGAAGAAAACAGCCAGCCACCAGAGCTGTTACTTTCTTTTTTTTTTTTTTTTTTAATTTTTTAATTTAGCTGGTTTTATTTTGGTTATGTCAAGTGATTGATGTGCAATAGATATAATCATTTCGTTGAAAAGATGTTAGCCCAGCAAAGTGTCAACTGCTCAGCGTCCCACTATTAAACAACAGCATTCTGATTCACTTCCAAACCAGAGACTTCAAGCTACTGTTAATCAGGAATAGGCAATCCAAAAGCAAAAACCAAGGCAAAAGCAGTGACAAAAGTACTTGACAGATCTTTAAAGTGTCAAAGAATCAGATTATGTTAAACACAACTTACTGTTAAATAAAAGGTAAAACAATAACCACACACATAGATCAATAGTTGAAAAATCATAAATTCTTTGTTTTGCAACTTCTAGCTATAATTGCTCTCTATTGTTATCTCCCTTCAGGAAGATAATTAATCTTGAAACTGTCAATGACTTTAAAATGTACATTTCTTTGAGAAAACCGAATAATAGATTTCAATTTTTTTAACAGCTATTTTGCAAGTCATTTTTACGCTACTTCTAAAGACAAATTACATCATTATGTAAGTATTATTTTACCTACTTTGACAAGATGCATACTGAAAGATGGTTTATGTAGTAAGTCTGGAGTAATTCAATTTAATTTTTTCGGCAAACTAGTGAAGGGAGCCAGGTAGATTTTTTTTTTTTGAGACAGAGTCTCCCTCTGTCATCCAGGATGGAGTGCAATGGTGCCATCATGGCTCACTGCTGCCTTGACCTCCTAAGGGCTCAGGTGATACTCCCACCTCAGTCTCTCTAGTAGCTGGGACTACATAGGCACGTGCCACCACACTTGCCTATTCTTGTTTTTTTTTTTTTTTTTTTTTTTTTTTTGAGACGGAGTTTCACTCTTGTTGCCGAGGCTGGAGTGCAGTGGCAAAATCTTGGCTCACTGCAACCTCCACCTCCTAGGTTCAAGCAATTCTCCTCTCTCATCCTCCCTAGTAGCTGGGATTACAGGTGCCTGCCACCACACCCAGCTAATTTCTTTTTATATATATTTTTAGTAGATGGAGTTTCACTACGTTGGCCAGGCTGGTCTCGAACTCCTGACCTCAGGTGATCCACCCGCCTCGGCCTCTCAAAGTGCTGGGATTACAGGCCTGAGCCACCGTGCGCGGCCTATTCTTGTTTTTTTCTATTTATTTATTTATTTATTTATTTATTTATTTATTATTATTATACTTTAAGTTCCAGGGTACATGTGCATAACGTGCAGGTTTGTTACATATGTATACCTGTGCCATGTTGGTGTGCTGCACCCATCAACTCGTCAGCACCCATCAACTCGTCATTTACATCAGGTATAACTCCCAACGCAATCCTTCCCCCTCCCCCCTCCCCATGATAGGCCCCGGTGTGTGATGTTCCCCTTCCCGAGTCCAAGTGATCTCATTGTTCAGTTCCCACCTATGAGTGAGAACATGCGGTGTTTGGTTTTCTGTTCTTGTGATAGTTTGCTAAGAATGATGGTTTCCAGCTGCATCCATGTCCCTACAAAGGACATAAACTCATCCTTTTTTATGGCTGCATGGTATTCCATGGTGTATATGTGCCACATTTTCTTCATCCAGTCTGTCACTGATGGACATTTGGGTTGATTCCAAGTCTTTGCTATTGTGAATAGTGCCACAATAAACATATGTGTGTATGTGTCTTTATAGCAGCATGATTTATAATCCTTTGGGTATATACCCAGTAATGGGATGGCTGGGTCATATGGTATTTCTAGTTCTAGATCCTTGAGGAATCGCCATACTGTTTTCCATAATGGTTGAACTAGTTTACAATCCCACCAACAGTGTAAAAGTGTTCCTATTTCTCCACATCCTCTCCAACACCTGTTGTTTCCTGACTTTTTAATGATCGCCATTCTAACTGGTGTGAGATGGTATCTCATTGTGGTTTTGATTTGCATTTCTCTGATGGCCAGTGATGATGAGCATTTTTTCATGTGTCTGTTGGCTGTATGAATGTCTTCTTTTGAGAAATGTCTGTTCATATCCTTTGCCCACTTTTTGATGGGGTTGTTTGTTTTTTTCTTGTAAATTTGTTTGAGTTCTTTGTAGGTTCTGGATATTAGCCCTTTGTCAGATGAGTAGATTGCAAAAATTTTCTCCCATTCTGTAGGTTGCCTGTTCACTCTGATGGTAGTTTCTTTTGCTGTGCAGAAGCTCTTTAGTTTAATTAGATCCCATTTGTCAATTTTGGCTTTTGCTGCCGTTGCTTTTGGTGTTTTAGACATGAAGCCTTTGCCCATGCCTATGTCCTGAATGGTATTACCTAGGTTTTCCTGTAGGATTTTTATGGTATCAGGTCTAACATTTAAGTCTCTAATCCATCTTGAATTAATTGTCGTATAAGGAGTAAGGAAAGGATCCAGTTTCAGCTTTCTACTTATAGCTAGCCAATTTTCCCAGCACCATTTATTAAATAGGGAATCCTTTCCCCATTTCTTGTTTCTCTCAGGTTTGTCAAAGATCAGATGGCTGTAGATGTGTGGTATTATTTCTGAGGACTCTGTTCTGTTCCATTGGTCTATATCTCTGTTTTGGTACCAGTACCATGCTGTTTTGGTTACTGTAGCCTTGTAGTATAGTTTGAAGTCAGGTAGCGTGATGCCTCCAGCTTTGTTCTTTTGACTTAGGATTGTCTTGGCAATGCGGGCTCTTTTTTAGTTCCATATGAACTTTAAAGCAGTTTTTTCCAATTCTGTGAAGAAACACATTGGTAGCTTGATGGGGATGGCATTGAATCTATAAATTACCTTGGGCAGTATGGCCATTTTCACGATATTGATTCTTCCTATCCATGAGCATGATATGTTCTTCCATTTGTTTGTGTCCTCTTTTATTTCACTGAGCAGTGGTTTGTAGTTCTCCTTGAAGAGGTCCTTTACATCCCTTGTAAGTTGGATTCCTAGGTATTTTATTCTCTTTGAAGCAATTGTGAATGGAAGTTCATTCCTGATTTGGCTCTCTGTTTGTCTGTTACTGGTGTATAAGAATGCTTGTGATTTTTGCACATTAATTTTGTATCCTGAGACTTTGCTGAAGTTGCTTATCAGCTTAAGGAGATTTTGGGCTGAGACAATGGGGTTTTCTAAATATACAATCATGTCATCTGAAAAGAGGGACAATTTGACTTCTTCTTTTCCTAACTGAATACCCTTGATTTCTTTCTCTTGCCTGATTGCCCTAGCCAGAACTTCCAACACTATGTTGAATAGGAGTGGTGAGAGAGGGCATCCCTGTCTTGTGCCAGTTTTCAAAGGGAATTTTTCCAATTTTTGCCCATTCAGTATGATATTGGCTGTGGGTTTGTCATAAATAGCTCTTATTATTTTGAGGTACGTTCCATCAATACCGAATTTATTGAGCGTTTTTAGCATGAAGGGCTGTTGAATTTTGTCAAAAGCCTTTTCTGCATCTATTGAGATAATCATGTGGTTCTTGTCTTTGGTTCTGTTTATATGCTGGATTATGTTTATTGATTTGTGAATGTTGAACCAGCCTTGCATCCCAGGGATGAAGCCCACTTGATCATGGTGGATAAGCTTTTTGATGTGTTGCTGAATCCGGTTTGCCAGTATTTTATTGAGGATTTTTGCATCGATGTTCATCAGGGATATTGGTCTAAAATTCTCTTTTTTTGTTGTGTCTCTGCCAGGCTTTGGTATCAGGATGATGTTGGCCTCATAAAATGAGTTAGGGAGGATTCCCTCTTTTTCTATTGATTGGAATAGTTTCAGAAGGAAGGGTACCAACTCCTCCTTGTACCTCTGGTAGAATTCAGCTGTGAATCCATCTGGTCCTGGACTTTTTTTCGTTGGTAGGCTATTAATTATTGCCTCAATTTCAGAGCCTGCTATTGGTCTATTCAGGGATTCAACTTCTTCCTGGTTTAGTCTTGGAAGAGTGTAAGTGTCCAGGAAATTATCCATTTCTTCTAGATTTTCCAGTTTATTTGCATAGAGGTGTTTATAGTATTCTCTGATGGTAGTTTGTATTTCTGTGGGGTCAGTGGTGATATCCCCTTTATCATTTTTAATTGCGTCGATTTGATTCTTCTCTCTTTTCTTCTTTATTAGTCTTGCTAGTGGTCTGTCAATTTTGTTGATCTTTTCAAAAAACCAACTCCTGGAATCATTGATTTTTTGGAGGGTTTTTTGTGTCTCTATCTCCTTCAGTTCTGCTCTGATCTTAGTTATTTCTTGCCTTCTGCTAGCTTTCAAATGTGTTTGCTCTAGCTTCTCTAGTTCTTTAATTGGGATGTTAGAGTGTCAATTTTAGATCTTTCCTGCTTTCTCTTGTGGGCATTTAGTGCTATAAATTTCCCTCTACACACTGCTTTAAATGTGTCCCAGAGATTCTGGTATGTTGTTATCTTTGTTCTCATTGGTTTCAAAGAACATCTTTATTTCTGCCTTCATTTCGTTATGTACCCAGTAGTCATTCAGGAGCAGGTTGTTCAGTTTCCATGCAGTTGAGCAGTTTTGATTGAGTTTCTTAGTCCTGAGTTCTAGTTTGATTGCACTGTGGTCTGAGAGACAGTTTGTTATAATTTCTGTTCTTGTACATTTGCTGAGGAGTGCTTTACTTCCAATTACGTGGTCCATTTTGGAGTAAGTACGATGTGGTGCTGAGAAGAATGTATATTCTGTTGATTTGGGGTGGAGAGTTCTATAGATGTCTATTAGGTCTGCTTGCTGCAGAGATGAGTTCAATTCCTGGATATCCTTGTTAACTTTCTGTCTCGTTGATCTGTCTAATGTTGACAGTGGAGTGTTGAAGTCTCCCATTATTATTGTATGGGAGTCTAAGTCTCTTTGTAAGTCTCTAAGGACTTGCTTTATGAATCTGGGTGCTCCTGTATTGGGTGCATATATATTTAGGATAGTTAGCTCTTCCTGTTGAATTGATCCCTTTACCATTATGTAATGGCCTTCTTTGTCTCTTTTGATCTTTGATGGTTTAAAGTCTGTTTTATCAGAGACTAGTATTGCAACCCCCGCTTTTTTTTTGTTCTCCATTTGCTTGGTAAATCTTCCTCCATCCCTTTATTTTGAGCCTATGCATGTCTCTCCGTGTGAGATGGGTCTCCTGAATACAGCAGACTGATGGGTCTCGACTCTTTATCCAGTTTGCCAGTCTGTGTCTTTTAATTGGAGCATTTAGTCCATTTACATTTAAGGTTAAGATTGTTATGTGTGAACTTGATCCTGCCATTATGATATTAACTGGTTATTTTGCTTGTTAGTTGATGCAGTTTCTTCCTAGCCTCGATGGTCTTTACATTTTGGCATGTTTTTGCAATGGCTGGTACCGGTTGTTCCTTTCCATGTTTAGTGCTTCCTTCAGGGTCTCTTGTAAGGCAGGCCTAGTGGTGACAAAATCTCTAAGCATTTGCTTATCTGTAAAGGATTTTATTTCTCCTTCACTGATGAAACTTAGTTTGGCTGGATATGAAATTCTGGGTTTAAAATGCTTTTCATAAGAATGTTGAATATTGGCCCCCACTCTCTTCTGGCTTGTAGAGTTTCTGCCGAGAGATCTGCTGTTAGTCTGATGGGCTTCCCTTTGTGGGTAACTCGACCTTTCTCTCTGGCTGCCCTTAAGATTTTTTCCTTCATTTCAACTTTGGTGAATCTGGCAATTATGTGTCTTGGAGTTGCTCTTCTCGAGGAGTATCTTTGTGGCGTTCTCTGTATTTCCTGGATTTGAATGTTGGCCTGCCCTACTAGGTTGGGGAAGTTCTCCTGGATGATATCCTGAAGAGTGTTTTCCAACTTGGTTCCATTTTCCCCCTCACTTTCAGGCACCCCAATCAGACGTAGATTTGGTCTTTTTACATAACCCCATACTTCTTGCAGGCTTTGTTCATTTCTTTTTCTTCTTTTTTCTTTTGGTTTCTCTTCTCGCTTCATTTCATTCATTTGATCCTCAATTGCTGATACTCTTTCTTCCAGTTGATCGAGTCGGTTACTGAAGCTTGTGCACCCCCCCCCCCCCCCCCCCCCCCCCCCCCCCCCCCCCCCCCCCCCCCCCCCCCCCCCCCCCCCCCCCCCCTTTGTCACGTATTTCTCGTGTCATGGTTTTCATCTCTTTCATTTCGTTTATGACCTTCTCTGCATTAATTACTCTAGCCATCAATTCTTCCACTTTTTTTTCAAGATTTTTAGTTTCTTTGCGCTGGGTACGTAATTCCTCCTTTAGCTCTGAGAAATTTGATGGACTGAAGCCTTCTTCTCTCATCTCGTCAAAGTCATTCTCCGTCCAGCTTTGATCCGTTGCTGGCGATGAGCTGCGCTCCTTTGCCGGGGGAGATGCGCTCTTATTTTTTGAATTTCCAGCTTTTCTGCCCTGCTTTTTCCCCATCTTTGTGGTTTTATCTGCCTCTGGTCTTTGATGATGGTGATGTACTGATGGGGTTTTGGTGTAGGTGTCCTTCCTGTTTGATAGTTTTCCTTCTAACAGTCAGGACCCTCAGCTGTAGGTCTGTTGGAGATTGCTTGAGGTCCACTCCAGACCCTGTTTGCCTGGGTATCAGCAGCAGAGGCTGCAGAAGATAGAATATTTCTGAACAGCAAGTGTACCTGTCTAATTCTTGCTTTGGAAGCTTCCTCTCAGGGGTGTACTCCACCCTGTGAGGTGTGGGGTGTCAGACTGCCCCTGGTGGGGGATGTCTCCCAGTTAGGCTACTCAGGGGTCAGGGACCCACTTGAGCAGGGAGTCTGTCCCTCCTCAGATCTCAACCTCTGTGTTGGGAGATCCACTGCTCTCTTCAAAGCTGTCAGACAGAGTCGTTTGCGTCTGCAGAGGTTTCGGCTGCTTTTGTGATTGTTTACTGTGCCCTGTCCCCAGAGGTGGAGTCTACAGAGATAGGCAGGTTTCCTTGAGCTGCTGTGAGCTCCACCCAGTTCGAGCTTCCCAACGGCTTTGTTTACCTACTTAAGCCTCAGCAATGGCGGGCGCACCTCCCCCAGCCTCTCTGCTGCCTTGCCCGTAGATCACAGACTGCTGTGCTAGCAATGAGGGAGGCTCCGTGGGTGTGGGACCCTCCCGGCCAGGTATGGGATATGATCTCCTTGTGTGCCTGTTTGCTTAAAGCGCAGTATTGGGGTGGGAGTTACCCGATTACCAGGTGTTGTGTGTCTCAGTTCCCCTGGCTAGGAAAAGGGATTCCCTTCCCCCTTGGCTTCCCAGGTGAGGCAATGCCTCGCCCTGCTTCAGCTCTCGCTGGTCGGGCTGCAGCAGCTGACCAGCACCCATCGTCCGGCACTCCCCAGTGAGATGAACCCAGTACCTCAGTTGAAAATGCAGAAATCACCGGTCTTCTGTGTCGCTCGTGCTGGGAGTTGGAGACTGGAGCTGTTCCTATTCGGCCATCTTGCTCCGCCCCTGCTTCTCTAGTTCTTTTAATTGGGATGTTAGAGTGTCAATTTTAGATCTTTCCTGCTTTCTCTTGTGGGCATTTAGTACTATAAATTTCCCTCTACACACTGCTTTAAATGTGTCCCAGAGATTCTGGTATGTTGTATCTTTGTTCTCATCGGTTTCAAAGAACATCTTTATTTCTGCCTTCATTTCGTTATGTACCCAGTAGTCATTCAGGAGCAGGTTGTTCAGTTTCCATGTAGTTGAGCGGTTTTGATTGAGTTTCTTAGTCCTGAGTTCTAGTTTGATTGCACTGTGGTCTGAGAGACAGTTTGTTATAATTTCTGTTCTTGTACATTTGCTGAGGAGTGCTTTACTTCCAATTATGTGGTCAATTTTGGAGTAAGTGCGATATGGTGCTGAGAAGAATGTATATTCTGTTGATTTGGGGTGGAGAGTTCTATAGATGTCTATTAGGTCTGCTTGCTGCAGAGATGAGTTCAATTCCTGGATATCCTTGTTAACTTTCTGTCTCGTTGATCTGTCTAATGTTGACAGTGGAGTGTTGAAGTCTCCCATTATTATTGTATGGGAGTCTAAGTCTCTTTGTAAGTCTCTAAGGACTTGCTTTATGAATCTGGGTGCTCCTGTATTGGGTGCATATATATTTAGGATAGTTAGCTCTTCCTGTTGAATTGATCCCTTTACCATTATGTAATGGCCTTCTTTGTCTCTTTTGATCTTTGATGGTTTAAAGTCTATTTTATCAGAGACTAGTATTGCAACCCCTGCTTTTTTTTGTTCTCCATTTGCTTGGTAAATCTTCCTCCATCCCTTTATTTTGAGCCTATGCATGTCTCTGCATGTGAGATGGGTCTCCTGAATACAGCAGACTGATGGGTCTTGACTCTTTATCCAGTTTGCCAGTCTGTGTCTTTTAATTGGAGCATTTAGTCCATTTACATTTAAGGTTAAGATTGTTATGTGTGAACTTGATCCTGCCATTATGATATTAACTGGTTATTTTGCTCGTTAGTTGATGCAGTTTCTTCCTAGCCTCGATGGTCTTTACATTTTGGCATGTTTTTGCAATGGCTGGTACCGGTTGTTCCTTTCCATGTTTAGTGCTTCCTTCAGGGTCTCTTGTAAGGCAGGCCTAGTGGTGACAAAATCTCTAAGCATTTGCTTATCTGTAAAGGATTTTATTTCTCCTTCACTGATGAAACTTAGTTTGGCTGGATATGAAATTCTGGGTTTAAAATGCTTTTCATAAGAATGTTGAATATTGGCCCCCACTCTCTTCTGGCTTGTAGAGTTTCTGCCGAGAGATCTGCTGTTAGTCTGATGGGCTTCCCTTTGTGGGTAACTCGACCTTTCTCTCTGGCTGCCCTTAAGATTTTTTCCTTCATTTCAACTTTGGTGAATCTGGCAATTATGTGTCTTGGAGTTGCTCTTCTCGAGGAGTATCTTTGTGGCGTTCTCTGTATTTCCTGGATTTGAATGTTGGCCTGCCCTACTAGGTTGGAGAAGTTCTCCTGGATGATATCCTGAAGAGTGTTTTCCAACTTGGTTCCATTTTCCCCCTCACTTTCAGGCACCCCAATCAGACGTAGATTTGGTCTTTTTACATAACCCCATACTTCTTGCAGGCTTTGTTCATTTCTTTTTCTTCTTTTCTCTTTTGGTTTCTCTTCTTGCTTCATTTCATTCATTTGATCCTCAATTGCTGATACTCTTTCTTCCAGTTGATCGAGTCGGTTACTGAAGCTTGTGCATTTGTCACGTATTTCCCGTGTCATGGTTTTCATCTCTTTCATTTCGTTTATAACCTTCTCTGCATTAATTACTCTAGCTATCAATTCTTCCACTTTTTTTTCAAGATTTTTAGTTTCTTTGCGCTGGGTACGTAATTCCTCCTTTAGCTCTGAGAAATTTGATGGACTGAAGCCTTCTTCTCTCATCTCGTCAAAGTCATTCTCCGTCCAGCTTTGATCCGTTGCTGGCGATGAGCTGCGCTCCTTTGCCGGGGGAGATGTGCTCTTATTTTTTGAATTTCCAGCTTTTCTGCCCTCCTTTTTCCCCATCTTTGTGGTTTTATCTGCCTCTGGTCTTTGATGATGGTGACGTACTGATGGGGTTTTGGTGTAGGTGTCCTTCCTGTTTGATAGTTTTCCTTCTAACAGTCAGGACCCTCAGCTGTAGGTCTGTTGGAGATTGCTTGAGGTCCACTCCAGACTCTGTTTGCCTGGGTATCAGCAGCAGAGGCTGCAGAAGATAGAATATTGCTGAACAGCGAGTGTACCTGTCTGATTCTTGCTTTGGAGGCTTCCTCTCAGGGGTGTACTCCACCCTGTGGGGTGTGGGGTGTCAGACTGCCCCTGGTGGGGGATGTCTCCCAGTTAGGCTACTCAGGGGTCAGGGACCCACTTGAACAGGCAGTCTGTCCCTTCTCAGATCTCAACCTCCGTGTTGGGAGATCCACTGCTCTCTTCAAAGCTGTCAGAGTCGTTTGCATCTGCAGAGGTTTCTGCTGTTTTTGTTGTTGTTTAGTTGTGCCCTGTCCCCAGAGGTGGAGTCTACAGAGACAGGCAGGTTTCCTTGAGCTGCTGTGAGCTCCACCCAGTTCGAGCTTCCCAGCGGCTTTGTTTACCTACTTAAGCCTCAGCAATGGCGGGCGCCCCTCCCCCAGCCTCACTGCTGCCTTGTGGTTAGATTGCAGACTGCTGTGCTAGCAATGAGGCAGGCTCCGTGGGCGTGGGACCCTCCCGGCCAGGTGTGGGATACAATCTCCTGGTGTGCCCGTTTGCTTAAAGCGCAGTATTGGGGTGGGAGTTACCCGATTTTCCAGGTTTTGTGTGTCTCAGTTACCCTGGCTAGGAAAAGGGATTCTCTTCCCCCTTGTGCTTCCCAGGTGAGGCGATGCCTCACCCTGCTTCAGCTCTTTCTGGTCGGGCTGCAGCAGCTGACCAGCACCAATTGTCCGGCACTCCCTAGTGAGATGAACCCAGTACCTTAGTTGAAAATGCAGAAATCACTGGTCTTCTGTGTCGCTCGCGCTGGGAGTTGGAGACTGGAGCTGTTCCTATTCAGCCATCTTGCTCTGCCCCAGAGCTGTTACTTTCAAGACAGACTTAGGCTTTCATGTAAAAAATATGGAGGTCTGGAGGCCTAAATCATCTAAACATAACAATGTCATTAAATTAGAAATAAATATGATCTAATGTAACTCAAGTATTCATTTTCTAGCAATGCAGTAGCCCGAAAGCCTTAAAAAATACTTACTACAAAAAAGCAGAAAATTCTGGACACAAATCGTTATTTTAAACTTTTGTAAATTCATTAAGAGCAAATGTCAATTTCTGTTAACTTGTTAAAAACTTGAGTTTTCATGACTACATGGAGGACAGAAGAAAAACTGAGTGACAACACAGGTGGAAAACAGTTTAGGTGCTTATGTGAAACCGGGATATTCAAATTATTCTATTTTCTGGCCAAGCACGGTGGCTCACGCCTGTAATCCTAGAACTTTGGGAGGCTGAGTCAGACAGATCACTTGAGGTCAGGAGTTCGAACATGGTGAAATCCCGTCTGTACTAAAAATACAAAAATTAGCCGGGTGTGGTGGTGGGCACCTGTAATTCTAGCTACTTGGGAGGCTGATGCAGGGGAATCACTTGAAACTGGGAGGTGAGATTGCAGTAGGCCGAGATCATACCACTGTACTCCAGCCTGGGTGACAGAGTGAGACTCTGTCTCAAAAAAAAAAAAAAATTATATTTTCAAGAGAAAAATAAACCCCAAAAGAATTTCGTCCATAACAAACTGAGGCAAAGACACTACCTTGGTTCTGGATAGAAAGGAAAGACTCTCCTGAGAAACTGTGGGCATTATAGCTCACATGTAGGTTTGGGGCCTGCCTTAGTTTAGATTTCCCCAAAGCAGACTATGACAAGGATGTGGATACAGGTCATTAATTTTGGAGATGATCCTGGAGATCACAAGTGACAGAGTTAGGAGAGTGAGAAAGAAAGGGAGAAAAAAATAGCATGCGCACTATGGGCTCAAATCCATTAGAAATCTTTTGAAAAACATGTAGAATTTATAGCCTAAACTTACGATACCAAAAAATCTCAATCTAGGAATTTCTTAAATCCTAAACTCAGAGTGATCCCAGGTTTCTGGCAGAAACAAACTAAAATCTTCTCTGAAAATCAATCTAGGTTCCAAATATATCCCACAGATAAAGTTCCAACAAACATGAAGTCAAAATTTTTTTTAAAAATCACAAAACATATAATTAAATAAAATATTGTTATATACAAATCCCACAGCTAACATCAATGGTGAAAGACTGAAAGCCTTTTTGCTCATATGTGAAATGAGATGAGGAGGCTTATTCTTACCACTTCTATAACATATAGTACTGGAAGTTCTAGCCAGAGCAAGTAGGCAAGAAAAATAATTAAAAGGCATCCAAGCTAGAAAGGAAGAAGCAGAAGTATCTCTGTTCTCAGACAACATAATTTTATACGTAGAAAACCCTAAAGATTTCAAACTCAGACACACACACACAAAATATCTGTTTGAACTAATAAGTAAACTCAGCAAAGTTGCAGGATACAAAATCAGCATTCAAAAGTCAGTTGCAGGGCCAAGTATGATGACTTATGCCTATAATCCTAGCACTTTGGGAGGTTAAGGTGGAAGGACCACTTCAGTCCAGGAATTCAGGGTCATGGTGAGCTATGATTACACCACTGCACTCCAGCCTGAGCAACAGAGTGAGACTCTGTCTCTTAAAAAAAAAAAAAAAAAAAAAGATGAACCTGAGTGGACTTTGCTCATGACCATGCTAAAACCTCCACCCGGGGAAGTTACAGTTTCCTGTTCATCATACGTGACCTATGTGCTGGCATGAAGAGTTACTGCATGCAGCTAAGAATCCTCTGCATGTGATGACGATGACGCACCCTCTCCACTGTCCCATAAGCCCTCTTGTCACTTTCCATCGGGGAGGCATGGCTTTGGAGAATACCCGCAGTGCTCTCCTCACTTGTACGAAGTACAAAGCCTCCTATTAATCAAAACCTGAGTTCCCGCTAAAAGTCGTTTATTACTTGGCAAGTGAACAAACCTCGTTTTTGGGGGTGAAATGGGAGGAATAGGTTAAACCAGTAAGAAAGTGAGGAGTCAGGGGAGGGAGGTAAATGAGATAAATCCTGAAGTTCATAGCAACACCTAGTGAAAGTGAATTCCTACTTCAGGAGGGAATTTTTTTGTAAAGATAGCAGTTTTCCCAACACTTTGTTGCAATGTTTTGTGTGAGTGCTTCTTTGGATCTGATGCTCCAGGCTTTCTCTGTGGAGTTTGGGACCACAGGGCCTTATGGCATCCTCTAGAAACATCTGTAAAAGCAGACTCTGGGTTTTTGCAGGGGCAAGAGGTGGTCAGAAGAATTTTCCCACTACAAGAAAGTCCTCTCCATTCTGCCATTTCATATTCCCCTCCTCTGGAAATACTTTTCCGGGAGGTTTTCCTGGTTGACCCAGGCAGCTAAGGTAGAGAGGGCAGGGTAATTCCCAAGTACCTCCCACACTGAGCAACAAAATTAGACACCATCCATCACCCACATCACTTGAGCAAAGGCTCTGAACACGAAGCCCAAACACCACTCCCTCTGCAGCTTTCCTGCAGCCAGTCACTTCTGGAAACCTTGCCCTGCATCCCTCTTCCTTGTCTCAGCTGGAGTTGGGTGAGAAGACCAGTGGGAAAGCAGCGGGGAAGAGGAGTCAGCCCTGACCACACTTCCCTCCCCAGCTCCTCCCTGTCCATGCAATCTGAGTCTCCTCTGGGAGAGAGGCAAACCAGGATCTGATAACTGCAGTTATTTTTGTTTTGGTTTGGTTTGTTTTGGTTTGTTTTTGAGATGGAGTCTCGCTCTGTTGCCCAGGCTGGATTGCAGTGGCGCAATCTCGGCTCACTGCAACCTCCACCTCCTGGATTCAAACCATTCTCCTGCCTCAGCCTCCCAAGGATCTGGGACTACAGGCATGTGCCACCATACCCGGCTAATTTTTCTGTATTTTTAGTAGAGACGGGGTTTCACCGTGTTAGCCAGGATGGTCTCGATCTCCTGACCTCGTGATCCACCCGCCTCGGCCTCCCAAAGTTCTTGGATTACAGGCATGAGCCACTGCACCCAGCTGATAGCTGCAGTTTTTAACATGAAAAGGATTGGGCCCTAGAACACTGAATGTGAGACTGTTATAATGACGGAGTTGTGAAATCTAGAATCTGGTCCTGATGTTAAAGAACCCAAGATCCGACGGGGAATCAGTGAGTTGACAAAATGCAGTTAAAAGAAGTTACTAAAAAATAAAAAAAAGAAGAAGAATCATTTCCTGTTTATACTCTGAATGGCTTTAAATCCTTCAATAAATATGTTGCACACAAATAGGCTTGAGATTATCTGCATGCCCTCGTGCCAGGGCCATGAAGTCATGCCCATCTGTGTCTGTGCAGTTTTACCACCAAGACTGAGCTGTGCAAAGAGAAATAGCTGTCAGCTTTTCCAAGTAAACAGAAGCAGAAAGGAGAAGCGTCACATCTGACTTTCTACAGAGCACAAAGATTCAGACTTCTAAGGCTGTTCACAGGAGGGGAGAGGGGAGAGGACGGGCAGGGGAGACAGGAATAGAGGAAGTGGGGCCAGGAGAGGGGTCAGATAGAGGGGAAACCATCTTCACACAGAGGCTTGGAATCTCCAGGGGAAAAATACAGAAGTTGCGGGGCAGAAAGAGGCCATTTTGTGCAATAACAACCCGGGGGGAACAAAGTAAAAGAAAAAAGAAAACCACCAAGTTGACATTTGTCTACCAGAATAAAAAAAGGAAAAGAATTGCTACTGGATCTAGTCATAAAAGGACTCACTTAGAGACACTGAAGTACGAGAATTAATACTGTCTTCAGCTAAGGAAAGTGAGGAAAGAGGCCACTTTTTACTTTTAATTTCAGTATTTCAAAAGCACTAGAGTTTTTGGGTTTTTTTGGTGGGGGGGCAGGGGACGGAGTCTCACTCTGTCACCCAGTGGAGTGCAATGGCGCGATCTCAGCTCACTGCAACCTCTGCCTCCCAGGTTCAAGCGATTCTCCTGCCTCAGCCTCCCGAGTAGCTGGGACTACAGGTTAGCACCACCATGCCCAGCGAATTTTTGTTTTTTTAGTAGAGATGAGGTTTCACCATGTTAGCCAGGATGGTCTCTATATCTTGACCTCGTGATCCACCCGCCTTGGCCTCCCAGAATGCTGGGATTACAGGCATGAGCCACCGTGTCCAGCCACCACTAGAATTATTTTGTAAAACTCCAAGGTTAACAAGTTCATGAAAAGAATGAAAACAAAGAGATTAAATTCAAAGAGCCCTGTTCTGTATCTGAATTCTTTCCTGAAACCACCTAGCTGTAATATTCATACCAGTGCCCCTCGAAATGTATGAAACACATATAGTGCCTGCGATGTTGTGAAAATGCAGGTTCTGACTTGACTGGTCTGGGGTGGAGGAGATTTTGCATCTTTAGCCAGTTCCCAGGGTTGCTCATGCAGGCCAGTGGATCACACCTTAAGCAGCAAGAATTGAGACCACCCACTGACTGCCAAATTTTTTCTTTTACAGAATATAGAAGTGAAAAAAATCAACCTTCACCCCCTAGTCTCTAAAAAAAAAAAACGTTGTTGCTTATTGACTGAATATTTATTAATAACCCCTAGGAGGCTGAATACAAGAAAAACATGGCTCCGGCCTTCCCCCAGTCCATGGAGAAGCTCCAGATTATAAGCCCAGAAGCTGTGACATCTTCCCTCCCCTCCAGTCTGGACCAGGTATGTCCCCATGCCACCTGCTCTGCTAGTGCCAACAGGTCAGCCATCCCGTGGGGAGTGTGACCTGCACAGAGAATCCCGTGCCCTGCCCCCAAAGCCCTCATGATTATAGAGAACAGAGTAGAGTTTCTACTGCTCCTTCATTCTCCCTGGCCAGTCTCTCCCTCCTTCACCTCATCTGCTCCAGTGACACATCCCAAGGAACAGACATGCCCAGTGTGAGACAGGGCAGCTCCTGCAAAGCCCCACTCTGGGGTAGCAGAGTCATCTGCCCTATGTGGAAACAGAAAGAAAAGGTCCCAGAACAGAGCGGCAGGGCCTTGCTTCAGGGCAGAGAGGACATTCAGCAGGAGCTGCAAGTGTCAGCACCCCAAGGTCATCAAGACAAGATGACAAACAGAGCTCAGTGGCCCCAGATTTCCAAGTATTTCTACTTCCTCTTTTTGACCACATAGCTGCGCCCTTGATGGAAACGGCATTTCAGAAGCCTCTCTCTCTCCGCCTCGGACAGTTTTGGCTAAACTCCAAAGCAGAAAGCAGAAGCTGCTCTTTCTGGCTTGTTAGCGTCTGAGCTCCCGGAAGAGATTATACCAGAAAAGCCTGGGAGATTTACTGGAAATTATACCAGAGGAGACTGTGCTAGAAATGCCTGTGATGATAGAGATTATGCTAGAAGAGATGTTGTGAAGACAAAGGGGGTGGGGTGCCCCTCAGGCAGCACTTAGGGGGTGGGGAGGTGTCCTGGAGACCCTGAGGAGTCAGATGTGGAGGGAGAGGAGAGGCTGGTGGGATCAGGCAACACAGGGCGACAGTGGCCTGAGGATGTGATGAGACCTCAGGGTGATGTGCCAGGAACACCAGCTCCTGGGAGCTGCAGCTTTCAGCTGTGGCAAAGGCAGGTGTGGTCCCACACCATGAGAGGCACCCCTTTGTGGGGAACCCGGGAGCTGCACAAAGGGCTCCTCAACAGTAAACAAGGAAGGGATTTTGAAAACGTAGTGCTGGGGCACACCTGATCCCCCTCCCAGGCTGTCCCAAGCTGTCTCCTGTCTCCCAGTGTCTGAGTTTGCTAGGGTTCTCATAACAAAACACCGACTGAGGAGCTTAAACTGGAGAAATTTCTTTTCTCTCAGTTCTGGAAGGCCGAAGTCCAAGATTTGGCAGCAGCAGAGTTCCTCCAAGGCTCTCCTTGGCTAGTAAATGCCATCTTCTCCCTGTGTCCTCATGTGGCCTTCCCTCTGGGCCTGTCAGCATTCGAATTGCCTCTTGTCATAAAGACATCAGACATATTGGACAAGGGCCCATCACAATTACCTCATTTTAACTTCATTACCTCTTTCAAGACCCTATCTCCAAATACAGTCACATCCTGAGCTACTAGGGGTTAAGGCCTCAACATATGAATTTGGAGGGGACACAGATTGAACCCCTCACGCCCACCACCTCCCACCCTACCCCAGAAGCACAAAATGGTCTCCCTCCTGCCTCAAGGACTCTGGTACTCTCCAGGTTTGAGGACCAGCCCTCTGTCCACGCTGCAGTGTAGATTGAGATCTTTGTAGATGGAGTCCTGAATGTCAACATTTGTGACAACTAAAAGACAATCCCCCTGCCCAACTTTGGCCACAGTTCCTTGGAGTCAGGGTGGTGAGTGGGCAAGTAACTCAGTCCTATCAAATGTGCCCATGGACACTGAGGTATGAGCAGCTCTGCCCACTCTGCGTTCTCCTGGCTGTTCATGACGTGAGCAACAGCAAGCTCAGGGTGCTCTGCCAGTGAGTGTCTGCTACTCTGCATTCTCCTTTCTCATGTTCCTTGTCTTCCTACAGTTCTTCAGCAAGCACACCACCTTCCTGCCTCATGCATCGCTAACTCGGCAGTCAAGTAACATTCGTTCTTCATAGTAAAGGGTTTATGCCTCGCCTCTTAAGCAGACTGTAAACTTCTTGGTGTTAGAAGCTCACTCTTAAGTCTGTGTGTATCATAACCCTGCACATAGCAGGACACGGTAGTCAGGAACAGTGAAGGGTCTGAGATCTAACTGTACATGCAGGTCAGCAAGTCAGTCTGCCACAGTTTCATGGATGCTGGTAGAAGCCACAAAACCCCGAGCTGTGACAAAGAACAATTTATTACACATGGCAACAGCAGTGGTCACAGTAGCAGCATTTTTGCTTGGGTTCTAGGACCCCAGTTCCCACAGACAGTGCAAAGAGGCATTGCAGGTGACACCAGCACACCCAGTGGGCTGGGTTCTAGAAGAGGAACCCTGAGCTTGAGGCATCTGATTCTTTTATAACAGGCAATCATGCCTGTCCTTTGGTCCAGAAGAAAACACTATTTTCCAAGGCTGCCCACTAGGAGGTGAGAACATCTTTGAAAAGGCAGCCAGTGCCACTGCTCACAAGATGTGCGGAAACATGAGACCTGGGGAAGGGCGGCCATCCACATTTTTTGATGGGTTGAGTGTTCCCTGAAGCCTGGCTAAGTGAGGCCCCGTAGGTTCTTGCCCTGCTAATGGGTCTCTTTTCACATTATCCACTTCAACCCAGCTTGGCTTCTGGACTCGGCTACTTTACATTTGCCTGTTTAGCAAAGAATTGGGGACTTCCATTACTCCATCACTGGGGGTAAAATAAATGTTGAGGTTCAGGAGATTCCAAATTCCTCTGAGATTCTAATGTCTTCTTTACTGGGGACTGAGAGAAGGATGGGGACTGCAATGGTTCTGAGCCCAAGTTTTTCCGCCTGATGATTTGTGGGCTCTGGACCCTGGGAAATGAGGAAACCAGCTGGCTTCACACCTGCTGCTCATCCAAGGCTGGGTCTCCTGGGGAGGGGCTCTTGAGCACTCCATGCCCCTCAACCACGAAACAGAACATAACGTTCTACACTGCAAGCTCCTACATAGTGGCCAGCAAACTTTGTGTGTAAAAAGCCTACTAGTAAATGTTTTATGCTTTGTGGGCCATTCAGTCTCTGTTAAGACTCCTCAGCTCTGCCCTTGTAGCACAAAAACAGCTACCATGTGTAAACAAATGGTCGTGGCTGTGTTTAGATAAATTTTTATTTACAAAATTCGATGGTGAGCTGGATTTGCCCCTCAGGATGTAATCAGCTGACCCCGCACATATTCTGAACACACTCCTGTCTCACAGGCTTCTTTATAAGCCTCTATGTAAAGCACAAGCTGGTGAGGGCACCAGGGAGAGCAGCACCGCAGCACCGCCCTCGGCACAGGCCCCCAGTCCAAGTCCTGTGCAGGAGCGGGTCTCGCCCAGCGCAGCAGCTCTGCACCTCTGTGATACCACTCTGCCAAGAGGGAAGGTGCAGGCCCTGCAGCCCATCGGCTTGGATCTGAAGACCAGCCCTGTGGGGCTGCTAAGTCATGAAACTGACCTCATGGAGATTTCATAAAGCCCCTACCAGCTTTCCAGCTAGAGAAATGCTTACATCTATATATTTATGTCTTCACACATAAAGAAAATGGAAGAAGTCAAAATCAATTCGCTATCATTTATAATGAAAGGAAAGAAAACTAAGGATGGTGTTTATGTGGGTGTGGAGAGAGGAAAAGAGACAGAACCAACACTAATTACTGCTAAACAAAAAAAAGAGAAAGGAAGGAAGATGGGGAGGGAGGGGGCAAAAATCTCGTTCCATGCTCCACACAGTTCTCTCAAGTCTACAGGCTGAGGTCGTCGGAGCCTAGACAATCTCAGCAGGTAAGAAGATTCTAGGCCCACTAGACTTCCTTCCACTTTACACTGAATTGAATAAAATCATAAAAAGGGATTTTGCCACCTGGGATGCAGAGCAGAACATAATTAAATTTAGTCTTCTTGGGACAGTGTTCCAATGGGATAACTCAGCTCCCATTTAACCTCATACATAGCGACACAAAGAAAGGCCTTTCACGGCATACAAGGTGTATAAACAAAGAGAAACCATATCTTTCTGGGCAAAATTGTTTTTCTGGATTGTTTATTATGTTTAATCAGCACTGTGGAAAATGCAACAATATCTGTTCATGGACTTGAGAACCCCGGAGCAGGAACAGCAGGTGCTGATGTGGGGAGAAGAAAGGAGGAGGATCTGGACAGCGGCCATAGGGGAGGCGAGTATGAGGAGCCAGGAGTGGGGGCCCTGGGCTGCCCCAGACAGAGACATGTGGGCATCCCGGTATGGTCTTTGGCAGCTCACAGGACAATGACAGTGGAGGTTTGCTCCCTAGAGGGTGAGGGGGGCACCGAATTCTCCCCCAGTAGTCTCTTCTCTGATCCTTCCTCATTCTGGAAAAAAAAAGAAAAAAGAAATCCTTCAGGGAAAAGGATGCACGCAGAGTTAGCATCATAGAACTCAGAAAGCAGAAAGAGGAAAGGAGGAGGGAAAGGAAAAGGTGACAGGAAACACAGATTAGGCAAAAAAAAAAAAAAAAAAAAAAAAAACAAGGTGACAGAGGAAGGGGAGTGGGATGAACACTTGGGACAGGGCAGAGGGGAGAGTGGGGAGATCAGAGCAGAGGAGGGTGCAGAGAGGCACAGGGCAGCGAGAGTTGGCCCAGGACCATGGTGATGGCCACATTCCCCGACAGCAAAGGGGAGAGTTGCATATGGAAAGAAGCTGAGGGGGACCAGCCAAGCCTCAGGTTCGAGTGCACCTGACCCTGCACTCCTACCTGCACTCCTACTCACCACCCAGACTCACACCGTCCAGCGGCCCCTGCCCGACAACTCACCAGGGGCTGGGAGCTCTGGCCACACAAGTTTCGAAGATTCACTCCCAAGGAAGCCAAGGACACAATGACTTTCAAGACACAGACAGCCAGGAACAGGGCACGGATTGCTGTGAACAACTTCTGGAGATAAGGGAAAAACAAAGATAGTCAGGTATCAGCTACTTCAATGCTGCCACATCACCACCCTCTCCACCCACCCAGGCACTGACTCTATCCAGCTTGCTGCTCCCACCACAGCTGACTGTGTTTCCAGCCACAGCTTCCATCCCACTGGCTTGTCTGCAGAGTGACCTTATCACTCCCTGTCAAGAAGTGGAGACTATTCCTTCAATCCCTAGAATCTGGAAGGGCCTAGGACTGCTTTGGCCACAGTGAAAGTGACACTATCCAGTGACAGGGTAGCCCTTAGCTGGTCTGGCAGCTTCTACTTTCTGTCTCCTGAAATGCTTGCAACTAGGGTGCTCCCCATTGGAATCCAGTTTCTGTGCTATGAGAAGCCCAAGCCACGTGGAGAAGCAATCGCTGGCTCTTGCTGACAGCCCCCACTGAACTCTGGACCATGCAGCTGCATCATCTCAGACCCCCAGCCTCGGCGAGCACTTGGATAACTTCACCCCCATCTGACTGTAACTGCATGAGAAAACCCGTGAGGATGGCTCGTCTGAATCCAGCCAACTCACAGCACCGTGAGAAATAATAAGTTGTAATTTTAAGCCACTACATTTTGGGGTGGTTTTTAATTCAGTAATGGAAAACTGGGATACCGACACACCAGAAAAGCCAGAAGAGTGGCCCACTATCTCCTCTCTGAAATGTCTCCTCTTTGTTGCTCATCCCCTTTGATTCAGAGGATCTTCATATCATGAGGTCTGAGAAATGTCTGCAGCTTACATTAAAACCTCCTGAATGAAAGACTCAGCATGAGGTCCAAGCTTAAAGAGCCTACATCTCTCTCCTCCAGCGCCCCCAGCTCCCTGGGAACAAAGAGCTGTGATGGGTCCCCAAAGACTGGACTCCTCCTGCTCACCCTCAGCATCTGCATGTAAGCTCTACACTCCTCTTTCTGCCATTGGTTCTCTTGACTTTGCCATCTGTACCCAGTGGTAGGGATGACGACGTCCGAGGGATCACACACGGTGTCAATGTATAAAAAGGGTTCAGTTTGCCAGATGAAGCTATTCACGCAGAGGACAACAGCAGCCATAGCTGTAGCAAAGCCTGCCAGGGTGAGCAGGATGGATACATAGCCCTGGAAGAGAAAGAGGGTCAAGACACAGGCTCCTTCAATCAGTGGAAGAGTCATGAGGTCCCTGCCTCAAAGCCATCTCCTCTTCCCCAGCCCCTGTCCAGGAAACCCTCTCCTCCCCTCCAAGAAAGACCCCAAGATATTGGCAACCAAAGGGCAGAAGACAGGTAATGGAGCAGAACTCAGGAGTGGGTCAGTGAACAAGGTGGAGGAGAAAGGGTGTCCAAGACTCACAGCAAGTTTGCCCGGGTGCTTCTCATGGACAATGGCCCCAGCTCCTGCTGCGACCGCCTGAAAAGAGACACCAGAAAAAGGCCTCCAGTTTATTCTTCTGAATTGGTCTATCATCACCCTCCCACCAGCAGTTTCCAGCACAGCCAATGTGAAGCAGGATCCCAGGGAAAGACAAAGAACTCCGACACAGAGACAGGACTCCACCTACACCTGCCCCACCTCTCCCACCTGTCTTCAAGAGAAAAAGAGAAGTGACAGGGTCTCAGCTACACCCTAGGGCAGCTTCCTCATGGCCAAAGGCCATTTGGCCCCAGAGGCTTTGGTTGCTTCCCCAGAGCCCCAACCCAGATCTATAAGCACCTTCTTGCCCATCACAAATTGCCTCCCTCCGGGCTCACAGCCTGTTCCTTACTCACCACAGACCCCGCCCAGAAGGCACAGCCTGAGGCACGCAGCACAGTCCAGGGCCCCAAGCAGAAACACACTCCAAGAGCACAACTCACAACCCCCAGCAATATCTGAGTCACCTGTAAGACAGAATGAGAAACCAGACCCCTTCCTGTGAGCCCATGTGCCCCAGCTGCCCTGGGAGCAGCTGCCTGGCTCCTATCTAGGTGGCTCTCCTCTCCTTTTCCTCTGCCTTAACCTCTCTACAGCTCTGATTCTGGAAGGTTCTGTCTCCTTAAAATCCATGAAGCAGCACTGGCCTGGGTCTCCCCTCACCTTTCTCATAGGCTTGGCTATTTATCCTTCATCACTTTTCCCCAACTTCAACACTTTCTCATCCCACTGAAGATTCCCACTTTTTCCCCCTATTCTCCTTCAGAGGTCCCATTGTCCCATCCAAATCCCCAGCCTGACCTGAGCTTCTGGCCTATCCTTTCTCTTCAGATCCAAACACACACTCTTGAGGGCTCTGTGGCAGACACAAAGATGTGCTGCTAAGATCCCCTTCAAGAAAGGGCTTGTTTGATTGCTGACAGCCTACAGTTGTCAGCTCCTTGAGGGTCACCCTAATTTTTCAAGCTGAAGACACATGCTGAGGAGGGCCCCCCCAGCCAATGACTAAGCAAGACAGTGGCTCAAAGGCCATCTCCACCCAGTATGGAACTCCTGCAGTGGGCAGCCTTTGCCTGGAAGCTCCCCACTGGCCTGGCAGAGTCTGCATTGCAGCCTTATGGTTCCTCCTACCCAATCCTGCTCCCCCTCTTTTCATTCCATAGGTGTCATACCCCAAAAAGCCATTCACACACCCAACTCCAACTCAGAAGAGAATTCCTCTCCTTCCTGGAAAACCCAACTGTCACCACCTGCACATCCTACCGGCATCTCGAATTTGTCACATCCAAATCCCACACCCCCCACCAACTACCACACACACACACACACACACACACACACACACACGTCTCTTGAACCACCTGCACATCCTACCGGCATCTCAGATTTGTCACATCCAAATCCCACACCCCGCCTGCTACCACACACACACATCTCTCAAATGTCTGCTCCTCTTGACTTTCAGGGCTCTGATCTCCTGGTCACCCACACTTCAAACCTCTGTATGCTGTGGATGCCTCTCTTCCCTTATCCCCCACATCCCTTCACTCCCATGCCATGGAGGTCTGCAAAGGACAGGGACTCCTTTGTCTCCTCACCATTCCTGCTATGATTATGCAAGTGCAGACCCTCGATCCTTCTCACCTGGATGCCTCCTGACTCTGAGGCAGGTTCCTGCTCAGAATCCATCCACAGTCTTCTCACTGCCAAACTGATTCAGGACAGACTCTACCCCTGGTCTTTCAAGGTTCTCAGCAACATGGCCCCAAATCACCCATTCTTGAAGCCCATTTTCTTTACTCTTAACCATTATAGAACTTGCCCTATGCCTTCCTGCTTCTTTGCCTTTGCTTCTGTCATTCTTTAACCTGGAATTATTTTTTGTCCATCTTCCACCTCTGTCTATACCTATTCCTTCTCCATTCAGGGTTCTCCTGCCCTCAAGGATGTCAGATGTGCTTCTCCCTCGCCTGATCTACCTTTAGTTCCAGTCATTAGTGTAGCTGCTGTTTCTTCTGATGGTCACTGAGCACTTTTAGATATAGCCCAGGGATTCTCTCTGTAGTTTGGCCTGAAGTGCTGAACACATTGCCTTGCACCTGTAGGCTCTCAGTCCATGTTGGGTCAATGAAACTGAATTAACAGCCTCTAGACTCTTCTTCCTGTTGCCCCACCTCTGGCTGGGACCAACTCCTCTGCACCAAAGAGGAGGTCAATTATTCCTTTTCATCCAAATTTCTGTGGGGATACTTACAACTTTTTCCTACACAGGATGAGATACAAATAGTGATTTCTCATGTCCCTCTCATGGAAATTCAACCCACTTTCCTTTTTTGCATCCTATTGAAGAAGGAGAGTTTCCATTGTGAAAGCTGAGCCTACAAATGGGGTCATTCTTGTCACACTCAACTAAAACAGAGTCGAGTGGCCAGGGGCAAAAAGCACTAGGGCACAAAATGTTGCTCCCAAAATGTAATTCTCTACAAATCAGGCTGCTGAAGCTGCCTGCTGCAACCTGAAACCAGCTTTATCTACAGCTTCTGACCTTGCTACAACTCTACGATTCGTTTTACCCACACCATCGCTCACCCATCAGAGCTCGCCAGCTCCCCAAAACCTATGATCTTTCTTGAAGGGCAATATGTAACATTTCTCCTTTTTATAAGCCTTTAACCTTCTCTTTGTTCCAAAGAAGTACTGGAGACCACCTGGTCTGTGTGTATGCCCCAAATTGCAGTTATCTGCTCCCAAATAAAATGTTTTAATTTTGAAGATTTGGTTCTATATTTTAATTGACCTCATCACCTCGTTAATGTGCCCCCCTGTCCTGCACCAGCCCAGTCTTACCCCTAGAGCCAGCTGCTCATAACCAATCCTGGCTGTGGAAGGCACAGTGTCGCCAGGGTGAAAAAGAAATTTCTTCAGAGAACTTCCAGCTTTCAGCAGTTGTGTCAAAGTTGACTCCTGGTGGATGTGGACGTTGATGTGGGAGGGCTGGGATGGCGTAGAGGCCACAGCAACTCCATTCACAATCACCGTGTTTTGGGTCATCCTGCCTGTCAGGGAGAAGACATACAGAAGTGAGGTCTGGGAACTAGGTGAGGGAAAAATACACAGCACAGGTGAAAGGAGATAAATAGTGTCTTTGTCAAGATCCCAGATGGGCACAATGGCTCACGCCTGTAATCCCAGCACTTTGGGAGGCTGAGGTGGGTGGATTACCTGAGGTCAGGAGTTCAAGACCAGCCTGGCCAATGTGGCAAACCCCTTCTCTACTAAAAATACAAAAAGGTGTGCACCTGTAGTCCCAGCTACTCAGGAAGCTGAGGCAGGAGAATCACTTGAACCCGGGAGGCTGAGGTTGTAGTGAGCTGAGATCTTGCCACTGCACTCCAGCCTGGGTAACAGAGTGAGACTCCATCAAAAAAAAAAAAAAAAAAAAAAAAAAAACAGTGTCTTTGTCAAGATCCAAAAGGTCTTCCCCAATGCAGATATCAATGTCACAGTGACCTCAGTGATTAGTGACTTAGTATATCTGTATATATATCTTTACACAAAATACTTTACACATAAAAATGTTAAGAGATACAAAAGGCTATATATACCTTTAAAACCTTATCTCTCATCTTTTTCCCTCAACCACCTATTTGCCTTGCAGATGGAAAGTAATATTATCGGTTTCTTATAAATCCTACCATGACATTTTTGCATACAAAAGTGTGAAAAAGTATTTCTCCCCCCTTTCCTCACAAATAGCAGCATACTATACACACTGATTTGCATGACGCTGTGTTCACATGATCATATGTTTTTAGAATAACCCTACATGAGTCCATAAAAAGCGTCAACCTAAATAACAGAGAGAGGTTCTCCAAAAGAAAATGAGATTTATTCTGGAATAGGGCATTACAACGAGAATATGCTTACCATAGTAAATCGTGTGCACATTCAGGCAGGTAAAAGAAGACAAAGGTTTTTAAAGGAAAAATGGGGAGACTTACATAATCACTTTGAGATGATCATCCTTGGCTACAAGGATCAATAACAAGGGTGACACCTGTCCAGGGTTAGACAGGCAGTTGCTGGTGGATGTCCTCACAGAAGTATTTTTTTGTGTAAGGTTGTCATTTTACAGAGTCCTTTGTGACGATTTTTGTTACCAGGTGTTTACACAGGAGAACCCTGCCTTGTGGGCTTTCTCAGGCTCTAATTTTCAGATTTTTTTTAACACAAGTGACTCGATTATGATTCTGACAACTTTCACAAAAGCTTCTTCACTCACTTGTGTAACTGCATATATTTCAAGAGTATGAATTTCTTATAATTTATTTAAGTGGTTCCCTATTGGCAGACATTTAGGTTATTTCCAATCCTTTTCCATTACAGACAATGTGGAATTGGCAGGGCAACTGGAATGTACATTTGCAATTTTAGAAGATATTGTCAGTTACCCTCCACGGAGGTGGTAGCAATTCACATGCAGGAGGCAAACTCTTTTATCCTTTTCCTTTTATATGGAGAAAAATGCATTGATTTTAATCAATTTTATGTAATAAAATGTCTCATTTTAAATGTATATCTCAATGAGTTTTGACAAATTTATACGTTTGTGCAATTACAGCTACAATCAAGATATAGGACATTCCTACACTGCAACACGTTCCCTAAAGCCCCTTCTCAGGAAATAACCCCAACCACTGGCCATGAGCAACCACTAACTTGCTTTCTGTAACGATTTGCATATATTTTTAATCCATGGTTCTCTTTTATTATTATTTATTTTTATTTTTTATTTTATTTTATTTTTTTGAGATGGAGTCTCACTCTGTCGCCCAGGCTGGAGTGCAGCAGAGCGATCTCGGCTCACTGCCAGCTCCACCTCCCGTGTTCACGCCATTCTCCTGCCTCAGCCTCCCGAGTAAGTGGGACTACAGGCGCCCACCACCAAGCCCAGCTAATTTTTTGTATTTTTAGTAGAGGCGGGGTTTCACTGTGTTAGCCAGGATGATCTCGATCTCCCGACCTCGTGATCCACCCACCTCGGCCTCCCAAAGTGCTGCAATTACAGGTGTGAGCCACCGCGCCTGGCCGGTTCTCTTTTATATTTTAGAGAGAGAGATGGGGTGTTGCTTTGTTGCCCAGGGTGGTCTCAAACTCCTGGACTCAAGCAATCCTCCCACCTCAGCCTCCCAAAGTGCTGCAATTACAGGTGTGAGCCACCAGGACCACGCCTGGCCCATAGTTCTCTTATTATGAGTGAGGTTGATTGTTTTTTCATACGTTAAGGGGCATTTTTATTTCTTCTTTTGTGAGCTCTCTATTCACATCCTATGTCCTTGTTTCGTTTTGATTTTTTCTATGGAAGTTCTTTATCTATTCACAAAATTACCATTTGTGATATAAGTTTCAAATGTTTCTTTACAATTTGTAGTTTATTTTTTGACCTTGCTTGTATTTTCATACAATCCATATTCTATTTCATTCTATTTACGGTGTCTAGCTCTTAGACTTTTAAAGGACTTCCCCGTTTCGAGATTATAAAATAATCTTCCATATTTTCTTCTAAGTGGCTTTATGCTTTCAGTTTTAACTTTTAAATGTTGACCATCTGGAATTTGGGAGCTGCGTGACCAACTTTGGCCGTTGGGACACGGATCCAAGTTCTGTTGCTGTCATTCCGATGTTTAACTTCTGAAAGATACGTTCCATTTGTGGAATACATCCTCTTTTTCTCAGTGATTTAAAATTCTCTCCTGAGCAGAAACGAAGTTCCCCTAGGAATGTAGGCCTATTCTAGTCCTTATATTCCGCCCATTGGCATGTCTCATGGGCTAGGCATCATTACCACAATTTTAACCTGGAGCTTAATGCTAATTGGGCTGTTTCACAATCCCCTCGTGTGGTTTTTCTTTCAGAATTGTCATGGCTATTTTTGCTAGATTACTTTTCCACATGCACTTTACAATCAGCTTGCCTGGCTCTAAAATAAATCCTGCATAGGTAATTGTAATGGACATCCTGGCTAAGTATCACAGTTTACATCAAATAATATTAACAATTCTAATAACACCTGCCATTCGTCCTCTACCTACTTTTGAAAGCACTTTCACTCTTTCACCCACCTGGCCTCCTTGGAGTTAGAAAGGACAGGAGTTAGACAATTCCGCACACGCACAAAGGAGCTTCAGACTGCTTCCCACAAAATGAAGCCCAGCCCCAGATTCCAGCCAGACCTTCCCTTGAGGGCCCAGGCCTCGCCCTGAGTGCACCTCAGGTTCCAGCTATCTCCAGGCCCCCAGGACCACTGCTTCCCCCACCCCACGCCAACCCCTAGATCTGCCTCGCCCCCTCCTGAGGAGTCGGATCTGAACCAGGCTGGCACCACAGAGATTCCCCCTGCCGGCCGCCCGACGCCTGGTAGGTGGTGGGCTCTTCCCGGCTGCCCCAAACGCTTTCCTCTGTCCAGCTCCTCCCGTGCCCCGGGACTGGGGAAAGCGTCCGGCAGCCCCGCCACGCCCTGGCCCCGTCCCAGGAGCCACCCCACCGTAGGGCTCCAGCCAGGGTCCAGGCGTGCGGGTGGCGGAAAGTGCAGGGGACGCGCCAGGCCCAAGCCTCTCCTCCTGCTCTCCAGCCGTTTTTCTGGGGAGAAACACCTGCACCCAGCTGTCCCTCCTACGCGAGTTCTCCTGGAAACCAGGATGGAGGAAGAAAGACGTCTTGTGGACGGGACGGGGTGGGGGCATGGCCCTGGGGACTCCTCGTGACAGAGGGTCCTGCGGCAAGAGGGTCTCCCGGGCCGCGGGGGCCCTGCCTCACCTGCCGTCCTCCGGGAGCCGGCAGCGTAGCAGAGCGGACAGGAGCTGACCCCGAGCAGGGGAGCGACGGGAGGGCGGAGATGGCAGATGCAGGGGTGGGGGCTGAGGCCCCGCCCAGGCTGCGCAGTTTCCCGAAACCAGCTGCGGCCCCGGGGTCCGGCAGGGGGGTTCCGCCCGGAGGAGCGGACCTGGCAGGAGAAGGCCGAGCCCCCGCGCGACCCCTGCGCTCCCACTCGCCCACATTCGCACGCCGGCCCTGGCTGGGCAGAGCTGGGGGCGAGGACCACCCCACGGGCTTTCCCAGGGCCGTCCGCCCGCGCACGCTCCCAGCTCCCCAAAGCCCAGTGACCCTCGCGCAGCGGGAGAACCCCAGACGGACCCCAGGCCCTGCAGCCTGCGGTGAACCCGAGGAGCTGAAGTTCAACCCCACCCCTGCCTCCACCCCCGCCTCCACCTCCAATTCTCAACCCACTTCTCCAGGCGGCGCCCCAGCCGGCGCCCCAGCCCTCCCGCTGCCTGCCCGCAGGTCCCGAGGAGCGCAGGTGAGGCAGCGCCCCACTCCTGGCTGCCCCCGGGACTCCTTCCGCACGCGCCCCAAGGTGCCTCCGCACAGCTGGTGGGGCGTAGGAGGGACCCCCACCCAGGGATGAGACTGAAGGAAGGGGACTGCGGAGGAGGCCAGGTGCCGCCCCGCTTTTGACCTAGCTCCGCACTGCCCCGCGGTCTTATCCGGGGCAGGGGCGGCGTGAACCCGTCGGGCGTGAGCAGCGGTTGGTGGAGCTGGAGGTCGGCGGTGGCAGGGACAGGGGTGTATCCGGAGCCCAGCCGGGGCGCGGCTGCTGCCACAGGAGCTCCACAGGCAGCCAAGGGCTCGGTCCTGTCTCAGAGCCTGCAGACCGTGGAGGGGAGACCTCAGGAAGAGCCCGGGTGGAGGGGGTGAGGGGTGGGGCCGTGGGGCCCTGCTTGACCTAGACACCTGGGCCCTGGGAGGAGGATGCGGGGGATAGAGCAGATCTGGGGCGAAAGGTGAGGTTCCCGCAGGCTCAGCGGTCGCAGCAGCCCCAGCATGATCAGCAGCCCTCTCTGCTACACACATTCCCCTCCTGAGGGGGCAGGGGTGCGGCTCTGTGACCAGGACAGCCATTCATTCATTCGGTGACCCACTGGTCCCTGACTTCCCCAGCTCCAGTGAAATCTGCGAAAATCTTCTGACAGCCCTTCCTCCCTGCTGCCTTCTTCACACACGGTGTCCCTGACAATGGAGACAGCCGACAGTAATGAGATGGCCCTGGAGGCCCCACAACCCACCCACGTCGATGTGCACATCCACCAGGAGTCTGCCCTGGCCAAGCTCCTGCTGACCTGCTGCTCTGCACTGCAGCCCCGGGCCACCCAGGCCAGGGGCAGCAGCCGGCTGCTGGTGGCCTCGTGGGTGAGTGTGATGGCCTGCCTCGTGGGGTGGCAGGAGGGACTCCCCACCTCCTGCCGCAGCAGCACTCTCTGCCAGCCTCCCTCTCAACAGGACACCGAGCCAGTTGTGTCTTCTTACTTAGGAATGTGATTCTCTGGCATTCTCAGTAAGAGCCTGGGAAGGGGAGGCTCTGGGCTGAACGGGTGTGGAGGAGCCACCGACTGTGCGGAGTCCCAATCAGTGGAGCCCTTTCCTCTCGGCCAAACTCAGGATGGGCCGGCTCTCCTCCCTTTCTCTTTTTTCTCCTCCTCCTTCCTCTTCTTCTTTCTCCTCCTCTTCCTCTTCTCCTTTCTCTTCTCCTCTCTCTCTCTCTCCTTCTCTTTTTGGGGTTTTAGCGGTTAATCCCTGCAGTGGCGGCTCCACCTAGGAGCTGGGATCTTGGGTCCTTTGTCTTTCAGGTGATGCAGATTGTGCTGGGGATCTTGAGTGCAGTCCTGGGAGGATTTTTCTACATCCGCGACTACACCCTCCTGGTCACCTCGGGAGCTGCCATCTGGACAGGGGCTGTGGTGAGTAGAGCAGGACAGTGCTTGACTGCCTGTGAGAAGTGTGGGGCGTTGCTGTCCTGATTGCCTTCCTCCAACATGGGGCCACAGAATGCTGGCAGTCGGAAAGATCTGATTATCTAGGCCCATTCCCTGCCTGTTCAGAAGAGCAAACAGCTGAGGGCAGTAGTGGCATGTCCTAGTCACACTGCTCTCCTATACCCTGCCCAGTGCTGCTCCCACCAGGCTGGCCGCCTCTCCCTGCCTTCAACAGTTAATGTCAACTAAGGATCTAAGGACCTACTCATCTCTGGATACTTGCGTTGAGATGGGGGAGGCAGAGCGTGCCAGATAGTATGTGATCCCCCAGGAAGCATCACCCCCTGGTTATTCCCATTGTCCTACACAGGCCCTGCACACAATGGGAACCCAGGAATTGTCCATAGATGGGTGTGTGCAGTTTGCACAGGAGCTGGGTAGGCTGGTCATGGTACCTACACCCTCAGAATAGCAGTAAAACACTTATATTTACTGAGAGAAGCCGAGAGTAATCACCTTCACCCATCCCATGGCAAAATACCCAGATTAGTTACAGAATTAGCCAAACAGGATTCAGGTCTACCTGTCCACTGGGATATACTAGATTTCCTGTTCTTCAAGCTCAGCTGAGTGGATCATTGGGCACTGTTAGGACAGGCTTCTAAACCTAATAGTGCCCACTCTGTATAGACTCATCCTTTATTGAGAGCTTCTGCAACACCCTATGACTTTTATCCACAAGATCCCACCATCCCTGGAACTTTCATAAAGTTCTTGGTGTTGTTTAAAAAGGAAGGTTTAGGAGCTCACACCTGGCTTGACCACAGCTCTTAGGTGTCACTGAAGCAGGGCCTTCTGCAGCCTCAGGAGTTGGATCGGGCTCCAACCTCTCAGCAGTTATCTTACCATGGATACTAAAGCTTAGCATGAAACCTCCGGCCCAAGCTGAGTGTGCTAGGGAAGGGCCTGCTGCATGGAGGCTGTCTAGTCGGAGGGGACTTGCATTTCCTGTGCTAAGCCTGCTCCTGGCTCAATCTCTCCCCAGGCTGTGCTAGCTGGAGCTACTGCCTTCATTTATGAGAAACGGGGTGGTACCTGCTGGGTAAGTTCAGGGAAGGGCATGGGAGGGGACCAGGTTCAGGCTGGAGGCCACCCCAATCTCCTGCCCTGTTGCAGGCTTCTCTGGGCCTTGCCCTATTTTCCCCCGATTGGACTCTGGGAGAGACTGAAACATGAAGATTTCTCTCTGCCTCCTCCCTCCCCAGGCCCTGCTGAGGACTCTGCTAGCGCTAGCAGCTTTCTCCACAGCCATCGCTGCCCTCAAACTTTGGAATGAAGATTTCCGATATGGCTATTATTACGACAGTATCTGCCACATCTCCACCTCGAGTGGCTGGATCACCCCAGCCCCCACTGACAGTCCAGAAGAAGTCAGAAGGCTACACCTGTGCACCTCCTTCCTGTACATGCTAAAGGTAGGTGGCCAAGGGGAAGGTGCAGCAGCAGGTGGGGCAGGGATGGCCAGGCCAGGCGAGGGGCAAGAGTCAGCTTCTCCACCAGAAATAGCTGTTACCTATTCTGCACCAAGCTTGAGTATTGTCACCAAGGACAAAGCATCAGACAAAACAGAAATGGCTCCTGTAGGGTATTACAGACTAGTGGGCAATACAAGCATTAAAATAATAATAAGTGAACCAATATAGCAAGTGTGCAAAGTGCTGCAAAGGTGTTAAATGCATGGTTTCCCTTGATCCTCTGAAGTCTTGGAGGTTATCAGGGAATCAAATCATAGCCCAAACCTGTCACTGTGTAAATGAGGACGCAGGCCCAATGTGAGGGGTTTCCAGCTGCATTCTGCACACTAAATGCATTGACTTCCCCTCCAGAAGCCACAAACTTGAAGATAAAGGGGTAGAGATTTTCCCAGGTCAACAAGGAGCATGAGGACAGAGCAGGAAGGCAGTTGTCATCCTGGTGCTTATGGCCTTGGCCCTCTGTCCCCAGGCCTTCATCCGTACCCTTCATGCCATGCTCTTGGGTGTCTGGATTCTGCTGTTTCTGGCATCTCTGGCCCCTCTGTGGCTGTACTGCTGGAGAAAGTTCCCAACCAAAGGGGTGAGTCCCTAAAGTGTGTGCCTGTGTGTTTGGGGCAGTGGAGCTGCTCAAAGGAGACAGGAATGGACAGTGGACAGTTTGGGGAGGAAAAAGGGGCTCATGACCCAAGTCCCAACTATTATCATGCCTGTCTTTCTACCCAGTGGTGGCCCAGCCCGGAAAGCCCCTATCCCCAACCAAGTGGCCCCCAAGTCAAAGAGCCTAGGAATCCAGGGAAGTCCATATCCATGCTATACCTTTGCATCAGGTACCATGCAGCTGATTCTGGTAGTTCCAGAGCTAAGCTGCCCTGGAGGAAAGACTCCGCCCTTTCTTTCCCACTTACGATTGTCTTGCCTTTCCTTTTCCCTTAGAAAAGACACCAGAAGGAGATGTTGGAAGTGAGCTGAATCTAGCCATGCCTCTCCTGATTATTAGCGCCTGGTGCTTCTGCACTGCGCATCCCTGCATCTGACTGCTGGAAGAACCAGACTGGGGAAAAGAGACTCTTCAACATCCCCAGTTATCCTGCTGCCATGACCATGGCCACAACCCTGCTCCAGCAGCACTTGCCCATTCCTTACGTCCCTTCCCCATCCTGCTCCGCTTCATGTCCCCTCCTGAGCAGTCATGTGATAATAAACTCTCATGTTATTGTTCCCAGGTTCTCGCTTAGTTATTCCAGGGAATTTCTCTTGGTTGGAGGAGGAAGTGGAGAAGGAGCCAACGGCAAACCTCAGACACCCTCCCACAGCTCCCCAACCTCCTGCCTCAGGCTAGAGCTGCTGGCCCTGGAGCTAGAACCTCTTTGAGGCTGGTCCTGTGGCTGTAGGTTCAAAGGCCTAGGAATAAAGGATGAACGGGGCTGAGACTCTGAGCCCACTCCCTACCACTAACATTTAAGAAGGTGAATGCTTGGCAATTTAAGAATTAGATTTTTTTTTTTATTGTGACTGTTTGAAAAGATTAAGTAGACAACATAACATTGATAGGACATCCAACAATAAAGAAAGGACATCCAACAATATGACAAAATAGAAACCTTACAAATTATCCATAAAAAATCCTAAAACTGCTGTATAAAATATGAATCATGTATTTTTAAATTCATGACTATGAACCAAGAAAAAGATGGAGGCCATCAAAGCCTATAGAAGAAGTAGGGGCAAGAATTCAGAGTGGAAGCCAGTATCTGCCTGTGTTAGTCCCACAACCACCCACATACTCAGTGTTCCACTTGAAGGACCTACAGGGCTCAGCATGTAGTTGTGTTCATGGCTAAGTTATATTATAGTAAAAGGACACACAAGGTGGGGAAAGAACACATTAGGTGGACTCTGGAAGAATCCGGGCACAGGCTTCCTATATCCTCCCACAGTGAGAGGCTACACAGTAATACAGCAGTGTTTCTGCCCAGGGAAGCCCACCTAAGACTCAAAGACCAGGGTTTTTGTTGAGAGCTGGCCACATAGGCACTCCCTCCACCTGCACAGCTACTGCAATTCCAGACTCCCAGAGGAAAAGCAGGTGTCCACCTGAAATCACATTGTACAGTCTAGGCAAGCTGATAGAGTGAAATTTAGTACACAGGCACACAAAACCACCTTATCAGCATAGGAACATTCCAGAAGCCCAATTCCTAGAAGACAACCAAGGGTAGCAAAACCTTGTAAAGGGTGACTCTCTGTGTTAACTCTTTCCTGCACACTGCCCTAAGGGCATCTGCCAACCTCTTGCAACCCAAAACTGCACTTAATAACTATGTGAAAGACAATAAATGAAGCCTAGAGCCACTTAAGCTGGAGAGTTACAGTGAAGGACCCAGTATACATCTTCACTTTCAGAGAAGAATTGCGAAAAAATCCACTCCATAGAGGGGGATAACAAGTAAACTCTTGGTGATAGGAGCCAGATGAAGATTCATGAATACAAGCCGGCCCTAACATGGACTTAGGGATGGAATTCCCACTCCTTGAATAAACCCCCAAACCCTGAGAAAATAATTTAAAGGTCCTCAAGATGGTAGTGACCCCTGACACCTGTCAGAAACAAATGCAAATTCTGCCTGGAAAAATTTACCTTCAACTGAGCCCTTAAATGATCTGCATGACTATATTTTTTAAAGTGACACAAATAAATAGAAAGCGGAAAAAAAAAAAGATGATTATAAATTAAGTTTATGAGTAAGTGCAATAAATATAAATGGATAAAATAGTCCATTTGAAACATAGACTGTATTTTTATAAAACTCATCCATATGCTATTTACATGAAATACAACTAAAGCAAAGATACAGAAAGATAGTAAAAGGATGGGGAAAAAAAAACAAATTAGTATGGCTCTATTCAAGAGCATTGCTAGAAACAAAGAGGCCACTCGTGGTCAATCCAATCATCATTCTCTCTTCCTTACTAACAGAAATCCAGTTTTGTTTTGTTTTTAAGTCGCTACTGCCAGCCTTCCTTGCAACTGAGGATTGCAACGACCCACACTCTCAGCCAATGAGAAGTCAAGAGAATTCACTGGGAACAGAAAGAATTGGTTGGTTTCCCTAATTTCTGCTCTCTGCTTCCTCGCCTTCTCCCAGGAATCAGGACTCCATACCTGGCACTGGAGGAGCCATCTTGTGGCTAAGCAGGTAATAGCCACAAGTTGGAAATGATACAAAAGACAAAGGAGGCTGGACCCTCAACAACATAATTGAATACGCCCAACCAATCCTGGATACTTACCTTTGAACAGCTCTATATGACAGAAAGTAAATGCCTTGCTGGCTTTTTTTAAGGAAAAATTTTTTTTAGTTTACAGTAGCAACAACACTGTAAGATACTTAGAAATAAATCTAGATACTCAAGACTGGTAAAGAAAATCATAAAACTTTATTGAAAAACATTAATGAATACCTAAATTAAATAAAAAAACACATACCATGTTCATAGATGGGAGGACTCCATTTTGTAAAGATGGCATCTCCCTCCAAATTTATGCATAAATTCAGTGCAATCCAAATCAAAATCTCACCAGAGTTTTATTACTATTTGATTGGCCAATTCTCAACTTGACACAGAAGATCAAAAAATCAAGAATGTCGGTGCGTTCCAAGATGGCCAGATAGGAACAGCTCCGGTCTGCAATTGCCAGTGTGATCATCACAGAAGATGTGTGATTTCTGCATTTCCAACTGAGGCACCTGGTTCATCCCATTGGGACTGGTTGGACAGTGGGTGCAGCCCACTGGTTGCACAGAGGGTGAGCCAAAGCAGGGTGGGGCATTGCCTCACCGGAGAAGCGCAAGGGATCGGGGAATTTCCCTTTCCTAGCCAAGGGAAGCTATGACAGACTGTGCCTGGAAAAATGGAACATTCCCGCCTAAATACTGTGCTTTTCCAACAGTCTTAGCAAACAGCACACCAGGAGATGATATCCCATGCCTGGCTAGGAGGGTCCCAAGCCCACAGAGCCTTGCTCACTGCTAGCACAGCAGTCTGCGATCAACCTGCAAGGCAGCAGCCTGGCAGAGGGAGGGACATGCGCCATTGCTGAGGCTTGAGTAGGTAAACAAAGCAGCCAGGGAAGCTTGAACTGGGAGGAACCCACCACAGCTCAGCAAGGCCTGCTACTTCTGTTGACTCCACCTCCAGGGGTCAGGGGGCAGGGCATAGCTGAACAAAAGGCAGCAGAAACTTCTGCAGACTTAAACCTCCCTGTCTGACAGCTGCAAAAAGAGCAGTGGTTCTCCCAGCACACCGTTTGAGCTCTGAGAACTGACAGACTGCTTCCTCAAGTGGGTCCCTGACCCCTGTGTAGCCTAACTGGGAGACACTTCCCAATAGGGGCCGACTGATACCTCATACAGGCAGGTGCCCCTCTGGGATGAAGCTACCAGAGGAAGGATCAGGCAGCAATATTTGCTGTTCTGATCAGGCAAACAGGGTCTGGAGTGGACCTCCAGCAAACTCCAACAGACCTGCAGCTGAGGGACCTGACTCCAAAATCCCATCTGTAGGTCACCAACATCAAAGACCAAAGGTAGATAAAACCACAAAGATGGGGAGAAATCAGAGCAGAAAAGCTGAAAATGCTAAAAACCGGAACGCCTCTTCTCCTCCAAAGGATCGCAGCTCCTCACCAGCAATGGAACAAAGCTGGATGGAGAATGACTTTGACAAGTTGACAGGCTTCAGAAGGTCGGTAATAACAAACTTCTTTGAGCTAAAGGAGGATGTTTGAACCCATCGCAAGGAAGCTTAAAACCTTGAAAAAAGATTAGACGAATGGCTAACTAGAATAAACAGTGCAGAGAAGACCTTAAATGACCTGATGGAGCTGAAAATCATGGCACAAGAACTACATGACGAATGCACAAGCTTCAGTAACTGACTCAATCAACTGGAAGAAAGGGTACCAGTGATTGAAGATCAAATTAATGAAATAAAGCAACAAGAAAACTTTAGAGAAAAAAGAGTAAAAAGAAACAAACAAAGCCTCCAAGAAATATGGGGCTATGTGAAAAGACCAAATCTACATTTGATTGGTGTACCTGAAAGTGACAGGGAGAATGGAACCAAGTTGGAAAATACTCTTCAGTATACTATCCAGGAGGACTTCCACAACCTAGCAAAGCAGGCCAACATTCAAATTCAGGAAATACAGAGAATGCCACAAAGATACTCCTTAGGAAGAGCAACCCCAAGACGCCTAATTGTCAGATTCACCAAGGCTAAAATGAAGGAAAAAATGTTGAGGGCAGCCAAAGAGAAAGGTCAGGTTACCCACAAAGGGAAGCCCATCAGACTAACAGTGGATCTCTCTGGCAGAAACTCTACAGGCCAGAAGAGAGTGAGGGCCAATATTTAACATTCTTAAAGAAAAGAATTTTCAACCCAGAATTTCGTATCTTGCCAAACTAAGCTTTATCAGTGAAGGAGAAATAAAATAGTTTACAAACACACAAATGCTGAGAGATTTTGTCACCACCAGGCCTGCCTTACAAGAACTCCTGAAGGAAGCACTAAAGATGGAAAGGAACAACCAGTACCAGCCACTGCAAAAACATGCCAAATTGTAAAGACCATCGATGCTAGGAAGAAACTGCATCAACTAACCGGCAAAATAACCAGATAACATCATGTCAGGATCAAATTCACACATAACAATATTAACCTTAAATGTAAATGGGCTTAATGCCCCAATTAAGAGACACAGACTGGCAAATAGGATAAAGAGTCAAGACCCATCAGTGTGCTGTATTCAGGAGACCCATCTCACGTGCAGAGACACACATAGGCTCAAAATAAAGGGATGGAGGAAGATCTACCAAGCAAAGGGAAAGCAAAAAAAAGCAGGGGTTCCAATCCTAGTCTCTGATAAAACAAACTTTAAACCAACAAAGATCAAAAGAGACAAAGAAGGCCATTACATAATGGTAAAGGGAACAACTCAATAAGAAGAGGTAACTATCCTAAATATATATGCACCCAATACAGGAGTACCCAGATTCATAAAGCAAGTCCTTAGAGACCTCCAAAGAGACTTAGACTCCTACACAATAATAATGGGAGACTTTAACACCCTACTGTCCATATTAGACAGATCAACAAGACAGAGGGTTAACAAGGATATCCAGGACTTGAACTCAGCTCTGCACCAAGCAGACCTAATAGACATCTACAGAACTCTCCACCTCAAATCAACAGAATATACATTCTTCTCAGCACCACATCACACTAATTCCAAAATTGACCACATAATTGGAAGTAAGGCACTCCTCAGCAAACATAAAAGAACAGAAATCACAACAAACTGTCTCTCAGACCACAGTGCAATCAAATTAGAACTCAGGATAAAGAAACTCACTGAAAACCACACGGGTACATGGAAACTGAACAACCTGCTCCTAAATGACTACTGGGTACCTAACAAAATGAAGGCAGAAATAAAGATGTTCTTTGAAACCAATGAGAACAAAGACACAACGTACCAGAATCTCTGGGACACATTTAAAGTAGTGTGTAGAGGGAAATTTATAACACTAAATGCCCACAAAAGAAAGGAGGAAAGATCTAAAATAAATACCCTAACATTACAAGTAAAAGAACTAGAAAAGCAAGAACAAACACATTCAAAAGCTAGCAGAAGGTAAGAAATAACTAAGATCAGAGCAGAACTGAAGGAGATAGAGACACAAAAAACCCTTCAAAAAATCAATGAATCCAGGAGCTGGTTTTTTGAAAAGATCAACAAAATAGACTGCTAGCAAGACTAAAAAAGAAGAAAAGAGAGAAAAATTAAATAGACGCACTAAAAAATGATAAAGGGGATATCACCACCTACCCCACAGAAATACAAACTACCATCAGAGGATACTATAAATACCTCTATGCAAATAAACTAGAACATCTAGAAGAAATGGATTAATTCCTGGACACATACACCCTCCAAAGATTAAACCAGGAAGAAGTTGAATCTCTGAATAGACCAATAACAGGCTCTGAAATTGAGGCAATAATTAATAGCCTACCAACCAAAAAATTTCCACAACCATATGGATTCACAGCCAAATTCTACCAGAGGTACAAAGAGGAGCTGGTACCATTCCTTCTGAAACTATTCCAATCAATAGAAAAAGAGAGAATCCTCCCTAACTCATTTTATGAGGCCAGCATCATCCTGATACCAAAGCCTGACAGAGACACAACCAAAAAAGAGAATTTGAGACCAATATCCCTGATGAACATCAATGCAAACATCCTGAATAAAATACTGGCAAACTGAACCCAGTAGCACATCAAAAAGCTTATCCACCACGATCAAGTCAGCTTCATCCCTGGGATGCAAGGCTGGTTCAACATATGCAAATCAATAAATATAATCCATCACATAAACAGAACCAAAGACAAAAACCACATGATTATCTCAATAGATTCAGAAAAGGCCTTTGACAAATTTCAACAGCCTTCATGCTAAAAAATCTCAATAAACTAGGTATTGATGGAATGTATCTCAAAATAATAAGAGCTATTTATGACAAACCCACTGCTAATATCATACTGAATGGGCAAAAACTGGAAGAATTCCCTTTGAAAACTGGCACAAGACAGGGATGCCCTCTCTCGCCACTCCTATTCAACATAGTGTTGGAAATTCTGGCCAGGGCAATCAGGCAAGGGAACGAAATAAAGGGTATTCAATTAGGAAAAGACGAAGTCAGATTGTCCCTGTTTGCAGATGACATGATTGTATATTTAGAAAACCCCATCGTCTCAGCCCAAAGTCTCCTTAAGCTGATAAGCAACTTCAGCAAAGTCTCGGGATACAAAATCAATGTGCAAAAATCACAAGCATTCCTATGCATCAATAAAAGAAAAACAGAGAGCCAAATCATGAGTGAGCTCCCATTCACAATTGCTACAAAGAGAATAAAATACCTAGGAATCCAACTTACAAGGGATGTGAAGGAGCTCTTCAAGGAGAACTGCAAACCACTGCTCAATGAAATAAAGGAGGTCACAAACAAATGCAAGAACATTCCGTGCTCATAGATAGGAAGAATCAATATCATGAAAATGGCCATACTGCCCAAGGTAATTTATAGATTCAATGCCATCCCCATCAAGCTACCAATGACTTTCTTCACAGAATTGGAAAAAACTGAAGTTCATATGGAACCAACAAAGAGCCCACATTGCCAAGACAATCCTAAGCAATATAACAATTCCTCCTCCCTACCTCAGAGGAAATATAACAGAGTCCCCAAATGGGAATATAATCTCCTTTGTTCAAACTTCTAGAATGGGCATGAGGAAAACCAGAGCTATATACATCATCAGTGGGACTGACTATGCAGACACCATAGAAGGTCATGAAGTGGCCTTTGGCAGAGACTGGTGTTGTTCTCCCAATTTTCATTCTTTCTTCCTTTATTTCTTGTAGTAGGTCCCCCGGAAAAAAAAAACTGGGCACATAGCTTCTTGGAATGGAGACTAGATTTCCCAGCCTCCTTTGGTGACTTAATTTTAAGCAATAAGATTTAAGAGGAAACAGTGTGTGCATGTCCTGGGAACATCCTTTAAGAGAGAGGTGTCCTTTGTCCCCATGATCTCTTTTGATGCTTGGAGTGCAGGTGTGATAGCAGCACTATAGTGAATGCTTATAATTTTATTTGTCTCAGCATTAATTTTGAATATTAACTGGACTTTCCCATACCAGCAGCAGGACTCAGTTACCCTCAATACAGTTTCCAGTTCTATACTTTATCCCAGTTCTCCTGTGTGGCCAATCCAGATAGCTGCCTTATACAACTGCCTCCTGGTGACCAGCTCACTATGGGTCAACTGCATATACCCTGCTCCACTAGCCCTGCTGACCCCCACACCCTGTATCAACTGTGCAGACACGCTTCAGTGACCACCTCTGCATGCTCCTGGAACTCATGCCTGCTTGCTCTAAATCCACCAACTAAAACTCCCTGTGGGAAACCTATTTAAATAATGCCCTGGACCCAATAAAGGGATCCCTTTCTCTCTGTCCCTGCCTGTGCTCCCTGACCTCCAGGCATGCTATGTAGCCCCCAGGGTCTGCAACTACTAAAATCTCTTAAACTTTCACATTGTGGTTGTGTCATTGAAGCCATGCCTTAAATCTGACCCCAATGGCAAGGCTACCCCAAAGGGACCCACGCAAGTGGATGTCCTGCTGTTCTTCTGTCCAGACCTCTGTTAGCTGCTGCAAGCCAAATTGATAGAAAAAACTGTTTTGAATGAAGCGATTCATTTAAAACATGGACTGGACTGGCACAGTGGCTCACACTTGTAATCCCAGCACTTTGGGAGGCCGAGGCAGGTGGATCACGAAGTCAGGTGATCGAGACCATCCTGGCTAACATGGTGAAACCCTGTCTCTACTAAAAATTACAAAAATATTAGCTGGGCGTGGTGGCGGGTGCCTGTAGTCCCAGCTACTCCGGAGGCTGAGGCAAGAGAATGGTGTGAACCTAGGAGGCGGAGCTTGCAGTGAGCCAAGACTGCACCACTGCACTCCTGCCTGGGCGACAGAGCGAGACTCCATCTCAACAAAGAAAAAAAAAAAAAAAAAAAAAAAACATACAAAATTAGCCAGGCGTGGTGGTGCATGCCTGTAATCCCAGCTACTCGGGAGGTTGAGGCAGGAGAATCGCTTGAACCCTGGAGGCGGAGGTTGCAGTGAGCCGAGATCATACCATTGCACTCCAGCCTGGGCAACAAGAGTCACAAGAGTGAAACTCCGTCTAAAAAAAAAAAAAAACATGGATCTAGAGCAAGCTATCTTGGGCCATGAGGTGATTTAGGAATAGTATCCATTCACTGAAGAGCAACAGGACAGAGTGTGACCTACGCACAACATACATACTAATCCTGGGCTGCCTGCCTAGATGTTGATGTGTGAAAAAAACTTGGGTTCGTTTACATATTCTGGCACTCACTGCCAGACAGAACTCTAATTAATAAATTTTCACCTCAAAAAGATCATCCTAAAGGTGCAAGCAGTTAACAACAGAACTTCCAAGTACATGGAACAACTGTGGATAGAACTGAAAGGAGAAGTTGTCAGATCCACAATTATAGCTGGAGACACAACATTCCTCGCTCAGTAATAGATAGAATGAGTGGACGGAAATTAGCAAGGATATAGAAGAGTTGAACCACACCATCAACAGCTGGATCTCATTGCATTTGTAATACAATCCACAACAATATCAGAATACACATTCTTTTCAAGTGCTCATGGAACATTCACCAAGACAGTCCATGTCTTCAGTCATAAAAAAAAAAAACCTCAACAAATTTAAAAGAATTAAAATCACCCAGGTTACATTCCCTTAACCATAATGAACTATAAATCAACAAATGAAAAGGAATGGGAAAATCTCCAAACACTTGAAAATTAAACAACTTATTTCTAAATCACTCATGGATCAAAGGAGTTTCAAGGGAATTAGAAAATATTTTGAACAGAACAAAAATGAAAATTTTTCCTAACAAAATTTGTAGAATACAGCTAAAGAAGTGCTTAGAGGAAAATTCATAGCATTAAGTATTTGTATGAGAAAAGAATAAAGGCAGGGTTTGAAACATGGCAGACGATGTAGACCAGCAACAAACTACCAACACTGTAGAGGAGCCCCTGGATCTTATCAGGCTCAGCCTAGATGAGCGAATCGATGTGAAAATGAGAAATGACCAAGAGCTTCGAGGCAGACTACATGCTTATGATCAATATTCAAATATGATCTTGGGAGATGTGGAAGAAACTGTAACTACTATAGAAATTGATGAAGAAACATATGAAGAGATATATAAATCAATGAAATGGAATATTCCAATGCTCTTTTTCCGGGGAGATGGCGTTGTCCTGGTTGCCCCTACACTGAGAGTTGGCTGAAACTAAGAATTTGTCCTGTATGGAAAACAGGAGACTTTGTACAGTGGCCTCTCTAAATGTGCAAAACATTCAAAAGAGAAACCTGCATACATTTTGATATTAAGAAATAATTCCGGGATTCTTCCACGCCTGGAATGAGTTGATTTGCAGATAACTCACAAATTCTTAAGCAAAATGGTATTTTCATTTTTCTCAAGCTCTTCCAATAAATATGATCACCAAGATGCAGAAAAAAAAGAATAAGAAAGTTCTTAGATCAATAATCTAAAATTTTATAAGAAACTAAAATAAAAGAGCAAAATAAACTCAAAATTGACTCAAAGAAAAATAGAAGAAAGAAAATTATAAAGAAGATAAATGATTAAACAGAAAAAATTAGGGAAATCAATGAAACAACTGCGGGTTTGTTGAAAAGATTGATACATCTCTAGTAAGAATGTCAAAAAATTACAATAAGAGAAACTGGTCAGGCATGGTGGCTCGTGCCTGTAATCCGAGGACTTTGGGAGGCCAAGGTGGGGAGATCGCTTGAGCCTAGGAGTTTGAGACCAGTCTGGGTAATGTGGCGAAACCCCACCTATACAAAAAACACAAAAATTAGCCAGGCATGGTGGTGCACACCTATAGTCCCAATTACTCTGGAGGCTGAGGTGGGAGGATCACCTGAGCCCAGGAAATTGAGGCTGCAGTGAGTCCCACAATCGCACCACTGCACTCCAGCCTGGGCAACAGAGTGAGAACCTGTCCAAAAAGAGAAAGAAAAAGAAAAAGAAAATAAGAAAAACTACAGAAATTACCAATATCCAGAATGAAATGGGGGGATATCACTACAAGCCCCACATACACTAAAAGGATAATAAGGAAATATTATGAACAACTCTATACATGGAAAGTCAACCACTTAGATGAAATAAACCCATTCCTCAAAACCCATGAAATACCAACTTATCCAATATGAATTAGCTGACATGAATGGTGCTACATCTATTAAAGAAATTGAATTTATAGCAAAAATCTTCTGAAAAAGAAATCTCCTGGCCTGGATGGTTTTACTGGATAATTCTACCAAATAGTTAAAGAAGAAATACCACTAGTTCTACATAGAAGAAGAAAACTTCCAAACTTATTTTATGGGCTCAACATCACCCTGAGACCAAAATCAGACAGTACAAATAAGGAAAAGCTACAGACCATGCCCCATGAAAAGTATAAAGAAGAAAGACCACATGATCATATCAGTTGATGCAGAAAAATCATTTGACAAAATTCAACATCAAAATATGATTTTTTTTTTAAAAAGTCTCAGTAAACTAGACATAGAGAGAAACTTCCTCAAGTTGATAAAGAGCATCTATGAAAACCCTGCAGTCGACATTATACTTAATGGCGAAAGACAGAATGCTTTGCCCTAAGATAGAGGAAAAGAAAAAAATGAGTCCTCCCAGCACTTCAATCAATATCATACTGGAAGTCCTAGCCAGCACAGTAAGGCAAGAAATGAAGAAGGCATATGGATAAAATAGGAAAAAGAAAAACTGTCCCTACTTTAGGTGACATAATTGCCTATATAAAAAATCCCAAGGAATTTGCACACACACAAAGCCCTACAGCTAATAAGTGACTTTATCAAGGTCACAGGATACAAGTCAACACACAATAAACAACTGTACTTGAATATATTTATAATGCACAATTGATAAGCAACATTAAAATATATTTACCACAGCTACAAAAAATTAAATACTTAAATGTAAATGTAAGTCTAACAAAATATTACAGGATCTGTATGATGAAAACAAATACTAAGGAAAGGTATCAAATAAGACCTTACTAAATGAGATACATACTGTGTTCATGGGTTGGAAGATTAAGCATAGTAAAGATGTCAATTCTCCCCAAAGTTTTGTATAAATTTAGCACAATTCAAACCAAAATCCCAGCAGAAATTTTATGTATATATTAATATACACATAAACATATATAGAAAGAGAGAGAAAGAGAGAGAGGGGAGCTGATTTTGAAATGAATATAAAAAAGCAACTAAACCACAACAGCTGAAACAATTTTGAAGATAAAGAATAAAATTGGTGGAAACACTCTTGCATGTTTTAGGAGTTGCTATAAAGCTACAGCAATCAACACATTGTGGTACTGGTGGAGAGAGACACACATCCATCAGTAGAACAGGATAGAAAGAAAGTCCTGAAATAGTCACACAAACATGGCCAAGTGATTTTTGATAAAGGTACCAAAGCAATTCAATGGAAAAAGGATAGTCTTTTCAACTAATGTGAACAGGGGTTGACTCGAGCTCCAAGCTGGAAAACCTGTTTCCCAAATTCTGTGTCCTGGAGTTGATAAGGAAAGACAACAATACTAATGGTGTTGGAACAACTGGACATCTACATGCAAAAATTAACCTTGACATCAATCTCATAGCTTACAGAAAAATTAATACAGAACGCATAATAGACCTAAATGTAGAGCATGAATCCATAAAACTTGTAGAAGAAAACACAGGAAAAATATCTTCTTGACCTGAGGTTAGGCGAAAAGTTCTCAGACATGACACTAAAATACAGTTCACAAAATAAAAAAAGTGATACATTTGACTTCATCAAAATTAATAACTCTTCATCTACAAAATACTTTATTAAAAGACAAACTATATGCAAGAAAAAAAAATTTGCAAACCATATACCTGGTTAAGAACTTCACCAGAATATATAAATAACTCTCAAAATTCAACAGAAAGCAAGCAACCCAAGTTTTAGAAATGAGCAAAAGACTTAGACACTTCACCGAAGAAGATGCACGGATGACAAATAACTACATGAAAAAATGATCAACACCACTAGGCATTAAGGAAATACAAATTAAAACCATGATCAGATGCCACTACACACAAATTAGAGCAGGTCAAATAGAAAACACAGACAATACCGGATGTTGGCCAGAATGCAAAACGGTACAGTCACTCTAGAAAATGCTTTGGCAGCTTCTTCCAAATTTAACCCTACATCATATGACTCAGTGATCACGCTCCAGGATATTTACCCTAAAAAATTAAAGCTCATGTTTACACAAAAATCTGTATGTGAGTGTTTATAGCAGCTCCATTTATAATTACCAAAAAACTGGAAGCAACACAAATGTCCTCGCATGGGTGAATGGATAAACAGGAACATCCATACACTGGAATACTACTAGCAATAAAAAGAATTAACTATGGACACACACAATCACATGAATGGATCTTAACGTCACTACACTGAAGTAAGGAGGCCAGTCCCCAAAGGTTGTATACTACATGATTCCACTGATATGATACTCTCAAAAATGAAAAACTATAGTGATGGAAAACAACTCAATGGTTCCCCGTGGTTAGGGCTGGGAAGAGCATATGACTGAAAAAGGGACAGCCCAGGGAAGATTTGGGTGGTGACAATACTGTTCTTTATCCTGATCATAGTGTTGGTTACATGGATCTGTACATATGTTAAAAATCACAAATTGTACACAGAAGAAAAGATCAGTTTTGCTATAATGATAATTGATAATTATAAGAATCTAAACTAATAATGAGTCTGAGATGCATTTGCCTGTCTCTATCTCAACATCCCAAAGTTATCTCCAGATGTGAATATTCATTTTCCCCATCAAAACAGGAACTTCAAGCCTGTGGCTTTAGATGTGTTTTCAAATACACGAATTGCTTTTGAATTTTTATTTTGAATGAAAGTTTGCAGTGGCACGACATTTGATTTCCTACAGAAAAGAAAACCAGAGACACGGGACTTTCCGAGGCAGTTTGGGAGGGGGCAGGGTGGCTGCAGGGAGAGAAGCTGGGTGGCTGCGGGGAGAGAATCAGGGAAGCTGGGAGAAGGCCTGAGAAGTGGGGTAGAGGGGAGCTGCTTTCCCAGACTCTGATCCTCCAGACACAAGACACAAAGGAGGTTGCCAGATTCTAAGAGTAAAAGACTATTTTCCAGCAGAAGTTAAAAACCGGTTGACATTCATTTATCTGAGAGAAGAGTGGTAAGAATTTACATCCAACCTAACCATTAAAGGACTGATTTAGAAGCACTTAGAAGAAAAATTCATACCATCTTTAGCCTGAGAAAGTAATTTACCAGGTCTTTATTTCAGTTTTACTCTGCCAATGTTTCTTAGGACCTTAATGATCAACAAGTTCAAAAACAGAATTAGAACAAGATGAATTTTAAATGCAAAAGCCTGGTTCCATATCTGAATTATCTCTTACAAGCCAGCTAGATGTGATTAACTCTGCCACCTAGGGGCTACAAAAAGTTTTCCCCAGGGAAAAAATTAGAAAAGAAAACATTAACTCTTTCATGCAATTCTTCAAAAAATATTAATTCATTGATTGAACAAATATGTATTAATACCTCTCATGTGGCAGGCACTGTCAGCACTGGAAAGGGAACTGTGAAAAGGTTGGATAGTCCCCTGCCTCCCCCAACCCACAGTGACTTTGAGGAGTGAGGGCCAAGAAGCCACGACATTTTCCACTCTTCCGTCTGGCACGCCCCAGGCTACCTGCTCTGCTCCAGCCCACTGGTCACAATCACACCATTACATCCCCCAGGCCCCAGAATTACAGGGCAGGCGGGGTTTTTCCTACTGCTTCACTGTCTTCGGTCAGTTTCTCCTTGTCCCATCTCATCGGCACTAGGACACAAAACTCAGGAAACAGGTTTTCCAGTTCTGAACTGGAGCCAACCCTGTCACAGTCCACCCTAGCTAAGCATCCACCATGATGCTGGCCTAGTCTTGTCCCAACCCTGGCCCAGTGAGATGCAGGGCTGCCAATTCATTGGGAAGGCCCTCTGCACTTGAAAGAATGGTTTGGAAACAATCTGCAGAAAAGGATCTTCATGGAAACATGAGTGCTACCCTACAAGGAGCCCAGGAGTGGCCTCTCCTCCCTCCCCCACCCAGTCAAGGCTAGGGGCACAGAGAAATCTGCCTCCTCCTGAGCAGAGGCAATGTGACCCAGGGCCCAAAGCAGAATGCCCTGAGAACACAGCTCCAGTTCCCCAGCACAATCTGGTCACCTTTAGCCCCAAAGACAAGGATTTCTCAAACGAGATATAAAAAGCACCAGCCATAAAGAAAAGGACTGATAAGTCCAAATCCACTAATGTTAAAATTTTTTGATTCTCAAAAAATGAAGGAAGGAAATGAAAAGATAAGCCACATAATCTGATTTAGTCAACACATAATTAACAAAGGACCAATATCCAGAAGGTGTTAAATTGAACCCTATGAAACTGCCATTTTTTGTAAGTCAAAAATGGTCAAATGCCAGCAATTTCACATGAAGAATTCTTATAAATCATTAAGGCAGACAACCCAACAGAAAAAAATGCCAAAGATCTGACATAGCACATAAGAGGAAGCCCAAATGGCTTCCTCTGGAATACCGGAAATTCATACCATCTTTAGCCTGAAAGAGTAATAACCTCATCAATAAACCTCGTCAATAAACCAGGTAGTCAAATTAAAACCTCAGTAAGATAACATGAACTAAATCCACAATATTCCACAAAAATTAAAGTCTGGCAATACCAACTGCTGGTTAGGATGTGGAGCAATAAGAACTCTTGTACACTGCTGGCAGAAATGTAAACTGGTACAACCACTTTGAAAAACAGGCATGAATTAGCAAAGCTGAAATATATGACTTACGACTCCACCAGTGCATTTCAAGGTATACACCCAGATACACAAATTACCAAGGTCATGTGCACAAAAAGGAAATACATTGTTCATAATATCCCCAAACTAGAAACAAGACTAATATCCACCATCATTAGAATGGATACACCCATTGTTGCAAATTCCCAGAGCAGAAAATTACATGTTAATGAACAACCTACAACTACATAAAATTGAGAAAAATATACAAGACAAAAAAATTCTCTTCAGTAAGACCCTGTTTATAGAAAGTTCAAAATAGACACAACCAACTTACATCCTTTAGGAATGCCTACATAAAAGGAAAAAATCTAGAGAAAAGCAAAAAAGTAATTTGCACCAGAGTTATTATATGGCTCGTTTCTGGAGACAGGGAGAAAGGGAGCGGTTGTTATTAGGGGGTTGGGGGTGCTTCTGGGGCAATGAACTATTCCTTGATTTGGTGATACATTAAGTTTGTTTTATAAGTATTCACACAACTCTATATGCTTAATGTTCATTTGTATGTATACTTTATAATTAAAAAGAAAACTAAAGAACCCAAAAATTCTGTCAAAGTCAAATATCTTTAGACAAATCTTAAAGACAAAGGGAATGAAAATTCCATCAAAGTGGTGCAGTGACCTGAGTAGGAATTTACAGATTATAATCTGACGTGAAAATCAGAAATTATATGAACCAAATCTAGGAGAGACAGCTAAACGGCCACCGCCTTTAAGTAACAATGTCCCTCTTTTAGACTCTAGAGAGGATTCAAGGGATCCCAGTAGTGTCCCATAGATGTAGACACACCCCAACAGTATTCTCTAGTTAAGAAGTTCAGCAAGGTGGAAACTCATTTCCCAAAATCAAGAACCACAATTTACAAAGAGAAATTATAGGCTGAGCAGCACTTTTTGAGGCAGGAGATGGTAGAGAGGGAACCAGAGACTGGATACAGGAAGAATGAGTGAGAACATGAGAGCAGAAGCAAGGTGAAGGGGCGAATGAGCAAGAAATGAGATAAGAAGCACAGGCTGAGCAGCCAAAACAAAAATGAGATTTTTAAAGACTGAGTAAGGAGCCCACATGACCAGCTAGATCCAGACCAAACCTGTCATGGGCAGCACCTCAGAGATGGGTATGCACATTAGACAGAAAAAGTATACTTAAAATGTTCCCGTATGGTAATTAGCTACTTAAAGTTCATGCATATGGACTGCATATTATGCATGTACTTAAAATTATGGGATGGAGGTGACTCACAAAAAGTTGCAAGCGCACAAGGGCCAAAGTATTAAATAACTAAGCAACCCACCTGTCCATCAGAAGGCAGACACTGGCTAGAGATTAGGCAGTCTTGGCCAGAGAAGAGAAAAAATATATACATGAATTCAAAGTACACCAAATTGACGTTGATCTCATTTCTCAGAAGTCAGTCCACTCTCCACTCTCTGAAAGTGTAATACTATGTGTCATACACTTTTGCTGCTTTGCTATCTGTGTGTATCTTGTCCAATTCTTTGTTCAGGACACCAAGAGCCTGGAGCAGCACGGTAACACTTTCAAGGAGAACAAAATAAAACCAACATCAGGGATGCCGCTACTTCCAGAAATGTTTGCGAAAGTCGATCAAATGAATTGGGTCATTTTTGTCATACCCAACTAAAGCAAAGTCAAAAAGCCAGGGGGAAAAGCACTCAGGAAAGATAGCATTGCTCCAAGAATGTAATTCTCCTCATGTCTAACTGCTGAAACCAACTATTGTAACCTGAGACCAGTTTTATCTACTGCTGCTGAGATAACTTGCTGCAGCTCTAGGACTGATTTTGCCCAATGCCATTGCCCACCAGTTGGAACTTGCCAGCTCCCCAGAGCCTTATTAGTGCCAATGAACTTTCTCAAAGAGCAATGGGTAACATTCGGCAAAATCTCCAGCCTTCTCTTTGTTCTTACGGTGTGCCTGTGTGTCCCAAGTGGCAATCCTTTCTTCCCAAATAAACTGTTAAATTTAGAGCTCAGTCTCTACGTTTTTATTTTGACTTCAATAATTTGAAGACAGAAAGAGTGGGAAACTCAGTAAAGGAAGCCGAGAGTATGAACTCCCATGCCACACCTGAATTCATAAAGGACCACCGGGTTTGGAGGCCGGGTAATAGATGAGAGGAACTTTAGAAAGGCGGTGCTATCCCCAGTGAGCTTGAGGAACATATGTCTGTCCCTGCCATGTAGAGGAAGATAGCACCTGGCATTTTACCTGGCCACAGCACACACGCATTAAATATTTGCTGAGTGAATTCCAAACCAGGAGTGTTTCCAAACTCACCAAAGCTGCGCTACTGGGACATGAGGTGGCACTGTGCGCATTCACGGGATGGGGAGGCGGGGCTTAGCACAAGGCTCCCTCATCATTAGCTGTTAGAGAGTGAACGGGCAGGCAGGTTGTCCATTGGATACCAAGATATGGCGGCTCCCTGACTGGGAGGACATGACCCTACACACTTTAGCTCTTTGACTTGACCTTGGGAAGATAGGGCCAGCCAGCAAGGTGGCTAGGGAGAAGGCTGAGGTCCCCGGGCCACAGACAGAAATTGAGGGTTGGGAGCCGAAGTGGAACTGGAGCTGGCGCCAGCCTGTGGCCCTCCTCCACCCCAATCCCGGGGCCCTCCTGCCCCAGCGTCACCCCGCTGCGCTAGGACCTACAAGGGCGGCCTCTGGGAGCCCTGTGCTTCACCTCCTCTCCAGGGTCAGGTTGCAGAAAGAACAAGCTCCTCCACCCTGCCTGGTGGACATGGAAGGAGGGCAAGTGTTGGCTGCTGTGGTAACTTGGGGTAGCCATGTTTTTGTGCAGTCATTCTGACCCCATCTCAATGGACAAGGATTGTCCCATCTGTTTCTACAGCTGTTTCCCAAATAGGTAGTGCTGTCCTAAGGAAGCACCCACCTGGCCCAACATGTTGGGTTTCTTTGTGGCTGCCTTGCCTCCCCAACCAATTGTAACCTCTTGGAATCAGGACTGTCTCCCGTGCATTTTCTTTTCCCTGCAGCCTCGCCTGCAAAGGCTTCTGTGCCTTACCTGAGGTGTCCTAGCAAATGGGTCTTTTCGAACATTACCCACCTCAACCTAAGTCCTGGGCCAAGCTGGTTCTCTGCCTATTCAGAACAGAGTGTGTCTTTACTGTCATGCCATTACCTGGGCAAAGGAATTGCCGGACGGCAGGTGGCACAGAATTCCTTTGGAACTCCAAATTCTTTTTTCAGCTTAGTCTTCCCTATGATTCTGACATTTTCTGCCTGAAGGCAGAACACATGGGTTGAGATTGGGTTCTCAGAATAGAGGGGTGGAAACCAAAGTGGGTCTGCTTGAGAGGATTCCATTTTGAGCCTTCTTCCCAACAAGTATGTGGCCAGCCCTGAAGACAAAAACAAAAGAAAGGAATGAGATCAAAGTATCTGTTCCCCTGGCTTCCTCTGTGCCGGAGGACAGCCTGGCTTGGCACTGTTCTGCCAAAAGCCACCGACTTGGTCGGGTGACTGTGTCCTGCAAGTCTCCCCCGATCTATTAGCCATGCCCTCTCCTTGCCTCTTCTTGCCTACCTAGGGGTGAAAATGGCTTCCAACTGCGCTTGGTCTCAAGGTGCTTCACCTCCCCTGGTGATGTCCTTGCCCCTGCCTCATTTTTGTAAATAGTCCCTTCATGAAACTCGATATTCTTCCTTCTGAGAATGCCGTTTCCTAGCAGGACCCTAACTGACTTTTCTGACTTTTCTTTTTCTTCAACTCTACTCTCCTTTGATCCTGGAATCAAGTCCATTCACAATAGAGTACTTACAATTGCCAGCTGCTGCGCTAAGCAGTGGCCATGCAGACATAAGAGGCAAAGGTTACAGTCCGTGGATATCTTAAGAGGCCAGGGCTATGATGGAGGTCAGCTCCAGGTGGGGGCACGGTGGAGAGAGGAAGATAATCAAGGGAGGCATCAGTCAGCAGCAGCCAGGCAAAGGTTGGAAGGGGCAGAGTGTTCCAGGCAACGGGTGTGTGCTGAGATAGGAGCCTAGGTAGGCTGACATTGCTAAGACTGGTGAGAGGTCAGACCCTAGAAGTACACAGAAGCCAACATATCCCAGTGGGCGGCCTCTGGAGGACTTGGGCAGGGTAGCAAATGGCCAGATTCCCACTGTGGAAAGGTCATTCTAGCAGAGGCAGACAGACTATATTTGAAGGAGACAAGTTTGGGAGCAGGAAAGCCGGTAGGAATCTACTGCAGGAATTTAGGTAAAACATAGCAAAAGCACAATCCAAAACAATACGGGTGGAAATGGAGTGCAGGAGATAGGTGAAGGAATTCTCAGGAAATAGAACTTGCTGGGGCATTGGGTGCGACCGGGAGGGGAAGAAATATGAGTCTGGCAGGACTCTCAGATGCCTGGCTGGAGCATTTGGGGGCTTATGATGGCATTCCCCATGATAAGGAAGGCACAGAAACCTGTGGGGGCAATATGTTCTGCTTGTAGTTTGTTGAGTTTGAGGTACCCGTGGGCTAGGCAAAGAAAAATGCTCATAAGGAAAATGGGGATATGGGTCTGAAGCTCGGAATTGTCTAGACTAAAGGTATGCAGTTGATCATCATTTTCATGATCGGGGAGGAATGGTGTAAGCCAGGAGTATGCTAAGCTTCTGCTTCCATGCTTTCTATTGAACAATAATGAAAATGCTGAACATTTCTTGAGTACCGACTACATGGCAGGCAATATACCAGGTATTCCATGGTAAATACTTTGACCTCATTTATTAGAATCCTCACAGCAACCCTATGAGGCCCTGACTAGTGTTTTCTCCATTTTTGAACTAGGAAACTAAGGCTCAGAGAAGTTCAGAATTTGTCCAGGGCCACACAGCTAGAAAATGTCATAACTGAGATTTGAAGCCAGACTTTGACTCCTGGTTCACCTCAGTTACTTGTTCTATAAAAAGGTCTTATATTTTTTTCCTTCATGTGGTTTACCCCCAAGAACAGGTAAGCCTTAAAGATGAGACTAGAATTAACTGCCCTTTTCTTACAAACTCTCAGCTTTCAGATCTGTACCTGTTGATGAGAGAACCTCCAGATTTGTCCCCCACTACCAATGATGAGGCAAACACAGAGGGAGGAACCCCTTTGACTAAAGCTGAATTAACCCCTAACTTCTCTTTGAATGACCTGCATTCAAATCAAGTAAGCAGCTGTTCAAAGAATTCAGTCAGAGGTGTGACTTGTGCAGTGACAGCTGAAAATGCAAATCCTGATCTGTACCTCCCTGTTTAAAGCATTGCACTGGCTCCTCATTGCCTTCAGGATAAAGTCTAAATTCCCTCCACATCTCCTTCCCTACTCCTCCAGCATTCTGATTAGCTGAGCCAACTACTCTTACCCCAGTACAGACAACCTAACTGTGCAGAACTACTCACAATTCCTAAACACCATCGAGGGCCAAGCCTCTGCCTTTTGCCCCTCAACATTTACTATGAAAATTTTCAAAAATAAAATTTAAAAAATGTATAAGGGAATACCTATCTAGACATAAAATTAATATTTTCCTGTATTTGCTTTATCATGTATCAATTCATTTATCCATCCCATTTTTATGCATTTCAGAGTAAATAGTAGACATCTGCATACTTACCCCTAAATGCTTCAGCATGCATATTATTAACTAGAGTTCCAAATTTGTTTCCAGTTCTTTTTTCCTTTTGTATGTAAAATTAACATACATGAAATTTTTCCAATTGTATGTAAAATTAACATACAATGAAATGCACAAATATTAGAGGCAGTGTATTAGTATTCTTGCTATGGTAACAAATCACCACATACTTAGTGTCTTTAAATGACATAAATTTATTATCTTGGAAGTCCAAAATCAGTCTGGCCAGGCCAAAGTCAAGGTGTAATCAGGGCGGGCTGCTTCTGGTATCTCTGAAGCCACAATCTGTTTCCTTGCTTTTTTCACCTGCTAAAGCACTCCTTGGCTCATGACCCCTTCCTCACATCACCAACCTCTTGCTTTCATAGTTACATCTCCTACTCACTCTGATCCCCTTCCTTCTTCTTATAAAGACTGTGATTACATCAGTTCCACACGGATAATGCAGGATAATCTCCCATCTCAAGATCCTTAGTTTAATCTCGTCTTCAGAGTCCTTTGTGCCATGTGAAGCAACATATTCACATCTTCCAGGAATCAGGATGTGACCCTCTTGGAGAGCCATTATTCAGCCTACCACATGCACATTTAATGAGTTTTCACAAATGCATACATTTGTGCGACCCAAACTCCCAGCAAGGGAGCATTACCATCACCCCCAGAACATTCTCATGCCCCTTCCCAGTCTGTCCCGCTCTCACCCTCAACGCCTAGAGGCAGCCACTGTTCTTTTTGCCTCTTCAGAACTTCGTATAGATGGCATTATCCTGCAAATACCTGGTATAGTGTCTGGCATGTAGTAAGTGCTCAGGAAAGAACTTCATCTTTTGAATCTGACTTCTCTTACTTGACACAATGTCATGGAGACTCATCCACGCTGCATGTTTCAGTCTCAGTCTGTTCCTTTTTATTGCAGAGTAATATTCCATCAAATAGGCTACAATCAGGTAGTTCCCTTATTCATCCATTCTCCTGTTGACAGACTCCAGGCTGCTTCCAGTTTTTGTGTTTTTTTGTTTTTGTACAAATCTATGGGGTACATGAGAAAACTTGTTTCTTATGTACAATGTACAGTGATTAAGCCAGGGTATCCCGGGTGTCCGTCACCCAAGTACAATACATTTTGTTAAGTATAGTCATCCTCCTCTGCTATCACACAGTGAATTTATTCCTTCTATCTAACTGTATATTTATATGCTTTAACCCACTTCTCTTTGTTGATGGCTGCTGTGAAACCTCAGTTCTTGTCTTCCTAGTTTCAAGGAATTTAAACAAGAGACACACAGCAAGGGAGAGGCAGCATAGAGCAATTTATTGCAAAGGAAGAAGAATACCCTGAAAGTTAGGTGCAGAATAGACAGGATGTCCGGAGAGGGAAGTCAAGGTGGGCTGCCCGTGAGGATGAGATAGCAAAGACCTACTTGAGGGAGAATCCCTTTATCGAAGGCTTCCCTGATTATTCATGAGGGGATGGGAAATGGTGCTGTTAGGAAGCATATTCTGGGTGGTCTTCTGGGTGCACATGTGCAGTACCTGTACATGCTTGTTCGTCCATTGCATGTCTCATTAGCACCCTACATCTCCAACCAGGAGTGTTTTTTGTTATTATAATGAGCAATGGGTCAGTCTAAGGACAGGTAAAATCGAAATGTTCATGCTCTCTACAGGGGAAACTCTCTACTGGAGACAGCTTTGCTTGAATGAGCCTGGCTGCAGTGCGAACGCTGGGGCTTATTGTGTTGACTGTGTGGTCATCAAGGTTGCCAAATCCCAAGGACATGGTAACTTCCTTGAGTACCTATCCTGCCTCATCTTCATCCTCCCCCTTTCGCCAGACTCACACTTCCCGGTCTCTGTTCTTTATCTTTCCACTCTCTACCTCCATCTCTGTTCTCTATATTTCCACTCTCTACCTCCATATGATCAAATCTTTTAGCTTCCACATATAAGTGAGAACGTGTGATATTTGTATTTTTGTGCCTGACTTATTTCACTTAAGATAATGGCCTCCAGTTCCATCCATGTTGCTGCAAATGACACGTTTCATTCATATAGACGTGTCATATATGGTCTTTTTTATTGTAAGTGTGATCCTTTTATACCTAGTTTGTTGAGAGTTTTTATTATAAATTTTACCAATTTTTATCAAAAATTTTTATCAGAAATTTTATCAAATACTGTTTCTGCATTTATTGAGATGATCATATGGTTTTGTCCTTCATTCTGTTGATGTGATGTATCATATTTATTGATTTGTATATGTCGAACCATCTTTGCATCCCTGGCGTAAATCTCACTTGATCATGGTGTATTATCATTTTTTTGTTGTTGTTGTTGTTTGTTTTTTGTTTTGAGACAGAGTCTTGCTCTATCACCCAGGCTGGAGTGCAGTGACACGACCTTGGCTCACTGCAACTTCCACCTCCCTGGTTCAAGCAATTCCCCTGCCTCAGACTCCAGAGTAGCTGGGACTACAGGCACCTGCCACCATGCCCGGCTAATCTCACTTTTTGTTTTGGCTGCTCAACCTCTACTTCTTATCTTGCTTCTTGCTCATTTGCCCCTTCACCTTGCATTGTTATATTGTTAATTTTAATGTTTCTACTTTTTGATGGAAGCATTTATTGCTATAAATTTCCCTCTTAGCACTGCTTTTAGTTTTCTTACAGGTTTTGGTATGTTGTGTTTCCATTTTCATTTCTTTCACAGAATATTTTTTATTTCCATCTTAATTTCTTATTGACCCAGTGGTTATTCAGGAGCATGTTGTCTAATTTCCATGTATTTGTATAGTTTCCAATGTTCCCTTTTTGTATTGATTTCTAATTTTATTCCATTGTGCTCTAAGAAGATAATTGATATGATTTTGGAAAAATTGCTGAGGCTTCCTTTGAAGCCTAACATATGGTCCATCCTGGAGAATGTTCCACGTGCTGATGAGAAGACTGTATATTCTGTAGTTGTTGGTTAGAATGTTCAGGAAATTGTTAGGTCCCTTTGTCTACAGTGTAGTTTAAATCTAATGTCTCTTTGTTGACTTTCTGCCTAGATGATATATGTCCAATGCTGAGAGTGGGTGTCAATCTTTGTGCTTCCGAACCTGCTGCTGAGGTTGCTCCTTTGTTCTGTAATAATCTCACTGCTAGCATCTATTCCCCTCACACAGAAATCAGTCACCCTTGTCAGCCTCATTAGACCCAGTACAAAGGTCATTTGTTTTGGGAAACATTTCACAAACCACTGCCCCTCCCTGGGTAACTGGTGCACTCCCGCCTCCATGCCCTGTACATACCTCGCTCTCTGCACCTGACCCTTTTATGACCCTTACTTGTTTACTTGACCATTACTTACATACTTTGCTCTCTGCACCTGACCCTTTTATGACCCTTACTTGTTTACTTGACCGTTACTTGAGGACATCTGACTCTACACACTCCAGTTCATGCCCCCCCAGAGCACAGCCAGGGCTTTTCATGTCTGTATCTCCACAGCAAGGTCAGTATAGTGTGGCTGTGCAGCTCTGGAAGCACTGCCACTCTCCCTTCCAATGAGATCTTGGTTCTCATTTTTTTTTTTTTTTTTTTTTCTTTTTGAGACGGAGTCTCACTCTGTTGCCCAGGATGGAGTGCAGTGGCACGATCTTGGCTCACTGCAGGCTCCACCCCTGGGTTCACGCCATTCTCCTGCCTCAGCCTCCCGAGTAGCTGAGACTACAGGCGCCCACCACCAGGCTTGGCTAAATTTTTTTGTATTTTAGTAGAGATGGGGTTTCACCATATTAGCCAGGATGGTCTCGGTCTCCAGACCTCGTGATCTGCCCGCCTCAGCCTCCCAAAGTGCTGGGATTACAGGCGTGAGCCACCGCGCCCAGCCGATTCTCACTTCTTCCTCTGTCATCTGATGACCCTCACAGGGTCATTGTGAGGAGTGAATAAAATATACACATGAAGCACTTAGCACAGTGCTGGGCACAGAATTTGCATCTGATTCAACTGGGGCATAAAAGGATGAAAGAACTTGTTAAATAATGACACAATGGCCCTTGGCCAGCAAAGCCTTGGTTTCTTTGCATTCCAGTTGGAGTGAGAAATCTGCTTTGTTCTGAAAACTGACCTGAGTGTGGAGGACAGACAAGTAGTGACTCTTGGCTCTCCAATCCATGAGAAGAGCTGCTGGCTTATATCCATAACTTATTTTGGGTTTTGTTCAAGGACACGGAAGTCCACTTCTTCTTGGAGGAAGGACGAAATTTAGTCCAATGTCTGAGAAGCTTTAATAGGCTGCCAGGGAAAAGAATTATTAGCTGCCTCTTTCTCTGGGACATATGTGCCATTGTTTCCCTCTCAGCACAAAGACTTTGCTGTGCCCTGGGGTACGGGTTTTGCTTCACTGTGAAACTGGCTCCAACATAGGCCTTGAGATTGCTAAATGTTCTCATTCTGAGCTAATCTAGAGCCTAAAGAGGTTAACAATCCAGCAACAACTAAGAAGAATATTTTGATGGAATTTCTCCCTGTCTTTGCCATATACTATATGCCTTTTTTCAGAGTACACTATTCATCAAGAACTTGGGCTTCTCGAACACCATATTTTGGTTATAGACTTTTTTATTGCTTTTTTATGATTATAAAAATAAATACATGCCCATTGGAGAAAGCTGGGGAAAATGGAAAAGTATAACAAAAAGACAAAAATTACCCATAATTTCACACCCCAGAGATAACCATTGTTAATATTTTTGTATGATCTTTTCATTAGTGATAGATAGATAGATAGATAGATAGATAGATAGATAGATAGATAAACAAATAAGTAGACTGACATACAAATGCATTAGGCACATTTTTCCCACAAGTGGAAAAACACCAATAATCAGATTTCTTGGTCTCGCAAGCCTAGTTGTTTGTTTGTTCGTTTTGTTTTGTTTTTGAAACAGAGTCTCGCTCTGTCACCCAGGCCAGAGTGCAGTGCCTCAATCTTAGCTCACTGCAACCTCCTCCTCCCGGATTCAAGCAATTCTCCTGCCTCAGCCTCCTGAGTAGCTGGGATTATAGGCATGCACCACCACTCCCGGCTAATTTTTGTATTTTTAGTAAAGACAGAGTTTCATCATTTTGGCAGTCTGGTCTCGAACTCCTGACCTCGTGATCCACCCGCCTTGGTCTCCAAAAGTGCTAGGATTACAGGCATGAGCCACTGTGCCCGGCCACAAGCCTCGTTTTTTTACAGGCTACAACGTGACCAAGGTGGACTAAAGGAAAAGCTATACTGAAGAAAACTCCTGAACCTGCCAACTGGGAAGGTCCCAAGAGTCCAGACTGGGTGGTCATGTGGACCCTCATCCTTCACCTGCTCATCCTGCCTGGATTAGTGTTTGCTTAGCTCAACCTTCAGAGGCAGCAAAGACAGCAAACGTAACTCCAGAGACAGTGAATTACAACCCAAAGCCCAGGCATTGTTCTGGCCAATGTGGTAGGAGGTACAGAGATTCAAGTTAAGACCTACCTGCTCCCCTTTCCTCTTCCTCCTACATCCCTGTCAGGTCCTTTCATCTGAGCCTTGATTCCATGTGACTATGATGGTTGGTTGGTTGGTGCCCATATTTGTTTGCTAGAGCTGCCAGAGCAAAGTATCACAACTGGGAGGCTAAAACAGCATACAGTTATTTATCACAGTTCTAGACACTAGAAGCCTCAGCCCAAGGCATCTGCGAGGTTGGTTCCCTCTGAGACCTCTCCTAGGCTTGCAGATGTCTGTGTTCTTCCTGTGTTCTCCTCATCACATGGTCATCCCTCTGTGCATGTTTGTGTTCCAATTACCTCTTCTCATAAAGACCCCAGACATATTGGATTAAGACTCACCTAATGACCTCATCTTAATTACTTCTTTATAGACCCTATTTCCAAATATAGTCACATTCTGAGGTACTAGGGGTATGACTTCAACATATGAATTTTGGGGGACACAGTTCAGCCCATGACAGTGCCTCACTAGGTGCTGGTGATACTTGATCCTGACCAGGCTGCTCCATCAACAAGAGTAACAAGTGGAAATTTCAGCTCCTTAGAATCAAGTATTTTAAAGATGAAAAATTTGAACTTAATGAGAATTTGCTGTTTAACTTTTAGAAGCAAGGCATATCACAACACCAATGACATTCTTCACAGAAATAACAAAAGTAATCCTGGAATTTGTATGGAAACACACACACACACACACACACACAAACCCAAAAAGCTAAAATAAGCAAAAAGAACAAAGCTAAAGGCATCACACTTCCTGACCTCAAAGTATAATACAAAGCAATAGTAACCAAAACAGTATGGTACTGGCATAAAAACAGACACATAAACCAATGGAACAGGATACAGAGCCCAGAAATAAATCTACACCTTCACAGCCACCTGATTTTCAACAGTAGTGCCAAGATAGCCAATGGAAAAAGGACAATTTCTCCAATAGAATGATGTTAGAAAAACTGGATATCCACAAGCAGAAAAATGAAATTCCCCCTTATATCTCACCATATTCAACTCAAAATAGATTAAAGACTTAAATCCAAGACCCAAAACTATTAAATGACTAGAAGAAGACCTAGGGGGAAAACTCCACAACATTGGTCTTGGAAATAATTTTTTTTTTATAAAATCTTAAAAGCATGGATAACAAAAGCAAAAAGAGCCAAATGAAATTACATCAAACTAAAAAGCTTCTGCACAATAAAGGAAACAACCAACAGAGCAAAAAAAGACAACCTAAAGACTGGGAGAAAATATTTGCAAAGTATACATCGACAAGCAGTTAATATCCAAAATACATAAGGAACCCAAACAACTCAATAGCAAAATAATAATAATAATAACCCAGTGAAAAATTGGCAAAAGACTTGAGTAGACATTTTGCAAAAGAAGACACACAAATGGCCAACAGGTGTATGAAGAAAGGCTCAACATCACTAATCATCAAGAAAATGCAAATAAACCACAAGGAGATACCACCTCACTATTATGGCTATTATCAAAAAGACAAAAGCTAACACATGCCATCAAAGCTGTGGAGAAAAGGGACACTTACATATTGTTGGTGGGAATGTAAATTAGTACAGCCGTTATGGAAAACAGTATGGAGGTTCCTCCAAAAATTAAAAATAGAACTACAATATGATCTAGCAACCCCACTACTAGGTATATATTCAAAGGAATTGAAATCAGTATGTTGAAGATATATTTGCATTCCCATGTTTATTACAGCAGTATGCACAATAACCAAAATATGGTATCAACCTAAATGTCCATCGAACGACAAATGGATAAAGAAAATGTGTTGTATGTATACATATGAAGTACTACTCAGCCATAAAAAAAAAAGAATGAAATCCTGCCATTGGTGATAACAGGATGAGCTTGGAGGACATTCTGTAAGTGAAACAAGCCAGGCACAGAAAGACAAACACCACATGATCTCACTCATCAAGATTCATGTGGAATCTAAAAAAAACTGGAACTCATAGAAGTAGAAGCTAGGCTGGTTAGAAAGGATTGGGGAGATGGGGAGATGCTGGTCAAAGGATACATCATTACAGCTAGTTAGGAGGAATAAATTTCAAGAGATCTGTTGTATAGCAAGGTGATTATAGTTAATGACGATATATTCTCTTCTTGAAAAATGTAGAAAATGGACATTATGTGCTCTTACCACAAGAGTGATAACTATATGAAGTAATGCATTTGTTAATTAGCTGAATTTAACCATTCTACAATGTATATGTATATCAAAACATCATGTTTCACACAATAAAAACATACAAGTTATGTCAAGTAAAAAAAAAAAAAAAAAAAAAAGCAAAGCAGATTTCTCCAAGCACCATCAGTGCCTGCGTTGAGTTCCTTTTTATCAATGGAGCTGCTCCATGAATGGCTCTGAGTCTTGCCTGCACCTCGGAATCAACTGGGGAGCTTTTAAAAACACCCTACAAGCCCAGGTCCCCCTGTCTAAATCAGAATCCGAAGGTGGGACCCCGGGGCACCAATAGTTAAGAACACTGCCTGGGTGATTCCAACGTGCAGCCAGTGGGGAGAACAGCCCACGATGGCTCTGGTCCAGGGCATGGGGCTTTGGGGGCTTTGCAGGGGCTCCACGGGGCCTCCACTGAGGTTCCTTAGGATCTGCATGACTCCCTTCAGTCAGCACCTCCCAGGCAGTGAAATCCAGAGACGGGCTTCCAGGCTGTGGTTGCCTCCCTTAGAAACAAAAACCTTTATAGAACAGGGACACAGTGAAGGGCTCAGGACAAAGCAGGGAGGTGGATGCTTGTGAGACCCAGGAATGTTGTGGAGCTCAAGCCTCTGGGCATCCTGTGCCCATATCAGTCACAGACAGAAAAAAACAGGATAAGCAGCATATGGCCCATTCCCAGAGCAACAGAAAAGCCCAGGGATTAGTGAAACTTGGAGACATTGGTGGCATAGGAACCTAAGTGGGATGAGCTGACCTAATAACCCAGAGGCACAGCCTAGCCAAGACCCTGCTTCTGTGGAAAGTTTTGCAGCCCCATGGCAGAGGTCTTTCTACCCTGAGTGCCCACAAATCTCCTAAGCCCAAACCAGCTCATCAGCTCCTTCTATCACTCGAGAGAAACCTTGAATCACGTCCATAGCAATGACAACCTGCTAAGGCACTTGGATGCTCATGCTAGGCAATGTCCATTCTTCTCCTGCACTGTGCAGTCAACGTCGTCCCTCAGGGGACCTGGTGGAAGTCCAGCAGACCAGCTTGAGTGAGGAACCTCCTCAGTATCCAAAACCACCAGGAGCTCCTTCCAGTGCACCATTAAATCCCCAGTGGCAAGAAGCTCTCCTGCTGGAGACTCACATCCAAAATGGGGATCAGACACAGCACAAGCTGCTCCACTACCCCCGGACCCTACCCATGAGAGAATAAAACCTCTTCCTTCTCAAATTGGGCATAAGGCTCACTGTTCTTAGGTAGCTCAAACCCTCATTGGCTTTGTATCCTGAGGGTGCTAGAAATCATTTACTAACGAGCTGGAGCAAGGGCTTAGTCAAGACACCTATGCTATAGAAAACGGGGTTCTTCTCCAGAGACTCTGGGTGCGGCTGGCCCAGAACGTGGTGCAGACAAAGAACAATTACAGGGATGTAATTTTTCAGGATGTTTCAGGGATGGGCTTCTTGTTTGAAAAACACCTTTCTCAGAGGATTGTTGGGAAGGTGAAATGAGATAACACTCATAAAGCATTTAAAACGGGGTGTGTACCATGAGCAGTGCAGTCTACGTTGGCATGGTGGTCACAGTCACCCCCCCACCCATGTGAGCTCCGTAGGTACAATCAGAGACACTATCTCAGTTTTCCTGTCTGTGTGGCTGTGAGCCTGCTCAGAGTGGGCCTGGGGTGCCCCTTCATCAAATAAACTTCTCCGTGGCTTGAGGGCTCATCAAACCCACCACCTGCTGGGGCCACTGAGTAGAAAGTAGGGTATAAGCTTTAAGAAGAGACTTCCAGTGCATAGAATTGGGATTTATACAGGACAGGTTCCAATGGCTTCAAATCAGACACAGCACAACTATTGGGGTGCAAAAACTTTTTAAGCCCCACAAAAAGCTAATTTATCATGCTTGAGCCCTGCCTTCTAGAATAAGTTACAACGCCACTGAGATGGTAAAAGATATACTCAGGGTCTAACAGTTGTTAGAAGATTTTTAAAGTTATGTAAAAATATGTACATGGGCCAGGCACAGTGGCTCACAACTGTAATCCCAACACTTTGGGAGGCTGAGGTGAAAGGATGGCTTGAGGCCAGGAGTTTGAGACCAGCCTGGCCAACATGGTGAAACCCCATCTCTACTAAAAATACAAAAATCAGCTGGGTGTGGCAGCACGTGCCTGTAATCCCAGTTACTCAGGATACTCAGGAAGCTGAAGCAGGAGAATAGTTTGAACCCAGGAGGCAGAGGTTGCAGTAAGCTGAGATGGCGCCACTGTACTCCAGCCTGGGTAAGAGACTCCATCTCAAAAAAAAAAAAAAAATTTACACAAACACACGCGTAAGCATAGCATGCTCCCTGACACAGTGAGTCTTTTTTCTCAAACACACATCCTAGCGTAGACACAAAAGCCCTTTTCCAGGAGCAGATTTAGGAGGGCTGCCTATGGCAGTGAAGGGTGCAGAGAAAGTTAAGGGCTCGGGACATAATTCATTGGCAGAGAAAAGTTCTCATTTGCCCCCACAACTCTTTGAAAGAAATGCCTCTTGTAGGTCTTAACACTACCTACCACAGGGAAGCAATGCCGTGATTGCTGCAGGTTTGGGGGCCAGAGAGACCCAAGTTCAAATCCTGGCTGTGCCATTTATTAGCTGTGCAACTTTAGTGTAGTAGGAACGATGCCTACTGTGCAGAGTCATCTCCAGGAGTGAACAAGATCATGTGCACAAGTCCCCGGCACAGGAGTGCCAGGGCCATCAGTGGATGGCAGGCGTGCTCCTTGTTATTCGTTCCTTAACCAGACCCAGAATTTCTCAAGTTAATGTAAAAGGGACCCTGCTAACTGCAGAGAATAACTGACCATGGCCTCCACGTGTCCCCCTGAGTGTCACCTGCCTGCAAGGCCTGCCTTCCATTAACATGGATGCAGGGCACAGCTTCACTTCTCCTTAGCACAGTTCACACAGACTGAAACTTGTAAAGCCAAACTTGGGCACAAATCAAATGGAGAGCAAGGTTGGAACCTGGCTTGCAGCTCTCAAAGCTTCATCTCATGATGTTCTCCAAGCCCAGACCCTCCCAGCCCTAGACCCCAATTCTGGGGCTGGCTACTGACCTAACTATTTGCCTGGGCCTCATCCATCCCTCTACTCTGGTAAATAATATATACTAATACCATGGTTTTTTTCTTGCTATTTATAAAATCCTACAGCCTTTAATGAAAAAATAAGTCCCTAAGCTACAGGAAGAGCCCCTGGTGAAGTTCCAGTGGTAAGAAGCTGCCAGGCTCTCCTGATTTTTCATGGTGCTGGTTGCAACCTGGAGGTGGATTTTCAAATAGCCTGAGGGCTTCCTCTGGTGCTTACACAGGTGCAAATGTCAACCAGCCCCTTTTGTTTCTTCAGTTCTCAACCTCCCTCCAGACCCAGGTGCGGTGTCACTGCAAAGGGGCATTTGATTTTAAAGAAATTACCCCCTGTCTAGCACTCATTCCTTCTGCCAATGGGGAGTTGTAGAAGAGGAAGGGGGTTAAAAGAGAAAATCATAACAGAAAGGAATTGGAGCCAGCAAGGGTTAAGCTCAGAAATAGGCATCTGAGATTTTGTCCTCAGTTACCTGTTACATTTTTGCTGCTGCCGCCAGTCTGCTTGGGGCCTCTCTTCCTGATGCCTGCTGATACCTGGCCTGGCAGCACTCATCCTATCAACCTATTCATCTAACTTCATTCCCTGCAAGGGCTAGTTCACTGCCCACTGCCCTGTCCCCTCTCCCCGACCTTCTCAACCCAAGCCAATACCAGCTACATAAATTGCAAAGCCCAGTATAAAGTGAAAATGCGGGGCCCCTTGTTCAAAAGTTAAGAATCTAAAGACAGCAGTGGAGCGTTAAGCCAAGTAGAGAGTCTTTCTGAGTGTGAGACCCTGGGAGACTGCACAGCCGCATGGCCAGGAGCTGGTGCTGACTCAGACCACTCCCAGTTGTCCTTGGCCTTGGCCTAAGGAGCCTGCCCTGTTGTATACTCTTCCCTTGAGTTGAGAGTTAATAGCATCCTTTGAAACCAGGTTACCTAGCATGTTTTTTTCTTAAAATGCCACATGGAAATTAAAACTTTTCTCACGTCTAGGTACCTAACATCTCTTCCATCTTCCTTGTCCACATCATCTGTTTATTAACTCACTCCAAAAACCAAAAATGAGCATCCACTGTATCCCATGCACTGTGTTGGTCTCTGTGGTTCTGAATAAATTAAGATAGAATCTACACAAGTATACATATGTAACAAACCTGCACGTTACCCACATGTACCCTAGAACTTAAATTATAAAAAAAAAAAAAAAAAGGATAGAATCCCTGACCTCAAGGAAGCAGTATAAGAGACAGACTTGTGAACAAATAGCTACAAAGCCATATGACATGTGCAATAAGAGAGACGGGCAAGTGCTCTGGAACCAGAGAGGACAAGACAGCTATGTGGAAGACATAAAGCGGGTTGGGACAGCAGGGGTAGCAGGTAGTTGGTGCTGAGCCTTGAAGCAAGAGCTTGCTCCCAAAATAAGAAGACAGAGAGCCTTGCAAAAAGGGAACAAAGCCGGCAAAGGCCAGGTGGCCCCGGTGAACCTGGCATGATTTGAAATCGTTCAAGCACAGGGTGAGGCAGTGTGTACCAAGAACAAAAGGAAGACTGGGCTAGGCTATAAAAGGTTTTTAATGCCAAATTAAATAGTTTATATTTTATCCAATAGGCAATTAGAACCCACCAGAGGGAGGAAGGGGACATGGTCAGCTCTATCTTCCAGCAAAAGCATGAAGGGCAGATTGGAGGTGCTCAGGAGGAGACTCAGGGCGTCTGGAGGCAATTGCAGTTTCCAGGTCAAATCACAGGGGCTTAAATGTAGACCAGAAGTTCTCAGCAGGACAGCAGTTTTGCCTCCCAGGAAATGACTGGCAATGTTTGAAGACATTTTTGGTTGTCCTGATAGGGCAGTGGCTGCTTTTGGCCTCTAGTGGGTTGAGGCCAGAGTTGCTGCTAGATGTCCTACTGCACACAGGACAGGCCCATAAGCATGATCAGGCTCAAACTATCAATGGTGCCAAGGTTGAAAATCCTTGATGTAGACAATGATAGTAAAGATTGTGAGACTGGAGAGAAATCCAGAGCTATTTAGGAATTAGAACAGGAAGAACTTCAAAGCCAGTTAGATACTGACAAGGAGCCAACTGCTGTATCTTGAAGGAAATTGCAGTCTTTGTTGTCGTTGCTGTTGTTGTTTTGAGACAGGGTCTCCTTTTGTTGCCCAAGTTGGAGTGCAGTGGCTCAATCACAGCTCACTTCGGCTCCGGCTTCGACTTCCCGGGTTCATTATGCTTTTGCGTTAATTTCTTCCCAGTGGTATCTCTGACAAATTACAGATTGACAGGGCCATCTCATCAGTAAAGGGGGCTGGAAGGTACCACCTTAGTGAGTGAGCAGGTCCAAGCCCAGGGCTGGCTACAAAGCCAGCTGGTTCTGGAAGTTTTGATCCTGAGATGACCAACAACTTACATGCAGAAGGAAAAGAACACTTAGAAAGAAAAATAAGAGTTTTGAAAAGAGAGGGGGGGTGAATGAAAAGCCTTTAGGGGAGCTGGTTTGTTACTAAGACAGATGTGAACTAAACAAGACAGATGTGAACTAAACAAGACAGATGTGAACTAAACCAACTCTCTGATCTTATGGAGCAAGGGAAGGAGAAAAGTCAAGGAGCCCTCACACACACTCAGCACATCTCAGGGCCCCTGGAGTCCTCTGTATTACCCACATTCATACCTCCCCAACTGTATCCATCATTATCATCATAGCTAACCTTTACTGAGTGATTTCTATGTGTCAAAAACATTAGTTAGGTGCTTTACATACCTTTTACCTCATCTGATGCCAACAATTTTGTCACACCATCGTATCTGTTATTGTGCCCATTTCACAAATGAGAAAACTGAGGTTTAAAAAATTAACTTCTTTACCCTAGGGGCAGGGCAAGATGGCAGAATAAAGGACTCCACCAAATATCTCTACCTCTACTCAAGAACACCAAATCTGACAACTATCTACTCAAAAGGAGCACTTTCATAGGAACCAAAAATCAGGTGAGCACTCACAGTGCCTGGTTTTGACTTCATATTGCTGAAAGAGGCACTGAAGAAGGTGAGAAGGACAGTCTTGAGTTGCTGATGCCACCCTTTCCCCATCCCCTGGCAGTGGCTATGTAGCACAGAGAATCTGTATGTATACTTGAGAGAGGGAGAATGCCACGACTGTGAGGCTTTGCATTGATCTCAGTGCTGCTATGTTACAGCAGAAAGCAAAACTGAGCTGTACTCAGCTGACACCCACCCATGGAGAGAACATTTGAACCAGCCCTGCCCAGAGGGTACTCACCCAGTCCAGCGGTCAGAGCATGAGTTCCAGCAAGCCTCGCCCCCACTGGCTGGAGTGCTTTGGGACCCTGAGTGAACTTGAGGAGCAGTCTATGTGACAAGGACTGCAATTCCTAGGCAAGACCTAGCGCTGAACTGGGCTTGGAGTTAGTGACCTGGTGGGGCACATGAGACACCAGCTGTGGTATCTAAGAAAGTGCTTGCGCCACTCCTTCCCCAACCCCAGGCAGCACAGCACACAGCTCCAAAAGAGACCCCTTCCTTCTGCTTGAGGAGAGGAGACGGAAGAGTAAAGAGGACTTCGTCTTGCATTTTGGATACCAGCTCAGCCACAGTATGCTAGGGCACTGATAAAGGCTGTGAGGCCCCCATTCCGGGCCCTAGTTCCCGGACATTTCTGTACACTCCATGGGCCAAGGGAGCCCACTGTCTTGAAGGATGAGTTCCTATGCCTGGCAACATTCACCACAAGCTGACTGAAGCTCCTTTGGTCCTTAACTGAGCATCAGTGGTAGTCTGGCAGTACTCCCCATGGGCCTAGTGAGGCTCCTCTGCCTGTGGAAACGGGATGTAAGAATGAGAAGGACTGCATCTTGTGGTTTGAGTTCCAGCTCAACTGCAGTAGAATAGAACAACAGGTAGATTCTAAGGTTTTAGACTCCCATCCATGGCTCCAGATGGCATCTCTGGACCCATTCAGGACCTAGAGGAACTCACCAGCCTGAAGGGAAGGATATAAGCCTGGCTGCATCACCACCTGCTGATTGTAGAGCCCTAGGGCCTTGAGCAAATAGGCAGTAGCCAAGTAGTGGTTACAGCAGGGCTTGGGCAAGACCCAGGGTTGTGCTGATACTCCATATCTGACCCAGTGCAGTCCCAGTGGTGTTGGTCATAGGGGTGCTTGTGTTACTCTACCCCTGGCTCCAGACAGCTCAACACAGAGACAGAGACTCCATTTGTTTGGGAGAAGGTAAGGGAAGAAAAAAGAGTCTCTGCTTGGTAATCCAGAGAAATCTTCCAGACCTTATCAAAGACCACCTCTACAGGTGTGCAAGAACCGCAGTGTTACTGGGCTAGGGGTGCCCACTAAAGCAGATACAGCTTAGATCATAGCACCCAAGTCCTTTTGAATGCCTGGAAAGTGTTTCCAAGGAGGACAGGCACAAACAAACGCAGACTGCAAACACTACAATAAATACCTAACTTTTTAATGCTCGAACACTGACTAACATCCACAAGCATCAAAACCATCCAGGAAAACAAGACCTCACCAAATGAACTAAATAAGGCACCAACCTGGAGAAACAGAGATATGTGACCTTTCAGACAGAGAATTCAAAATAGCTGTTTTGAAGATACTCAAAGAAATTCAGGATAACACCAAGAAGGAATTCAGAATCCTGTCAGATAAATTTAACAGAGATTGAAATAATTTAAAAGAATCAAACAGAAATTCTGGAGTTGAAAATTTCAACTGACATACTGAAGAATGCATCAGAGTCTCTTAATAGCAGAACTGCTCAAGCAGAAAAGAGAGTTAGTGAGAATGGACAGGCTATTTGAAATTATATCACCAGAGGAGACAAAAAAATTATAAAAATGAAGCACACCTACAGGATCTAGAAAATAGCCTCAAAAGGGCAGATCTAAGAGTTATTGGCCTTAAAGAGGAGGTTGAAAAAGAGATGGGGTAGACAGTTTATTCAAAGGAATAGTAATAGAGAACTTCCCAAAACTAGAGAAAAATATCAAGATCTGAGTACAAGAAGGTTATAGAACACCAAGCAGATTGAACTCAAAGAAGACTCCCTCAGAGCATTTAATAATCACACTCCCAAAGGTCAAGGATTTTTTTTAAAATGATCCTAAAAGCAGCAAGAGAAAAAAAAAAAGTAACATACAATGGAGCTCCAATACATTTGGCAGCAGACTTTTTAGTGGAAATCTTACAGGCCAGGAGATAGTGGCATGACACATTTAAGGTGCTGAAGGAAAAACTTTCACTCTAGAATCCTATATCTGGTGAAAAGATCCTTCAAACAGGAAGGAGAAATACTTTCCCAGACAAACAAAAGCTGAGGAATTTCATCAACACCAGACCTGTCCTACAAAAAAATGCTAAAGGGAGTACTTCAATCAGAAAGAAAAGGATGTTAATGAGCAATAAGAAATTATCTAAAGATACAAAACTCACTGGTATTAGGAAGTACACAGAAAAACACAGAATATAACACCGTAACTGTGGTGTGTAAACTACTCTTAGGTAGAAAGACCAAAACATGAACCAGTCAAAAATAGTAACAACTTTTCAAAACATAGACAGTACAGTAAGATATAAATGGAAACATCAAGAGTTAAAAAGTGGGGGAAGGCCTCACATGGTGGCTCATGCCTGTAATCCCAGAGGGCACCACTGTAATCCAAGCACTTTGGGAGGCCGGAGGTGGGCAGATTGCTTGAGCTCAGGAATTCAAGACCAGCCTGGGTGACATGGCGAAACCCCATCTCTACAAAATATACAATTAGCTGGCATGGGGACTCACGCCTGTGGTCCCAGCTACTCTGGGGGCTGAAGTGGGACAATCGCTTGAGCCCCGAGGCGGAGGTGACAGTGAGCCGAGATCACACCATGCACCTCGATTCAGCCTAGATACAGAGTGAGATGCTGTCTCAAAAAAAAAAAAAAGTAGGGGAACAAAGATAAAGAGTAAGTCTTTATTAGTTTTCTTTTTGCTTTTTAGTTTGCTTGTTTATGCAAGTAGTGTTAAGTTGTTATTAACTTAAAATAATAGATTATAAGAGTATTTGCAAGCCCTGTGGTAATCTCAAATCAAAAAACATACAACAGATACACAAAAATTAAAAACCAAGAAATCAAATCATAACACCAGAGAAAATCACCTTCTCTAAAAGGAAAAGTTAACTGCTTTTCCCACATAACATCCAACTAAAAGAAGTAGAACCTGGATTCAAACCCAGGTCTTCTGGCTCTATATCCCATGCCAGTGAGCATGCTGTTGTATTTCGTTCCAAAATTTTGCTCAGCAAAGGGCTGCACAGAGGCTATGAGTGTTCTGGGGATTTCTGAAATCCTATGTGTTACGTCCAGTGTGCACCTGGAATGTCATAGTCACCAAAATGGTTTAACACAAACACATCCCTGCACCACACAAGGTCACATGTCTACCAACACAAATTCTTTATTTCAAAGATCAGCAACAGATTTTAACTTCTGCTTCCTGATTTTCTGGCCTCTTGATTTTTTTCTTCTTTAAGAACGTGAGGTAGCTACTAAAGAGAGCCACGGGGAAGGAGGAATTCTGCTGTGTCTACTGCCCCATCCAGCTGCCAGACACAGCTGCAGGGAGGGAGGAATGTAGGATTTGACGGGGAAGCTGTCAGCTGGCCAGCACGGCCAGGCATGGTCAGCGAAAACACAAAGAGCGCCTGGAGGACCCAGCCCTGGTCTCTGACTCCTCAGAAAGGTCTCCTTGGGGCTCCCTCCACCCTTGCCCCTCATGTGCCTTGGGATCCAGCATTGAAGTCCAGAATTGGGCTCAGCCAGCAGCCGGCCATGCTCACGCACTGAAGCATCCTGACTCAGCTCCTGTCTGCCCCAGCAGAGCAGAACCTCTGCCCGAACTTGGGGACACCCGACTCCTCTCCCTCGAGTCTCATATCCCAGCCCTCAGCAAATCCCCGCCCAGCTTCGCTTCCAGCTATATCCAGAATCTGGCCACTTCTCATCACTTCCACCCCTGCAACCCTGACCGGGCAACCAGCCTCGTCCACCAAGACTGTTGCAACCACCTCCTGGCCTGCTCCCTGCTCCTGCCATCATTGCAGCCTTCGTTCTTGCATTCTGTCTCCCCCAGCACCTCCAGATGGCACCTGCTAGAGGCAGGCCAGTTCTGGCCTCTGCACAAACCTCACAGAGGCTTCCCAGGTGGCTCAGAGTAAAATCCCAGTGACAGCCTTGGAGGCCCAGGGTGTTTGGTCACTCTCTGAACCCATCTCCCACCACTTGCCCCTGGCAACAGCAGTCCCCTCACTCTGCATCGGGGACTTTGCACTCCTTGCTCCTTCAGCCTGAAATGCAACCCCCCCAGGCATCCTTGTGGCCCACTCCTTCACCACATTGAGGAGAAGAGGAGTCCCCTTTCTGAAAGGTTAGGCCCTGCACCTCCCCCCACCCGCCCCGCCACATGTCTAACCCCGCCCCCGCTCTGTTTTCCCCTGAGCATGTACCCCTCTGGAACACACTGTGTCACCACTTGCTGCCAATACCTGCAGGACACCTCTGTGAACACCCGTGACACCTCATGGCACCTCTGCTGTCAGAGCTTCACTAGGAGTCACCAGACTAAACAGACAGTTATACCCACAGCCAAGACACAGCAAGGACACAGCAGGGTCTGGAGGGGTCGGGGCACAGACTCGCTGAGCTCTCCCTCCCGTGAAGGCTGCACGGAGCATACCCTGCACCCTGCGTCTCCCCAGGGAAGTAGAAGCTCAGAGCTGGGGCAGAGGTTGGGGCTGGTCACGTAGTAGGCACACCCTCTGCCTACCACAACTAACAAGATTCCAGACTCCCAATAGGAAAGCAGGTGTTCACAAATCACATTGTCTGTAAAAACAGTCAGCAGGCCGGCACAGCGGGGCAGGATCCCGAAAGTTCAGTTCTGAGATGCCAACCCAGGGCCAGCCCCTGTCATCGGCTGTCCCAGTGAGGAGGTCTGCTCTGGTGGCTTACAAGCTTCACTGCTGGATACCCTCCTCACTGAAATGTGAGTTCCATAGAGGGTTTGGTTTTGTTTGTTCATTGCTGTGTCTCCCTGATGCAGAATGGTTGCTCCATAAACATTTGTTGAATGAATTAATGACTGTCAAGTATAAGACCACCAGCCAGTGGCAGAAGCAGGGCCAGCACTTGGAGATGAATGTTCTCCCCTATCTGGTTGGGGTTGCCCAAGCCATCAGGACCTCACCAGGGCCCCTTATGACCAATGGCCCTCCCTCAGAAAATAGTAGAATTTTCTTTTTTGCAAACCCACCTTCCCTAATCAGGGACAAAAGCTATGATGTTGGCTTCATTCCCATGAAGATCTAATCGAGTGAGCTTCCCTGGCACAGCCCCAGCAGGTCCTGGTGCAGGCGCGGGTGGCTCTGTTTCTTCTCTGCGGTTTCATGGAAACAATCTCAGTCTCTAGATCCTCTCAAATTAGCTTTGACGGGTTGTGACTTTCTGAAAGCAAAATATCAAGATTTAGCCACAGGACATCTGTGAGCTGTGACCTCTGGCCTCCTAGCTCCAACTTTGTATATAGCGCTGCCCCTCTCCAGGCCTGGACCTCCTTAAGAAAGGCAAGCAGCCAACAACGGACAGGATGCGGTCTTTGCCCGAGTGCTATCTCTAACTGTCAGCAATCATTAACTCCTGGCCAGCTTTCTCCCCGCCAAGTCCTTTCTCCTTTCTCAATCTGGTCAGGGTCCCAAAGATGGTTAAAAAGCCACCAAGGTCTGCAACTGGTCTTGAGTGGCTGCTCTTCCCAAACGGTTCTGCCTCTGGTGTCTTGTTCTAGGTGTGATTGAATTCTCTGTTTTGCTGTAGGTGTCAGCCTCTATCAGCCCCTGCCCTGGTCCATCTGTCAGCTTCAGGTAAGACTACCAGCTAGGGAATGGCCCCTTGTCCTTATCTCTGCCTCCAAAACGTGCCACCTAAATTAACAGATTGTGGCATTGCATGGCTCGTCACAGAGAAGCCAAAGCAAATTATTGCGGAAGGCGGCACTTGTCCAGAAACGGACTCAGGACATGTGTGCTGCACAGTCAGCTTCCTCACACCCCCTCACGCCACTGTAGCTGCCCACGGAGGCATCTCCCAAGCCATAGGCCAGCCCAGGCCTCACCTGGTCCCTCCCTGCAGGGCGGGGTCTGATTGACTTCAAGAAGGAGTCAGAGATCAGCTTAAGGGCAAAGGCTAGAAGCAGAGCGAACTGGGAGCAGAGCACACAGGTGCGTTCTGATGGGTATTCGGGAGAGTCAAGAAGGGGCTGACCTGGTGGGAAGAAAAGCAGTGGAAGGAGGGCACGGAGTGAGGGGCAGAAGAACGGGACACAGAGGGAGGAGGGCCAGGAAGTGAGGGCAGGAGCCCAGCACATCACAGAAGGTGCCCGGGTGCTTGGTGGCAGGCAACAGCTGGCCAGGGTGGAGCAAGGAAAGCTCAGAGAGGAGGGTAAGAGGGGAGAGGGCTTGCTTCCTGTTCTTGCCTGGAGGTCTCACCAGCCACCACCCCCACTGCCACCGCCAGCCACCGCCCCCACTGCCACCGCACATGGGGACAGAGGTTTTTCCTGGGGAAAGCAAAGGTCTCTTCTACATCTTTCTCCTTCCTGGAAAAGCAAAACGAAACATGGGGATAAGAGGTTGTAAACAAGGAGACCCAGCCATGAAAGGACATGGAGGTACCCTAAATGCACACTGCCAAGCAAAAGAAGTCAACCTGAAAAGGCTGCAGACTGTAAGATTCCAAATACAGGACGTTCTGGAAAAGGCAAAACTATGGAGACAACACAAAGAGCAGTGAATGCCAGGGTTCAGGAGAAAGAGGTGGAGCACAGAGGAGGTGGCACTACTCTGTGTGCTACTCTAATGCTGAATCCATGTCATTGTCCATTTGTCCAGCCCACGGAATATGCAGCAGCAGGAGTGAGCCCTGATGTCAAGTGTGGGCTCCGGATGAGAGTGATGTGCAGGTCCCTCAGCTGTAATAAATGCACGGCTCTGGTGTGGATATTAACAATGGGGAGGCTGAGTGTATAGGGGCTGTGAGTATAAAGAAACTCAATACCTTTTGCTCAGTTTTGCCATGAACCTAAAACTCCTGTTTAAAAAGTCTATTAAAAGACTTTACTAGACTTTGTAAAATTTGTTAAAAGACTTTTAATAGACTTTTTAAAGACTTTTAACAGACTTTATAAAGTCTATTAAGAAATCTATTAAAGTCTATTTTTAAAAGTCTACTAAAAAAAAAGTCTACTGTAATCCCAGCACTTTGGGAGGCCAAGGTGGGAGGATCGCTTGAGCCCAGGAGTTTGAGACCAGACTGGGCAACATAGTGAGATCCTGACTCTCTCTATATATATTTTTTAAGTCTAATAAGAAGTCCATTTGGGGCCAGGCCCGGTGGCCCATGCCTGTAATCCCAGCACTTTTGGAAGCTGAGGCAGTTGGATCACTTGAGGTCAGGAGTTCAAGATCATCCTGACTAACATGGTGAAACCCCATCTCTACTAAAAACAAAAAATCAGCCAGGCATGGTGGTGTACACCTATAATCCCAACTACTCAGGAGGCTGAGGCAGGAGAATTGCTTGAACCCGGGAGGCAGAGGTTGCAGTGAGCCAAGATCGCATCACTACACTCCAGCCTGGGCTACAGAGCAAGACTCTGTCTCAGGAAAAAAAAAAAAAAAAAATAGTCTATTGAAAGAAAAAAAAAAGAGGCCTGGCCAATATTTAATAGAAGAACACAAGAACTCACCTCATATTCTTCCTGCTGGCTCTGAGTTCCACCTGCAGCCCCTGCCTCACCTGCTCCATCCAGGTGAGCAGGGCCTCTGAGAGCCCAAGATCATGTGGGTTCCAGGGTCTTCTGCCAGCACCAGAGGGCAAGACAAGGCAACCAGAGAGACGTCCCCATGAGAGGCCATGACCATGGAGCAAAATGAGGGCAAGTTGAGAGCCCTTGGGGAGGGGGGCATGGGAAAGGGGAAGAAGGACATCTCAGATCAGCCTTGACCATGGCCTCCAGGGCTAGAGAGCCATTGGGTGATAAAACAGGCCCAGCCAACACCTTTCATTTATCTATGAATCAAGAACTGCCCATCATGTACAAATTAAATACAAAGTGCTAAGGGGACTAGTGGAGAAATGAGTATGTTAGTTGGGGCCAAAAACAGAGCGCTCCTCAGCAGTGCAGGGTTTCAGCTGACCTCAAAAGGTGGCGACGGATGTGACACTGGCCCAGAGTCGGGTGGGGAGGGACGATGTGCAGCTGAGCTTCTCTGGAGGAAAAAAGCCACGAGGAAAACAGGGCCTCTAGTTAACACATGGATTGTGTTCCCAACATTTGTGCTTCGGAAATGTGATGTGTAAAAGCATTTTCCAAAAACAAAAGCAAGAAATGAAGAGCGCTCATGATGGTCAGGTTTCCTCAGTGGGACACTCCACGATACACCCAAAGTGGAGCTGCTGCACCTGTTCCGCCTCATACCCTGTGCCGCCGACTTTCCAGGTGAAATCCTCGGGGCCTGCCTTGCAGACAGCCTGGACCCCCTGGGAGGAGGCTGGGCCAGGCAGAGGTCTGAGACAGGAGTGGATTAACACTCTCTGCTACCTGTCTGTCTGCACAGGAGAACGCGTTTTCTCCAGGTTTACCCCCAGGGCTTCTGATTTAGGGAGAAAAAGGCCACTACCTATGAAAACAAGGATCTCTCAGAGTCCAACCCACTCGTGCATCCACCTTGTAAGTCAAGTGTCTGTGCCTCGGCCGCTGCTTGCAGGAAGTGAAAAGCACAGCTGAGACAGGGAGGAATCCTGAAGTGGGGCTTCTAGGTCAACCCAGAGCCTAGAGGAAGGGGGTGCAAGGCCGCGAGGGCAGTGTTTCTGTAGGGAAATTTCACGGTGACGGCAGCCTTCCAGGAAGGGCCCACAGTACCCAGGAGGACAAGTTAGGGTCTGGAGAAACTGAGACTGGGAGCTAATTCCAGCCAGCCTCTGCGGCAGCAGCGCAACAGGTGAGAGCTACAGTCTCCCAGAGACTTCGCACACAGCACACGGGAAGACGGAGTTGTGGCCACCATGTCTCCCAGCCCTGCAGGAGGCTCGCAGCTACAAGCACAGGATTTTACAGCTGCTTAGGGAATGGGGTTATGAGGTGAAGACCCTGACCCACCTTCCTTGAGAAAGGAAAAGGCATCTCCCTAAGATGGACCCCTCCCCGAGGTCCCCTCTGAGTAGCCTTGAGTGAACAAGGGAGCTGAATGGGGCACAAAGAAGGCCGGGCGGGACTGGGCACCTCCACCTCACCCCTAAAGCCATCAGTCTGCAGCCTAGTCACACCTGAATCACTCTACATTGCATAAAACTTTAAATGTGCTGGTGTCGATAGCCTGTCTTTCATTTAACAAGAAGAGCAGCTAACATTTCTCATGCATTTCCTATATGGCAGACATTGTTACAAACACTTTATATGTACTGTTTATTGGTTTATATCCACAACCCTAGGAGCTAAGCACTGTTGTTGTTATTTTCATTTTATAACTAAGAACATGAAGGCCCAGAGAGTTTAAGCAGCGTGCCCGAGGCCACACAGCAAGTCCTAGTGGCATGGGTTACTGGGACTCGACTCGGGCAGCCTGACTCCAGAGCCTACCTTTGAATTTCTACACTAAATTTCAAAATCTATCTACCTAAAAGGAATTTGTTGTGTCAGAAATGTAGTTTTGCTGTTAATACAGGTATCTGCTTCTCCAGGACACAAGAAGCACCTGGGGGCATGGGCAGGGGCCCAGCCTGCCCTCTGTGACTCACGGCGCCCCTGGCTGAGATAATGCACAAAAACAAGAGCATTCCCCTGAGTAAGGAAGGCCGCAGGACTGGAGGATGTTTACAGAGTGAGGAGAGGGTAGAAATAAAATGGCTGAATGCAGACAGACGCCCGACAGCACTGGGGACTATGCATGGGACCCCAGCTGCCCCAGGACAGCCTCCAGCTTGGGGCAGGGCAAGGGGAGGAAGCTCAGTCCATAGGAAAATTCCATGGCCCTAACCTGAGGGAAGCCCATTTCTGCCCATAAGACAACTAAGTTCATCTCCTCTACTGCATTCCAGAGCAATGGAGCGAGAGACGCCCGCCCTGGGCTGGGCCGTGGCTGCCGTGCTGATGCTGCAGATGGCCATGGCGGAGCCCTCCCTGGGAACTCTGCACAGGAAGGCAGGGGTGTTTTCAGACCTGAGCAACCAAGAGCTGAAAGCAGTGCACAGCTTCCTCTGGTCCAAGAAGGAGCTGAGGCTGCAGCCCTCTAGGGCCCCCACCATGACCAAGAACACTGTGTTTCTCATCGAGATGCTGCTGCCCAAGAAGCACCATGTGCTGAGGTTTCTGGATAAAGGCGAAAGGCAGCCTGTGCGGGAAGCCCGTGCCGTCATCTTCTTTGGTGACCAGGAGCACCCAAATATCACTGAGTTTGCTGTGGGGCCCCTGCCAGGGCCCCGCTACCTGCGAGCACTGTCCCCCAGGCCTGGGCACCAGTCCTCCTGGGCATCGAGGCCCGTCTCCACAGCAGAGTATGCCCTCCTCAGCCACACCCTGCAGGAAGCCACCAAGCCCCTGCATCAGTTCTTCCTCAATACCACAGGCTTCTCATTCCAAGACTGCCATGACAGATGCCTGGCCTTCACCGACGTGGCCCCCCGGGGCATGGCTTCTGGCCAGCGCCGCAGTTGGCTCATCATACAGCGCTATGTAGAAGGCTACTTTCTGCACCCCACTGGGCTGGAGCTCCTCGTGGATCATGGGAGCACAGATGCCCGGCACTGGGCCGTGGAGCAGGTGTGGTACAACGGGAAGTTCTATGGGAGCCCAGAGGAACTGGCTCGGAAGTATGCAGATGGAGAGGTGGACGTGGTGGTCCTGGAGGACCCACTGCCTAGGGGCAAGGGGCATGAGAGCACAGAGGAGCCCCCCCTCTTCTCCTCCTACAAGCCCCGCGGGGTCTTCCCCAGCCCCATCCATGTGAGCGGCCCCCGCTTTGTCCAGCCCCACGGCCCTCGCTTCAGGCTGGAGGGCAATGCTGTGCTCTATGGGGGTTGGAGCTTTGCCTTCCGGCTGCGCTCCTCCTCCGGGCTGCAGGTCCTGAACGTGCAGTTTGGTGGAGAGCGCATTGCCTATGAGGTCAGCGTGCAAGAGGCAGTGGCCCTGTATGGAGGACACACACCTGCAGGCATGCAGACCAAGTACCTCGATGTGGGCTATGGCCTGGGCAGCCTCACTCATGAGTTAGCCCCCGGCATCGACTGCCCAGAGACTGCCACCTACCTGGACACCTTCCACTACTACGACAGCGATGACCCGGTCCATTATCCCCGAGCCCTCTGCCTCTTTGAAATGCCCACAGGGGTGCCCCTTCGGCGGCACTTTAATTCCAACTTTAAAGGTGGCTTCAACTTCTATGCCGGGCTGAAGGGCCAGGCGCTGGTGCTGCGGACAACTTCAACTGTCTACAATTATGATTACATTTGGGACTTCATCTTCTACCCCAACGGGGTGATGGAGGCCAAGATGCATGCCACTGGCTACGTCTACGCCACCTTCTACACTCCTGAGGGGCTGCGCCACGGCACTCGCCTGCACACCCACCTGATTGGCAACATACACACTCACTTGGTGCACTACCGCGTTGACCTGGATGTAGCAGGTAGGACTCAAAGCAAGACTCTCCCGTTCGAGCGTCTGCATCCAACCAATAACTTAAACTCCCAGGAGACGACACTGTAACTCCCTGGTGGTGGAAAGTTAGGAGCATTTGCCAAGCCTGCTTCTGTAAAACCTAAAGCTAGAAATGTGTGTGTCCCTGAAAAATGGTGAAAGCAAACACTGCCGAGGGTTGCCCTAGATGCAACAGTGTGGACCCTGTTCTGACCCTGGGGACTGTGAGTGGGGCAAGGGAGGGGACAGTGCCTAGGAGGGTAAGAAATGTCACTGTCTAGTGCTCTGAGATGGAATGTAGTGTCATCTGGGAATACTCAGGGTGTCTCCCGGATGATGTCACCATAAAAGAACGGCATGGGTAGAATGACTGATGCCACCAGACCCAACAAGGCCACCAGGACCAGACAGGCAGCTCCTACCCCTCAGCCCCAGCCACCTCTCTGGACAGAGCCTCACATGCCTGGAGAAAAATGGGTGCCCCTTCTCTGGGATTGCAGCCACAGCAGATGGGCGTGAGCACAGCTCTTGAGAGGAACTTCCCAGAGTGGTAATGGAATCACCACAGCTGCCCAGGGCATCCCCCAACATCCGGGTTATTCTAGACAGTTGGCTGTTGGATGTGGTGGAGGATGGAGATCCTGGGGCAGAATGAGGAGGTTTCAGTTCTGGCAGCTTGATGCTCATTCTCCTTCTCCCTGCATACCTCCAGGCACCAAGAACAGCTTCCAGACACTGCAGATGAAGCTAGAAAATATCACCAACCCCTGGAGCCCGAGACACCACGTTGTCCAGCCGACCGTGGAGCAGACGCGGTACTCCCGGGAGCGCCAGGCGGCCTTCCGCTTCAAAAGGAAGCTGCCCCGGTACCTGCTCTTTACCAGCCCCCAGGAGAACCCCTGGGGCCACAAGCGCAGCTACCGCCTGCAGATCCACTCTATGGCTGACCAGGTGCTGCCCCCAGGCTGGCAGGAGGAGCAGGCCATCACCTGGGCAAGGTGAGGAAGACCCAGGGGGCCTGGGGGAGGGTCAGGGGCTCCCCTCAGTGTGTGTGTCTGTGTCTGTCTGTGTTTGTGTCTATGGGGTTCTGAGTCTATGTGGTTTTGTATCTGGGCACACATGCGTGTTGTGTATGTATGTGTATATCTGTGTGTGCAACTGACCCTGAACAATGTGGGGGTTAGGGGTGCCAACCCCCAAATGCAGTAAAAAAGCCAAGCATAACTATGACTTCACCACAACATAACTACGAATAGCCTACTGTTGACCAGAAGCCTTACCACTTACATAAACATTCCATGAACACATATTTTATATGTTCTATGTGTTAGATACTGTGTTCTTACAATAAAGTAAGCTAGAGAAAAGAAAATGTTATTAATAAAATCCTGGCCAGGCGTAGTGGCTCACGCCTGTAATCCCAGCACTTTGGGAGGCCGAGACGGACGGATCACAAGATCAGGAGATCAAGACCATCCTGGCTAACACGGTGAATTCTCGTCTCTACTAAAAATACAAAAAATTAGCTGGGCATGGTGGCGGGCGCCTGTGGTCCCAGCTACTCGGGAGGCTAAGGCAGGAGAATGGTGGGAACCCAGGAGGCGGAGCTTGCAGTGAGCCGAGATCGCGCCACTGCACTCCAGCCTGGGCTTCAAAGCGAGACTCCATCTCAAAAAAAAAAAAAAAAAAAAAAATCCTAAGGAAAAGAAAATATATCTACGATCCATTAAGTGGGAGTAGCTCATCCCAAAGGTCTTTATCCTCGTCACCTTCACTTCGAGTGGGCTGAGGAGGAGGAGGAGGGGCTGGATTTGCTGTCTCACGGTGGCAGGGGTGGAAGAAACTCCAAGTGAAAGTGGACCTGTGGCTGGGCGTGGTGGCTCACGCCTGTAATCCCAGCACTTTGGGAGGCGGAGGCGGGCATATCACCTGAAGTCAGGAGTTCCAGACCAGCCTGGCCAACACGGCGAAACACTGTCTCTACTAAAGATACAAAAATTAGCTGGATGTGGTGGCGGGCACCTGTATTCTCAGCTAGTCGGGAGGCTGAGGCAGGAGAATCACTTGAACCCGGGAGGTGGAGGTTGCAGTGAGCCAAGATCGCGTTACTGCACTCCAGCCTGGGCGACAGAGCAAAACTCCATCTCAAAAAAAAAAAAAAAAAATGGAAGAAAGAAAGAAGGTGGACCCGTGCAGCTCACACCTGTGTTGTGCAAGGGTTGCCTGCTCTTCTGGGCCTGTGTTTGTGTATTTGGGGAGGAGGGCAGGGAGAACTCCTGACAATCACCTGAACCTCGGTTAACAGCAGCCCGTCCTGCCGACTCCCAGGAGAGATGATCTCTCATCTTCCTCTATTTTGACCCTGAAGCTGTTCCCTGGGTGGGGCTAAGGGGGGCCAGCCCAGGCCCCTGAGCCAAGCTGCTTCGCCTCTGCCTGGCAGGTACCCCCTGGCAGTGACCAAGTACCGGGAGTCAGAGCTGTGCAGCAGCAGCATCTACCACCAGAACGACCCCTGGGACCCGCCCGTGGTCTTTGAGAAGTTTCTTCACAACAATGAGAACATTGAAAATGAGGTACTGCCCTGTCCCCAGCCCTGCCCAGTGCTGGCCGTGCCTCCTTCCAGCTCAGCCCAGGACCATCTTCATCACCATCAGGGAGTCCCAACCACCCTCTGCCCAGATCTGTCCCCAGTTGCAGGAGCTGTGCCTTGCTGTGTGGACGGCAAGTTCAGAGGTCACAACCGAGCTGTCCATCTCTTTAAAAAGGGGCTGGAGAGGAATTCAGCAAGTTTGCAGGCAGAACTGCAAATGATCAAAGGCTAGAGTGGCCTCCAGTGGTCAGTACTCAGCCCTGCCCACTGAAGCCCACCCTATCTTCTGCAGGACCTGGTGGCCTGGGTGACGGTGGGCTTCCTGCACATCCCCCACTCAGAGGACATTCCCAACACAGCCACACCTGGGAACTCCGTGGGCTTCCTGCTCCGGCCATTCAACTTCTTCCCAGAGGACCCCTCCCTGGCATCCAGAGACACTGTGATCGTGTGGCCTCGGGACAACGGCCCCAACCACGTCCAGCGCTGGATCCCTGAGGACAGGGACTGCTCGATGCCTCCCCCTTTTAGCTACAATGGGACCTACAGACCCGTGTGACCAGCCCCTGCCCCCAGTTCCTCCCAAGAAGCCCAGGAGCCTCACTGGGGCAGACAATAAACCCTCAGAGCTTCACTCTGTGTGCTGCTTCTTGTGGGGAGGCACAGGGCCATGTGTGTAGGACACACACACACAGACGTGCACGCACTCACACAGACGTGCACACACTCGCATAGATGTGCACACACACGTGCACACTCGCACAGACGTGCACACACTCGCACAGATGTGCACACACACGTGCACACTCGCACAGACATGCACACACTCGCACAGATGTGCACACACACAGACATGCACACTCGCACAGATATGCACACACACAGACATGCACACACTCACATAGACGTGCACACATGGCATACACTTTATTCACACTGGTCTACTGCAGCCCAGAAAAGCCAGCGTTACTAATAAAAAGGAAGCTCACTGAAATCCTGTACCCGTCAGTTTGGTTTTTCTAAAATCTGAGACTGGCCAGGCATGGTGGCTCACGCTTGTAATCCCAGCACTTTGGGAGCCTGAGGCGGAAGGATGGGAGGATCACTTGAGCCCAGGAGTTCAAGACCAGTCTGAGCAACGTGGCTAAACCCCATCTCTCCTAAAAAATACAAAAAATTAGCCAGGCAGGGTGGCATACGCCTGTAGTCCCAGGACAGAGGGGGTTGGGTGGGAAGATCTCTTGAGCCGAGGAGCCGAGATCATACCACTGCACTCCAGCCTGGGCAATACAGACACAGTGAGACCCTGTCTCAAAAAAAAAAAAAAAAAAAAAAATCTGAGACTGACAACTTTCTCTTGGGGAGGCTGCAAGGGAATTTTCCAGTGTCAGTGACAGGCTTGCAAAATGGCACAACCATAGAGAAGATACTACAGGGAGATCTAGCAAATCACCATGCCTTTATCCATTGGCACACTGGCCCAACTTCGGGGGGTTTATCCCCAAGATCCATCTATAAATACAGGAAAGACATATGTACAAAGTGATTCATTGCAGCATTGTTTGTAACAGCAAAAGTCTGGAAACAACCAACTGCTCATCTGTAGAAAACCCCAGTTGAATAAACTGTGGCACAATCACACAGTGCAATTCTAGGTGATTATAAAAGAAACACACAAATGAGGATATTCTGTGTGCTGATAGAGCAAAACTTTAGGCCATAGCAAAAGAGAAGAGGCATAGAATAATACAGACAGCATGCTAACTTTGTGTGAGAAAGGACAGGAGTTTCCCTAGACTGGTCTCCGTGTAGACTACAGGGAAGCGTGGTAGATGAGAACAGGGATGGGGCAGGCTTTCTCCATGGAAACCTTTCTATTGAGTTGTTAGGGGTTTTGTTGTTGCTTTGTTTGCTTGCTTTTGGGGACAGAAGGGGAATGATGGAGAGCGCCGGGCCACAGGCTGGCCAGGTAGGGAGATAGAGGCTGGGGAGAAAGCAGAGTGGCCTGGCCAGATGCTATGGGGATGAGGCAAGGAGCGTCTCCTCCCTCCCTGTGGAGCTGAGGGAGCCCCAGGTGTCCTGGCCATGGCACATGGCCTAGGAAAGCACTGACTGCAGAAACGCGGGTGACACAGCCTCTTGCCCCAGTGCTATGTTATTTTTATTTTTGAATCGTGAGAATGTATTACCCACTCAAAAAACTGAAATCTAAATTTTCCAAGAGGGAGGAAGGGAGGAAAGGACGGAGGGAAGGAAAGAAAGAAAAATGAAACTCTAATTGCTGATGTGTGGTACTTTAGTAGCTGGCCAGGATGGATGGGGTAGCTAGAATAATGCCCCCCACCCCCCACCAATGATGTCCACATCATGATCCCTGGGACCTGTGGATCTGTTACCTTACATGCTCAAGGAAGGAATTCTGTGGGCATGATTAAGGTAAGGATCTTGAGATGGGAAATTATCCTGGATCATCCAGGTGGGCTTGGGTAATCACAAGGCCCTTGTGAGAGGGAGACAGGAGAGAAGAGCAGAGAGAAGATGCCACACTGCCGGCTCTGAAGATGACAGAAGGGGCCACAAACCAAGGAATGAAAGCGACCTCTAGAAACTGGAAAAGACAAGGAAACAGATTTTCCCCCAGAGCCTCCATTAGGAACAAGGCCCTGAAGACCTCAGATGGTAAAATAATACATTGGTGTTGTTTGAGGCCAGTAAGTTTGTGGTACGGTGTTTATAGCAGCCATAGGAGCCAATACAATGGATGTGGAGTTTTCTATCATGGGGGACCACTGAGAGAGGAAAGCAGACAAGCAAACAGATGGGGGATCTGACACTGTCCCTCCCAGCCCTGCTCAGAGCTCAGTCACCCACGGCCAGCCGCAGAACCAGGACCCAGTGACGGGGAGGCAGGAGCAGGTGAGTCAGGTCATGTGGGGCAGGGTCCTGGATCTTTTCAAACCGGACAATTCAACAGAACTGATTCCAGCCTTTCTCTTCCTCCAAGAAGACAGAAAGGAAGAGTGTGTGTGGTTTTGATAAACATTTCAAGAGGGTGGAGGACACCAGAGGCTCAGGGGCTCCTTTACACACTGAGTTGTGGGTGTGTGACTGTCATCACCCACCACACCGAGGAAAGCTGGAAGACCAAAGGTATCGCTTACTTTACCTGGGTGACTTTTCACAGTTGTTTGTTGGTGTTGTGCATTCAGCGGGCACTCGGCAGTCCTTGTTGAGTGACTAGCAGCTGAGAGCCTCAGATATACAAGCCTCAAATCACATTCTTACTTCCCTGCCCTGTTGAGTCTTTGCATCTTGCCCCAAATAATTATTTTGGCCATTCCTGCGGCCACCACAGTGCCATCTCCCAACAACATCCACCCCTAACAAGATGGCAGAAGGACCTGACCTCACCCCTGAGAAAGCAGCCCCAAGAATCCTAGGGCCCCTTCGCTTCCTCCCAGGCCCCATCCCGAATGGTCCTCACGGGTACTACTTTCCCCCTCCCTCCCTGACACCCCAGCTTCTACTTTTCAGCATTTCTCACTGTTCCTCCTTCCCTTAAGCAGAATGTAATTGACCTAGGACACAAAGACGAGGAAGAGGAAGTCCCTGACCTCAAGATATCCACAGTCACAGGGGTGACAGCCCAGAGGGACAGACAGGGAGGCCTGCGGGCTCCTGTGCCGAGGCGGGGATATCCTCAGATGTTCATCTTCTGTTTCTTAATAAAAACTGGAAGTACTCAGCGGGCTGAAGCAGGAGGATTTCTTGAGCCTAGGAGTCCAAGCCCACAGCCTGGGCAACCTAGCAAGATGCCACTTCTTAAACAAAAAACTGGAAGCCTGGTCTAACCCTCAAGTAGGCAGAGCTTGGCCTCTGTGGACTCACTCAATGATTGTCCATGTGCGACTCTGCCATTCCCAAGCACACAGCCTCCCCAGGCCTGGAAGGTCAGCTCTTCCTGGGCAGTGAATTCTCCCTGAGCACCACGTACACTCAGGTCCCTGTTGTCGGACCCTCCTCAGCAGGGAGAACTGCTGTGCCTCTCCCAGTTAGGGGGAGACATTCATAATTTTTGGTCATACATTTGGTAATTGACCTGCTACTTTGAACTGCATGGATTCCCTGTCCTGGGGCCACTTCAAGGTGGTTACATCCCATAACCTGGAATTTCTAATGGCTGAGGCCAGGACGAATCTGATATCTCATGAAAACATATCAGGTGTATAAAGACAAAATACCATTTGACCCAGCAATCTCATTACTGGTTGTATACCCAAAGGAATATAAATCATTCTATTATAAAGACACATGCACACATATGTTCACTGCAGCACTATTCACAATAGAAAAGACACGGAATCGGCCAGGTGCAGTGGCTCACACCTACAATCCCAGCACTTTGGGGAGCCGAGGCGGGCAGATCACAAGGTCAGGAATTCAAGACCAGCCTGGCCAATGTGGTAAAACCCCATCTCTACTAAAAATATAAAAATTATCCAGGCGTGGTGATGGGCGCCTGTAGTCCCAGCTACTTGGGAGGCTGAGGCAGGAGAATCGCTTGAACCCGGGAGGCGGAGGTTGCGGTGAGCCGAGATTGCGCTACTGCACTCCAGCCTGGGCGACAGATATAGAATCAACCTAAATGCCCATCAATCATAGACTGGATAAAGAAAATGTGATATATATACACCATGGAATACTATTCTGCCATAAAAAAGAAAGAGATCTTGTCCTTTGCAGGGTTATGGATAGAGCTGGAGGCCATTATCCTTAGCAAACTAACACAGGAAACCAAAATACCTTATGTTCTCACTTATAAGTGGGAGCTAAATGATGAGAACACATAGAGGAGAACAACACACACTGGGGCCTGTTAGAGAGTGGAGGGTAGGAGGAGGGAGAGGACAGTGAAAAATAACTAATGGGTACTAAGCTTAATACCTGGGTGATGAAATAATCTGTATAACAAACCCCATGACGCAATTTACCTATGTAACAAACCTGCACATGCACTGTGAACTTAAAAGTTAAATACATATATATATATATATATATATATATATATATTATATTAGGTTCAGATGTCTGATCCAAGAACTTAGCCCAGATGTTAAAAGGTTGCCTACTAAACCCTCATGCTTATTTGCTAGGGCATCCAAGCATTGGTTTGCAAAACTCACAAGATCCCCCGTCACTGCCTGAGAGCTGATTCCATGTTATAGTTATCCATTGCTACATAACAAACCACCTCAACTTAGTGGCATAAAATAACAACTATTTTATTATGCTCATGAACTCAATGGGACAAGGATTCAGACAGGACACCCTGGAGATGGCTTCTCTCTGATCCATGATGTCTGGGGCTTCAGCTGGGAGGACTCGGAAGCTGATAGTATCTTGGATACTAATACTGGAGGCAGCAATTGTCTGGCAGCTTTTTCCCTTACATATCTGGCATCTGGACTGGTCTGTGCTCAACTAGAACTATAGACTGAGCACCTATGTGTGGCCTCCCCATGGGGCTGGGGCTTCCTCACAGCATAGCGGTCTCAAGTAATCAAACTCTTGCATGGAGGTTCAGGGCTTCAAGATGGGTGTTCTCACACACAAGAAGGAAGCAGCACACCTTTTATGACCTAACTTCAGAAATCCCATGACTACTTCTGCCATACTCTATTGGTCAGTGGTCACCATTGCACCTAATGGAAAGGAAGAAGACATAGACCCCACATCTCAAGGGGAGGACCAGCGAACGAGTGAGAGGGGCCATGGTTCAGAACTGCCACTGCATGACTCATTTCCTTTACAGTAAAGGCAGCTCTACCTCTGCTGAAGCTGCAATCATGTTTGAAAAGTTGTCTTTGGTTCCAGTCTCCTAAATTTTCTACACCTTGGAGCAGTGTCTCCAGTTTACCTGCCACTTTAGAAACTCCTTATATTCTGCTCTCAAGGTAAAAATGTTCTCCTTTCACCACAATATCCATACTTGCCAGCAAAAGAGAACATGCTCTTGACGGAAAACAGCTTTCCTCTCTCATCCTAGTTTTCATCATTAAGCTGTCTGTAGTGGCTGTGTCACAAAAGATTCCTAATTCACAACAAGGCTCAGTAAATAACAATACTATAGTGAGTTCGAAAACTCTGCTGTGGGTGTGGGAGGAGAGAGTGGCACATGTATGTCCTGTTCTTGTCATTTCTGAAAGGCACCAGCCTTAGGATCAAATACGACCTCCAGCGACACATCAGGACTACTCGGCCCCGCAGCAGAGTCTTCTTTCTTTCACAGTGTCACAGCCTCACTCATTAGAACGTGTGAACACACATTCACAACTTACATGTCAGTGATGACTCGGCTCTTTCATTCATTCAACAAACACTAAATGGCTATGGATTAGAGCCTGCTCTAGGTTTTGGGGATACGAAGATGAAAGAAATAGTCTCTGGTTTCTAGAAGCTTGTTTTTCTGTAAGAAAAAGTCATGTAAAGAATAACTCAAGAATAGTGAAGAAAGTCCCTCCTAATTCATTCAAGGAAAGTCACAGAAAACTTATAAAAGGAGGTAGAGTTTGAGCTTTAACATCAACTGAAGGGAGAAGGACATTCTGGACAATGGTCTGCACAGAGGCACCAAGCTATCCCAGGGACATCAAGTGCCCCACATTCTGTGGTTCCTGAAGCGTCTGCTGTCCTAGAAGAACTGCATGCACTGTGGTCCGGCTGGATAAGGCCACTTGCAGGTGACAATCCAAGAAACAAGACCCCAAAAAAGAGACTGGAAGTTACCCTAAATCCAATGTCTTGCTCTGCACACTCCTCCAAAATCTCAGGGTATTATTTAATCTACCTCCTTTCCAGTCACCCTGGTCATCGACCTTGTGGCTTTCTAGTGATAGCGACCATGCACAACAAAGATTTGCTCAGCCATTCAGTGGCCCCTCAGCTCCCACCCACAAATCAGAGGCTGAAATTCACCCACGGCCGCCTTACTTATTCCCAGTTCTGATGAAAGAGGAGTTTCTGGATATTACCAGACGATGCTTCCACCACAATGGGATTTAATAATCAAGAACTGGCAGCAGTGCACATCCAAAGGCTGAGCCTCAAAGCAGATCTGTGACACCAAGGTCTCGCTCCTCTCCCTGTGGCCTACCCCTGTTGGGAAGGGGGAAATTGTCAAAAACCAACAACCTTCCAGCCACACTGCAATAGGGCCCCTTCACAACTAGGAGGAAAAATCCCAGGCCACAATGCTCAAAAGCCCCTGTGCTTCCGACCACCTTCTGGTGGAATGAGCCTTCCCCGTCCATCCCCAAGAGCACTTGTCCACTCTGGTTCCTGTGTTCCTACTGCCCCTAGTTCTCACCCTGTTGCCCTCTGTTGATTTGTGATGCTTATTCGTGAGCATCCATTTCTATGTTTCCTTTGCTGCCCTTCTCTATCCCAGCAGTGTCACCCCTGGCTGCGCACCAGAGTCACCTACACAGCCTTCTTAAGGATCCCAGTGTTGTGCTGATTCATGCCACACCAATGCCACACCAGTCATATCAGAATATCCAAGGGTGGTCCTGAATACTGTGTTTTTGGGAAGCTCTACAGATCTTTCTGAGAGAGAAGCCAGGTTTGAAAACAGTAGTCTTTTTTTTTTTTTTTTTTTTTTTGAGATGGAGTCTCACTCTCGTTGCCCAGGCTGGAGTGCAATGATGTGATCTTGGCTCACTGCAACCTCCGCCTGCCGGGCTCAAGTGATTCTCCTGCCTCAGCCTCCCGAATAGCTGGGATTACAGGTGCTTGCTATCATGCCCAGCTATACTCTCAACATGTTCAAAAAAAACTTGTTGCTTGTCCCTTCTCTGAGCCCAGAGCAATAGTTTAGGATGTCAATAACTGAGTTTGATGGTGACATTTAACAGTTGCATTGTAACAGGTATTTAAGCTCTAAGACCAATCACAGAGCTTGTGCACTTGAGCCCAGAAAAGTTACAGAGAGTGAGGGACATCTCGAAGATCCAGAAAAGTCTGGAATTTGTCCCCTCTCTCTATGTTACTGTGAATGACCTGTGTTCTATTGACTTGCTGCTGCCCATGCAGGATCTGGCCTAGGTTTTCTGGATGGGTTTCAAAGTATTTGCCCCGAGGCCAGGTGCAGTGGCTCATGCCTGTAATCCCAGAATTTCAGGAGGCTCAGGCATGCAGATAGCTGGAGCCCAGGAGTTTGAGACCAGCCTGGGCAACATGACAAGACCTAGTCTCTACAAAAAATACAAAAATTAGCTGCGTGTGGTGGTACATGCATGTAGTCCCAGCTACCTGGGAGGCTGAGGTGGGAGGATTGCTTAAGCCCTGGAGGCAGAGGTTACGGTGAGCCGTGGTTGTACTACTGCACTCCAGCCTGGGCAACAGAGTGAGACTCTATATCAAAAAAAAAGTCTTTGCCCCAGCCATGATCCTAACCCAGCATCCCGATATCACCACAGCCTTCACTGAGCCCCTGCTGAGATGGAAACTTGTCCCCAAGAGAGGAAGTATGGACATAAGTAGGAGGTAGCAGGGAACTGAGAGCACAGCCTGAATATTCTGAGCTCCCTGTAGCTACTGGCCTGGCTGTACATTGAGAGGCAATACAGATACAGGTGATGATTTAAAGGATGGCTCATGAATCACTCAGATCTCCGTCTTCCTCTTCACGTGGATGGCTTGCCTGGATGTCCCTGTGTCTCTGCGTTTCTCCTTTTATAAGGACACTAGTCATTGGGGTTAGGGCCCACCCTACTCCAGTAGGACCTCATCTTAACTCAACGACATCTGCAAGACTCTAATTCCAAATAAGGTTACATTCATGGGAACTAGGGATTAGGACTCAAATACATCTTTTGAGGGGGTCACAATTTAGCTCACAATGCAAATCTTTTCTATATCTCTACATTTCAGCGAAAGAAATGGAGACAGAATTCTGGACAGTCTCACCAGAACTGAGAACAGCCATTTCCCAAGTCACTGGACTCATGGCAAATATGATGGATGATTCCTTAACCTCTATTCTATTTCCCTCCTAATGTTTCTTCCTGTCTGCAGCAACTAGAAAGTTAAACTCTCCATTTCCCAGAATGCTTTATATCTAGAGCTCTGTATAGAATTAGTTCCTACCAATCAGGAGCATTTGAGCAAGATTTGGAAGATGAAAGGGATGCTGAAACTGCCTTTCTGCCCTTGCTGATGCTGTGTTTTGCAGGTGAGGTCAACAAGTGGCAACAGCATTCCAGTCCCCAGCTTCCCAGGCCTAGAAAGGCAAGGACTGGCAGAATGATCACCATGCACTTGTGTTCAGTCCCCAGAATGCTGCAGGGCCCATTCTCCTGGGAACCTGGCCTCCCAACTTGGTCTCCCAACACTTTGGGAAGCTGAAGCAGGAGGATCGCTCAGCCCAGGTGTTCGAGATCAACCTGATCAAAATAGAGAGACCCTGTCTCTTCAAAAAAAAAAGTTTTTTTTAATTAGCCAGGCATGGTTGTTCATGCTTGTTGTCCCAACTGCTTGGGAGGCTAAGGCAGAGAATGGCTTGAGCCCAGAAGTTCAAGGCTGCAGTGGAGCCATGATCGCACCACTGCACTGCAGCCTGGGTGACAGAGTGAGACCCTGTCTCAGAATAAATTAATTAATTAAATAAACCCTCACATTTAGAGTTGACTTTTGATGAGATTACCAAAACAATTCAATAGCAAAATAGACTTTCAGCAAACAGTGCTGGGACAATTGGATATACACATGTAAAAGAATGAAACTGGAACCCTAGTATTTATCATATATAAAAATTATCTCAAAATGAATCAAAGACCTAAATGTAACAGCTAAAACTCTTAGAATAAAATGTAAGCATAAATCTTCATGACCTTGCCATAATTAGGCAGTGATTTCTGAGATATAACATCAAATGCACAAGCAACAAAAGAAAACAGTTGATAAAATGAACTTCATCAAAATGTAGAAACCTTTGTGCTTCAAAGGATATCATTAAGAAAATGAAAAGACAACCCACAGAATGGGAGAAAATACTTGCAAATCATATATCTGATATGGGTAACCCAATTTAAAAATGGGCAGAGGATCTGAACAGACATTTCTCCAAGGAAGATACATAGTAACCAATATCACATGAAAAGCTGCTCAACATCATTAGTCTATAAGGGAAATGCAAATCAAAACCACAATGGGATACCACCTCATCCCCACCAGGGTGACTATAATCAGAAAAACAGATAACAACAAGTGTTGGTGGGGATGTGATGAAATCATAAACTTCATACATTGCTGGTGGGAATATAAAATGGTGCAGTTACTTTGGAAAACAGTCTGGCGGTTCTTCAAAAGGTTAGACAGACTACTACAGACTACCATAGAATACAGACATTTCACCCCTAGGTATGTGTCCAAGAAAAATGAAAAGACGTGTCCATACAAAAAGTTGTACATGAATGTTCATAGCAGCATTATTTATAACAGTCAAAAAGTTGAAACAAAACAAATATCCAACAACTGATAATTAAATTAACAAAATGTCATATATCCAAACAATGGAACATTATTTTGCAATAAGGAGAAATGAAATACTGATACATGCTACAACATGGATGTACCTTGAAAACATTAGCTAAATGAAAGAAGACAAACGAAAAGACCACATAGAATATGACTCTATTTATTTGAAGTGTTCATAATATACAAATCCATAGAGGCAGAAAGTAGATTAGTGGTTGCCACGGTCTGGGAGGATTGGGGAGAATTGGATATAGGGTTTCTTTTAGAGGTAATGAAAACATTCTAAAATTGGTTGTGGCAATAGACACACAACTCTGTAAATATATTAATAACTACTGCATGTACACTTCAAGAGAATAAATTGTATAGTATGTGAATTGTATATCAATAAAGCTGTGATTTTTTAAAAAGTATATGTTTCAATATTTGTTGTTAAGTGATAAACGCAAGTCACAGAATAATAAACATTGTAGAATTCTATTTATATAAACAAAAAACATACTTTCACAGGTGTTTTAATGTTTTATGAACAGTTACTCATATATTGTTTTTGTAATCTTTAAAAAGTTTAATTACAAAATGGTAGCCATCCTAATATATAACTAAATAGAATTCATAACCAGGAAATATCAAAAGAGATAGAGATATGTTATACCTACAGATGAAAAGAAACTCAAGAAGCATATCAGCTAATTTTAAGGTATGAATCTTATTAGGATCCTAATTTAAGTAAAGATCATAGAAATATTTATAAGACAATTGGAAAATTAGAACACTGATATTTGATGGTATTAAGAAATCATTGTTAATTTTAGGTATGATGGTGATATTGTGATTATGTTTAAAAAGAATTCCTTATCTTTTATAGATAGATGCTAGTGTATTTACTTTTTAAATGATATTATATTTGTCATTACCTCAAAATAACCCAGTAGAAGGGGTGTGGAAGAGTTTGTGTAGTATGGATAAAATAAGAGTAGCCATGAATAGTTGAAGCTGGATGATGAATTTGAAAGGGTTCATTATACCCTTCTCTCGACTTCTGTATCTGCTTGAAAGAGGTATAGTATATCTTGATGAAAGAAATAATAGACCAAGAAGATACAACATACATAACATATATGCATCTAACAACATAATCTCAAGCAAGAAGAAGAAAACCAACAATATTGCTGATTTTAGTACATAAATCTCAGAACTGATAGATCAAGTAGACAAAAACACAAGCAGAGACATAGATTATCTAAATAAGACATTTAATAAACTCATATTTATATATAACCCTCCACAAACCAAAGAATGCATGTGTATATTGTATACATATAACATTCATATTATATGAACTGACCAAATAATGATTTTTAAACTGACCAAATAATAATTTTAAAAGAAGTCTCAAATTCTAAAGAATTGAAAGCATACAGACCATGTTCTGAGATCATAATGTAATGAAATATATGAATAAATAAAAAGATAACCCATGCTCTTTGATAGTATGGCTTAACATTGTAAAAATATCCATCCTCCTCAAATGTTTTTTATAATTCCAATCCCAATCAATATCCTAACTAGAATTTTTTAGGGGTTAACCAATTTATTCTAAAACATACGAAAAATGGGTTCACAAATGGTGAAATCATTTTTCCGAAAGAAGGACAAAGAAGTGAGATTGGTCCCATCAAATATTAAATTACACTATAAAGCCATGGAAATTTTTTTTAATCATGGTATTGGCTCAAGAGTAGACCAATAGACCAATAGAACTAAAAAGAGCTCAGAGACCCATGAATATAAGGAAATTACAAATAAACAGGAAAAAACTCACTGTTTAGTAGGTTATAGTGGGGAAAGCTCCCATAATGTGGAGAAAAATAAAACTGCATCCTTACCTGATATAATACATAATGAACTTCAGCTAGAGTAAGAATCTATACATAAACAGTGAAACTAAAAATGTAGGAAAATATCTGTGACCTAAAGGTGGAAATTTTCTTAAACAAGACCTAAAAATCATAAACCACAAGGTAAAAAAAAAATACAGATTTGATTTCATTAAGATTACAGGTTTCTATTCAACAAAGGAAACCATAGTCAAAGTTGAGAGGGAGAAGATACTTTCAACATCTCAAACTGACAAAGGATTCATAATTAGAATATATAGGGAACTTCTGCAAATCTGTAAGTAAAAGTCAGAAACCCATTCTATAAATGGCAAAGTATATAAGCAAGTAGTAATTCACAGAAAAAAAAATTAATAACAAATATATCAAGATAGGATCAAAATTAGAAAATTATCTAGTACCAAATATAAGCAGGACTTTCAGAAACACAAACATGGGTCTAAGGTGGGTTTCATGCCTTTGGAATTGTGGACTGATGAAGCCTTTCTGTAACACAGCCTACATGTACTTGGTGAAATTGAACATACATACATTCTATGACTCAGAAAGCACACTACAAATTATACCTAATTGAAAGAAATTCTCCCCCAGGACTATGAAGGGATGAGAACAAGGATGTTCGTCATAGCATTGGTCATGGCAGTGGGAGTTGGAAGGAAATTCAGTATCCATCCTTGGAGGAATGGATGAGTCAAATGGACTTAATGTACACCATGAAGCACCAAGAAACATGCTGTACTTGTTGGGTTCTCCAGGAAGCCGACACTGAGATGCTGAAATGGAGTTAGATTTATTGTGGAGCTAACACCTGGGAAAGAAAATGAAAAGGGGCCAGAACCAAGATGGCGTGAGGAAGGACTCCTGTAGGGGGTAGAGATGGTCCCGCCCTTGAACTGTCACTCGGCTCAGTCACTGACTCGGAACCACCCAAAGAAGAGCAGAGCCTCACTCAAAAGCTGAGATAGACCCTGAAGAATCTAACAGCTTGAGCCATCAGCTGAGCATACACACACACACACACACGCACGCACACACATGCACACAAGCACGCACACACACACACACAAGCACGCACACACGTGCACACGACACACATGCACACATGCGCACACGTGCACAAACACACGCACACACACGTGCAGACGCACAAACACACTCATGCACACACATGCACACACACACAGTCATTGGGGAAATCCAAATTAAAGCCACGTTGAGATGTCTCTACACACCAATTAGAAAAGTTAAATTTAAAAATGCTGGTGAGGTTGCAGAGAAACTGATTCACTTACACATTACTGATGTAAATGAAAACATACTTTGGTAGCTTCCTATAAAACTAAACACTCACCATATCACCCTGCAATGATATTTCTGGGCATTTATCCCAGAGAGATGAAAACTTACATTCAAACAAAAGCTTGTATGCTAATGTTCATAGTAGCTTTACTCATAACAGCATATGAAACAGCCCAGATGTCCCTCAGTGTATAAATAGTTTAACAAACTCTGACACAATAAAATACTATTCAGTCATGAAAAGGAATAAACAACTGATACATGCAACAACCAGCACAGACGTCGCTAAGCGTATGCTTAGTGGGGGAGAAAGCCAAACTCCAAATGTCACGTGCAATATGATTTCACTCAGATAGCATTCCCAAAATAAGAAAACAACAGAGATGGAGAAAACGTTAGGGATTTCCAGGGGGTGGGGATGGAGTGGGGTGGTGGCATGGATGTTAATAAAAAGAGGTAGCAAGAGGGAGTTCTTTTGTGGTGTTGGAGCAGTTCTGCATCTTGACCGAAGTGCTGCTTACACAATTCCACACCTGACAAAAACACCTGACATAAACTTGCATAGAACTGTATGCACACACAAACACACACACACACACACAGAGAAAGAGAGATGAGTGCAGGTTTAAAAGCAGTGAACACCAAATAACTTCTGTAGTCTAGTTAACAGTAGTGTGTACTTATGTCGATATTCTGGTTTTGACATTGTACTCCAGTTATCTGTATCTTAGTCCATTCAGGGTGTTATAACCAAACACGTAGCTAAGTGGCCTATAAACAACATAAGATAATTTCTCACAGTTCTGGAGGCTGGAAGTCCAAGACCAAGGCCCTGGCAGCTTCAGTGTCTGGGTAGGACCTGCCTCCTGGTGCAAGGACTGGCCATCTTCCCGCTGTGTCCTCACATGGTAAAAGGGACAAGAGAGCTTTCTGGAGTCTTTTTTTTAATAAGGGCACTAATCTCATCCATGAGGGCACTGCCCTCATAACCTAATCACCTTCCAAAGGCCCCATCTCCTAATGCTATCACCATGGAGATTAAGATTTCAACACATGAATTTGGGGGAGACACACTCAGTCCATTGCAAGATGTCACCATTGGACAAATCCAGTTGAAGGTTCACAGAATTCTGTACTCTTTTTGCTACCTCTTGTGAGTTTATAATTATGCTAAAACTAAAAAGCTTTCTTAAAAATATATATACAAATTCTCAAGTAAAAGATGGTAAACTTGTTACTTTTTCAGTTATTTGATGCCTTTATCTGCAAACTCTTTCAAAGGAAACATGGCATGAACAAATATTGACAGGGATGTTTCACCAGCTCTCAACTTCCCTTACTCAAGGGTTGGATCATAATAGCAACATCTAAGTAATCCAGAAATTATCATTTTACTGAAAACAACGAAGACCATAGGGATGGAGAGAGATGAAAGAAGTACTATTTTTAAATATGCAGCTTTATATCAATATACATAAATACATGCCAGATAACCATATTTTATAAGAATACATATATATTCAAGAGTATATGTCAAATTTTAAAAAGAAAGGGGATTTGGCGTGGTCCTATCATTATGAAAGGGGATTTGGCGTGTTCCTCTCCTTATTTTACTCATCATGTCATCCCCTCTCGTCTACTAGGCGTCCAGGCGCTGAGGACCAACCTTCCCTTCCTCCTCTGGCGAACAAAACAATGAGCTTTCCCAGAGCCACCGCTGGCTGGACGCTAGATGGCGCCGCTGAGCTCCCCCCACCCCGCCACCCCGCCCTCACCTGCGGTTCCTGCAGAGTGGATGCTCAGGTGACCAGGCCGTTTGGACTACTTGGTTCAAATTCAGGATCCAGGTAGATGCAGCTGGGGAAAGCAGGGAGGAATAGGAGGCTACAGACAGAATGGCCACATGCCTGCCTTCCTACAGGTCTTGTCTTTTCCAAAGCCCCTGGTCAGTGACATGCTTAACTTGGCTCCCTTCCTTCTCCCTCGCCTTCTCCAGCCCCTCTAAGCATGTGCCTTTGTCTCTTCCCAAACCTCCTGAGTCGCCTGAGGCCCTCTGGTGGTTCAATTCTTTATTGGAAGAACAAGCAACATGTTTACCCCAAGGATTTCCACGGAGAAATACAAACACGTCTCCTATTGGCAAGAAAAGCAGCACTGATTTGTTGAACTAGGGAATTGTTTTAATTCTGCAGATTAGTCTTCTCTTGTCTTTGGTTAAAGTAACACAACCATCTCCACAGAGGTTCCTAAGCATAGAGGAAGATTGTATTGTAACAATACAAGGCTGCCATAACTATGTAATTGGCCACAATTGAAGACAGGAATGCTGGGAAGTATGGGTTTGCAATTGCCTAATATTCCTGTCCTAACCCATTCCAGGAGATCTTGCTGCGAAGTGCATGTTACCCATGTAACAGACCCTGGGAGTATACCCAGGAGCAGTGGTAGGGATCACAGAAGGGGCTTTAAGACGCCCCTGGTGTTCTATGGCCATTAGCTACCAAGAGGAGCAGCTGCAACCCTAGCTGACCACAGATGTGGCTGTCAAACACAGTGAGTTACCAAAGGACAGTGAAATATGGGGACGTGCAAGTCAGAGGAGACGCCTGCTTCCTCCTAGATCCCCACCATTTCCCTGGCTTTCTACTCTATTCCCAAAAAGAAGAGACACTGGGGTAGAGGGCTGAGAGGAATAATTCAGTCCACAGATGCAGTTTTCTCTCTTTTTTCTACCGTGGCTCTGAATGAAGAGCTAATGTTATACTATTCCCACCTGTGATGAGCCCCAGTCCTTTTGATTCTTTTTCTTCTTCATCATGCATCCACATCTCCCCAGGTGGTAAACAGGCCAGCAAACCTGTTATCCTCTCTTCTGTCCCTTGCACACATGTTTTAACTTTAGTGGAAGCTCGCAGAATAACCCTCAATCTGCTGTGGTCTGTGGCATTACCTCCTTAAAGGAAAGCTGGTGGGTTCTTTCAACAGGTTTGGGATCCACTCCCAGCTAACAGTTAGTATGACCTTAGCCGGGCGCGGTGGCTCACGCCTGTTATCCCAGCACTTTGGGATGCTGAGGCGGGTGGATCACGAGGTTGGAGATTGAGACCATCCTGGCTAACACAGTGAAACCCCATCTCCACTAAAAATACAAAGAAAAAAAAATTAGCCACACGTGGCGGTGGGTACCTGTAATCCCAGCTACTCAGGAGGCTGAGGCAGAATAATGGCATGAATCCGGGAGGTGGAGCTTGCAGTGAGCCGAGATTGTGCCACTGCTCTCTAGCCTGGGCGACAGAGCAAGACTCTGTCTCAAAAAAAAAAAAAAAAAATTAGTGTGACCTTGTTTTCCTTTACCATTGTTTCTAGTTGCCCAGGAATCTAGTAGGAAGATGTGGCTGTGGTCTGGGGAAGGATATTTTGGCAAAATATCCTGGGATATTAGGCAAACAAACTTTTGCATTGCACTTAATATTTCAGAAACCCAGCTAAATAGCTCTTATTTTTATGGCACTAAGAAAGTAAATCTTAAATCTTTGCTCTTAACACAATGAAGACAAAATTATTATGAAAATTGGACAAAGTGCCTTATAGCAGCTGATATATTTAAAACATCAATCATTTTATCCTTAGCATTGTTTTATTTTTACTTTTTAAAATTGTCTGAACATTGTTTCAAAGCTTGTAAAACTACTAAAAGGCAAAGGAATATAAATGTCAGTGAAAGGAAAAGTAAAATAGCAAGTATTTTAGCATGGGGGGGCAATCAAGTCATAAAGAAAAAGGGTTAGTAGCTCACTAGACAATAAATTCTTATAAAGAAGAGCCAAGAAAAGTATTGCTTTGAAACTTTTTACTTTTAACCTTCAGTCTTACTGAAGAATTTGTTCACTATACTTTAAAAATTTATTATTCTGATCATATTTTCCTTGGTAAGAGTAGTGTCTTCAACATCAGCTGGTATACCTACTAACAGCATCCCACATCCTACCATCATTCCTTACATCTGACATCTTCTGCTGTTGATTCATAGGTTAACAAAACAAAACAAAAACTACACACAGAAAGAAAGAAAAAGAAAGGGAAGAAAGAAAAAAGAAGAAAGGAAAAAAGCAGAGACCACTTCCAGAATGATAGTATGAGGAGCTCTGCAGACCAGCTCCCCAGCAAAACACTCATATCTAGTTAAATGATTTTTTAAGCATTTAAAGTCTCTGGAAATTGTTCCCAATAAGAACAATGAGAATCTATGACACTTGAACCATGACTCACTTCCTCCCTCCTCCATCCCCCCAACTCACTTAACAGAAGCTCCACTCTGGATGGATGTAGCCAGGAAAACACGGCTCCCTGTCCACCCAGCTCCCAGTCAAGGAATACAATGGCTCCCCAGAAGGGGCAGGCCACCAGCATTCCTGAGCCCCCATTTCGCACAGGCTAAATTGTAGATGAGTGCAGCTGAGAGAATGGAAGCTTCTCTCCTCCACCCAGTCCCCACTCATAGGTGGAGACTACCCCAGGCGATGCAGGTTGAAATTACTGAGGCCCCAACTGCCTTTGGATCAGAAGTTCCATGCTAGAGCAGCAACCTGAGAAGACAAGAGGCTACTGCCACCACCCAGATCCCTGGTGTGTAAAGCAGGAGGGCTCTGAGAGAAGCCAGCCACAGCCCCTACCCCCAGGTCTGGAGCAGTGACTCAAAGATTTTGCCCAAAGGAAGAGGTACGGAAGAACAGAGAGTACTGAAGCTCTCCCCCGACCCCCAAAAAACTAACTTGATTTAAAACAGGATGTGGGGAAGTTCAAGCATAAGGGAACTCTCAAAAACAATGAGATTTTGGTGGTAAACAATAAAGATAATGTGATAATGCTGGTATTTCCATGAGAACAATAAGCTAAACTGCAGGCCAGCTAGTTTACCAGAGAAAGCAAAACAAAACAAAACAAGTAGCTAAGAAGAGTCCTTCCACTGTCAGAACAAACCCCAAAGACTGGACTCAAAACAATCCCACAAAGGGACCCAAATTTATCTGTATCATACTGTGAAGCATTATATACTCCAGGTATTATAGAAAAACAATAGAAAAGCAGCCAGTAATTAGTGTACCCTGACAGCTGGGTGAGATACCACCAGAGACTGATGGCTCAGCAAAGAGATCAGGAAATGTGAAAATTAAAGAGAGGCCTGTTAAAACTTCTGTCACCCCAGGTGACTGACTGTACACGTACCTAAGGCTGTGCCCTCTGAGGAGTGAAATCAGAGGCTTCACACTATGGGGAAATACACTTCACAAAATAGTCAGCAACATCACTAAACAAGCCAAAAACAACAAGAAGCCTTGGCCAGTAGTAAGGAGTAGAGGGAGAGGAAGGCAGGATCAGTATCCCAAGTTGCTCCAATGTATTATCTAAAATATATTATCTAAAATGATCAGATTTTAACAGCAAAGCGTTATGAGACATGCAAAGAAACAGAAAAGTATAACCCACAGAATAAAAAAAACAGGTAACAAAAACTCAGTGAGAGGGCCCAGATAGGGAAATTAACAGAGACATCAAAGCAGCTGTTATAAATATGGTCAAAGTACTAAAGGAAACTATGCTTAAAGAAGTGAATGACGTTATGACAATGTCCACTCAAATAGAGAATATTAATATAGAGACAGAAATTATTTTTTAAAAGAACCAAATGGAAATTCTGGAGTTGAGAAATATAATAACTAAAATGAAGAATTTACTAGAAGAGCTCAGTAGTAGATTTGAATGGGCAAAAGAAAGAATCAGCAAACTTGAAGATAGAGCAATAAAGATTATGCAATTTGAAAAGCAGAGAGAAAAAAAGCAGAAAGAAAAATGAACAGAGCCTCAGAGAAATGTGTGACATTATTAAGCATACCAAATATGCATAATGGGAGTAACTGAAGGAGAAGAAAGAGAGAGAAGAAAACAGAAAAAAAAATCTAAGAAATAATGCCTGAAAACTTCCCAAATTTGATGGAAAACATTAATGCACATGTTCAAGACCCTCAACAAACTTCAATTAGGAGAAACAAAAACAGATTCAACCCAGACACATCGTCTTAAAAATGTTGAAGGCCAAAGACATAAAGAAAATATTGAAATCACCAAGAGAAAAATACTAGTCACATACAAGGGAACCCCAGTGAGATTAACAACTGACTTTTCATCAGAAATAATGAAGGCAGAGGCAGTGAGATAACATATTTAAAGTTCTGAATGAAAAAAAAACTGTCAGCAAGAATCTTATATCCAGCAATATTGTTTTTTTAAAAATGAAGGTAAAATAAAACCATTCCTAGATAAACAAAAACCAAGAGAATTCCTTGCTGGCATGCTACCTCACAAAAAATAGCAAAAGACATTCTTTAGGCTGAAAGCAAATGGCCTAGACAGTAACTCAAACCCACAAACAAAACATAAAGAGCACTAGTGTAGATAATTTTGTAATTATAAAAACAACAGTGTAAACGCATATTTCTTCTTCTTTCTTTTCTTAACTAATTTTAAAAGCAATTGTGGGGTGTGTGTGTGTGTGTGTGTGTGTTTAAATTGTATTGGTGGTGCTATACATATAGAAATGTATTTATTTTACAATAATAGCACAAAACCAGTAGGTGGGAGCAAAGCTGCATTGGAATAAGGAAGTATCAGCTGATGGTAACTTGAATCCATAGGTACAATAAAAACAGTCAAAAATGATAAATAAGAAGGTTAATATAACAAAATCTATAAATATATACTTGCTTTCCTTTCTTCTCTCAGCTTCTTTAAAAGGTATAGAATTCCATAAAGTAAAAATTATAACTATGCTCTTTTGGGTTTGTAACATATATAGATATAATATGTATAACAATAATAACACAAAATGAGAACAGAATATAGAGCTATATAAGAGTAGCATTTCTATAACTCATTGGAATTAAGTTAGTATAATCTGAAGCAGATTCTGATAAGTTAAAATGTGTATGGTAAGGCCTAGAGCAACCACTAAGAAAATAACTTTAAAAAAATACAGCTAAATGAGATTAACCAAGAAAAAAAAAGAGAATATCCAAATAAGCTCAATTAGAAATGAAACTGGAGATACTACAACCAATACCACAGAAATACAGAAATCATTCAAGGCTACTATGAATAGCTTTACGCGTACAAACTAGAGAATCTAGAGGAAATAGATAAATTCCTGGGAATATACAACCCTCCTAGAATAAATCAGGAAGAGATAGAAACCCTGAATGGACCAACAACAAGTAGTGAGATTTCAGCAGTAATAAAAAAAAAAAAAAAAAATTGCCAACAACAAAAGTTCAGGACTACTTGGATTCACAGCTGAATTCTATCAGACGTTCAAAGAAGAATTGGTACCAATCCTACAGAAACTATTTCAAAAGATAGAGAAAGAGGGAATCCTCCCTAAATCATTCTATGAAGCCAGTATCACCCAAATACCAAAACCAGGAAAGGACATAACAAAAAAAGAACACTACAGACCAATATCCCTGATGAACATAGATGCAAAAATCCTCAACAAAAATACTAGCTAACCAACTCCAACAGCATATCAAAAAGATAATACACCATGATCAAATAGGTTTCATCCCAAGGATGCAGGGAATGTTTAGCATACTCAAGTCAACAAATGTGACCTATCACGTAAACAGAATTAAAAACAAAAACCATATTATCATCTCAATAGATGCAGGAAAATAATTTTATAAAATCCAGCATTGCTTTATGATAAAAAACCGTTAACAAAATAGGCATAAAAGGGACTTACCTCAAAGTATTAAAAGCCATATATGACAAACCCACAGTCAACACCATACTGAATGGAATGGGGAAAAGTTGAAAGCATTCCCCCTGATAAATGGAATAAGACAAGTATGCCCACTTTCACCACTTCTATTTAACATAGTACTAAAAGTCCTTGCCAGAGCAATCAGACATGAAAAAGAAATAAAGGGAATCCAAATTGGAAAATAGGAAGCCAAACTGTCGCTGTTCACCAATGATATGATCATGTACCTAGAAAACCCTAAAGACTCATCCAAAAACCTCCTAGATCTGATAAACAAATTCAGTGAAGTCTCAAATTACAAAATCAATGTACACAAATCAGTAGCACTGCTATACACCAGCAACAACCAAGCTGAAAATCAAATCAAGAACTCAATCCCTTTTACAACAGCTACAAAAATAAAATACTTAGGAATGTACTTACCCAAGGAAGTGAAAGATTTCTACAAGGAAAACTACAAAACACTGCTTAAAGAAATCATAGATAACACAAACAAATGGAAACACATCCCATACTCATGGATGGAAAGAATCAATATTGTGAAAATGCCCATACTGCATAAAGCAATCTACAGGTTCAATGCAATTCCTATCAAAATTCCATCATCATTCTTCATGGAACTAGAAAAAACAATTCTAAAATTTATATGGAACCAAAAAAGAGCCCACATTGCAAAGCAATACTAAGCAACAACAACAAAAAAAAATCAGGAGGCATTACATTACCCAACATCAAATTAATCTACAAGGCTATAGTTACCAAAATAGCATGATACTTGTATAAAAATTGGCAGGTGCACCTATGTATACCAATGGAGCAGAATAGAGAACCCAGAAATAAAGCCAAATACTTAGAGCCAACTGATCTTCGGCAAAGCATACAAAAACATAAATTGGGAAAAAAACACCTATTCGATAAATGGTGCTAGGAAAACTGGCAAGCTACGTGTAGAAGAATAAAACTGGATCCCCATCTCTCATCTTATTCAAAAATCAACTCAAGATGGATCAAAGACTTAAATCTAAGACCTAAAACAATAAAAATTCTAGAAGACAGCATTAGGAAAACTCTTCTAGACATTGGCTTAAGAAAAGAATTCATGACTAAGACCCCAAAAGCAAATGCAACAAAAACAAAAATAAATAAATGGGACTTAATTAAACTAAAAAGCTTCTGTACAGCAAAAATAATAATAATAGTCAGCAGCAGAGTAAACAGACAACCCACAGAGTGGGAGAAAATATTTGCAAACTATACATCTGACAAAGGACTACTATTCAGAATCTACGAGGAACTCAAACAAATTAGCAAGAAAAATTAAATAATCCCATCAAAAAGTGGGCAAAGGACATGAATAGACATTTCTCAAAATAAGATATACAAACAGCCAACAATCATGAAAATATGTTCAACATCACTAATCATCAGAGAAATGCGAATTAAAGCCACAATGAGTTACCACCTTACTCCTGCAAGAATGGCCATAATTAAAAAGTCAAAACACAATAGATGTTCACATGGATGTGGTGATAAAGGAACACTTTTACACTGCTGGTGAGAATGTAAATTAGTACAATTACTATGGAAAACAGTAAGGAGATTCCTTAAAGAACTAAAAGTAGAACTATCATTCGATTCAGCAATCCCACTCCTGGTTATCTACTCAAAGGAAAAAAAAAGTCACTATATGAAAAAGACATATGCACACGCATGATTATAGCAACACAATTTGCAATTGCAAAGAAGTGGAACCATCCTAAGTGCCCATCGACCAACAAGTGGATAAAGAAAATGTGGTATATCTACACCATGGAATACTACTCAGCCATAAAAATGAATGAAACAATGTCTTTTGCAGCAACTTGGAAGGAGCTGGAGGCCATTACTCTAAGTGAAATAACTCAGGAATGGAAAACCAAATGCCATTTGTTCTCACCTATAAGTGGTAGCTAAGCTATGAGGATTCAAAGGAATAAGAATGATATAATGGACTTTGGGGACTTGGGAGAGAAGGTTGGGAGGAAGATGAGGGATAAAAGACTATCTGTACACTGCTCTAGTGATGGGCACACTAAAATCTCAGAAATCACTGCCAAACTTATTCATGTAACCAAAAACCACCTGTACCCCCCAAAACCACTGAAATTAAAAAATAAGAAAAAGAAAAATATACAGACAAAAAAAATTAATGGAATTAAAGTGTTACATTAGAAAATGTTCACTTTATCCAAAAGAAAGCAATAAAGGAGAAATACAGGAAGCAAAAGACATACAGAAAACAAATAGCAAAATGGCAGATGTAAATCCAACTATATTAATAACAATGTTCAATGTTAAGGCATGGAACAATTTAATCAAAAGGCAGAGATTATCAGACTGGATACAAAAGCAAGATCTAACTATTTTTTGTCTATACAAGATGAATCTTAGATTCAAAATTATAAATAGGCCAAAAAGCAAAGGATGGGAAAAGATATATCATACAACAGTTACCATAAGAAAGCTGGAGTAACTATACTAATATCAGACAAAATAGACATTAAAATAAAAATGTTACTTGAGATAAAGAACATTTTACAATAACAAAAGGAGTTAATCCATCAGGGAAATATGATAATCATAAACATAAATGCACCTACTAACAGAGCTCTAAAATACATAAAACTAAACTAAAATAAATTGAAAAGAGAAATAGACAATGTAACAATAATAGTTAGAGACTTCAATTCCCTATTTTCGGTAAAGAATAGAACAACTAGGAAGATCAACAAGAATATAGAAGACTGTTTATAAGCCAACTAGACCTAACAAATGTCTACAGAATACCCCACCCAATGAAAGCAAATTTTTCTCAAGTGCACATGGAACATTCTCTGGATAAACCATTTTCAGTTTTGTTGGTGTGTGTTTGTTTGTTTGTTGTTTGTTTGTTTGTTTAGATGGAGTCTCACTCTGTCACCAGGCTGGAGTGCAGTGGTGTGATCTCAGCTCACTGCAATCTCTGCTTCCTGAGTTCAAGCGATTCCCTGCCTCAGCCTCCCGAGTAGCTGGGACTACAGGCAAGCACCACCATGCCCAGCTAATTTTTTGTATTTTAGTAGAGACGAGGTTTCACCATGTTGGCCAGGATGGTCTCAATCTCCTGACCTCATGATCCACCCACCTCGGCCTCCTAAAGTGCTGGGATTACAGGCATGAGCCACTGCACCTGGTTGGATAAACCATTTTCTAGGCCACAAAAGAAGCCTCAATAAATTGCTGAAGATTAAAACCATATAACATATGTTCTGTCACCACATGAAATAAAAGAAATCAATACAGAAAAAATCTGAGAAATTCACAATAAATTGAAATTAAACAACATACTTCCTAAATAACAATGGGTCAAAGAAGAAATCCCAAGAGAAATTAGAAAATCTTTGAGATGAATGAAAATGAAGGCACAATATATAAGACACAGTACAGGATGCAACTAAAGCAGTGCTTAGAAGAAAATTTTATCTATAAATAACTATATTAAAAAAGAAGAAAGATTTTCTATCAGTAAACTAACCTTCCACCTTAAAACACTAGAGAGCCAACTAAGGGTAAAGCAAGCAGAAGAAAAGAAATAATAAAGATTAAAACAGAGATAAAGAGAACAGAAAAAAATAAAGAGCATCAATAATACCAAAAGTTAGTTCTTTGAAAAAAAATCAACAAAATGGACAAACTTTTAGCTAGATTGATAAAAGCGAGAGAGAGAGACTCAAACTGTCAAAATCAGAAATGAAAAAGGGGACATTATTACATTACTACTGTTATGTGATGAAATGTGTCTCCCCCGATAAAAACAAAACTTATATATTGAAGTCCTAACCCCTAGTTCTTCAGAATATTACTGTATTGGACACAGGGCTTTGGAAGAGGTAATTAAGGTAAGCGAGATCATTTGGGAGGACCTAATCCAAAATAATTGGTGTCCTTATTAAAAAAAAAAAAGATTAAGACACAGACAATGCACAGAGAAAAGACCATATGAAGTTCACAGAGAGGAGATGGTCATCTACAAGCCAAGGAGAGAGGCCTGAGAAGAAATTAATTGCCAAGGTCTTAATCTTAGACTTCTAGCCTCCAGAATCATGAGAAAATACATTTCTTTCTCTGTTTCTTAATTTTTTAATTGAGACAGAGTCTTGCTCTGTCACCCAGGTTGGAGTACAGTGGCTTGATCTCAGCTCACTGCAACCTCCGCCTCCCAGGTTCAAGCGATTCTCCTGCCTCAGCCTCCCAAGTAGCTGGGATTACAGGCACGTGCCACCACACCCAGCTAATTTTTGTATTTTTTTTTTAGTAGAGATGGGGTTTCACCATGTTGGCCAGGCTGGTCTCAAACTCCTGACCTCAAGTGATCTGCCCACCTCAGCCTCCCAAAGTGCTGTGATTACAGGCATGAACCACTGCACCCGGCCAGAAAATAAATTTCTGTTGTTTAAGCCACTCAATCTGTGATACTTTGTTATGGAGGTCCTAGCAACTAATGCACCAACTTTTCAGAAATAAAAATGATTATAAAACAATACTGTATGCCAGCTAATTAGACGACTTAGAAGAAATGAACAAATTTCTAGAAAGACACAACTACCAAAGATGACTCAAGAAGAAACAGAAAATCTGAATTGACCTATAACGAGTAAAGAGAATGAATCAGTCGTGTTAAATTTCCCACAAAGAAAGACCCGGGTCCAGATGGCTTCAACTGGTGAATTCTACCAAACTCTAAAGTAGAATTAAGATCAATCCTTTACAAACACTTCCAAAAAATAAAAGAGAACAGAGTATTTTCCAACTTATTCTATGGGGCCAGTATTACCCTACACCAAAACCAGACAAAGATATCACAAGAAATGAAAACTACACATCAATATCTCTTATAAGGCCAGTCGCAATGGCTCATGCCTATATCCCAGCACTTTGAAAGGAGGCCAAGTAGGATCACTTGAGGAAGATCACTTGAGGCCAGGAGTTTGGAGCTGCAGTGAGCTATGATTGCACCACTGCACTCCACCCTGGGTAACAGAGTGAGATCCTGCCTCTATAAAATATATGTATTATATTTTATAATAGATATAAATATTATATATAGAGAGAGATTTTATTAATATAGGTACAAAAATCCTCAGCAAAATACCAGCAAACAAAATTCAGCAGTATATAAAAAGGATTATACACCCTGACCAGCTGGGATTTATCCTAGGAATATAAGGTTGGTTTAACATCCAAAGTTCAACTAATTTAATACATCATATCAGTAGAATAAAGGACAAAACCCACATGATCGTTTCAATGGATGCAGTAAAACATTAACTAAATTCAATACCGTTTCATGGTGAAAACACTGAACAAACTAGAAATGGAAGGAACCTTCATCAACCAAAAAAAAAAAAAACAAAAACAAAAAACACACACACAGCTGAGATCATACTTAATGATGAAAGACTGAATGCTTTCCTGCTAAGATCAGAAACAAGATAAAAATTTCTACTTTTACCACTTCTATTTAACATTGTCCCAGAGGTTCTATTCAGGGAAATTAGGGAAGAAAATCAAATAAGGTCTTTCAGATTGGAAAGGAAGAAGTAAACTATCTCTATTTGCAGAATGCAAGATCAAGATACAAACTATAGGCTGGGCATGATGGCTCACGCCTGTAATCCCAGCACTGTGGGAGGCCAAAGCAGGATGATCACTTGAGCCCAGGAGTTTGAGACGAGCCTGGGAAACATAGTGAGGCCCCCTCTCTAAAAAAAATTTTTTTTAATCCAGGAATAGAGGTACATGTCTGTAGTTCCAGCTATTCAGGAAGCTGAGATGGGAAAATAACTTTTTTTTTTTTTTTTGAGATGGAGTCTCGCTCTGTCACCCAGGCTGGAGTGCAGTGACCAGATCTCAGCTCACTGGAAGCTCCACTTCCCGGGTTCACGCCATTCTCCTGCCTCAGCCTCCCGAGTAGCTGGGACTACAGGCGCCCGCCACCTCACTCGGTTAGTTTTTTGTATTTTTTTAGTAGAGACGAGGTTTCACCGTGTTAGCCAGGATGGTCTCGATCTCCTGACCTCGTGATCCGCCCGTCTCGGCCTCCCAAAGTGCTGGGATTACAGGCTTGAGCCACCGCACCCGGCTGGGAAAATAACTTAATTCAGGAGTTTGAGGCTGCAGCGGGCTATAATTATGCCACTGCACTCCAGCTTGGGTGGCAGAGTGAGCCCCTGTCTATTAAAAAGAAAAAATAGATAAATTTGACTTCATCAACATTAAAAACGTTTGTGCTTCAAAGGACATTATCAAGAAAGTGAAAGGACAACAACAAGAATGGCAGCAAATATTTATAAATTTATATACCTAGTAAGAGTCTAGTGTCCACCATACACACACACACACACCCCTCAATAATAAAAAGACAACCCAATTAAAGATGGGCAAAGCATTTGAATAGACATGTCTCCAAAGAAGATAAACAAATTGCCAATAAGCACATGAAAAGATGCTCAACATGACCAGTCATTAGAGAAATGCAAACCAAAACCACAGAGCAATGCCATTTCCCATTACTAGGAAGGCTATAAATGAAAACGATAAGACAATAACAAGTGTTGTTAAGAATGTAGAGAAATTAGGCCAGGTGCAGTGGCTCATGCCTGTAATCCCAGCACTTTGGGAGGCCGAGGAGGGCAGATCATCTGAGGTCAGGAGTTCAAGACCAGCCATGACCAACATGGTGAAACCCCGTCTCTACTAAAAATACAAAATTAGCTAGGCGTGGTGGTGCATGCCTGTAATCCCAGCTACTCAGGAGGCTGAGGCAGGAGAATCACTTGAACCTGAGAAGCGGAGGTTACAGTGAGCCGAGAGCAGGCCATTGCACTCCAGCCTGAGCAATAAGAGTGAAACTCCATTTCAAAAAAAAAAAAAAAGAATGTGGAGAAATTGAAACCTTCATACACTGCTGGTGAGAATGTAAAATGGTACCACCTTTTTACTACTTTCTGTAGGTTCGTGATTGCTTAGCCAGAGTTTGCATATCTGCCACCCAGAGCCCAAGGGCCCATGTAAGCAAAAATGGCCACGCCAGCGGGGCCACTTTTCCTCCAAGCCCCCTCCCCTCCAGCCTGGCCCCAGGAGCATCAGCAGGTGTGGAAGAGGAAGAGAGGAGGAGACGGCCAGACCTGCCCCTCCCCAGGGTAGGAGCCTTGGACCTGGGGTCCAGCAGACCTGGGAGGAGAGGAAAAACTGAACTGGATGTCGGATGTTGGTTGAACTTGACCCTATTTCACACACAAACACAATTGAAAAACTATGGTGGGATCTGCGCCAGTGTAATTAAGGAAGATCTAGCAAGACATAGGTGTTGGGAATCAGAGACTGCTGGGAGACTTAGCACAGAAACACTAGACTTCAGGGAACTGGAATCTGGGAATATGGGTGAACTAAGAGATAAACAGGGTGGGTACTCCAGAGACAGCAATGCCCAGAGAGGCAGGGGCAGAGGGAGGGTGTGGTGTTCCCAGACCCTGCAGCCAGGTCACCAGTGGAAGCTGGGAGCCCTGGGAGCCTGTCTGTCGCAGCTGGAGAGAAAGGGAGAGAAGGTCCTGCCCACTCTGTCTCACGATCAGGCCTCCCATGGGTGTGAGCATGGCAGTGTGGGAGACACCACTTGGAGGGGTCTGTCCCACAAGACAGGGCAGAGGAGGGAGAGGACGAGCATAGGGTCTTGGGACAAACAGACCCAGGACCAACACAGCATGTGGAAAGGCAGTGAAAGGAAAGGGGGAGACTCCACTTCGGCCCTGCCTCCTCCCTTTCTAGCTCCAATTGGTCAGCAAACTGGTTCCCAGCCATGCAGCCCCAGGAAATGGCACTGATGGTGCTTGGACCCAAAGTCATGTCTGTGGGGTTCATCTCCTGAAGGAGGATCTCTGGTCACACCTCTTGGGGTGGACAGATCGCTCTCCCTGGAAATTGCGCTTTGGGATGGGCAGATCCCTCCACCTAGCAATTTGCAGTTCACAGACCCCAGAATGCAGGGCCAGAGACGGGGGCACTTCCAGAGTTACCTGGGACATCCCTGTGTGTGTTTGGTTGTGGACCAGAGGGTACACCGAGGAGGGAGAGGTTTGTTAAACACACGGCCACTTGCCCCTCACGAGAGACAGAGACCCTGGGGCTGGGGAGGGATCCAGTCCATTCGATCCAGCACAGAAGTGCTGGGGGCACCCCCACACCCACCCTCGGCTCAGGAGCAGTGCAGAGGAGAGGCAGGGGCTGGCTCCGAGTGAGAGAGACACCCGCCATTCCCAAACCCTCTTTGCAGAGGACCACGAAGAACCCACCAAGCAGAGTGAGGAAAGAAGAAAACAAACAAGGACTTATGACCTGGGCCCACCTCTCACTCCAGCCCCAATCACTTCCTCTTCATGTAAAGTAGGTGCTATTTTGTTTGCGGCTCTTCAGCTGCCAGGTGGGGATGCAAATGAGAAAAGCTGAGAGAGACTCAATTGTTTCACAGAAAGAAGAGGAAACCAGAAGATGTCTGCAGAGCCTGTTGCTTTTCGAGGCCTTTTAGGATAGGGTAGCAAATGAAAGTGGCCTCAGAAAAGGATGATTGGGAAAGGGGGAGGTTACTGAGGTTCCCTCACCTAGTCTGGGGGCCCTTTCTCTTCACCAACACCTACTAACCCTTGGCCTCAAAACCCAGGCAGTGTTCCGGCCACCTCATGTAGCAAAGGGAGCCCGAGAGAGAGGACGGCCCCGGGTCACACACAGAGTGGCCAAACTGGATGGAGACTTGCATATCCTGGCACCAGGAGTCTCGCCACGAGCCTCTGCAATTTCTCAAACTTCAATGAGATGAAGACTCATTTGTGCAGTTTGGTCTCTATTTTCTTCACTGTTGGCCATTTCAAGCTCGTATCCGCGGTCAGCAGAAGGAAGTATTAATAAATTCACCCATATAAACCCACTTTGCCCACTGCTCAAACCACCGCAAATCAATTTTTCCAGGTTGCAGCCAGGTGAGGCTCCCTTGGTGTTAATTTCCTGCACAGTAAAGCAGTGAGTCATCTCCCTCCCTTCTCTTCAGCTCTCTCTATTGCTCTGAGACCAGAGGCTGCAGAAGAGGGTCACATGGAATCCTTTATTTAGTACAGAAGTTCGCGACCTGGGTGAGGAGGAGCAGGGACCACCAGCCGGCTCCTTGGAAACTGCCCCCAGTTGATTCCGAAAACACACCTGAGCCGAGAAGCTCCATGCAATCTGAAATTCCTGGAGTTCTTGTCAGCGTCCACTGCCATGCAGGACTCTGGGGCACTTGGCTTGTCATTGGCTAAAAGATGGGCTGGGGTTGAGGTGCAGACTGCTGCATTTTAGGGGCTGGTGCTGTCTCGCTTGGAGGAATGCTGTCTGCCACGCGACCACCAGGTGGCGCACAACACCTCGCGGCGACTGGACCGGGCATGGCTGCCTCTTATTAATCCCGCGGAGAAAACAGAGGCTGGAATGGCCCCGGGGTGAGGCTTGACCAAGAACTGCAAACTCACAGGGTTTCCTGTGAACCTAGTTCAGCTGAATGGAACAGAAAAGTGTGTTCACAGCGGCTTCAACAAGAGACAGTCGTGTTTCTCTGTAAACACGGTCCTGAGTGGCATAGGGGCCCCATGAAGACCCAGGGCATGCAGCCTCCTTTCTCCTCACGGCCTCCACCTGGGATGTGGCCCCCAGCCTCCTAGTCCACGGTGACCGCCAGAGCTCCAGCCATCTCATCCAAGTCAGGCAGTAGGATGGAGTAGGGGACAGAGAAGGGTATGGCCACCTTCACTGTGCTTTGCCGGAATTCACAGACATCACTTCTTACAACTCATTGGCCACGCCTTAGCCATGGAGGCTGGAAGCCGGGCTCTTTTGCTGGGCTTTGCTACCTCCACGTAATTTCAGGCTTTAGTTTGGAAGAAGAATGTAAGGATGGCTGTCTCACGGCGACATCGGCCACATGTTAATATGTGCCACTGGAGTTTCTCTGTGCCAACCCAGCATATTTTTCATTCCCTGGAAACCTCAATAACTGAGGTCTGCTTCCTGCCTGCCCCTTAACTGATTTGAATCCCAAATATATGTCCCATGTCCAGATTCTTCTCTTACACTCCAAGACCTGTGCCTCTACCTAAATGTCCTGTAAGAACCTCATACTCCACATCTCTAGGCCGGTTCATCACCTCCTCTACCCCACATGGGTCAGCCCTTCCTCCTGTGCTCCCCAGCTCAGGGTCTGTCATTGTATCCCTTGACCCAAGCCAAGAACCGAGAGCCTAGGCACCGCTTCCCTCCACACAACCTCTCTGCCATCTACTCCTGGGTCCCACCTTGCCAGCGTTTCCTGAATTTGTTCCTTCTTTCCTTTCCCCATGATGACTTACTGCTCATCACCCTGAGACCCCAGTCTCGCCTCCATCAGACCAACCTCAACGTGGCTTCCAGAAGGGTTGGTCTAAAAACCAAATCAAACCCTGTCACCCTTCTGATTGAAGCCTCCATGGCTCCCAAAATTTTCAACGTGATTTATCAAGACCTTGAGAATCTGACCCATCCCTACATCCTCCACGTATCAGTTAGCGTGGGGTAAGCTACATCCTCCATGTTTCAATTAGCATGGGGTAAGCTACATCCTCCACATATCAATCAGCATGGGGTAAGCGTTCACCGTGTGCACAAACCAGGCAGTGACTCCCTCCGTCCTCACAGCTCCTCTCTGAGGTGGCAGATGAGAGTCTGGGTTATTACTATTCAGCTAATACTCACACTTCTCCCGTACAGACTTCCCTGCTCACTGATGTTGGGCTTCACCACCTGACATGTTTTGGCCCTGGGGATGTTGGAGGATGGAACTAGCAGAAGTACTCCATGCGCTCTCATGGCTTGGGTCCTTGTTTGCACTCCTGAAGTCCAGGGTAAGAAGAGCTTCCTCCAGAGAGCCTCAGCTGTGCCCCAGGATGAACTCGGTGCAACCACCTGAACTCGCGTCAAACCCAGGCTACTACAGCCCAGGGCAGGGCTGTCCAGCCACATCTATTCTGGATCAGCCAAATTACAGTCATCTGAGATCTGTGAGTATGAAAGTAATTAACACTGGTTGTCATGATGCACTGAGTTTGAGAGCTGTTTGTTATTATGATTATTATTTTAGAGACAGAGTCTCTCTCTGTCTTCCAGGATGGAGTGCAGTGGTGCAATCACAGTTCACTCCTGCAGCCTTGAACTCCTGGGCTCAAGCAATCCTCCCACCTCAGCCTCCTAAATAGCTGGGACTATAGGTGTGCACCACTATGCCTGCCTAATTTTTTTTTTTAGAGTATGGGTCTCACTATCTTGCCCAGGCTGGTCTCAAACTCCTGGGCTCAGTGATCCTCCTGCCTCGGCCTCCCAAGGCGCTGGGGTGACAGGTGTGAGCCACTGCACCTGGCCTGGGCAACATTACTTCGACAAAATTATGACAACCCCGTTTCCAGCCACACCAAAACTTGTTTCCACCTCAGGGCCTTGCATCTTCTGATTCCTCTGTGTCTGCCTCTCCTGGCCTTTTACCCAGCACATCCAGTTCAAATGTCACTTCCCAAAGAGACTTTCTCCACAGGGATCCGGCCCCCACAGCCCTGTCTTCTGCCCTCACTGTCACAGTCGGGAATCACCTCATGCCCTTATGCACTTGCACTTACTCTGTCTCTCTCTCCGGTCAGAACCCAGGCTCTGTGCCATGGAGCACTTGCGGGTACCTGGGGCCTCTTCCTTGTGCTTACCCAGCTGCTCTCACCCCTGGCCTCACTTGCCTCTCTGCTTCGCTGGGTTGAAACCCCCTGGCTCATTTTTACACCTCCAGAACCTGCACCTCTGGGATCTGGAACAGAGCAGGCCCTTGGTAAACCTGGATTTCCAGTTGACTCTGATGTTTCCGGTTGCTGGGGGGAGGGCACCTTCTTTCTGGATGGAGGGGACCCTAGCCTGCTCCTGGACTCTGGGTGGGATGGAGGAGTCTCCTAGTTTAGAGACACGTTTCTAGAGTCCACTCTGGCCTTACTCTGTGATATTGTCCCTGCCCCCAGCTTCAGAGCAGGAAGAACTGGCCCAGGACAAGGTCTGTAACTCGGGGATCAAAGGGCTGCTGCTGCAGCCAAGCCTCTGCAGAGCAAACTTGAGCTCCTTCCCCAGCCACACTGCACATGCACTGCATACACCCTTACAGCCCCCAGCGCCCGGCCCAGGCAGCCTCGGACCATCCCCTTCTTGCTTCATGAGGCCTGAGTCCCTGTGTATTGAATATCTGGACTACACTACAAAGAGGTGAAATCAGAGGCCCCACGCCCTCAAGGCCCCTGCTGCTTAGTGGGAAGCACTGATTCATGAGAAAGTAACTAGAAATCGTGGTGTCAATGCAGAGGTTACCTATCTGGGGTATGGCGAGGGGAGGGTCTGGCAGAGGTCCAATGCATCAGAGTGAGCCAGGCTTGGGGAGCTGTGGAGGGGGCGTTCCAACCAAGGGTGACAGCTTGATCAAGGCACAGTTGAGAAGCATCACTGCATTCTGTGCCGGGAGCTGTAATAGTCCAGGGTGCCTAGAGTAAAATGTGGCAGGTGGGCAGCTGCCCGGCTGAGCCTGGAGAGGGCCCAGCCTTGGGCTTTACTGCACAGCTGGTGGGGCCTTGGCAGGGCTCTCTGCATGGCAATGGCACGAAGAGATCCGTGAGCTTGCCATGATGACAGCAGGGTGGGGGGGGTGGATTAGGGAGGAATAAGAACAGAGAAATCATGCAGGAGACAGAAAATCTTCATACAAGAGATGATAGGAGTCTAAATCAGGGCCAAGGTAGGAGGCTTTGAAAGAAGAGGCACATCCAGGAAGGACCCCAGAGGTTAAAGCACCAGAGCTCAGAGAATCCAGGGCACACCTAAGGAAGGAGGGGGCTTCAAGCTTGGGCACAGATATACTGCCACCCTCCAAATTGGGACCCAGGTGGGACAGCTGGACTGCGGGGTGGGGCTGGGAAACGTTACTGAGGGAGTAGGAGTCGAGGGCATGTGTCAAAGCCCAGCTTGTTCCTGAGACTGCAGGAGTGGTCGTGGATGGACAGGAACAGGTGGGCTGCAGGGTGGGGAGGCTGCCGGGGCAGAGCATATTAGCAGCGGGTCAGCAGCAGACAGTGAAGGAGACAGGGCAAAATAGGGAGCTTGGGAAAGGGGGCCAACGTCTCCACTGAGCTGAGAAAATGAGACAGAGACAAAAACTCAGAGCGAGAGACACAGAGACTCAGAGAGAGACAGAGAGACAGAGCATGTGCGCACCCAGCACAGGCAGCGGGGGCCCCACCACCCACCCCCACCCCCAGGAGCCACACCTTTACAATATCTTTCCCAGGCCACCCTCTCATGGAGCCTCTCCTTCAGGCCCCCCTTTCCCACTGATACCAGTGATTTTGTGTTACTCAGGACCTTTACCAGTGATTTTGTGTTACTCAGGACCTTTTTGGTTGCGAGTGATAAAACTTCAACTTGAACAAGATCAAGAAAAAGGAGATGATTTTGCCAAGATGCCTGGGAGTCGAGCCCAGTGAAGGAATGTTCAACAACCAGACCCTGGAGAAGGGCAGACACCTGCCTCTGGGAGGAGCTGGCCGGGCGCTCATGCCTGAACTGGTTGATTTCATTCTCACCTTTTTCCACTTGGAGGGCCATGGCCTTTGAGGACACTGCAGGCCCTGCAGCCTGAGAGAGAGTCTCTATTCCCAGGCCAGTCTGCAGTCTCCCCAGAAAGATATCTCAGGGCCCAGGACCATGGACCATGGGGCAATGGACGGACCTGTAGGAACACTGTGGCGTAGCGGAGAGGGCAGTGCCCAGAACATGCTGGGGCCAGGCACAGGGAAAGCAATAGATGGGCCCTGAGGTCAGACAGCCACAGCAGAAGCCCCTCCTCACACTGGGACTCCCTCCTCCTCCTCCTCCTCCTTCTCCTTCACCTCCTCCTCTCTCTCCATCTCTCTCTCTCTCTCTGTCTGTCTCTGTCCCTCTTTCTTCTAGCCTCTCTCTGCCACCCCCCTTCCCCTACCAGGCAGGGGGCTCCCTGCTTCTTCCCATCCCACATCACCCCTCCTGGCTTTCTCAGCCCTCTTGTCCTGTAGATTTTGTGGCCTTCGCACACTCGCCGCATTCTTGTTCCACCGTGGCACTCAGGGTCTCCATGGCTACCTATGCCCAGAGCTAAACAAACTGCTGGTGTAGCTAGGCTCCAGCCAGGGCCCAGGGCGGCAGGCCCAGGACCTCCAGGTGCGGGCGCTGTTTCCATTGAAGCGGCTGGGCTGCAGCCAGCTCTCTTGGCAGCCTTGGCACTGCTGAGTCACACTGGGCTTTCTGTTTCCATAAAACATGTTTCAGAGATTTATGAGGTAATCATGTGCTCACTATAGAAAAATTTGAAAACACATAAAAATATAAAGGAGACTGTTAAAAATCACCTACCATCCCCCATTTCAATCTATTTCTCCTCAGTCTTTTACTTATGCAAATTTTAAAACAAATGTCGACTTAGTCTATATATAGCTTTTGCTTAACTTCTTATCAAGAGCATTTACCCTGCTTGTAATGTGTTAATGATATTCGTTTATGGATTACTAATATGATAGCGGACAGTTACTACTCTGCTAGATATTTTTCGCTGGCTATTTTATTTAACAAACTACCACGTGGCCTCCCCAAGGACAGTTAGATTCCCCATTTTACAAATGTGGAAGCTGAGGTTTAGAGTGGTTGAATAAATTGTTCACAGTCACACAGCTAGTACGTGGCAGGTCCCAACTTTGAGGCCAAGTCACCTTGTTTCACAGCCAATGTCCTTTCTCTCAGTGACCCCTCCCGCCTGTGTACCACAGGTCACAGGTGGACATGGGGTGTCTGAGTGTCACAGGAAGGCGTCACCACTCTCCTCCACCTGGGCAGAGCTATCTCCCTCCAGGACAGTGGTGGAGGACGCTTCCCGGGAGGAGTGACATCCTGTTCGTAAGCCACCAGCCTGTAAGTCACGGAGGTGCATGTGCTGGCCTGGCGGAAGCCTGACTGTGCTCTGTGGGCCAAGGGCATGGGCGACAGGCAGCCCTTCATGGCAAACAGCCAAAGAAAACTGGAATTTGAATAGAATCACCTCAACTTTTAAAGACCACATACCAAAACCCCCAGCAAATATCACATCCAATGGAGAAACCTTAGAAACATCCCCATTTAGATTGTCAAGCAGATAAGGTGCCTGTTAGCATTGCTACTATGTAACAAAGAGCCAGAGTCAGGGCCAATGTTATAAAACAAGAAAAAGAAATGGGAGGTGTAGAAGTTGGAAGGAGGAAAAAGATTAAAATGTTATTTGTGGACTACATGAAAATTTACATAGAAATTTCAACTAATTTTTTTTTTTTTTTTTTTTTTTTTTTTGAGACGGAGTCTCGCTCTGCTGCCCAGGCTGGAGTGCAGTGGCCGGATCTCAGCTCACTGCAAGCTCCGCCTCCCGGGTTCACGCCATTCTCCTGCCTCAGCCTCCCGAGTAGCTGGGACTACAGGCGCCCGCCACCTCGCCCGGCTAGTTTTTTGTATTTTTCAGTAGAGACGGGGTTTCACCGTGTTAGCCAGGATGGTCTCGATCTCCTGACCTCGTGATCCGCCCGTCTCGGCCTCCCAAAGTGCTGGGATTACAGGCTTGAGCCACCGCGCCCGGCCTCAACTAATTATTAAAACTAATAACAGAGCTGCTAGATGGATGTAAGGTCAACTTACAAAGATCAATAACACTTTCTCTGCACCACAATAACCACCTATAATATATAGGAGAAAATAAGACATATATACATATAAGAAAACAGGATACCTTTCATAATAGCAACACAAGCTATAAAATGCCTGAAAAAAAAATACACTAGTCCTCTGTAAAGGAAATTTTTACCCTCTAATAAAGGAGATAAAAGAGGATAAAAATAAACAGAATAATCTATGTTGTTGGATTGGACAACTTAATATAAAAGTATCAATTCTACCCAACTATTACCACAATTGTTGTCCTAATCAAATTCCAACTGTCCTTTTTTAGGAATGCAATAAATTTAAAAGGAAGAATAAAAGTTCTGAAATTACTATCGTAATTTTTTAAAAGATGTTACAGGATATCTGGGGTGTCGATTTTTCTGACTGAAAACCTCTGTGGCCACGGCACCTTTGCCCGAGTTCTTGTCCTGTGTCCAGGAAGAATGAGGTACACAGACAAGTGGTGGGTAAAGAAGAAGAGTTTTATTTAGTGTTAGAACAGCTCAGAGGAGTGGGTAGCTCCTTTCTATAGGCAGGTCCTCCGTTGAGTGTTCAGCTGTCAGCAGAGGAGGCCTGGAGAGGATGGCCCCTGTCTGCAGGCAAGTCATTCAGAGGTCTCTGCAGGTCTCTGAAGCTCTTAGCAGACAGGGTAGCTCCTGTCTGCACACTGGTCATCTCTGCAGCTGTCAGTGGACAGGGTATTCCTCTCTGCCCCTTGGTCATCTCTGCAGCTGTCAGCGGAGAGGGTACTCCTCTCTGCAGCTGGTCGTCCTGTCCCATCATGTCTCTGCCCTCTTCATCTTCTGGCCATCGTCCGTGTCTTAAGTCCAGCAGCCGCGTTAGTCGCTTTTAACTGGCTGTCAGAGGCCCAATATTTTTCTTTCATTTTGACTACTGTGGAGCTTAGGGACTCCAAAGAAAAGGACAGAAAGATTTGCTTTTACTCACCCTTCCACAGATCCCAGATGAGCCAAGAAGAATGTATCTCACCAGAAGGAAGATAACCCAAAAATCATAGTAATAAGAAGGTAAAGTACTGGCATCATAAACCAAAATAGAGAACTTTGATATAGACCCATATGTGTACAAAAACGTGGTTTATGGCAGAGAAGTCACCACAAGTCCGTGTAGAAAGAAGAACATGTGTAGCAAATGATTGTTGAGAAAACTAACTTCTTAAAAGGGGGTGGACGGTGTTGGATTCCTACCACACCCATATGCAGAGGTGGGTTCCTGGTGAATTAAAGATCTTAATCCGAAAGATATAATTATAAAGCCTATAGAAAAAATTGCAATCATATATTTAATACCTGGGGTTAGATTCAGGGAAGCTTTCATAAGAAAGACCTAAAAGGCACAAACTATAAGGCAAAACTTGATGTTTTCACTATATAAAAATTAAGAATTTATATTCAAAACTGGATTTCCAAATGCAAATGAATGAAACTGGACCCTTATCTTACACCATACACAAAATTCAACTCAAAATGGATAAAAGATCTTAAGCGTAAGATCTGAAACCATAAAACTCCCAGAAGAAAACAAACGGGAAAAAGTTTTTGACATTGGCCCTGGCAATGACTTTTTGGATACCACACCAAAAACTCAGGCTACAAAAGCAAAAATAAATAAATGGGACTACATCAAACTAAAAAGCTTCTGCGCAGCAAAGCAAACAATCAACAACAACAACAACAAAAAAGGCAATCAACAAATCAGGGAAAAATATTTGTAAGCCACGTATCTAATAAGGAGTTAATATCCAAAATGCCTTTTAAAAACACATACAACTCAATAGCAAAAACAACAAACAATCCAATTTAAAAATGGGCAAAGAACCTGAATAGACCTTTCTCCAAAGAAGACATAAAAATGGTCAACAGATGTATGAAAAGATGCCCAACATCACTAATGATCAGGGAAATGCAAGTCAAAACCACTATGAGATACCACCTCACATCTATTAAGGTGACCATTACCAAAAAGACAAGACATTACAAGTGTTGGTGTTGGTGTGCAGAAAAGGGAACCTTGCTTGTACACTATTGGTGAGAATATAAGCTCATTTAGCCATTATAATAAACAATATAGAAGTTCCTCAAAAAATTTAAAATAAAATTACCTTATAATCTAGCAATCCCATTACTGGCCATATACCCAAAGAAAATGAAATCATCACCTCATAAAGATATCTGCACTCCCAAGTTCATTGCAGCATCGTTCACAATAGCCAAGATACAGAAACAGCCTAGATGTCTGTCAATGGACAAATGGATAAAGAAACTGTGGTATGTATACACAGTGGAACATTAATTAGGCTTTATAAAGGAGATCCTGCCATTTGACACAACGTAGACAGAGCTGGAGGACATTATGCTAACTGAAATAAGCCAGATACAGAAAGACAAATATCGTATGATCTCACTTATATGTGGAATCTTAAAAAAGAAAAAAAGAAAGAAAGGCAAATATACAGAGATAGAGAATAAAACGGTGGTTACCAGGGGTAAAGTGGGAGGAAGAAATGGGGAGATGTGAGTCAAAGGACACAAAATAGCAGATATGTAGGATGGACAAATCTAAAGATCCAGACATGAGGACTTTGGTTACTAATAGTGTATCATATTGAGAATTTTTGCTAAATGAGTATATTGTAACTACTCTTGCCAAAAAAAATGAGTGCTGATATAAGATGATGGATATGTTACTCTGCTTCACTACAGTAATTATTTTACCATCTACATAGCTCTCATAACATCTTGTTGTATGCCTTAAATATACACAATAAAATTTATTTTTTAAAAGAATCTAATTAATACAACTCAGCATTCCAAAGGACCTACCGTAGGTAAAAAATTAACTTATTATGGCCATTCAGGGGCAAAAAGAATTTCTATTTAAGGGATACTGTAGACAAGGCCAAGTCAGTGGTTCACACCTGTAACCCCAGCACTTTGTGGGGCCAAGGTGGTTGGATTGTTTGAGCTCAGGAGTTTGAGACGACCTGGGCAACATTGCAAAACCCTGTCTCTACCAAAAATACAAAAATTAGCCTGGCATGGTGGTGCATGCCTGTGGTCCCAACTACTGGAGAGAGTCTGGGAGGATCACTGGAGCCCAGGAAGTTGAGGCTGCAGCGAGCCATGTTCGTGCCACTGTGCTCCAGCCTGGGCGACAGAGCAGGATCCTGTCTCAATCAATCAATCAATACAGAATACCATAGACAAAACTAACATATGGAAGCCTGATTAGAAAAAGGAATTTGCAATGTCTAAAACTGACTAAGCATTGATGGCCAGGCACTGTGGCTCATGCCTGTAATCCTAGCACTTTGGGAGGCCAAAGAAAGAGAATCACTTGAGCTCAGGAGTTCAAGACCAACCTGGGCAACATAGTGAGACCTCGTCTCTGTTTTTTAAAAAACTGCCTAAGCATTAACAGAACATAAAAGAAAGGAAAGCTAATAGAAAATTAAAATTACAGTGACAGAGACATTTAATCCCATCAGAATGGAAAACCTAGGAAAGTATATATAATTGGCATCTGTCATTCATGGCTCCCCAAAATCTTTTGTCTTTTTTTTGAGACAGGATCTCTCTCTGTTGCTCAGGTTGGAACGCAGTGGTGCAGTCATAGCTCACTGCAGTCTCGACCTCCTGGGCTCAAGCGATCCTCCCACCTCTGCCTCCCAAGTAGCTGGGAGTAGAGGCAGGTGCCACCACACCCAGCTAATTTATTTTTTGTAGAGACAGGGTTTCACTGTGTTTCCCAGACTGGTCTTGAACTCCTGGGCTCAAGTGATCCTCCAGCATCGGCCTCCCAAAGTGCTGGGATTACAGGCATGAGTCACTATGCCCCAGCCTTCCCAAAATCTTTTTTTTTTTTTTTTTTTTTTTTTTTTTTGGAGACAGGGTCTCACTCTGTCACTCAGGCTGGAGTGTAGTAGTACCATCTTGGCTCACTACAACCTCTGCCTCCTGGGCTCAAGTGATTCCCCCACCTCAGCCTCCCGAGTAGCTGGGACTATGAGTATGCACCACCATACCCGGCTAATTTTTGTGTTTTTCAGTAGAGATGGGTTTTTGCCATGTTGACCAGGCTGGTCTCAAACTCCTGGCCTCAAGTGATCCACCTGCCTCAGCCTCCCAAAGTGCTAGGATTCTGGGCGTGAGCTATCACGCCCAGTCCCCAAAATGTTTTGAACACCTCTTCCCCATGTGAACATTGCCTTCCTAACACTGGAGGGTGGGGAGGAGCCCACATTGTCAAGCCTCACTTATTGTTAGGGAATGGACATGATGGACATGGGATTTAGATTCCACTAACCACATATGGCCCCACAACACTTAGATTTAGACCTGAGTTATGTGGGGAGGAGGGAAAGTGCAGAGGTCCCATTGTAGACAGTAGCAGAAGCCGTGCACTGTTGAAGCTGGTGGCTGATGGGGCTTCCTGCTCTAGAAATTCCTCACTGAGGCAGAGGCAAGGGGCTGGTCTGCGGTATCATGCGGGAAGTCATTCTTGGAAGCTCATTCTTGAGTCTGTTTCTTCCACAAGCTCCAAGATCCTATGATCTACCACAAACCCCGAATCAATCCTTTTCTTCCTAAACTGAGAAGAGGGAATTCTGCAGCTAATAACCTTATCAACAGATTTGCTCCTACCAGGTGTTAATGAGAATTCACTTATTCACAAATATTTGCTGTATGCCTTCCAGGGAGACAAATCTTTTTTCAGTAGGAGCTTCTAAGTTTGTGGAGACAGACAATAAAGAAATAAATGTGTGTGTGTGTGTGTGTGTGTGTGTGTGTGTGTGTGTGTGTTTGAAAGAGACGTCAAGTGGTGGTACGGGCTATGGAGAAACATTTTAAAGGTCAGCAGATGAGGTCGCTATTTTATATGAGTGGGTCAGGAAGTCTTCCACAAGGTGCCCTTGGAGCAGAGACCAGAAGGGATGAGGAGAGAGTCATGGGGACGCCTGGAGAAAGAGCATTTCTGCAGAAAAAGGGGCAGAGGTGAGAGAAGGCTCGCGTTGTTTTTGGACCCGTGAGGAGGCCAGTATAGCTGGAACAGAGAGAAAGTTACATCACTCCCACTCATCGGAAAATTCAACACACACACACACATGCACACACACACCCTGCTATGTGCACACACATATGCACATGCACACACAGAGACACATGCACAGCCTGCCACACACACATACGTGCACTCATGCGCACACCCTGCCACACACACGGGCCTGGGAGCTAACCTCCCACAGATGTCTTAGGAAGTTGTGCATGTGCCTGAGCTCTTCAAACTAGATGTAGACAGGAACGAGCTCAAGGCGCAGAGGAAACCTTGGGAGCCATCAGCCTTTTACAGGAGGAGAAACAAGAAGCCAACAAAGACGACCGGGAAGAATGGTCGGTGCAGAGAAGAGGAAGGGAATGGAAGTCATCTTGCAAGTCAGGCGGGCACTGACTGCACTCAGGGAGCTGGAGGAGGGGGCAATGGAAGGTGTCGAAGGCTGGAGAGAACACAGATTCCAGGTCCAGGGGGGCGGTCAGTGGTGTGTTTTCAAGACAGTGCAGGAGCTGAGCCAGGCTGCTCATGAAAGAGCACACATGTGAGAAGCAGAGAGGGTTGTGTGTCAGGAAATTACTGTCAGGAAATCTGGTGAGAATCGGGAGGGAGCCCAGGGCAAGCTTCTCACGGTAAGGGGGACACTAATGGAGGGAACTTCTTCATTACTCAGAGAAACTGAATAATTAACATATTTGAAGGGACAAAGTGCCATGAACCAGAGATTTAGAATCTAATCTCCCTTTCCTCTTATCCAGGAGGAAAGGAAGAAAGGGTCGACCTGCCAGGGACACTTGAACCACCCTGCAGAAGTGGCAGGCTGGGGGATGGCCCCTGCCTATTTGCTAATTACAACACTTCCTCCACCTGTGCATGTGCTGATTTTGAAAAACATCGCTGCTAAATAGACCAGTACTCCAAGGCCTAGGATAGCCTGATGGCTTGATATACTTAGTGCATTTTATTAATATAGCAAGTGAATACAATGGGCACAGAATGTTCTTCAGCCTCATGTCTTACATTGTTTCATTAGAAAAGGTTGCGTGCTGGCTACTGTACAATATTTCTGTTACAAGACAGAGGGAGCCAGCTTGCAATTCCCCTAATGAGGACAAGGACACTGAGATCCATTGTGATCACTGTCAATCAACTTGGGCAAAAAGAAGGGGTGCAGCTCACCTTGGAGGAGGAAAGCGGGACTGGGTTAAAGCCACAGAGTCCCTGTGGATGACCAACTTTCCCCTAAGTTGGGAGGAGGAGGATGTGGAGAGCTGGATACAGACGAGCTCACTGTACAGAGAGCACCCTGCAAAAGGGAGGCTGAACGCACTGGAGGTGGTGTCTCGGCACCCACTCGGTACCCTTTCTATTGGAAAATAAAAGGATTTTGTAAAGAAAATTCATTCTGACTAGTGCTTTTCTTAGAAAGCTAAACCTTTTGCAGAGTGCCTTATACACTGAGCTCAAATTTAGCCTAATTTGGATCTTCAAAGAAGGAAATCTTCCTGAGATTGGTTCCAGAAAGGTAGGACTGGGGGCTTAAGAAGTGGGACGGGAATTAGAATAGCTGTCACGGGGCATGTGTCAGGGCAACGGCAGTGATTAAACTGCTGCTGAGCTGTCTCAGGGTCCTTTTGAACCAGAGAGTGCAGACATATAGAAGAAGTCAGCAAAGCCGGGACCATCTCCAGAAACATCCCACAATGCAGGAGCAGGGACCTCACAGCGGGAAGCAGCGCAGGCCAAGGAGTGAGAGACCCTCATGCCTGCAGCCCTCTGAGCCAGCAAACCCACTCCCGGAGATGCTCCCCGAGAGGCGATCAGGAAGTTCTCAAAGACATTCTCCCAAGACCCTGCACAGCAGCTCTACACATAATACCAGAAATTCAGTACCCACTGAGAATTGATCAGCTAAATTATAGTATAATAGATTAAATAATAGTATTTAAGTATGAAAAGAGCTAACATTAATAATAGAGATATTTTTTCAATCAGACAACATTCAGAATGGATTTTATCAAAATCACGAGAAAGAGGTTCACAATACACTGTTGAGTGAATAGCAAGTTTCAAAATGCAATCCTATTTATGTTTTTTAAAATGCATTATCTATATAGACTAGACCTACAGATATCTCTGAGGACATTCACTACTGTGTAAACAATGGTTATCTCTGGGTGGTAGGCTTAAGGAAATTTGTTTCTTTATTCTTTAAAATTCACTGTTTCATTTGAATTTTCACTAAGTATGTGAATTATATTTATGATCAGAAAATCACTGAGAAGTATCCGAGGGGAAGACCCCCAAGGACCTCGCAGACACATCACCTTGTGCACTAACTACATTATAGGGTCTTGTCTCAGCTTTGCTAGCCCAGAAACTCTGCTTAGTACCTGCATCAGTGAAGACCACCACCAACTCTGGCTTAAACAGACAGGGGCTTATTTTCTACAATGTCCACAGCAAGGCAAGTCAGGGCTGGGGCAGCTTCTCATGGATGCCACCAAGGAGCCAGAGCCCCTCTCTCTCTTCTTTCTCTGACATCCTTGAGTGTGGCTTTTGTCTTCATTGTCACAAAATCGCTGCTGCACTTCCAGGCCTCACAGTCAGGTTCTAGGTAGAAAGAAATGGGAAGGGCAAAAGCGTTTTCTCCAGTAAGGCTCTACCTTTGTTATCCTGAGAAAGGACACACTCTTTATAAACTTCTGCCTACGTGGCATTGGCCAGAACTACGGCACACAGCTCCCCTGAGCTTCAGGAAGGTCTGCAGGGTGAGTATTTTAGCTGCACATGGATTCTACTAACAGGGAAGAATGGAAAATAGATAACAGTGGTAACTGTCAGTGGTGCAAAGCCCCCGTGGGGAATCATTCTAGCAGAGAATGGTTCCTGCCTGCAATATAGACTGATAGATGAAGCAGGGCCCAGTGGATTTGTTCCCACTCCAACCACCAGAATGACCTTCCCACCAGAACACTCTCCTTCTCAGGATCAGGGAACTAGGATGTAAAATTGTTAAACTAAACATTGCCTGTGAAGATGGAATCAGGTTCATGGCAGGTGCTAACATTGGAGGGCATCTCCCCCATGCTATGACGCAGCCTGACGACTCTCCCTGCCCGAGAGGTCAGCGCTCCAGCATCCTGGATGCTCATGACACTCAAATTCCACATCCCCCAGACAGTGCTGGGCAGACACTGTCAACACTCATCTCTCGAACTCCCCATTTTGTGGAGTGTCTATCCCCAAGTCACCCTTCCTCTGCTAGCCTTATTTATTTAGCTTTATTAAAGACACCTCTGATTTACCTTTGCCTTAGAAGGCACTCTGTCTCCTGCCATTTGCTTTAATGCTAGTAACCAAGCTCTCCTGGGGGCCTTTCTTTTGTCCCCACAGGGGCAGCCAAGGGTTAAGCTCTGCAGACTCATGAAGCCAGCGATGTTGGGCCAGTGAGGGCTGTCTTGCTGTGTCTTGCCAGCATCTCAAAATTCTATCCTCCCAGGAGTGGCTGCAGTGTTAAGGGTTGTTTTGCCCAGATAAGAAAAGGTTGAGGGGATCCCAGCATTTGCCTAACATATCTGAGTCATTGTCAGGGGCTGGGCTTATGGAGCAGCTGGAAGAAGAAGCAGGACCAACAGATGGAAGGCACTAGAAGACAGATTTTGCCTACAACAGGCACTGTCCAATGAAGTCAAGCATGCTCTGTTCCTGGACAGGGGTCCATCCATCTGGGCTGTGGTGGAGGGGATTTTCATTTTGCATGGATTCAAAGGAACAGTCCAGCAGGAAGGAAAGTGCATTCACCACCAGTCCAGGTTCATTTCCCCAGAGTTTTAAATTTCTCCCATCTTTTTTTGGTTTCCTTTCTCCTTCTGACAAATTTGGACATCTTTTTTAAAAATGTCCTTACTGCCGGCCTCACCATCACATTCCTGGTCCCAGTCTGGGCCTGAGTGTGAAACTGTGAACCCCTTTTTCTAATAGGACATCTGAAGCCACCGTGGGATTAGATAAAGGAATTGTTATGGGGTTCTCATTCAAAGGAAAATGGCAAAATGCTGTCATGTTTGTGGAGTAAAGAACTAAGATACGTGAGTCAGCCCATCAGTCTCCCTCGTGTTTCCTGGCCTCCCGTGCATTTCAGTGGGGCCATGAAACTGGCTCCAAGCGAAGCTCCAAGCTGGTGTGTCTCTTCTGTCTTCTCCACGTGGCAGCCACTACAGAGGCGGCCTGCTGAGAGGACAGAGCCACAGGATGTAAGCCACTCGACCCCTGTCACAGCATGGAGGAGCGCTGCCTGGGACCTTGCCCTAATGCGAAATGAACCATGGTTAAGCCTCTGAGGTTTTGGAGTTGGCTTACTACAGCAATGAGCATGGCTTAACCTAACTAAACACTTGCCAAGCTTTTCACATATCCTTTATATTGCATAACCACACATGGGGAGATCCTGTGATTACCACTTTACAGGTGCAATAAATGAGGTCCTTTAAGCAATGGCTCTGAAGTCACACAACCAGCACATGTTGGAACTTACATTTGAACCCAGGTCAATCCAACTCCAAGGCAAATGTTTCCCCCTCTCTATGCTAACTCCCTTTCTTCAAAGAGGATAGTCCCAAATTGATTCTGTTGGCTGAGGATTCTTTTTCCTCCCCTAAACCCTGTCTAGAGAACTCAACTCAAAAGAATTTCTTTATATGTTCAAAGCTCTCCTCTATACCTCACTCCTGTCCACTCTGCAATCCCATCAGCCAAGAGAGAGCTGAAGGAGCATCCTCCAGCCAGAGAAAACATGTCCACGCACCCAGGCCCAGGCCATGCACGCCCGGGCCCCTTGCTCACCACACAGAAAGCTGGAGGCTGTTTCCCACAAATACAAGTTGACCTAGAGGACATGTAAGTCCCATTTTAAAGTCCAAGTGCTAAATTTCATGAAGTAGCTGAAAAGTTATGAGGGCTCAAGTGTAGCAACACCAGGGGTATGAACTGGGTCAATCAGGGAGGGAAGGACACCTGGACCTGAGAACGCTGATCAGGGAGGTGAGGGACAGGATCGAGATGCAGGAAGTGCTGACCAGTGGGGAAATGCTAAGTCTGGGGTCTCAGAAGCCTCATGCAGCTAAGGCCAAGACAGGATGGAGTTCAGGTATGTCTACAGTGAGGTAGAGATGGAGGGAGCCTGCAAGTTATGCTCACCATGATGTGTGTGCCCCAAGAATGGAGTGCCGAGAAGTCAAGATCATCCAGGAGAGGGGGCAAGGCCCAGAGGGCACCAGCCACATGGATTTTTGGGACTGTGCATTGCAAGGATGGTGTGCCTTTGAAGTGGAGTGGCAGAGGGTGGGGTGCAGGAGCGAGCACAGGTCACAGTGCCTCCTGTCCTCCTAGAGAGGAGAGAAGGTGATTCTCCAAGAAGGGGAGAGAGCAGTTTGGATCCTATGGTGTGAGATGGCTTTTGGAAATTGCCCTGGACCCTTACCTTCTTGGAAATTGCCCTGGACCATGGAGCAGAAAGGAAAACCAACACACAGTGGCCATACTTGACGAAGCTAGGAGACAGATAAGTCTCTGAACAATATCCTCTCTTAATGGAGTGAAGACTGCGCATGCAAGATGAGAGGAGAGAGGTCTTGGCAGTGGTGGCTCAGGAGGATGAGGGTACAACCTGCAGAGAAAACCTGGGACTCCTCACTTCCAATAGTGGAGGCAGACCCCAGGGGGCCTCCTGAAACCAAATCGGATTCTGAGAAGCAGAGGCAGGTGAAGGTGCAGTCACACTGATGAGCCCTCTTTGTAGGAAGCAGTCTGTCCCGGGGAAGGGGACCCACGGAGATGTGCCACTCAAACCCCGCTTTGAGGAAGGACCTGTCCCACCTTCTGCAAGTGCCGTCAGGGATGGCCTCGAGCTGACAGCCTTGCCAGGGCTTCTTCAGATGAGGACCACTGTTCATCCAGGTCACACCAGCCTGTGTTCAACCCATATCCAAAGACTGATGGAAGCAGAAGTATCAAAGTCCACCACATCTGCCCAACCCAGGACAACTCTCTTGTTCCTTTCGGTCCCGGACCTCCTCATGGGTGAGCAGAGGCTGTCAGGCTGCATCCCAGCCTAAAAACTGCCTCTGCCCATTCCTGCTTCCCCTCCTCCCTTCCTCAGGCATTGACCCAAGGACACATATAATAAGCAACCTAATCCAGACTGTGACCCCTGAGGTAGCAGAAGAGTGCCCCTGCCAAGATGTCCTCATTATAACCCCCAAAACCTGTGAACACATGACTTTACTTGCCGAAAGGGACTTCGCAGGTATGATTAAATGAAGGATCTTGAGATGCTGAGATTAGCCTGGATTTTCCAGGTGGGCCCAATGTAATCACAGGGGTTCTTATGAGAGGCAGGAATGTCCAAGACAGAGAGACCTGGAGATGCTGTGTTTATGCCTTTGAAGATGGAGGGCCAGGCCATAAGCTAAGGGATGTAGGTGACCTCCAGACACTGAAAAAGACAAGGAAGTGGATTCTCCCCTAGAGCCACCAGAAGGAACAGAGCCCTGTAAACATCGTGACACCATTTTATATCTTACAGTTCTGGAGCTCCAAAAGAGGTCACAACCCATTTTGCCCACTATAACCCCTTTTGGATCTCCAGAACTGTAAGATATAAAATTGTGTTATTTTAAGGCAAATGCGCATTGTTTTAAGTTTGCAGTGTTTGTTACTACAAATATGAAAGTAACACACACCTTATGGCAACAGCAGAGGAAAGACTTTGCATTACAGACAGCTCCTCGCCTTCCTATCCCTGCTGAGTGAAGAAAAGAATAAGTTAAATTCCGTTTTTTAAAATAAATATATAATTCACAGGTTCATTTGTGCCAGCCTAGAATGGCCCTGGCCCCTACCTCTTACGAACCTCCTGCAAATATCTGGTCCAAGAAAAACTTGTCTGCCTCAAAGAAGGATAATATTTAGATCTATACACAATCTATACAAAAATATTATAGCCTAAAAATGAGAGAAAAATGGCAGATAAAAAACACTTGTCAAAAATGTGTTGCAATGAACAGATGAAAAGCATATCCAAATATTTTGCCATGAATTTTTTAAACTTAATGAAGCAACAGCTCGAGAAAGAGATGGTGAGAAAACAGAAGGATATGAAAAGAAAGCTGGCAAAACCCAGGAAAGAGTAGAATCAAAATTTAAATCATCACAAAAATGAAGACAAAACTGGAAGCAGCACGAGAAAGTACTTCGGAACCCAAAAGGGGGAAACGGATTAGACGGGCAAGAGAAATGAAAGGCAAACAGAGAGAAAGTGACAGCTATGAAGGAAGGCAGAGGAGCTCCAACTCCCACAAAATTGGAATGCGCGAAGAAGAAACGCAGCCACAAAACAAATATTTTTAAAAATAACTCACGCACAATTCCCTAATGAGACAAGGCACTTTTTCATGTTTCTTGGCCATTTGGCTTTCCTATTCTTCTTGTTCTGTTCTTTTACTCATTTTTCTATTGATTCCAGTGCCTTTTTCATATTGATCTGTAAGGACTCTGTACATTCTGAATAGGAGTCTTTTGTAGGTTATGTGCACTGCACATATCTTCTAACCCTCTGTGACTCAGCTTTTTTTCTCTTACAGATGTTTTGTTTTGTTTTGTTTTGTTTTGTTTTGTTTTAGGCAGAGTCTCACTTTGTCGCCCAGGCTATAGTGCAGCCGTGTGATCTCAGCTCACTGCGACCTCCACCTCCCGGGTTCAAGTGATTCTCCTGTCTCAGCCTCCGGAGCAGCTGGGATTACAGGCATGCGCCACCTCACCCAGCTAATTTTTGTATTTTTAGTAGAGACGGGGTTTCCCCATGTTGGCCAGGCTGGTCTCAAACTCCTGATCTCAAGTGATCTGCCTGTCTCAGCCTCCCACAGTGCTGGGATTACAGGCATGAGCCACCACGCCTGGTCATACAGATGTGTTTTTAATAAACTTCTATTCTGGAATAATTCTAGATTTACAGAAAATTTGCAAAGATAATGCAGAGAGTTCTATATAGCCTTCACCCAACTTCCCCTAATGTTAACATCTTAAGTTACCACAGTACCTTTGTCAACATTGAGGAATTAACAGTGGTGCGATACTGTTAATTAAATGAAACACTCTTCACTCTACACGACTCTTTCCATTCGTGTCCTTTTTCTGTTTCGGAATCCAATCCCGGACACCACATTTCACTTCATTGTCATGTCTCCTTCAATTTCCTCCTCCCAAGTGTGACAGTTTCTTAGTCCTTTTTTAGGATCTTGACACTTGAAGATTAAGTATTTTGTAGAATGTCCCTCATTTTGGGCTTGTCTGGTGTCTTTGGACGATTGGACTGGGCATATGTGTTTAGAGGTGAATCACAGAGGAGAGGCGCCCTTCTCCTCACTTCATATCTAGGGCACGTGATCTCAGCATGGCTCATCATGAGGAATATTAGCTTTGAGCATTTGGTTAAGGCTTTCCCACTGTAATGTGACTCTTCTCGCCTTTCCATATTCCATTCTTTGGAAGCAAGTCCCTAAGTCTAGCTCATGCTGAAACTCATATTTCTGGAGGGAGGAGTGTCTACCTACTTCAGAATTCTTCTGTATGGAAGACTTATCCCTTCTTCCCCTTTTATTTACATACTCAATCATGCATTTATATCGGTTTGTACTCATTTATTTTATTCTTTAGTTTGTAATTCAGTACTGTTGTTATTTACTTTGCTGCTCAAATTGTTCCAGCTTTGGCCACTGGAAGCTCGTTCGGGCTGGCTCCTGTATCCTTGTGACATGTCCTCGTCACTGTGGTGATTCGTTTGGGTACTCCCTAAAGATGTCTCTTGATAAACAGTAATTCTTCATTTTAGTGTAGTCATATGAACTAGTGTTTTCCTTTAGATGTAGTGCTTCTAGTTTCCTGCTATTACTTTCTAAAGGTATTTTTGTTTTGTCTTTCACAGACAGATTATGATCAGGAAGCATCACACAGGAGCTTCTAGGGGGCAGGTGAGTTCGATTTCTCAACCTAGATGGTGGTTGTCTGAGTGAATCAAGTATGAAAATATGGGTACACTCACCAGCAAGAAATAGGACATGAGCAGCTAGAAGTGCAGGTTCAGGCTAAAGGAAGAAGAGGAAACGCACTTGTGGCATAAATGGCAGGGGCAGGAAACGCAGAATCACAGTGGGCTCTGCTATGCTCCAGCGGCCCAGCTCTCTTTCCTTTTGGAAATTACCCCTCACACAGCTTCGCATGGTTCAACTACTCCACAAAGGAAGAATCACATGGCACATCCTAGATTAATTCAAGAAGGATGGGCACATGACCCAATCAGGGCCAATTTTCCATTTGATGATGCTGATTTAATTTTATTTCTTTTTCTTTAGAGACAGGGTCTCAGTCTGTCACCCAGGCTAGAATACAGTGGCACTATCGTAGCTCACTGCAGCCTCAAAAACTCCTGGGCTCAAGTGATCCTTTTAACTCAGCCTCCTGAGTAACTGGGACTATAGGCATATGCCACCACACCCAGCTAATTCTTCTTTTGGGGGGAGTGGGGGTAAAGATGGGGTCTCTTTATGTTGCCTAGGCTGGTCTCAAATGCCTAGGCTCAAGCAATGCTCCCACCTCGGCCTCCCAAAATGTTGGGATTAAAGGTGTGAGCCTCGGCATCCAGTCTGGTTATTTCTATTTAAGAGAGATAGGGCTTTCCTCATGAGAGCTGCATTTGTAAAGATCACAACCTGGAGCTGCCAGTCGCTTTCTTAAAGCCACAGAAAGATACTAGAGAATGAACCCAACAAGAGTAAAGCCAGAGAATGAACCCAACAAGAGTAAAGCAGAGCCAAAGTTGGAGACAGACTGAGCTCTAAGGGCATCAGTTGAGCATGTAAATCCAGCCAAACCTAAAACTAGTAAGGTCCTGCCCTTGTCTGTTATAGCAGCCAACAGATTCCCTTTTAGCATAAGCTAGTTGGAGTTGGGTTTCTGCAACTTCCAACATAAAGTGTGTTGTCTATTAAAAATGTGCTCAGAAGACAGAGAGCAAGGCTTCAGTTAATACGGAGGTAGAGTGAGGGGAAGAAATGAGTTGACCTTGAACTTTATCACCAGAAGAACAATGGTTCATAGGACACACTGGAGAGTGAAAATTTTAGGCAGCTGGGAAAACAACAGAGGAGAGCGACAGCCTGGGCCTTGTGACATGAGCAGGCCCGTGCCCGGAATGCGTCTCCAACAGTCCATTCCCTCCATCAGGCCAGCACTTCAGGTGATCTGAGGACATTGCCAGACAGTGGAATCCTGCAAATGTCCCTCCAGTGTCTCACTCATGGTCAAGAAGACACTTATTAAGAAGCTGAGGCCAGGTGCAGTGGCTCACGCCTGTAATCCCAGCACTTTGGGAGGCCAAGGTGGGCAGATCACCTGAGGTCAGGAGTTTGAGACCAGCCTGGCCAACATGGTGAAAATCTGTCTCTACTAAAAATACAAAATTAGCCGGACATAATGGTGCACGCCTGTAGTCCCAGCTACTCGGGAGGCTGAGGCAGGAGAATTGCTTAGAACCCAGGAGGCTGAGGTTGCAGTGAGCCAAGATCATGCCACTGCTCTCCCGCCTGGGCAACAGAGGGACACTCCATCTCAAAAAAAAAAAAAAAAGAAGAAGCTGAGCACTTAGTGCTAGCAGGATGCAGATTCGACGTGGTGAGGGAAAATCCACAGCATTGAGCCCAAATCTGGGCCTCTGTCTCTGCTGCCACAGGCATTTTGTACGTGGGCCCATTGAGAGATCACTGGGATGGCTGGGGGAAGCGGAGGGGAGGGGGAAGCAGAGGAGACTGACCAATGTCCAGAGTGGGTTGCGTTTACTGAAAGCCTCTTCTGAAGTGAGTATTCACATGGGACACAAATATCCTCACATGTTCAGGGTCCACCCACCTCCCTCTTCCTCAGGTTGTTCTATCACCAGTCATCCATCTGTGTCCCTGCCAAGCCTCTGAGTCTGTGGCCAAATATTTTCCATTGCCCATGAATTACTGTTGAGCTTCACTCCAGCCCATCCATTCTTCCAGGTAAAGTGTGCATGCCCATAGACTAGATCTCAAAAACCGAGTTAAGTAGGAAAAGAGGCAGCAGTATGGTAGGCGTCCATTTTCCACCAACAATTGTGACAACATTTTTGCCTGCAGATTGCAATGAATGGTATTGTGTTTGGGGAGGAACAGGCATAGCCATGGCTTCCTGATCCTGGATTGCAGCTAGTGGGTGATTCTGGTGCCCACTTCCTGGTTGATGGGAAAGGGAGCAGTTCCCTTGCCAGTTCCTTGGTGGTGTTCTGAGAGTGGGTCTAGAAACAGTCTTCCAATTTGGCAACAATTTTATAGGCACTTAATTCTCTGTATTAAATCCTTTTCTGACTTAAACAGCTAGAGTTGGTTCTATTGTCTGCAAGTCAAGTCTGCTTGATACCCCTGTTAGAGAAAGGAATAGAAGGATAGTAGACTAGACAGATCTCATTACCAGAGGAAAAGGAGAATTAAAGAGAAGGCCAGCAGGAGAGAAGGACGTATGAAAAGATATGCAGAAATAGAAAGATGCATGCAGGGATAGATGCTAGTGCAAAAATGATTCAAATCGCTATTCATTAAGTCCCAAGAGGATGCTCCACATAAAGGTAAAAGGCCTTGCTGAGGACAATGGCCCTCGGTTGAGACATGACCAGTTGGTAATACGAAATTGGGAGGCTGACTCGCGAGGCTGGTGAGAAGTTGGTATGACATTAGTGGAGAATGAATAGAAAGTTGTTGAGAATGGTGGAGGACAGTGTGCAACAGACTGGATAACTGTGATCTTTGGGGAATAAACAGCTAACTCTATCCTACCTTGGGTGTCAATATCACTACCTCAGTGTGTGTCCAGTAGAATTAAAGTTCCTGGAGAAGCTCCTCAAATCTTTTAAAAATGATACAAAAAGACAAAGAGCATATTAATCATGCATAGGACCATGCCAACTAGCTAAGAGACTGTTCCATATTCACTGTGAAGCAGCTAGTAATGTTCTAAAGACGTTAAACACTGTTCAGATATGGTGAGTTGGAATAGGGTTGCTGCTGTTGTTCATTGTCATTGCCGTTGTTGTTGTTGTTGTTAAAATACACTGATGAGATGTAGGCTTGGAGGTAGAACAAGGGTGGCATGTATAATTATAACAATTCTATTTATAAGTCAGAAAAGTTCCCTTGGGATATTTCTAGACTGCCAAGAATTTGGCAGGCGCCCATCAAGAGCTAGGACCCTGAACCATGTACATCCAATTAATTAAATAACCGATGCATCCACCTGGACTAGTGAATGTGACTGATTTGCTTTGAGCTGCCAAGTATGTGCCTGTAGGCAATGGAATAATGACCCCAGACAGAGAAAATTTATAGCTCTTGGCACCTATTCTGACTCGTTTCCTTCTCAGCCTACAGGAGGGTTTCAGGCTTCTAAAAAGAAACTCATTAATAGGGATTCAGTGGTCATCTTGCTGATGCCAGAGGTTGGAAGAGCTGGGTCTAGGTCTCCTGAGTCTTTTTCTGGAACATATTTGTTTCTCTTTATCTAGGAAGTCCCCCTACTGTATAATTACCTAACCTAAGACCCCTGTGCTGAGTTAAATCGTGTCTCCCAAAATCCATGTCCACCTGGTCCCTGTGGACGTGGCTTTCTCTAGAAATAAGGCCTTTGCAGATGTCCTCAAGATGCCAAGAATTGCTGGCAACCACCAGAAGCTGGGAGAGGTGAGAAGACTCCTCCCTGGACCCTTCAGAGGGAGCACAGCCTGCCAACACTTCCAACTCCTGTCTTCCAGAGCTGCCAGAAGGTCCATTTCTGCCAATTAAAACTACCAGGTTTGCGGCGGTTTGTTATAGCAGCCCTAGAAAACTTAATTCAACCCTGAAATCCTTATTATGTTTGCTCAGTCGGTGCCCTTTGGACACATTGCCCTAAATACAACATTTCCAGCACATAAGATACAGTAGTTAACGAGCATTTCATTAACATCACCATGTATATATTACACGTAAAATGTCTTAATAATTTCAATTAATAAACAGGACCGGATATGGATATTAATGGCCCACAGCTGCTTATTTGTTTAATATCCTCAAATCAATGCTGGGCATGGTGGCTCACACCTATAGTCCCAGCTACTTTGGAGGCTGAAGCAGGAAGATTGTCTGAGCCCAGGAGTTTGAGGCTGCAGTGAGCTACGATGGCACCACTGCACTCCAGCCTGGGCAACCGAGTGAGACCCTGTCTCTAAAAAGAAAAAGAAAAAAAAAAGTGTGTATATATATATATATCCCCACATCGCCACATAAAAGAGAACAGAGCCAGACTAGCAAAACCAAAACCCTTCCTGAAAACTTTTCCTGTTGTAGATCTGTGGAGAACATCCACAACAAATCTGGGTGACAAGGTGTCCCCACAAACTCACAAACCCAAAATATGAATGTGTCCGGGCAAACTGCTGATAGCTTCGAGAGCAGCATGACGTAAACAGTTGTGCAGGAAGGAGGAAGAGCAGGAAAAACAGCTGGGCCTCTGCTGGGCCCGGGGATCATCACAGCACAGCCCATCTGGTGCGTGTCCAGGGACTCCCTGCAGGCCCTGCCAACACCGGGCGGGGGTTGTGTAGGTGCCGAGTCAGAGGTGAGAACAAGGGGACTTAGTAAGATGGAACTGTGCTGGAGTGACCTGGACCCTGGGAAACCAGCACACGGACACACCACAGCTCCCTTCTGAGTCCAAATCCCGCACTGGGGAAAAACTGCCCAGAAAAGAATGTGCATTGATTGGGTTGGGGCCAGTGGGGACAAAGAGAAGACAACGTCCAGTTTAAAGTGAAGGAGGAGATCAGAGGAGAGAGAGTGCTCAGAATGTGGGGTTTATATCTTCTAACCCCAAGTGAAAGAACAGAAGCCAGATTCTAGAGTCATAAAGTCCAAGAAAAGTTATCCTAGCCCAACCTTCTCCCCTAAAAGTACAGAAAATTCATTTTCTTAAGCATGAGCAGTGGGAAATAATTTCACATAAATATCATTCTAAGCTAATTTGAGAAAAAAGGGATGAGGAGCCAAATAATGTCCTACAGACAATGAAGGCTCACCAACCAGAATGACTCGGCCAAAGCACAAAGAAAGACTGGCCCTTCATATTTCAAAATGAACAAAAATACACAAAGTGATGGATGCTATGAAGACCATCATGAGTCAGAAGTAGAAAAGCTCCAAAATAAGGAAATAAAACAATAGTATGAAAAGAGAAAAGAAACTCAGATGTGAAATAAAAATTATTTTAGAAATGAAGTCTAAATTAGAAGAACTGTCGGTGCAAATAGACATAGTGGATAATGTCTTAAATGAAATAAAGGATGAAAAAGAAAAACGTTTTAGTTAAAGCATATGAATAAGGCAATGAAAAGAATACAAGAGAAAGTAACAGGAGGTGGACTAAGAAGATGAAGTATTCATATAATAAAAATCCCCAAGAAGAAAACAAAAGCCACAGAACAGAATAATATGGAAAACTAAACTTAGAATTTTCCTGAAATAAAGATACTTAAAACTGCATACTGTATTGGATATGGAAGCATACTGTACAATTAGGAAAGTCGTCACAGGACCGCCAACTGAGACATATGCTAGTGGGACTATCACACTTTAAAAAGAGAAAAATCTTTGGATGTCCAGTTTAACAGACCAAGTTACTTATGGAAGGAAGTGGAGGAAAGAATAGATTGCATTTAGATTTTTCAATGGCCATGCTTTATATCAGAAGACAGTGGAGTAAAATATTTTAGGTACTCAAGGAAAGACAATGTGAGCCAAGACAACCTTTAAGTGGAAAGGCTATAGACAGATCTTAGTTATGTCTGCAAATGTTCGAGAACTCAGGGAGTGTCACTCTCATGCACTTTTACTGAAAAATCCACTGAAGAACAAGCTTCAGACAACACAAATGACTGGAAAGCCATTCATACAAAGACTGGCTGCAAGTTCAGTACCAAGATGAAACGATAATTATAAGGGCAGCCATGTAGAAGGTGATAGCTGTGTTCTGACATTGTAGATAGATTACAGCAGTCAAAAATCTGGGAGGGAGTCCAGCATGGTGGTGGCACCTGTGGCCCCAGCTACTCAGGAGGCTGAGGCAGGAGGATCACATAAACCCAAGAGTTCAAGGCCACAGTGAGTTCTGATCACACAACTGCACTCCAGCCTGCATGACAGAGAGAGAACTCATCCCTTGAGGAAAAGAAAACAGGGGAGAGAGTGGGGAAAGTAGATAAAAAGTAAAACAAGCTTACTGGTTGCCTTATAGGTAGAAACAGAAAGTTAAAGAGTATTGCTTCAGAATATATGCTGGAGGAGACAAGGGAGGGAGAAGATGTTACTAACCAATTCTAATATTGCTCGAAGTAGGGAACTAATAGAAAATAACAAAAACTAGGAAGCTAAAAGTGTCATATAAAGGTATTAGAATAAAGGTATTCTTTAGAACAAAAATTCAAACCTTCTAAACACCAAAAGAAAGCTAATAAAATTGATCACATTGATATATCAATATAGATACAGATATGTGTATACAATGATATATATAATAAAACAATGTGACAGCTGAGGTCAAACACACAGATCAGATCAATCAATACAATGGGGCTTAACTCAGCTGTTAGAAGAAAAAGGTATCCATATTGGCTAAAAAGAAAAATCCAATATTATACTATGTATCAGAGGCAATACTAATACAAAGAGATTGCAAAAGTTTAAAAATGAAAAGGTCTCAAAATGTTCAATATAATCAAAAGATATAATAGGCAAATAAAAATTAAAAGAAATTATGAGTCACCATCTTGATATTCAACAAGGTAGGATTCAGACGAGACAGCATTAAACGAGACACAGAAGGAGGCTACAGAATCCCCAAGTCTGCAATCATGCTGGAGAGCTGACAGTAAGTACCACTTACTGTCTCATGGCAGTGGCTTAGCAACAACTGTCATGAAGCAGAAAATATAAGAGATGACAGGAGAAATATATAGAAACATGTTGTTTTTAAAAAAAAAAAAACAAGAATATTTAACACACCTGTCTCAATCCAAGACAAATCAACTAGATAGATATAGATAGATAGATAGATAGATAGATAGATAGATAGATAGATAGATGAGATGACATAGATAGATGAGAGAGATGACAGAGATAGATGGATGATTGATTGATTGATAGATACAAAGATAATTGATAGATGATAGATGGATGATTGCTAGATGATAGATAGATAGATACATATATACATAGATAGATAATAGAGATAGGTGATTGATAGATGATAGGTAGATAATTGATAGATGATAGATAGATAGATACATAGATACATAGATAGATTAAATAGATAGATGATAAATAAATAGATAGATAGATAGCCTGTAGAAAACAAAATCATTAAAGAAGATATTATAGATAAACTAAGCAATGAGGGTGGATGCTGTGATGTGCCCCCCAGATTGTCCTTCTGAAATGAATGTCATAATCCCTGTCTATGGAAAGTGCCACCAGAGGATGGCCCTCTGCTGTCAGCCCTCCCATGGATTTGCCTTGGCAGGAAAAAAACTGCCTCACCAAAGGTCACACCTCCTTCCAGAGCAGCCCACGCTCAGTGATGGATTAACACAGGGGTAGAACAGCCAGGCCCGTCATTCCTACGCAGCATCTCTGAAGGGCCCTGCCAGTCCTAGAGGTCACTGTGGGCTCAGCTGGGCTCTCTGCTGAGGTTGAGTCACAGACCGACTTGTCCCTCTACCCAGTCCTCCCTCTTCTCCCTCCTTCCAGTCTCTGTCTCAGAGTCTGCTCCCAGGGAATTCAACCTGTGATGGAAACATACAAATTAAAAAGACACAGATACCATTTCTCATCTATTAAACTGGGCAAAGATCCAAAAGTGTGACAGCATAGTCTGTTGGCGAGGTTAAAGAAAGAAGTATTCCCACATTGCTGGTGGGAACGTTAGCAATATCTTACAAAATTACATATGCATTAACCTTTGACTCAGCAAATTTTGGAATTCCTCCCAAAGATATACTAGCAAAAATATGAAAAGATGTATGCACAAGGCTATGTATTGTAGCGAATTTTGTAATAACAACGAAGAACTGGAAACAAATGGCAACCACCAGGGGACCGTTTGAGTCAGCAATATCCAAATGATGACATACTACACAGCTGTGAGGGAATGAGGCGCGTCTCTTCTTACTGATGTGGACTCCTCTCCAGATACTAAGTGGATCAAGCAAAAAGGAAAAAAGTACGTATGGACACTTTCATTCATCTAAAAAACACAAGTAGGGAAACTAGAGGCATACATACATACACTTGCTTATTTTTAAAAATGTTGAAAGGACAAACAAAAATACCTTAACAGTTATCTATGGGAGAGGAGGGGAGTAGACAGGCATAGAAACGAGACTTCTTTGAATATACTTTGCTTTGTAGATTCAACTTTAGAATTAAACTTAAAAAGCAAGTCCTAAAAATGAAAAGGGAAATTACACAAATGAAACATAATTACAGAACATAACCATGCAAGAAGGAATTATTCCAACCAACTTAAACACAGTAATTTCACTATACATCCCTAGTGGGATATATTAAGGACAAAAAGAACTTCAAAAACATCACAGAGAGATTTCCAGTCACCATGGTCTTAGTTGTGGTGGTTGGTATTACTGTTCTGAGACTATTGCAAGTGTGTTTGTTGTGAGATAAAGCCAATGAGTAATGATATTGGTGCCATTAAGAGTCAGGATTTTCAGTGTGGGAAAAAGGGGATAAAGATGTAAGATCAATGAGGTTAAATTAAAACTCTGTCATTGTGAATTAGAATTAGTGATAACAGCATGAACACATATATAATGTCTTAAAAGGAATGCTTATTTCCTAGCTACAGCCATTGAAAGCACCTAGACCAGTCTAGTAGTAATGAGAACTCCTAGCTATAAATATAGTTCCTATTAAAAAGAACCAAGACTCATAGGAGAAATGGCTATTCCCAAGATCAGGACAGGAAATGTACAAAATGATTTGGTTTGGAACATCTTGTAATATCATAAAACAAGGAAGCTATCAAGATCGCATGCTAAGTATTCTTAACACACCCAAGGGCCCACAAGGAAACTCTGGGAGGTTTTGGATCTTTCACCCTGATTGTGGACATGGCATCAGGGGTATTTGCATATGTCCGAACTCATTAGATAATACACATTAAATATGTGCAATCCTTTGATTGTCAATTACACCTCAATAAAGCTGTGTTTGGAGAAAAAGAAAAACCTACTAGGGTCATGTCAAAATAACTCAGGAAGCAACCTGAATATAAGTTCCCTCTGGCCAAAGATGGAAACATGTGAGATCAATAAGGATAATAACTACGAAGGATTGAAATACATTGTGTTCTTTTTCCAGCCTATGAGTTTATAATGCCGCTAGAGGAAACTCATTCTTCACTTTGGGGAGATGTCAGGGAACCATATCTTGAAAGGTAGCAAATAAAGGGAATGAACTGCTTGTTTATGTTGTCTTTACTCTATGAACTTTACTTCTGGGTAACCAAAGAGTTGCTGAGAGTTCATTTCTCACTATAAGAGAATTCCAGCTAATAAATGAAAAAGGAAGATAGAATTAGAACATCACTATTTTGCAACCTGTAATGAATTAATAGATTTTAAGCAACCATCGTTTATAGCTGCTAAAATCACAAAAAGAGAGGCAGCCAGCTATTTCTGTGTCCCTTGTTGGAATAACACACCACTAACTAGGGTTAACTTGCCAAAAATTGAAGCCTGGGTGTGATAAAGGCTCTAGGTTTAAGTACCAACTTACGAGAAATACAGGTGACAGAGAAAAACGCAGAGTGACCAACCATTCCGGTTTGCTCAGGACTTGCTTGGTTTTAGAAGCAGGTAAAACCAAGACCTGTTGGTCCCCTGTAACGTTGAGCCACATCATGAGGATGCAATCAGCAAAATTCAGATTGTAGAAAACTCTAAGGCATGAACAACCTAGATTCTTCAATCAAAACAAAACACAAAGAAAAATATGCAGGAAGGACCCCATAGATTAAAAGGTACTTAAGAGTCATATCTACTCGTTACAATGTATGGATCTTATTTGGTTTCTGGTTCAAATAAAGAAAACTATTTCAAAAATATATGAAACTGGATGCAGTGGTGCATGCCTGTATTCTCAGCTACTTGGGAGGATGAGGCAGGAGGATCACTTGAGCCCACAAGTTCAAGTCCAACCTGGGCAACATAGCAAGGCCCTGTCTCTATAAAATATATGTATATGTGTAGATATATGTATACAGAGATATAGATACATGAAACAACTGAAGTTTGATTGCTAACGGGATATTTGATGATATCAGGGAATTACTCTACCTTAGATGTGGTAAGCTATTGTGGCTATATATTTTTTGAGTCCTCATCTTTTAGAAAAACTGAAATATTTACAGATGAAATTATATGGTGCTTGGGATTTGCATCAAAATAATCTGGTGTTGGCGAGTGGAGGGTGTGAGGAAACAAGACTGGATATGAATTGATCATTGTTAAAGTTATGTGATAGATACCTAAAGGATTATTAGACTGTTCTTAGTGCTTTTGCATATATTTTAAATTTTCCTCAGTAAAAACACATTTTAATTCAAAAATGAAAAAATGCAAGGGGTGAGGCTCACCTGGAAAGCTGAGCACTTTCCTCCATGAGCCAATTATTGGCCTTTAGCCCTGACACCCGCACTCCTTTCCATACTTCCCTCTGAATTGTAAAAATTACATTTCAGACTCCCTCACCAACTGGCTCTGGCTGAGTTTCACCACTGAGAATCAATGACAGGAGAGGAGAGGAAAGGAGAGAGAGAGAGAGAGAGAGAGAAGGAGGGAGGGAGGGAGGGAGGAGAGGAGAGAAGAGGAGAGGAGAGGAAAGGAGAGGAGAGGAAAGGAGACGAGAGGAAAGGAGAGGAGAGGAGAGGAGAGAAACAGAGAGAGACAGAGGGAGAGAGAGAGAGAGAGGGAGGGAGGAGGAGAGGAGAGGAGAGAAGAGGAGAGGAGAGGAGCCACTAAGCTTCTGCCACAACTGCAGCAGGCTACTGTGGCTTTTAGTAGTGCTGGTGGTTTCGTGGGGACCACAAAAGCGGTCGCATTCGGCAGCTCTCCAGCAGCAGCAGTGAGTGTGTGTCGTGGGCTCTCTCTGAGGGGCAGTGGCAGCTTCCTGACCTATTGGCATCACCCTTTCCTCCTGTTCACTGTGACAGCTCTTCTTCCACATGTGTAGCCCATGTTTCCAATAGTCCCTGCACTAAATTCTCTTTGAAATATCTGGAGTAATGTCTGCTTTTATGACTGCACACTGGCTGATACATCATGACACCAGATGACCAGCAGCTGTAACAGGTGTAGAGCTGATAAGAAGCTTATGCAAAGAAAGATTGGTATGGGATTGCCAGAAGCTGAGGGAAGAGGGGCTAATGGCCATGAATTCAGGGCAGAACAGCCATGAATAATCTCTGGAATTAGTCCCAAGCATCCTATGAATGCCAGTGGCTTGTGATTAATCCACAGACCCAGAAAGAGTCCCCTTTGCCTTCCTCTGCTCAGGGCAGAGAAAAGAGTGCTGGAGAAGGGAGGCAGTGTGGCTGGTCCCATACACCCCTCTTCCTACCTCTCTTGACTGCCTCAGGCCAGCGGGCAGCAGCTGGGCAGTCAGCACAGTGTGGAAGCTCTTCCATTGTTAAAGACCTGGGAGCTTTTCTCCATGTGGTTCATCCGTCTTGAGAGTGACACCTCACGCTTCAGTCAGCAGGGAGGAGGAGGAGAGGTGAAGGAGAAACTCTCCTCCCTTAAAGAGCACTTCCCAAAAGTTACATATGGCACTTTCACTCCCATCCTGCTGGCCCAAGCTTAATCACAGGGCAACACCAAGCTGCAAAGGGGGCTGGTGAACATTCTTTATTCTGGGAAGCCATGGGATGAGCTCGACACTGGAGGTTCCACTACTGAAGAGGAAAAGAATAATGGATATTGGGGCAGGCAACGAGCAGCTGTGGTCACAAAGGGCTGTGATGATATACGTAACCCATGTGTCTCCTGTGGGGAGGGCCCAGACATACGATATGGAGATTGGCCTGTCTGCCCCACTCCTCGCAGCAAACCCCCTAAAAAGTCACCTTCTGGCCAGGCACCGTGGCTCACATTTGTAATCCCAGCACCTTCATAGACTGAGACAGGTGGATCACCTGAGGTCAGCAGTTCGAGACCAGCCTAACCAAAATGGTGAAACCCCATCTCTACTAAAAATACAAAAGTTGCCCGGGCATGGTGGCGGGCACCTGTAATCCCAGCTACTCAGCAGGCTGAGGCAGGAGAATCGCTTGAACCCGAGAGGCGGAGGTTGCAGTGAGCCGAGATCATGCCATTGCACTCCAGCTGGGTGACAAAGCAAAACTCTGTCTTGAAAAAAAAAAAAAAAAAAGTCACCTTTCATGGGAGGAGGGTGCAAACCAAAAACTACCTCTCAGGCATTATGCTTATTACCTGGGTAACAAAATAACCTGTACAGCAAACCCCCGTGACATGCAATTTACCCACATAGCCAACCTGTACATGTACCCTTGAACCTAAAATAAAAGTTTTAAAAAATTAAAATTTAAAAATTTTTGGAGTGGGACTGGGCACGGTGGCTCATGTCTATAATCCCAGTACTTTGGGAGCCAAGGCAGGTGGATCACTTGAGGTCAAACGTTCGGGACCAGCTTGGCCAACATGGTGAAACCCCATCTCTACTAAAAACACAAAAATTAGCTGGGCGTGGTGGCACACACTTATAATCCTGGCTACTCGGGAGGCTGAGGCAGGAGAATCGCTTGAACCCAGGAGTCAGAGGTTGCAATGAGTAAAGATCACGCCACTGCACTCCAGCCTGAGTAACAGAGCAAGACTCCATCTCAGAAATAAATAATTAAATAAATAAATAATTAAATAAAAAATTTTTAAAGTCACCTTCACTAGCATATTTGGGGGCCAAGGGAATGTCCTAGCATCACCCATGCTGGGAGCAGACTGCAGCCATGTGGGGGTGCGGCCAGCTCCTGCCCACCTCCCTCTATCCTGCCTCTGCTCAGTGTGTAGCTGTGTCCTCCAGGAAATGTCCCCTCCTCTACTGCCCCAAGCACCACTAACACACAACAGTGTGTGTGACAAGCGTTTACTGAGGACTAGGAGGGTAACAGAACCACTGGGGGGAGGTAACCTAACACTAAATGTCGAATATCAATTTTCCTAAATATTCACTGGCCATTTCCCACCAAAAAATAATTCCTTGCTGTCCGCACATCTTCATAGGCCATGGACGTCTCTGGATCCTTCTCCCTCTCACCACTGGGCCTCATCTCTCCCAGGATGCCCTTAAAGACTCAAAAGTGTGCCAGGTGGGGTGGCTCATGCCTGTAATCCTAGCACTTTGGGAGGCCGAGGAGAGTGGATCACGTAAGGCCAAGAGTTCAAGACCAGACTGGCCAACATCACCCCTGACTGAAAACCGTGGACTGGAAGAAAGACATGCCCACCTGGACATAAGAGCAGGACAAGACAGCCTGGCCCTCTTCCTTCTGATCTGAGACTGTCCTCGCCCTCCCTTGAGGTTCCGGCCTATGACTGGGAGCCAGAGAAGTGGAGAGATGGGTAGGGCAAGGGCCTGGGAGCTCCAGCCAGATGCTGATTATCCAAATAAATATTGATTGAAGCAGATTCCACTGTTTCCGTCTTCTCAAAGGCATAACACCTTCTGGGGAAATGGATGGGAGCAGCTGAAGGGCTCCGCACCATCCCCCTCCAACCCTGGAGAAAGAACCCCACGCACAGGCCGCCCAGCGCATCAGATACCTTTGCACCCAAGAACAGGCCAGGCCAGGCACAGTGGCTCACGCCTGTAATCCCAGTACTTTGGGAGGCTGAGGCAGGTGGATTACTTGAGCCCAGGAGTTCAAGACCAGCCTAAGCAATATGGTGAATCCCTGACTCTACAAAATACAAACAAACAAAAAAAAAAATTAACTGGGTATGGTGGTGCTCACCTGTAGTTCCAGCAACTCAGGAGGCTGAGTTGCAAGGATCGCTTGAGCCAAGGAAGACTGAGGCTGCAGTGAGCTATGATCATGTCACTGCACTCCAGCCTGGCTGTCAGAGGGAGACCCTAGCTCAAAAAAAAAAAAGAAAAAGAAAAGAAAAATATGAGTTTTACAAAGCTATGTTCCAAGGGTTGGGAGCATCATAGTTCCGCATTTGTGGAATTGAGGGGCCACAACTGTGTCATAAACCTGGCCCTGCCTCTATTTCTACGGCCTTGGGCAAGCCACTTACTCCCTCTGGAGCTCCATCTCCTGCTCTGCGTGGTAAACAGACGGAGCCCTGTGCTCTCAAGAGCCTCCCAGTCTGCCGTTCTCAGCTCTCCAGCACCTGATCCTGTGCCCCTCCCAGCTTCCAGTGATCTATCGCTTGGTAAGTTTTCTCAAGATATTTTCAATTAGCCAGTCAGCTTTCACTGAGCTCTGTGACAATGACAAAAATGGACAGAATTAAAACCCCAGGTTTCTATTTCCAATCCTCAGGGACAGGGATGTTCATGAAGACACCTTCGGGCAGTGCCACTCTGCTGCTGGTCCTTCGTGCACACCTCTGGAGACAGACTTCCTCAAACAGACCCTCACTTCATCACCGCAATCTCAGCCCTGGCTGCAAAGAATTTATAGTCGTGTTAGGTAGACAAGACTAACAGCACATTTCTAGTTTATTTCACCAAAGGTGAAACATTCCACCTTCTCCACAACAGCAACCAGGAAAATTTATCCCCAAAATAACTTGGTTTATATCAGGTCTGTTTCATAATTTTAACCCTTAACCTGTGCTTTTAAATTTCACTTTAAAATACAAAATGATCTGGCAGGGCATGGTGGCTCACGCCTATAATCCCAACACTTTGGGAGGCAGAGGCAGGAGGATTGCTTGAGGTCAGGAGTTCTAGAGCAGCCTGGCCAACATGGTGAAACCCCATTTCTACTAAAAAATACAAAAATTAGCTGGGCATGGTGGCACATGCCTATAATCCCAGCTACTTGGGAGGGCTGAAGCAAAGAATCACTTGAACCCAGGAGACGGAGGTTACAATGAGCTGAGATCGCCCCACTGCACTCCAGGCTGGGCAACAGACTGAGACTCTGTCTCAAAAAATAAAATAAAATAAATATAAAAAGAGCAAATCCATCATTTACATCTGGGCCACAGCACAGTGTCCCTCTGTCTCCCTCTGGCCCAGGAGCACATGGCTATCTGGTTGTGCTGGTTGTGCTGGGTATGGTGACTGGTCTATCCAGAGTCCATCCTGGCCCCTCACACTCCTCCAGGTGCTGGTGTCAAGAAACTGTTATTCCCTCCATATCATTCCCAGAAGCTCTCACGGCTGCATCTCCAAGAACCAAGTCTCTTCCCCATCCTCCAGAGCCAGTTTATAAGGAGCGACCTCCATTCACAACTGCACCATTGCTATCATGCATCAATGAATGAATGAAGTTGAATTTTCATCAGCCTGGCCCTGAGAACTTAGCAGGCAACTGGGACCCTGCCAGTCTCAGAGTCTCGTTTGTGGATTTCTCCTCTATGTGGGTCAAATGTGTCCCTTCATGATTTCTGAAAATGAAAACAACTCAATAACAGGTTTACTATGATATGAGACTACACTGGTAAGTTCCTTAGACCACAGAGAATACAATATCAAAGTCAGGCTGTGAGCAAAGAGTGGACATCCTTCCAGTCCAGAAAACTCTGCCCCTGCGGGCTTTGCAGTAAGAACTGAAAGTTCAGTCCTTTTGGTTTTTGTTGTTGTTGTTGTTGTTGTTGTTTTGAGATGGAGTCTCCCTCTGTCACCCAGTCTAGAGTGCAGTGGTGTGATCTCAGCCCACTGCAACCTCCACCTCCCAGGTTCAAGCAATTCTCCTGCCTTAGCCTCCTGAGGAGCTGGGACTACCAGCGCCCGCCACCATGCCTGGCTAACTTTTGGATTTTTAGTAGAGATGGGGTTTCACCATGTTTGCCAGGTTGGTCTCGAACTCCTGACCTCGGGTGATCTACCCGCCTCAGCCTCCCAAAGTGCTAGGATTAAAGGCGTGACCTACTGTGCCCAGCCTGAAAGTTCAGTCCTTTGAGAGTCATCCTGGAGCCCACCATCTGGCCATGGGACATAGGTGAGGTCAGAATCTCAGGTAACCAGGTAGCCACACATAGGTAGCTCTACGAGGAAACTGCTTCTGAATTGAGTTTACCTAACTCCCAAGCTATAGTTCACACGTGGCCCTGGTCTTACATGTGGCAGCTTCCAGCTTCCTTATGAGAAGAAAGGAGTACAAGAAGTGGCACCATCACAGAGAGGTGAGCCCTCCAAGAAAGCGAGCACCCCCAAATAACGAGCTCTCCTTGACTAACACAGGGTGGAGTGAGGAGCAGGACACTGAGTCTCCTCCCCACAAGTCAGGCGGCACCCCACAGCCAGGAAGGAAAGCAGGAATTCAGAAAACAAGCCAGGGACAGTGATTTGCTTCTGTCATCCCAGCTACTCGGGCGAGGCGGGAGAATCACCTGAGCCCAGGAGTTCGAGGCTGCAGTGAGCTATGATCACGCCACTGCACTCCAGCCTAGATGACAGAGTAAGGCCCTGTCTCAAAAAAGAAAAAAAAGAAAAAGAAAGAAAACTGGGGAAGCTGAATAAGGGAAAACACAGGCAGTCAGCTCTTTCCCCCACCTTTTAGACAGCTGGCCTCCTAGCCACCTCCATGGAAGCCCCATTGGGAACCCCTCTGTGGATAGGGCTGCAAAAACATGCCTCTGCTCAGACAAGAAGTCAGGCAGTGGGCACATGTTATTATTGAGAAGAGCGTCTTCTCAGCACCATTATCCATATTCAGTATCAGTCCTACTAAAGAGGTGTTCCCAAATCCAGCTCTATTGACAACACATAGTTCTTACAACTAAGAATCATTACCAGGACCAGGCACGGTGGCCCTTGCCTGTAATCCCAGCACTTTGGAAGGCAGAGGCGGAAGTTTGCTTGAGGTCGAGTTCGAGACCAGCCTGGGCAAGAGAGCAAAACCTGCATCTCTACCAATTTTTGTTTTTCAGTTATCCAGGTGTGGTGGCACACGCCTATGGTCTCAGCTGCTCAGGAAGCTACAGCAGGAGGATCACTTGAGCTCAGGAGGTTGAGGCTGCAGTGAGCCATAGTCGCACCACTGCACTCCAGCCTGGGCAACAGAGGGAGACCTTGTCTCTTAAAAAAAATTAATTAATTTTTAAAAATTGTTACAGGGCCGGGCGTGGTGGCTTACATCTGTAGTCCTAGCACTTTGGGAGGCCAAGGCGGGGGTGGATCACCCAAGGTCGGGAGTTCGTGACTAGCCTGGCCAACATGGTGAAACCCCGCCTCTCTATAAAAATACAAAATTATCTGGGCGTAGTCCCGCATGCCTGTAATCCCAGCTACTCAGGAGGCTGAGGCAGGAGAATCGCTTGAACCCAGGAGGCAGAGGTTGCAATGAGATCGTGCCATTGCACTCCAGTCTGGGTAAAAAGAGCAAAACTCCATCAAAAAAAAAAAAAAAGTTACAGGACAGTGGCATTGCATGTCATGCAATGCCACAGAGGGTTGCTGTAGACTGACAAGGGTTCCTGGAGAGGCTTTATGGAGAGGGCTGCAGGGAGCCAGGTCTTAGAGAATGAGGAGGACTTGAATAGGAATAAAAGCAGCTCTGTTGGGCACTTCATAAAAGTGAAGCCATAGTCATTTTCTTTTATTTCTCTTATGTGGTCCCAGCTAAATTATGAGCTGCTGAAGGGTGCGGTTGCATCCCATGCAGCCTGCAGCAGGACAGGAAGTGAGGGGCCGTGCTGCTCTGGACACTCCTGCCTTGAGCAACTTTGAGCCTCATTCTCCTCCACTGAAAAACAACGAGGTGGACTGTGCTCTCTCAGGACTTTTGGTGACTTTCTGTGACTCTAGGTGGGGCTCAAGGAAAACATGTTAAGTGAAAGCTCTCCTGCCCTGGGTTGGGGTATAAAGTCTCCACAGGGGATCCCGGGCATGGTGAGCACCCAAAGGCCCAGTTTGCTCTGCTAGAGTGAGGCCACCTGGACAGGAGTCTCACCAGCACCAGATACAGCTGCGGGGCTAACCCAAGGCCAAGGGCCAAGGAGACGCCACTCACCAGGGATGCTGAGAAGAGAGGCGTGTCTGTCCTGCTGCCTCAGTTACATCCAACCCACCAAGCACTTCAGCCAAAGGAGCTGCCTCTTCGCTAAAGTCACTTTCAGCTTTTCTGCACTTTTTCCATTTCTGAACCACAAATTTGGCAGTTACCCAGAACATTCAACGTTTACCAGTTGGTGACAAGTTAGCAGGAAACTTCGAGGAGTTTGTCCTCAGCAAGCAACGCTGTGCCCCAACACCTCCTCAGTCATGTCCAGTGTGACTTGAGTCTCTAATAAGCAATGGCACTTGCTGTCCCCTCCAAACACTGATCCTTCACCTGATGCCTGAGGTTACAAGAGGATAGGCTGGGCTAGAGCTGCAGCAGCTGCCTCGGCAAGTGGGAAGCTAATTGGCTCAGGAAGGGATATTCCTAAGACCTCGGCTTTGTGAGCCCTGAGCCGAACAGCTCAGCCTATGATCACGCACCACTTCCTGTGCCCCTCGGGACTGCCTTTGAGGGCACCATGACAGGAGCCGCTGAGTCGAGCCCAGCCCAACCCTCAGATCTGCACCATGCTCTGCTCTCCCAGGAGGTTCTGTGCCTCCCGTTCAGCGCCGTTCCTTTGCAGCTTCCTCTCCTCCTCGCCAGCTCCCCATCTCTGCAACGTGATGCCTCATTATGATCGCTAATGATTATTATGGAAAAACTGCTTGCTAACCAAAACAGAAGTCTTACTGCAGCCACTCCTCCCTTCCAGGGCCATGTTTTAATTCCTCCCTGGGGTTCATCAGATGCATCTGAATAGCATCCCAATGGCTGTGGGAGGACTAGGAAAAAGGTCACCAGTGAGGATGGCACTGACAGGGTGGCCAAGAACTTAGGGCTTGAAGGTCTGGGATCATCTTTTAAGTTGTTTTCTAGCCTGTATCGTGAGGTAACTTCCCCAGTGCTCACAACGGCCCTCCACTTTTTTTTCTTGTTGGAGACAGGGTATTTTGCTCTGTTGCCCAGGCTGGAGTGCAGTGGGGCAATCATGGCTCACTGCAGCCTCAACTTTCTAAGCTCAAGGAATCCTCCTGCCTTCACCTCCCAAGTAGCTGGGATTACAGGCACATGCCACAATGCCCAGCTAATTTTTAAAATTTTTTTAAGAACCTGTTGCCCAGGCTAGTCTTGAACTCCTGAGCTAAAGCAATCCTCCCAGGCACAGGAACCAGCTGCATGCTTAGGAGCCAGTGCCTGCTGACTCCAATGTCTCAGGTGCCTTAACTCAGAACATAAGCCTCGCCCCTGCCCCTCAGGCATCCCCAGAGGCATGGGGTGGCACTAGGCACATGGGCTCAACCCATTTCTCAGTATCTGAAAGAAAAAGCTCCCCCAGGGCCAGAGGATGGAGGACAGCTGAGTCCCTTCACTCATTGCCATGTTGCCTAATCCTCATTCCTCCAAGCTCCTTTCTCCAGCCCGAGAATAAGTCTTCCCTAAGGTCACTTAGAGCCCCACAGAAAGCCAAACTTCCCAGCGGAAGAGTCATAATCCCAGGGCACCCAAGGCAACTTGACATTAACTAAAGCCCCTCTGCTAAGACTACCATTCCACCTGGGCTGCGTAAGACCAGGAGACCACCCTGATTTGACCCTTCTGGTGTCCCTAATCAGCAAGTTCCAACTGATTATCTGGCTGCCATCACCTGGTAGAGCAGAAAGGGGAAGCGGAGCTGTCACATATGGTTGTGTTGCTGTGAGAGCCCTCTCCAGACTGTTTCCCTAATGACTGATTTTCTTGCCAGTTAGCATCTAAGTCTTTTGCAGCCAGACCTTATGCTATTGCTAATTTTAAAATAATGGTAAGAGGATCATGCTAAATTCTTCTGCTCTGGTTTCTTAGCAATGTCTCTTGCAGACTTCCAACTCACTTATAAGGTGTGATTATTAATATAAAATAATGAAGCTGATTATTTAAACAAATGCCTCAGAATGCATTCTCTCTTTTTTTTTTTTTTTTTTTTTTTTTGGGAAGACAAAAGTTAACAACCACCAAAAAAAACTTGAATTGTAGTTGGATGTTTAGTAATTCAAAGTGATTAAGAAGCACCTTCTTTAAAATGCTACTGTAATAAGAAGATCAAGATAAACTGAATTTTGGGGGTGGGAGGGTTGGGTGTTTTTGAGACAGGTTCTGGCTCTGTTGCCCAGTCTAGAGTGCAGTGGTGCGATCTCAGCTCACTGAAACCTCTGCCTCCGCCTCCCAGGCTCCCACTTCAGCCTCCGAGTAGCTGGGACTACAGGTGCGTGCCATCATGCTGGCTAAATTTTGTATGTTTTTGTAGAGACAGGGTTTTGCCATGTTGCCCAGGTTGGTCTCCAACTCCTAATCTCAAGCAGTGCACCTGCCTCGGGCCCCCAAAAGTGCTGGGATTACAGGCGTGAACCACCGCATCCAGCCTTAAATTGAGTTTTTATTGCTTAATACCATGTATATATGCAGCTTTAAGAAAATGGTTACTATTTAATCTTTTACTAAATCAATTTTCACACTAACCACTCTTTAATGATATACAATTATCTTAAAATATCTCAAAACAGTCACTTTGGAAGGCCCTGCATTTTCCATTTATTTCGACATCATTGAGCACTTGAGAGAAACTAACACACCACATGTGTCCTCTTATGGTCCTTGTGTTGTCAAGCTGCCAGGACTCCTACAAGGAAATACCTCTTCCTACAGCAGTATAAGATCTCACTGAAAAGCAAGTTCAACCAGGTTTCAGTTTCCAGAAGACTGTCCACCACCAGGGGAAAAGGTAGATCCCACAGACCTGAATCTGGACCTGCAAAGCCCTCAGTGTAACCTCCCTCAGCCTTGACCATCGAAGGACAAATGAACAGCCACCCAGAAGACGGTGAGCTGGAGCCCTCCACTCAGAGGCCACCTGGAAACTGGAAACTGAGAGCAAACCCCCCTGCAAAAAAAGTATCCCCAGCTCCACCTCGGAGGTATCCCAGAGCATGGGAACAGGAGGGGGCCCACAAGCCTCCAGACTGGGGCAGCCACGGACAGGCACCAACATTCATTCTACAAAATGAATGGTCTTGAGGCTGTTGGCCCAAGTCTCTGGTTTGTCCTCCCCACTGCTCCCATCATTCTCTTTCAAATATTTAATATTTACCTTGGTTGTGCTAAAGTGAAAAAAAAAAAATACAAGCATCTGTAGCCACATTGCCAGTGAAGGAGTGGGGCTTATGCTCCCTGGGGAGGTGGGCAGGGGAGGCAGCCACAATCCGGAGGCCAAGCCTTTGGGAAGAAAACGACCTCCGAGGACAGAAGCAAATTTTGGCCCAGCCAACTCTGTCCAACAGACATCTCCCTTTTCTGTGCAAAATCTCAAACATGGGGTCTTGTGGGCTTCCTAATGGCGCTGGGCACTATGCTAGATGCTGGGTGGGAAGAGACGAAAAGTTGACCAGCATTCAGCCCTTCCCTTTTACAGAGGACAGACAAGCAAGCAGGCAGGATGTGGGGAGCCCCTAACACAGGTGCCAGTGAGTGCCACAACTGGCTGAGAAGCCTGCAGAAGGCCTCAGGATCAGCAACGTCCACGCTAGGACTGGGAAGATAGAAGGGTCTCTCCACACCAAGGATGAAGGAGTCTGCATCACAAGAAGAGGGCAAGATGGACAGATGCAAGAACATGGTTAACAGGACAGAAGCTTGCATGGCTGCGGCACAGGGCACACGGCAGGGAGGGGAGAGGGCAGGTGAGTCTGGAAAGAAAGATGAGAACCTCTGTACAAAACGGGCACGGAGGGCTTTGTCCTTCAGGCAAGGGGGAGAAGTCCATCTGTCCCTTCAGGACCAGCAGGCGTGTGACTCAGACCACCTGGGTTCACATTCCAGCTCCACTCTGAGGAGCGGGATATGCTTGGGCAAGTCACTCAGTCTCTGGGGCTTTGGTTTCAGGTGGCTGGAATAATGCTTGCCGCAAAGGGCGTGCTCAGGAAATATCCATTGCTGTTATTTGTCAATGAAATGTGAGAGCTGCCACTGCCCGGCTGAGCGGGGATGAGATCTCAGGTAAGGACAGGTGCTGGAGACCAGCTTGCACCTGGACAGGCAGGCTGGGCATCCCTCCACACCTGGAGCTCTGAGCACGGAGGTGGAGGCAAGAGAGGCGGCGCCGCTCTCCCCCTTCCATTCCTGCTCCCAGCCCCTAACCAGACTCCAGCTTGGAACCCTATGCCAGGCTTCCACCAGGTGTTGACAACCGCATAGATCCCTTCCTCTCCTGCCACAGCCCCTCCAGCTCCCATCCCACCCTCTGGCTCTCTTGGTTTGGAAAAACCCTCAGCCCTGGATGACAGACCCTTAACAGCCAGGTGCCCAGCCCTGCAGGAGGGGAGGGACTGCACCACCACAGCTTGCCCTTGTCCTCACCACCAAACTTCCTGTCGCTCTGGGAGCCCAAGTGAGGGGAGGAGCCAGGGAGCAGACTGCCTGTGGCGGGACAGTGCAGGCCGGAGGATGGGTAGGGAGAATCTGAAATCAGACGCACCTGCCACCAACTAGGGATGTGACCTCCAGCCAGTCACCGGACCAGCCAGAAACTGACTGTCCTCATGTGGATGCTAACATGCCCTCCGCTAGAGTAGGGATTCAGGACACAAGGGCAGAGCACCCAGCTGCAGACCGGACCCAGGGACCACCTGGCAAATGCAGCCACTGTGACTGCTCCTCACCCACTCTCCAGCCTTGGCAGGGGAGTCCTGGCAGGGACTTGGCAAGGAGCATCTGGGCAGCCTGGCCCATCCAGACTGAACAACTGACTCTGGGTCACCTATGTATTTCTATCAAGGACCAGCATGGACAGGTTGCCCTCTGCTGGGCCCAGACCCCATCCTGAGCGCAGGCACATGCACACTCCCACACATGCATTCACTCCTCAGGAGCACCAAAATCCACACCAGATGCCAACGCCCAGGCAGGGCCCTCACCTAGGGGAAGGCAGCTGACCACGGTGCTGGCATGGTGCCGCAAAGAAATAACCAGTGGCACCTCTGCTACAAAGCCAGGAGGGGGGCAAAGGCCCTTTCTTCCTCTCCTCTCCGTGCCCCCCAACACCCAGTCCGGCTGCTGGACACGGAGTAGTGGGCGTCAGGCAGACTCCCAGGATGAAGGCACTCTAAGGACAAGGGCAGACCATGACAAGGATGAGACAGCACCAGGGAGCAAGGACTTGGCTCAGCTTACAGTCCAGCAGGCGAAGAGCGTTGAGTTTCGTGTGTACCTTCACTGCTCCCCATAAGCCGCTGCCTGGGTCTGTCTCCTGCCCTGGGCTCCAGAGTCCATAAGCAGAGCCACACCCCACTGACACCAAATCTAGGCCACCCCAGCTAGACCCCCACCTGCAGTGACAGTCACATCAACCAACCAGGAAGGCCTGTGTTAAACTTTCAAACCATGAGCAGAAGCAAGCTCACACTCACATGTGCATGTGTGTACATGTGTGGCACAGATCCTGATGCACATGTGCATGTGTGTACATGTGTGGGACAGATCCTGATGTGCATGTGTATGTGTGTACATGCGTGGGACAGATGCTGATGCACAAACCTGTCTTTTCTGCCCGGCATGCCTGTCACCCCTCTTCCCCTCTGACCTGTGTGTGGATCTCTTCCTTCTCCCTATCTCTCCCAGGCCCTGGAAACAGAGAGATCCCTTCCTTCTCTCCTCCCTGCTCTGGGCACAGGGAACCTTCCAGGCTGCTCAGAGACCAACACCTGCCCCACCCAGGCATGGGCAGTGAGAATGGCACAGTTATCTTTAAAACAGTCAACAAATCCACCTCCAAGGGTCAGAGGTTTTGAGGACTCAGCGAGAAGCTGCTCTGAGGTCTCCAGAGGCCTTTGGCAGCTCCCCGCCTGCAAACCGGCCCAGCTGGGCTCAGCCTGCCCGCCGCCCATTGGCTCTCCACACCAGCCGCAGTCATTGCACCGCATTCCTCCGGGGGCTGCGTGTCCTCACGAGCCCAGCAGCACATGCACACACACACGTACACACACACAGGCACAGGCAGGCACTTGCGCACACACCCCTCACTGTCCCCAAGATGTCTGCCTCGCCTTGCTCCCCAGTCAAGGGAATGAGTCACCCTGAAGGTTGTACCCTCTTCAGGAAGCTCCTCTTGAGATCCAGGATCACAGGGGACCAAGGTGATACAAGTGAGGTCCATGTGCAGCCAGACACCAGGTGAGCTCTGGTCAGGGCTGGGGTCACCCGTGTGGCCAGGGCCCAGTTGTATTGGACAAGATAAGGCTGAGTTGTGGGTGGGGGTGGGGCCAGGACTCAAACCAATTTCAGGTTAGGGTCAACGTGAGCTCAGGAACTGGGTGAGGGAGACAAGTGCGGGGCTGCTTCCACAGTCAGTGTGAAGCCCGCTGTGGGAGCCAGGGTGCCCTGCCCAGCAGAGGCACATGGCCCTCAAGGGCTAGATGCCAGGTTGGTGTCCCATCAGGACTGCCTCTAAATGCATGTGGTCCGGGGATTGTTATCTTGAATCCAGGGCCCTACAGAGACAAGATTCTGTCTCCCTGGAGATGCCCTGCGTCAGCCCCCAGGGAGCACCCCCACTGCACACACCCAGACCTAGATGTAGGGGCAGCCCTGTGGGCCTGGGCAATCAGACAGACCCAGATTCCTGTGCAGGCACACCTGTACATGTCCAGACATGAACACACGATACGGCAAGTAACAGTTACACCCTCCCAGCACCACTGGAGTCTCCTCAGGATAATTATTTATTATTCATAGTCATCAGCATCTTCATTAATTATTCATATGATCCTTAATTGTTATCCTTAACAATAAGAGCAGTAAATAGCAGAAAAGTCCTTGAGGTGCCTAAGGCCCAGGGCCGGGTGCCTCCGGGCAGTTAGACCAGCTAATGCCCTCAGGGCAGTGGGGGGACCACAGGCCCCACCTACTGCCGGCCCTGCCCCTGCCCCTCACTGGGGCCCAGGGGACTGCAGGAGAAGATGGTCCCAAGGGCTGGGGGAGGAGCTGTGCCTTCGAGTTCCTCTCCCCTTCCACGGTCAGGGCCTCCTGAGCAGGGCCTCCAAGGTGAGCAGCCCAGCAGTGCCTTGATCCCTGGGTGAGCCATGTGTCCACACTGGGCAGCCCCACTAACTGCCCGGGTCCGAGCCGTGTCTGTGCAGGGGCTGGGAGGTGAGGGCCCCCAGCTGGCCCGGCAGGGAGAGGCGTCGCGTGGGGCCATCTTGGGGGAGCTCTGGGGCCCCCGGGGGCAGCTCCTCACACGCCATGAACTGGGAAACCTGCAATACACACAGCATGGGCAGGCGAAGAGGCCATGGAGAAGGAGGAATGGGAGGGAAAGGGGCAAGAGAAGCTGGGGACAGAGGATGGACAGGAGGATAAGAGGGCCGAGAGGAGAGTCAGGTGGGCAGAGAAGCTGCAGGGGACAAGGAGAAGAGCCAAGGTAGTGAGAGCAGGACAGGGGCCACCAAGGGAAGGCACCAAGGTGGGAAGTAGAGAAAGGCACTCTCCAAGAGCAGGAGCCAAACAAGAGAGCCGGGAGCAGGGAAAACCCTAGGCCCTTGTGTCTTCCTGAGGACAGGTGGCCGCTGAGCCCAGCCCAACCTGGAATAAGCAGTCTCTGTGTTGGGACAGAAGCTGGGACAGAAAAAGAGACAAGATTCTTTCCTGCAATCCACAAAGAACTTGGAGACCTAGAAACAGAGGCAGGCTGGCGGCCAGGCATCTGAAGGCCAGGGAGAGGGCTGGGGCAGGCGGGAGGGGTTTGTGGGTGCTGAGCGTCTGCTGGTGAGAGCTCTGCGGGGGCGGCTGCGAAGCGAGACTGGCACATTTGCTGACGTGGGCCCTGGTGTCTGCAAACAGGAGCAGGCAGCATATGGGAGGGGGGAGCGGATGCCAAGGGAAGGGGGGAGGGAGCAGATCCCAGGCCACCTCTGGCAGCCAGAGGAGTCCCCATGGACACAGAGGGTGGCACAGACACCGCCATCCTGCAGAGGCCAGGAACATGCAGGTCCACCCAGGAGAGGACAAGCGGCAACCTAGGCCCATCTCTAACAGAGGGGCAAAGCAGGCCCAGGAAGTCCTCCCCTGGAGGCTTGTCCTCTGCACCCTGGGAAATGCCAGGCACCCTCAAGATGACCCTGTGACAGCCAGTGCCAAAGGCAAAGATGGGCAGGACAGCGAGACCAGGGAGTGTCGCTCACAGAAGCAACCCGGGACCCTGTCCCTAGACATTCTGGCATGCAGCCTCCACCTCCAGGCCTCAGGTTCAGTCAGTTCTCCTTGGAGAGCACCCATGGCCGTGACACAGGCGCTACAGTTGGAGCTGGCTCTTCAGGCGATGCTCAGGGGTCTAGCGGTGGAGGCTGTGGACACTAGGGGAATGAAGCTGCGGGCCACTGAGCCTACAGGTTCCCTGCACCCAGCTGTCTAGGGGCTTTGGACGGGGGACTCTCCTGCCCTACTCTGAGCCTGCAGCTCCTGAGGCAGCCTTCCTCCAGGAGAACAGGGATGGGAGGAGGGCAGGCCAAGGTTCAGGGAAGCTGGGCCACAGAGCCCAGTAGAAAGGCAGCAAAGCAGGTTTGGGCTGGAATCGGGGAACAAGTGGGTAGGGGTACATCGAGGAAGCAGGGCTTGAGCTTACCTGAGAAAGCGAGTCCAAGGTGAGGGTGGGGAGGGGGCTGACGGGCAACAGTGGGGATGCGGAAGTGGGGCCAGGCCCCGGGGTGGTCACAGCACTGTAGGCGGGCGGGACCAGCGTCATCTGCCTCTGTAGCAGCTGCAGGACAGTGGCCATGTCTGCACTTAGCCGGGTCTCCAGCCTGGGGCAGGAAGCAGGGGATGCTCAGGGAAGTGGGGACACCAGTGACAGCCTCTGCCAGGAGTGGGGAAGGGGAGAGGGGAGGGGCAGCTGGTCAACCCAGGCCGTCTGCGCTAGAGGTGTGGCAGCCCCCAGCTCGGCTGGGAATGGAAGAAGGGGATCCAGCTGCTGCGCACACAGACAGGCCCTCTCCCTCTACCAGACAACACCGCCAGGACCTGGACCAGACTCCAGGGCATGCCCCCACACCCCACCTGCACTCCCTCACCTGTTGAGCTGGCGCTGGAGGGCGTCCAGCCTGCTCTCCACGTCACCCCGGGGCCGCCGACCCGGGCTGGAGAGGGGGATGTTGAGGAGGCTGGGGGTGGGGGCGGGGCATCGAGGGAGCTCCTGGTACTGGCGGCCCCGACTGTCCCCCCAGAAGCTGAAAATGTTGGACACTCCCGAGAAAGCGCCTGCAGCCGGAAAGCAGAGCCGGGTGAGCGGGGTAGATGCCCCGCCGCTGCCCCACCCGGTCCTCCCTCGCCCACCACCCAGGTCCTCCCTTGCCCGCGCCTGGAGTACCTGACAGGGGGTTGCAAGTGTCGCTGCTCTTCTCGCAGTCGTCCATCAGGGGCTCCCCACCCGGCGGCTCTCCGGGGGGCCTGGGGCTGGAGAAGGGCACCAGGCGGAGGGGGCTGGAGCTGCGGCCTGGGCCCTCATCCTCACTGCTCTCAGGGCTGGAGGGGCCACTGGACGGGCTCTCCCCCCACGGCCCCCCCGGCCGGCCCCGGCTACTCGGCCCTGCCCCCGCCCGGCCCGGCCCCAAGGCCGACACCTCCCCTGGCTGCTCCGTGTCTGTGGGAAACAGAGAATGGGCCTGAGAGAGGGGAGGGGACCAGAGAGGAGGGGGCAAGGGTGGAGGAGGGAACAGGAGCCTGGGAAAGGACTGGGCAGGACGCCCTGGTTCCTCCCCACTTGCTGCTTCTGCTATCTTGCACCCACTGTCAAGCCGACCAAAACTCCCAGGACCCCCTGACTGCCCAAGCACTGGCAATGGTGCTTTGGGGATTGGGGGATCTCTGGGACTGCGGGGCCTCAGCCCCATTGTTGACTCCCTGGCCCTCCTTTGTCCTATGTTCTTTCCTCCTCATCGATTCAGGGCAGCGCTCAGAGACCACAGCCCTGTGAGGTCCAAAAACCCTAGGCTTGCCCTGGAGGGTGGAAGAGGGCTTCCTGGAGGAGGTGACAGCTGCAGGGGCCCTGAAAGATGGGCAGCACCTGGACAGCTGGGGTGTGGAGTGGGCACACTGCAGGAAGGGATGGGAAGGTCTGAGGCCTGGGTAAAGCAGACACAGCCCGCCCCGCCTTCCAGCTCCCAGCCTCACCTTGGCCCCGCCCTCCCCTTTCCTCCCCTCCCCCGCCTCACCCTTGTCCGTGCGCCTGCGGAAGGACAGCTTGCGCTTGCGTTGCCGACTGAAGCCACCCTCTAACTCCGCGCTGCCGGGGGAGCCCGGGATCATGTTGGTCTGGAACCAAAATCAGTATTAGGGCTCTTTCGGTGCTCTCCTGCCCCACCAGGGTCAGGCCCCAAGCTCCCTCCTTAACACAGAAAAAGTAGGGCTGGGCGCCCCAGCTCTGGGGAAACCCTTCCCTGCCCCCAGTGTGATCTCTGCCCCAGGCAAGGACTGAGTTTGGGGCTTTTATAGCCTGCTCCATGATACCATTTGACAAATAGGGGAACTGAGACAGAGAAGCATCACATTCAATGTCACACAGCAAAGGGGCAGCCACACAGCTGGAAGCAGGAGGATGGGGTCCAGCTCAGGGCAGCCAACTCACATCTCGCAGGTTGAAGGTGATCTCCAGGCTGGACCAGAAGTGGTCGGAGAACTCAGGGTACATGTCCAGCACCTCCAGCAGGTCATCCCGATGGATCTTGTGTAGGTCACAGTAGGTGAGGGCCCGCACGTCCCCGTTCGACTTGCCAGGCCTCGCATACAGGTTCAGAGGCTCCCCAAAGATGTCATTCTTCCCTGGAGGCCATAGAGAGGACAGGGAGCTCAGCCCCGGGGGGCAGCATCCAGGCAGCAGGCATCTTCTCCCGGCATCCCCACCCTGAGCAAAGCATGTCCCCTCAGCTGGGTCACCTGCCAGCTGGCCCCCAACCCACACAACCAGGGAAGCAATTTGCCAGCCCACCCTCCCTCAGCTCCCAGCAGGCAGGACAGTGCCAGAGGGGCCGGCAGAAGGGGCCAGGAGCCCAGGGTCTCCCAGCAAAGGAGACCCAGCCAGCAGGACTACCACAAACCCCATGTCCCAAACACCCTCTTAGCCAATCACTGCACCCTTGTAAGCAATGTTCTTCAAACCAAAGATCAGAACACAGTGGTAAATCAAAACCAGCATTTTTTTTTTTTTTTTTTTTTTTTTTTACTGAAAGAACATACAGTAGTATAGCTTAGCACAGCACAGAACAGAAATGCTAGAATGTATCACATGTAATAAGGCCCAGTGTTATGTCGTGAAACTTTGATTTTAGTTGTGTGGGAGTGTGTATTTGTGTTTGTACAGAGCTGAGAAACAAAATCTAAAATGTCCTACCATAAACCATGGTCGAAAGAGTTTGCTCTATCTGCCCTGAGGCACGCAGGGCCCAGGGAAGGACAGGCAGAGGGGAGGAAGTCCTCAGTGTCCAGACACGCCAACAACCCACCCACTGTGCACAGGCAGGGTAGAAAGGAAGCGGGGAGAGGGGGCAGGACTCCCTTTGCTTTGGATATGTCATGGGGCCGGGCATGAGGCTGCAGGGAACCACATGGCCCTTAGTGAAACCAAATGCCCAGCTTCCAGGCTAGCATTTCTTCCTCTACTGCCAACGCTGGAGGATCTAGATTTGATTCTACTTTAGGGAAGCAAAAAGTGTCTGTTTGTGGTGGATCCTGAAGGGAAGAATGTGGGAACCCCAGAGTTCAGCAGCCCCACCCCACGTGGGGCTGCTCTTCACGGTCCCGCTTGGAGGGCCTGAGTTCAGATGAATTAAAGGAGCCCAGTGACCCTGCAGGCAGCCCCAGGTCCACAGCCCCGGTGACTGCATATTCAGCGGGCTCACACCTCTCGAGGCTGCAGATGGCATTTCCAGTCCAGTGCCCGCCCCCCACCCCATACCCAGGATGGCCACGACGACGTCGCCCCGCAGGATCTCGATGGAGCCCCGGGAGATGAAGTACAGGGCGGTGAGCAGGTCCCCAGCATGCACCAGTGTGTCCCCTGGCGGTGCATGTGTGGTCTTGAACTTCATGGCCAGGGCCCGAAGGCAGCCCTTGGTGGCCCCTCGGAAGGGTTTGCAGTGCTGCAGCAGTGAGCGGTTCAGGTGCAGGCAGATGTCAGCCTGCAGGCACTCAGGGAAGCCCTTCAGCACCTGGGGGCAGGGTGGGGGCAGCTCAGCACACCCTCCCTTGGGACCCCCCAACCCACACTCCACTCCACCATCCCACCCCTCTATGTCAGGGAAATCTCATTCTCCAGGCCTGGGAGATCTCAGAAGCATCAGGCGGCCCAGTGTCTTGGGAAGGACCTGAGACCCCACTCCAGCTTCACCACCCCTGGCTGAGCACCCTTGGGCTCCAGACCTCAATGTTCTTATTTATAAGGCATAGAGACCATTCCCGCTCTGGGCTGTCGTAAGGATTTAACCCCATCGCCTGTGTGATATATAGCTCCTACCCCAAAAGGGGAGCTCTCCAGAGAAGGGGTTCCAACGGCTTCCGTTTCCTCACGGACAAAAAGGGGCAGCATGCCTCCAGGGTCCTTCTTACTACTGACTGTGACCGCCTGAGACTTGCTTGCTGTGCCAAGAGGCTCCCCTCTGCCACCCTACCCTTCCCAGCCTGCCACCCACTGGCCACGCTCTGGTGGCCTCACCGCGTTCATGTCGATGCCGTTGGTGTAGGACCAGGCGTGCTGGAAGTACTCCTCGAGGCGCTGGCGCAGGGGGTTGGGGATCTGGTGGAAACGGATGAACTCCCGCACCCGCAGCATCTGTGTGTGGTAGCGGGCTGTGCCCGAGTACAGCCGCTGGATGATGGCCGACACGTTGCCGAAGATGCTAGCGTACATGAGGGCTGGGGGCGTGGGCACGTGGGGCTGTCAGCCTCTGCGGGAACCCCACCCACCCACAGGGACCCTGCTCAGGCCCTGCACCAGGTCAGTGTCTCAGTCTCAGCATCGACATGCCCACGAGATGCCCTTGTACATCTGCGTTCCAGCACACCCCACCCTTCAGTAGTCCCCGCCCTGGTGACCCAGCCCCCAAACCATGTCATGATGGTGGCCCCTGGAGTCTCTAAGTCCCAGGGTCCTCACTCTGGCCCGGCTAGCAGCCTCAGTTTCCTCCATCTTGGGTTCCTCCACCGTGGGCTCTCCCGGCCACCCGCCCCTGGGCACACTCACAGCCAATGAGCATGACGCAGATGGAGAAGATCTTCTCTGAGTTGGTGTTGGGAGAGACGTTGCCAAAGCCCACGCTGGTGAGGCTGCTGAAGGTGAAGTAGAGCGCGGTCACATACTTGTCCTTGATGGAGGGGCCGCCCAGGCCGCTGCTGTTGTAGGGCTTGCCTATCTGGTCGCCCAGGTTGTGCAGCCAGCCAATGCGGGAGTCCATGTGCGGCTGCTCCATGTTGCCGATGGCGTACCAGATGCAGGCCAGCCAGTGCGCAATGAGCGCGAAGGTGCACATGAGCAAGAACAGCACGGCCGCGCCGTACTCTGAGTAGCGGTCCAGCTTCCGCGCCACGCGCACCAGCCGCAGCAGCCGCGCAGTCTTCAGCAGTCCGATCAGCTAAGGGACAGGGAAGGAGCACATTCCGTTGACAGGGCAAGGGAGGAGGGGAGGTGCTGTGGCCCTCAGAGCAGGCATCAGAGGTCAGATCCCCAAAGACATCCTAGGCCCTCCTCCTAAGAGTTGAAGCCCACGCTGGACCCAGCACATGTGTCTCATTAATCTTACTGCTAGCTTTGAGACCGAGGCAGCCCCCATAGTGCAGATGAGGAAACAGGGGCACTGAAAGGTGCAGTGATCACTCTAGGGTGCCTGCCCACTCCCACCAGCTTCTAGGGCACTTTGGTGTAGCTACAAAATAATGGCCCCTTAGGGTGGATGAATTAGAAAAAAGGTGTCTTGTGTGGCCCTCTGCAACCTTCAAGGAGCTTGTATGGAGAGGAGGAGCATAGATTTGCTGGGGTACCCACCACGCCTCTGCAGCTGCCTTGCCACCATGTCTCTCTACCACTGTCTTTCTCTCTTTCTCTCTCTCTCTTTTTCTCTGTCCTCCTCGCCACCCCCTCCACCCCACTACCTCCCACCACCTTCCTGGCCTCTCCTCTCCCCACACCACCTGCCTCCTTGCTAACCCCACCTCCTCAGAGCCAGAGCCGAAGATGAGCAGGTCGAAGGGGATGGCGGCCACCATGTCAATGAGGAACCAGCCCTTGAAGTAGTGGACGGCGATGCGGCCGGGGTGGCTGACCACCTCCTCGTTGGCATTGACATAGGTGGTGCGGAAGTTGATGAGAATGTCCACAATGAACATGATGTCCACAATGAGGTCCACCACGGCCAGCGGCTGGCAGGCATAGCCACATTCGGTAGCAGGTGGGCCTTCTTCTGTCTCCTTCAGCAGGAAGGCAGCCGAGTAGGGCGTGAAGACGGCCGTGTAGATGACCAGCAGCAGGATGAGCCAGTCCCACACCGCCTTGAAGGGGCTGTAGTGCAGGATGGTCCAGCGGTGGATGCGCGGTGCCTGCAGCTTGTACTCAGGCAGCACATCGGCGCCCAGGGATAGGACCTGCACGCGGGGAAGGCGGAAGCATGGGTGAGGCAGGCCATGGGACCTCGGGGGCAGGAGCAATGACATCTCTGCCGGGGCCAAGCAGAGTGAGCAGAAGGCCAAAAAAGTTTCCATCAGAATGCCCACCCCTCAGCCAAGCGACCACAGCAAATAGCCACCCCCAGGTTTGGGCATCATGGTTCCCAAAATGACACACAGCACAGGACTAGCTCCAAACAGTTCCAACAGTTCCCGGCAGACGTTGATTCAGGACACTCAGCAGGAACACCCAGTGCTGCTCCCCACCGGCAATGCAGATGCAGACCTGCCGCTGTGACTGTCCTGAGACACTGGCCCACACCCCCAACCACACACGCCATAGTCTCAGACCAGAAAGGGTTCCAAGGACAACAGCTCCCAGCCTGGGCAGTGGCCCCAGGAGCCACAGTCCCAATCCATTGACTGGTAGTCACTGCAGTTCCTACCAGCCTGTCTTCATGCCACAGGCCTGAGGACACCAGGCAACCAGTCTTGGGTCCCTTGCCCTTCCAGGATGAGGAAAGACCAAGACACTCCCCCCCTTCACTCGTATACCTCGCTCCCTCAGACCCCTCTCCACACAGGTCAGGGACAGCCCACAGTCCTCATCCTCCCACCCTCTTACAAAGGGACAAAGAAGACCTAGCCCAGCTGGGAGGAGATGGCACCCAACTTACACAGAGAGACGTGCATACAGGGACTGCTCAGCAGTGACACACACAGCTCCTGTACCAGCTCACACTCACACTCTGCCTCGCCCACACTCACACTCATCAGACAGAGGCAGGCTGGCCGTCCAGACCCGGTGACAGCACGCACATCCCTCTTGCTCCCAAGGCAAACTAAGAAGAGCTCCGGCCAGCTTCTCCACAATCCCAGACGCTTCTGGGTCTCCCTAGAATCCTCTCTCAGACATGCAGCTCAACCCAAAAGCCCCCTCCCCAAGCTCTCCCTGCCATCCCTGGGCAGCCAGCTGAACCCAAGGCCTTGCCCAGCCCCCATGAATTCCAGAGGTGCTGGCCCTGCTCCCAGAAGCACCAACTCCCAGGCCCCCACAGTCTCAGGCTTTTGGGTTGGGGAAGCCATAGTGGATGAGTCCCAAAGACTCCTTCATACTCAAGCTGGGCTTCCCCAAGACACCTTCACACATGGTGCTGCTTGGAGAACATCTCCTTAGAGGAAATAACTAGAAGTTAAGATGGGTCGTAGTTAAAGATCTGACCACCCTGGGGTGGACACAGGGCCTCCAGAGGTACCAGATGGGCTAGGCAGGGAGGGAACACATGGACAGGCTCCCAGGCTCCATTTCTGCTCCACCTGCTGAGTACCCAGCTCCTTAAGGCAGAGAGCAGTTGCCCATGGGTGGGGGGCCCTTCAGTGATCAAGTGGGGACTGGAAAAAAAAACAACTGGCCAGGCCCCTGCTGACAAGGGGGCAGAAGAAGGTAGCTGCCCCTGGATAGGACTCTTCTCTGTGCCTGAGAGGTCAAGCCTCTGGTCGGAGGTATCAGGACCACCCCAAACAGCAGTGACCCTACCCTACCCCTGAGTCTGCACACAGCATGAGCAACATTGCCCCAGGGCACAAACTCACACGTGCACGGGGCACACCTCGTCCTGACAGGGGCCAGTCCCCGCTCTTCAGCCACCAGCTCACCTATGGCCTTGGGCCAGGTCTGTCCCCCCAGCCTGTTGTCCTATAGAATACTGAAGCTGGCTTGCTTAAGCCAAACCTCCTCAGCTGTGGGTGGGAAGACCTACCTGTACCTGTGCCCCAGCTGGAAAGAGCATACGAGCCAAGGCAGAATGCTCAGGCGTGGGGCGGTGGGGGCAGGGATGGGATTCCCAGACTCAGCACTGAGCCACCTCCCATTCCTCCTCCACTGTTGGCCCAAGCCCACCCCAAGTTCTGACAAGAGAGCTGCTGGATGGCTCCCAGGAGGTAACAGAGTAGTGCATGGCCCAGCCACCACACCTCGGCCGCCCATGAAGAGATGAGCCAGGTGCCTCAGCCCAGCGCACCCTCACCACCCACACAGTGGCTTCCGCATATTCCAGCCTCCTCGACCCCCCAAAACAGCACAAGCCTCCCTTGCCCACTGGGTCCAACCCCAGCACATAGAGCAAGGGAGCCCCAGTGCCTCCATGCCAGGCCCAGCTGCTGCCTGCCGGCTTCTCACAGTCCTGCCCGTGGGCTCCTTCTCCCCACTCTGCCTCTCCACCATCTCTCTGGGCATCTGTCTCATTCCTGTCATCTCCCCACTTTGCATTTTGAGCTCTAGGACTGTGGGCCATGGCAGCCACAGGGGAGGGGAAGTCCCGGCAAGGGAAACTATGTAAGCCCAGTCTGGGAGGGAATGAAAGCAGGAGCCAAGCGCGGGTGAGCAGGGCCAGGCCCCATGGCTCCCAAAGCCTCCTGCTTCCCAGCAGCCCTCTCCCCAGCCTGGAGCCAGAGCCCTCGGGCCAGCCACCTGCCTCAGTGCCCCAGCCCCAGAAAGAAGAGGAAGGACCGGGTGTCACCTACCTCCTGGGCTACGAGGCTGGAGATGCGCACTGCCCGCCTCACCCGGCCTTTCTGGGCCCTGGGCCGCAGAGCCCCTGTCCTGCTCGCCTTCCCAGCTGGGGCCGCCATGGACGACTTGGCGCCCTGCAGCCTGCCTGCCCTGGAGCCTGAGGGCCTGGCCAGTGCCTCACCTGCACCCCAGCAGCAGTCCCAGCCCAGGCTGCACCCCCGAGGCTGGCCGACTGGCAGCCAGGGCAGCCTCTGGCATGAAGCCAGGGTGGTTGGGGCTGGGCCCCGGGGCTGGGGTCACCCTGGCAGTAAGCATGGACAGCAGCCTGCCTGGCTCGAACTGCCCATGGCCCCGTGGTGTGGGCCCTGCTGCCAGGGTGCCGCGCTCTGCCTGCCCGCCAGCCCAGCAGCGGCCGCACTCGGAACCTCGGCTCCTCCAGCCGGCCCCTCCTCCTCCCCACCCCCACCCCGCCACACTGGGCTCCCCCGCCCCGCCAGTGCCCGGCCAGCGGCCCCCTCCCCCGCAGCCCGCCCGGGCTCCTGCAGCGGCGCTCCCGCAGCCTGAGCCCCTCCCCCTCCGCCAGCAGCCGGGCCTGTCACCGCAGATTAATGGTCTCCCTGACACCCCCGCCCAGCCGGTCCAGTGCTGAGCCAGCCAGAGTCAGACAGAGACACCCAGAGATGGAGAGACTGCTGGTGACTGGCAGGAACACACAGGCCTGCCCATACATACAGGCGCACATGCACAGACCCACCGCAACTCACGGGCACATGCAGCAGGCACAGGAGCAGGGCAGATGCCAGGGGCTCAGGTGGGAACCAAGAGAGAGGCAAGGGAGGAGGGAGAGAGGGGTAGGTGGCCAGATAAGGGCCTGGGGCAAGGGGGAATGTTCTGGAGTCAAGGCCAATGGGCTGGAGACCTGGCGGGGACCCAGAGAGCCAGGCGATGGGAGCAGGGCCAGGAGGCTGCCAAGGTAGCAGGGCAGCTCCCTCACATGGGCCAACCCAGGCAGCTGCTGTGGAAGCGGCAGAAGGGGACAGCTTGGGACAGGAGTCCCCCACATTATCCCAGGCTTCTCACTCACTGCAGGTATCCACACTCCTAACGCACCCACTCCTAGCCCCCAAAGGCTAAGGTGTGGGGTGGATGAGGCCATGGAGGGGTCGCAGGTCCTCTTGCTGCCAGGAGGACCCCAAACCCAGGAGGGGACAGAAGACCAGGCTGGCTAATGCCCCCAAGGCTGAGGGGTCTTCTCTGGTCCAGGATTCAGGGACCTGACCCTTCCATATCTTTGTACCAACCACCATCCAATCCCCTCCCCATGAGAAGAAAACTTGCTTCTCCCATGCTTTGGGGACATAGTTGGGCCCTTCAAGGCCATCCTGGCCATCCCCACAGGACTAGGGCCCACCCTCTGCCTGGTGCATCACCTTGGCCTAGAAGAATCAAGACCCTCCTGTCCTTGACCTCTGTGACCCCTTCTCATTTGAAGCCTCCCAGTTGGCGTGGCCCCTAGTACTCCCTTCACACACCCTGCAGCCAGACGTTTCATGTCCCTCAGGCCGCCTTCCCCCTTTGCTACTGGCCCTCTCACGCCCCCAGCCTCAACTGCCCTGTCCTCACCCTGTGCCCTGAACGCATGTACCCCATCCACCAATCCTCCCCATCAGCTGTCCCCAGCCCTTCCCCAGGCCCCCCCAGTCCCCTCTCCAGAACTCCTCAGACTGTCCCCTCTCCCACACCCCCAGCTCTGGAATAGATCGCCAACCCCAGCCTCAGGTCTGCCTCCCTCCAAGAGGCCTTCACTGGCTAGCTCCCTCCACCTGGCTCTGGACCACAGCCCACTCCCACCCCCTCTCCAAGCTCCTCCAAGGTGAGAGGAGAGCCCAGCCACTGGGCACTTACCTGGGTGACCTTCTCGGTGACATTGTGGGTTCGCTCCTTTATCTTGGGTGCTATGATCTCACGGTCACTGGTGGGAGAAGCCAAGAAGGGGTCACCCTTGAGGTCCACAAAGTTGAGGGTGATTTGGGGAATCTTGCTGATGGTGCGGTAGCGCACGAGGTCGGAGTCTGAGGTGGAGTTGAGTAAGCCACTGCGCAGGGGGTGCATGGCCCCTAGGTGGAGAGGCAACATGGTCAGGCCAGCAGGCTGGAGGCCCCAGGCCAGGCAGGCCACCCACAGACCAAGAGTGGAGACCAGGCCCTGCACAATCAGGAGTCCCTGGAAGTCCAGGGGAGTCACAAGAAACAACGGAGGTCAGACCCCCCGCACCACTCTAAAGCAGCAGCCAGGAGACAGCCTGTGACCAGGAAGAGGAAGAGGAAACGGTCTGCCCCAGGACACTGGCAGGCAGGGGGCCAGGTGGTGTTCGGAGGCCGGGCGCGTCTCCTGCCCAGGGCATCCCTGCTCCAGGCCGTCCCGGGACAGCCAGCTCCAAGGGGCCCACCAGGGCTCTGGGAGTGGAAGAATGTAATGGGATGAATGGACATTTAATAGCGCAACAGGCCACTTAATGGAATTAAATAAGTGCTTAATGGGATTTCCATCTCCCAGGCACCCAGGACGTAGTGGAAAGGTCGGAAGCTGAGGGCCGAGAATGCAGCAAGCCTGGCAGCCGAGAAAGCGTGGACTGGGGCGGAACGGGTCCCGTGGCGCCCTCACCGGTGCTGGCGTGGCGCGGCGGCGGGGGCAGCGCCCCGGCGCGCATGGCCTCGATGTCGTCGGCCGACGAGGCGCGGCGCACGCTGGCGCAGCTCTCTCGGGAGCGCGTCCGGGCCAGGCTGCAGCTGGAGCCTGAGGCGTCGGGGTTGAGGCTGTGCGCGCGGGGCGATGGGAGCGGGCCGGGCGCGCTGCGGGGCGGAGAGCCGGGACCCACCAGCGCGCGCCGCTCCTCCGCGGGCCCAAGCCCTGCCACATGGTTGTCCATGGCCGTCACTTCGTCCAGGGCCAGGGACTCGCTGCTGGGTGCCGCGGGCGTCAGGTCCACGTCCACCACCACGGCCCCGGGGGCGCCCCCGCCGCCTGCGCCGCCCGACCGCACCGACGACTCCCGGGCCGTCAGCGCCAGCAGCGCGGGCAGCTTCAGGCGGAAGGTCTTGGCGCGGCCTGCGGAAGAGGAGAGGCATGTGGCCGTGGGGACCGCGGGCAGCCCTGGAGTGGGCAAGGCCTGGGAAATAGAGCCCCAGCCGCTGGGTAAGGGAAAGAGGGGAACGGGCAACCCTCCATCCCCGCTCCCATGCACAATATTTTGACCTCGAGTCTCAAAAATCATTCTAGAATCCAGTCATCATAAAAAGCCGTATCTGAAGCGACACTTCAGGGCGGATTCCATAAATCATCCCTCTCTCTCACACCGGCCGCTGGGTGCCAGCGTCCCCATTTTAGACATGAGGAAGTGTGGACACAAAGGCGTCATGTCACTCTCTGGAGGTCACATAGCCAGTGGGTAGGGCCTGTGCCTAAGTGGGCGAAGCAACGCCAGGGGCCCTGCCGTTCGGGGTGGCATCCGATGAATAGGCAGGGCCAGTGTTACTGACACTGTCATTTTAGAGCGTGAGAAACCAAGAGGTGAGCACTTTCGTCATGATGCTGAGAGAAAGATTAAAATTAAGCCAAAGAGGGCGTCCTGACAGAGGAGGGGGCTCAGAGCCTTTGTTGTCAAGGGGATGGTCCAGCCCAAGTGGGCATTCCCTCAAAGCCTCTCCTCAGCTAGCCCAGACCCCCAGGAAACTTGGCCAGTCCATGAACAAGGACCAGATGGCAGAAACTACACAGAGCTGAGTCCATGGGACACAGCTTCCTACTGTGCAAAGGAGCTGCTCCCAGGTGGTCATGTTCCCCGCATGTTCCCCACTCCTGGGCTGCTCAAGTCAGACTAGAGAGGACCACTCCCAGGGAATGCTGGGATTGGAAGCCCAACAGGTGAGGCTAAGGAAACGGTGCTAGCCCATGCCAAGGACCTGTGATTCTGGGCCCTGCCACTCCACCCCCGTATGTCCATCCTGGGCCAGGGTACAGGGTTCACTTCCCACCTCCAAAGGGACCCCCCCACCCAACCACTACATCCTCCCTTCCTGCACAGTGTTGACCTTGGACAGCTCACAGCCCCAGAGAAGTGAGACCACGAACCCCTGAGCCTGCCCTAAAGCAAGTACACTTACCTGAGGCCAGCCAGCTGGTGGGGGGGCCCCGGTGATTGGTGTCATGAGCCGGGGACCCCACCATGTCCTTCTCCATCACCACCTCGAAATTGAGGATGAACATGATGACAGCCCCATCCTCGTTCTTCACGGGCACCACATCCACCAGACATAGGAAGCAGCTCCCTGTGGAGTGGGAGAACATAGTCCCCTTGGCACCCTCTCAGTGGGCAGAGCAGAAAGCCTGGAGCCCAAGCGGACCCTTCCACTTCTGCCTCCCCATATGGCCCTTCCTCTCCAGGATCTCCCATCCTGATCCCCCACCCGGCCATGTGCCTGCCACCCTTATGGCTCCCCTCAATCTGTCTGCCCCAGCTTGTTGCTACTGGACTCCCCTACCCCTCTCTCTGCCTGTGTGATTTATCTAGCTCTTTCCCAGGTACACCTTCTCTCATGCTGGCTATGATCCTTCTTCCCCTCTTTGATCTCATTTTCTCCCTATCTCATTTCCTCATATCCTCCCAGCACCTCTGCCTTTCCCTCACGTGAGGCGCTGTAGCACAGTGCTTAAGTCCACAGACTTAAGGCCTACGATCTCTGGGTTCATAGCCCAGATCTGCTACTTAATCACTTATGCATTTTTTCCTAAATTATTTAACATCCCTGTGCCTCATTTTTTCTATCTATAAAATGGGAAGAAGAATAATTTTTTTAAAAAAATTTTTTAACTTTTTAATTGATACAATAATTGTACATATTTATGGGGTACACAATGATGTTGTGATACACATAGTGTATATAATTCTTTTCTCATGAGTTATAAAGATTAACCAAGTCAGCACATGCTGAGTGCTTAGGCAATGCCTGGCGTATGCTGCACACTCCAGACGGTTAGCTGTTACTATCTGTCTCTGTCTCTGTTCTCTCTAGATTAGCACCAGCCGTTGTGTCAGCACACAAGATAAGGACAGACGTTGAAAGCAAGAGTTTCAAAAACTTTACAGCAATTTGGCATCGCCATAATATCCACGCATGTGCTCTTGTATTTCACAGATGTACCAGCCTATAACATATTAGCATTAAAGAAAACTGATCCTTCACCAAAGAGTCTAAGAAGCACTGCTTCTATATCTTTCATCTTCGCCTCGCCTCGCATTTCTCTTGATCTTTGATTTTTTCTTGTCTAGTCTCTCTCTGTCCACCAAAGGACCTGTACCAGATGAGGTCAGTCCCCGAGGCCAAGTGCACCTGGTCTCCCTCAGCTCCCTGTTGAGCACATGGGCCCCACGCCCTCCCGTGCCAATTTCTGAAGGAGCCCCTTTTAGGCCAAGCACGCAGTTCCACCTAAGGCCAAGCTCAGAACCTCCCGCTCGCAGGAAGTCCTTAATGAAACCAGAAGGCAGTTAACATCCCGCTCCAGCTCCTCTATGGCCCCCCAGGGACCCACCAGGCAGGCTCCTCATCTCCCACTCTCCCTAGGGAGCCTCTTCCTTCCTCTCGGCTCCCCCTCTGCTCAGCTGTCTTCTCTGCCTCCCAGTGTCTCCCGTCCCCACCGAAGTACCTAACGCCTAGAGTCATAGGCCCTGGGGCCAGCACTGGCTGGTGGTGTCAGTGACAGGCCATGCTGCCAGGGAGGCTGCAGGCATGGGGGAGAGGCGAGGGTGACGAACCATGCAGTCCTGCTCCATCTTAGCAACCCAGCCTCCCTTTCTTTTTTTTTTTTTTTTTTTGAGACAGGGTTTCACTCTATCGCCCAGGGTGGAGTGCAGCAGCATGATCTCGGCTCACTGCAACCTCTGCCTCCCAGGTTCAAGCGATTCTCCTGCCTCAGCCTCCCAAGTAGCTGGGACCACAGCTGCAGGCTACCATGCCCGGTTGACTTTTGTATATTTTGATAGAGACAGGGTTTCCACTGTGTTGGTCTCGAACTCCTGGCCTCAAGTGATCTGCCCGCCTCAGCCTCCCAAACTGCGAGGATTACAGGTGTGAGCCACCATACCCAGCCTCTCCTCACCTTTCTACCTCCCACAACCTCCCTGGCTCACCCCTACTCCTGATCTCAAACCCACAGCAGGGGCGATGGTGGTGGTGCTATGAGTCAAGGGAGAGGCCAGCAACAGAGGCCGGCAACCTGGAGGCGGCGCCACCCCTGAGACTTGGAGCTGGTGCTTGAAGCCTGTCAGTGAGGCCAAGGGGCTGTGTGCTGGGGAGGCAGGGAGCAGGCCAGGTGGGAAGGGCCTGATGCACAGCAGATGCTGGCCAGGCTCAGGGATTCTAACCAGCTGGGGATTCATCTAGGGAAACGAGGTCCTCTGAAACCAGCTTAAACAGGATGGCACTAGGTAAAGGGGCTCTCTGCCCCACCCCACAGCCCTTCCACTCACCACATCCCAGACCCTCACAGCTCTGCCCAAGGGCCCTGAGCTCCGGGGCTCTGTCTGGGTCTCCCTGCAGCAGCCACTCTTGTCCCCTGACCTCCGGCCTCTGACACACAGCTGTGGTGCTCGAAGCTGCAGGGGGCTGGGCCCAGCTGGAGACCATTTGGCACCCAGACAGCCTGCCTGGAGTTTATGCCCTAATATGGTGATGGCCGGCAGCGGCCTGAACAGGGATGCGCCTCACCAGGACTGAAGAGAGGCCGGAGACCAGGGAGCCTTAGCCCTGGAGACCCAGCACCCAGCCCAGGGACCACAGCCAGCCAGGCCCTCGAACCTAAGTCCTCACCAGGGAGCTTGCCTCAGAGAAACCTAGAGTCTGGAGCCAAGATGAACCTAACCTTGAGAATAGGCTGGAGGCTCTGTCCCCGGCACAGGGCCCCAGAAATTCCAACCTTGAGACCTCAGCACCCCGTCCCCTCTTCAGCTCAAGCTGCTCAGCAAGAGAGCCCAGAATGGCATTCTGAAGCCCAGCCAGTCCTGGACCCCACATCTCAAAACCCCTCGCCAGGGTCACAGAAACTCTAGGTACAAACCACCTTGCAGCACAAGCCTGTGCCTCACACTTAAACACATATGAGAGAGAGAGAGAGAGAGAGAGAGAGAGAGAGGAGTGTCTGTTGGTCCTCTTCCTTTGTCGAGATTCAAGAAATTTTTCCTTTCAAAATAACCCTGTCAAAGGCCTGGTTATTCCAAAAATGTGAATTGGAGCCCTGCCCGAAGGCAGGGGCCAAGGCGGGGGAGATCTAGCGATCGTCAAGGGGATGTGGAAGGAAGGAAAGTGGGGCCCCAGATAGGCCTGGGCTCTTGGAGGCACTGCCTCTGACCACCCTGGCGGGTCGGCTGGGGCTTCTGTGAACTGCCACATCACCTGCTCCCAGCTCTTCAGCCAGGCCTCCCAGCCAGATGCCATCCCACCACTGGCTGGGTTATGGGGGGGTGGGAGTGCCTTCACTTGCCCCGGTGCCCACCTACTCCAGACCCCTAGGCCCTCGCTCTGCTCCCTTCTCCCTCCGACTCGCCCTGGCTCCTGCCAGTGGCTCAGCTCCCCAGGACAGAGACGAAGGACCCAGCTGCTGCAGGCTGCAGTTCCGCTGAGAGCCACTCCGTGGCAGGCACAGCCCACACTCCCGAGGCAGCCAGCACTGGAGCACTCAGGGGGCAGCCAGGACAGACAAGGAGGGTGGAGGGGGTGCAACAGGGGAGAGAGTTCCCAGTCTCAAAGGGAGGGGGCATGGGCTGTGGAGTCAGGTGGCCTCTGCACATTGCGTTAGAATGACTTTGGGCCAGTCACTTACCAGCCCAGAGCCCCCGGGCGCTCATCTGCAACACAGGGTGATCCTGCCCACCCCCCAGGGCTGTGGGGGTGAAACGGCCTAAGATATGTGAAGCTCAGAGCCTGGCTTGAGGTCTCCATAAGCTTGAGACAGAAGAGAGGCAAACAAGGGTGGAAGAAGCTTAGCAATGATAGGCCCCAGGGCCAGCCTGGCTCATGTGGCTGATGCCAAAATACTCTGCCCTGACCCCATTCCCACCCCAGCCTCAGCCCCAACCCCACTCCCACCCCAGCCTCAGCCCCAACCCCACTCCCACCCCAGCCCCAGCCCCAACCCCACTCCCACCCCAGCCTCAGCCCCAACCCCACTCCCACCCCAGCCCCAGCCCCAACCCCACTCCCGCCCCAGCCTCAGCCCCAGAGCTGGCTGAAGACACCTCACTTTGGGTGAGAAGGTACCCCCTGCCTGGCCCAGACCTGTTTCCTGGGCCCTCTGAAAGGGGAGGCACCCATGGACGCAACCATCCCTGCACAGGCTCCATGGTTCCTTAGAACCCCCATGCCTTTGGGCCCAATGGCCCGGGTGAGGCAGGCAGGCCAACCACCCAGCAGGCCTCCAGAGGCCATGCAGCTCAGTGCAGAGCAGGAGAGCCAGGCCTGGACACATCCCGGAGCAGCAGGTAGAGCGCCATCCTGCTGCCACAGAAGGTGACCATCATTTCTCAGAACACAACGCCGACTTGCTTTCATTTGGTGCCAATCCACACCCAGCAGTCTACCTGGGGTGGGGGGCACTGTCCCTGCCCAGCATCCCAACCCATCTGAGGTCAGGGGCTCCACCCAATTCCCTACCTCTGGGTACCGCTGGCCTAGACCAGGGCCCAGGCAGGAGCCACACTTGGCTGTGGCAGGGACAGGCCTTATCTCCCATGTCAGCACCAGGTGGGGAAAAAGAGGCTGCAGATGGCCCTGAGTGGCCTTGGGCACCTTCTGGGGTCAGAGTCTCCATGCGCTCCTCTGTAAATGAGGTGTCATCACAGCTTCTTCCCAGGCAGCTCCTCCCAGCCCTCTGCAAATCACTGAGCACATCCATGCACGCGAAGTGTTGAGCCACCATGACCAACAAGACACGCCTGGGACCTGCCCCCAGTGAACCGTCCATCCAACAGGACCCCAGTCCGATGCATGGGGCAAGAGGGAAGAAGAGGGAACAAGCCAGACAGGTGGAGGAGCCCTGGGGAGCCGAGCCACTCTGCCCCAGCCATGGTGGCTCCTGGGCTCCCTCTATTTTGCTCTGGCTGTGGGCAGGTCACCCACCTCCCTGAGCTTCAGGCTCCCTGCGGGTACTGCGGGGACAAGTGATTCCTGCACTGGGTGCCAGATGAGATGACAGATGGCTTTGTGGAAGCATCCAGAGCTCTAACAAGGCGGGGTGCTGGGTCCCTGCAGGGAAGGTGACCTCAGGGAGGCAGCCATCCTCAACCTGGTCACCTCCCTGCCTCGCTCGGAGCAGGAGGAGCTGTGCCCAGGACAGGCCCAAAGTCACGCTGAGGGCAGGAGGCTGGGGCTCCAGTCGGCCTGTCCGCCCCCAGGCAGAGAAGCTGTCTCCGGAGCAGCCGCCCAGGGCTGTGCAGTGTCAGGTTATATTTAGCCTGGTGGCGGCGACAGGAAGATGCAGCAGGAGCCGCTCCTGGCAGGGGGCCACCGTGTCACTAACACAGCTCTCATGGGCAGCCAGGGGCCTAGGAAAGGCCAGGGACATTGCAGGCCCAGGGGACAGAGTTAGGGAGCCTGAAAGGCCAACCAGTGAATGAGAGAGAGAGGGAGAGAGAGAGAGAGAGGGAGAGAGAGAGTATGTGTGCGTGTGCATGCGTGCGTGTGTGTGGTAAATGAGAGAGACCAGTCCTAAGCTCCTGCCTCCAGGATCTGGGAAATGCAGGGCAAGGTTGAGGGGCCCCAAGCTCAGACCCTGACCCCACAGAAGCAGCATCTCCAGACAGACTCCTCCACCACCCCTTCCAGCCTGAGACTCAGCCAGCAATCTATGGGATCATTTATAGGGTCTCGGGGGCCTCTGTAGTCTTCTAGACCCATCCAAATCCACTGCATGTGGCATGCCTGAGCCATCTCTGCCCAGACCATGGCAATGGCCTCAGAAGATCTCTGTCCTCTAGCTTCTCTAAAGCTCTGGGGCCCGGCTCTGCCTCTCGGGTGGTGCACGAACTGGAAGTCCCACCCCCTGCCCTCCTGCTGAGAAGCCTGGGAAGGTGAAACAAGGGCACGCTGATGCCAGGAAGCAGCTCTCCACAGATCCCTGCACAGGCGCGTGAGTCCTGGGCAGCTGTGCCCCAGCTTCACCCCTTCCCTCCTGCTCCCCATGGCCCCCACTCCTCTTCCCTCCAGCTCCTCCCCAGCCTTCTAGGACCCCCTCTAGAAAAGTTTCCTTGACTGCTCCGTCTGACCCACATGGACGCTGCTCTTGGAAAACTCTTCCAAACAATGCCCCTCGTCCAGAAGGCCACTGTACACTGGCTGGGCTTCCCCGTCCACCTGGGTCAGAGCCCTGAGGCCAGGGCAGGACTGGCAGTTGCAGAAGAACTGAGGGTGGACTCAGGGGTGGTGATCTGCAGTCATGACAGGTGGGGACAGACCCTCTCAGCTCCTTTCCAGATCCAGGGGCACAGCCTACCCTGTCACAACAGAATTTGCCCATTTCAAGCCCGTGGTGCCCTCCAGCCTGAGTCTGGACAGCAGACGGAGCAACCATGGGAATTAAGGTACCTTTTTGATGAAGCAAAATTCAACGTGGTCATCGGTTTTCATGGAACACAGAGGTCGACCACCCAGGAACCCAAGGAAAGGCGGCAAAAGCAGGAACTGCACCAGGTGTGAGACTTCTGAGCCTCAGTCCCCTTCAGCCCCCCTTCACTGTGACCCCACACACAGCTTGCCACAGGGCAGTGAAGGTGCACACAGCTGCCAGTGTCCACCAGGGGACACTCTGGGGTCTCCTCTAGTGAGTGGTCTGTAGGCTTCTAGGTCTGTGCTCTGTCTCAGCTCCTAGCATACCCCAGAGAGCCTGGTAAGGCCTTGATAAAGCCCTGTCCCAATTCCAGCTCTGCCATGAGCCACAGCTTAAACCCAAGAGTTATAATTCCTCATTGACTTGCTGCCCCCGCCCCGCCCACACACAGACAGGACCCTGTGAAGCACCAACAAACAGATACAAGTGCCAATGAAAAACCCCCAAAAAGTCAGGTGGAACATTCGAGCATCAAAACACATGACGATGATCCAAACAAACAGCGAAAACTGGCATCATTTGCAGATGATGGGGTCACCTGCCTAGAGACCACCAAGAAATCAACAGATAAACAATTAGAACTAATTAGATCAGAGAGTTCAGTAAGGTTGTGAGGAACAAGATCAGCCTGCAAAAATATAAAGCATTTTTCTACACAGCAATTAGGAAATATAGTCAAAAACAATACGTCTTTTACAATAGCAACAAAAACTCTTAAGTTTCTAGGAATTGACCAAGGCACAAGAACCCTGTTGGAATCAGGGTAAAGGGGAACAAAATTTTAAACTAGCAAAAAATACAGAACTGATCTGGTAAATGGAGAGACAATCCAGGCTCTTGAGTGGGACAAATACAAAGATGTCAGTTCTCCCCAAATTAATCTATAGAACCAAACTAATTCCAATCAAGAATCTAGTGGGCGTTTTCTTTCCAATAATTCAGTTAACTTTCTCTAAAGTTTATGAAGAAAAAGGGAGGCCGGGCACGGTGGCTCATGCCTGTAATCAAGCACTTTGGGAGGCCAAGGAGGGCGGATCACCTGAGGTCAGGAGTTCAAGACCATCCTGGCCAACATGGAGAAACCCTGTCTCTACTAAAAACACAAAAATTAGCCAGGTATGGTGGTGCACACCTGTAATCCCAGCTACTCGGGAGTCTGAGACAGGAGAATTGCTTGAACCCAAGAGGTAGAGGTTGCAGTGAGCCGAGATCATGCCACTGCACTCCAGCCTACGCAACAGAGTAAGATTCCGTCTCAAAAAATAAATAAAATAAAGTTTATGCAGAACAAGGGAGATCCACAAATAGCTATGTCAACCTTTAAAAAACAGAATGAAGAGAGAGGATTTGCCTCAGCAGACGCTAAGACATATGGAAGGCTATAGGTTTTTGTTAAGCTAGTATCAATGCAAGAGCCAGTAAATAAATATTTAGAACAGAACAGAGAGCACAGGGACAGACTCATGGCTATGTGGGAGATTAACCTGATAAAGGCTGCCCCACAATTCAGCGGAAAAGAACAGACTGTTTACTAGATGCGTTGGGAAAGTTGGCACATTACATGGAAAAAATAAAACTCGATCCCTACTTGACACCATATACGAGGTAGTCTCAGGATAGATTATAGACCTAACTGAGAACAGCAAAACAATTAAGAGAACAGAAGAAAATGGAGACCCTCTGCAGCCTGAGAAACTTCAAAAGTACAAACAAAGCTAAAAATCAATGACTTTGTTTGCATCAGAGTAAAGTACCTTTGTTGGATAAATTGAAGAGAGACTGAATGGGAGAAGATATTTGCAATATCTCTTTCCAGTTCAATAAGGAATTAAAACCTGGAATACACTGAACGTTTCACAGTATGCATTTGTATCTCTAGAGTACACAAGCAACCCCTGCAAATCAACAAGGACAAAAGACGGCAACATCAAAATTAAAATGAGCAAAGGGCATAAGCAGGCAATTCACAGGAAAGTAAGCCCAAGAGGCTACCAGGCCTAAGAGATGCTCAGACTCAATAGAAATCAAAGGAATGCAAATTAAAGCAACAAGAAATCACTTTCACCTATTAGATTGGCAAAATTTAGAAAGGTAGATAATGTCACGAGTGGCAGAGATATGCGGGTATGGGAATCTCGAGCTCTGAGAAGGAGGGTGATGACAGGCATGGCAGTACTTAGTTAAGTGTCCACATGTCCCGCGATCCAGCAATTCCTCTCCCGGGCGTGTATCCCACAGACATCCTCACCCAAGTCCAGAAGAGACCATGTCCAGGGATATTCACTATAGCTTCATTTATGGTGGCTGGGAGTTGGAGACATTGTGGGGTCCCTCCCCGGGAGAGTGGGCAGGTGAAGCGCGGCAGCCACATGCCACAGAATACGCAGCTACAGACAAGATGTCGAATAGCAACCCAGCTGGACTTAAAGCATATTCCCAAGTAAGAAAAGCGAACACCAAAATACAACATATAGCACAATATCATTTACATAAATTAAATCTATATGCATATATCCAGACAAAATACACATTTGCAAGGACATATGCAAGCAACACTTTCACAGTAAGTACATTTGAACGGTTGCCTATGGGGAGGGTAATGAGACTGGAGAGTGAGATAAAAGGGAAAAGGAAAGAATACAATGAAAGAGAAAGGAAAAAGCAGTAACACAAATTCTGTGGTTTCAATTATTTGAGGGAGAGGCAGGACCCGGGGCCAGCAGCAGCCTGCTGGGAGGGAGGGGTGAGGCAGGCAGGGTGCAGGGTGGGGCGGGGTGCACCGTAGGAGCAGGGGTGCTGAGGCCCTGGATCAGGCTCATTTCCCACAATTGCAACAGCACGGGCTAGCAGCTGCAGCCACTTAGGTGACACCCTGCTTCATGGGGAGGAGAGTGAGCTCTGGCACTGCACGCTGCTTTGTGGGTGTCTGTCATCTCATTCCAGGAACACCCTCACACCCCAAAGTGCTTCAGGGACAGGTGCTATGATTCCACTTAGCAAACGAGGAATGGAGGCTTGCAGACCCCACCTAAAATCCAAGTTTCCTGAGGCCCTGAGCCCATCATGCCCCAGAGAGGGCTCTCTGGAGGCAAGAGAGCTGGTACAGTGGCATTCCACGCTGGGCAGGGAGGAGACAGCGAGGCTCGGGTTCCCACTCAGGCACCCGCCAGCTGGGTAAACTTGGGCAAGTGCCTCAGCCTTTCTAAGCAAGAACTTCCCTCCCGTAAAGTGATGGAGAGGAATCCTGCCTTTCACAGGGCCATGAGGACCACCTGAGGTAAAGCACGGCTCCCCAGTTTGCAAACTATAAAGTGCAGTCACAACAATAAAAAGTGCCTTGTGCTGCCGGTCAGGTGGCATCACCCCCACCTCAGCCGTGCTCTCTGTGGCAGCTCTAAGACTCTGTTCCCCTACCCCATCCTCCTCAGTCCACCTCTGAGGGTGAAGAAGCTGGGAGCCCCCAGACGCTCCTGTGCCCCACAATGTCCTCCACACGAAGCAAGGCTAGAGGACTCCCAGACACAGCAAGTCTGTAACCAAGCTGGAAACTGCTGCCAAGTCACCTGACTCCCAGGAAAGGCTCCTGCGACACAGCACACTGCCCACCCCATTCATTCATTCATTCAGCAAACATGTGCCGAGCTCCCGCTGTGCACTGAGCACACAGATACAACAGAACAAAGCAGATGGGCTGTTCTCCACCCGCGTAGAGTTCAAGGCCTGGTGGGGGGAGACAGACAGGGAAACTTCTCCAGCACTGCAGGAGGCGGAGGACCAAGGGGAAGACGCTGCCTGGCTCCTAAAGGTGTTTCTCATCCTGGACAAGCACCCAAAAAGGAGAGGGGTTTATCTGAGGCCAACCACAGGCCACAGCATAGAGATCTCCATGGGCAGGACTAAGGGGATGGAGGGGACTTTAGGGGAGCCCCCCACATTCATCACCTGTTCCAGCACCCCTCCCTCCTCTACTGACCCTGACTCCCATTGCCCTCCTGCCCACGTCCGGAGGGAAGTTCTGTTAAACTCCCTCACACTAAAGGGCTAAATACTTTTTGTCTCTATACTGGGAGGGGGCAATGAGAGACAACGTGTTTTTAAAGAAAAAGGAGCATTCTAAACGCAGAAGTTCTCTAAGGGAGGAGTTTCAGGAACCCTTCAGGGAAATACCGACACGTGATGGGCTTTCTTGGAACCTCCAAAATCACCCCACCCAGGAAGGCACCTCTGGGCAGAAAAGAAGCCCAGTCTCCCCGCATCTCACACCCCCAAGCTGGCCCTTCTGCTGCCCCACGGCCCCCCTTCCCAGAGCCCAAGGCCACCATCAAACTCTGCTCCCATCCCAGACAGCTCTTCGCAAATATTTACATAGCTCCTCTCCGGGGGCTGCAGAAGACGCAACATGGCGAAGCCGCCCTCCCACCGCTCTCCAGACCCCAGGGTGGGTGGAGAAGTAGATAGCACCCTTCAACTGTGTCATGCTTGCCTCACCGCTGGAGCAGGCCTGGGATGGGAAGACTGCAGCCCCAGCAGACCAGGACAGACAGCCACAGCTCAGGAAGGACCCCTGTGGAGCCCCTCCAACAGGCCTCTGATCCAGCTGGAGAAGGGAAATGTGGAGGGAAGGTGCTATAGGGCAAGAGGCAACTTGCTTGGAGGCAGGGACCCCACGGACCCCCAGGCCCCTGTGCCCGCATCTGGCAGCCCTGCAGATTCTCCCACTTGGCCCTGTCTCCAGGCTGCACCAGGCCTTGGCCAAAAGGATAGGAACATCCCTGTCCCCAGGATGAAGGGCACTCCCCTGATAGCTTCAGTCCCACAGGAAAAATGCTCCTGTGTCTAAGCCCTGTCCTCTGGGATCGCTCTGGTCTACCTCCTATCTCAAGAAGACAAAACCCACTTACGCACCAATCCCTGTCCCACCTGCCTTCCCAGCCTCAAGGATTCCCTTCGAGGAAAAGCTTCTTTCATCCCCAGCTCAGACCTAGGCGGCTGAAAAGAAGCAAAGAGTGGGTGTCTGAGCTGGGGAGGGGTCAGCCATGAGGGAGAAGGTGAGGCGTGGTGGTGACAGAGCAGGGCATCTGATTTAAAGGAATGGGCACAGGAAGGGATAAGGAAGGCGAGGAAGAAGACAGGACAGATGGCCTTGGGGGATGGAGAAGGGCAGGAGGCCCAGAGGAGTGGGGCTGATCACAGGAGGTACTGAGGATTTCAAGGCAGTCTGAGGCTTGAGGCCTGCCGGAGCACCTGGGAGGCTGGGGTCCAAGGCCAGGGACAGAAGCCCACTGGGTGTGGAGCCACCTCTGAGGCCCTGGGCACAGTGCACTGGGGAGCAGGCCTGGACAGCAGGTCCTCACCCCCTCCCAACAGCCACAGCATCAGCTGTTGCAGTGGGGGCCCTCTGACCCTGTTACCATGGCAACCGGCCTGCAGCTGGAGTGGAGAAGCCAATAGACTCTTCTCCAGAGACACCCCCATCCCCACCCACGCACAAGCTCCCGGGGACACAGGGACATGGAGCCAGGCCAGGCCAGTCAGAGGTATGAGCAGTCAGACGGAGCCTTCCAGATAGAGGCTCCAAGGGGTGGGGGACAATGGGAGAGAGGGGGAGAGGCAAGGAGCAAGGCTCCGGATGCTGAGGCGAGGGAAGAAGACAGGGGGAGGCACCAGAGAGGAGATAAAGACCAAGGGACAGAGAGTCAACCAGGCAGGCAGGAGACAAAGGCAGGGAGATGTGCGGAGCAGGAGAGGAGCCGAGAAGGTGGGCACAGTCAGGCTGGCTGAGCACAGTGGCAGGGAAGCAGGGAGCAGAGGCAGGAACAAAGAGCAGAGAGGATGCAGGGGACAGAGAGAAGGGACTCTGTGAGGACTGGCAGAGGAGGAGCCACAGCCCCCATGGCGATGTGGGAGCACAGGTGTGGACACAGCCAGCACCTGCTGCCTGGGGTGCCTCCCCAGGGCCTTGTGGGGATGTTACCACCAGCCAGCCTCACACCACTGGGCTCTGGCCCCAATTCCACCTTAATCCCAGGCCTGACTTCCAGGGGCACAGGGCTAGTGAGCCCCAGGCACCTCGTGTCTCTCCCTTCAGCCCACACTCCCCCAGTCTAGCCTCCCCACCTCCCAGCAGTCCCAGCAACTAAATAATGGGGCTGTCTGGCTCCAGGCCCTGACACTGCGCAGAGCAAGGCTAGAGGCACCAACACAGCACAGCTGTCCACGGCGGCGCCTGCCAGCAGAAGGCTCCACCTCCTGCCCAGCTCCCCCCTACCCGGGGCTGGCCCAGGCAGAGACCCTGAGAAAGGCCTGGACAGAAACAAGGGGTGGCACAGGCATTCCTTACCTCCACCTCCCTACTGCACCCATGTGTGAGTACACACACAGGCATGCACACATGCAGCCCAAGCCAGGCCCCGGGACCACAAGAGGGATGGAGTGTTTCAAGGCAGAAGAAGTGGAGGCTGAGGAAATCTGTCTGCATCACCCCAGGCCTAGAATGCCAGGATACATGGGGTCCTAGGTGGCTGAGCTCCAGGCCAGCCTGTTGGCCAACAGGAGACACCTGAGCCCCATGGAAACTAGGTGAGAATGAAGAAGGGGACAGACAGAGATGGCTGGCATAGAGTTTTCTGGGTCACAGCCCCATGTTTTGGAGTTGTAACCTGGAGAGGGGACAAGTTTGAACTTGGGCCGGGGACCTGGGTTCTAATCCCACTCCTTCCACTGATTCACTGGTCATCAGACCTCTGCTTCTCTGTCCTTCCACCTGCAACTCGAATGGGTTGGATTAGGTGATCCCACAATAACTCTTCTGCAGAAGGGGGCCCATGGCCATCCTCTCCAGAAGGGACCAGCCTAGACCAGGAGGGAGGTCCAGCTCCACCTAAGAGCACTCCACACATACCACAGCCAAAGGAAAGAGCCCTCGGCCTCTGCTGCCAAGAGGCCAAATCCCCAGCACAGCTACATCCGTAGTGGAACTGGCACCGTGTTTACAGAGGACGGCCCGTGGCAGGCACTCTCTATGAAAGCCCAGCACCCTTGTGAAGGTCCGAAGTGAGACACGTTATCCCAGAAGTAGAAACGGGCCCAGGGAAGTCAACCAACTTGTCCAATAGTGTATAATTTCCAGCACCGTCTTAGACACAAACCCAGGACTTACGGGTTCGTAGTCTCTTCATTACACCTGTGGTTGGCAAACTTTTAAAATAAAATTTCACATGAGATAATGTACAGCGTACAGATAGACCTGTAACTATCTGGTATCGTTTTCAATATATAACAGAACACAGCGCACAGAGCTCTGGTCAGACAGATGTGGGCTCTGTTCCCAACTGCTATTTTCTTGCTATGTGACTGTGTGAACTTCAGTTTCTTCATCCCCCAAGATGAAGACAATAGTAGTGTCTACCTCCCTGCGTTGTGTAGAGTGCATGAGATAAGAGAAGTAAAGCATTTGACCCAGTGTCTAGCCCCTAGAAACCACCCACTGCCTTCAGGGTTTGAGTCTAGCCTCATAGCCCCTGCCTCCTGCCAGCTGGAATCCTGATTTGCTGTGAGCAAACCTTCTTCCACAGGAGGCAGGGACCGTGCCCGCTCTAGTGCTGTCCAGTGATGCCACAGACTGTGCACGCCTGCAAAAGCACAGCCCGGAGGATGCAAGGCTTTGCAGGGTCACCCCAGACAACCTTGAGCACACAGGGCTGGTACATAGGGCTGGCTGGCCTGGTCCCAAACAGAAAACAGAGTGTGCTCACTGTCTACAGCAGACAAGCTCCCTGAGGGCAGGAGCCTCGTCTGTCCTGCCCATCTCCAAGAGCCTAGCGCCTGCCAGGCTCACAGGCATTGAGCAAATGCTTATGGGACACACGCTAGGAAGCAGCAAGGTTTGCACGCATTCTAGAGCTGCCTCTGTAGCAGGATTCTGCCCGCGGGACCCCAGTCCTCCTGCTCTGCCCACCCTGACCAGAGCCCACCCCAACACGGCATTCACGGTGTGGGAGCAGCCCCACCCCGGGCTCTGTTTATCCGCTCTCCGGAAGCCCAGAGCAGCTGTGCTGGAAGGCGGTGGCTGAGTAAAGACACCTGGCGCAGGAGAGGGTGGCAGGGCAGGGCGCTCGACAGCTGAGACAAAGGGAACTGAGGTTGCAGGAGAGGCACTCACTTCCCCCAGGTGCTGTTGAAGCGCAGGGCAGGAGGGGGGCAGCAGAGAAAGCCAGAGTCCTGCAGCCCTCCTGTCCCTCCGTGACATCTCCCAGACCTGTCACCTGGCACCAACTGCCCTAAGGCAGCTAGGGGCCTGTGGCCGGAGGTCAGCGCCCAACTGCCAGCCTGACCTTTAACCTCCATCCACGCATGTACCTGCCATCCCAGCTCGGTCTAACTCTAGTCCAACTTGCTCTAGCTGCCCACACCTGCCCAGGGAAAAAAAGGACCAGAGGAGCCAGATCCACAGCCTAGCAACTCCTTTGTCCCCCTGAAAACCATCTCAGCAGAGTGAGGTGCAGGCCCCGGAACCGCGCCTCCCACAGGCACACCGCAGGACCCCAGCCCGCGTCACGCCCCCACAGAACCCTGCCCGGGCTCGCTGCGTTCTCCAGCCGCCCCCACACCCCCACGCACCCTGCCCCTCGCCGTGGTCCCACCCCTCTTGACCCCGCCCCTCGTCATTGCCCCGCCCCGGCCCGCGCCTACCATCTTTCCGGTAGAAGGCGATCTCCACTTTGCGCTCCTCGGCGCCCAGCAGTGCCTGCGCGATCTGCGCGGCAGCGCGGCGCTGCGTGCGCGGCCCGTGCAGGAAGTCGCAGGTGCAGGGTCGTTGCATCACCTCGGCCCGCGAGTAGCCGCACAGCTCGCAGAAGCCGTCGTTGCAGTAGATGACGGCGCAGTTCTCCACCCGAGCGTTGGCGATGATGAACTTACGGCCTGGGGGGCGGGGAGGACAGTGCGCGTGAGCGGGGACCCCAGCATCGGGGACTCCCAGCCCTTCCCCACATTCTCCACTCACACACAGCCGCCCGGGGACTCCCCGCCACAGGAATCATGGCTGGGACTGGGGTCCCCAGCAGGGGGTGAAGGCAGCTGTGCCTGAGCCCCGATACAGGTGCCTGGCCTGGTCCGGCCGCGCGGCGCGCCCCCTCCTCCGCCTGGACCACAGGCGGGCTGCGTGGCTTCCCCCGGGCAGGCCGCCAGCAGCCTGCTGCCTCCTCCGTGCCTGAGGCTGAGGCCAGCCTGGCGGGTGTCAGCAACGCGTGTCAGCAGCCGCAGCGGAGGGATAAACACTGGGCCTAGAGAGGGAGCCTGGGAAAGGCCAGAGATGGCGGCCAGGATTCCCTTTGCGCCGGATTGCACTGGATTCTGCTTTTAATTTCCCTGCTCTCCAGACTGGGGGGCGCTCCCTGGGCCACTCCTTATCCTGAGGCTCCCTAGGAAATCACTCCCCAATTATCTGAGGATCCTACCAGGTCAGTAACCCCTGGAACTTCTGCACCCCACCCCACCCCACCCCCCCACCCCCACCCCGCAAGGACAGTCAGGAGCTGAGGGGTGGGTGTGCCAGAGAGGATGAGGGAAGTTACACGTTGAACACCTAGGACGCTGCATCTCATTTGGTCCTCTGACAACCCCATAAGGTAGGTGTCATTATCCTCCTTTTATAGATGAAGAAACCAAGACTCCAGAGAAGTTCGGCACCATGCCCAAGTCTTGCAGCTTGTAAAGGACAGAGCCAGCTTTTGAACCTTGGTCTGGCAGAGGCAGAAGAATAAGCTGAGGGTCACAGGCAGAAACCCAAGGTCATAGGAAGCAAAGACAGGGACCTGCAGCTCCAAACCCTGGAAATACCTGGAGCCTGGGAGGGGCCTGAGACTTTGGCCCCACTTGTAGGAAAACAGACCCAAGATAGGGGACCTGCCAGGGATGTGAGGCCCTCCTCAGTTTGGCCTCATCCAGGATGAGCACCCCCATGGTTCCATTTCGGCCAGACTTGGCTCGCCGACTCCAGGCCTGCCCCAAGAGCCAGGTTGGCAAGTGAGCAGCAGGCAGGCAGCAGCCTCACTTGTGCCAGGCAAGATGCTCCTGGGATAAGAGCTTTTTCTAAACAGAAGTTTCTGGCCACTTTGGCCTTTAATGCTGGGGCTTTCAGTAGCAGTTGGAATTCTTCCCCTTCCCTCCCCAGCAGGCAAAGCCCTCAGGTTACAGCCCTAGGCAATCCTACGTGCAAGGATGGGCTGCAGCAGGGTACCCTGAGGTAGGCCCAGGCCATCGGGACTTGGCCTCCTCCCACCTTTCTCGGTTCTCCCTTCCCCTGGCCCCCAGGAAGTTGCTTTTTGGAACTGGGTCATCTTTTGGCCAGTTCCCAAGCACCCCCAGACCTCCTAGACAGCCATCAGTTCCAGGAGTCAGGGCTTCCTGTCACCTGAAAAGACCCCCTAACTCAGCCTCCAGCTCTGCCACAGTCCAAGGCAGTCCAGAGGCCCAGCCACACACCTCAGCTTCATAGAAGAAAAATCACCCCTTGTCCTCTGTCCCAGGCCTCGGAAAGAAGAGGAAGTTTCTTCGAAGGCATGCCCCACCCCCACACACACCCTTCACTGAGATCCTGGAATACAGGGATGGGACAGAAAGCCTGCCCCTCCTCCACAGACCTGGAAACTGAGACCCAAAGAGGGAAGAGTCACTCAAGGTCACATGGCAGTCAGTGGCAAAGGTAGGGCTAGAAGCCAGCTCTCCCCCATACCCCTCGCAACCTCCCCATGGGCCCGCCCACAGCCTCCCCCTGGGCTCACCCCCACCTCTCAGGGAGGCCCTCAACCAGTGTCACTGTCTCCACCCCCTCAGGATCATCCTGTTCCTCAGCTTCACACAATACTGACCATTGGAATGACCCCTCCTTCCCCCCACCACGGTTACAAGCACGCGTTGTCCTGTGCTCACAGGGTCATGGGCAAGGAATGTCATCCTCTCCCAACTCCCAGGGCCCTTGGCAGTCACACCCACTGTGGCTCAGGCAGCCTTAGGGACAGGCACATGAATGCTGCTTGGGTGCAAACCCACACCCAGGACATTTGCCTAATCTGGGACCCTTCTAGAAGCCTCCCTATCAGGCAGGCATTAGGGGTGCTGTAGTCCCGGTCCCCATAAGGGAATTAGGTGACAGTGCCCAGGGCAAGAAAACCACAACTTGAGGGTACCACAGGGAGCTGGTTACCCTCAAAGCCCAGCTCTAGCACCAGGACACCCTGTCTCCACAGAGCCCACAAGCTCACAGCCTTGTCAAAGGCACCACCCCACCGCCCATACAGGGTCTAACTCATGGGTGACACATGGGCTCCGGGTCATACACACGGCACACACACAAGAGGAGATTATGGGCTGACCCTGCATCCACGGCTTTCTAGTCGCTCAGGCACAACACAGTCAAGATCTGGCAAGATCAGTGTGCCCGCTGGACTCTCGGGATCCCAGGGTTTGGGTCATACACACTCTTATGCCCTTGCACACAGCCCCATCCACGTCCAGGCACCCAAAGTTGGGGACACCTGCACACTCCATCCCACGTCCCTTCCCTGCACACTCTCTGATCCCAAAAGCCTGAGCTGAGCTTCCCGCCCCAAGCCCTTTGGCCCGGTGCCCACGGCCTCGGTGCACCAAGCCTTGCCCCAGCCGCCCCCCGCCAGAGCCTGGGGCCCACCAGGCTCCATTGACTCGCACTTGGCGATGGACTCGGCCCGGGCACGCCCCCCCATCCACACTCGGAAGAGCTCGGCCCGCCCCCAGAGCCCCCTCCCCGCCCAGCCCCCTCCCCCACTCACTCTGGCCCTCAAACTTGCGGATGATGGTGTCCAGGAAGGTGTTCTGCGGCGCGACGTGGCCCCTCCGCACCGGCATCCTGAGCCCATGGGCGGGCCGGGCGGGCCCCCACCCACCCCGGCCCGACCCGGCCCAGCACTAGGCTTCGGGTGGCCCGGCCGGGCCGTGGTCCCCGCACCCCGCGGCCAAGCCGAGCACGGGCGGGGCCGAGACTGGACTGCGGGCGCCGGGTCCTCGCTCGGCTCCCGGCTCCCAGCTCCGGACCCCGGGCCCGGCCTGGAGCCGCCTGAGCGCCAGCCGCCCGCCGCCGGCACACCTGTCTGCCGGCCCCCGCCGAGCCGCGGGGCCCGCTCCGCCGCGTCCCCGCGCTGCGCTCCGCCAGCCCGAGCCCCGGGCTCCTGGCTCCCGCCTGCCGCCGCGCCGACAGCCGCTCCGGCGCCCGCGGCTCGGGCAGCGCCTGAGGCTCGGCCCGGCCGCGGAAGGGTTAATGCGGCGCGCGCCCCTCCGGCTCCGGCCCCCGCCTCCCGGCCCCCTCCCGCCTGCCGCGCGCCCGCAGCGCCGCCCTCTCCCCCCTCCCACCGCTCGCGCCCGCCCTTCCCATTGGCTGAGCCGCGCCGAGTGCTCCCCCAGCGCCAGCCCCTTGCTCTGCCAAGGAGCCCCCGGGACTCGCGCGCCCCGAAGAGGGGGAAGGGACCCTTAGGCAGGGGGAACCGTGAGGACAGGTGTGATGGCCGGCTTGTAGGCGGCCGGGAGGGGGGAAGGGATTCCACCCCCACCCCAGATTAGCGGCTAAGAAACCTGATTTGAAGGGAAAAGGCCGGTCCTTATGCCCTGGTTCCCCACCACGCCGAGCACCGGCTTGGTACACACAGCATGCGCTCAGTGCCTATTGTGGGTGACCCGGGCAAGGCTTGGGCCCTGCGAAGACGAGTCCGGGGTCAAGGGAGACCCTGGAAATAGGAAAAGCAAAACAATCTGGAGGTCCCAGACCAGCAGAGATCTTAAATAAGGGAGGGTGAAATTTAGAAGAGGCACGCCCCCTGCCCCAACACACACACATACACACACACACGCGCACACACACACACACACACAGCCCTCTGTGGGGCTCTGCAGAGAAGCCGCACAGAGAGGGACATTCTGACAGCAGTTGCGGCCTCCTAGCTGCGGGATCAAAGAGAGGTCCCTGAGCGCGAAGTTCCAACCGGGGGATCCCCGTGTGCGAGCGGCCTGCCCTCCCCCGGCAGCCCGGGGCCAGCCTTGCAGGCCCAATCGGCGGGCTCGGGGCCCTGCGGCGGTGGCCGCGGCCCAGCCCCTCGGAAAACCCTGGCCTAGCCGCAGGCCCCTCCCCGCGGCCAGCTGGCTCGCTCCAGCTGCGGCTCCCTTATTTAGGCAAGGAGGCCTGGGGATGCTCAAGGGCAGGCGGGGTGTCTGCCCGCCCCCTACTCATCGCCTGCAAGGGTCTGAGTGAGGGTCTCCGGGCGCAATGTCCTCGGACTTAGCAGTCAGGCAGGGGCCCGGGAAGGCCAGGGCGGGGAGGCGAGTGTTGACAGCTGAGTGGGCGGGCGGGGAGGGAGGAGTCGCAGCTGAACAGCCGAGGGTCCCCTCCCTGCAGCCGGATCAGAGACCTGTCTAGATGGATGGGGCCATGTGGGGGCTCCTGAGGGCTTGCAGCTGCCTCTGTCCTTGGAGCAGGGGCTGGGTCTTGTCACCAGCGAGAACCATCATGGGTTGTGGGGGGAGGGGAAGAACAAAGGACAGGGAAGGAAGCGGAGTCCCAAAGGAGGAAGGCGCAGAAAGAACTGTCATAGTGAGACCACCCTACCCGGACTCTCACCTTCCACCCAGGAGCAAAAAGATGCAAACACTGGGGCCAAATGGGGCCACTGGCCAGCAGATGACACTCTTTTTTATTTGCTGGTGGGTGGGCAGTGACTCAGGGAGGCAGCCAGTGGGAGAGAAGGAGGTGGCTCCACCAGCTGATTCTAAAAAAGTCCAGAGGCTCTTGCCTGTGCAGTTATTCCTTAGGCCCTCTCCACTGCCAGCAGTTTCCTCATTCACCCCCCAGGGGGCCCAGGGCCTTCCACAGCACAGGCTACCCCTCCTTGGTGACTTGGCATCAGGTGCATCAACACATCTGGGTTCCAGGTAGAACCCAGTCCATGACTGGCCCAGCCCCCGCCCCGCCCCACGGCCACCCCTGGCTGCTGGGTTGCCTGCTATGAATCCCGGATGATTCATGTATGAGTGAAGTGTCCTCTTGTCCAGGCCAGGGGATGGAGAGAAAGTGAGCAAAGGCCAGCAGCTGAGAATGGGCATGGGAGAGCGAGAAGGGAAAGGGGCATCTGTGGCCCTTTCTCCAGACCAAAGGAGAGGGAGAGCCAGTCCCTGAAGGGAAGGAGCCACTCATCTGAGCTGGCCAGCTGTCCTCCACTCCTGCACCCACGTTGCTGGGGCAGGCCTCTGCTCTTATCCCAAAGGGAAGACAAAGGAGTCAGAGGAGCCCTTCATCCTCCCAAACAGAGAGGAGCCCAGGCACAGGGTAGCCCTCCTTCTGTGCACAGAGGCAAGAAGATAGCTGCTCCCTCAAGCTGAGGAGAGCCAGATCTCTCCCTCTCTCCCCCCAACCCACTCCACATACTCAGAAGTCAAAGCCGAATGTAGATTTCTGACTTCCTTGGAGGCCTGAAGGCAGACCCACTTAGCCGCCCCCACACTCAAGAATTGAGCTGAGGAAGAGAAGCTGTGAGAAGGGGCAAGCTCTCCCCAAAGCAACGTTTCTGGGCCTTCAGATGAGCTGATGGAGAAGCCCCCACTGCCATCAACTTCCCACCTCTGCTACCCCCAGATCTGGGACAAAGAGAAAAGTGTCCAACCCTAATACCAAGAGCTGGGCTGTTAAGCCTCTAGAATCTGCCCCACCCCCATCTCAGCTCCAAGAGCCATTTCAGAGACCATTCCTGGGAAGAGCTCTCCCGCACCCTGCCTGTGACTGAGGGAAGAGAAAGGCTACAGTGAGATATCTAGGCTCCTCCCAGCTCCCAAAAAGAAACAATTTAGGGAGAAAAGTCTGCAGAAAGCATCTTGCCCACCCTGCTCTCTGCTCCTGCTCAGTCCAAAGGCGTGGAGCCAGGACATCTTGGAAGGAAAAAGAGAAATGGAAGCCTGCTCTGCCCGAGGTCCCCCAAGGAGCAGGCCAGGCAAGACACCACCAAAGTCAGGCCCAGCAGAGCCTGGGGTTACCCACAGGGGACTGGGAAGCTGTTCCAGTCAGCTGGGCACAGGAGAGACAGCTTACAGAGCAATGGTTCCTGGGAAACCCTGGGGGAGGAAGAACAGCATGAGCAGTCCCTTGATGCTTGAACATGGTGGAGCTTTTTGTTTTTCTGTGCAACTGGTCCCTAGAATAGAGATTTTTTTCAGATATGAACTGGAGTTGGAGGAGAAAAGAATCAAAGAAACAGCATGTTTCCCCTCCAGAAATGGATGATCAGGGCTTATTGATAGAAAGAAGGGAAGTAGGAAGGAAAGAAAGAAGGAAGAAAGGATGGAAGGAAGGAACTCACCTGAAACCCCTAGCTAGAAGCCAGGACTCTCTTCACTCATCGCCTCTGCAGCTCCACATGTAGCAATCCCGCCAACCCCTGGCACATTCCAAGGTCTTCTCTGGACAACCTGATCCCCACGTTTGGTGGGACATTTTCCCTGCCTTTGTGATGTCAAAAGAAGCAAGTAAGGCCCTGGAGACTAGGATTCGGGGGATCTGACTTCTAATTCTGGTTCTGCTACTAGTTGCATTGACAAGTGTTTACTGGGGGCTTTCTAAGTACTGGGCTCTGTGCCAGACACTGCTGGGGGACAAGAGAGATAAGCCAGGATCCCTCCTCCAGGGATTCACAGTCTAGTGAGTTTTGAGGAGACGGTGGGCAGACAGAAACTGCAGTCTGCAGTCAGTGCTGTGGGATTACGAGGAGGTGTCAGTTAATTTCAACCGGAGGAGTCTTGGAGGGCCTTGCCAGGGAAGGAAATTTCAGAGCAGGTCCTTGAAGGTTGGAGATGGGGCAGGGCAGAAGCATTGCAGATAGAAGAGACAACATAAAGATATATAAAGAAAGGAGAATGGAGATTGGGTCTGGGGACAAAATAGTTTGAAGTGGTGGCAGTGGAGCAGCAGGCTGGCACCATTTGCAGAGGGCTGAGGACTATGAATTTTATTCTGTCTGCAAAGGGGACACAGTAGTGGCAGGAAAGAGTAAGGAAACAGTAGTGGCAGCTGAATGCAGAATCCACGAATGTAGATATTATGTCTGTCTTTGTACAGACCCTGGCAAAGAGTAGGTATCCAAAAAAGGTTTATTGATTGAATGACACATGTAAAATAGTTTGGAGAAAATGAGGTGGGTATGAGGTTTTTCCATTACCTATTGCTGTGTAACAGCCATCCCAAGATCCAGTGGCTTAACTGGATATATTTTGCTCATGGATTTGCAATTGGGGTAGTTTCCACCAGGACCACTTTTCTCTGCTTTACTCCAAACTAGAGACTGGAAGGTTCATCTACTTACATTCGGTGGTTGGTGCTGGCTGTTGGCTGGGACCTGAGCTAGGACTGGGGCCAGACAGCTACATGAAGCCCTTCTGTGTGGCCACTTGGCTCCCTCACAGCATGGTGGCTGTGTTCCAAGGGCCAGTGTCCCAAGAGAAGTCCAGTCAGCAGCTGTATTACCTTGAGTAACTTAGCCTTAAAAAATCACATAAAGCAACTTCTGCTGTAATCGTGGCCCATCAGATGCAAGGAGAACCAACATAGACCCCCACCTCTCAGTGGAGGGGTGTTGCTGTCACACTGGAAGAAAAGCATATGTATTGGCACGACCACCTTGGGAAAATATCGTCTGCCACATAGAGCAATACAATAGTCCAAGGGAAAGACGCCCAACACTTGAACCGGGTCAGAGGTGATGGAAAAGGGCCCATTTGTTGTGTAACTTTAGGAGTACCACTAAATCTCACTTTCCTTACCTGTAAAATGAGGAGACCAAACAAGCTGATCTCTGAGATCCCTTCCAGCTCTAGCAGTGAGTGATTCCTTAATTCCACACAGCAACACACCCACCCATGAGTGGTTCCTCCATTTCTCCTCAATACCCATCTTTACCTCCACCTCCTGCCTCTGCTGTCTCATCCTGGGTGCGCTTGGAGCCAGTAGTCCAGCCCGCATATTTATGTCATACTAAAAATAAGTGACGCAGGAGACCCCTAAGGACAAGATAGAAGCCCCTGAGACTGATCAATCTCCCATTTTATCTGCTGTGTTTGCATCACAGTAGCATCTACTGGAAACCACAAACACAAGGAACTCATTATCTAACTGGGAAAAGAACCAATGGACATGAAAAAACTTGGATATGAAATGTCAGAAGAACAATCTGGTGACATTGAGGATACATGGAGGGGTTGTTCAGAAGAAGGAGGGCTCTGGGTGGGCTGGGGTAGCTTGGAAAACTTCCTGGGGGATTTTGGTCCTTCTGCATGGTAAGGGCTTTCTTGGGTACAAAGGAAGGTGGTGAACATCTTCATAAAGCAAGATCCAAAGAGGAGTCAGGTGTGGGTTTCCCCATCAATCTATACTTATACCCCAGATGAGAAAGAGAAGGGGCCAGTTTCAGTTTCCTCTGACTGAAAACTTAATAGTCATCTGTTCCTTTGATTTAAGGACTTGGATTTTTAGACACGAGAAGGGGCTTCAAGTGAGGCTCCAAAACTTAGCAAGTACTGGAAGCTCCAGAATTAGTATATAGGATGGGCTGATGGGGAGAAAGAATCTGATTATAAGGAGGCTGGGACATTTGTCTGGAGGTTGAATTTGCATGTATTCCTTTTTAAATGTATTTACTAAGCACCTAATGTGTACCTAACACTATTCTAGAAAAGAGGTTGGTTTTGTTTTAAATAATGCCCTGACAGTTTGCAGAACTAGTACACTGTTTTGACATATATTAGGGGATTTATTTTTTAGTAGCTTTGAGGGATTAAAAAATATGAAGAACCAAGACATGCTTTGGGCTACCTTGCCAGGGAAGCTGGCCCTGGAGGAGATCCCAAGCTCTCTTAGCTACTCAATGCCTCCAGCCAGGTTGGGGCTTTCTCTGTCCAAGGTGCTGAAAACACTTTATGGCAGGCTCAGCAGAAAACCAGGGAGGGCAGCCCAGGTGACAAGACTGAGGCACTCTTCAGGACACAGTGCATTAGATGGTCACCCCAAATCCTGAAAATGCCTCTGGAGCTGGACAGTAGCTCCTGGAGGCAGCACAGGGTGAAACAAGAGCTGGGTTTGGCAGTCAGTGCTGAGAACACCACGTCTCACGCGCTTTCAGAGTGTGCCTTCCTCCCTCACTCCCCTGACAGCCATCAGAAAAAGATGTGAATAAACCCCTGAACTTTACACTTGCAACTCTTAGGATTTACTTTGGGAGTTTATGTTGCTTTATAAAATATTAGAGCCAGGAACAAACACTTTCATATATTAGACAATAAAACAAAGATTCACAGTGACAAGGACTCTGCCTCAAGGTTGTGCCACAGGTTAGAAATGGAGCTGGACATGAAATAGTGTCCCCTGGTTCTTAGTTAAGTGATTTTTCCACCACACCAAGCCAGGTGGGGGATTACATACCACATATAACAAGAGCTAAAGAAATTTGAGATGTGTGTGTGAGAGAGAGAGAGACCAGAGCACTCTAGATACAGAGGTGGCTCTGTCAGCTCTCCAGAACTTTTCCTGTTCATTCTGCCAATATCAGGCAGAATTAAGAGCCTACCCCAGCTTGGAATGAAAATGCTAACCCAACAGTAGCTTCATATCCTAGCCCATCCCAAGAATCATCAGCTACTGAGCCAGCCAACACCGAGGACCTGAGAAGATAACTCAGGTTCAAATAGGTCTTACATGGCCAGGAACAGTGGCTCACACCTGTAATCCCAGCACTTTGGGAGGCTGAGGTGGGAGGATGGCTTGAGCCCAGGTGTTCAAGACCAGCCTAGGCAACATAGTGAGACCTCATCTCTGCAAAAAGAAAATATTAGTTGGGTGTGATGGCACACACCAGTAGTCCCAGCTATTCAGGAAGTTGAAGCAAGAGAATCACTTGAGCTGGGTAAGTCAAGGCTGCAGCTAGCTGTTAACTTTTCTTTTTCTGAGACAGGGTGTCACTCTGTCTCCCAGGCTGGGGTGCAGTGACACAATCATGGCCCACTGTAGCCTTGACCTCTCGGGCTCAGGTGATCCTCCCACTTCAGCCTCCCAAGCAGCTGGGACTACAGGCATGCGCCATTATGCCTGGCTAATTTTTGCATTTTTTTTTTTTTTTTAGAGACAAGGTCTCACTATGTTGCCCAGTCTGGTTTTGACCTCCTGGACCCAAGTGATCCACCCTCCTCAGCCTCCTAAAGTACTGGGATTACAGGCATAAGCCACCGTGCCCAGCTGCAGTGAGCCATGATGTCACCACTGCACTCCAGCCTGGGCAACAGAGTGAGAACCTGTCTCAAAAAACAAAAACAGGCCAGGCGTGGTGGCTCAAGCCTGTAATCCCAGCGCTTTGGGAGGCCGAGACGGGCGGATCACTAGGTCAGGAGATCGAGACCATCCTGGCTAACATGGTGAAACCCCGTCTCTACTAAAAAATACAAAAAAAAAAAAAAACTAGCCGGGCGAGATGGCGGGCGCCTGTAGTCCCAGCTACTCGGGAGGCTGAGGCAGGAGAATGGCATAAACCCGGGAGGTGGAGCTTGCAGTGAGCAGAGATCACACCACCGCACTCCAGCCTGGGCGACAGAGCAAGATTCCGTTTAAAAAAAAAAAACAAAACAGGTCTCCCACTCCATCATCTCTCTGATATACCCACAAACAATTATCCATTGCTTTCTATGTACCCCCCACTGAGAAATGCACCTAAGGAAATATATGATATACAGTACAGTCCCTGGCCTTATTTGCAATTGGTTGGAAAGACAAGATTTTCACCTATGATTAGACAATATTACAGGAGCCAAATACAAATAATGGCAGCTGACAAGAGAAGTTACATAGTCCTAGCTCCCAAGTCTAAGAAGTCGTGCGGACCATGAATGCTTTTTCTTTTTCTAAAAATGTTATTCATTTTTGTACAATAGAGACAGGATCTCCCTATGTTCCCCAAGATGGTCTCAAACTCCTGGGCTCACGCGATCCTCCCACCTGGGCCTCCCAAAGTGCTGGGATTACAGGTGTGAGCCACGGCGCGCGGACAGACAATGAATGCTTTGACTTCAGGGTGTGAAGGAATCGTTTTAAAGCCAGAAGTGTAAGGGAAGGCTTCTCAAGGTTGGAAGGCTTAGGGAGAATTTGGCTGAGCTGAGAATTGTGGTCAGGACCTCATCTCTGTCCCTCTGGGGGACCAGCAGTCCAGTGCAGGGCCACATAGAGCCAGTGAGGGTGTGAAGGTGACGGCAGAGGCCGATCGCAACGCTGGGGCGCTGAATGTCCGGGAAGAGAGGATTCAATCTTTCCTCGCTGAAAAAGAACAGGCCCTGAGAGCTCCCCCTTCTGGATCCGCGCGGCAGAACACCGTCTTCCTCTAGGAGGTGGGATCAGCAGTGCCCAGCGCTGCAGCCGGGGCTGGTGTTTGGGAAACCAGACAACAGACTGGGAACCCCATTTCCTGGGAGCCCCAGGGAAGCCTCAGGTTATCATCAACAGCAAATATGTCAGGGACGCCTCTAGGAGGTCAATGGGAGTCAGGGGCATGTAATCTATTTGGGGAGAGCAGGAAAAAAGACAAGTCACCAATGACTGAAGGTTCGCCAGGGCTTGGAGTCAAGATTTCCACATCTCACAAATCAGCAGGGGGCTCTAAAGGCTGCTCCTCCCACCCTGGTCTGGAGAGAGGGCCCAGCCCCTCCTGGGGGCACCTAAGAGGGTTCTGCCCAGACGATCCCAGTGACAGTTGCTATGGAATTTCCGTGCTGGGCACACTTGAGGCTCAAAGCCCCGATTCCCAAAAGACCTAGTGCCACAGCAACCTTGCCAGGAAACTGGGCCAGGCTGAGGGGTGGCAGCAGAGGGAGACACGAGGAGGCAGAAAGTGGGCAGGGCCTGTCAGATGGATCCCTGACAACCATACATCTCAAGTCCGAGGTAACCTTATATCTTTGCCTCAGCAGATAGGATGACTTTGTATGTAGGGCCCTCAGAGCCCAAGACAGGGCACCTATTGTGAGCATTCAGGAGGCCTCAGCCTGCTCCTGAAACCCCCTCGTTCTCACTCTGGATCCCCAGAATAAAGGGCAATTTTGGCCGGGCGCGGTGGCTCACGCCTGTTATCCCAGCACTTTGGGAGGCCAAGGCGGGAGGATCACAAGGTCAGGAGACAAAGCGAGACTCCGTCTCAAAAAAAAAAAAAAAAAGAAGGACTTTTTTGGGGGGGCGGGGGCGGGGACGGAGTCTGGCTCTGTCGCCCAGGCTGGAGTGCAGTGGTGCAATCTCGGCTCACTGCAAGCTCTGCCTCCTAGGTTCACGCCATTCTCCTGCCTCAGCCTCCGAGTAGCTGGGACTACAGGCGCCCGCCACCACGCCTGGCTAGTTTTTTGTATTTTTAGTAGAGACGGGGTTTCGCCGTGTTAGCCAGGATGGTCTCCATCTCCTGACCTCGTGATCCGCCCGCCTCAGCCTCCCAAAGTGCTGGGATTACAGGCGTGAGCCACCGCGCCCGGCCAAAAAAGGGAAATTTCAAGTTCCCACGGATGGGAAAGCCTTCATATCCACCCAGATGCTCTCGGCCCAAATTAGCTTTGGAGGGGCAGGGCCCAGATGAGGAGTCTGGTCAGTGAAGGAGCCCAGGATGCACGACCCATGGGCAACTACAGAACTGTGAGGTGGGGAGCTCCCCAGCTGGGGAGCAGGGAGGGGGCACGGGGAGATGCCACCCCGCCCTCAGGTGGGCTCCCTGGGGCAGAGCCTGGTGAACCTCTTCCAGAGACGCTTCTGCCTCCTGGCTGCCAGACTGAGTGACCTGGAAACCCAAGACCTTACCCTGGCAGTGGCAGGGGTGTGCCAGCCTCTGGGGGTTCCTGGGGGTCTGGGCCAACTTTCACTTTCCCAAGGGAAATGTGAGCATCTCCAGGCCTTGATCAACCTTCAGGTTTAGATTCTTCCTTCCACACCACTGCCGTGAGAGTGTGTGTGTATGAGAGAGAGAGAGAGTGCATGCATGCATGGATGTATGTGTGTGTGTCTCAGTTTGTTCAGGCTGCTGTAAGAAAACACCATGGACCAGGTGACCTAAAGACAACATAAATTTATTTCTCATAGTTCTGGATGCTGCAGTCTAAGATCAAGGTGCTGGCACATTCCATGTCTGGTGAGGACCCACGGTTCATAGACAGCACCTTCTCACTGTGTCCTCACATGATGGAGAGGTGAGGGATCTCTCTGGGGTTTTTTTCTTAAGGGCACGCATCCTATTCAGGAAGGTTCCTCCCTCACGACCTCAACACCCCAAACACCTCTCCTCCTAACACCATCACCTTGGGGCTTAGGATCTCAACATATGAATTTGTGGGGAAGTCAAACATTCCCCGAAACATTTGTGTGTGAGAGAGAGTATGCATGGATGTATGTGTATGTGTGTGCATGCATGCATGGATATATGTATGTGTGAGAAAGTGTGCATGCATGCATGAATGTATGTGTGTGCGTGTATGTGTGTATGTGAAGTTACCTCCTGAACCTTCAGTTTGACACACCCCACGTGGTCTATGCAGGAAGCAGGGAGGGGCGAATTTGTCCCAATAAAGGCACCTGCTCCTCTGGGGGTGGGCCCAAATGAGCCATCTTGGGGCCCCAGTTGGCTGGTGTAGACCCACCACCCGATGTGGGCTCAGAGACACACGCCGTGGGCTCCTCGCCAAACCCCTGGGTCTCCCCCTGCATCCCCTGGGTCTCCCCCTCCCTTCATGGTGTCTGATCCCAGGACTGTGCTGGAATCGCTCCTCCTCGGCTCTCTGCTACCCTCATGTGGCTGTCTTAAGAAGGGCTGAGGTTGCCAGGGGGCGCCCAGGATCAACACAGGAGCCTCTTCAGACAGGCAACCCCTTCCACAGGCTGGAACCCTTAGCACCCCAGAACCCGCCCCAACGCCCTCACCAAATGTTCAGCACCAATTCTGCAATCTGGAAGCTGAGCAAATGTCTCCGCCCCCCAGAACTCAGCATGAGTTACATCCTCAGGAGGGGGAGGCCTGGCCACAGTTGTTCCCCGCCCCTCTCCCGCTGCTCCCGCCTCCCTTCCCTCCTTTCCCCGCTCCCCACCCCGTCCTTGCCAGCAGTCAGGAAGGAAGCTGCTCATAGTGCAAGGGTGGGGTACTTCCAGCTCACACTGAACAGCCCCGGGCTGGGCTATAAAGAGTCAGGGACTTCCGCTCAGTCACCCCTGCCCTCACCCCCCAGGCCCCCATGCACACACCCCAGGCCCCAGGCCTTCCCTTCCCAACACAGCCCTCCAAGGTCAAGGCGTCCCCCGCCCAGCCCTACACAGCACTCTGGTCTGAGAGGGAAGGCAGGAGCAAGATTTGCCGCCTCTTCGGCGTTGTGGAGGGGGCAGGGAGCACAGGGCACAGCCCTCCCCCAGGGAGGGGTCCTTACCCACAGAAGGCTGTCACCTTATCCCTGGGGTCTGGGCCGTCCCTCCCTGAGGCAGGAGCACAGCCACTGTCAGGGACAAGGGGGCTCAGTTACCAACCAAATCATCTCCAAAGCCCATTCAGCTTCAGATCTCATGATTTAAGATGGAAATTCTTTCAGCCAAACACAAAACCTCCAACCTTGAAAACTTTTTTCGGAAAGTACTCTTTAAAACATGGTTACCAACATGAGCAATCAGCCACTAAGATGCATCGGCATCATTCCTGGCAGGGCTGCAGGCATAGAGCAGGCCAGCACCAGGCAGAGCCCCGACAGGGCGGGGAATCAGCTGTTCTCATCAGAGCACCTTGGTGGAAAGCAGGACACTCAGGACAACACTGGCGACGGCCCAAGAAAGGGGAAGCAGGGAATCCCCTGTCCAGAGAGCATTCACCTCTGACTTTTCCTGTCTGTTTGACTTTTTCTTCCTCCTTTACTTAAGACCCTGCCATGGCATCCTCCACCCCAATTCAAACCCAATCCAGGCCTACTCTGACCCTCAGCTTTCAGCGCTGACCATACTGAACTGGACCCCATCCTCCCTGTGACCCTCAGCCTTCAGTGCTGGCTGTACTGAACTGTAAACCCATCCTCCCTGTGGCCACAGAGTGCTCCTTCTTGGACCCCTCCCCTTCACCTAGATTGACTTCTTTCTGCCCACCCAGACCCATCTAGCCTCAGCCAATTCCCTTCTCAATGGCCCCTCTCCATTCAAAACAAGCCAATGTATGAAGCAATCCTGCTCAGTGCAGGAGCTCAACCCAGCAGAGGATCCCCACAGAGGGGAACTGGCCTGTGTCTTCCAGAGCACACAGGTTCATTTAAGTGAGAACCCGCACCCACAGACCAAGCTGCCCAGAAATCACGACCAGGAGAACCCAGAGAAAGAGCTGTCCCCAGGGCCTTGTGGACAGCCACCCAGGGAGCATGGAGAAGGGGACGTAAGGAAGGCCCCACAGAGGAGTCATCCTGCGGCTGTGTTGGTTGAGTCCTTCAGGAAGCAGAGTCCCAGGAGTTGGAAGCATAAGAGGAATACTGGGGGCAATGCCTGAGAAAGATAACAGCGACTGAGAGCAGGAGCGGGACAGGCAGGGGCAGGATCTGGCCCACAATGCTGGGCTCACATCTGCAAGGGAGGGAAGAAGAAGGGCCTCACATCAGCCCAGCAGGGGATGGTAAGCCCACAGACGCCCTGGGGCTCAGTTACTGTCTAAGTGTTAGAAAGAATTTTTCAGTGCCACAAAAGAAGTAGCACTCAGATATAAATTTTCTCAGCAAGGCAATTTTACTTTTAGAGAAGGGTGAATCTCACAGATGGAGAAATGGCGAGAGCACACCTGAACAAGGGAAGGGAAGGGGTTTTTATCCCTAATGCATGTAGCCCCTACTGCTGTGTCATTCCCCTGTTGGCTAGGGTTGGACCACACAATCTAAGCTAATTGCAATTGGCTATTTTAAAGAGAGCAGGGGTACGAGCCGGATTGGCAGGGTGAGCAGTTTGGCAGGAACTATGGTTACAGGACAGGTGACTCAGGATGACTCAGGTCAGAGCAAGTGACCAGGGGTGACTCAGGTTGGGGCAGGTGATAGAGGCTAGGAGGGGGTTGTTTACTGAAACTAGGGGCAAGGAGATGAAGAGAACATGGAAGTTAAACTTTAAAATGAAGAACAAAGAACAGGGGAGCTGAACATACTGATGCATTGGTTCTTTGGAGAGAATCTCAGGACTCATTGTACTCAACAATTTACAGTCTAAAACCTTAGAAGAGGAATTTATTATATCCTACACAAGCCTCCAGGGAAGCACATGGCCTTGGACTAAAGGCTGGCATCTGGAAGCTGTCAGCCACCAGCACCTTCTGCAGCAGGTACCTGCTCTCTAGGAGGGAGGCATGGGTGGTGCACCTCCAGAGCTGGCCGGGCTAGGCCTCAAGGAAGAGAAAGATTTTCATTTGTCAAAGGGGGAAGGGAGAGGTGGAGGGAACAGCACAGTAGTGGCTCAGGGGCAGGGAAGCACAGGACCATTAGGGAGACACGAGAAAGCCCATTTGTCTAGAACAGAGGATTCAAGCAGTGCGCTGAGGAAAATGAGGGCCAGGCCAATGCGTTGGAGCAGCTTTGGCCTTGGCTGAGGGTTTTGGGTAGAACCAGAGCATAAGGTAAGCCCTGCTTTCCAGAGGAATCTAGCAGAGCGTGGAGCACAGATGGGACTGGAAGGCCTGGGAAAGGTCAGGAGGCCACAGGGACAGGCCACAGCCAGTGGTGCAGGCAAGAAGACAACGGCAGTCCACTGCAGCTCACACCTGGAATCCCAGCCCGTTGGGAGGTCCAGGCAGGCGGATCACCTGAGGTCAGGAATTCGAGACCAGCCTGGCCAACATGGTAAAACCCTGTCTCTACTAAAAATACAAAAATTAGCTAGGTGTGGTGGCAGGTGCCTGTAATCTCAGCTACTCAGGAGCCTGGGGCAGGAGAATCGCTTGAACCCAGGAGGTGGAGGTTGCAGTAAGCCAAGATAACACCATTGCATTCCAGCCTGGGCGACAGAAGCAAGACTCCGTCTCAAAAAAAAAAAATCAGCCAGGTGTGGTGGCGGATGCCTGTTGTCCTCGGGAGGCTGAGGCATGAGAATTACTCCGGGAGGCAGAGGTTGCAATGAACCAAGATCATGCCACTGCACTCCAGCCTGGGTGACAGAGCAAGACTCTGTCTAAAAAAAAAAGACAGAAGGATGTCAGCATCTGATGCTGGCTGTCACCTTGACCCCGAGGATGCCAGTCACAGCTCCATTAACCGGGACCTAGGAAAATGAGTCATCCTTGGTCATGCACATTTCAAGTGGTGGCTGAATATTGAAGCCAGACTTGGGATCTGTTGTCTCCTCCAGCATGGTAGAAGATGCCTGAAAAGTAGGGGCTAGATCCCATCCCCTGCCCCACTGGGAAGGCAAGGTGGTGGCGTGGGGTGGGGCCTCAGGCTTGGGGCCATGGGACAAAGCCCAAGCCACCCTTCCATCTCCCTCCTCCTGAGACAGGGGCAGCAGGGCACACTAGTGTCCAGGAGCAGCCTTCTGCATGCTTATGAGGCCCCTTCACCCTCCACCCTCCAAAACTGGCAGACCCCACCTTCTTGGTGTGACCCCAGAGCTCTGAGCACAGCCCGTTCCTTCCGCCTGCCTGCCCCCCACCCAGACCCACCCCAATCTTATCCTCCACTGCTTTTCAGAGGAGTCTGGCCAACAAAAATTCTCTTGTTTGTTTGTCTGCCTGCCGCTCCCAGTCTCTGCCTCTCCCAATCTCTCAGCTTCTGTTTCTTTCTTGAATTTTCTCTCAGTCTCTGAGGTCTCAAAATCACGAGGCTTCGACCCCTGTGGACCAGATGTCCAGCTAGTGGCCTTTCTCCAGCCCCGACAAGATGGCACAGAACTACAAACCCCAGCATGCACTCTGGCCTGAAGTGCTTTGAGAGCACTGGTACGCCCCACCTGCATTCTGGGAACTGTAGTTTCCCTAGCCCCACATGCTCTCACCAAGGCATTGAGCTCTTCCCTGGCCGGCTGACCCTGCCTCGGCCCTAGTCTCTCTGCTGACCTGCAGCCCTGGGAAGCATGCGTCACTGAATGACAGGGTGGGGGTGGAGGCCCTGGATGGCAACTTCCTGCTCTTTTGTGTCCCCCACTTGAGTCATGGGGGTGTGGGGGTTCCAGGAAATTGGGGCTGGGAGGGGAAGGGATACCCTAATGTCAGACTCAAGGACAAAAAGTCACTGCATCCTTGCTGGGCCTCTATCCCCAAGAACCCAAAAGAACTCAGAGGTAGGGATCCAGGAGCTCTTGTATGTATAGGGGGAGGTGCAGGAGAGAACCTGCGTGGCCCTAGAGGTCCCTGTGGTCACTGAGAGTGTGGGATGCCATGCCATGCCCTGCTGCAGAGAGGGTGCCCACCTTCTGCCCGACCCTTCAGGGAAAGGTTCACAGGGGTGAGGCCAAAGGCCCTTCTGTCTGGTGCCACATCACAGAAGGGCGTTTATGACCCCCTGGTGGCTCTACCCTGCCACTCCCCCATGCCCCAGCCCCCACGCTGCAGCCCCAGGGCTCTGCTGGACACCTGGGTCCCACTTATCAGCCTCAGTCCTCACAGCGGAACCCAGGCGTCCGGCCCCCCACCCTCCAGGCCGGCGGGCGTGGAGCTGAGGCTTTAGAGCCTCCCAGCCGGGCTTGTTCCTGTCCCATTGTGTATGGGACAGGGGCGGGGCGAGGGCCAGCCCTGGAGAGCCCCCTCCCACTGCCCCCTCCTCTCAGTCCCCTCCCTCTTCCTAAGGAAAAGGCCAGGGCTCTGCTGGAGCAGGCAGCAGAGTGGACGCACAGTGACATGGGCAACTTGAAGAGCGTGGCCCAGGAACCTGGGCCACCCTGTGGCCTGGGGCTGGGGCTGGGCCTTGGGCTGTGCGGCAAGCAGGGCCCAGCCACCTCAGCCCCTGAGCCCAGCCGGGCCCCGGCATCCCTACCCCCGCCAGCACCAGAACACAGGTAAGGGCCAGGCAGCTAGGAGTAGGTGGGCACAAGGGTGGTGTCAAGGCCTGAAGCCTGGGGCTGGGAAGGTCTGGAACCTGTAGCCCAGCCAGGAGGGCCAGGTCACAAATGCAAAAGGGCTATCGGTGTGCACAGAACAGGACAGTCTGGGAGGCTCAGAAAGGAGACCAGGATCAGAGTCGGCAGGTGAAAGCTGGGAGTAAGGTTGCCAGCTATAGAATCCGGCCAGGGTTTGAATGCTGCTCTGCCGCCAAGAGCTGTTTGAGCAAGTTACTTAACCTCTCGGAACCTCCATTTATGTAGAACGGAGATACGGCAATACTTACTCCGTGGGGTAGTAAGTTTCTAGCTCACAGCAAGCATTCAACCACAGCGATGATTATTTAGCTGGAGAAGAAAGGAGCTGACAGCAGTGGTTACAGGAGAGTGAGAAGGTGGGGTCTCCCAGAAGAGCGAGAGAGTTGGGCAGGAGACTCAGGCCCTTGGGGTAAGGGGACTGAGAAGACAGAGCCACCAGGCCTTTTTCCCCTGCTCCAGCCCCCTCTCCTAGTGGCTGTCACCCGAAAACTGGACCATGCAGTTCCCAGAAGAGTCCTCCCTGGGGCAGAGGTCCCAGTAGAGAGGAAGGACCCAGAGGCCTGGTGGGGTGCCAGGCCAGGGGAGCAGGCTGGGGCTGCAGGCGGCTATGCGGGGAAGGCTGAGGGCTGGGGCCCTGCTGCTCAGGCGCACCCTTGGCCTGAGTCCCTCCCTTCCTCCCTGCCGCTGGTGGCTCTGGGAGGAAGTGATAAGGCCTGCGAGGCTTCCCTTCACACAAGGGGCTACTGTCAGGAGGGGGTGTGAGTGTGGAGGGAAATCAGGGCTGAGGAATCCCTGCAGGGCTTCCCTCTACTCAAGCACCAGGCTCTGTCCCCCTCAGGGTAGGGCTTATAGCAACTTTGCGGGGATTGGACACCCCATCTCCAGAAGAGGTGAAGCAGGTGCTGCAGGTGGGGTACAAACTCAGCCTCTGGGCAGGGACTCAGGAGCTCAGCACCAGCAGCCCTTGTGGCCCAGGACCCTGGTCTATAAACAGAGGCACAGCTCACGCCTACCTCCTAAGGCATGGGGGACGTCAGAAGGCATGCAGCAGGTGGGCCTTGAGATCGCCAGTGCTGTAACAGTGGCCTCCGGGTGACATCTGGGGAGGCTAAAAGGAAACACACCCTTTCCTGATGACCCTATCCCTGGCTCCCAACAGCCCCCCGAGCTCCCCGCTAACCCAGCCCCCGGAGGGGCCCAAGTTCCCTCGTGTGAAGAACTGGGAGGTGGGGAGCATCGCCTATGACACCCTCAGCGCCCAGGCGCAGCAGGTGAGGCTGGCCTGCCGTGTCCCCATCCCCATCGTCTCCAGGGGAAAGGGTGGGTAAGGCCAGGCCTCAGATGGGGCTGGAGAGGGAAGCGCCACCCTTCTCTGAATTGGCCTCATGTTTCCAAAAAGAAGAGAGGACTGGGAAGAACCAGCGGAGTTGAGGGACATGCACGGGACTTGGGTGACCCTCAGCCTCCAGCCTTACTCCCGCACCCTGGTTCAAGCTCTCCCCTGTCCCACCCCTGCACCCCTCCTCCCTCTCCCCATCCCACTCCTGCACCCCCTCCCTCTCCCCATCCCACCCGTGTACCCCTCCTCCCTCTCCCCTGTCCCACCCCTGCACCCCTCCTCCCTCTCCCCCATACCACGCCTGCATCCCTCCTCCCTCTCCCCATCCCACCCCTGCACCCCTCCTCCCTCTCCCCTGTCCCACCCCTGCACCCCTCCTCCCTCTCCCCCATCCCACCCCTGCACCCCTCCTCCCTCTCCCCATCCCACTCCTGCACCCCCTCCCTCTCCCCCATCCCACCCCTGCACCCCTCCTCCCTCTCCCCATCCCACTCCTGCACCCCCTCCCTCTCCCCCATCCCACCCCTGCACCCCTCCTCCCTCTCCCCATCCCACTCCTGCACCCCCTCCCTCTCCCCATCCCACCCGTGTACCCCTCCTCCCTCTCCCCTGTCCCACCCGTGTACCCCTCCTCCCTCTCCCCCATACCACGCCTGCATCCCTCCTCCCTCTCCCCATCCCACCCCTGCACCCCTCCTCCCTCTCCCCTGTCCCACCCCTGCACCCTTCCTCCCTCTCCCCATCCTATCTCTGTACCCCTCCTCCCTCTCCCCCATCCCACCCCTGCACCCCTCCTCCCTCTCCCCCATCCCAACCCTGCATCCCTCCTCCCTTTCCCCTGTTCCACCCATGCACCCTTCCTCCCTCTCCCCCATTCCTGTCCCACCCCTGCTCCCTGGCCTGGCCTGACCTTTGCACTCCCTCGACCCAGGATGGGCCCTGCACCCCAAGACGCTGCCTGGGCTCCCTGGTATTTCCACGGAAACTACAGGGCCGGCCCTCCCCTGGCCCCCCGGCCCCTGAGCAGCTGCTGAGTCAGGCCCGGGACTTCATCAACCAGTACTACAGCTCCATCAGGAGGTGATAGCTTCCCGGACGACACAGCCTCCCTTGTTCCACTGAGGCCCCAGAAACCCCACGAGGACCTTCCCTCGACCCACTCCCTTCCCAGGTCCCAACGCGGCCCACTCCCTTCCCAGATCCCAACGCGGCCCACTCCCTTCCCAGATCCCAAGGCGGTCCACTCCCTTCCCAGATCCCAAGGCGGCCCACTCCCTTCCCAGATCCCAAGGCGGCCCACTCCCTTCCCACATCCCAAGGTGGCCCACTCCCTTCCCAGATCCCAACGTGGCCCACTCCCTTCCCAGATCCCAAAGTGGTCCACTCCCTTCCCAGATCCCAACACCACATGGGCCCCTCCTGCCCTCCCCCAGCGCTCACACAGCCTGGAGGAGGGCCTCCCTGTCCCACACAACTTCCTGCTTGTCCCTTTGCCACCCCTCTCCTCCCCAGGAGCGGCTCCCAGGCCCACGAACAGCGGCTTCAAGAGGTGGAAGCCGAGGTGGCAGCCACAGGCACCTACCAGCTTAGGGAGAGCGAGCTCGTGTTCGGGGCCAAGCAGGCCTGGCGCAACGCTCCCCGCTGTGTGGGCCGGATCCAGTGGGGGAAGCTGCAGGTGAGGCCAGCGAGCGAGAGAGCCAGGCACTACTAAAAGGGGAGCGGGGTGGCGGGGCAGTTCCTGAGGCTTCCCAGGGACCAGGAGGTCCCAAACAGTGGGGGAGATCCTTGCCTGTTCCCTTAGAGACGGGAAAGGTAGGGGGACCGCCCCACCCTCAGCACCCAGGGGAACCTCAACCCAGTAGTGAAGACCTGGTTATTAGGCCCTATGGTAGTGCCTTGGCTGGAGGAGGCGAAAGAAGTCTAGACCTGCTGCAGGGGTGAGGACAGCTGAGCGGAGCTTCCTTGGGCGGTTCTGTCAGTAGCAGGAGCAGCCTCCTGGAAAGCCCTGGCTGCTGCTTCTCCCCCAAGGGAGAAGGCTTCTCCTGCTAGGCCAGTCCAGTGCAGCCCCTCACCCACACCCGCTGCTCCCCCAGTTCCCCTGCCTCGACGTGCACCCTCCCTCACACCCCAGCCCACAGACTCGGGGCTAGCCTTGGTTACTGGAACAGCCTGTGACCACAGCACTGAGAGAAGCAAGCTGCCCCATGGGGAACTTGGTCCCATGGCCTTGGCCTCCTTCACCATCACTGGCCGCCAAAGAGTTTGAGATAAAGCCACGTGCCCAGTGAATCCCAAAGGAGCCTCAAATAAAATAAAAACAATCCTATCTGACACTTGCCTGACACTCTAAGTTGTTCAAAGCTTTAACTCAACTTTGATCCATCTGAGCTGCCATAGTGGACCCCACTCAGAGCTGCGTCCCTCCCTTGACCCCAGGCTGGTCCCTGCCACTCCCCTGCCCCTGTCACTGGCACATGTTTCCTCCTCCTCAGGCAAGAGTGGGACCTCCCAGCCTCCTCCTGGGGCCTCCACTCAGCCAGCCAAGACAGCTCCTCCAAGCCCTAGAATGTCAGGATGAGCAGGGTCCTAGGAGGCCCCTGGTGCAGCCTTCCCTTCCTACCATCCATGTGCTCAAATAAAATCAGATGGCTGGCTGGGGTCACCCGTCATTTCTTGAGTGCCATGGATCATGGGGGATTTGCTGCCCACACTCTTAGGTGGCCTCTTAGACATCTGTTAGTGCCTAACCCAAGCATCAGTTTGACAGAGGCTGAGTCCCTCCTCTGTACTGGGTACCAAGTCAGTTTCTGTAGGGATGGGGAGACACCTGGCCCAGGGAGATGAGGAGCAGCCCGGATGGTGCCACTTATGTCAGAGAGGAGGGCAGGAAGGGATCAGTGTGGATGCCAATGGTCAGGAGGGCGCCATGGGGTGAACCATGGCCCCTGCCTCCTCATCAGCAGCTCCTCTGGGGCTGATACTCAAGATCCCGTCTCTCTCCTCACCCTCCTCTCTCGCTGCCTCGGCTGGCTCAGGTGTTCGATGCCCGGGACTGCAGGTCTGCACAGGAAATGTTCACCTACATCTGCAACCACATCAAATACGCCACCAACCGGGGCAACCTTCGGTGAGTGCTCCCCACCACACCAGGCCCCAGCCTTCTCCCCCGAGGCAGGGAAGGCAGGGCTCTGACCAGCTCTTTCCCCATGCGTGCCAGCTCGGCCATCACAGTGTTCCCGCAGCGCTGCCCTGGCCGAGGAGACTTCCGAATCTGGAACAGCCAGCTGGTGCGCTATGCGGGCTACCGGCAGCAGGACGGCTCTGTGCGGGGGGACCCAGCCAACGTCGAGATCACCGAGGTGGGCACCGAGAACCACCAACAAGGGTATCTCCAAGGTGGAGAATGAGGAAACCAGTGGGAGAAGGCTCTGGGGATCCAGGCAGGAAGAGGGGAGCCTCGGTGAGATAAAGGATGAAAAACGCCAAAGGAGGAGTGCCTGGGTGGTCACGGAGACCCAGTCAATGAGGGGTCCTGGAGTTGAAGGCAGGAGACAGTGGACAGAGGGGTCCCTGAGGAGGGCATGAGGCTCAGCCCCCAGGCCCCCCTCTGGCCCGCTCCCCACAGCTCTGCATTCAGCATGGCTGGACCCCAGGAAACGGTCGCTTTGACGTGCTGCCCCTGCTGCTGCAAGTCCCGGATGAGCCCCCAGAACTCTTCCTTCTGCCCCCTGAGCTGGTCCTTGAGGTGCCCCTGGAGCACCCTACGTGAGCACCAAAGGGATTGACTGGGTGGGATGGAGGGGGCCATCCCTGAGCCTCTCGAGGAGGGCCTGCAAGGGGGTGCTGATCCCATACCCCAACACCCCCAGGCTGGAGTGGTTTGCAGCCCTGGGCCTGCGCTGGTACGCCCTCCCAGCAGTGTCCAACATGCTGCTGGAAATTGGGGGCCTGGAGTTCCCCGCAGCCCCCTTCAGTGGCTGGTACATGAGCACTGAGATCGGCACGAGGAACCTGTGTGACCCTCACCGCTACAACATCCTGGAGGTGAGGCGTGGGGTGGGGCTCAGGCACCGAATGTCCCTGCCCCAGGCAGGAGTCTGGCTCTCACTCCATCCCCAAAATGCCAGCCATGGGGACAATCAGAGCAGGTCCAGGGCTGCCTCCTAAATAGGAACTGAGGACGAGCTCTGGAACCACTGAGGCAAAGGGGTGGGGGGATGGGAGGGTGTGTGTGGGGGGGTGTGAGTGGGTGAGTGTGAGTGTGTGGGTTTGTGGGGGTGGGTGGGTGTGGGTTTGTGGGTGTTTGTAGGGGGTGAGAGTATGTGGGTTTGTAGGGGTAGGTGAATGTGGGTTTGTGGGGGTGCGTAGGGGGTGAGAGTGTGTGGGTTTGCAGGGGTAGGTGAGTGTGGGTTTGTGGGGTTGTATGGGGGTGAGTGTGAATGTGTGGATTTGTAGGGGTAGGTGAGTGTGGGTTTGTGGGTGTGTGTAGGGTGCTTGAGTGCATGGGTTTGTTGGGGTAGGTGAGTGTGAATGTGTGGGTTTGCAGGGGTAGGTGAGTGTGGGTTTGTGGGGTTGTATAGGGGGTGAGTGTGAATGTGTGGGTTTGTAGGGGTGAGTGTGGGTTTGGGGGGGTGTGTAGGGGGTGAGTGTGAGTGTGTGGGTTTGTAGGGATAGGTGAGTGTGGGTTTGTGGGGGTGTGTAGGGGGTGAGTGTGAGTGTGTGGGTTTGTAGGGGTAGGTGAGTGTGGGTTTGTGGGGGTGTGTAGGGGTGAGTGTGTGTGGGTTTGTAGGGGTAGGTGAGCATCAGTGTGTGGGGGTGTGTAGGGGATGAGTGTGAGAGTGTGGGTGTGAGTGTGGGTGTGTGTAGGCAGTGAGTGTGAAATTGTGGGTTTGTGGGAGTGGGCGGGTGTCAGTGTGTGGGTTTGTGGGTGGGTGTGAGTGTGAGTAGGTGGATGAGGGGGGCATGGGCGTAGGTGTGAACATGTAGTTGTTCTTCCAGGTATAGGACCCATAGCTCTAGAGCTTTCATCAGATTCTCAAAGGGGACCTTGACTCGGAAAAGGTTAAGACCCATTTTATAGATGAGAAATTAAAGCCCGGGGCTGAGTGACTGGCCCAAGATCCCTCTCTGCTCTGAGGCGCCTTTGCAGGCAAAAACCTGAACCAGTCCACCCGACAGCCAGGCCTCCCAGTGGACGCCACCCACCTCACTCCTCCCAGCCATGCGTGGGAAACAGCTAGTCTCCCCACCCCACCCCCATCATCTCTGTCCCCACCAACGCCACACACCCTCCTGCCCCAGGACGTGGCTGTCTGCATGGACCTGGATACCCGGACAACTTCGTCCCTATGGAAAGACAAGGCAGCGGTGGAAATCAACGTGGCCGTGCTGCACAGTTACCAGGTGCATAGGCCCAGACTGGCCAGGAAGGCAAAGGGTTTTCGTACAGGGGCAGCAGGGGTGGGGGTTGGAGGAGAGGGAGCCATTTAGAAACTGGGGCAGGATTTGGACAGGCAGAAGAAGTTCCATAGTCCCAGTGCCATGGCACACACTGGCCTGCGGTTCGGGGACAGGGCAGGTACTATTCCAGGTGCTGTCATCTGGCGGCTTACTGTGTGCTAGGGACCTTGCTGTTTACAGCATGCCCAGTCATATTGATTCTCAGGGCATATTGGGTATTTTAGTTTGTGGGGATCCACTGGATCCTGGAAACGAATACTAGGATGGAGGGCACACCAGGAGTCATAGTTTGAGGAAACCGGGGCCTGCAGAGAATTTCTGTGGGCTCTTTGGTTTGGGGGCCAGGCATATAGATGCTGGAGATTAGAGCTGTTGTTTCATGTTGAACTTGGAGCATGACCATGCATGATGCAGTTTGGGGTGAGGGCGACATTGTGGTTTGAGGGGACACAGGGTGTGTTAGATACGGGGTAACCTAGGCACATGTGGTTTTGGGTGACAGGAGTGGTGGAAGGAGAATGGGCGAGGTCTGTGGGTCTGGTCTGAGCCTCTCCCCCCTCTCTCCCTTCCAGCTGGCCAAAGTCACCATTGTGGACCACCACGCCGCCACAGCCTCCTTCATGAAGCACCTGGAGAATGAGCAGAAGGCCAGGGGGGGCTGCCCTGCAGACTGGGCCTGGATCGTGCCCCCCATCTCGGGCAGCCTCACTCCTGTCTTCCATCAGGAGATGGTCAACTATTTCCTGTCACCAGCCTTCCGCTACCAGGTGCCCACCGTAACTGGCTCTGCCAGCCTGGGCCCAGCTCTAATTCTACGCAGCCCCTGGGGACCTCTAACCTTTCCTTTTCTTTACCTCCCCTCCCAACCCCATCACCTCTCTGCAGCCAGACCCCTGGAAGGGGAGTGCGGCCAAGGGCACCGGCATCACCAGGAAGAAGACCTTTAAAGAAGTGGCCAAGTGGGTACCCAGGAGCACTGCCCTCCCCCATGCACCCTGGGGGACCCTGCCCCCAGCAGTGTTCTGGGCCCACCACTCAGTACACCAAAACCCTGTTGTGAGGGGAGTGGACCCTTGCCTGGGGAGGCCCTGCCTCTGTGCACCTGGGACACCCTCACGCCTCCCTCTCCCGCAGTGCCGTGAAGATCTCTGCCTCGCTCATGGGCACCGTGATGGCGAAGCGAGTGAAGGCGACAATCCTGTATGGCTCCGAGACCGGCCGGGCCCAGAGCTACGCACAGCAGCTGGGGAGACTTTTCCGGAAGGCTTTTGATCCCCGGGTAGGGCTGAGCTCAGGGGAGCAGGGAGCTAGAAAGAGGGGGCTCTATCAGTATCTTCAGGGGTGCCCTGGAGGACAGGAAGTGTTAAAAGTCAGGACTCACAGGTGTGACTTGGCACCCGGAACCACAGGTCTTTAGAGATCAAATTGGGGCCTGAATCTTGCACTGCCAGGGAGGCCAGAGCGAGGAGGACAGGGCCTGCGGGGGTCACAGAACCCAGGATATCTGTCTTCCCACCCACAGGTCCTGTGTATGGATGAGTATGACGTGGTGTCCCTCGAACACGAGACGCTGGTGCTGGTGGTAACCAGCACATTCGGGAATGGGGATCCCCCGGAGAATGGAGAGGTGAGAGCTTCCAGGAAAGGGGCTGCTGGGAATGAGGAGAGACTCAGAATTGGAGTGACTGGGCAGGAACCTCTGCCCAACACACACACACATACACGCACACACACACCAGGATGGAAAGGGAGATGACGCTAAGAGACCGCTGGAGCCTGAAACCCCACACAAGCCACACTCCTAGCCCATCCACATGGCTGCCCGCCTACAAGCACATCTGCTGAACTGCGTCCCCAAGTCATTTCCATTATCAGTGCAAGTTTTTAATACAAGGAAGGCATGTCCTGGCTGACCAAGAGGTTAGACTGTGCTCAGGCACTAACAAGAAAAATAGGGATATGTCATTGAGGGCAGCTTCTAGGATGTGGGTAATGTTTCTTAATGGGACGCTGGCTACACAGGTGTGTTCAGTTTGTAAAAATCCATAGAGCTGTACATTTACAACACGCACAACACTATTCCGGCATTCTCTTTTCTTTTCTTTGTTTTATTTATTTTGAGAATCTATTTATGTTGCCCAGGCTGGCCTTGAACTCCTAGCCTCAAGAGATCCTCCTGCCACAGGTTCCTTTTTTAAAAGAAGAAATAGAGAGCTGTTTCGATGCCAACATAGGTTAAATAACTTCACTTTTTAAAAAGAAACACAAAGCTAGAGTGCCATCATTGAATGCCTTCTCTTGCAAGCGTAGGTGTCTCTGAGCTGCCCCAGGCTAGGTTCATTTCTGGGTCTTACCTGCTCCAGCTTCTAGGTGTTAAAGCCCTTATTAGCACTAAGTACCTCCTCAGTACTCTTTTTTTTTCCTTTGAGACAGGGTCTCACTTTGTGGCCCAGGCTGGAGCGCAGTAGTACGATGATGGCTCACTGCAGCCTCAACCTCCCAGACTCAAGCAATCCTGCCACTTCAGCCTCCCAAGTAGCTGGGACCACAGCCACATGCCATGATGCCTAGCTAATTTTTGTATTTTTTGTAGAGATGGGGTTTCGCCATGTTGCCCAGGCTGGTCTCTAACTCCTGGGTTCAAGCAATCCGCCTGCCTCGGCCTCCCAAAGTACTGGGATTACAGACATGAGCCACTGCACCAGGCCCTCAGTATCGTAAGCAAGCTTGAATCTGGTGAAAGCCTTTTTGCTGCCTTAGTGTCCATTTCAGCCCCCATTCTGACCTACCTTTTAAAGAAAAATAGCACCAGCCATTGACTTTTTTTTAGCATAAAGGTGTATAGACACCCATATAAGCTACAGCCTTCACAAGGCATAGCACATTTTCATCACCCTGGAAAGTTCCCTCATCAGTTCCTCACGTGAATCCCTTTCCAGTCTGTCTCTCTGTCAGAAGTGTCTGTCACCACAGATTAGTTTCACCTGCTCTAGAACAGCAGCGAGATGGAAGCACGCAGTGTTATGGCATCTCCTGCTGAGTCTGTTTTTGAAGCCCACCCGTGTTGTTGCATGACTCAGTATTTCACTCATTCTGCTGCCGAGTGCCGTTCATTGTGTGAATATCCCCAGTTTGTTTATCCGTTCTCCTGTTGGTGACACTTGGGCTGTTTCCAGGTCGGGGCTATTATGAATAAAGCTGTTATGAACATTCTTGTACCCGGCTTTTGTGGGCTTATGTTTTTATTTCTCTTGGATAAATACCTAGGAGTAGAATTGGTAGGTCATAGGGTAGATGCATGTTGAATCTCTTTTTTAAAAAATAAAACTGCCAGGCCAGGCGCGGTGGCTCACGCCTGTAATCCCAGCACTTTGGGAGGCCCAGGTGGGCAGATCACTTGAGGTCAGAAGCTCAAGACCAGCCTGGCCAACATGGCAAAACCCTATCTCTACTAAAAATACAAAAATTAGCTGGGCGTGGTGGTGCACACCTGTAATCCCAGCTACTCAGGAGGCTGAGGCAGGAGAATTGCTTGAACCTGGGAGGTGGAGGTTGCAGTGAGCTGAGATCACGCCACTGCACTCCAGTGTGGGGGTGACAGAGCAAGAATTCTACTCAAAATAAAATACAAATAAATAAAACAAATCTGTCGGCCGGGCGCGGTGGCTCAAGCCTGTAATCCCAGCACTTTGGGAGGCCGAGACGGGCAGATCACGAGGTCAGGAGATCGAGATCATCCTGGCTAACACGGTGAAACCCCGTCTCTACTAAAAAAATACGAAAAACCAGCCGGGCGAGGTGGCAGGCGCCTGTAGTCCCAGCTACTCGGGAGGCTGAGGCAGGAGAATGGTGTGAACCCGGGAGGCGGAGCTTGCAGTGAGCTGAGATCCAGCCACTGCACTCCAGCCTGGGCGACAGAGCGAGACTCCGTCTCAAAAAATAAATTAATTAATTAATCAATTAAATTAAATAAAACTGTCAAACAGCAAAGCAAATTAAACTGCCCTTTAAGATCTGTGCAGTTCAATGTATGTAATTTTATGCCAAACTTTTAACAAATCTAGGAATACAGCTCACAGAAAATGGGGTATATTCACTAAAATATGAACAGGAATATTTATAGCAAATTTGTTTGTACTACCCCACACTGGAAACAATTCAAATGACCATCGACAAAAACGGATAAATTCTGGTATATTCAAGTGCCATATTGCACTAAGTGTGAACAAAAGACAACCACACACAACAATGCAGGTGAATCTCAAAGAAATGTGAAGAGAAAAAAAAAGCCAGACCAAAGAATACACACTGTACTACAGGATTCACTTTATATAAAGTTCAGAAACAGGCAGAACTAATCCATGGAGTAAGAAATTGGGAGAGGAGATAGTCACTGGGGTGGGGGTGGCAGTGACAGGAAGGAGGCACAAAGGTGGCTTCCAGGATGCGGGTAATGTTTCTTTTTTTTCTTCTTTCTTTTTTTTTTTTTGAGATGGCGTCTCATTCTGTTGCCCAGGCTGGAGTGCAATGGCGTGATCTCGGCTCACTGCAACTTCTGCCTCCCCGGTTCGAGTGATTCTCCTGCCTCAGCCTCCCGAGTAGTTGGGATTACAGGTGCCTGCCACCATGGCCAGCTAATTTTTGTATTTTTAGTAGAGACGGGGTTTCACCATGTTGGCCAGGCTAGTCTTGAATCCCTGACCTCAGGTGATCCACCCACCTCAGCCTCCCAAAGTGCTGGGATTACAGGCGTGAGTCACTGCACCCAGCCATGGGTAATGTTTCTCGATGGGATGCCGGTTTCACAGGTGTGTTCAGTTTATGACAACCTTTAGAGCTGTACATTTACAACATGTGTGCACCTCTGGACTTGTGTTGCACGTTGACAAAACATTCAAAAATGAAATTCAAATCACGCTTGCTAACTCTGGCGAACCTGGGAACCAGCACCCAGAGGCATCTGCAGTTGAGCACCAGATGCCGTTCCTTCCAGCTTCCTTCCCCTGGGAGGTCCGCTTCACGCCGCTTTGTCATGGCATCACAAACAGGGCCATGGTCTTCTGAGGAGGGCAACCTGCACAATGTCTGCTAGTGACCAGGACACTGCCAAAGGAACTGAGAGTTTGTCCACCCATGAAATCCACTAAAACAGGAAAGATTTGCCCTAGCCATTGCTACCTGGGACTGAGGAAAGAGCCGTGCCCTCCCCTGCAGCTGCAGGATATCTGCCTGCCCCAACAAGTGGGGATTCAGCAACTCCACTTCTAAGGATTACTCAGCTGAAGCATTTAAAAGTGGGAGCGAGGCACAGGTACAAGGGCGTTTGAGGGCGCATTGTTCCCAGACCACCCAGCTGCCCTTCAGTCTCAGTGAAGTACAATGTAGCCACTAAAAAGAATGAGGTCATGTTTTGGGAAGTCCAGGCAGGAGGATTGCTTGAGCCCAGGAGTTCAAGGCCAGACTGAACAACACAGTGAGACTCCATCTCTTCAGAAAATTTAACAATTAACCAGGAGTGGTGTCACAAACCTATAGATCTAGCTACTAGGAAGGCAGAAAAATCCCTTAAGCCCAGGAATTCGAGGTTACAGTGAAATATGATCGAGCCACTGCCTCTCAACCTGGGCAACACAGCAAGACCCATATCTAAAAACAATACTACTTAATTAGGTCAATATTGTTGTATTGGCCTGGAGGGATGCCTGCAATAAATTATTGATTAAAGTCCGGCACGGTGGCTCACACCTGTAATCCCAGCACTTTGGAAGGTCGAGGCAGGCGGATCACAAGGTCAGGAGATCGAGACCATCCTGGCTAACACAGTGAAACCCGTCTCTACTAAAAATACAAAAAAATTAGCCGGGTGCGGTGGTGGGCGCCTGTAGTCCCAGCTACTCGGGAGGCTGAGGCAGGAGAATGGTGTGAACCCAGGAGGCAGAGGTTGCAGTGAGATCGCGCCACTGTACTCCAGCCTGGGTAACAAAGCAAGACTCCATCTTAAAAAAAAAAAAAAAAAAAAAAATTATTGATTAAAAACAAGGAAGTATAGTATGGTACCACTTTTATTTTTAAAAAAATACTATAAATATGCACATAAGTTCAAGGAAAAAGGGCTGGAAGGTTAACATCTGTCAATGGTGCATATGCCTGGAGGAGGATGGGGTGGTCTTTATTACTTTTCACATTTCTGTAATGTCATTTTTCAAAAACATCAGATCGCTTTTGAAATTTTCAAAACAAACAAAAATTAAAAGTTACGAATCAATAATAATGAGGGTCAGCTGGTACAGTTTTAAACTTCTGTGTTGTTTGAAATGAAACAAAACTAACCCTGATGCAAACGCTCCCCTCGCCAGAGCTTTGCAGCTGCCCTGATGGAGATGTCCGGTCCCTACAACAGCTCCCCTCGGCCGGAACAGCACAAGTGAGTTGGCTGAGAGTTTGAGGGGCTGGGGGAGCTGAGGCATTTGGAGACACAAACAGAAAGCGGGTCTGAAAAGCCCTCCCTCTGTGCCTCGACTCGTTTTCCCACCAAAAGCCAGGGCTCTCGGATGCCTTCCCTTCCAGGCTGGAACGGCAGTCCAGACCTGCCTGCTTCTGAGAGCCAAGACAGTCCTGAGGTCTTCAGAGATGGGGGTGTGGTGTGGCAGGGCCCCAGGCTCAGAAGCCCCTGGGATGCTGGCCCTCAGCCCCTCCCAAGGGCAGGGCCTTTCCTGTCCCAGAGGCGGAGACCCTGAGGCTGTCCCTGGGGCTGCACCTGGGCCTGGGATGTATCTCCAGGGCCCTGTGACAACCTCGTCTTTGTCCTCTCTTGCCAGGAGTTATAAGATCCGCTTCAACAGCATCTCCTGCTCAGACCCACTGGTGTCCTCTTGGCGGCGGAAGAGGAAGGAGTCCAGTAACACAGACAGTGCAGGGGCCCTGGGCACACTCAGGTCAGGGCCTCACCAAGAGGGGTGCAATGGGTGGGCAAGCTGCCTGGGCAAACGTGGGCTGCAAAAGGAGCTCCAGTGACAACCCCTGCACCCCAGGTTCTGTGTGTTCGGGCTGGGCTCCCGGGCCTACCCCCACTTCTGCGCCTTTGCTCGTGCGGTGGACACGCGGCTGGAGGAACTGGGCGGGGAGCGGCTGCTGCAGCTGGGCCAGGGCGACGAGCTGTGTGGCCAGGAGGAGGCCTTCCGCGGCTGGGCCCAGGCTGCCTTCCAGGTGAGCCCAGCCCAGCCCCTGCTCTGACTTCTCCTACCTGGGATGCCTCCTCCAGCCTCACTCTGTCCTGATTCTGTCTGGTTCTTTGGTCCCTTCCTGTTCCTCCCAAAATCCACCCTCATCTCTCCATGGCATAGCCAGCTTTTCTGGGTCAGAGGCAGAGGATGATGTGGCCCTGCCGACCACAGGGGGTGCCTAGCCCAGGCAGAAGTGCAGCCGAAAGCGAGCAGGCAGGGCCCTGGCAGGAGGGAGCTTCAGCTAGGCACAGGCTGGGCCTCATGAGTGGGTGCACAAAGGGAGGGGGTGCAGGGCAGGCCACCCTACCCAGGATGGGCAGGATGGAGGGAGAAGGAAGGGACGGAGAGAAGGTCAGACAGAGGCAAAGGCTGAAGCTGAGGCCAGCACAGAAGCCACAGGAAGTCAGAGGCCAGACAGCCTGGGGCGGTGCCTGCACCACAGAACTGGTCCGGGGCCAGGCAAGCAAGCTCAAGGAGAGGTGGGTCCCTGGGAGCCATGACTTGTTAAGCCTGGGCTTCCTCAGGGGCAGCACTGCCCGTCTGGGGATCATGTCTGCAGTTGACAGGGGCTCGGTCTCCCCAGTGCCACACTGTTCAGGGCAGTGCTGCTCCCCCGGGGCCCAGGCTGGAGCTCAGCAGATTTGCCTTGACTGGAGGAGGAGGGCATCCTAGGAGGAGGGGGAGAGGAAGGGCTACCTCAGGAACGGGGAGGTCAGGCTGCAGAAACACATAGGCCCCGATTGGGAAGAAGGGAACGGAAAATAAGACTTAAAGAATTTAAAAAGAGCCATTGGAGCGGGACGAGACCACATCATAAGGTTTTGGGAATAGGTGTAGGATCCATTACAGCCATCACTGAACCAGAAGCAGGAAGGCTGAGCTAAGCAGAGCACCAACAGTGGAGATAGGAAGGAAGGGAGGGAGGGAGGGGGCCGAGGAAGGAAGGCAGAGATATAAGACTTCACACGCACCACAAAAGAAAGATTAACGGGACTTGGTGATATGAGGCTCAGCCAATCACAGGTGAGCCCTGGATTTCAAGCCTGGGAATGGCCCAGCAGTTTTCCAGCTGTGTGCCTGACAGGATCCACACCCCCCCAGGGGTCTGCCCCGTGGGATCCCCTCTGCCGCCCGAATTGTGCGTCCCTTCCCAGGAGCACTCACTATCTGCACGCACAGGCGTTCTTCACCAGAACACAATGAGGTGTAAAGATGGGGAAACTGAGGCATGTCACTCTAAGTACGGGAGTCGGAATTTGAATGCAGGTCTGAACACACAGATGCCTTCACAGAGCTACTGTGTGCCAAGCACTGTGCTTCTCGGGTCACGGGATTAACACTCACCAGATAAGGAACGATGCACCATTCAGGACGTGCAGAGGAGGAGCCAGCTGGGTCCCTGGGCCCAGCGGCGAATCCATGAAATGGGCTGGCGGAAAAGGTGCTGTCGTTGGCGCCGGCCTCAGCCACTGGGGCTGCCAACCCCCCAGGAGCAAGACGCAGTGAAGCCGCCCAGGCTCCTCACTACGTCGCCCCCTGGTGGCGGGAGGTCCTCAGCCCTCACCGGCCTATCCCGCAGGCCGCCTGTGAGACCTTCTGTGTGGGAGAGGATGCCAAGGCTGCTGCCCGAGACATCTTCAGCCCCAAAAGGAGTTGGAAGCGCCAGAGGTACCGGCTGAGCGCCCAGGCCGAGGGCCTGCAGTTGCTGCCAGGTGGGCCCTGGCCTCACCCTCACCCGGCTGGTTCTCAGAGGACCCCATACCCCGGGACTAAAGCACTCAGGGGCCAGGCCCTGCTCCCTGGTTCAGGCTGCCTCGTTTGCCCCTCCCCGCCACCAGGTCTGATCCACGTGCACAGGCGGAAGATGTTCCAGGCTACAATTCTCTCAGTGGAAAACCTGCAAAGCAGCAAGTCCACGTGAGGACGACGGCTTTACCGCCCCCCAACCCCTGTCCTGCACACCCCGACCCTGGACCCTCCTCCTCCCACATTCTCCCACCCCCACCCCTCTCTGACTCCCCATAAGTGCCCCTCTCCCCACCCCCAGGAGGGCCACCATCCTGGTGCGCCTGGACACTGGAGGCCAGGAGGGGCTGCAGTACCAGCCGGGGGATCACATAGGTGTCTGCCCACCCAACCGGCCCGGCCTTGTGGAGGCGCTGCTGAGCCGCGTGGAGGACCCGCCTGCGCCCACCGAGCCCGTGGCAGTAGAGCAACTGGAGAAGGGCAGCCCTGGTGAGGGGCAGCCTGGGATGCAACAGGGCACACCAGCCCCATGCCCAGCCCCACCCCCAACCCCAGGCCTCCAGGAGCTCAGGCCCCGGGAGATGGCCACCTCCTCCACAGCTCAGCAGGTGGGCTCAGAGCTGGCTGTGCTGCTCACTGCCCGGCTGGCCTTGTTGCTGGACCATCCCCACACCCTCAAATGCACCCCCACCAAAAGGCTGTCCCTTCCCTCGGGGCTCCTCTCCAAAGCTCCCCTGGCAATCTAGCTTGCTCTGGAGCTGGAATGGGGCTATTTGCTGCCACATCAATGCCTGGGCTTTATTTAAAATAAGGGGGTGGAGTCAGAGGCAGAGGAGCCCAGACCAATCCAGTCCAGCCAGAGGCCCCCACACAACACACTGAGGCTACCCAGACAGGCCCACCCCGCTGCTCAAGGGCAGGCTCTCTAACAGTCACCCAAACACATCAGCCCAGGTACTACAGTTCTGCTGGGCCCTGTCCTCAGAGGTCGCTGTGCACCATCCCCAGGTGGCCCTCCCCCCAGCTGGGTGCGGGACCCCCGGCTGCCCCCATGCACGCTGCGCCAGGCTCTCACCTTCTTCCTGGACATCACCTCCCCGCCCAGCCCTCAGCTCTTGCGGCTGCTCAGCACCTTGGCAGAAGAGCCCAGGGAACAGCAGGAGCTGGAGGCCCTCAGTCAGGTTGGGGGCCACCCCAATAAGGCACAGGGGCTAGAGAGACGGGATGAACTGGGGGAGCCCCAGGGGCAGGAAACCTCCATGCAAGGTCCCCCTGGGACTTTCTTCTGGCTCACATGCACTGGTGCTTTAAGACCCAGCTCCCCAGGGAAGAATTCATGGCTGTATTCTTCAGGTCTTACAGAAAGCTCTATTGGCCTGAACTAAGGAGGGAGAAACCCTAAAGAGGCTCAGCAGGGGAGGGGACAAGAAGGGAGGTCACTAGGAAGGGCTATGGGGCCCCCAACCCACTGCATCCTGCCCTGCCAGGATCCCCGACGCTACGAGGAGTGGAAGTGGTTCCGCTGCCCCACGCTGCTGGAGGTGCTGGAGCAGTTCCCGTCGGTGGCACTGCCTGCCCCACTGCTCCTCACCCAGCTGCCTCTGCTCCAACCCCGGTACTACTCAGTCAGCTCAGCACCCAGCACCCACCCAGGAGAGATCCACCTCACTGTAGCTGTGCTGGCATACAGGACCCAGGGTGAGGCAACAAGCAGGAGCAGGCCTGGCCACAACGGGGGTGGGAGTGGCCCCTCTCTGGTCCTTCACCGGCCTCTCCTTCCCACCCCCAGATGGGCTGGGCCCCCTGCACTATGGAGTCTGCTCCACGTGGCTAAGCCAACTCAAGCCCGGAGACCCTGTGCCCTGCTTCATCCGGGGGTAAGTGAGATGGAGGACTCGGCGGGGAGCTGCCCAGGGTCAGGGTGGCAGCTTTGGTGAGGAGTAAGGAGTGTCACTGGTGAGGGGTGTCACAGGAAACAGGAAGGAGCTCTGTAACATGTCAAGGATGTGGTGTCATTAGGTCACTTCAGAACTCTGGTTAAGCTTTGACTCTCTCATTCATTTAGACTCAGAGTCCTGCCCTGAAACTCCAGCTCCCAGAGCCAGAGCTTGGATCAAACCGGCTGGCCCTGTGGCTTTCTGAAAGCTTCTGTATTCCTCTCTATGGCCCTGGGCAGTCTGATGTTGGGCAGCATGGCACCTGGGAACTACAGTCACTAAATCCTCACTCAATCCAGGGAGAACTACTAGTTAGGGTTAAGACCACCCTTGGCCTTAGTGTCACCAAGAACTCAAAGAAGGTGAAGTTTTTTTGTTTTTTTTGTTTTTGAGATGGGAAGTCTCTGCACAGGCTGCTCTGGAACTCCTGGGCTCAAGCAATCCTCCCACCTCTGCCTCCCAAAGTGCTGGGATTACAGACATGAGCCACTGTGCCCAGCCCAGAGTTCTTTTAATAAACCCATCATGCTTCCTATGAGCCAGACACTGCTTTAAGGACTTCATGAATATCAACTTATTTATCAGGAGAGCCTGGCTCCTCCTCGCTCCACCCACCCTGCATGGTGAGAATGGGGGAGCAGGGATGGCAAAGGGGACCTGATGGAGTGTCTCTCCTGCCAGGGCTCCCTCCTTCCGGCTGCCACCTGATCCCAGCTTGCCCTGCATCCTGGTGGGCCCAGGCACTGGCATTGCCCCCTTCCGGGGATTCTGGCAGGAGCGGCTGCATGACATTGAGAGCAAAGGTGAGGCTGGCGACTAAAGGACTGACTGGAAGGAGTCACACAATCTAGGGACAGAGCGGTGGGGCTGGAAGGCAGGAAATAGATAGGAAAGAGAGAGCAGGAAACAGAGGCCACAAAGCTGAAAAGACGCTCCTGAGACCAAGGGGAGGGCAGGTACCGAAGGCAAGGGCTGGGCCCTGTGTGTCTGGCTTCCTGGTGCCTGGCACATAGTAGGTGTTGACTGGATTAAGGACAAAGGAAAATAGAATTTTCGAAGGGATTAGGGCTAAGACTCAAAGAAGAACTGCCCAAGGTGGATTCTTGACTGTGCCAGAGCTGACCAAGGTCTGTCCAAGACCTAAGGATGCTACAAGGTGTTCAAATTGAGCACAGGGTGCCCAGGGTAGTCTGTCAATCAAAAGAAGAGGGCTGTGACTGGGAGGAGAGTTAAAAGTGTGGGAGAATATGAAGTGGGAGCAGGGAAGGGGACTGCGATGTAACACAGTGCAAAGGGCATGGAATTCTGAGTCCCAAGCCGCACATTCTAGCGCAGCTCCACCAGGGGCCACCACCTCACCGGCGCTTCCCTTCCTTCTGTAAATCAGGGCTGTGCAGGGTCTCTGTGAAAGCATTCTGCACCCTCTTGGAGATGAAAGTAATAGCTTCAGCCCAAAACGCTGGGCTGACAGGCTGGGCGAGGGTGGCTAGTGGGGAGGTCCCACTAGCACTGTGCCTCGGAGAAGGGCCTTCCCAAGCGCGGGGTTGCTTGCAGGGCTGCAGCCCACTCCCATGACTTTGGTGTTTGGCTGCCGATGCTCCCAACTCGACCATCTCTACCGCGACGAGGTGCAGAACGCCCAGCAGCGCGGGGTGTTTGGCCGAGTCCTCACCGCCTTCTCCCGGGAACCTGACAACCCCAAGGTGTGAGCGCGCAATGGTAACCTGAAGATAGGGAGAGAGGGGAGGACTCACGCTATCCAGCGGAGGGCACCAACCATGGCCCTCCGTGGCCTCCCACGACCACTCAGCCACCCCTGCACACTCTGGCCCACCCTCGTGTACCACCCTCTAGGCCCGCCTCCCCCCGCCCCGCCCCGCCCCGCCCCTTTGGCTCCGCCCTTCTTGACACCGCCCCAGGGCATGCAGGCCCCACCTGGCCCGCTCTGTAGACTTTCACGCCCAGGGCCAGCCAGCAGCCCCGGGCTGCGCCCCCGCGCCCACCCCCACCAGGGCCCGCCCTAACCCCGCCTTCCCGCAGACCTACGTGCAGGACATCCTGAGGACGGAGCTGGCTGCGGAGGTGCACCGCGTGCTGTGCCTCGAGCGGGGCCACATGTTTGTCTGCGGCGATGTCACCATGGCAACCAACGTCCTGCAGACCGTGCAGCGCATCCTGGCAACGGAGGGCGACATGGAGCTGGACGAGGCCGGCGACGTCATCGGCGTGCTGCGGGTGCGGAGGGGCGGGCTGGGAGCGGAGCGGGCCTGAGGCGGGGAGCGGGCCTGAGGCGGGGACCAGGCCCCGGGCGTGCGGGGTTCCTGCCAAGGTATCCGACGGGTTCTGATCCACTGCGCTCTTTTACACCAGGATCAGCAACGCTACCACGAAGACATTTTCGGGCTCACGCTGCGCACCCAGGAGGTGACAAGCCGCATACGCACCCAGAGCTTTTCCTTGCAGGAGCGGCAGCTACGGGGCGCAGTGCCCTGGGCGTTCGACCCGCCCGGCTCGGACACCAACACCAACGGCCCCTGAGAGCCCCCTGGCTTTCCCTTCCAGTTCCGGGAGAGCGGCTGCCCCACTCAGGTCCGCCCGACCAGGACCAGCCCCGCTCCTCCCCTCTTGAGATGGTGCCTTCCCACATCTGTCCAGAGGCTGCAAGGATTCAGCATTATTCCACCAGGAAGGAGCAAAACGCCTCTTTCCCTCTGTATGCCTGTTGCCTCTGGCCTGGGTCCGCCTAAATCTGGAAGGCCCCTCCCAGCAGCGGTACCCCAGGGCCTACTGCTACCCGCTTCCTGTTTCTTAGGCAAAGGTTAGATTCCCCTTACCTCTCTCAGGAGTATCTTACCTGTAAATTCTAATCTCTAAATCAAGTATTTATTATTGAAGATTTACTGTAAGAGACTGTGCCAGATGTTAGGAGAACTACTAAAGTGCCTAACCCAGCCCATGTGGATTACAATTTTTTTTTTTTTAAAGGGAGTTTCACTCTGCCACCCAGGCTGGAGTGCAGTGACATTATCTCGGCTCACTGCAACCTCTGCCCCCGAGTTCAAGTGATTCTCCTGCCTCAGCCTCCCAAGTAGTTGGGATTACAGGTTCCTGCCACCGCGCCTGGCTAGTTTTTGTATTTTTAGTAGAGACAGGGTTTCACCATCTTGGCCAGGCTTGTCTTGAACTCCTAACCTCGTGATCCACCTGACTCAGCCTCCCAAAGTGCTGGGATTACAGGCGTGAACCACTGCGCCCGGTGTGGATTACAATTATCAAATGACAAGATTTCTGTTTTCACCTGTGCAATTGTGGGTATGTGGCGGGGAAAGGGGTCGTTTTTTTGACAGAGAGTCCTACATGCCACTTGACCCTGCTCTCTAAAAACATGGTTTCCAGCCAGTCTGGGCTGCTCCCCCGTGCAGTTCTCAGGCTGGTGATCGAGAAGGCAGGTGCAGCACTCAGCTGCCAGGAGTGGGGGCTGCCAGAAACAAGAGTCACAGAGATGTGCAACAGCCGTGAGCAAGCTTTACTGCTTATTTCATACAGGATGGGGAGCCACACCCACTTCCTCAGACATCACACCCATGCTGAAGTCCAAAACATCAGCCCTCTCGTCTTTCCACTCACAAGTCCCCATCCCCTGCAAGCCCCAGGGAACTGAACGTGTGCCGGCAGCCGCCAGTGTGACGAATCCACAGCCTTAAAGCCTACCTGCCTCACTGCCACCCTTCCATGTAGCTTGGCCTCATCCTTGACCTCTGTCCCCCACCTTGAGGAAACTCGAGGACTTCTTCCCAGGCAACTGCTCCAGGACACACTGCAGTTGGGGGTGTCTCCCCTTATCCCTTCCGGGTGGGGACCATCTCTAAGACTTGTTTCCAGATGCCATCAGCATCTCCTCTCCTACCTTTTCTCTCTTCTCAGGGCGAGTTCCTCACTGACTCCCAGGTGCTGCCCAACTAAAGCACCTGGGCCTGTCATCTATGGGGCCTCTAGCAATGGCTCCTTGTGTTCTTCCACTCCACCCTCCAATCTCCTGTGGCTGCGGAAGCCAGGGTACCTGTGGGAGGAGATGGCTCTTGGCAAGCAGTGCAGGGGTCTAGGTTCCAGAGATGACCACACCACATCACCCCAAATTCCCACCATCGCTCCCACTGCTTCAAGTCTGACTCCAAACCAACTACCTATGCAGTCGTTTCTCCCTCCCCTCACAGGGCAATACTGACCCTGAGGAGTCGTCTCAGTCAGTGCAAGAGGCCTCGTCAGGCTCCTTCTGGGTGTCTGTTGTCACCTGAAACCCTCCAGGGAACAGATTCCGGGCCCTCTGGGTTCCCCACTGTTGTCTGGGGCTGGAGGCCGGACTGGAGCCTGGTGACAAAGGCCATCAACTGGGCGTTCCTTGATGCCCAGTGTCCATCAGGCTCTGTCCCCTGCAGGCCCCACCCTCCTCACCATCACTTGACCAGGATGGCTTCTCCTCATCAGGCGAGGGTGGCTGTGAGGGGCTGGAGTAGGGCCTGGACAGGACAGAGGCTGCAGCCTCGCCCCACGGCTCCTGCTGCTGCTGCTGGTGAAGCTGCATGGAAAGGAGAAGGAATGAGGGCCGCCCCCAAGGAGGGCAGGGCCAAGCACCTGGACTAGAAGCAGAGGGCTTTTCAGCCTCCTCCTGCGACTCTGCTAGACCCTTCCGTAGACTCTACCCCGCCTCAGTCTCCATGTTATTCACCAGCCTTCTCCCCACATTTCTCCAGGCACTGCTCTACTCACCTGGTGCAGGTAGATGGCATGGAGACTCATCTCGGCAGAAGCAAGTTCTGGGAGCTGGGCCAGCTTCTGGCCCCCAGTGCCTCCTGGGGACACAGAGCTGGAACACAGCATGAAGCAGGTCAAAAGACATTACCTCCTCCCGCCACACCCCAGAGGGCTCCCCTTCTGAATTCCCCCAACAGTGCCCCAGCTCCCCGCTCCTAGAGGATCAGCCCAGCCCCCACACCCCTGCAACTCAGTCTCCACTCTTTACCTGGGGTCCTGGGCAATGCGGGAAATGGAGGCAAGGAGGCTGGCTGTGGCTGCAGCTGGACAGGGGGCTGTCGGGCTCAGATCCCTCGGAGGCAGGAGAGGGTGCATGAAGAGGTTGGCCAGGAAGGCCTCAGGCTAGGTGTGAGAGGAGAGGGAAAGCCAAAGAGGGAGTCAGAAGAGAGGACAGAAAGGGAGTGGGGAGGAAGGGGAGGCCTAAAGAAGGCAGGAGAGCAGGCTGGGGGTGGGGGCCAGTGAGGCAGGTTACTACCTAAGGTGAGGCTAGAGGGGAAGGGTTTGGAGAGGAGTTGTGGAGGTGAGGGCAGAAGGGGAGGCCAGGCTTTCACTCACCAGGGGTGAGGTGCAATTGCTGAGCACCCCCGGGGTGGGGGGGCTGCGAGCCGAGGTGGCACCCCAGGCAGCTGCATCTTGTTGTACTCGGCCCCAGAGGTGCCCAAGAAACTTAGAGCTGTGCCCTGGGGGGCGCCAGAGCGGATGCACCAGGGAGAACCGCATCAAAGAAAGCTCAGTCTTGCCATCCTCCGCACGCTGAGACAGCGAGGCCTCAGTCTGTCCCGCCGAGAGCCACTGGGAGCAAGGACAGTCTTTCAGGAGCTAAGAACACTGAGCCTTATGGGGCCAGGTGGGACAGGAAACACTGCCCCATCTTCCATGTGAAGGAAACAGACCACAATGGGGACTTGTTCACCCTCACCCAAAAATACAACAGCGGAGCAGAACCTGGGTCTAGACCCAGCTCGGGGATAGGGCTGAGCCTCAGTGCTTTGCCCAGGGTGATCCTGACAGCCTTGGTCCAGGCACCAGTCCTTACTCAGCCCCACCCATGGGCCAAGCCCATTCCTCGTCCCCGGGTGGTCTTTGCTCTCATTTACTGACGTTACTATGTGCCAGCAACTCCATTATGGGCTATACAGACATTATCTGTGTCATCACAAGCCTGGCCTTGGCTGTGCTCTGGAGGGCACACTGCCATTGTCGCCATCTGACAGATGAGGGCACGAGGGCACAGGGAAGGGAAGTGACTTGCTCAACGGCACAGGTAGCAAGCAATGGCGCCAGGGCTGGAACCCAGGTCTGCTCCGAGAGGCAAGCAAACGCCCACCCAGCCCAACAACCCCCCAGGGCCAGGGAACAGCTCTGACCTGAGGGTGGCCATGGCGCTTCACATCCATAAGGGCAAAGGAACAGATGTCCCCAACCCCAGCCACATCCACAGTGAAGTGATGAAAAAAGTCGATAATCTCCAGGGCACGAGGGCGGAACCAGAAAAGCAGAAATAGCGGGGTGAGGAGCGGGGACAGGAGCTCCTCTAGGAGGGAGACCTGGGGAAGCAGCGGTGAGGCTGAGCAGGGGTCGCTGAGGGGCCCACGCACGTTATCAGGACCAAGCAGCCCTCAGCGACCCTCGCCAGGGCAAGAAGCCTCCCCACCCAGTCACTCCCTAGACTTCTGGGGTAGCCCGTTTGTCCAATGCCCTCTGCGCAGACAGACCCCACAACTTCCTCCTCAGCCGTCGCGCCCACCCTCACCGCTCGGTACTGCAGTAGCTGCGCCATCTGCCGGTACGCGCGGTCCCTGCCACCGGGGCCAGGCTCCTCCGGGAGGTAGTGCATGTGGGCCAGGGCGGTCTGCAGTAGAAGCTGCGGCGCACGATCCTGGCACTGCTCTTCCGGAATGAAAGACCTGAAAGGCGGGATCCGTGCGGGGAAGGGGCTTGCGGTTAGAAGGACGCGCAGTGGGATGCAGGGCTGGAGGGCCCCAGTGGTGGGAGAGGTAAGCGGGGGAACCTCCCATGGCCCCAAATCAGAGAAACCCACACACACCACCTCCCCGGGCATCTGCCGTCGCACCTGGCCACGGTGGCGGTGACCCCGAGAGCGGTCATGGCGGTGAGCACGTGCTCCACGGCCAGCACGTCCTCGTCGTAGACGGTGAGCACAAGCAGCGCGGCGAAGAGTGCACCCGCGAAGAAAACGATCTGGCGGGCCAGCAGCGCGCGCAGGGGCGCGGGGGGCGCAGCGGTGCGCAGGAAGGCTGCGGCGGGGCGGTAGGCGCGCGCCAGGCGCGCGCGCAGCTCGTGCGGCAGCTCGTTGAAGTGGCGCAGCTGCAAGCGCGCCAGGCGGGACCAGCCGCGCGCCCCAAGCGCGCCGGGCTCGCGCCGCAGCAGCTCCACGTGGCTATAGAAGGCGTGCAGCACCTGCCAGGCCAGCACCAGTGGACTCAACGCCAGGTTCAGGGCGGCCAGCAGCAGCACTGTGCGCCCCCAGCGCGCTGCCAGGGCGCCCCGCTGGTCGCTGCGCTTGTAGGCGTGCGGCAACTCCCAGCCCCCGCGGAAGAGCGAGAAGGGACCGCGGAAGAGCAGCAGGTCGACATTGAGCGCCAGGCCGCGGCTGAGGAAAGCGGCACTGCCTCCCCAGGGTAGCGGGCAGCGGGCCGGCAGCAGGCCCTTGTTGGCCAGCGCCACCTGGTAGTTGGTGTAGCGCAGGATGCGGTGGTGGACGTCCAGCTCCGTCAGGGGCCGCGGCTGCACGCACAGGCCCCCGCTCTGCTGCAGCGCCAAGAGGCGGGACTGCACCTCTGCCCAGGGAACCGAGCTCAGCTCCTCCTGAAACAGGCACTGATGAGAGCCAGCGACCCCCATTCCTCTACACAGTGATGCTCAAGCTCCACACCCCTAAGTGTGTGGCCTGAAAACCCGCAAACTGAGTTTGTGACCACAAACTCGCCAGGGCCAAGCTACATGCCTCATCGTCCCCCTCTCCCACCTTTCCCTTTCTGCCCTCCCTTAACCCTGTCACTAAAAAGGGCACACCCTACTTCCTTCATCCTCTTCTAAACTGCCCTGTTCCTCATCATCCCTGCCATTCATGTGGCCAGTAGTCATGTCTTCCCTGGCGACGCCTCCGGGTGTTGGACCTAGCTTCTCAGCTCCTTAAAGGGCCTAAGGCCCCGCCAGTTGTACACACAAAACAGAATGGCTGGCCGGGGGCGGTGCTCACACCTGTAATCCCAGCACTTTAGGAACTTGAGGCAGGCAGATCGCCTGAGCTTAGGAGCTCGAGACCAGCCTGGGCAACATGGTGAGACACTGTCTCTACTAAAAATACCAAAAAAAGCAGGGTGTGGTGGTGTGCACCTGTGGTCCCAGCTACTGGGGATCAGAGGCTGCAGTGACCTGATATGGCAGCACTGCACTCCAGCCTGGGTGACAGACCCAGACCCTGTCTCAAAAGAAACAAAACAAAAAAACAAAAAACCAGAAAGTCCAGCAGTTCATGGGAGAACCTCTCCTTCCCGTTTCCGGTGCACCCACCAACTCTGGAACAGAATCCTCCCCACCTTCTGCCTGGGCATGCTTTATACTCCCAGTCCCACCTAACTCCGCGCCATTTTCAGCTCTGTCACCAGAAGCCTTCCCAGGACCTGGGCTATGTCCATGTCTGGCAGTGGGGCACTGTCAGATCTCATTTGGAGGCTGCAAACCTCACTTCAGCCCAGTTTCACTCAGCTTTCCCAGTCCAGGTTAGTCAAGTCCCCCAGGCTGGCCTCTCCAGTCCATCCCAGTGTCTTCCCTTCCCTTCCCCTGGAAGGAACAGGGGAGAAGGGGAAGGAAGGGAAGAAGAGAACGAGACGGGTGAGCAGTCTCCTGCCAGAGCCGATCTGAGGTCCAGCTTCCGCTGTCACCACCTCTACTTCCCTGGCCTCCTCCCTCCCTCCGGCTCAGGGGCCTTCTAAGACCTCTCCCCTTGCTGCACATAAAGGCTATGCAGAGGGCTCCGGACCTCCCAGGGGAGCAAGGGAAGCAAGCTGCAGAAGGCTACCTTCGAGCTGTGCCTCAAAGAAAGAACTTAGATACAGAGGAGGGAGGAGCAAACTCAAGATAGCGAGGAAACAAAGGGCAGAGCATAAGCAGAGGACAGTGACGGGCCAATGCAGTGGTTTCCTGCAATGGTGGGGGGATGGCTTTGACGGCTCTGTTTTAGGCTGGTGGGGTCCATCTCCCTGCTGCAGCCTCCAAAAGCTCATGGCTTTTCCCCACCTTCCTGCACTGGGGCTTGGACTGTGCTCCCCTCCCCTCCTGTCCTGCCCTTCCAAGCCCAACCCAAATGTCTCCAGCTCTGAAAAGTCAGATGACCGTCCTTTCTCTAAGCAATGTTTTTAGCACAAACATGTAACTATATGTCATCTTATATGAGCCATCTAAATAAACTAAACTCCCTTAGGGTAAGGGCCGTGCTCTCTAACTGGTGGTAGCCCCCTCCTGACATTATTCTGGGCTTAGAGCAGGTGTCAATAAGGCGTCATTCTTTCTGCCCTCTTTCCAGTTGGCCCTTCTATCTGTACAGTCCCACTTCTTCCCCTCTCCTCTGTCCACCCTCTCATGGCACCCTCCGCACAGACACAGCCACCCAGCTCACCGGGGGGATGTGCAGGGCCTCCCTGTAAAACACCTGGATGTCCCAGTAGCTGAAGAGGTTGCAGACTGAGCGAAGCAGTTGGACCAGCCAGAAGCCCGCAGCCAGGACCAGGAGGAGGACGAGCAGCGGGCTGGAGCGGATCCTGTATGGGGTTGGGTGGGCAGTGAGGGAGAAAGGTGGGCACCTGAGAAACAGGCAGACCAGACTTCGGGAGCGAGGAAAAACTGTCACGAGGAGGGGGATCCAGCTAGACCAGCAGCTCTCAAAGTAGGGCCTGGGGCGGGGGCAGGGAGCTGAAGTGGCCCTCACAAGTGTGTCAAACTTCTTCCAAATAATACTAATGCTTTCTGATGTTTTCATTCTTGTTCTCTGAGTATGCAGTGGAGTTTTCCAGAGGCTACAAGACACGTGAACATGTCACATAGCACTGACAACTGATGAAATGTGTGCTCGTGCACTTTTTTTTTTTTTTTTTTTTTTGAGATGGAGTCTTGCTCTGTCGCCCAGGCTGGAGTGCAGTGGCACAATCTCAGCTCACTGCAACCTCTGCCTCCCGGATTCAAGTGATTCTCCTGTCTCAGCCTCCAGGGTAGCTGGGACTACAGATGACCGCCACCACGCCTGGCTAATCTTTGTATATTTTAGTAGAGACAGGGTTTTACCATGTTGGCCAGGATGGTCTCTATCTCCTGACCTTGTGATCTGCCCGCCTCGGCCTCCTAAAGTGCTGGGATTACAGGCATGAGCCACCGCGCCTGGCCGCACTCTTACATTTTAAAGTTGTTCTCAGCTATGATTTCCTTCTTTTTCTCCTTTTTATTGAAACAAGGTCTCTGTCTGTTACCCAGGCTGTAGTGCAGCAGTAGAATCATAGCTCCTATCTCCCTGCCAAATAACGGCCCAGGTCTGGTACAGTTATTTGGTTGGTTGGCAAAGAGAACATTGCAATCCATGCATTCAAGGAGGAAGGTTGGGAAGGCAACAATGAAAATGAATCGTCTGCTGGGAGGAGGAGGGTGTAAGGATGCTGCAGTGATCAGACAGTCACCGTCTTAGCCTCCTGACTAGGCTTAGCTCGGACTGCAGGTACGCACCACCAAGCCCAGCTAATTTTTATTTTTTATAGAGATGGTGTCTCACTTTGTTGCTCAGGCTGGTCTCAAACTCCTGGCTTCAAGCAATCCTCCTGCCTCAGCCTCCCAAAGTGCTGGGATTACAGGTGTAAACCACTGTGCCTGGCCTAATTTTAATTTTTTATAAGGTAAATTGTAGATAGATACGACTCCCATAAACAAAAGCTCTTTAGGGTTCTCAACCAATTTTAACTGTATTAAGATACACTTAATACACTTTAATTAAGATACACTTAATAGGCCGGGCACAGCGGCTCACGCCTGCAATCCCAGCACTTCGGGAGGCCAAAGTGGGTGGATCACCCGAAGCCAGGAGTTCCAGACCAGCCTGGCCAACATGGTGAAATCCTGTCTCTACTTTAGAAAATACACGTGGTGGTGCACACCTGTTATCCCAGTTACTGGGGAGGCTGAGGCAGGAGAATCGCTTGAACCCAGGAGATGGAGGTTGCAGTGAGCCTAGACCTCACCATTGCACTCCAGCCTGAGCAACAAGAGTGAAACTCTGTCTAAAAAAAAAAAAAAGATACACATAATACACCTTAAGTACAACTTAATACAACTTAAGTACAACTTAATACACTTAAGTACAACTTAAAGTGTATTAAGTGTATTTTTGGTCCTAAGACCAAAAGCTTTGAGAACTGCTGATCTAGATCACCGGACAAAGTGGGGCTCCTGTCTACTCCTCTATCCACTTCCCATGCTTCACCCCAGGGTCCCACCAGGTTTTCACTCACCTCTCAGCACACTGGGCTGAGGGTAGGATGGCATCTGACAAGGTCACTTTGCTGTGGAACGGCCCAGGTCTCGTACAGTTACTTGGTGGGTTGGCAAAGAGAACATTGTAATCCACACATCGAAGGAGGAAGGTTGTGAAGGTGACAATGAAAATGAATTGTCTGCCAGGAGGAAGGGGGATGCCAGGATGCTGCAGTGATCAGGGACAGCCAGGTGGGCTCCTGCCCCGGCCCCCAGAGCAGCCCATGGTTATCCTCCCCCACCCTGCCCCTGCTGAGCCCCTGGGCTGCTTGGGAAAGTGTGGGATGGAAGCAACTGGTACAATTAAGGAAGCAAAATGACAGGAGGAACCCATGGGCCCAGGGGACCAAGTTCCGGGCCCGGGCTAAGCGTCTTACCCCAACTGGAAGACATCCTCCAGCAGGATGCAGGCAAAGCCATTCCGCTGGTGGTAGCTGTAGATGTGGACGCATGTCAAGGAACAAGCCTGGGGCACGGGGGGGCCTCTCCTGAGGACGCCTCCCCTCAGCCCCAACACATCGCCCACCCACGACACCCTCATGGAGTCTCCCTGCCAAGAAGAGTGCCAGCTCCAAGGGGACCTTCCCATGCCACCTCTGTAGGCCTAGCACAAAGGATATCTTGGTGAAGAAGCTGTCCAGGTTCTGGATGTGATGCCAGGAGCCTGGGCACAGAGGGGAGAGTGTCAGCCCCTGGTATGTGATCAATTCTCCATGTTCTCAACCCACTGCCAGAGGCCCAGCCTGCGATAAGTACTGGAGCTCCCAGGCACCACTAACCTGCTCCCACCCCCACCCCCACCCACACACATACCGCAGAGCCCTTCAGGGACATGAAGCAGGGGTTGCTGCTCCTCCCCGTGGATGGGTGAGTCTTGGGACCCCTCAGGGTCACAGTCCTCCAGCCGCTCATAATCCTGTTCAGGGATCAAAGGGCCTACCCGCAGCCCAGGAGAGTCCTGGGGGCACTGGTGTGAGGGAGGGGGAGTTGCCGAGGCCAGGGGTGGGGTAGAGTGGGATCCCCAGGAGGGAGATGCAGAGGCAGGTGTCATTGCAGGTTGAGCCTGTGTTGGGGGGGTGGCTGGGGTGGGGAGAGCACTGTGGCAAGGCTGAGCCCCTGTCCCCTGTAGCACTGAGCAAGGGGGCCTTGGGGTGGGAGGGGAAAATGAGGAGGGGGAGCTTCTTGTATGAGGGGCAGGGGACAGAGAGAAGATGGAGATCCTCCCTCCCCCAGGTCCCCGGCATGAAGGAGGAGGAGGAGGTGGCAGTGGCATGGGGAGCAGGGGCACTGATCCAGGCCCCAGGTCTCCCCACCGCCCCAGCCGCCCTCTTCTCCCCCCCCAGCCTATTTGGCTCACCATCAGGCCACAGCTTCTCCAGAAAGGTTGGAAGGATGGGAGCTGTTGCTGCTTCCACAAAGGTCTGTGACGCTGAGCTGGGACTTCAACAGGAACAATGACAACAACAATACTAGGTGACTCAGCCTAGGCAGGCCTCAGGCGTCCCAGCTCTCAGTCACCTGTCTCATCACTCACACCCCTTCCAGGGCAACCTGAGGCCAAATCCCTCAGGACCTGAGAGGGGCATCAGTTTAAGAGTGAGGGGCTAAAGAGCACATTGAGATGAGAAGATTCCTATTATCTCCATCTTCCGATCTTGAATGAATGAAAGATAAAAACAGCAGCAGCCAAAATGACAAAAGCAAAAAGCAAAGTCGTGTTAGAGCCAGGTGTGGTGGTATGTGCTTGTGTTCCCAGCTACTCAGGAGACTGAGGTGGGAGGATGGCTTGGTGCAGGTTACACTGGAACAGTATGGGTTACAGTGAGCTAAATCTAGCCACTGCACTCCCACATGGGAAAGAGCCTGCCTCCCCACTCCCCCCAAAAAAATATCCTATTAAAAGATTGTAGCTGGGCGCAGTGCCTCACACTTGTAATCAATCTCAGCACTTTGGGAAGCCGAGGAAAGAGGATTGTTTGAGGCCAGGAGTTCGAGACCAGCCTGGGGAACAGAATGAGAAGACTCCATCTCTACAACAAATCTTAGGGCCAAGATGTTAACTATTTTGTTTCTTAAGAGTGTACCTCCCCCACTTCCCTCCACACACACACTACAGTGATCAGCAGGGAAATGTTTTGTGACTAAAATAGAAAAGAAGTAAAGGGGCCAGGCATGTTGGCTTACACCTGTAATCCTAGCACTTTGGGAGGCCCAGGCGAGAGGATCACTTGAGGCCAGGAGTTTGAGACCAGCCTGAGCAACTTAGGGAGCCACCATCTGTACAAAAACTAAAAAACAAAATAATTTTTTTCTTTTTGAGACAGAGTCTCACTCTGTCACCCAGGCTGGAGTACAGTGGCACAATCTCGGCTCACTGCAACCTCCGCCTCCCAGGTTCAAGTGATTCTTCTGCCTCAGCCTCCTGAGTAGCGGGGACTACAGGTGTGCGCCACCACGCACAGCTGATTTTTTGTATTTTTAGTAGAGATGGGGTTTCACCATTTTGGCCAGGCTGGTCTTGAACTCCTGACCTCGTGATCCACCCACCTTGGCCTCCCAAAGTGCTGGTATTACAGGCATAAGCCACTGTGCCTGGTCAAAAATAATTTTTTTTTTTTTTTTTTTTTAAAGAATAAGAAGGCCGGGCGCGGTGGCTCAAGCCTGTAATCCCAGCACTTTGGGAGGCCGAGACGGGCAGATCACGAGGTCAGGAGATCAAGACCATCCTGGCTAACATGGTGAAACCCCGTCTCTACTAAAAAAATACAAAAAATTAGCCGGGCGAGGTGGCAGGCGCCTGTAGTCCCAGCTACTCGGGAGGCTGAGGCAGGAGAATGGCATAAACCCGGGAGGCAGAGCTTGCAGTGAGCTGAGATCCGGCCACTGCACTCTAACCTGGGCGACAGAGCGAGACTCCGTCTCAAAAAAAAAAAAAAAAAAAAAAAGAATAAGAAAAGGCTGCATGTTTTATTGGTCTGAGGGGCTAAGGAAGGGAAGAGGGGAGCCTGACTTTGCAGTCAAGTTGGGGAAAACTAAGAAAAGGAGGTGAAGAAAGGAAAGGCAGCTGTCTTGGATTTGAGAGTTGGTTTGGAGAGCTTAGAGTAGAAAATTGGGGTTCTCTGAAAGTTCCATTCTGTTTCCATCCTTTTAATTTTGAACTGTGACATTATCTCAAGTCTGGATCCAACTTCTGTGACCCCCTGAAAAGCATCAGGGCTGAATCAGAAGGGAGGACAGCTGTTGAGTCTGGGACTTGGAAGGATAATTTGGGTACCAGGGAGGAGCTGAACTGAGTTCCTTGTTGTCACCTTAACAAGGAGGAGGAGACCCAGGCAGCTGGTCTGGTGGCTTGCCCAACGCCATTCTTGAGGCCCTGAATCATCAGGTTTCCTTCTAAAGCCCATTACTGTGATGCTGACTCAGCCACCAGGTGTCAAGATCTCTAGGGCTTAGGCCCAAGGGCTGATGTTGGGACCAGTACACCTGAAATGGAGAGACGGACACCGTGCTTCTCAGATTGTTCACTGGAGGCAATCATGGACTTACCCACAAAACTTGAGTCCAGATGTGCCTGCTTTTCTCCTTCTGTGTGGAGTATTGTAGTAGTAGCTCAGGTCTCGCATGCCTTTATACCTGAGCACAAGGCAGAGCTATGAAAACAAGACCCTGTCCTTCTAGAGGTAGCAAAATGGAATCCCATATTGCAGAGGGGCCAGGAAATTCCCATAATCTTTCTGAGACATCTGTCAAGGTGGGTTATGTGGGGTGTTGTCTAGTCTCTCCCCCACCTCACTCACCCAGTGTCACTCAGTATAATGGCTATTCCACCATAGTCACAATAGGACCCCTCCCTATACACCTGGAGCTCCCCAGCTCAACCCCAAACTAATCCTGGGAGGCTGTCCTACCTAGTTTCACCCTGAATTCATTCTCATTGACAGCCCCCTACCACCACCCCCAATTCAAGTCGATTTATTATAAAGGGCACTTTTCCTGGCCAAGCATTTGGAAGGGAAGAGGACAGATAAATAAAACAGAGCCAGTACCCAACAAGAAGCGGCAGCCCAGTGGGGAGACAGATACGCAAACAAATAATTACAGAGAAGAAATGAGTGGTGCAAACTCTGGTAAGAGCCTGAGGCAAGTCATTCTGACCCGGGTGAGGAAGGCATCTGCGAGGCAGAGAGATCTGAGGCCGCCCCTTGATAAGTTACAAGACCTCCATACCAGTAGTTTTCAATAGCTGAGGCGTAGGACAAGAGTGTCAGAATCACCGGGGACGTGACAGATGTCCCAGCAGTTCTGACGCGCCTAGGAGAGCGGGGTGGGTGGCAGGGTATATGTACGTGTTTTGAAAAAACTCCCAGTCGATTTTTGTTCATTCCTCCCCCAAAGCCCGTTCTACACGCCCTCGAGATGACGGGACATCTAGAGATCCTCGAGCCTTGGGAAAATGGCCCGAGGTCGGCGGCTGACGCGTTACCATGGATACTCCATAGCGTGGAGGGCTGGACGGCGCACACCCTTTAGACGTCACTCGGAGCCCACTGGCGCACCGAGCTAAAAGGCAGGCCCACTTCCTACTCGGCTCCGCCCAGAGCAGGGGGTCGGGCGGGTAGGCGAATCTCTCCAATCACAGTTCCGAAAAGAGGGGGTTGACAACGTACCCTCCAGTCACAGCTTGAAACGAGATTGATGTGTCTTTTCACCAATCACCGCCAAGGCGCGAGGGGATTGTCGGGATGGGGGCGGCAGCCAACATGGAGCCCGCAATGGGATAAGGGTGAAAGTGCTATTGCCGGCTGCTCCTGTTTTCGCGCCCCAGCATGCTGGTGCATTTATTTCGGGTCGGGATTCGGGGTGGCCCATTCCCAGGCAGGCCGCTAGTGCCCCTCCGCTTCCAGACATTCTCAGCTGTCAGGTAAAAAGGGAAAAACCTACTCAGCGCGGGCCATTGACCGGCCGGCAGGGCAGTGCCGGGCCCGCCGGGAGATGGAGTCCGCGGGCTCGCGCGAGGCTTGCTGGGAGCTGTAGGCCAGGCCTGCCGGGGTGGAATGTCACTCCGCGGGTATTGGTCTCAGTTATTTATAGTGACACTCCAGGCGCCAGCAGGAGGTTCCGGCGTCTGCATCGGCGTGTCAGCCAGAAGGAGGGAACGCTCCGGGTCTGTGACCACGCCCAGTCCGCACTCTCGACCAGGGGTCGCCTTTCCTGGACCCCGAGTTGATTGGGCGATTTGGAGGAAAATTCTTATTAGTATCAAGAGACATTTAACGTAGTGGTGCTCCCAGGATTCAAAGTGAGTCGAAGAAAAGGGCTAGAGATGTTCAGCAGGGATAAAGAGCCAATCTAATAGGCCGGGCACGGTGGCTCACGCCTGTAATCCCAGCACTTTGGGAGGCCAGGAGTTTGAGATCAGCCTGGCCAACATGGCAAAACCCCGTCTCTACCAAAAAATACAAAAATTTGCCGTGATTAGTGGCACGCGCCTGTAATTCCAGCTACTTGGAAGGCTGAGGCAGGAGAATCGCTTCAACCTGGGAGGCGGAGGTTTCAGTGAGTCGAGGTCACGACCACTGCACTCCACCCTGGGTGATAGATAGTGAGACTCTGTCTCAAAAAAAAAAAAAAAAAAAAAAAGTCAGTCTAATAACTTGTACGTGTGTGTTTTTGGAGAAACGCTCTACACAGGTTGGTCGAGAGAGAGACAGACAGATAGACAGATAGAAACAAACAAGGACCCTGAAACTACAACTGGAATGTAAATGCTTTATGAGAAGGGACTGATTCCTTTTTTTTTTTTTTTTGAGACAGAGTCTCGCTCTGTCACCCAGGCTGGACTGCAGTGGCGTGATCTCAGCTAACTGCAACCTCTACCTCCTGGGTTTGAGCAATTCTCATGCCTCAGCCACCCAAGTAGCTGGAATTACAGACGTGCACCACACCCGGCTAATTTTTGTATTTTTAGTAGAGACGGAGTTTCGTCATGTTGGTGGCCAGGCTGGTCTTGAACTCCTGACCTCAGGTGATCTGCCTGCCTTGGCCTCCCAAAGTGCTGGGATTACAGGCGTGAGCCACCTCACCTGGCTGTCCTTTCTAATCCTACAACGAATTACTTGGGGGCCAAACATAGAAGATTCCCAAGGGCAGGTGGATATGGAGTTGTGTCATTTGGAAAGCCCATCTGACTGATGGAGGACAAGAGCTGGATCGAGCTGGAGCTGGAAGTCTTGGTGCTGGGAAGTAATCCATATGCTCTTGGCAATGACCAAGCCTTTCTTAGAGTGTTAGTTTGGAGACAATGCAAGAAGCTGGAAAAAGACCATGCTAAATTATTGAAAGGTTTAAAAACAGTCCTTAGGAAAGAGGAAGGGTGTTGATATTATTTAAACCAGAGAAAAACCCAAGGAAAGACATAAAATAATATTCAAGTATATATGTGTTCATTAGTCAGTATTTTTCAATAGATTATGAAATGAATTCAGTTGGTCAGTACCATTTAAAAGTAAATATAAGCTGGGCGCGGTGGCTCGCGCCTATAATCCCAGCACTTTGAGAGGCCAAGGCAGGCGGATCACCTGAGGTCAGGAGTTCAAGACCAGCCTGGCCAACGTGGTGAAACCCCGTCTCTATTAAAAATATGAAAATTTGCCAGGTGTGGTTGCACGCGCCTGTAGTCCCAGCTATTCGGGAGGCTGAGGCAAGAGAATTGCTCAAACCCAGGAGGCAGAGGTTGCAGTGAGCCGAGATTGCGCCATTGCACTCCAGCATGACAGAGCAAGACTCCGTCTCAAATAAATAAATAAATAAATAAATAAACAAATGTAAATGTAGGCCAGGCACAGTGGTTCACACCTGTAATCCCAGCACTTTGGGGGCCAAGGCAGGCAGATCACTGGAGGTCAGGAGTTCAAGACCAGCCTGGCCAACATAGTGAAGCCCCATCTGTATTAAAAATACAAAAATTAGCCAGGTGTGGTGGCTCACACCTGTAATCCCAGCACTTTGAGGAGCCGGGACAGGCAGATCACTTGACGTCAGGAGTTCGAGACCAGCCTAGCCAACATGGTGAAGTCCTGTCTGTTCTAAAAATACAAAAATTAACCAGGCATGGTTGTGGGCACCTGTAGTCCCAGCTACTTGGGAGGCTAAGGCAGGAGAATTGCTTGAATCTGGGAGGTGGAGGTTGCAGTCAGCCAAGATAGCGCCACTACTCTCCAGCCTGGGCAACAGAGTGAGACCCTGTCTTAGATAAAGGAAAGGAAAGGAAGGGAAGGGAAGGAAAGGGTGGGGAAGGGAGGGGAAGAGAGGGGAAGGGAGAGGAGGGGAGGGGGAAGGGAGGGGAGGCAAGGGGCATGTTAAGAATTAGAGAAAATATTATTTTGTGAAGCGTTTCCATTTTGTGTGGTATATATGTGTTCATTGTACTGGGCTGCAATGTAAGATATGTTTCTTGCTGTAGGCCACAGTAAGTGTAAACATTTGCAAAACCCTGTAGTAGTTAGGTCAGATTGTCCTGCGCCTCTAATGAGGGCATGCATGTGCTCAACAAACATAAACATTTGCAGAACATCTATTATGTACCAGAGTTCTGCCAGTGCTATCTAAGATATAATTTCCTGCCTTTCAGAAACACATGGTGTAATAGGAAAACTGGACAGTTACACAAGGCAGAAGGAGAGTAAGCATCTCTATCTTTATGCTAGAAACAAGAACACAGTGGAAAACAGGACATAAAAACCTGGCACGTTGGAATGGGGTGGGAGAAGACCTCATGTAGGCAAAAGGCATAACAAGGGAAGGATGAGGTGAAGACTGCAATTAGAAGGGTCTAGGGATGTGAAAGGCCATGATGGTAAAGAGAAAAGCTCACACTATTACTTTTTTAAAGCCTTTCCCCATCAGTAACCTCATCTAGATCTTCTAGATCTCACCCTCTTCTCCTGGCTGGATAACTTCTGCTTCCTACAACCAGTCCTGTCTGCCTCCAGCCCACACCCCTCTGCTATGATCTTTTTTTTTTTTCAAGACAGAGTCTCCGTTGCCCAGGCTGGCATACGGTAGCATGATCTTGGCTCACTGCAACCTCCTCCTCCCAGGTTCAAGTGATTCTCTGCCTCAGCCTCCCAAGTAGCTGGGACCACAGGCACACACCACCACACCCGGCTAATTTTTAGTAGAGACATGGTTTCAGCATGTTGATCTTGAACTCCTGGCCTCAAATGATCCACCCGCCTCAGCCTACCAAAGTGTTGGGATTACAGGCATGAGACACTGCACCTGGCCATGCTGTGATCTTTAAAATGCAAACCTGATCTTATTACACCTCAGCCCAAGAATCACCACGACCCTTATTGCCCCCCAAGTCCAGGAGCTTTATAAGAACTAGAAAACTGCCCCTCCCCCCAAGTCTCATGTCTCTTCTCTCTTCTTGTAGGCCAGGCTTCAGCCATACAATTCCTGAAACTTCTCTCCCATCGTTTCTCACTGCAGACACTCACACTTACTTTCCCTGTGCCTAGAGCTCTCCCCTTTATAGCGCACCCCCACCTGTGCCTGGCCTCCTGTTCCCCCTCAGGCCTCACCTAGAAGGCCTTTCCTGACTCCCTCTGAGGAGAAGGAGGAGCAGGACTTCAAGCTGTTTTGTGCCTCTGATTGCCAGTTAACTGTGAGTCTCCTGCACTCAAGCATGACTACTGTGAGGGGAGTTACTTCAGCTGTCATGTTCATCTCCATCCTCTCCATCACCCAAGCAGAGCACCTGCACACAGTAGGTTCAAAATGTCTGGAATAGGCCAGGTGCAGTGACTCATGCCTGTAATCCCAGCACTTTGGGAGGCTGAGGTGGGTGGATCACAAGGTCAGGAGTTCAAGACCAGCCTTGCCAATATAGCAAAACCCCGTCTCTACTAAAAATACAAAAATTAGCTGGGTGTGGTGGCACGTGCCTGTAGTACCAGCTGCTCAGGAGGCTGAGGCAGAAGAATCTCTTGTACCCTGGAGGCAGAGGTTGCAGTGAGCTGAGATTATGCCACTTCACTCCAGCCGGGGTGACAGAGCGAGACTCTCTTTCTCTTTTTTTTTTTTTTTTTTTTTTTTTTGAGACGGAGTCTTGCTCTGTAGCCCGGGCTGGAGTGCAGTGGCCGGATCTCAGCTCACTGCAAGCTCCGCCTCCCGGGTTTAGGCCATTCTCCTGCCTCAGCCTCCGGAGTAGCTGGGACTACAGGCGCCCGCCACCTCGCCTGGCTAGTTTTTTTTTGTATTTTTAGTAGAGACGGGGTTTCACGGTGTTAGCCAGGATGGTCTCGATCTCCTGACCTCGTGATCCACCCGTCTCGGCCTCCCAAAGTGCTGGGATTACAGGCTTGAGCCACCGCGCCCGGCCTGAGACTCTTTCTCAAAAAAAAAAAATAAATTTTTTAAAAAATGTCTAGAATAGTGGAATCAATGTTAGCATTTTATAGATGCAGCAGCTGAAGGAAAGAGAAGGTAATTGGCCTATTCAAGATGACAAGATAAGTTATTAGAATTTTTCTCTGTTTGCTCCTTCAGCTGTGGAGAAGGAGTGTGTGTCCATGGTGCCCCAGGCCGGGGAGGGGAGGTGGGGTAACGGGCCTGGGACATCGGAAGACACGGCACACTGGCAGAGTGGAGACAGTCTGGGTGCTGGAGTCAGACTGCAGACTCACTTCCCTACTCGTCCCGGTTCTGCAGCCTGGGGACAAATTATTTCAGCTTTCTTAGCTCCACATGATTTTTTTCATCTGTCAAGTGAGAATAATGGCACTTCCCTCCCAGGTTGGTGAGGATCAAGGGAAGTGGCCCATTAGCTCCGGGAGGTGGAGCCATGTCTGCCCTGGTGGCTGCTGTGAGCAAGTCCCGTGCCGGGCACAGGAGCAGCTCTCTTTCCTCACCTCTGCACCATAGTCCCTTAAACCCCCGGCCCCTTCCTGTCCAGGCAGTGTGTGGCCATCTAATGTGCCATGCAGTTCTTCAGTCTGTCATTCTGTCAGAGCCTGGAGTCGAGGCTGCGAGGACCCTGGCTGGCTGGCTGTGGCCTGAGAGGCGCCCAGGGGAATAAGACAAAAGACTCGATTTTTTGCTCAGCGTCTCATTCCTCTGTGACTTTGCCCATGGACGTCTGTCTTAGAAACTGAAGTTGCTTCAGAAGAGCCCTGGGAAGGGCAGGGGTGAGGGGCTGAAGGAAGAGGAAGTGCTGCTTCCAGAGGGCTCGGCCAGAGCCCCGTGGGTATGCTGGTCAGTTGGAGGGCAGTTGGAGCCTTGAGCCATCCATGCCTCTTTCTCCTTACAGGTACTCTGATGGCCACCGCAGCTCCACCCTCCTCCGGGCCGTGGCCCACCTGCGGTCCCAGCTCTGGGCCCACCTCCCTCGCGCCCCTCTAGCTCCCAGACAGAGCCCCTCTGCCTGGTGCTGGGTTGGGGGATCCCTGCTAGGCCCCGTGGTACTGAGTAAGTGTCCCCGCCTCTACTTTGTGGCCCTCTGTGAGGCAGAAGAGGCCCCTCCTGCCAGCTCCACACCCCGTGTCGTGGGGTCTCGCTTTAACTGGAAGCTCTTCTGGCAGTTTCTGCGCCCCCACCTGCTGGCCCTGGGGGTAGCCATCGTGGTGAGGCTTTCCCCACTTCTCCATCCTGGGGACAGGGCAGGACCCAGAGCTACAAAGGGATGGCATTCCTGCCTCGCTGCCTCTCAGGGGAGAGCTCACGGGAGCAGTGAGGGCTAGCCAGGGTGCCAGGGGTGCCGGGGCATCAACACTGGGTGGCTGGGTGCGCAGAGGTCCGTGGGGGCTGGAAGCCAGGGTTTGAACCTCTGAGAGGCACTGATGTAGGTCCAAATGACCAGCCACGACCTGGACAAGAGCAGGGCTCAGTAGTGGGAGAGGAAGGGCCAAGATCTGGCTGGGGTTGGGGAGGAGTGTGGCACCCCCACTCAAAACATTTGTACCCTCTGCCTCCCCATTCCAGCTGGCCTTGGGTGCGGCACTAGTGAATGTACAGATCCCCCTGCTCCTGGGCCAGCTGGTAGAGATTGTGGCCAAGTACACGAGGGACCACGTGGGGAGTTTCATGACTGAGTCCCGGAAACTCAGCACCCACCTGCTTATCCTCTATGGTGTCCAGGTACAGCTGGGAGTGGGGCTGGGGGCCGCCGAGGAGCCACCCAAGGCATCCCTGAGTGCACTGGGCTCTTTCGCAGGGACTGCTGACCTTCGGGTACCTGGTGCTGCTGTCCCACATTGGCGAGCGCATGGCTGTGGACATGCGGAGGGCCCTCTTCAGCTCCCTGCTCCGGTACTGCCAGCCGCAGGGTGCAGAGTTGGGGTGACTGATGGTCCGAGGGGGCCTGGGGGTGGGGCCTCATCCTGAAGTAATGTCTCCCTCTTCTTCCCTGCTTGTTGGTCCATGTCCCATGCCAGACAAGACATCGCCTTCTTTGACGCCAATAAGACAGGGCAGCTGGTGAGCCGCTTGACGACTGATGTGCAGGAGTTTAAGTCATCCTTCAAGCTCGTCATCTCCCAGGTCAGTGGCCCAGTGGCCCCTCCACATCCACACACACACTTTCCCACGTGGACTCGCCAGGCCAGCCCTGCCTGCCCCAGCCCTGATGTTGGGCTGACAGGCGCACGCTGACTCGAGAAGCCCACTGCCTGGTGAGGCCATGCGTGAGGGACCATGGAAGTTCATGGAAGGAAAGTGTAGAGGCAGTGTCCAAGGTCAGTACAGGCTGCTTCTCCACTGCTCTGAAACCGAATCTTCCCTGGAAAGCCTTCCCAAGCACTCAGACAAGAGCCTTTCCTGGCAAGAGCAAAATCACTTTGCCTGCCTTGTCCCCAGAGTGCCTGGATTGCTGACAAGCATTGAGCATGCACAGAGGGTGTGCTTTGTGCTCGGCCCTCCCAGGACTCACTCCTCTTCCCGTTGCTCCATGGCGAAGGCACGCACAGTCTGGACGTTGCCCAGGGCCTCGTCTGCTACGCCCATTGCCTACCTAACACCAATGCCGTCCCCTTATCCTCCCCCACTGACTCTGTGGCTGCGGGATTGTGCCACACACTGGCCTAGGCGGTCACTGGTGTACCGCCATGCGGTTCTCTTTGTTCAGTTCCTAGAACAGAAAGAGAAGCAAGCTGGGATTTGTCTAGGGGAAGGATACCACAGTTCATAGCATTCTCACTCGGCCTCTTGAGGCCTGCTGCTCGCACCCAAACTGGCCAAGTTAGGGTTATGTACTGTGACCGGTGGACTGCCACTGGGCCTCCCAGGGGCCAAGACCTGGGGCCTTGGCCTTGGGAGTGCAGAGCTGCAGCCAGCTGACCCTTGGAAAAGTCCTTCCTGTCATGGTGCGGACGCTGTAGCCTCCCGCCTTCCCTCCCCCTCCCTAGGGGCTGCGAAGCTGCACCCAGGTGGCAGGCTGCCTGGTGTCCCTGTCCATGCTGTCTACACGCCTCACGCTGCTGCTGATGGTGGCCACGCCAGCCCTGATGGGAGTGGGCACCCTGATGGGCTCCGGCCTCCGCAAATTGTCTCGCCAGTGTCAGGAGCAGGTACCAGCATTCCTGACCATCCTCCTCACTCTCCCCACACCGTTTCTCTTTCCACTCCCTGGAGCTCCTCCCTCTCCCCAACCTGGACTCCTTGTCCCGTTTCCTGAACTCCTTGCAGATCGCCAGGGCAATGGGCGTAGCAGATGAGGCCCTGGGCAACGTCCGGACTGTGCGTGCCTTCGCCATGGAGCAACGGGAAGAGGAGTGAGTCCTGGGAGGGCGAAGCACAAAGCAGAGATGCCCCCCACACCCTGCCCACCCTTCGTGCCAGCCCAGCTGCCTCCTGAGTGCACTGGCCTCTGTCACCAGGCGCTACGGGGCAGAGCTGGAAGCATGCCGCTGCCGGGCAGAGGAGCTGGGCCGGGGCATCGCCTTGTTCCAAGGGCTTTCCAACATCGCCTTCAACTGTGAGTGAGCCAGTTGGGGGTTGGAGGGGCACTTGTGGGCTGGGGAGGAGCTGGGAGCAGCCAAGGCAGGCAAAGGCCCGCCCTCCATCTGCTGGCTGCCTGCATTCGCCTCGGGCCAGCTGCTAACTCTTGCAGGTAAAGGGAGGGTGCCGATGTCCCAACCCAGCTGTGGGGTCCCATGCGGAACGCACAGGGCCACCCTCGAGGAGGCCATGGAGGCGTGCCCACCCCGACTTGCTCTTCTGAGGAGGAAGCCAGGGCTGGGACCAGCCATGTGCCTCACCTGACTCTCGCAGCCAGCACTGGCAGAGCAGGCCCAGCGCTGTTTCCTCTGCTCCTACTTCGTCCTCCCTCACTGTACCCTCTCCTGCAGGCATGGTCTTGGGTACCCTGTTTATTGGGGGCTCCCTTGTGGCCGGACAGCAGCTGACAGGGGGAGACCTCATGTCCTTCCTGGTGGCCTCCCAGACAGTACAAAGGTAAGTGGGGGCCGTTCCCATCGCTACAGATCCCCCTGCCACCCTCCAGAGCCCTGCTGGGTCAGGGGACATGGGTGCAGCCTTCTCTGGGGGCTGACTGCTGTGCGGCTCCAGGCCTGCCCAGCTCCCCTAGGGATGCATAGGGTCGGGGAGAGAGAGCCCCTCAGGGACCATAACAACCCTCCCAGCCAGGGCAGTGGCGCTGCAGCAGGCAGGTGCTTGTCATCTTCAGCCTTCCAAAGGACCCAGAAGTTTCCTTGACAGGTTTTTAAAAATTTGTTTTAACTGTGGTAAAGTACACATAACATAAAATGCAGCATTTTAACCATTTTGAAGCGTGCGGCTCATTGGCAGTGGGTGCACTCACATTGCTGTGTGGCTGGCACCGCCGTCCGTCTCCAGAACTCTTATCTGGCAGAGCGGAGCGAATCCCCATTCGCCCTCCCCCAGCCCCTGGCACCCACCATTGCACTTTCTGTCCTTATGATTTGACAACTCTAGAGACGTCCTATAAGTGAAGTCAGACTGTGTCCTTTTGTGACTGCGTTTTGTCACTCCATATTGTGTCCTCAGCTTCCTCCGTGTTGCAGCCTGTCCGAATTCTCTTCCGCTGCAGGCTGTGACATTCTATGCATGGAAGGACCATCCTTGACAGGCTTTGTGAGCTGCCCTTCCCTATGCCTGCCACTTCCAGGGATGACAAATTGACCCCTGTCCCCACACACCCCACCCTTATAGCTTATTGCTTTGCGTTGGTCCGAAACCACCCGCTCAGCTGAGCCTCTGGGGTGACCAGAGCCGATCACCAGAGAGCTCAAGGCAGGCCTCCCCGTTCCGATCTCTTTCCAAGCTAAACAAAACCAGTTCTACATAAATATGGTAAATAATGGGATAGTAAATATGCCGCAACAGATCATCAAAGGGTGAAGACCTGTCTCCACCAACCGTGCATCACCTCTGCCGCCCCCTCCCTCCCCAACAAGCCCCCTGCTCTTCCTCCCGGGCCCCCACCCCATTCTGTGAGGCATGTGTCGTCCCCCTGCTGCATGGTGCACCCCTGCGTGGGTGTCCACCGGATCGGAAGCCCTCCCTGCAGGGTGTACTGTCCCAGGAAGGGGGAGGCGGATGGAGACGGGCTCCCATTTTCAGCCCTAAACCTGACCTTCCACAGAGATGTTCCTCCCATTTCCACAGATGCACGGACACCCTCGTGGGCCCCATTTCTGCTCGATGCTCTCTCATCTGAACACGTTCAGACCCTTTCTGGTCCTGGGCTCAGGCCTCCGGGGCAGCCTCGTCCCTCCTCCAGCCCAGGGAGCTATTCCCTCGTGGCTTTGGAATTCAGGTGTTCTCCCTGTGACAGAGATGGGGCCTGGCGGAGGCTGCTTCCACCACTGCCTGCCCTGCTCAGTGCTGACCCACTTCCCTTGACCAGAGCTTTGGCCTCACCGAACAGGACAGTCGTTTTAGTCTTGAGGACCCATAAGAAGCCTAGTGGCGGCCGGGCATGGTGGCTCACACTTGTAATCCCAGCACTTTGGGAGGCCAGGGTGGGCAGATCATGAAGTTAAGAGATCAAGACCATCCTGGCCAATATGGTGAAATCCCGTCTCTACTAAAAATACAAAATTTAGCTGGGCATGGTGATGCACGCCTGTAGTCCCAGCTACTTGGGAGGCTGAGGCAGGAGAATCGCTTGAACCTGGGAGGCAGAAGTTGCCGTGAGCTGAGATTGCGCCACTGCACTCCAGCCTGGCAACAGAGCAAGACTCCGTCTCAAAAAAAAAAAACAAGAAAAGCCCAGTGGCTCCCTTAATAAAATCACCCCTTAGCCCTCTGTGGTGGGCAATGGTGGGACAGTCTCCCTGTAGGGAGGGTGGCTGTACTGTCCAGCCCCAACCCTCCCGCTTCGGGGCCCCCACTTCCCCTTTAGGGCCTGAGACTCTGACTTTTTTTTTTTTTTTGAAACAGAGTCTCACTCTGTCACCCAGGCTGGAGCGTAGTGGTGCGATTTCGGCTCACTGCAAGCTCTGCCCCCCAGGTTCACGCCATTCTCCTGCCTCAGCCTCCAGAGTAGCTGGGACTACAGGCGCCCACCACCACGCCCGGCTAATTTTTTCTTGTATTTTTAGTAGAGACGGGGTTTCACTATGTTAGCCAGGATGGTCTTGATCTCCTGACCTCGTGATCCGCCCGCCTTGGCCTCCCAAAGTGCTGGGATTACAGGCGTGAGCCACTGTGCCCGGCTGAGACTCTGACTTTACCTCTCACCGTACTGCTTGGCCATCCCGCAATTTTATGACACACACAAGAACCCCCAGGGGCTTGTCTGTGCTGTTTCGCTGGCTGCTCCCACAGCCACAGGCCCTAGACCCATCCTCTTGGGGGTCCTTCTAGCCCTGGCTATGTGGAGATTCTTCCCCACCCACCTTGGGGGAATTGGGTTTGTTGCATAAAGCAGCTGGTGTGTTTCCCACTGGGTCCTGCCAGCTAAGCCAAGGGCCCATGCATTGGCACTGGGGTCTAGCAGAGAGAAGGCAGAGAGGGGAGCAGGATGGCCCAGCCTGCCTCAGGCAGCCTAACCTATGAGCCCATCCTCAGCACTCCTGATGGAGATGGGGAGGCGCCTGGACAGACAGCAAGCGGGGCCCAGCCGCCTCATCAGAATCAGGGCCAGGCTTCACCTGAGAACAGGCCCGTAGCCCACAGCCCATGGCCCCTGAGAGCAGGGTCATCGCACTCCAGTGAGTCATGTGCATTTTGAATTTCAGTTGCTGCCCAGCCCCTTTGCCAGGTGGAGAATGTTCCCCTGCTCGTCAACAGATAGCTGACTGGGCTGGTTCCTTCCTGCCTGGAGCCTCCCCGCTCCCTTTAGCAAGTGCTGACTGTGCTGAGTCCACTGGGACCTTTTCCTTTTGGGTTTTGAGGCTCCTCCCACTCACCCCCACCCCAGTGCTGGAAGAAGTGAGTCTGCAGCTGAAGGGTTGCTGGGGAGTCAGTCTTTCCTCTTCTTAAGGAGGGGACCAGGCATACACACACTGTCACGGGTCAGCCAGGCCAGTCAGGGACCAGTGACTCACCTTCCTCCCCAGCCTCCTGGCAGCCGGCCAGCCCTACCCCAGCCCTGCCGGGGCAAAGGAGGCCACCCACTGTCTAGACAGATAACACTGTGGGTATACTCACCTGCAGGGCAAGCTCATGAGAAAAGTTTTTTTCAGGGAATTTTGTTTTGGGTTCTCCCGAGAGTTCCCCTGTGACCCAGTGTCTTCTGTTTTCTTCTTTCTCCAAAAAGATGTAACATCATTTTTTCCACCTAAATGTCAGTCGAAGTCGTTGCTTCCCCAAGCGTCTGCAGTGTTAGATCTGCTCTCCCCTTGTGAGCCACGCACCCTTGATCTGTGTTCACGGTGGCGGCCTCCGCATCCTCAGGGCACAGCAGGGAGTTTGTGGGTCAGCTGGACTCCCTTCCTCATGGGCCGATATCACCCCTACATGTGTGCACAGGCCTCACCCTGCAGACCACAGGCCAGGGCAGTGGAGGACACCCGCAGAGGCCTGTGCCTTCGCTTCCATTTCCTCCTGGAGCACCCCGTCCTGGGGCTTGGGCTGGGCTAAGGGACAGCTGTCATCCTCATCCGGCCAAGGAGGGAGCCAGGGCTCAGCGATCTGGTGTTGCTGCGTCCCAGGGCTCCACACCCCCATGGTGCAGGAGCAGTCCGCGTTTGGCCACAGGCCACCTGCTTCCTTGCTCCCCCACCCCACCATGGCTTCCTTCCCCTCCTCTCTGGCTCTTCTTGTTCCCATCTATTCCAACCCTCTCTCCTTCTTCTGCCAGGTCCATGGCCAACCTCTCTGTCCTGTTTGGTCAGGTGAGTGGCCGGTAGGGTGGAGGGCCTGGGGTGTGGAGTTTGTGCCATGTGTGCGCCACTGTGGGAGTTACCTGTTGACTGGGTGTGGGCGGGCAGAGGAGCTGGGGAGACCCCAGCCCAGAGCCACGGCCACTCTCTGGAGATGCTGTGGTCACCCCCACTCCTGCCTCTCTGCGGACTTTGGATCCCCTCCCACAGGTGGTCCGGGGGCTGAGTGCAGGCGCCCGGGTCTTTGAGTACATGGCCCTGAGCCCCTGCATCCCACTGTCTGGGGGCTGCTGCATCCCCAAAGAGCACCTGCGTGGCTCCGTCACGTTTCAGAACGTCTGCTTCAGGTCAGCACGGGTGAGCAGGTGTGGGGATGGGTCCCTGGGCTGAGGATGAGGCGAGAGGATTCGGGGGTGGAGGTCTGGCTTAATGCCCCCCATAAACAGGCCCTCTCAGAGGGCTACAGGGAGACTTCAGGAGGGACCCGGGCAACAAGGGCTGGGAGCCTGGTCTGACTGGGGGTCTCTCGGCTCCTCCCAGCTACCCCTGCCGCCCCGGCTTCGAGGTGCTGAAAGACTTCACCCTGACGCTGCCCCCTGGCAAGATCGTGGCCCTTGTGGGCCAGTCTGGGGGAGGTAAGGGGAGCCCACCACCTTCTCCTCACCCTCTGACTCTTCTCTAGCAGCCACTCAGAGCAAGGCGGGGAGCAGTGAGCCCTGCCCCCCCGGTGGGGTCCCTTCCTCCACTGTCACAAGGGGCCTTCTTTCCTGGGACAATCCCCAGAATCCCTGGCCTCCCGCCCTCTCAACCCAATTCCCCAGGAAAGACCACTGTGGCTTCCCTGCTGGAGCGCTTCTACGACCCCACGGCAGGCGTGGTGATGCTGGACGGGCGGGACCTGCGCACCCTTGACCCCTCCTGGCTCCGGGGCCAGGTTGTCGGCTTCATCAGCCAGGTGCGGGGCCACATGGGCAGCCCTTGGCTCCCACTGCCCGTCTTCCCCTGGGCCCTGCCCCTCTTAGTCCTCAGGTGCCTTTTCTTTTCTTTCCACCCTCATCACCCTTGCTGCTCTCAGGAGACTCCTGGCCTTCTTCACATGTCCTCGGCTGTTGTCTGGATGAGGCATCCCTGTCCCAGCAGCAGCCACAGCTCTGCCTGGTCTCCCAGAGCAGGGACGCTTTGTCCCCATTTACAACAGTCTACACAGATGGGGAATCCGTGGGATTCTCGAAAATCCTATAGCATCCAGGTCTAGAGAAGCCCGTGGTGGAGTTGCTGAGCCCGCAGCTATTCTCCCTCTGCTTGAGGTGGCACTGCCCAGCGAGGGTCCACCCTTCCCTTCGAGGGCCGTGAATGAAGAGGGCATGCCTGCTGTCCCGCCAGGGAGAGTGCCCGTGCAGAAGAAAGGCAAATGCAAGCTCCCAGTTCCCAGCACCCCGCCCTGCCAGCTCCTCCCACTCCTGCTCCTGAGGAGGGTTCTGGGTCCTTGGTAGGAGGTCAACCTGTCCTTCCCTTTGGGGGCCACTCTGCGTCCTCACTTCACCTCTGACTTTGAACGTCTCGTTCTTCAGGAGATCCTAATGTAATCCACCAAATGGAATGTCCCAACGTATATGGTGGCCCCTCAGGTTTCTGGGGCAAAGAGAATGTTTCTGTGGACTCTGTCTCCATAACCCCTCACCCACAGGAGCCCGTCCTGTTTGGGACGACCATCATGGAAAACATCCGCTTTGGGAAGCTGGCAGCTTCCGATGAAGAGGTGTACGCAGCCGCCCGGGAAGCCAATGCTCACGAGTTCATCACCAGCTTCCCCGAGGGCTACAACACCATCGTTGGTAGGTGCTCGGGTCTGCCGGGAACCAGGTGGTCAGGCATTGGGACACAGGATTCCGCAGGAGCAGTGAGCAGCCCAGCGGGACTGAGGGCAGCAGGGACAGCTGGGGAGAAAGACAGCTGTGTCAGGGAAGACCAGAACCACAGCCAAAGGGGACAGAGTTGTTCTGTGGGGACAGGGGAGTCCAGGCCAATGTGGTTTAGCACCAGCAGACCAAGCAGCCTGCAGAGACAGGACGGGCTCCAGGAGGAACTGGAGAATGCGACAGGGGGCATGTGACAGGCCCCTGGCCAGGGACACAGTGATGCATGGTATTTGGAGTCCTCACTGAGTTTAAAAAGCTGCCACTTCCCCAGACTGAACAGAAGAAACGGGGGTTGCCTCCTCTCCACCGTCCATCCCCCTCTGGCTCCTGTTTCCTTCCTGAGATTTTCATCTCTAAAGTCGTTTCTCCTCATTAGAATCGGGGTGACTGGATGGGCCCCAGGAGAGGGCTCTGGTGGTTCTGAACTAGGAACACGCAGCCTGGCACTGCAGGGCGTGCACCTTGCAGCTTGATGTGTGGAGCTCCCAGGTCTTTTTCCAGCCTTCGGGGCCATGTTTCTCGGCCAGTTTCTTGGCTCTGTTGCACAGTGTTTCAGCACTTCTCAGGATGCAGGGATATCTGAGCTTCTCAACTCTGGTCAGTCTGAGACCAGCCTTCTGAGCTGTGGGGTCAGTGTCTCCAGCCCAGCCATCGTATTCTAGATGGCTCCTCCAGCCATGTGCATATACTGTCCAGATGCCAGCTGTCCTCACTGGGTGTTCTCCCACATCTCTCTTGGATGGCACTTTCCTTGTGTCTCTGATCCTAGTACTTTCTGCTCATTTGGGCCTTCTTGGGGCTGCGTCCTTACTGACCTGTCACCCTGCTGTCACCTTGAGGTTCTTTTTGGCTCCCAGGCTGCCACTTACGCTGTCCTCTGTGGGCTTCGAATCCCACTTCCCTGGAGTCACTGGACCCCAGAGCCCATGTTTGGGTGCTGGATGTTCCCCACAGCCACAGAGACCCGGGAGGCTGGGAAGGTGGCTTGGAGCTGCAGGCACAGGGCAGGGTGTGGGTCATCCTGGCCTGAGGCACTGCCATGGCTGGGGAGAGGCATTTGGCAACTCCCTTAGAGTGCACCAAGCCCTGCTGGCAGGTGTCATGCCACCCTCAGAGGCAGGGCAAGTGTGCACAGTGACTGAGGGACCCAGAGGTGGGATGAGCCAGTGCAGGGGCAACCCAGCAGCAAGAGGAGTGTGCACAGTGCGGGGTGGGGGGTCAGAGGCAGGAGGAGGGTGCACAGTGCGGGGTGGGGGGTCAGAGGCAGGAGGAGGGTGCACAGTGCGGGGTGGGGGGTCAGAGGCAGGAGGAGGGTGCACAGTGCGGGGTGGGGGGTCAGAGGCAGGAGGAGGGTGCACAGTGCGGGGTGGGGGGTCAGAGGCAGGAGGAGGGTGCACAGTGTGGGGTGGGGGGTCAGAGGCAGGAGGAGGGTGCACAGTGTGGGGTGGGGGGTCAGAGGCAGGAGGAGGGTGCACAGTGCGGGGTGGGGGGTCAGAGGCAGGAGGAGTGTGCACAGTGCGGGGTGGGGGGTCAGAGGCGGGAGGAGGGTACACAGTGCGGGGTGGGGGGTCAGAGGCAGGAGGAGGGTGCACAGTGCGGGGTGGGGGGTCAGAGGCAGGAGGAGGGTGCACAGTGCGGGGTGGGGGGTCAGAGGCAGGAGGAGGGTGCACAGTGCGGGGTGGGGGGTCAGAGGCAGGAGGAGGGTACACAGTGTGGGGTGGGGGGTCAGAGACATGACTAGGGTGCATAATGCGGGGTGGAAGGTCAGAGGCAGGACAAGCGTGCACAGTGCGGGGTGAGGGAGTCAGAGGCAGGACAAGCGTGCACAGTGCGGGGTGGGGGTCAGAGGAAGGATGAGGGTGCACAGTGCTGAGGGGGGCACTTAGAGGATCTTGATGGGAGTTCAGGAAGGACCCTGTGCCCCTTTGTGGGCCACCCTCAAGTGCACAGCTTCAGGCTCCTGCTCTGTCCCTCCCTTCCCAGGTGAACGGGGCACTACCCTCTCTGGGGGCCAGAAGCAGCGCCTGGCCATTGCCCGAGCCCTTATCAAGCAGCCCACAGTGCTGATACTGGATGAAGCCACCAGCGCGCTGGACGCAGAGTCTGAGCGGGTTGTGCAGGAGGCCCTGGACCGGGCCAGTGCAGGCCGCACGGTGCTGGTAATTGCCCACCGGCTCAGCACCGTCCGTGGGGCCCACCGCATCATCGTCATGGCCGATGGCCGTGTCTGGGAGGTTAGTCGTCCTGGGGGCGTGGATCAGCGGGTTGAGGATGGCTTCATCACGAACAGTGGCACAATGCTGCAATGAGTTACAGGAAAGTGTGGCCTGGCCCCAGGGCCTTCGGGGCTGTATTCTGGAAGCAGCATCCCATGTAGAGTCAGGAGTTCCTGCATTCAGCCAAGCCCTGGCCTCTCAGGCCCTCAGTTTCTTCCTCTGTCCCCTGGGATAGTATAGTTTCACCATCAGCTCCCAGGATCAAAAGGAAAAGTACTAGCTGGGTGCCTGTAATCCCAGCATTTTGGGAGGCCAAAGCAGAAGGATCTCTTGAGGCCATCCTGGGCAACACAGTGAGACCCTGTCTCTACAGAATACCCAATAAAAAATTAGCTGGATGTGATGGCATGCGCCTGTACTCCCAGCTACTCTGGAGGCTGAGGCGGGAGGATTACTTGACCCCAGAGGTTGAGGCTGCGGTGAACAATGATTGTGCAATTGCACTCCAGCCTGGCATCAGAATGAGACCCTGTCTAAAAAAAACAAAAAGGAAACATACTCAGAAAGAGTATGGTGCTGTGAGCGAGGAACAGGGCTGGCTGCCCAGGGTATCAGTTGCAGAAGAAGCAGCGCCAAGGAACCTGTGCAGGGAGTCAGAAGTAGGACCCCAGAGGCTGTGTGGCATTGGTTCACAGCTGCTCATTCAAGCCAAGGCTGAGGGGCTTGTGCAGGGAGATGGATCCTGAATTGGAGCCTTGGGCTCTGTAAGCGGGACAGGGAATCATGTTCTTCCAAAATTCAGCTAAGTAGGGAAGTGGCAGTAACTGATGCAGCATGCCAGTGGCGGTTCCTTTCAGATTGAGCATTGGTTTCAGAGTGGCCTAAGTGACCGTGGGCCCAATGGCTGATAGAGAGGCTTAGTCCTCGGAACGTTCTGAAGCCTGCACGCCTTGGAGCAACCATTCGCCCCTCCCTCCCATCTTCCAGGCTGGCACCCATGAAGAGCTCCTGAAGAAAGGCGGGCTGTACGCCGAGCTTATCCGGAGGCAGGCCCTGGATGCCCCGAGGACGGTGGCCCCACCGCCCAAAAAGCCGGAAGGCCCCAGGAGCCAACAGCACAAGTCCTGAGAAGGGCCCCCGAGGTGTGGTCACTGCCAAGCATCAGTGCTAGGGCTGGGGCTCAGCCTGCCGGGAGCTTACTGGAGACTGAGCCCCCGGGAGGGCCAGCATGTGGAGAGTCGCTGCGGCTGCTCCTGCTCACAATAAAGCCGGGGCCGAGCGGCTGGCAGGGGAGGCCAATCCCTCCCTCCCCTCCCTAGTCCTGCCGGCTGCCTCCCTCCCACCAGAGTCTGCCAGAGTCATTGGGCTGCAATGGGCAGAGGCAGAGTTCCCCACTCTGTTCTCCCTTTGCCCAGACCCCTCCAGACCTCTCAGAGACATTCTGGCCAGTGTCCCTGCCCCACCCAGCAGCCTCAAGTTGGCCAGGCCCAGGGAGTTTTTAAAAATCAGGGTCTGGAAGTGGGCCTGGGAATTCAAACCTAAGGCTCTTCCCACACCCTTGCTAGGACTTCACTTCTCTAGACTGGGGACTGACTCCCTCTCCTGTGTCCCCACTGCCTCACTGGACCATGGGAGAAGGAGCCTATCAGCTGGCTCACCCCGGAACCCACAGTCCCCGTCTTCCAAACAGCCTCCCTCCCTTCTCCCTGCACAGTGAACACAGTCCCGATTTCTAGATTCACCCCCACCCCTAAGGGACACAGGCCTCACAGGGCCCAACACTTGGGTCAGGGTAGGAGGGACGGGGCCACAGTGGCCAGTTCCCACGAGAGGCGCCAGCCTGCCTGGCTGTCTTCCACCGACCCTGCCCTGTGTGCCTGGAGTCTTTCACCCACTGAGATCGTGGACCAGCCTCCATCTACACCAAGAACACCCAGCTCTGAAGGAGATGGGAGGGGCCGATGCCCACCTGAAGCTCTCAGCTTCCTGCCCACAATGCTGACAAGTACAGAACTAAATGGAGCAACTACTGCAGAATCCAGTACAGAATTGGTCCAGGAGGGCACGGCTGTGGACAGGCCAGCGCCCCCTGCAAGTTCTGGGAGGCGCATCTTGGGAAGGCAGACATCCCGAGTGACGGGCGCCTGTGGCCCCGAGGCTATGGATGGGGGGCTACGCTTCAGCTGGCTTCTGAGGGGCCTGGAAAGGCACAGAAGTAGGGCCTTGGCTGAACTGGCACCCAGCAGGACCTTGTGTCCCTGCACTGCTGCAGATGCACCAGCCCTCCCCACCTTGGTGCCACTGTCACTTCCTACTGGGATCCTTCCCCCCATCCAGTGACACCCAGGCTGTGGGACTACACGGGGCCCTGCTCCCCTGGGCAGGAGAAGAGGTGGTGCCTGCGGTGCACCTTCACAGCCAGCCAAGTGTACGAGATATATCCTGTGTAAAGAAGGATGGTACCCTCTTTCAGGGGTGTGGTGCAGTGCGCTGATGGTGCTGCTGGGAGGCCATCCTGGAAGAGGCAGCAGTGGCTCAAGTTTGTGTGCAGGAGCCAGAGTGGGACCCACAGGCTCTTGTGGGTATGGTTTAGAACTAGATGGTGCTTTGGGTACAAGCCATCCAAAAGCCCCAGGCCCACATCCACCCTGATTTGATATCCCACTTCCTGACAGATCAGAGGCTATGTCTCTAGGCAGTGGAGGCTCAGGAGCAGAGTCTGGGGCTGGTTCACAGCTAAACCTCTCCCTAGGGCAGCCCAGAGTAGGGCCTTCGCTTCTGGCGAGTCCACAAGCCCTGCCGGGGCCCTGCTTGTTGGCCTGACCCCTCCCTCACCAGGCAACCAGCCAAGGCGATTTCTGCTTCACCCGCTCAGTCACCAGCCTCAGGCTGCCCACGATGCCTCTGACACCAGATTTGTATCTTCTGGCTGGCTTCTCCAAATGCAGCCCTTTACCCGCCCCCTAGAGAAGAGCGAAACCTCACAGCTAGTCCAGCTGGAAGAGCTAGATTGCAAGAGCCATGCCGTCTTCCTAACGTCGCCTCGGCCTTAGCTCCACGGTGGAGAGCGGGAGCCTAGCTGTGCTTGATGGTGAATGCCTGTTTTGAGAGTGTGAGTGGGATCATCTACGGTACAATACTTGCAAAGCACAGCACTGTGGCTCTGGGGAACTGGAACGCCTGTGCTGTAACCATGGTACTCAGTCCTTCCAAAGTGTTTATTAATCAAGCACCTGTCATGTGCCATTGAGCCCACGATGGGGAATGAGGACCGTCCCTTCCCCCATGAAGCTTGTGTCCTGTTGGGAGGACAGACAGGTGGCCCAGCAGTTGCAGCATGGTGTGTGCACACATTTGGTTGGTGGAACCATGTTTCTACCACTCATGGTCAAAAAAAGCCCACCAAAGTCAGCCTGGCGACCTCAGGTGCTTTTTTGGGCAAAGATAGATAGAACAGAAATAAATTTTAGTAAAATGGCCGGGCGCGGTGGCTCAAGCCTGTAATCCCAGCACTTTGGGAGGCTGAGACGGGCGGATCACGAGGTCAGGAGATCGAGACCATCCTGGCTAATATGGTGAAACCCCATCTCTACTAAAAATACAAAAAACTAGCCGGGCGAGGTGGTGGGCGCCTGTAGTCCCAGCTACTCGGGAGGCTGAGGCAGGAGAATGGCGTAAACCCGGGAGGCGGAGCTTGCAGTGAGCTGAGATCCGGCCACTGCACTCCAGCCTGGGCGACAAAGCGAGACTCCGTCTCAAAAAAATAAAATAAAATAAAATAAAATAAAATAGTAAATTAATGGAGATGAGCCGGCTTTCCCACAGGTCTACAAGGAATGTCACCTCACTCCCAGATACATGGGGGCAGATGACCATTTAGCCAAATGCAGAGTGTGACACTGATGAGGACTGCCTGGCTCTCCTCCCCAGGTCCAGGGCTTCCTCCTGGAACCTCAGGTGTTCCTGGGCTGGCCCCTGTGGCCCTGAGCTGGGCAGCACCTCATCTCCAGGACCATGGATCAGCACGGTGTCCTCATCCCACTTCAGGTCAGCTGGCACTAGCTTGCACTACGTAACACAGCCTCCTGGAGGTCTCTGCCCACCCTCTGGGAGCCTGCCCCCACCCCCAACCCGTTACCTTCTCCCCTGGATCATTGGAAGCATCTTAGGTCAGATAATACGCTGGCTCTGCCCTCTGCAGGCTCGCTGTCTCACACCATGGACACAGTGACTCTAGAAAAGCCCCATGCAAAGCAGGCCTGCTCCCACATTACTGGTGGAAGTGCACAATGGCATGTCTCCTGTGGGGGAAATTCAGTGTCATCTATCAGATTACCAACCCAGCTGTCTCTTGGCCCAGCAGTCATCCTGGGAGTTCACATCTGTGTGATGATACGGCAACATTGTTTGTAATGGAAAGACTGGAGACCCCCAGTGCATCAGTGGGGCAGTCATTCAATAAACTGGTGTGTGCACATACTGGGTGGTATGCAGCCCTTTGGAAAAATGAAGGTTTTCCAGGTCCTGGATATAGCAGTGTAAAATGAGAAATCACAGAATACCCATGTTGTACCCGGGAGGGTGGCAGGTGGGCATCCGTGGTACCCAGGACAGTGGCAGGTGGGGCACCCATGTTCTACGTGGGGTGGCAGGTGAGCCCATAACCATTGTAGAGGCCAACATCCTCAACAGGAGGGCCTAAGTGTGGGGAGGTAGGCTCTGACTCCCTAGGGAGAGAGGGACACTTAGGAAACAGACGGGCCCTGGAAGTGGGACGTGAAGAGTGCCCTGGCCATCCAGTGTAGGCTGAGATGGTGGGGGCACAGAAAGAAGAGATTGGCCGATGCCAACCTTCCAACCACTTCCAAGTTTGGCCAAGAGCCAGCTCTGGTCTTTGGGAAGGAACAGATGATCCTGGGTAAAGCTAGAGGGAAGGCCGGAGAGGCAAAAGGAGGGAGGAGCTAGGCCAGGGGTCAGCGACCGACCCTCGGGGCCGGTGTACAGGGGCTGCAACTCGGAGCCTAGGGGGCCTCCAAGGCACCTCTAGGCTCAATTTACCCCTGGACTTCCCTCGAGCTTTCCCTGGGATCACTATGATTTCCTCCTGGCAGCTCTCGTCTTGGACAGCCATGCCCCCCTCCATGCTGCACTAATGGCTCAGCCTGGGGCCCCAGGGACCTCCCCTACCCCCCAGACTGCTCTGCCGGCCCCCTTTCCTCCCTCACTGCTGAAACCCAATCCTCTGCAGCAGCGCCGGCTCAGCACCACCTCAGCACCGCTCCGCAGCCCCTGCCTGCCACAGTCAGCTGTGCCCCACCTGGTCTGCTGCGGAGTCCCCAGCCCAGTGTCTAGCCCAGTGGAGCCACCGCCTGTTCCTCGGGAAGGTTGAGTGGGACCTGACCAGCCAGGTTACCTCCTCCAATCCTGTCAGGCTAGTGCCTCCCTGCCTCCCAACCTTGGCTCTCTCCTACCCTCTCCTTTCTTCTCCTTACCTGGCCCCCTGAATCCTATCTTAGCCCCCTCAGCCCCCTGACTGACCCTCTCTCGCTCCTTCCAAGCCTCTGTAGCTGGCCCCCCTCCTGGGTTCTGGCCATGAAGCCCACTTCAGGCCCAGAGGAGGCCCAGCGGCCGGCCTCCGACATCCGCGTGTTTGCCAGCAACTGCTCGATGCATGGGCTGGGCCACGTCTTCGGGCCAGGCAGCCTGAGCCTGCGCCGGGGGATGTGGGCAGCAGCCGTGGTCCTGTCAGTGGCCACCTTCCTCTACCAGGTGGCTGAAAGAGTGCGCTACTACAGGGAATTCCACCACCAGACTGCCCTGGATGAGCGAGAAAGCCACCGGCTCGTCTTCCCGGCCGTTACCCTGTGCAACATCAACCCGCTGCGCCGCTCGCGCCTAACGCCCAACGACCTGCACTGGGCTGGGTCTGCGCTGCTGGGCCTGGATCCCGCAGAGCACCCCGCCTTCCTGCGCGCCCTGGGCCGGCCCCCCGCACCGCCCGGCTTCATGCCCAGTCCCACTTTTGACATGGCGCAACTCTATGCCCGTGCTGGGCACTCCCTGGACGACATGCTGCTGGACTGTCGCTTCCGTGGCGAACCTTGTGGGCCTGAGAACTTCACCATGGTGAGCTGACCTCCCTACCTGTCCTGCCAGGGACCCAGAGAGCCGAGCCGTCCCTGCCCAGCACCCACAATCCCCTAGCCAGCGTAGACTCCCCCAAAGCCAGGGGACTTCTTCCTTCCTACCAGCCACGGACTCCCCACCCCCCAATGCCACTCCGTGCAGCCCAGGAAGCTGTCCTCCTTGGGGCTGTCTCTGTTTCCCAGCCCGGGGGGAGCATGTGAGGCCACACTGACCCTGGCTGGCCCTAGGCCTGAGGTCTGGCCCATGGTGGCCCTGCTACTGGGGCTGGAGGTCCTCCCTGGTGGGACCATTCTGGGGCAGAAGACCCCTGTCTCTGCCAGGAGGGGGTCTTGCTTTCCCTCTACCTTTTCAACATACTGCCAGCCCTGGAGGACAGCCACAGGGGCCCGTTTCCTTTCTCCCAGTCTCCAGAGAAACACGGAAAACCTGGAGGCTGTGCCCTGGGCTTTGGTGGGGACTGGCGGGGAGGAGGAGTTGGGTCGATGGGCTCCCAAGAGCGTCCTGCAACATGTGCCCACGTGGAGCGTGGGGCTGGGGGCATTGAGATGTGGGCTTCAGTGTTCAAAGAAGAGACGCAAACATACCATGAGGTGGGGAGAGGTCCCATGACCACGTGCTTGCCTGGGGGAGGTGGCCATCACCCTGTCTGCCCGCCCCAGATCTTCACACGGATGGGAAAGTGCTACACATTTAACTCTGGTGCCGATGGGGCAGAGCTGCTCACCACTACTAGGGGTGGCATGGGCAATGGGCTGGACATCATGCTGGACGTGCAGCAGGAGGAATATCTACCTGTGTGGAGGGACAACGGTAGGGAGCACATGAATGAGGCTGGGGGAGGGCATGGATGGGGTGCAAAAGGCTAGGGGAAGGAGAGGAGGAGAGGAGGCATCAGGGTGTTCCCCCAGAACCTGCGAAAGGGGCTGGGCTGGTTCATCCCTGTCCTGGGGAGAGGGGGCTGCAGTGAGAGGTCTTGTCTGGTTGGGCAGGAGACCTGACCACAGGGTCTCAGGCCTCATAGGTCCGTCTCCGACAGAGGAGACCCCCTTTGAGGTGGGGATCCGAGTGCAGATCCACAGCCAGGAGGAGCCGCCCATCATCGACCAGCTGGGCTTGGGGGTGTCCCCGGGCTACCAGACCTTTGTTTCTTGCCAGCAGCAGCAGGTACCCTCCCATGTGCCTCTACACCCATTATTCAAGCCCACACCACCACGGGCCCTAAACCCTCAGCTCCTCAGACCTGCCCAGGGGCCTCTCCCCAGCTGACCTCTCACGCTCTCTGGGAAGTCTCCTTAACCCTGTCCCCCCACAGCTGAGCTTCCTGCCACCGCCTTGGGGCGACTGCAGTTCAGCATCTCTGAACCCCAACTATGAGCCAGAGCCCTCTGATCCCCTGAGCTCCCCCAGCCCCAGCCTTCCCTATACCCTAATGGGGTGTCGCCTGGCCTGCGAAACCCGCTACGTGGCTCGGAAGTGCGGCTGCCGAATGATGTACATGCCAGGTGAGGGGCTGGGGTCTTCGTCCCATGGTGGGCAGGGCCCAGAGAGCTGGGGCTGCTCCTGAAGCCATCTCCCCCGCACCCGCAGGCGACGCGCCAGTGTGCAGCCCCCAGCAGTACAAGAACTGTGCCCACCCGGCCATAGGTAAGGGCAGGGCTCCCCCACCTCCCGTCCGTCCCGCTCCGCCCAGCTGGCGGCTGACGCGGCCCGGTGGCCCGCAGATGCCATGCTTCGCAAGGACTCATGCGCCTGCCCCAGCCCGTGCGCCAGCACGCGCTACGCCAAGGAGCTCTCCATGGTGCGGATCCCGAGCCGCGCCGCCGCGCGCTTCCTGGCCCGGAAGCTCAACCGCAGCGAGGCCTACATCGCGTGAGCTGTGCGGGGCGGGCGGGCTCCTCCGCGTGAGCTGTGCGGGGCGGGCGGGCTCCTCCGAGCCGGGGGCTCCCGACGGGGCGGAGCGGGGCAAGCCGGAGCTCTCATGCGCACAGCGCGGGCGGAGGCAGCCTCCGCAGCCTCACTGGCTCTGGGGCTCCGTGCTGGTTGCTTAACCTTTCTGCCCCCCGGGGGATGCTGACGCCCCCTCCCAGGGACCTTTTTTTCCTTTCCTTTTTTAATCTTTACTTTTAAAAAATGGAGATGGCGGGGGATGGGTAGAGGGGGTCTCGCTATATTGCCTAGGCTGGTCTCAAACTCCTGGCCTCAAGATCCTCCCTCCTCATCCTCCCAAAGTGCTGGGAGTACAGGTGTAAGCCACCGTGCCTGGCCCCTCCCAGGATTCTTGAAAGGAGTGGGAGAACCCACAGCTGCTTCTTGCCAGCAGTGGGCACCAGGCGGTGGCCAATACACATTTGAGGCCTTTCTTGTCCTCAGGGAGAATGTGCTGGCCCTGGACATCTTCTTCGAGGCCCTCAACTACGAGACCGTGGAACAGAAGAAGGCCTATGAGATGTCGGAGCTGCTTGGTGTGTGTGCAGGGCCCCCAGGGCTGGGGAGGTGTGGGCAGGCAGGTGGCTGTGAGTTGAAGGGTGACCCTGTCTCCACAGGCGACATTGGGGGCCAGATGGGGCTGTTCATCGGGGCCAGCCTGCTCACCATCCTCGAGATCCTAGACTACCTCTGTGAGGTGGGCCAGGGCCCCCACTGCAGGGGGTGGGAGGTGGGAATCAGGGCCCCTAGGATGAGGGGGCAGGCGTACACTGCCACCTCCCATCCTGCTTGCCTCCAGGTGTTCCGAGACAAGGTCCTGGGATATTTCTGGAACCGAAGGCACTCCCAAAGGCATTCCAGCACCAATCTGGTAACAGCCCCTCTTCTGGAGCCCCTGCCAGCTCCAAGGGTTCTAGGCCCCACCCCTGAAGCCTAGAACACCATCCCACCCCAGCTGAGGAGAAACAGGCAGGAGGGTGTGCAGTGACCTTGACTGGTCCCTGGGAGGAGGACCACTCCCCACCTCTGACCCTCTCCTCCTCCCACAGCTTCAGGAAGGGCTGGGCAGCCATCGAACCCAAGTTCCCCACCTCAGCCTGGGCCCCAGGTAACACATAGTGGCCCCCTAAAATCAAGGGAGGGCAGGGACAGGCGCAGGGCAGTGGGTGTGCTGGTTCCCACCCAGCCCTCTGCTCTGTTCCGAAGACCTCCCACCCCTCCTTGTGCTGTCACCAAGACTCTCTCCGCCTCCCACCGCACCTGCTACCTTGTCACACGGCTCTAGGCCTGCTGTCTGTGTCCTCGGAGCCCCACCCTGACATCCTGGACATGCCTAGCCTGCACGTAGCTTTTCCATCTTCACCCCAAATAAAGTCCTAATGCATCAGCCTCAGGTGTTTCTCTTACAGGGCAGAGACTAGCCAAGCCAAGGTCAGCCCAACTCAGGCATCGGAAGTCCTCTGCCAGCCATCATCCAGCTGGAGGTGGCTTCTGAAATGTGGAGCTGGGCCCATGAACCCCCATGAATCTCTAGGGAAGAATGGTAGCAAGAGGTTATCAGTCCTTTGCAGCTCAGTGTGAGTGAGTTTAGCCGACTGACATCTTAGAGAGAAGGGAGGACAGGTATCTTCCAAGCCCAGGCTTAGGTGTGAGCGCAGAATCACAGTCAGCAATAAAGGTATAACTGGAAGAGAGCTCTGCCCAGAGCCCAGCAAGAAGAGGCAGCGAGAAGACAGGGAGTGACTCCACTTTCAAGACCACCTGTGTCCTGCCTTATATCCTGACTCCTTTCCCACATTTGGGACCAAGTGTGGCACACAGCCTGTCTCCATACCAACAAGTTCTGTCTCCCAGCCTCCCCACAAGAGCTAAAGGCCTAAGGCTTGAGACGGTGGGGGTGGGGGTGGGGGTGAGGGTTGGGGGAGCTCTCCCTTCCCCTTCCTGCCAATAAGGACACACCAGGCCCCAGCCATAGGCCCAACTTCCCTCTCTTTCACTGTACCCCAAACATTGGGAAACTGACAAATAGGGAGTGGGAAGGGGTGTTCCTGATGGAACCATATCTTTCGGGCTCTCCTGTGTCAGCCTGCAGGCCTGGGTATGGGGGGATGATGAGGGAAGGGACAAGAGGATCCACCTGAGATATGGAGAACCACAAGGACAGGCCCAGCCCTTTCCTCCCCACCCTGGCAGGGAGCCCATTCTTGCTCTTAGATACTGGCCCCCTCACTCCAAGGGACCATGTCAGGCCCTCCTGGGCAGAGGGAGGGAAGGTGGGAGGGAGGGGTGTGCAGTGACAGTGCTGCCCTGTCCCAGGGGTGAGGGGTGAGGGTCATGGCCTCTTAAAGTAGAAGAGCAAGGTGCTGTCTTTGAGCCAGAAGCAGGGTTGCGGCCAGCAGTAACAGAGCAGAGACCCCTCCAGCTCATGGCCCCTGTAGAGCCACTTGACCACCACATCAGCCAGACTGTGGGAAAGGAGCCAATTTATGAAATTAAATAAAGTCCACAAAGGGAGTGAGAAACTTAGGCTCAGGCACCCCACCCCAGCTGGGCCCAGCACAGCTGGAGCACAGTGCACGGGGCACTCCCACCATCTTGCCCCTCCCAAGAGGGGGCTTAAATAGGCCAGGCCCCAGCCTGGAGGCCGGGGATCCTGGGGCCTAGGGCGGGCAGAAGTCGGAGAAGTAGGGGTGCTGCAGGGCCTCTTCTGCTGAGATACGCTGGACAGGGTTACACTTCAGAAGGTTCTGGAGATGGGGGAAAGGAGGCAGCAGGTTCAGGACAGGTCACTGCCCAGAGCCCTGCCTTCCTATAGTCCCCTCTGGGCAAGTGTCCTGACCCACCCTCTACCCCAAGTCACCTACCTGCAGCAGGTCCCTCCCCGTGGCATTGAGTTTGGGCACGACGTTCACCAGGGATGTTGTGGCCGGGTACATCGGGTAGGGCTGTGGAAAGGCAGGGAGGGTCAGACTAGAGGTAGGGGGAGGGGGGTGGAGGCTGCTAGGAATGTGAAACAAGAGTGACCCTGATGAACCATGACCCCCCAATTCCCCATCACACCTTATAGTCTGGCAGCTTGGTCATAGAGGGCCACTGCTCCTCGGTGGGCGTCCCCAGCAGCGTGTCCACGGAGTCAAGGATCACTTGGGAAAGGGCCACAGCTGCATCTTCAGGGGCAGGGTGAGGGCCTCTTCCCCTCCCGGGGAGGATTCCTCATACCCACCACCTACTTCTCTCACCCTCCCTTTACCCTCTGGCTTGAGCTTGACAGAAGCAACCCCGGGCACGTCACTCGTACATCCAACCACGTTTCCCATGACAATCACTAACTAGTCTAACCCACATGCTGCTGTCCTAGTCCTAATGAACTGGTCCTTGCCCCGCTCCCACAAAATGTGTCCTGCTGTCTTTGGCTCCTTCATCCTGGCATCCATCTCTCACCTGGAGGGACACCCTCTTGGCTTTGCCCCCCAGGGCACACTGCCTGTCTCCAAGCCATACCTTCTCCAGTGTGTATCTGCACTGTGACAATCAGGGTGTCCAGCACCTCTGCTGTCTCCCCTTGCCCTCAAGAGAAGCCCTACAGACCCCATCACCCCACCCCACACCATCACTGCCCTCACCCACTGCACTCAAAACTCCATGGGCTGTCCCCTCCCAGAGGGCTCAAGGCAGAGGAAAACAAGGATATCGGAAGATCCTCTTCAACTGGTCATCAACATCATTGCCGGGAAAAAGAGGCCGCCCAGCATTGGCCAGCTCTGGGGGGCAGATAGGGGGCTAAGATGTGACATGTGAAGGACCCCTCACTCTGAGGTGCCCCCTGACCTTCCAGCCCCAGTCCCAGAGCCTCCCTCCCTTCCCCTAGAGGAACCCTCCAGACCCTATTTGTCAACCCAAATGGGAAAGAAGGTGCCTCTGGAGCGCCCCAGCACGTCACCTGCAAAGATGCAGCCGGCTGACCACATGTCGATGGACGTGGAGTACAGCTTGGCCCCAAAGAGGACATCCGGTGGGCGGTACCACAGTGTGACCACCTGGAGGAGACCGCCCCCCGACAGGGGACTCCCACTTAGAGGGCTGGGGAGGAGGTTTGAGGAGGAGGCTCAGAGAGGAGAGGAAAATAGTGTTTTGGGTCCTGGGGTTGGAGCTGAGGGACTCCCTCCCCCAATCCCATATCCCATCTCCTAGCTCACCTCAGCTGAGTAACAGCGGACAGGGATCCCAAAGGCTCGAGCCAGGCCGAAATCAGCCAATTTCAGCTCCCCATTCTGAGGGGAATGGAAAGGGGACATGGAGAAGGGCCTTTAAGCAGCCTTGGGACAGCACAGACTCCATCCTCCCAGTCCTCTTCCCTCCGTGCTCCCCATGCCCTGGCCCCAGGCTTCCCACTCCCCACCTTCTTCCCAAGAAGTACCCTGTTTATTAGCAGGTTCTGGGGCTTCAGGTCCCTGTGTAGCACATTGCGGCTATGACAGAATCCCAGGCCTTTCAGTAGCTGGAAGAGGAATGACTGGGAGGAGAGCAGGCAGAAGGGAGTCAGACGCCCTGAACATGCAACTGTGCCCAGCAATGGGTGGCTCCTCTCCTCACCCTGTGCTTCACTCCACCCCACCCACCTTTCAGCACTTGGTTCAGAGTGACACCATTCATTCGCCATCCAGAACCTGCTTTATACTGTACTAGGCATTAGAGGGACAAGAGTGAAGAAACTGGCCCTGGTCCCCATCTTCCTGGACCATATAGCCTAATGGGCCTTGCCAGGTGGATCCTAGATCCCGCCTAGATCCTAGCCCATGCTGATCTTCCCTTCCTGGCGGCATCTGAGTATGCACACGATACTACAGCACATAAATATCATGCTGTAGTATCATTCAGGACTGGCTCCCCTGGAACCTGGACCAAGGCATTTGGTCTTGGGCCTAGAAGAGCACCTGGCACACAGTGAAGCATTCAGTAAGTATGTATTGAATGAATGAGTGTATCTCCTTGAACCTCATTTTCTCATCTCTGAATGTAAATACTATCACTGACATCAGAGTGCCACTGTGTGGGTCAAAGACGACCACGTGAAAATGTTTGCTAAGACTGGAGGCTCCTAGAGGGCAGAAACAGGGTTTTCTCATTCTCTGACACCCCAGAGCGTCCCTGTTCAGGGCCCAAAGTTAGAGCCCAAGGAGTGCTTACACTGAATGCAGACTCTGACCCCAGCCTGAGGGGTCCCCCAACACCACTCTCCTCACCTTTACAATCTCAGGATCAAGGTCACCATTGCAACTATCAAAATACTTCTTCAGGTCCTGAAAAGGGATATGAGTGGGGGAATGGGACAGAGTTTAACCTCAGTCTGGGCCCCTATACCTTCCCAAGGCTACTGTCCCCCAAACCCCGCCTTTCACCTGGTCACAGAATTCAAAAACCAAAGTCAGCTTCTTGTCACTGTGCAGGACATCATGAAGCCTAGGGCAAAAGAAGGGCTCAGCCATGCAGGTCCGCCTGACAGACGTCCAGTGTCAGCCCCCGCCTCCCCCAAGCGGCCACACCGGCAAGGAGCACCCGCCTCCCGCACACCTGACGATGTTCTTGTGCTTGAGCTCCTTGAGTAGGCAGATCTCCCGGAGGGCAGAACTCGGCACACCCTGCATATGTGAGGGGGCCGGGTGGGCAGCAGTCAGATCCCACCCAGCCCAGGCCCTCAACCCCCTCTCCAGGCCCTATCTCAGTCCCCAGTCCTACCTCATCATCGTCATCCAGCCTCACCCGTTTCAGAGCCACGATCTCATGAGTCTCCCGGTTTTTGGCCTTGAACACTGTTCCGTAGGTGCCTAGGGGAAGGAGGTCAGGGGTCAGGGGGAGGATGCGGCACTCTTCCCTAAGCCAGGAAATGCCTCCCGGGAGGTGAAGGCAGCGTCTGAATATGCAAAGAAAGGGATTCAGGGTGAAGGTAGGTGGGTGAGCTTTGTGAGTGAGGATGTGGCAGGTGAGGAGGGAGGAGAAGGTGCCCGCAGAGGCTCCAGGGGCTCAGCAGGAGGGGCGAGTGCGGCTGCGAGGGCAAGGATGTCTAAAATGAAGGCGGTGCTCCGGAAGGGTCTGGAAATGGTGAGGAGGGGCCTGGGAGAGGACTGACGGGCTGCAGAAATATTGAGGTTGGAGGTCTGCAGCAAGAACCGAGGCTGGGGCTCGGGGTGAGGTTGTCCAAGTGGTGCTGAGGCTGGGGTGAGAAATTCAGGAAGTGTCGCGGTTGGGAGGTCGGGTCTACTGGGAACGCTAAGGTTGGAGTGAGAGCCTGCGGGAAATGCTAACACGGGGAAGACTGGTGTCTGCACGGAGTGCTGAGCTCGGGGGCCAGGGCTGCAGCCGCTGCTGAGGTCGGAGCCTGTAGGTATTGCTGACGGTAAGGGAGCCAGGGCTGCAAGGAATGCCGAAGGATCTGCAGAGGGGCTCTTGCAGGAACATCTCGAGATTCCATTACCTTCCCCAATCTTTTCCAGTTTCTCGTATTTCTGCATCGCGGCGGCCGCGGGGACCCCTGCGGGCCCTCGGTTTTAAGACTCTGGCCCCGGCGTTGCAGAGGAGGCGGCACCCGAGCCTCCAGCCCCGCCCCGCCTGGCCGCGCAGTACCTTCTGGGGCTTGTAGTTCTAAGACAACAAGGTCTCCCCGCAGTGCCCGAGACCGAGGACAAGAAGACTACAAACCCCAGCCGTCTGCGCTCACGCTCTCTGCAGCACTCGACTCCAGGGCTCCGGTTCCACCGCGGAGGCAAAACCCTGGACTTCAAGTCCCAGGGAGCAACGCGTGTCCGTTTTCCGGGCGCCCCGCCGCGGCGCCGCGGTTCCCAGTGTGCCCCGCTGTTGTTATTCCTTTTATGTGCTCCCAGCCTTCTTGAAAAGGGCTGCTCCGGGACTACGCGTTCCAGAATGCAGCGGGGATGGGGGCGGAGCGCTCTCGGTTAGGGGTTTGGGGTTTGGCGGCCTAGATCCCGAGCCTTGGCGGCCCAGCTCTGACCTGGTTGGTGGCGTTGAGTTCCCAACGGCCTCTTGACGACCTCAGCACGGGTTTCCTCCACCTCTCCCCAAGCCACCTAGTGACACCAGGATTCACTGGGGAATGCATGTGAGCGATGATGACCTCACAGGGAACAGCTGACCGCAGGGCTGGGAAGAGAACAGCTGTGCCCCTTTGAGGCTGGATTTTAGTGGAGGGACACACGCCAAAGACCCCTCTCTCTGCTGGGCCCCGTTTGTTGTCTCGGAGCCCACCCGACTCCAGCCGCTGAACTCTGACATGCTGAGAAAAGCTGGGTGGAGCCCTGGAGGTCCCCCCAGACCCCAGTCTCCGGAACGGGGCCCACTGGAGTCAGCCAGGGTGTGGCCGGCGGGTTGGTTAACCCCCTCCACAGACAAGACCACAGACCGATGCTCAACTTGCAGCAGCCTCTACCTCATCCCTTAAAGGAGTTGATTATAGATTCCCTTGCGCTGCCTCTCTAATTGTCTCATGATTGCATTCTTGAGGGCTACGGACCGAGGGAAAAGGATCCCAAACAGCACTCCTCGGCACCGGAACCAGAGTTACTGCCAAACACGTGTTAATTAACTCGTTTCTATCTGAATGCTTTTGCATACACAAGAGAAAAGAAGCGAAAAGTACATTCCTTATCTGGAAGACTTTGTGATTTCGTTGGGCAAACAAGAACTACACACAGGTCTTGAATGATAAGTGATGACTATGACTAGGGTTCGATTCAGTGTGGAGGTTCCATTCAAGAGGAAGGAGGCCACCATAGCGAATCTCTGTCCCTCTCAGGAAGTGGGGAGCCCCTAACAAGTTGCCCTCTCCCAGATCAGCTCAGGGTACTGGGCAGCCAGCTTCCAGCCGCTGTCACCCTTCTCACCTGCTCGCCACCGTCCCTCAGGGGCTTTCTTGGAGGCACGGGGGTTATTTGGGAGGGGGGCCGCAAGAGAATCTCAATCCCGATACGTTTATGTTTCGACTTCTCCGAATTTCCTTATGCCTGCGTTTTACTGCCTGGGATCCGTAGCGTGAGGCGGGCTCCTTTCCACCCAGAGGTGCCGTAATGGAGCCAAGAGACGGCATCCTCGGGGCTTCCAAGCCCGGAGTGGGGAAGCTTGGGGCAGAGGGACGGCGGGGGCGGCCCCTGGTGCCGGGCTGTGCCTGGAAGCGCGCCCCCGCCCCTGCCCCCGCTCCCGCCTCCCCACCCGCGGCGGCGGGACCGCGCACGGTGCGCCGGGGGGCGCGCACGCAGGGGGCTGGCCTGCCCGTGGCGCGGGGGAAAGTTGAGTTGGGAGAAGTTGGGAGCGGCGGGGGCGCGCCCCGGGGTGGGCACGGGGCAGTCGTCGGGAGCGCGCGAGGGTGCCGGAGGACGGGGAGAGACCCCGAGACCCCCGGGGCACGAAGTCCAGAGCGAGCGGGTAAGCGGAGAGGCGGTGGCGGGGGAGGGCCAGGGCCGCGGAGGGAGGAAGGGAGGGGGAAGGAGAGGGGGGAACTCGGGACTCGAGCAGGGAGGGAGTGGAAGTGGAGGAAAGGGCGGAGACTGGGGCGCGGGGAACCGCGGTCTTGGGGAGAAGGATGAGGAGGCGGATGGAGTGCTGGTCGGAGGCGGGCATTCCGGGGTCCCTTTCTCAGAGTTCCCTAAAGCCATGGTGCCGCGCCCCCTGCCACCAGGAGTGGGTAGTCTCCCTGAGGAGCCGCCGGCCCTCCCACTCCCCGGCTGGCTCCAGACCATCCCTCCCCTCCGGCCACCCCGCATAGTCCTTCAGTCCCGTCCGGGGCGCCCAGACTGGGGGTTGCCCGGGGCCTCCATCCCCAGTCTCCGGGTTGGGAGGCGAAGCCAGGAAAGGCGGGTGGCGGGTAAGGTCGGGACAAGGGGTCAGGCAGAAGAGGGAGCAGCTGGGTGGGGATGGGAAAGACGAGCCCGGAGAGTTGGACCTGACTCCCGGGGTCGGTTTGTCTAGGCGGGGAGTTCTGTGCTGGGTGTGAGAGACGGCACTGCCTGAAATCCAGGGTCTACTTTATCCCGCTTCGTTTCCCCCGCCAGTCCCACATAGAAGAGCTGTGGAATTTACGAGTTCACTTGGGGGGTGGTTAATGCCCAAGTGGGGGTCCGAGATGCTAATCCTTTGGGCAAGGGGAGAGATGCTAATCCTCTGGGCCGGTCGGGGCTGGTCCGAGGAATGTGCCCCTACCCGGATTATCGGCACCGATGCTCTGGACAGAAGCTGCTTTGTGTTCTGGGACAGCGGGGGAGGGGGTGCAGAAGAGTGTGGAGGAGCGCGTTGAGGGCACAGCCTGAGGTGGGAGTGGGCGCCTGCAGGTGCTCAGGGCGGACTCTTCCCACAACCTTCCCAGACTGGGTGCCCTCACGCTCACCCACACCGCCCGCCCTGGCTGAAGGCCTGCTGAGGGGGAGGGGAAGAGCGTAGTTAGCCGAATTGGAGTGCTTGCCAAGAATGTGTTGCCAGGCTCCCCATCCTGGGTGAGCCCCCCCCCGACCTATATTGTTTGACCCTACACTGACTTGTCTTACTCCTGAGTCGGGCACCCCCAGTCCCCAGCAACACACTGGGAGCATCGGTACCATCACTTTTTGCCAGTCTTGGGTGTCCCCTGTGCTGACCCACTAGGAATAGGCCCCCTATTTGCAGGGATTGGGCTCCCTCCTGCAGCTCCTTCTCTGCCCCCACCATACAGTGTCCTCCCCAGACTCCCTACAGTCACAGTCAGGAGGGTGGCAGCGCTGCCACTCAGATTTTCCTGGCTCCAGGCTCTGAAGGGGCGGGATCCAGACCGCCCCTCAGAGGCAGAACCTCAAGGTTGCGGTGCCCACCCCCTCCCAGCCCATCACATGCCCCTCCCCCATTATAAAGCTCTGCCCAGCCCATGCCCACCTTCTGTGCCTTCCTCCCTCCCACTGAGTGAGTGGAGTTGAGCTCCTGCCCTCCACCCAGCCAGCCTGCTTCCCTCCTGCCAGCCCCCACGGACCTGGGGGAGGCAAGACTCCTGCCGGCTTGCACTGGGGAGGGGGCGCCCCCTCCCTGCGGGGGCATCTTGGGCTCTCTCCAGAGTTCTTCCTCTCATCTGCTTCCTGTCTCGGCAGTCCGGCCCCAGCTCCACGGGGTGTCTCACCCTCCCCGCCACACCCTCTCTGGTCTCAGGCCCACCTCTGGTGGGTGCCCTGACCCTGCGAGGCTCCCTTGTCTGCCTGAGCCTTCACTCCCCTCCTTCCCCGGCTTATTATCGCTCCCTCCCTCATCTCTGTTGCTTTCTCTCCGGGCCTGGGCCTTGACTCCTTTCTCCCTCATTTTTCTTGCGGCCTCTCCCACCTTCTCTCTCCTCCTCCCTCTACTCAGTCTCTCGGCCTTTTTTGGCCCCACTCGCCTCAGTCCTCTCCTGTCTCCTTGTTCTTCTCTTTTCTTCCTATAAATAACTCTCTGTGCTGTGGCTGCCGCTAAGGGCCACTCTGAGGCCCTTCATAGTCCAGGAGGATCCCCAGCAGCGCAGCCTGCGCGTGGTGGCTCCTGCCCTCCCAGGGCTCTCGATGGTGATCCGGCCTCTCCCCCATCCAGGTTATGCCTCCGCCTTGTTGCCCTGAAAGCCGCAGCGACAGCGAAAAGGGCTAAGATTCGGCCATGAGCAGCGCCCCCCGGTGCCCCACCAAGGGCGCAGATTCTTTTCGCACGGTGAGTTTGTTTCCCAGGTCGCCAGCCCGACCTTCCCTCCCTGGCAGCCTTGTGTGCTCTGGCCAAGGTCCTCACCAACCAGGGGTGTGAGCGTGTGTGAGTGTGCAGACCGGGAGGACGCTGCCATCCCTACCCTGACCTTGCATGATGGTCGTGCGGGGGGATGGGTAGTGGGGGTATCAAACGTCTTCCAGTCCTGGGGAGGGAGTTGAGGCTGTTACCTGAAGACCTAGGTAGCTTAGCCTCAGCGGTTGAGGAACTTTGAGAACCCTGGGTCTCTCACCCAGCAACCCGTCTCAGACCCAGCCGGCCTTAGAGGCCCCAGGTCAAGTCTGCACGCGGGAGAGGGTTCTGGGCGGAGCTCGCCTGCCGTGACTGGCCACGCCCCCTGCTCACGTGCCACCCAGTCCCGCCCCTCCCTGCCCTCACGTGGCCACCGCTCCACATGGCCCCCTCTGGATTTTCCTAAGGAGTCTAATGATTAACCCCGTGCCACAATCAGCTCCGCTATTGGTCACTCTGGCCCAGAAGGGCACGTGACTGGGAAGGGGCGCAGGCTGGTCCCCTCCCCCTCCTTCTCAGGTTCACCCCTGCCGGCCATGGACTTCCTCCTGCGGCCTCAGGTGCGAGGGGTCCGCTACCCTCTCTCCCCATGGGGGCAAGCTCTCTGCGCCTCTCCCCGCCCCTTCGTCCCACGGGGCTGCTTCTGGTGGGAGTGGGGCTGGGCGATGGGGGAGCCAGGAGATGGTCAGGAGCCTTACGTACAGAGGGAAGAAGCCAGCCCCCTGGCCCGCTCACCTCATCCGGCGTTCTGCCAGGCCCAGCCGCTCCAGTCCCCACCTCGCCCCTAAGACCCGCCCTTCGCCCCAGCCCTCCTCCCCGCTCTCTTCCTTATTCTCGCTGCTGGCACCGCCATGGAGGGGGCTGCATACCCCCGCCCTTGGAGATCCCGATGCCCTTCAGGTCCAGAAGCTCTTGAGCAAATATTTGGCGGCGCCTGTAGCTAAGACCGTGGGTGGGTGGGGGGCTGGACCAAGGTTGCCTGACCAGGCGGCTGCCACTTAGCTGTGCTGAGCTCTTGCAATCGCCGCATTCCCTGCCGGCTGTGCCGGCCGCTGCTCCGCGCCCGCAGGATGACTCAGGTGGGGGCTGTGGGGGTGGGGTGAGGGGTGGGGCTAGGGAGCTGGCCCAGGGCTCGGGCTGGGGGCCTGGGGGCTAGGGGAGTTCTCCTGGGGGCTGAAGGGCATCCATTCCTGTCCCTGCGGGGCTAGTTTTTTTGACTCAGACGGGCTCTGGGGCGGTCAGCTTGGGCGCCTCCAGAAGTTACTTTTTGGGCTCAGTAGTTGTCCTCAGGCCAAGGGGAGTTTCTTCACTATCTGTCATGTGAACTTCCCGGTTCACACGCCCTCCCTCCAGGCTGCAGACGGGCTGGACACACGGGATTTCTTCCACCTGCCCTGAACTGACTGTACAGCCAAGGGGGCTGGGCTGGGATGAGGGTAGTTCAGAACCCAGGGGACAGCTGCTGAGGGAACTGGGTCTCTGCATCTGAGGAGGCAGACTGCTGGGGGGACACTGGGTCCCTGTGTTTGAAGGGATGTGTACTGGTAGGGGGACTGGCTTCCTGCATTTGACGGGGCAGACTGCTTGGGAGGACTGGGTCCCTAGATTTGTTTTCTTTTTTGTTTTATTGAGACAGAGTCTCACTCTGTCACCCAGGCTGGAGTGCAGTGGCACGTTCTTGGCTCACTGCAACCTCCGCCTCCCGGGTTCAGGTGATTCTCCTGCCTCAGCCTCTTGAGTAGCTGGGATTAGAGGTGCCCGCCACCGCCTGGCTAATTTTTGTGTTTTTAGTAGAGACGGGGTTTCACCATGTTGGTCAGGCTGGTCTTGAACTCCTGACCTCCAGCAGTCCACCCACCTCAGCCTCCCAAAGTGCTGGGATTACAGGCGTGAGCCACTGTGCCTGGCCTGGGTCCCTATATTTAAGGGACAGCTGCTGGGGGGATATTGAGTCACCAGCATTAGAGGAGATAGCTGCTGAGGGGAGGGGTCCTGGGTCTCTGGCACTAGGAAGGGTGAGGTTTCGGGGTACAATTCCCAGTGAGTCCTGTGTGTTTTTTCTCTATGCTTTCTTCCACACAGCCAGAGCCAGAGAGCTTGGGCCCTGGGACGCCTGGGTTCCCCGAGCAGGAGGAAGACGAACTTCACCGCACCCTGGGCGTGGAGCGGTTTGAGGAGATCCTACATGAGGCCGGGTCTCGCGGAGGGGAGGAGCCAGGCCGCAGCTATGGGGAGGAAGACTTTGAGTGTGAGGGGGCAGGCAGGGAAGGGGGAGGCAGGGATATCAGGTTTGACTCTTCAGTTAAGAAGGGGCTGGGGTCCTAGTGGGAGGAGCGAGGCGGGGGGCAGGATGGCAGGGGAGGGGACGCTGTGCCTGCCGCAGCCAAGTCCCCCTCCTCCCTGCAGACCACCGCCAGTCCTCCCACCACATCCATCACCCACTGTCCACCCACCTGCCTCCGGATGCACGCCGCCGCAAGACACCCCAGGGCCCAGGACGGAAGCCTCGAAGGCGCCCAGGAGCCTCCCCGACTGGAGAAACCCCCACCATTGAGGAAGGGGAGGAAGATGAGGATGAGGCTAGCGAGGCCGAGGGGGCCCGGGCAGTCACGCAGCCATCCCCTGCCTCCACACCCTCCTCGGTGCAGGTGTGCTGGGCGTGGGCTCCTAGGGGATGTCGGCAGGGCCCTGTCCTGGTCACTCCTGCCCACATGGGTCCTTGTTACAGTTCTTTCTCCAAGAGGATGACAGTGCTGACCGGAAGGCAGAGAGGACCAGTCCATCTTCCCCTGCACCACTGCCCCACCAGGAGGCAACTCCTCGGGCCTCCAAAGGGGCCCAGGCTGGGTAAGTATACCCCAATCAACAGTGTCCCCAACAGACACTTCCCCTGCTAGAGATGATGCTGGAACAAAGCATGAGCCTTGGAATCACCAGGCCAGGGTTCAAATCCCAGCCCTGCCCTCACTGGCTGGGCAAGTAACTTAATTAAGCTCTCCAAGCCCCAGGTTCCTTATCGGAAACCAAGCATAATAGAACCTTTCTCACTGGGTGGCTGTAGGGATTAAGGGTGGTGTGAATTCTAAGTATGGTTTAGCCTGGGAAAGAACATGCGCTGCCTAAGCTGCCTCCCACCCCTGCCCGTCTCCCACCCCTCCCTGCTCCCACCCCTGCCTGTGGTGTAGCGGGAGCAATAGCCAGTACTGGCTCAGGTACTGGACTGGTGACCTCCCAGCACTTGCTGGAGGCCCCAGGGTTCAAGAGGCAAAGAAGAGCCCCCTCTCCTTGGAGCACTGCCAACACACGCTGGTTGGAAACCAAATGTTACCAAGTGAGATGGCATCAGCATGTTGTCACTGCACCCAGTGGCTGGTTCAGGGAAAGTGTCAGTACCGGTGGATGATTGGCATCTGGGGGAAGGCTTCCTGGAGAAAATGACTTTGAACTAGGTCTCAAGGTCACTACAATCACAGACCAGTTGTTTTCTGGGTGCCAGGCAGCGTGAAGGGCTGCGGGAAGTGAAGGGCATGTTGTCCCCTCTGGGAGCGCATAACCTGCTGGGACCATGGCACAGATGTGGGCGGCAGGTTACAGTGGCCTTAGGGGTGCCAGGATGGCCGGGAGAAGGCTGGGGCTTCCGAGAAAGCCTGGCAGCAGGAAAGGGTCGAATTTGTGGGCTAGGGCACGTGGGGGCTAGGAAAGCCTGGTCATGAGAGGGGACGCGAGCTTTGAGCTCTGGGGGCTCTTGATGTTGAGAGAGAGGGGTAGGACCACGTGGCAGGGCCCTGGCCACCCAGTGTGGCAGAGAGAAGGGAGAGAGCAGAAGCTGGCGTCTGTGAAGGCTGAGGCTCACCCCTCCTCCCAGGGCAGGAAGCTGTCTGCCATCTCCAAGGCCGAGTGCCACGGACTTTATTCCTCTTGATTAAACATAGGCCCCTGTGAACCTCTGAGTCCCATGGCTAGGGGTGTGCCAGGGGGTGAGGGGGCAGGGGGATGAATGCTGACTGTCAGGAAGCAGCGTCCTGAGCTCCTTTTCTGCCCCAGGCCCTGCACTGGGACTTTTCCAAAATCTCACCCCTCATGGCACTGCCAGAGTCTGGCCTCAGTCCTGGCTGCTGAGGAGCAGTTGATGTTCGCAGTGGACGTTCAGAGGGGCCTTGGGGTGATCGTTTGGGGCTGCACAGCTAGAAAAGGGTGGAGCTGGGGTTCGGATGCTGGCAGTCTGCATCCGGAATCCTCCCCATCCCCATACCTGTGCCTCCCGGGAGTGGGAGCTAGGAGGGCCCGGAGTCCGATGTGGTCCCTCCCTGGCTCCCCGCTGTGTGGGTGCTGAGCGTTGGGGGGGAGGCTGGCTTTCTCGGGCTCACGGCCATTCTGTCTGCCTAGAACCCAGGTGGAGGAGGCGGCGGCGGTGGTGGCCAGTGGCACCGCCGGGGGTGACGACGGGGGTGCCTCGGGGCGCCCCCTGCCCAAAGCCCAGCCTGGGCACCGCAGCTACAACCTTCAGGAAAGGAGGCGCATCGGGAGCATGACCGGGGCTGAGCAGGCACTGCTGCCTCGGGTCCCCACGGATGAGAGTGAGGCCCAGACGCTGGCCACAGCCGACCTAGACCTCATGAAGAGTGAGTGCTGGGCCTGGGCCAAGCCTGGCACTGGTGGGCGAAGGAGTGAGAGAAAGGGGGAGCCCAACCTTGGTCCTCTGCCCCCCCAGGTCACCGATTTGAGGACGTTCCTGGGGTGCGGCGGCACCTGGTGCGGAAGAATGCCAAAGGTTCCACACAGAGTGGCCGAGAAGGGCGGGAGCCTGGCCCCACACCTCGGGCCCGACCCCGGGCCCCCCACAAGCCCCACGAGGTACCATGCTCTGCTTCATGGTCTTCCATTAACTTCCCATCCAGCTTCCCCCAACGACCCTGCCCCTACCTCTCAGATCAGCTATAATCTCAAGCCTCAGGATTGCAACCTTTGTTTTGTTGTTGTTGTTTGAGAAGGTCTCGCTCTTTTGCCCAGGCTGGAGTACAGTGGTGTGATCTCAACTCACTGCAACCTCTGCCTCCTGGGTTCAAGCGATTCTCCTGCCTCAGCCTCCAGAGTAGCTGGAATTACAGGCACCTGCTACACCCAGCTAATTTTTGTATTTTTAGTAGAGACGGGGTTTCACCATGTTGGCCAGGCTGGTCTCCAACTCCTAGCCTCAAGGGATCCGCCTGCCTTGGCCTCCCAGAGTGCTGGGATTACAAGCGTGAGCCACCACACCGGGCCCAGGGATGCCACCTTTCGTTGTGAAGTTTGTACACTGCACAAGAGTGCAGTATACACGTCTTAGAGCTTATTGACTTGGGCACTGTGATTATGCTCCCCATGGTGGATGTCGTTGATTTGAGTATTGTGGTTTTAATTCACATCTGAGCCATTGTTGATTTCTGTATCATGACCATCTTAGAAAGAGATGCCATTTTCTGATTTGAACAAAGGGCACCCCTTGGGCTAAAGGTGGCTCTGTGTAGCACTACACTTCATTTTTCAAAACCCACTTGCCTCTGTACTTGTTCAATCCTCTCAGCCACCTGTGAAGATGACAACAGGTGGTGTCAGCCATAAACTAGAGTGCTGTGACTTGGCCAAGGTCACTTGGTTACCTAGTGATGCCGCCCATCTTAAGGGCCCTGGTCCTGAACTCTGACGCACTGTGTTTTTGTCCTCATTTTATGAAGGCGTAATAGCATACAGTAAGCTGCATCTGTGTGAAGCATCCAGCTCAGTGCCCTGTTGCAGGCCCATACCTGCCTAACCATTTCCCACACTCCAGAAGTTCCTGCACGGCTCCACCCAATCAGTATTTTTCAGAGGCGACCACTCTTCCTTCATTTGCAATTAGTTTTGCCAGTTCTTGAATGCCTGTCAATGGAATGGCTGGTAGGCATTCCACTTGTTAAAAGGCCTACAAAACGCCATTGCTTTCATACACAGTGGCCATTTCTCAAGCCCCTACTCTGAGTCATATAGCGTGCCATGTGCTTTTCCCTTTTGTCCTCCTGACAGTTCTTTGAGGTGTTCCCATTTGACAGATGAGGGAAACTGCATCTCATTGGTTAGTCAGTTGTCCAGGGTCTCAGCTGGCTGTGGGACTGGGGCGCTTGTGCACCACCCACTGTGCTCATGCTCTCCAGGGTCACTTGGCTCCCTCTGATACCACTCATCTCTGACCTCCACCCAGGGCTGCCTCCGGCTCTGTACCCTGAAATGCCTTCTCTTCTCTCCCCAAGGTGTTTGTGGAGCTGAATGAGTTGCTGCTGGACAAAAACCAGGAGCCCCAGTGGCGGGAGACAGCTCGCTGGATCAAATTTGAAGAGGACGTGGAGGAGGAGACAGAGCGCTGGGGGAAGCCCCACGTGGCCTCCCTCTCCTTCCGCAGTCTCCTGGAGCTCCGCAGGACCCTTGCCCACGGTAACCCCGCTCCCCTCCGCCTCCCGCCTGGCCAATCCCCAGGAAACTCTCCCAAATGGCCCCAAATCTGTCTTGAGCCCCATGATGTGTGACAGCCCCAGAGCCCAGAGGGAGCGTGGTCCACACCCAGCTCGTATTTGCATTTTCAGCCAGCAGCTTCTTGATATTCTCAGATAACAACTGTGTTTTGGTTGCGAAAATGTTCCAGAAGCCATTTTGATGTAAAGCTTTCTGAAATTCCTAGCATGCCTTGGTACCATCTTAGAGATTCTGTGGAATGTGATCTAATCTGTAGCTGTATAGACTTCACGAAATGACCACTCACCACAGATGCAGGACTTCCGAGTCCTGTGTTTGCTTGCTTGCTCCTTCACAATGGGTGACCACTCTCAGTTGTTGTTAAAAGGCCTGTTTCTAAGCAGCTGAGGTTCTGTGGTTTGAGGCAGCTTAGGAAAAAAATTAAATATATATATATTTTTTTTTTGAGACAGGATCTTGCTCTGTTGCCCAGGCTGGAGTACAGTGGTGTAGTCTCGGCTCACTGCAACCTCCACCTCCCAGGCTCAAGTGATCCTCCTGCCTCAGCCTCCCAAGTAGCTGGAACTACAGGCACACACTACCACGCCTACCTAATTGTTGTATTTTTAGTAGAGATGGGGTTTCACCATGTGGTCCAGACTGGTGTCAAACTCCTGAGCTCAAGCGATTTGCCTGCCTCAGCCTCCCAAAATGTTGGAAGTACAGGCATGAGCCACTGTGCCTGGCTTAAAATTAAATTAAAAAAAAAAAGTAAACAAAAAACAAAGCAGCTGAGGACCTAGAAACTTGCTTTTAGAATTGTTTCCCAACTAAGAGTCCATAGACCCCGAGTGAGGCTCAGGGGCTTTGGGTAAAGTGCCACTGTGGAAGGGCTTTCTCACTAGGCCTTGAGGTCTCCAGCCTGGCTGCTTAGGAGCTTTTCGTTCTGTTTATTCTTTTTTTTTTTTTTTTTTTTTTTTTTTTTTTTTTTTTTGAGACGGAGTCTCGCTCTGTCACCCAGGCTGGAGTCCAGTGGCGCTATCTCAGCTTACTGCAAGCTCTGCCTCCTGGGTTCACGCCATTCTCCTGCCTCAGCCTCCCAAGTAGCTGGGACTACAGGTGTCCGCCACCACGCCTGGCTAATTTTTTTGCATTTTTAGTAGAGATGGGGTTTCACCGTGTTAGCCAGGATGGTCTCGATCTGACTTCGTGATCTGCCCGCCTCAGTCTCCCAAAGTGGGATTACAGGTGTGAGCCACCGTACCCGGCCAGTTCTGTTTATTCTTTAGTCTTTGTTCCTGAAAGTTGGCCCTGCCAGATGAATGACCTGGTAACTTTCGAAGGGACTGTTACTTCTGTGTGCAATGGTGAGGGGAGGTCGAGAAGCTGACAGGGAAGTCAAGAAGCTTGGGGCAGAGGGGGGTCTTCAGATGGCTCCAGGACAGCCACACGGATGAGGCCACAGACCAGCTGAGTTGTGTATCAGAGGGTAGAACTAGGCCCTAGAGTGACGCAGCACCTGGCTCACTTTGAGGAGAGTTTTCTAACAGCTAAGAGGGTTCAAACAGAGTGGGCGGCCTGGACCGTCCCTGTGGAGGCCGGATGCTCCCTGGAAGGAGTGTCCGGCAGGTGTGGCCTAGATGGCCTCTCTGGTCACTGAGGTTCAGTGGTCTCTGTGGAGCCTTGTAACGTTCCTGGGGGTCTGGGGGAGGGGAGGAACCAGAGGGTTGATGTGACCTAGGCTCCCGAGGGAGCTAGAACCCGAGCCTGCGTCCTTCATGTGTAGGCTGGTGTTCCAGGCCCAGCACCCACCCACCTGGCTGCCCCACCTGTCCCCAGCTTCTGCTCCCATCCCATCTCCTGCCACTGTTTTGCGATCTGGGGCTGAGGGGCCCTCTGTGCCATCTTATGCCAGGGGCTGTGCTCTTGGATCTGGACCAGCAGACCCTGCCCGGAGTGGCCCACCAGGTGGTGGAGCAGATGGTCATCTCTGACCAGATCAAGGCCGAGGACAGGGCCAATGTGCTGCGGGCCCTGCTGCTGAAACACAGGTGAGGCCCTGTGGGCCAGTTGGGGACGACACTTCATCCAGCCCACCTGCCCCGGCCCTTGTCATTGACCCTCCTTTGCCTCACTGCCCTCTGCCCCACCAGCCACCCGAGTGATGAGAAGGACTTCTCCTTCCCCCGCAACATTTCGGCTGGCTCCCTGGGCTCCCTGCTGGGGCATCACCATGGTCAGGGGGCTGAGAGTGATCCCCACGTCACTGAGCCTCTCATTGGAGGTGTTCCTGAGACCCGGCTGGAGGTGGAGCGAGAGGTGAGGGGAGAACCAGCCCTGCCTGGGCTGGCGGCAGGACTGAGGAAGCCCAGGTGTGGACTCAGAGTGGGAGGGGCCTGGCTGGGCTGAGCTCTGTTCTGTGTCCCCCAGCGCGAGCTGCCGCCTCCAGCACCACCAGGTGGCATCACCCGCTCCAAGTCCAAGCACGAGCTGAAGCTGCTGGAGAAGATCCCTGAGAATGCTGAGGCCACGGTGGTCCTCGTGGGTATGTGGGGCAGGTCACATGTGGGGGCCTTGGCAGCCAGGCCTTGAGGCAGGGTCCTGTAGTCTCCCTGGCCCTGCCTCGGTGCCACCCCTGGGTGAGGGACTGGAAGGCGGTCCTGCTGCTCTGCTGTTGCCCACGATGGTCCCATGCCCCTAGGCTGTGTGGAATTCCTCTCTCGCCCCACCATGGCCTTTGTGCGGCTCCGGGAGGCCGTGGAGTTGGACGCAGTGTTGGAAGTGCCGGTGCCCGTGCGTTTCCTCTTCCTGCTGCTGGGCCCGAGCAGTGCCAACATGGACTACCACGAGATCGGCCGCTCCATCTCCACCCTCATGTCAGACAAGGTCAGCTACCCTCCTCCTCTGGACCCTGCTTCTTGGAGCCCACCCTGGGCCAGTCTTGATCCCCACGACTGCCCCCCACCCACCGGCCTTGCCCACCCCCAGCTCCAGGCCCTCAGCCCTCTTCTTTGAGCCCTCCCCAATCCCCATCCTGCTTTGGCAGCAATTCCACGAGGCAGCCTACCTGGCTGACGAGCGGGACGACCTGCTGACGGCCATCAACGCTTTCCTCGACTGCAGCGTGGTGCTGCCGCCCTCAGAAGTGCAGGGCGAGGAGCTGCTGCGCTCCGTGGCCCACTTCCAGCGCCAGATGCTCAAGAAGCGAGAGGAGCAGGGCCGGCTGCTGCCCACAGGGGCCGGGCTGGAGCCCAAATCTGCCCAAGATAAGGGTACGGCCAGGGCGGGCTGGGGTCGGGGCTGCCTCAAGGGGGTGAGGTGGGCAGGAGGGGCTGGGGCGCCCTGACGGAGGCCTGGGTTGCAGCGCTCCTGCAGATGGTAGAGGCGGCAGGGGCAGCTGAAGATGATCCCCTTCGGCGGACGGGGCGGCCCTTTGGTGGGCTGATCCGAGATGTGCGGCGCCGCTATCCCCACTACCTGAGTGACTTCCGAGATGCACTTGACCCTCAGTGCCTGGCTGCCGTCATCTTCATCTACTTTGCCGCCCTGTCTCCTGCCATCACCTTTGGGGGACTGCTGGGTGAGGAGAGCCTTCAGGTAGAGGGTGGGGCGGACTGCCCAGGGCCTGGCCACCAGCTCCTGAGCTGGTTCCTGCACCCCTAGGAGAGAAGACGCAGGACCTGATAGGGGTGTCGGAGCTGATTATGTCCACAGCGCTCCAGGGTGTGGTCTTCTGCCTGCTGGGTGCCCAGCCCCTGCTGGTGATCGGCTTCTCGGGGCCCCTGCTGGTCTTTGAGGAGGCGTTCTTCTCGGTGAGGGCTCTTCCCGCCCATCTCCAGCCACCCCTCCTCTGCCCTAGACACCTCCCCACAGCATCCCCACCCAGAGCTCGGGACCTGACTGCCCCCACTTCCAGTTCTGTAGCAGCAACCACCTGGAGTACCTGGTGGGCCGCGTGTGGATCGGCTTCTGGCTGGTGCTCCTGGCCCTGCTCATGGTGGCCCTGGAGGGGAGTTTCCTGGTCCGCTTTGTCTCCCGCTTCACCCAGGAGATCTTCGCCTTCTTGATATCACTCATCTTCATCTATGAGACCTTCTACAAGCTGGTGAAGGTGGGCAGGCCCCTGCCGAGAGCTGGGCCAGGAGGGCCGAGGTCTCAGGGCTGGAGGGAGTCTCTTGGTCCCATCCTCTGGATTCGAGGCCAGGCTGGAGCATTCCTGGGGCTTGTTGCCAACACACACACCAGGGCCTCAGATTAATTTTTTAATCAATTAATTAATTATTTTGAGACAGTCTTACTCTATTGCCCAGGCTGGAGTGCAGTGGCGTGACCTTGACTCACTGCAACTTCTGCCTCCTGGATTCAAGCGATTTTCCTGCCTCAGCCTCCTGAGTAGCTGGGATTATAGGTGTGCACTGCTATACCCAGCTAATTTTTGTATTTTCAGTAGAGACGGGTTTCACCATATTGGCCAGGCTTGTCTTGAAGTCCTGACCTCAGGTGGTCCACCCACCTCAGCCTCCCAAAGTGCTAGGATCACAGGATTGAGCCACCACGCCCGGCCTTAATTTATTTTCAAACAGCAACTTGAACCAGACAGATGAATCTTTCAAAAACTCATACTTTTTCTTTTCTTTTCTTTTTTTTTTTTTTTTTTTTTTGAGACAGAGTGTTGCTTTGTCACCCAGGCTGGAGTGCAATTTTGGCGCGATCTCTGCTCACTGCAACCTCTGCCTCCTGGTTTAAAGTGGCTCTTCTGCCTCAGCCTGCCAAGTAGCTGGGATTACAGGCACACGCCACCATGCCCAGCTAAATTTTTGTATTTTTTTAGTAGAGATGGGGTTTTACCATGTTGGCCAGCCTGGTCTTGAACTCCTGGCCTCAAGTGATCTGCCCGCCTCGGCCTCCCAAAGTGCTGGGATTACAGGTGTGAGCCACTGTGCCCAGCCAAAAACTCATACTTTTATTTTTTAAAAACTTCTATATTTAATGGCACAGTGGCACCATTAGAGCTATTACTTCAAACTCCTGAGCTCAAGTGTTCCTTCTGCCTAAGCCTCCCTAATAGCTGGGACTACAGGTGGGCCCCATGCCTGGCTAATTTTTAAATTTTTTGAAGAGGCCTGCCTAGATTGCCCAGGCTTGTCTGGAACTCCTGGCCTCAAGCGATCCTCCTGCCTTGGCCTCCCGAAGTGTTGGGGTTATAGGCATGAGTCACCAGGCCCAGTCCATCTTTTTTATTTTATTTATTTGTTTGTTTGTTTTTTTGAGACAGAGTCTTGCTCTGTTGCCCAGGCTGGAATGCAGTGGTGTGACCTTGCCTCACTGCAACTTTGGCCTCCCGGGTTTAAGCGATTCTCCTGCCTCTGCCTCAGCCTCTTGAGTAGCTGGAATTACAGGTGCCCACCACGCCCAGCTAATTTTTGTATTTTTAGCAGAGACAGGGAAGGCTGGTCTCGAACTCCTGACCTCAAGTGATCTGCCTACCTCGGCCTCCCAAAGTACTAGAATTACAAGCGTGAGCCACTGCACCCAGCCTGTTTTATTTTAAAAAATATATTATTTTTAATTTGCTTTTAAAATTCACATTTTTAATAACAAAAGTACATGCTTTTGTTAAAATGTCAAACAATCCAGGAGTGTAGAAAGGGGAAAGACTCCAGAGGTGACAGTCAGTCTGGGCATCAGATGTGTGTGAGAGACCACTCTGTGCTCATGTCCTCCTCCTTTAGGCCCCCGGATCCTCTCTGAGCCTGGCTGGTGCCACTCACCAGCTGCCTTCCTGAGTTAAACCAGCCGCTCGGTCTTTGCTGCCCCACACTGCCCTGTGCTCACAGCTGGTTCTCTGGGCCACTGTCTTAATTCAACAAGACAAGCTCCTTGAAAGCAGGCCAGCCTTTCCCCTGCCCCGCCCCTTCCACCTGACACTCACTGAGCCTCAGGAATCTTTTCTGCGGTCCAGCTGATGAAGGCCTTGTGGCCTCCTCTCCCCAGATCTTCCAGGAGCACCCCCTGCATGGCTGCTCAGCCTCCAACAGCTCAGAGGTGGACGGCGGTGAGAACATGACATGGGCCGGGGCAAGACCCACGCTGGGGCCGGGCAACAGGAGCTTGGCTGGGCAGTCTGGGCAGGGGAAGCCCCGGGGCCAGCCCAACACGGCCCTGCTGTCGCTGGTGCTCATGGCCGGCACCTTCTTCATCGCCTTCTTCCTGCGCAAATTCAAGAACAGCCGGTTCTTTCCTGGCCGGGTGCGTGGGCTTAAAGGCCAAGAGGGGGTTAGGGGCAGGAAGGGGGGTGGCAGGAAGTCAGTGGCTGTGGTGGCAGGCCTCTGAGCGGTGTGCCTGCCCACTCAGATCCGGCGGGTGATTGGGGACTTTGGGGTGCCCATCGCCATCCTCATCATGGTGCTTGTGGATTACAGTATTGAGGACACCTATACCCAGGTAAGGTGCTGCCCGCAGCAGGCAAGGGCTGCTGCCTCCACCGCCCTGGGTCTAGGTGTTCCCCTCCAGCCTCCAAACCCAGCCTGTCCTTAAGTTTAAGCCTGTCCTTAAGATGCCAACCCCTTTCCATGGCATGCCCTCCACATTACCTTAACCCTGTCCCCACACTGTGTCTGCCCTGCAGAAGCTGAGCGTTCCCAGTGGATTCTCGGTGACTGCCCCAGAAAAGAGGGGCTGGGTCATCAACCCTCTGGGGGAGAAGAGCCCCTTCCCTGTGTGGATGATGGTTGCCAGCCTGCTGCCTGCCATCCTGGTCTTCATCCTCATTTTCATGGAGACACAGATCACCACGTGAGTGGTCCTAGCCGAAGGGATATGAGAGGCCAGAGCCCCAGGCCAGGCTGGGGAACTCAGCATGGAACCTCCAGCCACACTGGGCAATCCCAGGGACTTCAGGGAACCTTGGATGCCTAGATGGCCACAGTTTAATCTGTAGACAGCAGAAAAACCCCCTGATGTTTGCTGGGACAGGAACAGCACGTGGAGGGGCAGGCCAGCCTGGCAGTGCTAGCTGGGAGCTGTTGTGGAGGATAAGGGCTGGGGGCCGAGGTTTTGCTCTGTAATGGAATTTGAATCCTGACGGAATGGACAGGGACCACCAGGTTCCAAAGCCAGATGGAGGGACTGGCTGGGCATTCTGGAAAGACCCCGTGGTCTGTGGAGCTGAGTCCAGCCTGGGCCTTAGCAGCACCCCTCCCTCTCTCAGGCTCATCATCTCCAAGAAGGAGCGCATGCTGCAGAAGGGCTCCGGCTTCCACCTGGACCTGCTGCTCATTGTGGCCATGGGCGGCATCTGTGCCCTCTTTGGCCTGCCCTGGTTGGCTGCTGCCACTGTCCGCTCCGTCACTCACGCCAACGCGCTCACTGTCATGAGCAAGGCTGTGGCACCTGGGGACAAGCCCAAGATTCAGGAGGTCAAGGAACAGCGGGTGACAGGGCTGCTGGTTGCCCTGCTTGTGGGTACGTTGCCTCTTGCCCTTCCCTTCCCAGTGGATTCCCCAGGGCCAGTGGGGCCAGGGGACCCCGTGGCCAACTATCCTGCACCTCCCATAGGCCTCTCCATAGTTATCGGGGATCTGCTCCGGCAGATCCCCCTGGCTGTGCTCTTTGGAATTTTCCTGTACATGGGAGTCACCTCCCTTAATGGGATCCAGTTCTATGAACGGCTGCATCTGCTGCTCATGCCACCCAAACACCACCCAGATGTCACTTACGTCAAGAAGGTAAGCCCCCCCCAGCTCCCCACTGGAAGGGGTGTGCCTCTGGCCATCCTGGTCTACTTGGGTCATTCTCCAGCTGCCCCTCCCATCTGCCCACTTCAGCCAGCCCCCACCTCCTCTCTGTACCAACCCGGCTCTGTGGCACCTAGGAATGTTCTTCCATCCCCTACTCCGAAGAGGGGAGAGGCTCTTCCCAGCAGCAGGCTGGGGAGGAACCTGGGCTCACCTGTCTCCGCCCCCCAGGTCCGGACCCTCCGTATGCACCTGTTTACGGCCCTGCAGCTGCTCTGCCTGGCCCTGCTGTGGGCTGTCATGTCCACAGCTGCCTCCCTGGCCTTCCCCTTCATCCTCATCCTCACAGTGCCGCTCCGCATGGTGGTGCTCACCCGCATCTTCACCGAGCGAGAGATGAAATGTGTAAGCCCTCCCGCCTGCCTCCCCTAGTCCCTCTTGCCTCCCTGTGGATCTGGAAAGGTCCCCCACCCCCCACTTCCCTTCTTGACCACCCCTCACCCCACAGTTGGATGCTAACGAGGCAGAGCCGGTGTTTGATGAGCGGGAGGGTGTGGACGAGTACAATGAGATGCCCATGCCTGTGTAGCCGCCGCCGAGGGACAGCCGAGGGACCGATGGACGAGGGGACAGGCTGGTGGGATGGGGTCCCCCCTCCCATGCCCCTCCCTCCTTTTTATTTAAGTGAATAATTTAATGTCCCCTCCTCCCCCACTGCCCCTGCAGTAAAGTGCTTTGGCCCCCACCTATCTCTGGCCTTTTGTCTTTGTATGGGGGGCATGAATGGGAAAGAGGTGGGAGACCCAGCTCTGCTCCCCATCCCAAAACTGAGATTCACAATGGGGAAGGAAAGGAACTTTAATGAGAAATCAAAACATAGGGAACCAAAGTGCAAATCATCCACCCCCCATGGGGGGGCCATCCTGAACCCCACATCATCCCCTCAGCCCCCTTCAGGCCCCCAGCGCAGGCCCAGGGCCTGGAGCTTCTGCCTCAGGTAGCTCTTGAGCTGGGGCAGGCCTCTCTGGGACTCCAGTTCCTCGAAGGGTAGCTGTGGGGAGAGGATAGGGCAGCAGGTTACCCGCAGGCCGGCAGTAAGGATGCGCCACGGGGAAGGCCAGGGCCACTCACCGGCAGGAGCTGGTAGCCCATCAGGCCCAAGTGCCGCTCCCTCAGGGCCCTCGAGCCCAGCAGCACCCTGCCATCCCGGCAGAAATGCCAGCGTTCCCGCAACACCAGCACCACCCTGCAGGGGGAGGGACGTGACTCAGGGCATGGCGGGCAAGGTGGCCAGAGTTCCCCCACCCTGCCTCCGTTACCTCTGAGCAGGGTCTCGAGTAGTGGGGCTAGAGGCAGCCTGGCCCTGTAGGCAGGACCTTGGTGGGTATGGCAGGAAGGGGTCCTGGGTCCTCACGGGAAGCACAGCACCAGAGCTGCCGACGCACAGCAGGAAGTCTGGAGGGGGAGCAGGGTCGGAGGCCTTAGCCAGAGCTCTGTCTCCGTGGGCCTGCCACCTGCCCCTCGCTCACCTGTGCAGTAGCCTGGAGGCACAGTCAGGTCCTGGCGGTATTTCTCCTCCCCCAGCAGCTGGCGCAACCCCTCAGCTACTATGTCCTTGTGACTGAGGAGAAAGGACACCAGTAGCAGGAAGGGCCCGGCCCCTCATCCTAGTCTGTCCCGGTCTAGTGCCACCACCCTGGGTAAAGCCCTCTGCTGCTTCAGGGCCCAGTTTTATGGTGGCCGAGAGCTCCTTAGCTTTGGCTTCATGGTCCCTCTGGCTTTTCCACTCTGCTGCTCCCAGGCTGGCCCCTCCCCTTACCCCAGGCTGCCCCATCCACCTGTACTTGCAGCGGGCACGGTCAGTGATGAGAGGCTGGGGAAAGATGGGCACTTGCTGCCTTCGGGGAAGGCGGGGACCCCGGTATCCTGGGAGCTCCAGCTCCACGGCTGTGTCCAGCAGGGAGAGGTAGCGACGCACAATCAGAGCATGAGGGGTGCCTGTGGGGAGGCGGGGACTGGGGCTCCGGGCTGCAGGCCACCCTGTTCCCCTGCCTCTCCAGCCCTCAGGGGCCCAGCCGGCCATCCTGGCTGCGTACCACTGATGTAGTTGATGAAGCCAGGGGAAAAAACAAAGTGCAGGGCTCTGAAGGGCAGGCACCGCAGTTGGCACAGTGACATCAAGATGTTGACTGTAGCCAGGGGTGCCACCCCTGCTTCCCGAGCCAGGATCCTCTCAAGGCAGGGCATAAACTGCTGTTCCAGGGGCAGGTAGTTCAGCCGCCCAAAGGGCAGAACCAACTTCTGTACCACCTGTGAAGGAAGAGCAGTTCATTACCCAGTGTGAAGTATTTCTGCAGTCATTTTTTACAAGCTAAGCCTTAGAGAGGCTTAGCCCTCAAGTTTGTAACACTGCTGTAAAGACAGGACAGTCCCTACAGCCTCACAGTTCAACAGCAAAGCAGTCACAAGCTGCACGTGACTAATCACCAGACAGGCAGAGGGGACATCACTGTGGGGTTTGGCCCTGAAGACTTCAAGGAGAGGGATGGGTGCAGCTAGGATGGTGCTAAGAGTGCTTTGGGAAACTGCAGAGTTCCAGGAATGCATGCTGGTGACAGGAGGTGGGCAAGTCACAGAGAGGGTGTAGGAAAAGATGCAGGTCCCAGGGGACAGAGAGGGTGTGTCTGCTTCAGGAAAAGGATAGCTGAGCTGCACAGGGTGCTGGGCCTGACGAGGTCCCTGAGAATGACTGAGAGATGCACTGGAGGGTGGGTGGTAAGCCCACCTTGCTGCTGAGCTGGGTTTCCTGAACCACCAGGAAGTGGGCAATGGCTTCCAGAAGCTGGGGCTCCCGTAACCGATGCCGGGCCAGGTGCTGGGCCAGGAGCACCATCACATGGGGAGTCAGTTCCTCTGGCCTTGCCTCTGTGAAGAACAGCCTGTCATGCTGGGCCTCGGCTGGACCTCCAGCTGGCTCAATTCCACCTCAGCCCAGCCAACTGAGACCACCTTCCTCCTCCTGTCAACCCTCCCAACCCCGTCTGACTTTAACCCCCTCCAGCACCTGCCAGGCTGCTGATCAGATGCTGCCGTGGATACCGCAGAAAACGGGGACAGCTTAGAGCAGCTTCCAACCCTTGCCCACCTCGGAGAAGGGGCTGCAAAGGGGGAGGTGGCTTCGGAGGGAGGCGGAGCCTTCGCTCCTGTTCCAGGGCACACACCAGGGGACCATCAGACGGAAAGCCTGAGGGGGAGAGGTAAAAGGCAGCCTGGTAACAGAGCTGTGCTGCTGCTCCAATCATGGGGTTACTTGAATTCCCCACCTTTCACCTCTCTGTTTCCTGAGCAAGGTGTGCTAGAGTTTAAGTGCAAACACTAAAGAAATGTAAAGTATCACGTGGCTATGAGGTATCAAAACGGTCTGTGGGGAGTACATACAAAGATGGCAAATAGGCTTTCAGCTTGTACCAATTGTGACAAATTATGGTGGCTTCCTAGGGCACTCTATTAGCAGGAATCTGAGGTGGCACCCTAGCGAGGCTGGAAGGAGTGCGTTTTTCTCATGATGTCTGCTGCAGACATAGGACGGGAGCAGGAGCAACCATTCCTGGGCAAACGCCTGAGAGGCTGGGTCTCTGTCCGTTGTCCTCTACTGTTCTCCCTATTCTTCATTAACACCCAGCCCCCCAGGCGCCCACCTCAAGCCCCTCCTCACCAAGTAAGACTGCAAGGTGCAGACACACGTGGATGGTGTGAATGTCAAAGGAGGGGCAGTTTCGGATGATGAGCTGACTCAAGTCCTGCAGTGTGGCCTGCTCCACAGGAGGGGGCCGTGGCCGAGACCCCAAGAGCTGGCCCAGGCGACGAAGCGCCACCGAGTAGTGGTGGACGCGCACTTTGGTGGGGTTCTGGCCCAGCCAGCGCAGCAGCTCCCCAGGGCTCTTTGCCTGTTCCAGAAGCCGCTGCAGTCCTTGCACAGGACCTGCACTGGGGCCTCCTCCAAGAGGCCGGTCCGCCCATTTGCTGAGCCCCAAACAGCAGGGCTGTACTGGAGGGATCAGCAGCAGGCCAGACAGCCGAGCAGGGGAGGTCTGAGCAGAGAGCAGGACTCGAAGCATGGAGTTGGGTGATGGAGACCCTGAGGGGCAGCCCAAAAAAGGGGGTGAGGTTTTCTCCAAAGGGGAGAAAGACCTGCTACCTACTCCTTACCTCACTCCTCATTTAGGGGGCCTGTGGTCAGAGCAACCCTTTGTGACTGCTCTGGGCCTCTTCCCCACCCCGCCCCTCTGCCTCCTTCCACGCCTTTGAAACAGCAATCATAATCCTCAGTGCGCTCAGGGCACTACTTGCAAAGCAATTCCACATGCACCATCTCTGATGCTCCTTACACGCCCGTGAAGAGTAGGCAGGGCTGGCATTACCTCATTTCACCGGTGGAGAAACGCAGGCCCAGAGCAGCTAAGGGGTTAAGTTAAGCCTGAGGTCATTAACTGGGTTAGTGGTCGCGTCCAGTCTGGAGCCCAGGCGGCACCGGCGTGCACTCTCCCGACCACCTCCCTCTCCCGCAGGAGGCGGCGGCGGCACAGAGGGTGGAACGCGGGCTCCGCGGCTGGACGGCGCTGGGTTCCATGCTGGGCGCTCCCACTCACCAGCGGCGTGACCTTGGACAAGTGGCTTCGTCTAAGTCTCCTCACCCGTGAAATGAAAACGCAACGCCCACCTCGCAGGGCGCGCGTGGAGCCCGAGTGCACCGCTTTGCGATGGCGTGGGGTCGGCGAAGTCGGGGGCCCCCACACCCACCCCGACCCAGGGACGCCAGGAGACCGTGGCCGCTGCCGCTAACACCAGCTCCCGCTGCCCTCCCACAGCCCTCCCCGCAGGCGCCACCCCTACATGACTCCCCGGGCCCTGCGCAGGTCGCTCCCTCAGTCGGTCTCGGGGCCCGGGGGCCAGGTTCCCCCCGCGGCCTCCTCATCGGCTGGCCACCGAGTCCGCCATCTTCCCAGCAGCCCCCAGATAGCCGCCCGGACACCAATCCCGAAACAGCTATCGACCAGCGGAGACGTGGCTCCCGGCAGGCACTGCGAGCCAGGGAGCTGTGAGCTCCGCCCGCGGGAAGTGCGCGCGCGGCACCGGGGGCGGGGCCACGGAGGCCGGCGCCAAAGCCAGAGCAGAAGGCAGTGGAGAAGGGAAAGCGGTGGGCCAGAGCCGATGGCGCCGTCCGTGCCCTTCCCTCCCATGGGGCAAGGAGTCCCCGCCCGCCATCCCGCACACACTCAGACACACTGCAAGAGTGAAAACTTCACAGTTACTTTAATCTGCACAAGTTCCGGGGAACTCCTATGCCCCTCCCCTTCACCTGCCTCCCACCGTCCTGGCGTCCCCAACTCAGGCCAAGGAGCTGTCAGGGATTGGAGGCGGCTGGGTCCTCCGGCAGAACGCTAAGACGGGCCCCGGGGGCGGCCGGGCTCTGCCCGGGGCCGAGGCAGCGACAGCAGATGCCCGACCCCGAGGAGCCCACTCCCAGTGCGGACTGAGGGCCAGCAGCCCCGGGAGGTGGCCCCGAGGCCCGGTGGTCGCAGGGCGGGGCCTCTGCCAGCCCCTGGAGTCTTCTGCGGCGCAGGGCTGGGCTCCAGGGCAGCGGGAAGAGGCAGGCCGGAGAGACGGGCCTGGGCAGGCAGCAGCTCCCGCTGCGGCGCGGGGAGCAAGGTCCAGAGGGGCCGGCGACGCTGCCAAACGCCCGCGGAGGCACTACGGGCGGTACATGGCGAAGGCCAGGAGACTGAGGAGCAGGGTGAAGCCGGCCAGGCCCAGAGTGGCGGTCAGGGGAAAGAAGGGCCGGTACTGGATCTGGCAGTACCAGAGCAGCAGCAGCAGCAGGAGCAGCAGGGGCAGCAGCAGGCTGCCGATTTCCAGCCCGGAGGGGCCGGGCTCGGACCCCGGCGGGCAGGGGGGATTTGGGGGGCCGACCCTCGTGGACACGTGGCAGTGGAGAACGCAGTTGGGAGGGAGGTGAAGGCTGCCCAGGGTCTGGGTGTCGTCGCCTAGCAGCTGCCCTTGGTAGATGAGTCGCACCTGCTGTTCCCGGCCAGGAAACTGGGTCCTGAGGAGAGAGGGACCTGGGTAAGAGAGCAGGCCTCAGGCAATCCTAGTCCCTGGCCCCGGAACAACACTCCCACCCTTCCCCTGCCCTCCACAACACACCGGCCCTGGCCTGGGAGGGGCAGACTGCCAAGGGAACAAGTGCAGTTGTGATCTGGGGCGCTCAGCGCCTCCAGTATAAAGGAGGGCTGGGTCTTAGGTCTCTCCTGGGGCCTTCTGTGACCACTCCCCCCACCCCTGTCTTCAGCATTGCTCTTGCCTCTTGACCTACGTACCTTTTCAAGGAGCCAATGGTGTCGTGGGGCCAGGCCCTGGCCACCTGCTCTGAATCATTGAGGAATTTCAGCCGTAGCACGAGGGGCTCCTGCGGGGAGTCCGGGGCTGGTGGTGTTGCTGTGACCCCCGTGCTGGGCTCTGGCTGTGCAGCTTGACCTCTGTGTCTCAGGCTGGGGGTCTCTGCCCCTGGGACCTCCGCTCTCATGGTGTCGGTAGCTGCCATGGCTGCGCTGGGCTGGGATGGCGTTGGGGTCCCTGACGGCTGGGGCAGTGGGTCCCCGCCCTCAGCGGTGTGCGTTGAGACCCAGGCGAGGGCCAGCACCAGAAGGCAGGCAAGCACCGAGAAAAGGACGGTCACCTCATCACCCACCCCTTCAATCAGGGTCATGGCGCCTGCCTTGCCCGCCGCGCTACCGAGCTGGAGAGGCACAAAGAGCCCGTGAGGCGCGGGACCTCTGACCAGGAGCCCTGGAACCTCCACAGGGTCCTGCCCCCACCCCACCGCGACGCTCCCACCGTCCTCAGCCTGGGTTCCCTCACCCACCCCAGGGTACGGGCTGCTTTGCCTCCCAGTCGCCCCAAACTTGCCTCCGGGTGCCCCTTCCCATCGCCGAATCCCAAGTCCTAACTTTCTGTCATCTGAGCTCGAGGTCTTCAACCAGCTCCCAACTCACCCAAACCCTATCCCAAGGTAAGGGCCTAAGCAACGCCTCCCCTAAACTTCACCCCAGCCAAACTTCACGCCCATGCGTATCTATTCTCCTGCCCACTTCACCCCAGTGTGTCTACTCCTTCACCGACTTCACCCCATGCTCATCTACTCCGTTGCTAAAGTTTCTCCGAGGTGGGGGTAGAGCCTCTGTGCCCCCACCCCCCGCCCCCCGCATTACGGTTCACCTAAACCCCACCCGCGGCACAGGACTGCTTCCCAGGCTTCCCCCACAGCAAACGTCAAACTCCGCCCCTGGGCAATCTGGAGCCTCCGAGCGTCACCACCCACCCAGCTCGGTCCCCTCAACTCCACGCCTTCTCTGGAAGTGTCTCCAAGCCCCGCGGGCTGCCAGACCCCAGATCCCGCCCGGAATCCGAGACTTCACGTTCCCTACCCCCACCCCTCATCACCCCTCCCACCTTCCCGCCCCCCGGAGCCGCAGGAGGGCACGGCGATCCAGGGCAGGGCGGGCGGGGCCCGGCCGGGGCCCTGGGCGGCGGGGTGGGCGCGGTCACGGCGCGGGGACTCACCGCCCGGCTGCCCCAGCTCCATCGCGGCCCCTCGGGCACTTCCGGGCGGGAGGCGCGGAGGTCGCAGGCACCTGAAGCACCCCTCCTTCCTCGCCGCCGCGGCCCGGGGCATTGTGGGACTTGTAGTCCGGCGCCGCTCTGTCTCCGCCCTCCGCCCTGCGGACCCACGTGCTGGGCTCCACCCGCGGTTCTCTGCGCCAGCAGATCGCGGAGGGGCCGGTGGGGACGGCTTTGGGGGATTGCGCTACCGGCTAGAGGTTTGGGCGGCAGCAGGGTCCGCCCCCTCCCCCGCCAACAGCCAGAGCATCTGTCACACCAGACACCGACGTCAGCTGAAGCACGTCAGAACACCCGTGTTCGTAATGCAGTGAGGAAGGCTCTGAGGAACTCAGGTGGCCCCTACCCTTATGTCAGAGTGGACGCCAGAAGGCACTTTGGCCACCAAAATTAATTCTTCAGCCCAGAGCCCAATATCCATGGGCTGTCCCACTAGGCTGGCCAGGGATACCCATCCTCAGGGCTGCCCCTTTCCTTGGTCCCCTCCTCCACCTTGCTCTTTCAGGACTGTGGAAGAAGCATAGACCTTGGAACCTGGCACAAATCCTGATCCCTTATCCTGTGCTTCTCAGCTATATGACCTTGGGTGGGTTATTGAATCTCTCTAAAGATTAATTTCTTCCTTTCTGAAACATACGTCGTAAGTCAATCATAAGGAAGAAATTAGATGTTTTATTTAAAAGTGTGAAAACTAAGGTACATGTCACACAGTAGCTATTTGCTCACCTCCGCTCAAAGCTGGTCTCTGGAATCGGGTCCTGGTGTGTTACTGTGTGGATGACATTGAATCCCAGGCCTGTGGATATCTGTGGATTTTTCCCTCTGGGCTCCTGTAGCCACAGAGATCTCACATCCTGGTTTTTACAGGCCAGTCTTGATTTAAAATAATCTATCCTAGTTTTCCCATAGTTCTTGCCTACTGTGGGAGCAAGTGGCCCAAATATTGCCTTAGGAATGTCAGTCTAGATTGATACCATACAGAACTAACCTATCTAGTTCCATCCCTCCTGTTCATTCATTTATTCTACTAACATATTTTTAAAAGATATACTATGGCCAGGCGCGGTGGCTTATGTCTGTAATCCTGGCACTTTGGGAGACCGAGGTAGGTGGATCACTGAGGTCAGGAGTTCGAGACCAGCCTGGCCAACATGGTAAAAGCCCATCTCTACTAAAAAAAAAAATACAAAAATTAGTTGGATGTGGTGGAGGGTGCCTGTAATTCCAGCTACTCAGGAGGCTGAGGCAGGAGAATCACTTGAACGTGGGAGGTGGAGGTTGCAGTGAGCTGAGATCGAGCCACTGCACTCCAACCTGGGCAACAGAGTGAGACTCTGTCTCGAAATATATATATGCATATATATATATATATATATATATGCACACACACTATTTGCCAGGCATTGTGCAAGATACTGGGAATAAAATGGTGAATCAGACCATCTTCCTGCCCTCATGTGGCTCCATATACTAGTAGAGGAGCTAGTCGTGTGAACAGCCCATCAGAGCTATAACAGGTGTGTGCTAGTTGCTGGGGCAACACATTTGAGGAGCTCTTTGCTCTTAGTATCTCTTTTGGGAGGTATACCTGGTGCTACTTCCTGCTGTCAATTCTAATTAAGCATCTAAAAGAGATGTTGGATGTTACTTTTAGAATTATACAACATCAGAACTAGGTTTTCTGTTCAACCACTATATTTTGCAGATGAAACCCAGAGAGGGCACAAGATATCCTTAAGGTTATGCAGGGAGATAGAAACACAGACACAGATTCCTCAGGAGCTTAGGAGACCCTATGTGTTGATTAGCTTGCACCAGGTGCTTTGGAAGGTACAAGGAACTCAGGAATAGTGACTGGGTTGGTACTGGGGCTGAGTTGTGTGGGTAATCAAATGGTGGACAGCTTCATGCTGGGAAAAGATCCAGCTTGGCCGGGGAAGTGGAAGTGTGTGTAAAAAGGACGATGTGTGTCAGTGATGCCCGAGGATATCTGGGGGTAGCAGATACCCTGCAACATCTCTGGGAGATTTATTGGCTGGGGCCACTGCTCTGCAAATGTCACCTCTTGTAGGTTTTAGGAAACGTGTGTGTGTGTGTGTGAGTGTGTGTGTCTTGGGGTGGGTGGAGGGGGGCGGCTAACAACTGCAGCCCACTTTGGCAATGGCACTGCAGAGGACATTGCAGGGAGCTACCTGACCCTAGAGGGAGTGAAAGGACAGGATGGACAAGGGGTGAGGACAAGAAAAATTGAGAGCCACGTGGGCTTTGGTTGGTCTCTCCAATGGGATGAGTAGGGGAGAAAGGCATATATTTCATCCCTCCCTCTTCTTCCTCTGTGTACCAATGGGGTCGGGTAGCATTTAGCTAATCTCCCAAGTCCAGCAGGGGGACGGTCTTTTAGGAGAGGCCGATCACGAGAAGGTAAGAGTAGAGACGAGTTTGTTCAAAGTGTCATTTCCAGGGGCGTGCCGATGATGAAGCGCTCAGGGAGAACTGGAAATAGCAGCCCAGAACCCATCCCAGCCTCTTGAGCTGCAGCCGGCAGTGGAGAGACTGGGCAGGGAGCCAGGGAGAAAACTCTGGCAGCCGGGTGGTCTCTAGGGCTGACCTCGGAGCCTGGGGACAGGGGAGCCTATGCCGCACTGAAGGCGGGACGCTGTAAGCGAGGAGCGGCTGGGCCTGGGCGGGCTCCTCGACCAATCAGCCTCTGTCAGCAGCACCCTCAGGCGCAGGGCACTGTTTGGGCATTGCCTAGAGATCGGACACCCGGCCCAGATCAGCGCAGGGAGGCGAAAGCGACAGCCGGGCGCGGGAGGAGACCAGGGCAGCTGTCCCCTCGGAGAGGGTGGCCCTCGAGGCAATGCGGGTGGGGGCTGGTGAGGAGGCGGAAGGGCCGAAGCTGAGTGGGAGGGGCCCGGGCGCCTGGGCTGGAGCGCGCGGCTCGGGGGTGGAGGCTGAAGAGTCAGCTAGCGAGCGAGGGGCGGGGGCGCCCGGGCCGGCGCGCAGGAGGGGCGGGGGCGGCGGGGAGGGGGGCTCGGGCTGCGTGTGCCGGAGCCGGCGGGGGCGGCGGTGCGTGCGCATGACGCGGGGGGAGGGCCCGGGCCGCGCGCTCCCGGTCCCGTTGTTGTTGCCGCTGGAGGCTGCTCCGAGGCAGCGGGATCACGGCGCCGGGAAGCGCTCGGCAGCGGCGGCCACAGCGTGCGCGGCGGCGCCTCCTGGCCTCGGCCTCCGGCCCCCGGCCCCCGGCTCCATGCGCTAGCCCCGCGCCACCAGCCCAGTAGTCCCGGCCCCGCCAGCCCCGCGCGCCCGCTCGCCGCCGCCGCCTCCGCCGCGCCGCCCCGGGCCCGCCTCAGGCCCCACGGCTCCGAAGCCATGAACTTCCAGGCGGGCGGGGGGCAGAGCCCGCAGCAGCAGCAGAGCCTGGCGGCTCCGGGGGGCGGCGGCGGCGGCGGCGGCGGCAGCGCGGGGGGCGGCGGGCAGTTCGGCGGCGCGGGGCCCGGGGCCGGGGGCGGCGGCGTCCCCTCGCAGCAGCTGGCCGGCGGGCCCCCCCAGCAGTTCGCGCTCTCCAACTCCGCGGCCATCCGGGCCGAGATCCAGCGCTTCGAGTCCGTGCATCCCAATATCTACGCCATCTACGACCTGATCGAGCGCATCGAGGATTTGGCGCTGCAGAACCAGATCCGCGAGCACGTCATCTCCATCGAGGGTGAGCGAAGCCGGGGGCTGCGGGAGCAGGGGCGCGGTGGCCTCTCCGGCTCCGGTCGAGGGCTCCACGGGCCGGTCCTGGCCATGCTCTCCCTGTCGGGGGTCCTTGCGCGCTTGAGGTCCAGGCCACGAGGTTTGCCGATCTGTGCTGCAGAACCGGCGGGCAGCTTCGCCATATCTCGTTCGGGGACACTTTGGGGTTGGGGGTTTTCTGCTCACTGTGCTCCAGGGCGCGAAGGTGGTGTCGCTTCGGGGGGCCAGGACCAGATCTATCCAGGCCTGGCCGGGGAAGGTGGGCGCGGCAGAGGGCTTCAGCTGCCGGGAGGTGGGGCCGTGACCGGGGAGGCATCTTAGCCGCTGCCCGGGCCCTGCTCCGCAGTGGGGCGGGGGATCGGAGCCTCGCGTTAGTGGATGGCAGCCTTCCCTGGCCCAGCGCCCGCAGGCCCGGAGGGTGGCGCTCGCCGCGGCGCCCTCTCCCGACGCACACCCCCTACGCCGCGGCGGCCAAGCGGGCGCGGGCCGGGCCTGGCGCTGGGCTGCGGCGCCGCGACCGCGTGGGAGGCGCCGGCAGGTCCATCCGCGCCTTGGCCGGGTCGTGAGCGCGCCAGGGACCCGCGGCTCCTCGGTCTGGAGGCAGCCGCGGGGCAGCCGGGCGCTGACTGACCTCCAGGGACACCGCACCCGGAGTCGGGGACTGGAAATCCCCGGCCACTGCGCTGCCTAGCGCTTTTTTCTCTGGGCCCTTAGGCCCTGGACTTTCGACCATTGAGGGCACAGGAAGTAGGGGCACGCTGCTGGTAGATGGCTCGCAAGCCCTGGTGTGGTGGGTGCTGGCGGCACCCGCAATCAGGCCAGTGGCATGGTGACCTTCGAGCGGGCACGGACAGATGGGCCTCGCCCTGGGCCATCTGCTTCCTCCCCCAGCTCTGTTTGAAAGGGGACGCCCACCGGCAGGTGGTGGGTTTGGCCTCCGTGGAAATGCAGCGAGAGCCAAGGCCTTTTGCGATAACATGGAGTTGTGGGCAGGGGCCTGTTCCTGACTTGGGCCTTAAGGTTAGGGCCCCACTCCCAGCTTCATCTGCTTGCCTGAGGTTCTGGGGGGTAGTGCACCTGAACACCTCCCTTTCTACTTTCAGAGGCCCCCATAGCTGAGGAAGGAGTATTGGGTCTGGGGGGACCCCATGTAGTGCTGGGTCCTATCTTTTGTTGTGACATGGCAGTCTGACTTCCTTCTGCCTTTTCCCAACCGGTTCTTATTTCTTTCCTCTCAAGGCTGAGTTCTCTGTGAACTAATTAGGTGACAGAAAAATCTCATTAACGTGGATCTGAGTAAATGGCCTGAATCACCGCTGTAGCTGGGGACTAGGAGATGGCATTTGTGCGAGCCCTGGGCCCCAAAGAGAGAAGATGACCAATTTTTCCTCTTAGATCTGAAGAGGGTGGAGGCGGGAGAGACCGTTGCTGCAGCTTCACTGTCCTTGGAGGAAGTAAAGACATTCCTGATTTGCTCCAAGCTTGCCTTCCCCCAGCTCCTTCTGGAGGGCGACAAGCCTCGTGGGCTGGCCACAGGAGGGTGGGGGCACTTCTGCTTCCGAGCTTTTCCCAGAGCAGGGACAGGTTTCCGGGCTCCCCAGCGCTCCAGCTTGATAAGCAGCGACCCCTCCTCCCCAGCTCAGGGGAGCCTCTGGTTGAGCATCTTTTGTGATGTGAAGGCTGTGATTCCTGGGGCGCCCTTGAGTTTTTTGCCTCGTCTTAAATTTAACACAACAGGCAGAATTTCCCCTCCTAGAGCCCTCCCCTGACCAACTTCTCCATTGCGGTTTGGAAATACCCCACGGTTCCAGCTACTAGGCCTGGAATCTCGGCCTCACCCTCGTGAAATCCTGGGAGCCGGTGTCTCATTGTCACCAGACCGACCCAGCTGCGGCTCACACATCCGTTCTCAGCCCTGCTGTTCCCACTCCTGGGCCCTGCTGCCCTGCTCTCCCTCCCTCCCCCCTGCCCAGCCTCTCCTGGCACCATCATCTTTATCCACCTCACCTCTCTTGCGTTCCCACTTTTCTGCTGTAGACAGTCTTCAAAAGAAAAAAAAAAAACACTCCTTCTTCAATTTCTGCCCTATATCCTTCCTGCGATAGAACTCCTCTCCATCTGCCAAACCATATTGCTTCTGTCCTGCGAAGCCGCGTCCCCACCTTCTTTCTGCAAGGAGGGGAGGCGCAGACTCCCTGGGCGTTTCTGAGCACACTCTGAGGCTGGACTGAGACTGAGCCCTCCACCCCCAGCCCCAGGGTCGAACAGACCTAGGCTGTTACATAAACACAGTGTCAGCTGGGAGCCAGCTCCTATGTTTCCTGGGGGTAAGCCTCTCCGTGGAAAGGGGCGGCATGTTCCGAGTGTATAACAAAGCCTCCCCCACTGTTTAGACTTCGGTGAAGGGTTTGTTTGTCCCAGCTCTGAAGGTGACGTGGGACCTGCGGTCAGGATCCATTCGGCTCTGAGGAAGTGCAGTGGGCACTTAGGCCTCCTGTAGTCTCTCTGCCACTCATAGTCACTTCTGACCCTGTGTCCAGGGCAGGAGGAAGCAGGGGATGTTTGGCTTTCCTGTGTTTCAGGACAGGATTTGAGGGGAGGGAGACCATTTTGAAAAGTTCCTTTCCCACCAGAGGCCAAGGAAAGAGGAAACCTGCCCATTACTTGGGCTGAGGGAGTGGAAGAAGTACCACCTTCAGCTGGGAGGGAGAGCTGGAGGGCTCACTATGTGCAGAACCTCTGAACCACCTTCACCTCACTAGTGGGGAAACTGAGGCTCAGAGAAGGAAGGGAGCCAAGCGGGTACAGCCAGAGAGAGTCTGGGCCTTCAACAGGAGCCTGCTTCCTGCTTGGCACTCACCTACAGAGAGTGCTCCCTGACAGCTTGGGTTTCCTGGCTGAGTCCTAGAAAGAAGGATGCAGGAGAACCAGGGCCTCAGTCCAAATGGGGACACTGGGCATGTGGAGTGCAGGAAGTTGGACCAAGCTAGCCAGGAGCCCCGAGAAGCTGTTGGGAGAAGCAGCCTGGGATCCAGCAGGTCCTGGGAAGGTCTGCTGGTCCCAGTCAGTGTGTGCAGGTGAGGGCCCCCACACAGAGGAGGAGCAGGGGCTGGGGGAGGGGCTGGGGTCCCCTCTGGCAGTTCCGGAGTAGCTCTCCAGCTGAAAGTGGAGGTGGACCTATTAGGTGTGTGTGTGCCATATGGCTACTATTGTGTGTGCCGGAGCTGGGCTTTGTCAACTGGGTGACTTGCTCAAGTTTCTCCATTGTTTTCCCCTTAGGGCTTTTTTTTTTTTTTTTTTTTTTTTTTTTTTAAACAGTTACTTTGAGCATTCCAGCCAGCCTGGCCTGGCCACCAGAGCGTTCTCACTTACACCCTTACCCACTCACTTTCATTCAGTTCACAGATTGCCTGCCCTGGGCTGTGGGCTTGGTGACATCCTAAAGGGACTATGGTAAAGAGATGTGGTGGTTTCTTGTTTGGGTCAAGCCTCAGCTAGACAGAGAAGGGGCCACAGCTGTGACCACAGTTGGGTGGCAGCTCAGATGGAGAGTAAGATGGTGCACATGGCAGGGCGCGGTGGCTCACGCCTGTAATCCAAACATTTTGGGAGGCCGAGGTGGGCGGATTGCGAGGTCAGGAGATTGAGACCATCCTGACCTAACACGATGAAACCCCGTCTCTACTAAAAATACAAAAAATTAGCCGGGCGTGGTGGCGGGAGCCTGTAGTCTCAGCTACTCGGAAGGCTGAGGCAGGAGAATGGCGTGAACCTGGGAGGTGGAGCTTGCAGTGAGTCGAGATCGCACCACTGTGCTCCAGCCTGGACAACAGAGTGAGACTCCATCTCAAAAGAAAAAAAAAAAAGACGGCACACGCCCTGGCAGCCCACAGCCCTCAGCCCTTAAGCACACCTGGGGTTTTAGTGTTTGTGTCTGTTTCTGTTTGTCATGTGACTTGATCCTGGAGGACTGGCATGATGATCCCTGTGTTTGTGCCAGGGGGCTCTCTTGAGCTTTCCTTACTGTTCCTCGGTGCGTACTCCCTGGCCGGGCCCCGCATTCCCCTGTGGGCCCTGCTGCACCACACACTGCTGAGGTTGCCTTCAAAGACGAGGACTAGGGAGGTCTGGGATGGGTGCCGGGGACATGCATCTGGAGCCAGCCGGGGCCCCTCTGGCAATTTGTTGGTTTAGGGACTGAGTGTCTCATGGGGGCCTGGTTGCTTATGTAGGACTTTGCTCACAAGAGTTCTAGGAATTCTGAAAAAGAGCATAACCATGTGGGTGCTAGTAGCCAGAGAAAGCTTCATTTGTTCCAGACACATTCATTTAGCTCCTACTGTGTGGCCCAGTTGCATCTAGCACAGTGAAAAGCAGACCATCAAAGGAGAGGAAGGGAGAGAAGGGGCCAGAAGGTCTGGGCTTGGTGCGCCTGGAGAGAACGACTCAGCCTGTAGGAGGTGCCAGAGAGGCACTGGGAGTACAGAAGGAGACCGAGATTTTCAGAACACCAGGGCAGGGCAAAGGTCAGAGACTTGGGAAACCTCATCACTTCTTTCTTCCGGGTCAGAAGCCAGCACGGGAAGACCTGTCCAGCCTGATCTCAGGCTGCATGGCCTCGTGGGAACCCCTGGTACCCTGCTCAGTCCAGGGTCTCAGCTCTGGCTCTTCCCAGCAGTGGTACCCCATAGAGGAAGCAGTCCTTGTCCCTGTGGTGCCACCTGGCTATCTTCCTGTATCATTTATTTATTTCGTCAAACGTGTGCCAGGCCTGGGGGTCAGGAGGGTTTCCACATAGAGGAAACAGAATGATTAAGATAACAGAGGCAGGAGAACATAGAGTAGCTCTTGGAATGGCAATTTGGACTCTGCAGCTTGGGTGTTAAGTTGTAGGAGATGGGTGGGTGAGGTGGGCAGGACCCTGGTGAAGGAGTATTTCGTGCTTTCTCCAGTATTTATTTCCACCCTGCCGTGTTCCTAGAAACCACAGGAGTTGGTGCGTCATTCTGCAGGAGATGGGCATCACGAGGGTTTAAGCCTTTAACAAGGCTTGAGCCACGCCAGTGTCCACACCACTCGTTTGTGCTTGTGAGCCCCCTACCAGCTGTCAGCACATTCCTGGCCCAGAAGCAGAGGGAGCGAGGTACCCTTCTTGGAAAGCAGATGTAGCCTGGGAAAGCCGAGGCTGTGGGGAGACAGACACCCCCATAAGAACTCCCATGACCCTGTGTGGCATTGCCTAAACATCCACCTGTTGTGTTAGTTTCTTTTTAATATTCAGGTAACTGGAAATTAGTTTAATCAGATGCTTTCCTCCTGACCCCTAGCTGACTTAAACCATGCAGGCCAAGCAATAAGGGAGCTCATTTTGGAGCGCGGAGTTGAGGTGGGGAGGCGGGGTGAGCCCAGCCACCTGCTTTGAGGGTGCAGAGACTGGGTGGTGCATGTTCCACCCAAGAATGTTCTTCCCTCTGCCAGGCTCACTGCTGGGGGTTGGAATGAGGCTGTGCAACACTTTGTATCTCATAGTTTATTTTCCGAGAGGAGGGTCTTTTTTGGATTTGCAAGTATCATTTCCATTTCACAAGTGAGACAGCCTAGGTCCTAGATTAAGTAACTTTCCTGAAGCCATGCAGTGAGCGGAGGATGCAGGGATTTCCTCTGGTTCTCCAACTCCAGGTCTCTGTGGTTTGCCTTGCATGTATGGGCTGAATAAGTTTTGGTGGCCACACCACATCAGCCCTTAAAAGCTGCTTCTACAGGAAACTTTATGAGAGTCAAACAGACCAGAGTTTAACTCTTGGAAGCCTTTAGAATATAATTTTAGGGTGAACTAGGACTCCTGCTCCCTACTATAATTTTCTTCTGCTCCCCACTATAATTTTCTTCTGGATGTCTTCAGTCTCCAACTGAATTGAATGGTGGCTCTCTGAGGCGTCTCTCTCCCATGGGTAGCACGGATGTAGCATATAGTAGACAGATGTTTGCTTAAGAAACATATATATATATAAAATATATATGTATATATGTGTGTATATATATTTTTGGAGACAGGGTCTCACTCTGTTGTCCAGGCTGAAGTGCAGTGGTACAGTCCTAGCTCACTGTAGCCTCAAATTCCTGGGCTCAAGCGATCCTCCACCTCAGTCTCCCAGGTAGCAGAGACTACAGATATGCACCACCACACCCAGCTAATTTTTTCATTCTTTGTAGAGATGGGGTCTTGCTATGTTGTCCAGCCTGGTCTTAGACTCCTGGATTCAAGCGATTTTTCCACCTCGGCCTCCCAAAGTGCTGGGATTACAGGCATGAGCCACCACCGTGCCCAAATGCATATTTAATTCAAATTTCATTTTAATGTGTTTAAGGGATGAAAGTAAATACATGGGCCGGGCGCGGTGGCTCAAGCCTGTAATCCTAGCACTTTGGGAGGCTGAGACGGGCAGATCACGAGGTCAGGAGATCGAGACCATCCTGGCTAACACGGTGAAACCCCATCTCTACTAAAAACAATACAAAAAATTAGCCGGGCGCTGTGGTGGGCGCCTGTAGTCCCAGCTACTCCGGAGGCTGAGGCAGGAGAATGGCATAAACCCGGGAGGCGGAGCTTGCAGTGAGCTGAGATAGACTCCGTCTCAAAAAAAAAAAAAAAAAAAAAAAGCAGTGAGCTGAGATAGACTCCGTCTCAAAAAAAAAAAAAGAAAGTAAATACATGCTTGTTAAAAGCCATTCACATGTAGAAGTAGGAAGGTGGCTGCCCCACCTCCCCTCTCCTGGGGGGATCTGCGGTGGGCGGTCAGATCTGCATCCTTCTGGTCTTTTTTCTATGAACGACTCTTCGACTCTTCGCTGGATTTGCTGTTACTAGGCTTTTGCAGCAAACGTGGGATTGTTGTGGAAAATGCTTTGCTGGGAGAAGGGGAGCCAGAGATTCACAAAAGGAGGCTCCTGCATTCATTTACGTATTTGGCAGCTCCTAGGCTGGGAGTCAGGATACCTGGGTTCCCGTCCCTGTTCTGCCACTAACTGGCTGTGAGAGCTGGGGCAAGTCTGCTCTGGACGCATCTTCCGAGAGTCACATTCTGGTTGTCTATGCAGCTAGCTGTGACCCTGGCGTGAGTATCTGGAACAGGCCAGGCTTGTCTCCCTGGCCAGGGGTCTTGTCTGTCAAATGAGGACCTGAGCTGGGGTCCCTAAGATCTGTTCTGAGGCTGCCTCTGTCCCTGCAGCACTTTGAGATGCGCTACCTTGGAGCCCTCCAGGAACTGATAATCAGAAGGGATCCTGTGGGGAGAGGTGAGATTTTCTGTGCCTCCGTTTCCTTACCTGGGATGGGTCATGACAAAGCTGCCACCGCCTCTGCCACTTGGTAATGCTGAGGATTGAGACCCCCTCTCTGGTGTGTTTAGAACAGTGCCTAGCGCATCATAAGCACAGGTGAAATATCAGGCATTATTCTGAAAGGTGGCAGAGTATCCTGTGTAAGGGAATGCTGTTTATTATGTACCTCCTTGTACGCTTGTCTCATTATTGCTTTTGGACAAATTTTCAGAAGAAAATGGTCAGACGCTGGGGTCGGCACATTTTTAGGGCTTTTGCGGCACTCTGGCACACTGCCCTCCAGAAAGGCCATTTGCTTTCCAGGCATAGAGACAGCCTGGAGTTCCCTGCCTCACTTCCCCGGGACCCCTTCTCCATCTGATACGTAAGAACAAAAAAAGACTAAATGACCCTCGTTGTTTTACTTTGCTTGACTTTGATTACTAGTTCATCACTAGCTATTTAATTATTGGATTCACTTTGACTATTAGTGAGATTCAATATTAAAACATCTTTGGGGGGTCATTTGCATTTTGTTCATTCTCTACATATCCTTTTTTCATTTTACTCTTGGTTTGTTACCCTTTTTTCTTTTTGTAAAAATGGAGTTTCACTATGTTGCCCAGGCTGGTTGTAAACTCCTGGCCTCAAGTGATCTTCCGGTCTTGACCTCCCAAAGTGCTGGCATTTCAAGTGTGAGCCACCATGCCTGGCCTCCCCTCCCTCCCTCCCTCCCTCCCTCCCTCCCTCCCTCCTCTCCTTCCTCCTTCCCTCCATCCCTTTCTTCCTCCCTTCCTTCCTCAGAATATTGGTCTGTCACCCAGGCTGGAGTGTAGTGACGCGATCATAGCTCACTGCAACTTCAAACTCCTAAGCTCAAGCAATCCTCCCACCTCAGCCTCTTCAGTAGCTGGGACTCAGGCATGTGTCACCACATCTAACTAATAATTTTTAAAATTGCCTTGTAGAGACAGGTTCTGTGTTGCCCAGGCTGGTCTCAAACTCTTGGCCTCAAGTGATCCTCCTGCCTCCACCTCCCAATATTGAGTTGAAGACTGTTTTAATCTCTTTTAATGTAGGTTTTTCTACAATGTACATCTATCTGTCTGCTGCAAGTCAGGCACTGTCTGAGCCCCATAATCAGTACTTTGGCCTCAATGTGCCCTGAGCTGAGCAGACAGTGCCATCCTCTGGGCCACCCAGGAGGCTGAGGCTGGCTGTGCCTGCTCCATACCATATCCCCAGATGGCTGTGCCTTAGGGCTTTGTGCCTGTTCCTTTTTCTGCCAGAACTCCTCCTTGCCACTGTAGGGGTGCCTGCCTACAGCAGCTTCCCTTTTGCCTTTTCAGTTTGGTGTTTTGATAGCTTGCAAACCTGAAACCCCAGGGCCTGGAGTGGGATCAAAGCCTGTCACAGGGGCAGAGGGAGGACCGAAAAGTCTAGACCCCTCCAGGGATCTCTGCTCTGCTTCTGCTGGGATCCCCACCCCTTCCTGGGCCTGGGCTTTTCCAGGCACTGGTGGATGGCACTTCTGTGCCTGGAGGATGTTTTGGTTAAAGATGCTCTAAATGTCTTGTCCAATCACAGTTGTACAAAAAAAACAAAAACAAAAAAAAGATACCAGAAAGGCAAGCCCCAGAGCCTTTGTTGGAGAAGAGTTGGGACATTTTGGAGGCTGTCCATCACTCTGAAGCAGCACCCTCCACCACCACCCCCCGCTACCCCATTATTGCTTCTAGATTGTTCTGGATGGTTCTATATTGGGTGATGTGGAATGAAGCCTGGCCTTCATTTCTTCTCTCAGGGCCTGAATAGAGTAGAGGTTAAGAACCTGGGCTCTGGAGCCAGGCTGCCTAGATTTGAGTCCCAGACCTACCACTTGGGAGCTGTGTGACCTTGGGTGAGTTCCTTAACCCCTCTGTGTCTTAGCTTTGCCATTGGTAAAACATGGGCATCCGTTTCATGGTGTGGGCGTGAGAAGCAAATCAGTTAACGTCTGCAGAGTTTTTAGAGCAGCAGCCGCCCTGAGGATGTGCGCCCTGGGTGGCAACTGTCTCATTACTTATCTCAGAGGCTCAGCTGTCATCACTGCCTGCATAGGGGTGTGTGAGGTGAGGGCTGCATGAGATCACGGGAATGACCGTTTCCAGACCTGAGCCTGAGAGCCCAGGTGGCAGAGTGTGGGGTACGTCGGTCTAGCTCATCCAGGCCCAGGGGCAGGGACCAGAGGGGGCAGGGCTGTCACAGGGCCTGCACATTACCACGAGCACCCGGGGTCATCTTTCATGTTTTGCCTGTTGTTGTTTTCTCTGATTCAGCACTGTGCAGTAGACATGGGCGAGTCACATGTGTGAACTTAAATTTTCTTTTTCTTTCTTTCTTTCTTTTTTTTTTTTTTTTTAAATGAGAGAGAGTCTCGCTTTGTTGCCCAGGCTGGAGTACAGTGGTGTGATCTCAGGTCACTGCAACCTCTGCCTCCCGAGTTCAAACAATTCTCATGCCTCAGCCGCCTGAGTAGCTGGGATTACAGGCACATGCCAACATGCCTGGCTAATTTTTGTATTTTTTGTAGAGACAGGGTTTCACCATGTTGGCCAGGCTGGTCTTGAACTCTTGAGTTCAAGTGACCTGCTTGCGTTAGCCTCCCAAAGTATTGGGATTACAGATGTGAGCCACCGTGCCCGGCCGATTTTAAATTTTCTTTTTTTTTTTGGAGGTGGAGTCTCACTCTGTTGCCCATGCTGGAATGCGGTGATGTGATCTCAGCTCATTGCAACCTCCGCCTCCCCAGTTCAAGCGATTCTCTTGCCTCAGCCTCCTGAGTAACTGGGATTACAGGCATGCTCCACCATACCTAGCTAAGAGATGGGGTTTCACCATGTTGGCCAGGGTGGTCTCGAACTCCTGACCTCAAGTGATCCGCCCACATTGGCCTCCCAAAGTGCTGGGATTACAGGCCTAAGTGAGCCACCGTGCCTGGCCTGATTTTCAATTTTCAAGTAGCCATATTAAAAAGGTTTTTTAAAAGTGAGATTAATTTTAATATATTTTATTTAATCCAGTATATTCAAAATTGTATAAGTCAGTTCTTTTTTTTTTTTTTTTTTTTTTTTTTTTTTTTGAGACGGAGTCTCGCTCTGTCGCCCAGGCTGGAGTGCAGTGGCGCGATCTCGGCCCACTGCAAGCTCCGCCTCCCGGGTTCACGCCATTCTCCTGCCTCAGCCTCCCAAGTAGCTGGGACTACAGGCGCCCACAACTGCGCCCGGCTAATTTTTTGTATTTTTAGTAGAGACGGGGTTTCACCGTGGTCTCGATCTGCTGACCTTGTGATCCGCCCGCCTCGGCCTCCCAAAGTGCTGGGATTACAGGCGTGAGCCACCGCGCCCGGCCAAGTCAGTTCTTATGTTGCTATAAAGAGACACCTGACGCTGGATAATTTGTAAAGAAAAGAGGTTTAGGTCGGGCCCTGTGGCTCACGCCTATAATCCCAGCACTCTAGAAGGCCGAGGCGGGCGGATCACTTGAGGTCAGGAGTTCAAGATCAGCCTGGCCAGCATGACGAAACCCTGTCTCTACAAAAAATATGAAAATTAGCCAGGCATGGTGGCGTGTGCCTCCAGTCCTAGCTACTCCAGAAGCTGAGGCAGGAGAATTGCTTGAACCTGGGAGGCAGAGGTGCAGTGAGCCAAGATTGCACCACTGCACTTCGGCCTGGGTGACAGAGGGAGACCCTGGCGGTGCGCGCGCGCTCTCTCTCTCTCTCTCACACACACACACACACACACACATAACACATGGAACTGGGTGCCACTTTGGGAGGCCAAGGTGGGCAGATCACTTGAGACCAGCCTGGGCAATATAGTGAGACCCCATCCCTACAAAAAAAAATTTAAAAATTAGCCAGGTATGGTGGTGTGCACCTATAGTCCCAGCTACTCAGGAGACTGAGGTGAGCAGACTGCTTGAACCCAGAGGTCAGGGCTGCAGTGAGCCGTGATCACACCACTACACTCCAGCCTGGGTGACAGAGCAAGACCAGTCTGCCTAAAAATAAATAAATAAATAAATAAATGAATAAATAAATAACACATGCCTATTGGTTGTAAAAATTGAATACTGAAGCGTACCCTCTTTGATTCAACTTTTTTTTTTTTTTTTTTTGAGATGGAGTCTCGCTCTGTCGCCCAGGCTGGAGTGCAGTGGCATGATCTTGGCTCACTGCAAGCTCTGCCTCCCGGGTTCCCGCCATTCTCCTGCCTCAGCCTCCTGAGTAGCTGGGACTACAGGCGTCCGCCACCACGCCCGGCTAATTTTTTTGTATTTTTAGTAGAGACGGGGTTTCACCACGTTAGCCAGGATGGTCTCGATCTCCTGACCTTGTGATCTGCCCACCTCGGCTTCCCAAAGTGCTGGGATTATAGCCCAGTCTTTTTTTTTTTTTTGAGACAGAGTCTCGCTCTGTCGCCCAGGCTGGAGTGCGCTGGCACAATCTTGGCTCACTGCAACCTCCACCTCTTTGGTTCAAGCAATTCCCCTGCCTCAGCCTCCCGAGTAGCTGGGATTACAGGGGCATGCCACCACAGCTGGCTAATTTTTTCGTATTTTTAGTAGAGACGGGTTTTCACCATGTTGGCCAGACTGGTCTCGAACTCCTGACCACAGGCAGTCCACTCGCCTCGGCCTCCCAAAGCACTGGGATTACAGGTGTGAGCCACCATTCCCGGCCTGATTCAATTTTTCAAAAGATTATATTAAAAATTCAGGGCCGGGCGCGGTGGCTCAAGCCTGTAATCCCAGCACTCTGGGAGGCCGAGGCGGGCGGATCACGAGGTCAGGAGATCGAGACCATCCTGGCTAACACGGTGAAACCCCGTCTCTACTAAAAAAAATACAAAAAACTAGCCGGGCGAGGTGGTGGGCGCCTGTAGTCCCAGCTATTCAGGAGGCTGAGGCAGGAGAATGGCGTAAACCCGGGAGGCGGAGCTTGCAGTGAGCTGAGATCCGGCCCCTGCACTCCAGCCCGGGCGACAGAGCGAGACTCCGTCTCAAAAAAAAAAAAAAAAAAAAAAAAATTCAGGGCTGGGCAGAGTGGCTCACGCCTGTGATCCCAGCACTTTGGGAGGCCGAGGCGGGTGGATCACGAGGTCAGGAAATCGAGACCATCCTGGCTAACACAGTGAAACCCTGTCTCTGCTAAAAATACAAAAAATTAGCCAGGCATGGTGGTGGGCGCCTGTAGTCCCAGCTATTCGGGAGGCTGAGGCAGGAGAATGGCGGAACCTGGGAGGCGGAGCTTTCAGTGAGCCGAGATTGCGCCACTGCACTCCAGCCTGGGTGACAGAGCAAGCCTCCGCCGCCCCCACCAAAAAAAAATCAGAATAATGTGCCCTTCTCAGTCATGTAACAAATACTACTCTGTCGAGCACGCACCGAGTGGTGATTGACAGCAGACAAGTCCATTTAAAAGTCTTGCTGAATTCACAGTAGTTTTTTGTCCCTGTGTGTTTTCTTAAAACCTAGAAGTACAACTGTTGTTGTGTGTGGTAGGTGACAAAGTGTGTTAATGTTAAGGGGTACTCATGTTCCCACCTTGGGTCCTGTGCTAGGTGGGAGGGTGGAGCCCAGATCCTGCTCTTGCGAGATGAAGTGCACACTGGCCCAGGGACTGGGCTGCCGCCACTGTCAGTCAGCATCTTGGCCACCTGCTAGGGGCTTCCCTCGGGATCGTGACAGAGGCCTCAGTCAGCAAAGCCATAGTCTTTCCTCACCCCATCCTGGCATTTTAGGCAGGGGCCATTTCTGTAAGTGTTTTTTGTTTGCGTTTGTTCCATACTAAGTAATATATGTAATAGCAGAAAGTGTGCAAACACACACGTACTCTTGGAAGCTGTGTGGCACAGGAGGAAGCCCCCTGTCTCTCCGCCCACTTCGTGGCTGAGAAACAGGGAGAGCCCCCCACCTTGGAAATGAGGCGCTCATGGACTGTGCCGGGAAGAGCCTGCAGTGCTGCAGCAGTCAGTGACCGATCCCTTCCCACCCGCTCTTGTGAATGTCGGGGAGGACCTGGGGCTTTGTGGGAGCCTGAGGACAGGCTGCAGGGGGCAGCCCCTGCCTGCAGTGCACCCTTTGTGGCATCTCAGATGGGGTGTCCCAAGCCCAACTCCAAGAGGATCTTGTGAGGATTTCGTGCTCCCCCAGCTGCGGTGCTGTTTAGGAGGGAGATGCCGTCCTGAACCCATGTTTTTTTTTTTGTTTTTTTTTGGTTTTTTTTTGGTTTTTTTTTTTTTTTGATACGGAGTCTCGCTCTGTCACCCAGGCTGGAGTGCAGTGGCCGGATCTCAGCTCACTGCAAGCTCCACCTCCCGGGTTCACGCCATTCTCCCGCCTCAGCCTCCCAAGTAGCTGAGACTACAGGCGCCCGCCACCACGCCCGGCTAGTTTTTTGTATTTTTAGTAGAGAAGGGGTTTCACCATGTTAGCCAGGATAGTCTCGATCTCCTGACCTCGTGATCCACCCGCCTCGGCCTTCCAAAGTGCTGGGATTACAGGCTTGAAATTTTTCTATTTTTAGTAGAGACGAGGTTTCTCCATGTTGTCCAGGCTGGTCTCGAACTCCTGGACTCAAGCAGTGCCCCTCGGCCTCCCAAAGTGCTGGGATTACAGGCATGAGCCACTGCACCCAGCCTCTACAAAAAATTTTTAAAACTTAGCCAGGTGTGGTGGTACACTCCTGTAGTCTCAGCCACATGGGAGGCTGCTGCAGTTAGATAAGCTATGATTGTGCTACTGCACCCCAGCTTGGACTATATTTAGCAAGACCTTGCCTCTGAAAAAACGCACACAAGAAAGAATGCCTTTCTTTTAGTGCTCATACTGTGCCAGGCACTGCCTATGTGCTTACTTGCCCTTCTCGTATTCCTGCAATTTTTGGAGCATCCCTGCAGGGTAGTATTAACCCCATTTTGCAGATGAGGAAACTGAGGTACAAAGATGTAAAGTAAATGGCCCAAGGCTGCTCGTTCAAATGGTGGAGACAGGACCTGTACCCAGGAAATCTGGCTTTGGAGCCTGTGCTGCCACCTTTATGCACAGGGAAAAAGATAAGACCTTTAAAAACAGAGCAGAAATGTAGAAGAATGTTGTCTAATCTTAGGATGAGAGATCCTCTTAAGCGGACAGAAAACCCAGAATTTATAGAGGAACAGACTGACAAATTCCCCCCACCCCCAGCTTTTTATTTTGAAAAATGACAGCATTTAAAAATGTGATCATTATTAACATTTTACCGCATTTGCTGGCTCTCTGTCACTGTCTCACTCTCACATATGTTTTTTTCAGCAGTTGTAGACACACTGACACATCTTCCCAAGCTCTTCAGCAGGCATCTCCTGAGGACAGGCACATTATTCTACACACCCATAACACCAGAATAGCACCCAGAAAGGTCGGAAGAATTTCCTAATATCATTTAATAGCTGACCCATAACCACACTTCCCCAGACATGCCTGAAAGGTCTTATAGAGCTTTTTTTGTTTTCCTAGATAAGGATGGAACAGGGTCCAATGTGATACCTTTTCCCCCATGACGTAGACTTACTGTAGGGCCAGGACCCATTTTCCTGTAGAAGGCCCGAGTCCTGGAACCGTGGGCTGGCTGGTGCTGGGTGTTTTCTCTCTTGTTCCTTTCTCCCTTGTGGGGTCTTTGAACTGAACTGTGATCTGGAAGCTCAGCAGGAACACCCCGTTCCTCCACAGGACCACGCCCTTAGTGCTGTCAGGGGCATGAGGACCAGGTCTCCCCATTGTGAAGGTTCCTTTCCTTCCTCTGTAATTAGTAAGTGGTCTGTGGGGGTGATCATTCCACACCCTCAAAATAAACTGCCCACCACAACTGTTCACCTGATGGTTTTAGCGTCCATTAATGATCCTTGCCTGAGTTGATGATATTGGGGTTGTCAAGGTGGCCGTAAACCCCACAATCTTTCTGTAAGTATTAGCCAGTGTTCTTCTGTTAAGAACAGCATCTCCCCACCTCTTATCTTTAGTGTCGCCCTTGTGTCATGGATTTTGTTGTTCAAATGTTATAACCAGTTACAAAACTAGCAGATGTAATTACATTCTGGGTCATAAAGCAGGAGAAGCTGCTTGCAGTGCACATGTGCCGGATACATGCTTCACATGCCCGCTGTACGAAGAGCTCCTGCAGATTAAGGAAAAGATTTGAAAAACCCAAGAGAAAAACAGGCCAAAAAAAAAAAGAAAAGAAAAGACAGGCAAAGAGTAGGATCAAGACAAATGAAAGAAGAGGAAATGCTTTGTGTTGTTGACGAACATGAAAAGGCGCAACCTCACTAGTAATCAGGGACATGCCCATCAGAAGAGCCAGGGGCTGGTTCCCCGGTTGCAAGAGCAGACTGCTGGCGCACAGGGTGCATGAACATCCTCACCCACTGCTGGTGGAGAGCAGGAGAAGGGATTGCTACAATCAAGCTGGAAAAGTAACTGGGCGTTATCCATTCACATGAAACATTCACATGCCTTGAGAAGAACACACCATAGGCACACAGTATCCATTTCAGCCTTGCTTGTAGTAGCTAAAAAAGAAGGAAGTGACGTGAGTGTCCCTCAGCAGGAGAAGGGTTGAAGAATGGACAGAACATTCATACTGTGAGATGCTATGAAGCCAGGCCACTGGAGCAAGCTAGAGCCAACCCAGTGGCCTGGGGAGGGCCCCAGGTGCCCCTGACTTGGCAGTTTGGTGTGAACTGCAGTGTGAGCAGGAGCTGGGGGGACAGTTACTCAGGACGCACCCATGTTAAGGAGAGGGAAGAAGGCATGCGGCCCAAACAGCGGTTTTCTGAGCATGTTGTGAATGTTTTCATACCCTGAAATACAATTGAAAAAAGATTGGCATAGTGCACATTTATACTAGTCACAGCTTGTTTTCTTCCTTTGTATCCCCTCAGAGTCTGACTCAGAAAAATTTGCTCTCCTCATTCCAATGGGGAACAGTCTTCTGTTTCTTTTTATAAAGTAATGTATCATCTGTAAATATTTCAGAAAACAGGGTGATGTACACTTACTGCAGAAAAACATAAAAGAAGCAAAAGAAGTCACCAGTAATTCTAACCAGAGGCAGGCAGCCACTGTCACCATTTCATCATTATTTTGATATTTTCTTGCATTTTTTTATACAGGTCCATACAATTTTGTTACATAAAAATTTGTATCTGACTTTTTAAAAAATCAAGTGTTATGCCAGTCATGGAGGCTCACACCTGTAATCCCAGCACTCTGGGAGGCTGAGGTGGGAGGATCATTTGAGGCCAGGAGTTTCAGACCACTCTGGGCAACATAGGGAAATTCCATCTCTACAAAAAAAAAAAAAGAAAAAAAATTAGCTAGGCATAGTTGACACACACCTGTGGTCCCAGCTACTTGTGGGGCTGAGGTAGGAGGATCTCATGAGCCCGGGGGACTGGAGGCTCCAGTAAGCTGTAATCTTGCCACTGCACTCCAGCCTGGGGAACAGAGCCTGTCTCCAACCCCTCCATTCCACCCCCCAACACCACATACACACACATACACACACACACACACACACAGAGTCAAGCATTGCCACCCACCTATGCTAGGTAAGAGTTGTTTTTTTTGTTGTTGTTTTTAAGTCAGCTCATGTTTAATTGTGACATTTTAAAATTGTACAAGTATTTTGACGTCTGCCCCCCATATTTAGTCTCTTAAAATGACAGGAAGACACCAACCAATCACAGGTTTAATGAGTTGAATAACTTTACCTCTCAGTTCCTATTTGTAGCACCCAATATTCCTTTGAAATATGAAACAGACCTGTCAGTGGCCAGCAGTGAATTTCTGCCCGACGAGCAGAGCTGAAAGTTCAGGTACTCTGAGCATTGTGTTGCAGTGGCACTTGTCCAGAATTGGTACCTTCCCATAGTTGGGGGACTTTAAATGTACCAGTGAAAATCGCTTTTTCCTCTTCAAGGGGAAGAAAGAAAATCACTCCTCAAAACACAGCAGATCTGGCTGTGAGGTCTTTCCTTTTGTCTCTTCAGGCTGGTAAAAGAGTCTTTGCAAAAATTTATATTAAATTATTTATTTTTTCGAGACTGGGTCTAACTCTGTTGCCTAGGCTGGAGGACAGTGGCACAATCTTGGCTCACTGCAACCTCCACCTCCCAGGCTCAAGCGATCCTCTCACCTCAGCCTCCTGAGTAGCTAGGACTACAGGCATGCAACACCAGCCTCAGATGCTTTTTTTTTTTTTTTTTTTAGATGGAGTTCCACTCTGTCACCCAGGCTGGAGTACAGTGGTGCAGTCTTGACCCACTGCAGCCTCCTCCTCCCAGATTTAAGCAATTCTCCTGCCTCAGCCTCCTGAGTAGTTGGGATTACAGGCACGTGCCACCACGCCCAGCTAAATTTTGTATTCTTAGTAGAGATGAAGTTTCGCCGTGTTGGCCAGGCTGATCTTGAACTCCTGACCTCAGGTGATTCGCCCATCTCAGTCTCCCAAGTGCTAAGGTTACAGGCATGAGCCACCGTGCTTGGCCTCTCAGGTGCTTTTAAACTTCTGTCCACTAGACTCTCAGCCTGTCTGAATCTTTTTAAAAATCGCTGCACTGTTACCTGCACTTGTCTAGAGTGCCCCTCGCAGTGCAGCACCTTCGTACATCTGCAGCTGCACTTCCAGAGCTGTTTTCCACACCTCCTCCACATCAGTCCTGCAAAATTAGTGCAATGATTTGAACACTTTATTGCATCTTCTGTTTATAAAAATATTTTGCGGCCGGGTGTGGTGGCTCACGCCTATAATCCCAGCACTTTGGAGGGCCAAGGGAAGTAGATCACCTGAGGTCAGGAGCTCCAGACCACCCTGGCCAATATGGTGAAACCCCGTCTCTCCTAAAGATACAAAATTTAGCTGGGTGTGGTGGCAGGCACCTGTAATCCCAGCTACTCAGGAGGCTGAGGCGGGAGAATCACTTGAACCCGGGAGGCGGAGGTTGTAGTGAGCTGAGATCGTGCCATTGCACTCCAGCCTGGGTGACAAGAGCGAGACTCCGGCTCAAAAAAAAAAAATTTTTTTTTTGCTTTTGTGGCCGGGCACCATGGCTCATGCCTCTAATCCCAGTACTTTGGGAGGCCTTTTGTAAAAAATATAAAGACAAGTGGAAGTGCTGGTGCTGCTGACAGGGAATTAATCTCATACTTGGAATGTATTTTAGAGACTCACTGGGCTGGAAGAGGCAGAACTCTAGCTCATGGGACTTCAGCTGGGCTGCCTGCTCAGTTGTAAAAAGAGAACAACATGTTTCAATGTTGAAAGTGTAGGCGATGGGTCAAAGTTGTGAGGAAAAGGTGCAACACAGCATAGGGCCGTACGATGCTTCACATTCTGAGGCCGGAGCCCTCTCCGTCCCACCCTGTGGTGGTGGCTCACCTCCTGCCCCCACCCTTCAGGCCATGGGAGGGCTGGAGATGCCGCGAGGCGCAGGAGCCCCTGGCATGGCACCAGCCCACACCGGGGGTGCGGCACATGCTGGTTGCGTTCCTCTCCAGGGAGGAGCTGCTAGAAAGCAGAGCCAAGCCCACAGCTGCTGTTGCTGGTCAGAGCTAGAGTGGCATCAGGGGCACTCCCAGGGTCTTAGAACATGGCCAGATGGGACAAAGCCAGGAGGCCAGATGGGGGAGATGCTGAGGGACTCAGGACAGCCTTCAGGACAGCCTTCGTCCTGTCCACCATTGCGCCCAGCCTTCGTCCTGTCCACCATTGCGCCCAGCACAGAGCTCGTGGATAGACAGGTAAACAAACTACTCTCAAGTACCATCTATAGTACTACAATACTGCTATGTCACCAGCCTGGTGTCGAAAGGCCATTTTCAGCTGGAATGACAGCCATTCCCACCCCCATCCTGGGGTAATCTGTTTCCCTGCGCCATGCATTGCCCTCAGTCCTGTGGCTCTCTCTGCCACCAGCCCCTCTGCCGCCTTCTCTCCCTCAGCTTTTCCCTGGGGAGGAGAGGAGCAAAGTCACTGGGGAGCTCTCAGACCAACACTCTGACCTCTGGAGATGGGGCAGAATCCCTGGGCCTCTGAGCAGCCCTCAGAGGGTCCCAGGGATGTAGGCTGGGTCCTACGCCAGTCCAGACTGCCAGCCGTCACCTTGAGGCAGGATGGGGCAGAGACTTCAGTCTGCTTGCCTTGAATGCACTTAGTAAGCCCTCAAAAAAATAATGTGAAATGATGACTTAGAGGGCCCAAGCTCCAGCCTGGGATTCTGGAGTCCTGGGCCCTGCCCAGACTCTGTCACTGCTGGGCTGTGTAACTGCAAGCAAGTTACTTCCCCTCTCTAGGTGTCACTGCCCTCATCTCTAAAAGGAGAGGATGAACCAGAACACGAGTTCTGAACCTGGAACCCATGGCGGGGATTAAGGGGACCCGGACCTGCTCAGAAAACACCTGTGTGTTCTTCCCGGCATGCACTAGCTTTTCTGGAGAGCCCACAGCCTCCTAGGGCTGTGGTAATAAACCATTGTAAACAGGGTGGTTTGAAACGACCTAAGTCTGTTCCTAGCTGGCTGCAATGGCTCACGCCTGTAATCCCAGCACTTTGGAAGGTCAAGGCCAGATGATCGCTTGAGCCCAGGAGTTCTAGGCCAGTGTGGGCAGCATAGTGAGACCCCCACCTCTGTTTTTTTTAAAAAAAGAAAGTAGAAAAAATAGCTGGACATGGTGTTGCATGCCTCAAGTCCCAGCTACTTGGGAGGCCGAGGCAGGAGGATTGCTTGAGCCTAGGAAGTCGAGGCTGCAGTGAGCTGTGATTGCCTGGGTAACAGAAGGAGACCCTGTCTCAAAAACCGAAAAGTTTCTTGTGCCACAGTTGTGGAGGCCAGATGTCTGAGATAAAGGTGTGGGAAAGGCCACGCCCCCTCTGAAGGCACTAGGGAGAGATCCGCCCCACACCTCTCTCCGTGGCTTGTTGATGGCCGTCTTCTCCCTGCATCTCTTCACATTGACTTCCCTTTGTGTCTGTCGATGTGCCCAAATTCCCCCCTTTTAAAAGGACACGAGTCATACTGGATTCAGGGCCCACCCTACTCCAGTATGACCTCATCTGAATTACATCTGCAACAACCCTATTTCCAAATAAGGTCACATTCTGAGGTCCTGGGGGTTAGGACTCAGGACTCTCCAAGGTCCTCCCTATCTCTGAGGTCTCTTAGAGGGGAGGTGGAGGGACCAGCCCAGGAATCAAAGCCGAGCTGAGGGGGAGCTGCTAAGGTTTCATGGGCTGATCACATCTGCCTGGATTTCCGACATGAAGAGAGCTGGTTTCAGTAATCCCAGCGTCCACTCTGGCTCTCCCTCGCCCAATAGGAACAGCTCCTTCTGTTGCTCACCCACTGTATGCCAGGTACCATGCGGCCCTCCATGCTCACAGTGCTGGCCTGCACAGCACCTTTAGCTGGAAGCTGGGTGATCCCTGATTTACAGACAGACCTGAGATTAAGGAGACCGTGGCTGATCACCCACTAGTAGGGGCCAGAGGCTGAACTTGAATCCAGCTTTCTCAACTCCAGGGTGCGCTGTGCCTTTCAACTTGGGGCCTGCACAGATTATTTTGCCTATGACTTCTCTCAAAAGACTGGCCCAGCCAGGGCCCATCTCTCTTAGGCCTTCCTCCCCACAAAGAGGCCAAAAGCCCCAGAAGCACAGTGCATGCTCAGCAAAGACCTTCACTCATTCACTCAGGGAATCTTGGCCATTTTCATGTACCTGGCAAGGTTCTGTTGTGGGGGCACTTGCTGACAGTGGCAAGTGTTAGATGATGTTGAGTATGGTCACTGAGATGCTCAGCCTCCCAAGGAAGGGATGCTTCAGCCACGGTCCAAATGACCTCAGGGACAAGCAGGGCAGAGGCTCGGGAGGCATTAACGATGGATGGGGATGGAGGTGGGTCCTGGGGAGGGGGTCAGGTGAGAGCAAGCGGGTAGTCAGGAGCACACGGGACGTTGGAAGAGAATAAGGGGTTTGGGTGCCATTCTCCACCAGCTGGAGAGCCATTGCAGGGCTTTGCTGAGAGGTGACCAGGTTATGGTTTGAAGAGGTCCACCCTGGCTGTAAAGGAAATCAGCTGGCATTGGTGGTGACGGAGGCTGGAGATGGGAGACCCATAGGAAGCTGCTGTGATGCTTAGGCCCAGGAGGATGGTGGCTTGCCTTTGAGTTGGAGAAAGGAGCTGGTGATGGATTTGGGCCACATTTAGGAGGCAGCGCCACCAGGACTGACACGGATTGGGCTGGGGGAGTGGCAAGGAAGGAAATGGAGGGTGATACTAGCTGGTTTTTGGCTTGTACAGCTCCAGAGCTCATGTGTTGCCACTGAAGATGGGGGATGCTTTAATGGAGCTGTTGGGGGTGGAATTTAGGTCCATGGCTGCTGCTGCAGCAACTCAAGTTGTCTCGGGACAGCTGCTGGGACACTTAGGGAGGACTGTGGCCTCGCTGGGGAGGCGTCCTGAGTTCTCTCCCCTGCCTCCCCGTCTTCTCCTCTGATTCCCTAAGCTCCGACTTGGAGAGCCTGCTGGACACCAGCCAGTCCTGAGTGGCGAAGGGGGCTTGGTGTGGCCCCCACTGTCTCCCGGGCTCAGTGGCGGGGGTGTGGCTAGCCCTCGCATCCACCAGCCTTCCCCGCTGCAGCCTAAGGCCCAGCTGCAGGAAGATGTTTTGCTGCCACCTTGTGGGCAAGGAGGGCCTGTTTGGGAGGGCCAGGGTGGTTCTGGGATCGCACCCGACTGCTGGAGGAAGCCAGAGTCTTCCCCTACACAGCCCGCCACAAGCTCCGGCTTTCAAGAGAAGGCTTATCCATCCTCCCTCATCTCCTCGAAAGAAATCTGCCAGCTCCCTGTGGGCCACATGGGCCGCAGTGGGCACAGCCAAAGTTCACCAGTGGATCAAGCACCTGGAGGCGACCAGGTCCCACATCCTCAGGACCAGCTTTCTCTTTCTGGCAGGGTCTCACACCTCACACCTGCCCAGGGGTGTTCCCTCTCCCTGTCACGACCCCCCTGGCCCCTCAGCCCCCTGTGCACATGCAAGCAGGGCAGCCGAGGCCCAGGCTAGCACAGGCATTGGGCATAACCGGAGTCAGCTTTTCCTCCTGACGTCCAAGTATTCCACAAAAGGGGGTCTCGAGCCCGGCTTCTGCGCTCTCTGGCTCCAGGGAAGGCTATGTTCGTCCTGCCCCAGGATGCACACTGCGGGCATTTGTGAGAGATTTCCTCTTAGTCCCCCAGAAACTTCCACAGAGCCTCTCAGCCCCTAAGAGGCAAATTCAGTCCGGTGCTTCCGGTGGCCTTAATAAACAGAGACTGACATGAGGGCTTGTGTTGTGGGATTTCAGTCCTGTTCGTGTAATCCCAGCCTGGAGCTTTTTAGGGCTGTCCTAATTTCCTTTGGGCCCAGTAGGTAGTGGCTCTGTGTGAGCACAGCTGTTTGCTGTTTGCTGTGTGTCTTTGGAGCAGAATCTTATCGGGCAGAATAGAGACCTTATCTCTGACCCTGGGCTGAACCAATGAGGAAAAGGTGTGTGCCAGAAGCTGTTCTCCTTTTCAGGGTCTTTGACTGGCTTGATGTCCTGAGACATTTATGTGGGAGCAGGTGCCCTTCCCTGTCTAGTTTCTCCGGGTCAGGAAAGCTTTCTGGGGAAAAGGACTAGGAAGGAGGAGGCAGCCAGGTGAGGAAGAGGAAGCTGTTCCGGGTTTGGGAGTTGACCCAGGTGGCACTTTCTCCTTGGACTGATTCTGCAGGTGCAGTGGGACTTACGTGTCTTCTGAGACTGTAAGATGTTCTTCTGGGGACTGGGATTGCTGCCTGCCTTCCCTGAGAACTACACACGCGCCCACGTGTGTGTGTGTCTATCTGTGTCTGGCATGTATGCAGCTGGGGCCTTAACCCCCTTCTTTTCCATCCTTCTGTTCTCCCACTGAAAGAGCCAGCTAGGTTCTAAAGTGACCTATCCCCAGTCGGGTACCTTGTCCCCATCCCCTCTCCGTCCCCAGAGGACGGCTCCCATAGCTGCTGTCCTGTGCTTGCTTCTTATTTATTTCTTGAAACAGGGTCTTGCTCTGTGGCCCAGGCTGGAATGCAGTGGCTTCATCTTGGCTCACAGCTACCTGGACCCTCTGGGCTCAAGCGATCCCCACCTCAGCCTCTCAAGTAGTTGGGACCACAGGCTCATGCCACCATGCCTGGCTAATCTTTCATTTTGTTGTTGTTGTTGTTGTAGAGACGGGGTTTCACCATGTTGCCCAGGCTGGTCTCCAACTCCTGGACTCAAGTGATCTGCCTGCCTCGGCCTCCAAAAGCACTGGGATTACAGGCACGAGACATGGTGCCTGATTTTTGTATTTTTAGTAGAGATGGGGTTTTACTATGTTGGCAAGGCTGGTCTTAGACCCCTGACCTCAGGTGATCCACCCGCCTCGGCCTCCCAAAGCATTGGAATTACATGCGTGAGCCACCGTGCCCGGCCCTTTGCTTGCATTTTCATTGGCTTGCAGAATGGGCTTGTGAGTGGGCAGCCTTATTCTTTGGCGGAACAGCCATTCCCTGTTGTGTGTGAGAGAGAGGACAGATACACGCAGATAGGGAGGTCAAGGCAGAATGCATTTCCTTTTGATCTGCAGCTCAGTGACGTTGGCTGGCTTCACTGAGTTGTGTTCTTGTCTCTCTGCCTGCCTGAGGACCCGCGAAGGGTGCTTCTGCAGGTGCTTCTATTGTGGGGGCGAACATGCATCCCGTACGGGAAGAAGCTGTCTTCACGAACGCTAATAACTAGTCCTATGGAAATACAAACTCACCACCAGGGCCTCTCCAGGCCTGGGAGATCCAGCCCAGGACTTGGGAATTTCCAGTGCTCTTTCTGCAGGGAGCACCTAGGATGGAGAGGCCCTGCCTTCCTTAGGCATTCCCACCCAGCCCCTCAGGAATGTGCCACTTTTATCTCCTACTTGGCTCTGACCAGGTCCATGGAATTCTAAAACTGAAAAGGACACTGGAAGTTGGGCTGTACTGGGGGTGGAGAAAAGTGGGCAGTATTATCTCTTTAAAGGAAATGCAAGCCCCTCGTCCCTTGCCACTACTTAAACTGGTTTCTCCTGATCTGCCGGTGGTATTGAGGCAGCCAATGGTTTCTGACTTTGTGGATGACAGGAAACTGGCTGGTCTTCAGAGCCTGGGAGAGGACTGATGTTTACAATGCAGTGTCAATCACAGCCGGGGAGCTCTTGCCCCCATTCTGGGTGAGCCCTGGGTTTACTGGGTGTCCAGGCAGCCCACAGTCATGAATTGGAAGGGCTTCGGAGCTTCGAGAAGTGTTTTCATTTACAGAACGTCAGGCTCCAGCCAGTACCGCAGGCTACCACTTGATCTCGGCCCATCATCCCGACAGGAGGTGAGACCCAGTGAGCAGCAGGGGCCTGGAGAGGTCCGGGCCTCAGAAGTGAGTCACTCACCCAGAACTGCGGCCGAGGTTATCTTTGATTTCTCTGCTGCCCTTAGGCAGGACGCTTAACTCAGTCCAGACAGATGAGTATCTTCCGGATTTTATAATCTCCAAAGAAGACAGCCTCAGTCATCAACAGAAGCCAACTGTAGCAGCCAGCAGCTCTCGACCTCAGAATGTCAGAGCCAAAAGCTAAGACAAGACCACCGCGCTGAAGCTCGCGTGCTGCAGATGAGGACTCTCCCGCAGAGCCGGCATGGCTGCCTCTGACTTCTCACTCAGGCCTGTCATACTTCGGCGCCTCATGTTGTTCGCTTTTCTGGCTCTTCTTTTGAAGAATAAGAAATGGCCCACTTTTCTCCAAAATGGGGCCCAGTGTGTGGTGGACTGAGGACTGTTATTTAGTTGGCCTGCTCGTAATGACAGCACCTCACCTACCTGCTTGATCCTAGGAGGAGCCCTGGGCTGGAATTTCCTGTTTTCCGAGGGCTCCCGGGGGCTGCCCCAGCAGGCCGGCTCCCCCGCGCCGCGCCACGCCGACCCGACCCGCCGTTCCCGGGTGTTCCAGGCCAGACTTGCCGCCTCTCTCTCCGGGCTGGGCTGGCTCCCGGCCTCTCCAGGTCTGGGCTTGCCGGCCGCGAGGTGGAGGAGTTGAGGGACTCAACTCGGCCCACACCAGGTGCCCAGAGGCCGGAGGTCCGTGCGCCCCGGCCGCGGCCCCGGCCCGGGCCCAGCCCTGTGCCCCTCGCCATGGGCCTGGCCAGCGCCCGCCGGCCCTGAGCATGGAGCGGGGCTGGCCGCAGGGGGACAGCTGTCCCAGGGAGCGGCCCGCCGTTTGCCGCCGCGCCCACAGCGTCTGCGACTCGCTGGACCTGCACGGCGCCCCGGCCGGCCGCGCGGCCGCCGCCCTGCAGGCCGCCCTGTGCGCCGCCCGTGAGCAGCCGGCGCGGCCGCGGAGCGTGTGCTCGGGCGGCCCCGAGCAGCCGCCCACCGGCGCCCGCGGCCTGCTGTTCGGCCTCCTGCGCCCGCGCCTCGGCCGCCGGGGCCCGGCGCCCTCGGGACCGCCCGTCTCGCCTGCGCCCAGCCCCGCGCCCAGCCCCGCGTCTAGCCCCGCGCCGACCCGGCGCAGCCGCACCCGAGGGGAGCCGATTCCGCGGCCCCGGCCGGCCAGCATGACTTTCCTGGAGGTGAACCGCTTGGAGCTGGCGGCGGCCGAGGCGCCCGGCGCGGGTCTGGGGCGCGCAGGCAGCGCGGGCTTCCTACGCGGCACGGCGCTGTGGAGCAGCCAGCGTTGGCCGGTGCTGCGCGGCGGGCGCGGGCCGGAGGGGCCCCGGCGCGGCCTGGCGGCACTCAGGAAGAGCTTCAGCTTCCGCCTGCGCCGCGGCCAGGAGGTGCGGCGCTCCGAGTCGGGGCTGCTGGCCCGGCCGCCCCGCGCGCGGACCCGTAGCGACGGCGACGCCGGCTCCCTGAGCACCTTCCCCAGCCGCCGCGACCTGCTGGGCGCCGACGCCCCGCGTGTCGCGCCGGAGTCCGGCCGCCCCCGCACCGCCGCCGGCCTCTGGAGGCTGCTCACCAGCCGCTTCCGCCGGAGGGAGCCCGCGCCCGCCGCGCCGCTGTGGAGCCGTCGGGCGGCTGCGGCCCCGGAGCTCCTGCGCGCGCCCAGCGGTAAGGGGGCTGGCCCGGGGGTCTGGGGGGCGTCTGGCAGAAAACAGCTCGCGGGAGAAAGGCCGGGCGCGCCCAGGTGAGGCAGGCTGCGGCGCGCGTCCGGGGCTAGCCGGGTCTGTGGTCTGGCCCGAGTGCCGTCCGCGCCTGGCGTCTGGGGTCTTCGACAGTGACCCAGGAGGACCGCCCGGAGGGTTCGCTCTCGGGTGCGGTCCAGGAAAGGAAGGAGACTCACCAGAGTCAGAGGGCTCTGGGCTAGGCCAGACACCTTTCCTAGTTCCCTGTCGGGGCAGCGTGCTCGCCTCCGGCTGCCCCGCGCTTGAGGTTAGGGACTGCTGTGGACCTGGTCGTCATAACTAGTCTTTGACACAAACTTGGGACAGTGCCTCTGGAAGCCAGGGCAGTGCTGCCCAGCCAGAGAGGGGTTCCCAGAGCTGGCCCGAGCACGCATGTGGAACCTGGAGGTGACAGAGATGGGGGCCTGGCTGTCAGACGGCTCTGGGTATAAGGGACCTGCCAGTCAGGTTCTGAGAATGGACTGAAGGGAAGCGAGCCCAGGAGGCGGCCTCCCTGCTAAGGAGGAGCTTAGGGAGGAGGCAGGTGGGGTAGATGCCTCCCTATCCACCTGCCCCTGGCAGAACAGGGCCAGGCCAGACCAGGCTCCTCCCTTTTCACCCGGCTCAGGAATGTGGTGGGTGGCCCCACCCTGCCAGGTTGTGCTGTTCTTACTTGCAGGAGTCTGCCCCCCAACCAGGTGCCCAGCCCTTGGGTCTGTTCTGAGGCCTGCTGGATTGGCCTCTAGCTTGAGCCTAGTATTTGGGCCACAGGGGCACTAGGTCAGGTGTGGCTGGGTGGGGGGACAATAAACCTGCTGGAGCAGGAAGAGAGGAAGGACACAGGGCCGAGCCCAGTGGGACTGAGCCCACAGCCCTCAGAGTCCTGTTCTGAAGACCATCCTCACTCTGCTCCACTCAAAAAGAACCTTCCCACTGCCTCCTAGGGGATCTAGCGGTGAGGGTTGGGGGTCCCGTGGAGGAAGCTGCTGTCCTCTGGCCTGGGCCTGGGGAGGGCATCATAGGCGACACAGGCAGCAGTGGTTGGGACAGGTGTGTGTGCCACCCTGGCCCTGACGGGGCGGCTCTGTCTTCCGCAGACTCGTTTGTGAACAGCCAGGAGTGGACGCTGAGCCGCTCCGTACCGGAGCTTAAAGTGGTGAGTGCGGCCCATGGGCAGCGCAGGTGGCCTGGAGCCGGGGGGCGAGGCTGGGTGCCACGGGCCTGGGCCTTGCTTCTTCAGCTTCTGTCACCTTCTCTGCTCAGCTTGGCCCTCTCTGCCCTCTCTCCTCCCCTTCAGCCCTGGCCTTTCTCCCTCCTGCCGCTTCTTTGCTTTTCCTGCTGGGTCTTCTCCCTCGTGCCCTCTGACCCACTTACCCCTTCCTCTCCCGCAGGGCATAGTGGGGAACCTATCTAGCGGGAAGTCAGCCCTGGTGCACCGCTATCTGACGGGGACCTATGTCCAGGAGGAGTCCCCTGAAGGTGAGCGTCACGGGCCCAGCCTGGGCCCTGAGGCCGGCCACTCCTCCCCCTCCCGCCCACAGCGGGGGAGAGTTGGGGGTCTCCAGCCCCCTTCCAGTCCTCTTACCTCCTCCATGGAAAGCTGTAGATTTCTTCTTGGCCCCTGGGCTCTTTCTCCACACTTTGGACCTGACTGTGCGCTCTGTCCTAGGGGGGCGGTTTAAGAAGGAGATTGTGGTGGATGGCCAGAGTTACCTGCTGCTGATCCGAGATGAAGGAGGTCCCCCTGAGCTCCAGGTGATGCTCCTGCCCGGGGTTAGGGCCCACCCCTGTGCCCGGAGCCCTTTCTTGAGCTTGCTGGTTGGGACTGGGAGAGGTGGTGTGTCCAGGGAGAAGGGTCCACTTGGGTCCACCTGCCCTGCGTGGGAGTTTGCCAGGTCTAGTTGCGGGCGCTAATTTTACTTGGTTTCCCCTAGTTTGCTGCCTGGGTGGATGCAGTGGTGTTTGTGTTCAGCCTGGAGGATGAAATCAGTTTCCAGACGGTGTACAACTACTTCCTGCGTCTCTGCAGCTTCCGCAACGCCAGCGAGGTGCCCATGGTGCTTGTGGGCACGCAGGGTGAGGCGGGGCCCTGCAGGAGCTGGCAGAGAGTAGGAGGCCCCGGGCAAGGACGCATGGGGGGGATGGGCAGGCGTGAGAAAGCCCCCAAGCCCCCACTGTTTTCCCAGTGCTGACCGGGACTGTCAGTGCTCTCCATCTGCTCATGTCTGAGGGCTTTTGTGCCCACTGAAACCTGCCGTCCCAGTGACTAGCAGGTCCGTATTTTTTTAGATGAATAAACATGCTCAGAGCTGAAGTGCTTGCTGGTTTGCACTCAGTGAGGCCATGGCAGGATTGAAATGAGATCCAGGCGCCTGCATTCTTGGTGCTCTGTGTGTTCCACTCACCAGGCCCTTTGCCCACCTGCCCTTAGGCCAAATGCCCCCCACCACACTACTCCAGCTTCTCCGAAAGCTGAGTGACTCCCGCCCTCCCACCTCCAACAGACGCCATCAGCGCTGCGAACCCCCGGGTCATCGACGACAGCAGAGCCCGCAAGCTCTCCACAGATCTGAAGCGGTGCACCTACTACGAGACATGCGCGACCTACGGGCTCAATGTGGAGCGTGTCTTCCAGGACGGTAACTCGGGTGCCGGGCGGGAGTCACTGGCAGCCGAGGCCCCAGTGCTGGTGATTGGAAGGCTCCCAGTGAGCAAGGCTGTATGTCTGGGGGGAGGTGCTAAGCCAGGTTTTTCCCTTCTCTCCAGTGGGTATAATTGACTCTGCTGTCCCCTGCAGTGGCCCAGAAGGTAGTGGCCTTGCGGAAGAAGCAGCAACTGGCCATCGGGCCCTGCAAGTCACTGCCCAACTCGCCCAGCCACTCGGCGGTGTCCGCCGCCTCCATCCCGGCCGTGCATATCAACCAGGTTCGGCCTGCATCCTGCCCCGCCCTGCCTGTGTCCGCCATGTCTGTCTTGCCTCTGTGCGTCCTGCCACTTGTGCTGGCCTCCTGCTCACACCTGTCCACCTTCCTCTGGCCTCCCAGCCTTGCATGTGGCTTGGAAACATTGGTTGGAATTCCATTTAGCCTGCACCATAGCCTTGGCCTCATCCCTGCCCCATGGTGCCTGACCCTTCCCGCTGCAATCCCCACTTCTGTCTGCTCTCCACCATTCCACGGCCTGCATTCCCTACCCCGATGCCCTCTGCTGAAAGTCCTGGGCCACCCACAGATGGTGTGGTCAACGCAGCAGCCACTGCACTTTATCTCTGCGAATGGCCATCATCTTTCCAAGGCCTGCCCTGGCTGCAGCTGGCGTTCCAGGACAGCCTGGTTGCATTTCAGGGACCCCCCCCTTTAGGGCTGTGAGAAGGCGGCAGCATTCCCACGTGGGAAAAAGGAGGAGGAGGGCTGTGTCCTTCTCACTGTCTCTGAGCAGCCCCGCCTGACACCGACAGAGTGGGACTTGTGCAGCTCACTTTTGCAGTGGTCCGTGTCCCAAGGGGCAGGTTGTGGAGGGGCAGTGGTCCAAGCACCTCTTGTACAGGTTAGGATTCAAGGGAGGCAGCCGGGCAGGCCACACGCTCTAGTGAGGGCAGTTGCGGTGCGGGCCACCTGGTTGTGCCGTGCATGTTTCCTGAGTCCTGGAGGAGCTGCCATACCGTTTCTTCTCCATTCTGTGATCTCTGTCTTTTTCTCTTTCTTTCCCTTCTCTGTTCTACATCTACACCTTACTCTGACTGGGAATCGTAGCTCTGTTCTCTCTGCCCCAGCTGTCATGGAATCCCTTTTCCCTGCCACGGGCATGCTAGGAACCACCCTCAGCCTCCCGCAGTGCCCTGGGCCACCCCCGGCTCCCGGCTCCCGCCTCCTGGCCTCCTGCACTCTAAACATACATCCCTGAATGTGAGAGTTTGTCCAGGGTGACCCTCTACCTCCTTCCAGACCACCTGCAGGTTAGGACTCCAGTCTGTTCACTGCCAGGCTCTGCAGCTGATTCTCGCCTGCCAGCCTGTGCCTCTGACTTAGCTCCCTGATTGGCCAGAAGCATTCTTGCCGGGGTCCCAGGACGAGGGTTTGCTGCCCTAGTGGGACAGCCCTGGCAAGGTGACAGTAGATCCTGCTGGCCTCTAGGCCAGGTGAATGTTTCTCCCATACCGCCTATAGGGGCTAGTGGCCCCTCTGCTGCCCATGAGCCCTGGCCAGGCCCCCATGAGCACAGGGATTCCTGGCACCCGCCTGGTGCCCGTCCCGCTCCCTGACCCAGAGCTGCCCTCAGCAGCCCTCTCTGTCCTTAGGCCACGAATGGCGGCGGCAGCGCCTTCAGCGACTACTCGTCCTCAGTCCCCTCCACCCCCAGCATCAGCCAGCGGGAGCTGCGCATCGAGACCATCGCTGCCTCCTCCACCCCCACACCCATCCGCAAGCAGTCCAAGCGGCGCTCCAACATCTTCACGGTACGTGACCGCCCTCCTCCCCCGCCCAGCCGCCTTTGCTGCACAGGCAGGGCTGAGCGCCGAGCTCCCAGCCAGGAGGGGCGTGGGCAGCCCCAAGTCAGGAAGACGGCACCTGCAGTCTCTCCCTCAGATACACACGGCTCCTGAGGGTCCTTGCCGGTGCCCTCAGAGTCTTCCATACTGTTCCTCTGCGCCCACAAGGGGCTTCCAGTAGTGGCCCTCACCCTGTCCCTGCAGTCCTCCCTGCCCTCTGCCGCACACACTCACCCTCCCCGCCGCCTTCCTCTCTCCTAGGCCCCTTTAGGGTGTCTGTCAGCTTGAAGGTATCCTTGGACTCACTTGGCCTAACTCCCCTGACCCCCTTTGATTCAACAGCTAATGAACCGGCGGCCGGAAGGCTGTTTGCCCAAGGCGACACAGAGGGTTAGCTGGCCCAGCTAGAGTCAGAGCCCAGGCCTCCCCGTCCGCCTTCCGGCTCTTTTTCCGTTACCCCACTGCCGAGGGGAAAATTCATGCTTTCCACCCACCGCTGTGATTGGTTTAACAAAGGCTTAGCCATCTTTTCCTGGGCTTCACCACGCTGCCTCGTTCCTCCCTCTCAGGTTTGTCCTGTCTCCTTGTGAGCTCCTCACTCACCCCTCACAAACCTCACACCCCACACCCGGGGGCTGTTGTGCTGGCCCGGCTGAGGGTGGCCCGTGGCTCTCAGGCCCCAGGGCCTGCTGTTTCTCCACTCCCAATGTGCGACACACAGAGCCCATCCAAACCCTAACCCTCCAGCCGGGCTTGGCTGGATGTTCCAGGAGTCTTGGGCCAGACAAAGGTGGGTGAACCCCCGTGTGGGTTGTCACGAGAGTGCCCGCCCCTCCGCGTCACTCCATGCGCCTCTTTCCAAGAGCAGGGCTTGGCTTGGCTCTCAGCCTGGGCCTGAGTGCGGCCGGCCAGGCCAGATCTCCGGACCCTGCCCGGACAGAGCTGGCGCTTCCAAGCCCTGCTCACTCATCCTCGCCTCTGCCTGCCCAGCTCACTTCTCCCTCCCTGCTGCCTGCCTCCGTCCCGAGCCCGCCACCTGCCCTCGCGGCCATCCATGCTAACAGAGCCTCTGTGCTGACGGCTCTGCCACACATTGCAGCTGCCCGGCCCTGACCCTGCCTAGATGCGCAGCTTCTCCTTTCTGTCCATGGCCATTGAGACATTAGAGCGGGGAGGGGGGGCTGCTCGAGCCCACACTTGCTGCTGCTGCTGCTGCGGGGCCCTTGGGTGCCTCTGTCCACAGTGACTGCCGCCAGGGCCTGGGCACCCTGCTCCCTGGCATCATGCCTCAGTCATCCTCTGTCTCAGTTCCATTCTTAATCTCCCCTTCCCCTTGCTGGCGAGCTCTGTAGCAACCCCAGGGCACCTCCTGCCTTCCCCTGCCCTGCTACCCTCTCCTCCACCCTTGCCCAGCCCCCGGCCTCCTCCCTTGGCCCCGTGCTTCCTGCCATTCTGTGCTCTCTGCTGCCTGCCTCGACTGTGCTGCCCTCCATCCTGGCTGCTCACGGCACGGCCTTCCCTCTGGCCCTTCCATTCTCTCCATCCTCACAGCGGCGACCTTATATTTTCTTTCCATTGTTTCCGTGGTGACCTCACTTGCACCATTATCCCTGAGGCAGCCTCAAGACGCGTCCGTCTCTGTGGGTGTATCTTGGGACCTCCCCTCTCATCATCGCTGTTGGGGCCTCCCCTCTTCTCCCTCATCGTCCTCCCCAGCAGCGACGTGCTTGCTTGAGGGCGAGCCCCTTATGTCCTGCTTGCTCTGTGGCTAGTGACCCCCACTGGACATGGTTGTGCTGTCTCCAGTCTCTCCTGTGACTTCATGTGCTCATTTCGTTGCTGCTCTTGCCCCAGTTCCTGTCCGCATGGGGAGGTGCCCCTCTGGGCTCCCAGGGGTCCTCTGGTGGTTGGGGCCTCTTGGCTCACAATCTGGCTGGGGTGGGCTTCACCCCACTCCCCCCAACCGGCTCTTCTGTCTGGGGACCCGGTGGCAGCAGTCCCATCCACCTTCCTCCTCCCTGGGCCGAAGGGGCAGAGGGCTGTGGCGGTTCAGGCCGTGGAGCCTAGGAGGGGATGGGGCGGTGCCACCTGTGGAGCTGCTGGGCGGCACTTTGCTCTCTGGTGGCTCTTTTGCCCGGTTCTCCTTGTTTTCTTTGGCCTTGCTTTCTCCCACACTGCAGTTGTGGCCCTGTGTCCCCTCGCTCTGCCCTTGGCTCCTGGCAGCCTGGGAGAACAGGGAGGGATGGGGCCTGGGCTGCCTTGTGGCAAACATACCATCCCCTGCTGAGGTGGACGCTTGGCCTGTGTCTGGCCAGCAGGTGCCGCTGCCGCCCGCCGCCGCCGCCTCCTCCTCCTGGTCCTTCTCCTCATCCACCTCCTCCTCCTCCTCCTCCTCCTCCTCCTCCTCCTCCTCCTCCTCCTCCTCCTCCTCCTCCTCCTCCTCCTCCTCCTCCTCCTCCTCCTCTTCATTCCGCTGCCGCCGCTCCCCAGGCGCCTGGGTCTCTGCCCTCACCGGTGCTGACCGACTTGTGCGGGGCTTGAGTATAACTTGCCAAAATCTTTATTCTTTCGATATTTGCAGATATGTGCCACTGTTTCCAACTTTTCATCAACAAAAAGGCCTTTCCAACTCCTTCCAAATTAGAAGACCAGTTGGTGACACACAGCACCTCTGGACATGCCCCCTGTGCGGGGCCGGAGGCGGGCCGGGCCCTGGGACTGCTCTCAGATGAGAAGCGGCCGCCGAGCTCCCCACTCCAGAGACCCACGGGAACCTTTGTAACTAACCCCACCCCCAGGGAAGGCTAGGAGCGCCGGAGCCCGCGCTGGGGGCTGCCGGGGACCAGGCCCGGCCGGACGCTGCAGGCTCGCTGCATGGAGAAGAAGGCAGCTCTGCCCCACGCCCGGCGCTGGCCAGCGCGACGAGGCCCAGAGGGGCGGGGGAGTCCAAGCCCGCCCAGCCCGGCTGCTCCTGGGGGGCGCTTTCCTGCCCCTCCCCTCCTCTGCTCCTTCCTGCATGGACCTCTGCCGTTCCTGCTCCTGCTCCGGAAGCCGCCGCCGCCGCCGCGCTTGCCTTGCCCCCTCTTTTTGGCCTCCCCCTATTTCCTAGGATCCGCATTCGGGTGGACTCTGCCCCAGGAGCTTGACAGGGTGCAGGGCCTCTTCTGGCCTCTCTCCTCTCTCTGTCCATCCACTGTGCCCCTTGGGCCACGCCGACGCGCTCGGTGCCACGTGCCATGTGGTGTCTGTGCCGCAGATGGGCCATCTGCCCGCTCACTTGTGGACTTTGCGCTCCGGGTTGTCGCGCCCTGTGCTCCCGACCAGCAGCCCCACCGACCACCTCCTTGCCCCTGCTTCTCTTACGCCCCCGCCCCGGGCGTGCTCCTCGCGCCCTTGGCCTCTCTGTCCTTGCTCTTTTGTAAGGGGCGGGCCCGGCTCAGTGACCTGTGCTGCTCTGTATGGTGCCGTGTGTAAGAATAAACCCGTTGGAATACTCGTGGTCTCAGTTCCTTCCCGTCCCGCCGCCCTGGCCCGACCCACTGCTAGGGCTGCCCAGGAGGTGGGAGGCAGGAGGGAGGCCGGGAAGTCCAGGTGGGCAGTTCTCGGCAGACCCTGGGCCTCTTTAACACGCCTTTTGTTTTCTCTTCCAGTCTCGGAAGGGTGCTGACCTGGACCGGGAGAAGAAGGCCGCCGAGTGCAAGGTGGACAGCATCGGGAGCGGCCGCGCCATCCCCATCAAGCAGGTCAGCGCTTCTCTTCCCGTGTGCTCCAGGGCTCAGAATGAGGCCCAGGAACGTGGCTCTTCCCAGAGCCTCTTCTCATGGGGGAGATGGCATCAGAGGCCAGCACCACCCTCCCAGGCGGAGTCCTTAACAAGGGACAGGCTCTCCCGTGAGAAGCCGCCTTCCCTGCGCCGCCAACTTCTGGCCGCTAGATCTGCCTGAACCTTCTGATCACCACAGGAGGGCAGCAGAGAGCTACCTGCCGTGTTCAGCCAGTCGCTCAGCCTGTCCCGCTGGTTCTGGAGTTGGGTCTGGAGAGGGTTGAGTGGCTAAGGAAAATGAGCAACCCGAGGAGCCTTGCGTGGAAGGGGATACTGAGGGCTAGTCCAGCGCTAGGTCTGTTGGCATGGTTTTGTTAACAAGGGCCTCTGATCGTCTTTAAAGAAAAAAGTTGAGACTCTACCTCCTCACCTCTCCCACCTCCTTTCTAGTCAGTTCTGGGAGCAGTGGGCCTGCCTTCTGCCAGACCTCTGGTCTTGGGTTCCTGCACTGGACAGGGCATTGCCCCACAGAGGGCGTCTCTCTGGTGTGTTGAGCCAGAGCCTCTGGAGTAGAATGCGGAGGTGTGTCTTTGGCGTGTGGGCAAGAGCCTGAGGGGCTGGGGTGCCCATAAGGACGGGGGCAGTTGGCACAGAATTTCTTGGGATCCGGTGGCTGGAGAAGCCACGTACATAGGTAGCTGTACTGCCACGTTTTGACCACAGAGGAGGCTGATGTGGCCAGAGCACCTGAGCCCAGCGTGGCAAGGCCTGCGGTCAGGTGTGGCTCTCCTGGGCTGGGACTCATGGGCAGTGTGACCGCTTGTGAGGAGGGGCCAGTGTGACCAGGATTCATTCGTTAAGGCTGGGGGTTTCTGACCCCCAGCGAAAGTCCATTTAGAATGAAGAGTCCCAAGCAGGGTAGTGTCCCAGAGGGCAGGGTCCCACAGGGTCCCATGCAGTGATCTGTATTGTTTCCGCTCACCCCTCCTTGAAATGTTCATTGCATTTATGTCTGACAGTGACCACTCCAGTTGGGCCAGCCTACTGGGAGGCCCCCTGAAAAGCCAAGAGCACAGTGACAGCAGCCAGAGGCTTCACTGTTCGTTCATGGAGTGCCTGTTTGTGTGTGTGTGTGTGTGTGTGTGTCTTTGGGCAGAATCAGACCCTGCACAAACCTGTTGCTCATTTGGTCCTCTCTCTCCGGGCACCTCCTTTGTGGGGGCCCCTGCTAGATGATGCCCTGTGCTTTGGGCGTAGGCTTCTCAGCTCCCTACTTGGAGATGGGGAGTGCAAGGGAGGGCGTGGGCGGTGAGTGGGTGTGTAGACACACTTCACCGAATTCACTACGAAAATGGGACCACTTTCCTTAGGGTTGTACGTGCTCCCTTTCCTCACTGGGAGTTGTGGTCATCAGGGGCTGACTTATTCCCTGAATCCCTCACATGGGAAGGAAGGAGAGATGTTGGGTTGGGGAGGAAGCCCTGTGAACTTGAACCTGGGGTCCAGTCTTAGAGTCAGTAGGTCACGGGTGTTTTCTCCCCTAAATCTCAGGGACGCTCAGTAGGAAGACCCTCTAGCTACACAGCCCAGAGGGGTGCCGCCTGCTGGGGGCAGGTGTCAGAGGCTTGTGCCTGATGCAGTGACACCCTATAAGGGGTGCCCGCTCTTTCCCGTTCTGTAACGATCACTCGCTAGGGGCGGGGCGCATCCGTTGTCTTCTTCCAGCTTGGTGGCCATTTCTGGCGCTTCCCCGCTCTCCGCGACCTCCCTGCTGCCACCGGTCCAGCCCCGCCAGATCTGTAGCCCCTCCTTGCTCCGCCCTCCTGTCCCGTTCTCCCGGTTCTGTTCCTTCCCCTCCCCCCCAGCTCCTGCTGGGAGTGGAGATTGCATTTCAGTTGCCATTTGCATTCCCAATCAATCCGGACTCCGCAATTAAGTCGGCTGGCGGAGCTGGGAGGGAGGCGGCGGCGGGAACGGGTCCTCTGGGGGCTGTCGCCTCCGCGCCTCCGCGCCGCTCCCATTCCGCCCCAGATTGCTTCCTGCTCCGCCGTGCGCAGCCGGCCGGCCGGGGAGGGAGCAGGAACCCCTGTAGCTTCTTTGGAGAGGGAGTGGGGAGAGGCGCGGGCTAGGCGGGTTTCCTCCAGTCCGCTTCCGTGAGCAGGCGGGGTGAGCAGGGCGGGGCTGAGCAGCCGGGTCGTTCCGCCCGCGCCCCCGGCTAAGGAGCGTCGTTACAGCGGCTCCCCCGCCTCCGCCCGGGGAGGGCGCTGCGGAGGACCGGGGCGTTCAGGGTGGAGGAGGGACCCCCGCCACGATCACATTCTCTGCGAGGAGGGAGGAGCCACACGTGTCTGGGTCGGAAAGGTGTGGAGACCCGTTCCCACCCTGACTGTCAAGAGAAACTGCGCGCAGCGCAGGTCTTGAGCGGCTCCACGTTCCAGGCCGCTGGAGCTGGGAGCGGAGCTGGGCGGGGGCCGGGGCCGGCCGTGGAGTCTCCCGCTGAAGGCTGGGAGAGGGAAGCACGCACCCCGTGGGGTGAGGGAAGTCGGGACAGGGGCGGGGAGCTGGGTCCCTCCCTCACACTTAGTAATTTCTTTGATCTGTGTGTTGGGGGCGGGTCGGGGGCAGGGGATTGAGGATGACTCCAGGGCATCTCCAGAGCCCGAGGGTCGCAGCGGAGGGGGAATAGTTGACTGCTTCTGAGCTCTCGGTGCACCTGGTCCCTGGCCAGTGACAGGAATAACACACCCAGAGGCAGGTCACCAAGGCCCAGCCGACCTGGAAGACTCCTTCACAGACCACGAGGCAGGGCCTGCTTGCCTTGTGGAAGGCCCCCTTAATGCCGCTTGTCTTCAGAAGCCCCTTTCGAAGGTAGGGTCTCCCAGGCCAAGGGGGCCAGGTAGCAGGATGTGTCTGCCCATGGCCATGTACTTCAGCTTCCAGCCCGCATGCTCGCACCTCCCGCAATGGCATTTGGCCCTGGTGTGGCCGGAAGAGGAGCAGCAAGGATGTGAAATGTGCTGGGAAGTCGGCAACTGATGTCACAGCTGCTAGGGCCGCTGGAAGTGGGTGCCCTTTCTGGCCTCCACCCGTCCCCCATCTGTTGGGGAGGGGAGAGGTCCAGGAAACGGGAATCACTTTTACCCTAATTGCTTCCATCTAGGGTTGAGCCTTCTATTAGGAAAAACTTAGAGGAGGAAGGTGCAGTTGAATCCCATATTCACCCGCTACCACTGGGTGTCAGGACCACAGGCTGCAGACAAGGGACTGCCATTTCCTTGTGCCTACATCTCTTAGTCCCCGTGTTGTTGGCTGGCTGCCGGCGGGGCTCTCCATTCCTAAAGGAGATGCCATCCTGGGGCCTCTTCCCTCTCTGGGTGCCCCCTTCTCTAAGTATGGGCAGAGTCTGCTTTTTCAAGGGTCCCTGCTGGGGGTGCTGCCCTTTCTGCTCTCCCAGCTAAGGGTGAGCCCCACACTCAGCCCCCTGTTTGTGGATCTACCTGTGCCCCTCTTCCTTTTGTGGGATTTTTGCCTTGAAGTCTCCAGGGAGCACTGCCTCTTCTCAGCCCTCTTGAGGTGGGGGTTTTGGAGGACGGGGGCCCACAGATGGTGATGTTGGTCCTGGATCTGCCCCTGGTCTCCACTGTGGCACTCCCTAGTCCTGAATGACCCCTGCCTCCCATTCCCAGCTGTTGCCTGGGAGAGGCAAGCACACCCAGTGGGGTGAGGGGAGTTGGGACAGGGGTGGGGAGCTGGGTCCATCCCTCACACTTGGTTATTTCTTTGATCTGTGTGTTGGGGACTGGGGACGGAGGTGGTGGTGGGGGGGGGGGGAATTGAGGATGACTCCAGGGCATCTCCAGAGCCCCAGGGCCTTAGCCTTAGAGTACGCTAGTCCCATTGCTGTTGTGTGTTGTTTGAGGGAGAGAGCCTGAGCCAGTAAGGGCGTCTTTATAGGGTTCTCACTAGAGGGAGTAGGTTTCTCCTGGGAAGGAGGCCACAGCTGTGGTTGAGCGTCGTCTCCTGCCATCTTCCTAGTGGGGTCTGTCTCCTGCATTAGTCATCTGACAGCCAGGGTTTTAGGGGGCTTTTCCCCAATTCTTCCAACAGATGTTTACTGGGTGTCAGCTGTGGCCCAGGCCTTGTCCCCAGGGCAGGCTCCTTGCTGTGGCACTTTCGCTTGTCCTTCTAGCCATCCTGCCTCTGCGTTCAGCGAGTCTCACTGGCTTACACAGGAAGTGTGGTTGCTGAGAGGGAAGGCTGGCTCTCCCTGCTGCCTGGCTTGGTGGTCTGGGGGATGCTTGGGACAATTAGGGGATTTTCTGCCCTATTATGGAGCTACCACAGGGGGTGGAAGGCCGGGACCTTACCAAAATCTCTGCTGTTTTGACCCTTGGAGCCTCTTGGGGAGGAGCATCACTGATGGCCACTGTCTACACCCCTGAGCGTCTACTCCTGACCATCTATACCCCTGACTGTCTATACCTCCGATCATCTACACCCGACGGTCTACACCCCTGACAGGCTTCTCCTGTGGAGGTGGCGCCACACACTGGGGAGGGAAGATGCCCACCTGCCAGAACAGTGGTCCAGCTGCTTCCTGGTGGATGATGGGGGAGAGCCGAGTTCTGGGGAAGGACTGGTCTAAGGGGCCTTCCCAAGTTCAGTGATAGGTCCTTAAAGGCTGCTTTGCTCAAAGTGGCCCAGGAGAAGTAGGGAGGGAGGAGGGCATTGCCTAACGACATCGTGACCTTCCCATGCCCTATGAGGCTGGCTCCTCCGGGGCTGGCTCCTGGTTTCTGATCAGACCTCTGTTCTCAGGGGATCCTGCTGAAGCGGAGCGGCAAGTCCCTGAACAAGGAGTGGAAGAAGAAGTACGTGACACTCTGTGACAATGGGCTGCTCACCTATCACCCCAGCCTGCATGTGAGTCTGGGAGGAGGAGTCTCCTGGGGGAGTATGGGGAGGGGGTAGAGGGAGGATAACAGAATGTTCGCAGCGAGCAGGCTCCAGGACTGGGGGGAAGCAGATCTTAGTGATTTCGAATGGATCATCCCTGGAGAAGGAACCTCGCACTGGAGCTTGGGACATGCACAAGACCCAGCTGGCCCCTCCCTCGCCCTCTGGGCAGTCAAGCTGTATATCAGACTTTTCAGTTGTCTAAGGTGGGGGATTCAGCCACTTCCACAGAATTTCTAGTTGGGGTGCCAATGTTGCCCAGCAGTTGTGTTAAGCTGGGCAGTGCCAGTGGGGAGCTGTGGGCTCCTAGGCCTGGGATGGTGGAGGACCATGGCTACTGAGAATGGGCTGGAGCCTCAGACAGTTCTCCTGGGATGAGAGTGAGGGTAGCCTTGTCTGTGGTTAGGAGGGTCTGGTGGCCGCGTGGCCTGTGTCCCAGCTGGGGGGTGTTGTGGTGACTGGAGTGGCCCCTGTGCAGCTCCCTCCACCCTTCTTTCCTCCCCTCCCCTCACTGCGTGGCTCCAGCACACAGCTGTCACTGGAATCCATCTCTGTCACCACCCCACTGTGGGGCTAATGAGTTCTCCTGTGAAGCCCCTCAAGCACAGCGCGTGCCCCCCCGCCCCCCCCAGAAGCCCTGGGCCTGCCTCTAAATCCACCCAAGATGTCAGGAAGGCCTGACCCGAGAGGTGCTGGGTCCCTGTGTCCTGGCCATCACCCAGGCCCGAGAGCACCGCCCAGACAGTCCTGCGGAGAAGACGCGTAGAGAAGGCCTAGCCCTCCCAGGCTTCCGGGTATCTGACCATCCTCAGGCAATGGTCCTCCCCGTCAGCTCAGGGGACACCACCAGTCAGCCCCTCGCCCTTCGTAACATGCCTTACTCCACAGGGCAGGGCCTGGTACCTGGGAGACTGGAGGAGGGAGCACCCGCATTCGGTGCAGCCAGCTCCTGAGCTCCTGCTGGAGCCCCCCGCTCCCCACCGTGGGCACAGACCTTGTCCCGCTCGCGAGTCCTTGCGAGGCGATGAGAGAGGCCGCCAGGCCTGCTGGGAAGAGCGCTGATGACAGAGGCAGAAAGTATCGTAGGAGGCCAAAGGGCACTCTTGTGGTCACCAGGCTTTGTTACTGTGTACAGAGCCCTATGCTAAAGGAAGGGCCAGAAGACAAGGAGAGCCCCAGTATTTCCCTGTCGAAAGGCTCCAAGGGTTTCAGGGCCACTCACAGACAGGAAGTCCCAGGTAGGAGTGCTGAGGCCAGGAGACCACACCAGAGTCTTCTAAGTCCCAGCTTAAGGTGTTTCACGGCCGACACCACCAGGCAGCTTAGCCGTGCCCTTCGCTCATGTCCAGCTGCCCATCTCGGTGGTGGAGCTTGGGAATGGGCCTGTTTGTAATGTCTGTTTCCCCACCTGTGTGGAGCTGCCCTTCCCCTTCCCCTTTTGCCAGGTTCTTACCTGCTCCTCTCTTGTTTTATGTGACCCTAGCTTGGTGCATTGTCTGTGCCCTCTGCCAACAGTGGAGGCAGCGAGGATGAAGAGGAGTGGCAGAGGGTGTCGTGGGATGTGGAAGAAAGGGTGGGTTGTGGGGTTGGGCTGGGTTTTGGTTTCAGTAGAGGAAACACAGCCAGCTGGAGAGCAGAGCTCGGGGGTTGGTGGCTTTTCAGAGTCACCCGGCTGGTGGCTAAGACTTGGACCTATGACTTTGGCTGTGAGCATTACCCAGATTTTTCTGCACTTGCTAAGAGCACCTCCCTCTGGGGCTGACTGAGAGAGTCATGTAAGAGTTAATAACAGGGCGAGTGTTGTCAAGTAAGGAGGGAGCCAGGTTTGCCTGCCTGGGGCTAGGGTGGGCATCTGAGCCCCCCAGGAGTGCCCCTCCATGCCACACTTGTTGCACTGTGTGAGTTCTTAGAATTCACCCTGCAAGGCCAGGCCTTCAAGTCCTGGCACCCAGATCCTGTCACAGGCCCCAAAGCATACTTGGCTACACATGGTGCAAAAGCACGAGTGGAGGCATGGCCAGTCGTGGCTCCATGTGCTCACAGCTCTCTCTGGAGCTCTGGCAGAGGCTGCTTCACTTTGTGCCATGCCACCCTCCCCTGCCACTACACTTTCCCTCCCTCCGGGGCTGCTGCCTCGCCTCCTCCATCTCCCCTGGCCACCCTCTTCCAACCTGAGCGTGCTCTTCAGTTGCCAGCAGTGAGCAGGCTGCCTCCCTACCTGTGAGCAGTCGCTTCTCTCTGGGGCTCTTCAAACCCTACACCCTGGCAGGAAGCATGTCCAGGAAGGAGCTCCAGCAACTCCAGAGGCTCCGACAGAACTCTGGGCTGAGCCTGGCTCTCCGCTCCAGCAAGGGTCTCCCCTGAGCCCCAAGGGCATTGGGGCTGGTAACTCACCTATGGATGGGGGCTGGGCAGGACAGGACACACAGAGGATGAGTTCGTGGGCCAGCCCTGAGCCCCACGCCCGATTCTCGCCTGGCCCAAGAGAGCCCGCCACAGCCTCCCCCATTTTGCAGCCAGCGGAGCCATTCACACAATCACCTTCTGTTAATTCTATCTGCAACATCAATTAAATTGTTTGTAGAAACTAATTGAATGTGGCTTAATCACACATCTTAATAGCTTTCCACGCTCTGAACTCGTTGTTAATTCCAGTAATAAAACGAGATGAGAACGCTGGCTGGGTAATTAGCGAGGAGGCTGGGGAAGAAATTGCTGTTTGATGGTGGGTAATAAAGGCAGCCGTGGTGACCGCTCTCCTGAGCAGCCGCCACTGCCACCATGCTCCCCGTTCTGCTGACGGAGGGAAACGCTGCTGCCTGGCTGAGGTTCCCATCCCTGCTGCTGCTCCTCAAGCTTCTCTCCGCTCTCCTCTGGGCCCAGGCTCCAGGGTTGCCCGGGCACGGCAGTGTGGAGTCTGGGGCTGTGGGTGCCAGCCTGCCCTGGGAATTCGGAGTGTCTGGCTGGTGCCATCAGAGATGCTGAAGTTGAGCCATCCTTTCCCCTGAGGCCAGTTTCTGGACCTTAGCTCCGAACGGAGTCCACCTGTGCAACTCTTCTTCTTGGCGTGGGGTCAGCTTTTCCTGCCATGTCCCAGCCTGGGCATCCCACGGCTGTCGTGGGGCCTGAAAACTGTTGCAGCTTCTGTGACCTCCTTGTGAACTAGAGCAGCCCAAGCCCCTCCCCTAAGGAGGGAGTGCAGCTGTGCCTTTGGCCCAGCCAGCTGTTGACTGTTGTCTGTAGTAGCCGATCTAAGATGTGATTGTGTACAGGGACTGCTGACGGGGACCAGGGACGGGAAGCTGAATCTGTGGGATGCAAGTCGAGAGCCGTTGAGGCAGTGAAGTCATTTAGTCGACACTGGGCTGAAAGCAAGACAGAGGGCCAGTGGGGCCAGTGGCGTGCAGCCCAGTGTGCTGGAGAAGGATGGATGGAGGTACGCTGGGAGGGCAGGAGGGGTTCCTGGGTCTGCTTCCTTCCCAGCCACCTTGGCAAGGCCCCAAGCTGTGGGCAGAGTGCTGCTCCGCCAAGTGTGGGCCGAGCGGTTGTTTTTTTTTTTTTTTTGAGACGGAGTCTCACTCTGTCACCCAGGCTGGAGTGCAGTGGCCAGATCTCAGCTCACTGCAAGCTCCGCCTCCCGGGTTCCCGCCATTCTCCTGCCTCAGCCTCCCGAGTAGCTGGGACCACAGGCGCCGCCACCTCGCCCGGCTAATTTTTTGTGTTTTTAGTAGAGACGGGGTTTCGCCGTGTTAGCCAGGATGGTCTCAATCTCCTGACCTAGTGATCCGCCCGTCTCGGCCTCCCAAAGTGCTGGGATTACAGGCTTGAGCCACCGCGCCCGGCCCAAGCGGTTGTTAAAAGAGATCCTGCCTGGGCGGGAGGCTGCTCACTGATTCCTTGGTTATGTCGTTCTGTGGTTCTGGGACAACAAACAAGACTTTAGCACGTGTGCTTGGGGCCAGGCACTTAGTACTGTCCCTTACAGAGGACTGGGGTGGCTGGAGGGCACAGGTAAGCCCAGGGCTGCCAGGAGCAGCAGTGGCAGGGAGTGGGGGCTCCTTCCTGAACACACCTTCTAGGCGTGGCTCTTCTGCTGTGGTTGGTTACTCCCCTGGTCCTATTCCTGAAGGGCTGTCTGCCTGGGAAGATGCCATAGCCACCTTGAGAATGAAGGCGACTGCAAGCTTGGCCAGACCCACAGGGCTGGACCTGGGCAGGGAGGCCGCGTGCTGACGCCAGGCCTTTCCACCATTCCCCTGATGACACGGAGCCGTGGGTGACGTCCAGCCCAGCCACAGAAGTGCAGGTGGAGGCTGGTGTTTGGCGCCTCTTTCCTCCATCTAGGTGGCAACCTCCTCACCTTCTCTTAGTGACCAGGGACCAGGTGACTCCTTGTCGACTTGCTGTCCTCATTCCTCCCAGAGGGAGCCCTGGTGAGACTTCCTGCCCTTCCACTGCTTCCCAAGAGGCAGCAGGCCCCCTGGGCTCTTTCCAGCAGAGAACAGTGTGGGTTTTCCCTGGAGCTAACGGGGTGAGAAGGTAGAGCCAGCCTCGGGGGAAAGCCGTCTGATGGCCGGAGCGGTAAAGGTGAAGGCCGGGCTCCTCAGCGTGGGAGGACCGTGTCTGGGAAGACTCACACGAGCGCCCTCAGGACGCAGACATTCCGGAGGCGCTCCCGGAGGGGAAAGGAGGAGCAGAGTTATGTCCAATCAGTGTCATTCAGTCAGAAGTTAAATCTGGCACCACCACCCAGGTTCTTCTCTCAGGAAGGGGCATAGACCCATGGAGAGGAGTTCGTGCCACTTTACCAAGGGCATTAGCTAGGAATTGCCGCGGAGCTCAGGGACAGTGACAGGGACCCGGAAGCAGGAGGCAACAGGCTGGGACAGCCCTTGGGACAGTGTCTGGTGATAAACACTTGTCGAACAGTTGAAAGGGAAGCCTCTGGAGGAGAGGCTGGGAGCAGGAGGCCCGGTGGGGGCTCCAGGCCAGGAAGCTGCAGGCCGCCACCCTCCCTCCCTGCACTCGGCCGTGGTGCTCCCTAAATGGTGGGGGGAGTCCAAGCACAAAGTGGTCCCCCATCTCCGGGGCCCTGACTTGAAGGCAGGGTGAGTCCCGAGCCCAGGACAGGCTGGAGGAAGCCTGTGTACAGGGCACAGGCTTGGGAATCTGAAAAAGCTGGGCTTGAATCTGACTCTGCTACCGTTTAATTGTGTGTTCCTGGGCAGATAAACCTTTCTAAGCCTCAGTTCCTTCATCTACAAAACAGGCCCTGCCTCCCTCAGGCAGTGAAGATGGCACGAGGTCATACGTGGAATGTATAAATACACTGATGTAGGATGGTAAATACCCTGCACGCGACAGGCAGATGACATGACGGCGACGACAGTGACTGCCGCCAGGGAATCAGTGGGACCTGTGAAGCCACCTGTTGCTGTATTCCAAAGTCCAGCAGAAAGAATCAGAGGCTTCCCTTTAAACTGTGCGACCAGTGTTGATTATCAGACACTGTCCTAAGGGCTGGGACTATACTAGGCTTTAGAAGTTTCTTAATGCCCAGGTGAGGGCTGCAGTGCTTGGTGGCCCCCCTGTCATCCATGTCCCCGAGTCTCTCCACTCCCCTCCTCAGCCAGGGGCTCTCCTTAAATCCCAGCATGGCCCAACACTCGGCCTGCTTTGTGCTGTTGCCTCCGAAGCCGTTGTTCCTGAGGCCTGAGCCTCAGCGCTTAGCTCCAGGTGCTTAGCCACCCCCAACTCTACCTCCCTCCTGGCAGAGTCCCCCTAGAGCTACTATGAGCACCGTGGAGATCGGGGTGTAATCCAGACTCAGAGACATTCTGTGGCTTAGAATCCTGTTTTCAAGATTGGAGCCTTCCCTCCCTCCCACAGCAGGGAGAGACCTAGGAGCTGCGAGGCTCAGTGCTGGAGTGACTGCTGCTAACCAGTCTTCATCTGTCTCCCCCACCCGGCCTTAGGATTACATGCAGAACATCCACGGCAAGGAGATTGACCTGCTGCGGACAACGGTGAAAGTGCCAGGGAAGCGCCTGCCCCGAGCCACACCTGCCACAGCCCCGGGCACCAGCCCCCGTGCCAATGGGCTGTCCGTGGAGCGGAGTAACACACAGCTGGGTGGGGGCACAGGTGAGGCGGCTGCTGAGGTGGGGTCTGTGGGGTGGCTGCTATGGAGCCCAGGCAGGCAGGCATTCTGGGTTTGGCTGCTTCTCAGCCTGGGCACAGGGTGCTGGCCAGCATCACACTTCAAGGTCACCTCAGCCAAAGACATGTGCCCTAATGCAGCCCTAGTGGAGTTAATTGAGGTGGCAGCAAATGTCTAGAGCAGCAGTTGATCTGATGTCAGATGGGGCCAGGTAGTGTCATGTTTGGGCAGTGGTGCTGGTGGTCCTAGGCCCATCTCTGCATCCGGATCCGAGGCAGGCGACGGGTGGGGGCAGTGCCTCTGGGTGCATGGCCGGCATCTCAGCCAAGGTTGACATTTGGAGATGGGAGAGGCAGAAGGGGACGGAGCTGTCTGGGGTCAAGCTGGTGCATATTCTCAGGCCTGAGTGAGAGGTGGGATCTCTGCTCAGAGAGGACTGAATTCAGACAGGAGCTGGAGGCAGGAGACTCCAGTGAAGAGCTGTTGTGTTCTTGCCTTTTCAACTGATAGTGCTGGCTCAGGCGAAAGGCCTCCTGTCCCAAGGAACTCCCTTCCTAGCGCCGCTTCATTCCTCCTCCTTCGGGCCCCCAGGCCCCGTGCTCTTCCAGGGTCCGTCCTTCCACACTCGTTTCCCTCCCTTCCAGAGCCGCTGACTCCCGACTGCTTTCCCCCAGACTTCAGTATCCCCGACGTTGTCCTAGACCATTGTATCTCATGTTCCTGGGCCCAGGAACAGCTGCCCCAAACCCTGCCAGGCTGGGGCCATTCCTGTGCCCTGTCCCAGCAGTCAGCACCTGGTAGCACAGGTCTGCAGCTGCGTGAGTCACCTCCCTAGAGGGCCTGTGCTTGTCACAGTGAGGGGAGGATGTGACAGACTTAGTGGACAGGTGGCTGGGGATACGAAGTCCCCTGGAATGGATGGGAGAGACCCCAAACAATAAAGAATTGTCTCACTCAAAGTGCTGATGGGACTCCGCTGAGAAAGCCCAGGTTAGAGGGAAGGAAGGCGCAATGATGCCTCCAGGTGTGGTCCTTGTTGGAGGCAAGGCTCCTGAAACAGGTGTGCTGGGCCCGCTCTCGCAGAACCGCCATGGACCAGGCTGAAGGCAGGGGAGTGGCCGGGGAGGGGCCTGACACAACTGAGATGTGCCATCCACAGTGGATGTCTCTGCCTCAGGCCCCAGGTCCACAGCAGCTCTGAAGTGGACATTATTGTCCCCATTTTAATGAGGAAACAGAGGCTTGGCATAGCTAACAAACTTGTCTGTAAATTCCACAGTAAGTGGGAGACCTAGGGTTCAGCCTAATTGTGTCTGACTTGAAGAGCCATGTTCTTTCCTCCAAGCGACCCTGAGCTCAGAAAGGAAGCTTGTGAGGTGGATGGAGGGAAGGAAGGAAGCCAAGGGGGAGAAAGCCAGCCACTCCCCATCATGGGGCTATGCCAGTGGGGGACCTTGAGCCTGCTGTGGGGTTGCACTGGCCTGATGGCAGGTCGTAGGCAGTCTTCAGTGCTCTTCCCGGAGATCGGGACAGAGCTGCAGGGAGCCCTCTGGCACCAGCCCCCAGGAGCCCCTTTGCTCAGCTTGAGGTTTCTCTTATCATTCCAAAAATGAGGAGCAGGCCCAAGTGAGTCCCTTTCCTTGATGGCAGGGAGCCAGAGTACAGCTGGGCTGTTTCCCTAGAGTGAGGGAAACGAGAAGATGCTGTCCTGTCCCGTTCCTGTCCCTGACATCCCTCACCTGGGAGCGGCAGTGGCATGGAGGAGGCAGCCCCGTGCTCTTGCTCCTGTAATGACAGCGCCCACACGCAGGAGCTCGCGGACGGTGCCCACCCAGCCTGCGTCCCGCTGCCGCGTGCCGACACCGACACCGACCCTCATGCACACTCACACACGTCTCTCGCTCACCGGGCGATGTTAACATCTCATTATCTTTGTTACTGTAATTACATTATCCGCTGCTTTATGCAGAATTATCCTCCGAGGACTAATTGATGGCTCCATGTTTAATTCATTAATCATTAGCATCAAATTCGACAATTACAGTGCACACTGATTGTGGGATTGCAGGCGTAATGAGGGGAGAATTAACAAAGGAAAGGGAAAGCACTTTCCCTCCCTCAGGGTTTTGGGCTGGGGGCTTGAGGAGGAAGTTGGGCCTGTGATGTCTTTGGATGGGGCTAGGGATGAGGGGGAATACGATTTGGAACCTGGAAGGCCATGAAAGCAGGCGTGAGGAGAAGCAAGCTGTCTGAGAAATGAGGGACCGAGTGTGCACCCCGGAAGGTTTCCTGAGGCGGGACCTGTGAGGGCGGAGGAGGAGAGGTGGGCAGGATTCTGAAGAGGCAGCATCTGTGTGTTCCTTCTGGGCCTGGAGATGGAGACCGGCCTGTAGCCTCAGTGCTGCATGTATATGACTAAGTACTTACTATGTGTCTGGTCGTGTTTGGGGTGTTGTGACAAATACAAGAGGAACATAAAACTTGCTCCCTGCCTTTAGGCGTCATCCCAGTGGCAGAGCAGTGACATGTTGGGCCGTTCCTTTCCCTTCCAGCTGCTGCAGCCCGGTGCCGCCTCCCCATAGGCTTCCCCTCAGTCCCACCGCCTGCAGGGCTGGTGTGAGGCCTGGTGCCTGCCCTTCCCCTGGCTGGGCCTCTGCCTGCTGTCTCCAGCTTTGGCCAGCTCCGAGCCCCTTCTCTGCTTTCTCACTAACGTCCAGCACCTGGCTGCCTCCTCGGCTTCAAGGTTCAAGCACCCCAGGTTTGGCCCCCCTGTTCTTAGACCTCCTAGGGCCATTTCCTTCTGGTCTCAGTCTTGGGTGGACTGAAGAAGGGGAAGGAAGCTTAGGTTCTTGGTGTTCCAACTCAGGCCTTCAAGTGTCACAGGCCTCTGAGGCCCCATGGCTGTTCCCAGAATCTCTCCAGCAGGGGCTCAGCCAGGGAGTGAGGTGGGAGAATCGTGCCGCTCTCTGTCCTCCTCCACTGCCGGCCGCGCCTGCCCCAGCCTTGGCTTTCCTAGAGCCTTTGATTCCCCCTGGCTCTGCCATTCTTCCCTGATGGGAAACGAAAGATTAATTTTCTCCAGCCCAACAGGATAATTACTAATACTAATTAGACATAATTACTTGAATTTGATACAGTTATTTCTCGTCAGAATGGCGGTAAAGCTGAGGCAAAGCAAATGGCATATGTGGACTAGAATGGAAGGTGCAGGGGCCCAAGCCAGGAGGAGCCCCACAAGGAACGCTGCAGAGATGGGCGTCAGCACCACCCAGCTCCACAAGTTGGGAGATCTCTGATGCAGAGACCTCTCCCTACTCCCAGATCACAGTGAGGGGACAGAGCTGTAGGCCTTTCTGCTCATGGAGGGAGGAGGGCATGAAGGTCTGGGGACAGGCTGCTTCCTAAGGCACACAGGGCCCCTGCGCGGCCTCTGACTCTCCCAGAAGCTGGCCTGCTACCTGATGAACCCGTGCCCTGCTGGAATTTCTCCAGCTCTGCCCTGCAGCCCTATTTTTAGGATAGTATATTTGAACATTCTCCCCGGCCCGGCCTCCCTTCCCAGTCTGACCCTTCCCACCCCCAGGTGCCCCCCACTCGGCCAGCAGCGCATCCCTGCACTCTGAGCGCCCCCTCAGCAGCTCGGCCTGGGCTGGCCCGCGCCCTGAGGGGCTGCACCAGCGCTCCTGCTCCGTTTCCAGCGCCGACCAGTGGAGTGAGGCCACCACTTCCCTGCCCCCAGGCATGCAGCACCCTGGTGAGTGGTGGCTCTGCTGCTTCCCACCTTTTCTGGGGCCCCAGTGACAGAGAGGAGGGGAACCGGGCAGCATTCTTTGCTTGGGAGGCTGCAGTGGGACAGTGTCCAGGCCAAGGGGTGGGGCCCAGCTGGGCCCTCCAGGGCTTGTCAGAGAGACCTTGCTTCGGGGCTAGTACTGATGTTGTCTTGGAAGCAGAGTAGGGGCACCGTCCCTTCTCCAGCCTCCACGTGCAGCCCTTTTCCCCAGAGACCCCATCGCCTGCAGCCCTGCCTAGGGCCAGCGCTAGAGGCCCGCCCTCTGCAGCTCCTCCTCCCCTCGTCCCCAGGCGGCGCTGGTGGCGGCTCCCGCATCCCCATCAGCCCCCCGCGCAGTTAGCTCATCAGCCTCTCGGCAGGGGGACAGGGAAGCGGCTGAGTAGGGAGGTCGGAGGCTGGGCGCTCTAAGCCGTGTGTGCCACATTCCGAAGGCAGCAGCATCTTACCCGCTACTGTGGAGTGGAGGGGGGGTCCCTGTGGAGTTGTCCTGAAAGGTCATTTTCCACCTGACCTGTGCTGCCCCCCTCAGATAGGCCTCCACCCATCCTAGGTGACTCTCCCGTCTGCCCCTTCCACCTGCTTCGAGGGCTCTTCCGTTTGCCCCTTTGTCTGTTCTCTTTCTCTCTCTGCTTGTCTTCTTTTGACCCTACTTCTTACTCTCACCATTGACCACAGACCCCATCAGCAGTTCTGAAGGCTCAAAAGGGCATGGAGCCAGCTCTCCTGTCCCTTGCCCTTTCCATGCCCTTGTCCTGAGTGTAATGACAGGAAGACCCAGGGTTCCCCACTGTCACCCCAGCCAAGGGTGCTTTCCCTAATTGGCTTCCCAAAGGCCTTCCTTGAGTCTTCACAGTAGGAGCCCTGAGGCCCAGCCTCTGAGCTGCCATGGCCTCAGGAGCGTGGGCTGAGGGAGGAGCTGGGCGGTGCCAGCACAGGGATCTGCCCCACCTCTTGTTCCACGCCCAGCCCACCCTGGGGGAAGTGAGCTTGGAGCGCATGAGAAGGGGAGCCAGGGGCCCTTCCCTTGGGTCACCGGTCCAGTGGCCTGTGCTGGCCTGCATGAGGGCCCTCTGTTGAGTCTGGAAGGAGGAAGGCAGGGAGGGAGGGAGCGTGTCTGCCTCTAATGAAGTTTGACATTTAGTGGTGAGCGCCGGGCGGGGTGTGGGAGACGGAGCTTGATTAGCGCGCTCTAATTGACAGTAATTAGGCAGCTCCCTGATTGTTTCTAATTCTGCTATTAATTGTGAGGAGCGGGGAGTGTGATTGAGGATAAATTTGGTGCGGAGCTGCTGGGGCTTCAGCTCCCCGTGAGTTCCCTGGGCTGCCTTCCACCCCTCCAGGCTGCACAGGCAGCTTCCTCCCTTTGCCTCCATCCTGTTCTGCCTAAGTTTCCTACTCTCTCTCTCCACATTTGCCTCCTCCAAGGCTGGGGAGCTTTGGGACTGGGAAGCCCAGGCAGACCTCACCTAGAGAGAGGTGTCCGTCTGGCTCTCCTGAGTGTGGCCCAGCTACAGTTGGCAGGACTGGTCCTCTCCTCCTCCCAGTGCCCTGCGCCCCTCCCCTCCTCTGCCTCCCTTCTTCCCACACTTCTCCAACTCTCCCCTCACCAGCCAGTGGCCCAGCTGAGGTACTCAGTTCCAGCCCCAAGCTGGATCCTCCCCCATCTCCCCACTCCAACCGGAAGAAGCACCGGAGGAAAAAGAGCACCGGGACCCCCCGACCAGACGGCCCCAGCAGTGCTGCTGAAGGTTAGGGGGACCCAGAGGGAAACCGGGCACAGGAGGTGGGCAGTGGGACTTGGGGATAGTACCCTAAAAGTAACACTTATTTTTTTTTTGTATTCAATGGATTAAGCACTTTCTAGTAGTTGCTAATCAAAGTAGTTCTACAACTTCTTTTGGTAATCTAGACCTGGTATCTTAGAAAAGTTCTTCTGCTAACTGAAACCCTTTCTGTTGAAATGTGGGCTTACTTCATTTATTCTTAAAGAAGGTAAACGACAGCAGACGGCTACATCAATAGCTCCTTTAAGATGTTCGGGCAGGACCTGTGTTTTCTGTCTCTTGTGTCATCCTGAGTTTAATAAGTGCTGGGTATTTACTGGGTGCTTAATACATGTGTACAGATTGACTGAGTCTCTCCTTAGTTTTCCTTAGGCTAAGGAATTCCAGGTCCTGAAGCCTTCTTCCATAGGACCTTTCTCTTCCTCTATTGATTATACTGCTGCTCCTCAGATTTTCCCCAAAGTATCTTCAAAACCTGCCTCTTCTTGGTGATTGGAGTTTCTTTGCTCCCAAATAAGTTTAACACTTCTATAGACTCATAATTTCTCACTTCTACTCTAATCGTCAGGGTAGAGGTATGGGTCAGGGGAGCAGAGACGCCTAGCCAACCTGTGACAGTGATGCTTAGTACTTACAGCATGGGGGCTCCCTTCTGGTCCGGCAGACCGAGCCCCACAAATCATCATGGAGATCTTGTAGTTCAAAGGCTGTGGTCAAAAGCAAGGTGAGGCGCAGTGGTGGTGCCTGGGGAAGGAGGCGCCGGTTCTATTTCTGTGGGAAGGCAGTTCTGCTAACAGTCCCTGAGAGCAAGGGCCCAGCAGAGGAGAAATTCCAGGGGATGTCGGCGTCACTGAGGTGAGGTTGCCTGGGGCCAAGATGCAGTGAGGACTTACAAGCAGGGATGGCCTTGGCAGAACTGGGGTTTACCCTGGGGCCTTACCATAGGCACCTGTGCTGTCTTCCCAGCCCCCAGGACACAGTCACACTGCTTGTTAGGAATTGTTCACCCATGGGGCGGTGACCATTGGGAATGAGATTCATGCGTCTGTCTTCTGGGGCCTGGGGGAGCAGAGCTTGGAAGAGCTTCACCACATTGCTTGGGATCACAGTCCAGCCCTCAGTGCTTGTCACTACAGATGCCCTCAGGCCCCTATTTGCTCACATACTCCAGGTCCGAGAGAAAACCTCTCCTCCTCTCCCCCATCCACTTGCCCTTCCTGCCTGTCTATGCCATGGCAGTGGGGGAGGGGCCCAGCTCCCATGAGCCCCACGCTGACGCCGTCAGGAATATTGGGTTTAATGAGCTGCAAAATGAGGCGGCTGCAGCTGACATGTACGGATGGTGCCCACACCCGCCTTCCCCCACCCTCTCCCAGTGTTTGCCTCCTAGCACCCCGTCGCATCCTTCTCCAGATACTCAGCTCTTTCTCTGGGAAGCACCCCTCTGATTTGACACCCATTCCTGGCAGTGCCAGGGGTGCCAAGATCTTGCACCCCCCATCTGTTTTCACTTAAGCTCCACAGGTGGTTAGGAAGGCGGATTGGGAGCTCACACTAGTCTTGCAAGTTTACTCTGGCCTCCCCCTGCAAGTTGTCCTGGAGTGTGTGGCCTTGTGGCTGGGGAAGGATCTAGGGGAGGACACGTGCCAGTGGAGCAGGGTAGTGAGTGGCGTTGTGGCGATAGCATGCCCTGGGTGTGCACACAGGCCAGGAGCCCTGATGGCATGAACACCCCCCAACAGAGGCAGAGGAGTCGTTTGAATTTGTGGTGGTGTCCCTCACCGGGCAGACGTGGCACTTCGAGGCCTCAACGGCGGAGGAGCGGGAGCTGTGGGTTCAGAGTGTGCAGGCCCAGATCCTTGCCAGCCTGCAAGGCTGCCGCAGTGCCAAGGACAAGGTGGGTACAGAGTGACTGGGCCCACACAGAGCACCTGGCTGGGGTGGGACTGAAAAGGGCCTCATGACTGACCAACCGCCCCTTGTCTCTCCTGCTGTGCGACAGACTCGACTGGGGAACCAGAACACAGCTCTGGCTGTGCAGGCAGTCCGCACCGTTCGTGGCAACAGCTTTTGTATCGACTGCGATGCACCTAGTGAGTGCAAGGCTGGTGGGGCTGGGAGCTGGGGACAGCCCAGGGAAAGCTTCATAAGCATCAAGGAGCAGGGAAGAGGGCAGGGAAGACTTCCGTAGTTGTCCCAAGCTCTGGTGGCCTGCCTGCTGTCGCTATATCATTCTCCTCTCCTTGCCTAGATCCAGACTGGGCCAGCCTGAACCTGGGTGCCCTGATGTGCATTGAGTGCTCAGGCATCCACCGACACCTGGGGGCTCACCTGTCCCGGGTGCGCTCCCTCGACCTCGATGACTGGCCGCCTGAGCTGCTGGCTGTCATGACTGCCATGGGCAATGCCCTCGCCAACAGCGTCTGGGAGGGGGCCTTGGGTGGCTACTCCAAGCCAGGACCTGACGCCTGCAGGTGAGCGGATGGCACCCTGGAGCTGGCCAGGAATGGGGGAACCGCTGGGGGCTCCCAGCATGGGGAAGATTGGAGTGGCTGTGATGGTATTAGAAGGGTTAAAACTGTCCGTTGCTCTGCTTGGCAGTTGGCCCCTTGGGGGTGCCCCTCCTGCTCTGGTGCCTGTCACTCAGTCGCCTCACAACAACGGGCCCTTTCTGAGCGTTATCAGCAGGTCAGGGGCCAGCAGGAGGCGCATGCGCAGGGCCCCTATCATGTTGTGGTGCAGAGCGCCCACTCCGGAGCTCTGAGATGGGGAGAATGGGTGGGAGATAGGGGAGTGCATGGCCCCCCAGTGCAGGCCCCCACCCGCTTTGTTCCAGCACTGCCAATCCAAGAGAGTTCAGACGGCCAGATAAGCTGCAACACGGGCCTGCCTGGAATCTTCCTGCCCTCTCAGCCCCCACATCCCCACTGTCCCCAGGGGGCCTCCCTTCTGTGGCCCTTCCTTTCAGCTTCTCCCACCCCCCTTTCCATTACCCACTGCCCCTCTGTGTGCCTGGTGTTTCCAAGGCTTCCCTCCTCCCTTTCTGCTCCGTCTCATCTTCTCTGTTTCTTCCTTCTTCCCCCTGGTGCTTGCTTCCTTTCCTGCCCACCTTCTTGGCCCCACCCGTTGCTTGGTGTCCTTCCTTGGCTCATGCCCTGATGGGCCTGTGGTTGCAGAGAGGAGAAGGAACGCTGGATACGGGCCAAGTATGAACAGAAGCTCTTCCTGGCCCCACTGCCAAGCTCAGATGTGCCGCTGGGGCAGCAGCTGCTCCGGGCCGTGGTGGAAGATGACCTGCGGCTGTTGGTGATGCTCCTGGCACATGGCTCCAAGGAGGAGGTGAATGAGACCTATGGGGACGGGGATGGGCGGACAGCTCTACATCTCTCCAGTGCCATGGCCAATGTTGTCTTCACACAGCTGCTCATCTGGGTGAGTCACGTGTCTCTAGCCTGCCCTGACCACACTCTTCTTAGCCTTATTCTTTGAAAGCCACCTCTTCTTTCCTCCCCTACAACCAATCTGTCTCCTCCCATGTCATGCCAACTGTGAACATGTGTTTTCTCCTACAGTACGGGGTGGACGTGAGGAGCCGGGACGCCCGGGGCCTGACTCCACTGGCCTATGCTCGCCGGGCCGGCAGCCAGGAGTGTGCAGACATCTTGATCCAGCATGGCTGCCCTGGGGAGGGCTGTGGCTTAGTGCCTACCCCCAACAGAGAGCCTGCCAATGGCACCAACCCCTCTGCTGAGCTTCACCGTAGTCCTAGCCTCCTATAAGGCCCAGGAAGAGGGCAGAGGGGCCAGAAGGACTCCATGGCCCGAAGACCATCCTCCTTGCAGGCACTGTGGGAACAGACACAGAGATGGACAAGCAGGGACATGCCAAGAGGACGAAGCAGAGGAAATTAGGGAGGAGAGTCAAAGGGATCAGGGAGAGTTGGGGATTTGAGCTGCAGCAGAGAGGGATGAGGGATTTAGCCCTCTGCCCTAAGGTGCCATTGAAAAGGGACAGGACCCTTCGGAGGTGCCTGTGAGGAGAGGGGAGCAGGACCTCTCCCTCCTCCAGATCCCTGCCTCCTAGTGCCAGCCCCTCACACGCCTTCATCCTGAAATAGGAGGACGGCCCAGTTTGGGGGTGCTGGATGAAAGAGACGAGGGGTGATCTGTGAGTCCCATGTAAACTTTGTACATTGGAATATTTATGTTTGTGTACATATTTGATGTGTGTGTGTATGATGAGCCAATAAACCAGATTGTGTGCGTGGTCTTGTTTCCCCCTTTTATGTTGCTGCCCTCCCAAGCGCGCCCCTCAGCTCTGCTCTCTCCTTGTCCTTTTCTTCTCATTGTTTACCATGTTCTGAGATTTTCTTCCCTCTGTTTGGCTGGGTCCTAGGTGGTCTGTGTGCATTGCTTTCTTTCGGCCTTCCCTTGGTAGGGTGTGGTTGAGTTTTCAGCAGCACAGCACAAGGCCCCTGATGAGAAGACACAAAGCTCTTTGCTTCCTACTGGGTGCTGCCTCCCCAACCTTCAGACAGCTTTTTTTTTTTTTGAGACAGAGTCTTGCTCTGTCACCCAGGCTGAAGTGCAGTGGCACGATCTCGGCTCACTGCAACCTCATTCTCCCGAGTTCAAGCGATTCTCCTGCCTCAGCCTCCCAAGTAGCTGGGATTACAGGTGCCCACCACCACACCCAGCTTATTTTTGTATTTTTAGTAGAGAGGGGTTTTTGCCATGTTAGCCAGGCTGGTCTTGAACTCCTGACCTCGGGTGATCCTCCTGCCTCGGCCTCCCAAAGTACTGGGATTACAGGCGTGAGCCAGCATGCCCAGCCATCAGGTAGCTTTTCCAGCTGCTCTCTTCATTTGTCATCAATATTCTATGTAGAAAGCTTGTTGCCACACCCTGTACTGGCCAGAATGCACCCAGAGAGAGCGCGTAAGCATTGCCCCTTTCCTACAAGTCTGGGAATGGCCATACAGCAGGATGTACAGGGAGATACTTGAGTCAGTACCCAGGAGAAGAACTGAAGGTGCCGCAGGATAAGTGGCAGCACTTCTCTCCAGATAGCTGTGTTACAACATAGACTGACTTGTGCCTGGGCTTTGCTTGTGAGGAAAGGGGAGGAGGTAGGTGGTTAACACCAGAATAGCTGCCCTAACTCCCACCATCTTGCCAAGCCAAGCTGGGGGCAGAATCCAGAGTTCCTGCTTTTCCTTCTGACTGAATCCCTTAGTCCAGAAGGAAGACCTGGGGGAAGTGCTTCTCCCTGCTGGTTCTGAAAGGATGAGAACTTGTTGAGTTAGAGTCTTGGCCCTCTGAGGAGTCTGTTGCTGTCCCATTCCTGGACCCACGTTGCTGGTAGCCCTTGTCTTCTCTTTTTTAAAAAAAATTTCCCACAGACCAGGTGCAGTGGCTCACACCTATAATCCCAGCACTTTGGGAGGCCGAGGTGGGCAGATCACGAGGTCAGGAGTTTGAGACCAGCCTGGCCAACATGGTGAAACTCTGTCTCTACCAAAAATACAAAAATTAGCCAGGCGTAATGGGTGCCTGTAATCCCAGCTACTCAGGAGGCTGAGGCAGGAGAATTGCTTGAACCCAGGAGACGTAGGTTGCAGTGAGCCGAGATCGCGCCACTGCACTCCAGCTTGGGTGACAGAGCAAGACTCCATCTCAGGGGGAAAAAAAAAATCCCACAGACCTGACATAGGCCCTTTCTAAAACACCATGAGCATATGTTGGGTGTGGTGGGCTGGTGTGTTGTGCAGGTAAATAGGCAAGTAACACTCTTCAGAGAGGAAGCCAGGCTTTATTTTCTCAGCCCACAGCCCCTTTTGCAAGGCTGATGCAAACCTTACATATAGATAGGGCAAAATAGAGACAGGGCTGTGGGTTATGTGTAGGAGTAGGTGCCTGGGCTCCAAATACTACCAATAGTCACCTCCAGATTCCCTATGGAAAACAAGCTGCTTGGGCTGGTTGAATACTGCTTTGAACAGGTTAGGAGGCTTCATAGGTAGAGCCAGAAAACCCCTGCAGGTCGGGGCCTTGGTTTGAGCTGCTTCTCATCTGTGGGCTTCCTGCCCAGGTGCTCTCTTGCCTGCCACCACAGGGGACGCATGGCCACAGAAACTCTGCTCCAGCTCTGCCAGAATGACAATGGCTCCCGTGATCCTCAACCTCTGCCTGGCTTATCTCCTAAAAAGATCTAACCACGGCCAGGTGTGGTGGCTCATGCCTGTAATCCCAGCACTCTGGGAGGCCGAGGTGGGCGGATCACGAAGTCAGGAGATTGAGACCATCCTGGCTAACACAGTGAAACCCCATCTCTACTAAAAATACCAAAAATACAAAAAAAAAAAAAAAAAAAAATTAGCCGGGTGTGGTGGCGGGCGCCTGTAGTCCCAGCTACTCAGGAGGCTGAGACAGGAGAATGGCGTGAACCTGGGAGGTGGAGCTTGCAGTGAGCTGAGATCGTGCCACTGCACTCAAGACTGGGCAACAGAGTGAGACTCCATCTCAAAAAAAGAAAAAAAAAGGTTCTAACCCCATAGGTTTCCTGTGAAGGCTGAATCTAAGGTATCAGGGAGACTTAGCCTTGATCTAGACCAGGCTGGGAATGGGGCTGGTCTGGACTACATATTTTTAGCCTAATTCTCAAGCCCTGCTGAAATTGAGCCAAAAAATAGAGAAGACCTGCCCTAGCTCTGTGTCCTAGCTGGAGAACTGTGGAACCATTGTTAATGACCAGTCACGGCTCCAGGTTGCTTTGTTTGGTTGCCCAAACCAGCTAGGAGAAATGGGCTGCCAAGGAGAGCTGTCTTGGTCTCGCCATAAGAAGTGTCCAGCACGTGTCAGGGTGATGAGACGTTGATAAGTCTTCCATTCCAGGAATCAGGAATAGCTAGAAGATTTCCCTCTAAGGAAAGTAAGGAGGCCAAGTATTTGAACTGTACTTCCATCCCCTTCCTGACATTAATACCTTCATTTCCTGAATTTCTTGGCCTCATTCACAGCCCATTTTTCTTCTCGATGGCTCTGCTCTCTACTGTATCTTCCCTCCCAAATCAATATGGGTCATATTTCTTCCCAGGAAGCCCAGTTACCATGAATCCAACTTCCACTGGTTTCTGTGCCCTTTGCCTGCTGTCTGCAGATGGATCTGTGAGCCCTGCTCCCTGTGTTCACTTTGTCCACTAATGCTGTTCCAATCCCCAAGCCTCTACTATGTCTATCACACAAATTCATTCCTGTCCCATCCACTTTGCAGTGCCCGCCCTCAACCGATCTCATTCTGTAACAGAAGAGGTAGGGGTATCCCAAGCTTCAAAAATGGTGCAACGGGAAGAAGAAGAGATGACAGTTAATGCCGTTAGAACAGAAAACTGGAAGTGGGTCTTTCCCCCTAGGCCCTTGGATCCGGAATATCAAAGGGTGGCAGAGACAGACTAAGCTGCCATGTCTTCTGCATAGAAAACAATTTATTCATGAGCTCACAGGTGATATGAATGCCCCAGTCGTTAGTGACCTCCACTTAGTTAGATGGCTTGGACATACCCCAGCTAAACTAGGGTCAAGTACTTCATAATACAACAGGAAGTTAATCTCTCCCAAAGTCTGCCAGCTCATCCAAGGAGGAGAAAACAGAGCTGGAGAAGCTTGCCTGTTTAATGGGAAGCAGGAAGAGATGGCACGTTAGGAGCACGAGGTATAGAGGCAAGAGCGAGCAGTGGGCAGCCCTAGTGGAAAAGCGCGGGGGTAGAGGTAGTTAACATGGGGTGGGGGAGATGGGGGAGTGCTGAAGAATTTCTACAGAGGCCAGTGATGGTTGCATTTCATTTCTTTGTAAAGAGAGGCAAGATGGGGCCTACCCCAAAGCAGTAGGACAGATGAACTCTGGCTGAGGATTAAGGAAACAACTTTCCCAATCCCTCTCAGGGGTGCAGACAGACGGACAGAGACAGATAGCTCCATATATACACATTTACACAAATAAATAAGGAGCTGCGATCTACTTGGCTAGGTATCACCTGATCCCTCCACCCATCAGAAGCTGTTTCAGGGCATTCGCCACAGAACCTTCAGGCCCTAGGCATCTTAGAACCCACCCCGTCCCCAGGAGTCCACCTCAGTCTCAACAGCTCCTCAGCAATTAGAACCCCAGCCCCTCTAACCTTGAAGCCCCTAGTCCTGAAGGTTTCTGGAACAGGCTCAAGGCCAAGTGCTCACATCTCAGGTTCTGGAAGGAACACACTCAGGGCTAGGTTAATTGCCAACTAGTCCCTCTCAAGGCGGAATCACAGTTGCAGCCCCTCTGGTCCACAGAACCCTGATAGTCTCAGAGCAGGCTCAGGTACAGATCCCTTGCCTTCCTAAGTTCTTGGGCGCCCATTCAGGGCCGGGCCCCCTGCTCCATTTGTTGATGCTGGCTCCGCACAGCAAACCTGTTGACATGCACAGGTATGGGGACAACAATCTTGGGGTTTCTTACAGGCTCCCCAGAACGGCTGCTCACATTGCCAGCTTTGATGCGCTTCCACTTGGCCCGTCGATTCTGAAACCAGATCTTGACCTGCACCTCACTGAGCTTGAGGGCGTGGGCGATCTGAGAGCGCTCTGTCAAGCTCAGGTATTTCTTGCAATGAAATTCCTTCTCCAATTCCAAAAGCTGCTCACTGGTAAATGCTGTGCGGCGCCGTCGGCTTTTCCCCCCAGGAGCTGTGACCCCTGCTGCCACCGGTGCCCCCTCCTCAGCTCCAGTCCCCAGGCTTCCCTTTAGCTTCGGTTTAGGTCCCAGAAGAGCCCCTGGGCCCCCTGCAGAACTGTCCAGGAAACCGTCGTCCTCGCTGTCACCGCCTGAGCCCTCTTCCTCCTGTTCGCTGCCTGCTGGGTCTCCTGCTGGTGCCTCCAGCTTCTCCTCATCTGAGCTGTACACCTTCCCCTCTGCTGTGAGGAGCAAGAAGCCAATGGATGGGGAGGGAGAAGCAAGGAAAAGAGAGTTTGGAGGAGGCACATGGAACCATGGCCAGAAATGGGGGGTTGGGAGACAAGAGCAGGAAAAAAGAGAGCCATAGAGAGGAGAAGATAGGGGGAGACAGGAGGCAGAAGGATGGTACGTCCAGGATATGGAATGGGAAGAGGTTTAGGGAAGACAAAGAAATGGGAAGAAAGGTATTAACCAGCACAGATTTCACTACGGAAAAGTGTGGGAGGCAATAAGTGTATGGACAATGACCCCTCAACTTCCCCACCACCCCCATCTCATTCTCACCCACCACCTCCCCAGCTTTCTCGGAACCTAGAGACCAACGGCCCAGCATCGCAGTCATATACCACCCCTCCAGAGCCAGGCCTCGCAGCCTCAGGGGCCAGAATGAAGCAGTATGGGACCCAGCTTGGGATCCTTCTGGAGCCACTGTGAGGAGGAGTGAAGCAATGCAGAACTGACCTTGACAGGACAGATGGGGAGAGGAAGGCTCAGCCTTTGCTGTTCTCCTGGGAGTCCTCATCTGGTCCAGCTGACGAGAGCTGTCTCATGGCTTCTGTTCTGTCTCCTCCTCTCCCTCTTCCCTAGATCTGCAGTCCCTGAACCTCATTTCCATGGCTCCCAGCCATGCAGCACCCTCAGTGTGGCCAGATTTTTTCTCCCACTTACTTAGGCTTCCTGATCCCCTTTCAATCCTTTCCCTTGACCTTAAAATGACACCATCTCTTTCCCACCTTCCCTTTTCCCCAGCCAAGGATGCCTGAGCAACACAAACAGCTGTTTTTCTGCTCAGGTTCAGAATCCTGAGGCCCCTAAGCTTGATGTCAGCTGGGAGAACTGGAAGGAATATGGGAGGAGGAGGAAGAGGGAAAAGTACAACAGGGATAAATGAAGAGAAGGAAAGGGTAAAAAAAATTTGATTCAGTAGAATACTGATTATTTGTAATCACAAGCATATAAACATTTTAATCCACACAATTCTAAAACTTAATTCAACCATTGGTTTTAATCTTTGTATCCAATGATGTTTATATCAGAACTGCAAATATGCATTACACATGTTTTCAGTGAGTTTTACAAACTCCATTTTCTGCTCAAAGGACCAAAAAGCAGTGAAACAAGTCAAAAGACAATCAATAGGCAGAAGAACAAGAGAAAATGGATAATCTGCAAGCTGAATAGTCAGCTCCTTTCCAGAAGTGTCCACTGTGCAAAGGCAGGAGGCCTGCATAACTTATATGTAGGAATGCATCTCGCTGTATCAGCCACATATCAGATATGCCTAAGATAGGCAGACTCAGGTTGAGAATACAACTCCAAGTAAACTAAATTCAGGGCATGGGGAAATGCTTTATTAGGGAAAGAGGGTGTGTGTGTTCACAGATAGAACATCTCCTGGCAGTCAGAGCGTCCTGGTGTTCTCCTTCAGCACACCCCACCCCACCCCCTACCATGTTCCCTTTCCCCTCGCAGGTGCAGTCTACACCTAGTCTTTTTCCTCAAGAGCCACAATGACATTTTCTTTTCCTATCTTTCTTTCTTTTGAGACAGACTTTCACTCTGTCAGCAAGGCTGGAGTATAGTGCACAATCTTGGCCCACTGCAGCCTTGACCTCCCAGGGTCAAGTGATCCTCCACCCTCAGCCTCCCAAGTAGCTGGGACCACAGGCACACACCATGTCTGGTTAATTCTGTTTATTTTTTGTAGAGACAGGATCTCACTATGTTGCCCAGGCTGGTCTTGAACTTCTGGGCTCATGCAGTCCTCTAGCCCTGGCCTCCCAAAGTGCTAGGATTACAGGTGTGAGCCGCTATGCCCAGCTGACATTTTCCTTAGTGGCCAGAACTCTCAACCTTTTTCCACATCACCCATCTATATCCCAATCAACTTCATACCTCAAAGGTATTTTCATCCCTCTCCTTTTCTTTCTGGAGTGCTTCCTGTTTCTTCTAACCTTCTCAAAGTCCATGCGGCATGCCCCAGTTTGGGCTCACCCAGTCTTCCCATGCCACTCCTGTACGTTGCTTTTCACCAGCCAATGGCTTTTGTTCTTCTTTACTAGTTTTCTCAGGCTTCACTGGCACCCAGCATCAAGTCCCATCTGGATAAGTACTGTATCCTGTCTGTAGCTAATTCGCTCCTCATAATATCTCCCATCAGCCTGTTCTTTCTCCTCTATCTCATCCCTAGCCAAATCTATGTTGTCTTCTCTAAGATTCACACCCTTAATTTCCTCCTTCATTTCATTAAGAGCTCTTCTCCCACTATTTTCCACTTCCACAGAACTCAAACTTAACATGGCCCAAACTGAACTCCAATCAGATCATTCCCCCAAACCAGCTCTTTCTCATCTTTATCCACATCATCCCCATCTCAGTTACTGGCAACTGCATCCTCCGTGTGTTCAAACCTAACCTCGATGCCATCTTTTCACTCCTCTCTCTCACAACCCACATCCAGTCCACCTGCAAGCCCTGCTAGTGCTGTTGCCTTTAAAATACCCCCAGAGCAGGCGGGCACAGTCGCTCACGCTGTAATCCCAGCACTTTGGGAGGCCAAGGCAGGCAGATCATGAGGTCAGGAGATTGAGACCATCCTGGCTAACATGGTAAAACCCCGTCTCTACTAAAAATACAAAAAATTAGCCGGGCATGGTGGCAGGCGCCTGTAGTCCCAGTTATTTGGGAGGCTGAAGCAGAAGAATGGTGTGAACCTGGGAAGCAGAGCTTGTAGTAAGCCGAGATGCACCTCTGCACTCCAGCCTGGGTGACAGAGTGAGACTCTGTCTCAAAAAAAGAAAAAAAAAAATACCCCAGAGCCCAATCCTTTCTCCCTATCTCCTGCTTCCAACTAGCCCATGCCACAGTTATCTCTGACCTGGTTCATTGTCATCTTCTAACTGGTTTCCCAGCTTCTGTCCTCCGCACTCCACTTGGCCCATGATTCCTCTTTCTGTCTGGAATACACTACTCTTCACCTAGATCTTTGCACTAGCTTATTCCCTACCTCCTTCAGGTCTTTATCAATGACACCTTCCCTGGTCCTCCTTTTAATATTCATACTCTCTGATACTCTCTATCTCCTTTCTTTGATTTATTTGTTACTTTGGTCCATGTTACCAATTTTATTCATTTATTTTACTGGCTGTCTCTTCCTAATAGACTATAGCTTCATGAAGGTAGATATTCTGAATATTTCTCATTCACTGCAATATCTTCAGTGTCTTGAACATGACCTTCACAGAGTAGACACTCAATAAGCATCTGTTAACTAAATAAATGATTTCCAAATGCTCATGCATGTGCTCCCTGTCTCCTTTCTTTCCCTCCCTGTCCTTTCCTTTCCCAAGCCCCTCCTATGATAATCACCACAACCCCATCCCACCCAGCTCCAGTGCATAAGACATCTCCCTATGAATATTATCCTTCCCACTTTTCAGAATGCCCTCAGATCTCACATTAGCTGGAGAGGAATTCATATGCAGTAGGAATCTATAGGATCTTAAAAATCTACAGGATGCTTAAAAAAATTAATGACAATTCCATTAGTAAATCCTCTATTTTAATTTTTTAAAAACAGACTGTGTAGTAAATAATAACAGAAAGAATAACAAAGGCTTGTACAAACTCAGCCCAATATTACAACATGTTAAACAGTGCTAAAAAGGCAGAAACTAGACTTCGAGGCTTGAAGGATGAAATCAGTTAATACAACTCCAAGCACCCAGGGGGTGTCCAATAAATCTAAATTGATGATGATTGAGATGAGGCTCCCAGGTTCCTGATATGGCAGGGCCCTCCTGAGATCATATCATCCATCCCTCTGTCTTCAGACAGATCCATAAAATCAAGCACACATGAGCCGGCCACCCTCAGTGCTGCTTTTAAAGCCATACAAGGAGCACAGGTTCACAACCTCTCTTGGTTACTTGATCCCAGTGGGATGCTGAGCGGCAGGAGCAAGAGTTTCTCTCTGAGCCTTTATAATCATGACATTGAAGACTCTGATAAGTAACTCTTGGAACGAAATGGGGTGGGACAATAGAAGAAAGCAACGAGAGGAGAAAATACAGCCACATGACTCAGAGGAGAGTCTGGGACAATGTGTAAGACCAACAAGGAGTGGGAGAGAGAAGGAAAGGCCAAGGAAGGCAGAAAGAAGACTGGGGAAAGAAAGAAGTGGGGTAGAGAAATAACAACAACAAAAAAAATGAGTCAGATAAAATGAAAGGGCTGAAAAGTCTAGAGAAGGGAGAGAGAAAATACGGGAAAAATTATGGGAAACAAAGCAAAAGGTACTTTTTCAGAAACACCTCATCTACCTTTCCCCCTAGAATACAGATACATTTGAAGCAAAGCAAAGCAAAACATTTTGGCCCTGCCATTTGCTCTTGCTGCCCCAAGAGAAGCAGCACTGTAGATTGCAGTAGCCAAAGACACAGGCAGAGAAAGAATGAGCAACACAGTAATGTGATCCTTTACAATGTGGAAATTTCAAAACAGCTAACTATTTTCTCAGGAATTAGCCAAGAAATAAAAGTATTTCCTTTTATCCAATTTATAATGAATATTAATAGTAAAAAAATAAAAATTGAACATAAAAATTTGCTATTAACTAAAAATTGAAAGAAGCAAATTTTTTTTTTTTTTCCTGAGACAGGTTCTTGCTATGTTACCCAGACTGGAATGCAGTAGAGCAATCATAGCTCACCGCAGCCTTGAACTCCTGGTATCAAGTGATCCTCCTGCCTCAGCCTCCTGAGTAGCTGGGTCACAGGCGCACACCACCCTGGCTGGCTAATTTTTTAAATTTTTAAATTTTTATTTTTTTGCAGAGCTGGGGTTCTACTATGTTGCCCAGGCTGGTCTCAAACTCCTGGACTCAAGCAAACCTCCCACCTCGGCTTCCCAAAGTGCTGGGATTACAGGTGTGAGCCACCATGCCTGGCAAGAAGCAAATCTCGTTGATAAAATTTCTGTTTGCAAAATTTGATTTAGAATAACTGGACTTGGTGGATACAATGTTCATAAAAGTAAATTTCTGGCTGGGCATGGTGGTTCATGCCTGTAATCCCAGCACTTTGGGAGCCTGAGGTGGGTGGATCACCCGAGTCAGGAGTTCACCACCAGCCTGGCCAACATGGTGAAACCCTGTCTCTACTAAAAATACAAAAATTAGTCGGGTGTGTTGGCGTGCACCTGTGATTCCAGCTACTCATGAGGCTGAGGCAGGAGTATCGCTTGAACCCGAGAGGCGGAGACTGCAGTGAGCAGAGATGGCACCACTGCACTCCAGCCTGGGCGACAGAGTCTCTGTCTCAAAAAAAAAAAAAAAAAAAAAAAAAAAAAAAAACCACACAAAGTGAATTTCCAATTGCAGACAGTATAATTGGTTGGTATGAACAAAAAACAATCAATAAAATAAGATTTAAAAATTTTGGCTGGGCGCGGTGGCTCACACCTGTAATCCCAGCACTTTGGGAGGCCGAGATGGGTGGATCACAAGGTCAGGAGATCGAGATCATCCTGGCTAACACGGTGAAACCCCGTCTCTACTAAAATATAAAAAAAATTAGCCAGGCGTAGTGGCGGGCACCTGTCGTCCCAGCTACTCGGGAGGCTGAGGCAGGAGAATGGCGTGAACCCAGGAGGCAGAGTTTGCAGTGAGCCGAGATGGTGCCACTGCACGCCAGCCTGGGCGACAGAGCGAGACTCCGTCTCAAAAAAAAAAAAAAAAAATTTTTACATGGAAAATTGCAAGTTGTTGGTTTGCATGAAAAAAATTTCCTATGGAAAATAATGAAATAACGGTTCTGATGAGAATACTTCAGCAAAATGAAAATTTTAAAATTGTAAACTATTTTGTTGTGCTAGGTAGGTAGGCCAAACAGACAGAAAGGTTCTGGCCTTTATGTATGAGAATGATATTATTGGTAATAAGAAGAGTATATGGAGTTTCCAGCTTGTTCCCTATGGTTGAGTCTAGTCTGTGAAAAAAGGTTTGGCCTCTGGCCAGGGGAAGTGATGGTAGGACAGACTGGTCATTAGGAAACAGAGTTCATGTGAATTCTCCTGGTGGATGCTATTATCCTAAGAACTAGAAATCACAAGGTTTGAACCTTGATTACTTGTAGAGTTCATGCCAAGGGCATTAATCTCATTCCAGAGAACAGCACTCATGCTCCAGGAGACGTGCTTGCATGGGGCATTCCCTCCAAGAGGAAGGGGAGCAGCTCCAGAGTCACAAAGAAGGCCCATCTCGGTAATGGGTCAGTTCAGGCTAGGGAAGAAATCAAGGGCCAAAGATCCATGGTAGGTGTTCTCCAGCAGAAAGAACACAATGCCTTAGACTCACTCCATCTAGGCAGGGAGGCCTGCGTTGGAGGCACCAAGGAAGAGGAGAAGCCACAGAGGGAGTGGAGAATAACTTTAGGCTCCCAGCTACAGGAACTCATCTAGCCCCTGTGCTGTCCCTCATTCACCCTATTACTGCAGCTCCTGCTGTTATCTCTGTAGGAAATCAATTATCTTTAGTATTCTTAGAAGAGAAGCCCCTCAGTTCTGACTTCTACTTCAAAAACAACTATCCTAACACTTGCCCCAACCACTCTTAGGAAAGGTTCTCTCTTGCCCTGCCCATCTTAGGACAATGAATCTCCTCCCGATTTTCCCAGGCCAACTACTCATCTCCCTGAATCCAGTTCCAGTTTGGGTGAGGTCAAAAGGTGGGAAGAAACACAGGTCATTCCTCAAAAAAGAGACATATTTGTCATCACTCCCACTTCCAAATCCTCATTTCATCATGCCCTGTACAGAATTATTTCTCTGTTCTTTTCAAAAACAGTACTTTCTTCCATTGTTTAAACCAACCAGCTCGCTCTCAGTTTATTTTTCACTCATTCTCATGAATTTCATGCTTCCGTTATGCTCCTACTCCTGCCTATAATTTTAGGTATAATTGGAAACATTCATTTTCATTTTCTCTCTCTCTCTCTCTCCACTCTTCCTATGAGTCTTTAGCATTCTTTACTCCAAATCAACACAATTTTCTTTACATCACTGTCATCCAGAACCCCTTCCAGCTTCATGACAAGTTCAGGGCAATTTCCCACCATTTTAAGCTTAGACCTCCTTTCAGGGCATACTAACATTGCCATTTCTAAGAGCACCCTTGTATGATCTTTAACTTTTCAAAAAACTTTTCACATTTATTATCTTATCTTTGAGCAACTGATTGAAGTAGAGCAGATCTAGGAGAGGTAGTAACCTTATTTTCTGGTGAAGAAATGGAGTTTCGGACAAATTAAATGGTTTTCCTAAGTCACACAGAGAGGGACAGAGTGTCAGGTCTAGAATCTTAATCTCCTAAAGTTGCAGTTAATGCTGTTTTCATTCTTTCCAGTAAAATATTTTCTCCTCCTCTCCCACTTGTAAAAGTCTTCTCCTTAGATGTCTCATTAGATAAATAACCTTCTTATCAAATCCAAGTTTAGATCTCACCCCTTTTGGTCAGACTCAGAGGCTCACACCTGTAATCCCAGCACTTCGGGAAGCCAAGATGGGCCGATCACTTGAGGCCAGGAGTTGGAGACCAGCCTGGCCAACATGGTGAAACCCTGTCTCTACTAAAAATACAAAAAAATTAGCTGGGCACATTGGCTCGTGCCTGTAATCCCAGCTACTCTGGAGGCTGAGGTGGGAGAATCACTTGAACCTGGGAGCGGAAGTTGCGGTAAGCTGACATCACATCACTGCACTCCAGCCTTGGCGACAGAGCGAGACCCTGTCTCAAGAAAAAAAAAAAAAAAAGAGAGAGAAAGAAAAAGATCTCATCCCTTTTACTTACTAACACAGAGTCCTGGCCTAATTGTTAATATCTTCCCTTAACATTCTCAGAGAAGATTCTTAAAATTGTCATCAGAGAGACTTCACTCACCAAACTTCACCTGTCCTTTAACAAACTACTTTTCCTATCATTCCTGAGACAAAATTCCCACCAAATCTTTCTCCCAATCTTTTGTCCTTACTGGTTTGCATGATGTAATCTTACTAATCAGTGCTTCCTTTATTTAAAAGTGTATTTTTGCCTAGGCACAGGGGCTCACGCCTGTAATCCTAGCACTTTGGAAGGCTGAGGCGGATGGATCACTTGAGGTCAGGAGTTCGAGACCAGCCTTGCCAACATGGTAAAATGCTGTTTCTACTAAAACTACAAAAATTAGCCAGGCAGGGCAGTGCACGTCTGTAATCCTAGCTACTCAGGAGGCTGAGGCAGGAGAATCGCTTGAACCCAGGAGGCAGAGGTTGCAGTGAGCCGAGATCACACCACTGCACTCCAGCCTGGGTGACAGAGCAAGACTCTGTCTCAAAAAAAAAAAAAAAAAAAAAAAAAAAAAAAGGTGTATTTTCTAACTTTGAAAATAATACGGCCAAAGTAAAGAAAGTTTTGTTTTAATACCAACGCCTGTAATCCCAGCACTTTGGGAGGCTGAGGCGGGCGGATCATGAGGTCAGGAATTTAAGACCAGCCTGGCCAACACAGTGAAACCCTGTCTCTACTAAAAATACAAAAATTAGCCGGGCATGGTGGCACATGCCTGTAGTCCCAGCTACTCGGGAGGCTTGCGGTGAGCCAAGATCGCGCCACTGCACTCCAGCCTGGGCAACAGAGTGAGACTCCATCTCAAAAACAAACAAACAAACAAACAAAAAACATCCAGTGTTCTCTAGCTTCTAGTTTACAGCTTTCTCTCTCATTCCTCGTAGAGCTCTTTCTCGTATATGTACCAGAGCAAAGAGAAAGCCTCACTGAGGGATGGAAATTTTTCTACTATCTTCATCTCTCTCTGCCTTCCTCGTTACAGAACTCTCTTCAGAGCTTCACTGCCAGGATCTCTTTATCACTATTTAGCTAGCCAGTGGGGAAACAAAGGATTTCCTTTCAGTATTTCTTCCTAATACTGAAAGAGAGCTGAAGGCCCATTCTTTTCCTTCTTTCTGGTTGAGGGAGACATCTGTCTTGGGTTGTTTTCGTCTCCCCAGCATACCTTCCCCCTTTTGCTCAGTAGCAGTACCCACTTCCTTCAGGTACTGCTTCCCCGCTACACTACCCACTACTTGGTGGGACTGTTAACAGCATTTATCTACTTTCCTGACTAAAGGTGGGCATGTGACTTGGTTCTGACCAATTGCAACATGCTATCTCCCTGGGGCCATGGCTCAAGCTAGTGAATCAGTCATCCCAGGGTTTTATATACACTAGAATCCACTCAGGTCCTAACCTGGGATTACAAAAATTTAGAACTGCATGTGCTTGTGCCTTCTCTTACCTCTAGCTAAATTAAGGAAGCTGTCTTAAGGAGAGAATGAGTTGAAGACAGAAAGAGGAGCCAGGTTGGGAGCGAAAAAGAAAGACCTCACAACACTACCTGCATTTCTGAATCCACTCAGGTATTTTGTAGTTACAGAAAGCAATAAATCCCCATTTTAGCTGAGAGCTGAGCCACTATCACTACCAACCCGAAGAGTTCTGACTAAATGCAGTGCTGTAACCAGAAGAGACAATGGTCACACGACTCCAGGGAAAGTAAGCCTCTCCACCCCATTCCCACAACTCTCCCTCCACGCTAATGTTTCCATATTACCTAAAATTATTCACAGTAATACCACGTAAGATTCCACCAGTTTGAAATTCATCTGGACTTTTAAAAATCTCAATCCACTTGAGTGTGAATTAGTGTAATCCAGTGGCTTTGATTTTAACATTAAATTGAGATGAAACATATGAGGGAATAGACATTTTTTGATAAAGCAAAAAGAAGAGTTTTTTTTTTCTTTTAATGGAGAAAGGGAGGACAGGCCCCAGTGAGGCACAGTAAAGGGGTTTCAGCAGCCTTGGGATTCACAGAGTACACCAAAATGTGAGACACGGAAACCGAAAAGAGGGAGAAAGAGCCAAAGACATGTGAAATCTACCTCTATTAGCTTCAGTACAATGTTCTTTCCTGGCAGTCCCTGAATAATCAGTTCTCAGAACACAGAACTACTCTATCATCACTTGCAGAAATATTTGTCCTTTTCAGTACACAGAGTGTCACCTATCCTACACCATTCCTAGTAAAAGGATCTTTCCCAACTTAATTCCCAGGAAAGCTCCCCACGTATTTCCAAGGCAAGGACAATAAGGATAATTTCTTGAGCATCTATTACTTTCATGATGCTGCACAAATATCTGTGCATTTAATCCTTAACCCTGTGAGGTAAATATTACTGTCCTTATTTCGCTGGTGAGGAAACAGACTGTAGAGGTGAGTACTTTCTATAGATTACAAAGAAAGTGCACCACCAACATTTGTACCCAGCTTTCCTGACCAAAGCCCATGCTTGTTTCTTTGCACTACACCTCATCTCTTTGTTAACATTTAATGTAAAAAAAGAGTCTGATTTTTTTTTTTTTTTTTAAGACGGGTCTCACTCTGTTACCCAGGCAGGAGTGCAGTGGCATGATCTCGGTTCAGTGCAACCTCCACCTCCCAGGCTCAAGGGGTCCTCTTACCTCAGCCTCCTGTGTGGCTGGGACCACAGGTGTGCATCACCACTGCTAGCTAATTTTTTGTAGAGACAGGATTTTGCCATGTTGCCCAGGCTGGTCTCGAACTCCTAGACTCAAGTGATTGGCCCACCTCAGCCTCCCAAAGTGCTGGGATTACAGCCATGAGCCACTGCACCCAGGCAGAGACTGAATTTTTGTTTTTTGAGACAAGGTCTTGCTCTGTCTGTTGTGCAGGCTGGAGTGAGGTGGTGCAATCACATCTCACTGCAGCCTCAAGCCTCAACCTCTCAGGTTCCAGCAGTCCTCCTATCTCAGCCTTCTGAGTAGCTGGGACTAGAGATACATACCACCATACCTGGCAAATTTCTTTTGGTAGAGACAAGGTCTCACTATATTACCCAGGCTGATCTCAAACTCTTGGACTCAAGTGATCCACCTCGGCCTCCAAAAGAGCTGAGATTACAGGTATGAGCCACCACACTGGGACGAGACTGAATTCTAATGTCAGCCTATCATTAATATTGTTCCAGATATAGAAACAATATAGAAGGCTAGGAACCAATTTTACGACACAGCTTCTCTTTTTTTCCACTGCTTCCTTCCTCACCAGTTAAAGTTGGTCCCAACTGATCCCCACTCTATTTGGCCTATACAAAATCTACCATCTTTATCAAATGTTTCTCTCTCTTATTTAATGGGACAGCTATACACAGTCATAGCTCAGGTATGCCCTCCCCAATCCCAGAAGACAAGCCTTTTCCACCTAAAGACCAGCCCTGATCTCACCTCAAGATGCATGTATCTTACCTTGCTACCTCCTTATCCTCCATGACTACAACTCACCACCAAAAAGTATAGAGTTTCCTCAGGCCCTTTGCTCAGGATGCCTTTCTTTTTTAAAAGAAACAATTCATTAATAAAGATATCCTTATAGATAAAAACAGAATTGTAGAGCTGGAAGGAATCTTAGAGATCACCTAATTCAAACCCCTAATTTTACTGATGAGGAAGCTAAGACACTTCCTTTGCTTAGGCTAATCAGTTTATGTACTTGTAGTGTCCACACATAATTCATAGAATAGTTATTCATTGCAGCACAAAGCACTTCTTACCTTCACACTCAGGGTAATTACATCTCCTTCCCTCAATGAAGACACCTCTGCATTACTTCTCTTCCCACTGTCCCCACTACAGAGTTCTGTTTTCTCCATTACTTCTATTATAATACCATCTTCTCCATAATTCAGTCAAGACATCTGCCTCCCACTACCCCCAGTCAGAAGTATTTTCCTCTTCCTCCCAGTCCTCATATTTTGAATAGTGCCTTTTGCTTATAACCCTCATCTGAGTTCCTATAGCCCCTCTACTTCTAATACAAATTCTTTTCATCACATAAGGATCATTGCTTTCCCTTCTATAATGGCCAGTGAAGACACTGCTTGCGGCACCTGTCTCTTCCTACTACACCTTAATTCAACTTGTGTGGGCCACTCCTCTATAGCACCAAATGCAAGCGTCTCTTCTCCCTATCACCCTTTCTCTCAATTAGTCCTAGCACATCAACATTTCACCCACATTACTCTAAGCTGATAACTTTCTCCCAACAAGATCAGACGTCCAATAAAAATTTCCCGCTTCTTTTTTACTACTCCTAATCCAGACCTTTTGTTGGCTATGAGCACTACCTTGCATAGAGAGCTCTGTCCTTTTCACTGCTTCAGATACAAAGTTTCTTTCCTACCCCAGCACAGGGCATTTCCCCATTCCCTCTAAATAAATGTTCCTTCTTCCCACCAAATTCTTTCCTTCTCATCATTCCTGTTTAAATCTCTCTCTTTTTGTACATCTACTCAATTACTTCTCTCTTTTCTATTTCCTAATTCCAAATCAGTTTCTTTTTTCCCATTACTTTTCTTTTCCTATTACTTCCCAGGCAGAATTCTTGCTTCCTGTTGTAACATTTCTCTCAATGCAAAGCACTTTGCTCACAATGCATGTTCTTCCTTCTTTCCAATTAAAATATTTCCCCCATTATACCAAATATTGCCTCTCTGCATTATTCCCAGTACAGTCTACTCACGCCCGCCACTCCAAGTGTAAGAATCCTCCTAATCATCTGTTATATATATCTCCATATTTACATGTGCCACCTTAGAGACTCTTTTTCTCTCTGCCAACCCCCTGAAGGGTTACTTTCACTATGGCACAGGGCATCTCAGACTCTGATTCTAATCCTCCTAATAAAATTTTCCTGTTGTCACTCCTGAGGTCTATCTCTGATCCAGGGGGTTCTTCACCCTTTTGTGCCCTTAAGTCCTTTGTCAGTCTGGTAAAGCCTATGAACACTTTCTAGAATAATGCTTTTAGATGTACAACATAAAATACATAGTATTACATTTGAAGCCAAGTATATTAAAATATAGTTTAAAACAGAATTTGTGATATAATCATGTTTCTTTATTCATTAAACAAGGTTCCTCCAAAGACTGTAAATTTATATCAAACTATCTGTGATTTCTTTCAGTGACAAAAACATCATGCACTGCTGAAACAACTATGATTTTTGGCCTATATTCATGACTGAAGTGATAAAAAATAAAGGTATAAATTTTCTCCCACCCATAGCCAACAGATTCCCTGATGAAAGGTCTGTGGAGTCCAGGTTGAGAGCTCTACTTTAAACACTTGAGGCCTAGAGAATTGAAAGGAACATTAAAAATCATCTGAACCAAAACTTTTGGCCCAGCTGAGGAAACCAAAGCCTAGAGAAGTCACATGACTTTGAATCTCCCACTATGTCTCAAATATACCAAGTCTGTAATAGACACACAATAAATGTTCCCTGAATTGAACTAAGTGACTTGTCGAAATTATACAACTAATGAGTGACAAAGGTGAGAATTGAACCCATGTGTCACAACTCCTAAACAAATGTTCCATCAATCATATTAAGTTAATGCAGTATTTGCCTTTCTATAAGTGTCAATGTAGCAATCACTCTCACTGTATGCTCAAAAGTTCTAGGAAAACATACTCCGGATCTCCATCACTTCCCCCAAAAATCTCCCTCTTGTTTCCAACAACATAATTCTCTAATTCCACGTCATACTATCATTTTCTGTTTTCCTCTCATAAGTAAATACCATATCTTGACAATCATAGGGGATACCTATTCAGAAATTAATTGATGGTCATCCAAATGTTCCCTAGCTACCATCAGGTGCTTAGCTTACAGTAATCAGCACTTGAATACTAGGCTCCTACGAAGTCTCCCTGGTCTCCTTGTATGATTTCAATTATTATTGCCAACCTCTATTCAGAAATTAGCAAATCTTTTTATGCTTAGTTTAAAAAAACAATGTTTACTACATCAACATGTCTCAAGTTTGTCCCATTATATTCCCATATCTTCTATATAACCTTAAACTACAAATGTTTTCTTCACCATGCCCAGTACTGGTATTAATTTTCATGTCAATCTCTCACTACATTTTTGTCATCCATCTAACAAATATATATGGAGTAGCTACCATTCCTCACTTCCTAAGCTTTTGCATTCAGGCAATCCAATCTTTTTTTTTCCCCTGAGTGAATAATAGCTCTAGACACCACCAACTCAAAGTTTTCTTTTGCCTTTTTTTTTTTTTTTTTTTTTTTTTTTTTGAGACGGAGTTTTGCTCTTGTTGTCTTCTGGGCTGGAGTGCAATGGTGCAATCTCGGCTCACTGCAACATCCGCCTCCTGGGTTCAAGCAATTCTCCTGCCTCAGCCTCCTGAGTAGCTGGGACCACAGGCATGCGCCACCATGCCCAGCTAATTTTGTATTTTTAGTAGAGACGGGGTTTCTCCATGTTGGTCAGGCCGGTCTCAAACTCCCAACCTCAGGTGATCCGCTCATCTCGGCCTCCCAAAGTGGTGGGATTACAGGCGTGAGCCACTGCGCCTGGCTTTCTGCATTTCTCCACATTCACAGCTCTTTTCATCATTTCCCCAGCACATAGCATCCTTTTCACCCATTGTTGCTGTGATGCATATCTGCACCACATCTTGCACACAGCAAGTTAGCTTTGATTACTCTCAGGCAGAGCTCACACAACCTTCAGACACACGAGATCATCTCTGCCCATCCCACCTAAGACAGAATTCTGTTCTCTCCTGTCATTTAGAGCTTCCTGCTCTCTTCTCTCCATTATTCCTAAAACACTGAGGACCCATTATCCAATTCAAAGCTCCTTTTCTTCCATCACTTTCACATAACTCTGTTCTTAAAACTCTCTAGATCCGTCATGTTGAATACGGTCACCACTGTTCACCTGTGGCTACTGACCAACTGAAACATGGGTAGTCCAAATGGAGATGTGCTGGAAGTCTAAAATAACACTGGATTTTGGAGGCTTAATATGAAAAGAGGATATAAAATTATCTCATTAAAAATATTAATATTGATTAATGTTGAAATAATATTTTGGACATCTTGAGTTAAATAATTAAAATTAATTTTACCTATTTTTATCTTTTTAATGTGGCTAATAAAAATTTTTTAATGCCATATATGGCTTGCATATGGCCAGCACTACTTTGGGCTCTTCTATTGAGTCATACTTTAATCTTTCCTAACAGTTCAGAATTCTCTTTATCGCTCTTACTAAAGACATTATCTCAATTTTCCCCACTGCTTCCCACATTCCAAACTTGGGATTCTTTTCAATCTACCATTTTCGATAACTTTCTACCCAATTACTTCTATATATCGTATTTCTTTTCATCTGCTAATATAGCTTAGCTTCTACTCCTGCAATTAAATCATAACAAAGTTCCTTTTATCCTTCCTTAAGTCTAGTAGAGAATGGTACCTGTCTTAACTCTCAACAAATTTAAAAAAATACTCCCTTCAATTCCCAAAGAAAATACTAATCATTCTCCAAACTGGCCTATCTATACTATGATTTTATTTAAACGGGCTAGTAGTTGTAAAACACTAAAGAAATGTAAAATAATCATTTCAGACCATTGTCACTCATTCACACAAGGAAAACAATTTCTCCTCTTTCTAAAGATTGCATTATTTCTCCAAACTCTTCTAATGTTGAGGTTTCAATCCCATTATTCACAGCAGAGAGCTCTGTCATTTCACTCCAAATACTTTAATACAATTCCCAAAACAGAGTATTTGTTTTCCAACCATTTTTAGCCTGGGTCATGTGTCATCAGTCCCCCAATCGATTTTATGTCTCTCATTTCTGGAATTGCATTTTCTTTTCTCAATGATTTCAGGAAAAACTCAAGATTGGGAAGGTGGATATGAATGACTTGGCCAGGAAGAGTTGGAAGCATGTTTACTGAGAGTGACAGAAGCAGCAGTCACAGATAGGAACTCTCATTCCTCATGCTCTTTGAATGTTTCTTCTGAAGTCTCTGCTCCTTACTACTATGTCCCAGCCTCCCCACTATAAACCCTTTATCTCCTTCCAGCATGAGTGATTACCTTTATTCCAGCACTTTTTCAAAATTCTTCCTCTGTTTAAGTTCTCCTTTCCATCATTCTTGGCAAAAAGATTCCTTGCCTTTACTCCACGAACAACACAAATTTCCCTTTTTTTTTCTTTCAACATTTTCCTCAGATGTTGAAGCTCTGTCATCATTTTATATAAGTTCCAGTTTCCCATCACTCTCAGTATTAAAAACCCTTTAAAGAAAATTACTTCTAGTGTTGAAACTTTTCCTTATTCCCCTAGTATTTTTATTTAATTACCCCCAAATCCTCTCATGACAGAACTCTTACACACACACACTCACTCACACTTGTGGTCCAGTAATACAGTTCACTTTTCATTTGGCCCAGTCCATAGTCCCTTTTCCAGCAGAGAACCCTCTCCTTCTTCATGTTCTCTTTGTATATTCCCGGTATACAACTCTTCCCCCGGTCCTTTCCTCTATTTTTGTTTCATCAATATTTCTCTTCTGTTTTTTCTCTGCTTATTCCTCTCTTTCTCAATGTCTGTTTTTATAGCCAATATACTATATGATCCAGAAAAAAAGCCGCCATTATACATATAGGTCGAAATAAGAACTGAGCAGACCTGAAAGGGTGGGACGAATTGCTTGTTGTCCTGGTTTGGGCATATTCCCCTATGTCCCCACCACCAAGAGATCCCCTCTCCATCCTCTCTCTTCAGCTCATCTCTTTCTATATGTGTCTGGTTACACCTTCAGGCCCTAGCTCCTCCAAAGCCATCTCTTTGATGGCCTGCCTTGCTCTCTTTTCTGCCTTAGGACCATCCTATTCTGACAATCATACTAATCTTTTTTTTTCTTAAGATCATTATGCTGACTTCCAGGCTCCCACCCTGGGCCCTTTTATCTTGTGGACATTTTTTTCCACCTTCCAGTTGCTGCTCTATCTTTTCCTTATGATCCCCCTTAGAGGATGCTATTCTGACTTCAGTTACTGGGTCTTCCTGATCCAACCAGGTACAAAAAAGAAAACAACAGCTGAATCCCCAAAAGCAAAATGCCAGGGCAAAAGGAGAAAAGAATAGGAAGACAGGCCCTATGGTAGCCCTTGGGGTCTGAAAGAGTGATTAACCCTTTGGACAATGTCAGAAAGGGCCCAAAAACTGATAATCAAGAATTACCTCTGCTGGCAAAGGACAAAAGGACTCTTGCATTCCCTTCTTGTCTCTGTTCAAGTCAGCCCCCAGACCTACTGGGGTCATTTCCACCTCTAAGCTGGATGCAATGAATGGTTGAGCAGAAACGGTTCCATTCTGATGCTAAAGATGTTGAAGCATCAGAGTCCCCCACACTTGCAAGTGGTCCCTATTTTTCTTAAATAGGGCCCAGTAAATTGTATAAGCTTTTGAACTCAGAACACCTGAATCTATCTAGCCAGAAGAAAGCTTATCTGGCTTCTAGGAATTAAGGACCAATAGAGAGGTCAGGAGGGCTCTAATTGAATTGACTCTAAACAAGGTTCAGTTTAATACACCCTGCCTCTATGGAGAGGCACCATTCATGGAGGGTCCAGGGCCCTTGAATTATCTGTCGGCTGAATCTTAGCTGGGTTCTGCACCCTAGATCTTTGGGCCACACCCAACTCAGCCCATCCTGTAGCCTCTCTCTTGGTCTCCTAGTCAGCACTTGTCCAGCGTGTGCTAGGCCTCCCGTAGCTAGTGTTCTCTTTGGTCCTCTACTCAGTTCTTCAAGGCTTAGCTCTGAATCTGCCAATTCATAAGTCAGGGCTTTAAGACCCCCGTCCCCCCCCGCCCCCCCACCCCCACACATTTTGCCCCTGCATCCACAGACCCTATTCCTATCCTTTGAGCCTTTAGGGTCAGTATGATCTCCTTAGAAGCCAGAACGTGCCTGAACTGACAGCTGCTCCAACATACCCCCATCTTGGTGCCCCCGGAAATCCCATCCTTGTAGCTTGTCTACCCCTGGCAGAGGAGACAAAAAAAAAAAAAAATGAAGGAATTCTGAAAAGGAGCCAGGGCCAAGGCTTGATGGCTAGGATGCTGACGGAAAGGCACTAATGTGAAGGGAGCACTGGAAAGTCTTTGGTTAGCCTTCAGGGCTGTGGGGACAGAGCAGGGCGGGGATTCTGGGATCTAAAGAAGCTGTATTTGGAACTGAATTAGAGTCAGAACCTGCGCGCGATCTAAAGGTATGGGACTTCCAGGTTCCAGGCAGGTGCCGAGGTTCCGAGCAGGTTCCTGTCTGGAATTTCCAGGTGAACCGGCCTCCCGCCCGCCCTGGTCGGCCCTAGCACTTACCGGGCAGACTTGGAAAAGTCTCTGAGAAGTGCGGAGGCGGAGGCGGTGGGGGCTCTGCCACTTTCTCGCGGGCCGGCAGCAGCTCATCGGCTTCCAGTCCACCCTCTGGGCGTCGGCCGCCTGGTTCAGGGTTGTTTCGGGCGGCAGTGGCGGCGGCGGCAGCGGCGGCAGCGAGCTCTGGGGGTCCGTAGAAAGCGTCGGGCGGCTCCGCGAAGCTGGGCAGCGCGGTGGTCAGCGCCACCATCGAGGGCACAGCCTGACCCAGCCCCGCGCAGAAGGTGTTGGTAAGGCGGCCGGCGAAGGAGGCTAGCGGGGCGAGGGGCGGGAGACCAGCGGGCAGCGGCGCGGGGGCCAGCGCCTGCGGTAGGACGAGCGGCCGATAGGGCATGAACATGGGGTAGCCGGTATACAGCAAGTGGCCGGAGCGCGGCGGCGGCGGCCCGATCAGGGAGTCGATGGAGAAGGCAGTGCCCGGGCCCCCGCCGCCGCCCCCGCCGTTGCCCCCGGGGGCACCACCGCCTCCGGCCCGCTGCATCTTGCTCGGAGCTGCGGCCGCCCCGGGGCGCTCCCCTCCGGGCGCCTCCTTGCGCCCCGCGGCTCGGGCGCCCCGCGCGGACACGCAGGGCTCGCTCCCTGGCTCCCGGGCCGAGGTGGCGGCGGGGCGCGGGCTCGGCGCAGTGTGGCTCCGGCGCCGCGCTCCCTCTCTCTCATAAGGAGGGAGGGGGCGGGCGAGCGGGCGGGCTGGGGGTGTCGCCCTCCGGACTCATCCATCTTCCTCAAATTACGCTTCACTTCCTCCCTCCGCCCGCCGCCGCCGCGCCCGGCTCCCGCTCCCTCCGCAGTACCCGTTCCCAGCGGCCTGGCCGGCCGGCCCGGGACCCCCACCCGCCCCCCGCGGCCCAACCAACTATTATTAATGGAGATTGATGAGGCCGGACACGCCGCTTTGTGAAAGTTTGCGGCCGACGAGAAGGCGGCGGCAGCTGCTGGGCCGGTCCCCTTCCCTCCACCCAGTCCACCCCCAACTCAGCCCACCCGGCCCGAGCTCGGCCCGGCTCGGAGGGCAAGCGAGAGGTGGCCCAGGCTCCGACGGGGCAGCGGGGCCAAGCGTGGATGGGACACCGGGCGGCAGGCGGAGAGGGCGCACCAGCAGGGACAGGCAGCGGCGCCGGACCACAGCGCCCCTCTGCTCCAGGCCGCGGCCCTCCGTCGGGCCGCGAGTCATTCCCCGGCGTGCCTCCCAGCTCCGACACCCCTCCCCCGCCCGTGGAGCGGACGTTGTGGCGGTCCCCAGAGCAAGCCCGGGGGCGACTGGCAGGACAGCACGGCCGCCGCCCCCTCCAGCGAGAGCGCGGGGCTGAGGGAGGCGAGGCGGGGCCGACAGGGGGCGCGCTGCGCCCGCCCGGTACTATGGCTTAGCGCTACTCTTATGGGGCCCCTTTCCTCCTGTCTGCCCCATTGGCACTCTGGCCTCTGGTCTCTATTCTCTTGGCATTGGCTCTTCACCTTCTTCCTCATTCCCTCCTCCTCCTCCATCTCCAACTTCCCCTAGTCCCTTTCTCTTGCCTCTGGGTAATTTCCTTGAGTGCCCACACTATGCCAAGTACTTACCATTCCTCTGACCTTTTCCCTCCATCTTTCTCCCATCCTTTACATTCTTTTTCTTCCTCCCACTCCTCTTCCCTTTCCCGTCCTCGTTTCTATTCCTATTCCTCTCTGATTATTTCTTTCCCATCTCTTACTCCTTATCCCAGTCTCTGTTACTCGATTTTTCTCATTTCTCTCCTTTATCTGTATCTCTTGTCTGTCTGTCTATCTCTTGTCTCCCTCCCTCGCTCTCTCTCCCTCTCTTCTGCTATTAATTTTCCCTGATTGGCTCCCCAGCTCCAGCGCCGCTGATGAGCCCTATTCATTCCTGGGCCTGACACTCCCGACCTGCCCTGGCTGATTGCTGGGGGCTGGCCCCAGGAGCGCTGATGAGCCCCAAGGGTCAGTAGCGCTAATTATCCGCTAATTGCAGATGACTCTCACCTCCCCCCTTCTGAGACACAGAAATGGTGGCGCCTTTTACCGTCCTCCTCCTCCTCCCAATTCCCAGCGGTAGAGTTGTCAATCTAGAGGCAAAAGTCACAGACACTTTGACTTGATAGCCACCTCAGGTTAGTGGGCAAGAAAGAGACAAGACAGGCAAGTCAACAGAAGAGTGACCCAAGCTTCAGGACACAGGGCAAGGCTGGCCAGCTACAGTGAGTGTCATCTGGTCACAAGGAAATTGTTATTCAGGTAAGGCTAGGTAGAGCCAAGCTGGTTAAAATTAATATTAAAATTAATAACAGCAAAGCCAGGCAAGTTTAGGAAGATGCAGTCTAGATAGGGGAAGTGATTTGGCTCCAGGGAGGACAAAAACCTACACAAATTCCAGGACTGCCCGGCCAAGACAGAGCAGGGCAGGAGGGAACTCTGGGTCTCAGTGACATTTGTTCCAAATTAGGAGTGTTGTGTTAGCCTAGTGAACACTGTTAATGTCAGGCTGATGTATTTAAATCAGTACCTTCAAAGACACTGTCACCAGGGTGGACTGAGGAGGGGGGCAGGACTCAAGAAAGGATTTTTTTGGTTATGCCTTAACTGACAATTCATCAGAGACATGAACAGAGAAGAATGTCATTTCCATGCAGTCTTGATCTACCTTGGGCTCCACATTCAACCAGTGCAATTTCTAAGAAACAAGTCTGGTGGTAAGATGTCGCAATGGAGAAAGAAGAGGTGCCTTAGCTTAACTCTAACTCACTACTAAAGCACTTGTCTAAAGATACTCTTCGGAACACCCCTTTGCTAAATTAACCAAGCACTTTCCCAGACCAACATGGAAGACCAAGCTTCAAAAGTATATTGTATTTTTAAAGTGAGAGGGCTTATCGGTGGTGGATACATAACAGAGGCTTATTGACTTGACAAATTATTGAGGCAACGTTGGGCTACAAAACTGAAATTAAACCTGTATGAGCAGTTACAGGATCAGCCAAGTAAGGCATGAAGGAAGAGCCATTTTTAAAAGTAATTGCATTCATTTATTGCATAGGTAATAAAATCACATAGTACCAAATTCCAAAAGCTCAAAAGGATATATATTGAAACATCACTCTTCTACCAGTCCCTTCAATAAAAGGACACTTTAAGAAGCCTGTCACATTCTGGTATGTCAAGGACTCAAGGTTAAAAGACCCTCTGATTGTATTAGCCAGTCATGGTGGCACACACTTGTAGCTCCAGCTACTTGGGAGGCAGAGGCAGGAGGATTGCTTGAGCCCAAGAGTTGGAGGTTAGAGTGAGTCATAATTGCACCATGTACTCCAGATTGGGTGACAGAGGGAGACCTCTAAAAAATGTTTTAAAGACCCTCTGGGCTGGGCACAGTGGTTCATGCCTGTAACCCCAGCACTTTGGGAGGCCGAGGTGGGTGGATCACCTGAGGTCAGGAGTTCGAGATTAGCCTGGCCAACATAGTGAAACCCCATCTCTACTAAAAATACAAAATCCGCTGGGCATAGTGGCGCATGCCTGTAATCCCAGCTACTTGGGAGGCTGAGGCAGGAGAATCGCTTGAACCTGGGAGGTGGAGGTTGGAGGTGGAGGTTGCAGTGAGCCGAGATCGTGCCACTGCACTCCAGCCTGGGCAACAAGGGGGAAATTCCATCTCAAAAAATAAATAAATAAAATAACCCTATGATCTTCAAGATATATGTCACCTAGTTCATGCCAAGAGCTTATTGCTTAGAACTATACTCAGTAAAGTGGATTCTCTACTCAAGCTGGCACAGGAAGTTCATACTTTTTTTTTTTTTGAGATGGAATCTTGCTCTGTTGCCCAGGCTGGAGTGCAATGGCATGATCTTGGCTCACTGCAACCTCCGCCTTCTGGATTCAAGCGATTCTCTTGCCTCAGCCTCCCAAGTAGCTCTGATTACAGGTGCCCACCACCATGCCCAGCTAAGTTTTGTATTTTTAGTAGAGACGGGGGTTTCACCATGTTGGCCAGGCTGGTCTCGAACTCCTGACCTCGTGATTCGCCTGCCTCAGCCTCCCAAAGTGCTGGGATTATAGGCAAGAGCCACTGGGCCTGGCCAGGAAGTACATACTTAAAACTTAGTGCCAACAAATCCCAGTGGGCCACCAATTCTGAACAGAGGCAAGTGAGACCTCAAGTACTTCTATTGACCTGGTGTTGTTTGTGTTTGTTAGATACTGTATTTCATAACCCATTTATATCCTTGATGTGTTCCCTTGCCATGCTGGAGATACGAAGTGTGACTTCTGTGAAGTCCTTGACATTCAGTAACATTGGCATACATAGTGGCAACTGCAGCAACCCATTTCCTTTCCCTGCCCTTTCATAGAACATAGAACTGAGGCCACATGGTAAATGGAAAGAAGCATTGGCTAAAGTAAAAAGACCTGGAGTTAAATTCCTTTTCTGACCCCTCACTGGGCCCTGTGACCTTGACCCCTCTTTGACATCTCCATCTGTGAGGAAGAGTGATTAATATCTACTCTGGCTGGGTACAGTGGTTTATGTCTGTAATCCTGACACTTTGGGAGGCCCAGGTGGGAGAACCACTTGAGACCAGGAGTTCAAGGCCAGCTTGGACAACATAGTGAGACCCCCGTCTCTATAAAAAAATTTTAAAAATTGGCCAGGCATGGTGGCACATGTCTGTAGTCCTAACTACTCAGGAGGCTGAGATGGGAGGATCACTTGAGCTGGGGAGGTTGAGGCTTCAGTGTGCAGAGATTGTGCCACTGCACTCTAGCCTAGGTGACAGAGCAGGACCGTCTTACAAATAAGAACAACAAGGGCCGGGCGCGGTGGCTCACGCCTGTAATCCCAGCACTTTGGGAGGCCGAGGGGGGTGGATCACAAAGTCAGGAGATCCAGACCATCCTGACTAACACGGTGAAACCCCATCTCTACTAAATATACAAAAAATTAGCCGGGCATGGTGGTGGGCAACTGTAGTACCAGCTACTGGGGAGGCTGAGGCAGGAGAATGGCGTGAACCCAGAGGGTGGAGCTTGCAGTGAGCAGAGATCATGCCACTGCACTCCAGCCTGGGCGACAGAGTGAGACTCCGTCTCAAAAAAAAAAAAAAAAAGAACAACAAAAACTTTGTCTAGTCAAAAAGCAAGGGCAAGAGTCAACTGAATATGAAAAAACACCTTCCAAAATGAGTTCTTCCTACACTAAACAGACAAAGACTAGAGTGGCCAAGAAAGGAAGGGACTAATTTTCCCTGAAATCCAGAGCACTCCAAAACTACTTCTTACTCTCTCATCAGTACCAAGTACAGACCTTGCCTCTGTCAAATCTGAACAGGGCTAGCTCCTTTCTTTACCAGCAAAAAACTATGGTTTTCCCACTGAATTCCTGAGCAGACGCGTTATGGGAAAGTACCTGGTCTCATTGTCCAAAACAGAATTCTAAAAGTACTGCTTTGTCCATATTCTCTGACATTTGGGAAATGCTCCTATAGAGGAATTTTATCTTTAATCTACCCTCTGTGTCCACCACGGCCTCATCATCTGGCCTGACTTGTGTTGCCAACCAGCACCAAGGATGCTGAGAAAAAACAAAGTATTCAAGTCAAAGACCACAAATCTATACCTCCAATCCACTCATTGGCCAGAGAAAGTCCTCTCATGGTGGGCAGCGTCGGGTCTGGCCGCGGGTACCCTCTGGTGGCAGCAGCGCACAACTGCGGGCACAGCGAAGGAGGTGCGGGGTGCTGCAGCGCCCCCTGGCGATAGTCCAGGAGACGCGCCGAGGGCAAAGAAACCACTAACTGAGCCTCCAAGGGCGAGCGCGCGGGACGCCTCTAGGTGCTTAACTGTGAACGCACTGTTTGGGCAGGGGGGTTGTACGTGAGTGTCTTAACGTCTAGTGTGCGTGAGTGTAGGGTTAAGTATGTTTAGTGTGCCCCGGTACCCGAACCCTGTATGTCTGTTGTGTTAAATGTGTACCGTATGTGTGAGCTCGCGCGTTCACTCGTGGGTAGGTGGGTGGTGGGGAGGTCCGCGCCTCTAGTGCAGGGCGGAGTCCTCACGGAGGCGTGAAGTTGGTTTGGAGCAAGCACATTACGAAAAGCAATTACCAGGGAGAGGTTCTGGGCCCGCGGGACCAACAGCCAGGAGGCTGGGAGGAAGCGCCCTGGCTCGCAAGAATCTGAATGTCTAACCCCAGTGAGGACCCTCCTGACATTGCCCCGCTAAGGGACAGTATGTGAAGTTGTGCACAGCCCCTTCATAGCCACCACTCCACATCGCCTTTCTTCCCTTCCCCGTCCTTGAAAAGGCGTCCCATGATCGCAGGCTCTCCAGATGTGGCCAGAAATCCTCCCCGTCTTCCTATCACTTTAGAGGAGGGTCCTTCTTCTGGGACGCCCTCCCAGATCTCAACCCCATTCCTCGCCCTCGTCTTCACGCCTCCAGCTCCTGCTCCCACATTTATCTTGCATTCATCCTATTGCCCTTTGTATTCTAACTTGTTGTTCACACGCTTGTTTCTCACACTAGACTGAAGATTCACTGAGGGCAGGAGCGTGTCTCGTTCCCAGCGGGGCATGAAGCACCTAAAACGTGGGGACCCGGAAGCACACAGTGAACCAAGTGGATGCAATCGAATAGAATTTCCATCAAAATCCACCAGCAGGACTCTCTCGGGCAAGTCATCCCCGGGAGTCGGGATTCCCTGGGAGCAGAGCTCCAAACTCTTTCCCGCGCCAGCAAGCCCGCACTTGCATGATGCCCAGACCTGCGCTCGACTTGGGCCCAGATCCCCGTGCCCAGGCCACAGCCTCTGAGATGGTTCCTAGGCGGCTCCAGTGCCATCTCCCCAACAACGGCCTTCTGCTTCCCGTTCCTTTCTCGTCTTCCCCACCTTAGCATCTGGCACCACCTTCTGACCAGGAGTCCAAGGCAAAAACCTGCGAGTCCCCCTAGGCAGCGCTTTTCTGCAGCCCCTCCACATCCCCCCAGCAGCGGCCCCCCAGGGATCCCGAATCTCGCCCGCCGCGACTGCCTCTGGCCTGGACCGCCGCAGGCGCCCCCCGACCCACGCCCGCAGCCAGGGCGGTCGGTCCTGCCACTCCTGCTGACCTGCTCTACTCAGGTCTCTGACTAAACGTCACCTCCTCAGACAGCAAGTTTCCCTGTCACCCGATCTCAAATAGTTCGCACTGCCAACCCCAGTCCCGGGCTCGGCAGCACCTGCCGCTTCCTCCTGTGCGCCGCGCTCCGGCCACCCCGCGCACGCGGACCCTGGTGGGGGCTGGAGGGCAGGCCTTGCCCCCGGTGCAGCGGCGCCTGAACGCAGCAGGCCCCGGAACGGCTACGGAACAAACCAGCGAGCACTAGGACGTCCCCCGGGACCCAGACCCGAGCCGCGGTCTCCACAGGGCGCCCCGCAGGCCCTCAACAGGAGTGGGCCTCGCGCACCAGGTTCCCGCGCACGCCTTGGGGCAGCCGCTTCCTGCCCGCGAGGTGGGGTCTGTGCCGTCGGGGTCCGCCTGGGGTTTCCACAGCGAGGAGCCTCCACCGCTTGCCCACCGCACTCGCGTCCTCGAGCCGCGCCCCAGCACCTGAAGCCAGACAGACCGGTCAGCCCAAGGTCCGTGAGGCCAGGGTGAGAATCCGGGCCCTCTCACTTCCTCCGCGCTTCTCCTCAGCCGCCTCTCAACGCCTAACCGGGCTTCCGGCCCTGGTCAGCGCGGCCTAAAGCCTCGCGCCCTCCAGGCCCCACCCCCTGTCTCTTCTCGCCCTCCCGGCCCCGCCCTTCGCCGCCTAGCTCGTGCCAGTTGGCGGGAAAGTTGCGAGCTCTAGCGCGTGCGCACTTTGCCGCCTGGGGGAACTCTGTCCAGCGACCCTTGACGTCAGGGATCACGGTGCACTTGACTGGCTGCCCTGTCCCGACCACCTGCCCTCCGCCTGTGGTTGCAGGCAGCTCCGGGCTGCGGGGGCCTCTGGCAGGTTCTGAAAATCCTGATACTACAGTGACTCTCAGGGACTCTCCTCCCTCTCTTTTTACAGAGGCAGGAACGTGAGCCCGGAGAGGTAAGAGACTTAGGTTCCACAAGTTAATGGCACAGTTAAGACCAGAACCTGGGTCATGGAACTTTCAACTCGGCGCTCTTGCAGCCAGAGCTAAATTTAAGGAAGAAGCAGATAAAAGAGGCAGGAACCAGGCGTACTTCTGGTCCTCCCTGACCTACCTTGTCAGGCAATAGGCAGAACTGGTTCTGTTTTTCTAAACCTGGGCCTTTGGCTCTCAACTGAGCCATGGCTATCCTCCGCGATGGGCCACCCTACATGCCCCTCCTTCCAGGTGGCTCTCCTGCCTCCTCACCTTCCTACCCCAAGGGTTCCTGTGCCTTCCTGCCCAACTCTCTGCACTGCCTCCATGTGCACCCTGCACCTCCTTTAGGCCTTTTCTAACGCGTTGTCACCTGGTGGTCATTCTGTCATTTCATGGAGCTGGCAAGCCTGGGGCCTCTTAGCAGCTGGCTGATGCCAAAGGGGAAGGTGATGCAGCTGGCCCCATGGGGCACGTAGGGAGCCCCTGTCAGTCCGCCCATCCCGACTCCCCGGCAAGGGAGCAAGTTCAGAGGAAGGTCTGCTGGAGACAGTACCAAAACAGACCTGAAGATTTTTAATGCACATACAGGGTTTGCACAGGCTAGAAGGGGGCCCCAGGAGAGCCCCAACAGGAGTGTGTCTTCATCAGACATCATCTGGCTGTGGCTGTTAGTCCGCTTCTCTGCATTGGGAATTGCAGCATCCACACCTGCCTTCGCAGCTGGGCCTCCGCTGCTAGGCTACCTGGCCTGAGTTAGTGCAGAGGCGCGCCCTCTGCAGGCTGGGGCATCTGCTTTCAGGCCCTCTCAAAAGGCCGTGGACATCTGGAAGGAGAGGTTTGTATTCAGAGGCTTCTGGTGGTTCGGGGACAGGCCGGTTCTGGCCAAGGCCTTCCCCAATGCTTCTCTTGCCTTCCACCCATCCCTGGACCCCAAGCAGCTGTTACTGCTCACAGATCCCAGGGCTCACCTAGTAGAGCACGCCCTCAAAATCCAGCTGCAGGTAGCGGAGCAGGCGCGGTGGCAGGGGGAGGCGGAGCAGCGCGTGGGGCAGGCTGCCCTCCAGGTGGGAGCGGAGCGCACAGCGGCTCAGATGCTGCAGCGACCTGGGCTGCCTCACCAAGGCGAAAAGGGAGGAGTAGAAACGCTGATGTTTCTGGGGGCAGAACAAGGGGCTCAGTGAGGGGCAGCCTCAGACAGGTGGCGCCGGCTCCTCACAGGATAGGCAGGTGAGGGAGGGGTGGGGCATCTACCGGAAGGAATCTCTTAGAAACAGTGAATGTTTGAGTGTTCACTCTGCAAATTTTCTCTTCTGGGACATGAGTGCGTCTTTGGATACTTTCTCTGGGGGGCTGTGGTTTAGCAGGTGGGAGTCTTGGGGCCAGGATGAGAGGCTCTATGTTCAGGGCCTTGGAATCTGACCTGCAGAGTTTCAGGGGGCACCAGGCCCACAGCCTCCTCGGGAAGCTGCACAACACTGTAGGTGTTCATCAGGACCTCGATGGTCTGAGGGCACGTGCTCCAGCGCTCCAGCACCTGTGGGAGGCAAAGACGTGTTGGGTCCCCAGTCAGTCCACACAGTGACCAGACAGCTCCAGAATAGTTGTTGTGGGTTGAACTTTGTTTCCTAAAAGATATATTGAAGACCTAACCCCCTGTACCTATGAATGGGACCTTAATTGGAAATAGGGTCTTTGCAAATGTAATCAGGTTAAAATGAGGTCATTACGGTGGGCCCTATTCAATATGACTGGTGTTCTTATAAGAAGAGAAAACAGAGGTACGGACACCGACACAGACGAGAAGCCCACGTAACGACAAAGGCAGACAGTGGAGTGACACGTGTATGAGTCAAAGGACACCAAGGATTGTGGGAAACCACTGGAAGCTACAAGAGCGCCATGGAACAGATTCTCCCTCAGAGGCTTCAGAAGGAGCCAGCCCTGCCTACACCTGCATTTCAAACTTCCAGCCTCCACCGCTGTAAGGGAACTCCATTTCTGTTGCTTTAAGCTATCCAGTTTGTGGTACTTCGTTTGATCCAGGAAGCCAATACAGCAGCTAACCTTTCTATTGTGCATAACTCAGGCCAGATAATTTTTCTAGCACTTTACATGTATGAACTCTTCACTGTTGTCCCTGCAAGGGATGGACTGTTAATATCCCTATGTTATTATCCCATTTCCTTCACTACAGCCAAGGGAAACTGAGGGACAGAGAAGTTAATTAACGTGCCCAAGTTGTGGTTCCCACAGTCCAGGCCTGGAAGCGTGGCCCCTTGCCCTTAACCACACCACCATCCTGCTCTCCTCTCTACCTCTACAAGGTTCTGGGCTGGGTTTTCTGCTGGCTGGAAGGGGTCCCTGACCTGTGGGTGGAGCTCCTGAGCAGATAAAAAGATCACAGAATCCATACAATGCCAAGTGTGGGTAGAAACAGCTACGAGAGTGGGCCAGGGAGTGGGGTGGGGCTGGGTGGGGGACTCACAGAGGGAGGATTGGGCTCTGGAGGCAAGGGAACCCCAGAGCCACGAGGGTATTCAGGGAGAAGGGACAAGGCAACCAGAGGCCGATGGACTGCCTGCAAGAGCAGGAGAGGATTTGATAGGAGCAGGAGTGGAATCTAGTTGGAGCCAGATTTGTGCTTTCATTGGTTCATTCGGCAACTATTTATTGAGGGCCTACTATGTGCCAAGCACTTCAAATTCAGCAGTGGGGAAAATGAAGTCCTCGTCATCCAAGAGCTTCTATTTCAGAAGGAAAGCATAATAAACACAGAAGTCATCACTCACAGATCTGCTGCTGCAATGAAAAACAAGAAGGGGCTGGGCACGGTGGCTCATGCCTGTAATCCCAGCACTTTGGGAGGCTGAGGTGGATGGATCACTTGAGGTCAGCAGTTTCAGACCAGCCTGGCCAACATGGTGAAACCCCGTCTCTGCCAAAAATACAAAAATTAGCCAGGCAGTAGTGGCGTGCACCTGTAATCCCAGCTATTCGGGAGGCTAAGGCAGGAGAATCTCTTGAGCCTGAGAGGCAGAGGTTGCAGTGAGCCAGAATTGCGCCACTGCACGTGTGGGCGACAGAGTGAGACCCTGTCTCAAAAAAAAAAAAAAAAAAGAAAAAAAGGAAAAAAAGTAGGGTCAGGAGACTGAGCATGGTTGGGGGGGCACTATCCTAGATGGAGTGGTCAAGAAAGGTCTCTGAGGTGGTGGTCCAATGCAGCACGTGGGCAAGCCATGCAGTGGAGCAGCCTGTGGACAGACCGTCCACGTGGTCAGAAAAGTGGCCTGACAGACACGGGCACCATGACTCCCGCTTGTGCCTGAACTTGGTACCTAAAGCAGATTCGTGCCTCCTCCACTGCACTCCACTCTCGCTGCATCTCTACAGGTGATGGCCACAGAGCCTTTTAAGATCTGAAAACAGGTAAGTACTGTCTTTCAGGCAGTATCTCACACACAACCTACACGTGGCCAAACACACAACTGCATCTAACAGTGGGGGTTTAACAGCCTCTGTCTGCAAGGAGAGGAGACCCTTCTGTCTGTCGATGACAGTAGCGATGAGCAGTGGGAGCAGAAGACCTGGTCTTCCGGGGTCCCTGGAGAAAGCATGTTACACACCTGGGCCCTCTGCTTCTAGCCCTGCATCTGAGCAGTGCTCACCAGTCTGTCCCGGGAGGCCTCTTTTCCTCACTCCTCCGAGCTAGGGAAGAGCAGGCTGGTTCTCTCCGACTCTCCTCTCCACCTGCCCCTCAGGCCCATCTCTGTCCTTCCTGGCCCATGTTGATCCCCACCTCTGCACTGCGCTCAATCAGCTCTCTGTGCCTGAAATACCTGTCTCTTCCTCCTTCTTCCCTTCAAAACTGCCCATCCCAGTCCCGCCTCCTCCAGGAAGCCTGTGCGGCTACACCAACCTGCTTTGTACTCCCGTGTCCAATGATACCCTCATTGGGATGATGCCAAGCAGCTTACCAAGTGCTTTCTCATACATTACATAACGAGAACAACGCTAGCTAACAAGTGTTAAGCACTAGGCTTGATGTGTATTAACCCTTCTCACACTAACCCTATGAAGAAGGCATAGTGTCATATCCCTATGTTACAGATGACAAAACTGAGGCCTAGGGAGATTCAGCAACTTGCCGAAGGCCACACAGGTAGTGTGTCTGGCTCCAGAGCCTACACTCCTAGTCACCACTGACCTCAGAGGTTGCTGGGAGGACTGAGAAACTCCTGTAAGAGGAAATACAGCTTAGAACAGTGCCTGCTGTGTAGTCAAGGCTGTGCTTGCTCCGACTCTTCCCCAGTGCTCTCTTACAGTTTTCCATCCTCTTAGGGAGAGCCTGTATCACATGCAGTGACTTGCCTACAGCCACACAAACAAGCATCAAAGTCATCCTGGATCCAGGTCCCCTGAGCACCAAGTCCAAAGTGGTGGCTCCTAGAGAACCGGCTGGGGCTGGCGTTTCATCATAGATGGGTGGTGGAGGCTTCTGTGCAGGGAGGACAGAAACCCCTCAGCTGGCAGGGCTGCAGATCATGGAAAGGGACAAATGGGGTACTTTGCTCTGCCAGCCCCTTTGGTCCCAGAGACAGGCTGAGGGGTGGAGCAGGGCTGTGGGGTCCCAGGAAACCCTTTCGCTGTGCCGGGCCCTCCTCCCGCCCCTGCCTGCTGGGGAAATCATTAGCTGTCAGAGCTGCCGTCAGATTACAGGGAATTACTTGTCTCCTAATTATCTAGTGTTAATAGGAGATTAATTAGTGTTAATTGTTGATTTTCTTGTATTTTCCCAAAGGGGAGACCAATCTGCCGAACTCTTGGGCTGTTTAATTATTTGGTCTTGCTTAGGAATCCAGACAGATGCTTCTAGGTTTGTGAGCAAAGGGGAGAGGCTGGGATAGCAGGAGGTCCCAGGACAGGCAAGGCTGGGTGGGACAAGACTCTGGGCTGGGCCAGAGGGGACCTGCCTACTTAGAGGGTGGTTTCAGTTCTGACCCATCTCCTCTGAGAATGGATGTCCCCATTCCCAGACCCAGCGCCCTTCATGACATTATCTACGCTCCTCCAGACACGACACAGCATGGAGCAAGGCCCCCTCCCAGGGCATCAGTAGCACAGGTCTTCAAGTTGAACCTACTTAGGGGAAATTAAGATAAAGTAGGATATAAATTGAAATTGACAGTGATAGGCATGTTCACAGGTGCCAGGACCGTGGCAGCTGTTCTGGGGGCTGTGGGTCCTACTAGATTCTCAGAAGGTGGGACCATGTCCATTTGCAGACATTCAGGGGACCTTGAGGCTCCTGAAACAGGCTCGCCCCCTTCCCTTGGGGAGCCTCTCCTGCGTCTGTCACTGAACTGATCCCACTGCTAGTGGGAGCTTCCTCAAATGCTATTTTCAGCAGTTCGTTGTGCTGATGAAGACCCTTGAACAATGCCCACCACCCACATCAACCCTGACTCCTTCTGTCTTTTTGGATCCTTTATCATCTGGCCTCACTGCCCCCAGTCCACCTTTATCACACATGCACAGTATATACATGCACATATGTGCATGAACACATGTATACACATGCACACCATGTGAACACATGCACACACACATGCACACACACACAGTTCCCGCTGATCTGTGTCTTCACCTTGACCCCTATTTGGGCTTTGCTTACATGCTGAATGAAAGACAGACAGAAGGAACCAATCTCTGTGCACAGGCCACATTCCAAAGTAAACCGGAGCACAGGCCTAGGTCTCCCTGTCCCCTCACCATGGTGGCCCTCCTGCTGCCTGCAGCCCCCATACCTTGGGGAGGGCCCCTGGCCAGACACGGACGGCACCGTGGTTGAGCAGAGCCCGAACCACGTGCTCGGGGCTCTGGGCCAGGGCTGCAGCTGGGCCCTGCAGAGCACAGTGCAGGGGTGTGTGTCCCCCATAGTCCATGGCGTTGGCACTGACGCCACAGGACAGGAGCAGCTCCACGACAGCTGCATGGCCACGGCGACAGGCCAGGTGCAGGGGTCGATGCTTGTCCCGGTCGGCAGCATCAGCGTCTGCTCCAGCTGAAAGCAGCAAGCTGCACAGCTGCAGGCAGCGGGCCGTGGTGGCCTCCGCATCAGCAGTGGACTGGCAGCGGATGTCACAGGCAGCCAGTAGTGGGGTCCAGCCTTCGGCATCGCGGGCATCAGGACATGCCCCCCGTCTTAGAAGCAGATCTGCCAGCTCCACATGGCCAAGCCGGGCAGCCACATGCAAAGGGGTCTCCTCTTCCTCCTCGGACCGACCATCCACTCTTGCTCCAAACCTCAGGAGCAGCTCCGCACACCTATTAGGGAGGAGATGGTGGTGGGGAGGAAAGCAGGCACAGACTCCCAGCAAGAACACACATGGGTGGCTCTTTGTTCTGTCTCCCCCCACCCACCCTACATCCTGCCCGTCACTGGTCATCCCGGCACCATTCTGCAATATCAACAGTGCCCTTCTTTTTTTTTTTTTGAGACTGAGTCTTGTTCTGTTGCCCACGCAGAAGGGCAGTGGCGCGATCTCAGCTCACTGCAACTGCCGCCTCCCAGGTTCATGCCATTCTCCTGCCTCAGCCTCCAGAGTAGCTAGGATTACAGGCGGCCCCCACCATGCTCGGCTAGTTTTTTGTGTATTTAGTAGAGATGGGGTTTCACCATGTTTGCCAGGCTGGTCTCGAACTCCTGACCTTAAGTGATCGACCTGCCTTGGCCTCCCAAAGTGCTGGATTATAGGCATGAGCCACTGTGCCCAGCCAACAGTGTCCTTTAACATCCACATACTTTTTGTTGGGATAATCCACTAAATCATCCGTGAGAATAAACGTCACCAGCAGTTATCACATGAGTGGTTAGAACAGGCGCCTGCTAAGGGTTTTACATGTAGTAGCTAATTTCATCCTCACTATATTCCCTTGGTAGGCTCCCTTAAGACACTTATGCCACAAAGGAGGAAACTGAGGTCTGAGGATCTCATGCAAGTTGATACGGCTAGTAGGGGGAGGGCTGCTGTTTGGGTCCAGGGGCAGCAGGACCGCTGGGGGGCTCTGCATGCTGGGACTAGAGGAGGAAGGGAGCGTGGGGCCTGGCAGTGGGCGCACATGGAAATGGGGCAGTGGGACAAAGAACAAGACTGATTGGCTGAGCGTGGTGGCTCAAGACTGATTGGCTGGGCATGGTGGCTCATGCCTATAATCCCAGCACTTTGGGAGGCCAAGGTGGGTGGATCACCTGAGGTCAGGAGTTTCAGACCAGCCTGGCCAACATGGTGAAACTCTGTCTCTACTAAAGATACAAAAATTAGCCAGGTGTGGTGGTGGGTGTCTGTAATCCCAGCTACTTGGGTGGCTGAGACAGGAGAATCGCTTGAACCCAGGAGGCAGAGACTGCAGTGAGCTGAGATCATGCCACTACACTCCAGCCTGCGTGACAGAGTGAGACTCCTTCTCAAAATGGAAAAATAAAAACTAAAAAAGACTGAAATTGGCCAACTGGATTTACTCCAAGATGGCAAGAAGCACAGGGAGTCACAGCAACAACGTGTGCGCCTCACTAACGGGACTTGGCCTCTCTGAGCTCCAGTTCCCTCCTGTGTAGAATGCGGATAATTATAACAGCTCCATCTTCCGAGGTGATTGTGAGCAGCATGTGAGACAACCCCTGAAAACCTGCCATCGTAAGAGCTCAAAATGGCGGGGGGAGTGGGAGGTATAGAGGGTGATGGTTTGTGGGGGCTCACTTCATTATCCTGTCTGCCTTTCTATAGGTTTAAACGTCTCCATAATAATTTTAAAATACATTTGTTTCCTCACAAAGGAAGGAAGGATTATCCCTGCGTGTGATCTCAGGGAGGCTGGTGGGAACATGGTCAGAACTAAAAATGTGGGATCATTCACTATCCAGTGGTAGCTACTAGCCACCTGTGGATATCAAGTTCTTGAAATGTGGCTAATCCTAACTGAGATGTGCTGTGTTATATGCACACCTTTTCTTCTTCTCCTTCTTCAGAAACAGAGCTGGCTAGGGGCAGTGGAGAATCACGTTAGCCCAGGAGTTCAAGACTATCCTGGGCAACAAAGTGAGACCCATCTCCACAAAAAATTAGCTGGGAATGGTGGTGTGGGCCTCTAGTAGTCCCATTTACTCTACAGGCTGAGGTGAGAGGATTGTTTGAGCCCCGTAGTTTGAGGCTGCAGTGAGCTATGAACACACCACTGCAAATCCAGACTGGGTGACTGAGAGAAAGACCCTATCTCTCTCTCATTCTCTCTCTCTCTTTTTTTTTTTCTTTTGAGATGAGGTCTCTCTCTGTTGCCCAGGCTGGAGTACAGTGGCGTGATCTCCACTCACTGCAACCTCCACCTCACAGGCTCAAGTGATCCTCCTACCTCAGCCTCCTGAGTAGCTGAGATTACAGGTGTGCACCACCACGCCTGGCTGATTTTTGTTTGTTTGTTTGAGATGGAGTTTCCTTCTTTTGCCCAGGCTGGAGTGCAGTGGCACGATCTTGGCTCACTAAAACCTCCACTTCCTGGGTTCAAGCAATTCTCCTGCCTCAGCCTCCTGAGTAGCTGGGATTACAGGTGCCCACCACCATGTCCAGCTAATTTTTGTATTTTTAGTAGAGACAGTTTTACCATGTTGGCCAGGCTGGTCTTGAACTCTGACCTCAGGTGATCCACCCAGCTCGGCCTCCCAGAGTACTGGGATTACAGGCATAAGCCACTGTGCTCAGCCTCAATTTTATATTGATTACATGTCAACATGATAACACTTTGGATTTGTTGTGTTAAATAAAATATAATTAATTTAACCTGCTTCACAGATATTTGTACCCACATGCCCACAGCAACATTATTTGCAATAGCCAAAATGTGGAAGCAACCCAGGTGTCCCTCAGTGGGTTAATGAATAAACAAAATGTGCTCCCCACATATAACAGAGTGTTATTCAGCCTTAGACAGGAAGGAAATTCTGAAACATGAGACAACATGGGTGAAGTCTAAGGACATCATGCTAAGTGGAATAAGCCAGTTACAGAAGGACAAATACAGGATGATTCCACTTATGTGAGGTCCCCAGAATGTTCACATTCAGAGACAGAAAGTAGGATAGTGATTGCCAGGGTTTGGGAGAGAGGATGCGGTGGGTGGTTAGTGTTTGATGGGGATAGAATTTCAGTTTGGGAAGATGAGAAGGTTTGGAGATGGATGGTGGCGATGACTGAACCACAACATGAATGTGGCTTAATGCCATTGAACTGTACACTTAAAAATGGTTACAAAGGGCCAGGCATGGTGGCTAATGCCTGTAATCCCAGCACTTTGGGAGGCCGAGGTGGGCAGATCACGAGGTCAGGAGATCGAGACCATCCTGGCTAACATGGTGAAACTCCGTCTCTACTAAAAATACAAAACATTAGCCAGGCATGGTGGCAGGTGCCTGTAGTCCCAGCTACTTGGGAGGCTGAGGCAGGAGAATGGCATGAACCTGGGAGGCAGAGCTTGCAGTGAGCCGAGATCGCACCACTGCACTCCAGCCTGGGCGACAGAACAAGACTCCGTCTCCAGAAAAAAATAAATAAATAAAAAATGATTACAAAGGTAAATTTCATTTATATTTTACCACCATTAAAAATTAATTTTACATATTTGTCCTTTTTTTTTTGTGAGACAAAGTCTCACTTTTTCTCCCAGGCTAGAGTGCAGTGGCGCAATCTAATCTCCGCTTACTGCAACCTCCACCTCCCAGGTTTAAGCAATTCTCCTGCGTCAGCCTCCCAAATAGCTAGAATTACAGGTGCCTGCCACCACACCCAGCTAATTTTTGTATTTTTAATAGAGACAGGGTTTGGGCATGTTGGCCAGGCTGGTCTCAGACTCCTGGCCTCAAGTGAGCCACCTGCCTCAGCCTCCCAAGGTGCTAGAATTACAGGGGTGAGCCACTGTGCCTGGCCATTTGTCATTTTTTGATGGGGCTGCTAGAACATTCTAAATTGCATATGTGGCTCACATTAGGTTTCCACTGGGCCACGCTAGTAAAGAACACATCTTCAACCATAGTATGAGGAAGTCTATGGAATCCTCTAGAGGCTGATGGGATTAACAAGGAGAGGGTCCATGAAAGGAGAACCTCAGGGTCAATAATTTGGCACCTTTCTCATGCAAGAGACAAGACCCACAGGTGTGCAGTCGGCAGAGAGAGGGCCTCTATAGGATGCAGAGTTAGTTTACAAAATTGTAATTGGGATCCCATCCTCCAACGTTGCTTACACATGGGGTGCAGTTATTTATGTCACTGCAAAGGACTATTCCCTACAATAAATGATACATTGGCACATTTGGGTATATTCATCAGTTTCTTGGGAGTTTAGTTAGTGAGAGTCCATTGAGCCCATGATCTGAGGGTGCCCTACCAATATGGAGATTCTAGACCTGTCATGGAGAACCAGACCCTGCCCAGAGGGACCCAGGCAGGTCCTCACTGGGGCCACCATCCTCTACTCCCTGTCTGGATCACTGAACAGTAAGCTCCCTGAGGGCAGGGCCTCAGGGACTTAGTTGCTCTTGTACTTAGCACAGTGCCTAGAACATAGGATAAGCTCAGAGTGTCTTTTAAAACTTTAAGCAACGCCACCTCCCCCATAGTGGAGCCAGGCAATTTCCCAATGCAGCCCATGCAATTGCACCCCTGCCACAGTCTCCATCTGCCCCTGGGAGACCAGAAAACTGTCGAAAGTCCAGGCCACTCCAAAGTTCATGGGGTCAATGGGTGGACGGCTTGGAGAAGTAATTGCACCCTGACCCATGCCCCAAGCCTGGACTGCTCTGCCCCACGTCCCTGACATTTTCCCCTATCCTCCCTGAGAAGGTCTCTTTGCTTCCCTTCAGAATGGAACTGGGGGTTGGGGTGAGGGGTCACTCACTCAAGGGTGCCAGGCCCCCGGCAGAGATGCAGGGGGCGTTTCCCATCCTGGTCAGCGATGTTGGGGTCGGCTCCTGCCACCAGCAGCACATGAACACAGGCAGTGTGGCCTGCAGCACAGGCCTCGTGCAGGGCGGTGCGGCCCCCAGGGGCACTGTCTGGCCTTGCTCGCCGCCTCAGCAGCAGCCGCAGGACTTCGGTGTGGCCACGGCTGGCCGCCACATGCAGTGGGGTGGTCAGCTCCTCTTCGTATGTCAGAGACCACAGTCCTAGGGAGGGGAGATGTGGGTCTCAGATCCTAGGGAAGGCAAAGACCTTCCAGCTGATGGGGTGAGGTAGGCAGAGGCAGGAAGAGGGAGCCCAGAGCTCCATCTGAGTCCTCCCCTCTCTCCCGCTGAGACCCCCCAGGGCCCCGGCCCGTACTCAGAGCACGGATGTTGAAGCGGAAATCCCTCCATCGCTCTGGGTCGCTGGTATCAAAGACGGAATCAGGAGCCAGGCCAGTACTGGAATCCGCGAGGATGCGGGAGACGCAGCCCTCGTCCCCAGCCAGCACTGCCTGCCAGAAGGCAAGGGCAGGTCCTGAGGCCGTGCGGGTGACGATGGGTCCCAGGCCAGACTTGGGGTGCTCCTCAGACCCTCTACTTGGCTTCTCCAGCAGCCTGGCACAGAGGGGGTGTCTGTCATCGAGGGGCTCTCCCTGCCCCTTGCACTCTTCTGGAGTCCAACTCATGAGCATGTGGGCGGGGAGAGGGGAGTGGGGAGGAGGAGAGGTATATGCCAAAGGCAGAGAGAGAGCAGCAGGGAAATACAGACAGAGGCAGAAGGCCCCTGTGTCCCACGCTCTGAGCCTGACCTGGCCACGCAGCCAGCAGGAGCTATTCTGGGCTCCGCATGACTGTGTTCCTGGGCCCCGCATGACTGTGTTCCTGGGCCAAGGTTTAGGCTATTGGGCAAGCTTTGAGGTTGGGGAGAAACAGCTGGGGGCTTCTCCTGTCTCTCAAGCCCTTAGGTCCTCTATGGCCAAGGCAGTCAGCCCAGCCCCCCAGGTTCTCAGCACCCCCCAGATGCCCCTCACCCCTCTGGTGGCTGCTCCAGCGAGGCTCTGCAGCCCGGCTCTCCAGCAGCAGGTCGGCTGTGCTGTGCGGGGGGAACAGCTCCTGCAACCTTGCCAGGTCCCCGGTGTAGAGGGCATTCTGCAGGGCCATGTCTTGACACAGCAGTGGTGATGGCCGAGGGGTCTCCCAGGCTGGGCGGGAGTGGGGCCCCCAGACCCGGCAGGCAGGGGCAGAGGGAAGGCACCTCAGATGGTGTCCCCAGTGGGGATAGGAGTTCTTTCCCCAGGGCATGGCTTATTCTGGGAGAGCCAAAGCAGCAGGACTCCCAGCGATGTTGCTGGTGGACTAGGCAGGTGGGTGCTGGGCCCGAGCTGGGTGGGGCCCAGCATGGGAGGCGCAGGGGAGCACAACATCAGGCCAAGCCATAAATAGCCCCGATTGGCCCAGCTGTCAGTCAGGCAGGGTGGGGGAATGAGGGAGGGGCAGGAGAACAAGCGAGGCCTGAGCCCTCCAACTCTGAGCTTCACCCCAGGGCTGTATGACCTCAGGGTGGAAAGGGACCACCCAGACCATGCTGCCCAGTCTGTCATCTCGGCATTAGAGGGAAGCAGATTTCCCAAGACCACAGAGAGCTTGCCGCAGGGAACCAGGACCTCAAGCTCCTTCTTGTTTTTCCTCTGATTCACCAAATCAGCCTCCAGCTGCCTGGGTTCTGATCCCACTGGGGAGGCCTGTAGGTGCCCGGTATTTCCTGCCCTTCCAAATGTCATCTGTTAGCCCTGCACCTTCCCACTCCCAAACCAAGGGACGAGTTCACAGTAGTGACAGAGATTGCCCTCGCTGTGTGAGGCACCCCTCAGGGGACTCCTAAAGACAGACATGTGCCTTGGTAACACAGCGTAACCCACAGGCAGCCACAGAAACTCCCCATGCTTGCCCTTGATGCCAACCCCCCATCTCCCTGGATGACTTTGGGTGGCATCTCTCCCCTGCCATGGTTATCTGGGGTCTTCCCTAGAGAGTGAGAAAGGAGAAATGTCTCTGTCTGCTCAGGCACTGACTTTTGTTTGGGGGTCGGGTGGATCAAAAGGAAAAAAAGAGAGAAAGATGAGAAACCAAGCCCTGGGGTTCAGCTCTGACCCACCACTGCCCACCGTGGGCTTAGGGTGCTCCAGCCCCAGTGGTCTTGCCCCTTTAGTTCACACTGGCTTAAAAATTTTTTTTAATCAATTGCTTTTTTAAAAGTTTCATTTTTAATTGACAAATAATTGTATATATTTATGGGGCTATAATATTTTGATACATGTATATAATGTGTAATCATATCAGGGTAATTATCACATCTATCAAATGATATTTACCAATTCTTTGTGGTGAGAACATTTAAAATCCTCTTTTAGCTATTTTGAAATATACATCATTATTCACTACAGTCACCTTGCTATGCAATAGAACACCTGAACTTATCCTATCTACCTGTAACATCATACCCACTGACCAATGTCTCCCCTTTCCCTGTCCACCTCCCCTGAGCCCCCAGCCTCTGGGAATCACCATTCTGCTCTTCTATGAGCTTGACTTTTTTAGATTCCACAATGAGCAAGATCATGCGGTATTTGTCTTTCTGCACCTGGCTTATTTCACTTAGCACAACGTCCTCCAGATACATCGCATTTGAAAATCCATTCATCCATTGATGGACAACAGTTGTTTCCATGTTTTGGCGATTGTGAGTAGTGCTGCAGTGGACGTGGGGGTGCAGACATCTCTTCTTCATGCTGATTTCAATTCCTTTCCGTATATAGTGGGATTGCTGAATCATAAGGTAATTCTATTTTTAGTTTTTTGAGGAACCTTCATTCTATTTTTCAAAATGGTACTAATTTACAACACCACCAACAGTGCAGAGTCCCCTTTTCTCCATATCCTTGCCAACACTTATCTTTCAGTTTTCTATAATAGCCCGTCTAACAGGTGTGAGATAATATCTCATTGTTTTTGATTCACATTTTTCTGATGATTAGTGCTGTTGAACATATTTTCAGATATCTGTTGGCCATTTGTGTGTCTTCTTTTGAGAAATGTCTGTTCAAGTCCTTTGTTCATTTTTTAATAGGGTTTTTTTGTTGTTGTTGTTTTTATTTAGTAGTTTGAGTTCCTTGTGCATTTTGGATATTCGCCCCTTATCCAATGTTTGATTTGCACATATTTTTTCCCAGTCTGTGGATTGTCTCTTCACTCTGTCATTTCCTTTGCTGTGCAGGGACCTTTTAGTTTGGTACAATCCCATTTGTCTATTTTTGCTTTCATTGTCTGTGCTTTTGGGTTCATATCCAAGAAATCTCTGCCCAGACCAACATCATGGAGATTTCCCCTATGTTTTCTTCTAGGGGTTTTATAGTTTCAGCTCTCCTGTTTTCTCTTACTACCTGTGGACACACCTTGGCCTTCATCCACACACTGTGTACATGGTCCACGGGTCTGCCTCTTCCAAGAGAACACTCCGGGGCTCCCCAGCCCTTGGTGGTATTGTTGCCCCTGCTCCCTAAGTTCTCTGACCCCGTCCTCCCCTGAGCTGTTCCCTCCCCAGCAAGGGGAAACCCACAGATGGACTCCCACCCTAGGAGCAGGAGGCCCTATCCCATTGAGCCCTAGGCTGTGGTCAGAGGATGCAGTGCAGAGCTGGGGCAGGCAGAGTGCCAGGGGAGGGGTCTTTAGGAAAGAGATGAAGAATACTCAGAGAAATTGGGTCAATCCAGTGCTGCACTCCCATGTCCACTGCAGCATTGGGTCTACCAGCAGCCCTTGCCCTGGTCACAAAGCCCCACCACCTCCCCACAGCCTTGCTGAGCCCTGCTTCCCATCCTGCCCCCACTACTGCCCAAGCACCCTCCCTGCCCTGACTTCCCAGCCACTTTTGCTAGAACGGTCAAACTCTAGGGTAAAAGGGACCTTAGAAATTCCTGGTCCAATCTCTCTTTGCTTTATAAGTAAGGAAACTGAGGCCCAGAGACAGGAAAGCACTCTCCAGGTCACACAGGCAGTTAGTGCCAAGTGGGTTTAGAACCAGGGACAGTTAACTTCCAGACCTGTGCTTTTTCTGACTGCACACCTTCCTTCTCCCCTCTCTCCTCTTTCCCTCTCTCCTCTTTCCCTCTCTCCTCTTCCTATTTTTTCTCCCTTAAATGCCTCAAGGAGGAAGAGAGTCAGGGAACCAGGATAGGACAATGACAAGGAGATGAAGACCTGGAAGTGGGGGCTGAGGACAGGGATCTGGGAGCCAGAGCAGGGAGGCGGCAGTGAACTGGCAAGGGCCAGGGCCCAGGAGAGAGGTGGGGGCTAGACAGGGCCAGGCACAGGTGGGGACACAGAGGGAGGGGTAGGAAGACACGGACATGGATGGACAAGAAGAGTTTGTCCCCAAGTCATCTGGGCGTTTATGCCTCTGCCCCATCCCTTTACCCTTGGGCCACTGCCCTGTCCCACGCCACTAATCTCAGGTACCCACAAGCCTTAGCCATCACTTTCTTTTCTTCTTCTCCTTGGCCAGCTTGGCCTCCTCAGCCTCCAACTGGTCCATCCTGTGCTTCATGCTCTTCTTGCCCAGTGGGGTCTTGAAGTACCAGTCCTGGGTTGGTGGGCACAGGAGTGGTAAGGCCCTGGGACCCATCCTGACCTCACCCCTCCCCTTTTTACAGATTGTTTCCTCAGCAGCCTCTTCTCCTCTTCCCTTGGGTTCAGGGGTCCTTTTAGGGCTGGGGTTTCCCTTGCTCCCCACCAAATCCTTCCGGTATGATGTCAGCCATTCTTAGGGGGCAAGCCCTCTTCCCTCCACACCTGCAGCCCTCTCTGCTGTGCTCCCAAGGCCATCCTTGGCAGGTACACTGACTCTGGGGTGGGAAAGGTGGGTGGCAGCTGTTACCAGAACTCACAAAGGGCTCCTGATACCTCAGTGGTCCTTGCAAGCTCCCACCCTCAGGGAAACCAAGTGGGATGGCCCCGAATGCATTTCCTGGTGATTTCCTGCTCCCTTCCCAGCTGAGCTCCACACATGTTTCCACCGATTGTCTTCTGGTAATTTGTGGGAGCAGAGGGAGGGGTCCAAGGTGTGCTTCAGGGGGCTGACTCCCCAAGGGCGCTGCTTACCCACAGCCCCTGGCCCTGCCACCTCACCTTCAGGGACTCCTCCTCCTCCCTGTATACTGGATCCAGCTTCGCCAGTTGTCCCAGGAACTCAGAGGCCACCAGGGGCCGCTTGGACAGTTGCAGGAACCGCCGCTCACTCAGCACCGATTGGATGGCTTGGAGAATGTGACCTGGCGTGTAGCCATCGGAGACCTTGGCTAGGGCACTGATGTCCAAGTGCTGGGTTGGCTGGACGCCCCGGGCCTCTATCATACGCTTCCAGAACACTGCAGGCATGCGGAGGACATGGGGCTTGGAGGGGCAGTGGGCACCAGGGAGGGGCAACAAGGCCTGAGCAGCCCCCACCTGGATCTGGAAGGAGCTTTGTGCTCCGGGGAGCAGCTCCATGTCCATCAGCTCCCCTTCCCCAGGGAAGGTACCAGATCTCAAGCTAAGCAAGGGTCATCCTCCCAACTCAACCCGAGCAAGCAGAGCCTCGGAGGACATAAACTACCTGCTTGTGTCCACAGAGCCGAAGCCAGGACCCAGGCTACTGGGCTGCTTGTCCAGCAGCCCTTCCAGAAGATCTGGCTGTGGGGGTGAGGGCTCGCAGCAGCAGTGGGGTATGGGGCAGGAGGTGGGCAGGCTTTGGTAGGGGCAGCCAACCCCGTGTCCCCAGGCCTCACCATAGCGGGACGCGTAGTCAGGCCGGGGCATGAAGAGGATCCGCTCGTAGACCCGGCACAGCCCCCGAATATCAGCCAGCTGCGGCCGGGAGGTTGTCCCAATCAGCATCACACGGTCTCCAGGAGTCAGCAGCCGCAAGGCCTTGGTGAGGTCCTTCTTTATCCGCTTTGGGTCCATCTGCTCCAGGGGAAGAGGGAGGAGTGGTGGGGCTGGGGCATGGTGGTCCAGTGTACGGGGCTCCTAAGTTCTCAGAGCCCACCTCACCCTCAGCCTCACCTCAGCCCTAGCAGGATGAGGAGGCTGCCCATCCTGCTTTGAGACAAGGAAACTAGGTGTGAGGAGTACAGGGGCATGTGCAAGGCCCCAGTGGGTGGGGTTTGGAGTGACTTGAACAAGCCTAGGCCTTCCAGCCCAGCCCCAGCTCGCGCCGCCTGCCCACATGACCTTCACGTCCACGCTCCCTCACCTCCCTGTCTTCTTTGGGGATCCTCTTATAGAAATTCTTCTCAGCATTTCCAATCCAAATCACAGAGGGCTGTAGGAGTCGGGCTACCTGGATGGGTTGAAGAGTAGAAATCAGACATTAGATGTCTCTGGAGAAGGGTCATGTCCCTGCTGGTCAGAAGCCAGGATGAAGGCTGGCATTGAGCAGGGGCTGACCTTGGAGCCCAGTCTCCACTCCCCACACCTGCCAGTCCCACCTCCCAGCCTGCTGCTGCACATACCTCACACCTCAGGGTGGGGGGCTGCATATTCAGCCTCATCCCACCATGAAAAGAAGTTGCTCTATATCCTCCCCTTTCCCTTCATTCCCCCACCACAGGGGCTGCAGGGGGAACCCAAGCTCCTAGCCCGGGTTGGTAGGGAGACCTCACCAGTTCAGCACCTGAAATCATACCCAGTAGGCTGATGGGTGACACGATCTCAAAGCCCACCCTCCTTTGTTGCCACAGGTCTGAGAACCACAAATGCCAAGAGCTGGGGGCTCCGGACCTTAAAGACTATATGCACCATCATCTGTGCCCCATTCCTGCCAGGATATTTGCCCAGCAGGTTGTCCGGTGACAGGTCGAACAGGTTGGCGCCAGTTTCTGTGCACACTGCCTTGACCAGCATCTTCTTCCCCATGCCAGAGGGGCCCACCAGGAGGATGGAGCGGATGAGTGGGGCCATGGCATGGATATCCGGGGAGCCTGAGAGCAAGGAAATGGGCCAGAGCCAGGTGTCAGGTCAGCAGCAGGAGTCAGGGCTGGAGATGACTATGTGTAAGGTCAGGCCAAGGGCCTGGGGCTGGGAGAGGAGGTGCAGATCACGGGGCATACTACCTTCCCCAATACCACCAGGTCGCCTGGTCCCCTAGGCCTGGGAGCCGGGAGTGGCAGCAGGAGAGTTTGAATGGCTTAGGAGTCTCCAGTATGAGGAGCTGTACATGGGACTGTGAGGGAGCCTGCTACCCTGACTAATGCCCTTTCTGTTTTCCCTTCATCTGCTTCCACTCCTGGATTATGAGTGGTGGAATGGAAAGGTATGGGACACGGGAGGCGGAGGTTGCCATGAGCTGAGATTGTGCCACTGCACTCCAGCCTGGGCAATAGAGTGAGACTCTATCTCAAAAAAAAAAAAAAAAAAAAAAAAAAGGCAGGCACAGAATAAACCACTTCAGAAAGCTCTTCAGCTCCGGGGGTGTAGGGCTGGTGGTCTTCTGGCAGCGGGACAGACGCTGGGTTGTCCCTTGGGATTGAGTAAGGGGCTGGCAATGTGGGCTGTTCAGCAGGTCAAGGGCCCACCTGATTTCTGGGGTGGCCCAATCTGGGTGTGACCTCCAGCAGGGCCTGGGCAGGGCCCTGGGGCTTGGAGGCTCAGGCTGGACATGCCCGCCTCAGCCACCCTACCCTGACCCCAGCCCTCACCCCGAGGGTTGCCTGCCCAGAGCTGGCTCCTCACACCCCCAGGGCCTCTCACCAAGCCGAAGGACTGCATACAAAGCCACATTCTGTCGTATGTCAAACAGGGATGGCATGGGCAACTTCTTTGCCAAACTCAGAGCAGATCCAAGATAGAGGAAGTCACCTGTGGCGATAGGCAGCCACTGAGTGAGAGGCACCCTCTCCGAGTGGCAATCAGGCAACCAGCCACAGGCAAGGCGGGGCCAGTGGGTGGGGGATAGGGGAGCCTTGGCACCTGGCCACAGACTGGGAGCAGGCATTCTGGGAGGGGTCTCACCTACGTAGTCTTTCAATGCTACTGACTCACTCTTCCTTAGAAGTCCAGAAATAACAAGCTCTTCATACAGAGACTCCACAGACCTGGCAGAGGATGGCACAGGAAGACCCCCACCACCACAAGGGATGTTAGCAAGTGAGAACACAGGGAAATGGAGGCAGAGATGGGGGGCTGTTGTCATGAAGACAGGGGATCAGTGGTTCTCCTGCCCAGCATTCTGTGCTCAAAAATATCTACAGTGCCTGCAAACAGGCAGAATCAGGTATGGCACCAAATCACTGTCCTAGGAGGCAAGCCTCCCGCAGTGGGTGCTCTGTAAGAGCGGTGTGAGGGGGACAGGGGCCTCTGTGACACTCGTCAGTCTGCCCCCTGGCCAAAGATCCACCATTAGAAATCCAGTCATTTGAATTAAGCATTGCCCTCTTCTTAGAAACTACATTTAAGACGTGAGTGCTCCTGGGAGAGACAGCCATTAAATTCAAGCAGCTGACGTCAAGGTGCTTGTGTGCTCTCTTTACCAGATAAGTCAACAGGAAGGGACCACTGACAAGTCCCTTAATGCCCCAGAGTGGGAAGTCCAGGGGGAAATGGCTTTGGCAGAGACAGAGGCGGTTAAGGCAAAGGTTGGAGGGAGGATCTGGAAGTGGAGAGCAATGACCTGATTATAAACTCCATTGAGATCTCGCTCTGCATTTCATGTACAGAGCCCTTTCTTGTGCCTTTGCTTGATCCCCACAGTTATCACGTGAGTTTGGCAGGGCAGGTACTTGGTGAACAAGGTCAGGGAGTCAGAGAGGGAAAGCGACTTTCCCAAGGTCTCACAGCAGCAGAGGCGGGACCTGTCCTGGACTGGGACTTGCTCCACCACCACCACCATGCAAAGTGGGCATGACAGGCTGTGCTACCTGTTTGGGGTCAGATCTTTTTCCTTCTTTTTCCCACTTTTCTTCCCAGGTGTTTTCTGGTTGGAAACAAGCGCATAGGTCATTGTGCCCTGTTCCTTGCCTCCACTGTGTGCCCTCCCCTGCCCAGTCCCAGCCCGTCATCTTGCCTTTGGAGCCCTCAAGGGTCTTTCTTCCTCCTTGTCCACAACCAGACGGAGGTTCCTCAGCTCCTGACGCATCAGCTCATCCACCTAGGGGAGACAGCTGAGGTATGGCCGGGTGGCCTGGGGCCGGGAGGACAGGTGGGAGAGGAGCAGGCAGGCAGGGATGGGAAGGAGGGGAGGAGCCTTACAGAAGAACCCAGTGAGCCTGATGAAGGCAGCAGGGACAGCCCTTCCCACACATTTCTCTGCGTTCCTCCCTCCCTCCCAGCACCTGTTCACACCCAGTCCTAATCCTCTTCCTGTTCTCCAAGGAGCCCTGCTCTTAACAGCCTTCAACGTGCGGAGAAGCCCCCAGATGGAATTCAAGCCCAACATCCCCCCACTGAGGTCTCTGTGACCTAAACGGTTGCATAACTGCTTAGCCTCAGTTTCCCATGTGTACCAGCAGGAAAACCATGGTATTTTCCTCATGGGTTTCATGAAAGACCACATGATTGAACACTCCTGAAGCCCACGGCATGGGTGGGACACGTCGTCAGAGGGTTCCTGAGGATGGTGGTGGTGTGTGGACACCCTGGCTCCGAGTCCCTCCCATACCCTCCACACCCCTGCTGCATCAGCCCTGGGAGAAAGCGAGACCGGGGGAGGCAGAGGAAGGTGGGAACTGACGTGGGCAGCAGGTGGAGCTAGGACCATGCATGGAGGCAGCAAAGTCTACAGAGGATGAGCTGGGGACTGGGGTTGGGTGTTCAGGACAAGAGAGATGCAGAGAAATGGTTGCGGAGGAACCTGAATCTGGATGGAAGTGTGGGTCATGGGGGAGGGTGCAGGGTAGTGGCCTGCAGGGAAGCCCTGACCCCGCGCTCACACCTGTATCCGGATCTCCAGCTCCACCTCCTTCCTCTTCTCCTCCCGGAGGGTCTCGGAGTCATAATTCTGACTGGGGTGTATGCTTTCACACCGGTTCTTCCATGTATCTGACCGCAGAGAGTGGATGGATGTGTGAAGGTCAGAGTCCCAGGTGTATACACACATGCATGCACATGTGCACAAGCATATGCACACATACGTGCATACACAGACACATGTGTGCACACAGGTCAGGAGCCAGGCCCTGGCTGGTTACCCTGTCCCCACCCACCAGCCTGGCATTGTTTCTACCCAGATGGCAGATAGACTTGACCCCAAGGCCTGTGGCCACAGGATTCAGACCCAAACCTGTAACGCCCCCACCCAAAGAATCACACCATACCTCCCTCTCCTCATTTGGTATTGTCCCCTTTGCCTACACACCCACACTGCCACTTCATGGTCCATGTGGCAGATGCCCACTTTCTCCAGGACCCAGGGCCCCAGGTCCCACAAAGCACAGACACTCTTCCCCAGCCGTCTCCCCTCTTACTTAAGTATTCCTCATGCCCGGCACTGATCATAGGGATACATTTGGATGGCAACACTTGCAGCACCGCATCCACTTCCTAGAATATAAACATCCTTTGACCTTGACTTCATCACTTCTACCTAGCACAGACTCTGGCCCTAACCTTACCTGAACCCATCTTCCTACCACGAGTTCCCCCACACCCTGCTCCTCCCTGTCCCTCACGCCATGCATTCGGGAGGTATCTTACCCCCTTCTTGGACTTTTCTTCCTTTCCTTTCTTCTTCTTCTTCTTTTTTTCATCCTTTCCTTTTTCCTTTCTCTTCTCTTGTTCCTTTTTTTTGTTCTCTTGGACCTGCATTTCCAGTTCCATTCTCACCTGTGACCAATGACACAAGACATTTCAGAGAAGATCAAGGGGATTTTACAAAAGAGAGCCCTGGATTTTACAGAAGAGAGCTGGAGATCTCTCAGGCCCAGGGCCTGCGACCGGGGTGAACCAAGGATTCCCTAGCCTAGAGTAACTGATGGGGTCGGGACAGCTGAGCATGCAGAGACTCCACTGGGGTCCAGGGAGAAAGAGTGCCCAAGAAGGAGCATTCTGGTCAGAGCCACTGTTCTCTCCTGGCCATGGGATCTGAAGCCACTGCAGTCTACCCAGACATCCTTCCTTTCCCAGTCACAATGCCTGCTCCAGCCGCAGCTGCTCCTTGCTCCTCTTCCCCATGCCGTCTTTCTAGCTGCCTGCATTTCCCCCAGCCACCTCTGCCTCTATTGAGGCTGACCCCCTACTCCACCCTACTCACTACTCTCTGTAGCCTCAGACTCCACCTGCCACAAAAAACTGTCTGCCTCACCTCCAACAGGGTACCTGTTCTGGAGTTTTGTCTGCAAAGATTGAGTAGGATCCACCTGAAGATGCATCTGGATAATCAGGGAATCGGCCAGTAAGATCGCTAAGTGAACATAAGATGATTGAACAGAAAGATGAATAGATGGATGGATGGATGGATGGATGGATGGATGGATGGATAGGTAGACAGAGAGGTGGGTAGAAGGGTGAGTGGATGGACAGATGGATGGATAGACAGATGGAGAGGTGGGTAGAAGGGTGGGTGGGTAGATGGACAGATGCATGGGTGGATAGATGGAGAGATGGGTAGAAGGGTGGGTGGATGGTCAGATGGAAGGATAGACAGAGAGGTGGGTAGAAGGGTGGGTAGATGCGTGGATGGATGGATAGATGGATGGATGGATGGGGAGATGGAGAGGTGGGTAGGTGGGTGGGCGGATGGACAGATGGATAGATAGATGGAGAGGTGGGTAGAAGGGTGGGTGGGTAGATGGGCAGATGCTTGGGTAGATAGATGGAGAGGTGGGTAGAAGGGTGGGTGGATGGATGGGCAGATCGACAGATGGAAGGATAGATAGAGAAGTGGGTAGATGGGTAGATGGGTGGATGGATGGATGGGGAGATGGAGAGGTGGGTAGAAGAGGGGGTGGGTTGATGGATGGATGGATGGATGGATAGATAGATAGATGATAGATAGATAGATAGATAGATAGATAGATAGATAGATAGATAGATAGATGATAGATAGAGAGTGAGCTGGGTAGAAGGGTGAGTGGATGGATGGATGACAGATGGATGGATAGGTAGATGGAGAGGTAGATAAAAGGGTGGGTGGATGGATGGAGAATGGCAGAGAAAAGTAAAGGACCAGGGGAGACAGAGGGAGACAGGGGAGGAATGGATTGTTACAAACAAGAGGACAGATCACTCAGGGGGCATCCATGGGTGCTTTCCCCACCCTATTCTGGCACTTTCTCTCCCTTGTGGAAATGGGAAGTCAGGTGTGGAGATGGTCCTGTACACTGGGGGCCCAAGGTTGTTGAAACCAACAGGGTTAGCAGTGTGTTGGGGACCTGGGGGTAGAGGAGAAAAGGGCCAATCTGGACTAGAAGGCAGAACCCATGTGGGGGATGGAGCAGGAGCAGCCCTGAGGGACCCTGAGTGAAGGGAATGAAGGATGAGGGTAGGGTCAGCTGAGGACACTGACTGGCACTCGATAAACCACTGTCGGATTTGCTCCTTCATCTTCTCCTTCATGTCAGGCCCCTCTGTCTCTGCCAGAGAATCATGGGCCTTCACCATTGCCGCCCGGAATTCCTCCTCCTTCTCTACCTGGCGGAGCCTTCGGACATCCTCCCAGAGGCAGGCCTGGGAGATGATGCTCAGGTGCTCTACCTGGTTGGGTGAGGGGAGCTGGGGAGTGGAAGAGAGGTTGAGGGGCTCAGGAGTGGGAGGAACCAGCATCCAGTCTGGATGCAGCCCCCAGCCTCAGGCACACATGCCTGTACCCGCTCCTTCCCCAACACGACGCTCACGCAAGGCCTCGCACACACACCCACACGGAACAACGGGCATGCCTGCATTGGAAGAAACTGTATTTGGAGCCGAATTCGTCTGTGTAAATTACTCTAATAATGAGTTTGCTAGATGCATCCGGGCTGGCCCCTGCCCGATTTCCCCAGCACACCCTCCCCTGGAGCCTCCGGCCCCAGCCCCCGCCTGCACCCCCGCCCCGCGGCCGAGTTGGCAGCCGCTTTTGCAGCCACTTTCCCGCCTCATTGGCTCCCAAATGTATTTTAAATATCACTCTGCGCAGAGACAATTACTGAAAACGCTGAGCTCACACTGTTGATAGGCCCGGGCGGCCAGGCTCATTCCTCACCCACTGCTGTGCACGGACCCCTCCCTGCTGAAGCCAACCCCTGCCTCTTTCAGCCTGCTCTCATCTCCTGGGGGTCCAGCCCTCTGGCCCCTCAACCAGTCTCTGACCTCCACTCCCACACAGCAGCCCCTGGCCCCTCCTTCCTCCACTCCCACACAGCAGCCCCTGGCCCCTCCTTCCTCCCAAGGCCCCAAGCCTCCAGTGGTAGCCTCCCAGCCTGCCAAGATGTCACCAGACCTGGGAAGGCTCCCTTCCCTCCCGTCCCTCCAATCCCCAGCCCAGCCCCCTCCCCAGCTCCTTCTGGCAGCCAGGCCTCCACAGGATCTGCCCAGGGCAAAGCCCTTCCCCCAGGGAGCATGCTCCCACCACCCCTCCAGTCTCGGCCTGCCTTTCCTAAGTCAGTGGAGATCAGCTGGGTGAGAGGACAGAGAACAGGGGATAGACAGATTCAAGGAGCCAGGCCTACTCACTTTGGCCAGGCACACATGTATGCACACAGGCACATGGCCTAGAAAGGCCTGGTTTGGGGAGTGTGTCCCTACCCCAACACAGTCCCTGGTGTTTCCCTGTGGCTACCAGAGGCTTGGGGGGGCAGTGTGGGTGCCCCTGCTGGCTTTGTGGCCTCTTCCCTCTGGGGGCCCACCCCTGTAGCCCCTCCTTCCAGCTGGGGGTGGGAACGTGGGGTCCAGGATGCTCTACACAATACCCCTCCAGGCCTCACAGGTGAGCTGCTGCCAGGGGCCAGATCTCTGCAGGAAGAAGGGTATGAAGGGATATGGCCTGGGGGCTTTCCTGTCCTTCTGCCTCTTTCTCTTCCAGGCTCTCCACCTGGCCTGAGTGGAGAGCACCGTGGGCAAAGTGGGGCTGGAAGAAGACTGTGCTCTGGGTGGGGGCCCTGCCCTGGCCAGCCCTGTGTTCCAGGCCCCACCATGGTGGGCAGGTTGAGCTCACCATGCCAATGAACTCCATCTCTGTCCGCCGGTCCTGCTGAGTGCGTTTCCTCTGCAGGTAGCCTTTCCATACCTGGTGGAGGGATGTAGGAGACACAGGGGACACACACTGTCCACCCTGCAGCAGCCTGTCCCTCAGAGAGGGTCCGAGAGGGTCACACTAGAGATTTCGGGTGGGGCGGGGAGGAGCCCTGGGGAAGTCTGCTCGGGTGCACACTGAGCAGGAACAGCCTAGAACAGGGTGGTTTCAGGTGGGCACTCAAGCCAACTGGCCCCAGGGCCCCCCAGGGATTTCTTCCTTTCCCTCACCACCCTAATCTGCTATCTCTTTTGAGGGACAGATCAGAGCTCAAGCACCCTACACATTCCCTACACCCACTCCTCAGAATCCCCAGAGCAGCTGGAATAAATATCTGACTCCACCCAGGCACATAGACACTGGCGCTGTAGGGATTGTGGAGCTCCTCAGTTAATCCTACATTTTTGACCCAAGGGAACTGAGGCCAGAGACTGGACATGACCTCTCTCAGGCCCAAGATGCCATCTGTGCAGAGCTGGACCTGTGCTCTTTCTCCCAGGCCCAGCCACTTTCAGACTCCAGGATCACTGAGTGCTAGTGGGACCAGAGGGTGGGGACGCTGGGCAGAGGAGGGCAGAGCCAGGGCCCGGGCCAGCCAGGGCTTTCCATCTGCCTCCCGGCCCCTCCAGGAGCTGGGGCTGCTTCCTGCACTTCTCATCTGGGCTTCGTCCTCCCACTCCTGTGACCACCACAGGCCAGGCCCACCATGACTGGGTCCTTCATACGTTTTTTGCTTTTCTCAGTGCTCTGGATGACTCTAAGACCAGCATGCAATATTTCTGTACTCTTGATGTCTGGCAACAGGCACAAAATGACCTGCTTTGGTCTACAGGGGAAGTAGGACTCCATCTTTGGGGTCTATCCCCCTTCTTGACTTCTTTGCCTTAGTGAGCCCTGCTGTCGAGAACCTCCTTCTCAGACATTGACACAGTCATCCTGCCTCAGACCGACATGCTCAGTGTACTGATTACTAACACATGAATCTATCCCATTTGCAGATGACATATCTTCATAGAATCACTATTGTTTGCTAGCTGGTTGCCTGCTTTCGTCTTTCGGTGGGAAGTTCTAAGTTTTCTCTAGTGGGCTAGGAGGCAGAGGTTTTTGAGGTATTGGGATTTGAGAGAGAGAGGAAGGAGGGGGAGATTGATTTGAGAGAGAAAGAGGCCCACCCCAGGTCAACACTTCCTGGAAAGAAAAGGTGGCAAGAGGCTTCTGTGACAGAGCAGGGCCGGTGGCCTTAGGGGCAGCGACACCTGCACGAACAGAAAGTGGTCTGTTCCTGCACTGAAATTTTGCCGGGGCTCCTCCAGTCTCTGGTCAAGCTGTTAACCACTACCACCAGGAGTCGGCATGTGTTAGCAGCATTTTAAGGAATGGTGGGAGAGGCCATGTTCACACACCAAGGCAGACAGCAGAGGCTGGCCCAGAGAGGTGCAGAGTGGCTGTCCAGAGCAAAGGAGAGGTGTGACAACCAGGATGGTAAGAATGCTCGGGGAACCTTAAGGCAGAGAAGGGCTTTCTGCAGTGAGGTGGGACAGGAGATAAAATTATGGAAATTATGTTATTTCCATATTAAAAGGTGACCCGGAAGGCACAGAGTTTGGGGATGCTCAGATCACATCAGTTATCAAATTAATTCATCATGATCAAGTTTCCCTCTGTCTTAGTTTCCAGGAGGCTCAGGATCCTTTCTTGTTTTAAGAGATGGGGTCTTGCTACATTGCTCAGGGCTCAAGCAATACTCCAGCCTCAGCAGGATACATTTTAGTGGCTCATTTTCAACAGTCGTAAGAGTTTCTGGAGTGATCATCTATTCTGTTCTGCTACTCTATTATGGATTTTTCTTCTTCTCTAATTTTAATGATCCTTCTGTTTCTGGGACTTTTAAGGTATCCTACTGCAAACCCTTTTGAAAATAGAGATGTAGATTAAATAATAAACAAGTAAGATATATGCTTGCTGACTGATTAAAGTACTCACTGGTTTAGAATCTAGTTGTGGGGACTGGGCATGGTGGCTCATGCCTGTAATCCCAGCACTTTGGGAGGCTGAGGTGGGTAGATCACTTGAAGTCAGGAGTTCGAGAGCAGCCTGGCCAACATGGTGAAACCCATCTCTACTAAAAATACAAAAATTAGCTGGGTATATTGTCGGAGGACTGTAGTCCTGGCTACTCAGGAGGCCGAAGCAGAAGAATTGCTTGAACTCAGGAGACAGAAGTTGCAGTGAGCTGAGATCATGCCACTGCATTCCAGCCTGGGCAACAGAGCGAGACTCCATCTCAAAAATAAATAAATAAATAAATAAATAAATAAATAAATAAATAGTTGTGGGGCTACAGAATCCAAGCGCCTGCACTCCTGTGATCAATTTCTGAGCCCAGCAGGCTTCCTGAATGAGGTAACTCTACCCTGGCCCTCCTCCTGGGCACCTAGGGTTACCTTCTGTATGGTGATAGCTGCTTGGCACTGACTGAACTTGTGCCATCCGTCCTCCCGAATCCTCCGATCCTGCTCCTCATCTCTTCGAATCTCTCGCATGAAGGTGGCTCGAAGCCGGCCTTGCCTGGCCCGCTCTGCCTTTTGCACTAGAAGTATGGCCTCAGTCCGGTGCATTCCTATAAAGCTCTGGCCAGAGCAGGGGCAAAAGAGCAGGAGCACATGAAGGAGAGTTTACATCCAGGGTGGACTGCTGGGAGACTGGCCATCAAAGGATACACCAGGGCACCATCCTCCCAGAGTATCTGGGAGCCCAAGTCTTGTCTTGGCATTGGAGGGTTACCATGAGCACAAGAATAGCCTTGAAGGAGGCCAGGGATTACCTAAAGGGCACTCTCGTAGAGGGCAGGGAAGGGCCTCTCTGCATTCTGGAGGCTTTCAGGAGAAGGGGTATGGAAGAGTCCGGGAAGGTGTCACCCTGTTTACCTTCTGGGAGGACTCTGGCTCCAGTCTGGACAGGATCTCGGCCAGTATCAGCCGTCGCTCCCGCACAGCGGTAGACTGCTCCAACAGGAAGTATTTGGGGATTGGAACCTCCAGGTCAGCCTTTGGAGCAATGTTAGGGGAGGAGGGTCAGGAATCAAAAGTCTGAGCCATCTGGCCAATCCATTACCATTTTCAGGGGCTTACACACCCCCAGCACTGTTTTCCTCCATTTTAGAGTCTTGAGGTGGGAAACTTAAATGGGGCAGATGCCCCCAAAAGTCATTCCTCTCTTCTTCTGCCCCCATCCTCTGGCTGGAGTTGAATTCTGGAGGATAGTGGTAGGTGGCAGTGGTCTCAAACCTGGTTGTGCATCAGAATCAACTGGGAAGTTCTTAAATGCAGATTCCTACGTCCTCCCCAGACTACTACATCAGAATGGCAGGGCCTGGGGAATCTTCCCCATGGCCGCCCGCCCCACCAAGCGCACTGCTGCAGCTGGTTGGGGAAACTTTGAGATAGTCTTGGATATGAAGCAGTTACTGAACCCTGAGCCTGACTGCAGGCCCTGCAGAAGCTCTGTGTTCTAGAATAGCCTTCTAGAACTTGCCCGTGCACACAGATCACTGGAGGGTCTTGATAAAATGCAGGTGCAGATTTAGCGGGTTAAGGATACAGAGTTTCTCATTTGTGATGTCAACGCAGCTGGTCCAGGGACCACACTTTGAGGAGGCTCTAGAGGACTCTCCTCACCAATTCCCTGCGGTTTGTGGGTCTTCCCAGTCATGCAGGGGACCTCATCCTGACTCCATCCAACCCCTAAGTACCTCCATGCACAACCCCCACCGCCAAGCTTCCTGAAGCCCTTCCCACAAGGCCAAACTCCATCCTCTGATCTTCTCTGCCCTCCTTCCTTCCCTAGCAGGTGTCCCAACACCAGGGACATCCGTGGGGTGACGGGTAGGCAGGGGGTGGTCGGCCCCATCCCTACCCCACCCGACTCCAAGCTGGCCGGGGCATGCCTCTGTGTCCCAGGTGGTCAAGGCGGGTCCCACCCCGCCTCTCCCCTACTGCTAGCTGGCTGGGGGCGTGGCTTCGTGGCTGCGCACACGTACCGGGGTGAGCTTGAGATCCTGCAGCACGCGGTCCAGGCAGGGGTTTTCACAGAGGTCGGCGCGCACCAGCTCGTCCTTGAGCTCCAGCACGCGGCCCGCCACGCCGTCCAGCAGGCGCCGCAGCAGCCGCCGCTTCTGCGGCTGCACCATCTGGTCATAGACGGTGTTGAAGCGGCGCAGCAGCCCCAGGTAGTGCAGGTAGAGCGACGCAAGCCTGTACTGGAAGGACTGCCGCTCCCGGTCGGGCACAGGTTCGAGCAGAGGCTGCTCTTGGTCCAGCAGCTCCTGCAGGGTCACGTGGGAGGACTCCCAGAGGCGCTGGTAAGCTCTGGAGAGAGGGTGGCGGGCGCCGCGTGCTCTGAGCCGCGGAGGAGTGGGGAGATGGAGCCTCCTGGCCTTTTGAGGAGTGTGGGCTCGGGGTACCAGAAGGTGTGATACCACTCATGGCTCCGAAATGGACTTCAATGAGGTAAGGAGCCCGCAGGGCAATGAGTGGACACTGACCTGGTCTTAGGGAGAGTGTGGGATTGGGCTCCGCTGTAGGATTAGCAGAGAGAATGGGCATGACCTTTGGGGGGTTGGGGGAAAGCCGGCCCAGGCTTGAGGCTCCGGTAAGGAAGGGGTCTTCGGGAGTCAGGGGCAGTGGGGCCCGCCAGGTGTGGGGCAGCCCCGGATGCTGCAGTGATCTGGGCTGGTGGGTGGGAAGTGGGGGTGAGGGATGAATGTGGAGGAGGGTCCCTTCCTCAGAGCAGAGCCCTGCTTCTGGAATTAACTGTCGGAGGGAAGTTTCCACCGTGAAAGCTGCCAGGGCAGCAGCAGCAGCTGGAGCGGCCCAGCGCCCAAACTGCCACTCTGCCCCAGCCTCTCAGGACCAAGGAGGTGCTCTGACCTTTGCTCTCTCTGCCCTGGGAGCCCCACTCCAGCCCCTCACTCACCCCTCAGACATTGTGCCCACTCCTCCACGCTGCCCCTTGTTTGCTGGTGGTGGAATTCACAGAACCTCTGTGGCTCCCTGACTCCCAGGGCCACAGGGCAGAACAGCCTGGTTTGAAGAGTTCTGACCCATTGTGCCAGTGTTCTAGGGCTGAGGAGAGGGGACTGGTGGCGCAGAATGGGCACATTATCTCGGAGGACATCCTGGAAGCAGCACGCTGAAGGGACTGTGGGTGGGTGGCTTCAGGCTCCCACAGAGTAAGCTTTGGAAGCTTAGGGCAGAACATGTTGTCCAACTTTGGCCATTTTTCTTATAAGGAACAAGTGAAATAAGTCTCTATCTGAAGTCTCCTAAAAGCTTTGGCACTCTGAATACATCCGTCCTAAAGACATTACCCCCCAACAAGGCATCACCGCAGCTTCTCACTCGGAGCGGCCTGTTCCCTCTGTCCACCCACGCCTCCTGAGCCCCACAGCCCTCCACTCTCTGGATGATGGCACGGGGAGGCCCGTGTGGTAGAGGGGAAAAGCACTGATTTGGAATCAGAAGGCCCTGAAGGCCCAGTTGCCCCCTTGGGTGAAAGTGAGCATAACCATGCTTGCCTCCTTGGGGCCTGCCAAGAGTTCACACCATTCCCATGAGCCAGACCCACGTGAAGGATCATGCTAGAAAGCATAGTGGATGCTGTTCTGCATGCTTGGGGCTCACTTGGTCACCTGTGGGTACTGCCTCCCATCACTGCTACAAGTTCAGGAGACAATTTTTCCAAAAAGACAAAATATTATACCACTAGCAGCCTGAGGCTGTCAGCTGGGGTGAGCTTTTTAGCTCAGTGTCATGTCGAGACTTATGAATAAGTAAATCTACGAGAAACAGGGCCAGGGAAAGGGATAGAAGGGAGACAGCAGCAAAGAGAAGCAAATAGGAGGACTCTTAACTTGAAGGTGCCTACGAGCTACCTGAGGGTCTCATTACAATTCAGATTCCGGGCTGGGCACAGTGGCTCATGCCTGTAATACCGGCACTTTGGGTAGGCCAGGGCAGGTGGATCTCCTGAGGTTGGGAGTTCAAGACCAGCCTGGTCAACATGGTGAAACCCCATCTCTACTAAAAATGTAAAAATTAGCCAGGCATGGTGGCACATGCCTGTAATCCCAGCTATTCAGGAGGCTGAGGCAGGAGAAAAACTTGAACCCGGGATGGGGAGAGGTTGCAGTGAACGGAGATGGCACCACTGCACTCCAGCCTGGGCAACAGAGTGAAACTGTCTCAAAAATAGATAGATAGATAGATAAACAGGTTCTGCTCCAGATCTGAGGGGGTACCCAAGAGCTTGCCTTTCTAACAAGCTTCCAGCTGCTTTGGCTCCTGCTGGCCCAGGTCATGCCTGGCAGGGCAAGGTATGAACGCAGGGCAGAGTGGGCAGGAGTGAAACTTCGGGGCCAGATCTCCTGGGCCTGCCCCTTGCTAGCTGTGGATGTAAATGAGGATCATTAGTCCTCAGCTCACAGAGCCTTGAGGTGAGGCTTGAGGTATGAGAAAATACACGTGACCTAGGTAGCTGCCGCTGAACGCCAGCTATCACTATAAGGCGATGCCTTTTCAATACATAGAGATGAAAGCGACCACAAGCTAGGTCTGTCCAATTACAAAGGGAACAAAGAAGGATTGGAGGTTTGTCTAAATCCCACCCCTTCATCCTGTCCAAACTTGGAAGAGGATTTATGGGTCATGTGCCCACAAGATAAGCAGAGGCTGCATGAGACAGGAAAAGCAGTGGTTAAGTGGTGAGCAGTAAATCTAGGTAAGGATATAGGAGTGGCCGTGGTACTTCTTGCAGTTTTTCTGTGGGTTTCAAATTTTTCCAAATAAAATTGGGAAAGTTAGGAGTTTCAAAAACATCCCCACTGATTTGTACTGAAATAAAGGGGAAACTGAAAAATCATACTGATCTCAGCAGGTTATTTAGAAGCTGGTCTGGGCCTTCAGTTTTTTATCTTGAATAGATCTGTGCAGCCCCTTCAAACAATAATGTCTGTCGTCTACGACGCAATGACAGTTGGTGGGAAATGACATGGGGAAGCCACAGCCTGAAAGAGGACCACACAGGAGGAATTTCAGGCCCAGAGAGGGAATCAGCTGGCAGTAAATCCAGATGCTAGTCCAGTCCCAGGTCCTATTTCAGCTCACTACCAAATAGAACATTCACATGTTTACAAAGCTATCACACGTTGCTCACGGGATACACCTAGAAAGCAGTTTCTAAGACATCTGAAGAAGTGCTGCTCCACCTGTGGTAGCCTCGAAGTGAGGACACCCTTGCTTCAGACCACACCCTGGCCTCACACACCCTTCTTTCAAATCACCACAGTGCACAGAAACAGTTCAGCCTTTATTTTTGTCAGACCCTGGGTCACTTGGAGCTGGTGTACTTGGTGACAGCCTTGGTGCCCTCGGACACAGCGTGCTTGGCCAGCTCCCCAGGCAGCAGCAGACGCACGGCTGTCTGGACTTCTCGGGATGTCAGGGTGGTCCGGCCCGAGTACTGGGCCAGCCGGGCAGCCTCACACGCCAGCCGCTCAAACACATCGTTTACAAACGAGTTCATGATGCTCATGGCCTTGGCAGAGATGCCGATGTCAGGGTGCACCTGGAGAGAGGGCAGCACCACTCGGTTAATGGAAGGGGCTGGGGGAGGGGGGGTCCTGCCTACACTGCAAGCCTCACCCCTGAGCTGGGGTTCTAGGAAGCCAGAGGCAGAAGGCAGGGAGGCTCCTCACCAGCCCCTTCCCAGAGGCCAACAGTCATGGAAATAGGGATTTGTGTTTTCTTTGTACTACTATGGTATATCCAAGTTTTTTAAAAGAAGTTTTCAACTGCAAGAGGTAACATGATTAAGTTCCTTGTATGATCATGCACAAGAATCTATATTTAACAAATGGAACCAGTTACACATGCATCTTGCTGGTTTTATTGATGCATTTGCATAATGTTCCATGGTATGGATGTATCATACTTCCTATCACCATTCCTCTCTTCATGAACATTCCGGGTTTGGGTTTGGGGTGTTTTTTGTTGTTTTTGCCATTAGATGGTGCTATGGTAAATGTCCATCTTTGAATCTTGTGTGAGCATAGGGAAGGTTATTTCCAGAGGTGGGACTGTGGGGTCAAAAGGTTTGTGCACGTAACTTGGTGGAGCACATAACCAGTGGACATGTGCATGTGACAGTGGCAGCCCCGAACCAGGAGGGAGGAGTCCTGTTCTGTGGCTGTATTGTGAATTGCTATGACCTCAAATATGGCCCTTTTCTCTGGGCCTCAGTTTCCTCTTCTGTCACACAAACTTTTGAACTAAGTGATCTCTAGTAAAGCAATGGGACCTGACAGCAGTCCTGAAATGTGAGTAGGTAGACCTGGTCAGATGTGAAGTGGGAGAGAAGTGACTGTCCCACAACCTACATGGAGTCAGAGATGGAGACAGCACTAGAACCAACAGGCTCTGTCCCACCCACCCTCCCTGCCACCTCTGATCTCGACTGCCAACAGCAAATCTGCGCCTGGCACAAGGCTGGTTCTGCCCAAACCCCCTCTGCTGTCAGCACACCCCATTCTCCTTAGGGCTCTCATCCACATCGGGAGGTCGAGGGGTTATCCCTCAGCAGCACTCTCCTCTGCGGGTCCAGGCCTGGCCTCACCCATCAGTTGCAATTTGTGCCCCTCAAGTCAGACTAAGACACAGGACTCAGTGATACTCACTCCTACCCTACTTTCTTCAGGGCACCGGAGTCTGTCCTCTGGTGCATCTCTTCAGCCAACCCATATCAGTGCTGGACCCACTCACCCCCAACCCTACAAGAGCATTCCCAGGCACCCAGGTTGTCAATTCACTGAAACTGCTAATGGGATTTGGACTGGAGACAGGCATTACCTCTGGGGCCTGCCCTAACAGAGGGGTAAGAGTTTCAAGCAGGTTGGAGACCCAGGGTGGGCAACACATGGCTACCCCCGCTTCCTCCTGGCCTTGGCCCTGCTGAGCAGTGGCTTTGGATCCTCCAGACAAACTGATTGTCAGTGTTCCAAGTGGCTTTTCATGCATGAATATAGGGCACCTGCAGCCTCAGTGTGTTGGGGAGAGGGACACACAGGAAGGATGCTAGAGGCTTTCCCAAAGCCTGGGGAGCTGGGACACTGCCACTGTCAGGCCACATGATGCAGGAACGCCATGGAGCCTTTAGGGGCCTCAAGCTCTTTTGTCTGTAACGTGGACAAACCCTAAGCCCCTCAAAGAACTGAGTGCCACTTGTCCAGAAGGCCTTCCCCAAGACTCCAGTTCACCCTGAACACTCCTCTCCTCAGTCACCACCAACACACTTTGTAGCATAATGTGTTTGGCACCCGATCACCTTCAGCCTGGCACAGAAAGTGTGGTCCTCTTGTCTTTTAATTATGTCCCACCTGGGCCGGGTGCGGTGGCTCACGTCTGTAATCCCAACACTTTGGGAGGCCAAGGCAGGTGGATCACAAGGTCAGGAGGTCAAGACCATCCTGGCTAACACGACGAAACCCCGTCTCTACTAAAAATACAAAAAATTAGCCGGGCGAGGTGGCGGGCGCCTGTAGTCCCAGCTACTCGGGAGGCTGAGACAGGAGAATGGCGTGAACCCAGGAGGTGGAGGTTGCAGTGAGCTGAGATCGTGCCACTGCACTCCAGCCTGGGCGACAGAGCGAGATTCCGTCTCAAAAAAAAAAAAAAAAAAATTATGTCCCACCTAATCATATTATCTCATCATCATTCCCGTAAACTTCTGGAGCGTGTCAGGGAGCACACTGTCTCCTATCACCGGTGCCGAAGATCCTGAGAGGTAGAGACCTTGGAAATCAGGTTCCGCCACCTCAAGAGGGGCCCAGCCTGCCTGAGCCACTTGCCCCAATGCCAACACTAACCTCAGGGTCCCCGCTTCCAGCCAGTTCCCTTTCAAGGCGCTTTGCAAGGGCATCCCCCACACACATCCTTGCTCTGCACTCACCTGCTTCAGCACCTTGTAGATATACATGGAGTAGGATTCCTTGCGCCGACAGCGCTTTTTGGACTTTTTGTTCCCAGAACTGCGACCCCCACGGCCCCCGGGCTGCTGCCGCTGTCCATACTCAGCGCTCATCCTCCTGCTCCTCGAATAGCCCCCGCCCACCCCCTTGGAGCTACTTTTTATCAAGTCAGCTGCCCCACCAGGTGTGGCTGGGGACATGCACCTGGGAGAGTGGGGGTGGGAGGTAAGGGGCGTGACTCAATCGCAATCCAGAACATGCTCTGGGCTAACCTTGAAAAGAGACTAATTGTTCCTTCCTCTCCCCAAAGTAATCCCTCCGAATTAAGAAACGCTTCACCAGGTCCCCTCCCCCACCCAACCATCTCCCAGTGTATTTACGCACTTGTTAAAAGTTCAGGCCAACTCCAGCCCACCAGCCTGTAATCACGGAGCACACAGGTGCCAGCACAGCTCAGAGTGCTGGGGACTCCAGAAGGAAGGCAGGTTCCCTCCCCCACTGGGCCCCAGTGGAGCTGAAGAGACAAGACTGGTTCACATCAAACCACCAGAGAAGGGTGAAGGGGCTAAAAGTGGTGGTACCCATGGTGAGGAGGGCTTGAGTAGCTACAGGCCGCTTATTGGCACAAATGGGATGTGCCTTTGTAGGCATTGTAGGATGTATCTTTGTAGGATGTATTCTTTAATTGGGAAGAATGAGAGAAAGAAATGGTGTGAAAGGTAGAGTGGAATCAGTGTGAGCAGAGTGTAACGAGGCTTGGACTGAAGGCAGAAGATGAGCAAAATGCCTGAGCCTGGACTAGATGCAGAGAGCAGACGCCCCCCAGGTGGTGAAGAGGCTGACAGGGAGGAAGACCACTGGAGGCGGCGAGAAGCAGAAAAACAATAGGTGCTCACCAGAAAAGCAGACATGGGGGTCTTGGGAGTTAGCAGTAAAGAAAAGGCCATTGCAAAATGGAGAAAGTCAATTGTCTCACTTAGCACCTATGGGGGAACAAATATTTCAGGCCCTTGAATGCTATGACTAAAGAAACCTGGAGCAATATGAAACATATTGGGGCATGGGCAGAAAGAGGATGTTTCAAATCAAGAGGCGGGGGAAGGGTTCCAAACACCAGCATCACCTGCTGGTTGTGTTAACGCGAGCAACCCCTCAATCAACTTACCTCTCCACCCCGCTCTGAATGGCAGGTCACATCCTACGTGCTAAGGCTTAAGAGAACTAACAGGGCATTTCTCAATCCAAAACAAGGCACTGCTAATTTTAGAAATATGTATTTTGTGGACTTTTAAAGCATTCTTTAAATTACCAAGGTTGACATTTTTCTCGACAAGTAAGCTGACTAGACTATTTCCATTCCTCTAGGTTCCGAAGACCTCCTGTCCTAGCATGGAGACCAGAGATCCCGAGACTACCTAGATTCTTAGCAATATCCAGCACTTCCTTGGCTGAAGTAGCAGGGACTCTGTCCCTCCCTGTTCCCATTATCCCAGCAGCCCACTCTCCAGATGCCATTCTCCCCTGAACCAAGGCTCTGGACACTCAGGACAGACTAACTTGGGCCATTTTGCTCCAGGTCCCACTTAAGGCATAAAGCAGTCAGGCCAGTACTCTCTGGGGTCAGTGGGTAGAGGACTCCCGTCTGTCTCTGCTGCAGTGTCTCATGGGAGGCTCTTGTCCCTGTTGCCCAGGGCAGTTCCTGGACTTCGTGGCCATCTGAGAAGACCCTACTCATTTTCCAAGTGAGAGCACACTAATTCCACCTCTCTGGGCAGCTACTCACAAGAAATTTCCCTCCTTTTTGAATACTTCTGTCTCCTATCTAAATCACAATTTAGCATCTAATTTGTGTCCTGTATGGTTCTGTCTTACTGGCTTTCCAACAAGATCATGAGCTCCTAAGGGGTTTAAACACCATCTGGGACAGTTGCTCCCGCCAGTCCTGGCATAATGAGTACTGAAAAACCATGGCTGTGTCTTCCCATAGGGATGGCTACTGATTTCAGAGGCAGAGTGATGAATCCATACCAGGAAGGATGGCCACTGGTGAGGTGCTATTGAAGTTCAGAAGACCCAGATAAGGTATGCAGAGCCCTGGGCTGGAAGTGAATTCAATAGTGATGATGAAAACTATGGCTGTGGATAGGTAAAAATACAAACTTTCCTGTATCCCAATAGGAAGAGAGGTTCACAGATGTTGGTGTGAAAATGCAAACTCCTGGCCATCTCTGCACTTCTCTCATTCTACCAAACGTGATTAATCAATAGGTCTGATGCTCAGCAACCTTTATTTTTTGAGACAGTGTCTCGGTCTGTCCTCAGGCTGGAGTGTAGTGGCACGTTCTCTGCTCACTGCAGCCTCAACCTCCTGGGCTCAAGTGAGCCTCCTCTTTCCAGAGCAGCTGGGACCACAGGCACATGGTACCATGCCCGGTTCGTTTTATTATTATTTGTAGAGATGGGGTCTCCCTACTTTGCCCAGGCTGGTCTTGAACTTCTGGGCTCAACTGATCCTCCTACATCGGCCTCCCAAGGTGATAAGCTTACAGTCGGAATACAGGTGTGAGCCACTGTGCCTGGCAGTCTGCATTTTTTTGAGACAGGGTTTTGCTCTGTCACCCAGGCTGGAATGCAGTGGTGCAATCTCAGCTCACTGCAACCTCCGCCTCCCGGGCTCAAGCAATCCAGCCACTTGAGCAGGTGGGACTCCAGGCGTGTAAAGATGGGTTTCGTCATATTTCCCAGACTGGTCCTGAACTCCTGAGCTCAAGTGATCCACCTGCCTCAGCCTCCCGAAGCGCTGGAATTACAGGTGTGAGCCACCGCACCTGGCCTGCGTTTTTAACAAGCAGCCCAACTTCTATGCAGTTGGGGCAGAACCTCAGATCACAATCGGAAAACCACGCTCCTGGACAGTGGTTTTCCAAATACAGCCCCTGGACCAGCAACAACAGCATCACCTGGAAACTTGTTAGAAATGTTCACGTTCTTGGTCTCCCCCAAAACCTACTGAACCAGAAACCCTGAGGTGAGATCTGGCAATCTGATCGCATGAGTGCTCCAGGTGATTCTGATTCACGTTAAAGTCTGTGAGAAAAGGTGCCTGAGAAAAGGTGCAATTTCAAATCCTCAGTAAAGGGAGAACGTTCTTCCAGCTCCTACAGACTAGTCTTCGGTTCCCATCCACACACTGACGCTGGATCCAGCTCCTGCTGAGGGCAGTGCATGTTGGCACTGCAGGGAGGAGAAGGCCCCAGAGACCCGAGAAGGAAGGTAGGGACCGTGGCTTCCTCTTTCTTTATTGGGCGCTTTGTAGATGTCACGCAGGTCTAAAAGTTACACTGTTAAATAATTATTTAAAAACTGACCAGGACGAAGGTCCTGGTCCAGAGCTCCAAACCAGAAGCAAAAAGGAATCGGGGCGGTGGGCTGGGGGTACTCCTCCAACATCACCAAAACCCAGAAAACGAGGATCCTAAGCTCCTCTGCGGGCCAAATCCAAGGCTTGGGCCCTTGGGCTAACCCGCTGGTGCCTCTGACTGCATCACACTCAGAGTAAGTAACCAGCAAGGGGCTGGAGGGAACGGCCAGCCGAGTCCAGACATGGACAGACGTAACTGGAAGGAGGACAGGAAACAGACAGGTACTGTCCAGCTGTAGATAAGAGAGTGCAGCTAAGGCAGGTTGAGGGGCAGGGGAGAGGCTGGGGGAGCAGTATTGCAGCAATGCAGGAGTGTAGCCCCAGGGTCCTGTCCTGAGCGGCTGGTCAGGGTAGCAGCTGTTAGTTCCCAGATGGAGCTCCTGACCCGAGCCCAGGTAGAGGGCTCACACGTTGTGGGTCCTCTTGGTGAGCTGGGGCTCCTCATCCACCAGCTTGGACTTGAGGTGCTCCTTGTAAGCCAGGATGTCTCCAGGCCACTTGGTGATTGTCTGCTTCTCACAGACCCAAATTTCCTGTGCAACCTAGAGAGCAAAAACTAGACTTAATCCTGGGCTAGTCACTGTCCCCACCTCTGCCCAGCAGACTATCCTGAGGGGCATCTAGGAAGAAAACTCCACCCTCCAAACCCATATCCAACTCACTGTCTCACTACTTCTAAGTTATTTGGGATGTTCTCACCCAAGGGTACCATAATCAGGTTTGGAGCCTTCCAAGCCAGGAACTGCTGTGTCACTCCTATTGTCAGCTCCCTGGCAGGGCCTAGATCTATTCAGAGGCTTCACTCTCAGCCTTCTTTTCTCCACCTCCCATCTTCTCCAGAGCTTCAGAGGAATGAGCAACAACTTCTTCTCCAATGACTGAGGTAGTTCTCTGTCTAATCAAAATCCTTCTTAGAATACTATTTTTGGACTAAAGAATCTTGGGACAGTAGTAAAAGCACCCAGTTTTCTACCCAACTCTCTTTCCCATTTGGGCCCAAAATGCTAAGTTGGTTGACATCTCTAGATAGCTACTGAAGAAATGAAGTGTTTCAGTTAAGGCATTCTAAGTAGCCCCAAAGAGGCAAAAGAACCGGTCCTTACTACTTGTGTCTATGCTCTGAGCCCCTTCTCTTAATTAAGTAGGCGGGTATTATGCACCCTCCACATGCCATGACTACCCTACCCAACCCTCTAGAAGCTCTCTGCTGTGCCTCACCCACCGGCCAGGGCCTCACCTGCTGAATGAGTCTGAAGTCATGGCTGACCAGCATCATACCACCCTCAAACTCATTGATGGCATCTGCCAGGGCGTCGATGGTCTCGATATCCAGGTGATTGGTGGGTTCGTCCAGGAAGAGCATGTGGGGGTTCTGCCAGGCCAGCCAGGCCAGACAAACTCGGCACTTCTGCCCATCTGACAAGTTCCGGATTGGGCTCACCTGAATAGAACCATGACCTACATATAACTTGGCATTATCCCACCAACCAGCACAGCTCATCTCTCCCTCATTTCTCCCTGACTCCTCCATTAGCATCGCCATTTTATAAAAAGTGAGGCTCAGAGAGACCCACTAGTCTCTTGAGGCCTGAAAGAGACTCGTCCGGAAACCTGAAGCCCTTGCCATTACTAAGCCGGTATCTCTTGCTCTCTTGACAATTAAATCTTAATGAACTGGATCCTTCCAGATCTGAATCCAGAAATTTGTTTTCTAGACTGCAAGTTCCTTTGCCCTCAAGCACTATGGCACAAGGGCATGTCAGAGACTGGCACGCTATCCTTGCTCCCTTAAAATGCTCCATTACATAACAACCTAGAGTAAAGGAAAGGTAGTAGGTTCTTAGGGGAATCAAATGGCGGAGACTCTGGTTTGGACAGCTTCGAAACCTAGCCTGCCAGGACAGTGTCCCTTGACCCACCCAGTCACAGTCTCCCAGCTATTTGGCATCCTCACCACACCCTCCTTTACTGACCTGTTGTTTCCCAGTAAGACCGTATCGCCCAATGATCTTCCTCATTTCTTCCTTCTCCTTGATCTCTGGGTAGCACTTCATCATGTACTCCAAAGGCGAGAGATCTAAGTCCAGCTGCTCTTGTAAATGCTACAGGAAAAATGGAAGCCACCTGGGTGTGACTGGCATCCCGCTTCAAAAAGAACCCTACTAGATAACTTCCTATTTCTATCTCGGGCACCTGTTCTGGGTTCAAGAAGCAGGTAGGAGCCACCTAGGCTGGAATTCCTGCCAGGGGGTGGGGGCGGCTGGCTGGAACTCGGCCAGATACAGCCCTTTCCTACACCCTGGGCAATTCCCCGGATCCCAACCCCAGGCCTGTACCTGATGGTAACGCCCTATCTTGACATGAGAGTGTTTTCGGATCATGCCATCTGTGGGTAGTAACTAGGAAGAAAAAAGTAGAAACGTTAAACATGAAACAAAGGAAGCCCAGTTAGAGACATAGGCAGAGCAGGCAAACATACACATGTTCACAATGAACAAGACTCAACTTCCTAAAAAGAATACATCACCAACTCACACACTGCTATTCTGGCCACTCTAAAAATATTTAGGAAGATGTACTGAAGCAGATGTTCTCAAGAGGCAAAGATACAATTTAAGTAGTTATGAAACGTCTACTGCAGAAGGCACTATGCTGTACAACAAAGGACTTGGATGTAGGTGTAACATACATTTTCTAAAATTAAAAACAGTTAAGTCCTCAAAGTTGTCACTGTCATCGATAGGTTCTTAGACACAGAACCTATTTTAAAGTTTCATTTTAAGTGAAACAACATATAACAAAACTAATTTTGCCACAGGCTAACTGTTATAAAGAAAAATTAGGTTCCTGCAGCATTTTTGGTCACAAAAAAAGATCACCAAACTTCTAAATAAAGATCCAAAGATTATTTTTTTTAAGAGGGAGTCTCACTCTGTCACCCAGGCTGGAGTACAGTGGCGCGATCTCAGCTCACCGCAACCTCTCTGTCCCAGGCTCAAGAGATTCTGGAGTAACTGGGATTACAGACACCTGCCACCATGCCTGGCTAATTTTTTTGCATTTTTAGTAAAGACGGGGTTTCACCATGTTGGCCAGGCTGGTCTCAAACTCCTGATCTCAAGTGATCTGCCTGCCTCGGCCTCCCAAAGCACTGGGATTATAGGTGTGAGCCACGGAGCCTGGCCAAAAGACCCAGTCACTTCTAATATTCAACATTAAAATACATGTGAGCTATACATACACTTAAGAAAGATTAATAGAAATGAGGTAAGTTATTTACCCAATTTTTGGTGAATCAGTGAGTGATGGCAATTGTAAGAGTGGTAGGTTAAACCAAGGAATAAATGTTTGCAAAGGGAAAATCGTAAGGAGCACCTCCTATCACCACACAGTTCAAAAATAATCACGAATGTGGCTGGTTTGCTGAGTGCATTTGTATGATTATCATAAACTTTATGAATTTTTCTTTTACAGTAATTTATACTCATTCATGCTATCATTTTCCAACCTGCTTATTCAAGTTTAGGATCATGGGCAGCCGGAGCCCATCCCACAATCCGGGGAACAAGGCAAGAACCAGCCCTGAAGAGGACGCCATTCCATTATAGGGTACGCTCACACACACCCACACTCATTCAGACTGGAACCACTGAGACATGCCAAGTAACCTGACAGGCGCAGCTTTGGGATGCGGGAAGAAACTGAAGTACCGGGGAAAACCCATGTAGACGTTAAGGGGAAAGTGCAAACTCCACAAAGACAGTGGTCCCAGCTGGGAATCATTTCTATTTTTCATCAATATTAATGAAATGACATTACTTGAGAATCTGCAGCATCCCTAAACACACAGATGTTCCTATATTCTAAATGCTCTGATTGAAAATAGAAACATGGGCCAGGCATGGTGGCTCACGCCTGAAATCCTAGCACTTTGGGAGGCCAAGGCAGGCAGATCATGAGGTCAGGAGTTCAAGACCAGCCTGACGAACATGGTGAAACCTCATCTCTACTAAAATACAAAAAAATTAGCTGTGGTGCATGCCTGTAATCTCAGCTACTTGGGAGGCTGAGGCAGGAGAACTGCTTGAACCCGGGGGATGGGGGTTGCAGTGAGCTCAGATCGCACCATTGCACTCTAGCCTGGGCAAGAGTGAGACTCCGTCTCAAAAAAAAAAAAAAAAAAAAAAATAGAAATGTGCTCAAATACATACATGTATTCACACACGCACTATAAAAGACTCCCCCCTACATCCCTGTCCCAGGAAAACAGCCCTCAGCCTCAGCACTGTCCAACCAGACATTCCCCTTCTCCTGTCTGCTGCCCCGCCCCTCCAGATGGCTCACTCACCACCAGGCTACTCAGGCCCTCCCAAAGTAGTAGCCGCTGCATCACTTCCCTCTTCCTTAGCCATCGCAAGGCCTAATCTTAGAAGGATCCACGCCCACCTTGGCACTGTACCTCTCCAGTTAGCAGCTTCAGAAGAGTTGACTTCCCTGCTCCATTGGGCCCTACCAGAGCCACTCGTGTGTCAAGGTCAATTCCAAATTCTAGATTATTGTAGATGCAAGGCTGAGGTGGGGATGAGAGAGATACGGACACAAGGCTAGAGTACGAATCTGCTCTGACCAGCAGACTAAGCCCGCTGACTCCCCAGTCACCAAGAGAGGAGGAAGGAAGAGTAGTGGGAGAAAGCACTCATAGTAGACCCCGCCTCCCCCACTGCCTCCGCCCACCAACCCAGCTGAGTAGTCTTCTTTCCATATACACGAAGAAGTGCCTGTGAGCAGCCTTGGATGAAGGCATCCCAGCTGCCACACCTGAAAATCCCCCAGAGCGCGTGGGCTAGCAGGTGTGGTCAGCACAGGACAGGAGCGGCTCCCATGAGCTGCCACTTACCCTATAAGATACACCCCAGCCACCCATGCCCTGCCCTGAACTTACCCCATCTTTTGTATACTTGAAGCTCACATTTTGCACCATAATGACAGGTGGAGGGATCTTGCCACATGGTGGGAAATAAAATGACAGTGTCTAGGCAGAAAAGAGGGCATGTATCAAGTTGGCTCCCTTCTTATCCATCTCACCTTAGGCCACCCAACCCCACCCAATCACACCCTACCTTATCGCTCACGACCCTCTCTGTCAGTCCTGATGCCATCATTTTCTGTAGCGTCTTCTCCTTGCTCTGGGCCTGCCGGGCCAGCTTGGCACTGCCATGACCAAACCTCGCAATGTAGTTCTAAAAGAGACCAAAGGGAGCTTGGAGTACATGCAGGCGCTCAACAATTCATCTTCAATCCAGGGCAAAAATGGTGATCGTAACTCCTTCCCAACCTCCTCCATCACCCCAATTTGTCCCAATGCCCTCATCCAAGCCCCCTGCTTGTTTTGGACAGGAAGCCACGAGCCTGACTCTGCAGTCTCCCTACCTTCATGTGTGCAATCTGATCTTGCTCCCAGTGAAACCTCTTCATCTGGTTCTCCTCCAGCTCTAGCCGCGTCTTCACATACTGATCATAATTACCCTGCGTGGAAATGTGCCAGGTAAGGTGGGCAGCTTTAACCTGGGTTTCAATCCTGGATTCTCATTCAGAGTTTAGGGGGATGAGGGATGGCACTGACTTGGCCCTGGCTCTAAGAATGTGCAGTAAGAACAGAGGAAGTGCATTACAGAAGCATATCCTAACCTCAAATCAGAGTCTTTTCAATTCTATGCCCCTTGCTCAGCGCAGCCAGGGTCAGGCTCCAGCGCAAATCCTTAGGTTAGCCAGAAAGACACCTGTGGCAATGGGAGTAGCCCTGAAAATCACGGTCATAGAGACGTCATGAGACTGAGAGCCTTCCAAAACCACCTCCCATTCCTCTCCCAGCCCCTAGAGGCTAAAGCCCCACAAAAGACTACAAGAGCTGTCTCCAGATAGGAAAACAGACCAGTCAGATTTAGAAGCTGACAAACCCTGCATAAGTGGACTACCATGGCTTCTATCTGCAAACAAAACTGGACTCAAGCTAAATATCCATCAGAAAGGGCCTAACACGTTACAGGATAAACACATAACGAAATACTGTGCAGTCACTGAAGATTGTGGTTGATTTATATATACTCACATGGAAAGCAGTCCAAAATATACTAAATTTAAAAAGCAACCTACAGAATGATTATTAAAATTGTAACTGTGGCCAGTTGCAGTGGCTCACGCTTGTAATCCCAACACTTTGGGAGGCTGAGGTGGGTGGATCACTTGAGGCCAGGAGTTTGGGAGCAGCCTGGTCAACATGGCAAAACCCCGCCTCTACTAAAAATATAAAAATTAGCCAGGTATGGTGGCATGTGCCTGTGGTCCCAGCTACCTGCGAGGCTGAGGTGGGAGGATTACTTGAACCTGAGAGGCAGAGGTTGCAGTGAGCCAATATCACGCCACTGGACTCCAGCCTGGGAGACAAAGACAGACCCCATCTCAGGAAAAAAGAGGCCAGGTGTGGTGGCTCACGCCTCTAATCCCAGCACTTTGGGAGGCTGAGGCAGGCAGATCATGAGGTCAAGAGAGCAAGACCATCCTGGCCAATATGGTGAAACCCCGTCTCTACTAAAAATACAAAAATTAGCTGGGCATGGGGGCGCGCACCTGTAGTCCCAGCTACTCAGGAGGCCGAGGCAGGAGAATCCCTTGAACCTGGGAGGCGGAGGTTGCAGTGAGCCCAGATTGCTCCACTGCACTCCAGCCTGGCAACGGAACAAGACTCGGTCTCAAGAAAACCAAAAAAAAAAAAAAATGCTGCAATTGTATAAAAAGATATGTATATATGAAATTTTCTACAAATGCGTGCAAGTATACATGAAGTGTCTGAAAGGCTATGTTAAAAACTAATACTCCTATGACTATGAATGAAGAGGACATCAATTGTTAATTTCTTATATGCTTTTTGAAATATAAAATGAAAAGGCAAGGCACAACAGTGGGCTGTTGAGATCCTGATCCCCATTCTCCTGTGGTCATGGAAGATGGGGTAAATGTGTTAACTCCAGTGAAGCAGAGTTAAGACGGCATTCAAGAAGGCAGAGGGAGGCCTGGTACAGTGGGTCATGCCTGTTTTTCCAGCACTTTGGGAGGCCGAGCTGGGCAGATCACCTGAGGTCAGGAGTTTAAGACCAGCCTGGCCAATATGGCAAAACCCTGTCTCTACTAAAAATACAAAAACTAGCGAGGTGTGGGGTCGCATGCCTGTAGTCCCAGCTACTCGGAAGGCTGAAGTACAAGAATCACTTGGATTCAGGAGGTAGAGGTTGCAGTGAGCTGAGATCGTGCCAGCCTGGGTGACGGAATGAGATTTTGTCTCCAGAAACAAAAAGGCAAGGCAGATGGCACCAGGGCCTGCCTGGGCACCGTGAAAAGTCAACTTCTTTGCCACAAGGCAAACATACACCATGTGCACAGGCTGCCAATCCGTGGCCTATGGCCTGGAAGCAATGATTTTGGGATTAAAATAAAACAGGTGGCAGGACTCCTTGTCCATATCCTTTTCTTTTTTTGAGACGGAGTCTTGCTCTGTCGCCCAGGCTGGAGTACAGTGGCACGATCTCGGCTCACTGCAAGTTCTGCCTCCTGCATTCACGCCATTCTCCTGCCTCAGCCTCCCAAGTAGCGGGGACTACAGGCGCCCGCCGCCACGCCCGGCTAGTTTTTTGTATTTTTAGTAGAGACGAGTTTTCACCATGTTAACCAGGATGGTCTCGATCTCCTGACCTCATGATCCACCCGCCTCGGCCTCCCAAAGTGCTGAGATTATAGGCGTGAGCCACTGCGCCCGGCCGTCCGTATCTTTTTATAGCAATAGGTAGAAAGGAGCTAACAGATAGGTCTGGTTTTTTTGTTTTTTTTTTTGAGATGAGTCTTGCTCTGTCACCCAGGCTGGAGTGCAGTGGCGTCATCTCAGCTCATTGCAACCTCCACCTCCAGGGTTCAAGTGATTCTCCTGCCTCAGCTTCCCAAGTAGCTGGGACTACAGGCACCTACCACTACACCTGGCTAATTTTTTTGTATTTTTAGTAGAGATAGGGTTTTTTTTTTTTTTTTTTTTTTGAGACGGAGTCTCGCTCTGTCGCCTAGGCTGGAGTGCAGTGGCCGGATCTCAGCTCACTGCAAGCTCCGCCTCCCGGGTTCCCGCCATTCTCCTGCCTCAGCCTCCCGAGTAGCTGGGACTACAGGCGCCCGCCACCTCGCCCGGCTAGTTTTTTGTATTTTTTTTTAGTGGAGACGGGGTTTCACCATATTAGCCAGGATGGTCTCGATCTCCCGACCTCGTGATCCGCCCGTCTCAGCCTCCCAAAGTGCTGGGATTACAGGCTTGAGCCACCGCGCCCGGCCAGAGATAGGGTTTCACCATGTTGGCCAGGCTAGTCTCAAACTCCTGACCTCAAGTGACCCACCCACCTCAGCCTCCCAAAGTGCTGGGATTATAGGCATGAGTCACCACACTGGCATTCTTCTTTTTTTTTTAAAGAGAATTTCAGAGATTTGGTAAGCAGAGATTACCAGAAAGAAGCCGAGGCCCACTCACCGTATAATACTTCAGTTTCTTGTTGTGCATGTGAATGATGTTGGTACAGACACCATTCAGAAAATCCTGGGAATGGGAGACGAGGACCAAGATGCGCTTAAAACTGCAAAGCCAAAGAACCAATCAGTGAAGAGCTCAACCATGGGAGCTAGCTGACAACAGGTGAACTGAGAGTCAGGCCCATCCTTATTCCTAAGCACCTTTTAGATGTGTTGTCCAATTCCTGGTTGTCAGCAAGCACCTAAGCCACCACTTAACAATCTAACTCTAAGGGACATCTTTCAGTGTGGCGAGACAGCCTGAGTTTCCTCAATCTTCTGTTCTAATTTTCAACAGAATGGAGTGGAGACAGTAGTCACAGTGATAGTAAACAGAAATGTGTATGTACACAAATACACCCACGAATGCATCCAAAACTGTGGGTGGGAAGACACAATAAAAAACAAAATTCTTTACTTTTTGAAAGAAGGTACTAAGTCACTGTACCACTAAAAGCCTTCTTTTAAAATTGGTACAGTATTCCAGCTTATTCAGTTCTTTAGCCGTAGGACCATGACCATATTGGCTCTATTTTCCTTTGTCATTGCTTCACGATCTTAGATGGAAGACCTCCTTTTTTTGCTTTATACAATTAAGAAAAAAAAATGTCTTTAATTAAGATCTTGAATTTGAAATATGGAAAAAATCAACAAGGATTTTTTTTTTTAATGCTCATAAATTTCAAACTAAAGAAAATCAAACAAAACGGCCAGCCCTAAACAGCCCTAAAGGTGCTCACTGCTTGTCCAAGCAAGTGAACTCCGGCCTTCCTTCAGTTCCTTTCTCACCGCTCTAACAGCAGTGCAGTTTCTGGGCAGCCATTTTCTAGATTCCCCGCTTTGGGACCGGCCCACTCACATCCCCCATCCCACCTTCTTACGTTTTTAGTTCTTCTTCCAACCACACACAAGCATCTAGGTCCAGGTGGTTGGTGGGCTCATCCAGGAGCAGCATGAAGGGCCGAATAAAGAGGGCTCTGAAGGACAGTAAAGGAGACAGAAGCACCTCAGAATTATAATGGATGTGACACAGGAGGGACCAACTTGCCTGCTACATGCAGTTCTGAGTAGGCTCCTGGCTTGAGTCTTGAAATCAATTTTAGGCTCTATACTTCAGAGGGAAAAGAAGTAGGACACAAACAAGAGTCGAAGAGGAGAGACTGAAGAGTAGAATACGGGACTCAGAAGCATATAAGGACAGTTTGAGGCAAGGCTGTAGAAGTCTCTATGAGTTGATAAGCCTTGTGCACTGAAGTTGGATACCATAGAGACGACAAAAAGATACAAAGGAAATAAACTGCTAAAACAAATTAGACCTATCTGAAGGTCTGAAGATAGACCTATCTGGTGGGGTGGCCACAGTCTCGCAAGGGATAGACTCTAAAGCTCTGGTTCCTCTAAAGTTCTGGTTCCCAAACCAGAAATCTGTGTTTTTAAAAGCTCCTTGCGTGAACCAGTGACAGCTAATCCTTGCTAGCAAGTGGAGCCACTGTGTTCATGTTCTAAGGCACACGCAGGCAACTTTCTAGAGCGGTATATCAAGTCTTATAAATTCCCTTCACAGAGAATGATGGGGCAAGGAATTACCTGTTTAGTGACTCGGGGGGGATTATTGGGGGAATGCTTGTCTATAGAAGCTCACTTTGAGTCCAGGCCACAACAGAATAAGAATGATAGCTATCATAATCGCCGTCTAACATTTTATCTTTACAGCCAAAATTAGCAGGAGTACAGCACAAAAAAGGTGGAAAGGGAATCCTGGTGGGAGGACAGAAACAGACCTACTCTACCGTTTTACCTAGGACTACCCCTAGGATCTCTAAACTCTGTGCTGGGTGCTGGGAATCCAACAGAAAACTGAGTCACTCTACCACTTCAGCCAGGAAGCTCTCTCTCTAACCCATACGCAACAACCCCCTCTACACTGCAAATGTCCATGTCTCGTTTGACACTTACCGATGACTCCTGTTCCAAACAGTTCCACTGGAGTGAACACTAAACTCTGGAGAGATGGGGGAGTTATGGCGGTAAGGAAGGAGGGAGGGACTCACCTGGCAAGGGCAACCCTCATCCTCCAGCCCCCACTGAAGTCTTTTAGCTTCTTGCGCTGCATGGCAGGCGTGAAACCCAGTCCATGTAAGATCCGCGAGGCCCTCATCTCTGCCTTGTCAGCATCCAGCTCCTCCAGGCGCTCGTAGAGCTCCATGAGTTTCTCACACTCCGCTGTGGATAGTGTATGGCCATGAGGCTCCTGGGGGCCTTTCTGGGAGGACGCCCACCCCCATGCCCAGGTCTGGAGCCCTACCATCCTCATGAGCCAGCCGCTCTGCCTCCCTCTCCAGCATGGCCCGCTCTGTGTCAACTTCCATCACACACTGCAAGGGTGTCTTGTCACTAGGAGGCATCTCTCGAGTCAGATGGTAGATGTCAATGTGCTCAGGGATGGGCACTTCACGTTTCCCAGTAGCGGAGAGCAGCATGGACTTTCCTGAGATGGGAGAGAAGCAGACGCTTGGTACACTGAGCTTCCCCTATTCCTCTTCACCACTAGCTCTTCCACCCCAGCCAAACTGGGACCTCATCCAATTTTTTTTTTTTTTTGAGGACCTTTCTTCCCTTTATTCGTTCAAACCTTGCCAGCCCCCATTCTTGGGATTCCTTTCCAACTTTCCTCCAATTCTTGCCGCACCCCTTCTCTGAAGCTTTTTTCATTTACCACAGCTTCACACGCCCCTGACCAACTTCTCCAGCACCTGCTGTCTGTAACTACTCATGTGGTACAGGGTGGACGCACCCTAATCCGAAAATCCAAAATGCTCCAAAATCCAAAACCTTTTCAGAGCTGACATGACGCTTAAAGGAAATGCTCATGGGAGGATTTCAGGTTTTTGGATTAGGGATGCTCAGCTGGTAAGTATAATGCAAATATTCCAAGATCCGAAACACTTCTGGTTCCAAGCATTTCAGATAAGGGATTCTCAACCTGTACATACCACATACCGCTCTGCACTGCTAGTTCCTTTCCCCTGGACGTATCTGGTCTCCCACCCACATTCTAAACGCTTTGCTCTGAACATAGTTGGTGCTAAATACTTGTGAGTGACAGATGAGCCAAGGAGAGATACCTCCCACTTCCCCTTCCAAGGGCCTCACCAATTCCATTTAAACCAATGAGGCCATAACGACGGCCTGAGTTTAATTCCAGTTTGGTGTCACTGAGCAGCTCTTGACCATGAAAGGTGAGTGAGAGGTTGATAATGTGAACATCTGTACTGTTGGGGTGAGAGGCCAGGACGCCAGTGACAGCTCGAGCAGCAGCTTTCTTCATCTCAAAGTCCTCTAGCTCCTTGGTCAGCAAATCTATTTCTGGGGATAGAAAAGCAGTTTGGGAAGATGGCTGTGAGACAGACTCAGCTCTCCACAAAGAGGAACATCCTGAAGGACTGGGTTCCGATCCTGCTGAGCAGACTCAGATGTTTCCCAAGCTTTACAGAGTGCACACTGACACAGAGCTGCCCTGACACCCTGCTCGTTTTGACACCCGTCCTTTTAATTATAATCTCTCTTGCCCTTGTTTTGTCCCTTCATATCTGTTTACTTACTCCCATCATTCATAACTTCTGTCCTCCACTACTGTGGCCAGGAATAAAACTTTCCCACAGTTTTACTGACTTTACTGCTCCTTCTAATCGCTTTCTAACTCTCCCTTTTCTGAATGCCTGTTACAATTTGCAAAACTAATTCTCCTTTCCTCTTCAAACATTTACTTAGTGTCTATCTGAGAAGTTCATAAAAAAACCCAAGACCTAGTCCTTGCACTCAAAGATGACACAATTTAGACAAAGAAACAGGAGATACAACATAAAAAGGTAAGTAACACTAAAAGAAAGCAAAAGCATATAGAGAATGGAAATATTGAGGTCAGGTTTGACTGCGAGACGCTTCACTATCCTGAGCTAGGCCTTGACAGAAATGTCAAATGTAGCTAGCAAAAACATGATGGTATTAGAATTCAGTGTGTGAAAAAACAGAGATGTGGTGACTATTCAAGGGATAATAAATAGTCTGGATGGAGCAGAAGGCTGTTTAGGGAGTTTTCAGGGGGCAGGGAAGAGGGCTGGGATTGGACTGCCAAGGGCCTGGAATAGTCTTTACGGCATATTGCCATGTTTCCCCGTCTAGACGGTAAGTTTTTGGAAGGAAGACTGTAGTGCCTCAGTGTATAGCACCATGTCTAGCACTTGAGAAATAATAAATATTTCCCAAAATATAAATAACAGAAAGGGAGCTCTCTCCCAGGAAAAACCCCATGAAACAACCCATAAGTTACTCTGGTAGGGAGAGCCACTACTCCTGTGAGGACAAACGTATAATGTAGCACCGAACCTGGCACACTGGCCACCATGCATAGAAATGGAAACTGAAAAAGGGGCAGGGAACCGAGCCCCTCCTCACAGTCTAATAGAGCAGCAACACAGCTCAGCAACTCCCACTTCTGCTTGCCACTGAGTATGTGAGAACCTTGTCTTCGGCTTCCTCGCTCAATGATAGGGTGGCACAAATTCCAACTCTACTGATTTGATTCATCATGAAAAGTTGCATGACACCAGATACATTCTCCACTGCCCCCAGCATCAAGATTCCGACTCTGGCTGGGGCATGCCTTAAGTCTTAGCAACCATTCCCAACTCACCCCTCCCTCAATTCACCTGTGGTCTCTCTGCCATTGGCCTCATTCTTCTCCTCTGCCACCTGTGGTTCTGTGACAGCATCTCCATTTTCTTCATGTCCTTTTCTGGGCCGCTGTCGAGCTTTGGCAGCCTCCTTCTTTTTGGCTGCCTTCTTCTTGGCCAGGTCGGAGGGCATGATGATGACCCACAGGGGTAGGTTAACTGTTCTTTCAAGGTGCCTGAAGGAAGGCAAACAGACACCCCCAAACTCTAAACTTACTAGTAAGAATGCCTGGGCCCTGCTCCATCCCTCTCAGGAATCTTCCTGTCAATATCAAGCCTCTGATGCCCTGGCCTGCCCCTGCCTCCTCTCTCCCAACTTGGTCAGGGTCTCTCAAACCAATGCCGATTCTCAGCCGCTCTTCTAATCTTAACATCTTTTTCCACAGGCACCAGTTCCCCCATGAACTGCCTCACTTTGGAAACGCTCCTTCTTTCAGGGCCTCCAGCTGGGGACCAGGTTCTGTCCCTCAGCGGAGGTCCCCGTCTCTGGTTTCCCTACAACTTGGCGCTCCGCACTCAGCTGGCCGCCTCGCTTTCCGGGCTTCCTTCTCCCGTCCGTCTCGGGCCTCTTCTCGGTAGTCCCTCTCCACATCACCCGGCCGCAGAACCCAGCCTCTTGCCGGGACTCACTCGTCCTCGCCCGCGTGAGTTCCCTCCTAGTCTCCACGCTCGTCACCCCGGGGTACTCCCCCACCCCGCCCGTGAGGTTCTCTCCCTGAGTTCTATCTTTCCCCTCGCAGAAACCTCCATCCAAACCCCGTTCCTCCTTCCTCTTCTAATTCTCTTTCCGCATCACCGGCGGGCACCCTCTCCCTACAGCGCCCCTTCCCCTAACTCACTGGGCCTTGCTGCTCGGCCTCTGTCGCAACAGAGCTGCTCCTTGGGCTCCTCCGCGTGCGGCCGGCTCACCAGCCAATCACGACCTCGGGTGGTTCTCGGCGCGCCGCCGCGCTGCCTCCTGGGAAGTGTAGTCCTCAAGTTGCAGCGGCCAAGAGTGAGACCCGGCTTCAGGACTACCGCGTATCCCAGAGACCTCGCGGGGCCGCGTGACGCCATCAGGATGCGCGAGGCTCGGGATGGGGCGGGATTAGAGTCCAAGAGCTCTCTGCGAGCGGGCCCGCTTCGGGCGCTGGAAACTGCAAATACCAGGTTGCTCGTCGGATAAGCCGGCTGAGCCTTCCAGGCTTACCCCACCTCTCGAAAATCGATTGAGCTGTTGTGGAGTTACGAGTTTTTAGAGCTACCTAACCGACTCAGGCAGCAGGGCGTGCAACTACACTTCCCAGCTTGCCTCAGCGGGAGTAGGTCGAAACAATGGGAGAGGAGAGGTGGGAGGTGAGCGGAGAAGGACTGAAATGAAGGGGACGCTGGGCAGGGGTCCCGGAAAGCGGGGCATCCCTGCGAAGATGTTGCCAACGGAATTCCTTCACGAAAGAAAGCGCCTTGGTTTCATGAAACCGTAATTTTAGAGTCTGGTTCATTGTTAAACTTTTAGAAGGTGCCAGACGTTGTTTTGGAACCTCGGCCGCTTAGCCTACCCACTCCAGAATTGTTAGGTTTCCACTGAAGCCATGCAAGTTTCGTGGAAAGAGCCCTGAGATAAAAAGGCCCCTTGGCCGAGATTCGTTTTGTTATTAGTTAGCCATGCTACGGGCCCGTTACTTTCCCTTTGAGTCTCACTGTTTAAAATCTCACATGACATTTTGGGCTGGATGGTTTAAAAATAAATACAATCTCTCACGGACTTCACCTTGCCTACATTGTAAACTCCAAATGTTTAGCCTCAAGTACAAGGCAGGCCCTTTGTGATCTTTGTTACTTCTCCAGGCTCCTGTGCAGCAGGAGTATCTCCATCAGTGATACTTGGGGAAGCAAAGGAAGCTATTACTCCCCGTGAGCATATTCTCCAATTGCAGCACCTTTTCGCCCACAGTCCGTGACTCAAAAAGTGAGAACTAGTTTTTCTTCTCAAACTCAAATACTTTAGTAGAACTTACCTACTTAAATAGTTTGGAGGTTAACCATGCTATTTTACACCTGCATGCCTTTGAACATACATTTTCGTAGAATATCCTCCACCAACGAAGTGCCTACTATCTGTCAGGCTCAGATATGTGTGCTGGAGTTGCAATGGTGCAAAGTCACTTCCTGACTTCAAGGAGCTCATAATGCAGAAGGAACATGTGGAAAGTAAACAAGCTGGGTGGGGTGACTCACACCTGTAATCCAAGCACTTTGGAAGGCCCTGGTGGGAGGATCACTTGATCCCAGGGGTTCAAGGCTGCAGTGAGCTGTAATCAAACCATTACACTCCAGAATGGGTGACAGAGATAGATCCTGTCTCTAAAAAAAGAAGAAAAACAACAACAACAACAGAAACAGACCTTGACACCATGACATTAAGTGCCCTAAAAGAAGTGACTTTTGTGTGTTGCTGGGGTACCTAGGTGGAGGCCTTGCTTGACATCGCATAATTAAGAGCATAACCCCAGTTCTACGCTTCATTGTGTGGCCTTGGGCAAAGTATATGTTCTCCTCTGCAAAATGGGAATGATAGTTACAAAAAGAATACAGTTAAATGACTGCAAACCCCTTCTGTATGAAGCAAAGGAATTATGATTGTGGATCACATAAAAAGCACTCATTTGGCCAGGCGTGGTGGCTCGTGACTGTATTCCTAGCACTTTGGGAGGCGGAGGTAGGTGGATGTTTTGAGCTCAGGAGTTCAAGACCAGCCTCAGCAACATGGCAAAGCCCTATCTCTAGTAAAAAAAAAAAACAAAAAAACAAAAATTAGCCAGGCGTGGTAGCACACACCTGTGGTTCCAGTTACCCAGAAGGTCGAGGTTGCAGCAAGCTAAGATCGTACCACTGCACTCCAACCTGGGTGACAGAGCAAGACCCTGTCTCAAAAAACAAAACACAACAAAAAACACAGATTCAAGTGCCTGTGCGTCCTGGGAGAAATATGCTTCTCCTTTCCCAGCCTCGTTTAAAAATGTGGTTTACAGACAACAATATTTATTATGCTCTTTCATTTATGCCATCACATTAACCTCCCCCCCTGCCCCACCGCCAACAAACTCTGAGGTGAGTATTATTACCATTTTACAGATTAGGAAACTAAGGTGACAAGCAGCTCTGGGCAGCTCTGTTGCCTAGGCTGGAGTACAGTGGTGTGATCATGGCTCACTGCAACCTCAACCTCCTGGGCTCAAGCGATCCTCCCATGTTGGCCTCCCAAGTAGCTGGGACTGCAGACAAGTACCACCATGTCTGGCTAATTTTTGTGTGTGGTTTTTTTTTTTTTTTTCCAGAGATGAGGTTTTGCCATGTTGCCCAGGCTGGTCTGGAACTCCTGGGTTCAAACGATCTGCCAAAGTCACTTTGGCCTCCCAAAGTGATGGGATTACAATCCCAGGCATGAGCCACTGCACCTGGCTACAATTTTAAAATTTTCTTACAGAGATTGTGTCGTCCTATGCTGCCCAGGCTGGGCTCAAACTCATGGGCTCAAGAGATCCTCCTGCCTCAACCTCCTGAAATGCTGGTATTACAGGTGTGAGCCACCATCCCTCCCCCTGCCCACCCCGCCCTGGGTTTAGCCAGAGAAAAGAACTTGGGATGAGGGGAGAAGAAATAGGGAAAGAGAAATGGAAAATGGGGGAGAAAAGGAGATGAGTAAAGAGAGATAAGAAAAGGACTGGCTAAATTTGAAAAAAATCACAGCGGGTCAGTGCTGGAAACAAGAACATTTGGCTTAGATTCTATTTAAATTACGAAGAAATGGAGACCCAAGGAAGGAAATGTCTCTTGGAGAATTACCTAGGAACTTAGTAACTGAAAAGGATCTGGACCTGCACTGTTGAATATGGTAGCCTCCAGCCATACGTGGCTATGGAGCACTTGAAATGTGGCTAGTCTGAATTGAGATTTGCTGTTAAGTGTAAAGTACACATCAGATTTCAAATATTCTGCATAAAAAATGTAAAATATCTCATCAATAATTTTTCATATTGACTACATGTTGAAATGATTTGGATATATTTAATAATACAATAAAATATTAAAATTAATTTTACCTTTTTTAACTCTAAAAAATGTGGTTACTAAAAAATTTTAAACAACATATATGGCTCACATTTGTGGCTTGCACTAGATTTCTACTGGACAGCGCTGGTCTAGAAATCTTCTGACCTTGAGCTAAGTGTCTCTGCTGTTTCCCAGAGTCTCTTCCAGCAAGTCATTTACCACCTACCATGTGCCAGCTGATGAGAAAAGATTCAGTTGCAGTCTAAGGATGAGACTAAAACAGGGATAACACGTGCTGATAGGCAATATATCAGTGAGTTCTATCTTATATACTCCTAGAATGGTATATATATAAGATATACATACAAGATGTTCTTGAGTGGTTCTTAACTTTACCAGCCCCAATGTTCCATTTTAATAACATTTTTACAACTCCCCATTTACTATTTTGAAATGAAGTTTATAGATGGTATAGCCTAACTACATACATAATTTCAAAAAAATTATAGTGTCTGAATCAAAGCAGAAAGAAGAAATAAAGGAAATCCTTTATAATAAGATAATACTTTTATTTCAGTGTGCTAGAAAGCATAATTAGTCAGATGCTTGTATTTATGCATAGGAGCACCTTGATTGTGGCAGTGCAAATCCAGACATGCAGACCTAACGCTATGAATAACACTGCTATCAGTGACACAGTTCTCCAAAATGGTAACTCCGAATAAATTCCTGAACACAACAAAGTATAATCTTCCTTCTGTTAACATGGTGGTTACATTCCTTAAAAATTCAGCACATTTCACACCCCTACAAGATTACTTTGTTTTTGTATATAAGACACAGGCACATCAGATGATTATAACCAGTGTTTTCCTTTTTTTTTTTGTTTTAACCTATATGAATGTTCAGTAGGACATGTGAAAGCTGTGCGGGATCAGGACAGTTTTCTTGTGTGATACTATCTTGCAATGTGCAAGACAGGGAGCCTCCTTGGCTCCTCTCCCCCAGTCATTTGACAACAAAATTGCCCCGTACATTTCCAAATTGCTCCTTAGGGAGAGTGCCATTCTGGTTGGGGAACCACTGTGGTGGTCCGAATGCCCTACCTGTCCCCTGTTCCCCAGCCTTACTTTGGGCTGTTCTCCCCTCACCAGGCTCTAAGATGCCCTGGACCTTCCCAGTTCTTCTCCAAGCCAATCTTTTTCTTCTCTCAGGACATTCCGGTGCTCTTTTCTTTGCCTGGAAAACTGTCCACTTCATGTCTGGATAACTCTTCCTGAACCTCTGGACCTCAGCATTACCAAATTCCCAATCTAATTTAATACTTTCTGTTTAGTTTTTCCACAGGACTCTGTGCTTTTCTGCAATGGTACTTATCACAGATTGGGATTTCTACCTGTTTTATTCTTGCTATGTCAAGTGTGTTTATTACCTGTCTCCCTCAACTTACAGTTCCCTGAGAGCAGGGACCATGCCCATCTCGTCCACCACTTGTTTACCCAGCACTCACGAAGATGCCCGGAACTTAGGTACGTGTCTGGCAAACAACAAACATTTCTTAGGCAACTGAAAGGCTGATGGGATTCCCCAGCCAATTGGGAGAAAAGCGCTCTCGAGGGTGGGGGTATGCTTTTTCCAGGACTGATAGGGTTCAGCCCAAGCTACGGGGCAGCTTTGGTCCACTCTGGATTTGCCTGGATTCGCCTATGTGGGGGCGCACGCGTCTTACTGAGGGGCTGCCGGCTGGGGCCAGGCAGCCCGCATCCTGGCCGAGGCTGCTATGCGCTGTGCGGTTAAGCCGTGGGAGCGACCATAGAGAGCGCGCGGGCGGAGCGAGCGGCCGGATGCGGTCACCATAGAGACGGGTGACTGACAGGCAGCGGAAGAGGAAGCTGCGGGCAGGGGCTGTGAGGTGGCAGCGGCTGCAGCGGCGGAGCCGGCGCCTCAGCGGGAACTGGGGTCTGTTCCCCCTTCCCCGTCCCTGCTCCCTGCCAGGCGCGTGTGGGACGCCGCTCTTGGTCCCCACGTCTCCGCCCCGCCCCTTCCCTGGACGCCGGGAGCCTCTGGCCGTCCTTTATCCGGCGTCCGCCGGCCCCGGGTCCTGAAACCCGGGCCCCCTCCCCGAGGGCCTTGGGCATCCCTCCTGGTCCTGCGCTCGCTGCCTCGGTGCTGTCTCTGGCGCGGCCTCCGCTCCCGCCGACGGGCCCGAGAACGAGGTCTGTGCCCCAGTCTCCCAGCCGCGACCTCCGACCCCTACTCGCAGAACGACCTGAGCTGGACTCCCGAGCCCCCTTCCTAGCAGCCCGGTGACGTGGCCAGTTTCTGTTTTGAGACGAACGGCGAAGACTCGCGTTGGGCTTTCGTTCTAGGGCTAGATTTGGTCTCTGATCGCCGAGAGGTAGAGCAGGGGCTCTGGGACCCCGGCAGGGGTCCTGTCGGAAGCCGGCCGCGCTTCTCTTTGCGTTCCCAGGACCCTGGCGTTGTCTCTAGTTGCTGCTTGTCCTCTGTTTGCTTTTGGTTTGTTTCGTTTGCCCCCTGGGGCCTTGGTAAAACCAGGCACCGAATCGCTTGCACACAGTAGGAGTTCCAGTCCGTGCCTGCTGTCTCCTCAGCAGCTGGGGTTCCGAGGAGAATGCCCTGCAAGATGGCTCCATCGGCCATGGCGCTCCTGAGAGGCTGTCAGTGCTGAGTCACCGATCTACCTCATTCGGGTGGGCAGAACTTGTGTGTGCCATGCGAGTGGCTCCTGTAGCCATTGCGTCTCCTCACACGCAGGGAGCAGAGTAGAAAGAGGCTCTGACCCCTTCCCTTGTGCCCGCGGGGCCTGCCGCAGTAGCCCGCCTGAGAACCGGTGCCAGAGGCATGCTCCGGCTCCTCTGTTTGAGGGCTGTTGTTTTGATGGATCGTGTGCTTTTCCCTAACCACTTATCGCTTGCTGTCATCTGTTGACTTAGGCCCAGTCTGCAGATGTGTGTAGTGCTCCTTTTTGGGTTAGCTTTGGCAGTATTGAGTTTTACTTCCTCCTCTTTCTAGTGGAAGACAGACCATAATCCCAGTGTGAGTGACTTTGATTGTTACATTTATTACCGTTTTGGCTGGGGGTTAGATCTGACACCTTCACCTTTGAAGAGCAGGCAGAAGGAGTTGTGAAGACAGGACAATCTTCTTGGGGATGCTGGGCCTGGAAGCCCTCAGGCCTTGCTCTGTCATTGGCCTCACTGACCCCAGGTTCCCTGGTTAAAACTGCAAGCCTACTACTGGCCTGGTACCCATCAATCCATTGATTCTTGGGGCTGTGCCCCTGGGCACCCACCTGGCAGGGCCTACCACCATGCGGCTGAGCTCCCTGTTGGCCCTGCTGCGGCCAGCGCTTCCCCTCATCCTAGGGCTGTCTCTGGGGTGCAGCCTGAGCCTCCTGCGGGTTTCCTGGATCCAAGGGGAGGGAGAAGATCCCTGTGTCGAGGCTGTGGGGGAGCGAGGAGGGCCACAGAATCCAGATTCGAGAGCTTGGCTAGACCAAAGTGATGAAGACTTCAAACCCCGGATTGTCCCCTACTACAGGGACCCCAACAAGCCCTACAAGAAGGTGCTCAGGTGAGAGCAACATGTATGCATAGTCCCCAGACACTGGCCCTGTTTTGGGCTGGTGTAAATCCTTGCCGCTGCCTTTCCGCTGGCAATCGGCGTCAGGCAACTTGGAGCAATTCTGGCTTATTTTCCATCATGGTTTCTTCCTGTATTTTCCCTCCTTCTCAGGTCTTAGAAAGTCTCACATTCATTGGTGTTAAATTAGGGTTCAATGTTTTTTGTTTGTTTGTGTTTTTTTGTTTTGTTTTGAGATGGAATCTTGCTCTTGTCGCCCAGGCTGGAGTGCAGTGGTGCAATATTGGCTCACTGCAACCTCTGTCTCCTGGGTTCAAGTGATTCCCCTGCCTCAGCCTCCCGAGTAGCCGGTATTACAGGCGCATACCACCGTGCCCAGATAATTTTGTATTTTTAGTGGAGACGGAGTTTCTTCATGTTGGTCAGGCTGGTCTTGAACTCCTGACCTCAGGTGATCCGCCCGCCTTGGCCTCCCAAAGTGCTGGGATTACAGGCGTGAGCTACCGCGCCCGGCCAGGGTTCGATGTTCTTGAACAGAGTAGGAATTGCATCTAACCTATCTAGTCTATCCATAGTAGACACCCTCCCTTCCCAAATCAATTCCAATGTCAGCTACTTAGTGGATACTCAGTTGAGTACCTAATTAATATTGACAAGGAAGGAGGTTTCTCCCTTCTCAGCCTCAGCTCACTCACTTCTAGAGGGGGATGTATATACTGAATAAGCTGCGTTCCTAAAGATTAGGGAGTTGACCCCTGGCACACCGGTCTCTCCACAGGACTCGGTACATCCAGACAGAGCTGGGCTCCCGTGAGCGGTTGCTGGTGGCTGTTCTGACCTCCCGAGCTACACTGTCCACTTTGGCCGTGGCTGTGAACCGTACAGTGGCCCATCACTTCCCTCGGTTACTCTACTTCACTGGGCAGCGGGGGGCCCGGGCTCCAGCAGGGATGCAGGTGGTGTCTCATGGGGATGAGCGGCCCGCCTGGCTCATGTCAGAGACCCTGCGCCACCTTCACACACACTTTGGGGCCGACTACGACTGGTTCTTCATCATGCAGGATGACACATATGTGCAGGCCCCCCGCCTGGCAGCCCTTGCTGGCCACCTTAGCATCAACCAAGACCTGTACTTAGGCCGGGCGGAGGAGTTCATTGGCGCAGGCGAGCAGGCCCGGTACTGTCATGGGGGCTTTGGCTACCTGTTGTCACGGAGTCTCCTGCTTCGTCTGCGGCCACATCTGGATGGCTGCCGAGGTGACATTCTCAGTGCCCGTCCTGACGAGTGGCTTGGACGCTGCCTCATTGACTCTCTGGGCGTCGGCTGTGTCTCACAGCACCAGGTGACAGCTCTTTCAAGTCATTCCCGGTCTCTGATAAGCTAGTGGGGGATGAGTGATTAGCTTTCCTCCCAGCAGCACCTTGGAGGCCATTGTTCCTCCTTCCTGGCCACTGACCGCCCCCGTGGGCCCTCTGTTGCTCACCTTTGGCAATCTGAGAACCTGGGGCTATCAAAAGTGGTACCTTGTTAGGAACCCGTAAGCAAGACCAAAGGGTGCTCCTACTCACCAGTCCTTCTCCCCTGCCCCCCTGCCCTCCACACCTCTCCCGATATCAGCACTTCAGTTATGGCAATGTGGGCATGTCTTAGAGATGGCTACTCCCCAGAGAAGTGAGGTGATCACTTTTCCAGCCCAGAGAGCTGCCCTGTTTATTGTCCCGGAGAAGAGTGGAAGAACCCAGAGGTGGCTCATCCTCTCAAACCAAAGTATTGGGAAGATTTTCTGGCTTACTTCTTTCATTCCCTTGAGGAACAATGGGAATCTTTGGGGGAAGAGAGTATCCTTATTACTTTTAATATGTTATTTGTGTGACGGCTCCTTGCAGAGCAGGGATAGCCCATAGACAGGGCACTGAGAGTAGCCGAGAGTGTCCTTAGTTGCCTACTTACTTTCTACTTTCCAAAATGTAGGCAGTGAAAGAACTGGGGTTAAGCGAGGTGCTGGAAAGGGTGCCTCCTCTGTCCTCTGTTCTAACGCAGCAGTGCTAACAGACGTGAACACTGAGTATGGTTAAGGGTGGTTTGGGACTGGCAGCTCTTGTGTGTGTCATTGATTGGTCTGATTGTCCCTCTAGGGGCAGCAGTATCGCTCATTTGAACTGGCCAAAAATAGGGACCCTGAAAAGGAAGGGAGCTCGGCTTTCCTGAGTGCCTTCGCCGTGCACCCTGTCTCCGAAGGTACCCTCATGTACCGGCTCCACAAACGCTTCAGCGCTCTGGAGTTGGAGCGGGCTTACAGTGAAATAGAACAACTGCAGGTGAGCTGAAGAGGAGCAGGTGGGCAGAGGACTGCAGTCAGAGGGTCAGAGAGAGCCTGAGATGTCCAGGCGTACAATGAGCGAGCAGCTGGCAGTGGGGCTGGTCTAGGCCCTGTATAATGGCAGGGCAGGAAGAGGCTGACCATACTTACATTTAAAACAACTACAGGGACAAAGGTCTTTGGGGGTCCAAAGCAATCATAAGGTAGGCTCCCAGGACAACTTGAATGCAGCTAAAGGGGTTTGCAAGTAGACTCTGAGGATCAGGAAGCTCCGCACAGTGTTCAGACAGAATAGTTTTAGCTCTTCCTCAATAGTGCCTGTCCACTGGGGAGGCAAAAACTCTGAAGTTTCTTAACTTCTAGAACTGTCCCAAGAAAGCCCAAGGGTGGAAGGTAGAATTCTCAAGTTGAATGTCGGGGTTGGCAGAGGTGGAGTATAGATGAAAACAAGGGTGTGATTATGAAGAAGATGTGAGTCCTTTGGGTATGGGAGAGAAAGGCTGTTGAGCTTCTATTTCAAGATATTTTTACCTGTGCAAAAAGCACATTTTCCACCTCCTTCTCATGGCATTTGTGTAAGGCAAGTAGGATTCCTGTCTGTTTGCATTTTAGAGGTGAAGAATAATGTACAAGGGATTCAGTGATTAGCGAGGGACCCGTCACTAAGTGTTGATGGAGTTGGGACAGAGCTCAGTTGTTTGAATCTTACAGCCCAGGCAGCTGGAGCTCGCACTAACTTGAGGCGCATTCCCTCCAACCCAGGCTCAGATCCGGAACCTGACCATGCTGACCCCCGAAGGGGAGGCAGGGCTGAGCTGGCCCGTTGGGCTCCCTGCTCCTTTCATACCGCACTCTCGCTTTGAGGTGCTGGGCTGGGACTACTTCACAGAGCAGCACACCTTCTCCTGTGCAGATGGGGCTCCCAAGTGTCCGCTGCAGGGGGCTAGCAGGGCGGACGTGGGTGATGCGTTGGAGACTGCCTTGGAGCAGCTCAATCGGCGCTATCAGCCCCGCCTGCGCTTCCAGAAGCAGCGACTGCTCAACGGCTACCGGCGCTTCGACCCAGCACGGGGCATGGAGTACACCCTGGACCTGCTATTGGAATGTGTGACACAGCGTGGGCACCGGCGGGCCCTGGCTCGCAGGGTCAGCCTACTGCGGCCACTGAGCCGGGTGGAAATCCTACCTATGCCCTATGTCACTGAGGCCACCCGAGTGCAGCTGGTGCTGCCACTCCTGGTGGCTGAAGCTGCTGCAGCCCCGGCTTTCCTCGAGGCCTTTGCAGCCAATGTCCTGGAGCCACGAGAACATGCGTTGCTCACTCTGTTGCTGGTCTACGGGCCACGAGAAGGTGGCCGTGGAGCTCCAGACCCATTTCTTGGGGTGAAGGCTGCAGCAGCTGAGTTAGAGCGACGGTACCCTGGGACAAGGCTGGCCTGGCTTGCCGTGCGAGCAGAGGCCCCTTCCCAGGTGCGACTCATGGACGTGGTCTCGAAGAAGCACCCTGTGGATACTCTCTTCTTCCTCACCACTGTGTGGACGAGGCCTGGGCCCGAAGTCCTCAACCGCTGTCGCATGAATGCCATCTCTGGCTGGCAGGCCTTCTTTCCAGTTCATTTCCAGGAGTTCAATCCCGCCCTGTCACCACAGAGATCACCCCCAGGGGCCCCGGGGGCTGGCCCTGACCCCCCCTCCCCTCCTGGTGCTGACCCCTCCCGGGGGGCTCCTATAGGGGGGAGATTTGACCGGCAGGCTTCTGCAGAGGGCTGTTTCTACAATGCTGACTACCTGGCGGCCCGAGCCCGGCTGGCAGGTGAACTGGCAGGCCAGGAAGAGGAGGAAGCCCTGGAGGGGCTGGAGGTGATGGATGTTTTCCTCCGGTTCTCAGGGCTCCACCTCTTTCGGGCCGTAGAGCCAGGGCTGGTGCAGAAGTTCTCCCTGCGGGACTGCAGCCCACGGCTCAGTGAGGAACTCTACCACCGCTGCCGCCTCAGCAACCTGGAGGGGCTGGGGGGCCGTGCCCAGCTGGCCATGGCTCTCTTTGAGCAGGAGCAGGCCAACAGCACTTAGCCTGCCTCGGGGCCCTAACCTCCTTACCTTTCGTTTGTCTGCCTCAGCCCCAGGAAGGGCAAGGCAAGATGGTGGACAGATAGAGAATTGTCACTGTATTTTTAAAATATGAAAATGTTATTAAACGTGTCTTCTGCCAAACTGTTTTTTAGGTCTAGGGAAAATTGAGTGAGGAGAATCCAAGGGAAGGGTATGGGGAGTTTGTCCAAAAGGACCCACTGTCTCCTCACCCTTTTCCCTCCCCCTTCCCTCCCCCTTCATCCCCCACCCTCCCCAGTTTCCAATGACCACGCGGCTGCTGTCAGATGAATGACTTTTAATCTAGCCCCGCACCCCAAGGTGGCAGAGGAGTGATGCTGGAGCCCAGGGCAAAGCACTGGGGCCCAGGGCACGGCCGGAAGTTCCCTCGTGCTGCTTATTTCTGGGCTCCTAGGTGTTGCGCACAACCAGCGACTGCTCCAGCTCCTGCCTGCGCTGCTGGATCTTTAGAGGAAGTGAGAACAGGAGCAGGTGTCAGTGTTCCTGGTGAGTGATCAGGACAACCCCCCCCTACTGACACCGCCTGCCATGGAAGAGCATCTGGGAGCAGGGAGGGCCATTGCATGGTGAGGCGGTATGGTGAAGCTTTACTGTAGGGAGCTGTGAGGGCTGCCCACAAGCTGAACAGGGAGGTTTCTCTTGGAGTTGAGGAGGGGGAAGCCTTAGGGCAAGGGTCCCTCCATACCTTGCAGTAGAAGTAGCGACTGACAGCCTCCTGGGACCAGGGCTGGTGGTAGAACTCAGCCCGGCGCTCCTCTTCGGGGTTGCCGGCTACATCTGTCATCACCTGGGAGGGAGCGTGGGGTGAGCCCTGAGCCCCGAATCCCCTCACCTGCCCCTGGAGTACAACGTTTACTGTCTTTCCCGATGTGCTTGTCTTCCACTCCAGTACTCCCTGAGTCTCCCTCTTCACCTTGAGGTCCCGGCTCTGGGAGCGGAGCAGGTCTTGGACATAGCCTTTGGGGTCTCTGGAGAAGCTTAGCATGAAGTCCCTCTGGATCTTGAGCTGGTTTATGGACTCAATCGTCTCATGGATCTGCAGGTAGAAAGATAGATGCTTTCCACCTGGCTGTGGTGATGTGGGAGAGGAGGGAAAAGGAAGTGGGAGGGAAGGGGAGACCTGTGAAGGACAACCCCTCAGAGCCCCTGATTCCTCTGAAGTCCCAGGGGCAGAGGGGATGGGCAGAACTAAACTTGGAATGAGGTTCAACTCCAAGCAGCATGGAAGGGCCATTTGTGCCCCATTGGCCCACAGTCTGGTCTCTCTTTTTTTTTTTTTTTTTTTTTTAATTTTTTAATTTAACCCAGACTGCTCATCTGCAGCCACACCCTGGTCTCAGAAAAGTCTCCTCTATCATCTCTGGGTTAATATCCCACTCCGGCTCTGGGCTTGGGCCCCACCTTACTGTCCAGAGCACTGATCTCCTGCTGGTTGGCCGTGGACAGGAGGAAGCTGCTCATCTGTCCCTTTAATGGCTCCTCTACTTCCACGTCAATGTCATAGCACGCCGTCTTCTTCTGGTCTGAAGGGTCCACGCTGCCAGGGAAGTCCAGCCCTTGGTGTCCACGATGCCCCCATACAGGCCCCAGGGCGCAGGGGCTGGGGCAGATCCAACAGGGAGGGAGAAGAGATGGGAGTGGGAGGAGAGGGAGGGGCAGGGAAGGCAGGAACGAGATCATTCCCTGGTCTGAGAAGCAAGCTGGGGCCACCTCACCTGATGACATGGTTGATGACAATTGGGTCAGGGGGCAATAGCAGGGCTGTGAGGCGCTGGGGAATCTCAGAAAACTTCAGCCGGGGACAATCAAAAATCTGAAGCAGGACAATTGGGGAGAGAGAGATCACTCTTCTTGAAGAGATCATCACGCAGTTGTAGATCCTTTTGTTCTAGAAAGGCTGCAAGAAGCTGAGAGGAAGTCTGATTCCTTAGTGCGCATGGGGATGGGATTGGGGTGGGCTGGTCTGGCGGTGGAGCCACCCATACGGCTGACCAAGGTAGGGGGTGGGTCATTGTGGGGCAGGGGTTGAGAGTGCGGGCCCTGAGTCAGCCTGTGTATGTATCACTCCTGCCTCTGCCGCTTACTATGCAGCCTGGAGCAAGTTAACACCTCAGGGCTCATCTCTAGAGTGGGGATGGAAAGAATACCCATCTCCTAGGGCTGCCGTGGGAAGGCAGTGAACTAATACACATAAGGTGCTTGGAGCAGTGCCTGGCACATGGTAAGTGCCCAATAAATATCAACTGCTGTTTTAACTCCTCAGGTTTATCTGCTGTATTTATTTTTAAATGCATTAATAAGAATATTCTCTGTTTTGGTGGAATTTTGCTGAATCCCTTTGCAGCAATTTGATTTTCCTAACTGCCCAGGAGAGTAGATAGGACAGGTATTTTCACTCCACTTCAAAGATAAGGAAACAAGGTTCAGAATCGCTGAGTCACTTACCCAGAGTCCAGACTCAGGACTAGAACCTGGGGATCCTAACTCCAAGTGCCAAGAATATTACATTCCAGAAAGCGGTTGGCTTTGTAGGGTTTCCAGGTCTTCCTAACTTGGGGGGGGCTAACATGGATTGACTGCAGCACAGAGCTAATCCACAGTAGGGCCTGAACTAGAATCCTGGTCGGTCTCTTGGCTCCAAGACCATGACTGTGTATTGCTTCTGCTACTCAGGAATCTAGAAGGGAGGGGTGGTAGTTACCTTGGTAGAGGTACTTCCCCTGCTGGAGAACTCTGCCTGCTCCCCAGATCCCAGGGTTCAGGAGAGAGGTTACCTGCTGGAAATACTTGTCCCCATTGATGTATTCCTTGTCATGGGAGTCCTGCAGCCTGTTGGTCTTCACATACTGCCACAGGGCCTGGACGATGGCTGAGCGGCTCTGTGTGTGCAACCCCAGCAGCCGGGCTAGGCGGGGATCCAGTTTGAACTGGGGAGGCTGAAAAAAGGGGACCGTGAAAGTTAGAACAAAGGGAGAGAAAGGAAGGAGCCCAGGGCCAGGCCATTCAGGACTATGGGGATGTGTTGATTGAGGAAACATGCCCCTGGGGAAGGATAGGGTTGGGAGGGGAAGGAGGTCTCTCGAGATGCACCACTTTGGGACCTAGGCCTGCCCTGAGAGCCTTGTGTGGCGTGTATGGGGCAGCGTGGCAGGTGCAGACCTGGTAGTCCAGCATGAGGAGCAGCGTGCAGCGCACACTCAGATCCCCAGGCCGTTTCACCTGGAAGCCGTCCGTCTCCTGGGTCGTGGGTGTCCGATGCCACTGTCCAGGAGAGAAGAGCTGTGTCTCCCAAAGGCCCATCTGGAGTGGTGGGGCCCAGGACTCTAGGGCGGTCCCTGACCCAAATCTGTGCTCGTTCTTCAGGGATTCTGGCCTGTGGGAACGTGGCAATTCAAGGGCGGAGGGGCTCTTGGTCTTACCTCAACAAGGTGGTTGTCAGGACCATAAAGATCTTTGTCTAGCTCGATGACCAAACTCTTGAAGAAAGAAGAGAACTTCCGCTTCTGTTTGCTGGGCTGTGGGAGAGGAACAGGGACCATGGGGGCAGAACAGGGACAGGGTGGGAGAAGCAGAAGGAGGCCAAGTTGGCAGCAGACAGGGCAGTGGGCTTAGATGAAATCCTCTGCACCCGGAATGTCTCTAGGCCTGCCCCCACCTCCCCAGCCTGGGCTGACTCCCTAGCCCTTAGTGCAGACACTTTGTTCTGTTCTCAGTGCAGCCCGTGCCCACCCCAGGACACCTGGAGAGACCTGGGCCGGGACGTACATCATCCAGGAGCTTCCCCTCCACCCGTAGCTCCCAGGAGGCAATGCTGCCATCGGAGTCCTCAGCGTCAGGCTTCGCAGGGTTAAAAGTGTTGGAGATATAGAGACGCAGCTTCCGCTTTTGCTGTAGAAATAGAGTGTAGAACCGGCCAAATGCTGTGTGCTTCCACCCTGACTACCTTGCTTCCCCATCCTGGTCACGTGACTCAAGAGTCCCCTTCCTACCCCCGAACTAAGGCACCTTCATGGGCCTCTTCAGAGCCTCCTGGATGTCCACCCGCTTCCGCATGATGGTTTGATCCAGTTTCCTCTCAAATGCCAAGAGGTCCATGTAAGCCTGGGACTCGGGGACCAGCTCCCGAATCTGGAGGAGGAGGAGCAGGGCAGGAGTCAGAGGCTCGAGTCCAGGGTTGTACCATGGAATGCATGCATGTTGTGCAATCCTAGGGTGCAAAAGATGTCGGGGGAGCCATCCTACTTCTGGGCATGGAGCTTTGACAGTGGGAACAGGACCTCTCCCCAGGATGCCATTATCCAGCAGTAGGGGCCTTGCTGTGTAGGGATAACAATTGCTTCTCCCTTTAGGAAGAGCCTTGTGTATCATCACGGGGAGGAGGTAGCAACTGTGGAACCCAGCAAAGCACTAGCCTTTAGTCTCCTCATCCTGTCATTTTCTATGTCATATGCCCACTGGGCTTCCCCTGGGCCCCTGCAAAGTGCCTAGTAGGGGCTCAATCCCTGGGACAGTTGGACAGCAGTGCTTTCTTCTTTGCTGGCACATTGCTCAGCCCCCACACCTGTCCCAACTGTGCTGTCCCCCATATCCAGCTGGACCTGGGTCCTTTTAGGATGCTCAGGATCTCTGACCACCTTCTATCCCCTTCATTTTGCCTGGCAGCTTTTGATCCCCTAGCTCTTGCCCCCTTCTTGTCCCACAACTCTGTCTTAGTACCACTTGGATCCAGCCCCCTGACAGGCCCCTGTGTTCTGGCCCCAGTGGCTCTGCTGCTTCCCTCCACCTCACCCCCTCCCTCTGGTCTAGGGAGCCTCACTTATTAATGAGTTTTTTTAAACAAAAAGTGAAAGTGACTGTGACACTGAAGCTCTGCTTTTGAGGGGGGAGGGGAGGGCAGAGCAGCAAAGGGTAGGGGGTGGGCTGGGGGCTGCTGTGAAAGACACTCACCCTTTGAGGGAGGATTTTGTCAGCCATCTTCCTCCTCTTGGCACTGTACATTTTTTAAAGAAAAAACCAGGTTACCATGGCGACAGATCTGGGAGTAACGAGGCCACCTGCTAAATTATCCCGACATCTCCGCCCGCCTGGCTGGGGTTCCCACAGCCCGCTTGTCTGCCCGCCCAAGGGCTATGACGGTGGTGTGTGGAACTGGTGCTCTGTCCTCTCTAAGGACACAGGGGTGACCCGTCCATTCTCTGGCCTGGGAGCCCCCTTCTAACCTGCCACATCCTTAGGGACAGAGAAATTTAGACTTAGGAGGGACTGGCGAGTGGGGGTGGTGCTGCCAAAAGATGGGAGCTGCAGAAGTGTTTGAGGAAAGGTGGGGATGAGGGAGGACAAAGGAGAGGGAAGCCAGGTCTGAGGACCTTTTCTGGAAAGCAGGGGGTGCCCTGTCCAAAGGATTCTAAGCTCAGAGGGAGGGAGATAGACGACTTCCTTCCTATCCATGGAGCGGGAGGTGATGGTGTGAAGCTGGCGGGACTTGCATCCCTTCCAGGCACCCTGGGCTTGCAAGAGAATGCTGATGAGCAGGGGTACTCATGCCCTGGGACTACCTGGCAACAAGGTGAGGGACATGCTGCAGCCATAGGCGCCCAGAATGTGCATGGGTGTGACTTCAGGCTGAGGCCAAATTGACTAGGCCCAGGGTAGTAGCAGCTGGATGTGAGCTCTTTCTGACCCACTAGCTGCTGCTGACTAACCCAAAAACCCCCAGAAAAACCTTGGCGGGTCAAGAGATGAAAACGCAGCCTAGAGAATAGCTCCATACTGCCCCCGTGTGGTGTTCTCAACCACTACCCCCTCCCTATGCAGAAATCTAAGGCTAACAAGCAGATTTCATTAAAGGTCTGGTTTGTTTTAGACAGATTATCTTTGTGTAACTCTCCATTTATACAAGATAAATCAGGGAATTACCGTTTGCTGTACAAAATGACGATGCACTTTACAAAATAATTCATCATGGGATTCCTATAAGTGGTGAATTTTCCCTGATGTGTAAAAAATACTTAATAATGAGGTAAAATTGATATTACACCTTTTATAGAAATCCATCTGTTGTGCAAAAAAAGCATGTGTATTTGGCTAAATACTGAAATCCAGAGGGGCACTGCTGTTGCCAGGAGCCAGCAGGGGCTTTGAGGGTGCCACCAGCTGCTGGAGGAAAATAAGGCAATGGGCTGGCCCTGGTGGCTTGGGAGCAGACCTGGTCCAGAGTGCCTAAGAATTAAGAGCGGAACTGGGCAGAGACCACCTACCACAGGGCAAATCCCCAAGCTCCACCCCCAGGGCCAGAGAGTCCCATTGAGAAAATCTGGAGTGGCTTTGAAACAGTCCGGGGTCTGGCAGGAAGGCTCAGCGGAGAACTACACTTTGGGCAACACAGTCCTACAGCTCTGCCCTCAGTCCCACTGGAAGCCCCGCCCCCAACCCAAAGACTGAAGCATCACCCAGAACCTGATGGGTGGAGAGAGGGACTGAGCAGGTGACAAGGAGAAGGGTGAGGGGAGCGTGCAGGGAAGCGGTACCGGCTGCCGACGGCCACAGCCTGTCTCTACCTTGGGCACACAAAAGAATCAGGCCGGTGCCCCCTAAGCCCACCTCCCCAGAGGGCATCCGATCCGGGAAGCCTCGCTCCCTGCTAATCATTCTTCCTCACCTCTTCCAATCCCCGCTACTCTCTCACCTGGTCCCTGCGGGTCCCCAGGGCCCGCCCCTGCACGCCCCCTCCGCGCCGGGCCTCCCACTCACCTGCGGCTCCGCGCGGGGGCGGTGGGCACCGGCTGGCCCTGGCTCTGTGCCTGGCTCTGCCCGGGCGGGGGCGCTGCTCGCTTACGGGCGGGCTCCATGCCCGCGGGGGCCAGGCCGGGTCGCACGGCGGGGCTGCCCATGTAGGGGGAGCCCGGGGGGCCCATGGGCGCCCCCTGGTGGGGCATCCGGGCTCCAGACGGCATCCCGGGGCGCTGTGGGTGGGCGGGGGTGAAGCAGAAACGGGAGCCCGTGGGTCAGACCAGGGCCCCCAGCTCCAGGCGCGGTGAGCCGGCGTCTCCCCTCCCCCACCAGACCCTCGGCTGGTGACCCTGAGCGCTGAGCGATGGGTGGGAACGATGGGTAGGAGGGGCAGGGGCGCCGGAATACGCGCGGCTCTGGCGGAGGGGCTTGGCGTCTGGCTGTAGGAAGCTAACTGAAGCCAGGCACCGCACAGGGCATTGCGAGCCTCGGGGCTGCGGAAGGTACCGCAAAAATGAATATTAATGGCTTCTTTCAACCTTTCAAAGATGTTCACATCCACATGCTCCTCTACAAGACAGTCTGAGCAGGTCCTTTCATCCCCACTTGACGGATGGGGCCACTGTGGCTCAAGGAGAAAAACGACCTCGCCAAGGTCACACAGCTCATCCAGGCCCGGCCAGCCCCTGAAGGGCTGCCTCCTGGGGGCCCAGGGCTTTGCTCTCTGCAGCTTGGTTGAAGTCAGGTACCTGGCTCCCTGCTCCGACTTCTGCTCCTCCTCCTGCTCCTCCTTCTCAGGCTTCACTTCTTGGGCGGTTCTGCCTGGCACTCACTAGCTCCTCATCTCAGCCACTCTGCTCCCTGCTTTGACCCTTCGGTCCCAAACCCCACTCCCCTCGACTGACTCCAAGTCCCCACACCCAGGGTCTTCGCTGACCCAGGGTCTAAGCTGCCCTCATAATTTGCTCCCAGGGTGAGGGCTGGAGGCAGGGCAGGCAAGGGCAGCCTTTGGGGGCACCCCAGACCCTGCCAGGATTATCTGATTGGGAGGAGGGGAGCTGCGTTGGAGGTGGGCTGCCCAGGGGGCCTGAGGTGGGTCAGGGCAGTGACACTTCCACTCACATTTCCCCTCCTGTCTGCCCAGGTCAGCAGCCACCTCCTCCTCTTCCCATCCCCACCCCAGCAAGGTCAGCAGTCAGGGTTCAGGGGGCTGTGGAGACTGAGAGGAGGCGGCTCCTCCTCCCTTGCCACTACCCCTGGGTGGTCAGATGGGGTGTAAATGAGATGCAAATGCATCGAGCGAAGTGTTCCAAACCCCACTTGTCCAGACTCCAGAAGGGAGATGGGGAGGGCCAGAGAGAGTTTCAGGGGCTGTGAAACAGAATGAGTGGGGTGGGATGGGGACTGGGACCACGAGAGCAGGAAGACGATCAGAGGGCAGGGGATGCAGACCCTGGCCCTGTTAACATGGACACATCACCCACCTCATCCCCAGGCATGAGGAGGGGCCCCTTGGGCTTGCTGTTTTCCTTCCAACTGCTACCTCCTCCTGGCCCTCCAGGCTCTGTGTCTAACCCTAATGTCCTCCCACCCTCGGTCAGCAGCTGTCTCTGCCTATCTCTCCTGCAGTGAAACCTGCCTGTCCATGTGTCTGCTTCCCTCACCCCACCTGACCCTGTCACTCACGCCTCCAGGGTAGCGGCCCAGAATGGAACCCAGGCCTGGCCACCAGCTAGATGGGGCACTGGGGCTCACAGTCACTCAATAACTGAAGCTCTAAGTTGGCCAGATAAAAAAAAGTCCACGTGTGCAGCCTCTCCCCACTAGATGGGCCTTTTTAAAGGGGCTCCCACCAGCAGCCAGGTTAGGATTGGTAACTCAGCTAGCTGACATGGACACTTTGGGAAGTTACCCCCAGGGGTCCCTGGGGTTGGAGGATGGGCCACTCCAGGGAGGCCCCCTCTTCCTGTCAGCTGCTCTCCCCAGTTATCAAGGCCAGGGATACTGGCTCCTCTGCTGAAGAGGCCCTGAGAGGGAGGCTTCCAGAGCCCCCAGAGAGCTGTGCCCACCTCCAGCCCCACCCCCATGAAAGGCCAAAATCCTAGGGACTCTGGTCTTACTGAGAAGGTGCCTTCCTTGGGGTCACAACCAAATTTGGCCATAGTAAACCTGACAGCTTCTTCTACACAGGGCCTCCACCCCCTCACCCATCTCAAGAGTCGCAGCCCCTGCCTCTCCCATTCCACACCTCTCCACACCCCTCCCAGCCAGGCCCTACTGACTCAGCTCCAGCCTCCCGGGCTCCCACGTGCCTTTGCAGCCTGCCTGTGGCAGGACAGTGCTCCCCTGTCCCTTCGGTCTCTAGGCCTCACATCCCCAACTCCAGCCCTTCCTTCACACCTTCGAGGAGTTAAGGACATCAGCTTCTGGTGGCTGAGTCCGCCAAGGGGACCCTCAGAACCCCTAACTTGGGCTAAGTCCCTAGAGCGGGCCTCTCCCCCACCCTGAGGCAGAAGCTCCAGAGCCCTCCCGCTGAGATGCAGAGGTGGCTCAGCCTGCGAGCTTCCCACTACAGTGCCTCCAGGGTCACCTGCTCCTTGCTCCGGAGACACAAGCAGTGACACTGTCCCAACGGATGAACAGACAGCCCAGCCCAGCCTCTGCCATGTCCCCATCCCCCACCCCCACCCCCAGGGCAGGGGCAACACCTGGGCCCACAAGGAAAAGAACGAAAGTCAACCTGTCGGCTACAGCGAGGACTCCCCACTTGGGGGGGAGAGTCCCCAAGTCCCACCCCCGCCCCTGACAAGAGCCATGCAAACGCCTCCCTTCCCCGCCTCGCACCAGACCCGGCCGGCCGCCTGGCGACGTGTTCGGGTGCCAGGGCGCCAGCACAGTCCCGGAGCCGGGCCGTGGGCCATGGCGCCCCCCACTAGAGGGGTGGGAGAGCGGGAGTGCCCTCCCGGCCCCTCCCGATCAGCCCTCCATTCAGCCCGAGCCAGCTCGCTCGCCCTCCCCCTCTAACTTTCCCCCACTCACCACCCCATGGACCAGAAACTCAAAAAGTTTGCTTTTCGTGGCTTTGCGCGCCCCTCCGGCAACTTCGTCCGCGGCCATCGGGGTGGGCTCAGCGGCTCCTCTCACTCTCTCTCTCTCTTCCTCTTTCTTTCCCTTTTCTGCCTTTTTTTTTCCTCCAACTCTCCCCTCTGAGTCCTGCTGGGCTCTCTCACACTTCTACTCGAGCGGAGTGGGGAGGGGGCCCCTTCAGGGCTGCCCTGACGGCCCACGGCCCACGCCGCCGCCGCCCGCCCGCCGCCGCCGCCGCGGCCGCGGCTGCCGCATTCCTGCACTGATAAGACAGAAATAGTCCGGCGGCCCGGGGTCTGCCTGTTGACTCGGCGGGGACGGGGCCGCCTGCCTTTCCAAGCCCGCTGTCCAAACAGCGCAGATAAGCGGCGAGGCGCGCCGACCAGCCCGGCCGCGGGCGCTGGGCAGCAGTGCTGCAGCCCGAAGCCGCCGAGGCCCGCGGGAGGCGGCGCGAGGAGGGGACGCCAGGGGAGGCGGCGGGGGGTCGCCGGCCACCGGCTCTCGCCACAAATAGTTTCTCCGTCAGGGAATTCGCCGGCCGCGCCAGGCAGGGAACAGTCAGTTCCAACTTTTCCCCCAGCGGGCTCCTGCTGCATTTCTGAGGCCCTTTCCCCAGAGACCTGGCAGGCCGAGCAGGGAAACATTCGCTGGCAGGAACCGGGGGAGCCCGGCCCGCGAGGCCTCGCGCCTGCCCGGGGCCGGCGGCGGTGGGTGTGCCCGGGCAGCGGCGTGGCCCTGCGTCCACAGCTGTGTGTGCCCTTGTCTCACACGCCGTGTGTGTCCGCGCCCTTTTGTGGTGTGTCAGCTTATGTGCGTGCAGACAGACGCCCTGTCTGTGTGCCTCCCTCCACGACAGCCTCCGTGCGCGCGCCTGCGTGTGTGGCAGGACGTGGCCTGTGCCTTTCAGCTCTGTGCAAGGCTATTTCTGGGTATGTGAGTCTTTGTTTGCCGTTCTGTGAGAAAGTGAGGGCAATAGGGGAAGTATTTCAGAAAGAGGGACAGGGATTGTGTTCATGAGAACAGGAAGAGAATGAATGTGGGGAATGGCGCAGCGCCAAGGGGGTGCTTGGGTGGGTGCGTGGAGAGAACGAGGCAAGCCGAGCTTGGTTTTCTTGGGGTGGGGGTGGAGTGGGGTTAGGGGACCCAGAGGAGTTGGGGCAGCTGGGCCGGCCTCAAGACCCCAAAGAGAGGGATCTTGAGGCTGCGGTGTGGGGTGGGGTGGCAAGGGAGCCCCAGAAGGGGCGTGTGGAAGGAGTTGGCAGTCCCTGGAGTGGAGGAGGGACCGGAAGGAGGAGGGGCAAATCCTGACATACCCAGGCTGGGAGCCCTGGGCCTACCCAGGTCCCCAAAGGCCACGCCCCTTTTTCCTCCTCCTGGGGGAGGAGCCCGTGGGCTTTGGAACAAGGCCCCTTGGGTCAAGTTTGGGGGCCTGCTGGGGCCTCACTGTGAGAATCCAGGTGAAGGCAGGGCCATAGCCTAGTGCCTAGGGGAGTTTGTTGAAACACTTATTTGAAGTTGGGTCCTGAAGACTGAAGTGTCCTGACCCTAAACCCTTCAGAATGCCTTTGCCTAGGGGTCTTTTCTGCCTGCAGCCTGATTTCTGCTGGCCCTGATTGTGCTCTTGGCTGTCACTGTTCATTTGGGTGTCCACTGTCAATCTGAAATGTCAGGGAGGGCATCTGGTCCAGGATGCTCCTCTACCACCCCTAGCTTGAAAGGGGACCTAGAGATACCCTTGCTGCCAAATCTCTCCCAGGGCTTTAGCCTAGACCCCCCCTCCACACCCACACACAGAGCCTGGGCCCTGACAGGGTGGGGATGGGTGGGTGGCCTGCCTCTGTCTGCCCACAGGTCATGCAGGTAGCTGCTGGGAACCTGGGGAAGTGACTTGTCCAGTCTGCCTGCTAACCTCCAAAATCCCTGCTCACTCCCATTTCTTAGCCCCTGCCCATGATTCTTTTACCTGGAATGTCCTTTGTCTGCCCTCTGCCTTCCCTCTGCTTGTCCAAATCACATCTATCCTTTAAAGCCCAGCCCAGGCCCCACTTCCTCCAGGAAGCCTTCCCTGGTCCTACTTGTATGCAAAGATTTTTCTCTTCTCCAAATGCTCATTGCCATCTACCCAGCACCATGAATTGGCATTGGACTGGCCTGATGTGCACAGTGCTTCATGGACATTAGCTTTGCTTTTTCCCAAAGAGGCTAGGTCCCTATGAGGTCAGGGACTGATCTTTAACTCCCACTCTTCCTCCATGCCTGGGCACAGGAACTCAACAATACCCCGATACCTGATGCTTGCAAAGCTCAGTGAGCCAATGGATGGAGCTGGTACTCTGCCATTTACCTGATGGTGTGAGTTTCATGGGTACTCCCACCCACCACGGGTGCGTCCAGCAGGGGCGTGGGAAACCACAGGCCTCGGAGGTTCTGGGGGTTGGGGATAGACACCTCTAGGCTTTGTTAAAGCTCAGTGTTCTCAACTGTTGGAGAGACCTCTTGGAAAAAGAAGACAGCTGAGGAGATGCTGCGCACTCCAGTTTGGGCAGCTGGGAAATTTGAGGCAGGGCCTGGGAGATCCGGGGCTTGGTCTTGGTGGTGGAAGAGGTTGCAGGAGGTGGTTAGAGCAGGGGCTATGGTTAGGCCCCTGTGGAGGAGCTGGTGGGCTTCACCCAAGTCCATACATAAGCCCCCTCCTGAGCCACCCCTCTGGAAGACATCCTTAAATGTACAAAGACAATAGATACACCGTGCACACATACCCTCCTGACACACACACACCAGGCACACACACCAATGCAAGCGCCAGAAGGTCGAGGAAGCCACACGGCTCTGCACACACAGGCACACCTTGAGCACCTCCAGATCCCGTCGTGGGCCCCATTCCAAAGGCAGGCCCAGACACATTTGCATACTGCTTTTAGGTGGGCGACATGAGGAGCCTTCAGACCAGAAAACTGGGGCGGCGCCAGTGTGGGGGCCCGGACCAGGGCTCCCTCCTCACAAAGGCCAGGATCCCCAATGGCTCAACCCCAGAAGGGGGCTCGGCCGTGCCACGCCGCCGATGGCTCCTGCGGGTGGGGAGGCGGCCCGGGAAGAGCCTGGATTCTTCCCAGCGCAATAGGGCTCCCGCCGCACTTGGGGCAGGCCGTGCGCCTGTCGGGGGCGAGGGCGGCCGCCTGGCGCCCGGAGCCGCAGTCCCCCCTGCCGTCCCCCCATCGCTCCTTCCCTCGCTGAAGCACTACCAGCACCAAATGGCAAAGCGCCGCTCCCCGCGCAGGGAGAGATGCGCCGCGGCCTGCGGGACGGGCTCGGCCGCCTCGCCCCCACCGCGCCCGAGCGAGCGGGCGGCGGCCGGGGAGATGGGGGGCCCGGGCCGGCCCGGCCCGCGCCGCCCCTCCCTCCGCCCGCGCCGGTCCCCAACCTGGGCATGCGCGCCGCGGCCTCCCTCCCGGTGAAGGTCAGCCCGGGGCCCAGCTGCAGGACTCCGCGGCGGCCGGGGAGGCGGCGGAGGGAGGAGGGATGCGGGGAAGAGACTTAACCCCTTCCCTGCGGGAAGATGGCCACCGAGGCCGGGCCCCAGCTGCAGTCCCGCCTTCCTGCCCTCCGTGAAGGTCCCACCACCAGGACTCCGCTCGGGGGGCGCGGCAAGAGGAGCGAGAGAGCGGGGAACATGGAAGAAGGGGCTGGAAGGAGAGAAGAGAAGCTGGCGAGGGGAGAGGGAGGAAGGGAAGGGAGGAACAAAGGAAGCGAGACTGGAGGGAAAACGGATTGCTTGGGAGAGAGCTCTTTCCTCTACTCCCTTTTCCCTACACTCCCAGCAATAAAGCTTTCCTTAGGGGAATACGATCACCCTCACTGGGGCGGCCTGAGTGTGTGTGTGTGTGTGTGAGTGTGTGTGTGTGTGTGTGTGTGAGAGAGACAGAGAGAGAGAGAAAGAGAAAACGTGAGAGGAGAGGGAGAGGAAAAGAGAGAGAGAAAGAGGGAGAAAGTGAGACCACTTGACGCTCTAAGGACCACAAAGCCTTGGTTTCTGTGTTCTGGCCATCCCTAAACCAGGCCCCACTTTCCGCCATCCAGCCTACCGGCCCGGGCTAAGCCCCAGCCCCAGGGGACCTCTGGCTAGTCCTTGGGGTCAGGCCCAGGCCCAGAGACGGCAGGAGGGGAGACTGTACCTCAACCTCCGCCTCTGGTGAGGGTCAGCAGAGGGGACCCGAAGGCCACCTTCCTCCTCCTCCTCCTGGCTGCCCCCATGCTGCTCCCAGGCCAGGGCAGCTGTGCACCTCCCTGTTTGTGTTGGGATGTTTCTGTAACCCCGACACTCTCTGCTGCTATCAAGGGGGCTGTTTCTCTGTGACTTTGTCTTTCTGTGTCACTTTTGCAAACACACCCGAAAGAGACAAATGCAATAGATGGAAGCAAAAAAAAAAAAAAAAAAAAAAAAAAAAACAAAGAAAAACTAGGACACCAAAATAATGGTGCGACCTTGGGCAAGTCACTGTACCTCCCTGTCCCTCAGTGGCCTCAGAAGTCAAAGGAGAGGCTTAAGTCAGAGCATTCCTAGAGCCCTTCCAGCTCTGAAATCCAAGAATTTCCTAAGACAGAGGCAGGAACCAAGGCAGACTGGGAGGAAGGAGAGGGCAGAGGGAGGGAGCAGAGAGAGGGAGCTGTGCCGGGAAGCAGACCCGCACCAAGTGAGTGGGGGCTGCTCACCAGGAGTGAAGCCTGGTCCCAGCTCAGCACCCCCTCCTCTATGGGGTCCTCAGGGACACGGCCCTCCCACTCACTCCCTCCATCCTCCCCTCAGAGTAGCTCTCTCTAGGTGGCTCTGCCCCTGTCATACACACCTGGCTGAGCCCTCACCCCTACACCTTCAGCATCCAGCCAGCAGGGTGGGCCTTACCTTGGGGTCCCCAGGGTCCTGTGCGGCAGGCAGGTGCATGCGAAGCTTAGTGGAATGAATGAGGCCTCCTTCCTCTCTTTGCGTGCGTGGGATTCCTCAGTCTAATGGGATGCTCCTTGACACCCCTCCCACCACACACAACACAATCAACTGCTGGTGGCAGGAGGAGAGCGGGGCTGGGCCGCTGGGCTCTGAGCCTCCCGCTGGCCCACGGGGAAGGCACATGTTGGATCCATAGCAGGTTTTTTCTTATCCCCCATTAATGAGGTGGTCGCTTGTAGCAGGTCACGCACCCCATGAAAATGTGCCACACAGGCCTGGTCCCCATTTCTGCAAGGACAGAGCTGGGCTGTGGGACAGTGTTTATGTGGGATCCTGAGGGGTGCTATAACCTCTCTCCCACCTTCCAGGGTGTGGCTCTGCCTGGCGGGCAACAGGGATGCATCCAGGGACCCTGAATTGGGCAGTGCCCTGATCTGCTGGCTGTATGGCCCCTGGAGGGAGGGATGGGTCACTCAGAGCCATCCTCACTCTCCTCTCGTCTCCCTCCAGATCAACACCTGGCACATCTGGCCAGATTCAGCGGCTTAGATGTGGCTGAAACCCAGGGCAAACACACGGGGATCACATGGCCTCGGGACTCATAGGGTAGTTGGGACTCCAAACAGTAGCCAGTCTTCCCCTCTCCTCCTCCCAGGTGTGTGGGAGCCATGTCTGGCTCCACCGGCCTCCTGGTTAACAGGCAGCCAGGGCTGGGAGGTCCACCCATCTCCATAATATCCCCTGGCTCTGCTAAGGTCCCACTCCTGCCCTGCCTCAGCCATGTCCCAAATGCCTGAGGTGCCAGGGGAGTCACCCAGTGCATGTCCCAGACATCCTACTCACCTCCCCATCTCTCTACAGATGCTGGCTGCATCCAGATGTTGGCTGCTAGGGAGCTGGGCACCCGGATCTGGGGGGCAGCCTTGTGGCTTCTGGTTGACTTGGGGTCTGCTCATGTCGGGCTGTGTGGCCCTGGGAATGCCGCTTCCTCCCTGGAACTCTGTCCTCATCTGTGAAATGAGGGTGCTGCTGCCTCCCCTCCAACCTCTGCCTCTGGAAATGCTGGCAAGGCACAGAGTGCTGCCCGCTTCACCGGGGCTTTGCGCCAGGGCCCTGCCTCTTCCACCCTGCCTGGTGTGGGGAGGCCTTTGACCGCCCTGCTAGCTGTCTCCACGTGTGCCCTATGTTCCCCAGGTCCCAGCCCTCCTCTTTCTTAGTGAGAGGACCCCCATTCTGGCACCTCCAATTCTCCTCTCTGTCTTTTGCAGCTAACAGCTCCCCATGACAGTGTCAGGACAATCCTGGTGGCCTGGCGTCCTGCCCCTCACCTTGGGAAGCTTCTGAGGACTTGTAAGGCAGGAACAGGCCTCATTTACTGCTCTGACCAGGTGTTCAGGGGGATTCCTGCCAATCACTGCATTCTGGGGTCTGGGTGTCACTGGAGTGAAGAGAACTGAATAGTTATAAAAAGTCCATCTGCATTTCTCTAAACAAATTTTTGGGAATATTAAATCAAATGGCAGTGGGCAGTGGGATGTGTAAATAAACCCCCCGTGGAAGTGCTGCGTGGACTCGCCACCCAGCTGTCCTTGCTGGTCTGATGCTGCACCTTCCACTCTGCACCCACGGGGCCAGGGGAACCCTCCACCTGCCCTCGGCTTTGAGGGCACCAGGTTCAATCTCACACTGCCCTTTATCCCCAACTGCGTCAGTCACCACAGAAATCCCCAGACCCCCTCAACTCCTGCATTTTGGGCCCCACAAGGCCCTAGACCCTCCTACAGTTGCCATCTCTCCCCAACCCCTGAAACCCTCCTACTCTGTGGTCCGTCCTAGGAACATTTCCAACATGCTCCACCTCTTCTGGAAGCATCCTCTTTGCCTTCCAGAAGCAGAAGCCAGGCTCCCTTCCAGCAGTGGCTTGACCACTGGCCTCAGGGTGGGTACGGCCCCCCGTTGCCCCTCACTGCTGTTTCCAGACCCCTGGCTCTGCATCTTACCCCCAGCTAGGGAGCCTTCATTCGTGCAGATTCTGGCTCCTGGCTCATGTCACTCTCTGGAGCACCACTCCTGTCCAGTCTGCTGCATGCTCTTCTGGACATCTCTGGCCTCTCCGTTCCTTGGCAGCTCCCCTTTGAGAGATCCTCCCCGTTCCCTCAGCCACGCACTCCCAAGGTCATCTCTTAGATGACTGCAGCAACCACAGCCCCCCACTTTCAGTCCCATGAGCCCCACTTGCTGACCACCATCTCCTCTTTTTCCTTTTTCCAGTTCACCCTGTCCAGCTCCCTGACCTCCAAGTCCTGCAACTCCTCTGGAACCTCTGCTTCATTTCACCACTCTGCACCCCTCCCCACAGCTACCCCTTGCTCTTACACATTGAATCTCCTGGCTCTTTTGACGGTGATACATAACACACAATTGACCATTTTAACCTCCCTTGCATGTACTCTTTTTTTTTTTTTTTTGAGACGGAGTCTTGCTCTGTCACCCAGGCTGGAGTGCAGTGGTGCGATCTCGGCTCACTGCAACCTCTGCCTCCTGGGTTCAAGCAGTTCTCCTGCCTCAGCCTCCCAAGTAGCTGGGACTACAGGTGCCTGCCACCATACCCGGCTAATTTTTTGTATTTTAGTAGAGACTGGGTTTCACTGTGTTGCCCAGACTGGTCTCAAACTTCCTGACCTCAGGCAATCTGCCTGCCTCGGCCTCCCAAAGTGCTAGGATTATAGGCATGAGCCACTGCGCCTGGCTTTTTTTTTTCTTTGAAACAGAGTGTCACCCTGTCGCCCAGGTGACGTGATCTCAGCTCACTGCAACCTCTGCCTCCTGGGCTCAAGCAATTCTTGTGCCTCGGCCTCCTGAATAGCTGGGACCACAGGTGAACACCATCATGCTTAGCTACTTTTCGTATTTTTAGTAAAGACAGGGTTTCACCATGTTGGCCAGGCTGGTCTCGAACTCCTGACCTCAAGTGATCAGCCCACCTTGGCCTCCCGAAGTGCTGGGATTACAGGCATGAGCAACTGCACCCGGCCCCTTACATATACTCTTGACTCTCTTAAGAGGTAAATCCAGCTTCATCAATTCCTCCCCTGCAACCATGCACCTGAATGTGGCCAGAGAAAGACACACAGCTACCCCTCCCGGTCTCATTGTGGATTTGGCATGAGCTCAGCTGGCATCGTGCTGCCCGGCAGACCACTCTTCCCACAACAGTCACATCTATGCCTGCTCCCACACCCTGACAGGAGTTTTTTGCATCTTCTCCCTCCTCTGACCTCCAACCTCTCCTCCATCCTCCTCACTCCCAGCTCATGTCCCTGTTTTCCCCCTTCACTGAGAAAAAAGAAGCTTCCGAAGAACTTCCAGAGCCTCCCACCACACCCTCTGCCTGCCAGCAGCTGATCCCGTTCCTCCAGATGAGCTCTCTGTGCTCCCGACTACAGCCAGCCGTGCCTCCATGTGCCAGCTCTGTCCCTCCTCCACACCAAGGACACTGCTCCAGCAATTCTCTCCCACACCATCATTTCATCAACATTCCCCTCTCCCCTGGAGTTCCCCCAGCAGCATGCGCAAGTTCTGTTACATCCCCACTGGAAACAAACGCTCTTCTTTCATTTTTTATTACGTTTTAAAAAATAGAAGTGAAGTCTCACTATGTTGCCCGGGCTGGTCTCAAACTCCTGGGCTCAAGTGATCCTCCCGCCTCAGCCTCCCAAAGTGCTGGCATTATAGGCGTGAGCCCCTGCACCCGGCCTCCTGAAACAATCTCTCTTAACCCTACTTATCCTACAGTTTGCTGCCCAGTAGCAACAAAACTTCTCAAAAGAGTTGTCTCATTTGTGCTCTTCCATTCTCCCTGAATCCCAATCCTGTCAGATGCAGCTCCGGCTGCTCCACTGAAACACTTCTGGCAGGGCCACCGGTAGCTTCCACATTGGCAAATGCAGCTGTCAGTTCTTAACCTACTGCAACCTCCACCTCCTGGGTTCAAGTGATTCTCCTCCTCAGCCTCCCAAGTAACTGGGACTACAGGCGCCCGCCATCACACCCGGCTAATTTTTGTATTTTTAGTAGAGATGGGGTTTCACCATATTGGCCAGGCTGGTCTCGAACTCCCGACCTTGTGATCCACCCGCCTCGGCCTCCCAAAGTGCTGGGATTACAGGTGTGAGCCACTGCACCTGGCAAAGTCACAACACTCTGTCCTCTTTCAAACATTTCCTCCCGTGGAGGGAGGACACTTCCCCCTCTTGGCTGACCTCCTGCCTCCTGGGCTGCTCTTTCTCAGGCCCTGGGGACCATCCAGTTCTTCTCCTTCCCTCTCCATGCAGGAGCACCAGGACTCAGGCCTGGGTCCTCCTCACCTCTCCACACTCACTTCCTCGGAGATCTCATCCTTTGTGCGGTCTTATCACATCCAGCACCACCCATATGTCAGCAGCTCCCAGTTTCCTCCAGCCCGGTCCTCTCTCCCAATCCTTGGACACATCTATCCAATCACCTATTCAGCGTTTCCACCTGGATCTTCAGTGGACAGCTCAAACATGGTCTGTCCAAAATGAGCTCCTGCTCTTTTGCCTCAAACCCCATCCTCCACCCACAGTCTTCTCCCTCCTTCCAGCTGCCCAGGCCCACACCTTGGAACACCCTGGACCCCTGCCTTTCCCTCACACCCCACATGCACTCTGAAGGCACATCCTGTTGGCTCTGGACCCAGCAGCCCACTGCTTCTCACCTCTCCCCGGCTGCCGCCCAAGCTCCAAACCACAACTACTGGGTAGCCTGCTTCCAGCCTCGCCCTGACAGTCTGTTCTCAACATGGCAACAAGTTCTTTAAAAAGGGAGTCAGGACCGGGCGCGGTGGCTCATGCCTGGAATCCCAGCACTTTGGGAAGCTGGAGGTTGGTGGATCACTTGAGGTCAGGAGTTCGAGAGCAGCCTGGCCAACATGGTGAAACCCCATCTGTACTAAAAATACAAAAATTTGCCGGGTGTGGTGGCATGCAGCTGTAATCCTAGCTACTTGGGAGGCTGAGGCAAGAGAATTGCTTGAACCCGGGAGGCAGAGGTTACAGTGAGCCAAGATTGTGCCACTGCACTCCAGCCTGGGCAACAGAGTGAGACTCCGCCTAAAACAAAAAAGAAAAAGAAAAAAAAATAAAGAAAGAAAAAGGGAGTCAGATTATGGCATTGCTCTGCTCTAAACCCTCCAGGGCTTCCATCTTATTCCAAGCAAGGGCCAAGGTCCTGAAGGTCCTGCAGGATCTGGTCTCATCCTTACTCCCTGTCCCCTCTGCTCTCACCTCTTGCTATCTCCCTCACCACCTTCTCTCTGCCCTGGCCTCTGTGCTCCCTGCAGTGCTTTGGAAACTCCAGGTCCATGCCAGTTCAGGATGCTCTTCCTCTGGCAATCTACCTGGTGGACTCCTCACCTCCCAAAAGCCTTTATTCACATGTCTCCTCCCCAATGAGGCACAGTCTGTCTCCCTGATTAAAAACTGCAAGCCCTCTCCCTCCACACACCCATCTCTTTTATTCCCCTCCACTCTCCCTACAGGACCCTATACCTTCCACCTTTCTATATCATCTACTCCCTACATTGATGCCTAACTTTTTTTTTTTTTTCTCCATTAGAATGTAAGCTCCAGGCCGGGCGCGGTGGCTCACACTTGTAATCCCAACACTTTGGGAAGCCAATCACCTGAAGTCAGGAGTTTGAGACCAGCCTGGCCAACGTGGTGAAATCCCGCCTCTACTAAAAATACAAAAATTAGCCATGTGTGGTGGCAGGCACCTGTAGTCTCAGCTACTCAGGAGGCTGAAGCAGGAGAATCGCTTGAACCTGTGAGGCAGAGGTTGCAGTGAGCCAAGATCACACCACTGTACTCCAGTCTGGGTGACAGAGTGAGACTCTGTCTCAAAAAAATAAAAAATAAAAAAAGAATGTAAGCTCTGAAAAGGTAGGGGCTGTGTGTGTGTGTGTGTGTGTGTGTGTGTGTGTGTGTGTGTTTTCTAAAGGAGGCAGGGCTTTTTATCTGTTTTCTTTGCTGCTGAATCCCAAGTACCCGGCACATGGCAGAGCCTCCAACATGTGATGCGTGGAGGTGAAGAGAGCCCACTCCGACCCCATTCAGGATCTTCAGCACAGATTTCCAAATGCCAGCTGAGGTTACAACCTGAGACTTGTTTTGTTTTGTTTTGTTTTTTTGAGATGGAGTTTCACTCTTTTCACCCAGGCTTGAGTGCAATGGCACAGTCTTGGCTCACTGCAACCTCCGCCTACTGGGTTCAAATGATCTCCTGCCTCAGCCTCCTGAGTAGCTGGGATTACAGGCACGCACCATCACGCCCAGTTAATTTTTGTGTTTTTAGTGGAGACGGGATTTCACCATGTTGGCCAAGCTGGTTTCGAACTCCTGACCTCAGGTGATCCACCCGCCTTGGCCTCCCAAAGTGCTGGGATTACAGGCATGAGTCACCATGCTTGGCCGAGACTTGTTATCATAGGAGTAATAACATTGGTTTAGATTTGTATAGGATTTTACCATTGACCAAGTACTTCCACACACAGTAACCTGTCTGATCCCAAAAGATAACCCTATCAGGTTCCTGGCAGGGTCCCCATTATAAAGATAATGAAAATGAGGCTAGAAGAAGTTGTGTGACTTGCCAAAATTCACTGTGCTATCACAGGGTGGAGCTAGGATTGCAAATCAGGTTTCCTGTCCTCAAGGTTACTGGGTTTTCTCCTTTACCGCAAGCTGCCTCCCCAGTGTCCCCATGCTAAAGCTTGCCTGCTGGGGGTAGTGACAGACTCACCAACATACACACCCCACCTTCCCCAAACACCTGCCTTTTAAAGAAGGAAATCAAGATCCCTGAAAGCCTGTAGAGCTAAGCTGAATTACCCTTAATTATCCTTTTAAACACACCCCTCAAAATCTCAAGCTGATTGTTCGAAACATTGGGAATACAAATTCTAGAAAATGTGCTACCACCAAGGTGTCTGAAATAAATTTCAATGCATTTGAGAAGGTTCCCTTTGTTACTTTTTAGCCAAAAACAAGAAAAAATAAAAAATGAATGCTAAACTTGGAACAAGCCCCTTGTTCCTGTGGCTTCTCTGGTCCTCACGACCAAGTGTAACTCCTATACATGCTCGAATCCCACGGCGACATGCCACCCCGCCCCCTACCTGGACCTCAGTTGGCTATCCTTTGGGAACGTCTCGTTACCCCGACATAGCCAAGGGGTGCCCTGGGACAGCCCCCTACCACCTCGCCTTGCCTTCCTGGTGCCACTTGGTGCTAGGTTTAGAGAACTTAAAGAGGATCCAGCTGGCCCTTAAGAGGGGTAGGAGAAGCGATGAGAACAGCAACAGACTCTGTCTATGCCGAGTGGACCACCAATTTCTTGGAGAACCAGGCAAAAGTAAGTGGGATTGAGAAGAGATGGGGCTTGTGAGGCTTGTCCATGACCAAGGACTTCACAGGAAGCTCAGCTTCTTGCCGGCCCCACACAGCACACTGGTAACTCAGCAGACTTTACTCTGGGGCTCAAACGGCTACAGTGGCACCGAGAAGTCTCGTGAAGACTCACCATGGGGCAGGCAGTGGGGAGGCGGCAGGGGCCTGCTCTCGGCAAACCCTTGTAACTAAGGCTAGCTATGCTCTCCACCCCTGCCTGAACCCACTGCCCTGGGCAGGGTCTCTGCAGTCCACAGTGTGATGGCTCCTAGCCTGGATTCTAGAACAGGGTTTCTCCAGTTGGCACTGCTGACATCTCGGGCTGGATGATTCTTTATTGTGGGGGTTGCCTTGTGCACTGTATGATGTTAGGAGCATCCCTGGCCTCTATTCTTTACCCAGTGTGGCAAACAAAATATCTCCAGATGTTGACCCTTGTCCCTGGAGGGTGAAATTGCCCCAGGGTTGAGAACCACAGCCCTTGAGTCAATTAGTTCTGGGTTCAAACCCCACCCAGTCACCGAGTGATCATAACCCTGATCATGTTACCTGACCTGTTGGAGCCTCAATTTCCCCATCTGCAAAACTGGGGGTCCCTCACGTGATACACGGGTGGATGTGAGGATTAAAATGTGGTTGAGCATGTGCAGGATTCAGCACAGTGCCTGGCACAGGGTCAACACTTAACGAGCAGCAGCTGTTAGCATCAGCTTCCCAACGGTCCTGCCTGCTTGTCCCACAGCCTGGATTCCCTGTGGCCTCGGCTGCTGCTCATCTGTCTTATCTCCCAGACTTGAATGATCCTGCTTCCAACCAACCCCCAGCTAGGGTGGGGCGCAGTGGAACCAGGGAGCTCTCAGAACCCTTCAGTGGCAGGCTCATCACAAACGCCACGGCGGGTACAGGTGAGGGCCGAGCTGCCACTTTTAGAAGCCAGCCAGGTGATCATTCAGAGTGGCTAATTACGGCGGCTCTGGGAGCCCTGCGGGAAGTGTGGGGTCTACTCAAACCACTGGACCCTTCCTTGGGCAGAGAGCAGCCACAAGTGGTGTTAGCGTGCAGGGGGTTATGCCGTGGGAAACCTGTGGTCCCGCAACTGAGCTGTGGGGGCTGCAGCTCGGGCTGCAGGACAGGAGGGAGACATTCAGAAGCCACCACACGTTAGCACATCCACTGCACTTAAACTTTTTTTTTTTTTGAGACAGGGTTTTGCTCTGTCGTCTAGACTGTAGTGCAGTGGTGTGATCACAGCTCACTGCAGCCTGGACCTCCTGGGCTCAAGCTATCTTCCCACCTCAGCCCCCTGAGTAGCTGGGACTACAGGCACGTGCCACCATGCCCGGCTAATTTTTAAATTGTTTGTAGAGACAAGGTCTTGCTGTGTTGCCCAGGTGGATCTCGAACTCCTGGGCTCAAGGAATCCTCTCACCTCGGCCACTCAGAGTGTTGGGATTATAGGCATGAGCCACCATGCCCAGCTTTGGGACTTAAATTTAAAAAGACACTGTAAGGCCAGTTACGGCCTAGAAAAGCAGAGGTTTGGGAACTGCTGATAACGGCATCTGAGGAAAAGCAGGGCCTTCTCCCACCCCGTGCGCTCCTCTGCCTTCTGTTCTCTGTACACGTTTAGTGAGCACCTCCTTTGGGACGGCTCCTGGGAAGCGCTGCCCATTTACATGCATGACATGGCCTCCGCCTGTGAGACCTGGTGGTCCCTGAGAAAGACAAGATGGATAGAGGCTTTTGTGCCAGGTGTGTCCAGAGGGCCCTGCGGGAGCAGGGAGGAGGGGCCCCTAACAGGGTGGGGCAGGGCTACCCCAACAGGTGTCTCAGAGTAGCGACACCTAAGCAGGACCCTGAGTGCAGCCAGGGAAAGCCCCAGCTGGGCAGGATGCCCAAGGCTGGTATGGGGTGCTGTGGGTCTCAGGGGCTCTGCCTCCTTGGGCACCTCTGTGAAGGTCAGGGGAGAGGCACCCAAGACTCGTGCTTTATCTTGGCGAGAGTCATGAATAGTGGAAAGGGCAGGACAGGTGCCCTGCAGAGCCCAGCAGGCTAAAACTAGTGACAGGGAAGCCAGCACACACGGCTCTTATTGTGAGCAGCCACTGTTTGTTCCAAGCTCAGTTCAAGTCCACAGTCCCCCTACCTTGCGAGGACAATCCTTAATCCACCTTACAAGTGGGGAAACTGAGGCCTAAGGAAGCAAAATGACTGGTGCAAGGTTGCAGAGCTGGTAGGGGTGGAGCTGGGATTTTCATCCGGGTGGCCTGTGTCTAGCCTAGATCCTAGCCCAGAGGCTGTGGGCAGACTTGTAGGGAAGAAGTGGAATGTGCCAGACACTCCTGCTAAACGGATTTTTTTTTTTAATTAAAAAAATGCCAAGGGGTGTTCTGAGGGATTTAAATCAAGGCTGAAGCTATAACCACAACTTCAAACCTGGGAGGCAGCTGGGGAGGGAGGGGAAAGAGAGGCAGGATGGCCATGTGTCCACCAAGGCCCTACCACTTTCACCAAGGAGGCCTCCTCACCAGCCTCAAAGCCCTCTCTTTGCCCTCCCCAGGTTCCACCTTGGAGAATGTCCCTCTTGTCCCTCCAAACCTCAATCCTGCCCATCTACATCGCCGTATCTTTCAAGCCATCCAATTCCCTCAGCCCAACTCCAGGGTCCGGCCATTTTCCATGCTGCTCTGTGGTTGTTATTATGAACATCCTCTTCTCCCTTGGCCCTCATATTTAATCCATAGGCAAATTTTATTAGTTTCACTGTTATCTGCTCTCTCAAGCCCAGTGGTCTCTGCATTTTTTCTGTCACTACCCTGGTCCAGGCCAGCACCATCTTTCTTCTGCACTGATCGTCCCATCTCTCCATTCTGTCTCTCTCTACAGCATGGCCAGAGTGATCTTTTAAAAAATGCAGTGAGGACCATAGTACATCCTTGCTTAAGATCTGACAATGGTTTCACGGCACTGACAGAATCCACATTCCTTGCCGGGGCTCACAGGGCTGACTCCACCTTGTGGGTGCCTTCAGCTCCGCCAGTCCCTATCTGGTCCTCAAACTCACTGGGTCCCTGCCCACCTCAGGACCTCTGCACCTGCCATTCTCTTGACCTGCTATGATCAGCCACTGGGTCTGAAGGTCAGGTTCCTGATGACAGGATTTTTTTTTTTTTTTTGAGACATAGTCTTACTCTGTTGCCCAGGCTGGAGTGCAGTGGTGTGATCTTGGCTCACTGCAACCTCTGCCTCCCGGGTTCAAGCGATTCTCCTGCCTCAGCCGCCCGAGTAGCTGGGATTACAGGTGCCCACCACCACACCTGGATAATTTTTATATTTTTAGTAGAGACGGGGTTTCGCCATGTTGGCCAGGCTGGTCTCGAACTCCTGATATCAAGTGATCTGCCTGCTTCAGCCTCCCAAGGTGCTGGGATTAGAGGTGTGAGCCACCGCACCCGGCCAAAGTCAGGATTTTGCCCCGAAACAGAGAGGAGCTAATGTCAGCTCCTGCCTTGGAAAGTGCCCCAGGATGGCAGTGGCTTTTGGCACAGGGTGTCGGAAGAGGAGAGCATGATTATAAGCCATTCCGAAGCCCAAGATGAGTGCTCTGAAGATGGTCTCACACAAGAAGCCACCAGGCCAGGCCAGGCCAGCGCCTAGGGTAGGAACTGTGGGAGTTCCTCTGGAGGACGGAGGCAATCACCCGCTAAACACCTAACTCCTCAGCAGGCCACCTCCTTCTCCCTGATGTGGAGGTGAGGAGGTCAATGGTGGGATCCATGGAGTTCTGGGGAGTCCAGCGGAGCTGGGCCCAAGCCTTTGCTGGAGGCAGCGTCGGAAGCCAGCATGGAGCAGCAGCAGTGGTGGTGGTGGCGGAGGGGGAGCAGACCGTGGGGCCAGGCCCAGGACTAGCTGGGAAGGTGGCATACTGACTGCCCAGGGTAACTGCCAGAACAGGAGGCTGGAGGCTGCCCTCTGGCTCTTCATGGAGCCAGGTGGGGCACTAGTGTTCCAGCAGCCCAGGGGCCCAAGGACTGGACAGTGGCAGGGAGCCGACCTGTCCCTCGGGGCCTTGGTTCTTCCTGTGATGGGGGTAGCCCAGGGTTTTGAACCCCATCAGCTCCCTGAGGCTCTGACCATCTTGCTCCTCTGTAAGACACATCTCCAAATTCTGAAGGCACCTGTAAGAGTACCCCTGCTATGGGATGAACTGACTGTGTCTCCCAAAATTCATATGTTGGAGTCCTAACCCCTAATATATCAGAATGTGATCTTATTTGGGGATAGGGTCGCTAAAGAGGTAATCAAGTTAAAATGAGGTCATTAGGGTGGGCCCTCATCCAATAGGACTGGTGTCCTTACAAGAAAGGGAAATTTGGGCACAGAGACTTGCACAGAGAGATGATGATGTAAAGAGACAGAGGGAGAGGATGCTCAACTTCTAGCCAAGGAGAGAGGCCTGAGACAGATCCCTCCCTCACAGCCTTCAGAAGGAACCAACCTCACTGACACCCTGATTTCAGACTTCCAGCCTCCCACACTGGGACCAGGAATCTCTGTTGTTTAAGCTTCCAGGTCTGTGGTCCTTTGTTGGGGTGGCCCTAGTGACCCAACACCCCCACAGCCTGCTCTTCAGGACTCCCAGGGTGGTCGTCATGAGACCTGCCTGCTAGTCCACCTACCACCTGGGCCTCCCCTCGGAACATCCTCTGGTTTGCCTGATGAAAGCAAGCCCTCCGAGCAGGGTGCAAAGCACGGGGCAGAATCCAGGCCAGAAGGCCTGAGTTTGAGCCTTTATTCCATCATCCATTGACAGGAGTATAAAAGTGCCAAGTCACCATTAACCTCTCTGATCTCAGTCTCCTCATCAGTGGGCATTTATCATCTTACCTCTCTCACCGGGTTATTGTGCATAGCAAAATAGTAATGATTTGCCATATGTGAAAATTCTCTTTAAGTCACAGAGTACTGAGTAAAGTCATCATGGCCATTAATGTATCACTCTTTGGTAATCACTCATTGCACTGTGGACTTGAACTGACCTTATTGTCAATTTAACCTCATTTTTTTTCTTTTCTTTTCTTTCTTTCTTTGATACAGAGTCTCGCTCTATTGCCCAGGCTGGAGAGCAGTGGCGCGACCTCGGCTCACTGCAATCTCCGCCTCCAGGGTTCAAGCGATTCTCATGCCCCAGCCTCCTGAGTAGCTGGGATTACAGACGTGTGCCACCATGCCTGGCTAATTTTTGTATTTTTTGTAGAGACAGTGTTTCACCATGTTGGCCAGGCTGGTCTCAAACTCCTGACCTCAAATGATTGCCCACCTCAGCCTCCCAAAAGGCTGGGATTACAGGCGTGAGCCACCACGCCCAGCCAATTTTTTTTTCCTACTCTATGCAAAACATGTCTCCCTATCCCCTACTTGTAAAGTTGTCTTTTTGTCTCAAGAAGGGACACTTAACATTTACTCCTGTTAATATTCATCTTCTAAGAATTAGCCCATAATTCTTAGAAGGTGAATGTTGACAGCTTTTGAATATTAATTCAAAATATCCAAATATTCACCATCTTTTCTGGCTGTGTGTCATTCATAAATCCAGTGAGTGTGACCATCAATCTGCATCTAAATCTTTGCTGAATGTATTGAGAAAGGGACAGGAAGCAAGACAAGGCTCTCTCTCCAGACTAATGTACACCCTTTGGGGCTTAGTCTTTCTTCAATTCTCAGCAAATTTGCCCAGTGATTGTAACATCCAGCCAGCAATATGCTAGTGTGTCATGTCAGAACATCAGCCACTGTGGGAGGTTTTTTTTTTTTTTTTGAGATAGGGTCTGGCTATTGCCTAGGCTGCAGTACAGTGGTGTGATCATGGCTCATTGCAGCATGGACCTCCTGGGCTCAAGCCATCTTCCTGCCTCAGTCTCCTGAGTAGCTAAGACTATAGGTGCATGCCACCATGCCTGGCTAACTGTTAAAATGTTTTGTAGAAATGGGGTGTTGCTTTGTTGCCTAGGCTGGTCTTGAACTTTTGGCGTTAAGCGAGCCTCCCAAAGTGGCCTCCCAAAGCGCTGGGATTACAGGCTTCAGCCACTGCATTCAGCTAGTGGTATTTATACCACAGGAATTGGCGAACGATACAAACCGGAACTCTGCTCCCACGCCCCGTCCTGCCAAGAGCCAGTTGTTAAACATTTATCGGCACACCACTGCATCCAGCCCACGTTTATGTATCATACCCTAAAGATATAGGGAAACACTTTGTCAAACACCTCCAAATTAACACATAGAGCTTCATGGAGCTTAGCCTACAAAATAGTTCAACATGCATTATCCAATTTGGTTCTCTCCACACTCCAGGAAGCTGAAAGGATGACTATTACTATATCCATTTTAAAGACAGGAACACAAGGCGTAGAGAGTTCTTTAAAGACTGACTCAGAGCTGGAGGGCAAGTTAGTGTCGAAAGTGAGGCTCAAACTCCTGTTTTCTGATCATAAGGTCCATGTTCTTTTTGAGTCACTATCTGACTGCTCCCCCATTCGTTATCAAATGTACTCTGAAGTCCTCAGGGGTTGGTACTCTGGGTTTAAGTTAAGACACAGACAAGTTGAGAGGGATTCTACAACAGCCCCGCCCTTCCCATTAGCAGTCATCATGAGGATTTATGAGCACTGCTTCTCAAACTGGGATTCGGGTCTTTGTGGGAGAGGGTCCTCAAGTTTTTGAAAAGACTCTGCATTTTGTTTATAATTTCATTGTAATTATAATGTAGCTGACAAGAAGCCAACTAAAGCGACAGCAGGCCAGGTGCAGTGGCTCAAGCCTGTAATGCCAGCACTCTGGAAGGCTGAGGTGGGCAGATTGCTTGAGCTCAAGAGTTGGAGACCAGCCTGGGCAACACAGCAAGACTCCTCTCTACTAAAATTCAAATATATTAGCTGGGTGTGGTGGTGCACACCTGTAGTTCCAGCTACGTGGGGCACTGAGGTGGGAGAACTGCTTAAGCCCAGGAGGTTGAGGCTTCAGTGAGCCATGATCGCACCACTACTGCAGCCTAGGCGATGGAGCCGAGATCCTGTCCCATAAATAAATAAACAAACAAACAAACAAACCAATAAAGTGACAGCAATTCTTAATGCAGTGTTTCTCAAACTGGGGGCCCTGAGTTCTCAGTGAGAAATGCTGGTTTGTTTTCTGGGCTAGGGGATAGAAGGGAGGGAAGGGGACAAGCGGCAGGCAAGGAGATCTCAAGGTGAGTGTTACAAACTGGGCAGGGCAGACAGGTTTTGCTCAGCCCTCACTGTGTCCTAAACACTTTAATTAGACACCAACCTTAGAGACTGAGAGATTTCGCATCAAAGCCAGATTTCCAGAATCTCTAAAAAAAAAATGAGAAATTTGGCAAGACCAGACCACCAGTCCACTTAGAGACAATCAGGTGGAGCTGAGAAGGGGCTGTACCTTTTCAGAGGGGCGAGAGCCCTCCCATTTGCCACATCTCCTCCCCATTCCCTATTTTAGGGGTTGCAAACTCAGATACTCCTAGGGGCACAGCAGTGACAGTCAATGAGTGGAACAGGCTGTGTGTGAGATGATAAATGGTCTTTGACTGTGAGCCTCAGTGCTGGGGGCAAAAGAGGAGGGGCTGGGTTGAGACCCTGAATAAAGGGGTGGCTGTCTTATCCCTGTGAGGGCCCCTGAGGTTTGGGCACAGCAAATTTCTGAGGGCTAAATGTGGTGGAGAGACACCAGTTGGGACTCTTGCCTTGACCACTGGGAAAGTTCCTTCATGCCCTGTGCCTCAGTTTCCTTATCTAGAGTGATGATGATTATAACAGCACTTACCTTATAGTGTTGTGGCTAGGATAAATTAAACCACATAAAATTCTCTCTTTTTTTTTTAAATGTAGAGATGGGGTCTCGCTTTGTTGCCCAGCCTGGTTTTGAACTCCTGGCTTCAGGCGATCCTCCTGCCTTGGCCTCCCAAAGTGCTGGGATTACAGGCATGAAGCACTGCGACTGGCCTAAAATTCTTGAACTAGTTCTCAAAGCCAACAATGAGCCCTCAGTCTCTACTGGCTGCTATTACTCTGCCCCCAGCCACTTCACTCTTGCACTTCCTGCAGGTCACTGTGTTTGTGGCAGCTGCTCTTGAATCTGAGGTGGGGGCTGTGCTGGTGGGTGGCGGGTGGCAGGGGGAGACATCTCTGTCCACTGAATGGATCAAAAGTGTCTCAAAGACGGAATTTTCTTCTGAAGGAAGAGGCCTGGGTAAGATGCAAGTGAGGTGATGATGCAGGGGGAGTTAGAGGGGAAACTGAGGCATGAAAAGGCAAAAGTACAGTGCTGCTTCCTGCTGGGGAGAGTGGAGTAGGTGCTGTAGACCTGAAACTGGAGCTCAGCTTCTCTTGCATCTACTTAGGCCCCCACGGGGGGCACCTTCCCACCCACTGGCACCTCCTTCAAGCCCACCCACCCTCGAGGCCCCTGCTGTGGATTCAGCTGCCGGCCCACCCTGAGCCATCTCCAGGGACCACAGGGCTCTCTCCTGGGCCCTGCTGACTCACTTTTTCTTTTTTCCAATGAAAAACTTTATGAAAGGCAAAGAAGACAGGCCTCTCACACCTGCAGACTGCACCAGGCTAGATGGGAGCTGTGGGCTGGAAAGATGGGCTAAAGCTAAGATAGCTCCATGTTGGGGCTGACAGATATGGAACAGGAAGAATGGACTGCTGGGTGCCTGGGTGGTGGCCAGTGGTATAAGCAGGCAGCATGAATGGCAGGCTGGGACCTGCAACCAAGGGAGGCATCAGTGGCATTAGATGGTGCTCTGGGGTACGCAGATGACACCTAGAGCAGGGACAGCACTCAGCATCCCATGTGAACACTTGCAGTGGCAAGGGGCGCTTGGTGAATGCAGGCATTGTGCAGAAGGTCTGGCATCACCGTTGCTTCTTTATAGAAGGGCATGATGTCCCATTCTACAGACGAGACATGTCACTCAGAAAACTGAGTACCTTTTCCTCATCTGTCTGGCTGGAGAGGGAGAGCTCACCTTCTAGCACAGGCCCAGGTGGCTCCAAGCGTGGGCCATGGCCTTGGGGGGGATCTCCAATGCTCCCCAGGGGGCACAAAGGCAGTGAATCTTTGAAAGAGCCAGAGCTGGATGTTCCGGGCGGAGACACAGGTCCTGTGGGAAAACTGCCTCCAAATGTTGAAAGGTGGTCAGATGGCTTGGAGGGAGAAAGGGGTTTCTCCCTGCAACTCCAAAAGGCAAAACCAAGGTCAGAGGGAGTGACATTCTCCTTCACCACGGGAATAACTGAAGAGGGAATGAGCATGGAGCACTCCTCCAACCACGGAGTTACAGGAGGGAGGGCTGCTGGGCGCGGGGCGTGGGGCAGCTCAGGCAACAGCAGGACAAGGCTGGCAGGCAAGAAAGGCCCCCCCTTGCATCGTGGTAGTGTTGAGAGGGTGACGCTGACAGCACCAAGAGGGATCTGGGGCTCATTTTAGAATCAGCCATAGAGCCATCCCCTCTCTGTCCACTGCCTCACACATCTGTTCATTCATTCAAGAAATATTTCTCTGTACTGTGTGGAACAAGACAGATGCAGCCATGCCTTTAAGGAGCCCTACAGCTCAGCATGAGACTCTTTGGTAGGTGCTGCAAGACAGAAAAGAGTGGGTGGCCCTCACGCCCAAGCAGGGGTGGGAGAAAGACTCCCTGCAAGAGGTGGAACTGAAGTGGAGACTTCAAGATGAGTGCAGTTAGCCAGGTGAAGGGAGCTGGGAAGGGTGTCGGAGGTGCAGGGAACAGCAGGTGTGAGGGCCCTGAGTGAGGGCGCAAGAATGAAGCCACAAGGAAGTGGAAGGTGGAACAAATCAAATTTGTGTTTAGGAAGCCCATTCTGGTTACAGTGCTGGGCTGGGGTCTGATGCAGGGGCAAGGCTGAGTATGCGGCACTCAGATGGCGGCAGAAGACCACAGTGCATGGACTAGGGCGGTGACGTGGGCAATCAGGAGTGGATGGAATTGACACTTATCTAGGAAATAACATCAAATAAAAGGATGTGGCAATTGTTCCAATGGAGAGATAAGAAAGGGGGTGGACTTGGTCATTCCAGGTCTGGACCTGAGCCTCGAGGTCACTGTTCAGCAATGTGGCCCATCCACCCCACCGCGGAGGGGTCCTACTCCCTTGTCTTCACGTGTTCACAAGGAAAATGTACTCTATTCCCAGGAGAGGAGATGCTGGAATGACCCTGGCCCTCTCCCCACCCTTCTTCCCTGTGGGAGGAGGCTCTGTCCGATGAGGTGGTAAGGGCCTGCGCCAGCCGGACGATCCTTCTCCCGGGAGGGTGGGGTAAAGGTGCTGAAGGCAAAGCTGCTTATCCTGTGGCCAGTGTTCCCCTTCCAGGCGAGTCTGTTTTAGGACACAGATCATCTCCTTCTGCTCCCGTGCCCAGGTAAGCAAACCCAGGTTAGGAAATAGGACAACACTTGGGCCTCAGGTTCAAGCCTCTCTTCAGCTCGACTTTCCCTGCACTTAAGTTAACTGAGGCCTGTGCCTGCTTTTGCATGGGTTCAGAACCTGTGGGGAAAGACCAGGGCTGGTCCCTCCTCATACCCAAACTCACCTGTGGGGCCTACGTGCTGAAGGAGTTCTTTATTTCCTATAAGGATATTACCCCTACTGGAGAATGTGACTGTACTTAATTTCCAATTTTAAATAAATCTTCCTGCTGCCTGATATTTATCAGAAACATGGTTGTAAATATCAACATACAGAGTATTTCCTGGCCAGGTTCGATGGCTCATGCCTGTAATCCCAGCACTTTGGGAGGCTGAAGTGGGAGGACTGCTTGAGCCCAGGAGTTTGAGACCAGCCTTGGAAATATAGTGAGACCTCATCTCTACTAAAATAAAAACAAAACAAAAAGAGCAAAAGCTAGGGGGCATTGTGGCTTGTGCTTGTAGTCCCAGTTACTCAGGAAGCTAAAGCAGGATCACCTGAGCCCAGGAGTTCGAGGCTGCAGTGAGCCATGATCATACCACTGCACTCCAGCCTGAGCAACAGTGTGAGACCCTGTCTCTTACAAAAGAGAAAGAGGGTATTTCCTGAAGGTAGTAATGCACTCCTCTAGTTGCTCCGAATTTTAAGTTTGGGTTAAGCAATATTACCAATATGTTTATGGCTGGGCAGTATTGTGTTGGTCCTTGCCTTAGCCCTAGGAAGCAGTTGTGACATTGTTGAGAACATTGCGTAACTCTGTCACATGGTATCCCCTTCATTTCCTCATACAGGAGAGACCTCCCAAGGGCTCGGGACCAGAAATCACAGTGATTTGAGCAAGTTGTCTGATTTTTTATCTTATGCACAGTGTAAATCATGTAATTGCTTGCTTCTCTGCTCGCATCAGGGTCTCCGGGCCTCATGGTTTGCATCTGGTGCCGCAGCCACATCCTAGGCGGCACCATGTTTTCTGTACTCTATCTCTGTCTCCGTTTCCTCACTATATGTATCTTTGAAAACTACCTGAAACCCTTTTCAGGATGAGGCAGAGCATAAGAACACCTCCCTGTGTCTTCCTCTCCCTCCCTCATGGCACAGTGTCCCTCACTCCAGGGCATTTGCCCAGAACGCTCTTCGGTCTGGGAAAAAGGTTCACGTGGGAGATGGTCCAAGTTTTTAAGTTCCAGTAGGAGGCCTGTGTGGGGCGCATGCTCATGAGGCACGTTCTGAAATCCCTGGAAGTAAGTGTAGGGTGCCAAGAATTGGTGTCACAGCTTGGAAAGTCAATAAACAGAACGTGCTATCCCAAAAGGTGGGCCTGGCCGAAGTGATCAGCCCTCCCCTATGGTCCTTTATGAGTCACCAAGGATTCCCACACCCCTCATTAGCAAGGAGCACCGGGGGACACAGCAATGGTCCCTACAAGACGTCCCTCAGCCAAGTACCCGTCAGAAGCAGGCGGTGGCCTCAGCTTGGCCCCAGATGGTTCTGAGTCCAGCCACAGCTGAGGGAAGTCCACTCATCCCTGAGGGGTGTCTCCGCCTCCTCCCGGTGACACCTCTAGCTCATTACCTCCACCACTTAATTCTCACTAATCACTTGCAATCACACTGCCAGCTTGGGGTGAGGACGGATGCCTAGGCACCAGCACCAGGCCTGTCAGCATCCAAATGCCCAAGTGCCTGCCTGGCTGCCAAAAGCCTGCAACGCACACCGCCGATTGCATGTTAATGCGATTCCAAAATAAAGTGCCAAACTTAGCCCACCTTGTCACTCTTGGAGCTGGGGCTTCTGACTCATGGCCAGGGCCACTCTGGGGCCAGGTGTCACAAGGATGGACCTACTGCCCCAGGGCCCCAACTCCAATCTTCGCAGGCCTCCCCTGCCCTCCTCCCCTGTGCCCATCCTCAGTGACTCTTCAGGAAAGGTCTGGAACAGCCCAGGGCTCCCACCAACTGCTGCTGGGGAGCCCCTTAGGGCCTAACTCAGTGCATGTCAAGTATCAGGAGGACTCTCCATGTGGGGGACCACTTCAGGTGCACCCCCCCAGGAAGCTTAGCTGCCTCCCATCAGCCTGCCCCCTATTCAACCTGGCCTCTACCCTCGGCCACCCCAGAACTGTAGAGTGCTTGGTTTAATATATTAGCTCACACCTTTTCTTTATGAATTTCAGCTAAAACACCAACCACCACAAACTGAGCAACGAGTCCCCAGTTCACCTCAGGTGCTGGGGAGGTGTTGGGGATGAGGGTGGGACCTTTGCTTGGAGGCCTTGACCTTCCTGCAGGTGGCCCAGGGCTTCAGGTGTGGGGCTAGGCATGGCGGCACCAGGCGTGTTTCCTTGGTGATGGGTACCAGGTGACTGGTGCCTGCTGCTGCCCTGTGTGGCTTGGATCCTCTGGGCCAGGCCAGATTCCCCAGCAGCCGGTGCTCTGCCCCATTTTTCCCTGGGCCTGCACCTCACTGGAGGAGGAGGGGCACTGGGGGAGTCTGAAGGGGAACAGGGCTGTCCCTGGCCTTCAGAGCAGCCTGGCAGGAGGATGAGTTCCTCTGCCAACTTCTGAGGAAGGAGAAGCAGAAAGCACTCTCATTCTGCCCACAGCCCCAGGCCTCCCCGAACCTCAGGCTCCTCTGAGTCATTTCCAATTGCACCTTTCCAGGACTTTCCTGACATCTCCCTCCTCAGTGCTCTGGTCTGTGGCCCTTTGTGCCCGATTGCCAAGGCTGCTCTCCAAGGCTGCAGGCCCTGAGGACAGGGACTGGGCTCCACGTGCCTTGAGGCCCTGACAGCACCTACCCTGTTGCCAGGTGCCTCCCACCGGTAAGGCCAGCCAGCGTGATGATGGGTGGGGCTGGGCAGGAAGAGCTCAGACCAGACTTCAGATCCGACCCCTTACCATGCTGGGTGGGGCTCTGGGGCAGGTGACTTTTCTGCCCAGAGCCTCAGTGTGTCCTTCTGGACAAGGGGGGACTGATGCGGACAAGTGTGGACCATCTTCCTCTCACTCCTTGGGGAGGAGGCTTAGGAGGGCCCTACAAGCAAGCAATGGTCCCAGAGTGCATCAGAGCTAGAGGTGCACCTGGGCCAGGGCAGGGTTGGCTCCCACCGCGGGCTGTGCAATAGACGACTGCTACCTCCCTCCTGCCACAAGCAGAACCCTGCCTGGGGCCCTGCAGGGTTTTTAGAGGTTTCTGAGCACAAGTTGTGCCAAGGAATCAGCAGGTTCCTTCCAGCTCGCAGAGAGCATGTGGTGTGTGTGCATGTGAGCATGTGCACGTATGCGTACGCTTCTGCATGCACAGTGAGAGGAGATGGGGTGTTGTCTGGGTGTCTGGGTGGGGAGGAAGTGGAGCATGCCAGAGCCCAGACTATGCTCACATGAACCCAAAACTTGGTTTCAGGCTAGTTGTCCCTGGCTCAGAACAGCTTTGAGAGGCAGGACCTAAGGACACCAGGAGGTGAGAGGGCACACAGAAAAGGGAGTGTGGGATGGAGGGAAGGACATTAATGACAGGTGTCAGCAGGGGTGGGGAGAGGGACAGAGAGGCCCTGCCATGGGCAGGAGGGGCCATGTGGTGGGAGCAGGGGCCAAGGGCTGGCCGACTCTCCATGGGGCCCAGAGCTCCTGCTCCTGGGCTGGCAGGGGAGGAGGCACCTACCTGTACCACGGTGGGTGGGTGCTGAAGGCCTGGAGTCATAGACAGCAGGGTCCTGCACCTGGAGAGTCATCCAGTGCCCCCTCGGTGCCTGGGCCCGGAGCCCACTGCGCCTGTAGCACCAAGGGCCATTCTGAGGATCTGGAAGGAGAGGTCACACCCTGAGCCCCAAGGTAGATTCAAGGAGGCCTCGGGAGGCTGGGAAGAAGCCAAACTCCCTGGAGCAGAGGTCAGAGGAAGCCAGGAAGCTGTGCAGAACAAAGGGGCTAGGATGGAGGCAACCAGCACAGGCCAGCTGGGTCTAGGGTGGCACAAGGCAGGGAGTGGGTGGGAGCACTATGTGCGGGGAGCAGACAGATACCGGCCCCAGGGTCCTGCGGGACAAAGAACTTGAAAGACAGAGCAGGGACCCCAGGCAGAGCCCAAAGCCTGACTGGAGAGGCCAGTTTTTGGGGTGTGGCAATGGTTGGAGGGAGAGAGCTGGGCATTGGAGGCAAAGACCAGAGGGCAGGTCAGGATGGTAACCGGGATGGTCCTGGAGCCCAGGGGCACGGAGGGACTCCAGAGGTGGCAGGCAGGTAGTCAGCCTGCTCCATGACCACTGGCTGGCCTAGGCACCTCTCTCCTGGTCCCTGCTAGTGCCTGCTCTGTCCAGTCCTGCCCTGCTTCCTTCCTTGCTGGAAGAGCAGGAAGGTCTCCAGCTTGTTGGGTCAGGACCCAACGTATGAACTGAAGTCCCTGAGCAGACCGTGGGGCATGGGAGCCAAGAAGAGAGCAGTGCTGTAGGAGTGGGGTGTGGGTGACAGAGGTGGGGCTTGGGAGTGGCTCAGGGTCTGGTTAAGCCATGTGGACAAAAGGGGCTGCTGCGGATGGATGAACCCTGACTAGGGTTGGGAGGAAAGGGGATGAGAAGGGAGGAGGCTGGAGACAGGGAGTGCTGGGGATGGGAGAGCTGGTGGGGTCTGGGAGACACAGTGGGAGGGGAGGATGAGAGGACGATGCAATAGGGGAGGGGTTACCAGCCCAGGGTTGGGAGGAAGTGCCCTGCAGGAAGGTGGGGGACAGAGGGACAACCTGAATAGGAGAGGGGTATCCAGGGAAGACGGTAGCAAGTGGAGACAGGGAAGGTGCCAGGCAGGGGAATGATGGGAAGGTGCTAGGTAGGGGAAGGAGGGAGAGGATGCCAGGCAGGGGAAGGAGGGAAGGTGCCAGACAGGGGGAGTAGGAAGCAGAGCATGCAAGGCAGGAGCAGGTTGAGAAAGTGCTCGGCAGGGGGGAGGTGACAGGCAATGGGAGGAGGTGGTGCCAGACAGGGGGAGGAGGGGAAGGTGCCAGGCAGGAGGGTGCCAGACGAGGGAAGGAGGGGAGATGCAGGTGGAAGGAGGATAGGAAGGTACTGGAGAGGGAAGGAGAGGAAGATGCCAGGCAGTGATGGGGAGGAGGTGCTGTCACAGAGGGGCTGAATGGGAGTCTGCCAGTCAGGGAAGAGGTGCAAGGAAGGGGTAGGAGGAAGAGGTACCAGGTTGGGGTGGGGGTGGAGGGAGGTGCCAGGCGGGGGGACGGAAAGAGTCAGGAGTAGGGGAGATACCTGGAAAGGAGGAGGGGAGGAAGATGCCAGGAAGGGAGAAGGGGATGCCAGGTAGGGAGGAGGGGAAGTGCCAGGTGAGGGGAAGGTGCCAGGCAAGAGAAGGAGGGGGGATGCCTGGCAGGGGGAGAAGGGATGCCAGGCAGCAGGAGGAGGGGGATGCCAGGCAGGGGGAGAAGGGATGCCAGGCAGGGAGGAGAAGGGATGCCAGGCAGGAGGAGGAGGGGGATGCCAGGCATGGGGGAGGAGGAGGATGCCAACAGAGGCGAACAGAGACTGCCAGGCAGGGAAGGCGGGGGCGCCGGCGCAGCGCGGCCGGGAGGCGCCTTCGCCAAGGGCCGTGGGGGCCGCGCGGCGCGGGTCGCTCACCTGCTCCCCCGGGACCCCGGCCCGGAGCGCGGCCGCCCGCTCCCGGCTCGGCGCTCGGCTCGGCCCGGCGCCTGCGCCGCTGCAGCCCGGAGCGGGGGAGGCGCAGGGAGCGTCTGCAAAGAGCGAGGAGCTTAATAATGAGTTAGGGACCGGAGCAGGAAGCGTCGCCCCATCCAACCGTCGGTGTACTGGCCAGCTCGGAGCCCAGCGGCGGGCCCTGGCCAGACCCGTTGTGATCTTCAGCCTGTACACAGATGTGTCGTAGGTCTGTGCTTGCATCTACACGCCCACGAGTCACACACGCAGTCAGCATCTTGTGTGGCCGCAGACATCACCTACACTAGGACCACACACGCGCATGCACGTGGGCGCGCACACACAGGCACACAAACAGTTGCGCTCACACACAGATTGAGTCAGATCATTCTATGTGACTGCAGACATTACCAGATGAGGTCCCGCACCCATGTGCATACCCGCTCCCACCCTCCACACACACACCCTGGGAGACTTTGGGTCCATCAAGCCTCAGGGCCATGTTCTCACTAATGCCAATCTTCCCCTTTTATGTACTCAACGCTTAACTTTGCAGCTTGGAGAAGCCTCTTCCCAACTTCCAGCCAGACAAGCCCATCTCTGGCCATCTCATGGGCTCTTCCAGGGCCGGATCTCACAGGGCTGAGCTTCCACAGTGCCCAGCACAGAGGGGGACCCCAGCCTACCTGAAGAATGAAGGAGCCCTAGAGAGCTCAAGCAAGGGCAGGGGAAGTGGGAGCACCTCCCTAAGCAGCCAGCGGGCAGGGAGCCTGCCAGCATTTGGGGACAGGTGGGCCTGGCAGGCCCCCAGTAGGAGGCAGGCAGGCAGCAGGGACCCATGGTCTGAGGCTGAGGTCAAGGTTAGGTCCTTCTCCCTCAGGTTCCCACCTCTGCCCTCCCAGATATCCAGCCACTCCCCAGGCCAGACCACGCCCTCAACACTTAGGGGTATTTTGGGGTCTGGGCTCTGCACTGCCTGGGTTTGTCTCCGTGATAGGCAGGCCCAAGGCAGAGACAGAGCTTTTCCACCCCTTCCCTTTCTGGTACCTTCCTATCATCCCTCCATCTGAAAATATTTCTGTTTCATTGTTTAATTTTTTTTTTTTTTTTTGAGATGAAGTCTTTCTCTTGTCCCCCAGGCTGGAGTGTGATGGTGCGATCTTGGCTCACTGCAACCTCGGCCTCCCGGGTTCAAGCTATTCTTCTGCCTCAGCCTCCCGAGTAGCTGGGATTACAGGCACCTGCCACCATGCCTGGCTAATTTTTGTATTTTTAGTAGAGACGGGGTTTCACCACATTGGCTAGACTGGTCTCGAACTCCTGACCTCAGGTGATCTGCCCACCTTGGCCTCCCAAAGTGCTGGGACTACAGGCGTGAGCCACCGCAACCGGCATGTTTTAAATTTTTAATTGTGATAAAATAAACGTAATGTAAAATTTGTCATCTTAGCCATTTTGAAGCGTATGTTAGGTATTGTAAAGTATATTCACATTGTTGTACAATCAATCTCCGGAACTCTTTCCATCATCCCAAACTGGAATTCTGTATCCATCTAACAACAACTCCCCCTTCCCCCTTCCTGTCCTCTGGCAACCACGTTCTACTTTCTGTCCATAAATTTGACTACTCCATGTACCTCATAGAGTGCCTTTGTGCTGGTTTATTTCACTTCACACAATGTCTTCAAGGTTCATCCACATTGTAACATGAGTCAGAATTTTCTTCCTTTTTAAGGCCGAAATGTATTCCATTGTGTGTATACACCTCTGTTGTTGTTGTTGTTGTTGTTGTTATTGTTGTTTTAGAGATGGGATCTTACTCTGTCGCCCATGCTGGAGTGCAGTGGCATGATCTAGGCTTGCTGCAGCCTCAGAGTTCTGGGCTAAAGTGATCGTCTCGCTTCAGCCTCCTAACTAGTTGGGACTACAGGTGCACACCACCATACCAGGCTAGTTTTTGTATTTTTTGTAGCGATGGGGTTTCGCCATGTTGCCCAGTCTGGTCTTGAACTCTTGAGCTCAGGCAATCCACCCAGCTCGGCCTCCCAAAGTGCTGGGATTACAGGTGTGAGCCACTGCACTGTTGTTTATCCATTGATTTGCTGTGAGACACTTGGGATGCTTCCATCATCTGGCTGTTGTGATTCGTGCTTTTACTCCCCTTTTAAAACATGCTGACATCAAACAGGAAGGAAACTGAGCCCTGAGAAGACGTTCTCAGCCTTCCCCTGCCCCTTCCCCCAGCGCCTGTGTTTCTACCTTCAGGACCCTTACCCCAGGCACTCTTACACCTCTGGCTACTCAGAGGACCCGCTATGGACATTTTAACCAAATTTGCTTACTTAATGCCCTTCATCAAAACTGATTATTGTACGCATTTTCATAAAGGGGCCTGAGTCCATGCTAAGGAGAAATCCCTGCTGCCTTTCCCGGAGACATTTCCCTTTGAATGAGGGGTTTTTGGAGGTGCCGAGCCTTATAACCCCAGGAAATAAACCCGGAGACACTGCTTGGACTGCAGGTGTGGCAGGGAAGGGAGAGATGGGGTGGGTATTTTGAGTGGAAAGAGCATTGTCCAGTGAACTGGGAGAGGCTGAGAGCTTCTGAATGGTGGGTTTTGAAGAAGCTCAAAAGGCTCCCTGGGATCCAGACCCTGGTGCCCAGAGGTCAGCACTGGCTTCACTCCTTTGGGCAGAGGATAACCTGTGTAGAGGCAGTGTCTGCCCTCTCCCCACCATCTGAATGGCTTAATGCTGCCTTCCCCTCCCACTGTCACCAGCTATTAATTTGCAGAATAAGGGTGGAAAAGCCCTTCCAATGAGACAGTTAGTTAGTTTCAAAAGTGAGGAGGACAGTGAGGTGGCAGGGTCCTGACATGGGGATTGGCAGAGTGGGCCCAGAGGGAGAGAAGGCAGCCAAGACACAGTGGGGAATAGATGGGCACAGGCAGCATCAGACAGACAGGCCTGGCCTGGGTAGTGCAGGGAAGAGCAGCCAGATCGGCATTCGGTCCCATCTGACTCTGGCCCCACACCCCGCCGCCTCCCTTCCTCCTCCTCTGCCCTGGGAGCCTGGATTGGGGATAAGGTTATCAAGGATAAGTCTGTGGCTCCCCAGGTGTCGGGGAAGGGACATAAAGTTAGGGCGGCAGGTCTATCCCAGCATTCAAACTCGATTTCTAAATATCTCTTTCCTCATTTGTCTCTTCCTCTGAGCTGTGGCTCCAGGGAGGATAGGACTGGGACCCATCAGCCTAAACACTCTAGGGCCCAGCACAGCACCTGGCATGGAGTAAGAGGAAGATCCCAAGCCATGGCCACATGGGGGCAGGTAGGAGTCCTGGGAGGATGGGGTGCGTTGGGGGCCAGGGAGACCAGGCAGGGGTTAGACTGGGCTAGGGTTAGGGATCACGTTCAGGCATTCAGTCATTCGTGAGTGTCCGAGGCTGCTCACTGAGCACGTCTTGTATAGCAAGAATTCAGAAATGGCCTGAATGGTCATCAACAGGTGACAGATGACATAAATCCTGTGGCAGGTGTAAATAGGTGACAGGATAAATTTATCATTCAATGAATGCTATCAGACAACAGGGAAACTGTCCATATACCGATCTTAGAAGGATTCCAAAGATCTGTCAAGTGAGAAAAAGCAGGATGTGCAAACAGTATGTAAAGCATGCTTCCACATGTGAGTGTGCGAGCGTGTGCTGTGTGACATGTGCATGCACACATATGAGTGTGTGCACATGTGGTGTGTGTACACTCCTCCAGAAAAATGCAGAAGAAACTGGCCAGAGTGGTTGCCTCCAGTGAAGCTGGAGGACTGGGTTAGGGGGAAACTGACTTTCCATTGTGTATTCTTTTGTACCTTTTTGAATTTCAAATATTTCACCTATTCAAAAAATAAGTAAACATTTACAAAAACCACTCGTGTCATCATTTAGACTTTCAATATATTCTGGGCACCTGCTACATAAAATCAGACACAAAGCTCTTTGCCTTTAACCATGAACCCACACGTGACCCTCTCTGTGCTCATTCCCTCGTTCATTTTGCATTTTCCCCTCGAACATCTATTGTCAACATGTGCCTCGGTAATAGGGGTGAGGATGAATGAGATGCCGCTTGACCTACGGTGGGGTTAAGACTTCTTAACAACTGGCAACACGAGCTAGAAGGGGCTAGTGCTGTCACAGAGGCCAGGCCCAATGCCAGAGGAAAGAAAGTAGAATGGGACATGCCAGGGGCTGAGGGAGGGGGATTACTGTGCAATGAGGACACTGAGCTTCAGTTTCACAGAATGAGGAGCGTTCTGTGGGTGGATGGCAGTGGTGGCTGCACAGTACTGTGAATTTTTCAGTGTCACTGATCTGTACACTTAAAACAGTGAAGATGGCAAATTGTATGTGGTGTGTATTCTACCAAGTTTTAAAAACATTATAAGTGAAGACTGGGCGCAGGGGCTCATGCCTGTAATCTCAGCACTGTGGGAGGCCGAGGCGGGCAGATCACTTAAGGTCAGGTGTCTGAAACCAGGCTGGCCAGCATGGCGAAACCCCTCCTCTACTAAAAATACAAAAATTAGCGGGGCATAGTGACACATGCCTGTAATCCCAGCTACTCGGAAGGCTGAGGCAGGAGAATTGCTTGAATCCGGGAGGCGGAGGTTGCAGTCAGCCGAGTGCCACTGCACTCCAGCCTGGGCAACCGCCTAAGACTCCATCTCAAAAAAAAAAAACAAAAGTGAAAACATGCCAGAAGGATGGAAAGAAGTGTTTATTCACCCACCACCTGTTGGGCTCTGTGAAAAGTGTTTGATCTTCCAATGGCCCTGCAGGGGGGACATTATTATTCACATTTACAGATGATAGGACACAGAGCCCAGGGAGATCTAGTGACATATTTGCTGCCACATAACCCACACATGGCAGGGCTGGGATTCAAATCCACACGTGTCAGACTTCTTCCCCCTCAACTGGTAGCCACTGGGGAAAGGAGTGCGAGCTGGAGGGTGAGGGCATTTCACAGAAGAGGCAGCCCTGGTGCTGAGTGTTGAGGGACCATTGAGTCACTACCTGTAGGCAAGAAGGGTAGGAGAGAGCCTGTCTTGAGAGGAACAGTCTGAGCTGCTATGGTGCATGGTGTGCCTGTGGACCCACCAGTGTGGTGGGGCGGGAAATAAGGCCAGCAAGGGGCACGCCTGAGGCGGAGGCTCTGAGATGCTCATGGAGGTGTGGGCTTGTCCTGGGCCATGGGGCATTGGCAGGCAAAGCTCTTAACCTGTCTGACTGGTGCCATACCTCCTGGAGCTCTTGGGTCCTGCTTCCGGAAGACTTTCAGCACCTACCACCCCATTCCTGATGGTCCCTCGAATATCCCCACAGATTGGGTCAAAAATTCCGGAAAATTTGCTTGAACCTAGGAGTTTGAGACTGCAGTGAGCTTTGATCATGCCACTGTACTCCAGGCTGGACAACAGAGCAAGACCTTATTTCTAAAAAAATAAAAAATAAGAAAAAATGTTCAGAAATTGCTCTGAGGTTAAATCAGATTAATTTTTTATTTAGTGTTTTTCTTTTCTTAAATAGTCCCCTCCCCAGTCGTATAAGCTTACGGCCCCACAACCTGGACCTGGACCTGCCCCTGGCTGAGCCAGATAGTAAACCATGAGTATTTTTTTTCCTGGGTCCCTTTTGTTTTCCCTGGAGTTAATGATCAGCTTTTTTTTTTTTTTTTTTAAATAGACTTTATTTTTCAGAGCGGTTTTAGATTTACAGCAAAATTAAGCAGAAAGTGCAGAGGTTTCCATAAACCTGCCGCCATATAGGTACAGCCTTCTCCACAATCAACATCTCCCATCAGACTGGCTGCCCACAGCTGTCATCCTGGAATCTCCCTTCACCATAGCCATGGGGATTCCATTCACCTCTCTTCTGTTCATTTATTTATTCAGCAAATAAGTATTGAGTCCTCACTATACGCCCAGCATTGTTGTAGGCACTGGAATACAGCACAGAACAAAATGAACAAAAGTTTCTGCCCCGTCGGAACTTATCATCGAATGGAAGAAATAGACAACAGCCAAGAAAAATATGTGAGGTGTTCATTCCAGTCATACAAGGCTGGTTGAATATTTCAAAATCAAGCAGTGTAATCTGCCGTATTAACAGATGGAAGAAGGAAAATCACACCACACTAAGCAATGCAGGAAAAGCGTTCAACAAAATTCAGCAACTATTTATGATAAAAAACTCTCAGAAAAATAGGAAAAGTGGGAAACTTCCTCACCATGATAAAGGGCATCTACAAAACACTTTGGGCTAATATCACACTGACTGGTGTGTGAAAGTTATGAGAATCAAAATGGAGTCATGTGTGTTAAAAACCTTGACAAACAGAGCCAGGGAAGGCCATTGAGGGAGAATTCTCACCCACAATGCCTGATAACAAGAACTATCACAAAACACTGCAAAAACCACAACCTTGCACAAAGGCCATTGCAACGTTACACACGCACAAATCCTTCTGTGAGGACATCCACTTGCCAATTGCCTGTCCAGTCTCAGATTGGGGCCACCCTTGTTACTGATTTTTGCAGCCAAGGATAATTATCTCAAAACAATTATGTTAATTCTCTTCATTTTTCCTTTAAAAACCTTAGTCTTCCTTTATTTCCCTGAATACGCACGTAATTTACTATCATGTGCATATTCCCACTGCAGTACTCTATTCCCAAATAAATATCATTTTCTTTCAGTGGGTCTCCCTCTCTGTTTATTATCTAGGTTGACAAGTGAAAGACTGAATGCTTTCTCCCTAAAATCGAGGAAAGGCAAGGATGTCTACTTTCACCATGCTTCTCTAGCATATTGTTGGAAGTTCTAGCCAGTGCAAGGCAAGAGAAGGAAATAAAAGTCATAGAGATAATAGAGAAGAAATAAAAGTGTCCCTATTTGCAGATGACATGATTGTCTACACAGAAAACACCAATAACACTACAAAAAACCTCTTAGAACTAATAAATAGGGTCAGCAAAGCTGCAGGATATAAAAGGATAAAGGAGGCCAAACCTAGTGGTTCACATCTACAATCCCAGCACTTTGGGAGGCCGAGGTGGGAGGATCATAAGAGGTGGGGAGTTTGAGACCAACCTGGCCAATATGATGAAACCCCGTCTCAACTAAAAATACAAAAATAGGCCGGGCGCGGTGGCTCAAGCCTGTAATCCCAGCACTTTGGGAGGCCGAGGTGGGCGGATCACGAGGTCAGGAGATCGAGACCATCCTGGCTAACACGGTGAAACCCCGTCTCTACTAAAAATACAAAAAAAAAAACTAGCCGGGCGCGGGTGGCGGGCGCCTGTAGTCCCAGCTACTCGGGAGGCTGAGGCAGGAGAATGGCGTAAACCCGGGAGGCGGAGCTTGCAGTGAGCTGAGATCCGGCCACTGCACTCCAGCCTGGGTGACAGAGCAAGACTCCGTCACAAAAAAAAAAAAAAAAAAAAAAAAAAAAAAATACAAAAATTAGCTGGGCATAGTGGCTTACGCATGTAATCCCAGCCACTCGGGAGACTGAGGTACTAGAATCACTTGAAATTGGGAGGCAGAGGTTGCAGTGAGCCAAGATCACGCCACTGAACTCCAGCCTGGGCGACAGGGCAAGACTCTTGTCTCCAAAAAAATAAATAAATAAATAAAAATAAAAAATAAAATAAAAGGATAAAGGATGCAAAATTATTATAATTATGCTTCTGTATACTAACAATGACCAAGCAGATACTAAAATTAAAAATACAATATCATTGACAATTGTCTAATAAAATGGAAATACTTAGTGCAAATCTAACAAAACATGTACAACACTTGCATGCTGAAAGCTACACAACATTGATGACAGAAGTCAAGGAAAATCTAAATAAATGGAGAGACATAGCATATTGATGGATTGGAAAATTCAACATAGTAAAGATGTAAATTCTCTCAAAATTGGTATACAGGTTTAATTCAATTCCTATCAAAATCCTTGCAAGAGTTTTTGTAGATAAAGAGATTATTTTAAAATTTACATGGAAAGCAAAGGAACTAAAAAACCTAAGATATTTTAAAAATAGAAGAATAAAGTGGGAGGAATCGCTCTGCCCCATGTTAAGGCTTATTATATAGCTACAGTAATAAGACAATGTGGCATTGGCAAAGGAATAGACACACAGATCAGTGGAACAGAACAGAGAACCCAGAAATAGACCCATGCAAATATGCCCAGCTGATTTTTGACAAAGGTTCAAAGTAATTCAATAGAGGAAAGATAGCCTTTCGATAAATGGTGTTGAAACAGCCAGACATCCAAAGGAGAAAAAAAAAAGAACTCCACCTAACCTTCACACCTTATACAAAAATTAACTCAAAATGGATCACAGACATAAATGTAAAAGATTAAGCTATAAAACTTGTAGGGCAAGCATAGTGACTCACGCCTATAATCCCAGCACTTCAGGAGGCTAAGGAGTTTGAGACCAACCTGGGCAGCATGATGAGACCACATCTTTACAAAGAAAAAATTGGCCAGGGGTTATGGCATGCACCTGTGGTCCTAGCTGCTTGGGAGGCTGAGGAGGAAGGATCCCTTGAGCCCGGGAGTTCAAGGCTGCAGTGAGCTATGATCATGCCACTGCACTTCAGTCTGGGCAACAGAACGAGAGCCTGTTGCAAAAAAACAAAAACAAAAAACCCAAAGCAAACAAACAATAAAAAACTAAAACTAAAACAAAAAACCAACTATGAAACTTTTAGAAAAAATATAAGAGAAAATCTTTGGGATCTTGGGCAAAGGGCCAAGTGAAGAATTCTTAGACTTGACACCAAACGCCCAATCCATAAAAGGAAAAACTGATAAATTGGATTTCATTAAAAAAAGAAAAACTTGTGTCTTGTGAAGACTTTTGCTCTGTGACAGAGGATGAAAATAAAAGCCACAAAATAGGAGAAAATATGTATAAGCTACGTATCAGACAAATGACTAGTATTTAGACTATAAAGAAGTTTTGAAACTCAGAGGTTAAAAAAAAACTCAAGTAACTCAATTAGAAAATGAGCAAAAAACACATATAGACTTACACCATAAAGGACATACAGATGGCAAATAAGCCTTTGAAAAGATGTTCAACATCAGCAGCTGTTACACTACACACCTCTCAGAATGGCTAAAATAGAAACCAGTAACAACAGCAAACGCTGGCGAGGATGTGGAGAAACTGAATCACTCATACATTGCTGGTGGGAATGCAAATTGGTACACTCTGGAAAACAGTTAGGCAGTTTCTTATAAAACCAAACATGCACTTAACCCAGCAATTGTACTCTTGGGCATTTATCCCAGAAAAAAAGAAAACTCATGTTCTCCCAAAAATCTACATACCAATGTTCAGATCAGCTTTATTTCTAATAGCCAAAATTGGAAACAACTTAAATTCCTTCAACGGGTAAATGGTTAAACAAACTGTTGCACACTCATACCACTGCATACTACTAAGTAATAAAAAGAAACAAAACACAGCCACACAGGGGAACTCCCAAATAATTTAAAAATTATTTCCATTTTTTGAGTTAACTGAAAGTGTGAAAAAGCTATTTTGAGTGAAAAAAAGCCAATCTCAAAATGTTACATACTCAATGATTCCATTTACATAACACTCTTGAAATGGCAAAATTAGAGAGATGGAGACCGCATCAATGCTTGCCAGGAGTTAAGGAGGGGACGGGGTAGGAGGGAAGTGGGTGTGGCTATGAGAGGGCAGTCTAAGGAGCTCTCATGGCGATGGAAACATCCAGAATCTTCACTCTTGTGCTGGGCTGATAATGGCTCCCAAAAATATGTCCACATCCTAATCCCCAGGACATCTAAATGTTACTTTATCTGGAAAAAAAGTCTTTGCAGATATAATTAACTTAAGGATTTGGAGAGGAGATTATCCTGGATTATCTGGGTGGGCCCTAAATGGCATCACCAGTGTTGTGAGGGATTTCACACACACACACACACACACACACACACACACACACACACACACACCCTGACCCACAGGAAAAGGTGATGGGAAGGTGGAGCACAGAAAGATGGATTAGATCAGCTGCCAGATGCTAGAAGAGCAAGGAACAGATTCCCTTTGGAGTCTCTGGAGGAAGCACAGCCCTGCCTATACCTTGACTTCAAGCTTCTTACCTCCAGAACTATGACAGCATAGATTTATCTTGTTTTCAGCCACCCAGTTTGTGGTAATTTGTTACAGCAGCCATAGGAAACCAACACAACTCTCCTCCTTGTGATATTGTGCTATAGTTTTGCAAGATGTTACTGTTGGGGACACTGGACAAAAGACACACATCTCTGCATTATTTCTTACAACTGCATGTGGATCTACAATTATCCCCACATAAAAAATTTAACTGAAGGATGGGAGCTGAAAAGTTCAGTATAGGTGGAGGAGGGGAACGAAGTACAAGGTCCCTTGATTTTCAGGGTCTGTGTTAAAGGAACAGCAATGTGACTGATGGACAGTGAGGTCAGAGAGATAATGGCCTCAATGTGTAGGGGGCAGTGAAGAGGATGGGTTGTGCAGGACTTTGTGGGGGTATTTAAAGACTTTGTCCCAGCCGGGCACGGTGGCTCATGCCTGTAATCCCAGCACTTTGGGAGGCCGAGGTGGGCAGATCACAAGGTCAGGAGATTGAGACCATCCTGGCTAACACGGTGAAATCCCATCTCTACTAAATATACAAAAAATTAGCCCAGTGTGGCAGTGTGCGCCTGTGGTGTCAGCTGCTGGGGCAGCTGAGGCAGGAGAATGGCGTGAACCCAGGAGGTGGAGCTTGCAGTGAGCCGAGATCGCGCCACTGCACTCTAGCCTGGATGACAGAGCAAGACTCCATCTCAAAAAAGAAAACAAACTTTATCCTTCACTCTGAATCAGACAGGAAGCCATTGCAGGATTTTGAGCAAGTATAGACATGATCTGATATTCATGTAAGTGGGACAATCTGCTGCCATACTGAGCATAGACTGTGAGGGACACAGTCTATGGCCCTTAACTCAAGGCAGGGAGACCGGTTAGGAGGATAGTGCCATCAATCAGGTAGGAGGCAATGGCTGGTTTGAATAAGATGGATTGGATTCTGAGTATGTTTTGAATAGAAGGTTGGATTCTGAGTATATTTTCAAATTAGAGCCAGTGGGATTTGCTCTCAGATTGCCCATGGGTGTGAAAGACAGACAGAAGGTAGGATGGCCCTAAAGATATGGCCTGATCCCAGCTGGAAGCATGGGACTGCTGTTACTTACATGAGGAAGGTTGAGAGGATAAGTTTGAGATGCTTATTGGACATCCAAAAGAGATGTCAAACTGGCACTTGGATGTAGGAGGCTGGAGCTTAAGCTGGAAATCTGCTTTTAGGAGTCAACATTTAGCTGGTAGTTTATGCCATGAGACTGGGTGAGTTCACCAAGGGAATGAACATTGAAAGAGAAGAGGCCCAAAGCCTGAGTCCTAGAGTATTTCAACACTAGGAGGTCAGATACAGGGAAAAGCCAGGAAAGGAGGCTGAGAAGGACCCAAGAGAAGAATGTGGCATCTTAGAAACCAACTCTAGAGGAAGCATTTTAGGGAGAAGAGTGATCAACCATTTCACGTGTTGCAGGTGGCCAAGTAAGTTGAAGACTGAGACTTGGCTGTTGCCTGTAGCAATGAGGAGGTCATTTGTTGACCTTGGTGAAAGTTTTGATGGGTCTGTAGGGCAAAGCCAGAAGGGGAGAAGATGAATTATAGACAACAACTAGAGACAGCCTGTTAGGGCAGTTTTATTGTGAAGAGGAGTTGGAGGGAGAAATGGGGTTGCAAAGGTTTCTTTAAAGTGGGGAAATTAACAGCATGTTTGTGAGCTGTTGGGAATGAGCCAGTAGAGGGAAATGTTGATGATGCTGGGGAGGGAGAAGACCATAGCTGGGGTAGTTTTCTTGAGTAAGCTGGAGACAAAAGCAGGGGCCATTCATCTATAGCAGCAGTTTTGAATTTGGGATGTATATTAAAAATCACCTGGAGAGCACTTAAAAATCACCATGGGTACACCTCAGACCCATGAAATCAGGGTCTGTGGGGATGACTTGACAGAGAACGTGGGGAAGGAACTGTATATGGGCACCAAACAGGTGGGTGTGAGGTGTAGTTGTGGGAGTGTGTGGAAGTTCTCTTCTGACAGCTGCTATTTCTTCAGTGAAATAGGAAGCAAAATTATCAACTGAGTGTGATGATAGGGGAGGAGATTTTGGAGGTTTGAGGGGAAGAGCAGGTGTGAAATGATGATTTTGGTGTGGAAAGGCTGCAGTCATTGGTAATGATGAGGTCTAGGGTAAGGCTAGGGAGATGAGATGCAAAGAGGGAATAAAGGGCAGGCTCATTGGATGAGAGGAGGGTAGGAATTGAGAGACCAGGGTCCTGGAAGGATCCTCTACATGGACATTCAAATTATCAGGAATTGGCCAGGTGTGGTGGCTAACGCCTATAATCCCAGCACTTTGGGAGGCTGAGGAGGGCAGATCACTTGCGATCAGGAGTTCAAGACCAGCCTGGCTAACATGATGAAACCCTGTCTCTACTAAAAATACAAAAGTAAGCTGGGTGTGATGGTGTGTGCCTATACTCCCAGTTACTTGGGAGGCTGAGGCAGGAGAATCATTTGAACCTGGGAGGCAGAGGTTGCAGTGAGCCAGGATCATGACTGTATACTCCAGCCTGGGCAACAGAGTGAGACTCTGTCTCAAAAACAAAACAAAACAAAACAAAACAAAAACAAAAAACAAACAAACAAACAAACAAAAAACCAAAAAATAAAAAAATAAAAAGCCAAATGATCAGGAATTAAGATGGGGGAGGTAGCAGAGAGAGAAATGTAGGAGGATTCTCTGTGGGTCTCAGTCAATGGAAGGGTGGAACTGGGGAGGAGCAGCCTCACATTCGATGCTTCAACAAAACACAACTATCTATAGGTCCCAGATGTTGCATCAGAACTCTTGTTTCTTGTATTCCCTGTCTTCCTCTTTTTTAGTTTAATTCCTTATTGGGGTGATCCTCATAATTGTATTTTATTTATTATTTTGCTAAGACTGGTGCAGTAGTCTCCTTACTGGTATTCCTGTCTCTAGTCTTGCTGCACTTCATGTGGCCTCTAACAAACCTCATCGCTTCTCTACATTTCCTCCAGTGTAACTTCTTGAACTACCAAATCGGCCCTGATCACTTCCTTGCTTAAAATCTTGCCATGAGCCACCATCCCTAGCAATAATCAGCTCACATTTGTCAGTCCCTGGCTGTGGCCATCACTTTGTTGAGTGCTTTATGTGTATTCTTTACGTTGATCTTCACAGGCACTCCAAAAGGTGTTGTGGGAAGTCAGGGATCCCGAACAGAGGGACCGGCTGAAGCCGTGGCAGAAGAACATAAATTGTGAAGATTTCATGGACATTTATCAGTTTCCAAAATTAATACTTCTATAATTTCTTACTCCTGTCTTACTTTAATCTCTTAATCCCATCATCTTCATAAGCTGAGGATGTATGTCACCTCAGGACCCTGTGATGATTGTGTTAACTGTACAAATTGTTTGTAAAACATGTATGTTTGAACAGTATGAAATCAGTGCACCCTGAAAAAGGACAGAATAACAGCGATTTTCAGGGAACAAGGAAAGATAACCATAAGGTCTGACTGCCTGTGGGGTCGGGCAGAATCGAGCCATATTTTTCTTCTTGCAGAAAGCGAGTAGGAGAAATATTGCTGAATTCTTTTCCCAGCAAGGAATATTAATAATTGAGACCCTGGGGAAGGAATGCATTCCTGGGTGTAGGGCTATAAACGGCTGCTCTGGGAGTGTCTGTCTTATGTGGTTGAGATAAGGACTGAAATATGCGCTGGTCTCCTGCAGTACCCTCAGGATTGGGAAATTCCAGCCTGGTAAATTCTAGTCAGACCGGTTGTCTGCTCTCGAACCCTGTTTCCTGTTAAGATGTTTATCAAGACAATGCATGCACAGTGAGATACAGACCCTCATCAGTAATTCTAATCTTGCCTTGCCTTGTGATCTTTATTGCCCTTTGAAGCATGTGATCCTTGTGACCTATTCCCTGTTCATACATTCCCTCCCCTTTTAAAATCCCTAATAAAAACTTGCTGGTTTTGCAGCTTGGGGTCGCCATCACAGTCCTACCAATATGTGATGACACCCCGGGAGGTCCAGCTGTAAAATTTCTCTCTTTGTACTCTTTCTCTTTATTTCTCAGACCAGCCAACACTTAGGGAAAATAGAAAGAACCTACATTGAAATACTGGAGGCTTTTTATCTACTAATAAAAAGGCATGTCTGATGATTGCCCTTATTCCATAGGTGATGACACTGAGGGTAAGGGAGGTTAGGTAACTTGCCCAATGCCTCGTATAGCTGACGTATCACAGCATCCAAAGCTTCTCATAATTGATCACTCTCCCTATACTCTTCCTTCCTTCCTTCCTTCCTTCCTTCCTTCCTTCCTTCCTTCCTTCCTTCCTTCTTTCTTTCTTTCTTTCTTTCTTTCTTTCTTTCTTTCTTTCTTTCTTTCTTTCTTTCTCTCTCTCTCTCTCTCCCCCCTCCCTCTCTCTCTCTCTCTCTCTCTATTTCTTTCTCTCTTTCTTTCTTTCTCTCTCTCTCTCTCTCTCTCTCTCTCTTTTTTGAGACAGTCTTGCTCTGTCGGCCAGGCTGGAGTGCAGTGGTGCAATCTCTTTTGTATTTTTAGTAGAGACGGGGTTTCATCGTGTTAGCCAGGATGGTCTCGATCTCCTGACCTCATGATCTGCCCACCTTGGCCTCCCAAAGTGCTGGGATTATAGGCATAAGCCACCGCACCTTGCCCTTAGCAGCCCTATCTTTATGGGGTTACCACTGTGGCCATCACTATTGGACAGGAAGAACTATGAGGTACCCCAGCAAGTCCTCTGGTCCAGATAGAACCCTCTTTACCCCTATTCCACAGCAGCAGCTAATTCCCCTTGGTAACTGGGATCAATCAACCTGAGAAGTATGGTGACCGCCTTCAACACCTATGGATTCAGCAGCATGAGAAGCCCAACCTGGCCAGTAGGATGCTTTAGCTTACAATGGAGTGAAATCAAGATGTGTTCTCTCTTAAAAGTGACGGAGACTGGACATGGTGGCTCATGCCTGTAATTCCAGCACATTGGGAGGCCAAGGTGGGCAGATTACCTGAGCTCAGGAGTTCAAGACCAGCCTGGCCAACATGGAGAAACTCCGACTCTACTAAAAATACAAAAATTAGCCAGGCATGGTGGCACACGCCTGTAATCCCAGCTACTTGGGAGGCTGAGGCAGGAGAATTGCTTAGGCCAGGAGATGGAGGTTGCAGTGAGCCGAGATCATGCCACTACACTCCAGCCTAGCCGACAGAGCAAGACTCTGTCTCAAAAAAAGAAAAAAGAAAAAGTGGTTGAGAGAAAACACTTACCATGGCTCCTGCCTGTAATCCCAGCACTTTGGGAGGCCTTGGTGGAAAGATCTCTTGGGGCCAGGAGTTGGACACCAGCCCAGGCAACAGAGTGACACTCTGTCTCTAAGAACATTTTTAAAAAGTTAGCCAAACCTGGTGGCACATGCCTGTAGTCCTAACTACTCAGGAGGCTGAGGTGGGAGGACTCCTTGACCCCAAGAGTTCAAGGTTGTAGTGAGCTATGATTGCACCACCTCACCCCAGTCTGGGAGATAGAGTGAGACTTTGCCTTAAAAAATGGTTAAGATGATAAATTTTATGTTATCTGTATTTTACTACAATAAAAATATTGAATAAAAGGACCCAGCTCACACCCATTATGTTGGCTAAAATCAAGAAAACTGACCAACCCAAGCACTGGCAGGAATGCAGAGTGAATACTGAAAAAGGCTTGGCAGCTTCTTGACATATGTCTCCCATATGACCCAGCCATTCTACTCCTAAACGATTGTTTCCTGCCTTCTCCACTCTCTTCAAATCTCCGACATCTCTCTCAGAGCAAATAAACTGAGTCTCCAGGAATACTCTATCAAAGAACAGGAACCTGTGTATTCTGACTATAGGGGAAACAGCACTATATATTGGCCATTGGCTTAAAGTATCTACCACATCCTCTAGGGGAGCACCCCAGCCTCACGGAGTTCTGTCCTCCACTCAGTGCCATAACTGAGCTTTCAGTGGGCCATTTCCCAGATCCACCCACACAGTTGCAACTGAGCGATAGGCACAGCGTAAGACCAGTGGATTCTCTGGACATAAACTCAGTGCCACAGGCCTTTTGTTATTATGAGTTCCTTGGTTGGAGATGGTGTTGTGGGGGTTACCATGACAATAAATAGGGCATTCTGGAAATCTTCAAACAGTGGGACTGGCAGAAGTAGTGAAAGTAGGGAAAACAAGTCTGTATCTGGAATAGGACTCCACTCTTTGTGCTTGTTCTTTTGTTGTTGTTGTTGTTTGTTTGTTTGTTTTAATAATACAATCCTGTTAGTTACTCCAAAAGACTCCTTTCTTAAGAGGACAAATTGATAGCCTCCTCATGAAGGAGTGATACAAAGTTAGCATCAACCTATTTCCAGGGGGCTTGCTGGTTCCTGTGGATGCTGCAATGTCAGGAATTCAATGTTGGTTATTGCTGGTATTTAGCAGTTTGGGAACCAATGGTAATGGCATCCATATAAGCCCTAGTGGTGGGTACCTACTGAGGAAGGATTGGGTAGGGGGAAAACAAGCTGGCTGATATTCACAGGAGGAATTTATTATTTCATCAGCCAGATCATTGAAAGCCTCCTCTGCAGTGGGTGACTCTAATGGGAATGTGCATGATACATGAGTATCTCCACGTGGCACCCATTCTGGGACTTCTGTCCACATTACCTCTTTCCCAGACTTCCTGGTCACCAGTCTTCTGGCTTTGACCAAAGTTCCTGACCAACCACACAATCTATTACCCATTACCCATTAGTCCTTGTAGAGCCATACCCTAAGTCATCTTGCCTCCAATGCAAAGCAGACAACTAGATTGGCTAAAATTTGTCTACTGGGAGGTTTTCCCTTCACTACTGTCTTCTGGGCCCATTTCTGGGTTGAACTTAGTGCAGTGGTCATACCTTTCCATCTGATGACTCTTCTGTAAACGATAGATTGATTTTTCTTCATCGTCTATTAAGTAAGCAGAGGGAGCTCACTATGAAGCCATAGTTGTGAGTTGAGGGAGAGGTAGCAAAAAAGTAGGAGTGGATACCATTGGAGTTTGAGCCGCTGACCCAGGCAATTTTTTGTACCTTCTGGACCTGAGCGAGTTTATTCTTATAGCTGTTATGCAATGCAAGCTGCACGTATTCAGCTTTATGATTTGGTGGATTAAACTCAGCCCATGATGAACAGCTCATGCCCCACTGTTACTTGGTACTCCAAGGACAGGCATTTAGTCCTTACAGGATCTAGATTTAGATTTTTCCACCTATTTATCCTTTCCTGGGATCATTATTCTTTGTTGCATTACTGTGCTTCCATCTGGTATCATTTTCCTTCTTCCCAAATAAATTGCTTTATTATTTGCTCTAGTGCAGGTCTGCTGGTAAAAATTCTGTTGGCATGCTTATTAAAAAAAAAAACAAACACTATTTTGCCTTTAGTTTTGAAGGTAATATATCTTTTTCCGTTGGCTGTTTTTTAAGATTTACTCTTTGACTGGCTTTTTGCAGTTTTACTACAGTGGAACCAAGCATGGTTTTCTTTGTATTTATCCTGCTTACAGGTCATATGGGACTTCTTAAATCTGCGGCTGAAGTCTTTCATCATTTTTTGAACATTCTTGACCACTATCCCTTCATATGTTACTCCTGCTTCATTGTCTCTGCTGTCTTTCTGGGACACCAGAATCATGTATATTAGGCTGTTTCACTGGGTCTCATATGTCTGTTATACTGTTTTCCGTATCTTACTTTTTTCTCCCTTGTCTATGTCCTTCAATATGAATATTTTCTACTGAGCTAACTTTTAGTTAACAAAGCCTCTTATCTGCAGTTCTCGTCTGCTGTTGAATTCATCTACTAGAGTCTTGAATTTAGCTATTTTGTTTTTCAGTGTATGGTTTTTTAAATTCTTTTTTAGATTTGAGGTTTCTAATAATACTCCCCACCTTTTCCTTCCCATTTTCTTGAAAATGTTATTTTTAAATATTCTTTAATAATTATTTGTCTTCTTGAACGTATGTGTTAGTTCATTCTCACATTGCTATAAAGAAATACTTGGCCGGGCATGGTGGCTCACGCTTGTAATCCCAGCACTTTGGGGAGGCTGAGGCAGGTGGATCACCTGAGGTCAGGAGTTTGAGACCAGCTGAGGCAGGTGGATCACCTGAGGTCAGGAGTTTGAGACCAGCCTGGCCAACGTGGTGAAACCTCGTTTCTACTAAAAATACAAAAATTAGCCAGGTGTGGTGGCACACGCCTGTAATCCCGGCTACTCAGGAGGCTGAGGTGAGGGAATCACTTGAACCTGGGAGACAGAGGTTGCAGCGAGCCGAGATTGTGCCACTGGACTCCAGGCTGGGTGACAGAGTGAGACTCTATCTCAAAAAACAAAACAAAACAAAACAAAACAAAAACCCTAAGACTGGGTAACTTATAAAGAAAAGAGGTTTAATTGGCTCATGGTTCTGTAGGCTGTACAGGAAGCATGGCTGGAGAGGCCTCAGGAAACACAATCATGGTGGAAAGTGAAGGGGAAGCTGGCATGCCTTCATAAGGCCAGGGAGGGAGCGGGAAGGTGCTACACACTTTTAAACAACCAGATCTCATGATAACTCACTCTCACCGTGACAACACCAAGGGGGATGGTGTTAAACCACGAGAAACCATCCCCATGATCCAATCACCTCCTACCAGGTCCCATCTCCAACCTTGCGGATTACAATTTGACATAAGATTTGGGTGGGGACACAGATCCAAACCATGTCAATGTATTTATTTTAAAAATCTACATCTAGTAACTCCAATATCTAGATCACCTGTGAACCTGTTTCTATTTCTATTCTCCCCTTGGTTCTCTCTCATTTGGTCTTGATTTTTGGTATGCCTAGTAATTTTTTTACAGCTTTACTGAGGTATGATTGATATGTAATAAACTGCACACATATAAAATATACAATTTGATAAATTTTGGCATATGTATTTATTGTGAAACCATCACCACAATCAAGATAATGAATGTATCCATTACCCACAGAAGTTTCCCTGTGTCCCTTGGTAATCCATTGCTTTCTATGTCCTCCCCCACCATCCCCAAGCAACCACTGAACTATCACTATAGATTCATTTGCATTTTCTAGAATTTTATATAAATCGAATCACACTGTATTTGTTTTTGGTATGGCTTCTTTCACTCAGAATAATTATTTTGAGACTTATTGTGTAATTGTATATATCAATAGCTTATTCTCTTTTTTTTTTTTTTTTTTTTTTTTTTGAGACGGAGTCTCGCTCTGTCGCCCAGGCTGGAGTGCAGTGGCGCGATCTCGGCTCACTGCAAGCTCCGCCTCCCAGGTTCACGCCATTCTCCTGCCTCAGCCTCCCGAGTAGCTGGGACTACAGGCGCCCACAACCGCGCCCGGCTAATTTTTTGTATTTTTAGTAGAGACGGGGTTTCACCGTGGTCTCGATCTCCTGACCTTGTGATCCGCCCGCGTTGGCCTCCCAAAGTGCTGGGATTACAGGCGTGAGCCACCGCGCCCGGCCAATAGCTTATTCTTTTTTATTGCTGAATAGTATTCCATTGTGTGGATATACCACAATTTGTCCATTTACCTTCTGATGAATGTATGGATTGTTTCCAGTTTGGGACTATTAAAGAAACAAAATGCTATAACATTCTTATACAAATCTTTTTGTGAAACTATGTTGTTGTTGTTGTTTTAGACAGTGTCTAGCTTTGTTACACAGGCTACAGTGTAGTGGCCTAATCATAGCTCACTGCAGCCTCAACTTCCTGTGCTCAAGCGATCCTCCTGCCTCAGCCTCCCAAGTAGCTAGGACTACAGGTGCAACACACAAGGCCTGGCTAATTTTTATTTTTTTTTTTTTTTTGGTAGAGACAGGGTCTTGTTGTGTTGTCCAGGCTGGTCTTGAACTCCTGACCTCAAACAGTCCTCCCATCTCAGCCTGCCAAAGTGCTGGGATTACAGGCATGAATCACCATGCCCGTTCCGTTTTCATTTCATATGTTTTCATTCCTCTTGGATAAATACCTAGATGAGGAATGACTGGGTCATATTGTAGGTGTATGTTTTATCTTTTAACAAGCTGCTAAGCTTTCTTGCAATGTGATTATACCACCAGCAGTGTATGGGAGTTCCATTTGCTCTATATTTGCAGTCAGTCTTTTTAATATTAGCTACTTCAGTGGGTGTGTAGTGATATCTCTTTTAAATTTCATTTTGGCCGGGCATGGTGGCTCACACCTGTAATCCCAGCACTTTGGGAGGCCGAGGCAGGTGGATTGCCTGAGTCCAGGAGTTTGAGAACAGCCTGGGTAACATGGTGAAACCCCATTTCTATAAAATATACAAAAAATAGCCAGGCATGGTGGCACATGCCTATGGTCCCAGCTACTCAGGAGGCTGAGGCAGGAGGATCATTTGAGCTTGGGATGCGGAGGTTGCAGTGAGCTGAGAGGGCGCCTTTGCACTCCTGCTTTGGGAACAGAGCGAGACTCTGTCTCAAAACTAAATAAGTAAATAAATAAATAAATTTTACTGTTCTTAGTGACTAATGATTTTGAGCATCTTTTCATGTGTTTATTTGCCATCTATATATTTTCTTTGGTCAAGTGTTCAGATCTTTCGCTAAGTTTTTTCGAGGATGTGTCTCGATGGTAATTTTGATTGAATTTGGGACATTGCATGTGAAAAAGAGGCTCTGGATGATATGTATTCCTACTTTATATTGGCAGGCAGATGGAAGACGGGCAAATCACTTTGGTGCAGTTAAGGGTGGGCTGCTGGCTTTGCTCAGGCTGGCCTCCCTGGCTTCTCTATTTGCTTACAGCATAGCCCTTCAGTATCCTCAGGTGATAGGTTGTTTTTTCATGTTCTTTCTCTCCTGGAAGACACTGAACCCCATATTCTGTCTCCTCCCTATCTTGACACCACGGAATGACTGTGTTTCAGCCTCTAACCAGATGCTTGCTGTTTGATTTCTTGCCCCTTGTTCTGGAAGGCCAAGGAGACTGAAGAGCCATCATGGGTGTGGCCACAGCCAGAGCCCCTCAGCTCCAGGATCTTGAGGATATCACAACCCAGTGAGATTCATGGTGGCTCCTGGTGAATCTGTATAATCCCCCAGGTCTAAGGTCCCAGGAGCCTCAGAAGCACCCATGGAGGTGGAATGGATCCTACCAGATCATTTCCAGTCCAAGCAGGTAGGGAGAGGTGTGAAGAGTCCTATCCCTATCTGGGATCTTCGTGCTCTTCCAAAAGTAATACTCCTACCATGGAGGCGCCAAAAGCAGCAGGGAAGGGGAAGAGGTATGCTGATGGAAGAATGGTGACTGAGGGACTTCACCCCCCCACCTCTACCCCTGCAGTCTAGAATGATCCTTTCATAAGCAGGATGAGCGGGACCTCAGGATTCTAGTGTCACTTATAGCGCTGCCTTAGTGAGCCTTGCTCAGGGTCACTCTCCCCCTAGTGGCTCCTGTGGGAAGGTGACCTTCCACTCCTGGGGGAGCAGGCAGAGCAGGAAGTCTCGAGGAAAAGACAGGAACGGGAGCATTTCCTTTGGGTTGTTAGTAACCCTGGAATAGACCCTATGTCCTTTGTTGTTAAATATTTTTAACTTTTTCTTGTGAAAAAATGAAATGCATACACAAGCTAACTGGGTAGTCTAATGAGCCCCCATGTACCCATCACCCAGCTTCAACAAGGCGTGGCCAGTTTCATTTCATCTATGCGCCTACGCACTTCCTCCTTCTTGTATTATCTTAAAGAAAGTCCTAGACGTCATATTATTTCATTTGTAAATACTTCAGTGTGTATCTCTAAATGATAAGACTTCCTTTTATATATGTGTAAATATATATAAAGCTGTAATACATAATATATCAATATTAGATATTATTATCATATTAATAGCTAATGTATTATGGTTTTCTATACATACAACCATAGTATCAATATATGTAACCTACATATAACCATAAAACCATCATCACACCTAAAAAATTAAAAATACCTTCATTTCATCAAATATCCAGGAAGTATTTAAGTCTCCAGTTGTCTTATAAACTTTTAAACTATACCTTGCTTATTCGAAGCAAGATTCAAATAAGATTTACACATTGAGATAATTTGATCTGTCTTTTAAGCTCCTTTTACCCTATTTCTTGCATCTGTGTGAGCATGCATGTGTACTTATAGGTGTGCATGTATGTGTGTGTGTGTGTGAACGTGAGCATTTGCATGAGTGTGTGTATATGCATGCATGAATGTGTATGTGCATGTGCATGTATGAATGTGTGTGAGTGTGTGTGTGCATATGCATGTATGAATGTGTGTGCATGTGAGTGTGTGTGCATGTGTGAATGTGTGTGCATAAGTGTGTGTGCATGTGTGAGTGTGTGCATATGCATGCATGAATGTGTGTGTGCATGTGTACATGTGCATGTATGAATGTGTGAGTGTATGTGCACGTGTGTGCATGTGCATGTGTGAATGTGTGTGCATGTGTGAATGTGCACGTGTGCATATGCACACAAGAATGTGTGTGTGCATGTGTGCGTGTCCATGCTGAAAGTGTGTGCACACAGGCATGTGTGAATGTGTGTGTGCCTGTGTGTGCATGTGCATGTGTGAATGTGTGTGCATGTGCATGCATGTGTGTGCTCGTGTGTGCATGTGCATGTGTCAGTGTGTGTGTGCGCATGTGTGAATGTGTGTGTGTATATGTGTACATGTGCATGTGTGACTGTGTGAGTGTATGTGCACGTGTGTGCATGTGCATGCATGAATGTGTGTGTGCATGTGTGCATTGCATGTGTGAATGTGTGAGGGTATGTGCACGTGTGTGCCTGTGCATGTGTGAATGTGTGTGCATGTGTGAGGAAGCAGGCCATTTGTCCTTCAGGGTTTCCAAGGCCTGGACCTCACTGGTTGCACCTCTGTGGGGGTTACTGTGCTTTTCCACCAGGAGGGGCACCCTGTGGGGTTGTCTCTCCCTGTGATATTAAGTGCAATGGGTGATCAACAATAGATTCATTAATTCAGCATTTGATCCTACACTAAGGGGCCTGAAAAGCTTCCTCTTGGACATACAGGAGAAGGGCAAGGCAGGCTCCTGTGTCCTCTTTCTTCTCTCTCCCAAAACTCCACTGTGGCTTCTTCAGACCTATCCCAAGTGGTGCAATCAGAATGGGGCTTTTCTGCCCCAGCCCTCAGGGCCCTGCTTTTGGTGGGTCCATCCCTGTGGAATGAAGAATGAGGAAATTCATGAGACAGCAGCTGCCATCTCTGCAAGTCATCTTTCCAGGTAACAGCCCAGGTGCTGGGTCAGGCCAGGAGGGGAAACGCCTTAAGGCAGCGAAGCTTTCTCAGCATCCTCAACTCAGGTGGCCTGACTGCTTGGTGACAGGAGTTGAGGATGGAACAAACCATCCTGATGGTGGCCCCTGAATAGAGACTTCTGGGGCACAAGGGAACAAGGATGTGTTGAGTGAGAGCATGGTTCCTCAGGCAGACCCAGGTCCAGACACCAACTGCACCCCCTAATCAGCTGTGTGCCGTTGAGGATGTCCCTGTCACAGGCTGATAATACCCCCCAGAGACACCAGGTCCCCATTGCCGGTACCTGTCAACATTACCTTATTGGAAAAGGGTCTTTGCAGATGTGATTAAGTTAAAGCTTTTGACATGGGGAATGTCCCAGATGGTCCAGGTGGGCCCTAAATGTGGTGGGAAATGTCCTCATAAGAAAGGCAGAGGGACATTTTACACAAGGAGAAGACCACGTGAAGACAGAGTGGAAGAAGATTGAAAGACGCTGGCCATGCAGATTGGAGTGATGCAGCAACAAGCCAAGGTAAGCTGGCAGCCACAGGAGCTGGAAGAAGCAAGACTCCGCTCTAGAGCCCCTGGATCCCTGATTTCAGAGTTCTCCAGAACTGCGAGAGAATACATTTCTGCTGTTCTAAGCCACCAAGCTTGTGGTAATGTGTTACAACAGCCATAGGAAACTAACTCATGCTGTATGCCTCAGTTTCCTCCTCTGCAGGATGTATAGTGGCCCCCTATGGTGGGGAAGAAAATCTGGTGGGAGGCTAGGAGGTGGTAGCTAGCAGGAGCCCAGCCCTCTCAACTTGCCCGCCTCCTCTCTTCACCCTCACAGTTGCAAGGTTTGTCCCAGTGGCCTTTGGTACAATGTGACCCACTTTCCTGGCCATGGCTGATGGTCCGAGGAGGTAAGTCAGAGTTCATCTGATTGACTCGGTGTCTCCCCAGGTGGCCAGGCCTGCAGCAACCCTCCTCAGCCTTCCAAAGACACCCTGTTTTATGCCATGTGGGCCAGAGGCATGGGGAAACCAGCAAAGGGAGAGAGGGGGAGAGGACGCTGAAAGAAGGGCCAGGAAACAGGCAGTGCGCCCTTCCCCTGAGATGTGGCCTGGAGGGGCTGGGAGAGGTGCCATGGTTCCCCAGGCAGGCGCTAGGCAAGTTAGGTGAGCCTGCCTCAGGCCCTGCAACACGTCTCACCTGGAACCCCTGCCCAAGACCATGGTCTACACCTGCACTGCCTGTCATCACGGCGAGGCCCCTTCCCTCTTTGGAGTGCATCTTCTCTGTGAGGGGAGATTGGTGCCATTTGGATTGCTGAGGCATCCCCAGCACCTCGCACACGGTAGGTGCGCAATATGTATTTGCCCAGAGGATAAATGAGTGAACAGAAAGAGATCCGGAGTGAGAATGGACAGTCTGAGGAGAGCGTCTGGCAGAAGCTGGTTTGACAAGAACGTCACTTAGGGAGGCATTGGGTTCAGCGTTCAAGATTGTCATGTCACCTTGAATCCTAAGACCTGCCCTTGGTGCCGCTGTCCTGGCTCCAAGATCTGTGTCCAAGAAAGGTAAGATCCTCTGCCCAAGACTGGCTGGCTTTTCACACGTGGCTGGTTCTCAGCCTCAGCCTGTGTCCCCACCTGCCTTGGAGCTCAGTGGAGTCTTCTGATGGAGACGGGGGACAAATCAGCGAGAGTGGTAGAACTCCTGACCTCAGGTGATCTACACGGCTCGGCCTCCCAAAGTGCTGGGATTACAGGCGTGAGCCACTGCGCCCCGCCGGGACTATAATTTTTTTAGAGTCCTTATTTTATGGAGTTCGGAACTGAGATATTTTCAGATGCAATGATGGATCGTCTGGGATTTGCTTTTAGAGAGAAACAGGTGGCGGGGCTCCGCTAGAGGTATAAGGGAATTGGACTGGCTTCTTCGTTATATCCGGTCTGCTTTTGAATGTGTTTGAATTCTTCTTTTGGAAACCATTTCCCGCCCCTCGGAGACTCCGAGGGAGGGGCGGGAGACCCGGGACCCGGGACCCGGGCAGGTTGGGTTTGGCTGGAGGGCACCGAGGCTGGGAGGCGCAGGGGCTGCGGCTGGGCGGGCTCTGGCGCCACCTGGCGGCCGTCGCGGGACCGACGCCCGGTGGAGCTCCCCGGGGCCCGCGGAACCAGCAGCCGAACAGCAGCCGGGAAGGGGCGAGGGAGCCCCACTCCACGCCAGGCACAGGCCCACGCCTGCTGCCCTGACCCTGGTAGCCCCTTCAGCGCAGCACCCCAGCCAACTGCGCTCTCCCAGGTCCACCTGGGATTTTCACCCCCGACTCCCGTTGGAGGCCACTTGGTCCCAACAAGTGCTCTGTGTGGATGACAGGTCACGACCTGGCGATGGCCGGGTCCTCCTGCTGGGTGCAAGTGCGCGCGCCTGCGCGTATGGCGCGGCCAAGCAACTCGCTAGGGCCCTGCTTTTTGCAATTTAAACCAAGTTACACAGTTTCAACAAGAGCTTTGTGTAATAAGTTTCTTTTTTCTTTTCTTTTTTATTTATTTTTATTTATTTATTTGTTTATTTATTTATTTATTTTGAGACGGAGTCTCGCTCTGTCGCCCAGGCTGGAGTGCAATGGAGCGATCTCGGCTCACTGTAACCTCCAGCTCCTGGGTTCAAATGATTCTCCTGCCTCAGCCTCCCGAGTAGCTGGGATTACAGGCGCCCACCACCACGCCCAACTAATTTTTGTAATTTTAGTAGATACGGGGTTTCTCCATATTGGCCAGCCTGGCCTCAAACTCCTGATCTCAGGTGATCTGCCCGCCTCGGCCTTCCAAAGTGCTGGGATTACAGGCGTGAGCTAACGTGCCCGGACTTTTTTTTTTTTTTTTTTTTCCAATGAAGGACACCCGGCAGTGGCTCTCAATGGATCCCGGTGCTGGCAGGAGCGTGGTGGGAGCAGGCTCTGTCTGTGTGCGTCTTTAAGGAGTCCTAGGGCTGACTCCACCTGAGAACCCCGTCCTGGGCTGTGTTAAGCACCTTTTGTAGAATTGTATTTTTATTAAAACATCAAGGCCAGGCACAGTGGCTCATGCCTGTAATCCCAGCACTTTGGGAGGCCGAGGAGGGCGAATCACGAGGTCAGGAGATCGAGACCATCCTGACTTACACTGTGAAACCCCGTCTCTATTAAAAATACGTAAAATTAGCCGGGCGAGGTGGCGGGCGCCTGTAGTCCCAGCTACTCAGGAGGCTGAGGCAGGAGAACGGCGTGAACCCGGAAGGCAGAGCTTGCAGTGAGCTGAGATCAGGCCGCTGCACTCCAGCCTGAGCGACAGAGCGAGACTCCGCCTCAAAAAAAAAAAAAAAAAAAAAAAAAAAAAAAAAAAAAAATCAAATCGGTGTTCCCATAAACAAACAAACAAACAAGTTACACAGTTTAGAATCACATTGTTACGGGAGATGTCTGAAAAAAAGCAGTTCCCCTCCCACTTCCTGACCTCCACAGCGGGGCTCTTAGCTCTTCCAGCTGATGCTCTTATTTTTTGCCTCCATGTCTCTAAACAACAGATTTCCATCCTTAGTGTTTCCTACTGGCTAGGGAAGAGAAGGACTTACCTGCTCCTCACACCCTCCCCCACACCTCCTACTGCCTCACCCTCCAGTGAATTCTTACCTTGGGGTCAGATGGATGTTAATGGGTTAGGTAACTACTGTTCACAAATGAGCCGTGGACTACGTATTAGGACTATTTTTCCTTTCTGCCACAGCTTTTTCTTTTCTCTGGATTTAATGATTGTCTTGGACTTTCTTTCACTTAGTTATCCAGATGTCTATGGCTATTTTATCACCAAATTCTTCCCCAGCTGTGTAACTCTCCTTTTGGTAAATTTCTGTCCAATAGTCTGTTCATTTCAGTGTTTTTTTTTTTTTTTTTTTTTTTTTTTTTTTTTTTTTTTTTTTTTTGAGACGGAGTCTCGCTCTGTAGCCCAGGCTGGAGTGCAGTGGTCGGATCTCAGCTCACTGCAAGCTCCGCCTACGGCTTCACGCCATTCTCCTGCCTCAGCCTCCCGAGTAGCTGCGACTACAGGCGCCCGCCACCTCACCCGGCTAGTTTTTTGTATTTTTTAGTAGAGACGGGGTTTCGCCGTGTAAGCCAGGATGGTCTCGATCTCCTGACCTCGTGATCCACCCGTCTCGGCCTCCCAAAGTCATTTCAGTGTTTTGAAGAGCTCTTTCCCAGGGCTTCTGCCCTGCAGCCCAGAGAGGCCCTTGCCTCCCTCTTGGGTGGCAGCCCCTGGTTCCTGGATCGTTTTTCTTGTTTCTTGCTTTATTCTCCCATTTTAATTGAGTACATCCTTCATAGCTTCCTAAAAGAAGATGCTTGAGAGGTAAACTTTTGAGATCTTGTATATCTGACCCTGTTTTTATTTTACCCTAACACTTGTTTGGTAGCTTAGCTGGGTATGTAATTGTTATCCGGGTATCATTTTCCCTCAGTTTTGGTTTTTGTTTTCAGAGACAAGATCTCACTCTGTTGCCCAGGATGGAGTGCAGCGTTGCTCACAGCTCTGTAATCTTGAACTCCTGGGCTCAAGCCATCCTCCCACCTCAGCCTCCCAAGAAGCTGGGACCACGGGTGTGCACTAGCACACCTGGGTAATTTTCTAAACCTTTCTTTGTTTGTTTGTTTGTTTTTTGAGATTGGGGGCCTAACTTTGCTTCCCAAGCCAGTCTTGAACTCCTGGCTTGAAGTGATCCTCCCGCCTAGGCCTCCCAAAGCATTGGGATTACAGGCGTGAGCCACTTCACCTAGCCCCCTCAGAGTGTCGAAGACATGGCTACCTTCTAGTGTTGTAGATGAGAAGTCTGAGGCCACTCTTATCCTTCAGCCTTCCTATTACATCTCTCTATATGTAGGATTGGAAGCCTGTAGAGTCTTCTCTGGGCCCTCAGCATCCCCAGAGTTCATGACAAAGTGCTTTGAATGGGCCTAATTTTACATTGTACAGAGTATTTTGGGGCATTCTTTCAATATGTATTTCCTGACTTTCAACTCTGAGAATTCAGGAGAGAAATTAGAAGTAGATGATAAATCCAGGATGCCAAGTTGGAGTTTTGGGAAAATGAGTATATAATAGGAAGGAAGTTATTTGTAAACATACATGAAAATTTCCCAGAACTGAATATCCTGTCTGCAGATTGAAAAGTCTGGTAGCATTTAACATGATAAGTGAAATGAGACCCACAGCAAGACACGTGGTGGTGGCATTTTGTGGTTTGTATGTTTGAAGCTGTGTTCAAATATCACATAGAACATGATTTGAACTTCAATATACAGTCCAGGCAATAAGTACTGTGGCTGAGATGGAGGAGGAGTTGATACTGTTTGGCTGCATCAAGATATATCCAGGAGAGCTGGGTGCAGTGGCTCATGCCTGTAATCCCAACACTTGAGGTCAAGGCAGGCAGATCACTTGAGCCCAGGAGTTCGAGACCAGCCTGGGCATCATGGTGAAACCTTGTCTCTATTAAAAAAAAAAAAAAAAAATTATCCAGGCGTGATGGTGCGCATCTGCCATTCCAGCTACTCGGGAGGCTGAGGTGGGAAGATCACTTGAGCCCGGGAGGTGGAGGTTGCAGTGAGCTGAGATCGCACCACTGCACTACAGCAGCCTGGGTGATAGAGCAAGACCCTGCCAAAAAAAAAAAAAAAAAAAAAAAAAGTATCCAGGAAGGCTTCAGGGAGGAGATGAAACTTCATCTGGTTTGTAAAAGATGGACAGACAGCAGGGCTGGAATGTTTCAGAGGCAGGAAACACTGAGCTTGTAATGACCCCCGAGGTGTGTGGGTGACTGTGCCCCAGGTCAGGTGATGGGGCTGGCCCAACACTCGGGATAAGGGCTGACGTAGGGAAGGTATCCCTATTGTGAAGGCTGGTTGAGCCAGCCTCTGCTCCTAATCTGAGACGTCCCTTGGAGAAAACAATGGCCTCACTGTATTCAGCTGAGCCCAATGTCAGCCAAAAGGCTTGAGCAGCTGAGACCCACCAGGTAAAGACCGAAAGACCAATAAGCAGGTAAAGGTAGGGCCACATCCTGCTTCTTCCAGGGAACCGAAGGGCAGAGGGTCCTGCTGTATAGGTCCCCTTGTGGGGAGTCACCAAGCCCCTCCCTATGTTCCCCATAGAGCCAGAATCATGGCACCAGAAGGGACCTTAGAGCCACCCAACCTCTGAGCAGAGGCCAGAGGGGGTGGGATTGGCCCAAGGTACTACTGCTCATCGGTGACAGGGCTGGGTTTAGAACCCAGGTTTCTAGACCCTTACTCCCTTTGTCCCCATGGGGAGGGGCAGCCTTTAGAGGAGGAAACACTGGGAGACATTCATCTGAAGGTCATCTACATTCAGCTCAGGGGCATCGCAGGGCGTCCGGTTGCGGGAAAGGGGACAGTGGGCCAGAGCGGAGGGGTGGCCGTTTGCAGTTTGACTCGAGATCTGCATTCTGAGCTCGAGTTGAAGATGGAAGTGCTCAGGGTCATTACATGTGCTCTCCACATGTTCAGATCCCCCTGTTCTGTATTCTCTGGATCAGGCTCCTCAGGACTGTCCCCTGCCTGAGGACCCTGAGCAGCCCTCGGGACAGACCCCTCCCAGAGGGACAGGAGCCAGGTTCTGTTCAGAAACGCCTTGGGCTTCCCGTTTTGCATAAAGGTTGCTGGTAAGTGGGGCTGGCAGCACTTACTTCTGAGGCTGGGGTCAGCTCCGTGGAGGCAGGGCCCACATCTTATTCATCCCACCTCCCCTCAGAGGCTGGCACAGTGCCTAACACACAGAACTGGCCAAATACGCTTGTGTAGAGTAGCCGGCTCTTATGGGTTAACTTGTGTCCCCCAAAAGATGCCAAAGTCCTAACTCCCCATATCTGTGAGTGTGACCTTATTTGGAAACAGGGTCTGTGTAGACGATTAAGTTGTGCTCCTTAGGGCAGGTGCTAATCCAATATGGCCGTGCCCTTTTAAAGAAGGGAAATTTGGACACAGAGACAGACAGGCACACAGGGAGAACGCCATGCCATGTGCAGATTGAGTGAGTGAAGCCTCTGGAAGCTGGGAGGGAGGCCTGGGACCGAGCCTTCCCTGGTGCCCTCAGAGGGGGCCTGGCCCTGCCAACATTATGATCTCCAACTTCTGGCCTCTAGAACTAGGAGACCATACATCTCTGTTGTTCAAGCCAGTAGGAAGCCCCAGGAAACCAATGCATGGCCCAAAACACTGCCTGGTTTCCACCTCCTGCCTGCCACACTGGTCTGTCTGTCTCTCGGCCTCGGCCTGCCATGGATGTTTGCAGCCCAACGGCCAGGGAGCAACATCAGTGAGGCTGGGGTCGTGGGTCCTGTGCCCCATGGACTGCATGTGGGACCTGAGTGCTCAGCAGCCTCCCCAACCCATGTGCCTCAGCAGGGGCCACAGCTGGTGGAAGACAGTGCCTTGGCCAGGGGCACAGAGGACTGGGCCTCTATCCAGTTCTGTTATGAGGCTGGGGTCCCTCCATCTTGCCTTGGCTCTGTGACCCAGTCTCTGACCACTTTCTTATTTAAGGAAAGACAAATAATTCTTGTGCTCCCCAAGTCCTTGCCAATTTAATGTCATTTTCATTTGCAGCCTTTTAGGCTATTTAACTTGTAAATTTCCCTCAATAATTCCAGCGACATTATTTTCAGAGCCCTGATTGCAGCATTTACATTTTTTAGTATTCCACGAACTGCACTCTGAGATGTGTGGGTGCAGCCATCATCAGGGCACAGCCAGAAAGCACCCCAAGGGTGGGCGCCCTCCCATCCTGCCTGCAGGCGGTGGCTTGCTGGCATCTGTGGGAACTGCCAGTGTCCAAGTGCTGAGAGGAATGACCTGCAGGAATGGGTCCCTCTGCACCCGCTTACAGGACTGCCCGCCAGCGTGCAATTCCCCGTCTGCTGCTAAGACCCTCCTAGATCAATGTCCCTTGGGAAAGGCCATCCAGGGAAGCTTTCCCAAGTGGTTTCACACTTCTTAACTCCAAGTCCTGAGGGGCTGGTTATTCTCCTTTCTCCCCACCCCAGCCCGGGTTCATTCCCAGCCCTCTGGTCTGCTCTGTGTCTCAGGACTGGCCCCAGCAGGTGCTCAGGGTGAAAGGAGAGGGGCTGTGTCTCTGAAGCTCCCTCCCACCTCCTTGCCAATTGTGGGCAGCAGCCACGTTCCTCGGGCCACTCTCCCTGTTTTGTGATCTAGCCTCAGCAGCCACCTCCTTTATTGTCCGAGGGGGCTGCAACTGGCCCTGCAGCAGTCTCTGGAAACCTCGAAGCTACATCATAAGCAAGCGAGTCTGCAGAGTCCCCACCTCCTTCAGCCACCAGTGTCTGGCTTGTGGTCTGGGAGGGTGCGGCTCACAGATGGAGCTTTGACATGTGTGGGGCCGGCCACAGCCAGGGAGGCTGAAAGAGTGAGCGGCATTTCCTGCTTGTACAGTGGGAGGTGATTTTTGCCTAGTAAGAGGGTTTTTCCCTAGATGCATGAAGACTGAAGATATATGATGGTAGACGAAGAGCTTCCAATGCTGGAGGCCTTAGTGAGTGCCAAGGAATAGTATAGCCCAGAAAAACCGTGATAAGTTCTGACTTGTGTGTAGCAGGCCATGTTGGAAGTGCCCACCACATATCCTGTCAGCAGAGTAGACAGGGCACATCTTTTCTTTGCTTTTTTATTTTTTTGAGGCAGGGTCTCACTCTGTCACCCAGGCTGGAGTGTAGTGGCATGATCACAGCTCACTGCAACCTCGACTTCCCAGACTCAAGTGATCCTCCCACCTCAGCCTCCTTAGTAGCTGGGACTACAGGCATGCACCACCACGTCTGGCTAATTTTATTTATTTTTTTATTTTGCAGAGACAGAGTCTCACTATATTTCCCAGGCTTCTTTATTGATGGGAATGGTATATTTGATAAAACTTGAATACCACCTTTTAGCTACAATTTTTAAAAAAAAACTGTTTTGCAGCATTGTAATAAAACCAGAGAGAAATTGTAGACTCTAGATTTGGTTGTACAAGATATCTTCTTTCGTCATCAATTTGAAATGAATGAAATCTGGAACAAAAGTAATAAAGATGACAGAAAATCCATATAAGCTATTTGAACATTGAGAAGCAAATTGTAACAAAATCCTTCCAGATCACATAAAAAGCAGCAATTCATTCAGGAGAAATAATATATTTTGAATAGAAACAATGAATATGCTTTTGGGTTCTTTGATAAACCAACTAATGAATCCTATGAATACATGGGAAAGGATGGAACTTCTTTGCAGTTTGACATGAAATGCTGACATTGATGCAACAGTGTTTGTACAGCATCGTGTCACAGAGGACACCCTGTCATTCATTCAAAGGGTTTTTAAGACTAGTCAATAAGCACAAAACCCATGAAATGCCCTGGAATCTTACAACTCATATATGAAACCTGACAGATATTTTCCCATATTTGAAAATAATATTTTAGATATACAATCATTATGACCAACAGTGGGCGGTAAAGCTGTACTAGTCAGGTTCCAATCAGAAGACAGAAACCACACAATAATTTGTACAAGGAATATTTCCCATAGATAATTAACTTTAGGCCAGGCACAGTGGCTCATGCTTGTAATCGCAGCACTTTGGGAGGCTGAGCCTGGTGGATCACTTGAGGTAGGGAGTTCGAGACCAGCCTGGCTAACCCATCACTACCAAAAATACAAAAATTAGCCAGGCATGGTGGTGCACGCCTGTAGTCCCAGCTACTTGGGTGGCTGTGGCACGGGAATCGCTTGAACCCAGGAAGCAGAGGTTGCAGTGAGCCGAGATCATGACACTGTATTTCAGCCTAGGCAACAGAATGAAATTCAAAAAAAAAAAAAAAAAAAAAAAAAAAAGAACTAACTTTAACCGGGGGTTGGAGTAATAAGGCCTGGCTAGAAAGAAGTTAAGAGAACTCTTGAGAAATGCAGGAATGGCAGATAGAGGTGCAACCATCACTCTTAGGGCTGAGATAATGCACCCCAGAAGAAGGTCCCTACCAGGGCTGAGATCCAGACCTGATGGGAGAAATCGTGGCAGGGAAGTCACTGAGGTGCCAGGTTGGCAGAAGAGGCTGGAAATCTGCTCTCTGGGGTATCAGAGGAATCACCCACAGTGACACATCATGCCTCAGAACAGTCTGCAAAGCCACAGGAGAAAATGCAGGGGGAAGCTGTTCCCAGGACAGTGCCCTACTGGCCACAAACTCCTGCAAAGTTGCCCAGGGGGCTTCCAGAAAAAGCTACTGGTGGCTGGGAACTGGAGCTGGTGCTGCAGAAGCCACACATGCTGCTGGAGCTGTCAGACACTGCAGAAGCTGGGTGCCTTGCAGGAGCCGGTACAGAGAAACCTCATGGGCCACAGGTGCCTGCCAAGAGGGGTGCACCAGACCGGGAAGAGAAACCCCTTTCTCCTCCCGTGTCCCTTCAGCGCCCTCTACTGACAAAGCTTGACATGCAGCTGCAGGCAAAGAGCAACTAATTACAAGGCTCAGCTCAATTCTAGGAGGGCAGGCAATGATGGACATATTAGGAGCTGAGATACAATAAATTGACAACTGGCACAGAAGCTAAAAGAAACTTTTCTAAGTTAATAAATCACTAAATTTTAACCCACCATGCTAGAGCAAAGATTGTCTTTCTAATTTCTCTGATAACATTGTTGTCATTTAAAGAGTCAAAGAGCCTATAGCCAAAAAATGAAAGTAAAAAGTATTATGGATATGCGTCAGTTAATAAAAACATTTTGTTATTTTTCTGGATTTTGCAAAGTCTGTGTAATTTTTTACTTTTTAAAATTTATAACTTTTTTCTCATTCTTAGTAATATTTATTTTCTTTTCTAATATTGTATTTGTGGCACGATCTTGGCTCACTGCAACCTCCACTTCCTGGGTTCAAGTGATTCTCCTGCCTAGGCCTCCCAAAGTGCTAGGATTACAGGTTTGAGCCACCACACCCGGCCAGTACTGTGTATTTAAACATAGTGAAAAATGGAAAAGGTACAGTAAATGTATGGTATAATCTTATGGGTCCCATTATCTTATGGGACCACCACCGTGTATGCCGTCTGTCATTGGCCAGTATCATTATGTAGGACATGACTGTGTATTTGGGAGTGGAATATGTCAGCATTCCATTTAGGGGTGTTTAAGACGTTCATTGTGGCATGACTTGGAGGGCATCTCCCACTTCCTCTATTAGATGATAGCCTCCTTGAAGGGCAGAACTAGAATTAATGCTGGGGTGGGGGCTCAGAGGCATCATCTAGTCCAATCCCCTTGTATAGGTGGGGAAACTGAGGCCCATAACGAGGCAGGCCCCTGAGACCCTGAGAGGCAAGACCATGTCGGTGTCATGTTCGAGTTCAGGGCTCTTTCTAGTCTTCCACAGGATGTATGTGAGCATGAGAGTGTGAGTGTGTGTCAGTGTGTGGGGGCTGTGTGTGTTTGTGAGTGCCTGACTGTAGAGGAGTGGTGTGTGAGTGCATTTGTGAGTATGGGTGTGTGTGGGTATGAGTGTGTGAATGTGTGTGTTTGTGAGTGTATGAGTGTGAATGTGTGTGGGGGTGGTGTGTGAATGTGAGGGAGTGGTGTGAGTGCATGTGTGTGAATGTGTGTGTTTGTGAGTGTGTGAATGTGTGTGGGGTGTGTGTGAGAGTGTGAGGGAGTGTGGTGTCAGTGCATGTGTGTGTGTGAATGTGTGTTTGTGGGTGTGAGTGTGAATGTGTGGGTGTGTGTGAATGTGTATGTGTGAAGGTGTGTGTGGCTGTGAGTTTGTGAGTGTGAGGGAGTAGTGTGAGTGCATGTGTATGGGTGTGTGGGTGTGTATAAATGAATGTGCATTTGTGAGTATGAGTGTAGATGTGTGTGTGAGTGTGGTGTGTGTGTGTGTGTGTAGAGGGGTGTGGAGGAGTGGTATGTCAGTGCATGTATATGGGTGTATATGAGTGTGTGAAGGTATGTGTTACTGAGTTTGTGTGTGAGTGCGTGGGAGAGGTGTGAGTGCATGTGTATGGGTGTGTGTATGAGTGAATGCGTGTGTGTGTGGGTGTGTGTGGTGTGGGGGAATGGTGTGTGAGTGCATGTTTATGGATGTATGTGGTTGTGTATGAGTGTGTGTGAGTTCGTGTGTGTGAGTATGGGAGTGTGTGAGTGTGGGGTGTGCATGGGGTGTGAGAGTGTGTGTGGGGGGAGTGGTGTGTGCGCATGTGTATTGGTGTTTGGTGGGTGTGTATGAGTGAACGTGTATTTGTGTGTGTGTGGTGTAGAGGGAGTGGTGTGTGAGTGCATGTGTATCGGTGTGTTTGGTTGTGTATGAGTTCATGTGCGTGTGGGTGTGTGCGTGAGTGTGGGTGTGTGTGAGTGTGGGTATGAGCGTGTGTGAGTGTGAGTGTGAGATGGAAAGGAGGGCAGGTGTGGAGAAAGATGAGGCAACCTGAGCCCCGGGACGCTCCCTACCCGCTGACCCAGGAGACTGAGTCAGGCGCCAGTCCCCACTGTCCCCCCGTTCTTGGCACAGGAAAGCTTGTGCTGAGAGCAGAGCCCCAGAGGCTGTTCTTAGAAAATGGCAGTGGTTGGGGACATGTAACCAACGGCTGGAGAACTCGCTTCTTTTCAACAGTTAGGAGAGGGGCTCTCAGATACTCTAACCCCAGCGCATCTTACCAGGGTCCTGACGATCTCTGCAGCAGGCCAGGCCGGGGCCCTGACGAAAGTCTTTTTTTTTTTTTTTTTGAGACGGAGTCTGGCTCTGTCACGCAGGCTGGAGTGCAGTGGCCGGATCTCAGCTCACTGCAAGCTCCGCCTCCCGGGTTTACGCCATTCTCCTGCCTCAGCCTCCGGAGTAGCTGGGACTACAGGCACCCGCCACCTTAAAAGAATTCATGAGTCAAAAGCATGAACTTAAAAAATGTTAATATTCTTCATAGTCCGTTAAATTGTGCCAGTTTATATCCTCACCAACAAAGTATGAAGACATGTATTTCCTGGTTCCTGCACCCATGGCAGCCTTGGATATTATCAGATATTTAAGCCTATCCGAGCTTAAGAGCAGGCAAGTGATTTATTGTGGTTCATTGTGTTTCTTTAATTACTGAAGGGGATAAACCTCTTTGTAAACGTTTGTAGGTCACTTTAATTTTTTGGTGAATTCCTGTGGTCGTTAATTCGTGTTGGGTTCCTCTTTTGTTTAGGAACTTCTTCACACTTCTTAGAGAGAGATACAGAGGGCTTCTAGGAATGGGTGCCTGGCCCATAGTGGGTGCTCAGTAAACGTCCTTCAGGTTAATGAATGACCATGGAGGATTTGGTTTGGTGAGGTGTGCGGTGTACTATTCTCTGAAGGTTCTGGGCTTGGGGGGGCAATATGGTCAAATTTTATAGTGACAGGCTGGGCATGGTGGCCCACTTGATCACTTGAGGTCAGGAATTCGAGACCAGCCTGGCCAACATGGTGAAAACCCGTCTCTACTAAAAATACAAGAATTAGTGGCGCGTGCGTGTAGTTCCAGCTACTCGGGAGGCTGAGGCAGGAGAATCGCTTGAACCCTGGAGGCAGAGGTTGCAATGGGCCGAGATCGCGCCACTGCGCTCCAGCCTGGGCTCAGAGAGAAACTCCATTTCAAAAATGAAAAAAAAAAAATTACAGTGACGATTCCAGGAAACACACCAAGAAGGGGTTGGCTTGCAGAACTTGATGCTTTTAATTCTTGCTAGGCGGCTCTCCGAGGCTGTGATCTAACACAAATTCTGAATCTTACCACCAGAGGGAGCCCTAGACTCAGAGAGATCCCGAGACGGGTGGGGTACTGCTCAATTCTTGACAGCTGTGTCCTCACAGTTTTCCATTTTGCACCTAAAAATTTTCTTCCAGGTTTAAATGACTGAAAAGCATACAACTTCCAGCTTATTAAAAATATTAATATTTTGAAAATAAAACATGTGACTCTTGGTTATGTGTTCAGCGATATGTAGGCATCGTAGCACTCTGACACCCACCATTTAAACATACATAAATGAGTTCTTTAACCATTCTTTCCATCCACCTCCCTCATAAAACTTTTATCCTAATGTATGTTATGTTTAAAAGTCATATGGCTTATACATCTCATACTTCTCAGCAACGAAAATATGTTTATACATTGAAATTGAAATTGAAGGAAGTGATACTTTGTGATCAGGTCTCTAAGTGTGGAAATGTTACCTTCTGGTTACAGTTATCACCATTATGGATATTTGATTAAAACAGAATAAATATGTGACAAACTAATTAACAATTGCTAAACATAAAAATACATTTGTATTGGAAATGCATCTCTGAATGGGGTGGATGAAGCTGTTTTTCTTTCTTAGCTTATGTATCTCTGTGTTAGAGTAAGACACATTATAAACATCAATTCTAGTTCTTCTTTTTCTTTATTATTGTAGATGTTGATGATGAGACTTTTTTTTTCTGACACAGAGTCTCAGAGAAAAAAAAATCAATGCTTCCTGCATTTTTGCTAATTTCACTCCAGTCTGTTGTCCAGGCTGGAGTGCAGTGGCGCAATCTCAACTCGTTGCAGCCACTGCCTCCCGGGTTCAAGCAATTCTGTACCTCAGCTTCCCAAGTAGCTGGGATTACAGGTAAGTCTGTCTTCTAGCAACACAAACTGAAATGACCAGTAATAGGGTACGATTGACTCATCCATGGTTATGTCCACCTGGGGAGACATGAAGTAGCTACTGAAGTTATATTAATGAAGGTATGAAATAACATAAAAGATGCTTAAGGCCAGACATGGTGGCTCATGCCTGTAATTCCAGCACTTTGGGAGACCAAGGTGGGCGGGTCACTTGAGGTCAGGAGTTTGAGACCAGGCTGGCCAACATGGTGAAACGCTGTCTCTACTAAAAATACAAAAAATTAGCTGGGCGTGGTGGCGAGTTCCTGTAATCCCAGCCACTCAGAGGCTGAGGCAGGAGAATCGCTTGAACCCGGGAGGCGGAGGATGCAGTGAGCTGAGATTCACCACTGCACTCCAGCCTGGGCGACAGAGCGAGACTCCATTTCAAAACAAAATAAAATATAAAACAAAATAAAATAAAATGAATGATGCTTAAGATACATTAATTTTTTTAAAAAATGGGTTAAAAATTTGCACACCTAGGATGATGACTCTAAGAAAAGCTCTTATTAGAAAGAAAAGTCTGGAAAACTTTAACATGTTATAATGGTTCTATTTTAGGTAAGGAAAATTACCTAAAATACAATTCTCTCGTTTTCTTATTCTTCTCTCATTTAATTTTATTATTTGAAAACCATTTTAATAATGAAAAAGTAAGATAAATGTATCAAATAGTATTCTCAAGATATTCAGGGCCGGGCGCGGTGGCTCAAGCCTGTAATCCCAGCACTTTGGGAGGCCGAGACGGGCGGATCACAAGGTCAGGAGATCGAGACCATCCTGGCTAACCCCGGGGTGAAACCCCGTCTCTACTAAAAAAATACAAAAAACTAGCCGGACGCAGTGGCGGGCGCCTGTAGTCCCAGCTACTCGGGAGGCTGAGGCAGGAGAATGGCGTAAACCCGGGAGGTGGAGCTTGCAGTGAGCTGAGATCCGGCCGCTGCACTCCAGCCTGGGCGACAGAGCGAGACTCCCTCTCAAAAAAAAAAAAAAGATATTCAGCAAATCTTCTCTTGGGCCAGCCTTGTATCCAGGTGGTGTAGGGATCTGCTGGTAATCCAGGCATCAGCCAGTGGAGTGGGGAAGGAAGGGAAGATGCCCCTCTTTCCCAGCTCCCACCAAAGCTCCCTTATAAGCTGACCTGATGACAGCAGCTCTGTCACTAACATGGACTCCTCTGTACTACTCCTTTGGGGTTACCCCACTAAAAATCTGCTACATGAGGATAAACCACTTAGACGCTACAGCAGCTTGCTCATTAGTGGCTGCAAGATGAGCGCATGGGTGGGGGTGAGGAGGTTGGATGGGATGATGGGGGAATGTGCACAGAAGAGCAAGGTCATCTGAAGCTCTGCCTAAAGCTTTGTCTGGAGTGGGTCCTTGTTGATGCAGCCTGGTTGCCTACTGAGCGCCCATTCTCTTCTTCCTTACTCGTAGATTATCTTTTTTTTTTTCTGTAGTGGGTAGGCAGTGATTTCCCAAGATCCCTTGCAATTAGGAGTGTCTGTGTGGCATTTTTCTAGGCAGTCAGGTGTGAGGAAGTCTAAGGGATGGGGCTTCCGGACAAGCTATTGTTTGCCTGACAAAAATGGGCAGACTTGGTGGGCAAGTGCTTTCCATTCTTTGTCCTCCCTGCTTCCTCTGGTCTGGACCACAAGCACGATGCCTGGAGGTGCAGCTGCTATCTGTTGTCCATGGCACAGAAGCATTGAAAGATAAATTTCAGGGGAAAAAGTAAAACCATGACTCTTCTTCAGGTTAAAAATGAACACTGTTAAGGGTTTTATTTAATTCATGTGGAAACTAGGCAGATGATATAACCATTTCAAAAGAGGAGTCAAGGCTGTGAGTAGTGGCTCACACCTATAATCCCAGCACTTTGGGAGGCTGAGATGGGCGGATTGCTTGAGCTCAGGAGTTCAAGACCAGCCTGGGAAACTTGGCAAAACCCCATCTTGACCAAAAATACAAAACAAACAAACAAACAAAAAAACAAGCCCTCAAATAGCCAGGCATGGTGGCCTGCACCTGTGGTCTCAGCTACTCAGGAGGCTAAGGCATGAGAATCACTCGAGCCCAGGAGATGGAGGTTGCAGTGAGCAAGATCACGCCACTGCACTCCAGCTTGAGCAAGAGAGTGAGACCCTGTCTCAAAAAACAAAAACGAAAAACAAAAAAAGAGGAGTCAAGAAGCACACATTCATGTGGAGTCATGTGGCTTGAAGGAATGTTGAGATGAATGGCAGATAGAGGGTAAGCCTGTTTTTCCTCCCGTTGGTGACAGAGTTGTGAAACAGCTGCCTGGAATCAGAATGTGACTCTCATGCAGGTGGAAGGCCATGCTGTCCGCTGTGCATGGTTTCCCCTGCAGCACAGATGCTTTCTCCAGAGGGACTGCACCTCTCTGGGAAAGAAGCAAAAACAAAAACAAACAAACAAAAAACCCTGTATTTTTTTTTTTTTTTTTTTTTTTTTTTTTTTTTGAGACGGAGTCTCGCTCTGTCGCCCAGGCTGGAGTGCAGTGGCCGGATCTCAGCTCACTGCAAGCTCTGCCTCCCGGGTTTTTACGCCATTCTCCTGCCTCAGCCTCCCGAGTAGCCGGGACTACAGGCGCCCGCCACCTCGCCTGGCTAGTTTTTTTTTTTGTATTTTTTAGTAGAGACGGGGTTTCACCGTGTTAGCCAGGATGGTCTCGAACTCCTGACCTCGTGATCCGCCCGTCTCGGCCTCCCAAAGTGCTGGGATTACAGGCTTGAGCCACCGCGCCTGGCCAAAAACCCTGTATTTTCTGAAATGATAGTTGTTGGGTTTTGCTAAATGCACCTGGCAACCACCTTAATTGCTTGAGTTAAATGTAACATGGTTCAGTTATTGATGACAAGCCTTCAGACACTGCAGGGCATTAAAGAAAATTTATGGGAGGCCGTCAGTTTGGACTGAACTTCTGTGCTAGACTCCGACAGACAAGCAAAATGGAGTCACTCGTGCTAAAGTTCCACATCACCAAACCCAAACTAAGTTGTTTATCTGACCCTCTAAGAAATCAGAAGAGAGACATGTAACTAAATCCCCAAAAGGGCCAGGTTAGCTCTCATGATAAGGAAGTTTCCTTGGTTTTAACCCTATAAGAAAAGTACAGTAGTTCCCCCTTATCCATGTTTCACTTTCCAAGGTTTATTTGCCCACATTCTAAAAACAGGTGAGTACAGTTGAGTAAGATATAAGGTATTTTGAGAGAGACAGGGAGAACACTCACATAACTTTTATTACAGTATATTGTTACATAGCACAAATAAACCTATGATCTGGTCCCCATGTCCTTATGTCTAGGTGAAGAAATAAGACAAATATGCATAAAAATATAAGGGCAATTTGTGAATGCTCTAAGAATGAGGGTGCAGCCCAGGTGTTGAGCACAGGTTCTGGGCAGAGCTTTGAGAGATGGTTAGTGAGGCCTTTGGTAGGTGGACAGGGAAGGAAAGAGTGACAGAATGTTACTGAAATGCCAGAGGTTTGATCTAGTTCAGGAGTGTCCCAGGGAAAAAATAGTCATGGGTTCTTACTTTTTGTTTCTGGTTGGGCCAGTAAAGCCCCTTCCTCATCCCTCTTTTCCACTTATCACTGGAGACAGAAACTAAAAACCATGGCTTCAGACTGTTAAAGGCCTAAAACAAAACAAAACAGAACAATAACAACAACAACAAAATAAAGTGGGTTGGACAAGCTTGCTCTACATCCTGCTGCTCACTGCACAGAAAGCCAATCACTGAGACAACAAGTATTGCCAAAGAAAAAGGTTTTAATTAGTTGCTACAGCCGAGGAGATGGTAATCAGTCTCAAATCCATTTCCCTGACCTACTAAAATAGGGGGTTTATATAACAGGAAAAAGATGTAACTATTTGCAAGAAAACAGGAATTAAGAAGTGATAAGGAAGGGGAATCTGTCAACAGGCAGCAGGTGGTCTGTTAGGTAATCATTATGAGTTAGAGGTCTGGCATCTCATTGTCCAGAGGCGGGGACCTGGTAAGTTTTGGTTTGTTGACACTGTCCGGGAGGCCTGGTAGTTGGTTTCCTGAGAAAGGACCTCAGATAAGACAACTGTAACTTTCTCAAGTTTTAAGACTGGGAGGGCCAACTTGCATGCTTATTTAAGAGAGACCAAAAACATCAGTTATATGGAAAAATTGGACTGGTTTCAAATACATCTCTGACCCCAGAAGGTCGGCTCAGATGAGGCTCTTGGCCCCATCTTTTCCAAACCCCAAAGCCCATCCCTGGACCAGCTCTAGCACTGTCACGTGTGGAGTTTGAAGGTACAGGTCCTAAACACGCTGCTCCAACAGGGACCTGGGCCACCTGGGTGAGTTCCTTTCTGCTCTGCCTCAACAGGGATAATAATGACCCTACCTGCGTACATTGTTGTAGGCATTCAGTGAGATTGCGAATGCAAAGTGCTCAGTAGCTGCTGCCTATCACTATTATCCACTTTTCCTGATCCCCTCCCCTACCCAAGAAATGTTCTTTGCATAGCTTCACTTATACTAATTGACTATTCTTATTTTTGTGAGATTTTGAAGAGTAGAGTTGTAGGGTCCTGGATATTGCTTGCCCAGTTTGTGAGAGTCAATTCCGGGATGACGAGCTTAGCCATGAGATGCATGGAGAAGCCAGATGCAGGGCATACAATTGATGCCAGTGATAGGCCATCTGGAGTGGCCACTGCCATCACACTGGCCACTGCAGGGAGGGTGTGGGGAGGAAACAGACAGTCTTCCTGCAGCCTGCTGCCCTAGGAGCCGCCATGATGGGGCTGGGCCAGGTTGCCCACCAGCAGGGGAGCAGTGCAATTGGGCAGAGAGGGGCTTTGAGGTGGAGCTGGGCCCAGGGCAGTGCTGTACTTACACACAGAACATAGGGGCTGGGCCCAGGGTGCAGAGCTGGGGCCACACTTCCGGGGCCTGGGGCAAGAAATGGGAATGGCACCCACTTCAGGGACCTGGCCCACTCCATTGAAGGTGTTGGGTTCCTGTGCCTTAGGAGGAAGCTCTGTGCAGGGCTACCTGGGGCTGCATCCCTGGGATCTACCCCATGTTGGGGTTACTGCTGAGCCTGGTGCTCCTGATAGCCAGGTCTGGGGCCCATCCACTCCACTCTGGGCCACCTCTGAGCACTGGGGAAACACGTGGAGCTCGTGGCTGTGTTGCCCCTGCCCCACACACTGGCCTGGGCCCAGTGAGGACCTGGAGCCCCAGGCCCAGGCTGCAAGCAGCTGGCAGGAGCCAGGAGCAGCCAGCAGTCCTGCCCTCCTGGGCATAGCTACAGCCACCCGACCCTTGCAGGCTCAGAAGTTCCTGATCCCACTGCCTGTATTCTACCTGCTGTCAGCACCTGCTTTGATCTTGGAGCAATGTGGGGCCAAGCCCGGGCACTGTCACAGCCTGGCTGGGGTTCTTGTGGCACCACTGACATGCCAGTCCCCCAAGCTGCCTCAACTCCCTCTGAACTTTGGGCACCAACAGGCATTGTTGGGGGGAGCTGAGGTGGGGATTGAGGGAGGTTTGGCACTGGCCTGTAGGTGCCCCTTGGCATGAACAGCCTGGGCTCCATGGACAGCAGCAGGGGGCAGTCAGGCTCCTGGGTGGAAGGGAGCAGGTCCCACCTTCAGGGTGAGGAAGGGCCTGAAGGCTGGGGGCTGAGCTGCCAGTTCCCATGGACTGGAGTGGGGGCTGTGGTGCCTTTTCTGGGCCTACTCATGTCTGCCCATGGACAAGCTGGCATGCACTTCCTCCCCTCTGAGGCTCACAAAAGCCCTGGGCTCAGCTAGAGCACAGCAGAGGGCAGAAAGATGTCAGGACAGCCAGCTGCAGAGAGGAACCACCCTCCCCAGGGCCTCTTCTCTGCTGAGATTCAAGCAGATGTTGGGATGACCAGCTGCAAAGAAGAGCTACCCGTTCCAGGGCCTCCTCTCTGCTGAGACTCAAGCAGACGTTGGTATGACCAGCTGCAGAGAGGAGTAACCCACTCCTTCTCTCTGCTGAGAGCTGGGAAGACGACAGGACAACCTGCCTGCAGAGAGGGGCGACCTACTCCAGAGCCTCCTCTCTGCTGAGAGCTGGGAAGACAGTGGGATAACCTACCTGTAGAGAGGAGCAACCCACTCTAGGGCCTGCTGAAAACTGCAGAGACAATGGGACAAGCTGCCTGCAGAGAGGAGCTTCTCACTGCAGAGTCTCCTCTCTGCTGGGAGCTGTACACTCATCGGGACCCCCTTGCTGTGGAAAGGAGTTGGCCACTGTGGGAGGCTGGGCTGTTCTGTTGCTCAATAAAGCTCCTCTCATTTTGCTTACCCTCCACTTGTCTGTGTACCTCATTCTTTTGGTCACAGGACAAATACTTAGGACCCATTGTATGGCAGGGCTAAAAGAGCTGTAACACTAACAGGACTGAAATATGCCCCCCTTGCTCGCCATGTTGTGGGCAAAAAGGAGAGGAGAGCTGCAGACCTTTGGGGAGCCCAGACCTGTGACTCCCTATTTGGGGCCCTGTGGTTCCTGGCATTTCCAAGCTTCTAGGTGCCACTTCATTCCCCAGTGCCAGCCAGGGAAGCTGCTTGCAGTGCCCCGGTCCAGCTGCAGCTTCGCAGAGAGCCCATGCCAGCACCTGGAGCTGCCTACCCCACAGCAGTAGCTGGCGTATCTGACTGTGCAGTGGCCAGACCCCATGCTCACTCACACACCCCTTGCCGCTCCACACCTGAGTTGCAGTCTTCCTTGGAGGCATGGGATCCAGGCTGGTAGCATGAGCTGAGTGCAGCCCGTCAGGCCGAGTGGGCAGAAAGAGCCCAGTGCGCTCGAGCAAAACTCAACCGAAGGTGCCACGAGCCACAGGTTTCCGACCAGAAAAGTGACACCTCAAGGATCCCATAAAACAATCAAGAGCTTATGGAACGAACCCAGGTGTGAAATGACAAACAGGATTTGACTGTAGACAGAGAGAGCAAGAAGAGAGAGAGCAAAACACCAAGAACTGTGCAATGGAAACATGGTCAGGACTTCAGGACTGATTCATGTGGAGGATGAATAGGGGAACTGGTTCAGTGCAATGCAACCAGCAATGATAATAGTGAGCCTGGGTACCAGAGAAGTCTGAAGTGCCTTCTGCTTTCTAATGGACATATTGATCAGCACATGTTCAGTGGAGTTTCGGTTACTAAGTGTAACATATCTGCTTTCTTTGAAAATTGCTAGGCCTTGTGTACTGAAGAAAAGGAGGCTTTACTGCGGGAATAACAAAGGGCTCCTTCAAGCAGACCCAATTCTATTTCCAAAATATGTTGTGCAAACTCAGTAGAAATGCAAAATATTACTAATTATCTACAAATTTTCCATCCCACACTCGCCATTACCTCCCCCAGTCACTGGCACCACTAATCTACTTTCTGTTCCTATGGATTTGTCTAGTCTGAACATTGCATAAGAATGGAATTGTACAAAATGTGGTCTCTTTTGATTGACTTCTTCTACTGTTTTAAAGGTTAATTCATGTTGTATTGTGTCAGTACTTCATACCTTTTTATTGCCAAATAATATTCCATTGTATGGAAAAGAATAATGGAGTAATATTCCATTATATGGAATTTCAGTGGAGTAATATTCCATTATATGGAATATTATTGCATTCCATTAATTAGTTAATGAGCATTTGGATAGTCTTCACTTTTTAACTATTATGAATAATGCTGCTGTGAACATTAGTGTACAAGTTTTTGTGTTAGAACATAAGTTTTCAATTCTCTAGGGTTTATGACTAGGAGTGGAATTTGTAGGTCATGTGGTAACCCTATGTTTAACCTTTGGAAGAAATGCCAAACTGTTTTTCATAGCAGTTGTACCATTTTGTTCTTACCAGCAATGTTTAAGGATTCTGATTTCTCTGAATTTTCACCAACATCTTTCTTTTTCAATCTAACCATTCAAAGGAGTGCAAAATGTTATTTCATGGTGATTTCAATTCCCAATTTCTTAATGGCTAATGATGTTGAGCATCTTTTTATGTGCTTGTTGGCCACTGTCTTCTATAGAGAAATGTTTATTCAGATCCTTTGAATATTAAAAAAAGGGTTGTCTGTTTATTATTTCATCTTTATTTTTATTTTTTGAGACAGAGTTTCACTCTCGTCGAGCAGGCTGGAGTGCAATGGCATGATCTCGACTCACTGCAACCTCCACTTCCCAGGTTCAAGCAATTCTACCTCAGCCTTCTGAGCAGCTGGGATTATAAGTGTGCCACCATGCCTGGCACATTTTTGTATTATTAGTAGAGACGAGGTTTCACCATGTTACCCAGGCTGGTCTTGAACTCGTGACCTCAGGTGATCCACCCACCTCAGCCTCCCAAAGTGCTGGGATTACAGGCGTGAGCTGCCACACCCAGCCTATTTGATCTTTAGAGTTCTTTGTGTATTCTGGATCCAAGTCCCTGCTAAGATATATGATTTGCAAATATTTTTTCCCGTAGAGTGAATTGTCTTCACATTTTTCTTTTTTTGAGACAGGGTCTTGCTCTGTGCCTAGGCTGGAGTGCAGTGGCATAATCATGGCTCACAGCAGCCTCAACCTCCTGGGCTCAAGCAATCCTCCCACCTCAGCCTCCAAGGTAGCTGGGAGTACAGGCATACACCACCACAGCTGGCTAATTTTTTTATTTTTTGTAGAGATTTGATCTCACTATGTTGCTCAAGCTTGTCTCAAACTCCTGGGCTCAAGGGATTCCCTCACCTCAGCCTCTCAAAGTGTTGGAATCACAGGCATAGCCACAGCATGCAGTCTGTGTTCTCATTTTCTTGATTATGTCCTTAGAAGCACAAAAGTTTTAAATTTTGATAAAGTCCAACTTGCCTAATTTTTCTTTTATCATTTGTACTTTTGGTGCCATAGCTAAGAAACTATTTCCTTACCCAAGATCATGAAGATTTACTCATTTGTTTTCTTCTAAGAGTTTTATAGTTTTAACTCTTTTATTGAGATCTATAATCCATCTTGAGTTAATTTTTGTATATGATATGAGGTAGGGTTCAACTTCAATCTTTTGCATGTGGCTATCCAGGTAGCCCAGAACCATTTGTTGGAAAGATGGTTCTTTCCTTTATTGAATTGTGTTGGCAACTTTGTTGAAAGTCAATTGACCATAAATGTGAAGGTTTATTTCAATTATCTTCCATTTCTCTGTATCCCTATTCTAACAGCAGTCTCATACTGTATTGATTAGTATAACTTGGTAGTAAATTTTGAACTAGGAAACTGTCCTTTTCAAGATTCTTTTTGTTTTTTTTTTTAATTTATTTATTATTATTATACTTTAAGTTGTAGGGTACATGTGCATAACGTGCAGGTTTGTAAGGCCAGAGGCAATTCAAGATTCTTTTGTTCTTTATTCCTTTTCAAGATGGTTCTGACTATTCTGAGTCTGTTGCATTTCCATATGGATTTTAGGATCAGCCTGTGAATTTCTCTGAAAAAGGCAGCTGGTATTTTGATAGAGATTGCATTGCATCTATATGTATTTTCATTCTTCTTACCTCAGTCAAAGCTATGTATAACTGAGATCTCTTACTCAATTCATCTTGCCTACTGTTCCTCTTCTACAAAAAATTTTACAGTTCAGATAAATTGGTTTACTCACATTCCAGCAAATAAAGCTTACATTTTCAATTCAACAACTTATATTTATTGCCTACCATGTAAGGCACATGAGGTCATTTTGAAGAACAAATTGGAGAATGGAAGGAAGGCAAAGAGATTTTTTAAAAAATTTGATTCCCTGGAAATCCAATTCCCTGGAGAAAAGGTTTCCAAATTCCTTTAGAACAAGTCAACTTATTTCAGAGCCAGAGATTATGGGAAAAATTAAACATTGATCATCTTAAGTGTTGGTGAGGATTTGGGGAAATGGAAATTCTTTTAACAGTGCAGTTGAAAGTACAATTTAATACACTTTGAATAATTATAAGGTAGTATTAAATCAAAGTTATATGAGGTAATTTTTTTTTAAATGAAGTCTTACTCTGTCACCGAGGCTGGTCCGTGCAGTGGCATGATCTTGGCTCACTGCAAATTCTGCTGCCTGGGTTCAAGTGATTCTCCTGCTTCAGCAACCTGAGTAGCTAGGATTACAGGGATGCACCACCACACTTAGCTAATTTTTGTATTTTTAGTAGAGACGGGGTTTCACATGTTGGTCAAGCTGGTCTCGAACTCCTGATCTCAAGTGATCCTCCTGCCTCAACCTCCCAAAGTGCTGGGATTACAGGCATGAGCCATCACACCCGACAGGCAGTAATTGTTTTTGACTAAGCTCTGCACTAGGCCCCAACAGGACAGACTAAAAATCAATCAAAATGGAGTCACTAAACCGAAAAAATTAAAACTGAGTCACCAAACCCAAACTCAGTTGTTATCTGACCTTTGCAAACAGAGCAGCTAAATCTTCAATCGGCATGATAATGAAATTCCCTCTGCTTCAATTTTTTTTTTTTTTTTTTTTTTTGAGAGGGAGTCTCGCTCTGTCACCCAGGCTGGAGTGCAGTGGCGTGATCTCAGCTCACTGCAAGCTCCGCCTCCCGGGTTCACGCCATTCTCCTGCCTCAGCCTCCCGAGTAGCTGGGACTACAGGCGCCCACAACCGCGCCCGGCTAATTTTTTTTTGTATTTTTAGTAGAGACGGGGTTTCACCGTGGTCTCGATCTCCTGACCTTGTGATCCGCCCGCCTCGGCCTCCCAAAGTGCTGGGATTACAGGCGTGAGCCACCGCGCCCGGCCCCTCTGCTTCAATTTTTATGCAAGAGAAGTAGCCTAAAGTAATCTGATGTTAACTAATCAGCTGTTTTCTCTGATCTATCTCCCTGTCCCTGCCTTACAGGAAAAGTAGCTTTGAAACAATGAATACACTATTTGTTCTTTGCTTCTGCTTTCTGCAGCTCTTCTCTGCCTGCAAAGCCAACCTCTTCTGCTCAACTCATCAGAGCACTTATTCTATTTTATAGAATGAAGTGTTGCCTGATTCTAGAATTGCGATAAACCCAATACAATTTTTAAATGTGTTGTAATTTTGTTCTTTGACAGTAGTATGTAGAAAATCTAAAAACTGCACATCTTGTACTCTAACACTATAGCTTCTATCTATATGAGGGGACTTCAAAAAGTTCATGGAAAAATGGAATTAAAAGATAAAAATTTTTAAAAATAAACTTTATTTCTCAGTATCAGCTCCATCAAATTCAAGACACTTATATAAGACACTTTTGCAAGCCATTCATTCCATCTGTTAAGAACTGAGGGTCCTGGGAATCTAATCATGTCAATGCCGTCTTTTTCACATTATTAACTGAAGAAAGATTGGTGTCCTTTAAAGATCTTAAAGATCTTCCTAAAGATTAGGAAACAAAAAGAAGTCAGAAGGAGCCAAATCAGGACTGTAAGGTGAATGCCTAATGATTCTCACAGAAACTCTCATAAAATTGTCCTTGTTTGATAAGAGGAAGGAGCAGGAGTATTGTTGCGGTGAAGAAGGACTCTCCGGTGAAGGTTTCCTGGGTACTTTTTTGCTAAAGCTTTGGATAACTTTTTCAAAACACACTCATAATAAAATGTTATTATTCTTTGGCTCTCCAGAAAGTCAACAAGCAAAATGCCTTGAGCATCCAAAAATTTGTTGCCATGACATTTGCTCTTGACCAGTCTGCTTTTGCTGTGACTGGATCACTTCCACCTCTTGGTAGCCATTGCTTTGATTGTGCTTTGTCTTCAGGATTGTACTGGCAAAGGCAGGTTTCATCTCCTGTTACCATTATTCAAAGAAATGCTTCAGAATCTTGATCCTAATTGTTTAAAATTTCCATTGAAAGCTCTGCTCTTGGCCGGGCGCGGTGGCTCAAGCCTGTAATCCCAGCACTTTGGGAGGCCGAGACGGGTGGATCACGAGGTCAGGAGATCGAGACCATCCTGGCTAACACAGTGAAACCCCGTCTCTACTAAAAATACAAAAACTTAGCCGGGCGAGGTGGCAGGCGCCTGTAGTCCCAGCTACTCGGGAGGCTGAGGCAGGAGAATGGCGTGAACCCGGGAGGCGGAGCTTGCAGTGAGCTGAGATCCGGCCACTGCACTTCAGCCTGGGTGACAGAGCGAGACTCCATCTCAAAAAAAAAAAAAAAAAAAAAAAAAAAGAAAGCTCTGCTCTTGTCTGCAGCTGATCTGGTTGCAATAGTTCTGGCACAGATTGAGTGGAAAGTTTGCTCAACTTTGATTTTTCCATCAGGATTGTGTAAACTGAATCAATTGAGATGCCCATGGCTATTGTTTTCTGCTGTTATTGTTGGTCCTCTTTAGGGCATAAATAAGATGAACGTTTTCCTCACAAATTAGAGTGGATGGTCTGCCACTGCGGGCTTCATCTGCAGCATTGTTTGGTACCTTCTTAAAATGAGTTATCTATTTGTAAACTGTTGATTTTCCCATTGTTGCCATAAACTTTTTCTAAAGGTTCAGTGATTTCACCATTCTTCCATCCAAGCCTCACTACAAACTTGATGTTTGTTTTTGCTTCAATTTTAGCAGAATTCATGTTGCCCTGATGGGGCTCTTTTAAAACTGGTGTCTTATCCTTCTTAGTGCCTCAAACTAGATCCTGTTCAGACGTTATAACAAGTTAGTGCAAGTTTATTTTGGTGCAAAAAAATTTTGAAATTTATATATAGCTTTTTTTAAATAATACATTGACCAGGAACTTTTTGCAGGCCCCTCATATATCCACATTTAGCCAGACAGCATTTTTCTAACCATAGGTCATGGACTGTTAGGCTCTGCACACCCTCCAAGGTGTCTTCTGATGTTGACATGTGGGTCAGCTAAACAGTCAGACTCACAAAACTGTCATAGCCACATAAGGCATTAAATTCATATAGAAGGATACGGGACAGTGGCAGGGTCTGAATGTTTGAGTTCCCCCGAAATTCATGTGTTGAAGCCTAACCCCCAGGGTTATGCTTAGAAGGTAGGGCTGTGGGAGAGATTTAGGCAGAACTCTCATGAATGCGATTAGTGCCCTTATAAAAGAGGCCAGAGAGAGACCTCTCACCCCTTCCATCGCGTGAGGACACAGAGAGAAGGTGCGATCTGTGAATTAGGAAGTGGGCCCTCACCAGACAACAAATCTGCCAATGACTTGATCTTAGACTTCTCAACCTCCAGAACTGTGAAAAATATGTTCCTGTTGTTTATAAATTCCCCAGTTTAAGATATTTTTGTTATAGCAGCCCAAATTGCCTGAAACAGACCACAGGGCACTGTGGAGTATTCTTCCACAGTAGTAATCATTACAGCAGTCTATGCAGACATCCACACTGCTCTCCAGGTGTTCTCCTGTATCCTGCACCCCAGGCGATGTGGCACAGGTTCAAGGAAATGAGACTCACATCAGATGGGTTCAAGAACCATCCTGACTTGGAAGGCTCATCACCTATACACACATAACTCTTGTAAGAATACTGTAGCTTCCTGGTATCTGCATGGTACATACTTAATTGTAAAAGTTAGTACATGCAGGGACACCTGAGGTATGGAGTCCCCATTAGGTCTCTATAATATACTTATAGTTCCTCCTAGTCCAGGTGCAATTTACCAGCCAGGGGTTATTTATTCATAAATAATGTCCCTTAATAACAAAGCTCACATTCTACCTTCATCAGGTTTCCAAAGGAAAGGTCTAGAAAATTAAACAATGGTTAAATTCTCATGCAGAAGGAGAAAGGGTTGCGTTAACCATTTACCCGCAGACTTGAAATCAGTGGGGTGGTTCTTACTATGGTTAAATGACCCCTCCAAAACTTGTGTTGAAATGCCATTGCCATTGTGACAATATAGAGAGTGGGACTGTTACCAGGTGATTAGGCCATGAGGGCTCTACCCTCATCAATGAGTTAATGTCATTGTTGCAGGAGTGGGTTCGTTATTGCAAGAGTAGGTTGTTATAAGAGTGAGTTCACCCGTCTCCTTCTCTCTTGCACTCACTTGCCCTTCCACCCTCCATCGTGGGATGACACGGCACGAAGGCCCTTGCCAGGTGCCGAGAAGATGCTGGTGGTATTTCTTTTTTTTTTTTTTGAGACGGAGTCTCACTCTGTCACCCAGGCTGGAGTGCAGTGGCTCGATCTCAGCTCACTGCAAGCTCCGCCTCCCGGGTTTACGCCATTCTCCTGCCTCAGCCTCCCTGGTAGCTGGGACTACAGGCACCCGCCACCTCGCCCGGCTAGTTTTTTTGTATTTTTTTTAGTAGAGACAGGGTTTCACGGTGTTAGGCAGGATGGTCTCGATCTCCTGACCTCGTGATCCGCCCGTCTCGGCCTCCCAAAGTGCTGGGATTACAGGCTTGAGCCAACGCGCCTGGCTGGTGGTATTTCTTAGACTTCTTAGACTCTAGAAACATGAGCCCAATAAGTCTCTTTTCTCTACAAATTACCCACTCTATGGTATGTTATAAATTATCCAGTCTGTGGTAAACAGACTAAGACAGTTGTCAAGTAGCATTTTTTAAAGAAGATGTAATCAAATAAAAATAATCAGAGTATACTGCATGTAATAAGGGTAATCACTGTTTTATGGACTTGTAAGTTTTTATTTTTATTTTTATTTATTTATTGTTTTGACACAGAGTCTCCTTCTGTTGCCCAGGCTAGAGTGCAGTGGCGTGATCTCCGCTCACTGCAACCTCTGTCTCCTGGGTTCAAGCGATTCTCTTGCCTCAGCCTCCTGAGTAGCTGGGATTACAGGCACGTGCCACTATGCTGGCTAATTTTTGTATTTTTAGTAGAGATGGTGTTTCACCATGTTGGCCAGACTGGTTTTGAATTCCTGACCTCAGTGATCTGCCTGCCTTGGCCTCCCAAAGTGCTGAGATTACAGGTGTGAAGCAGTGCACGCGACCTTCACTTTTTCTAATGCAACAATTTGCATTCATTCTTAATCCTGGGATAGGGAGGGTTCTAATGCATATAGGATATTTAGTATATGATAAAGGTGGCATCTTAAATCAATGGAGAAAAGTTGGTCTATTTGATAAAGAGTATAGGCTGGGTGTGGTGGCTCATGCTTGTAATCCCAGCACTTTGGGAGGCAGAAGTGGAAAGATGACTTGAGCTTATGAGTTTGAGACCAGTCTGGGCACCATGGCAAAACCCCATCTCTATAAAAAATACAAAAGTCAGCTGGGCGTGGTGACTCACACCGGTAATCCCAGCACTTTGGGAGGCTGAGGCGGGTAGATCACTTGAGGTCAGGAGTTCGAGACCAGCCTGGCCAACATGGTGAAACATCGTCTCTACTAAAAATACAAAAATTAGCCAGGCATGGTAGGGCATGCCTGTAGTCCTAGCTACTCAGGAGGCTGAGGCACAAGAATCGCTTGAACTCGGGAGGCAGAGGTTGCAGTGAGCCGAGATCACACTACTGCACTCCAGCCTGGGTGACAGAATGAGACTCCATTTCAAAAAAAAAAAAGCCAGGCATGGTGGCACACACCTATAGTCCCAGCTACTCAGGAGGCTGAAATAGAAGGATTGCTTAAGCCCAGCAGGCAGAGGTTGCAGTGAGCCATGATTGTGCCACTGCACTCTTGCCTGGGCAACAGAGTGAGACTCTTTCTCACAACAACAACAACAGCAAATAGGAGAGAGACAACTGAATAACTATCAGGGAAAAAGCAAGGTTTGATCCATATCTCACACAGTTCACCAGGATGAATTCCAGATGAATCAAAGATGATAGTGTAAAAAATGAAACCACTGATAGGGGAGTTAAGAAGACATTATTCATTATTCAGGCAGATAGTGAGGGTATGGGAGTCCTTGGTAAGGTTTTCCTTTTAATGAAAAACAGCCCTAAAATCATTTTCTTTTCTAACAAAGAGCAGCCTGGAAAATCGAACTGCAGACATAGACAAGTAAGCTGGAAGCTTGCACAGGTGAACACTGGCAGTTGTGCCAATAGGAAAAGGCTATCTGGGACTAGGCATGTTCAAAATGACAGCTCCATCTTCCCCTCTCTTTGCCAAATCACGTGTACAGAAGGAGAAGACAATATGGAGCTGGCCAGGCAAAGACCCTATTTGCATAATAAGATTAGGGTGGGGCAACCAGCCTTCCCTGCACGCTATGTAATTGTCACACCTGGTCAAACCAATCTGTAGGTCCTATGTAAATCAGACACCACTCCTCAAGCCTGCCTATAAAATCTGGTGCTGTACACCACAGGCTGGTTTTTCCCTTTCAGGAGCCCTTCTGTCTCGCCAGGGAGAGAAAGGGGCTTTTTTCTTTCTTTTGCCTATTAAACCTCTGCTCCTATACTCACTCTTTGTGTGTGTTCATGTCCTTAATCTTCTTGGTGTGAGACAATGAACCCCAGGTATTTACCACAGACAACTATGCCGCTTCACCACAAATGTTCTAGAAAAAGAGAAGAAAGCCTTTTTTTTTTTAAGCTAAGACAATATCCAGAAGCCATAAAACAAAACAAAAGATAAATTTTACATTTTGAAAAATCTGTGTTTAAAAATTAATAAGCAAAGGCAAAAGACAAATGGCAAAATGGGGGGGAAATACTGCCAACTTACATTATAGATAAATCTCTTTAATACGTAAAGAGCTCTTATAATTCAGTAAGACAAAACCAAAATAGAAAATTGGGCAAAGACTAAGAAAATATGATTCACCGAAAAGGAAATAGAAATAATTCATAAACATGAAAAATTATTTAACCTCACTCATAAGGAGATAAATATAAATTAAAACTACACCAAGATACCACTTTTTACATCAAGCTGGAAAAATTTTTTTACTTATCAAGCTAGAAAAATTTTGATAACATGCTGTAATGACAAGGCAATATGGAAAATGCACCTTCATGCATTACTTGTAGGAGGTTAAATTGGTATAACTCCTTGAAGGGCAATATAAACAGTATCTATCAAAATCACAATGTAGGCCGGGCACAGTGGCTCATGCCTGTAATCCCAGCACTTTGGGAGGCTGAGGCAGGCAGATCACTTGAGGTCAGGAGTTCAAGACCAGCCTGGCCAATATGGTGAAACCCCATCTCTACTAAAAATACAAAAATTAGCCAGGCATGGTGGTGGGTGCCTGTAGTCCTAGCTAATTGGGAGGCTGAGGCAGGAAATGGCTTAAACCTGGGAGGCAGAGGTTGCAGATAGCTGAGATCGTACCATTGCCCTCCAGTCTGGGGGGACAAGTGCAAGACTCTGTCTCAAAAAATAAAGAAGAAAAAAATCACAATGTACGTACTCCTGACCCAATAATTCAGCTTTTATTGTTTTGGATATATTTTATTATCTTGCCGCCTTTATCTTATTCTCAACACTGAAATTTAATGGCTCCAATAGCAATTTTTTGAGATGAAGAACTCTTCCTCATTTGTTTGTTTTTGTTGCTATGGTGTGATATTGTGAAATACATATTTGGTCTTTGTTCCCATTTCCTGGTATACAACTTCTAAAATCCTTGGAATCTCCAAAGTGATGTATTTTTATGGTAACGTGTTGGCTGATGGCTGGCAGCTCCTAGATAGCACCAGGATAGGGCTGGTCCCAGGAAACACCAAGACCTAATTAAAGAGTTGAGACTTTACAGCCTCACTTCCCCAATCTTGGGGGAAGGCAGCAGGACTGGAGGCGAAGTTGATAGCCAAAGGCCAGTGATTTAATCAATCATACCTGTGTAATGCAATTTCTCTAAAAACCCAACAGAACCAGGTTCAGAGAGTGTCCAGACAGCTGAACACATGAAGGTTCCTGAAGGGTGGAGGGCCCGGAGAGGTCAAGGAAGCTCCGCACCCCTTCCCACATTTCTTATCCGATCCATCTGGTCATCTGGTGTTCATCAGTATCCATTGTAATGTCCTTTATAATAAATCAGCAAATGTAAGTGTATGTCTCCCTGAGTTCTGTGAGATGCTCTAGCAAAGTAATTACACCTAAGGAGGGGGTTGTGGGAACCTCAGTTTAGGGCCGCTCGGTCAGAAGCACAGGTAAAACAGCCTGGAGCTTGTGAACTGGCATTATAAATGGCAGGGGCAGTCGTGGGGTCTGAGCCCTCAACTTGTGGGATCTGATGCCATCTCCAGGTAGATAAGTGCAAGAATTGAATGAATTAGAGGACAGCTGACTGGTGTCTCCTGCCGAACTGACTGCTTGATTGGTGTGGTCTTCTGTGTTGATTGTTGAGAGAGACTCTAGGAGAAACTGAGTTTGTTTTTTCCCTATATTCTCAGAATTGGTGTCAAAAGTAGGACTTGGTATTCACAGAAACATGTGGTTTGGGAAGAAAAAAGATAAAGGGTGGGGGATGAGGAAGCTTTGATTCCTGGATGGCTCCATAAACATGGGGCAGCAGCTGTGTTGCAGTCAGCTACCAAAGATAAAAGTTAATAAAACACAGGGATGGCTCTAACTTCCAGGCAGTTGGTTCTCTGGGAGCATAAAGAAATGCAAGCTGGTCGGGTGTGGTGGCATGCACTTGTATGCACTTGTAGTCCCAGCTACTAGGGAGTCTGAGGCGAGAGGACCTCTTGAGTCCAGGAGTTCAAGGCTGTAGTGAGCCGTGATCATGGCACTACACTCCAGCCTGGGCAACAGAGTGAGACCTTGTCTGGAAAGAAAAACGAAAAGAGGCCAGGCGCGGTGGCTCATGCCTGTCATCCCAGCACTTTGGGAGGCCGAGGCAGGCGGCTCATGAGGTCAGGAGGTTGATACCATCCTGGCTAATACGGTGAAACCCCATCTCTACTAAAAATACAAAAAATTAGCCGAGTGTGGTGGTGGGTGCCTGTAGTCCCAGCTACTTGGGAGGCTGAGGCAGGAGAATCTCCTGAACCTGGGGGGCAGAGGTTGCAGTGAGCCAAGATCGTGCCACTGCACTCCAGCCTGGTGACAGAGTGAGACTCTGTCTCATAAAGAAAAAAAAAAAAAAAATTAAAGAAAGAGAAAGAGAGGAAAGGGGGAGAAAAAAATGCAAGCTAGTAAGAAAATGGCAGATACTCAATTCCTAGGTAATTACTATCTGTAACAGCTAAAATGAAATTAAAAGAGAGTGTTGGTGGGGACCTTGATACTAAATCAAGCTCACATTTCAGTTGAGTATGAGGTCTGGCCATGAGCCTTAAAGCTACTTCCCAAGGGGAAAATTATTCAGGGACAAGAGAAAGTACCTCTAAGGCCTGTGGTTACTAAGGTAGTCAATGTAGGGGAAAAGCAAAATCAAGAAACTACTGAAACCAGAAGGTATAGTGTGGAGGAATTGTTTTGTTTTGTGGATTGGCATCATTGGCTTCCTGAAGAACATTTACTAAAATGGATTGTGAGGTAAGTAATTTAGGGGCACTTTCTCTTCTTCTTTTTTTTTTTTTTTTGAGACGGAGTCTTGCTTTGTCATCCAGGCTGGAGTGCAGTGGCGCGATCTCGGCTCACTGCAAGCTCTGCTTCCCAGGTTCACGCCATTCTCCTGCCTCAGCCTCCCGAGTAGCTGGGACTACAGGCGCCCGCCACCACGCCGGGCTAATTTTTTTGTATTTTTTCTTTTTTTTAGTAGAGACGGGGTTTCACCGTGTTAGCCAGGATGGTCTTGATCTCCTGACCTCATGATCCGCACGCCTCGGCCTCCCAAAGTGCTGGGATTACAGGCGTGAGCCACCGTGCCCAGCCAAGGAGGCACTTTCTTTAATGTTCAATGATGCCAGGTGGAAGAGATTTTGACTTGATACCGAACCCACAGCTCACTATAGAACAATCACAGATGGTTGTATGGGATGCAGACACACAGCAGGTTATTCCCGATGGAATATAGCCTCTGCTGGACTGGAAAAAGGCATTGTAAGTTCTGCTTACCCTGTAAAGAGGAATTGTTCGTTTCTCGCTGAAACCACCTTTGCAAAATTATAAGAGTAAGAGAAATGTGATATGGTTGATTCCATCTTGCTTCTGACCTCCAAGCTGTCCTCAGTCATTCCTGGGTGTAGGCCAAGCTAATTTTGGGAGGAATTTAGTTTACAGTTTAACCTTAAAGCAAGGATGATAATAGCCCTTCCCAAAACTAAGCCACCATTCTAAAACTAAGGAATGACCACCAGGTTAGGTTTATGAGAGGGGCTTGAATTCTGCTAAGATGTAGGCATAGTTAAACAATAACCAGGCATTGTTTTCAGGTCACATGATTTGTAACTTCCCCAATTACTCCTGTAGCTAACATCACTATTATAGAACCTAAGATTGGTCTTCTGAGATATTTTTCTGACTTTGCATTCTAGCAACTGACTGACCTCACCCAGAGGTGGACTTGTGAGTCATGACCCAACCTGTCCTGTGGCCCCACCCAAAGGTGGGCTCAGCATGCCCCCATGATTGCATCCCCAACCAATCAGCAGCACCCATTTCCTAGCCCCTTGCCCACCAAACTATCCTTGAAAACCCCTAACCTCTAAACATTCAGGGAGACTAACCTGAGTGATCACTCTCTCTCTCCAGGTGGCATGGCTGGCCTCGCATCGATTAAACTCTTTCTTTACTGCAGTGCTGCTGGCTCCGTGAACTGATTTTGTCTGTGCAGCAGGCAGGAAGGACCTGTCTGGGGATTACAGGTCCTATAAATGCCAAGTGAAACACCCTGGATGAAGCAGCTCATATGCTTCATATGCATGGGATGTGGGACTAGCTTTTTGATGACTGGGATGTTCACTCACTGAAGAGGCCCATTACTCAGGTCATGGTAGATGCTGTGGTTTCCGGGGCCCTTTTGATGTGGATGTTTCATATAATTTTATTGATGAAAACCAAAAGACAGTTTAGGAAGTTTTATCCAATTTGCTATCTCAGCTTCCCCTCATGGATCTTACAGATGCTGATAAAAAACATTAGGTTAATTACTAAGAGACCAGGGAAAGGCAAAAGGGAGACTCAAAGGACTCATCTCAGTTGACCAAGCTGCCAGGTTTGTGGATGGCAGTTCCAAGGTGAATGAACAACATCCTATTTGCAAAGATGCCACTCTGATCGAAGAAGGTGAAAACATGGTCAGCGCAGTGGGCTGAATCCCATGCTGTTTTCCTAGCAGCAGTGGAAGAATTGAAGAGTGGTCAAAGCCCCTGTGTGTGCGTTTTTCCTGACTCCCAGGCAGTGGCCAAGAGCCTGGCATGGGTTTTGTGGTGATAAAGAATCAAGGAACTTCTACTTAACCAACTTTACTTCTGCTGGAGTAAAATGAGAAACTCCGTAAACACCCTCCGCATGACAGCAAAATTTAATGTTGAGTATTATCAATTCCTGTTGGAAGAGTGAAAAGTAACAGGTAGTTTTGGCAGTTCCTCTTTATTGATAGTTGCTTTGATCAGAATGATACAGTCAGCCTTCCATGTCTGTGTGTTCTGCATCCATGGATTCAACCAATTGCAGATTGAAAACATCCAGGAAAAAAAAATTCTACAAAGTTCCCAAAAGCAAAACTAGAATTAGCTGCATGCTGAGTACTATGCTGAATCCATGTGAACGAAGTGGTGTGTAGGCATTGTATTAGGTATTATAAGTGATCTGGAGGTGACTTAAAGTATAAGGAGGATGTGCATAGGTTATATGCAAATATTATGCCCTTACAGATCAGAGACTTGAGCGTTTGAGGACTTTGGTATCTGTAGGTGGTTCTGGAACAAACTTCCACAGATACCAAGGGATGACCATATATGCTTTGGATTAAGTTGTGTGGTAAAATTCTTTTGTACACGGGGAAGTGGATTTAAAAAGAAAACAAGTTAATTCTTGACTTTCCTATTTATAAATGGGAATTTCTGGGGAGTGGTTATCAACTGGAGTTTTAGGGGAATTTGAATGATGACTCACACTTTCAGTCTGGCGGGTTTTCTATTTTACCAGGAACCCTTGACAAAGACTCTCTCTTCTGACCAAACTTTAGTCAGTCTCCTGAGTCCTTTCTGATTAGGCCCAGCCTTGGGCTTCTCTCTCTTCTTGTAGAATCCAGTTAGAGCAAGAACTTTGCCAAGTCAGTTGAGAGAAGGCCCTCATCTTTTGTATCTGATCCTTTTATCTTATATCTGATCACCCTGGCCTGCCTTCAGGAACAATAGTATCAAGTCATTTTAGCCAGAAACCCCTTCTCCTTGATATTTCTTTTGATTTTTCATCCATTGACCCCTCTTCTGCCCCTCTTGCTCCTTGATTATAAATTCCCGCATGTCCTAATTGCACTTGGAGTTGAGTCCAGTCTCTCTCCCCCACTGCAACACCTATTGCAGGGGCACATATATATATATATATATATATATATATATATATATATATGTATGACGGATTTTCGCTCTATCAACAGGCTGCAGTGCAGTGGCGCGATCTCAGCTCACTGCAACCTCTGCCTCTGGGTTCAAGTGATTCTCCTGCCTCAGCCTCCTGAGTAGCTGGGACTACAGGTGTGTGCCACCATGCCCAGCTAATTTTTGTATTTTTAGTAAAGACGGGGTTTCACCATGTTTGCCAGGATGGTCTCAGTCTCTTGACGTCGTGATCCACCTGCCTTGGCCTCCCATAGTGCTGGGATCACCAGCATGAGCCACTGCGCCCAGCCCATAAAAAATTTTTTAACATGCTGTTTGGAGACATAGTAATTTTATTCAGCATCTTAGTTGGATATGAAGAACATGGAAGAAAGAAATCAAGTAAGTGGTGAGGAAAAGTTGTTCCCATCTGATCGGGAATCCAGAATTTCAATCACCCCAAGAGATAGATGATAGAAGCTAAAAGAAGTTACAAGATAATTGCATAGGAGGATTACTCTGATTCCTAGGAAACATGGGCCAGGATGCCTTATCTCAGTGGAGGTCATGAACTCCTGTTGCCATAGTCACTGTGAGAAAGAGCTTGGCCTTCTCACCTGTGATTCAGGTAGAATCATTCTGGAAGCATGTAATTCAGTCCTCAAAGTTTGTGTCCTGGTTTTGAATCTCTGACATATTCTGGTCCAAATTTTTTAACCCAGGTCCATTTGTCTCAATAGTTGGGTAGGTGATATACTTACTCTAACAAGATAAAAAAAAAAGGACAGAGATGATAAAATAAATAAAACCACGGTAATAGTACTACTGAATTAAGTTCAGGATCATCTGTTTGTGTTTTATCTGTGTTTGTTTTTTAACCCCTTTTAATGTTAAAAAGAATTTGATATACAATGTTAGTCATGTGATTTTAAGTTAAAGGGTGAATAAAAACTAAGATGACCTTGGAAGCAAGAAGGTGGCTAATCATCACTGTAGGCTTACCTTTTGAGAGACCTCCATGGGATGCCAGAATAACTTCTTTTGCTTTTTAAAACTTAATTCCAGAAGACATCATATATGCATGACAAAGATAAAAGCAGAAGTCTGCATCATTTCTGTGTTCTTAATAAATCTTATTGCCTAAAATATTAAGGAATGTTGAATTAAATATGTGTATTTTCTTTTAGCACATTAAAGATGCCATTCCATTATCTTCTGGATTTATTGTTTCTGAATTCAGCTGACAATCTTAAAAGGCAATGCATCTTTTCCCCTGGCACCTTTTTCTTTTTTAACTTAATTTTCTTTTTTTGAGACGGAGTCTCAATCTGTTGCCCAGGCTGGAGTGCAACGGTGCGATCTTGGCTCACTGCAACCTCCATCTCCCAGGTTTGAGTGATTCTCCTGCCTTGGCCTTCCAAGTAATAACTGGGATTACAGGCGCCCGCCACCACAGCCAGCTAAGTTTTGTATTTTTAGTAGAGGCGGGGTTTCAATATACTGGTCAAGCTCATCTTGAACTGCTGACTTCAGGTGATCCACCCGCCTTAGCCTCCCAAAGTACTGGGATTATAGGCGTGAGCCACCGCACCTGGCCCTGGCATCTTTTAAAGATTTTATCTTTTTCCTTGGTTTTCAGTGGTTCTACTAATGCACTGGGTATGGCTGATTTTGTATTTATCCTGATTAGGAGCCATAGAACTTACAGAATTTGTAATTTGATGTCTTTCATCAGTTTTGCAAAACTTGGAATCTTGGTTATTATCTTTTCAAATACTGTTTCTGCCCCATTCTCTCTTTTTCTGGGAAACAGAATACTGGCAGACCTTTTCATCATGTCCCATGTGTTTCTAATGCTTGTTTCTGTATTTTCCATTCTTTCCTTCTGTTCTTCAGTTTGGATGTTTTCTATTGATGTGCCTGCAGTGCACTAATCGTGTCTTTAGTTTTGTCTAACATCCAGAGCTCACAGCCTCATTTATTATACTTTTTACCTCTAGAGTTTTCATTTGATTTCTTTTTATAGATTTCAATACTCAGGTGAAATTTTTCATCTTTTTCCTCTGTTTTCTTGAAAATGGTCATCATAGTTATTTTTAATCAGGCAACTCCAATATCTGACTCATCTGTGGGTCCGTTTCTATTGTCTTTTTCTTTTTTTTCATTTATCTAGTAACTTTTTAATGAGATGCCAAATACAACTTCTAAAAAGTTGTAGAGGCTTCAAATGTTATCATTCTCTCACGAGGGTTTTCCCTTTCCTCCACAAAACCAAAGAGAGGAGTGGCCAATAACCTTAATCCAATCAAGGACTGTGTGGAGTGAAGGCTGGGCTGAAGTTCTGGTAGGGTTCAAGCTACCTTTGCCCTCCAGTTTCCAACTGGGAACATGGTGTAGGCTCTGCAGCAACCCACTTCCACCACCACCCTAGCAGATCTCAGACTCGAATCTTTGTTTTGCAGTCTATCAAAAACTTCTGCTTTCAGAGGCCTTCCATTTATATTTCAGTTTCTTGCCCCATACAAGCCTTGAATGTAGCAATTGTCCTTGGAATTTCCCCCTATGTCTCTGCAAAAGCTGTGTTGTTTTTCTGTCCCCAGCAGTGGCCTTCTGTGGTCTCAAAGTCTAAATTCTCAGCCTCATCCTTGTATCCAGAATTGGCAAAATCCGTCACACATCAATACAAGCCACTGTGGACATTAGCTCACTTGAAGGTTCCTCATTCTCTGGAATATCAAGTCCCCCTATTCTTACCTCAGCAGCTTCCACTGCCTTCAAACAGATGTTTTCTGACTTTGCTTTCTGGCTTTTCTAGTTGTTAGCTGGAGTCTTGGTCTACCGCAAGCTTCTCTATCACACCTGACCGTGGACATTCAATTTCCTGATGGTCTACTATTGTAACTGTAAAAGTGAAACTATCTTTGTTACTCATTTCAGAGAAAGCCCTCAGAAAAAAATGTCAGAACAGATTCTGTTGTCCTTCTACCTTGCTGCAATTGCTACTGAGCAATCAACGGGCTTGCTTCCTGATGTGCCAGAAGCCAACACCATGGCACTGGTTTTTGAGAAAAGAAAGGCTTTGTCGTGAGTTGACTGTCAAGGAGACATGAGGAAACCCTCAACTCTGTCTCCTTGAGCTGGGTTTTATAAGCATACGGTAATGACACATGATCTGATTAGATTTTGCGATGAGGTGATGCTGGGATGCTCATCTGACTGGACCCTGCCATGGGGTGATGCCAGGGCTTGATCTGATTGCATTCTGGATCTCACCATGCAGTGCCCATCTCTTAATTCAGTCCCTGCTTTGATTTGAGCACTCAGGTTCCGCCCCGGTTGCATGCTCGGCTCATCTGGGCATCCTCAGCTTACTTGTGAAACCTTCCTTCTGGGAGTCCATGCAACTGAAAAACAACTCACAACTTGGGTATATAAAAGGTGAATCAGATTGGTCTGATGCGGTTATACAGTTATTTAATACCTCTTTGTCAGAAGTCAAAATTTCCACAGATTTAGATTAAAGATCTATTGGCTTTTATTGATTCACGAATCAGGATGGCATCTTCTCTAAAAATTTAGAAATGGTACTCCAATGAGCTGGGCAGAGGAGGTGGGTTTTATAGGTAGAAAAGGCCTAAAGAAAGCAGAAACAGGGAACAAAAAGCGGATTGGTCACTGCAAGGTTACAGCAGTCCCCTCTTACCCACACACAGGTGGTATGTCCCAAGACCCACAGTAGATGCCTGAAACCTCGGATAGTACTGCACCCATATATATATATATACACACACACACTATATATATACACACATATACATATACACACACACAAATATATATATACACACACACACTGCATTTTTCCTATACATGCATACATACCTGCGATAAAGTTTAATTTGTTAGGCACAGTAAGAGATTAACAGCAATAACTGATAATAAAATAGAAGCGTCACTGTTGATCACAGCCTTGGGAATGTGGCCTTGAAAGCAGGCAGAGCTCCCTAGGTTTTGTAGTCCCTAGTGGCCGTGGACAGCATGGGGGAGGAAATTCCCGGGAAGCAGCCTAATTTCACCCCAGGGAAGCCCCTCGTGGGATTGTGGAGGGCGGGGTGAAAAGCCGCTGGTTTAGGGAGGGGGTCCAGCCTAGGCTGAGGGATGAGATGTGGGTTGGGACGGTCCCGACCCTTCCCCCAGCCTCTTTCAAGGATTTTGGAGAAACAAAGCCAGGATCCATTTCCTCTTGATGGCTGGCAAACTGGGCCCGGGCGGGAGGTCCTAGAAGCCTGAGCCTGGGGCGGCGTCGGACACCAACTCCCAGGTCCTCGCCCCACACCGCCACATCCTCGCCCAGCCCCGCCTCCATTTAGCTCCCCCGTCGCGGCTCCGCCCCGCGGTAACCACGCCCACACGACCGTATCCCCGCCCACGACTGGCTTCGCCTTGGCCCCGCCCACAACCCTCCTTCCAAGCGGCGGCGGCGGCGGCGGCGGCGGCGGCGGCGGCAGCAGCGGCGGCGGGGGCGGGGCTGGCCTCACCCGGAATGAAAACAAACGGCGGCCGCCGGCGCATCCGGGCACTCTGTTGGTCGCAGCGGGCGCGGCGTGGCGCAGGTGAGGACCCAGCGGCCGAGTGTCCCCGACCCCAGTCTCAGCAGCGCTGCTCGGCGCCCCGGTTCCCGGTCCGACTGGGCACCTCTCCTGGCGGGGGTGGAGCGGCCGCGGGGCTGGGGTCAGCGGCCATGCGTGAAGCTGGGCCGGGGCCGGGAGCGGCGGGTCGGGCTTCGGGACGCGCTGGCCCTTCGGGGCCCTTTGGTTTGCGCTGAGTTAGGCACAGGTGTGGGGTATTTAAAAGAAAATGTTGAGTGTATTGATTTGGGGAGAGAAAGGAATAAATATATCTATAAAAAATTAGCCAAATGCTATACTTGAATCGTAACACTTACTCCGAGTATACCATTTGGGATTTATTTGCAATCAAAGCCAGATTTTCTTTGCTATTTAATGACGAGACACTTGATTTTCTCGAACCTTGACGACCTGATTCTATTACTCTCACCTCCTTCCCTTTTATTTTTAATCAAGAATCTTTCATTTTCCTACATATTTTCGTAAGAAAAAATGAATGTGTCTTGACTAGATATAGTTGTGCTTCAACTGTATATAATGTATAGTTGAAAAACTGTGGCTAAATGTAGCATTGATTGATTCATTACAAAAGTGAAAGTGAAATTTTTAAAGGATCGTTATAACGTTTCACTTTCTGTTTGGAGCAGGGAGTGGTTTTAATGAGTTTCGTCTTTTCTTGGTTACAATGTGAAACATTGTATGGCATGCATGAAACTTTTTCAGTTCTCATTTCAGTTAAAATTAAAAGCTGACTTATTAAACTTAAAATATGTCACCACTTACTCTGTTGTCTGTAACTGAAGTTTCCTAAGTTTCAAGATAGTGGTTTAATTTTTTTTAACATTAAATCCTATTAGGTGTAGACCCTGGACCTGTTGTTTGCTCCCTGGAGTGTCTGACACGCACTAGGTTTGTAATACCTTTGTCCTTCTGTCAAGTGGTGGCTTGGATGGCATCTTTTTAAAAATTTTTATTTGTTTATTTTTTTAGTAGAGACGGGGTTTCACCATGTTGAGCAGGCTGGTCTTGAACTCCTGACCTCAGGTGATCCGCTGGCCTCGGCCTCCCAAGTGCTGGGATTACAGGCGTGAGCCACTGCACCCGGCCGTGGATGGCATCTTTGAGTACCGCATCAGCCTTTCAAATTGCTTGGCTCCAGTAACCAACCTGTGAAATTACTGTCCCCCAGTGGGGAAACAGTAGGGTTGCTGTGATATTTTATTCAGAATTTCTGAAGATTCATGAGTAGTATGTAAAGTAGTCTTTTAAGTTATTGGTGTTTGAAAAGCTAACGCTTTAAGTACTAATATGCTTTGCTGTGATAAGCTGTTTGTCAGTGCTTGAAAATGGAGGATTCTCCCATGGGCCACCCAGGTTGCACACATCAACTTCCTTGGCTGTGTTATTCCTTCCTCTCTTTTCTCCTCTCTGTCCTGATTAACATAATTCTTGTCCCCTGCACTGACATCAAATAGATTTGAACTTTCTTTAAACAAATATTTGTTTATGAAATACACAAGCTACCAAACTTGATTTCAAAGTTGCGTGAATTGGGTTTGGGGGGATGTGGAATACTGGCCCTCAATAGAAAAAAAGAAATTTATCTCAATAATATTAACTCATATTTTTTCCACTCTCTAGAATTGTCTTCATCATTCAGGGACTAATAACATTTTCTTTACTTATTGCTTGTGTGATTTGGTAAACCTTAAAGCGCTGTGCTACCCCTGCCAGCTGCCTCACATCTCAGCTGCCTCACATGCATCTTTGAATTGCTGTGCTAGTGTGGGATAAGTAGACAGCTCCATCGTGGCATGTACTTCTCTGGGAGAGAAAAGTTACATACCTGAAACAGGCAAGCAGCAAGGGACTCCACGACAGAAGTTCAGAGTCCAGTATTGTGGGTGGAAGTTACGCTCAATTTGATGCTGCCTGATTTTGTGTCTTTGCCTGAGTCATGGCACAAACTCAGGGCCCTGGTTTTCTCAGCTGTAAAATGATCCAATCAGTGTTAGATTTGAATAGTAGATGTGCTGTTAGGCTGTTAATCAGAAAATATGCAACATTTTTCTAGTATTGTAATCTTTTTAATTTAAAAAATTCTGACATAGAAAATATTTATATATTTATTATTATTTTGAGACGGAGTCTCACTCTATTGCCCAGGCTGGAGTGCAGTGGTGCCATCTCGGCTCACTACAACCTCTGCCTCCTGGATTCAAGCGATTCTCCTGCCTCAGCCTCCTGAGTAGCTGGGTTTACAGGTGCCTGCCACCACGCCCGGCTAATTGTTCATTTTTTGTTTGTTTGTTTTAGTAGAGATGGGATTTCACCATGTTGGCCAGGCTGATCTCGAGCTCCTGATCTCAACTCCTGAACTCAGCCTCCCAAAGTGCTGGGATTACAGGTCTGAGCTACCACGCCCACCTGAAAATATTTATTATTGATAGTTTACAGTTCAAGCAAGCTTTTCTTTATATTTAACTACCAGGATGATTGGCCTTTTGTTTTATGTGAAACTAGCCAAAGTATGAGATAATTTACAAGCTCACACCTGTAATCCCAGCATTTTGAGAGACCAAGGTGGTGGATCACTTGAGGTCAGGAATTTGAGACCAGCCTGGCCAACATGGCGAAATCCCATCTCTACTAAAAATATGAAAATTAGCTGGGTAGGCGTGGTAGTGCACACCTGTAATCCCAGTGACTAGGGAGGCTGATGCAGGAGAATGGCTTGAACCCAGGGGACAGAGGTTGCAGTGAGCCGACATCACACCACTGCACTCGAGTCTGGGCAACAGAGCGAGACTCTGTCTCAAAAAAAAAGAAAAAAGTTCACCACTCGAGGGATTTATCTTTCTTGTATTTTCTCTTTTCTCTTAGATAAGAGAATAGCGGATTAAGAAATAGCAAACGTGTAATAATCCTTGCTACATATTGGTGACTTTGAAATACATGTTTTATGTATGTAATATATATAATTGAACATATATTTCCATGTATATTTTTAGAGAAGTCTGGAGCTTGTTTAAACCATAGTAATTTATATTTAATGAGAGAAGAAGGGAGCTTTGCTTACCCAACAAAACACCTAAACATGTAGGTAAGTTATTAACACTTTAAAATGCAGTGTGGAGTTTTATTATTGTATTGTTTTGCTTTCAGGGATGGCACAAAAGAAATACCTTCAAGCAAAATTGACCCAGTTTTTAAGGGAAGACAGGATTCAGCTTTGGAAACCTCCATATACAGATGAAAATAAAAAAGTTGGTTTGGCATTAAAGGTATTTTTCTTTTAAGACATCAATAATTGGCAGCATTATAAATCTCCTTGGTAAATAAGATTCTGAATTGTCAGGCATGACCATATAAACTTTTGGCATAACCAAAAGCATTAGTGGTGAGCAGGTACCCACTTTTTACTAGGAATTGACAACCTTATTTTTGTTTACTAATATTTTATTCACATAAGGATGTTATCTAATTTTTCAGGCATATATTTTTAATACCATCACAGAATTACATAACATTATTATCTGGAACTCATTTTGACCCATTAGTGCAACAGTATTGGTGCCAGTAAGTTATTGCATTGTGTATTCAGAGTGACAGTGTCTTGGCTCATTCTCGGTCCTCCTTGCTATCATCTGCTATAAAACAATTGCTCCTTTCCACCAGTTTTCTTGATGCTCTCACTATCAGTGTTCATTTTTCCAAAATAGGTTTTTTTCTAACAGTTGTATCTCAATTTTTCATGGCATCATCAGAAATGGTATTGTATGTAAGTGATGTTTCTAGAAACTGAAGTGTGCTTGTTTTTCTAAGCAGATAAACAGTACTCACTTTTGCCAGAAATTATCATATTGGAATTTCCTAGCATGTACTTCTCTGCTATCATTTGGAGTATCCTGAACATGATGTAACATTTATCAGGGACTAGGGATTGTCATCAGGCATTGAATTGCTCTGTGTTGTGACATAATGATGTGCTTGGGAGGTGACAAACTGTATTAGGGTCCTAGTTTTTCTGTTTCTTCTGTTCCAGGCAGGCCTCACTTTTTCTTTGCAACCCACCTTCCGACCTTGCTTCTGAATTTACTTGTTATAGTCTCTTGGTTTAGAAACTAGGTGTGGCATAAAGGAAAGATATTTGTCCCTGGTTCCTGGCAGAGCCAAAACTCTTGGGATTTCCTGAGTGGTAAGCATGATGGGGACAACCTTTGTTCTAATGAGGCTTGGTTTCCCCTAGATAGCTTCAGGATGGGGCTGGTCACCGAAAGTACCCAGCTGTGATTAGACACTTGAAACTTTCCGCCCTCCCCTCCAACCTCTGGGAAGGGAAAAGTGAGCTGATGACTAATACTAATGGTCAGTGATTTAATCAGGCCTGCATAATGAAACTTCCATACAAACCCCTAAATGACAGATTTTGGGCAGCTTCCAAATTGGTGAACACATCCACATGTTGAGATGTACACCCCCAAGTCCATGGGACAGAGGCTTCTATGCTCAGGGCCCTTCCAGATCTTGCTTTAGTACCTCTTCATATGAATAGTCATTTGTGTCCTTTGTAATGAACTATATTTGTAAGTGTACCATTGTCTGGAGTTCTGTGAGTTGTTCTAGCAAATCATGGAATCTGAAGGGGGGTGCTTGTGTGAACCCTCGACTTTGTAGCTAAGGCAGACAAAAGTATGGATAACCTGGGGACCAGATCCTTGGTAACTGGTATCTGAAGTTAGGGCTTTTTTGTAGAGTGAGCCCTTAAACCTGTGGAGTCTAACGCTAACTCTGGGTAGTTAGTGTCAAAATTGAATCATAGGACTTCCAGTTGGTGTCAGAGTTGGCTGGTGACAGGAGGAAGAAAGAAATCCTCACTAGTTAGGTTTTCTAGAAAATTATAGAAAGTTTTTTTTGAAGTACTTATAATATATATTCTAGATTTTAAAAAGTATGTATATAAATACAAAAATATAAAGAATGTATTTCTAAAATACGTCAAATGTCATTAACATAGGTATATTCTTCCTCTTTTCCTACGTAACTGTTAAAAAACAGTATTGCTGGACCCAGTGGCGCATGCCTGTAGTCCCAGCTACTCAGGAGGCTAAGGCAGGAGGATCACTTGAACCCAGGAGTTGGAGACTGTAGTATGCTGTGGTCCCACCTGTGAATAGCCACTGCACTCCAGCATGGGCAACATAGTGAGACCCCGTCTCTAAAAGAAAAAAAAGTATATATAGGTTTATGTTACTTAAAAAATTTTTTTTCTTTTTTTCTTTTTTTTTTTTTTCTTTTTTCAAGACAAGGTCTTTGTCTGTTGCCCAGGCTGGAGTGCAATGGCATGGGCATAGTTTACTGCAGCCTCCAACTCCTGGGCTCAAGTGATTCTGCTACCCCAGCCTTGGGAGTAGCTGGGACTACAGGTGCATGCCACCACGCCTGGCTAATATATTTTTATTTTTTGTAGAGACGGGGTCTCACTTTGTTGCCCAGGTTGGTCCTGAACTCCTGGGCTTGATAAATCCTCTCGCCTTGCCTTCCAAAGTGCTGGGATGACAGGCATGAGCCACCACACCCAACCTATACTCCTATCTATAAAGTTTTCCAACTTCACATATATAGTGAACATCTCTTCTGCCATAAATTTATGCTTACACCATAATTTTTACATACTGTATGGTATTACATTATGAATTTAATGAAACCTTGATCTTTGGGGTTTTTTGAAGTGTTTACTGTTTTATGAGATGTTTAGTGAAACATTGAACCTCAAATGCAAATACCGATTGAGAGGAGTATCCCATATCTGAATTATTTGGGACTGGAAGTGTTTTGGATTTTGGAATGTTTGCTTTATACCTACTAGTCAGGCATCCTAATCTGAAAATTCAAAATTCGAAATACTTCCGCGTGCATTTCCTTTGAGCATCTCCAGATGTTGAATTTTGGCGATTTCAGATTTTTGGATTAGAGATATTCATCTGGATTCTTTTGGGGAGGAACCATAATGACTTTGTTCTCAGTAGTAACTGGTTCTCATCGTTTCCTGAGCCCTTTCAATCTTCTTTTTTTTCTCAATTCTAAAGCTCTCCCTGACAAGTAATTTTACAACTAGTACCCATGATTCACAGTTTTTCATTAAGAAAATTGTTTAAGTTCAACTTGATTTGTTCTCACAAGTTTGAAAAATTGGAATATTTTCTGGTTTTCTTTTCGTTTTCCCCTCTAGTGGAGTTGAACAGTTCACTATACTTTTTAAATAGATTGCAGTCACATAAGTCATAGCCCACCCTTTTCTTCCCCTTAGAAGATTCTCAATTATTTTTACTTTTTCTGTTGAGCCTTTTTTTTTTTTTTTTTTTTTTTTTTTTTTTACTATTTGTGGGTAGAAAACATTTATCAAAGAAATTTTTTTTTTTTTTTTTGAGACAGAGTCTTGCTGTGTCGCCCAGGCTGGAGTGCAATGGCGCAGTTTTGGCTCACCGCAGCCTCTGCCTCCTGGGTTCAAGCGATTCTCCTGCCCCAGCCTCCAGAGTAGCTGGGTCTACAGGCACACGCCACCATGCCCAGCTAATTTTTGTATTTTAGTAGTTATGGGGTTTCACCATGTTGGCCAGGCTGGTCCCAAACTCATGACCTCAAGTGATCCACCTGCCTTGGCCTCCCAAAGTGCTGGGATTACAGGCATGAGTCACCACGCCCAGTCTCAAATAAATGTTTTCACTTTTTCCTGGACTCTCTAAACTCCACATCTCTCAAGATGTCAAGCCACAGCGTGGACTGCAGTGTAACGGGGTGACCTCCACTCATCAGAGTTGATGGCCTTAGAGTCTTTCATGCCCTTTTCTGTATTTTGCCTTTTTGTTTTTTAAGTCAGTATTGCATTTTCTGATTTTTCTTGATAGGACCTTGCTAAGAAGTATTCTGACAAACTAGAATGCTGTGAAAATGAAGTAGAAAAGATAATAGAAGAAATACGTTGCAAGGCAATTGAGCGTGGAACAGGAAATGAAAATTATAGAACAACGGGAATTGCTACAATCGAGGTGTTTTTACCACCAAGACTAAAAAAAGTGAGTAATTTCCCTAAATTTGAGTATGCACTAATGTCTGGTTAGTGATGTGATCAAATAAATTGTTGTTTTTTGAGAGGTTACAATCCAAAGTTAGAATTCTTTTAAGTGACTTTACATATTGAACAATTTATCAACTTAAAAGTTAATGTTACAGATTCTTAAACTGGAACATTCCCAAGGTAGGCTTTTAGAGACCCTCTTGGGCCTCTAAAACGCCACAGAGCTGTATGTCACGTTCTGATCCTTTCTAGAGTGCGAATGTTGAGAAGTAATGGGGAATAAAGGACTCCCAAGTTTCCTAGATGCCTGTGCAGGAGGACACAGCACAGAAGGCTTCATCCTTTTCCTGTTCCGGTAGAGGTCAGAGGGCAGTCCGCCGAGTGCTCAAGCAGGGCCGAGGAGATCTGGGTGGGATCACCTCCTCTCATTGCCATGGCCAGGTAGTTTGCATCTACAAATGTCACTGTGGCAAGGCACCCAGAGTCTCTTGGGACTGATCAGTGCCAGCACTCTCAGAAGAAATAAGAGTATAGGGTCCAGCCCTACTGGGTCTGTGGGTTTTTCTCCTCATGTGTGGAGACAACAGATCGTAGAAATAAAGACACAAGACAAAGAGAGAGAAGAAAAGACAGCTGGGCCTGGGGGACCACTACCACCTAGACGCGGAGACCGGTAGTGGCCCCGAATGCCTGGCTGTGCTGTTATTTATTGGATACAAGGCAAAAGGGGCAGGGTAAGCACTGTGGGTCATCTCCAGTGATTGATAAGGTCACGGGAGTCACGTGTCCACTAGACAAGGGGCCTTTCCCTTTTAGGTAGCCGAGGCGGAGAGAGAGAGGACAGCTTACGTCATTATTTCTTCTATGCTTTTCTCAGAAAGATCAAAGATGTTAATACTTTCACTAATTCTGCTATTGCTATCTGAAGGCGGAGCCAGATGTACAGAGCAGAACATGAAAGTGAAACAGGAGTGTGACCACTGAAGCACAGCATCACAGGATGGCTGTGGGCGGGCCTGACTGATGTCAGGCCTTCCACAAGAGGTGGTGGAGCAGAGTCTTCTCTAACTCCTCCAGGGAAAGGCTCCCTTTCCCGATCTGCTAAGTAACGGGTGCCTTCCCAGGCACTGGCGCTACCGCTAGACCAAGGTCTGCTAAGTAACAGGGGCCTTCCCAGGCACTGGCGTTACCGCTTGACCAGGGAGCCCTCTAGTGGCCCTGTCCAGGCATAACAGAGGGCTCACACTCCAGTCTTCTGGTCACTTCTCACTGTGTCCCTTCAGCTCCTATCTCTGTATGGCCTGGTTTTTCCTGGGTTATAATTGTAGAGCAAAGATTATTATAATACTGGAATAAAGAGTAATACTACAAACTAATAATTAATGATATTCATATATAATCATATCTATAATCTATTTCTAGTATAACTATTCTTATTCTATATATTTTCTTTATTATACTGGAACAGCTTGTGCCCTCGGTCTCTTGCCTGGGCACCTGAGTGGCTTGCCGCCCACATATATATTAATATGTAAAATGTCATACATGAATGGTCATAGCAACACTATTCAGTAGCTGAGAGATGGAAATAGTCCAAATGTCCATCAGCAGATGAAGGGATAGATAAATGTGGTCTATTCATACGACAGAAAACTATTCACAATGCAGGGGAATTAAGTGCTGATGCGGCCATAGCGTGGGTGCACCTGAAAACATGATACTTAGGGAAGAAGCCAGACACAAAAGACCATGTACTGCATGATCCCATTTATAGGAAATGTCCAGAACAGGTAAATCGGTAGCAGCAGAAAATAGATGAGTGGTTGCTAGGGGCTGGGGGGCAAAGGGGAGTGAATGGGGTACAGGCCAGGTGTTTCTCTGAGGGATGGTGGAAATGTTCTGAAATGTTAAAGACGTCCAGCCTTGTGGGAGAGGCCCCTCTGAGTAGCCCTGCCTGGTGGTGCCACGCTGCCGCCCCCTTGAGGATGTGCAGGTCACAGGGTCAGCCTGTGCTGGGTTATGTTCAGTAGACTTCTAGGCAGGCAGCGTTTTAGTTCTTAACGGTGAGCTAAGTTTATATCCTCTGCCGTCAGCTTTTCTGATTTCACAGGGTAATCTCTCCAAAGTGTGTTAAATTCAAGTACACTTTACTTTATTTGTCTTACTTTTAACAGGATAGGAAAAACTTGTTGGAGACCCGATTGCTCATCACTGGCAGAGAACTGAGGTCCAAGTGAGTATCTGTGCACTCTGTGTCCTAGGTGCTCTGGGCCTTTTTATATTGGCTCATTTGATCCTCTGTGAGCGTCCTCTTAAGATAGGTAGGGCAGGTATTATCCTCATTTTATAGAAGAGGAAATTGAGGCTTTGAGGTTGAAGGACTTATTAGAGCTGATACTGGTAGGTAAGTGGCAAAGTGAGGGCTCAAGACTTGCAAACACTATTTCCTGGTGTAACTTCCGAGCAGGTGGGAACTCCATGCCCATCACATGGTAGGCACTGGGTGTATGTTTGAAGGAGTGAGTGAGTGATATAAACAGGAGACACCTGGTACTCACTAGCTCATCAGTTTTGAATTATTATTTTTTTCCCTAATGCACCAGTAGCTTGCTATGACCTTCCGCATGGTGTTTTATCTGATTTCAGGCTGTTGGCCCATCTGTAAAACACACACACATACACACACACACACTTGTCTGCCACATACTAGTGAAATCCTACCTTTGAGATCTGGTGGGTTATTTCATCTCCTTATATGTTTTAAAATGGTGTTGGGAGCACCTCCAGGGCTAGCTAGCGGGTGTATTTCTTCAGCTGATTTTTCTCATTTCCTTCTTTGGTCTACATCAGGACTGTTAGGGGTGGATTCAGGAAATGACATTCAACATACATGCGTAGAAGATCCTGTGGATCAGCCCCCGTTATGGGTTCCTCCAAGGAGACCACAGAAGGCATAGGGGGTGGATTTTCTCTGGATGTGCAACTAGGGCTTGCTGTTCACATGGATCTACGGCATTGTGGTCTCCACTGCCTGAGGAAACAAGTAGTAAAAGAGAGTTTAAAAAGGACCTTGTCTCCTACAGTTTCAAATAGCCATCTAGTAAGATGGCTTTATTGTGATGTTTGTGAGTCAGCCAGTTGAAATCCTGGGTGTTTCTGATAAAATGTATAAAATAGCTATCATGATTAAAGCCTTCTTTTAAAAAATACTTATTTATTTTTTAGAGATGGGATCTTGCTCTGTCACCCAAGCTGAAGCACAGTGGCATGAATATAGCTCACTGCAACCTCAAACTCGGGTTCAAGCAATCCTCCTACCCAAGCCTCTCAAGCAGCTAGGGCCACAGGCACGGGCTACCAGGCCTGGCTAATTTTAAAAAATTGTTTGTAGAGATAGGATCTCTCTGTTGCCCAAGCTGGTCTTGAATTCCTTCCTGGCCTCAAGCCATCCTCCCACCTTGGCCTCCCAGGGTGTTGGGATTACAGGTGTGAGCCACTGGGCCTGGCTAAAGTCTTTTCAATGGATAATAAATAACAATTTTGTTTTCACTGGTTTTTGTTTTACAGAATAGCTGAAACCTTTGGATTTCAAGAAAATTATATCAAAATTGTCATAAATAAGAAGCAACTACAACTAGGTATGTATGGCACAGTATGCATAAGTTTTCAATGAACCAAATATAGAAATAATGACTTCCCTTTTTTTCTCACTGGCTTTTCAAAACTTTGTAGCTTTATTCCAATTATAATCCAAAACTGATTTAGAAGTTTACTAAAATAAAAATGTAAAGCAGAAAATAGCTTTTCCAAGAAATATTTATTGTCTGCTCTATGATAGTGGGAAGAAAGACACTCATTACAGCTTAGATAAAATGTTATAGAATGGAACATGAGGTGTGCTGAGTGTAAGATGCCAGTTCCAGCAAATTCTTCTTGAGCGAGAAGAGCGAAGGCTCTGTGAAGACAGTGGGGAGACCATGGTGGCGTGCGTTCCAGACGGAAAGCCTTGTGTCAGAGCACTATGGTGTGAATTTGAGGAACTGAGGAAGGTCCAGCGTGGCTGTGTGGAGAGTGAGGGGAGGGGAGTGCTTTTTAAGGATGGAGGGGCAGGCAGAGGCCACACTGAATACCCAGGAGACATTTGGCATTGTCTGGAGACATTTTTGGTGGTTATAACTTGGTGACGGGGGAGGTTGTGCTGCTGTCATTTAGTGGGTGGAGGCTAGGGATGCTGCTGAACGTGCAATGCCCAGAACAGGCCCCACAACACAGACTTGCCCAGCCCAATATGTCAGTAGCACAGCTACTGGGAAACGAGAAACTAGATGACCTTACTCAGTGTTAGTACATTTCTCCTAAGAGAAATGGAAAGACATCGCCGGGCGCGGTGGCTCAAGCCTGTAATCCCAGCACTTTGGGAGGCCGAGACGGGCGGATCATGAGGTCAGGAGATCGAGACCATCCTGGCTAACACGGTGAAACCCCGTCTCTACTAAAAAATACAAAAAAAAAAAAACTAGCGGGGCGAGGTGGCGGGCGCCTGTAGTCCCGGCTACTCGGGAGGCTGAGGCAGAATGGCGGGAACCCGGGAGGCGGAGCTTGCAGTGAGCTGAGATCCGGCCACAGCACTCCAGCCTGGGTGACAGAGCGAGACTCCGTCTCAAAAAAAAAAAAAAAAAAAAAAAAAAAAAAAAAAGAGAAATGGAAAGACATCTGTGCTGCGGAGTGATACACAATTCTGTGTGTGTTTTAGAAAGGTCATGTAGTAGAGGAATGTATTTGAAGGTGGCATGAGTTGACTTGAGACCAGTTAGCTATTGCAGCAATCCATACAAGCCCTGTAGCCCATAGGTTTTCAGTGCGTTCCTGTGGCCTCGAGAATGAAGTTCACATTTCTTAGCTTGATCTAAGCCAGCCCTTCACAGCTTACCCAGCCTTCCTTTCCAGTGTCCTCTCTAGCAATTTCCCATTGTCTATTTTAGATGTCATGGATACCTTTTCACTGTTGCCTCATCCCTCTGTTAATTCTGTTTGTGGCATCCTTCATTGGACAGAAATCCTTGATTTTGGTGTCATCAAACCCATTGCCTATGGTTTGTGTTTTGCTGAAATCCTTTCCCTAACCCCAGGGCCACAAGGAGAGTCTACATTTTCTTGAATATTAGCTTAATCTAGAAGAGGTCCTCAGTCTGTCCAGAGTCCCCCTTTCTATATAAAGTCTCAGGGTTCCTTTATTTTTCTTCCTACATAATTCATTAAATAGTCTGTCTTTTCCCCAGTGATTGGTGGTGACCCTTTTTGGGGGGCCCTGTTTCTATACTTTCTGTTCTTCCTAGTCACCTGTGGTTTTTTTTTTTTATTACTGTGGCTTTGTTGTAGTCTTAAAATCTGGTGACCTCCCCCAACCCTTGCCTTTTTTTCTTTTTCTTTTTCTTTTTTTTAATCAAGATGGCTTAACCACTGATGGACCTTTATTTTATATATTAATGTTAGAAAGGTTGTCATATTTCTCAAAAGACAATCCAGCTACAGTTTTCCAGAAATGTGTTTACATTTGTGTTTTTAGTTCACAATATTATTTTGTTATTTTAAAATCTGTTTGCATCTATGTTTACCCTTTTTAATTTTGTTTATTTGCATCTTTGACATAATTTTTGTTAGATTTGTGTATTTGGCTAATTTATTCATGGAGCCAACTTTTGATTTTGTTACTGTTTTCTTTCATTCTGTTTCATTGATTTCTGCCCTTTATTTCCAATTTATGTATGAGGAAACTGAGTCCTAGAAGACAGGTAGTTTATTCAGGGCCACAGAGTTAAAACGGTAGATGGAGCCCATGGTCTTTGCTTTTATTTATTTATTTAGAGATAGGGTCTCTATCTGTCACCCAGGCTGGAGTGTGGTGGTGCGATTGCAGCTCACTGCAGCCTCCGCCTCCCAGGTGCAAGCAATCCTCCCACCTCAGCTTCCCACTGAGTAGCTAGGACCACAGGTGCGCACCACCATGCCAGGCTAATGTTTTATTTTCTGTGGAGACGGGGTCCACGTGTTGCCCAGGCTGGTCTTGAACTCCTGGGCTCAAGGGATCCACCTGCCTCAGCCTGCCAAAGTACTGAGGTTACAGGTGTGAACCGCCATGACCTGCTGGTCTTTGCTTTTAACCATGACAGCAGGCTGCAGTACAGCTTCCTGTTTGTAGCTGTGAATTGGCTTTGTTATTTTTCCAACTAGAAGGTAGTGTTATACTTTCTCATTTTCCGTTGATATTGTCTAGCACAGTGTTCTCCCTGTAGTAGATTATCAAATATTTGTTGCTTTGATCTGGTCTTAGGCTGAGAATAAAGAAGATTAGAAATGATGAATTTAGTTGATTCTATTGTTGCTAGCTGATTTTAACCACTGCTTAACAGTGACATACTTACAAGCAAAGGTAGGCATATTTTTACCAATTATGTGGTGTGACGGTATGCAGGATTAAGAATTCCATTTTGCAGGAGCGAGGGCTGATGTCTGTAACCCAGCACTTTGTGAGGCTGAGGTGGGAGGATTGCTTGAGCCCAGGAGTCCAAGATAAGCCTGGGCAACATAGTGAGACCTCATCACTGCAAAAAATACAAAAATTAGCTGGATGTGGCCGGGAGCAGTGGCTCATGCCTATAATCCCAGCACTTTGGGAGACCAAGGCGGGCGGATCACAAGGTCAGGAGATCGAGACCATGGTGAAACCCCGTCTCTACTAAAAATACAAAAAATTAGCCGGGCATGGTGGCGGGCGCCTGTAATTCCAGCTACTCAGGAGGCTGAGGCAGGAGAATGGCGTGAACCCGGGAGGTGGAGCTTGCAGTGAGCCGAGATCGCGCCACTGCACTCCAGCCTGGGGGACAGAGCGAGACTCAGTCTCAAAAAAAAAAAGAAAAGAAAAAATTAGCTGGATGTGGTGGCATGGGCCTGTAGTCCCAGCTCCTCGGGAGGCTGAGGTGGGAGACTTGCTTGAGCCCAGGAGATGAAGGCTGCGGGGAGCCATGATCGTGTCACTGCACTCCAGCCTGGGTGACAGAGTGAGACCTTGTCTCAAAAATAAAAACAATTCCATTTAACATAGAAAATGGACTGTTACCTGGTGAGCTTAATGGCTTTTTAAAGTAATAGGCGATTCTGATTTTTATAGGGAAAACCCTTGAAGAACAAGGTGTGGCTCACAATGTGAAAGCGATGGTGCTTGAACTAAAACAGTCTGAAGAGGATGTGAGGAAAAACTTCCAGTTAGAGGAAGAGGAACAAAACGAGGCTGAACTCAAAGAAAAACAAATTCAGAGGACCAAGAGAGGACTAGAAATACTGGCACAGAGAGGTACCCAGAGCTCTGGGCTTGTCACCCACTCAGACGCTTAGGGGCAGCACTGAATCACACACATGGGGGATCACGGCTCTCCCTGAGTTTCACCTCAACAGTCTGACATTTTTAAGGTTGTTATCCTCACAGCTGTTTAACATTGAGTTCATGGAGGTCCTTTTGGTTTTGTTACAGCAGCTGAGACGGTGGTGGATCCAGAAATGACACCGTACTTAGACATAGCTAACCAGACAGGCAGATCAATCAGAATTCCCGCATCAGAAAGAAAAGTAAGTACTCTGAGAATGTGTGGCCTGTCCTTAGATTTGTTGTCAGGACAGGGGTGGTTTTTTAGTTACTTCATGTTGGAAGTGTCGTAAAGGGTTGGAAACAGTGCTCCATCTCCAGCCTTGTAAACAGCAATGTCACCACGTGGTGAGCACTGGCATCCAGTGGGCCTCACCCTGTGCTTTTCAGTGCATTAGTACAAAATGTCATACCTCACCATCCTGGAGCAGTGACTGTCAACATACCTGAGGACACGACCCACTGCCTTCAGTGCACACGGCCTCCTGTGGCAGTACTTTTTGTTTAGTTTATTTTACTAGAGGACCATGTCCCCTAAGGGATGGCTCAGAATAGGGGCAAGGAAACTGTGGTTTGGGAAAAGTCCACAGGTGATTCTGACATCTCTCCCCTGTTTCCTCATGCCCTTTCCTGTTCTGTAATTTGGAATAGGTGAGCAGGGGTTTAATCTTAAACATATCTGTGGGGTTTTCGTTTACTTTATTTGGTTTTTGAAAAGTAATATGCTTTTAATATAATTTGTTTTATTATATTTTAAAGTGATGTTTTTTAAATTCATATTTTTTCCTAGGCCCTTATGTTAGCTATGGGATATCATGAGAAGGGCAGAGCTTTCCTGAAAAGAAAAGAATATGGAATAGCCTTGCCATGTCTGTTGGACGCTGACAAATATTTCTGGTAGGCGCTTTTGTACTTGGTGAATACCAGCTTTAAGGAAGATGGCCCAGACTATACAGAGCACCCTGCCATGCCCTTGAGACTGCAGACTTTCATCTACGACAGTGATTAATGTAAAAGAGTAGTTATGGTGTAGACCGGTGAATTTCTTCTTCCCTTTGTATTTCTAATTGACCTTTCCTCCCTGTAAAGAAAAGAATTTTCAAGCAGGTAGGATATCCTCTCTTCTTTTGTACATGTGCTGTGTTGCTAGTTGGAACTTTCCATTATAAAGTTTCCAGTCAGCTTGTCACCTAATGGTTTTGGGGTAGTATTGATGATTATTCCTCAAATCCATTGTTTAAGAGCTGTATGATGGTGATATTATTCCTTCTGCACTTACTATTATTTTTTTTGAGATAGAGTCTCACTCTGTCACCCAGGCTGGAGTGCAGTGGCACCATCTCAGCTCACTGCAACCTCCATCTCCTGGGCTGGAGTGATCCTCCCACCTCAGCCTCCCAAGTAGCTGGGATCACAGGTGCACATCACCATGCCCAGATAATTTTTTTGTATTTGTTGTAGAGATGAGGTTTCACTATGTTGCCCAGCTTAGTCTCAAACTCCTGGGCTCAAGTGATCCACCCACCACAGCCTCTCAAAGTGCTGGTATTACAGGTGTGAGCCACTGTGTCTGCCTTTTTTTATTATTATTATAGAGATGGGGTCTCCCTGTGTTGCTCAGGCTGGTCTTGGACTCCTGGACTCATGTGATCCTCCCGCCTTGGTCTCCCAAAGTGCTGGGATTACAGGTGTGAGCCACTGCACCTGGCCTCCCTTCTGCATTTATTGTTGGAATTCTGAAAAAATTTTTTTTTGCTCATCAGTTATTTTATATGTGGAGGTACAATTCGTATAGGAAAGATAGAATAAAATACTTTGTTCCTTTCTTCTTATTTTCTTGTTTTCAAAATAAATGAGTTCCTTCACTATCACCCTCCAAAGGTGACCAAAGAGGTTTCTTTTTCTTTTCATTTTCTTAAGTGTCATTATTAACTCATGGATTTAAAACATTTGATATGTTTCAAACTTCAGTGCTTAAATTGGTCATCGCTGGCTGGCAGGCAGCCCCTGTGGTTTTTTGACTCAACCCTGTTAGTCTTTGCAGTCTCTGATTTCTGGAATCCAAAGATACTCCAGGCTCATCTTGGGCATTTAATGCCCCAGACCAGGAATCAGCAATTTCCCAAGGAGTCCTGGTTCCTCTTCATGGGAAATGGTACTAGGAGACTGTGATGCAGACATATTCAACATTTGAAAAGTAGACTTGATTTTTTGAAAATGGTCAAAAGTTAACAAATTTAGTGTTAACTTCTTTTCTGTTTTGGTGCATTCCCAAGATAATACTGTATACTCCCAGAAGATTAATGCAAATATTTATAGTTTTCCATTGGTCAGTGCCTTTGGGTTCTAAGTGAACAAGTCCCAACTTTAACGTACACAAAGAAGGGATTGGGAGGGGAGGGGCCGGGCTGGGAATAGTGAGAATGAGGGCTGGTGGGTGCCTCTGCGGTCTCTGCCTGTTTCTGAAAGGATGTTAGTTTCATTCTCTTCTGCAAACAGTGCAGAGTAAACAGGCTGTAAATTAGGTCCTAAACATTTAAGTAAAATTTTCATTCCCTTCCATAGTTGTTTCTCAGTTTTTATTATGGAAAATTTCAAATAGACATAAAAATAAAAATTAGTATAATGAGCTTCCATATACACTCATAATCGAGCTTCAGCAGTTGTAAAGACATGGTTGATCTTCATACATCTGTGTGAGCCTCTCTCAATCTTTTTACCCTGGACAAATCCTTGAAATAATTTTTAGGTCTCAGGGAACCACTGAATAAAAATTTTGCGACATCTTCAGTTCGTGGTACATTAACATGTTCGGTAAGTAGTAGATATAATAATGAAATAATAATTGTCAATGTCTTTCTAAGTAGAGAAAGTTACTTGTTTTCTGGGCATCTGTTTATCCTGGCCAACTCGTTAGCATATTTTTTGTGTGTGTGATTTCTCCCTTTTCATAAAGGAAATCAGCAGTAATGCAAGCCAAATAGAATGCAGATGGAGGAAACTTCAGTTTTTCCACTTCCTTTTCCATTTGATTTTTTCCCCCTAACTTCTCCAAGTAAGCTAGAAGTTCTGTCACAACTTCCTACCGTATGTCTTGGAGTATGGTTTGTAGTATGACCAATAATAGTTTCTTTCCCCAAATAGTATGAAACAGTGACTTCCTGGCAGTGACCCTGGGGTGGGGAAGCATGAGGGGAGCTCAGTGCCTGGAGAAGTTTCAGGCTATGGGGCAGGGAGGGCGGCAAACCCAGGCAGAGTCTTGTGCTCCCTGGAGTTAAGGAGATGGAGCTGGATGTGCAGGAGGCCAAGGAGGTGAGAGGAGCGAGCTGCCGGAGAGAGGGTGTCAGCTTCAGAGGAGCCTTTGAGTCTTCTGCTGAGCGATGATCAGCACATGTGTGTGAGGAAACCACCCAGGGCTGGGCAAGGTACCACATGAAAGAAGCAGGGAATAATCCCCAGAGTTCCTAGAAGGCCAGGAATAGTTCATATTCCCACCAGCCAGAGTGGAGAATTTGGTAGTCACAGGGCGTCAAATGGAATCTTCAGAAGGGTGTTGCCTCAGTACTAGGGCATAATTTGGTCCCACTTAACAAAGCTTAAAAGCTAGTTCTGAGCAGTACCCTTAACTTACCGTTTTGAAGTAAGTGCATCCCTAACAAACCGCAATAATTTAGCAACTCAAAAATATCAAGCATCCACTGAAAAATTAGTAGGCATGCAAAGAAACAAGCAAATGCAAGCTATAACAAGCAGAAAAATCAGTCAGTAGCAACAGATCCAGAAGTGACACAGAAGACAGAATTAGTAGACAAGGACATGAAAACAGTGACTGTAATCCATATGCTCAAGAAGGCAGAGGAACAATTGAACATGTCAGATAAAGACATGGGAGACGTTCAGAAGACCCAAACCAGAATGTAAGAGATGAAAAGTACAACACATAAGATGAAAAGTACATTAGGTGGGATGAACTGCAAAATAGCCACTATGGAAGAGAAGATTAGTAAATGTTAAGTAAGGCAATAGAAACTATCTGAGAAAACAGAAAAGACTGAAAAAAAGAAAAAATGAACAGAGCATCTGCAAGCTGTGGAACAATTTCAGGCAGCCTAAAATGCATGTAATTGGAGTCCCTGGAAAGGGAGGCATGTGCGACAGAAAAAATACTTGAAGAAAAAAATGGCCATAATTTTTCCCAGTTTGATGAAAACTATAAACCCCCAGATGCAGTGACTTTAATGAACCCCAAGTACAAGAAATATCAGAAAAAAAACTATACTATAGCACACTATAATCCAATTCCTTAAAACCAGTAATAAAATTGAAAATGACTTTTTAGCCAACCTTTCTTGAAAAAAGGTAAGTTTGGCTTGCCTTTTTTTTTTTTTTTTTTTTTTCCAGACGGAGTCTCACTCTGTCACTCAGGCTGGAGTGCAGTGGCACAATCTTGGCTTACTGCAAACTCTGCCCAGTGCAACCTCTGCCTCCTGGTTCAAGCGATTCTCCTGCCTCAGCCTCTCAAATAGCTGGGATTATAGGCGCCCACCACCACTGCCGGCTAATTTTTGTATTTTTAGTAGAGACGGGGTTTCACTATGTTGGCCAGGCTGGTCTTGAACTTCTGACGTCAGGTGATCCATCCGCCTTGGCCTCCCAAAGTGTTGGGATTACAGGTGTGAGCCACTGCGCCCGGCCAGGCTTACCTTTCTTGAAATTAGTATCTTTCTTTCTTTAACATAAAAGTTTAGGCTGGGCGCGGTGACTCACGCCTGTAATCCCAGCATTTTGGGAGGCCGAGGCGGGCAGATCACAATGTCAGGAGATCAGACCCTTTCGGCTAACACAGTGAAACCCCGACTCTACTAAAAATACAAAAAATTAGCCGGGCGTGGAGGCGGGCGCGTGTAGTCCCAGCTACACGGGAGGCTGAGGAAGGAGAATGGCGTGAACCCGGAAGGCGGAGCTTGCAGTGAGCCGAGATTGCGCCACTGCCTGGGCGACAGAGCAAGACTCTGTCTCAAAATAAATAAATAAATAAATAAATAAACTGTAAGACGAACATAATAAATTTCTGTTAAATAACTGACTTAAGCTCAAATGGGATTTAATTTTTGTTGTTGTTTTTGAGACAGAGTCTTGCACTGTCGCCCAGGCTGGAGTGCAATGGCGCGATCTCGGCTCACTGCAACCTCCGCCTCTTGGGTTCAAGCATTTCTCCCACCTCAACCTCCCGAGTAGCTGGGATTACAGGTGTCCGCCATCATGCCCAGCTAATTTTTGTAGAGATGGGGTTTCACCATGTTGGCCAGGCTGGTCTTGAATTCCTGACCTCAGGTGATCCGCCCGCCTCGGCCTCCTAAAGTGCTGGGATTACAGGCATGAGCCACTGTGCCTTGCCAGGATTTTATTTTTTGAAAGCTAGGCTCAGTAGATTTTATTTAAATAAATGTATGTTTATTTTAATATTGTCAGCATGAAAATGTATCAACAGTGCTGAATATTAATGCTACTAAAATTGTAAACCAAAGTAGTGTTAATAAAAGTATACTCTAAATGAAATTTTTTATTTTTATAGTTTTTTTTTTTTTAGAGACAGTCTCTATGTTGCTCAGGCTGGTCTCAAATTCCTGGGTTCAAGTGATTTTTCTACCTCGGCCTCCCAAAGTGCTGGGATTACAGGTGTGAGCCACCACGCCCGGCCTTCTAAATTCCATTTATACCAGGCTTTAAGAAACCACTTTTCCCCAAGCAAATGATCAGGTTTAAATATAGTTTTATATATAATAATGTGTTGATTTCTCAAAACTGAAAGGATGACAGGTAGCCCTCTGAGACCTCTGCTTTGGTTTTGTGTGTTTGTTCATTTTGTTGGTTTTTTTCTCTTTTTTTTTTTTTTTTGGCTGCACAAATAAATACTCGATCCTGGGTCCAACTTGAGATAAGTGCATATTGATTTTATTTTTAACTGACATGAGGCCATTTCTGTCCACGCTCCTGATGCTTAGTAAAACATGAATGAGCCTGTTAAAGCAACATGCAGGAGATGGAGAAGTTCGGCCACATGCCCATTGCTTTCCTGTGAGTGGCAGGAGAGTCTTCTGTCACAGGAACCAGAACGTGTCCAGAGCCAGGAAATCTCACCGTGCCTGTGAGATCAGACCACAATCCACAAAGTGCTGCTTTTTCTCTCAAAGTCAAGTTCTCAGGCTGAGCAGTAAATTTGGAGACAGTACCCCTCACCCAGCTCCACATCTGTGTGTCTGCGTGCACATGTGTGTGTAAAATATGGTGTATATGTTCTCAAACACGAAATTCGAAATGTTGAGAGAGATGAAAATAAGTGTAAAAATACTGCCGTGATACATTTTTCTTGCCGCACCCCCAACTGGACTGTTTACACGGGCCCTCTTTAGGAGACTACTGTTTTAAAGGGCAAATGACAAAATAAAAGTCCTTTTGGGTTTGTTTTTTTTTTTTTTTATTCCATGCATATTTTGATAGGCAGGACAGGAAGCTTGAGGCCATGTGGATTTCGTAGTTTTATACAAGAGCAGTCTTATTTTTAGTAGAACACCAATGAACACAAAGATATAAAACCTTGTTCATGTACAATGTGTGGTTCCAAATGTTCTTATTGAAGACTTGAGACCTAGATTGGCATTAGGAATTTTTAACGTAATCATAACTTAAAATCAGTCACTCTGATGGCTGCCTTTGCCAGCACTTCTCCTGGAGCACGCTGACTTCTGTTGCTGTCTTTCTTCCCTTCTCTGTGCCTGGGTTCAGCCTGCTGCCATGATACAGAGTCTCGTTTTGCCTGCACACAGGCCCTCAGAAATCAGCTGGGCCGTTAGAGCCTGGCGCTTTCTGGATTGATTTTCCCCCAGCTTGAATGTGGTTGAACGTGAATGTCTTGTCCGAGCCTTCGTCAGCCGAGGCATTCATAATACGTAGGGATTTTTTTGGTGTCTTTAAAGAAGCGGTGTTCAGCCCTGGCTGTACGTTAGACTCACCTGGGGAGACTCGGGCAATATAACGACCAGGCCCAACCCCCAGAGATTTCTATTATGTTTGGTCTAGGTGGGATCAATGATTCTTAAAGAAAGAAAGAATGAACGAACGAATGTTGCTCTGGTCCAGGTGATGCTAATTTGCAGTCAGGATTGGAAGTCACAGTTTTAAAGCATGGTCTTCCCAGTATTTGCTGAGGGCCTCTGAAACAGTGGCCCTGGGGTCTCCTTCCTGTCAAGGGACTGCATGTATGTCCTGGGGCAAGTGGTGGTAAGCTTTGATTCCTAAGCCCTGATTTCTCCTTTTTTCCCCCATTAGAAGGATGAGGTTATAAATACAGCTCCCTTCCTAAACATTAGGATCTCTCCTTTAGAGCAGTCAGCCTTTGAACATATACCAAGAACTGGGAAAGAATTCCAGTAATTCACAAAAAGGTTTCAAATGCTAAAAATGTTTCAAATGCTGCTTGGCAGTGATGTCATTTTCCTTCTCTTTCCAGTGAGTGCTGCAGAGAGCTGCTGGACACAGTGGATAACTATGCCGTCCTCCAGCTGGATATAGTGTGGTGTTACTTCCGCCTGGAACAACTGGAATGCCTTGATGATGCAGAAAAAAAATTAAACTTGGCCCAGAAATGCTTTAAAAATTGTTATGGAGAAAATCATCAGAGACTGGTCCACATAAAAGTATGTTCCTGGAATTCATTTTATGTCTTGTTGAGTCCATTTCTAGCATTTGTGTTTATTCCTGTTAAAGTATTTGAACTACTGCCAGAAGGTGATTTCATTTTGATAGTAGTATATGCAGTATACTCTTGTTAACCTATATATTTATAAAGTGTTCCATGTTTTACAAATCTGGCTGTCTCTTTTAGTGTGTGAGCATTTAGCCCAAAGGAACACAGTTTGCTAGTCATAGAACCCCACCAGTGATCAACCTGACCAGGAGAGAGCTGCTGACTTCTTTATATGGGTAGAGTCTAATTTGCAAGATGTGAATGCAGAAAATAGACATTCAGCAGTAACAGTTAGAGTGAATGAGTCCCAGCTCAAGAGCTCTGGCTCGAGTAAGGATTGTTCTGATTTCCGTAAGTCATCACAATCCTGCTGATGTAGATTCTCTTATACCTGGTTTGGATTTCTGCATACTTCTCTGCTGACCAGGAGGGCCACTGTGCTGCACGTCTGGAGTGCTGCATGTCTGGAGCGCCGCATGTCTGTAGTGCTGCATGTCTGGAGTGCCGCGTGTCTGGAGCGCCGCGTGTCTGGAGTGCTGCATGTCTGGAGGAATGTCGTCGTACCACAAGGGATGGGGAAGAAGGGGCTTCACTTTTGCCATCAGTCATAGTGAAGCCATGGACGTTTTAATACTACCATGTTGCCCCTCTGGAGACCAAGGGAATTACAGATATGAGTATTATACACCTGTAATTAGAAATAAGGCAACTTTGTCCTTTTTTTCTTCAATAATTTTAGGGAAATTGTGGGAAAGAGAAAGTACTGTTTCTAAGACTCTACTTACTTCAAGGTATCCGAAACTATCACAGTGGAAATGATGTAGAGGCTTGTGAGTATCTTAACAAGGTAAGAAAAGTAAAGTTGTAACCGTTTTCACCTCCTTTTAAAAAACACTCGCGGAAGTTAAGGATTTTAACTTAGTAGTTTGTGACTTGTGAGAAACATGCCTGCGCTTTCTCCGTGCACAGGAGATGTTGAACCAGAAACATATTTGTATTTGTTAGAGTACAGCCAGATGCTGTAATAAGGAGACTTCAAAAAGACAGTGACTTTAATTGGATAGAAGTTTATGGCTCACTCATCTTGCAGTCTGGAGGTGAGCGGGGCCAAAGCAGTGAGCAGCCCGCCAGCCTCAGCGAGGCGTCCCAGGTTGCTCCTGTCAGTGCCTCTTTCAGCCAGCAGAGGGGGCAAGAGAGCGTCCAGAGCAGGCCACTTGAGCGATGGCCCAGCAGCTGCACCCAGCGCTGTGGCTGCATGCCATTGACCTCGACTTCACCACCTGGCTACACCCAGCTGCACGGGAGGCTGAGAAATGCCACGTGTACAGCTCAAATTCAGGGGCTTTTGTTGCCAAAAAAAAGTGGATACCAGTCACTTCCACAACAGCCAGCCTCTTTCCTGGTGTGCTGAGGCTGTGTAATATGAGTAGAGATGGTGTTGGTCTCTTTCCATTTGTACTTGTTAATAACAGGCCTAGTTTAGAGATTTTATCCAAAATCTGATGCCCTTTAATTCACATTGGGCACAATCTAATTTCTTTTAGGCTTTAACTTTGTATTAAGCTTTAAGTATTGCCATGGTTACATGATTCTTACATTTCTCCCTGTCTCTAGGCACGTCAGCTCTTGAAAGAGCTATATATCGATCCATCAAAAGTGGACAATTTGTTGCAGTTGGGATTTACTGCCCAGGAAGCCCGGCTTGGCCTGAGGGCGTGTGATGGGAACGTGGATCATGCGGCCACTCATATTACCAACCGCAGAGAGGTACCCACTTTCACAATGCCCTAGCTCTCTTGGGTATGAAAGAACAAAAAAAGATAGTCTCACAGGAGGTGTTAATAACAAGGAACTCTTCATTACTCCAGATTGGGAAGGAAGGAGAAATTTTTTTTTTTTGAGATAGAGTCTCACTTTGTCGTCCAGGCTGGAGTGCAGTGGCGCGATCTTGGCTCACTGCAATCTCCCCCTCCCGGGTTCAAGCAATTCTTGTGCCTCAGCCTCCTGAGTAGCTGGGATTACAGGTGCCCGCCACCACACCCAGCTAATTTTTGTATTTTTAGTAGAGACGGGTTTCACCATGTTGGCCAGGCTGGTCTCAAACTCCTGACCTCAAGTGATGAGCTCACCTCAGTTTCCCAAAGTCCTGGGATTATAGGCGTCAGCCACTGTGCCTGGCTGAAACTTGTCTTTTTCAATTGGATCATTTTTCACATGCTGCAGTTTCCTTAGTTTTGTTTCCTGCTGTGGTGGCAAACAGTCCCCTTTCTCTCTTTAACTCTCTTTCTGAAAGTCATTTTAAAAACAGAAAATTGTTTTTTCATGAGGTCTTTATTAAAGTTGGGGATTGCATCCTTGCCTAGAAACATAAGTCAAATTATAGAAACAAATTGTATTATATTATGAAAGCACAGGTTAAAAAACTATAATCATTTGAAACAATTAAGTACATTAAAGAAAACCTTAGGATTTTGGAGTTGGAGGGATCCTTATTCTATCCAGTATGTCCTGCAGTAAAATAACTGAGGCCTAGAGGGAGATCATGGTGGAATATTAGCAGGAGAACCATTTTTCTTCTTTTGCCAAAACAAGAAGTTGGTACTAGATTATCTCACAGGCCCTTTCTAGCTGTAAACTCCAGCCACAGAAGTCTCTAGAATCCTCAAATGTATGTTACCTCGTTTCCCTTTTTGCTAAACACTAGGATAATCCCGAAGGATAAAAGCAGCCTCGGGGTATTAGGATGGGAGCAGGAAAGCCCCGTGGTTGTTTGCCCACATGATGCCAGAGAGGGAGTGGATTCGTGGGTTGATGCCATAGTGAGCAGTCCCAGGGCTGCTTGGGTTTCTCCTTTTACAACACCAACTGTGGTCGTTACCTCTCTCTCGCCTAGTCCAATCGTGGTCCTTTGGGTCTTGCTATAGAAGTCAATGAGTAGGTAAAGGCAGAGACTTTGAAAAGCTGAGTTCTTTTTTGTTTTTTTTCCAAGACAGTATCACTCTGTCACCCAGGCTGGAGTGCAGTGGCGTGATCACTGCAACCTCCGCCTCCCAGGTTCAAGTGATTCTTCTGCCTTAGCCTCCTGAGTAGTTGGGATTATAGGTGCCCACCACCATGCCCAGCTTTACTTTTTGTATTTTTAGTAGAGATGGGGTTTCACCATTTTGGCCAGGCTTGTCTCGAACTCCTGACCTCAAGTGATCTGCCTGCCTTGGCCTCCCAAAGTGCTGGGATTACAGGTGTGAGCCACTGTGATGGGCTGAAAAGTTGAGTTCTGTGTGTTTGAGTTTTACATGGTCTAATTAAGTACTAACAGAAAAACAAACATTGCTGATACTGATTTGTTGCTTTACTATTGCTCCACTACCAGTAAGATTTTATTAGCATCTGGAAAGCTAGTGTTTTAAAATGAGATCATTTGGAAAACAATTCTCATCAGTGTATGAGACTATAGTTCATAAAACATTGTCACACTCATGTCATTCACTTCTGCCTGTGACCACCCGAGAGGCCATAGGACAGATACTTCTCATCTTACACATGGGAAGAGCTGTAGCTCAGAGGCGGTCTTTTAAAGCATAGTGGAATCACATCACTTGTACATTTCTGAAGTTAAAAGCCCTTGGAGAAAATGCAAATAAAAAACAACAGTGTGTATAGTGCAGTTGATCGTGCTCCCTCTTCCACCCCAATGGGTGTTATTGGTTAGGATGCTTTTGGCTGAAAGCAACAACAACAACAAAAAACCAAAATTGCCTAAACATCAAAAAAAGGGATGTGACGGGATTTATTGGCCTGTTTACTTGTAAAAAGTCCAGAAGTAGGATGGGTCTCAGGGTTAGGTGATTCAGTGGCTTACTGATGTCACTGAGGACCTGAGGTCTGTCTCTCTACCCCACCCCCCACCCTGTGTCATCAGTGTCATCCAATCATACCAAAGGCCATAATCCCTGTCCCAGAATCCTCAGGGAAAATCCTGAGCTTCTTGTGATTGGGAAGCCTTGAACCTGTTGTCACTGAGGCTGGAGGAATGCCAAGACTGGCTCAGGCCTGTGGCAAGAGATAGAGGGTCGCCACCTTAGCCCGTTCAGGGGCCACCTGGGGAGCTGGAGCAGCCTCCCACACCTCAGGGAGGGGTAGAATGGGTGCTGGAAAGACAAAAACAATGTCCCACAGAAAGTGGGCTCCTATCGGAGCTTTAGATGAGCGAGAGAAAGCTGCTGCCCACGGAGTTCCAACATTCTAGGTGTGGGCATCTCACTGAGCTGAATGTAAATTCTTTGTTTTTGTTTGGGACAGAGTCTTGCTCTGTTGTCCAGGCTGGAGTGCAGTGGCATGATCATGGCTCACTGCAACCTTGATCTCCTGGGCTCCACTGATCCTCCTGCCAAGAGCTCTTGGCTGATTTTTGTTTGTATTTTTTGTAGAAATGGGGTCTCACCATGTTGCCCAGGTCGGTCTCAAACTTCTGGGTTCAAGCAGTCCTCCCACCTTGGCCTCCCAATGTGCTGGGATTACAGGTGTGAGCCACTGCACCCAGCCTTTAATACATAATTTTTAAAGTTTATATTTTTTGTGCAACATGGCCCTGAGTACAGACCAGTTTCTCATCTGGCAAAAAGCAACAGCTGTAGAAACAGAGATCACAGATCATGCTTCAGTATGGCCAGACTGTGAGAGGCAGCCTTCCTAAGAGGTTGTCCCAGCTGCTTGTGACCATACAATGTCTCTCTCTTGAAATCTGATTCTACTTAACTGTAGCCACTTCAGTGCAGTACTGTCATTGATTGATCTACTTTATCTTTCTAACTCATCTTAGTATAAAGAGAAATATATCAGAAAATAATTTTCTCACGTGTGTTTACATGATTAAAAGGAAACAGACTAAGACATTTGTAATGAAAGGAAGTGTTCTTCGAAGCTCCCAGTTGATGTGAGGTCTGTGTTAGGTAATGCCCAGGTCTGCTGGCTGGCAGCGTCCTTCTCTGTGCTTGGATGTTAGGCATGCTTCGTAGCCTTTTGGAATATAAATGGAAGAAACTGTATTGAAAGCAGAGGATGGGACCAGTAAAGGCATTTTATGTGGAGTGTAAGTGTGAATAAAAGTGCAAATGTGAGTGGCATGAAAGGCTCCTGCTGGCGTGCGTGGTTGGGTGGTGTGGCAGGATAAGGTCAGTTTGGAAGCGCTGTTGGGGCTAGGGAGTGGGAGCCCTGAGTAGCATAATAAGGAGCTGGTGCCTCAGTGTGGGGAGGTGGTCGGGAGCTGCTGTGGGCTTTTAGGTAGGTGACTGGAATGACGGAGCCCACTGCGCTGTGCAGTGGGGCTGGAGCTGGGGGAGACTGGCCGCTGAGAGGTAGAGCACGTAATGGGGGCATGAGACAGGCCTGGTGCAGCTGGATTCTCGGGGTGCAGAGAGGCACCCATGTACACCAACTAGGGGAGGTTCTCCTGTGATAGAGACAGGCCATGAGTGTACAGGTATCTTCATCCCTGGAGATGTTTCCAGCAGCCACTCTGCTCTGCCTGCTCCTACCGTGGCACTGTGGAGTCTGGTTCCATGATGATGGTGCTTTTGTTTTCCTAAGAGATGAGGCCACTTTCTTGCTGTGGGGAAAACGCAGGGAGGCGCCTGTTGCCTGGGCTGGGTGGGAGGCAGGAGCAGGTCTCTGGAAGGAGGGGAGTCTGTTTTCTCCCCCGTCCTCACTGCTGCTGATGGTGGAGCTGGTCTCCCTGGGAGAATGTGGCAGTCACTTAGCTTTGTTGAAAGCTTTCTGTCTCCTTGTTGGGAAAATAATGAGGTTGGATTAAATTCCTGGTTTTCAAACTTGCTTTGTTGTTGTTTTTAAGCAGCAAAATCCCCTTTTTAAGTGACATGTTTATGGGCATACTAGTTTACAAAATAAGTTGGGAACCCTCCTGATTGGCCCTGGGTGGGAGAGGCGAAGAGACTAGAACCTTATGCAGCCGCCTTGTGCTCCTGCAGCAATGGCAGGCAACTCTGAGAAACAGGGTTGAGAACCAAGAGGTTAGATGACCTTTGTCCCTTGGGCATTCTGTGGGTTCTGAATGGAATGACAGGCCTCAGAAGGCCCTGGAGTCCTTGCTCCCCAAGCTGTGGTGGGTGGGTCATCAACCATGGCATTGCCCAGGAGCCCCCTGACTCCACATCACATTTGAACTTGAGTCCCTGGGCGATTCATCAAAGGCTGGAAGGCCTTCCCACCACATGCAGAAAGCTCTTCTGCCCAGTTGCTAGAAGAGAATCCATGCACCTCACGCCTGCGACCTCTGCAGTGGGAGCACGCTGGGCTGGGCGAGTGGCCCATCCTGATGCCGGATGGCAGGGCTCATGAGGCACCTCCTTCCTGCCCCACGGGCGTCTCACTTCCACTGCCTGCCCTCAGAAGCAGCACTTCCACCACCCCTCTGCCTCTGTGGCACCTCTGCCATTTGGCTGGGTGAAAAGAGGTAGACAGAGGTCCTGCTGTGCTTTGCTTTGGTTTTTTGGCTTTGCCTGGAAACCCCGAGAATCCTGCAGAGTGTAGACTGAGATGCTGTGAAATCTCAGTCCCTAACTTGGGATGGGACTTTGCTGTTTTCCTAAAGGAATTGGCCCAAATAAGGAAGGAGGAAAAAGAGAAGAAAAGACGCCGCCTCGAGAACATCAGGTCTCTGAAAGGGATGGGCTACTCCACGCACGCAGCCCAGCAGGCGCTCCACGCAGCCAGCGGGAACCTGGACGAGGCCCTGAAGGTAGCCGCTCCCTCGGGGCCTCTGGCCTTGTCCTTGAGCAGTGGGTCCTGCCCAGAGCTCCCTCCATGGCTCTCGGGCGTCCTCCCAGGCTCACTCCTATGGGCTGGCCCGTCATCAGATCTGAAGGGCAGCTTTTTCCTGGGCTCCAGCCCCAACAGAGGCCATGTGAGGCCCCATGAGGCCCCATGCTCAGTGCCTGGCCCAGGCCTGGCTCCAGAACACGGTGCCTGTCCACACCAGCGGAGTCCACAGGCCAGGACTTGATGTAGGGTTTGTGTGTGCAGCAGAGTGTAGTGTAAACAGGCCGTTTCCACAGCAGAAAAAGAGAATGGTAATTCAACTTGCAGTATAATTGTTTGGCATTAAAATTTTAACTAAGTATCTAGTTTTATTTATTTAGTCCATAGTACATGTTGGCAAAGGGGAAGCTTCTCAAAGAACCCCTCAGGAGTGACAGCAGGTTGGGATCCAGACAGCAGTGACTTTACCTGGGCCGCTTCCTTCCCTGTGTTGGAGAAGCAGATGGAATCCTCAGTAGGGCAGGTGCTGTGCTGCGTCTCGGCAGCTTGGTATGGAAGCGCCCTCCGCCCTCAGCCCCGCAGCTCAGTGAGAGACAAACTCAGAGCACGCGTGGTAGGGAGTCCCCAGGGGTGCACGGGAGGCAGGGGGCTGGCTGCGTGGAGGCAGCAGTCCAGGCAGATGCTGGGGCAGCATGGCAGGCAGGAGCTAGCTTAGGTTGTGTGCATGCTGGGGGCGGGGCTGGGGGCAAGATGGGGGTGGAGGCAGGTGGAGGGCAGGGCAGGTGTACCCGTTTGCCCTGCTGAGGTGGGTGTGGGTGCAGCAGGCACGGGGGTCCACCCTGCCTTTGTCTCTTATCCCTGCCCTGTTCCCTGGAAGGCTCCACAAGTCAGTACTTCTGTTACGATGTATATGTATATTTAATGTATACGTTAAATTTTAAAATTGTACTTGAATATCTACTTTGATTTTTTTGTGTTGGAGAAATATGAAGAGGTGGGAAATTCTGAACATCCGAAGGGACTGATGGGTCTCGAAGTAGATTGGAATTATAGGAGTAGCACATAAACACCTCCAGTCAACACAGAAGTATTGAGTGTTGGAAAGGAAAGTCTCCACAGAGTCTTTTAAGATTAAGTATTGTGTGACGAAGAAACCAAGGGTCAAAATAACTCTACTACCTGCCTGATATTTTAAGTCTAGAGGGCATGACACTTTCAAAGATCAATCAGGCAGCCCTGAGCTGCTTAAGAGACCTTTCTGTCTGTGGCTCTGACGAACCGTTTGCTTGGATGCACTTCCGCCTGCTCTCGTCCCTTCCTGCTCTGTCAGAAGGGATCTTTCCCCTGACTAGTCTTGCTCCTCCTTCAAACCCCAACTGTCCCGGTCTCTGGCTAGAAGCCTTCTGGGCACATCAGCCTGGGCGGGAGCCCCTTTCCCTGCCTCATAGCAGCAGAGGACGGCTGGGTCTGCCGAGCACACGGCAGGGTGCGGTGCCTGTCTGAATGTGTGAAGAGCTTAGTGATGGGTAAAGCGTGTTCCTGTGTGTTTTAGATTCTGCTCAGCAATCCTCAGATGTGGTGGTTAAATGATTCCAATCCTGAAACCGACAACCGTCAAGAAAGTCCTTCCCAGGAAAACATTGACCAAGTGAGTGACACGTCTTTGTGCCCTCAGCTTGGACAGCCTTGGGTGGGGTTGCTTGGGGTAACGCGGGTGAATCAGGCCGCAGGACTGGGGGAGTCCGTGCTGAAACCTTGGCTCCCAGGCTCCAGGTGTAACCTTCCACCTCAGAGGCCACCCACGCAGCAACAGAGGGCAGGGGAGGCCTCCTTGGAAAGCAGGAAATCTGGGGAAGTGTCAGGAAGCTCTCTTTAGGTTTGCCTCCTTTTCCTATGCACCGCTGTTTACATCAGTCGCATTTATCTGCCTGTGACCTAAAAGGATGTCACTGTGACCTGTGAAACCCATCCAGCTTTGTGTCCCAAGTGACAACTCTGTCCACATTTGTCCCCCCACACGCATTAGCATGCCTGTATGCTGTGGCCACTGACCTCACGGTGCTCGTGGTGAGACTGGCGTGGCGCCTTGCTCTCAGCCCGAGGTCACTGCCTGTCCCGAGATGGCTGCTTACTGACGCACCTGACTCGAGTCTTCCAAGCCCCCCTTCCAGGTTGCTCCACGCTCCCGTTGCACAGAAGCATGACTTGTGCCGAAAGGGCCATGGTGCGCATGCCGGGAGCTCTTAAATATGAGAGCCGGCTGTCTGCTCGTTGTGGGTGATGGGGGTGGCCGAGGCTGTGACCCTGCCCTCTCCCCTAGTTGGTGTACATGGGTTTTGATGCACTTGTGGCCGAAGCTGCGCTGAGAGTGTTCAGAGGCAACGTCCAGCTGGCTGCCCAGACCCTTGCTCACAACGGAGGAAGCCTGCCCCCCGACCTGCCGCTGTCGCCGGAAGACTCTTTGTCTCCGCCAGCCACATCCCCTTCTGACTCTGCAGGTAGGTCTGAGGTCTCTGAGGGCCACGTTGACAGCAAAGTGTCTTCAGAAGCCAACAGATGGGGCTGGTACCCTAGGCCACGTCAGACATGGAGACTGAGAGGGGCGTCCCCTAACGTCGCTGGGCTGGCCGCCTGGACAGTGTGGCCAGCAGGAGGCACAGTCTGAAGTTGACTGTGGTTGTGCAGTGTCCCCAGGACAATCCTCACATAATTCACTTACTCCCGTGGTATTTTATTGTAGGAACCTCTAGTGCCTCAACAGACGAAGACATGGAGACAGAGGCCGTCAATGAGATACTGGAAGACATTCCGGAGCATGAGGAAGACTATCTTGACTCAACTCTGGAAGACGAAGAAATGATTATTGCAGAGTACCTATCCTATGTAGAAAATATGAAGTCAGCAACAAAGAAAAACTAAATAATGAACAGAAATAGTGCTAATTTTCTGCTTATAAATGCTATCACTATGAAAAGGCGAATGCAGCTCTTTCTGTTCTTACTTTTTATCTGAATTGCAAGTTCCTCTTTGGGTGTAGGAGGGGGCGGGCAGGGGACAAGGCCAGGAGGGGTCCCAGGGCCTTCATGCGTGGTCTCGGGGAAGAAGCTTCCTCTGGCCTGGTGTAGGTCGTTCCATCTGCCTCCCGGGTCTGCGTCCCTAACCCCTTCCCTAGCTTGGTGTTCTACCCTGAAATGGGAAGGAACAGAGGTCCCGCAGAACAGGGATCCTGGGGAAGGTGTCCAGGGCAGGGTCCTGGGAAGGGCATCCCGACCACTTCCTCTCCAGCTGTGGCTCCATCTGCCCGGCTTGCCTGCCTCATGCACCCACTGCCCATGGCCTTCCTGCTTCCCACGCTGCCATCTCTGCCAGGGTGCCCCATGGGTTCCTGTGCCACCCTTCCCCTACCCCTCAAATCATCCTTTAAGTCTTCTTCCAAGTGCTGTGGGGCATAGTGATGAGGCGCTGGCCTTGGGGGCCACACCAGGTCGCAGCAGACGCCTTCAGCCTGGGGCTCCAGTGTTTTATGCACTTAGTTCAGTAAAACACGCCCCGGAAATTCAAGATTGAGTGTCAGACTTTATATATGTTCAGCATTCCTCATTACAGAAATCTTTTACTGAATGGGAAAGGTTTAAATGCTAACCAAAGCAATTTATTTTTAATTAATATTTGTAGACGCTGTGCTGTCATACTGAACTCACTGCTAGCTAAGAGATCTATCAGAGGCTTAGATATATTTTCTCCAGGTTTTTGTGGGGGTTTTTTGTTGTTCTATCCATGTGACAGAGGCTCTTTCTAAAAGTATGTAGTTCGCTGTGTGTCGGCTCCAGCAGTAACCATCCTCACTGCGCCACGTACTCCTCTGTAGATGTGCACCCAGTGGGGGCTCCTTCCAGCCCCAAGACTGCAGCAGCAGCCAGATGCCGAGTGGATTGAGTTCCAGGTGCATCCAAGACTTTTCCTCCCTTCCAGAAGGCACTGACTGAAGACGGATGGGTCATGTGGGACCGGCTGAAATGCTCTAACCTTAGCGTGGGTGGTCCAGTTTGGACTGATGGGAAACTTCTTGTCATTCTTCTTAAATGGATGATACTGATGGAAATAAAAGGTGGAAAATATATTCAAAAGTTGTCACCCAGACTTTACAGTAATTGACTCAGCCTCCCCAGCTGCAGGTGTGGAAAGCGTCTGGGTGACTAGTGCTTCATCGTGATTGCAAGATGTTTGTTTCCAGTGAGTTTTGTGAGGAGATGGAAGGATGACCTCAGAGGCAGCAGAGGGCACCTGCTGTGAAAGATGCCACATGCCAAGTGGGGCTGGGGTGGATCCTGGGCAGGGGACTGAAATGCACCTATCAGGGTTTGCCTCAGAAGTGCCTGGTGAGCTGAGGTGACGTGAAGTCTCAGCCTCATTTGACACAATGCCACACTTGGATTTGGGGCCTGAATTGAAGCTTTTTGCTAGCAAGTCGCTGTCCTGAGCTTGGTTCAGGCGTGTCTTCTAGCTTCCCAGCTGTTTTTAGCCATCATAGAAGCAGTGACACACCAGCAGGCCCCAAAACTCTTCCCTGTCTTGTAAAGAGCGAGCTGCACAGGAAGCCGGTTGTGGGGGCAGTTCTGGGCATGCGCTACATCCAGGACGGGCTGCCCTGCAGGCATGGAGACTCGGGCCAGGCCTGCTGTACCTACAACTGACCCTGTGGAACTGGACAGGTGGTGGCGGAGGGGGCAGGAGGGTGCTGAGGCTGGAGAAGGAGAGACTGTTGCAGAGGAGGGGGCCTGGGAGGGTTCTCCTTGGGAAGTCAAAGGAAAAAGAACATTCTAGCTGTGGGACAAAGAACAGTCTAGATGTGGGACAAATGAGATAGTATTTGGGGCAGGACAGTCTGAGAGTGACATGTTCATGGCTGCCAGAAGGTGTGAGTTGTGGGGAGAAGAATGGCGGCGGATGGTATGATTGCTGATCACAGTGGGGAGGCTGGATGCCACTAGAGGAGCAGGAGTAGGCAGGGGCGTGTGGCAGGCAGGTGAGGGCAGCCCATGCCAGCATGATGGTGTGCACAACTGGTTAGGTGTCCTTGATGCTGATCACTGCCCTACCGTGTCCCTGTGTTCCTGCCCATATGTCCTATGGGTAGCTCCTGTCCTTCCTCTCTTAGCCAACTCAATCAATTTATCAAAAGCAGACACCTCGTTTCTTCGTTCATAGCAAGGCGACAGTGGTGTGGCTGGAAGGGGACCAGGCCTGGGTTCAGGAGATCAGAGTCTCTCACTCACCATGTCTCTCTGGCTCTCAGAAACCAGAGAGAGAATGGACATCTGGCTGTCTTTATGTCCTCAGCATCTCGCAAAGCTCTCTGTGCGGTGGGAGTAGAAATTACCCCAATGTGTGTTGCTATAAAAATGCCGAGTGAGTGCAGCGCCCGTGATTTGGGTCCGCACCCCATTTGGTTTCTCTGGATGGCTTGATGCGTGCTCCATTCTCTGATGTGGTTGGATAAGGTGGGGACTGGAGCTGACATATCAGTGAGGGGCTGCTCAGGCCAGAGTGCGGCATCACCAAGCAACAGTGTCTTCAGCAGGCAGGAGTCAGTGCCAGCGTCTGCACAGGCTCAGGGCCGGCCGGCAGCACTGCCCGCAGGCAGCACTCAAGGCGGTTCTCTGGCCTGCACCTCCGGAACCGTCCCTTCAGCACGATGGAAAGCTCCTCTCTGGTAGACACGCCCCTTGCGGCAGCCACAGGTCCCAGTGGTTCCGGGTCGCAGCAAGACCTGGCACAAGACCTAACACAAGACCCCAGGTCTGTGTGTGCTTAAGTCTCACCCAGAGAACAGTGCGTGGTGCCGTTTCTGCGGCTTCTCCTGCACCGATCTGCTTGCCTCCCAACCAGCCCTTTTTCCTGGGGTGGAGGTCGGGGTCGCTTTGGTTCCCAGGGTTTGGAGGTTTGGCCTACAGGAGTTACAGCGCCTGCGTCCCTTCCTTCCTACTGCCCACAGTGCAATCCCTACCTGTTCATCCGGGCGAGGGTGGACCCGTCCATCAGGCCTGGCAGGTGAGCCCTCGCGGCCCTGGCCCTCTCTGATGAAGTATTTTCTGCATTAACACTACGAAGTGCACGCTGCTCTACCTGAAAGGGCTGCTCCACTTGAAGGGGCTGCTCCTGCAGCAGATGCTTCTCTCTGCAGCGAGATGATGAGCTCTTCACGGCAGACACTGTCACCTGCAGCTTCTCTCCTGGCACCTGGGCCAACCGGGGCACATGGATGCAGAAAGCGGCACCACCAAGGGGCTGAAGAGCGCCCCCTCCAGGTGCTGTGAAGGGTGCTGAGGGGCCTCCTGCAGGGCCTCTTGGCAGACTGAGCCCCACTGGCCCCTTGAGCCCCTGCGCACAGGGCTCCCCTTGGGTGCTCGGTGGCTCTGGCGTGTGTGTTGCACCTCCCAGCATCAGGCACTGCCCTGACTCCTGTGCACGAGCCCGGGGATGGGGCTGCTGCCCGTCCCTTCCCCCTCCCCCCACTCCAGGCCCTGAAGGAACTTCCCAGATTCATGCCAGAAAATGATGAGAGCTCCCAAGCGGGGTCCCCGCTGTCACCTGCACAGGCTAAAGAGCCGCTCCCTTGCTCCCTGGCCTCTTCCAAGTCCACTCCCTGCACCAGTGACACTGGCGGCAGCCCCGCATCTCCACAAGTCACCCCCAAAGCTGCCCAGGCCGGTGTGAGAGGCAGAGGGCAGGAGGCCCGCCGCCCTGGGTTCCTGGAATCTCAAGATCCGAAAGGAAGCTAAGACTCAGTTTGCAAAACAAAAAGAGGACACAGGAGTACTTTGAACTTTCAGGCTGTGTATTTTAGTTCCCCCCAAGGCCCTCGAGACAGACAATTTGCCAAAATAACCAGATTCAGTGGCTTCTGTAAAGTCACTTCCTCTCAGCAGGAAAGGCCCTGTTTCCTGGGGCTGGGGGAGCTGGGGCAGTCCGCCTGCAGCCCCTAAGGTGGGAGGGTCCCTGAGACTAGGCCTTTCGCCAGGTCAGGGATGGGGGAGGGAGGGCAGGAGTCACCCTAAAAGGGAAAAGAGGGCGGTCCCGAGGGCGAGCACTCCCGCTCCCAGCGCCTCCTGGCCACCAAAGAAAAACCAGACGCCTGCGCCGGGCTCTCCTCCCGCCCGGGCTTCCTCGCTCCTCCCCGGCCATCGGGCGCCACAGCCGCGGGGAGCAGGGCAGGGCGCTCTGGGAGCCGATGGGCGTCTGGGCTGGCGTCGGCAGGGCCCCCGCGGGGTCAGGCCGGCTGCAGGGGCGTGGCGGCGCAGCCCACCTTGTTGCTGAAGAGGCGTGAGAGGCTGCGCGTGGGCGGAGGGGGCCGCGGGGCACCTCGGAGCCCGCGCACGTCCCAGAGGCGCAGGGCGCCGTCGTGCGAGGCGGTGTAGAGCACCTGGCCGTGCACCTGCGGGCGCAGGGGCGGGCGTCACTGGCGAGGCGGTAGGCGGGGGGGACGCGGCCGCCGGCATGGATGGATCTGGGCAGGGCACCTTCCCTCCCACGGGCAGCGGCCCTGAGCAAGGCGGAGGGACCTACCTGGATGCAGTTGATGATGAATGTGTGGCCCCGGAACACCCTCCGCAGCTCTCCAGACTGCGCGTCGAAGGCCCGGGCGCAAGCGTCCCCGCTGCCCGTGAACACTGCGGACACACAGGGCGCGCTGGGCCTTCCTCCTTCCCTCCCTCCCTGCCCGGCCCCCCGCAGGCAGGGATGGGGCGGCGAGAGCGTGACCTAGGGCGGCGAGAGCGTGACCTGGGGCATCTCCGGGACTCCGCCCCACGGGGGTATCCTGAGGCTCATATGGGAAGTGGACAGCGCCCCTCCAGAGAAACAGGGATCCCCACAGTTATTGGGCTCCACCCTGCAGATGCCTGCGCGCCAGCTAGCCCTGCCCCTGCTGAACACCGCCCGGGCCCAGTCCCCACTCCGCGGTTTGGTGAAGTTGGTTCCCGTGCCTGGTTGGGAGGACCCTGCCTGGGGATAACCGTAAGGTCCTCCAGTTGCGTCCGCCCACCTTCCGCTGCGTCGCAGCCTTATCCTCCCATCCTCATTAATGGATCAGCCCCCAAATCAAAGCCCAGTCCTCTGGGATTCATGATCACGCAACCCCAGGACCCCTAGCGGGGGCGAGCCTCCGCCCTCAGTCTGTCTCCTCCCCCAGGTGGCTCTCTCTCCCTGGGGTTTTTTCCTAAGAACTTAGTCCAATCGTTTTCCAACAGCAGCCTGCATCTGTCACCTGGAGGCTTAGCCACAGAGCATGGGGCCGCATCCCAGAATCTGTTTTAGCAGACGGGGCCTGAGAATCTGCATTTCTAGCCAGTTTTAAGTGACAAGCTGCTGCTAGTCAGGAAGCCACACTGAGGATGTGGACTACAAGAACTCACTTGGCCTAGGCTGGGCTCTCTGAAGCCAACCCTGTTGCTAGGACTTGAGGCAGACAGTACACCTGGCAGACGTCCCAGGAAACGCTCACAGGGAAATGGGAGGTGGAGAGGGAGGGAGGAAGTCCTGGTCTGTCAATGAGCAGGTAACTACGGTGGGCAGCTAGGGCGCAAGCCTGCCTGGGACCTTGGGGAGAAGGGGCAGGACCACCTGGGGGTAAGGGTGCTGGGCTACCTATCTGAGGGTGCTCTGTGGGTACTTGTTCCCCAGCCTTCTTTTTTTTTTTTTTTTTTTTTTTGAGACAGGGAGACAGGATCTCACTCTGTTGCCCAGGCTGGAGTGTAGTGGTGCGATCATAGCTCACTGTTAACCTTGAACTCCTGGGCTCAAATGATCCTCCCGCTTCAGCCTCCTGAACAGCTGGGACCACAGACATGCACCACTACACCCAGCTAATTAAAAAAAAAATGGGGGGCTGGGCGCAGTGGCTCACGCCTGTAATCTCAGCACTTTGGGAGGCTGAAGCTGGCGGAGCAGATCACAAGATCAGGTTTCAGACCAGCCTGGCCAACACAGTGAAACCCCGTCTATACTAAAAATACAAAAATTAGCTGGGTGTGGTTGGCACACACCTGTAGTCCCAGTTACTCGGGAGGCTGAGGCAGGAGAATCACTTGAACCTGGGAAGTAGAGGTTGCAGTGAGCCTAGACTGCACCACTGCACTCCAGCCTGGGCAACAGAGCAAGACTCGGTCTCAAAAAAAAAAAAAAAAAGTTTATAGAGACAGGGTCTTGCTATGTTGCTCAGGCTGGTCTCGAACTACTGAGTTCAAGCGATCCTCCCACCTTGGCTTCCCAAAGTGCTGGGATTACAAGCATGAGCCACGGTGCCCAGCCTGTTCCAGCCTTTCTTTAAAAAACTACAGAGTGAATGGCCCCAGAGGACAAGTTTCATCTCTGGGTCTCTTTCTAGCCCCTTTCTGCCTTCCCCCCACAAACTCAGAGACAAATGGACATGGCCTGGAAAACCCAGTGTGACTGCTGAGCTCCCCGTGGGTGGGAAGAGGATCAAAAACAAAGTCTGGTCATCCCACAGCCTTGCTGGCCAAGACCAAGAACCGAGATGGGCAACAGTGGGCTGCAGGCTCCGCTTTCCCTGCAGCCTCCATGCCCCAGCTGCATGGGGAGGTGTTCTAGGCGGCCACCCGCCGGAGCTTTTGAAAGTAGAACCTTCGAAAGTAGAACCTTCCTCGTGTTCAATTAGAGGACCCAGACTTGGGAGTAGAGCCGTAACCACACTTCCAAGCTTGGACACAGGAACAAACGAAAAATAATTTTTCCCTGTCAGACACCTGAATCCTGAGGGCATGTCAGGATCTATTTTCAGATATCTGCATTCTATCTTCCTCCAACACCTTTGCTGTGAGGTCAACTTGAATATTCCACTGTGACTCTTCCCCCACCCCGTCTCCTCCCTCCCAGAGGCAGAGCCAAATGGCCCGGGTGTGTGACAATTTGAGACCTGTAGGACAGACAGCTCATTGCCTGTTCAACAAGCCATTTTGCCCTTCTTTCTTTCCAAAATAACCCTGATTCCATCTTGGCATCAAATTCCTCAAATAAAAGACTTTATGATTCACTATCTCTTGCAGACAGAACGGTGACAGAGAGGTATGTGGAAGCCCTTGGATGAAGCTTCCAGGAAAGATCTTAAAGGGACCAACTCAGCTAGAAGACGCGTCCTTTCACCCTTCCATCCTCTCTCCCTTCCTGCCTAAAACATGACACGATGGCAGACACTGTAGCAGCTATCTTGAATCATGAGGCTTCTTTAAAGATAGAAGGTCTGTGCTAAGGATGACGAAGCAGAGTGACAAGAAAGTTGGGTGCCTGATTACTTTGTGGAGCCACTCATTCCAGCCTAGACCATCAGCCTCTGAAATTCTTCTACCTGAGAGAAAATAAACCACTACCTCATTGGAACCACAGCTACCTAGATTTTCTCTTCCCTGCATACAAATCCTAAGGCCAAGTGAGGCCAAACCCATGTGGTCCTCGAGGTGGCTGGATTAAGGGGTACCCACTGTCTCACTTGGAAAATTAAGATGTACCTTTTGGGACGTGCTTTTGAGCCGAGACCCTCCCAGCAGTCCAGTCTCCCAGGCTGTCCTGGAGAAAGGTGGGGAGGAACCACCAAACCCTTATTTGGACCTTCTCTGCAAACCAGCTGCAGGCATGGGTGTGTGGAGAAGGACGGGGCACTGCCATTGGACATTGATGATTGGCAGCCGAGGCTCAATGAGGGAAAATTGCATAGGAAGTAAAGAAGCAGGGAGGAGAAGCCAGGCTGGGGTGGCGCGGGTCGTGCCGGGCCAAGTCACTTACAGGTGCCCGCGTGGTACTTGAGGGCGCTCACGTTGCGTCTGTGGGCCGTGAACGTGCGCACACACTCCCCCGTGTCTGCCAGCCAGCACTTGACGGTCCTGTCCGCGCTGCCAGAGTACACGAATCGGTTCACCAGCTGCGAGGAGGAGCAGGGAGGGTTGGCAGCTGGGGCAGCTCTGAAGCACCCCAGATTTCTCCCTCTATAGGGGGGGAAGGGGTGTATACAGGTCTCAATGGTGAAACCGTGGGTGAGCCTGGAATGGCCCCGCCACAGGCCCCACCAGACTGCCCGCTTCAGCACCCAAAAGCAGGCAGCTCCTCCTGCCCCATGGGACAGCCAGTGCTCCGACAGGGCTGGCCGCTCAGCCCCACACTGCCCTGAGCCAGTCCCTGGCACTCTGCCCCTCAGCTGCTTCCCCTGAGGATTAGGATGTGGACTGCCCCTTCCTCCAGGGGGTGTGTGGGGTACAGGCACTTAACTGCTTGCTCTTGCTGGCTGAGGAAAGGGCTTCCGGAGAAGCGCTTTCACATGCTTCAGACGGACAGACAGGACAGAGAAAGCCCTGAGCGAGGGTGTGAGGGAGACTTCTGCCAGGACTGGAGCTGACAGCTGGGGGCTGTCACGGGGTCACTGCTCCCCCTGCTCATGGGGCTCACAGCGAGAAGAGGGCCTAGGAGACAGGTTCACCCCAGCTGTCTGATGCTGCTGTTTCACAGGAAGCACAGAAAGGGCCCAGGAGACAAGGGAAGAGGCCCTCGCCAAGATGGACAGGAGTAGCAGCCCCAGGGAAGTGCAGAAACTATTAAAAATAATTCTGTAAATTTCCCTAAACACCACCCAGCCAAGAGCATTCCCAGCCAGCACCTGGTCGGCAGAGTCACAGACGAGAAGGCAAGGGCGGAGGGGCAGGCTCCACAGCTGCAGTGACCTGGCGCGATGGCACAGGAGACAGGCGCAGGCTTCATGCCCCAGAGAGGCCACCTGCCACCACTGCTGGGGCCCAGGAACCAGGAGTCAGAAGCAGGTCAGGCACGCAGTGCGCTTCCCTTGTGGTCAGCAGGCAGTGGGCCCACTGGCAGGCAGGCAGTCCACGCTGGCCACTAGCATCCCGAACATGTCCCTCCTAACTTTCCCCTCACAACCACGCTCCGGGTCACTTTCCGCTGTCGGTCCCCCATATTATCTCCCTGTTCAAATCGCGGAGGAAAGGGCTTCCACGACCCAGGCCACAGCCCAGGTCAAAGGAGTTAACTGGCCTTGGGCCAATCACTGTGGCCAGAGAGGGCAGTGGAACCACAAGGAGCACAGCGTGGCCTCTGGGAGGCAGAGGCTGTGGGTGCTTCCTGTGGACAGTGGCCTGCCCTCCCTCAGGCCCTGCGCTGAAGCCCTGCTGGGGTTATGGTGGGCCCCAGCCCAGGCGGCCTCCCTAACTGGATGGTCCCCTCCCCAAGGACAGGGATGTGTGTGACTGCCCACCTGCCCATGTCAGCTTTGGCAGGGTTCCAGAACATTCCTGCACTCAGACCTCAGCCGTCTGCACCACCCAGGAGCACAGTTCCTGCCAGTAACGTGGACAGCAGCAGGAAGGACAAATGGACCTTCCTGAGCCTGCCAGGCACACAGTCAGCCGCTCACAATCTTCGACAGCCCCTCCGCTTCCTGAGAAAGACCACCCCTCCCCGCCTGGTGCCCGGAGGCCCTGCAGGGCCTGGCTTCCCTGGCCCTACCTTCTGGTTTCCACTCCACACACCTGTGTCCACACTGCTGCCCCAGGACACCTGGGCACATGCCTTCCTCCCAGGGTTCCTACAAGTCCTCCTTGCCCAGAAAGCCCTTGTACCGTGATCCTCCCTTTTCCTTCACGGGCAAGTGGAAGCCCAGGACCCCTCTTCGCACCACCCCCGGCCCGCGCCGTGTCTGCATCCTGGAGGCCAGGCTGACCACCGCCAGCGCAGCATTTCCTGGCCATCTCCCCACCACGTGGCCGGCTCCAGGGCCAGCCAGGCTCCCTGTCCTCGAGTCCCAGTCAGTCACAGAGCCTCTCGGACTCTAATGAGAGGAGTGGGCAAGGGCGGAACGTTTCAGACAAAGACCCCCAAGGACTGGAGAGCTTCGCAGCCCCACACCTCTGTGCTGCTCAGCCCCTGCACCAGGGAGGCTCGCTGGGTGTCCAGGGCGGGAGAGGACAAAGGGAAGGCCCTCCTGCTGTCTGGCAGCCGGCCCTCACCACACCGGGCCTGTGAGCACTGTGTTTAGCCCTCCCAGAAGCACCCTGCCGAGCATGAGCCAGAGCCACACAGGCCGAGGGGGCGCTCCCAGCCCCAGGGTCCTCAGCCTGTGGAGGCCTTGCTGTTCCCACTAGCTGGTTTCCTAACAGGACAGGGAGAGCGAGGTGGCCCAGGGAGGCCTGAGCCAAGGGGGAAGGCAGGATGATACTGAGGGCTCCTCGCAGCCACGGTGGCTCTGAGGAGTTTCCCGGCGATGAGATCCAACCAAGCAGAAGCAGGAGAGGGCACCGGCCTGGGGCTCCACTGCTGAGGACACAGATGCGGGCCTCCAGCTCCCCGGGTTCCAAGGGAGCCCAGCAGGCGTGGGAGGAGGCCGCACAGGGCCTGGCAGGCTCCAGAGCAGCAGATCCTCCGAGATCCTCCTCCCAAGCAAGAGTGTCGGGGGACGCGCCACCCGCCTGGTGACAGCCCTGCACACGCTGTGGTGCTCACAGGCACGGGGCTCACAGATGCACAGTCTTGGGTTCAAATCCTGCCTCCACCCCTCAGCAGCTATGAGACGTGGCCAAATTACTCGTCTTCTCCAAGCTTCCACTGTCTCATGTGCAACATGAGAAACAAGGACCTCCCGCTAAGGAGGCCACAAGGGCTGATGCACTGCTGTGCGCGCGCACACAGCCCAGGGTCTGAACATGGTAACCCCTGCCCATCCCTAAAATGCAGGTGCAGTCTCTGCCCGCCAGCTCCTCGGGGTTGGGTGAGACTCATGAACTGGCACCACAGGGCTTTTGCAGCCAGAGACTGCCCCACAACATCCTTGCTGTGGTCCCCACCGGCCACAGCCTCAGGCTCACGGAAGGATCGGGGAGGTCTTTCTTTTCTCTGGCTGGATTTGAAATGCTTCGTTTCTTTAAAATCACAATGTTGCTATCTGATTTCAAAAGTGGGTGCCTAGGTGTCTGTTTTAGTTACTTTTTACAATTTACATTTGAAATGTTTTATAACTAAAATGTTTAAAACATCCCTGTAAAACCATGAAGGGACAGGGCACAGGCTCTCTCTCTCCTCCTTTACAAGGACCCCTGGTCAAGCCCAGAACCTGGGCGATCCCTCAAAGAGCAGGGGTGAGGCCGCCCTGCAGCGCAGGGGCCACCACCGACAGGGTGCCTCCTGGCTTTTTGACCTTGGGTTTGTCACTTAGAAGCAGGTCCTCACACCACCTCTAGCCCAACCATCTCCAAAGGAGGCCTGTGTGCTCCTGGCTTTGTCCCTACCTGCTTCTGGGACCCCTGAGGTCAGTGGGCTCAACCCTGCATGCAATCCTGTAAAAAGCGAGGGAGGCAGAGGCCCCTCTGGGCATGGTGGTTTCTTGGGACCTCACCTCTGCTCTTGGCCAACTTGGAGGGGGCCACAGGCTCCAGGGAAGCAAGGAGGATGCTTTGTGGCCACCTGGTCCCCAGGCTGACAGTAGGAGGCGGGGTATATGAAGCTATGGTCTGAATGTCGGTACCCCCCAAATTCATGCTGGAACTTAACCCCCGCTGTGACAGCATTAGGAAGTAAAGTGAACTTAACTCCCCCTGTGACAGCATTAGGAAGTGAAGTGGTCATGAGGGCCCCGCCTCATAAATGGGATGAGTTCCCTTTTATAAAAGGGCTGGAGGGAGCTTGTCTGTCCCTTCATCCAAGATGAAGGATGTGGCAAGAGCAGCCGCCACCAGACATAGAATGTGCTGGCACCTTGACCTTGGATTTCCCAGCCTCTGAAACAAGTGAGAAATACATTTCTATTACTTATAAATTACCCAGTCAAAGGTGTTCTGCACTTTTTGTTTGTTTTGTTTTGTTTTTGAGATGAGGTTTCTCCATATTGCCTAGGCTGGTCTTGGAACTCAGGTCTCAGGTGATCCACCCACCTCAGCCTCCCAAAGTGCTGGGATAACAGGCGTGAGCCACCGTGCCTGGCCCTCCAGTCCAAGGTATTTTGTTATAGGAGCTGCAATGGACCAAGACTCTGTGAAACTGCACAGTGTCCTCTTTTCCTCCCCAGCCTCTGGAAAGGCTATCCATGTGTTTATCTCTACAAACCAAAGAAGCCTGACATGTGTGATGTGGGTGGTGCAGACACCACAGCTTGGTCAAACGCACCATCACCGGGCGGCTCACTCAGGTCCCAGCAGACGCCCCACACTTGGCCCACCAGGAAACCTCAGCCACTCTCTCCCTTGCCTCTTGACTTGCAAGCACACACGCTTCTTCAGCAAAACGATTTCAGAGGTGACACACTGGGGCTCGCAAAGCCACTGTGGGGGCCCAGGACTCTCAAGGGCACCTGGAAGGAATTTGCCCGCTCCTCCCTGCACGGGGCAGGGGGCACTCACCAGGCCTGTATGCACAGGAGACGGATGCCTGGAGGTGAGCATGAGGCCTCTCTCATTTGGAGGTAGGGGAAGGAGATAAGGTGTCATAGACCACGGGTCAGTGACCCCGACTGCACGCCGAGAGCAGAGAAAAGCAACAAGCAGGTCTGTGCTTCACTCTCAGATGGCAACGGTGCCACCTGCTTCACAGGGTTTCTGGGCTGTGGTGGAGGAGCCACACAGACCTGTGTGCAGGTGCCACGTTCCTGAGAGCAGTTTGTGGATGGGGGTGTCGGTGAGCCACGCTGGCTGAATGCATAATCTCCAGCCCAGCAGAGCACTGAGGCAGAGTGAGGGTCCCAGGCAGGCCACGGGGCAGGAGCCGCAAAAGGATTGAAATGCAAGAGCGTGTGGGGTGTAATGGCCAGCCCTGGTGCCACGAACCAAGGGACAGTCAGAGCTGGGGGGGACGGAGCACTCGCAGGGCCAGGCTGTGGAGCAGGGAAGGAGCTAGAGGGGAGGAGATGAAAAGTCCCCGGTTCGGCCCTCAACGACGGAGCTCTCCCAGTGAAACAGACCAAAGCCGGAGCTCACTGCACACCCCCCACATCAGGACCCCATCTGGCCGCCCCAGGGGCAGCCATTGTATGTCCTCACTTGGCAGATTGTGAAAAGGGAGCCCCCCCACCACAGTCAGGGGGCCTCGGGAAGTTGCACAGCGTCCTGAGGCTGCGGGCAGAAGGGATGGTACGGTGCCCACCTCCCGTCCCTTTCCCTCTACACGCACCTTAAGAGTCATTTCACTTTGGCAGTTCCTCAAAAAGCTGAGCAGAGAATTACCAAGTCATCTGCAGTCCTACTGGCAGGCACAGGCCTGAGAACTGAAGGCAGGATGCACCAGATCCCGTCCACCCATTCACAACAGGTGAAAGGTGAAAGCAACCCGTGTGTCTATCAGCAGGTGACGGATAAGCGAAACGTGGTGTCCACACACCAGGGAATATTTATCAGCCACGGAAAAAGGAGAGAATCCCACCATACGCCACAACACAGATGAACCCTGAAGATCTTACGCTCATGAAATAAGCCAGACAGGAAAGGACAGATCCTGCAAGACTCCACTCATGTGAGGACCCAGAGTCATCAAATTCAGAGACACAAAGCAGAAGGGCAGGTGCCCGGGCAGTGGGGAGTCAGAGTCAGTGTTTGATGGGGAACAGAGTTCTGATTTGGGCTGATGGAAAAGTCTGGAAATCATGGTATGATGCTTGCACAACACCGTGAACGTGCTTCACGCCACTGAGTAAACACTGAAAATGGTTGAAAGGGAGGTCCCAGCTGATCCTGTGGGTCCCCCTCTTGTGCTTCCTGGACCCGAGAGGGCCAATCAGGCCCTTCTGGAAAGGCAGATCATGAGCCACACTTCCAGCCCGTCTGACAAAGGCTGTGGCGGCGATGGCCTTCTGTCAGAGAAGCCACAGAGGGCAGGAGGGAGAGCTGACAAAGCCACCCGTGGGGGCGGGGACTGTCGAGGGCTAGGGGATGCCAGACCCAGAAGTCCTGCTTCCCAGATCTGCTCATGAGGCCGGCCTCCTGCCCTGGCTCCCTGCCCCTGAATCTGTGTTTAGGACAGTGTGAGAAATGTCCCATTGCCCCAATCAAACCTAGCTTGTAAGACAGCAGCCTCTAACCCCTGCAAAACTCCAATGTTCTGAGTGGTGTCAGGTGAAAGAAATCATATACAAGGGAAGAGAAAGGCAAGATGGTCCCTTCCGTGGGCCGCATGGTCCCCACACGCAGCTGGGTGAGCTGGGAGCCCGAGCGAGGCCGAGGGGCTGACTGGATTCTGCTTCTCTGAGCACCGGCTCTGGGGCCTGACAGTCCTTTTCAACAGGCAGATCTGGAGGAGTGGGAAAAGGTGCCTTCCCCACCCTGTGGTGGGGAGAAAGAGGGACTCTTAAACGTGGGCAATGTCACAACACACTCAGATGCACCAAAATGTCACCCAACAGATTTCCCAAGGGTTAAGAAGGTGCTGAACAATTAGGGAGATGGTGGGAACAAACTGAAAGAAACCCTTGTCTACCTAGAATCTAGAACTCAAAGGACAGGGACGCCCCTCCTCCTCGGCCCCCTCCCATGCACCGTGAGGCTGACACCTTATCCCACCGTCCTGGGCAATGGGGGCCCTTCTTCTACCTCAGCCACCAGGCCTTCCCCAGTGAAGCGGGCTATCACTGAATAGTTACCTTAGTGACCACCTGAGCAGCGACCAAACCACCAGACGTTTGGATGCCTTCAGTGCCAGCTGCTCTTTTTGCAAAGGCGTGTGCTGCCTTCCTTCTGCCAGCCCCTTCGGATGCTCAGGGCAGGGCAAGGAGTGCCCAGCTGAGACGCAACAGCCAGGCTGGAGCCAGCCATGTGCTCCCCAAGACTGGACGTCCTGGACCCCAGCTCTGACCGGGGGCCCCAGCCTATACTGCAGCCTGATGCTCCCCTGTACCCAGGCCTGGGCCATGTCCCCTCTCCTGCCTGCACGCCCCCATCCAGCCGGCCAGCAAGGCCCTCTCTCCATGTGCCCCCCGCTCCCCAAGCCTCTCATACACCTTGACCCCCACCCAGCCGCCACTGACTCCTCATCAGGGAACAGGAACCCCCTCCCTGAAGGGGACTTACGCTGGAACTTAGGGTTTGTTTTACAGGGGTAAAGCCCCAGAGTGCTCGACCATGAGAGCATCCCTGTGTGGAGAACATGTAACCCCTGAAGCCCCCACCCAGGGAGTGGCCTTGCCCATGCCTCCTGCAGCTTCTGACCCCTGTGGAGCGCCGCCCATTCACTCGCTCATCCCGCGGGCCTGGCTCCCAGGTGGGGAGGCCAAGTCTAATAGTGGAGGCAAACTCCACCCCTGCCACTACCAGAAGTTGAGACTCTGGGGCCTCCGGCCGCCCAGGGATCTCCCAGGCCTGTCACAGGCTGTGCACCCTGCACACCGTGGGGCTGCTACCCAGGCGCCTGCTAGGTCCTTCCTTGCCTTCTTGCCTTCCTTCTGTCTGTACGAGACCTAATGGTCCTGAGAGGCTCACCTCCACCTCCCAGAACCTCCCACCCCCAGTGCATTCCTAGGGGATCTCAGCCCTCATGGCAGCCCTGCCCATCTCCATAGCTCCCCATTCCTCAGTCCTGGCTCCCTGCACCCCACTCTTCTGCTAGGGCTGAGCCCTACTGGCCACCTGGGCCAGGCTGTCCCTGGCTGTTCCCATGGGCACCTTCTGTCCCCACTCCTCTTCCCATTCAAATTGCTTTGTGGGGCTGCCTAAGTTTCAAAGGGAAAGAAAACAAAGGCAGAGTCCACAGCCAGAGCCTCTGCCCCTCAGGGGCTCTCTCTTCACACCCGTCGACATGTGTGCCTGCGTGGCATGTTCGTGGGCATGCATATACGTGTGTGGCTTGTGTCTGTGCAGTGTTCACACATGTGTGCATGTGTGCCTGTGGGGTGTGCGTTCACACGCATATCATGCGTGTGCATGTGGAGTGTGTGCGCCTATGCCTGTGTGCACACAGGTGTGTGGGGTGGGAGCTGGCCCCCCTGCACTCTCTCCTTTTGCCTTCCTGACTCTCTGCCAGGACACCCTATGCTCCCACTCTCCGGGAAGAACAGCACAGAGACCGTACGGAATAGCCTGGGGAACGAACCTGGGGGATCCCGTCACCCCTGGGGTAGGGGCAGCTATCACCTGGAAGGACAGTGCTGCTTTTCTCCCCGGCCAGTCCAGCACCTGCCTCCACCTGGCCAGCGGCCTCTCTATGCCTGGGCTGGTTCCTCTCTTTCATTGGCGACATGAGGGCGAGTCACCAGCTCCACCTGGGACAGGCCTCCTAGCGAACTCCCGGCCCCTTCCCCTCCCGACCCCCTGCCCCAGCAAGCTCAGAGCACAGACATGAGCCAGGTGGGGAGGTCTCAGCCTCACTCCACACTGCCCGCCATGGAACTGCCTGCCAGGAAAGAGGCCTCAGATGCCCCCAGCTCTTTATGAGTCTCGGCCACTAGTGCCGACTCTCACGGGGATGCTGGGAGACTAGGAGAGCTGTTATCCCCACCATCATCTGACAAGTAAGGACACGGAGGGAGGCTGGGGAGCGTGAAGAGTGGTGGAGTGTGCTCCCCAAAACACGCCCCTTTAACATAAGGATGATGTCGAGTTAAACGAACGTGAAAAACAGATGTGAGCAGCGCACCCTGACCTCTTCCTTCCTGAAAACAGGAGATCAAGAAACAGAAACATTCTTATCACCAGAGGTGGGGCCGAGGCCAAGGGGAACCTGTGCAGACAGACCCTGTGAGCTGGGCCTGTACCGCTGTGCCCCTTCCCCACAACGAGCTGCCCTCCCAAGCCCCTCATCTCGCAGCATTTGCTGATTTCCTTCTCTTTGTCCACCCATCCCAACGTCCTCAGGTGGGAGCTGAGTTAGAGACGTGGGGTTTACGTGCCCCACCCAGCATCTCAGGGACCTGGGTGACCCTCCTTCCACGTGAAAGTGAGCCCTTCCCTACTCCCCCGGTCTTAGAGCCCCGGGGCTGCCCTTACCCCCAGAACCCCAAATGGGGTCCCTGGCCTGGCTCTCCTGTGGGGTTGAGCACAGCAACGCCTGCTCAGGGCTGCCCCAACTCCAGCCCTGTCGCCCGGAGTCTGTCCCTCACATCTTCTGCGGCTTCACTGAGCACCAGGTGCTGGCAGCAATGCACCCCAACCACTTGCCTCAGGGGTCGGGCCCGCCCTGGAGCAGGGCAGAGGCTGGCCAAGACCGAGCCGGGAACATCTAGACCCCAGCGTGGGGGATCACACCCAACAGGTCCTCCGGCCAGGCACACCGTTAGGTCCTTCACAACAACAGCAGCAAGGATGGTTGCAGTCGCGGCGGCTAAGGGCTGCCTGGCAGCACTGTCCATGCATCTTCCATTGATTCACCAAATCTCCACAAGCCCACGGATGGGGCAACTTCACACCATAATCCCTTATCCAAAACCTTGGGACCACGCGTTTCGGGATTTTTTTGGCTTACAGACACACTCCTGCATCTGCAGTAAAGGTGTGAGGACCCTCAGGCACTGGGATGACGGAAGCACACACAGTCACAGGTCTCTTCAGGCCAGACTCTGCCACCAAGAGTTTTCGTGTCAAGCTTAAGAAAAATTTTTTTGTTTTTTGGAACTTTTTGGAATTTTTTGGATTTAGGAATTAAGAAGGAGTGTAATCCTCCTTGTACATGTGAGGAAACTGAGGCCCACAGAGGCTGGGTGGCTTGTCCAGGGGAGGCAGCAGAGACGGGGCAGCAACCCCACATCCCACAAGGCCACACCATTACAGTGCTGTGTGTTTCCTCTATCCTGGTTGTCGGCTTACAGCATGACAGGCCACATCCCAGTCCCCAGGCCAGGAGGACGGAGCCCAGGAGGCTGCCGGTGTTCAGCCTGACAGCACAACAACAAACCAGGACAACAGTCAACACCTGCTCCAGGCGCCCTGCAGGCAGGATGTGCCCCAGCCCCGGCCCAGCATGCACACCCAGAAGCTGAGTGTTACAGGCTACGTCGTGCCCACCCCAGATTCACATGTTGCAGCCCTACCTGGCCCCTGTACCTATGAATGTGGCCTTGTGGAAAGAGGGTCTTTAAAGAGGCAGTTGAGTTAAAATGAGTTCATACGGGGCCCTAATCCAGTATGACTGGTGTCCTTCTAAGAAGATATTAGGACACACACACACACACACACACACGAGGACAGGGAGAAAGCAGCGCTTACAGGTTAAGGAGAGGCCTCACCAGAAACCAATCCTGCGGACCCTGTATCTTGGACTCCCAGCCCCAGGACCGCGAGGCCTCTGTGGCACTTGCCAGGCCCCCATCTGCAGCGCTTTGTTATGCAGCCGAATCACGGACACCTAGGGCAGGGCGGCAGTGCAGGGGGTGACCCGGGCTCCCCTGGCAGCTGGGTGGGGACCAGGACAGTCTCACCTCCAGACAGATGACGGAGCCCTGGTGCTCCCGGAACACCCGCAGCTGCTCCCCACTCAGGATGTCCCAGGCACGGATGGTGGCGTCGGTGCTACCCGTGAAGGCCGTGTGGCCGGGCGTGTCCAGCACCAGGCACAGCACTGCGCCCGTGTGGCCCCGCAGTGTCTGGTGGCAGCAGCCGCTGGCCACCTGCCATACCTTGGCCGTGCCGTCCGTGCTGCCAGTCACCAGGAGCCCCCCAGCCACGGCCTCCTCCACACAGGGAGCGCTGGGGAGGTCCCACGGGGCAGAGTAGGCTAGAGGCAGCACGCAGTTTCGGTGGCCCTGGAACTCCCGGGATATCTGTCCTTTGTCCAAGCTCCAGACCCGAGCTGTCCGGTCGTAGGAGCTGCTGAAGAGCTGGTTGTTGGCAACCAGGATCCTGGGGGCAAGAGGGAAGGGGTCAGGGATCAGAAGGCATGGGTTCCAGAATCCACACAGCCTCCCAACGGGCCATGCTCAGCACTGCAGCTAAAATAACCTCTCCCTGTGTCTGCCCAGCTTGCCACACTCACCTTCCAAAGTCCAGCTCAAATTGCCCCCACCTCCAGGAAGCCACCCTGATTCCCCTCATGCCCACCCTTCCTTGCCTGCCCCTAGGCAGGTACCTGTAGCAGGGACCAAGCTTATATACTCTGCTGGGATCCCTCCAACATCCCCACAGCAGTTCTCCAGGAGCAGCGGGAAGGGGGTAGGGGTAGGGGGTAGGGGGAGGAGGTAGGGGAGCACAGCCCTCCCAGCTTGCCCAGAGTTGAAAAGCTTCTGGGGATGCAGGGTTTTCAGCCTAAGACTGAGAAAGTCCAGGGCAGAGTGGGACATGCTGGTCACCCTGGGAACAGGGCCGGCTCAAGGGGCTGGGCCGGGGCACTTCAGATGAGGGCCCTGCGAGGCTGGAGAGCACTGGGAACTCCCATAGTGCACCCAGGGGTGCTTGTGGGAGGCACAGCCAGGAATCATGCCACAGCCAGTGGCGGCCTCTGCTGCCAGCTCTCATGGCAATCCCCATGCAGACTGAGGTCACAGCCTCAACAGGGTTCCAGCCACAGGGCTGGGAACTGGGGGTTGGGTAGCCAAGAGAGTCCGTCTGTGATACCTTAACTTGTATTAACCTAATTGACTCTCTCTTAGCTGAGAAAGCTGGACAGATGGACTCCATTTGGCTCCTTCATTTGCAAGACATTAAGGGTTCCTTACCCACCCTTCCTCAAGGACTTAACTTGTGCAAGCTGACTCCCAGCACATCAAAGAATGCAATTAACTGATAATTGCTGTGCAATTAACTGATGTTGTGGCAAGCTACACCTGCAGTTCCCAGGAATTCGCCAGATCGATAGTACCGAAAGCCCCAGCGTTTGTGTCCGGTTGATAGCGCCCAAAGCCCAACCTTGTGATGGATTTAAAGCCCCGGCACCTGGAATTGTTTGCTTTCCTGTAACCATTTGTCTTTTTAACTTTTTTCCCTGTTTTACTTCTGGAAGATTGCTACAGCTAGACTCCCCCGCTCCCCTTTCTAAACCAAAGTATAAAAGAAAATCTAGCCCCTTCTTCCGGGACGAGAGAATTTTGAGCACTAGCCGTCTCACGGTCGCCGGCTAATAAAGGACTCCTGAATTCGTCTCAAAGTGTGGCGTTTCTCTCTAACTCGCTCGGTTACAACACGTCCATGCAGTGCAACTGACCGACCATGGAAGACCAAGGCCCCCACATAATATTCACGACTCTTATTTTCATTTTGATGAAAACCAAGAGCTCCCCAGAAAAACACACATTTGCAGTAGCTGCACATTCAGTGCAGAGCTTTGCACAGAACCTCAGGGGGTCTGCACACACACCCTTGGTAAGAAGCCCTGCACCCCAGAAGAGGAGACCGCCAAGGGATGTGGCCGTGGCTGCGCTGGAGCAAGATGCATCCCTGCCAGGGTGGGACCCTCCTGAATCAGGACCTCGGCCAGACCTGCTGCTCCTCCCGCCCTCCCGAGAAGGGCTTGCCGGCCAGCCTGGTGTGGACAGGAGACCCACTCAGGGGACAAGCCTGCTGCCTCCCGCCTCCGCAGGGTCCCAACAACATTCCTCACTTCCCACAAGCAGCTCAACAACACAGGCTGCACTCAAATGCCAACTACCACTTTCCAGCTGGCTTCTTCCCTAAGACCCAGATAGGATGATTTTCACGAAATGTTTTTTTTGTTTTGTTTTGTTTTTGAGATGCAGTCTCACTCTGTTGCCAAGGCTGGAGCACGGTGACGCGACCTCAGCTCACCGCAACCTCCACCTCCCAGGTTCAAGTGATTCTCCTGCTTCAGCCTCCCGAGTAGCTGGGACTACATGTATTTTTAAAGGAAATGATGCCTTGATGCTGCTGAGGCAAAGTGCGGGAGGAAGAGGGTGTAGTGGGAGGAAGAGGGTGTAGTGGGAGGAAGGGCACAGCGGGAGGCCTTGGGGCATGGAGGGGGTGGCTGAGTCCCGCCTGGTGTGAGAAGGCAGGGACACCAGGCCACTGAGCCATCGGTGACCCCGAAGCTCACAGGCCTGACCTGGCTCTGAAAACATGGGAGGAAGTGAGTTCCTCAGGGATCTCACTGATTTATGAGGACAGTTACTTAATCATGCAAATATCTACACAGAGCTGTGGGTTTGGAGCCGTGACTGATCCAAAATAGTGTGTGTATTTGTATGTGTTGTGAGCACATGTGTACATGCGTGCATGTGTATATGTATGTGTGTGTGTGTGTACACGTGCATGTGTGCTGTGTGTGATGTGTGCCTGTATGTACTTTGTGTGTATATGTGTATGTTTTGTTGCTTGTGTAAGTTGTGTGTCTATGTGTGTGCATGTGTGTTGTGTGTGCATATGTGTAAGTTGTATGGGTGTATATGTTGTGTGCATGTTGTATACGTGTGTAATTTGTGTATGAGTGTATATGTTGTGTATGTGTACACATATGTGTAAGTTGTGTGTATGTTGTATATGTATATTGTGTGTGTGTGCACGTAAGTTGTGTGTATGGTGTATATGTATGTTGTGTATGCATGTGTATGTGTGTGTACGGTGTATATGTATGTTGTGTATGCATGTGTATGTAAGTTGTGTGTATTGTGTATATGTATGTTGTATGCATGTTGTATGTGTATGTAATTTGTGTATGAGTGTATATGTATGTTGTGTATGTGTGCACGTGTGTATGTGTGTGTGTATGTTGTATATGTTGTGTGTGTGCACGTAAGTTGTGTGTATGGTGTATATGTATGTTGTGTATGCATGTGTATGTGTGTCAGTTGTGTGTATGGTGTATATGTATGTTGTGTATGCATGTGTATGTAAGTTGTGTGTATGGTGTATATGTATGTTGTGTGTGCATGTGTGTATGTGTCAGTAGTGTGTGCACATGCAAGAGTAAACCTGGCCGAGCATGATTTCTACCTTAAATGGTCCAGTTTTGCTTTTGAGAAGCATCTGACAGTTGTGGGTTTGGCAGCTGAGGGCCCACTGGTCACTGCTGGCAGGCCTTCTCCCTGCTGAGCCCATCGTAGCCTCTGCCTGACTCATAGGAGGGTGCTCCCCAGCCCCATTCTCCTCTTCCTTGGCAAACTTCTTTCTCAGGGAAGTCAGAGTGCTGGGAAGAGGCCAGTGGAGCTGTGAGCCCTGAGTTATCTGGCCCCTTCTTTACCACCTTGTGGGCTGCCTGGGCAGGTCTCAGGGCCTCACCTGCTTCAGCTGAGGAAGGCTGGGGCCAATCGGGCACCCTACCTGATGTCTGCATACCCCCCATTCACTCTAAGAAGTCCCCACATCCCTTCAGCCTCCTCCTCAGGGTGTCACCCAGCTCCCTGCCCGCCGACTATGGATTATCGGTTCTGGCTACAGCCATCTGGGACTCCAGCGAGCTGGGCTGATGGCTCTCACTGCCTTTCCTGTCCCCCCTGTGCTGGTCCACTGAGTAGGGGTTCCCGTCAGAGCTCAACCAGCAGCATCCCTCTGGCGGGGTTCATCCTGTCTGGTCTGTGCCCTCAGCCCCACCTTCAGGACCCCCCAGTGCCAGCCTGCACCACCCTGTCTTTACTTGGGTCAGCTTCCAGGCAGCGCCCCTCCTCCAGTGCAGCTTCCAGGCCCGAGGGGCACCAGGAGGTTTCCCTCAGGAGTCCGAGGCGACCACCACAGGTGACTCCAACAGTGTCCAACTGATCTGATCAGCAAAGGAATTTCCATTGCTCAGCTCAGACCCAAATTCATTGAGAAAGGAACAATTCCAACCTTCTTGAGAAGGAGGGGCTGGGATATTTTCCACAGCCACAAAGAAAGGAGAGGCTTAAAAATACCCTCAACTCCATCTTCAGAACAATCCCCCACGCTCCTCCTCCTGCAAACCTTTGTCCACCATCGGGTCTCAATTAAACCATTTCCTACGGAATCTGTCCCCATCCATATGAGCTGCAGGCTCTGGTGCCTTTCCCTGCACCCAGCGGGGAGCTGCTGTGCCCCCAAGGGGAAAGCATTAGGCTCAGTTCAGAGGATGGGCATTGCCTCCCTGCCCCACACGCAGCCGTGGGCACTGAGCTTGCTACCTGTCGTGGGTCCACGTCACTGGGTGCTACTGACCACCTCCCAGCTGTTCACGTTTTTACTTCCCCAGAGAGCTGAGGGCCCTCACGTGCAGGGGCCCATATCTCTGACCCCTCAGCCCCACCAGGGGCCCATGGTGAGACTTGGCTCAAGCCCCCAGCCAGGCTGACCTGTTCACAATGGATGTGTGTCCTCGGTACACCTGCAGACACTGCCCGGTGAGCACGTCCCACCTCCTGATGGTGCAGTCGGCGCTGCATGTGAACGCGGCCTCATCCTCCAGCTGGCAGAAGGTCACATAGCTTTCGTGTCCTGCAGATGAGGGACAGGAGAGATGTGAGCATAGTGGGGATGAGCATAGTGGGGATGAGCATACTGGGGATGAGCACAGTGGGGATGAGCATACTGGGGATGAGCATACTGGGGATGAGCATAGTGGGGATGAGCATACTGGGGATGAGCATACTGGGGATGAGCATAGTGGGGATGAGCATACTGGGGATGAGCATACTGGGGATGAGCATAGTGGGGATGAGCACAGTGGGGATGAGCATAGTGGGGATGAGCATAGTGGGGATGAGCATAGTGGGGATGAGCATAGTGGGGATGAGCATATGGGGGATGAGCATAGTGGGGATGAGCATAGTGGGGATGAGCATAGTGGGGATGAGCATAGTGGGGATGAGCATAGTGGGGATGAGCATAGTGGGGATGAGCATAGTGGGGATGAGCATAGTGGGGATGAGCATACTGGGGATGAGCATAGTGGGGATGAGCATAGTGGGGATGAGCATAGTGGGGATGAGCATAGTGGGGATGAGCATAGTGGGGATGAGCATAGTGGGGATGAGCATAGTGGGGATGAGCATAGTGGGGATGAGCATAGTGGGGATGAGCATACTGGGGATGAGCATAGTGGGGATGAGCATACTGGGGATGAGCATACTGGGGATGAGCATAGTGGGGATGAGCATACTGGGGATGAGCATACTGGGGATGAGCATAGTGGGGATGAGCATAGTGGGGATGAGCATAGTGGGGATGAGCATAGTGGGGATGAGCATAGTGGGGATGAGCATAGTGGGGATGAGCATAGTGGGGATGAGCATATGGGGATGAGCATACTGGGGATGAGCATACTGGGGATGAGCATACTGGGGATGAGCATAGGGGATGAGCATACTGGGGATGAGCATACTGGGGGGATGAGCATACTGGGGATGAGCATACTGGGGATGAGCATAGTGGGGATGAGCATACTGGGGATGAGCATACTGGGGATGAGCATAGTGGGGATGAGCATACTGGGGATGAGCATACTGGGGATGAGCATAGTGGGGATGAGCATAGTGGGGATGAGCATACTGGGGATGAGCATACTGGGGATGAGCATATGGGGATGAGCATACTGGGGATGAGCATACTGGGGATGAGCATAGTGGGGATGAGCATAGTGGGGATGAGCATACTGGGGATGAGCATACTGGGGATGAGCATAGTGGGGATGAGCATACTGGGGATGAGCATACTGGGGATGAGCATACTGGGGATGAGCACAGTGGGGATGAGCATAGTGGGGATGAGCATAGTGGGGATGGGGATGAGCATAGTGGGGATGAGCATACTGGGGATGAGCATAGTGGGGATGAGCATACTGGGGATGAGCACAGTGGGGATGAGCATACTGGGGATGAGCATACTGGGGATGAGCATAGTGGGGATGCATAGTGGGGATGAGCATAGTGGGGATGAGCATAGTGGGGATGAGCATAGTGGGGATGAGCATAGTGGGGATGAGCATAGTGGGGATGAGCATAGTGGGATGAGCATAGTGGGGATGAGCATAGTGGGGATGAGCATATGGGGTGAGAGCATAGTGGGGATGAGCATACTGGGGATGAGCATACTGGGGGATGAGCTGGGGATGAGCATACTGGGGATGAGCATACTGGGGATGAGCATAGTGGGGATGAGCATACTGGGGATGAGCATACTGGGGATGAGCATGGGGATGAGCATAGTGGGGATGAGCATAGTGGGGATGAGCATAGTGGGGATGAGCATAGTGGGGATGAGCATACTGGGGATGAGCATACTGGGGATGAGCATAGTGGGGATGAGCATAGTGGGGATGAGCATACTGGGGGGCATGGGGATGATACTGGGGATGAGCATAGGGGATGAGCATAGTGGGGATGAGCATAGTGGGGATGAGCATAGTGGGGATGAGCATACTGGGGATGAGCATAGTGGGGATGAGCATGGGGATGAGCATAGTGGGGATGAGCATACTGGGGATGAGCATAGTGGGGATGAGCATACTGGGGATGAGCATACTGGGGATGAGCATAGTGGGGATGAGCATACTGGGGATGAGCATAGTGGGGATGAGCATACTGGGGATGAGCATAGTGGGGATGAGCATATGGGGATGAGCATACTGGGGATGAGCATAGTGGGGATGAGCATACTGGGGATGAGCATAGTGGGGATGAGCATAGTGGGGATGAGCATGGAGATGAGCATACTGGGGATGAGCATACAGTGGGGATGAGCATACTGGGGATGAGCATAGTGGGGATGAGCATACTGGGGATGAGCATAGTGGGGATGAGCATAGTGGGGATGAGCATATGGGGATGAGCATAGTGGGGATGAGCATACTGGGGATGAGCATACTGGGGATGAGCATACTGGGGATGAGCATGGGGATGAGCATAGTGGGGATGAGCATAGTGGGGATGAGCATAGTGGGGATGAGCATACTGGGGATGAGCATACTGGGGATGAGCATACTGGGGATGAGCATGGGGATGAGCATACTGGGGATGAGCATACTGGGGATGAGCATAGTGGGGATGAGCATACTGGGGATGAGCATAGTGGGGATGAGCATACTGGGGATGAGCATAGTGGGGATGAGCATACTGGGGATGAGCATACTGGGGATGAGCATACTGGGGATGAGCATAGTGGGGATGAGCATATGGGGGATGCATAGTGGGGATGAGCATACTGGGGATGAGCATACTGGGGATGAGCATACTGGGGATGAGCACAGTGGGGATGAGCATACTGGGGATGAGCACAGTGGGGATGAGCATACTGGGGATGAGCATAGTGGGGATGAGCATACTGGGGATGAGCATAGTGGGGATGAGCATAGTGGGGATGAGCATAGTGGGGATGAGCATACTGGGGATGAGCATACTGGGGATGAGCATACTGGGGATGAGCATAGTGGGGATGAGCATACTGGGGATGAGCATACTGGGGATGAGCATAGTGGGGATGAGCATACTGGGGATGAGCATACTGGGGATGAGCATACTGGGGATGAGCATAGTGGGGATGAGCATAGTGGGGATGAGCATACTGGGGATGAGCATAGTGGGGATGAGCATACTGGGGATGACTGGGGATGAGCATAGTGGGGATGAGCATACTGGGGATGAGCATAGTGGGGATGAGCATACTGGGGATGAGCATAGTGGGGATGAGCATACTGGGGATGAGCATACTGGGGATGAGCATAGTGGGGATGAGCATACTGGGGATGAGCATACTGGGGATGAGCATAGTGGGGATGAGCATACTGGGGATGAGCATAGTGGGGATGAGGGATGAGCATACTGGGGATGAGCATAGTGGGGATGAGCATAGTGGGGATGAGCATACTGGGGATGAGCACTGGGGATGAGCATACTGGGGATGAGCATAGTGGGGGAGCATACTGGGGGATGAGCATAGTGGGGATGAGCATACTGGGGATGAGCATAGTGGGGATGAGCATACTGGGGATGAGCATACTGGGGATGAGCATAGTGGGGATGAGCATACTGGGGATGAGCATAGTGGGATGAGCATACTGGGGATGAGCATAGTGGGGATGAGCATAGATGAGCATAGTGGGGATGAGCATAGTGGGGATGAGCATTGGGGATGAGCATACTGGGGATGAGCATATGGGGATGAGCATAGTGGGGATGAGCATAGTGGGGATGAGCATACTGGGGATGAGCATACTGGGGATGAGCATACTGGGGATGAGCATACTGGGGAAGAGCATACTGGGGATGCCAGCTGCTGCTTTTCTTCTGGGAACAATGTTTGGAAAGGGAAGAAAGCAGGATGTAGAGAGTGTTTGAAACAAGCTGGAGTCAATTAGCATTTGTTTTGTTTTGTGTTTTTTTGAGACAGAGTCTCACTCTGACACAAGGCTGGAGTACAGTGGTGCGATCTGGGCTCACTGCAACCTCTGCCTCCCGGGTTCAAGTGATTCTCCTGCCTCAGCCTCCTGAGTAGCTGGGATTACAGGCGCCCGCTGCTACACCGGGCTAATTATTTGTATTTTTAGTAGAGATGGGTTTTCGCCATGTTGACCAGGCTGGTCTCGAACTCCTGACCTCAAGTGATCCTCCTGCCTCGGCCTCCCAAAGTGCTGGGATTACAGGTGTGAGCCACCGTGCCCAGCCCTCAACTCATCCTTTTTAAAGAATGACTTCAGTCTGAGTGATTCTCAGGAAGCATGGGGTACCAGTGAGGCAGGACAGATAGTCAGGGAAGTAGCCATGTCCTCAGGATGCAGCAACCATGGCGACTGCGCTGTCAACACAGTAAGCCCCAGGATTCGCATGGCAGGCAGGCTCATTCAAGCAAAGCTGTCTCCAGTAGGGACTTCCCCTGTAGAGAGCACGTGCACTTTGATTTTTACCTGTCCTCAGAGTGACACTCTGCTCATTACAATAGTAAAAACACAGCCCTGCATGGAGATGTAAGAGGCCAGTGAGACATGTGACGTATGAACAGGGATGCACAGCCACTGTGCATGTGCACACAGAACATGCTTCCCAGCAACCCCCTTCCCCACCTGCTCACGAATAATCAGGTAAGACTCCGAAAAAGGGATCCTTCCTCCAGCCGGTCTTTGCTGTCTCATCCTCATGGGCAGCCCACCCTGACTCCCCTCTCGGGGCATTCTGTCTATTCTGCACCTAACTTTCAGGGTATTCTTCCTCCTGTGCAATACATTGCTCTATGCTGCATCTCCTTTGCTGTGTCTCGTTTCAATTCTTTTAAACTAAGAAGACAAGAACTGAGGTTTCACAGCAGCCATCAGCAGCAGGAGCAATCCATGGGTACTCGCCTGCACCTTAAACCCTGTTTCCTTGGCTTCCACTTTTGCCTTCCTCCCTCATCTCCTTCCCTCCTCATTCTTTATCATCTTCTTTTAGTCTTTTTCAAACCTTTCAGCTTTTGCATTCCACGTTTCCTCACCTGGGATGGGGACAGTGCCTGCCTCACGGGATGTAGCGCAGACTGAGGATAGAGGCAGCCGCAGAGGGAACGGCGCATGTTCACTATTTTTCTTACACTGGGGAGAGATACTGTGGTAGGCAGAACGACGGCCCCAAGACACCAGGTCCTAATCCCTGGAACCTGTCAATGTGACCTTACTTGGAAAGGGGTCTTTGTGGATGTGACGAGGTTAAGGACCTTGACTGAGGAGATTTTCCTAGATTATCCAGGTGGGCGCTGAATACAACCACAGTGCCTGAGCACTGGGGACCAGGAAGAGGGTGACTCGGTGTCTGTAGGGAGAACAGCGGCTGGGAGAGCAGGCATGCAGGGCTGGCTCCACGGGGCGCCTCCAGGCCAGAGTCTGAGTGCTTAGCAGATGGCTGATGAGGCCAGAATGGAGGGCCAAGAGTGAAGGGCCGTGCCACGATGTCTGGGGTCCCAGCACCTGAGCTACCCCACCGGCTGGCTGGGACTCTATCTCATGGGTGCAGTTAGATAGCTTGACTATTGCCCTGGCTGCCAGATCAATGTTCATGCCTCAGGCATTGCTTAGCAGCCCTGGGGGCCCTCAGGGTCTCTGATGCTAGTAGGGCCTTCCCTTCAGGTAAAGATGGTGTGTACACAGTTGTCCCCCAATACCCATCAAGGATTAGTTCCAGGATCCCCTGCAGATACCAAACTCCGCAACGCTCAGGTCCCTGTGGTGTGGCATTTGCCCATAACCTATGCAATCCTCCCGCATACTTTAATTCATCTCTAGGTTACTTATGACAGCCACTGCCATGCCTACACATCACTTCACTCATGTGGATTCAACGTAGTACTCGGTGAGCAGCGAAGCCAAATTTTGCTTTTTGGAGGCTTGTGGAGTTTTTTTTTCTTCCTGGATGTTTTTCATCTGTGGTTGGATGAACCCACAGGTGCAGAACGTGTTGGACAGGAAGGCCCAACTGGATTTGAGGAACTCAGGGACCAGGAAGTCAAATCAAAAGACTGTTAGAACTAAGAGCCATTTTACAGATGAGACAATGGACGAATTCAAACATCCACACATTTGGGGGAATGTACTGATTACACTAAGAATGTTGATAGAATTTTAAAATTTCATTTAGACAGCTGGTATTGGGTAGACAGGGATTTAAAATTCCTGGGTAGTTTCGAGCCAATTCACATCCACCCCTTCCCCCGACCCCCTGAGTTTAAGTTCAGTTACTCTTGGAAAAACGCAACGTCCTGAGTTCTAAGAAACATAATTTAACAAAAAAGTTTTCCCGTCTCCCTGGAGGGCATATACCAGGCTGCTAAGAAAACAATGCACGGATTAAGTCAACATTTGAAGAAACTGCAGATTCTGTTTCCTTTAAAATACATGTCGGCTTAAACATTGAGGGCAATGTGTTTGCCAAAACACAGGCTAGATTTTTGCCAACCCCAGAGGGTTTATAAAATATTTTAAGATTGTCAATAAACTTTCCCTGGGAACAGATCCGTCCCACCCTCCCTGCTGCCACCAGCAGGGCTCAGCAGAGAGATCCAGGCTGGAGACACCCAGGATAGAAAGGCGGTCAAGGTGTGCTGTGGGCATTCAGGTGCCGGGCACCCGCCTAAGGATCCTGTGGGGCTGATGCCAAGCCCAGCTGCTCCCGCCCCATCTCAGTCACAGGAAGGTGAAGTGCAGGAGTGAGTCGTATGTTAAGTCAAGAAAAGCACTTAAAAGCCAATGGCAGCTAGTGAGCTGTGGCATCTATACGTGGTGGAACTAAAGCCTGAAGCCAGAGATGCTGAAGACCTGAAATGAGGGATCACTTTCTGATGTGTGTAAGGAATAAAGGATGTATGCAGATGATGGCAAATTGATAAGAATGTAAATACATACAAAGATTGAAGAAAACAGGCAATGATGAAGGTTAAAAAAACCCTCCATTTCTGAACTGGGCCAGGCTGCCCTGATGCCCGCTGCCCTGATGCCCTCTGCCCTCTGCCCTGTGGCAGAGCCTGGCACTGAGCCAGCAGAGGCCCACAGCGGTCAGGGTTCTGCTGTGGATAGGCTCTTCCCCTGGGTTTCCAAGCAGTCACCCGCATCTGAACACACACCCAAGTGAGTCACGGGTCAGAGCCGGGCCAACAGAGCATGTCCCCAACCCCAATCCCCATGTTCCACAGAATACTAACCAGGCCTCCACTGACCCAGGCCTGCGGGATCACCCTAGCACGGAGGACACGGACCCAGGCCTGCCACCCCTGGAGCTGAGGCCCTCACCCCAACGAGGCACCCACCCCAACCCCGCGGACCCCAGGACCGAAGAGGGAAGGCGTTGGGGAGGGCGGGTTCATCGTACCTCCAGGGGCTGCAGGGATTGTGCAGAATAAGCAAAAAAGCCAAACTAAAAATAAATATTTCTGAAGGGATGAAGAATGCAGATAAGATGCAGTTATTATGTTCAAAGAACATGCTGAGGCCGATAGTTTTCTGCCAAGGTAGCGCCTGCACACCCTGAGGACTCACTGGAAGTTGCAAGTCAAACTGCTCCCTCCCTCACCACCCCATGCAGGAAAAGCAGCTCAGAGCTTCAGACCTGGTGGTGGCAGGTCTCCGCTGGCGGTGGGCTGCAGTGGGCCTGTTGCCCCAGACTTGCATGGAAGCTGTGTCTCCCTTCCCTGTGTCCCAGCTTCAGACAACGGACTGGACAGCTGCCCTGGTGGCCACACGGGGCAGGGATGGCACTGCTGACCTGGCTTACTCCAGCCCTTGTAGCACAAGGGGTTATTTTCACTTGGGAAAGCCCCACTGAGCCTGCCGTCCAGGACTGAGCCTTCCTCTGCTCCCCAATCCCCCTCTTTTCCACCCTGCCCCCACCAACTACATGAATCCACAGTGGGCTCACTCTTATCTAAGACTCCCACTGGGTTAGATAAAAGGGAGCCCACCGTGGGTTCGGACAAGTGGGAGCTGCAGGTGGAGACTCTAGGTCAGGATACGTTCCCTTTCCCCAGCTCCGACCCTGCAGGGCTCCCTCAGACTGGCTGTGGCCATCCAACCTGGAAGGAAGCCCTCTCAGCTGTTTCTAGGATGCAGCGGCTGCATCCCGGACTCAGGCCCAGAAGAGGTGGCAGCCTTGCTGGTCTGAGCCACAGTCACTCTGGTTCTTCTATGCTCCACCTGCATTTTGCAGAGTGTCCCTTTATTAAACTCTCCTGTTAGAATCCAGTTTTGAGGGTGCTGGGACCCTGAGGCAGGTGACATCTGGGCCCAGAAGCACCGACAGTATGGCTGAAATGGACACTGAAGTGGCCACCAGAGACTTGTAGCAAATCTCCAAGGCCCCACTTTGAACCAAGACCTATGCAGCTTGGCTTTCTGGACTTCTCCGGTGGGAGCGGTCACTTGCCCCCAAGCCGTGTGAGGCTGCTGTAGCTCTTGTTACTGGTGTGCTCCAGGCCTCCTTCAGCCCAGTCTTCTCCGCCACTGCTCTCCTGCCAGGTTTCACAGGGAATCTCCTAAACCACAGGCTCCCAGCAAATGGGAATGTGCGGTTGTACCCAGGAAATGAAACACAATCCCCGCCCCCTCATGTTAGAAGCCGAGGAAGCGAGTGGGACAGCCACAGTGGGCTGCCACCTTCAGGCTGAGTCCCCTACTCAACTGGAACAGGATAGGATAGGCACCACCATTTTGGAAAATGCCACTCATCTCACCAAACCAACAAAGTGCCCCCAAGTAAGGAGATACCCAATGAATAAACCTGAAAAAGAGGGGGTCAGGGATAAGCACGTGGCAAGTAATTCTTCTCTTTGCAGAGTAATTGCAATGAAGCCTTTTTCACTGTGAGCCAGCCCCTGACTGCCCCTGCTGCCATGAACACAGCCAGAGGTCTCCAGAGGAAAGACCTCTAGAGAGGTCTTAGGAGTCGCCAGCCCCAGCCGCTCTGCCCAAGAAATCCAGGACTGGCCAACCACAGGCTCCTGTGGGCCAGAGCTGTGCAAGGACCAGGAAGGAGCCGGAGTGGAAAGATCTAGATTTAGAGTGAGGACGCTTCTAGGGATGGGGCCACCACAGACCAACCGTGTGGTCCGGACACAACTTCCCCTGCAGTGGCATCTGGGGTAAGAGAAGCGCCATGCAGTCTTCAGAAGCCCTCTCTGCCACAGACCAGCTGCGGCACCCTGGATGAGTCCTGCAACCGCACCGCGCCTCCGGGGATGTTGGCGACAGCACCCACCCCATTGTCGGTGGTATCTAGAAAACAACGGGAATGCCGCGTGTGCTGCTAAGGAATCTGCACCTCCCACTCTCCTCTGTAAACTGGTGTCAATCCCACCCGCCTCAGTGTCGTGAGGATTATCATTACACAATAACAAAGCACAGAGATGTGTATTTATAAAATATGGGGCACTAAACAAATGTTAAGACGTTTTAATATTTCACTGATACAAAAAAAAATCCTGTGGGAGAAAGGAACTGGCAAGACCTTGCTCTCCTTGGGGGTCCACACCAAAGGACTGTCACACACTCGCGATGACTCTTACAAGTTGAGTGTATCAGCAGAATCTCAGGATACAGAAAGATGACCTCTGTCCCCGTCCTTGAAAATTTCTGAAATGTCAACCCATATAATAGCAAAAATAATCCTAGCAAAATGGGCTGCAGTTCTTTCATTCCAGTTTCCTGCTTGAGTGGGGACAGCCCTGCCCTCAATTAGGGCAGAAGATCGGGCACCCTCCCTGGAAAGCGAGTGTAAGTACCTCAAGGGGACAAGCAGCCGTGAGGGTCACCAAAGTGGGTGTGAAGGAAGGAAGCGCAGGTGCCAGGCACAGAGCTGGGCAGGAGGGTAGGCCCTGGAGGCTTGGTGAGGCTCCAGAGCTGCCATGGGGGCAAAGCCAAGGACCCACCAGGCCACAGGCAGTCTGGCAAAGCCTGGACCCCCACTGGGGAGAAAACCCACCTAATGAGCTGGGCTCCCACAATCCATCATCCCCAGCCCAGGGGCTCCCGGGGCCAGCTGTGCATAAGAACCACCCAAAAGCTTGTTAGAAATGCCAATTCTAGGCTGGGCGCAGTGGCTCACACCTGTAATCTCAGCACTTTGGAAGGCCAAGGCTGGTGGATCACCTGAGGTCAGGAGTTCAAGACCAGCCTGGCCAGCACGATGAAGCCCCAAGTCTAATAAAAATACAAAAAAATTAGCCAGGCATGGTGGCGAGCGCCTGTAATCCCAGCTACTCAGGAGGCTGAGGCAGGAGAAAGGCAGGAGAATCGCTTGAACCCAGGAGGCGGAGGTTGCAGGGTACCAAGATCATGCCACTGCACTCCAGCCTGGGCAACAAGAGTGAAACTCCATCTCAAACAACAACAACAAGAAACGCCAATTCTACAGCTCTATTCACGGAGGACTGCATCACTGGATCCCAGGCCTGGGGATCCGCATTTCAGAAACACCACCCACCCCTCTACTCCCAATACAGTCTTATGTTTGGGAGCAATGCCAACTGGACTTAACATCTCTAAAAGACCTCACATTTTCCGTTCCTGGTTGCATGCCTGTAAGTGTGTGTGGCTGTTTGGGGGCGATGTGGTTAGTTTGTGGCCACCTCTCCATTATCCACACCAACTCCCAAGTAACCGGTAATCCAAAAGTCATCCCTGTTGGGTTTGAAATATCTACCCTATTTTTTTTTTTTTTGAGACAGAGTCTGGCTCTGTCACCCAGGCTGGAGTGCAATGGCGCTATCTCAGCTCCCTGCAACCTCCGCCTCCTGGGTTCAAATGATTCTCCTGCTTCTGTCTCTCCAGTAGCTGGAATACAGGCGCCCCCCACCACGCCCGGCTAATTCTTTGTATTTTTATTAGACACAGGGTTTCATCATGTTGGCCAGGCTGGTCTCAAACTCCTGACCTCCGGTGATCCACCCGCCTTTGCCTCCCAAAGTGCTGGGATTACAAGTGTGAGCCACCACACCTGGTCAACTGCTCTTATTTAAAACCATCAGTATCAGGATTAGCCAATATTGGGGCTAATATCCTAGCTAAGTTGGAAGGCCTGAGAGAGGTCACAGAGAGTTCACTGATGATGACGATGGAAAAGCCGGCGGTGATCAAGAACTACCCACAACAGAAAGCCTCCCGGCTCATCCACTGCATGTGCTACCTGGGCGGTAGGAGGGTCAGAGCTGAAAGGACCTCACAGTGCACAGGACAGGTCCAGGAGAGTGAACCCGAGGCACACTGACCTCCTGGATGAGTACAGGACACAAATAGAAATCAACAGGCATGCAGGCGGGGTTTACAGCAATGAGAGGGCTCAGACTGCCATCTACCCCTCACTGGCTGTGCGACCTGGACAAATTCCTTAACTCCCAGCCTGCTTCCATGTCTGTATGTGGGGTAACATAGTGTGACGACGGCACACTTCTCCGCACCGCTGGCTCTTAACAAGCCCCTATTATTACTACGATAGTCGTCAACAGGAAATGCCAGAAGAGCACAATTGGCCACAAAGAGGCCACAAAACACCTAGAGACAAGGGAAGGTTTGCTTAGAAGGGGTATATGTTTAACGTTTTGTTTGTTAACATTGTTGTCAAGGGAGATTTCCTGACGCTGGTCGACAAATGATCTTCGCCTTTGTAGCGGACGCCCCCCGGCCGCACCCTGCTCTGCACCCGCACTCCACCCCCGGACCTCACCCTGCCCTGCCGAGAGCTCAATAGCCAGATGGTGGGCCCAGACAAACGCTCTTCCGCGAGTGTGCGGGGATGAGCGGGGCTGGACTTCTAGAAAGGGATCTGCGGGCGCAGGAGCTGGGGTCCGCGGTCTGGGGCCGGTGAGCGACGGCGAAGAGGGCAGGGAGGGGGTGGGAGGGTCTACCTTGCAGGAGCGCGCAGCACTGGCCGTCGGCGGTGCTCCAGAGCCGGGCCGTGCCGTCCTCGCTGCCCGTCAGCAGGCGCTGCCCGTCGGGGCTCAGGCTCAGCCAGTTGATGCCCCCGCGGTGGTCCGCGCAGACCTTCAGGACCGACCCTCCGCCTCCCATCCCGCTGGCCCGGCGGGGGACAAGAAAGAGCTGCGCCCCGCTAGGAAGGGGCGCTCCGGAGTCCGCGCGGCGTCTCCGTACGGCAGCGGCCCGCGGCCATCGCGGGGAACTGGGACGCCGACTCCTGGGGAGGCATGTGTCGAGGGTGAAGGACCCTAGCTCCTCGCTGCCTCCAGCCTCTGGGCCCGCGAACCCAGGGCGCTGCGGGGGTCGGCCCACTCCGGACCCCCGCCCTGGGTAGAGCCGTCCTGGGAGCGCTGGCAGAGAGCACCTCCTTCCCGGCACCGCTCGGAGGACCCACACCCCACCCGGCGAGCCAGGCAGCGGCGTCTCGGGTGCACAAGGAGCCCCCAGCCTCCTCTCGCGCCCACGGGGCGGGGGCGGGGAGAGGAACATGGGAAGCCGAACGCCCCGCGCCCTCCCCGGCCGAGCGCGGAACAATAAGGTCCAGCCTGGCTCCTCCTCAGAGACCACCCCTCACCCGATCCCCTCCCACTTCTCGGGCTGCGCCCCAGCCCCCATCCCGCGCGCCCGCAGCCTACCCCACCCCCTCGACCCCCGCCGTCACTGCGCGGATCCCGGGGACGGCTCCACGTGAGACCCTCCCAGCTGTCAGGGCTGCGCCTCTGGGCTCTGCCTCTGCCACCTCCGCCGCTGCCGCCTGGGTCCCCTGAGCCTAGGCCCGGGACGAGGGAGAAGGAGGCGGACAAAGGGTCCGGGTGGGGAGAACCGCGCGCCAGGAACTCATTTGGGGCGCAGCTCCACCGACCCCTCGGCTGCTCGCCTCCACCAGGCAAGCCAGGTCCTCCTATGCTCTGAGCCCTAAGGATCCTGCCCGAGGGACTCTCGGGGACTTGGGGACGGTCCCCCGATGGAAGGTGCGACAGGGAAAGCCCCGAGTCCGCCCTCCCTGGGAAATCACGTGCACACCCCGGATTCTACTTTGGTCCGGCCGGAGTGGGGATGGGGTGCGAGCCGCTGACGAGCCGCTGACGGGTCGGTGGAGCCGGGATGTCAAGTTCATCTTCCAGCCGCCGCGAGCTCCCTCGGCCTGGCGCATCTCTGATGGCCCCCAGGGTCGGCCTGAGCCCTCCTGGAGTGCCTGGCGGCTGGTTTCCATTAGGGCAGTTCCGGCGCCGACTTCGCTGGGGGCGGGGAAGGTGACCCCCCCCACTCGGATCCCCCAGGTCCTAAAGGTAGCAGGATTTCCAGAACTCTCCAGGGCTCTCTCAAGAGCCTGGGGGAGCAAGGCAAGGAAGGGGCGTCTTTGGCGAGCCAGCCCGCAACGGGACGACCAGCCCTGCACGCTCTGCTCTATGCAGACTCCAAAAGGAAGCCCCGTCGTGGGGTCTCCCAGGGCCTTGGGTCTTTTATGCCTTGAGTGGCCTAACCAGAGAAATACGTTGTTTTCCCTCAAAACTTGTAAATCTGCTGGCGCCCCAGCTTAAGGAGCGTGGCCCTTCCTTAGCAGGTGACGGAGAGGGGGCCAGTGGAGAAGCGTTAGGGCGAGATTTGGGGTCATCCAGCCAAAGAGAGGGAGGCCGAATGGAGAGACGTTCTCAGGAGGTGGAAGCTTCAGAATTTGGATGCCTGCGAGAGGGAGAGGACAGGGAGCCTCTCTTGTGCTGAGAGGCTGGGTAGACGGTTTTGTCCCCTACGGGCTGATCACGAGTTCCTCTTAGGAACCAGTGAACCTCAGGGGGCCATTGCACATCCAGGTGTGAACTGCGGTGTGGCCCCCAGGTGAGGACAGACAGGGTGTGGTGGGGTCTTGGGCAGGCCCTGCGCTGCAGCCCTTGGGGAAGGTGAGTGTGAGGACCACGGAGGCTGGGAGGGTTTATCTGGAGAAGTGCCAGAGGAAACCCAAAGTTTCTTGGCAGAGGAGCCAAGGAGACCCAGGCATCCACTCTTTTGGAGACTAAGAGGGGAGGGGTTTGAAAGCAGTTTGGAAGCTGGGGACAGACGGTAGGTTGGGCGAGCTTGCCTGGTCGTGGGCCAGAGGAAAGAACCACTAGGAGAAAAGCTTAACTTTCAAGGGGGTCAGGCAGGATTCCTGAGCAAGGTGGCACCCATGAACTCTGGTTCCTCTCTTCCGCAACCAGGCAACCAGCGCAAGCCGTCAGCCCCGTGCTCAGCTCCCAGCAGGCAGCCGGTTCTGAAGCGCCAGCGCCATCAGCTTGGAAGCCTGCAATCCACACACGGCTGACCTTGCCTACTTCCTCTTTCCAAGTTGACAGATTTTTTTATTTTGGCCTCTCCACCTTCCCCACCCGTCCTTCTCTGGTTTGGCACAAAGTGGCCCCCTGGTGGGGATGAGCAGCCGTCTCTGGGGGTTGAGTCTGGACTGTAGAGCTGTAGGTGCAGACGTCCTCAGCCAGCCTGTCTTCCCTTTTCTCTTGCCGGTCGTAGATTCCAGACTCTCTTCTGGGAAATTGCCCCCAAATCTAACAAGAGTACAAGAAGCTGGGGAGACTGGAAAACAGCACCAAATTCCCCTGAAACTGAGGTCTCCCCTAATTCCCCTGAAACTGCGGTCTCCCCCACCCTCCACCTTGAGATAGCGAAGCTATAGAGACCCAGGAGTCAGGCTGGGTCCCCAGCAGAACCTGGGCTCCCTTCCCCTTTCACACCTTTAACTCTTCTGGAGCCTCCAAGAGGGCCTGAAGTCCAGTGGTGCCCAGGCCTTCTTGGACCTAATCAGTTTATAAATGGAAGGCACCATGGGAAGGGAAACTGGTAGGAGGAGATGGTTAAGCTTTAAGAAGCAAGAAAGGGGCAGTGGTTAACAGGTGAAGGGTTGTGGGGGTGCATTTTGTGCCAGGGAGTGCTTATTTCCGTGCCACAGGAACTGCCACAATTTACCCTGCTGGAAAGAGTGACCTTCTGGGGCCTCTCTGAGAAGCATGGAGAAAGCTGGATATTCTCAAGTTGTGTGTGGAGGGGGGGTGGAGGGTGACAGAGGGAGGCACCTTGAGGGGCGCCCACAGGGAACGTCATAGCCAGAGCTTTGTCAGAATTGCTTTTTCCCTTCTGGCACAACCTGCAGTGCTGGTGGTGAGGGTGCCTGTGGTCATCGTCATCTTCATAGTTTGGGTACTTACTGTGTGTCAGGTACTGTGCTAAGTGCTAGTATTTTTCAACAGGACAGAAACCTTCCCAGTCCTGCAACCACCTGCAGACTCTCACAAGCACTGTGTTCCCGGGAGAAGACCTTGCTACCCCAGGCCCAGGGGAGTCGAGAGAAAACAAAGCCCTGAAGGTTTTTCACCCCAGGGGTGAGAGTGCGAGATCCAAGATATACTTGAGGGAAATTGTGCAGATAGTCCCAACTTAGCATTGTTCAACTTTATGATGGTATGAAAGTGATGGCATTCAGTAGAAATTATACTTCAAGTGCCAATACAATCACTGTTTTTCACTTTTGGTGCAGTATTCAATAAATCACATGAGATATTCAACACTTTACTATAAAATAGGCTTTGTGTAAGATGATTCTGCCCAAATGTAAGGGTAGTGCAAGTGCTCTGAGCACATTTAAGGGAAGGCTGGGCTAAGCAATGATGTTCCGCAAATTAGGCATATTAAATGCATTTTTGGCTTAGGATATTCTCAACTTGCAATGGGTTTATCAGAACATGACATCGTTAGTCACTCAAGGAGCATCTGTGCTACTAATGACACAGATGCTGGTTGGAGGAAGGCAGCCAGAGAAGGGCACAGTGTGGAAGAACTCAACTTTTTAAAGACAGAGGTCAGCTTTAGATATTGCTAAGAAAGAACTTAGAGAAAGAAGTTGATGATACTGGAGGCAGCAGGCAACAGATAGAGTGAGAGCCCCGAAGAACAAGAAGAGGAGGGAGTCTCCTCTTCTGGGAGCAGGAGTGTCAACTTAAATACTAGGGAGCCAAAGATGAACCTCGCAGAGAACCTGCAAAACCCAGTCTCAGAAATACTCGCCCACACCTAAAACCTCAGTCGCTGAAAGTCTGAAGTCAAATGATTATGTGAAATCTTGGTAGTGGGTACATGTGGTTTCATTAGATTATTCTTTGTATCTATATTTGTACTATCTTATAAACACTATAAGTTTTAAAACTATACGAAAGGCTCTATGAAAAATAAATTGGACTTCATTAAAATTCAAAACGTGTGCATCAAAAGACACTATCAAGAGAATGAAAAGACAGCCCATAGGATGGGAGAAAATCATGTATCTGACAAAGGTCTACAATCCAGAACGTATTAAAAAAACTCCTACAATTCAACAATGAAAGACCACAACCCAGTTTTAAAATGGAAAAAAGACTTGACATTTCCCTGAAGATGTGCTCATGACCAATGAGCACATGAAGAGATGTTCACTGTTAGCTGGGCACGATGGCTTCACGCCTGCAATCCCAGAACTCTGGGAGGCGGAGGTGGGCAGATCACCTGAGGTCAGGAGTTTGAGACCAGCCTGGCCAACATGGTGAAACCCCATTTCTACTAAAAATAGAAAAAATTAGCCAGGCATGGTGGCGGGTGCCTGTAATCCCAGCTACTCAGGAGGCTGAGGCTGGAGAATCGCTTGAACCCGGGAGGCAGAGGTTGCAGCCAGCTAAGATGGCGCCATTGCACTCCAGCCTGGGTGACAAGAGTGAAATTCCATCTCAAAAAAAAAAGAAAAGAAAAGAAAAGATGCTCACTGTCATTAGTCATAAAGGAAATGCAAATCAAACATACAGTGAAATGCCACTTAACACCCACTAGGATGGGTAATCATAGGATGGGAAAAATAAAATAAGTGTGGGTGAGGATGTGGAAAAATCAGCTCTCACACACTGCTGGTGAGAATGTAAGATGGTGCGGCTGCTATGTGACCGTCTGGCAGTCCCTCAAACGATTAAACGTAGAGTTATAATGTGACCCAGCAATTCCATATATACCCAAGAGAAATGAGCATTATTCGTAATAGACAAGGGTAGAAACAGCCCCACGGTTCATCAGCCCATGAGTAGATTAACTGAACATGGTGTATGCATATAATGGAATACTGTTCAGCCATAACAAAGAATGAGCTGCTGATAAATGGTATGACGTGCAGGGACCTTGAAAACAGGTTAAGTAAAAGAAGCCAGTCACCAAAGACTGCATACTACCTGATTCCATTCATATGAGTGACCCAGAACAAGGGAGTCTACAGAGATAGTTGGTTAGTGGTTGCCTAGGACTTGGGGAAGAGGTCTGGGGAGTGGAGAAGTGATGGGTATAGTATACATGGTTCCCTTTTGGAGTGATGAAAATGTTCTAAAATGGACTGTGGTACTGGTTGCTTATTTTAATATATCTGTGAATATATTTTAAAAAACCATTGAATTGGCCGGGCGCGGTGGCTCAAGCCTGTAATCCCAGCACTTTGGGAGGCCGAGACGGGCGGATCACGAGGTCAGGAGATCGAGACCATCCTGGGTAACACAGTGAAACCCCGTCTCTACTAAAAAAAATACAAAAACTTAGCCGGGCGAGGTGGCAGGCGCCTGTAGTCCCAGCTACTCGGGAGGCTGAGGCAGGAGAATGGCGTGAACCCGGGAGGCGGAGCTTGCAGTGAGCTGAGATCCGGCCACTGCACTCCAGCCTGGGTGACAGAGCGAGACTCCGTCTCAAAAAAAAAAAAAAAAAAAAAACCATTGAATTGTACACTTTACATGGATCAGTTTTTCAGTTTGTGAACTATATCTCTATAAAGCTGGGTTTTTTTTTTTTTTTTCACTTTTGTTTTTTACTTGGATGGAGTCTCACTCTATCGTCCAGGCTGGAATGCAGTGGCGCAATCTCAGCTCTCTGCATTGAATCGAAACGATTCTTCTGCCTCAGCCTTCTGAGTAGCTGGGATTACAGGCATGCGCCACCATGGCCAGTTAATTTTTGTATTTTTAGTAGAGATGAGGTTTCACCATGTTGGTCAGGCTGGTCTCAAACTCCTGACCTCATGATCCGCCCATCTCGGCCTCCCAAAGTGCTGGGATTACAGGCGTGAGCCACCGGCCTCACCAAAGCTGTTTTTAAAAAACCATACATACAGTGAGATATCACTTCATATCCACTAGTCTGGGCCATCACTTTTAAAATGGAAAATCACAAGTGCTGGTGAGGATGTGGAGAAATTGGAACACTCATGCAATGTTGGTGGGAACGTAAGATGGTACCGCCACTTTGGAAAAGAGTGTGGAGGTTCCTCAGTAAGGTTAAACACAGAATTACTATATGATCTAGTAATTCTACTCCTAGGTACATACCCAGGAGAACTGAAAACAGGTGTTCAAACAGAAATGCGGGCTTAATGTTCATAGCGGCTCTATCCACAATAGCCAAAAGGTGGGAACAACCCAAGTGTCCATGAACAGATAAACAGATCAACAAAACGTGCTGTGTTCGTACAATGGAATAGTGTTCAGCTCCAAAGGAAGCACTGATGCACGCTACAATATGGTTGAGCCTAGAAAACATGCTAAGTGAAAGAAGCCAGACACCAAAGGACCAATGTATGACTCCATTGATGGGAGATCTCCAGAATGGACCAATCCCTACAGAGGGGAGCAGATCAGTGGCTGCCTGGAGCTTGGAGGAGGGGAATGGGGAGTGACTGCTTCCTGGGTACCAGGTTTTGGTTTGGGATGATGAAATGTTCTATAACCAGACAGCGATGATGGTTACCTAACATTGTAAATATGCTTAATGCCACTGTTGCACAATTTAAAGTGGTTATGATGTTAAATTTTATGTGTGTTTTACCACATACACACATAAAACTTATTTTGTGCCGTTAAAAAGAAAAAGTTCTATGAAGCACCTCTATTATTACTACTGTGATTAATGTTGGAGAACAATTATCGGAGAATTAAAAATATTAATGTTTGTAGAATAACATGTGGCCATGTACCCTTAGAACCCAGTACGTATATGTGTCCAGACTGTCAGTGCTGCTGGAGTCCAGAGAAGTATGGGAGCAGCGCTAGATGTTCAGAGAGCCCTGGTGTCCCTGAGCCAGGCCATGCACTCAAGGGCTCAGATCTCCCCCACACCTCACACTCCCTCACATTCAGAACAGTGTTCTCTCCATCTGGCTCCGAAGGGTCAGTGTCTATTCCAGTCAGGTTCTGCATTTCAAAGGAGGCAGTGTTAAGAGACCAGATCGCCTTCTCCTGCTAGGAAGTCTTCGTCCTGGTCTCTGCTGGTCTCTGCTCTAGCCCTGGAGTCCAGAGTCAGGCCCAGCTGAGTGAGAGAGTTGCTGCTTGGAGCCTGGCCCTGGGCACAGAGGGAGGTCTGGAATTAGGATGTGCATAGGTTTCTGTGATCCCCCAGCACCTGGGACTGGAATGTCTGGGCCCTTCCTGGGTCTCTGACCAGGGCTATGTTATAAGGACAGGGCAGTTCTGGAGAAAGCAGGCCAGCTGGTAAACATCCCATCCCCCTAAATTTTAGTTTATCCCCCATACAGCCTCCTCCTGGCAACGTCAGAGAAATGTCAGAGGCTAATGAGACAGAGGGAATGCAGTTTTGAAACAGCTTTCAAAATTCACTCACTTTGACTTCTGCTTCTGGCCAAGAGGGAGTAACAAGGACCCATTTACCCTCCTGCCTCGTCTCTGAAACAACCCAAAACAAACACAAAATATATGAAGCAATTGTTTTCAAGACACTGGACACCAGGCGGTGAAGGACAGCAATCCCCAAGAGACGGGAAAAAATGAGGTGAGTCAACGACTGGCCTGGTTTACTGCCTTGAGAGAATGTCCAGACCACAGAGCAGGAACGGGGATCCCAGACAGAGCCCAGTGGACTTCCTGGGTTGAGGAAACAGCTGAGTGTCTCGGGAAAACTAAGGGACCGGAGTGAGCAGGACAGAGATCTAGAGAAGGGAGCGCCCTGGAGAGCTCCACAGGTTCCCTCTCCACATCAGCTGAGTGTCCGTCAGTGCGTGCATGGGAGGAAATGACTCCAAGTGAGATCGGGTCAGAGGCAATTCAGCATCTGCACAGAGTGGAGAATAGTGCAGACAGAGGTGTGAAGACAGTTGTTGTGGATAAGAATACATGGGGCTGGGTGCGGTGGCTCATGCCTGTAATCCCAGCACTTTGGAAGGTCAAGGCAGGCGGATCATGAGGTCAGGAGTTCAAGACCAGCCTGGCCAACATGGTGAAACCCTGTCTCTACTAAAAGTGCAAAAAATAGCTGGGTGTAGTGGCATGCACCTGTAATCCCAGCTACTCGGGAGGCTGAGGCAGGAGAATCACTTGAACCCGGGAGGCGGAGACTGCAGTGAGCTGAGATCGTGCCACTGCACTCCATCCTTGAACAGAGTGGGACTCCATCTCAAAAAAAAAAAAAAAAAAAAAAAAAAAAAAAAAGAAAAGAAAAAAAAGAAAGAAAGAAAGAAAAAGAACATATGGACACAAACAGGGGAATAACAGACACTGGGGCCTACTTGAGGGTAGAGGGTGGGAGGAGGGAGAGGATCAGAAAAAAATAACTGTTGGGTACCTGGCTTAGTACTTGGGTGATGAAATAATCTGTACAACAAGTCCTCATGACACGAGTTTACCTATGTTAACAAACCTGCACATGTGCCCATGAACCCAAAATAAAAGTTGAAAACAATTTTTCAAAGGGACAGTTATTGGCCAGGCACAGTGGCTCACACCTGTAATCCCATCACTTTGGGAGGCCGGAGTTGGCAGATCATGAGGTCAGGAGTTCGAGACCAGCCTGGCCAATATGGTGAAACCCTGTCTCTCCAATAATACAAAAATTAGCCAGGCGTGGTGGCAGGCGGCTGTAGTCCCAGCTACTCAGGAGTCTGAAGCAGGAGAATCGCTTGAACCTGGGAGGTGGAGGTTGCAATGAGCTAAGATCACACCACTGCACTCCAGCCTGGAGAGAGAGCCAGACTCCATCTCGAAAAAAAAAAAAAAAAAAAAAAAAAAAAAAAAAAAAAAACAGGGCCAGGCGCAGTGGCTCACGTCTGTAATCCCAGCACTTTGGGAGGCTGAGGAGGGCAGATCACGAGGTCAGGAGATCGAGACCATCCTGGCTAACACAGTGAAACCCCGTCTCTACTAAAAATACAAAAAATTAGCCGGGCGTGGTGGCAGGTGCCTGTAGTCCCAGCTACTCGGGAGGCTGAGGCAGGAGAATGGCGTGAAACCAGGAGGCGGAGCTTTCAGTCAGCCAAGATTGCACCACTGCACTCCAGTCTGGGCGACAGAGCGAGACTCTGCTCAAAAAAAAAAAAAAAGACAGTTATTCAGTTATTGTACTGTATTCCATATGTTCAAAAAGTTATGTTGAAACATGGAAGATATCAAAAAATTCAAAATTGAACATCTAGAGATGAAAGCAGTATCTGGAATTAAACAACACTGGGTGGGATTAATAGCAGATTAAATGATACAGAAGAAAATATTAGTAAACTTAAAGACATAGCAGGAGAAACTATCCAAAATGAAAAACAGAAAGAAAAAGGAATTTAAAAATGAAAAAAAATCAATGATCTGTGGGACAGGTACCCTAAATATATGTAATTGGAGTCCTTGTAGAAGAGGAGAAAAAGAAGATAACAGAAAAAATATTTGATGAAATAATGACTGAAAAGTTTCCAAATTTGATGAATAAGTCCATAGATCCAAGAAACTCATTGTACCCCATCACAAAAACATAAAATGCACAAACTACCAAAGTTGCATCAAGAATAGTATGTAATCAAAATAGCTCTATATCTATTTTTATTTATTTTAAAAATAGAATATCTGGATAAAATGTTCCACAAAGAAAATTCAAGGTCTAGATGGCTTTACTGGGGAATTGCATCAAACATTTAAGGAAGAAATAATACCAATTCTCCACAAAATTTCCCAGAAAACTGAAGAGGTGGGACACTTCTCAATTTATTCCATGAGGCTGGTATTACCCTGATACCAAAATCAGAGACATAGTTTGAAAAGAAAAGTACAGGCTGGACACTGTGGCTCATGCCTGTAATCCCACCACTTTGGGAGGCCAGGGCAGGAAGATCACTTGAGTTCAGGAATTTGAGACCAGCCTGAGCAACATAGCAAGACCTCAGCTGCACTAACATTTTAAACAATCAGCTGGGCATGGTGGCATGTTCCTGTAGTTTCAGCTGCTGGGGAGGCTGAGGTGGGAGGATCACTTGAGCCTGGGAGGTTAAGGCTGCAGTAAGCTGTGATCACACTACTGCATTCCAGCTTGGGGGACAGAGCAAAACCCTGTCTCAAAAAAATAAATAAAAATAAGAAAATTATACATCAATATTTATCATGAGCGTAGATGCAAAAATTCTTTTAAAAATTTTAGCAATTGAGTTCAAGAATGTATAAAAACCATAAAACATGATAACCGAGGTTTATCCCGGGAATTCAAGGTTGGTTTGACATCCAAAAATCAATCAATATATGGCATAAAGATAGACATATAGATTAATAGAATAGAATTGAGAGCCCAGACACGTATGGACCATTCAACAGGGGAAAGAGTAATCTTTACAAAAAATGGTCCTAGGACCACTGGATAGCCATATGCAGAATACATTTGGGCCTCTACCTCATACCATATAGAAAAATTAACTAAAAATGAATCAAAGACCTAAATGTAAGAGCTAAAGCTCTAATGCTTTTAGAATAAAACATAGGTGTAAGTTTTCTTAATCTTGGATTAGGCAATGATTTCTTAGGTACACCCAGAGAATAAGCAAACAAGGAAAAAAAATCAGACTTCATCAAAATGAAAAGCTCTTGTGCTTCGAAGTACATGATCAAGAAAGTGAAAAATCAACCCATAGAATGGGAAAAATATCACAAATCCTTCCAGCCTCAGGCCTGGGAGATACCAGATGCTAAGGAGAAAATCCAAAGGACTTGGAAGACCCTTCCTCGACCACTTCCTCCATTCTCAGTGCATTTCTGAGGACTGAGACAAGCAAATCACCCTTGGCACCTGGCACAGTTCTCCCAGCCCAGATGGAGATCTCAGATCTTCTGCACGCAGGCACCACATGTCTTGAAAGGGGATTTTGTTCTTATCTGCCACATTTAGGCATCCTAGTTAGAGTGTGTGTGTGACTGGGAGGGATGAGGAGGGAGCCCCATGCAGGAATGTCTGTTTCCACTCACTCCATAGGATTTCTAACTGCCCACAAAATGATGCCTTTGCTTATTCTTTGTGTGGATTCTGAAGCCCAGCTTCAGGAGTGCTGGGGTTGCTAATCCTACAAAGGGTATTTTGTGTGAGTGCAGTGTCCTTCCTAGTGGGAGCCAAGGCCAGTGGGGCCACCCACTCCACAACTGCCTTTATGCTGCTGGGAGCGAAAAAGGGAGAAAGTGGGAACCATCCAGATTCTTTGGTTGCGGTGAAATAAATTAGTTTAGTGAGTTTAAGCAAAAAAAAAAAAAAAAAAAAAATTGATTTATTGAAAAGAGAGCAACAGAAGATAGAGATAAATATCCAGATTTGAAGGATAAGCACTAGGGAGATGCCAGGGAGCTCGGCAGCCCGGCCTTGTGGAATTGTCTCCACAATGTTGCTGCAAGTGGACTTGGCTCCAGCCTGCTTTTTCCCAGTGTGCTTTTGCACCAAGTTTAATTCCAAGGACAGAAGACTTAAATACCCTACCTTTTCTTTTTTAAGAGAAGGGGTCTCGCTCTGTCACCCTGGTTGGAGTGCAGTGGTATCATCATAGCTCATTGCAGCCTCGGACTCTTGGGCTCAAACAATCCTCCCACCACAGCTTTTCAAGTAGCTGGGACGGCAGGTGCCAAGTACCACATCTGGCTCAAGGGTTAGAGTTTTTAAAGTTAAAATGTCACAGAAAGGCCGGGCATGGTGGCCCACACCTGTAATCCCAGCATTTGGGAGGCTGAGGCAGGTAGATCACAGGAAGTCAGAAGTTCAAAACCAGCCTGGCCAACATGGTGAAACCCTATCTCTACTAAAAATTCAAAAATTAGCCAGCACAGTGGCACGTGCCTGTAGTCCCAGCTACTTGGGAGGCTGCAGCAGGAGAATCACCTGAACCCAAGAGGTGGAGATTGCAGTGAGCCAAGATTGTGCCACTGCATTCCAACCTGGGCAACAGAGTGAGACTCCATCTCAAAAAAAAAAAAGTCACAATACACATGTGATATTATAGCAGCTGCCCTCTTCAAGGATGCCTAGCCTTCCCATTCAAAGGGTGCCAGGTCTGTGAGCTGATCCGGGTCTGGGAATTTCATAACAGGCCATGGTTCTCTAGCATGCTGGCTCTACTTGGGCCTCTTGCAACCTTCCTGAGTCTGCAAAAAAAGGCGGACATGAGTGGATTGATTACCGACATAATTTGGGGGATCCCTATCAATCATCCATGACCTGAGATTTTGGAAGATAAGACGACTCCCTGATATCCAGGCTCCACTTAGCCCTATCCAGTGCACTTCCAGAGTGAAAACCCCCAGCTCCCAGCAATTCTCCCACCCCTCAGAGATCGGGGATCACCCCTTCCATCACTGTCCCTCCCGTTAACATTCCATGGCAGTTTACACTTTGTGGCAAGACTGAGGCTGGTGGAGTCACCTGATTCCGTCCTGAGGTCCATCCTGAGGGGTGGGTGGGGTAGAAACACACAAATGTATCCATTTCAGCATCTTGTCTCCCACAGCTCAGAACCAGTCTCTCTCTAATGCCAAGGGTTCCTAGCCTTTCTGCGTCGTTTCAACACCATCAACTTTGCATCAGCAGGTTGTTAGGATATGGACAGCATCCCCTAAGCCAGTACACAGAATGCAGAATTGTCTTATCAATACCCTTGGTGCAAGCCAGAATCCAGTTCTTCCTTCTTTGGCCAAGAACCCTCAAAATCCATTCCCACAAACATTCTCCAGACTTCTGGCAATGTGGATGAGTGACCTGGGGCAGTTTCTCTGGGTCTGTCTGCACTTCTCCCTCTAGTCTAACCCATACAAGCTGAACTCCTGTTATGGGGCAAGCAACGCTACGCAGTGGGCTGTGAAGGGAACTCTTAATTCTCCCCTTCAAAAGAGGAACGTCTTTCTCAGGTAAAAGGAACCTAGTAGGGGGTGTTTTAAAGGACTCGGGGGATCTGGAGGTTCTCCTGGTTTTCCAAATACTCCCAAATATCCCTGTTCCAATGGTTGGTGTCTCATCCTTTTTGTGTTATTGCTTTAAATTTCACATCAAATCTCTGGGAAGTTCATGCAGACAACTAACGTTTTCATTTAGCAACCTACAGGTTTGTTTCCAAACTCTGTCTCTAGTGAGATTTTAGCCTGGTCACAGAAAAGCCTTGAGTTCTGCTCTCCACCTTGAGATGAGCTTTGTAGGATTTAATCTTGATGTGCATCCAAATATCCAGTGCTGTCAGAGGCAACTACATGTCAGCTGCATTCTGCATTCTTTTAAAATTATGTCACAACAGCAACTGTACAACCCTCAAAACCCTGCCTCAGTGCACACCTGGTTCCAGCTGGCCACAGAGGCTGGCCTGACTAGGCATGTGGCCCGTCTGTACCATGGGCAGCTCTCCCCATCTGTATTCATTTCTTAGGGCTGTCATAACAAAGTACCACAAATTGAATGGCTCAAACAACAGAAATGTGCTGTTTTATAGTTCTGGACACTGGACGTCTGAGATAAATGAAGGTGTCAGCATGGTTGGGTCCCTCCGAGGCTTCGAGGAATCTGTTCCAGGCCTCCCTCCCAGCTTCTGGTGGTTTGCTGGCCATCTCTGGGGTTCCTTGGCTCACAGGAGCGTCACCTGGGTCTCTGCCTTTAACTTCACATGGTGGTCTCCCTGCCTGTGTGTCTGTGTCTAAATTTCCCTTTTTTTTTTTTTTTGGAGACAGTCTTGCTCTGTCACCCAGGTAAAGGGCAATGACGATCTCGGCTCACTACAACCTCCGCCTCCCGGGTTCAAGCGATTCTGCTGCCTTAGCCTCCCGAGTAGCTGGGATTGCAGGCGCCTGTCACCACGCCCGGCTAATTAAATTTCCCCTTTTTATGAGGACACCAGTCATGATGGATCAGGGGCCCACCCTACTCTAGTAGGATCTTGATGTGAACTCCCCAAAATTGATGTATCCAAGCTCAAGCCCCAAAGTGACTGTATTTGAACATACGGCTTTATCAGCTAATTAAACTCAAATGAGATCATAAGGGTGGAGACCTAATCTCATAAAAAGAAGAGAGAGATCTTGTGCTCTTTCTGCCATGTGAGGACACAGTGAAAAAGTAGCCAACTGCAAGTTAGGAAGGGGGCCCCTCACCGGGAACCAAGTTGGCCAGCACCCTCATCTTGGACTTCCCGATCTTCAGAGCTATGAGGAAATGCATTTCTGTGTTTAAGCCATCCAGTTTCTGGTATTTTGTTATGATAGTTTCAGCAGACTCAGACAGACCTCATCCTAACTTAACTAAGTACATTGCAAGACAGTCCCATTCTGAGGTGCTGGGGGTTAGGACTTCAACATATATGTTACAGTGTCAATGCATAATGCCGTCCACACCAGAAAGTAAATGGCAGTTTAACTACTCTCTACTCATCTAGATCCCAATAACTAATTCCAAATATCCCACATTTTTCTGTTGGCCTGTGGCCTTCAACCTTCTGTCTAGTAGAAAGTTCTGTCAGTTAGGGTTTTTGGTGTGCAGGTAACAGAAACAGACTTGGCACCAGCCTCCAACCACCTTGGGTTCCTCTGTGTCTCTGCGTAAGATTCAAATTCCCAGGAGTGCCTCTGATTGGCCCAGTCCACATGTGGCGGGGCATTGAGGGTGAGGCACACACACCAGAACCAAGGCAGGGTCGGGGAAGGGTCATTGCCTAAAGGCAGTGATTCTGGGTAGAAAGGCCAGCAGGAGTTCTGGGAAGAGGACTGGACTGCTCCACTGAGACCTAGGATGTAAACACAGGCAAACCCCTCCTCCTCTCAGGGTCTCGATTCCTTTTTCATTAACCAGGAGCAACAAGACTTGTCCTGCTCACCTGACAGGTTAGCATCAAACATAAATGAAGACAAGGATGAACTTGGAAATTAACAGAGACTTGTTATTACAGCAGCCAGGCACCCGGTCCCTTCTCTCTAATCTAAACAACCACAGCCCTGCAGTTTCCAGCGTGAATCATGTTGCCTTCTCTTCTGGAAACCTTTCATGCATCTCTTCCTAAAGACCCCACACTGAATGTGGCATTCCTGTGCATTTGTTTACCATTTCCACATCCCACAAAACTCTCTTCCAAAGAATTTGGGTTTGCCCCATGATAGAAACAAATAGGCCAGGCGTGGCGGCTCACACCCGTAATCCCAGCACTTTGGGAAGCGGAGGCAGGCAGATCACTTGAGGTCAGGAGTTCGAGATCAGCCTGGCCAACATGGTGAAGCCCCATCGCTACTAAAAATACAAAAATTAGCCACGGTCAGGATACCGCGGCCATTGAACATATGTCACAGGGCAGGCAGTGCCTCTAATTGGGAAAAAACAAACTATGACCTTAAATAGATGAACTATTTAATAGATTGGTTTTTTAAAATCTATTTTAGTATTTCCAAGTGCAAGCGCCTTTATTGCTCACCAGACAATGAAGCACACGGCTTAACACAGGAGGAACTACCTGCTGGAGGTTTTGGGGTTTTTGGTTATGATGTTATCAGTTAGGAATGTTTTCAGCTGCAAATAATAGAAAACCTAAGTGTGGTGAAACAAATAGGGGTTCACTTCTCTTACATGACAAGAAGGGTGGCTGTGGATGCTGATTTAGCAGCTCAGTGAGCTTGGAGCCAGCCTTTCCCTGATTCTCTTTGCTTTTCTCTCATGATTACAAGAAGGCTGCCTGAATTCCTGGCATCACATCTTTATTCAAGGCAGGAAGCCAGGGGAAAGGGGCTTTTTATCCAGAAAGCCAAAGCTTTTTCTGAAGTCCTTCTGTCAGCTTTCATCTCGGTGACCAGAGCTGTGTCCCATGGCCTGGAAGGCAGAGAAAAGAGCACTTGGCTTTTCCAGATGCTTTAGTGAAGGCAGGCAAGGGAGGGAGGAGGGAACTGGGATTGGAAGAGCTAATCCACAGCGAAGGCTGTGGCTCCTTAAATCTTCATTTGTTTACACCAGGCAGTGTAGTATTTTTCAAACTGGAGAACTGTGACCTACTAGGAGGTTGTGAAATCAGCTTCGTGGGTCTCTGACCAGCATTCTTTTAAAGTAAAATAAAATAGAAAACATTGATGCTCAACTAAAGAGTGAAAGTCAGGACTGTTTGTGACACAGCTGTGTTAGTTTTGTATCTAATGACCTACATGTGAGTCTCAGTCAAAAAGATAGGGAAGCCGTTGCCACAGGGGGGTGATGTGCAGAGGGAGTTGGGCGTGGGCTCGGGGGTCAGACGGCCTGGGGCACTTGGCCTCTTTGGCTATTTATGGCACACATTTGGGCAAGTTACAATCATCCTTTTAGGTCTATTTCTTCTATTGTAAAAGAGAGAAAATAATATACCCACCTTGTTATATGTAAAATACGGGCTAGCACACAGTTTAGGTCCCAGTAATTACCCGAGAAAATGCTGTTGGTATTGGTATCTACTGATAACCAATCGCTGCCAGACCCCGCTTTCATGACCCAATTAGGTTCACTTAAAAGTAGCAACACACTCACATGTAAACCAGAAATGTTAAAATCTCCTCCCCCACAAAAAGTTGACTTTGGCACAGTGCCATCCACCGAATCCTATGGGATGCTATTAGAGAAAATCCTAGGAAACCTATTAATTTCCCTGCAGGAGGGCTAACATTGAGGGTGCAGCTTGTGAGTGATCGGCATGGGGCCAGGAGACCCGTGGAAGAAACTTCTCTCTGGCCTGGGTCCCAGGAATTGCTGGGCTTCTTCCGGAAAACTCACTTCCTTTCATCTTTGGGACTGAGCAAATGATGGAGTTGATCCTGTTTCCCTGCTTGCTTTGGCCCTATTAGGAGTTCCTCTCTAGCAGAGAGCACAGGACTTGTGCCAGGGAGAATATTATGGATGCCTAGCTTTTTTCTACAACCTTTTTCTAAGTCCCCTCTGCCTCAACGATTTCCTCCCGTACTTTTTGTGTCTGCGTTTTTATCACAATGGGCTCCTCCCCTGGCCTTGGGCTCCCTTCCCCCAGGGGTAAAGCAGCACTTGAGCATCCCCTGTGTGTGCAGAGGTGACACCCCCTCTGCCATTACCAGCCCCACGAAGGGACTTCCATCCAGCAGCCCCACTGGGTGGGAGCGCCCATTTCTACTGCCCGCATGACTGTCTGTGAAGTTTAGGAATGCCGGGGCTGGGAGTTAGGCTGGGTACACTGTGTGGGGGACACGCCGCCCCGCTCCCTGTGCCTGGCATCTAGAACTGAACACTCTACCGCTATGGGAATGGAACCCAGGGCACGACCATCTCAGCCTGCGGAACGATCCAGCCCAGCTGGTGAGAACTCCCGCCCTGGTGTTGGGGGCCAGACAGGGTGCGTGGAGAGGGTCCTTATAACCTGGTCAGTCCCCTAGCCAGAGCAGTCCTACACATCGCTGAGCCCTCTTCAGGTTGAGAATGCTCGCCCTCAGCACAGCCCTACCCTCTGCCCCTGCCCCTGCCCCTACCCAGGGAGGGCTGTCCTGGGGGTCCCAGGACAGGCAGGGACCAGGACTAGGGTTACCAGCACTGACCTGCCCAGCCTGCCCCCCAGCCCCAGCAAGGGGCTGCAGACCCACAGGCTGGCTCCAGGGCTGCCACCCCTCCATGCACAGCCCATGCCAGCTGGGCTCTACAGGATCCTTTTAAATTACAATTCCAAAGTGGGCTGGCCACAGGCAAGAAGCCAGGAGCCTGTTTACACAAATGCTCCCTGCTCAGGGAAGGCTGCCCAAGTCACTCCTTCCTGCTGTCCCCAGACCCGGGCTACTAAGGTCTAGGGGTCCGGAAGGCAGGGTTAGTCCCAGGCAACCACAGTGACGCTCCAGGGAGCTCTGCTGAAGGACAAGGACCTCCTCCTCCTGCATCTCAGCCTCCCCAGCAGCCACAGCCAAGAGCCCTGCCAAGCTGATGGGACCCACTCCATCAACAAGCAGGTGACAGCTTCTTCAGGTAGGGGGTGGGGCATGGTCGCACAGGAGACCCGCAGGGTTCCCTGGGATCCAGGGAGGACCTTCATTCCCACATTGCCTCCCACAGTCCTGAGCACCTGAGCAACAAGGAGTTAATATTTTTTGATTATGGCAAAATACACATACAGTTTATCATGCTAACCATTTGAAGTGTGTGGTTGAGTGGCATTAAGTGCACACACACAGTTGTGCAGCCGTCAGCACCATCTGTCTGTCTCCAGAACTCTGTCATCTTCACAAACTGAAACTCTGGAGCTAAATCTTTAAATCTGTTTCATTCGACAAGCTTTTTGTTTGTTCGTTTTTTTTTTTTTTTTTTTTTTTGACGTCCCTGGGTGGGCTCAAACTCATCCAACAGGCTTTGATTGAAGATCTGTTGTGGCTTCCTGGGGGGAACACAGGCAGGACAGACCTGCTCTGAAGGCACCCAGTGGCATGAAGAGGCAAGCCAAGAAGCCTCCAGCCAAGAAGGCGGTAGCCCGCTGGCCACCTCGGGGCACGGGATGGAGGCCCAGGAAGAGGAAGGGGCCAACAGACACTTATTGGACCAGCCCTTGGTTGGTGGGAGGAACTTCTTGGCTCGGGGGATGGGGTGGCTGGGAGGATTCAAAGGGAATGTTTTTCCTGTGGTCAGACTGGACCTGATAAACAGTGCAGGGGGCCGGCAGGGCAGGGGGACCCAGGGCTGAGGACATGAGGGGATGGCTCTGTGAAAGTCCCAGCTTTCCAAACCACAGAGGGAGGCAGAAATATGTGAAGCATGTGTGGCTCTGAGGGCCTCTCACCCTCGGTCCATCGACCCCTGGACAGACTTCAGATAAATTACAAGCTGCCCACAAGCACTTTGGTGGGAATCTTGTTTTTCCTCTTTCAGACAAAAAGCAGATTTGCTGACAGATTAGGGAGCAGGGGGCTGGGGTGAGGAGGAGGTCACCCAGGAGCACAAAGCCCATTCGAGAAGCATTAAATCACCAGTTAATGAGGTGCTGCTATGCCTTGGTGCTGGGGAGGAGAGGAGGAGTTCAGGGGAAGCCTCTGGAACTCATGGGAAGGACTGCTAGGCCTGGTTTTTCCCGTGACTCCCAAGGACCTAGACTGAACCTGTGGGGCCTGTGGTTCTCATTTCATTCCCCAGGCATTAATTGCCTATGAGGGGGCGGAATGATTACCACTGCTGTATGTCTGAGGACACTGAGACACACAGCAGTGGCTTCTCCAATGTCATATCCTAGTGAGTGATGGAGTGGGAATCAGGTTGGAGTTTGGAGCCAAGTTACCCTCTCTCCTATGACGCCACTCCCCTGCCTGCTTCCCCACCCCGTCACCTGCTGGGTCACCTACCGCTAGCCAGCCCTCATATGGCACCTGCTCACAGGTCACGCCTTTGGCTTTTACAAGGGTATACAGTTGGCACAACAGACATGATTGCACTCATTTCACAGAATAGGGTCTGAGGCCTGGAGAGGCTTTGGGTTTGCACCAAATTCATGACAAAAATATATCTAAATATGCAAATGTGTGGTGCAGTATAGAGGAGTGGTTAGGAACAAAAAGGATCAATCAGCCAGCCAGACCTGGGTTTTAGTCCTGACTGCTGTGTGACCCTGGGCAAGCTGCTTAACCCGTCTGTGTCTAGCTCTCCTCGTCTGTACAGTGGTGATAAGTGTATCATCATCTTGGCATTATTGTACGTGATAAGTAAAATTACACAGATTCCAGCTACTACAGAGCCTGGCATGAAGTCAGTGCTCCACAAATATCCATCAACATCATCACCATCATCAGCCGTGGGCTAACAGGTGCGAGATTGTGGAGGCCTGAGGGCAGCAGGGTGCCAAGGCCCAAGGAGTCTGTGGAGGGTTGGACGGCTGTTTCAGAAAAGACAGGGCCCTTGCCATGGGTGGCGAGGGCCTCCCGCTGGCAGATATGCCACACAGAAGGCTCCACCTCCCTAACAAACTGGCAGAGAAATGAAAACTGAGGGCATGATTTTAAGCAAACACTCTCCCGGCTCAGAAACGGTGCAGGTGCATTTCCATGTCGATTGGTTCCAGGCTCAGAACTTTGCAGTCAGGACAGGTGGCTGGGTTGTTGCTGGTCTTGTGGTGGCCTCTTCCAGTCCTTGATCTGATTGAAGAGAGCTGCTTGCCTGGAAGTCCTCGGCTCCGAAGCTGCTAGGGCTCCATGCTCTGTGGTTTGCAGGTGAAAGGAGGAGGGGCCGGGGCATTAGGGGTACAGAGCAGGCCTTTGTGGACCCATCTACCACATGGCAGCAGGGAGCCCCTCCCCTTTCCTGGGCGGAGGGGACGGTTGCCTAGTGGTTTCATATCTTCATTTGGCCTCAGCTGTCATGGGACAGCCTACGGGGCTCCCACAGCGGTCATGGCCCCTCCGTCTTTGCCACGTTCTTGGTGAGGCATTGTCTTGGGTGAATTGGGTGATTCATCGTGACTCTTTTTCCATTGCTCTCTCAGTGAGGGATGGGGAGGGGTTGGAGGACACCCAGGAACAGGACAGCCATCCCCTGGCCCACCACACTCAGGCCACCACACTCTGCGGCAGAATCGGCCCCTGAGATTTTGTTTTTCCTTTGGGAACCTGTGTTCCCTCCCTGAGCTCCCTGCCATGCATCCATCACCCTCCAGGCCTGTCAGCGTGTCTCAGTTCAATTCCAATAGTAACCCAGGGCTCCCGGCCTAGAGGGGCTGATCCCCAGTCCAAACCCCTCCGCCTACTCAGAAAACCGGAGCAAGATGTGTGGTGAGGAGGACCCGGGAACTGAGAAGCCAGTCGGGAGCCAGCTGGTGGGGGGGCCTCTGGGATCTCTGTGGGGGATTAGAGGTTGGACCAGGAGCCAGGTCCCTGACCAGAACGCTGTGGGCACATGGGTGATCCAACCCATGCACCTGGCCCCCCCCCCCCGATCCCTCATCCAGCCAGGCCTCGGTCCAGGCACAGGCCGTGTGAACATCTTTGGGGTCTCCATGTCCAGGAGCCCCGTGCTCAGGGACCTCGGGTCCAGAGCCCCTGCGTTCTCCTCAGAAGCCCAGAGCACTCCATCTGTTGCCTCCTTCTGGAGTGGGCTATGGTTTCCTCACAGGCAGCCTCCATTCAGGACTCTCCTGGGGGGCTGCTGGCAGCAGGGAGTTACCTGGGCCACCCCCAGGGACCAGAGTTCCCCCTCGAGGGTCCTTTCCTCTCTCCCCCGTGAGTTGGAAGCGTAGGCGTGGGTGGGGAGGCAGTAGGGGGATACTTTTGGGGACGTGGACCCTCTTATGCTCAGGAATCCCACTGCCTGGGCTGAGTATCTCCTTCCAGGACAGGCTTCTCCCTCCCTTCTGTCCCCCAGGGGTGGGGTGTCCCCTCGAGATTCAAGCCCACCCCAACAGGAGGACCCAGTGTTCTGGAGAGGGCCCAGGCCTGGAGGAATTCTGCAGGCGGGCGCTTGTGGCTGCACGAGGTGAAGACCCGAGCCAAGGCTGCCGGTTCTGGGTCTGCCGGCCCCACTGCTCCAGGGGCTACAGCTGCAGCAGACACGCCCCATTTCCCTTTCTCCCTGAAAGCCCCTCCATTCCCACAGAGCCCACCTGTTCAAGCTAAACCCCTACCCCGACACTCACCACCACTAATTTTTTTCTCTTTCGCAGGAGAGAGGTCTGCCCTGGGTGCAAACCAACCTTCCAGAGGGAACATCCTTCCCCTAGAAACTCCGAGGCCAAGATTAGCCATGAGGATAAAACCCAGAGATCAGACACAGAGACCCGGGGTCAGGCCTTTGGCCACGTGGCCTGGCAGCCTCACCTTGCTGAGTCACAGAGAGGCAGAGCCCCAAGTGAGCCTGGGGAGCCCTGCACCAGCCTGGGTTCTGGCCCTTCCCTCCCCCCATTGCTTCTCATCACCTCTCCCCACTACTCTCCCCTCTCTGGCCCAGGGGGTCCCTGGGAGTCTGGGAAAGCGCCCTGGATCGTCTGGCTCCTCCCAGGGCTGGGACGCCCATTGCCAAGAGAGCACTCAGAAGCCGCCTGTTGGCTTTTAGGACTTTTATTGCCCAAGGTCCCGAGGTCTGGGTGGGACCGCAAGGGGCTGCCCCTGTCCCCAGAGCTGTGCCTGGCCATCCTGGTGGGAGGGCTCGGCTAGAAGAAGTTGACCACCCTGCGGAGCGACTGCACCCGCGCGCTGTGGGCCTCCCAGTCGGAGAAGCTGCGGAAATCGCCCCTCTCCACCACGTACATGCGGCCGCGGTAGTTGGGCTCCTCGTACAGGACCCACCTGGAGGCCAGGGGAGTGGGAATCAGGGGCTGCCGGGAAGCCCCCCTGGACTCCAGACAGAAGAGCTTGCACAGCCTGGCCACCCAGCAACCCCTCCCGGCCGAGCGGCCCCTTCACTCTGGGCTACACGAAGGCACCCACGGTGCCCACCTTGGCTTTTATTTCCTTCCTCAGTGCCGTGTGGGGTCCGTGCAGGGGTGTGACAACTGTGGGGACAGGCCTAGTAACGTCCACATTTTAAAACTGACCAGTCCTGGCCGGGTGTGGTGGCTCATGCCTGTAATCCCAGAACTTTGGGAGGCCGAGGCAGGCAGATTTTTTGTGGTCAGGAGTTCGAGAGCAGCCTGGCCAATGTGGTGAAACCCCGTGTCTACTAAAAATACAAAAATTAGCTGGGCGTGGTGGTGCATGCCTGTAATCCCAGCTACTCAGGAGACTGAGGCAAGAGAATTGCTTGAACCAGGGAGGCGGAGGTTGCAGTGAGCCGAGATCGCGCCACTGCATTTCAACCGTCCTTGGCAAGGATGCACTCCCGCCATCACTGCACACCCACGCACTCCTGTTCCCTGATAAGGACCACCTTGCACAGACAGTGCCCCCAGCACCTGATGGGGGGCCTGGCACAGAGGGCACCATTCATTCAGTGAATGCCAGTGGGTTCCCACATGTGTGCCCAACACCGTGTCAGGTACCAGAGGTGCCATGGTCACATGACATGGTTTCTGCCCCCTCCTGCCCTCATGGGGCCTCCCCTGCAGAGGAAATGGGCTGTGGGGGTACAGTTGCACAGAGGAGCCTGCAGGGCACAGAGGAGGGTCAGGGAGTCCCAAGTGGGGCCCCTTCCTCTCCTCCTCCCCTTCTGCACACCTCCGGGGCAGCCACCAACAATCCAGAGAGCAGAAACAGTCAGGACAAGTCTTTATGGAGCCTGGAGGACCTGGGGCTGGTGGGGGCAGGAGAGAACACAGCCCTTCGTCACCCAGGAAGCTGTGGGCCCGGCCCAGAAAAGCAGGAAGGTGCGGTGGGGAGGGAATGGGGGACCAGGAGGAAGGGACTGGAGGTCCAGGGGAGTGGCCTCTGCCTGGGAAGGGGCATGTGATACAAGGAAGACGCCTCAGGACAGCTCGGAGCAGGGGCTGGCCCGACCCTGTCCTTCCCTCACCATCTCTGAGACGAGCGAGGCTTGTCACACTTGGTGCCTGGCACAGTCTGCTGCCTCGAGGGTTGGCGCCAGGAAGGAACAGAGAGAGGCAGAGGGTGTGAGCCAGCCTGGAGCACCTGCTGGGGGACTCAGGGCAGGCCTGGTCCAGCCTGGACCCCACCCTCATGGCCCCCCGCGTCCATGCTCCTTCACACCTAGAGCTTTCTGACCCCACACCTATGCCATAGCTGGGGCCTCAGAGGCACCTCAGGGAGTCAGCTGGTCCTTTCCTACCCTGTGGTGGGCAAGAAATACCCTAAGCCATGTCCTGGGCCACATGAGGGTGCTCACATGGACACCCCCAAAAGGAGGGGGCAGGGAACTGCCCATCCTCCTGTCCCCTGTCCTGGCTGTGGCTACTGGGAGGAGGCAGAAAGGGGAAGGGGCAGGGGCCTGTCCTGCCCACATGAGCACCGTGCCCTTCCCCAGGTGGGGGTGGTTGGGGGCAGAACGCCAGCACATTTTCCTCCGAAAGCCCACCAGGACATGGATCTGAGGGGACGGGTCATGCCTGGGCTGATGTGGGACCCAGAGGGAAGGGGTCTTGGCAGTGGGAGGTGGTGAAGGGGCCCTGCCTCGCCCACTCTCCAGACCCCAGGAAAGGCCTCCTAGCAGTGTCCCCTCCGGATCCAGGGGACCCGGGGGCGTTACCTCCTTGACAAGGGCTTACATTTGTGTAAGAGTTAGAGTCTTAGGCGGCAAAGGCTGAGCACCTGGGCCCCCACCTGGGGGACTGACGGCTGGCTCCTTGCAGGGACGGTGGGGATTGAAGGAGATGGACTGTGTGCTCCTCAGTCAGAGAAATGTTCATCTCCACCTTCTCCACCTTCCTTCTCAACAAGCCCCTGAGTGCCTGAGTGCTGGGGTGGGCGGGGGGATTGTGTCTCTGGCCTCAGGACATCCTCCATGCAAAGGTGTGACTTGGGCCTTACAAGACACAATTTAGCCAGCAAGTTTTCCAGGGCAAATTCTTGTTTTGGAATGCCACCCCTGGGCTCCAGGTGCCACCAATTTAGAGCAACATGCAATTTTGTAAAATGGAATCCTGGAGCTAGCTAGAGTGACAGAAACAGCAGATTTCCGCCACTATCAGGCCACCAGGGAAAGGTGGGATGTACACAGTCCCTCCTATCCCTGGGAACTGGTTCCAGGACTTCCCTTGGATGTCAAAATCCAAGGATGCTCAAGTTCCAGATATAAAATGGCATTGTATTTGCATATAACCCATGCGTATCCTCCCATATATAGTAAGTCCTCGCTTAACCCCATCAGTAGGTATTTGGGAACCGTGGCTTTCAGCACGCGATATATAACAAAGCCATTTCTCCCCTCATCAATCTTATAATGAACCCACATTGAACAAGACAACATATTCGAGGACCTGCCATACATCATTTCATTTAAAGTCACAGTCTCCAAGAACCTATCCCCAATGTTAAGTGAGGACTTACTGGACTTGAAATCATCTCCAGATTACTTATGATACCGAATCCAACGTAAATGCTATGTAAATAGCTGTACGGTATCTTTCAGGGAATAATGTACATATTCAGCATAGACACAATTGTGGGGGGATAGTTTCACTGTGCAGTTGGAGCCCACGGACATGGGGTGCCACCTGTGTCCAGCTCTGCCTTGGCTCAGTCTCTGTCTCCCTGCAGTCCCTCTGCCCCCTGCATCCTCTCCAGAGCTCCCTGGCCTTGAACCTCTGGAGTATAGAAGGCAAATTGTTCTTCAATTGCTTTGATAGGAGCCAGAACCATGCACAGCCAGCTGGAACCTGTGTGAGGGGCTCTTGGCCTGAGGGGAGGGAACTGAGGCCTGGGAAAGCGGCCAGCTGTGGAACAGGGACAGACACAGGCTTGGCTGTAGTCTCAGCTGTGCCACTCCCATGGGACGGCTGGGCCGTCAGCCTTCTGAGTCTCAGCTTGCCCTTTGTAGAACGGGGGCAATAATATCTACCTGACGCAGAGGTGTGGGCTGGACAATGAAAATAGATGGCCAACTTGAAGGTGCTCAGAGGGTAGTTGCAAAAGGGGAGTATGCGGGAGGGCAGGAGGGGGCACGAAGGCTGCCCTTGGTTGACCAGGAGGAAACCCAAGTGTGGGGCAGACAAACCCATCTGGGCCTGGGCACAATCCCCCTGGCTACTCTCTGTCCAGAAGTGAGCCACCCTGAAGTCCGTCTTCCCCCAGAGGCCAGGGTGCTGGGGGTTTGCAGAGAGGCCCGGTTCAGGGGTCAGCTTTGCTGGGTAGGCGCTGGGCAGGGTGGGCTGGTCCACCCTTCTCCGAGCAGGTGAGCCCGCTGTGGCTTTCCAGCCCATAAGGCCCTGGGGGATCCTTTGGTAAGCAGGTGTCCCCCGGCTCAAGAAAACCAAAGGCGGTCTCTTGCATCAGATCAATCGCAGAGAACTGTGCAGCTTTCAAGGTCCTCTCCTACCTCTGTTCCTGGACCGATGCCCTATAGGGAAGGTCTCAGGATGCCTCTGGGGCCCAGGGTCCCTCTCTGAGGCCCTTCTGGGCCATAGGGGAAGCTCCCTGCTGCTTGACTGGGGCAGGTGAGGCAGCTGAGGAAAAGAGAGGGCCTGTGGGGCCAGGGACACGCTGCCCCCTGCTGCAGGTCTCATTCCCACCCCACCCACCAGCCCTGCATGGCGGGCAGCCTCGCACGCCTGGTGCTGAAGGGCCTAGCTGGGCCTCGGGGTGCGGCCACGTGGCTGGCCTGTACTCACGCTCCGTCCCCGTACACCTTGATGGCGTTGATGCAGTTCTTGGCCCAGCCCCCACTCTGCAGGAAGGGGCAGTCCTCCAGGAACTCCAGGCACTGGCCCGTGAAGTTGCAACCCTCGAAGATTTCCAGGCGGAAATGTTCCCCGTGCTCCAAGACCAAGCGAAAAAGAAGGAAAGAAGGAGCCTGCTGTGAATTCCCCTCTCCCAGAAACAGAAGCCCCGGGCAGGAAGGAATTAGGAGGCACCCAGGGCACTGGGCACCCCCATCCCACATACTTCAACCCCGCACTTCTGTTTGTTCTTCCACATGAGATGTGGTTGGAAGAAAGGGTTCTATTACTCTAAAACTGTTTCAAGCCACTGAGCTGGTCTAAGCACCTCTTTCTACAGCTAGAAAATCTGAGGTCCAAAGACAGCCAAACTGACCAGAGGCCAGCGCTCAGGCTCAGACCAGGGCTGGGGTCTCGGGGCTCCCTCTGGGTGCTCAGCCTGGGGAACTTCTGCCCTGGTCACACCAACACACTCCCGTTTCTGACTTCACTCCAGGGCCGCAGCCCACAGGCAAGCCTTCAAATGATAACGTTTTAAAACTGTAATAGAACCTTTTAGTAAAACATAAAGCCAAAAATCTAAAACAAATACCAGATCTCGTGTGCTGAAACTCCTGCTGGCCTTGACATCATCGTCCCCTAGGCTCATCACGTCTCCCTATATGATTCCCGCATTTCCAAAAGACAGAGGAGGGCCAGCCCCTGCCTGGCTCAGAAGCCGGCAGGGCCTGGTCTGTGTCACAGCTGGCCCCAGGATAGCTCTTAGGAGAACAGCAGTTCTCAAGATACCAAGGATATTTTTCATATAAATAGCATTATGCAGGATCCAGGGCCAACCATTTAAATTTCTTTTTTGCCAATTGTACCACAGCCTGGAAGAAATACTAAGAAAGCATTCTTACAATTTGAGATGCCAAAGCCCAGCTGATTTTGCAACTGATACAGAAAAGAGAGAGGGCCCCACACAGAGGCCCCTTCCCTGGGGTTCCTCAGACGTTCACCAGAACCGCCCGGCCCAGGCATCAGGGGAGGGTCCTCGGCAGACATAAGCCCAGACTCTCTGTGATGAGACATGCATACCCCCAGGCTCAGGAATCCTCCCCTTCCCACCTGAAGCTCCCAGAGCTCACAGCAGGTCAGCGAGTACTCATGACCTGGGGGAACGGCCTTGCTTAAATCCCACCCTAGGAGCAGCTGGACAGAAACAGTCCTTCGCCACGGGGGAGCCATGCCCCTCGTCTGCCCTCCCTGCATACACCTCTTGGGTGGCAGCTACCTGTGTAATTCCAAGGGACCTGCCCCCCAATTTTCCCCTGACTGGCGGGTGATTCTTCAGCTTCCTCCATCAGCCACTCCAAGACCGCAGCATGGAAGGCTCCAGAATGTGCTACAAGACCACCTGCACCAGTGGCCACTAGGCCCAAATCAGCCTCCCATTGGCTGAGTGTCCCTTATCTGGCTGGAAATCTAAATTTGGACGATTTCAACAGCATTTTAAATGGACAATGCAGCTAGATTTTTGGATCCAAAACTTAAAGTGGTTTCCTGATACCTGTATGAAAACTCAGGGCCACTCCCGCTCGGTTCCCAGCAACTCGGCCCCCCACCTACTCACCTCATGCCAGCAGGTGGCTCTGGGTATAGCTCCCTCAGTCTTACAGACTTTAAAGCTGGGAGGCCCACGCTCCCCAATTCCTTGCCACTGTCTGCCAGGGCTGACCCTCGGTCCCTCCGGCAGGAAGACTCAACCCTCGGTGGACAGGCCCACTCACCATTCCTACAGGCCGACAGGAGCCCATGTGGTCACTGTGGCTGTTCCAGCGGAAGAAGTCGGGGTAGTCGCCGTGCTCCAAGATGAACTGCTGGCCCCGGAAGTCAGGGTGATCGAAGCAGACCCAGGCTCCGCTCTCCACGCGGATGGAGTTCACTCGGTTCATAAAGCCCCGGTCCTGGAAGTTGTCACAGTCCCCAAAGACCTCCAGCTTCCTCCCCGTGAAGTGCTTGCCCTCATAGAGAGTGATCTAGAAAGGGCAGGTTACAGAGCTGAGGGTCAGGGGCTTCTCTCCTTCAGCGTTGGAGGCTGGCGTCTGGGTCCCAGCACCCTCGACGGAACCCCTACTCCCAGGCCCGCCAAAGCCCACTCCTGCTGCACACAGTAACATTATTTGCCAATTGGGCAAAAGCATGAATAGTTGGCAGACTGATGCCATACACAGCTCCTGTTCCTTCCTACCCTTAGGAGCTCACAGTGGAGCAGACAAGTTTCAACAGGGGTCTGGGGACAGGGGCTTCCCCTTTGTCTAGGTGCCCATTTCAAAATGGGCTCTTGTCAACTTCCACTGCATTTTTAAACTCATTTTTAAATTCTTAAAACATAAAGCCGATAATAACATTAAAGGAGGTGTTTTCAAAAGAAGAAACTGCACCCACAACCCTCTCGTGGTAACCCAACATATATTTTGCAGAAAGGTTCCTGGGATTGGGCCTCCTTCACTGGAGAGGCTGAATTGGCCGAAGCCGCGTCAGGGCCTGGCTCGGGATTAATGTTCTCAAAAGAGGGCTTATAAGTGCCACCCTGTCCCTCTGTGTTTTGTAGGCCACTCCTTCGGGTAGCAGGCACGTATGAGATCTGGAGCTCCATCACCCTGGTGGGAGTTCAGACACCGTGTCCTGTAGCTACGTGGCACCCACAGGTTGTCCTTGTCCCGAAACAAAACAAAGGGAAGCAATAACAACCCCCAACGTCTTTCCTGCTGTGGAACCTAAAACCCCAACCATTCCCTAACGCTTTGGGTTTCAAGAACTGCGGCCCTACAACAGGCCTGTCAGAGCGCAGTGATGCTCCCCATCACTATGGCCGTTTGCGCCTCACCAGTGTCTCCAGTTCGCTCAAAAGAACGTGAGAAATGCCTTTCCAGGCCCCTTGGAGTCAGGCGTGGCCACATGCTTTCACCAGAAAGGAGGCGGACACCCTGGTGTTCTGCACCCCAGAGTTACTGGGGCCTTTGTTACTGAAGCATCACCTGGCCCATGCGGACTGATACAGCAACACAGTCACCCCCAGACACTCTGGAATGTGGCCCTGGAGACCGGAGGCTTCATGGCAGTGGCTAGGCTAGGGGCACTGGAGAGAGGGAGGGACAGCCACGTCTCCCATCCTTCCTGCACCAGGCAGGGCTGGTAGAGGGCCCCTGAGGCTTTCGGGGAGACCTGGGCACCAAAGGGATTCGGGGCTCCCTCAAATCTCAACATTTTTCAGAAAACCAGCCCTGAGTGTCCCTGAAGAGACCCTGAGGAAGGACAAGCCACACAGACCAGCCTTGGGCAAAGAAGCTGCAGCAGTGGGGCCGCGGGCTGTGGGACAAGCCAAGCCTCCCCCACCCCGAGGAAGCCCCAGGGAGTCTGACCACCCTCCCTGCTCCTGACTGCGAGGCCAGGGGTTGGAACCCCGGAAGGAAGGAGTGGAGATGGAGACCTTCCTATCCACCCACACTAGAGAGGCCCCAGGCCGACCCCGTTTTATTAAGAAATTAAACCAGCTTCCCTTGGGTTTGTCATCCAGCAACAGTGTGCACCCTCCTGAATCCCCTCGCACAGGGGGCGAAGGTGGGGCCCTGCCCGGTTTCCTTGGGGTTAAGGGACTCACTCACCTTTCCCGAGCGCTGCGCCATGGTGCGCCCCGCCCCATCCGCGGGTCTCGGTTTATACCGGGCAGCTCCCTGCTGGCTCAGCGCCGCCCCGGACAAAAGATTTGCTGGGCCGGCCCCGGCGCGTTAGTGCTGTCGGGCGTGCTAAGCCCGAGGGGCCACCAGGCTGCTGAGACCCGCCGCGGCCACCCTGTGCCACCGCGAATGCAGCCCGCCCTGCCCGGGGTCTCCGTGTGCGCTCCACGTTTAGCTCCCGGGCCTCCTTCCTCCCTGAGCCCTCCCGCCCAGCCCGCGGCTGCCCCTGTCCTGCCTTGGAGTGGTGAAGGGAGGAGTGGGGGCGTCTCTCCAGCCCTTTCTTCCCTGGCGCTGCCCCTCAGCCCTCAGGCCCATCTCCCTCCCTCCCAAGACCTGTTCCGAGCTTCCCAGTCCACTCCCCTTTCTCACCTGGCTGCACGCAGTCTCACCTCGGTGCCAACTTGTCTCCGGGAGGATGCAACCCAAGCTTCCCGGACAGACAGACAGCGCTTGACCGCCCCTCCCCCGGCTGCTCTGGTCTGAGCTCCCAGGTCCCCACCTTAGACCTCCTGCTCCTACTCACCCAGCCCCTGATGCACGCCCTCCCCCTTTTCCCAAAATGCCAGGCCAGGTCAGGCCTGCCTCTCCTCCCGCTCTCTTCCTGCCTGCCTCCCTCCTTGGCACTCTCCCTCCCTGGGTCCCTCTCTCCTTGAAGATCCTGCCTAGGGTGCCCAGGTGACCCGCGCTGCCCTGAGCTGGGGGCACAGTGCTCTGCCCCTTGCCTCTCTGCTGCACCAACCATAGCACCCTGGACGCCCAGGATCAGTTTACTGCACAAAGGAGTCCCACCGCGGAGGGAGAGTTCCCCAGAGCCCTGGACGAAGCACTTGGCAGAAAGCAGAGGCTCAGAGATTGTGGCGTGAGCAGAGCGAACGGAGCCCACAGGATGTGTAGCCCCAGACGGCTGGGGAGATGAGCTGGGAACACAGGACCCATGACTCAGATGGCTGGGGGTGTGGGGGACAGGGCTGTGAGATCAAAGGAGCGGGGGGTAGGTAGGTGCTCCACAGCGGGTTCTGCCGGAGAGAAGGGAGGAGCTTTGGGGAACAGTTTGGGCTGCTCTTCCCTCAAACAGTAGAGTGTATTTTTATGACCATTTCACAAATGAGACACTGAGGCCCAGGAAGAGGAGGTTATGTGATTCTTGGGGCAGAGGGGTGACCGTGCCTCTGCTTTGGGAGGTTTTCAAAAGTAGACAGGGCATGAACCAGAACCTGCATGTCACCCTTGAACCCGGGGACAGTCTTCCCCAGGGACGCCGCCCAGCAGGCTGCCTCCACTGGCGACCTTACTTGCCAAGCCACACATTCCAATGTTTGTCTCTGGACGTGGGCCCTGGTGGGGACATAAAATTAAAAACAAAATCTCCTGCCAACCCAGAAAACTTCTCCACGAAGGTAGTAGAAAAAGAAAACAATTTTATTACTGAATAAACTTTAAACTGGAATGTGAGCTGCATCACGATCTCTCCCCCTGAGAGATCGCAAAGATGGAGAGAGATCTCACTCTTCTGCAGCCAAGCAGACACAACCCATTGCATTCATGTTTTCAGGACAAAATTGCTGATTTTCTCTATCGCTATGACTGGAGGTGGGTTTTGCGATTTGGAGGCAGGTGACAGCTGAAGTCAGGCTTCTCAGGAAACGGGGAGGGTGGCGGCATTTACTGCTTGATGTCAAGACTCAAAGAGGTGGTCCTGGCTCCCAGAGGAAGCACGACTGAGATATTAGACTGGCAACTGGCTTGTGTAGCCATTAAAAAGATTTACACACAGGCCGGGTGCGGTGGCTCAAGCCTGTAATCCCAGCACTTTGGGAGGCCGAGACGGGTGGATCACGAGGTCAGGAGATCGAGACCATCCTGGCTAACACGGTGAAACCCCATCTCTACTAAAAAAAAAAATACAAAAAAGTTAGCCGGGCGTGGTGGCGGGCGCCTGTAGTCCCAGCTACTCGGGAGGCTGAGGCAGGAGAATGGCGTGAACCCAGAGGCGGAGCTTGCAGTGAGCCAAGATCGCGCCACTGCACTCCAGCCTGGGCGACAGAGTGAGACTCCATCTCAAAAAAAAAAAAAAAAAAAAAAAAAAAGATTTACACACATTTGAAAATGACAGAGAAGGAAATTCTGCAAGAAAAAGGAGGAAAGGGAAGCCTCGTCCCTTATTTTCAACAGGGAAAAGTAAGCCTTAAAAAAGATTTTATTTTTTAGAGCAGCATTAGGTTCAAGCTGTATTCAGCAAAAGGTACAGGGATTTCCCATATACCCCCTGCCCCTCCATACACACACACACAGACACACAGACACACACACACACACACAGACGCACAGAGCCTCCTCCACTATCAACGCCTCCATTAGAGTGGTACGTTGTCACAACTGATGAACCTATGTTATACACCGGGACACAGGATGAGAAGTTGAGAGAATGCCGCATAGGCTTTGTTAGAATAACACATTTGTAAAGTCTCCCCACATAATGTGGTTGATTTCTCACAGCTTACTACTCTTTGTCCCATTCAGTATATAAGTGTTTGACTCTTAACTTTTTCTTTAGGTCTTCATCTCCTTAAAAGGGATCCCATGCCACATAAAACTTGTATTAAATAAGTTTGTATGCTTTTCTCCTGTTAATCTGTCTTATTTCAATTTATTTCTCAGGCCCAGCCAGGACCCTAAGAGAATGGAGGTAGAACTTTGCTGCCCCTACAGTGTAATGTCATGGTTCCACCATTAGAGCACCACATAGAGTATTCTCACCGCCTTAAAAGTCTCCTGGGCGGGCTGGGCGCGGTGGCTCACACCTGTAACCCCAGCACTTTGGGAGGCCGAGGCAGGTGGATCACCTAAGGTCAGGAGTTTGAGACCAGTCTGGTCAACGTGGCGAAACCCTGTCTCTACTAAAAGTACAAAACTAGCCAGGCGTGATGGCAGGTGCCTGTAATCCTAGCTACTCGGGAGGCTGAGTCTGTGAGAATTGCTTGAACCTGGAAGGTGGAGGCTGTATTGAGCCAAGATTACACCACTGCACTCCAGCCTGGACAACAGAGTTAAACTCCGTCTCAAAAAAAAAAAAAAAAAAAGGCCCCTGTGCTTCATCTGTTTATTCCTCTCTCCCCCTTAACTCCTGGCAACCACTGATCTTTTTACTATCTTCACAGTTTTGCCTTTTCCAGGATGTCATGTATTTGGAATCTTACAGTATGTGGCTACTACAGTTTGAATGGGTCCCCCAAAACACATGTGTTGGAAACTTAATCCCCAATGCAACAATGTTAAAAGATGGGGTCTCATGGGAAGTGTTTAGGTCATGAGGGCCTCACCCTCATTAATGGATTAATGCTGACTATAAAGGGCTACAAGATCTATCTTTTGCTCTCCCTCTCACCCTCTCTTTGCCCTTCTCCCATGGGGTGATGCAGCAAGAAGACCCTTGAAAAATGCCAGCACCATGATGTTAGACTTCTCAACCTCCAGAACTGTGAGCCAATACATTTGTGTTCATTGTAAATTACCCAGTCTGTGGTATTCTGTTATAGCAGCATAAAACGGACTAAGACAGTAAGTAGCTTTTTCAGATTCGTTTCTTTTACTTAGTAATATGCATTTAAAATTCCCTCATATCTTTTTCTGGCCTAGTCACTCATTTCTTTTTACTGCTGAATCATGTTCCATTGTCTGGAAGTACCACAGTTTAGTTATCTATTCATCAATGGAAGGACATTTTGGTTGCTTGCAAGTTTTGGCAATTATGAGGAAAGCTTCTATAAACATCCATGTGTAGATTTTTGTGTGCTCCTTTCACTATACACTAAAGAGTGGGATTGCTGGATCATATGTTAAGGGTATGTTTTGTTTTGCAACAAACTGAAAATAAATAACAGCCAGGTGCAGAGGCTTGTACCTGTAATCCCAGCTACTCAGGAGGCGAAGGCAGGAGGATCACTTGAGGTCAGGAGTTCAAGACCAGCTTGGACAACATAGCAAGACCCTGTCTCTAAAAAATTCAAAATCAAATCAAATAAAAAGAAACCGTCAAACAGTCTTTCAAAGTGACTGTTTCATTTTTCATTCCCACCAGCAATGAATGAGAGTTCCTGTTGCTCCACATCCTCGTCAGCATTTGGTGGTATCAAATTTTGGATTTTAGCCATTCAAATAGGTGTGTAGTGGTGTCTCATTGTTTTAAGAGCTTTTTTTTTTTTTTTTTTTTTTTTTTTTTTTTTTTTTTTTTTTTTTGAGATGGAGTCTTGCTCTGTCCTCCAGGCAGGAGTGCAGTGATGCAATTTTGGCTCACTGCAATCTCTGCCTCCCAGGTTCAAGCAATTCTCCTGCCTCAGCCTCCCCAGTAGCTGGGGCTACAGGTATGTGCCACCATGCCTAGCTAATTTTTTTTTTTTTTTTTTTTTGGAGGTAGAGTCTTGTTCTGTTGCCCAGGCTGGAGTGAAGTGGTATGATCTCAACTCACTGTAACCTCCACCTCCCAGGTTCAAGCAATTGTCCTACCTCAGCCTCCCGAGTAGCTGGGACTACAGGCACACGCTGCCATGCCCAGCTAATTTTTTTTTATTTTAGTAGAGATGGGATTTCACTGTGTTGCTCAAGCTGGTCTTGAACTCCTGAGCTCAGGCAATCCGTCTGCCTTGGCCTCCCAAAGTGCTAGGATTACAGGCGTGAGCCACCACACCTGGCCAATTTTTGTATTTTTAGTAGAAACAGGGCTTCACCACATTGGCCAGGCTGGTCTTGAACACCTGACCTCAAGTGATCTGCCTGCCTTGGCCTCCCAAAGTGCTGGGATTACAGGTGTGAGCCACCGTGCCCAGCCAAACTTCCAAACTTTTTTTTTTTTTTTTTGAGACGGAATCTGGCTCTGTCGCCCAGGCTGGAGTGCAGTGGCACAATCTTGGTTCACTGCAAGCTCCGCCTCCCAGGTTAACGCCATTCTCTTGCCTCAGCCTCCCGAGTAGCTGGGACTACAGGCACCCGCCACCACGCCTGGCTAATTTTTTGTATTTTTTTAGTAGAGACAGGGTTTCACCGTGTTAGCCAGGATGGTCTCCATCTCCTGACCTCGTGATCCGCCCGCCTCGGCCACCCAAAGTGCTGGGATTACAGGCGTGAGCCATCGCGCCCAGCTAAACTTCATATTTTTAATTTGTGTTTGCCCTCATCACAGCAGAGCCAGAGCACACGGACAACCCAAAAAGGTGATGAGAACAGAATCCAAAACGGAAGCAGTTATTTGGGGTGTTTTCTGATAAACATAGATGAAAAAATGCCTAGCTAAAAGCCCCACTCAAATTGTTAAAAATGGGTAGATGAATAAGATTTTTGCAAATTTCACATCCATTCCCTATTTCTAATGCAATATCTCAGTTCTCACCTGGGATTGTATTATAATTCAGTTACCAGAGGAGGAGTCTGCTAAGATTCATATTACCTATTTGTGCCCAGATAGAACCTCTGCCCAAAATAGCTGCAAAATATGCAAACCTCAACATCAGAGTCATTTCTTAGAGTCATTTTTTTGAGTCATCTTTGGTAGAGCACTGTTAAAATGTACCTTGAGATAGGTGAGATCTTGAGTAACTATACAGCTGCTAGTTGGGGACAAAATTCTAGGGGAATGGACTGAGAATAAATATGGTGATAGTACAGAAGACACAGAGCTAAGAATGCTGTCATGGCTTAAAAAAATAAAATCTCAATAACATGTAGCCTTAGAACTACCAGTAGCTGCTCAGCATTGGAGAGTTTTACAGCATGGAGACTAACAGTTTTAATAATAAATCACCTGTTTGCCTGCCTCCCTTCTCTGCCTCTTGTCTCTCCCGTTTTTGGGTAATTTAGAGCACAGAGAAGAATACGAAATAATATAAGGAACAATAACACCACCATACAAAGTTTGTCAAATCTTAGCATTTTGCCATGTTTATGTCAGATCAATATTTTTCCTTAAAATAAGAAATCATTATACATAGAGTCGAAGCCTTCCTTCCCCATAAGGATAAGATACTGTCCTGATTTTTGTGTTGATTATGTCTTTGTGTGTTTTCATCTTTTTACCTTCTTCGTGTGTACCTGTAAATAATAGAAACATTTTAGTGTGGCTACATTATATGTAGCCTTCTGCAATTTGTTTTCTTTTTTTTTTTAAGTGACAAGAGTTTCTGAAATGGTGAATGAACAAAGCTCAGTAGAATTTCTCAGAAAACTAAGTAAAGGCTGGCGCCTGTAGTCCCAGCTACTCGGGAGGCTGAGGCAGGAGAATGGCGTAAACCCGGGAGGCGGAGCTTGCAGTGAGCTGAGATCCGGCCACCGCACTCTAGCCCGGGCGACAGAGCGAGACTCTGTCTCAAAAAAAAAAAAAAAAAAAAACACTAAGTAAAATCTTCCATCTATAGATCTAGTAAATAGCATACTAGGAAATCTTCAGTATATATTAAAACCATGCAAAAAATACTAGGCATTTCTAGGGGAAATTGTGGGACAGTGTCTCCTTGGATGTTATGGGATATCCAGCAACGTGGGGCCTGCCCACCCGTCCTCCAGCATTCTGACAAATAGAAACACCCTACAAAATTCCAACCGCACCCTGGGACCAATACTGCCTTCTTTGAGGTCCATGCCTCTGGGTGAAATTGCTGGGTTGAAGCATGAGTTCACCTTCAAGCCACTAGATGCCACAGAGGTCCTCCAGTGACCCCACTGAGATACAGATGAGATCCACCCTTGGTAGATCCAAGGTCAGTTGCTCAACATCAGTTCAAATGTACAACATTCATTTGAATTGGATCTTTTGTAAATTGCTTGTTCATATGCTTTGCTCATTTTTTTTTTCTGAGTCTTTCCTTGTTGATCTCATGTGTGTGTGCGTGTGTGTGTGCATGCGTTTGTTTGTTTTAGAAACAGAGTTTCACTCTCACCCAGGCCAGAGTGCAGTGCCACGATCATAGCTCAATGCAGCCCCAAACAACTGGGCTAAGGCATCCTCCTGCCTCAGCCTCCCTTGTAGCTGGGACTAAGGGCATATGCCCACAGCCGGTTAGGTTTTTAAAATTTTTTGTGGAGACAAGGTCTCACTATGTTGCCCATGCTGGTCCCGAGTTCCTGGCCTCAAGGGATCCTCCCGCCTTGGCCTCCTAAAGTGCTGGGATTACAGGTATGAGGCACCACGTCTGGCTGTGTGTGTGTTTTAACTTGCTATCTATTCTTTTGCTCTGTGTGTGTGTGTGTGTGTGTGTGTGTGTGTGTGTGAATCGCTGTCTGTTCCTTTGCTGTGGGTGTATTAACCTGTTGTCTATTCCCTGTTGTGTGGGTTCATTTTAGACTATTTCCCAGTTTGTGGCTACTCCCAAACCTGCCCTAATTCAATACAAAGTCATGTGAGTGGGTAATGAGGCCCTTCCAGCCCTTCACTCTGGAGCTCTAGGTGTATGTGACAGGTTGTGGGGAGGCACTTTCCCAGTGGCCCCCTGCCTCCAGCGTCATCCTAATGCTCTTGGGAGCAGAGTGGTCCTGAGGCTTGGGAGAGGCCATCCTGGGTAGCGTTTGAGAGACAGGACTCAGGACTCCCCTCCAAACTGAGGCTGTATGTGATACCACTGTGTAAGACCCCCAGGTTCTGTCCCCTTCCCTACTTCCCTCTCCATGCCCATCCCCAGTTCCAGCCACCATCAGCACCAGTGGAACTGCTGCGGGAGCCTCTCAGCATCCCAGTCTGTCTGCTCTGGGTGCCTCCAGACTGTTCTCCACCCACTGCCAGCGGCTCTTCTCCCTATATATATGTTATGAGTCATTTTAGGCAGCGAGTCTACCTTCCAGTTTAAGAAATAAGACATTACAGTGCCAGGCAAGGTGGTTCATGCCTGTAATCCCAGCACTTTAGGAGGCCAAGGAGGAAAGATTGCTTGAGCCCAGGAGTTTGAGATTAGCCTGGGTGACAACGCAAGACCCTGTCTCTACAAAAAAATTAAAAAATTAGCCGGGCATGGTGGCACATGCCTGTGGTCTTAGCTACTAGGGAGGCTGAGGTGGGATGCTTGAGCCCAGGAGGTTGAGGCTGCAGTGAGCCAAGATTGCACCACTGCCCTCCAGTCTGGGCAACAGAGAAAGATCCTGTCTCAAAAAACAAACAAACAAACAAAAACAAAAAACAAACAACAACAACAACAAAAATAAGACATTACAAATAGGGGGGCTCCTAGGTGCTCTAATGTGAATACTCACTTAACACCTATAATCTGATCCTACCTAAAATTGCTCAATGGCTTCCCATGTCCCTTCAAGTGAAGCAGGGTCCAGTACATGCAGGACCCTGAGATCAGGCCTCCTGAGATGTCGTACCCATCCTGGGGTGCGGTCCTAACACCTGAGCTGAGCTTCCCAGGGCTCAAGGACCTGGTCCCTCTGCCCCGCCTCCCCCCAGCCCCACTCCCCAACCTCTCTTGCCAGCGCATACCATCCCATCTATGTGGGTGAGGCGCTCAGCGCTAGAGCTGTGGACACCAAGGAGGAGGCCCTCAAAAGATGTTTACAAACCGGCTGGGCGTGCTGGCTCACACCTGTAATCATAGCACTTTGGAAGGCCGAGGCAGGAGGATCACTTGACCCCAGGAGTTCGAGACCAGCCTGGGAAGCAGGGTGAGACCTTGTCTCTACTTAAATTTTACATATCTCACGTCTATAATCCCAGCACTTTGAGAGGCCGAGGCGGGTAGAACACCTGAGGTCAGGAGTTTGAAACCAGCCTGGCCAACATGGTGAAACCCTGTCTCTACTAAAAATACAAAATTTAGCTGGGCATGGTGGCAGGCACCTGTAATCCCAGCTACTTGGGAGGCTGAGGCAGGAGAATTGCTTGAACCCGGGAGGCGGAGGTTGCAGTGAGCTGCGGAGGTTGCAGATCGTGCCACTGCACTCCAGCCTGGGCGACGACAAGGCGAGACTCTGTCTCTCTCTATATATATCTTTAAGAAATACATATATTTCTTTCTTTCTTTTTTTTTTTTTTTTTTTGAGACAGAGTCTTGCTCTGTCGCCCAGGCTGGGGTGCAGTGGCCGGATCTCAGCTCACTGCAAGCTCCGCCTCCCGGGTTTAGACCATTCTCCTGCCTCAGCCTCCCGAGTAGCTGGGACTACAGGCGCCCGCCACCTCGCCCGGCTAGTTTTTTGTAATTTTTTTTTAGTAGAGACGGGGTTTCACCGTGTTAGCCAGGATGGTCTCGATCTCCTGACCTCGTGATCCGCCCGTCTCGGCCTCCCAAAGTGCTGGGATTACAGGCTTGAGCCACCGCGCCCGGCCCGAAATACATATATTTCTTAAAGCTATTTATAAACGAACAAAAAAATTGGAAACACTTTGCATACCAAAGCTCTGGCATGGGCGAGAGCTGGGCAGACTAGACTCTGTCCGCGGGCCAGGGCTGTCTGGGGCAGCGATGCCCGCTCTGCCTGACGCTCCGCTCCCTTAGTGAAGCGCAGTTTGTGGTCGCCGGCCAGCGGCTCCCGTCTGGGCTCCGCGCTTCCGCACCGGGCTGCGGGTTCCTCTCTCCGCCTCCTGCGTCCGGTCTGCGCCGGAGGGCACTGATGAGTGCGCGAAAGAGTGCATGAACGAGTGCATGAACGAGTGCATGAACAAGGGAACGAATGCGCGAAGGCCAGCACCCCCACGCTGCAGCGCCGGCCGAGGGCCCCCGCGGGGCTCGGCGGGGGTGCGGGGCGGTTCCGGGAGGCTCGCCAGCTGCTGAGGACCGAGCCCGGGCCCTGGCGTCGTGGCCGTCGGCAGACAGCAAGGAAGGGGGTGTAAAGAGCCTGGGGGGTCCCTTCCCTTCCGAGGGAGTTAGTCCGCGAGTGAGCTGGACCTGGGCCTCTGCAGGGGTCGCCCGGCCAGCCCGGAGCCCCTGGCTCCGCCCCATTTCCAGCCGGCGTCGGGGAGGGGGCTGTAGTGCTTGGGGGTCATCGGATTCGGGCAGGGAAGGAAAGGCGGGACGTCTGCGCCCCCATAAGACAGTCCCCCGGTCTCCCACCCGGAAAGCCAGCGAGGTTCGAGTAAATGAAAGTTGCTGAAGCCTGACCCCTCGTGGTGGGCACAATCACCACGCACCCCAGGGCGGCCGCGGGAGGATTTAGAATTACTCTTACCGTTACATTTTAGAGATGGGCTCCCCTTATGTTGCCCAGGCTGGTCTTGAATTTCTGGACCGAAGCGATCCTCCTGCCTCAGCCTCCCGAGTAGCTGGGACTACAGGCGGGTGCCACCACATCTGCTTAGAATTATAATAAATTCGAATTCTCATAGTGCCCACTACAGCCAGCACCAACTAAAGCTTAACATATATCAAGTCATTTAATTCTCTCAACAATCTCAGGAGGTGGGTTCTGTCATCTTAAGAGTTGTGGGGAGTGAGGCCCAGCCTGCATGAGTAACTTGCACAAGATCGCAGGGTCACACAGCAAGCAGGCAGTGAAGATGGGATTTGAATCCAGAATCGGTGCCCTTAACTTCTACAGAGAATTATAACGCACACATTTCCTCACCTTTGTGAGGTTTTAAAAGCACACCAGCTTTATGTATTCATGTTCTTACTTTATTTTATTTTATTTTATTTTAATTTTATTTGAGACAGAGTCTCACTCTGTTGCCCAGGCTGGAGTGCAGTGGCACAATTTCAGGTCACTGCCTCCCAGGTTTAAGCAATTCTCCTGCCTCAGGCTCCTGAGTAGCTGGGACTACAGGTGTGCACCACCACACCCGGCTAATTTTTGTATTATTATGGAGACGGGGTTTCACCATGTTGGCCAAACTGGTCTCGAACTCCTGATGTCGTGATTTGCCCCCCTCAGCCTCCCACAGTACTGGGATTACAGGTGTGAGCCATCGCGCCCGGCCTCATGTTCTTATTTTAGATCTCACTTCAATTCCTTCTTCCTCACCTAAGTCATCAACATATCCTGATTGAATGACTCAAAGGCTGAAAAGATGCCCATCCTTTAAAAGCTACCCCTCAAAGTGCAAATTAAAAGCACAATGAGACATCACAAGTGTCGATGAGGGTGCTGAGCAAGTGGGACTCTCACTGCTGGGGGGCGTGTGAAATGGTACAGTTACTTTAGTTTTTTATAGTCAAGATACGCTTACCATGTTAACTGATAATTCCACTCTTGGTGTTTACCTAACAGAAGTAAACACATAGACCCCCAGCCTTGCACGTTATAGCAGTTTTATTCATCACAACCCCAGCCTGGACGCAGCCCAGGTGTCCACCAACAGTTGAAAGATAACTACATCATAGCTCATCCATACAACTGAATACCACTCAGCGGTAAAAAGGAACAAACTCCCGATACACACGAATGGCCTGAATAAATCCCAGAAACATCCACTGAGCCTAGGGAGCCAGACACAAAAGCCTGTACGATAGATGGCTCTATGTGTATGAGACTCTGAACAAGATACAGGACTCTGGTGACAAACAGTACATCAGTGGCCCCCTGGTCCAAAGCTGGTGGTGGCAGAGATGGTGATTTTAGCACAAGGGAACTTTTTGGGGTGATGGAAATGTTCTATATTTTGATTGCAGTGGTGGTCATACAGGTGGATACATTTGTCAAAAGTCATCAAAGTTTACACTTAAAGTGAGTGAATACAGTAATCTCAGTACTTTGGGAGGCCGAGGCAGGCAGATTACTTGAGGTCAGGAGTTTGAGACCAGCCTGGCCAACATGGTGAAACCAAAAAGTATTTACCAAATACTTTGTAAAGTATTTATAATGTAAAATGTATTTGTAAAAAGACATGTAAAGATACATGTCTTTACCAAAAACTATTAAAAAATAGACATGGTCGCGTGCGCTTGTAATCCCAGCTACTTGGGAGACTGAGGCAGGAGAATCGCTTGAACCCAGGAGGCAGAGGTTGCAGTGAGCCAAGATCGTGCCACTGCACTCCAGCCTGGGCAACAGAGTGAGTCTCAGTTAAAAAAAAAAAAAAAAAGAGTGAATACATGTATAGCATGATCTGACAAGACTTTAAGACAAGAATTTGAGGAGTTCAGAGAGATAAGCAAAGCAAAAAAAAAAAAAAAAAAAAGATGTTTTTTGTCATCTAAAAAGGACAAGAAAGGCGGGGGCGGGGACTCACACCTGGAATCCCAGCACTTTGGGAGGCTGAGGTGGACCGATAGCTTGAGCTCAGGAGTTCGAGACCAACCTGGGCAATATGGCGAAACCCTGCCTTTACAAAAAATACAAAAATTAGCCAGGTATGGTGGCGTGTGCCTGTAGTCCCAGCTACTCGTGGGGGCTGAGGAAGGAGGATCACTTGTTCCTTGAAAGTCCTCAGCCATTATTACCTAAGGAGGTTGAGGCTACAGTGAACGATGATCGTGCCACTGCACTCCAGCCTGGGTGACAGAGCAAGACCCTGTCACAGAAAAAAAGGGTGTTCCAGAAAAGCATAATACAAACAGCAGAGAAGCCTTACTTGAGGCAATAATGGCTGAGGACTTTCAAGGGGGAGGTGGAGGTTGCAGTGACTTGAGCCCAGGAGGTGGAGGTTGCAGTGAACTGAGATTGCACCATTGCACTCCAGCCTGGGCGACAGCAGGAGACCATGTCTAAAAAAAAAAAAAAAAAGAAGAAGAAAAAAGAAAAAAAGGAATAATGAAGCAAAATCAGAAAGAAAAAAAAAGTCAAGTATGAAAAAGAATCATTTAGAAATTTTGGAAGTAAAAAATATAAAGTAATTGAAATAAAAATTTTATGGGACAAACTCTAGACTGGGCCCAACTGAGGAATTTAGGGAATTCATAGATGGCTCTGAGAAATTCCTCCAGAAAGCAATGTATAGAGAAAAAAAATCAAACTATGCTGCAAAGTTAAATGACATGACTGAAAGATTGATAGTTCCCACATATGTCTAAAGAATGTTTCAGGCTGGGTGCAGTGGCTCACGCCTGTAATTCCAGCAGTTTGGGAGGCCAAGGCAAGAGGATCATTGAGGCTAAGAGTTTGAGACCAGCCTAGGAAACATAGCAAGATCCCATCTCTACAAAAAAATAAAAACATTAACTGGGTGTGGCTGCACATGCCTGTAGTCCCAGCTACTTGGGAGGCTGAGGTGGGAGGATCGCTTGAGCTTGGGAGGTTGAGGCTACAGTGAATGATGATCGTGCCACTGCACTCCAGCCTGGGTGACAGAGCAAGACCCTGTCACACACAAAAAAGGGTGCTCCAGAAAAGCATAATACAAACAGCAGAGAAACCTTATTGGAGGCAATAATGGCTGAGGACTTTGAAGAATTGAAGATAATCTTGCATCCCCTGATTGAGTGTACTCTCTGGGTAGTAAACAAGATAAATACAAATGCTGTAACTACACATCCAGACACTTTATGATGAAACTTCAGAACCTCATGGTTAAGGAGAAAGTCTCCAAACATGTCAGTGAGAGAGAGCTGGATTGCCTCCAAATCAACAGCAGACTTCTCAACAGCAGCAACACACCTTGAAGGAAAATAGAGAAAATAATTCAAAGCACTAAGGAAAGATGACGACCAAATTTGAACTTCATGCAGAACATTTCGGTGGCAGTAAACACATTCATCCTGTTGTACATCCATCGCTGTTATCTGTCTTTTTACCTCTTTTCATCTTGTAAAACGAAAACTCTGTCCCTATTAAACACTAATTCCCATTTGCCCCTCCTGCGCCAGCAACTTTCATTCTACTTTCTGTCTCTAGGAATTTGACCACTTTAGGGGCCTCCTGTAAGTGGAATCATGCAATATTTGCCCATTTGTGACTGGCTTATTCCACTTAGCACAATGTCCTCAGTGAGGTCCTCCATGTGGTAGCATATGTCAGAATGTCCTTCCTTTTCAAGGCTGAGTAATATTTCATTGTACGTATATATTGCTTATCCAATCAACTGTAGGTGGACACATTTTCACTATTGTAGATAATGCTGTCAGGGACATAGGTGTACAAATATCTTTTCCAGAACCTCTGATAAACTCTTATTAAGCAAAATCATTTCAGAAAAGCAGAGACTGAGAGTGTTTACCACACAGAGGCTATCACTAAATGAGTAACTGAAAGACACACTTCAACATGAAGAGGAGAGAACTCAGATGGACGGTACAGGATCTCAGAGACAATAGTGCAGTTAGCAATAAGATGTGTTGGTAAGTTTACTAACTAGTTACAGTCTTTCAAATGTGTTCTTAGAAAAAGGAAAATTAAAACTATAGATTGTAATATCAACTTGTGGGGAGAGAGCTCTTCTTTGCTTCAAGAGTAAAAGAAATATTAGAGAACTATGCTTTCTTTTTTTTTTTTTAGATGGCGTCTATGTCTGTTGCCCAGGCTGGAGTGAAGTGGCGCGATCTCAGCTCACTGCAATCTCTACCTCCCAGATTTAAGTGATTCTCCCGCCTCAGCCTCCTGAGTAGCTAGGACTACAGGCATGCACCACCATACCTGGCTAATTTCTGTATTTTTAGTAGATACCGGGTTTCACCATGTTGGCCAGGCTGGTATGGAACTCCTGACTTCAGGTGATCTGCCCGCCTTAGCCTCCCAAAGTGCTGGGATTACCGATGTGAGCCACCATGCCCAGCCAGTTTCTTTTAAAAATGTGCAGTTAAGTACAAATGTTAAAAATTGAGGGAAATCACAAGAAGAATTGAATTCCAAACATTCAGGGGGAAAAAAAGGAATACAGAAACCTTGTTAACCAGAATACAGGAAAAAATAAAGTGAAAAAGACGATAAATAAAACACAAAATAAGATGTTAGACATCAAGCACTAACATGTCAGTAATCACGATAAGTGGGAATAGATTTCATTTATCCATTAAAACATAAAGATGATGGTGAGATTGGACTCAAAAAATCAGTCACCTATATATACAGCTTACAAAAATACATAAAACTGTATCACACAGAAAAGCTGAAAAAATTGTCACACATAAATGTCAATGTACAAGAGACTGCCATTGTATCAATATTCATAATGGAAAAAACGGAATTTAAGGTAAAAAGCATAAATCAGGATAGATAGGGATGCTACATAATATTGAAAGGAAGGACCAAAGAGCTTACCATGGTTTCTTTTTGCCTGGGAGGTCAGCCTCACAATTTTAGCAAAACCAATATAACTACAAGGAAAAATTAGCCATCCACAGTCCTGATGGCAGAATCTTTTTTTTTTTTTTTTTTTTTTTTTTTTTTTTTTGAGGCAATCTCACTCTGTCGCCCAGGCTGGAATGCAGTGGCATGATCTTGGTTCAATGCAACCTCCGCCTCCCGGGTTCAAGCGATTCTCTTGCCTCAGCCTCCCGAGTAGCAGGGACTACAGGCATGTGCCATCACACTCAGCTAATTTTTGTATTTTTAGTAGAGATGGAGTTTCACCATGTCGACCAGCCTGGTCTCAAACTCCTGAACTCAAGTGATTCTCCCGCCTTGGCCTCCCAAAGTGCTGGGCTTACAGGTGTGAGCCACTGTGTACAGCCCAGAATTTTTTTTTTCAAATATCAGAAACATATCAAAGGTCAGGTGTGATGACTCATGCCTGTAATCTCATTGCTTTGGGAAGCCAAGGCCGGAGGATCCCTTGAAGCCAGCAGTTCAAAGCCGCAGTGAGCTGTGATGGTGTCACTGTGGTCCAGCCTGGGTGACAGAGCAAGATCCTGTCTCTAAAACGGAATGAAAGGAAGAAAGAGAGAACGAGAGTAGGAGAGAAGGAGAGAAAGACAGAAAGAGAAAGAAAGAAGAAAGAAAAGGAAGAAAGGAAAAAAGAAAAGAGAAAGAAAGATCAAACAGGCAAATGCTTAGCAAGAACATTGAAGATCTGAACAACAAAATTAACAATCTTGACCCAACAGATAAATATAAAACTGCATGCAATGAATTGAGACCATTCCTTTGTTCCAAGGACACATGGACTCTGATTGCAAAGTAACTGAATTAGAAAATAACAATAAAAAGATAGTCCTCGGCCGGGCGTGGTGGCTCAAGCCTGTAATCCCAGCACTTTGGGAGGCCGAGACGGGCGGATCACAAGGTCAGGAGATCGAGACCATCCTGGCTAACATGGTGAAACCCCGTCTCTACTAAAAAAATACAAAAAAACTAGCCGGGCGAGGTGGCGGACGCCTGTAGTCCCAGCTACTCGGGAGGCTGAGGCAGGAGAATGGCGTGAACCTGGGAGGCGGAGCTTGCAGTGAGCTGAGATCCGGCCACTGCACTCCAGTCTGGGCGACAAAGCGAGACTCTGTCTCAACAACAACAACAACAACAACAACAACAACAACAACAACAAAAAGATAGTCCTCAAACACTGTATTTTGGAAACTTAAAATGCACTCCTAAGTAATTTATGGTTTAAAGAGGAATCATGAGAGATTTTAGAAAATATTTAGAGTTGAATGATTAAAACGAGTACAGGCCAGGCGCAGTGGCTCACGCCTGTAATCCCAGCACTTTGGGAGACTGAGGTGGGAGGATTACTTGAGGTCAGGAGTTCAAGACCAGCCTGGCCAACATGGTGAAACCCTGTCTCTACTAAAAATACAAATTAGCTGGGTGTGGTGGTGGGCACCTGTAATCCCAGCTACTCAGGAGGCTGAGACAGGAGACTCGCTTGAACACAGGAGGCAGAGGTTGCAGTGAGCTGAGATTGCGCCATTGCACTCCAGCCTGGGCGACAAGAGCGAAACTCTGTCTGTCTCACACACACACAAAAACAAGAAACAACTGCAAGCCACACATTGAAGGAACCCTCTGTTTTTGCCTCCTGGGGCTGCCATAACAAAGTAACCCAAACTGGGTGTCTTACAACGATAGAGACGTATTCTCTTGTTCTGGGGGCCGGAAGTCTGAAATTGAGGTGTCGGGGGGTTGGTTTCTTCTTGGAGGCTCAGAGGAGAACCTGCTCCAGGCCTCTCCTGGCTCCTGGTAGTGCTGGCAGTCCTTGGTGTTCCAGTCTCTGCCTGTGTCCAAATTTATTTTTCTTATAAGGCAGGGGTCCCAACCCCCAGGCCATGGACTGGCCTGGTCTGTGGCCTATTAGGAACTGGGCCATACAGCAGGAGGTGAGCAGGGGGCAAGCAAGCATTACCACCTGAGCTCCGCCTCCTGTCACATCAGTGGTGGCTTCAGATTCTCATGGGAGCACGAAGCCTATTATGGACCGTGCACGCGAGGGACCTAGGTTGCATGCTCCGTATGAGAATCTAATGCCTCATGATCTAAGATGGAACAGTTTCATCCTGAAACCATCCCCCCAACTCCAGTCCGTGGAAAAATTGTCTTCCACAAAAAGTCCCTGGTGCCAAAAAGGTCAGGGACCACTGTTCTAAGGACACCAGCCATTGGTTTAGGGTCTGACCTAATCCAGTATGTCCTCACTTTAACTTGCTTCATTGGTAATGACCCTATTTCTGAAGAGTCACATTCACAGGTACTGGGAATGAAGACTTCAACATGCCTTTAGTGGGGACACAATTCAACCCACAACCCCCCATTCCCAGTCCCCAGGGGGCGGTTAGTGGCCTGGCCACCTCTGCGATCCCACAGTCCTGTCACTCCGGCCCATGCTCCCTCCTAATTCGGACAATAAGAGCCTGTGCCATTATTGTCCAAGCCAGTGCTTCTCAAAATGCAGTCCCTGAGCCTGCAGCAGCAGCAGCAGCCTCCCTGGGACTTGGGAGAAATGCAGACGTCCTGCACCCGATGGGGTCTCCGCAATCAGGGACTGTGCGGGGGAGGCTAGCCTGCATCAGCGAGCCATCCAGGTCACTCTGATACACGCAAATGTGTGGTAACTGCCGAGCCAGGCGGCTGCGCTGGCTTAGAGCTGTTACTGCCATTCTACAACTTTACACAATGACCCAGACACAGAAAAGGTTGCGCCTCGGAACGATTTCTGTTATGGGATAATAAAAATCCCGACATCAGAGCTAAGGAATGTGACCTTTCACTGCTCCAGTTGTAACTCCCTGCTGTCCTCCTGCTTGAGCCTTTTAGGGTAAAGTTCAGCACATATCACCCTCGCCAACCGCGCCCTGTCAAGCAGTCGCAGAGTCCTGTGCTGATGTGCTTGAATTCCTTGCTGGTCTGATGATGGCAGGCGCAGGAGGGGAGTGGAGGGACATACAGAACGCCAGGCGGCAGCCACGCGGTGCAGGCAGAGGTTCTCTCCCCGTGGGAGCCTGCCAGCTGGCTGCTGTGTTCTTGTAGGGAATAAATCAGGAGGCATAGCTCTGCCCGGGACTTTCTTGGGCAGTAGGAGGAACTGGGTGAAAGGTCTTGGCTGCCGAGGCCACAGTATTTTCCGAATCCTGTGCTATTTCTTGTGAAACTACTAATGCAAGACTGTTTCCTAGATTGTGGCAGATGTGGGAGCTGGGGGGACCTTTGGAGCCGTCTCCCAGGCGACCCTCTTCTTCAGAGATGAGGAGCTGACGTCCCACTGCTCAGAAGCTGACTGGGCATGTCAGCAGCCTCCCTGGCCATGACACAATCTGCTGTGCTGCCACAGGGTTTGGCTGGGCAGGTGTGAGACTGAGCTCTGGGGACCCATAGTGACACCACACAGCCAACCTTCAGCATGCTGGTCATGAGAACGAGGGTGGGCCTGCAATCCTTGAGTGACCGTGTTGGTAGTTCTGAGTAGATCATACTATTCTTGATGCCTTGGGCCAGACTGGAATGAAATATTTTTTCTCGGATTTGGTAAACTCGTTTGCTGGGGTAAGTCGTGATGTTCTGTATTGCTTCTTTGGATGTGTAGACCAGGAATAAGATGGCAGCACTGCAGGATTCCGGAGCCACCCACAGCACCGACTGCTGCTGCAGATACACAACCATGGGTGCTCATGAAGCTGCAGAAACTCGCGGGGACCCTGACACCAGGTGAGAGTTCCAGCTGGCAGTCTTGAGGTGAACACACCCATCCTCAGGACTGTGGCTTGGTGCTTCTGTAGCAGTTTGGAAACATCCAGGGTTTTCATACTCTTGACTGTGACAACAATCCCTGGTGAAGGGAAGCTTTACAAACAAAAGAAGTAAGATCACAAAATATAAAGGAGTTGCCCAAAGGTTCATATTAGCTGCAGAGGGGGCCAGGACTGGAATGTTCCAAGTCTTTGTCCCTAACTAGGGGTGAAGCTCTGATTGGGGTTCCCTGTGGACATGTGGCTCATGGGCTTTGTCCCAATGTGGTGTGGTGGAAACACGGACTAAGTAGGGGATCTGGAGACTAGCTGCCCCTTGACCTCTCTGGACCTCGAGTTCCATGCTCTGAAAACAAGGATGTTAAATTAGATCTGATTCTTTCCAGTTCTAACCCCACAGCAGCTCTCACCTGGCCATTCTGTTGCCCTCTAGGAAGTCATTGAGGTAGGGAGGATAGGCAACATGAAAATTCTGTTTCTGTTTTTCTTTTCTTAATATAAAATGTTCCCTTCTTGGGGGAGGGTAAGGAGGTGGAATGGTTCTGGAAACTCCCAAGGAATGCTTTGAAGGCATCCTGGTTCAAGGATTGCTAGGCAGCGTGGGCAAACAGAGTAACCACAGCATCCAGAGGCTTCTGCAAGCACACACACCTCCTGGAACCTCAGGCTCTGCTGAGGCGGCTCTGGCACAGGGGCAAGGCAGCAGTGTGCACACCTCTCAGACTGGGGCAGCAGCCCGCAGGCACTACAGATGTTTCCTTGAGAGCCCAGACCTCTACAAGCATCGCTATGAGGCAGTGGCACATTCTGGGGCATTTGAATGACTTCCAGACCTGTGGGTACAGCTGTGATCTCAGTCTGTTTGCATTAGCAATGGCAGAGGGCGCTGAGCAGGAGCAGCCCTTCCTTGTTAGGAGCTGGTGACAGATGGACTCAATAATGACAGGTCAAATGGCAGCACAATGCACTGTATACATGGTGGGGAATTTTAACCATGCAGCAACAGGTGCAGGTTAAATTCAAAAGAACCTGCCCAGGTGGTGCCCTACAAAGGCTCCTCTGCTCATTCATTCAGCAGCAACACCATCAGACCCCAGGAACACAATGAGAACACTGGCAAAAACTGTCCAAATAAATAAACGTTTCCAGAGCTCCGGAAATTAACTAAAGGCTCATAATCCAGGGAGTGTTGAAGGAAACTGGCCGAATCTCAGAGCAGCAAGCATTGTGGCATTTTTACTTGCCCTATTCTCACAGCCCTCCAATCCTCTGCCCCCAAGCTCCCTGGTAGCCTTGTGCAGCAATCCCCATAAAACCCAGCAGCTTAGCAGCCACAGGAAAGGTCAAGTTGAGGTTGGAGCTCAGTAACCTCATTTGCCTGGTCTGGTGGTCCTACCTGCAAGGCTAGCCTGTGACCTGACTCTGAGCTTGGCTCACCCAGCACTTTCTCCCTGGGGTGTCAGGGATTGCTTGTCAAAACAGGGATTGTTTGTCAAAACAGCAGCAATTTTGGTTGACACTGGGGCAAACAACAAGCTAACAAAAACTGGAAAATGAGACGCCCACAGGGGGCCTGAGAAGCCATTGTTTCTGGGGTTACACAAGAGCCTGCAGGCTCAGGGCTGAGTGCTGCTCAGGAAATACCCGAATAAGTTGGATGAGTAGAAGTGCTGACAGCAAAACTCTCCCCCCAACTTTTATACCCAACAAGACTATCCTTGAAAAATAAAGAAGACATTCCCAGATAAACAAAACCCAAGATAACCCATTGCTAGCAGACCTGCTCTATAAAATATACCAAAGGAGTCTTTCAGGCTGAAAGAAAAGGACACTAGACAGTAACTTGAATCCAAATGAGGCGTAATAATGGGCACCTGTAAAGGCAACCACATAAGCATGTAGAAAAGACAGTATCAATGTATTTTCTTATTGCAACTTCTTTTCTCTATTTGATTTAAAAGGCAACTTCATAAGCAAATTGTAAGCCTGTGCTGATGGGCATATAATATATAGATATGTCATTTGCATGACAATAGCACAAATGAGAGAGGAACTAGAGCTAAGCTTTTGCATGCTATTGAAATTAAGTTGGTATGAATCTTAACTAGAGTATTATAATAAATTAAGATGTTAACTGTAATTCCCAGGGCAACTGCTCATAACTTACACACACAGAAACCACAAGGAAATTAAAATGGCACAGTAGAAAGTATTTTGTAGGCTCTGTGCTAGGAAGAGCTTGGAATCCAAGATGTTTGAGACAGACACTGTCTCCACTCCAGCCAAATCTAGTTGAGTAATACACAACATACACAATACAAGGAACAAAAGTGATGATCAGTTATGACACATGCTGTACCATGTAAGACGAGAGTGCTTGGATAGATTCAAATAGAGGGGTGCTTCAGGCCATCCTAGAAGCCCCTGAGAAGACAGAATGTTGAGCTCTGAAGGCTGAGAAGTCTCAGGAAGGGGTGTCCAAGGCAAAGGGAAGAGCCCCGGAAACCGGCATGGCTAAGAGAGCTTTCTGGCTCTGGAAACTGACCAAGGCCACTGACCAGACAGGGTTGAGCTAAGCAGCAGCAAGGTCATGCTGTCTTGAGGCTGGGACACACAGATTTGGCACAATCATCACGGAAGAATTTTAAGCAAAGGAACTACATGATACTATTTTTACAAGCTGGCTTTGGCTGGGGTGTAGGGGCTTAGAGGGTGTGCCATTGCAGACCAAGACACAGTGGAGACAAAAATGGACAAAATACAAGGTAGATTTTTGAAGGCAAGGCCCTTAGGATTTGTTGATGGACTGGACAAGGAGTATGAGGGAATGGATAAAGAACAGCTCCCAGATTGCTAGTTTTCATATGGACCCAGTGAATAATGGTGTCATTTCGTGAAACACTAAGTCCAAGGGAGGACCAGGTTTCCAAGGAAAATCAAGAATTCGGTTCTTGATTTTTGGACATAGTCAACCTGAGATGCCTACAAAACAGCTAAGTAGAAGAGTATGTCAAGATCAGCCTGGAGCCCCAAGAGGTCAAGGTGGGAGACATTTTGGACTCTTCTGGCTACACAGAGTTAAAGCTATGCTTGAAGAATGTCAACGCAGAGGGTGTGGGCAGGAAAAAAGGCCTGCTGAGAAGTTTGATACAAAACAGCCAAGGAGACTGATGTACCAGCAGAGCTGGCAGGCCGACTAGGAGATGGTGGGGTAATGACACAGGGGAGATGGCGGTGAACTGTGTGGAATGCTACAGAGAGGTCAAGAAAGCAACCAGAAACTGCCTATTAGATTTGGTGACAAGCAGGTGAGAAGCCATTCAGGCAAGAGCATCTCCGGTGAACCACTGGGGAGAGATGTCCAGAGAAGATGGACAATTTAGTTTTAGCAAAATTCTATCACATTAATTTTAATTTGTAATGTGATTTTATAATTTGTATTTTAAAATTCTGAACTGCAAAATATTTTGGATATAGTTTTACAGTTGCACTTCCTGTATTTCAATAAATCTAAGACTACACTTATGTACCACAAAGAAAAGCATTACCTTTTACAACACAATTTTTTTTTTTTTTTTTTTTGAGACGGAGTCTCGCTCTGTAGCCCAGGCTGGAGTGCAGTGGCGCGATCTCGGCTCACTGCAAGCTCCGCCTCCCGGGTTTATGCCATTCTTCTGCCTCAGCCTCCCGAGTAGCTGGGACTACAGGCGCCCGCCACCTCGCCCAGCTAGTTTTTTTTTTTTTTGTATTTTTTAGTAGAGACGGGGTTTCACCGTGTTAGCCAGGATGGTCTCAATCTCCTGACCTCGTGATCCGCCCATCTCGGCCTCCCAAAGTGCTGGGATTACATACAACACAATTTTATTTTAAGAGACAGGTCTGGCTGTGTTGCTAGGCTGGAGGGCAGTGGCTACTTACAGCCATGCTCCCACTGCTAATCAGCACAGGAGTTCTGACTGCTGTTTCCAGGTTGGACGGGTTCACCCTTCCTTAGGCAACCTGGTGGTCCCTAGCTCCCAGGTCACCATACTGATGCCGAACTCAGTGTACTCACAGGATTAGCACTGCATACTATAGCCCAGAATGGGTGGGCTCCAGCAATCTCCCACCTCAGCCTTCCGAGTAGCCAGGACTGCAGACACATGCATCATGCCCAGTGACAATGTTTTATCACCGATTGTAAGACTAATGCTCTGGCCAGGCGCAGTGGCTCACGCCTGTAATCCCAGCAGTTTGGGAGACCAACGTGGGCAGATCACCTGAGGTCAGGAGTTCAAGACCAGCCTGAGCAATATTATGAAACCCCGTCTCTACTAAAAATACAAAAATTAGCTGGGCATGGTGGCATGCGCCTTTAATCCCAGCTACTTGGGATGCTGAGACAGGAGAACTGCCTGAACATGGGAGGCAGAGGTTGCAGCGAGCCAAGATTGTGTCGTCATTGCACTCCAGCCTGGGAAATAAAAGCGAAACTCCATCTCAAAAAAAAAAAAAACAAAAAAAACAAAAACGCTAATGCTCAAACTATCAAGTAAAGGAATCAACTGTCTTCTTGAGATTGCTGCCGTGGGCACCTGGACTGGGGCCTACCCTGTGTGGCATCGCCAAGATTTAGTGCAGGATTTACACGGCACACGGGTGCGGGTTTCTCTGCTGTGTTCATGGCACGCAGAACAGTGTCTGCTACATGGCAGGTACTCAGGGCGTATCTGAAGGAATGTGTGCATTACACCACATACAGAAATGATAATATGCTCCCTCCAATCAGGAGGTCCAGTCCTTAAAGGACCACCCCAGGAGAGTTGAGTTGAACTTCAGTTTCTAGTACAATATGCGGTTGTAAGTTCCATTTACATAGACATAACTGGGATGAACTAGGTCCCCATTTTCTGCTTAGTGTTCACACATTTTTAGTCCTAAGAATAACCCAGGTAATAACAATACCGTGTTGTTAAAATTTATTTTTATTTAGAAGGTGATTATTTGGCCAGGCATAATGGCTCAGGCCTGTAATCCCAGCTACTCAGGAAGATCACCTGAGCTTGAGCCCAAGAGTTTGAGGCTATGATCTGCACTCTAGTCTGGGTGACACAGCAAGACCCTGTCTTTAAAAAGGTGTTTGGTGGAGGTCTTCTAAGGCAAAAATTTCATCCTGAAATGACAAATGAGGCAAAAATATTTAAAAGATCCAAATTAATGACATGTGTTTTAAGAACATAATTTTTCATTAACAATCAACTGCAAAGCAAAACTATATTTTGTTAATAAAGTCAATGGTAACATTTGCTTACGTATTAGAAATAGCCCTGTGAAATTTCAGCTGCAAAAGGGAATCATTTAAAAAGCACTGCTTAGCTCCAAGTTTGACTTACAGACAAGGTAACAGCCACCAGGCAAATGAAATCCCTCTTCTCCTTTATAGTTGCTCCTTGGAGAGAGGGAGGCCCGTCGTCTGGGTCTGAAGGAGGCTCCCGAGACAGACACAGGTCACTAAACTGCGGGGTGTTCTAGGAGAGTGACAGGCAGGGCTGTTTTCTCAATCGTCTCCTGTCTGACACAGACATCAAGCTAAGCTATGAGCAAGGGTGAACAATGCCTCTCAGCAGCTCCTCCTCCTTGACCAGGCTCCCGACCACGGAGCATTTCAGCCAAGGTTTGGGGATCTAAGGATGGAAGGAGAGAATGTGATCACTGGGGAGGAATTCCCCTCACAGACCCCCGCCAGAGCCACTCAGCTTCAATCAGCTGTAACCCAGCCTCAACACCTGCCCGTCACTGCGCAGGGAGTCCATGGTCAGCAGCCATGTCAGCACACCTCCTCCTGTGGCCACATCGTCACTGGTTTCTGGAGTCCAACCTGGGGCCTTCCTGAAGCCAAGTAAGGAACTCAGGACAAGGCTTCTCTTCTTTGAAAGCCACATCAAGTAGCACAAAGGACTGAGGTTTGCAGCTATTTTATTTACAAGTATACATTAACACAATGAAATAAACACTGATATATTGAAGCCTAGTTAATAGTAGTGTAACAATATGCATCATTTTGATGATTACATTATTTTAAACAACAAACTACACTGAAAAATTAATGCCGATAAAATTCTTGGTCATAATATTAAGAAATACAATATATAAATTGAAAATATGATTGCTTAAAATTTGAAAATGGAAGTGAACTCATTTGGACAGACTCAGAGTTAACATAATCTGAAGGGAGGGGAGCTCTGACCCAAATGATATCTTTCAGGTTAACAGAAGAAAAAAGAAGCATAGTTGATCTTCAAGGAGAACGGGCAGTTTGCTTCTTCAGGTAGAATATATTCCCAGTGTCCTCGGGCTTCGCAGCAGAATCACATCACCGAGCATGAAGACTTGCCTTGTGAAGCTGCCCCATCCATTTTTTCTGCCTCCAAAATTATCCTTCTAAAAACATCAACAGCAGTCTGGAGGGAGAAAGAAACCCAATCACAGTGTCAGTGTGAAGCTGAACTCTGAGACTACTTCCCGGACTGAGGAGGGCTTGCCACTTGCCTGGCCCTCCTGCTGGTGGAGGAGGAGGGGTTCCGGTGAGCCCCAGAACTTCAGGGCCCCCCGACGCCCAGTAAGGCCACTGTCCACCCCTCCTGACCCAGACCATAACCAGCCTCCCATTGTGCTTCTGACCCTGTTTTCTTCAGGCACCAGGAGAGGCCCAAAGAGTCCTCACTCCTGGACTCACCACTATCTCCTGTCCCACTCCACCCCACGACCCCCACCGCAGTGTCCTCTGGACCTCAGAGTCCCTCTTCACTTCTGGCGCTATCTTCCCTCCAGTCCCATGGGACACACTCTCCTAGCAGCCCTTGCCTCTCACATCCTTGACTCCAAGAGGCCTCGAGTGGGGGAGGCACCCTCCGTGCTCCTGAGATGCCATGATGCCGGCCTCCAACACCTCTGCGGCATAATTCTTGGCCATTTCAATCCACAAACTGCCCTCCCTATCTCTTGGCCTCTCCTCTGCTGCCCGTCTTCCTGCCCTTAGCCTCAGCCCAGGGTCAACTCCACCAGTCCTTCACCACAAAGAGGAATCATGGCCACTTGTGGCAGGAACTCTTCTTACACTGAGGGGAGAGAAGAACTGTCAGATCCTGTCTTTTTTTTGTTGTTGTTATACAGATTGGAGGTTTCTATGTTGCCCAGGCTGACCTCGAACGCCTAGCCTCGCCTCCTTATGCACCACAACAGGCCTGAGCCGTGACTCCCCGACCCTGTCCTTTAATAAATGCAGTCCTGTGGTCATGAAAACCTGCCCCTGTTCTCAGAAGCCGCACGGGAAGTGCCCAGTTCTCCTAATCACCAAGAATCCCCCTCCCCCATCACTCCAGTGACTTCCAGTATCCCACGAAATGACAACACACCAACTGCCAGTGTCCCACCAAACCACCTTCCCAGCTCTTTTTCTCTAGCTATCCTGAAGCAACAATTCTCAGCCCCACAGGGGCCTGATTTGTTGACCCTATTATTACATCTCCCATGATCCTTAACCATTTCTTGCTGTTCCTTTCCCTCTCGGTCAGCTCAGACTCTGCAGGCCACCATGGCGCCACTGTACTTCAACTCCCTTCCCTACCAACTGTCACCGGCATGGTGCCCGCGGCCACACAGTAAACGTTGCCCAGGGAAAACACACACCGCTGACTACTGACCTCACACCCATGACCAGGAACCTGGGACAGACGCTTGGTGCTGCCTAGCCACCCAATTGCATCCCTGGGGCTGGGCACTCCCCAGAGAAAGGATTCATGCCTTGTCTCTTCTCCTCAAATGTTCCCCATCCTCATGCTCAGCTGAAAACCTTGTTTTACACACTTCACTGGAAAACAGAAGCCACATTCATGAAAGAACTCCACATCCTCCGTCCACCAAGCTGACCCACCCACTTGAATGTGGGCTCCCATCCTCAGCCTTCTGTCCTATTGCTATGAATGAGGTGTCTGTCCTCCTAGTTAACCGAAGCCAACCCCAGGTCCCACCCCGCTTGTCTAATCTAGGTCACCGGCTTCGGATCACCTGATTGACAGGAAGCAGTGTGCAGAGAAAAAAGGACTAGATGTGGATGAGATTTACAATTCAGTCTTAGTTCTTACACCACGTAAGGTAGTGGGTGATCTTAGAAGTCATTTAACCTCTCTGAAACTTAATTTCCTCACTTCTAAAATGAGGCGGTTCAACTACATGATCTGAGGGATACAGTCTGTAGGCACTCAATAGATGACTGATTTAATTCAATTTTTAAAATATAGGTATCTCTTAACTATCTCAATTCTTATTTGAATTCTGCCTATACTCAGAAACTGAGCTGACTTCAATAAATCCCTTGCTATCTGGAACTTGGGAACCAATTACACATATCTGTTTATTCATTTTTTTCATCCACACATAAGAGGACATAATCACACGGATTCACTATCCCTCCATATCCCAACACAGGACGAAGCCAATTTGACTAATACGGGATACTTGGGCTGACGGATAACCCACTAGATACTAACACACCATGCTGAACGTTATGAAGGATATTTATGTAAATGATACTGACTCAGATCTCAGAATAAATTAAGGGGGCTAAGAGAAGAAACCACAATTTCTTTCAGCTGGATGGATCCAGAGGGGGTCAACAGGAAGGTGAAATCTAGGTGGAGCCTTGAGGACTATGAACCTCTGTCATGGTGAGAGGGGCGGAGCAGGGAAGGAAGAGTGCCAAGGCTGCTGGTTCCCGGCCCTCCCAGGGAGGAGGCACCACCTTACTACACTAGAGTTTCCTCAGAGAAATGAAAACCGAGTCATCTTACCTGAGGATCAAACACTGCCACATGTTGAAAACACATTCAAAATATAAAACCCCACATGATATAAGTAGATACTTAGAGAAGGGTTATTTTAAACCAGAGGGGAGCATGAGGAAAGGTGAGACATTTTGAAAGTGGGGTGGACAGGAGATGATGTATTTAAGGAATGGAGCAGTTTGATGTGATTGAAAGTACAAGAATGTGGTGAGAGAAGAAACTAGAAAAGAACAAATCACTGACTGCACTCAGGACCAGGCGAAGGTTCTACGGAGAAAGGGCAGTTCACTGACAGTTTGAGTAGAGGACGGTACCATCAGATGTATGTCTTTAGAAAGTTAAGGGCAGCAAAGAGGAACATATAGATGAAAAATGCACTGGGGGCGGGAGACAAGTTTGGTGCCGGGGGTCTAAATTAAAGCAATGGAAGAAAAAGGTTCATACAGGATTGTGAAGCCTCCTGAAGCAGAATCTACATACTTCCCAGAACATGCCTTTAAAGGTACATCTACAGGGTGAAATTGGTACTAAATGCTTATAAGATGGTTCTTAATCATTTCTATGTTAAAAATTAACACATACGTCTGACCCAGTTTCATCTAACAGAAAAAAAAGCCAGGGGGTAGGTACAGTTAAAAATTAGTGCTAATGATATAATTCTTTTTTTTTTTTTTTTTTTTTGCTGCATGGACTTATTTCTGTATCAATTATTAATACAAAACAAAAATACATGTTTACAAAAGGTAGTATTTCCCTTACTAATAGTTTATGTTTATCCTACAAATATCCTAGGTTCCACTGTAAGTAGAATATTGACTGAATTTATAAACACCTAAGTAGTATCTTCCTAAAGCAACACAAAGCTTGGTATTACAAATGTTCTGGAAGGCCAAATGTTACACAGGAGTGATCAAGACAGAGGTCAAATGCCAACTGCAAGGAACACATCCCTGTGACTGATGAGAACGCAATGCAAAATGAGGTTTATAGAATCTGTTACCTGATTTTCTTTAGCAGAAGATTCCAAAAAAGCTGCATTCCAAGATTCTGCCAAAGCTTTCCCTTCTTCATAACTGATCACCCTAAAGGACAAATAAAATTCTGGTTAAAGTACTTTGCTCTTCATTATATAAAATATCTATAATTGATTTTGAAACAGGCTCCATTTTGGTCAATTTCTTTCTCATGAAGCAGAACCATGCCCTGGCCTAACATTAGCATCGAGAATGTAACACAGGAGTGTTTCAATTACGCCTGAGCTGGGGAACAGAATAGACATTGCCTTATGGGATTATCCCTGCTCCAGCAAACCTTCCAGCTCAGAGAACATGATCCTATTTTCCAGTACTCCCGTATCTGTAACAATTGACTATTTTACAGCTAGGTTTTAAGCACCCAAGGCCAGGGGAAATTGTGAAAGGGCCTGAAAGCTCAATTCTCTTGCGTGCAGGCTGTAGAGTCTCTTACTCTCTGACATGAAGCTGCCTGGGCAGGGGACATCTGCCTCCTTTGCTCCCCACTGTAATCCCAAACCCTGGTACTCAAAAACCACTTGCTGCATCAATGAGCACTACGTCTTTTTAGAATTTGCTCTATGCAAGGTGGTAGATAACCTAAAGGTAGTTTTCTATAAAGTTTGCTCTCTCTTTTCTAGAGGAATGTGAGATTTCTATTGCACTTTTGCTTCTGCTGCACACGACCATAACATCTCTGAACAGATAAGAAATGCCACAGCTAAAAATATTCTTGATATCAGAACAATAATTAAAATGACACTACAGTGACTAAATCATCTTAGACTTGACTTTAGAAATTACTAATGATTTAAAAGCTACATACCTTTCCATATGCAGGTCTTTCTTATTCCCAACCAACATAATAGGTATTCTATTTAAAAGAAAAACAAAATAAAACAAAACAAAATAGTCAGTGCCAGATTGTACTGCTCAGAAGATACTATTATAAGAAGTTTCTCTAACAAACAGATAAAATGGTACTACTTACTGTACTTTCCCCACCATATCCAATAATTTCCCATGGATAACTTTAATCACTTCAAAACTATAAAACAAAAAGTATAAATTAGACATTCATTTTAATGTTGAAGTTTTTAAAGGTATGTTATGTTGACAGCTGGAAAATGCAAAATGTCACAGACTCACCATTTTAACATAAACTGAACACAAAGAAGTCTTGTTTTTTCCTAGCAATCCATTCACATGTGCACACATCTGACACTCAGTAACCCTGACTGAGGATATTCAAAGTGAAACAGGTAAGGCATTCAAATGGAAAGCCTACCACTGGGCTGACAAACCACATAAATGCAATTTTTAATCACCCAACTTACTCAGCAAAGAACCAACTGTTTACATTACAACTTGAACAGCTTTTCCTAGAGTGCCCTAGTGCACTCAGCCTGTTACTGTTTTCTTTCCTAGGTACATACATTCTCTGGGTGATGCCAATCTCTCTTGGCTTTCAATCAGATCAATAAGCCGATGACTCTAGGTTGAAGGTGGCTCTCACTGGGAAGGGCATCTGAGATGTCACAACGATCACTCGAAATCTGCCATAGTAGGATTATTTATACCATTGAATGCTGACAAACAGCCACAAACCATTTCCCACCCTCCCCCAAAAAACCCATGCGAACATTTGCCAGCACATCTCTGGCTCTACGTTCAAATCCTACCTAGAATCTGATGGCTTCTCACTCCCCGCCACAGCTGCCACCGAGGTGTGAAATTCCTGGCCCAAGACTGCCTGCATCACAGCTACAGCCCCAACCCTTCCCTGCCACCCCTGCTCAGCACAGCAACCAGAGGACTCGGCTGCAGCAGATGGACAATGTCTCGCTCAACGTCCTCTGATAGGCGGCCATCTCTACTCGGCCCCAGTTACTCTCAAACCCTGACTTCTGCCTCCATTCCCGTCTGCCCCCTCTTCTGTTTTGTCTGAGCTGCACTGGCCTCCTGACATTCCTTTAACACCGCCAGAGCCTCTGAAGTCACTCCCCGTGTGCCTGGTATGTTCCTTCCCTAGGGATCTCTTGCTTCAAGTCTTTCCTCAAATGTCACTTTTTTTTTCTTTTTTTTTGAGATGGAGTCTTGCTCTGTCACCCAGGTTGGAGTGTAGTGGCACGAAACTGAGGTCACTGCAACCTCCGCCTCCTGGATTCAAGTAATTCTCCTGCCTCAGCCTCCTGAGCAGCTGGGACTACAGGTGCCCGCCACCACGCCCGGCTAATTTTTGTATTTTTAGTAGAGACAGGGTTTCACCATGTTGGCCAGGCTGGTCTCAAACTTCTGACCTCGTGATCCGCCTGCCTCGGCCTCCCAAAGTGTGGGATTACAGGCGTGAGCCACCGTGCCCAGCCTCAAATGTCACTTCTTACACCTCTTCTGTTTATCCTAAATTACAAATTCCCTGTCTATTTCTTACCCCTTCTGTACTTCATTTTTCTTGGCAGCATGGTCACAGACATCCTATCTCACATGTGTGTCGTTTTACTGTTTGTCTCCCACACCAGAAATAAGTTCCACAAGGGCAGGGATTTGTCTGCTCTGTTCATGGTTGCATCACAAGCTTCGGAGCAAGTTAGCTTGTTGAATGAATTACACACTGTGCTATTTTAAACCACGTGTGCTGTCACTTTGATAAAAACAAAAATGAAATTTAACCCCCCTACAAGCTCGCTGTGGGTCAACAATGGGATATGGGTGTCCTAAGGACCTGCGGTTACATTACAGAACCACGTTTTCCTCCGCATGCTATATTTGCCTACATTTAAAAGTGTCGCCACTTGGGCAAAAATACAGTACCCTGTCACGTGAGAAACGGCTGAAAGAACTGGGACTGTGTGGCAGGCAGCTTGGAGCCAGCTCCCAGAGCTCATGCTCTCCTAGGGGCCACACTGTGTGTCATCTCCCTGCATGGACATAACGACGTGCATCTAATGAACAGAATATGGCAAAGGTGACGGGATGTCCCTTTTGAAGTCAGATGGGACTGCAGCCCCTGCTGACACTCACCCTGCGGCTGCAAGAGACTGAAGTAGAGGACACAGCTAGGACACGCCCAAATTCCTGATCCACAAATCTGTGAGATCGTAGATGTGTACTGTTCTAAGTGGCTAAATTCCTTGAGATCACTGATTTTCTGAATCAAACTGGTTGATTCAGAAAGTTTTACTGACATATTTCTTGTATATTCATAAATATTTGTGTATTCAGCATATAGGTTTCTAAAAAACAAAACACCACTCTTCTCACACTCATGTTTGAGATTTGAGAATGCTCATTAAACTACGAGCTACTAAGGCAAAAGGCATATAACAAAACAAAACACACCCATTTTAGTAAGGAGAAACTTGGTCAAAACTTGCAACAGTGCCACTGAGAGGACACAGTATCAAGGTTTTTGTCCTCTGCTTCGCACTAGGCCAATGTTTTCTCCAATACACAAGGTCCTTGGTGAGCACATTTTCATATTTTTAATCCAGATCAACTTATTTTTCAATTTCCCCAGTGATACATGCTATGTTTTCAACTTGATTCTATAATGTCATCTAATTTGTGCCCACCAAAGGAGATTTAAAAAAATCAGTGGACGCACTAAGAAAATTTTCTTTTGTTTTTGTTTTTTTTTTTTTGAGACAGAGTCTCGCTCTGTCGCCCGGGCTGGAGTGCAGTGGCCGGATCTCAGCTCACTGCAAGCTCCACCTCCCGGGTTCACGCCATTCTCCTGCCTCAGCCTCCCGAGTAGCTGGGACTACAGGCGCCCACCACCGTGCCCGGCTAATTTTTTGTATTTTTTAGTAGAGACGGGGTTTCACCGTGTTAACCAGGATGGTCTCGATCTCCTGACCTCGTGATCCGCCCGTCTCGGCCTCCCAAAGTGCTGGGATTACAGGCTTGAGCCACCGCGCCCGGCCACTAAGAAAATTTTCTACCTACTATTTTGATGCCTCAAAGTAACAATTTGTAATGTTGGTAAAAAACACCAACATTATTTTCTAAAAATTAGCTAGAATAAAATTATACTTACCAACAACAAAACAATTTTTGAATCATGTTTTTCAAGTAAATTAGTAAAAATGGTAATTCATAAACAAACATGAACTTCCAACATTCATTAGATTAGTGGTACATTAAATTTGTTCTGGACAAGGCCTTACACATGGCAGGCACTGAAATGGAAAATCTTAGAATTTATCGAGCAAACGAGAGCTTAACATAAGTTATATATACAGTAAGTACATTTAAAAAATATACAACTGAAATTAAGAAAATCTTTGTAGAAAAACGGCCAGTATTTTTACTATTTAAAGTGCTCGTGTAAGTCAGTAAGAAAACAGTGTTTCCAAATACTATGTACACTGTAGTTTTAAGCATAAAATCCAATCTAAGCATTGCTTTTAGTGACAAGAATATGAATACATGAAAACAGGAAGAGAGATATCCATCTATTGTTGAATATGAAATATTATAAAGCTATTTACTATTTCAAACACTTGGTAATATGGAAAAATATATATTACATAGTAAGTAAAAATATAAAAACATGGAAAATATAAACCATAAAACAGCATTCAGAGAGCAAATAAAAGGATGTTAAAACAATCCATGCAGACTAAAACAAAGACCAGAAAAAACATATACCAAGATATTCCCAGTATCTATGCTTAGGTAATGAGATCAAGAATGATTACCCCCACTTTCTATTTTTCACAGTTTCCCAATTTTCCTTAAGGAACACATAATTTTGGTACTTGGTTTTGATTCAGGTGTAAACTTTCTCAGGGACTGACAGTATGGGGTCTGTTTATAAGAATGGCCGAGAATGGTACTCAAACATTTCATAGCTAGAACTCAACACCCTAAATATGTTTCTCTGCCATGGAGAAAAATGTTAAACAACACACTCACAGAGCTGCAGACTGAATTTTCACTGGCAGTGGAGTATGTGGGGGTAAGGAACCCAGACACCGGCCAACATGGTGGCCTCCAGCCACACGTGGCTACTGAGCACCTGAAATGCGGCTACTGTAACCGAGGGAGTATGAATTTTTCATTTTTAGTTAATTTAAACAGCCACCTGCGGAACAAATAGCAAACACTTCTATCACCGCAGTAAGTTCTATTGGACAGTGTCAGCCTTGACTGTGGAACTGGAGAGATGGCTATGAATCCCAGCAACGTCATTATGTAGCCCTGGGCAAGTTGCTTTAGCTCTGTCACTCAGTTTCTTTCTATGTAAAGTGGGATATAAAACATCTCTGATGAAGGATTGTTTAAGGTAATGATGAAATAGGTAATGTATCGTATGTAGGCAAAGAGCATAACAAACTCCCTAATGTGTCGCACACACTCAATAGATGCTAGGTAGCCACCAAACGCCCTCCACTGGCGCTGATATTTTCATAAAGTCTTCAAACATAAGCTGTCACCAATGCCCAGAGCTCCGCTGCTCTGTTCTGTTAACAGACACAGACCACTGCTCCTCCTGATAACACACGCCATCCCCCGGTAAGAGACGACATGAAATATGTAGCTAAAGGAACCGACATCCATTCTTATTTATACAAATAATGGCTCTGTTTTTATGTAGTAAAGAGAGACTCTATTACCAAAAGGTCTTATTTCATAAATTCAAAGGATAAGATATTGAACAAACCCAAACCCTCAACATTTTATTAGAAAGTCTATTTCACCTTAATATAGTAAAAACACACACAAAGTAAAATCAATTTAGGCATTTCCCATTTCAATTAGCAGAAAAGCTTAGGTCATGCTGAACCACTATTTTTCCAGGCAGCTCGAGGTAAGAAAGAGCCTTTTAACCTATTGATGCAACTAACAGAACATTTAGTGGGCCATGTTTTCCCCCAACAACCCAGTTGCTCCACAAGAAAATCACTAAAAAACATGTAGCCTACTAATTCTAATTGTCACTATTAATAATTCCAGCATAGTCCTTTAAAAGGATCAATGCTATCTACGAGTAGCAAATAAACTCAAGCAGGCAGCAGGAGCCTTACCTTTTGATTGATGTAACAGAATACACAAGAATATAGCCATTAATATCTATGGAGTAGGTCTGAGGAAAGATAGAATATTCATCCTGTGGGAAAAAAAATTATATTTGAGTAGTCTTCATATAGCATCACAAACAACCTTTACCCAAAGTTTTTCATGTATTACCTGAAGAAATCAAAGTAGACACAGAGTGGATTACAATATTATGCCAGAAACAGCCTACACACTGAAGCTTTAAGAATGGCTTGGAGGTGATAATGTGGTTCAAGCCAATATTTAAAAATGACTAGCTGTTCTAGAACTTTAGGGGAAAGTCTGATGACCTCCGTAACTCCTGGCAGAAGAGGATGGATGGAACATAAAGATGATTGGCTCTGTGATCTCAAAACAAGGGATGAGCATGACTAAGTCCAGAATCTTCTAGACCTCAGGACATTTATACATCCTGATTTATTCCATAAATCTGTATTTTTATACTTGAAACTGTCCTATTATTTAATTTATTCTCTGCATGTCAGTCACAATGACCTGAGCTTCAATCTACAGGTTGCTAGAGGGGTGCCAATAGCATCTGGGGGTGGGGGGGAGGGGAAGGAAGGGAGGGAGGCAGGGATGGGGAGAGAGAGAGAGAGAAAGACAGAGAGAGAGAGAGAGAGAAAGACAAAAGAGGATCAAAACACCAGATTCAATTGAGGTATTCAGACTTTTGGGGACCAAGAGAGTTACTTACTGAGCAACTCTAGGAATTAAAGAGAAAGGTACCTATTATGCAACAGCATAGTAGTCCTTAGTTTTATAAAGCAACATTATGAAACCTTGCTTTATATACATATTAAAGCATACAGAAAGTTCTGATGTCAGTGCAGTTTTCAACAGTACACGCTACTGTCTGGTACAAACATTTCATTCTTAGGTGAAACTAAATTGTCAACATAATACATGTCCCAAGCACTATTACGGAAAAATGACATCATGGTACCAGCAGATTAAGCAGCAGTCTATTATTTTTGTAAACTTACAGTATGGTTATAACCACTGTTTACGACAGCCCAGAATTACTGCCCTGTGGTAAAGTTCTTTAAAGAAAAAAAAAAGAAAAAAGAAAAATAAAATTAAGTTTTACTATAAATTCTTTGATATAATAAGTAAGATTAAAAACAAAATCCCAAATGATTTTAATCACTAGCTCAGCGAGAGTAGGTTCAAAGTTAAAATTCTGTTTTCCCTAAAGGGAAAATGTGGAAACATAGAAAAAAGTAGTTATGTCTAAGAAGCACTGAGTGAAAAACTACCAGTTAGAAGATATAATGGAGGAAAGAGCCCCTAGCTGATATAATTCTGAATTTTTTTTTTTTTTTGAGACGTAGTTTTGCTCTTGTTGCCCAGGCTGGAGTGCAATGGCAGTCTCAGCTCACTGCAACCTCCATCTCTCAGGTTCAAGCGATTCTCCTGCTTCAGCCTCCTGAGTAGCTGGGACTACAGGCTACACCACCACACCTGGCTCATTTTTGCATTTTCAGTAGAGACGGGATTTCACCATGTTGGCCAGGCTGGTCTCGAATCCCTGACCTCAGGTGATCCGCTTGCCTCGGCCTCCCAAAGGATTACAGGTGTGAGCCACTGTGTCCGGCCTTTAAAGTCTACTTTCTGAGAAAGAATAATAGCAATATAGTAGAAATTGGGAGGGCAGGTGAGTAGAAACCATAAAGCTCTCATAAAATAATACTGTACTGGCTCACAAATAGAACAGACTGAAAAATCTAGAAAGACCTGATAGATATGAGAATGAGGTACCTGATAATATTGGCATTTCAATCAGTGAGGACCAAAAGTAACCCTCAACTGAGCGTAGAGGGACACCTGGGGATGAATGGCTAAGCTGGATCTCCAATTCACACCTCGGCAAAAACATATTCCAGACGAAGCAAAGATTTAAAGATAAAAACGATGGGCACAATAGATGCGAGAACTTAAAACATATTACCAGTTAAAAAAAGATTAATAAATGAAAAAGTTCTTCATGGTTGCAAACCTCTCTAACAAAAACCATAAATAAAACAAACTGAAAACAAAACTGTGCATCTCAGATCACATACAAAATGCTAATTTTCTTCACATATTGAGGGGGAATCTCACATCAACACGCAAAGACTAACCACCCAATAGAAAAAAAATGGCAAAGTACACAGACAGGATAATTCATAGGGGAAAAAAAAATACAAACATCTTCCAACACAGGAAAAAATCAAAGCCCCTCCTAAGAAGAAAAGTGCATTATTAAAAGTACACTAGGATGCTATTTTTTTACCTATCAGATTGGCAAGTACCAAAACGTTTGGTTAACACACAGTGCTGTTGAAGGTGTAGGGAAACAGACACTCTCATTCACTGCTGGCAAGAACATGAACTGTAACCCTATGATAGCCCACATCCAGGAAGTTTTCCTATGTGCATCACTACCCTATGTGTAAAACAACGTCTGGGACGTTCGTTAAGGGATTGCTGATGGTAGCAAGATGGGCAACAGTCTAACTGTTGATCAGCAGTTAACTTACAATATATATCCCAACAACTGGATATTATGCGGCCTTGGGGAAAAGAGAGGCCATAGGTATTGATATGGAATAATCTCCAAGATGGAGATGTATTACTCTTTGTGTAAAAAGGAAAAAAAAAAAAAAAAACAAAACCAAGCTTAAAACTATATTTGCATATTCATGTATCAAGTATCCTAGAGGCATATACTAGAAACCGGTAAATGGGGTTGCTGGCGGGGGTGGGGGGTTAGATACCTAGGGTAGGAACGTCTTAAGTTTTACTATTTACACATTTTTGCACTATTTATTTTTGTACTATGTGCATTACACCTATTTTTTAAAAATTAAACTTAATTTTCAAAATAGCAAATTTGGTTACATTATAAGATGGATTGTCATTGAATCAATTTTAATTATTATTATTATTTATTTATTAATTTATTTATTGAGACGGAGTTTTGCTCTTGTTGCCCAGGCTGGAGTGCAATGGTGCAATCTCGGATCACTGCAACCTCTGCCTCCTGGGTTCAAGCAATTCTCCTGCCTCGGCCTCCCAAGTAGCTGGGATTACAGGCATGTGCCACCACGTCTGGCTAATTTTGTAGTTTTAGTAGAGACAGAGTTTCACCATGTTGGTCAGGCTGGTTTCAAACTCCTGACCGAAAGTGATCCACCCGCCCCGGCCTCCCAAGGTGCTCGGATTACAGGCGTGAATCTAAGTTATTAACCAATTTATGCTGGAGGTTGCACTTTTTTTTTTTAAATGAAAAATCAGACCTTGGTGACCTTGATCAGTAGGATATAAATAACTTCCATAAGCTTAGCGTTCCAATAACGGAACACTAGGCATAAATAGGTAATAACACAGAAGAGGCTACTTTTTTTTTTTTGATACTTCACATTCTTACCCCAAAATTCATTTAGGGTACACGCTCTCACCCTAATATTGGGCAAAACCAAAATATTTCATGCAGTCTAAAAATAATCAATCTGTATTTAACTATGTTCATCATCATTCCTAGGTCGGCAATTAAACCACTATTAAAGCATAGTGGTATGGATGTACTGACATAAACCACTAAGTAGTAAATAGAAATTGCTAACAAATACCGCTATGCAGCAATTCACTGCATGCAATTTCATTCCTGAAATGTGGAAGCAGCTAGTGAACAAATTTACTACAGAGTACTTTTAAAATAATTTGCCTCTTAATCATCTTACCCTACTACTACTAGTCTTAATCCCAGAACTAGCCCCATATGCATTTAATTTATAAAGCAGCTCTTGGAGCAGTAAACATCTGAGTTTTGTTCTCATCCAGTTTTCAACAGAATGAAGGGTGAAACTACGGCAGGACATGCCTGTGCTTCACTGTCCTGAGCTGTAAATAAAGAGCACATCTTTAATTTATTGTCCATCAACTGTAAATATAACCTTCAAGAACTACTAGTTGCAATGAGTACAAATGATTTAAAGTAGCCAAATTTGGATATATTTTGTGCAAAAATTCTCCAATTACTCTTACCCAGTTGTAATAGAACCCAAAGGGGCAAGACAACAGGGCTGCTAATATGATCACTGCTCTTGTCTTATCTCATATACTCTTCCTAAACACTGGTGCTTTTGGTTTCACTATTTGTATTATTACATCACTAAAATATTTTAAATTGTTTGATACCTGAGTGTACATTTATGTTCTAGGGCAAAACAGTACCTCAGAGGAACACATATTCCAATTTGATAAGTAGTCAATATAAAGAAATTTATTCTTTAGAGAAATCTTTTCAAAGACAGCTCTCCAAGTATTAAGAACACGTGCACTTCCACCACGCAGCCTGTCAGCACAGTTAATATGCTGGTGTCACACTTGCCTCAGTAGCACTAAAGGTCTACAGAGAAAGAGCACATCCGCTTCAACCCCACTGTGACAATCCTCCACAATTCCAGTTATCACTATTTATAGATAAAGCTCTGAGACACAGAAAGACTTCTTCACCCTTTAATTTAAAGAGATGGGATCTCGCTCTGTTGCCTAGGCTGGACTGCAGTGGTGCTATCACAGCTCACTGCAACCTCAAACTCCTAGGCTCAAGTGATCCTTCCACCTCCCACAGTGTTGATATTAAAGGCATGAGCCACCATGCCCAGCCCTCATTAGCTTCCTTAAGGTTACTGGGTTAGCAACAAAAGCCAAGATTCAAATCCAGGCAAGTGTGACTCCAGGGCCCACACTCCAAACAGTTATGAAACTGGTTCCCTGAATTGCCTGATACAAAACGTGTTTCCAGAGTAACATTATATGAAAGTGATTTATCAATTTACATTCTCATCACCAGTTTTCAGGAGCTTAAAGAAGATTCTAAATAAGGATACAAAAGCAAACTGAAGTCTTGATAGTGTCAGAGTCCCACAATAAACTGAACAGCTGTATTTCTTTGCCCAGGATACTCTAAGTTACACTGTTGCCCAACGTAATTATTATTAGCACCCCCAGCCCACAACTCTAAAAGTGTCTTGGTTTAGGCAATAAATTATATAGTCAACTTAACTATAAAAGAAAGATATGAAACCCAACAACACAACACTCAAGCGGCTCTTCCCTTCCCAACTAATGTCTAATGAGCCTTGTCATCTGTGCCATGCCCCGCCCCCCCAACAGAGACTTACACTGCTCCCCTGGTCCATATAAGCCCCAACTCCTGTTCTTCTGTCAAGAGGACAGGTATCAGGGAGTGAAAGTCTAGGATGGCTCTGTTCTAATGAAAGCATCAAGAATCTGACTGCTAAAGCACATCACATCCACCGCCAGCCGGGAGTGTGTAGGGTGAGTGAAGGAGGCACATGCTATAGCTCTGTGTACAAGCTCAAAGAGCCAAACACATTTATTTTCTTCCAAGCTTCCAAAATGGAAACCTCAGGGTTCCTCCAATGCTAACATCACTCAATATAGCTATCTTCTTGCTTCGCTAAGGCGTCACACTTTCCTTCTATGTTCACTTCAAAACGCAAAGCAGAGGGAATTCATTCCAAACCCACAGGACAGGTCATACTATTCTGGGTCTACTCCAATTTCCCCAGATTCCAGGAAAAAAGCCCCCATTTAACACGGCAGACCAGATCACACTACGCTCACCCTTCTGCTACTCTTATCCTTTGACTATAAGTTGCAAGGGTGGACCAGGCATGGTGGCTCACGCCTGTCATCCTAGCACTTTCGTAGGCCAAGGCAGGCGTGAATCACCTGAGGTCAGGAGTTTGAGACCAGCCAGGCCAACAGGGCGAAACCCCGTCTCTACTAAAAATATAAAAATTAGCCGGGTGTGGTGGCGTGCCTGTAATCCCAGCTACTTGGGAGGCTGAGGCAGGAGAATTGCTTTAACTCAGGAGGCACAGGTTGTAGTGGGATAGCGCCACTGCCTTCCAGCCTCGGTGACAGAGCAAGGCTCCGTCTCAAAAAAAAAAAAAAAAAAAAAAAAAAAAAGGTGCAAGGGCAGGAGTTAGGAGCTGAAATCCCAGCTTCTTTACATTCCTCACCCTCCAGTGAAGAAGGGTAAATTCAGTCTAATAGAATGGTTTCTAGTAAAAGCAGGCCTGGATGTCATGGTAATGGGGCAGCTAAGCTGTCAAAAGGGCTTTTCTTTGTTCCATGTACTCCTTTCCCCCTTGCTTCCAGTCAATTCCCCTGGTGATCCAATTCCACACATCCCTGCTACATTAAACAACATGTGAATATCCTTTCTGGGGGGATTATTTGACTTTTGGCCATTACCTACCGTCTATCAAATAAATTGAAACTCCCTAACCTAGTAATCACTCTCAAATCCACCCACCCAGAGACTCTACTACGTAAACTAAACCCAACACTCAAACCAGAGCCTAGACTCTAATCAAACTGGTATTTTATGGCCCAGGTCCTCATAAGATTAAATCAGCTAATTTCTACCCTATGCCCCTCTTATGCCTTTCCTCTAGAAAAGATGTACTTTTGCCCTAATGTAGGAGAACACATATCACAAAGAGAAAGAAAGCAACTCATATGACTCTCTAATATAAAGTTTAGAAAACAGAAAACCACTAACCTGTAATAAGTATTAACCCTTACAATGTTAGTATATTTAAAGTAATTTTAAAGCAGAAAAACAAGTTATTAAAAGAAAACTGCCAGAAATGTCTTAGAAAAGACCAAGTACACAGCATATTAACATTTAGTTATGTACGCTCCTCGACTTATGATGGGGTTACATCCCAATAAACCTACTATAAACCAAAAATATCATGAGTTGAAAATGTATCAAATACCTCAACAGACCCATCATAAAGATGAGAAATTGCTAAGTTGAGCCACTGCAAGCCAAACCATTGGGAGTCAGGGGCTGTCTGCACACAACACGAGGGGTTTTCTTGGCATAGCTGGTACTTTCAAAAAGCAGTGCTAGGACCAGGACTGTCACATATGCTGTATAAGATTCTGAGATTCCAGAGGTCACTTACTTGCCCAGCTGTGTCTACAAGTTGAAGATGATATTCTTGTCCATTTACTGTGATCAACTTTGTAAAAGCTACAGGGAAAAAGGGAATTAAACATTAGTTTTTAAAAATTAACTCTAAACCACTTAAAGTTTGAACAATGACAACCAATTAAGCACAGAGTCCCTAGCAGTCTCAGAGAAAGGCCCCATGAAACAAAAAAGAACAACTCCCTGACTTGTAAAGATTCTCCCCTGCTTCCATTATTTAGCTAGGAAACACGGTGACTGGCTAAAATCAAGCTTGGTAAACCTTGATTCTTTTTCAAAGAGACAAAGTACGCAACGATTCAATCCTATAATAGTAATTTCAATGTTCTGGGGCAAATCCTTCCTCTTGTGAAAAAGTGAAATATACTACATAAAGTCTGAGCTCTAGAATAAACCAAAACCACAAAAATTTTCCATTAATTTATAGGAAGTCTGGCATCAGAGCACAAAGAGCTAATATTAGTTGAAGTGCTAAGAACTTTTAGTACATAAAAAAAGTAACAGTTTTACTGACGGATAAAACAGCAATGAAACAGATGTTCTATGTTGAAGCCATCCTTCCCACTTAAGCTTAAAGATCCAAGCAATTTGTCACAACTTCTTTTCCCTGACAAGGGAGGAAAGAAAATCAGACTTGAATAACTTCCGGAAAAGTCAATTCAGAATTTGAGGGAGACCGACTTCAAGCAAATATAGACAAAAGAGGAAAGAACTACTAACAGAAACAATGTAAAAATAACCACCTGGAACCCTGACAAGGAAGTGGAACAGATTTCTCTTGCATACCCGCCCCAGCTGTCCTGACTCACGGTGAGTCCTCCAATCTCCTGACTGGCCGTCCTATATGACCAGAGCCAGGCTGCAGAATCTATCCCTCATACAACTGAGAGAGGTCCCACTTTGCCCACAGCAGAAAGGCAAAGCTGACACAGACAAATGGAAATTACGTGAGAAAACTCTAAGTAATAAAGAGGATTGACTGGAGATCTTATCTGAATTATATGAGTTCCACAGGGAAAGAAAAGATGGCCGAAAGACAAGCAATCACACAGAGAATCATATTAGCGTCACACTTTTCTAATACAAGCAGGGGTGCCAAAAGTCAGGTGAGTAAAGATTACAGACCACATGATGAAATCAATGGCCACACTATATTATGCTTATACTTTTTCTGGAAGTTATCACTTTTAGGAAACAGTTAAATCAGATGGAAACTGAATCGGAATATTTCAAGCTGAGGGGATACCCAATATAACCTATTTCATCAATTCTAAGAAAGAACTCAGATTTGTTTTTACACCGTATCCTCTCTGCTTGGGATGCATCCTGCACCCCTGGAGCTTTCAGTCCTTGTCAGCCAGAGTGCAGTCACTATAGAGCTGTGTGAAAACCTTTAGTCAGATAAATTGAAGTGTATTTCAGATTTGATGAGAAGTATGTAAGAAACATTGGTGAGCAATAAAACCAGTGACCTTCAATTAGAACTAAGTAACTGTGGTTATCAAGTATAATTATGATGACAAGGTTACTGAAAAGAAACATCATTCATTCATTCATTCATTCAAGAACAATTTCTTGAGTGCGTATTATCACCAGTAGCACTGTTGTGGGTGCTTGGGATGCTGTAGTCTCTGACACTCTGTGAGCTTAGATCCCAGGGAAGGAAAGAAGATACAGACACACATGTACCCTCCCACCCTGTCGGGTATCTTCCCTGGGAGTGGAACATCCAGGCAGAGGTTAAACAGCAAGTGAAAAAAGCAAAAAAGTCAATGCAACTAAAGCTGAGGGAGAATGGTAGGCAGCTAACTAGGATGGACAGGAGGCAGAAGGTCCTACAGAACTTGGGATTTTTACTCTGAATGTGAGGAGAAACCAAGGAAAGATCACTCTGGCTACACTGTATATAACAAAAATGGTCCCAGAGATATTAGGCAGGAGCCCATGATATAGTGACCAGTGTCATGACTGTATAGACTATCACAATCTATAGGTGACACTGGCCTGGATTAGAGATGCAGATATTCTGGAAGTATTTCAGAGGCAAAACCAAAAGGATTTTCTAATTGACTGGAGGTGGGATGTAAGAAAATGAAGAATCAGGATGACTTTTTTAAGATGCCACTTACAGATACAGGAAAGACTAGGGGAAAAATACTAGGGATGGGAGAGGAAGGGAATTGAGAGTTGGGTTTTAGGGATGTTTTGGGATGCTTATTAAATACCAAGGGGAAATGCAGGCAGTTAAATAAAAAAGCCCAGGATGTAGTGGCTTATGCCTGTAATCCCACTTTGGGAGGACTACTTCAGGCCTAGAGTTCAAGACCACCCTAGGCAACATAGTGAGACCCAATCTCCACAAAAAAGGAAAAACTGCTCCAGCGTGGTGGTTCACGCCTGTAGTCTTAGCTACCTGCAAGGCTGAGGCAAGATCATTTTAAGTCCAGGAATTCAATGTTACCATAGCTATAATCATGCCACTGCACTCCTGCCTGAAGGACAGAGTGAAAGACCTTGTCATGTAAAATAAAATAAATTATAAAATAAAGCTCAGAGCTGGGGGGAGAGGTTGGGGTTGAGAATACACACTGGTGAGTCAATAGCAAATTAAAGAGAGGGGAAGATCACTTGAGAGCAAGTGCAGAGGAAAGGCCTGAATCAGGGCACCCCGTGTTGCCAAGTCAAAAAAATGCAGAAGATTCGGCCAGGAAGACTGTGAAAGTACTGGCTCACCAGTGAGGTAAGAGAAAAAGGGTAGGAGATGTCATTGTATATAGTGTATAAAAGAAAAAACAACTAATAAACATTGGCATCTATCTTTGCATGTAAAAAGAATGTAACTTGTCCTACTTGTAGCAGTAAAATGAAAAAGAAGACCTTCCATCTTGCTGTCATAGGAAAACTGCCAGTTTTTGTTACTATAGAAAAAAGGGAGGTATAATAAGAGATAGGATAGACTAGGAAATAATTCTACTCTCTCTCATTTTAACCTCATGTCAAAATGGAAAGCTGGCTTTCTTCTGACATCACTTTCCTTGAGCCCCCTTCTCTCTGCCTCTTTGAATTACCAGAGAATCCCTTTCCAACCTAAACCCCTGAAATTCTCCTAAGTAGACTAATAGCTATTTACTAGTAAATGCTACTAACCAAGGTCATAGAGGTTTCTAAAATTTGGTGTTCACAAAGCAAGATTTGTGTTACTAAAGTGTGGTGAGGACTCTTCTTTCATACCCTACTGAGAAGTCCACACCCAGGACGCAGTGCCTTGAGAATTCTGCAACACCTAACTGCAATCTCCCAACTTCCTGAGAGGAAGGCAAGGCGCTTATCATTCACCAACAGTGCTACCTGGAGATGGCAGAAGTTGGAAATTGCTGCTATGCTTGCTTTTTAATTATAAACTACCACTAGCTTAATTTAATCCTATCAATTTAGTTTGTATTGAGTTGTTAGATTAACACTGCAGTAGATAATGAAGTACATTTGCATAAGTAGTACTTCTGCTTTAAAATTTCCCCAAACTAGAAAATATGTGGTTTTACTGATATTGTTCTCCTACACCCCTACTGTTAAAGATGACACAGTCCCAGAATTTTTGCTCTCACCATGACACTTCACTGAAATGTGTCACCTCTGAGTGCTTGCTATAACAGCTTGTTCTAATATTATAAAGCGTAAAATAACTACTAAATTATTTCCAGATCTACAGTTTTTTAAAATCATAAAACCACCCACTTATTTATCTTGCTGGCAACAAGTTCATGATAACCTTTTCTTTTCTTTCCAATTCATTGTTATCACTGAACAACGAATGTTTTTCTACCAAATAGTGGAAGAAATGGTGGACTAAGGGCTCCTGCCCTGTGTTAGGTTATCAAAAGTGTAGTAAGTGGAATATAATGTCTGAATATGCCTCACGAACTTTTAATGGATACATATTCATATTTATTTCTGCTCTTGCCTACAGACTTTAACAAGTACTCTGAATTCATTTTTGAGGTGAAGAAAAGTCTTCATTATTGAACTGTAAGATGAGAAAAATTTAAAATATGACCAAAGATGATGCTGATAGCCTCAAAAAAGTAGGGTCATATTACTGTTTCTGAGATAACATCAAGTTACATAAGTTGGACTTTCTTCTGATCCATTACTAAGATAATGTATGTATGTACAGCTCCATGATACACAACTCCATGACTTTCCTTCCAACTCAATTTCTATTTTTGAGACCACATCTTGCACTGCTACCCAGGCTGGAGTGCAGTGGCGTGATTACAGATCACTGCAGCCTCAAACTCCTGGGTTCAAGTGATCCACCTGTCTCAGCTGAGACTACAGGCACACTCCATCATGCCCAGCTAATTCCAGTTCAGTATGAAATGGTATGAGGATACATATACAATTATCCACTTTTAGAGGCAGAGCTTACGAAGAAAACAATCTTCTATTGTTCTATTAATACAATTCCAAAATGAACCTTATTATTTCAAGGATCTAAAATCCTAAATTGCTATGTATAGCAAATATTAAAGTCTGAGATGATGATTTCCTTATGTTCTTATTCCAGTGGACAGAAAACCGAGCTTGTTCATCTAGCACTCACATTAATCTGCTCTTCACACTTGCTTACTATGATATAATGACTAGCTAGACAAATCATAGGATGTAATCAGGACTCCTCCCTGCGGATACCCAGAGGTTACTTTCATATATAACACCTTGAAAGGTTACTTTCAAAAATATTCCCAGAGTTAGTCTATCAACCAATAGGTTTCCTTCTCTGCTACCAGTACACTGACACACAAAGGACAGCCAAATATTTTAAGTAAGGGGTGAGGAAACTTTTTCTGTAAAGGGCCAGATAGTACTAGTAAATATTTTAGGCTTTGTAGGCCACCTGGTCCCTGCTGTAACTATTCAACAACTCTGCCATTGTACACAATGTAAAGGACAACATGTAAAGGAACAAGCATGGCTGTGTATCAATAAAACTTTACAGACGTTAACATTGGAATTTCATATCATTTTCACATCAGACATTATTCTTCTTTAGACTTTTATATATTATGCTTAAATGTAAAAACCTTTCTTAGCTCTTGGTCCGTACAAAGACAGACAATGGGCAATGGGCCTTTCTGGCCTGCAGGTGGTTGTCTTCCAAGCTCCTTACTTTAAGCCAAAGCATTCAAGTGATTCTCTTCTCTTGCAAACCTCTGGCAGGTGAAATCTACCTCATGCATAATATGCCAACCAGGTGTTGATGAATCCCCATGTTTAAATCTACATGTTCCTGGTGACAAATCCTAGGTAAGTCCTGGTCTCAAGAATCTGAGAAAACTAGTTCCAGGGCCCACCTGTGGTTCTAAGCCTGAAAAGACCAGCTTCCCTGTTTCAGATTCTCCTTAGCGATCCCTAGAATCAAGATCTGTCTCAAAGCTGGGCACAGTGTCATATGCCTGTAGTTCCAGCTACTTGGGAGGCTGAGGTAACAGGATCATTTGAGTCCAGGATATTGAGCTCAGCCTGGGTAACACTGTGAGACCCATGTCTCTTTAAAAAAAAAAAAAAAAAAAATTGTCTCATGGTCCTAGAATCTATCAGGAATATGCTGAAACCACGGATTAAAATTGAACAAAGTAAAGGTCATAGCTGGTTCTCTCTTCCCTGCTTTTTTCTGCACATGGCCTAAAATGTCAACAGGCTTTTTGAGCCAACTTCTTTTTAATGCTGCAACTGCTCTAACCAATCCCAGAATAGTTCATTTCTCTTTCAAATCTTTAGGGCTGGAAAGAAGGATATAGAGAAATGGGGGCGGGAGTATGGCTTCTGTAAGAATAAGGAACAGCGATCTGGAGTGTTTTTCATTCTTTCAAGCTTGGAATCCCTGGAAACTGCAATGGCTGGGAGGAAGGGGGTTTGGGGGAAAAGACTGTGTTCTCCACTCCTGTTTTTGAGCAGATTCTGGAATACGAAGATTCCAGTAATGGGCCAGATTTCTACTGACTTGAATTAACAATTTCTAGATGGCAAGGCATGCAGACATGGAAGGAAAAAATCTTTCAGGGTAAAGTTGGTAAATCTTTTGCAAGTTTTCTTTGACCCCAATCGGGAGACATACAGAATTTACCTTCTGCACTCAAAGCCTCCATGAATACACAATGGCTATTTTACACAAAAGAAGGCTTCTCAGTTTTTAAGTACTTGAAAACAATACTTACTGTTTTCTATGGTTGGATCGTAGGAGTCCACAAATTGGCCTTCAACAAATTGAATCGTCAATGAGGATTTCCCTATAAAGGAGAACAAGAGCTTAGTGTGTGTTGGCATATGAAGGTAAAAATTTTTAATTTTGCTGTTTCATTAAAAAACCACTAATAGATGAAGAAGCTGAAGGTATTAGGGTCAAAAAACATTCCTTTAATTAGCATTTGGGCAATTTCAAAAAATGAAATAAATTTCATTAATTTGCTTTATATGAGGATATTATGCAATTAAGCTATTACCAAGTAAACTTGTCTGTGACATTAACAAATATTACTGACCAACAAGCACATCAGATATTCTGTTAAAGATAAACTAAAAGGTTTAAAGTAAGCTAATTTCCTCTAGTATCCTTGGAATCCTGCTATTTAATGTTAATATGAAAATTAAAACGATTAGTTTCGTTGTATTCTTTCATATATGACCATTAGAAGTGTTACCAAGTACAGCTTTTAAAAAGAGTAATACGGCCAGGTGCCATGGCTCATGCCTGTAATCCCAGTACTTTGGGAGGCTGAGGCAGTTGGATCACCTGAGGTCAGGAGTTTCAGACCAGCCTGGCCAACATGGTGAAACCCCGTCTCTACTAAGAATAACAAAAATTAGCTGAGTGTGGTGGTGGGTGCCTGTAATCCCAGCTACTTGGAAGGCTGAGATAAGAGAATCGCTTGAACCCAGAAGGCAGAGGCTGGAGTGGGCCAAGATCACACCACTGCACTCTAGCCTGGGCAACAGAGCAAGACCCCGTCTCAAAAAAAAAAAAATAATAATAAGAGTAATCTGAAAATATGTAACATAAGTCTTTATCTTAAAAACTCCTTTGAAGGGCCGGGCGCGGTGGCTCAAGCCTGTAATCCCAGCACTTTGGGAGGCCGAGACGGGCAGATCACGAGGTCAGGAGATCGAGACCATCCTGGCTAACACGGTGAAACCCCGTCTCTACTAAAAATACAAAAAACTAGCCGGGCGAGGTGGCAGGCGCCTGTAGTCCCAGCTACTCGGGAGGCTGAGGCAGGAGAATGGCGTGAACCCGGGAGGCGGAGCTTGAGTGAGCTGAGATCCGGCCACTGCACTCCAGCCTGGGCGACAGAGCGAGACTCCGTCTCAAAAAAAAAAAAAAAAAAAAACTCCTTTGAAGCTAGAAATCCTATCTCATTCAGTATGAAAGGCCTAGCAGTATCTAGACAATTAAGAAATGTATGGATTTCACAAAATCGCCAATAATTGAACTTGTATGTTAATAATCAACAACTAGAGCTTCTCACTCTTCTGTTACCTAAAATGTCTACTGGAGGACTTCAGAACAGGGTATGTGCCCTGTGAAGAAACCGCATGAGAGGCATAGTTCAGATGACTTTATCACCAGGAATGAGGAAGTGGTCCCTCCCCAATTTCACCTCCAAACCCTTCCTTCTCTCTCACATCCTCGGAACATTATTACACACATGCTGTATATGCCTGGTGTCCTTAACTCCACCAGAACAGGACGTGCAGTGAGAGTGAAGGAGAGGCACGGTAACACCCGTCTTACACTTTTGGGTTTAATTTCCTCTTGTTTCTCCTCCAAACTATGGATAGGTATAGTTGCACAACGTTTTCACACCAAAGGCATTCCTCAAAATTTAAATTGTTAAAAAGTTGGCTTAACAGTAGTGGTTGCTGGCCAGGTGCGGTGGCTCATGCCTGTAATTCCAGTACTTTGGGAGGCTGAGGCGGGTGGATCACCTGAGGTCAGGAGTTCGAGACCAGCCTGGCCAACATGGTTGGCCCTGTCTCTACTAAAAATACAAAAAAAGTTAGCCAAACATGGGGATGGGCACCCGCAATCCCAGCTACTCAGGAGGCTGAGGCAGGAAGACAGCTTGAACCAGGAGGCGGGCGTTGTAGTGAGCCGAGATGGCGCCACTGCACTCCAGTCTGGGCACCAGTGAGACTGTCTTATTAAAATAAAAAAAGTAGGGGTTGCTGGGAAGGAAAGGCCACAAGTTGGCAGACCTATTTACTCCTTATCAGTGGCCCAATATACAGTTTGAAATGTCTCTAGAATTACTAAAACCTGAAACTATTCTCTACAAAGCAACTTACATGAGCATTTGAAAATTAAATGCTACTTCTCTGCTTCCAATCCTCATTGCAATTAGAATCAATTCCCAACTTCTAACCATGGCCCACAAATACCAGGCCATCCCTGCTCTGGCTACCACTGACCTTTTCTGCCAACAGCCCCCAACAACCCGTCCTGAGGCTCCAGTCACATCCCTTCTGCTCCTGGAGTTCCTGCCTGCCTTGGCCCCTTTATTCTAGCAACGCCCATCCCCCCATCTCTGAATATATGACTCATCTTTGTCATTCTGATCTGAGCTCAAATGTTAGTTCCACAGAGAAACCTTCAAGACCACCCTAAGGTAGTACCCATGCCTTAAAAGTCATTCTCATAGCTACTGCTTTATTAAGTTATTTGAAATTATCTTCATTGAGTGAACACTCTACTGAAGCCAGCACAGGGCCAGCTGACACACTGAAAACATTGAGATTTCTGAACAAATGAATGAAATTAAAGCGTAGACCTCCAAATGTCACTCTTAGCCATTCAGATACTACAAAAGATCTCAATTTTATACAAATGAAGTAGAAAACACAGTTCATCAGAAATTAAGAAACAATTCAACTAGTATTTATTGGTACCCAATCACAGGCCTGCCTGTGATATAGGAATACAATAGTTCAAGAATTCCACAAATTTAAATTGAATTGTGTTGAAAAGAAACCATGTTATATATGCTAGCCTGTAAAGGAGAATTTAACTCAAAATATAGCAGAACTACTTCAGGTAATAAAAACAGCAAGGGGAAAACTCCTCTCTTACGTTATTGAAACTGAAAAATTAGGAGTAAAAAAATTGTTATTTACACTGAATGCTACTGCTTAAAGAAATGAAACTTAATTAGAAAGAAAGAAGACAAAAAACTTCTTAAGAGCTTTTGCAGGGTACTTCTAAGGACTCTGGTGGGCTTTTTATACCCTTATGTGGGTAGGATAAGGGTTTGTGGGGTTTTTGTTTTGCTTACAAATGGAAAGGAAAGAAAGCAGATCATTTTCTCCCTAAAGATATGGGCAAGAGTTACAAAGAAAAAAGGAAATAATAGAATTTAAAAGACTTTTGCAACATTTTGTGTAGTAGAACTGGACTAAAAACAGTGAAAGAGGAGCTAAGTATCATACATGGGATAAGCTCCCTAAGCACTGGGCAACTGGGAGCCGCTGGATCAGACAGTCCTCTGAACTGGCACTGGTCAAGTCTCAACAACCTGACTTGCGGGAGTGAAGGGATGGGGAGCAGAGTTTCAGGAGTTTCCTGTGAAATTTAGGAAGCCACATTTGAACAGAAAAGAAAGTTACACACATTAAGCAAGACAGCATGAGATCAAGTGCAAACATGTAGTGAGAGAAGAGCTCCTCATTTGTATCACAATGGGCATATACTATTTGACAGGCTAAATTAACATTTCGGTTAAAAACTAAGTAATCATTCTGGTAACAGACAATGTAGTCTAACCAAAATCACATCGCAGGTTGACAGCCAACTGTTGTTTTCACGAATAGTAAATTGGGATACCAGAATTTAAAACTTATTTCTCCAGGGTGAAAACTGGATTCTCAGACTGGCCCTGGGAGAAAGGTATTGTTCATTAGCAGAAGTGGCACTGAAGAAAAATGACGTTTCCCTTGGGTCTCTCCTCCCTGGGGCTCTCCCGCTAGGGTGAGGTCATTAATTATTTAAATAATCCAGAAGGGATAGGAAGGTTATGTTTGCTAACATGCTGTTTTCTGCCATTTCCATTGAAAGTGCTATTATTAGATAATTAGTGTTGAAATCTTGACAAGTCAGCATTAAATGCTAATGAATCTTCATAAATAAACCCCATCGCTCATTTTCAAGTGTTCTCAGTTCTAGTTATAATTTCTGGCTTTAAGGAGTGTCTTCTGGAGACGTAGTTCACATCTTTTGGTTAGGATTTTCATGTAGTCTGCTTGCAGCCATAAAAAGGCATTTGTGATCTCTACTGTGATCGTCTTTAACCTTTTTCTCTCAATAACTTCATATATTTACTTTGGCTTTTGTCCTTAGCAAATTCAGGTCTGGAAACACTGTTCTTTGCTGAAGACAATCTCACACTCCAGATCAACTCTTTGGAAAAATGTTACATGAAAACTACGTAGGAGTGATCCCAAATAAATGGAAAAGTAGCCCATACTCAGACATGTGTTTATCCTCAAACACAAACCACTCATGTAATGACATAAATTACTACAAATGCTTTAAAAGGCAGTATCTCAATTCCCACAATTAACTGTCAAATATTCTTCCTCCAAACCAAAACCCACCTTAATTTTTAAAAATAAAAATTATTTTAAAAAATTATTCTAAGCGTTTATCGGGGAATAGCATCATATTATTTTTTTTCCAATGATAAAATGGTACAGTGAATTTTTCACCTGGTATTTTCACTACAGAAGCTGTATGTACTTTCAGGGGTGTTGACTCAACCTTATACCTCGTGATTATTGCAAAACAGGCACTGTTTACAGAATTATTTTAAGTTTTCAGATTAATATTGACTTTGTTATCATGATTATTCTCCTAAAAACTAACTTTTTAGCCAGGTGTGGGGGCTCATGCCTGTAATCCCAACACTTTGGGAGGCCGAGGCGGGTGGACTGTTTGACCCCAAGAGTTTGAGACCAGTCTGAACAACATGGTAAAACCGTATCTCTACAAAAAAATATAAAAATTAGCTGAGTGTGGTGAAGTCTCAGTTACTCAAGAAAGTGATGTAGGAGGATCGCTTGAGTCCAAGGGTTGAGGCTGTGTGCGTGAGGGTACCACTGCCCTCCAGCCACAGTCTGTCCCCCCTCCCACCGACTCCCTACAAGCCCAGCATTTTCCCAAACAGTTTATACATTGCTTGTTCACTGGGATATGATGGGGAAGACCAGATTTTCAATCTATTAACTAGTCTATCAAGGCATTCTGCAGAAAGGGGAGTCCATTAGAACCAATGTAATGTATCTAGGACACAACCCATTCCAGGGCTGCTTTCATCACCTCAAATTCATAACATAACTTTAAGGGGCTTTGATGACCATGGACACAAGCTAACAGCTTAGCCTGAAAGCCCACTGGCCTTTGCACCAGTAATCCTCTCCATGCCACTTCAGCAACCCAGCTCCTGAGCATACCAAGAAGTGCCTGGTCACCACCCAGACTGCTGTTCCTCTGGCATCTGCCCTTCCTCCCACCTATCAATCAATACACAGGACCATGTATTCCCCAGTGGTCTCCCTTTCTGATTCTCATCATCTAATCCAAACCATCTCTACAAGCAATGTTTTCAAATCAGTGGTGTGGCCTAACTAGTCATGAACTCAATACACTGTGCCATGACCCACACTATTTTTTTAAGAAATAGGAATGCCAGCATGGACTACAAACAAGAAAGGTGTTATGAACCTTCTATCTCAGTTATACACACATTTATTACTGGGTCACAGTGTAAAATGTGTTTCTTACTAAGGTGGCTGCAGACAAAAATGTTAGAAATATACTAAACTATGACCTTGAATCTCCAATCTCCACCAGGTTTCTTTCTTCCCTACACAGTATAAGCCCCAAGACAAATCGTCCACTGCGCTGTTCTAAGAAGTCTCCAATTTCCCTTCTATAGGGCCCTTTAACGAACCTGATTTTTTATTTTTTTGAGATGGAGTCTCGCTCTGTCACCGAGGCTGGAGTGCAGTGGCGCAATCTTGGCTTACTGCAAGCTCCGCCTCCCAGGTTCACACCATTCCCCTGCCTCAGCCTCCCAAGTAGCTGAGACTACAGGCACCCGCCACCACACCCAGCTAATTTTTTTTTTTTTTTTTTTTTTTTTTTTTTTTTTTTTTTTTTTTTTTTTTTTTTTTTTTTGAGACGGAGTCTCGCTCTGTCGCCCAGGCTGGAGTGCAGTGGCGCGATCTCAGCTCACTGCAAGCTCCGCCTCCCGGGTTCACGCCATTCTCCTGCCTCAGCCTCCTGAGTAGCTGGGACTACAGGCGCCCACAACCGCGCCCGGCTAATATTTTGTATTTTTAGTAGAGACGGGGTTTCACCGTGGTCTCGATCTCCTGACCTTGTGATCCGCCCGCCTGAGCCACCGCGCCCGGCAATTTTTTTTTTTTTTTTGTATTTTTAGTAGAGACGGGGTTTCACCGTGTTAGCCAGGATGGTCTCGATCTCCTGGCCTGGTGATCTGCCCGCCTCAGCCTCCCAAAGTGCTGGGATTACAGGCATGAGCCACGACACCCGGCCACAAACCTCTATGATCTTAATCTAATCAACTGCCTTTGTAAGCCTGTTAAGCTCAGCTACAGAAAATTCCAAAACCATGTGGGTTGGTGACCCTTAGCAAGCTAAGGTCTATCCCTCCACAACCCATTGCTTTAGAATCCCGAGTGGCTTCTTCCTTGCCTCCAACAGTAGTAATTCTTTCTCAAAGTGTGGGCCCAGCAGCTTACTACTACATGGTAACCTGTAAGAAATTATTGAGCCCCACTCAAACCTACTGGATGGGCAACTCCAGAATGGAAGTATGAACAAGTCCCCTAGGTGATTCAGTTGTGCAGTTCTGATGTTTAGGAGCCACTGCCCTCATGCAACAAGTTCATCTATTATCACCTATCGTCTCCAGGGTGTTCCCTAATTCTCCAGCTCCTACCAGCAACTCAGTTCATAATCACTTAAAGGACACCTACTATGGGCCAGGCACTGAGGATATGCTATGACTTCTGAGCTATGAGGAAGGCACTCTCAATGTCCCAATTGCTGCTATCCTCTACTCACCCAGTGTCCTAGCCTTGGTGCATACGCATCAAACACAGTGACTGGAGCCCCTGAGCTGGGCACGTAGCCCTGTCTGCCTTACACAGTCTGACGTTTTCACTGGAGGAAGAGTTAGCCACCCTCCCCTTTCCACAAAAGTTGTTCTATCCCCTTGTTCTCTAGATCCCACACTCCCTCCTCGTCTCCTCTGAACCTTCCTCCTTATAAACACATTTTTGGTTTACCTCATTCCATGTGGCTTGTTATAATGGTATCTCTGAAATATTTAAATAGATTTAAAAATCCAAGGGGGCATATTGATTAGGCTCCCCTTTGCTCTCAGCGTTACAGGGAACTCTTGCTGGATGCTGCAGTCGTTGGGTGCCACACACTCGACCATGAAGATGAATGCACCTTACAGAAAACGATCTCAGCCACTTACAGCTCCATTTTACTCATCCTAAATTAAATGTGCCCATGGGGATACACCTGTGCGCCCTGTAGAACTCTAATAACACCCCTGACAAAAGGTGTGTAGGTCCTGGCTTGAGGAGCCTTCAAGCAAAAGGTCAGACAAATAGAGGTTAAAGTACTGGAGGCAATTAAGGAAGAGAAGCAGCTCTCCAACTTTAGGAGAAACATCAATGAAAGAAATCAAACATCAATGAAACCTGCAGAATAGAACTCAGTGAATACCACTGAATTGAATGGATACAGTAATCGTAATCTCAGCAATTTTGGAGGCTGGGCTGAGGCTGGCAGATTGCTTGGGCCTAGGAATTCAAGACCAGCCTGGGCAACACAGTGAGACCCCCCGTCTCTATAAAAAAAAATGAAAAAATTAGCAGGGCATGGTAGTGCACGCCTATGCTCCCAGGTACTTGGGAGGACCACCTGAGGCCTGGAGGTCGAGGCTGCGCTCCAGGCTGGGTGACAGAGTGAGACCCTCTCTTAAAAAGATACAATTGAAAAGCTACTGGCCAGAGGCAAGCGGCAAGCTGTGACTTCTGGATGTCTACCTCCCTATTGACTAAATGATGACATTCCCGCAGAACAGCTATTAGGTTTCTTCCCTCCAGCTTGGTTATACATTTACTTAAACCTCTACCTAGTTTCATCAGTTACAAACAGAATCCCTTTTGTAGAACAAGAAGATTAACTCTCCAATTGTCCCTTCTCTCAGTTCTACCTCCTAACAGCTGTATTTTTACAGTTCCAAGCATGGCAATATTCCATTCCATTCCATTCTGAATCCCAAGTTTTCAAAGTTCTGACTACAGATTAATTCATTCATTTACTCAAGTATCTATCTGTTAAACAGCTACTAAGTACAAGGCACAATTCTAAGCATGGGAATACATTGGTGAATAGACAGAAACCCCTTCCTCAGTATATAAATTCTAATGGGGAGAAACATATTAAAAATAAACACAATTGGCCGGGCGCGGTGGCTCAAGCCTGTAATCCCAGCACTTTGGGAGGCCGAGACGGGCGGATCATGAGGTCAGGAGATCGAGACCATCCTGGCTAACACGGTGAAACCCCGTCTCTACTAAAAATACAAGAAAATTAGCCGGGCGAGGTGGCGGGCGCCTGTAGTCCCAGCTACTCCGGAGGCTGAGGCAGGAGAATGGCGTGAACCCGGGGGAGCGGAGCTTGCAGTGAGCCGAGATCGCGCCACTGCACTCCAGCCTGGGGCACAGAGCAAGACTCCGCGTCAAAAAAAAATAAAAATAAAAAAATAAACACAATAGGCCAGACACAGTGGCTCACGCCTATAATCCCAGCACTTTGGGAGGCCAAGGTGGGCGGATTGCCTGAGCTCAGGAGTTTGAGGCCAGCTGGCGAAACCCCGTCTCTACTAAAAATACAAAAAATTAGCTGGGCATAGTGGCACGAGCCTGTAATCCCAACTACTGGGGAGGCTGAAGCACAAGAATCACTTGAACCTGGGAGGTGGAGGTTGCAGTGAGCCGAGATTGTGCCACTGCACTCCAGCCTGGGCGACAAGAGTAAAAAGGGAGGGAGAGAGGGAAGGAAAGAAGGAAGGAAGAGAGGGAGAGAGGGAGGGAGGGAGGCGGGGGGAAAGAAAAGAAAGAAGACAGTGGGTAAAGGTTTAGGATTTAAACTCAAGATCGTGGTGTGAATCCTAACTGTGTCAAGACATTGAAGTTAAGCGCTCTGGGCCGCAAAATCTCTCTGCATCATAATTATTAAATGAAATCACAGATATAAAGCACAGTACCTGGTACCCATCACATACATATTCAGTAAACAGTTATTCAATTCTGTACCACAATCCCATAGTCAATCAAGCTTTTCCCAAATTATGATCAACACCTTGAATTCACAAACACCAACTTAAGTCCTACTCCACGTGTAATTGTGGAAGAGTCAGTATAAAATACCTGATTGAAACCTAAAAGGAACCTGTAGTCTCAACAGGGAGAAAGGTACTACTAATTGTGAAAATCAAATATTACCCTCCTCCACCTTAGAAATGTCTTTTGTTTGGAGACAGGGTCTCCCTCGGTTGCCCAGGCTGGAGTGCAGCAGTGCAATCAGAGCTCACTGCAGCCTCCAACTTCTGGGCTGAAGGTATCCTCTTGTCTTAGCCTCCCAAGTAGCTGGGACTACAGGGGTGTCCCTATCAGGCCCACTGAGTTTTTTTTTGTAGAGATAGGGTCTCACCATGCTGCCATGCTGGTCTTGAACACCTGGGCTCAAGCGGTCCACCCATTCTGTCCTCCCAAAGTGCTGAGATTATGGGTGCGAAACCACTGTGCCTGGCCTGAAAATGTCTTTAAAAAAACATGCTTAAGATTTTCTTTCAAAAGCCACTAGGGGTTTTCCAGTCAGAAGAGTGATATGAGAAGATGAAACACTAGGAAGATGAGAATGCGATTCTGAAAAATGGACTAGAAATAAAAACTGGACTTTTTTTTAGTCCACTTCAATATAGGTACTTATTACAAACCAACAAAAAAAAAAAAGGGAAAAATTAATCTCTCAGAAAAAAATAAAAAAATCTTAAGAAGAAACAAAGTATGTATCTGATTTCAAGACTTACTAGGAGTCTAAGTAATTAAGACAGTGTGGTACTGGCCTAAGGACAAACACAGATTAATGGAAGAAAATGCACACTCCCAAAATAGAGCCATACATATGTATGATCAATTGATTTTCAACAAAGAACGGTCTTTTCCAACAAATGGTGCTGAAACAACTGGATGTCAATATCAGAAAAAATAAGAGGCTGCGGCAGTAGCTCATGGCTGTAATCCCCACACTTTGGAGCCGAGGTGAGCAGACAGCTTGAGGTCAGGAGTTTGAGACAAGCCTGGGCAACACAGCAAGACCAGCCTCTACAAAAAAATTTTAAAATAAAAACAGAAGAGAGAGAAGCTTGGCTTGTATCCTATAAAAATGTATAGGATCCAAAATTGATCATATTGCTTGAGCCCAGGATTCAAGACCTGCCTGGGTAACATAGCGAAATCTCACCTCTACAGAAAATCAAAAAATGAGCCAGGTGTGGTGGTGTGCTCCTGTGGTACCAGCTACCAGGGAGGATGACGTGGAAGGATCATTTGAGCCTGCCAGGTTGAGGCTGCAGCAAGCTGTGATTGTGCCACTGCACTCCAGTCTGGGTGACGGAACAAGAGCCTGTCTCCAAAATCAAAAAGATCATAGACCTAAATGTAAAAGCTATGAAACTTCTAGGAGAAGCATTGGAAAAAAATCTTTGCAAACTTGAGTTGGGTGAAGATTCTTAGGTATAAAATTCAAAGTACAATCCATAAAAGAAAAAAATAACATCTTGGACTTGATCAAAATTAAAAACTCTACTAAGAGCCTTGTTAAACGAATGAAAAGACAGGCCACAGACTGGGAGAAAATATGTGCAAAGGACCCACAAGTAGAGTATGCCTAACCCTCACGACTCAACAACAAGAAACAATCCAATGAAGAAACTGAGCAAAAGATCTGAACACTTTTACAAAGAAAATATGCAAGTGGCAAAGCATATTAAAGATGCTTTTAACATCATTATCCATTAGGGAAATGTAAATTAAAAATTACAATGAGAGGCCGGGCGCGGTGGCTCAAGCCTGTAATCCCAGCACTTTGGGAGGCCGAGACGGGCGGATCACGAGGTCAGGAGATCGAGACCATCCTGGCTAACACGGTGAAACCCCGTCTCTACTAAAAAATACAAAAAACTAGCCGGGCGAGGTGGCGGGCGCCTGTAGTCCCAGCTACTCAGGAGGCTGAGACAGGAGAATGGCCCGAACCTGGGAGGCGGAGCTTGCAGTGAGCTGAGATCCGGCCACTGCACTCCAGCCTGGGCGACAGAGCGAGACTCCGTCTCAAAAAAAAAAAAAAAAAAAAAAAAAAAAAAAAAAAAATTACAATGAGATCTACACACCTAATTAAAATGGCTAAAATAAAAAATACTGGCCATCCCAGTGCTTGCTAGGACGTGGATCAACCTATACGCTCACCCACTGCCTGTGGGAATGCAAAATAGTGCAATTTGGCAAGTTCAGCAGCTTCTGAAAAGCTTAACCTACACTTACCATATGACTCAGTAATCTCATTCCTAGGTATTTATGGAAGACAAATGAAAATTTATGGTCAATACAAAAACCTGTATTTGCATGTTTATACTGGCTTTACTAATAATTGCCCTGAAGTTGAAACAAACCAAATGTCCTAAATTATGTTAAACCCACCCCACAGCCTTGCACTCTGCCCCGGCGGAAGAAGTGATATCACGGGCACCATGTAAGCGCACTGCAACATATGCAGCTCCCTGGTGAGAGGGAGCCGGCGTCCTACCAGCTGCTGCTGCCCAGGACTGGGCCCTTAGGGAGGAGGAGATGAGAAGATGGTGGACGACCCCAGTGCTGTGGACAGGAAGGTGGAGATATGGAAGATCAAGAAGCTCATTAAGAGCTCAGAGGCGGGCTGGGCGTGGTGGCTCACACCTGCAATCCCAGCACTTTCAGGGGCCGAGGCAGGCCTGCGGATCACCTGAGGTCAGCAGTTCAAGACCCATCTGGCCAATATGGTGAAACTCCGTCTCTACTAAAAATACAAAAATTAGCTGGGCGTGGTGGCACGCGCCTGTAGCCTCAGCTACTCTGGAGGCTGAGGCAGAAGAATCTCCTGAACCCGGGAGGCGGATGTGGCAGTGAGGTGAGATCATGCCACTGCACTCTAGCCTGGGCAACACAACCGTCTCAAAAAAAAAAAAAAAAAAAAAAAAAAGAGCTTGGAAGCGGCCTGCAGCAATGGCACCAGCATGGTATCATTGAACATTCCTCCCAAAGACCAGATTTCACCAGTGGCAACAATGTTAGCAGATGAGTTTGGAAATGCATCTAACATTAATTAATGGCAGGAGTAAACCACCATTGAGTCCTGGGAGCCATTACATCTATACAACAAAGGCTCAAACTGTATAACAAAGTACCTCCAGATGGTCTGGTTGTTTACTGTGGAACAACTGTAACGGAAGAAGGAAAGGAAAAAAAAGAAAGTCAACATTGACTTTGAATCTTTCAAACAAAATTAATACGTCATTGTATTTGTGTGACAACAAATTCCATGCTGGGGCTCTTACAGCACTACTTTCAGACTATAGCAAGTTTGGATTCGTTGTAATAGATGGAAGTGTGCACTTTTTGGCACACTCCAAGGAAACATTAAGAGAAGTCCTGCACAAATTCACTGTGGATCTCCCAGAGAAACACAGTAGAGGAGGATAGTTAGGCTTGCTTTTTGCCCGTTTAAAAATGGAAAAGCGACATAACTATGTTCAGAAAGTAGCGGAGACTGCTGTGCAGCTGTTTATTTCTGGGGACAAAGTGAATGTGGCTGGTCTAGTTTTAGCTGGATCCGCTGACTCTGAACTAAATCAATCTGGTGTGTTTGATCAGAGGTTACAATAGAAAGTTTTAAAATTAGTTGTTATATCCTACCGTGGTGAAAATGGATTCAACCAGGCTACTAAGTTATCTACTGAAGTCCTCTCCAAAGTGAAATTCATTCAAGAGAAGAAATCAATAGAACGATACTTTGATGAAATCACCCAGGACACGCCCAAGTACTGTTTTGGGGTTGAAGATACACTAAAGGCTTTGGAAATGGGAGTTGTAGAAATTCTAATGGTCCATGAAAATCTGGATATAATGACATTATGTTCTTCATTGCCAAGGCACAGAAGAGAAAATTCTCTAACTCCAGACCAAAAAAAGGATAAATCTCATTTCACAGACAAACAGACTGGACAGGAACATGAACTTATCGAGAGCACGCCCCTGTTGGAATGGTTTGCTAACAACTATAAAAAATGTGGAGCGACATTGGAAATTGTCACAGATAAAACGCAAGAAAGGTCTTGGTTTGTGAAAGGATCTGGTGGAATTGGAGGTATCCCGCGGTACGGAGTAGACTTCCAGGGAATGGAATACCAAGGAGGAGACAATGAATTTTTTGACCTTGATGATTACTAGGTAGTTGACATAGGTCCGGCAAAATGTGCCTCACCCTCCAGCATCCAACCCAAGGAACATACCCATGGTGGAATCCAAACAGATCCCTGCCTTATAACTGGAACATTTCCAGAACTTTATCCATGAGCACTGGTTATTGAAAAGACAACCGACACAAAACCAGACCCAATGCTACACTTTGGTTTGTCGTGGTGTCAGCGCAGCAGCCTACAACTAAGTTCCTAAATGCCACTTTGGACTAATTTAAAAAAGAATCCCAGTTTTTACTTTTACTTGATGGTGAAATTGGTTGCTCTTGTACTTTATGAAAAAAAAAATAATTTTTAACCTTCATATATAGAAGTAAAAATACTTTAACTGCTGTAAACCTTCAAAAGTTATATGAAGTGAGATCATACTGGCTTATTTTGATTGCAGAAAAATTAAATTGCTGCATTTTGCAGTGACCCATTTAAATGGCATTCCCACCTTAGACTGCATAAGAAATATATGTGGTGAAATGCTGGAATCATTTCTCTCTTGGCCTATTTAATGTTGAAAGGATGAGCTAATAGGAGGCAATTTCAACTTCACTCCCTCACGCTACCCTGTCTTCCTCCAGACTGGCAGTTTCAAGGATGCAATCTGCATTGCAAAATCAAACTGACTCATGAAGCATTAGGGCCAGTGCACTGTTTACTTCCATCTGTTTGCTGACACATTTGTGCCCCGCGCTTGGGAGTCCTTTGTATCAACGTTCTGACAAGAGTCCCTATAACCTTAACGTACTCGAAACCAGTTTGGGTTGGATATGTTGGGGCTTCTGTGCTATCGCTGGGATTGGGGGAAATAAAACATGCAATTTAAGTGGGGGGAAAAAATTCACCCAAAGGGATACAGGCATCCCTTGGTATACAAGGGGGACTGGTTCCAGGATGCTCGAGTATACCAAAATCCAAGTGCGATGAAGCCCTGCTTTTCACCCTGCAGAACCTGCATATGTGAAAAGTCAGCCCTCCATACATGTGGGCTTTGCATCCATGGAATACTGTATTTTCCATCTGCATTTGGTTGAGGAAAAAAAACCCTGCCTATAAGTAGACCTATGCAGTTCAAACTGTGTTGATTAAGGGTCAACTGTCCTACTAAGCAATACAAAGGAATTAAATAATGGTATGTGTACACATGAATAAATCTCAAATGTGTTGTGCTAAGTAGCCAGACGCAAAAAGCTGCATAATATATGGTTCCATTTATTGGGCATTCTGATAAAGACAAAACTATAGGACAGAAAACACAAAGGGCTAACTAGAAACAGGCACAGGATGCTTTCTGGATTGATGGATTGTTCTACAGCCTGACTGTGGATGTAGATGATTGCAGACTTGCCAAAACCTGTTGAATGCTACATGAAAAAGAAGAAATTTTCTCAAAGTTTTAAATTTTATTTTTCCTTTCTTTTTACAGGTGTGGGACCTCAAGTTTTTTTGTTTTTTTTTTTCTTTTAATCTTCACCCTTACCTCATACATAAAAACTAACTAGAAATGGATCAGAGACCTAAACATAAAAGCTAAAACTAGAAAAATTCTAGAAGAAAACATGGAAACAAAAAAAAACAAACAAAAAAAAACTTTATCTCAAGTCCAATAGAGCTTAAAGGTGAAAACAAAAAAAAACAACTTTATGATCTTCAGGTAGACAGATTCCTGACACGATACAAATAAACAAAAAACCAAAAAAACGATGAACCGAGTTTCATCAAACTTACAAACTTCTTCTGTTCTCTGAAACACAGGAACAACAAAAAAGTCACACTAGGAGAAAACATTATATATACATCTAAAAAAGGACTTTTATTCAGAATATATAATTCAGTAAGAAGAACCTGATAATCTAGGCAAAAGACTTGAACAGACACTTCACAAACCAAGATATCCAAATTTCCAGTAGGTATATGAAAAGACGTTCAACATTCTTAGTGGGAAAATTCAAATAAAACCACAACCTACTATCTGAGAATGGCCAGAAAGTTAGAAAGGCCGCCAATACCAAGTATCAGGGAGGATGGGCAGAGCAACCAAAGCTCTCATCTGCTGCTAGTGGAAGCATAAAATGGTCAAAATGTTTTGGAAAAACAGTTTGGTAGTTTCTCCTGAAGTATACACTTAACACATATGTGACACAGCAATCCCACTCCTAGGTATTTACCAAAGAGAAATGACTGTGTGTCCACAAAGACATTTACTCAAAATGCTCATAATAGCTTTATTCTTAATAGTGAAATACTGGGATAGCCCAAATATCCACCAATAGGTGATCAGATAAACAAATTAAGGTATATCCACTCAACAGAACACTACTCTGCAATAAAAAGAAATTATACATGCAACACCATGGATGAATCTCAAAAACATTATGCTAACTGACATACAAAAATGAGTATATATTGTATGATTCAATTTATGTGAAATTTTAGGGTAAGAAACTAACCCAGAATGATTGAGAGCAGATCAGTGCTTCCCGGGGAGCCGGGGTAGGGTGTGAGGGACATGAGGGAACTTGTGGGGATGATGGAATGTTTCATATTTTGATAAAGGCGGAGGTTACATAGGTGCATAAATCTGTCAAAACTCATCCAACTCTACACTTAAAATGGGTATTTTACAATATGCAAATTATACCTCAATAAACTTGATTTAGGAAAAAAAGAGTTTTTTTTTTTTTTTTTTTTGAGACAGGGTTTTGATCTGTTGCCTAGGCTGGAGTACAGTGGCAGGATCATAGCTCACTGTATTCAAAACTGCTGGTCTCAAATGATCCTCCAACCTTGGTCTCTCAAAGCACTGGGATTACAGGTGTGTGTCACCATGCCCAGCCCATTTACTACTTTTTACTAAACAGTATGAGATGGTAGTTATTAGCTATGTGACTTTGGGCAGTTTTCCTGAGTGCTTTTCCTTATCTGTAAATGGACGTAATAATAGCACCTATCCTATAAGGTGCTTTGTGAGGATTAAATGAAAATATCTAACAAACATCTGGCATGTAGTAAGTGCTCAGCAAATCTCATTATTATTAATATTAGTAATACTATTAGTAACTGCTCCTAGGCAGAAATAATCTGCTTAGGATTAAAAAAAGTATTTTCAGAATTATATCTAATAAATTAACCTGAAAGATGACATACAGTTTATTTCAACTAAAGCCTCAAAATAACACAACAAAAATAACAAACACATACATATGCCCCTAAAGCAGAAAATCACTGTTTCACAGTTACCCACAGCTGTAGTACGAACCACCCCACAGCTGACTGACTGACACCATCCATTTCATGTGCTCATGGTTCTACAGTCAAAGCTGGGCTCACTTTTAGTTTACTCTTTGGGCTGCCTTTATCTGGTGGGCTGGTGGTGCTACACAGCTGGGAAGGCGGGGCATTCTCCCTTTCTTTGTGTCTCCTCCTAACATCCACTGCATGTCACTTGAGGCTCCCAAGAACACAAAAGCAGAAGCTGCCAACTTCTTAGGGCTTAAAGCATGGAACTGGCACATCACCATCTTTGCTGCATTCTGCAGGCTCAAGACAGTCCCAGGGCAAGCACAAGGAATATCAGGAGAGTGCCTCGTTGGGGACTAACAATAGAACAGACACCAGAAAAGCAGACTTGGTTTGTAAAAGGCAGAAAAAGACTGCAGACTCACCTGGGTTATAAATGGAATGAAACCTGAATCACCATTGTTAAAAGGCTGGAATAATAATGAATCGCATAAAGGTTTCTATGTGTTCCTTATATGACACACAATGCCAATCATATGCTTAACAATCGTATGCACCCACTCTAGTAAGAAATGTGTAGATCCCTATGTAGGATTGGTGGTTGTTGCTTTTTCGAGAGGGAGGGGTGATATGTGCTGTGTTGCGGCGTGTGTCTATGTATATTACACACACATATATATATATTAGTGTCACTAAGGAAGTGTTTTGAAAAAGTGTTTACGATTCTAGTGGGAATACCAATCCCCACATGAACGTCATATACAGTCGGATGACAGTGTGTGATGCAGAACATACACATCTTAATTATTGAACAGAACCTAAAAAGTGAGACACTGTTAGAGTTTACAGGACATTCTCACATGAATTATCTCGCTTGTTCCTGTGAGCTAAGCAGGGTTGACATCATGTTGTTTTTTCTCACACCTCTTCCCCAACTTTAAAAACAGATGCTGGGAGATTTTTAAAAAAGGAAAAAATTAAACTGCAATTATTATTATTATGACAAAGACAAGGCAGAAAAAGTAAAACTAGTTCATAAAATTACCCTTTCAAATACTTACAGGTAATCCTATTGCCAATTATAACGCTACCAGATATATACCACTGAGGAAAATAAGAAATATGTTTATTTATATAACATGAAGGACTAAGTTTCATAGATGAAGAATTTTATTAATAGGATTACTAAACTAAAGGAAAATAAAGTGCTAACCAGAAAGGCCATAAAACTGTTTCCCTGAAGACTTTAAAAATAGGATATTCATCTCTAAAGGATGGTTTAAAGATAAAGCTGAGGTGGAAGGCAGTAATAATAGCCCTGATAAACTGCAGGAAATTAAATGTTTAACAACAATGAAGAATGAGTTTTCCTAGAATTGTGGCCAATCTGGAGAGAAGATCCGGGACACAGGTGAGGGTGGGAAAGAGCTAGAGAAAAGCAAAGACAAAAATTCTCTAATTCTTAAGATATTAAAGAACATGAAATTTAAGAATGATCAAAACTAGTAATAACAGAGTATGAGGAAAATGAGATATGAAATAGAGTATACTCATCTGTCAGCCTGAATGGTTAAAACCATTCATGTTTTAGAAAGATAATTTCTTCAAAAGTTCTTAAAATCTGCACTGACCTCATTATCAACACCAATTCACTCCTCACAATATCTGGGCTGCCCAATATACATGGCAGCCAGTAGCCATACATGGACAGTAAGTACCTGAAATGTGCTCAGTTCTGATTGAGATGCCTCACAGTGTAAGTATGACAAAATATACAAATATCAACAATATACATCACATGTTGAAGTAACATTTTGGACATACTGAGCTAAATTAAGTATATTAATTTCACCTATTTCTTTTTACTTAATATGGCTACTGGAAAAATCTAAAATTACATTGGTTTTTTTTTTTTTTTTTTTTTTTTTTTTTTTTTTTTTTTGAGACCTCAGCCTCCCACTTTTGTACAGACAGGGTTTCGCCGTGTTGCCCACGCTGTTCTGGAGCTCCTGAGCTCAAGAGATCTTCCCACCTCGGGTCCCAAAGTGCTGGGATTTTAGGCGTGAGCCACTGCACCAGGCCAGATTATGTTTCCATTGGACAATGCTGCTCTGTACCCTTGTTTAAGGGAAAAGGATCATATTATTTGTATAAAGTTAGCTCCCTAAATTTGTGCTCCAGAAATACTTCCACAGAAGTCTAAAAAAAACGGAAGGTAGGCTCATTTTGCGTACAGCTCAATTTTTTAGGACACTGCTCATACAGAAACATGGTTAGAGTAAGAAAGCAATTTATTATTATAAAACATATTCACACATTTTTGTAGCACTGTTATGCAGAATGAAAAGATCTAGAGAAAGAGCCCAACTCCCCCTCCCCGCAAGCAGGAATGACAAACATCCTTGTAGTAAGACACTGCCTGCCTGAGTGGGCAGCGTGAGTGTGTGGGGCCAACTGGGTCCAGCAACCTCTTTTGTCTCTGGGGCAATAATCCTGCGGTGTGAGGGTATGCTTGGTCAAATCCTTGGGTGACACAAGGACCCAGGGGCAGCAAACCCTCAGAACCCTAGTTGTAGGCACAGCCACCTGTCTTCTGGACCATGGGAACTGTGCCCCGTGTGGGTGGTTGCTAGGGCCTCCGTGGCCAGAAAGCAAGGCAAGCGTGTGCATCTGGCAGGTGGGTAAATGAACCTAGTCCGCCCCTTAAACTTGCTCCTGTTCCATCATTTCTGATCTTACCCAATGGCAACATGACCTACTCAGGCACTCGCATGAGAAATCTGAAGGCTACTTCACAGCTCCCACATTGATCTTGTCCATTCTCCCTCTAAGGAAATCTCCGACGTGTGTCCTCTTCATCTCATCTACTCTGTGCCTTGGCTGGTCTTCCCATTTCTACTCTCTTACCACCCCCACCCACTTCACAGAACAGCAGGAGGGATGGAAGCCAGGATCAGCACACTTCAGACCAGGGGCCAAATTTGGCCTACAGCCTGTTTTGGTTTTGTACAGTCTATAAGCTAAAAATGGTTTTTTCATCTTTAAGTGGTTGGAAAAAGAAACAGTATTTCATGATACTGAAAATCAGATGAAGTTTAAGTGTTATATCCATAAATAAAGTTTTACTGGCGCACAGCCACACCCACTCGTCGATGTATTGTCTGCAGCTGCTTCCGTCCTACAAAGGCATAGCTGCAACAGAGGCTACATGGCCTGCAAAGCTTGAGATATTTACTATCTGGCCTTTTACAGAACGAGTCTGCAAGCCCCTGGTATAGATTATCATCTTATTTGTTGCTTAAAACCCTTCAGTCACTTCCCAGTTTCTAGAGAAAAGTCTAAAACTTTTCACAGAGCAGACAAAGCTGTTCTTGATGGACAGTTGGCAAACACATGAATCTGGGCCTCTCTCACACCTCTCTTACTCACACCTCACCCTTCTCATTCACTCAGTAAGCCACACTGCCTTTCCTTTAAAGACAATTCTCCCACCACCCCCACCCCCACCTGATGCTCAAGTTAGCCCTGCCTTTCATTATTTCTCTCAAGCACTTATCCCAACTGTATTTAAATAACAATCGTGTCGTAGCTGGTTAAAGACTGCCTGCTCTGGAGCCACTGCTTGAGTTCAAACACTGGCTTTGTCACTTAACAACAGTTTGACATTGGGCATGTCACATAAACTTTTTGTACTTCAGTTTCCTTATCTGCAAAATAGGTGTAACAACTGTACCTACCCGAGTTTAAAGGCTACTAATACATGTGCATTAAGATTGTACCCCGTAACAGTAAATGCTTCAAAAGCACCAACAATTATTCTTCTCAGTAGCAGGAAAAGGTTCCTGTGGCTCCTCAACTAGATCGAAGCTTCTTGAGGGCAAGGATTATTAACTGTCCTAGCTTTTGTGACTGGTACTAAGTAGACCATTTATTCAAATGCTTAATGAACACCTAGTTGAGTAACACATAACACTCACAAACCGTCCTCTTCAACCAACAGATGCAGTGATTCAATCTTTGGGGGCCTGGCCCAACTGTTCTCTTTCAAACAAACGCCAAATGTGACTGAGATTTTAAAGCCAGCAAAATACAGGTGCAGCGGCTCATGCCTGTAATTCCAGAACTCTGGGAGGCGGAGGTGGGTGGATCACTTGAGTCCAGGACTTTGAGACCAGCCTAGGCAACAAGTGAGACCTTATCTCTACAAAAAAATAAAAAAATAGCCAGGGCATGGTGGCACACATCCATAGTCCCAGCTACTCGGGAGGCTGAGGCGAGAGGATCCTTGAGGCTGGAAGGTTGAAGCTGCAGTGAGCCGAGATTGCGCCAATGCACTGCAGCCTGGGTGACAGAGTGAGACTCCGTCTCAAAAAATAAAAAATAAAATAAAAATAAAGCTAGCAAAATAGCCAGACATACTTATATCTAAGACATAGGAGTCTTAGAAAAGCATTTCATCTCATAAAACTGTATTAACTGTAAAAGCCCATATTTGCATACCCATTTACAAATGATATACTATGCCATCAGGCAGTTATTAACATTCAACTCTCAATTCTGCAAAGGGTGGGATTATGTATCTTGCTAAAACACCAACTTCACTTTCAAATGTCCATGAAGAGTCCTTCTGCAAACATGCAAGCACAACAAGAAGAGAAATGGGGAAGAGGAAGACTCAACTCTACTATAGGTAAGACACAAACCAAGTAAGCACAACACTTTGCAGTGAATTCTATCAGTATCTTTAAATTGCCCTGCTTTCTTAACTTGCCCATAAGAGCACAACGTAAAGGCTTTTCTAGCACTTCCTGTTCTAAACTAATACCAGTTTAGATTTAAAGCTCCAATCCTACAGGGAACTCCTTTTTTTGTAACCAGAAGCCTAACATATATTGAAGAAAATTAAAATACTAAAGTAGTATTCCAGGACTTTTAAAATGTTAGATTTCTTTCTTTTCTTTCTTTTTTTTTGAGACACAGTCTTGCTCTGTCGCCCAGCCTGGAGTGCAATGGCGTGATCTCGACTCACTGAAACCTCCCGCTCCCGGGTTCAAGTGATTCTCCTGCCTCAGCCTCCATAGTAGCTCGGATTACACGCACCCGCCACCACACCCAGCTAATTTTTGTATTTTTAGTAGAGACTGGGTTTCACCATGTTGGCCAGGCTGGTCTCGAACTCCTGACCTCAGGTGATCCACTCGCCTCGGCCTCCCCAAGTGCTGAGATTACAGGCGAGAGCCACCGCGCCCGGCCAATTATATTTAAAAATCAATCAAGCAATTCACGTTAAAAGGACTCAGCAGTTTGCATTCTCACAGTTAGCAGTGTGAAGAAGACAGATCGTTGAGTACTCTCTCAATGTTAAGATTTCATTTGGTACTTCATAATAAACTAGAACTAAGAATGAAGGTTCCTTCAAGTATGATCCCTAAAGATTTCACAATGCTCTCACTTGCACAATCATGTGCACGCTCAGTTCTGATTTATTCAAGTGACTAAGAACAATCCAGCCATTTGTAACAACTATTACAGTTGTTATTGTGAACTTGTTATTCTGAATCTTCACCCAAGAAAAGCATTGCGTGTTTCTGACTTCCACAATCACAGGGAGAGGTGGCAGTGTCTCATTCTGGGATAAAGTTGCTATTTTTACTTGTGTACTCCTCCCCCACTTCATCCTGATACTTGTATTTAAAAACTATATTATTAGTATATGGGTCTCTGGTATCCTGCCACTCTTTGCAATTTTCACTACTCTCTGGGAGCCTCACCATCACCAGGTCCAAACACAACTCATCCAAAAATGCACCACAATCAGAAACCAAACCAACAGGCACACAGATATCATAACTCTCCTGATGTTCTCTGGCCTCCCTCGTGCTTCCTTCCATTCTCAACCATGCCAAGTTCTTTCCTGCCTTGCCATCTTTGTCTCTCACAATGCTACAGGGCCTCTCCTAGGAGGCTCTTGTAAGACTGTGGGAACCACATCGCTGTGAACAGCGTCAAGGATGCAGTCACTCTCAATTCAATTTTGCACAGCAGTGAGCAAGATCCTAGCTTACAACAATTGAATGGTTCTCAAAGGGTGGTCTGTGGACTTCCAAGGGGTTTACCAAAATCTTTTCGGGGGCTCATGAGGTCAAAACGATTTTCATAGCAATATTAAGTTATCATTTGCCTTTTCTACAAAGTTCCCAGTTGTACTAAAGGTGCAAAAGCAATGTTGGGGAAAACGGCTAGCTTGGCACCCCTTGGCATGAATCAAAAACAGTAGTTACAAACTGAGTGGTAAGTCACTGTATTCTTTACTGCCATATGTTCACAGTGGGAAAAGAGCTGTTTCCACTTAACGATGTCCTTAAAAAAGCAGTAAAATTATATTAAATGTTGACCCTTTGGTACATGTCTTTTGAATATTCTGCATGACAAAATGAGATGCACGCATAAAGCACCTCTGTTACATACTGAAGTATGATGGTTGTTTCCAAAAAAAGCACTTGTGCAATCATTTGAGAAGTGATCTGAACTGGCCACTTTTATCATGGAATGCCTTTGTTACTTGCAAGAATGATGACAAATTATCATTATTGCAAATGTGAATAGCTGGCAGACATTTTCTTGAAAATTAAAGAAACAGAACAGTCAATTCAAGTAAAAACTAGTAGCATGTTGCCAAGAAAATTATTTGAACTCAAGGAGGAAATTAGAATGTTGGAAAACTTGCACTGCTCATAGTGAACAGTGTTCTAAAACTTAAGACTCTGCAGAGATTGGTGGTGATATTAACAAATGTGATTTTTAAACATGCTTGTATATTAAAATGTGTCAACATGTGGAAGATCTGTGTAACGATGAACAAATATTTTCCAAATGACCAATGATGCTACAAAACCAGGCATGGTAGAAGATCCATTCCAAGTATAAAACAGACCTGTGGAGTTGGGCAAATTCATCAATATGATTTCAGATTGCATAGTGTAACTATTCTTCCAAACTATCACTTATGAAGTTTTGGTATCAAAGAATATTCAGCTACCTGAAAAAGCTATTCAAGTACTCCTTACTTCATTAAAATAACGTTAAGGGAATGAATTCAGGAGCAGATATGAGAATCCAGCTGTTAAGACATTAAAAGATACCTGCAAAACCGTGAAACACCCTATCAAAATTGCAGTTGCTTTTGTGGCAGAAACTGGCAATCTAGTTCTAAAATTCAATGTGAAAATGCAAGGAACTGAGAATAGCCAAAAACATCTTCAGAAATAATAAAGTTAGAGGACTCATATGCCCCTATTTAAAAACCAGCTACAAAACTACAGTAATCAAGATCGTGTGGTACTGGCGTAAGGACAGACATACAGATCAATGGAATGAGTGAGTCCTTGTATTTATGGTCACTTCATTTTGGACAAGGGAATTCCATGAAGAAAGAACATTATTTTAACAAAAGAAGCTGGTGCAACTGGATATCCACATGCAAAAGAATAAAGTTCTGGCATCATATACAAATATTAACTACAAATAGATCACAGATCTAATGTTAAGAGTTAACAGAATAAAACATCTAAAAGAAAATGTAGTAGTAAATCTACATGACCTTGGATTAGGCAATGGCTTCTAAGATGTGACACCAAAAACATAAGTGACAGGAGAAAAATAGATATATCGGCCTTCAAATTAAAAACTTTTTGCTTCAAAGGACACCATTGAGAAGGTAAAAGGACAACCCACAGACAGAAGAAATTATTTGCAAAACCTATGATACTACTTCACACCCACTAGGATGGCTAAAATGAAAAAGACAGTAACAAGTGTTGATGAGAATGTGGAGAAAATTAAACCCTCATACACTGCTTATGGGAATATAAAATCGTACAGCTGTTTTGGAAAACAATTTGACAGTTCTCCAAAACATTTAGCACGGAGTTAACCATAACGACCCAGCAATTCCACTCCTAGGAATGTACCCAAGAGAAATGAAAAGATATGTCTACATAAAAGCTTGTACAGGAATGTTCAAAGCATTATTATTCCTAGTAGCCAGAAAGTAGAGCTCCAAGTGGTGGCTCACACCTGTAATCCCAACACTGGGAGACTGAGGCGAGAGGACTGCTTGAGGTCAAGAGTTCAAGACCAGCTTGGGCAACAGAGCAAGGTTCCCACCTCTACAAAAAAATTAAAAAACTAGCTGGGTGTGATGTCACACACCTGCAGTCCTAGCTACTCGGCAGGCTGAGGTGGGAGGATCATTTGAGTCCAGGAGGTTGAGGCTGCAGTGAGCCATGATAGCTCCACTGCACTTTAGCCTGAGCAACAGAGCAAGACCCTGCCTCAGAAAAGTAAATAAATAAAATATAATAGCCAAAAAAAAAAAAAAAAAGAGAGAGAAACCACCCACATATCCAATTGACAAATGCATAGAAAAAATGTGGTATGCTCACATGATGGAATATTAGTCAGCACTAAACAGGAAGCGGCAACATATGCTACAACACGGACAAAACCTGAAAACATTATACTAAGTAAAAGATGCCAGACCCAAAAGACCACATATGTATGTTCTCATTTATATGAAATGTCCAGAGTAAGTAAATTCATAGAAACAAAAAGATTAGTGGTTGCCAGGGGCTGATAGGGAAGCAAGATGGAGAGTGACTGCTAATGAGTACAGTTTCTTTTTGGGGTGATGAAGTACAGAGAGATATAACCCATAGGGACAGCAAAATAACATTTGGCACTAGAAAGTCATAATCAGAAATCTGAATTCGGATTATGCTCTTGTGCAGAACAATGAGTAAGACTGAAAAACAGTAATTTCAAGTTTCAATACAAAGTGGCCACTTCAGGACTACCCCCACCCACAAGTATACAACATCAGAATATTAAGCACCTGAATATACAATTTCACATACTGGTAGATTTCATACATAGCAAATATTGTTTTGCCTTTCAATTTTTCAATAAAAAGTGTCATCAAATGATAGGTTAACTTAAAAAATAAACAGTACGTCAGAATCTGCTAGGAACAACCAAATATTTAATGACATCTTTCCTCATGAAGACTCTAAATACCACCCAAAACATTTTGACAAAGTAATAATTTGAGTACTTTTGCTGAATTGCCTTCTTCCAAACCACAAAGCTGTTTCATTTTCCCCCTATGATCTTTCACATGCCTGTGATCCCACCCCTCTTATTAACCGTATGTAAGAGGCTTATATATGACAACCAGCTTTTGATTACGGTCTAATGGTAAACTAGGTTACCAAAGCTCTCTGTACAGGTAAAATCCCAGTGAAACACGTACCAGACTGAAGATAGTTTACGTAACACTACCATTTTAACTTAAGTTTAGTTACTTCCTATTGCGGGACTACTCTGCTGTGGTAGAGACAACGGAATGTCAGGGAGCTGGTACTTTTGGCCACCACAGGAACAGTTAATACAAAGCACTCCCTGAAAGCCAGACTCCCAGAGTTACAGGTGACATGTCCTTAAAAGCTTTAACATTGTAAAGAACAGGAAAAGTACAGGAGATTGGGAGGGAGAATTGTATAGATTACCTGAAAATTATATTTTCCCTATTGGTAGTTCTGACAAAAACCTGAAAGCCAAGTAGAGGGCTGGGCATGGTGGCTCACACCTGTAATCCCAGCACTTTGGGAGGCCGAGGCAGGTGGATCACGAGGTCAGGAGTTCAAGACCAGCCTGGCCAAGATGGTGAAACCCAGTCTCTAATAAAAATACAAAACTTAGTTGGGCGGGGTGGCAGGCGCCTGTTATCCCAGCTACTTGGGAGGCTGAGGCAGGAGACTTGGTTGAACCCGGGTGGCAGAGGTTGCAGTGAGCCGAGATCGCACCACTGCGCTCCAGCCTGGGTAATAGAGTGAGACTCTGTCTCCAAAAAAAAAAAAAAAAAAAAAAAAAGAGAAAGCCAACTAGTAAAACAAACATAGCATTTTGTTGTTTTAGCTGAAGACAACTTTAAAAATAAAGTTTGTGGCATGACAAAGTCACAATGACAAGTATCCTACTAGTCAAACTGGTTTAATGTACTTAAGAGAACATTCTAAGAAAGATGTGGAGCCTTTTTCTATGGCTCTACCCCCAGAATATAGGAGAAAACAGCTCAGCATCACAAAAGACCACAATCTAGAAACACATGTGCTCAGATTTCTCTGGTATAGCACCATTTGCAAGCTCCCAGAAGTGAGCATGCTGAGTAATCCTCAAAAGGGTGGCTTACTAGACGAAACCTGCTGGCAAAACCGAATCTCCTTCCCCTGCAAAAGACCCCACAAACTACAAAATATCCCGGCTCATAATACACTTTAAAATCAAATGGGGCTGGGTGTGGTGGTTCACGCCTATAATCCCAGCACTTTGGGAGGCCAAGGTGGGAGGACCACCTGAGGTCAGGTGTTTGAGACCAGCCTGAGGGTTGGCCATGTGGTGAAACCTGTCTCTACTAAAAATACAAAATTAGCCGGGTGTAGTGGTGCATGCCTGTAGTGCCAGCTACTCTGGAGGCTGAGGCAGGAGAATCGCTTGAGCCCTGGACGTGGAGGATGCAGTGAGCCAAGATCGCGCCATTGCACTCCAGCCTGGGTGGCAAGAGCCAAACTCTGTCTCAAAAAAAAAAAAAAAAAAAAAAAAAAAAAAAAATCAAATACAAGATTGGGAGCAACTTAACCTCTCCAAAATCGTTTAATATGACTACGCTTGAAAATAAGTATGGAGAAGTGGGGTAGGTTGCAGAAATATGAAATACTGAAGACACAAAATAGGGACTAAAAGTGACCCTGTAACCCACCGAAGACTAAGTTAGCACAGTATTTAACAAGCAGCACTTTAAAATAATGTTTGTGAAGAGACGGCTAAGGGGTGTCCTGTCACATCTCCGTCCTCAGGAGGAAGCTGAATAGAGGGGAAGATAAAACAGAATGGATTTCAACTGGACACAAGGAACTTCTTTAGCAAAAAAAACACAAAAAAACAAAAAACAACAACAAAAAAAAACCACCAAAAAGTGATAAAACTAGCCCTGCTTACCAAAGACTAGAGCTACCATTTCAACATTTTAAAAGGGTAAATCAGTCAGGATCTTTAGGTCATTCTCTTGGGTTGAAATCAAGTAGCCGAGGTACTTGACCATAATGTGATTATTCAGGGGCTATTTTCAAATAGTTGGCAATAAGTACTTACTTGACTGACTAGGGAGGGCTCACCCAAGAGCCAGGACACCTCGCGCTCCCAACTCCTCAAAATGCAGAGGAGGAAATCAAGAGAACAGAGACAAGAGCATGGATTCAGGCTGCCAATAAAGGTTGGATCCCAGGTTCCATGTAGATATTTGAACAGTTAGTGACTTTGAACCCCTCCATTTGATTCGTGGTTACTTCCTGGCTGCAGCACCGCATCGCACAAGAGTTCCCCCTACGACTCTGGGCACCCCGCATCTCTAGCCAAGCTTCTTCCAGCCCTTGACTTCCTCCAGCTCTCGACGGAGAGGTAGTAAAAGGATGAGTAAGCATGCAGTGGCTGATCTTGGTCAAAGAGCACAGACCCTGGCACCGGCGGTGGAAAGCGCAGTTGGGGAGTGCATCCCGCGAGCGGCTGGCAGGTACAAGCTTCCCACGACACATGCTGTCACCCCGTTCCGCAATCACCGGAGCCTTTGAACCCTCGCTTTCACCTCCCCATCCCCCCAAATGTGGCCCGGCGCACGTCTTCTATAGACAGTTACTTCAAAACAGCCCGAAAAGATGAACGTAATTTCTCCAGGCTTCCGGATGTCGGCAGACAATACAGCCTCACCCTGAAGCGTGTCTAAGTTCGATCGCTCCGGTTTCTCACAGGCCAGAAAACCGCTTGTTCTGTGACACCCCGTCCGCCCCCCAACCCGACCCTAAGCCACCTTATTCAGCAGTAAGGCGACGCTAGGAACCGTTTCAAATGTACGTCAACCTTTTGGGGGAAGAAAAAGAAAACAAAAAGACTTCGGAATTACTTCAACAGCGTGGTTGCAAGTACCTGACCTTATTCCTTCCCGAAGAAATATAGGCCACTGAGAGATCAGACATTCCTTTTTCTCTGCCTTCCTACCCGGGCCGCCAGCAGCATCTCCAGGGCCTCCAGAGGGGCCTCTTTTGGGGGCTCGCCTAGGTTTCCTATGTACAAAACTTGCGTTCAGAGACCAAACGTTCTCTAAGTCCCTAGTTTTCTTTACAAGGGTAAACTTCACCACAGATGGAATGAAGCCGAGGTGCTGCTTCCTTTGTTAAAATCCCACGGACTTTCTTTTCCTTGCATCGGGGGCGGGGTGGGGGAGACCGCCAGCCCCGGTCACGCGCGCCCGCGGCGAAGGCGGGGAGGCAGGTGTGACTCCTTCCTCGCGGGAGCCTCTAGCGCGGCTCCCCGGCGCCGCCTCATTTCCCCAGACGAGCCCCGGACTCCTCGGCGGCCGGCGGCCCCCGCCCCGCGCCTCCCACGCCCTCCGCCCGGCCGCCACCTGCCCGCCCGGCCCGCGGAGGGCGCCCGGCTACCGCAGCTCCTCGACCGGTGCGGACGCCGCCCCGACCGCCACCACCTCCGCTCAAAATGGTGGTTACGAAACGCGCGGCCCCCGCCCGCCCCGCCACATGGCCGCGCCGGCTCCAAACTTCGCAGGCCCGGCAGCGACCCGGCTTCCAGGCGAGGCCCCGGCGGCGCGAGGAGGCCGCGCGACCACCGGCCACTCACCCACAGACCGGTAGCCCAGGATCGCGATCTTCCGGGACTTGGACTGCGGCATCTTGGCGGCCTCCTCAGCCCCGGCCCAACCACATCAACCGCGACGGCGGCGGCTCCTGCTGCTGCGATCGGCGGCGGCCGCGCCGGGGGAGAGCGGCATACAGAGCAGGGGCGGCGGCGGGCGCGGCTGCCTCTAGCTCGCTCGCTCGCTCGCTCGCTCGCGCGCTCCCAACCGCCCGGAACCGACCGCGCGGCGGCGCCCCTCCCCCCACAACACACCCACGTGACCGGCCGGCGTCAGCACCGCCCCTCCTCGCGCCGTGGCCCGCCGCCTCCGCCCCCTCGAAATACGCGGGGGTGCGTCGGGGCGACGTTTTACTTTAAAGGCAAAAAAAGGGGACGCCGCGATGCCCCCAGAAAAGTCACGACTGAAACTCGCTGCGTCATGACCCTCCCACCTTCTTCCGCCGCTTTTTAATTACGCCATTCTCCCCGAGCGCCGATTGGACGGCACCTGCACAGCCGCGCGATGACGTGTCAGAAACTCCATCTCCCATTGGGGGAGGCAAGGAGGCGGGGCGGAGGAGGCGGGGCTGGCCACCCAGGAGCTAAAAATACACCGCGCTGCTACAGCGCGGTTGGGCGCCGGCGAGGTTTGAAGGCTTCAAACTTCCAACCGGTTGGGGGCGGGCGGGAGAGGCGGAGAGACAAACGGTGGCTCCCCGGTGATTGGCCGGAACGGAGCGCAGGGCGGGGCAATAGGTGGGAGGTGCGGTGATTGGTGATAAGCTGAGCGGTTGGCGGGTTCGCGCCCGCTGAGCCCGTGAAGGGCGCGAGGCTCGTGGCCCGGGCGGGCGGTGGTTGGGCTAGCTCCTCCCTCGGGGCTGTTTTGAAAATTCCCCTTGAGCTGCGTTAGCGTTCGTGTCTGGGTTTGAGGATGTAGTGGTGACTAAGCGTCACCCACGGCCGAAGGACTGTGGGAAGCATGGAGTCAGCGTTAATTCAAAGTGTTAGGAATTTCATTAAAAACAGGGCGAGCCTCGTCAGTTCTGGTGTCTGCTTCGCTTCGCGCGGAGCTCGGCGCACATCCTGGAACAACGCCGGGGCGGGAAGCCGGTTCTCCGCCAGCGCCAGGGCGGCTGGTGCGGCGGGCAGGCCGGAGCCGGGTGCCAGGAACGCCTCGGGCCGCGGTGTGGGCACAGCCTTCCCAGGGGTGCAGTGCAGAGGGGCGCGGGAAGAGAATCCGGGCCGGGAACGCAGGTGCCGTTGAGGGACGAGCCTACAGGCAGGCCCGGAGTGGTGGCTGCTGGTGGGCTTGGCACTTGCCGAGTTAGCAGAGGCTCCGCCGCGCCGGGGAACCCGCCCCTATTCTGCCGAGGCTGTTTGGCAGTGGGGACCTGCAGAGGCCGGGCATGGCCCTTCGCCCTTTCCCAGTGATCGGTAGGGAGGAATGAAGCCCAGGGAAACTGAGTAGCAGGCCTTGTATTCCAGCGTAGGAAGGTTTAGAGGTGACTGGAGTCGAATTGGAACACCCAGCCCAAGAGCGACTCCCTCCAGCTTTCCCACGGAAGCATCCGATAGGGGCTGGGGTGTGCATTCTTGTCCTTGGGGATCTACAGATGGAAACCCCAGGCAGCCAGCCGGAAGTGATCAATGTCTGGAAGTTCTATGTTTTCATGAAATGTTGAGGTTTACGCTACAGTTATTTTAAGTGTTTTAAAACTAAAGGTCTTAAATTGTACTCTCCTGTAAAATGTGTCGTTTTTATCCTGTGGATTCGGATATCCTCACCACAGTGTTTTTGAACAGATGCTACTAAACTCCTTGCATTATCAAATCAGTTTAGTTTCACCTTTTTTAAAAAAAATAGAACAGAATAGAAAACTGCATTATGCATAGTAAGGGTAAGTATGTGTCCTCATTAGTACAGTGGTGAGTTAAAAAAACGAGTAAAAAAAAGTGTGTGTAAGTGCATGCGTCGGTATATATATTTATAGATATGCTATATATGTATTATTGTATGTTGGGATTCATTGTAAAGTTTCCTTTTTTTTTTTTTTGAGACGGAGTCTCGCTCTGTCGCCAGTCTGGAGTGCAGTGGCGCGATCTCGGCTTACTGCAACCTCCACCTCCCGTGTTCAGGCAATTCTCCTGCCTTAGCCTCCCAAGTAGCTGGGACTACAGGCGCACACCACCACGCCCAGCTAATTTTTGTATTTTTAATAGAGACGGGGTTTCACCATGTTGGCCAGAATGGTCTTGACCTCTTGACCTCATGACCTGCCTACCTCGGCCTCCCAAAGTGCTGAGATTACAGGTGTGAGCCACTGTACCGGCCTCATTGTAAAGTTTCTTACCATGGGCTGCTTCAAAAAGTTTGAAAGCACCACTCTAGCCTGAGAATATTGGTAATCCAGATGTGAAGCACAGTCGTAAAGGACAAACTCATTCAAGAAGTTTTCCAGGTCGGGCTCGGTGGCTCACGCCTGTAATCCCAGCACTTTGGGAGGTCGAGGCAGGTGGATCACGAGGTCAGGAGTTTGAGACCAGCCTGGCCAACATGGTGAAACCCCGTCTCTACTAAAAATACAAAAATTAGCCAGGCATGCAAAATTTAGTAGAGCCCTGTCTCTACTAAAAATACAAAAATTAGGTGGGCACCTGTAATCCCAGCTACTCGGGAGGCTGAGGCAGCAGAATTGCTTGAAACTGGTAGGCGGAGGTTGCAGTGAACCGAGATAGCGCCACTGCACTCCAGCCTGGGTGAAACAGCGAGACTCTGTCTTAAAAAAAAAAAAAAAAAAAAAGGTTTTCCAGTTGCTATCTTCAAGCCCTTTAATGTAGGATCCAGAGGTTTAGAAGATTCTTTTATTCCAGAGTGGGGAGAATTTGTTTCGTTTAAACAATGACTTAGCCAGCCTGGGGAACATGGAGAAAAGCTGTTTCTATAAAAAATACAAAAAAATTAGCTGGACGTGGTGGCGCGTGCCTGTAGTCCCAGCTACTTGGAGGGCTGAGGTGGCGGGATCACTTGAGCCCAGGAGGTCGAGGCTGCAGTGAGCTGAGATGGCGCCACAGCACTTCAGTCTGGGTGACAAAGGGAGACCTTGTCTTAAAAAAAAAAAAAAAAAGAAAAAAAGAAATGGCTCAGATTAGCTAAAATAGTAGGGACTCAGTCTGAATTCACATGGAAATACTTGACTGCAACCAGACGGGAACAGGGTCGGAAGAAATGGACTTGCTTTTGTATTCAAAGTAGCTCCCTTATTGGTGGCTAACTCGGTCACCTTTGACTTTGCAGCAGCAGGAAGGTCTGCTGCCACCAGTCAGCTTCTCCTCAGCAGGCCCTGCTTGTTCGGGACTGCTCCTCGAGGCCTAAGCCTGCTGCCTCCTCTGTGTGTACTTCCACTTCTGTTCCCTTTCCCTGTGAACTAAGAACCATGTGTCTTCCGTTAAGTTTCCAGAAAGAGAACATCATCAGTTCTGTTAATTCCCATCATCCCTTGAGTGAGGAGCTCATGCTAAGCATGTAGATTGTCCAGAAGGGTCTCTGCTGACCTACACCTCTGACGGCTGGTGGCTATGGAAGTTCTTTGAAATTTGGACGTCTGATACGGGGTTTGTATTAACTTTCTATGAGCATTTCCAAGCCCAATATCTGATTTCTAGTTCCAACATGTTTTTTTTACGTCCCAGAGATAACATACAAAACTTTTTCCCCCCACCATTGAGTTACACTAAGATCAGAGTAAAAAACCACTGCTATGATTGTTTTTACCAAAAGGACATTCTTTTACATGGAAAATGGTGACCCCAATGAAAGTAGACATTAAGGAGTTTTGTGGTTTGGTTTTTAAAAATATTTGATGAGGGAAGAATGGAGAAGAACCAGACTCCTTTTGATCTTGGCATAAGCCAAAGCAGACTGAACTGTTATGTCTCACATCGGTATCATTCAAAATCAAACCTGCATGCTAAGGTTCTTCTATTGTGTGGTCATCTTACTGAAGTCAAAGGGGCAGAACCTTTGTGGATGGGAGAGGGGTTTCCTTGGTGGGGAGTTGACTGTCCTGTCTTCAGCATTGTAGGATGAAAGCCATCCTGGGAAAGGTGAATCCCCTGAATTTCACTGGGAGGAAGGAAAATCCTGCCCTCCCTCAATGACATAGGGGATCAGTCTAGTCTGAATCCTGAGGTATGGAGTTGCATGGAGTGCTCTCAGAAGGGGGAAAGTGGAGTAAGCCAGCCCTGAGTCCATGGAGGGAGGCCATGTTTGAGAGAGGGTCGGCTCAGCAGAGAACTCTGAGGACAGATCTGGGGTTATACAGTAGTTGTAAATTGTTCTCAACTGTTACAGGTTGAATTGTGTTCTCCACCAAAAGATATGTTGAAGTCCTGCCCTTTCAGAATGTGACCTTATTTGGAAATAGGCCATTGCAAATGTCACTAGTTGAGATGAGATCATATTGGAGTAGGCTGGGCCAATCCAGTATGACTAGTGTCCTCATAAGAGGAGACATAGACACGCAAGGGATGGTCAACGTGAAGACCAAGGCGGAGACTGGAGTGATGTTGCCTTAAGCTAAGGAACTCCTGGGGCTACCTGAACCTGGAAGAGGCGAGGAAATGTCCTTTCCTAGTGCCTTCCGAGAAAGCAGGGCCCTTCTGACACTTTGATTTCAGGCTTCTGGCTTCCAGAACTGTGAACAAATTTATCTTGTTTTAAGCCTCCAAGTTTGTGGCACTTTGTTATGGCAGCTACAGGAAACTAACACATTATCCTCAAATTTTCAAGAAAGTTTCATTAAAAGTTCAAATCTGGTTTCTGCTGGGCTATGAATGAAGTTGGCTTCTCCCAGCCCCAAGACCAGGATGCTCCTAGTAGGAGCCTTCACCAGCAGTGGGCTGCCAAGCCCAGCAGTCTCCTGAGGTTGCCGGTAGCAGTGGCCAGGCAAAGTGGTTGGTGCAGAGCACACACATGGGACCTGTTCCTAAGAACCTGTGCAGAGGCACCTGGGAGACACGCAGGAAGAGCCAGGAGGCCCCTTCCTTGCAATAAAACAGGTGATGGCTTGTGCCTGCACAGCTTGGATTACATGTGATCGTCTTAGATGTGGATTTAGTCACAGGGTTAGTAAGCCACGGAGAGATATGTTAATAATTAACATTTGAGGGACATATTCATTATTGGTCATCCTCCTATGTGAAGAGTTGTCTTATTCAGCATATTGGGCTCCAGAGAGTTTCTTCCATTGTGGTGCAGGAAGAAAAGAACTTCTATCTTAAACATTTTTCTTTAAAAACAAAAAAATTGAGCTTTGTACTTTGGGAGGCCAAGACGGGTGGATCATGAGGTCAGGAGATGGAGACCATCCTGGCTAACCCAGTGAAACCCCGTCTCTACTAAAAAATACAAAAAAAAAAAAAAAAAAAAAAACTAGCCGGGCGAGGTGGCAGGCGCCTGTAGTCCCAGCTACTCGGGAGGCTGAGGCAGGAGAATGGTGTAAACCCGGGAGGCGGAGCTTGCAGTGAGCTGAAATCCGGCCACTGCACTCCAGCCTGGGTGACAGAACGAGACTCCGTCTCAAAAAAAAAAAAAAAAATTGAGCTTTGCTAATATGTAATATATGGACTGACCACAGCACTCTCACTCTGTCTGTGTGGGGGATGGTGGCATGTGATGAGTGGTACATGTATCACAACAGAGAGGCATTAGCACCATTGCCTTGAGTGTTTAGTGTTGAGAATTTTATAATATATTGCTTGTCACATGCTTGGTTATGAGGAACTACAGAATACATTATTTAATTTATGCTAAATTAAACCAAACCTCACAAAACAGCCATTGGCCTAAAAGATTACCTTCAAAGAGACCATGAATTAACGAGAATAAATATGCAACATAAGCATATACTAAGAAAAATGGCAGAGCTGCCACCTCTTCCTGTGTGAGCTCTTTGTAGCTACATTAAAGGTAAACATGATGGTCTAATCATATCTGACAAGAAAATCACCAAAAAAGTAAAATATGACAAGAGCATTTAAAATATGAATTCACATCCACTATTTCTGATGACTAAGTGTAGCTACACTTTGAGATACTTGCTAATGATATAGTGTCTCTTACAAATAGCAAGATATTTAAAAACTAAGCCTCCAAAACATGAAGACAGACATGATATACATATTTTACTGCCGCCTTTCTTTAAAAAAAATGCATATCAAAACCATATTAGTGCAATAAGCTGCTGCACCCATCACCTGCTTCAATCTTTACTGAATCACAGACAATCCTGTTTGTTTGTTTGTTTTGGTCAGTTGGTTGATTTTTTTTTTTTTTTTTTTTTTGAGATGGAGTCTCGCTCTGTCGCCCAGGCTGGAGTGCAGTGGTGCGATCTTGGCTCACTGCAACCTCTGCCTCCCAGGTTCAAGTGATTCTTCTGCCTCAGCCTCTCAGGTAGCTGGAATTACAGGCATGTGCCACTGCACCTAGCTAATTTTTTGTGTTTTTAGTAGAGATGGGGTTTCACTATGTTGGCCAGACTGGTCTTGAACTCCTCACCTTAAGTGATTCATCTGCCTCAGCCTCCCAAAGCGCTGGGATTACAGGCACAAGGCACTGCACCTGCCCGACAATCCTGTTTCTTCATCATTTGTACCCTACCCATTTCCCCATCCACACATGGATTGTTTCTTTTTTATTTTTTTAAATTTTTTAATTTTTATTTTTATTTTGGAGACAGAGTCTTACTTTGTTGCCTAGGCTGGAGGGCAGTGGCATGAGCTTGGCTCACTGCAACCTCCGCTTTTCAGGTTCAAGTGATTCTCTTGCCTCAGCCTCCCAAATAGCTGGGATTACAGCCACGTGCCACCATGCCCAGCTAATTTTTGTATTTTTAGTAGAGATGGGGTTTCACCATGTTGGCCAGGCTGGTCTCGAACTCCTGGCCTCAAGTGATCCACCCACCTTGGCCTCCCAGAGTGCTGGGATTACAGGTGTGAGCCACCATACCCATGCCATAGATTGTTTTGAAGCAAATCCTAAATATTACATTTCATTCATAAATATTTCAGTATTTTCTTAAAGATGACTTTAAACCATAATATCCATGTTTACATGGAAAACAAAACCAGGTAAGGAATGCTTTTTTTTTTTCTTTTTCACCATGGACGGCACACTGGACTTTTTTTTCTTTTTTTAGAAAAATGTATTTTATTTTTAGTAGAGATAAGGTCTCACTATGTTGTCCAGGCTGGTCTCAAACTCCTGACCTCAAGCAATCCTCCCTGCTCAGCCTCTGAAAGTTCGGGGATTACAGGCATGGGCCACCAAGACCAGCTAAGGAATCCCTAAATACCATCAAATATCCAAACTATTCACATTTCTCCTAATGTGTTTTTTAAAATATTATTTATTTATTTATTTATTTATTGAGATGGAGTCTTGCTCTCTCACCCAGGCTGGAGTGCAGAGGCACCATCTCAGCTCACTGCAACCTCTGCCTCCCGGGTTCAAGTGATTCTCCTGCCTCAGCCTCCTGAGTACCTAGGACTACAGGTGCGTGCCACCACGCCCGGCTAATTTTTTGTATTTTTAGTAGAGATGGGGTTTCACTGTTATTAGCCAGCATTGTCTCGATCTCCTGACCTCGTGATCCACCCTCCTCGGCCCCCCAAAGTGCTGGGATTACAGGCATGAGCCACCACTCCCAGCCTTTTAATAATATTTTTAACATAAATAGAGATGGGGGTCTCATTATGTTGCCCAGGCTGGTCTTGAACTCCTGGACACAAGCCATCCTCCCACCTCAGCCTCCCAGAGTGCTGAGATTACAGGCGTGAGCTGCCACACCAAATTTCTCCTAACGTTTCACGGTTTTCTTTTCTTTTCTTTTTTAATTGAGACGGAGTCTCGCTGGGTCACCCAGGCTGGAGTGCAGTGGCACGATCTAGGCTCACTGCAACCTCACCCGCCCAGGTTCAAGCAATTCTCGTGCCTCAGCCTCCCAAGTAGCTGGGACTACGGGCGTCCGCCACCATGCACAGCTTATTTTTGTATTTTTAGTAGAGATGAGGTTTCACCATGTTTGCCAGGCTGGTCTCAAAGTCCTGACCTCAGGTAATCTGCCCACCTTGGCCTCCCAGAGTGCTGGGATTACAGGTGTGAGCCACTACGCCTGCCCAGGTTTCATAGTTTTCTTTACAATTTGTTTGTTCAATTCAGGATCCAAATAAGATCTATATATTGCAACTGTTTGCTATGTCGTTTAAGTTTCTTTGTTATTTTTAATAAATTTTATTTTTTGGAACACTTTTAGATAGGTATACGGAAAAATTGCAAAGCTAGTACACAGAGTTCTTATATACAGTGCATCCAGTTTCACCCATTATTAACACCTTTTGTTAGTGCGGTACATTCGCTATAATTAATTAACCAATACTGAGGTTATTGTTCACTAAAGTTCATTCATTATTCAGATCTTCTCCATCTTCCCTGATTTCCTTTATCTGCCCAGGATCCCATCCAGAACACCCCTTTACATTTAATGGTCCTGCCTCAGGCTCCTCTTGACTCAGACTTTTTTTTTTTTTTTGAGACAGAGTCTCGCTCTGTCGCCCAGGCTGGAGTGCAGCGGCGGGTGATCTCGGCTCACCGCGAGCTCCGCCTCCTGGCTTCACACCATTCTCCTGCCTCAGCTTCCCGAGTAACTGGGACTACAGGCGCCCGCCACCACGCCTGGCTAATTTTTTGTATTTTTAGTAGAGACGGGGTTTCACCGTGTTAGCCAGGATGGTCTCGATCTCCTGACCTCGTGATCCACCTGCCTCGGCCTCCCAAAGTGCTGGGATTACAGGCGGGAGTCACCGCGCCTGGCCTTGATGTTTTTTTTAGGTCTAGACCAGGATGAGAATATTTTTTGGGAGGGGGAAGATCACAGAGGTGAAGTTCCATTTTCATCACACCGTCTCAAGGGTACGCTGTCAACACACCGTATTACTGTTGATAGTAACCTTGATCATCTGGCTGAGGTAGTGTTTGTCAGATTTCTCCACTGTAAATATACTCTTTTCTTCTCTTTTTCCATAGCGTCCTCTTGGGCAGGAAGTCTTCCACAGCCCTCACATAAAGAACAGGGAGTTATGCCTTCTGTACCCCTTTTACCTTCTGCCTGACGTTTCCCTTAGTCTTGTAGTTTCCTGGAAACAAGTTCAGCATTTATTTATCTGCAAGTGTCTTTATTTCATTTCTTTGACTTTTTGTTTTAAAGATTATAGATTAATAGGTAGTTTCAAAAATATTATAGAAAGGTCCTGTGAACCATTCCCAATGGTAACATCTTACATACATACAGTACAATTTCAAAACCGAGATTGAAACTGATCTTACTCAGACTTCACCAGTTTTACACGTACTCACTTGTATGCATATGTATATGTAGTTCTGTTCAACTTTATTACATGTGTAGATTTGTGTAACCAAAACCACAACCAAGATACAGAGCTGTTCTAGCTGGGCACAGTGGCTCATGCCTGTAATCCCAGCACTTTGGGAGGCTGAGGCAGTCAGATTGCTTGAGTCCAGAAGTTCGAGACCAGCCTGGGCAACATAGTGAAACCCCATCTCTACAAAAAATATGAAAATTTTGCTGGAGATAGTGGTGCACGCCTGTAGTCCCAGCTACTGTGGAGGCTGAGGTGGGAAGATTGCTTGAGCCTGAGAGGCAGAGGTTGCAGAGCCTGTCTCAAAAAAAAAAAAGACACAGTACTGCTCCATCACCACAAAATCTTCCTCATGCTACCCTTTTATTCCTCTTCACTTTTAAACTTTTTAAACTTTTTGAAATTTTAATTATTATGGTTGTATATATTTATGGGGTACATGTGATGTTTTGGTGCAGGCATACAGTGTGTAATGATCAAATCAGGGCAGTTGGGGTATCCATAACCTTATGCATTTATCATTTCTTTATGTTAGGGGTTTTGCTGGATATAGAATTGTAGGTAGACAGTATCTGTGTGTGTCTGTGTGTGTTTACTTTTTATTTTTATTTTATTTTTAATTTTTTTAATTTTTTTTGAGACGGAGTCTCGCTCTGTCGCCCAGGCTGGAGTGCAGTGGTGCGATCTCGGCTCACTGCAAGCTCTGCCTCCTGGGTTCACACCATTCTCCTGCCTCAGCCTCCCGAGTAGCTGGGACTACAGGTGCCCGCCACCACGCCTGGCTAATTTTTTTGTATTTTTAGTAGAGACGGGGTTTCACCGTGTTAACCAGGATGGTCTTGATCTCCTGACCTTGTGATTCGCCTGCCTCGGCCTCTCAAAGTGCTGGGATTACAGGCGTGAACCACCGCGCCTGGCCTACTTTTTTTTTTGAGATGGCATCTTGCTGTGTTGCCCAGGCTGAGGTGCAGTGGTGCAGTCATGGCTCACTGCAGCCTTGACCTCTCCAGCTCAAGCAACCCTCCCACCTCAGCTTCCAGAATAGCTGGGACTACAGGTGCACACCACCATGCCTGGCTAATTTTTAATTTAAGATGTTCTGTTTTCTTCTGGCCTCCGTTTTTCCTAGTGAGAAATCAGCTATCATCTTATTGTTGTTCCCTTAATGTGTTTCTTCCCACTCTGACTGGTTTTAAGGTTTTCTCCTTATCTTCAGTGTTCAGCAATCTGACCATAATGTGACTGGGTGTAGTTTTCTTTGCTTTTATGCTGTTTGAGGTTTACTGGCCTTCTAAGTTTGTAAGTTACTGGGGTTTTTTATACAATTTAGAAAACTTCCCAGTCAGTATTTCTTCAAGTGTGTTTTTCTGCTTATATTCTCTCTTCTTATCTGGGGACTCCAATTCATGTATGTTAGATAGTTTGATAGCATTCCACCAGCCACTGAGCCTCGTTCATTTATTTCCTCAATACTTTTTCTCAATGTTTAAAAGTTCAATAACGTTTAAAAAATTAGGATAATGTATCAATTCTGGGATTTCCATTTGGTTTTCTTTTATATTAATAGTTTTCATATCTCTCCTGAAATTCTCACATCTACACCAAATATACCCATATTTTCTATAGATTTTATAACATAGTTAAAGCCCTTATCTGCTTATTGTAATGTCTGAATCATCATAGGTCTGCTTTTATTGAATGGCTTTTCTCTTTACTATACATATCTAGTAATTTTTATTGCATAGTGGACATTATGAATGATATGTTGTGGAAATTCTGAATTCTGTATTTTCTGACAATTGTTGAGGTTTATTCTGAGTTAGTATTTGTATGTGGTGAAAGTATGGATCAAAGTTCTTTTTTTTTGTATATGAATATCTAATTGTTCCACCACCATTTGTTGAAAAGACTCTGATTTCTCCACTGAATTGCTTTAGCACCTTTGTCAAAATTCGGTTGCCCATGTATGTATGGGTATGTTTCTGGGCTCTCTTGTGTCTCATTGATTTATTTGTCTGTCTTTATATCAAGACTACACTGTGTTGATTACTGTAGTTTTATAATAAATCTTGAAATTAGACCAGGTGTATTAGTCCATTCTCATGCTGCTATGAAGAAATACCCGAGACTGGGTAATTTATAAAGAAAAGAAGTTTAAGTGACTCTCAGTTCTGCATGGATAGGGAGGCCTCAGGAAACTCCCAATCATGGCAGAAGGCATCTCTTTACAGGGTGGCAGGAGAGAGAATGAGTGCAAGCCGGGGAAATGCCAGACCCTTATATTAATAAAATCATCACATATCATGAGACTCATTCATTATCATGAGAACAGCATGGGGGAAACTGCCCCCATGATTCAGTTACCTCCACCTGGTTCCATCCTTGACACGTGGGGCATTATGGGCAGGTGAGATTTGGGTGGGGACACAGAGCTGAACCATGTCATTCAGACTCTGGCCCCTCCCAAATTTCATGTCCTCATATTTCAAAACACAATCATACCCTTCCAACAGTCCCCCACAATCTTAACCATTCCAGCATTAACCCAAAAGTCCAAGTCCAAAGTGTTATCTGAGACAAGGCAAGTCCCTTCTGCCTAGGAGCCTGTAAAATCAATATCAAGTTAGTTACTTCGTAGATACAATAGGGTTACAGGCATTGGGTAAATACACCCATTCCAAATGGGAGAAATTGGCAAAAACAAATGGGCTGCAGGCCCCATGCAAATCCAAAATACAAGAGAGCAGTCATTAAACTTATTAAACCTTAAAGTTCTAAAGTGATCTTCTTTGACTCCATGTCTCACATCCAGGTCATGCTGATGCAAGAGATGGACTCCCACGGCCTTGGGCAGCTTTGCCCCTGTGGCTTTGCAGGGTACAGCCTCCTCCCAGCTGCTTTCACGGGCTGGCGTTGAGTGTCTGTGGCTTTTCCAGGTGCATGGTGCAAGCTGTCAGTGGATCTACCATTCTGAGGTCTGGAGGATGGTGGCCCTCTTCCCACAGTTCCACTACGCAGTGCCCCAGTGGAGACTCAGTGTGGGGGCTCTGACCCCACATTTCCCTTCTGCGTTGACCTGGCAGAGTTTCTTCATGAGGGTCCTGCCCCTGCAGCAAACTTCTGCCAGAACATCCAGGCATTTCCATACATCCTCTGAAATCTAGGCAGGGGTTCCCAAACCTTAATTCTTGACTTCTGTGCACCCACAGGCTCAATACCATGTGGAAGCCAAGCAGGATTGGGGCTTGTACCCTCTGAAGCAATGGTCTGAGCTGTACCTTTGCCCCTCTTAGCATGGCTGGAGCTGAACCAGCAGGGATGTAGGGCACCATGTCTTGAGGCTGCACACAGCAGGGCACTCTGGGCCCAGCCTACGTTAACTATTTTTCCCTCTTAGACCACTGGGCCTGTGATGAGAGGGACTGCCTTGAAAGTCTCTGACATGCTCTGGAGACATTTTCCCCATTATCTTGGTGATTAACATTTGACTCCTCATTATGCAAATTTCTGCAGTGGGCTTGAATTTCTCCCCAGAAAATGAGTTTTTCTTTTCTGTCACATCGTCAGGCTGCAACTTTTCCAAACGTTTATGCTCTGCTGCTTCTTGAATGCTTTGCCACTTAGAAATTTCTTCTTGGCGGGGTGCGGTGGCTCACGCTTGTAATCCCAACACTTTGGGAGGCTGAGATGGATGGCTCTCTTGAGGTTAGGAGTTCGAGACCAGCCTGACTAACATTAGTGAAACCCTGTGTGTACTGAAAATACAAAAACTAGCTGGGCATGGTGGCGAGCGCCTGTAGTCCCAGCTACTTGGGAGGCTGAGGCAGGAGAATGGCTTGAACCCAGGAGGTGGAGGTTGCAGATTGTGCCACTGCACTCCATCCTGGGTGACAGAAAAAAAAAAAAAGAAATTTCTTCTGCCAGATAGCCTAAATCATCTCTCTCAGGTTCGAAGTTCCACAGATCTCTAGGGGCACAGGCACAAATCTGCCAGTCTCTTTGCTAAAGCATAGCAAGAGTGACCTTTGCTCCAGTTCCCAAGAAGTTCCTCATCTCCATCTGAGACCACCTTAGGCTGGACTTCATTGTCCATATCATTATCAGCATTTTGGTCAAAACCATTCAACAAGTCTCTAGGAAGTTCTGAAGGTTCCCACATCTTTCTGTCTTCTTCTGAGCCCTCCAAACTATCCCAGCCTCTGCCTGTTACCCAGTTCCAAAGTCTTTTCCACATATTCAAGTATCCTTATAGCACCTCACCACTCCTGGTAGCAACTTACTGTGTTAATCTGTTCTCACCCTGCTATAAAGAAATACCCGAGACTGGGTTTTTTTGTTTTGTTTTGTTTTGTTTTGTTCTGTTTTGTTTGAGATGGAGTTTCGCTCTTGTTGCCCAGGCTGGAGTGCAATGGTGTGTCTCGGCTCACTGCAACCTCCGCCTGCCAGGTTCAAACGATTCTCCTGCCTCAGCCTCCCGAGTAGTTGGGACTACAGGCTCCCACCACCACGTGCGGCTAGTTTGTTGCATTTTTAGTAGAGATGGTGTTTCACCATGTTGGCCAGGCTGGTCTCGAACTCCTGATGTCAGGTGATCCACCTGCCTCGTCCTTCCAAAGTGCTGGGATTTCAGGCGTGAGCCACCGTGTCCAACTGGTCCTTTACATTTTCATATGAATTTTGGAATCTGCCTGTCACTTTCTATTAAAAACAAAAGCCTGCTGGGATTTTGATTGGCATTGTTTTGAATCTATAAATTAATTTTGGGAGGATTTACATTTTAACACTATTCAGTCTTCTGACCCATGAATGAGGTATATCACTCTATTTAGTTCTTCTTTAATTTCTCTCAGCAATATTTAGTACTTTTCAGTGTATAGGTTTATATGTATAGACAGATTTATCCCTAAATATTTCATATTTTGATGCTATTATAAATTGGATTTACTTTTTTTTTCAGTATTTGATTGCTTGTTGTTAATATATAGAAATTCAATTGGCGGCTGAGTGTAGTAGCTCGTGCCTGCAATCCCAGCAATTTCGGAGGCTGAGGCAGGCAGATCACTTGAGCCCAGTTGTTCGAGACCAGCCTGGGTAACATAGGGAGACCCCATCTCTACAATAAACATGAAAAATTAGCCAGGTGATATGGTTTGGCTCTGTGTCTCCACACAAATCTCATCTCGAATTATAATCCCCATGTGTCGAAGAGGGGACCTGATGGGAGGTGACTGGATCATGGGAGCAGTTTTCCCCATGCTGTTCTTGTGATAGTGAGTGAGTTCTCATGAGATCTGATGGTTTAAAGGTGTTTGACACTTCCCCCACTACCCCTTCTGCCATCATGTGAGACGTACTTTACTTCCCTTTAGCCTTCTGCCATGGTTGTAAGTTTCCTGAGGCCTCCCCACCCTTGTAGAACTGTGACTCAATTAAATATCTTTTCTTTATAAACTACTCAGTCTCAGGTAGTTTTTTTGTTTTGTTTTGTTTTGTTTTTTTAAGATGGAGTCTCACTCTGTCGCCCGCCTAGGCTGGAATGCAATGGCGCAATCTCGGCTCACTGCAACCTCCACTTCCTGGGTTCAAGTGATTCTCCTGCATCAGCCTCCCGAGTAGCTGGGATCACAGGCATATGCCACCATGTCCAGCTCATTTTTTTGTATTTTTAGTAGAGATGAAGTTTCACCATATTGACCAGGCTGGTCTTGAACTCCTGACCTCATGATCTGCCCACCTCGGCCTCCCAAAGTGTTGGGATTACAGGCATGAGCCCCGTGCCTGGCCAGGTAGTTCTTTATAGCAGTGTGAAAGCAGCCTAATACATCGGGAGTGGTGGCACACCTATAATCCTATCTACTTGGGAGGCTTAGGCAGGAAAAGGAGGATCGCTTGAACCCAGGAGGTTGAGGCTGTAGTGAGCTACTATCTCACCACTGCGCTCTAACCTAGGTGACAGAGCGAGACCCTGTATGAAAGAGAGCGAGAGAGAGAAGAAAGAGAAAGAAAGAAAGAGAGAGAAAGAGAGAAAGAAAGAAAGAAAAAGAAAGAAAGAAAGAAGAGAGAGGAAAGAAAAGAAAGAAGAGAAAGAACAAAAGAGAAAAAGAAAAGAAAAGAAAAAGAAAGGAAAGAAAGAGAAAGAAGGAAAGAAAGAAAAAGTTTTTCTTTGAAAAGGTAATGGACTTCATATGTGGATGTAACATAGAGCTAAGTTACACTTTAACACTGAGTATAGTCAAATGGTCATAAAAACACATACTATGTCTTTGGTCTTTATTATGGACTGAATGTGTCCCCCCAAATTCATATGTTGAAATTGAATCATCAGTGTGATGGTATTTGAAGGTGGGCCCTTTGGGAGGTGATTAGGTCATGAGGGTGGAGCCTCATGAATGGGATTAGTGCCCTTAAGGCCTGAGAGCTAACTCACCTGCTTTCCACGATGTGAGGATACAAGGAGAAATCGGCCATCTGCAACCCAGAAGAGGGCCCTCATCAGAACTGACCAAGCTGGCACTCTGGACTTCTAGCCTCCAGAACTGTGAGAAATACATTTCTGTGGTTGATAAGCTACCCAGTCATGGTACTTTGTTATAGCGCCCAAAGAGGCTAAAATAGTCTTAAACATGAACTTCCATTTCTTTGCAAATATGGTCATATCCGTCTCAGAAGTTGGTGTTTCTGACCTTGTTCTTTTCTCATGGTGTGACGCTTGAGACTGGTCCATCTGATCCTGATACTCACTGGATTGATAAGTAGGTAATTGTCCCTGGAAAAATGGCAAGGTGGGGTAAACATGCCTGAATGTATAAAACATTTCAGAAGAGGAACAACATCTCTTCAGAACCCTATCTTTTTTTTTTTCTAAGGCAGGGTCTTGCCCTGTCACCCAGGCTGGAGTGCAGTGGTATAATCATGGTTCGCTGCAGCCTCAACCTCCCAGGCTCAAGCAATCCTCCTGCCTCAGCACCTGCCCCCCATTAGCTGAGACTACAGGCACACACCACCATGCCCTGTTAATTTAAAAATATTTTGTAGAGACGTGGTTTTGCTGTGTTGCCCAGACTGGTCTTGAACTCCTGGGCTCAAGCAATCCGCCTAGCTTGGCCTCCCAAAGTGTTGGCATTACAGGTGTGAGCCACTGCACCCAGCCAGAACCCTATCTTTTTATAAAAGGTTTTTGCACATTTGATGACTAACTGCCAATCTTGCTGCTTTGCCTAATTTGGAAGGGGGATGGTATTCACCACAAGGACAAGATACACAATTGGCTCAGTCTCTCAGACTTCAGCAAGAGAGGTTTGTGCCTTAAATCACTAGGAGAAAAGAAAAGCTGACGGATATGCCCGTTTTATTCCAGAAATGGCATCTCACCAAGGAAGTGACTTCAGTTTAGAACCAGAACCCCTGGGTTTGAATTCCTGCTCTGCCATTTAGATCTGCATAGCCTTGGGCAAGACACTCCACTTTGCCATGCCTCAGGGCCACTCTGAGACAGAGGGCACGCACCCACAGGGACGGGCGTTCTGCCTGCAGTCTTCTCCCATCCCTTGCCTGGTCTCCGTCTCTTTTGGGACTGGATTTAGCATTTGATTCTGTCCTCAGTGTGACATACAGTATGTGATATGACACTGAATATGAAGTTTCCTTTCAACTTGTCTTCAAATTATTCTATGATATTTACTTTCCCCTGAATTCTTTCATAACAGTAGTTCCTTTCTTGTTACTTGTTCTTTAATGTGGTTTTTGTTCAAGTTTTCATTTCCCAGCAAAGACCAACTTTCCTTTGATTTTGATGGAGGAAAGATTAGCTACATAAATCATTAAAGCAAACCAAACACAATACAAACATGAAAGGAATATCAAATGCTTCCCTGAATTAAAAGGGTTCCAATCCCAGCACCTCTGAAGTTGGGCAGCGTCTTTACTACTTGACCTTAAAGAGGTAACCCCAGAAGAAAAAAGAACTTGAGTTGTTAAGAGAAGAGAGAACAGCCAGCTGGAGAGGAACCAATGAAAAGCATTAGAGGCAGCTCTTGGCTGGAGGAAGAAAGCAGTCTGCCTTCAGCGTCTCATACAAAAGTCTCCTGGTGCACTGTGCAGAGCCAGGCTTGGTTTAAAGTCTCTATTGTTAATCAGATGTCAGCACAACCAGGGTCAGGGTCAAACAGGGAACTCACAAAATGAGTTGAATATTAAAAAAAAAAAAAAAAAGTGATGTGCCCAGATAAACTACAAGAAAAAAAGGCCATCTTTAATTGATGAATAAGAAATTTTAGCTGTTAATTTCCATGAGGATTACAAATGTTAAGATTACTGCAAGCATAAAATTAGCCAACTGTCTATAGCTCAAGAAAATTTGCCATTCAGTATGCCACATATTAAACAGTAAAAATATTCAAGCAGGACACTTTTGAAAATAAGCTTCATGCCCTGATGGAAGAATGGATTATCTCAGAGAACTGAGCTCAGCAGTACATAAATTCTTAAATGAAATATCCAATCCTTATTTGGGAGTGTAGCTTTATCTTAGTGTTTGCTGAGATACAGAAGTTCATTAGTAACTTGCCAGCTGATGTAAGATACAGATAGGCCATGACATTAGCATACTGTGTCTGTATTGCTAGTTTTATTTCCGGTGGTACTGAGATCAAGCACCGTGCTTGCTGGTTAGTTATACGGCTTTTTTTTTTTTTTTTCTGGGGAAATTTTAGAAGGCTTTTTGTGCCCTAAGGGTCCCTCTGGGGTTTTCCTGCTGCAGAATGTCATGTTCTGTGCAATGTGACTCTGAGATCCTGGTCCACAGCTGATTGGGTCAGAGAGGGGCACCTGACCCCAGGGCAGCCAGTTTCTAAGCTGGCCTGTGGCCGACTCAGAGCTCTGTTCAAAAGAGCCATCTATTCTGTGTGGTGATTGGCTCGCTCAGCCAGAGGATGTTTGACTATAAGATGCGAGAGTCTGCAGTCAGAAGCAGGATGGAGGCTGAAGGACACCCAGGGAGACTGGAGCCACAAGGCAGCAGAAGCCACGAAGCAGAGAGAGCAACCATGGATGCCGGGATCACGGAGGAGTGGGGTGATGGGGAGCAACCACCGCCCACTATTGCTCTTGGGGTGATGGCAGAAAGAGCAGCAGAGCAGGGCTGTATCCCCAACAGGGTTCCTGTTCTAAGCACATTTGTGTGCGAGAGGCTGGCTGTGCAGCTGCCTGACCGTTCTCTGTTTCTTTTCAGTACAACCCTGTCACTAAGGTAACCAGACTATAGCTTTTTCTAGGGAGCCAGGATACCAAGCAAAGCCTTCGTTTATCAAACTGACTCGTTCTCACTAGGGGCTCTCAGAATCTCTGAGTGAGTTCGGCCAAGTGCTGGTCTTTGCATGTCGGTATTCAGCCAGAATACACGCAAAGGGAGAGCAGGGTAGGCCAGCTAGTAACGCAACCAAGAGAAATATTAGGGAGTAGATAATTCAATTCTATGAAATCGAAGGATATGTCTTAGAAAGTATTTATGTATTTATTTCTGAAACAGGGTCTTGCTCTGTCACCCAGGCCGGAGTGCAGTGGCACAATCATAGCTCACTGTGACCAAACTCCTAGGCTCAAGGGATCCTCCTGCCTCAGCTTCCCGAGTAGATGGAACTACTGGTGTGGGCCACCACACCTGCCTAATGGTTTTATTTTCAGTAGAGACAAGGTCTCACTATGTTGCCCAGGCTGGTCTTGAATTCTTGGGCTCAAGCGATTCTCCTGCCTCAGCTTCCTAAAGTGCTGGGGTTACAGGCGTGAGTCACTGCGCCTGACTTGTCTTAGAATTTGTGGTAAATTATTACAGTAGTCCTCCCTTAACCGCAGTTTTGCTCTCTGTGGTTTCGGTTACCCATGGGTGACCCTGGTCCAAAAATATTAAAAGAAAAATTCCAGAAACAATTCGTAAGTTTTAAGTTGCGTGCCGTCCCTGAGTCGCGTGATGAAATCTTGCTCCATCCTGCTTTGTCCAGCCCAGATGTGAATCAGATATCCCTTTCTCCAGGCACCCGCACTGTGCACACTACCTGCCCTTTAGTGACTTGGCAGCCATCCCAGTTATCACATAAGAAAAACATAGTCGGCTGGGCGCGGTGGCTCAAGCCTGTAATCCCAGCACTTTGGGAGGCCGAGACGGGCGGATCACGAGGTCAGGAGATCAAGACCATCCTGGCGAACACGGTGAAACCCCGTCTCTACTAAAAAGTACAAAAAAAAAAAAACTAGCCGGGCGAGGTGGCGGGCGCCTGCAGTCCCAGCTACTCGGGAGGCTGAGGCAGGAGAATGGTGTAAACCCGGGAGGCGGAGCTTGCAGTGAGCCGAGATCCGGTCACTGCACTCCAGCCTATGCGACAGAGCGAGACTCCGTCTCAAAAAAAAAAAAAAAAAAAAAAAAGAAAAACATAGTCTATATAGGGTTCAGTACTACTCATGGTTTCAGGCATCCACTGGGGGTCTTGGAACACATTTCCCGTGGATAAGGGGGAACTGCTGTTCTTTTACAATTTGAGATTGTATAAACTGGGCACAGTGGTTCACACCTGTAATCCCAGTGCTTTGGGAGGCTGAAATGGAAGGATTGCTTGAGGTCAGGAGTTTGAGACCAGCCTGGGCAACATAGGGAAAACATGTCTCTCCAAAAAAAAAAAAAAAAAAAAAAAAAAAAAAAAAAGAAAAGAAAAGAAAAAAAATTAGCTGGGCATGGTGGTACACATCTGTAGTCCCAGCTACTCAGGAGGCTGATGGCTTGAGCCCAGGAGTTCAAGGCTGCAATGAGCTATGATGTTACCACTGCACTGCAGCCTGGGCAACAGAGTGAGACCCTGTCTCTAAAAACAAAATTTTAAAAATCTTGGGATTGTGTAAATAAATTTCCATTAAACAAGGATTGTTGATTATAACAATGGCCGACATTTCATCTTTTTAGTTTTGTGGCTTTTTTACTCTTGAAACCTCTTTTTGCATTTAAATAATTTTGCTTCAAATAGGGTAAAGTATTAGCAGAGACAACAAAGACTACTGTCGGTTACCAGTAGATCCATGCAACCAAAGCTTCCCGAAGAGTCAGGTTTTTTCTTAAGGCACTCACTGGTAAAGTTATTGTTACTATTATTATTATTATTATTTTGAGATGAATTCTTGCTCTGTCCTCCAGGCTCGAGTGTAGCGGTGCAATCTCGGCTCACTGCAACCTCCACCTCCCAGGATCAAGCGATTCTCCTGCCTCAGCCTCCTGAGTAGCTGGGATTACAGATGTGCACTACCATGCCTGGCTTATTTTTTTTATTTTATTTTATTTTTTTTTAGTAGAGACAGGATTTCACTATGTTGGCCAGGCTGGTCTTGAACTCCTGACCTCAAGTGATCCACCAGCCTCAGCCTCCCAAAGTGCTGGGATTACAGGCGTGAGCCACCATGCCTGGTCAAAAAATTATTATTTTGTATGCAGGTGTAATAAAATGCATAAAAGAAATCATATTTAAAAATCTCTTGAAAATCTATGATCCAGAGGAAACTCCTATTAAAACTTTGGTATAATGTACTTCTAGACTTTTTCTAATCACATTTCTATGTATTTAGAGCCGACAAAAATGAAATCATACTGTCCATACCATTTAATGCCATCTGTTTGGCAAATATGCATCAATTTTGAATGTCTGTGTAGTATTCCATATAATGGAATACTATATAAGCTACTCCAACAATAATAGCAATCTATGGAGCTTTTACTTGGATTCAAGTGCTTTCTATGCATGACCTCGACTAACCCTCACACTGACTCTAACAGGATAGGTATGATTTAGTGTCTCCATTTAACAAGCAAAAACCTGAGGTTTAGGGCTGCTGGCCTGCCCAGTCGCTCCCCGTCACGTGGAGATCGGAAGGCAGGCTCACTGGCTCCAGAGCACGCACCCTGACAACCACTTTTGTGCTTCCTATTGTTAGAGCTACATGCCAATTGTTATTTTGGTATAAATATCATTTTTTAAATTAAACCAGATAATCATATAATATGATAAATGTCATAAAACATGTTTGAAAAGTAAAAGCAGTCCATTTTTATACCTTTCTCACTAACATTTAACTAACTCAAATGACAACTTACACTAATTCTATTCTTAGAGACATTAATGAAATTGCTGTGTTCATTCCCTCCATTCCTCTCCTGTGGGTCAAACCGCCCCAGACAGGGACACCACGTGGCTTAGAGAGGCCTCTGGCTGAGCTCCTCACCTGCTGGCAGCTTCTCGGCCTCCCCAGACCCAGCCAAATGAGAAGCCACAGCCTGGAGACAGGAAGGACACGGTACCTCTCCTCCCCGCAGTCCTGTTCCTAGGACTTCCACCATGCCCTATCCTCATGTTTTGTCCCCATGCTGAAGGCTGGGGATTAAATTAAAGAGCATCCCTACACATGTTGCATAAGACCCACTTGGTACATATTTCCCCAATAGGAAAGCAGCACTGTACCTTTCCTTACAAAGGCTATTTCTAGAAACTGCTTGCTAGGTGTAACTTGAACCTGATACTGGTCAATACTTCCCCTGGAAGCAGAGTGAGCTCATGAGCTGAGGGAGGGCTGACTTTCCACTTTATTAGATTGTGATGCCCAGTGAGGTCGGCAGATATTTTCCAGTTTGATTCAGATGATCTCTGAGAAATGGTCAGTTTAATCTGGATTTCCTAGGAGGAAGCTCTTGGCACCTCGTTCAGTCTTCTGTATGGTTACATGCAGGGCTAGAGTCCAGGAGATGTACTCAGAAGAGGCACAGATGGATTCTAGTCTCCTGTGGCATCAGGACACATTTACAGAATTCAAGGTCTTCAAAGAGGAACACAGTGCCCCAGGAGTATGAAAAGCTGTCCAAGAGGCTGGGTGCAGTGACTCACCCCGTAATCCCAGCACCCTGGGAGGCCGAGGCAGGAGAATCAGTTGAGGTCAGGAGTTTGACACCAGCCTGCCCAACATGGCAAAACCCATCTCTACTAAAAATACAAAAGTTAGCCAGGCGTGGTGGTGCATGCTTGTAGTCCCAGCTACTCAGGAGGCTGAGGCAGGAGAATCACTTGAACCCAGGAGGCAGAGGTTGCAGAGAGCCGAGATCACACCACTGCATTCCAGTCTGGGCGACAGAGCAAGACTCTGTCTCAAAAACAACAACCACAACAACAACAACAAACTGTCCAAGAGCTACACAGGAACAGGCAATGGAAAGAGAATCAATTTCCAGGTTTTCAACTGACATGGACATGCCCTTTCCTAGATGGGTCTGCCTGGAATGCACCTGAGTTTGCTGTGGCTCTTTTCCTACCTCAGAACAGAAAGGTAGACCCCTCGCCAGTCGTAAGTCCTACTAGGTCTCATTGTTCCTGGTGCATCAAGCACTGGGACACCACATCAGGGAGCACTCCTTTAATGCTTCACGGGAACATCACAAGCCCTAATGCTTCCTATGCTCTTCCTTCTCATTCACATTTACCTTCAGGCTGCAGCCTGCACACTTACAAGTGTGGTGTTGAGTCGGGAAGTTCAGAATTCAGAAGTGAGGCAGAGAAGGGTGGTGAGAAGAGCACTTTTCATGGACTCCCCTCTTCCATCCCTGGACTGTTGCCAATAAATCTCAGTTTTGAACAAGAGTTTCATGAAAGCAAAATAAAGAGGACATTGAAAAGAAATAATGTATATGTCTATGACAACCACTTTTTTTTTTTTTTTTTTAACAGAGGGTCTCACTGTGTCACCCCGGCGAGAGTGCAGTGGCACACCCATAGCTCACTGTAGCCTCAACCTCCTGGCCTCAAGCAATCCTCCCACCTTGGCCTTCCAAAATGCTGGGATTACAGCAGTAAGCCACTGCAACTCATCTAAAAACTACTTATTAAAAACAGTTATCAGAACATAATTCTTTTCCACTGCTGTCTCTTAAAACTCCCTCTCCAGCATGCATTGTTAACTGGAAAGAAAAGAACTTCATTTTATTATTTTCTTTTATTTTTGAGACAGGGTCTCGCTCTGTTGCCCAGGCTAGAGTGCAGTGGTGCAATCTCGGCTCACTGCAACCTCCACCTCTGGGTTCAAGTGATCCTCCTACCCCAGCCTTCCCAGTAGCTTGGACTGCAGGTGCGTGCCACCAGACCCAGCTAATCTGTATGTTTTTAGAAGAGATGGAGGTCTCACCATGTTGGCCAGGCTGGTCTCAAGCTCCTGACCTCAGGTGATCCACCCGCCTTGGCCTCCCAATATGCTGGGGTTATAGGTGTGAACCAACACACCCAGCCCAAAAGAACTTTAAATAACCAAAGCAGTATATGATGATTAAGCTAATTCTATTTATGCAAAATAAGTTAAGCAAAACTCAACAGAACTGAAAAGACAAGTAGAAATCATGTGGGAACTTTTAATACTCTTCTCTCAGTAATTGGTAGATTAAGTAGTTTTTGAAAATCAGTAAGGATAGGGAAGATTTAACAAAGTCACCAAACTTGTTAACACACGCCTATAGAACATTGCACTCAACAAACGGAGAATACACGTTCTTTCCAAGCATATATAAACCACTTATGAAAATTGGCCCTGCAATGGGTCAGAAAGCAAGTCTCGACACATTTCCAACAGTTTCTCACATCGATCATGTTCTGTGACCACAATGCAAATGAGTTAGAAGTCCATAACAAAAACATAGAAAAGAGAACTCTATACTTCTGGAAAACAGGAAGTTCACATCTACATAATTCATGGGTCGAAAAATCAGAAAGAAAATTAGAAAATATTTAGAACTGAATAAGAAAAATGCTACAAATGAGCACTATGAGTCAAAATTTATGAGATGCCATAAAAGGGAAAAATTTAAGCTTAAATGCTTACTTTAGAGGGAAAAAAGACTGAACGTTAAACAGCTTCGTAACCTATTTTATAAGTTAGGACTGGGCACGTCGGCTCATGCCTGTGGTCCCAGTACTTTGGGAGGCTGAGGAGGGCAGATGGCTTGAGCTCAGGAGTTTGAGACCAGCCTGGGCAACATGGCAAAACCCCGTCTCTACAAAAAATTAGCTGGGCGTGGTGGCATGCGCCTGAAGTCTCAGCCACGCAGGAGGCTGAGGCAGGAAGATCACCTGAGCCTGGGTAGTTGAGGCTGCAGTGAGCTGTGATCGTGCCACTGCACGTCAGCCTGGGCGACAGAGTGAGACCCTGTCTCAAAACAACAGCAGCAAAAGATTAGGACAAAGGATAAACTCAAGGAAAGCAGAAAGGAGAGAAAAGAAAGAGCAGAAACCGAAGATACAGAAAACATAAGTTAAATATCCATAGGGAAAAGTGTTGCTTTTGTTTTTATTTTTGTTTTGAGTAAGAGTCTCACTCTTCTCCCAGGCTGGAGTGCAGCGGCACCATCTTGGCTCAGTGCAACCTCCACCTCTGGGGCTCAAGCACTTCTCCTACCTCGGCCTCCCGAATAGCTGGGATTACAGGCGCCCACCACCACGCCCGGCTAATTTTTGTATTTTTAGTAGAGATGGGGTTTCACCCTGTTGGCAGGGCTGGTCTCGAATGATCTGCCCACCTCGGCCTTCCCAAGTGCTGGGATCACAGGCGTGAGCCACCGCACCTGACGGCAAAATGTTGTTTTCAGAAAGAACTAATCAAATTGGCCAGCCTCTGGCTGGGCAGCAGGTCTAGAAAAGTCATTCATCCAGATGGAAGCAGGAGGATGGGAAGGTGCAGGAGGGAGGTCTCTGAGAAGAACGGAAACACAAAGTACCTGAGGTGCAACTCACTGTGAGGAGGCGAACAGGTTTCTAAAAAATTTCCATAGCAGCTGCACCATTTTGCTTTTCCACCAACAGTGTACAGGGTTCCCTTTCCCCCCACGCTCTTGCCAACTCTTGTTGCCTTAGGTCTTGACAACAGCCATCCTAACAGTAGTGGGGTGATACCTCATTGTGGCTTTGACTTGCATTTCTCTCGTGGTTAGTGATGCTGGGCCTTTTGTATATCTTCTTTGGAGAAATGTCTATTCAAGTCCTCAGCCCATTTTTGAATCAGGTTGTTATTTTTTTTGCCATTGAGTTGTAGGAGTTCCTTATATATTTTGTTATTAACCCTTTATCGGATGTATGGCTTACAAATATTTTCTTGTATTGTATCGTTGCCTCTTCACTCTGTTGGTTGCGTCCTCTGATGTGCAGAAGCTTTTTCGTTTGTTGTAATCCCATTTGTATATTTTTGCTCTTGTGGTTGTGCTTTTGGTGTCATATCCAAGAAATCATTGCCAAGACCAAGGTCAAGGAGCTTTTTCCTTATGTTTTCTTCTAAGAGTTCTGGGGGATGAATTAGTGATAGAACACGAATGGAACACTAAGCAAATGAAAAAGTGATTGGTGAGGTCATCTAGGGATAGGGGCTTTTCAGGTGAAGAGGAGCACACGGCAGTTGATGATGTTGGCCACAAACATTGGAATCTGAAGTAGAAGGAAGGGAGGGAAGCCAGCGAGTGTTCAGAGAAGGAGGGGTTGTGGGTTGGCTGTCTCCTTTGGGACTTGAGCAAGGGGGCTGGAGAAGGAGCAGTTTGCCCTCAAGATCAGCGCGTTCTTTCCTGCGATGATCACACACTTGAAATTAATGGTGGACAGGCAGGGGTGCGAGGCTGCCACCCTGCCTGTCATTTCACTTTCCAACAACATGTGCTCCCCGGATCCTCAGACGATCATTTAATTTCACAAACAGAGGAAGGAGCATTTGTTCTCTAAGATACTTTGCAAACAAGAGAAGAAAGTGCACCCTGTTTTCTTTTTTAAAAAGTGTTTACACTTCCTAAAAAACACTGTATTTTTTAAAAAAAGCATTTGGGTCAACTAATTTATAGCATAAATAGGACTTTATGGGGGGAAGTATTATGAACACATCAAAAGTATTCATCACTATATGTTGTGCTAAGATGCCTGAAATCTATGATATGATTACTTTAAGTGAGTTTCCTTTCAATGCGCTAATAATAGTAGCATGCCCTATTTCTAATGAATGCATTTTAAAGTACCAGGAAATGAATCTCTGTTGCCATTTGAAAAATCTCAAGTGTCTGTTTTTAACTCTCAGCCATATCAGATACATTTTAATTTTAATATGTCTCAATTAAGATACAGTTACTTTGAAAGGAAAGAAAATGGTTTACTTTTCTAAAAAAATTTTATAATCATTTGGGAACAACTTTTTATTATGGAACATTTCAAACACATAGTCAGCACTTAACTCTGTCACACTAATCAATGCCTGGCCAGTCTTGTTACATCTGTCCCCCAGGCCATTCTCCCACCTCTATTCCTCTGAATGATTCTAAAGCAAATCCCAAACATTATATTAGTTCACGGATAAATGTTGCAGTGTATGTCTCTAGCAGATGAGAACTTTTTTTTTTTTTTTTTGAGACAGGGTCTCACTCTGTTGCTCGGGCTGGAGTGCAATGGCATGATCTCAGCTCACTGCAGCCTCGTCCTCCTGGGCTCAAGGGATCCTTCCACCTCAGCCTTCTGCGTAGCTGGGACTACAGGGGCATGCCACCACGCCTGGCTAATTCTTTGATTTCTTTGTAGAGATGAGGGTTCACTGTTGTCCAGGCTGGTCTCGAACTCCTGGACTCAAGCGATCCTCCTGTCTTGTCCTTCCAAAGTACTGGGATTACAGGTGTGAGCCACTGTGTCCAGCTAAGGACTGAGGAGGGGGGACTCATGTTTTAAAAGGACAAAACCGTATCCATAATACCATTATCCTACCTAAAGAAATCCTGGAATGCCTCAGTGTTGCCAACTACTCAGTCGCTATTCAACTCTCTCAATTATGAAATCATTTTTAAAAAGGGTCTCCACATTGAATTTGGCCTATGTAGTTGCATTCATTCCCCCTGCCCCCCCACTTTGTTTTCTTACGTGTATCGGTTGAGGAATATGGGTTTTGTGGATTTTGCCCATTGTGGGCTCATTGCTTGGGTTCCTCTGTCTGCATTTCCTGTACACGAATAGTTAGACCTAAGTGGCTTGATCTGATTCAAGTTTGATTTTTTTTTTTTTTTGTAAGAAGACAGGATAGGTTTGACCACTGTTTGATCTGAGGTCTTTCTTTCTTCCTTTAAAAACATTAAATAGAAGGCATACGGGAGGAATCTGCTGTGGGAAAGCAGCGCAGACCGATGCTGTTGCATCGCATCTCCCAGGAGCAAGGCCACATCCAGCTTGGGGAGTGGCAGTGAACATCTCTGTTGATTGTGTCCTTGGCTGTGCAGAGGCTTTGTATTTTGATGCAGTCCACTTGTCTACTTTTGCTTTTGCTGCTTGTCCATCTGTTTTATTTACATGATCTCACTGAACATAAGTGTTTTTATGTGCCAAGTGTTTTACTTACATTATTTCACTTAAGCCTCCCAAATGCCTTCACAAGAAGATGCTGTTATTCCCATTTTACAGATCTGGAAATTGAGATCCAGAGAAGTGAAGAACCAGTTTCAAGGCTACAGGTATAGAGGGGGAGGATCAGGAGCAGCCCGTGCTCATCATGGCGACTGCACATCCACTGACCTCTAGGATGCACCTAGAGATTGGCTGCCCCCCACTTTAGCAGTCAGCCCAAAGGGCAAACATAAGAAATGTTTCGGGAGGGAACAAGGGCCTCTGTCCTTTCCTGTCCTGTTGCTCTCTTAGCTTGACTTGCATCCCCTTGTCTTCTTGATGAAGCATTTAAGATGGACACACTCAAAGTGACACATTCTGCTCCCAACTAGGAATCTCTTACCTCCCTCAGGGTTCCCTCTGGGAGGAGACGGACTCCTAAGTTGCTGCCTTGGGTGCCCTTTGTGCTTCCTAGGTCTAGTCTCTCTGTTATTAAGATTGAGGCTTTGATCTCACCTAATGGTGAAAAAGGGTAAAAATGTCAAAACTCGTATTGCAGAAAAAAAAAAAATCAGTAAAATAGGGTGCAAAGAGAGGCATTTGTATTAACTTCCTGGGGCTGCCATAGCAAAGTGTCACAAACTGGCTAGCTTAAAACAGGGGACATATATTCTCTTACAGTTTTGGAGGCCAGAAGCTGAAATCAAAGTGTTGCAGGGCCACGCTCCCTCTGAAGACTCTAGAGAGAATCTGTTCCACGCTTCCTTAGCTTTCGGGGTTATGCCAATCCTTGGTGTTCCTCAGTTTGTGCATGTGTCACTCCAACCTCTGCCTGCAATGTCACATGCTGTTCTCTTTGTGGATCTGCTGTGATTCAACGTGCCCCCTAAAGTTCATGAGTCAGAAGCCTAATCCCCAGTGTAACAGCACTGAGAGGTAGGACATTTAAGGGGAAGAATGGAACGGATTAATGTCTTTATGGTGATAGTGGGTTTGTTATAAAAGCAAGTTTGGGGCAGGTGTAGTGGCTCAGGCCTATAATCCTAGCACTCTGGGGGGCCGAGGTGGGTGAATCACCTGAGGTCAGGAGTTCGAGACCAGCCTGGCCAACATGGCAAAATGCTGTCCCTACTAAAAATACAAAAAAATTAGCTGGGGGTGATGGTAGGCACCTATAATCCCAGCTACTCAGGAGGCTGAGGCAGGAGAATTTCTTGAACCCGGGAGGCGGATGTTGCAGTGAGCCAAGATCACGCCACTGTACTCCAGCCTGGGCGACAGAGTCAGACTCCATCTCAAAAAAAAAGCAAGTGTGGGCTCCCTCTTGCCTTGTGATGCCATTGGCCATGCTGTGACTCAGCAAGAAGGCCCTCACCAGATATCGCCCCTTGATTTTGGACTTCCCAGCCTGTAGAACCATGAGCCAAATAAACTTCTCTTGTTTATAAATGACGCACTCTGTGGTTTTCTGTTATAGTAGCACAGAATGGACTAAAACAGCATCTGTGTCCAAATTGCCCTCTTTTTATAAGGACATTGGTCATAGTGGATTAAAGCCCACCCTAACGGCTTCATCTTAACTTGATTATATTTACAAAGACACAATTTCCAATAAGGTCACATGCATAAGTAACCAGGGGTGACAGTGACATTATATATTTTGGGAGGGACACAGTTTAGCTCCCAGCAGCCATTTGGAACTGGGATTAAGAGCACAGGCTATGGCCAGGTGCAGTAGCTCACGCCTGTAGTCCCAGCACTTTGGGAGGCCAAGGCGGGAGGATTGCTTGAGCCCAGGAATTTGAGACCAGCTTGGGCAACATAGGGAGACCACATCTCTACAAAGAAGAAAAAAAACCACACATTAAATTAGCTGGGCATGGTGGCACATGCCTGTAGTCCCCGCTACTCAGGAGGCTGGGCTGGGAGGATCGCTTAAGCCCAGGAGGTCAAGTCTGCAGTGAGCTGTGACTCCACCAGTGTACTCCAGCCTGGGTGACAGTGAGCTTGTTTCCAAAAAAAACCACAAAAAACATAAACACACACACACTCACACACACACACACAAACCAACCAAAAAACGAGCAATAGGATTTGGTATTAGACTGTTTCAAAGGCCTCAAATTTGGCATGGTATGATCTTTGCCAAATTAGTTAACATTTCTGGGATAATAAAGACTACCTCATGATATTGTGTGAAGATTTAAAAAGATTATGTGTAGAAAGCACGTGGCTGAGTGCCTGGCAGAAAGAAGCACTTGGTGGCTGGCAGGTCTCCTCCCCTTATTTTTCTTTGCATTATTGTTATTGGCAGTTTAGTAGTAATTATTAACAGTCTGTGGTCTAAGCAGGCCTCATCATGAGGGTGAGGTTTCAGCAGGACTTGAAGGAGGTAGGGGAGCTGGCCCAGCTGGTATCTGGAGAAAATATTCCAGGGAGAGGAAACAGCTGTAGCAAAGCTTCCAGATCCTTCTTACATTGCTCTGCTTTATAATATTTTTTTCTTTTTCCTTTCTTCCCCCACACTAGAATGCAAGCCCCTGAGCATGAGTTTACTGCCTCCTAGATGAGTCCTAAGCCCCCAGAACAGTGCCTGGTGCGGAGCAGGGCACTCTGTGGGCACAGTGTAACAGTTGTTAAAGAAATCAGTATTGGAGCCCAGAGGGATTGGGGATGAAACATCTCTTCTGTGTCTTTTTTTGTTGTTGTTGTTTTTTGAGACAGAGTCTCACTCTGTCGCCCAGGCTGGAGTGCAGTGGTGCAATCTCGGCTCACTGCAAGCTCTGCCTCCTGGGTTCACGCCATTCTCCTGCCTCAGCCTCCTGAGTAGCTGGGACTACAGGCATCTGCCATTACACCCGGCTAATTTTTTTGTATTTTTAGTAGAGACGGGGTTTCACCATATTAGCCAGGATGGTCTCGATCTCCTGACCTCGTGATCCACCTGCCTCGGCCTCCCAAAGTGCTGGGATTACAGGCGTGAGCCACCGCGCCCGGCCTCTTTTGTGAAGTTCTAAAAAGTCATGAGATGATGTGGACTGTGAGCCTCATGAGAGCCCCCTCATTGCAGGCCAGTTTGTTGGTCCTGTTTTTGAGAGACTCCTCCAAACCAGGGGTACCACCTCCCCCTCTTTCCACTGGACACTTCTGATTAGAACTTATTCCAGGGGCTGGTCCTAAAGCAGTATTTTTAAATTAAATTAAATTATGTATTTATTTAAAGACAGAGTCTTGCTCTGTAATCCAGGCTGGAGTGCAGTGGCAAGATCTCGACTCACTACAACCTCCGCCTCCCAGGTTCAAATGATTCTCCTGCATCAGCCTCAGCCTCCCTAGTAGCTGGGATTACAGGTGTGTGCCACCACACCTGGCTAACTCCTGACCTCAAATGATTGCCTGCCTCAGCCTCCCAAAGTGTTGGAATTACAGGCGTGAGCCACTGCGACCGGCCTACTGTTTTTTTTTTTAAACAGACAGGACCTTGCTCTGTCACCCAGACTGGAGTGTAGTGGCACCGTCTCGGCTCACTGCAGCACTGATCTTCTTGGGCTCAATTGATCCTCCCACCTTAGACTCCGGTGTGGTTGGGACCACAGGCACACATCACTACACCAGTTATTTTTTATTTTTTGTAGAGACGGGGGTCTCACTGTGTTGCCCAGGCTGGTCTTGAACTCCTAGCTTCAAGTGATCCTCCTCCCTTGGTCTCCCAAACTGCTGGGATTAGCAGTATGAGTCACAGCATCTGGCCCCTAAAATAGTACTTTAAAAAAGTTTCTGGAAATTGTTTCATCTGGCAAAAGTAAGACAAGGGCCAGAGATGGAACATGGAAATTCTCAAAACATCATGGAATCGCAGGTTTGGATTTCAAGAGGCTCAGGAATGAGCCCATCAGATGTCTCCCTCCGTGCAGGTGAGGCGCAGTCTTTTGTACTTCTGGCTCCTGGAGCCGGCCTTGCTTTTCTTTCTGAGCAGGCACTGGGACACTTTGCTCCCTTCTCCTAAAAGGCAAGGGGGGCTCCCTCCACACACGGCTACATCGTGTTCTTTGTGCACGGTTGGTCTGTGCACTTGGCCACCTCTGGATTTGTCTGTAACGCTGCAGATTATGTGGCATCTCTCTAACTTTATCAAGTCAACTGGCAATCTAGAGGGAAAAGCTTTGTGCGACGGGGACATTGCACCAGCGCCAAAATCCATGTAGATGTGCTGGCCTTCACCAGCCACTGTCCAGACTCTGAACAGACATCAGTCGAGCACCTGCCACATGCCGGATCCTTGCCAGAGCTCAGAGCATCGAGATGAACAGGTCACCCTCCTCAAAGGACTCAGGGGACCACCGTGTCAACAACTGCTACTAACATTTATATGGTCCTTTAGAGCTGCAAAGTGCTGTTGCCTATAAACAACTTGCCAGGTGAGAAAAACCAGTCTAAGCAAGGTAAGGGATTGCACAACAGCTTTCTGGCAGTGACAGCAGTGCTGGGTAGCAAACCCTCCTTTGACTCCAGACGCCAGCTGCTTTCAACCACTGCTCTCCACTGGCCAGGAGGGAGTGAGGGTAGGGAAGGGACAGTGACTTACAATAAACACAGCTGTGTGTGTGTGGCGGGTCTTGTGCAGCATAGAGGGAGGAGGCCTCTGTTTGCTGGGGAGGGTCACAGCAGAAGTCGTATTTGATTCAGGCCTTGAGAGATGAACAGAATTGTTCTAGATGGAGAATCTGGAGACAGGGCGCAGGCAGGCAGGTGTGGAAGCTGGGGACCCTTCTGGAGTGCAGGGGAGTGTATCAGAGTGGGCAGAGGCCAGTGAGGGCCTCCATCTCCCAGCTCAGTAGATAAGGCTGGATTCTCCAGGCAGTCAGGGTTTCCCAGCACTGAAGTGATTCAATTTTGGTTTAAAAATGCAGCCAGGCATAGTGGCCATAATTTGGAAGGGACACCTCTTAGGGCTTACAACTTGAATGCATTCAAAGTTGTTGGAAATGCTGCCCTCTTAGAGGTCTTTTCAAAGGGGTGGGGAGGAGGATTTAAAAATGCACAGAAAACGAGGAGGTTCCTAGCTTTTCTGCTTTGTGTGTGGAGGAGCAGAGGTGAAGGAGGCTGTGTTGGAAACAAGAGTGAGGTGCCCGGCGGCAGGGCTGTAGACAGAGGTGAGAGCTCCTCCCCTGCCACCCTCTCCCCTTGCCTGGCGGGTGAGTGAGGCCCCTGGGGGAGCATCGCTTCCGTGTCTCCTCTGTTCTCTGCAGCTCAGACAAGTCGGCCACAAGCGCAGGGCTGGCTCTGGCCGCTTCTTCCCCAGTGGCCCAAAGGGCACAGGTGAGGAGAGGGACAGCAGGAAAGGAAGGAAGCTGCTCGGAGTGCGGCATCAGCCCGGCTGAGAGCCCGCCGCTGTGTGCCAGGGACAGCTCCCATCCAAAGCCTTTCGCCCTCCAATGCCTGCCAGGCCCAGGCGGTGGCTTGAATGAGCGAGCTAGGGGGCCCAGGTGTGGGCAGAGGAGCAGGGCCTGGCCCATCGCAGCCCCCTCTCTCCACCCTGAGTTGTGACAACCGAAGATGTTTCCACATTGCCAAATGCCCCCCTGGGGAACAGAATCTCCCCTGACCGTGAGGACTGTCTGCTTCCCTGAGTTTAGAAGACTAAACCCTCCTAAGAAATGTCCTTCCCAGCACTTTGGGAGGCCGAGACGGGCGGATCGCGAGGTCAGGAGATCGAGACCATCCTGGCTAACACGGTGAAACCCCGTCTCTACTGAAAAATACGAAAAACTAGCCGGGCGAGGTGGCGGGCGCCTGTAGTCCCAGCTACTCGGGAGGCTGAGGCAGGAGAATGGCGTAAACCCGGGAGGCGGAGCTTGCAGTGAGCTGAGATCCAGTCACTGCACTCCAGCCTGGGAGACACAGCGAGACTCCGTCTCAAAAAAAAAAAAAAAAAAAAAAAGAAATGTCCTAAGAAATTCTATCAGTTCAATACGTTTACATTATAAACTCTTCTTAGAGATTAGAATGCGAAACAGAACCAACATCCTTGATTTGTGACATGCACCTGCCCTTATCCACCACCCAGGTGACATTCAGGACAATCCTCTCAAGTGCTCTCAGCTCCGCCTCAGGGCAGGGGTGGGACAGCACAGGGAGCCAGTGCCCACGGGGTCCCTGCGAGCCTCACCATGACAAGGTCAGGGCAGACACCTGGGGGTCAGCCAGCAAGGGTTTCTCTATCTAGAACTACTTAAAACGTATTCCCTTCAAATCTCTCCTTCAATACATATTTACCAATGTGTTGCCTTTAACTAGGCTTGGCCTCTTTCAGGGCCACTTTCCCTCATTCCTACAAAGGCACCGAGCAGGAGCAGCACGCTCACCACAGCCAGGTCTTCCCCATTTGCGAGGAACAAATGCCAGCCCTTCATTGGAAGAGGGTACAGGCCTTTCTTAGTTGTAGTCTGACAACAGGAAGAGAATTCTTCAAGGCCAAGCCCCAGCAAGAGGCCTGTGGTGAGCCATGCTGTGCCTGGTGCCTCTGCACCACTCAGGAGCCCGAACAAGCTCGCTTGAGGGAGACCAAGCTCTGCTGAACAAGCCTTGCGGGAATAGGAATCGCAAGGACCTATGTGGCCCAAAACCCTTTTCTAAAGCAAAACCATGCCATGTCACCTACACATCTAGATATATGCCACATCATCTATGTAACTATACACGTAGTTACCTACAGTCATGTGTTGCTTACCCATGGAAATGCACTGAGAAATGTGTTGTTAGGTGATTTCATTTTTTTTAGACGAAGTCTAGCTTGGTCGCCCAGGCTGGAGTGCAGTGATGCGATCTTAGCTCATTGCAACCTCCGCCTCCCGTGTTCAAGTGATTCTCCTGCCTCAGCCTCCCAAGTAGCTGGGATTACAGGTGTCCGCCACCACGCCTGGCTAATTTTTGTATTTTTAGTAGAGACGGGGTTTCACCATGTTGGCCAGACTGGTCTCAAATTCCTGACCTCAGGTGATCCACCTGCCTCGGCCTCCCAAAGTGCTGGGATTACGGGCGTGAGCCACTGCGCCCGGCCTAGGTGATTTCATCTTTGTGTGAACATCATGGAGTGTACTTGCACAAACCTAGATGGTGCAGCCCACTACACGCCTGGGTTATATGGTATGGCCTATGGCTCCCAGGCTACCAAACTGTACAGCATGTTACTGTAGACAATTGTAACACAATGTGCATCTAAACATAGAAAAGGTACAGTAAAAAGATGGTATTTTAATCTTGTGGGGCCACTGTAGCATATGCAGTCTGTCCGACTGAAGCATCTGTACACGGCCCATGACTGTACCTGTGTATGTGCCACATCACCTGTATGTAGATATGTAGTCTGCACACACACTCATGTGTTGGGCACACAAACAAGGAACAGATTGATAAATTCTTTGAGTTTCAAAATTGTGTTGTTTTGGCAACTTTGTGACTTTTTCCTTTCTCCCAAATATTACCATTAGCTTAAATCACAACCACTATTGTTTCTATGGGGAAAACATACACATTTGCTGTCTCTCTCATATTTGGCCTACTAGGAAATGAAAAAACTGACAACTTAGCACACATGCAAAAAATCTGTGTGACAATTTTAAATTAAACCTATTTATACTCGGCTGGGAGCGGTGGCTCATGTCTGTAATCCCAGCACTCTGGGAGGCTGAGACGGGTGGATCGCCTGAAGTCAGAAGTTTGAGATCAGCCTGGACAACATGGTGAAACCCCATTTCTACTAAAAATACAATTAAAAAAAAAAATTAGCTGGGCGTGGTGGTACACACCTGTGATCCCAGCTACTTGGGAGGCTAAGGCAGGAGAATCGCTTGAACCCGGGAGGCAGAGGTTGCAGTGAGCCAAGATCGTGCCACTGCACTCCAGCCTGGGCGACAGGGCAAGACTCCGTCTCAAAAAAATAAAATAAAATAAAATAAAATAATAATATATTCACACTTAACAGTGGAGACAGATAGTTTACGAATTAAACCCTGACTCTTTTTCCTGATAACGGAAAAGAGATGAAATTCACGTACTTCTTTATTTGGGGAGAAATAGCTAAGTGGAAAACTGCATGTAGAATTTTAATTGATAGGTGCTGAAATACAAGGCATTTTAAATAACTTCTTTAACAAAATGGTAGATAGTAGGATTTATTTTAATTTTTCAATCTGAAAAAAAACCCAAAAACAAAAAAAACCCAAACTATCCTCATATATATATATACAGTGTCAACATTTTCAGAGCACTTACATTAGGAAACATTGTTTCTCTTCAACTGTATGACAATACTGTATATGCCACAATAAAATTTACAAACACAATCGCATCGGCAGTCATACAAACATCATGATTTTACATTTTAATACACAAGAAAAAAAATAGACATCTTCCCGGCACTTGGCTCCCGCCTGACGGCAACGTCTCCTACACGTTTTGAGACCTCAGCTTTGAAAACCCAGCAGCGGCTGTTTCAGAAGTCATGTCCTTTCCAGATCCAAACTTAAATAATGAGAAATTTGCCATTTCAAAATAACTGAGAGTTTATTCATGGGTGTGGTGAAGTTTACCCCACCAAAAGATGTGTAAAAAAATGGCATGAAAGTAAAACTAAATAAAGCTGTTGTAAAGCAGCCTCGTTGACACGGTAGCCCGGAACGAAACACTTACGTGTAAAAGTGTCATTACAGTTTTAAAGTCATTCGTTATATTCAAATGACAACTTTTTGACAAATCTAATGAAAACAAACTGATTTGGTAAAAGGTTCAAAGACTTCCACATTCAAGCTCGGTGTGGCTTCGCACGCGTGCGCCCCGGCTGCGGAGGTGACATATTGCTGTATTCGGACATAAGGCACTGTGATCTGAACATGCCGTGCACTCACCTTATGTCGCATCACCTGTTCCATACCAGTGAACTCTTTGAAATGAAAAATAATGAAAACTTCAGGACACAGTGCACTTTAATGACATACAGCATTTAAAATCCGTCAGACAAAGGTCTGAAAACAGTCTTTTAATGCAAGCCTGAATCTTCAAGCACATAAAATCTTTCTTTTTTAAGCTTAATTCCAACATCACTGGAAGAAATACCCATCATTAAACCCTGATATACATTCTTAACCACTTGCAGCCAGTGTTCATGAGGCAAAACGTGACCCAGAAACTTTGTTCAAGTTCTCCTCCTAGGGCGTCTACATTCACGGCGGTCACTCTGTTTCCGTCTCCTTTTGTTTGGCACCTGTCAGTGGATGGAAGACGAAAGTTTCAAAGCTCATGGTAACAGCAGGGTTCTCTCCCCCAGGGGTTTCTACCTGTGCCTGGCAGTGCCTTAGGAGGATGATCCAGAGGCTTCGGAGGAGGGCAATGTGGGAAGGAGCAGGTGGCCCAAGCTCCCATCTCCCACCCAATCGTTCCTGCAGCTTGGATCCATGTAACATCTTGTCATTCTAAATATGTTAGATTTAATTTGGAAAAAAAAGAGTTCCACTCCTAAAAAAATTTACTAAGAAATATGTAGGTATGTTTTAGTGAAGGTGTGAAGTATTCAGTTGTGCACACTTAAAAATATGTGTTTAAAAAAGCTTAGGCCAGGCGCGGTGGCTCACACCTATAATCCCAGCACTTTGGGAGGCCAAGGCAGGCAGATCACCTGAGGTCAGGAGTTCAAGACCAGTCTGGCCAACATGGTGAAACCCTGTCTCTACTAAAAAGACAAAAATTAGCTAGGCGTAGTGGTGGGCACCTGTAATCCCAGCTACTTGAGAGGCTGAGGCAGGAGAATTGCTTGAATCTGGAGGCAGAGGTTGCAGTGAGCCGAGACCACACCATTGCACTCCAGCCTGGGTGACGAGTGAAACTCCGTCTCAAAGTAAAAAAATAAATGAAATGAAATAAAATAAAATAAATAAAATAAAATAAAATAAAAGCTTTATGGTATTCCTAAGGATAATGGCACCTAACAAGTATCTGGCTAGGACATTCCACAATGGATTGGCAGGAGAGCTACTATTTTTCTCATCACAGGAGTTTCTCTCCTATTTTTTCACCAGATGCTAGACCCCTGAAAGACATTGGCAATCTATTAGAATATGTGGCTAAAATATTGTAGCTCCTAGCATCAGACTGCCCACGCACTGGATGCACGCACACACAGGTTCATTCAGGCAGTCTAAGTTTGACAATGAACTATTGCTAAAAACTTTCTGAAAAAGAGAAAATGTTATTGTGTTGAACCAGTATCCCTATGGGGAACGGTGGCCATTGCCTAGTGAAGAGAGTCACCCTAGTACCTTTCAATCAAGTAACAGCAGACGCTTCATCAAACTGCCTCTTACTGACTATTCCACGGACAACCACCTAACAGTGCTGGTCCTGGGCACCGCGCCTCATCGCACACACATGGCTTTCATGCACGGCTTTCAGCTTTTCTCATAGCATCCTAGGAGGGAGACTGGCCTGTATCAGCCCACTCCTTCTCCACTGAAGAAATTGAGGCTGAAGGAGGTGAAGTGACTTGCTTACATTCAGATAGTGCTCGGGTGGGACGGCTGGGACTTGGCCTCACAGTGGGGGCCTCCTCGTTCACTGCTTGTAGCCGGCTGTCCCCCGCACACGGAAGCACGTCAGCGACTGTTGATCAGATGCAGGCGTCCCACTCCAAAAGTTCACGTGCAATCCAGTTATTAGTAATGTGGAATATTTTCCTCAACGAATCGTGTTGTATACGCTGCATCATAAGGAATTCCAATCCAGCTACCCCCATCTTCACGGCACAATTTCTATGGTAACATACATTCCAAATTCCAGCTGGAAATAGATTCCTCCCTGCGCCAGCACGGATGGGAGGGGCATTGCAATGACTTAGAATTTTTGAAATACCAAATCTGGATGGAAATTTGAACTCATCCAGTACAACCGTCTCATTCTTATGGTTTGAGATCTCAAGAAACAGAGAGGATGAATCACTTGACTTGTTTACTCTTTTTGTAATGTCCAAAGAGACAGCCAAGAGCTGACATTCAGCCTGACCCTGCTGGGCAGACTGTGTCCCTTGGTCCAGGGCTGGAAACGGGCTTTTTCTGAAGGTGCTAAGCTATAATACCTGTGGGGATAAATCTGCCCAAAGAGGACTTTTTCTAGTGAGCACGAATGTGCTGTGCAGTTACGCCAGCTTGGAAATTTACATGAATTTAATACGATGGTCTGGGTGAGTCGGGTTCCCTCTCTTCAGTGTTGCCTGTGAGATTCCTCCACAGCTGCACTGTTCGTTTTCAATGCTGTGTCGTATTCCATCGAATGAATGTGACACAATTTATCCATTCTTCTTTTCAAAGATATTTGGATTATTTCCAGTTTTATGACGTTGACATGCGTTTAGTTCTTAATATTTCATGATTATAAAGACTATTGTGAGATTCAGGTCTTTCAAACACTTGAAGTTTGCAAGTGACTGCACCAGGCCCCATTTCTAGAGTTTCTGATTCAGTGGATTCGGGGCGGGGCCCCAACGTGGACATTTCCTAATGAATTCCAGGTGGCGGTGATGATGCCTGGCCTGAGGACCACCTCTGAAAAATCACTGCCATACTGGAATTTCTCTTGGTGTTCTCATTTAGCGAATGAGACATGTTTGTTGCAGGTGGTGAAGATTCCTTTAGGGTAGGTATTTTTGGGTTACAGACTGTAGAAACTAGTCTTAGCTGAAATTTCTGAACTAAAGAGAAATCAATACTGTAGTACACACACCATTTAATATTTGATTCTTAAGAGTTCAAAGGGCATGCTGTTTGCTCCCACATTGGGTCGATGTGGCCCTGACAAAGGCTGGGTTGTTCATATTTGACTGGGCTGGGGAGGCGCAGGGATGGGAAGAGGAGGAAGAGGGAAGGGAGGGCTGGGGTTTTAAGAACTCTGAAGCCCACCTCTTACTACTTAGTGTGTGAAATGAGAGGATGGCCAGCTCCTCTTGTCCAAAGCCCTCTCCTCCTCTCTCTGCTCCTCGCTGTCTGAGACCGTGGGGGCTTGCTCAAAGTCAATCTGTCAGAAAATGAGTTTAACCACACTCTACTTGAAAGTGAATGTTGGCCGGGCGCGGTGGCTCAAGCCTGTAATCCCAGCACTTTGGGAGGCCGAGACGGGCGGATCACGAGGTCAGGAGATCAAGACCATCCTGGCTAACACGGTGAAACCCCGTCTCTACTAAAAAATACAAAAAACTAGCCGGGCGAGGTGGCGGGCACCTGTAGTCCCAGCTACTCGGGAGGCTGAGGCAGGAGAATGGCGTGAACCCGGGAGGCGGAGCTTGCAGTGAGCTGAGATTCGGCCACTGCACTCCAGCTTGGGCGACAGAGCGAGACTCCGTCTCAAAAAAAAAAAAAAAAAAAAAAAAAAAAAGAAAGTGAATGTAATTTCTGTGCAATATTAATGAATAAAAGTTTGTGTAAGTATTCTGTTTTATCTACTAAAAAATACAAGGTTTTTATTTTATTTTTTCTCTTTAAGGAAAGATGAAGGTATCAGTAGAAGCCAATGACATTCCCTCTATGTTTCTTATGTTTCACTAGTTCTCCCACAAAGCACAACTGAAGAGGTCTTTTCAGTGGAAAAGGTTATGATGAACATGGCAATGGCTCCCAAGTCATTTAGGGGCCACTGGACCTTGATAGGATGCTCTTAACTTAGAATACATTCTATACACTTTCCTCACTCACGCAGAACACTTAAACTTCTCAACTGAAAAGAAAACGAAAACGGTTTACAAAGTAATATAGTCAAAGCCTTGATCTGTAGGTGGGTGGTGGAGAAATGATGGTTTAAATGCTGCACTTCCTGTTCTGCCCCCCACCCTTCCTAGATGCCAATGGCAAAGTCAGAAACCAGCATTTTACCTGCTGGTGTGAGGATCAGGGCTTGCAGAATATCCGACAGGGAAATAATACCCACGATACTATCTGCTTCATTTACCACCACCAGCCGATGGACCTGCCAAGAGAAAAGCAGGACACGTGAAAATTAACATTTAAAAAAGGTTTAAAATGGACATTAGGAAAAAATATCATGTCATGTCTTTACACGATAAACACATCCCTCCAGCCTGGGGAATATAGTGAGACATCATCTTTAAAAAAATGAGACAGCGGCTGGGTCTGCTGGTGCACACCTGTGGTCCCAGTTACTTGGGAGGCTGAGGTGGGAGGATTGCTTGAGCCCAGGAAGTGGAGGGTGCAGTGGGCCAAGATCACACCACTGCACTCCAGCCTGGGTGACAGAGTGAAACTCTGTCTCAAAAAAAGAAAAAAGCAACACACACACACACACACACACACACACACACACACACACACACACCCCCCCCCCATAAATGAATAAATGAGGGAAAGTAGCAGCAGACAGACCCAAACGACAACCCTGGGCTCTAACATTCAATGTATTACTGTCTGATTACCTGGAAGACCCACTGCGTACTGAAGAGTCACAGCCCTGGTGGAAAACAGGGACACAGGCCGGAGAAGGAAAGAGGGGAAAACTATCTATCTACTGTCTCTAATGATACTGATTTGTCTCTAATTCAAGCGGATTTGCTTGATTACTTTTAAGAAAAAAGAGCTAGCTATGCCCTGCTGAGTTTTCAATTTTCAAAATATTAATATAGAAAAGATACACCTCAAAACACGAAGCACAATGTAGCTATAACATGCTCTTAAACATAACAGTTTTAATTTCTAAAAGCTGTATGTCAGTTTCTAATAACTATCAGGTACTTGTCTTATTAATACATGGGAAGGAAGTCCAGATGATGACGGAAATGAAGAAACAAGGTCGTGGCTCTTACAAGGGTTTTATTTTCTGCAGTGTCTTTTCTCTGTGAAGTTCATATGTTAAGAATCGCATTCAAGAGGATAAATGAGCTATAATGAAGTGGGATAGATTGCGTTCATCTCTAGTTCTCTACTCTGAAATCTCTAATGAGTGACTGCAGAGTGTTTTGTGGTGTTTCTGTAACAGGCATTTCATCCGCAGGAAGGGAGCAGTGTCGCTATTCTCTTAAAAACTTCAGAACGGCTGGGCGCGGTGGCTCATGCCTGTAATCACAGCACTTTGGGAGGCTGAGGTAGGTGGATCACAAGATCAGGTGTTCAAGACCAGCCAAACATGGCGAAACCCAGTCTCTACTAAAAATACAAAAAAATTAGCCGGGCATGGTGGTGCATGCCTGCAATCCCAGCTACTCAGGAGGTTGAGGCAAGAGAATTGCTTGAACCTGGGGGGTGGAGGTTGCAGTGAGCTGAGATCATGCCATTGCACTCCAGCTTGGGCAACAGAGCGAGACTGTGTCTTAAAAAAAAAATAAAAAAAAAAAAATAAAAAAAAAAGACTTTGGAACTCGGGCCGGCTGCGGTGGCTCACGCCAGTCAATCCCAGAACTTTGGGAGGCTGAGGTGAGCAGATCACAAGATCAGGTGCTCGAGACCAGCCTGACCAACATACAAAAATTAGCCGGGCGTGGTAGTGCGTGCCTGTAATCCCAGCTACTCAGGAGGCTGAGGCAGGAGAATCGCTTGAACCTGGGAGGTGGAGGTTGCAGTGAGCCAAGATTGCACCATTGTACTCCAGCCTGGGCAACAGAGTGAGACTTCATCTCAAAAAAAAAAAAAAAAAAAAAAAAAAAAAGGGCTTCAGAACTTGGGCCAAGGCAGCTCTGTGCCAGCTGTGCCCTGGGAGACCCTCTCTGTATTGAACAGCGATACCCCAGTAGAAAACAGGGACATAGAAAGGAGATAGGAAGAGGGGGATATCCAGTTTTTATATTTTGTCTCAAATAATACTATGTTGGTGATGTTTCTGTCATAGCTTGCTTTAGGTAAATAATAATAATAATGTCTTGGTCATCTTTCATATGGCAGTCAACATAAATTTCTTTTAAACATTTCTCTAAAAAAGCTTTTAGGTTCATCAGTAATCCTGTGATATAACATAGCACAATTATTTGCTAACTATAATCACACATTAAAATGATAGTTCACATTTGTCTTCTACACTGAACACATTTTATTGGTTACATTCAATAGTGGATATTAAACAGTTATCTCTTGAACTCTGAAGGGAAACCATCTCACTCAGAGAATCTCTCAAGGGAAACCATCTCACCCAGAGAATCAAGTAGTTCTTTCAGACTGAAATGACTTCCCAAATATTTTCTTGTCATCTGCTGCTGAGTCAAACTTATGTATGTCCCTTGTTGGAGGTACCTAAAAGTTAGTGCTCTATTTATGTCATATAAATAAATGGAATCATCACTGATACTGTACACCCTTCTCCTAGCTACATTAAAGCTAAAAACTTATTTTTTTGGTCCTTCTGTGAGGAGTCATCTTGTGAAGGAATTTTTTTTTAGACGGAGTCTTTTATTTAGGGTGTTACACAAAGTATATTTTAAAATCCTATAAGCATTAAAGTCTAAGGAAATCGGACTGCTGAGGTGCAGGAACCTGGGAGTTACTACATTATTTGCTATTTATCTAATTGAGGAAAAAGAGATACTGGTGGGAAGAGAGAAAAAAGTTTTATTGATTTATCATTCACTTTGTTAAAATGTACATTTTGCACTTTAGATTTTGAATTCATAAATACTCAAATGGAACTTAAAGCTTCCGGGACAACTTTTGTTTTCTCAAAACAAAATGTATCTATAGATATAGATACACAGATCTATTTAGAGACAGGGTCTGGCTCTGTTGCCAAGACTGGAGTGCAGTGGCACCACCACAGCTCGCTGAAATCTCAAGCTCTTGGATTCAAGTGATCCTCCTTCCTCAGCTTCCCTATTAGCTATGACTACAGGTCCAAGCCACCATGCCCGGCTAATTTATTTTTATTTTTAGTAGAGACAAGGTCTTCTTATGTTGTCCAGGCTGTCAAACATATATAGTTTAAACTATGAATGTATCTTACCAGTTTATTTGATTTAGCTATGATATCATGACTTTTCAATTCAATTCAACAAATCTTTAGAGATTGCCTATGTGCCAATAGTGTGCCAGGTTCTGGGACAGGAGAGAATCCCATCCGACTGAACTTGGAGGCTGCCTCGCTGGGCCCTTCCTGAGAGTCAGGCTTCCGGAGGCACCATTCACTACTGGGGACTTGTTGCAGTGGCCTTCGGGGGAGCAGGACTGGGAAAGCCGTCTCACCTCAGCTCTCACTATTCTGTCCACAATGGTCTCCAGTATTTCCAGCTTATTGCACTTTACAACACCTTCAAAATACTGTGAACGGTGCTGAAGGGCCTGGGTCACTGTGATATCTAGGTTATTGTATGTTTTCTCAGCAGCAAGATTCTGTAATGAAGCAAGAGAATAAATTATATCCTTTCATTTCAGTTCACTTCAATGACCAAAATTAGTGAGCTTAAGACAGCCTGATTTCTAAAAACTTTAATGCTTATCTGAATTTAGTACCTGCATACATCAGACGTTCATTCTGGCTTACAACATACCATTGGTACTGTTATTTCATCAACGTAACAATCACAATTAAAGATAATCATGTTACGAGGTCTACCTTCCTTATGAAGCAACATTGTTAAACTTTGATAGCATATCCTGCCAAAGATTGCCCCCCGTTTTTACCCTCTAATGCTCTCTACCATGCATGGATAAAATCTCTGGCAAGGTGGGCTGACACCTGTAAAGCGTGGTGAGTGCTGCAGCAATGGACCTTCTCAACGAGCTCCCTGGGAAACAAGGTTTCTGCTGGGAAGAATTTGGAGGGCCCAGGGGGATCAAGCAACCATGGAGGAAGAACAGGCTTGATGAGCCCCATGGATCCAAACGGCTGCATGGGGCTCTCATTCATTTTAGTGGGTCCCACTCAACCAAAATGCCCATCAGCATATTTCTCGGTGACTATTATGTTTAACATAACAGAATAGTGTGAAGCAAAGGGTTTGAGACAGCTACAAAAGAATGTTCAATGCGGGGTCAGCATTGTGGCAAAAAATGGCGTGCACATTTGCGGCTATAAAGTGTCAGTCCCCTTTTCTTCTTTAGAACAGTGGCTCCCAATCAGTAAGCAATGGGATGTGCCCGACAAAGGAGCCATGAGTCCACGTGTGCACTACACATACGCCTAGAGGCGAATAAATCAGGCCTCCTCCTGGGAAACAAGAACATTGAAAATACATACACATGCTGTGGCAGTGCATAAAATATTCATGTATTGTAAAGACGAGGAATTATAAAATGTTGCTAATGTATAACTAATTGCTAAACCAATGCATATTAAAAGTACAATTATTATAGAAGGTCTATAAAATTCTGATAATATCCTCACACCCCAAAAGGTTAGAAATTATTAAATTAAGAAACAAGAGAAAAACATAAAAACATATTACATGAATGTTTAAAATGCATTCTAGGTGACAGATCGAACAAAATTAAAATACTTACAATTACATCAAATTTGGAATAAATATCTACAACTTTTCCTAAAAATGAAAAATACATGTTAGAAAAATGTCTTAAAAAAGAAACTCATTTAAAATCAGTTTTAATGACATAATTACTAAAAGTTAAACGCTAATAACCTTGTCTATTTTTAAATGGAAACTTAGATATAAAATCATATTTTAATGGACATATGAAAATAAACCAATTAAACATTTGTATGACCCTTTGTGCCCCTTGGTGCTGAATTTATTCACCATATCCAAGTTTTCATTTTCCCCACGTATCTCCTGTGCCAGGTCATCTCACAATAATTGCACCCTGAGATAAACAATTATTTCTGTCTGACTGTCAGCGCCAAACACACAAACCTGACTCATCCACAACAGGCAGAGCTGATATTCGTCTTTCCACAAATATGTTCAAGGCTTTAATGATGGGAGTGTCTGGATGTATGAAGGCAATGTTGTGGTACGTTCCTATTCCAAGCTCATCCAGGTTCTGCTTCATGAAGGCAGGCTTTGGCATATCAGACATCTAAACAGGAAGATAAGCGCAAATGTTCTAGACCCAGAACACACCTTTTCATGTTCAAATGTCCATATGTGAATGAAAAAGTATGTTCAACAAATTAAAGTTCGTTTTTTCTAACAGTCTACCTGGATGCCTGAATTCACATGAGAAATTACAAAGAACTATATCTTTTGTTTGAACCAGTCTGTATGCCTGTGCTTATATTTAACCAATCACAAACTCTTGCAAAGCATTAACACTGTAACATTTTTTCATCTCCCCTTCACTCACTAAAAACGTGCATAGAACCAGGGAAGAACAGGTCTATTTGGGATATTAAGACCTGTAAGCCACCAAGAATTGAATCCTTTATTCTTAATTGTTCATGTTAAATTTCTGGTCCTGCTGTCAGGATTAAGTAATATTTATTAAGAACCCACACATTTCCAAACCCAAAGCATTTGACAGCAGCTGTCTGAGCCACTGCTAAGCTAGTCCTCACGCCACCCGCCTCTACATCCTGAATTCTCCTTGGAGAGCTCCAATTTTTGTCTACTAGGAACAAAGCAGCCAGCTGAACAGAATTAAAAGAATCTTTAAAAATTAACTTTTCTTTTCGGGGGCTGTTTTAAAGGAGGAGGGATATGGCAGGAGAGAAAAGTCTAGGGTCATGTTTGAGTATAACAAAATAAGGTCTACGGTTTCAAAAATCCACCTTTTATAAAGGGTATAGTTGATTCCATCCTCCTGGTGTACCTTATAATTATCAGGAAAAGATGAACAATTAGAAGAAACAAAATGTTCAAGTCAAAGAGTTCATCAACATTCAAATCATGAGACTCCTAGAAATTTAGAGAAAAAAAAGAAAGACCTATTAGGTCATCTAGTCCATCTCAATATAGCTAATTCCCTGTTGCATACTATATGCTCAGGCTAATTTTCAAATGTCTTGAAGGGAAATGCTCCTTTTTTTTTTTTTTCTCAGAAAATGATCTCATAATTCAGTAAAAAACAGGCTCTGAAATTTCTTTAAGTTCTCTATTTTTATCTGAAAACCTTTAGTTAGCTGAATATTCTGGTAGCATGATTCTAATTACCATATTGGCCCAAATATGAGGCAGTGCTGGGCAGGGGCAACTTCCTCTCCTTTTTATAGAAGATAAAAATCTAAAGCAGCTCTGCGAAAGAATGAGCTCATGCTTTGACTCCCTCTTGTGCAACAGCACACTAGCAGAAATAGTTTGGGCTTGGGAGTCGGAGAGACTCCCGGGTTTGAAATCTACCACTCAATATCCACGTAACTTGGGGCAGGTTTCCCAGCCAGGTGTCCTGTGGATGCAAGGTGTGCAAACGCCTCCCTCCCACGGCCCCTGCATGGAGGAAAGCGTCAGGAGTGAGGAACGCTCGACAGGGATGCTGGCTCTACCGCTCTCCAGCCACGCAACCTTGGCAAAGCTACTTAACCTCTCTTAGCTGCATCCCTATAAAATAGGATTAATAAAAATACCTACCTGATAGGGTAGCAGCAAGGATGAGATTATGTAAAGTACTTAGAACAGTGCTGGACATACAGTAATCAGCTCTCATGATTAATATTATTTAAAAATGACTCCAAGGATTAAGTGAGCTGCAGGCCTGGCACATGGGGGCCCTGAATACATCCTTCCCACTCCATGCTCCCTCTGTTCCTATGAAACTTCAACTACTAAAGCCGCTGCATTCCCAGATGTACAGTATGATAATGTGGATGCATCCCTAATCCTTTTTTCCTAGATGACCGCCTTTATTAAACTTCAAACTTTAGTTTTTCGTAAATTATTCTTCCCTACCTTATTTCTTAGCATAGCATGGTTAAATAAAAGTTATTTATATATGTAAATGATTAAAATATAAGACTGGGTTGATTGACAAGGTATTTCTCTCAATCACTAGCCCTCTGTGCTTCTGTAAGCAAAAGGGGCCCTCTAGCTGCCTCCAGGGCAGGAGCTTCGCTCCTTCACGCTGCACCGGAACGCTACTTTAGGTCCTTAGGTGAAGCCATGGGGAGGAAAATGGGAAAGCTAATTTGAAGTACATTTTTAATATCTGTTACATTCTTTAAAAACAACTCTTCAAATTACCTCTTCAGAACCCCTAAGACCTTCTACTGGTTCTATCTGACTGATTACTTATAACCTCAAATTCCATACATGTAATTAAAAGGAAAACATAAAAAACCCTCTTATAAACTCTCTGTTCTTCCTGAGTCTCTTTTAATGTTTCCAACCAAACATGCTCAAAGTTCTGGATGACTATGGAGGCAGCTCATTTCAAGTAGCTGAGAAACCCTGCAGGTAATACAGGCCTTATTTGGGCCAACATGGTATTCTTGTGTCAAAATTTTATTTGTTTTGGGTTTTTCTATCACTGCTGCAGTTTATAATAAGATAATCTTGAGGACAGTATTTTTTTTTTGGAACATGTTTCTAAAACTGCGACACCAATAAAAGCAACATAAAGCAATTTTTACTCTAGATATTAGTTCAATTTATCTTGTACAAGAGTCCTTAATTAGACTGACTTGCAGATTGCCTTCTTTCCCCTATGTTGGTGATAAATGTTTTAATTTAATGAGAGAATGCCGAGTTTTGTTTTTAAAGTTATTTTGATACTTGCACTAAAAGCACATTGCTTTTAAATTGGAATCAACTTTAAGAAAGTACAATTCAGATAGTAGTAAGTTGAGAAACTGAAGTTTAGAAAGGGAGATCTCAAAACTAACAATTTCTTCTATTGAGGGTAACAGGAGCCAATTTACTTGAAGTACATTATTTAATAAGTAAATGCAATTATGTCTTTAGAAACGCTAAAAACAACTTACAAAAAGCTGGAGGAACTTGAGGATTCTTTTGTGGGTGAGTATATAAAGTGCATTCCCACTGATAGGGTCAATAACTGGCAATCTGTGGATTTTATTTTTGATCAAGGAGTATACAGCATCGAAGAGGCTGTGGGAAAAGTCGTTAGAGTTGTTAGGAGGCTTTCAAGAAAAATCAGAACATTTGGACTACCCCTGCCTTAAAGCACTTCCAGTGTTTTTATTATTACAATAATTACAGTGTTTTGGAAGAGTTTTAAATTTAGAGATCTCACCAAATTTTTCATTTTTCACAATCTATGTTAACATATCTCAAATACAAGTGCAAGCTACAAATCTCTAGAAGAGGAGATTTTTTTTTGGTTTGTTTTTTTGAGATAGGGTCTTGCTCTGTTGCCTGCTGTCATGGCTGACTGCAGCCTTGACCTCCCGGGTTCAGGTGATCCTCCCACCTCAGCCTCTTGAGTAGCTGGGACTACTGGCATGCACCACCTTTATTTTTTGTAGACATGGGGTTTTGCCGTGTTGCACAGGCTGCTCTCGAACTCCTGAGCCCAAGCAATCTACCCACCACGGCCTCCCATAGTGCTGGGATTACAGGCATGAGCCCTTGCGCCCAGCCAGGAAGAGGAGTTTTTTTTTGAGTGTATTTAGTGATTTTATTTGAAAGATAATATAACCTAAATCCTTAGAAAAGCAAACAGATGCATCATATTAGCAAGAGAGCAAAGGCTGTAGCAGCAAGCCCCCTGCATTGGTGAGTGGGCAAACTGGCTCTACCCTGGGCCGGCCTGGCTAGTAGATATTGTAGGGCCAACACTTCTGTTCTACTTGGTGCCTTTCCTGGGACTGCCAGTAAGAAGGTTGTTACATCTTTTTGTTAGGACTTGTAAATAAAATGAAAATAAATGCTTTAATCTTTCTCTGTACAGGATTTGAGTTTGAAAGATGCTTTTACACATATGGAAATGTATCACAGCCAAACCAGAAGGCTGGATAAAAAAGGATGGCCCAGACGACTACATAGAAGGCAGCTCACGTTCTGACCACATCTGAACCGACATCTCACATACACTGATGTTTAAACACTAGTGTGGAGCTGAATTGCCACAGGAGTTGTTTAAATGCATATTCCCAGGCCCTATCCTGATTGAGCAGGTCAGGGGTAAAAGCCCAAGAATCTGCAATTTCAACACACCCCCCAGATTGGCCAAGATCTTCATGATGGTTTAGTATGACCCTATTACTAGCCCATTATCAATCCTTAGCAACACAATGGCTGTGATTTTTCTAGTGCTACTAGGTTTACTGAATGCATACAGTGTAGTTGGAATTAAGGAGGCCATGGGAACTGTTTAGAATAAAGAACATGTTTATTTGTTTCTTTCTATCATGGTGATAAAACACATACATCTGAATGAATGTTTTCAAAGGAAAAAAAAAGTTTACCTTGCATCTGGAGATATATTCACTAAAGGCTTAAATGTTTCTTGTAAATAAAGCTCTGTATTTATAGAAAGAAAATATGCAGTTAGTAACACATTTGCTGTTTGCAGTTATTACATAAATTCAAATACCCTTCAGTTTACAGTTAATAGAAGGATTAAAAACTCAAAAAGAAATTTAATTTGCCTAAAACCCCTGCATTAATTACAGTTATGGCTATTTTAAACAACTTCCAAACTGTTTTCAGGATGTTGCATTTGAAGAAAAATTAAATATTAAAAACCAATTTGACAGTAGGTGTTTATAAAATCAGGAAAAAAAGAAATCTGATAAAAGAGCAATACCAGCAGAGGTCACTAGAATGCTATCAGGTTCATATTACTCTCAAGAAATGAAGCAATTATGAAATTAAAAAAATTAATTTCCATAAGTTATAAGATAAAATCAGTTATAACAAACTTTGTTCTTTAAATATTCTTAAGTATTATACCAAATTAATGCTCAAAACCTACTGCATTGTGGGCATCTTTCCAGCATATAAAAACTTTTTTTCTAAAGATATCAACTGCAATTAATTTGCTTTTCCAAAGTTTCTTTTTTTTTTCTGAGACAGAGTCTCACTCTGTCGCTCAGGCTGGAGTGCAGTGGCATGATCTGGGTTCACTGCAATCTCTGCCTCCCAGATTCAAGTGATTCTCCCACCTCAGCCACCCAAGTAGCCGGGACTAAAGGTGCACGTCACTACACCTGGCTAATTTTTTTTGTATTTTTAGTAGAGATGGGGTTTCACGATGTTGGCGAGGCTGGTCTCGCACTCCCGACCTCAAGTGATCCACCTACTTCAGCCTCCCAAAGTGCTGGGATTACAGGCATAAGGTACTGTGCCCAGCCTTTTTTTTTTTTTTTTTTTTTTTTTTTGAGAAGGAGTTTTGCTCTGTCACCCAGGCTGGAGTGCAGTGGCATCATCTTGGTTCACTGCCTCCCAGGCCCAAGCCTAAGCCTCCCAGGCCCAAGCAAGTCTCCTCCCTCAACCTCCCAAGTAGCTGGGATTACAGGTGTTTGCCACCATGCCTGGCTACTTTTTTGTATTTTCAGTAGAGACAGGGTTTCACCATGTTGGCTAGGCTGGTCTCGAACTCCTGACCTCAGGTGATCCACCCCTCTCGGCTTCCCAGAGTGCTGGGATTACAGGTGGAGCTACTGCATCCGGCCCTAATTTTGTATTTTTAGTAGAGACGGGGTTTCACCATGTTGGTCAGGCTGGTCTTGAACTCCTGACCTCAAGTGATCCACCTGCCTTGGCCTCCCAAAGTGCTGGGATTACAGGTGTGAGCCACCACTCTCGGCCTTGCTTTACCAAGGTTTCTATACAGAAGGTGTTTAAGAATATTTTGGCATTATTATTACTATCAAATACCATGTAATGTCAAAATGTAAATATACTTAAACCTTGGTCTAACAGTACTTGTATAGTAGAACTGGATAAGTATCTATCTTGGTGTTATACAATCTCTGTACAACAGGCCGTACAGATCCCATGACAAATTTGTTTAGCTTGGTTTGACAAAGCCGTAATAAACCAAATCCATCACTCAGTGAAACTTCTAAATCACATGGATTTGAAAGGGCCCCTGGGGTGTAAGAGAACTCCAAGATGTGTTCTGATTTCACAGCCAGTTACAAAGCTTGCTTCTCCTATCAAGCATATTATGGGAAACATAGAACCAAACTCTTCAATTTTGAATTCAAAATTTTCCTTTAGTTGGTCCCTCCATTTCTACCAGTGTTTCCTTCAGCACCCTGCAGACTGGGTCTGCCGTGATTCCCACCCCCGGTCCTCTCCACCAACCCACCATGACAAGTCTCCGTGAGACCACCACCTTCACAATCATGAAATGTGAATTTAAGAAATGGTTCCATGGCAGAAAAGAGTATCATGACTTTATAGGGTGAATGTCAATGTGACAAAGAAAAGAACATGGTCTTCAAATTACTTCCATGCTATTTGCTCCAAGCCATCTAGTTTGAGGTTCATTTGTCCTAAGTTTCTCCATAATTTGTAAAGAAACAATTATTAGGTTTAAATAAGAACAGATGCTTGCTTTGGTTCAAGTTAGGCATGCCTCTGATGCACTTCTTAATACCAAGGCAAATCTCTGAGGGTTGGACTTAGTAGAGAACGGTGGCCCCACTGTGGACAGCGAGGTGGAGCTTGGTTAGCTCATTCATCTTCACATTCCTGGCCCTAGGATAAGGCCCTGCCTGCTGTAGGTGTCCTATACATGTCTATAAACAGAATGGACAATACTTATATTGTTCAGCTTTAGTACAGTAGCATACTATCAAAATTAAGATAGAAATAAAGAGAATGTTTTAAATAACATTTTATGATGAGCATTTTTTCATGTGTCTGTTGGCTGCATAAATGTCTCCTTTTGAGAAGTGTCTGTCTGTATCCTTCGCCCACTTTTTGATGGGGTTGTTTTTTTCTTGTAAATTTGTTTGAGTTCTTTGTAGATTCTGGATATTAGCTCTTTGTCAGATGAGTAGATTGCAAAAATTTTTTCCCATTCTGTAGGTTGCCTGTTCACTCTGATGGTAGTTTCTTTTGCTGTCCAGAAGCTCTTTAGTTTAATTAGATCCCATTTGTCAATTTTGGCTTTTGTTGCCATTGCTTTTGGTGTTTTAGACATGAAGTCCTTGCACATGCCTATGTCCTGAATGGTATTGCCTAGATTTTCTTCTAGGGTTTTTATGGTTTTAGGTCTAACATTTAAGTCTTTAATTCATCTTGAATTAATTTTTGTATAAGGTGTAAGGAAGGGATCCAGTTTCAGCTTTCTACATATGGCTAGCCAGTTTTCCCAGCACCATTTATTAAATAGGGAACTCTTTCCCCATTTCTTGTTTTTGTCAGGTTAGTCAAAGATCAGATGGTTGTAGACATGTGGTATTATTTCTGATGGCTCTGTTCTGTTATGTTGGTCTATAGCTCTGTTTTGGTACCAGTACCATGCTGTTTTGGTTACTGTAGCCTTGTGGTATAGTTTGAAGTCAGGTAGCATGATGGCTCCAGCTTTGTTCTTTTGGCTTAGGATTGACTTGGCAATGTGGGCTCTTTTTTGGTTCCATATGAACTTTAAAGTAGTTTTTTCCAATTCTGTGAAGAAAGTCATTGGTAGCTTGATGGGATGGCACTGAATCTATAAATTACCTTGGGCAGTATGGCCATTTTCACAATATTGATTCTTCCTATCCACGAGCATGGAATGTTCTTCCATTTGTTTGTGTCCTCTTTCACTGGCCATTAGAAAAATGCAAATCAAAACCACAATGAGATACCATCTCATGCCGGTTAGAATGGCGATCATTAAAAAGTCAGGAAACAACAGGTGCTGGAGAGGATGTGGAGAAACAGGAACACTTTTACACTGCTGGTGGGACTGTAAACTAGTTCAACTATTGTGGAAGACAGTGTGGCGATTCCTCAAAGATCTAGAACTAGAAATGCCATTTGACCCAGCCATCCCATTACTGGGTATATGCCCAAAGGATTATAAATCATGCTGCTATAAAGACACATGCACACGTATGTTTATTGTGGCACTATTCACAATAGCAAAGACTTGGAATCAACCCAAATGTCCATCAATGATAGACTGGATTAAGAAGATGTGGCACATATACATCATGGAATACTATGCAGCCATAAAAAAAGGATGAGTTCATGTTTTTTGTAGGGACGTGGATGAAGCTGGAAACCATCATTCTCAGCAAACTATCGCAAGGATAAAAAACCAAACACCGCACGTTCTCACTCATAGGTGGGAACTGAATAATGAGAACACTTGGACACAGGAAGGGGAACATCACACACCAGGGCCCATTGTGGGGCGGGGGGAGGGGAGGGGGTAGGGATAACATTAGAAGATATACCTAATGTAAATGACAAATTAGTGGGTGCAGCACACCAACGTGGCACATGTATACATATGTAACAAACCTGCACGTTGTGCACATGTACCCTAGAACTTAAAGTGTGTGTGTGTGTGTGTGTACATATATATAAAGTATGTATGACCACACACACTGCAGTCTTTCCTGCTACAATTACGATTCTCAATGGAGAATAATGTCAGCACATCAAAGAAGTTGTATTATGGCCGGGTGGCACATGCCTGTAATCGCAGCGCTTTGGAAGGCTGAGGCAGGTGGGTCACCTGAGGTCAGGAGTTCAAGACCAGCCTGGCCAACATGGTGAAACACCATCTCTACTAAAAATACAAATATTAGCCAGGCATGGTGGCAAACACCTGTAATCCCAGCCACTTGGAAGTGTGAGGTAGGAGAATCACTTGAACTCAGGAGGAGGAGGTTGCAGTGAGCCGAGATCATGCGACTGCCCTCCAGCCTGGGCGACAAGAGCGAAACTCTGTCTCCAACAAAAAAAAAAAAAAAGGAAGTTTTATTAATAAATCAAATTCATACCATTTTACTTTTTTGTACTATAATTTAACAGCAACTGAATACAAAGTACATTAGATTAACTAAATGTAGAAAACCAGGAGAAATCGTGTTTTTCATGGCTCAGTTTAACCATGTCCTCTGGTTTGAAAGTGCTTAAAGAGTGTTACTCCTTGGTCTTTGTTCATTTTGTTCTTTTCTCCATAACTTAACAGTCTCAACTCTTTCTCATACCCCCATTCCATCAGGGCACCTTTGTCTTTTTTAGGTAAAATCTTTTACTTTTTAAATTTTTAAATTATCATTAAAACAACTTTTAAATGTTCAAAAAAAACCAAACATTTTATGGAGCAGAGAGAAAAGGATCTGCAAAATTAAAACACACTTTTCATACTAAGCATAGCTTTCCTGATACTAAAAGATTTTAAAAGTCCAATAGTGCTTACCCCTCCAGGTTTCAATTTTATGTTCCTCTAATTCATAAATCTGTACCTGCAAATAAAAGAATTCTTATTTTTATATATATATATACGACATAGAAAAAATATTTGGAAAATGAAACAAAACATAGCTTTCATAATAGCATTTTCTATTTACAATTAGAAAATGAGGTGGCCAGGTACGGTTGCTGATGCCTGTAATCTCAGCACTTTGGGAGACCAAGGTGGGCAGATCACCTGAGGTCAGGAGTTTGAGACCAGCCTGGTCAATATGGTGAGACCTCATCTGTACTAAAAATACAAAAATTAGCCAGGCATAGTGGTGGGTGCCTGGAGTCCCAGCTACTCGGGAGGCTGAGGCAGGAGAATTGCTTGAACCCAGGAGGCAGAGGTTACAGTGAGCCGAGATGGCACCACTGCATTTCAGCCTGGGCAACAGAATGAGACTCTCTCTCTCAAAAAAAAAAAAAAAAAAAAAGAAAGAAAGAAAGAAAATGAGGTGAGATATAGAGGAAAAAATGTATCTGCAAGTTTTTTTTTTTTTTTTTTTTTTTTGAGACGGAGTCTTGCTCTGTCACCCAGGCTGGAGTGCAGTGGCACTATCTCCACTCACTGCAAGCTCTGCCTCCCGGGTTCACGCCATTCTCCTGCCTCAGCCTCCCAAGTAGCTGGGACTACAGGCACCCACCACCACGCCCAGCTAATTTTTGTATTTTTAGTAGAGATGGGGTTTCACTGTGTTAGCCAGGATGGTCTCGATCTCCTGACCTCGTGATCCGCCGGTCTCAGCCTCCCAGAGTGCTGGGATTACAGCTGTGAGCCACCATGCCCGGCCTTTTTTTTTGAGACAAAGTCTCACTCTGTCACCCAGTCTCACTCTGTCACCCGGGCTGGAGTACACAAGTGTGATCATGACTCACTGCAGTCTCAACCTCCCAGGCTTAAGTAATCCTCTCAACTCAGCCTCCTGAGTAGCTTGGACTCCAGATGCACACCACCATGCCTGGCTAATTTTTGTGTGTGTGTGTGTATTTTTTTTTTTTTTTTTTGTAGAGATAGGGTTTCACCATGTTGCCCCACTGGTCTCAAACTCCTAGGCTCAAGTGATCTACCCTTCTTGGCTTCCCAAAGTACTGGGACTATAGGCGTGAGCCGTGCCTGGCCTGTATCTACAGATATTAGAAAAACTTTGGGCTGCATATTTAGATATAACTGCTTTTTTTGTGATTTTGATATCATAATCTACTGCTGAGATTTCTTATATGGGATTTGCTGTATGTCATAGAAATCTATCTATTCGGCCAGGCGCAGTGGCTCACGCCTATAATCCCAGCACTTTGGGAGGCTGAGGTGGGCAGATCATGAGGTCAGGAGATTGAGACCATCCTGGCTAACACGGTGAAACCCCGTCTCTACTAAAAATACAAAAAATTAGCCGGGTGTGGTGGTGCGCGCCTGTAGTCCCAGCTACTCGGAGGCTGAGGCAGGAGAATGGCGTGAACCCGGGAGGCGGAGCTTGCAGTGAGCTGAGATCGTGCCACTGCACTCCAGCCTGGGCGACAAAGCGAGACTCCGTCTCAAAAAAAAAAAAAAGAAATCTATCTATTCAAAAATCATACTTGTGCTGATTTTGCTAGTTCAAAAGCAGAGGTATGACCATTATAAGGAAAGCCAGTATTCATTTGCATTGGTAATATTTAAGAAATAATAGATTTCATGGGAAATAAATACAAGATATTTACAAAACCTTCAGTAAAACTTCCTAAGAGTATGGTTTTTTGTTTTGTTTTGTTTTTCGGAGACGTAGTCTCACTCTGTCATCCAGGCTGGAGTGCAGTGGCACGATCTTGGCTCGCTGCAACCTCCATCTCCAGGGTTCAAGTGATTCTTGTGCCTCAGCCTCCTGAATAGCTGGGATTACAGGTGCCCGCTGCCACACCCAGCTAATTTTTATATTTTTAGTAGAGACAGGGTTTCACTATGTTGGCCAGGTTGATCTCAAACTCCTGACCTCAAGTGATCCACTGGCCTCGGCCTCCCAAAGTGTTGGGATTATAGGCATGAGCCACTGTGCCTGGCAAGAATATGTTTTATGAAGAAACTCATTTTTGTATTTTATGTAAGAATTTAATTACTGGATAATATTGAGCATTATGCATAAAGCAGTATTAATTGAATTAACTTATACCTTTTAAGTACCCCAAATAGGACCAGTTAAATAGAGTATGCAATTCTGTCCTTCCTCCCACCCTCATGAACAAACAAACAGAAACTAAAAACACAAAACCAAGCAGGCCGAATCTCAGACACCACAAAGTTAGATGAAGGACAAAAGTGGTTTTGAAGCTACGCTCTTCCAGAACCACTGTACCAGGGACCAGAGAGTTCTGCTACTAAAATTAGCCAGTAGCTGTCTTTTCCTAATTAGCAGGAAAATGTCAAAACTGAATTTCATTTTAATGACTCATTTTTTCTTCTTTAAAATCACAAAGTACATAGAATTCTTGTTCTGCAGTTGCTGGGATAACTGAATTAAGCTCTACCACATCAACAGGCCTGAAGAGATAAGCAAAACGTACAGAACGTCTAGCTAACAAATAGAATTCTGCTAAGCCGAGGAATTCTGAAAGCTGAATGAAGAATCTATTTCCTTTTCTTTTTCCTGAGAATCCCTTCTTTGAGTTTCATATATACGACTTACGGTAAAGATAGTTTTATACTTAAGTTCCCTGCATGTTATATATATTTGGAAAATCAACCACCACCAGCACTCCATACCAAAAAAGAAAAACCTGAAAACATTAAAAATCTTAAAATACACACATATACCTATACACATACATAGATATGTACAGCCCAACTACTGACATAGGAACTGGTGCCACTTACCATAGGCGATTTATAGTATCTATGTAGTATATTTATGAAATCTGTAATTGTTAGCATTCCTGGAAGAAAGAATTATATGTTAAAAACAAAGCTATGAAAACATTTAAAAAAATTCCAAATGACAAGTGAGCTTAGAATATATACTAGAAGAGCTTATAAAATACATTTTGAAGATATCAAGCAGAGTTTAATATATTATTTAAAACTATTGATGTGTTAATTGTGCATACCAAACTGGATATACAAATTTAGCTGAAATTAAACCTGACAGTAAGTACTATGGAACTAACCACAGAATTTGGAAATCGATGAGAGAAAACTTATTAACTGATACAAATTTGAAAAAAGAATTGCAGTTACATGCAAATAATTTTAAATACTTTAAGATAAAGTATTCCATAAGCTTGAGAAACGTGACAATTCTGGACACTTGGATTGTTTCCCAAGAAGCATTCTAAACACAATGGTTTTAACAAACAGTTGCCACGTATTGAGTGCTTTTGATGTGCTGGACACTGGGATGACAGGGATGAAAAAGACATGAACTTCTTCCCTGATGAAATTAAAACCTAGAAGCAGGCGTAACAATCATTTCAAAATCATGTGAAGAATACTAAGAGAGACAATGGCATTGTCTGCTGTGATTCATAAGATAAGTAACGATGGCATTTAGATAGCTGTAAGTTACACAACAGTTTTAATAGTATAACAGTGGTCTGGCAGAGACATCAGTCATGTTTACAGCATCTAATTTGCCCTGCCAAAAAGGTGTGCACCAGCGAGATGAGTGTGAGGCCCAGGGATGCTGTATGCCATGTACGGCCCAAAGTGGGGCGGCTGGCTCACATCTGACTGTGGTGTCCTACGTGGGGTTTGTTCACTGGGCTGGTAAAGACATATAAGCTCTTCAGAGAGCCAAAAAGTTGCTAAATTAAAAGAAATTCAACAACAACAAAAGCTCCATAAAAGTTACAACAGTGTGTATTCTCAATGAGGAAGCAAAGAAAAACAGGACAACAGTGTTTGGACCTTACTAGCAGTTCCACCTTCTTACTCAGTATGTAAAAGTAAGGATTTGTGTGTGTGCGTGTGTGTGTTTGTTGTTGTTGTTGTTGTCTTTTTGACAGGGTCTCGTTCTGTCACCCAGGCTGGAGTACAGTGCAGTGATCATGGCCTCGATCTCCTGGGCTCAAGTGATCCTCCCACCTTGGCCTCCTGAGTAGCTAATTTTTGTATGTTTTTGTAGAGGTGAGGTCTTGCTATGTTGCCCAGGCTGGCCTCGAACTGCTGGGCTCAAGCGATCTCCCTGCCTTGGCCCCCCAAAGTGCTGAGATTATAGGCATGAGCCACTGCACCCTGCCAGCAAGAAGGTTCTTTAACTTGGAAACATGTTTACTAGGTTGAATTCCAAACTGGCATCTATTAAAATACTTCAGGCTTTCTGCTTTCAAGGTTTCCATTTTCGGTTTTCCTCGGGCCCACACTGCTTACCTACAAAACTTTGTTTTTTACTCTCCCACAGTGGTGCTGCTCGGACACCGTTGGCTACCAAAGCAAAGAAGGCCTTTTTAACCTGAAGAAGAAGAGGAGAAACAAAACACACTTTCAAAGTCCAGGAAGAAAAATATTTTTTTTTTTTTTTTTTTTTTTTTTTAAAGACAAGGTTTCACGCTGTTGCCCAGGCTGGAGTACAATGGCACGATCTTGGCTCACAGTAACCTCTGCTTCCCGAGTTTAATCAAATCTCTCACTTCAGGCTCCCGAGTAGCTGGGATTACAGGCATGCACCACCATGCCTGGCTAACTTTTGTATTTTTGGTAGAAACAGGGTCTCACCATGTTGGCCAGGCTCGTCTCGAACTCATGACCTCAAGTAATCCACCCACCTCGGCCTCCCAGTGTTGGGATTACAGGCGTGAGCCACCGCACCTGGCCAGAAAAATACCCTTAACGAACACATTTGACCAAGTCTTACCAGTTATCTTCCACAGTAAGTTTTGTAAGTTTGATAAGCTAAAAATAACAGAATTTATTAACATTACACCTAAAGGCATACAGGGATTAGAAATTATTTTTGAAACTGAAATAATGCAATTAACTTCTATATTTTTCTTATTGTATCTGAAGACTCTTGTCTGCATAGATACTTTATATAATTAAAACCATACAAAAGAATTAAACTTCAGGGTCTAATATCTCTTATATACGGTTATTAATTCATCTGAAAACACTGAAATTGTATCAAATTACCTGAAATAAAAATTTTAATTAATTTTCAGCTCAGTGCTGAAAATGATCCTGTAAATTCAGACAGCAAATAAGTACAGGGAAAATGTCCAACCTTATTAATAACCCAAGAAATGCAAATTAAAACAAAGTATCATTTGTAGATGCTAAATAAGCCAATATTTTAAAGCCGTAGCTCCTAATACAATGGCTATTATAAAACCACTGGTAGCACCAAACATTGAGAAAATATTTTTTCTAACACAGCTTGTGTCAAGAATCACAAAAGTATTCATATTACTTGAGCAACAGCTTTTTCTCTTTGAATTATTTTAGGAGTGGGATTCCTGAATCAACAATGTTCCATGTGACATTACTTCTAACCTTGAAAACTGAAAAAAAATCCACCTCCCAAACAAAAGAAAACTTACCAAGTACTAGCATACCAATGAGAAAAAAAATCAAATAATTAACATAATTATGATGTTTTCATAACTATATCAAGAAAGGTCAATGACAATAAAAATGTAACTGTAAAATTATACATTATGATACTTATAAAAATATGTGTTTAAATGGAAACAATGAGAAATGGGCAAAAAAAAATTAAACTGATATATTAAGAAGCTGGGATGGTAAAATGTTTCTTTAAAAAAAGTGTTGGCCGGGCGCGGTGGCTCAAGCCTGTAATCCCAGCACTTTGGGAGGCCGAGGCGGGTGGATCACGAGGTCAGGAGATCGAGACCATCCTGGCTAACATGGTGAAACCCCGTCTCTACTAAAAATACAAAAAACTAGCCGGGCGTGGTGGCGGGCGCCTGTAGTCCCAGCTACTCGGAGGCTGAGGCAGGAGAATGGCGTGAACCTGGGAGGCGGAGCTTGCAGTGAGCCGAGATCGCGCCAGTGCACTCCAGCCTGGGTGACACAGCGCGAGACTCCGTCTCAAAAAAAAAAAAAAAAAAGTGTTACACTACAGTATGGTATAGTTTTTTTTTTAACTAAAAGTAAATTATTCTCTTCTCACTCACTACTTAAAAAAAACTCTTGTTGGCCAGGCATGGTGGCCCACGCCTATAATCCTAGCACTTTGGGAAGCCACCTGAGATGGGCAGATCACCTGAGGCCAGGAATTTGAGACCAGCCTGGCCAACATGGTGAAACCTCATGTCCACTAAAAATACAAAAATTAGCTGGGCATGGTGGTGCACACCTGTAATTCCAGCTACTCGGGAAGCTAAGGCACAAGAATCACTTGAACTGGGAGGTGGTGGCTGTAGTGAACCGAGATCACGCCACTGCACTCCAGCCTGAGTGACAGAGTGAGACTCTGTCTCAAACAAACAAACAAACAAACAAACAAAACAAACAAAACCTTTGTTAACTTAATAATGAAAACAATTGCAGGAACCTAGGGCAGATGACTTTAGGACTAATAACTTAGTACCTATTTATTCCCTTATTGTGATACACTTTGCCTTATATGGAACTACTCATGATGTATCTAGTTCACCTACACAAGAATATAAGGACTACTGGTGCATCAGGGGAGCTCATCGATTATTTCATGCATTTATTTTAATCCATCCAGCACTGAGTCCTGAATATAGCAGGGATTGTATATATTAGTCAAATGAACTACAAGAGAACGAAGATGGGGAAATGAGTAGAGCCAACCCAGTGATATGGGAGAGCAACAGTAACTGAGCGGCATCCAGAAACTCATCAACTGTTTCTGAATCACACCTTTATCAAAAAGGCACAAATATACACTGTTTCTGTAACTAAATGGCATCCAGGAAAGGTGTGCCCATTTGAATGGTTTGCTATTTGTACCCTGGGCATCTCTGATCGTGGTCCTAGAATATATTATAGAAGAATATAGTGGAAAAGTCGCATGTAAATAGACTTTAAAACACACTGAATATCTAGTAAGTTTGCTAAACTGGTTGGAATAGAATGGGAATGGGGGCACCTTTTATGTTTTATTTATATATTTTTTTTTGGGGACGGGGTCTCACTTTGTCACCCAGGTTGGAGTATAGTGGTGTGACCTTGGCTCACTGTAGTCTCACTGCACCCTGCCCCCACCTGCCCCTGCCGGGCTCAAGTAATTCTCCCACCTCAGCCTTCCAAGAAGCTGGGACCGCAGGCACATGCCATCATGTCCAGATAATTTTTTCTTGTAAAGGCAGGATCTTGCTATGTTGCCCAGACTGGTCTCACACTCCTGGGCTTAAGTGATCCTCCTGCCTCGACCTCCCAAAGTGTTAGAATTACAGGCAAGAGCCACTGCGCCTGGCCAGGGGCATCTTTTAAAAGCACAAATTGCTTACCGTTTCCTTCAAAATGACAGATTTAGCAGAGAAAATAAATGTTAAAAACCATTCATGAGGATCATTCATGAAACCCTAAGTAGCCATAGGTATTGAAAAGCTATTCCAGAAAGTTCCGAGTTTGGCATAATGAAATAGTTGAAAACAACTATACAAGTTGTACAAAAGCCAGGAAACACTATTTGAAGGCTCTGGAGGGCATCAACACAGGGAGGATTCTGGGAGCCACAATCCTTGAAAGAAAAGAAGGCTATGAACTGAGCACCACATTCATTCTGCAATTTTTCTGAGGGCTTTTCCCACATCATCTTCACACAGGTGAATTTCAACAAGAAGCTGAAATTTATCAAGAAGAATCAAACAAATCCCAGGTAAGATAAACACAAAGAAAACCATAACTAAGCATGTCATAGACAAGATGCTAAAAACCAAAGGTAAAGGGAAAGTCAGCCAGAGGGAAAAAGACACATTGACTTTCAAAAGGGTAACAATCAGGCTGACGGTTGACTTTCCAGCAGAAACTGTGAAGGTCAGAAGACAACAGAAAGAAAACTTTAAGATGCTAAAAGAAAAAACCTGCCAAGCTAGGTTAGAGCATACATCCAGTGAACACATCCTTCAGAAAGGATTTGCAAAATAAGATTTCTCGGATAAACAAAAGCAGAGAAAATTGTTACCAACCAACCAGCATTAAGAAATACTTAAGGGAGGCCAGGCGCAGTGGCTCATGCCTGTAATCCCAGCACTTTGGGAGGCTGAGGCGGGTGGATCACTTGAGGTCAGGAGTTCAAGACCAGACTGACCAACAGGTGAAAAAACCCTGTCTATACCAAAAATACAAAAATTAGTCAGGTGTGGTAGTGAGCGCCTGTAATCCCAGCTGCTCGGGAGGCTGAGGCAGGAGAATCGCTTCAACCCAGGAGGTGGAGGTTGCAATGAGCTGAGGCCATGCCACTGCACTCCAGCCTGGGTGACAGAGTAAGACTCTGTCTCAAAAAAATAAAAAGAAATACTTAAGGGAGTCCTTTGCACTGAAGGAAAGATTCTAGACCTGCACAGAACTGTAGGAGGGAACAAAGAGCACAGGAGAGGGCAGAGATGTAGGTAAACATAAATCAATACTGTGTAAAGCCAGAGTAATGATATCCTGTGGGATTCATAACTTATATAGAAGCAAAATATACAACAATAGCACATACGGTAGGAGAGGGTTTAACTTCTGTATACTTTTTTTGCATTGTTTGGGAGATGGTAAATTATTATTAAAAGATGGAGAGTAGTAAGCCAAAGATGCTACGTAATCTGTAAGATAGCCTCTGAAAGATTAACAAAAGAATGTATAACTAAGTTCACATGTTCTCATTCATTTGTGGGAGCTAAAAATTAAAACTGAGCTCATGGAGATAGAGAGTAGAATGATGATTACCACAGGCTGGGAAGGGTAGTAGGGGTGTGTGGGGGGGCAGGAAGTAGGGACAGTTCGTGGATAAAAAATTATAGTCAGCATGAATACGATCTAGCATTTGATGGTACAACAGGGTGACTACAGTCAACAATTATTTATTGTACATTTAAAAATAACCAATAATTGGATGTATGTAATGTAAATAAATGATAAATGCTTGAGGTTATGGACACCCCATTTATCCTGATGTGATTATTACACATTGTATGCCTGTATCAAATTATTCCATGCACCCCTTAAGTATATACATACGATGTACCCACAAAAATGAAAAAAGAATGTATAACTAAAAAGCTAGCAGAGGAGAAAAATGGGTTAAACATAGTTTGTTAAATCGAGCGAAGAAGGAATAAAAGAACAAGTCAATAGAAAACATAAAAAACACATAGCAAAATGGTAGACAAACCTAACTATAGCAGTAATTGCATGAAATGAAAATGGACTAAACAGTAATTAAATGCTATTCTAGGCATTTATTGTATGGTTTAATTGCAATTGTTAATATAGAAAGTAAATGAACCTTGTATGTGACCTAAGTCCTGGGATCCTATTAAGGACTGCCTTTCTCTAATAAGGGCGGAGGAGTCCAATGGATCTAAACCATAGAAGAGACCATGTGAGAGCCAAACAAGAGGCCTTCCTTTAGTGGACACATTTCTAGAAGCTTCTGGAAGAGACTATTGTATCCAGCTTCAAGACATAAATGACTGAGCACAGTGGACATCTACAATCAAAAATCTCTGGTCAAATGATGTAGTAATTTAAAAAATCCAAGAATAAATATTGTTATTAGCTTAGTTTGTGAATATTTTGATATTTTGATATTTAATGTTTACACCTTGTACAAATGATCACATGTAGATCCAACAGATTTTAATGGACACTTTTACACTACAGTGAGCCTCATCACACCTCAAGCTTAAAAGAATGACACCAACAAAAGCAGGGGTTTAATTTTAACACTCAAATATGATGACTGTTACTTCAGACTCAGAAAAAAAATCCTGCTTCCCTATGATAAATTCTCAGACTAATCTGCTACGAAAACGTTTAGTCCCCCAAATGCTGCAGTTACTGTTTACAGTGAGGCCACTGTGAACAACACAAACAGGAAATAACTGCATAACACCAATTCTTAAGGTGGCAAATACATGTATGGAAACTATACGGGGTAATAATACGGATGTTAGAAACTGATCACGCATGCTGAACCAAGTTAATTCTGAGATGAAAGACACTGATGCTGCATGGTCAATGGCAAGGAGGGATGGAGGGAGGAATTAATTTCAGACAGTATCGGTCCAATAGACAGATCGAGGTATGTATGTATGAATGACAGGGTCTCGCTCTGTTGCCCAGGCTGGAGCGCAGTGGCAGGAACATGGCTCAATGCAGTCTCAACCTCCTGGATTCAAGTGATTCTCCCGCCTCAGCCTCCTGAGTAGCTGAGACCACAGGTACACACCACCACAGCCAGCTTTTTATTTTGTTATTTTTTGTAGAGACAGGGTCCCGCTATGTTGCCTAGGCGGGTCGTGAACTCAAGTGATCCTCCTGCTTCTGCCTACCAAAGTGCTGGGATTCCAGAGGCAAGCCACTTCACCCAGCCCAATGGCAAGGTTTATAGAGAGAAAAGTCCCAGTGAAGCAGCAGTTCACGGGCAAAGAGAATGTTAAGAATTTAATGTGAAAAGTGGTATCTCTTCTGCAACAGAAGGTAAAACAACCAGGGCTCACGGAAGTACATGGAGTGAATTAAGACGCCATCCCGCTGCTTGTCAACGAGCTAAGGTGCTACACCTACTGGACTTCAGCTTCTTGTTTTCCACATAAAATGCGTATCTCTACAGAACACGAACACTGCTTCATTTCTCAAACTGAAATCACATGCACAGCAGCTCACTTCATTTTCCTGATGGCCTCAAGCACCAAGGCTTTCCCACAGGCCCCTTCGCCCGCCAGCTGGGTGGTGTCCACTCAGTCACTTAACCCTCTGTGAGCCTCAACATTCTGTTATAAAATGGGGCTAATGGATATTTCCTCACAGGTGTAGCGTGTGGATTGAATGGACTAGTATTTGAAGATATTCAGTATAGTACTCAGCATTAACAGCCAAGAAGAACAAATGCTTAAAATTTCCACCCTATACTGACCAAACCAGAAGCCAACAGAAATTTATTTATTTTTTTTTCATTTTGGAGACAGGGTCTTACTGTGTTGCCCAGGCTCGAGTATAGTGGTATGATCATGGCTCACTGCAGCCTCAACCTCATAGGCTCAAGTGATCCTTCTGCCTCAGCCTCCTGAGTAGCTGGGCTCACAGGCACATGCCACCATGCTTGGCTAATTTTTAAATCTTTTTGTAGATATGGGGTCTTGCCATGTGCTCAGGTTGGTCTCAAACTCTAGGCCTCAAGTGATCCTCCTGCTTCGGCCTCCCAAAGTGCTGGGATGAAAGATTTATTCTTTTAATTTCACCCACATACACCATTGACCTGTCTGCAGGTCACGGAGGAAGTCTCAGTTCCATCCTTCAAAGACCTCATATAATATTCCAAATGTACAAGACACTCATACAATGCATTAAAAAGCAGTGTCCTGGGCGAGCTCGTGAGGGGCCTGACACTTTTGTGGTTTTGCCGACCATCTTCGCAATAATGAAATCTTCTAAAACTTGGCTTTAAGAACACATGCATGGAGCTGTTTATAAAGCAATTTAAAATTACACTTGGAAAATTCTCCATAATTACAGATGGCACAGGGTGTTCCAATTAACTAATAAACAGGATACAAAGAGGACTAATACAATCTGGTTCTAATTTGCAGGAAAAATCCTATCAGGGGTCTCGAGTACCTTTGAAAATTTCTTTCCTTTTAACTGATATGCAATTTGCTCGAACTATGATTAATTTTAAAATTTACATTTTAATAGGATTTTCAAACAAGCAAATGTGATAATTAGATAAGAAAAGATGGGAAATAAAATTTTCATAGAGAGGTAAGTTTTTAGAATAGTGGGCAGGCCCGAGCTGCTCTAAGAGACTCTGGCAGTCTCTACCAAGGTGCACATCTGTGTTCCCAGAATGGGAAGCTGGTTCCTCTGATGCCTCACTGCTTTCTACACAGCTTCACGCTGATTTTCAGTAATTGATTGTGAAGCTTTTAAAATTAATGCTGATATCTACTGCATCAAGAAGGGTCCAGCTTCTGAAATATGGTCCTCGAGACTCTTCTCCGTCCAGGCCCAGGCCTCCCTTGCCAGCTGCATGACTCCTTCCTCCCTGAACTCATCTTCCGTGCCCCTCCATGCCCCAGTACTCCTTCAACTTCAGAGGAACAGCTGTCCACCATCATCATGGAAGGACTGTTTTCTGGAGGAAATGAACTGCTCCAGAAAGAAAACACACAGATAGGAACATGTGGCCTCCAGTGAAAAAGACGGCTGGCTACTGCTCTTCAGTGAAGCCCACCAAGCAAGAAGCCCACGTGTGAACTTGGTGTGTCCATGCCAACTGTTAGCGGTCACTCTTAATTATGAATGAATGGGCAGCCATCTGACAGGGCCCTGAATGCTGAAGTCACACAAGTCCCAGTTTCATAGAGATCTCACTAGAACGGTTAGGGGAAAAAAAATCTTCCAAAAAGTGGAACAGAAAGAAATGGAAAAAACGATGGGAAAAGAGTATTAAAGATCAACTCAGGGGGTCTCAGAGCTGCTCACTGAAGTTCCAGAGAAAAGCAAGCACTGGGAAGAAAACAATTGAGGAAAGAATGTAAGGAAGGCTAGGCACGGTGGTTTGGGAGGCCGCAGTGCTGAGGATCGCTTGAGCCTAGGGGTTCAAGACCCATCAGGGCAACATAGCGAAACCCGGCTTCTATAAAAAATAAAAAAATTAACTGAATGTGGTGGTGCACGCCTGTAGTCTCAGCTACTTGGGAGGCTGTGGCAGGAGGATCGCTTGAGCCCAGGAACTGGTGGCTGCAGTGGGCTGTGACTGCACTACCATACTCCAGCCTGGGTAACACAGTGAAACCCTAACTCTAAAATAAATAAATAAAAAATTTAAAAAAGAAACAATGCAAGGACTAGAGACCTGGATACTAAGAGTGTCAGGTTCCAGCAGGAAGTCACCTGCCTGGCACCATGAACTGACCACAAGACACATGATGATGGAATCTTAGGGTACCAGGTAGAAAGCGAGAGCCACAAAAGCTTCAAGGGGGAAAAATAAAATCACATATAAAGGTTGGGGATTTTAAAAAAACAACAGATTTCTCTTTATCAGCACTGGTAGCTAGAAGGAATGGAATGATATTAGTACCTTCCAAATTCTTAAAAATGATTTCTGTTATGGAATTCTAGATGTAGCGGTCTACAGGTTGAACATAAGTGATATATAAAATTTCAAGGAATACATTCCCACGCATCTTTTCTTGGGAGGTTTTATGGACTCAGTGTGTTTGGTTCAACGGCTCAACAGGTTGTTTCTGTGGAATATGACAAGAGTAAGTAAGGCACAGGAGCAGGAGACTATGTCTTTATTGTCAGTTTTTTGGTACCACTTGACAGATGTTATTAATACTGCTTTGAAAAATTCTCAGTCACTAGTCACAGCACATTCCCGAGCCCCAGCCCATGCGTGGCAGGGGCTGCCATTTTCCCTCCCTGGTTCTCAGCCAGTTTTCATCTTTTCTAGAATATTCACATGCTCTCATTTCTTCTGTCCTTGATGCCATATCAAGTGATCCTATGTATAATTTTGCATACTGAGGAATCTTTCTTCATTTCCATTACTATCAGCTATCCCACCTGGTTTCAAGTCATCTGTAAATTAGATGATGCCATCAACAAAATCAATATTCAAGTCATCGTTCCAAAGCTGAAGAGCGTGGGGCACAAGAAAGCTCTGGCGTACCCCCAGTTTCTCAGCTGGGGCTCCCCAGAAGGCAGAGTGTATTTGGGAATGTGATGCCAGGGAGCAGAAGTACAGGAAGGGAGGAAGGAGACGGGTGGGTGGGTGAGTCAGTGCAGGACGCGTTCCTGAGCCGCCGCCGCGGGGCCCACTGATGCTGATGCCAGCGAGATCTTCCTAGGACTGCATGTAGCTGCTGGCTCCCGTCCTCCCCTGGCGGAGGAAGCTGGGGCACATGGCATGGTCCTGAGCTGAGGGCCGTCCCACTGCCCCTGCACAGAGTAGGGAGCACTGGACTATGAGGTGATGTGAATGGATTTGGAAATGGCACACGAGAGGCATCCAACACAATTAGAAACCTTACTCCAGGTTGATCGAGATTTAAACATTAATTGTTCACTTGGCTGCCAAGCTGCAGCTCTGCGTCTCATCCTCTGGGACCTCGTGCCAGGCTCTGCCAGCCTAGTCTAGCTGGAATCCAGATGTGCCTGTTGTGGCATGGCCATCTATGCAACAGCCACAAAAGAAAGGCAGGTGAATCTCCTGTAAATTTTGTTTTGGTCAATTCATGACAGATTGCATTCATTCATATATCTCAGCTGGGATTGATACTACATTCCCCAGCCTCTGCTTTTTGAGAAATCTATCTGCTCTTTCAACTCTGGCCTCCGAAATCAGATCTCTTCTCCGCAGTTCCTCCAATACCACGAACATTAGGAATCTCCTTTGTAAGTTCCCTTTGATGCTAGAATGTGATTCATCTGAATCAGAAATGAGACAGGGTTTGTGCTGACAGGTGCTCTCCACAACTATTGTGGGCTTTAGTTTCCTCGAATCACTATTACTTTACCTCTTCCACTTTGAAGATCATTTTCCTTGATAATGAACAAAGTATAATTTAAGCTGAACAGTTCTGTTTTCTCTTTGTTGACATCAGCAGCATCAGCCTGGAACAATAGGGCTGGGACTTCTCTTTCCTTCTTGCTTTTAAAATAATCAAGCGCCCCTTCCCTTTGTGTCTCTTAATTTTAACACTAAACTAGGATTGTCCTGGGCAGCTCCCTCCTATTCAAGCTCTCCTTTTACTTTACTTTTGATCATGTGCTCTGCATTCTATATTCTCTACTCATTCTTTGAGGTGGGTGGATCACTTGAGGTCAGGAGTTTGAGACCAGTCTGGCCAACATGGTGAAACCAAGCCTTTACTAAAAATACAAAAATTAGCTAGGTGCCTGCCTGTAATCCCAGCTACTCAGGAGGCTGAGGTGGGGAGAACTGCTTCAAGTGAGCCGAGATTGTGCCACTGCACTCCAGCCTGGGCGACAGAGCGAGAGTCTGTCTCAAAAAAAAAAAAAAAAAAGTGCTTGGTAAACAGCCACTTATTTGGATACTTGCTTGGTTTTTATTGGCATTATTCAAAATCACAATGCCTGGAATAATGTAAGCAACAAAATGAAGTTGTTCTGGATTATAACCCAAAGAATAAAATAAATATCCATAAATCCATACTGAAATAAATGACTGAATAAATAAATAGATGGAGAAGAGACAAATCTCCCTTGCAGAAAAATCTCAACGAACTCACGTAGCTGCTCAGCTCTCACAGAGGTGAAGCGTCACTCCCCACTGGCTAAGTGTGGGCTGTAGGTGGTGACTTCCTTCTTGGGACTACGGCATGGAACGGAGAAAGAAGAAGAAGAATCTCATGGTGGAAATTCCTGGCACACCTCAGCCAGGTAATGGAGAGTGGTAAGTCCCGCAGGCAGTAAGCACCCTGGAGATGGTGTGATGAAAAGGGCACTTTACCTGTCTCTGGCCTTCCTCCTCCAAAGCCACATTCCCAGTCTAATCATGATAAATCATGCAAATCTCAATAGAGGGCATTCTAGAAAATACCTGACCGACACACCTCAAAACCGTCAAGGTGTCAAACACAGGGAGCGTCTGTCTGAGAAGCTGTCTCACCTAAGGAGGCATGATGATGAGACGTGATGGGGTAACCTAGATGGGATCCTCCAACAGAAATGGCATTATGTAAAAACTAAGGAAATCTGAAGAAAGCATGGACTTTAGCAAATAATCATGTATCAACACTGGTTCATTAACTGGGACAAATATAGACCCACACTAACGCAAGATGTCAAAATTAAACTGGATGTGGGGTATATGCAAACTCTCTGTACTAGCTTTGCCATGTTTCTGTAAATCTACAACTCTTATAAAACATTTGTTTAAAAAAATAAAGCTATCATTTGTAGAGTGTTACTAAAAGAAGTCACATTGCCACTGTGAGGAAAAGCCTAGATCGTTCCTAATGCTTCCCCCACCAATCCTAGGGTGTGAGAATTTCATTATGAAATTTTATTTATTTTTGGGCCTCTCATAATTCTTGAGGTGTCATCTTTTGGAATCACTAACTGATGTGGTTTGGCCGTGTCCCCACCCAAATCTCATCTTGAATTGAAGCTCCCATAATTCCCACGTGTGGTGGGAGGGACCCAGTGGGAGGTAACTGAATCATGGAGAAAGTCTTTCCCGTGCTGTTCCCACGATAGCAAGTCTCAAAAGATCTGATTTTTTTTTTTTTTTTAAGACAGATTCTTGCTCTGTCACCCAGGCTTGTGTGCAGTGGTACAATCTTGGCTCACTGAAACCTCTGCCTTCTGGGTTCAAGCAATTCTCCTACCTCAGCCTCCCGAATAGCTGGGACCACAGGTACCCACCATCAAGCCCAGCTAATTTTCATATTTTTAGTAGAGACAGGGTTTTGCCGTGTTGGTCAGGCTGGTCTCAAACTCCTGGTCTCGAGTGATCCACCCACCTCGGCCTCCCAGAGTGCTGGGATTACAGGTGTGAGACACCACACCCAGCAATCTGATGGTTTTAGAAAGAGGAGTTCCCCTGCACAAGCTCTCTCTCTCTGCTTGCTGCCATCCATGTAAGACATGACTTGCTTCTTGCCTTCCACCTTGATTGTGAGGCCTCCCCAGTCACATGGAACTGTGAGTCCATTAAACCTCTTTTCCTTTATAAATTACCCAGTCTCAGGTATGTCTTTATTGGCAGCATGAAAACGGGCTAATACACTAACTGATACCTATCTTTCTCTGAATTCCTGGGCTTGTCTGGAAGGGAATGGGATGTCCCCCCTTTCTACTGTGCCAGTCTTTAAGTTACTGTCTCTTGGCTCCATGTCCACCCCTCTAACTTGGCTCCGTGATGCTGGGACTTTGTAGGCCCTGTTTCGGTGTTGCCAGCTGGCTCTATTTCAGGCTCTGACAATAAAGGAGTCTAGGGAGGGATTCAAAGCCGGAGCAGGAGGAAGCTTGCTCCTCCCGTCAGCGGCCAGCAGGGTTCCTGTCTGCCTGCAGCTCCCGTGAGTTCCACCCAGGCAATGCCTTACCTGGGCACTGTAGGAGCAGCAGCTGAATACAGTTTGTTGTTTTCCCATTTTGTGCGAAATGAGCTTCCTCAAGCCCCCCACTCAGAGACATAAGCACCAGCTAGAAGGCACATGCCAGGATGCCCTCTCCTCCATGACACTGTAGAGTACATCAGACTCAGCATCATGGTAAAATGTGGGTCACTGAGCCTCATCTCCCCATTTCAGATTCGGGTCTGAGATTGGGTCCAATGAGCTGTGTTTTTATAAGTTCCAGTTGATGCTGAGCTACTGTTCTGGGAACCAGACTTTGAGAACACTGCCTTAGAGGTCTTTATTTATCCTTTCAGTTACAAGTTAACTTAGATCCAGTTAACATTTGCTTATGTTCTTTTTCTGTTTAAATAACTGGTGTGGCTTCTGTCTCCTGACTGAACCTTGACTGATCAAGAAACTGGCACCATGGCCAGGCACGGTGGCTCAAAACTGTAGTCCCAGCACTTTGGGAGGTGGAGGCAGACAGGTCAAGAAGCCAGGAGTTTGAGGACAGCCTGTCCAACATGGTGAAACCCCACCACCTCTACTAAAAATACAAAAAATTAGCCAGGTGTGGGGGCGGGCGCCTGAAATCCCAGCTACTTGGGTGGTTGAGGCACAAGAATTGCTTGAACCTGGGAGGCGGAGGTTGCAGTGAGCCAAGATCATACCACTGTACTTCAGCCTGGGTGACAGAGTGAGACCCTATCGTAAAAAAAAAAAAAAAAAAAAAAAAAAAAAAAAAAAAAAAAAAAAAAAAAAGAAGAAGAAAGAAAAGAAACGGCCAAGACTGGTTCCTAGAAACAGAGGACTTGGAATTGGTTTCCCATCAGTGGGTTTAACACAGTGTTGAGCTCTTTGTCAGTGGGAAATCAGATTCCTGTAATCCAGGGCAGGCCATGGCACTGTGACTAAACAAGTCATCATCTGTGACTGTGGTGACATCTGGGTGCCAGGGCCCACATGGCCACTGTACTGGCCACTGACACAGAAGCCAGGACCAAAGGACTCAGTGTGAGAGCCTCCTGTGAGTATGCTGGGGCCTCTGAGAAAACCACAAGCCCGGGTACGGGACCCGCAACTTACAGACAGAGAAACCAACAGCCTCTATGGTAGTCCCCAGAGAATCTATTTCTCGTAGCTACAGGGCTGTTTCCAAAACCAAACACAAAGCATAACTCTGCGGGGTGTGGATGCACAGGCAGAATTGGCGGCATCTCTGGGTTTGATGGGAAAGCCGGGCATGGATCTGGAAGGAGCGGGACCCCGGCACCGGACAGAGGGACGTCTGACTGGACTCAGATGAAGGTGAGATTCCAGATCCGGGAGTTCCTCCGAGCCTCCCATGGCAGTGGGAACGGCTGGCTCTCCAGTGTCTGAGAATCACCTTTCTTTACTCGAAAGCCTAGTGACAGGATGGGGCAGACGCCTAGCGCAGGCCTCTCACCCTCCCAAAGAAAACCCCAGCCGGCCATTGCCGCCCCTTGACCTGTAACTAGGGACAGGTTTCTGCATGCAGCAGGGGACGAAACCACTTATACGCCAAACAAACTGTGAGATCTTGCCATTTCACAGTTGCAGAAACCCAGGAAGGGAACGGTGCTAGTAAGTCAGGACAAAGACGAGAAATTTAACACTCGTTTGGTGGGACTGATTGCTCTGAGCGGTCTCACCAGTAATTGTCCGTTAACATTTTGCAAACGTAGCCGGCAGTGGCTCTAACCGCTCACTTGGTTGACTGCCCGAAGTGCAGGGCACTGCTGAGTCCGTGTTTAATAAGGCTGAGATGCCAGGCTTCTGTGGCACAGTGAACTATACAGAAGGAATCCACAGGCTAAGGGAGACAGGGGCACTGGCACGGATTTGTCACGTGCCACTTGCACATTCCATACCCAGAGGACACTCCTCCTGGAGCCCCTGAGGAACATACAGGTGAGGGACCCCTTCAATCGGAAAAGTGAACTTGTCACTGCAGCAGCTGTTCCCAATGTAGTATCTTGGGGGACCTACAGCCCCTGCCTGGGCACATACTCCTTTCTCTATACCAATCTACAAGGACCCCCAGACAGAGTCTGCTTTACCTGGCAACAGGACACTTTCACCCACGTGTCTCAAGGCTGCAGCACCCCTGCTCTGTACCTTATTATGGTCTGCAGAGAAGCTGGCCATCTTCACACTGCACATTGCCACACTGGCCCATGCGCTGATGGCAGTGTGGGCTGGACTGGACAGGCAGGAAGTAGCAGAGCTCTAGGTGCCTCTGTGAGATATGTGCAGGGCACGGCGTGAGGGACAGACCCCAAAGAACCAGCGGTCTCACACCCCAGAATGGCCTGAAACACTGGAGACACCCCTCCAATGAGAGCTTCAAGTTGTCACTCCACACTTCACCTGCCACTACAACCACCAGGCAGGTGTTTTGGAGGCAATGTGCACCACATGTGTGTGTGCTACTCTGACACAGGTACTGAGTGACACTAAAAGCTGTTTTCAGAGAGGCCTGGGGCAAGATCAGGCATGTGGCAAGTCCAGGTTGCTCTTCTGTGTAGCCTTAGGATCCAGCAAGGTTGATATCAGGGATGCTGTAGGAAGCCTCCACCAAAAGGAAATTTACAGAGTAGACATTGAGGGTTTTGAGGGAAGATTAACTCCAAAACAACCATATCTTCTCCTACAGATGACTTTCGCTGGGAAACAGTTCTGGCTGATTGCGCCAGGCCCTTGCAGAGACTGAACAAGCTAGCCATGAGACGCGGAGACCATGCAACCTGAGCTCCCCATCGCAAACAAGGAACTACCAGGCCCTCCAGGCCGAATGCTGAGTGTGCACAGCAACCCTCTCTCGCCAGGCAGAGACGGGGCTTGCCCAGGCCTGTGAAGCACACGGACGCTGCACGGGTACATGATGCAGCTGCTCTGCCACTGGTGCCTCCCCTACCTCGATCCACACCCAGACTCGGGGGAGCTCCTTATGAGCCACTGACTGACGGAGAAAAAGCTGGGCTTGGTTTACAGGTGCTTCTCCTGCTGGGCTGGCCGCTGCTGGCACTGCAGAGTGTGGCTCTTGAGGACAGTGGGGATTACATCTCCCAGCAGGCAGACCTCCCAGCTGGACATCTGATTTCCACTTTATCAGGACTGAGATGGCCAGGACATATCTACACGGATCCCCAGGGTGATTCCAGTATTAAACCAGGGGAATCTCATGGAACCCAACCGCAGGGAGTCCAGTCGGCCTCTCAAGAGACTGAAGATGGAAACAGAAAAGCCAAGCCCGAGACTGCTCGTCCCCCCTCATTCTGGCGGCACACCCTCCCATTCTGCTCTCCTCTCGTGGGCTCTGTTCTACTCCTGTCTGCACACACTCTTTCAGCTTCCCTGCAAGTGGCTCGCCTTGGTCCACAGAGCAGTTATGGCTCTGAGGATGTTGTACCCTCAGAGTAACGTGGTCATTTTGAGTACTGTTCTGCAGCTTACTTTTTTTTTTCCTAATAAATGAATATACTCTTGACAAACATTTTCTCCAGTATGCAGTATTCTGTTATATGCCTATGCAAGGATTTATTTAATCTCTTAGGTTGTTTTGGGTACGCGGCTATTTTCTGTTTGCTTTCTTAGCTCTCGAGGGTGTGTCAATAACTATTACTGCAGCCTGTGTCTAGAAAATACTCAAATCACCCCCTTGCAAATACATCTTTTACTCTGACTTAACCAATGCCAAACAACTTTCTCCCCCTATTTCCATGGTAATGCATCTCAGCTCCTCTCAAACTCAGAGCCTCACAGGATAAACAGCTTCCCGGAGATGATGCTCACAGCTCCTGTTAATTAGGGAAGTGATATTTACTGGATCGGTGATCTTGGACATCCATAAGGTATCGCATTTTTCACGTATTACTCATTCGATTTTCTTTAGGGTTTAGCCAAAATGAGTAATACGTGGAAAGCTGGGTAAAAGTCAAACCAGCTGTTACTTGTTACTGTCATTTTTTGAGAGTCTTGCTTTGTTGGAGTCTCACTCTGTCATCCAGGCTGGAGTGCCGTGGCACGATCTCGGCTCACTGCAGCCTCCACCTCCTGGGTTGAAGCGATCCTCCTGCCTCAGCCTCCTGAGTAGCTGGGACTACAGGTGCCTGCCACCACACCCAGCTAATAATTTTAATTTTTGTATTCTTAGTAGAGATGGGGTTTCAACATGTTGGTCAGGGTGATCTTGAACTCCTAACCTCAAGTGCTCTGCCCGCCTCGGCCTCCCAAAGTGCTGGGATTACAGGTGTGAGCCACTGTGCCCGGCCTACTGTCACTTATTTTTATGTTGGTAGAAATGCCGGTGGTCAGAAGATCTGGTATTTTACAAAGTAAACCTCCTGGGGGATGGGGGTGAGGCTGAAATAGGCTGAGCCAGTAGTTCCCTTATCTTGGGAATTCAGAACTTCTTGTTATTTTGTTATTGAAACACGTGGTCACAGTTCTCGAGACGGCATCTCTTAAAACGACTGCCTACCATTTTCCCTACTATAAGATTGTATTTGCATGCTTTCCTCTTTGTGTCAAATAATCAGAGAATATTAGGGTTTTAAAAGTGGCTCTGAAGGTCACCTGGTCCAAAGTGAACTCAGCAAAGACAAAGGATATAAAGCCAATTTGCAAAAATCAATTGTATTTCCATATGTTAACAAGAAACAATTGGAAAATGAAATTAAACGAAAGCAACATCATTTTTGGTCATCCTGTAAGTCCTGGGTGGCAGGCACAGAATACAGGTAAGGTGCTCCAAGAACCCGGGGAGCCCTCTGAGGACGCATGGCAGGTGTGGGGCGTGGGAGCAGAAGCAGGCCACACCTGGGGGTTCCTGGGGAGGTCTAAAGGGTCTGGTGGAGCAGGAAGAGCCTGGGAGGATCACCTAAGGCAGGGCTATGGGAGGGGTTGGACACGCTCCAGGGCACCTTTCAGCCGGAGCTCCCGAGGGCTCAGGCTGAGGCCACCCTTGCAGGGCCCTGGCTGGGTGTCTTCCCCTGCCCTGCTCTTTCTCTGATCCCTTCATGCTTCCTCCTGGGAGTGCATCCTTCATAAACCACTTGCCCGTGAACTCTTGGTTTAGCATTTACTTCTGAGGAACTCGACTGAGGACAATCCTACTTGGAAAATATTTATATAGAAACAATACACTAAATGTATATGCACAGATATGTGGGTAGACACACATTTGATTACATTGAATGTAGTTTGATCACTCTATTGAGTATAATATTTAGGACTGTTCGTATGTGATTATAAGTTACATTGATATAAAGTAAGTTGCAACAAGCATAATTTTAATACCAAAATGTTAAGATTCAAATGTTCTGTGAAAAGAGATTGGTAAGGTTCTTCTCTCAAGAGATTGCCCATTTTAGTGATTGTCTTCTTTTTCACCATTATTATTTCAAGTTTATGTATCATATGTTCAACTAAATAACTTAAAGACCATGAGGATATACTGAGTGAGGCTCTACAGTTTAATAATGAACAGCTTAGGTTCTAACACACATTAGACAGCCCTGTGTTCAAAACCCCATCTTGTACTAGCTCTGTGGATTAGGTCCTAGCTTGCTTTCTGTTTTTTTTTTTTTTTTTGAGATGGAGTCTCGCTCTGTTGTCAGGCTGGAGTGCAGTGGCATAATCTCGGCTCACTGCAACCTCTGCCTCCTGGGTTCAAGCGATTCTCCTGCCTCAGGGTCCTGAGTAGCTGGGACTACAGGCATGCACCACCGCACCCGGTTAATTTTGTATTTTTAGTAGAGATGGGGTTTCATCACGTTAGCCAGGCTGGTCTCCAACTCCCGACCCTCAGGTAATCTGCCAGCCTTGGCCTCCCAAAGTGCTGGGATTACAGGCGTGAGCCACTGCACCTGGCCAAAGCTTCCTGACTTAAGTTCTTAAACTCTATAATTTGAGCTTCCCTGTCTTCAGGAAGAAGACAGTAATAGCACATGTTAAGAATTCAGATAAAACCTCTGCACAGTGCCTGATAGTGCAAAGGACTCAATAAACGTTTGCTGGCATTGCTGGTTTTAAATGACTGCATAAAGCAGTAGCCATCCAAAAGTGAAACAAAAAATTCATGAAAACTGAGTACACTTACTTGTAATGTAGTATCAAAGACGACAAGCTTTGAACTGGTTGGAACGATGTCATAACACTTGTGTGACCTCATGAATCGCATGTAAACACCACTTTCTGAGTCTTCTGCTATAAGAAAAAAAGGCAAAACATCAGTAACAATAAAGAACACCCTCAATCGGATGAAGAGCATATACATAAACCTATCACTAACAGACTTCATGGTAAAATACGAAATGTTTTCCCAGTATGACTCAAGGGCCAGGCAAGGATGCTCACTCTCACTAATTCTATGAACACTGTACTGGAGGTCCCAGATGGGGCAATAAGGCAAGAGAAAAAAATGAAAGGCATACACGTTGAAAAGGAAAAAGCAAAACTGTCTTTACTTGCACACTGTATGATTTTCTATATAGGAAAAACCAAAGAATCTAGAAAAAGTTCCTAGGTTTAAATAGAATGAGTTTAGCAGGGTCACAGAATTAAATACGGGGTTAATAAAACAAAGACAAAGCTAATCGAATGGGGAAAAGTTGGAAGCTTTCCCTTCAAGATCTGGAACAAGGCCGGGTGCGGTGGCTCACACCTGTAATCCCAGAACTTTGGGAGGCTGAGGTGGAAGGGTCGCTTGAGCCCAGGAGTTCGAGACCAGCCTGGGTGGCATAGCAAGACCCAGTTTCTACAAAAATAATAAAATAAAATAAAAATAAAAATAAAGGGGGAAAAAAAAAGACCAGGAACAAGACAAGAATGCCTGCTCTTGCTACTCTGTTCAACGTAGTACTGGAAGTCCTTGTCAGAGCAGTCAGGCAAGGCAAAGAAATAAAAGGCATCCAAATATGGAAACAAGGAAGTTAAACTGTCCCTGTTTGCAGATGACATAATCTTATATATGGAAAACCCTAATGACTCCATCAAGAAACTGTCAAAACTAATAATTTGGTAAAGTTACGAGATATAAACTCAACATAAAAAATCAGTAGCATTTCTATACACTAATAGACAACTATCTGAAATAGAAATTTTAAAAAATCCCATTTATAATAGCTACAAAAAACCAAAATACTCAGGATTTAATTTAACCCAGGAGGTGAAAGATCTCTACAGTGAAAACTATAAAACACCGATGAAAGAACTGAAGCAGGCCAGGTGTGGTGGCACATGCCTGTAATCGTAGCACTTTGGGAGGCTGAGGTGGGCAGATCACCTGAGATCAGGAGTTTGAGACCAGCCTGGCCAACATGGAGAAACCCTGTTTCTACTAAAAATACAAAAATTAGCTGGGCATGGTGGCACGGGCCTGTAATCCCAGCTTCTCAGGAGGCTGAGGCACGAGAATTGCTTGAATCTGGGAGGCAGAGGTTGTAGTGAGCTGAGATTGCGGCACTGTACTCCAACTTGGGTTACAAAGTGAGACTGTCAAAAAATAAAGGAAGAATTGAAGAAGACACAAATAAATGGGAAGATACCTTGTGTTCATGGATTGGAAGAATATTGTTAAAATGACCATACTACCCACTATGATCTACAGATTCAACACAATGCCTATCAAAATACCAATTCTTCTCAGGACAAGAAAAAAAAATCCTAATATTTGTATAGAACCACAAAAGACCCCAAATAGCCAAAAGAATTTTGAGCAAAAAGAACAAAGGTGAAGATATCACACTACCTGACTTCGAAATATACTACAAAGCTACAATAACCAAAACAGCATGATGCTGGCATAAAAACAGACACACAGACAAAGAGAATCAGAAAGCCCAGAAATAAATCCACACATTACAGTCAAATGATTTTTGACAAAGGTTCCCAGAATACACGCTGGGCAAAGCGTGGTCTCTTCCATAAATGGTGCTGGGAAACTTAGATATCCACATGCAGAAAAATGAAGCTGGACTCCTGTCTCTCATCAGATACAAAAATCAACGGAAAATAGATTAAAGATTGAAAAATCTATGACCCAAACTATGAAACTACTAGAAGAAAACAGGGGAAATGCTTCATGACTTTGGTCTGGGCAAATATTTTATGGATAAAACTTCAAAAGCACATGGAACAAAAGCAAAAATGAATAAATGGGATTATATCAAACTAAAAAGCTTCTATCCTGCAAAGGAAATAATCAACAGAGTGAAGAGACAACCTACAGAATGAGAGAAGATATTGGCAAACTATACATCTGATAAAGAGTTAATATCCAAAATAGATTAGGAATTCAAACAACTCAACAGCAGGAAAACAACAACAACAACAACAAAAAACCAAATAATCTGATTAAAAAATGGGCAAAAGAACTGAATACACATTTCTCAAAGAAGACATAGAAATGGTCAATGGGTATATGAAAAAATGTCCACCATCGCTAGTCACTGGAGAAATGCAAATCAAAACCACAATGAGATATCACCTCACTCCAGTTAGAATGGCTATAATAAACAAAACAAACAAAACATGAGTGTTGCTGAGGATATGGAGAAAAGGAAGCCCCCCCACTTTTTTTTGAACTATTGGTGGGAATGAAATATAAATTAGTATAGCTATTATAGAAAACAGTACAGAGGTTCCTCAAAAAAATAAAAATAGAATTACCCCATGATCCAGCAATCCCACTACTGGGCATACCCAAAGGAAATGAAATCAGAGTGTTAATGACACATCTGCACTGCCATGTTGAGTGCAGCACTATTCACAACAGTCAAGACATGGAATCCACCTAAGTGTCGCCAAAAGATGAACGGATAAAGAAATGTGGTACCCACGCACAACAGAGTACTATTCAAGCATAAAAAAGAATGAAATCCTGACATCTGTGACCACAGGATGAACCTAGAGGACACTGTGCTACATGAAATAAACCAGGCATGGAAAGGCAAATACCATCTCATTCATCTGTGGAATCTAAACAAGTTGATCTCACAGGAGTAGAAAGTAGAGAGTGGTTACCAGAGGCTGGGGAGGGAACAGGGTGGTGGTAAGAGAGGTTGGTCAGTTACAGTCAGACAGGAGGAATGCATTCTGGTGTTCTATTGCACAGTGTGGTGACTATAGTTAACAATAACGTATTGTATATTTCAAAATAGCTAGAAGGGAGGATTTTGAATGTTCCTGCCACAAATGATACATGTTTTAGGTGACAGATACACTAATTATCCTGATTTTATCAGTACACAATATATACATATATTAAAACATCAAACTGTATCCCATAAATATGTACAACTATGTGTCAACAAAAAATTAAAAAAAAACGAAAAAAGTACAATAAAGCAAATGCAAATAGAAAAAAAGGCTACTATATTTGTATCTACTAACTCATTGTTAGCAGACAGAAATTTTAAAAAATTTTAAAGGTATTAATTACATAAATGCTGTATGGAAACACGGACCTACACAGGGAACACAGAGCACTGAAAATGGTAACGATGTGGACAAATATATAAATGCTTTCAAAAATTATTTAAATCTCTCTAAAAGTTAATTGGCAATTTATTTTTTATTTTTATTTTTTTTAAGATGGAGTTTAGCTCTTGTCACCTAAGCTGGAGTGCAGTGGCTCAATCTTGGCTGACTGCAACCTCCGCCTCCAAGGTTCAAGCGATTCTCCTGCCTCAGCCTCCTGAGTAGCTGGGATTACAGGTGCGTGCCACCACGCCTGGCTAATATTTGTATTTTTAGTAGATATGGGGTTTCACTGTGTTGGCCAGGCTGGTCTTGAACTCCTGACCTCAGGTGGTCTGTATGGCTTGGCCTCCCAAAGTGCTGGGATTACAGGCTTGAGGCACCGCACCTGGCCCTAACAGACAATTTAAACAAAAATAATGACAGTGTGTTGTGGGGTTGATAGCACGCTGATAAGGAAAAGGCAACACTGTCCAACCGATCATGGAAATGTAGGAGTCATCCTTGCCATTGTCCTCTTGTCACCCTAACCAATTTATCACGATCCCTTGATTTTGCACCCCAGATCCCTCCAATCCACTCATTTCTCGGCCTCCATGGCCACCCCCCTAGATATCCTAACTTCCTCATCAATCCTTCTGCCCCCGTATCTTCACAGCTGTCCACACTGCATCCAGGAAGATTTTGCCAGATGCAAATATAATCTAATCCAGCTGCTTTAGAATAAAGGCAAAACCCCTTAAGTCACCTACAACAGCAGTCCTTAGGACTGGTTTTGTGGAAGACAATTTTTCCACGGGGGTTGGTAGTGGGTGGTTTCAGGATGAAACTGTTCCACCTCAGATCATCAAGCACCAGATTCTCATCAGGAGCACACAACCTAGATCCCTCATGGGAACAGTTCGCAACCGGGTTTAGGCTCCTATGAGACACTAAAGCTGTCCCTGATCTGAGAGGATGCACAGCTCAGGCCATAATGCTGGCTCACCCACGCCTCGCCTCCGGCTGTGCAGCCCATTTCCTAACAGGCCAGGGAAGAGTACTGGTTCATGGCCCCAGGATTGGGGACCCCTGACCTATAAGACCTGGGAGGCCTGGCCCCCCCAACCTCCCTGCCTCTTGTACTAAACACTACCACTTTGTATTTTCTCCAACCCCTATTTTTTTTTCTAGTCCTCCATCAGTGCTCTGCTATCTCTTCCATAAGGCCTGACACTACTGCATCCTCTGTCTGAAATACTTTCTCCATCTCTTTGTGGCCCAGTGAACCCCTTCATTAGACCTTGGCCCAAGGATATGACTGGTGAGTCATGGAACGTGAATTTGAACTTGAAGCCTCTGGATTCCAAAGCTGTGTTCTTAGCCAAGCTGATCCCCCTCCTGCCCTCGGCCTGCCACGACCGCTTTCCCTGTTCTGCCGAAATCCTTCCCTATCTTCACGGGTCAGTTCAAATTATACCATCTGCAAGAGACATCCTTGACAGCTCCATTCAGCCCACACCGATCTGTGCATTTTAGGAAGATCTGAACTACTTGGGAAATATCTGAGAAGAAGAAATTGTAGTGTATGAGCTAATTAGCAAAACAAGTGCTAAACAAGTGATACTACCCAAGCTCCTTGGCTGTGGAAAGGAGCCCTACAATTCTGTGTATTTCCTACTGTGGACATCCATGCAGCTGGTTTGCCAATTTCATGACAAATGATGTGGACCACTCCCAAGTCTATTTTCATTCGGACCTCTCTTTGGGATATCACAATTTATAATGCAGAGTTTTGTCACTGCAACTGCCTCCTGCATATTTCCCTCTCAAATGCTTCCCTCCTGATGTGGAATAAAGTCCAGATGCCTCCGTGTTTTGTTTATGAATCTCCACATCTGGCTTCTCCGCAGCCTTATTTCCCACCTCCTGGTTTCATGTCTAGGCAAACGGGCTCCCTCTCAGTCTCCTGTAGCCTTTGACCTCTCCCTTGTTCACTCATGTTACCTTAAACATCCTCCTCCTTGACTTTTCCTTGTTCAATTTCAACCCAGCCTCAACTGACATCTTTTCTCACAAAAGAAGTGAACATCTGAGTGCTCATTATGGACCAGGTACCGCAATAAATCACCTCACTTAACTGATGTAACAACCTAAAGGAATACGGCTTCATGTTTTTTATTTTACCTCTGAGGAAACTGAGGCTAGGACAAGCTGTGTCACAAGGCCCAAATCAGATGGTGAAGAAGTGACCCAAGCGGGATTTGAAGCTCTGTCCCAGCCTCCAGTAGCTCCTTATTAAGCTCACTTTCCTGACTCAGTGGTGCACTCATCTGAGCGCACCTGGGGAGGACCTGTGTCCTGGGTCCTGTCCTGGGGTTACTCACAGGGGGACACAATGACCGGTTCTCCACCCTCAAAGCTTATGCATCAGCCCAGGGTGAGCACTGGATCACCTGAGATCACACAGGTGGGTCACCAGCCCTGACCTGGAAAGAGTAAGGAAATCTAAAATGACTTCTTCCCCTGAACGCTAATGGCATCGTGCTTCTGTCTCATCAGTTATCGCCTTCTATCTCGTTAACAGTGACTGTGTATTTCTAATATTTTTTCCTTCCTGGGTGATAATTTATTTGAATGATCAGTATCTTACTCAAGTAATCCATAAATTAATTCAGTCTATAAATATTTATTGCATATTGTCTTAGTTTACATTCCTCCCAAAGCTGATCCCAAGACCAGGGAAAGTTAGGGGAGAAAAACTCAAAAGAAAGGGGGCCCAGTAAACAGGCTACACCTTCATGACCCTGGAGTGAAGCTACGAGGGAGGATGCTCCGAGGCTGTACAGACCTCAGAGCTGTCTCAGGGGAGGACCCCTCCTGCCCTGCCTGGGTTCCAGGTAATTCCTGGGACATGACCCCTGGCATTTCTACCCACAAGCCCAGTTGCCAAAGAATGTCCTGGGGCACAGATGTTGAAATATGAGAACTTGGGTGTGACAGGAGGATTCTGGTGAGGCACCCGCGGCATCCACTGTGCGAGAGGCGGGGATGCCACAGGGAAGACAACAACCACAACCCTTGTCCTCACAGACACTGCAAACCAATGGAGGGGACACTGACTGTCATCACACTGCCACCAGCACTACCAAGGACAAGCTCGGCGTTCGTGAATGAATAGCAGCGGCTGTCAGGGAGGGAACGGATGGACGGATGATTCCCATATTTCTCAAAACACTGATAGACTAGACAGTGAGGGCCCTGCTAAAGAAAGGCCTGAAACAGCAAGCTCTCATCAGAGCGGCGCAGACAGCTCTGGTCTGGGTCCGCCATCGCCGCTAAGGATGACGCGCCTCACGCAGCCGCATGCGCAGTCTCCTCACGCCTACTGAGTGCGGGATTCGTGCAATACAAAAACCAAAGATCACGGCAGTCAAGCATACATTCAACCAGTATTTAAGTTACAAATTGCCTGCCAAATCTATCATCCTAAAATTCAAAAGCAAGAAATCAAGAGGGACGCTAAGTATAGTAAAATGTAACAAACCATCTCCCAGAAAGGGAACCTCTGAAGATATTTTGTTCATTAATTAAATCAAGAATTTTCATAAAAGAGGTACACATATTATAGACATATTATACATGTTATTACTATATGAATATGTGAAATAAAAATGGAAAATAAAATAGGGCAAGAATGTTCAAACTTACAGAATTTTTGAAAATTTAAGTTTAGTGTTAGATTATATTTTTAGTATATCATTTTAATGTATTGATTTCTCAATTATTTCAATTCACATTGTATTTTGAATAAATATATGTTCCAGATTTACAAAAAAGTTGCAAAGCTGGAACAGTTCCTATATACTCCATATCAGGCTCCTCCAAGTTTATCATCTTACATTATTGATACGGTTTGGCTTTGTGTCCCCAACCAAATCTCATTTTGAATTGTAGTTCCCATAATCCCCACATGCCAAGGGCAGGACCTAATGGGAGGTGATTGGATCACGAGGGCAGTTTCCTCCATGCTGTTCTTGTGATAGTGCCTGAGTTTTCAGATCTGAGGGCTTTATAAGGCCGTTTTCTCTGCCCTTGCTCTCTGTTGCCTGCTCCACGAAAGACATGCCTCTTCCCGTTCCGCCATGATTGCAAGTTTCCTGAGGCCCCTCTAGCCATGCAGAACTGGGAGTCAATTAAACCTCTTTCCTTCACAAATTATCCACCCAGTCTCAGGTAGTCCATTTAAAGCAGTGTGAGAACTAACACAGGGTTTTCCCCAATCTTTGGGTTACGCAGTTTCGTTCTCATCATCACGTAGAGGAACACGCTCCATCCTCTTCACACGTGGAGGGACACGCTCCATTCTCGACACACGCTCCGTCCTCACCACGCAGGAAGGGACACGCTCCGAGCTCATCACGCAAGAAGGGACATGCTCCGACCTCCTCACGCATGGAGGGACACGCTCCCACCTCATCACGCAGGAAGGGACACGCTCCGGCCGCATCACACGCGGAGGGACACGTCCGACCTCATCACACGCGGAGGCACACGCTCCTTCCTCATCATCACAGGGAGGGACACACTCCATCCTCATCATCATATTGAGGGTACACATGCCTTCTCATCCCATCCTATCTAGGGTATCTAAAATCAACATTACTCATCACCTTAATCACCTGAGTGAAGTCATATTTGTCAGGTTTCTCCAAGTAGAGGTACTCTTCCTCTCCTTTATGTACAGTAACCTTTTTAAGGTCACTAGGACCCCTCACTTAATGGCCAGGAGTTACGCGCTACCTCCTTGTTTAAAATAATTATGTACAGGAGAGTTATTTATTCATTTATCTGATCATTTATTCATGTCAGTGTAGATTCATGGATATTTATTTCAAACTCTGAGTTATAATCCAATCCTAGGTTAGGAGTGGTCAGAGGCTGTGCCCCAGCCAGTTAGGCACCCACCTGTGGCTGACAAACCTGTGGGTGGCTTGTGGAGCCATCTCCTAGTTAAGACAGTTTCCAAGCCTGCTGTGGCTTGGACTTTCTAGCAGGTCCTCCAGCACTGCCTTCACACACAGGCAGCCCCCTAGTTGGCTGGGGAGCTGTGGGAGTGCAGCTTGGGGCTTCCTGCGTGGGCTTCCTCCGTCATCCAAGGAGGTGTGGAGAGCTGGGCTCTTGTGCCTGTCCTGCATGCACACAGCCTCCAGAGCAGCTGGAAGTGTGTTCCCCCATCATCAACATCTTGCATTAGCATGGTACAGCAGTTACAGTTAACCAACCAAGAAAATAATAATGAATGTGTCCAGGCACAGTGGCTCCCACCTGTAATTCCAACACTTTGGGAGGCCGAGGCAGGAGGAGTCCTTGAGGCTACGAGTTTGAGACCAGCCTGGGCAACACAGTGAGACCCCATTTCTACAAACATAAAAAAAATTAGCCAGGTGTGGTGGTGCACACCTATGGCCCCAGCCTACTCAGGAGGCTGAAGTGGGAGGGTCTCTTGAGCCAGGAGGCTAAGGCTGCAGTGAGCTGTGACTGTGCCACTGCCCTCCAGCCTGGGTGACAGAGCAAGACTCTGTCACACACACAGACACAAAATAAAACCAACAATGTATTAACAGAAGTCTCCACATTATTCAGATTTCCTTAATTTTTCCTTAATGTCCTGTGTCTGTCCCAGGATCCTGTCCAGGATTCCACATGATGGTTGGGAGCATCTCCTTGGGCTCCTCCTGGCTGCCACGGTTTCTCAGACTCTCCTTGTTGTGATGGCCTTGGAAGCTCTGAAGTTCTGATCAGGCACTTTGGAGGATGCCCATTGGCTGGAAGAGGTCTCATGCTTTTCTCAAGATTAGAACCTCTGTAACTGGGTTCCAGGTTTGGGGAAGGATCTACAACATTTTTTAAAAATATAAAGCACTTGACTAAAGTAAAATTCATTCATTAATTTATTTATTTTGGAGACAGGGTCTCGCTCTGTCACCCAGGCTGGAGTGCAGTGGCACAATCTCAGCTCATTGCAACCTTTATCTCCCGGGTTCAAGCAATTCTTGTTCCTTAGCCTCCCGAGTAGCTGGGATTATAGGCGTGGGAAACCAAGCCTGGCTAATCTTTGTATTTTTAGTAGAGACAGGCTTTCACCATGTTGGCCAGGCTGGTCTCAAACTCCTGACCTCAAGTGATCTGCCTGCCTCAGCCTCCCAAAGTGCTGGGATTACAGGTGTGAGCCACCACACCCAGCTGTAAAATGTTAAATATTTAAATTGTAATAAATCCTCTTTGAATGTCTAAAACTAGTTAAAACTAATTTAAAAAACAAAAATAAAATTTATAATAAAATTTCTTTAAAAAGATGTTTTAAAATTAAATTTTATGACTGGGTGCAGTGGCTCACGCCTGTAATCCCAGCACTTTGGGAGGCCAAGGTGGGTGGCCTGCTTGAGAAGCCAGGAGTTTGAGACCATCTTGGGCAACATGGCGAAACCCTGTCTCTACTAAAAATACAAAAATTAGCTGGGCATAGTGGCGCACGCCTGTAATCCCAGCTACTTGGCAGGCTGAGGCACAAGAATTGCTTCAGGCCAGGCGCAGTGGCTCACGCCTGTAATCCCAGCACTTTGGGAGGCCAAGGTGGGTGGATCACAAGGTCATGAGATTGAAACCATCCTGGCCAACATGGTGAAACCCTCTCTCTACTAAAAATACAAAAATTAGCCGGGCATGGTAGCACACACCTGTAATCCCAGCTACTCGGGAAGCTGAGGCAGGAGAATCGCTTGAACCCTGGAGGCGGAGGTTGTGAGGTTACAGTGAGCTGAGATCATGCCACTGCACTCCAGCCTGGCGACAAAGCGAGACTCTGTCTCAAAAAAAAAAAAAAAAAAAAAAAAAAAAAAAAAAAAAAAAAAAAAAAAAAAAAAAAAAAAAGAATTGCTTCAAACCCAGGATGTGGAGGTTGCAGTAAGCTGAGATCGTGCCACTACACTCCAGCCTGGGGGACAGAACAGTACTCTGCCTCAGAAAAAGAAAAATAATAATTAATTTTAAATAGAGATGAAGTCTCACTATGTTGCCCAAGCTGGTCTCAAACTCCCAGGCTCAAGTGATCCACCTGCCTTGGCTTCCCAAACTGCTGGGATTACAGGCGTAAGCCACCTACAAATTATAATAAAATTTTTGTTTAGTGGGAATAAGGACAGATTATTACTAATGTAATAAAACAACATCAATCACAACAAAAGTATAAGCTTTTTAAGTTAGGAAAAGAAAGTAAAATATAAAATGTTCTTTTTAATGTCGCTTTTCTACTTTTAGTATAAACTTTACGATTATAGGTGGCACCATCTGTGTTAGTTACATTATGGTGAAGTCTCACATTGTACTTGGAGGAAGAAATATATTGAAACAGAGTGAAAATGAGTGTAATTTGGAGTTACACAACAACAACAACAAAACCCACCCAAATTATTCAACAACAGGCTGTTTAAAATATATTATCAAAATTCCTTGGCCGGGTGCTGTGGCTCACGCCTGTAATCCCAGCATTTTGGGAGGCTGAGCTGGGTGGATCACCTGAGGTCAGGAATTCAAGACCAGCCTGGCCAACATGGTGAATCCCCATCTCTATTAAAAATACAAAAGTTAGCCAGGCATGGTGACGTGTGCCTGTAATCCCAGCTACCTGGGAGGCTGAGGCAGGAGAATGGCTGGAACCCGGGAGGCGGGGGCTGCAGTGAGCCGAGATACTACCACTGCACTCTAGTCTGTGCAACAGAGCAAGACTGTCTCAAAAAATAAATAAATAAAATAAAATATATTATCAAAATTCCTGAGAGGGCAAGAAGTTCCAACTCCATATTCAAAAGCTAACTGGGGTTAAGATATTAACACAATGCTCCCTTCTTGCTTTTGATATTTTCAGTGTTATAGGATAGAAGCATAATTACAGAGTATCACACTGGGACTTGAGTTACTGCTCTACAAAAGGAAGAAACCTGTTTGCGGACTGACTTTAAATCTTACTACTCTTTAAATAGATGCCAACCCAACATTATTATGCAAGGGCGTTGCTAAAGAATAATATCAATAAGTAGCAAGTTTATATTAAAGTGTTTAATTCATAAAGGTTAATAACAAACTTTTACAAATGCAACATCTAAGTTTAAATGCAAGCAATTATAAACACTAAATTGAAACATTGGAAGTATTTCTCCTATTAAAAACAAATCTGATTACATAATACGCTTGCTCAGTACCGTGGTTTTTTTGAGACAGAGTCTCACTCTGCCACCCAGGATGGAGTGCAGTGGTGCGATCATGGCTCACTGCAGCCTTGAACTCTTGGGCTCAACCAATCCCAGTAGCTGAGACTACAGATGCGTGCCATTACATCTGGCTAACGTTTTTATTCTGTATTTTTTTTGTAGTGATGGGGTCTCACTATGTCATCCAGGCTGGTCTTGCACTTTTGGCCTCAAGCCTCAGCCTTCCAAAGCACTGTGGTTATAAGCATGAGTCACCGTGCCTGGCTGCTGGGGAACTTCTGACATGTCCTTCCTACCTACACAATATACCCTGTATCATTCAAGGTTCTAGAAATCGAACTCTAACCTACCTTTCTAGCCTCATCTCCTATCACATCCCCTAGGAATCTCATACTCTAGGATCATTTCAACACATCCTTTTCAAAGGAAGGGTTTGAACTGTGGGAAATCCAATTTTGAGAATGCGTTCCCCATGCTTCTGTTCTGTGCCTCTGCACACACTATTCTTTCTTCCTCAACAGTGCCTTCCCTGTTCTCCCATGGTCTCCTGCCATCCTGCTTGCCTTTCTGCAGAGGGCTGAACAGTGGTCCTCACAGAAAGACACGTCCACTGGAAATGTCAGAATGGGACCTTATGTGCAATAAGGGTCTCTGCAGGTGTAACTAAGGTGAGGATCTGGAGATGAGGTTATCCTGGATTAGGGTGGGCCCTAAATCCAGTGACAAGTGTCCTTATAAGAGAGAGAGAAGATGCAGAGAGGCACAAAGGGGAGGGCCACGTGAAGACAGGTGGAGGCTGGGGCGACGCAGCGGCGAGCCAAGGATGCCAAGGACTGCTGGCAACAGCAGGAGCTGAGGGCAGCGTGGGGTGAATTCTCCCTCAACCTCTGGAAGGAACCACCCCTGCTGATGACTTACAGAATTCTGGCCTCCAGACTAGAAGGAAATAAACTTCTGTTGTCTAAGCCACCAAGTTGTGGCAGCCTGGGAAACTAATAGGCCTTCAAAGTTCAGTTCAAAGGCTACTTCCTCCCATAAAACCTTCCGTTTGAGCCCCTCAGGTTGGAATTAACTGCTCCAGTTTTGACATGCCTTAATGCTTTGTGAGTCACACACACCTTCTACTGAAGTTACAGGTCTGTTCTTCCCTTAGACATGCACTCCTGGGGGCAGTGGATGTCCCTTGCTCTTCTCTATAATCCCAGGCCCCTGGAGGGTTCCTTGTAGATATTAGGCATGAGTAACGCCTGGTACCTTGTAAGTCACTGAAAGACGCACAGATCAAATTCGAGAGAGGCAAGTATGGATCTGAGACAACTATATTACGTTCCTGTCCTCAGAGAGGAAACGTCAGCCAATGAAGCACACGGGTTTAAAAGAACACTGGTGAATCTAGATTTAATAACCAGTAAAAACACAAAACAAAAAAAAACTTTATATACCTTTATAAGATTAAAGGATTAGACTTTTTTTTTTTTAAGAGAAATAACGCACCTATGGAAGTGCCTCGTGATTTTTTTCTCTTTCTTTTTTTTTTTTTCTTTTCAAGATGGGGTCGCACACTATGTTGCCCCGGCTGGCCTCAAACTCCTCGGCTCACAGGATTCTCCCACCTCAGCCTCCCACATAGCTGGGACTATAGTCACACACCACTGCAATATTTGTTTTTAAGTGAAACAGCATTGATCTAAATAAAGCTTTAAAATGTTCGCAAGTATATTTTATATTGAAGCTATTTTCTAACTCTATTAGACAAAAAAATGCAGTTGAGTAAGATTGTAGAAGACCTTCAAATGTTCATTCAACCATACACATTTTAAAAACACCTGCAAATACAGCAAACAACTGGACAAGTATGTTTCAGAGATAAGCACTACAGTCACCAATTACTTCTTCTGAAACCCATTTACATATAATTTTAATTTTGAAAGAATTTGTAAAAAAAAAAAAAATGTGTTGTAAGACGATGTAATTCTTCAGTCTTCTTGGCCTTAATTCTATGAAAATGGACAAGACAGACTATCACTAATCGTTTAACAGTCAGGCAAAAATACTAAAGGATAATTTAACAGACAGATACCAGTATGAAATTCGTTTTACTTATACACCTTAATCAAACTAAGCGCAGGACAGTAGATGAGACAATGACTCAAAATGGATTTCAAGGTGTCCTATTTATAAAGATAACAACTGCCAAAAGAATCCACTACTAACCAGACAGTTACCATCAATCTGCCCGTCCCAGGTTCTCTCCCCACTGATACCGGAAACACCCACACAGTGAGGGAACTGGACGCCCTGAGAAGCAGAGCTTAAGGACTCACCCCCACCCTCAAGTTCCACATTTCTTTTGGTCCAGTCCTGTAACTCTTGTTTAGTCCAAAAGGAGGCTCATCCCATCACTCCTGGGAATGGTTACTCCAATTTCAGAAGGGGTTGGCCTCAACTAAAAAGGGAAGCTTCTAATGTGAGAAGAAAAAAAGACCTAAGAAAACAGTCCATGCTTAGTGGTTCCGTGCCCACCATTCGGGGCTCCCTCGCCACACAATCTGGGTGACTGACTGCAGACACACCTCTCCTGTCATGAGCAGCCCGAACTTGCTGACCTAGTCCTATCACCTGTGTAGCTCGCTCTACCCCGGAGGCTGCCAGCGCCACCTTTATCTCCTGCTCCACTTTTTAAAATGTCAACATACACGGGGACTGCTGCTCAATCTCCAGACTATAAAAACCTTAGTGTGGGTCACGTCTGTAATCCCAGCACTTTGGGAGGCTGAAGCGGGCGGATCACGAGGTCAGGAGATCGAGACCATCTTGGCTAACACGATGAAACCCTGTCTCTACTAAAAATACAAAAACAAAATCAGCCGGGCGTGGTGGCGGACACCTGTAGTCCCAGCTACTCAGGAGGCTGAGACGGGAGAATGGCGTGAACCTGGGAGGTGGAGCTTGCAGTGAGCTGAGATTGCACCGCTGCACTCCAGCCTGGGCGACAGAGTGAGACCCTGTCTCCAAACAAACAAATAAACAAATAAACAAACAGACAGACATCTTAGTGTGGGCTGGGCGTGGTGGCTTATGCCTGTAATCCCAGCACTTTGGGAGACCAAGGCAAGCGCATCACGAGGTCAAGAGATCAAGACCATCCTGACCAACATGGTGAAACCCCGTCTCAACTGAAAATACAAAAATTAGCTGGGACTGGTGGCGCGCACCTGTAGTCCCAGCTACTCGGGAGGCTGAGGCAGGAGAATCGCTTGAACCCAGGAGGTGGAGCTTGCAGTGAGCCGATATCGCACCACTGCACTCCAGCCTGGGTGACAGAGAAAGACTCCATCTCAAAAACAAAAAACAAAACCTTAGTTAGCACATTACAAATATTTTTTCTTTTCTTTTCTTTTTTTTTTTTTTTTGAGATGGAGTCTTGCTCTGTTGCCCAGGCTGCAGTGCAGTGGCTTGATCTTGGCTCACTGCAACCTCCATCTCCCAGGTTCAAATGATTCTCCTGCCTCAGCCTCCAGAGTAGCTGGGATTTTAGGTACCCACCACCACGCCTGGCTAATTTTTGTATTTTTTTGGTAGAGATGGGGTTTCACCATGTTGGCCAGGCTGGTCTTGAACCTCTGACCTCAGGTGATCCGCCCACCTTGGCCTCCCAAAATGCTGGGATTACAGGCGTGAGCCACCACGCCCAGCCAATATTTTCAATTCAAAGTTGTGAAAATGGCCACAGGGACCTAAATAAGTCATTTTTTAATATTCTCTGCTTTTAAGTCAAAAGAAGGAACAGAGAAGAGATGCCTGCAGGGTGGGAGCAGAGCACACTGGGGTCAGAATGCCAAGGAGGAGTTTCCTCATCGGGAACCCACCCACTGAGGGCAGGGGAGTGCTGATCAATGGTTACACCCCTCAGCATCTTCCTCTTTGTATTCTATACCATGATGCAAAGATTTTGTCCACAGAACCACCTTCATTACTAAGCAATGCTTGCTGCAGTTTCAAAGGTGCTCAGATCCAGGGCAGTGCAGTGCTTGTCAGAGGCCGCCCTGTTCCACGGTCTATTCCTCAGCTTCATGCTTAATTTTGTAACCATCAGTCTTCTAGGGACTTGGTGATTCAAGCTAAATAAATCAGTAGGTGATAAGGAAACTGCAATATCAATTAAATGGTACAGAGACGGAGGCCAGGTTACTGAGCACAGACAGAAAAAGGAACGATCTGATCCATGAGTGAGGCATGGATCCCGCAGAGTGAAGCCCACCCCATCCCACGAGGACAAGCGGTGGGAACTGCAGGGAAGGCTGGCAACACAACAGCATTCTTAGAAGAGACACTGGCGCACTTACGTGGGGTGGTCTAGATCTCACACTCATCATCTCAGATGACATTAAGATGGCAAAAATCAATCTTAGGCCAGGCACGGTGGCTCATGCCTATAATCCCAGCACTTTGGGAGGACGAGGTGGGCAGATCACTTGAAGTCAGGAGTTTGAGACCAGACTGGCCAACACGAAACCTCAGCTCAAATACAAAAATCAGCTGGGCGTGTGGGTGCACACCTGTGATCCCAGTTACTTGAGAGGCTAGTCTTGAGAATGTCTTGAACCAGGGAGGCGAAGGACGCAGTGAGCCGAGGTCATGCCACCGCACTCCAGCCTGGATGACAGAGTGAGTCTCTGTCAGCACCAATGTTTTACTCCCTTCAGCACTTTCTGTGCTCCCTTTTGTGGGAGGACAGCGACACCAGCATCACTAAAGGAGATGAATTAAATGCAGTGCTTTTGACTTTGGACTTATGTGCAAAGAGAAAGAGGAGAGAGGAGTAACACACTCAGCATGCCTCTCCCCAGGATGCCCATCCTCTGCTGAACCTGCCCTCAGGTTTGGGAGCCGCTGCGTGCGCTGCAGAGTGAGCGTCAGCTAGCAGAGTCCCTTCTTGCAGGGTGTTCCTACTTTAATCCTTACCTGTATTTGTGAAACAGAAGAGAGCTTTTAGGTATAAGGCTTGTCAACTCTAAAATCACACTGCAGAGACCTGGAGTGTGCCTCTCCCCCACTGACCTACACAGGTAGGGGACAAAGCCAGAGACCCCAAGCACAGAGCCCTCCCTAGGCAGGACACTGCCACCGCTGCTCACTGTGAAGCAACCTGGGGACCCCCCTGCTTCCACCTGTTCTGTCCCATCAGCAGGCGCAGGGGCTGCTGCCATGGTCTGGTTCTGACCCCCATCACTCCAGCTCTGTGCACTGCCCGGCAGTTGTCACCAGTCCAGGGGTCTGACCAGCATACCCACCTCTGCCTGCTCAACTTCATGGTGTGTAGCCCCATTTCTAAGATGATGCTCAGCAAGTGACTGTCTATGGAACCATTCCCAAAGGCAGAGGTGCACAGGGAACCCCAAGAAATAGTGCAGTAGCCTGAAGCTGTTACCAGCCCTAGACCTGGAGTGAGGAACAGTTACAAAACCCAGAAAGAGAGAATCAGGTAGAGTCAGTCCCCTTGGGTGGGGCAGTGACCATCGTTCGAGGAGTCCAGCCAGGTAGAGGCAGCCTCCCAGGATGAGGGAGCCGCAGGAGTAACCGCCTGCCCCCTCTGGGGGCTCCCCACTGGCTAAGCTCAGCAGGACCCCAGAGGACGGAGGCCCAGTCGATGTGTCCTATGCTCAGCCTCCCTGGTGAGAAAGACGGGTGAGGTAGGGTGAAAATGGGACCTGGGGGCAAACAGGAGCGACCTGGGGCGCTTTAAGACTCGGCAGATGGAAGAAAGACAGTTGGGGTTGATGCGGTATCTTCTACAATAATGCCTGAAATAATTTAAACTTTGTTTTCAGAAATTATTATTTGAAATAGCAATAAGAGGCATGAACACGTTTTCTAAAAATAACAACAGTGATATATACAGGTTGAGCATCCCAAATCTGAAAGCCTGAAATCTGAAATGCTCCAAAATCCGCAATGTTTTGAGCATCAATACAACACTCATGGGAAAAGCTCATCAGAGCATTTCAGATTTTGGATTTTTGGATTAGGAATGCTCGACTGGTATGTGTGATGCAAATACTTAAAAATCTGAAAAAAAACGAAATCTGAAACATTCCCGGTCCCAAACATTTTGGTTTTTATTTTATCTTTTATTTTTTTGAGATGGAGTCTTGGTCTGCCACCCAGGCTAGAGTACAGTAGCGGGATCTCAGCTCATTGCAACCTCTGGCTTCCGGGATCAAGTGATTCTCCTGACTCAGCCTCCCAAGCAGCTGGGATTACAGGCACCTGCCACCACGCCCGGCTAATTTTTGTATTTTTAGTAGCGATGGGGTTTCACCATGTTGGCTAGGCTGGTCTTGAACTTCTGACCTCAGGTGATCTGCCCAGCTTGGCCCCCCAAAGTGCTTACAGGCGTGAACCACCATGCCCGGCAGCAGCCCCAAGCATTTTTTGCTTGTTTGTTTTTTGAGATGGAGTCTCGCTCTGTTGCCCAGGCTGGAGTGCAGTGGCATGATCTCGGCTCACTGCAACCTCTATCTCCCAGGTTCAAGCGATTCTCCTGCCTCAGCCTCCTGAGTAGCTGGGGATTACAGGCGCACACCACCATTCCTGGCTAAGTCTCGTATTTTTGGTAGAGACGGGGTTTTGCCATGTTGGTCAGGCTGGTCTTGAACTCCTGACCTCAGGTGATCCACCTTACCTCCAACTCAGACACGCCCACTCCAGTGACCAACTCTCTGGTCTCACTGGAGCCGACCAGGAGGCGCCCCGTTCCCACAGCTCTGCTGAGCGCTCTGGCCAGCACCCCAACACGGCCTCTCAGGGGAGGTGACACTGTCTCTAGCTGCATCTTGAAGGCAGGAAAAGGGATTCCAGGCAGAGGCCTGAGCCCCTCAGATCTGAGGGTGTCCTTAGGAGCTGGCAGGGGACACGGGGGCAGGGGCTGGCACGCCACGGCGATAGGGTTGCAGCAGCAGGGCGGCAGGGAGGCCGTGGGGTCAGTTATGTGGGCGCTTGGCATGTGCTCTGTACTTTATCCTGGAGGTGACCAGGAGCCACGCGGGCTCACACAGGAGGCTGAAAAAATTAGGGCCGCGTGGACACTGGGTTAGAGGAGAAAAGAGGCAGAGCAGTCAGTGGACGACTCTGAGACCCTGCTCCCTCCATCGTGACTCTTCGTCCCATCCCTGCGTGCTCTCTTTCACCTCTGCCCCTCACCAGCTTGCTTCCTGCTCTCTCTCCCCATCTCCACTTGAACTTGTGGCGGTTCACTCCACTCCACTGCCTTTCTTTCAGAGCAAACAGCTTGCAGTGATGATCTGCGGCCCTGAGCCCACTTTGCCAGGACCGATCCAGTTCAGCGCTGTGGCATGGAACTCCACCTGGGCCCTCTGATCCCCCATCACCAGCAACCGCTTGGCACTAATCACAATGGCTTTTCCACAATCTCCTTGCCGACCACCGATCGCTTGGCACTGGGCTCTCAGCCCCAGTCTCCTCACCTTTACATTGGAACAAAAGATGCCTCAAAGGGGTCATGTGGATCGAGAGGGAACCCCCAGAGAGGAGCTGTGTGGATCCAGAGAGAACCCTGAGAAAGGAGCTGTTTTTTTTTTTCCTGTATTAGTTTGCTAAAGACAATGGCTTCCAGCTCCACCCATGTTCCTGGAAAGGGCATGATCTCATTCTTTTTTTTATGCCTGTATAGTATTCCATGGTGCATATTTACCACATTTTCTTTATCCAATCCACCACTGATGGGCATTTAGTTTGATTCCATGTCTTTACTATTGTGAATAGTGCTACAGTGAACATACACATGCATGTGCCTTTATGGTAGAACAATTTGTATTCCTTTGGGCATCCGCCCAGTAATGGGATTGCTAGGTCAAATGGTAGGATTAAAGACTTAAATGTAAAACTGAAAATTATGATAACCTGGAAGACGACCTAGGAAATATCATTCTGGACATACAAATGGGCACAGATTTCATGACGAAGATGCCAAAAACAATTGCAACAAAAGCAAAAGTTGACAAGTGGGATCTAAGTAAACTTAAGAGCTTCTGCATGGCAAATAAACTATCAACAGAGTGAAGAGGCAACCTACAGAATGGGAGAAAATATTTACAAAGGATGCATCCAGCAAAGGTCCAATATCCAGGATCAATAAGGAACTTAAATAAATTGACAAGAAAAAAATCAAACAACCCAATTAAAAAGTGGGCAAAGGACATGAATGGACATTTTTCAAAAGAGGACATACACATGGCTAACAAGAATATGAAAAAAACCTCAACACTACTGCTCATTAGAGAAATGCAAATCAAAACCCTTGATTCTCTAATGATGTTGCTGTACCTTCAACACCACTGGGAACTCTGCCTGTTGCAAGTCAAATGCCCCCGTCTACCACTCGCACACCAGCAGGATAAACACAGAGCATGATCAGAGCCTCTGTGTACAGAGGAGAGTAACTCACACCAGCTCCTGTAGTTGTGGGGCCCTGACTCAGTCAATTACTGACGTCCTCCTTGGCAAGCAGATTTTGCCACTGGTCAGAGGGTTCACTTTAACAGTGCTGTGGGTGGTCGGGGTGTGAAGACCAGGCGGAATGTATGTGTGCCTTGCAGGGCTCAGTGGCTTCTCCTCAGGGTGGGCTTTTGGAGCTGCAGTCCCGCTACCATAAGAGAGAAGCTCGCTTGGCCAGCGCAGGCAATGAGGTCGGAAGGAAGCAGGTGCACATGCATGCACACATGTACACACACACACGCACACAGACAGGCACAAACACACATGCACACACACACACGCAGACAGGCACACACACATGCAGACAGGAACACACACACACAATGAACACAGACACACATACACACATGCACACACACTCATACACCTGACAAGTTAAACCCCCACCTCTTTTATCACGACCACTATTGTATTTTAATACACATATTCAAGGGAAAACAGTGGATAGGAAGCAGGACTGGATTGCAGCTCCCACTCGGATGGACAGAGCAGCGTGTGGAAACTTGCCCTGTGAACTTTTGGTCCAGAACTACTGCAGGAATAGACCAGGAAAGCTGAGAGAATCCACAGACCCTTGAAGAAGGCAGGTTGCTTCTGCAGGACCCAGGAGACACCCCAAATACTGCCCCGTGGCAGGCTGGTCCCCGCCCTGCAGGAGTGTTTGGACTGTGCAGTGTGATAAGCACTGCGGGTGAAGTACTGCAAAGTGCTACAGGAACACACACAGGAGGAGCCAGAGAAGCCTTCACGGCCAAGGGGATGTGAGCTGGATCCTGAAAGGAAGTGCTTGCGAGAGAAGAGAAGAAGAAACATTCTAGGAAGATGCAATAGCATATACAAAGACAGAGGTCCCAAAGAGCATGGCATGTTTGAAGAATGATGTAGCTGTATCTTAGTCTGAAACAGCTGCAGTCTAGCACTCATGGGATGTGGCTGGAGATGCGACAGGAATGTTACTCAGGACCAGACCACCAAGGGCCTTTAGAAATGCACACTACTAGGCTGGGCGTGGTGGTTCACGCCTCTAATCCCAGCACTTTGGGAGGCCGAGGCGGGCAGATCACCTGAGGTCAGGAGTACAAGACCAGCCTGACCAATGTGGAGAAACCACGTCTCTACTAAACAAATACAAAATTAGCCGGGCGTGGTGGTGGGTGCCTGTAATTCCAGCTACTCGGAGAGGCTGAAGTAGGAGAATCGCTTGAACCCGGAGGCGGAGGGTGCAGTGAGCCAAGATCACACCATTGCATTCCAGCCTGGCAACAAGAGCGAGGGAGGGCGGGCAGGCAGGCACACTGCTTCGTGAAGCACCAAGGCATCACTGGACCTGGGATTCACCTGCAAATAATTCGAGTGTGGGGATGTGGGTGAGGGTGTTGATGAAACAAGGCTGTCCCAAGAATTGATGTGTTGAAGGTGGACGGTGGCTATTTGGAATGCATTGAACCATTCTCTCTACCACTTCATAAGTTTAGAAATTTTCATAATACAATTTTGAAACAAAAAATATCATCTTATGCAAGGACATTCTTTGATGTTATGTAATATTAGGATATTTTTGTTGTTATTGTTAATAGCGTTGAGTTTTTTTAAAAGAATCATGTTAACAGAAAAAAACCCCACATATTCATTAATCACAGGTCATAGTAAAAGATTCAAAATTTGTCTTAAAGACTAAGTGTATAAGAATAAAATGCATTTTAAAACAAAATTTACACACTGTCCCAAACTTCACTTAAAAACTCCCCAAACCAAAAAACAAAAACAAAAACAAAACCCAATTCCTTATTCACAATTTTAATATGCTGAATTTCACTGTAATTCCAAAAACATTATCAATGTTAAAATGTATCTTTGTACTTTATTCTGCATTTAGAAATACAAGTTTACTATATTCATATAGTATTTTCTCTTTTTAGAAAACTTAAAAATATCTGAGTAAGAAATAAGCAAAGAAGAGGAATATGAAAGTCAGAAGTATATGGAAAAGAAAAAATTAAACTTATAAGTTGGCTGGGTGTGTTGGCTCATGGCTGTAATCTTAGCACTTTGGGAGGCCAAGGTGGGAGGATCACTTGAGCTCAGGAGTTCAAGACCAGCCTAGGCAACACAGTTAAACCTCATCTCTATTAAAAAAAAAATAAGGCCGGGTACGGTGGCTCACACCTGTAATTCTAGAACTTTGGGAGGCTGAGGTAGGCAGATCACTTGAGGTCAGGAGTTCGAGACCAGCCTGGCCAACATGGCGAAACCCCATCTCTACTAAAAGTACAAAAATTAGCCGGGCATAGTGGTAGATGCCTGTAATCCCAGCTACTCAGGAGCCTGAAGCAGGAGAATTGCTTGAACCCAGGAGGTGGAGGTTGCAGTGAGCCGAGACCATGCCACTGCACTCTAGCCTGGGTGATAAGAGCAAGACTCTGTCTCAAAATAAATAAAAATAAAATAAAATAAAAGTAAAATAGGCGAAGTATGGTGGCTCATGCTTGTAATCCCAGCACTTTGGGAGGCCGAAACAGGTGGGTCATTTGAGGTCGGGAGTTTGAAACCAGCCTGGTCAACATGGTGAAACCCCGTCTCTACTAAAAATACAAAAATTAGCCAGGCATGGTGGTGGGCACCTGTAATTCCAGCTACTTGGGAGGCTGAGGCAGAAGAATTGCTTGAACCCAGGAGGTAGAGGTTGCAGTGAGCTGGGATCGCACCATTGCACTCCAGCCTGGGCAACAGAGCGAGACTCCATCTCAAAAAATAAAGTAAAAGTCCATAAGTTTTTCTAAAGTGCCTAGAAACATGAACAGAAACAAAGGCAAATCTTAAACATAATTTTACAGGATTTACAATTATAAGGTAGCAGAGTAAATGAAGTCTGTTAGTATTTTTCCCCTTTCCATGCTTTTTGCATTTGGTTTTGTGTGTGTGGGCAAATGTGTACATGGGCAAGAAAATGCACACACTCTTCTAAATAAGGGGGCAGTAGAAGAGTTATTAGGAAAGAAGAAAAAGCATAGGCAGGATCAAGGCAGAGTTTGCCCAATTAGTTCAAAGTGAGTTGCAATCAATGCCAAAGGAAAGTCAAGGACAAAGCAATGACCTTGAAATTGTATGTGGCTCCCGTCAGTTTTAAAACGGCTTTGCATAGAATTCTAGGAACTACTAATACATGATTAAAGCACCTACTACAGCCAATGATTCCTTTCTCAGGGAAGAGAACCCAGTGATGAAGCTGGAGCAATGGTGATGGCCAAGGAGAGCTCACAGGGATGAAGCAGCAAGCACCAGCCAGGCCAGGAGAGTGAGAATCACCTTGGCAGGTACAGTGGAGCATCCATAATCCAAAAACGTAAAATCCCAAATGTTCCAAAACGCAAAACGTTCCGAGCACCAACATGATGCCATAAGTTACCCTCAACATGTCGGTTATTCGCTGTATTTATCAGTAGCATATAAATTCAGAGTCAGGAACCATGGTGATGCCAGACTGTCCACAGGGGTGGCTGAGACAGTGGCACCTTTGCTTTCTGATGGTTCAATCTATACAAACTTTGTTTCATGCACAAAGTTATTAAAGAATTGTATAAAATAACCTTCAGACTATGTATATAAGGTATATATGAAACATGAATTTCGTGTGTAAAATTGAGTCCTCATCCCCAAGGTATCTCATTACGTGTATGCAAATATTCCAAAATCTGCAAAAAATCAGAAAACATGCTAGACGCTGTGGCTTACGCCTGTAATCCTAGCACTTTGGGGGACCACGGTGGGCAGATCAGCTGAGGTCAGGAGTTCAAGACCAACCTGGCCAACATGGCAAAACCCCATCTCTACTAAAAATACAAAAATTAGCTGGGTGTGGTGGCACATGCCTGTAATCCCAGCTATTCGGGAGGCTGAGACAGGAGAATCACTTGAACCCAGGAGAAGGCAGAGGTTGCAGTGAGCCGAGATTGCGCCACTGTACGCTAGCCTGGGTGACAGAGCGAGACTCTGTCTCAAAAAAAAAAAAAAAATTAGAAAACCTAAACATTTCCGGTTCCCTGAATCTGGGAGACTCCACCTGCACCAGGAATTAGACAGCTGCTGCCCCTGCTGGCTGTCAGCAGGTATACCTTTAGCAACTTAAAGAAGTTTCCTCATATCCCTGGTTTATTAAGGATTTTTAAAAAGGAACATATGTTGAATTTTATTAATTGCTACTTCAGTATCTACTGAGATTACTACCAGTTTCTCTCCTTTATCAACGACATTAATTCCTTAAGCAATTTATTCTTTTTCTTTCTCTCTCTCATTCTTTCTTTAGAGATAGGGTCACATTATAATGCCCAGGCTGGCCTCAAACTCAAGAGATTCTCCTACCACGGCCTCCCAAGAAGCTGGGACTAGATTTCTTAATAGATGTCTTTGGTTTTTTTTTTTTTTTTTTTTGAGACAAGGTCTCACTCTGTCGCCCAGGCTAGAGTGCAGTGGCATGATCATTGCTCACTGCCATCTCAAACTGCCGGGCTCAAACAATCCTCCTGCCTCAGACTCCTGAGTGGCTGGGACTGCAGGCATCTGCTACCATACCTGGCGAATTTTTTTTTTATTGTTTGTAGAGATGGGAGTCTTACTATGTTGTTCAGGCTGGTCTTGAACTCCTGGCTTCAAGCAATCCTTTCACCTTGGCCTCCCAAAGTGCTAGGATTACAGGTGTTAGCCACCACATCCAGCTCCTTAATAGATTTTTTAAAAATTATTTTTTAATTAAAAAAAATTAAAGATGGGGTTTTGCCATGTTGCCCAGGTTGGTCTCAAACTCCTGGGCTTAAGTGATTCACCCACCTTGGCCTCCCAAAGCCTGGGATTACCTGATCCGCCCATCTTGACCTCCCAAAGGGCTGGGATTACCTGAGCTGCCCACCTTGGCCTCCCAAAGGCCTGGGATTACCGGCATGAGCAACCTCGCCCAGCCTAGGTTTCTTAATCTACAGAAGAATACTTGTATTTCTAAGGTAAGCCTTACTTGACCACAATATATTAGACTTTTAATACTGCATAGCTAGTGTTTGTTTAGGAGCTTTGTCCACATTTTAAATCTAAGACTGATCACCTCTTTTCTTCTTCGTGTGCTATCTTCTTCTGGCTTTGATTTCAGGATCAAGCTAGCCTTACAGAAGGAGCTGGGAAGCTTTCCATATTTCCCTGTTCTAAAATAATTTAAATAAGGCATTAACTGTTCCTGAAAAGATTTACAGAATTCATCCATAAACAGGCTGAATAGAATAGCATGCTTTTCTGTAGCAGAAGAAGAATAAGACCTTTCAATTACCTTATTTAAAAAACAGCTTTATTGGGGCTGGGTGCAATAGCTCATGCCTGTAATCCTAGCACTTTGGGAGGCTGATGTGGAAGGATGGCTTGAGCTCAGGAGTTGGAGACAGCCTGGGTGACAGACAGACACATACACACACACACATACACAAAACCTACAAAAATAGTTTGACATATAATTCACATTCATAGAGTTCGCCAATTTAAAGTGTACCATCTCTGTTGCCCAGGCTGGAGTGCAGTGGTGTGGTCTTGGCTCACTGCCACCTCTACCTCCTGGGCTCAAGCTATCCTCCCACCTCAGCGTCCCAAGTAGCTGGGACCACAGGCGTGCATCAGGACACCCGGATAGTTTTCATATTTTTTTTTTTGGTCGAGGTGGGGTTTTCCCATGGTGCCCAGGCTGGTCTTGAACTGCTGGGCTCAAGGGATCCTCCCACTTCGGCCTCTCAAAGTGCTGGGATTACAAGCGTGAACCACCATGCCTGGCCAGTGTGCTTTGATCAACATTACTTTTAAAGATCTCTGCATTTATAGTTAAGAAGCTTCTCTTCTTTCTAAAGCTTTGCATTTTCACCCATTTTTTTCCTGAACAGACTTGACAAAGGTTTATCCACTTTATTGACTTCTCCAAAACCTAAGTTTTTGTTTGTATTAAGAATGACTACCTTTGTAATCGATTTCATTGATCTATGTCATTTCAGCAGACTTTAGGAGGGAAAAGAGGTAAGTGAATGTATTTAGCAAACCACCGAGTCACAAGAGTGGCAGAGCAATTCGGTGAATTTATTCTGAGGAATCCAAGGTGGGCAATTCATCCAAGTCCCCACAAGAGTCCTGAAGTTTGAGGCTCTGACAAAAGGCTATCCTAACTCGTAATGAAACACTGGAGTTCCGCAGAGATTACACATATGTCCATAAATGTGTGCACCTTTGCGATTTTGCAATATAACGGATCTTTCTGTTGTGCGTCCTCTGGCGGTTTCTACCATGGCGTGCCATTGTTTTTGCACTGTGTGACAGCACTGACAAGAATTACTACTGCAAATCAAAACACGAAAAAACCATTGGCAGAGCCATTACAATAAGTCACCAATAGATGTCAGGTAGGAAGCCAGTGTTCACCAAGGGAGACTACCCAAGGTACTCCGAGTTCAAATGGGAGGCAATGGAGAAGACAGACAGAAGCATCTAGACCAACCCTAGATCAGAACTGTTACAGCCTTTCTTGTGAGTTTGAGCAAATTAATACCCTTGAGCCTGAATTTCTTCATTTGTAAAATGGTGACACATCATCTTTCCTGAGGGCATTTCTCAGGAATAGGGATAAGCACAAACATCCAATCGCAAAAGCTGCCAACTGTCTGTGGCATACACACCTGTGTTCACACGGGGCAAAGTCTGACAGTGCAGAGGAACAGAATCGCTGGAATCGCTTAAAATTTTTGCTCGGTTTCTTCTTGTCTTCCTAGTCATCATCATAGTTACTGCTGATGGAGACTGTACTACATCCCAGGCCCTCTACTGCAGCGGTCCCCAATCTTTTTGGCAGGGACCGGTTTCGTGGAAGTCAATTTTTCCGTGGATGGGGGAGGGGGGGGGATGGTTTCGGGATGAAATTGTTCCACCTCAGATCATTTGGCATGAGTGAGAGTCTCGTAAGGAAGGCCGGGCACAGTGGCTCACGCCTATAATCCCAGCACTTTGGGAGGCTGAGGCGGGCAGATCACGAGGTCAGGAGTTCGAGACCAGCCTGGCCAACATGGTAAAACCCCGTCTCTACAAAAATACAAAAATTAGTTGGGCATGGTGGCAAGTGCCTGTATTCCCAGCTACTTGGGAGGCTGAGGCAGGAGAATTGCTGGAACCTGGGAGGTGGAGGTTGCAGTGAACCAAGATTTCGCCACTGCACTCCAGCCTGGGCGACAAAGCAAGACTCTGCCTCAAAAAAAAAAAAAAAAAGAAAAGAAAAGAAAAGAAAAGAAAAGCTCATAAAAAGTGTGCAGCCTAGATCCCTTGCTTGTGCAGTTCCCAATAGGGTTCGCGCTCCTAATCTAATGCTGCTGCTGATCTGACAGGAGGCCAAGCTCAGGAGGTGATGCTCACTCGCCTGCTGCCCACCTGCTGTGTGGGCCGGTTCCTAACAGTAGTGGTCTGTGGCTAGGGGGTTGGGGACCCCTGCTCTAGTGGATGTCATGCCCATGTTATTTAATCCATATATAATCCTCCTGGCCAGGTACTATTATGTCCAAGTTACACATGAAGAAACCAAAGGTTTAAGTAACTTACTAAAGGTTTCACAGTCATTAAGTAGAAGAAAGAAGACTCTAAGGTGAATCCGACTCATGCTCTGAATTGCTATGGCTCTAATTACACATGCATTGAAAAAGGGGGGTACATCGTATGTATAAGCTTCAAAGCTAGAGAAATCAATGTGAAGATTGAGAGTCAAGGAAAGGGGATAAAGAAGCGTGTTAGAATGCGCATGTGTGTACTGGGGAGGAGGTCTTGATGGAACAATGAAACATTCCACTTCCAAGAAAATGTGGAAAAGGATTCATAAAATAACAATTTATTGCTAGCAACTTCCTGTTAGTTACAAATGACCAAAGTACAACCTAAAATAAAATGAATCAGTTAGCATGATATTCAGAATACTCATTGATGTTATACAAATTCAGATACGTGGGAAACAGCTCCAAGTGGGACAGAAGGCAGCGTGTGTGTGTGTGTGTGTGTGTGTGTATGTATTTTTTGAGACAAGGTCTCGCTCTGTTGCCCCAGCTAGAATGCAGTGATGTCATTATGGTTCAGCGCAGCCTCAACCTCCTGGACTCAGGTGATCTTCCCACCTTCCATGCCTGGCTAATTTTTTGTATTATTTATTTATTTTTATAGAGACAGGGTTTCACCATGTTGCTGAGGCCAATCTCGAACTCCTGGACTCAAAAGATCCATCCACCTTGGCCTCCCAAAGTGCTGGGATTACAGGGTGAGCCACAGCACCCGGCCAAGGCAGCATACAAAACAGATTAAAAAGTGACTAAAATTTAGCCAGAAGGTTCCCAGACGAGTTCCCTTCCCCAAAATCGCTCTTCCCTTTTCATATCAGAGATGAACCTGACTCTGTTTCCCCTAACCTTAGCACAAGTGTAATCACGGCCATGAAAGGAAGGTGTCAAGGCGCTTTCCTCGCATGCCAGATTCCGCAGGCGAGCCGTCCCACTCTACCCACTTGCTACTGCCTTCGAGTTACTCAACTGCGAACGTCACAAGCCCTGACGTCACCGTATGGCGGAGAAGCCTTTCACACCTCCAGGGTTCACTCAGTCATTTCACTTCCTCTGTTGCTCCGCCCTCACTGCTCTTTGATTCGTGCACCGTCAACACAGCAAATGCATTTTCTCTCATTTCTCCAATGCCTCAAATAGAAATGCCTCATGTCTTTGTAAGAAATAACATTAACCACCTGAAGTATGGCAAGCCTAGGTGCCAGAGTAAAAGCATAAGCTCCGAAATACCTACGTTCATTTGTGTGACAAATGTTTACTGAAAACCAAGTTTCACTCATCCCGGTAGCCTCAAGACCGGGCAAATACTAAGTTTTCAGTCTCCATCGTCACAGAGCTTACCATGTAATGGCAAAGAAATAGGAGGGACTACTGGGAAATACAAAGAAGTGCATCCCCCCAACAGCACCTATCAATTGTAAGGGATCATGAGACAGCATGGGAAGTCCTCATCGGGGCTTCTGGGAAGGCTTCCCTGAGGAAGTGGCATCTAACCTGAGGCTTGGAGAAAACAAGCAGGTGGCCAAAAGAGAGGGAGGAACGATCCAGAGAGCAGGAGCTGTCTGTAAAGTCCGGCAGGCCTGGAGAAGCAAGGCAGTTTGAGGAAGCTGACAAAGGCCAGAGTAGCTGGAGGGAAATGCAAGGACAGAGGCACCAGGTGAGGCTGGGGAGGGAGGAGGAGGGGGCAAGGAGGGCGTGCCGGGAAGTGCGGACTCCTACAGGCGAAGGAAAAGTACCGGAGGCTTTAGAAATGAAAGTGACAGGATTAGAAATATGTTTGAAGGAAATATCTCCAACAGCAGCATGGCAAATTAATTGGAGGGGGCAGAGCAGGCGCTGGGAGAGCTCGGCTGCTAGAATGGTTCATAGGAAGATGACACTGGCTGGGAGTGAGGGAGAGAGGTGAACAAGCCAGGAGCAGCAGCGAGGAGCTGTTCTCTTGGACCTGGAGTCAAACAGCTTTCCTGTTAGAACAGCTGGGAGGATGCGGGCATTTATGGAATCAGCCTGGTTAAAAAGAAAGAAAACAAACCGAAGAAGGAAGGGGAGGGAAGGAGATGGGCACAGAGAGATCAGTGTCAGGGGAATCCGAGCCCTGAAGGAGAGCACAACCTCCAGGGTGAGGGCACAGGATGAGATGCAGGCCTTGGACAGGGCAGCGAGGGGTCCATACCCTGCGCTGCAGGAGGAAAGGGAATTGCATGGGCTGTGAGTTATATCACAGGGGTCCGAAGCATGGGTAAGGACTCAGCTCAGCTGGCTGTGGGGTTCGAGCTGAACAGCAGTAGGGGCAAGAGGCCATTCTTCAACACATTCACCAGGAAGCAGAGAAAGTTCTGAGATGGGAGGTTTTGTGGCCCTAAAGCAATGGCCAGAGGTGCTCAATGCCCTGGGCCCTGATGACTTTCCAGCTGGTTCCAGTTACCTGCGAAGCCTGGTGACCAGTCCCACTTACAGATACCCCCGAATCCTCCCGGCACTGTCCACTGCTTAAACTAGTCAGGGATCTTCTGGCAACAAAACCTCTATCTACTCCAAGACAACTATCCTACCTCACCAAGTTGGAGACACCACCAAATGTGAAGTCACATCCTGACTTCAGAGATACTGAAATGTGTACCGAGACCCTACGGAATAGGGCAATATGTTACATACGGGGCCAGCTCCAGAGGAACAACTTTAATTACAGGGATGTCATACAATTGTACCTACTCATAATCCAGAAACAATAAGTCTCTTATCTACGAGGAGTGTGTGAACTCAGCAGGGAAGGGTAGAGTTTGGAAAGCAGATAATCACCTGAGCCTTCTCGTGTCATAAGTAATGATCAGCAAGTACCAGGCTGAGCCCACACACCTGCCACTTTGGTATCTCCACCAGCAGAGGTCAGTGCCCCGCAGCAGAGTCAAGAAACTTGCAAGCTGACTCTTGGCTGTGAGAGCCAAGAGACAAGGCAATAATTCAATAGATGACCACAAATACACAGACAGGCAATTCTCCCTTAAGCAAGTTCCAGCAGCTTCTAAGCCTTGTTTTCACTATGCTCCCCGCCCCGAGTCTTTTTTACACATTCTCCCCCTAACTGTACTAGCCCCACGACATTTTAATAGCACAGATATACAGTGTATTTATTCAGGTACCGTGGCCCTTCGGGTGGCCAAAACCCACTGTAACAGCTGCAATGTTTTTGTCTCCCAACAAGAACCGATCTCCACTTACTCAGGGTGTTGTGCACTCCAGCTGAGAGTGAATGAGTTTTGAGTGAACACACGTTTTTGTTTTGTTTATTTATAAAGAGTGATTATTGGTTGCTTTGAGGTCTGATTTTGGAGCTAGAGAGAAAAGCAAAAGATCAGCGAGTACCGGCCCCCTGGGTTTACAGAGAAAGCTCTTAATGACAGCAGCAACAACAAAACAAAGCCCCGAGACCTCACGGGTTGTCTGAGGAAATACAGGCACTTCATCACAGATCTGGGCCTGAATCCTGGGCCTCACTGAAAAACAATGCTTTCTTCCCCTCCTACGAAACGTGGCCCCTACTTTTACCTATTTTGATCACTATAGGTGAGGTTGACCAGTTTTGCTAGAAACAAGCAAGACTGGCTGGGTGCAGTGGCACACCTCTATAATTCCAGCACTTTGGGAGGCTGAGGCAGGCAGATCACTTGAGGCCAGGAGTTCAAGACCAGCCTGGGCACCATGGTGAAACCCCATCTCTACTAAAAACACAAAACTTAGTCAGGCATGGTGGCGCATGCTTGTAATCCTAGCTACTCAGGAGGCTGAGGCATGAGAATTACTTGAGCCTGAGAGGTGGAGGTTGCAGTGAACCAAGATTGTACCACTGCACTCCAGCCTGGGCAACACAGCGAGACTGTGTCAAAAAAAAAAAAAAAAAAAAAAAAAGGCAAGATTGAGGCAAGTTCTGGAAAGAGGATTCTACTTCATTGTTGTTGTTGTTTGAGACACGAAAATTACTCCAGGCTGAAGTACAGTGGTGCAACCATAAGCGCTCGGGTGATCTTCCCACCTCAGCCTCCTGAGTAGCTGGAACCCCAGGTGTGCACCACCATGCCTAGCTAATTTTTAAAATTTTTTATACAGACGGAGTCTCATCATGTTGCCCAGGGTGGTCTTGAACCCCCGGCCTTAAGCAATCTTCCTGCCTCTGTCTCCCAAAGTGCTGTGATTACAATGGTAAGCCACCACGTCCAGCCTGGATTCTACTTTGGAAAATCTTTGCAAGTGAAGAAGAATAAGACAGAATGGCTGAACTGGGATGAAATAAGCGGCAAATGAGGAGGAAGAGGAGACACAGTCAGTCTGGTAAGACACTCTCTGCTAAGAAGCAGGTAAAACTGCCACAGCAAGTTATCAAAAACTTGAAATAGCCCAACTCCTACGGCAGCTGGGAGAGAATGCAGACAGCTCTAAAGAGGCTGCAGACTTCGTGAAATGGTGCCAGAGTAGAGCAGGTTTATTAATCATGGATAAAACTGCTGAATAATTACCTACTTCAAAAAGCATTTGTGAGTTGTGTTTAGGTGCTTACAAAGTACCCTGTGCTTGGTCCTGGTCAGTAAGTTAGTTCAAAGCAGTTAATACAGATAAACACAAACACAGCGAAGATGTGGTCGGTGTAACAATCACAAACGTAAAAAGCAAACACAGAAAGGGATTGCTGGCTGGGCACCATGGCTCATGCCTGTAGGTCCCAGTAGTTTGGGAGGCTGCAGTGGCCAGATCAGTTGAGCCCAGGAGTTTGAGACCAGCTTGGCCATCATAGTGAAACTCCATCTCTACTAAAGTACAAAAATTAGCCAGGCATGGCGGCATGAGCCTGAAGTCCCAGCTACTTGGGAGGCGGAAGCACTACTTGAACCCAGGAGGTTGAGGCTGCAGTGAACTGAGATCGCATCACTGTACTTCACCCCAGGTAAGAGTGAGACCCTGAGGGAGGGAGGGAGCAAAAAAAAAAAAGGGGGGGGGATTGCTATGGGCAAGGCTTCTCATACGCAGAATCATTTCCTCCCCCAATATCCCCACAAAGTAACTACAAACACTTAATGAAATCATTGATATCTGAAGCACTGCTGAGAACTTGCTATAGGCACAGGGGAGAGAAAGGTGAATGCCAGAGAAGTACAGAAGTTATTCAGGGAAGGCCTCGGAGACCAGATAAGACTTGAGCTGCGCCTTGAAGTCTTACTAAGATCGGTGTGGCACGGAAAGCACGCAGCCCTAATCACGTGCCACCTCCTAAGGCACAGACACAGTGAGGGAAACACAGAGCAGGGGGCCGGCACACTATGAGGGCCAAATCTGGATTTTGGTAAAGAAGTTTTACTGGAGCCCAGCCCTGCCCATTGGATTGTGTTAGCTGCTTTCTGCTTTCTTACTACAAGGGTAAATTGAGTGGTTGCGACAGAAACTGAGACCATAACACCCACAAAGGCTAAAATATTTACTATCTGGCTCTTTACAGAAAAAGTTGGCCAGCCCATGTCCTGTTATTCCAAGAGGGGTCTGTGAACCCGCAGCAGCAGCAGCCCGTGTTAGGTATGTCCCACCCCAGACCTAGAGAACTGGAATCGGCCTTTTAAAGAGATCTCTGGCTATTCTTATGCACAGAGAGGGAGGGGCACTGAGCCTGCGGAGTAAGAGAAGTCTGCACTTAACGGATATACAGACAGAGGAACTTGGTCAAGACTTTCCCATAGAGCAGTGAGGTCATCAAACCCACGCTTACTTACAACGTCGCTCTTGTGGTAAGAAGAGTTGACAGCAGAAAAGGGATGGCAGCTCCTGTCATAACCCAGGCCAAAGACGACCCAACTAGGTAGGGTGGAACTCAATCTTTCTTCCTAACCTCACCAGTGCTTCCAAGATGTTTCTAACAAATACAATATCAGTTATAACTTATTAGGAAACAGAAAAATCTTGTTAACGAAACTATGAATAATCATGTGTTTCTGCGTACAGCGAATATATCTTGGTTGAAGCAATGCCTCCAGACATCAGTGCATACATGAAGACATTAATGGGGTATGACGGATGCTGAAAGATGAAATGAGGATCTCATCAAGGGCTCTCTATTATGTAAGATATTTAGAGGTGTAATATCTTACTGTTGGGACTTTTGTCCCTGCTAAATAAGTGTGAGATTCTGCTTGATACTCAATTTTCCTGTATTCTGGATGAATAAGCGATTTAAAGTTCAAAAGAAACAAAGCGGCATTTGGACTACCACGCCAACACTGTTCTTTCTTCCAGCTCAGCTCAGCTTCGAAGTCACTGTTTAACATTCTGCCTCCTTAAGAATCTAGAAAAGTTTGACAGGGTTATTCGTGGGATTCAGTGTGCTTCAAAGGAATGACAGACAGCAATACAGATAAAAATAGATGGGTGAAGAGGGGAAATTCCTTTCTTAGATGCTTAGGTTTAATACTTTACATTCATTACATGGGCAGACACAATGCAAAAGAAAAAAAAAAGAGTATATATCTGCTTAGAGAAATGCATAATTAAATCAATAAATCTCAAGTAAGAAGAAGAAAAGGGACAGGACACCAAATCTGTGTTGAGTAGAATCTCTTGTGTTGAGATTCATTACTAAAAGTCTTAAAAAGCTCATGAATTCAGTACAAGCTTAATGGCACTTAAGCAATAGTAGTAACTAACATTTATGAAGTACTCACTATGGGTTTACACTGTTTTTAAATGCCATGATACGGATTGTCTCATTTAATCCTCAAAACCCTGATATTAGCTCTATTTTAGATATGAGAAAACCAAGGCACAGAGAGGTTAAGTAACTTGTCCAAGGTCACACAGCTAAATAAGTAGTAGCGGTTCCTCTCAAACAGAAGCTGCTCTCTAGTCTCTTCTTGCCTCCCTGTTAACATGCAAAAATTGTAAATGTAAAAGACTGTCATTCTTACTAACACAAGAGACAAAACCCTGGTGATTTAGACATTCAAAGTCTCATGGAACGGGCACACCATTCCACCCTGTGGACAGTGGCCAAGATTTGGCCTGCAATATAATAAAAGTGAGGAATAGTGAGATGGGTTCGAATGAAGACCCTGGATTATTTTTCTGTAGGATGAAATGCAAATTAAGTCCAGTAAAATTCTGAAATGCATCATTTGTTACCAATAGATATGGACAAACACTTTTAATGACAATGACTATGAACGTATTCTCTTCCAGCTAACGTGTTTGTGAAATGCTGCAGTGAATCTAAAAGATAACAGGCACCCGGCTAATTCTATTGGGTTAACACGTCCATGCTGGCTGTGCAGGCTTATTTAAGTAATTGCCTGACTGTGAATGAACAGAGGTATTAAAGTAAAGTTGGCACAAGGGACAGCATCCACATGGCACATTCTTTGTCTCGAGAGCTTTATTCTATCCATACTCCCGGAAAAAAGAGAAGTTGCTAAATAAATAATGGAAGCACACAAGACAGTGTGAAGAAGGCCTTTTCAAGTCCTCGAATTGTCAAGCATCTTATATAAAGTTCTTTCCCGACTTTGAGCTCATCACATTTCATTTTACATATTAATTTTGCATAAGAGCAAGCTCATCCCCTTCAAATGTTAACAGCTTCAAAATAAGATCCTGGTGAAAGCTCGTCACATTCCATTTTAAATATTAATTTTGCCAAAGAACGACCTCGTGCCTTTCAAATGTTGACAGCCTCAAGATAAGATCCAAGTTATTTACCTGTAAGACACAAGAAGACAGGGGAGGGAAAAAAACAACCGAGAGGAGAGGCGACAGAAATGACGGAGTGAGAGGGTCGCCTGAACTCAACACCGATTCAATAAGCCTCTTCAGGTTTTCCTATTTAACTTTCCCCATTAAAAAAGAAGACACACCCTGCCGGTGGTATCTTCACAGGCACAGATAAGGGCACCAGTCTACGATTAAGGGTCTGGACTGTGGGTATGATTCGGGGTTGCCTCCGAGTGCATGGTGACAAGCACAAACAATTAGCGCTCCCTGACACCTTGCTCTAATTCGAGTTCTGCGAGTAAGGACAAAAGGGCCGCCCATCCGTGCGGATGCCTGGCTGCGGGCTGCGCTCTGGGAGCCCGGCTCGCGTCCCCTCCGCGGACGCCCGGTACCCCGCAGCCCGAGCTCGCCGGCGCCCGCCTCCCCGCCCTGGTCCCTGCCCCGGCCCCCGGGCTTCCGCAGGACGCAACTCGCCGTGGGGCTGCGCCGGAGACGGGGCGCGGGGTCCCCGGGGGTCCAGGTCCTCGGGCGGCCGGGCCGTGGGAGCGCCGGGCCGGCGGCGGGCGGGGCGCACTCACCTTCGTCCTCGAACTCCAGCTTCTCCAGCATGCCGGCTTCCGCGGGTCCCGGGGCCGCCGCCAGCGCCGCCTGAGGGGGAGGAGGAGGACAGCGATCAGCATGAGCTGCGGCGCTCGTCCCCGGCCGGCGGGCTCGCGGCCGGCCGAGCTCTCGGGCCTGGCTCTGCCGCGCCGCCGGGAGGAGGGGCCTGGCGGGGGACGCGGGCGGCGGGGGCCGGGGGCGGAGCGGGGCGCGCGGCCCCCACCCGCCCGAGGCCGCCGCCACCGCCGCCGCAGGTGGCGCGGCCGCGGCCCGCGTGCCCCTCCGCGAGTGGGACACGCCGCTCCCCCCCGCGCCTTGGTACGGCCCGCCCGGGAGGAAGCGTGGGAAGGGACCCGGGAGCCCGAGGGCGGTCGCGCCTGGGCCCGGGGCGCCCCCTTCCGGACGCGGCCCGCGTCCTCCCCTCCGCGCGGCCACTGGGAGAGGCCCGCGGCCCGCCCCCCCGCTCCCACGCCCCCCAGTGCCGCTCACCTTCCCAGCACCGGCGGCCGCGCAGGCTCCACCTGCGCAGGTGTGGGCTCTGCGGCGCGGGGGCGGGGAGAGGGGCTGGAGGCTGCAGAACGCCCCGGGGCGCCAGCTAGGGAAGCCTTTCTCGCTTTCCTCTTCCCTTTCCAAATTTTAGATATAACTGCCCATCCCTGGCCCCCTTAACAAAAATCGTTCCGTTGGCTGCACGTATTGTAGATGCACTTTGTCGCTATCCATTTTTTTTTTTCCGCCAACATGGAACTCTTAATTCGCGTCCTCTCTTCGAGCCGAGTGTCTTCTCGGTTGGGGAACCGCTGCCAAAAGCGTACACACGCTGAATCTGGCCCTGGCCGCTCAGGAGCTGGGTATCTGAGTCTCTACTATGGCCAACTCAGGTTGGCAGGCGGCGCGGCCAGCAGCCACTAGCTGCCTGGAAGGGCAGGACAGGCCCAGAGGGGACCGAGGTCCCTGGCCCCACGGCCCATCCCTGCAGAGTGCACTGGAGCCGCGAATGCGATTAGCTCCAGCACCGATTAGGGCTGAACGGAGCTTGGCCCTAGCGCTCTTGCAAGCCGGGCCTGAAAGAGGAAGTCCTGAAAATGCCTCTCGTTTTGCTTTGTCATCTTACTTGCGCCAATCCCTAAATCTTAAACCCCTTTAAATAAGAAAAGGGGTGGGGAGAGAGAAAGAAAACAAAGCTAAGATGTTTCATGGTAAAAAGCTACAGCAGACATCATACTTCATAGTGAAAGACTGCTTTCCCTAAGAGGTTCAGAAACCAGGCCAAGGTGTCTGCTCTCACTAACCCTATTCAACATGGTTCTAGAAGTACTAGGCCCTGCAATAAGGCAAGAAAAGGAAAGAAAACGCATACAGATTGGAAAGGAAGAAAAACACCTATGCAGATAACATAAGTTATCTACATACAAAATCCCAAAGAATCTACAAAAGAAAAAGAGAAAACAGTCTCCTGGAACTAGTGAGTTTGGTAAGATCATAGCATACAGGATCAACACAGAAAAATCAATCACATTTCTACAAACCAACAATGAACACATGGAAAAATATTTAAAACAATATCACTTATTAATACAATCACTTCAAAGAAAATTAATACTTAGGCATAAACTCAAGAAACCATGTATAGTAGCTGTATGCTGAAAATCACAAAATGTAATGAGAGAAGAGCTAATAAATGGAGAGACATTCCTGAGTTGGAAGCCCTAACACAGTAAAAATGACAGTTCTCCCCCAGATTAATCTTTTGGTTTAATGCAATTGCTACCAAATTCGTTTTTTTTTTCTTTTAACATAAATAAGCTTATTCTAAAATATATATGGAAAGGCGCAAGCTCTAGAATTCTTTATTTATTTATTATTTTTTTGAGACGGAGTCTTGCTCTGTCACCCAGGCTGGAGTGCAGTGGCGCGACCTCAGCTCACTGCAAGCTCTGCCTCCTGGGTTCACGCTATTCTCCGGCCTCCGCCTCCCGAATAGCTGGGACTACAGTAGAATGCTTTAATCTTGAAATAGCTCAATATTAAAGCAAACTATATAGATACAGCAATCAAGACAATGGTATTGGCAGAAGAATAGATTTAATAATCAATAGAAATAAATAGAAAACCCAGAAATAGACCCATGCAAACATGGCAAACCAATTTTTGATGGAGGTGTAAAGGCAATAGAACTGGAGTAATTGGATATCAAAAGGTAAAAATACAAAAACAAACCTCAACCTAAGCCTTGCGTTTTACACAAAAATGAGTTCACATTAGATTGTGAACTTAAAACTATGAAACTTTTTGGAGAAAATCTTTGGGAACTGGGGCTAGGCAAAAGTTAGACTTGACACCAAAAACACAGTCCATAAAAGGAAAAACTGATAAATGGACCTCATTAAAATTTAGAATTTTTGCTCTGTGAAAGACCCTGTTAAGAGGATGAAAAGAAAAGCTACACAGTAGGAGAAAATACTTGCGATCCACATAGCCAATAAATTACTAGCACACTGCCTATGGGTTAGCCCTGCTCTCCAATAAATAGCAAAAATAAAATTAAAATGTCTGGAATACATAAATACTATCAATATTAAACAGAAAAAGGAGAAAATAATCAAATTAGAACATAGGCAAATGACACAGAGCTATTTCACCAAAAAAGATACACAGATGGCAAATTAGTGTATGAAAAGATGTTCAAAGTCATTGATCATTATATAAATGTAAATTAAAACCACAATGAGATACCACTACACAACTGTTAAAATGGCTAAAATCTTAACAGTAACAACACCAAATGCTGGTGAGGATGTGGAGAGACGGGATCACTTCTACACTGCTGGTGGGAATGCAAAATGGAACCATTGCTTTTTTTTTTTTGAGACAGGGTCTACCTCTGTGGCCCAGGCTGGAGCACAGTGGAATGATCTCAGCTCACTGCAACCTCCGCCTCCCAGGTTCAAGCAATTTTCCTGCCTCAGCACAGATCAGCTAATTTTTGTATTTTTAGTAGAGATGAGGTTTCACCATATTGGTCAGGCTGGTCTCGAACTCCTGACCTCAGGTGATCTGCCTGCCTTGGCCTCCCAAAGTGCTGGGATTATAGGCGTGAGCCACTGTGACCAGTCGAAAACCACCACTCTTAAAAACAATTTGGCAGTTTTTTATAAAACTAACCATGCAACTACCATATAACACATCAGTTGTACTCTTGGGCATTTATCCCAGGGAAATGAAAATTTACATTTACACAAAAACTTGTACATGAATGTTCATAGCAGCTTTATTTGCAACAGTGCGAACTGGAAATAACAGATGTCGTTCAATGGATGAATGGTGAAGCAGGCTGTGGTAGGTCCATCTATACCATAAAATACTACTCAGCAAGAAAAAGGAAGCAACTATTGACACATACAACAACTTGGATAGATCTCCAGGGAATTATGCTGAGGGGGAAAAAGCCAATCCTAAAAGGTCACATACTGTATGATTCCATTTATATTATAGTCTTGAAATAAAATGTTCAAAATGGAGGAACAGATTAGTGGATGCTGCAGATCAGGGGCTGGGGTAGGGGGCCAGAGGTGCCTATGGCTGTAAGAGATCTTTGTGGTGACTGAACTGTTCTACATCTTGACTGTATCAATGTCAATCTCCTGCTTGTGATATCACCCTGTATTTTTCCCTATGAGCCAGGCCAAGCTGATTTAATTCTATGGAGGAAATGACAAAAAAAATCTTTTTTTTTTTTTTTTTTTTTTTTGGAGACGCAGTCTTGCTCTGTTGCCCAGGCTGGAGTGCAGTGGTGCAATGTTGGCTCACTGCCAGCTCTGCCTCCCAGGTTCACGCCATTCTCCTGTCTCAGCCTCCTGAGTAGCTTGGACTACAGGTGCCCACCACCACGCCCAGCTAATTTTTTGTATTTTTTTTTTTAGTAGAGATGGGGTTTCACTGTGTTAGCCAGGGTGGTCTTGATCTCCTGACCTCAAGTGATCCACCTGCCTCAGCCTCCCAAAGTGCTGGGATTACAGGCGTGAGCCACTGTGCCTGGCCAAAGAGTCTTTATTGAAATATAATTCACATACCATAAAATAACTCACCATTTAAAGTGTACAGTCCAATGATTTTCAGAATATTCATAATTGTGCAACTATCTAAGTTTACATTTTCATCATCCCAAAGAGACAGCTTGTACCCATTAGCAGTCACTTCCCATTACCTGCTCAACCCCGACACCCATCCCTAGGCAACCATTTCCTGTCTCTATGGATTTGCCAATGCTGGGCATTTCTCATCAATGGGATCATACAATAGGTGGTCTTTTGTGATCAGCTTCTGCTTAATGTCAGGGCCCGTTCACATTGTAACACGGATCAGCACTTGATTTCTGTTTACTGCTGAAAGATACTCTGTTGTGTGGACACACACGTTGTTTATCCTTTTGTCAGCTGATGGGCACTCAGGTGGTTTCCACTTTTTGGCTATGGTGAAAATGCTCCTATGGACATTCCTGTGCAAGTGTTTGTGTGGACACATGTTTCATTTCACATACACAGGAGTGGAATTGCTGGGCCACAGGGTAACTCTATGTTTAACATATATATTTTTTTAAAATTTATTTTTGAAACGGAGTCTCATTCTGTCGCCCAGACTGGAGTGCAGTGGCGCAATCTCAGCTCACTGCAACCTCTGTCTCCTGGGTTCAAGTGATTCTCCTGACTCAGCCTCCTGAGTAGGTGGAACTACAGGTGCGCACAACCATGCTTAGCTAATTTTTGTATTTTTAGTAGATATGGGGTTTCACCATGTTGGCCAGGCTGGTCTGAAACTCATGACCTCAAGTAATCCACCCGCCTCAGCCTCCTAAAGTGCTGGGATTACAGGCGTGAGCCACCACACCCAGCCTCTCTACATTTAATATTTTGAGGACCTGCTGAACTGTTTTCCAAGGTGGCTGCACCATTTTACATTTTTACCAGTAATGTATGAGGGTTCCAGTTTCTCCTGTACTGTTTAGTTCTGCAAGATGTTACCACTGTGGGGAACTAGGTAAAGGGTACACAGGACCTCGCTGCATTATTTCTTACAACTATATGTGAATATACAGTTATCTCAGAGTAAAAAGTTTAATTTTTAAAAAGTTTGGTGGCACACAGGAAGTATCTCTTGTTCTATTTTTAAGTCTATGCTTTTGTTTCTTGCAATAATTTTAGTATAATTTTAAAAAATTCTTATCGGTGTTTCTGATAAGCACCATCAATTTCACCTGTAATCGTGATGGGTTGTTTTTTGGGAGGCAGAAATGGGCAGCAAGTGGCAGTATGCCAGGAGGACTGCAAAAGTGGTTCACAGACTGAAAAGACCTATAAACCATCACTAAGAGGTTGGTAGAGAGTAGAAATTGAAACAATTAATGTTTTATGCAATTCCACTTGATAATGGGTGTACAGGAGTAGCCTAAAATAAAAACTTTTATATATAATGTGCTAGTGGGATTGAATTTATTTCCACAGGTTTTTCACTTAGTAAGACATCTCATGTTTTCTTCCTTAGAAAGGAGGCTAGTCATAGAAGAACAGAAAAAGTCATGAGATTTTTTTTTTTTTTATAACACACTAAGTCAATTTCAGGAATTTGATGGCTTTTACTTTTTAGGTATGTACATTAACGTGCAGAGTCAAAAGACAGATGGATTTGTCAGCACACAGAACTTGAAGCTGGTGGTCGTCAGTTGCCCTTTTATGGCAATGTTTTCTTAAAGTCTTAACAGACTTATGCCAGACTTAATTTTAGCTATTTCAGGCAGGCAGGGAAAGCCGGGAGAAGAGGCGAAGGGAGGGGAAGGGCGTGGGCAATGTCATGCAAGCAGAGAGAAGGGGCTTGCACTTGTGACACCAACTCATGTCTCCAGCCATCAGCATCAGGGATGTTTGATGTAGCAAAAACAGACCAAATCCACCACCCAAACCCTCCTGATAATCCAGACCGATCTCTCCAGGGAGAACAAAATGGGCCTACCATGGCAGGGAGGCACTGGGTCCTGCTAACAGCCTGGCGCAGTTCCACCACAGGGAACATTTCTATTTGTATAACATCAGCCAGTCTGAGGTTACTGGACTTTAGTGTGGTGGGAGGGAACAGAGGGACCCAAGTTGGACTTTATTGAGAGAATGAGAAACACGGAGCCACCACAAGTGTGACTTCTTGGTTGGTAAAAAATGCTAAATCATTGGCCGGGCGCGGTGGCTCATGCCTGTAATCCCAGCACTTTGGGAGGCCGAGGCGGGCAGATCACAAGGTCAGGAGATCGAGACCATCCTGGCTAACATGGTGAAACCCTGTCTCTGCTAAAAATACAAAAATTAGCGGGGCGTGGTTGCACGCACCTGTAGTCCCAGCTACTTAGGAGCCTGAGGCAGGAGAATCACTTGAACCCGGGAGGCAGAGCTTGCAGTGAGCTGAGATCGCGCCACTGCACTCCAGCCTGGTGACAGAGTGAGACTCTGTCTCAAAAAAAAAAGAAACAAAAGAACAGAAAAGAAAAAAAAAATCTAAATTATTAAGGTGTGTCTCACATAATTGTGCCCAGGTGCAGCAAAACACTGTATTTTGAATGACTATCAGAAGGGAAAACTTCAGCCTGAAAACTTAATCATAAAACGACTGCCAAAAAAGCACTCCTTTATGCACAGAGGTCGGATATGAGTTTGCTCTGCCTCTTAAAAAGAAGTCTTAAATAGCTCCTGCAAGAAATAAATCAGCCTCAAATATTGGGTAAGGAGCTCCTGAATAATTTAGCATACAAAACTCTCAGTTTCTGTGCATCCTGCTGTCTTCCTTGAGCTCCACTCTGCTCTGCAAGGGCGTCCTCCAAAGGGAAAAGAAGGACGTGAAACCCCCTGGATGTTGGACAGGAGCTGCACGTGCACTCTGCTCCCATTCCCACTGGGCATTCTCCAAGCACCTCCAACCCACCACTGTGCCTGGCACGTCCAGGTCTCAGTCCCAGCCCAGCGCTCTCCTGAGCTCCACACTGCCTCCTGCTCCATCTCCATTGGAGTTTTCTACACCAACGCAGATGCAGTTTATCTAAAACTGTGCCCCAGTCCTCTCATCTTGTCGTCTTGGTTTCTTTTAAGGCAATCCACTTGTCTCTCTCCCCACTACACCTACCCTGGTTCAGGCTTCCATTTTCTCAGGCTTGGCCAGCGGGGCAGCTTTGGCTCCTCCAGTCTTGCCCCCTTTCCAGTCTATTTGCTTCTGTGTAGCCAGAGTGCCTATGATAGTTAACTTTGAATCCAGTCATCTTTACTGGATTAAGGAACCCCTAGAGAACCGGTAAAGCATTATTTCTGGGTGTGTCTGTGCAGGAGTTTCCAGAGACTGGCATGTGGGTCAGTGGACTGAGTGGGGAAGATCTGCCCCCAGTGTGGGCAGGCACCATCTAATTAGCTGGGGGCCTAGAGAGAACAATAAAGGTGACAGAGGATTTCCTTGCTCTTTCTCCTGGAGCTGGGACACTTTCCTCTTCCTGCTCTTGGGCATCAGAACTCCAGGCTCTCCTGTCTTGACACTGGGACTTAACAGCAGCAGCCTCCTGGTTCTCAGGCCTTTGGCCTTGGACTGAGAATTACACCACTGGCTTCTCTGGTTCTGAGGCTTTCAGACTTGGACTGAGCCATGCTACCATTACCTGCATCCCAGGGACTCCAGCTTGGAGATGGCCTGCCGTGGGACTTCTCAGCCTCCATAACTGCATGAGGCAATTCCCCCAGTAAATCCCCCCTCACCTACCAATCAATCAATCAATCTATCAATCATCTATTATCTGTCTAGCTACCTACATACCTATCATCTATCACCTGTTGGCTCTGTCTCTCTGAAGAACCCTGACTGATAGAGTGACCTTTTAAAACTGCAGTCTTGGCCAGGCATGGTGGCTCACACGTATAATCCCAGCACTTTGGGAGGCCAAGGCGGGTGGATCACCTGAGATCAGGAGTTCAAGACCAGCCTGGGCAACATGGTGAAACCACGTCTCTGTCTCTACAAAAAAAAAAAAAAAAAAAAAAATTAGCCGGGTGTGGGGCATGCACCTATAATTCCAGCTACTTGGGAGGCTGAGACACAAGAATTGTTCGAACCTGGGGAGGTGGAGGTTGCAGTAAACTGAGATCATGCCACTGCACTCTTGCCTGGGTGACAGAGTGAGACTCTGTCTCAAAAAAAACCAAAAACAAAACAGACTTATTTTTCTCTCACTTAGAACCACTCAACGGCTCTCAGCAATCTTTAGGATTTTCTTGGCAAACTCCTGAGCTGGGGGGAAGGGCCTGATTATTTATTCACCTTCTCTTGCCATGTCCCTCTATGTACCCCACACCTGAACCTTAAGGCATTGTCCTGGAATAGACCATACACTCACTGCTGTAAGGGTTTCTGAGCATTCTGGCCTCCCCCTGTTACTTCCTCCATTCCTTGGCTAGCTCTTACTATTTTTAAAGATTCAGCTCAATCTTTCCCTGAACACCTTTCCTGATTCTTTTCTTTCACTCTTCTTTTCCTCCCTCCCTCCGCTTCCTTCCTTCCCTGATTCACGACCTTTTCTCACAACTTGCCTGGTTAATTACTTCTCTGAACCCACATGCTTCCATATGGCACTTAACACACTGGCTTGGGATTTACTTTTATGTTTCCTCTTAAGTCCCACATTGCTCTCTGAAAGGAAAGAATGACTCATCATCTTTGTATTGCCTGTGTGTGACACATAGTAGGCACTCAAAAAATATTTGAGTGAAATGAATTGTTCATTCAGACATCCATTAAAACTTGGTAGGGAAACAGTTGAGTTTAGTAGCATAAATGGGTTTAGAAGTTATTTCACTCAATTTACTCATGCTTCCCTTGGACCTCATTCCTGTTTGGAAATCATTATAGTCACTTTCCGTGTAGTGTTGGAATTAACATTTTGAAGGAAAAAAAGTGACTGTGCTAAGAAATGATGGCAGGACAGTTTTTATTGTAATAGATTCTATCTGAGGACCAAAGTTCGCTGGCACTATGAGATCCTGGCATGGATACTGGCTGAGAGATTTGCCAGCTCTTGCCACCACCCTACAATTTCAATTTCCTTGTTTCCTTCTTTCTTTTCTCTCTCTTTTTTTTTTTTTAGATGGAGTCTCCCTCTGTTGTCAGGCTGGAGTGCAGTGGCACGATCGTGGCTCACTGTAATCTCTGCCTCCCTGATTCAAGCGATTCCCCTGCCTCAGCCTCCCAAGTAGCTGGGACTACAGGCACGCACCACCACACCCAGCTAATTTTTTGTATTTTAGTAGAAACGAGGTTTCACCACGTTGGCCAGGCTGGTCTCAAACTGTTGACCTCAAGTGATCCACCCTCTTCAGCCTCCCAAAGTGCTGGGATTACAGGCGTGAGCCACCAGACCCGGCCCTTTCTTTCTTTTTTAAGAGACTGGGTCTTGCTCTGTCATCTAGGCTGGAGTGCAGTGGGGCAATCATAGCTCACTGGAATCTTGAACTCCTGGGCTCAAGTGATTTTCCCATCTCAGCCTCCCAAGTAACTGGGAGTGCAGGCACGTGCCACTATACCCGGCTAGTGTTGCCCAAGCTGCTCTCAAACTCCAGGGCTCAAGCGATCCTCTTGCCTCAGGCTCCCAAAGCACTGGGATTATAGGCATGAGTGACGTCACCTGGCCAACTTTAGTTTCTGTTAAGGGAAGACAATTGATTTTTTTTTTTTTTTTTTTTGACGCGGAGTCTTGCTCTGTGCCCCAGGCTGGAGTGCAGTGGCGCGATCTCGGCTCACTGCAAGCTCCGCTCCCCCGGGTTCACGCCATTCTCCTGCCTCAGCCTCCCGAGTAGCTGGGACTACAGGCGCCCGCCACCTCGCCCGGCTAATTTTCTTGTATTTTTAGTAGAGACGGGGTTTCACCGTGTTAGCCAGGATGGTCTCGATCTCCTGACCTCATGATCCGCCCGTCTCGGCCTCCCAAAGTGCTGGGATTACAGGCTTGAGCCACCGCGCCCGGCCGGGAAGACAATTGATTTTTAAAAGTAGTGTAGAAATTCGAAAAAAATCTCAAATATATATTCAACACTATAAGCATTAATTCTTGGCCAGATTACAGCTCATGTCTGTAATCCTAGCACATTGGGAGGTTGAGGTGGGAGGATCACTTGAGCCCAGGAGTTTGAGACCAGCCTGGGCAATACAGGGAGGCCCCATCTTTAAAAAAAAGGCGGGGGGGTTTGGGCGCAGTGGCTCACGTCTGTAATCCCAGCATTTTAGGAGGCCAAGGCGGGTGGATCACGAGGTCAGAAGATCGAGACCATCCTGGCTAACATGGTGAAACATCGTCTCTACTAAAAATACACACACCCACACACAATTAGCCAGATGTGGTGGCAGGCACCTATAGTCCCAGCTACTCAGGCTGAGGCAGGAGAATGGCGTCAACCCAGGAGGCGGAGCTTGCAGTGAGCCGAGATCGCCACTGAACTCCAGTCTGGGCAACAGACTGAGACTCCATCTCAAAAAAACAAACAAAAAACAAAACAAAACAAAATGTAGCTGGGCATAGTGGCTCATGCCTGTAGTCCCAGCTAGCTACATAGGAGACTGAGGTGGGAGGACTGCTTGAGTCCAGGAGTTCAAGGCTGCAGTGAGCTGTGATCACGCCACTGCCCTCCGGCCTAGGCAACAAAGTGAGACCACCCCACTCCCCAGAAAGAAGTGCATTAATTCTGTTGATTGTTTTTAATCAATATATTTGGAGAAAAGGTTTTGTTCATTTTGATATCTTTCTAAATAACAGTTTCAGATGCTATAAAAATTAGTTCCTCCCTAACATTTATTTAAGATTTTCTTTAAAGATAATTTATTCCCCAGTATCTTTTCAGAGAGAGTGGCAACCACTTTGTACAGCTCAAGTCAGCTGGAAACATGTTTCAAAGGAAGTGTTATTAAACAAAAGGTGAAGAAAATTGATTAACCTAAAAAGTCCTTTGTCTGGATTCTCTATGTTAAATTATCTTCGAATTTCCAAAATAGGAGACAATGGTAAGCTTTTGAAGACAGTCATTCATTCAGCAAATACTTACTTAATATGGGCTATGTGCCAGGAACCAGGGTAGTTGGTTAATAAAATAACTGTTGAACGAACATGTCCTGGCATGCCTAGAAACTGGCATAGAAGATATAAAGAAGGAGCTTGACAAACATGGAGAATCAGCATCATTGGCTTGCTACCCTTCAAATTCATTAGTTACAGTCTGAAATGTATACATCTCTTGCCTTTCGCAAATAAATCCATTTTTTTTTTTGCCAATCAAAATATTTTATTATTAGCTTTGTGTTTAACATGACTTATTGGGAGGTGAATACTTATATTCTCTTATAGGTTGATAACTCTTAGTATTGTCTTATAATACTTCGCAAATAAAAAAATAAGTATTGCTCACCAAGTTCACCTAACCTTTCAATTCTTAATACAGCCAAGTCACAAACTTTGAAATATGTTGTATCTATATTAGAATGCAACACACAGAATTATATAGTGTCACAAGGCACTCTCTCTATTCTCTGCTCCCTCCCCTGCAACTGATCTATTATTCATTAACCCTTTCCAGAACAGATCACTGTTAACTGTTTTTCAGCCCCTTTAAATCCCATATTGGGTGGAAGCTCTATTCCTAAATTGATGAAAAATTACAAACATGATTGAGACAGAATACTTCCACTTCGGTTCTGCTCTACATACCGTGATCAAAAGGAAGTACAATATTCCAGCTGAAATTAAAGGGACCCCCTAATGCCTCCACCACATCTTCTACATTCTGGAGACTTCTGTGGTCTTCATTTACTATCCAGTGTTACGTAGCTACTTATGGTGGATTAGAGTGAACTGCGGACACAGAGCCAAGGAAATGGAGAAGCAGGATCTTCGTACCTTATAATGTAAATCCTTTAAAGAATGACTTGTAGTGTCCCTTTTTATTGTGGTGCAATTTACCTATAATAAATGATTTCTATTCCAAGTGTACAATTTGATGAGCTAGGATGAAATCACCAGTATATGTATACGATAGAATACTATTCAGTCATAAAAAGCAATAAATTAACAGCATTTGCAATGATCTGGATGAGACTGGAGATTATTCTTCTAAGTGAAGTAACTCAAGAATGGAAAAGCAAACATTGTATGTTCTCACTGATATGTGGGAAGCTAAGCTATGAAGACGCAAAGGCATAAGAATGATACAATAGACTGTGGAGACTTGGAGGGAAGAGTGGAAGAGGGGCGAGGGATAAAAGATTACAAATATGGTGCAGAGTATACTGCTCAGGTGATGGATGCACCAGGATCTCACAAATCTCCACTAAAGAACTTACTCATGTAACCAAATACCACCTGTATCCCAATAACTTATGGAAAAATAAAATTTAAAAAGTAAATATTAAAGAGAAAATTTAAAAAATAAAATGTAGAGAAAAAAACATTTTTTATCACTCCAAAAGTTTGCTTATGCTCCTTTGTGCTTCATCCCTTCTTCCAGGCAACCACTCATCTACTTTTTATCACTATGTCACTATAAATATTTCCTAGAATTTTGTGTATATGGAATCATACAGTATATGTGCTTTCGTTCCAGGATTATTTCACTTAGCATAATGATTTTGAGATTCATGTCACTCAGTATACCAGCAGTTTGTTCATTTCTATTGCTAAGTAGCATCCCATTCTATGGATAGACCCCATTTTGTCTATTCATTCACCTGTTGATGGACATGTGGGATAGTTTCACTTTTTGACCATTGGGAATAAAGCTATGATCATTTGTGGTCAAATCTTTGTAGGAATATGCTTTCATTTCTCTTGGGCAAATACCAAGGAGTAGAATGGCTGAGTCATTTGGTAGGTGTGTGTTTAACATGACAAACCGCCCCTTTCGCAGACTGGCTGTACCATTTTACATTTCTGCCCACAGTGGTCAAGAGTTCCAGTTGCTCCATGTCCTCATCAATGCTTGGTATGGTCTTTTAACATTTTTTGTCATTTTATTCATTCCAGTGGGTGTATAGGTTTCTTGCTATGGGTTTAATTTACATTTCCTTGAGGACAATGATATATTTTTGTGTTTATTGGTAATTCATGTGTTTTCTTTTGTGAAGTGACTGTAGACATCTTTTGTGTATTTATTAGAGCTTTTGTTCTTATTGAGTTGTATGAATATGGCAAGCAGACTCTGAGATGGCCCCCAATGAATGATCCCCACCTCCTGGTTTTCATGTACTTGTGTATCCCTCTTCTTGAGTGTGAGCAGGACCTAGTGACTTACTTCTAGCCAACAGAATTCAGCACAGGTGATGGGACACCACTTCCATTATTAAGCTTCTGTCTATATACATAAGACTGTGGCTTGTCTTTCTAGCAGATCACTCTCTTGCTGGCTTTGGTGAAGCAAGCTGCCATGCAGGAGAGGCCCATGTCGATGAACTAAGACTCTCAGTCCAACAGCTTGCAAGGAACTGAACCCTGCCATTAACTACATGAGCTTGGAAATGGATCCTTCACCAGCTGAGCCTTCAGATGAGACCCTGGTCCTGGCCAACATCTTGATTGCAAGCTTCACAAAAGAGCCTGAAGCGGAGGACTCAACTAAGCTATGCCTGAACTTCTGACCCACAGAAACTATGAGATAATCAATGCATGATTTCAGCCAGTAAGTTTGTGGTAATCTGTTACACAACTGGATAATACAATGGGTTTTAAAAAATGCATTTAGGATGTAAGTCCTTTGTCAGATACATGTACTGTGAATAGTGAATATTTTCTCCCCTTCTGTGGCTTGCCTTTTCATATTCCTAATCATGTCTTTCAAAGAGCAAAAGTTTTTAATTTTGAAAAGATCCCATTTATCATTTTATGACTCATGCTTTTTGTGTCCTAAGAAATCTTCGCCTCCTCTCCTTTCAAGGTTGTGAGGATTGTCTCAAATGTTTCCTTCTAGAAGTTTTACATTTTCCTTTTACATTAGGCCTAGGATCCATTTTGATTTAATTTTTAAGTTATGATATGTGGCAAGGATTGAGGTTCATATTTTCCACACTGAAATCCAATTGTTCCACATTGCTTGTTGAAAAGATTTTACTGCCTCATTGGATTCCCTTGGTACCTTTATTTAAAATCAATTGACCATATGTGGGGATCTATTTCTGGATTCTCTGTTTTGTTCATTGATTTATATCTATACTTTCATCATGACCACACTGTTTTAATTACTGTAGCTCTATAATAGGCCTTAAAATCAGGTAGTGGACATTCTCCAACTTTGTTCTTCATTTAAGAAATGGCTGTGAGTCCGTTAAGTTCCTTATGTTTCTATATACATTACAGAATTTAAAACAAAATCTACTGAAATCTTGGCTGGGGCTGCATTTGATCTATGGATCAATTTGGCAAGAAATGACAACAGTATTAAGTGTTCCAATCCATGACCATGGAATATCTTTCCATTTGTTTAGCCCTTTGATTTCTCTCAGCAATCTTTTGTAGTTTTCACCATAAAGGTCTTAGATATCTTTTGTGAAATTTATTCCTATTTATTTTTTGACGCTCCCATAAATGAAATTGCTTATAAAATTTCATTTCCCAATTGTTTGCTGTTAGCATATAAAGATACAGTTGATTTATACATTAACCTTGTATCCTGTGACCTTGCTAAATTCACTTGTAAGTTCTAGTGGTTGTTTTGTAGATTTCTTAGGATTTTTCTGCATAAGTAATCACATCATCTAGTGCCTCTTAAATTATTTTGCAGTTCCCCGATACTGTATAATTTTAGCTATGTGTTTAGTGTATTATACATAACTCTGATTCTTATCTAAATGTATCATTTCAGTTATTCCTCAGCTCATACATATAAAATATGTACTATATGTTACACATATATGTAATATCACAGATTACCTATGTCATATTACACATGGATAGATGGATATTTGCCACTGTCGGCTCGCTTGTGTAACCTCAGTAGTGGTATCTACCATTTGACGTGTGCACACTGGAGCCAGTTGGAGTGGGTACTCATGGCTGCCTATTCGGCATCCATTACTCTTCCTCTACCTTCCTTCCTAGAATAACCCAAATGCTGTTGCAGCATATACGCTTTCATGATAGTGACAAGCTCTCTTGAGCTACCCTGGGCTACCAGGGAGGACTCAGGGTTGGAGACAGCCAGATCCCACATGCATGTGTGCACAGCCCCCTCCATTCCCTGTTCTTGCCACAAGCAAGCACGCAGCCCCGACTGCTATTGAGAAACAGTCTTCCGATGAAGCCATTGCAGACAGAGAGAAGATTGTGCGTCCTAGGTAACAGCATTGAGCAGGGCTGTGTCTCACCTTGCCTGGGGCCTAGCCTGCTTCTGTACCTGTATAGATGATGCAATAGATGTCCTTATCCTTTAAGCCAGTTTGAGTTGGAGTTCTCTGCTGCTTTGCAGCCAGAAACATCCTAGGTAACATTTGGGTATGCAAGGAGATACAGGCTCTGCCCTCAGAAGATTATATTCTAATTAGGTGACAGTTATAACTGGGGAAACCAGATTTCTGCAGATATCACACTGTAAAAAATTACAAAGTAATATAAATAATAAAAAATTATAGCAACTGCATAGTGGGCACCAATGCTGAGGAAATCTTGAGAGGAAGGCTTCCTATAGAAATGTGCAGAGGCAGATTTTGAAGGGAGCAAGGAAAGGTGGGCATTTGGGCGGCGGCTGTGGCAGAGGAAGAGCCTGAAGGTGAGGATGTGCTGATGGCCTGTATCTGAGAGTGGAGAGCATTCTTGTAGAGAAGTGAAAGAAAGATTGGAGGAGACCACTGGGAGTGAAAGGAATGGAATTGGATTTCATAGGATTGCATGTAAGAAGTGAATGTAGATATTCTCAAATCGTTTTTGGCAATATAAAAAAATCGTAATATCTGCATACAGTAGAGAGGGTTGGCTGCGGGAGAGCCTGGAGTCAGTGGGGATATTGAAGACGTCGTTACAGTGAATGTAAAAATTAAGGCAGCAGGTCAGAGGTACTGCAGAGATAAGAACAGCTTCAACTTTGTGGATTAGAAAGTAAATACGAAAGAGATTGGGAATGTCAGGGAACAGAGATGGAATGGGCCTGTGTGAGGTAAGAATAAAGGAGGAATGCTGCAATAAATCTGTTACACTTCAGATATTACTTGGCTGTCCAAAAAAAGTACCTTTGGTGTGTAACTAGAGTAGCTTCCAGAGTCATTTGGCGGAGAGGAGGGGTGGGTGGTGTGGATCATGCTGAGGAAGAATGACAGAGGTTTTTGATTCATCAGCTAAGCCTCCCAAACTTTGGGCAGTTGTCATTCTATCATATCCCCATACAACCTACACAGTTATTTAAATTGACTTTTAAAAACCCCCAAGTCTTCCCTTAGGCAACAATTCCATGAAATCATAGGTTTTGAGGTTCTAGATATATTTTTCCATGATATACAAAAACATCGCTATGAAAACATTCATCCTTATACTGCCTGAAAGCATCTTGCATCCCACCGTGGTCCTCATGCCCCCTGCTTTGGGAAAACTGGTGTGTGAGAACCAGCAGGGTCAGCACGAAGGGCTGGGGGCACCTGGGAAAAGTGCGGAGACATTGCTAGGAGGGGCCGGTAAAAGGGAAGAGACATCGATTTAACAAGCAACCCTAGTAACTGCAACAAAAAGACATTTGCTGCAATTGGAATGAGAAACCAGGCTTTAGGGAATGAAAATCTCAACCATGGCTCAAGCCTGTAATCCCAGCACTTTGGGAGGCTGAGACGGGCGGATCATGAGGTCAGGAGATTGAGACCATCCCGGCTAACACGGTGAAACCCCGTCTCTACTAAAAAGAATACAAAAAATTAGCCGGGCGAGGTGGTGGGCACCTGTAGTCCCAGCTACTCGGGAGGCTGAGGCAGGAGAATGGCGTGAACCTGGGAGGCGGAGCTTGCAGAGAGCCGAGACCACGCTACTGCACTCCAGCCTGGGCGACAGAGCAAGACTCTGTCTCAAAAAAAAAAAAAAAAAAAAGAAAATCGAGTCGAGTACTGTAAAATAATAGTTTACCTTAAAATGAAATGTAATAGAGGGCTGGGTGCAATGGTCCGTGTGTGTAGTCCCAGCTACATGGGAGGCTGAGGCAGGAGGATGGCTGGAACCCAGGAGTTTTAACCCAGGGCAACATAATGAGACCCCTATCTCTTAAAACAAACAAACAAACAAAAAAACACAACAAAACAGAAAGAAAGGGGGAAAATCAGGTATGTGAGTAGAGGGCCAGGATTTCTTTTTTTTCCTTTTTATGATCAGAGACTAGATAATAAAGAAATAGAGCGGATCTCTTCTGATGCCCCTTGCCTGAAAGATGTAGTCATTCATATGGGATATGAGTTAAAGGAATGTTCTTGTCACTAAATGTGCTCAAATTTCCCTTCACCCGAAGAGCAAGTAGCCAGCATCTGTACTAAGTTAGGCCTGAGGGAAAGAATGATTTAAACCATTTATTTTATTTTATTTTACTTTTATTTTTATTTTATTTTATTTTATTTTGAGACAGTGTCTCATTCTGTTGCCCAGATAAGAGTGCAATGGTATGATCTTGGCTCACTGCAACCTCCACCTCCCAGATTCAAATGATTCTCCCACCTCAGCCTCCTGAGTAGCTGGGATTACAGACGCCTACCACCACACCTGGCTAATTTTTGTATTTTTAGCAGAGATGGAGTTTCACCATGTTGTCCAGGCTGGTCTCGAACTCCTGATCTCAAGTGATCTGCCCACCTTGGCCTTCCAAAGTGCTGGGATTATAGGTGTGAGCCACCGTGCCTGGCCAAGACTGCATTTTTAAGTTGCAAGTAATATGATGAAAAATTAGTGTGTACCAACTTTTGTCATGTTGGTTGTGCTTGATATGGTTTGGATCTGTGTCCCTACCCAAATCTCACACCCAATTGTAATCTCCATTGTTGGATGTGGGGCTGGTAGGTGATTGGATCATGGGGGCAGTTTCTCATGAATGGTTTAGCACCATCCCCTCAGTGCTGTCCTTATGATAGTGAGTGAGTTTTCATGAGAGCTGGTTGCTCAAAAGCATGCAGCACCTCCCCTCCTTCTTGCTCCTACTCCCGCCACATGAGGTATGTGTGGCCCCTTCACCTTCTGCCATGATTATAAGTTTCCTGAAGCCTCCAGAGAAGCCAAGCAGATACCAGCATCATGCTTCCTGTACAGCCTGTGGAACTGTGAGCCAATTAAACCTCTTTTCTTTATCCATTACCCTGTCTCAGGTATTTATAGCCACGAGAGAATGGACTCATACAGCGCTTTTTAAAGGTATATGTAGGTATTTAATTCTACATATATGGAGGACGTGTGCCCCCCCAACACACATCCCCATATGGGAGTGGCAAAGCGTAATGACTACTTGGTATTTCTTTTTTTAAACAGCAAAAATAAAATAAAAAAAAAATTAGCCAGACATGGTGGCACACGCCTGTAGTCCCAGCTACTCAGGAGCCTGAGGCGGGAGGATTGCCTGGGAGGTGGAGGCTGCAGTGAGCCGTGATTACATCACTGCACTCCAGCCTGAGTGACAGAGTAAGACCCTGTCTTTAAAAAAAAAAAAGTTTAAAAGAAAAATGGTAATGGTTGACTATTTTCCTGCTGAGAAGTGGGCCTGGTGACAGCGAGACCCAGTCTCAAAAAAAAAATAGTTTAGAAGAAAAATAGTAATGGTTAAGGACTTTTCTGCTGAGAAGTGGGCAATTAAGCAAACTTTAACTCCAGGGAATGGTTTGCATGTTAAGACTGGAACCAGAGCAGGGGGAGGGGTTATGGTCATAAATCCTACCAAATTCAGCAGTTCCTGTCTCTGTGTTCCTAAAGATCTGTGGATGACAGTAATGCTTGACAACAGTGACATACGCTGACACGCTACACTAGCAGTTTGAAAACTGGCCAGAGGACTCCTGAGGTCCATGAAACCTTTTCAGGGAGTCTACAGCTGGAAATTTCTTGTGCCAACACTAAGGCGTCATTTGCTTTTTACCCACCACTGCTTTTCCCCATCAATGTCAGCACCGTGGCAAATTCTGGTGCCTTAATTCACATCAAGGCAGTGGCAAATTGTGACAGCCTCCTACTCCAGGGGAGAAGGCCAGTGTCACTTAAGAAGGTCTTTGATAATGCCATACATTTTATTCATTTTATTAAATCTCAGCTCTTGAGTATGTGTCTTTTTAATACTCTGTGTGATGAAATGAGAGGTGCACATAAAACATTCCCATTGCAAACTATGATGATGTTCTTGAGGAAAACGTGTGCAACTGAGCTGCTTTTAAAACCCTGAAAAATTGTAGTTATTTGGACCTGGGTATTTGGTAGACAGTTTTTTCCAAAATGAATAAACGGAGCCTGTCACTGCAAGGAAAACAACTGACATATTTGTTGTCAAAGTTTGAGTTTTCAAGCAAAAATTAGAATTTTGGAAACCTTGTGTCTGCCACAATAAGCCTGACAATTTCCCCATACTTAGAGATTTCTCTGGGGAGATGAGTGGTGCTATTAAGAAATGCTTTGTAGTTATCGTGTAATAAAATGTGTTCCTATTTGGAAGATCTGCATTAGTCAGTGATCCAATATTTTCCAAATGACTAACGCATGGTATTACAAAATCATGCACGGGTGAAAGATCCATTCGAAACACAAGATAGGGCTGGGCATGGTGGTTCACGCCTGTAATCCCAGTACTATGGGAGGCCAAGGTGGGCGGATCACTTGAGGTCAGGAGTTCGAGACCAGCCTGGCCAACATAGTGAAACCCCATCTCTACTAAAAATACAAAAATTAGCTGGGCTTGGTGGCGGGTGCATGTAATCCCAGCTACTCGGGAGGCTGAGGTGGGAGAATCTCTTGAACCTGGGAGGTGGTGGTTGCAGTGAGCTGAGATTGTGCCACTGCATTCCAGCCTAGGCAACTGAGCAAGACTCCACCTAAAAACAAACAAACAAAAAACCCAAAATGCAGGATAGATGGACAGATTCTAACATAACAGACTCTAGTAACTAGGCTCCTAAAAGTTCATTGATATGGTGTTAGATTTCACATTGCTGCTAACCTTCAAGGAACTACCACTTGTCCTCTGGGTTCATCCATGTTGTCACAGATGACATCATGCTAAGTGAAATAAGCCAAGCACAGAAAGACAAATACTGCATGAGCTCACTTATATATTATAAACAGTGAAACTCATAAAGGCAGCGAGTAGAATGGAGGTTCCAGAGACTGGGGGTGGGGGTGGATGGGGAAAGGTGGGAGGTTGGCCAAAGTGTACAAAGTTTCAGTTTCATGGGAGAAGTAAGTTCTCTTGGATTGCACAACACTGTGACTACAGTTAATAATAAAAACTGCTAAGTGTAGATTTTAAGAGTTCTCACCACAAAGAAATGATAGGTATGTGAGGTGACAGATACGTTAATTAGCTTGGTTTAATCATTCTGCATTGTAGACACATATCATAGCATCACAGTGTACCCTATAATTATATACGATTGTTATTTAGCAGTTAAATATTTAAAAAACCCTACTGCTTGTCAAGAAGGCTATCCACAATTATCTGAAGAGGTAACCAAAACACTCCTCTTTTTTTCCAACTGCCTATCTGCTTGAGGCTTGATTTTCTTCATGTACTTCAACCAAAACAACATATGGCAACAGACTGGGTGCCGAAGCAGATCTGAGAATCCCACCGAATTCTTCTACCCTAGACATTCAAAAGCTTTGTAGCAATGAAAAAAGAGTTCGTTTTCATAAAGATATATTTATGCTAATATGTAATGAGTTTATTATTGATCTTTTCACAATAATATTTAAAAACAGTTTTAATTTATAATATGGTAATATTTTTTTGTTTTGCTAATCTTCTCTGTATCATTCCAATTTTAGTATATGTGCTGTCAAAGCAGGCACATAATATGGTAAATATTAATAGATGGAATCCATACCGCCCAAAATCCCACTGGGTCTTTTTTGAGATGGGGTCACCCAGGCTAGAGTACAAGGGCATGATCAGGGCTCACTGAAACCTCTACATCCCCAGGCTCAAGTGGTCCTCCTCACGAGTGGCTGGGACTACAGATGTGAGCCACCACACCTGGCTAATTTTTTTTTGTAGAGATGGGGTTTCACTACGTTGTCCAGGCTGGTCCTGGACTCCTGGGCTCAAGTGATCCGCCCGCCTCAGCCTTCCAGAGTGTTAGGATTACAGGTGTGAACCACCACACCTGGCTTGTTGAGGTCTCAATAATTATGAGTACACAGGGGTCCTGAAACCAACTGATTTGATAACGACTGAACTGCCATACAGCAAGACCTCAAGCTCAGAAATAACTCAGGTGCTAATAAAAGTTAAAGGAAATATCCCTTGCCTCCTTTTCTCTGAATGTACTGCCCTAAAATTGTGTTAGGTAGGCACTTCTTTCCATTTTTATTAAAATGGAAATCTCACTTTGATTATTAACAGAAAAAACTTTAATTTTAATCATCACAGTAGAGCCCAGCACAGCAATAATCCAAATTTCTACTACCTTTTATAAACCAAGAGGTCCTGTTCCCTTTATCTCAGCCACATCATTAGTAGTGTTTTCAATGTGAAAAAATTATCATTAAATTTGCTCGTTTAAAAAAAAAATTAGCTTTTTTGCCTAAATACTTTACCACATACATATCTTAAAGTGCAAGGGGCTTTAGACTATTCTAGTGCTGATTAATATAGCTTCCGTCCCCTTTAGATCGAAAACAGGAAAAAAATTTGTCCTTATGAGTTCTGGGTAATTAATAAAATGTACATAATTTAGTTATTCCCACCCACCGATACGACAACCTGGATAACCTCAGACTACCAGAATCTGAATCATGGGTTGGAATGCAACAGAGAAGCAAACAGGAATGGGTTGAAAATTCTTTTTAACATCTTATAGACTTGGGGCTGGGTGCGGTGGCTCATGCCTCTAATTCCAGCACTTTGTGAGTCTGAGGCGGGCGAATCACCTGAGGTTAGGAGTTTGAGATCAGGTTGACCAACATGGTGAAACCGAGTCGCTACTAAAAATACAAAAATTAGCCAGGCATGGTCATGGGTGCCTGTAATCCCAGCTACTCGGGAGGCTGAGGCAGGAGAATCACTTGAACCCTGGAGCTGGAGGTTGCAGTGAGCTGAGGTTGTGTCACTGCACTCCAGTGTAAGTGACAGAGCGAGACTCCATCTCAAAACAAACAAACAAAAATCATAGAGACTTGGTACATGTCTCACTGCAGATAAGCCCAATCCTTTCATGTACTCATAATGACAGAAATCTGTCAAATTTCTATTCCTCAAAAGAGACTGAACCCTACTTAAGTTGATAAATACCCTTATATGCAATATAATTTCACTTGTTTAAAAATTATCGGGCCGGCGCTGTGGCTCAAGCCTGTAATCCCAGCACTTTGGGAGGCCGAGATGGGCGGATCACGAGGTCAGGAGATCGAGATCATCCTGGCTAACCCGGTGAAACCCCGTCTCTACTAAAAAATACAAAAAACTAGCCGGGCGAGGTGGTGGGCGCCTGTAGTCCCAGCTACTCGGGAGGCTGAGGCAGGAGAATGGCGTAAGCCCAGGAGGCGGAGCTTGCAGTGAGCTGAGATCCGGCCACTGCACTCCAGCCCGGGCGACAGAGCCAGACTCCGTCTCAAAAAAAAAAAAAAAAAAAAAAAAAAATTATAATTATTTTAGATGTTTTAAATCATGATGTTTTCAAAATGAGGATAATTTCTTTGTGTTTTATAGATACTGGGGTTTTCTTTATCTGTTGCTGGACAGACAAACCCATCATTTTGAAATAGTCATACAGTGTTCATCGGCTGATCATGGATACGCCAACCAGGAAAGCCTTTCTTCCATTTAACTTTGCCTTCAAAGAAATATGTCTACAGGATGTCCCATGGTGAAGGATGAGGGCGGAGCTTGCAGCAAGCCATCCCCCAGCCTGCCTTCTGTGCTGCAGTCTTCTTGCACCCCAGACACAATCACAGCATTGCTAGCTTCTCCTGCTTAACTCATACGGCTCGCTGATGTTAGTCATTTCTATTTTTTTCCCTGTGCCAATCAAGATTACCATTCTCAAATGCACCTTGCCCCCAAACCCTTCCTCCCACTGTCCATACAGTTATGACTTCTTTTGCTATGTCAATATTCAGGGTTTCAACTTATTACGACTATGCAACTACTACTGACACCTGAGCCAAACCATATAGTGTACTATAATTAACCTTCCTTTTTGTCATTTTTCTCCTGTGATTTTACTATGCTCAGTCTGATACTGGAGAAAGTGCCAGAGACAGTAAATGGAGACAAAGTAGAGGAGGAGGAGAAATGTCAAAGTATCTCAGGATATGCTGGATTTTTTTTTTTTTTTTTTTTTTTTTTGAGACAGAGTCTTGCTCTATGGCCCAGGCTGGGGTGCAGTGGTGTGATCTCAGCTCACTGTAACCTCCACCTCCTGGATTCCAGCTAGTCTCATGCCCCAGCTTCCCAAGTAGCTGGGACTACAGGCGTGTGCCACCACGCCTGGCTAATTTTTGTATTTTTAGTATAGATGGGGTTTCACCATGTTGTCCAGGCTGGCCTCGAAATGCTGGCCTCAAGTAATCCTCCCACCTTGGCCTCTCAAACTGCTGGGATTACAGGCATGAGCCACCATGTCCGGCTGGGATATGTTGTTGTTGTTGAACTCACTCTTGAAAATGAAATATTCCCAAATTTAACCTGAGGAGAGGGACTCAAGCTACAAGTATTACTCAGGAAATATGTGAACAAGTCATTATATTTGTATTTTTTTTACTTGTTTGTTATTTCTTGGGTATTCTTTCAGAAAGAAACAGCAACGTTTTGTATCCTCGAAGGACATCAAATCAGAGAAATGAAAGAGTGTGCCATCTCCGGACAGACAGCCCTGCACTGCCATTCAAAGGTATTTGGCCCAAAAGTACTCTGTGAGGCATTGCTTTTTCCATTTTCCTCTTCAGAATAGCCTATTAGATATGAGCCAATCACCCTTAAGAATCGTGAGTCCTCCTTAATCTCTCTGCTGCTGGACCCTAACACAGCCCACGCAGGATCACCTGTGTGTGAAGTAGCACCCTGGGCAAGAAGCCCACAGCCGCATGGTAGCTTGGCAGCCTCTCTGGGACTAAAACTCAGTTTCCAAGGGTAGTTCAGCAATGGTAAGGAGTGTGGATTCTGGACATACTACTTGGGCTTAACCCTGGCTTGAGCAATTTATTAAATTGCTCCAGGACTGGCTACATAATTTGCCAGGTCCAGAGCAAAAAGAAAATGAGAGGTCCCTTGTTCAAAAATTGGGAATTTCAAGACTATGACAATAGAGCACTAAATCAAGGATGGGACTCATCTAAACACAGGGCCCTGTGTGCTGTGAAACATCCATGAAGCTGCCCGTGCCTCAGTTTCCTCATCTGTAAAATGGGATCGTAGCAACACCTACCTCATAGAGCAGTAAGGAATATGCGAGTTAATTACACAGAAAGCACTTATAAGAGTGCCAGCACTTAGTAAGAGCTCAGTAAATTATTGCCACACCCCACATAGCCTACACTTTGAGTCAGCCCATCTCGAACGTACTACCCAAATCTGGTGAAAATTCATTTAGTTATTTCTCTGTAACATGGTAAAAGTCAAACAGGCAAACTTAATTTATAAATTTCATTAACAGCAATACAGCTGTTTGAAACCCTGGAATTTTTATCAGTAAACAAAAACTCAGTCTAATTTTTTTAAACCTGAAACCTGAGTAGCACTATATTGTGCTTTATTGTAGTTAAGTTTTAAAAATTATAAGTACATAATCATTTATCATGACCATTGATAACTATAAATCTGTTATCTAATGAGTCAAGAAAAACTGGAAATAACTGAAAAATTTAAAAGGATGACAATACAAACTACGCTTCATGACAATAAGAAAACCCAGAATTTGGCCGGGCATGGTGGTTCATGCCTGTGATCCCCGCACTTTGGGAGGTTGAGGAGGTTGCCCACCACCATGTGCAGCTGTAATCCCAGCTACTCGGGAGGCTGAAGCAGAAGAATCGCTTGAATCCAGGAGGTGGAGGTTACGGTGAACCAAGACCGTGCCACTGCCCTCAAGCCTGGGCAACAGCAAGACTGCATCTCAAAACAACAACAACAACCAACCTGAGGATTTATTCCATATGCAAATATCTTAATCCAACAACACATTTAGCTAAACATAAGCCTTTGAAGGACTGAATCCATTTGTTAGGATGTAGGTAGAGGGATGCCAATGTCTTAGGTAGCATGTGTAAATAAATAAAAAGTGTGTTTCCTCTTTTGATGTTGTTGTTTCCTGATTTGAGAATGAAAGGTAACTTGATTATATTGGATCAGTAGTTTGATTCAAGTAACATCATGGAATTCAAAAGTGCAAAGGTAAAATCTCAAAAGCATATTTAGGCCAGGCTCGGTGGCTCAAGCCTGTAATTCCAGCACTTTCGGAGGCCAAAGCAGGTGGATCACTTGAGGTCAGGAGTTCGAGACCAGCCTGGCCAACATGGTGAAAGCCCGTCTCTATTAAAAATACAAAAATTAGCTGGGCATGGTGGCACATGCCTAGAATCTCAGTTACTCAGGAGGCTGAGACAGGAGGATGGCTTGAACCTGGGAGGCAGAAGTTGCAGTGAGCTGAGATTGCGCCACTGCATTCCAGCCTGGGTGACACAGCGAGACTCTGTCTCAAAAAAAAAAAAAAAAAAAAAAAAAAGGTGTGGGAGGGTATTCATCAGCTGTTAACTGATTTTAATTAAGATTTTGAAGAATGTTCTCAAAGTCAAATCATGTGACCAGAGCGTATATAAAATGAAGAAAGCAAACAGTGCCTGTGGAAGAAGACGTAGGTTGGGCCCAAAGCTTGTACCTTTCCTCTCTCAACAGTTCTGGCTCTGAGTCCCAGCTATGCCAATGACTCACTGCTGGACTGTTCTGTGTGTCAGTCTCTGAACCTCGTGCCAATGTCTACTGTGTGCCTGGTATAGGTCTTGGCTCAGGCTAGGTGGCAGGCAATAAATGCTTTTCTTGGTTTGGGGGTGGAGGGTGCCATTTGGTAAAGTGAAAAGAATGTGGATTCCAGAGGTAGGTCTCAATTTGAATCCTATCTCTATCATTTACTACATACAATCTCCAGTAGATTTCATTTTTCTAAACCTTAGTTCTTAACTTGCAAAATGGACGTAATAACATCTCCTTTATAGGACTGTTGTGAGAATGAACTGAACTTGTATATGGCTGGCTCATAACAAGCACCAACAAGTGGGTTTGAATCCAGGCCCCTACCTTCATAGTCTATATACCAGACAGAAGAGACTAACTGCATTGGGCTGTGAGGATGAGACAGAAAAGAAGCTCCATCTACTTTGAGAAGTCAAATGTGTCAAATGCTTGTATTTATTTGTAAAGTAAGACACATAAACAATATTGTGTTTAAAGAATGATGGAGGCTAGGCTCAGTGACTCACACCTGTAATCCCAACACTTTGGGAGGCCAAGGAAGGTGGATCACCTGAGGTGAAGAGTTTGAGACCAGCCTGGTCAACATGGTGAAACCCCGTCTCTACTAAAAATACAAAAATTAGCCAGGCAGTGGTGCCTGTAGTCCCAGCTACTCTGGAGGCTGAGGCAGCAGAAGCGCTTGAACCCAGGAGGCACAGATTGCAGTGAGCCGAGATTGCGCCACTGTACTCCAGCCTGGCGACAGAACAAGAGTCCGTCTCAAAATAAATAAATAAATAAAAATAAATAAATAAGAACAATGGGGCCGGGCGCGGTGGCTCATGCCTGTAATCCCAGCACTTTGGCAGGCCGAGGCAGGCGGATCACGAGATCAGGAGTTTGAGACCAGCCTGGCCAACATGGTGAAACCCCATCTCTACTAAAAATACAAAATTAGCTGGGCGTGGTGGCGCATGCCTGTAATCTCAGCTACTTGGGAGGCTGAGGCAAAAGAATCGCTTGAGCCTGGGAGGCAGAGGTTGCAGTAAGCCAAGATTGCGCCATTGCACTCCAGCCTGGGTGATAGAGCGAGACTGTCAAAACAAAACAAAACAGATGGAAAAATGTATTCCACAGATCCCAGAGCACCTATAAAGCAAGAGTTGTTCTATGCATTTGCCAAGTCCATTGAAAAGTATTTTAAGGCTGAAAATGACATTTTCAAAAATTACTTGCCACCAGATATGCCTGATCTAATTCAGTATTGGGGTGCGAACACACGCCGAAACAGTACAAAATAGGCTTATCCCAAGCACATTAATGAAGAACATGTTATAAGATGATTTTAAAATAACCTACAGCTCTATCACTAAGCATCTAGCAGAACACATTATATGCGTTCTATCAGGTTATTTCTGGTGTAGACAAATGAAAAGCCAGTTTCTATTATTTGACTGGTGCCCATTTATATTAAAGGACTAAGCTGGAAATGAGGCAAAGAATTTCCTAATTACCGATGACGATGATCTGCTGAGTCAACTCAGAATGTAATTCAGTAAGATTGGAGGGAAGGGAATGAAATATAATGGATGGGGACAGTACTGCTGGTACCGTGTTGAGCTGCGGGAAGATTTTGCTGACTTTCTTGAGAAGTGAGGGGATCTGATGCCTGAGCAATCAACCATGATTCAGAGTAACTTGTGACAGTGCTGTTTGAACAGAAATAAAATTTGATCTTTTTCTATGCACCCAAGCCACTCAGTGAAATATATTTGTAAATACAATTCCATCTTCTGACATTTGATCTAGGTGGATTATTTAAAAAGCTGTGTCTTTATGATTTTGTTTTGCACAGACTTAAAAAAAATTATTTGTGTTTGTTTTATCCAGGCCATAGATTCCTGTTCTACTGCTCTTTCGGCCTCCTGCTTCTGTTTCTCAGAAAAATAGAAAATTGACTTTGCTTTGTTCAGGGGAATCCATGGCATGTATACCACTCCCATTTAAGTCAGGTTAACAGGGTAAATGCTCATGATGTTCTGAGTCTACTGGTTCTAAAAGCCCTTTGCATGTGCTTTTACCACCTTATAAAAGGGCATGGATCAGTATTTGTGTTGACTTTGAAGCTTTTCTTCTCACACCACACAGATGTCTTAACACAAAGGTTCGTACATGGTGACCGGGCAGACAGATGCGTGTGAAACTATTTTGTAGACTAAATGCAATATACAGTTAATGCCTGGTGTGAAATAGAATTTTTCTTTAATTGGTCATTTGTGAGATTGAATAAGTAGGCAGGCAAGCTGTAAACACAGTCCCATCTATAGACATGTGTCCTGGGAACAGAAAGGATCACATATTCTTAAGCTAAGACAAAGGCTTTAGTTTGAAGATAATGTCTGTGATTATTTCAGCACGGAGTGCTATTATAGACATCCTCTTGGAGGCTATACTAGAAAAAAATCTGAATGAATTAAGTATGTATTTTCCCACTAGCTGTGTCCAAACATATCACCCTTGGCTCATGAAAAATTATTTCTCTGCCAGGCATGGTAGTGCATGCCAGTATTCTCAGCTACTTGGGAGGCCGAGGCAGGAGGACTGCTTGAGGCTGGGAGTTCGAGGTTACAGTGAGCTATGATCATGCCACTGTACTCCAGCCTGGGTGACAGAGTGAGACCGTGTCTCAAAAAAAATTATTTCCACAATTCATTCCTACATTCTGGAAAAGAATAAACCATATTAATACCACATCCCAATGCTAGTATTATAAGATCTGAGTAGTGAACACATAGACTGGTATTCAGAGATTCCCCAAATTAATCTTTAATTGTTAGACATAATAAAAGTGAAAGGGCAGATTCAAGTCCAGGAACGTGGACAGATCTTAAGAAGGAAAATCTCCTTTCTTTCAATCTCCCAGCTTCTCAAACTGGCAGCTGAGTCTTGGGCAGGCAAATAACTCAGAAACTTTTACGGCCTGCCTGGTACTGAAGTACTATATACTTAGTTTCTTAAAAGAATTTGATTCATAGTGAACCATTCCACTGAAATTGCACGATTTTTATCCAAATAGCAATACAATCTCTGTCCAATGGTTTTGGTATACAATAAATGCTCTCCAGGCTATATGTAACATTTGTTGTTTACTATATTAGACCCAGTAGTTTGCTTTATAATTTGAATTGTATGGAGCAACACTTATACTGTGTTGCCTACTAGATTTTATGAAAATAAGACTTTAAAAAATGACATTCCTCCAAGAATGAAACCATGTAAATTGAAGACAGGGACCTGATTATACTATTAAGTGAAAAGCTAAGTTGCTAAACAGTCTCTAGCAGGGTCTACATCTGTTATCTGTCCATTTCTCTATTTGTGTATAAAGGAACAACAAAAGTTGGGCAAAAATGTGACACTGGAATTTATCCATTTGTCTCAAAGTGACGCAATTCCAGGAAGTTTTAATTTTCTTTTTTGTGTTTTTCCTTTTATACTTTTTTTTTTTTTATTTTATTTTTATTTATTTTTTTTTTTTTGAGACGGAGTCTCGCTCTGTCGCCCAGGCTGGAGTGCAGTGGCGCGATCTCGGCTCACTGCAAGCTCCACCTCCCGGGTTCACGCCATTCTCCTGCCTCGGCCTCCCGAGTAGCTGGGACTACAGGCGCCCACAACCGCGCCCGGCTAATTTTTTTTGTATTAGCCGGGGTTTCACCGTGGTCTCGATCTCCTGACCTTGTGATCCGCCCGCCTCGGCCTCCCAAAGTGCTGGGATTACAGGCGTGAGCCACCGCGCCCGGCATGTTTTTCCTTTTATAATCAGAGGAATGCCATTTTGAAAAAGTTTGAGTTGTGGTGTAATACACCTAGCATAATTTGCCATCTTAACCGTTTTCCAGTAGACAGTCAGTAGTATTAAATATGCTCACACTGTGGTGTAACCAACCTCCAGAACTTCTTCATCTTAGAGGAATGTTGTTTTTAAGACAGAACCAAATACTTCTCCAGACGTTTGTGATTTGAAAAATCAAATGCAAAGTAAGTAATGGCTTAGTCAGACCAAACCATCATAATTGAATAGCCTGACCAATTCGTGAAAGAACTAGCCATAGGCTTTTCTCACTGTCTTTTTTTTTTTTTTTTTTTTTTTTTTTTTGAGATGGAGTCTTGCTCTGTCGCTCAGGCTGGAGTGCAGTGGTGCAATCTTGGCTCACTGCAACCTCTGCCTCCTGGGTTCAAGCAATTCTCCTGCCTTAGCCTCCCGAGTAGCTGGGACTACAGGCGCGCGCCACCACACCTGGCTAATTTTTGTGTTTTTGGTAGAGACGGGGTTTCACCATATTGGACAGGCTGGTCTTGAACTCCTGACCTCTTATGATCCACCCCTTTGGCCTCCCAAAGGGCTTTTGATTCAGCATGTGAAGAGGAAATCATGGGCAGAGCTGTAGAAATCATATTAGAATTTCATCTGTGTAGTTCCTTGGAAAGCTTTTTATTGCACCACCTGTTTCAATTTCCATTTTTTAAAACATAAAATATACCTCTGTCTGTAATCATGCCATGATGAGCAGCTGACATTCTTACTCAGGACTCAGAATAACAATGCTTTAGAGTCCGGCACAAAGCCTCCAAAAGAGTGGAAAAAATACACAACCCTTCAAAACAGGTTTACTCAAGCACGGTGAGAGAGGCTGGGCGGTCATTTATTAACAGGGCATGCGTTCCTTCTCAGAGAGATGGCAAAGGAAGCTTGTTCTAAACTTTTCCACCATTTCAATGGCTACTTTCTCCTGAGTCATTAAGGGAACACTGGTATTAGGTTTTGTGTCACAGTCATACCAAGGATACCTCGCCAGCAAAGTTAATGCTTTTCTAAGTGCTTATGAGTCAGGGGACAGTCCGGGTTCTGAGCTGAAGGAATTCTCATCTAAATGCAAATCAAGACAAGCCCATCTAGGATGCATAAATAGGTACCGTAATTTTTCCACCATTTAATGTTCAGCCCCCCAAATGCATTTTCACACAACCCTATTGGTAAAGAAGTGTCTCTTATTAGAATTAAACGACATTTGTTTTCTTCCCCACACTGGCAGTTATATAGGTAGAAAGTGTTCAGTCTTGATTTGGTTGATTTAACGCATGGGAAATAAAATGGACGAAGAGAATCATTTTTCTAACCTCGACTTCTCCACACCAGACTTCTAAACCCACGTCCGTGCCATTTCTATTTGATGTCCCAAAGGAATGAAAGAAAATGTGCCCCAAATGGAACTTAAGTTTCATCCCAGCTCTACTCCTTTCAGTGTTTTTCTAATTTAATGACACTGTCATCCTTCCTTTCATGCCAGAAATTGGAGAGTCCCCCTAGAGTCCTCTTCCCACACACCACATATCCAGGCTGTACTTTTATAATGAATCCCTTCCTCTAAATCTCCACTCCTGTGACTTTAATTCAGCCTTTTGTCACCTCTCACTGGGCTACTGCAGCACTTTACTGGTTTTCTGGTTTAGTCTTTTCCCCATAAATTTGAGCCTCTAGCCTGTTACTGGAGTAATCATTCCATAAAATGCAAGTCTGATGCTGGGCGTGGTGGCTTCCAGCACTTTGGGAGGCCAAGGAAGGAGGATGGCTTAAGCCCAGAAGTTCAAGACCAGCCTGGGCAACATAGGGAGAACCTACCTCTTCAACAACATAAGAAACCGTAGTCGGGCATGGTGGTGTGTGCTGGTAATCCCAGCTACTCAAGAGGCTACTCAGGATAATTTGAGCCCAGGAGTTTGAGGCTGCAGTGAGCTATGATTGTTCTCCAGGATGAGTGACAGAGGGAGAGTCTATCTCTAAAAACAAACCAACAAACAAACACATAAAACACAAGTCTGGGCTGGGCACAGTGGCTCATGCCTGTAATCCCTTTGGATTTGGGATTACTTTGGGAATCTTTGGGAGGCTGAGGTGGGTGGATCACCTGAGGTCAGGAGTTCGAGACCAGCCTGGCCAACATGGCAAAACCCTGGTCTCTGCTAAAATTTAAAAAACAAAACAAAACAAAACAAAAAAAAAACGACACAAGTTTGAACAAGTCACTCCTCTGGAAACCATGGCAAGAGAGGCAAGGGCAAGTTTATGATGTTCGTCTGTGCCGCTTTAAATGTGTAGCCCTTCCTTACTCAAGGAGGTTAAGGGGAAGAACAAAGACCCTTCCACCTTAACCTTATGTTACTCCAAATCTCCTCAATCAGCCCAAAAGCAGAGTGTATAATTTTATAATGCTCTGAGGGTGAGGAGTATAATCTTCAAGTCCTAACTCTGCTGGATTATTTACCACTTTGCCAACATTTTTTGTTGCTGTTGTTTTTGTCTTTCAAACAGGGTCTCAGTCCTGTCGCCCAGGCACAATCATGGCTCACTGCAGCCTCGACCTTCCAGGCTCAGATGATTCTCCCACCTCAGCCTCCCAAGTAGCTGGGACTACAGGTGTGCACCACCAGCCCAGCTAATTTTTTGTATTTTTAATAGAGATGGGGTTTGGCCATGCTGAGGCTGGTCTTGAACTCCTGGACTCAAATGATCTGCCCACCTTGGCCTCCCAGACTGCTGGGATTACAGGCGTGAGCCACCATGTCTGGCCCACTTTGCCAGCTTAGTGGCCAGTCTGGTTTCTGGTCCTCATTAAGGGCAAGACCAATGACTAATTCCACTGCCCTCTCCAGTGGAATGCACTCCACATCTTTAGTGAGGCAAAGCACCACTGCTTGTCCCTTGCCTTTCTGGGGATGACTCAATCTGCCCCTTTGCATTGGATGTTCCAACAAGCAATTGGCTAGCAGTATAAAGAGAAGCCCTGGCACAGATTAGTCACAGATTGGCAAACTTTCTGAAAAAAGCCCAGATAGAAATATTTCGGCTTTATAAGCCATACAGTCTCTGTTGCAGTAACTCACTCTGCCGTTGCAGCATGAAAATGGCATGGACAATACATAAATGAATGCACGCGGCTGTGTGCCAGTAATACTTTAATCACAAAACCAGGTGGTGGGCCAGACTTGGCCCATGAGACACCATGTGCCAACCCCCTAATCAGGTATATGAGCTAAGATGCTGCGTCAACCTTGGATCAGCTGAGAATCTCGGACCTCTCCAGAGGTGATAGACAACCATGCTGAGAACATGGGTTCTGGAGCCCAGCTGCCTTGGTTCAAATCTTGGCTTTAGCGTTTGCTAGCTGTTGAGCCTTTGGGGGAGTAACTTTACACGATTGTCTCATTTGAGCCTCACAGCAACCCTGTGAGATAAACCCGATATTCCCATTTAACAGAGGCCCGGGTGCAGTAGGATCCAAGGTTCAGGAACTTCCCATCAGCACAGGAACATGCCGAGTCACTCTCATCTTTTAAAAGAGTGCCCTCCCTGGGTCCCCCTCCTCCTCCAGCCAAGCCCTCACTCACATCTCCTCTTCACACCAAGCTTCTTGATAAAGCTGTCCACATCCTCCACCCATACTTTGTTATCTCACACTCACTTTGCAACCCTCTGCAACTGGCTTCTGCCCCTGGCTTTGAAATTGGTGACAGTTTTATCATGATGGTTTCTTAAACAAGAAATACACATATTTAACGTCTACTGCATACCTAGGCTATGTCCTTTATCGACATTGCCAGCCCAAGTTAGGGAAAAAGATAATCACGGTGCACTCTGCCTCCCAGTAGATGTGCTATATGTAGGTTACCTGTGATTCACTCTAGTGAATATCCCAACTCTACAACACCAACATTTGAGCCCCAGCCTCATCCAGGTGAAGGCAGGGTTGCCTCTCTAGGGTGGAAAAATTCAAGATGTATCCTAAAGTGGCCATCGTCATGATTAAGGGATGCAGGTTTTATCTTGAGAACTCTATCAACCAAGAGAGCGAGATAATACACTACTGGACATCTCCATTTTTCACTCTACACTTACATCCCTGTGACCAAAACGATGCTAATCCAAGGCCATGCGACCTGTGGATCTGTAGGAGTAGATATTTCATCTGTTAGTTTCGCTGCCCAGTGAGTGAAGCGGCAGGATGCACCCCCTCAATGGTTTTAGCTCCAGGGTTCTGCTGCAACAGGATGTACCCTCTTCTTGCTGGGGAGACTCTCAAGGACAGGAATGATCTCAACTGTCTCTGAGTGCTCAGTGCCTAGGACAACGCCAGGCAGATAATAAGCTGTTAGGAAATGACTGCTGAACAAGTGAGTCCCCTCATGGGTGGGAGATGACAGAGGCAGGGTGTTTACCACATTAAAATGATCCAACATCTTTTATTTGGAGCTTGGCTACCCTGGGGAACAGAATGAACAAGAATCCCAAAGAACCCAGCCACTGCTCAGAAAAAAGGGCCACGCTCCCAGTCGTGTGTGTCTCTCTCTCTGCCTTCTTTCTGTTCATTGAGTCATGATTCCAACAGTGCAGGAACATAGGAAGAATGCCAATTATAATATTTTTTTGACAGCTGGGAGAATAGACGCTCTCTGCCTGTCTCTTCAGCACACAGGCAGCACTTGTCTAAGCGCCAGCTCTCGTGATAACCAATCCCACTGAGAATCAGTTCTCTCTGTAGCTCCTACTCCTTGACCCAATGTGAAATTTTTCCAAACTATTTTTAAAGTATCTAATCTGTTGTGAGTCACAGACTATGGAGCTGCTAGTTTACCATTTCTGGGCAGATAGCTTTAACATCAAGACCTTATGAGGTTGTCACTTGCTATTTAAAATGGCAGACAGGAATATAAGAACAAAGTGGTGCACATAAAATCTTTAACTGTTCCTTTATGTCAAGGGATTTGAGATATTTATAGATTTTTAAAGTGCCTATCTTTGAAAGAAAAGGTAATTATTTCACATAACAACCTTGAAAGAGCGGTCAGTGATCTTCTCCCAAATTTTCATAATAGGAGAACTAGGGGTCTTGGAGATTGACTGAATGGCAAAAGACAGTCCATTTTTAAAAACAACCCAAAGCTCTTGAGTTTATTATCCATGGCTCAATTCACTGAGTTATGCTACCTCCCCTCATACCGGATGAAACAAGTATTAGTTATCTCCTGATCCGCAACAATTCACCCAAAACTCAGTGGCTTGAGACAACAATAATTTATTATCTGTTATGGACTGAATTTATGTGTTATGTGTTTCCTCAAAATTCATATGCTGGATCCCTAACCTCCAATGTGACTGTATTTGCAGACAGAGCCTTTAAAGAGGTAATTAAGTTTAAGTGAAGCCATAGGGTTGGCCCTAGTCCAATAGGACTTGTGTCCTTATAAGAAGGGGAGGAGACACCAAGGATGAGTGCACACAGAGAAATGGCCACATGAGAGCACAGTGATGCCTCTGTAAGCCAAGGAGAGGGGCCTCAGGAGAAACCGAACCTGCCAACACCTTGATCTTGGACTTCCAGCCTCCAGAACTGTGACACATCAACTTCCGTTGTTTAAGCCGCCCTTTTTTTCTGAGCAGTGGCTGGGTTCTTTGGGATTCTTATTCATTCTGTTCCCCAGGGTAGCCAAGCTCCAAAGAAAAGATGTTGGATCTTTTTAATGTGGTAAACACCCTGCCTCTGTCATCTCCCACCCATGAGGGGACTCACTTGTTCAGCAGTCATTTCCTAACAGCTTATTATCTGCCTGGCATTGTCCTAGGCACTGAGCACTCAGAGACAGTTGAGATCATTCCTGTCCTTGTGAGTCTCCTCAGCAAGAGGGTACATCCTGTTGCAGCAGAACCCTGGAGCTCAAGCCATTGAGGGGGTGCATCCTGCCGCTTCACTCACTGGGCAGTGAAACTAACAGATGAAATATCTACTCCTACAGATCCACAGGTCGCATGGCCTTGGATTAGCATCATTTTGGTCACAGGGATGTAAGTGTAGAGTGAAAAATGGAGATGTCCAGTAGTGTATTATCTCGCTCTCTTGGTTGATAGAGTTCTCAAGATAAAACCTGCATCCCTTAATCATGACGATGGCCACTTTAGGATTCATCTTAAATTTTTCCACCCTATAGAGGCAACCCTGTCTTCACCTGGATGAGGCCGGGGCTCAAATATTGGTGTTGTAGAGTTGGGATGTTCACTAGAATAAATCACAGGTAACCTACATATAGTACCTCTGCTGGGAGGCAACAAACTAATATAGTATCTCTTACGGTTTCCATGGTTCAGGAATTCATGACCAGTTCAGTTGGACAGTCCTGGTTCATGGTCTTTCATGAGGTCTCTCAGTTGGGTATGGGTGGGGCTGCCTAATCTGAAGGCTCGATTGGGGCTGAATGATCCACTTCCATGGAATGCTCTCCCATCGCTGGCAAGCTAGTGATGGCTGTTGGCAAGGGGCCTTAGTTCCTCCCTGCCTGGGTCTAATGAAACTTCTTCATTCAGTCCTAACCAACCATCCTGCAGCCTTCCCTTTAGTTTAGTTATATATTAAATATATAATAAAAAGAGAAATAGGACAGCCCTTATTTTCTCCTGTCAAGATTTTGGTATCATAAATTTAAAAATGAAGGGGAGAAAAATTCCATGTATTTTCCATGGAGCACTACCCAGATCCCCTTTCAGAAATGAAGGGTATTTCCCCAGCTGTTGAGAGTCCTTCCAACTGACAACCTTCAACTATTAGCCAGAAATGACCTTGGCTGAAGAGAGTTGCCTTGCCCAAGGTCAGCTCCCTGCCCAGGACAGCTGTCATCTACTGACTGGCTGGTGTCAGAGTATAAAGGTCTAGTTTCTTTGCACCAACCTGACACAACTCTGATGAGCCGCCCCTGCTTAGCCCTCCCTGTGGGTTAGCTGATGCCTTTGTTGACACCACATTGCATCACAACCTCACCCTCCACCCAATCTTTCTGCCTTCCCTTCTCCCACAGGTGTCAATCCTGAGAACACTTCCTGATAAACATCCTGCACACCAATCTCTTCCTAGAGTCTGTATCTCAGGGGATGCAAACTGCAACAATCTACTTTACAGGAAGATTATTCTCAGAGCTGTCAACCATCTAATTATAGCCAAATGAACCTCCAGATTCTATCTAGTACATCATGTGTTCAACTGCAGACCCAGCTGTTGAAACCAAGTGATAAGGCAGATTGTCTTGGTAGAGACAGAGGTGCCCAATCCTCCATTTCTTCCTGTATCCACTCCCTCTGTGATGTGACTGCCACTTCTGCTTCATTTTGTTGGCCAAAGCAAATCATAAGGCCAACCCAGATCTGGGGAGGAGGAAACAGATTCTGCCTTAGATAGGAGAAACTACCATGTGCCTGCTCTGAGCCTAGGCCTCAAGGGACCTTACATATGCTTCTGTCTCTCCTGGAACCCTGTCATGGACATTTGAACGAGCTGGGACTAGTCTGCTGGAAGAGAGACCATGTGGAATTGAGACAAGCTAGCTGTTCCTGCTGAGGTCACTCTGGTCCAGCCAGTCCCCAAGAAACCTGGTAAGTGACCAAAGATGTCATATGAATAAGCACAGTCAAGACCAGAAGAATGCCCACCCAAATTGCTGACCCACAGATTTGTGAGTTAAGTAAATGGTGGTTAAGTTTTGGGGAGGTTATTGCTATGCAGCAATAGAAAACCTGATGTAGTACCAGCTATGGTTTGGATGTGGTTTGTTCCGATCAAAACCCACGTTGCAATTTGATACCCCAATGTGGCAGTGTTGAGAGGTGGGGCCTAGGGGGAGGTATTTGGGCCAAGGGGGCAAATCCCTCATGAACAGATTAATACCCTCCTGCAGGGGTGAGTTCTCACTCTCACAGGAATGGATTAGTTCCCTTGAGAGCAGGTTGTTAAAAAGTACCTGTCTTCCTCAGTTTCTCTCTCTTGCCAGGTGATCTCTTTGCAGATGTCTACTCCCCTTCTGCTTTCCATGAGTGGAAGAGGCATGAGGCCTTCATCAGATGCAGCTGCTCCATCTTGAGCTTTCCAGCCCCCAGAATCATGAGTCAATTAAACCTCTTTTCTTTATAAATTACCTAGCCTTAGGTATATTGTTACAGCAACATTAAACAGACCAAGATAGTACTCAAATCTGCTGGATACATGAAACAGCTGGCAAAAGAAGAGCATGGAGAATCCAGACTATAGGAGATGTCCTGGATTCATTTTAATGGGCTCTGGTACACCTAGCTGTTGCAGAAGCTGCTGCTGATGGCTCACACCTACAACGTTTTTAGCAGGATTGTTCTTGGGTGACAGAAGCCATCTCAGCTGGAGGGGCATCTCCCTTGTCCTGGGACATCCTATCACAAAAGGCTTTCTTGTATGAAGGCACAAAATCTAGCTGTCTTGCCTCAAGGTAGGGCAAATTCTGGTGCAATTTATAGCACCAATCTCCTCTCCTCTCATCAGGCTGAGAGTGGATCTCATCTGAAACCACATCTTTGCTCAGCTTCTTTTTCCTCTCACCCTCTTACAGGTTCCTTTTGAGAGCACTCCCTTAATAAACAAACAAACTTGCTCCTGAAACCCCAGCTTAGGCTCTGCTTCCAATAAATCAAAAGTGAATTCCTAGGAGAAAAAGATGGGGAGCATGGGAGTGACTGCTATGGAAGGAAACTGGAAAAGCACTGATTATCCTAACACCTTTGCAGTAGAAGTTTTCAAACCAATAGAAGATGACTCTTCCATTGGTCCAAGACAAACATCTCCATCGCAAGTGCTTGATGTGCTCCCACCACCTATGAGGAAACGCACTCCTTCCCTTTGTAAGACCAGGCATGACACTTTCTTTTCCCTCCTATCTTTAATTTTTCCCTCCACTCACTCATTCCCCAGTGGAGTTTGAGTCTATTCCTCTTTGTAGGAAGATGCCATCACCTCCATTCTTCTAGCTACAGCCCCCGTCCTCTCCCTCGCATCAGGATACTTGAGCTATCTACACTAGAGATCCCCACTTTTTTATCCCTTAATCATCAACCCACACTATATGGCTTCTGCTGTCAACCCTGCCACTGAAAGTATCCTTGCCGCAGTCACAACGACCTCAGTCCTTATGTTACACAACGAGTTGGCTGCATTTGATGTCACTGACCGCTCTTAGTACGTGAAACACGATGACACACTTTCCCTTTGCTCCTGTGATGCTCTGTTCACTTGGATTTCTGCCTACTTTCCAAGGAAGTCAGAATCCGTTTCTTTCGATTGTCCCTTAGATGTCCACATGTTTTCTGGTTCTCTTTTCACCATACATTTCTATGAATTATTTCACCTCCTATTATAGCACCAATTGCCACTTACATTTGAATGATTTTCAAATTGAAGTTCCAGCTCCAGACTCAATATCCACTTACCCTTTGGGCGCCTCCACTTAAATGTGCTGCAGGCACCTTATTGGACTACCACCACCTGAACACACACCTGCATGCACACACACCTGCATGCATGCCCACACACACCCACACCTGCACGCTCACACACCTGCATGCATGCCCACACACACCCACATACCTGCATGCACACACACCTGCATGCATGCCCACACACACCCACATACCTGCATGCACACACACCTGCATGCATGCCCACACACACCCACACCTGCACGCACACACACCTGCATGCATGCCCACACACCTGCATGCATGCCCACACACACCCACATACCTGCACGCACACATACCTGCATGCATGCCCACACACACCCACATACCTGCATGCACACACACCTGCATGCACGCCCACACCCACACCTGCACGCACACACACCTGCATGCATGCCCACACACACCCACACACATGCACTCACATATACACCCTGCTCCTCTTCCTCCTTTGTTCCATACCCCCACAGCTGGAACTATCATCCATCCACTTTCCCATGGCAAAATCTTTGGAATCACCCTTGATTCGTCTGCTTCCCCTTCAATTAATCAACCACTACCTTCCAAATTCCTTTCCGTTTTACCTCCACAATAGCCCTCTACTTTTAGACACAATTCCATTTCTTTCTACCTTCAGCTGCTACCCAGGCCTAGATTATTTCGCACTGCATCTCGTCTGGGCTCTTGTTCTAACCACATCCAATCTAATTTCCATACCCAGTTAGGGGATCATCCTGAAATGCAGAGCTGATTATTGCTCTTCCCTGCTGAAAACAAGTTTGACTTCCTCTGGGATCAGCTCTTCCACTCACCAAGACAGGATGGGGTTTCCTCCCACAGTAACGGAACGGGTTCTATCACACTCCATTGTAATGAATTACCTGTCTGTTCTTCCCAAAGAAACGAAAGTTCCTTCCTTTGTTCAATTAGTAGCTATTCACTGATGCCTTCCTATGCATAACGCACGGAGCTGTTAATCAAGTGGTAAGTAAAACATACATTGACCTTTTCCCATCAGCACGGCTCACAGATTTGTCATCCTGTTACCCATGCTAGCACAGTTTTAGGCCCATAAGTTGCTTAATAGGTATTTGCTGAATAAATACATGATAAAATGAGTGCTGTTGGCCAGACGTGGTGGCTCACGCCTGTAATCCCAGCAACTTTGGGAGGCCAAGGTGGGCAGATTCACCTGAGGTCAAGAGTTCGAGACCAGCCTGGCCAACATGGCAAAACTCCGTCTCTACTAAAAATATAAAAATTAGCTGGGTGTGGTGGCACATGCCTGTAGCCCCAGCTACTTGAGAGGCTGAGGCAGAGGTTGAAGTGAGGAGGCACCCAGGAGGCAGAGGTTGCAGTGAGCTGAGATCATGGCAAGATACTCCAGCCTGGGTGACAGAGGGAGACTCTCTCAAAAAAAAAAAAAAAAGAAAAGAAAAGAAAAAGAAAAAGAAAAGAAAAAGAGTGCTGTCTTTTAAAGACTAATTTTCTCCATTCCTTTCCTTATTTTAGAATGAAATTCATGGGAACAGATTTTATAAAAATGATCTTCATTGTCCATGTTTACAGAAAGTATCTTTTTATTACAAAAGGCAGAGATAAATTATATCTAAATATTTTCAGACCATCAAAAGTCTTTAAGTAACTCACATTCCTCCACAGATATTATCCTGGTAGCCAAATTAACAGAATCAGCCAAGCTCCTAAGGAACGTACCACATAAATTAAAGATACTCGATAAAATCCAATTATAAAGGAGCAAATTTCTATGAACTTGAAACTACCACTCACCCTGCTGCCAGAACATAATGATATGTTCTCTGCATGCCAAACACATCTTCTCCCAAAAGACAACAACTGTTTTGGGTTGAATTGTGTCCTCTGAAAAGAGGTTGAGGTTCTAAGTGCTGGTACCTGTGACTGCAACCTTATTTGGAAGCGGAGTCTTTGCCGAGTAATCAGGTTAACCTGCTGCCAGGACGCTGAAAGCAGAAAGGGCTTGAGCCAAACTGTGGCCACAGAGGTTGTGAACCGTACAGGCAAAGGCAGCCCTTGCAGGCCTGAGGGCTGAAACTTACAAGTGGGGTGAGGGGCTTGCTTACCATCAGGTAACCAAAGGGGACATTCTCTTCCACTCCTTGAAACACATTCTTTCAAAATTTAAGTGGGGAGCCTTGGGCCATCAGCCTGATTTTCAGAAGCTCAAATGACATAAAAATTGGACTCTTGACCAGATCATTCCTTTTATGGTGGTAAATATACATAAAAGTTACCATTTGAACTATTTTTTATCTTTTTTGAGGAGTCTCGCTGTCACCCAGGCTGGAGTGCAGTGGTGCGGTGGCGCGATCTCAGCTCACTGCAAGTTCTGCCTCACAGGTTCAAGTGATTCTACTGCCTCAGCCTCCCAAGTAGCTGGGATTACAGGTGTCTGCCATCATGCCTAAGTAATTTTTTGTATTTTTAGTAGAGACAGGGTTTCACCGTATTAGCCAGGATGGTCTCGATCTCCTGACTTTGTGATCCACCCGCTTCGGCCTCCCGAAGTGCTGGGATTACAGGTGTGAGCCACCGTGCCTGGCCGCCATTTGAACTATTTTCAAGTGTTCAGTGGCAGTAGATACATTCATAGTGTTGTGCAGCCATCACCACCGTTCATTTCCAGAACTTTTTCACTTTTCCAAACTGAAACTCTGTCTCCGTAAAACACTAACTCATCTTTTCCCCTCCCCGCAGCCCCTGGCACCCACCATTCTACCTTCTGTCTCTGTTTGGATGACTCTAGGGACTCCCATAAGTGGCATTACGCAGTACGTGTCCTTTTGTGCCTGGCTGATTTCACTCAGCACGAGGTCCTCAGGGCCCCTCCCTGTCACTGCCTGTGTCGGAACTTCCTCCCTTTGTAAGGTTGGGTACTCTTCCATCATCTGTATACACCACATTTGTTTACCCATTCACGACATTTGGATTGTTGTTGAAATCTCACTCGACTGCACACTCCTGCTGCCAGCCGCGTGCTTGGCCCAGGGCACGTGCTCTGGGTCAGCCTCTGAGTATGGGACACAGCTGAGCACACTCACTCCCCCTCTGACCCCAGGACACTCCCTCTCTGACCACCGTGGCAAGCCTGGAAGGACCTATACTTGCTGGCCTTGACCGAGGGCTGCATGGTTGTGTGAGGTATAAACAGTTAGGTTATAAAGAGTTAAGAACATCACTTTCCTGTTACACTCCCGGGGAGGAAGCTGACGGCAAACCCAGAGCACTCCCTGGATTCTCTTTTCTTTCAACTGGGAAGGCTCTGGGCTTGTCCCCAGCACAAAGCTGCTGCCATGAAACATCAGGGACTCATGGAAGAGCCCTGCATCTGTCACCATCACTTCAAATGATCTCAAATAAATCGTAGTTTTCTCGTCAAACCACTGTCTCTTCTTGAATGGGGTTATTCTAATCATTGATCTCTAGACAAAGCCTAATTTTCTTTTCTAGAAGGTTCTCCCTTCCCTCTCCCTTAATGTAAATCCTGACAGTACTCCAGGCTCAGCCCAGCTGGTGACATGCCTTGAAGCTGTCATCGCCCTTATCCGACCAGCAGTTTTCCTGTTTCTCCCTCCTGTAGGGCCGACTGTGCCACTTGTTATCCCGGCCAAACTGCTTTCCCCCTTTACTGAGCTGTTTCGCCCCAGTACTGTTCAGTTCCCAATCAGATTGTAAGCTCTAGAAGGCAGGAACAATACCTTGCAGTTTAACCTTTGGCACCTAAAACAATACTTTGCTACACCTGCGTTTAATAAAATAATTGAATGAACAAGAAGAATAGGAATGGTATGTTCTCAGCACGGCAACACATCTTCTTCTAAAAGATAACAGTTGTTACAGATTGAACCGTGTCTCCTAAAAAGAGATGTTGAAGTTCTAAGTCCCAGTACCTGTGAATGTGGTGGCTTTTGGAAACAGGGTCTTTGCAGATATAATCAGGATAAGATGATAGGGGTGCAGGCTCATCCAGTGTAGCTTGTGTGTGTGTCGTTTTGTTTGTTTGTTTGTTTTTGAGACAGTGTCTCGCTCTGTCACTCAGGCTGGAGTGCAGTGGTGCAATCTCAGCTCATTGCAACCTCTGCCTCCGGGTTCCAGCGGTTCTCATGCCTCAGCCCCCCAAGTAGCTGGGATTACAGGTGCCCACCACCACGCCAAGCTAATCTTTTGTATTTTTAGTAGAGAGAGGGTTTCACCATGCTGGCCAGGCTGGTCTCGAACTCCTGACCTCAAGTGATCCACCCACCTTGGCCTTCCAAAGTGCTGGGATTACAGATGTGAGCCACCATGCCCGGCCTTGTGTTCTTATAAAAAGGAAATTTGGATGCAAAGAAAGACAAAGGGAAGATGGCGATGTGAGAACGGGACAGAGACTGGAGTAACACTGTCACAAGCTGAAGCTGGAGAAGGCAAGGAAGGACCCTCCCTAGAGGCTTTGAAGGGAGTGTAGCCCTGCCAACACCTTGACTTTGGACTTTTGGCCTCCAGGACCAGTGAGACAGTAAATTTCTATTGTTTGAAGCCATCCAGTGTGTGGCACTATGTCATCCTCCAGGAAGCTAATGTGGCAACTGAATGGAGTGGTTCCAGCCATACAGGTTGACTCAGGGATGTGGCTCTCACATTGTTGCTGGGCACTGGACTAACACTGGGTACCTGTGCTATTTAAACCAGCAGTGACAGCTGGGGTCTCGGTAGGGCCCATTGTGTTGAAATGGACAGTGCTTAAGTGCTTAGTGAAGCTGTGGAGATTCGCTGCCTCGGTCTCAGGAAGTGCAGGAGGCTACACGGGTCTGTTGCTTTATCCCACTCCTCTGTGAAATGCTCCCCTTCCTAAGAGCGCATCCTAAGTCTGATGATGTCAGACTCGAAATCTTAAACCTCTAGAATAACACTTCTGTTTGTTTTACTTTTTTTTTTTTTTTGCTTTTCCTGTGACATTTTACAAATACTAAAGTATCCCAATCAAGGTAAATTCAAACAAAACTTTCAATGAATGATTTTTAAGAAGCCGAGGGGGAAAAAACCTCCTCCAGGTCATGTCCCAGATGTTATCATTTTTCATTTTGTTTCTTTCTCTCTTTTTTTTTTGAGATAGAGTCTGCTCCATTACACAGGGGCTAGAGTGTGGTGTCGCCATCTCAGCTCACTGCAGTGTCTGCCTCCCAGGTTCAAGCAATTCTGGTGCCTCAGCCTCCCGAGTAGTTGAGATACAGGTGCACGCCACCACACCCAGCTAATTTTTGCAGTTTCAGTAGAGACAGGGTTTTGCCATGCTGGCCAGGCTGGTCTCGAACTCCTGGCTTCAAGTGATCTGCCTATCTCGGCCTCCCAAAGTGCTGGGACTACAGGTGTGAGCCATCACACCCAGCTATTTTTTATTTCCATTTGCTATTGTGCCCTCACCATTTCTCCCTCAGCCTGTGATTTATGATACGATATCCTGAAGACGTCGGGAGCACACAGCCTTGGCCTCAGCTGCAGACAGACTGCGCGGCTTGGGGCGATAACTGCTCTGCCCTCCGTCTGCCACCCGGCAGCCCCACCCACAGAAGGGCCCAGACTTACGGCTTTGGAGGGAGCATAGTGTGTCGGTGATGCCAGTGGAGGCCTGGTCGGGCTCTGGAAGGAAGACGGGCAGAACCTCTGCCCTGTGTCCGGAGGGGAAGACGAGGCATAGATGCGATTCTCTAACCGTTCAGGCTCGTGCTTATAGGATTCCAGGGGAAATGTGTGCTGCTTGGTCACTTGGGTGGGTGTTGACGGAGAGGAGGAGAGGCCGGAGGCTGCAGAAGAAACACCAAGGGTGGTCAGAGGTCCGGCCTCCAGGAAGGGACGCCAAGGGCGGTCAGAGGTCCAGCCTCCAGGAAGGGACATCGGGGGCGGTCAGAGGTCCGGCCTCCAGGAAGGGACATTGGGGACAGTTAGAGGTCCGGCCTCCAGGAAGGGACATCGGGGGCGGTCAGAGGTCCGGCCTCCAGGAAGGGACATTGGGGACAGTTAGAGGTCCGGCCTCCAGGAAGGGACATCGGGGGTGGTCAGAGGTCCGGCCTCCAGGAAGGGACATCGGGGGTGGTCAGAGGTCCGGCCTCCAGGAAGGGACATCAGGGGTGGTCAGAGGTCCGGCCTCCAGTAAGGGATGTCGGAGGCGGTCAGAGGTCTGGCCTCCAGGAAGGGACATCAGAGGTGGTCAGAGGTCCGGCCATGGCAGAGGTAGGCTCTCACCATTCCTGGTGCCCAAAACCTCAAATGGCAAGAAGCCAAATTATTCTGAATGTTGAGGAAAAGCTTTAAAAACCGATTTCTAGTCTCTTAGAATTGGTGTGTCTAGAAACGCCTCACTATCCACCCTCGGTTGTGGGCAGCATCCCCTCGTTGGGAAGGCGGTGCTCACACAGTCCCGAGTTTTCTGGTGAATTTTTACACACACCCTCCAGATGCTATTGTCCTCCATTCAGCCAAATATCGTTTGATCTCCTCTCCTTCCTTCCCCAGCATGGTGCCAAGAGCAAACACAGTGGTGCCATATTTATTGAGGTAAAACATGGGAAAGTTCAGAAAGTGTGTGGCAGAGATGCCAGCCAATGCTGCAGAAGCCACGGGACCATGTACCTGAGAAGGGGGAGGGAGAAGGGAAGGGGGAGGAGGAAGGGAATGGGGAGGGGAAGGGAATGGGGAGGGGGAAGGGAATGGGGAGGGGGAAGGGAATGGGGAGGGGGAAGGGAATGGGGAAGGGGAAGGGAATGGGGAGGGGGAGGAAGCAGGGGAGGGGGAGGGGGGAAGCAGGGGGGGGGGGAAGGGGAGGAGAAGGGAGGGGGAAAGAGGAGGAGAAGGGAGGGGGAAAGAGGAGGAGAAGGGAGGGGAGGGGGAAAGGGAAGGGGGGAGGAGGGGGGAGAGGTAGGAGGAGGAGAGGGAGAGAGGTAGGAGGAGGAGAGGGAGAGAGGTGGGAGGAGGGGAGGGAGAGAGGTGGGAGGAGGGGAGGGGGAGAGGTGGGAGCAGGGGAGGGGAGGGGAGGGGAGGGGAGGGGAGGGGTGAAGCAGAGGAGGAGAGCAGAGAGGGGTGGGAGCAGGGGAGGGGGAGGGGGGGGGGGGAGGGGGGGAGGGGTGGGAGCAGGGGAGGGGAGGGGGAGGGGTGGGAGCAGGGGAGGGAAGGGGGAGGGGTGGGAGCAGGGGATGGGGGAGGGGTGGGAGCAGGGGAGGAGGAGGGGAGGGGGGAGGGGTGGGAGCAGGGGAAGGGGAGGAGGAAGGGGAAGGGAGGCGGAGGGGGAGGGGATGGAAGTGCTATTCCTACCAAAACGTGCAACATGAACATCACCACTGTAAGTTCCCAGCAGCAAGACCTCACTGCGAAGATAAATACCCAAGAAGACTTCAGGGAAAGGGTGGGACTAGGATGGGGTCTAAAAAGTGAAACAGATTTAGATGGTCAGGAAAAGGGAGGGAGCAAATACTGGGAGGGGCAATGGTGCTAGTGGAGGCCTGAAGGAAGACTGGAGACATGAATCTTCTGGGAGTTAAACGTTGTCCACTTCAACTTATTTCTAGCTGATAGAAACAAGTCTATTTCTTCTATGGACTTATTTATGTCATTGCTAAGTGGTGAGTGTATGCCTTATTCATTACCACGGTGCTTTTGAAAGCAGAGCTGGGGATGCAGAGGCCCGTCAAGAGGAGGTTAAATAAATCATGGCACATTGCACAGGCAGAATGTGACCTGTGAATGTGACCCTATTTGGAAACAGGGTCTTTTCAGATCAACCAAGTCTAGACGAGATTTTGCTGGACTAGGGTGGGCCCTAATGCAACATGACTGTGTCCTTATAAGAAGAGAAGAGACACAGAAACTGATACACAGAGGGAAGGCCTTGTGCTGGCAGAGGCAGAGATCGGAGCAACGCCGCGGCAGCCAAGGCGCGCTAGGGATTGCTGGCAACCCCAGAAGCCAGGGCGAGGGAAAGAGGATCCTCCCCTACAAGTTTCGGAGGGAGTGTGGTGCTGCCAACACCTTGATTTTGAACTTCTGGCCTTCAGGACGGGGCTAAATTTTAGTTGTTTTAAGCCACTCAGTAGGTGGTACTTTGTTATAACAGCCTGAGGAGACTGGTACAATCATGGATTGTGTTCTCAGAGAAGCAGAATCTGGCTTTGGGTCTGATATCGCAAATCTTTTTTTTTTTTTTTTTTTTTTTTTTTTTGAGACAGAGTTTTCACTCTTGTCTCCTAGGCTGGAGTGCAGTGGTGTGATCTCAGCTCACTGCAACCTCTGCCTCCCGGGTTCAAGTGATTCTCCTGCCTCAGCATCCCGCATAGCTGGGATCACAGGCACCTGCCACCAGGCCTGGTTAATTTTTTAAAAATATTTTTAGTAGACCTGGGGTTTGACCATGTTGGCCAGGCTGCTCTTGAACTCCTGACCTCAAGTGAGCCGCCGCACTCATCATCTGATATCTTACATCTTACAGGTAGAAAAAATTTTAAAATAAATTTTGAATTATGCAAGTCAAACCAAAGATGCCAGTGGACATGGCCTGTTAGATGACATTTAGCCTGGAACTGTAACAGGTGGAGGTGTAAACAGACGGTAGCCTACACGTGTGCCAGTCACTGAGTTTTGGCAATCACATGTAGCCAACTGCTCCAACTGTGTTCAAATAAGACAGACGCTGAGCTGTAACCAATCCAGCTGTTTATGTGCCTTACTCCCGTTTTCTGTGGTCACTTTCCTTTTTCTGTCCATCAATCTTCTTCCACCACATGGCTGAGCTGGGGTCTCTGAGTCTCCTCTGGCTCAGAAGGCTGCTCGATTTGCGAATCATTCATTGCTCAATTAAACTCCTTTAAATGTAATTCGGCAGAAGTTTTCCTTTTATAAGGCCCAAGAGCCACCAGTCACTGCTTCTATCTGGACGAGGCTGGGTCACCTATAGAGCTGCAGGCCTGGTTCGCCCTCCCCAGGCACCTCTGCTGGGTTCCTCCTCCTCACAGCTTCCAGACCCACTTGTGCCCCTCCTGCTCCATCCTCATGGGGAAGGACCTGTCCTCCTGTCCCTCATGTCACCGAACTCACAAAGCCTTTTCACTGTCCTGTATGTTACCACTTAATGACAAACTGTTTAACGTTCAAACCAAACATAAAAGTATGTAAGTTCCCTCTCCCCACCAAGATCTACCGTCTGTCTTGGGGACGGGGGTCCTGCCACGCTCTCTGGGCCCCATGGCACCCAGTGCTGTCCTGAGCCAAGGGGTCTGGCAAATGCCTGCTGCCACCAGGCAAGGAACAGGAAGAACAGTGAGAGGGCCGGCTCCGGTCAGGGTGATCTGCTCTCCCTCTGTGGAGAGCGGGCCGCATGTTTTGTTTTGTGTGTCAGGGGGAGGTTTAGGAAGTTACCTATTAGAGAAGGAGCCCCCTTTTCCAGGGAGTCCCATCAGGAGACTGAGCAGTGTGAGTGGAAAGCCCTCTGGAAGCCCTGGGCTGGCACTTGAGAGGCAGCTCTGGGTGGAAGCAGGAGATGGTTAGGACCCGAAACTTAAAATGTAAAAGGCCCTCACAAGAAAGCCCCAAACTCTTTTGAAAAACAGAGGCCAGGTGCAGTGGCTCATGCCTATAATCTCAGCATTTGGGAGGCTGAGCCAGGTGGATCACCTGAGGTTAGGAGTTCAAGACCAGCCTGACCAACATGGCAAAACCCCAATCTCTACTAAAACTACAAATATTAGGCAGGCATTGTGGCGCGTGACTGTAGTCTCAGCCACTCCAGAGGCTGAGGCAGGAGAATCGCTTGAACCCAGGAGGCGGAGGTTGCAGTGAGCCGAGATTGCACCACTGCATTCCATTCCAGCCTGGGTGACAGAGTGAGACTGTCTCAAAAAAAAAAAAAAAAAAAAAAGGAAAAAGGAAAAGAAAAAAGAATCTTTTTCCCAGAAGGTCTTGAGAAGAAAGCCCTGCTTTGAGGTGGGGCGGGAAGGAAGGAGAGGGAAGAGGAAGAGTGGGAAGGTCCTGATGTGGTTTAGCAGCTCTTCAGAGATGGGGGTGTGTCAGCAGGCAGGACCACGAAGGGGCTGCCGGACCATCCAGACCCTTCTCAGGGCCAGGCTCCAGCTGCTTGGCACTGAGAAATGGAGACAGTAGCCGGGGCTTGGGGAGGCCTGCCTGGGGCCTCTCAGGGGAATCTGCAGGGGCAGAGCAAGGAAGCCTTGTGTGCTATTTTGGGTGTAGTGTGGGGCACTGCCTGGGGCCTTAGACTCCACAGCCACATCCTTCAGTGGTTCCTGCAGTGACAGAGTCCCCAGCAGGGGCCTGTCCGGGTCCCACAATGCACCTAGGACAGGCTATTTCCTCTCCTGAGAGTGAAGAGGGAATGTTCTCATCCTCCTCTCCCAGCCCCTTCCCCCACTGGACACAGGGCCCCTTCGGTGACGCTTCCCAAGGGCTGTGCCCCCATTTCCCATAGGCATGTGTGGGGACCTGATGGGGCAGAGCTGAACAGGATGTAGTGGGGGGCATTTTAGGTTCAAAACCCTGTGCCACCCCCCACATCCTCATGACCTGCAACAGCCCTGTAGGCAAACCCCTCTGGGGGGCTGGGGTCTTGGTGTGTAAAGGAAGGGGCCAGCCACAGAGAGCTCTAACGCCTCCTCTATGGACAATGCTGAAAAGGACCTATGTCCGTCCCTGAGCAGGGCGTGATCACAACTAGCCCTGGCCAGGTGCCGTGGCTCATGTCTGCAGTCCCAGCACTTTGGGGGACTGAGGGAGAAGGATCGCTTGAGCCCAGGAGTTTGAGACCATCTAGGGCAACATGGCAAGACTGTCTCTATTAAAAACAAAATTGGCCAGATGTGGTGACATATGCCTGTAGTCTCAGTTACACGACAGGATCACTTGAGCCCAGGAGTTCAAGGCTGCAGTGAGCTAGGATAGCACCACTGCACCCCAGCCTGGGTGACACAGCAAGACCCTGTCTCACAAAACACAACACAACACAACACAACAAAATGAGCCCAAACAGCACCCATGTAGGCACTGGGCAAAGGCCCAGAGGAAACAGGTACTCTGTGGTACCTATCTTGGCAACACCTATCAAAACCACAAGTGCCCATGTTCCTGGACCCAGTAATTCCATTTCTGGGGCTTTCTTCCATAGACTTATTTGTGTAATTGCTAAGTGTCGAGTGTACAGCTTATTCATTACCATGGTGCTTTTAAAAGCAGAGCCTGGAGACGCAGAGGCTCCTCAAGAAGAGGTTAGATAAATCATGGCCCACTGTAGGCACGGGCAGCTGCCATCCCTGTCGGAACATGACAGGGATCCTCGTTCCTTTCATCTCCAGGATGCAGCGGTAAGTGAAGAAAGCCAACTGCAGAGCCATCTGTATCAAATGATACCATTTGTAGTTTCAAAAAAAGGAAAGAGAATATCTATATTCTGCCTGTCTGATTTTGCCTAGACTATCTCTGGCAGGATCTGGAAGCGCTGGCTGTCTCCAGGGAAGGGAACAACTGGCAGGGAGGGCTTTCATCATATCCCCTTTTTGATTTTTCAAACTTTCTATCATGGGAATGGATTATCCATTCAGAAAATGACTTCTTTTCAGCCACTGTTTTGCTTTTGAGCCAAGAGGCTGGCGAAGGCCGTATTTAAGCACTGACCTGCCTCCTGCCCTGACTGCCCCAACGCGGCCCCCAGCTCTGTGCAGGGGTGTCTCCCACGAGGACCAGGACCAGGACCTCTGTCCTGTCTCCCGCTAGAACCAGGTCCATGGCTGTGCCTTCCTGAGCTCCCCTCTCCCTTCCTCTCTCTCTTTGAGAAGCGTTTCCACTTCCAACATTCTTCAGGGATGAAGCTTAGTCACTGTTGTGCAAGGGATATTCACAGACCATGAAAACTCCTTGCTAGTTCTTTGGGTACAGAATGTTCATCTTTCGAGTAAATAGTTTAAAGAGAATGGAACTGTGACCAAGCCCCCCGCCCCCATGTGAGTACTGGAATGATCCTAACCCAGTCCCAACGGAGGTGAGAGAGGTGGCGTGATGCAGGAGTGAACCTGTAGGGGCGAGGAGATGAGAAGGCGGACTCTTCATCTGGGGGTGGGAACACCTCATTTCTGGTGGGGCTGGATGATCCTCTATTATTACAATCTTTCCAAGTTCAGAAGCTGCTCCCATCTTTCCACCTGGCCTTACTGCTCCTTCCTGTTCCTTCCAGAGCTGGTGACTCCTGTGGGGAAAACAGGTGACACTCTGGACCACAGAGGGGGAAGGGAAGCTTTTAGGGGAACAGATAGGTGAAATGCTAAGACTCACAGTGTGTGCATTAGGGATGTGTGTGTAGTTTGGGGGCACAGGGAGTGAATCTTCCTGGAACCAAACATATGCTCTGTTGACTGATACCTGAAATGTTTTTAAGAGGGGGTAGAATCTTGCAGCATCGATGCTTTTTTATTTTTTTATTTTTTTGCACAATGCCACCCTGTTTACAGAGGGCTTACACACTCTGGCTCCATCTGCCCCTCACAGATGAAGAAACTGGTGGCTGGAGAAAGTTCAGTTACTTATCCACGGTCCTTTAGCGAATACACGGCAGGGGCCACACCTCAGCTCCACTGTCCTGACTGTAAAACCCAGACACTTTCTGCCACAATCAAACTGGGGTATCACCAAGAGAAAGAACATGAAGACTTAAAATTACATTTCAGCTGTAGGAGTTACTCTCCCAGAAGTGGCGCTTCACCGGCCAACAGGAAGGAGAGCTTGGATGACACTGGGTGACTGCACAGGGAAAGAAGAGGTGCCACCTCGGCCTCCTAAGTAGCCGGGACTCCAGACAAATACCATTACACCAGCTAAGTTTTTTATTTCTTATTTTTGTACAGATGGGGGTCTATGTTGCCCAGGTTGGTCTTGAACTCCTGGTATCAAGTCGCCTCCTGCCTCAGCCCCCCGAAGTGCTGGGAATATAGGTGTGAACTGCCATGCCTGGCCCCCCATTACTTTTAAATAGACCAATTTATTTCTCAATCATAGGGTCAACTGGGGAACTCAACCTTGGGTCTGATCAGGAAATGAACAGCTCCCGGACAGCTGCCGTGGGCCAAGCATGCTGGGGGTGTTGAGGAAGGGGGTGTGAAGATGGATTAGAGCAAGTCCCTGTGGTCTGGGGCGGGGGAAATGGGGATGAAAACAAAAAAGCAACCCCACCACCACCATGCAATAAAGCTGAGAACCAAGAAAGCAGGGGGAGCTCAGGGAAGAGAAGAGAGCCTGAGGGTGGGGGTGGGAAGGTGGCTCAGAAACCCCAGGAAAGAGCTGGGCCCCGATGGTGGAGGAGGACACAGATCTGCCCCAGCCCAGGGGCCTCTCTTAAGGCCCCAGGCAGGACTGGGCCATGGCAACTGTCACCCAAGAAGGCTCTGGCCAAAGGACAGACAGCTGCCCCCTTTCTGTTCCTTCTGAGAAGACATCTCCTCCTTTCTCCTGCTCCTTCAGGGCTTTGTTTAGGACACCGCCAGCCTCTGCGGCGAACAATGCCTTTGATTCTCCCAGGGCGGTAGCCAGGCCCAGTGAACAGGCCCAGTGAGGGGAAAGAAACTGCTCCTGGCAGCCACACAGAACACCACGAAAGGGGCTCCAGACACTGGGGAGCCGTGGGCTGGTGACTTCACAGGGCCTGGCCCTGCTGGCAGGCGCTGGAGAGGAGGAGGAGAACAGAGGTGCCCCCGAAGGGAACTGAGCCCTGCTGGCCGTGGAACAGCTGTGCGGGGTGGAAACCGAGGCCTGGCCCTCAGAAGCCCCAAGCTCTAGACCTGGTTTTACCGCCAAGTAGCCATGGGCTCTGAGACAAATCCACCCCTTGCCTTGGTAAAAATAAACCAGGTAGACCAGATGCCTATCTGGTGCAATCCGGCCCCTGCACTGCATACATGCAATGAGCTGGAGCCTCATTCTTGCCTTTTACATGCATAAGGTCTGGAATGACAAGAAGGAAATAATCTGCTGTTGTTTCAAGAGGCAAAGTGAGAAGAGCAGCCTTTCCATTGACACTGGAGGGAGGCTTTGCTTATACAGGGTTTGAAATCTCCCTCCACTCATCAGAGATGAGGAGCCGGGTGTCGTTCTCTACCTTGGAGGGAGGATGGCAAGCATCGTGAGGGGGAACGGTGGCCCAGGGAGGTGCCCAGCGGAAGTGTCACAGCCCGAGAGGGACAGGAGTCCCTGTGCTGGGTAGCTGTAGCACACAGAGCGATGCGACCAGCAGGCAGGCGGAGACCCTGGGTGGCGCAAGTTCAGGCCAGGCAGGTGACCCAGAACCCAGCCTCTGATGTCTGCTTAGGACTCTCTTTTCTCCAGGAGCAAATCCACTGCTTCAGTGTTTTGGCCCTTTCTCAGGTGCCCTCCGGCCTGGCTCCTGCACCTTCTCCCTGCATGGCCCCCATCTCCTGCAGGTTTTACCTTCTCCTACCCCTCATTCCAGAGCCCCACCCTCCAGGGCCGCGGGAGCTGAGTGCTGGGCCCTCTCACTCCAGAATGGCTCTGGGCAGCGCAGGCACCTGCAGGAGCCTTGGGGAGCCGGCGAAGAGAGGGGCAGTATTCTCAGGGCCCCAGCTGCCCCCTCCTGCCTGCCTTGACTCCAGCGACTCCTCTTCCCCTGGTCCCTCCAGGCCTGGGCGGTAATGACTCCTGAAACCCTGCCCACACCCCTGGGAAAAGCCCCTTCAGAACCTCAGCTGCATACCCTTGTTTCCTGCCCCCAGTGATACAGTTTCCAGCCTCCACTCCCAAACCAGGACAAGGACTGACCAGCACTGTGGAAGGAGCTGAGCTCTGGGGCCAGAAACCTGGGCTGGACCCTAAGTCACCACTTGCCAGCGATGCGGCCTCAGAGTCGGCAGCTCAGAGGTTTGGTTTATTCTTTGAACACATGAGCTGCCCGTGGGATTTGTGTGATGAGTAAGAGGTAACAAGCAAAGCACCCTGGGACAATGAACGATAGGGCCCGTATTCAGTATGGGCAGCTGCCATTGATAGCAGGTGATGTCTCTGGGAGAAGACCCTGCTTGTCGGATGCTCAGAGCTGGCTCTAGCTTCTGCCTTGCCTGGGGGACAGGAGTGTAACACACCTAAAGTTCAAGCTGCAGCTCACCCCTGGCCAACTCCACCCTGCGGCCCCTCCACACAGGCGCAGTGTGGAGGTGAGAAATCCCAGTTGAGCCCTCTCTGACAAGTTGGGGTCTCCTTCAGGCAGTTCTGGCCATAGCCATCCCAGCGCCCCCAGCCACAGCTGGCCATGATGCACTCTGAAAGCTGTTTCTGAGGGCGTGGAGGCCAGTCCCTGGTTTCTCATCACCTGGAGATGCAAGAAATTTGAAAAAGCTGGACACCACCAAGACAAGCTCCAGGTGCCACACGTCAGTTCGTTGAACAGCGCCTGGCCTGGGGTGGTGTTAGGTATCACATCACAGTACCACTTAGGCCCAGGAGTCCACTTCCTCTGTAACCCACTGCAGGCTGCTGTTCCGTTTGCACAGAGGCAGGAATACCCTACACAGAGCAGGCCTGCCTGGGCCTTCAGCCATTTCTGCTCTTTCCCCCGAGCCCAAGGTGGCTGTGGCGAGGTCATCTTCAAGACCATTCTACCATTCTCCACCCTCTGTGTTGGTGGATGCATTCCAGAGTGATCCATTCAACCTGAACTATCCTACTTCCTACGGCCCCAACTGCCCAGCACTTCTCTGAAAGTAGCCTGTCCTCAGGGCCGCGCCACCAGCACCCCTACCCCATGCTCAGCTTCTCTTTGAGAACCGCTGCGGTAGACAAACACCTCAGCTTCAGTACCCCTTTACGCTCTTGAAAAATAGGTTAACATGTAATATGTTTATGGTTGTCATTTATAAACGAATTAATGTTTGAAATTTTCTCAGTTTTAATTTCTAACATAGGCTGGGTTTGGTGGCTTAGGCTTGTAATCCCAACATTTTGGGAGGCCGAGAAGGGAGGAGCTGGGACCCCAGGAGTTCAAGATCAGCCTGGGCAACAAAGTGAGACCCCCATTTCTGCAAAAAAATAAAACATTAGCTGGGCATGGTGGCATGTGCCCTTGGCCCCAGCTACTCAGGAGGCTGAGGAGGGAGGACTGCTTAAGCCTGAGAGGCTGAGGCTACAATGAGCCATGACTGCACCACTGGACTCCAATCTGGGTGACAGAAAGACCCTGTCTCTAAAAAAAAAAAAAATCCTAATACGGTGAATATTGATTCATATGACCCACAGAAACAAAAGCTGTTTGGGATCCTCATTTTTTTAAAAGTAACTTCTCACCAGTCTATATTTTTTAAAACAAAACAGCTGGGTGCGGTGGCTCAAGCCTGTAATCCCAGCACTTTGGGAGGCCGAGACGGGCGGATCACGAGATCAGGAGATCGAGACCATCCTGGCTAACACGGTGAAACCCCGTCTCTACTAAAAAATACAAAAAACTAGCTGGACATGGTGGCGGGCGCCTGTAGTCCCAGCTACTCGGGAGGCTGAGGCAAGAGAATGGCGTGAACCCGGGAGGCGGAGCTTGCAGTGAGCTGAGATCCGGCCACTGCACTTCAGCCTGGGCGACAGAGCGAGACTCCGTCTCAAAAAAAAAAAAAACAAAAACAAAAAACAAAAAACCGAAACAAAAAAGGGGTGGCATTTTCACTTTTTGCAAATGTCTTGAACAGCTGGCTTAATCGAAGATGCTAGGTTTCTGTATCTGTTAGTGCCCTCATTCCCTGTGGGATGGTTTTGCTCTAAACCATTGTCTGGGCAGTCCACAGTCCCTGTTCCCACCGAGTCTAACCCGACATGCTGAGTAGAGCATCTGAGCCACAGGGACAGTTGGGATGCTTCTCAGGCCGCACTTCCCAAACCTGGCTGGGCCGAAAGTCACCCGGGAGCATTAAGAACACATGTGCCCATAGGCCTGAAGATCCTGAGCGATGGGGCCAGGAGGAGCCTGGGGATGTGCTGTCTGACATTCCCCAAGTGATGCGGGTGGTCAGACACGTTTTGGAACCATTCATTTAATCCAACTCCCTATTTCATAGATAGGAAACTTCTACAGTAATTTTTAGTTCCCATTGTTTATGGTCATGCGGTGCCAGTGCCTCCATCCTCTGTCTCACGGCTCCCTTCTATGGAAGAGCAAATTCCCTTCCTTCCAAGTCCCCAGTCCCCTGCTTGGTCTCTCCCTGCAGCCAAGGCCAGCTTCATGCAGAAACGCCCTGGAATGATGCCTCGTCCCCGGGTACCAGGTGTCTATGCAGCCGCCGGCCAGGCCAGCTCTCCTGAGCTCTGCTGCTCCTTTCCAGCCAGCTGCTTTGAGATCTTGCTCTGAACGTTCCTAAAAGACAAGTTTCACACCCGCCTGGTGTCCTCCCCACCCCACTCCAGCCCTGCCCTTCAGGATCCCCTTTCTCAGGGGGAGTTTCTGGACTCTGGCCCCTTTATAGCTGAATGGCCCTGGCCCTGGCCCTGGCCCTGGCCCTGGCTGAGCCCACTCTCAATTTGTATTTTAATCCGGAGTAAGGTTTCAGGCTGCAGATTTCGGTTCTAGGCTCTAAGAATCTGTTTTATGATCTTTTGTCATTGAAACTATTCAAAATATGTTGGAAATATCTGAGTGATCTTGGAGTCAAAGCATCATGGTAATGTGGAAGGTGAAAAATTATTTCTATTTAAAAAAAAAACTTTTAGGAATTTTTTCAAGGTTCTTATTCTCCTAAAAGGAATCCAGAAAATATCCAGTTTTATGGGGCTTTGTATACCCAATAACATTCTGCACCTAGTTATTAAATAGTTGGCTCTAGCATGTGGGTATTTCCACGGGAACTAACAAAACAAAACAGAAATGGTGGTGAAGGGGAAGGAAACGAGAATCTCACAGGGGCTAATTTTAGATCAGTCCCAACTCTGACAATGTGGTCCCAGCCTCTGCTGTCTGCCCTGTTCCTTCTTCATGCTTGCCTGGAGGTCAGAGTTCTACCTCATGGACCCAAAACGTAACCCTAGACACTTTGCTTGAGCAAAAGACAACAGCAGATGTGCGTCTTGATGTTGCACTAGAAAGCAGTCCTGGGGAGGCCCAGGGGAGACCCCTCTGCTGCTTTGTGAGAGAGAGAAACTCTGCAACAGAACTTTTCCTGTACACAGCGGTTTCGGAAAAACAATTCGCTAAGAATTTGTCAATGAAAGGGCAATGTTAGCAGCCTCAGTCCCTCTAAGTATCAGTATTTGTGGAATCACAAAAGCAACAGGTATTGTTTGGTGCTGTGGAGATGAACCCTGCTGAATGTGACAGAACTGGGACGGGCCCCAGCACGAGAATCATAGGTGGCAAGAATGGGCATGACCTTGGGGGACAAAGGTCTCAGAACCTCATTTTCGGTGGAGGAAGTGCAGGCTCTGAGAGGTGCAGTGTGAAGACGAGGATCTACCCCCCAGCCCAGAAGCAGGTCCATGGCCATGACTCAGGTCTTCAGGCCGCAGCCCAGGGTGCTTGCTCCATTCCAGGAGGTTTCCGATGGTGACCTCACCCCTGCAGAATGTTGGGGAGAAGACCGTTTGTGTGGGCAACAGGAAGAAGCCCACGGTCGCACCAGGCGAGGTGGGTGCCTGAGGTCAGAGGTGTGTCTGCCTTGGGCTGCCTGTGTCCGCCCTCCTCCCCAGCGGGGTTCGCTTGGCCAGGTGCCAAGGGTGTACAGGGTGGAGTGGGTAGTGCAAGGCCAAGACTTGACACTTTGGATTTGGAAGGGGAGGGAGGAGGAGGAGGAAATGAGGCCATCCCTGGGGTCCTTGCTGAGTCAGCATGGTGACTCTCATCTCCTAGAAGGAAATAAGGAAGGACACCAATTCAATAAGAGACCTGGGGGACTTTCACACTCTCAGCTGATGCCAAGGTGCCCAGTGAGCAGGGGAAAGGCTTCCTGGCACTGGCTGCAGGATGGGGCCAGAATATTCCTGGGCAGGAGCCCCCCTGGTGGCCCGTCCTGCCTGAACATGTTCTTAGATCAGGACTAGAGTTCAAGATTTCAGAAAGGTCATTCTAACCTTGATCTCTTTGAGATGCCTGTTCATGCCAACTGTTCTGGTAAAGCCAGTATACACGGGTATCGCTATGATGTAAAACAGCAGATCTGATGTGAGGGTAAACTTGGAATTTACCCCGATGAGATGGGGTGTGGGGAGGGTCCGGTGGCTGCAAGGCCCTGGAAGCATGCCTCTTCCAGGGAGGCCCCCATCATCAGAACTTCCACCTGCAATGTCCCTGCCCTGTGCTGGCCAGGGAACTCCGCAGCGGGCTCCCGCACTGTGCCTGGGATTTGGACACTGCTTGCTTCGGACTGTTTCCAGTCCCTCTTGAAATTTCTGGTTGTTGACAAATTGTTTATTATTCTAGCTCTTGAGGAAACTTTCTAAAACTGAGGAAGAAGTAGTTCTTCAACTTTCTTGAATCCCAGGACACTTTGATCATCTGATAAATCTGATAAATGAAGCATGGGTACAGATTTCTCTGTCTCTCAAACCACTTCGGGGCACTTCCAACTCCCCAAAAGTCAGGTTTTAGGAATCTGTATTCCGAGGGGTCTGAAAACGTTTTCATGGTTCCCGTCTCCTCCAGGGTGGCCTGCCTCCTGTTCCAGTGTCTGAGAGGAGCTATGCCTATTTTGCACCCTGAACCTCCGAACTCAGAAGTCTCTGAGGAACCCTGAATAGGAGAAATGTGGCTGAAAATGAAGTGGAAAATCAGTGTGATAACCAAATCAAGATCACGCCTTGCTGGGACCCTGTCACACTAAAGCTTCTAGAGCATAATACTTTTTAAAATCTGTAATAGCACCTGGAGTTTTTTCCTGTGCTTTCTACAATTCAGCTCTTTTAGTCTGCTCTAAACCCTTGGTGGCGGCGGCTCACTGCTCATGAACAGATCCCCTCCTGGGGGGCTCCAGTGGCCCCCCACAATGGTCCCATTCCTGAGCTGTTTATCCTCACCCTGGGGGGCCCCCTCAGATCAGCCAGGCTCACTGCTCTGGATGAGGCACAGGTGAGAAGGGCTGTGGGTGAGGCAGGGAGGACTTTGAGCCACCGTCCCCTCCTGGAAGTGTATCCTAGGCCATTTCCAGGTGTACAGCTCTCAGGGGAGACAAGAATGCATTGTTCCACCTGGCACGATGGGCTGTGGGCCACAGAAGCACATTCGCAAACCTCCACTTAGGAGAGCCATGTTCAGCAAAGCAGGAGAAGGCGGCAGAGGCTGGGATGGGGAGACCATCTGTGAGTGTGGTTCCTGCCTGGCTTTCCCCTTCCTGCCAGGTTTCCCAGGAGGCCAGGTGGCGGCTGCAGCCGGTGGCAGACACTCCCTTCCTGGGGTGCTGGCTGCAGCCGGCTGCCATGGGACTCCAACCAGGGCTCTCCTGGGGCTCTGTTGACTCAACACATCATCTGACGCCACCCCGGCAGGCCCTCTGGGTGTCAGGTGCCAGTGAGACGGGTTGGGGAGGCTGGGACGGTGTCCAGACTGCCGCCTCTGCCCCAGAGCTCGTTTCCATGGTGCCGTTCCCAGCTCTGAGCTCTCCTCATTCACATCACGAAGGCAGGGATCGTGAGCTCTAGGGGTTGTCTGCCTCCAGTGATTAATTGGTACGATTCTCCATGGAGGAGGAAGAGAAGAGGAAGGAAAGCTGCAGATGAAAGGGAATTAAGCGTCTCGTGGTGGAAACAAATGTATTGGTTGCATCCTTTCAAAGACAATCTGGAATCTCAAACCTAGGGTTTATCTCTGCCCCTCGAGAGCAACAACAATTCTGGGAGTTCAGGGCCGTGATAGAAAACGACAGCATCACACCTGAATTGCTGCCCGTGTTTTTAATAGAGAGGTAGCCACTCACCCCGAGGGAGGTGGGAAGGGGGCCCTCTTGCTGGTGAGCTGGGAATTCCTAAGACTTCCTGTGTCTGACGCACAGTCACTACCACTGGGAGAGCTCGCTGCGGAGGGAGAACTCAGCCCCCTGTTTGCATAATCTGAGGGTCTGGAAAACCCCCCGCCCGCTTCCAGATACCTCATCTACTTGACAAACTTGCAAGATGCCCTGCCTCCAGTTTCTACACATCGCTCTTCCCTGGAAGATTCCTGCTTTGTTATTCTTGGTCAATCTGCAGAAGGCAGGCTGGACACTCCACAAAGGACCCAAGAGAGGAGCAGCCATTAGGAAGGTGTGAGGCTGGGAGGGAAGAACAGGGCCAGGGTTCCCGGATTCAGTTGTACCACATCATACATGTTGCCTCCATGTATTTTTCTCTCTGGTGTCAGGTTTCTAGAATCAGTGCATGAAAAATGATATCTGAACACGGTGCTTAGGGGAGCCGGGTTTTTTCCACTTATCTTCTGATTCACTCCACAGCTTCCACATCTATTGTCACCTAAGCTCATTGTCTGTGAAGCCCTCACTGGTTCCTAGAGTGAATCATTCCTCCTTTTCATGCACTTAGCACATTCCAACGTTATCAAATGATGGTGTGCTCGGTTGTTTCTTGATGCATCTCGATCCTTCCACTAAGCGTGAATGGCCGTGAGTCTCACTTAGCGCTATCCCATAGGGCCTGGCGCACTGTCCCAGCTCAAGAAAGATTTGCGGAGCTTGCTTTGTGCATAGTGCCCAACAAGTAGACAAATCTAACTTTAAATCTTAAGTTCTTTAAAATATACCGTTAGGAAAATGAAACAAGAAACACGGCAGAGGGAAAACACAATTATCCCTCTGTGTCTGCAGGGAATTGATTCCAGAACCCTTCTCAGGCACCAAAGCCTAGGATGCTCAAGTCCCCGATAGAAAATGGTGTAATGAGTGCATAGGACCTATACACACCCTCCTGTATGCTTTAAATTATCTCCGGATTACTTATAATACCCAATATAACGGAAATGCCATGCAAATAATTATTATGCTGTGCTGGTTTTTCATCTGTATTTTTATTGTTGTATTATTATTTTTATTATTATTTCCCCTGAATATTTTTGATCTGCGGTTGGTTGAAGCTGAGGAGGTGAAACCTGCAGATAATGGAAGGCTGACCATATTGCAAAACACATCTATGATAAAGGACCTGTAGCAGAGTATATAAACAACTCTCAAAACTCAGCAACAAGAAAAAAAAAATTCTCAGTAAAAAGAAAAAAAGTAGAAGATTTAAACAGAGACTTCAGCAAAGAAGACATACAGATGACAAATAACGATATGACGTTCACCATCATTAATCTTTAGGGATATATAAATTAAAACTACAATGAAACATCACTATTAGACCAACTAACAGCTACAAAAACCTGACAATACTAAGGCTGACAAGGATTTGGAACAACAGGAACTCTCATATGTCACTGGTGGAAATACAAACTAGTATAGCCATTTTGGAAAACGGTTTGACAGTTTCTTCCGTAGTTAAACATACATTTACCATGCAACCTAGCCACGCCACTCTTAGAAGATATGAAACCTTGTTCACAGAAAATCCTGAACGCAAATATTTTCAGTGGCTTTATTCATAGTTGCCCCAAACTGGAGACAACTCAAACATCCTTCAACGGGTGAATTAATAAACTGGTACAGCACTTTGGGAGGTGGAAGCAGGAGGATCGCTTGAGGCCAGGAGTTCAAGACCAGCCTAGGCAACATAGTGGGACCCCATCTCTACAAAAAATAAAAAAGTTGACTGGGTGCAGTGGCACATTCCTGTTGTCCCAGCTGCTTGGGAGGCTGCGGTGGGAGGATTACTTAAGTCTGGGAGTTCGAGGCTGCAGTGAGCCACGACTGTGCCACTGCACTACAGCCTGGGTGACAAACTGAGATCGTCTCAAAAAACAAAAAAAAAAAGAAAAACAAAAAAACTGGTGCATCTATACAATATACTACTACTCAGTAATAAAAAGGAAAGAACTCTTAATATATGCAACACAATGAATTAATCTCAAACGCATTTTTCTAAGTGAAAGAAGCCAGGTCCAAATATATACATACTACATATTTCCATTTATACAACATTCTGGAAAAGCAAAATTATAGCGGACAGAAAAAAAAGTCCGTGTTTGCTGAGGATGAGGGGAGAAATGGACTATAAAAGGGGATGTGGAAATTTCTTTGGGTGTTGGAATTGTTTTGTCTTGACGGTGGTGCTGATTACACAACCGCAGACGTTTCTCAAAACTCTCAGAACTGCACTTTTTTTTTAAAGGATGAGTTTTACTCTATGTAACTTATAGCTAAATAGTCCTGACTTTTAAAACAGGGCTCTAACATGAGTTCGGGCGGTCGTCTCTGCAAAGATGGGCCTTGAAGGAGGGACAGGCAGGACTCGGATGGAGATGCCTCAGCGTGATGGTGGAAACCTTGCCTCCGCCCTGGGTCCCAAGACCTGCTCACATAAAAATAGCAGCTGAAATCCCTCTCCCTCTGGCCCAAAGGTCATCTCCTGAAGGTGACAGAATGGAGCCACTACCAGGGGGCGGGGGAGGGCAAGGGGGAAGGAGTGAGGTCTCAGAGGCTCAGGCAGCCCGGGGCCTGTCACCCTGACACCTCCTCCCCTCCTGGAGACAGCTGTGCTCAGACAGCCTGTGCCCCGCCTTCCCCTGCTGTTGGGAAAAGGGGAGGGGGCAGGAGAGAGCTGAAAGGTTAGGCTGGCAGCAGAAATGGAGATCCCATTCCTCCTCTGTGAGGCCCTGGCTGGAGGCTCACCCACCCTCACCTTCCACCGGACTCAGTCACCCAGCGCTCCCGAGGACAGGGGTCTCTGGTGTATCTCTGCATGTCCTTGAAAGCTGTGGACAAGTCAATGAGTCTTCTCTACAGGGGCTCTTGGCACAGGTCCGAGCAGGCAGAAAGCCTGATGATGTCCTGCTGCCCAGGGCAGGCCTAAGACCCGTAGCACAGGAGGCCCAAGGCAGCCATAAGGAGACCCAAGGCCCTCTGAGGGGCACACGAGGGGTTCCAGGGAAAAGTGAGAGGGCGAAGCCCTCACCAGGAGGCTGCTCATCCCAGAGAGGCATTTGCAGGCCTGACCATGCCCCACCCGTCCCTCCTCCAGTCCCATCACCTCCCCGGGCCATCAGCGGCCACGCCAGGCCCACAAGAGGGTTCTATGCAGTGGCCGCAACTTGAGAGCTTGCTTTATTTTTAGCTTTAAAAGTTGTGTTTTAAAGAAATCTATATACTGAGTATAAAAATACTTACGAATACCCAAGAAATATGTTAGTAAAACTTTCTGAAGGCTGCGGTCTGAACGTGTGGGTCCCTGCCGAGTCCTTATGTGGAATTCTACCTGCAAGGTGATGGTGTTGGGGGCTGGGCCTTGGGAGGTGAGGAGGGTAGAGCCCCATGCCCTTACAAGAGGGACCCCAGAGAGACCCCTCCTCCTTCCACCATGTGAGGACGCAGCCAGGAGGAGCTGAAGCGAGTCCTCAGCAGACACAGAATCCACTGGCACCTTGGTCTTGGACTCCAGCCTCCAGAACTGTAAGAAATAACTTTCTATTCTTTTTTTGTTTTGAGACAGAGTCTCGCTCTGTTGCCCAGGCTGCGATCTTGGCTCACTGCAACCTGTGACCCCCAGGTTCAAGCAATTCTCCTGCCTCAACTTCCTGAGTAGCTGGGATTATAGTTGCTTGCCACCACACCCAGCTAATTTTTTCTATTTTTTGTAGAGACAGGGTTTTGCCACGTTGGCCAGTCTGGTCTTGAACTCCTGACCTCAAGTGATCTGCCTGCCTCGGCCTCCCAAAGTGTTGGGATTACAGGCATGAGCCACAGTGCCCGGCCACAATTTCTGTTCTTTCTTTTTTTTTTTTTTTGAGACGGAGTCTCGCTCTGTCGCCCAGGCTGGAGTGCAGTGGCGCTATCTCAGCTCACTGCAAGCTCCGCCTCCCAGGTTTACGCCATTCTCCTGCCTCAGCCTCCCGAGTAGCTGGGACTACAGGCGCCCGCCACCTCGCCCAGCTAATTTTTTGTATTTTTAGTAGAGACAGGGTGAATAGAGACAGGGTTTCACCGTGTTAGCCAGGATGGTCTCAATCTCCTGACCTCGTGATCCTCCCGTCTCGGCCTCCCAAAGTGCTGGGATTACAGGCTTGAGCCACCGTGCCCGGCCCAATTTCTGTTCTTTATAAGCCACCCAGCCTGTGGTATAGTTATGGCAGTCTGAACAGACGAAGACGCCGAGTTAGTCAATTTGTTGATCCAAACAGTCCACTCTTTTTAAACATTTTTGATTTTGTTAAAATGCACACAACCTAAAATTGACCATCCTGACCATATTTAAGTGCACAGTTCAGTGGCATTAACCACACTGCTGTGCAGCCGCCACCACCACCGTCTCCAGAACTGTTTCATATTTCAAAACTGAAACTCCGTCCTCATAAAAAATAACTCATTTCTCCCTACCTGCAACCCCTGGCAACCATCTTCTACTTCCTGTATCTGGGAATCTGGCCACTCTAGGGACTTCACATGAGTAAAACCCGGCACCATCTGTCCCTTCATGACTGTATTCTCTCACTCAGCACAATGCCCTCAAGGTTCATCCACAAGGTAGCACCTGTCAGAATCTCCTTCCTTTTGAAGGCTGAATACTATTGCACCACATATACACACAGCACGGAGGGCTTTCTCTTACAATTCCCTCCCGGCTTTGCCATCGCTTTGCTATTGCTCTGTTTCTCCCAGGAGATCGCTGCCCCTCCTAGGTCTGCAGCTTCCCTTTCCTGTGGTGACAGCAACTATGGTTGCCGTCTGCATGGCCTGGTGTCCCCATGTGCCCCCAACGCCGAGGGCCAGAGCAAGGAGTAAGGACATCCGATGCAAACACTGTGCCCATACGTTTCCTGGGGATGCCCCAGTCCCTCTGGGTCAGAATCCGTCAGTCTGTGCCCATGCCGGTCCCTTCCTTCTGGGCCACGGTCACAGGACTTGGGTCAGCAGGCCCGGGCAGGGAGGGAGCCCGGGACTACGCCAGACATTCCTGCCCTCCTGCAGCCAAGTTTCCGATGCGCTGCTGGAGGAGTCCTGCCAAGGGTAATGTGACATTTACATGATGCCTGGCGGGGCTGCCCAGTGACATAACAGGGGGGTTGGGGGTGTGTCTCTGGGCACAGAGCCTGCAGCCCGGCAGAGTCTGATGACACTGTGTTGTGTAAATTAAAGCAACAGTCACCTGTTTCTCTAAGTCATAGCTCAAACCTGTTTCCTCCGACATGACCATAAAATCACACCGCCTGTCGCCTTGATCTTTGGGACTCTTCTGTCTTCCTTCTGAAGAAAGCTATTTGATAAACACCCATCCACTTCCTGCAGGGGGATAAGGCCAAATGCCCTCATGTGCATTCTTTCGAGAGAGTCCAGAGAGGATAAGCCCAGCCGGAAGCAGGCATTTGTGATGGCCTTTCTGTGCACTTGCACATGCAAACATTCTCGTGTGGGTGCCCTGAGTGCCGGCATTGTGCTGGGGGCTGGGAGCACACAGGTAGCACACACCATCCCTGCCCTCTTTCGACTGATTTTGCAAGGACTTCAGGAACACATTTTAGCACTATCACTAACCAGAGTTGCTCACTTATGAGCAGAGCCTCAGTTCAGCCACCAGTGCAATGGACATATCAAATAGGAACTCTTGAATGGGCCACCTCCCCTGGGCAGCAGGGTGGCGTTGCTTCCAAGGTGTGCTTAAAGCGGGCTCTCTTCTTTTGGTCTGAGCAGAAGCTGTAAGGCTAGGCACTGGCCTTGTTCTTAGCTGTCCCTGGCCTACAGACCTTTGAACTAATCCTGGTGGTCTGAATTCTCTGTAGATGGCGGAAACCGTAGGCGCTGCATCCTCCAAACCTTAGCACAGCAAGAACACTCTGGTGTTCATCCGGGTGGAGGAAGCAGACCCCACCCTGTGTTTACACGACACCAGCTCTTCAGGGGTCCAAGGGGGCGGGCCTGATGCCGGCATAAGGTTTGATGTTGCCAGCTAGAATCGCCAACACATCCCCGAAAGCCCAGTGGCTTAGCCTCCTATTGGTGCCTTCTCTGCAGCCCCTGCCAGGAGCTCAGCCGGCCTTTATTCTATTTCACCCCCCCCAAATACCTCCTCCTCCTCCCTATTCTTTAAAATTCAGCGCATGATGCTGGCAAGCTTCAGCGGCAGCTCACAGCACTTTCAGAGGGAAACGTGGCGTGCCCAGGGCCTTCTCACAGCCATCGTGCAGCGGGCTGGGCTGCTCCCAGCTCCAACGGCAACTGGTAGCATCGGGAGAGTATGGGGTTCCCCAGCGGGGCTCCGGGGCAGCGCGACGCCACAGGACCCTGCTGTGGATGTGGAAAAGCATCTGCTCTGGTGGCCTGGGGCAGGTGAGGAAGTGAGGGCTTCTCAGGAACAGAGCCAGGTCGTCTCTGTGGGCCCAGGCCTGCCGGCGCCTCAGCCCCGATGCCATCATCTCTCCTTTGACTGAGAACAAGGACCTCTTTCCTTGCCTAAATATCCTACGGCTAAGAGGAAATCACCCCCAGTTACAAGAGGTTTCAGGAATCCCCCCTCAACCTTCCATCCACCATCATCAAACTTTCAAAAGCAGAGCGTCTGGGATTTTAAACCCCTGTCTGAAAAGCAGGTTTCAGATCCACGGGAAGGCAGGGTCAGGGCAAACCTCTCCTCTCTTCTCAAGTCAGATAAAAATGATCACACCCGGGAGGAGAGGCCTGAAAAGGGGCAGCTGAAGGGAAAAAGAGCTGGAGAGAGGGGAGCAGCCCGGAGTGTCTCCTCTGGCTGGGAGGGGCCCTGTGGAGCTGGGAGCAGCAGCTCTTGTGAGCAGACGGAAGGCCGCTCCTCAGGATGGGGCGGTGCCACCTGCAGGCTCAGGCCCTGTTCACCTGCCACAGATTGCCTGAGAGCCAGGCAGAAAAAGTGGACCCTGCCCCCAGATGCAGGCCCAGGGAGAGGCAGGCAGGTGGCCAGTCTGAGTCAGCGGGATGGAGATGCCTGGCATGGGGAGGGGTGTGTAGCCTGGGAGGGGCCTTGGGCGGGAGCATCCCTGGGGAGAGAGCCAGAGCCAGTTCCCTAAGGACACGTGATAACTGGCAGAGGAAGAGCAGTTGCTGGGGAATGGGTGGCACGTAGGGAGCTGCACACCCTGGGGTGGTCAGGGCAGAATGGGCACCAGCTGCGGCCCACCAGGCCTGCTCTCTGGGTCCCGACAGGCAGGGAGAAGTGGTGGACCTGTGTCCGAGCATCAGGGGGCGCTGCAAGTGGGCACGCTGGGTGCCCAGCAAGGCACCATCACTCTCCGGGGGTGTAAAGGGGGGGCCGGGCCCAGGACCCTCCGAGGAGGCTCTGCCGCCACCTGGGGGACAGCAGGAGGAGCCTGAACTCTGCAGGGCCTTGGACCAGAAAGGACCCGCTGGAAGTGAGGGTCATGGGAGAAGGGAAGCCCAGGAGCCCCTGGTTCTTGGCTTGGAGAGCTGGGTACACAATGATGCCCAACCCTCATGGGGTCCACATATGACAGGGTCTCTCCAATCCACTTTGGACGGGGACAGGTGAGCAAGGGTCTGACATAACCCCTTGGCTGTGGGGGGCACACAGGATGGGCATGGCTGGGACACAGAGGTGCACTGGGTGCAGGGAGTGTGGACACAGGGAGGAGGCAGGTGCCAGGAACAGACATCAGAGCCCAGAAAATGCCACAGAAATCGAGCCTCTCTCCACCTCCCTTCCGACCTCATCCACCAATGGCTCAAGGCTGCCAGGATAAAGAAGGACGGGGGTAACGGGTCAAAGCGAATCCAAGCTTTGAGGTGTGCAGGTACAGAGGCCTCTTGTGTGGTCCCCACAGCCGTGGGCGCGCATGTGCATTCAGGAGACATGGCAGAGGGAGGCGCATTTTTGTGCTGTTTTCCTCTCTGCCAACCCCCTGGGAAGCAGGCACTGTCGATGCCCTGTCCCTAGGTCTCACTTCTGAGTTCGCCTGCAGCTGGGGGGCAGTTCCCATGGGCACTGCGGCTTCCCACCCACTCAACCCTGCATGAGAGTTTCCTTTGGTGGCCAGGAGCTCCCTCAGGAGGAGTGCTGCCAGCTTGGGGAACTAGGGGTTTGGTCCCCACAGGGCCACCTGGGCAGACAAATGCCCCTGGGGGCACATTCAGCCAGTACTTCACCAGGTCCCTTGTGAGGCCTCAGCTGTCCCCACTGGTCCCTCTGAGCCTCCACCTGGTTTTTTCCCTTCACTGTCCCATCCCCACCCCCTCGCTCGCGCTTCCTGGGGTCATCGCTAGTATGGTTTAGGTGTTTTGTCCCTTCTGAATCTCTATTGAAACGTGACCCCCGAGTTGAAGGTGGGCCTGGCGGGAGATGTCTGGGTCATGGGCGTGAATGTCGTGGTGCTGTCCTCGTGGTAGTGAATGAGTTCTCGCTCTATGAGTTCACACGAGGCCTGGTTGTTTGAAGGAAACAGGCACCTCCTCCCTGTCTCTTGCCATCTCACCATGTGACACCCCAGCTCCCCACTTTGCCTTCTGCCATGACTGGAAGCTTCCTGAGGCCTCACCAGGAGCTGACGCTAGCACCATGCTTCTCCTACAGCCTGCAGAACTGTGAACTGAAATCAACCTCCTTTCTTCATAAATTGCCCAAACTCAGATATTTATAGTGACACAAATGGACTAACACAATCTCCCAAACCAACGCCCTGACCCTTGTCACCAGCTCTGCTTCTGAGAGAATCCACATTACAGGCAGGAGAATGGGTGCAACGGATACCAGCATCAGCCCCTTGGAGACCTATCCAGATGCAAGGACTTGGCCCTTTGGCCCGCTCCAAGCCACCCCGAGATGCAGTGTGGAACCCTAGGGAAACCCACCTCTGCAAGAAGGTCCTGAAATCAGGTCACCTCTCGCTACAGTATAAATGACTGACAGGCTCAAATGGGCCTTGGCAGGGTTTCAGGAGAGGGTACAGGAAATGACCCGCAAGTCTGCAGAGCCGGTCTGCAAACTCCGGGGAGTGCCCCTCAGTGCCCTAAGCTGTGTCTCCTTGACACCTGGGATGTAGGCTGTGAAAGCTAAACTGCACTGTAGCTGGAGACTCTTGAGGAACCAAATGAAGAATATTTCTGAAAATCTCCCACGAACATTGCCTCCCTCCCTGGGGTGAGGCTGCCTGCGGGCCCAGTCCCAGCAGATCTCGGGGAGATGCTGACTGCTGGCCAGATGCCCGTGTGGTTACAGTCCAGTTACATCTCAGCCCCCTGCTGAGAAAGAGGCGCTAAGGTGGCCCCGGAGCCGTGGATTCACTTCTGGGGCTAAGATCATCTCAGCAACTTTATCATGAAGGCCAGCACAGGAGGCCCCTCCTTCCTGTTGGAGATGTTTATTTTTATGATTAAGAAATGGCAAAGGGCCTTTTCAGACTACTTTTACTTTGAAATAAATCAGTGAATCAATGAGATGAGAAGTATTTACTGGGCACCGGCTGTACAGGGAGGAAATGGAAGTGGAATACACAGGACCTGGGCTTGGGGTAACAGAACCCAGCCTAGGGGCCAGAAAGAACTACATGAGCCATTAAGACAGTGCAGGAAGCGTCTGATGGAGGACACATCAAGCCTTTCATCAATCAGTGAAAGCAGGACGAGGAGGCTGGGACACAGCAAAGTGCTTAGGCCCTCAGAGGAGGCAGTGGGGAGGTTCTTGAAATAGGCTGGTCTTTAAGAAGGACTAGGACTAAGATAAACTGGGGGACATAGGGGAGGAAGAAGGGAGTAGAGGGGCAGTGGTCTGCTGCCACAGGTGGCCACAGATGAGTGCTCCCACATTGCAGAAACAGCCTCAATAGGAGCCTTGTGTACCGGCCAACATTTTGCTGCATATGAGATTAATGAAATGGTTGCACTGAAACCTGGTGATGGAGTTTTTGGCAACGTGGTTTTTGGCTTGTCATTCCATAGGAAACAGGTCTTTGAATAAGTCATTGCATCATTGCAAAATGATGTTTCCTCCCTAACAAGGGAAATAGGAGGTGACATTTAGCAGCTCCTTCTGCAGCACCCCAGTGTTTTAAGTTGAGAGACTAGAAAAGAAAGAGGCGTATTATACGCTGGGCCCTGTTCTGGGTGCTGGGGACAGTCAACGTGACAGAGAAGAGCCCCAGCCCTTGTGAAGCTCAGGTTTGTAGACCCTGGCTCCTTGGAGTATGGTCTGAGGACCAGCAGCCTGTTTGTTAGACATGCAGACCTCCAGGCCTCCACCCCATACCTATGGAGCCTGAATCTGCCCTTTGACAAGACTCTTCAGTGACCGACAGACATGTCAGGATGAGAAATGTGGCTCTAGGCCAGGAGTTCTGAATTTTAGCAAGAATCAGGACCACCTTTTCAAGGCAGCTTGTGAATCTGTGGATTTCTGGGTCCCACCCCCAGAGACTCAGATTTGGGAACTGGGATAGAGGTCCAGAAATTTGCTTTTCGGACAAGGTTTCAGGTAATGCCAGGCCTGCCGGTCTGGGACCCACACCCTGAGAGCCACCTGCTGTAGGAGATCATCTGAGTTCTGAGTGAAGACTGGGGCTATCTCGGCCACGCGTCCCAGGCCCTGGAGAAGCTGACAGTAGCTTCCACACTTCCCCTATGTGGCCAGGCCATGGTTCCCTTGACCTCCCACACCCATCCCCTCCATGCAGGGGGAATCCGGCCTTGTGCTGAGCCCCAAATAATCCTCAGTGCTTGGCCTGCCCATTTAGAGGCCAAACATCCATGGAGAACCCATCCAGCCTGCCTGGGAAATCTGAGCAGGGATCACACAGGATGCCCTGGGTTTCCACACAGGCAAGGCCACGGAGCATTACACAGCCTTGATGTGCCAACTGAGTCATGTAATGCGCTACATACACAAGCACCCAGCAGACGCCTATCCTCTCCTCCCCTCAGCTGTCAGGTGTGAGAGTCCAGCCCTTTCCACCTCCCACTCCTCAGGGGCTGTCGCCCAGGGAAGCCCCATTGGAGCAGGCACCTGACCTTGACACGGGGCCCAAGTCACTGGGCCAGGGGAGGGTCTGAACAGAAACACTAAATTAGCCGCCTTCTCCCTCCAGTCTCTAGCTGTGCTGTCCAAGAGGCAGCCACTGGCCTCATATAGCTATTTATTTATAAAATTAAAGTTCAGCTCCTTAGTTGCTATTATGGGTTGAAATGTGTCTCCCCAAAAATATACACTGAAACCCTCACCCCGGTACCTGTGCACGTGACCTTAGACATAGGATCATTGCAGATACAGTCAAGTTGAGATGAGGTCATACTAGAGTGCGTCCTCATCCAGTGGCTGGTGTCCTTATGAGGAGGAGGAAACGTGGACACAAATACACAGGGAGATGGAAGCTGAGATTGGAGTGGCGCATCTTTAAGCCAAAGAATACGGATTGTTGAGAACTGCCAGAGGCCAGGAGACAGGCGGCGAGCAGGTTCTCCTTCGGGGCCTGCAGTAGGAACCAACCTTCCCACACCTTGCTTCAGCCGTCTGGCCCGCAGAACTGTGAAGGAGAGTCAGTTTCTGCTGTTTGAAGAAACCCAGTGTGTGGTGCTCTGTTATGTACGGTAGCCCCGGGTGTGAACCCAACTGCACTGTCCATATTTCCAATGCTCAACAGCCAGATGTGGCCAGTGGTTACCAAGATGGACAGCACGGAGAAGAACACTTCCCCCTGTGCAGGGAGTTCGATGGGAGGGTGGCGTTCTGCAGAATGCTTTCTAAGAAAGAAGCAAAGCTTAAAAGTTTAATTTTCAGAAAAAGTTGCTGGGGTAGCCCAGTTGCATCTTCCACATCCTTTATGTCCCTAATGCCAGTCCCCCGAAAGAGAGAGGAGGCTTCATCATGAAAAGGACATCAGCAGGCACATGCTGACTCTCCTCCCTGACATGAGAAAGTCCACCTAGACGTTCAGGCCGGAGCTTTCATCCATGCCAACAGCAGACGGGCGGGGATGCAGGTGCACACTGATCCCGTGAGTCCCATCCACAGAGGGAGCCCCCACAGCAGTCTCTCCAGGTCCCTGCCCACCGGCTTGCCTTCCTTCCCCTTGGTGCAGGCCTATCTCCTCTCCCCATCTGCCAGGAAGCCCATCAGGGCACTGCCGGGTCCGCGCTGTGCACAGACAAACGCAGCTTTGAAGTTTCACACTCACCAGCTGACAATGTATTCCTTAGGATGGAGGCATTCATAGTCCCAAGTTAAAATACTCTCAGGAGAAACACCAAGTCCCGTTACTGGATAATAAGACTCTAGCATGAATTAATGATCAGAGTGAAGGCCTGGGGGGCACAGCCCCGAGAATAGCAAAGTTTTGGTTGAGGGGATGAGGTGATGGCAAGGAGGGCAAGGACCAGAGGCTAAAGGTCTCCTGGGAAGGGTCCAAGTTCAGGACCGTAGGTCTGGAATGCCAGAAGCTGGGGGTGACACCTCTCGTCTTCCGGTTCTGAGAAGTGGAGCAAGTAAAGTGAATGTCAAACCGCCAAAGGCACAATTTTGCCTCTGAGCACCCGTCCATGTACTCACCTCTGCTCATCTCTCCAGGGACCCAGCCTCTATGCTGGGGTCCCTAACCTGCCTGTCCAGAGAGAAAAGGGAACAGCTGGCAGAAGATACCTCTGTTAGCCCTTCAGCCTCTCACACTGCCTGCTGCTCAAATCGCTCATCTTTCTTCAAGGCCACGGCGCCTTCTTTGACTCACTCATTAGTGCACGCGAGGCAAAGAAGGAAAGAGGAAAAGCTCCCCTTTTCCGTCACAATGAATGGCGCCCTGCAAAGGACTGCAGCTGCTCTCAGAAAGGAAATCTGTTTTCAGAGCTCCTCCGGCTGCTTTTCAGTGTGTCTTCAGTTTATTTTACCAATGAGCAAACAAACGGGTGTTTCCCCTGCAGTGTCTTCTGCCCAGATAGCAGCGATTCTGCTCTCTGCTGTGGCTGGAGCACTGCAGGGCTCCATCAAGCCCCGCGGGTGTCTCACTGATGAAAATAACTCAAGGAACTTCTCCCACATCATCTGGCTGCTTGGGCTTTAAAAAATGTTTTACTGGAGCATAATATAGAAAAGTGCACACATTGAGAGAGTACAGCTTGACATCTGCACAAAGTTCATGCATCCATGTAGCCAGCACCCAGAGAAGGAAAGGAAAGTCACTCCCCCCACGGCAGCCCCCTTCAATCTCCCTGCCGGGTACCACCTGCCTCCTCAGATAATCATCATAATTCTTTTTCTATTTACAAAATTTTTTTTTGGCTGGGTGTGGTGGCTTATGCCTGTAGTCCCAGCACTTTGGGAGGCCGAGGTGAGCGGATCACAAGGTCAGGAGTTTGAGACCAGCCTGACAATATGGTGAGACCCCATCTCTACTAAAAAAAAAAAAAATAGGCCGGGCGCGGTGGCTCACGCCTGTAATCCCAGCACTTTGGGAGGCCGAGGCGGGCGGATCACAAGGTCAGGAGATCGAGACCACGGTGAAACCCCGTCTCTACTAAAAAAAAAAAATTAGCCGGGCGCGGTTGTGGGCGCCTGTAGTCCCAGCTACTCGGGAGGCTGAGGCAGGAGAATGGCGTGAACCCGGGAGGCGGAGCTTGCAGTGAGCCGGGATCGCGCCACTGCACTCCAGCCTGGGCGACAGAGCGAGACTCAGTCTCAAAAAAAAAAAAAAAAAAAAAAAAAAAAAAAAATATATATATATATATATATATATATATATATATATATATATATATTAGCCAGGCGTGGTGGCAGGTGCCTGTAATCCCAGCTACTCAGGCAGCTGAGGCAGGAGAATCGCTTGAATCCAGGAGGCGGAGGTTGCAGTGAGCCGAGATCGCACCACTGCACTCCAGCCTGGGTGACAGACCAAGACTGTCTCAAAAAAAAAAAAAAAAAAAAAAAAAAAAGGTGGGTACATAGTAGGTGTATATTTTTGTGGGGTACATGAGCTGTTGTGAAACAGGCATGCAATGTGAAATAAGCTCGTCATGGGGAATGGTGGATCCATCCCTTCAAGCATTTATCCTTTGAGTTATAAACAATCCAATTACACTTTTTAAGTTATTTTAAAATATACAATTAAGTTATTATTCACTATAGTCAGCCTACTGTGCCATCAAATAGTAGGTCTTACTCATTCTTTCTAACTAATTGTCATGATTCCAACATCACACGTTTTGCCTGGCTGTGTATTTTGTGACCCGGAGCCACACATTTTTTCTTTTGCTTCAGGCTTCTCTTGCTCAGTGTTGGTTGTGAGATGCAGCCACACTGCTGCGTGTGACTGTAAACCGTTTCTCCTTATTGCTGCAGGATGTTCCATTATGCAAATTTACCACCATGTGTTTACCATTTCGACTGCTGATGGGCACCTGGGGAGCGTCCACTTTGGGGCTATCATAAATGATGCTGTATGAACATTCTATACATATGTCCCCCAGAATTGCTGCTTGCTTTTAGTTGATGTATTTATTCAGCACAGAAGGCATTATAGAGAGATGAGGAGAAGGGAGGGGCCCAAGTTTGAGCATTTGTGGAACATCTACACAGTGCTGGGCCTGCATATCTGCTGTAATCCACACAGCGCCTACCGGCTAGGGATTTACAACTCTCTGCCTCCCGGGGTGCCACGGCTTAGAGAAAGAGAGTGAGTATTGCCAAGAGAGGCCCAGGAAGAGCAAGGCTGCTCAGCGGTGCACCAGGTTTTGAACCCAAGTGTAACCACCCCAAAGCCTATGATTTAGTGGACAGAGCACGTCCCCAAAATGTTAGCGCTTAGAAGTCCTGCCCCTGGTAGCCTCAGCAACGGGAATAAAAGAGCCATGAATGAAATGAGGTTTCTTTGGTGTGTCAGATGCTATCTTCTATCAGAGATACCACCGAAATTACCAGCCAAATGCTGAACACATTTTTGACGATTAGCAGGTTAATGAGAATTTTTCAACCTTCTGATAAAATGTAAATGCAACTGAGTTATATACTTCCAGCGGCTCTGAACAGAGGCCTGGTGTCTGAAACGTACAGGATAAAATGTTCAGGTTATCAAGCTGCTCTGGAAATCCCTCTGGTCTCAGAGTTGGCTGAGAACATCAGGTTCCCTTTTCATTCCTACCGATAAGCCCACTTCCTCTTGAGCAACACCAAGGAAATGAGGGATTATGGTGTTTTTTCCCTTTTCTCAATCAGGTTGTAAAACACACACACAGATGTACATGGATTGGAAATTAATCCAGCCGGGAAAGTTGGCTGGCGAGCACTAGGTCCCAAGCAGGATCACCCCGCTATGCCAAACAGCAACCGGCATCTGGCCACAAGCATCTGTCTGTCACACACAGCTGGGCGAGGGGACAGTGGACTGTCTGGGACAGACACTCCTTAGGGAGACAGATGGCAGGGGGGCTACGTCTTTTCAGAGAGAAAGAGACATAAGAGGTAAGCACAGTTTTCCCAAGGGCCCATAAAGAAAACAATTCTATGTGTCCAAGATCAGCTCACTAAGATCCTCCTAGAGCAGGGAGTTCGGTTGGAGGGTGGTCTGCTATTCAAATTTCAGTCTCCCTGCTTAACTCTCCAGGCTCTGGGGTCCCCTCCTAGAGCAAGAGCCTTGACTCCTCCTCACACTGCCCTCTGCAGGTTGGTGGCACTTCCCTGTAGAAGTCTCATGGACAGGGTCAGTTCTACAGTGGCCCTTCTTAGCCGACCTCATCTCACCCGCTGTGTTTTATTTGACATTCCTACATGTTTTATGATTTCACAACCCCCCACCCCCTATCTCTGCACCTGCAACTCCCAAGTTCACTGTTGTTGAGGGTAGAATTTCAAGCCGGGAGCCTGGGTCTCTCAAGTCCTGCTGGTCAGGGTTAAGATGAAATGACAGGTATGTGAAACCACGTTGTACCCTGCAAAGCATGTTGAAAATGCTTCCTGGAGTAAAAGGTTAGGTGCCAGCTACTAACACAACTTCAGTGTGACTCAGCACAGCAGATTTGCAGCACAGAGAAGACCCTGGGACATGCCCAAGGCCACACAGCTGGCTAGTGTCAGTCAGAGCTCCAGCCAAGCCTTGAAGTCTGGCTCTGGATCCAAGCTCCTGACTGCTGTCTCCTCCTGCCTCTTTGCCCTGTGGCACCAAAGGAGAAATTAATCTTTCCTCATAGGTGGTAATGACTAGCTGCAATCAAGGCTGCAGAGAGACCCACTCATAGCCCGGGACCTGGAGGTCAGGCTCCTGCCTCGCCCTGCCTTTAACAAGTCAGATTCTCCAAGACATCCAACTCCACTCATCTCCCAGACCGTGAAACAAGGGGCCTGAAAGGGTCAGGACTGTCTCCCCGCCTGGGACAGCACCTTGCTGTAAAGATTAAGTCCCAGGAAGACACCGAGATCTCCCACCACCAAGCTTCTTGCCGGAGGCCAGAGTGCGAGCAACCAGCACCCTGACCTGCCTCCCGCTTCGAGCAGGTGTGCACTGGAAATGCAAATGATGGTTTTTATAGAATTTCAAGCTGAAATCTTCTGACTTTCTTCCAAGGAATGTATTCGAAGGAAAGATGCAGACCCATTTTGGCTGCCTCCCAGACTAGGCGTTAGCTGTGGCAGTAACAGCAGCTTCAGCGAATGCTCAACACAGGCTGTGTCTAGAATATGTTCCGGCAATGGCTTCTGCTTCTCCAACCCGAGCCAGAGGCCACAGTGGTTCCCCACGCATCTCAGTCCAATTGGAGCCACCTGGCCTGGCCAGGGAAAGACGGAGTAGGGCACTCAAATACGCCCTCCAAAGGCATCTACCGTGAGGGAAGGGGGTGCCTCTGGCCCAGCGCTGCATCAGCCTCAAATGTTGGGACCTGCCTGCGATCATGCAGAGGAGGCCTTCCCCCTTGGCTGCATCCTGGGTGCCCCGGGCTTACTGAGCTCAGCACTGTCTCAGTTTCAGAAGGAAATACTCACAGGGGACCACAAGTCCCCAGGACATTTAGCACCTGGTCAGAGGACAAGTCCAAGCACCTGGATAGCAACTGGACCATGTCATGAAACCCAGTCCTCCTCCCTCCAACGCTGCCCAAACTTGAGCTGCCATTGTCCAGGCTGGATGGCAGCCTGGCGGCAGGAGAATGAAGAGCAGTGTCCCATTCATTCAACAGATGAGCAGGGGACCCCGATAAGGCAAGTCCCTGATAGGACATTCCCCAAAATGGAGCATGGAGCAGGGTAGCTGAGGTGTGGCTGCAAATTCCCAGCAGGTTCCTCCTACTATAATGGTGGTCGGAGAAGCCACTATATAATAACCATTCAGTGATATTCCTAGAAATGTTTCTTCCTGCCCGCGAGCCTGCATTTCAGCTTCCAGAGCTCTCCAAAGCTCAGGAGGGTGACACTGTTGGCTCTGGGGGAGATGAACGGGAATTTGAAGGCCAGAGGCTCTCTGGCTCGCACCCGTCACCCTCTCTCCTCTCTGGTGGGGTGCTCCCAAAGGTGACTCAGTTCTCCAAGCCAAGTGCAGCCATCTGATGTCACCACCTCATCTCCGGAAGGAGCCCTGAGAGAGGACTGGGTCCTCGCCACTCCTGCAGTGGCAAACAAAGGACACAAAAATAATTGAGTGGCTGGTCAAGAACCAAATAAAACCGGCCAGCCAGGGAGCTGGGCCTGCGTCAGTAGGGGGCTCAGAATAGCCACAGAGCCTGTGATGTGCTCAACTCCCCCCAGGGCCACCAGGGCCAAAGAAAGCCCAGGCGCGAGCCAGCACCAGCCCCAAGGCAGGAAAGCCCAGTAGCGAATGCGGTGGACATTTACCCAGAGAACTCTCGGCCCAACCCAGATGGGGCGGGGGAGGACGCGCAGAGAAAATGAGCAGACGGTCCACCTGCAAAGGCGCCCGGACATGACCACTGGGTGTGAACTGGCCTCCACCGTCCACAGGGGTGGTGCTGTCCCCGTTGAAAGCTGGGGAAATGGAAGTAGGAAGAGATGAAGGGACTTGCCCAGCATCATTTGGCTGACCTGGACCTGAACCCAGGCTTGTCAGGCTCCAAACCTCAAATTGCTTCTCACCTCAAACTCTCCATGCAGCCAGCTACTGTGAGGTATTGTGAAAGGAAAGTCTGATGGATCTTATTCTCTTTTCTTTTTTGGTTTACTAGACTCCAAGAGGCCACCTTAGTGAACTCGGGACTCTAATAACTCCTAGTATCAGGCCTCACCCTCAGAACGATCGTCCAGTGAGGCACGGTGTGGCCCCTCAACCCATGCCAACCTGTCACCTGCCAGCCATCGAAGACAGTAGAAGCAACAAAAAATAAAAACCGTAAATGTACCCAGTATCCTCTACGCAGTGTAAAGATGGTTTTCACTCTTCAGCCTTCTCTGTTTAGCAAAGGAGTGCATTTGTAATGATGGATTTTCAGCCACCGAGCCAGCCAGGTAAAGGGTATTTGGAGCCGGAGGGTCCTCATGGTACACCTGTTGGGGCCCGGCAAGGGAGGATACACTGTCCACATGGAGGGCTTTCCTCTTGTACCCCATGTTAGCCATGTAACGTGGGCAGTGACTAGAGGAGATGACAAAGGTAAAATGTCCAGCAATTCATAGGGAACTTGAGCACAGCAAAGTCACTGGGTAAGCTCAGTGGCTGGCAGCTGCCTTTCCAGAGTGCCCTTGGTGATGCAGGGCCTTTTAAGTTCCATGTGAGCCAACAGCCTGGTGCTGCCACCTGACACTAAACCCCAGCACAGGTTCAGCTCAGGGCACCCATGGACAGAGCCGAAAGGAAGCCTCCAGTGCACGCCACTGCTCCCATCGGAGCCCAGCAGACCAGCTACCCAGTCCTGTGAGAATACCAGAAGCAAAGGGGCCAGAAACCATGACATTGTGTGATGGGTAATGGTGACACTGTGTGACACTGTCACATTGCATGACATTGAGTGATGTGTGTGACACTGACACATGATATTGAGTGATATGTGTGGCATTTTATGATGGTATGTGACATTGTGACAATGAACAATGTATGAACTATATGACATTGACACTGTGACACTGAATGATATATGAACTGAATGACATTGTGACAGTGTTGTGACACTTTGTGTGACATCGAGGTGTGACAATGTGTGACACTGTGTGACGATGAGGGATGTATGGTACTGTAGGACATTGACACTGTGACAATGTGTGACATTGACACTGTGACTATGTGTGACATTGAGTGATGTTGTGACATGATATGCAATGTGTGACGCTGATGTATGATACTATATGACAGTGACATTGAGTGATGTATGTGATATTGAGTGCTATTTGTGACTGTGTGACACTTGGTGATGTTGAGTGATGACACTGAGTGATGTGGCATTCTGTGACATTATGTGTTGGTGACATGAGATTGACACTGAGTCACCTGTGTGACACTGTGACATTGAGTGACTTTGATATGTGTGACATTCTGTAACACTGATATGACAGTGACATGTGATACTGAATGACATGTGTGACACTGACACATGTGACTGTCAGTGACATGTGATATGTGACATTGAATGACATGTGTGACATTGTGTGACACTGAGTGAAGTGCACGACATTGTGATATTGGATGTTTCTTACACTGTGACACTGAGTGAAGTGATATGTGTAACACTGACACTTAGTGATGTGTGATGCTGTGATATGTGACACTGAGTGACAATGACGATGTGAGACTGACATTGAGTGATGTGACAGTGACACTGACATGTGATACTGTGTGACACTGAGTGATGTGTGACACTGTGTGCCTGGGGGACTCAATGGCCACTTTGCTTTCCAGAGGGCTTTCAGGAGGAAAAGCATTTACAATAGAGCCCCACAGAGCACTCTCGAGTCTAGAAGGATGACCGGAGCCCAGCGAATAGAAACTGCACTGGTGTCTTCAGCTCAGTTCCCAGTCGGAGCAGCTACCTCAGCAGAAGGGCCCGTCTTTGGGCGCCGCCTCTGCCCTGAGCTGAGGCTTGGATGCACCAGTGGAGAGATGGCAGAGGCAGGTGGAGACTCAGGAGGCACCTCTCACATCAGGATCGAAACCAGAACTCTAAGTCCGGGACTTTCTGCCGCCCGCGCCCTGCCCAGCCTGTCTCCATCTCAGTGCATGGCACCCCTGTCCGCCGGCTGCCTCAGGCTTCGCTCTTGCCCCCCACCCCGAGGTAGCACACCACGTGGTCACCCACCAGTGTCCCCACCACAACAGACTCCCCTCCCCTCTGCTGCGCTGCCACACCGAGGCCACATAAACCTTCGTGGGAAGAGAAGATCCCGTCACTCCCCTGCTTGAAGCTCTGCAGTGACCCCATCACACTTAGAGGAAGACTCAAGGGGCAGCCCCTTCAGGGCCCGTGCATGTGCTGTTCTCCCCTCCCCGGGACCCCTGCCTTCTCCCTGCTCTTGCATCTCTCCCAGGGCCCAGCCACCAAAGTGAGGCCTCCCGAAGCATGCCATCTAAGAGGGCACCACTCACACACCCCTATTCGCCACATGCTCATTCAGCTTCGTTTTTCTCTGTTCACTTGTCATTACCCGCCCAGATACACACATGGAGATGTCATGACGTCTAACATACTCTGCCTGCCCCTACAAGCAAATAGGCTCCACGAAGCCAGGGACTTTGTCCTCTGTACCTCTGTGTCAGCAGAATCTAGAATATTGCTTGGCACAGAGCACTCATAGTGGTAGGCAGAGAGTGCCAGCAGTGCTGGGTCCAGATCACTAAGAGTGCTAGGCTTACAAAGTACTAACAGTGTTAGGCATACCAGCAGTACTAGGCCTAGAGTACTGCGAGTGCTAGGAAAAGAGTACTAACATGCTAGAGTTAGAGTACTAAGAGTGCTAGGCTTAGAGTACTGAGAGTGCTAGGCTTAGAGTACCAACAGTGCTCGGCCTAGAGTATCAACAGTGCTAGGCTGAGAGTACTAATAGTGCTAGGCTAGAGTACTGACGATGCTAGGCTTAAAGTTCTAAGAGTACTAGGCTGAGAGTACTGAGTGGTAGGCTTAGAGCACTAACAGGGCTAGGGTTAGAGTACTGAGGGTGCTAGGCTGAGAGTACTAATAGTGGTAGGCTAGAGTACTGAGGGTGCTAGACTGAGAGTACTAATAGTGCTAGGCTACAGTACTGAGGGTGCTAGGCTTACAGTGCTAAGAGTACTAGGCTTAGAGTACTAAGAGTGCTAGGCTTAGAGCACCAACAGTACTAGGCTTAGAGCACTAACAGTGCTAGGCTTAGTAGTAACAGTAATGGGCATAACAGTACCAGTGATCACTAAGCACTTTAGTGTATGCACTTCAGAAAATAGTCAAAGAGTTAATATTCAAATAGGTTAATATATTTCAACACTTTAAATCTATTGCTTCCTTTAATCCCCATCCACCAAGGAGGACAGCAATGTTATCCCCATTTTATGGAAGGTAAAACTGAGGCACAGGAAAGTTAAGCAACCTGTAGATACTTATCAAATGTGTTGAAGGAATGAGGAAGAGAACAGGCTGTCCATCACAGAAGTGTTTAAACTACTTATTAGGGTCACTGTGAGAAGATTAAACTCGGATGCAGGTTCCTAAGAGCCGCTAACCTGTCTCAACTCAGATGCGAGTTCTACAATCTAGAAATCTTTGGACCCCAGGACTCCTCCTAGTCACAGCCTGGTGCTAACTCTAGACATGGGGACACAGGTCCAGTGTTGGTGGCCTGCCACCGACTGGGTTTGGCACCATCACCCGGAAGCCACCCTCCTCTGGGTTTCCCAGACGCCCCAGGTAGCTGGGCTGTGTCGCAGGTGACGGAGGAGCTGTACAGATCCCGTGTCAGGGTGTGACTGCCTGGAGGCAGTGGTGGCAGAATGTCAGGTGCCACCAGGGACTCCGGGCCTTCCTCTGCAGCGTGTGCATCACGTGGTGTAACATGACCGGGCGGCTCAGTGTGGCCCCCACCCTCACGTGCCCTCCTGGCCCCCGGCCTCCGCCCGACACTCCGACAGCTCTGGGTAGTGTGAACAATGGGATGGGCTCAGGCTCACTCTCCCGGGAGGGACACGTTGCTGGCTCAGTAGGAAGGGGCCTGGCACCCAAAGCCTGGACATCCTGCATGGCCTGGAGTGAGAATCAGATGGGGTGGCCACTGCGGGAGAGTGGGTCCCTCTCTTCCACTCCCTGGCAGTGACTCCACACTCAGGCTCCACGAGGCTGCTAATGGTAACCACAGGGACAGCCCTGAGGGGGCCTTGCTCTGGCCCACTGTGAAAGGGAAAGTCCCCTCCTCCACTGATGTAACAAAACAAATCTGCTCTTGTTGGCCCTGATGAGCTGACACCTGGCCAGAGCCAAGCCCAGGGATGGGAGGTGCCCGCTGGTCTGACCTCGGACACCAGCTCCTGGGCTTCAGGTCCAGGAGGGACCCAGGCACAATCAGGCTCCTGTTGCCAAAAAAGGGAGTGCATGCAGAGTAACCAAAACGAGTGTGCCCCATGGCCACATTCAGTCACCTGGGGCCACACTGTGCTGAGGGAGGGTGTGGAACACACCACAGTCCTCTCCAGCCTCCATCTCTGTCTTTCCTGGGAGAGGTTCTGAGGCCTCCTGGAGATTTACACACAGCGTGATGCTTGAGAGGGGAAAATGCTCTGGCCATGCAAATTCATTCCGTTTTCCATCACTCATTTGGGTGCAGGATATTTTCAGCACTTTCCCAGCATGCAAAGCAAAGACAGGATTGTCATGGAGAGCCCTGTGTGCTTGGAACGTGCCAAGAGCAGAGGGGCGTGAGCTGGGTTGGGGCGTTCTCTCTGCTTCCCTACCAATGCCCAGTGGATGGCCCTTCCTCGGAGCTGAAGCAGTTCCCATTTCTCCTGTATGGCACTGTCAAATCGAGGCAGAGAGATGGGAAATGGTGAACAGAGAAGGAAGACTCAAGGGCAGAACTCCCAGGGGGACGGGGGTCATGGAAGAAGGAATTCTGAGCCTGACATCTTAGCAAATGGATATGCAGTTTGCAGATCTACACCCCTCACACTGTCTTCTGGGAATGGCAAGAATTGTGGACTTTGTTTTCTTCTGCTCTGGTATCTTTCCCCCCAACAAAAGCAGACCCTTTTGTTTAATTCTGATGTTGTAGGACACATCCCGGCTTGCAAGCCAGGCTGTGAATCAGCAGTTTTTAAAAAGGATATGGTACCACAGCTCACACATATATGTAATGCAGATTTTTTTTTTTTTTTTACTTTTTTAGTATGGAAAAATTTAAACATATACATGAAAGTAGACAGAATAATGAACTCCATTTCTCTAGCATGCCATTTCAACTACTATTAACTCATGAGGATGGTGTTTGGTTTTGCTTTAATGTTTTTTTTTTTTTTCTTTTTGAGACAAAGTCTCACTCTGTTGCCCAGGCTGGAGTGCAGTGGTGTGATCACAGCTCACTACAACCTCAGGAGGCTCAATGACCCTCTTGCCTCAGCTTCCTGAGTAACTGGGATTACAGGTGCATGCCACTGCACCCAGTTAACTTTTAAATGTTTCATAGAGAAGGGGTCTATGTCGCCTAACCTGGCCTTGAACTTCTGGCCTGAAGTGAACTTTCTACCTTGGCCTCCCAAAGTGCCAGGATTACAGGCATTAGCCACCGCACCTGACCCCAGTGTTTAAATGAAGCTACCACGACGTATGCATCAAAATCACTTACAAGTCTTATGAAAAATGCAAATTTCCTGGATCCCACCCCGGATCAAATATATCACAATTTGGGGGTTCAAGTCCAAGAATCAGCACATTTCCCCAAAGGAGTCTCACAGTCAACTGTGGGGGACTGGTCACACTGGTAGGGGTTAGATAACTTGGGCTGGGGTCCCAGCCCTGCCACTTACTAGCTGGGTAGCTGAACAGGTGTCTCCATTGGAACATGGGCTTTACGTGGTTGTCATGCGGAATAAACAAGATCTCATGAGAAGAATACCTAGCACAGAGTCAGCGCTCATTAAACATCTTATGCAGCCACTCACCAGCCTAACTCACATTTGACTCCTAAGCCTTGAGGAAAATTTGTGCCAAGGGGAGGAGGTGGCAGGGCTTCCGGAAGAGCCGTCCTACCACCCACACGCCACCGTCCTCCCATCTGCGCCCGGCCGTCCTCCCATCCACACCCCGCCATCCTCCCATCCACGTGCCGCTGCCCTCCCATCTGCACCCTGCGGTCCTCCCATCCGCACCCCGCCATCCTCCTATCTGTGCCCTGCCGTCCTCCCATCTCCACTCAGCTGCCTCTCCCTGGTGGCCATGCCCTCCGTGTATCTGTTTAGGGCCACTGACCAACAGAGGAAAAAACTACTCTAGGGGCCACACAAGTAAAAAGCAAGTTTACTTTCATTTTAAAGAAAAGTGAAATAGCCGGGCGCGGTGGCTCACGCCTGTAATCCCAGCACTTTAGGAGGCCGAGACGGGCGGATCACGAGGTGAGGAGATCGAGACCATCCTGGCTAACATGGTGAAACCCCGGCTCTACTAAAAATACAAAAAACTAGCCGGGTGTAGTGGCGGGCACCTGTAGTCCCAGCTACTCGGGAGGCTGAGGCAGGAGAATGGTGTGAACCCAGGAGCGGAGCTTGCAGGGAGCCAAGATCGCGTCACTGCACTCCAGCCTGGGCGACAGAGCAAGACTCCGTCTCAAAAAAAAAAAAAAAAAAAAAAAAAAGAAAAGTGAAATACGTTGTTAAACCTCTACATCTAAAATTAAGAATAAGTGGGCTGGGCGCAGTAGCTCACGCCTGTAATCCCAGCACTTTGGGAGGCTGAGGCAAGTGGATCGCCTGAGGTCATGAGTTTGAGACCCGCCTGGACAACATGGCGAAACCTCATCTCTATTAAAAATACAAAAATCAGCCGGGTGTGGTGGCACACACCTGTAATACCAGCTACTTGGGAGGTTGAGGCAGGAGAATCGCTTGAACCCGGGAGGTGGAGGTTGCAGTGAGCCAAGATCGTGCCACTGCACTCCAGCCTGGGCGACAGAACGAGACTCTGTCTCAAAAAAATAATAAATAAAAAATAAATAAGAATAAGTGATGTTAAATTCTACCCAATTAAAAGCAATTTTTTTTCTTTGAGATGGAGTTTTGCTCTTGTTGCCCAGGCTGGAGTGCACTGGCGTGATCCCGGCTCACTGCAACCTCCGTCTCCTAGGTTCAAGTGATTCTCCTGCCTCAGCCTCCCAAGTAGGTGGGATTACAGGTGCCTGCCACCATGCCCAACTAATTTTTGTATTTTTAGTAGAGACGAGGTTTCACCATGTTGGCCAGGCTGGTCTTGAACTCCTGACCTCAGATGAGCCACCCACCTCAGTCTCCCAAAGTGCTGGGATTACAGGCATAAGCCACCACACCTGGCCTAGAAGCATTTTTTTTTTTTTTTTTTTTTTTTTAAGACAGAGTTCCTGTCTGTTGCCCAGGCTGGAGTACAGTGGTACAATCTCAGCTCACTGCAACCTCTACTTCCCAGGTTCAAGCAATTCTCCTGTCTCAGCCTCCCAAGTTGCTGGGACTACAGGCACATGCCAACACACCCAGCTAATTTTTTATATTTTTAGTAGAGACAGGGTTTCACTATGTTGGTCAGGCTGGTCTCAAACTCCTGACCTCAGGTGATCCACCTGCCTTGGCCTCCCAAAGTGCTGGGATTACAAGTGTGAGCCACTGCGCCTGGCCAAAAGCAAATGTCTTTTAAACTTCCAATTTGAGTTGTGATCTAGAAAGGGAAGAGGATTGAGTGGAAGAGAAAACTAGGGGGAAAGCTGAAGAATTAAAGATCATGCCAGGGAGGCAACGAACAGGAAAGCCGAGACCACAGAAAACAGGTGCTCAAGGCGAAAGGCAAAGGCAGGAGAGAGGGCGGGGTGGGAGCCTCGGTGTGGGTCTCCTCCACTCCCCTCGCTCACGGGGTGGCGGGCCTATCTCACGGCATCTTAGGATTCCAGGAAGGATTTTCGAGAGGCACTTTCATATATTTATAGATGAAATGATATGTCTTGGATTTGCTTCAAAATAATCCAAGGGGCAGGGGAGGTGGGTGTGTGCAGGGATGGAGCTTGATTGCCCTTGAGTGTGTAGTTGTGGGGTTGAACGGAGGACACACAGGGCTTCAGTACGCTCTTTTCGCTTTGATATGCGCCGGAGATTTGCTTAATACAAGTTTAAGAAGTTTAAAAATTCACGACTATACAGAAATCAGGAAGCTCACAGGCTGATGTCAGCCCTGTGGGTCAGATGTGGTGCCGAACCTGAGGTGCCCTTGGCTTTTAAGAAAACCCAGAGATTAGAGGAGGCTGAGTGTGAAAGTGTTGATTATGACACATCAGGCAAATGTTTGCCAACTGAATGGATAGAGACCTCCGTCAGGTGAAAACGCTTTGTATTCAAGCCCCCGTTGTGACCCTGGGCATCTGTTAAAGCAGCAGGAGCTGGGCAGGGGTCCGTGTGTGGACTCCTAACAGAGCAAGCCCACCTTGTCCAGGCAGGGCTTGGATCCACAAGTCCTGGCCTCACTGCTCCGGGCTCAAAGGGCAGCCAGCCAGTTACACACTCGTTCCCATACTCGACACGCACAGAACCCCGCCCAGCCTTGCACTTAACAGATGCATAATAATCTCTTAGGAAGGAGGGTGCGGGACATTGTTTCCCCATTCTGTAGATGTGGAAACTGAGGCTTAAACATAATCAACCTAAGAATGGGACTTCATATAAATTCATTCTGCAAAGAACAGAGACTAGTGAGATTAGCAGTCAGTGTTTTGAATTCCTCTAAGGAAACAGCGTCTGAAACACAGAGTCCTGCAGAAAGCACGTAGGCCAGAGCCACGCAGCTGCTCCCGCCCCCAAGCCCGCATGGAGCAGAGACGGGTACACACCCCACACCTTCAGCTTCCAGAGCATTTTAGGGAAATGAGTGTTGGCAGGAAGGGGAGCAGCGGTGACTTGCTCCACAAGAATTTGAGGTAACAAAAGAAGGAAAGAGGCACGCCAGGTGCCGTGGCTCAGGCCTGTAATCGCAGGACTTTGGGAGGCCGAGGCAGGTGGATCACCTGAGGTCAGGAGTTCGAGACCAGCCTGGCCAACATGGCGAAACCCTGTCTCTACTAAAAATACAAAAATTAGTCGAGTGTGGTCATGCATGCCTGTAATCCCAGCTACTCGGGAGGCTGAGGCAGGAGATTTGCTTGAGCCTGGGAGGTGGAGGTTGCAGTGAGCCGAGATCGTGACATTGCACTCCAGCCTGGGCAACAGAACAAGACCCCATGTCAAAAAAATAAAATAAAAAGAAGAAGGAAAGAGGTGGCCTTCATAAAGCTGTAAAATCACATAAAAAGAGGATGCAATCAGTCATTGATGAGAGTTACCCAAGAGACTGTAATTACATGGTTAAAGAATTTGGAAACACCTAGAACTCCACTCAAGGTGACTGGGGTCATTTGCAGGGAGGCAAGAATAACATTTGACTTGAATTTCATATGCAGGAACTTTTTGGAGAAATGCCAGGTGAAGAGAATGGCAGAAAGGTGGTGACCCAAGGGCAGAAAACAGGAGGCTCCAGATGCCTTTTAAGAGAAGGGCTGCCCCGGCCCCAGACTCACCGGCTGATACAGTGACCACGCGGCAGCTCTGGTCTGGCTCCCGTGTGGCCCTGCCAACAGGATGGGGAGGCCTTGGCATGCATGGGTAGCCACGCCCACCCACATATTTGCCCACTATGCCTGCCAACTGGGATGAAAAAACTGGATCTAAGTTTCAGTGAACCAAGTAATACATCTGTTCTTAGTGTGCTGAAAATTGTGGGTTTTTTGAGCCTCTAAAGCTGATGAGCCATCATGAGCCTCGGTGACCCACCAGGGAAGAATCCCCTCCTGAGAAAGGAGCTGGCCTTGACCTTGCTGGGGACCTGCCTCAAATTCGCTGTCTCTGCGTGGGTGAGTGCTTGTCATCCTTTCTGCCCACGCAGCGCCTTTTTACACCTTCCCTATGTCTGGCCTTGGGAGTGGGGGGGAGGGAGCTCTGATGTGAGGGTTGTCCTGGGCCAGACTCAGCTTCTGCTACTTGGAAGCAGATGCCAGGCAGGAGGTCCTGGCTTCCAGAGTGGGCTTAGTCACCTTGGGCTGGCAGAACAGGGCACATAGATGGGGTGGCTCACACAACAGAAGTTGATTTTCTCATGGTTCTGGGGGCTGGAAAGCCCAAGGTCAGGGTGCCAGCATGGTTGGTTTCTGGTAAGGACTCTCTTCCTGACTTACAGATGGCCACCTTCCCATGGTGGTGGGTGGAGGGGGGTAGATCTCTTCCTCTTGTTATAAAGCCACAGTCCTATCAGATTATAGCCCCACCCTTATGACTTTTTACCCTTAATTACCTCCTCAAAGCCCTATCTCCAAATAAGCCACATCGAGGGTCAGGGCTTCGACATATGAATTTGGGGGACACACTCTGGTCCATAGCATGGCACAAGTCCTCCAGCTGCATGCAGGTCATGGTGGCTGTGCCCAGTGCCACATGGGCCTCTGTGTCCCCACTCTGGAAGTCACAGTGGGCTCCTCTCGGAAACCCACCAAAGTCCCCAGTAAAAGTACTGAGTAGCTCACAAAGTCCCCAGGACACAAAACAAAACAAAACAAAACAGGTTTTTTTGCATCCTAGGGACTTTGTGAGCTACTCAGTGCTTTTAACACATTTTTGGGATCCACAACTAGCCAGAATGAATCTCTGGACCCATAGCTAAGAATACCTCACGGGAGGCACCCCTTCCACAGAGTCCAAAGGTGACTGCTCAATGGGATTCTCTCGTTCTTGTCCATCAAATCAGAAGGCAGGTCTGCCCACCTCCCATGGCCCTTCTGTTCAAGAGCTGGCTTCATGTCTCTCTTCAGCATCGGCCTTTGAGACCTAAAGGGCTGCCTGTTTCCCTGTGTTCCTGAGGTGCCAGCCTGCATCTTGCCAAGTGGTTTCTCAGACTCGGATGATTCCTGTTCTCTACACGCTCAGACTTTCCAACCCACCCACAAACATTCATTAAGCCCCTGATAAGTACAAGGCCCCAAACTCAGGGAAATGGAGGGGACCAAAGGAGATGCGTGCCACCCTGTTCCCTGAGCGTTGCTCCGGGAGATGAGATGTATCTTGCAGCCAGCTCAGCGGTGGAAGCAGTGGAGGTGCAGACAGAAAGCCCCATGGCAGAGGGGAGAGAGGTCCTGCCCCACTCCTGGTCTCTGCAACACGCTTCCCAGCCCCGGCACGCTCAGCCCTGGCCCAACTTCTCATACAAGTTCTCGGGCAAGTGGGACTTTATGAAGGAGGTGGTCACAGAAACCACCGCTCAGGCCTCCTGCTGGGGGAGCTGGGCTACAACTTCTGCTTCCCCCTTCACACAGAGACCATGCTCCCAACCCACCCAAACCCGCCAGCACCCTCAGCCCCCGCCCTGGGCTGCTCCCAGCCAATGCCTAGGCGCCGGGTGCTGGGCCACCCTGAGACTCTCACTGTCCAATCTTCCCTGCCACTGTGGCCGCAGGGGTCAGAAAGAAGATGCTCCCTGTCTTCTGCCTCCTGTCCTCACCCTTCCCAGGCAGCTCCCCCAATGAGTCTGGTGTGTGTTGAGTCCTGTCCTGGTGCCTGCCTCTCAAGGGACCTGCATTCCTACCTGGGTCCCGCCCACAGCACCACTGTCTTGCGATGGGAGCTGTCACTCCCACCTGGCTTCCCAGAGCCTGTGTGGTCCTGGCGCCCTGATCTGATCCCAACAAGAAACTGGAGCCTGCCCCTCCCCGAGTCTGCCAGGCAGCCTGTAAGTCGGGGCTCCAAGTAACGCCTTCCCTGGTCCCTGTGCCTACTGAGGTAGTCCTGCTATTTCACTGGGGCCGCCACACTCGATCTGCGCATTCCTATGGAACTCTTCCGATCGGCTGTGCTTGCTCTGCCCAGGTCCAGCCCAGGGGCAGCTCTGGCCCAGTCCTGGGCTCCTCCAGGTCTGTGAGCACCCCCAGGGGATGTGCTTAAGTCAGGGTGAGGCCTGGGTGCTAGCACTGGCCCAGGGGCGAGCCCTTCCAAGATAGTCCAATCAGAATCAGGGAAGGACCCTCATTCCACAGTGGGGGAAATGCCCTTTCTTCTTTCTCTCCCACCTGATCATAAATCTACAAACTCCTCCAGCGGCTGCAGACAGCCGTTTGTGACCACGAGGAGAGGTAGTGGAAGCCCAGATGGACAGAGAGAGAAAGAACACGGACTTGCTGGTCTGGGACAAGTGTTGTTGTTCAAGCCAGTTCACGTTCCAGTTTCTGTTACTTCCAGCCCCAAAAGCACCCTAGATAGGACAGTCTACCTAATACAGCGAGACCATGGCCCTTTCCAGAACGGGCGGAGGCTGCTAGCTCAGGAGGTCGGTCTATAGGCAATTAAATCTCTGTGGGTGTAACACAGACTGCGTCCTTACTGCTATTTGTGGAAAACAATTTTCTTAAAATAGATAACTCAGAACAGACCTTGACACCCTGAAGTCAAGCACTGACAGCCTCTGTTTTGAAAACAAAGCACTGTCAAGCTCTAGAAAATGCATTCAGGGCTCTAGAGTCCATCCAGATGAGCAGAAATGGCAGAGGGGGACAGAGGGGGATGAAGGAGGACAGAGAGGATGGAGTGGGACAGAGGGATGGATGGGGACAGAGGGGGATGAAGGAGGACAGAGATAGTGGAGGGGATGGAGGGGGATGAAGGGGACAGAGGGGATGGAGGGGGACAGAAGGGGATGAAGGAAGACAGAGAGAATGGAGGGGATAAAGCAGGCAGAGGGATGGAAGGGGATGGAGGGGGACAAGGGATTGAGGGGAGAGAGGGCATTGGAGGGTTTGGAGGGGATAGAGGGGGACAGAAGGGGATGGAGGAGAATGGAAGGGGATAGAGGGGGCCAGAGGGGATGGATGGGGACAGAAGGTGGTGGTGGGGGGCAAGAATGGGAGATGGAGGGAGATGGAAGGGGATGGAGGGGGGTGGAGGGGGATGGAGGGGGGTGGAGGGGGATGGAGGGGGATGGAGGGGGGTGGAGGGGGGTGGAGGGGGGTGGCCGGGGTGGACGGGGTAATAAGTGCAGAAGGAACAGAAGGAGATGGAGCAGGCAGAGGGGATGGAAGGAATGGAGGAGAATGAAGAACAGAGGGGGATGAAAGAGGACGGAGCAGGGTGGAGGATGATGAAGGGGACAGAGGGGATGGAGGGGACAGAGAGGGCAGAGGGGGACACAAGGATAGAGGATGTCAGAGGGCTGGATAGGGCAGCCTGGCCACCTACCTGGGCACGGGAGCCAGAACCCTGTAGCCAGAAGCAGCCACCCAGCACTCAACTTTTCTGTGGTCCCATCCCTGCAGCCACCCACCCTGCATCCTGAAGTGGCGGCCCTTCTCCCCTCTCTGCATCTGGAAAATGCCCCTTCCTGCTTCCTCTGCCATCTCCTTGGTCACTGTGGAGCTGCCTTCTGTTTACAACTGGAGCTCCAAGGCCAGCAGGAAAGGGCTGAAGACAGGGCCAGGGCCGGGGCCAAGGCCAGCACAGCGCTATGGGGCCCAGCTTGGGTGCCTGAGGGCCTGGCTCCCCCAGAGCACGTCCTCCTTTCAAGGCCTCTCATGCAGAACCGAGGGTGACCAGCCACCTCCCACAGGAAGCGTGCTGCCCCTCTGCCCCACGGTCACCTAATGTCCCCCTCCAGGCCTGCTCCTGTGACAGTGGGGGACACGCGCTAGGACCCTCTGGGGCAGTCAAGGACATTCTACTCTGTTAACCAGGGAGCAGCAGGGCAGGTCCCTCTAAAATCTGAGTAGAGATTTAGTTTGTCTGGAGCAGACAGACGTTTTGGCCTCTGGTATTCACAGTGTCAGGCCAATGTCCCATCGAGCATGTACCAGCCAATTACGTTTGCTTTCATAGACGTTATCTGGCCTTACCATTCCTCTCTGACCCATGTCCCCTAGTTCCCATGGCGACTCTGTACAAACACTACACATACTCCTTGTCCTAGATTCTTTCCCCTTATCTGCCTATCCCAACCCTGCTACTCCCTCGAGGCCCAGTTCAAGGCCACCTCCTCCATGCAGCCCACCCTGACTACTCCTTCCCACACAATCACCTTGCAGAATTCCTCAAGTGTGGCTGTGGCATTCTGTCTTGTGGGTGAGCTGGCTATTGTCTCCTGCATGTGAATATGATGGATGTTGTCGAATACTTCCTGGCATAGCTCCTACAGGAGACCTAGTGCCCACAGCACAGTGAGCCTGTAACCCATATTTCTCATTAGCTGGCTCTCTCATTTACCCCCGGAGACACTCTTTACAATGCAGGTGTAGACTCAGATGTGACCAAGACTTTGCTATCTTATAAAAGGGGTTCAGTCCATTGCAGTCTGGTTTTCCTAGCACCCTTCCTCCTGACGAGCTGTGGTCAGGGGAGCGTTAGTTTGCTATCTGCTTGACATGGCACTGCCTACCAACCTCGCCTTAGGAAAAGGGGAAATCGGTTTACAAACATTAGGATAGGTGAAAGCAGCCATCTTTCAGCCAAGGATGCCCTGCCATTGGCATCCTTTCCTCTCCTACTCTCGGCATCAAAACTTCCAGCAAAAGGACTATCATCACTTACCCCCGCTCCCTCCCCAGGGGCCCGGCTTTGATAAAGGAATGCTAGACTTTAAGCAGGCCAGTGGCGGGGGTAGGATCCTGTCTATAACCAGAAATGCCATGAGACTCCGGTGGGGACACGCGGACACGCAGCCCCATGCTCTGCAAGGTTCGTGTGCAAGGGAAGCCGAGCGTGTGCGCTGCCGCCTCCCCACCGTCGGCCAACAGCTCAACACCGATTCCCAGTCCTGGCTGTCACAGGCACTTCTTATTATGGACGTGCTACTAACACACAGCAAAACTGATTAGACAGGCACAGGCCCAGCAGGTCCCGATTAAAGGACATTCCTCCCTGCCCCAGGGGCCTGTTAATCCTCCAGCTGCTCCCCGCTTCTGAGCACCCCAGCCCCACAACCACATCCTTGGCTCCTCTTTTCCTAGGTCTCCACCTCCCAAAAAGTGGAACACGGAAAGACACGCCCCGCAGCCTGCCCACTCCTCCCCTCCACGGAGGAGGAACTGGAGAAATTCTGTGCTAGTCACTGTCTCTGTCTGCGTCCACGGCCCTGGCTCTGATGGGTGGACCACAGTGACGTTGTGCGTCTCCTTGGCTAAATGTCAGTTTAGAATCGGTGTTCTGTCATCTCCAATACCCTTTCCCTAATGCCCAGTTGCCCTGGTAAAAGCCATAAGTCCCTTTGGGGAAGAATGAGAGAGGTTAACAGTATACATTTTTGGTAGTGCGGTAGAGTCCTTCTTCAAGGGTACCCAGCCTCCCTTCCACTCAAAGAGTTCTGGGTCTGGAAACTGGCTCAAGCCTAAGAATTGATTGAAGGACCATGATGCATTCGAGCTAGACTTTTGTTCACTTGGCCTACTCTTCTGCTTATACAGGTCAAGTTAGAATGTAGTAGGCATCCCATCGATTTCACTTCTAAGAACATGGTGGTGAACTGGCCCAGGCCCTAGGTCACATGACCCACCCCGAGGAGTCCATTCTGACGCTCTTGATGGCTGCTTGGCCTCTGCTTTCGCCGATGGGCCACACCTGCCTTGCCTTTGGTGATTGTTTCCACTTGGCCCCTGCCATGCTGGGACCCAGATACTTCCACTTCATTTAGGATCCCTGGTCAGTGGCAGTAGGTCCCCCTGTGATTTCCAACCTACAAGGAGCTCTTCCAGGGCGCTGGGCTCCCTCAGCAGAGTCTTGGTGAAAGGCGTGTGAGTGGTGGGTGAGTTGATCTCAAATGGCAACTCCTCTCCAGTCTCCCTAAGCCCTGATGCCTCCCCCTGCAGCAGACCCAGGCGGTTCTGGTGTTTCAGCTCCATTCAACATGGGCCACCTTTGGGTCCATGTTTCAGCCAACCGATCCGTGGAGCCTGAAGCAGCTCCATCTTGGGGTGAATCCTCCACCTTGGTTTCTGATCAACCCCGGTTCCAGCTGATCTATTGTTCCTGTGTAAGAGCAGGTACTTGCCATAAATCCTGCCCTCAGGGCAAATCAACCTTGATAAACTCCACGGTAAATCCTGCCCTTAGGCATATTCCTACACCTTCCCTCTGGAGCGCCATACCCTTGCCCTCTGTACAGAAGCCCTGGGTCTGGGGGGTGATGGTGGGGACCTATCTGTCTTGTGGTTGCCCAAGACCACACTTCTGCAAGTTCCCCCCAAAAAAATCACCCTGTAACAACATACATGAATTTGTCTTATCTTGTTCTTTGGTTTCTGGGCTCTTTCTGCATTTGGGGTTCGCTTTGCATACAAGGCCCTTTCACAGACACAGCCGGACAGACTGCAGGGCCCTTCCAGCTCCCAGTCCCTTTGTCATCCTCTCAGCAAGCCCAAGGATGGGCGTCTCCACAGTGAGTCTGTCGGCCCTGTTGTCCCTCAGAGGTTGCACCTGCTCCTGTTCTCCCCTCCTGAGGAAGGGGGTGACTGGTGACTTGCCAAGGCAGGAAGGTTCCCCACAGGCCATGCTGCTCAGAACCCTAGGATGGGAACTCCTGCGTGGGCCCTTGGAGGGTAGAGATGGTGCTGGCTCACTTCTGTCTCCAGGTCCCGACGTTGCCCTCCCAGGCACTCCCTCCCAGGCACTTCCCAGGCTTCTTGGGCACCCTTGCTTCCCTCTTTCCAAAGGACCCTGTGCTCTCGGCCCCTGCGCAGGCTGTGCTGGGGTTCTAGAGCTTGCACACTCCCTAGCCAGAGTGACGGCCTGCCCACCCCACAAGTACTGCTGTCTGCGCCGCGCTCCCTCCTGCTCGGGCTCCAACTGCCAACTTGCAGAGCCCTTGCGAGTGAAAGTGGAACAGAGGGTGGCACCGGGACCAGAAAGCACCCCCTGAGCCTGGACTTCTACCTTCAGAAACTCCGACAGTGGGGACTCGAGGTGCAGCGGGGCTGCTCACTGCGTCCCAGCTCCTCCTCAGTGCCCAAGGGGGCTGCCACCGTAGCCGTGAGCTCAGGGGAGGCCTCCCAACCCTGGCCTGCGGATGCATCGACTCCCTTCACCGCGCCTGACCTGAGTACTCCTGCCCCTTCACGGGCCAACAGGAGCGAGGGCCGCCCTGCCTCAAAGGGCCTGCGGTCTCCCTGCGGAGCGCAATGATATGAAGAGCAGGCGGGAAGCAACCCACACGTCCATCGACAGATGAACAAAATGTGGTCCACGTGCATGCAGAATATTAGCCTTCAAAAGGAGGGGATCCTGCCACCCGCCACACACACGAAGCACATCCGTGCGGACACGATGCTTGAGGGAAATAGACCGCTCACAAACAGACAAATACTGTCTGATTCCGCTGACGAGAGGCCCCTGGAGTCATCGAAGGCATAGAGACAGGAAGTAGAAGGGTGGCCTCCAGGGGCTGGGGAGGAGCATGAGGAGGCAGGGTTGATGGGCCAGAGTTTGAGTGTTGCAGGATGAAAAGGGTTCTGGGGACGGATGGATGGCTGTCCAGCCATGGGAGGGTACTTAACGCTACTGAGCTCTATACTTAAAAATGGGTACGTTGGTAAATTTTATGTTATGCATATTTACCACAGTGGGGGGAAAAAAAAAAAAAAGCCGGGCTGGGTGTGGTGGCCATTTACCATTCCACAGAAGAGCTAATATCAAGAAATCAAACAAAACCTAGGCAAAAATACAATTATTTATAATTTGTATTCAATTGTATACACAGTTCATACCAGCCAGGAGCAGACAGACAAGGCTTGAAGCGTGGGGAAGACCTCAGTGCCCCGGGCCCCCGAGGCTGCACAGGGGCTGGTCTGCACCCTGCTGTGCCCTTTCTGCCACTGGTGGAGAAAGAGGCCGGGAGGAGCTATGTCACTGTACCTCGAAATGCGGGCTGCTGAGCAGGTTGGGCCCTCCCCCACTTTGATTTTCTTTGATTTTTTCTATCCTAGGGATGAAGGTGATCTATTTTTAGTGTAGAGGCTGGTATAAGGAGTTGCTATAGCGACAGCTGGTGGTTACAAACCAGGTCCTGCTACAGTTCCCATGAATAAATCCCAAGGCTGAGCCCGAGGAAGGAGGCAGCCTCAGAGACAGAACTCCCTCTCCATGGGGGTCCCACCTGCTATCTTCATGGTGTGTCCTTCATAGGCAGCATCTAAGTCCTGCTAGTGGGGAAGCAGCTCAGGATATGGGGCGCTTGGCACTGCCCATCAGAGGAACCGAGGGCTTCAGCAGAAATGCATGCTGAGCCTCAACTACCAGGTGAGGCAAAGCACCTGTATGTGTGCAGAGCCAGATGGTGGCAGAAGAGGGCTGGCGTGCAGGACACCAGGTTAGGAAGCCTGGGGAAGTGAAGACACAGCACCTGCTTACAGAATCACCAGGGAGGCAGGACACACACACAGACACAGAGCTGATGCCACATTATTTACTATGGCTGCGTGCATGCATACCCTACTACCAGCAATCTTAGTACAAGTCCAACAGAAAGGCACGCCAACGCACAAGAGTGTGCTTGACAGCACTCTGTCACAGCCCCGACTGGAAACCACGGAGTCCATTAACCACCGGCTGGATGCAGGAGTCGTGGTCTGTGCAGACAGTGGAGGGTCCTGCAGCAATGAAATGGAGTTGATGAACTTCCACACCGCGCACAGGCACGGCTGCATCTCACAAAGTGCAAGTGAAAGAAGCCAGACAAATAAAAAAGATCATGTAAATTCAAAACCACACAATGCCAATCTTGAGGGGAAGTAGCTGGGAGAGAGTGTGCGGAGCTTCTGGGGTGCTGGCTACATGAGTGTGTTCAGTTTGTGCAAATTCATCATCTATGATCTGTGGTCTTCTCCATATGCTTATACTTCAGCAAACTTTGCCTCAAACATTTTTAGAAGTTAGGATGGCATTGTTAGTCAAGTATCAAAAAGGTGATACTGGCCGGGTGTGGTGGCTCATGCCTACAATCCCAGCACTTTGGGAGGCTGAGGTGGGCGGATCACCTGAGATCAGGAGTTCAAAACCAGTCTGACCAACATGGTGAAATCCCATTGCTACTAAAAATACAAAATTAGCTGGGCATGGTGGCACACACCTATAATCCCAGATACTCAGGAAGCTGAGGTAGGAGAATCGCTTGAACCCAGGAGGCAGAGGTTACAGTGAGCCAAGATTGTGTCATTGCACGCCAGCCTGGGCAGCAAGAGTGAAACTCTGTCTCAAAAAACAAAAAAAACAAAAAAAACAAAACAAAAAAACACTTAAAGGTATTTGGTGTTGGTGGGCTTTAAGGCAGACCTGCCTGTGGGAGACTGGGACCTCCAGGAGGAGGCAGGACCCTATGCCCCTCCAGGCTGTAATGAGTACAGAGGCAGAAGCACCCAGCCATTGGGAGGGGGGGGACCCCAGGCGAGCCACCAGCAGCCACAGGAGGCCCGTGGTAGAGGAAGGCAGGCTGGGGTAGCAGGAGACCAGAGCTGGGGTGCCCCTGGACGGGGACTCTGGAAGGCTCGGAAGCTGAGGCTGATCACCCTCCAGGCTGGCACACCTCGGGGATGCCTGGCCCACGGGTGCCCACCTGGAGACACAGGGGTTTGCTTTTTTCTGTGCTGCCAGCTGGACATCCCTCCTCAGGGTCACTGGCCACAGCTGCTCAGAGGCCACCCCAGACTGCAGCCACTCCCTTTCCATCAGCCTTAGCTATCCTGTGACCAAAACCAGGGCTGGCCAGGCCCAGGAGCGAGAAGCAGGGAGGGCGGAGGGGCCTTCGGGCCCTGTATCCCCTGGGAGGCGCAGGGCAGCCCGGGGCAGCCGCTGGAGTGTGGGTGAGGAATGTGGCAGAGGGCGTATGTCCTGCTGCTGCTGCAGGAGAGGGGCCTGCCTCACGGGAAGCCCCATAGGAAAGAGTGACCGTCACCCATGGGCACCGCGGCCGGGACGTGGGCTGAGGGGCTCCTCCTCTTCTGCCCATCTGCTGCTGCCAGGTGTCACGGACACATCTTGGCCTCTCTGGGCCTCAGTTTCCCCATGTGTAAGAGGGGAGCACCACCTCCACCACCTACTTTACCTGCCTTAACAGAGTTATCAAAGGTAAAAACATAGTAGAAGCTGCGCCATGTGGTATCATCATCAGCGGCTGACGATGGCGTTGACCCAGGCCAGCACTCACGGCCCTGGCCACATTCTGGTCTCAGCCTCCCTTCCCCAAATGGCCTTCCTTCCTCTGCATCCCTAAATGATGGACTCCATGTAGCCCCCAGTCCTGGCCTGGCTGCTGCATAGCCTCTTCCCCCTCACGTCTGTCTCTCAAGGCACGAAACGCAGCTCCCCACATGTGGCCTGGGCTGGAGTCATGCCAGCCCACAGGGATGGGGCGGCCATCACCAAATGGCAGGAGGTACAGGGAGGGCTGCTCCAGGCTCCCTCTCTCAGGGACAGTGAAGGAAAAGTGACACAGAATCTCTGGAAGACAACTGCTCACAGGAGAGACCACCCTTGGTCCACACATGGCAAAGCCTGTAGCTCTCCCACACCACAATCTCCTGACACTCCACCCCTTCTCAGACCCCTTCCCCAGCCTGGCAATCAAGGGTTTCTAGAGCCTGGCCTTGTCTTCTCTTTCTGGACTTTTCTTTGACTGCTCTCCTCCCAGGTCTCTACCCATTCAGCCTTACCCACAGGGCCCAGCAGAGACGACATCCCCATCTCACGGAGCCCCAGAGCACGTCACATCAACAGCTATTGCTGGGGCCTTCTCTTTAGCCAGGTGTTCCTTAACCCCCAGCTAAACTACAAGCTGCTATGAGCCATGTCCTGTAGGTCTTCACTTCATTTGCAGAGCCAGCCTGACACACAAGCATAATAAATACATTTACCAGACTGAGTATTCTGTAGGCGTTTGGCTTATCCGATGGTATGCATGCAGTCAGATACGTGTCACAAAGGCACCAGGTTGATAAGGAGCCTGTCCTTCATGGCCTACTTCCCAGCTAGACACAGGTACCCAAAAAGCCAGTCTGAAGTTCACCGCGCACCTGCAGCTGAAACGGCACACTCACGTCTCCATGGGTGAACGCTTCTCAAACTAAGTGATTTAAAAGTCCCCAGAGAGAGATATGGCAATTTCAAGAAAATGATCTGTTTGTACACTGATATGGTCTGGCTCTGTGTCCGCACCCAAATCTCATCTTGAATTGTAATCCCCACAATCCCCACGTGTCAAGGGCGGGACCTGGTGGGAGGTGATTGGATCATGGGGGAGGTTTCTCCCATGCTGTTCTCGTGATAATGAGTGAGTTCTCACAAAATCTGACAGTTTTATAAGTATTTGACGGTTCCTCCTACACATAGGGTCTTCTCTCTTGCCAGCCACCATGTAAGACGTGCCTCTTCCCCTTGCTCCATGATTCTAAGTTTCCTGAGGTCTCCCCAGTCATGCAGAACTGTGAGTCAATTAAACCTCTTTCCTTTATAAACTACCCAGTCTCGGGTATTTCTTTATAGCAACGTAAGAACTGACTAATAGATACACTAAGGCATCAACCGGTCTAATTTTATTTTGGTCTAAATTTGGAATATCAGAGTTTTCTGAAAGTGAGTCTGCTTGCAGTACAGTGAACACACAGCTCTAGGTCACATGGAAGGGGACAAAGCTCCCTGGTGGTGACCTCAGAGACCAGCCTCATCCCAGTCCTGGCATCCCTCACCCCGCACCTCATCATCCTCAGTCTAAAGGAGCCAAGACTACACATGGGGAGAAGCTCAACACCCCAACCCCACTTCACCCCACCTCACTCAGTGGTTCAGTCACCAAGTAATTATTAAGTGCCTAGTACAGATCAAGTTCTGTGCTAGGCTGTATCAGTTAGGATAAAGTTTGTCTGCATTTAACAGGAGAATCCAAAAGTAAAACAGCTTAAGGAAGAAAGATACTTCTTTTTCTTTCACATAAAAGACACCTGATAGGTAGGCAGTCCAGGACCACGATGGAAACTTCACAGTGGTAACCCAGGCACCTATCTTTTTCTCCACTAACCTCGGCATGTGCCTTCTCTTCTTGGCAGTCACTCTAAGGTCCAAGGTGGCTGCTGGAGCTCCAACCATCACATCTACATCCAAGACAAGGGGAAAAAAAGTGACAAGGAGGGACTCACCTCTCTCCTCTTTTAAGAGCTTTCCCATAAGTCTCAAAAGCTCACTGAATACTCAAGTCCCATGGCCACTGGGCCACATGCACTGCCACACAACACACAATGAAACCTGGGGTCTTGCTATTAAAGAAGACAGGGAACACGAATGTGGATAACAAATAGCAATATGGCACAGGCAGAGGGAAGAATGAGACAGTCTCCACACCTGAGGAGTTTAACGAGGCGCCCCCATTAGACAGACCTGATGCAAGTTATCATTTAACCGCAAACATGGCTGGCACAGTGGCAGGCACTGGAGTGCCCAGGAGAGTCTGGAAACACCGGGACAGGTGGTGGACTTGGAGGAGGAGGGCAGCAGGAAGGGCCTTCAGGCCAGGGGAAAGCACACTCGGCCCCATCCTCCTTTATGACCTTCTTAGGCCGGTGGCAGAGCTGGAAGGGACCCCTCTCAGCCATGTGACCTGAGCAGTGGCTCTCCTGAGAGGGGGCTGCTGGAATCTCGGCCCCAGCACTTAGCACAAAGCAATGTGGAGGTGGAGCAGGGACCATGCTGGGCCCAGGAACCCTGGAAGGGCAGCTGTGGGCCCGATGTCACCGAGAAAACCCACTTTGCCCTTCATCTGCTGCCCTTAACCAGCCCCTGCCCTTCAGGCTGAGCCCACACTTACAAGCCCAGACTCATTTCCATAGGAGAGTCGGGAGCGGGGACATCCTGGGTGAGGGGTGTGACTGGATAGGCACCTGCCGAGGACACACCCGTGCTGTCTGGGCAACTCCTTTAAGTGGTCCCCACCTACCAGGCCGCCCCTGCTGCAGGAATGTCCCCAGGGCTGTGTTCCCACTACTCCGTCCCCTCCCTCCTGCCATGGCTGCTTCGCTGCTCAGGGCCTGCTCTTGCCCAGACCTCGACTGGCCTTGGGGCTTGCGTGTCCCCCTGCTGCCTGCACGGTGCAGCCTCTATTCCTGTTCAGGGACAGAGGGGAAGCAAGACTTGTTCTATCAGGCACCTACCCTGGATATGGATCTAGGTGCTGGGAATATGGTGTGGAACCAGGATGAGAACCAGGGAGGAGAGCACAGAACTGAAACTCCAGGCAGGGCTGAGGGCTCGAAACCAAGCTGGAGTCGGGTGGTTAATGAGAGTCCGCTGGAAGGATCCTTGCCATCACAACGTCTCTTCTGCACCTTGCCAGGTTCACAGGGTGGCACCCCATCCTCAGTGGGCCCTGTGTTCAGCCTGGCCTCGCCTTCCTGTCACTCTCATCCAGAGAGAAGGCCACCATTAGGCGCGTCCCAGACTCTAGGCAGCACTGGGTTATGTTTGTACCCACGGTAGCAGGGTAGTTTTCAGAATGCCTCCACCCCCGTCCCGACCCCTGACCCATCCTCCAGCCACTGTCAGAGCGGACTCCGGGTTCCATGAAGCAGCATTAGTGGCAAATGGGAGACAGAGGCACCCACAAGCCTGCTGCTGCCACTCGCACTGGCATTTTCTGCAGCCTGGAGCTGGGTGGGCGAGGACCTGAGGCAGCCCTGCCAGGAGCAGACGGCCCTTTAGGTCGTCCCCGGAGGAGAAGGCTGAGCTGCTGGGGCTGTGAGGCCCAGAGGAGAGTCCAGAGCATCTGGGCTTAGGGACGCCAGCCCCGCTCCCTAGGCCCTCCCTGCCGTGAGGCAGGACCTCCCTGGAGACTCGGCTTGGCTCAGAGGAATGTGGACTCCCTAGCCAGCCGGAGCCCCAAACACTCAGAAACGAAAGGTGAAGAAAACAAGTGACCGTAGGGAGCGCCATCTTGCATAAACTCTGTTTCCTTATTTTCTGCATTCTTGGTGCTCTGGCACCTTGGAGCCCTGCTGACTGGAGAGCAATGGGTGCTCCCAGCGTCGGTCAGTTCTTAGAGATGGCAAGGGGCTCACTGAGAGCCCATCTTTGATGTGCAAACCAACCAACCCAGAGCCCATGCTGCCACTCGCCTATCTAGCTCTTACAGCCAGGAGGCAACGCTCCCTGTGTAATCATCCCAGGGCCCGGGACCAGATAACTCGAGACGGTCCCCACGCCCAGAGCCCACCAAAATGATCCACACTCGCCAGTTCTAAGCCTGCATACTCTGCCTTGTGGTCCCTTCAGACGCCGCAGCAAAGACTCTGGCCGCACTCTTCGCCTCACTCCTCTGCCTCCCGACGGACCCTGCTGATTCCCCAGTCCCCTCCCCTGCCATGGTGTGGCCCTTGGGAACTGTGAGTAACAAGCTATCTTTTTCATGGCAGCTGTCTCCTGATCTGCTGGCCTTGCCATACCTGAATAATAAAACCTCTGTTTGAGAACACATCTCCCCATTGTCCATACCAGGCAGCTACCTTTTCCTTTGCTCTGAACTAGCAGACATTAACATGTTCTAATACACACAACATACTCACTCACTCACTCACTCAATAAACTACTTGTCAGGCATGGCGCGGTGGCTCACGCTTGTAATCCCAGCACTTTGGGAGGCCAAGGTGGGCAGATCACTTGAGGTCAGGCATTTGAAACCAGCCTGGCCAACATGGTGAAACCCCGTCTCTACTAAAAATACAAAAATTAGCTGGGCATGGTGGCACACGCTTGTAATCCCAGCTACTCGGGAGGTTGAAGCAGGAGAATCACTGGAACCTGGGAGGCGGAGGTTGCAGTGAACCGAGATCGCGCCATTGCACTCCAGCCCAGGTGACAGAGTGAGACTCCGTCTCAATTTAAAAAAAAAAAAAAGAAATTGCTTGTCAACATAAGTGCTTCAAGGAAAACATGCATTTTAATCTCCCAGAGGATTTCTGGAAACCCTGGATGGAGCCTGCCCTGCTGACACGGCTTCCCAGAGCCTCCCTTTCCCGGGTGCTGGCTACGGAGACACAGTCAACACTACGCCACTAGGAGCCCAAAGCTTAGAATTCAGCCGTCAGGGGTATTGTTCTCTGGCTGTTTCAGGCTTGTCTCCTGCACAAAGCAGGAAACGTCTGGAAGGGAGGAACCAGACATTATTTGCATGATGGACACAAAAGTTACGGAAAGGCTGAAAATACATGAAGCTGAGCCCCAGTTGTGTAATCACTCATTTGCTGTTCATTGATGAACTCACTAGCATTAGCTGATTTGTTATCTCTTCCAGCCAAAAGTGGGGCCCAGTCAAGCATCTTAGGGACGTGAGTCATCAAAACTTCCTCCTGGGTCTGCTTTGAGCCCCACCTTCTTCCTCCTGCAGCAGTGCTCTTAGCCTTGGGGCCCTGGGGCGGATGCCCGGACACTCCCCCAGCAGCCCGCTTTCCAGAGGCCACTGTGCTGCTCAGCTCCGGGGGCCGTCCTCCCTGGATCCCTCCAGGCCCAGCAGAGTGTTTGACCAGGGGCCTGACCAGGAAGGGAGACGCCACCTCCTGGGGGCTTGCACCCCAACCAGCACCACCGTCAGGAGACACCCGGAGGCCAGCAGTCCCCAGGGTCTGGGCCGAGAACACGCAGAAGCACCAGAGACTGCCTTGCCCTCAGGGAACATTCACGTTGATTTATGCTGAGAGCACTTGGACTTTGCCTATTTTTTTCTTCTCAATCACTAAAAGACAAATTATTACCGCAGGGCAGAATTCATCTTGCTCTCTGAATGTACTAAGTGCTCATTTTCATCTGGAAGTTGGAAGCCTGAGTGACCATCCTCGGGTGCCGAGGCTCCCTGGACCCATGCACATGCCCTGAGCGAGGTCCTGTCTCATAGGATGGGGGTGACAGAACAACAGGGGCTGGCCAGCACCCAACCAGGCTGCGGCCCCAACCCAGGTCACCAAGCCGTGGGGGTTTCTCTGTCACCGTCCAGAGTCACGATTTTAAAAATATACACCCCCTTTTGAATCTCCTTTCTCCCTGTTTCATTATTTACCCCTTCAGGCTCTAAAATCTCCCCCTTTCGTCTTCGGATACTTTCAGACGCTGCAGTCCTGGAATCGTTTGTCCAGTGTCCGGCTTCTCTGCTCAGAACCTGGGCTCTCCACTGGGCGGCTGCTCCCAGAGCCACGCCACTGTCACGACAGCTCACCTTGCACAGCCCTGAGGAGTGCGCCTGTGACAGCACGTACCTCGCTGACGCCCCACCAGCGCCCAGCCCTGTGCACAGGCGATGCCCACCTGTTTATGGGGCTTTAGTCTTCCTGACACAGAGCAGCAGCTCTGGGTGACTGGGATGGGGGCAGAAAAGGGAAAGGGGCACTTGACTGTGACATCCAAGGACACGCACCAGAGCTGCTTTGCTCCCCTGCCACCCTGTGAGGTGACAGCTGCCTGACCTGCTGAGTGACTCCGGGGGTCCTCGGGGAGCAGCACCTCCGGGAGAGCTGGGCCACTTGTCCAGGGTTCCTCCAAGCAGCGCTTGGTGACGGTGACGTAGGGAGAACAGGCAGATGGGTGATGAGGTTTTTCAGGCATGGATGAGAGTGGGGCGGACAGGGGGTGGCAGGCGGGCCTCACGGAATCCACAGCTGGGAGTGGAACGTCCTCAGATTGTGTGAACACTGCCTCATCATCCCAAATGCCTCTCTACTCACTGGCTACAGTGTCCGAAATCCCCCAGAGACCCATCCTCACAAACAAGGATGCTACACCCCAGGAGTCTTGTTTGGACACATCCAGCAGAACAACGGGCACCAGGGCTGGACGGTTTTGGGTAGGAACTGGCAAAAGGAGAGGTGGGTGTGGGCTAGGGCAGGGCCTTGGAGCCAAAGGGGTTGGGGGAGGGACAGGCTCAGCCCCAGCTCTGTCCTCGCTCCACTGTGCCTTGGGCAGGCCCAGTCCTCAGCCTATCCATGCTCAAGACCCCAGAGGGCCTTCATCTCAAGCAGGTGTGATCCAGAGCCCTCCCATGATCCACAAGAGGGGCATACACTGGCTGCTGTGCCCGGCCTCAGCCTCATCTCCTACCTGCCAGAGACAGGCTCCTGTGGCTCTGCCTCCTGCCATCCAGCCCCGCAGGCCTCTCAGAGTCCCTAGAACACACCGCAGGCTCCCTCCTGGGGCCTGGCCTCTCCAGCTCTCAGAAGGGTCTGAGCAGAGGCATCCACACAGCCCTCTCCCCGTCACCCAGTAAACTGATCCCTCACCCTGCCTCCACGGCATCACCACCGCCTGACCTGACAGTGAAAACACATTTGCCCATCAAAACAAAGCAGACTCAAAAGGACAAACACTCTGTGACTCTATTTCTACGAGGTCCCTGGAGTTATCATATTCGCACAAAGTAGAATGGTGCTTGCCAGGGGCTGGGGCCAGGGGAGTCGGGAGTTAGGGCTGAGAGGAGACAGTTTCAGCTGTGGGTGAGGGAAGAAATGGCAGGTGGTAATGCCTACACAATAATGGGAATGCACGTGAAATGGCGAAGATGGTAGTTGGCGTTATGTACATCTGACCACAGTTAAAATCCTCTCATTCATCTGCCCACCCTCACCAGCCGTGTGCCCCCGAGGGTGCCCGCATCTCTCACTCACTGCTGCCCCTAGTGTGGAAACAGCAGCTGGCACAAAGGCCCTGAGGACGCATCGCTAACCCTGGAAGATGGATGCTTTTATACTATTCTCCCTACTTCTGTATTCTTTTGAAAATTTCTGGCCAGGTGTGGTGGCTCACACCTGTCATCCTAGCACTTTGGGAGGCCAATGTGGAGGATCGCTTGAGCCCTGCAGTTCGAGACCACCCTGCGCAACACAGGGAAACTCTCTTTTTAAAAATAAATTTAAAAAGTAAAACAAAAAGAAAATTTCTATTGGAAAAAGACAAACATATATTGGGATATTTCAGGGCAAAACCAATCAAGATACCAGCAGCCAGGTCAGCAGATGGGCACCAGAGGCAGTGTGAGGACTACGAGGGGTGAGGAGGAGCGGGGGGCTGGATGGGGGCATGATAAACCACAGGCTTCTCAGCCCTGTCCTCTGCTGAGGTGAAGAGCACGAGGTGGTCCCCGCAGGGCCATACTCAGCCAAGGGTGGGAGAGCCATGGAACATGGTATTGGGTGACCTGAATGTTCCGGGTCAGGAAGGATGCTGGCGTTCTGGCCAGGAAGCCATTGCATAGGCATGTGGCGTGGGCTCAGGGAAGGGGAGGTGGGTATAAGGTCCAAGCGTCCTCAGAGGACGTGGTCTCCAGTCTTACCGGGACCCTGGGCACCCAAGGATGAAACACCAGCTTCCTGACGCACTCCTTGCACTCCTGGCTCCAGTGCTGGCCCGCAGAAAGGAGCCATTAAGACGCTCAATGGTTTTTATTTAATTACTGTCCTATAATTGCAGAGGGTGAAAGTGCTACTACAGTTATTGCTCTTTGATCTGATTAGCATAATCCTTTCCTAATCTTCCTTCTACATTTTTATTATTGTTGCCACACACCCTTTGTCGACATAATCTGGATTTCTCTTTGCCAAAGAGGCCGAAAGAAAGGCTTAGCCAAGCTCGTCACTTGTCTATCGCCTGGAGCCTGAAAGCTGGAGTGAGGAGCTTCCCTTCTGTGCCAGACACGGCTCCCTGCCTGGCTCTGCAGCCAGAGAGGGGTAGGGGCTGAGTGCTCCTGAGTCAGAGCTTCCAGGGCGCTGTCACAAGGCTGGCGGGTGAACATTTCCAGCGAGCGCCACGGGCTTTCCAGTGGAAATGCCATCTACAGCAATTACGAATGGACCTGGTGACTCTGGGGCTGCGGGCCTTGATTTGATGGTTGTGGGGAGAGCTGTGTGTGTGTGTGTGCGCACAGGTACATGACATGTGTGTGTGGATGTATATCTCTTGACCTGGGGAACCGCGGGGAAGCCCCCAGATGAAACAGGGTGCACCTTGTCCCCGGGGGAGCAGCTCCATGCTGAGTTAAGGCAGAGGAGCCTGCGGTTCCTGGATAAGACCCAGCCACAGAGGAAACCCAGTGGATGGGGGGGACCTGTGCTGACTGCCTAGGTGGTGTCCTGTGGAGAGGAGGGAGGAGAAGTCAAAGACAGGGATTTCATGCCCCTCGCAGAAGCTTTCTCAGGGAGAAGAGGTCTCATCTTTTTGTTTGTTTTTTGAGACAGTGTCTCGCTCTGTCTTCCAGGCTGGAGTGCAGTGGTGCAATCTTGGCTCACTTCAACCTCTGCCTTGTGGGCTCAAGTGATCCTCCCACCTCAGCCTCCCCAGTAGCTGGGACTGCAGGTGCGCACCACCACACCCAACTAACTATTTTTTTGTAGAGAAGGGGTTTTGCCATGTTGCCCAAGTTGGTCTCAAACTCCTGGGCTCAAGCACTCCTCTACCTGCGTCAGCCTACTAAAGTGTTGGGATCACAGGCAAGAGCCACAGCACCTGGCTTTTTTTTTTTTTTTTTTTTTTTTTTTTTTTTTTTTGAGACAGGGTCTAGTTCTGTCACCCAAGCTGGAGTGCAGTGGCATGATCACTGCTCACTGCAACCTTGACCTCCACAGGCTTAAGCAATCCTCCCAACTCAGCCTTCCAATTAGCTGGGGCTACTGACATGCACCACCACGCCTGGCTAGTTGTATTTTTTGTAGAGACGGGGTTTTGCCACATTGTCCAGGCTGGTCCCAAACTCCTGGGCTCAAGCGATCCATGCACCTCTGCCTCCCAAAGTGCTGGGATGACAGGCACGAGCCACCGAACCCAGCCCTGAGATTCTTTTAGCTCCAGGAATAACTGTGTGAAGGAGAGGGCGTTGCTGAGAGGGAATTTAAAACACAAAACCCTGAAGCAATCCTTCCTGGAGAACAGGGAGTGACCCTGGGCTGGACCATTTTCCAGCCATGGCAGAGCCAGGGGTTTTTATGGAGAAGCTGTGATACTACGAGGCCTCGGGTTAGAGCTACAGACCGAGCTCCTGAGACATCGCCCCTGTCCACGAGCAGCCAGGAGATCACAGAAAAGGCAGCCAGGGTGGTTTTTTTTTTTTCTTTTTTTTTTTTTTTTTTTTTTGAGACGGAGTCTCACTGTTATCCCCTGGGCTGGAGTGCAAATGGCACAATCTCAGCTCACTGCAACCTCCGCCTCCCGGATTTCAGCAATTCTCCTGTCTCAGTCTCCCGAGTAGCTGGGATTACTGGCACCTGCCAACACGCCCAGCCAATTTTTGTATTTTCAGTAGAGACAAGGTTTCATCATGTTGACCAGGTTGATCTCAAACTCCTGACCTCAGGTGATCCACCTGCCTCGGCCTCCCAAAGTGCTGGGATTACAGTTGTGAGCCACCGCGCCCGGCCCTCAGGGTGGTTTTCTAGACAGTGATCGTTCAGCTGGGTCTTGAGAAATGCGTAAGGTTTAGACAGGCACAGGCTTGGGAGGGAGGGTTTGGTCAACACTCTTGGACTGTTTTTCCTCACTCAGTGTATCCACACCCAACACTGTCTGCGGGGCACAGGGCTCCCGCCTCCCACCCAGCCTAGCTCTTGGCTCTTCTCACTGGGACACTAACCCAAGTCAGACATACTATTAACCCAGGTCCCTGGGCTCCTGCTGCCTAAGAGGAGCCTCAGCCTGAGCAGGGGCTGTGGCCTCTAGCTGCTTCCCAAATCCCAGAGGAAGGCTCTGGAGGGACCTCCGATTTTCTCAACCCTGTGGTCAGAGCTGGCATCTGCATCCAGGCTCTTACAAAACTTGGTTGAGTGCAAATCTTGTTTTTGATCTCAGAAGCGTAGGAGACAGGATGACAGCCAACCGTTAAACACAAGTGGGGTAGCCACTGTCTGGTACATGATAGGCTCTTAATAACGGGCCTGTCCTTCCCCATTAGCAAAACCCGATTTTTAGTTAATAACAGGTTCTGGTTTAATTCTACAGTATATAAGTGTTTATTACTTTATTACTTAAATAAGAGTCATCTTTTTAGACCATGTCAACGAGCCTCCCGTCTAGGATTCCATCCCTCCTCTCCCTGCTCAGGGCTGGGCATCCTATTTCTGTGCACAGTCACTTTTTTTTTTTTTTGAGGGTCTTGCTCTGACTCCCAGGCTGGAGTGCAGTGATATGGTTAGAAATCACTGTAGCCTCCACATCCCAGGCTCAAGCGATCTTCCCACTTCAGCTTTCTGAGTAGCTGGGGCCATGGGTGTGCACCACCATGCCTGGCTAATTTTTTATTTTTTTTGTAGAGAGGGGTCTCATGACGTTGCCCAGGCTGGTTTCGAACTCCTAGGCTCAAGCAATCCTCCCACCTCAACCTCCCAAAGTGCTGGGAATGCAGGCTTGAGCCCCCGTGCCTGGCCTAGCCTCACCTACATGTGATCCCCCCGCCTTAGCCTCCCGAGTAGCTGGGACTCTACTCGATTAGACGCTGCTCTCTAGTTCTCTTTATGGGACTTTCTTCTTCACAAGACTGAACACCCTCTGGGTTCAAGAACTGCTGTCTCTTTGACCTGCTCTCCCCCAAGGACTCAGCACACTCTGAGCCTGCAGAGCCTTCCAGGAGTGCTGGCTGAAGAGGATGTAGCAAGAAATACAGGCGGATTTTAGATTTATCTTTTTCTTTTTCTGCTCTTCCAGTTTTCATTTACAGTTCAGAAGTTATGCCAAAGTCACCTCCCTGTTACACAGAGTGACAATATTTTTCCACTTAACACATCACATTCCAGTCAGGGGACACGGCTTCATGTACCCCCGAGCCTCATCTTTACTCATCCCCTGGGTTGTGTCTCCCCAGCCCTGGTGAAACTGAGCCGATAAATGACAGCGCTGGTTCTGCTGTTCCATCTTGCAGCAGGCTCTTCAGAAATAACCTATGCCATGCAAGCAGTAACACCAGAAATGGGCTGACTCTGATTTCTTTGTTTTTGTTTAGACAGGGTCTAGTTTTGTCACCCAGGTTGGAGTATAGTGGCCCAATCACAACTCACTGCAGCCGCGACCTCCTGAGCTCAAGGCAGCCTCCCATCTCAGCCTCCTGAGTAGCTGGGACTACAGGCATATGCCACCATGCTCGGCTAATTTTTTAATTTTTTTGTAGAGACAAGGTCTCACTATGTTGCCCAGGCTTGTCTCAAACTCCTGGGTTCAAGTGATTCTTCCTCCTTGGCCTCCCGAAGTCCTGGGATTATAGGCCCAGACTAAATCTGATTTTTTTTTTTTTTTTGAGGCCGAGCCTTGCTCTGTTGCCCAGGCTGAAGTGCAGTGGTGTGACCTGGGCTCACTGCAACCTCTACCTCCTGGGTTCAAGCAATTCTCCTGTCTCAGTCTCCCAAGTAGCTGGGACTATAGGTGCACGCCACCATGCCCAGTTAATTTTTTGTAGTTTTGGTAGAGACAGGTTTCACCATCTTGGCCAGGCTGATCTCAAACTCCTGACCTCAGGTGATCCGCCTGCCTTGGTCTCCCAAAGTGCTGGGATTACAGGCATGAGTCAACGCGCCCGGCCTCTCTGATTCTTAATAAATGAAATCTGCCATCTAATTTTGAGTGGGCAGGTCTTAACCAGGTGTGGAGCTAAGAAAGCTTTGGAATTGACCTGTGCGGCTGCAGGCAGACAAGGGCAAAACCCACTCCAAGTCGGCAGGTCCTTGGAAATACTGAACCACAGATGCTTCACCACTTGTTCCATTTGCCCGGACCCCAACCCCCTGCACATGAAGGAGCTGCAGAAGTTGCCAGAGACCAGGGAGACCACAATGCAAGCTTCTCCCCATGGGACGCAAATTAGGCAGGTGTTTCCCCTCCCACATTAGCCCACGATCTGTCAGATTACCCCGCTACAGAACCTGGGAAGACCTCTTTCTTCCTGACCTCCAACAGATTCCTCTAAACATGCACGTTTCATTTTTAACAGCTGAAAACAACAGTGCCAATCCACTCTTACTTTCCCCAAGCCACAGTTTTTGCATAAATGAATGAAAATCCAATCTATCACTAGCCTCCCGGAGCCAGGTGGGGCAAGAAAGGAAACAGCTTCAGAAAGAGTATTGTCAGGCGGCTCCCCACAGCAGCACCGCCAAGAGCAAGGAAACACTTCCCACGTATTCCTCTAACCACTGCCTGACGTTATACCCCCGTTGGAAGGGAGTGGCTGGAAACAGCTACTGTTTAGGAGGGTGTGCACACACGCCGTGGGGTTCCCTCCCAAGGACAGACCACCAGGGGCTCGGGAATGGGCAGAGTCCTACCGAAAAGGCCATGGGGCTCCGACTGGCGCCTCTCCGTGCTTCGATTTTGGTCCTTGTGTTTCTTGTTGCTCCTGAGACTCCCAAAGCGCCTCATGGGTAGCTGTGGCCACAGGAGTGGCGACAGGTGAACATATCAGGACCCACAGAACCGGTGTCAGCCCCAGGTGGTAGGGAGCCAGAGGAGCATCAGCCCGACAGGCACGGGGCACCCCAAAAGCTCACAGTGGCAGCCTGTGCTCAGGTGACAACCCGGGTCCAAGCGTCCTCACCAGGGGGTCTTCAGGGCGACCTCACCGCAGCCCCAGAGTCTGTGAGGCGCCAGGGAGTGGAGCCGTCCTGACGGGGCTGCACCTCCGGCCACAGCAGCTGGAGCGTCAGCTCGGCTGTCCTTAAGTAGCAAGAAGCTGCCGGAAGCGCAAACAGAACTTCGCAGGGGATTTGTTGATGTAGTTAAGGTCAGCTGCTCACTGATACTCTCCAGGGCTTTTTTTTTTTTTTTTCTCCTTAAAATTAAAGGAGGGAAGACCAGATAGGCAAAGGAGGCACAAGCCTGCAAGTCATGTGCAGCCGTGCATGATGTCTCTTTAAACAGACTGTAAAAGGAAACCACCCTGGGCAGACAATTCTTGGCACCAATTGGCCGGAGCACATTCCCATTGTGACATGACATCACACAACTATTTTGATTCATGGGTTCCAGGGCCCCACGGGGTCAGAAGGCTCCGGCTGCTGCTGGGTGGAGAAGCCACACAAGTCCCTGGGCTGGAAATTGCTGAATCTACTTTGACTCGGTTCCACTCAATGAAAGTAGCAGCGCCGTCTTCAAGGAGGGGATACGGCTGCCCGACCGGAATTTAACGGAAGGTCTTCAGCAAATGCGTAATTTGAGCTCTGGACTTGCTGAGAATTGCAGCATGACAGAGCTGGAAGAGATTTTAGAGCGATCTAGTCCAACTCCCTTCTATGACAGATGGGGAAACAGGCTCAGGACAGGGAGCTGACTTCCCCAAGATCCTGTGGCCAGTGGTAGAACCAGGACTGGCGTTTTTAATCTCCTTGACTCCTAAGCCAAACCGCTGACCAAATAAAACCTAAAACATTTATAATTTGTATATATTTTGCAACTAAATAAAACAAATTTTGGAAGCACAAGATAGAAAAAAAAAATCCTCGACTTTTTGGCTGATAGCCTCACTAAAGTTATCTGCTTTGCTACTAACCAGCTTTGTGACCATCAAAAAGTTACTTCCCATTTCTGAACCTCAGTTTCCCCCTTAGTGAACTAAGACTAGACCAGGTCGTTTTAGGATTTAGTCTAGGACCACGCACAGTGGCTCACGCCTGTAATCTCAGCACTTTGGGAGGCTGAGGTGGGAGGATGGCTTGAGCCTAGGAGTTCAAAACCAGCCGGGGCAACATAATGAAACCCACATCTCTATTAAAAAAAAAAAAAGAGAGAGAGAGAGATTTAGCCAAGTTCCAACAGTCTGAACCTCTCACAGTAATTGATTCTTCTCAAATGACTATGCACATGAGGAGGAGACTATGTCAGACCAGTTAAATAACCCCCGAGCTAAAGATTAGTAGCCTGGGTTCTCCTGGCCGCCCATTAGGGTGGGATAACCTCCCAAAACTGCAACGCCATCAGTTGCTTCAGTGGAATTGTTATTATCTACGGTTCGTCCGAAAACGAGGGGATGGGGTGTGCGGTGGAAGCACCCCAGCCACTTGCCACTGGAGCCCAGGCCTCCCCAGGAACCACGGGTCCAGCCTCCCAACTTGGGTCTGGCTGCTTTTCATGCCTTTTCTCTCGCCTCTTTCACTTGCAGGGCTCAGTGCCACTGGAGTTGTTGGCCCAGTCACTGCAGATGCCTGATGAGATAACGATGGCTCCAGGCTAGGACAGCAGGAGGGAGACCAAGGGAAGTCTTCGATTCTACCCTGTGAGATGAACCCCTGGAATCTCAGCTCCCACCCCAGATCTGCCACTCCCATGGGGCTTCCATCCACAGAAGCCAGAGACGCCTCAGATATGCCATTCCCACAGGGTTAGCATCCACAGAAGCCAGGGACATCCCAGATCTGCCACTCCCACGGGGCCTCCACCCACAGGGGCCAAAGATGCTCCAGATCTGCCATTCCCACAGGGCCAGCATCCACAGAAGTCAGACATGTCCCAGATCTGCCACTCCCATGGGGCCACAATCCACAGAAACCAGACACATCCCAGATCTGCCACTCCCATGGGGCCACCATCCACAGAAGCCAGAGGCGCCCCAGATCTGCCACTTCCACAGGCCCAGCATTCACAGAAACCAGATGTGTCCCAGATCTGCCACTCCCATGGGGCCACCATCCACAGAAGCCAGAGATGCCCAGATCTGCCACTGCCATGGGGCCTCCATGCACAGAAGCCAGAGATGCCCAGATCTGCCACTGCCATGGGGCCTCCATCCACAGAAGCCAGAGATGCCCAGATCTGCCACTGCCATGGGGCCTCCATCCACAGGGGACACACTCCAGCTCCCAAGAAGCCTGGTGGGCCCTGGCGTGGCTTCTGTGTGGCTGGAGCTGCTTCTAGCACTTCAGATGCCATTGATTGACTGGTAGAGCAACTGCTCACGTGATTGGACCTGACCCATTCTGTCAAGATGTGTGAGTCTGTCCTTCCCCGCCTAGGGCACCTGGCCCATCTCTGTCTAGAGTGACCTCATAGTCATACCATTGCTTAGCAGATCAAGAAACTATGGTCTCAACTTTTCTCGTGCAATTTCTACCAAATGGACTGAGTGACAACTGTCTACTTGGTGCTGTGCTGAATGTTGTAAGGTCAGGAAGTCCTACAAGGCATGACCCAGCCTTTATTCATTCATTCATTTATATTGAGACAGAATTTTGCTCTTGTTGCCCAGGCTGGAGCGCAATGGCACAATCTGCAGCCTCTGCCTTCTGGGTTCAAGTGATCCTCCCACCTCAGCCTCACAAGTGGCTGGGACTACAGGTGCACACCACCACGCCCAGGTAATTTTTGTATTTTTTGTGGAGATGGGGTTTTGCCATGTTGCCCAGCCTGGTCTCAAACTCCTGGCCTCAAGTGATCCACCTGCCTCGGCCTCCCGAAGTGCTGGGATTACAGGTGTGAGCCACCACACCTGGCTGGAATTTTCTAACCTACCTGCTTTCGTTTACACCATTTGCCCTGCCTCCTAAGCCCGTGGTTTTTAGCTCTGCCTGCTGAAACCCTGTGAAACCCTTACAGCCCAATTCAGAGACCGTGCCTTCCCCCAAGTGAAGCCTCCCTCATCACTCCCCAAAGAAGGGACTTTTCCCTCCTTTGAAAGATTTTAGCTCTTCTACTCTATATGTGAATGTGGCCCTTGCCACAGAGAAGACTGGGAACCCCAAAAAGGTAGGGGCCCAGGCCTCACCCATCGTGGGGATCTCCCAAGCCTCCAGCAAGGCATCTACTTTGGGAGGCACTGGACAGTCACCCTGAACCCCTGCAGTCCCTCCAGCTGCCCCTGCTCCCTGGTGGAGCCGACTGGAGGGGCTTCACGGCCAGGCTCCTCCCAGGCTGCTGGTTAGCTGCAGCCAACAGTGGGCACAGCAGATGCCAGAAGGAGGGAGGAGCTGAGGCTGTCATAGCCCCCTACATCCCTGCAGAGTCACTCTGGCCTCACTGTGTCATCTCCCAAGGGAAGAATTCAGCTCCTCTCAAAGAAACCCTCCCCCAGCCTTCTGTCTTGGGTCAGGGACCAGCTCCTTCATTGTTCGGGCACAGCACTGGCAGCAGCCCTGCTGATATGAACCTGAGTTACTACACCAGCCCTGGGGGTTCCTGGCAGCCTGCCCACACCTTTGAAAGTAGTGTCTTTATTCAATTCTCCTCCAACGATCCAAAAAGTTCAGTGTGCCTCCTTTCTCCTGCTGGGACTGATAGATAGATATGGGGATCAGGTATTTGTAGCACGGATGCATGAATGAACACACAAAATAGGTCTTGCTCTCAGTGACTTTGCAAATGAGCTGGAGACAAAGATAAACAATGCTAACTGCATGCAAAAGCTGTGAGTATGTGAGCTGTGGCTGCAAGTGTCGCCAGCACAAAGGAAGGAGAGGAGAGGGCCCGTGTGGCCCTGCCTGGAGAAAGGGAACTTGAGATGGGCCTTCGGGGTTGGAGGGTGTGAAGAAGAGGGGAGAACCCAGGCCAGGCCAAATCAATGCCTGGAGTGGGGGACCCCAGCCTTCAGAAACAAGCCACAAAATCTACCGCCAGCTGGGTCCTCGGTATACTGTTGGATGATTTCTGTTGTTAAATACAGTAGCCCAAACGTACTGTGATTAAATTCTGGAAGTAGGTAAGTTTAGGAGTTTCATGTGTAGATGTCTTTTTTTTTCTTTTAAAAAAATCAGCTTCTAACAAAAATTGTTTTCTCAAGCTAAAAATAAAATAACACCCAGTGTGGTGGCTCACACCTGTAATCCCAGCACTTTGGGAGGCTGAGGCGGGAGGACTGCTTGAGCCCAGGAGGTCGAGGCTCTAGTGAGCCATGATCCTGCCACTGCACATCAGCCTGGGTGACAGAGTGAGACCCTGTCTCAAAAAATAAAACAAAATAAAATAAAATAAAATAAAATAAAATAAAATAAAATAAAACAAAGCAAAACATCTTTATGAAAAGACCTGAACAAGTATCCCAATAAGAAAGAGGCAGATTTGATTAAAAGGCAAATGAAAAGGTTTTGTTTAAGCCAGTGTACTATTCTTACACTATATAATACAACGGACAGAAAGAACATTTCAAGGCCGGTTGCGGTGGCTCACACCTATAATCCCAGCACTTTGGGAGGCCGAGGCAGGCAGATCACCTGAGGTTGGGAGTTCAAGACCAGCCTGACCAACATGGTGAAACCCTGCCTCTACTAAAAATACAAAATTAGCTGGGCATGGTGGCGCGTGCCTGTAATCCCAGCTATTAAGGAGGCTGAGGCAGGAGAATCGCTTGAAACAGGAGGCGGAGGTTGTGGTGAGCCGAGATCACGCCATTGCACTCCAGCCTGGGCAACAAGAGCAAAACTCTGTCTCAAAACAAAAACAAAAACAAAAACAAACAAAACAAAAAAAAGAACATTTCAAAGTTTAGTGACTGAAGGTAAATGTATTTAAATTTGTGTGGAAAATAACCAGCAACTTAGGCAGGCCTGATGGTTCTGTGCTTGAGTTTAAATGGTCATTCATTCAACAGGTAGTTATTAAACCTCTAGCAAGTGTACAGGGCAGTTGTTGATTGAAGGGATGGGGTACTACAAATAATTCAGACATTCCTGTCCTCTAAGAACCATATTTTATTACTAACATAATAACTCCCATTTACTGAATGCCTAGCATACGCCAGCTGGGGTGCTGGTCACCTTACAGTTATTATTTTATTTCATTCTTCCCACACATGAGCAGGGCAGGCATAATTAACAACATTTCATTGAAAGACGAATAACTGAGGGTCAGAGAACTAGTTTGACCAGGATGGCACAGCTGGCAAGTTGACAGAAGATGGACTTGCCCCTCATGTGGACCCCTGATTCCCAAATTCACATCCTTCCACTATTCCATACTTTCTCATTGATGTGCACGGGAAAATTCGTCAGCCATTGAACACCCTACCCTGAATCCCACAGGACTCCCAAGGACCACTGCGGACTGAAGGGATTTGGAAAATAATTTCTTTCTACATCCTGAGTTTTGATTTCAGGCTGGGAAATGAAAAGGCAAAAGAAGCAGCATGTTTAAAAATCCTGACTACAGCGCATGCCTGTAATCCCAGCACTTTGGGAGGCTGAGCCGGGTGGATCAAGAGGTCGAGAGATCGAGACAATCCTGGCCAACACGGTGAAACCCTGTCTTTACCAAAAATGCAAAAATTAGCTGGGTGTGGTGGTGGGCACCTGTAGTCCCAGCTACTCGAGAAGCTGAGGCAGGAGAATCACTTGAACCTGGGAGGCGGAGGTTGCAGTGAACGGAGATTGTGCCACTGCACTCCATCCAGCCTGTGCAACAGAGCGAGATTTCATCTCGGAAAAAAAAAAAAAAAAGTCCTTATTTGCATTAAAGCCATCTCGTAACACAGACTGGACGAGTCAGGTGACCTGCCACGTGGGTGCACCATGCTCTGGAAGCACAAAGCCGGCCGCTTCCTCCCCGAGGCCACTTCGAGGTGGCCGAGCACAGAGGTGGGGCACGAAAAGCTCCTCACTGCTGGGGTCTTTCTGTTTGACTCACACAGGCCTGAAATTCCTCACATGAGGGACAAAGCTTTGGATCCCATGATTAGTGATGAACGCTGATGGGCTGGGAGAGGTGGCGCCTTCCCATTGCAGGGCAGGGGCTAAGGACCCGTTCTTTGGCACATGTGGGCGGGGGAAAGTTGACCACTCACAGGTGGACAGGGACACCAAACCCCCTCTTCTGTTTCCGCCAGCCGCTGGTCCCACACGAATACAGGGGAAACTCGCTGCCACACCTGTGACTCCGCTCAGAGTTCGTTCTGACAGAATGCTTTCCACACTCAGAATTCTTTTTTGAAGGGAGGGGCTGAAAAAGGAAGGAACGAATGGCTCCCAAATAGGAACCGTATTTTCTAATGTATTTTAAAAGGGCCAGGGCCTTTTTGGATCACAGTTTAAAACTCACACCCCTGGTTGGTGCTGCAACCCAAAGCCTGGCACGGGACCAGGTAACTGGGGTGCCAGATGCCTTTATCTCTTAGCAATGCCCCGTGCTGTGTGGCCAAGGCTTCCAGGTCACCATTCCAACACTAGGTTTGTAAGATCTGGGAAGGGGTGACATCAGAGCTCAGCTCATTCAACGCATGTTCTTTACATGTGTCTTCTGGTGGCTGTTCTTTAGATTTCTGACTACAAACCTACCTTTGACAACTCGAAAAATAAAACAGTGTGGAAGAACACCACCACGAGGCGTTTCACACTGTTAGTGTGCTTCATTGTTTTCTGGCTTTTGGTTTAATTTTCTCCCCAGTGAGACTGAAAGCTCCCCCATGGCAGGGATCTCACCCACAGAAGAAAGGAAAGGAGCGCTTACTGAGTTCCTCCAGGTGACTCAGGAGCAGCACGGTGGGCCAGGGAACAGCAAGCCAGCTGCTGCTCCACGCTCGGCAGCCCTGGGAGCAGCATGTCGTGTTCCTGGGGGACACTTTGGCGGCTGTTCTGGAGCCAGGGAGTTTGTGCTGACTGTTCCCCTGCCCTCGGCAGGGCTTCAGGCTTGGCCAGCCAGGGCTGGGCTGCAGGAGGCCATGGCACTGGGTCCCATTCACTCTAATACTTGGATTCTACCAGGTGCGCCAGCACCCCCATCTGGATGCTGCAAAACATTCCACAGCCAGACTGTGCACTACACAGCGGAGCTGGGGGCGAGAGAGGTGAGGAAGGAGAAGTCAGGGGAATTGCAGATGGGCTCGCAGATGGAGCGTGGTCACCCCTGCTTCCTGTGCATTAGGATAAATGGCGCGAAGGTGTCCACCCTTCCACGAGAGAGACGTGACGGCGCTCCTGTGGCTCTGATATGTAACCCCCACCCCCAAACTCTGGTGACCCAAAACATGTGAGTAAACCCTTTAATTGCTGGAGGTTCTCCACCGGTGCCCCGGGGGCCACATTCCAATGGCATGGGAGAAGTGCTAGGACATGTGGCACATGTTGTCCCACTAACCTGGTGCTAGTCCAGGCTGCAGGTTGGAGCCCCACCCCAGCCTTGTCACCTGGTGAATGGGACTCTGGGTCTCTGTTGCAGACACCATTGTTGGCGCCCAGCCTCCACTTGTTCCCCACCCCACCCCTGCAGTGGGTGTCTGAGAGCCGAGGGCCTCATCAGGCCAAACTGCCTCCTCCTCCAGGCAGCCCATGAATAACGACAGGGTCAAGCCCCTTGAAGCTCACCCTATCTCTGGACTTCCAATTATATCAAAACCAAATTTTCAAAAAGACCCCAAGCTTTCCTTCTCATCGAAGCCACTTTGCATGTTATGTGAAGCTGCAAATAGTTTCCTTGAAGTTGTCACTGGGGACCCAGATGAGAGAAGAGTCACTGAGACTCGGTGTAACCACCCTCCCTCCACACGCCTCCATTCATTCATGAGACTGGCGCTTCCCAGGGCAGGGCTGCTGAGGCCTGGGAGCACCGCACAGACAGAATCAGCGCGGCCGACCGAGAGATCTGCCAGCAGAGCAGGGCAGCGGGAACCCTAGTCACCTGCACCCTGCAGTTGTACAGAGCTGGAGACTTTGCCCACAGTGGTTTCCTACATTCTTCTCAACCGTGCTGTATGATAGGGAGGCCAGCCACGACTATTCAGCTCAAGAACTAAAATTGTTTTAAAACCCAAGAGTTCAGAGGTGCTCAACGATTTGCCCAGTATCCGCGGGCAGCCTGTGGGATTGTGGGGGTTGATGCTGGCTCTGCTGGTTCCTCATCCGGGGGTCATCAGGAGCCGGGCTGCCCCTGCTCCGACACACTCATGGTCACTCACAGCCTCCTGGTGACCACAGGAACTGGAGCCTGAGTCTCTGAGTGACAAGAGGGTGACTTTTTGGGTAGACCCCCGCAGAAGCAGGTGAGGACGCACCACTCAAACACTTCCGGCTCCTCCTGAACCTTTGTGGATCACGAGGCAGTACCTGAAAAGCACGCAGTCCCCTGCACGGCTGCATTCCAAACCACATCTCATTATGTAAGAGGGCACGGGTCCCCTCCAGGCCGGGGAGCAGCAACACGCGTTAGCACATATTTGCTAGAGCTCTCCTGCTGGTTGCAAAATACTGTGTCATATTTCATGGAAAGTTCTAAAGGTCACTGCTGCACTTGACTCTGAGATCGCCACATCGCCTCTCTGGGGCCTCCCCGTCCCTGCCCCAGGAGGTGTTTATGAGCCGGCACCTCTGTGGAGCACCCTCCGTCCTGACTCAGGCCCCCATGCCTCTGTTCCACGTCAGCCCGACACACTCATGGTCACGCACAGCCTCGTGGTGACCACAGGAACTGGAGCCTGAGTCTCTGAGTGACAAGAGGGTGATTGTTTTGGCAGAGACAAAGCACCTCAGCTCACACAGCTCCACTCACACCAGTGATATCTAACGCCACTGAGAACTGGCAGAGACAACAGGGTATCTTGATTTTAAAAACACAGATAAGTACTAAAAAGGCGAAAAACAATCACAATAATTATTTTTAGCATGCCGAAATGCAGCACCCAAAAAGTAAGAAATCCCTGGATCTCCTTAAAATCTTGAAGGGGCATCACATTCCCCCATGAGGGCTCGGTGGGGCCCTTTGCAGTCCCTTCTCACGGTGCCTGGCATCCCTGCAGTTGCTCAGCATCCAAGAGCACACCAGGCCAAGAGCTCTGAAGGCTCCACCAGCAAGAACCTGCCCTGATTCCAGCTGCTCCATGGCCCAGAAGCTGAGCCCTTGGCTCAACGGGGGCCACCAGGCAACGGTTTCTGAAAACCAGATTCGGAAACTCTGCAGGCCAGCCATTTGGGTTTTCTGTTTAATTCTCTTTAAGTTATTCAATTCTCTTACAAATGCTGAAGTGAGCTGGGAATGCACCGAAGCCTTGGAGAAGGACCCGGTTAACTCCCGGGCTCAGCAGAAAGCCAGTTTGATCTGTGGTCTCTGACTTCCAGGCGACGGGGCAGGATTTCCAGTGTCCGGACTTGGGCCGGTCACAGAGCAATCCACCTGCTCCTGCATGTCACTCATGAGGAAACCCCTAGCTTAGATTATGAGGGGGGCTGAGCTGAAGTTTGCCTCAGATCTGTTTCTTCTTACAGTGAAATATATTTGAAAACAAGGTGACAGGTAGAAAGGTTTAAAACACCTAGGTCAAACATAGAACCCTAAAGCAACATCAGTTCACCCACTGGCATGCAATTCTGAGCTAGTTTATTCTTCCACATTTCTCCCATAAGAGAGACCATTTTACAGGGTTTCAAGGTGATTAAATGAGATAGAATAGCAAAAATATCCTGTAAGCTGCAAAGCATTTCACAAACAGAGGACATGGCCATTCTCTGTCCCTGAAAGCAGGTTCTCAGGAGCTCCACTAGTCAATGTAGAATTCATGATAAATTTAGATAATCACTTTTTGGTAATTACTATACTAATTATAGTACTGTAATTACTATAGTAACAATTCAGGCAAGAAATATGGATCGATCCTAAAACTAGCAAGTGAAAGTCTAAGGAGAAAGAAGATATTTACACAATCCCAAAGCAGCTTCCCCTGAAACGCTGACTGGTGACAAGGGGGAAGTACTTTATTCAAGTAGAGAATTTTATAGCGGCAGACACCCCCTTCACCAGGTGACTGGCACCCACTTCACCGGGAAGGTGTCGCGGCCGTATCGGGTGCCCGGGCTGAGATGCGGAAGCCCAGGGCAGCACATGGACAGATGGACGCCCTCCTGAGGGTGCAGGCTGGCTCTGATGGTGAGGAAATGTCAGGAAAACGCAAAGCCAAGGGCAGGCGACACAAGAACTGGCCTGTGTCCCCCTGAAAAAGGCTCAGGTCGTGACAGATGAGACAGGACTGAGGAGCTGTTCCCAATGAAGGGACTGAAGAGAAAGGACAACGAAACAAAACGTGTGGCTGGGGATCCCCTCTTCCAAGAAATGACGCCCCAAAGACAAGGTGCAAAACGTGAATGAAGCCTGCAGCTTAGCTGATAGCATGATATTAGCGCTAATTTCCTGATTTTGACAATTATACTGTGGTTAGGAGAATGACCCTGTTTTTATGAAATATCCACTGAAATATTTAGGGGTAAAGGGATATGATGTCTGCAAATTCCTCTCAGGGGTTCAGAGTTCATATAAACACACAGTGAGAGATCATGAGAAATGAGATACGGGCAGATCTGCTGAAATGCTAACATCGGGCAATCTGGGTGAAGAGGATATGAGAACTCTTTATATTATTTTTGTGACTTTATGTTTGAAATTGTCAAAATAAAATGTTATTTATTATTTAATGATTTTTGTTGTTGTTGTTAGAGACAGAGTCTCACCATGTTGCCCAGGTTGGTCTCGAACTCCTGGGCGCAAGTGATCCACCTACCTTGGTCTCCCAAAGTGCTGGAATTACAAGCATGAGCCACCTCGCCCAGCCCTAAAGTCTTATTTTAAAAAAGGAATTAAGAAATACAGGCTGAGCACAGTGGCTTGTGCCTATGAGGCCAAGGCAGGAGAATCGCTTAAGCCCAGGAGTTTGAGACCAGCCTGGGCAACACGGCAAAACCCCGTCTTTACAAAAAATGTAAAAATTAGCTGGGCATGATGGTGCACACCTGTAGTCACAGCTACTCAGGAGGTTGGGGTGGGAGGATCGCTTGAGCCGCAGTGAACTGTGATCGCACCACTGCACTCTAGCCTGAGAGACAGAGCAAGACCCTGTCTCGAAAAAAGAAAAAGAGCTACAGTGGGCCTTACTTACGGGTCTTACTTACTACCACTCTTACTTACAGTGTTAAGTGACAGCACGTGTTAGCGCTGCCTTTTACTGTCTCCCAAGGTGGGAGCATCACTGAAGCAGGCCCTGAGGGAACTACAGGACTCTCTGACTCGCTGAGGGCAAGGAGATTCTTCTGGGAATTTTTCCTTGGCTTCTCCCAAATCATAATAATGGCCTGGACACAGGATGTGCAGGCCAGCCCTAGTGGGGGACATCTGCCAGGCTGGCGCCAGAGGGCGCTGTCCCCAGGGACCACACAGGGTGCCAGGCCACATAACTCTGCAATGTGTTGGCTGAACTTTTCAGGAAACTTGGATGCCACACATACTTTTCCTTTCTTTGTGGGCAGGCAAGATGAGTCACGTTTTTCCGGAGTCTGCTCGGCCCCAGTATTCAGACCTCATCAGCTGCCCTGGTCCGGAAGGCTCCAGCGGGGGCCAGTGAAAGGGGGACCAGGGTGCCTGCATTAGCTGGGCCAGCACTGGGGCTTAGGGGCAGCCTTGGGCAAGCCAGAGTCAATCTTTTTTGTCGGGTAAAGGGTAAAGCTCACAGTAATTCTGGATCATGGCAACATTTTCGGACAGACCCAGGGCCCTTTGTACAACTCACAGGGCGCAGCCCTGAGGGAGGCTGGGCTCTGGCTTCATATGGTCCCTGTTCTCCCGCCCACCTGCCCCCCCTCTGCTGCACCTCACTCCCCAGCACCTCTCCAGGCCCTACCTTCGAGTACCTCACTCCCCAGCACCTCTCCAGGCCCTACCTTCGAGTACCTCACTCCCCAGCACCTCTCCAGGCCCTACCTTCGGGGTCCCCTCAGTTCCCCTGCCTCCCTTCCTTCCGAAGGCCACTGTGTTATTGGGACGATGGAGCAGAGACCTAAGGAAGGGACCCCACCTGTGTCCATCTGCAGGCAGGGTCGCTGCAGGCTCCCTGAGAAGCAGGCTCTGGGATGGAAATGAGCACGTTGGATGTACATCAGGGAGTGCTCTCGGGCCCGACAGAGGAGCGATGGAGACCCCGTGAAGTCCCGACAGAGAGTTCTGGCGTTCGGATGCCCCTTTAGAGCTGTCCTGAGCGGGGGTCGGGGGCTGGTCCTTTATGTCCATACATCGGCCGGTTATTGGGCACAGACTGGCTCTGGGAGGGGCTGAAGGCTGGCGATGTGGCGCTCCTTAGCTGAGGGAGGGCTGTCTGTCACACCCACAGCTGGGAGTGAGTTCCTCATTCTTGAAGGAATCGGGAATCTGGGAGGCACAGCACAGCCTCAAGGGTGTTCTGGCTCCAGGGTGTTTTGAGCAGAGGGCCTGGGGACATGCTGAGCATCTCAGGGTGTTTCAGGCAGAGGGCCTGGGGACATGCTGAGCATCTCAGGGTGTTTCAGGCAGAGGGCCTGGGGACATGCTGAGCATCTCAGGGTGTTTCAGGCAGAGGGCCTGGGGACATGCTGAGCATCTAAGGGAGCCTGAGCAGAGGAAGATGGGGGGTGGGTGTGCACCAAATGAAGTCAGAGCCAGCCCAGGGTTACCTCAGAGGACCTCAGAGGCCATGTGTGGTGGGGTTTGGAGACTTAATTTAAACGTGCTGGGGAGGCGTCAAGGGGTTGAACAGCAGATGACATGATCAGATTTATGTTTTAAAAACAGGAGTTGGCAAATTACTACCCAATGGCCCAATCCTGCTGGCCACCTGCTTTTATAAATACTTATTGGGACACAGCTGCACCATTAGTTTATACTTTGTCTATGGCTTCGTAGTTGCAAAAGAGACCACGTGGCCTTCGAAGTCTAAGACATTTACCATCTGGCTTTTTACAGGAAACATTTGTCAATTCCTGTTTGAAGAGACCCCTCTCCTTGCTGGGCAGAGTCATTTCCAAGGCAGCAATGGGGCTCCCACGAGGGCCACGGCCCCTCACGCGCCTCCCCAGCTTCACAGCCATGCCTAAAGCAACTCAGTTTAGCAGTCGCTCGTGTTCTTTGGTATTAATGATATAAATCACCTGTGCACACCACGAGGTTCCTCCAGGAGGCTGCAGGGCCCTCCCCGGTGGAAGTGGAGAAAAGTCCTCAGTGTCTCTACTCATGTGCAAACACAAACACTTCCACTGCCCTCTCCCGCCTCCTCTCCCATCCCCCATCGGTCTCTTCCTCTTCTCAGGCCTCTCCTCCTGGACCAGCAGTGATGCCAGCAGCCACAGGCCCCTCTGCCCCCAAAGCAGGTCTCACCTCTGCAGCTTAAGTAGAGTCCCACAGGCCCCCGTGGCCTCTCTGAAAATGAGGAGTAAAATGACTCATGTGTGGGGCACGCAAGCAATGCCCCAGGAGCACACATCACATGTGTGACTGCAATGAAGGAAGTGTGGGTTCCTTTTAACGTCGGAGCCGCCAGAGTTCCCCCAGGAACCTCTCTGCCTCCGAGGCACCAAAGGTTTCCTGTCCTTGCGATGCTGGGAGGGACCCTAGATGGATTTGTGGGTGCATCTCAGGCACCCAGCTCAGCACATGGCTCAGGCACACGCAATGACTCAGTGGTGCCTCCAGGCGAGCGGGTACCCTGCGCTGCTCTCATGCTCAATCCTCACCCCTACTCTGCCTAGATGCAGGGGCTGACCTTTGACCCCTGCTGCCACGTGTCCAGGCTCCCACTGGGCAGGGGACAGGGAGACACCTTGGGCAACATCTGACCTTAGCTACAGTCCCTTTGGCTCCCGTTCCTACCAGACAGACCAACTGCAGCTCCTGGTTCCAGCCCCGCCAGGGATCCCGGCGTTGCCCTCTTCCCTTCTCCCACCTGGGGTGGGAAAGGATTTTCCTTACTCATAGCTGGGTCGCTTCCCAAACTCTAGTCTGGAGTCTCAGCTCTTTCCTCACCTTTATAACCACGCAGCCACATAATCAGAACTGTGACGTCCTTGTATTAAACTCCATCTGCTTTTAGTATGTAGAGTAGCCCTATTCCAGGTAGGACCCGGGCTGACAGCTGAGCGAGGGCCATCTGCAGGAGACGATTCGGAAGGGGTCAGTGCTGCAATTCTGCAGAGTAATCAGCAGCAAGCTTCAGGTCTAAATTCTGGAGTTCTAAAATTACTCGAGTCTGACCCCCTGGTTTTTGGTCTTGCTCTGTATTTAGGGACAATGGCCCTATTGATGCCCGCTGAACCACTGCCTGGCATTTGTTCTGTAGGGAAAGCTGGAGCAGGGTGCTCCTCAGCCTCGGGAGCCCGTGGCATGGAAATGCAAGACTCAGAGGCTCTAGATTAAAGTCTTAAAAGCTTGGGCTCATTCCTCCACACAGAGCACAAAACCTTTGGCATTTTACAGGAAAACAGACTTTTATTTGAAAAATAAACTCAAGTTGCTGGGATATAAAGGAAGAGCTGTGTGTGATCCAATGCGGAAATGGTGTGAAAGGACCCGAAGTTTTACAAGTTAAATAAACTTCTCTGAAAGACTCTTTCGAATTTCAAACAGCTCTCAGCACAGACCCTCTGGAAAAGATCCCCAGATGTAGCAGAATGAGATACAGCGCCAGCCCCAGGCTGGGGGTCAGCCATGTGGAATGGGAGATTTGGATTCAACCACGAACAGAGAAAATTAAATTTCTTTGGATGTTCAAAATACACATGACCTCGGTCATAGTTGTGAGCTGGTCTTGGAAACGGACAGGGGGAACATGTACCATTCCTCATCTCTGGCAGAAACCCAGCACTGACTTCCATCCAGTGGATTCTCTGTGCCTCAAGAACCCCCCAAACCAGACTCGCCTCAAAGGCATTCCAGACGCATTCTGCTGTTCTCTGACCATCTAGGGTGGTGTTTTCCAAACCGCAACCACTGCCCCCACCACCCATCATGAAATCAACTGTGTGGGTCAGATAAAGCAGCTGAAACAATAGAATTGAAAAGAAAACACATAGTCGGGGGTCAATACTGTTTAGTAAAAAAATGGGGTTTTTGTTGATGTGTTGTACGTGCTGGATTATGACATCAGATGGATTTGTTACTGTGGGCTGCAGTCAAAACATTTTCAAACCACTGCTGCGATGAAGCCCTGTGGCCCTGCTTTACCAGCTCAGTGCTACAAACCTTCCCTGGGCAGTGGCAAACTCCCCGGCTGTCGGAGTATATTCTCCGCCTTTTGCTTTGTGCTTGTCCCTACCAGACACCACGGTCATCACAGAGAGTAGCCTTCAGTGTAATCAAAGTAGGTGGCTGTCTAGGTCAGTGATTTTCAACTCTTTTTTTTCTAGTAGGACAGAGAAAATGTCCCAATGTCCAGCAGGGCTGATTCCGTCAGTAGCAGTTACTGGGTGTGCCCTGCTGCCCCCATCAGACAAGATGCCATTTCTTGCTCCGTGGGGGCCAGCTGGCCAAAGGCCACCTTGTCTCACTCCCTAAAAGCCACCACTGCATGATTTTAGGGTTCTGGGAAGACAGTCGCTTACAAAAAGAGAATCTGTGGCATCTGGTTTTGATGCTAGGAATTCTTTCTGAGTTATGAGATAAATGTGTCGACTACCCCTGAAATATGTCACCTTTAAGTTCTGTAATGTCCATCTTAAATATCTTTGCCAGAACCGTTTCCATCTGAGGGAGGAGGGAAAAGGATAAGGGCATGTTGAGCTCTAGGAGCTGGGAGCCCACAGACAGGAAAACAGAGCAGGGAGATCCAAAGTCCCCAGAGATATGGCGTTCTTTCCACGTTGGGTGACCATCAATGTACCCCGAAGGTACCAAACCCCGAAGGCACTGACTGGTCCTGGGGGGATGAGGAGGTACGAACTGGAAGAGCTTGGGAAAATAAGAGGCAAGTGCATGAAAAGCTCAGTATGTGATTTTTAAAGAGACAAGAAGGCAATAGGAAGTTATCACGAGAGAACACAGACTGCAAAGAGACTTAAAATAACAGCTATATTTCAGGGCTCTGGCAGATTGCTCAAGGCAAACAGAATCCAGTAAGGCTTTCTGGAGCGGGCAGGACTTGAAGGAGGTCGCTGAGGAGGCGGGAGACCACACTAATGTATCTCCAGATCCACTGCAGACACCCCTCGCTGTTCACCCCAGCTCTGTCTCTACCATCTGTTTCCTGCACAGTTGCCAGACATCTCTCTGCATTGCATCCGATCGACATCTGATGGCTTTCTGTATCGCTCAATTAAAACCTGGAATCCTGACCTCTCCTGCAAGGCCCCGCCCCACTCCCTGACCTCACTCCTGCACCTGTTCCCTCCCCACTTGGTTCTGGCCACACTGACCAGCTCCCTGCAAGCTCAGAGGCTGCTCCCGTCTCCGGACATTTGCACTATGGGTCCCGCCGCCAGGCACGCCATGGCCCTCACCGGTCCTCTCCCTGGCTGTATCACCACTGGCCAAACGTCTCCATGCCAGAGACGTTGCTGACTTGACCACATAGAGCAGCACCCCTGCAGCCCCTCTCCTTTGACTGTTTTTCCTCCTGGCACTTGGGACATATAACACTTTTCCACATATGGTACCGATTGTCCCTAGAATGGAATCCCCACGAGGGCAGGGATGGGCTCATTCACTGCTGCATCCCCAGCTCCCAGCACTTAGCAGGTTCTCACATAACGTGGCGCGGGTGAATGTCCTCTGTGCCAGACAACTCCCCTTTGAAAGGCCTGGGCAGGCAGGTATCCTTGTCTCCTCCTAACACCAGCTTTCTTCTGTCTGGGAGGCACATGTGAAGGTTCACACGCTGGAAAAAACCCAGGCAGGAACGACCCCTGCTGCTTTCCCCCAGGCAGGAGCAACCTGCTCTCAGTATCAGACTCAACATGTGAGGCTATGTCACCCCCTAGTGGTCACTCTGTCACAAAGCCAGAAAAACCAGAGATGTGCTCAGCCTGGCCAGTTGTTCCCAGGGCCAAGGGAACCCAGACCTACTCTCTCACCCAGACTTTTTCTACAGGTGAAATCAGATGTAAACAAACATTCAGAAAATAAAGGTGAAAAGGCGTCCAATATTGAGTCCACATTGTCTTGAATGAAGGAGAGACTGAACATCCACGTTCTTCCTTCTAGTACGGGGTTCCAGGTTGAGCGGCTGTCCCAAGATGTTGACTGTGGTGGGGTAGCATCAGGTCATTCCTACAGAGCTTCTCCGTTCATTGCAGATTATGTGGGAATTTATCAAAAATTAGCCTTTCCTTTTTTTAAAAAAGGAAGCTGAGATGGGAGGCGTGCCAGAGAGAACCTAGAAGTGAATACACAGCAGGCAGAGCTCAGACCTGAGCAGCTGGGTCTCCAAGAAGCCTGTCTCCATCAGCTTGCTTGCTTGCTTGCTTACTTCTTCGAGACAAAGTTGGGTGTTTTTTGTTTGTTTGTTTGTTTTGGAACAGAGTCTTGCTCTGTTCCCAGGCTAAAGTGCAATGGCAGGATCTTGGCTCACTGCAACCTCTGCTGCCCAAGTTCAAGCCATTCTCCTGCCTCAGCCTCCCGAGTAGCTGGGATTACAGATGCACACCACCATGTCCAGCTAATTTTTGTAATTTTAGTAGAGATGGGGTTTCACCACGTTGGCCATGACCTCGAACTCATGACCTCAGGTGATCCGCCCACCTCAGCCTCCCGAAGTGCTGGGATTACAGGCATAAGCTACTGCGCCTGGGTGAGAGAGTTTTTTAAAAGCTGGGGACTGCCCTACAGCATGAGGCTTTTGCTAACACGCACTTAGCATTTCCTCTGCCCCAGACCTCTGAGTGGCTCTCTCTCTGGCTCCACTGTGGTCTCCTTACCACAGAAGACTTCCCTCGCCATTCTATCCAAAGCAGCACCCACCCCACTACCCAGTCTCTCACTCTGCTTTCCTTTCCTTGACAACATGGGGGCAGTTAAAGTCTATCTGTGCTCCCATGCTCCACCCCTCTTCCAGCCCTCTGTCTGGAAGATTCCAGACTAGCTCTGCCAGCTTGGCCATGATTGCCTTCAGCCAAACAGCACACCTTGTCCACAGCTCGCCTGGGGCAAGGAGATGTGTCAGGATAAAGTTAGGATGGCTTAATGGCAGGTACAGAAAAAAATAACTGGAAGGAGGCTAAACCACAAGGATGCTTATCACCTACAATAATGACCAGTTAGTAGGTAGGCAGTTGCAAAGCAGGTCAGCTTAGTGAAACTGCCTTTGCAAAGTTATCACTGTTAAGAGAAATCTGACATAGCTGATTCCATATTGCTTCTGACCTCCAAGTGTCCCACTCCTGGGCACACACAGGCCAAGCTAATTTTGGGAGAAATTTAGTTTATAGTTTAACCTTAAAGCCAGGATGATACTAGCCCTTCCCCAAACTAAAACACCATTGCAAAACTAATGAGAAGCCGCAAGGTTAGGATTATGAGAGGGGCCTAAATTCTGCTACGATGTAGGTGTCGTTAAATGATAAGCAGCCATTGTCCCGAGGTCACAAGATTTGTAATTTCCCCAATTACTCCTGTAGATAACATCACTATTGGAGAACCTAAGATTGGCCTTTTGAGATGTCTTTCCAGACTTTTGCTTTTCTGGCAACCAGTTGACCTCAGCTGGACTCCTGACTCACCACCCAACCGGTCCTGTGGCCCCACCCAGAGGCGGGGTCAGTGTCATTTTCCACACCCCTCTGAAGGCATCCCCAACCAATCAGCAGCACCTATTCCCTAGTCCCTGCCCACCAAACTATCCATGAAAACTGCTAACCTCCGAGCCTTCAGGTAGACTGACTTGATTTGATAGATAACTGTCTCCCGCATGGCATGGCCGAACTCATGTCAGTTAACTCTTTCTTTGCTGCGATGCTGTGGTCTCAGTGGATTGAGTTTCCCTGTGCAACAGGTGGGAGGACCCATCAGGCAATGACATCAGCGCTGCCAACTGCGTGGAGAATCACCTGCCCAACTTTCTACTCAGCCACCTTGTGCCTTGGCCTTTGTCCTCGTGGCCCTAGAAACCATGTCCCCACACCACAAAGGAAGAAAAGGAAATTTATCCTCGTGTGTCTTTTTTGTTGTTGTTAGGGGAGGCACGCTTTTCTTAAAACCCTAGCCGACTTCTCCCATTCACTGGCATGTGGGAAAGGGATACTTTCGACTGAACTAGACCAACTACAGCTCATGGCCTGGGGCCAGGCCCTGAGTAAAACCAGGTTCTGCTATGAAGAAACAAGAGGCAGCCACTGTCCAACGGGTTAGCACAGTCTGCTGCGCACCTCAGAGAGGAAGAAACTGTGCACACGGACAAATGTGATAGACTTAGGGGTAGAAAGGGTCCAGGACAGGTGGGGAGAAGAAGAGAGGAAGGCCCTGTGTGGTAGCCGAGGGCAGCAGCTTCCCCCACACGCATCTCCAGGGTGGAGAGTGACTTTCTGCAGTAGGCAGGCAAATGTTGCAAGAATGCGCCCAATGAAGGAAGGAGCCTTGGCTATCTCACAGCATTGACACACGTGCTCACACATGTATGTCAATTCTTACATATACAATGTATATGTAAGCTTAAGGAGCAGGCACAAGAAGCCCAGCTGTGGCCCACTGGGAGCCTCTAAGGGAGCCACCACTGAGAGACAGTGTCAGTTCAGTGAGGACAGGGGCTAGGGAGGCTGGCATGGGCAGGTCAGCTATTCATGGGAGCAAAATACAGGGGTTTGGTGGAAAAGAGGCAAACTATGCCAAGCATCCTGTTGGGGCAGACTAGCCCACACACATCGACCAGCACCCCTGAGCTGTGTGCTGTAGAACAAGCCACTTGCCTTCTGCCAGGACGAGCAGCTGCCTTGCAGGATTGCCATGTGTTCAGAATTGGACTCAAACCCCACTGAAGCTCACTGCTAAACACTGAGGGGTGGGGGACACAAGAGAGGTCCATCTGTAACCCTAAGAAGCATCCTTTACAGAGCAGACGGCACATTCAGACGCACGCCCAAAGCGCGGCTCCCTGACTGATGGCTGGCTGGGGTAAGGGCAGGTCTGGGAGGACAAGCAGCCTCATCAGGACCATGGAGACAAACGGGAGGCATCCCCTAAAGCAAATGGGCCAGCAGCCTGAGCGGGACAAAAGCCAGCACTAGAGATGGGCAGGGCTCCCGAGTCGTGACAGCGCTGTCCCTGCTCCCTCTACCGGCTCCTCCCCTCTCAGTCTGCATGTGGTTCTCCCATCTTACAATGAACCAACTGAAAACGTCCATTAACGTGAATCCATCCCCTCGCTACCAGCTCGCCTTAATTGTCAGATGGGCTTGGAAGTGCCACAGTAAGAACTAAGCCCCGGAATCTTGGCTGTTTGACCTAAAAAGGCCATGCACAGTCAGACGCAGCCAAGGCAGGTCTCCCGCTGTCCCGCTCCCTCCTCACCTGTGTCTCCACCTCCAGCCATCCTGGCACAGAGTCACAGAGTCGAGGGCACAGGTTGCTCTTGATGTCTTGGGTGGGAAGTGACAACTGTCCTCTCCCTTTGGTGAAACTCCATCATGTGGTCCCACCCTGACCGCAGGGGTGGGCTGGGAGAGGCAGAGGAGCTCCTGGCTCTTGTACAAGCACCAAGCTCCTGGCACAGATGCATCCACCTGCACGTCTGACCCCAGGGTCTTGAAAGAAGTTTGCTGGCTCCTCAGCCACTGCCCCACGCGCTTTCTTTCCCTTCCTGGCTGCTGAAGCTGCTCTCTTGGAAATCACCAATGACCTGCCAAGTCCAAAGCCTGGTCGAACCTCCAGGGCTGATCATCCCCTCTCTTGAGGGACTCTTCTGGGCCTCTGTGACCCACATGCCTCCTTGGCCTCTTTCATGGACCTGGGCCTCTGCCCTCCCTCTTGTGCCAGCCATACCCAGCTGTCTGTCTCCAGCTGCCGTGCCCGGTCTGGCTGATGCCGTCCAGGGCTATAGCTGCTGCCTGTGTCACCTGATGAGCTCTAACACCCATCTGCAGCTGACAGTGCTCTGAGCCCAGGCTCCCTTTGGGGCTTGCAGGCTGGAAACCCACAAGCTCTGGACAGAACATGCAGCCTCATTGCTTTCCTCCTTGTGCGTCTCTACAGGAGTTGGTGTCTAAAAGGGACAAAGGCACACTCCAGGTGGAGAGGGGCACAAATAAAGTTAAAACCAAGTTAGACAGGGCTGGGACGGGCAGAGAGCCTGGCAGAGGAGGGAGGCAGTGTCTGCGCAGGTGGACGGGGTCTGAATTGGGGGGTGAGGCTGGCTCTGATCTGGCAAGCAGTTCGAGTTTTCTAACGTCTCCAGCAAGGGAATGACATAGTAAAAGTGGTGATGGAAACATCTGTGCAGCAGCCGCTTGACAAATCTGCAATCACAGCTTTAATGGCCACAGAGGACACTTCAGGCCACTGCCCTGGGCCAAAGCTAGAGCACGGCCCAGCCCAGGAGAGTGATGGAAAGACCAGCACTCTAGGAGGGAGAAAAGCTGTCCAGAGACCCAGAGTGGCGCCCTTCCCTGGGTGCTTTTTCATTTTGCTTTGTCCTTTAAGCTAACGAGCACTCAACTCCAGCTCCGATTTGCTGACACCTGGGCTGAGGGCCTAAGGACCTGTTACCACCACCCAGTACTTTCTGACCATTCACCCCCCAGTGCCAAGAGCTCTCCACCTGTCAGATGACCCAGGGAGAGCAGGGAGGTGCCTAGAGACATCCCAGGACTGCGATGGCTACATGGGTGCTGTCAACTCCTTAGTTCATGAGTCCCACTAGCAGTCCGGAGACCTCATGACCCATTGACACTGCCCTCCCTCTCACCCAACCATGCTCCCAGGAGCAAGTGGGTCAGGGGCAGAGCCAGGAGGTGGAGGCGGTGCCAGGATGGTCAGGGCTTAGCCCCAGGATGTGGGGGCAGGGCCAGCAGGTAGAGGCAAGGCCTCAAGGTTGGGGACAGACAGGGACTCCTTCCCCATCTGTGAAGCATGGGGAGGCTGGAGTGGGGACACCAAGGTAACACACCTGCCTTCTGCTTCACTGAAAACAAGAGAAGATCATGGCTGAAAGGCCGAGCATCCTGTCTGCTATGCTTTCCCAGACATTTGCTGTGTCTGTTCTCTGACTGCTGTCTACGGCCGGGGGGGCTTAAGCAATGGGATTTATCCCTTCACAGCTCTGGAGGCTGGGAGCCTAAGTCAAGGTGTGTGTGGGCCCGCAGTCCATCTGTATTGTCCGTTCTCACACTGCTAGAAGGAACTACCTGAAACTGGGTAATTTATGAAGAAAAGAGGTTTAATTGACTCACGGTTCTGCAGGCTGTACAGGAAGCATGGCTGGGGAGGCCTCAGGAAACTTACAATCATGGCAGAAGGCGAAGAGGAAGCAGGCACGTCTTACATGGCGTCAGGAAGGAGAGAGTGAAGGGGAAGTGCTACACACTTTTCAACAACCAGATCTTGTGAGAACTCATTCACTATCACAAGAATAGCAAGGGGGAAGTCTGCCCCTATGATTCAATCACCTCCCACCAGGCCTCTCCTCCAACATGTGGGGATTACAATTCAACAGGAGATTTGGGTAGTAACAAGAAGCCAAACCATATCACCATCTGAAACCTGGTGGAGCCCTTCCTGCCCTGCAGCTCCAGGGATCACAGGCACCACGGCATCCCCATCTCAGCTCCACCAGCTCCCTGGGTGTCCGTCTTCATTGGACACCAGTCATTCTGGACTGGGGGCCCACATGAATGACCTCATCTTAAATAATTACACCTGCCATGACCCTATTTCCAAGTCAGGTCACATTCTGAGGTCCTGGAGGTCAGGACTTCCACAAACCAACCATTTTTGCCGGGAACATAGTACAACCCATAACAGTTACTGTAGGGTTAAATGAAATCCTACAGTGTATTTTAAAACTCTACCTAATTGCACCTAAAATAAATTCTTCATCTTGCCTAATTCCCCAATTAGCCCTGGCCTGATAACTTGATTTTCATTCCTGTGTGACCCCTGGCACTCCTGACCCACTAACTTGATGCTGACGATGGCATCATGTGTCTGGACTGGGGACCTCCCTAACATTGACAGATGATTCATTTGATAATGGTTTCGAGTAGCTATTGTATGCAGATCCTACTCAGGTATTATAGCATCTCCAGGAACTGTAATAAACAGCAATTTCAGACTCAATTCATCTCCTTCATCTGTGACACTGTGTGAACAGGAACACAACGGACCAAAAAGCACACTCAACCCATGCCAAAGTCTCCCAAAGGACACAGAAGTGTCACTGTAACTTCTCACATATGCGCTGCACAAGGACTTGGCTGGGCTGCAGATCTGAAACCTCTGTTCTTCCAACTTCTCTTACAGCAATTAAGCCCATTTATCAAAATCCATTTCCTTTACATGATGGTGGGGAGGGGGAAGAAGTGAGGTGGGGGAGAAACTTACAGGAAGAGTCTTGTCAAAAGGGGACATTTTGGAGTTAACAATGGTAGGTGGGAGGTTAGTGGGAAGTGAGGCTCAAACACAGTTCACTTAACAACTTGTACTCGGTAACAAGAGACATGTTCATCTCACTGAAAAGGAGGAAACCAAAGGCGAGGAGCCCGGATCGTGGATAAGTCCCAGGAGAGAGTAAAAGCAGAGTGCTGAGACCAGCTATCACTCTGATTCGGAACACTGGCTCGGGCCACTTTAGAAAGAGGAACTAGCGATGACCTATTCCTAGGCACTAGTGTGTTTCAAGAAAAAGACATCAGAGGATTCCAAGTCCACGGACACCTGAAGACAGTGGGGTCTGCTACTGTGTGGAAGGCTCCCTCTCATTTATCCTTCAAGGCCCAGCTAAAGTGTCTTTATTTATCACAACACCTTTCCTAGCCAGTCTGGCCTACCACAAACTCATCTTTCTCCAACTCTGTCCATACCTACCGCCTGTGTTGTTCCATGTTCCATTCAGCACATCGATCGTGGAGCAGGCAGGACATATCCATTCCTTGTCATGGGTTGAATCGTGTCCCTCCAAAAGTCACATGTTGAAATCCTAACTCATAGCACCTCCAAATGTGACCTTATGTGAAAGTAGGGTCATTGAAGATGTAGTTAGTTGAGATGAGGGTTATACTGGAGTCAGAGGGTCCCGTAGTCCAACAGGGATAGTCTCCTTAGAAAAAGGGGAAATTTGAACACAGAGATATGTGCACGGAAAAACCTCTGTGGAGATGAAGGCAGAGACTGGATGCTGTGCCTCCAAGCCAAGGAATGGCAATGATGACCAGCACAGACCAGGAGAAAGAACAGAGGCGTGGAACAGACCCCCTCACAGCCTCAGAAGGAGCCAGCCCTCCCCACACCCTGATTCCAGGCTTCCAGCCTCTTGAGATATAAACTTCCGTTTTGTTTTTTAAAGATGGAGTCTCACTCTGTCACCCAGGCTGGAGTGCAGTGGCCTGATCTCAGCTTGCTGCAATCTCTGCTTCCTGTGTTCAAGCGATTCTCCTGCCTCAGCCTCCCGAGTAGCTGGGACTACAGGCACCTGCCACCACGTGCGGCTAGTTTTTGTATTGTTAGTAGAGATGGGGTTTCACCATTTTGGCCAGGCTGGCCTCAAACTCCTGACCTCAAGTGATTTGCCTGCCTTGGCCTCCCAAAGTTTTGGGATTACAGGCATGAGCCACCATGCCCGGCCAACTTCTGTTGTTTAATGCATGCGGTTTGTGGTGCTGTTATAGTGGCCCTGGCAAATGAATACACGTGTCATGATTTGTAGTCATCCACATTCACTTAGATATCAGTGCATATGAGTGAGGCTCAAAGAGTACCAGCTAATTGTTAAATCCTGTGGCAAGTCACTTTGTGACGTGAGTCATTACTCACTGACTTTTTTGAAACCAAACGTTTCTTAGATCTGCTCAAAGGAAGAACTGGCTGAAGCTCTGGTTCCTTCTTATTCTGATTATGGACCCACAATTAAGTGTTGCTGCCCAGAGATTCTCATTTCTCCACAGCCTCCTTTTTCTCTCAGCCATTTTCCTCTAGAAGCAGAGCCTGAGGCAAGGATTAAGATCAGGGTGAGGTAGGGCAGGAGAAGCAGCACTGAAATGAGTTGTCATGCTGGCTGCTGATGCATGATAAGCTGCAAATAATAAAACAATCAGAATAAAGAGCAGGGGAGCTCAGAAAGTGTGTTCACTTGTCCCATGGGACTACTCCAGGAGGGCTCAAGAAAGGAACTATATCTGGGGGGATCCACAGCCATCATCAAGGAGAAGGAGGTTTCTGCCCAGCTTCCTTAAAGCCATAGTTCCTACTGGTCAAGTATTACTCTGTGGAGAGCTAAACTCCCCCATACTTCTAGGCTGTGTCATCCAGCCCCTTGTCATCATTCAAGAGGCCAAGCTTCCTGCCCATATTTTAGGATATTCTTGAGGTAAGGAGAATACGGCCTACAATGACCCCACCAAAACCCCATTAGCAATGGCAAAGCTTAAATAAATCAGAAGTAAGTCTTCATCAATAAAGCTTAGAACCCTTGGTCTTCAAGATCTCTCTTCCCTTTCTTTCTTTTCTTTTCTTTCCTTTTCCTTTCCTCTTTTCTTTTCTTTTCTTCTTTCTTTCTTTCTTTTCTTTCTTTCCTTTCTTTCCTCTCTTTCTCTCTCTCTTTCTCTCTCTCTCTCTTTTTTTTTTGATAGAGTCTCTCTATTGCCCAGGCTGGACTGCAGTATCACTGCAGCCTCTGTCTCCTGAATTCAAGTGATCCTCCCACCTCAGCGTCCCTTCGTAGCTGGGATTACAGGCACATGCCACCATACCTGGCTAATTTTTATATTTTTAGTAGAGACAGAGTTTCGCCATGTTGGCCAGGCTGGTCTTGAACTCCTGGGCTCAAGTGATCTGCCCACCTCAGCCTCCTAAAATGCTGAGATTATAGGCGTGAGCCACTGCACCTGGCCAGTTTTCAAGATTTTTTTCCAAACAGACCAAGAAGGCTGCAGGTGGTGCCAGGAGTCAATTGGAAAAGGACAGCCTGTGCCAGAAGAAACAGCCTTGCTCCTTCCTCCCATCCTGGGCCACTCTGTCATGATTCTTACCCACTCCCAATCCAATCCCCACTTGAAAGACCTCAACAGACTTGGAGTTCTAATGCACTGTGGTCTTCCTGTCCCCCTGAGATGCTCCAAACTCCATGGAGGGTATTCCCCCAGTGCAGGGAGCAATAACCCTATCTGGTTTTACCAAAGGGCTGTGTCAGCTGTGCTGGGCAGGCAGCTTTCCACAGTGTTTTGCTGCATTTAAGAGTCACAAGAAGAAACTAACTCAGGCAGAAAAGCTGAGAACAAGCCTCGGTCAAGCAAAGAAGAGAAGACAAGTGAAAGTAAACATCAAAGAAAATGGCCCAGGAACTTTGGATGCAGTTGACACCATGGTTGTGGATTGCGCCGGGTTAGATAGTGCCCCCACCAATTCATTTCCTTTCCAGAACCTCAGAAGGTGACCTTATTTGGAAACAGAGTCATTGCAGATGCAGTCACTTAAGTTGAGGTCGCAGTGGAGTAGGGTGGGCTCTTAATCTCCTTTGACTGCTGTCACTTTAAGAAAAGGAGAAGAGACAGACACACAGGGAAGGCCACGGGATGATGAAGGTAGAAGCTGAAGTTACGCATCTACGAGCCAAGGAACCCCAGGGTTTGTGGGCAACTGCCAGAAGCTAGGAGGGAGGCCTGGAACAGAGTCCTCCCAGAGCCTTCAGAGGGAGCATGGCCTTGCCGACACCCTGGATTCCAACTTCCAGCCTCCAGAATTGTGGGAATAGGAATCCGGGTAGCTTAGGCCATGTAGCCTATGGTGCCTGTATGGCAGCCCCTGAAACTAACTTGTGGGCCATGAAGGCAAGGATGCTGCAGCTGCATCTGGGGAGGTGTGGTGGAAATACAAGGTGGGCAGGTGGCACTGCTTGTGGGGCTGGGGTGCTGGGCTGACACAGCAGAGGGCGCATGCCCACCCCACAGAGTGGGCACCTAACCTGCTGGCCCCAGAGTGCGTGTGTCCACTGCTAGGGACCACAGAGGCCAAGTTCAGTACCTTTTGAGAAATAAAGCTAAAATCCTAAGCCCCCAACCAACTGAACGAACCCCCTCTTGGCCACGGGGACCCCAGAGAAACCTTAAAACTGAATTCCCGGCCATAATGGGATGAGAGGTCAGATGTGCCTCATTATACCCCCTCCCTTGCTAACCACCATTAGCCTTCCTTCCCCAAGGGTTAAATGGAAACCAGCCCTTTGGAAAGATTTGCTCCATTCCTAAGATCAGCCAGCTGTCTAATGCTGCCCCTTCCTTTTGCAGGCTCGACACAACCAACCAGCATTCCTTCCTGATAAGAGACCCCTGACCATGGGGTGGCTCTGACCAGTTGATGGAGCCTGCACACAGACGGTCTTCGCATCCTCGGCTTTACCCTCTGACATATAGGGCCTACTGTAATACATTTAAAGGTTAAGTCTCCACCCCAGAGTGGAGTGGGTGCTGCACACCCATTAGCCAGTTATGCATGTCTATGCTTCCTCTTTCTGAATATTCATAGCTCCTCCTATAACCTGTTGAATATGTATATTTGGCCACCCTGTTCAGCATCAATCTCTGTCTTCCACTCTCGAAGTGCCTGTTTCCAGCGTTTGGCTGGAGGCTATGCTTCCCAGCCTGTCAGAATGGCGACCTGCTGGCTGCAGCCTTTTTTAAGAAGCGATCCTTTTCAAATGTAGGAACCTCACCATTCTTCAATTGACACTTTGCTGGTCACTGAGCAAGGTGTGCTGGGAGGAGTGAGGGCTCTGAGGTCTCGCAGGTTTTCTGGGGAGCTTGATTCTTGGGGAGTGACCTACAAATAGCACACGTATTGAAAACACATCAACCAGTCTCAGAGCAGCCCTGTCTCTTGGGTTTCAAGAGTTCTACCTGGAGCTGTAGGGGGGTGAGATAGAAAGTAGCCTCCCTCCTGGAGAACCCAGTGAACAAATCACCATGCCCTACGCCCCGTCCCCAACTTGAGCACTAAGTGCTGCAGAGGCTGAGAAGTAGGGGTTCCAGCCACAGTTGAGTCTTGTGTTGACCATTTTCTAAATCAACCACAGGCTCCCTAAGATTCAAGCAGCACTGTGGGCTTAAGACGTCACACACTGACCATGCTGCACGTGGAAATTATGCCAAAGCATGATCGAACTACCTGCCCAAAATGTACAGGTTGTTTACAAAAATAACCAGCCCTCCTCCGTTCCTTACTTCAGGCTCTAAGATCTGCCTGATTTCTACCACTGTAAGAACACAGAATAATCTCATTACATGCATGATTTTTACCCTATCTTCACTGCAGCTATGTTATTCTTTATGCTTTTCCTTTAGGTAAAATTTCAACGTCCGCTTTACATTTTTGGCATTTTAAAAGAAAACATTATATCACTTCTACCAGCACCACATTTCTTGTCTTTCCCAAGTCTGCTGATGCTTTCAAAATCCCCACGTCCCAAACTCAGCGCCATTAAATTGGAGTGAAGCTGGTGGTGGAATGGGAGGTGGGTGCTTAGGGATTGTTCCACTTCCTCCCTCCCTCCTGCACTGTGTTGCAAAGCCAGAGAGCTCCATGTTCTTTTGCTGTACCTGAACAACTGTGGGAGGAATCATTTCATACGCACGCAATACATACAATGCCATCTTTCCTAGAAGTCTCAAGCTCCAGGGTATATATCAGTATCACCTGAGGAGCCTGTTAAAACTTTTGATTCTAAGACTCAGGACATTGAGTCATTTGTTTCACTGGTATGTAAATATCCTTGTACATTAGGGATGTTAGTCCTGCGTCAATTCATCATTTACTTCTGGTCTAGCATGTGTTTTTCACATTTATATTGTTGTTTTGTTTCATTTTCCATTTGGAGTGGGAGGCTGTATGGAAGTGGTCATCTTGATGTCATCAATGATATTACTTCTGTCCCTTCACAGTTTCTGAACCTGGTCAGGCTTACACATGACCCACTGAAATCCCTGGTCAGTATAGCCATCATCTTGTATTCAGAAGCATCAGCCCACATTTTAGAAAGCATTGAAAAACAAGTTCAGTTATTGGTGAATTAATTTCAAACAACTTGCTCAGTGCCTTCGGGCGCCATTCTAGACCCTAAGAAAGCTTTGAATAAAACAGAATCTCTGTCCTCAGACAGTTTACACTCTGATGGGGAGAGACAGGCAAGTGAACCAGTAAATAGACAGTATATCCTATGGGGAATCAGTAGTGTAGATGCCTGCAAGGAGATTGCTACTACTTTATCCAGGGTGTCAAAGGAAGGCCTTTCTACTAAGATGAGTCCTTTCAGGAAATCTGAAGAGGTGTCTGGAGAGGCTGCCTGGGAGCCAGCAGTGGGCTTATATTCCCAACACACATAATGCCCCTTTCAGTGGGTCATCTCTTCTATCCCTCTTCCACCATCCTACACAGCACAAGAACTGGGCTTCAATCTCTGGTATGATGCTCTAAAACTCTCCAAAATCTTCTCCAACCAAAACTCACCTTCTAGAATCTTCCCTTCACTCACCTGGACCCCAGTTATGCATTTCTCTCTTAGACAGTTCTTCATTTTTTCTAACAGGAATGCATCCAGTTCTCCTCTACCTCATCAATATAGCAAAGCTCTGAGAATCAAGCCTGCAAACTTCGAGAGAAGGCAAGAAAGGCTGTGGATATTTATATCACAAACGTAAACATATTTTTTGCCCCTTCTAGAAAGGTCTGACATCCCAAGATTTAGATATTCAAACGTTTTGGAGGTACATTACTTAAAACATTTAAAGTTTAGTTCCACACGGAAATTATCTTGGCGTGACCAAGAGCCAGGTGTGGTGGCTCACACCTGTAATTCCAGCACTTTGGTAGGCTGAGGTGGGAGGGCCGCTTGAGTACAGGAGCTCGAGACTAGCCTGGGCAATACACTAAGACCCAATTTCTACAAAAAGTTAAAAAATTAACCAGGCATGGTGGTGTGCATCTGCGGTCCCACCTATTGTGGGCGAAGGGTGGGAGGATCGCTTGAGCCTGGGAAGTTGAGGCTCTGCAGTGATTCTGCCACTGTGCTCTGGCCTGGATGACGGAGACCCTGTCTCTAAATGAAAGAAAGAAAGAAAGAAAGAAAGAAAGAAAGAAAGAAAGAAAGAAAGAAAGAAAGAAAGAAAGAAAGAAAGAAAGAAAGAAAGAAAGAAAGAAAGAAAGAAAGAAAGAAAGAAAGACAGAAAGAGAGAGAGAGAGAGAAAGAGAGAAAGAGAGAGAGAGAAAGAAAGAAAGAAAGAAAGGGAGAGAAAGAAAGAGAGAGAGAGAAAGAAAGAGAGAAAGAGAAAGAAAGAGAGAGAAAGAGAGAGAGAAAGAGACAGAAAGAGAGAGAGAGAGAGAGAAAGGAAGGAAGGGAGGGAGGGAAGGTTAGGGAAATGACCAAGGAGCCACTTTTATCTATTTTTTTCATAAATGGCTAGCTGGTTATCCCATTATTGGTTTATAGATCCCTAAGATCTATTCCATTAAAGCAGAGTCTCAGCCCCTGGACTAAAAGCGGACTTGGGAGTTCAACCACCTGACTTCACATTTTGGCTTTACCACTTGGTAGCTGTGAGGCCTTTGTTCAACAACTTAAGCCCTCCATGCCTCAGTTTCTAGTTTGGGAAACATTGTACAAACACAAGAGTTGCTACGAAGATTGAAAGAATTATATACAATGCACTTAAACACACACAGATTTTTATAAGGAGCAAAATTTAGCAACACGTGAAATTAAACCATTCTGGAGGTCATGCCATGCTGACTATGTGAGATTCTTTTTGCTTTTTAAAAGACTTTAATCTTATTATTTGCAGTTCATGAACACACAGACATGCACTTTCCTTCCCTCATCTTCAAAGGCAAGATCACCCTAAACCAACTTGCAAAATCTTTTGAAGCTAAAGATTCACTGTTTTGGAAGCTCCTGCAGCCACCCAGCCACTTAAGAATTCTTGTGGCACAAGGTCAGCCAGGTAAACATTTCAGGCTTTGCAGGCCATGGGGTCTCTGTTGCACCTGCTCGGTTCTGCTGTTGAAGTGTGGAAGCGGCAGGAGAGGAACACACAGATGGGCATGACTGTGTCTCCATGACAGCTTTGTTTACAAAAAGAGGTGGCAGGCCAGATTTTGTCCTGGGGCTGTCATTTGCTGAGCGCTGCATTAGAGGGAGAGATGGAAAAGTGGGGCATTGTTTTGGTTGGGGTGTTTGATCATCAAAGCGAAGTAGGTTTGATACTCCACAGTGCTAGAAGGAGTATGATGAGAATGCCAGCCACACCACGAATTCTCACGCTACTGTTCCTCTGTCCAGAGGCAAATGTTAGTGAAAGACTATGGCAACTCCATACAGGCGCCTCCAAGAGGTAAGATCCTTCCAGAAGGTCTGGTTCTCTTCCCTGGTCAAAAAACACCAGCCAACCTAGGTACTTGCTGGTCCCAAGACTAGCTGTGGAATCCAGAACTGTGGTCTCCATCTGTGTTCCCCCTCCCTCCTGTCTTATAGTATCTGAAGATTGAATTATCTCTTTTTCCTTTTTCATTTTTCCTTCTGAAATGATAGTGATCATAATTTCCATCTTCCTGCTTTCTTTCCCCTTAATAATAGAAAACAGTGTTTATCGGCCAGGCACAGTGGTTCATGCCTGTAATCCCAGCACTTTGGGAGGCTGAGGCCGACAGATCACTTGATGTGAGGAGTTTGAGACCAGCCTGGCTAACATGGCAAAACCCTGTCTCTACTAAAAATACAAAAATTAGCCAGGCGTGGTGGTGGGAGCCTGTCATCCCAGCTACTCAGGAGGCTGAGGCATGAGAAATCGCTTGAACCTTGGAGGCGGAGGTTGCAGTGAGCCGAGATCTCGCCATTGCACTCCAGCCTGGGTGACAGAGTGAGACTCCATCTCAAAAAAAAAAAAAAAAAAAAAAAAAAAAAAGAAAGAAAAAGAAAGAAAGAAAACAGTGTTGATCAAGCTCTGGTGTATATCAGTATCACCTAAGGAGCCTGTCAAAACTTGAGATTCTACGTTTGTCCTGTAGGCCATAAATTATAGGACAGAAAGATGAGATGCAAACAGAACTTGAGGAGAAGTGGGCATTACCTTGAGACTGAAGACTCAGAAAACAGGGGGTCATAACCACATCCTCCTTAATGTCAAGGCTGGATGTGAGGCTGCATCGCCCTCCATTGGGGAAACAGTTCACACAATTGTATGTAGGCTCACTGGGCCACGTGTGATGAGGGCATCCTTGCATGCATGCACACATGCTGGCCAAGGAGGGCGGAGTGCCACAGTCCCCTTTCGGTTGCCAGCTGGAACTCTTATCCTGGAACTTCCTGCCCTGCCTCCCGGTTCCTGGTCATTCTGTTTCTCCTGTGTAATCCTACCCCTTAACCCCCACCTGACCCTGATTGATTCCGGGATCCTAACTGGGCTAATCAGATATCCTGTGACAAGGCACTTAGGACAGTAAATGGAGAGACACACAGACTAGGACTTCTCTAGATCTCTTGTAAAGATCCATGAATTCTTGCTGCTGAGGCCTCAGGGCCAGTCTGGTTCCTTCCGTTTCTGAGTCCTGAGGGTTCAGCTCTTTTATGAATTCCATAAATGACTCCAAATCCTTCCAATACATTGTCTGCTTATTAAAAAGTAGTCGTGTGAATATAAAAGAAAAGGGACCGAAACTGGATTCAGAAAGGCTGGAAATGCATTCCTAATGCCTTTTGCCCAGATTTGGTTCAAAGGCTTCTAGCAACCAGTGCAGACAGAGGAAACTGTGCTATTACACGATTAATGTCTGCTAGAGACAAAAGCAGTCCCGTTGATCAGAAGTTCAGCTATTCTTGGTACCAAGACCAGACAGCAAGTTCCTCCCAGGGGCCCTGTGTAACGAACGAAGTCTTCACGACATCCCCCAGTGGACACAGTGGCTTTCATGGGGCTGTTTCTTCCTGAGACCCTCCAGATGGGTGGATGGCATTCCTCTCAGGCTCAATTTCATGAAGTTAGTTCTGGGGCAGTGGGGGAGCAATCTATAGTCTGGGAACCTTGATCCAGGAATGGATTTTCAAGTACGGAGGAAAGCAGACAGATTTTGCCTCCTCCAGGCCAGCCTCATGCCAAGCACAACTGAAGGGCCATCTGGAAGGAGCTCAGGGTGACCTCCCAGTCACGTACCACCACAGCACAGAGACCTGGAGCTTCGTGCCTCATCAGCCATAGGACTGGGGGAGGGATGGCTTCTTTCGGGGAAAGCCAAGGAGCTGGGTTCGATGATTCTCAAGGGCACTAACGTGAGCAATGCCCTGGGGCCAGGCTTGCTCTGTTCTGAACTCCCCATCCCACGGGTCTTCTCTGAAGAAGCATGCCCTCACCCCAACCTAATCAATCCTTGCCCTTGTGAGCGGCTCAGAGCCATGCCATAGCCTTCCCGAGCCCAGCCCTTGGCTGTCTATCCCGACAGCAAAACTGGGCTGTAACAGGCTCTACCTTCTCCACGGTGCCTGACAAGCCAGAACGGTGAACCTGGGATTTTCTAGCCAAGGACACTGAAGGGCCTTGGAAATATTCAACAGAAAAAGGCAGCTGAAGGGAGTTAAGAGTAAGGCCCATCTTCCATGCCCAACGTCCCACCACGTCCACCAACAAGAAAGAGCTGCAGTGCCTGACTCCCTGCATCCCAAGGGAGGGCCCAGGCTCTGGGTGCATACGGGCCCCAGCAGGCAGCCCCAGGTCCCGCTCCCTTTGCAGCTGTCTGCACTTCTGCCATCGGAAAAAGCAATTCGCAGGCTCACTGAGCTCATAGACTGCACTCAGGCCTGGAGGGAGGTGCAAATGGCAGTGCAGGCCCCTCGGTGAGGAAGCGGCAGTTTTAGGTTTCTGGAATGAGAGGTAGCTGAGGGGCTCATATACCCCAGCACGTGGATTGGGGGCACAGGGGTGTGGAGCTATGAGTGGACTGTGGGCCCCCACCCAGCAGTGAGGCCTTCATGTGCATGGCTGAGGAGGATCAGGGGCCTCACCGTCTCTGCTTCTGAGCCTCACCCTCATCCCCAGGACCCCTTGGCTGCTGGACACTGCCGGGGTGAGGCCTCTTGAAGGTACAACCCCCACATTCCTCAGCCTGCAGCTGGAGCTCCTGCAGTATGGGAGATGGGTTTGGGGGCTCACTCTCTGACTCCACCTGCCTGTCTCGGCCCCTGGCTTTAAGGAAAGTGTGGAGGGGAGTCTGGGGAACATCCTCCTGTGCAGACCACAGGCCCCGATGGAAGGGGCCATGGCCAGGTTCAGCTTGGGCCCCAAGGTCTAGCTCTTCACTGCTGCAGCACCCCATGCGGACATCGGCAGAGTCCGCCCCAGGCCCATGCCTGCATTCCCTCGCTGTGAGCACAGGGTCTGCTGGGACCCGCTCAGATCCAGAGGTGCTGGGAGTCTCGGATCACCTCTGATAGAGGTTGAGTGTTTGTCCCCTCATCTCAGGTTGAAATTGGATCCCCCGTGTTGGAGGTGGGGCCTGGTGGGTGGTGTTTGGGTCTTGGGGGCAGATGCCTCATGAATGGCTGGGTTGCCTCCCTGCAGCAGTGAGTCCTGCTCTCTTAGCTGGGTGTTTTAAAGACTCCAGTACCTCTCCCCTCTCTCTTGCTCCCTCTCTCGCGTGTGAGCTCTGTACACCCCAGCTTTCCTTTGCCTTCCTCCATGAGTGGAAGCAGCCTGAAGCCCTTGCAAACACCTTTGCAGAGACCATGACAGCAGGAGAAGGTCCAGCCTGGCTCACTTCATCCTGCACCCAGCCTCATAGGCTGGCTGGCTTTGCTCATTACCTGGGCGGAGGCCAAGCTAACCCAGGGATAATTTAGTTGATAGTTTAATTTGAAAGCAAGGATGATAATAGTACCTGCCTGAAACCAACTCCCTCCTTGCTCAGGGACCAAAAACCAGCTTCGTGAGATGAATGAAAGACCACAGATTAGGATTATGGGAGGGGCCTGAACTCTGCGGACATGCAGGTGCAGTTTCTATGATCTCTTACTGCTCTGGGGTCATGGGGCCAGAGGTCACAAGACTTGTGACATCCCTAGTTGCTCCTGTTGATAGCATCACTACTTAAAACTTAAGATTAGTCTTTTGAGATAATTTTTTAGACTTGAATTCTGGCAACCAATGGACCCCACCCAGACCCATGACTCATGACTCAACTGACCCTGTGGCCCTCACCTAGAGGCTGACTCAGTGCCGAAGGACTGTTTCTACACCACTATGATCTCGTCCCCCACCAATCAGCAGCACCCATTCCCTAGCCCCCTGCCCATCACATTGCCCAAAAAAACCGTAAGCTCTGAGCCTTTGGGGAGACTGACCTGAGTGATGGCTCCATTTCCCATGTGGCTGGCCTCATGTTAATTAAACACTTTACTACAACACCATGGTCTCAGTGAATTGGTTTTATCTGTGCAGTGGGCATGAGGCTCCCATCGGATGGCTGCGCCCTCCCCAGAGGCAGATGTTGGCACCATGCTTCTGTGCAGCCTGCAGAACCATGAGCCAAATAAACCTCTTCTCTTTATAAATGACCCAGCCTCAGGTATTCCTTTACAGCAATGCAAAATGCAGCAACATCACCTCCCACCCCGAACCTCCACACTCAGCCATCTGCAGGTTCTCCCCATGCCTTCTCCAAGCCCTGCTACATCTCAGCTTTCCCTAGCCAGCCCTTCAGCCTGAGCACGGGGCCTTGGCTGTCCCCAGGCATTCCCGGTGGCTCTCTTTCTCCTGCTGCTACCAACACCCACAACTTCTGTTCCACATCTTGCCACTGGCCCAAAGCTTAGGTCTAGGAGCTTGACTTTTTTTTTTTCAGGATGTATTCATTTTTAACTACCAATAAGTGAAGATAGTCTCAAAAAATTGGAATGTCAGATAAAGCAACATTTTCCTTCCACCCATCCACTCTTAATTCTTCACTTAGAAGCTGCTGCTAGGCCGGGCGCGGTGGCTCAAGCCTGTAATCCCAGCACTTTGGGAGGCCGAGACAGGCGGATCACGAGGTCAGGAGATCGAGACCATCCTGGCTAACACGGTGAAACCCCGTCTCTACTAAAAAATACAAAAAACTAGCCAGGCGAGGTGGCGGGCGCCTGTAGTCCCAGCTACTCGGGAGGCTGAGGCAGGAGAATGGCGTAAACCCGGGAGGCAGAGCTTGCAGTGAGCTGAGATCCGGCCACTACACTCCAGCCTGGGCGACAGAGCGAGACTCCCTCTCAAAAAAAAAAAAAAAAAAAAAAGAAGCTGCTGCTAGCAGTCCAATGCATGTCCTTTAAAAAAATAAAAAGGTATGTGTGTGTACCTACATACATATATGCACATACATACACACATACATCTATACAAATCCAACACATACACATACACACACACATATACCCCATATATGCTGTGTTCAAATTATTATATGCATATGCTTGCTTTCCCCATAAATGGTTTCCTTACAGTCCCTTCTAGCTTTGATTACCTATCTGTCTGCAATTCTGTCAGTTACTGGAAGAAAACATTTGAAAGAGGATGAAAATCTAAACATAAATAACAATGAAAGATAGTGAAAAGGAGGAGTACTTTAAGAAATTGATATGGTTTCAAGAGGAGATCTTTCTGGACTCAGTTTCTAAAAGAACAGGCCATTTCCCAGGCTGGACAGTGGGCAGCACCAAACCTCCCACTGAATGCTGTACTGAGCTGCAGCCTAGGCCCTGGGGACCAGATAACTTCTCCTGCACCTCCTGGTGCCACTGCTGGGCTCCCAAAAGGGACCCTCCGCCTGCAGGGGCCCCTCCTCCTTCTCTCCCCACTCCTCCCTCTCGCCCTCTCCTCCCACCCCCGTGGAGGGCTCTGTGCAGGAGAACAATGTAGAGAGAGGCAGAGGGTGATGGCCCTTCCCATGGGAGCCAGCTCACAGCTCCGACACTCCTCTGGGCACCCTTCCACTCATCAGGTTCCCTGTGCTGCTGTCTGCCCTGCTCAGCGAGCCTGCCCTGTCCTAACTCAGCACAGGCCTCGCCAGGGAGACAATCTCATCCTTTCTTCTAAAGCCTGCTTGCCCCTGACTACGAGCCCTTGAAGGCAGGAATTCTGTCTTTTCATCCACCAATTCCAGCACTTTCAATCTACACAACATCTCAAGTTCCCCAACAAGGCAAACTGTGGACCCATCCTCCTCCTCTTCGACAAATCCCGCCTGTGTGACGTGGAACTCTCACCCAGCTTTCCCATCAGGCCAGGCCTGATTTCCTTCCTCCGTGCAGCATTTGAGCCCTCATCCCTAGATGATGTTTATACAGGGAGATGGGGGAAGAAAGGGGCATCCTAGGGCTAAAGTGCACAAACTTAAAGGAAATTGTGACAACCCCACAGCCTTGAGGGGTGTGTGCAGAGAATGGTCAGGACCTGCCCCCCAGAACACACACACAGTCCACAGGCAGGAGCACCTTCCTTTGTTTTACGTAGAAAGACAAAGTACAAAATCTGTCCAAGAGATAGATCTGCTCCACTCACACACAATACGACGCACAAACCCCTCCGCCTCCGAGGTGGTGGATGAAGAAGCGAGGCAGACAGAGACCTGGCTTCTCGTCCTACGGCCAACACTGCCTGACGAAAGAGTTTGAAGTCAGAAACACTGAAATTCCCCTCTTGCTGCCCAAAGGCAAATTTGTTTTCCACATCACTATCTTCCCCAATACAAATGTTCTAAGTCAGTAGAAAGAATTGGAAAGAATAGACAAAGGAAAGGAGAAAGTAAACGCCATAAACTTTACAGTTCGTGGTATATTTCACATTATCATCGACGGCGCTCGAGTGAAAATACCTTATCCTTAGATCACAAATACTCATGAGCCTACGGAACTATTTCTTAAACACTCACATTTCCTTCTTCCGTTTCTCCAGCAAATCCCTCCTAGCTTCCATTCCCTGCTGCCCAGAGCCCCAAACAGAAAAAGTCAGGATTTGCCAGAAACAGGTGTAGTCAAACCCCCAAATGCCAAACCACGGAGAACGGGAGCCATACTGGGCTGACCAAAACAGTCTGGTCTCATGGCCCTGGGTGAGGGCCTAAGCTTGGCTCCATGCCTGCAGTCTCCAGAGAAGGCTGGAGGCAAGAGTGCCATCTGATTGTCCATACAAGCCGTACTGTGAGTATCGGGGTATTTACAGTTAACCCAACAACCACGCCGGACCAGAAGGATTGTGCTTTGATAGACTGGCATAGGAAGAAAGTGACAGGTGGAAACTGATGTTCTGGAGAGAGATTTGTTTAGTGGGGAGCCGGTGGGGAGAAAGAGACGCAGGCACTCAGCACCAAGCCGCTCACAGCCACCCGGCAGCTTCGGAGCCACCATGGATGTTTGGCTGCAGAACAGGCCCCCAGCATCCCAGCACCCACCTGAAACAATAGCATCAAGGTCTTACTTTTTCTGGAGCGGGAGAAAAACCTGATGCCCCCGGGCGAGGTAGCAGGGTTGGAGTTGGGGGAAGACTCTTTGGAGGAGGAGCGGAAGATCCCGCTGAAGCTCATGCGTCGAGGGGAGCGCGGCGGGGACTCCTGGTAGGAGAACGGGAACACGGTTTTCGGAGAGCCGGGGCTGGTCTTGGGCCTCACGGGTGCAGACATGGGGCTGGAGGGCCGGGGCTGGGGGCCTCTGGAGAAGAACCCTTTGGAGGGGCTGCCCGGGCCGAAGGGGCTGTCCACCTGCAGAAAAACAGACGAATGGATGCAGTCACTCCACGCTCCGGACACGCTGCCTCCTGCCCTGTATGGAACTTCTCATCATTGTCCCCTCTCACCACGCAGGCCCCCCATAGTACCCTCCCCGAGAAACAGCCCTAAGCTCTTCCACAGAGGCGGCCACTAAACGGTCTGCAGGTAGCACCTGCCCCAAGGACAACCCCTCACAGGCTGGCAGCACCACATCCTGGAGGTCCACTAACCATCCTGTCCCACTCCTTAGAAGGGGCTTCCAGGAGGTCGAGGGGAAGAAGAGAAGCAGAGCTCAAAATGAGCATCTCCCTCCTTTATTACGGGCCTGCCTGCCTTCACCTCTCAAGACCTCACGTCCGTCCAAGGTCTGACCACACAGGACCGCAGTTCTCTTCCCTGCCTATGAGATCCCTATGTTCCAGAACAGAGCGGGCTTAGAACTCCATCCTGAGACCTCAGTCCTAGGAGAAGACGACTTTTTCACCTCTAAGCTGCTTCAGCATTTGAAAGACTGAGGTTGCTGACAGAAGTCAGGAGAAAAGTTAACAAAGCTGGCCAGGTACGGTGGCTCACGCCTGTAATCCCAGCATTTTGGGAGGCCGAGGCGGTGGATCACCTGAGGTCAGGAGTTTGAAACCAGTCTGGCCAACATGGTGAAACCTCGTCTCTACTAAAAATACAAAAAAAAAAAAAAAAAAAAATTAGCTGGGTTTGGTGGTGGGCGCCTGTAATCCCAGCTACTTGGGAGGCTGAGGCAGGAGAATCTCTTGAACCCGAGAGGCAGAGTTTGCAGTGAGCCAAGATGGTACCATTGCACTCCAGCCTGGGCAACAAAGCGAGACTCCATTCAAAAAAAAGAAAGAAAGAAAGAAAAAAAGTTAACAAAGCCCAACACCTCTGAGACTCACTTCACCGACGATTTAAAATTCTAGTCATGGCTTAAAAAATTATCAGACTCCATAACTTTAAGCCAAGGCACACAGCTCACAGTAGACTTTGAGAAACATCCCACGTGCCCGCAGCCATGTTCTTGCTGGGTGCGTGGAGGAGCTCGTGCCCTCCCTCTGGGTGCCTGTATTTGGCCCCAGCTCTGCCACCTGCTGAGCCAACCTGGGCATGTTACTTGGTCTCACGAAGCCTCAGCTCCCTCAACTATAAAATGAGGACGGTCATGCCTTCACCTCCAGGGCTGCTTGAACGTCAGATGAAGCCACGTGAGGCCGGGAAGCACACGGGCGTGGTAAACAGCTCTTGCCCTACCACTTGGGAAACTTGCAAGCTACACGGAGTGGAAAGGACCTCAGAGATGACCCAGTTCCGAAGCAAGAAGGGCGAGTAACTCGTCCGCAGGGCTCACGGGGTGCCAGGACCAGGGCAGATGTGGGAAATGCTGCATTCCGGCGGCCGCGCTGAAAACGGAGCACAGGACACCCCACAGGCAGCCTCGGTGCCACTTCAGGGTCTCTCTGTCCCACCTCGCGGTGCGCTGTCCGGACCGCAGCCTGGGGACGTTCTTCCGCCACTAGAGGGCGGCCCAAGCCCCGAGCCCGCGGCCCCGGGAGGACAGGATGCGCGTGGCGTGGACCTGCGCAGCACAGCCTCCCTGCGTGGCCTCTCCAGCCGAAAGAGCCGGCGCCGCCACGTGGAGGTGCAGGGCTCGGTCTGGGGCGGACACCTTCGTGAGTGGGCCTGGCAGGAAGAAGAGTGTGGTTCTGTAGGACCTTGTAACTCAAACTCTCCTGGCTATAAAGAAATTTGAATTTAAATTTTTTTGTGTAGTTCTTTTTTTTTTGTTTTTGTTTTTGAGAGAGGGTCTCCCTCTGTTGCTCAGGCTGCAGTGCAGTGGCGCAATCTCAGCTCACTGCAACCTCCACCTCCCGGGCTCAAGCAATCCTCCTGCCTCAGCCTCCTGAGTAGCTGGAATTACAAGTGTCACCACCACGCCCAGCTGATTTTTTTTGTGACCATTTACTATGAAAAACATTTAGATTCTCTGTTTATAGAGTATTCCATTTAGCCACCATTCCACCTAACTATGGGAATCAGGACAAATCCTGAGAATAAATTTACAAACAAGAGATTCTTCAGGTGGGGGGTGGTGGCTCACACCTGTAATCCCAGCACTTTCGGAGGCCAAGGTGGGTGGATCACCTCAACTCAGGAGTTCAAGACCAGCCTGGGCAACATGGCAAAACCCTGTCGCTACAAAAATTAGCCAGGTGTGGTGGCCTGTAGTCCCAGCTACTCAGGCGGCTGAGGTGGGAGGATCACTTGAGCCCAGGAGGTGGAGGTGGAGGCTGCAGTGAGCAAGGTGACACCACTGCACTCCAGCCAGCCTGGGTACACAGCAAGACCTTGTCTCAAAAAAAAAAAAAAAGAGGTTCTTCTTCAAGAGGTGGGTGCTGTGTGTGCAGGTCTAGGGTGGGGTGGGGGCTGAGAGAAGCCAGTAGGAACAACACACACAGGGACCAGGGTGGTCCTATCACAGGGTGATACAACAAGCTGGTCCTGGGCAGAGGCCCGGGTTTGGTCACAGCTCAGTTTCCCGCAATGTGGACAACAACTTGGTTCTCTAAGCTTCGTTCCCAGGGCTGTGACAATCATGACAGCAGCCTGGAGGGTACGAACCAGAAGAGGAGCCGAGGTCACATGGGAGGACCGGAGGGAGGGGCGGGATTTTGGAGCTGCTGGAAAGGTGAGCCCGGACTCGGTGCCTGGATGTGCTCTGTGTACCGCAGAGCGAGCTTGCTGGGGGGCTGGGGCAGAGGGCCGAGACAATGCAAACGTCCACTCCTACAGGGAAACAGAGACACACAGGGGAGTGGGGCCCCAGGAGAGCCTGCAGAGTGCCTGCAAGGCCGAAGCACCATAAGCACCATGCAGATGGATAAAGGACCCAGAGCTGAAACCTGCCCCTCAACAGAGGCCCCAACGCAGAGGAGGCCCTGACAGCTAGCTGGGCTTCAGAGAGGCGATGACAGGGCCGGGGAGGCGTCCAGTGCCCAGAGACAGAGGAGAAGGGGTGTGAAGCCCAGAGACAGAGGAGAAGGGGTGTGAAGCCCAGAGACAGAGGAGAAGGGGTGTGAAGCCCAGAGACAGAGGAGAAGGGGTGTGAAGCCCAGAGACAGAGGAGAAGGGGTGTGAAGCACAGAGACAGAGGGCCATTCACTTGGGCCACCATGAGGGTGGGGGTCATGGGGGAAGTTGAGCCATGGGCTCCTGGAGAACCAGTCACGAAAGGCCAGTTTAACCATGTATGATGGGCAAGGGGGATCCCAGGATTATCCTCAATGGGGTTCCATTCTGTATTCTGAATCCAGGCCAGTGGAGTCAGGTGCCCAGTGATCAGGGCTGAGGAGGGAGCCCTAGGAAGCAGCCCTGCTAGTCCTGTCCCTGGAAAATAGCCGAAGCATGGTGGATGCTGGGCCCTGCCTGACCCCTCTCACCGGGAGCCTCGGGGGCCAGCTCACACTCCCGGACGGTGGGAAAGCCAGGCAGAGGGACAGGCCTGCTGGGGTGGGCTGTGTGGCGGTGCAGATAACAGGCGCCGGCTGAAGCCACCAGGGACAGGGCCTCAGCCCTTGCTCTTGGGCAAGCTATAGCTAAATGATATGTTGGTGAATGCAACCGGATGATTCCTCGGGTATTGACGAGACTCCCAAGTGTGTGCCTGGCTCCACAGAGCTAATGGAGAGCAGGCACTCAGGCGTCTGTGGAGCAGAGCTCTGCCTGTGGGGCCATTTGTCATGTAGCTGCTGGAGAGGAAGCTGGGGCCAGGGCCAGGCTGTGGCCTGTATGTCTCTTCCGCAGTCTCAGATCTTCCATGCAAGGTTTTCACTGGAAAGCAGGGTTTTGCAGAGTCAAACAGGAGGAAGATGACCCGGCGCCTGTGGGGCCGGTCCTGCAGCCTTGCACAGGGCTTGGGCTTGGTGGCCCCTTCCTGCCACACCACTCTCTGCTGGCCCAGAAGCTCAAGGCCATTCCCTGACAGTCTTTGCTGGATGGGTCATAAGAGCTGCTAATAAGGTTGCTTGTTGAGGACAGGGCGGGGCAGCCCTACAGGCCAACACCAATTTGATTCAGTTGTGTGTAATTCAAATGATTAAAGAGGAGATTTGCTTTTTCCAGCATGGGAACTCCTGCCCTCATCCCAGGCTGGCCGGCACCCAGAACCCATGCCTAGACCCTGCACGCAGCCCCCAGATCACTAGCTCTGTCCGCTGTCACCTGCCGGAGGGGTCTGTGGGTGGCAGATTGCCAGGAAGCGTGTCCCCTACCAGGCCCCCGCCCACCCTTACTTCCTGGCTGCAGGAGAAACCTGCAAGAAGCCCGGACCTCTGTGTCCTGCCATGGCCACCTCGACCTTCACCTGATGCTGTGCCTCCCTCTCCGGAGCCCCCACCCCACCCCACACTCTTTCTTGGCCACCTGACCCTACACAGTCAACAACCTCCTTGAGACACTGGTTTCCTAATGGGAGGGAAATTCACCAGTAGGGGAGGGACAGCGAGGAGCTAAAGAGAGGAAAGGAAACGTGGAAGGAGAGAAAAAGGCGTGTAGAGAGGGTGCAACACGAGGTGGAAGGAGAGAGCCCAGCACTGGGGGTGGGTGCTGGTGGACAGCAGGGCAAAGTCCTGCCAGTCGAGTTCAGCCCAAAGACCACAGATGGTCTGCAGGGACCGATACCTTCCACTGGGCTTAGCTCATTGCTCATCTTCCTCCACTGCCTCTGCCCACATTAGGGGGGTCTAGTGGGCCACAGTCAGTGCCACGCGAGGAGAAGAAAAAGGAGTGAAGCCCAGGAGGCTCTCCAGTTGGACAGCCTGGCTAATATGCCAGGCTTGGCCATGGTAGGTGAGCTGTCCCAGCATGGGCTCGGCTACGGCCAGGCATGCAAGCGGGCAGGCAGGTGGGCGTGTGGGTGAACACACAGGTGGACGTGGTCTCAGGCTCTGCCTGCCTCCGTGGCACCTCAAGTGAGCTGTGAGCAACTTCCGGAAAGGAGGCCTTACCTTTCGAGAGGAATGCTTTCCGGAACCCTCCAGGTCTCCGTCCAGGAGCGGCATGGCAAAGGAGCTCAGGTCCTAGGGTGGACAGAGAGCACGTGGTCAGTGACAGTGGCCCTCGGACCCAGGGGCTGCACGGAACTCTGTGGGTGTCACCTCCACCTTCCCGAGTCCTTATCCTCCAAATCCACCATAAAGGGACGTGGATGTGTTAGCCACACCCAGCCCCCAAAGCCCCTCACCACCATGCACATTTGCTTCCAGAATGTGCAGTCAAACTTCCAGTAGCAGCCATGACCTCCTATCACCCCAGGGAGGAAGAAAGAAGAAATGGCTGGGACTAAAGGAGACAGGCAGGCAGAAAGGGTGGAGGGACGAGAGCCCCGTCTCAGACTGTTCTGCTGACGGACATGATTTTACCCCACAGCACGGAACATGGGTCCAGGGCCATGTGTCTGCCTGGGAAGATGGGACAGGGATGGGGAGGGTGACACTGGGGTGGCGGCTGAGGCAAAACTATCAGCAGAGTCTAATGACATCGTGGCCAAAACAGAGTCTAAAACAGATTGGGGGAAAGTAGCTCCCCACACACTCATTGCGTCTGAAACAGCCCTGCCCCTTCTTCCTCTTGAATCTTGTCTTGTGAACGCCTCCACACCAGGCAGAAACCTGCCCAGCCATCCTCAAATCGAGCAGAGCTGCATCCCTAACCTTTCTTTTTTATTTTAAAGTTTTTAGTTGTGGTAAAATACACATAACATAATATTTGCCGTCTCAGTCATTTTAAGTGTGCGGTTTGGTGGCAGGAAGAACATTCACATTGCTGCATAGTCGTCACCACCATCATCTCTAGAACCTTTCCACCTTCCCAAACCAAAACGCTGTCCCCATCAAACACTAACTCCCCATCCTCCTCCCCCCAGTGCAAAGAGATAATTCCTATGTCTTTGAATCCGACCACTCTAGGTACCTCATATAAGTAGAATCAGACAGTATATGTCCTTTTGTGACTGTCTGATTCCACTTAGCATAATGTCTTCAAGGCTCCTCCATGTGGTAGTGTGTGCCACAGTTCCCTTCCTTTCGAAGGCTGAATAATGTTCCATTGTATGAGTAGACTACATTCTGCTTATGCATTCATCAGTTGATGGACATTTGGGTTGCTTCTACCTTTTGTCTATTGTGAATAACGCTGCTATGAGTATGAGTGTTATGGTATGAATTAGTGTCTCCCTTCCCACCAAAAAACTCCATATGTTGAAGTCCTGATCCCCAGGACCTCAGAATGTGACTGTATTTGGAGATAAGGTCTTTAAAGAGGCAATTAATTTAAAATGAGGTCATTAAGGTGGGTCCTAGTCCAATATGACTGGTGTCCTTCCAGTAAGAGATTAGGACACAGGCACCTACAAGACAGAGACCACACATGGAAACACAGGGAGAAGACAGCCACCAACCCAAAGAGAGGGGCCCCAGAAAAACCAACCCTGCCGACACTTTGATCTTAGACTTCTAGCCTCCAGAATCATGAGAAAACACATGTCTCTTGTTTAAGCCACCCCACCTAATCTGTAGTGCTTTGCTATGGCAGCCTAGCAAACCAATATAACAGGTGTAAAAATATCTCTTCAGGACCTTGCTTTCAATTGTTTTCATTTATCCCCAGAAGTGAAACTGCTGGACATCAGGTCATCCTACTGTTAATTTTTTGAGGAGCCATTCAACTGTTTTCTGCAGCAGCTACCCCATTTTACTTTCCCACCCACAGTACACAGGGTTTCAATTTCTCCACACCCTCACCAACACTTGTTATCTTTGGTCTTTGTTTTCTGATAGCCATCTTAAGTGGGTGTGAGTTCATATCTCATTATGGTTTTGATTTGCATTTCTTGGATAACTAGTGATGTTGAACATCTTTTCATCTGCTTATTGGCCATTTGTCTATCATCTTTGGAGAAATGTCTATTCAGGCCATTTGTCTATCATCTTTGGAGAAATGTCTATTCAGGCCATTTGTCTATCATCTTTGGAGAAATGTCTATTCAGGCTATTTGTCTGTCTTGTTTGGAGAAATGTCTATTTAACTTCTTTGCCCATTTTTTAATTGGGTTGATTATGGTTGACTTGTAGGAATTCTTTATATATTCTGGTTATTAACCCCTTGTCAGACACATGACTTACAAATATTTTCCCCCATTCTGTGGGTCGCTGTTTTACTCTGCTGTGTCCTTTGATGTACAGAAGTCTTTGATTTATCTAATTTTCCTTTTGTTGCCTGTGCTTTTGGTGTTGTATTCAAGAAATCACTGCCAAATTAAGTGTCATGAAGGTTTTCTCCTATGTTTTCTTCTAAGAGTTTTATATTTTATGGTTTTAGCTCTTATATTTAGGTCTTTGATCTATGTAAATTTTTGTATATGGTATAAACATAAGGGTCAAATTTCATTCTTTTGCATGTAGATATCCAGTTTTCTTGGCACTACTTGTTGAAAAGATGGTCCTTTCCCCACTGAATAGTCTTGGCGTGACTATGGAAAGTCATTTGACTATATCTCTGAGGGTTTATTTCTGGGCTCTCTGTTCCCTTCCATTGGTCTACGTGCCTGTTTTTTTGGTAGTATCACACTGTTTTGATTATTGTGGCCTTACAGTAAGTTTAAAATTGGGAAATGTGAGACCTCCAACTTTGTTCTTCTTTTTTTCAAGATTATTTTGCCTAGATAGGGTCCCTTAAGATTCCACGTGAATTTTAGGATAGACTAATTATTCTATTTTTGGGAAAATTGATAGGGATTGCACTGAATCTATAGACCACTTTGGGTAGTCTTGACCTCTTAACAATATTGCCTCCCAATCCATGAACATAGGATGTGTTTTCATCTATTTGTGTTCATTTCCATCTTTCATTTCCTTCTGTAGTGTTCGCTGTACTTAACCTTTTTTTTTTTTTTTTTTTTAACCCATTCCCTTCTCTCCATGTCCTTGCCCCGGGGGTCCAGGCCTATACCCACTCTCACCCAGTTCCCTCTTGGGCCACCTAATTATTGTACAAATCGTTCAGCCTTACTCGTTCGGATCTGTGCTCCAAATCTCTGCTTAAAGAGCGACCCCTGAAAGGGTGAGCCCCATCACGTCAGTCCCCTGCTAAGGCCCCAGCCTTAGACTCTACTGTCACCTCGGCAATGGCTTCCAGGCCTGGCTGAGACATGCTGGTGAGATCTCAGGTGTGCAGATTCCAGACTCAGCCTTTCTGGTGGTGTTTATCTCCAAAGTTCTCAGCCCTGGCTGCACATTGAGATCACCTGGGGAGCGTGGGGAGCATGCACTGGCCTCGGTACAGCGAGGGCATTTGGAAATTCCACCATAGCCCAGATGAAGAGCCGTGTGCCTCCCATGAAGGAGTCTCGGGAGTCTCGAACACAGTCAGGAGCTCCCAGCCAGCCCTGCAGACTGCAACCCAAGCCCCACAGATGAGCTGACCTCTGCAGCCTTATTTCTGATGTTCTCTGTTCCTGTCTCCTCCTTTCAGCAACAGCCCAGGCAGAGGGTTTGTCATTTTCCAAACACAGCTATGTATCCATGGACATCCCACCTGGAATGTTGTCTTAACTCCTCAGACACTTCTGTTCATGACTACCATCCACCCGTCCTGTGAACCGCTCCCGCTTCACTTCAGCCACTCAGGGATAGCTCCAGGGTCCCATCCCCAGCCCCCAGCATGGAGCCCAGCCCATAGCAATGCAGGAACCACCCTGGTGCCATTCACCAAACACCCCTAACCCTTTCCTTCCTCCGAGCTCTCTTTCCTTTCTCTTGCTCTTCCTGCCCCGTGCCCCCAAATCCTGGCTCACAAAGTAAACTCCTATGTGTCCTGCAAAGCCCAATTCAAATACACTCTCTTGCTGAGAGTCACCCTCAGACAGAATTAATTATCTCTTATTATTCTAGACTGTGTCCCACAGTACTTCAGACACACCTTTATTACCGGACTCATAACCCCGTATTATCCTCATCTATCAGTTTATTTCTCTAACTAGACTTTGAATCCATCACTGGCAAGAGGAAATCTACCCACCTCTCTATTCTTGGCCTCGTACTGTACCCGGCAAGCAGCAGGTTCCAGACGTGTTTGAATTAATTCCCCGACTAAGCACCCTCTTGCGCCTGCAGCAAGCATGGGGGCCACAGAGTCTGTGCCGCCGGCCAGTGAACGATCAGGCCACACGCAGTTGCAATTCACTAGGAAGTGACGAGGGACCAGGGTGGGTCTCTTATCGCCCATTTTAATGAGCACATTCCTCTCTGGTTTCAAATTCTCATTACCCTCTAACATTCGTTCAGCAACAGCAGTTTCCACATGCAGAAGCTTTTTCACAAATCCTCGCTTGCTCCTCATGCAACCCTAAGCAGCATCCTTCTCTAACAACTGAGGCTGAGGAGGTTCAAAGGGACTCACGTCAAGATGGTTTAAAAGAGCTGAGGGCAGGATGCAGGGCTTGCTGCTAGCTCAGGCTGCCCACGGGCCCCAGGCGGCTGCCCGGAGTGGCGGAGGCAGGTCCTAGGCAGGTGTCTCGGGCTGGAGTGAGTATGAAAGTATCAAGTCAGGTCCAACATTGTGGCCTGCTGTGAGGCTGCTGGACTCAGGTGTGTGTGCCTGCCTGGTCATGCAGCCCGACAGGGAAGTCCCCTGGCACAGATGGCGGGGTTTGCTGGAAGGCTCCCCACCCCCAATCCCACCTCCCAGCAAGTCCCAGTATTCTAATCTTGGCTCTCATCTCCAGAGCTCACCAGGAAACATCACGCACCTTGGGGCCGGTGTGGGAAAATCTCTAACTGCAACTATGGCAACTAGAGTCTTGGCGTGTAGAATACTTAGGACCTGGCCTCTTAGGTGACATGCCAGAGGCCCAAGCTCCTGGATTTGCCCCATTCCCGTGATTTCTAAATTTAAAACTCCTGCCAGAGCTTTGGGCCTTCCCCACTACCGGTCTCCACTCCCATTCCAGTCCTTCACTTCCTCTTCCTGTCCACCAGCCACTCAGGCCCTCACAGGACTGGGAGGATATTTAGGGGACAACGCTGAGGTACCAAGAGATGCTGAAGTCCTGATTTCTGCCAAGAGACAGCTTTAGCACTCTGATTTTCATCTGCTGCACAAAATGTCAGTTAGACTTTGACCACATGTGTTGGAGATAAAAAAGTGAATTTTCAGGATTTGGACTGATAAAGTCACCTGTCAGGAAAGCATCAGGACCAAAGAGAAAAGCCCCAAATCTAGAGAATTCCTGAGATGTAAGCTGACCTTAAAAGCAACTCATTTATCCATCTCACCACCTTAGAAATCCAGGCAAAAACCAAAAGTCTATCACAAAAAAAGTGAGGTATTAACAACAGAGCCATCATTAATCTGACATTAGTATGTCCTTCTGAAATCTCCGAACTGTTGCCTCATTTGGTCCTTACAGCAACCCATACAAGTGGGAAAGAAAAGTGGTATCATCCCCGACTACAGATGAAGATACTGAGGGTCAGAGAGGTTAAGTCATTTGCCCAGTGCCAGAGAATCAGACAGTAGAAGGCATGTCCTGTAACCAGGTCCACCTACTCCCAGCTCAGAACTCTTTCTATGAAACTCCACCACCTCCCTGGAGTGGCTCGGTTCCAGTAACAGAAAAACAATTTGGTATCAGAGGCTATAAAAAGAGAGCTTTTCTTCCTAAAACAAGTATCCTTGGCACAGTGCGACCTCAGGGGAAGGAAGGAAGGATACATAAGGATTTGTATAGTCCTGTGATTCATTCCCCAGACAGCTTACCATACTAACTTTCTCTTCCAAGTTCTTCTTAACTAAAAGTAACTCATGCTGGTGTTGCAAGGAACAGGAAAGTCTAAAAAATCCCACCACCAAATGCAATCACTCGCGTTCTTGCACTATCCACATTTTGGAGTCATATACAGCTCTTCCTGCCCCCGGTCCCCTACTTATCCCAATATTTCCCCATAGGATAATATACTTTCTATGTTTGCAATCAACTAATTTGTGTATTCTTGAAGGATGGGGATGGTTTTACTCACATCTTAGCCCTGACAGCAGGTGCTAAGTGTGTGTCGATCAGATGCAGTTCCGACCTTCCAGCGTTTCTGATGTTTTGTCTTACAGAACTCCTTTGTTGAAGCAGCTGGGATACCCCAGAAAGAAGACAGACAAGAGTGCAGATACAGGACAAATAGAAAGGCTGCCAGTGGCAGGGGCCCACAATGGCCCCCACCTCAGGGTCAACTTGAGGTTTAAAATATCAGGATCATGATACAACATTCCTGTTTGATTCCGACCGAGGAAGCAACACATTGAGGATGGTTTGCATTCTCCGCTCCCGCTGAGTGAACCCCAGCACAGAGAGCACCATCTGGAGCTGCTGGGCCGTGCGTCCGCCGAGGCCAGGGCCCCTCCCTGGCATATTCAAGCCCCCGTGTCCCTCAGGCCCGCGAGAACACAGCCTGCAGCGGGGAGGGAGCCGGGGGCTGAGCCGGAGCCCCAGCTCTGTGATCTGCGATCTGGGGCATCTTGGGCATGTCTGGACTTCAGCTTTTCATCTGTCAAATGAGAGGGTTGAACTAGAGAACCTGTGAAGACGCCTTTTAGCTCACACGTTCTCTGTTTTTACCCGCCGAACTGGGCAACAATAGGTGAGATCGGGAACATTGTAAAGGAACCCCACTAGATTCAGAATAAGATGCACATTCTCATCTCCTATCTTCATCATCAAAATAATTTCCTCCTACTCTCAAACGACCAAAGGAAGACTCTCCACTGCTCTCAGAGTCACAGGGCCTTTGGGTGGAGTCTTGGGGCCTGCACTGCGAGGGAAGGAAGGAACTTCCTCTGCTGCCTTCACAACGCTATCTAGGTGAATGGCCAGGACCCAGCGGCATTTCTGCCTTTCCATCTTCACATGTGTCTTGATATGCCTCTTAGGTTCTAACCCTTAAGGTTTCTCAACTGATTGTTCAGCTCCCTCAATCCTAAGGGCCTGGGCTGTGGGATCGAGTGCTAGGTGGGTTCTATCAGATGCTTAGTGACCCTGGGACAACTGCATGTGGCATCTCCAGCTACAGGCCCGAGGCCCGTAGTTCCCACCCGGACCCTGTCCTGCCCACCTTGCCTGCCCTCAGTCACTGCCCGGGGAGTGGCCCATAGGCTCTGACCATGGCTGAGTGGTGACTGTGGCCTGGAGCTCGCCACAAGTGGTGATGGCCTTGGCAGGCCCCTCTGCTGGGAGGCACAGGGGAGGTGTCTCCGGACAGGCCGGCCTTGCGCAATCCCCAAAACCAAACGGGCAATTCTTGGTACTGATGGGTGGCAGGAGGTGACCAGAGCCAGGTCAATTGGAGCCTTTGAAAAACATTCGTGTTATATAACCACTCTCAGAAAAATAAGGAACAAATATTGAATCACTGGAACCAGGCAGCAGGGGAGGGACAGTGGCCAAATCCGGGAAGGCCTAAGCTCCACTCTCCGAGAAGTTCCAGAGCCATTTACTTTCCACAGAGGACACAGAGTTTCTCACTGCAGCCTAAGCAACTTCCTGATGTCAAAAGAAAAATCCAACTGTTTTTCACTCCCGCGGCCACCCTTCCTCCCCGGCTCCTTCACCTGGTGGTCCTAGTTCCCACAGCCACCTTGGGGCTCCCCCTCCCCGCCCCCCAAGGCCAAGGACCCCGGTCTGGCAACCCGAGCCTTCCCTGGCTTTGAGTAAGTCCCCTGCTCCACCGTATTCCCAGTTCCTCATCTGGCCCGAGGCCACCTGGGGCTTCCCTAGCTCCATATCAGCACCAGACATGAAACTCCTTTTGCTCAAAACCAAATAGCTGCAGAATCCCTGGCCCAGAGTGCCCAGGAGACCTCGATCCTCCCCACAGTTCTGCATTCATGTCCTATATGGAGTGCGCCCTTGAAAATCCAGGAGCCTCCACTTTCCAGTGTGTAAAATGAGGCCATCATCCTTCTTATCATGGGCTGGTGGGAAACCAGACCAGAGGATGTGATCAAAGGCCGTTCCCGCAGTGTGAGCCCCCATGGCACTGGGGATGGCAAGGGCCGCTGGCCGAGGGCACACTGGGGCCTGATGATGAAGGCCGTGGGGAGCGACAAAGGCATCATCACCGGGGCAGCCAGGCCCCTCGTGTGGCTCCCCGCGGAAGCCAGGGCAGTTGCTCACACTCACCCAAGGCCTGAGATCGGGTTTCAGAGGCTTCTGCAAAGACACTGGCTGCCCCCTTATAATTAGAGAGCTGTCTTTATCCCTTTCCCAAGGTGAAAGCCAAGATGATTCATCACTTGTGCACGGCAGTTCTAAAGAGGATCACAGCGTGGCTGCTGCCGGAGTCTCCGGCTCTCTCCTTGTGCAAAGGGCCGCCGAGGTTTTCCCTGCCCACCCAGGGCAGCCTTTACTTGACCAGAGCTCCACGGAAGCTTGGAGGGACCCCAATGGCCTCCTCACGTTGTGGTGGAGGATGCTCTGCAGCGGCCAGCAGTGCCTCTTCTGACCAGCTGGGGGTGGCCATCCTAAACGTCCTGACCTCAGGGCTTGTGCTGTGGGATTCCTGAGAGCCCCTTCCTAGTTCAGGGCCCCAGGGCAGGCTCTTACAGGCAGCTGCTCCCAGGCCAGGTTGAGTCCAGCCTCTGCTAACCACACACGCTTGTCTTCTTCCAGCCTGTCTGAGATCCCCCAGAAGGAGGGAGAGTGGGGGGCAGGGGCACTACCTAGAGGCGCAGGTTGGGTGGAGGCTACAGGAGTCTGGGTCAGCTCACAGTTCATGAGGAAGGAGGCAAGTACCCAGGAGGCCCCAGGACATGCAGGTGTGGGGCGTGTTTGCATGGTCCATGCAGCCGCCTCCCTGGGGACCAGCAGCAGGCAGCCTCCCAGCTCCCTTCCAAGGCTGTGGCCTGGGCTGCAGGTTGCCGCCTCCATCCGGAGTAGCTGTGGTCTCCACAGGTGGCACCCTACGCCTCAGCCAGGGCACAGGGGAGGGGATGTTATGGGACAGGGAGCGCTGGGCTCTACTGACCACATCCCATTGTGGAGTTGGTAACGGCTAATTTGACGTGTCAGCCTGGCGAGGCCATAGCACCCACTGATTCAATCAAACACCAGTCAGGTGGCTGCCGTGGGCGTATTTGCAGACGTGGTTAATATCTACAATCAGTGACTTGAAGTGAAGCAGATCATGCTGAATGATGTGGGTGGGCCTCCCCCAATCCGCAGCAGGCCTGAAGAGGGAAAACAGAGGGTTCCGGAACTGGAAATTCTGCTTCATGACTGCAGCATCGACCGCCTGAGCTTCTAGACCATCTGCCCAGTGGATTCGGGACTTTTCAGTTCCAATCAACGCATGAGCCAATTCCTTCCAACAAATCTCACATATATACATATATATATAAAAAACAATACTATGTATATATTAATCATGTTATATACATTAGATATAGTTAATATGTGATTATACCTCCTTAATATACATATTTTTCTTAATATATATAATATATGTAATTATATATATGTAATTTTATATATATATAATATATATGTATATTAAGAAAAATAGGAGATCTATATGCTTGGATCTCTCCTCTTGGTTCTCTTTCTCTGGAGACCCTGCCTAACACAGAGCCCCAGGCCTCCTCACCCCAGCTGGTGGGGACAGACATGGGGAGAGTCCAGGGTAAAAGCAGGCCACTGTTTGGAAGCTCTTAGCCTTCCCTGCATAGATGGATGGGGTCCACTCAGTCATTAGGTGGGCTCTCCGTCCACACTATGGCTCTCTGTCCACACTATGAAGCCTTCACTTTGCCCAGGCCCCAGTGAGACACCCAATGGCCCCAGCTGGATGAGAGGACAAAGACCGATGTGAAGGGCCATCATCCTGGCAGTGCTTGGAGAACCAGAGGAAATAGCCAAATGCCCTGCTTTGACTGTCAGAGAACATTCGCAGTACGTGAAGGGCAATCACAGGTTTAGAAAAGCACCACGATCGCCTTCTAGCCTCATCTCTGAGCCTTGGCAGCAGAGTGGGGCAATCCTCTTGCCTTTGCAAGCTGGGTAACGGTCACGCAAGTATCTGTCACGGCATCTTGTCACCCTGTCACTGAGGGCCTGTCTCCTTCCACACCCAGTTGGAGTTCGGCAAGGACCGTGTCTCATTCACCCCTGAGTCACCAGCTCCTCCCAGGGCTGGATTCCATGAGCCTCTGTCCTTCCCCCTTGCAGAGCTGACACTGGGAGAGTGGTCATAAGCTGGGGCGTAAATGACTGAGGATGGCCCAGGGGCCAGTAAACACCAAGACCTCGGGATAAGGGAATGATGTCCTCATGCGCCACCTCCAGCCCCTGTACGGAGGGACAGCCCTTCACTTCTAGGGCTGTCTTCAGCTCTGACGTTATGATGCTATTAAGACAGGGTGTGAAGAGGCCAGCTCTGGGGTTCTGGGGAGGTTTTATTGGCTTACAGATAAAATGCCAAACCACCAGCTAATACCAGCATAGAGTCCTCCATGGGCACTAACGACCCAAGGGAGAGGCCCCGAGGCCCCGAGGCCCCACACCCTGTCCGGCCGCCAGCTGCAGCCACACCCTCCAGTCGTCGGCCGCCCAGACTTCAGAGAGGAAAAAACCAGCCACGAGGTGAAAGTGAGCTGGCCCTGGCCTGACCTCTGCCGCATAGGCCCAATGGCCCTGGTCAGATCTGAGGCTTCCCCCACAGTCAGCTTCCTGCCACCCCCTACCCTCCACTGCCGCCTGGTGCTCCCCGCTGGGTACACATCCAGCAGTTTTGGTTAATGCTTGAAGACAAACTGCAGGAGGGACACCGTGAACTACAGTAAAATTGGGCACCCCGGGGACATTTTTGTAAGGTCACAGAGCTGCTGGCTGGCTCGGAAACACACCCTCCTCCATGTAGGAGGACCTTGTGTGAGAGAGGACACCTCTGAACGAGGGCTCAGGGACCTCATTTCTGCTCCCAAATAGCTACCCAAGATGTGGCTTTGGGATTCGGCCCAGAGCTGAGGCCTGCAAAGGCTTCCACGTCAGTGCTTTCAGAATCTCAACTGTCCATATTTACAGAGCCATATATCAAAAGATTCTTCCCCAACACTTTCTACGGGGACCCAAGGATTCCTTCCACTCTGTCTTGTTTCACCCACCTGCTCCGTGCCAGGCACATTATAGATCAAAAGGTACAGGGAGTTCAGAGGAAGGAGGAAATACCACGGACTTAAAAAGCAAGCCAGGGCTTCCCACGCTGAGCGTGGTAAATAGAGGAGCTTTCATGTGTCTCCTCACTTCCATCCCGGGGTGAGCTGGCCACTCCCGAAGCATCTGGCCACGGCTCTTCACACTGACAGTCCCAACTTGTTAGTGGATTATGAAATCAATTTAGTGGATTGCACAACCACCAAAAACTGAATTACAATAAGAATGCATCTTGTGGTTGCATGAAGCCTGTGTCTCAATGATCCACACACACATAGAATAAAATGTACCTTTTGTTTGTTTTTTTTTCCCCGAGACAGAGTCTTACTCTGTCACCCAGGCTGGAGTGCAGTGGCGCGATCTCGGCTCGCTGCAACCTCCATCTCCTGGGTTCAAGTGATTCTCCTGCCTCAGCCTCCTGAGTAGCTGAGATTACAGGTGTGCACCACCATGCCTGGCTAATTTTTGTATTTTTTAGTAGAGATGGGGTTTCACCATGTTGGCCAGGCTGGTCTCAAATTCCTGACCTCATGATCCACCTACTTTGGCCTCCCAAAGTGTTGGGATTAGAGGCGTGAGCCACCACACCTGGCCTGTATTTTTTAGTAGAGATGGAGTTTTCCCATGTTGTCCAGGCTGGTCTTGAACTCCTGGGCTCAAGGGATAGACCCGCCTTGGCCTACCAGAGTGCTGGGATTACAGGCATGAGCCGCTGTACAGGGCCGGAATAAAACGTACTTCCTATTGTGTTGTGGGTGAAAAAGTCTGAAAAATTCTGCGTTAGATGAGCTTTGAAATTGTGCAGGTAGATTTCAGGGAACAGAGAGGAGCTGACCTTCTGTCCCCAAGGTGTCACCAGAAGTGTGGAACAATGGGTACCATCTGTCCTCCTCTCCTGGCTGAAGCCCTCTGGCCCCTCTCCATACTTTGTGCCCAGAAATATTCATGGAGTTAAGAACACAGAACATGACATCTCTTTATTACCACAAGGATGTGGTGATTCCCTCCCTCCTCACCTCTCACCCCCCGCATCTGCACCTCCCCTGGCCCTGTGACCTGCAGGGCAGCTTGGCCTTGTCCCCAGGCTACCTCAGACCCAGAAAAGCAATTATACCTTTGGGGACAACCACCCGCCCCAGCCGCCTGCCGAGCAGTGCCTGTCAGCTTCTGTTCCCCACTGGCCCAGGCCTGCTGCGGGTGCCCTCACCTCTAGCACCTAAACCCAGAGAACTGGGCAGTCACGGGGTGTTAGGATGGAAGTGGTCTCAGAAATTCTCCAAGGCCCTTGTGTTACAGGTGGGGTAACAGATGTCCAGAGATTCAAGCAAGTTACTCAAAACCACATGGTAGAGCTGTGACTCAGCCAGAACCAAATCCTGGTCTTGCAACTTCTAACCAAGGTCTCTTTTGATTACGTCATGCTCTTCTAGCTGCTGCTTTCTAGTTTATGTTTCCACTACATAAGCCGGTAACAGCAACTCTTACAAGATTGCGACAGGCTTGCCATCCCTCACATGGGCCTGGCTATACTGAGCACATAGCAAATGTTATAATTCTACAAAGCCATGCTCTGACTTGGGTTCTGTGGGCACTTTTGCATCTTGTCTCCAGCGACAGGACAAAGCCCATGCTCCAAATCCCTTTCTGGTGTCATTCACTGTGTGTGAATCTGTTACTTCCCCAGAGCCCTTCAGCCTGTGATCTCAGCCATGCAGGCAGCAGCTGCTCCAGGAACTCCCCAGGAGCCATGGAACCTGTCATGTCCTCCAGACTGACGGGCGCGGACACTCTGCACGCAGGGGCTCCAGGTGCCGCCGGCCAGCATCTAGCCAGCAGCAGATGCGTGGAGACCAGCCAGGCCGGGAGAAGGTGTCTGCCACTCCCCATTCCAGGTCACACCACCAGGGCCACTCTGCAGGCAGCTCCCAGGTGGGATGTGAAGAGCCTGGCAGGTACGCTGCCCCTCCAGAACCTCACACCAGCCAGAATCCCTCACAGACGGGCTGACGACACTAGAACCAGCCATGCTGCTAACTCTTTTACAATTTTGCTTTTTGGTCTTTTTGTAAGTTTAACTCTTGTTTAAAAAGATAAATTGAACCTCTACCCTCTCAGCGAGGCAGGCCTGGATATAGATTTCTGCCTAACCAGCTGTGTCATTTGAAAGTCACCTCCCATCTCTGGTCATCAGTTTCCTCCTCTGAGACAGGAGGTGTCTAGACCCTACCCCCCCAGCTCCTCCAAGGCCTTCCCAACACAGATTCTGTTCCAGGCTGTCCCTCCTTCTGGCACTGCAATGACACTCCTTCGAACACATCCAGGTGGGCGCCAGGGCTGCGCTGGTCACTGCCACCTGGTGGGTACAGCCTGTGTTCAGACTCCAGGGCATGAGCAGTTCCAGGACAGCGCAGGACGAATGCCGAAGGAAGTGATGGCAGCCGGGGCTTGGGTGAGGGAGGGAGGGATGGGCAGGTGGCGCACAGGGGATTTCTAGGGCGATGAAACTGCTCTGCATGAGAGTGTAATAGTGGACACACAACATCACACACACAACATCACACGTTTGTCAAAACCCACAGAATGTACAACACCAAGAGTGAGCCCTAAGGTCGACTATGGACTTCGATTAACAGGAAGGTGTCAATAGAAGCTCAATGGTAACAGACATGCCACCGTAATGCAAGACACGAACAACAGGGTAAATTGGCATGGGGGCTGCAGGGTCAGGGAGGGGCAGATGGGCACCCTCTGTACTTTCTGCTCCATTGTTCTGTAAACCTAAAACTGCTCAGAAGTAAAATCCACTAAATTTTTAAAAAGCAATAGCAGCAAATGGCCAGAGATGGCCTCAATTTCATCTGCCAAACAACTGCCCATCACGCCAGGCCTGGACCGCCCACCCCGCTCCTCGGAGATGCTGAAGGTCATAGGTTCATCAGGAAACGGGAGCTGGAGAGGTCAATTCCTCCCGTGTCCATGGCTTCAGGTCCTTCCAGAACACAGAGGAAGGTGCACGCCATGCTCCCAGGCTCAGGGTCAGAAGATCGGTGGGATCCGGTCTGAGGCTCAGCGCTCAGACCAAGAAGATAAATGAGATTAGAGACACTCAGAGATGAAACGCCTTGCTGGGGCTGGGCAGCAAGGAAGCTGGGAGAAGGGTCTGAGAACCCAGGTCCCCATCTCTCAGGCCCAGGCCCTTGGCCCCACAGGCTGGGACAATGACGACCAAGTACAGAGGTCTCCAGATGGAGGCCAGGGACCAGCTGCAGGCACCAGGTGGCCTCAGAATGTGTGGGGCTAGAGGACCCCTCACAGGGCTCGCTGGGCAGCTGGTTCTTTGGGGAGACCACGTGGTGCAGAAAAGCTTGAATTTCTTGGTTGGGGACTCGAGGCTGCAAACCATGGCGCTAATGAACCTAAACAAGGGAATTTGCTAGGTTTTCTTATTTTTGGTGTTTTATTGCCAAGAAACTCATTCTGTTTTAGAGGGGCTTGTTACATAAGGAGGCGAGGGAAGAAAACTGCTGAGATGTGAGGCCAAAGTCACCAGAGGAGAGACTTCCAGATCAGCTGCGGCGCCAGCGGGGAGTCAGGTACAAAAAACAGGGGGTTGTTTGCGGCTTTGTTCTTCCAAAAAAGAAAAAGCAAAAAGCCTGCATCTCATGTCCTAGGAATGGGGTTAAAAGTCATCATCTCTTAGGACAGAGTTTGGACCCCTCCGTGAGCAGGGCCTGGTCACTGAGGTGCCCCTGACTCGTGTCCTGTGTGCAGGATGCAGTCCCCATGCGGCCCAGGCCCCTCTGCAGGGCCTGGTGGCTGCTGAGAGGCAAGAAGAAACCCCTCCCTGAGTGTGGCCTCCGCGTGTGTCACCTACATCTGTCAGAAGGGTTTGGGACCTTTCTTTCTCATGGAGAAAGTGCAGAAGATTCTGGGTCAGGTCTTGTAGGACATCCCTAGAGGCAGAGGACCATCCCCTTTGTGTAGTTTATCCCCGGCATTGCCAGAGCTTCTGGTTTCACTCTTGGTTCTCACCAGCGGATCCCGGAAGCCCCCTGGATCGTGAACCTCTGCCCTTTGCACTCATGAGGCCCAGGGACACCTCCCCCTGCTTGTGCAACACGAGGCTGCCACGTCCCAGGTCTTTGTACCCAAAGTGAGTGGACTCTGACCTTCCAGATGGCCAAGGGTGCCAACATTTCCCAAAGACCTGTTTTCAAACAAATATGGGAGACAGCCTTTGGAGAGATCCATGAAGAAGAAAGGGGAACTCCACAGGTGGAGGGAAACCGAAGCTACCTGGGGGATACTCCCCGCGGCCCACCTGGCCCCCTCTTACTCTGCACTGCCCTATTTTCAAGGCTGAAAGGGCAGAGTCAAGAGATCACAGTAGGGCAGTTCTCCCCAGGCTATCTGCGTGCCCAGCCTAGAGAAAGGAATGAACATTGAACACTGGGCTGGGCTTTTGCTGGGTTGGTGAGAAGTGGCATCTGTGTAACCCAAATTGACATTTGTTTTCTTTAGTCTGTGGTGTTCCATCGCAGCACAGAGTTGGCACTTGAGGTAGCATCGTGTGAACTGCTTCTCAAACTGCAAGTAGGACATAGGTCATAAAATCCACTGAGGACACACAGGTTTTGCTGCGGCTGCTGTTCATGGAACAAAACCAGAGCTCCAGGAGTTTTCTGGGATGTGAATATCCAACAGGTCATGATGTGAAGTTCCTCGCGTGGCTCTCTGTCAAAGTCTGAAAGCCGTTGCGGAAGCGGCTCAAGGCATGGCGGGCACAGGGGCTCCATGGCGTGAGTGGTCCTCAGGACAGCCACTAGGAATGTGCTCCCTCCCTGCATACATATGCTGTCTCCTTTTGAGTGGGTAAATCTGTTCTTCCATCCTTGAGTTTGGGCAGCTGTGCTCAACAGAAATGCAGCAGAAACCACACCACCTGACTTCTGGGTTAGGTGAGAAGGAACCTCGCAGTTCCTCCTGGATCTCTTGTAATGTCTGCCATGGGTAAAACCAGCTGCCACGTTAGGAATCTGCACCAAGACCACCATGTTATCAGGAAGCTCAAGCCAGCCACGTGGAGAGGCCGCACGGATGGAGGAAGAGCTGCGCAGCCAGCCCAGGGGCCCAATGTGAGAGTGAAGGAGCCTCTAGGATGAGCCGGGCTCAGCCGCCACCTGACTTTTCAAATAGGAGAAACCCCCAGTGAGAACTCAGCTGAGCCAGATGACCCCTAAATCCATGAAAGATGATTTCAAATCATATTTTTAAGTTTTGGGGTGGTTTGCTATGTAGCAACAGGTGATCTTGTGACTATGTAACCCTAGGAAAGTTACTTCATTTCTCTGTTTTTTAATCTAAAAACTGGGAATCATGGGAGTGTTCCTACTGGAAAATGAGTTAACATATAGAAGTATAGAAACACATATGAGTTAACAAAGACACGGCTGTGATGCCTGGGACTCATCTGGAAAACATGAGTGATCACTTTAAAATACTTCGCTGAGTTTAGGGGCAATATGCTATAATGACTGAACCCAGGGATACCAGCGTCTTCCTTCTCAGAGATTTCATGAGAGGAAAGAGGCAGGTTCCACCTTACTAGTTTGCCAAGATCCTTCCCCAATGTACAAGTGAAAGGAAGCTCAGGAAGGCAGAATGAAGGGACACATCAAATCCTTGGTGACAGTTTGGGACAGGCCGGGCACAGTGGCTCTTGCCTGTAGTCCAAGCACTTTGGGAGGCCGAGGCGGGCTGATCACCTGAGGTCAGGAGTTCTAGACCCGCCTGGCCAACCCTGTCTCTACTAAAAATACAAAAATTAGCTGGGCGTGGTGGTGGCCGCCTGTAGTCCCAGTTACTCGGGAGTCTGAGGCAGGAGAATCGCTTGAATCCAGGGGGTGGAGGTTGCAGTGAGCCGAGATCGCGCCACTGCACTCCAGCCCTGGCGACAGAGCGAGACTCCATCTCAACAACTACAACAACAAGAAACAGTTCGGGACAGAGAAAAATCCCTGTAAACTTCAAGCCTTTTGGGGTGCTCTCGGGTGAGCTCCTAAATTGCTCAAGGGCTAACTTCCTCATTTATTATTAAAAGAAAAAAAGAAAAAGGCAGAGGCCAGTGATGAAGGCTGGCGATTTCTGGTCTAGGGTGAGAGATAACCGAAAGTAACAATGGAGGCTCTCGCAGCGCTGAGGCACTCAAGGAGTGGAAAGGAAATTGCACATTTCACCCGTGACTGCATAGGCAATGGAGAACAGCAAGCCTCTGCTTTCAGCTGGAATGTTATCAACTTCGGTCACGCTGATTATCTCATGCTGATCAGGAAGGCTGGTACCAGGAGTGAGTGACTAAATGAAGAAATTACTAATTAACAAATGCCTGGGTGGACAATCTTTCAAAACTTAGGATCAATGGAAGGAGACAGAAGGAGTCTTGGGAGGATTTTTAAAATATGCCAGAGCTGGCTGGGGACAGTGGCTCACACCTGTAACCCGAGGACTCTGAGTCTGAGGCAGGTGGATCACCTGAGCTCAGGAGTTCGAGACCAGCCTGGGCAACATGGTGAAACCCCATCTCTACTAAAACTACAAAAAGTAAGCCGGGCATGGTGGTGCATGCTGTAGTCCCAGCTACTCAGGAGGCTGAAGCCCGAGAATCGCTTGAACCTGGGAGATGGAGGTTGAAGTGAGCTGAGATCGCACCATTGCACTCCAGCCTTGGAAAAAACAAAACAAAAAGCCAGGGCTCCTAATGTACTCATTTAAACATCACTTGTGTCCACACTGGGTTCGGAATTGTGCTGGACATGGGATATACAAACGTAAGACATGGACCCACCCTCAAGTCTTAAGGTGGAGGTGGGGGAGGGCAGAGGCTGTAAAGGGTCAGAGGGACCTTCTGGAGCGGCGGAAATGTTCCAGATCACACTGTGGCAGTGGTCACATGACTGTGCACATTTACGACAATGCACCTAATTGTATACTGTCAATCGAGGGGCATTATATGTAAATTATACCTCAATAAAGCTGACCAAAAAGTGGCCAGTCAACTACCAGCAGACCCATGGGGTAGGGAAAGAAAAACAGGCAATCTACAGAACGTGGGAAAATGCCTATATTAAGAATCCTGGAATACTCCATGTGCTTTTTCATGCAGTGGGAGCGGAATTTTCAGGAAGCAGCTGTGCTGTGGGTGATAGTCATACTTTATTCTCTAAAACTCTCCAGTTTCAATTGGCCTCTTGGTGCCAAAGCACCATGGCGTGTTACACCTATCAGATCGGGCACAGTGCCCCTTCTTCCCAACCTGTGATCTGAAATGGCCAGCACTGCGCCTTCCAGAACCCAGCTTAGATGCACAGTTGCCACAGAGGTAGGAAGAATGATTTGTTCGCCACCAAAAGCCCAGTTTCTCCAACAGGTAAGTCCTAGCAGGGTGTGATGTCCCAAACCCACACAACCGTTTCCACTGCCTATTCCTGGGCCCCTCACTTGGGTCAAGGCAGCATTTCAAAGGAAGCTAAGAGAGAGACTTGTGCATCCAAACCCTTCTCTGACTTGGCGGGTTATTGGATTAGCTACTCTCCGAAGAAGACCCAAAAGGCCTAGGGGAGAGAAGAGATAAATCTGGATGCGGCGGAGACGATGGCCAAACAGAAAAATCACTTGGCGAAGAAAAGTCGGTGGAAGCCTGTAGTGGGGACCCGGGACACGAGGGAAGGGCCTGGAGGAGGGAAGGGGCTGAAGCCATAATTTCCTAACCCCTCCCTACAAACTATGCCCCTCCCTCTGCCCAAGTAAGTACAGGGACCGCCCTGCAGCAAGAAGACAGCGGATATTTAAATGTGAGGAACCCTGGCCACAGTGGGCTGGACTCCCCACCCATCACCTAGTGTCCTCACTCACTGCACTCCAGACTTTGTCAAAGTGGTGGCAACTGAGTCCAGCACCAGAGATTGGATGATGCTCAGGTTGATTTCATTGTCAAGTGCATCTGGCAGGACTCTAGTTTGTTGACAGTATTCCAGACAAGGCGTAGCTGGCTGAACCGCAGTGCCCCGGCATTTGGGATCGTTGGGATCATCATGCTCTTTAGAGTCTTTTTTTTTTTTTTTTTTTAATTGCACAAGGATTTACTTATCTCTCTTCATGGGTGAAACTGATTTGGTGGGAAACTGCTAGACTCAATGACCAATTGGACTGCAGGCAAGAAGGCCCATGATCTTGCTCTTCAGATAAAAGAACAGCAGGGAAACAGGAGGCCTCTCTCCTGCAAAGCCGGTCTGAAGTGCACACAAGGCACGGCTGAGTGCCTGGTGACGCGCATGCAGCAGGTGGGCAAGACCCAGGAATGTGTACTGTAACAAGGGAGTCTACTGCAGGTTGCGGGGAATTTGGAGAAACACGAGGGGCCCTGGGCATCTTTTCTCCCCACGCAGGAGAAAGTAGGGGAGATGGTTTTCATAGATCAAGTCGGGCTTTGAGAAGGAAGGTGAACAGGAAAAAAAAAAAAAAGGAGGCCTCAGAAAGCGCCCCCTTCCCAAGACTCTCCTCGGAGGCGAACCACGACAGATGGCCGCGCGGCCTGAGGCTCGGCCTCCAGGCAGTCAGGGAGGAGCAGCTGCAAGTCCTGCAGCCTGTGAGACCCCCGAGGGGCCTGGGCCAGCATCCAAGGCTATCCTAAGCCTTGGCTATCCTAACGCCCCAGTGGGGCACGTAAAGCTCCTCACGCCCAGGCCCAGACCCAGGCCTGCTGGGAGCACAACTCTCTCCCGTGCTCCCCCTCCTCCACTCCAGGGCCACCCTTCCTTCCAGTCTTCCCCGTGGAGTTCGTGTTGGAAGATGCCAGCGAGCACGTCTCGGGGCTCTACGCCTTGCGCATATGAGTGTGGGGTGACTCAGAGGAAGGGGGTGGTGGCAGATGCCTGCAGCTGGCTCCCAGCCAGGCTTGGCCATCCTGCATAAATGCCTGGCTTGGGTCTTGGCCTAACATTAAGGGCAAATCCCAAGAGGGGCGAGTGGGCTTCTTGAATCTGAACAATTCTGCTTTCAAAACAGGTGAATCCCTAGGCCAGCCTAGCCCCTTCCCTCACACCCCTACCCCGAGATGGGTGCAGCATCAGCAGCGGGGATCATCCAGAAACTCTCGCATTCCACAGCAGGTGTCAGAACGGGCCTCATTCCAGGGTCGTGGTGGCCGCTCCACCTGGCGAGCTTCGAGGGGCTCTGGCAGGCCCTCGATGCAGGGTCCTCCCGCCGGTCTTCTCAGCACAGGAACGTTGCCTTCACATTGGTCTTCTGTTAAAAACATGTCATTCCTGCTTGCTCTTCAGACACAAACACCCACTCCAAGGATACTCCAGGTTCCCCGCCAGCTCACTCGACTCTGACGTGGCAGCGCTCACCGGGCTGAACCCAAATCAAGCACCGTTTATTAGGGGGAAGCTCCGTTATCCAGAAAGCTCACCTTTGAAGAGCTACCTATTTCCTGCCAGAGTTGTGGAGGGAAGGCCTTAGGTGCTAGAAAACCTTGGGGAATTTGGGGAATAGCAGTTAAAGGTTATCGTTCTTACCTATTTGTTTGGATAAGTAGTAATCACCCTTCGGATGCTTATTGGTGAAAATATTTCTAAGTGTCTCTGCACATTTCCCTGCTTTGATGAATGGAACGGGAGGGCAGGATCTAACCATCTGATGGCTACGGTTTTGGGAGAGTGCCACAGCCTCCAGGTCAGCCATCCCGGAGCCACAGGCAGAGTACGAGCCACAGCAACGGGCCCCGAGAAAGAGCCCCACACCTACCACGGTCCACGGAAGATGCTGCTCACTGGCCCCAGGTTACCTGGAGTCTTGTGCACTCTCTTTACACCAAGCGAAGATAATATTTTGTTTCCTTCCCACTTTTTCTCTAACACAAGCCACCCCAGTTCTCCCTTCTGACAACACGCAAGTGGACCCTAGACCTTCTAGAAAAGCCTTAGAGCACCCCCAAATGCTCACATTTGTCAGCTGCAATTCCATCCCCAGTTAAAACATGATTCTGAATGTGACTTGGCCAATGCAGCTTGCAAAGCAAGAACGTCTTCATTTAAGGTCGAAAACATCAGCTGTTTGGGTTGTGAGAAAAGAAAAGCCCACACAGTTTCAGAGGCTTGGTGCTGCGTCTCGTTGTCCTCAGCTCCTGATTCTGCAGCTGGTTCTGTCTCTGAGCACCAGCAACATCCTGTCCTAGGAGCCCCCAGACTCTAAGAGCCCATGACCAAAAAGGAAAGGAAAGCCAAGTTGGGAAGAACCGGGGCCCCCAACTCCACAGCCCTCCACTCCGCCCAGAGGGCCCACCCTGGGCTGCCTGGAACCCCCTAAAGTTGCCACCCCCACAACACAGTAGTGGGGCAATTCCTGGCAGCGCCTGCAGCCCATGGGCTGGCTCTGTCCCCGCAGCCCCGCCGAGCGTCTGTTATCTTATTTACTGGAATCTGCACAGCCAGGCTCTAGCTCACTGGTGACTCAGGAGCTGCAGCCATTATCACCAGGCAGATGGCAGACTCCCTAAAAGCAGACATTAAACAATAAAATGCCACCACATACCTTACCCACAAAATAAAACCAAAACAAACACCTAAGTCTGGCTTTGCTTTTCTTCTGCTCTCTCCCTACCTCCCCTGTGCCAGAACACAGGGGCAGAGGTGCACGGGGTACCGAGGAGGAGATGTATGATCGAGGAAGGCCATACGGACATGCCCAGTGACCTGCAGAAGGTGGCAGTAGCAGAACCACCATGGGACCCCAGGCGGCGGAGAGGGCAGACCCTGTCCATGTGTGACAGGTGGGGCAGAACCACCAGCTAGGACAGATGGGATTGGAGCAGCAAGGGAACTACAGGGACCCTGCGGAACCCAGAGCCCTCTGGCCCCGGTCACCTGATGAATAATCAAAGTGCTAAGACCTGGAGAATTCCACCAAAAACTCAGTTGCTCCCACTGCTTTGGAAGGTGTTCTGCTGGGTCCTGCCAGGACAGGCCACAGCTGAAGGCTCACCTGAATAAATAGGACCTCCTATTTATTAAGCATCTATTATGTGCTGGCAGCTGCCCCCTAGTCCTGTGAGGCAGGTACTGTCTCCATTTTTAGAAGAAAAATCAGGCTCAGGAGAAGGAAATGATTTGCCCATGGTAGCCAGGGGATGAACAGCAGAATGCTCTGCCAGGCCCACGCCACGAGGCCTCTGGGGTGAAGAAGGAACACCCCCCAGTTCTTGGGGCCAAGGACTCTGGAGTGAAGAAGGAACACCCCCAGTTCTTGGGCATCAGGTGCTTTTGATTCCATTCTATTTTTCTCTTAACTCAAATTTCAGTAATTGAGGCTAGAGCTTTGCAGTCTCACATTAAACCCTTTTAGGACTCCAGGGTCTTAACTCACACTCGTGGGAAGGATGTTTGGTTCAGGCTGATGAAAGGCTTGGCTGGAAAGTGCAGAGAGCTGACAGGTGTGCAGAGCTGACAGGTGTGCAGGGCTGATGACAGGTCAGTGCCCTGTCCCACTGGTGCTGGGCTGCTAAGGCCTCAGGACAAGTCTGCCCACTAGGAAGGGACGGAAGTTATCGAGCCTTGAACGAGCCATTTGCCTGCGGGTCCAACCTAGGTTTCCTGCTAAGTCACCAGCCCCCAACAAGAGCTAAAGGCAAGTTTTCACTACCAATTTACCATGTGGCTCATAAGTGCAGTCGGAGGGACAACTCTGGAGTTGTCTGAGGGCCTGAGTTTGAGCTCCAGTTTGCCATTTACTGGTTATGCAATGTCAGTACATTATTCAAATTCATGGAGTCTCAATTTCCTTGTATAAAAGGGAAATTTCCCAGGATCATCATGAAAATTATAATAATTAACATTCATGAAATTGCCACACATGGTGCCAGATGCCTAATCAATCAATAAATATTTACCAAAATACGCAATACAGACAGCTAACAGCAGTGCAAGAGGTAACGTGGAGACAGATCCTTCTAAGAAAATAAGACCCCTACCTGACTGCATTAGGATTCATCATTTCAATCTACCGACAAGAACTGAACACAACTTAATACAAAGTAATGCATAAAAGTACAGGTATTCACCTTTGTTAGGCCCAGGCTGAGTCTGAGAGGAGGTAAGGGGGTTTGTTAGAAGGGGGTGTGGTGAGACTGGTCTCTGGGGCATCTCGTGGGAGGAGGGACCTGAATACTTTTTTTTTCTTTTTTTTTTTGAGACGGAGTCTCGCTCGGTTGCCCAGGCTGGAGTGCAGTGGCGCAATCTTGGCTCACTACAAGCTCCGCTTCCCGGTTCACGCCATTCTCCTGCCTAGCCTCCCGAGTAGCTGGGACTACAGGTGCCTGCCACCACGCCCGGATAATTTTTTTGTATTTGTAGTAGAGACAGGGTTTCACCGTGTTAGCCAGGATGGTCTTGATCCCCTGACCTTGTGATCCACCTGCCTCGTCCTCCCAAAGTGCTGGAATTATAGGCGTGAGCCACCGTGCCTGGCCAGGACCTGAATACTTTTAAAGGAAGAAAAAGATCAATAGTTTGAAAGAGCACTGTGAGGGAGTTGGATAAATCCAAGATGGATTCCATTAGTTACCAGCTGAGCTGAAAGAATAACACAAAATTAGAACCCGCAGTCCCAGTGACCCCTGGTTATCCAACACTATCAAGTGAGGAGGTCAAGCATCTTCCTCTTGTTGGAAAGGCCAATGCCTCGGACACAGGACTCAAGAGTTTGTTTTGCTAGAGTGTTGATGTTTTATTTCACCCTGGGACAAGACCTGAAGAGAAGCCAGAGCTGGGATAACAAACACAAAGACCAGGCTTAGGGACTGGGTCCACCCAACCTCAGTCCACCAGCCTCCATTCCCCTCCACCACCCACCCCACTTCAAAAGACCAGGCTGGACCGCAGGACACCTGGCTTCTCTTTCCAGCTGAATCCCTTTGTGACTTTAGGCAAAGATTAAATATTTTAGATTTTCAATTATGTTCACTGAATTTAACCATTGAACCCTCAGTTTCCTCTTTATAAGTGTGTGCCTCTCAAGGTCTACTACTGCTGGGCTGGAAAAAAAAAAAAAAACCACCTGAGATTTCTCTAGTCCTTGGAAGTTTCCATGCAAGTTGGGGAAGCAGTTGGAAGGTGAGAAGCCCCCAGACCTAAGAGGCCTACTGTGAGGCCTCTCTGGTGAACTGGAGCCTGCCCAGGGTGTGTGGAGCCCCAAGGTGCCGGCTCACTCTGACTGCATCCCAGGGAGCTTTCCCCTCTCACTTATTCTCACCTATCACACCTAGCAGTCCCCGAATTCTCAATTTATGTTTTGGGGCCTCCTGCCTGCATCCTGGTTGTATCCCTAGGCCTCTCCCCATCTTCCAGCACCTACAATCCGTAACGCTGTCAACGCTGGATTCCCTGCTAGCCCAGGCTTCTTCAATTGTTTACTATCACCTTTGCTCTCCACCTGGGTTGAAAATTCAGGTGCACAGAATCAAGCCTCCCCCCAAGAGGAGGGTCGAGTGACCCCTAGGTCACTCCCAATCACCAGGACTCAAGGACCCTGAATCACAGACTTGAAGCAGACAGACAGCCTCTGGCTTATGGAAGGCGATTGTAAGGAATGAAAAAAAAAGAGGACATGGCTTACTCAAAGTGCCATGCATCAATGTCAGTGGAGGGCGAGAAGAGGGACACTGGGTGAGCTCCAAATCTAGCACTTTCCAGCCTGCAGCTCTACTTGTTGCTGCAAATTCACTCAACAGTTAGGGTTTCTGGTTCTCAGCCTCTCCCTCCTCCTCTCCACCAGACAGTGCAGACAGCCCACGGTTCAGTCATTGAGGAGGCCATCCACCATCTTCTCTTCCTTCCCTTCCTCTCTCCCCCACTCCCCTCCCATCTGCTTTTTCATTGGATTCCTCACAACTTCAGCAAGCAACAAGTAAGCTGTTAGGCTCCACGATCTGCAGGAGGCCAAGATACCCTTCAATGTGCATGGGGTCAAGAGAGTCCCCAGAAAACGGTGGGCCATCCCCAAAGCCCCCACATCATCCCCAGTCTTTTCCGTTTGGGCCAAATGTAATAAGTGATGACTCAGGAAAGGCAAGGCCTGGCAAAGAATGACAGCTTCGCTAAGATTTCAGCTCCAGTAAGGGGAATTCAAGCCAGGGTGGGAAGGCAGGGAGGAGACCCCGTGCCCAGGACCCAGTGTGTGCAGCAGCTCTGCTCAGCCTGGCAGCCTGGCAGGGGAGGAGAGACAGACTCAGAGAGGAATGGAGCTGAACACGCCCACACACGCGCCACCTTCACTAGTGATGCTCTTTAAATCACCCAGAAAAAGTTACGTAAGGAGAAAACATACAGCTCCCGTGGAGAGAAGGAACATTTTGTTCAGCCTTGGGGTATCTGATTTAATAAGAGGCTCCTGGAGAACAAAGCGACAATTCAGCATCAGTCTTGCACACCAAGGAGACAAAGCATCGTGAGGGGAAAACCACACACCCAGGGATGCACAATCACCACACATTTAGAAAGCCAGCTCCCGAAGGTCTGCTTACTCAGCCCCAAGGGGTCCTGGAGGTCCTCTCTTCCAGATGCTAATAAGCAGTGCAGGCTTGTAAGCTGCTGGATGGCAGGATGCGAGTGGCAGGGACGAGCGGCACTCCCAGCTCTGACAAATCCTGCTGCTTCACTCGAAAGGCCCATCAGAGAAGGGGTTTCCCAGCCCCTTCAGCACAGGCAATTTCTAGGGTTCGGCTGTGCTCCGAGCTGCTGCCACTGCATGTCTGCAACAGATGGGGACTGGGGCTGGGTGTGTTCCCAGTCCCCAAGGCAGCGCAACAAGCGGCTGGCAGACAGCATGGGCTGGCCTAAGACAGCACAGGCAACGGTCTTGGTGGCTGGAGCTGGTTTGCTGCTCAAAATGCAGGCAGAGCTCGGGCAGATTCCCTCATTGATGGGACTGCAGCAGACTGTCATTCCCACCTGTGTCAGGGGCTGCTGGGGAGGAAACTCCTTACCACACGGCAAGCCAGCAGGAGGGAGGGCTGGACCAGAGCTTTTAAAAAGACAGGCAGCAGGATGGAGGGAGGCAGGAACAGAGGCCAATGATGCAGCAGTGGACAGCTCTGGGCTCCAGGTCCTCTGGCCAGCACAACCCCTGCACTGTTCCCATCTAACTTCAGGCAAAGGCTTCAGAAATCTGAACTCCCTGGGGATTCCTGTCCTCGGAGTATAAAGAATGAGGGGTTTTTTCCCCCTCTGGCCAGAAGGATGGGTGAGGCTTTCCAAAAGGCCCTGCCAGTGAAGTCCCCATCTACAATTCATTCCTCCAACTCCAACCAGACGGCCTACAAACATCATCCAGGAGACAACATGGTTTCTGCCTGTATCAGCCATGTCTCTGATTTTCTGTATTCTGATGCTTTGATACCTGGCACCTTGCTGATCCTGGAGGAACTGCCCTCCCACGGCTGGGCAATTCCGGGAGATAGTAAGAAACTCACCTGTGAGCTTGCTTTTGCTATGCAAGCCAAACCACACAGACCCCCTCCTCGCCTCCTCCTGGGGGCTCTCACACCCTGGGCCACCACCCACTACCCTAATCACCCCAGGGCAGGTACCAGACAGCTAGGGACAGCCCCTGTACCCACAGTCCCCTAAAATTCTTCACAGAAACCACAATAAAGGCTCTTGCCCGCATCTCCCTCTTGCGCCCTCTGCCTCCTGCCCAACCCCTGTGCTTCCCCACGCGGCAGTGGTGTGCCAAGCCTCCTGCTTCCAGGGATCTGTGAGTATCATCAGTTCCTTCCTTTGTGACACTCATTCCTGAGTCTGCATGTCTTCCTGTACCTGATTACAACAAATCCCAGGTGACCTGAAAACAGGCTCTAAGGATGTACAAGCTGGTGGGGCAGAAAATGAACTTGAATTGTTAGGAGAAAATGAGGGTCCCCATTTCAGAACCCCACCATGTCCCTCATTAAATAAAACTTGCTCAAGACTTGAACTTCTCAGCAGTGGAGGAATTGCTTCCAAAGATATCGAGTGACCCGTTCCTGCAGGTATTCAAGACAAGGAGGTTTCTTCCACGAGCCTATGACTCAAAGGCAAATGTGTTATTCAGGTAAGGGTGATGGCAGCACAAGGTGGAAAAAGATTAACGTGGGTGATATACGCAGGAAGGCTTCCGAGAGGGGACAGAAGGACGTTGCATGGCCATCCACTAAGACTCATGGACAAAAAGGCAGCTGAGTGAGCTGGGACTTGGGGGGCTTCTATAAGGGTTGGAAGTCTGAAGCTTTCTTAAGGTCACTTTCAGCCCAGGAGGGTACCAGGCAGTCATGGTCCATCCAGCTGTCCACGCGGAGACCTGACAAATCACAGACCTGGAGCGCCATGGCCAGACAGCTCCAGGAACTCACAAGCCTGAGCTCTGGCCTCACCTACCTGAGCAGGCCATTTTAAGCAGAAACTCTTTTTTTGTCCGTAGAATGAGCCATGTGTTATGTGATGTTCCTCAGGTCTCTTTCAGACCAGGGCGCTAAGACTCTGTGTCAACAAACCAAGTCCAAGTCCTGGCTCAGTCATTTCTCTGAACCTCAGTTCTTCCTCTGAAAAACCAAGCTGAGTGGAAACGCTTATTCCGCACACCTCCCAGGGCTGCTGTTGGGATCATGGATGAACAAGCATCAGGACAGAAAAAAGCATCAACTTGGGATGTGCGGGATTATTCTGGAACCAGAGGGCAGTGCTAGCATAAACCTGAGGTTTAGCAGAAAGCTGGCGCCATTTGGCGAAGATTGAAGGGCCAAACCGCCTGCAGCCTGCAGCCTGCCCCATGGGCACCCTGGGCACCCATGCAAGTGGTTGACCAGAGATCCGGCCAATCTCAGTATTTTCTCCTGCTGGTTCTGGAACTAGCCTTGCTGGGTGAGCTGGGCGTTTTATTTTCTGTGTGCTTTATTCCAAAGCATACATACAAGCCTGAGGAAAAAAAGCCTAATTGGTTTTGCTTGGAAAAGCTGGAAATGTCAGGGAAATGGGCACCGTCATCCAAAGGATTCAGAGGTTTGCTGCACTTGGAGACAAGCATCTGAGAGTGACTTATGGGGTGTGATGACGCTGCAGTTCTCACAGCAGCAATTCCACGTCTCAGGGACTGGGATCATCCATTAGAGATTAAGGAACATCAACAACTCCGCTGCCGCTTGCAAGCTGCCCTCCGCAAACACGGCCACTGTCTTCACCTGCATTTCTCCTTGCTTCCAGAACCTCCACTGCACTCCGCATGCAGGTGGCTCTGAGCTTTCCACCTACTCTCCCTGGAGGGCAGAGTCAGCTGTCTTGTACAACAGAGCCCAGTAGATCACAGATACTTAGCAAAGCCTGAAGACCATTTTGGTGCACCGGGCTGGTGTAAGAACCAGAAGTGGAAAGGAAATGCCTTCCTGAGGCACATCCCCTCTGACTCACCGCTCTAATTCATCCTCCTAAACTCCATTTTTCAGGCATTACTCTTCACACCCTCACCAGACAAAGCAATAACAAAACAGAGCCAGAAAACCTTCACCGGCTCCAAGCCATCTACAGAGCAAACCCCACTTCTTCAGCATGGGCTGCCAGGCCCACAGGAGCCTGGCCCACGGTCATCCTTCCACGCCCCCAAGCTTCCCAAGGCTATCAGGCCTCATGGTCCCTAGGCTCCCCATGGGGGCACCCTCCTGACCCTAGGGCTTGGCATCCCTAGAAAGCCCAGCCCTACCCCTAAAAGCCCCTCCCTGGCACCTGTAGGTTGTTACCAGGCCCCTCTCCTGGAACTCATTCTTTGAGTGTATTCTGAGTGCTGAGTATTTTACATATCCTATCTCAACCTGCACAAAATACTGTCTACTGAGGCCCAGAGAAGTGAAGTCACAAAGGTTACAGAACATACGAGTTGCAAAGCCAGGATTCGATCACAGTTATGTTCCCCTCCCCAGCCTGGCTCTGTACAGCACGTCCTACAGGGCCACTGTCCCTTTATTCATTTTTGTTTATGTTTATCATCTAGTTTTTCTGTGGCCCATGCTTGTTTATTACTTGCATAATTAAAAATAAGAGGAAGACGCTCACACATCGCAAGCTGAAAGTCCCCCTTTATAGGTCCAGCCTATAACATCCGAAATGAACAAAGTCTGCAGCAACACGGAAAGGATCAGGTACCCTCTGAGTGTGCAGAAATGGGATATTGTCAAGTATGTTCTGATAGAGCCAGACACTGGGGCCTTATGATATTACATAACAAGTCAAAACCATGACTTCAAAGAATTACAAATGGCAAATGTGACAGGAAAATCTCAAACGACGCATGGTACTGCCTGAGCTGTGTAAGTGGCCTAAAAAACTAGACGTACGTGAGCACACATGTGTAAAAGGCGTGTCTCCCAGCCCCACCCCCGAACCCCCGAATAACAGTCCTGGGTTAGATTTTTCAGCATCCCAGAAATCTAGCACAAATCCTTGCCAAATCCCATGCCGCCCTTAGCCCTTCACCTAAAAGTCAAATGCTGCATGCCAAGCTCACGTCCCTGCGACGAGGCACTGCTGTGCAGGACTATACTGCTGCAGGCCTAGTGGCAACAGGACCCCAGAACCCCGTGTCCACAGCCAATCTCGGCACCAGGCCAGCAGGGTAACTTGCAGAGGGAGTATCTGTAAAAGGATGGATGGCAACTGCCCTGGGCAGAGACACTGACCAATAAAGCCCATATTCTACCCCCCTTTTACGTGCCAATGTTGTCCCTGCCCTCACCGTCCTGCAAGATCTGTGCAGGGGAAAGCCAGAGGCCAGGGCAGTTGAAAGAAGAGGGAACACCCTGGGCTCAAGGCCCAGCCTCATTGACCACACTTTTATTTCACTTAGGACCAGCAGCTGGGGATTCGGGGCATGAAATGGCACTGGCTGGGGCCAGCATTTGAGATTGACTGGGCCTGGTGGGATGTAGACAGTGTGGCATTTTACTTCGGAACCCCATTCCTACGACAGCTTGAGGCCAGTGCCCTGCACTCATGAACTCTACAATATGCCAGGTCCTGTGGTTGCTTCTGAAATACCCCGACTGGGAACCAATGTGCCAAAGAGGGCCGCTCTGCACCGTGAACATCCTTGTTGAAATCCACAGCAGAGGGCTTGCTAATCAGCTCCCTGGCAAAATGAGGGGTGTGCAGAGTGAGTCAGGAGGACGGCACAGGCTGCAGCCCCCTTGGATGAAGAGACAGAGAATCTGGCCGGCCCACAGCCCACCCAGCTGCAGCCCTGGTGACCTGGACGCTGTTGGTTTGCATCCTCCACCTCCAAGGACCCAGCTGCTGCATCTGCTATTAGCTCGACCCGTCCTGCCCATCCTAACACCTCTGGGCCCTGCTCAGGGTGCAGCTGCCAGAGGGCAGCATTGGGACTTCCTCTGAGCTACAAGAACAGGTTGGACCTGCCGCCTAAAATCGCCTGTAGGGATTTGGCAAACCCTGCTCTAGGATTTCCTTTTGTTGTCATTGACCACCAGTCCCAAGGCTGTCAGGGGGACACACAGCCTCACCCACCTCCAGTCGCTAGAGACCGCCAATATTTACCAAAGTAACCAGATGTTTGCTGAGCGGCTGAGCTGAGATTAGATTAGCTGAGAATAGTTCGCCACCCTGCCCCTCCCTGAGTACCTCCATCCAGGTAGAACTAGTAGTTCTAAAACTGCAGGATTGCAAAGACATTTGGAGTCATTAAGACCTTGTGTCCTGATTTTAATGGAGTGGAAACAAAAACAAACCAGCCCCCGCAAAGGATAACAGTTTCTCTATCTTTCAAGGCCAAGTTCTGACCACCTGAAGGTCTTGAGATACTTGGGCTACTGCCTGGAGCCTTATGGGTGAAAACTGCTCCCAGGTCACAGGGTTCCCTGAGCCTCAAATGTGGGACGGGGCCCCAGAGCCCTCTGTCCAAAGAAGAGCCATGTGTACTGAGTGTGCACACAGCTCCTGGGGTGGCTGACTTGGGTTCGGAGCGTGTCACCTGACCAATCAGGGACCCACCTGTACCCAATAAGCCAGCAGGTCTATAAATGCTAAGTCATATGTGACCAATCAGTTTAAGTGATGTGCCCAAGGTTACACGGCTGTGTCCTTAGAGGGCCAAGGCTAAGACCAGGTGCTCCTGATTTTATGCCAGTACCTGATAAGGAAGAGATAGGCCTATCCACTGGGAAACCAGCTGAGACTTTGTCCCGTGACCCCACAGTGACTTGTCTAACTCCAGTCTGAACAAGCCCGATGTGTGCAGGGAGCAGAAGTGAGAGGAGGAAGGACTCGCCGTCCATGCTGGCAGCTGGAACCTTTTTCTAAAAAATGGTGCATGCCAAAAGGAGTGCTGATGAGCTTAGCGTAAATTCAACAGGGACAGGCTTAAGCAGCTGTCAGAGCTTCACTCCTTCCAAGGACTTCTCTGACCTTGCTCCTACCCCCATCACGATGACTCCCCAACACCCACTGCCGTGGGCTCCTTTGACTTCCATCATTTTGATGCTTGGGGCCTGGCCCCTGTGGCTCCTGCAGGAGACACTCTACTCGGAACACCACTCTGTGGTCTCCAACTTCGCATCTCCCACAGGGTCAACAGCCAGTCAAGGGAAGAGCTCCTCAGACCTGATAAGCAGGAGCCACTGTCTGGAGACAACCACCACCTTCAACAGAAAGCACTTGGCACTTGGGAAGCCCCATTTTCTTTCTTCTTCCATTTTTTTTTTTTTTTTTTCCCTGAGACAGAGTCTCACTCTGTCACCCAGGCTGGAGTGCAGCGGCTGCAGTGGCGCCATCTTGGCTCACTGCAAGCTCCACCTCCCAGGTTCACACCATTCTCCCGCCTCGGCTTCCCGAGTAACTGGGACCACAGGCACCTGCCACCACGCCCGGCTAATTTTTTGTATTTTTTGTAGCGATGGGGTTCCACCATGTTAGCCAGGATGGTCTCGATCTTCTGACCTCGTGATCCACCCACCTCGGCCTCCCAAAGTGCTGGGATTACAGGCATGAGCCACCGCGCCTGGCCTCCTCTTCCATTTTTTAAACAACAATAAGCCGGGCTTCTCTCCTAACCCTGAGGCCCACCCTGCCCTAACAGCTCTCAGTGACCTATCGCCACTCCCACTCTGTCTCTAGGCACCCCCTCTCCAGGTCAATGGATATTTTGAGGACCCCCCCCAAGCCAGGTACCTGCCTCATGCTGCATTGCTAGGACCCAAGAAAAGTGGAAGAGCCTCCAACCTCACGGACCTCAGTCCTGGCCAGAAGGAAAGCTGTGGAGACAGGGAACAAGCAGGCTGAGAGTCCACACAGCATCGTGTGTGGCATGGACAGCAGCCACCACCATAGAAGTTTCCAGAAGGAAGGAGCTACTTTGGAAGAAAGTCTTAAAAAAGAACTTCATGAGAGGAGTAAGACTGGGGCTAAGATAAGCAAGATCAGGTAAAAATCAGAGGCACTGAAGGGTCCTTGCATTTTGTAAGGTCCTAGAGCATCCTCCTCCTTTGTTCCCTAGACACACTGCCAAGGCTCTGGAAAGCTCTAGAAGGTTCTGGAAGGCTCATGGCAACTCGATCTTTCTTTTAAGCTGGGAACCAGGAATGGGCCCAGGCTTGGCACTGGCAGAAGGCTGACAGGCTGTAGCACAAGCCCGGCTAGTCTCAGGCAGGTGCTCCGAGGCTGAACGTCTGTGACCTAAAACAGCTTCAATGGCACTGCTGAGCAGAAGGCCCCGGGCTGCCCAGGTGGTAGAAGGCCAAGCTGTCGTTTAGCATGCACAAGGCTCCCCAATTTAATTGAAATCAACAGAAACCACACTGGTGCACAAAACCAATTTTTTTCCACAAGTTGCCCTTTATAACGATGCCCCTAAGAAGTCCTCTCTAAGACACATTGGATTCCTTGTCCCGAGCATGCCATGAAGGAGAAAATGCCTCCACTCGCCCTTTGAAGTGGATGCTCTTTCTCTACAGGTTCAAATTCCAGCTTTGCTTTGCCAGTGCTGGGACCTTGGCTAAGTTATTTAGCCTCTCTATGCCTCAGTTTCCCCACCTGTAAAGTGGGGTTAATAATTATGCCCACCCCACAGTTACTGAGGATTAAATCCGTATGTATGCACATGCATACACATACACACACGCACACATGTGCACATCTGTATGCTGAGTTTTATGGAGGCAAACAGGGCCTGGGAGCTGTTGGGAGCCAAGGATCTGGGAGGCATCTCAGTGCGTTCCAGTGCCATGTGACTCAGGTGTCAGAGAAGCCCATTTAAGGAACTCACCCATGACAACTGCCACTGGGGAGAGATACAGAGACTCTGAACCTTAAGGCAAGGTAGGAAACGGCAGAAAGTAAATAATAGAATGTTCCAGAAACAGACACCTGTAGCCCCCCCGGGGTGGGATGATGTTCTGGCCAGGACTGGGGCCAGAGCGCAGCTGCCACCACCCCAGGAAGCCTCAAGCCCAGGAATGAGGTGGCGTCAGGAGGACAGCAGGCCAGGGTGAAGGCCGGGGGTGACTTTAGTGTCCCCAAGGCCTGCTTTAATCAACTGACTGAGCACCACATACCCAGCGCTGCCTGGGTGAAGGCGCTGTGGGAGTGAAAAGGAGCAAAAGGCAGCCGCGGCCCTGAGGAGGCGCTGAGCCAGTCTCGGGACAAGGCTCAGAGCACACGGGTGGCCCAGGTCCAGGGGCTCCCTTGGGGCTGGGCTGCACAGCTGAGACTGTGAAAAGCTGAGGGCCAGGGGGCGAGGGGAAGGCTGAGAGGAAGGGTGAGCCGGCCCCGCTGCCCAGGCTTGGGCACCTGGGGCAGCTGGCCTGTGAGATGGTGCTGCTTCCGGTGGTGGAAGATGGACAGCATCTTCCCAAGCTCCGACAGACACACTCAGTGCAATAGCCTTGGCTGTGTGGGGTCAGGATCAGGGGCGTAGACCCATGTGGATGCCACCTGCACCCTGGGTCAGGTGACAGGGACCCGCCTCCACAACCCCACGTCTCACTCCCCCCTTCCCCACAAAAGGCTACTGGGGAATGGGTGCCCAATGAGTCCACAACACAGAATGTTCAGCCCTGATTCAAAACTGAAACAAACAAGAAAACAACCTCCAGCAACTAACTAATCAGCTTGGGGAAGCTGAGTGGCCGCCAAGCCCGGCTCTATCACTTGAAAATCTAGGGCTCCTAGAATTCCTCCCAGCGACCTGGTTTTCAGACCCCACCCTATCCCACCCCACCCCACAGTGGAAAACTCAAGCTCAGCTGCAGAACCTGCTCCCTGACCCCTGGCTTGTCACAGCAGCACGGGCCAGGCCGCAGCCGGACTCTGCCAGGCGTGGCCCCTCTCCCCACAGCCGCCTGGGGACACTCTCTGTGAAACTCAGGAAGAACAGGAAAAATGTGTATCCAGTTTTGTTGGCTACAGGGATTTTGTATCAACATTTTTTTTCCCCAAAACTTGAATAAACACTAAAACTTAAGCTGAAACTTCTTAAACGTTTTAATGATTTTAAAACAAACATCTCAGTATGCATTGTGCTCTGCTGTTACGGGTTAAAGTGCTTGCACCTGCAAAAAAGACATTGGAGTCTTCACCCCCAGAAGCTCAGAATGTGACCTTATTTGGAAATAGGGGCTGTTGAATTTGGCCCCATTTGTGAGTGGTCACAAGGGCCAGACACCGTGGTGGGTGCAGACCCCTCTCCCAAGTCAGTCCAGGGACAAGAAAGTAGACCCCAAGGAGATGGAACCTCGCTCACCCTCTGCCTAACCAGCCCTGGCCTACTGGGCCATCTGGGGGCCTCATCTCTGATTAAAACGTCAAACTCCACATCAGAGGCTAGGGAGGGAGGTGGGAAGAGATGACACCCTCCATCTGTTTCTGGAGCCCTCCATAGCCTGATCCTATGATCCTTTACCAGGGCTGTGCCCAGGGACGTGGGGCCCAGAGTCATTCCTGGTGGATGGGGGCTGGAAAGGTGGTAAAGTCCATACCTGGCTAAATAATTCATCTACCTAGAGAGAACATTAGAATCTCTGGAGCGTTTTCAAAAACTAGATCCCAATTAAGAACTACTGAGTCAAAATGTCTGGGGCTGAGAACTGGGTGATTGAAATATTCTGCTAAGTAAGAACCACTGATAGCACCCACCCACCTCACTGTAAAGATGGGGAAACAGGCACAGAGGGAAAATGGCACGTGGGAGGCCCCCAGTTATTCTTGGTATAACTTACGGAGGCAGAACCCAAGGAGCCTCTGAGAAGGGAACTGTGAAGTCGGAAATCTGAGCTTTCCCTTTAAGAAGGAATCAGCTTTTGATTTCAAGTAAATCGGGAAGCAATCCCTTGGACTTCGGGGACCCAAGCGCATGCCGTAAACTGCCCTTGGTCCGGAATATTCATAATATTCTATGACTTGGAAAGCTTCTTAGCTAGAAGCTTCGTAACTGGTTCAGGTCAAAGATCCCGATTCAGCCTGCGTTTTGCTCCCCTTGGCTTTTCCCCACTTCCTGTCATCCTGCCTGGTTCCAGACATCCCCATTCTAAGAAGATACACGAGTGATTGGATTATGCTGCTTGTATTAACATCAAGGTTGGTGGAAGGTAGTGCAGATAGTTGCTGGAACTCCTAAGCCGTGGTGAATGGTATGGACTGATCCTTTAAATCGTGATGAGACTGTAATGAGATCTTAGTAGCCTCTGTGTGGAGTCCCTCCCTCTAGGAGGGTTATTACCCCCACTACCCCCATCACACTTGGCCGTGTGCCTTGCGTTTCCCAGAAGTGATGTGTGCCACTTCCCAGTGGAAGATTTTGGAGCTGTCCCGTGTCTGACACCTCTCCTCTGTCCCTCTCACAGCAAGGACCCAGACAGGAACCGCTCCTTCAGCCTGGGTTCCCAAAATTAACAGGACACAAAGCAGAGCCACAGCTGTTGGCAATGTATGTACAGCAGTAGCGAGAAATGCACTTCAGTCCTGGCTTGCTGCTGAGGATGTGGGGCCACCCACTACCCTAGAGGAACTCAGCCGACACTCGTGCATGATCTTTCTCCCACCTCCTTTTCTCTCTTTCTTCTGAGTCTATTCCCTAATCCTAAATAAACTCAGTGTAACTTACAGCGCTTAAGAAGGTCATCTAGGCGGGGCGTGGTGGCTCATGCCTGTAATCCCAGTACTTCGGGAGGCTGAGGCGGGCGGATCACTTGAGGTCAGGAGTCCAAGACCAGCCTGGCCAACATGGTGAAACCCCATCTCTACTAAAAATACGAAAAAATTAGCCAGGTGTGGTGGCATATACTTGTAATCTCAGCTACTCAGGAGGCTGAGGCAGGAGAATGACTTGAATCCAGGAGGTGGAGGTTGCAGTGAGCCAAGATTGTGCCACTGCCACTCCAACCCGGGTGACAGAGCCAGACTCTGTCTCAAAAAACACAGAAGGTCATCTACTTGGCTTCTTTGCCCTGGCATTGCTATTTGAATCAAATTCGAATTAGGGCCTTTGAGAGTGAAGTCCTAAATCCAAATAGGACGTGATGCTTTGTTTTTCTTCATCAAATTCACTTTATATTATTCTCTGATTATAAAGACTTCAAATGTATGATTCGTACCCTCAACGATACCTTAAAATAATGTGAGGATGGCAGTCTTTTTGTATAATAAATACTCCCGACCCTGACACAGAGCCAGACACCAAACGCGTGCTTCCTCTGGCCCAGATTTAACACGCACTGGCCGCTCCCCATGCACCGGGCACCCTAGGTGACAGGGGTACCAGATGAAGCACAGGGTCTCCGCCCTCCAGGTAACTCCCAGCACAGTGGGAAGAATACATTTGAAGTCTGTTTTTTCCCCTTTCATGTTAGAACAGAGAACTTCCTGCCCTGTTTGTCTCTGGGACGCTCCTCAGGCCCACGTCTCCTTTCATGTCCCACCCCCTGAGCTGGGCGTTTGTTCAGCAAGCCCTTTCCTGAGCACAAATGTCCACATTACAGACACCAGAGCATAAAGCTGTGTGGCTCAGAGCCAGGTCAAGCTTCCCATCCCAGCCTAAGGCTCCTTCACTCCCTTTCCTGGCCCCAGATGCCTCCAAACAAACATCAGCAAGCAAGCAGCCAGTAGGTCCTTGACCAGAGTCAGGGTGACCAACTAGTCTCGGTTTGCCCAGGACCGTGGGAGTTTAAAACAGGAAGTCCCACATCCGAAGAAGCCCCTCCATCCCAGAGAACTGGAGCAGCTCACCCTAACAGGTAGAGTACCTTTCCCCCAGTTGGTGTGCACAGCGGTGCACCTACCACCGCCCTGCCCTAAACACCCCACCCATCCATTCCTTCTTTCTCTGTCTCTCCTGACTTCCAGTTCCACGTTTTTTTTTGACTGAGTCTTGCTCTGTCACCCAGGCTGGAGTGCAGTGGTGTGATCTGCGCCCACTGCAAGCTCCACCTCCTAGGTTCAAGTAATTCTCCCACCTCAGCCTCCCGAGTAGCTGGGATTACAGGCACTGACCACCAGGCCCGGCTAATTTTTTTGTATTTTTAGTAGAGACAGGGTTTCACCATGTTGGCCAGGCTGGTCTCGAACTCCTGACCTTAGGTGATCCACCCGCCTTGGCCTCCAAAGTGCTGGGATTACAGATGTGAGCCACCGCACCTGGCTCAGTTCCATTAATTTCACCCATTTCCTCTTTCCATTTCCAGCTCTTCATAAGGAGGAAATTCCCTCTCACCTTCCCTTCCTCTCTCTTTCCTTTATGAGGTGAAAATGTACCCTAATCATTAATAAGAAAAGAGCTAGGGATTTGTATGCTATCAAGGAAAAGTAATGACTATAAGTGAAAATAAATGTTCTAACGGGAGATTAAACAAATATTAGAGGTGATACATCCTCAAATATTCGGAACCCTCTTCCAACATTCTCTATTTTTTCCCTTCCACTGATCAAACTTGTTTTTCACAAAATACCACTTTTGAGTTAAATAAAACACATTGCAATTCCATTTTCTCTCCTGCTTCCTAATTGCTCTATTCACTTATTTATCCACCCAACAGAATGTGTTTCTGTGTTGCACACACACATCACAGCAGAGGCTGTGGTCAGGAAAGGCTGTATTGAAAAAAAAAGGCCACCTTTCCATAGGCCAGTGGAAATCAGGTTTGGAAAAAATTCAACATGGAAGGCTGGAACCAGAGAACACAGCTGTGTAGGAGGGAACACTACAGCTAAGTCATATATTTGGGTCCAGACTTCCTGCAGACCACTGGCTCTCAACCCTTGGATGCACACGGAAACCACCCCTGGAGTTCAAAACAACCACCACAAAAACTCCAATGCCTGGTCTTGGAGTTTCTCATTTAATCCATCTGGGGTCCAGTGGGAACTGGGATTTTTATTTATTTTTATTTATTTATTCATTCCTTTATTTTTGAGACAGGGTCTCACTCTGTTGCCCAGGCTGGAGTGCAGTGGTGCGATCTCAGCTCACTGCAACCTCTGCCTCCCAGGCTCAAGTGATTCTCCTGCCTCAGCCTCCCGAGTAGCCAGGATTACAGGTGCCTGCCACCACACCCAGCTAATTTTTGTATTTTTAGTAGAGACGGGGTTTCACCATGTTGGCCAGGCTGGTCTCAAACTCCTGACCTCAAGGGATCCGCCCACCTCGGCATCCCAAAATGCTGAGATTACAGGCATGGGCCACTGCACCCAGCTGGAACTGGGGTTTGTTAAATGCCCCTCAGGTGATTCTAACGTGCAGCCAAAATAGGTAGGTAGACCTAGAGAAAGGAAAACACAATGGGTTGCAGGATGTTTATTTTACATAAAGAGAAAATATGCTTTTTACCAGGAAAAGGTCCTGGGTAGAGGCACAGCTTTTCCAAACACATATTCCAGTAAGAATTTCTTGAGGTGGCCTTGGGTAAAACAAACAAACAAACAAAAAACTGCCTTGCTATAGCCAGTCGTGGCATGACTTCCAATGCCAGAGCCTGTGTACCTCCAAGGACAGCCCCAGGAGGACCATGTGGCCTCCGTCTTGGTGCTGTTCTTCCTGAGATTGTAACAATGGATGTGGGGGCTTCCCTGGGTTCCAGCTTTGCAGCAGATGCCATGGGTTCCCCATCACGATGCTTTCTTTCCCTTTCCACCCAGTCCAGGAAAACTCCCAGGGTGATTACTCAGGTCAACGTGAGGCTGGGGTGTGAGCTCCCCTTGGAACAAAGGAGGAGTCCCAAGTGGATACAGGTGTGCCGGGTCACCCATTCACTCAGCAAGCACATAGCAAACACCTGCTACCCAGGGCAGCCCCGACCCCAGGCTGGCCCTGGAATGAGTGCAGCTCCTTGTCCAGGGGTCTCCACGCTTTTGTGAGGAAGAGCTACCTCTCCTTCCCACAGAGCCTGGAGATGGGTCCCTGGACAGAGTGGCATTCTGGGGGTTTTGAGAGAGTCCTGTGATGTATATCAAATCCTAGCCCACCAAGGGGTGAGGGCAGGACTCTCCCCGAATTCAGGTCGATGTTGTATTCATCTTTGCACAGTTCCTGACAGTGCATGCTCAGCAAATATTTGTTGAAAGAGAATGAATAGTTTAATGCATGAAGAAAAAGAATGACCCTAAAAGCCATCTCACAGAGGTGACACTGCTATAAAGGCTAGCAAGGCAAACTTAGGAGAGAAAGGAAGGAATTTTCATAGTCTTAGAAGCCTACAAACTGACCGTGGCCTTGCCTCATCTCTTCTTCCCTTCTTTTAAGGGCCTTTGACTCACCACGATATCAATATAAAACTGCCAATACTTGGGCCTGGCATGGTGGCTCATGCCTGTAACTCTCAGCACTTTGGGAGGCCAAGGCGGGAGGATTGCTTGAGCTCAGGAGTTTGAGACCAGCCTGGACAACACAGAGAGACCCTGTCTTTACAAAAAAAAAAACTTTAAAAGTCAGTGGAGCATGGTGGCTACCCAGGAGGCTGAGGTGGAAGGGTCACTTAAGCTCAGGAGTTTGAGGCTGCAGTGAGCTACATTCACACCAATGTACTCCAGATGGGGCAACAAAGAAAGACCTTGTCTCTAAAAACCAAAACAGAATAATAAGAAATAATTGCTGATACTTGTGTTTATTTGATGTGTTCTCAATGTGTTAGAAGGATTCTTAAATGGGATACCGAAAGCACAGGTAACAAAAGAAAAAACAAAAGCAACTGGACCTCATCAAAATAAAAACTTTTACGCTTCAAAGCATACCATCAAGAAGATGGAAAGACAACCCAAAGAATGGGAGAAAATATTTTCAAATCATATATCTGATAGGGACTTGTATTCACAATACATAAAGAACCGTTCAACTCAATAGTAAAAAGACAACCCAATTTAAAAACAGGAAAAGGATCTGAAAGTCATTTCTCCAAGAAAGATTCACAAATGACTCATACGTATATGAAGATAAGCTCAACATTAGTTATCAGGGAAATGAACATCAAAACCACAATGAGAAACCAGTTCACACCCACTAGGACAGCTAGAATATAAGAGAGACAATTACAAGTGTTGACAAGGATACCAAGAAATTGCAGTCCTCATAATCCTGGGAATTGCTGGTGGGAATGTAAAACGGTGCTGCCAGTTTGGAAAACTGCCTGGCAGTGCCTCAAAAGTTAAACATAAAGCCACGATACGACCCAGCAACTCCACTCCTAGGTATATTCTCAAGAGAAACAAAAACATATTTCCTTACAGAAATTTGTACACAAATGTTTATAGCAGCATTATTCATAACAGCCAAAAGGTGGAAGCAACCCAGATTTCCTTTAACTGATGAACACAACATGGCATATTCATACAATGGAATATTATCCAGCCCGTAAAAAGGACTGATACATGGTACAACATGGATGAACCTTAAAAACATTTCGTTATGTGAAATAAGTCATAAAAGACTGAATATCATGTCATTCCTTCCTGGGGACACTGCAGGTGGGGAGGGCATGAGAGGACAGGGTTGACGGGAGGAAGCCAGGCGGGAGAGTCCTGGAGGGGGACGGTGGCCCCATGCACAGCCTGTGCAGCTCCCAGCGTTCCTGGGGAGACCCAGGCGCAGACACCCCCCCTGAGGCCATCTGACAATGAGCCTGCCTCCATTGGTCATTAGTGATGTCAGCTGGTGAGGGGCCTGGACAGAACCACGCTGAGTTACAGAATCCAAGGTTATTGAGGATTTCATTCTAGACGGAGAAATCGAACGGAATGCCTTCTGTTCAAATGTTGAAGACTGTTCCGCCTGGTTTTTTTTTTTTTTTTTTTACCATGCTCACGAGGGGACACCTGAGGTCGCTGATAGAAGTTCAGCAGTTTGCCATTCGCCATTCTCAGGCTTGAAACCCTGTACCCGGCCCAGGCTGAGAGGACCCCATCTGTCCACAGGCTGACCGGGAGCCACCATTCCCGCCACCTGCACGGGCCAGAGCCATGTTCCGCCACCCGCACTGTGCTGTGTGGGCCACGGAAAGGCCAAGTGACCCAGGGTGCGCCTCTCTCCTCTCCAGGGCGCCCTGAGGTGCAGGGAGAAGGCCGAAAAGAGGGAGGCCAAGGAGAGAAGTGAGCCGAGCCCTGAGTCTAAGCAGGCTGCACCTGGCATCCGTCAGCATCTCACTCAACTTTGAGGTAACACACGGAGCTGGAAGGACCGGGGGACGGAAACTCTGAGCCCTGAAAGGCCCCTACAGTGTCATCTGAGAAGATCTCTCAGAGAAGCTTCCAGAAATCTGGGCCTTCCCAGCCCTTCCTCGATGGGACTCATCAGGGGCAGCACAGAGCCCCGGGGTGGAGAGGAAGAGGAACCAGGGCCTGGCCTGAGGCCTCCTGCGGGATGGTGCGCAGCTGGGGCTGTTCTGGAACACTCCCTCTGGCCGAACTTCCCTCTTTTATGCTTCTTAGGAATGGGGGGCGGGGTGGTTGTGATGAGAGGGAGGAGCGTGGTCCCTTCTTCCACTATTTATTCTACACGTGTTGTGCTCTCTCACCTGGAGTGACTTGGAGTCATCCAGTGTCACTAAAAATCCTTTCTTTTAGGTGAAGGAGTTTCCCTCACTTAATTCTCCCAAGAGGTGGTCCATTAAAGTGGTTTCTGGTCATCACACCTTAGAGTTAACGACTATGGTCAGTGGAGTTCTGGGCCGATCCTTATAGCAGGTTTAGGCAAACACGTGCCCTCGTTTCACTGATGTGGCAGGAAAACGTGTTGTGATATTCATTTGTATTTTGCCCCCCTGCATGCCCTGCCCCGCCTCCAAGCTGGTCTCGGGTCCTGGCCTCGCCCCCTGGAGGGAGTTCTGTGTGCCCAACAGGTGCTGTGTCCCAGGCAGGTGCTGTGTCACTGGCCTGCTTGCACCAAGGTTGGGGCATCCTGGCAGGATCAGAGGCCGCTAGGGAGGTGAGGGAGTGGGGAGCAGAGGACACTTCCCCAGAACCGAGATGGGAGAGAGGGGCCAGATCTCAGAGCGGGCTGGCTGCTGCATCCACCAGAACAAACTCACACACTGGGGCCTCCACTCGGCAAAGAATCTCAAACTCAGGCCTGGCTGCCGCCGGAAACCTCCAAGATGGAGGAATCTCAGGAGTCTGGACTAGAAGAGTACAGGGGCCACCAGATGGCTGGAACCCAGACTCTCCTGAGGCCTGGGGGAAGGGGAGGAAGGTCCCTCTCAGAATGCTTGGAAGTGAATTTCCCCTCAACCCAATAAGGTGGACGTTAGTGACCGATTAGAGGGAGGAAGAGGAGGGAAGGAAGGGAGGAGGAAGGGAATAAATCTGACACTCCTTTCCCCACTGAGTTTGTGGACACCAGTCCACACCAAGGAGACCTGCTTCTTGGGGGCGAAGCAGAAGCTCTGAGTTCTCGACAGTGTTCACAGTACCTTCCCAGGCAGCCAGCAGACCCTCCATAGACACCTGCCCACTGTGGGAGGCTTGGAGCAGGGGCTGTCAGAGGTTAGGTCTGTGAGAAAGGGAGGATGGTCAGGATGGCTGAACACGCCCTCAGAGGAAGGAGCCTAGGGGTGCTCCACCCTTCCCTTGGGGCTGGTCCGCAGGGCACTGACACATCTCTGGGGGGCTCCCAGCACAGCCCACCCTGGGTCCCTTCCACAGCGTGAGCCCCCCGTGCCTGCAAGGGTACGCAGAAATCTCGTCCACTCCTGAAGGGCCCGCTCTCAGGTGCTACCTGGGACTGAGCGGACAAAACCTCAGCCCATCTCTGAGGCCAGTCCTCAGACCTTCCCTCCCTCGTCTCTAGATAATAAATGGGCAGCCTCCCAGAGACCCCTATCCCAGGCGAGCAGTTAGGACGGTGGCCGTTTCCAGGGAGGCCCCATGCCCTGACCCCACATTGCAGGACCCGCTCCGGACTAGCCTGGTATTTCTCCCAGGACACCCACGCCGTCTCCTGAAAAGTGGGGGGCATCTTGGAGGAGGTGGGCAGATCAGGTGTCTGAGGTCGCTGGCACTCACTCGTTTATGGCACATCAGCCCTGGAAGATTCAGGAACAGAAAGACAGAGTGTCCGTCACGAAGCTGGCATTCCAGTGGAGAGGCGTGTGTCAAAATAAAAAGCTAATTTCATTCCGGTAAGAACTGTTAAGAGAATCAGGTGTGATCGGTGCAACAGAGCGCATGTGAGTCTTTTGATTAGATGGTCAGGGAGGGCCTCACGGAGATCTGTGGGGTGGACCTGAAAAGGGGAATTGACCACTTGGAAGCTGGGACAGAGCACCCCGGGCAAGAGGGTAGTCAGTGCAGAGGCCCTGAGGCAGGGCTTGGGGGTGTGCAGCGAGAAGGGTTCTCATCCCAGGGGCAGGACAGGGTGTGACGAATGATGCTCAAAGGCCGTTTCAGCTGCTGAGGGGAGGAGGGCCTGGAGAGGAGAGGGTGGAAGCGGCAGGGAAGGCCCTGGGAAGTCTGCAGGGATGGTGCGGGTGAGAGCCCTGTGGCTGCTGCCCTCACCTGTGCTCTGCTGTGGAGAGGGGAGCCACGGCAGGGTGGTGGGAGTGTCTGTCTCAGCTCCTAAGCTGATGGACGCTCCGGAAACCCCTCTGGTCCCCACCCCGCTCCGCCCCCAGCACCAGCCAAGGTCCTTCTAACTCCTGTGGGCTTTTCAGTTGTTGTGGGGGTGGGGGATAGTTTGGAGAAATAACACTTCCCCTGTGATTGACACATTCAGAAAGGGGCAAAGGGGAGGTTGGCACGAGGCAAGCCCAGAATCCAGCTGGCATAAAAAGTCCTTAATGAGGAAAAGGTTCACAGCCTCCCTGCTGTGCCTTCCCCAGATGGCGGGGGGTGCGTTCTGTGGGGTGCCAGTGCACTGGCACACAAGCACACGGCCCCTGCTGGGAGCCCGAGGCCACAGCCAGCGTTTCCACCTCACCGTCCATCTCTCCTTCCTCCAGGAGAAGGCCTCGCCCACGGTGGGGGCCAGGCAGGGATAAGAGAATAGCAAATCTACTTAAAAAGTTACCTTTGCCAAATACTCACCTTACTGCCAGTTTCTGGAGGAAAAAAAAAACAGAGAGAGAAAATGGCAGCAGGTGGATCATTCCCCGACAGCAGTTAAATGCACCTTGGAAAGAGCAATGTTTCTGCCCAGCAGCCCCCAACAGGGCTGACCCTGAAAACTTAAGGTCAAATTCAAACAAGGTGTCAGCTCAAGTCACAGAATCTCATGATCATGATTTGTCTTAAACTGACTCCCACTTCTAGGACAATGAGAAAGTACACCCAAGATGACCTGAGCCACAATTTTTGGTAAATTAAGTCCTGTAACCAGGTACAGGTGATTCCCGTTATCCCAGGCGGTTCTGCTCCACAGAGTCGTCGGGCACACTGAGTTGGCAAATGCTGAGCCATTGTTTTCAGGGGAGGTGCACGGTTGGCTTCCTGGGAGCCTCTAGCCACGTTTTTGTCAACCAATCAGTACATCACCGTGTTTGATGTGTGTTTCTGCTTAAAAGAAAGGCATGGGCGTCCCTGTTGCAGGCACAGCACACCCTCAGGTGAGAGTCTTCCGGGCTGAACATCCCATCTCGACATGGTGGGAGGAGAAGCACCAGCACCACCCCTACTTGCTGGAATGTGGACCATCTGGGGTCGGAAGGGACCCCGGAAAGCGTCTGATGAGGTGCAGAGAGGTTGAAGCTCCCAGCCCAGGAACAGCGTGGAGGGCTATGGCGCAGTGCGGCCCCTCTCCATCGCTGTGGGTGAGTCTCCTGGGAGGCTTCAAACAACAGAAACGCACCATCTCCCGGTTCCGGAGCCCGGAAGTCCGAGATCAAGATCTCGGCAGGACTGGGTCTCTCTGAGGCTGACAGGGAGAATCTGTCCAGGCCTCTCTCCCAGCTACGGGTGGCTGCCGGCCATCTTTGAGGTTTCCTGGCTTGTAGAAGCATCACCCCAATCTCCACCTTCATCCTCACCGGAGGTTTCCCTAGGCACGTGTGTGCAGAATCCCCCTCATACGCGGACACCAATCATATGGAAATGGGCCAGCCTGCTCCAGTGTGGCCTCATCAAAACTCATCACATCGGAAACGACCCTGTTTCCAAATGAGGTCACATTCACAGGTACAGAGGGCTCGGATTTGGACACATCTTTTGGGAGACATACAATTCAACTCCGAACAGCGTGCCCTTAGAAAGGCTTTATGTTCGTTTGTTTTCAGGGTCAGGGTCTTGCTCTGTTTTCCAGGCTGGAGTGCCATGCTCTTGGCTCACTGCAGCCTCGACCTCCCGGGCTCCAGCGATCCTCCAGGTTTTTTTTGTTTTTTGTTTTTTGTAGAGATAGGTCTCCCTATGTTGCCCAGGCTGGTCTCGAATTCCTTGGCTCAAGTGATCCTCCCACCTCGGCCTTCCAAAGTGCTGGGATTACAGGCATTAACCACCACACTTGACGCCCTTAGAAAGTTTTCGAAAATTGCTCTTCTCTGTCTGCCTGCTTACCCTTCCGAGGCATCTAACAGCATCCTCCCTGGCCTAAGGCCGGGAGCCTTTCTAAAGGTGTAAGCTTGCCCTTAGGAACCACTCTCGTTGTGGTTTTAAGTTGTCATCACTTGCCAGATAAGGAGAGGTTGCTGTATGGACAGATACACAAGGAGACTGACCCAGGTCCTGTTGCAGGACAGAGCTGCCCAGCGCCCCAGCCCCACCCTGGGCTTCCATTGGTCTGGGCTGGACACCCTGGGGGCTCTCGTGGGTGGCCTGGTGATGCCAGGAGGAAGGGCCCACTGTGATGGCAGATTTCTGGCTGCTCACCATGATGAAAGTGCATCTGTCCCACAAAGGGCAGCCTTTCCATATTCAAGAGTGGGGTGCAGCTTAGGGAGGTATCTGAGGTGGGGACTGTGACGAGGCCGAGCCACAGGCATTGATTGCTCCATGGACCAGCGCGTCTGTCTGAGCTCCCTGTGAATGCATCTAATTTAGGGGACTTGCAGGACCCAGTGCACATGCTGGGTCTAACTCACCCCGACATTTTTTGGTTTTAAACCAGTGAGATCTGGTTAAAATGAACATCCACGACCACTTCCCATATCCTGAGTTTTGTCTTCGGCTGTGTCTTTGGATCATTCCTTCCCCTATAGCATGATTTCTCTTTTATGCTGTGTCTGTCATCTCTTCCCCACGAACCTGAGAGACTCGGGGGAGCAGGGGCTGGGTCGGGACCCCCTTTCTGCCGCCCCCAGCACCAGCCTGAGACTGACTGCAGGCTGACACATCTGGGGCCACAGGCTGGATTCTCAAGAGGGGCGAGAGAATGGGGTGGTGGCTCCCCCAGGCCAGCTGGTCCAGGCAGCTTCCTGACCTCTGCAGTGATGCTCCTGCTCAAGCTGGGAGAACCAGGGTCAAATCCCTTCACTCAGTCACCAAAACAAGAAACAAAACAACAACAACGACAAAAGAAAATGGAAGCCGGACCCATCACTGGCTCCTCTGCCTCCAGGGGATCAGAACTTGGCCCCCTTCCCACTGTGAATCCCCTCCGACGGGGGTGGAGGCTGGAGCAGTCTCCAGGCTGTCCCAGCTGTGCCTCTGGCCTCCTGTCTGGGTGCAGCCCTGGCGGGGAGCAGGAGGGCGTGTAAGCGGGTCCTCCAGGGTCCTCAGGCCACAGCTCCTGGGCTGGAGAACCGTGAGGTAGGACCTAGCCCCTAGGGTCCCCTGCCCTCTCCTCCTGGCAGTTTCTCTGGCTTTAGGTAGTAAGGTCCTGTGACAAATTCACTTAGGACTAAGAAGCTGCTCAGAATATTCAGTTCTTGGATCGCCCACAACAGCAGAAACAGAACAGAGTGGGCACTCCAGACACAAAAGGGCCCGGCCCAGCCAGCTTGTGGGGACCCGCCAGGCACGGTCCCTGCCTGACTGCCAATGTTTATTTGAGGCTATTTGTTTAAATTCAGTTTGAACCCCGGTTACCTCCAGCTCAGCCCTGCCCTGGGCGCTGTGGGGAAAACAAAGCTACACCACGCCGTGCACGGCCGTCCTCACATCTCTGGAAGACATCACCATGCGGGAGCAGTGGGGAGACGGACTGGATCCCAGAAAGTGTGGCCTCCTGCCACTGCCAATCACAGCCAGGGCAGAGTGCCCTTCGGGGCTCCACAGCTCCCCCCCCCACCCCGATCATTACAGGAGAAGGCAAATTGGTGAGATCTGGTATTTTTCATTAAACACATAAAGTTTATTTTCTTCAAATAATATCAGAAATATTTTGAAATGGCCCTCAATTCCACATTGGGGTCAATTATGAGGGAGGGAAAGGGGGAAAGTGGGCAGGAAGATATAAAGGGGAAAGAAGAGGGAAAGAAAGAGGCAGTGCTGGTCTACAGGGATGGCGGCTGGGGGTGAACCCAGGCAACCCTCCCTCCATCCAACCCTCAGCGCCCCCAGGGAGTGCTTCACACAGACGTAGAGAAATGGCTGATATTGGTATAGTCATAGTTGATATAAACCTTAAATACCTTTTTAAAGATTAGAAGCTGAGCTGGGAAAGGGGCAATCAGGCAGCCGCAAGGGGGACTGCAGGGAGCAGGGGAGCAGCTTAGAGATTTCTGAATGCCACACATGAGGCGCTTTTCTCAGGGGCTCTTAAGCCCTAACACCGTTATAATTTCCCCCTTAAGATGCTAATGATCTATTAATCACTGTTTCTGGCTGACTTCCCTTTATACCAGCACCTTCAGAAGCTCCCCTACCAAGTGGGCCTGTCTTAGGGAGGAATTACTTCCCACAGCTAATCCAGAGTTCCCGCCCCCTGGAACAAAACCCACAGCAGCTTCAGCTTCTCCTCGGGTAAAGCCGGGATCTGAGCAGACAGCCACTCCTGCGGGCAGTGCTGGCCAGACAGGACACCGGAGCAGGCCACACCTGGGCCTTGGGAACGCGCACAGGACCCCGGAGGAGGCCACGCCTGGGCCTTAGGAACAGGCACCAGCAGAGGCAGGGCTGGAAAGGACAGGAGAGGCTGGGCCCACATTTAATCTCTGTTCCCTCTCCCTCCACAGTGGTGCCTTTATTTCTAGAAGCAACGAAGGAAACACAGTAGCCTCAGAGCCAGAAGAGGAAGAGGAGGCCGGCTCCCACTGCCGCAACACTCAGCCGAGGTCAGCCGGGCCGTGGCGCTGCGTGACTCCATCAAGGGCCTGGTGTCCCTGGACTTGGACACCCTTGACCCTGCCAGGCTCGGCCCCACAGCCTTGCTCAGTCCCCTCAGCATCCTGGTCTCCAGCAGATGGGTATCCCGGACACATCTCACCTGACTTACTGGATACAAGACCACCAAGACAAGGGGCAGGCCGAGTGCAGTGGCTCACGTCTGTAATCCCAGCACTTTGGGAGGCTGAAGCAGGAAGATTGCTTGAGCCCAGGAGTTGGAGATCACCCTGGGCAACATGGTAAAACCTGTCTCTACAAAAAACACAACAATTAGCCAGGTGTGATGGTGCATGCCTGTGGTCTCAGCTACTCAGGAGGCTGAGGTGGGAGGATCGCTGGAGCCGGGGAAGTCGAGGCTGCAGTGAGCTGTGTTTGCTCCACTGCACTCCAGCTGGGGTGATAAAGCAAGACCCTGTTTCAAAAAAAAAAAAAAGAAAGCACATAAAGAAGGCCAGGCACAGTGGCTCACACCGCTAATCCCAACACTTTGGGCGGCTGAGACAGGCAGATCACTTGAGGTCAGGAGTTAGAAACCAGCCTGGCCAACATGGCGAAACCCCATCTCTACTAAAAATACAAAAATTAGCTGGGTGTGTTGGCTCATGCCTATAATCCCAGCTACTCAAGAGGCTTACACAGAAGAATCGCTTGAACCCGGAAGGTAGAGGCTGTAGTTAGCAGAGATTGAGCCATTGCACCCCAGGCTGGGCAACAGAGTGAGACTCCATCTCAGAAAAAAAAAAAAAAGAAAAGAAAAAAGGGACAGCTTCCTCTGAAGCCAGCTCTGCAGACTGGCAGCTGCCCGACATCTCAGCTGGGCCATTTCCTGAACTGCTTGGCAGGAGCACATTGGGCTTTAACTGCCCCCAGCCCCACCCCAACCAGGGCTCGCTGCACCAGAAGCTACCTAGAAAACCAGTTCTTTTCTGTTAAGAATCAGGAAAGTCGTGATATTCTCAGACATCAGCCAACTGCAGACTGGCCTGCAGAAGGAAGGAAAGTAGAAGGAGGAAGCCAAGTGATGCTGGGGCCGGGCAGCGTGGCCAGGCACTGTGGTCGGAACTCTCGTGCTGGTTTGCAGCTCAGAAGCCGTCCGCAGCCCTTGCCGTGCAGCCCTAACCCTGACCTCTTTGGGCCTCAGTTTCCCCACCTGGAGAAGGATGATTGTATATGAGTCTGTTATTTTTTCAATCAGCAACCTTGTCTCAATGCCTGTTTAGAATGAGAATAGTAGTGTCTACAGTTCCAACGCTTTCTCCACACCTTACTCATGTATTTAAATCCGGTCTGATGATTTACATAATGCTTCACCCACGAGAATTCCTTCAGCAGGGAACGAGGGTGTCAGAGAGACGCTGCCTCGGGCCTTGGTAACCACTAGGGAAGGAATGCCAGGGACACCTGGTCCTGACTTGGGATCTGGTGCTCCAGGCTCTAGCTCTGTCCATAGCCCAAGGGTGCTGAGCTCCAACTGGTCACACCTGCAATGTCACTGAGCTTGGGGAGTGGTCCATCCAGGGCCTGCCTTCCCCAGGGACATCGTGTGGCTCAGGAGCCACAGCAGAGGAAGCTGAGCAGGGTGGCTCCCTGGGAGGTCGCACCTGTGCCCCAGGGGTTCTTGGACAATTGGGGACATGGCTCAAGAGGGAGGCCAGATATCCCCCTAACAAAGACAGCAGGGGCTGGAGTCATGAATGTGGACACTGAAAGAGGAGTGACTGTATTTGTACCCTGAGTGTGTGCGCCAGTCCTTGAGGACATTACATTTTACATTACATTTGTAATCAGAAAAGTAGACTTTCAAAAGAAGACATCATCTAAGTTACTTGTTAGGAGTCACAGATTCATCTCCCCGGAGCTGGTGGCAGTAGGGAGGCATTTGAAAAGGTGCCTGGACAGCACAGGCCCTGAGGGAGGACAGGTCCTCCATGCCCAGAATGCAACTGGCTGGCCAAGGTGCCTTTGAGCTTCCCCAGGCCGTCTGTGTAGAGAAAGCAGCAGCGGGTCCAGCAGCCCAACTGCAAAGGGCCCTCACATGCACCAGTTAGTTACTCATTCATTCATTTGGATGAGGTCTCGCTGCGTCATCCAGGCTCATTCATAGCTGGGTGGTGCAATCATAGCTCACTGCAGCCTCAACTTCCTGGCCTCAGGTGATCCTCCCATCTCAGCCTCCTGCCTCTGTGCACCCGTTCTGAGGCCCCAACCTGCAGTCCTGAGACTACAGATGCATCTGGCCCCCAGACCCGCACTGTGCGGATGTGGCTTCTGTCAGTTCACTGCCTCAGGAGCAAGAGTAGGAATGGGAGGTCCTCCCAAGACTGAAGTTTAGTGTTCTCTGAACCGTGAACCCCCCGGACCTCAGTCGCCAGAGTGGTCCAGCAGCGTGCACAAGGGCTCCGGCCCCAAGCCGGCCTGCTTCTGATGGAGGGGTGTACACCTGAGCGAGGAGCTGCCCACCCGAGCGTCAGGTTCCTCATTCATTAACTGTGGACGTTAAGGTAGTTCAAGAATATAAAGTGCTGCCGGGCACAGTGGCACCTACAGTCCCAGCTACTTGCAAGGCTGTGGCAGGAGGATCACTGGAGCCCAGGCGTTCAAGTCCAGCCTGTGAGACAGAGTGAGACCCCATCTGATTGACTGATTGATCGGTTAATTGATTGATTGATTGGTTGAGACAGGGTCTCACTCTGTTACCCAGCCTGGAGTGCAGTAGCGCGATCTCAGCTCACTGCACCCTTGGCTTCCTGGATTCAAGCGATTCTCCCACCTTAGCCTCCTGAGTAGCTGGGACTACAGGTGCCTGCCACCACACCAAGCTAATATTTTTATTTTTTGTAGAGACAGGGTCTCCCTATGTTGCCATGGCTGGTCTTGGACTGCTGGGCTTAAGCGATCCTCCCATCTCAGCCTCCCAAACTTCTGGGATTACAGGCATGAGCCACCGTAGTGATGGTAGTAGTGGTGGTAGTAATGGTAGGTAGTGATGGTAGTGATGTTAGTAGTGGTAGGTAGTGATGGTAGGTAGTAATGGTAGTGATGGTAGGTAGGGATGGTAGTGACAGTAGGTAGTGATGGGTAGTGATGGTAGCTAGTGATGGTAGTGATGGTAGGTAGTGATGGGTAGTGATGGTAGGTAGTAATGGTAGTGATGGTAGGTAGTGATGGTAGTGATGGTAGGTAGTGATAGCAGTGATGGTAGGTAGTGATGGGTAGTGATGGTAGGTAGTCATGGTAGTGATAGTAGGTGGTGATGGTAGTGACCGTAGGTAGGGATGGTAGTGATAGTAGTGATGGTAAGTAGTGATAGTAGCAATGGTAGGTAGTGATGGGTAGTGATGGTAGGTAGTCATGGTAGCGATGGTAGGTAGTGATGAGTAGTAATGGTAGGTAGTAATGGTAGTGATGGTAGGTGGTGATGGTAGTGATGGTAGGTAGTGATGGTAGTGGTGGTAGGTAGGGATGGTAGTGATGGTAGGTAGTGATAGTAAGTAGCGATGGTAGCATGGGGATGCTGCCGAGAAGCAGAGGAGGCTGAGGAGTACAATGGTGGAGGCAGGGAAGGAAAAAAGCACAGAAGTCATGTGACATGTGCTGCTGAAAAAATGCATGGAGCTCATTGATAAGCACCTTGCCTGCAAATTTCCCTGTTAAGCAACTCTGATCTTCACAATTCAGGTGGAACGTGTCTTTAGGACAGAAAACAAGAAAACTGTAGGATTCCCTTCAAGGTCCATTTCTTCCCTGTCCCTACTTTTGGATGCTGCTGAACAGGCTCCATCTGAATTCAAGAATCTGGGTACACCTGTGCAGGCCAACAAGCCAATATACCAGGCATTTGAAAGACACACGTACAAGCAGGCCACACGTTTAGTCATGCAAACACACAGTGTCTATATATCTATGTGCACAGATTTCTGGGCGTGAATATATGTGTTCCAAGCCCCAGTGTATCTACAAGTTTTTATATGAACTATACACAGACATGCAGCGTACACAGATAATACTTAAGAGTCCACATGTCTAGAACCTGGAACAAAGCTGCATATAAAAGCAGACGGAACACAGCAGCAGGGCTATGTTTCACGTTGTCGTTTTCTGAAGCTGATATACACGAGACACCTCATTCTAGTTCTGTGGTTTCTGCAAGGAACTGGTGGGCCAACCATTCCGAAGGAATGTGGTGTTGAAAAGCTGAAGACAGGCTGCGCCATCACACGGCTACAGCTGTTGTTCTGAATTTCAAATCTGGTGGCTTCGTTGTTGTTTTCCCAAAAGTTTCATGAATTACATCACCAAAAAACCCACTAATTTATGGAGTAAAGGTGAAGCAATATCTAGTTGGTGTGTTTTCAGAGGGAATAAATGGATTTCTGCTTGCATTCCTATTCCCAGAGCTGAGTATTTGAGTATTTGTTCTGGGATCTGGTATCACACAGCCTTATCTCTATCCCCACTGGGGTGAGGCCTCCCAAGGAAGTTTAGACTGGAACTTGAGACCACTTATTACCAAATTAACAAAATAGATTCATTTGGAATCAGCTGACTCAAATCAGGAAGACCTGGACCCAATTCAAACATCTAGACCAAAACCTACACTCACTTTGGTTAAGATCGGATGGAAATTCTTCCTCTTCACATCTCCCATCCATGGATACGTCATGGCAGAAGGCTCCATCGTCCTCAGAACCCAGCCAGGGAAGGTGAGGAGGAGGCAGGAAGCCACACAGCCGCCCCACTCTGTAGAATTCCAAGGAACAGAAGCTTTTTAAAAATTCAGATTCTAAGGCCTCAGCCTGGGCCTCCTGACTCCTGGCCAGGGTTTGGAGAGGCAGAAGGAGGTAGAAGGAACAGGTAGAAGGAGGTGGAGAAGAAGGCACGAGTCAGTTCCCTCCCACCCTCCAGGCCTTTCCCAAGGGTTGGGGAAGACCTTGGGAAGCTCTCCTCTTTTGCTGCAGGGATGGAGAAAGAGCGTGGCTCGGAAGTTGTGGCAGTGCCCCTCAAAGACTGGTCACTTACTACTAGGGCCCCCAGGCAGGCCGGTGCTCCCTCTGGGCCTCAGTGTACTCTTCTGTGAAATGGGAAGATCATACTGGGTGACTTCATCCCTAACACCTCGTCTCTAGCTCTCAGCTTCTACCACTCTGCGAAGCCGTGTGGGCTGGAAGTCAGAGCGGCTCCCTCAAAGAGGTGCAAGAGTACCCATGATGTGAAGAAGGGGCTGGTTTGGCAAGGCAGAGGTGGGGAGGAATGGGGTAAAAACCTTCCTACCTGGGTGAGGGTGTCCATCGGAGCAGTGGTTCTCAAATGTGAGGCCCTCCCCCATGAGTGAAACACAAAATTATTTTAGGTGGGTGATATGAAATAGAAACAGATATGAAATAGAGAACAGACCATAGCTCAGTGCCTGGCATACAGTGAGCACTATGCAAGCACGAGTTACTATTATTTCTATTGTGCGTCATGGTCCAAAAGTTTGAAATACACTAACTTTCTGTTGTCTCTATTTTGTCACCAGCATGTAACCTCCGTAAGCGAGGGATTTTTGACAGTTCTGTTGACTCTTAAAGCCCCATGTCTAAAACAGTGCCCAGCATAAAGTAAAGGCTCAGTATTTATTAGATGAATAAATTGGTATCATTCCATGCAATTGTTGTCATATATATATATTCCCTCTTGGGCTAGACTGCCTGGGTCTGAGTCTGGCAGATGAACTCTGTGCTCCCCAGCCCTGCAAGCCTCCCTGGGACCTGGGGACGTCACAGCTCCTCTTCTTGGTGCTGCTGAAAAGAGTGTATGAGGAGCTCTAGGGATGGCAGCAGGCAGCCTCCGTCCCACACAAGGGTGCTGGGAGACATCTGTCCCCTCCCCACCTGCCCCTGTTCCCAGCTGTCCCCACATCTCAACCCCACAGTTCCCTTTCCTGGCAGGATCACTGCTCAGCATCCCTCTCCTGGCAGGGACAAAAATGGCCCTCTTCACCCCGACAACCTCTTCTCCTCGTCATGGCCTGCTTTAGCCAGGATGGGACTCACTTCCTTCTCAGGTGAAGACGTTGTTAATGGAGAAAATGGATCTTGGGCTAATGAGCTGATCAGAACCTTGAGCTGCAAGAGGGCTCCAGCTCTCTTCAACTCCTGGCCCAGAGATCCTCAGAGAGTGGTTCCCGGACGAGTAGCGTCCTGGTCAACCTAGGAACTTGCTAGAAAAGCACATTCATGAACCCACCTGAGACCTACTGAATGGAAAACTCAGCGGTGGGGCCCAGCCGTCCATGTGAAGCCAGAGCTTGCTCAGGTTTGAGAACCGCCGGCCTAACTATTGTTGAGGAGGGAGGAAGCGGTGGTGGCCCCACTTGGAAGTCTGGGCCCTGGCAGCATCAGGACTGACTCGTGGGGGAGGCGCTGGGAAGGGAAAGGTGGTGGCTGCCGTTTTCAGATGCCTGCCCCTCTTCCCAACGCCATCATCCTCACAGGGGGAGGTGGCTGCTAAGTCACCTAAATACTGAGGGCGGCAGATAGTGGGAGGCACATTTCCCAAAACACTGGTGGGGGGGTGGGCAGGAAAGGCCCCACCGCGGAGATCAGAGCTCTTCCCGAATACCAACAGCAAACCCTAGCTCATCACAGCCACCAGGAATAATTCTCGTTATTAGCCCCAGAGTCTGCCGCTCCCTCAGAGCCCCTCTCCCTGCATCCGGGGGCTGGATTCTCACACACACCATGTGGATGGTCCCGGAGCACAGACAGGTGCTGTCCTCAGAGTGAGGGCTACCAGGTTCTGGAGGGAGCCCTCCTCAACAGATGAGTCCCTGTGACATGACTTTCCAGAAGCTGGACCTCCCGGCCTGATCGGTGCCCACCCCCACTTGCGGTGTGTGAGCTGACACAATTTACCCTGATGGCCAGCTGTTTATTTTTACAGTTTATGGTGAACCATGTTAGAGGTTTTCCATTTCTGCTAGTCTTAGAAAGTTTCTTTTAAAAATAAATGTAAGACCGGACGCGATGGCTCACGGTTGTAATCCCAGCACTTTGGGTGGTGGGCAGATCACTTGAGGTCAGGAGTTCAAGACCAGTCTGGCCAACATAGTGAAATCCCATCTCTACTAAAAATACAAAAATTAGCTGGGTGTGGTGGCGCACGCCTGTAATCCCAGCTACTCAGGAGGCTGAGGCAGGAGAATCTTGAAACCGGTAGGCAGAGTTTGTGCTGAGCCAGCTTTGCACCCACTGCACTCCAGCCTGGGTGACAGAAACTCTCTCAAAAAAATTTAAAAATAAAAAATAAATAAATATAAGCTTACAAATTGCACTTGGATATAAAAACTGTGCAGGTATGAATGACTGCAATTTGGGACTACCCTATCCCACAATGCCACCTCTGTTTCTGAGGGACACCATAACTTAGGACACTGGCGGGAGGTGGCATCTAAGACCCTTTGTGCATGTGTGTCTGTATGTGTAGGTATGTATGCATGTGCATGTGGATGAGTGTTTGGATGTGTAGATAAGTGAGTATTCTTCCAGTTACCTTTGTAAAATGAATCCTCTCTTATAATCGCCATAGGGCTTCATAAATGCCATGTCCTACAGTATTCTTCTGTAGTTGAATTCTAGGACATTTGCATGACTGTTCTAAAAAGCTTGGTCATATATGAAGAGGAGGACAGTTCGCTAACACCCATAGATGGGAATGAGATCCAGTTTTGCAAAGGGATTTGTGTTTTAGTGACACAAATGTTGAGTCCTCATCTGCTTCTTAAGCTGTCAGCAAGATCACCAAGGCGGTTACTAATGCAAGTGTGTATGGGGGTAAGCGGCTGGGTGAGGGACTGCTAGGTAAATGCTCTCAGCCTTGTACCTGTGCAAAGCCCGCGCTTGACAGAGGATGCCTGGGAGGGAAATGGTTCTGGAGTCTCCCAGTGAAACCACCCAGACTTTGTGGGAAGACTGCAGCCCTAGGCTGGGGTCCCTGAAATCTAGTGTTATTCTGGGTACACAGCAGTGTCCACACAGCAGATACCAGCTTAACCGTGTGGTTGAGATGGTACAGTTAAGAATATTCCTCTTGGCCAAGCATCCAAAGAGAGTCCCTGAGCTGCCGGTAATTTTCCTCTGGCCAAGGGTTAGCAGGCTGGGGTGACAGGGACCTGCTGGGAGTAAATTACGCAGGTGGCCGTTAGCTGACTTTTCCTCCCATGATCAGCTCTGTTCCATTTCTCAAGCCACATCCTCACGGGACGCTGGCCTTGAGCTCTTGTCCCCGAGCCTCTCTCTAGGAACTTGTCTTTCCCATGGGCCCTCGATGCCTGAGACCCTGTGAAGCACCCCACTGAGGCTGTACCCCCGGCCTTCCCAGCCCTATCACTCGTCCTGGGGTGCTGCTCATCTTCTGAAGGCTCAGAGCCCTTTTCCTTCCAACATGACAATGAGCTCACCTGGTATACCCATGCAGCAAAGCACCGACAAGCTCCGCTGGGGCTGCTCCCGCCCTTGCTCCCAGCCTGGGCACCTGAGTCCTTCTAACCGGCTCTTTCTTCCAGACACAATGCTTGTGTCCTCTGGGGTTTCAGGTCTAGAGAAAAGGAGGCCACCTCTGAGGCTGGCGCCCGGAAGCATCCATTTAGGCAGGTGAAGCTGGCAGCTCACACGGGCTCCCCGGAGCGGATTGGGGCTGTCTTTCCCCAGCTCCATTAACTGAGGCCATGTGGAAATCGTCCATGGCGGGAACATTTACACCACAGCAGTCAGGAAACACTATGAATCAGAGCTGCTCTTCTAGAGAGCCAGTTGTTAAACCTTTACCAGCACCCCACTGCCCACGGTCCAGCAACTTTTAAACCACGCCACCCCCTTCCTCCTGCGCTGTGAAGTCAGATTGCAGAGACGAGGCTGAGGAACTCAGCTTTCAGGAAGGGAGCAGATGAAACCTTGGATAAATACTGCTATGGTTTGAATGTTTGTGCCTCCTACAAAATTCGTGTTGAAACTCAGTCCTTCATGCCACAGTATTAAGACGTGTGCTTGGGGGTCGTTAGGTCATGAGGACGGGGCCCTCAGAAATGGGTTACTACTCCTAGAAAAGAGCTGGAAGGAACCAGTGAGGCCTCCTTTGGTCCATGTGAAGTCACAGTGTGCAAGGTGCCACCTTGGAAGCGGAGACCAGGCCCTTGCCCGACACTGAACCTGCTGGCACCACCCTTGTCTTGGACTTTCCAACCTCCAGAACTGTGGGAAATAAATTTCTATTCTTTAGAAATCACCCAGTCTCAGGTATTTTTACAGCAGTACAAACAGATGAAGAAAATACTGCATGTCTTTTTTTGTTGTTTGTTTTCTTTTCTTTTTGAGACTGAGCTTTGCTCTTGTTGCCCAGGCTGCAGTGCAGTGGCGCAATCTTGGCTCACTGCAACCTCCACTTCCCGTGTTCAAGCGATTCTCCTGCCTCAGCCTCCTGAGTAGCTGGGATCACAGGCTCCCGCCCCCACCCTTGGCGAATTTTTATATTCTTAGTAGAGACAGAGTTTCACCATGTTGGCCAGGCTGGTCTCAAACTCCTGACCTCAGGTGATCCTCCCGCCTCGGCCTCCCAAAGTGCTGGGATTACAGGTGTGAGCCACTGGGCCCAGCTTACTGCGTGTCTTTTGATCTATCTAAAAACAAGAAAACTATAATAGGGATAACAAATAACTTTAAAAATTAAATTGGACTTCCGTCAGCAGACATCATCTCATTTGATCTTCACAGCCCGCAGGTGAGGGGAGTTGGGGAGGCCAGCCACCGAGCCGTACGGGCTGGCCCAGGCAGGCCCAGGGCCTGGGTACTGCTCCACGGTTCCTCTCCCAACGGCTCCTGCAGGGTGTTCTGAACGAAAATCAGTTCCTGTTTAGGAAGTTCTTTGTGATCCTGGAATACAGAGGCGTGGTGGAGACTTCGAGAATTCTAACTGTGTTGGGGAAAGGAAGACACAGAGGCAGCGCCCTCTGCCTGGCAGGCCGCAGGCCCTGAGAAGCAGGCTGCCTGGGGAAAGGGGTGTCCGATGCACGTGCTTTGGAGATAGTTTCTGGCAGGCCCATGCTCCCTTCCACGCGGGGCAGTCTGGCCAAGCCAGCTAGGCTCTGTTTCCTGGAACGTGGCCCTTCCCTTCTGCAGGAATCCAAGCGATACCAGGATGATGGTGGGGAAGTTCATAGTCAAGAATCTCTGTGCCTCCGTTTCTCCATGTCCCTGTTAGTCTCTGTGTCTAGATGGACAGGAGACCAAAGGCCTGCTCCCCACGGGCCTGTGTCTTCCGTCTTCTTGGGAGGATGCAGTTGTGCTGGATTAGGGCCCACCCTGCTCTAGGATGACCTCATCTTCACTAAGTGCATCTGCCAGAGACGCTATATCCACGCAAGGTCACATTTACAGGTGCTAGGGGTTAGGACCTCTATATATATTTTGAGGGACACAATTCAATCCACGCCACTTGTGCACACTGGGCTTGTTCACACCTGGGGAAGCTGCTCCCTGCTCAGCCTGCAGCACTTTTGCCATTTCCCAGAGCGTGCTGTAGCTAGCCACAGAGAGGTTTCGCTGGGCTGTGGGGACGGCGGCGAGACACACCAGGGAGGCTGAGAACCCACATCCCCTAAACCGAGGGGCCGTGCACACAGGTGGCTCAGTGTCTGCAGAACGAGGCAGGAGGAGGGCGCGGGGGAATGGCAGCACCAACTGCCTGTAGTGGGCACATCAAATGATTACATAGGGACAGTGGGTGTGAATCGGGTGGGCCCAGAAGAAACCGGGAGGTACAGTCCCCTCACCTAGAACGCTGCTTGAGTGTTTAATGGAAAGACGCCTGTCCAGAAGGTTTATTCTGGAAAGAGGGATCAAATCTGCCTGTTGAAGCTCCAAAGTAACCCTGCTCAGCTAATGGGCTATTTCCTCATCTTAGAAAGGAAGAAATGAACAGGAGGCAGAAGGGCAACTTGTCCCATGCTCTGCCTCGAAGCACACCTAATCTGGTGAGCAGCCCTGCCATCGTGGAGGTGGGCAAACCCAGGTTCAGAGATGGCATTGGCCATGCTCATCAAAGCAGCCCAAGTTCATACTCAGCCAAGGAGCCCCAAGCCTGGATTAGAACCCTGGTGGACCAATTCCAAAATCCTCAAGTTCTACACTCCTTCCGCCTGCCCCACCTCCATCATCCTGTGTCCAGGAACATGGCCCCTGAGCCCCACCAGGGTCCACCCGCCCCACTGGCTTCCACCAGAGGGAAGAGTCAGAGGTGAGAGTCTGGTGCTCTGAGCGCTGCCTTGCAGTTGTGCAGATCAGTTTAGCTCAGTGAGTTTTAATTAAGTGTCTACTTTGATGCTGAAGATCTAGTCCCTCCCCCCACAGTCACTGACGGTGTCACTGAAAGCCGAGTCTGACAATACGGAATAAGAAGTCCTCGATGAGCCGCCGCGATGTGACCTTAGGCCCGTCACTTGAGCTCCAAAGCACAGCCCGCAGGGGCACCCCTGCTCCCCAACCCGCAAATGGGTGGTGAGACCTGAGGGACTCTGAAGTTCCTCCAGCGATCCCGCCGTCTGTGTGCCTGGCCCTCTTTATCTGGGATGGAGCCACTCACACCCTTAGTGTCATCTCACTTTTCTTAATGACCTGTCAGGGAAATATCACAAAACAAACACATACAAAGCAAAGAAAAAAGAAACGGCGCCCATGCCAGAGTTCAGCGTGGCTCTGACATTACATTGGTGCCTCTGGCTGGGAGAGGCCAAAACCACAACTTTCCGGAACTGGAGTGAGCCTTCCTGCCATCAGAGCACACTTGAGCATTTTGCTAAGAACGGGTTTTCCCGGTTTGAGACCAGCCAGTTTAGGGCCTCTGGCAAAAAAAAAAAAAAAAAAAAAAAATCACTTCTGCTTTTGCCAAGCAGCTTCCCTTTTTCTGGAAACTGCCCGATCCCCGCCTCGCTGTGGGCACCTCTGCCAGCAACAGCTGCTCCTGGCCGGCCCAGGCTGGTGCGGGGATCTGAGACATGGAGTCGCAATGGCCAGTGTGGGCGAGTGGCTCTTGTGAAGTTGGCCACGCTCGTCTCTCCAGAGTCGGCTGCAGATGGAAATTTCCATATGCCTCTGTTCAGCCAAAATCACAGGCTTTTGGTTTCGTTATCACTGTCAAACCATTAACCACTAACCCTTGACACCCAGGGGAGAGCGCTCCTGGGGCCCCACTCTGCATGCTGGTGAGCTTGAATGTCTTAGAAGTGGATGCTTCTGGAAGGAAGGATGGGAAGCCTCCCTCCCCATGGGTCCCCCTCCACAGCTCACGTCCAAAACGCCTTATTCTGTATCATCATCGTCTATGAAATGTGCACATCCTCACTCCCATCACTGCTAAAACACTCCTCAGATTCAACTTCTCCAGGGGAGTTCACAGGAGAGGGAGCCGGGCCTTTCTGCTCTGGTGAGGGGCTTCCCTCCACTCCCTCTCAGCTGGAGGGCAGGGGGCAGTGAGGGGAGAGGCAAGACTGAAAACAGGTGGCAAGCTCTTGCCTGTGCCCTGTGCCTGCTCCATCCATGTCTGGAAGAATGCCTGCCTCAAAGCAAACCCTCAACAGTGCTGCTTACTGAGTGACAGGACGGACGCACAGGAACCCAGGTTCCTACACAAGCCTGTGCCCTGTGTGAGGTGCCAGCTCAGACAGAGGCATTGGTCGGGGGTCCCTGGGGCTAGGGGGGACAGAATCCTCAAAAATGTGAGCCCTGGCCAGGCACAGCAACTCACGCCTGTAATCCCAGCACTTTGGGAGGTGGGCAGATCACCTGAGGTCAGGAGTTTGAGACCAGCCTGGCCAACATGGCAAAACCCTGTCTTTACTGAAAATACAAAAATTAGCCGGGCATGGTAGCACACGCATGTAATCCTAGCTACTCGGGAGGCTGAGGCAGGAGAATTGCTTGAACCCAGGGAGTGGAGGTTGCAGTGAGTCAACATCGCACCACTGCATTCCAGCCTGGGCGACGGAGTGAGACTCCATCTCAAAAAAAAAAAAAAGAATGTAAACCCTACGAGGGCAGCAGCCTCATGTGCACCAGGGACTTGTAGGGGGGCATGTGGTAAGCACCCCGTCGTTAGTGGGGCCCTGAGAAGCCACAGGACAGGCTGAGACCATACGAAGAACCGCCCCAGGAGCACAGAGATCCCAACCCCAGATGCCTGAGGGTCGTATAGGAACACAACAACCTGGAAGTGCTCCCATCCCACAGAGAGACCGGGGAGGCCAGGGGTGTGCACGGAGCTTCCGCCCGGAGCCCTGCACTCCACAAGAATCGGCTTAGATCTTGACCTCCTCCTCCTTCCCCAGGGCCCCGCCTCTCTCCCATCTCACAGCCTGCACAGCCCCGGGAGGGACACCTGCTCTTTCATACGTGACCCACCCGGCATGGCCGCAGCTCAGCGGGCAACCCCAGGACTGGCGCTTCCAGCTTGGACTAAATTTAATTTCACCCTCCAAAGGTGGGGGTGGCTGCCTTGAATGGATTCCAAGAATTTCAAGGGTAAACCTTGTGTCTCTGGACTCAGCCCTAAGTCACTTTTTCCTGTGTCCCTCAGAGAGCTCGGGACCCAGGAGACGCTGAGGCTACAACATTTGCTCTGAAACTTTTTAAAAGTAGGCGATGACTGTGACAAGGCCGACAAGGACTGGATGCACGAGTGTGCTGTCCCATAGGCACGGCACCCTGGAGGAAGAGAAGGGGGCTACAGCTGGGTCGACACAGCAAGATTCCAGAAAAGAGAAGAGAAAGTCAGTTTCAGAAAAGGGTAAAAAAGTCAAAATGACAGGTTTGTCAGAAAAATAATTTACATTCTAAAACCTTAGTTGCTTAAAAATAATTTATGTATATATTTTTCAGATGACAATTCTGACAATTTTATATGGTTGATGGGTCAGATATTAGGTTGAACTCTGTAAGATTATCATTTTTGAGGTTAGAAAATAGTCAAATGTGGCTCACGCCTGTAATCCCAGCACTTTGGGAGGCCGAGGCGGGCGGATCATGAGGTCAGGAGATTGAGACCAACCTGGCTAACACAGTGAAACCCCAGCTCTACAAAAAAAATACAAAAAAATTAGCCGGGCATGGTGGCAGGTGCCTGTAGTCCCAGCTACTCGGGAGACTGAGGCAGGAGAATGTGTGAACCCGGGAGGTGGAGGTCGCAGTGAGCTGAGATTACACCACTGCATTCCAGCCTGGGCGACACAGTGAGACCCCGTCTCAAAAAAAAAAAAAAAAAAAAAAAAGTCAAATATTGGCTGTTCCACACAGTTTAACCTAAAATTATCACCCGCTCTTCACTGCTGAGGAACCTGGGCTGAGAAAGGATGATTTGGGCTCAGAATAAGACCTTCTGACCCCAAACCCAGGCTCCTCCTACCAAATCATGCTGCTTCCCACCAAAAAACCAACAACGAATAGAATCCAGGCCCGCTTTATTTTAGAGGCAAGGATAACCTGGGTGTTGAGGTCAGGCCTGGCCACCCACGGGGGCCGGTTGGGTCATTCACCGTCAGCCCAAAGGCAAAGCCCACTCGTGTCACCTCACCCAGCCCCTGCTCTGCAGTGCCACCATGCAGTGCCCAACACGGGCAGAGAGAAGAGGTCTCCACCCCGTCTGCGGCTGTTTATTTCTCTAAAAATCACATTAGAAATGAGCCTCCAAGGAGCTTGACTTGAACCTGGAACTTTCTAAAATGCAGAGTATCTGTGTATCTCTATCTACATGCATACCTCCCTTCCCCACACACACATGCACACACACACACACAAACACACGTGCACATGCACACACACGTATGCACACATAACCCTTCTGGACTTAGCAGCACATGGACCAGCTGGATGCTTGTGGGACCTGAGGGTGGACGGCTCCTCCATCCCATCGGGGCTGCTGTGGGAGGCTGGCCCCCGAGAGCCTCTGGCCAGGACACAGCTTTCCCCGACACATCATGGCACAAGGAGGCATCTGGAGCGCCTGGGGATAGGGCTGTGTGACATCCCTGGCAAGGCCCAGGCAATGGGAATCCAGCCGCCAAACTCGAGGGCCTCATGGAATGCTAATGGCTATGGACAGCGCTGCCACAGATTTGAGTGACGTCACCTCAGTTTGTACAATTGGGCTGGGACTGGAGCTCAGCCTTCCTGGATCCCAGTCCTTGAGCTCAGGGCATGAATATGGCCACAGAATCAGGGTGCCCAGTTCTTAGGTGCACCTCCTGTGGTTCAAACACAATGGCCTCAAGAGAGGGAGGCAGTGGAGGAGTCACAGGAGGAGGGCTCAGCGAAAGAAAGGACATCTCTGAGCAGAGGGATGGCCTCAGAGCCCAGCTCCAGGATGGCTGCAGGCGCCATACTCCAGGGCTGGAGCTGGGGGAAGAACACACACCATCTTACACACACACACACACCCTCCACACACACCACCCTCCACACACACCACCTTACACACACACCACCCTCCACACACACCACCCTCCACACACACCACCCTCCACACACATCTTCCACACACACCACCCTCCACACACCCTTCCACAAACACCACCCCTCCACACACCATCTTACACACACACCACCCTCCACACACACCATCTTACACATACACACACCACCCTCCACACACACCACCCTCCACAATCTTCCATACACATCACCCTCCACACACCATCTTCCACACACATCACCCTCCACACACATCTTCCACACACACCACCCTCCACACACACCACCTTCCACACACATCACCCTCCACACACATCTTCCACACACACCACCTTACACACACACCACCTTACATACACACCACCCTCCACACACACCACCCTCCACACACATCTTCCACACATACCACCCTCCACACACCATCTTCCACACACATCACCCTCCACACACATCTTCCACACACACCTTCCCACACACATCACCCTCCACACACACCACCTTACACACACACACACCACCTTACACACACACCACCTTACACACACACCACCCTCCACACATCACCCTCCCACACACACACACCACCCTCCCACACACACACCACCCTCCACACACACCACCCTCCCACACACACCACCCTCCACACATCACCCTCCCACACACACCGCCCTCCACACACATCTTCCACACACACCACCCTCCACACACATCTTCCATACACACCACCCTCCACACACATCTTCCATACACACCACCCTCCACACACACACCACCCTCCACACACACCAACCTCCCCACACACACCACCTTACACACACACACCACTTACACATACACCACCCTCCACACACACCACCTTACACACACACCACCCTCCACACACACCACCCTCCACACACACCACCCTCCACACACACCACCTTACACACACACACCACCCTCCACACACACCACCCTCCACACACACCACCTTACACACACACCACCCTCCACACACACCACCTTACACACACACCACCCCCCCACACACACCACCTTACACACACACCACCTTCCACACACACCACCTTACACACACACCGCCCTCCACACACACCACCCTCCACACACACCACCTTACACACACACCACCCTCCACACACACCTTACACACACACACACCACCCTCCACACACACCACCTTACACACACACCGCCCTCCCACACACACACCACCCTCCACACACACCACCTTACACACACACCACCACCCACCACACACACCACCTGACACACACACCACCCTCCACACACACCACCTGACACACACACCACCCTCCACACACACCACCTTACACACACACCACCCTCCACACACACCACCTTACACACACACACCACCCTCCACACACACCACCCTCCACACACCACACACCACCTTACACACACACCACCCTCCACACACACCACCCTCCACACACACACACCTTACATACACACCACCTTACACACACACCACTTACGTACACACCACACTCCCACACACACCACCTTACACACACCACCCTCCACACACACCACCTTACACACACACACCACCCTCCACACACACCACCTTACACACACACCGCCCTCCACACGCACCACCTTACACACACACCGCCCTCCACACACGCACCACCCTCCACAACACCACCCTCCACACACACCACCCCCTCCACACACACCACCTTACACACACACACCCACCCTCCACACACACCACCCTCCACACACACCACCTTACACACACACCACCCTCCACACACACCACCTTACACACACACCTCCACACACACCACCCCCCTCCACACACACCACCTTACACACACACCACCCTCCACACACACCACCTGACACACACACCACCCTCCACACACACCACCTGACACACACACCACCCTCCACACACACCACCTTACACACACACCACCCTCCACACACACCACCTACACACACACACCACCCTCCACCACACACACCACCCTCCACACACACCACCTTACACACACACCACCCTCCACACACACCACCCCTCCACACACCACACCTTACATACACACCACCTTACACACACACCACTTACGTACCACCACACTCCACACACACCACCTTACACACCACCCTCCACACACACCACCTTACACACACACCACCCTCCACACACACACCACCTTACACACACACCGCCCTCCACACACACACCACCTTACACACACACCGCCCTCCACCACCACCCTCCACAACACCACCCTCCACACACACCCTCCACACACACCACCTTACACACACACCACCACACACACCACCCTCCACACACACCACCCTCCACACACACCACCTTACACACACACCACCCTCCACACACACCACCTTACACACACACCTCCATACACACACCACCCTCCACACACACCATCTTACACACACACCACCCCCACACACACACACACCTTACACACACACCACCCTCCACACACACCACCCTCCACACACACCACCTTACACACACACCACCTTCCACACACACCACCTTACACACCACCCTCCACACACACCACCTTACACACACACCACCTTACACACACACCACCTTACATACACACCACCTTACATACACACACCACCCTCCACACACACCACCTTCCACACACACCACCTTCCACACACACCACTTACACACACACCACCCTCCACACACACCACCTTACACACACACCACCCTCCACACACACCACCTTACACACACACCACCCTCCACACACACCACCCTCCACACACACCACCTTACACACACACACCACCCTCCACACACACCACCCTCCACACACACACACCTCACATACACACCACCTTACACACCAACCTCCACACACACCACCACCCACACACACACCACCTTACACACCACCCTCCACACACACCACCTACACACACACACCACCCTCCCACACACACCTTACACACACACCACCCTCCACACGCACCACCTTACACACACACCACCCTCCACACACACACCACCCTCCACAACACCGCCCTCCACACACACCACCCTCCACAACACCACCCTCCACACACACCACACACACACACCACCCTCCCACACACACCACCTTACACACACACCACCCTCCACACACACCACCCTCCACACACACCACCTTACACACACACCCACCCCCTCCACACACACACGCCTTACACACACACCACCTTACACACACACCAACCTCCACACACACACACCACCCCACACACACACACCACCTTACACACACACCACCCCCACACACACCACCCCACCACCACCACACACACACACACCACCCTCACACACACACCACCCTCCACACACACACACCTCACATACACACCACCTTACACACCAACCTCCACACACACCACCCTCCACACACCACCACACACCACCCTCCACACACACACCACCTTACACACACACCACCCTCCACACACACCACCTTACACACACACCGCCCTCCACACGCACACCACCTTACACACACACCACCCTCCACACACACACCCTCCACACACACCGCCCTCCACACACACCACCCTCCACACACCACCCTCCACACACACCACCCTCCACACACACCACCCTCCACACACACACCACCATACACACACACCACCCTCCACACACACCACCCTCCCACACACCACCACCTTACACACACACCACCCACACACACACACGCCTTACACACACCACCTTACACACACACACCTCCACACACACCACCCCCTCCACACACACCACCTTACACACACACCACCCTCCACACACACCACCCTCCACACACACCACCCTCCACACACACCACCTTACACACACACCACCCTCCACACACACCACCCTCCACACACACCACCTTACACACACACCACCCTCCACACACACCACCTTACACACACACACACACCACCTTCCACACACACCACCTTCCACACACACCACCCTCCACACACACCACCCTCCACACACACCACCCTCCACACACACCACCTTACACACACACCACCCTCCACACACACCACCTTACACAAACACCACCCTCCACACACACCACCCTCCACACACACCACCCTCCACACACACACCACCTTACACACACACCACCCTCCACACACACCACCCTCCACACACACCACCCTCCACACACACCACCTTCCACACACACCACTGCAGACACTGGGATGTTTTTGCCAAGCAGAGAAGCTGCAGGCAGACAGGCATGGGCTGTGCCACAGCGGAAAAGTGGGTGGGTGGGGGCGGGCAGAGGGGTTGGGCGGCAGGAACCACAGGGACGGGTAGAGCCACACCTGCTCCCGACCATATGGACCTCACAGATGAGTCTGTGTCCCGGCTTAGGTGAAAGCTGAGCTCCATGATGCTATGTGCACCCTGTCTCCATTTCCAAAAGGATGCTTGCAGTGCAGTGAGATAAAATACCTTAAAAGGGGGGAAAACAGTAGCCACCGGAAGATAAAGTAAGGCGGTCTCCGGAGCGAGGTTAAGACACAAAAACCCGTAGTCCTACACACTCCCCAGACACAGCCACACATTCTGCCCTTGGGTTTCTCCAACAAATGAAGAAAGACGATTTCTTAAAAATTACAGCACACTCAAGTTTGCTCCATGGCAAGCGCTTTATAGGACATCATTTAATTCTCATGGCCACCTGCAGGCAGGTATTCTTATTGCTGTTTCACTAACAAAGCAGCTTAGGTTCAGGGACATCAGGGAGCCTGTCCAAGGTCACACAGCCAGTGAGAGGTGTGGCAGGAGGGAAACCAGGTCCCCAAAGTCCTGGCTCCCCGTGGTGATCTTTCCAAGGCCCGCCCTGACGAGGACGCAAGCACAGGTGCCATGAGCACGCCGGGGCGGCCCTGAGGCGGGCGCCAGGGGAGGCTAGCAGCTCTAGGGAAGGTATTCTGCCTTCTTCGTTGCCCCAAATTAGGATGTGGAGGGAGACGAAAAGACGTCCAGCAGGGAAGGGCACGGATTTTGGAGGCAGCCACACCGGGTTCACACATTGGCCTTGCCATGGCCCTCAGGCAAATGACTCATTCTATCTGAGCCTCCGTTTCTCCAACTGTAAAACCCGGGTGAATACTAGGAACAGGCAGAGTTGCTGATGAGTTAAATGGCAAAACATGTGAAAGACGTGAGTGTGGCACCCACACCGAATAGAACTCAGTGAATGCCCGCATCCAAAAGCAAGACCACCCACGGATACGGTCACAGCGTCCCCACCGGAGCACGGTGGCCTGCGCCTCGTCAGCCACCGTGGCCGCCACAGGGAACAGAACTGGATCACAAGGCAGGTGTTTCAAGCCTGGTGAAACTCAGCTCTAAGGAGACAAGATAAAGGCGGAGAAGCCACAGGACAGAAGGCAGAAGACAACAAGAAGGGCGGAGAGAAAACGGAGCAGAGGAGGAAAGAAACAGAAAACAGTGACAAAAGAAACTACTGGACGGCAGCCCAAAATCTCCTGCTTTCAGCTTTGTGTAAAAGGTGGTATCTTTTATGGCTCCAGAGACATAAACCAGTGTCATTTTTGCAGGCAACATTAAAACAAAAAACAATCCTAAGACCCACCTATTTTCAATGAGTCAAGAGCTCATCACTGCTGAAAACAAAACAAAACAAAAAGTCAGCGGGGAGTGTAAGAGGCAGGCACAGAACGCACAGCATCCCGCGGAAGACGGGTGGGAGATGAGAGCCGGAAAAGGTCAGTGCTTTTTGCTGGGTGACATTCAGGACCTTTCTGCTCCTGCCAGCTCCCAGCTCCCAGGCCACTGAGCCCTACAGAGCTCTGCACAAATGAGGAATGAGGCCGATGCCCAGGTCTGCCTGTGAGAGGTGGCTGTGCCCAAGGTGGACCCATCAGCAACTGGAAGTACCAAAAAAAAAAAAGACTTCATATAAATAAATGCATCTATAGTCAGCCTAGAAAAATGGCTGGAAATCAACAGCACGCTCCTCTCCACGCATTTTCTCGGGTTGCACGCTGCCTTCCGGCACCATCTGTCTGTTCAGCACAGTGGTTTCATGTGGGCTCAGGCGCCAGACGGCTCCGGCTTGATGCCCGGCCGTGCCACCTCCTGCCAACAGCCTCTGCTGTGCAGATTTTCCCATCTGTAGAATGGGGACAACAGCAGCACCAGCACATGGCTGTGTGGGGGTGAAGTCAGCTGCGACCCACGCGTGCTGAGGACCTGCTGGCTTGAGAACGCTCCCTCTCTCTGTGGCCACTGATGCTCTCCTTTTCCCTTCAGATCTGACCTGGAAAGTCATCTGAACCAGGTGCCACCTCGCTAGAGCATCGGAAGGCAGGCATACAATTTCTAACACCTTCAATACAACCCTGAATGGTGATTTTCTGTCCCTAGGAAGGAATGGGACATAGCAGACAAAGAGTTGTGGGTTTTACTCCTTTGGCTGCTCCCTAAGGGGTACAGGGTACTGGGACTTGCCTCGCCCATCTCTCTTTGGGAATGAAGCACTCCTTTCCCTACTGCTGGTGGTGCTGTGGCCCCTCGGCTGCCAGCCCCTTGTGGGGACAGCCCAGGCTGGAGGAGCCACCTTCCCAAGGCCCCGGCCTCTTCCACAGACAGCTGCATCCACCGATGATTGTCCCCAGCCCCTGCTGCCATCCAGCAAAGCTCGGAAGGGTGGGCCGAGGCCCTGGCTGAGACTGCGGGGCAGCCCAGCCTCTCCTGCACCACGCCTACCCCTCTGCTTCCCTCCCTTCCCCTCCCCAGGGGCTGATCCTGAGCTCCCCAGTACTCATCAGCACCCTGCCAGCCCCGGCCACCGCTGTCCCCAGCCAGCTCATTCAAGAGCCCCATCTGTGCCACTTGGTGGGAAGGTGACTGAAGCTACTGGCTGCTTGGAGCTTTACGCAGTATGGAGATTATTTTTATTTTTGTTTGTGTATACCTTGTGCCACTTTCGGTATCCAGGTGGCATAAAAATACGTGTCAGGGATTGGACTAGGTAAGCCTCAGTGGATATTTAAATACCCCTATCTCCCACACCCCATTATTCCCCTCCCCTATTCACCTGCCCCCCGACACACACCACCCCTGCTCTACAGGAAGAGAGATTCACAGGGAAAGGGAAGTCCTGCCTCCTCAATGGTCCTGGACCATGGCCACGCCTGACGCCATCGCTGCTGGAAAAGCGTCGACACCATCGTTCACTTCGGCCATTTCTCGGCTTCCTGTGATTTGAAAGTTTTCCAGTGCTGAGATGGGTTTGGTTTGAGCCCCCAATCCAAAGGTGCTTTGCTGGTAGCTAGGAGGTATTCAGCAAGCACCTACTATGCAGAATGCACAGTGTGGAGCACTGGGAGGGACCATAAAGACGAACGAACACAAATTCTGCCCCCAGGAGTCTTGATGGAGCTGACGGGTGCCCAGGCCTTGCCTCGCCCCTCGGTGACCCCTCTTCCTGCTCCTCTGCAAGGCTGGCATCGACAGCAGCTCCAACCCCATCCCTGGCCTCAGTGACTCAAGGGGAGTTTTCAGAAACTTCTCAGATCAAGGAAAGCTCAGAAAGTCCAGTGTCTCCTGAGGAGGAGCCAGACCCTGGCCAGGTGTCTCTCGAGTCTGTCACAGAACAGACTCAGGAAAAACAGGTCGCTGGGGCCTCCAGCAAAGAGCCGACACCACATCTGTACACATCATCCTGTGGTGCCCAGTGAATGTGCTTCGAGGGCGCTGCACCAGAGAACGCTCTGTGGGGAACGGTGTCAGACGGGGCGGGGCGAGGTGAGACCCGCAAGCCAGCCCCTGCTGCACACGGTGGTGAAGGCGGAAAGCTGCGGCAAGACCTTCCCACCATCTCCATGAGGCCTGTGGGTGGAGAGGGTGGGACGCGACTGCCAGCCCCGTGGAAAGGTGTGATTCTCTAAAGAAGACAGAGGTGCTGGCCAGGAATCATGGTCTTCAGAGGGAGGGCAGTGCCCAGCACATCTCTCCATGTTCGCTGAGACACAGCTAAGGACACACGCTTGAAGGGCCATGGGATGACCGAACAGGGAAGGACTTCCCGGTGGCGAGGGCTGTGAAAGTGGAGGTGAGGGATCCGGCGGCACCTGCCTGAAGCTGTGTGCCCAGGCCCAGCTGGCTCTGCTGCCAGCCACAGTTCACAGTGCCAGAGCTGTCCCTTGGCGCTATCAGAAGCGGAGTGGACTTGGATACCTTCAGCTCCCCTTCTGCTCTCATCAGTCACTTGCCAGCCAACCTCTTCTGTCCCAGGTGAGAGCTGCAGGTTAAGGCACCGAGGATGTATCTCCATCTCTGTCCAGAGCCAAGCAGTTGAATGATCTGATAAACAGCCATCTCCCACTCCCATCTAGACAGTAGTCATGTCGGTATGAGCTGGAAATCCAAGGCCATGGGACTCCCCTGAGTCCATGCCGCTGGAGGGACGCAGGGTTGTAGGACGGGAGAGCCCATCTTCTGAGGTAGTCCAAGATTCCCTGTCTGCCACCTGCAGGGGGGACTGTGGGCTGAGCTGACGGAGGTGGCCGGGCACCTGGAGTTGTAGCAGATATCACAGAAGCCGGGAATGCTGGACCTGGAGGGGCCTTTCCAGTCACTAACGGGGCTCCATCTGCCTGTCGGACGCTTTCATCCACCTTCCATTAAGCACATTAACCGGCAGCTGTGATGTGCCCAGCCACTGCGATATGCCCAGCCAGTGCCCCTTCTCCAGCCTCTGTGGAGCCCCTCCTGCCAGAGGCAGGGCAGAAAGGGGGCACCAGGACAGGCCCACAGAGAGGCAAGACCACAGGCTGGGCATGCTTTGCAGCAGAGAGAACCAGAACTTCTTGCAAACACCTCACTCCTCCAACACCACACACGGCCACCTGCATCTCTACACTGCTCGTCCTTCCCCACCCCCTCTCCTCCCTGGCGTCCACGCCTGTACCCATGGACAATCAGAGACAAGCACTGATGGGTGCCACCTGTGGTGCCCAAGGCCTCAACTGTGGAATGGGGTGTGGGTTTCATCTCTCACTGGGAATGAACCATCCACAAGACACGAGGGAGAGTATGGCCCCCAGCCCACCCCACCCCACCCGAGGCCCACTGCAGACTAGAAGGAGATGACTTGGGGGCCTGAGTGTTCTCTAAAAGCCTTATAATATTTATTTTCTGGAGTCAAGGTGTAAAATCTCCATGAGTTCCCTATTAGACGGCAAATGCCCCAAGGAGAAGAGGACAAAAAGCATATTAACCTGATGAACTGATGCCCAAGGATACCTGCTGTGCCCTGCCTCTCCTAGAGGGTACTGTTCTAGCCCAGGGAACACTGTCTCCCCTTGTCTGCCCACCTGTCTTCTGTGCCATGACCCTAATGGGGTCACGATAGGCTTGTGGTAGAGGCAGGTGGAGGCAGACAAGACTGCAGGGACCCTGAAGTCCCAGTATTCTGCTTCCAGGTAGAGCTTGCCAGGTTAGATTTCTGCCCACCACCTCAACTCTCAGCAGCCCCACCCCAAGACTTTGCCTTCAAGTTCCTGGCACGTGGACCCAAGGCCAAGGCCATTTCTAAGCACTCTCAGTTAAGGGCTCAGTACCTTCAGCCCTGGAGGCTCAAGCTGACTTCACTCTAGGGTCAGGACCTTAGCCTGTCTCAGTGTGAATAAGGAGACCTGTTGAACAAATTTGCAAGTTATTCAGCCAAAGCCTTATGAGGGATTAAAAAGGAAATCTCGTTCAAATTATGATTAAAGAATCACCTGCAGGATGGGCATGGTGGCTCACGCCTGTAATCCCAGCACTTTGGGAGGTTGAGGCGGGTACTTGAGGCCAGGAGTTCAAGACCAGCCTGGGCAACATGGCAAAACCCCGTCTCTACCAAAACTACAAAAATTGGCCGGTCATGGTGGTGCGCGCTTGTAATCCCAGCTACTGCAGAGGCTGAGACATAAGAATTGCTTGAACCCGGGAGGCCGAGGTTGCAGTGAGCCAAGATGGTGCCACTGCATTCCAGCCTGGGTGACAGAATAAGACTCTGTCTCAAAAAAAAAAAAAAAATACCTCAATTGAAAAGAATAAAATTATATTAAGCTGGGGCCATCTCAGTCATGCTCCCCCACATCCTGTGAGGTGGGGATTATATTCGATATTTTACCTGTGAGGAAACTGAGGCTTAGATTGTGCCAGTAAACTGCCCAATAGGACACAGGGGGCAATCAGTGGCACTGGGGTTGCGACCTTGGCCTATGGCGCCCGAACTCATGCTCCCTCCCCTGCAGCCACTCTTCCGTTGGCAAGATGAAAACCATCCCATTTTCCTGCTCGCACACAGGACTCTGTTCCTGAGAATCTAGTTATGAGGGACAGCTAGGTCCATGCCCATCCCTTCGGTGGACGGATGCTCCCTCCTCCAATGGCACCAGGAAATACAGAGGTCCCTGAAGGACATGAGGCCCGAGGCACTGGCATCTGGCCCCCGGGCTCTGCATTGCATGAAGGTCTAGGCGCCCGGCCGGTCTCCAGGTAGAGGACCATCCGCCACGGCAGATGCCTCCTGCCAGACACAGGATGCTGTTACTAGTCAATCAGCCTGAGCCAAAGCCCAAGTAACTTTCCCAAGTGGGAGGTGAAGGAAAAAAACAAATAGCACAATAATGTGCCTAAAATCCGCCCTTTTTATTCTGGCCAGTAGATTGGATGGAAAAACAATGCCTCTTTTTGAAACCAACAAGACATGATTTGTCTGAAAATTTTCTCTTTGAGATATGTGGCTCCCCTAAGATTTGTAAGTAGCGGGTCTACTCAGACTTTTCTAAATTGGGTTGTAGAGTTAACTAAGCATTTCCATTCTCAAAGATGGCCCGTATTGTGTGCCTTTCCCCGTCTGTCAGTTCAGCTTCTGCATTTCCTCACCATCATCATCATCATCATTGTCAACATTCAGGTCGGCTGTGTGAGAGGTGGCTTCCTCAGGGCTGGGACATGACAAAGTGTAGATGCATGCCATCCTTAAAGGAGCTTATGGTTTAATTAAGGAGACGGGCTGGACACTTCGAAAGAAAAATCGTGAGATTTTATTATGAGAAAGGGACGCAATGCTGTGGATGCCGTGGTGTGGCTCCTGGATCCCCAGGTGCAGGAAGCACTGGTAGGTCCCTGGCTGGGAGCCTGGTATCCCCAGGTGCAGGAAGCACTGGTAGGTCCCTGGGTGCAGGGACACTGGTAGATCTCCGGGTGCAGGGGGCACTGGTAGGTCCCTGGGTGCAGGGGGCACTGGTAGATCTCCGGGTGCAGGGGGCGCTGCTAGGTCCCAGGGTGCAGGGGGCACTGGTAGACCCCCACGTGCAGGGAGCGCTAGTAGGTCCCCAGGTGCAGGGGGCACTGATAGGTCCCCGGGTGCAGGGAGACTGGTAGGTCCCCGGGCACAGGGGGTGCTGGTAGAACGTGGGTACAGGGGGCACTGTTAGAGTCCCGGGTACAGGGGGTGCTGGTAGGTCCCCAGGTACAGGCAGCACTGGTAGATCCCCAGCTACAGGGGGCACTGGTAGATTCCCGGGTGTGGGGGGTGCTGGCAGGTCCCCAGGTACAGGGAGCACTGGTAGATCCCCAGGTACAGGGAGCACTGGTAGCCGCTGGTACTCAGCTGAGTGCCTGGCTGAGAACTTGCCCTCACCAGATGGGATCCGCCTCAACCAAGTTTACATCCTCTTCCCAGGGACAGTGTGGGAGCCCTTTGTCTCAATCTGGGACAACTCTGAAGGGCCATCCCAGTTCCAGAATGTTCCAAGGGGTCAGGTGAGGCCTTTGGTGTGAATGCTTCACAGCCCTTCCCCTCTGCTCAGTCCAGCTCGCTTCCCTCTTTCACCACTGAGCGGCCAAAGCTAGAGGCACAGACTCACCAGCTGAGCATAACCTTCAGGTGAAGGTGACAAAGGCTACTGGAGGGTAGACCATCATTTAACAAGGAATAGAACCAAATATGAGGCCAGCACGGTGGCTCACGCCTGCAACCTCAGCACTTTGGAAGGCCACAGCAGGAGAATTGCTTAAGCCCAGGAGTTTAAGAGCAACCTGGGCAAGATGATGAAGCCCCTTCTCTATGAAAAATCAAAACATTAGCTGGGCATGGCGGCGCCTGTGGTCCCGGCTACTCAGCAGGCTGAGGTAAGGGGATCGCTTGAGCTCAGGAGTTCCAGGCAGCAGTGTTCGAACCACTGCACTCCAGCCTGGGCTACAGAGCAAGACCCTGTCTCAAAAAAAAAAAAGGAACCAAGAACCAAATATGTCCACCTGCCTTTATGCTGTATTTTATCACACTAGTAAACTCCATGCCTGCATGCGGAGCCTACAGAACATCGCTTTGAGCCTTTCCTGAGAACTGATGTTGCCACATCTAGAGGAGAGGAGAGAGGAGGGAGGTGATAGAGAATGGAGCCTGGAGCCCACAGCCCTTGTCTTGAAACAGCACGAAACAAGCACTGCTGTGAACCGGCTTCCTGACCTCCAGCCTGAAGAGCAGGCATCTCAGGCAGAAAGCCACGAGGCCGGCAGACGGCACTGCTGCCTCCCAGAAGCCCTTCCCTGACCATAGCCACAGCTGTTGGCCGGCCAGGATGGGATTCCTCTCCTTCTAACACACCTCCAGTGCAAAAGCCCGGGTTCAATCCTTGCTTTGCCACTGACCAGCCATGCAACTTGGCAGGTCGCTTAACCTCCTGGGGCTATTTCCTCATTATACGGCGGTCCAGGGTGCAGCTTCCTGTTTCTCTTCTCCCAGGGGCTACCATGCGTCCTCTGCGCCACTTCCACACCTGGCAGGCACCCTGCAACTCTACGGGGGAGGTCACCTGGCCCAGTTCTTTCCCTAGACCTGGTTGTTATCACTGCCCAGCATTTCCCTCTGTCTTTGAAACTATTCTATTACCTGTGCCCCAAGGTCATGTCAGAAATCTCAAAATACACGTAACATGCAAAGCAGGGTGGTGAGGAGACGAGTGGCTTGTCTGTTCTCCTGGTGCTGGCAGCTCCCCAGGGGCGAAATATCTCCTCAGACACTCACTCATCTTCAGTGGCGCAAACGGGAGGGCTCAGGTAACACTCTCAAAAGCCCAGCTTTGGAAGGACCCAGGCCCCATCACTGCTCTGCATGCCCCTCACTCACAGCCCCTTAAAGGCCACTTGTCCCCAGGACAAAGCAGTTTCCATACAGCCGTGGTGCTTGAGCCAAATGGAGACTTAGGCTCCAGCCCTCTTTTTCAAAGTGTATATATGTATATTACATATTATACATATCACATATAGGATATACTTTAAGTAGCATATGATTAGATAACAATTTTATATAATATTAATTATATAATATACAAATGTATTATATATGTAAACAGATCTAGACAGGTTAAGTGACTGGTTCCGCTCAAATCCTTCCGGCCCCTGAGCGTGACCTTGCCACGTGACCTTGCTTTCCATCCCTCGAGTCTCAGCCATGTGACTTGCCATGGCCAAGGGGCCTGAGGAGCCCCTGAGCTTCAGGCTGGCCCTCTTGCTGCTGCCTGGACAGCCTGCTGGACACACGGCCCAGTCGTCCCCGTGGCTCGGCTGGCATGGAGCTGACTGGGCGATGGACAGGCATGCGGGCAAGTCTGTCCTGGGCCCCAGCTGCCAGCTGAGCCCAGATATTGGCCAAGCCAGCGCCAACCGTGAGAACTTCCCAGCCGACAGAGAGAAGAGTGACAAAGAAGAAATTCTGTGGCTTTCAGTCCCTATGATTTTGGTGTTTTGGTAGCGGCAGACGTGAACCGATAGGGTGACGGCGTGCCCCAGGTTAAGCCTTGTGAGGGGAGAGAGGGGCCCATGTGGGTCACAGTGAGACCCCTGACCCTGGCACACAACAGGCTGCGGTCAGTACCGGATGACTTGGTGGGAAGAAGCCCCTAGACAGGTGACAGAGGCAGCAGGCAGGGCTTCCTGCTTCCGAGTGTAGTGTTCATTCTAATATCCATTATTTAAGAAGCAAAAACAACAAACTGAAAAAGAAGAACCAGGGAATGGAACCTATGCAAGTGGAGAAGGCAGGTTATTTATTTTTGAAATAAGAAGGGTAAAGAATATCTTTCAATGACCTTCATCTAGAAAGGGGCCGAGTAAAGCGTATGGAGACCTGACCCACGCAGGACAAACTGCAGGGAGGCAGCAGACACCGTCCTCTCGGGCCCACAGCCCAGCCTCAGCCTGACCGTCCAGCCTCATCCCCTAACCCAAGGAGGCACTGGCTGCTTGGGCATCTGGGCCATAGCCAAGCAGAGATATAAAAAACCAACAAGATGCAACAGATATTTTCTCAGCAGGTTGGGCTAGAATGGTTGTGAACCTCAAACTGTCATTTCTACAGTAAGGATAATAAAACTAATAGCAATACTAATATTTCACATATTACTTTAGAGATAAAGAGAGACGGCTTATATAAAAGCACACATCTGGCATATAACAAGTGCTTCAGCAATATTAGCTCAATCTGATGACAACCGTGCCACCCCAGATGGTATCTGATACAATCAAGAATATGAATCAGTCATCAGCACCGTGAATGCAACTCCCCATCAAGCATATCCAGGTTGCATGGAGGAAGAAGGCTCTCTAGGGTGCTTATTACAACATATGCTACAGATGAGGATGGGAACCAGGTGATGTTTGCTTCAAGCCCACCACCCCATGGCTGCTGGCACGGCTGAGGTGGTGAGCAGGGTGGAGCTGGGTAAATGGTTTCCACGTTAGCCCAACAGACAAACGGCTGCACGGAGCCTGCCTGCCTGTCTTCTGGAAGTTGAGCAGGTGACAGAGCTGTCCTCCCACCCCCACCCCTCGTGCACACCTCTTCGCCCCTGGCCCCAGGAGGCTGAGTCTTGGTGGCCACCCAGGAGGGGAGAGCAGGCAAAGAGGAGGTGCTCTGGACAGAGGGAGCAGGCCCGGGTCCCGGAGCTGCCACACCAGCCTCCGACATGTCACGTTGGTTTTCTCACAGCCCCGCCACACTAGAACTTCCAGCAGTGGGAGGAGGGGACGCAAGGAAAAACCCAGACCTTGGAAGGGAGCATCAAAGCGCTGTGGGCAGTGGGACGCTGGGACCCCATCCTGGGGCCTTGGCCCCCTCTCCAGGCCGTGCAAGCGCTGTGGGCAGTGGGACGCTGGGACCCCATCCTGGGGCCTTGGCCCCCTCTCCAGGACATGCTGTGGGGCCCCGCAGCACAAGCCCTGCCCTACAGCTCTATCAGGCGGAGGCTGCAGCCATGCTGTGCTTCGAGGAGCAGGGCGCTGTTGGATGAGGTTGCGGGGCTGTGGTAGCGTGGCACCACATACTGGGGGCTTTAAAATGGAACGGATTCTCTCGTTGCTCTAGAGGCCAGAGGTCTGAAATGAAGGTGCTGTGAGAGCCACACTCCCTCTGAAACCTCCAGGAGGATCCTTCCTCGCCTCTTCCACCCTTCAGCGGCCCGTATTCCACGGCTCGTGGCAGCAGCTCTGCAATCTTCTGCCTCCGCCCTCACAAGCCTTCTTGCCTGTGCCTCTGGATGCAATTTCCCTCTTCTTAGAGGGACTCCAGGCATAGTGAACGTGAACGAGGGCCCGTTCTAATGGCCTCATCCTAATTTATATGTTAATCACCTGCAAAAACCCCCTTTCAAATAAGGTCTCATTCACAGGTAAGAAGTGTAGGGAGTGTGGAACTTCGACCATTTTTTTGGAGAATCCAATTCCATCGCACTGTTCATCTTTGTGTCCTCGACACCCAGCCCAGTCCCTGGAAAGTACACAGAAACGAGTTGACTGCTTTCTGGTCCCAGCACTAACCCTGTGGAAACATGGTTCTTAGCCATGGCTCTCTATTTCTTTATTCACAAGTTGAGAATTTGCGTCCTATTTTCTCAAATTCTCCCCTCACGCTGTTGCATCCTTCCTCTTCCCCTCCCCAGCACAGTGGAGGTCACTGCAGAGTTACCCCCTACAAAGAGCTCCCCAGAAGAAGGCCAACAGAGCTGCAGGGCACCCCCCTCCAGGACCAGGCCTCTGGCTCATGGAAAAGACGCTGGGAGCCTGGGGTTACAGAGCAAACTGGTCTTTGTCGTACATTCATCAGCAACTTCACTGCCAGGTCAGAGTATATCAAAACACAGAGGCCCTGGCAGACGCCCCAAAGCCTGGTGATATCCGATTGGTCCGTGACCAGCCATGGGTTGGCAGAGAGGGCTTCCTGTCAACAGGAAGTAAAGGACAGGGATTAAATTATTTTCAAAGTAGGTAGTGGAAGAAAGAGATGAGTGAGATTCCAATTAACCATTCCAAGGCCAGGCTAAAATACAGTTCCACCAAAGCACCTTCTTCTACCGGGGAAGCTCAGCCAGTTAATAGCTAACCCCTTCCTCCGGTCTGGGCGCACGAGCCGTGCAATGAGAAACAGTGCGGGCTTCTAAGAACTCCCTGTGGTTAAGCCCGAAGGACACAGCTTAACTCTCAGGTGGCCCCTCTGCTCATCTCACAGCGAGTCACAGTTAATGAACCAAGCAAAGTCACGACTCTGTTTCAACATCACAGCTCAGCTGTCCATCGGCCTTTGTTCGTTCCACATTTTAAATGACGTTGACGGAACTGTGGGGTTATCAGGATGGGCTGGTTCACCGTCTTGAAAGGAACGAGAGACAGCTGGTGCTTCATCAGTAATCGCGCTCACTGGCCCCATTTTGGCTGAAGGGAGAGCGGAGGGAGGAGAACGGGTGAACCAGATTCTCACTCCGCTCCTCTGCCAGTGTCTGTAGCTCTACTCGGTAACCTTAGTGGCCCCATAAATGTAAGAAGGTGCCTAGAAACAGAAAGACACTGGCCATGAGCTGAATACACCAAAATCAGCTCTTATAGGAAAACAGGGAAAGCAAAAGAAAATAAACAGCCAAGAAACAGGAATATTTAAGAGCACATGTATTTGCCTGAAGGTTTTAGAAGAGACAAACGGATTTACAAATTATGTAAGTGAAGTCTGAGTAGATGAAGAGGCGTTGGCCAATAAAAAGTGGTTCCAAATGATTTCTTCAGCCAGTCTAGTGTTTACCACAGTAAAAATTGCAAACCCTGAGTGCAAACTAGCAATATTGTTCTGCTAGGGTTTATTGGCGGGCGGGGCGGGGGCGGGTAGTTCAAAGAGGCAGGAAAAGACACTAGTAATGCACTGAGAACCCTAACAAGTTGGTGATGTGTGAAAAGATGCAATATTGATTGAACTCACGAACTCGGTTGGGCTGCTGCTTCTGTTTATGTCAATTCAGTACTCGAGGTAGGAAATCACGATCCGGGATTTAACTCTTTGCATTCATCAGCAGGCTGCTCCTCTGCGGTATGCAGAACCTTGTTTATACAAGAATCTTGGAACCCTCCACAAAGAGGTTCTAGCGTGAATAGGGCAGCAGGGGCTAGATGAGGGCAGAGATGCACATTTCACCTCCATGTAATTAACCCTGTCATCTACCATGTCATGATGAACAGGCTTTTTCTGAGCTAGGCATTTGTGAAGTAGGGATAAGAAGATGAGGCAGCTCCAGGATGACTCCCGCAAGTCACTGAGCATGCGACTCTGCAGGCCCATGGGTTTGTGCAGGTTCCGCACTACTCCCCCATGTAAGCTGCTCCATGGGCGTCCCTGTGCCCTCTGTGTGCCAGAGTCTTCGAGGAAGTGATCACGTGTCACTGTTTAGCTGCCCGTTCCCTCTAGGACCAGCACTGGGCTGTGCTCAAGCGGCATTGAGCCAATGTGCTGTGCCCCACTGAGGACGTCCTCTCGCTGATCAGCCCTCTCACACCCCGCGTGCTGCAGAGCGGCAACCAAGCTTCGTCAAAAACCCTGGAGCCACAGGCCAGTCTGAGGTCCCCATCACTGAGAAGTTTGACTACTGAAGGTCCCCATAGCATACTCTGGGCCCTACTGGAGCTTATGGCAGAGCATCTAAGATGCATCAAGCCACTGAAGGGCTGAGTCAAGAAAGCTTGCAGTGTGGCCTAACGGGCTGGCCCACATGGGCAGCTCTGGCTACAGGCTGGTTTGGGCATTCATCTTTATTTGGAAACCAAATGTTGAATTGCTTTGTTGAATAGTCAGAAGTCAAGGATATCTCTTCTCAATGACGGCTGAAAAGGTACAGATGATAGATAGATAGATAGACAGACAGGCAGACAGACAGAGGAATAACTCATGGGGGCAGAAGAAATGGAACAGTATTACACCAGGGAAGCTATTAATAGTACCCAATTGTTTTTAAGCCCCAGTAGGTACAAGAATCACTGGAGAACTTAAGAAAAATGCAAACTCATGGATCCCACCCTCAGACATTCTGATTCAGCGAGTCTGGGCTGAGAAGCAGGATTTTATATTCTAAACAAACACTGGGTGCTTCTACTTAAGCTAGTCCAGGAACCACACTTTGCAAAACATTGCCCTAAACCCTAATCCAGCAAATCTTGCTCAGGATGGTGCAAACTGGCCAAGGTCAAAGCTGACGCCTCCGCTGTGCCCCACAGCATCCCCCTTCCCTTTGCCGAGGCTTCCATCCGGAGCATTTCAGTGGTGTGAGGGGCACAAAGCAGTCATGGTTGCATCCTCCAGCTCCGGGACAGGACACAGCTCCTCTTCCCACCCTCATCCTGGAGTTCCCAGCGGCTCATCCAGCCAGATAGAGGCTACAGGGCAGGAGCTGGGTGCAAAGGTCCTAGGCCATCACCAGCACGGAGGGTGCGTGGCCTCCTCACTGCACGTGGCTTTCCTCGAGGCCATGCAGCAGGGGGAGGCATGACTGGCAACAGGCCCGCCCAAGCCCAGTCCCATCTCTGCAAACGTTGTGACTGCCCAGCTGCCCTGGCTCTATTTTTAGTTTGTCTCCAGTGACTATGCAGGCTTTCTGGAGCACCTCTCCCCAGAGGGCCAGCGACATGTGCATTCTGACAGAAATGCCCCACTCAGTAGCAACCGTCTGAACTCCTCCAGCCTGCCTCAGTGTCCCCAAAGGCTTCTGCCTTGGGTCCATCTGTCTGACGTCTTCCCTCCCCACCGGCCTCCTGCTCTGTCATTGGCTTGAAACAGTTCGAGAGATGCACAACATGCCAGCCAGCCTTGATTAAAGCATGTCTATGGGATCTATGAACTTTAGCATTAATAGGGAAGCTGCTTTTTCTTAGAGTGACATAAAGAAGAAAGAACATGCTTGCTACTAAAGTCTCGGCAGAATACCACGCACAGCTATGCTCCCAGCGAGTGATTTCCGAAAACCATTCCATCGCCTTCATGATCAGCCATGCCTTACAAGAGGCATGGAGGCTCAGAGCAGGGAGCCGAGTCAGGGTGCCAACAGGCCAGGACTCTGACCTTTACGGCCCTTTGTTACTTTTAAAGGTCAGCATGGCCTCAGGATAGAATCTGCCTTCAGTCCTTCCCTTTCCTCTCCTTTGCATCCTCCTCCCTCCTCCTCCAAGACCCTGTAGCTGCGCCCATAAAGGTGACACAAAATGCCTAAGACTGAAACCAAGCAAGGCAACATCTTCATGGTCCAAGGGCCGTGTTCCCTTCCCCAGTACGCAGCCATCAACTGAATTCAATTGATAAATTACTTAGTAGTTCTAGGTCTCCACTACCAGCCACTACCCACTGGCCCTAGGCTGTCCCCTAAAATGGATTCTTCCTTCCTGGTGTCCCAAAGCCTAGACGGGCTGTTGACAGGAAGAGGGTAGTGGGGACATTCAAGATCATCAGAGCCCGAGAGAGGAGGTTTGCAGTAATTGCCTCCAACACCCTAGGCCACGGTTCTGTTTATGATATGGGCTGGAGGCTGTGGTCCCCAAAACGACTCACTCGAATTCAATGAAGAGACAAGCTGCTTGGGCACCAGGGGTCCCTGGAGGCCACCAAATGACCCCAGTCACAGGACAGCCAGCGCCGCAGTGTCTTTCAATGAGAGTTACTCCTCAGAATCCAAGATGTCCTTGGCAATGGCAGTCCCTGGACACCACAATCCTCTGAGGCTGGGGTGAGGAAGTAGACATGATTCCCCATGGACGTGCTGCCCTCTGCTGAGATACACCCGGGCTATGACCAGACTCACCATTTCCCCAAGAACCGGCCCGTTATCCCAAATACCTCCACATCAGTGCCTGCTAACTCAACCCCCTGCCATCCACTAGGTTGGCCTTCTCACGTCCCACGTCTGCCCTTCTGCATTCTCTCACTGCAACTGCAGTTCAGGCTCTTGGACCCTTACCCTGGGCTTTTGCCAAAGGACTTGGGTTGGTTCCCTTGACACCAGCCCCTTTCCCATCACTCCACTCTGCACCGGAGAGTTGTTTTCTTTACCTTTAATGGCTTCTTAGTTCAGTCCCCCAACAGAGACACTCAGACAGGAACGTAGGTTCAGGAGTTTATCCCAGGAAGTGCGGGCAAGGGAATGGGGAAGCTGAGGCAGGAACTGGCCACAAGGACCAGTAAGGTACATTCTTGAGTGAGTTACACTGTGGATCCCCACCCTGCTAGGGATCCCCCTGAGGCACCCTGCAGAACCCAGGTCAGAACTTCCCACTGAGAAGCAGGGTGGCTGGGCCATTGGCCACCAACTAGACCTCTCCTGGGTTGGGGGTTGCCCCTCAGGGCATAATCCCAGCACTTCCAGGGGTTCCCGCACTAGGCTGAGCAAGCTGCCAGGGTCTGAGAGGATTCCTTCAGGTGAGGAGGGAGACATGAGTAAGACGCTGTCCACCGAGGCTGCAGGTGGGCTGGGCCCCGGGCACCAGAAGGAGGCTATCCACAGCGTCCACCGAAGCTTCTTCATGCCTTAAGGAGGGGGTCCTCACTCCTTGGGCCTGGCCTTCAAGGCAGCATTGCCAGATCAAATACAGGACACCCCCATTAATCTGGGATTTCACATCAACAATGGATAGTTTTTAGTATATCCCAAATATTGCATGGCACATACCTATGCTAAAAAATGATTCATCCTGTATCTGAAATCTAGATTTAACTAGGCATTTTGTACTTTTAGTTACTACAGCTGGCAACCCTATGTCCAGGTGTTGCCTGATCCGGTCTCAAACCATTTTCTATGACCCTGGCTCTCAAATCCTTTCTCCAGGAGGTGTGGCTCTTCAGCCGGAAGCAGCCATCCCTCCTGCCTGATTCTGTGGGGTGCTCCCACTGGTTCCTTAGTGAGAGTATCACCCCCACTTCTCCTACATGACTCCTGCCTGCCATCTCTGGGTGTACAGTCTCTCTGAACACATCAGGCACTGTCATCACTCCTGCCTCTAGAAGCAGGTGTGGTCTGCACTGGTCATCGTATGCCCCTGGATCATTTGCTAGCCTTTGTCTGAAAGCCTCATTTTCCCAGCAAGGTTATAACTGCCACCTAGCCTGGCACAACGATCAATAGGTAATGACCATTTGGCAGATGAGGGGACCTCCCTGGTGCCCCCAGCAACTGCAAGCCCTGTGAGGACTTGGGCCGATCTTCCCCAGATCTCACCCTAACCAGAGCCTGGGCACGTGGTCACCCTCAGCCACTGTGGAATAACTGAATGAATACTACTTTTGCGGCGGGCTGGCTCATGCCAAGAACGTTATGAAAAACTGCCAAAGTCACCAATAGCAGGAAGAAGGGTGGTCTAAGGACCCTAACTATAACATGGTTTTTCAACATTCACAGCCTGGCCTCACAATCCTTTTTCTGGTCCTGGATTTTGTCTCACATTACCGCTGGCACCACCCCATGGGCACACCCACACATCACTCACATCCTGCATTTGGAACCAGCCTCACCATGTGGCTGCCACACAAAATGGCCCAACCACTGGACAATGGCATGTTCTTGTTACTCTCTATACATTTTTTTAAAAACTAGGTGTCTGATGGATATGTATATGTATATGTATTCCCCATACATTTATAGGACACTTTACATTTGTCAGGAGTTTTTCCGGGACGGGTGTGATGGCTCACGCCTGTAATCCCAACACTTTGGGAGGCCAAGGTGGGCGGATCGCTTCAGCCCAGCCCATGTGTACCAGCTTTGGGCAACATGGTAAAACCTCATCTTTACAAAAAAACTAAATAAATTAGCTGGCTGTGGTGGCACATGCCTGTAGTCCCGGTTACTCAGGAGGCTGAGGTGGGAGGACCACTTGAGCCTGGGGAGGCTGAGGCTGCAGTGAGCCATGACTGCACTACTGCATTCCCACCTGGGGAACAGAGTGAGACCCTGACTCAAAACAAAACAAAAAAACAAAACAAAAAACAACAAAGAAGAGTTTCCCATGAGTCATTTTATTTCAATATCCCTATAAAGCAGGAAAAACGGGTATTATTTCCTGCATTTCACAAATGGGAGAAACGGTAGTTACACGGTTAGCTCCAGTGATCACTGTTTAAGAGGTCTGTGGCAGCAACATCTAACGTGTAATTCAAACACGGTTTTAAATGTCTTACATGAGAGATGTAAACAAGAACGTTTCATTTTCAAATAGAGCACTTATTCCCGCATAATCGGGTCACCACCGTGGGGGCCACACAGCAGCCGGGGGTCCAGGTTTCCTGCCCCAGAGCTTCCCAGCCGGGGAGAGCTGGCCCAGGGGCCGTGTGGGGTATTTGGCATCAGGTGTCTGGAACCCCGCCCCTGGACTCCACCTTCTTCATCCAAGCGTTAGACACGTGTGGGCCGAAATTTACACAGGAGGACCTTAGGGGGCGTCCAAAAGAAGGGTGGCTCAGCAAACACGGGGCAGTGCCCCCCTGGAATTCACAGTGGGAAGTGAGTGGCCTGCCTCGGCCATGCCAGCTGCGCCTGACGCTGTCGGGAAGGCTTAGCTTTAATGAGGGGTCCAGACAGCCCATTCACTGTGCACTCCCACCCTGCCCCGGGATAGCAAAATAACTTTCTCCACAGAGCACTCTGCTGTGTGTGTGTGTGTGTGTGTGTACACAAACACAAACATTTACTTGGTTGGCTGAGGCGGAGGGTGTGACCCAGTGGGCCGCCACACCTCCCACCACCCGACCCCCCTACGCGGCGGAGAGGAACAGTGGCCGCGGGCTACCTGGGCGCCGTCCCGAAGGGAGGAAGCACCACCCGGCCCGCCGCCCCTCTGGCTGGACAAAGTGAAGCCTCAGATAGATCCGAGTCGCCAATGTCCTCCCGGGCGGCCGTCGCGGCCAGGGCTGAAGTTCAATGCAGCCTGCATGGGTTAGGGAGCTGCGAGTCCCCAAATACCACAGAGACCCAAAGTACACTCCCGGGGCGGGGGAAGAGAACGGCTGCAGAGGACACCCCCGCTCCAGGCCCAGAAACACCCCGAGGGAGACTGGGGTGGAGGGGGTGCATTGGAAGGCGCAGCTACACAGCTCCCCCCACCTCCCGCCCCGCTGCTTTCCCCACCCACCGTCCCTCCCCTCCTCTGCCCTCCCCTCCCTCCTTCTCCGGCAGCCGAGCGCGGGCTCCACCTCCCCGGAGCGCAGTCCACACCGTCCCTTTTCAGCAAAACAACACAACGCACCGCCCCCCGCACCAGCACCCGGCTGGATACCGGGCTACGCCCAGCCGCCCACCAGCCGCGCCCGGCGCCCCCTCTAGTCTGCAGCCGCCTAGTCCCCGCCCCAGGCGGAGCCCCAGCCCGGGCTGCACGCGGGCAGAGAGAGATCGAGCCCCGGCTCCGCCAGCCCAGCTCGGGCCCTGTCCCTCTACCCTTTCCCCGAGCCGCCCGAAGTGACAGGAGGGGCACGCACGGCGCGCGCGGGGCGTCCAGCGTTAACCGCTTCGGCGCCGGGGACCGGAGCGACAGGAGGGCTGGGGAGCAGGGGACCGAGAGCTGGGACTCACCGGAATGTGCACTCGCAGAGAACGCCTCTTCTGGCTGGCATTTTTCTTGCCGCCGCTCCCGCCGGGGCTGGAAACATCTTTTTTCTTCTTGGTGTCCATAACCGCGCTTCCCATAACTCTAACCAGAAGTTGATTCTGGGTAACTCCTCGGGGGTTCGGTCCCCTCCTTCCCTGCCCCGGCCGCTGCCGTCGGACTGGAGCCGCGCGCTCTGTTACACCCTGAAGCCACCTCGTGGGGACTTCCGCGGGGAGGGAGAGTGAGCAGGGAACTCGTGCCGCCGCCGCCGGAGCGCCGAGTTCAAGCGTCCTTTCCTACGGAACTCTCGCAGGCAGAATCAGTCAAAGCCCGTCCCGGTTCTGGTGTCTCGCGGGTTACGCGTGGCTGAGGTCTCCCGCTGGGTGACAAAGTTTTCTTCCTTTTGCAAAGAGAAGAAACATTTTCCACCCTCTCGGCTCCTCCCACAGATTCCCAGAGGTAATCTGAAAGGCAGGTGCAATTAAAACCAGCAATTTGGAAAACAACCCTCCTAGCCTGTGCCCAAGTGGGGAATCTGGAGCCAGCGAGACCGTTCGTGCATAAATGTAATCCTCGGCCGCAGAATAAACCAGCTCGGAGCCTGCAGCTGGGTCCGTCCTCCTTTCTGGGCGAAAGGGAGGGCGACGGGGGAAGAGGAGGTGCAAGGCGAGCCCTCTGCGCAATTGGGCTACGGGCGGCCGCTGGCAGAAGTTCTGGCGGCGGCGCTCGCGGCCCTGCGCGCCGGAGGGGGCGCCCGGAGCCCTGCGGGCCGAGAAGGGCAGGGCGCCCGCTTCTCGCCCCCCGCCGCGCGGCGGCCCCAGGGGACCGCGAGGGGACAGTGAGGGGCCGGGCCTGGCACCGACGCAAGCTCGGGGAGCGCGGGCGGTGGGAGGCGGCGCGTGTTGAACAGGAAGTGCGCGGCGTGCAGCGCCACCGTCCCTCTCCCCGCCGCCCCACGCCGCCCTAGTCGCCGCGCCCCGTCCCCTGCGGCCGCTGCCGCTCGAGACTCGCTCCGAGCTGGTTTCGGACCCATCCCGCCTCCCGGCGTCTCAGTGTGTGCTCGACCCCTTGAAACACGCCCCCGCCGCCGCCCCGCCGCAGACCGGGCAGCCAGGAAGCCCACGGCCTCGGGGGGCTGCGCGCGGAGCAGCACGTGCTTCGCTAAACACCGCAGCCGCAGGTCCTGCCCCGCCCCGCGCGCGCACTCGAACCCGCCCAGAGAGCTGTGCGCGGCGCTGGGTGCGAGCAGGGTCTCCCCATCCCCACCCCCACCCCCGCCCCACCCCACCCCACCCCGCCCGGCTTTTTTCAGGTTCATTAAGGTTTGCATAGTGGATCCGCGGTAAGTGCGTGTCCCCCCGCCGCGGGAAACGTGGGGCTTCTGAGACTGCGGAAAGAATTGGGAGAAGGAGAGGGCTGGAAGATCCGGGCGAGGGTTCCCCGTGCTGCCCAGGTCCTTTAGAGCCCCTGGTGGGTATCCGGTACCGCCTGCTGCCGAGGGCCCTAGAGGGGTTAGGGGAGGGGGCTGGTGGGTCCCTGTCCCCAGATGCGCCCCAGGATGGCGCAACCTCGGCTCCTGGGTGGAAAGTAGGGGGAGCGCTGGCTTGGGGTCGCTTCCCCTCCTGCTCTAGTTTCTGAGGATGTGATGACCCCAAAGGTCATTGGCGCTCCCAGAATGCTGACGTCAGCTCAGCCGCTCGGAGTAATCAGTAATGCAGGGAGGCTACCCGCAGAGTGAACGCGACAGGGGTCGCTTTGGGGACACCATAGGGCCTTTACTCGTGTTGAGGTGCGTGCTTTCGCAGGACTCCCTCCTCAGGGGAGGAGGCATTATCAGCCCACCCGAAGGATCACCCCTTAGGAAGCAGGCGTGCACACCCTTCCTTTCAGCTGCTTGCCGGGTCGCTTTTCCAACCCAATTCCAGCAGCTTGCACAAAATCCTTACAGCTTGGGTGGTTCCCTGGCTCACAGGGGTGGGTTTATATTCTTTCTCCTTCTCCTCTGCTCTCTGGTCCAGAATGAAGCCAGCCTGGAAGATCCCCAGTCTCCAGACAGAGCCTGACAGGGGCAGATGCTCTGGGAGGACCGTGTCTGGGTTCAGCACCAGGCAGCCATCCTGGCCCCACAGGTGTGGGACGCCTGGGTCTTCTCCTGGCTGGCTTCTTGCTGGAGGATTTCAAGAGACCCAGCAAGACTGTACTGTCCCACTGAATGCTCAAGATATTGGTTAGAAGTAGAAAAGGGGAGGGGCTAGTATTTAGCCTCTGTCCCCGCTCAAAAGTATTCCCAATTGTCAATTGTGTCGTCTCTTTAGCTTACAGTTTTAATCCTTGTCAAAATGATCATTTGCCAGGGTGCGTAAACCTGATGCAGGTTTGATGAGAACTGGTTGGAAAGGAAAATGGGGCCATCAGAAGGAAGCTGGCTGGAGTGAAGAGACATCTGGGAAGAGCCCCTGGCGGGGGCCCTCATTCCACTGGGTGACCCGGAAGGAGAAAACCGCCATGGCGCTTCTCATTCGAAATGTTTTCTTGACGGACAGTGTTGAGCAATTGTTATAATGTGTACTTTTGTTGATTGATCTGTGTAAATATGTAAAATAATTTGTTCTCTGAGTTAATTTTGTTGGAACAAAGACTTTAGTGCTTCCTAAATTAAAACATTTTACTGTATTTTAAGAGCCTTTTTTTTTTTTTTTTTTTTCTTTTTCTTTTTTGGTGCTTCTGATATTACAAGGTATAAATACTGGGTTTTGTCCAGGGTTCCTGGCTCAGCACTCCTGTCGTCCTCATCACAGTCATTGTGATAATGTTGGGGTGCTTTAGGCCTCAGAAGCAGGCCCCAGGAAACAATCTCTCCTCTGAACTTCCCATGCCCCCTCTTCACCACCTCACTAGCCCAAGGCCGGACTCTAATCCTCCCTCATCTGTCTGACTGTGGGACTTAAGACCCTCTGTTCCGAAGGAGCCCTGCCCCATTCCCGAGAGGAAGAAATCCTGCACGGAAAGGCCAGTAACGATCGGAATAGGCAGGCCTTGTTGGGTGTCCACACTTACTGTGTCAGTATTAGATCATACCTTTTTGTTTGATCACATTTCTGCATGGTTGTCAATTGTGCCTGTCCAATGAAGTCTCCATAAGAAGCCCAAGAGGTCTGGGTTTGGGAGCTTCTGGATCCCTGGACACGTGGAGGCTGCTGGAAAACAGCGTGCCTGGGGAGGGGTTGGAAGCTCCCTGCCTGTTCTCCCTGTACATCCCGTCATCTGGGTTCTTGGTAATATGCGTTATAATAAACCTTTAAATGTACATTTCCCTGAGTTCTGTGTACCACTCTAGCAAATTAATGAACCTGAGAGGGGGTTGTGGGAACCCCAGTTGAGAGCCCAGCCTGTCGGTCAGAAGCTCCGGATGCCTGGACTTGCAACTGGTATGTGAAGTGGGATGGGGGGCGTGCCTTGGGGACTGAGCCCTCAACCTGTGGGATCTGCTGCTATCTCCAGGTAGACTGTCAGAAATGAGTTGGAGGACACCCTGGTGTTTCCTGCAGAACTGGTTGCTTGCTTGGTAGTGGGGAGAACCCCCCAGCACACACATTTGGTGACATGAACCTTCCGCGTTGATGATTGTCGTAATGTGAGAGCAGAGGAAAAAACAATTTGGGATTTTTCCCTTCAGGGTTCTATATGTGAATATTTCTGAATTATGGGGGTTGCTTATAAATGATGTCAGAAGAAGCTTACCTGCCATTTTTTTCCTCCTAAAGATATATTAACAAATTGATCACAAATCTGACTGGTGGAGTCTCAGAGTGGAAGAAACACAGTAATTGTTTTGATTTGAGGTGTTTTCTGAAACCCCCCACCTTCCCCTCCCGTTGGTGTGCACACAGTTATATGTGTTATGTGGCGGGCCCATGCGACGTTGTCCATCTAGTGACCCCTGACATTCACTGTTTCTGTATGCCCTACCTATGACCTCCTTCTCAAAATTAACGCAGTAAAATCTGTGCTGAACAAAAGGCCAATACTTTAAGTAAGGCTCTGACAATGTCACTGATTCTGCCTTTTGCCTCAGGTGCCGATATTGCTCGGCTCAGCACCGTTACTGATTCTGTCTTTATGTAGAATTCTGATGTTTAGAAAGATATTGCATTAAATATTCTTTATCTTGGTGAGTGAGTTTTTAAAATTTGCGCCTGAGGCCAGTGCCTCATTCACCTCTCCCTCGTCTTCCGGGAAGGATGAGGAGAACTTGGCCAGGCCTGGAGCTGGGGCTGGGGCTGGGGCTGGATCTGGGGCTGGGGTCAGGGCTAGGGCTTGGGCCAAAGCACCTAGCTTGCTTCAGCCAGAGGAGCCGCCTCTGATCAGCTATGCCATGGGGGCAGGCCCCTTAGTTCCCCATCTGTAAGAGAGGTGGTCTTCAGAATATTTCTGTGGCCTCTTTAAGGAAGCGTGTATTTTTGTCCTGATTGTATTTGGTATGTCTTTGTTAAATGTATTGCTCTAGTAATTTATTTTTTATTGAATTTTACAAAGTATCATTCCACAGTAAGTTGGAAATTAAAAACAAACAGAAACAAATAAAAAATCACCCAAGGGCCGGGCGCGGTGGCTCACACCTGTAATCCCTGCACTTTGGGAGGCCGAGGCGGGCGGATCACGAGGTCAGGAAATCGAGACCATCCTGGCTAACACGGTGAAACCCCGTCTCTACTAAAATACAAAAAATTAGCCGGGCATGGTGGCGGGCGCCTGTAGTCCCAGCTATTCGGGAGGCTGAGGCAGGAGAATGGTGCGAACCCAGGAGGCGGAGCTTGCAGTGAGCCGAGATGGTGCCACTGCACTCCAGCCTGGGCAACAGAGTGAAGACTCCGCCTCAAAAAAAAAAGAAAAGAAAATCACCCAAGGCCCTTCCTACCGATGGTTTGGGATAGCTTGTTGCAGAAAGGGGCATGTTTAGTATATTAGTCTGTTCCCATGCTGCTGATAAAGACATACCTGAGATTGGGTAATTTATAAAGGAAAGAGGTTTAATTGACTCATAGTTCCACATGGCTGGGGAGGCCTCACAAAAGCAAGGAGCAAAGTCACATCTTACATGACAGCAGGAAACAGAGCATGTGCAGGGGGACTCCCATTTATAAAACCATCAGATCTCACGAGACCTATTCACTATCACGAGAACAGCCTGGGAAAGATCCGCCCCCATGATTTCTCCCACAACACATGAGAATTATGGGAGCTACGATTTGAGATGAGATTTGGGTGGGGACACAGCCAAAGCGTATCATCGAGGCGGCTTCCTTTTGGGGGCATCATTGGCCCAGACTGGTGAGCATGAGAGTTAATAACATGCAGCTTCTATTAGGTGACAGTGCTAAGGGCTCTTAAACATCATGTTAGCACATTGAATGCGGGGGAAAGATATGATTGGCACGTTTTATACCACACATGTGTTTGTGTCATTGCTGTCCCACTATACTAGTATCCCAGACCAACATCACCTGCAAATACTTGGGGTACCCATTTCTGAATGCTGTCACCTCCCAGGGCTCTAGCTCAACACACTGGCCCGCCAGGGTGAGCCACCTCTTCCCCAGCCAGGCAACATTTCGTTCAGAGGTGATCGTTTAAAATGCTGCACCCAGGGCCAGGGCCTACAACCCGCTGAGAAGTGAAATACCCAGAGTAGGAGAGTTAACATAAAGGAAATCCTCGATTAGAGCTTATGAAGGGGACACTGGCTGTTTAATTTCACTTAACCTAGTTTTCCAAACTTACTTGTTTCCTTATACCCACCCATGCTTTTTAAAAAAAAAAAAAAAAATTTTGTCTGTTATTCCATATAAATGAAAATGACTTTGGAAACCGTGAGTCATCTTTATATAGTATTGACAATTTAGAAAGTCTTGGAATTGGGGGTGTCCTCAGGGGTTTGAAGTCCACGTTTACCCTGGGTGTTTAGAATGTTGCAGTTAGAAGGAAGCTCTGTGATCGTGAGATGGATGTCTGTGTCTGATGAGTTCCCAACCTGAGTGACAGTGGATTCCACATTGCAAAGAAGAAAGGAACTTTTTGATCATCAATGACATGCAGGCACCATGTTAGGTACTTCATATCAACTATCTCACCTAATTTCCACTAAAATCCCCCAAGAGAATGATCACATCCATTTTACAGATGAAGGGAACAGAAACCTAGTTACTGGAATCTGCACTGACATTCATTTCACTTCTGCCCATGAGTATGAATTGGCTGTGCCCTCAAGGAAAACATAAAAAATGTGGCTCCCTCCGCTTTTAAGAACTTTACTGAAGACTCTTTAGGAAATGCCTTTGGGGTAACCTTGGACCGACTAAGAAGGACCAACCAACTGAGAACATCTTAGCTGCCTTGGTCTATTTGCCTGTGACACAAATGGAGAGAACAATGGTCTGTATATGCAGGAAGACGGCGGCTCAATTTTACAACTCTTAGAAAAACTAAACAGCAAAGTCTGGGCTCAGGACTCTGTAAATACTTTGATAACTTATTGAATACCAAGCTAAGGGGGTGTTATCTAATCGTGAAAAACAGGGCAAAGAGTCACATTCCAGTTTTTATTTCCTTTAAGCTTGGGCAATGATTGTGTAACCTTGTGATGGCTTTTGCTCCCTGGTACAAATGGAGTCATCAGTATCGATCCACGCAGAGAAGTGGAGGCAGGGCCCAGGACCAGTGGGAACACTGCTTTGGGACAACACATCTCCTGACTGCCCCTTTCTGGGTCCGTTTTTATTTTTCCGGGCACCTGTGCCAGCCACCTCCTTGGACTGTGCTCCAGGTAGCTCTTCATCCATGATGCCAGTCAACCACAAGGCAGTCCTCATCGTGAAATCCAAGAAGTACTTTGGATGAAGGTAAAGGTGAACGCTGTAGCAATGTTCTCCCAAACGACAGATTTGCTGTGCATATCTTCTCTCTAGAGAATAGCTTCGTGTCTTGGCCAGCTCTGTATCTAAGCACACACTCAGCAGTTCTACAGAATGACAGATTCCCCAAGAAGGGCACGTGTATCCACAAGTGCTGTGCAGTGAGGAGGTGCCTGTTTGACAAATAACAGAATAGGGAATCCCCAGCAATGATGCCCCCTTCCTGACTAAGGGTAGTAGTCATGTAAACCGCGTTAGTTGGGAATAAAGTCCTTGGTTCTGCCAACAGCTGCCTTTATAATTGTTTTGCAGAGTGTCCCATGTGACTTTTATCCTAGTGATCCAGCATTACCTCCCATTGGGGTGGAAGGCTTGGTCTCCCTGGGCTGCAGAATTTGACTCAAGGTCTGTGTGTGTTGGTTCTTGACTTTGTTATTAGCTCTCAACATGCGATAAACATCCTGATTAACCTTGGGAAATCCGAATACTACTATTACCTGAATATGGCTCTTGACTGGTTTCTGACCTCTCACCCATCTATGGGCACATGATTAAGTCATGTAAATTAATTGTAATAATTTCCCAAGCAAATAAAATTACTTTGGTGACGATATTGGCCTGAAAGGTCCTATATTGCAATGCAAATCTGACTGTTCACTTACATGTGAGGGTCTGTCTGAAGCTGTGGTTTGCCTGCACCATTGATACCATCCATTCCAGTGATATGCAGCTGAAAGCCAGACCTGTTCTCTAGAATGCCAGTCATGGCTTTTCAACCAGACTCCAGAAAAAACAGATTTGCATGCTATGCCTTCGGACTTGGTAGCATTTGTAGAGCAGAGCGCCAGCTGCACAGAAGTGCACAGAGGCGGAGACCCACTGACCTCCAAGCCCTGCTAGAGAGGCACAGCATCATCCTGACTCTCTGCAGAAGCTGTGTTCCTCCCAGAAGCCCCTGACAAACCCTGCGTTAGACTCACGCATGACCTTTCCAGAATTTACCTCTGTCCCTGTTCACTAGCACTTTATGCCATAATCAGTAAATGCCCATTTGGTGCACGCCAAAGCCCTCAAAGATGGTTAGTTCAAAAACTCGAGGCATGCAGGTGGTTCTCAAGGACATAGTGGTTTATGACAACACTTCCTGTGCCATGTGGGACAAAAGGTAATTTGTAAAATGTTCCTAAATCTAACTCCTAAGAATTGCCTAAGATCTTGGGACAGTGAGAAAGTTTCCAAGTAGAACTCTGTACCACGGGCTTGCATAAGGTTCTTTGAAATCATTGCAACACGTGCTCCTGATAGCACCATTGTACGAAAGGTCTTGCCTTGTTTTTTTCTAGCTCCAGTCATTGTAGCTTTTTACCCTTTAGGTCAAAAAATAAAGCATAATTACAAAACAAAGTTCGTTGTTCTTTGACCTGCATGAGAGAACATTTTCCTGACACTGTAGAGCTTATGCACCCATGACCTGAAGGAGTTGCCAATATCTTACAGGGATGGATGCAGACATTTCTTTGGGTATCCAAAAGATAACTGTGTGCAGTGAAGGAGTGGGTGGGGTTCATTGCCAAAGCACAGCATTTGCCAAAGGCCCCCGGTGCTCACTGTGGTCAACACTGAGGCCGGCAAATTTGTCTGTGATTCTTGTAGTTAGGATGCAAGGAGAGCAGCTGTTTCTCACGGAGCTTCAAGGAGAGTCCGCCTCAGTAGGACCATTGGTTTCAACCCTATTGTTTATCTTTGCAGGTTTAAGAAGCTGGTGCAAATTGTTCACCAAGATGTTCCTGACACATCTCTAGAATTGTGTCATGGTAACCATTTCCCCAAAGACTGACTTATGGGCCAATATGGGGCTGTGCTCATTTGCATGGGGGGTCTATTTTTGTGTGGCCCATTGCCTCTCCTCTTAGATCCATTCCCTGACCTGCCCGGCTATGGACTGCCAGGGCCTCTAGTCCCAGGATCTTTCACCAACTGGTGAAAGCTCTAGTCCGGCGAGCTTTGGCCAATAGAAGAGAGTGGGAGAGTGGGGTGGAGGGGTAGGAGGACAACAGAAGCCAGGGGTTTCTTCTGCTGTTATTTTGCCTTGAGCAGCATCATGGGAAGCATTTCCTGCCTCTGTGGCTGTCGCCCCACTAGCCTGACCCTCCCTCAGTGGGCTCAGCATCTGCCGGCAGCCTTGACTGTGACCCTAGAGTCACGGAATATTTGAGTAGAACTCTGAGGGACATGGTGGGGTGAGCCATGTGGGCCGCTGGGGAGAGGATTCCATAATAGAAGGGTGAGATCGGGGTGTTTGAAGCTGGTGAGAGAAAGAGTGGTAGGACTTAACATATTGGACGGTAAGGGCCTTGGCTTTTATCTGAGTGAGATGAGATCATGTTGGAGAGCATCAACTAGAAGAATGACACGATCTGGTTCAGGCTTTTAAAGGATCTTAGCAGCCTGGCTGCATGGAGAGAAAAGGCTGTGCAAGTGACAGGGAAAGAACAGGGAGCACAGTGAGAAGGCCATTGTGTCATCAGGCAGGAGGTGACAGTGCTCAGGCCAGGGTAGGAGAGGAGCAGTGGCGAGAAGGCGTTGCTGTTTCTGAATATGTTTTGAAGACAGCTCAGAATTTGCTGATAGATTGGATGTGGGGTCTGAGAGGAGGAAAGGGCAGCATGGGAGCACCTGGAATGATCCCACTTACTGGGACAGGAGGGGCAGGGAGGGGCTGGGGAAATAGTTTGCTTTTGGATACTGTAAACTTCAGACATACATCGAATACCCAAGTGAAGAGTCCAGAGAGACAGGGGTCAGGGTGACAGGAGATGCTCGTGTGGAAGTCGCCCACCTAGGGATGGAATTTGAAGATGTGACATGGGAAGAGAAGGTCTCAGATGAGAGTGTAGATAGCAAAGAGGTCGGGACTGTACCTCACAGCCTCCAATAGCTGGAGGCTGGGGAGATAAGAAAGAGCCAATGAAGGGACCAGGAAAGAGCAGTCAGGGGGTCATCAGGGAATTGGGAGAAAGTGTCCCGCAGACAGCAAGGGAGAGAAGAAGCAGTGAGTTAGAAGAGGAGGCCTGGAGGCCGCTGGTTAGCTTGCAGGAGCAGAGGAGCGTGACAGCAGTAGCCTGCTGGGACTGGCTCAGGACGTCCAGAGGAAAGGACGTGGTGAATAGTGAGAACTACTTCTAGGAACTTTGCTGTATGGGGGAGCAGAGAAATGAGGTGGTGAGCAGGGAAAAATGTGGGTCAAGAGAGGGCTTTTTTTTTTTTTAAGATGGGGATATGGCCAGGCACGATGGTGCACACTTGCAATCCCAGCACTTTGGGAGGCCAAGGCTGGTAGATCACCTCAGGTCAGGAGTTCAAGACCAGCCTGGGCAATATGGCAAAACCCCATCTCTACAAAAAAATTCAAAAATTAGCCAGGTGTAGTGGCACAGGCATGTGGTCCCAGCTACTCAGGAGGCTGAGGTTCGGATCGTTTGAGCTCAGGAGGTCAAGGCTGCAGTGAGCCAAGATCCAGCTACTGCACTCTAGCCTGGGTGACAGAGTGAGACCCTGTCTCAAAAAAAAAAAAAAAAAAAAAAAAAAGATGGGGGATATTACAACATGTTCGTGTGCTAACAACCCTGTAACATTCAGGGGAGGGAGTCGTGTTGATGGGGCAGGAAAGGAAGGGGAAACCTCACAGACAAGAGAGAGGAGCTGAACCGGTGGCGTGGCCAGCCGCCAATAGGTGGGAAGTGGGACAGCTCACCCAGGTGACCGGAAGGGACCCCGTCTAATGCAGCCTGGGAGACACAGCTTGCGAGGCTCTTTCCTGAGAATTTCTGTTTTCCCCGTGAATAAGAGGCAGTACCACCAGTGGAGGGGAGGTTTGAAGGGAGAGAAAAGGTGAGATGGACTCTGGAGGGGCGTGGGAGGGTGAGGTCCATGCAGACGCTCTCCCCGACAGAGGAGACCTGCTGTTGATGATGTTCTCTATCTTTTCTTCCAACTCAGCGGTAAGTCTTGAAGACTGTATATATCCGTTTATAGAGAGCTGCTTCATTCCTGAGAATGGCTGCCTAGTATCCCAAGGTACAGCACTGCATAATTTATTATCGTTGTTTATGTATTTATTGTATTTATGTGTGCAGTCCTCTACTGAAGAAAATGTGGGCTGTTTCCAATGCTGGAATGCCATGCATATGTCATTTCACGCGTTTTGAAATGTGCTGAAGGACAAATGCTTAGATAGGGACTTGCTATAACAAGGTGTGAAGACATGATTCAGTTTCAGAGACAAGCGATTTGTTCTCCTTGGGACGTTCATCCGTTTGCAGTCTCACCCACAGTGTATGAACGTGCTTGTCTCTCTACACCTTCATCGACACAAATCTATTTCTAACTTTTTGATATTTGCCCATCTCTTAGGTGAAAACAGTATTTCGCACTTTTACTGTGCATTTTTCTTGTGACAAGTAAGAATGCACATCTTTTTACACGTTCGCATGCCTTTTTTGAGTTCCCTTTCCATCCTTGTCTATTTGTGAGTTTTGCCTATTCTCCTATTGGGTGGCGGGTCATTTTCTTATCTACTTACGGGCACTTTTTATATATAAAGAAATTAGCTCCTCATCAGTGGGTGGCAAATATTTCTTCCCAGTTATTTGTCTTCTGAGTTTGTTTATTATGCCTTTTTTCCGTGCAGGATTTTTTTCTTTTTATAGGTTTTATTTTATTAATTTATTTGTTAAGTCTATTTGGGGTTTTCTGTCGTATTTAGAGAAGCCCTTCCTACTTCAAAATTATTTTTTAAATCTCTCCCATATTTACTTCTGCATTTATATGGTTTCTCTTTTTTTTAACGTAAAAATCATGTTACATTTAAATCGTTTTTTTTTTTTCTATATGGCATTTATTCTGGAAAAGATGTGAAGCAGTGGAGGAGGAGATTGACTTTCACAGTAATTTCTGTCCTATTTATTGATGCTGAGCAGGCAGGCCTGGGCCCTGGTCCTGGACCGGTGACCATCCCATGCCAGACTTGGCAGGCACGTGCCTCTCTGAGCCTCCACTGTCTTCATCTGTGAAGTGAGACTGCCAGGCGGGGTGATTGCCAAGGTCCTTGCCCTCAGACCATCGAGGAGTCTGTTGAGGACGCTCTCTCCCTTTCTCTCTGGACTCGGAGAACTGAGTTGTAAACCAATTTGTGTGGTAAGTACAAGAAGTGGCTGCCTCTTCTTCCCGCACTCCGGCAATAAATATTTATTGAGCGCATATGCTGTGCGATGAGTCACCAGAGATCCATCTGCACTGATTGAGCCGTCAAATGCCCATCCTACTGATGGCAGATCAATAGGGCCTTCCTCTACAGGAGCCTGGGAATGAGGACCCCATGGACATGCAGACAGGAAAATACCGGCTGAACCCACTCCCACCACAGAGTGAGAAACACAGGCAGGCAGGATTTTCCATTTCACGGTGTGTTCACGGATGTCAGCTCACTTCATTCTTACGGTAAGAATTATATGCCCCATCCCTACCCCACCACACACAAATACAAGGTTTGAAAAGGCTGAGTGACTTACACAGGGGTCCTGTTGAATCACCAGGCTAGCAGCCATCAGCGGCAGGTCGGAGCCAGGGTGTTGTGGCTCAGCATGGAGCCTCATGCTGATTTTAGGGGCTCTGTCATGGCTAACGTTAAATGTCAGCGTGGCCAGGCTGCGGCGCTCAGCTGTTTGGTCAAATGCCAGTTACATGTTTCCGTGAAGGTCTTTTTTAGATGAGATGAACAACTAAATCAGTGAACTGAAAACAGATCATCCTCCATCGTCTATAGCAGGGTGGGTCACATCCAATCAATTGGAGGCCGTGGGAGAAAAGACTCGGACGCCCCAGGGAAAAAGGAATTCTGCCTCCAGACAGCCTTCTGACTCAAAGCCACAACCTCAGCTGACACCTGAATTTCCAGCCTGCTGGCCTGTCCTGCAGATTTCAGGCTTGGCAGCCCCCATAATCACAAGCTAATTCCTTAAAGTGAATCAATCTTATCAATTTCTCTCTCCTCTGTCTCTCTCTCTGTGTGTGTGTGTGTGTGTGTGTGTGTGTGTGTGTGTGTGTGTGGTGGGGGGAGGTGGGTAAATTTAAGGAATGGCTGCGATATACTCATATATAAGTATATGTATATACATTATACATACACACATGTATATACACACACTATTGCTTCTGTTTTTCTGGAGAACCCTAATATACTTTTCCTCCCAGGAAAGTAATTACTAATGGTGGAATTTCCGCCTCTGCAGAAGAAGTAGGGGCCGGGGCTGCGGTTCCTTTTGGTTGCTTCCCTAATGACACCACCCAGGGCTCTGCCTCTGTGTAAGCTGGCCTTGAGACTTTAAAGAGGCGCACAGGAAGGAGCCTGGGCTCCGGAATCAGACCCGCCTGGCTGCTTGCTGCTGGTGTGACTGCAGACAAGCCCATAGCCACTGAGCACAAAGTAGAGAAGGATGCCTAGGTGTTTGCAGGCAGCAGGGCTGGCAGAGGCTCCATGCACATTCGTTCCTGTCTCTTCCTTGATGTCAGTGCAAATACCAGACACACAGCAGTAGCACCGTCAATGTGGTTTGCTTTCCAGAATCTTCTGGAAAATTGCAAAAAGTCCACAATGTCCTGGGCACGTGCCCTGTTGCCCTCTGAAGCTAATACACCTGGCCCCCAGAGGCCACCCTCACCACAGAGGACACTGTGTTTCCTAGAAGGCTGTTCCCACGGGTCCAGGGCAGCCGGGGGCCTGGCACCTTGGAGTTAGGAGCAGAGTTTCTCAGAGTGGCCCTCAGGCCCTGCTTCAGAGGGCCGGGGGAGGTGCCTGGGCTCCTTCCCCAGGCTGTGGTTGGGGAATTTGGGGTAGGGCATGTGTGTGCATGTGTGTGTGCTTGTGTGTGCATGTGCAAGCTTGTGTGTACATGTATGCGTGTGTGTGTTCGTGTGTGCACATGTGTGTATGTATGTGCATGTGCATGCGTATGTAAGCACGTGTGTGCATGCGTAAGCATATGTGTACGCACACGTGTGTGCATATCATTTGAGATCCACTGCCCTGGCCCTTTCTCTGATCCTTCTCCTGGAAAGTATTTTGGGAACCAGAAAAAAAGCAGTCGCACACTTCGCATCTGTCTTTCCTGCTAGAGAATTGCAGGTGCCGTGTGGAGCCACCCTGCTGTCACCTGACAGGAGTGCGGCTGTCAGGGATGCCGTGGAGAACGCCCTGCCCCACAGGGGCTCTGGGCAGCAGAGCAGGGCTGCCTCCCACCACACTGCGTGGGCCAAGCTCCTTCTCCCAAAGAGGGGAATGTGGAGAGGGGACACCAGCCTACTTCCCCTTTCCATTTTATGCGGGTGATATTTGTTGTTATTTGGACTATTATTGACATGTTTGCAAACATCTTCAGATCTTTGCTGAAGAGAGACTACGCCATGTGAGGTGTAACGGTGGGGGTGTTGGTTGTTATAGGAATTGTTGATTTTATACAAGTCTTTCTCCAGTGACTTTTCGATAACTGAGTGACAGAATGAGCTCAAGGCCCGTAGATGTGATCTAGTTCAGGGCCAGGCAGAAAGAAGGGACTTTTATTCAGTCAGACGAGGGATCACATGGGATTTGAGGAGCGCGATCCTTAGCACAGCTGGGCTTTGCACTGGGGACTCTGGAGGGAGAGGGGACCCAGGGGCTGTTTGGGTCAGGGCTCCGAGAGGGGACACAGGGGCTGTTTGGGTCAGGGCTCCGAGAAGAGGGGACACGGGGCTGCTTGGGTCAGGGCTCCGAGAAGAGGGGACACGGGGCTGTTTGGGTCAGGGCTCTGAGAAGAGGGGACACAGGGCTGTTTGGGTCAGGGCTCCTAGAAGAGGGACACAAGACCACCACGGAGAGTGCTGTTTCCACCTGGAACTCTTGGAGAGGACTCCGTTTTGTGACAGCGGCCAGGGCTCCATGGTTGCTAAGCCAACTTGGGGATTTGATAGTTTGAAACAAAAAAAAAGACATACGCTAAGATCTCTAGAGAGAAATTCCTGTTCGGTCTTAAAACAAGAATAGTTGTCTTTCTCCTGAACTCTTGGTGTGTTTGTATCTTGTGAGTCCTAGAGCTGACTGGAACATAGGTCATCCGAGCCATGGCCCACCCACAGCACGTGCGTGCTCCTGGCTTGACGCATGCACACATCTGGCATACACTAATTGATGTATCTTCCTTTTGGGGGAAATTACCTCTCCCAGCACAATATTTAGGTCTCGTAGGGGACGCCAGTATTCTGCCTCCCTGGTCCCTGGCTCAGCCTATCATAATCACCCCCAGTCGGGAGACTTGGTCCTTGGTGGCCAATCAGAGCCTTCCTTGGGACTCTGGCACTGACAGAGCCCTTTCCCTTCTTATCTCAAGGCGGTAAGACTTCAGCCTGGCACTACCCCGGCTCCAGGGACGGCCAGACTGGGAGCCAGGGTACAATACTCAGAGACGGGAGGAACAGCAAAGCCTGGGTTCCTGTTGTCCTTAAGACCGGTCCCTCCTCTGCTTCTCCCTGTGAGTCAAGAACATTCCCGTATATTCCTTAAGACAGCATGAGATTCCTGTCTCCTGCAATGCAAGAGTCCTAACGAATAAACTTCTCACCTTTAGTTAACTTAATCACCTTGTCATTTTTGTCCATTTGTAGGTTATTCTTTCTAGAACAAGTGGAGGAGGTAAAGAAGCGTGGCAGGGAGGAGAGAAGCAAAGAAGGAAAGACACATTGTGTCAGCAGAGTTGTAACGAACATGAGTGCCTGTTATTGAGCTGCCACAGCCTCTCCTCTGCCCCACAGCCCCCACAGACTTCACTGAGGTCAGGTAGCCCTGCCCTCCTGACGGGCGATCCCCCCGGGCAGCATCAGGATGGGAGCAGTGTCGAACAGAGAACGACTTTGGTTTATCACAAAGCCTCCATGCTAGGTGTCTGTGGGGATGGCAAACTTGGTGGTTCATAAAACCCCGAGTCTTTGGGTGTGTGGCCTTCTGACTCCAATTGGTGCTTGTGGGATGCCAGGGTCATTTCCGGGCTCAAGTAAAGCAGAGGCATTGGATCTTCTTGTTACTCTGGGGATTTAGATGAATAACTGGTGGAACCTGAGTGCATTAATCTTCCTCTATCGGAAAAGAACTTTTCCCTTTGTAGTTGAAGAGAGCCTGACTAAAGCTTACTAATGACTGGGATTAGCAATGTCCATTAGTAATTTTTCAAGTTACTTGAGCAAGAAAAAAAATAGTGACTGCAGAAGCCAAGACTCAGAACCATCAGCTGATGTTAGTCACTTACTTTGACAGGCATAATTCAGATTCAATTTATTTATGGTTAAATTCCCACAGCACTGTAACCAGATAACTCTGGGCTGAGGGTATGGGCTGAGGAGTAAGGAAAAAAAAAACCTACTTTCCTTTTGGTGTGCTCTTACCTCTTCCTCATTGTTTTGACCCTGGTATCTCTTTCCATTTTAAAATTCAGGTTCACAAAATGGGCCGGGTGCAGTGGCTCACGACTGTAATTCCAGCACTTTGGGAGGATGAGATGGGCAGATCACTTGAGGTCAGGAGTTCGAGATCAGCCTGGCCAACATGGGGGAAAGCCCATCTCTACTAAAAATACAATAATTAGCCGGGTGTGGTGGCGAGTGCCTGTGATCCCAGCTACTCAGGAGGGTGAGGGAGGAGAATCGCTTGAACCCGAGGGGCAGAAGCTTCAGTGAGCTGAGATGGCATTGCTGTACTCCAGCCTGGGGGACACAGCAAGACTCAGTCTTAAAAACAAACAGACAAAACAGATTAGCAGAATGGTTGATCCTAGGACTACATGAAATTGCAAAGTATCCTATCTTGTGTTCACTTCTACCATTTTACTTTTATTGAGAGTGAGGGGGAGAATGTCACAGAATACAAACACCAGCATTATAATCTTCCATTGGGAAGATCCATGTGTACTCGAACGATTTTCCCAATGTTCAAAATATTTTAGAACTTCTTTTTTTTTTTTTTTTTTTGAGATGGAGTCTCGCTCTGTCGCCCAGGCTAGAGTGCAGTGGCGCGATCTCGGCTCACTGCAAGTTCTGCCTCCTGGATTCACGCCATTCTCCTGCCTCAGCCTCCCGAGTAGCTGGGACTACAGGTGCCCACCACCATGCCCAGCTAATTTTTTGTATTTTTAGTAGAGATGGGGTTTCACCATGTTAGCCGGGATGGTCTCGACCTCCTGACCTCGTGATCTGCCCGCCTTGGCTTCCCAAAGTGCTGGGATTACAGGTGTGAGCCACCGCGCCTGGCCTAGAACTTCTTTTAAAAAAAACGTAGCACCAGTTTGTAAAATGAATAATAGCAAATATGTCCATTTCAATAAACTTGTGGTGGAATATTTGCAAAGAAGTTTAGCAAAATCACCAGTATAGAAGAGGCACGTAAATAATCCTGTTGAGATTCCTGCAGCAGGTCAAAGTGAACTCCCTTTATTCCAGTCTCTGTCCCCGTCTCTCTGGTTGTGGATTTTACTCTAACTGACCCTTATCAGTGAAAAACCGGATCTGCTTCAGACCGAAATCCTAGCATCACAGGGATTGCTCAGTTCAGCTCTCTCTTAATACAAACAAACAGCTTGCCTCCCTGTTTTCTACTCTATTTGTACAGTCACGAGGCCATGCCAAGATGGGATTAGATGTGCAAGAGATTTAATGGAAGTAATGCCTGTGAAGGGTAAAGGGAGAAAGAGCAGGAGTACATTCAGACCTCTGGGGAGCCGGACACCTGGGAAAGGCGTAGGAATGAAGGATTGGGTAGGAAGGGACTCTGGCCTGCAGCTCAGTTCTGAGCAAGTCTTGGCCAGACCAGGGGGGTCACCAAGCACACTCTTCAGTTAGAGGATGCTGGGAAAGGGAGGAGTGGGCCGGCTCTGGGCTGCCCCCCTGCCCTGTCCTCGCCTGGGGACAGCTGGGGAGAGTGTGAAGGACCCAAGGGAGGTTCTGGGCCATCAGTCAAGGATGCCAGATCCCCGGGTGCCTGCATTGTGATTCTCCCCTGGGCTAGCCGTGACCCCCACGCTACATCACCCCCCACCTCTACCCCACCAACGCCGCGGCAGGTTCTCAGGGAGGAGACCCTGGTGGCCACCGCCATGGCTGTGGTGGCATCTTCGAGATGACCACCCAGAACTCTGCATGCCTCACATCCTCCTCCAACCTCATTCCCCGATGCTCCTCAGCAGTACTTCCCCCGAAGGTCAGGCAGGCTGGCCTCTCTGGCCTCTATTGATGTATAGGTTAAATTGTGTTCCCTAAAAAAGCATGTGGAAGCCCTACCCCCAGTACCTGTGAATGCGACCTTATTTAGAATAAGGTCTTGGAGATGTGATCATGTAAGAGGAGGTCACATTTAATGAGGGTGAACTCGAATCCAATAGTCCTTAGAAGAAGGAAAAACAGACACAGACAGAAGTCCACGGGGAGAAGCTTGTGTGATGACAGAGGTGGAGATTGAAGTGATGCTCTGTAAGCCAAGGGACGCCAGGGGCTGCCTGCAGCACTAGGAGCTGGAGGAGGTGGAGAGAACCCTCCCATGGAGCCTTCGGAGGGAGTGCGGCCCAGCCCACACATTGACTGCAGACTTCGGCCTCCAGAACTATGAGAAAAAGTTCTGTTGTTTTAAGCCACCTGGTTTGTAGTGCTTCGTTACCCAGGCCTTTCTTAGCTGCCCTCTCTGCCTTTGTCTGGGCCCCCTCCTGCCTGGAACACCCTCTTTTCTCTCCCGCATCACCCTGGCATCTGTCTCCTTCCAGGCCCCACCTGGAAGCCCCCACAAGGGCTCAAGCCCTCCCTGATCCCCTGCCGTCTCTGCTCCTCCGTCCTCCCCATTCCTCTGCCCTCCTGGCTCCTCTGCTCTCCCCGCTCCTCTGCCCTCCCTGCTCCTCCATCATCCCTATTCCTCTGCCCTCCCCACTCCTCTCTCCTCCCCGCTCCTCTCTCCTCACCACTCCTCTGCCCTCCCTGCTCCTCCATCCTCCCCACTCATTCTCCCTCCTGCTCCTCTGTCCTCCCCACTCCTCCGTCCTCCTGCTCCTTTGTCTTCCCCACTCCTCCACCCTCTCTGCTCCTCCGTCCTCCCCGCTCCTCTGCCCTCCCCACTCCTCCGCCCTCTCCGCTCCTCCGTCCTCCCCACTCCTCCGCCCTCTCCGCTCCTCCGTCCTCCCCACTCCTCCGCCCTCTCCGCTCCTCCGTCCTCCCCACTCCTCCGTCCTCCTGCTCCTTTGTCTTCCCCACTCCTCCACCCTCTCTGCTCCTCCGTCCTCCCCGCTCCTCTGCCCTCCCCGCTCCTCTGCCCTCCCCGCTCCTCTGCCCTCCCCGCTCCTTTGCCTTGCTGTGTGCCCAACACTTTCATTGGCTGTGCCACACCCTTCAGGTTACGCTTAATTATACACTGCCTTGCCCCATTTATTTTCCTCTCTCGCCTTGCTCTGTAAGAGGCTTTTAGGCAACGACTCCTCCTATTCTTTGCCGAGAGGTTTGTTTCTGTTATAACTTTTCAAGACTGACTCGATTGTTTATTTTTGGAGCCAACTAGTCTCAGACCTCAGACCTCAGCACACACAACAGGCCTCAACATGTTTGGAGGGCCTGCCGGAGAAGCGCCCAGGCCTCACGGGGGCAGGTCCTACAGAAACCCAGCTATCTGAGAGCAGCCTCTGTCCATGTTCTGACACAGGTCAGACCACACCTGTGCAACACTCACTCCCGGTCCCAGAGGATATTTGGTCTTTTAGGACTGACTACCTCATTTGACCAGTCATGGTCTCACGCAGACTAAAGCAAAAGCTATGAGTGGTGGGATCCGGGCAGAGCCCCAGAGTTAAACCCCCTAAAGCGTCAAACTCCAGAAAAAGAATTCCAGATCTTGCCACATTACAGTTATGCACAGAAAGGGGACATGAGGACCCATTCCAAATGTGAATCAGAGGTAATTTGCATTCAGCATTTCAGCAACTACATTTAGTCCCCGTAAGCTCAATTAAGGCAGACAGCAGCTCATCTCCAATCATGGCCAGTGCATCACCAGGCTCTCATGACACACTGTGTAAGCTGGCAGAACGGCTTTAGAGGGAGCTATGGGATGTGATGAGCCTGCCCGGGCCCAGCTGTGCTCTCCCGGCGCCACATGTCTGTGTGCCCGGCCTCTGGGAGGGCTCCGGAGGGCTCCTTCTGACCTGTGACTTAGAAACTGAGGGTGCAGCATCACTCTCCTTGCTACAGGATCCCAGAGCAGCCTTGGGGACCCTCTGCTGTCATCACCCCCACCCCCCAACCCTCACTTTCCATTGAGGAAGATACTGAGTCCAGAGATGAAGAATGACTCATTCAAGGTCAGAGGGCCACAGAGAGCCACGCCGAGCCACTACTCACAACACAGCCGGCTTCTGCTAGACAGACACTCTGCATGAAGCCTCTCCCCGAAGCCAGGCGGGTTCTGGGCTCCAGTCACCCACCAGCCCCAGCATGACTGTGCGCCTGCCTTGGCTTCCTCAACCACACAGTCAGCATCCAGGGCACACAGTCCTTTATTTATTAATTTTTTTATCTTTTTTTTTGAGACGGAGTTTTGCTCTGTCACCCAGGATGGAGTGCAGTGGCACAATCTTGGCTCACTGCAACCTCTGCCTCCTGGGTTCAAGTGATTCTCCTGCCTCAGCCTCCCAAGTAGCTGGGATTACAGGTGTGCATCACCACACCCAGCTAATTTTTGTATTTTCAGTAGAAATGGGGTTTCTCACCATGTTGGTCAGGCCGGTCTCAAACTCCTGACCTTGTGATCCACCCACCTCAGCCTCCCAAAGTGCCGGGATTACAGGCATGAGCCACTGCGCCCGGCTTCAGTCCTTTATTTTAAGCCTTGAAGGAGGAGGCCCATGAGGCAGCATCCTTATGATCACTGTCATATCCCACAAATCACAGGAGCCCTCAGAAGGAAGGAACCAAGTTCCTTCATGAGGATATCAGCTTGGCTTTGTCATGCCTGCTGGGACAGGCATTTCAGAGCGCCGCAGGGCAGGAGGAAAGTCCGGCCGGGGCAGAGGGAAGTGAGGGGGGAGCAGTGAGGAGGCTCAGCCCCAGGTGTCTGGGTCCCATGTGATCCTTATGGTCACAGAAGCTACAGCAGATGTCACGACTCCAGTCAGGGGGCCCCAAGGCAGCTTCTCCCTGGATGGTTCCTTTGCTTCCTTATGCAGCAAAGGGGTCCTTGGGACTCCTTAGGAAGGGACAGTCCCCAACTTCAGGCACACCCACCACTGAGTTTGCTGGGGGGGCCCTGAAGGCAGGCCTCTGTGTTCCTCCCGTCTGTTGGTAATGGGGTGCTGGGGTGCCCCTTTTCCAGGAGGCTGCTCATTACTAGCCCAGAGGTAGGAAGGGCCCGCACCCCTCTTTACTTCCCCATGAGTGGGCTTCAGCGGCAGAGTGAAGACACCCAGACGCTCAGGGGCTGTTCCCAGGGCCACCTGGAAGGAGTGTCTTAGTGTGTCTGTGTTGCTATAAAAGAACACCTGAGGCTGAGTGACTTAGAGAGAAAAGAGGCTTATGTGGCTCACGGTTCCGCAGGCTGTACCCAAAGCATGGAGCCAGCATCGGCTTCTGGTGAGGCCTCAGGCTGCTCGCTCTCATGGAGAAAGGCGAAAGGAGGCTAGTGTGTGCAGAGCTCACAGGGCGACAGTGAGAGCGAGGGAGTGGGGAGGTGGGGCTGGAGAGGGAGCGAGGGAGCCGGGAGGTGGTGCGGGCTCCTTTTCACAGTCAGTTCTCACGGGAGCTAAGAGTGAGCATACACTCACTCCCTTGCAAAGGGCACTGAGCCACCCAGGAGGGATCCGCCCCCACCGTCCAGACACCTCCCACCAGACTCCACCTCCAACCCTGGGGATCACATTCCAACAGGAGATTTGGAGGGGACAAATATCCAAACAGTGTCACCGCCTCCCACCCGGATGAAGCTGTGCTCTAGACGGTACCTGAAACCTGCCATATTCTAAAACACAGAAAAGCAAATCATGGTTGATCTAGACAAAGACACTGCAGATGTAGCGTGCTGTCTTCAGGCGGATCAATGCACGCCCTCCACCTCAGCAAGTCCGATGTGCATGCACAGGGCGTCTCTCCTGCCGCCTCCAGCTCAGTTGTCTAATCGTGTTTCTCACCCTTGTTTGAATGACTCTATTATATCTGTGCCTTGCATTGTATGTGATCTCACATATTTTTCTTCTAAGTAGGAGAGATACAAATCATACATTTTATTTATAACTGTGCAGTTAAGATCAGAATCAGACAGTTCAAAATGGCCGAGGATTCTAGAGAAAAAACATTGCTGGTGAAGCAGGCTGATGTGTTCACCTTGCTTTTGCCCTCGTCTGGGTTTTGATAGTCTCATCACTCACACAAAGACAGATGCTCATTATGTAGTTCATTATTCAGCCGAGAGGCATTTATCGACTGTAATCTCCATGTGGCCAGCACATAAGTGGCATGTTTTTTTGGAGGACACAAATAGAAAATACTGGTCCCAAATGCTCACAGAGGGGAGAACACGGCTCCTTTCCGTCAAACACAAACACTCCGGCCCTAACTCATTAGTCCTTATAGCTGTAATCCCAGCACTTTGAGAGGCCAAAGCAGGCAGATCTCTTGAGCCCAGGAATTTGAGACCAGCCTGGAGAACATAGTGAGACCCTGTCTCTGAAAAAATAGTAACAACAAAAAATCCACCTCTGATCTTTAATGCATTTTTGGTGGCAGGTGTTGTCGCTACTTCACAGACGAAGAAATGGAGACTCAGGGAGATGAAACAGCATGCTGGAGATCCCACAGCAGTAAAAGGCAGCGCCGAGACCTCAGCGCTCTGTGGACCCCAAAGCAGCTGCCCAGGAGGGGAGCCGCAGGGGAGCCAGGCAGAGTCGTCCCACTTTAGATGACTAATCCCAAGCCTAAGTGGCCCCTAGGTTGCCCAGGACACAGTAGACTCTCCAGGACCCGCTCTCCCAGATGGCCATCTTGCTGCCTGAAAAAGGAATCCTGATCCAGACCGCAAGAAAGGGATCCTGGGTCTTGGGCAGGAAAGAATTCAAGGTGAGAATTCAGCGTGCGGTGAGAAGAGAGAATTTATTGAAAGCTGCTCAGATACAGAGTAAGGGGTCCTCAGAAAGCACAAGGAGGAATGTGCCATCTTGGTTTAAAATTCTTCTTACACAGGGGTCTTATCTATGAAAAAGCTAAGTTATGTCCATGTGCGGGTGGGCGGACAGCGTGAAAAAGTTTATTACTTTGTTGATTTAGATAAAGTTATCCTTGGCATTTTAGCGCATAAGTCCATCAAAGCATGACTATAACTATCTCAAAAACATATATTGTTGGTCTGGGCGTGGTGGCTTATGCCCAGCACTTTGGGAGGGCGAGGCAGGCAGATCACTTGAGGCCAAGAGTTCGAGACCAGCCTGGCCAACATGGCGAAATCTCGTCTCTACTAAAATACAAAAATTAGCCAGGTGTGATGGCGGGCACCTGCAATCCCAGGTACTCAGGAGGCTGAGGCATGAGAATCGCTTGAACCCGGGAGGCGGAGCTTGCAGTGAGCTGAGATCGTACAACTGCACTCTAGCCTGGGCGACAGAGCGAGACTCCATCTCAGGGGAAAAAAAAAAAGCATGTATTGTTATGTTTTATCTGTGCATGTGGGCATTTTGTTGTGACAGGAGTCTGTCCTTGCAGGCATTATTAAGCTGCTTCCTTAACCATAAACACTTCACAACCACGGGTCATGACTGACAAGGAATATGCCTTACCAGTTTTAAGATGCAGTTGATTTGTGGAGTGATGTCATCCTGGCTCTCAGATGCTCCTGTTTCCCTAACAACCTCCAACTCCTCCCTTCCCTCACGGCCAGCTGGTAACCTTTGGTCCTATGTCTCTGACAAAAGGGACAACCAGAAGGGACCGTTCTCCAGGCCCCATGGCATATGTCCCCTGCCAAGCAGCAACACGTACAGGCTCTGCTTCTCTCCCACTGACAGAGGCAAACCATCCAAGCTCCCTTTGAAAGACCCCCTTTTCTTTTCACTGGACGCCACCCCCTCTCCCCCATTCATGAAATTGTTCCTGTGCTTGCCTGCTCCACCCATCCTTTTTTTCCCTAAGGACACTGGTTCTTCATCTTGGCTACATGTCACAGCCATGGCAGGTTGTGTCAGGGGAGCTTTTAACAATACAGATGGAGGCCCTGTCTACAAAGATGCTCACTTCATTAGCCTGGAGTTCACCCAGGCTTTGGGAGACTTCAGACTTCCCAGGTGGTTCTGGTGGGCAGCCCCAGGCGGGAGGACCCCTCCTAGATCCTTCTCAGCAGCCGTGATGCCCTACATGCTTTCCTCTCTCACCCCCCAAAATTCCGTCCTGGCCCCCATCCCCCTCCAGGTACTGCCCCCTTTCTCTGTTCCCTTTACAACAACACTCTTACAAAGTGCTCTCTAGCCTTACAGTCTCTTGGGGGTTTTTTTCCTGATTTTTTTTTTAATGGAGTCTTGCTCTGTCACCCAGGTAGTAGTGCAGTGGCACAATCTCAGCTCACTGCAACCTCCACTGCCTGGGTTCAAGTGATTCTCCTGCCTCAGCCTCCAGAGTAGCTGGGATTACAGGTGCCCACCACCATGCCTGGCTAATTTTTTTTGTATTTTTAGGAGAGACAGGGTTTCATCATGTTGGCCAGTCTGCCAGGCTGGTCTCGAACTAATGGCCTCAAGTGAGCTGCCTGCTGTGGCCTCTCTGGTATTACAGGCGTGAGCCACCACGCCCAGCCTCCTGATTTTTCTCTAGCCCTCCTCCAATAGGACTTTCTTATCAATGCTCCATTGGAAGGCTCTGACCATCTTATCACTAAATCTGCTGGCTGGTCCTTGACCCTCATCCTACACGCCTCCCAGCACCTCCCAGCAGTGCCAGTGGTGTAGTCTCTCCCTCTTCCCTGAAGCCCTTTCTGCCCTCACTTCCTGATGCCGCGCTGTGCTTTTCCTTCTCCATCCCTGGCTCACCTGCTTGTTCCTCCTGACAGACCAGTGATGGTGGCTCCAGGGTCCATCCTGGGACCTCGTGTCACTCGCTTGGTGCACTCATCCCATCTTGTGGTTTCATAGATCACCTTGTCAGTGATGACTCCCAAGAGGTCCATGGACTAGATCCCTCCATGAACTCCAGACCCGAATCTCCAAATACCTCCTTGACCTCTCCCCTTGGGTGACTCATAAATCCGGACTGGAAGCCGGGTCTCCCACCACACCCCCAGCTGGTCCTACCCTCCACTTCCCCTCTCTCATGACCTTGCCAGCCTTTCGGGGACTCAGGCTGTGGCGGAGTTGCCCCGGTACATTCTTTCCTCATACCCACTTCATTCCTTCTTCATGCCCACTTCCAATCCATCACCAAACAGGTGGTCCTACCATCAAAGCACAGCCAGAGGCCACTTGTCACCACCCCACCTGTGCCAGCCTGGTCCAAACTGGATCATCTGTCAGGTGGCAACAGGTTTCTACTTCCACCCCCGCCCCTGCTGTGATCTATTCTCAAAGCAACAGAGTGATCTTCTGTCAGAAACCCTCTGAAGGCTTCTTGCTCACGTAAAAGCCGGTGTCCCCGCCATGCCCCACAAGGCCTTAAGGATCTGCCCTCCTCTCCTCTCTCAGCTTGTCTCCCCCAACTCAGCCCCTCCTTCCCTCCACTCCAGAAGCTGTCACTCCAACATGCCAGGCTCCCTCCTACCTCGGGGACTTTGCGCCGGATGGCCTCTCTGCCTGGAACGTCCTTTTTTCTAGACACTCAGATGACTCACCTTCTCCTTCCCTGCAGTTCTCCACTCACAGGTCTCTTCTCTGTGAACCCTTCCTGGACCCCTCTTTAAAATGGAAATCTCAGTGCTCCCTGTGGCCGCACATACACTACAATTGGAACAATACGGAGATGAGCACAGCCTCTGTGCAAGGATGACACACGGATTCGTGGTGTTCAAAAAATAGATGCGTAAATAACGGAAACCCCCTTTCCTGACACTCCCTACCTAGCCTTTGCTTATATTTCTCCTTGGCATGTGTCACCTTCTAACGCACTACCTACCTTACCTATATACCATGTCTACCGTCTGCTCCACACAAGGTTTTAAGCCCCATGAGGACAGAGACGTTTGTCTGTTTTGTTCAGGCTCCAGAACCCAGTACAGTTGCCTGGCACTTAGTGGGTGGTCAATCGATGTTGAGTGAGTGAATGAATGAATGAATGAATGAATGAATATGGCGCAGGCCAAGAGCTGTGGGGCATCATGGAGGAAGCCGGAAGGCATGTATTCCCCATTGAGAGTGCTTCACCAAGGAGGCTTGAGCTGAGCCTTGAAGGACGGGTAAGGTTCAGTGAAATCATAATAACGGTTGGGATAACTACTAGGGTGAGACTTGTGAAATCTTAGGCACTGCTTCCTCAGGTCTCCTCTCTCAGGGAGAGGAAGGGGCAAGCCCTGGAGAAGCCAAGTGCAAGGTGGGGTCAGGAAGTCGGCAGGTGAAACAGGACTCTTGGTGCACTAGGGTTTGAAATGGAGCTCCGGGGATGTCCAGGGAATACCGCAAATCATTAGGTGCTGTCATAAGCTGCCTTTAGCAACAAAATATCTTCCCTTGGCCCCAGTCAAGAAAAGAAAGTGATTCACATTGAGCGATAGGAATCATGTCGGCCTGAAGTGCCTTCTCGTGGCTATGCCTGTCTTCCAGGGAAATCTCTTGCAGGGGAAGAAAGGAAAAGTGTGCGGACCAATCGTCAATGATTGGGCAGTGACTCTCAATTCCAGTCAAGCCCTGGGAATTAGGCATTGCCATGACAACTGCTGCACTCCAGACGAAGCTGCTTTTAACTCCATCAGAGGCAGACGCACTCTGTGCACTTTTCAACCTCAGTCTGAAATGCTGAAACCACAAGCTTCGGTCTCAGGATCCCACGTAGAAAGCCAGAACTCCACCTTCAGGAAAGGGAGGGCTCGGGGGCACATTCCCACCCTGCTCAAAAACCCTCTCCAGAACACTGCTTCCGTGACTCCCGCGCTCCCACCCTCCTGCCTGCCATCGGTTCCCTCGCGCCCACACCCACCTCGCTTTTGCCAAATGTATGTGCTCATCCCTTTCTGAATGCACTGGGAAGGAGAGCAGTAGATAGACAAACTGAGGAACGAAACAGCACAGAATGTTCTGGAAATCGCAGCAAATCTGGCTTGGGTTGGAGCACATGGGGACGTCAGGGCACGTGCTGAAGAGGAAGGACATTGGGGTCCTGGGTTGACTCCAGCCCTCCCACTGGCCAGTGACGTGTGAAGCAAGTTCCTCAGCCACCTAAGCTCGAGTTCCTCACCTGTAAAATAGAGAAGATAATACCTCCTTGCAAATACGTGGCCAGAACTAAATGAGGCCAAGTGTGAGAAAGCGTCTAGCACAGAAGGAGACAGGAGGGGCTCTGGATGCTTCAGGGGGGTGAGGAGGGAAGTCCTGTCACTCCTCATCGAAGATCTGGGTTTTGTCAGGTGAGTGGTGGGGAGTCAGGGAAAGAGTTAAAGCTGGGGAATGGCTGTTGTTATTATTAATCCCATTTTACAGATGACAACACTGAGGCACAGAGAGGTTAAGTAACTTGCTCGTGGGTGGCAGAGCTGGATTTCACCCCAGCTCCTAACCACCATCATGGTTATTCTTCCTTCAGCTGAACAGAGAGGAAGAGGAAGGACTTGAAGACTAAAGAAATGTCAGGCATTGAGGTAGAAGAACTGATTGATATCCAGAGGAAAAAACTGAACTTGGCCGTGGTTCCAACCTAGTGGTTAAGCTGCCGGAAAAACAAGAAGAATTTACATAATCTGCATATTCATCAATGGAGCATCTTGAACCAAGATAGATCCGTGGAGCCAGTGGCAGATCAACCCCTGGCCAGACATTTCACACATGGGCCTATCTAAGCTCTGCTTATTCCCTAGGCCAACCACGAGGGCTTGTTGAGCTTGGAGAAGAATCTGAGTCAGCTGCCGTCGCCCGTCCTCCAGCATAGCAGACTCTGGAAGGAAGATGTCCCGGTGTCAGGATTCAGAAATGCTCACCTGCACGTATACAACAAAGAAATGTGTGCCAAGAAAAGGAAAGCCAGAGATTCGCGACAGGGGAGCTGCCACCATCACTGGTTACATAATCGGTGGGGCCCCTGCAAAACGAACATGCAGCGTCCCTTTGAAAATTATTAACAGTCGAAGACGACAGCAGAGCCTGGAACCAAGAGCAGGGCCTTTGACGATGTTCAGGGGTGATGACGCCCTCCCTTCCTCCCCCACTGTGCCTCTGACCCTGTATTTTTTGTTTTATTTTGAAACAACGTCAAGCTTATAGAAACGTTTCAAGTATTATGCAAATAACACTTTTTTCTTACTGAATTGTTTGATAGTAGATTCGAGGCTGAGACATCTGACTTTCCAGGAAACCTCAGTAATTTAGGGGGACAATAGGAGAGTCTGTCTGATGCGGAGGTTTTTTTTTCATTACATCTTAACAGCTGGGGCACAACTGTGATGTGTCGCATTTCTGATGTTCACATTGATGACGTGATGAGAGTGGTATCCAGACTTCACTCTTCCGTCCTTTGTAGTTAGTTTCCTTATCCCTATTCTGTAGAAGAGGCAATAAAGGCCTTTTGCATTTGTATTGGTGCCCAGATCATTAAGATTATTTGGAGAAAGATATTTATCCATACATGTGTATACGCATATGCATATTTACAAATAGATGTATAGGTCTATGTATGTTTGTATACATACACTTATATTCTATTATGTTATCTGGTTTCTAAAACAGATTTGCATCAGTTTAAGAAAAAATAACAGGACGGTTAAAAAATTGTGCAGTCATTTAAATACTTTTATTTTCTGCTGATGGGAGTGCCAATTAGTATAATGTTTCTGAAATTCATCTTATTATATCAAGAGTCTTAAAATGTTTAAATATTGGCCGGGCATGGGGCTCACACTCACTCTCACCCCACACACACTCACACACACACACATTCACACACACACACCCCCTCCCACACACACATCCCCTCCCACGCACACATATGGGATTGTCAGCTGAAGAACTTAGAATGCCTAGAAAAATAAAAAGAGATCAAACAGAAAAGAGAGCTTAGAGACAGAGCGGGTAGAATGAGCACTGCGGTAGGAGTTCCGGAGAGGAGACTGCCCTTTTCCTCACTTGTGCTGCTTGGAGTGTGTAGCCAAAAGCTGTATGCCCGAGATCTTCTCCAGAGTCATGTGCTCAGCCTGCGAGAGCTGCCCTGCTGAGAAATTATACTCCTCCACCTAGGGCACGGCTGGTGGACACAGGGATACACAAGCCCAGTCCTCGGTGGCTCACGCCTGTAATCCCAGCACTTTGGGAGGCCGAGGTGGGCGGATCACCAAAGGTCAGGAGTTCAAGACCAGCCAGGCCAATATGGTGAAACCCCGTCTCTACTAAAAATACAGAAACTACGCCGGCATGGTGGCACACACCTGTAATCCCAGCTACTTGGGAGGCTGAGGCAGGAGAATCACTTGAACCCAGGAGGTGGAGGTTGCAGTGAGCCGAGATCGTGCCATTGCACTCCAGCCTGGGCGACAGAGTGAGACTTGTCTCAAAATAAAATAAAATAAATAAATAAATAAATAAAAAATATTGCTTCAATGATGCCAGTTAGAGCAGAAATTCAGAGCACTTCAAGACGAATGCATTGGGTAGGCAGATGACAGATGATTACGAAGTCAAATGACCTAGTGATCAGGAGCAGAGTATTATTTCGTCAAACACACACATGCAAAAGGTCAATTGGAACTCCAGAATAAAAATCTATGAGAAACTTGTGATCTAATGAGAAGCAAACTTAAATGTAGAATGATTTGGAGCAATTAAAGGCATAAGAAGAGAGAATCCACTGGCGTCAGCTCTGGGCATAGCAGCAGCAGGCGTGTCTGTTCTCTCGCTGGTGGGTCCAGTGGTGCACCCTGGCTTTATTGCAGATACCTGGCATGGGGGATGGGATGGATGGAATGGCCCTCAGTGGGGGTCCACTGTCTTCTTACTGCGTCTCCCAGTTTTGCAGAGACTAAAAAGCAAAACCTACAGTTTCAGACTCCCTCCCAGTGGAGTTGCATTTGTGATTTATGTTTGGCCACCAGATGCGCTTCATGGAAGGCAGAAGTGGGGTGAATGTGTGCTTGTCTGCTCTCTTTTTGTCTGCTCCTTTTGCTAACAAGTGTGGTCACCAAGGTACTGGGTTGTCTGCTGTTTTTTCTGTGGCAGGGTTAACAGCACCATGATGCCTAGAGACAGGGCATCAGGCTTCTGTTTTCTTTCTGAGGTGGACGTTGCTCTTGCAGCATGGTTCAGGAGCCTATAGAAGCATGAGGGGCAGCTTCTTGACTCTTGTGTCACACTTGAACTGGCTTCCTGGAACCCAGAGCATGCCTCACTTCCCCACTTTCCTGTTGGGGCAGAGATGGTAGCTGCCCTGGCTGGACACTGTGGGAGTTGTTCCCTAAAGTCCTATCTAGAGCCTTTCCTGCCAGCCCTTTGAAAACATTTTAAAGCATCTAGTTCCTTCTAGTAAATCTCTTTTGGTTTAAAATAGCCACCATGGCTCCTATTAACTGCAACTGACCAGTAAAATTAGTTTTCAATATTTTAGAATTAAACTGTATAAAAATATTTTAAAGTTATAGAACAGGATATAGAAGCTATAAATCTTAACTGTAAGAGAATTAGTGAGGCTGAGGGACTCAGGAAGGTGAGCAGAGGTAGAGAGAAGTGGGAAGTGCTCAGTCCTGCAACTTAACTATCTAGTTCATGGATGAAGAATAGATGTTTTGGTTTCTTTTATATTTTTTAAATTATAGATGCAATTAATGGATGAGCCAAAAGCAAAAATATAATTTAAAAAACTTGGCAGAGGATGAGAAAGAGGAGGGAAGATAGATGAAACCTCATTTCTGGCAATAATACTGTCTAAAGTTAATTAATAGAAAAACAGGGTTAGCACACACTTATAGTTAGAATGTAACCACTGGTTTGTTGAAGATTTGCTGGTTTTAAGTGTGTGGTCTTATTTCTGGGTTCTCTGTTCTGTTCCATTGGTCTATGTGTCTGTTCTTGTGCCAGTACCATGCTGTTTTGGTTACTGTAGCCTTGTAATATAGTTTGAAGTTGGGTAGTATGATGCCTCCAGCTTTGTTCTTTTTGCTTAGAATTATCTTGGCTATTTGGGCTCTTTTTTGGTTCCATATGAATTTTAAAATAGTTTTTTTCTAATTCTGTGAAGAATGACAATTGTGGTTTAATGGGAACAGCATTGAATCTATAAATTGCTTTGGGCAGTATGGCCATTTTCACAATATAAATTCTTCTTATCCATGAGCATGGAATGTTTTTCCATTTGTTTGTGTCATCTCTGATTTCTTTCAGCAGTGGCTTGTAATTTCTTTTGAAGAGATCCTTCACTTTCCTTGTTAGCTGTATTCCTAGGTGTTTTATTCTATTTGTGGTAATTGTGGATGGGAGTTCATTCACGATTTGGCTCTCTGTTTGCCTGTTGTTGGTGTATAGAAATGCTAACAAACCCAGCAATCCCATTACTGGGTGTATGTTCAAAGGAATATAAGTCATTCTGTTATAAAGATACATGCATATGTATGTGCATTGCAGCACTATTTACAATAGCAAAGGCATGGAACCAACCTGAATGCCCTTCAGTGATAGACTGGATAAAGAAAATGTGGTACATATACACCATGGAGTACTATGCAGCCATAAAAAGGAATGAGATCATGTCCTTTGCAGGGACATGGATGGAGCTAGAAGCCATTATCCTGAGCAACCTAACACAGGAAGAGAAAACCAAATATCACATGTTCTTACCTGTAAGTGGGAGCTGAATGAAGAGAACACACGGACACACGGTGGAGGGGGAATGACACACACTGGGGCCTGTTGGAGGGCGGGGGCTGAGAGGAAGAAGATCATCGAGAAGAATAGCTAATGAATGTTGGGCTGAATACCTAGGTGACAGGATGGTTTGTGCAGCAAACCACCATGGCACACTTTTACCCATGTAACAAACCCGCGCAGCCTACATGTATACCCGTGAACTTAAAATACAAGTAGGAAAAATAAATGAAAGAAAGAAAAAAAAATTTTTTTAAGTAATCACTGGAAGAAGAGAAACAAAAGTTGTTAAAATGGGCTAACTCGGAGAGAGGGAGACTATCAATGTATTATAGGGAGAAAGATTTTTACTTTTCATTTTATACTTTACGTACAGTCAAAACTTCTATTACATGCACATAATTACTTATATAAAATACATTAAAATTATATAAATGTTCAGTTATAAACACAGTGATACCTGGAGATTTTGGCAGAGCACTTTTCCAGAGTAGATATTTATGAGTCCTCGTCGATCTGAGAGTGTCTTTCGGCTGCACTTGCAACTGAGTAACTTGGTTGGACGTAGATTACGGAAATCACAATCTGTTGACCTAAAATTCTGTAGCTGTTGCTCCACTTGGCATTTCATGTTGTAGAAAAGTCTAACGTATATCTAACTTTTTCCCTTTGTAGACAAGTTTTTTTTCATTATACATGTATTTTGTTTCCTTTATCCTTAACATTAAAAACTTTCACCAGGATAAGTCTAGATGAGATATCCTTTACTTTTTTTTTTTAAATCAGCACTTAGTGGTTCCTTTCTAGTTGAAGATAAAGTCTTCCTCCAGTTTAGGAAATATTCCTTCTATTTCTTTCTCTCATCTGGTGTCTCTTCCTTCTCCTCTGTTGCTTTTTTTTTTTTTTTTTTTGAGACGGAATCTGACTCTGTCACCCAGGCTGGACCTTGGCTCACTGCAACCTCCACCTCCCAGGTTCAAGCAATTCTCTTGCCTCAGCCTCCCAAGTAGCTGCGACTACAGGTGTCCATCATCATGCCCAGCCAATTTTTGTAGTTTTAGTAGAGACAATATTTCGCCATGATGGCCAGGCTGGTCTTGAACTCCTAACCTCAGGTGATCCACCCGCTTCAGCCTCCCAAAGTGCTGGGATTACAGGTGTGAGCTACCAAGCCCAGCCTTTTTTTCCTTAGAATTCTTATTGTGTAGCTGTCTATTAACTTCTCCTCTGAGACTCCACTTGCCTGGTTTCTCCATCTCTGATCTCAGCCTCCAGGCCCCTCACACAAGGATATCAGATTTGTCTTCCTAAGGCACAGCATTCCATGTTCTGCATGCTTGGTGCAACCTGGCTTCATACAGAGCCTTCATCCGAACCAAACCAGCATCCTTCCCTGAATTAAGCAAATCCATGGTAAAATAGTAATCAAATGTTATTTCCATAACATGATCAAAAACATACCCAACAGAGTCATTGAAGCAAGAGAGATATTCTCATTAATTTCTGGATAAATCAATAATCATAAGTATTAAAAAGGCGTCAAGATTTTCTATTTGGTAATATAATCACCTACCCGGTAAACAAATTAAAATCTACTGAAAAACTCTTATAACCAGTAAGGTAATTCTATACAGTGACTGGCTGGAAAATAAATACACAAAACTTTTGCTTTTTAAAACTGTAATAACAATAATCAGCCAGAAAGTTAAAGGGAAGAAATACGTGATTCACGAAATCAAGGCATAAGTGAGCAACATGCAGCTCCTAGATGTGGAAAATAACAAAAACTTCAGCTTGAGACTCGAAGAAAACTGGAATAAATGGAGGGGCAGTCACATTCTCGGGCGAGGAGACTTAAGGGTGTAAAGTCTCCATTCTTCCCAAAGTACTGTCTAAAGTGAACAGAAGTGAACCATATCACTCCCAGAGGACTCCTAAACTTTTGAATGTGTACCTTTAAAGTTTCTCCAGAAGGCTAAATATAAGAGAAAAGGCATTATGGCTTGGAGGAAGAGTGTGTAAGGAGAGGAGACTTTCTTTAGCAGGGCAACCAAATTACACAGTGGGGCCACGAAAAGATGTGAAGTGGGGAGTGGGAAGCATTGGGCCAAGAAAACCCTAAAGAACTGTGCAGCCGCGGCTTCACTGTGACATTTGAAATCATGACGATGTTCTGTATAATTTATAGAACTATCTAATAGTGTCCTTACAATTTAAAATTAGATGTATAATTTAGGCCAGGCATGTTGGCTTATGCCTGTAATCCTTGTACCTTGGGAGGCCGAGGCAGGCAAATTACTTGAGGTCAGGAGTTTGAGACCAGCCTGGCCACCATGGCAAAACCCTGTCTCTACTAAAAATACAAAAATTAGCCGGGCATGGTGGCACATGTCTGTAATCCCAACTACTTGGGAGACTGAGTCAAGAGAATCGCTTGAACCCGGGAGGTGGAGGCTGCAGTGAGCTGAGACTGTGCCACTGCACTCCAGCCTGGGTGTCAGAGTGAGACCCTTTCTCTAAATAAATAAATAAATAAATAAATAGTACTATATATATATATAAAATACTGTGGCTGAGAAGGTAACACTGGCTGCTGTCATTAAACAGCTTTCATAGGCTAACACTGTGTCCCCAATCCCTTCCAAAGTGGGACTGGGAGGGAAGGAGAGACTAGGAAATCTTGGGGGCCCAAAGAGATGAAATGGACTTCCTGGCAGGAATTCAGGCTCTTCTCTTCCATTAAAATGGATCTGCAGAAAGGATCCTGGGGGGTCATTATCAGCTCTGCGGGAACCACCATACTCCCTCCTAGAAGGGTTTGACTTTTCATAAGTCTTAACCTTCAAGGTGAAGAATTGGTGTCAAAGGAATAAAAGACACCTTTGGGGTGGGCCCTTTGCCCTGTGCTCCATGCTGTCCTTTTTGCTCAGCAGTAGTAGTTCAAAGACTGTCTTATGGGGGTATTCTCATGCCAAACACTACAAATGCTCCAACAGAGAGTATTTTAAGTCTGCAAAAGGCAACATTTTAAGAAATAATTTAAAATACACTTTTCTGGCCAGGTGCAGTGGCTCACACCTGTAATCCCAGCACTTTGAGAGGCCAAGGTAGGCAGATCACCTGAGGTCAGGGGTTTGAGACCAGCCTGGCCAACATAGAGAAACCCTTTCTGTACTTAAAAACACAAAAAATTTAGCCAGGTGTGGTGGTACACACCTGTAATCCCAGTTACTCAGGAGGCTGAGGCACAAGAATTGCTTGAACTTGGGAGACGGAGGTTGCAGTGAGCGGAGATCATGCCATTGCACTCCAGCCTGGGTGACAGAGGAAGACTCTGTCTCAAAAATAAAATAAAATAAAATACACATTTCCTGGACATTGACTCTAGTATTTCAGCTCTGCCCTTCAAACCTGCTGCTGTGGTTTGTCTATGGTTTGTCCCTGCCTAAAATTCATGTAGTTGCTGGTATTGACAGCTAGTAGGACCTTTAAGAGGGCATGTTCGTCATGAATAGATTAATGCTGTGTCTAGTGTCTTTGTGGAGTGAATTCTTGCTCTCACAGGACTGGATGAGTTACTCTGGGCATGGGATTTTTATGAAGTGAGGCTTGTCCTCATGTTTCATTGCTTTTGCACACATCCATTTGCCTTTCTGCTTTTCTGCCATGAGGTGGAGCAGTACCAGAAGCTGAGCAGACAGCAGCAGCATGCGTCTTGGACTTCCCAGCCTCCAGAATCGTGGGCCAAATAAATCTCTTCTTAAAAATAAATTACCTAACCTCAGGTATTCTGTTACAGCAACAGAAAATGAACAAATATTCCTGCCATGACAACTCTGAGTAATGAACTGCCATCATCTGGATATTTGTTGAGTACCTTGCCAATAGGAGATTTCTTGGCTCAATATTTAGAACTTTCAAAACTATGGCACTGGGTTCTTTTCTCTTTCAAAAATCATCGAATATCAAGCATTGGAAATTGGATTAGTAATAAAATGTAGAGCCACTTAACCTTGAAAAGCCCACAGAGATATGTGATATGGAGGTATATATCTAAATAACCCATTTGAAAAATGTTTTTAAAGTAGTTGCTCTTAGAAGGCGTTAGGAGCAAACAGCTTTTTGTTTATTTGTCTTAATAAGAAGTCTCTGTCCAATGTTCGTCTCTTCAATTTGACTTTTCAACCAACTTGACTATTTTGTGCAATTATGATAAAAAATAAAAACTAGGCCAGGCACAGTGGCTCATGCCTATAATCCCAACACTTTGGGAGGCCAAGGCAGGTGGATCCTTTGAGGTCAGGAGTTCAAGACCAGCCTGGCCAACATGGTGAAACCCTGTATCTCCTAAACATACAAAAATTAGCTGTGCAATAGTGGCATGCACCAGTAATCCCAGCTACTCGGGAGGCTGAGGCAGGAGAATCGCTTATCCCTGGGAGGCAGAGGTTGCAGTGAGCTGAGATTGTGTCACTGCACTCCAGTCTGGGTGACAGAGTGACACCCTGTCTCAAAATAAATAAATAAATAAATTAGTTAATTAACTAAATAAAACAAAAAACCCACAGTGCATCATTTTCCCACTTCTGGCCTTCTACCTCCCAGTTTTCAGTTGCCTTGTGGTCACACTCACCAACAGACAGCAGTTCCTGGCCCTTTGCTCTGCTGTCCTGAATTGCCTTCTAATCACAGTGTTGTAGGGACTGCAGGTTGAAGGAAGAGCACCAGGCTGTTTAGCCCAGGATGGAAGACTGTGTGTTGGCTATTCTGAGGTCAGAAAGGAAACTGTATTTCCTTACTAAAATGATGAGTAAAACTGTTAAAAAGAATCAAACCTTTGAAGAATTCTAAGCTGGAGTTAGGCACTAGCCACATAAGTAGGTGAGGATGTTGTTGTTCTTTTTAAAGCTAGGTATTCTCCAAGTTCTTAAAAATTAATCACATAGGCAGTTAGGGCCCTATCCCTCAACCTAGACATTGTATGCAAGGATTGGGCTACTGGAAACCTCCACTCTCTTATTTTCTTGTCTCAAATTCAGCCAGTAAGAGTCACATGGGCATGAAGACTGACATCAGCAAATCGATGTCAAAACCTAAACTCCGATGCAGAAAAATTCAAGTTTAACCTTATACTGGGCCAACTAATCCCCATAATATTTGGAAAGTCATCACAAGGCAGGGTGAAACCCAGCACTGATTGTGCTTTATAGATGCCTTTACCCACCCCTCTAAGTTAATAGAATAAAGTGGAATTAATTAGGTTAATAAAAATCAGTATGCCTGTATCCATCAGGGTTCTCTTGAGAGACAGACCCAATAGGACCTAGAGATAGATAGATAGATAGATAGATAGATAGATAGATAGATAGATAGATGTGATATCTATCTACTCAATCTGTATATCTCGAGTTAATAGAAGATTTTTATTTTCAGATTGAGAAAAAACAAAGTTTTTACTTAATCATTTCTATATTCCACTTGTATCTTCTTTCCCCCACACTGAGAATCCTACTTCTCAAAGATATGTGGGATAATAGAATTAAAATATCCCATAATTATACATTTGCTTTATGCCACATACTGTATTCTCAGAACAATACTAATACTACCACATTATCATTATTAAAACACTTAAAATGTTGTTTATATATGTTATCTCCATTCTTTGTCATAATTATCAGATTATACAGGTATCACATTTTACAATCTCTTCTTTTAAATCCTCACTCATGTTGGTTTTACAAGTAACTACATACTTCTCATCACCAGTCCTTCTATTGATATTTGCAGAAATTTAGTTGTCTGAAACTTATTCTTTAGTAGATTCCTTCAAAAGAAGTCAAAGGAACAATATTTTCTGAGTTCTTCCATGCTGATAATGATACTTAAAAAGGTTTTGGCTTGATATAAAATCTTAGGTTCTGTATTAGTCCATTTACTCAGTCTTGGGTGTGTTTTTATAGCAGCGTGAAAACTCCTATAAATTAATAAAGAAAAGAGGTTTAATTAACTCACAGTTCCACATGGCTGAAAGGCCTCAGGAAACTTACAATCCTGGTGGAAGGGAAAGAGGCACATCTTATATGGTGGCAGGTGAGAGAGAGTAAGCAAGAGCAGGGAAAACTGCCTTATAAAACCCTCAGATCTCGTGAGAACTCACTCACTATCACGAGAACAGCATGGGGGAAACTGCCCCCATGATCCAATCACCTCCCACCTGGTTCCTCCCTCATCACATGAGGATTATGGGGATTACAACTCAAGATGAGATTTGGGTGGGGACACAGAGCCAAACTATATCAGGTTCCCATCTTCTTTCTTTGAATAACTCAAATTTGTTACTTTTGCAGCATAAAGTATTGCTGTTGAAAAGCCTTACGGTAGGTAACCTGGTATTCTTTGGAAGTCCGTTTCTCTCTTTGATCTAGATACTCAAAGTTTATTTTTTCTTTTTCTTTAAAGTCCTGTAATTTTCCTAGAATATATTTTGGTGTTGATTTGTGTGGGTCAATATTTTCAGGTGTTCTCTTTCAATATACAGTTTTCAATCTTTGTTATTTCAGAAATGCTTTCTTTAGTTTTCTTTAGTTTTTTGAATTACAGTTTTTAGTATTTGTTCAGACCTCTCGGTTTGGTTTTCTTCTTCAGGGACTCTTGTTATTCATGAGTTGGGTCTTCTTTGTCTATCTTCACTATTTGTCACACTCTTGAATCTTCTTACTATTTGTCCTTTTTGGATTTTTAAATTTCCCTTCTATTGTCCTTATTATTGGTTGCATTTTTCTTGTGTTTCTCCTAGTTTAATCTTCATTTCTAAGATGGTTCTTTCTAGTTCTTTTTTGTATGTGTCAACTCACTTTCTAATTGTAATTTATGTTGTTCTTTTGCATCTATGTCATTTTCTTAATGCTTTTAGCCTTTTTCAGTACATTCTAATAAGCCCCCACCTGTGTACATGCCATGCATAATTCCTTTCCCTTGAGCATGGGCAGGACCTATTGACTATGAAGGGGTATTACTGTCAGAATTAGGTTACATTATATGGCAAACATGAGGGGACTTTGCAGATGTAATTAAGACTTTTAATCAGCTGTCTTTAAGTTAATCAAGATAGTCAGAGGGAGCCTGACCTAATCATATGACTCCTTTTAATGAGAGCCTATCGGTCAGAGACAGAGAAGTCAGAGAGATTCAAAGCAGCAGAGATACTCTCCTGTTGGCCTTGAAGAAGTAAACTGCCGGGCCATGAAGGGGCTATGTGGCAGGGACTAGTGGGCAGCCTCCAGAAGCTAAAAGTCTTAGTTCTATAATCACAACAAACTGAATCCTTCCAATAACCAGTGAGCTTGGAAAACGCCCTGAGCCCCAGTGAAATTGCAGCCTCAGCCTTGTGAGACCCTGAGCAGAGGACCCAGCTAAACTGTGCCTGGGCTCCTGACCCACAGAAACTGCACAATAATAAATGTGTGTTTTAAATTTGTGGCAATTTGTTATGCAGCAGTGGAGATGCAGCATTACACCTTTGATCGGCCCAGTGAGCATGTCACTCCAGTGCACCCTCACGGTTTGTAAGGATGTTATTCTACTCTTGTTCTTTTTCTAAATAGTACCTTTATATGGGATTTAATCTTGATATTTTTCTGCTGCTACTTTTTATATGAAGTTGGTTTTCCTGACTTTTATAAGAAGGCTTGGTTCGAATAGCTTCTTCTTTCTTTTTAACTTAACAGAGATCCTTCTGTGGTTTTCATGTAGCAGCTTGCTTGCCTGGGTTTACTGGCGTGGTTTCCCTGCTTTTATCTGGACGTTCTCTTTTCTTCACTTCTGTTCTCCCTCTTCCGCTCAATCTTGATTTTACTCCAAGACATTTCTCCTTAGTGTGGGGCCCTATCCAGGCAGGGGCCCTTGTGGGACAGTTTCAAGAGTTTAGAAGGTTGGACCGATCCTGCCCTCGAAGGTTTTGCAGCAGAACCCTCATATTCTCTATTGGAATAGACAAAGCACCTCCCAGTTTCAGTCACCCTCCTAAGTCTTCAAACCAACCAGCCCAGCTCAGCCAGGTGCTGCCTATTGTTCGGTTAGATGCCCCATTCCTCCCCTGCATTCTCCCACGCAGGTGCTAACGTTGTTCAGGTCTTATGGCTTTAGTGATTGGTCCCACCCGCATGTATTTGGGGGTTGATGAGGACACTTGACATCTAATTATTTTGTAAATGCCGTGCATGGGTGTTTGCTTTTTCCTATTTAGTTGTTCTGTATGTTTTTAATTGGAGATTTGAGTAAAACCAAAGACTCTGCTGCTACCACCTCTGTGCATCTCCCAGAATTCCCCCCGGCGTCTCTTTTTAGGCCTTGAGAAAGCTTAATTCCCAGAGAGGTGAACTAATGTCAGTCACACAGCTAGTGAGTGGGGAAATCAGCATTTGGACCTGGTTCTAATTTCAGAGCCCTTGGTTTTGTTTTGTTGTTGTTTTTTTTTTAACTACATTTTGTTAAATAACTGCATTTGCTCTAGCAATTCCAAGCTTTAAAACTTAAATCAGTTTCCCATGAATAAAACCAATCAATCATTTTAAAGATCTTCGGCATTCAACACTTCACGCTGCCTGTCGAGCCTCATTTCTGCTACTCCCTCAAACATACCCCTGCTGTGGTCCCGAAAAGCCATCCTCATTTATTCCCTGATGGCCTGTACTCATGTTTTACCTCTTCTTCAAAGTTGGAATCAGCTGGTCCAATGGTGTTATTGGAACTTGTTAACATTAGTGTCACTAAAATTGGTATATAGCCCCCCCACTGCTAAATTTGGCCTTAAAAAACAAAGCCCAAATCTACTGTCTCTCTGCTAACCAACTAACTAGTAACTTCAGTAATTTTTGGTTTTTTCTTCATGATTTGTGGAGTGAGGGGAAATATTTTGAGGCATAATCTGTGCTTTTCAATACCTGTCTACATTAGTTTCCCTGCAGGGCCGTGCTCCCTCTGAAGCCTGCAGGAAATTCTTCCTGGCTCCTGGTGGTTGCTGCAACCCCTGGTGTTCCTCAGCCTTAGATGCATCGCTCCAATCCTCCATCTTCACATGGGGATCCCCCGTGTGTCTGATCACGGCTCACTGCAGCCTCAATCTCCAGGGCTTAAGGGATCCTGCCTCAGCCTCCCCAGTAGCTGGGACTACAGGTGTGCGCCACCATGCCCAGCCAATTTTTTGTTTTCAGTAGAGATGAGTCTGATGATGTTGTTCAGGCTGGTCTCAAACTCCTAAAAGAAAGAGATCTTCCTGCCTCGGCCTCTCAAAGCACTGGGATTGCAGGCGTGAGTCACTGTGCTCAGCCAGGCCATCTTCTTATAAGGACACTGGTCCCAATGCATCAGGGGCTCACCTACTCCAGGTTGACCTCATCTTAACTAATTGCACCTGCAATGGTCCTGCTTCCAAATAAGGTCACATTCTGAGGTCCTGGGGATTCAGACTGCAGTATATTAGTATCTTTTGGGGAGGACCCACAGCACTTGTTCCCACTTTCCTTTCTCCCACTTAAGCAGGAAATCTCTTTTTTTTTTTTTTTTTTTTTTTTTTTTTTTGAGATGGAGTCTCACTTTGTCACCAGGCTAGAGTGCAGGGGTACAATCTCAGCTCACCGCAACCTCCGACTCCCTGCCTCAGCCTCCCAAGTAGCTGGGATTACAGGCACGTGCCACCATGCCCAGCTAATTTTTGTATTTTTAGTAGAGATGGGGTTTCACCATGTTGGCCAGGCTGGTCTCAATCTCCTGACCTTGTGATCCGCCCGCCTCAGCCTCCCAAAGTGCTGGGATTACAGGCTTGAGCCACCGCACCTGGCCAATCTCTCTTTTCACTTTTTGCTTCGGGGAGGGATGGGAGAGCCAGTAAGCCCCTGTGGCTTTTGTGTTTTTTAGAAACCTAAGGACAATTGGGACGGGGACTAGCGCCTTGGCCAGAAGCAGAGAACACATAGGGGCTTCCCTCCAGATTTGAAAAATCCCCCACAGCGTGGCTAGGGTGGGTTGCAAGATCCTGACAGTCCCGAAGGCCTATTTTTCTGCCGCAAGGCTTTGAGGAATACCCAGGTAAGCCCTGGACTTACCAGGGGACAAGGGCCCCCCCAGGGCTGAAGGCCCATTATGGTTGCTTTAGCTTCCTCTTCTCACAGTGGATTTAGTGAAACAGATATCTTAGGTGACAATGCACTGGGGAATAAAGTCCACCCTATTATTCCACGTGTCTGAGACATTTCACCAACATCTCGTTTAGTTTTGCAACATCTCTGTGTAGTAAAGCAAGGGCAAGTTTCACTCTACAGGCATCAAGAAGTCAGATGACCTTTAGAAAAATCCCCTAAGTCAGCAGCAAACCTGGGAATAAATCCAGGGTTTTCTGATTCAACTTTTGTATCTGCGTGTGAATGTTTGCTCTAGACCTTGCTACCTTAGTAAAATAGAACAAAGTACTGTGTAAACAGCCAGCACCTTGTAAATTCTAGATAATGACCCTGCTCAGCCTAGAAGAGATGGTCTGTTCACAACGGAAGTATTCTTTTGGGGTTCTACACCCATTCCCAGTGCTGGTGGAGAAGGTGTGGCTGGACTGCTTGGGCACAGCTAGCCCCAGGCATGGCAGGAACGCCCTTGGCTGTGCACAGCTGCTGGGGTTTTATTGCATTTGTTTGGGAGACTCTTAGACAAAGCACTACTTCTTGAAGTCAAGTTCCGGGGAAAGCGCAGTGTAAGGAAATAGTTTTTGTCCTTTTCCTCAAATGGAACTGCATATTCAAGGGGTAAACCCAGATCCACAGCCTCTGTTCACAACAGGCTCTGAGGCTTGTTCACTGGTGAATAAATAAATAATTGAGGACCTTCTGTCTAACAGAGCCCAGGCCCTGGACTAGCGGGTGCACATGCTGCAGGGAACACAGCTGAGCCTCTGTCTTCAAGAAGCATTCCAGAAGCAGGAGTGAGACTCACTTAAGCAAACACACGCAGAGCCCGTCAGACAGGGATAGGGCTACAGAGGTGATGTGTGGAAGCGTGGAGCAGAGGGGCTGCTCTAGCTGTGGCCGACTGGAAGAGCCTCTCAGAAAAGACCGGAGAGACAAGAACAGAGCCAGCAACCGCCTGGGGAAGCATTGGAAGCAGAACAAACACCCACAGGGCCTCCTGTGAAAACATGAAATGAGACGTCTGATGTGCCGGCATGGCAAGGGTTTAGTGAACCACAGCTGCCTTCGGCTCTTCCCGCCCTCTGAGCCTCAGTTTCCTAATCTGTCCAATGGAGATAACAGAGTCATACCATAAAATGCTGCTTGTGGGTTCAAAAGAAAACAATAGATGTGAAAATAACCTGTAAATTGTAAAGTACGATAAAGCTGGGCATAGCCGCGTGCACCTACGGTCCCAGCTACTCAGGAAGCTGAGGAAGGAGGATTACTTGACCCCAAAGGTTGAGGCTGCATTGAGCTATGCTGGGGCCACTCAGCCTGGGTGACAGAGCGAGATGCTGTCTCTAAAATTAAAAAATAAATAAATAAAAGTGTGAAGAGAATAGCGGTTACTGTCCAAAGAGGTGCTGGATGAATGTTCGCCACCGGGACGCATTGGCAGCACTTCTTCAGGACCTTTTTTTTTTTTTTTTGAGACAGAGCCTTGCTCTGTCACCCAGGCTGGAGTACAGTGGCATGATCTCGGCTCACCGCAAGCTCTGCCTCCTGGATTCAAGCGATTCTCCTGCCTTAGCCTCCAAAGTAGCTGAAATTATAGGCACGCACCACCATGGCTGGCTAATTTTTGTATTTTTAGTAGAGATGAGGTTTCACTATGTTGACCATGCTGGTCTTGAACTCCTGACCTCAGGCAATCTGTCTGCCTCAGCCTCCCAAAGTGCTGGGATTACAGGCATGAGCCACAGCGCCCGGCCTCAGAAGTTTATTTAAATAGGAGAGCTGCACTTTGTCTCTCATCCCGCAATGGGACAGGAGTGTGGTCTCCCACACGGGCCCTCAGAACCAGCTTAACCCCGGGCAAGAGTCAGCGGGAAGGCCAGGCTGGTAGTGGGGAGAGCAGGAAGTAGCAGCACAGGGCCGCTGCCCTTTGGCAAGTACCTTTCACCTCTGGGTCAGGAGAGGCACACTCCAATTTCCTCCACAGAACAGCCACCCCAGCAGCTGCATGCGGGACGCCCTGTATGTGAGGAGTCCAAGCAGAAGCTGGGACACAGGAAGTTGTCCAGGTGAGAGACGATGGTCCAGGCCAGGGCTGATGGGGACCCGCACTGAGGTTCTAAGTGGCTGGGCACGGTGACTCACCCCTGTAATCCCAGCACTTTGGGAGGCCAAGGCAAGTGAACCATTCAAGTCCAGGAGTTCAAGACCAGCCTGGACAACATGTTGAAACCCCGTCACTACAAAAAACAACTAAATTAGCTGGCGGTGATGGCATGCATCTGTAGTTCCAGCTACTTGAAAGGCTGGGGGGAAGGATCCCTTGAGCCTGGGAGGTCAAGACTTCAGTGAGCTGTGATTGGGGGACTATACTCCAGCCTGGGCGACACAGCTAGACCCTATCTCAAAGAACGAAAGAAAAGAAAAAAAGAAAAGAAAGATGATAGAGGTAAAGTACAAGAGAACATGATGAGTTTTGCCTGAGAAATTGCATAGGTTTTATTTACTGAGCAGGGAGAAGGCTTGCAGGGGGCAGATTTAGGGGCATTCAGGAGTTCTCCTTGGGCCACGGTAAGTTTGAGGCACCTTTTGATATCCAAAGGATGATGCTGAGCAAATGGTTTGTAGTCCTGTCTGGAACTCAGATACAAGGAAAGCGGTGAAGTTATGTATTTTCAGTATCATCAGTGCAGAGATGGTAGAAGTCAAAGGATTACTGTGTTGGTTTCTTGTGACTGTCATAACAGAGTGCACAAACTGGGGGATGCACAAACTGCTTATGCTGTCAAAATCCTGGAGGCTGGAAGTCCAGGATTGGGTCTCAGCAGGCGCACGTCCTCTCCAAAAGCTCTAGAAGAGAATCTTTCCCGGCCTCTTCCAACTTCTGGTCCATCTTTTACATCATTGGAAGTTCTCAGCCTGCAGTTGCGTCCCTCCTCTCTGCCTCTGTCATCAGATGGCCTTTTCCCCTGTATGTATGTCCAAATCTCCCTCCTGTATAAAGACACCAGTCACTGGATGAGGGTCCACCCAGCTCCAGAATGACCTCATCTTAACCTGCTTACATGTGCAAAGACCCTATTTTCAAATCAGGTTCTGGTGGACAGGAATGCTGGAAGGACACTCTTCATTTCTGAACAGTTAGCTAGGGATGGGGTATAGACAGAGATGAAACCCAAGTACAGGACACTGAGGTCCCAATGTGTAGACAGAGATGAAACCCAAGTACAGGACGTTGAGGTCCCAATGTGCAGAGGACAGAGAGAGAAGGAGCTCCCTGGTGACATAGGCAGGATGTCGGTGGGACTGAGGTCCAGAAGATGGCAAGCCCTTTTTTTTTTTTTGAGATGGAGTCTGGCTTTGTTACCCAGGCTGGAGTGCAGTGGCGCAATCTCCGCTCACTGAAGCCTCCGCCACCCAGGTTCAAGCAATTCTGCTGCCTCAGTCTGCCAAGCAGCTGGGACTACTGATGCAAGCCACCACACCCAGCTAATTTTTGTATGTTTTGTAGAGATGGGGTTTCACCATGTTGGCCAGGCTGGTCTTGAACTCTGACCTCCAGTGACCCGCCCCCCTCAGCCTCCCAAAGTGTTGAGACTACAGATGTGAGCCACTGCGCCCAGCCTGATAGCACATATTTTATCTGTCAGCTTTGGTGAGGTCATCAACTGAGAGCTGGGAAGTGCAGCTGGGTCAAGCACCCATTCGAAACTGATTTGGAAGTTTCTCCAGCCACGTCCAGCAACTAATGTAGCGTGAGAAATGGCTGGGCTTGATCATCATTGAGGCTATATGTCAGGGGGAGAAACGAGCAAGGGAGGTTAGGGGATTCGTGAAGCAGCAGTCAGAGTGAAACTGGGGCTTGACGAGGCAGGAGGTGATAGCGGGAATGCTGAGGAGTGGGAAGACATGGGCTGGGGAGGGGAGCCTCATCTGGGTTGGGGGGATGGTTGACGTGGGAGTGCAGAGCCAGTGAGTTGGGAGGACAGAAGGCGATGGCAGCGGATGCTGGGAATTGAGGTTTCAGAGGTGGTACAGGGCTTGGTTGTGACAAAATCTAGTGTCAGCGGTGTGAACAGGTGGCTGAGGCTGGTGGAACTGAAGAATAGGAATCGTAAGGCTGAGGCGGCACACAGAACTCCGGGGGGAAACTGCTCTCCTGCAAGAAAACATGTGGCTTACTTGACTTCCACCCCCAGCTCCAAATGGGAGGAAATAAAAGGCAAAGGAAAGAAAGTCAACTTTCATTGCCAGGACTTCAGGGCCAAGATCCCTGAGGCAAGGGAAGCTGGCCTGTTGTCTGTCCACCGTCCAGGCCCCCAGGCATTGGCTAAGTCCTTCCTGCACACAATGGTGAGAGGCCAAGAAACCAAGAAGAGGGAAGCTGCAAAGAGGCCACACAGAGCTTCCGGCAGCCTCGTAGAGCCAGGAGGACCAGAGCCTGGAATTCTGGACCTGCCCGGGAGGAGGCGCCCAGGAAACACCTAAACTTACTTTCAGGAAGGGCCGACTGGAAATAGACCATCCCTCAGAGAGTCTGAAATTCAACTTGAAATGGGAATGAAGGAGCTAGACACTAACAGAAAGAAAAGTTTAACAGAAATAGGGACTGAGTCCGGGAGGTCAAGGCTGCAGTGAGCCGAGATTGCGCCACTGCACTCTAGTCTGGGCAACTGGAGTGACGCCCTGTCTCCAAAAATAAAAAATAAATAAAAATAAAAGAAACAGAGGTTCCAATAATTTACTAATTGTTATCACAGAAGCAGTGAAAATTGGTGAGGCCCCGCCAACTCTTCCTCTTAAGCAGTTTCACTTGTTTTATTATGATTATTCAGCTTGAAATAGAAAATCCTGTCACTGGATAAGATTTCCTCAGGTGCATCAAGACTTCTCCAAGAATTTGTTAAATATTGAACAATCAAAAATCTGTAGGAATTCGGCCAGGCGCAGTGGCTCACACCTGTAATGTAATCCCTGTAATCCCAACAATTTGGGAGGCAGAGGTGGGCAGATCATGAGGTCAGGAATGCGAGATCAGCCTGGCCAACATGGTGAAACCTTGTTTCTAATAAAAATACAAAACTTAGCCGGGTGTGGTGGCAGGTGCCTATAGTCCCAGCTACTCAAAAGGCTGAGGCCGGAGAATCGCTTGAACCAAGGAGGCGGAGGCTGCAGTGAGCAGAGATCATGCCACTGCACTCCAGCCTGGGCAACAATGCAAGACTCTGTCTCAGAAAAAAAAAAAAAAAAAAAAAGAATCTGCAGGAATTCGAGGTGAATCTGACACGTGCATTTGTCTTGGTTCTGGAAGTCTTTGGTCACAGTTCCAGCTCCCTGTCTCCTGCTGGTGCCTCTGCCCTTTGGTCTCTCTCCATTGTAATCTTGCACTTTTCTTAATAGAGCACTTAGCTTGACCTTCTTTTCTGGTATTTTTCCCTTTTCTATCTCAACACAATTGCCCAACATATTCTTGGGTAATAATGCTACTGAAAAAGGGAAGAGAATAATAGCGACAGAGCTGTGAGGATTAGAAACACGGGGCTAAACCTGTAAGAACCCGTGCCCCTGTTATGCAAAGAGGGAACTGAGATATTAGGGAACATGCTCTGAAAACCTGGGAAGTATAGGAGCAAAGCCCGACCTCTTTCCCTTGCAGCCTGTTGCCTCAACACCAAGCTGGGGTGGCACATTCTGGCACTTTCATTGGCACCCTGGGGTGTACATCAAAGATGAGAGAAATTCACACCCCTGGGCCAGGATCCAGCCTTCACCTGCTGTCTTGTTATTCGTTCATTTTCTTATGTTCCGCAAATATTTCTTAAGTGCCTATTCTGTGCCAGGCATTGTTAGGAGCTGGGCTACAGAGACAAAGGAACTCAAGGGCAAGACAGTCTAGAAGGAGGCAGACAGACAGCAGACAATTACAATGCCAAGTGGCAAGTCTGTGGGGAAAGGGAGGACGTGGTGTTCTACAGCAGACCATTACCAAACCTGAAGACGTCAGGGTGAAACTTGGAAATGACCCAACTGCTAAATAAGAGAACGGCTCATTGTCATGACCCCATGGAAGAATGTTAATCAGCCATTTAATTTCTGGAGACATGAAAAAGGTGTTCCCAATATGATGCTCTGTGAACATGGCTGGCTGGGAAACAGAATCTAAATCTGAGACCCCTTAGGTTTTTTATAAACCAAAATTCTGCTGAAGGTCGTTAGATGTGCTAAATACCTTCTGTCTGCAGATGCATGAGCTGCCTCAACGGGCACCTTGACCTCTGGGTTCTGGTGGGCTTGGATGGGTGGACGGCACCCCTGGGCCACTGACCCGAGGGAGGAGGAAGATGGAAGTTGGGAATGTGTTCTCCCCGTTCCCTCCCTGCGGTGGCCTCAGTGCTGCTGGGTCCCCTGGCCACTGCTGGCGGGTCCTACAGGCTCTGGGAGCTGCTCCCTTCACCTCTTCAGGCCGGGGGAGACGAAGTGCCTTGCTGTCACCAGCTCCAGGACTCTGCACCATCCTCTGGGGCTCCCTACACTCATAAACAATCCCTTTATTAATCTCTCCTCAAATTACTAAATTATGGGTGCCAACTATTTCCTCCTGGACCCCTGGTGAACAGACACCTGGTTTGTGCGATTGTGGGTAATTTTTGTTGTTCCCTCATGTGTGTGGCCAGCTTTGTATAACGGTCACCTTTTGGGGGTATGTGGCCAACTCATGACCCCTCATCTTCTCTGAGAACTGTCCCCCAAATCACAAGGGTGGGCCCAGCACGCATGTTTGCACCAACTGCCTATAACCGATTGGGCTGGAGTAGAGATCAAAGGTCAACGAGGCCAGCCAGCTGCCCTCTCCTAGGGGCCCGGTCAAGACTGGAGAAAGCCCAGCCAGTCTCGGTGGATGGACGTCCTGTGAACAAAGAAAGAGGAAAAGCCGGTCTGCAGAGGGATTAAAGGGATGGCCTTGGACTTTTGGACCGTTGTTTTGTGAGAGGCACATTTACAAGTTTTTCTAATCCAAATTAAGATAATAGCATACATATTGTTCTGCCATCAATTTTACAACTTGTTATAGTGAGAACAGTCTTATCATGAAATAGGCTTTTTCAACGTGATTTTTAATGACTGCGAGATTTTTGTTGTATGGTTATTATCATGATTTATATCTAGAAACTTGTCCAGGATTAAAATCAATTGTATTGGTCTATATTTTGTTGAAACACCTGCCTCTTTTGGAGCTCAGGACCACAGTTGCTTGTCTTTAGTTTTCCTGCACTTTTGCTGTTTTCCAGCATTCTTTATTTTATTTTATTTTATTTTATTTTATTTTATTTTGAGACAGAGTCTTGCTCTGTTGCCCAGGCTGGAAGCGCAGTGGCACAATCTTGGCTCAACACAACCTCCGCCTACCTCCAGGGTTCAAGCAGTTCTCATGCCTCAGCCTCCCAAGTAGCTGGGACTATAAGGTGTGCACCACCATGCTCAGCTAATTATTGTATTTTCAGTAGAGACAGGTTTCACCATGTTGGCCAGGCTAGTCTCAAACTCCTGACTTCAAGTGATCCACCTGCCTTGGCCTCCCAAAGTGCTGGGATTACAGGCATGAGCCACCACACCCAGCCTCCTGCATTCTTTAAAGCACATCATACATCCATCAATGTCTTCTGTATATATTACTTCCTTCACCCTCTGAAATCAAATTTGTTCAAATCAGATGGTCACATGACCTCCTCAATAAAAATGAACATTGGTTGAGTGTAGCTCTGTGCTGGGTCTGAGCTATCTCATTAACTGTCACAACATCGTCTTGTTTAACCTTCAGATGGCCTGTGTGCTTGTTTTTATTTTCTCCTGTTAGCCCCGGAAACCATCTTGGAGGACGAGTGTGGGCTTCCTGCATTAAAGCAGCTGGCCAGGCAGAGCTGAGCAAACCCCAGGACTTCTGACTCAGAGTCTATGCATAACACAGCCTCCCTCGGACTGATGTTTGCTCTGCCCTTCATGGTTTGAAGATAATGATCCTTGATAGAATAGAAGCCAAATAAGAGTTCGGCAGCTCTGTTTTTTCATCTGTTAAATTTCACCATCTGTCCCAAGCAGGGAGCCTCTTCTTTCTTGTTCCTGTTTTTCTGAGCATAACTAAAATCTATTTTAAATGTTGACTCAGCGTGACTCGCAAGCCCTGGTTCAGGATGGCTCTTAGCTTTTGTGACGCGGTTTAGCCTCTGCCCCTCTTTTCTGTGTGTCCTGGGTTATGATCAGTTTAGCAGCAGGGAACAATCTGGGTTTGAAGTTTGGCTGACCTGAATTTGAATCGTGAATCTTGGCAATAGACCAGTCAGCAGCTACGTGAACTCAAGTGACTCCATCTTCCTGAGCCTCTGCCTCCTTGGGTCACCACCACCCCTGCTGTGCTCCACATCCCTGTGCGGCTCCTCCCACTCTGCAGCTGGGCTGGCCCTGTGCCTCACTTTGCCAACACAAAGTGGCAGAATGATGCTGTGCCACTCCCAGTCTAGGCCATAAGAAAACCTGGTGGCCTCTATTTTTGTACTTTGGGAAGCTCTGCACCATTGAGGAAGAAGCCTGTCTGCCCTGCTTCTCCACCTCCAGGTAAAAACGCTACATGGAGAGGTGTGTAGAAGAGGGAGAGGCCCAGCCATCCCCAAATCCCAGCACAGCCTGGCCTTCCACCTGTCCCTGCCAGGGCCCCAGACCCAAGTGAGCAGTGCAGGACAGTCCCCAGGTGGCCGCAGCCTCAGTGGACACCACGTGGGACAGAAGAATGTCCCACTGAATCTAGTCAACCTTCAGAATCCTGGGGCGAACTGAATGGCTCTTTTCAGCCACTGAGATTTGGGACGGTGTGTACACAGCAATAGGTACCCAAACACTGTTAAATGGGAGGATAAACCAAGACTTACAGTGCTCAGCGTGGTGCCTGGCACACGACAAGATGGGAGTTACTCTTATTTGACTTTGTCAAAACTGTGCTGGGTTGAATGCTCCTTTGAGACTAATTCCTTGAACACGTACTTTGTTTTTTGAGTTGTTTTGTTTTGTTTTGTTTTGGTTTTGGTTTGGTTTGGTTTTTTTTGAGATGGTGGCTCACTCTGTCACCCAGGCTGGAGTGCAGTGGCGCAATCTTGACTCACTGCAACCTCCACCTCCCCGGTTCAAGCGATTCTCCTGCCTCAGCCTCCCAAGTAGCTGAGTAGCTGGGATTACAGGTACCTGTCACAGCGCCTGGTTAATTTTTATATTTTTAGTAGAGATGAGATGGGGTTTCACCATGTTGGCCAGGCTGGCCTTGAACCCTCGACCTCATGTGATCCGCCCGCCTTGGCCTCCCAAAATGCTGGGATTACAGGCGAGAGCCACCGTGCCTGGCCCTTGAACACACACTTTGAACAGGAAAGTCTTGAGTAATCTCAGAATCATCACTGTATCTCCGCTTGGCACCATGGCCAGAGGGGAATTGCTCTCCATTCATTCTCCACTTTAAGATATTACACTGGCAGTCAGGGAGGTACAAGGTAGATCAAGGCCTGAACCCACTGACCTAACAGTGTCTTTCTTTTGACATCTCTGTTGCTTTCTAAATCAGTGCTAGGGTTTCCACAGCTCCATGACCTATAACAGGGAGTTTCTTGTCAGCTGTGAGCCCCTAGGAAGATGACCCTCTTTGGTGAGACCAGCTTCCTTCCCCACTACTTGCCTTGCCCGTGCAAGAAGGAATGACACAGAGGGTCTACAGGCTCCACCTGCCCCTTTGCTTCACAGAGCACTTCCACCTGTATTCGTGAAGTCCACTGCTCCATCACCTAAGGTCTGCATAAGGAGAAGCTGGAGCTGGGACCCCAGTCTGGTTTGGCCAGGGCTCCTCCAGAAGTAGTGGCAGGCACAGAGGCTCACCCAGGAAGGTGCTGGGGCACTGCTGTCCATCCAGTGACACTGGATAAGATTTGATTCTGAGCCCGTGGAACTGTCCCCTGACATGCATGAGTCACGATAAACCATACTGTAGTCATGTTAAATTATTTGATAATTATAAAGATAAAACTCTTCTTTTGCAGTCATAGTTTGCAATTCACAGCTATTTTCATAGTTAAAATCACTTTCTTAAATGATTAACACATGCTGAGACTTTGACGCACTGTGTTGGACTGACGGTCTGTTTTACCTTTCACGAGCTAATGAGAGAAGAGCAGCGTAACGTGTACATAAAGGTTTGCAGCAAGTAAAGTCCAATGATATTAACGTCACTGAGCAAACGCAGGTTTCCCAGCAGTTTGGATACTTTAATGTGAAGACAAAGTGAAAACGACAGTAAGAAAGCCCAAGTTATGGTCAGACCATGCTTGGAATTGAACAAATGCATCATTTCCAGCGTTCGTTGCTTTCCTTCCACAGCCTATGCTGAACTGAGACTTTTTTTTTCTTTCTGCCAGGATTAATAACCAATTTTAATTTCTATTCCTGAGCCTGGCAGTATTAAACTAGATATTTTTTAGTGTAGACAACAACATCACCCTATTGCTAACTTTATGTGAGCAATGGTTTTACAGTGTGTAATGATATCTCACTTAAATTGACATTTCAGGTTGCCTGGTAGCAGAATCTGGTTAAATGCAAGGGGTGATGAATCTAAACCAGCTAACAAAGCCCTTACGTTAATCATGACATTTTGCACAATATACTGATATGAAAAGACATTATCTATATTATTACTAAAGCTAAAAATACTAAAGCAGATTAAATATTAAACCAGACCTATGACTGCATTATTTTTTCCCTATTAAAACAAACTTTAGAGATTGTGTTTCAGCCAAAGAGGATCATCCCCCACATTAAATTATTCCGCTCTACAGGATTTGAGGTTTTGTTTGTACATATGTTTCCCTGGTTAACTACAAGGAGTTCAACCTTTCACATACTTAAAGTACTTTGCATTTGCGTATTTAAAGTACTATTGCCATAAAAATAAGTAAATCTACACCAGAGGTGCATTTCTGAGCTGGGGCAATGTGGTCATCTATAGGAGGGGTGGGGCGTGGAGGGAAATAGCAGAGGGGAGGGATGATATCGCCACCTGCCACCTGCCACCCCACACCTCCTTGCAGCTCCCAGGAAGCTTCAAGGACTGCCAGGGAGAGCGTTTGTGCTACCCGGGGGCCCCATCAGGTGGAGGGAGGTGTTTGGACGCTGGGATCTCAGGGATCTTCTGGACAGGGACTAAAACACAAGGAACAGTGCTTAGTTTTTGTTTTTGTTTTTTAAGACGGAGTCTCACTCTGTCACCCAGGCTGGAGTGCAGTGGTACCATCTCGGCTCACTGCAACTTCCGCCTCCTGGGTTCAAGCGATTCTCCCGCCTCAGCCTCCAGAGTAGTTGGGATCACAGGCTCGAACCACCACAGCTGGTTGATTTTTGTATTTTTAGCGGAGGCGGGGTTTCACCGTGTTGGCCAGGCTGATCTCAAACTCCTGACCTCAAGTGATCCGCCTACCTCAGTCTCCCAAAGTGCAGGGATTACAGGCAGGAGCCACCACACTCAGCCAGGACTGGTGTTTTTATCCCTGTCATCATCACCCACACTTCCCGGAGTGACCTTCCTTGGGCTGGCCCTGGAGGTTGGGGCGAGGGTGTTGGACGAGGGGATTCAAATGAGGAAACGCCACTGGCCCTAGGCCCAAAACAGTTCTTCCTCCCGAAGATCTAATACGGGACTAGACAACGGGAACCGTGTCATCCCTTCTACTTCCCGTCTTTCCGAACTACCAGGAATATCGCACACATGGAATACTCAAATACAAAGGCACTGTTTTCTCAGGTTCTGGTGAAAATACCCGCCCTGTTCTCATTCATTCACTCAGCAACATTTGTCGTTGTTGTTTTGTTTTTTGTTTTTTGAGATGGAGTCTTGCTCTGTCACCCAGGCTGGAGGGCAGTGGCGCGATCTCGGCTCACTGCAACCTCCGCCTCCCAGGTTCAAGTGATTCTCCTGCCTCAGCCTCCCAACTAGCTGGAATGATAGGCGTGTGCCACCACGCCTGGCTAATGTTTGTGTTTTTAGTATAGACGGGGTTTCACCATCTTGGCCAGGCTGATCTCGAACTCCTGACCTCATGATCTGCCTGCCTTGGCCTCCCAAAGTGCTGGGATTACAGGCATGAGCCAATGCGCCCAACCTCAGCAACATTTTGTTTTAGGAGTACGCTGTCAGCCCCATGTGCTCCCGAGGTGTGGGGACACAGGTGCCTCCTGGAGGAGCCACAGTCCACTAGGGCCCAGACACGGAACACGGACACCAGCCCAGGTAACGGGGGACTGCGGGGAACACCCGGCAGGACACAGAGGACGTCCAACTGTGGACACTGGGGCGGTGTTTCCAAGAAGAGGCCTCCGAACTAAATCTGGGATAGGAGGACAAGAGGCACTGCAGGCAGAAAGGCACCCAGCCGGGGACGCGAGCCACCACATGTGGGACAAGGGAGCAGGTGGCACAGGGGCCATGGGAGAAGTACAGTAAGTGACCCAGCAGCGGGCCGAGGGTGGCAACAGAGGACTTCAGGCAGGCAAATGAGTCTCTACTTCGATGATGAGATCATAACCCTGGCAACAAAAGTAGAGGAGGGAAGAAACAGGGAGAAGGCAGTTTGGCAGCTGCTGGAATAGGTGGACGCGGAAGTGATGCAGGCTGGACCAGGGTGGCTCCATACGAGCCCATTTCTGAGGTCACACCTAGGGCTCCATGACTCAGTGGGTTGGGAGGAAAAGATGGAAAAAGATAAGAATGATGTAAGGTTTTACCTTTAAAGGTTTTGACCTTTAAAAACCAGGTGAGTGCTGGCATAATGGGGGAAGAGAGAAAAGGGGGAAGGTTCTGAGTAGGAAGAGAAAGGGAAGAAAGTTCAGTTTGTACCTGTGAAGTTCAAGACGCCTAATAGCAAGACTAGATGGAGTGGAATAGATGGGTAAGGAGGTGAGAGAGGGAAAGATGCTGGGATGTAGGCTTGAATCATTGGCATGAACATGAAAAGTGATGTCATGGGAATGAGGGCAATTATCAAGGGAAACGTAGAACAAAGATGGCAAGTGTATAGTGCATGTGGCCCCACTCCTGCTCTCCATGCCCATGGCAGGCATTGTCAATCGATCACAGCACTCTTCTCGCACAGCCAAGGGCTGCAGACATCACAGGAAAAGGATTGCTGGAAGCAGGAATGGTCCGCAGCATCAGATGCCGCAGTTAGCTCAAACAGGATGACGTCTGAAACAGGCTGGGGGGGTCAACATCTGGGAAGGCATTGATCTTTACTTACCTCTCTCACAGAAACTATTCTTTGTTGTTGTTTTAATATTATGTTTATATTTTCTTTTATGAAAGTAACCTTCTAAAATTTGAAAGTACTGAATCACACAAAGAAACGGTGAAATTATAGGTGATAATGTCCAGTCTGTTTTGTGTGTGTCTCTATAGCTATACATAGTTGCAGTCATACTATATACACAATTTGTGTCCTGATTTTTCACTGGATATTATAGCATTTCCAATTATTTATTTACCTTTTCTCTTCACTGTTGAGCATATGGGCAGTTTCCATATTTTGTTGTTAAAATGATGTTTGTAATAAACTATTTTAAAACATAGTTTCATTTGACTTTTAATATTTACTTAGAATAGATTTCTAGAAGTGGCCAAAATAAACATTTTAAGACTCTTGATATAACAAAATGCATTTCAGAAATGTTATGCTGATTGGCACTCCCACCAGCAGAGAATAAAAGTATTTAAATGACTGCATGATTTTTAACTGTCTTGTTGTTTTTTTCTTAAACTTATGCAAATCCCTTTTACAAACTGGAATATAGTATAATAAACATACACACACCTAACATGTATTTATACATGTGTTATTTGTATACAATATATGTTTGTATATTTGTATACACATATATACATAGAAATATCTTTCTCCAAATAATTGTAGTGACTGGGGCACCAATATGAATCACCATCTCTTCTACAGGACAGTAATCACGAAACGAATTCCTTTCTCCCTTGTTTAGGGGAAAGGAAAAACAAACTAACATTTATGGAGCAAATTCTTTTTTTTTTTTTTTTGAGACGGAGTCTCGCTCTGTCACCCAGGCTGGAGTGCAGCGGTGCGATCTCAGTTCACTGCAAGCTCTGCCTCCCGGGTTCATGCCATTCTCCTGCCTCAGTCTCCCGAGTGGCTGGGACTACAGGTGCCCGCCACCATGCCCGGCTAATTTTTTGTATTTTTTTTTTTAGTAGAGACAGGGTTTCACCATGTTAGCCAGGATGGTCTCGATCTCCTGACCTCGTGATCCGCCCGCCTTGGCCTCCCGAAGTGCTGGCAGTCTAGGCGTGAGGGGAGCAAATTCTTGATCTGGTATACCGTCATTTCTTAAAAATGAATCCGGGAATGTGCCACTCTACTAGTGCCCATTTCACTCTTAGAGCAACTTGCACATGATGTAAGTAATATTTTCCCAGTTTTACAAAGAAAGGAAATAAACTTAATGAGGCTAATTCGCTTCCCCAAGGGCATGCAATTAGTAGGTGGTGAAATCAGAATTTACACACACCCCTGTCTTCGTTGAAACGCAGTGCTTAGTTTCCTGTGAGCTACGTTGGAGAGAGCTCCATCCTTGAAAGGCAATATTTTCTTGGTTCTTTCAAAGATGACATTACAGGGGTGGTGCCTGCTATTTTCTAAGACTCACTTCTGGTTTCTGGTTGATTAGGTCTTTAGGAGAAGGCTCCCAATCCTCAATAGGAAGCCCAGCCTCCAAAGGTGGCCAGAACACAGTCCCCTCTCTTTGGGCATTAGCCCGGATAAAAGCCAGCTCTGAGGTCATGTTTATTATATGATTGTGCAATAAAAGCTCTTTACTGGTGAATTGGCCGCTGGCAGCCTTTTTCTGAGAATTCTAGAGAATCAAATGTACAGAATAGCAAGAAAAACAGTGCGTTAGGAAGTGTCCCAAAGGAGTGGGGGGAGCACCCGCCATAGGTGCCAGGGACACCCGGGGGTCGCGCCTGTTTGCCTGCACTCTCAACTCCCTTCCTCTAGCTGCTGGGTGTTACTTACTCTGCCAACAATTTGTTACATTGTGTATTTTAAAACACTGTTCAGGCAGGGTGGGGTGGCTCACACCTGTAATTCCAGGACTTTGGGAGGCTCAGGCGGGCGGATCACAAGTTCAAGAAATCGACACTGTCCTGGCTAACATGGTGAAACCCCTTCTCTACTAAAAATACAAAAAATATCCAGGTGTGGTGGCGCGCGCCTGTAATCCCAGCTACTCAGGAGGCTGAGGCAGGAGAATCTCTTGAACCCGCGAGGCGGAGGTTGCACTGAGCCCAGATTGCGCCACTGCACTCCAGCCTGGCGACAGAGCGAGACTCTGTCTCAAACAAAACAAAACGAGAAAAAACAACACGGTTCAGATTGTCACTGTGCCCTGTGATGTGTCCTCTTTACCATAAGGAGTTGTTCTGTAGGTTTGGGAACATGGGGTAGGAGCATTGCCTCTGGTGCCAGAGGGCCGTGGGAGTGTCCGATGACACCTGGTTTCCGTAGCACTCCTGCCAAGCCCTAGGAGGCTGTTCTCGTTACACATAATTATTCTACATCTCCCTCTTGTGGATCATCTATGAAATAAAATACACCAATCTTTTTTTTTTTTTTTTTTTTTTTTTTTAAACAGAGTCTTGCTCTGTTGCCCAGGCTGGAGTGCAGTGGTATGATCTCGGCTCACTGCAATCTCTGCCTCCTGGTTTCAAGAGATTCTCCCTCCTCAGCCTCCGGAGTAGCTGGGATTACAGGTGCCCGCCATCACGCCCTGCTAATTTTTGTATTTTCAGTAGAGACAGGGTTTTACCATGTTGGTCAGGCTGGTCTCAAACTCCTGACTTAAGGTCATCCCACTTGCCTTGGCCTCCCAAAGTGCTGGGATTACAGGTGTGAGCCACGGCCCCCCCGCCAAAACCAATCATTTTTAATAGCTACAATGAAGAATATTACAGGTTATAAGGAATTAATTTATGTGAGTACTATGAGTTTCAACGTGTAAGACCTTTAGTTGTTTTTATTATGGAATATTACAGACTTTTTAAATGTATATGGAGAATAATGTAAAAATACCCATGCACCCACAAACCAGCTTTATCAGATCTTAACATTTTGTCCCACATTTACTTCAGATCCTTTAAAAAAGTAAAATAGATACAGTCGAGGGTCCCTAAATATATCCTCTCCCTAAAGTAATCATGGTTCTGAATGTATCTGTATTACTCCCATATATATGTTTATACTTCTCTACATGTATGTGTGCCGATACAATCCACACTGCTGTTTTATGTGTTTGAAACTTAATAAGAGGTTACTATCACCCTGCATGTGTTATTCTGCAATCGGTTTCTTTCCCTCAATATTATACTTCTGAAGTTTTTCCTTGTGTTTCTGTTTCATTCATTTTCCTCTTCTGTATGCTATTGGTTGTATAAATATCACAGTATATTTACTAGTTCTCTTATTCTGGGACATTTAGGTTATTTCCATTTTTCCTCGTAACAAACAATGCTGTAATGAACATGCTTGGTCTTGCCTCCTTGTCTCTCCATGGGAACTTTTCTAAATATCCTGAAAGTGGAGTGCGAGCTCATTACGTTTGGCTTCTTCAGCTTTACTGCTCATAGAGGATGGTACTATGTTACCTTCCGACCATCAGCAGAGCTCTTTCCTTTCCTGTCTTCTGTCCTCCTAGTGGGCAGCCAGGTGGAAGGAGCAGTAGCCACCATCAATCGAGACTTCGCCATGTGCCAAGCAGCAGGTTACATGAATTGCATGAATTTTCTTGTTTTAAAATGACAACAATCTTATGGGGGCAGCATTAGCAAGCCCGGTTTACAGGAAATCAGAGAGGTCCTGGACTCTAACCAAGGCCACACAGATGACGAACTGCAGAGCAAAAGTGAAACTGACGCAGCCTCACCTGTCTGCCCCCAGAGCTGCTATTTGACCACTGGGCTATAAAGATGGTGAAAGACTCACCTGCAGAATGCTGGGATGGAGGAGGACACATCTTCCTAGTGAAGCCTCTAAGCCAGGTTGCTGAGAGCTGAGAACGAAAATTAGAAGGAAGAGGCTGGGTGCGGTGGCTCATGCCTGTAATCCCAGCACTTTGGGAGCCGAGGCAGGCAGATCACCTGAGGTCAGGAGTTCGAGACCAGCCTGGCCAACATGGCAAAACCCCATCTCTACTAAAAATACAAAAATTAGCTGGACACGGTGGCACATGCCTGTAATCCAGCTACTTGGGACGCTGAGGCACGAGAATCGCTTGAACCTGGGATGCAGAGGTTGTGGGGAGCAAAGATCGCACCCCTGCACTCCAGCCTGGGCAACAGAGCAAGACTCCATCTCAAAATAAATAAATAAATAAAAATAATTCCAAGAAAGAAGGAATAAGCCATTTAAAGTTTTTAATTATGAAAGTCATTATTCAAAAGAGTATATTTAATGTTAATGTATAAATAAGGAAAAACAATAAAATGAAGGGAGTGAGAGAAATGGAAATTCAAGGTATCTAGATACCTAAGAAAAATAGACTTCAGTGTGAGAAAATAGCAGTGGAGGTTTTGATAGCGTTCATTCATTTTCCTTGCAATTACTAAGGCTCAGCGAGTGTTTTTCGACAGTGCAGGAGTCTAAAGCTGCTTTGCCGTGTGCTCAGAACAGCTGACCTAAATCTGGCATGACAGAGGAGTGGGGACCATCACATCAACGAGAAAAGGTGGAGTGTGCACCTGCCTGGAAACAAAGCAGAAATGGAAATAAGGGCCGGGTGGAAGACAAGAAGAGGGAAAAGGAAGTGGATTCTCCAGCTGGTCTCTCTGCTCAGCCCTGCAGGAGCTGGGGATTTCCCCTGAGCTCCCTGGGCAGCTGTCTGTCTTGCCCTGGTTTGACCAGAGCCTGACTTGACCTGGGCACTTGGCTTTTATTTCTCCCTGTTGTGTGTGTGTGTGTGTGTGTGTGTGTGTGTGTGTGTGTGTGTTTGTTTTTGAGATGGAGTCTTGCTCTGTCTACCAGGCTGGAGTTCAGTGACACGATCTCGGCTCACTGCAACTTCTGCTTCCCAGGTTCAAGCAATTCTCATGCCTCAGCATCCCAAGTAGCTGGATTACAGGCATGTGCCACCATGTGCAGCTAATTTTTGTATTTTTAGCAGAGATGGGGTTTTACCATGTCGGCCAGTCTGATCTCGAACTCCTGACCTCAAGTGATCCACCCACCTTAGCCTCCCAAAGTGCTGGGATTATAGGTGTGAGCCACTGGCCCCAGCTTCTCTCTCTCCTTTTATTCTTAAGAGAGGGAGCTAAGTAATGCAAAAATCAATGGGCCTAGTCTGCCATCTAGTAGTGAACATCTAGTTGAATTAGAGAAGAAAAGTGCTAGGGTGTTTGTATTGTTTTGACTAAGATACAGAGGTATAAGTTGTATTTTAGAGTTGTTCATGTTTACTTTACTTGAAAACGAAACGGCTTCCAAAATAGGGAGTCAAAGCAAACCAGAAGTGAAAGTTAGCAAGTATTACAGGAAGTCGAGAAGAAGCAAGTGTGTTGATATGAAAGGGAAACTGCTTTTTAAACAGCGCATCAAGAGCAGAGTGGGCAAAGCAGGTAGTTTTCTTGGCATGAGTAAAGGATATAGGTTGTCTTATGTGCTCTTACACAAGAAAAGTATAACTGATGCCTTGATCTTAACTTTGTTAAACTGTGAAAAGAGAAAGACATTGGTAATGTTAAGATACCTCGATATCTTTAGCTTCAGCAAAAATGGGTCACGTGCCTTGACCCTGACTTACTCATTTTTCCGACCTCTACGCCTATCATTTCCCCGCTTAGAATGCTTTTATGCTATTCACATTTCCCATCAGAATTTCAACCATCCTGTTAAGGACTTTGAAAACTTGACTTAATTGTTTGTTTTTGTTTTTGTTTTTGAGGCAGTCTCATTCTGTCACCCAGGCTGGAGGGCAGTGGTATGATCTCGGCTCACTGCAACCTCTGCCTCCCAGGTTCAAGCGATTCTCCTGCCTCAGCCTCCCAAGCAGCTGGGATTAGAGGTGCACACCACCGTGCCTGGCTAATTTTTGTGTTGTTAGTAGAGATGGAGTTTCACCATGCTGGCCAGGCTGGTCTTGAACTCCTGACCTCAAGTGATCCACCCGCCTCGGCCTCTCAAAGTGCTGGGATTACAGGCGCGAGCCACCATGCCTGGCCAAGAACGTTTTCTTTGCACTCACAATTTGGTAACTGTTTGGCTCAAGTCGCCTAGCTTGGGGCCTATGTCAGCTTTCAATATGCCTTCCTCACTTAGCTTAATTACTTCTACCTTTTGATTTAAAGTCAGAGGCCTGCGACTCTCCTTTTCACTTGAACACTTACAGGCCATTGCAGGGTTATTAATTGTCCGTGTGACTCACTTTATTGCAGTATTTGCCTTACTGCAGTAGTCTGGGCTGAACCACAGTGTGTCTGGCGTATCCCTGTAGACAGAGGACAGAATGGTAGAACACACTTGGAATATCCAACGCTGACAAGGGATGAGTGCCTAGAAAATTCAAGGAACTCCTGCAAATCAAGAAGAAAAAGACAGAAATTGGAAAAAGGGATAAGATAAAGTTCTTCTGATTAGTTGCTTTTTGCAACCAATCAGATGTTTGAAGAAGAGAGCAACTTTGTAACTTCACTTCAGCCTCTGATTGGTTGCGGGCCACCTCTTCATTGACATGGGGTGAGCATGAATGTGGCCAATGGGAAAGCTCTAAGGGGTATTTAGATACGTAATTCATAGAAGAAGACATGCCAGAGACCACCAAACAAGAAGAGAAGCTTAGCTTCATCTGAAATCAGAGAATGCAGGTGAAAACCACGTTCCTTTGCATCCATTCATGGCTGGGTCCCTGCCAGAGCAGCCTGGACCAAATACTGGAGCTGGACTCAGGACAGCCCATGGATGAGGCTGCCAGCAACAGAGGAGTTGTCTCGTCTGACTCAGAAAGACTTTTTTATTGGGAATCTGTTTGACAAATTGAAAATTAGATTAGTGAGTTTGAAGGGAAGAAAGATAAGAGGTAGAGCCAGAGCAAGAGGGCCCAGGAGGGTGCAGGGCAGTGTGTGGGGTGGCTGGGCATGGGCACATGCTGGAGCATCCAGTGGGGGCTGCGGGAGGTGAAAGCCAGGGGCCCAGAGAGGACAGTCAGAGATGCTGGGAGAGTGGCCGCCAGTCCTGGGCCACTTCAGTGTTTCTCAGCTCTGCTCTTGGATTTTTAATACAATTTTGTTACTGGTGGAGGGTGTCCAGGTTCTTGGCATTTTGAACAAAGAATTGGACAAAACGTACAAACAAAGCAAGGAAAGAATGAATCAACAAAAGCAGAGATTTATTGAAAAGGAAAGTACACTCCACAGGAGGGGAGTGGGTCGGAGCAGTGGCTCAAGGGCTCTGGATACAGAAACTACTCAGGTCTAAATACCCCTTAGAGCTTTCCCATTGGCCACATTCATGCTCACCCCATGTCAATGAAGAGGTGGCCCACAACCAATCGGAGGCTGAAGTGAAGTTACAAAGTTGCTCTCTTCTTCAAACATCTGATTGGTTGCAAAAAGCAACTAATCAGAAGTACTTTCAATTTCCCATCTGTGGGGCACAAAAAAGGTGGGGGTTTGCAAAGGGAGTAGCCCCTGGTCCTTTTGTTACTTAGGCATGGAAAGTTAGGGTTTTCCTTTCAGTCTAGTTCCAAGAAGTCAGCGTGAAATGGCCTAGGTTCCCTGCCTCTAGACCCTATTCTCCTGCCTCAATTTTCCTGGCTATCTTCAGGAACCCTCCTACCTCCCCATCCCATGCAGATATGCCCCTTTATTTGAATTAGCTTAGTGGGTACCTTTTCCTTGCACCCCAAAAGAGACAAGAATCAAAGGGCCAGGGATCCCAGAACACAGGACTGGGTCTGAAGCAGTGGAGGGAAGAACTTGCAGTTATTGGAGCAAGGCCCTCAAATACTGAATAAAAATCAGTCAAAGACTTTTACACCTAGGCAGTCAATGATGTTTTAGGACTTATAATACCTAAAATATCTTACCTCCTGTTCCATAGGGAGGGCCGTAAGTGCAAAGCATCCCTAAAATGCAGAAGGAGCCAAGAAACCAAAGGAGCGGGCAGACAAATCCAGTTTGTCAGTTTGGGGTGATTTATTAGGGGAACTAACAGACAGAAGCCTGGTCATGGGCAGTGCAAAACGGGTAGATCTCCGCATTGCAACCCCCCAGAGCCAGGGCAAAAGTAGACCTCGGGGGAAATGTAGGTGCTTCGGGCATCACGGTGTATGATTTCTACAACGAAACCAAGAGTTGTTTTGAAGGAAACTTAACAATGAATGGATGTTCTTACATAAAGAGTAACACAACAGCCAAACGTATTATCTCACACCTGTAATTCCAGCACTTTGGGAGGCTGAGGTGGGCACATCACCTGAAGTCAGGAGTTCGAGACCAGCTTGGCCAACATAGTGAAACCCCGTCTCTACTAAAAATACAAAAATTAGCCAGGTGTGGTGGTACACACCTGTAATCCTAGCTACTTGGGAGGCTGAGGCAGGAGAATTGCTTGAATCTGGCAGGCGGATGTTGCAGTGAGCCGAGATCGTGCCACGGCACTCCAGCCTGGGTGGCAGAGCCAGACTCTGTCTCAGGAAAAAAAAATAAAAAATAAAAAATAACACGTCAACTCGACACTTTGTAGCCATTCTCAGATTTGGGGTTTGCCAGGTGGTAAAATAAGGTCACTCTTGCACCCATACCTCCCATCCCCGTTTCTTAGAAAAATTCTGGAGTAGATGCTGCACTGAAACAAATGAGTAAACTTAAAAGGTAGAAGTCAAGATACAGGGAATAGAAAGTACAATGCACACATGCACACACACACGCAAACGTGCAAAAGGAAGTACAACACAGGAGCAAGGCAAGGGGGCGATGGAGAAGGAAGATTCTGTAGTGACACCGGGGCAACCTGTCTAGACTGGGTTCTAGATGGAATGTTTATGAAAAGAGAAAAAGGAAGGGAGAGAAAGAAAAGGAGAAAGGGGGAAGAAGGAGAGGAGGAGGGAAAAAGGAGGATCATGTTATTCGATAGCCCCTGTGCTAGCTGCTTCTATTAATTTTTTTTTTTTTTTTTGAGACAGAGTTTCGCTCTTGTCACCCAGGCTGGAGTGCAATGGCACAATCTCAGCTCACTGCAACCTCCACCTCCCAGGTTCAAACGATTCTCCTGCCTCAGCCTCCCAAGTAACTGGGATTACAGGTGTGCACCACCATGCCCAGCTAATTTTTGTGTTTTTAGTAGAAATGGGGTTTCACCATGTTGGCCAGGCTGATCTCGAACTCCTGACCTCATGATCCACCCGCCTCGGCCTCCCAAAGTGCTGGGATTACAGGTGTGAGCCACCAGGCTCGGCCTGTTCTTAACCTGTTTTGTTCATTTAACTCAAGGCATGACTTTCCCGGAGGCAATCAGTTTGTCAAAGGGATTGGTTGGGCCTGGGAAGACAGTCAGTGTTGTTCTGAGATATTCTCGCTGGCAATGTAGTTAATTTTTAAGATTTGATAATTCGATAATTAGGAATATCTGAATTACTGACCAGGGGGATTCAATTACTGATCACGGTCCCCAACGAATCTTCCAGCTTGGATGTTGTATTACTTTAAGGGAAAGCTAGAGAAGATTCAAGAAAATATGACAATGTGATTCTTTTAGAAGAATGTCCGTGGAGGATGGAGAGTCATCCCAGCTTCCATGGAGATTTCATTAAAGCAGACAAAAGCAACACAATAGTCAAACATAAAGAAGACCTCTTGGGTTCATTGGAATTCTATTTGGCCACATCCCACCAGACCAGCTCCCAGTAACTGAGATCCTGTTTGCTTTAAATACATTTCATTTTGAGAACGGTCCTCAAGAATGTACATATCGCTTTCATCCACTTTACTTCATTTGTCTGATTTCTCACAGTGTTGCCTGAAAAGATGATTATTTGGCACATGAACAAAGCTATCAACATCAAAAGTTTCCAAATGGACTACTTCTCGTTAAATTCTTCATATTTTCAATAACTTACCTGGGGTCCTAGGGTTTTTCTAACTTTCATCTTTAGAGTATCTTCATTCAGCGGATGTTCTTTCCATCCCATAACCAGAGTTTGCTAGTTTGTAATTAACTGCAGACAAAACTGATCATTCACTCAAGAGACCACTGATTAACATCTACCAAGAAAAGCCCCACAATTTTTGTATGAATTATCTAGGGAAACCGACCTCTTTTGATCAAATCCATCCATGGGAACTGAACCAAAGAATTTGCCTTGAAAAAACGTCTCTTGCCCTTTTGAAGATGTAGGCAGCTCTAGAAGAGGACTGTGGACTCTCTTCCCGTGTCCCTGGCATAGCCTAGCACAGGGCTCGGTACATAGAGCCATTAGCTAGTGCAACCAGGTATCACACAGGAGGTACTTAAAGATGAAAACAGCATCTTCCCCCTTCCTCAAAAGATTTGCATTATGCTTTTTCTGGTTTGGAATAGAAGCAATCAGCATGCGGTCTATCAAATAAGATGATCTTCCCCGGATATTAGCCAAGGGAAGTCCTCTGCCTGACACTTAGGATAGATCCCCCTCCTCCCCAGTCCCACATCCCCAGCCCCGGGCCCACACTTTGAGATGGTAAGCCCTTAATTTCTAACGAAAGCCTCTGCAATTACAGCCCAGTTGGTGAGTTTCCTGAGATAACGGCCCACCTCCATGGAGAAAGTGTACTACACAGTTATTGGGGAAAATATTGCTTGTACCCTGAGATGATCAGATCCCACATGATGGATGGCAATGGATTACTGGAATGGCTGCGTACCCAGAGTGGGTGAGAACTGGATTCTTCCGAATGGTTTTTAAGACAAAAAAGAACATGGGTTGGGAAGGTTGACGACTACAGAGGAACTTGGAGGTCAGAAGAAACTTGGAAGTCAGAAGAGTGTTTTGGGAACAGAAGAAGGTCTGCAGGCCTTTCCCGCTAGAGCAGAATCAGACAGAATGCACTGGAATCTTTGCATAGATGCGCCCATAGTGGTTGGAGGGAGTCAGAACTAAGAGTAAGGCCACTTTAGTAACTTTTAATTCCCTTTTTTCCCTCTTCCCCACTTTGATTTTTCCTTTTTCCCCTATAGATAGTCATATTTGGCATTGTTTACCAATTCTATTGTCTTGTTCTAAGCATTATAATTATTTGAGAATGTGTCTAGCGAGTGCCTGTTAGCACCTGTCATATGCCAGGAGCGTGTCATAGAACATGTCTTAAAACAACAGAAATGGATCCTCTCTCAGTTGCAGAAGCCAGGAGTTGAGACCAAGGTGTCAGCAGGGCTATGCTTCTCTGAGACTCTGGGTGGAAAATCCTTTCTCACCGCTTCCAGCTCCTGGTGTTGCCAGCCGCGCGTGGTGCTCTGCGGCTTGTAGGCGCACTGCTCCAGCCTCTGCTCATCACCATGGGGGTTCTCCTTGTGCGCCTCACTTCACGTGGGAAGACAAGAGACAGACAAGCCTGGGGTTCTGCCCTCCAAGAGCTAACAACTCTCAAAAATGGGTGGAATGGTTTGCAAAAACTGGCAAATTTTATTCCTAAGTGTTTTTTCCTGCTTGCTTTCTCTTTCTCCGTCCCTTCCTTCCTTTCCTCTTTTTTTTTTTTTTTTTTTTTTTTTTTTTGACAGGGTCTCGCTCTGTCGCCCAGGCAGGAGCGCAGAGGTGCAATCACACAGCTCACTGCAGCCTAGATCTCCCAGGTTCAAGCCATCCTCCCATCTCAGCCTCCTGAGTAGCTGGGACTACAGGTGCACACCACCATGCCTGGCTACTTGTTTTTATTTTGTGTAGGGACAGGATCTCGCTATGTTGCCCAGATTGGCCTGGAACTTTGCCTGCTTTCTGTTAGCTTGCATCCCCTTTTCCGCTTCTCTGCCCTTCGTTAAAAGTGTTGCTTTTCTTCCTCAGGAGACACAAGACCAGAGACGGCTTTCCTGGCTCACAGGTTGAAGTTTGATCTGTTTCCTTTTCCTTCTCAATCTGAAAAGAAGCTCCTGGGTGCTTTGTTTCTCTCCATCATTGTTAAGTTAGAACTGGCTAGGATGGAGCTTGCCTACTAATTGGAGAGAAAATGTACAGGGTCTTCTTCCTAATCCTCTTTTAGCTACAAGGAAATTTCCAGGCTTTGTGGTCACTACTGCCAAACTGACCTCCATGGTTCACTTGCACCTACTCTCTCCCACCTTCCCTGCCCTCCATAACTTTTATCTTTCTCTTCCCAACTTCCTCCCTTCAGCTCCCGCCAGCTACCTGCTTTGGGTCATGACTTTATGCTATGCCTTTTTTTAACATTATCCTTTCCGCTTATGAATTGATTCTGGCAACTACATCCCCTGACATTGGCCCAGTTTTCTTTCCTCGACACCAGGCTGCAGCAACTCAAGTCTGTACCATGTAATTCAGCACTTTTAATCTTGTGTCTTCCCCTAATTCCTTCACATGGTTATTCTAGCTTCCCAGTAACCCTTAAGCAATTCCTGGGCAGCATCCACATCTCATACGTCCTTCATATCACAGAAAAATATTGACCATCTAGCTTGTTCTCGGTGTTGAATTGTTTATTTCACTTTACACCATTCACTTCTTTTTCATTTTTATCCTTTTCTTTCATGTCTCTTGTATTTGGAGTAGGCTGAAGCCCTTTTCAAGAGTATCTGAAATATAGTGAAGCAACTAGATAAGACTCTATTTCTTGCTCACTTAGCTATCCAGGGTGGATATTCCAGGTTGCTCCACATGGTCATTCAGGAACCAGGCCGATGGTGGCTCTGCCATCTGGAACACGTGGTTTCTGATGCTGTGTTGATTGTCATCGTCCCAGGCAGAGCATGGGCGGAAGCTCCGGGGAGGCTTTCGGGTCAGGCCTGGCAGTGGTGCAGGGCACTTCTGCCTGCCTGCCATGGAAGAGATAGCAGTCATGGTCACCACCAGCTGAAACAGGGGACCTATGCCCAGCTTGTAGGAGAGAAGAGGAGACTAGGGTAGGAGGAACAACCAGCATTCTCTTCCACAGCCCTGATCCTCCCCATCTCATCATGTTGTTCCTTGTATTCTACAAAAGGATCATTCTTGAATGCAGCTCTGTTGAGCAGCCGCATGTGAGAAGACATGTTTCTGCAACAGAGAGGTGCATCAGGCAGCCCCGGCTGCCGTAATAAAGACCTCAGACGGGGGCTTAAACAGCAGAAACTTAGCCTCTCACAGCTCTGGAGGCTGCAGATCCAACATCAAGGCCTCCGTGGGTTCAGCTTCTTCTGATGCCTGTCTCCATGGCTGGTAGACGCCATCTTCTCTCTGTGTGCGTCTGTGTCCTGATCTCTGCTTATAAGGACACCAATCATGCTGTTCCTCCATATTGATGTCACGTCAATTAGAGCTGGTGCCACAGCAAGACACTCAGGAAGACACATGTGCACCATTTGGGAGATACACCCTATGAAGATTCAGGAGCTTTGACACTGAAGCTTTTAGAGGTCCTATAGTCTGTGGCATGCCAAGATATCGATTCTAAGATAAAGGACAAGTTGTTGCCCTTTGCGGCTCCTACCAAGAAAAAGACACAGCGTAGAGTGAACCTCTGTGGATTTTGTAGGTAGCACAGACTTCACATAGGAGTACAGATCCAACCCATTCTGGGGGTAACTTGAAAAGCTGCCAATTTCAGGTAGGCTCAGAGAAGGAGAAAGCTCCACAACAGGTCCAGGCTACAGGTTGCCCTCCCACTCCGGCTACATGACCCAGCAAATGGGATGGTGCTGGAGGGACCTGTGATGAAGAAGGACACTGTTGCGGGGTGGCGGGTGGTTCCTGGCAAGACCCATAGGAGAGCTATTCTGCAGACTTACTAGAGTTTGAGAGCATGGATATGCCTCTCTAAAAACAGCTCCTGGCTTGAACCCTGATAGAGACTGAGCTTCTGACCATTAGATATCAAGTGGCTATGTGACTAGAGCTGCCCACTGCAAGGTGGGTTTTACCAGAGTCACTGAGTGTTAAGGTCAGGTGGGCAGAGCAACAATCCACCAAATGATAGGAAATGTTATACACCTGAGAGGGAGAGTTGGCCTGAAGTACAAGGACACCTGGAGCCTTAGTAAGAAATGTCTTGGGATTGGAAAGAGTATGATGGAAAGGCCGGAGGCAAAGAAGTCTGAGGATGGACCCATGCTGGTGGCACAAATGGAGCACACCATAGTGCCTCGAGTTAATGCTCATCAGAGAATGTACACCTGAGCCTCTCCTTGGTCACCAGTGCTGGTGCAATGCTCCTGCAACAAATGACACAAGTAGAGACCATTCATGAACTCAACAACATGGTCTCCCTCTCACCAAGGCCAATTCGGTTACTATCGCTGCCGGATATCCAGCCTGTCTATAGCTAAAATTAAAAAGACCGACAACGCCAAATGGGAGCACACATGGCACTACCACTTTAGTAGAAGGTCTGACCACTTCTCAAAAGACTTAACACTCCTGGGTGTTTACTCAGAGAACCAAAAACATCGGTCCATAAAAAGGTGAACGGGAATTTCAGAACAGCTTGATTCGTAAAAGCTCCAAACTGGAAACAGTGTGGTGCTATCAACTGAACTGCATCCCCCCAAATTCATATATTGAAATCCTGACCCTTGGTACCTTAGAATGGTACTGACTGTGTTTGAAGATAGGGCCTTTAAAGAGGCAATTAAGTTAAAATGAGGTTGTTAGAGTGAGCCTTAAATGCAATCTGATTGGTGCCCTTTTAAGAAGAGGAAATTACAAACACCCAGAGAGAGAACCTCATGGGTGTGTGCACACCTAATAAAGAGCATGTGAGGACACAGCAAGAAGGTGGCCAACTGCAACCAAGGAGAGAGTCCTCAGAGGAATCCAACCCCACTGGCAGCTTAATCTTGGACTTACAGCTTCTAGAACTATGAGAAATTAATTTCAGGCCAGGTGCGATGGCTCACGCCTGTAATCCCAGCACTTTGGGAGGCCAAGGTGGGCGGATCATAAGGTCAAGAGTTCAAGACCAGCCTGGTCAACATGGGGAAACCCCATCTCTACTAAAAATACAAAGATTGCCCACGTCTATAATCCCAGCTGCTCGGGAGGATGAAGCAGGAGAATTGCCTGAACCCAGAAGGCAGAGTGCAGTGAGCTGAGATCGCGCCATTGCACTCCAGTCCGGGTGACAGAACGAGAGACTGTCTCAAAAAAAAAAAAAGAAAAGAAAAGAAAAGAAATTAATTTTGGTTGTTAAACCACCAAGCCTGTAGTACTTTGTTATGGCAGCCTGAGCAAACTAAAATACCCAGGTATTCATGAACAAAATAATGAAGAAACAAATGGTATGATTTTAATGATAAAAATCTACTCATCAATAAAAAGTAAACTACTGATACATGAAACAGTAAGTCTCAAAAATATTACGCTGAATGAAAGCAACCTTACGCAAGGTTTCCTACCACATATCATATCCTTTCGGTTACATGAAATTCTACAGCAGGTAAAACTAATGTATGGTAAATAAAATTAGAATAGTGTTTGCTTCTGGGGCCAGATTGTAATGAGCACTGACAGGGAAGGAGCGTGCAGGAACTTTCCAGGTACTGGATTTTTAAAAAGGGTTCAGTTACACAGGAGTATGGGCTTGTTAACCTGAGAAACAGAACCAGCAAGAGATACATATGAAGAAATGTATTGCCAGGAGTTGGTTGGTACACAACAGTAGAGGCTGGCAAGGCAAGTCTGAAATCGGTAGGGCAAGCCCTAAGGAAGGGCTGTTTGTGACTCGTTTTCCTCTTGGAAATAAAAATTCTATGGTGCAGCTGCTTTATAAAACAGCCTGGCAATTACTCAAAAAATTAAACATAGAGTTACCACATGCAATTCTACTCCTATGTGTCTACTCAAGAGAACTGAAAACTTATGTCCACACAAAAACGTGTACAGGAATATTCATAGCAGTACTATTTATAACACCCCCGAAGTGGAAACCAGCTAAATGTTCACCAGTTGATGAACAGATATATAAAATGTGGTATTTTCAAGCAATGGCTCGTTATTCCGCCATAAAAGGGAATGAAATACTAACAAATGCCACAACATGGATGAAAGATGAATTGAGCGATATGTAATATCTCAATTAAAAAATAAAGTTCCAGGCCGGGTGAGGTGGCTTATGCCTGTAATCTTAGCACTGAGGCTGAGGGGAGTGGATCACAAGGTCAGGAGTTCGAGACCAGCCTGGCCAACATAGTGAAACACCATCTCTACTAAATATACAAAAATTAGCTGAGCACAGTGGCGTGCACCTGTAGTCCCAGCTACTCAGGAGGCTGAGGCAGGAGAATTGCTTGAACCCAGAGGTGGGGTTTGCAGTGAGCCGAGATCTTGCCATTGCACTCCAGCCTGGGCAACAGAGCGAGACTCCGTCTCAAAAAAAAAATGTTCAGGCACAGTGGATCATGCCTGTAATTGCAACACATTGGGAGGCCAAAGCAAGCCTCTGTCTCAAATAAATAAACACGAATATAAATAAACGCAATTTGAACTATTGTCCTTGAACATGGTAGATGTGCACCTTTCTCAGAAAGGAAGATTTTACTTTATTACAGCAACCAAACCATGTTAATGGTTGCAAAATTCCCGCAATAAAATATTTGTCCAAAAGTTGTGTTGACTCACTTTTTTTCCTTTGTGTTTTAAGGATATGACATACATGCAGTGAAGTATATACACTTTCAGTGACCAGCCCAATGCACGTTTGTACAAGTAGGCTCCAGGAAGCCTTCACTCCCCCAGATCAAGAAGACACAGAACATTCTGGCACTCTAAAAGCCTCTCTCTTGCCCCCTCTCAGTAACCAGCAACCCTGTTCTGGCCCCTAAACAGAGCTACTGATTACTGAGAGACAGATAAACTGCTCTATCACTTTAGAGTGGCTTTGCCTTTTCTTGCTCCCTTCCACATGCTGTGAGAATTTGGGCTGTGACATCAGCAAGCTCTTGTTCTGCAGAAACTTCACAGAAATAGAATCGTGCTCTCCCATGGGCTGCTTCGGTCTCACGCCATGTCTGCGAGAGGCATCCATGTTGTATGCAGCTGCAGTCTGGTCTTTTCCACTGCTGGTTTGCATTGCATTCTGTGAATATGCCACAGTGGGTCCATTCTACTGCAGATGGATATTTGGGTTGTTTCCAGTTTGAGGCTATTATGAATAAAAGCTTACTTTAATATTAATATTATTAATGGGCAAGAAGGACCTTCCCATTGAGCCTGCAGAAAGAAGGCTCATGAGTTTGGCTGGGAAGTCACTGATGCCCATCTGTCTGCCCCAGGAGGTCATTATGGCCCATCATGTTGTTACTGAGCAAAAGAGGTCACTGACCTGTGCGCTAGAAGCCAATACTAAGACACTGGGTTTTAGAGAAAAGAAAAGCTTTTCACTGCAAGTTGACCAACAAGGAGACCGGAGTCCCGCTCAAATCTGTCTCGCTGTGCTGTCTTTAAGGAAATAATTTTGTTAGAAAATGGTTAGAGGGATTATGTCCACACAAAAACGCGTACAGGAATATTCATAGCAGTACTATTTATAACACCCCCAAAGTGGAAACCAGCTAAATGTTCACCAGTTGATGAACAGATAAATAAAATGTGGTATTTTCAAGCAATAGCTCGTTATTCAGCCATAAAAGGGAATGAAATACTGACAAATGCCACAACATGGATGAAAGGTGAATTGTATGATATGTAGTATCTCAATTAAAAAACAAAGTTCCAGGCTGGGTGAGGTGGCTCATGCCTGTAATCTCAGTACTGAGGCTGAGCGGAGTGGATAACAAGGTCAGGAGTTGCTGGGACTAGCAAGAGATTGGTGGAAGTAAAGAGGAGGTCTGGCAAGTCCTCAGACATGTGCAGTTATCTCTTCCTGCCTCCTCGTGGGTGCTGTATGCAAATTAAATTCTGGGGCAGTTAATAAGAAACATGTGTGGAAATTCAGGCTGTGATATCAGCAAGCTTTTTCTATAGAAACTCCAGTTGGCCATTTTGGGTCCAACTGATTTCTGCCAGTTTTGTTATCACTTGACGTAGTTTCAGTATCTACCCCAGGAGGTCACTATTACCCATTGTGTCTGCCCCAGGAGAGGTTGCAAGAGGTCCCCACCCATCTCCCTTCCACTCACAGACCCTGAAGCAGAGCTTGTCTGGTTTCAGGCAAAACAGAGTCAGCATCCTCAAGCCAGGAGGGTCAAGTCCCCTGGGATTTGTTCAGAAGAAATTTCACAAGCGTTTGGCTGAACTTGTGTTCTAAATGTTACGTACTGTAAAAAACTTTAGAAATATTTGTGTTCTAAATGTCTTAATGTACTGACATCTAAATGCTGAGTAATGTAAAGAATTAAAAGGCAATTTAATAACCCTTTGGCTCATCTGTAAGTTTCTTCATGTTTTCTGAAAACTTGTTCTTTTTCTTAAGTTTGTTTCAAAAATGCTAAAAAATTCGCCAGGCGTGGTGGCTCACGCCTGTAATCCCAGCACTTTGGGAGGCCAAGGCGGGCCAATCACGAGGTCGGGAGATCGAGATCATCCTGGCTAACACGGTGAAACCCCATCTCTACTAAAAATACAAAAAATTGGCTGGGCGTGGTGGCGGGCGCCTGTAGTCCCAGCTACTCGGGAGGCTGAGGCAGGAGAATGGCATGAACCCGGGAGGCGAAGTTTGCAATGAGCAGAGATTGTGCCACTGCACTCCAACCTGGGTGACAGAGTGAGACTCCATCTCAAAACAACAACAACAACAACAACAAAGCTAAAAATTAGGCCTTGCCTAAAGAAAAGAGTCACCCTGGATTCTAACCTCACCTAATATGAGGCTTTCCCTATATTCTCAGCTAAGGGGTAAGGACCTTGGACCTTGGCCCTTGGAACTCCTGGATTCCACCTGCTGGTTGGAGCTGACAGGCAGGGGCCCCTGGGGGGCTGTGACGCCCTGTGTGATGTCATCAGGCTTTGTGAGGTGGCTGTACTGCCCTTTGAGTACTAATGTGTGACCCAGCAACCCAGCACAACCAGGCATCTGCTTGGAACCCAGCCACCATAAAGCCTGCTAACTAAAAAAAATTTTACGTCTCTCAGTTCATTCAGCACAGACCTCTGCCTCATTCACCTATGACTCTGCTTGGAAAATACATCAGTTGCAAAGCAGTCAATGCAATTCTCTCAAGGGTAGGTGAAGTGAGCTCCATGTGCTAGAAGTGGGAACAAAGATGGGGGGAATGTCTTTCACTTTGAATCAGCGGAAGCAGTACATCAAATCCCTGCGTCTTGAAGGAGATCATAGCTCTGGGGATTAGGATTAAGAAGATTTATTTTTTAAAGGAGGAGTAGCCTCCAAGCTGGTTACACCACCCTAAACGTGGACTGGGTGTTGTAATGGCTTTAGTTCATGAAAAATAGGGAAAGTTTTCATTATATGCGTCTTTATGCTGTTAATGTTTATACAGTGAACGTATTACTTATTTGGAAAAAAAAAAAGGGAGAAAAGGTTCTTAGCAGTGTCATAAAGTCCTAGATCTTATATGGAGATCAGTATTAAGATGGTCCTAGGAAAACCAGGGGTTTAAAAATGCTGATTATAAACTGGGCATGGCGGCTGGCATCTGTAATCCCAGCTCCTGGGAGGCTAAGGTGGGAGGACTGTGTAAATCCAAGAGTCCAAGATCAGCTTGGAGGAAAGAGTGAGACTCTGTCTCGAGGGAAAAAAAAAAAAAAGAAAAAGGTGTTGATTGTTTACAGAAAAATAAGTTGTGATATTATCTAAAGCATTTTCATGTTTTCCTGACTCAACAGATTCATATTTTTTTTAAAACTTGGCCAGGCACGGCGGCTCACGCCTGTAATCCCAGCACTTTGGGGGCCATGGCAGAACGATCACTTGAGCTCAAGAGTTTGAGACCAGCCTGGGCAACATAGCAAGACCTCATCTCTATTAAAAAAAAAAAAAAACAAATTAGGCATGGTGGCACTCACCTCTAGTACCAGTTGGAGGCTGAAATGAGGATCATTTGAGCCTGGGAGGTTGAGGCTACAGTGAGCTGTAATTGAGCCACTGCACTCCAACCTGGGCAACTGAGCAAAACGCTGTCTCAAAAAAAAAAGAGAAAAAAATAAAGAAACTCAATGATTGTAAATGCATATTTAGGCTAGGGTTTTGGGGTGTGGCAGGGGCGTGTTGGTGACTACTAGCTGCATCCTTTTCTCTACAGGATTTTTTAAATCATCTGCTAAGTCTCTTTAATGCACTTAAAATTTTATTTGCTGTACATATGAATCCTCATTGAAATATATTTTACAAATTCTGTGCTTTTCTAGCATTGAATTCAGCATCTTTTACTGAAGAAGATAACTAAACATGGTTGTCTTCTGAAGACACAAAGTCCAAAGGCCAATCACACACTTCTTACATCGATCTCTCGGTAGGAGGGGTTTTCTGTGTTTTGTGGGAGTGTAGGGGGTAGGTTGGGAGGTGAGGTGCTTGTCCCAGAGAAAATATAATATAAGAACTCATATTAGTAAAATAAGAAAATTAAGGAGGTTGGGGATATGTTCATAAGTGTTCACATCTAAATAGAATTCCCCCCAAGTTTTCCTGATATATTAGAATCTTTCTAGAGAATAATTTATTTTTCAGTAATAATCCTATTGACACAGGATTCTTTCAGTGCCACTTTGCCTGCCGGAAATTTCCCAGCTGGCAGCACCCCTCCTGGGCCTTGCTTGGCTCTGGGCTCACCTCTGGGCTCACTCTGCCCACTCGACCCAGCAGGCTGTGCTCGGCTGGCACTACCGACCGAGATTCCGCACACGCAACTGCTCTGTGCTTAGTCCATGGCTGGTCTGGGTGTGCCACAACCGTCTTCCACCTTGGGCACCAGCATCTGGATGAGGCGGAACGTGGTGGTGCCTGAAAACTCAGAGATGCCAACAACCACAGAGCCCCAAGGGGTGTTATGGCTCTCACTTGGGGAGTCCCAAGGTCTGAGCCCCCAAGGACTGTTACAGCTCTCTCTCTCCTTCCTGCCACCTGCAGCATGGTGAATGGGGTCAGGGAGGGGGGTGTGTTATGGCTCGTTTTGTTGTGGTGAACAGTGCAAGGGGTGTGTTGCAGTTCATCTGTGCTACAGCTCATTCTGTCCCACCTGCTCCAGTCCACTGCTCCTGGGCTGTCCCAGCCCCACCACCACTTCCCATCATGTGGGGTGGCCACCTGGCACTGATGGAAGGTGGGAAGGCTATAGTGTTCCAGCTCCTTTTGCACCTGCCATTTGGTGGGTCCCAGGTCCTTGTCCTGTGTCCAAGAAGAATGAGGTTACACAGACACTGGAGAGTGAGCAAGGCAGAGGAGGGTTTTATCGAGCAACAGAACAGCTCTTGACATAAGAAGGGATCTGAAGTGGGTAGCCCTCTGTGTGAGAGGGGGCTCAAAGGTGGGTAGTCCCAACATGTGGCTGAGTCTGGGGTTTTCATGGGCTCAGAATGGGGAAGTGTGTGCTGGAAAGAGCACCAGTCCTTCCAGGTGGGCCTGGAAATAACACCATTTGATTGGCTAAAAGGCATTGAGAAAGTTCTCACTCCGGTTGTGGACTCTGGCAACTCAGTTGTGGTAAAGTAAATTAAAACAGTTTTATTCCCTTTTCAGGTGTCCTAATCCACCATTTTCCCTACTTTGCCTTCTTCTCTTCATATATTTGATACTTTTAATTGGCATAATCAAATATTTCATTCCTAAAGTGCTACTTATTCAGTCAATGAATCTCTATTTTGCACCCAGGATCTTGGCCAGAGTGTCCTGGGGGAGTATTTCTGTTGTAATAAATGCTCCCAAATCCAACTTTACATTCCCCCTCCCTTATTCCGTATCCTCTGGACTCAGTCCCATATGTGTGCCCTGGGTGCCTGCTGGTTCAAGATGGCTAATTCTGCAGCTCCTTTGGGAACACTCTCCTTCTTCTCTTAGCAGGGTAGGACTTTCCCACACAGGCTAAGTTGTAATGTGACCCTACTTATTGATCTGGTGGCCAGGAGGGTACTGGGGGGAAGGTCCTGAGGGAGGGCATGTGTTGCCTTGCAAAGCAGAGAAGGAGAGCTAGTCTTCTTGGGGAGCAGCGGGCCATTTCTGTAGGTTCAGAGGATTCCTGTGGACCTGGGCCTTCCTGGTCTCCGGCGTGTCTCTACCCAGATATCCCCATCCCAAATGTCAGAGCCTGCCTCCTTCCCTGGATAGCAGACCAGGCAGGCTTGAGAATTCAACCTGCCCTGGAGCTCTGCTGCCCTGATAATCAGGCCCTGAACATGACCCTCAGCTCTACCCGCCCTTAGGTTGTAGGAAATGAGATCCTTCATATGCTAACAAGGGCCTCTGACTCTGATACTTTGCTTTCAATTGGTGATTACCACCCTCAGCCTTCCTTGCCTTTTTCAAATGCAACCATAGCATCCGACAATAGCCGTCTATCCTGTAATATTTATAATTACTCCTCCCTGTTCCTCAGTCAAGTGCATGAACCAGAACATTCCTTTCCACCTGTATTTCATCCTGATTCACAGCCAGTGAGATTTTAACAAGCACATATCAGCCACAGCATGCCAGGGGCTTTCAGAACACCACCTTTCCACCAGCGATGGGATGCTCAGGGCCAGCCACCTGGAGGGTGGTCTAGCCCTAAAATCCTCTTTACAGCCCATTTTCCTGGACCATTAGCAACCGTCATACTAGGTCAAGTTCCCCAGGAAAAAGACTCTTAGACGAACATTTGCATGGAAAAGTTTATCAGGAGCGGATCTGGGGACAAACACTGCAAGGCAGGGAGACAAGTAGGTTCAATCAGAGGAAGAGGCTAGATGGTGATGCAATTTCCAGAAGAGACTCTGCCCACCCCACAGGCAGCTCGCACTGAGGGCTCTCCAGAGTCCCCCCAGATAGACAAGGGAGCTGTACCCATTGACCAGTCGTTGAATGTGAGATCCCCAGGGCGGGGGACGCTTGGACAAAGCGGCTTGACTAGGTCATGAGCTGTGAGCCTATGGCAGCTACTTCTCGTGGCAGCTGGAAGAAGGAGTGTGTCTGCCCTGAAGGCGGTGTCTGGGTGGCGCAGCACAGCATCCCATGCATAAGACATTTTGTGCAGGTGTGTTCAAGTCTCTTTGAGGGGACAATGTCCTGTTCTGGTGGTTTGATGCCATGGAATTGTTCTGGATACCAGGTTCTGTCAAGCAGCGTGGGTTTCCTACTGAAGCTACAATGTATATGCAAGCCAGTTCCTGGGACATGCCTAAGGTCAAAACTGTAGAAGCCAAAGCCAAGCACGGGGGCAGGCATGTGCCTACAGCTCCAGCACTTTGGGAGGTCAAAGACAGAGGATCACTTGAAGCCAGGAGTTCAAGGCTGCAGTGAGCAATGATCATGCCAGCTGCACTCAAGCCTGGGTGACAGAGTGAGATACCAACTCACAAACAAAACAAGGCCATGCACAGTGGCTCATGCCTGTAATCCCAGCACTTTGGGATTAATCGCTTGAGAGGCCAAGGCAGGCAGATTGCTTGAGTTTGGGAGTTCGAAACCAGCCTGGGTAACATGGCAAAATGCCATCTCTACAAAAAAAAAAAAAAAAAAATACAAAAACTAGTTGGGTGTGGTGGTGGGCGCCTGTAGTCCCAATTACTTGGGAGGCTGAGGTGGGAGGATCGCTTGAGCCAGTGAGCTAGGTCAAGGCTGCAGTGAGCCACGATCACACCACTGTACTCCAACCTGGGTGACAGAGCTAGACCCTTTCTCAAAACTGTAGAAACCAAATTATGTTCTCAAGTCAGAGAGAGGACAAAAATGGGAGACAATACTAAATGTTCAAAGGTCAAGAAGACACTTGAGCAAACCAGAGTGTGAGACGAAGGAGGACAGAAGCTGAGGGTCCTAGAGCTTGGACTGACCTGCAGGGCCTAAGGCTCATTTCAGCGACTACCTTTTCCAGGTGCCGGGATGACATGTGATGGAAAGGGGCAGGGTCCAGGGGACAAGTGGCCGATGTATTCTTGTGTTTACCAGTATCCATGCTGTTTGATATGGTTTGTTTGCATTTCTAATCTGTTTAGACAATCTTTATTTTAAAAATATCTTTCAGTGTAATGCATACATATAAAAAATAAAATAAAAACAAAAAATTATAAAGAAAATCAGCAGGTCCCTGCCCAGTTCCTGTCCAGCCCCCAGTTCAACTCCCTCTTACAACCACTTTTGACTCTTCAATCTATTTCTTATGACAGTTACCCTCTTTTTTTTTTTTTTTTTTTTTTGAGACAGAGTCTCGCTCTGTCACCCAGGCTGGAGTGCAGTGGTGCGATCTTGGCTTACTGCAACCTCCAACTCCTGAGTTCAAGCAATTCTCCTGCCTCAGCTTCCTGAGTAGCTGGGATTACAGGCACACGCCACCACGCCCGGCTAATTTTTGTACTTTCAGTAGAGACAGGGTTTCATCATATTGGTCAGGCTGGTCTTGAACTTCTGACCTTGTGATCCACCCACCTCGGCCTCCCAAAGTGCTGGGATTACAGACGTGAGCCACAGAGCCCGACCCACCTTCATATTTTAAAAGGGGGTTGTTAGAGTTCTATTTTTTGATTAATTTCATACATCAACTTCATTTGTATTATATGACCTCCATTTCTTCTAGTTTATTTTTCCTAAAAAAAAAGTCTGTGTGTGTGTGTGTTTTTTTTTTTTTTTTTTGTGGTTAATGTAGTAATCAGTGTTTGCATTTTACCACTCTGTAAATATTGTTCCTTAATTTTTTTTTTTTTTTTTTTTTTTTGAGACAGAGGCTCACTCTGTCGCCCAGGCTGGAGTGCAGTGACACAATCTTGGCTCTCTACAAGCTTCGCCTCCCACATTCACGCCATTCTCCTGCCTCAGCCTCCAAAGTAGCTGGGACTGTAGGCGTGGGCCACCTTGCCCAGCTAATTTTTTGTATTTTTAGTAGAGATGGGGTTTCGCCGTGTTAGCCAGGATGGTCTCGATCTCCTGACCTCGTGATCTGTCCGCCACAGCCTCCCAAAATGCTGGGATTACAGGCGTGAGCCACTTAATTTTTACCATCAACTGTGTCATCCACCTAAACTTCTCCATCCCACATACTCTTCCTCTCAACGGGGTTGCATTCACCGTCCTGGGTCCATGTCTGGGTTTTTGTTTGTTTGTTTGTTTGTTTAATAGACAGTCTTGCTCTGTCTCCTAGACTGGAGTGCAGTGGCATGATCTCAGCTCACTGCAACCTCCACCTCCCGGGTTCAAATGATTCTCTTCCCTCAGCCTCCCAAGTAGCTCGGATTATAGGAGCCAAACATCATTCCCAGATAATTTTTGTATTTTTAGTAGAGACAGGGTTTCACCATGTTGGCCAGGCTGGTCTCAAACTCCTGACCTCAAGTGATCCACCCACCTCGGCCTCCCAAAAGTGTTGGAATTCCAGGCATGAGCCACTGCGCCCAGCCCATGTCTTTATTTACTTTTTCCTTTATTGCCATTTGCAATCCCCAGGTAGTTTCCCAAAAAAGAATACATGGAGAGTAATTTTTCTGAGCCCCTTTATATACCTGAAAATATTTTTATTCCACTCCCAAGTTTGATTAAATTTTGACTAGATTGAGAATTCTAGGTTGAATATCATTTAACATAAAATTTTCAAGCTGTTTATCTATAGTTTCAGAATCCAGTGTTGCTGTTGAGAAGTTTGATGTCATTTTGATACTCTTTCTTGTCTCATTCATTATATGGGGCATTCTGTGGGTCCCTTTCATTCTGGAAATGTTTGCATGATTGCGTTGACCATTTCCTCTCCACTTTTCTCTCATCACCTTGTGGAACTCATTACTGGGCAGATGTTCTTTCTACCTTCTAGAATGAAACACCACAGGTCTCAACTTTCTTTTAGGCTTCCCTCTGCCATTTTCTTGTGCATTTCAAAATATTCCTTTCTCACCATTTTTCTAATTATTTTTATCATGTATTTCTTTATTTTGAGACAGAGTCTCACTGTGTTGCCCAGGATGAAGTGCAGTGGTGCGATCTAGGCTCACTGCAACCTCGGCCTCCCGGGTTCAAGCCATTCTTATGCCTCAGCCTCCTGAGTAGTAGGGATTATAGACGTGGGCAATCATGCCCAGCTAATCTTTGTATTTTTAGTAGAGATGGGGTTTCACCATGTTGGCCAGGCTGGTTTCCAACTCCTGACCTCAAGGGATCCGCCCACCTCGGCCTCTGAAAGTGCTGGGATTACAGGCGTGAACCACCGCGCCTGGCCATTTATTCTGATTTTTAAATGTGAACAATCATGTTTTAAATTTCAGTTTCCCCTTTTTATTCTCTCAATGCTCCTTTTTCATAGCCTGTTCCTCTGGTTGTATGAGTGTAGCATCTTCTTTGATCTCTCTGAGCAACCAACATTATGTTTTGATATTTTCAAAGTTCTCATTTCTTTCTTCCCCTTTCTGGTTCTATTTGCATTTTCTTTCTTTCTGGAGGCTTTCCTTAAAAGTCTCGGGCAATCCTTGGCAGCTGTAGGAGTCAGCTCCGGCTGCCATAACCAAGTCCACAGACTGGGAGGCTTGGCCAACAGACACTGATTTTCCCACAGTTCTGGAGGGCAGACTCGGCATCCAGCTGCCAGCAGGCTTGGTTTCCCCGAGGCCTGTCTTCAGGGCTTGCAGGCGGTTGCCTTTCCGCCCTGACCTCACAGGCCTTTTCTCTGTGCAAGCACCTGCCTGGGGACTCTTCCTCTTCCCATAAGGACGCTGGTCCTATTGGATTAGGGCCCACCCTGTGACCTCATATAACCATAATCACCTCTTTAAAAGCTCTGTCTCCAAATACAGTCGCATCGGGGCTTGGTGTTTCCACGTGTGAGTTGCGGGGGAACACGGTTCCGTTCATAACAGCATTCGATTCTGATATGGTTTGGCTGTGTTCCCACCCAAATCTCATCTTGAATTCCCACGTGCTGTGGGAGGAACCCAGGGGGTAGGTCATTGAATCATGGGGGCGGGTCTTTCCCATGTTGTTCTCGTGAGAGTGAGTAAGTCTCACGAGATCTGATGGTTCTATGGGTGGAATTTCCCTGCACAAACTCTCTCTGCCTGCTGCCATCCATGAAGGTGTGGCTTGCTCCTCCTTGCCTTACACCCTGATTGTGAGTTCTCCGCAGCCACGTGGAACTGTAAGTCCATTAAACCCTTTTTCCTGTATAAATTACCCAGCATTGGGTATCTTTATCAGCATGGTGAAAACAGATTAACACCGATTCCAATCCCAAAGTGAGACGCCAACCAGCTGAATGGAATCGCTGAGTGTTGGGTCGACCTTGGCCACAGGTGTGCTGTCTTCAGGGGGACGGCCCAGGGAGCCGGCTGCTTTATTGGAAGCTCTTACATTTCAGCATATGGAGGTCTTTTCTCTGGGCCCTGTCTTCTCATCCCAGAACGATTCTCCTATCAATCCCACCTCAGACGTAGCAACCTGGCTGCCAGGATCCTGTGTGGGAGGAGGGAAAGAAGACAGATAGACCCAGACACTCCACATCCACACATTCTAAGTGACACTCTTGCTTTTAGCCGCAAGCTTTCCTTTGTAGAGGCTCAGCCTCTCCCAGTCTACTTCTTCAAAGAAACCACTCTGACTCCTGCCTGGATTTTGCTGTGCAGGGCTGGGCGAAGAGAGCTGACTATTCTGAATACTAACGTGGCTTTCCCCAAGCCCGCAGCCATGAGTCCACTGACTCACCAGGGGCCTCCAAGCCTCAAGCTTCTCCAGGGTTAGCAGCCTTCTTTCCTCATCAGAGTCCTCTGTCTTTTCACATTGTTCTCATCCGTCCAATAACGTTCTCTCCTCCAGACGTGTTAAAATCTCACGTGCGTTGCTGTTCCCTCTACCACTCTCTTTTCCCATGAGAGTTTTTAGCTTTATTCTTATTCACAGTTGAGTCAAGAGAGAGAGAAGACACACACATTCAATCGATCATCTTTAAAGGAAACCTCTCAAGACTTTCTTTTTAAAATAAATTACAATTTCAGACAAGGAAAATATAGAGAAAAATATGAGCACTCTGAGTTCTCATTTATCAAGCTCAATCAAATCACATCATTTTGCCACATTTTCTTCAGAGCTTTTTTAAAAAGTCAGCATTAACAGTAGGAGGCTGGACATGGTGGCTCACACCTGTAATCCCCACACTTTGTGAGGCTAAGGCAGCAGAATTGCTTGAGTCCAGGAGTTCGAGGCCAGCCTGGGCAACACAGTGGGACCTTGTCTATATCAAAAAATAATAATAATAATAATAATAATGATAATTAGCCACACATGGTGGCATGTGCCTGTGGTCTCAGCTATTCAGGAAGCTGTGGTAGGAGGATCCCTTGGGCTCAGAAGGTCGAGGCTGCAGTGAGCCATGTTTGTGCCACTGCACTCTAGCCTGGGTGAGGGGAGTGAGACCCTGTCTCAAAAACAAAAAGGATACAGTAGGAGTTCTTTATTCTCCTCCCCTCCACCGTGAAGGTAATCACTGTTATGTAAATTCACTATTTTATATATATATATATAAAATCACTATTATGTAAATTTGTGTACATCATTCACATGCATTTTTTTTTAACCATGCATTTGCTACATATTGGTGTACCATAAATAATAGCACTCTTTTTCATGTTTTCCAGATTTATATCCCACTGTACTTGCTTTTCGCACATGACGTTTTTAGACTTTACAGCACCAGTGCACATAGCTTCAGCAGATTCATTTCCATCATTGAAAGAGTAGCCTCGCTTTATTAGTTCATTTCCATCATTGAAAGAATAGCCTCGCTTTATTAGTTCTCCTGTTGAGGGAAACTTCAGCTGTGTCTAATTTTCTTTTTTTCTTTCTTTCTTTCTTTTTTTTTTTTTGAGACGGGGTTTCACTCTTGTTGCCCAGGCTAGAGTGCAGTGGTGTGATCTTGGCTCACTGCAACCTCTGCTTCCCAGGTTTAAGCGATGTTCCTGCCTCAGCCTCCCGAGTAGCTGGGATTACAGGTGCCGTCCACAATGCCCGGCTAATTTTCTGTATTTTTACTAGAGACAGGGTTTCACCATATTGGCTAAGCTGGTCTCGAACTCCTGACTTCAGGTGATCCACCTGCCTTGGCCTCCCAAAGTACTGGGATTACAGGCGTGGGCCACCACGCCCGGCCAGTATCTAGTTTTCACTATGACAAACATACTTCAATAAACATTCTTGTACCTGTCTCATGATACATCTCTTTAGATGAGAGCTGCAACTTATGAGTCTCTTTTTTTGTTTGAGACGGAGTCTTGCTCTGCTCTGTCGCCCAGGCTGGAGTGCAGTGGTGTGATATCGGCTTACTGCAAGTTCCCCCTCCCGGGTTCAGCCATTCTCCTGCCTCAGCCTCCCAAGTAGCTGGGACTATAGGCGCCGGCCACCTCGCCTGGCTAGTTTTTTGTATTTTTTAGTAGAGACGGGGTTTCACCATATTAGCCAGGATGGTCTCAATCTCCTGACCTCGTGATGCACCCGCCTCGGCCTCCCAAAGTGCTGGGATTACAGGCGTGAGCCAATGCGCCTGGCCAACTTACGAGTCTGTTTAGGATATATCCCTAAGGATGGAACTGCTTCATCATATCATATACATATCTTCAATGTGACTAGATAACGCCAAAACGATTGTACCATTGTGCCATCCATCAGCAGTGGGCCATGGTACTCATTGCTCCCTTCATTTCCAGCATGTGATATTGTGTGTTTTTACTTTTTTTTTTTTTTTTTTGAGACGGAGTCTCGCTCTGTCGCCCAGGCTGGAGTGCAGTGGCTGGATCTCAGCTCACTGCAAGCTCCGCCTCCTGGGTTTACGCCATTCTCCTGCCTCAGCCTCCCAAGTAGCTGGGACTACAGGCCCTCGCCACCTCGCCCTGCTAGTTTTTTGTATTTTTTAGTAGAGACGGGGTTTCACCGGGTTAGCCAGGATGGTCTTAATCTCCTGACCTCGTGATCCGCCCGTCTCGGCCTCCCAAAGTGCTGGGATTACAGGCTTGAGCCACCGCGCCCGGCTGTGTTTTTACCTTTTTAACAAGCTGCTTGATGTCAAATCAGATTTTTTAGAGATCCATACTATCACTCCGAGGTGGACTGGATATGGATAAGGGATGAGAAAGCCTTCTTTGATGGTATTTCCTATATGTACAGGAGTATGGGCCGATGTCTTGAAATGACACTGTATGTTTTATTAGCATGTTATACATTTTGATGTCAAGTAATCTTAGGAATATCAGTTTTAGGAATTTGTGCTAATAGAAATAAGGACACACTTTATGTATATGATAAGGACAATCAACGTGGTTGTTTTTAAAACACTGAAAATGGAATTTAAGCCAAGTAGGTGATTTACAAACCATTGGAATATCTAATACTGCTTCTCTTAAATCATTCAGATTTAGGAAATTGAAAAATGGACCTTTGAAAATGCTAGGTTTACAATGAGAAACGCCATAATTCGATGTTTATTCTATGGGTCCTTGACATTTGGGATCTGGACAGCTCTGTTATTCATATATTTGCACCATAATCATGTGAGCAACTGGCAGAAGAAAAGCCATGAGCCTCTGTCAGCTTGGTCTCCTGGAAAAAAAGTGCATCAGCAAATTATCTATGGCTCAGACCAAACACCAAAACCACACGTAATAGTCAAAAGGACTGATGAAGATAAAGCAGAGTCTACGCTAGGTAAGTATTTGGATTTTTTTCCATGAGCCATTTGAAGGGAAAAATACACCATAATATTTAATATTTGGAAGAGTATGAGAATATCCTTTTTAAAGCAATTTACTTTTTAAGTTATAAATTATTTTATATACCTGTATATGTCTATACATAGAAAATAATAAAACAAGTATGCATGTATTTACCACTTAAATTTATCATTTTAAATATAGTTTTGCTATATTTGCTTCAGATAGCTTTCTGTTTTTCCAAGAAATAAGTTGTAATAGTACCGTAAAAACCCTACCTCCCTCCCGTCCCCACGCTGCCCTCAGAGGTTGTCTGGCCTGAAGTGATGGGTGTCTTTCTCCTGCATGTCCTTCCACTTCCTCTGCATATTATCCCTAAGCAAAATATTGTGTTCTATGTTTTTAATACATTTTTAGATATTCTGATATACGTATCATTTTGGAACTTGCTTTTTTCCCTCATCACTATGTTTGTAAGATTATTTTCCCATGTTCCCACACATGAAGATCTGATTTTGCCAGGCACGGTGGCTCACACATGTAATCTCGACAATTTGGGAGGCAGAGGCAGGAGGATCACTTGAGGCCAGGAGTTCAAGACCTGCCTGGGGAACATAGCAAGACCCCAACTCAACAAAAATAATAATAATAACTAGCCAGGTGTGGTGGTGCATGCCTATAGTCCCAGCTACTTGGAGAGCTGAGGTGGAAGGATCGCTTGAGCCCAGGAATTCAAAGTTACGACGAGCTATGATTGGGCCACTGCACTCCAGCCTGGGCAACAGAGTTAGATGCTGTCTCAAAAAAATAAAAAATAAATAAAATACAAATATGAAGACCCAGTTGAACAAAATAAACCCAAGGAAAGATGAAGAAAATAAGAGTAGAAATTAAAGCCTTAACACACAGGCCTACTATTTCTGTGGATCCCTGCTCTGAATGGCCCTCCCACTAGATGGCCAGGTAGGTGTGGGCCTGAAACCCTACCCTAAGCACTACTCCAGCGTGTGACACACAACAGCCCCTTGGCAGGTCTCCTGCTCATTGCCCCGAGGTCACACTCTAATTCTGGCTCTCAGTCTTACCTATCGGATGGTGACAGGAAGGAGAGAAACAGCAAACCAAGGATGAGTGCCAGGGGACAGTGTTGCTTTCTGGGATGTGAGTAGAACCTGATTCACTGCCAAGTGAAACAAGTATTGGGATGGCCAAACTGTTTCCCAAAGTAGCTGGGCCACTTTATATGAGTGTGCGAGAATCCCATGTTCTCTGGATCTTTGCTAACACTTGACATGGTCCAGTTTTTAAATTTTAGTTATTCTAATGGGTGAGTAAGACCATCACTTTGGTCTTAATTTGTATTTCCCTGATGACTAATGATTTTGAGCACCTTTTCATGTGCTTGATAACCACTCATATACCTTCTTTTGTAAAGTATCTTTTGGAGTCTTTTGTCTATTTTTAAATGGGATGTTTTTCTTCTTAATTTTTAAGACTTCTTTATATATTCTAAATTCAAGTTTCTTGATATGTGGGTTTCAAATGTTTTGGACAAATCTGTAGCTTGTCTTTTTATTCTCTTTAATGGCATTATTCAAAAAGCACAATTTTACATTTTAAAATTTGGGGGTTTTTATTTCATAAGTCCCCAAAATGCCTCACAATGTTACATTTTGATGCTTTTCTTTTATGATTTATGGTTTTTATGTTTCATCTGAGAAACCTTTGCTTACCTCAAGTTCACAAAGATTTCATTCTGTTTTCTTTTGGAAATGAATTTAAAGTTTTAGGTTTCACATTAGGGCCATGATCTATTTCGAGTTAATTGTTGTGATGATGTAGGGTAAGAATAAATGCTCACTTTTTCCACATGGATATTGTGAGAAACAAACTCACCCATCCAAACCCAAAGAATGGACTCAGAGACCCAGAGAATAGTGGAAGTGAGACTTTTAATGGCAGTGATGCAAGACCGGGTGTCTGGCACGCAGACACACCCAGCACAGTTTCAACAAGCAATTTATCCCCTAGTGCGCAGATCCCTCCCCCTTCCTCATAGACTTGAGTACTGTGGGGTCATGATCTTCCCGGACGTTGCCTATTGGTTGTTAGGCAGGGGCTTCAAGTATGTTCTTTAGGGTCTTTGTGCTGCATTTTATTGCAGCCCACAATGCACTGCAACTCTCTCAGGACCCTTCAAACATTTGATTTATGGCCCTAGTGGCGGCACTTAGCTGATAAGAAAGGATACAATTACGTATGTTGCAAGCTAACCAAAACTAAATTTTTTGTTTTGTTTTGTTTTGTTTTTGAGACGGAGTCTCGCTCTGTCGCCCAGGCTGGAGTGCAGTGGCGCGCTATTGGCTCCGCTTCCTGGGTTCACGCCATTCTCCTGCCTCAGCCTCCTAAGTAGCTGGGACTACAGGTGCCTGCCACCTGTAATTTTTTGTATTTTTTGTATTTCTTTATTTTTATTTTTATTTTTTTGTTTGTTTGTTTGTTCAGTAGAGAGGGGGTTTCACCATGTTAGCCAGGATGGTCCCGATCTCCTCACCTCCTGATCTGCCCACCTCGGCCTCCCAAAGTGCTGGGATTACAGGCATGAGCCACCGCGCCGGGCTCCAAAACTAAATTCTTTGGTGGGTGGGGAGGGGGTAGTTGAGGGGGCCCCGACCAATAGACGCCTGGCTACTGGGTGAAAGGGAGAGCAGGAAGGGGCGGGGGACGGGGGTGGCTCAGTACATTCTGCTTTTTTATCTCTCTATTTCCATGTAGCCTGCTTAAACCTATACTAGGGCACTTAGAATTGAAAATGGACCATCACATACAGGTTATTTTCTACAGATACCCAGTTGATCCAACACCATTTGTTGATAAACTCCCCTTTCCCCACTGATATAATCAGAATATTTATCCCTCCATGTCTCATGTTGAAATTTGGCCCACAGTGTTTAATATGGAGCCTGGCAGGATGTGTTTGGGTTACATGGGCAGATCACTCGTGAATGGCTTGGTTCCTGCCTACGGTAATGAGCTCTCCTTCTATTAGCTCATGGGAAAGCTGGTCGTTTCAAAAGCCTGGCATCTCCCGGTCCTTGCTCCCACTCTCACCGTGTGAGTTGCCTGTTTCCTCTTTACCTCCTGCCAAGACTGGAAGCTTCCTGAGGCCCCCACCAGACGCAGATGCCGGCCCAATGCTTCTTGCACAGCCTGCAGAACTGTGAGCCAAATACATCTCTTTTCTTTATAAATTACCCAGCCTCAGGTATTCCTTTATAGCAATGCAAAACGTACTGAAACACTCGCCTTTGCCAAGAATTATTTGACCATTTTTGCACAGATCGATTTCTGAATTCTATTCTGGTTCTTTTAAAAAATTATTTTGGTTATCCAAGATCTTTCCTTTCCTGCGTCACTGCTAGTAAGCCTTTACGTATATGACTCTAATTACTTTTTCTTGCAGGTATGGATTTTAACCATACAAACCCAGAACTTCATAACGAACTTTTAAAATACGGATTTAATGTGATTATCAGTAGAAGCTTGGGCATCGAAAGAGAAGTGCCAGATACCAGGAATAAAATGTATGTTCTCTCTTTCTCTCATTCTCTAGATAGATAGGTAGGTAGGTAGGTAGGTAGGTAGGTAGGTAGGTAGATAGATAGATAGATAGATAGATAGATAGATAGATAGATAGATAGATTAAAAAGTTACCAACCAGATTTTAATTTTAGCATACTAGAAATGTCATAGATTCCTATTTTTAGGACGTGAAGTCAGATAATGTCAAGATTCTATTTCAAGATTCTAATGCTTATAATGTAGAGAGTATCTTCTTCATGGGCACAAAATGTGTTCTAGAGGTTTCCAAGAATTGAGTTAGCCACAGATCTTTTTATTAAATCACCAATAAGGGCTTCTGGCCAAAGGGGAATTCATTCCTGATAGAAAATGCTCTGGACAGCTACCTTTTTTTCCCCCAAATTTTACTTTTTTCAAAAAAATTGTTCCTTCAATTGTTGTATTAATAATTATTATGTTAATGATTAACATAATCATTAATTATGTTATATAAAATAAACATAACATAAAATTTGCCATTTTAATCCTTTTAAAATATACAATACAGACATTCACATCGTGCAGCCATCGATACCATCCATCTCCAGAACTCTCTCACCATCCCAAACTGAAATTCTGTACCTGATATGGTTTGGGTCTATGTCCCCACCCAAATCTTATCTTGAGTTGTAATCCCAGGTGTCAAGGGAGGGACCTGGTAGAAGGTGATTGGATCATGGGGGTGGTTTCCCTCATGCTGTTCTCTTGATAGTGAGGGAGTTCTCATGAGATCTGATGATTTTAAAAGTAGTAATTTCCCCTGCATTCTCTCTCTCTCTCTCTCTCTCTCTCCTGCCACCATGTAAGACATGCCTTGCTTTCACTTTGCCTCCTACCATGATTGTAAGTTTCCTGAGGCTTCCCAGCCATGTGGAACTGAGTCAATTAAACCTCTTTTGTTTAGCAATTACCCAGTCTCAGGTAGCATCTTTATAGCAGTGTGAAAATGGATTAATACAGAAAATTGGTACCAGGAGTGGGGCACTGCTATAAAGATACCTAAAAATGTGGAAGCAACTTGGGAACAGGGTAACAGGCAGTGGTTGGAATAGACTGGAGGTCTCAGAAGAAAAGGGGAAGATGTGGGAAAGTTTGGAATTTCCTAGAGACTTGTTGAATGGCTTTGGTCAAAATGTTGATAGTGATAAGGACAATGAAGTCCAGGCTGAGGTGGTCTCAGATGGAGATGAGGAACTTGTTGATAAATGGAGTAAAGGTGACTCTTGTTATGCTTTAGCAAAGAGACTGGTGGCATTTTGCCCCTACTCTGGAGATCTATGGAACTTTGAACTTGAGGTTTGGAAAATTTGCAGCTGACCATATAGTAGAAAAGAAAAACCCACTTTCTGGGGAGAAATTCAAGCCCAATCCAGCTGTGAAAATTTGCATAAGTAATGAGTTATGAATGTTAATAGCCAAGACAATGGGGAAAATGTCTCCAGGGCATTTCAGAGATCTTCATGGCAACTCCTCCCATCACAGGCCCAGAGGCCTAGAAGGAAAAACAATTTTGTTGGCCAGGCCCAGGGCCCTGCTGTTCTGTACAGCGTTGGGTCAAGGTGCCCTGTGTCCTAGCCACTCCAGCTCCAGCCACAGCCAAAAGGGGCCAAAGTATAACTAAGGCTGTGGTTTCAGAGATTGCAAGTTCCAAGCCTTGGTGGCTTCCATGTTGTATTGGGCCTGTGGTGCACAGAAGACAAGAGTTGAGCTTTGGGAGCCTCCACCTAGAATTCAGAGGATATATGGAAATACCTGGATATCCAGGCAGAAGCCTGCTGCAGGGGCAGAGGCCTCGTGGAGAACCTCTACTAGGGTAATGCAGGGGGGAAATGTGGGGATGGAGACACCAAACATAGTCCCCACTGGGGCAATGCCTACTGGAGCTGTGAGAAGAGGATCACCTTCCTCCAGACCCCAGAATCGTAGATCCACCGATAGCTTGCACCATGCACTTGGAAAAGACACAGGCACTCAACACCAGCCCTTGAAAGCAGCTGTGGGGGATGTAGCCTGCACAGCCACAGGAGCAGAACTGCCCAAGCCCTTGGGAGCCCACCCCTTGCATCAGTGTGTGAGACTTGGAGTCAAAGGAGATCATTTCAGAGCTTTAAGATTAAGGGGCCAGGCACTGTGGCTCTTGCCTATAATCCCAGCACTTCGGGAGGCTGAGGCAGGCAGATCATGAGGTCAGGAGTTCAAGACCAGCCTGGCCAGCATGGTGAAACCCCATCTCTACTAAAAATACAAAAAGAAATTAGCCAGGCATGGTGGTGCATGCCTGTAGTCCCAGCTACTCAGGAGGCTGAGGCAGGAGAATTGCTTCAACCCAGCCAGCAGAGGTTGCAGTAGGCTGAGTTCACACCACTGCACTCCAGCCTGGGTGACAGAGCGAGTTCTGTCACACACACACACACGCAAAGATTTAATGTCTGCCCCACTGGGTTTCAGACTTGCATGGGGCCTGTGGTCCCTTTGTTTTGACCAATTTCTCCCATTTGGAATGGGAATATTTATCCAATGCCTGTACCCCCATTGTATCTTGAAAATAACTAACTTGATTTTTATTTTACAGGCTCATAGGAGGAAGGGACTTGTCTTGTCTCAGATGAGACTTTGGACTTGGATTTTTAGGTTAATCCTGGAATGAGTTAATACTTTGGGTGACTGTTAGGAAAGCATGATTGGTTTTGAAATGTGAAATGATATTTGGGAGGGGTCAGGGGCAGAATGATATGGTTTGGCTCTTTGTCCCCACCCAAATCTCATGTTGAATTGTAATCCTCAGGTGTTGAGGGAGGGAGCAGGTGGGAGGTGATTGGATCATGGGGGTGGTTTCCCCCATGCTGTTCTCATGATAGTGAGAGACTTCTCATGAGACCTGATGGTTTTTAAAGTGGTAGCTTCCCCCATGCTCGCTCGCTCTCCTGCTGCCATGTAAAATGTACCTTGCTTCCCCCTCACCTTCTGCCATGATTGTAAGTTTCCCAAGGCCTCCCCAACCATATGGAACTGTGAGTCAATTAAACCTCTTTTGTTTAGAAATTACCCAGTCTCAGGTGGTATCTTTATAGCAATGTGAAAACGAAGTAATATAGTACCCAGTAAACAACAACTCTCCATTTCCCAACCCCAACACTTCCTGGCAATCACCATTCTACTTTGTGCGTCTATGAATTTGATTACTTTAAGTACCTCATATAAGTGGAATCATACAGTATTTGTCTTTTTTTGTGACTGGCTTATTTTGCTTAGCACGATGCCCTCAAGGTTCATCTATGTTGTAGTGTGTATGTGCTAATGCGTTTTTAGTTTGTTTTAAGTTCTGATGGTTTCCAGAGAAAAAGGGCCAATATTCTCCTTTAACTAAATGAGAAATACTTACATTAAGGAATATCCATGAAACAGGAGAAAGCAGGGCCACTTTGCCTTGTTGCAACCTGTGTGCAACACAAACATTTGAAGCCACAGATATCACTTATTTTTTTTTTTTTTTTTTGAGACGGAGTCTAGCTCTGTTGCCCAGGCTGGAGTGCAGTGGCCGGATCTCAGCTCACTGCAAGCCCCGCCTCCCGGGTTCACGCCATTCTCCTGCCTCAGCCTCCCGAGTAGCTGGGAGTACAGGCGCCCGCCACCTCGCCCGGCTAATTTTTTTTGTATTTTAGTAGAGACGGGGTTTCACCGTGTTAGCCAGGATGGTCTCGATCTCCTGACCTCGTGATCCGCCCGTCTCGGCCTCCCAAAGTGCTGGGATTACAGGCTTGAGCCACCGCGCCCGGCCCACAGATATCACTTATGATGTGGTACACTCAAGAGATGTGGAGTTTGTACATGATTACACAATGTATCTGGGTCATGATAAAATAAAGAACTTAAATTTACTCAAACCATAGAACATGGTATTAATATGGAGAACAATATTTCACTGAACTGAATATTTACTACAAAGGTCAACATTTTAAAATATCTTTTATGTTATGAATTTCTCTCTGTATCATCATTTGTTCTTCCTAAATCTCACCTTCTAAAATAGTGTGATTGTTTTTGCTTCCCTTCCCCCATCACATGATTACTGTTCAGAAAAACAAAGTTTAGAGAGATTCATCCAAAAAGAAAAGTGGACTTGGCAGTTTTAATATTTAAACTATAACTTTATTTAATAGGAAATTCAATTCTGTACAAAGAACCCACTACTATGTTTAAAAATTAACTTCTAAGAGTAGCTACCACTATCTGGAGTCCAACCAGGTTTTTAGCCATTATTGTAATAGCCATATTATGTCATTAAATGGAATTTTCATTTTAGCTTTGCCTTACTTTTCAAAAAAATATAATTTGATCTCATAAAATGAGTTTGGAAGTGTTTCTTCCTCAATTTTTTGGAAGCATTTGAAAAGAATTGGTATTTATTCTTTAAATAAATTCAGCAGTGAACCCATTAGGTCCTGGGGTTTTCTTTGGTAAGAAATTTTTATACCTGTTGAATGCCCTTACCCATTTTCGGTCTGTTCAGATTTTCAGTTTCTTCTTGATTCAGTCTTGATATGTTATATGTTTCTGGGAATTTATTCATTTCTCCTAGGTTATCCAATTTGTTGGCATATACTTTTTCATAGCGGTCTTTTATGATTCTCTGTATTTCTGTGATATCAATTAGGTCTCCTCTTTCACTTCTGGTCTTATTTTTTTGAGTCTTGTTTTTTCTTAATTAGTCTAGCTAAAGGTTTGTCAAATTTGCTTAACCTTTTAAAAACCCAACTCTTTGTTTGGTTTGTCTTTTCTATTGTTTTCCTAATCTCTATTTCATTTATTTCTGCACTTTGTCATTTTCTTTCTTTTACTAAATTTGGGCTTAGTCTGCTCATCTTTTTCTTGTTCCTTCAGGTATAACATTAGGTTGTGTATTTGGAAACTTTCTTTTGCTTTGATATAGGTATTTATTCCTATAATCCCCAAACTTAGTACTGCTTTTGCTGCATCCCATATGTTTTGGTATGTTTTTTCATTTCCATTTGTCAAGATATTTTTAATTTCCATTTTAATGTCTTTTTAAAAATTTCTTCTTGGCCGGGCGCGGTGGCTCAAGCCTGTAATCCCAGCACTTTGGGAGGCCGAGACGGGCGGATCACGAGGTCAGGAGATCGAGACCATCCTGGCTAACACGGTGAAACCCCGTCTCTACTAAAAAATACAAAAAACTAGCCGGGCAAAGTGGCGGGCGCCTGTAGTCCCAGCTACTTGGGAGGCTGAGGCAGGAGAATGGCATGTACCCAGGAGGCGGAGCTTGCAGTGAACTGAGATCCAGCCACTGCACTCCAGCCTGGGCGACAGAGCATGACTCCGTCTCAAAAAAAAAAAAAAAAAAATTTCTTCTTTGGCCCATTGGTTGTTTAGGAATATGTTGTTTAATTTCCATATATTTGTGAGTTTTCTGAAATTTGTCTCATTATTGATTTCTAGTTTTCATACCATTGTGATCAGAAAAGATACTTGATGTGATTTCAATCTTAAATTGTTAAGACTTGTTCTGTGGCCTAATATTTGATCAATCCTGGAGGATATTCCACGTGCACCAAAGAAGAAATATATGCTCTTCAGCTGTTGAATAAAATGCTCATATGTGTCTGTTAGTTTCATTTGATCTAAAGTGTAGTTGAAGCCCAGTATTTCCTTATTGATTTTCTGTCTGGATGATCTGTACATAGTTGTAAGTGGGGTATTGAAGTCCCCTACTATTATTTTATTGCAGTCTATTGCTCACTTCAGATTATTAATATTTGCTTTATGTATTTAGGTTCTGTGATGTTGGGTGCAGACATATTTACAATATGTCTTCTTGATGTTATATCTTGGTATTATATTACCAACTGGCAATATAATATTGTTATATCTTCTTGATGAAATGGGCCCCTTATCACTGTAAAATGACCTGTTTTATCTCTTTTTAAAGTTTTTGACTTACTATTTTACTTCAGTATAAGTATACTCTGCTCTCTTTTGGTTTCCATTTGCATGAAATATCTTTTTCCGTCTCATCACTTTTAATCCTGGTATATCCTTAAAGGGGAAGTGAGTTTCTCGTAGGCAGCATAAGTTAGGTCTTGTTTTTTTAATCATGTTATTTGAATTGAGATTTATGTATGTATTTTCAGAAGTCTGCAAATTCTTAATGAGATTCTCCATGAGAATTCTAAAATTCCATCTTCCCACTTACATATGTATATTTTTTGAGATGGAGTTTTGCTGTGTCGCCCAGGCTGGAGAGCGATGGCACAATCTCGGCTCACTGCAACCTCTGCCTCCAGGTTCAAGTGATTCTCCTGCCTCTGCCTTCTGAGTAGCTGGGATTACAGGTATGCGCCATCACACCTGGCTAATTTTTGTATTTTTAGTAGCGATGAGATTTCTCCACGTTGGTCAGGCTGGTCTCGAACTCCTGACCTCAGGTGATCCAACCACCTTGGCCTCCCAAAGTGCTGGGATTGCAGGCATGAGCCACCGTACCCAGCCTATTATTTTTAATTAATATATACTTATACAGGAGGACAGCCTGTTACTATTGTCACTGAATTTCAGTAGGTAATGAGAAAAGTATTAGTAAACTTAATAGGTACATTATACAAATGATGTCAAACAGAGGCAGACCAAATGCCTAAATTATATGTTATGAGAAGTTACTTTACAGTATGGCCAATAGAATTTTTTAAAACAGTATTTCAAATACAAAAATAGGACTGAGAGATTTAAGCAAACACACACTACATAGTAGGAAAATCTAGTCAAATTAAGAAATAAACTTTCCTATAACAAGTAGAAAATAAGTTATAAGTGGTGATGTCATTTCAGCAAAATCCAACCTGAAATTAAAATAATTTATTAATTTGATTTTAACTCTTCTAGCCATATTTCATTATTTTTAACTGTTTTATTTATAGCCGTGTACAAACTTATGAGCACAAGGAGATTCTGAGCTCATAAGTTCACATATTTAAGAAACATTAAAGTAACAATTCATCTCTGGAGGTTAAGAACTTATTTTCTCTCCAAAAAAAGTCTATGCATGATTCAAGTTTTTAAAATCCTGATTTATGTTTTTCTTTTTTGTGTTGTCTTCATCAGATTTTGATATCAGACTTATACTGGCTTTATAAAATGAATTTGAAAGTTTTTGACTCTCTAAAATAGTTGGGATAATATGATAATTACCTACTATGCTGAAATAGCACTTGCTTGGTAATTATGAATCACCAGTGCATTTTTTAGTGGTAGACATTGATAAACTTGCAGATTACTCTAAGGTTATTGTTCTACTCAAGTTTTCTATTTCTAGAGGCTTTTTAGGACACTATTGTAATAAAACTTTTTTCCACCTATTTTTCAAATTTATTGGCAAAAAGTTGTGTAGCTTATTTCCCTAATTATTATTATCTGCACTGGTACCATACCTTCTTTCTCATTTTTTTATTGTATATTTTCCCACTCTCTTTTTAAGCTTGATGTGCATTGTTTTGTCTTTCAAAAAACCAACTTTTGATTATGCTTACCAATTTTACTTTTTTGTCTTCCAGTTCATTAATTCCTAGTTATCTTTACTGGTTCATTTTTATTTCATTTGCTTTATCCTGTTTTTCTTGCTAGTTTATAAGGTTAGTTTAATTATTTGACCTCTTTGTGGTATAATAATACATTTCTAAATATTCATTTTATTCTGATTTAAATTTTAGCCATATCTCTTAGATTTTAACATGATAGGCTTTCATTTTTAATTTCTATATAATTTACAATTTGTAACTTCCTCTCATCCAAAAATTATTTAGAAAAATCCATTTTTTTAAATAGGATTTGAACAAATGAATAGCCATTTACAAATCAGTTTATCAGTCATCTGTCACCATGTTTTTCTAATGTACTCGAAAGATTGTCATTGTAATAGTGCCTGTGCCCGCTAGAGTATTTCTACTCAAAATACGGCCTGAAAACCACCAGCACGGACAGCCCCTGGGAGCTTGCTAGCCATGCAGAATCTCAGGCCCCAGCCCGGATCTCCTTAATCAGAATCTGCAGTCAGCAAGAACCCCAGCTGAGACCGATGCATGGTAAAATTTGGTATCCAAATATTGGTTTGGTAGGGCTGCTATAAGAAAGTACCATCAGCTGGGTAGCTTAGACAACAAAAATTATTCTCTCTCAGTTTTGGAGGCCAGAAGTCTGAAATCAAGGTGTTGGCAGGATTGGTTGCTTCTGAGAGCTGTAAAGAAAGGCTCTGTTCCAGACGTCTCTCCTTGGCTTGTAGATGGCCGTCTTCTCCCTATAACTCTTAATGCCATCTTCCCTTTGTATATGTCTGCCTCTGTGTTCAAATTTCCCTTTTTGTAAGAACGTGACTCATATTGGATTAGGGCCTACCTTAATGAGCTAACCTTACTAATTATCTCTACAACAGTTCTTTTTCCAAATAGGATCACATTCTGAGGTCCTGGGGACTAGCACTTCACCATATGAATTTTGGAGGACACAATTCAGCCTAAAACAGTGCTGCTTTGTACTGAACTATTATTAATGTATAAGGTCAGCAATGTATAAGGTTAGCAAATTTATAAGATCAGCTCACTGAAGACAACCAAAGGCCATCCAAATTTCTTTAGTCTTTTTTATTATTATTATTATTTTGAGATGGAGTCTTGCTCTGTTGCCCAGGCTGGAGTGCAGTGGTGCCATCTCGGCTCACTGCAAGCTCCACCCCCTGGGTTCACGCCATTCTCCTGTCCCAGCCTCCTGAGTAGCTGGGACTACAGGTGCCCACCACCACACCCAGCTAATTTTTTTTTTTTTTTTTTTTAAAGTAGAGACAGCATTTCACCATGTTAGCCTCCTGGATGGTCTCAATCTCCTGACATCGTGATCTGCCCGCCTCAGCCTCAGGCATCCCACCACGCCTGGCCTCCTTTTACTCTTAAAAATAGCTTACTTAGGTCAGGAAAGATTTTTTTTGGCGGGGAGGGGGGCAGAATTTTGCTCTTGTTACCCAAGGTAGAGTGCAATGGCATGATCTCTGCTCACTGCAACCTCCGCCTCCCAGGTTCAAGAGATTCTCCTGCCTCAGCCTCCCGAGTAGCTGGGATTACAGGCGCCCGCCACCACACCTGGCTAATTTTTTGTATTTTTAGTAGAAATGGGGTTTCACCATGTTAGCCAGGCTGGTCTTGAACTCCTGACCTCAGGTGATCCACCCATCTTGGCCTCCCAAAGTGTTGGGATTACAGGCATGAGCCACTGCACCTGGCCAGGAAAGTATAGACATACCACAGCAACATTTATTGATCTGTTTTTGAGAAACCCACACACACAGGTTCTCTTGGGGTTCTAAAGGGTCCTCATGTGAGCTTCAGGCTCCTCCACCAACATCAGACTGAAGGGATGCAGTTTATTTCCAGTTTTCTTAAAGTGATACACCTGGGACTGACTGTAACATCAGAGATGTGATTTTAGCAGCACAAGTCATCCTGGACCACCACTTCTCTTATTCATGGTATTGGTCTTCCATTAATTCAGTCTAGCATCATATTTTCTCTTTCTCTCCTACTTTCTGTCTCACAACTCAACGATCTTACTGGAATATTTTTTTGAGACAGAGTCTCAATCTGTCGTCCAGGCTGGAGTACAGTGGCACGATCTCGGCTCACTGCAACCTCCGCCTTCTGGGTTCAAGCGATTCTCCTGCCTCAGCCTCCTGAGAAGCTGGGATTACAGGGGCGCACCACCATGCCCAGCTCATTTTTGTATTTTTAGTAGAGAAGGGGTTTCGCCATGTTGGCCAGGCTGGTCTCGAACCCCTGACCTCAGGTGATCTGCCCGCCTTGGCCTCCCAAAGTGCTAGGATGACAAGCATGAGCCATTTAAGCCTTTTAATTATTTTTCCACATGTTTCTGCACAGCTGCATTTTCCCATTCACCGTTCCAGACCCAAGTGCAGTTGGTGCAGGTGCCCTCATTCCCATCTGTTCTGGTGCTTCCTTGGCCCTGTCCCTCAGACTCTCCATTCCCTTGAATCTGATGTCAGTTCCACTCAGTGGACATGACTTCTCTGTCTTCATCTTGCCTTGGATGAAAATGAACACCAGGATAAGGCCCTCTCCTTCCCTGGTGACTTCATTTTGTGAGTACCCTGAGGGGATGCCTGTAGGATTGCCTGCCCAGCACTCCTTTCCCACTGTTTTTCCCCCTTTCCCCGTGATTGCAGTGGTAACAATGATTTTTTTTATTTCGACTCAATTTTCTGGCCCCAGTTGATTAACCCAGGGATGGGCACCTATGGCAGGCTGGGCCAATGAATCTTTTCTGGTCAATATTTGATCTTGGAAAAGGTAAAGTCCCATCAGTTTCTCCTTGGGTACTTGCCTATGAGATATGAGATATGCCGATGTCAATCACATTTCCCACTGAAGAAGTGGAAACAAGCCCAGTTGCAAAGGAAGATGATAATCATGTCATGAGCCTTCTATCTGAATACTTACTGCATGCCAGGCACTTCTCTAAGTGTTGTAGACATGTTAATTCATTGCATCTTCACAGCCCTTGGAAGTAGGTTGTTATTGCTACTATTATTTTTCCCAGATGTAAACACAAAAGCAGAGATGGAGAGTGTCCAGACGTCATTCAAGCCTCTAGTTCTAATCATTCCTTAAGGCTCCAGCTGCTGCAGTTGCTAGGTCCTATGAGACATTTGGGTCAGCTCACAATACATCTCTCCCTTCCCTTCCCTTCCCTCCCCTCCCCTCCCCTCCCCCTCCCCTCCCCTCCCCTCCCTCCCCTCCCTTCCCTTCCCTTCCCTTCCCTCTCCTCCCCCCCCCTCCCCTCCCTCCCTTCCCTTCCCTCCCCTCCCTCCCTTCCCTTCCCTCCCTCCCTTCCCTTCCCTTCCCCTCCCTTCCCCTCCCCTCCCCTCCCTTCCCCTCCCTTCCCCTCCCTTCCCCTCCCTTCCCCTCCCTTCCCCTCCCTTCCCCTCCCCTCCCCTCCCTTCCCCTCCCCTCCCCTCCCCTCCCCTCCCCTCCCCCCCCCCTCCCCCCTCCCCCCTCCCCCCCCCCCCTCCCCCCCCCCCTCCCCCCCCCCCCCCCCCTCCCCCTCCCCCCCCTTCCCCTCCCCTTCCGCTTCCCTCTCTCTCTTTCTCTTTCTGTCTCTCTCTCTTTTTTTTTTTCTTTGGAGGCAGTGGTATGATCTTGGCTCTCTACAACTTACCTCTCCCAGGTTCAAGAAATTCTCTGCCTTAGCCTCCTAAGTAGCTGGAACTACAAGTGCATGCCACCACATCTGGCTAATTTTTGTATTTTTAGTAAAGACGGAATTTTGCCATGTTGTCCAGGCTGGTCTCGAACTGTGACCTCAGGTAATCCACCTACCTCAGCCTCCCAAAGTGCCAGGATTACAGGCATGAGCCACTGTGCCAGCCACACCTCCCTTTCTTTTGCTAAAGTTAGCTCTTTAATTTCTTTAATTTATAACCAAATATATTTCAGAATACAACCAAATAATATATCAATCTAATAATTAATAACTAATATTACTAGAATTCCAGAATTCAGCTTCTGTATTTCTCTCATGTGCACACACAAAAAATAAATAAAGCGGCCGGGCGCGGTGGCTCAAGCCTGTAATCCCAGCACTTTGGGAGGCCGAGACGGGCGGATCACGAGGTCAGGAGATCGAAACCATCCTGGCTAACACGGTGAAACCCCGTCTCTATTAAGAAATACAAAAAACTAGCCGGGCGAGGTGGCGGGCGCCTGTAGTCCCAGCTACTCGGGAGGCTGAGGCCGGAGAATGGCGTGAACCCGGGAGGCGGCGCTTGCAGTGAGCTGAGATCCGGCCACTGCACTCCAGCCTGGGCGACAGAGCGAGACTCCATCTCTCAAAAAAAAAAAAAAAATAAATAAATAAATAAATAAATAAATAAAGCGTTTTTGGGCCAGGCACATTGGCTCATGCCTATAATCCCAACACTTTGGGAGGCTGAGGTGGGTGGATCACCTCAGGTCAGGAGTTCAAAACCAGCCTGGCCAACATGGTGAAACATTGTCTCTACTAAAAACACAAAAAATTGGCCAGGCGTGGTGGCGTGCGCCTGTAATCCCAGCTACTTGGGAGGCTGAGGCAGGACAATCACTTGAACCCAGGAGGCAGAGGTTGCCGTGAGCCAAGATGGCACCATTACACTCCAGCCTGGGCAACAAGAGTGAAACTCCATCTCAAAAAATAATAATAATAAAAATAAAAATAAATGAAATAAAGCATTTTGTCAAATATTCAGAAGAAATCCAATTAGACCATATCTGCTACACTTTTTTCTTGTGATGGACTCCACAAATACAAGAATAAAGTTGGAGTTTTCTCTGAAGACAGCACAATAAAGTTAATGTATACCTTTTAATGTGCGAGCTTAGTAATTCATTTTTATCTGTTCTGCTGTGGTGACAGCAAAAAAAGATAAAACTAATTCATTTTTATAACAGAAGCTAATATATGAATATAATTTGTGTTTATACTATGTTTAAAATAGAACTAAGATTACCAACACAGTCTCAGGAAAGAGTAATTATTACTGACATTAAGAAGGAGGAAATGATTCAGAAAATACTAGAACAACATAAGAAGTTAAATACATTTTTGTAATTTTAGATATACTGTCACCTACTACCATAATGATCAATTGGAGGAAAGAGTAAAAAAGATGCAAATAAGAAGAGGTGTTTGAATGAGATGACAAAATATCCAAGGCATTTAGATGGATTGTTTTCTTCATGTTACTTCTGCCTGCAGGTGTCTTCAAAAACATTACCCAGCCCGCCTCCCGACTGCCAGCATTGTCATTTGCTTCCATAATGAAGAATTTCATGCCTTGTTTCGGACCGTGTCCAGTGTCATGAACCTCACGCCACACTATTTTCTTGAAGAAATTATTTTGGTAGATGACATGAGCGAAGTTGGTAAGATAGAACACTCATTATCTAATCTACTTTGTTGTTGTTGTTGTTGTTGTTGTTGTTGTTATGGAGTTTCACTCTGTCACCCAGGCTGGAGCGCAGTGGTACTATCTCAGCTCACTGCAACCTCTGCCTCCTGGGTTCAAGTGATTCTCTTGCCTCAGCCTCCTGTGCAGCTGGAATTACAGATGCGCGCCACCATGCCCGGCTAATTCTTGTATTTTTAGTAGAGACAGGGTTTCACCATGTTGGCCAGGCTGGGTCTGGAACTCATGACCTCAAGTGATCTGTCCGCCTCAGCCTCCCAAAGTGCTGGGATTACAGGTGTAAGCGACTGTGCCCGTCCATCTAATCTACTCTGAAGGTAGTGCTCTCCCTGATGGCACTTGAGTATTTTGTACAAAGAATCTGTTTGGTGGGTGTTGGGGCAGGCACTGCACTAGGGGACAAAGAATCTTTTTGGTGGGTATTGGAGCAGGCACTGCACGAGGGGCTCTTGGTGCATGGTGGACATGTGAGACCTGGGCCCTGTACTTGGGCTCATGGCAGAGGGGTGGAGGGGCGGTGCTTCCACAAGCTAAACATAGGGGCACTGGCCACATCCTTGGAGATAACTTCAGGAAGAAGTGACATGTCAACTGAGGTCTGAATGATGAGTTGTAATGCTCCAGGTGGAGAGGAAGGAAAAGGTGTTTTAAGTAGCTTAAGCAGCACTGCAAAGGCCCACAGGCAAGAGAAGACATAGTGAGCTTGAAATACATGCTACCATATTTTATGTAGTTTATATATCAGTATAGAGTTGCAGGAGGAAGGTGGGCAAAACCAAAGTTATTAAAAGGGAACTCCCAGCCCAGCCTGGTGGCTCACACCTGTAATCCCAGCACTTCGGGGGGCCAAGGTGGGCAGATCCCTTGAGCTCAGGAGCTCCAGAGCAGCCTGGCAACATGGCAAACCCCATCACTTTAAAAAAGGCGGGGCAGGGGGATAACTGCTCATAAAGGGCATTATTTGAATTTTATCTTGAAGCTGTGAGGAGCTATTAAGGGCTTAATGCAGGAAAATGAGATGATCTAGGAATTCCATGAAAGAAGTGGAATCAGACCAACCACTGTTAAGAGCATATTCTTTCATGCTTATGGGTTTTAAAGAATTGTGATACTAGCACTAGTTAGCTACACTTAGAATTTGAAATCACTCATCTAATTTACAATGGAGTATAAACCTTAGGCAAGCTAGGAGTACCAAAGCAATGATGTCAATATTAAGTAAGTTTCAGGCTGAAAGTCAACCCAATCCACTGTAAATGTGACCCACTATGAGCTCAGAAACAAAAAGATGAGGAGAAGCAGTAGGAAGAACAGGCAGAGAAAGAAGCCATCCCATGAGGTTCACCCTGCGGGAAAGTGACTCTAGGTGACTCCTGAATGTGACTCAAGTCACTGGCAGTTGTGTGGTGGAAATGTAGATGTTGGCCAGGCACCTATCATAAATAACACTGTTTCTAAGGGGGTCACCAATGTCTGAGGGCACAGGACTGTCTATTTCTAGCCTCGTGCATGGGAAGAGTGTGGAGTGAGGGCCTGGCTTCCCTGCTGCCCCTGTGACCCACGCTGCCTCATCTGTTCAAAAGAAGGAGCAGCATGTTTGGCAACTTGCTGGGCAAGAAGTCACCGGGAAAGCCACCAGCAGGGGACAGGTTGGGATAACCTGACAGATTGTGGAATTCTAACTTTTCTCCCAGAAGTACAAGGATGCTGCCATGGGGACACAGTACCAGGAATGACCAGGGGATGGATACCTCCCCCAGCCTTTCAGAAGCACACCATGAATTTAGAGACATATCTGGTGTCTTAGTCAGCTTCGCTGCTGTAACAAAACACCACAAATGGGGTGGCTTAAACAACAAACATTTATTTCTCAGAGTCCTGGAGGTTGGAAGTCCGAGGCGAGGGTGCCAGCACGGTTGAGTTCTTAGAGAGGGCCCTCTTCCTGGGTGCTAGACAGCCATCTTTTTGCTATGTCCTCATGTTGTCAAGCTAGCTCCATGACCCAATTATGCCCCTGCAAGGCCGCACCTGCAAATACCATCATACTGAGGGGCACTTTGAATTTTGGTGGGGACACAAACATACAGGCCATAAGATCTGTCAACCTTCTTATACATTCATCATACATTGTGGTCCCCTTTATAAGAGACTAGGGGGTCGCTACTGCTAACATGCGGTTGTACTGCCCAACCAGACACCTCTGCTTCTCCTCCTTGATCTGAGCCTTTGACCCACGCAGAGCCTCAAACGCAGGATTAGGGTGTTCTAGGCTCTGCTGGAGATCAGGTTGACACCTTCCTCCTTTAATTCACAGTGACTTCATCATGGGTTTAAGGACAATTTCTTCAACAAAACCCTGTCTTCCCCAGCTGACACTCATAGGTAAGGCCGATAGACTCCTCAGCTTGGGGGAGCAGGGCCAGGGGCCCAGGGAACTGCCCCCACTGAGTTACACAAATGGCCTGTCCATGACCTGCTGCCATCCACTTTTCCTGTAGTCCTGGTCCCTCTACGCTGCAAGCCAACAGCATGACCATCTTCTGAAAACCCCACACCCTCCACTTCATGTCAGTGACTGCTGCTGCCCCAATTGCCTTTATCTCCTCCAGGGCCTGGCTCATGGCGTCCCACTTCTCCTTCCTCCTACTGCCTCCTACATCCTGGATGTGAGTGAGGTGTCTGCAGACCTTTGAGCTGAGATGCTGCCCAGGCCTGCAAGCACAGCTGTACAGCTTGTATCCCTGCCTCTTTTTAAAAACAAGGAAGGAGATCCCTCCTTCTGCTGAGATTACCATGAACCTGTTCCCATTGAACTTGCTCCTGACCCGGATTGCTGGGACTTAGGAATTTAGATCTCTGAGGCACCTGCATCCATCTCACCTGGTCCCAGCCTCCTTTATCATCATCATATTAACCTCCAAATATTAAGTGACTGTTGGGTGCCAGGCTCTGTGCTGGGTGATATATTTCTTCTTCCTCATACTAGAGTACTGCCAGGAACACGATAGTCATCCCTTCTCTGAGCTAACGAAACTAAGACTCTAGTGGTTCGATAACTTTCCAAAGAGCTACTACAAAATTAGAAGCACAGATAGTAGCAAACCCAGATGGCGCCAAAGCTCTATAATGCATGCTTTTTCTATTAAAATGTTAATAGTCATTTACTAAAATAGAGATATTTCACTAGAACCATAGAATATTATTTACAGGGCCTGACATGGTGGCTTACAACTATAATCCCAGAACTTTGGGAGACCGAGGTGGGAGGATCCCTTGAGGCCAGGAGTTCAAGACCAGCCTGGGCAATATAGCAAGACTCTATCACTACAAAAAATTTAAAAATTAGCCAGGTGTGGTGATGCACACCTGTAGTCCCAGCTACTTAGGATGTTGAGGCACGAGGATTGCTTGATCCCAGGAGGTCAAGGCTGCAGTGAGCTATGATCATGCCACTGCACTCCAACGTTGGTAACAGAATGAGGCCCTGTCTCAACAAAAACGAAACAGAAAAATACTTACAGTTGATTTTTATAATGAATCACTTTTGTTTCTCTCCCTTAAATAGGATAAAAATTCTATCTTCTTTTTTTTTTGAGATGGAGTTTCGCTCTTGTTGCCCAGGCTGGAGTGCAGTGGCGCCATCTTGGCTCACTGCAACCTCTGCCTCCCGGGTTCAAGCGATTCTCTTGCCTCAGCCTCCCGAGTTCCTGGGATTACAGGCACCCACCACTACGCCTGGCTAATTTTTATATTTTTAGTAGAGAGGGGGTTTCACCATGTTGGCCAGGCTGGTCTCGAACCCCTGACCTCAAGTGATCTGCCTGCCTCAGCCTCCCAAAGTGCTGGGATTACAGGCATGAGACACCACACCTGGCTCCAAAATTCTCTTTTAAAGTTAGAACTTCTGTGAAATAGCATGGATTTTAGGAATAAGTCATAATGATGATACACCGTTTCAATTTCTATAGTTGCGGTTTATACATTCTCATGTGTTGAATATTTTTCCAGATGATTTGAAAGAAAAGCTAGACTATCACCTGGAAACTTTTCGGGGAAAGATTAAAATAATAAGAAACAAAAAGAGAGAGGGACTGATCCGAGCAAGGCTGATTGGAGCTTCTCATGCTTCAGGTAGGAATATTCCTGGGGACAAGAGCCAGTGACGGCGCCACAGAGATCTTCCCTTCTGAGCTGGACTCCTCCGGAGGGAGACCTTCTGTGTCTCTGTCTGCTTCAACAGAAGATTGGAAATCTATTCCAGCCATACGAGCCTTTAATCTTCTTTTGCCTCTGAAAGCGTCTTGCTTTAAAATGTCCATTTGCTATTTTGGGTTGAAGATATTCTTTCGCAGGGACCTTAATGTCAGCCCTTCTCACAGGCTGAGTTCCCCAGGACAAAGTCTGAGATGGAGTTTCAACCACAGGGGGTCCACTGGGAGCCACAGGAGTGAGGAGAGCAAGACTGGGGGTGGGGCGGTCGGGAGGGAGCTGCAGCGCTCATCCACGGGGAGCTCTGAAGCCAGGACCCCACAATGAAACGACAAGAGAAGGAGTTTATGGGGCAAGAGATAGGAGAACAGAAGAAAAAGTGTGAGCTGATGCTTCTGGCCTGACACACGTGGAGGAGGAGAGAGAAGGAAGGAGGTTTACTTTGAAGAGCTTCAGACAAGGTGCGGGTCTCAGAAAGGCTCAGTGGGTTAGCGGGAGCCCCATTGCAAAAGTCGCGTGTTAGGGAGACCTGCAATGGGACCAGGTGGTGCATCTCCATTTCCTCCCCACCACCACCCACACACTGTGCTTAGTCATTGGGTGGGAGCACCCTGGGAACGGCATGACCTTGGCATGAGCTTCAGTAGATCCAAAAGCTTTGGCAGGGGGAAGCATTCAGATCCATCCCCCGCAGCAGGTTCTTGTGAAGGGACATCTGAGCAGCACACTCCCAGAGCTGCCCCAAGAGCCATTCAAAGGGATCCCAGTTCCAGGTAAGGAGACCAGGCATGGACCAGTCATTGGATAGGAACACCACCCTCCCTTGGGAGCAGGTATGACCTTGGACATGGTAGCCATGGCTGGCCAAGGACAGCCCCTGGGGAGGGACTCTGTTGTGAGCCATTGGCTATCAACGCTGCTGGGCGGCTGAGTCCCAGGAGCATCTGAGCAGCTTGCGGGGCCCATGCCTCCTACGATCATGCCTCCGGCCACATGTAGGTTAATGTTGGCAGAACACTGAGCTGGAGCCACAGGAGGTGAGTCATTTGTAAGGGCATTCCTCAGGCTGCACTGCGAGCTGATGAAATGTCCCTGCTCCTTAGCAGGAAACACCTCCTTCAGGAATGGAAGGCCGAGCAAAATGGGATTCTCTTTTTCCATGTTGGCCTGATCGGTGGACACATTCTCTTATTTAACTGCAAAGATAATACATGTTCATTGTCCAAAACCCAAGAGAAACCAAACACAATATGGAGTGCGTCTTTTCAGACCCTTGTTTTTATGCATTTATATATATATATATATATATACACACACACACACATATATGCACACGTACATACACAGGGTTAAGGATTTTTATTTATTTTACTTTCTTTTTTTTTTTGAGACAGTTTCCCTCTGTCACCCAGGCTGGAGTGCAATGGCGCAATCTCTATAATCTCTAACCTCCTCCTTTTGGGTTCAAGCAATTCTCCTGCCTCAGCCTCTCAAGTAGCTGGGATTCCAGGTGCCTGCCACCATGCCGGCTAATTTTTGTACTTTTAGTAGAGATGGGGTTTTGCCATGTTGGCCAGGTTGCTCTTTAACTCCTGGCCTCAAGTGATCTGCCCACCTCAGCCTCGCAAAGTGCTGGGATTACTGGCATGAGCCACCACGCCTGGCCTGGGATATTTATTTATTTATTTATTTATTTTTGAGATGGAGTCTCACTCTGTCGCCCAGGCTGGAGTGCAGTGGCGCAATCTTGGCTCACTGCAAACTCCGCCCCCTGGGTTCATGCCATTCTCCTGCCTCAGCCTCCCGAGTAGCTGGGACTACAGGCGCCTGCCACCACGCCCAGCTAGTTTTTTTGTATTTTTAGTAGAGACGGAGTTTTACCGTGTTGGCCAGGATGGTCTCAATCTCCTGACCTCGTGATCCGCCTGTCTTGGCCTCCCAAAGTGCTGGGATTACAGGCGTGAGCCACTGTGCCCGGCCGAGGGATTTTTAAATATATGGAATCATACTATCTGTACTGTCCTGAGACTTACTCTTTTATTTTTAATTTTTGGAACTTTTCCCATGACAGTACTTAAGACTTACTTCAGTTTTGAATTGCTGTGTTTTATGATATTTCTTACGGATTTTCTTTTTTCTTTTTTTTTTTTTTAGATGGAGTCTCGCTCTGTCTCCCAGGCTGGAGTGCAGTGGTGTGATCTCAGCTCACTACAACCTCTGTCTGGCAGGTTCAAGCGATTCTCCTGCCTCAGCCTCCCCCAAGAGCTGGGATTATAGGTGGGCGCCACCACGCCCAGCTCATTTTTTTGTATTTTTAGTAGAGACGGGGTTTCGCCATGTTGGCCAAAGTGGTCTCTAACTCCTAACCTCAAATGATCCGCCCGCCTCGGCCTCCCAAAGTGTTGAGATTACAAGTGTGAGCCCATATGGATTTTATAATTGATTGTCATAACTTCTTTAGCCATTTCTGAATAGGTTATTTTTCTTTTTTACTATTACCTAAAAAATGCAGCAGTTACAATTCGTGCACATATATCTTTGTGTGATTGATTGTGCCTATAAGATAAATTCCTAAAAGTGGAATTGCTGGGAAAAAGGGAATTTTTATTTTAAATTTTGAAAGATAATGCCAAATTGTCCTTGAAAAGTTTCACCGATTAACAGTCTCATCACACAGACAAAGTGTCCCTTCCCTGCAGCCAGAGCTGAATGCGACCCATGACCCGTCTTTCTAATGTTGGCCACAGCTGGCCAAAAAATAGGCTACGTTTTCTTGTCTTGGTATTACTGGCCATCGACTTTTTTCCTATTTTCATAGATTGCTTACAGATCATTTTTCTGTCGATTTATCTGTTCATATCCTTTGCCACTTTTTCTAATGTGGTGTTTGTCATTTTGTTATTGATTCACACATGTCCTTATAACAGAAATTCTACATGATGAATACTGAGAATATCGGTCCTCAGGCTACAGCCTATCTTTTCTTCTTCTCTGGGGGTGTCTTATGTTCAGCAAAATTGTATTTATTTATTTTGAGACAGGGTCTCACTCTGTTGCCCAGGCTGGAGTGCAGTGGCACAATCTTGGCTCACTGCAACCTCCACCTCCCAGGTTCAAGTGATTTTTGTGCATCAGCCTCCTAAGTAGCTGGGATTACAGGTGCCTACCACCTCAACCAGCTAATATTTTGTATTTTTAGTAGAGACGGGGTTTCACCATACTGGCCAGGCTGATCTCGAACTCTTGACCTCAAGTGGTCTGCCTGCCTCGGCCTCCCAAAGTGCTGGGATTACAGGCATGAGTCACTGTTCCTGGCCAGAAATTTTCAAGTATTTAAGTTCACCAAAAAGCCCATTTCCCTGGCTAACACGGTGAAACCCCGTCTCCACTAAAAATACAAAAAATTAGCCGGGCGTGGCGATGGGCGCCTGTAGTCCCAGCTACTTGGGAGACTAAGGTAGGAGAATGGTGTGAACCTGGGAGGCGGAGCTTGCAGTGAGCCGAGATTGCACCACTGCACTCCAGCCTGGGTGACAGAGCGAGATTCCGTCTCCAAAAAAAAAAAAAAAAAAAAAAGCCTACCTCCTCTTGCTGGGCACTAGACTGAACTTCCTAGCCTCTCTTCAATAGGAATAGCCTTGTGACTAAGTTTTAACCATGGGAAGTGAGTGCAAGTAACATGTACCATTTCCCGACCAAGGCTCTTAGGAAACTGGTCTGTCCCCTCCACACTCATTTCCTGTTCTGGCTGACTGGGGCAGAGATGACTAAGTGACTTCGGGTGCTCTGGATTGAAGAGCCTCTGCCAGCCTGCATCCCTGAATGACCACATGGAGGGCTTCCCCCAGTCAGGAGCACCCGCCTTGGATGGCTAAATGCGTAGAAATAAACTTCTATTGCATTTGAGCCATTATCATTTTGGAATCTTACTATTATAATAGTAGCTAGCTTTAACATAATAAAACAAAAAAACATATCGCTATTTTTTCTTTATGTTTTTTGGGTTTTGTCTCCTGTTCAAGAACTTTTTCCTTACCCTGAGATCATGATGATACTGTCTTTTCTGGTTTGTTTTTGTTGTTGTTGTTGTTGAGATGGAGTCTCGCTCTATCAGCCAGGCTAGAGTGCGATGGCGTGCTCTTGGCTCACTGCAATCTCCGCCTCCCAGGTTCAAGTGATTATCCTGCCTCAGCCTCCTGAGTAGTTGGGATTACAGGCACCCACCACCACATCCGGCTAATTTTTGTATTTTTAGCAGAGACGGGGTTTTGCCATGTTAGTCAGGCTGGTCTGGCTGGTCTCAAACTCCTGACCTCAGGTGATCCGCCTGCCTCAGCCTCAAAGTGCTGAGATTACAGGTATGAGCCACTGCGCACGGCCCGATACTCTTCTCTAGTTTCTTCCTCATGTTAAAAAAAAAAAAAAAAAAAAAAAAAAAAAAATCAGTTTTTACATTAAACTTTGAGTCTACCTGGAACTGTTTGTTCTGGGAATGGTGTACGTTAAGAATGTAATGTAACTTTTTCAGAATGAATAGCCAATTTTCCCTACACCATTCATTGAATAGTCCACCGTTTCTTCATTGGTTGCAATGCTGTTTTTATCATTTTATCAAATATCTGTGTATTCCTGGGTCTATTTCCAGCATCTCTCTTCTGCTCTATGATGGTATTTTTGTATTTCTAGGCTAATCACGCTATCTCTTGATTAGTACAGGTTGATAAGAAGTTTTTATATCTTCTTATTTTCTTGATAAGAAGATTTGTGGGACAAATCTTTCCACTTCATTCTGCAAAATGTCTTAACTAGGATTGTCTTATCAAGTTCCAGGAAAAACGTGTTGAGATTTTCACTGGAATTGTATAGAGATGATAGATTAAAATGGGAAAGAATTTACATCTTTTTGATGATAAATGTCCCCACCTATGGGCATTTATTCAGATCTGCTTTTACATTCTTTTGGTGTTTTGTCATTTGCTCTGTAGATATTATGTACGAAGATTTATTTCTGTTTATCTTGATTTTTTGGTTGTTTTAAAAATTGTGATTTGGGACCTTCTTGTTATATTTTTTAATTATTACTGGTACATAGGAATGAGATCTTTTGGTATATTTCATCTCGTAAATAGAAACCTCAGTAAACTCTTAATTGTTAGTGGTTGGTGGGTAGAGTTGCTTGCATTTTCTATCAGCTGAAGATAATTTTCCTTCTACCTCGCTAATGTTGATTAGAAATGGCAGTAGCAGGCATCCTTTCTGCTTTTGACTTTCATGGGAATAATTCTGACTTATCATTTAGTTACTATGTTGATGTGTATTCGTTTCCTAGGACTGCTGTAATGAAGTAGCACAAACCAAGGGGCTTGAAATAACAGAAATTCATATTTTCCCAGTTTTGGAGGTCAGAGGTCCAAAATCAAGGTGTGAGCAGGACCTTACTCCTTCTGAGACCTGAAGGGGAGGCTCCTTCCCCGTCTCTTCAGCTTCTGGCGGTGGCTGCCGGCTCCGCCTCTCTGTTCACCGGTGTCCTCCCTGTGTGTCTGTGTCTGTGTCTCCCCCAACCCAATCTCAGAACACCAGTCACATCGAATGAAGGGCTCCCTCTACCCCGGTATGACCTCATTGCATCTGCAAAGACCTTGTTTCCAGATCAAGACACATTTTGAAGTTCCTGGGACTTGAAAATATCGTTTTGGGGAGCACAGTTCACCCCATAACACTATGGTTTAGATTGGTTTTGTTTTTTTATTTCAAAAATTTTCAAACCCACATAATACCCATAGAAACGCTCCCCTAGAGTCGCTAGATGTAGACGTAAATATCTCCCAACACCCACTCACACGCATGCTCTCCACCCCTTCTCACCCCGCGCACACGCATCACATCTGTGTTCAAAAGTAAGATGTGGATCAGACACAATGGTTCATGCCTAGAATCCCAGCACTTTGAGAGGCTGAGGGGGGTGGATCACCTGAGGTCGGGAGTTCAAGACCCACCTGACCAACATGGAGAAACCCCGTCTCCACTGAAAATACAAAAATTAGCCGGGCGTGGTGGTGCATGCCTGTAATCCTAGCTACTCAGGAGGCTGAGGCAGAAGAATCGCTTCAACCCAGGAGATGGAGGCTGCAGTAAGCCAAGATCATGCCACTGCACTCCAGCCTAGGCAACAGAGCGAGACCCTGTCTCAAAAAAAAAAAAAGTAAGATGTGTTTATGATTTTCTTTGTACCGTATTCCTATACTTTTCAGTTTACCAGACTCATAGAACAAATCGTACGGTTTTTCCTTTTTTCTAAAACTTTACATAAGACAGAGATTAACTGTGTTTGGGAACTTGCAGAGAACTGGCCTATAAACTTCCCAGGCACTGGTGTCTTTTTTGGTTTCTTCTTTAATCCAGATTGGTTTTTTTTAGGAGTGATTTTGAAAGTTTCCAAACAATTTTAAGAGATTTTTAAAATTATTTTTTGTTTCTTACTACTTAACTGTATTGTGGTCAGAAATTTGAAATTTCTGTTGTGTCTTAAGCTGGGTCAATTTTTCACAATGTCTATGTGTATTTTATACCTTTTTTCTTTTTGAGACACGATCTCTCTCTGTCACCCAGGCTGGAGTGCAGTGGAGTAACTGAAGCTCACTGCAGCCTCGAACTCCTGGGGTCAAGCGATCCTCCCACCTTAGCCTCTCAAATGTTGGAACTGCAAGCATGAGCCACCACACCTGGCCTATTTTCTTAACTTTTGGTAGAGATGGGGTCTCACTATGCTGCCCAGGCTGGTCTCAAGCAATATCCTCCCACCTTAACCTCTCAAAGTGCTGGGATTACAGGCATGAGCCACCACACATGGCCCTTCTATGTGTATTTTCAAAGAATGTATATTTTTTCTTTTTGATTGTAGGTTGTGTGTGTGTATAATTTTGTTCATATCTTTGATATTCTTACTGATGGAATTCGACTTTATTTCTAAGTTTCTTAGAGTTGTCCTGAAACCTTCAGCTGTGACTGTGGATGTGTGCACCTGCCTCTCCTGGCCCTTTGCCAGCGCTTGCTATCTGTCAGCCTGTTTGTTCCCCACACCCCCAAGTGATGTAGGTGGCTGCCTGAGCCAGGCATGCTCCTGAGTCACAAGTGTGGGATCCTGTTGTGTGGGCAGGTGAGGCAGCAGCCGGCGGCCCTGCCTTCACATATGCAAGTATTCACTCATCCCTCCAGGATTTATCTCTTGCCGACTGTGTGCTACCCATGCACGTTTACTCTTTTTTATCAACTGTTTTGAGATGCAAACTGTACCTACTGAGGCTAGAGACAGGTTTTCACATGATGTTCGTGTGTGCACACTGCTTTGGAGCCAGGTCGTCTTCCTGGGAGCTATTTGCATTATTACGAAGCAACACTGTCTCTCCAGTAGGGTGCGCCGTGGTGTGTTCCCTGCTTTCCCTGACCTTTCTCTTCCTGCCTCCCTCACCCACCACACAGCCGCATGGGCCTTCCTGCTTCTCTCCCAGCCTGCCAAGCCTCATCCTATCTCAGAGCCTCTGCACGTGATTGGCTTCCCCTGGAATGTTCTTCTCCCAGGCATCTGCATGACCTGTTATCTCACTTTGTTCAGTTATCTGATCAAATGCCACTTTATCACAGTGGTCTTTCAAACCACCCCATATTAAATAGCAGAATCCTATCCCTCTCTATCACCCTTACCCCCAATTTTTTTTTTTTTTAGACGGAGTCTGGCTATGTCGCCCAGGCTGGAGTGCAGTGGCGCGATCTCAGCTCACTGCAAGCTCCGCCTCCCGGGTTCACGCCATTCTCCTGCCTCAGCCTCCCGGCACCCGCCACCACGCCTGGCTAATTTTTTGTATTTTTAGTAGAGACGGGGTTTCACTGTGTTAGCCAGGATGGTCTCAATCTCCTGACCTCGTGATCCGCCCGCCTCAGCCTCCCAAAGTGCTGGGATTACAGGCGTGAGCCACCGTGCCCAGCCTCCCTCCATTTCTTTCTCTTCATAATTCTCATCACTATCTGTCCATTTCTTTGGGCCAGTGGTGCTGTCCACGTGGCTGTTGAAGCCGCCCACAGATTGCAGGAGCTGAGGTGGACAGCCTGCGGTGAACGCTGTGCTGTACCTGCAGGGCATGAAGGAAACCGCCTGAGATGCAGGCGGATAGATAACCCCACGGAGGAGAATGAGAAGGCAGGGGTTTTGCAAAGCGAAGAAGAAAGAGAATGTTACAACCAGATGGCTTCAATCTAAATAAATCTACAATCAGTTGGCATGATTTTTTTTCCCCCATGGGAGCAGAAGTGTCATGGTTTGGAGGCAAACATGCAAACATGAGTGATGATTAAACCATGGGTAATGATGAAATGCTAGTGATGCGGGGTTCATGCAGTTTGGGAGAAGGAGTTTTTTTTTTTCTATCAGTAACATTGCAGGGAAGCAGTATCTTCCAGGGAGAGTTAGACAAGCCACTCTTCTGAGCCTCAGCCTCCTAATCCAAAATATGGGAATGATGCTATCGAACTAACGTGGCTGTTACAATGATCAGATAAGGATATTACCTACATTTTTTTTTTTGCAGTATATACTAAATGCTTATTATACAGCAATTAGTACAAATAAATAATTAAAACATAAACATTGAATTTTATGCTTCAAAATGATAAAATACATAAAATTAAAAGGGTACAAATAATAAAATACAAAATATTAATGGTGGAAAGGCTCTCAGAGGTTTTAGAACTCATCAGCCTTTTATCCCAGTTAAAGAAGCTAAGCTCCTGAAAGATTAGAGACTGGCTCTAGGTCACGTCACTCCAGGCTCAAACCCAGGAATTCTGATGCCATCTCAGTTGACAGCATCATCCCACCACCAGATTATGAGGATGTAGCGTACAAACAAAATTTAGAATGTTTAATAGTATCGTTGCTTTGATTTCTTTTTACAAAATCCAAATGGCTAGGTTTAACAGATTTATAGTGAGTTAAATAGAAATGCTTATGTGTTTTACAAAAACTGGTTATATGCTTAAGCACAGATTCTCTGTAAATCCCCTGACATAGATTTTGCACACCACATGCTTAAACACCAATACCAAAACATTGGAAAGACAGAGCAATAACAGGCTGGGTGCGGTGGCTCACGCCTGTAATCCCAGTGCTTTGGGAGGCTGAGGAGGGAGGATTGCTTGAGGCCGGGAGTTTGAGACCAGCCTGGGAAACATGAGAAGACCTCATTTCTACAGAAATAAATAAATAAGTAAAAATTAGCCAGGTGTGGTGGCCCGTGCCTGTAATCCTATCTATTTGAGAGGGTGAGGGAGGAGGATCACTCGAGCCCAGGAGCTCAAGGTTACAGTGAGCTATGACTATGCCACTGCACTCTAGACAGAGCCACACATCACAACCCCATCTCAAAAAACAAATAAGAAAAAGATATAGCAATAACATAATGTGTAGGTAAAAAAAAAAACTTTTTTTAAGACTTTAAAAATGCTTGGTTGTAGAGACCAAACTGAGAATTTTAATGTTATGTAAAATAAATTATATATAATGAGTTATGTTTAAAGGTAAAAATATGGACACTAACCAAAGAACAAAAATAAATACAAAATAGAGAAAAACAGGAAATACTGTGAAACTGATACATACGATATTTGTTGCTTTTCAAAAAACAAGTTAACAAACCTTGCAATCCACAATCCCTAGAGAAACGGTGCAAATAGACTACTACAGGAGAGCAGAAAAGAAGCTTCTACACAGGGTAAGATGGAGAACGTAGCTCCCAACTCCAGACTTTAGGGAGCAGTGGAACTGTTTAGAATATTTCCACACACACTCTCTGGAAGCAAGTAGGGGAAAAATCTCTCTATCAGGCAGGCTTGACCTCATTCCCTTTACTCATCGCAGGCCCGAAAGAGAATCTGATGAATGTGTGATAGGTCATCTAGCACATGAATGATAGGCTCTCTCTAAAAACGGTAAATAGCACAGTCCTTTCCAAAACTCTCAAGGGCGGCAGAAGTAGAGCAACTGTCATTTCCTAGCAAGAAACTTCAGATTCCCACAAAATATTCCTGTGAAGGAGAGAAATCAGCTGAAGAGGGACCTCACCACTACTTTGCTCTCCTTATATGATGTAAGTTTCCCCCGTTAAATACTTTATGATGAGTGAAAATAAAATCTCATTGAAATGTAGGTGCTAGGTGGCCTGTTCCCACATATTTTTAACTTAAATCAGCATTCAGGAATACCTGAATAAAGGTATAAATAAAGTATATTTTAAATTATTCTGCAATTTTTAATATTGCATTTATGGTCTTTCTGGGTCATTAGAATCCTCAAAGTTGCAAATATTTAAATTTTTCATATTAAGGGTACAAGTGTACACCATATACATTAAAGAGATACTACAAATCTGTATGGAAAAAGACTTTTAAAATGTTTTTGTTGTATTTGTTGTTTAATGCTGCTTAAACAGCCATTTGAGAAAATTCTAGGTCTTCATTTCATACCATAACACAAATAAATAATAACTGGATTAATGTTAATTTTATTTTAAAAAATCAAACCGTGGTCAGGTGTGGTGGCTCATGCTTGTAATTCCAGCGCTTTAGGAGGCGAAGGCAAGAGGATTGCTTGAGGCCAGGAGTTCTAAGACCAGCCTGACAACACGGTGAGACACCATCTCTATAAAAATTTTTGTTAAAAAATTAGGCGAGTGTGTTGGTGCACACCTGCAGTCCGAGCTACTCAGGAGGCAGAGGCAAGAGGATTGCTTGAGTCCAGGAGCTGGAGGTTATAGTGAGCTATAATAGCGACACTCTACTCCAGCCTGGGCAACAGAGTGAGACTGTCTCTTTAAAAACATCACCATCATAAACTTCTTAAAGGAGAATTACAAAATATAAAAACATAGATTAATACTTGTCTGTTCTATGAAAAAAGAAGAAATTTCAAAGCTTAAAGCCAATGGAAAAGGCAGCTGAAAAACGTCTTTTTTTTAATCAAAAAAATGTAAAATTGCTGCAAAAGAAAAATAATAAAATTGAATAACAATAGGCTAGGGGAAATATAACAAGACAAAAAGTTAATATTCTTAGTATGTAAAATGTACATTTAAAATCCATTAAAAATATGACTCCAAGCTGGGCATGGTGGCTCACGCCCATAATCCCAGCACTTTGGAAGGCCGAGGCAGGTGGATCATATGAAGTCAGAAGTTCGAGACTAGCCTGGCCAACATGGTGAAACCCCATCTCCACTAAAAATAAAAAAATTAGCTGGGCGCGGTGGCAGGCGCCTGTAATCCCAGCTACTTGGGAGGCTGAAGCAGGAGAATTGCTTGAAGCTGGGAGGTGGAGGTTGCAATGAGCCAAGATCATACCACTGCACTCCAGTCTGGGTGACAGAGCAAGGCTTTATCTCAAAAAACAAAAAAAAAACAACAAAACTACTCCAATAGGCAAAGGACATGAAAATTTCATTTACAAATGGCAAATCGTGGACAATTCAACCTCACCAGTAATTTAAAAGAAAATTTAACCAGATTTTTAAAATTGAGGTGAGATTAACATAAAACTAATCATTTTTAAATGAACAATTGAGTAGTATTTCACACCTTCACAATGTTGTATAGCCATGACCTCTAACTCCAAGACATTTTAATTACCTGAAAAGAAAATCTTACCCATTAAGCAGCTTCTTCCCTCCAGTCCTTGGCAACCACCAGTCTGTGTTCTATCTCTTTCTAGATATTTCATATCAACGGAATCATATAATATGTAACTTTTTGCATTGGGCTTCTTTCACTTAGCATGATATTTTTGAGGTTCATCCACACGGTGGATGTGTCAGTACTTCCTTCCTTTTTTATGGTTGAATAATATTCCATTCTGTGATATACCACAGTTTGTTTCTCCATTCATCCATTGATGGGCATTTGGGCTGTTTCCATCTTTTCGCTGTTGTCAATAGTACTGCTGTGACCATGCACATAAATACATTTGTTTGAATTCTTTTGGTATGTTCCTAGGAGTAGAATTGGTGGGTCTTACGGTAATTCCAGCTTTAATTTTTGGGGGAGCTGCCAAGCTCTTTTCTTCAGTGACTGCACCATTTACGCTCCCATCTGCAGTGTGTAAGAGTTCAAATTTCTCCATATCCTTGCCAAAACTTAGTTTTCATTTTTTAAGTTCTCACCATCCTAATGGAAGTGAAGTGGTCCTTCACTTTGGTTTTGATTTGTATTTTCCTAATGACTAATGATGTTGCCCATCTGTTCGTGTGCTTGCTAGCCATTTGTACATCTTCTTAGGAGAACCAGATGTTATTTTTCACCTATCAAATTAGTAGACATGATTTTAAAATGCTAATCATGTTATGTAATATTATAGAAGCTATTTTAGGTGAAAAATGTGAAGTATAAAACTGTGTGTGTGCCGCCAATAGTATGAAAACTTTTATGTGTTAAAAATGGGACTCTTCTTAGCTCAGTTTTGGTTGAGGCATGAAAATCAAAGCTGTAATATTCCAAAGTGAGTTGTTAGACTGACCACGATAAAGACATTTCAAAATAGAGATGTGAGAACCAGTGAGATGGCTCAGCCACATTGAGTCATATTGTCAGAGATTAAAGGAGATTTTTGGAGAAAGCTACTGCTCAAAGCCTGGTGAGAGAGACTTGATATGAATTCAGCACATTCTCAGACATCGATACAATAAAATTGGAAATATATTGGGATTGAGGAGAAGTGAACTAATGTTAGTTTTTTGCCTGAAAATCAAAAGGATAAAAGGACCGTGACCAGCTGAAGAACAAAGGACACTTGCTTTTAGGTTAGTAGCTGTATTTATGGCAAGGTTTGCTTTGGCAGTGTTGGAGAGAGAGAGCCATAGGGATCATCTTAGATGGTGTCTGGTAGGACTATCTAGAAGAATGGACAGGTCTCAGCAGAGAAGCTGGAGGCAGAACGCAGGAGCTTAAGGAGCTGAGAAGACAGACTGAGTCACCAGAATAGAATGCACTTGCCCAGTTTGTGAGAACTGCCAACAAGAGACCACCAGGGATGGGAAGGGAGGTCCTCAAAATTACTATGCCAGCCACACCCTCAGAGAACTCAGCCCAGAGAGTGCCAAGTCCAGGCAAGAAAGAACTTTCCTGCTCCCTGTACTCCTCCCCTCTCACCCATCATTCCCAACAGCATTGGACAAGTGTTTCAATTTCTCTACGACCTCCCCAACACTTGCTATTGTCTGTCTTTTTCATTCTTGCCATCCTAGTGGATGTAAAGGGATACCTTGTTGTGATTTTTATTAACATTTTTCTGATGACTAATGATGTTGAACATCTTTTCACATGCTTATCAGTCATTTATATATCTTCTTTGAAAAAATGTCTATTCAAATCTCTTGCACATTTTAAATCAAGTTATTTGTCTTTTTATTACTAACTTGTAAGAATTCTTTATACTCATACAAGTCCTTTATTAGATGTATGATTTGAAAATACTTTCCCCCATTTTGTGGATTCTCTCTCTCTCTCTCTCTCTCTCTCTCTCTCTCTCTCTCCCCCCCTCTTTCTTTTTTTGACAGAGTCTTGCTCTGTCGCCCAGGCTGGAGTGCAGTGGCATGATCTTGGCTCGCTGCAACCTCCGCCTCCTGGTGTCAAGAGATTCTCCTGCCTTAGCCTCCTAAGTAGCTGGGATTATAGGCACCCGCCACCACACCCTGCTAAATTTTTTTGTATTTTTAATAGAGACAGGGTTTCACTACGTTAGCCAGGCTGGTCTTGAGCTCCTGACCTCAGGTGATCCACGCGCCTCAGCCTCCCAACGTGCGGGGATTACAGGCATAAGCCACCGTACCAGCCATTTTTTTCATTTTCTTGATTGTGTCTTTTAAGCACAAAAGTTTTTGCTTTTGATAAATTCCAACATATCTATTTTTTCTTATGTCCCCTGTATTTTTGGTGTCATATCTAAGAAACCATTGCCTCATCTAAGGTCATGAATGTATGCCTATGTTTCCTTCTGAGTTTTATAATTTTAGCTCTTACCTTAGGTCTATGACCCATTTGATTTGATTTTTAGTATGATATGAGTTAGGGGTCTAACTTCATTCTTTTGCATGTGGATATTCCACTGCCTCAGCACCATTTATTGAAAAGACTATACTTTCTCCATTGAATTGTCCTGGCCCTTGTCAAAAATCAATTGACCATAGACACATGGTTTATTTCTGGTTTCTGTGTCTATCCTTATGCCAATGACACATTGTTTTGATTATTATCACTTTGTAGTAAGCCTTGAAATCAGAAAGCCCTTCAACCTTATTTTTTTCAAAATTATTTTGGCTAATCTAGGTCCCTTGCCTTTTCGTGTGACTTTTAGGATCAATTTCTTTAAAAAGAGCCAGCTGGGATTGCAGTAGGGATTGCACTGAATCTGTAGATTAGTATGGGGATTATTGCCATATTAAGTCTTGATCGAAACATGGGACTTTTTTATACCTTTCTAATGATTTTACATCGGCTACAAGAAAAAGTCTAAACTCTGCTACTTGAAGTTTGGGGTTCCTTCTACATTAGGCCCCTAGTGTACTTCAATAATATACCTTCTTTACTTTATGCCAATTATTCCCATGTCCTCTAAGCAAAATAGGTCCCCACTAAAGCTTGAACTCAAAGGCTGAGGTGGGCAGATCACCTGAGGTCAGGAGTTCAAGACCAGCCTGGCCAACATGGTGAAACCCTGTCTCTACCAAAAATACAAAAATTAGCTGGGCATGGTGGCAGGCACCTGTAATCCCAGCTACTTGGGAGGCTGAGGCAGGAGAATTGCTTGAATCCGGGAGGCAGAGGTTGCAGTGAGCCAAGATTACGCCACTGCACTCCAGCCTCGGCAATAGAACAAGACTCCATCTCAAAAAAAAAAAAAAGCTTGAACTCAAGAGCAAAAGTCGTAATGCATGTCTGCATCCCATGCACCAAACTCAATGCCTAAGATGATGTCCTCTCAGTAAAAATTTGCTAATTTTAAGCTGATCAGTCAATACCAAGTTAAAATCATTTTTTAAAATGGAAGTCCAGTTCAGTTCCACCTGCTCCTTTAGAATTCTCCCCGAAACCACTCTCTAACCCACAATTACTGGCTTCCTGTGAACATCTATAGCACATGATGTCACATATTTTTGCACATAATAATGTATTTCTTGTTTCCTCCCAATGAAACTGAAAGCGCTGTAAGAGTCAAACACACAGTAAATGCTCAAGAAATATTCATTGCATTGAACTTTGATTCGGATTGCCATATTTTTCAGCTATGTGGACTAACATTGCCCTGTTCTTGCCTCCCCAGGGGATGTTCTGGTGTTCCTGGACAGCCACTGCGAGGTGAACAGAGTATGGCTGGAGCCCCTGCTGCATGCCATTGCCAAGGACCCCAAAATGGTGGTGTGCCCTCTGATAGATGTCATTGATGATAGAACTCTGGAGTATAAGCCCTCTCCTGTTGTAAGGGGAGCTTTTGACTGGAACCTACAATTTAAATGGGATAATGTTTTCTCTTATGAGATGGATGGACCAGAAGGACCTACTAAACCAATCCGGTGAGATTTCTTCTGGTTTTGGAAAAATATAGCATATGTGTACTGAGACCTAGGGGGAAAATACCTCCAGAGATTATTCTTTCAAGTTCTTGGGCTTAATGAAAATGTTCTGTTACTTGTTTCTAGAAGTCTTTAATACAGTAATGCAATTATTGTCAGTAGAATCACGTAGTACTCAATATGTAATGTGATATGACATTTATCTTCACATGATCTTTAACTCTTTGATTTGCTGGTACTGAACACAATCCTATATGGATTCAATCATGACTCTGAGGAGCAATATTTAATTTTGACTAAAAGCTCAAGTCAAAGAGACCTAGTTTGCAGGAGGGACTCCATCATTTGTTAGCGGTTTAGGGCTGCCATGTACAGTTCTACCAGCTGTGCACTGCACATATCCAGGAGATACTGTTCACATAAAGACCATAAGGTCAATAGCATGTCTGGAATTGTACATAAAGACAGCCCTCAGTTGGCACAGTTACCTCTCTCAGCTTCAATGTCCTCATCTGTAAAACAGTGACAGTAATAATTAACACATGTCTCTTAGGATTGTCGGGGGGATTAAATGAGCCAATACATGTAAAACACATAGCCGAAGACTTGACACAGAGGAAGTGAACTGATCAATATCAACATTAGATAGGGTATTGTCACAGACTTCAGAACAAGGGTGTACTTTATTTTAATAAAATGTAATAGGTAGAAATCTCAATAAAAATAAAACACAGCATTAATCTTTTAAGTTATCTCAAAATGATTTTAAATAAAGTTACTTTGAGTAAAAAAATAGCTATGGTGTTCCAATTACACAAATTTGGTTTATAATTTTTGTAATATTTCCATCTCACATATAAAACATGTTTAGGCTCTAATGTAAAAATAACTGATATTCAACATGGAAACTGTATTTCTAATATTTATTTGCTAAATGGTAAAATGTTTAGAATCCTAATACACGGCTCATGTGTATATACATCGGTTCATCCTTTTTGAAAACAATTTGGCAATGCAAATTAAGAATCTTATAAATATCCTTATTCTTTGATGCAGTAATCCACTTGATTTTATTTGAAAAGAGTCAGAAATAAGCAAGGAGATGTATATAGTGTGTCAATATTTATATTAATAAAAAGCTGAAAACAACATAAATATTCAATACTATTGAGATGGGTAAAAAAGTATCTTCATTTTTATGGACTATCACATAACCATTAAAAGTAAAGTTTTCAAGGGCTAATTAACTAGGAAGAAAACTTCTCACATGTTAAATTTAAAAATCAAACCATAAAAAATGTTCTGTTAGTATGATACTTTTGTGTGATTATATATGTACATATTATATGTAATATATGTTATACATATTACATATAATCATATGTTACACTAAAATATATAATAATATGTATAAGAAAAAAGAAGTTATTTTTTAAAGGTTAAAAGAAAAAATAAATTTTATTTTATTATTTTATTGTTTTATTATTTGTATAAATATAAGGCGTACAAGGGCAATTTTGTTACATGGTTATATTCCCTAGTGGTGAAGTCTGGACTTTTCAAGTATCCACCACTCAAACATTGTACACCATACCCATTAAGTCACTTCTTGTCATCCACTGCCCTCTTGTCCCCACGCTTCTGTCTCCAGTGCCTGTCAGTCCACACTCTATGTCGATGTATACACATTATTTAACTCCCACTTATAAATGAGAGCATGTGTATTTCTCCTGTTTCTGAATTGTTTCACTTAAGATAATGGCCTCCAGTTCCATCCATGTTGCAGCCAAAGACATAATTTCATTCTTTTTTATGGTTGAATAGTATTCCATTGTGTACATATACCATATTTTCTTTATCCAATCATCCACTGAGGGACACTCAGGTTGATCCCATGACTTTACAATTGTGAATAATGCGTGATAAACATACAATGGCAGGTATCTTTTTGATATAAATGATTTCTTTCCTTTTGGGAAGATACCCAATAGTGGGAATGCTGGATCGAATGGTAGTGCTACTTTTAATTCTTTGAGAAATCTCTGTACTGTTTTCCATAGATGTGCTAATTTACATTCCTACCAACAGTGTGCAAGCGTTCCCTTTTCTGCTTATCCTCGCCAGCATCTGTTACATATTAATCATAGTATTAATTAGCATTCGTATCTGAAGATACATTTTTCCCATAGTTCTAATGATGACCAAATAAGCTAGGTGCAATGAGTTTTGGAAAACTTACAAAAAAAAAAAAAAGAAAAAAATCATGCCTAGGGCTCATGCCAATGATAACTCAAGACCTCCCCAACTCCCTGACATGCAGGCATCACCATGACCAAGGATCATGTCCTTTCCCCTGGGCCCCCTGCCCTTTTTTAAGGGCAGAGCAAAGCCCTTTCACTTTCTCCCTGCTGTCTCAGACTACAGCCTTTACTAACCACTACCCGACCTTTCTCCTGCTGAGACAGACACACACATACATGCACATGCGTGCCGGCACACACACACACACACACAGTGACTTCAAGATTTTTAGAGTGAACACTTTCTCCCCTGAAAGGAAGATATAACTTGAATCCTTTGAGCCACACATCTTTTCACCCTATTTTCAATGGTACAAAACGGCATAACTTTAAAAAAAAAACTGTTTTGTGAAATTACTTAATTTGTAAATTTAATGAGTATTTATTGATGACCTATCATGTGGCAGGCATTGTATTGATAGGAAACACGATCCCAGTCCTCAAATGTGTATAGTCTAGAGGGGAGGTCAGGCAGGTAAAAACAGACGATCAGGACAGTGCTATGGCAGGGGAGTGAGCATTTCCTTCCAGGCTTTCTGGGCTGCCTGGAATCACAGTCTCCTTCTAGTGTACCAGTGCCAGATAGAACGCATGTTACCCAGCACACCAGACAGGATATACAGCACCTACTGCACCAGACGTGACGCACATTGCCCAGTGCACCCGGTAGGAACATTCCTGTCAGAATACAGTTATCCTGTTATCTCTGCCAATTGCAACATCAAAACCACCTTATTTTGACCCTACTTCCTGTCAGTTACATCCTCTTTTCTCTCTTTCGTATTAAAGCCTTAGAAAGATTTGTCCATCACTATCTCCAATTCCCTTAAACTCACTTCCATCAGGCTTCGCCCCCTGCCATTCACAGTTAAGACTTGTTCATGACCTTCTCTGGTTCAGCCCAGTGCTCAGTTCCAGTCCTTATCTCGCTGATCCAGCCACCATGTAGGATGCTGCTGGCCACGCCCTTCTCTTGGACACCCATGTCTCCCTAGGCCTCCAGGGAACCAGAGTTTCCTGGTCCTTCTCCTCCATCCCTGGTTGCTCCTTCCTATCTCCTTTGCCAGTTCCTCTCCTCCTCTCAACTGTCAATGTTGAAGCACCCAGGGCTCAGGGCTGGTCCACTATGCTTCTCCACTCACTCACACAGTGATTCTCATCCACCTCATCCATGACTCCCTGAGGATGTCTCCAGCCCTGACCTCTCTCAGAACTCCACACTCATGTATCCAACTGCATCCAACTACCTACTTCATAGCCCCACTTGAATGCCAAATAGACATCTCAAACACACCCCGAAGAGAATCTTCCTGCCAAAAACCTGCTCCACCCATAGTGTTTCTCATCTCAGTGCACGGCAATTCCGTCCATCTGGTGTGCAGGCCAAAAACACTGGAGTCAGCCTTGACTCTTCTCTTCCTCCAACACCCACACCCCACCCATAAGCAAATCTGTTAGCTCTGTCTCCAAAATATACCAGGAATTCAACCGCATCTTACCATCTCCATTGCTGCATTCTTATCCAGGATCCCATTATTTTTCTCTGGGACCACTGTTGCCCCTCTAATTGGTCTCCCTACCCTTTCCCCTACACATGGGTCTTGCTTTGTGTGTTGAGTGACTCATATCCCTAAAACATAGGTGCTCAGTATATGCTTTTTTAGACAGATTCTCACTCTCTCGCCCAGGCTGGAGTGCAGTGGCATGATCTCAGCTCACTGCAGCCTCTGCCTCCCAGGTTCAGGTGATTCTCATGCCTCAGCATCCCAGGTAGCTGGGATTTACAGGTGAAGGCAACCACATCTGGCTAATTTTTGTATTTTTAGTAGAGATGGAGTTTCCCCATGTTGGGCAGGCTGGTCTTGAACTCCTGACCTAAAGCAATCCTCCTACGTCGACCTCCCAAGTGTTGGGATTACACGTGTGAGCCACCGCACCCAGCTGTGACTATTTTCAAATGACTTAGTTTGGTATTATTTGGCCCTACTATTGGTGGACAAAACAAGATGCTTTTTAATATTATGGTTTGTCCAGAAGTAAATATTACAATTCACCTAATATCTTTAGAAAGGGAGAGCTCTGAACCCTGCTACCCAGTTCAATTGTCATCCTCATGGGAAACTCATATTCCAAATGTCATTTTCCTTCTCATTATGAAAACATTTAGAATATATCGCATACATATTTTGGTGAGAGCTAAGTAAAAGTTACTGCCTACTTTTGTTAGTTGTGGTTTTTGGTAATTTTATATACTTAAATGTATAATAAGATAATTTTAGTATTGTTTTCTCTCTCTCTTTTTTTTTTTTTTTTTTGAGACAGAGTCTCGCTCTGTCATCCCAGGCTGGAGTGCAGTGGCACGATCTCAGCTCAGTGCAACCTCCACCTCCCAGGTACAAGCATTTCTCCTGCCTCAGCCTCCCAAGTAGCTGGGACTACAGGCGCGTGCCACCTCACCTGGCTAATTCTTTGTATTTTTAGTAGAGATGGGGTTTCACCATGTTAGCCAGGATGGTCTCGATCTCCTGAACTCGTAATCCACCCGCCTCGGCCTCCCAAAGTGCTGGGATTACAGGCATGAGCCTCCACACCTGGCCTGTTTTCTCATTTTAAACTATAAGTTATTACTAATTCAATATAATTTTGAGGAGAATACAGAATGACTTTCTCTGTGAAATTAATTTCATATTTATGTCCCCTTTCTAGGTCACCTGCAATGTCTGGAGGAATTTTTGCTATACGTCGGCATTATTTTAATGAAATTGGACAGTATGACAAGGATATGGATTTTTGGGGAGGAGAAAATTTGGAACTTTCACTAAGGGTAATTCAGATTTTATTTTTAAAATAACTATAGAGAGTGAAACCTAACTTTGTCACATACAATGCTGTGGTAATTATGCTAAATTTTCCTACATGAACATCCCATACCATTCCAGTGGCACATGCAATAAACAATTTATGGGGCTTCTTGTAAAAATGGAAAACATTTAATATTAGATTATTGGCCTGGTGTGGTGGCTCATACCTGTAATCCCAGCACTTTGGGACGCTGAGGCAGATGGATTATTTGAAGCCAGAAGTTCAAGACCAGCCTCGGAAACATAGCAAGACCCCCATCTCTCCTTTTTTTTTTTTTTTTTTAAAGGAGATGGGGTCTCGCTATGTTGCCCAGGTTGGTCTTGAACTCCTGGGCTCAAGTAATCCTCCCATCCTGGCCTCCCAAAGCACTGGGATTATAGGTGTGAGCTACTGTGCCTAGCCTCTACTTCTTAAAATAAATATATTTAATTTAAAAATATTAGGTTCTTATACCATATGTTTTGTTATTTCTGATGTATGGTATATCAAATTAATATAATATTTTAAATCTATTATTTTTACTGTCTCAGTAGTTGTTTTTTCCAATTTTTTCTGTTTTGGATTTTCTCTCTCTTTTCCTTCCTTCTTTTGGCCAGTTATTTGTTCACTTTTAAGGTTCCCAAGCAGACTTCTTTCATAATGCTTCAGATACTTGATTATGCATATAAAAATATCTAGAACAATATCGTTTCCTCCAAGCCTCTATTTGATGGTCCCTCTTAAGCTTGTTGGTTTTTTTTTTTTTTTGCTTTGTTTTTTTCATTCTCAAGTTCCCTTTGGACCAGGGCATTATTTCATAACGCCCATGCCTTTGGCACATTTTATTCTGTTTGGTTGATTATTCCTTGTTTTATTATATTGCACTCTAAGAAAATGGCTCAAGGAGTTTCCCTCCTTTCATGATCTAATAACGTGATCAGTTTTGTGTATTATACAGGCAGAGGTGGAGAGTCAGTATATTCCTTCTTCTGGCCCTACATTCCCTATACATAGCAAATGACAACTATTATTTGAACATCAATTATTCCTACTCCAATATTTCAATGGCACCTTTCCTGATGGCCCGTCGTATCTTTTAAGTATACTTGGGTGTCTTTTTATAAAGAAATATGTAAATTAATAAGTAGCTGAAATAGTCTCTTGACACCGGCAGCTGTCACTAACCACGACAAGTAACCTTGTCTTTCCTGAGGAGGAACGATCTCCGCACCTGCATACACCTCTTCATTTCTCGTTTACTCCTCATTCCAGTAAATCGACATCCTAGAAGGCCCTCAGCTTTCTGTGACATCGTTCCAGGAACTGCCACCAGTTTCACGTTGATGTCCTTAATGGATGGCTTTTGATCTTCCATCTGTCTGAGGTCATTGCAGCATCTGACACTATAAACCGTCTTTTCCAGAAGTTTTCTTGGATGTTAGAACAGTATTCCTGGATTGCTTTCCACGCTCAGTTGTTCTCAGTTTCCTTTGCAGGAATTTCTGCTGCTGCTCATCAGTTAGACACAGGTGTCCCCAAAGTTTCCATCCTTGTCAGACTTTGCTTCTTACACCATGTGCTCTTCAGGGCTCAGGGCCAGCATCCAGGTCCTCTGCACCTGTGAAGCCATGCTGGTTGTTAACATAACGCAGTCTTTCTGCATCTGGTGTGAAAAACCCTCTACTCAGAGCCAGCCAAATACCTTCCACTTGTAGCCCAACCATAGGTCCAGGCTCTCTGGACCTTCCCATGTTCCAGTAACTAAGGGAATAGCACTTGGCAGGGCACATCTACTCTGATTGCCGAGGGTCTGTGCTACACCCTTGTTAATATTTTTAGTAGGATACTTGCATCAATCCCCATGGCTGTAACTAATACCTGCATCATGATAATATCCAACTCTATAGTTTCGGTTTAGGACTATCTCTTGAGAGTAATATTTAAGCTCAATCTAGCCCTCATTTAAGGAGCACCTCGTTTGAGTCAAACTGTGCTGTATGCTGATCATTGAGAAGAAGACACAGTCTTCATTAATTCATCCATGCAACAATATGTATTGAGTACTGATATGTATGAAGCACTGTGCTGGGTGCTAAAATACAGCGGCACACAATACAAAAGTGGCTTTTTTTTTTTTTTGAGTCTTGCTCTGTTGCCAGGCTGGAGTGCAGTAGTGTGATCTTGGCTCACTGCAATCTCCGCTGCCCAGGTTCAAGCGATTCCCTTGCCTCAGCCTCCCGAGTAGTTGGTACTACAGAAGCACACCACCACGCCTGGCTACTTGTTTGTCTTTTAGTAGAGATGGGGTTTCACTATGTTGGCCAGGATGGTCTTGATCTTCTGACCTCGTGGTCTGCCCACCTCAGCCTCCCAAAGTGCTGGGATTACAGGCGGGAGCCACCGGGTCCGGCCAAAAATGGCTTCTAATGTCATGAACCTTCTATCTATTGAGTAGGGTGAAATTATCAGATATTTAATTTTGTTTTTGGCCCAGGTGCAGTGGCTCACGCCTATAATCCCAACAATCTGGAAGGCCGAGGTAGACGGATCACCTGAGGTCAGGAGTCCGAGACCAGCCTGGCTAACATGGTGAAACCCTGTCTCTTCTAAAAATACAAAAACTAGCTGGGCATGATGGTGCATGTCTGTAATCCCAGCTACTCAGGAGGCTGAGGCACGAGAATCGCTTGAACCTGGGAGGTGGAGGTTGCAGTGAGCCAAGATCATGCCACTGCATTCCAACCTGGGAGATAGAGCGAGACTCCGACTCAAAAAGCAAAAAAATTATTTTTGATAAGTGCAATAGAGAAATACAGAGTATTATGGGACCCTCTAAAAGGAGAACCTAGCCTTCTCTTGGGGGATGTATGTGTCTTAGATGACTTCCCTAAAGAACTCACATTTAAGATACATGTAAAGGATAAAATGTATTTTAACAAGTTCTTATATCTGACATGCACTGCTCTAAAATCTTATAGATATTAACCCATTTAATCCTCCTAACAAACCTGTAAGGTAAGTACCACCATTATCTCCGACTTGTAGTGAAGAAACTGAACCACAGAGAGGTTGAGTAACTTGCCCAAATTCACGGAACTTGTAAGCACTCTGCTCCTAACCTGTCGTTTCCTGCCTCATGCTGTCTGCTCAGCTTCAGGTCTTGAGACCCCACCAGCTCAGTTCTACCCTCTTTCTAAGTCACTTCCATCTGAGGCTGGCAATGGATTGGAAGCCTCCAATGCTCTGAATTTTTTTTTAGTTGCCCTGAACTCGGTGCTACTCTTGCTCGTGGAAAGTGATGGTTCGTGGATGCCCACAAAGCTACAGGTTCACTTCTAGTCTCTGAATGGTTCTCCTAACTGAGCTTCAACATGGCATTTCAATTTTCCTGGCAAAGCAGAGGCTGGCCTCAAACAGTCCCAACAATCTGCAGTCTTGGTTCACCCGATCTCCCCCACACCTGCAGTCTATCCTGCCATCCCCAGATGCTGGCAAGCTGTGCTGCTCCAGGAACTGGGGCCTCGCCCTGCACTTGAAAGATTATCCCTAGAGAAACCCTTTTCTCTGCCTCTCCCCCATGCTGAACCTCTTAGATATCAGTGCCAGTTTAGATTCCACCCAAGGTTGCTAACTCTCCTTGATGCTGTGGTGTGAAAACAAACCATGTGTTCTGTAGTAGAGAAATAGTCAAGCAAATTCGCAAACACCTGCATGAGGGAGAATTAGGAAAGGCACTCAACACTCTTCTCCCTCTCTGCCTGGAACACTCCAGTACCTCAGTGGGTTACCCTTGGCCCATCTGCTCAGAATTTCTATTCCCAAGAGTTTTAGGAATCAGACAGTTACTGTCACAGCAGTAGTCAGCTATTGCCACCATGATGTTAGGTAATAAACTACCTCAAAACTGAGTGGTTGGGAGCAATAAGCGTTTACTTTTTCTTTCATCTGTCCATGGTTGGCCAAAGTGGCTCTGCCTCAGAACAGAGGTTGTTGGGCTGGCTCTAGTCTCTGAATGGGATCCAGATCTGATTATCATTCTAGGAGTAGCAGCGACTCACAGCATATTCTTCTCACGCTGAATGGCAGGAATTCAAAAGTCAAGCCAAACCACACAGCACATTTACACCTCTGCACGCGTGACGTGTGCTCACAATCCATTGGCCAAATGTGTCAAACAGAGAAGCCCAAATTCAGTCGGTCAGGGAAACGCACTGTGCCCCAAGGTGAGGGACGAGGAATGAGCTGTTTATTGAACAAGGTTTCAATCTATCACACCAAGTTTCTGGAATGACCAACTAAGTGGGCAGAGGTCTTATTTACTTGAGTAAATAAAACTGGTGTTAGCCAGTCAGGATGGCGATTATTAAAAAGTCAAAAAAATAACAGATGCTGGCGAGGCTGTGAAGAGAAGGGAATGTTTATATCCTGCTGTGGGAGTGTAAATTAGTTCAAACATTGTGGAAAACAGTTGGGAGATTTCTCAAAGAATTTAAAACAGAACTAGCATTTGACCCAGCAATCCCATTACTGGGTATATACCCAAAGGAATATACATTGTTCTACCATAAAGACACATGCATACATATGGTCACTGCAGCACTTTCCATAATAATGAAGACATGGAATCAACTTAGATGCCCATCAACAGTGGACTGGGGCCAGGCACGGTGACTCATGCCTCTAATTCCAGCACTTTGGGAGGCCAAGGTGGGCAGATCACTTGAGGTCAGGAGTTCAAGACCAGCCTGACCAACATGGTGAAACCCCGTCTCCACCAAAAATACAAAAATTAGCCAGGTGTGGCAGTGTGTGCCTGTAATCCGAGCTACTCAGGAGGCTTAGGCACAAGAATTGCTTGAACCTGGATGGTGGGGCATCCAGGCTGGATGACAGAGCAAGACTCAGTCTCAAAAAAACAAAAACAAAAACAAAAGTCAGTGGATTGGATAAAGAAAATGTGTTACGGATATACCATGGAATGTTACACAGCCATTGAAAAATAATAAAATCATGTCCTTTGCAGCAAAATGGATGGAGCTGGAGGTCATTATCCTAAGCAAATTAACACAGGAACAGAAAACCAAATACTGCATGTTCTCATTTATAAGTGACAGCTAAACATTATACACGGACACAAAGCAGGGAACGACAGATACTGGGGCCTTCCTGAGGGTGGATTGTGGGATGAGGGTGAGGATAAAAAATTACCTAGTGAGTATAATGCTCATTACCAGGGTGATGAAATAATCTGTGCTCTAAACCCGCAGACATGCATTTTACCCACGTAACACACATACACATGTACCCTTGAACTGAAAATGTAAGTTGGAAAGAAAAAAAAAACAAAACTGGTGTTAGGAGGAAAATGCTCCTTCATGGATCAGCTAGCTTTTGCTGTATAACAAACCATTCCAAAACACAGTGCCTTAAAACAACAAGCAATAGTTATTTCTCATAATCCATTGTATCGCTAAAGTGGTTCTTCTAGGCTTAGCCAGAATGGCTGAGTTGTGCTGGTGTGAGAACTACTCATGGAGTGGTTAGAGTAATTAAAAGAGTTATGGCAAGTGTACTGTAAGATGAGAAATCAGGTGCAAAAGATTTATATCATAAGCATGTTCTTTGGGGTATTATTTTTAATAATAAAAATCAGAAGCTACCAAAATGTCCAAACAACTTAAGACTTCGAAAATAATTTCATACACCATCAAATGAAAAAAAAGCAAGTTATCTTAATGTTGTTGTGTCTACATGAGTTTACCTATGTATCTGGGTTAATATTGACTTACTCAGAATGTTAGGACAAGAAGTGAATTATGTTTTCTTCTGTGTGCTTTCCTGTATTTGCCAAGTTTTCAATGGCTATATTTTACTTTTGTGTAGTAAAATTAATAGTGATTAAAAGTGAGCAACATAAGGAGTTTTAGGTATTAAAAAAGATGAATAATTGAATTCAGTCATGATTAGCATTTCTCTTGTTTCTTGCCTACATCCAGCAATTCCTGTAGGTAATTATGAGAGAGGCAGAACCCCTTTGTCTTCATTGCTGGCTCTCAGTCAGGCTTTCTAAATTTGAACCTTGCACTCTGCTGTGAAACTTCTGTGTCATTGGGCAAACTTGTTAACCAATGTGTTAGTTTCCTCATCTGTAAAATGGGAATAATCACAGAATCTGAATTATAAGGCTGTTGTAATAATTAGCCATTTTTATGGGTGGTGGTGGTGGTTGTTTTTTTTTGTTTGTTTTTGAGATGGAGTCTCGCTGTGTTGCCCAGGCTGGAGTACAGTGGCACGATCTCGGCTCACGACCTCTGCCTCCCAGGTTCAAGTGATTCTCCTGCCTCAGCCTCCCAAGTAGCTGGGATTACAGGCACCTGCCACCACGCCCAGCTAATTTTTGTATTTTTAGTAGAGACAGGGTTTCACCATGTTGGCCAGGCTGGTCTTAAACTTAACTCCCTTCCTCAGGTGATCTGCCTGCCTCAGCCTCCCAAAGGGCTGGGATTACAGGCATGAGCCACCACACCTGGCCGTTATATTTGTTTAAAAGCAGTTGCCTATTACCAGTAATAATGCATTCATATGTTTTTTATTCTTCTTATGCCTAGATCTGGATGTGTGGAGGCCAACTCTTTATAATCCCCTGCTCTCGAGTAGGACATATCAGTAAGAAACAGACTAGAAAAACTTCTGCAATCATCAGTGCCACGATACATAACTACCTAAGACTGGTGCACGTTTGGCTGGATGAATATAAGGTGGGGAACACATCCTTGACTTGGAAAATGCATGTGAGGCTGGAGCAGGACTTGTTCTGAGGAAGCCTGCTGCTGCCTTTCCAGATCCAGCGTTTGTTCTGGAGGTCATTATCCTAAGCAAATGAACACAGGAACAGAAAACCAAATACTGCATGTTCTCATTTATAAGTGAGAGCTAAACATTGTACATGGACACAAAGCATGGAACAACAGATACTGGGGCCTTCTTGAGGGTGGACTGTGGGAGGAGGATGAGGGTAAAAAACTACCTATTGATAGTTATTGATAGTTGTTCTTTTCTCTGTTTTTCTTGAATACAGCACCCCTCTAACCCCTCATCAATCCATCCCCAACCCTATTCTCAGTTCATCCTAAGCTGCTACTCTTACACCTCATTATTTTTGTTTTAATTTCTGGGAAAACTCAAGTCTCTCAGAAGTAAATCAACCAACATGAGCAGTCATTTTATGGAGGTGCTGATCTATTCCCTCCGTTCCCACCTCCAGGGAATTGTCCCACACCTGAAGCAAACAGCTTCTCCTTGCCCTGTCCCCATGTGCAACTCTTTTTTTTTTTTTTTTTTTTTTGAGATGGGGTCTTGCTCTGTTGCCCAGGCTGGAGTGCAGTGGTGCCATCTCACCTCACTGCAACCTCCGCCTCCCGGGTTCAAGTGATCCTCCTTCCTCAGCCTCCTGAGTGGCTGGGACTACAGGCACGTACCACCATGCCTGGCTAATTTTTATATTTTTAGTAGAGATGGGATTTCACTATGTTGGCCAGGCTGGTCTCAGTCTCTTGACTTCATGACCCGCTCACCTTGGCCTCGCAGAGTGCTGGGATTTACAAGCCTGAACCACCGCACCTGGCCCATGTACAACTCTTGAGATTCTTTTTCTTCCCCGCTGATTTCCCAAGCGATGTGGATGCTGCTGGTCATGGGACTGTGTGAGAACTTCCACTACCACTTTTCGACCAGCAGCCAAAGATTTCCATATCAAAGCTATACCCTATTATCTGTGCATTTCCCCAGGAATTAAGTACCTTGCCAGGACTTACAAGGGTGCATGTCCATCCAGAAGCTATGTGTAAATAAATACAAAATCCCCAGCAAAATCTCATTTCAGACAAAGAAATGGAAATATGTAAGAATCTCTCTGACAGTGTATGTCCTGGTCTTCATCTTATGTTTCTCTAATTGAAAAAACACACTTTAATTATGAAGGTAATAATGCTCCATTTCTTTTGTAATTAGAGAAATGTGAATTAAAACTTCAAAGAGCTATTTCAACATCGCCGCTTAGATTGGCAGAATTTTAAAAGTCTGACAGGCCTGGCTGGACACAGTGGCTCATGTCTGTAATCCCAGCACTTGGGAGGCCAAGGCAGGCAGATCACCTGAGGTCGGGAGTTCAAGACCAGCCTGGCCAATATGGAGAAACTCCGTCTCTACTAAAAATACAAAATTAGCCGGGTGTCGTGGCACACTCCCATAGTCCCATCTACTCAGGAGGCTGAGGCAGGAGAATCTCTTGAACCTGGGAGGAGGAAGTTGCAGTGAGCCAAGATCATACCATTGCACTCCAGCCTAGGCAACAAGAGCAAAACTCTGTCTCAAAAAAAACAAAAAAACAAAAAAACAAAAAAAAAACCTTATAGGCCCAAGTGTCGGTGAGCAATAGGATCTCTCAGCTTTTGCTTTATGGGAGTGTTGACTTTTACAAAATTGCATCTGAAAACAGCATGGCAGCATCTACTAAAGTAAAAGATCTGAATACCTTGTGATTCAGCAGTTCTGCTCATGCATATGCTACAGAAGTGCTTTTGTGCACCAGGATGCATGAACAAGAAAACTTCTACACAGCATTATTTCTTTTAGCCAAAACTTAATACAATACAAATACTCATCAAGAGTAGAGTGGACTGGCCGGGCACGGTGGCTCAAGCCTGTAATCCCAGCACTTTGGGAGGCCGAGACGGGCGGATCATGAGGTCAGGAGATCGAGACCATCCTGGCTAACCCGGTGAAACTCCGTCTCTACTAAAAACTACAAAAAACTAGCCGGGCGAGGTGGCGGGCGCCTGTAGTCCCAGCTACTCGGGAGGCTGAGGCAGGACAATGGCGTGAACCCGGGAGGCGGAGCTTGCAGTGAGCTGAGATCCGGCCACTGCACTCCAGCCTGGGCGACAGAGCGAGACTCCGTCTCAAAAAAAAAAAAAAAAGAGTAGAGTGGACAAATGTGATATATTTAGTTGCTATAATCCTACACAGCAATGAAAATTAACTGGGCAGGGTGCGGTGGTTCACGCTTGTAATCTCAGCACTTTGGGAGGCCGAGGCGGGTGGATCACCTGAGGCCAGGAGTTCGAGACCAGCCTGGCCAACAAGGTGAAACCCCATCTCTACTAAAAAGACAAAAAAAAATTTATCCGGGCATGGTGGTGAGCATCTGTAATTGCAGCTATTCGGGAGGCTGAAGCTGGAGAATTGCTTGAACCCAGGAGGTAGAGGTTGCAGTGAGCTGAGATCACAACACTGCACTCCAGCCTGGGTGACAAGGGTAAAGCTCCATCTCAAAGGAAAAAAAAAAGAAAGAAAATTAACCAACTATAGTGTATAGTCATGTCTCACTTTACGACGGGAATATATTATGAGAAATCATCATGAGGTGATTTCATTGTTGTGGGACTGTACCTACACAAACTGGGATGGAGATGGTATAGCCCATTACACACCTTGGCTCTATGGTATGGCCCATTGCTCCCAGGCTACAAACCTGTATGGCATGTGACTCTACTGAACACTGTAGGCAGTTGTAACCCAGTGGTAAGTATTTGTGTATCCAAACATATCTAAACAAACGGCACAGTAAAAATATGGTATTGTAATCTTATGGGACTACCATTATGAACGCAGTCAGGTGTTGACTGAAACATCATCACATAGTGCGTGACTGTACCACAAGAGCATAGGTAAATTTCAGAGATGTGATGGTGAATGAAAGCAGCCAAACACAACAGAACTTATACTGTATTATTTCCTTCCTGTAAAGTTCAAATGGGTAAAATTAAACCATATTAATTTGTGCATGAATAATCAGATATCAAAGCTAGAATGAAAAGAAATGAATTTGTAATCAAGATAGCATTTAAAACAAAGGAAAAGGGTTATGATCAGGAAAGAAAAGGCAGGGGGATTTCAAGTTGTCCTTCAAAATTAGAACATATAAACACATCTTATTCTTTTAAATAGTTCCTTTAACTGGATCTACCAAAATCGATCCCATTAATAAATAGTACCAGTTGATAAGCATTCTGATTTCCCCGGCTTTTTGCTATTTTCTTCACAATCCTCAAACGAGAATTCTTTTGTTTTTTCTTTCTTTTGAAACAGAGTCTTGCTCTGTCACCCAGGCTGGAGTGCAGTGGCACAATCTCGGCTCACTGCAACTTCCGCCTCCCAGGTTCAGTGATTCTCCTGCTCAGCCTCCCGAATAGCTGGGACTACAGGCGCGTGCCACCATGCCCAGCTAATTTTTTATATTTTTAATAGAGATGGGGTTTCACCATATTGACCAGGCTGGTCTTGAACTCCTGACCTCATGATCTGCCTGCCTTGGTCTTCCAAAGTGCTGGGATTGCAGGCATAAGCCATTACGCCTGGCCTTGAAATGAGAATTATTGACATACTTTTTTGTGTATATTTTTGCAAATACATCTTTGGAATAAATTAAAGACATGAACTTGCTGGGGCAAGAGTTAGTGTATTTTAAATCCTGATGGGATAACATCCAAATGATCTTCACTGTGTGTCTCGTCATCTGTGCTGCCATCAAATGTATATGAAAGTGGCTGTCTCCTCATATTGGTTATAATCGAACTGTTTGTTTTAATCAGGTAGGTTAAAAACATCTCATTGTTTAAAATTGTATTTCATTACAACAAATCTTGAGCTTATTTTCATGTTTGTTGATTTTTTTTTTTCTGTGAACGCTGGTCATGGATCTAGATGGTTGAATTGAATATAGCTATTTCTGCATGGTTTACTGAATTTCACAAAGCATATAGTGCCAAAAAGTTAACTTAAAGGCATATGATGTTAAGTATAAAAACCAATGGATTGCATAATACAGCACAATGGGAAATTTAGTGACTGATTGGGACAAGAGAGGGCTTTGGACAGGAAGATGTGCCTAAGGTCATCCATGCTGTCTTGTCTCCAAAATGATGGCACCCTCCCCCATCTGCAGGCTCGTCCCCTGCACCAATCCACCCTGGGGACCTAGGGGTGGCAGAATGTGATGGTAAAGACCTACGGTGGTCATGGATCCCCAGGGAGAATCCAACATGGCATGCCCATAATACATTAATTTGGATGAGCAAACTCCTTCTGTCATTCAACACTGTCACTATTCCCAGGTCTGCCAGGCCTGGGAAAACACAGATGAAAAGATAAGCGTTCTGTTCGCAAAGGGCTTCAGTCTACTTAGAATACCTTTTTTCAACAGGGGGCCAGCAGAGTCCATTAGACATTCATTCTTGGGGCTTCCTCAAGTCAGAGCACACAAAAAACTAACCAAGTGTGGTGATAATAATGACCATCTCAGACATGACGGTTAGTATGTGCCAGCCATGCTCGCCCAGGGGCTTTGCATGTCCCTATTAGACTGTTCAACCCTCACAACCACTTTGCAAGGGGAGGACTTGCCTAAGGTCACGCAGATCCTGAATGTCAGAGCCAGACTTTGAACCCAGGTTGTACTCCTGCAGGATCTATTCTCCCTTTACTACATCATCCCGCATTTCTGGAAAGACAAACATACGGTCAGGACCAGGGAGTAAGGGGGTTTGTCCTTGGGTATTGTTGAAAAAACAGGAGAAAGGGGATACCACAATAGGTGGCTGTGATTCTTTGGCTGAGAAGCAGGACCCAGTCTTCCTGGATCCCGCTATGCCACTTAGGGTGTCGTGGCACGTGCTGTGAACATGTGCATGGTGGGTAAATCCGAGGTCCCATAGTATGTCTCTGCCTTCATTCCTTGGACAGAAAAAAATTGGGATCTTGAGGGCTTTTTTAGTTCACATGATGAAAATACATGTGTCTATGTTAGATATAATCATTTGATCACCGAAGATTTGTTTGGCTGAACATAATGGCTGACTCTGTATTTTCATGTAGGAGCAGTTTTTTCTTCGAAAGCCTGGTCTGAAATATGTTACCTATGGAAACATTCACGAGCGTGTTCAGTTAAGGAAACGACTGGGTTGCAAGTCATTTCAGTGGTATTTGGATAATGTCTTCCCAGAGTTGGAGGCATCTGTGAACAGATCATGAAAGGAAAACAAATCACTTTGATTAATAAAGAGTTAAAAGTCTCCTAATCATTCAACATAGTGGCACAAGAATGTAAGATTGGAACATCATGGAATTATGTGAAATGCAATTAAAAAAATATGACCAGAATGGTCTATGATGTGGGTGCCTTTATTTCCCCTTTAATGAAAATTCTTAATACTTTGTTACTCATCTGCTACTGAATTTCTGAGGTGACAAGACCTTGAACATTAGAAATGTCCTAAGTGGTCACACAGTTACGACTCTATCATACAGCTGACTGAGTTTAAGTAAAGCGCATTTGTTTACCACACCCACCTGGCCCTGGTGGACTGTAGGGACTGCTTTCCCTTTGCCAACCCGGCTTCTGCCCCAGACAATCTGTTGCGATTGCCTTCTTAGGGAGCCATGTTCTCATGACTTTGGCTGAGCTGCAGCAAGCTCCTTTCTTCCTGCCAGGGTAGATTCTGGTAATGACACCTTGCTCAGCTGCATACCTGAACGTCTGGTGTCCAGTCCACCTGCCTGGGTGTCTGGTCAGCTCTCCAGGCCAGCTTCCCCATGTGTCCCTGCCAGCCCTTCTGTCATCTGAAGATACTCCCTCTTCCAGGAGTCTCACTCTGTCACCAGGCTGGAGCATAGTGGTGTAATCTGGGCTCACTGCAACCTCTGCCTCCCGGGTTCAAGCAATTCTCCTGCCTCAGCCTCCCAAGTAGCTGGGATTACAGGTGCGTGCCACCACACCCAGCTAACTTTTGTATTTTAGTACAGACGGGGTTTCGCTATATTGGCCAGGATGGTCTTGATCTCTTGACCTCGTGATCCGCCTGCCTCGGCCTCCCAAAGTGCTGGGATTACAGGCATGAGCCACTGTGCCCAGCCGATTTTGCCTTTTTCATGTCTGTCCCCTCCTATGGCTCTGGCCTCCAGCTCTCCAGACACTTCTTGACTCTTGGTAAACGGTTTAGCTGGGATCAGGGAAGCAGCAGCTGGGTGCCTTGTCTGTCCTGTGTAAACACATTCCCAGATGTCCAAAGTACTTCTTTGGCATCTTTGGGGTTAGACAGATCACTGTTGGTTTCACGCTGATGATGGTGGCTAAGAGGTGAAAGACACTGAATTCAGAAAGAGACAGCTAATGAGAGAAAAAAACACATTGAAAGGGGCCAAAAAAAAAAAAAAAAAAAAAAAATGGAAGAGAATAGTCTATGCTGGAAAGAAGGTAAGTTAGTTTTTACAGCAGAAAAACAATTTGAATCATCTATTGAGCTCATTCAATCAACAATGAGTGCTTGCTTGAAGCCAGGTATTCTTCTAGTTGCTGGTATACAGCAAGGAATGAAGTTTTTTGTTTTGTGTGTTTGTTTGTTTTTGGAGACGGAGTTTCACTCTTGTCGTCCGGGCCGGAGTGCAGTAGCCTGATCTCGGCTCACTGCAACCTCCACTTCCCAGGTTCAAGTGATTCTCATACCTCAGCCTCCTGAGTAGCTGGGATTACAGACACCCACCACCACGCCCAACTAATTTTTGTATTTTTAGTAGAGATGTGGTTTTGAGAGGTGGCAACATGCTAGCAGCCCTCCCTCTCGGTGCCGCCTGGGCCTCAACGTCCACTCTGGTGGCTCTTGAGGAGCCCTTCAGCCCGCCACGGCACTGTGGGAGCCCCTCTCTGGGCTGGCCGAGGCCCGAGCTGGCTCCCTCTGCTTGCCGGGAGGTGTGGAGGCAGAAGCACAGCTAGGCGTTCGCGGGCCAGTGTGAGTTCCGGGTGGGTGTGGGCTCGGCGGGCCCCGCACTTGGAGCCGCTGACCGACACTGCCGGCCCCAGGCAGTGAGGGGCTTAGCACCCAGGCCAGCAGCTGCAGAGGGTATGCCCGGTCCCCCTGCAGTGCTGGCCCACTGGTGCTGTGCTCGAATTCTCGCTGGGCCTCAGCTGCCTCCCCACGGGGCAGGGCTTGGGACCTACAGTTGCCATGCCTGACCCTCCTCCTGCCACCTCCCCCAACCAGGGCTCCTGCCCGGCTGGATCCTCCCGGATGAGCACCGCCCCCTGCGCGGTGGCGTGGGTCCCATCAACCGGCCAAGGGCTGAGGAGTACGGGTGCAAGGCACGGGACTGGCAGGCAGCTCAGCCTGCCGCCCCAGTGCGGGATCCACTGGGTGAAGCCAGCTGGGCTCCTGAGTCTAGTGGGGACTTGGAGAACCTTCATGTCTAGCTAAGGCATTGTAAATACACCAATCAGCACCCTGTGTCTAGCTCAAGGTTTGTAAATACACCAATCAGTACTCTGTATGTAGCTAACCTAGTGGGGATTTGGATAACTTTTCTGTCTAGCACTCTATGTCTAGCTAGAGGATTGTAAATGCACCAATCAACACTCTGTGTCTAGCTCAGGGATTGTAAACACACCAATCAGCACTGTCAAAATGGACCAATCAGCTCTCCGTAAAATAGACCAATCAGCTCTCTGTAAAATGGACCAATCATCAGGATGTGGGTGGGGTCAGATAAGGGAATAAAAGCAGGCTACCCAAGCTAGTCAACAGCAGCCTGCTCAGTCACCTTACACAGTGTGTAGCGACTTTGTTCTTTTGCTGTCTGCAATAACTCCTGCTGTTGCTCATTGTTTGAGTCCATGCCATCTTTATGAGCTGTAACACTCCTTGCGAAGGTCTGCAGCTTCACTCCTGAGGTTAGCGACACAACGAACCCACTGGGAGGAATGAACAACTCCAGACGCCCCACCTTAAGAGCTCTAACATTCACTGCAAAGGTCTGAAGCTTCATTCCAAAAGCCAGTGAGACCACTAACCCACCACAAGGAAAAAACTGCAGATACATCTGAACACCTGAAGGAATGATACTCTAGACTGCCATCTTTATGAGCTGTAACACTCACCACGAGGGTCCACAGCTTCATTCTTGAAGTCAGCGAGACCAAGAACCCAGCAATTCTGGATACAGTTTCATCATGTTGGCCAGGGTAGTCTTGAACGGCTGACCTTCCAAAGTTTGGCATTACAGGTGTGAGCTACCGTGCCCAACTGCTGCAAATAACATCTTTATACCTGTCTATTTAGGAAAATACTGTATAAAATCTATTGCTAGACAGACATGGGGTGATCTATTACAGCCCCTTGATTCATCCTTTAAAAGGTTGATTGGGCAGCACGAAACAGGTGCCACGCTGTGATTGTATTCTTGGCCCATATATTATACTTTTCCTGTTTGTAGAAAGTCATTTAAAAATTAATCATAATAAACCCATGCGTCTACTAAAATTATGATAAAATGCAAAACAGGCCAGGCGTGGTGGCTCACGTTTGCAATCCCAGCACTTTGGTAGGCTGAGGTGGGCGGATCACGAGGTCAGGAGTTCGAGATCAGCCTGGTGAATGTGGTGAAACCCGGTCTCTACTGAAAATACAAAAACATTAGCCGGGTGCGGTGGCGTGTGCCTGTAATCCTAGCTACTCGAGTCTAAGGCAAGAGAAGTGCTTGAACCCAGGAGGCAGAGGTTGCAGTGAGGTGAGATCACACCACTGCACTCCAGCCTGGGCGACAGAGTGAGACTCCGTCAGGGAAAAAAAAAAAAACAAAACAGAACACGGGCTCAGTGGCACATGCCTGTAATCCCAGCTACTCGGGAGGCTGAGGCACAAGAATCGCTTGAACATGGGAGGCGGAGGTTGCAGTGAGCCCAGACCAAGATTGCACCACTGCACTCCAGCCTGGGTGACAGACTCTGTCTCAAAGAACAAACAAAAAGCAACATAGAAATCCTGTAGCTGAAAAAATAAAAGAGAATTATAGTAGTATAAATATGGAGTTTTTTTTTTTTTTTTTTTTTTTTGAGATGGAGTCTCGCTCTGTCGCCCAGGCTGGAGTTCAGTGGCCGGATCTCAACTCACTGCAAGCTCCGCCTCCCGGGTTTACGCCATTCTCCTGCCTCAGCCTCCCGAGCAGTTGGGACTACAGGCGCTCGCCACCTCGTCCAGCTAGTTTTTAATTTTTTAGTAGAGACGGGGTTTCACCGTGTTAGCCAGGATGGTCTCGATCTCCTGACCTCGTGATCCGCCCATCTCGGCCTCCCAAAGTGCTGGGATTACAGGCTTGAGCCACCGCGCGGGGCCTGGACTATCTTCTTAAAGCAACAACTTTTTTCTAGTGTTGAAGTTTGAGAATATATATGTGTAATATATATAATTATATGTAATATATAAATGATATATATGCAACATTAAAAAATATGTATATTTTTTCTGGTAAGCATAAAGAATGGATGCTGTAAATACCAACTTTCCCAAAAGCAAAAGATAAGAGTATTCTCTTTTCTTAAAAGCCATGAGCCTAATATTAAGTCTTAGTAGATAACACACATAAGTCCTAGAAATTGTTTAGCATGTCCTTTGGACAGTATCTTCTTAAATATTGCTTCAGTTGACCCTAAAAGAAAAATCAGAATTAATATCCAAATATTTGGCGTGATTAAAGGGAAATTGATACTGGCCTATAGGTGGCAATTTTTTGTTTTTGTATGGAAATTAAAAAATCTAATTTGTATTCTGAAGCTAGTTGGAAAGTATCTGGTAACCTGCTTAAGGTTTTTTACAAAACAGTTTTTGGTATGATGGAATGTTCAAACAAGTTTTTTTTTTTTGGAGACAGAGACTTGCTCAGTCGCCCAGGGTGGAGTACAGTGGCCCAATCTTGGCTCACTGCAAGCTCCGCCTCCCTGGTTCACATCATTCTCCTGCCTCAGCCTCCCGAGTACCTGGGACTACAGGCGCCCACCACCATGCCCGGCTAATTTTTTGTATTTTTAGTAGAGACGGGGTTTCACCATGTTCGCCAGGATGGTCTGCGATCTCTTGATCTCGTGATCCGCCCGCCTCAGCCTCCCAAAGTGCTGGGATTACAGGCGTGAGCCACCGCGCCCGGCCATCAAACAAGTCTTAAATTAAGCCCAGGAGTTCTGTAACTGAGACATCCTTCTAGGAATTTATCCTAAGACACACCTGTATGAAATAATAACTAAGAAGAGCTGACATTTGCTGAGATTTTACTATGTTTCATACTCTGCTGTAAGTCGTCTGCATGGATCATCTCGTTTCATTCATACAACAACTTTATGAGTTCTGCTATCCTCATTTCATAGATAAGAAAATGATGGTTAGAATTTGCCCAGGTTAAGGTTGCCCTATTTGGCTAATAAAAACACAAGATGCCTGGTTAAAACGTGAATTTCAAATAGACAATAACATTTTACTGTACATATGGCTATATTTTGAATGTATCCTCCGTGATTCATGTTGAGACAACTGACAATGCAACAGTGCTACAGTTTGAATACCTTTTATCCCCACCAAAATTCATGTTGAGGCTTGGACCCCAAGATAACAGTGTTGAGACAGAGGAGGACCTTTAACAGGCTTTGGAGTCATGAGGGATCAGCCCCCATGAAAAGATTAATGTAGTCACTGAGAATTCCCAGTCTCTTGGGACTGGATTAGGTACCTTGAGAGCGGGTTGTTAATAAAGTAACATTGTAACATTGCCCCTTTAGCCAGTGCCCGCTTCCCCTTCGGTTCTCTGCCACATTATGATGTAGCACAAAGCCCTCACCAGCAGCTTACCAGATATGGCTGCTGGATCATGTACTTCCCAGCCTCCGGGAGAGTGAGAAAACAAATTTGTTTTTAAACCACCTAGTCTCAGGTATTTTATTACAGCAGCACAGATGAAGACAAGCCTCTCACAAAGTGCATAGGATCACAAAACTATTGCATCACAAAATTATTCTTAATCTGAAATTCCAATTTCAGGCCACCCTGTATTTCATCTGGCAACTGTATCCAAGGACAAACAATAACACAGCCCTTATATGATCCTAATCAGCCTGGCCTCAAAGATTGTGTTTAACCAGAATGATACACTGAAAAGAGCATTTTAGTGTCATTCTGTATGATAGTGAAAAATTGGAGCTAACCCAAATCCTCAATTATGAGAATAATGGTTAAGTAGTTATTGTACATTAATTACGTAGAATAGTATTTAAAGTAATAGATATAAACAGATGCATCTCATACTCATCAGATTGGCAAATATTTAAATATCTGATACTATCAAGGGTCAGGAGAAGATGCATTAATGGAAATTTACATGCCCTGATTATATCCTAGAGCATGATTTCAAATGTTAATTTGTGTATAAGTCACCTGGAAATCTTGGTAAAAATGCAGATTTTAATTAAGTAGGTGGAGCACAAGACTCACCATTTCTTTTTTTTTTTTTTTTTTTAAAGGAAAGAAGTTTAATTTACTCCATGTTCTGCCAGCTTAACAGGAAGCATGTCTAGGGAGGCCTCAGGAAACTTACAAGCATGGCAGAAGGGTAAGCAGCCACCTTCTTCATGAGGCAGTAGGAAAGAAAATGAAAAGCTCAGGGGAAACTGCCATTTATAAAACCATCAGATCTTATGAGAACTAACTCACTATTACAAGAACAGCGTGGGGTAAACTGCCCCCATGATTCAATCACCTCCCACAAGGGCTCTCCCTCAACACCTGGGGATTACATTTCAAGATGAGATTTGGGTAGGGATACAAAGCCTAACTATATCGGTCTGCCCCGGCCCCTCCCAAATCTCATGTTTCTTTCACATTTCAAAACCAATCATGCCTTCCCAACAGTCCCCCAAAGTCTTAATTTATTCTAACATTAACCCAAAAGTCCAAGTCCAATGTCTCATTTGAGATGAAGCAACTCCCTTCCATCTATGATCCTGTAAAATCTAAAACAAGTTAATTACTTCCAAGATACAATGGGGGTATGGGCACTGGATAAATGCTTCCATTCCAAGTGGGAAAAATTGACCAAAACAAAGGGTCTAGAGGCCACATGCAAGTCCTAAATCTAGTGGGGCAGTAATTAAATCTTAAAGCTCCAAAATAATCTCCTGAAGACTCACCATTTCTAACACACTCCCAGGTGACGCTGATGCTGCTTGTTGCTGGACCACCATTTGAGTAGTGAGGCCCTAAAGCTCTGGTCTTCAAACTCTTTTGCTTGAGAATATACTAAAATAATAATAAGGTTTAAATATAAGAACTTAGTATCCCCTTATACATGTTTAAGGTGATATTTAAAATTTTTCATTAGTAGTTTAGGTAGTTGGAAGGATTCCTTTCTGGCAACATATTTGTGTAAATAAACTTGTTATACACTTTTAAATATACCTAGTAGACTTCGCCCTAGTTTGCCTGCCACTGCTGTGAATAGTTTCTGAGGGAGGTCCCAGCAGGACTGATTCCCAGTGAGGCTTATTTGATATCATACTATGTATATTTTACATGAGCTGCAACCATGGAAGGAAACTGGGCAAAGATACATGTGTGCTCTCTGCACTGCCCTTGCAAGAGAAACTCACACCTGAAATATCTGTCAATTTCCAGTCAAGACACAAACATGGTACAAGGGGTCAAAAGCATTCAACTTGGCACCCAGCAGCAGTTCTCTTTGGCTGAGGGGAGTGGCCACAGGACTCAGCTGGGGGCCATCAGCTGCCTACACACCCAACAACTGGAGAAATGAGTCCTCCGTCCTTAAGGGGAAACCTGGGTGGCACAACATGGCACCCCCTACACCCTGACAACCCCATGGGGTATTTGGCAGGGCCCGTTAATGCAGTGGAAGATGGGCTGGGGAATGTGGTTAGCTCAATTCAGCTCAAGGCGGCCACTACTTTGGTTCAGGTGCTGCTCTTTAATTTATATGGGCTGTAGAATTTCCTCCATTGCTACACGTGTACCCCATCAGACTTTCATTGTGAAGCAATGAGTTATTTTAAAAAGTTTAAAAATACTCTTAACCAAGTGGGGCTTATTTCAGAAATACAAATAAGATTAACATTAAGATATTCTTCAATATAACTTGGCATTATTGGTCACAGATGAATGCCTACTCCACTTTTCTTAAAAATTGCCAAATTCCCCTTTACGGGATTTGTATACATTGCACTCTTATCACCAGTGTATGAGTGTTTTTTCACAACTTCTCTCTTTACATTTTAATCAACATTTTCTTCTATCACAAGTGACATTTAACGTCTTTTAGTATGTTTAAGGGCATTTGTCTTTTTTTTCACTTATGGGATCTCGCTGTATTGCCCAGGCTGGAGGGCAGTGGCCACTCACAGGCGCGATCCCACTACCGAGCAGCACAGGAGTTTTGCCCTGCTTGGTTCCCCCCTCCTTGGGGAACCTGGTGGTTCCTGCTCCCGGGAAGTCACCACACCGATGCGGAACTCGGTGTCGCCGCGTAATGGGCACAGCGCATACAGCGCAGAGCTCCCGGGCTCAAGCGCTGCTCCCGCCTCAGCCTCCGGAGTAGCCGAGGCCACAGGCAGCGCATTTGTCATTAATGCAGTCTTTCGAGACCGCGGGCAACAGACAACAGGGCCTAGGCCACGCGCGTGCGCGAACGCTCGGTACGACTCAGCGGGCGGCGGCCGGTGACGTCAGGGCAGCGAGAGGTGACGTCACCACGGAGCAGGGGCGGGGCCGCCTGACGCGCGGCGCTGGGCGGAGACGGCGGCGCGGGGACTGGGCGAGGGCCCTGGGCCTGAGGAGGCGCGGCCGCCAGTGCGCCCGGCGCGTGCGCGACGCCTGGCTGCTCGGCCCCTAGGTAGTTCAGCCCGCCGCCGCTCTTGCGGGTCGGACTGGGGCTGGCGGGAGAGATGCCTCAGCCCGAGTTCCGGAAGGCGGCGATCCTGGGCTGCGGGCAACGCGGTGAGTACCCGCTCGGCGGCGCCCTCTTTCGCGCGGTCTCCCCACGCCCCTCAGCACCTCGAGAGCTGCGGCGGCGGCGCGCGGGGCCTGGGCAGGCTGGGGGCAGCGCCGGGGCAGCGCCTGGCTCCCCGCGGGTCCGGGGCTCCCGCACGCTCCCTGGGCGAGGCTGGTTCCTCGAGGAGACGCCGCTGCCCCCGCGCCTCCCCCGGCGTCTCCTCAGGCGGGTCCGCGGTGTGGGGAGCGAGAGCCAGGGCGCGGGCCTGGTTTTCGGGCATTTCGGACGGAGGCACACCTGATTTACAGCCTCCCGCAACATTCCCTAAAATGAAGTCCAGAGCAGGGTTGTCCACTTTTTAAAATTAAAAGTGCCGAGAAATAGAACATTTCACACATACACAAAACTAGGGAGAAAAGTGTGAAAGGAAAATGAATCTCGGGACCCCAGATCGCTAAGCCAAAGTCAAGCCGGGAACTGCGTCAGGCAAACCTGCCCCTGTTTTATTCCTAAGACAGCTGCAGAGCTAAAAAGCCACACAGCTCCCTCACCGTTTGCCCCGGAAGAAATTGGCTGTGGCCTCCACATCTTTACCCTGAAACAGTTGCGTCGAATTTCACCCTGGCAGTGGAAATGGACAGCTTGTCTTCGCAGGTGAGGGACAGGGACAGACCGCCAGTCATCCCCCTGCCCACCTGAGACAAATGCATGTCTGATGGCTTCACCTGCCCTGTATTTATGTAAAAATGCAGGTTTACTGAGCCAGGCTAAGGCACAAGTAACTATTCCTCTGCCCGCCCCGTCGGGTAAATTGTGTATTCAGTAGAAGGCAGAGCAGAGGCTCAAAAGAATGCAGCCGTTTGTCTCATCTGCCCGTGACCTGGAAGCCCCCACTTCGAGTTGTCCCGCCTTGCCCGCCCAATCCAGTCTATACCTGTGTTTGATTGAAGTCTCAAATGTTCCCCTAAAATGTATACTACTAGGCTGTGCCCCCACCACCTTGCGTACATGTTCCCGGATCTCCTAAGGGCGGTGTCATGGGCCATAGGCGCTCATATTTGGCTCAGAATAAATCTCTCTAAAAAATTTGTTTTTAATTTTTGTGGGTACCTAGTGGGCGTATGTATTTATAGGTACATGAGGTATTTGATATGGCGGAGAATGCCTAATCACATCAGAGTAAGCGGGGTATCCATCCCCTGAAGCATTTATCCGTTGTTAGTGGTGCAGACAATCTGCCAGGCTCTTGTATTGGTTGGAACGCGACAACGTGCCAACAACCCGGACACCAGGAGGCGGTGTGGAGCAACACGCTGTTTTAACAAGCGCCTGGGGGCAGACGGGTTTAGGTCTAAAATGGCCTCAGCCCCAAGTGAGGCGTGGAAGGGGTTTTATAGTCCTCTGTAAACAGGAAGTGTCCCAATCTGACGTGGCTGCTGCGTAGTAGTACACGCTGGCCTCCCTCTGGATCTTCAGGGCGTATGTGTCTTCCCGCAACCTCTCTTCCTGCTTCTGTTAACTTGCTGACAGCGCGCTGCTGGCGCAAGTGTCCTTGCACCTTGGGACTGGGCTTGAGGAGGGAGGAATTATTCATTCCCTTAAGCTTTCAGGCTTGGGGGAAAATCTTTGACAACCCAGTGATACTCTTAAAGTTACTTTAAAATGTGCAATAAAGTATTGTTGACTGTAGTCATGCTGTTGTGCTATCAAATACTAGATCTTATGCATTCTATGTAACTGTATTTTTGTATACATTAACTGTCTCTCCCCTCACTCCCTTCTCAGAATCTGGTAACCGTCATCTAGTCTCTCTCTCCATGAGTTCAGTTGTTTTAATTTTTAGCTTCCACAAATAAGTGACAACAGGCAAAGTTTGTCATTCTGTGTGCCTGGCTTATTTCACGTAACATAATGACTTCCAGTTCTGTCCCTGTTGTTGCAAATGATGGGATCTCATTCTTTTTTATGGCTGAATAGTACTCCATTGTGTATATGTATCATCATGTTTTCTTTATCCATTCATCTGTTGATGGACATTTAGGTTGCTTCCAAATCTTGGCTATCGTGAACAGTGCTGAATCATGTGGTAGCTCTATTTTTAGTTCTTGGGGAACCTCCAAACTGGTCTCCATAGTGCTTGTACTAATTTACCTTCCCACCTATGGTGTATGAGGAATCCCTTTTCTCCACATCCTCACCATCATTCATTATTGCCTGTCTTTTGGATATAAGCCATTTTAACTGGGGTGAGATGATATCTCGTTGTAGTTTTGTTCTGCATTTCTCTGATCAGTGATGTCGAGCACCTTTTCATATGCCTGTTTGCTATTTGTATGTCTTATTTTGAGAAATGTCTGTTCAGATGTTTTGCTCATTTTTTAATAGGATTATTAGATTTTTTCCTATAGAGTTGTTTGAGCTTCTTGTATGTTCTGGTTATTCATCCCTTGCCAGATGGATAGTTTGCAAATACTTTCTCCTGGTCTGTGGGTTGTCTCTTCACTTTGTTGTTGCCTTTGTTGTGTAGAAGCTTTTTAACTTGATGTGATACCATTTGTCCATGGATGCTTTGGTGGGGTATTACTACAGAAATCTTTGCCCAGTTCAATGTCCTGGAGATTTTCTCCAGTGTTTTCTTTTAGCAGTTTCATAGCTTGAGGTCTTAAGTCTTTAATCTATTTTAATTTGATTTTTGTGTATAGCGACATTACGGGGTGGGGTTGAGGGGTTGTCTTTGCTCCCAGAGCTCCCAAAATGGTGGCGGGCCGCTTGCAAGATGGTGGCAAGCCTCCTGTTCTCTGACCTGGGGTTCTTGGCCTCATGGATTCCAAGGAATGGAATCTTGGGCCATACGGTGAGTATTATAGCTCTGATAGAAGCCGTGGGTCATGGAAGAGAACCGTGGAACCCAGTGACTAGTGTTCAGCACGATTAGGACGAACCCGGGCACTTAGCCGTGCAGGAACAATGGCAAGACTTTAGCCTGATTGGGAGCAGCAGTGGGAGCCTCGCTGGATCAGGAGCACAGCAGACACCCTGCCGGATCTGGAGGGATGGAAGTCAGTGGCAGGTCTGCGACAGTGGCAAACAGCAGTGGTGAATGGCGAGCAAAAAGCTCAGCTTGTGCTGTAACAAATATGGACCAGAAGAGAGTGCAGTTGCAAGATTTAATAGAGTGAAAACAGAGCTTCCATACAAAGGGAGGGGACCCAAAGAGGGTAGCCGTTGCTGGCTCGAATGCCTGGGTTTATAGCACAATCATTGTCCCTCCCTCTGTGCTCTCAGGCAATAGATGATTGGCTATTTCTTTACCTCCTGTTTTTGCCTATTAGCATTTTAGTGAGCTCTCTTTACTACCTGATTGGTCGGGTGTGAGCTAAGCTGTAAGCCCAGTGTTTAAAGGTGGATGCGGTCACCTTCCCAGCTAGGCTTAGGGATTCTTGGTCGGCCTAGGAAATCCAGCTAGTCCTGTCTCTCAGCAAGAGATAGGGGTCTAGTTTCATTCTTCTGCATATGGATCTCCAGTTGTCTCAGCACCATTTATTGAAGAGACTCTCCTTTTCCCAGTGTATGTTCTTAGCTTCTTTGTCAAAAATGAGTTCACTGTAGATGTATGGATTTGTTTCTGGGTTCTCCATTCTGTTTCATTGGTCTGTGTGTCTGTTTTTATGCTGATGCCATGCTATTTTGGTTACTGTAGCTCTTTAGTATAATTTGAAATTGTAATTTGGAGTCAGATAATGTGAAGTTAGGTAATGTAATTCCTTCAGTTTTGTTGTATTTGCTCAGATAGCCTAGGCTATTCTGGGTCTTTTGTTATACTATGTAGGTTTTAGGATTGTTTTTTCTATTTCTGTGAAGAATGTCATTGGTATTTTGATAGGGATTGCATTGAATCTGTAGGTTGCTTTGGGTGGTATGAACATTTTAACAGTATTGATTCTTCCAGTTGGCGAATGTGGAACATCTTTCCTTTTGTGTGTACGTGTCTTCAATTTTTTTTTTTTTTTTTAATTTTTTTTTTAAGATGGAGTCTTGACTTGTCACCAAGGTTGGAGTGCACTGGTGTGATCTTGGCTCACTGCAACCTCCACCTCCAGGGTTCAAGTGATTCTCCTGCCTCATCTTCCCAAGTAGCTGGGATTACAGGTGCCCGCCACCACACCCAGCTAATTTTTGTAATTTTAGTAGAGATGGGGGTCTCGCCATGTTGGCCAGGCTGGTCTTGAACTCCTGACCTCAGGTGAGCTGCCTGCCTCAGCCTCCCAAAGTGCTTGGATTACAGGCCTGAGCCACTGTACCCGGCCTATCTTCTTCAATTTCTTGTATCAGTGTTTTATAGTTTTCATTGTAGAGATTGTTCACTGTCGAAACCAGCTTGTTCATGGATACCCTAACCCAGCGGTGCTAGAGGAATTAAAGACACACACAGAAATATAGAGTGTACAGTGGGAGATCAGGGGTCTCACAGCCTTCAGAGCTGAGAGCCACAAACAGAGATTTACCTACATATTTATTGACAGCAAGCCAGTCATAAGATTTAGTATTCCTTATGGGAAATAAAAGGATGGGCCGAAATAAGGGGATGGTCTCTGGCTAGTTACCTGCAGCATGAACATGTCCTTAAGGCACAGATCACTCATGCTATTTGTGGTTTAAGGACGCCTTAAGTGGTTTTCTGCCCTGGGTGGGCCAGGTGTTCCTTGCCCACATTCCGGTAAACTGACAATCTTCCAGCATGGGCATCAAGGCCATCATGAGCATGTCACAGTGCTGCAGAGATTTTGTTTATGGCCAGTTTTGGGGCCAGTTTATGGCCAGATTTTGGGGCCTGTTCCCAACATGTCCCCCCTTTGTTTTGCAAAGTGATAAAAGCAAAGGCAGCTTTGTCACAGTGAGCTACTTCTTGCAGGAGTCAGGATCCGCAGACTATACAAAGACAAACAACACAGATTAAAAGCACAATCATCATTGAAATCACAGAGCTTCCAAGTGTTTTTATCCATTTTAGTGGGTTACTAGCTGCTAATCTGTCTGCAGCTCCTTCAAGCGCTCCAGTTCCTGGCATTAAGGTCAGTTTTGCCTGGGATGCTTTAAATATTTGTTCTTTTAATTTTGCAACAGCCAAAGACAAGTTTGTAGAGTGTCCTTCTAGATGCTTTTTTATTCTTTCCTAAATTTTGATATTATTAAGAGCTATTAATAATTTCCACAAATCCTTATGTTTAGCTCCTACAATGGGCCATATCATTTGAGGCTGAGGTGCCACTGTACTGCCATGGTTCCAGATAATAGGAACTCTTGCCGTACTTTACCATTTCTACCATCTGACTGTTTTGTTCAGACCAGCTGAACATAGTGTGGCCGTGGCACACAAACTGAGAGGTGCAATTCAAACTAAACATCCCCTAGGGGACCAGTTAATTCCATAGGAATTGCTGTGCAGCACCTCTGCCTGTTCTCCAATGCAGTTTTCCTAAACAAGTCCATTCACTTTTTCTGGCCAGGTTCAATTTTGTTTACAAATAGGTTTTTGAGGGTGGTATGCCTCAATTATAGGAGCAGATTCATTATGGGAAATACTGAGATCAGAAAGCATGTGTAACTGTGTCGTAGAGTGATTACATCCAGGCATTATTGCTAGCCACGATGGATAAATATGCCCAATAAGTATAACTGTTTTCTCTGTCAGCCCTTGTTGAAGGAATACTCACGGCAATGGTGATCACTGCTATCATAGATATCATTAAATTACTTATTTGACTGGTTGTCCCTCCTTCCTCAGGTTTTCTTCCGCCATCTGTGACAGCTTCTTCATCTGTCCCCAGGTGGGTGGCTGTGTTTGATGGGTGTTGCTCGTGACAGTTGGGGTCCTCCTCAGTGTCAGTCTTGACGTGGCTGCAACTGGGGGTCCTCAGGATCCTCCCAGAATCTCTTCCTCAGCATCTGGCTTGTGATAAGGTTTCAGGTGTCTTGATGGTATCCAAATTGGCTGTTGATTCGGTCTTGTAGAAACACAAGCATAACCTCTACCCTAAGTTATTATTTTACTTATTTCCCAACTGTTTGTTATTGGGTCTCTCCACCAAACCAGTTCAAAAATTGAAACAGTTTTGTTTTAGGAAAATGGTTATCGAGAAGACCCACAAAGTCAGCTAAATGGGTTTGCCAAGTAAAACTATTTATAAAAGCTTGCTGTATTTGCGCCTTCGTGAGAGGGACAGTAATTTTTTCAGGATCATATCCATGTAATTTAACAATCCGAGTTCTCCCATTTCCTATCATATCGCTATTATAGTAGCAATTTGATCCAAATAAGGAGTTAGAGTCTGTGAATTAGTATGTGGAAGAAAAGCCATTCTACTAAGTCCACCTCTTGGACAGTAACAGCAGTAGGTGAATGCTGAGTTGGAAAAATTAGCAAATCTAGAGTCTTCTCTGGATCTATTCTATTTATTTGAGCTTTATGGACTTGCATTTCAATCAGCTGTAACTCTGCCTCAGCTTCCTTTGTTAACTACTGAGGGCTAGTGAAACTAGGATTTCCTCTAAAGATAGAAAATAGATTACTCACGGCATAGGTTGGAATGCCTAGAGCAGGTCATATCCAATTGATGTCCCCTGGTAATTTTTGAAAGTCATTTAATGTTTTCAGTTGATCCCTATGTATGGCTACTTTCTGTGGCACAATGGTAGTGTCATTTACTAAGGTCCCCAAGTAGGAGTAAGGAGTAGTAGTCTGAATTTTGTCAGGAGCTATAATTAAGCCAGCAAAAGAAATCGAATTTTGCAAATGATCATAACATTGGAGTAATATTTCTCGAGTGGGGGCAGCACAAAGTATATCATCCGTATAATGAATAATGTAACATTGTGAACATTTTTTACCAGTAGGTTCAGTTGCTTGCCCTACGTACCTCTGGCAAATTGTTAGACTGTTTAACATGCCTTGTGGCAACACTTTCCAGTGAAAACGCTTAGCAGGCTGTTTACTGCAGGAATTGTAAATGCAAACCATTCACAGTCCTGCTCAGCTAAGTGGATATTGAGGAAACAGTCTTCTAAATCTGTGACTATTAAAGGCCAATTTTTTGGAATCATAGCAGGAGAAGGCAATCCTGGCTGTAATGTCCCCATAGGTTGTATAACTGAATTAATGGCTCTTAAGTCAGTTGACATTTTCCATTTACCTGATTTTTTTTTTTTAATTTTGAAAACTGGAGAATTCCAAGGGTAAAATGTTGGAGCTATGTGTCCCTTTTCTAATTGTTCAGTAATTACATCTTCTAAAGCCTCCAGTTTCTTTTTACTCAGCGGCCATTGTTCTATTCAAATTGGCTTATCTGTTAACCATTTTAAAGGTATAGGTTCTAGAGGCTTAACAATGGCCGCCGTCAAAAATGATATCCTAAACCTTGGCGAGAACTTTTTCTTTCCACTTGAAGCGGTTCCTTCAAACCTTGGAAATGTTTTCCTAGTCCCATACCAGGGACATACCCCATTTCATGTATCATATGCTGACTTTGAGGGCTATATAATTGCTCTGGAATTAGAACTTGTGCTTCCCATTGTTGTAATAAATCTGTTCTCCATAAATTTATAGGTTCAGAAGTTATAATTGGTTGAATAGTCCCAGGTTGTCCATCGGGCCCTTCACAATGCAAAATATAACTACTTTGATATACTTCAGGGGCTTTACCAACTCCAACTATGTTAAATTGAGTGGGTTGAATTGGCCAGGTGGATGGCCAGTGCTGTAGAGAAATGATTGAAATGTCCACTCCTGTATTTACCAAATCTTTAAATTTCTTTCCCTGAATAGTTATTTCACAGGTAGGATGTTTATCAGTAATTTGATTCACCTAATAAGCCACTTTGCGTTGTTTGTTTGTGCTTCCAAATCCTCCTGTTTGTTTAATTTCACTTTTCCCCATTTCCACATATGGCACAATTAGGAGCTGTGCTATGCGCTCTCCTGGCTCTGCTTTCCAAGGAACAGAAGGAGATATAACAATTTGAATTTCTCCATTGTAATCTGAATCAGTGAGTACTGTTTGTATTTGTACCCCTTTTAAATTCAAACTGGACCTGCCTGGAAGTAATCTGGTCGTTCCCGCTGGCAAGGGCCCGCAGGCTCCTGTGGGGACCTTCTGTAGGGGTTCCCCAGGCAGAAGACTCACAGCTTTTGTGCAGCACAAATCTGCAGCACTGCCGGCTGTGGCGGGAGAAAACATTGTGTAAGGGTGAGGGGATGGCCTGAGCCGGAAATGCCCTGGTTGGAAACGGGGCTGGGGACTGGCCCCTCATGGCGTTTCCCAAATTCAAAAGGAAAAGGCTCAAATGTAGCTATAGCATTTCCCTGTTTATCTGGGGGGTGTATTCTAACAGGGAACTGCCAAGCCTCTAAATCACCCTCTCATCTATCTTGCTGAATTCCTGCCTGAATGGAACTGAGAGTGATTGCTTGAGGCGCTGCTCAGTCACTGGGGCAACTACTTTTTGCCCAGTGTCCTCTGGAAAAGAAAGATCTGGAGGGTCAAACTACTCTTTTTCTTCAAAATAATGCGGGGGTGCAGAAGGGTAGGGATGAACCTCTCCCTCCTTTGCTGCCCTTAGCTTCAGCTGGCAAACAAACCTGCTCTTTTACTTTGTTATACTCTCCTTCCTCCTCATGATCAGTGTGAAAAGGTTCCAAGGTGGAACGAACCAGAGCCCACACTTGTCCCATTGTTACCCTGATGCTTCTGTGCTCCCCTTCTCACCACGGGGACTGCTTAAGAGTATTCGGGTGTCCAGTACTTAGTTCTATGTTCTCCAACTGTTGCTCTGGTGACCCTTTGACCTGGGTTCGAGCCCCACGTGTGGGCACCACTTGCTGAGACCAGCTCAGTCATGGAGACCCTAACCCAGTGGTGCTAGAGGAATTAAAGACACACACACAGAAATATAGAGTGTAGAGTGGGAAATTAGGGGTCTCACAGCCTTCAGAGCTGAGAGCCGTGAACAGAGATCTACCCACATATTGACAGCAAGCCAGTCATAAGATTTACTAAAAGTATTCCTTACGAGAAATAAAGGGATGGTCTCTGGCTAGTTGCCTGCAGCATGAACATATCCTTAAGGTACAGATCACTCATGCTTTTGTTTGTGGTTTAAGAACGCCTTAAGTGATTTTCCACCCTGGGTGGACCAGGTGTTCCTTGTCCTCATTCCGGTAAACTGACAACCTTCCAGCCTGGGCGTCAAGGCCATCATGAGCATGTCACAGTGCTGCAGAGATTTTGTTTATGGCCAGTTTTGGGGCCTGTTCCCAACAGTTCACTTGGTTAATTCCTGAGTATTTAGTTTTATTTGTGGCTATTGTAAATGGGATTACTTTCTTGATTTCTTTTTTCAGATTGTTTGCTGTTGACGTAGAGAAATGCTCTGATATTTGTATGTTGATTTTGTATCCTGCAATTTTACTGAATTTATCGGTTCTAATAGTTTTTTGGTGGAATCTTTAGGTTTCTCCAAATATAAGATCATATCATCTGCAAACAAGGGTACTTTGACTTCTTCCTTTCCAATTTGGATGCCCTTTATTTTATTCTCTTGTCTGATTGCTCTAGCTAGGACTTTTAGTACTGTGGTGAATGATAGTGATGAAAGTGGGCATCCTTGCGTTCTAGATCTTAGAGGAAAAACTTTCAGTTTTCCCCAATTCAGTATGATACTAACTGTGGGTCTATTGTATATGGCTTTTATTCTATTGAGGTATGTTCCTTCTATACCAGTTTTTTGAGGTTTTTATCATGAAGGGATGTTGAATTTTACCAAATTCTTTTTCAGCATCAATTGAAATGATCATATGGTTTTTATCCTTCATTCTGTTGATGTATCATATCAATTGATTTACTTATGTTGAACCATCCTTGCATCCCTGGGATAAATCCCACTTAGTCATGATGAATGACCTTTTTAATGTGTCATTGAATTCAGTTTGCCAGTATTTTGTTGAGGATTTTTATCAATGTTCATCAGGGATACTGGCCTGTAGTTTTATGTTTTTGATGTGTCTTTGGTTTTGGTATCAGGGTAATATTGGCCTCGTAGAATGAATTTGAAAGTATTCCATCCTCCTCTGTTTTTTTTGGAATAGTTTGGGTAGGATTGGTATTAGTTCTTCTTTAAAAGTTTGATAGACTTCAGCAGTGAAGCCATTAGGTCTTGGGGTTTTCTTTGCTAGGAGACTTTTTATTACAACTTTGATCTTGTTACTTGCTATTTGGTCTGTTCAAGTTTTGGATTTCTTAATAGTTCAGTCTTGGCAGGTTGTATGTGTCTAGGAATTTATCCATTTTCTCTAGATTTTCCAATTTATTGGCATATAGTTGCTCATAGTAGCCTCTAATAATCTTTTGAATTTCTGTGATATCAATTATAATGTCTCCTGTTTCATCCCTGATTTTATTTATTTGGGGCTTCTTTTTTTCATTGTCTGGCTAATGGTTTGTCAATTTTGTTTATCTTTTCAAAAAATGAACTTTTTGTTTCATTGATCTTTTATATTGTTTTCTTCATTTTAATTTCTTTTATTTCTGCTCTGATCTTTATTATTGCTTTTCTACTAATTTTGGGTTGGTTTCTTCTTGCTTTTCTCCTTGCTTTTTCTGCATCTTTAAGATGCATAATTAGGTGTTTTATTTCGAGTTTTTCTACTTTTTTTTTGATGTAGGTGCTTATTGCTATAAACTTATTGCTCTATAAATTTACAAACTTATAAACTATAAACTTATAAACTTATGCTTATATAAACTATAAACTTATAAACTTATGCTTATATAAACTTATAAACTTATAAATTTATAAACTATAAACTTATAAACTTATGCTCTATAAACTTATAAACTTCTTGCTAATTGCTCTTAGTTTTGCTTTCACTATATCCCATAGGTTTTGTTTGGTATGTTTCCATTATCATTTGTTTAAAGAAATTTTAAAATTTCCCTCTTAATGTCTTCATTGACCCACTGGTTGTTCAGGTGCATATTGTTTAATTTACATGTGTTTGTATAGTTTCCCAAATTCTTCTTGTAGTTGATTTCTGGTTTTATTCTGTTGTGATCAAAGAAGATACTTGATATAATTTCAGTTTGTTTGAATTTTTAAAAACCTGCTTTTAGACCTCAAGGATAGACCTAACATATGGTCTATCCTTCAGGATGATCTATGTGTTGAGGAGAAGAATGTGTATTCTGCAGTCATTGAATGAAGTGCCCTGTAAATATTTATTAGGTTCATTTGGTCAGTAGTACAGATTAAGTCTGATATATCTTTGTTGATTTTTTTGTCTGGACGATCTGTCCAGTGCTGAAAATGAAGCATTGGGAGTCCCCAGTTACTGTATTGGGGTCTCTCTCTCTCTTTAGCTCAAATAATATTTGCTTTATGTATCTGGGTGCTCCAGTGTTGGGTGCATATATATTCACAGTTGTTATAGCCTCTTGCTGAACTGACTTCTTTATCATTATATAATGACCTTCTTTGTCTCTTTTTACAGTTTCTTCTTGAAATCCATTTTGTTCAATATAAATATAGCTACTCCTGCTCTTTTTTGGTTTCCATTTGCATGAAATATCTTTTCCCATTCTTTTGTTTTCAGTCTGTGTGTCTTTATAAACATACTTTATAGGTAAAGTATGTTTCTAGTAGGCAACAGGTTGTTGGGTCTACTTTTTTCTCCATTCAGCCACTCTGTGTCTTTTGATTGGGGAGTTTAGTCCATTTACATTCAGTGTTATTACTGATAAGTAAGGTCCTACTTCTGCCATTTTATTATTTGTTTTCTGGTTGTTTTGTGGTCTGCTTCCTTCTTTCCTTCCTTCCTGTCTTCCTTTTAGTGAAGGTGATTTTCTCTGGTGGTATGTTTTAATTTCTTGCATTTTATTTTTTGTGTATCATATGTTTTTAGATTTGAGGTTACCATAAGGCTTGAAAATAGTATCTTGTAACTATTTTAAACCAGTGGCAACTTAACACTGATTGTCTAAACAAAGAGACAAGCAAAAAGAAAATTAATAAAAACTACATGTTGGCCAGGTGCAGGGGCTCATGCTTGTAATCCCAGCACTTTGGGAGGCTGAGGTAGGTGGATTACTTGAACTCAGAAGTTCAGGACCAGCCTAGGGGCCGGGCGTGGTGGTTCATGCCTTTAATGCCAGCACTTTGCGAGGCCGAGGCTGGGGGATCATTTGAGGTCAGGAGCTTGAGACCAGCCTGGCCAACATGGTGAAACCCTGTCTCTACTAAAAATACAAAAATTATCTGGGTGTGGTGCCACACACCTGGAATCTCAGCTACTTGGGAGACTGAGGCAGGAGAATCACTTGAACCTGGGAAGTGGGAGGTTGTAGTGAGCCAAAATCGCACCATTGCACTCCAGCCTGGGCGACAAGAGGGAGACTCCATCTCAAAAAAATAAACAAAAAGACCAGCTTGGGCAACATGGCGAAACCCCATATCTACAAAAAATACAAAAATTAGCCGGGCATGGTAGTGCACACCTATAGTCCCAGCTACTTGGGAGGCTGAGGTGGGAGGATTGCTTGAGCCCGGGAGGTTGAGGCTACAGTGAGCTGTGATTGCGCCACTGCACTCCAGCCTGGGCAACAGAGTGAGACTGTGTGTGTGTGTGTGTGTATGTGTGTATGTGTGTGCGTGAGTATGTGTACCCTGTATATGTAAATATGTAAATAAATACATTTTAACTTCATTACATTTTAACAACGTCTGCATTTTAACTCCATCCCCTGCTTTTAAACTTTTTTTGGTTTCTGTTTATATCTTATTGTATTGTCTATGTCCTGAAAACTTGTTGTAGTTATTATTTTTGATCAGTTCATCTTTTGGTCTTTCTACTCAAGACATGAGTGACTCACACACCACAATGACAGTATTCTAATATCCTGTGTTTTTCTGTGTACTTGCTATTACCAGTGAGTTTTGTACCTTCAGATGCTTTCTTATTGTGCATTAACATCCTTTTCTTAAATCTCTTTCAAAAAGAGATTTAAGAACTCTCTTTGGCATTTCTTTTAAGATAGGTCTAGTGTTGATGAAATCCCTCAGCTTTTGTTTCTCTGGAAGACCTTTATTTCTTCTTCATGCTTGAAGAATATTTTTGCTGAATATGCTATTCTAAGATACGTGGGGAAGAGAAAGAGAGATCAGACTGTTACTGTGTCTATATAGAAAGAAGTAGACATAAGAGACTCCATTTTGTTCTGTATTTGAGATGCTGTTAATCTGTGACCCTACCCCCAACGTTGTCCTTGCAAGAGACATGTGCTGTGGTGACTCAAGGTTTAACGGATTTTGGGCTGTGCAGGTTGTGCTTTGTTAAACAAGTGTCTGAAGGCAGCTTGCTGGTTAAAAGTCATCACCATTCTCTTAATCTCAAGTACCCAGGGACACGTACACTGCCAAAGTTCGCAGGGACCTCTGCCTAGGAAAGCTAGGTATTGTCCAAGGTTTCTCCCCATGTGATGGTCTGAAATATGGCCTCGTGGGAAGGGAAAGACCTGATCGTTCCCCAGCCTGACACCTGTGAAGGGTCTGTGCTGAGGAGGACTAGTATAAGAGGAAAGAAGGCCTCTTGGCAGTTGAGATAGAGAAAAGCATCTGTCTCCTGCCCATCCCTGGGCAATGGAACTCTGTTGGTGTAAAACCCGATTTGTTCTGTTTACTAAGATGGGAGAAAACCGCCTTAGGGCAAAAGCTCTTTATGCACTAAAAAGGTTTATGGAGATGTTTGCATATGCATATCAAACTTTTCCTTAAACTTACGTCACAGAGATCTTTATTCATATGTCTTTTCCTTAAACTTACCTCACAGAGATCTTTATTCATATGTCTTACTGCTGACCTTCTCCCTACAATGATCCTATTATCCTGCCACTTTCCTTTTTCTAAGATGGTAAAGATAATGATCAATAAATACTGAGGGAACTCAGTGCTGGCGTGGGTCCTCTGTATGCTGAGTGGCGGTCCTCTGGGCCCACTTTTTCTTTCTCTATACTTTGTCTCTGTGTCTCATTTCTTTTCTCAAGTCTCTCCTTCCACCTAAACGCCCACAGGTGTGGAGGGGCAGGCCACCCCTTCAAGATAAAAGTTTTTTCCTTCAGCACTTTAATTAAATATGTTATGCCACTCTCCTGGCCTTTAAGGCTACCATTGAGAAATCTGCTGCCAGATGTATTGGAGCTCCCTTATATGTTACTTGTTTCTTTTTTCGTGCTGCTTTTAGGATTTTTTCTTTATCTTTGACCTTTGGGAGTTTGATTGTTAAATACCTTGAAGTAGTCTTATTTGGGTTAAATCTGCTTGATGTTCTCATACTTAAATATTGATATCTTCCTCTAGGTTTGGGATGTTCTTTGTCGTTATCTCTTGGAACTAATTTTCTACCCCCACCTTCTGTCTACTTCCTCTTTAAGGGCAACAACTTTTAAATTTGCCCTTTTGAGGCTGTTTTCTAGATCTTGTAGGTGTGCTTCATTCTTGTTTTTTCCTTTTGTATCTTCTGACTGTGTATGTTCAAATGACCTGTCTTCAAGTTTCACTAATTCTTCTGCTTGATCTGTTTAGCTGTTAAGAGACTGGTGCATTCTTCAGTATGTTGTATTTTTCAGCTCCAGAATTTCTGCTTGATTCTTTTTAATTATTTCAATCTCTTGTTAAATTTATCTGATAGAATTCTGAATTCTTTCTCTGTGTTATCTTTAGTTTTGTTGAGTTTCCTCAAAACAGCTATCTTGAGTTCTTTTTTTGAAAGGTTACATATCTAGCTCTCCAAGATTGGTCGCTGATGCCTTATTTAGTTCATTTGGTAAGGTCATGTTTTCCTGAATCATCTTGATGCTTGAGGATGTTTTTTGGTGCCTGGGCATTGAAGAGTTAGGTATTTATCATATTATTCACAGTCTGGACTTGTTTGTACCCATCCTTCTTGGGAAGACTTTCCATATATTCAAAGGAACTTGGATGTTGTGATGTAAATTTTTCGTCACTGTTGCCATATCTGCCTTAGATGACACCCCAAGCCCAGTAACACGGTGGCTCTTGTAGACTCATAGAGGCACTGTCTTGATGGTCTTAGATAAGATCCGGAAGATTTCTCTGGATCACCAGGTAGAGATGCTTTTTGTCTTTCCTTACTCTCTCCCAAGCAAACGGAGTCTCTCTGCTGAGCTGCCTGGAGATGGGGGAGTGGTGAAACAAGCACTGTTGTGGCCACTACTGAGATTACACTGGGGCAGACCTGAAGCCAGCACAACACCAGGTCTCAACCAAGGCCCTTGGTAACCACCGTGGCTACCGCGTATATTTGCTCAAGGCCCTAAGGCTCTATATTCAGCAGGTAGTGAAACCAGCCAGGCTTATGTCCTTCCCTTTAGGATGGCAAGGTCCCCTCAGTCTTAGGTCCAGTGGTGTCATCCTGGAGCCAGGTCTTGGAATTGGAAATGTTAGGAATCTACCTGGTGCTCTGTTCTACTGTGGCTGAGCTGGCACCCAAGCCTTCCCACTCCTCCCTCCCTTTTTCATGAGCAGAGGAGTCTCCCCCTTAGCTGCCACTGCCCTAGGTTCATGGCAAGTACTGCCTGGCTACTGCCAGTGTTCATTCAAGGCCCAAGGGCTCTTCAGTCAGTTTGTAGTGAATGCTGCCAGGCCTGAGACTCTCCCTTTGGGGCAGCAGGCTCCCCTCTGGCCCAGGGCAGGTCCAGAAATACCATCCAAGAGCTAAGGCCTGGAATCAAGGACCCCAAGAGCCCGCTTGGTGCTCTACCCCACTGTAGCCACATTGATACCTAGGCTGCAAGACAAAGTCCCCTTTGCTCTTCCCTCTCCTTTTCTCAAGCAGAAGTCCCTTTCTGTAACCACCACATCTGGGAGTGTGCTGGGTCACACCTGAAGCCAGCATGTCTCTGAGTCTCACCCAAAGGCCCGTGATGAGTGCGGCCTGGCTACTACTGCTGATGGTTTGGGGCCCAAGGGCTCTTTAGTCAGCAGGTGATAAATCCTGCCAGAACTAGGTCCTTCCCTTCAAGGTAGCTGGTTCCCTTGTAGCCCAGGCTGTGTCTAGAAATGTTATCTGGGACATTTGTCCAGGTCTGGAATGGGAGCCTCAGGACTTTGCCTGGTTCCCTATTCTGTTGTGGCTCAGCTAGTGTCCAAGTTGTAAGAGAAACTCCTGTTTACTCTTCCCTCTCCTCCCTTGAAGGGGAAGGAAAGAGTCTCCCCGGAGCTGCACTGCCTGAGGTCGAGGGAGGGGTGGCGCAAGCACTCCCTTGGTGGTCGCGCTGGTGTCTTACTGGGCTGCGTGCCCCCCAAGTCCATTGGCTCCAAGCCCAGCCCAACACCGACTTGCCCAGGAATTGCAGTCTTTGTGGTCTGGACTGCTATTCAGGTTTATTTTGAATCCCAGAGCAGTTTAGCCCCCGGGGGTAAGTCTTGCTGGAACTTGAGTTTCCACCACCAGGATGGGCAATTCCCCTCTGGCTAGGGCTCCTGTAAATGCTTCCCCTGTGGGCGCCCACTGAATTCTGCCTTGTGTTGCTTTCCGCTGTGACAGAGCAGCACTGAGTTCCGATGTGAAAGTCCCACAATCACTGCGCTCTCCCTCCCCAAAACACAGAGATTCTCTCTCTGTGCCACAGGGATGGGGGAGGGGTAGTGTCAGCAATTCAGGACTTTTTTATCCTCTTCAGTGCCTCTTGCAGTGATATGTTAAAACCATGTGATTGCTCACCTGATTTTCAGTTCTTATGAAGGTGCTTTTTTGTGTGGATTGTTGTTTAATTTGGGAAGATGATTGGGGGAGGCTTCCATTTGACCATCTGGCTCTTCCTCTCCTCCTAGATATATATATATATATATTTTAATAGTTTGTGCCAGCTGGGATTTTGATCAGATCCACTTTTATTTGGTTGATATGCGTCTTAAGTTTCTTTTTTGATTTCTTTGCAATATGTTTGTTAAAGAAATTGGGTTATTTGTCTTGTACAACTTCACATATTTTTTAAATGCATGCTGTTCAGATAAATAGAAAAATATCAAGGCCCCCACCCTCCAGTGCTGGTAGACTTTACCTTTTGAGGGATATTAATATGCTCGTGATGGACTAGTTTTGCTTATTTTTACCATAAAAGAAGATTTGGTCTGGCATTCCTTTCTGCTTCACATTATGAGAACAGTTGGTTGGTTGGTTTTCCAAACATAAAATGGTATTATAATTTGGAATATGCTTTTCATACTACTGTGCACTCACCAAAATATTCTGGTATTACTCCCTCAGTATGTATCATTCAAGCTTTTCAAGTTAAATGTCATCAAGCTGTAGGTGTCTGTTCTTCACTTCTGACAATTTCTTTGCTGTTCCTTGTAAAAAGTTCTACTGCACTTTTTGTTGTGGTAAAATATACATAATGTAAAGTTTTTCATTTTAACTATTTTTAGCTGTATAATAAAGTGGCATTAAGTCCATCACAGTGTTATGTCACTATCACCAGAACTTTTTCATTATCCCAAACAGAAACTCTGTAACCATTAAGCAATAACTCCCCATTTTCCCAGCCCCTTTCTGTTTGTGTGAATATGCCTATTTTAGATACCTCATATAAGTGGAATTGTATGGTATTTATCCTGTTGTGTCTGATTTACTTCACATAATGTTTTCAAGATTCATCCATGCTGTAACATGCATTATACTTCATTCTTTTTTATGGCTGAATAATATTCCATTGTGTGTATATATCACAGTTTGCTTATCCATTCATCCTCTAGGATATTGGACTGTTTCCACCTTTTGGCTATTGGGAATACTGTTGCTGTGAACATGTGTTCACAGGCATCTGACCCCTGTTTTCAATTCTTTTGGGTATACTGTATACTCAAAAGTATATTGTATATGTATATGCTATATATTTATACAGTATACCTATATATAGTGGAGTGGCACTGCTGGGTTATATGGCAGTTCCATGCTCAACATATTGAGGAACTGACGAACTCTTCTTCACATTTTAAAAACTGCTTTCTTAAAGATCTTCTTACCTTAGTAGTTGCTAAATCTGATGGCTCTACCTCTCTTCTCACCTGTCTTTGTTTCTCTATAAATCTTTGTGGCACCTCACATTGCTGTCGATAGACCCTCTAATTATTCTGCTTTGTGGTTCTTCTCAGGCCCTTCCTGGGTTCTTCCTCCTCCACACAGTCCTTAAATGTGCACGTTCCCAGAGGTTCAGTGCTTGCTCCCTAACTCATTTTGCTGTCTTCGTTACTTAAACTCTCCTTTGCTGTTATTTTCCTGTAACTTAAACTATCCTTTTGGTTTTAAACACCTCTCTCAGGCTTACATTTGAACTTGAATCTCATGGGCATTTCCATTATCAGTGTTCTTTTTAATGTGACATGTCTAAAACAACATTCATCTTCTGCTAATCCTCTCAAGCCCATTCTCTCCGTGGTCCCTGTCACTGAGGCTTGAAAGCTGTGTATTGATTTCATTATCTGTTTGTCCCCTGGGGGCCCATGCCCTGTACAGTTGATGAGTGTGGGCAGTTCTGCTGGTCCTCCTTTGCACTCACTTTCACAGTTCTAAATCACGCTATGAGAGCCTCTTACTTGAATTTTTCTAACTATATTTCTTGGTTCTAGATTTTTTTTTCCCTCTGTTCCAAATCATTTTACACACAGCTGCTAGAATTTTCTCGAAAGACAATACCCCTTTTGCGTGCAGAACAAGTTAATTCTTTTCATCCTCAGCATCAGAGCCCCTTCCTGTCTTCACATAATTAATTACCTTCCAGTAACCTTATCTTGCGCTGTGATTCATCTGTAGTCATTATTACAGCCAACCATTCTACTTGCTTTTCTCTTTGGAAAACTGAAAATGTACAGGTTGCAGTTGTCCAAGACTTGAACTTTCTCCTTGAAATATTTCAGTATTTGGCCATTGGAATTTTAATCCTTAAAGCCAACACTTAAATCTCAAGTTACCTCAGAAGTCATCTGCAAGTGTTTCATGCAAAATTAATGTCTCCATCCTCATTTCCATATAGTTTGCTTATATCTTTATTGTAGCACACTTCGAAGTTTGCTTCAGGATATGCTAAAGTTTTCCACCCAATTTATTGTTTCTTTGTGATTTTTTTTTCCCTAGAGAAAAAGATTACTGACCAAAATGTGTAATGGTTTCTAAGGCGTTCATGATGTTGTCAGACTGCTTTTTAAAAACTATGCACTTTGGCTGGGTGACTCAAGCCTATAATCCCAGCACTTTGGGAGGCCAAGTTGGGAGGATCGCTTGAGGCCAGGAGTTTGAGACCAGCCTGAGCAACATAGTGAGACCCCTGTCTCTATAAAAATAAATAAATAAACCTTGCAATTTATAATTTCATCATTGATAAGTATATCATGTAACTACTATGCTTTGAATGTAAGTATTTAGAAAAACTTTTCTAGTTTGTGTTAGAAAATAGTATCTTATTTTTATTTGCTTGTTTTTGCTAATTATTGAGACTGAAGACTTTTCCAACGTATTTCCTTGTTTGTTTCTCTGGTGAAGTCTTTTTTATATACTTGTTCCACTAATCTAATACTTTATTCATTTATCTAATCCCATGACTCATTTGCTATAGATATTTTTTCTGTTTTTGTCCTTTTGCTTTTTAATTTTGGCCATCACCTTTTGACTTATAGTAATAGCTTTAATTGATTTTTAAGATTAATATTTGTAAATGTTTTCTTTAGTTTTCAGTATATTTTTAGAAACTTGGAAAGAGTTGGTAAAAAGACAAGGGAACTTCATTATAAATTGCATTTTAAAAGAGAAAGCATGTATTATCCTGACAACCTATTGATCAGTTAACTTAAAAATCTTTAGGATAGTAAAAAGGTCTACCTAACTTTTTTCTGTTTTTGCTCCTTCCTGTACACCTTCCTGCACACTGATCTGTTTTTTTTATTGTGATGAAATATAGATAACATGAAGTTTATAGTTTTAATGATTCTTCTTTTTTTTTTTTTTTTTGAAACAGGGTCTCGTGCTGTCTCCTTGGCAGAAGTGGTGCAGTGGCCACGGTTATGGCTTACTGCAGCCTTGACTTAGTGGGCTCAAGTGATCCTTCTGCTGCAGTCTCCTGAGTAGCTGGGACCACAGGTGCACACCACGTCTGGCTAATTTTTTTTTGTATTTTTGTAGAGACAGGGTTTCACCATGTTGCCCAGGCTGGTCTTGAACTCCTGGGCCCAAGCAGTCCGCCCACCTCAGCCTCTCAAAGTGCTAGGACTACAGGCGTGAGCCACTGAGCTTGGCATGTTCATGTTACTAAATCTGTGAGCCTATTCATGCTATTGGAAAGGCTACTGTGTTTGTTAGTCAGGGTTCTCCAGAGAAACAGAACCCATAGGATGTGTATATACACACACACAAACGCACACACACAGATTTATTTTAAGGAATTGACTTAAAAAAATTGTTGGGAGTGTGTGGAGACTAGCAAATCTGAAATCTGTGGAGCAGACTTGAGACACAGGGAGGAGTTACTGTTGCAGTTTGAGTCCAAAGGCAGCGCGGAGGCAGAATTCCGTCAGTATGTGTTCAGATTTCCTCTTCTTATAAAGTCACCAGTCCTATTTAACTAGGGCTCAGCCTAATGGCTTCATTTTAATTTAATTATTCTTTAAAGACTCTACCTGTAAATACAGTTACATTCTGAGGTACTAGGGGTTAGGACTTCAACATGAATTTTTGGGAAAACACAATTCATCCCATAAAAGATGCCAAATAATCTACTTTGGGATGGAGTGGGAGGAAGCAAACCAGCAGATATTTTCTTAAACTCATTTATGGAATTCATAATTTGGTATGAAATGCATTTTATAAATGGCTAGCAAGTCACTTTTATTATCTAATGTTATATTTATAAATTGCTAGGGAATCTATTCTCTGTCTCCAAAGCGTTTCCAGAAAATTCTGACTTCTTATTTCATATTAAGTTACCAGGTATTTGGTATATATAAAGCGTGTGTGTGTGTGTGTATGTGTGTGTGTATATGTATATGGTATATATAAAGTACCAGGTATTTGGTACTTTTTGTTGAGGATACTTTTTAAATTAAATATTTTTCAAAAACTAGAATTGGTGCTTATTACTATCTTATTCTATAAAGTATATAAACTCAACATTAAATCTCACAGAAATATTAAAGTCATTAGCATTTCCATACTGACAAGATTGGACTTTCAAATTTTTGCATCATGGGAACTAAAAATTCGTCTTTTTAAAATAAAATAAAGCATTTTGTTTTGTGATAATTGTAGATTCACATGTAATTATAAGAAATAATATAGCCGGGCGCGGTGGCTCAAGCCTGTAATCCCAGCACTTTGGGAGGCTGAGACGGGCGGATCACAAGGTCAGGAGATCAAGACCATCCTGGCTAACACGGTGAAACCCCGTCTCTACTAAAAAATACAAAAAACTAGCCGGGCGAGGTGGCGGGCGCCTGTGGTCCCAGCTACTCGGGAGGCTGAGGCAGGAGAATGGCGTAAACCCGGGAGGCGGAGCTTGCAGTGAGCTGAGATCCGGCCACCGCACTCCAGCCTGGGCGACAGAGCCAGACTCCATCTCAAAAAAAAAAAAATAAAAGAAAAAATAAAAGAAATAATATGAAGAGATCTTGTGTACCCTTTACCTAATTTCCCCCAATGGTAATATCTTGTGAAAGTATAGTGTAATATTAAAACTAGGATATTGATGTCCCACACCCATCTTCAACCCTTCCACAACCCCCCGAATCCCTGTTGTCCCCAGTTCATGGCAGTCACTAGTTTCTTCTCTGTTTCTGTACTTTTGTCATTTCAAGGATGTTATATAAATGGAATCATACAGTAAGTAAGCTTTTAGGATTAGACTTTTTCACTCAGCGTAATTCCTTTGATTTATCCAGGTTGTCACATTTATGGGTAGTTTGGAAAATGCTGTTTTTAGAGTCCCAGCCCCAGCATCGCAGAACAGGGTTTCTGAGACTTGGCACTATGGACATTTGGACTAGATAATTCTTTGATATTGAGGACTGTCCTGTGCATTGTAGGATATATTGCATCCGTGGCATTTACCCAATGCATGCTAATAGGATCCCCCCAGGTATGACAACCAAAAATGCCTTCAGACATTGCCTAAAGTACCCACGGGTTGCTACATTTTCCCAGAAATTACCAAATATCCTATCCCTTGGGTGAGAACCACTGGAGTAGAGTGTAGAAAGTGGACTTGGAGTGAGGAGACTACAACAAAATCCATCCCTCAGACTATTCTGCATGTCTACGCACCCTTCTACACACATGTCCATGTGAGCGTTCCCTTACCTAGAGACTACCTTGTAATGTTACAATGAAATTTGTACGAAATAATAAAGCAGCAGCAGAAGTAAAGAGAAAATAGTTAACATATACAGAGACACACACCAAACCCATGAGAATGGACTCTGGAGGCTGTGTCCTTTGACTCCATGGACAAGACTTAGTTGAAGACTAAATCATGTAGACACATTATAACCTCTAGAAACCAATATGCATACAGAATCCAGCACCTTCATATAAGTGTCAGGCTTAAAGGAACAGTAGTTTGTTGGGTCAGGTACTTTTATTTTTTTTTTTCCCCCCCGAGACAGGTTCTTGCTCCGTCACTCATGCTGGAGTGCAGTGCATGATCACTTGGCTCACTGCAGCCTTGACCTCCCCAGGCTCAGGTGATCCTCCCACCTCAGCCTCCCAAGTAGCTGGGACCACAGGTGTGTACCACCACGCCCAGCTAATTTTTTTTTTTGTATTCTTTGTAGCGACAGGGTTTTGCGATGTTGCCCAGGCCAGTCTTGAACTCCTGGGCTCAACTGTGCGCCTGCTGGGCCTCTCAAAGTACTGGGATTACAGGCATGAGCCACTGCACCTAGCCCAGATGCTTTCTTTTTTAAAAAGCGTATCATGGAAATTTTCAGTAATAGATTTTAAAAAATCTATTAGTAATTTTTTTTTTTTTAACCCATAGCCCTGCCCTTTTTGGTTAATTGAAACAAATCTCAGATATTAGATGGGTTTTCCTTTTTTTTTTTTTTTTTTTTGAGATGGAGTTTCACTCTGTCGCCCAGGCTGGAGTGCAGTAGTGCCATCTCGGCTCCCTGTAACCTCCACCTCCTAGGTTTAAGCGATTCTCCTGTCTTAGCCTCCTGAGTAGCTGGGATTACAGGCGCCTGCTACCATGCCTGGCTGATTGTTGTATTTTTAGTAGAGATGGGGTTTCACATTGTTGGCCAGGCTGGTCCCAAACTCCTGACCTCAAATGACCCACCCGCCTCAGCCTGCCAAAGTGCTGGGATTATAAGTGTGAGCCACCGTGCCTGGCCAGAATTAGATGATTTTGGTGATATAAAATAATCTATGTCCTAATCTATGTCCCGACCCCCATTCTTTTTAAAATAAACTTTTAGTTTTAGACTAGCCTTAGATTTATAGAATATTGTGACGATATTAGAGAATTCCCACACATCCCATATCCAATTTCCCCTGTTATTAACATCTTACATTAATATGGTATATTTCAGTTAATGCTAATGTCCATACTGTATTCAGATTTTCTTAGTTTTTACCTAATGTGCTTTTGCTGTTCTAAGGACAATAGATAAAAGCTAAGGCTCTCATCCAGGATACCACACTGCATTTGGTCATTACGTCTCTTTAGGCTCTTCTTGGCTGTGACAATTTCTCACACTTTCCTCGTTTTTGATGACCTTGACAGTTTTGAGAAACACAGGCATACACTGGTGATATTGTGGGTTCAGTTCTGAGCCATTGCAATAAAGGGACTATCACAAAGTGAGTCACACAAATTTGGGGGGGGGGTTGCATAGAAAACTAATGTTTACATTATACCATAATCTTTTAAGTGTACAATAGCATTACAGCTACAAAAAAAAAAAAAGCCCAATGTGCATGCCTTAATTTTAAAAATACTTTGTTGTTCAAAAATGCTAATGATCATCTGAGCCTTCAGTGAGTGGTAATGTTTTTGCTGGTGAGAGTCTTTTCTCGACATTGATGCCTGCTGATGCTTCCTGAAGGTTAGGATGGCTGTGGCAAGTTCTTTTTTTTTTTTTTTTTTTTGAGATAGAATCTTGCTCTGTTGCCCAGGCTGGTGCAATCTCAGCTCACCTCAACCTCTGCCTCCCTGCTTCAAGTGATTCTCCTGCTTCAGCCTCCCGAGTAGCTGGTACTACAGGCATGCGCCACCACACCCGGCTAATTTTTTTGTAGTTTTAGTAGAGATGGGGTTTCACCATGTTGGCCAGGCTGGTCTCAAATTCCTGACCTCAAATGATCCACCTGCCTTGGCCTTCCAAAGTGCTGGGATTACAGGCGTGAGCCACTGTGCCCGGCCAAGTTCTTAAAATAAGGCAGAAGTAAAGTTTGACATATTGATTGACTCTTCCATTCACAAAAGATTTTTCTGTAACTGTTTGATAGCAATTTACCCACAGTAGAACTTCTTTCAAAATTAGAGTCAATCCTCTAAAACCCTGCTGCTGCTTTATCAACTAAGTTTAGTAATACGCTTTTTGTTATTTGAACAATGTTCACAGCATCATCACCAGGAGTGATTCCATTTCAAGAAACCATTTCTTTGCACATCCATATCTTCTGTCTCTATTTCTAATTTTGGTTCTCTTGCTATTTCACCCTATCTGCAGTGACTTACTCCACTGAAGTCTTGAAGCTGTCGCTCATCCATGAAGGTTGGAACCAACTTCTAAACCCCTGTTAATATTGATATTTTGTTGTTCTGGCAAATGTGGACTAAAAAAAAAATGGTATTTTGACCTCCTCTAATGAGTGGGTTTTTGTTGTTGTTGTTTTGTGAGATACAGTTTTGCTTTGTCACCTAGGCTGGAGTGCAGTGCTGCAGTCATAGCTCACTGCAGCTTCAAACTTCTGGGTTCAAGCAGTCCTTCCGCCTCGGCTTCCCGAGTTGTTGGGACTACAGGCATATGCTACCATGCCCAACTTTTTTTTGGGTATTTTTTTGTAGCGATTGGGTCTGTTGTCCAGGCTGGTCTTGAACTCCAGGCCTCAAGTAACCCTCTGTTGTCCAAGCTGGTCTTAAACTCCAGGCCTCAAGTAGCCCTCCCACCTCCAGCTCCAAAAGTGTTGGGACTACAGGCATGAGACACCATGCCTGGCTATGAATGTTCTTAATGGCATCTAGAATGATAAAGCTTTTCCAGAAAGTTTTCAGTTTATTTTGCACAGATCCACCAGAGGAATCACTATCCGTGGCAGCTGTCGTCTTATGCAATTTACTTCTTAAATAATTAGACTTGAAAGTAGAAATTATTCCTTGATCCATGGGCTGCAGAATGTACAGTGTGTTAACAGGCATGAAAACAACATTTATCTCTTTATATATCTCCATCACAGTTTGGGGTATATTGTCAGTGAGGTATATTGTCAGTGAGCAGTGATATTTTGAAAGCAATCTTTCTGATTAGTAGGTCTCAACAGTGGGCTTAATATATTCAGTAAACCATGCTGTAAAACAGATGTGCTGTCATCCAGGTTTTGTTGTTCCATTTCTAGAGCACAGGCAGAGTAGATCTTGCATAATTCTTAAAGGCCCTAAGATTTTCAGAATGGTAAGTGACCATTGGCTTCAACTTAAAGTCACCAGCTGCATCAGCCCCTAACAAGAGAGTCACCCTATCCTTTGAAGCCGGACTTTGATATCTCTAGCTATGAAAGGTTCTAAATGCCATCTTTTTCCAATAGATGGCTGTTTAGTCTACATTGAAAATATATTGTTTAGTGTAGCCAACCTCATCAGTGATCTTAGCTAGATCTTTTGGATAACTTGCTGCAGCTTCTCCGTCAGCACTTGCTGCCTTACCTTGTATTTTATGTTGTGGAGATGATACCTTTCCTTAAACCTCATGAGCAATTCTTTGCTTGTTTCAAACATTTCTTCTGCAGCTTTCTTACTTTTCTCAGTCTGCATAGAATTGAAGAGAGTTAGGGCTTAGCCCTAAGACTGGTTTAAAGGAATATTTTGGCTGGTTTGATCTTCTATCTGGAGGACTAAAGCTTTCTCCATATCCGCATTAAGGGTGTGTCACTTTCTTATTCCTGTGTTCACTGGCATAGCACTTTTAATTCCCTTCAAGAACTTTTCCTTTGCGTGCAAGAGGCCTAGCTTTCAGCCTGTCTTGGCGTTCCACATGCCTTCCTCACTAAGCTAAATCACTTGTAGTTTTCTATTGAAAGTGAGAGATGTGTGACTCTCCTTTCCCTTGAACATTTACAGGCCATTGTAGAGTTATCAATTGCCTGGATTTCAATACAGTTGTGTCTTAGGGAACAGGGAGGCCCAAGGAGATGGGGAGAGACAAAGGAATGGCTGGTTTATTTTTTTGTTCAGATGATTGTCACGGCTATGGCTATTATGAGCTCTTCAGTTGGTTCCATCTGTCCCTTTGATCTGCCCCCGACATTGTGGTTTTGGTTTGTTTTATTGAGCACTTCCTTATTTTCTGGCACTGCAAGAGCCATCTTGCGTATTTCCTGTCCGAGTCTTAGAATCAGCCATTTTCCTAAGGATTCCTGGTCCTTTTTTATTGGAGAATGATATTAAAAACCAAGATCTGGGTGTGTGTTAGGCCATTCTTGCATTATAAAGAAATACCAGAGAAATACCAGAGACTGGGTAATTCATAAAGAAAAGAGGTTAAATTGGCTCAGAGTTCTGCATGCTTTATAGGAAGCATGGTGCTGGCATCTGCTTGGCTTCTAGGAAGGCCTCGGGAAGCATCCAATCATGGCAGAAGGCGAAAGGGGAGCAGGCGTGTCACATGGTGAAAGCAGGAGCAAGCAAGAGAGAGTGGTAAGGGAGGTGCCACATACTTTTAAATGACCAGATCTTGTAAGAAATCCCTGTCAGGAAGTCAGTACCAAGTCATGAGGGATGGATTCACCCCCATGATCCAAGCATCTCCCACCAGGCCCCACCTCCAGCACTGGATCATGTATCTGCCTCTGTCATAATGATTACACAGAAGTTATCCTGCCCTAAAAATTTCTCTGTGCTTCATATTGAACCCTCTGCCTTCCCACCCTATGAGCCCCTGACTACTGCTGATCTCTTTATCATCTCTATAGTTTTACCTTTTCCAGAATGTCATATAATGGAAAGCATACAATATGTAGCCTTTTCAAGCTGGCTTCTTTCATTTAGCAATATGCATTTCAGTTTCTTTCACATCTTTGTGTAGTTTGATAGTTCTTTTTGCTGAATAAAACCGCATTGTATGGATGTACCACTGTTCATTCATCTTTTGAGGGACCTCTTAGTTGTTTGTTTCCAAGTTTTGGCGGTTATGAATAAAGCTGCTGTAAGGTTTCATGTGCAGGTTTTTGTGTTGGTGAGTTTTGATAGTTTAAAGAAATCGATACATTTCGTCTTGTATTTGTGGGTATAGTTGTTTGTAATATTTCTTTATTATCCTTTCACTGTTCATGGGAGCAGTGTGATGACTCATTCTTCATTGCTGATACTGGTAATTTGTCTTTTCTCTTTTTTCTCAGGGAAGAGAGGGTACAGTCTAATCCGTTTACCTGGCTAGAGGTTTATCACTTTTTTTGATCTTTTTAAAGAACCAGCTTTTAGTTTTGTTGATTTTTCTCTTACTGTTTTCCTTTTTCCAATTTCATTGATTTCTACTTTAATTTTTATTGTATTTTTTCTTCTGATTGCCTTAGGCTTAAATTGTTTTCCTTTTTATTTTTAATTTTTAAATTTTTAATTTTTCTACTAAGTTCATGTCAGACAAGTAAAATGGGCCGACTTCATAATAAGATTTGAGGGAGGCATATTTCCCACAAGCACTTGAAAACCCAATCACCACACTTACGAACTACAAAAGAATCAAATTGTTCTTCTTTCTCTCATTTTCAGAAGTGAAAGCTTAGGTTATTGACTTCAAACCTTTCTTCCTTTCTAATATTTTCATTTAATGCTGCATGTTTTTCTCTAAACACTGCGTGCTTTGTATCCCACAAATGTTGTTATATTTTCATTTTTACTTTAGTTCAATATGTTATTTAATTTTTGAGACTTCTTAGACCCATGGGTTATTTAGAAGTGTATTAATTTCTAGATATTTGGGGATTTTCCAGATATCTCTGTTACTGATTTCTAGTTTAATTCATGTTATTTGAGACCATGCTTTGTATGCTTTCTAGTCTTGATTCTAGTCTTGAATCTGTTAAGATGTGTTTCATGGTCCAGAATGTGGTCTATATTGGTGAATGTGAGCTAAAGAAGAATGTATATCTATATTGTTGAATGGGATTTTCTATAAATGTCATTTAGATCAGGTTGATTGATAGTGCTGTGCTGTTGAAGTTACCAGTTTCTTCACTGATTTTCTGTCTGCTTGATCTATCAATAACTGACAGTGTTGACGTCTCCACCTGTAGTAGTGGATTTGTCTCTATATTTTTCTTAGTTTTTGCCTCATGTATTTTGATGCCTTCTTATTTGAAACATACACATTCAAGATTGTTAATGTCTTCTTGGGGAACCGACCTCTTTATTATTATGTAAGACCCTTTTTATCCCTGATTATCAGACAAAATCTGTTTTGTCTGCAGTTAAAATTACTCCAGCTTTCTTTTGAGTAACATCAGCATGATACATCTTTGTCCATCCCTTTACTGTTAGCATATCTAAATCTTTATAGTTCAAGTTTGTTTCTTACAGGCATGATATGGTTAGGTCTTTTTAAAAAATTTTGTCCACTGTGGCACTCTCTTTTGATTGGTATATTTAGACAATTCACATTAGAAGTGATTATTAATATCGTTGGATTAGCATCTTCCATCTTTGTAACTGTTTTGCATTCATTGCTTTTTAATTTTTTTTAATTGGGCATTTTATGTGATTCAACTTTATCTCATCTCTTATATGAGCTTCCTATTCCTAACAGCACAACTTATCTTACAGTTCTAGAAGTCAGAAGTCTGAAATGCGTCTCAGGGGACTAAACTCAAGGTGTTGGCAGGGCTATTTCCCTTTTTTAGGTTCTGAGAGAGAATCTGTTTCCTTGCCCTATTGAGAAGCCACCTGCAGTCCTTGGCTTGTGGCCTTCTTCTTCCATCTTCAAAGCTAGCAGCAGGTCGAGTTCTTCTCACATTGCATCACTCTGATCTCCTCTTTTGCCTCCCTCTTTGACATTTAAGGACCCTTGTAATTATATTGGGTCTACTCACATAATCCAGAATAATCTCTGTAGTTTAACGTCATCTGAGTAGCAACTTTAATCCCATCTGATACCTTAATTCTGGGGATTAGGGTGTGTACATTTCTGAGGAGACCATTATTCTGTCAGTTACCATGTAGCATATCAATTATACTTTTAAAAAGTTTTTAGGAGGCTGAGGCAGGAGAATCGCTTAAACTTGGGAGGCAGAGGTTGCGGTGAGCCAAGATCATGCCACTGCACTCCAGCGTGGGCAACGAGAGCAAAACTCTGTCTCAAAAAAAAAATTCTTTTTTTTTTTTAAAGCTGGGTGCTGTGGTTCACCCCTGTAATCCCAGGATTTTGGGAGTCCAAGGCAGGTGGATCACTTGAGGTCAGGAGTTTGAGACCAGCCTGGCCAACATGATGAAACCCCATCTCTACTAAAAACACAAAATTAACTGGGCATGCCTGTCGTCCCAGCTACTCAGGAGGCTGAGGCAGAAGAATTGCTTGAACCTGGGAGGCAGAGGTTACAGTGAGCCAAGATCGTGCCACTTCCAGCCTGGGTGACAGAGTGAGACTCTGTCTCAAAAAATAAAAATAAATAAAAATAATGTGTAGAAAGCAAAAGTTCCTCTTCAAAGCTTCCCCTTTAAATCATAAATGTTATTGATATCTTTTCTCAGAACTAACTTTCTTCAAGTTTCTTATAGTAATGACTCTCTGTTAAGCCTTATGTAGCGAATGTGACAGAATAAGCATACTCTGACTTCAGTATCTGTGTTAAACATGCTCACAGCCACGTAATACATTCTGTGTCCTTGTACCTTAGTCAAATTATTCATGCTGAACGTGCCCAGGCATGTCCCAGCTTGCAGCCTCTTCCCTTATTTGGGAATATTACTACTTTTCTAAATCCTTTCATAAGCAACTTCCTTTTTTCCTTTGTTCCCCACTGCCTTTACCTATTTAGAAAATTTTTGAACTGTTAGCCAATCAGGTTTTAGTTTAGGTTGTGAGCTCTGGCTCCAGCCAATGGAGTCAGGACACAGCAATAGGGACCTCATGCGTAAAGGATAAATATTCTAGTGTCTTTTTTACTTTGTGTGTGCTGGTGGCAGGATTGCTGACGTAAACGTCACCTTGCTGAGGAAACTTTTTGTCTGATTGCTGATTCTTCTCTGCGACATTGGGGAGTAAGCATTTGTTTCCATCATAGTGTTTACTCTTGAGTTTACAGTATACATTTTTGTTTGTTTGTTTGTTTTTTGAGACGGAGTCTGGCTCTGTAGCCCAGGCTGGAGTGCAGTGGCGCGATCTCGGCTCACTGCAAGCTCCGCCTCCTGGGTTTACGCCATTCTCCTGCCTCAGCCTCCTGAGTAGCTGGGACTACAGGCGCCCGCCACCGCGCCCGGCTAATTTTTTGTATTTTTAGTAGAGACGGGGTTTCACCATGGTCTCGATCTCCTGACCTTGTAATCCGCCCGCCTCGGCCTCCCAAAGTGCTGGGATTACAGGCGTGAGCCACCGCGCCCGGCCACATTTTATTTTATTTTTCAATTGGCATATAATTGTGTATATGGGGTACATAGCGATGTTTCTATACATATAATAATGTATCAGTGATCAGATCAGAGTAATTAGCATATCCATCAACTCATACATTTATCATTTCTTTGTGTTGGGAACATTCAATATTCTCCTTATAGGTATTTGAAACTGTACAATATGTTATTGTTAAGTGTAGTCATCCTACAGTGCTATAGAACACTAGAACTCACTCCTCCTATCTAGCTGTAATTTTGTATCCTTTAACAAATCTCTTCCTATCTCCTCCCTTCCCCCTACCCTTCCCAGCCTCTAGTACCCTCTGTTCTAATTTTTCTATGAGATAACTGTTTTTTCAGCTTCCACATGTAAATGAGAACATGTGGTGTTTAACTTTCTGTTCCTGGCTTATTTCACTTAATATCCTCCAGTTCCATCCATGTTGCTGTGAATGACAGGATTCCACTCATTTTATGGCTGAATAGTATTTCATTGTGTTTATATTCCACATTTTCTTTATCTGCTCATCTGTTGGACACCCAGATTCATTCCGTATCTTGGCTGTTGTGAATAATACTGCAGTTAACACGGGGATGTAGATGTCTCTTCGATATACCAGTTTCCTTTCCTTTGGATAAATGCCCAGTAGTGGGATTGCTGGATCATATGGTATGCTATTTGCAGATTTTGAGGAACCTCTATACTGTTTTCCATAGTGGCTATACTAGTTGATATTCTCACCCACAGAGTATGAGAGTTCCTTTTTCTCTGCATCCTCCCCAGCATTTGTTGGTTTTGTTTTATTTGTCTTTTTGGTAATAGCCACTCTAACTGGGATGAGATGATACCTCATTGTGCTTTTGATTTGCTGTTCCTTGATGATTCGTGATAATTGAACCTTTTGTCATACATTTTTTGGCCGTTTGTCTTCTTTTGAGAGATGGCTGTTCAGATCATTTGCCCATTTTTAAATCTGATTTTTTTTTTTTTCCTGCTGAGATGTTTAGTTCCTGGTTTATTCTGGATATTAATCCCCTTTTGGATGAATAGTTTGCTTATATTTTCTCCCATTCCTTAGGTTGTCTTTTCACTCTGTTGATTGTTTCCTTTGCTGTGTAGAAGTTTTTTAATGTGACATAATCCCATGTGTTTGTTTTTGCTTTTGTTGCCTGGCGTTTTGAAGTAGTATTAATAAAATATTTTCCCAGATTAATGCCCTGAAGCATTTCCCCTGTTTTCTCTCAGTAGTTTTATAGTTTCAGGTCTTACATCAGGTCTTTGATCCATTTTCAGTTGATTTTCATATAGAGGAGGGAGGCTAGTTTCATTCGTCAGCATATGAATATCCAGTTTTCCCAGTACCATCTATTGAAGATACTGTCCTTTCCCCAGTGAGTATTCTTGGCATCTTTGTCAATAATCAGTTGGCTGTAGATACTGTGGATTAATTTCTGGGTTCTCTGTTCTGTTCCATTGCTCTGTGTGTCTGTTTTTATGCCAGTACCATGTTTCCATCACTACAGCTTTGTAGTATATTTTGAAGTCTGGGAGCATGATGCTTCCAGCTTTATTCCTTTTTTTTCCTCTTTGAGTTGTAAGCCACTTTTAGTATATTTGGAACTCTGTGGGTGTGGTGGTAAAGTGTGAGGGAGGGTGGGAGTTCTGGAATCTGGTTAAATCTCAGTCTGACAGCGGGTCTGGGTCTCACATAGGTTCACTCTTACAGTGGGTGGTGATCTTCACAAGTATTTCTCTAGTGTTAGAGTTCTTCTCCCCTGTCCCCTATTCCCGCCCTGTTTCCTTGAGGCCCTGACCTTTGCAAATTTTTTTTGCCCTGTAGGTATGACAGGAAGGCTGGAGGGAACTGGAGTGGGAGGAATGCCCTTTGCATTCACCTAGTTAGGAGAAGGATCTGGCAAAGCTTTTTTCCCCTGGAGCAAATGACTTTGTGGCAGAGAAAACTCTGGGCTTATTACTCTTCCCCTCCCCTGCCAGAAGGGATCTTTCTGGGATCTTCCACCTTAGTGCCTGGTGGAGTTTCTGGAGGTAAAGCCCACAGAAGTGTGGGTCCCGCACCTCCTGAGACTGCTTCCCCGAGCTTCTCACTGTCTCACTAGTCCACATCCAGCCTCCAGCACCAGCTTATGGCTCCCGCAGTTTCTGCTCCAGGTAAGCGGATCTCGTCTGTGTCTTTCCAGGTTTCCAGCACAGTTTGCCCTGTTAGCTCCGCTTTCTGATGGTCCCAGAAGAGTCATTGATTTTGAGTTTTCCCAGCTTTTTGTCATCATCAGGAGTGAAGGCTTCTATACTCATTACATGTTGCGGCTGAAAGCGAAGTCACCACCTTCTTTTTAACTTGTATTTTGTGACTTGTTACCACTTCAGTGCTTTAGACACATAGGTTCAGTGCTGCAGTATTGTGTCTAGGTTTGATTATGCTAAATTTAATCTTTCTTATATATCACCTGATTAATAAGGATTTCAAACTATACTGCCTGGTAGCTTTTGCTTTCCTTAGAAAAGCTTATCACTTTTTGGCTGGGTGCGGTGGCTCCCGCCCCATAATCCCAGCACTTTGGGAGGCCAAGGTGGGCGGATCACCTGAGGGCGGGAGTTTGAGACCAGCCTGACCTACATGGAGAAACTCATCTACAAAAATACAAAATTAGCCAGGTGTGGTGGGGCATGCCTGTAATCCCAGCTCCTTGGGAGGCTGAGGCAGGAGAATCGTTTGAACCTGGGAGGTGGAGGTTGCGGTGAGCTGAAATTGGCGCCATTGCACTCCAGTCTGGGCAACAAGAGTGAAACAGTCAAAAAAAAAAAAAAAAAAAAAAAAAAAAAAAAAGAGACAAGGTTATCACTTTTTAATGTTCTGTTCTTGCAAGTATAAAGGTATCTTACTACTTTTCAGTAAAACGTTTTTCTATGCATTATTTTGCACTTTAAGGCAACAAAAGCTGTAAAGGCTCTCTTTATTAGATTTTTCATTAGTGCGTCTAAGGATTTGTCAAATTGTTCCTTTTCTGTTGAAACCTGAATTGATTAGTTTTCATTCCTCTAGAAGCAGATCTTGAGATTGAAATCTGAATCCAAGTTGTGTATTTGCCAGGTAATCCCAGGACACACCAGTAGGGGAATGCAGTGTGCCATCTAGGAGAGACAGCCAGTAAAGGGCATGTTTTCAAGCCAGGTCCCGCTGTGGACAACTGAAGCTTCATTGTGCTGGGGAATTCTATAGCCAGTGTAGAATACGTATGTCTGAGTTGTTATTTTTCCACTGGGAGTTTGGAGGGAGGCTGTATTTAAGGAAGCTGGGGTCGTTTTTATCAGTATATTGTGAGGACTGCCCTCAGGTAGGTCGGTACACATTCCCTTGTAGTTTGGGCCTGCCCTGCATGTGGGTAGATGGGCTTCAGAAGCCAGAGAGATACAGGTACTGGCAGCTGGAATTCAGAACACTGTGTGGGATGGTAATGCTCCACGGGACCTGCAAACGACAGTAACTACGATGTTTATTTACTGGGCTTGGTTAACAGCATGAGCTGGGATCTGGTGATTTGCCAGATTGATTAAGTCTGTCAGCTTTCTAAACCTGTTGAGGTGGTAGATACTCAGAAATTAATTTCCTATACAGTTCACTATGTATGGAGAAAAAGATTTTTCTGAAAAAGGCCGATAGCTAGGCATGGTGGCTCATGCCTATAATCCCAGTACTTTGGGTGGATGAGGTGAGGATGGCTTGAGCCCAGGAGTTGGAGGCTATAGTAAGCTATGAGCATAACCACTGCACCCCAGTCTGGGTGACAGTGAGACCCTGTCTCCAAAAAAAAAGGCCCAAGATTTTGGTCAAATCACAAGTTTGATTTGCTGATTTTTTTTTTTTTTTTTTTTTTTTTTTTTTTTTTGGGCAATACCTAGCCTGCACACTTTGAAATGCAAAAACAACTCTTTAGAAAATAGCCCTGGCCTTGTGCTTCTGATAATGGTCTGAGTAACCTAGTTAAAGCCAGCTGATACTTTTCTGAAAAGCATCAAGGAATTTACAACATAGTAAAGAATTACTGGGCTAAGATTAGGGAGGTAGAAATCCAGAGACATGAGCCTCTGACCCAGGGCCGCTTTTGCCCGCTATTTGCTGTTCTGGAAGAGCAGGTGAGAGGCTGGGGAGTGTAGTTAACTGACTCACAGGAGGACAGGAACAAAAACTGGAGTCTAGGACTTGCCGTGGGTAAGAAATCTGGTGAGCCACCTAGGGTTAATGTTGAAGCCTTGAGAGACTGCCGTCCAGAACACTCATGGGCTGGGAGTGCGCCCGCCTTTGCCTGGACTGAAGCTCCATGGGGTCACCTGGGGGTTTAGTAGATCTCAAATGGTGAAATGGATTAGGGTAATCTCAAATTGCTGGTGACCCCAGTCACCTAACAGGCAGATGAAAATCCTCTCCAGAGGAAGATAACATCTCATGTCTCAAGTGATTTCTGAAATGATTTTTCAACTAGAGTGTCCACCACACAACCAAGTCAGTGTAACCAGGCCCAGTGGGAGACAACCTTAACAAGAACCCGCACAGATAACAGAGGATAGAAACAGGCTTTGTAGACAGTGGAATTACCAGACAGATGCTAAAGCATATGTTTATTATGTTCATGGAGATAAAAGTTGAATAAAAACATTTCAACAAGGAATTGGAAACTTAATATGAAGGGGCAAAGCAGACCTGAAAAACAACGAAATATTAGATCTAAAAAATACAGTAGCCAAAATAGAGGATTCAGTGGATTCAGCAGATCAGATACTGCTGAAGAGAAAAGTGAGCCCCCGGAGAGATCAGAAGAAACCTCTCTGAATGACGTGTGAGCGGGGAAAGGCTGGGCAACACTGAAGAGGCTGTAAGAAATACACCTCATCCTTAGAAAGTCTGACGTATGTGATTGGAATTCTAGAAGGAGAAGAGGGAGTGGGGTAGAAGGAATATTTGTTTTTGTTTTTTTTTAGACGGAGTTTCACTCTTGTTGCCCAGGCTGGAGTGCAATGGTGCAATCTCAGCTCACCGCAGCCTCCGCCTCCTGGATTCAAGCTATTCTTCTGCTTCAGCCTCCTGAGTATCTGGGATTACAGGTGTGTGCCACCATGCCTGGCAAATTTTGTATTTTTAATAGAGACGGGGTTTCTCCATGTTGGTCAGGCTGGTCTGGAATCCCCGACCTCAGGTGATCCACCCGCCTCGGCCTCCCAAAGTACTGGGATTATAGGCGTGAGCCACCGCGCCCGGCCAGAAGGAATATTTGAATAAATAATGGCAGAGATTTTTGAAACCCCATGTAAGATGACAATCCACAGAATAAGAGATTCTAAATATAGCATAAGGTGATTTTTAAAGTTTTCCACTTCTAAGCAATAGTCTGATTCATTTTCCTCAGATTGAGCTTCCTTCCTCTCTTGCTCTCTAATTTTAGCAGTGGTTTTCAGAATTCTGCTGAGAGTGTTTTTCTAACAACTGATGAATTACATGGTTTTTTTAAAATCACATTTATAAAATAATTTATGTACTAGAGTTCCAAAAATTTTGATTGGACAAAAAGGATGCAACTTCTATTTTGATTGAAGACCACGAGATAAGAACATCTTTTTTTTTTTTTTTTTCCTCCACATGAAAGTTTTTAGTTTATTAATCTGCTCGTGAAAAATCCATAATGGACACAGGTAGCCTTTTACTGCAGCACCTTTACTCTTTCGGCTGTGATCCAATCTCCAGCTCACTTTTTGCCAGCACCAACATTGGCCTTTGCGGTCCCCCTGACTTTCTTCATTCTGTTCTTGCATTCCTTTCGTTGCTTTCTTAAGGTCTTTTTCTTCTCATACAGGCCATGTCTTGCAAGTCTATGTTTGGGTTCATTTTTCTTTGCATAATCCAGGGAGTCATAAATCATGCCAAAGCCAGTTGTCTTGCCACCACCAAAATGAGTTCTGAATCCAAATACAAAGATGACATCCGGTGTGGTCTTGTACATTTTGGCTAGTTTTTCCCGAATTTCTGTCTTAGGCACTGTTGCCTTCCTGGGGTGAAGGACATCGATGACCATTTGTTTCCTCTGAAGTAGTCGGTTGGTCATGAACTTTGAAGTGCGGACAGTTACGGTGTCCATGATGGCGGCCTATCTTCAGACAGTCAGGGAGGAAAAGCAAGAACATCTTAAATAAAAGACAAGCTTTCCAGACCCAAAGGATTATTTTATAATGCAGGAATTTCAGCATAATGGGCAGTTAGGGGGCAGAGCCCCTCACTAGCACCCCTCAGTCATGGTTTGTAGGTAGCTCTTACTCTGTCTGTCCCGGCCAGCTAGGAAGAATGCCTCTCACAGATGAATGGCACACCTGACACAGGAGAGTATGTGTAGGATGCAAGTGAAGACCCTTGTATTAATACTACTATTAATATTTATGTATAATAGCTGGACACAGTGGCAGGTGCCCATAGTCAGTTTATTTCAATTTATATTATTTGTTTTCCTTACTGTTCTTTTCTACCCCATAGAATTAGGAGGTAACTGACCTCATGCTTGCTCCCTGAGGCTATGGTAGCTTTTACCTTCTTGTCTTCCACAGGTCTATAGTGAGCGAGAGCTGCTACTTTTTACTTGGGCATTTGTTCAAAGTGTTGAAGAATAATGGTCAGCCTCTACCATCCCTTGTTCACTGGCTCATCAGCTGCCCCAGGTTTTGCTCTTTTAGCTATTTGCCATGTTGTTTGTCCTTTTAGTTTATTTTCTGTGTGTTTGATTAAATTTGCTTCTTTCTCCCATCAGCATTACTTTGTGGTTTTCTTCTGCATTTGAGACACAGTGTTAGACATTTCATGCGTTCATGTTCTTTTTGACTGTTTTACGGAGAAGAGATTCATAAATATCAGGGATGTCTGAGGATCATTCCCAGGGAGCATATGATGTCTGGAATTTGCTCTGAACCTTTCCTAATTCAACAGTCTCCTTATCTGTAATTATAAACTACTATTGGTAGCTGTAGTTTATTTCTTCTAGTTTTCAGGGTAGATAAGGAATGAGAAAGAATAATGTGTATTTTTATGTTGTCATCACCTGGTAATTTCACAGGAGTATGTAGGTACTGTACTGTTGTAAATTAATATTTGTACTCACATGACTACAGCTGAGTTAAAATATGAATGTGCCTCTTGTATGGAAAAAGCTAACAAATATTTGCTGTTTGACAAGTTGTAATACAGGGTATCTTACAAGAAAATAGCTGGAAATTACCAAAAGGTAAATATTTAAATACATTTTAAATGCATTAAATATTGTGAAAATTATTTTATGCTGGTAGAAAATGAACGTTGTCCTGTGAAATAGAATTGTCTCATTAGTCTTGTGGTAAAAGATGGACATTAAAAGGTGATTATGAATTTCAGATTAGGTAATGATTCATAGAGGAAAAACTATTCTTCAAATTGTGCTTTTAGAACATTTGTTCAGTACTCAAATTTTATTCTCGTATTTTTGACATATTGATGAAATTAAAATATTCTTTCAGTGTGCTTAAAACCATTTGGTTTTCTTTGGACATGTGGCTATGGAAATCCCCTTTGCTTGTGAAGTTAAAATGATATGGTATCCTATTTCTTTCATAGCCTTAAAGTATTTAATCTTTTCCATAGTTGTTCTTATATTTTCAAGTTAGGGAGTTTTTCCCTAAGAAATTTTTTATCTCGTTTCTTAAATCACTACATATTCCTTGTAGAAAATGTTTTAAATAAAAGAAAGAACAAAGAAAATTAGCCATAATGCCGCTAACCTAAGTCGATTAATTTTTTGGTGGTTGCCAAAAGCAGTATAGCATTTTGTAGACAGTGAAGAAAGATGAAAAATAAGTAGTAGATTATATAGCAGAACATTGAAGTGGTGAGACTTCTAGTGATTTTTAAATAGTTTTCTTTTTGCTTCTCTGTATTTTCTGAGCTTTTAGCACAATAGCAAAAGCTATTAAAACATTAATTGTGGGCCAGGTGCAGTGGCTCACACCTGTAATCCCAGCACTTTGGGAGGCCTAGGCGGGCAGATCACCTGAGGTCAGGAGTTCAAGACCAGCCTGTCCAACATGGCGAAACCCCGTCTCAAAAAAAACACAAAACATTAGCCGGGCCTGCTGGTGGGCCCCTGTAATCCCAGCTACTCAGGAGGCTGAGGCAGGAGAATCGCTTGAACCCGGGAGGCAGAGGTTGCAGTGAGCCAAGATCTTGCCGCCGCATTCCAGCCTGGGCGACAACAGTGAAACTCTGACTCAAAAAAAAAACAAAAAAACAAACAAACAAAAACATTAATTGCCAGCACCCTGAATGGAGCCTCGCCTGTAGATCTTCTATTGTATTCCTAGTTTATCAGCCTTTTCTTTAGGATTATTTAATGATTTTCATTAAATCATTCAGAAATAACTTAGATTTCTGAAAGATTAAGATTTCTGGAAAACGTTAGATTGTTTAAACTGGAAGATTAGTGGAATTAAGCCATCATCTGTAGAGTGACATTGCATAACAGGCATTGTCTTAGTGACTTTTATGTAATTTAACTGCTTTATGGAGCACGGTTTTATAGCTGGTGTGGACTACGTCCTCTAATAGAGGGCCACTACAAAAAGCATTTCAAAAGGAGCCTTCTTACCTCAAAGCCCGGTATTGTGCTGTTGAGAAATACCCCTCAGGCTAATCTGATGATGATGCCGGAATGTAAATTGGGTGAGCTGAGATTTTAGTCCTTTTGCGACCTAAATAGTTCACCAGAAAACATTTTAGATATTAACAACAGTTTTTAGATATTAACAACAGTAGATGCTAACAGTCACAATAAAAATTTGCTTTTTGTGCAGATTTAAGTATGTATGTGCTTAAATTGTTGTTTGCATGTTTTTGTATACACATTTTTCTAGTTTCCTGGATTGCATAGTAGTATAAGGCTACTCTTCACTTACAAAGATGATGTCAGCTTCCAGCCCTGACCCCATACCACTCTATCTGTTTTCTTCCTCTTCTTATGGATATCAGCTTTTTAAAAATGGTTTATGGGGGATGCTAGAAACCAACCCAAAATTATGCTTTGTCTTTCCTTTTTTTATCCTTTGTTTTATAATATAGGCAGGTGTGTGTACTTACATGTAGCATCCTATATATATACACTCTTCTCATCTTTTTTCACCTGACAACATAATTTACAGATTAATCTATAATTAGCAATTAATAAAGACACTTTCCTTTTTATAGCTGTGTATTGCTCTGTTGTGTGGATAGTTGTTAGTTTGTTCAACCAGCCCCTTATTAATGGACAATTGGGTTGATTTTAGCCTTTTGCTATTATAAATAGTTTTGTAGTGAGTAGGCCTATGCATATATTGTTTCCTATTTTTACCATCTGCGGTATAGATTACTAGAAGTAATATTGCTAAGTCAGAGAGTAGATAGTGTATTTTTGCTGGATATTGCTAAATGAACCTGCATAGAAAGTACACTATGTGTTAGAAATGCTTGTTCCTCGGTGATGTAAAGAAATAGCACTTGAACATAAATTTAATTTCCTCAGCAAGGCCATTTTTACTTTCTGCAGAAAGGGTACACTCACCAGCAGTTTTGCCACGAGAGTACACTGAACAAAGGAGACAAGGTCTTTTAAAACCTGACGCATCCACCCTACTGCTGTGTCTGGTTTCCATTGGCTGGGATGGAACCTCACATTCTGTATTTGTCCCGATTGGCTAGCAACTTAGAACTTTTTAAAAGAGGCAAAGGCAGAGGAGAACAAAGGAAAGAGGAAGTAACTTGTGGAATGCTGAGAAAGGTAAAAACACCTTCAAATAAGGAATAGGAACAGGCCATGACCTAATGCTTGGACCAGTATAAGCATGCCAGGGCAAATATTTAGGCTAAATTGTGGGAGCTAAGAACATAAAGTACATTGATTTCTTTATCACGGCTAGCAGATATTTAAGAATGTTAGCACAGGTCTTTGAATAAATTTTGTTCCTAAGAGAAGTTACTATTTATTCCTAATTAGATGGGGAGGAAAGTTTTTGAAGAGGAACCTCTACTTTGCTTTTTACAAATGTATGAAAGTTTCTCTACAGCCTCACTGTCAGAATATGTTGTCAAGCTTTTGGATTTTTTCAGTTAAACGGGTGGGAAATGATATTTCAATGTAATTTAAATTTGCATTTCCCTTAGTATAAGCAGGTTTGAGCATTTTTTTCATATAGCTAAGAACTACTTGTGTTTCTGTTCTGTAAATGGTTTATAAGGTGGTTGTTCCTTTATTTTTAGAATCTCTTTGAGATTGTGACTCACAGACCCTAAGGTGACCCCCAGTAATTCCCTTCCCTGCAGTGGGGACGGGTCCTGTGACTTGCTTGTAACCAACAGAGTATAGCAAAGGTGATAGAATGTCAATCTCTTGATTAGGCTAGGTCATATGGCAAAAATAGGAGGCCACTTCCTGTGACTACATCAACGTTATAGAAGACCGTGTCTTAAGCAGACCAGAGTAGGGAGACTCCTCAGGGTTGGTTTGATGAAGTCAAGAGCCATATTGGTGAAGCCCATGTGGCAAGGAACTGCAGGGAACCTCTAGGATCTGAGGGTGGCCTCCAGCCGACAGCTATTAAAAAGCCAGGGCCCATCAGTCCTGAGCCACAAGGAATTGAATTCTTACAATTTGAGTGAGTTCAGAGCAAATTCTTCCCCAGTTAAGCCTCTAGGAGAGAACACAGCTTGGCTGACACCTTGTTTGTAGCCTTGGGGACCCTCAGTAGAGGGTCCAGCTGAGCTGTACTCACTCTTGACCCACAGAAATAGCAAGATAATAAGTGTGTGTTGTTTTAAGCCATTAAGTTTGTAGTAATTACATAGCAATAGAAAACCAATATTGAGATATTACTCTTTTGTCTGTGATACCAATGATAAGTATTTTTTCTAGTTTGTCACTTGTCTTTTTGCTATTCTTTTTATGTCTTTTAGTATCCAGAGTTTTTTGTCTTTATGTAATCCAGTTTCTTTTCCTGTATTCTGATCCTTTTTAGTCCTAGCTAGAAAAATTTTGGCCAATCCCAGATAATAGAGGAATTTACTCATATTCTCTTCTAGTACTTGTATGGAGTCATGTTTTATAATTAAATATCCAATTTTCTTGATAAATGATGGGAGGAGTAGACTCTATTGTTTTTCCATATGGCTAGACAGTTGGTCTGACATCATTTAGTTGAAAGTCATTCATTTCCTCTCAGGTTTGTGATGTTGTCTTTATTTATACTAAGCTTATACTAAATTTGTTTATAGCAAACTTATACTAGATTTCTAAATTTCTAAATGTAATTGGGTCTTTTTTCTCTTCTTTTCCCATTGATTTGTCTGTCTGTGCGTGGGCCCTGCTGTGCTGTTTGAATAGAGAAGCCCTGGAGTTCGCTTGCTCTGCAGTGGGGCTCACATCCCGCTAGTTCTTTTTCCAAAGTTTACCTGTCTATTCCCTGCTTATTTATTCTTTTCCAAATGAACTTTATAATTAACTTGTCTAGCTCCAGAAAAAAAAAAAATGATAATATATTTAACATGATTGTGTAGCACTTACAAGTTAACTTAGGGAGAACTGACGTATTTATTAGGATTTTGTGTCTTTTTGTCCAAGAATATGGCATGTACGTCTTTCCATTAGTTCAAGTCTTCCTTTGGGACCTTTTGGAGTTTCGCATTGTTTTCCTCATAAATGTTTTAGACATTTATTGTTAAATTTGTGCTTAATATTTTAAGATGTTTGTCTTGATATTCATAAATGAGATTTTTTTGTGGGGGAGGTTCAGTCTTTGTCAGGTTTTTGAAATAAATGTTATGTTCATTTCATAAAACAAATTGGAAAGCTTTCCTTTAAAAAAATATTTGGCTTAAGTAGCAGTAGGATTTCCTCTGACACTCTTCTGTGTGCCTGGTGGTTTGTTTTGTTGTTTTTTGTTTTTTTTCTTTGGAGTTTTTGTTTTGGGGAACTCTTTTACGACTTTCTTTGGGACTGGGGTCAATTTTAATAAGTCGTATTTTCTTTAAAAGTTACTCTCTTCTAGCTAGGTGCAGTGGTGCACACCTGTAATCCCAGCTGTTCAGGAGTCTGAGAGAAGGGTAACTTGAGCCTGGAGTGTGGAGTTTGAGTCTAGCCCGGGCAACAGAGGGAGACCCTGTCTCTTAAAAGAAAAGAAAAGAAAAATTTACATTTTCAAGTTGATTTTGTTAGAACTATACAAAATCACCTCTTTTTAAAATTTCCTCTCACAGTGTTTTCAAATTTATTGTTAAGAAATCATGGACTAAGAGGAAGACTTGGTACTTTTGCTGGCGTGTTGAGTAGTTTGTTTCATAATGAAACCGTCTAATGAAACTGTTTAAACTGGTTAGCCGCGTTTCTTGCCTCTCCTTCTTGCCTCTCCTTCTTCACAATAAACACTCATTTCCTAGGATGTGGTCTGCTTACATATTATACTCTTCTCTAAGATTTCACATTGCACAGAATGTAAACAATGTCCTTTAACCTTTTCTGGAACAGAAATACACTTCAAAAAATACACTTCAAAAATTATACGAACAAGTATGTATTAATTGTTAATACTAAGCACTATGCTAAACATATGGGTCTGAAAAGATGGAAGATGGAAGTGACCCCTGTCCTCAGGGGGCTCGTTTATGGTAAGTATAGCAGTGCTTACCCTACAGGCAAATTGTCTGTTGGGATATCTTGGGTTCACATATCTGTAAAGGATGATTCTGCTGTCATTAATTGTCCCCCTCCAAAATCACAATGTTGAGCATCTCATTTTCCAGCCATGACATTTCATCTTTCTGGTTCCCTCTGTCTGGTAACAACTCCAGCAATTATTTAGCCACACCAGAACCTCTAATCCATTGGCCTATTCACATTTTTCATCTTGCCTCATACTTCCACATCCTCATATCTCTGTTTCCCTGGCTTAAATCTGTGATTTGTCATAATCATCCCACTGTATATACTTGCCCCATTCCTGTCTGTTGTACCTCCCTGGCAAAAACCCACCTCTCAGCTTATAAGGCACCTATCCCTGAGCAGCTACCAGACCATGACTGAAGAAAAACGTAAGACCATAGTGACTTGTCTCACTTTAATAAATTCAGGTTCACGACTGGTTAGCCTTTTATTCATTTAACTTTGAAGAACGTATTAGTTGATGTCTAACTGCTGAAGTTTTGGCCCTGTTAACTATTCAAGTTTATGATTGAAAGAATTTGTCACTAGTTGTTTTGCCTTAAGTAACCTGAGATACTTGCTTTGACTGTCCTTTCAAAGGCTTTCAGACTTGGATATTAAAGGCATGGTAATTGCCTTTAGAAGGGATAGCAAACAGTATGAAACAAAAGGATTTTGTTATGTAGATACTAGATTCATTATTCATTCATTATTAGTTTAGATTTTGATTTTAGCTTTTGATTTTTGTTTGGATGTTTTTAGTTTCTTAAGCAGGTGAGAAATTTATTGAATAATAGACATTTGATTTCTTTGCATTTCCTTCATATTTGGGTGTTGGCTTCTTTTTTTTATTTTTGGAGACAGTCTTCTTCTGTTGCCCAGGTTGGAGTGCAATGGCATGATCTTGACTCACTGCAACCTCTGCCTCCCGGGTTCAAGCGATGCTGAAGATCCTCAGCATCCAGAGTAGCTGGGATTAAGGCGTGTGCCACCACACCCAGCTAGTTTTTGTTTTTGTTTTTGTTTTTGAGACAGAGTCTCCCTCAGTTGCCCAGCTGGAGTGTGGTGGTGCAACCTCGGCTCACTGCAACCTCTGACTCCCTGGTTCAAGCAATTCTCCTGCCTCAGCCTCCTGACTAGCTGGGATTAGAGGCACGTGCCACCACGCCCAGCTAATTTTTGTATTTTTAGTAGAGACAGGGTTTCATCATGTTGGCCAGGATGATTTCAGTCTCCTGACCTTGTGATCTGCCCGCCTCAGTCTCCCAAAGTGCTGGGATTACAGATGTGAGCCACCACACCTGGCCCAGTTTTTGTATTTTTTTAAGTAGAAACCGAGTTTCACCATGTTGGCCAGGCTGGTCTTGAACTCCAGATCTCAGGCAATCCACCCACCTTGGCCTCCCAAAGTTCTGGGGTTACAGGTAACAGCCACCGCACCCAGCCCTAACTTCTTGACCTATCTGAAAAGAGATAGTGCCTTTGTTGCTTCTGAACACCATTATGCTTAATTGTATAAAAGAAATTATGGGATTTTATAAATGTATATGTTTTTAAATTTAGTATTATGATTTACTTTGTAAAAAATACTCTCTAAAGAATTATAATATGGTTTGGGAAAAAGAGTAACATCTGCCTGATAGAGTTGTTGAGAGTTAATATATTTTACAGCTCAGGAAACCAAGGAATCATGATGTTGAGCTGTTGCAGATAGGATGAGCCAGGGTGGTTATTCCATGAAGAATCTGGACAGAGCTGCCCAAATCCTGTTGGTGAGGTCTTTGAGCAGAAAGCTTTTTCATTTTGCCCTTAGGTGCTGACAGGTAGCCAAGAGGGAACCTAAGGAAAGTAGTTTCCCGGGTTTTTTTTTTGTTTGTTGTTGTCAGTGAATTCTGTAAGATTAGTCTGCCTGTTTTTATCACAAAGACCATTATTTAAGTTTTGAAATTGGACAATAAATTCCTGAGTTGTTTGTTGTACCTTTTCCAAAAATAAACATGACTGTTGTTCTGAGCTAGTTTTTATACAATTGTTGAATAAGATGGTCATGACCTCTATGCATAGTATTAAGGTATGGCTTAGCCCAAACAAGATAGTAACAGATTTGTTTAGAAATTTGCAAGCATGACCATATTACAGTAATTTTTTCATTTATTAACAAATATTTTTTCATTAACAAATATTTATTAAATTGTTGCTATATTCTATACATTGTTATAACCTCCAGGGATAGACAAAAGCTCTTGCCCTATTGGAGCTTACTTTCTGATATGGGAGAGATAAACAATAAATTAAAAACTCAGTGAGTAAGTAATTATGTATATGTAAGAAGGTGATAAATTCCATGGAATAAGGAAGACCAGTTTAATGTTTAGTGACTGGGTTGAAGTTTTAAATAGGGTAATCTTGGTAGGGCCTTATTAAGAAGATGATACTTGAGCAAAGATTCAATGGCAGTGAAAGAAGCCGTCATGAAATTACCTGGGAGGAAGAGTGTTCTAGACTGAGTGAAGAGCCAGTGCGTAGTCCGTAATGGAGTATAATTGAAATGTTTGACCCACAAGGAGACCTGTGTCTAGGACAAAATGAATGCAAAGAGAAGGTAGTGGGAGAAGTGCTCAGAGAGATAATGCCAGATTATGTAGGGATTTGTAGGTCTTTGTAGGGAACAGATGGGTGGTCATGTCTACCATTGATATTATATGTTAAGTCTAGATCGAATGACAAAAAAATTAATATTTGTTCAGTTTCTACTGTATTCATCCTATAGATACTTTTCAGCATTTTCTGTGGGCTATTCATTGTGCTAAGTTAAAGGAAAACATTAAACAAGAAAACAAACAGCAAAAGCAAGTCACAGCCCTTGTGGAGATTGTCTTGGTTCAGTGCAAAGGGTGGTGGTTTGTGTGCCAGTCATTGTATCTGGCACTTTACATATTTTACCTTGTGTAATTCTGAGTATTTCATTTCATTCTGATTATCCAGTAAGATGGACAATGTCGTTAACTTGGAATACAGTTGATGAAAATGAGGCTAAGAAAATCTGCTAATTTTTCCAAAGTTGCATAACTGATATATGGCAGAATGGGATTAGAATTCAGTCGTGTCTTTTCATTATACCATTGATTCCCAAATCTGGCTGTGCATCGGAGTTAACTCGGAGGCTTGTTGAAGCTAAAGATTCCTTAACCTAACCTCTGGGAATTCCCATTTAGCATAGCTGGCGTGGAGCCCTGGGAATCTGTAGTTTTGATAAATACTCCAAGGATTTCTGTATTTTGAAACTACCGCCCTCCATTATTATATTTATGGTAGTGTGATACAAGTGATTATGGGAACCATTGTCTTCTATTTTTAAAGAAAATGGTTTTGTTGTTTCATTGTTTAGTATCATGTTTGTTACAAGATTTTTAGAGATGCTCTTTGTCAGGCAAGGATTTCCCTATTTTTCCTAGTTTGTTAAGAATTGAGTGTTGAATTGTAATAAATTCTTTATCTCCATTGATCAAACCATGTGTTTTTTTTCTTTTAATTTATGGAGGTGGTAGATTACGGTTTTTCAAATATTGGACCAGCTTTGAGTACCTGAAGTAAATACAACGTATTCATGGTATATTCAGTTTTTAAAAACATGGTTGGTTTCAGGGCTATTTTTTTTTTTTTAAGATTTCTGTAATCTCTCTGAGATTGTCTTTAATATTCTTTCCTTAAACTGCCCTTATATCAGGGTGGTAACAGCCTCAGAAAGGGACATGGAGAATCTTTCCTCATTTTCTGTCCTCTGAAGGCCATTCCGTCTACCTAAAATCATCTGTTCCTTAGATACTTGGTAGAACTCACTTTTTAAATCACCTAGAAATGTTTTTACGATAGTTTAACATTCACAGGGACTATAGGGCATCCAGGTTCCTGATTTTCCAGAGCTGGTGTTGTGCATTTATGTTTTTCTAGGAATTTGATCATTTTACCTGAATTTGTAAACAGTACTCCTATTTTAAATGTGTCTGTATTTATGCCTCTTTTTCATTGTTTTCTTATTTGTGCATTTTTCTTGATGTTTTGCCAGTGTTTGTGTAACTGCCCAATGGGTTCTTCCTGCCCACTCCACAGAGAAAATCATACCCTGAGACCATAGCATTGCAGGCAAGAAAGAACTTCATTCACGTGAAGCTGGCCCAGGCAGGAGAACTGGGCTTATCACTCACATCCATTTTCCTGAAGGCTCAGGGTTTTTATGGACAGTTTGGTGGGCAGGGAGCTAGGGAATGGGTGTGGCTGATTGGTTGGGGATGAAATCATAGGGGGGTGGAAAACAGTCTTTGTGCACTGAGTTCACCTCTGGGACCAGTTGAGTCATGAGTCACAAACCTGGGTAGGAGCCGTATGAAAGATATCTCAAAAAACAATCTTAGGTTTGCTATATGTAAAATGTTCGTTCCCTGGTGCCATAAAGAAATAGCACTCGAATATAAATTTAATTCTCTCAGCAAGGCAGTCTTTATTTTCTGCAGAAAGGGTGCTTGCTCATCACAGATGGAATAATGGGGAGAGCACATTCGAACAAAGGAAGTAATTTTTATCCCTTATGCTGTTCCTGCTACTGTGTCCTATCTCCATTGGCTGGAGCCGGACGGCACAATCTAAACTAAAACCTGATTGGCTAACAGTTTAAAACTTTTCTAAATAGGTAAAAGTAATGGAAAGACAAAGGAAAAGAGGAAGTTGCTTGTGCCAAATAGGGAAGGGGCATAGGCTGCGAGCTGGAACGTGCCTGTGAGCATGTCCAGCACAAATATTTTGGTTAAGGTACAAGGACATAGACATGTGCCTATGAGCATGTTTAACAGCTACGCAGGATAGGGCTTAACAAAGAGTTATTAGCATAAAGAGGCTTAAAGGAAGTTAGTCTTTAAAAGAAACTGTTATTTCTAACACGATTTACTCTTTAACAAGAAGGGAAACTTTGAAGAGGAACTTTTTACTTTCTACAGGTTCTACAATAATGATGTTATCTATAGGAACGATGGAGGAAGTCATGAATTTTGCGACGTCTGGCCACATGACTCCCGAGCAGTAAGGGATTATAGAAACTACACCTACATTTCAGTGGAGTTTAGGCCCTTCCAGTTCCCATTATCATATTCTTGCTTACAAAGGTGGTTTTCAGTCCCTGATCAAGGAAAGGGGCTAGTTACAGGGAGGGGCTGTTATCATCCTTGCTCCTAAGTTAAACGGGAAACCACATTTCTCCTAAAGTTAGCTTGGCATACACCCAGGAGTGACCAGGGACAGTTTGGAGGTCAGAAGCAAGATGAGGTCAGCTATGTCGGATTTCCTTTACTGTCATAATTTTGCAAAGGCAGTTTTATTTTGTTAATTTTACTGATCTTTTAAAGAACCAGCATTTGGCTTCTGTTGTCTTATCTTCATTTTCTATTAATTCCTGATAATGTTTTTATTATTATTTTATGTTCCTTGGGTTTATTCAGTTATATTTTTCTTAATTCATAGTTTGTGGTCATATTTTCTAATATAGGCATCAAAAGCTATAAATTTAGCCATATCCTATGGGTTTTTAAAAAGTTGTGTTTTCACTCCTTAGTTCTGTAGAAATCTCTGTAGTGTTCATTTGCACATTTTGTAACCTTTCTAGTTACTTTGTTACCATTGGTTTTTGGTGGACTTGTCTTGGTCACAGCATGTGGCTCCTTGACCCCACTGGTCGCACACCTCAAGAGCCTTTGCTCTTACTCCACCCTCCCCCAGATAGCTTTTCCCCACATAGCTGCAGTACTCACTAGTTTACGTCTTGACACAAGTATCACGTTTTCAGGGAGGCCTTCCCTCTCCATCTTCCTGAAGCTTCACACACCTTCTCCTTGTTGCTCTTCCCTGCTTTATTTTCTCTCCTCAGAGCTTATCACTTTCTAATGTGTTATTTAACACAGTGTTCCCAGCTGGATAGAGAAGGAAGTAAAGCCATTACGGGGTGTATAGCTGGAGACAGAAATGGAATTAAATCGTAAGGAAAGTGGGGAGGGCTGAGTGCCTGGACTTTGCCTGTCATGAGACTGAAGACATAGGGGTAGATGCAGCTGAGGAGTCAGTGTTGTGGTTGGAGAGGAAGATTTTTTTTTTTTCATATGGAGTCTTACTCTGTCACCCAAGCTGGAATGCAGTGGTGCGATCTCGGCTCACGGCAACCTCTGCCTCCCCGGTTCAAGCAAGTTTCTCCTGTCTCAGCCACCCAAGCAGCTGGGATTATAGGCGCCCGCCACCACGCCCAGCTAATTTTTTGTATTTTTAGTAGAAACGGGGTTTCACCATGTTGGCCAGGCTGGTCTCCAACTCCTGACCTCAGGTCCTATGCCTCCTAAAGTCCTAGAATTACAGGTGTGAGCCACCACACCCAGCCGGAGAGGGAGGTTTTAACTTAGAAGTGAAGAGGTCATCACATCAATCCTGGATGATGATGAAATTGAGGGTAGGGCAAAGTTCCTTATGTGGAATTTAGGTAAAGGTGACAGCAGAAACACTAACCAAGACATTTGGAGGCAGGTTGGACATGGTCCAACATGATAGTGGGAATCAGGCTAAAGAAAACGTGAGAAACCACATCAGTGTCCATCTTTCATAGCTGCTAATGGAGCAGCCCTTGCTTCCTTCAGGGTCTGTTTTGGGTGGTTCCCTTTTGTGAGGGCCAAGCAGCTCATGGTGGAAGTGGGAAGGCTGGGAGTGGTTTGAGGAAAACAGCCTGTAAGTGTGAATCTTGCTGTGTGGTTGAAGAAGGGGTTGGCTCCCTAGGTGCCTAGTTCGTCGTGGATTCAGAGCAGCCTGTCCGGTTACAGTCTTCAACTTTAGGATCTCATGGCCTTTGGAAGAAGCAGTGCTTTTTTGTTGTTTGTTTACTTGCGCTTTGTCTAACCCTAAGCAAACATTTTAGGGAGTTATAATGTCTGTTTCACCTAAATGTTACTGCTCTGTACATTTTTGTTGCAATATTTTTGTTGCACGTTGCATTTTTTTTTTTTTTTTTTTTGTCTTTTCCTTTGCTCTCATGGGCTTCCTTAGAGAACATTTTCTTCTACTTCAGGTGTTTTGTGTTTTTCTGTTTATGTCTTTAGTTTTAAAAGTGCCTGCAGCTAACATAGCAGTGCTTTCATTGGCGCCTGATTTTCCTTTGTACTATTGTCATTTTCAGCCATGCCTCTGGTATTACTGTTGGTGGGAGTTTTTGTTTGGTTGGGTTTTTGTTTTGTTTTGGTATGTTACTGTTGTTTTGTTTTTTTACTTTTTAATTGACTTGTAATGGAATACTTAATAGTTCTTGGTTGGCAGACAGTTAAGAAACAGAACTGTTTACCATCGTCTAGGCTCATGGCATAACCTTGTACAAGAGAACCTGATTTTACCAGTGGTGCTTTACTGATGCCGATTTGCTTTGTCCTGATCTTTTGGGGATAATACCATTTTTAAGATTATTTTATGCGGTAGAAATAAGTAACTTAAAAGCAGTATCTCTGTGCAGTTTTCTTATGTATCTACATTGCTTATAGGGTTTCTCTGCCGTAAGTCTATTTAGTGAGATGATTTTATATGTGCATTGGGCTCCTTAGAAAGAATTCCTTAGGAAATTGTATTAGCCTCCATGAAGATCAGATATCAGAAAGTTTAGGGAAAAGTCGCCAGGCACGGTGGCCTCATGCCTGTAATCCCAGCACTTTGGGAGGCCAAGGCGGGCAGCTCACCTGAGGTCAGGAGTTTGAGACCAGCCTGGCCTACGTGGTGAAACCCCATCTCTACTAAAAATACAAAAATTAGCCAGGCATGGTGGCACACACTTGTAATCCCAGCTACTTGGGAGGGTGAGGCAGGAGAATTGCTTGAACTCGGGAGGCAGAGGTTGCAGTGAACCAAGGTCCCGCCACTTTACTCCAGCCTGGGTGACAGAGTGAGACTCTATCTTAAAAAAAAAAAAAAAAAAAAACTAAGGAAAAATTGCTGTTCGGTGCCACATTTAGTTCTTCTTGCCTTGTTTTATAGGTGAGGGAACATAATTACTTGAACTCTTTATTTGAAAATAACTTAGATCTAGAGTGGACACTAGGGCAGGCATAACCTTGATTGGAAAGTAGAACTTTTTTTTTTTAAGTTGCTTATATTTATTTTTATTGTTTTGAGACAGAGTCTTGCTCTATTGCCCAGGCCACAGTACAGTGGTGTAATCTTGGCTCACCACAACCTCCGCCTCCCAGGTTCAAGAGATTCTCCAGCCTCAGCCACCCAAGTAGCTGGGATTACAGGCACCTGCCACCACCCCCAGCTAATTTTTATATTTTTAGTAGATACAGGTTGGCCAGGCTAGTCTGGAACTTCTGACCCCAAATGATCCGCCTACCTCAGCCTCCCAAAGTGCTGGGATTACAACCGTGAGCCGCTGTGCCTGGCCAGAGTTGCTTAGAGTTGCTTATTTATAATAATAGATTTTAAGATCCTTGGATTACAAAAAGAATCTTGCAGTTGTATAGTTGGAAGGGACTTTAGTTGTCCTGTTATGATACATGTGGTACTTGTTATTTTCCTTGTGAAAAGTTATAACCTGATGAGAAAAATTACCCAACTGAAAGCAGTCCAGAACAAAGGTGAAGAAGTATCCATTAACATGGGCAAATGAATAAATCAGCTATTTCACTGCCATTGGTTCTCTGAGCATTAACCCACGGGCCTGAGGTTTTCATTGTTGAACCCTTTTTAAAAACTCAGTACTATCCATATATCTTCTTGTATTTCAATCTGCGTTAACTATATGCATAGTGGTCCTCCTTGTTGGTTTGGAAAACATTGATTCTGTATTTGGTGGATGATTTAAAAGTGTGCTAAAGTGTCTAACATATTTATTCTTCTTTTTTAGGAAACTGAAAATGGCCCTTCAGCTATGCTAGGTCTATAATGGGAAGTGTCACAGTTCGGTATTTCTGTTATGGGTGCCTTTTTACATCTGCGACCTGGACAGTTTTGCTTTTTGTTTATTTTAACTTCAGTGAAGTGACTCAGCCACTTAAGAATGTGCCCATCAAGGGGTCTGGGCCCCACGGACCATCTCCAAAAAAATTCTATCCTCGTTTCACTCGAGGCCCAAGTCGACTACTTGAGCCACAGTTCAAAGCAAACAAAATCGATGATGTGATAGACAGTCATGTTGAAGATCCAGAGGAAGGCCACTTGAAATTCTCTTCTGAATTAGGTAAGTATATGATGTTTACCAGCAGCCATATCAATGTATTTAATCAACGGAAGTTTGATTAATTAGATTAATTAGGAGATTAGAAATGCTGCATCATTTTTTCCCACACTGATTTATTTTGTTTGTGAACTAGCTGAAGTTCTGTGGTTTCTGCGAGGGGTGTCAGTGGGGATTTATATTCTAATTTATCCAGTTCTGACTTCAGTGTTTTATGAGAAAATAAACAAGGTCCAGTGAAGAAAAACAAAAAAAGAAAAGAAAAATTAAAAGGCTAGAAAGAAAATGGAACCTATGGGAGAAGGGGTTTGTTTTTTGTTTGTTTTTTTAAGAGATGGGGTCTCACCATATTGCCCAGGCTGTCCTCGAATTCTTGGGCTCAACTGTCCTCCCACCTCAACCTTGAGAGTAGCTGGGACTACAGGCACGTACCAGTGTGCCCGGCTCGGGAAGAAGGTTTTAATTGCTAGGAGTGTTAATAAGGGAAAGAAATGGTTGAAAGTTTCCTTGACTGTGTTTAACTTATTTTTAAGGGTACATTTAATTAATGCAGAACATAAAATACTGAGTTTAAAAATAAGCTGGGGTTATTTACATCTAATATGATTTTCACTTAAGAGTTACTAAGGTGCTAGAAAAAAATATATGTATATATAATATAGTTTATTAAGTCTTAGTATAAAATAGAAAGCTCTTTTTCCTCTTAAAAAATTATATTCTCTTCAACTTGGATGCAAGACTCTATTGTCTATGCCTTTGAATACTGCAATTTTAGAGTGTTGATTTTGACAAATTTTAAGAGATAAATGAGCAATATTTGTTATCATTAAAACTTAAAGAACTTGGATCTTGTCACAAAAACATCAAATAATAGATAATTTAAGAGTAAAATAAAATACATTTTTGAGAGATTGAGAGAACCTTAGAATGTGAAAGAAATGTTAAAATAGTTTTTACTTCGTCATAGTTTCAAAGAAATAAGATCAGTTCTTAGGACTTAATGATTTTCTAATAAAGGAAGTCAAAAGTATGTAAAATTTTGTGAGGAAACAAGCTAATATCTACTTCAGTTTTCATTTAAAATATTTTTAAATAGAGATGTCTCACCAACTTCAATTTTCATAAAGTACAATTTTCATAAATCTTTTTCAAATAGCCAGTGGACATTTTTAAAGCATTAATGGGAAAATATCTAGCTCTTTTATTTATTTATAGTTACATTGGTAAAGTTTTTATCAAGAAGTAATACTGGGTTTACCATTTTGAATAGACTCTGTATTTGCTTTTGAAAGAAGTAGTCAGAGAATTGTAGATATTTGAATAACAAACTCCAGCTGCCTAACTGAAAAACTAAATTCCTTATAGACTATCCTAAAGAATCCACCAAAAAAACCTATTAGAGGTAATAAATGAATTTGGCAGTTGCAGGTACTAGATCAACAGGCAAAAACCAGTTGCATTTCTATACTGTAGCAATGAGTGGCCTGAAAATGCAGTTAAGAGATCAATTTTATTTACAATAGCATCAACAGTAATAAAACGCTTAGGAATAAATTTAGCCAAGGAGCTGCAAGATTTGTATGCTGAAAGCTGTAAAACATTGCTGAAAGAAATCAAAGAAAACCTACATAAGTGGAAAGATATTCCAGGTTCACAGAATGGAATGCTAAATACTATTAAGTTGTAGATATCACCCAAAGCAATATATAGATTCAGTGCAATCCCTATTAAAATGTCAGTGGTCTTTGTTGTAAAGAGGGGAAAAGGTTATCCTGAAATTAATATGGAATTACAAGAGGCTCTGAATAGCCAAAACAGTCTGGAAAAATAACAAAAGTTGTAAGACTCAGACTTTCCAATTTTAAAAATAAATTGGACTACATCAAAGATAAAAAACTTCTGTACATCAAATAACACATCAAGAATGTGAAAAAAGGGCTGGGCGCAGTGGCTCATGCCTGTAATCCCAGCACTTTGGGAGGTTGACCTGAGGTCAGGAGTTTGCGACCAGCCTGACCAACATGGTGAAACCCTACCTCTGTAAAATACAGAATCAGCTGGGCGTGGTGGCAGGCGCCTGTAATACCAGCTACTCGGAAGGCTGAGGCAAGAGAATCGCTTGAACCCAGGAGGTGGAGGTTGCAATGAGTCAAGATCGTGCCATTGTACCCTAGCCTGGGCGACAGAGCAAGACTCTGTCTCGGGGAAAAAAAAAAAAGTGAAAAAAGACAACCCACAGAATGGGAAAAAATATTTGTAAATCATATTTCTAATAAGGGTTCATTATCTAGAATATATAAAGAATGCTTGTTTGTAATTTTATTTCATTTTGAGACAGGGTCTCGCTCTGTCACCTGTGCTGGAGGGCAGTGGCGCAGTCACGGCTCAATGCAGCCTCAACCTCCTTGGCTCAGGTGATCCTCCTGCCTCAGCCTCTCGAGTAGCTGGGGCTACAGAGGTGTTCCACTGTGCCCAGCTAATATTTGCATATTTTGCAGAGACAGGGTTTCACCATGTTGCCCAAGCTGGTCTCGAACTCCTGGGCTCAAGCCATTCGCCGGCCTCGGCCTCCCAAGGTGCTGAGACTATAGGCATGAACCACTGTGCCTGGTCTAAACAATTCTTAAAACTCAATTATAAAAAGACAAATGGCTCAATTTTAAAATGGGCAAAGGATCTGATAGACATTTCTCCAAAGAAGGTATACAAATGGCCAAGCAGCAGATGAAAAGATGCTTAATATAATTAGTGATTACAGAAATGAAAATAAAAACAACGAGATAACCATTTCACACCCACTGGGAGGGCTATAATAATAAATTTAAAAAGGAGAGTAACAGGCAACAGTGAGGATGTGGAGAAACTGGAGCCCTCACACGTTGCTGGTGGGAATGGAAAATAGTATAGCCACTGTAGACAGTTTGGCAGTTCCTCCACAAGTTAAACGTAGAATTTTCATATGACCCAGCAGTACCACTCCAGGGTTTGTACTTGAAAGAATTACCAACAGGTGCTCAAAAACTTGTATTCAATGTTCATAGCAGTACTATTCTCAGTAGACAGAAGGTGACAACATGTTATCCAAATATCCATCAACTGATGAAGGGATAAACTAAGTGTGGTCTATCTGTACCATGGAATATTATTCAGAGAAAGGAATGACGTTGTGATACATACTACAACATGCATGAACCTTGAAAACATTATGCTAGTGAAAGAAGCCAGACACAAAAGGTCACATGTTGTAGGGTTCCCTTTATGTGAAATGTCTAGAATAGGCAGGTCCATGGAGACAGAGGGCAAATTAGTGGCTGCCAGAGACTGGGGAACAGGAAGAATGGGAATAACTGTTTTAATGCGTATAGGGTTTTCTTCTTTGTTGCTGAAAATATTCTGCAGCTAGATAATCGTGCTGGTTGTACAGCATTGAGAATGTACTAAATGTCTCTAATGGTACGTTTTATGTTATGTGCATAATTATCACAGTTAAATGAAAAATCCAAAATTTCTTACATAAAATAAATTTAATATAGAAGGAATTAGTATAAATAATATAGCAGTAGTTAAAAGTATGCAGATTTCTGAGTAGAGAATTATTGGACAAGCAGGGAAAGGAACCTATGAAAAGGTACATTTGAGAAAGATTATTGGACAGGCGTGGTGGCTCACACCTGTTATCCCGGCACTTTGGGAGGCTGAGGCTGGTAGATTGCTTGAGCTCAGAAGTTTCAGACCAGCCTAGGTGGTATCTACTGAAAGTTTAAAATTTAGCTGAGTGTAGGGGCACATGGCTGTAGTCCCAGCTACTTATGAGGATTGTTTGGGGCCAGGAGGCAGAGGCTGCAGTGAGCTGGAGGCAGATTGCACCACTGCACTCCAACCTGGGGGACAGAGCAAGACCCTGTCTCAAAAAAAAAAAAAAGAAAAAAAAAAGAAAATCAACCATAAATTTAAAATTAAAAACATTTTCTCATTTAATCTGAAATTAATTATAAAATTAATCGAAAAGGGTCCTCTGGAATGTTAATTGAAGTTTGGCTACGATTTTATTTGAGCAGGGGAGTAAGAAAAGTAAGCTAAAACAATCTTTTCGTATGGCATCTTTTCATCAAGAGACCTATAATAGAACATGATCCTTTGAGTATTCAGCATGAGGTCACCCTCTGATACTTGTAGAATTAAGGAGTATTTATTGAGACTCTTCTTTGTGCAAGGCTCTGCTCTGGGTGCTAGGTATCAAGCAATTTTAATTTTATTTATTTTATATTTTGGTCATCACCAAAGTGTCTTCTCTTCTGGAGTTTCCTTGTATAAAATGCTAGTGGAGGTTTGTTGTTTTGTGTTTAAAAAGGATGAACTGCAGTTGAAACAGTTTCAGAGAGAAGGCATATTAAGATATAATGTTTCTCAAAGTGGATTTAGGGACATTAGTTAGGTTCAAATAAATTGGGGAAACACTGCATTCTATTTTGTTTTGAGACAAAGTTTTGCTTTTGTCACCCAAGTTGGAGGCATGATCTTGGCTTCCTGTGGTCTCCCTCTCCTAGGTTCAAGCGATTCTCCTGCCTCAGCCTCCCAAGTAGCTGGGTTACAAGCGTGTGCCACCATGCCTGGCTAATTTTTGTATATTTAGTAGAGAAGGGGTTTCACCATGTTGGTCAGGCTGATGTTGAACTGCTGACTTGCTACAATCCACCCACCTCGGCCTCTCAAGGTGCTGGGATTACAGGCATGAGCCGCCATGCCTGGCCGGAAACACTGCATTCTATCTCTCATCCCTTTACACCTGGATAAAACATGCACTGTATTAAAGGAACAGAGTTCTACTATTTTAAAACAATGGGCTTTTATTTATTTATTTCGAGACAAAGCCTTGCTCTGTTACCCAGGCTAGAGTGCAGTGGTGCAATCTTGGCTCACTGCAACCTCTGCCTCCTGGGTTTAAGAGATTCTCCTGCCTCAGCCTCCCAAGTAGCTGGGACTATGGGAATGCACCACTACTCCTGGCTAGTTTTTGTTTTTGTTTTTGTTTTTTTGTATTTTTAGTAGAGATGGGGTTTCGCCATGTTGGCCAGACTGGTCTTGAACTCCTGACCTCAAGCAATCTGCCCGCCTTGACTTCCCATAGTGCTGGGATTACAGGCATAAGCAACCACACCCTGCCTGATATCACAGTGACTTTGATTAGGCCTGTGGAGGAATTCCCTAACAGTTAAACCAGAAACTGTGAAGGTTTTTTTTGTTTTGTTTTGTTTTGTTTTTTTTATTTAAAAGACAGGATCTCACTCTGTCACCCAGGCTGGAGTGCAGTGGCACAACTGTGGCTCACTGCAGCCTTGATGTCCTGGGCTCAAGCAATCTTCCTGCCCCAGCCTCCTGAGTAGCCAAGTCATGGAGACTACAGGTGTGAGCCACCATGCCTGGCTAATTTTTTTTTTGTAGTAGAGACAAGGTCTTGCTGTGTTGCCTAGGCTGGGCTCAAGTAATCCTCTTGCCTTGGCCTCCCAAAGTGCTGGGATCATAGGCATGAGCCATTGTGTCTGACCTGGGAAACTCTTTTTATAGAAAGCCTTATCAATTGCCTTTTTCTGCAGAGAGACTCCTGTAAAAACTTGGATGTAACTGAGGCCTGTTGAGGGCCATTGGGGTTTTAAAATCTATTGCTTTAGTGGAAAATTATAAAAAATTTTTTCCTGGTTGCTGGTAAATTTTTCTCTTGAATATAATAAACTATTAAGATTATGGCTTGTGGCCGGGCGTGATGTCTCACGCCTATCATCCCAGCACTTTGGGAGGCCGAGGCAGGCAGATCACGAGGTCAGGAGATCCAGACCTTCCTGGCCAACATGGTGAAACCCTGTCTCTACTAAAAATACAAAAATTAGCAGGGCGTGGTGGCATGTGCCTGTAGTCCCAGCTACTTGGGAGGCTGAGGCAGGAGAATCGCTTGAACCAGAGAGTTGGAGGTTGCAGTGAGCCGAGATTGTGCCACTGCGCTCCAGCCTGACGACAGAGGGAGACTCCATCTCAAAAAAAAAAAAAAAAATATGGCTTGTGAGCAGATGGTGTTTATAGTTAAGACACACTTGCTTTGACCTAGACTGACAAGAATTTGACTTCAACCTGGAGACAACCTAAGTTTGAGAAAAGAGATATTAGATTATAATAGGATAAAGTCAGCATTTTCTTAAGATCATAATATCATAAACAGTAACTGGTGATACTTTCTAGATTTAATTCACTCACTTCACTCTTTTGCAGGTATGATTTTTAATGAACGCGATCAGGAGTTGAGAGACTTGGGCTATCAGAAACATGCTTTTAATATGCTTATCAGTAACCGCTTGGGCTACCACAGAGATGTGCCAGACACAAGGAATGCAGCGTATGTGCCTTATCGGATTTGCAAATACATTTTAACAGCACGATGTTTTTAGTGTCAGTGTAAGAGGTCACGAGGATGGTGTTCCTGTTTCCCAGTGTAGCCCTTTATTCAGCATACTAGGAAACTTGAGACAGATTTTCACTTGTGTTACATATGAAGCCACATGGTCTGAGATGTACCAGCAGAGTCCTAGAGCTTGCTGTGTCTCCTTTAACATTTCAGATCACCTGGGGAAGGAGAGTAGGGTGCTAATTTAAATAACCTGAGTATAAGTTTGTTCTAAGGTGCTAATTAAATAACCTGAGTATAAGTTTGTTCTAAATGTTTATTGATTGGCTTCGTGGCAAATAGGAATTAAAATCAGTGAAGAATTTTACTCCTCATTTCACTTTTCTGTTTCATTATTTTTGTTCCATCAAAGGCTTTTCATGCATGTGGTCAGTCATTCGACAGACAGACATTTGTTGAGCACCTTCTATTTGCTACATGGCTTCTTGAGCCCTGGAAGAAACAAACAAATGTAGTAGTTTCTGAGTTCTCAGGGCTCGGAGTCTAGCAGGGGAAGCAAATAAGTCAACAAGTCCTGGCGGTAGCACATGAGTAAGGGCTGTGATAGGGTTTGGGGAAATGGGGGCATAGTACTGGAGTGGTCCCTGCAGAGAGGTGACAAGGCTGGAGGGAGGCAGGGCTCAGATGCTAGAGGGTTGTGTGTGTCCTGGGAAATAATTCAGGGTTCTGGATTGTGTTCTCTAAGTTCATGGCTTTTTTTTTTTTTTTTTTTTTTTTTTTTTTTTTTGAGATGGAGTCTCACTCTGTTGCTTAGGCTGGAGTGTGGTGGCATGATCTTGGCTCACTGCAACCTCCACCTCCCAGGTTCAAGTCATTCTCCTGCCTCAGCCTCCTGAGTAGCTAGGACTACAGGTGCACACCACCACGCCTGATTAATTTTTGTAGTTTTAGTAGAGAGGGTTTCACCATGTTGGCCAGGCTCGTCTGGAACTCCTGTCCTCATGATCTGCCCACCTCGGCCTCCCAAAGTGCTAGGATTACAGGCGTGAGCCATTGCGTCTGGCCAGTTCGTGGCTTTTTGATGTTGCTTAAAGCTCCTTCCCCTTTTTTTCCAAATAGTTGCTTAGAATGATTTGTTACATGGAAGCTCTTCTGTTATCTTGTTATATCATAATTTATTCAAATCTTTTTTATTATTGGGCAAAAAAATAAAATTTCAAATATAAAGTTTTATATTTGTTTCCTTTTGAAACCTCATTGAGGAGAAGCTGGGCATCAGCTTATGAGTGCTGCACGAAACACTTGGCGTGATTTTGGTAAAAAGAACTTATATTTTTATGTAACCTCTCTTCCAAAAAAGAAAAAAAACCCTGAAGTTTAAAAAATGTTTATCCGGCCGGATGCGGTGGCTCACGCCTGTCATCCCAGCACTTTGGGAGGGTGAGGTAGGTGGATCACGAGGTCAGGAGATCGAGACCATCCTGGCCAACATGGTGAAACTCTGTCTCTACTAAAAATACAAAAATTAGCCAGGCATGGTGGCGCATGCCTGTAATCCCAGCTACTCAGCAGGCTGAGGCAGGAGAATCACTTGAACCGGGAGTCGGAGGTTGCAGTGAGTTGAGATTGCGCCACAGCACTCCAACCTAGCGACAGAGCAAAACGCCATCTCAAAAAAAGAAAGTTTATCCAGAAGTAAACAAGATAGCAGGTATAGGAGGGAGACATTATTAACAAAATGTAAACTCTTGAAGAAGAAACTGTACTGTTTTTGTAAATGCTTTAAAAAAAAAAATTGTTGTTCCCATAATGTTAGAAAGAGGCTGAACAGGTTGGGCATGGTGGTTCACTCCTGTAATCCCAGCACTTTGGGAGGCTGAGGCGGGCAGATCAGCTGAGGTAGGGAGTTTGAGACCAGCTTGACCAACATGGAGAAACTCTGTCTACTAAAAATACAAAATTAGCCGGGCATGGTGGGGCACACCTGTAATCCCAGCTACTCGGGAGGCTGAGGCAGGAGAATTGCTTGAACCTGGGAGGTGGAGGTCACGATGAGCCGAGATAGCGCCCATTGCACTACAGCCTGGGCAACAAGAGGGAGACTCTGTCTCAAAAAAAAAAGGGAAGAGGGTGAACAAGGGGACAGTAAATCTGTAGGTGAATAATAATCTAAACCACTTGCACCTTTTAAAATGTCAGAATTTCTTCATCTTTATCTTTACAGATGTAAAGAAAAGTTCTACCCACCTGACCTGCCAGCTGCTAGTGTTGTTATCTGTTTCTATAATGAAGCGTTTTCTGCCTTGCTTCGGACAGTGCACAGTGTCATAGACCGCACGCCAGCACACCTGCTTCATGAGATCATCCTTGTGGATGATGATAGTGACTTTGGTAAGGAATGCTGTAACTGGTAACAGTGGATGCAGGCTGTCAGTCAGTCACTACAGCACTGACAAACATTAACACAGCTGAGCTTTCCAGTACGTGGTAGGTAGGGATCCTACACATGCAGTCATAGCTGGGCTGACTACAAATAAGTTTGAAGAAATTCGTTATCTTTGTAACCTGCTTATAAACTATGCTAACCAAATTTGGCCCTTGAAATTTTCCCCGTGGCTTACTTTAAAAAACACACCTCTTTTTATTTGAAATAACTGTAGATTCACAGGAAGTTACAAAGACAGTCTGTGTACCCTTCACCCAGTTTCTCCATCATAAAATTCCCCTGTCAGAAGCAGGAATCCACATTGGTACAGTGTGTGTGAGGTCCAGGGTTTTTCTGTCAACAGGTGGACCCACAACCCTCACTGCAGTGATACAGAACTGTTTCCTCACCTGGAGGGCCCTCATGTTGCCTCTTTCTAGTCGCACCTACTGCTTTCCTCTACTCTTCCCCAGTCCCTGAAACTACGACTCTATGATTTTGTTTCCATCTCTGATTTTGTTATTTCAAGAATGTCATATAAATGGAATCACACAATATGTGACCTTTTGAGATGGACTTTTTTCAGTTGGCATGATGCCTTGGCTTATGCCTCTCTATTAAGTCTCTTACACTGATTTTCCCCAGATAAAAGTGGATTGCATTCTGATAGCTCCTCAACCAACTCTGAATGCCAGTATTTTATGATTCACTACATACTCTATATTCTATACGCCTTTCTTTAATTCGACATAGACTCTTGCTAAGAGTGGCTTTGTGCACCCAAACAGGATAGAAGGCTTTTTATTACACTGCTCATTCAGCTCTCAGTGACCTTACAAGAAAGGCCGGAAGCCCATTTTATAGAGGGAGAAATATAAAAATTAAGTAATTTGCTCAGGACCCCATAGCTGTTAAGTAGTAGAGTGGAAGTGAGACCTGTAGTCTGCATAGCTCCAAGCCTTCTGCTCTTTTCATGACAGCAGCCTGCAGAAACACAGTGGTACAGGTGTATGCCAGTGACTTTTTCACACACTCAGGCATTTCTTAAGTGCCACTTGTATCAACATCAGAGTTGGTATATCAGTATACTTAAATATAGACGGTAAAGAAATGGACAGAGACTCATGGGAGCAAAATTCTCAAACCTTGGCTAAAAACAAACAAACAGAAAACCTAACAAATAAATCTGGGTCTGGACCAAGTAGAAGATTGGTTAATACTGATTTCTAGAATTTATGGTGGTTTTTTTTTTTTTTAAGTCAACTTGTATTTTGGTTTTCACTTTGTGGCTATTTTATCTAAAAGGAAAAATTCATAATTTGGGGTGGTTTGTATATTAACTATGGAAAGAATTACTGCTTATTATCTTACATGATCTTTCAAGTTATTATGAAATATACAGGTGAGTGACATAGAATTCCTTAAAAAATATTTAGCAACCTTGGAAGAAAGATGCTGAATTAATAAAACAACATATTCAATGCTCTTCTTGTTATTCTTGGTAGGGGCAGTAGAAGTTTCTTAAATATTTTGAAATGGACTAAGACTTAAATTCCTTTGTAATAAAAGGCATTTATATCTCATTTTCTTTGTTATCACTGTGATTTATATACAGTCAGCTGAAAATTTATGCACTCGAAATACTCATTCCAAACATTGTTTATGCAAAGTATTGTGCTTGATGCTATGGAGATACAAATAAGTCTATAACTAAAGTAAGTATTCCTCTTGGCTAATATTCCAGCTCTTACCCTTCATTTCTTTCCTTCCTTTTTCTTCCTACAGGATAAGCTACAATACTCATTTAAAATAATATTCTATATTTTGTTTTATTGATGTGAATTTTAGCAAGTACTAGATACAACTTTAGCTGTAAAGTGTCTTTATATATGTCTCATACAGCTTGAATAATTGTGGGACTCTATTTTCAGATGATTTGAAAGGAGAACTAGATGAATATGTCCAAAAATACCTCCCTGGAAAAATTAAAGTCATAAGAAATACAAAGCGTGAGGGATTGATTCGAGGAAGAATGATTGGCGCGGCCCATGCAACAGGTATCACTTGTTAGCTTTGCTCAACTGGTGTTGGAAGACAAGGGCTCGAGCCTCAGCACCTGTCCTGATTCTGCAAAGTCTATGAAAAGTGGTGTTTCAAATGGACATTGCCAGCAGGAGAGATGAGGCTTGTTCTGTTTGGGAAAGGCCTGTTCATAACTCCAGGCCTGCTTGCTACCCCAAAGCACGTAGTGGACGTAGTGGACGTAGTGGACGTAGTGCAGGTAGTGGACGTAGCGCAGGGGGCTGAACTCTCAAATCCTCAGTGTCTGTTTTCATAGCGACGCTTTTTTGATAGTTATTGCCCCTCAAATAGATTTTATATCTTGTTCACTTATATAAGCAGAAAAGCCCGGACCAAAATGTAACTGAACTTTTATGTTTTTAAATACAAAATTTAAAAGTATGAACCCAAACTGTTGAACTATGCTTTTAATTCTTAGTGCAGAGTGCATCCCTCTGGAGCTACACATCATTACTTTAATTGGTAAATGGATGTAAGATTGACTTACATAACTATAAAAGGCATTTTCTTTAAAATTCCCTCTTAATTCTTCTGATTCCATCAAGGAGAAAGTCTCCATTGTTACTGGTATATCTTTAAAACCTTTCCATCATACACTGATCTCCCCCTTTAGAAAAAAATAACATCTCAATTTCAGTCTTCTGTAGAAAATATATCTGGTTAGTCTTCAATTACATTATAGATTCTGTTGTATTTCGTTTTATGGTTACCTATGTGTAATTGGTCTCCCTGAGTTTCATTTATGATTATAATTTTTAAAAAATTTAAAATAAATTTAAAACAAATGAATCTGTTTAAAAATGTTAGGTGTATGATATTGCAGGTAGTGCATAGACATGGCAAAAAAATTTTGAAAGTCATTTGAGAATGACGGAACTTGGTGGGGACATTCCCTAGCAGTGACAGCATCTACTGCAGTCCTTCCTGTATTCCACGCTCTTCATAACCTGCCACTGGGTTCGTGGTGGTCGGCACTGCTCACCGCCGCTCCCCCTGTGGAGCCACTGGTTGTGCTGGGCTGAACTAGGACTTCACTTTTAGAATCTGTCTTCTCTTCTTTCTCTGAAACCCACAGTGACCTGAAGCAATTAACAAAAAGGAGAAGCAGCTCCTCTACATCCCATCTGCAGTGGATGCAGACTGAATTCAAGGCTTGTGAGACTATTTTTTCTAGGTTTCTGGTCATGTAAAGATTTACTGAATTGACTGTGGGGAGTTATTCAAGGCAAAGCAATAGAGTGAAAATTGTGGGGTATTTTCAGTATTAAGCCACTCAAAACGTGGTTCCATTAGAATGCATGTTTGCTGTGAATTGACTGTTTTTAGATAGCAATAGTTATTTAGGTTTTTTTCCCTTTATGATCTCTTCAGGTCCTCATTCAGATATAGTTTAGGATCTGTCAGAAGCAAGTCAGTTTGCGTGGAAGTCATTGTTTCAGGTTCACTGTGACCAGGTATAGTCTTCATTTAGTTAAATTGGTGTTAATTGGAAAAAGTAACACTTTTAGAATAAGAAAAGCTCTGAATCCATTTTCTCCTCTAAGCAATCATGATTGAATTGATCCCACCTCACCCCCACTGATGTGCATATGGGAGGTTCTGCCTTTCTGCATTCAGTGACGGGGGGAGCTGCCTGCTGCCTACATCCCCACAGCTTCAGGCTGTTTACAGACACTGATCTGTGGGACTGATTAACGGGCATCATTGAAAACTGAGATACTGCTTTTATCACTAGTTGAAGTTGGATAAATAACATCTGGTGCTTTAAGTAGTTCATGTAAAATCTTGATACATTTCACGAGTGCACTTTTAGAAAAACAATAATGCGACCTGATGATGAGATTCTAAGTTTCTCAACTGCTCAGAACAACCATGGAGCTCTTAAATTTGAAATTATATGTTAAAAAAAAAATCCTCAGTTCTGCTCACATTTATCGAAGGGAGCTTAAAGTGCAGGATAAAATGTTGATGATTTATATTTTGCTAGCTAGAAGAAAGGTGTATCCCATTGGCAGATGAGAGCCACTGAAGCGAAGAGGGTGGGGGGCAGTAGAAAGGAAAGGTGGGAGATGGAAGAAACAGAAATGAGCAAGAGGCGTCCCCGACAGCGCCCCCGGCTGCACCTCCCTCTGCGGGCGAACTGCTGTGTGGCAGCAGCCAGCCATGGTTACAGTGCATTTCCTCGTCACCAGTGAGAAGGCAGCTGTGTTCTCTGTACTCTGTTTACTGAGGCAGAGAGATGTATTATAAGTGTGTGCTAAATTTTGAAATATTTTGATTAAAATAATTGTAATAAAAATATCTACACAACTGGCCACTGTCGTGGCACCAAAACATCTTGAAATACTCAATATCTGGCCTTCCAGAGAGCTGACTTGTTCCTGTGAGACTGACTCCGTTTCCTGAAGAGAGTGAATTGCCTGTCCGTTTTCTCAAGAGGCGCGCCTGTGATTTGTATGGGTCCCTCAACTACAGCAGGACACTGCTCGCAGCATTACTGGCTGAGGGACGTCCTTGCTGACCATCAGCAGTGAAGTGTGGTGCAGCAGTTAAGCCGTCTGGGGCTGGCAGGGTGGCAGTTCGTGTTTCGTGCTGTGTCACCGCATCATCCCATTGGACGGGTGGCTGTGCCTAAATTGAGTGTTGCAACACTCTCCTGAGCCTCTGTTGTTTCCTCCCCAGGAGAAGTCCTTGTGTTCCTGGACAGCCACTGTGAAGTGAATATGATGTGGCTGCAGCCCTTGCTGGCCGCCATCCGTGAGGACCGGCATACTGTGGTGTGCCCAGTGATCGACATCATCAGCGCCGACACCCTGGCCTACAGCTCGTCCCCTGTCGTCCGCGGAGGGTTCAACTGGGGGCTGCACTTCAAATGGGATCTTGTCCCCCTTTCTGAGCTAGGAGAAGCGGAGGGAGCCACTGCACCAATAAAGTAAGATCGCCCCTTTGTTATGAAAAATTCCTACCAGTGGTTCCTTACAAGAGAAAAAAATGATATGAAAGATAATTCCTCCTTTGTAAGGAGCAAAAGTGTTGACTTAATTTGTACATTAAAAAATTCTTGAGTATGTATTGAATTGTATGCAGTCTGCCAAGTCCTAAGGAAAGATTGATGAGTAAGATACTATATGTCCCCTCAAGGACTTAGAGCCTTGTGAGAAAGGCAGACAGACCACGCCACCATTGCAGAGGAAGCCCTGGGAGGGCCCATGTGGTGTTTGCTCTTGGTATGTCAAACACCGTGGTGTATTTATTGTTCACTAACTTACCTTCAGTTGTTTGGTAACCTGAGTGATGCTGTGGAAAACATTAATGCGTAAGCCTTTGCTTCCATTAGGGTTTTGAAGTTGTATTCCTGCTAGTATAATTATTAAAGTCATAGTATAGGAATTATTTTATGTTCTCATCTGTGTTTCATCTTCTGTAATATAAATCTGCCCTTCTTTCTTATTTTTGTTTTCTTTAAAAATTTCTTATGTAGATTGAATTCAGAGAGGTTTGCCTGTATTTTAACTTTTTAAAGAATGCAACATTTGTTCTTGATTTGCCAGAGTGTGATCAAAATTGGTACTTTCTCCAAACAATGCCAGGATCTCAGAATGTTCACGTTTCAGTTATTTTTCCCCCAATTTACTTGTTATTGTTGCTGTCCACATAATTTAAAACCCAGAAGCCATTTCTTACATAGCAGTATTCACACAGGCTTGCCCAAGTATCTCCCCTTTATGTTACCCTGTTCCTTCTGCAGCTGCAGGCTCTATCCGGGATTGCTCTCGTCCTGGCTGAAGAACACTCTTAGTCGTTCCTTTAGTTGGACCTCCTAGTGATTAGTCCTCTGTTTTTCCGAAAATGTCCTTGTGTTTCAGCATTGTTTTGAAGAACATGTTACTCAGTATCCAGTTCTAGGTTGGCAGTGGCAGACATGCATGTTCTTTCAGCGTTTGAAGGCATCATTCAAGAACCTTCTGGCATTCACCATTTCAGACAGGAAGTCAGCGTTGTTAGTCTTACTTTGCTTCCCTTAAGATAATCTCTTTCTCATTGGCTGCTTACATTTTTTTGGTCTTGTTTTTAAAAAGTGTTTTTTGGATATGTATAAACATGGTTACTTTTTTGAAGTAACTAATTTGCTGCCAAATTCTGCCTTGTCTTTTTCTTTGAATATACTGAGCAATTAAAGTCTTTGCTTGATGATTCCATATTTGAAACCCCTGCGTATCTGTTTCTGTTGTATGTTGTTTCTCTCATTTTGCTTTCATATGATTTTATCTTCCCATTTGCCTGGTTATTTATTTGTTGCTTATTTATTTTTGCTTAGTGCCAGACATGATGTATGAAAAATTATAGAAATACATTCATACCTGGGATGATGTTTTTTCCCTGCAGAGATAATTTTGCTTCTCTTCTGCAGGCAGCTTGGCCCACTAGAATCCACACTCCCCTCTGTCTAGTTTTAGGAAGTGAGCGGACTGGAAGCTAGCTCGAGTCCCTGAGAGGACCAGTCTACGGCTTTTCTCAGTCCAGCACAGCGCTTCTCAGCCTTGGCACTACTGACATTTTGGGCCAGATAATTCTTTGTTGTAGGGGCCCTCTTGTGCATTTTAGGATAGGTAGCAGAATCCCTGACCTCAGCCCAGATTCTGGGAGCACCCTGCCACACAAACACATCAAGATGTGACAGCTAAAAATGCTCTCAACATTATGAAATGACCGTTGGGGACACAGTCATCCCAGTTGAGAGCCACTGGTCTAACGTGTGAGTCCAATTCCCAATGTGTGATGTTTGCCAGGTCTCTCCTTGGTGGACCTTAGAGCCCAGTTTTGATCCCCAAGGCTCTGTGAGATTGTCAGAAGGAATGACCATATCAGGTGGCTTTCTATCAGAAATGGTTATAACAGGAAAAGAACCTCTGAGACTTAGAAAAGTAGCCTTCGTATGCCAGATACTAGCATATTATTAGCAATCTAGAAAATTCAGTTGTATGGCCTGGCTCATTCTCTGATACTGGATAACATGTTTCATAATCATTAATTTAATTTTTATTAGTTATGTTCCAAAATGACACTGAGTATTTTAAAAAAAAGTAGTAGGTAAGATAACTGACTATGTGGAACGAGTACAGTAATTGTTTTCCTTTTTCGAGGTCACCAACAATGGCTGGAGGTTTGTTTGCCATGAACAGACAGTATTTCCATGAACTTGGACAGTATGATAGTGGCATGGATATCTGGGGAGGAGAAAACTTGGAAATATCATTTCGGGTAATTTTTTTGCATGCTCAATTAATAACTGTGTGTAGTGGAATATGATTTTCATCCATGATCTCATATTTTCTTTATGTTCTCCTTGATTATTATATTTTTTGAGATAGGGTCTTTCTCTGCCGCCCAGGCTGGAGTGCAGTGGTGTGATCATAGCTCACTGCAGCCTTGACCTCCTGGGCTTAAGCGATCCTCTTGTCTCAGCCTCCTGATTAGCTGGGACTGCAGGCACGTGCCTGTAGTTTTTCTATTTTTTGTAGAGATGAGGTCTCACTGTGTTGCCCAGGCTGGTGTTGAACTCTTGGGCTCAAGTGATCCTCCTGCCTCGGCCTCCCAGAGTGCTCCATGATTATCTTTATTGACAAATTGTCCTTAATGAATGCTACCTTGCCAGAATCTGTGATATGGATAATATCTATTCGAAACGTCAGAAGTGTACATGTTGATCCATTGACTAGGAAAACAACAACAAAATGAAAAAGCATGTAAGAAGCCATATATTTATTCATATATTTTTTTTTGAGACAAGGTTTTGCTCTGCTGCCCAGGTTGGAGTAGAGTGGCATGAGCACAGTGGCTCACTGCAGCCTTGAACTCCTGGGCTCAAGCAACCCTCCCACCTCTCAGCCTCCTAAGTAGCTGGGAGTAGAGGCGCATGTCACCACACCTGGCTAATTTTCTATTTTTTGTAGAGATGCGAGTCTCGCTATGTTGCCCAGGCTGGTCTTGAACTCCTGGACTCAAGCAATCCTCCTGCCTTGACTTCCCAAGGTGTTAGGATTCTAGGTGTGAGCCACTGTACCTAGTCTGTTTCTGTGGATTTAGAGGTACAAGTGCATAGTGTGTGGTGGTAAAGTCTGACTTTTAGTGCACTCATCACCGGAATAATGGACATTGTACCCAATAGGTGGTACTTCGTCCCTCACTCCCCTCCCACCTTTTAGAGTCTCCAGTATCTGTTATTCCACTCTGTGTATGTATATGTGTGTGTGTGTGTGTGTGTGTGTATATATTTAAATTATAAAAAGTATTGTTGTGAAGAATGGTTGGATATAAATTTAGAATATCTTAGTGTGCTAACTTAAAGGTTTGTTCTTTTTTTGTTGGTTTATTTTATCGATACTACCTGATACATACAGTCAGGGTGACCAGATTTCCCTGAGGCCTAAGACCATCCTAGTTCATACCTGTTCTCTTGGAAAAATTAATAGCTTCCCATTGTACTTTCAGAAACAGCTCAGTTCGATGCTGCCTTATACCGTCACCCCGTGTGTAGCTTACTAAGTCCTTTGTGTATACAGGTACCCCTGTCCTGAGGAAGAAATCCACCTTGCATTATCTGTCTTCTCCAATTGCTTAGGTTTGAAAGGTAACAGTGTAGGTGGGTTCTGTGGCTCAGAGGACCATGGTGCAGACAGTCTTTGGAAAAGGCAGAAAGAGGGCAAGGGGAGAGCTGAGACTTCTCCTTCCAAGCAGATATCCCAGTATTTCTCCCAACCATCTCCTAGTCCAGTTAGCAGAATCCCTATCAGATAATACCATGATACTTGTTCATATGTCCTTTTGTATTTCTGCAAATGTATTGACTACAGTATTTCTAAAAAGCAGGTTTTGGCTGGGTCCGTGGTGGCTCACGCCCATAATCCCAGCACTTTGGGAGGCCAAGGTGGGCTGATCCTGAGGTCAGGAGTTCAAGACCAGCCTGGCCAACATGGTGAAACCCCGTCTCTACTAAAAATACAAAAAAATTAGCTGGGCGTGGTGGTGGGTGCCTGTAATCCCAGCTACTCGGGAGGCCGAGGCAGGAGAATCGCTTGAACCTGGGAGACAGAGGTTGCAGTGAGCCAAGTGCCACTGCACTCTAGCCTGGGGGACAAGAGCAAGGCTGTGTCTCGACAACAACAACAAAAAAAGCAGGTTTTCATTCTGTAAGTTTTAGAATGTTAGGGTTAAAGGCGTAATAGATTTTATTGTGCATCTTATTTAATAGATTTTATTATTAAAAGTTCAGTCTCTTTTATTTTATTTTTTTAAAATAAGGTAATCAAGTCCCACAAAAACGAACTTAACTCCAAAGTAATTCAGATAGTCAAGGACAGAATTTAGACCAGAGCTAACGTCTTTTGAATCTTAATCTGGAGTTATTCTATATATTTTATATTTAAAAATCTGTTTTCTAAAAAAGAATATGCATTGTATAAGCAAGTACCTGTGAAACTGAAATGAGAAGACCAGGTAATAAGCACTTCTTGTCCTTAAGTGCCTAACATCAAGTCTCTTGATCTGTTAAAGCGACAGAGTTGGGTAAGTGCAATTTCAGACACATGGTAGTAAATGCTTACTATGTGCGTTGTTTTAGAATTCAGTTCCTTGTAATGATAAAGACAGGTAATTTTTAACAATGTGTGCCTTCTCATTTTCTTCTATTTGAATATTTGTATCTAATGAGATGTAAATATCTTGCCAAGTTTCATAAACACCTATTGAATAAAGATTAATTTCATTGAAAATTCATACATTGGTTTCACAATAACATGAGGCAACTGTTCACACGTGTTTTTGCTTCTGACCAGATCTGGATGTGTGGCGGTAAGCTTTTCATCATCCCTTGCTCTAGAGTAGGACACATTTTCCGAAAAAGGCGACCATATGGATCTCCTGAAGGCCAGGACACCATGACACACAACTCTTTGAGGCTGGCACATGTCTGGTTGGATGAATACAAGGTGAGATGAAATTTCTTGTTTAGAAGGATGAATGATAGGCCAGTAGTGACTGGCCTAGTGATAGCTTTGGTTGCTTTACTTTTCACTCTGGCATATTTCTCTTGGTTAACCTTCACCTTAGGGCCGACTCTTTCTAGTTTCCCCCCACCCTCTTCACCTAGTACTTCACTTCTTTTTGGTTCTAATCTGACTCTTGTAATTTTGTAAGTGTCTACTCATACAAATGGAATCATAAACCACGTGGTCTTTTCCATCTGGCTGCTTCAGTTGAGCACAGCGTTTTCGGGTTTGTCTGTGCCGCACCATGTATGGGTCTGCATTCCTTTTCATTGCCAAATAATATTCCATTGTATGAACAGACCACATTTTACTTTATCCATCCAGCTGATCAACATTTAGGCTTTTTCCACTTTTTTTTTTTTTGAGACAGAGTCTCACTCTATCACCCAGTCTGGAGTACAGCGGCGTGATTTTGGCTTACCGCAGCCTCCGCCTCCCAGGATCAAGTGATCCTCCCACTTCAGCTCCCTAGGGACCGCAGATGCACGCCACCATGCCCGACTAATTTGTGTATTTTGGTGGAGATGGGGTTTTGCCGTGTTAACCAGGCTGGTGTGAAATTCCTGAGCTCAGGCGATCCACCTGCCTTGGCCTTCCCAAAGTGCTGGGATTATAGATATGAGCCATCACGCCTGGCCTGTTTCCACTTTTGACTGTTACGACAAATGCTGCTGTGAATTTTTTTTTTTTTTGAGACGGAGTTTCACTCTTGTTGCCCAGGCTGAAGTTCAGTGGTGCAATCTCGGCTCACCGTAACCTCCACCTCCTGGGTTCAAGTGATTCTCCTGCCTCAGCCTCGGCCTCCCGAGTACCTGGGATTACAGGTGTGTGCCACCATTCCTGGCTACTTTGTTTTTTTTAGTAGAGATGGGGTTTCACCATTTTGGTCAGGGTGGTCTCGAATTCATGACCTCAGATGATCTGCGAGCCTTGGCCTCCCAAAGTGCTGGGATTACAGGCGTGAACCGCCGCGCCCGGCTGCTGCTGTATTTGTGTAGTTATTTTTTAAACATTTGTTGTGCACCTCCTGTATGCCAGGCTCTGTGTTAGGTTTTTGAGGGATAAAAGATGAATAAGGGAGTGCACAGTAATGTTTCACGCCGTGAGGAAAATGTAAACAGAGACCTGTAGTGTGTGCTGGAGTGAGAGGGACAGAGCGGTGCGCTGTGTTTGGGGGCAGTAGGGACTCCACGGTGTTTCTTCTATAGCACTGTTTATCTCCCTTCTCCCTCCTTGACCAGACTTTCAGGTCTAATTCCATGCTCATCTCTGAACCATCACTGGCTACCATAGTTCTCAACACATGGTCCCAGTCCTAGCCACTCTCTGAGGAGGTCTGCCAGTTGAAAATCATTTTCAGAGGTTAATACAGTATTTGCCTCTTTGACCATGTTGACATTGCACTGAGTGTGTAAAATCAGGCGAGTAAAGTGGCTAGTGCCTTAGCATAAATCGAGGCATCATCACCCATACTGTAGTCACTGCATTCTTCACCAGCACTCACTCAGAAGACAAAGGCCAGTTTCATTTCTGAATGTCATTGATATAATAATAATTTTAGTAAATCTCAGTGTGCCTTTTTAGTATCCTGTGTGAGTACGCATGCTCACACAGAACGCACTTCTGCTGCGTACTGAAGTACAGTGGTTGGTTCAAGGAAAAACACTTGTGCGGCTGTTTGGGTTGTGGGCGGAGCTAGCCACTGCTTTCCAGGAACGCTCTTTTTATGTGTTAAGACTGACTGACTCACAAACCATAATTACTCATATTTGGGTAAAACGAACTAAATAATGAAAATGAAAACAACTGACAGTATTTGTTGCAAATGATAAAATTCAAGCTCTCAAGTGAAAATTAGAATTTGAAAAACTTACATTTACCACCAGGAGCTTGACAGCTTCCTAGTACTTAAAATTTTACTTGGCCGGGTACGGTGGCTCACGCCTGTAATCCCAGCACTTTGTGAGGCCAAGGCAGGAGGATCACCTGAGGTCGGGAACTCGAGACCAGCCTGACCAACATGGAGAAACCCCGTCTCTACTAAAAATACAAAATTAGCCGGGTGTGGTGGTGCGTGTCTGTAATCCCAGCTACTCAGGAGTCTAAGGCAGGAGAATGGCTTGAACCCAGGAGGTGGAGGTTGTGGTGTGCTGAGATCGTGCCATTGTACTCCACCTGGGCAACAAGAGTGAAACTTCATCTCAAAAAAAAAAAAAAAAATTTCTTTACTGAGGAGATCAGTGGTTTTTTATATATATATATATATACACACACACACACACACACATATATATATATATATAAAATTTTTTGATATTGTATGGTGAAATTTTTCAGTATTTGGTAGAACAGCACAATCCAGTGGACTAGTATTTTCCAAATGATTAATGCAGGCTGTTACAAAAACGGGTGGAAGATCCATTCAGAGAGCCATACAGACCATGAGATTTTATTTGTCTTTTTTGAGTCAGAGTCTCACTCTGTCGCCCAGGCTGTAGTGCAGTGGCACAATCTCAGTTCACTGCAACCTCCACCTCCCGGGTTCAAGTGATTCTGCAGCCTCAGCCCCCAAGTAGCTGGGATTACAGGCATGCGCCACCGTGCCCAACTAATTTTTCTATTTTTTTCATAGAGAGGGGGTTTCACCATGTTGGCCAGGCTGATCTCAAACTCCTGACCTAAAGTGATCTGCCTGCCTTGGCCTCCCAAAGTGCTGGGATTACAAGTGTGAGCCACCATGCCCAGCCAATAGACCAGTACATTTTAATGCAACCGTGTAAAAATCTTAGTATGATTTCATATTCCGCGTTGTAACTAAACTTCAAAAGTTATTGAATTTTGGAGTAGTGTTAACCCCATAATTATATATAGGTTGTAATCTTAAAAATACATATATTTAACCAAAACAACACACAGCAGCAGGCTAAATGCAGATGTGAGAATTTAGCTGACTTGTTTTAAGCCAGCCAGCCAGCCAGCAAAAAGGTTTGCAAAAATATAAAGCAATGTCACTGTTCTCACTAAATCTTGTGTTTGTAATGAGTTTTTAATTATTTTAAGGAATTAATAATTTGTAGGTTTCTCTGTTTTAATTTCTGTATGATAAATATGAACAGACACAGCCCACACACGCAGACCCTCCTGGGAGTTTTCCGTAATTTTTAAGAACATCGATTACTGAGACTCATGAGTTTGAGACCCACTGATCTCATATATACGCCTGTTTCAGTGATTCTCAGATACAGTTTAAGGTACATGTTATCATCATTGTTAGTAATGGACTTCATCGTGTAAAAAATACCTATATCATTGTATAATCATTTTTAGCAAAAAATTTGATTTTCTTATTTTTACTTTTTTAAAATTCAGGAGCAGTATTTTTCCTTAAGACCTGACCTGAAGACGAAAAGCTATGGAAACATCAGTGAGCGTGTTGAATTGAGAAAGAAGTTGGGTTGTAAATCATTTAAATGGTATTTGGATAATATATACCCAGAGATGCAGATATCTGGGCCCCACGCCAAACCCCAACAACCCATTTTTGTCAACAGAGGGCCAAAACGACCGAAAGTCCTTCAGCGTGGAAGGGTAAGAAAGCAGTCTTTTCCAGGTGTCTTATGAAAAGCGTTTGATATGAAAAGTTTTGAAGTGTCCATAAGCTATAACAGATGACACTGTGGATTTAACAGAGTCTAATGACAGACTTCAACTTGCCTTTCATTATATTCTGTTTATGAGAACTTCCTCTACGCAAGTGTAGGACCTCAAGTGTAGATCCTTGCCTTGCCGGCATAGTTGCCTTCTGTGAGGCTAAGTTATGTGACAGTTTCCAAGAGTGCAGAGGCACATGGGAATACACCCTGGACAGAGGCCATGGAATTGTCAGAGGACAGGCCAAAAAGGAAAACAAGTGGAGCATGGGGCAGTGATCTGCTGTTTGCTCTTAGTTCTGGGAACCAAGTCACAGATAGTGCGGAGGTGGTAGTGAGGGCCAGAGTGGGGGAATGGGGTGGGATTTCACGTCTGGTGTTCCCAGAAGTCACCTGAGCTCAGCAGAAAGCACATTCATCAACCACATTTCCTTAGCTGTCTTTGTGTCTTAAACTCATTACAGTTATATAGTCACAGGGATCCGGCCAGAAAATCATCCCTTTCTCCTGAGTCATCTCTTAGAGTTGGCTTCTAAAAGCTAAGGGCATCTACTGTCTGTGTTGCCCAGTGTCCCTTCTTTTATGAAGAAGGCACTTCTGCCAGAACAGTGCCAACTCTCCCTCAGTGGCTAGGAGGAAGCCTAGAGCTTTTCCCTTTCCTCTTCTCTCTACTCTATAATAAGACAAAAAAACAAAAACAAAAATAAAACAAAAACCCAGCATCAAGATGTTTAGTATTAGGTATTTTTCTCTAAGTAAAAGAGAGCAGTGTGTGCCCGTGTAGTTGATCCCTTACCATTATTACTTCTTGCTGTTTGTCTCGCCCTCACAGTTCTGCAATAGTTGTCATCTGTGTACCTCCAGTGTAGCCTGCATATTGCATTTCATTGTGTAATTTTTTACACATGTTGTTCTTATATCCCTGACTTCATTTGAAAGTTCTTTAGGGCAGGGATGACATTTTAATTTCCTTCATCTGCTATAGATTAGTGAACATGTATATGCAGCTAGAATTCCTACCTGACACTGCCTGCATGTTAAAATTGCTAATAACTTTTGGAATTGTAACTTTTGTCTATCTTGATGCTCCTGTGTTCTGAGGCTAGAACTTAGGAATTAAAATGCATATCTTGGAATTCGTACCTCCGGAATAACCTTTCACATTTCGCCCAGAACCACCTCCAGGCTTGGGAGGCGTCTCTGGGATTGCTTCCCGCATTCTGAGCTGAGTGCCTTCTTTTACAGCTCTATCACCTCCAGACCAACAAATGCCTGGTGGCCCAGGGCCGCCCAAGTCAGAAGGGAGGCCTCGTGGTGCTTAAGGCCTGTGACTACAGTGACCCAAATCAGGTGAGTGAGGCCTCAGAGCTCACAGCCAGTGCCTGCAAAGTGGCTTCCAATGAAGGGAAGCTGCTGGCAGTCACTCCTGAGGGCATCAGTGTCTACTATTCTGGCTTTTCTTAACCCATTTATGCGTAGTGTTCCGTTATTGGAACACTAAGCTTATGGGGCTTATCTGTATCCTACTGCTCAAGGTCATCGCCAGGGTCTGATTTTTCACCAAAAAAAATTACAGCCTTCGGCATAGATGGGTTAGAAGGATGAGAGTGGCCTTAGATGACACCTCAGTCAGCTACTTTCGTCTTCTTTGTATGTTTTTCCTACCTCTGCTCATTGTCATGGAACATTTTAATTGTTTACACATTATTTGTACTTTCTAATATTATAGGGAATAACTTGTGACTTACGAGCCATAGGAATTTGTTAGAAATGGCCAAGGGAAGCACTACAGAGTTTCAGTTCATTCCATTCACATAATTTAATTTCAGCTTATGTATGTCTCCTAAATAATATTAAAATGGGCCTAAAAATCAGCAAATAACTTGGACTTCAATTGAGAACAGCAATTTCAAACTCGTTTGTGTCTGATAAAATAGCATAATGTAACAGCAGTCTAATCTCATAAACTGTAGTGTCTCATTTTTATTTTAGTGGTGGGTTGGTGTCACTCAGAAAAAACAAAAGCCACTTGGACTTTTTGGTAAATAATGTATACTGTGACATTTCTTCAAACATTCTTCCAGAAGAGTTCATGCCCACTGTCTCAGGTGATACATGTGTTGAAAACATGGTTAAAAAGGGATTTCTGGGGCCCAGCGCGGTAGCTCATGCCTGTAATCCCAGCACTCTGGGAGGCTGAGGTGGGTGGATCACGAGGTCAGGAGTTCAAGACCACCCTGACCAACATGGTAAAACCCCATCTCTACTAAAAATACAAAAAAAATTAGCTGGGTGTGGTGGTGCGTGCCTGTAATCCCAGCTACTCCGGAGGCTGAGGCAGGAGAGATTGGTTGAACCTGGGAGGCAGAGGTTACAGTGAGCCAAGATTGTGCCACTGCACTCCAGCCTTGTGACAGAGTGAGACCCCGTCTAAAAAAAAAAGGGGGGGGATTTCTGTGCAGCTTCTGGGTAGAAGAGGTGGCAGTGTTGTGGAAGTATTAAAATTGTGGTGACATTTCAGTGGTGTAGGTCACAGTGAGATGAGAGCTAAAATTTGTTCCAGAAAATATAAGTTGGGGTGATGGAGTTATCCTATTCTAAAGGTACTGTGTTGTCACTTTATAGTTGTGCTAATTCTGTAGCCACCAGTCACATTTCAAGTGTACAATAGCTGCATGTGGCCAATAGGTCCCTTACTGGACACACAGGCTATGAAACAATAGCAGTGTTGCAGAAAATTCTCTCACAGCTCCCTATGACTCTGATCGAGGGTCTTCATGTTCGTGAACACTGCACACATCCATTTGGAGTCTGTAAGTTGAAGCAATGAGTAAATAGGAGAACAGAAGAGAACAGATTCCTTTTGAGCATAGTGATGGCGCATGTTGGAGAGTGAGGTGTTCACTGCACTTGCCATGTCACCCGGGTGTGTTCCTGAAGATAATCTGTGTTTCAGTCTATGCGCTTCCTAACTGCCCCACCAATGAGGAATCAATGAAAATGGCAGCCATGTGCCCTTCTGTCTCCAGAGGGTCAGCCAGAGGCTTGTTGGGCCTCTCTATCACCTACACAGTCCAGGAATTAATGTTGTTCAGTCTTAAAATTCGTTATCTAAATTTAATTTTTTTTTCTTCTCTAGATCTGGATTTATAATGAAGAGCATGAATTGGTTTTAAATAGTCTCCTTTGTCTAGATATGTCAGAGACTCGCTCATCAGACCCACCACGGCTCATGAAATGCCACGGGTCAGGAGGATCCCAGCAGTGGACCTTTGGGGTGAGGAGTGCTCGGTGATGTTGGGAGAATGTGCAGAGACCCACAAGGTTGAGTGAGGGGTGCAGCAGATGAACTCATTTTCTACCTTGGGGGTGATCTTCTCAGATTGCAGTACAGTGGTCCCCCTGAGTGGATGCCTGAAACCACAGGCAGTACAAACCCTGTATATACTCTATTTTTTTTCTAGAGAGATACCTGTGATAAAATTCATCAGTTAGGCACAGTAAGAGGTTCACAACAATAACTCTAAAGAACAGAACAGTTACAACAGCATACTGTGGTTGTGCAGTGGCTCCCACCTGTAATCCCAGCACTGAGAAGGCTGAGGTGGGAGGATTGCCAAAGCCCAACAGCCTGTTTGTTTTCTCTATAAAAATAAATCAATAGGCCGGGCGCGGTGGCTCAAGCCTGTAATCCCAGCACTTTGGGAGGCCGAGACGGGCGGATCACGAGGTCAGGAGATCGAGACCATCCTGGCTAACACGGTGAAACCCCGTCTGTACTAAAAAATACAAAAAACTAGCCGGGCGAGGTGGCGGCGCCTGTAGTCCCAGCTACTCGGGAGGCTGAGGCAGGAGAATGGCGTAAACCCGGGAGGCAGAGCTTGCAGTGAGCCAAGATCCGGCCACTGCACTCCAGCCTGGGCGACAGAGCGAGACTCCGTCTCAAAAAAAAAAAAAAAATAAATAAATAAATCAATATACTATAATACAAATTGTGATTGTGGTCAGAAAGTATCTTACTGTACTGTACTGCAGGCAACAAAGAGCAGAAAACTAATCTTTGGATAAGAGAGACTATTGTATCCCTTAGTCTGAATTCTTAAATGTTCCATATCTCTTCTGGATTTCCACGTTTTGCCAGTAATTGGCAGTATTTTTTTTCTTGCTACCTTTTTTTTTTCAGAAAAACAATCGGCTATACCAGGTGTCAGTTGGACAGTGCCTGAGAGCGGTGGATCCCCTGGGTCAGAAGGGCTCTGTCGCCATGGCGATCTGTGATGGCTCCTCTTCACAGCAATGGCATTTGGAAGGTTAAGGTGGATGCTGTGGCGGGAGCGGTGCTTCATCAGGTGTTGCCTCCTGTGTGGAGTTTGGGGCTTTAGGAACGCCTGGGTTGCGTAGAGTCGAGTCATCTTGGAGAGGATGACATTCCCTGTCCTCCCGGAGATGCCTGGGCGTGTTAGCAGAGGTGACACGCGTCTGACAGAGATGGGAGCTCTGAGTGTCCACAGGTGAAGAAGTTGGTTTCACCCAGACATTAAGGTTATTTCTGAGCTGCTGTTAAGGAATTTCTTGCTTATAGAGGCAAACCAGAATATCATTTTAACCCTAGAATTGGGCTTGTACAGAAGGATAAAACCCAGGAAAATGGATATTTCTATTCAGATTTATTTATGCCTCTTTTTAATCTTCTTTAATGATGCAGTGGTTTTTATCTGATCAGGAACTTGTCATGATTTCCTTTCTTAGACTTCATAGGAGATAGTGCTAAAAAAAAAACTATTATTGTTTAGTATGTTGTGAGTAGATCATCTAAAAGAACTGAAGCTACATTATGTTTTTAACTTCAGAAGGCATCATTTATAAGATAGTATAAGAGGCAGTTAAGTATTATAAATTATTTTGATGAATTATGATACTATCTACATTTAAAATAAAAAATCCTTTTGATTATTTAGGATATTTTGTCTTGTATTGGGGCCTCTGGTCTGAGGTGTGTTGCATGCTTTTGGAGTCAGCTCATGACCCAGTAGGCTTGGTAGAGTCCTCTGCCTCTCAAGACGTGTCCCAGTTTCTTAGCCTGAGCTGTGTGACCTTAGATACTGGACATCAAAGTTGCCTGTGCAGCACCCAGGAGAGCTGTTCAACAGGCAGTTGGATATAGAGGTCAGACTCTTGGAAGATGTAGCTCAATTAGAGATAATACATTTGGGAATCACTTGCATATACTAAAAATTCTGAAATATAAGGTGAATTTTCCTCCCAAACCACATCTTAAGAGGAGAGACGGTCTCATATTGCAGAGTATACACTCAGATATTTTATCTGAACCACAAAACAGTTTAAGCACCACATCCTAAATATTTTATCTGTGATTTGATTTCAAAGGCCAGGATGGTACATATGGAAAACAAGAGCAGCAAGATGGTAGATTGAAATCCAACAATGTCAGTAATCACATTAAGTGTAATGAATGTAAATGCCACAGTTAAAAGGCAGATTAGATGGTAAGACAGATGAAAGACATCTGAATAGATATATTAGACAAAGTAGATTTCAGCACAGAGAATATTACTACAGATGATATAGAGCGTCATTTCATGAATAAAAGGTTCAACTTAATCCCAGTTTTATCAGTTTTTGGGGCCTTTATTTTGAAGTTCTGTTAAAACTGCAAGAAGTACACCCACCCACAGTTGCAGTAAGAGGTTTCAACACACCTCTCAATAACTGATAGAACAAGTAGACAGAAAAACAGTATAATGTAGAAACCTTGAACAATACTGTCAACCGTCGTGGCCTAATTGACACTACCCAACAACAGAATACATGGAACATTTACCAAGATAGACCATATTCTGGGATATTGAGCAAGTCATGCCAAGTATAATATAAATCAATAACAGACACTTGGAAAATCTCCAAATATTATTAAAAACTAGCACACTTCCCAGTACCTTAAGGGTCAGAGAAAAAAATCAAAAGTCTATTTTGAACTGACCAAAAATGAAAATACAACAGTGTGTGGCATGCAGCTAAAGCAGTACTTGGAGGTTTTATAGCATTAAGCACCTATATTAGAAAAGGATACAAGTCTCAATGACTTTAGCTGCCATCTTAACAGAAAAAGAGCAAGTTAGACAAAGAGGCAGAAATGAAATATTAAATACCAGAACAGAAATGAATGAAACAGAAAATAAAGCTAAAAGCTGATTTGAGAGATCAGTAAAATTGATAACCCTCTAGCCAAAAAAAAAAAAAAAAACAAAAAACAAATTACTAACATCAGGAATGAGTTGCAAGTGCACTAGAGTCTACAGATAATAAAAAGGATGCTGAACGGCAGGAGCTCTGATTCCCTGCTGGTGGGAGCGCAAAGTGGTACAGCCACTTTGGCAAGTTTCTTCGTAAACATACTCGTACCCTGTGATCCAGCAGTTGTGCTCCTTGGTGTTCAGCCAAAGGAGCTGAAAACCACACGAAGCCTGCACATGGATTTTACAGCAGCTGTATTCATGACTGCCGACACCTGGAAGCAAGATGTCCTTTAGTGCATGCATGGATGAACTATAGTACATTCAGACGATGGAACATTCAGTGCTAAGAAGAATTAAGCCATAAGCCTTGAAAAGTCATGGAGGGATGTTAAGAATATATTATTCAGTGAAAGAAGCCAATCTGAAAAAGCTATGATTCCAACTATATGACATTCTGGAAAAGGCAAAAACACAGAGGCAAAAAGATCACTGCTTGCTAGGGGTTATGGGAGAATGTGATGTCAACTTGACTGAGCTAAAGAATGCCCAGGTAGCTGGTAAGACATTATTTCTGTGAGTGTCTGTGAGGATGTTTCCAGAGGAGATTATGTTTCAATCAGAAGACTCGGTAAAGAAGATCCGCTCTCAGGAATGCGGGTGGGCACCACTCAGTCCATTGGGAGCCTAAATAGAACGAAAAGGTGAAGGAAGGGGGACTTGCTCACTCCTTGGAGCTAGATGTCAGTGTTTTGGCTCTCAGGCCTTTGGACTCAGACGAGGACCTACATCATTGGCTCAGGAGGCCTTCAGCCTTGGGCTGGAACACTACCACTGCCTTTCCTGGGCTTCCAGCTTGCAGGCAGTAAATCATAGAGCGTCTCAGTCCCTCATAATAAATCTCTTTCTATATTTCCGTACATCCTATTGGTTCTGTTTTTCTGGAGAACCCAGATAATGGAGGGAGGGATGAGCAGATAGAGCACAGAGGATTTTTATATCCTACATGAATATAGAAGAAAAATTTCCTTATAAAAATTAGCAAATCAAATCCAGCAACATATAAAAAGGATGATACATTATGAACAAATTGGTTTTAGTCCAGGAATGCAAAGATGGTTTAACACTGGAGATTTGATTAATATAATTTACAGTGTTAGTAATACAAGGGGAAAGGCATATGCGACCTTGCAGGAAAAAAATGTAGAAAATTGACAGAATTCAACACCCACTTATGATAAAAACTCAGCAAACTAGGAATGGAAAGAAAATTCCTCAACCTCATAAAGTGCATCTGTGGAGATACTATAGCTCATGTAATGTGAAAGATGATTGGGAACAAGGCAAAGACACCTGTTCTTCCCACTCCTAGCCAGTGCAATACAGCAAGAAAAAGAAAGGCATGTACATTAGGAAGGAAGAAGTAAAAGTGTATTTATTTGCAGACTATGATCAAGTATGCAGAAAGTCATAGGGCATCTTCAAAACTACTATTAGACATAGTAAGGAATTTATCAGGACCACAAAAAAAAACAATATAAAAATGAATTGTTCTTCATATTGGCAACAAACAGCTCAAAACTGAAGTTCATGGTATTACCATTGCAGTTTACAATAGCATCCAAAATATAAGAATTTAGGGTACATATGACAAAATATGTGTAAGATTTGTATGATGAAAAGTAGAAAACGTTGCTGAGAAGAGTTAAGATTAGAGAACTATATTACATTCATGATTGGAAGACTCAGTGTTAATAAGATGTTAATTCTCCACAATTTGATCTATGAATTTACTGCTACTTTTAATCAAAATCCCAGTATGCTTTTTGTGGAAACTGATAATTTTAAAATTGATATGGAAATGCATAGGCCTAAGAGTGGCCAAAATAATTTGAAAAGAATAAAGTTGGAGGACTTACACTAATTCAAGACTTACTATGCTGCTGACTTAAGGATAATGAATTGATTGGTGGAAGAGAAATAGACCCAGACATACATGGCCAATTGATTTGCAGCATAGGAGCCGACACAATGCAGTGGGGAACAGAAAATTATTACAACACATGGTGCTGCAAGAATCTGATATCCCTGTGGACAAAAAATTGCCTGTGACACCTCTGCTACCACCTTGTACCACCAATAAACATTATTTTAAGATCTAAACATAAAAACTAAAATTATAAAGCTTTTAGAAGAAGATGTAGGAGAATATCTTCATGACTTTAGGGTAGGCAAAGATTCCTTAAGCACTCATTAAAGAGCCAGCCATTGGCCAGGCATGGTGGCTCATGCCTGCAATCCCAACACTTTTGGGAGGCCAAGGCAGGAGAATCGCTTGAAGCCAGAAGTTTCCAGACCAGCCTGGTCAACATAGTGAGAACCTGTCTATTTGAAAAAGAAAAAGGCCAGGCACAGGTGGTTCATGCCTGTAATCCCAACGCTTTGGGAGGCCAGTGTGGGAGGATTGCTTGAGCTCGAGTTAAGAGACCAGCCTGGGCAACATATTAATAAAACTTTTTTTTAAAAAAACTAGCCATAAAATATTAACAAATTGAACTTCAGAATTAAGCTTCTGCTTATCAAGACACCACTGAGAAAATGAAAAAAGCCACAGAACTATATTCAAGGGTTTGTGCTTAAAATTCAATACTAAAAAGACAACCCAATTTTCAAAATGGACAAAATACTTGGATACTTCACCAAAGAAGTATAAATAGCTCAGTGTATGAAAAGGTGTTCAATATCATGGTCACCAAAGAACTGCAAATTAAAACGACATTCGGATGCCACTTCACGTCCATTAAAATGGCTGAAATAAAACAGACCCGACATGGGGGCTTCTCAGGAAATTGCAGAAAAGGTGGCAGCACAGCTTTCAAAGTTTGCCCAGTCAACATCCACATAAAATTAGAGCAACTAGACAGACAAACCCCAAACCCATGGATGGTATTTTCAAAGTAGGTAGGTGCAAGGTAGCTGCGAATTCTCTGAAGTGGGTAGGAGGAGCTGGACGCCCGAGACCTGTGTGCCCGAGACCAGGCAAGCTCCAGGCAGATGGTGTGTTGAGGAGTGGAGATAGGAAAAGGCAACGGTGGCCGCAGGAAACTGGGGAGTCAGAGCAGCCAACACTGTGGGGTCGTCTGCCTCTCCAGCAGTGGGTAGCAGCAGGCGTCCCTGGGGAAGGGAGGGCTTAGGGGATGAAGGCTTCTAGTTCCTTTGAACTCTTGAAACTGCCAGGGCATGGAGTCGAAATTGAGCAAGACAGCAATAATAGAGAAACAGTAGTAAGTGAATAGTAGTAAAGAAAAAGGAAAGACACAGCTTGGAGAAGTAGAGGGAAGTGAAGCCAGCCATTGGCAGGAGTGACCGTAGCTTTAGCAGTGCAGGAAAAACAGAAGAGGGAGCTTTGCAAGGCTGGGAAGGCTGTCTGAGCCACGCTCCCCTACGTGGGAAGGCTGTCTGAGCCACGCTCCCCCACGTGGGAAGGCTGTCTGAGCCACGCTCCCCCACGTGGGAAGGCTGTCTGAGCTACGCTCCTCCATGTTCAGAAACTCGGTTCCCACCAGATGAGCAACAGAAGAGGATCAAGGCCAAGTCCCATACAAAGTATAAGAAGAAGAGCTAAATGACATTTGTATAATGAAAGCACTCCAGAAGGATGTGCTCACAGAACCGACCCAAACTGTAACATACTGATTCAAAAATGAGTTTAAGGCATGAGGAGAGTGACATGAGAGGACTAAATAGAGCAAATCTGAAAACTCAGAATGTGGTGACAGAACTCAAGAAGTGTGAGAAATTAAGAATAGATAAGGAGGAACATGGGGGCCAAGAAATAATAAGGCCTTTAAAGAGGTAGAATTTGACAAGAAGGAAACATTTTAAACAAAAGACACAAGTTCTGCTCCTGGCCAAGAAGGAGTAATGGGACCTGGGCTTGTCTTCCTGGAGTAAAAAACTAGAGACTTAGAAAAACATGCAGCACCTCTTCAGCCAGTGGTTCCGAGGGAGGCTAAGGTGGCTGGAATTTTGCATCGGAGGATGAAGGAGAGGAAGGAGCTAAACAGAGAGAGGGCCCAGAACCTGCACAGGGGTCCCTGGAGTCTGGCTATGTTTCAGTCTGTCTGCGGAAACTTACGAGGCTGGGAGACTATAAACTGAACAGCTCCCAAAGATCAGGTGGGGATGGAAATCATTGAGGCTGCCACCAGCCAAGTAACAGGCCCCACTGAGTATTCAGGGTGCCCAGGGTATTCCCTGAAGGGCCATGCCTTAGGAGTGGGGCTGGACTTGGCCAAGGGTAAAGGCGCTGTCAGACTCATTGGAAAAGTGCTTCAAGAACAAGCTTCAAAAGGAAGAAACCAGTTGGGCGCAGTGGCTCACGCCTGGAATCCCAGCACTTTGGGAGGCCAAGGCAGGCGGATCACCTTGAGAGCAGCCTGGCCAACATGGTGAAACCCCATCTCTACTAAAAATAAAATGAGCCGGGCATGGTGGCGCATGCCTGGAATCCCAGCTACTCGGGAGGCTGAGGTGGGAGAATCGCTTGAACCCAGGAGGCGGAGGTTGCAGTGAGCCGAGATCACGCCACTGCACTTCAGCCTGGGCAACAGAGCAAGACTCCAAAAAAAAAAAAAAAAAAAAAAGGAATATAACCGTCACCAGGAGAAAAAGGTGATTTAAACAGGCCTAGAGAGTTCGATTGGGAGCGGGGAGCGGATCCCAGAGAGCCCTGGGCAGCCCCACCGCCGCCATGGCCTAGTTGCCATCACACCCTGGGAGGAGCCCAGGCACCGTCACCCCCGCTGCAGGGGACAAGAAGGTCGTCATGGCAAAGGTTTTGGGAACGAACGGTTCAGGGTAAGGAACAGATAGGGTTTCACACCAAGGAAGATGTTTCTTCACCAGACTGCCGTGAAGGAGGAAGACCCTGGCAGTGCAAGAGCTGGGAAGGCCGCAGAGTCTGATGTTGAAAGGAGAAAAGGGTGAGGAGGCAGCAAATGTTACAAGGCCTGGTGCGACCCAGGTCAAGGCAGTAAACCTGCGGCCACCGTAACCACTACAGACGTGGGTCCTCCCCGCAATCACCAGAATCCTCACTGGGGAACAGAAGGAGGGATCAGATGGCACTGCCACAGGCCAGGCCCCACCACGCCGGCCCCTCCGCAGAGTCCCACTTTTCCTCCATGGAGGCTGCAGTTCTCCAGCCTCCGGGCGGCCGGGAGCAGCGATGCAGGGGTGACAGCCAGGGAGCAGGGAGACCAGCGAGGCAGCGAGTGTACCGGGGACACACACCACGATTCCGCAGGGCCCTCCTCACCCAAGACAGCCCGGAGAGGACAGCGAGGAAGAGGATAAAGACAATCCAGGAGATGAGACCCAAGGTCACCAGCCACCTCAGCACCGGGGCCGCCACGACTTCAGGTACTGACGCAGTCGCCCAGAAAACCCTAAACCACAAGATGGCAAAGACACAAGCAGCTGATCCACCAGCTGAGAATTCCTGACTCCAGGCTGAGCAGGGTGGGCCGAGCAAATGCCGGCTGCTATCTCTACCATCACCCGGTTTAGTCATCAAACAAGAACTAGGAAATTCCAGCAAGAAGAAATGAACGAAAGATTGGAGCTGAAGACCTTAAGTGCCTGCTTTTTGTCTGTTGACCAGATAACTAGAACTATCTGCGTTATCTGTGGGGCATGGGGTTTTAATTATTTTTACCTAAAGACGTCTCTTTTTGGTAATAAAGTTTTTTTAAAAAGCCTGGTTTTTCTCAATACGCCTTTAAAGGTTTTTAAATTGTTTCATATCTGCTCAAGTTGAGATTTTTTAAGAACTTCATTTTTAATTTGTCGTAAAAGTTTACAAGTTGATTTTTTCAAAAAAGTAACAAACTGAAAACCACCTGTTAATAAAAGTCTTAAATAAAACCAAACAGGCCTAGCAATGAAAGGATGGAATTAGCACACACTGATGTTGAAAACAGCTTTGACAAATATACTAAATTATAGGAAGACTTGAAGATAATGAGGATTGAAACTATCAGAATTGGTCAAGGTCACGAAAAGTAAGGCAAATCTGAGAAACTACCAGATTACCAGTGTCCAGAAGAGGCTAAGAGGATGTGATGACTAAACGCCGCGTGGTGCCTGGAACGCATCCTGGAATAGAAAAAGGACATTATTGGAAAACCCGGTGAAACCTAAGTAGCCTGCAGGTTAGTTAACGGCATGGACCAATGTTCATTTCTTAGTTTTGACAAATGCGTCACAGTTAACATCCGGGGAACGGGAGGAGGAGTGTATGGGAACTCTACTTCTGCCACTTTCCTAAAAGTAATCCCAAAGTGCTCCCAAATACTGTATTATTATGAATATAAAGTAATTCACTTTAGAGATATGAAAATGTTTTCCATAAAATTGACAAGAAAAAATTGTAAACTCCCTAAACATCTTTCAGTTTCCTTTTTGTCCTCCTTCCCCATTTTTTCTTTATAAATACGTTTTTTTAATAAAAAAACATTATTTTTTACACATTATATTAACTTACGCTGTCAAGAGTATGTGTTTCCAAAAATCCTTCCTTCCTGTCTGAGTCAGGGTCCCGCTGGCAAATGAGAAGGCGCATATCTCTGCATCTTGAAGAGCTGTGAGGGAAGGGCCTGTGACAGTGTTAGCAGCCTCGGGGCACTGCCACCTCTGAGCCTGAGGGGTGAGCAGCAGCGTCCGGAGCCGTGGGCCTAGACACAGGCAGCTCCACCACCAGATGGCGGGAGCAGAAACGCCCAGGGCCCCTTGTCCTGCCTCCCGGCCTCCCCCAACAGCGCCCACCGGCTGAACTGAAGCAGCAGCCAGGAGACCAGAAGGGTCAGCCCTCCGGACCCGGCAAAGCAGGGGAGATTGCGGGGAGGGAGTTGACCACCTGGCACTCAGCATTCTGCCCGCCCGCCCTCTCTATTGTGCTGGAGAACTAGTTGCAAGCTAAAATTCCCACCTTCAGGTGAAAGGAAAGCTTAGAAATGAAGGTGAGAAATGCTCTGATAGACTCATGCACCAAGCAAGCACAGAACGGGGCTGCACAATCCCACAGCGGGTGAGAGGGGAGGACTTCCTGGAGCAGGCCGGGCGGCCTTGGGATGGACAAGGGCCGGGCAGAAAGCACAGCAGTGAGGAAGCATCGAGGCATGCGCATGCATTCCAGGATCCGGGAATAGCAGGTCGTTCTGTTCTGAAAGTGAAGGGTCTTCCTGGCTGGGGCTGCTGGGATGAAGCCCTGAGCCAGGCGGGCTGCAGAGCATGAGGATGGCCTGGGGCTCTGGTGTGGGCGCCTGGGAGCGGGTAGCTGCCATTCCGAGTGAGGAAGGATTGGTGGAATCGTTCTTGGGAAGAGAAAAAGCATGAAGTCTCTGCAGTGGTGCTTTTGCAGGCTCCGTGAGCAGGCTGCAGGCTCATGCCAGGGTCTAGAGCTCAGAAGGGAGGCATTTGGAACTCTTTTCCCACCATGTTGGGTGAAGTTGTAGGTTTGGATGAGGTCAGCGTGGTGACAGCAGAGGATGAGAAGAGTTGAGGAAAGTGTGTTTGGGGGGGGCGCTGGCATTTAAAAGGTACACAAAAAGTTGAGGCTGTGGAGTTGGCAGCAGTGGGAATAGTAGGGCTGGGGTGAGGGAGAGGGGGTGGAAGGAAGAGGGGTCACCTATGAGTGGGGCCTCCCCCGAGAGGAGGTCATACACCCCGTGTGGTCCGCCTGCATCAACTTGTTCTTCAGGAAGCAAAGTTTCGTCAGGTTGCCATCGAGGAGGAAGGAATACTTTTTTAACATGTCTGTGGTTAGGATAAAAACTAGGTTAAAAGAATTTCTGGGACCCAGGAGCAGTGTCTTCAAAAACGAGAACCTTGCAGGAACAGAGCATCAGGAACTCATAGGGAGTGGCGAGCAGGCCTGCCCTAGGCAACGAGGGTGCTGGACCTGGGACGGATGCGGGAGCATCCTCAGGACAGACAAAGCGGGCGGAGTCTGTAGTACCAGCTGGGACATGTTACAGGCAAAACCCTGGCACCAGAGACAGGGTCCCAGTGATCTCTTGGCCCCTGAAGGGCTCGATGGACCCACCATGGGGTCTGAGGGTGCAGGAGCAAGCAGGGCTGGGGTGCAAGATTCCCAGAGACCTGGAGTAAGGCTGTGGCTGACCGGGGATGAGGAGACAGCTGACCCTCCTAGCAAGTAGAACGTGGCTTCCATTTTAGAAGATCCTGAACCTCCAGGAACTACACATAAATCGGTGCTGTCAATGGCATGGCAGAAAGAAAATGAAACTTCAGAGTGGCGCTGGGCACTTCGCTAGAGCACGGAGCACATCGTGCAAACAGGCACCGTGGGTCTACTCACCTCCGCACGAGAAGAACCTTGCTTTGCTGACATTTACCCAATTCCTTTAGATATCTGGGAAAGGATTCTTCAACTCTGCCAGACGGTGATGGGAGCGGAGTCCTCCCAGGCAATAGCTGGAAAGCTGGATGAAGTGCTGAGGCCACCTTGTCTAGGAACACATGGAAGTCTACTGAACAGTTAAAGACACCATGATTCTGCCTCTGGTAACCGTAAGTCTCTCTCGCTACATAGTTGTAACTGAAATACTCAAATTTTTAATGTTTTAAATGTAGCACTTCTCATTTCAAATCAAAGCTGCTCCCAGCGTATGTGACAATGGGCCCCAGGGAACAGGCCACGGTGGGCTTTACTGCATTGCTGTGAAGCTGAGGGAGTGCTGGTGAGTCTGCTGTTGAGACTGTCCTTTCCTATTACAATAGGGTAGGATGGCCCTAGGCTCAGGGCCAAGGGATCAAGTCAGACTCTTGTGCCTTTTTTCTTTCCATGGTATTCACAGTAAACAGCCCTTTCTTTGGAATTTGTCTGTTTTGTTCCTGGACATTTGAAGTGGGACCGTTTTAGTGTTTGTGTCTGAGCCTAATAAAAAATGCACCAGTATCACTGTAGCCATGACTGACTGCATAGCTGTGGTTTCCTGAAGAGTTGGCTTCTGTTATTACTTTTTTAATTGAGACAAGGACTTGCTCTGTCACCCAGGCCGGAGTGCAGTGGTACAATCCCAGCTCATTGCAGCCTTGACTTTCCAGGCTCAAGTGACCCTCCTGCCTCAGCCTCCCAAGTAGCTGGGATTACAGGTGCACACAACCTCACCTGGCTAATGTTTTGATTTTTTGTAGAGAACCGGTCTCACTATGTTGCCCAGGCTGGTCTTGAACTCCTGGGCTCAGTGATGCTCCCACCTTGGCCTCTCGAAGGCTGTTTTTCAGATTACTATTAAATACATGCCTTTATGATGAAAAAAGAATGGGGTAGAGCCCTTAGAGGGAAAAGATTAAAGCAGCCATGTGGGAAGAAAGCCAAGAAAGGGTGCTGCTCCACCAGCAGGGGCTGGAGGGAATTTCAGAGACAGTGGCCGCCACCGCCACCAGGGACAGGAAACCCTAATGGCCAGATGATCATCTGCTGCATTGGACACCACATCAGACTAAGTGTTTCTGCTTGGTGACTAGGACAGAGCAGTGCAGCCTCCAATGACATGGGGCCCAAAGGAGGAGGATAGGAGGAGCTGAGGAGAGACGGAGACAAGGCGCTTTTGAAATGGAAATTGTTGAGCAATCTACATGCAAAACGCCTCAACTGCTGCCTGTCGTGACCATCGCCCAGCCCAGGGCACCCCTCGCTGCTCCTGGGACTCGTGCGGAGCCCACTCAGCCTCTGTACACATGCTGGTGCCCACAGGCAGGCTGCCTCTTCTGGGCGGCACGTCGCCTCTGTGAAGTGGGAACTCAGCACCGTCCGGCAGTGGCTTCCTGCTGACCCAGGCGAGCTGAACCTGAGCCACTCACCCTTGCTCTTCTCTCATCTCACGTCTTGCCACTCTGTCCCAGCCATACCTGCCTTTCGGTTACTGGTGGCATCAGCCTCTTTCAGATCTCAAGGCTCCGGCATGAGTTGTCCCCTCTGCCAGGCAAGCCTCTGCCACGCTCCTGAGGCCAGCTCCTCTTCATCCTTCAGGTCTTGCTTAAATGTCACCTCCTTAGGAATGCCCCCATGGGACTCCCAAGCCCACCTCCCATCTACAGCAGTCACCTGTTTTTGTCCATTCCCCTCATGGTGGACTAAGAATGCTTGCTATTTTAGTGTTTGTCAAGTCCAAGTTAAAAATCTGTCCTAGAAACTAAAGGGGATTCTGAGCAGTTTTTTTTTTAACCCCTTTATATTTAATATGTCAAATAATTCAATATGATAGAAAGTCTACCACATAGAATAAGTCTGACAAGCTGCCTCAAAAAAAAACCACAACATAACCAAGACTAAATTTACCAATTAAACAAAAACAGGCTTTGAACAAGGCACCAAGGATATTCTGAATTTGGTAAACACCCTAGAAAGATACAGCAGTTCCCTTCTTTATTCAGTTGAAGGGAAGAAAAAGTGTCATAATTAGATTGAATTACAAATTTACATCTAAACTTTTGAAAATCTAAGAGAACCAAGTTGATTACATCAACACTCTCATTGTGAAAGATATATCAGATGGTCAGTGAACTTCAATCATCAATTTAAGAGCTCAAATTTGAACATGAGGAGTTAACACAGAAGCTCTAGGCAGCTCTTATAGACGTAAAATATTTTATTTGTAAATGGTGATCTTCTAAATCTGTGTCCACAAATTCCAAAACCCATAACACTCTGTATACTTCAAAAAATTCAATTTTTGCCAACATTAGATACTATTATACAGAACAGAAAACAACAAAAACCCGGAAGGACAAATACTGGTAGGATGTCAGGATATTGTACAAGAGAAGAAAAATATTCAGGAAACAAATTTCATACAGCTATTTATCAAGAGAAAAATATATACAATTGATTTATTCTGTAAGATAAAAATACATCATGCCATATACAAGTTCAGAACTGCATCACTGAATATACCAACAGTTTACAGTCCACTTGAATTGTGCACACAAAACTTCATTTTATACTTAGCCTGTGAAGTGTCAGTACCAGAATTTTAAGTACAAAATAAAAAGCTAACCTGGTTCAAAATGCTGATTAAGTTTCTACAAGCAAACACAAAACAGTGTTTTTTTTATTAAAGAAATGTAAACAAACAGTTCATACAAACACATTTTAAAATTACATCTTCCAAAAACCCTATTGCCAGAGTCCTGCAGCTGTAAGCATAGTCACATCTCCTTTTTTTTTTTTTTTTTTTACTTTTTCAAATTTTTGTGTTAAATAGAAGGCTAGAGGGTTAGATTTAAGTTTCTGCTACATGATCCTATTATGTTTACATGATTCTCTATGGCCTGAAACAAAGTTCTAATCAAAACTACTTTTGCTGAAGAAAAAATTCAGCCTCCATTTGGGTGTATTTTTAAGCAGTTATTCACAGTTATCACAAATTGTAAGCACAAAAAAACCTGACTGAAGAAGTAGGGATGCAACAATATAATATGAAAAAATTAGTTTAAATTACCAAAACAGCTATAAAAGTTGTAGCATACGCCCTGCTCTGTCAGAAGGAAGGTGTATAAAACCATTAAGTACTAATAGACTGCAGTTTCCAAAAAACCCCAAACACTCTAGGTTGAAATTTTGGTTATTACATAATTATAATGGCATATTTTATAACACAAAATTATATTGTAACATCCCTATGAACATTTTATAAGCACCCGAGCCGCTGCAGAGCCTGGTAGCATTTGGTCAATAACTATGTTTATACTGTATTTTTTCTCAAAATATTTACATATCTGTACAGAGTAACAGGTTTGTTAGTTCTGCAGGGAACAGCAGCAGCTTGGCTTTCTTCTAACTTTATTTAAAAATAGCTTCATTCACTTATTCAATAATAAATACAAAAGTTTCTCTTATTTTACAGAAATCAAAAACTACAATAAACTGACTCATGGAATCAAGTATTTAAATGTATTTAGTGCAAGTTATTATCCCTTAGCTCTATCCCTAAGGAAGTCATTTCAGTACATTCCTTGTTCAGTGGTGTCTACTTTATTTAAAAACATTTTGAAGTTAGAGGGCCTGCCCCTTTTTAATAAGGCCGTGGCCAGCACTCTCTGTCCCCTTCGCTGGTGATTTCAGTCTTACATTCATAGGAAGGCCCCCGCCCGGGGCAGGGCAGCCATCGGCTCTTTGCCCCAGTAAAAGTTTCTCCTTAGTGAGACTAAAAAACCAAAACTACGAAACCCACCCACAAGGGAAAAAAAAACAAACAAAAAAAGAAAGAAAAGGAAAAGAAAAGAAAGCAAAGTGCTGGACTGTTCTGTAATTCTGTTTCACCTCGGCCACTTCAGGAACGCTGCCCTGCCAGCTTCCTCCTGGCGCTGTTCTAACCTAAAGGACTGAGGAAATCAGAACTCCCAGAAGCTTTTTCAAAAAGTCATAAAACAGAAAACAAAAATATCTTTCTGTCTGCAAAATTCCAATGGTGTGTTGAATCGCCTCTTCCTAGGGACAAGCCGCCCGCTGAGATAGCAAGGAATGCATTTCAGTTCATCCACTTCCGGCAGTTAACAGCTCCACAGTGACACGGAATCTTGTGCTGGTCATCTTCAAAGTCAAACTTATAGTCATAGCAGAGCTGCCCACGGCAAAGACACAGGGTAAGAAACGACAGCAAGGAAGGAAATGGCGTTTCTGCCTCCTCCATCTCTCTTGCATTTTAAAACCAGCACACAAAACAGATGTAAATTAAGGAAGACCTGATTTGTTGAGGTTCCATGGGACCCTGGGGGAACCCTGAAAAGAGACCCTGCGCGTGCACAGAGGACATGAGGGAGGCAGTATTTTCAAACAGCCAGATCTGAGAAAGGGGAGCCTAACCGGAGAAAGCTGTATTTCTGTGACTTCTCATAATGCTGTCCCTGCAGGTGGATGGAGGGGACGGGAAGGGCAGCTGCTTTCCTGCCCCTCTCCCTAAACCCAGGAGGCTTTCACCTCCCCTCATTTGCTGAATGGGGCATGCAAGTCTGGGTGAGAGGAACTGCCCTTGCCAGCTAACACTGTTTTTCCTCTTTCATTTTTCCACACTCAAGACTGAAAGGATGTCTTTCTATTTAGAGGTCACCAAATGAACATCTCAGACCAAGGTAGGTGAGAGTCTGCATGAGTCCCACGGTACAAGCCTCACTGCGTGGCCCCTGCAACCCCCACCACCCCAGAGAGACCCGGCGCTGTGAAATGAAGGGGAGGACCAGTAATTTCTAGGTCTCTTCTGATTGAAATTATTCTAGAACACTTGCTGGAAAGACCTTCTACACAGAAAGGAAAGAAACCATGTTTATTGAGTAGCTGTTCTTGGCAATGATTCCACTGCTTTCTTTCAGGTATCTGCTGAGTCCTTGTCCTTACAGGAAACTGGTAAGGAAATCATCTTCTCCGTCTTGCAGAAGATAAAATAGGGGCTCAGATTAAACTATTGACTCAAGAATATTCAAGTAGGAAGGGGGCAGGCAGCCCTGGGCTCAGCTGAGTCTCTTCTGACCACCATAGTAGCCATCGGTTACTGGCACCATGCCAGGGCTCCCACACCCGGTCTCATTTACACGTTACTTTGAGATGTATAATGGGCCTTGGGTCTAGTCAGATCCTTATTCTTGACTAAGAAAGGAGATTCCACAAAGACCCAAAATACAGATAGAATCCCATGAAGGGATAGGAGCACCAACAAAGTCAAGTCACTCAGGTGTGTCACTTCCCAAACGCGGGACGTTCCCTACAGAAGCCAAGCCTGCTGCTCAGTAGGCAATTCCAGAACCAAGGTACCTGAATCATGATGGGAAAGACCAAGTTGGGAAACAAATGCAGCAATTAAGGCCAATAATAATCCCAACGGGTGAGATGCTGGACCAGAGTCTCCTGTGAGAGCACAGAGACAAATGGCAAGCGTGGCACTCGGCATTTTGAAGACAACACACACCTGGACTGCTGGAGAATGTGTGGATGTGAGCACTTGGTTAAGCATGCACTGATCGTCAGCGTGAGCACACAATTCTCAGCAGCACAGCTGCCCAGATTTGCCGCCCATAGCCCAACAGCGCCATCCGCCCATAGCCCAACAGCGCCATCCGCCCATAGCCCAACAGCGCCATCCGCCCATAGCCCAACAGCGCCATCCGCCCATAGCCCAACAGCGCCATCCCAGGAGCCACGGCCCTCGTGGAGACGGACGGGGATGCTCTTTAGAGAGGGGACGCTGCCAAACTGTCCAGGTTAAGGGGATAAAGAAGGATCCTATGGCACACAGAAATGGTACCACCTGGGTGCCACGCGGATGCTGAACCCATGGCACAGAAAGGAAGGGGGAGGTGACAGCAAATGCTTACAGAGCTGCCATGTGGAGGAAGGTGGAACTGGAATGCTCGAAGGGTGAAATATTACAGGGTGGGAACATCTGGCCTACTATAGAGACAGTTTTTATCACAACAAAGAATTGGGAAACAAGTGAGCAAGTTACCTGTGTGAGGAGGAAACTATTCACCCAGGATCTAAACGACATGGCAGACACAATCTCTCAGACTCTTACCTCTTCTCCTTTCTGGATTCTCCGATTGGAGCTGATGATAATTTTGTGTCCTCTCTCAAAAGTCACCACTTCAGCCACACAATTAGGTGCACATGAATGGTTGATATACCTGCAAGCCACCATGTCAGAAAACTATATTGTAAAACAGCTAGAAGCAGGTTTTAAAGCTTTCCATTTATTGAGAAAGCAGTTTTTGCTAATTAAATTTCTATTTGCCCATTAGTGGAAGTACAAATATAAAATTTAAATAAAAATTCTCAAAACTCATTGCTCTGAATTTTTAATCGCTGCCAGCCTGTAGTGAGAGCCTTTCTCCTGGCTTCAGTGTTCACTGCCCCAGCACTGGCCCCCTGAGCAAAAGCACTCCCCATCAGGTCCCTCGCTGCCTCACCTTGCAGGCCCTCCTGTGAGTGTCGCGTCAATCACGTGGTCGTTATCCATGCGGAACATGTACACACCACGGTTCTGAGGGAAAAGTCAGGCAGTCATCAATGTCGATCTGAAACTCCCCTCTGTGTTCCTATCCACACCAGGAGGACTCAGTCGAAACTGAATGGAACGGCACCCTGATCACCCTTACTGTGGATATTCTATTAGGCACAGATGACATTTACATGGCACAAATGGAAAGCATGAAATCAGCAGGTTGTGTGTGAAGCCAGGATCGTTAATTTACAGTTATCTATCAGAGTAAACCATAACACCACTTGAAAGAGAGAAAACTGATAAAAATACAATAATATACAGATATTGCTTTTGTTTGAAGCTGGATGCAGCATAACAGGCTTCATTCTGCCTTTCAGGGTGTTTGGTCGGCATGGAGAAAGGGACGGGCGATGGTGCTGTTTATACAATCGCAGGGACCAGACACCTACCTGAGACTCATAAAGTTTCTCTTTTCTGTTTGCTACTTCATTTCGAATGATAGTCCCGATATACTCAATGACCATGGTGTGCTTCTCAATGTCTCTAGCAGCATACAGGCCCAGCCCCTTAAAAAAAAAAAAGTGTTTATATACTTCCAATTTATTTGACAACAAATCTATTTTCTCTTTCTCATACAAAGGTTTTACCCTTGGGTCTTATTAGAAGCCATACTGAAGTTTCACTTGAACTCAAATCATTTTTGAATATGCTATTTTCTGAAATTTAAAAAATTGGACATTTTTACTACTTAAAACTAGGCCATCACTAGCTTCTTCCTATGTCTTTTTTAGCACTAAATTCTTAGGGTCTATGTACAAATACTGTGGCTTAGCTGTCTTACGTATTAGACTATCTAATCTTCCAGATTAGATAGCTGAGTTCCCACCAACTAAATAAGCTTATTGACTTGTGGTGTTTATTTTACCCCAATACTATTTCAAAAAAGACATAATAAATTTAGTAACACAGAAATCGGGCTAACTATAACCAATCACTGATACTGTAAATAGCATCTGAGTTTCCCAGGAGCCAGGGCAAAGAGCAGACACAGGAAACGTCACTCTGCTGTAAATACCAGGAACGTTGGAAACAAATGAAGCTCTTGGGGAAGGCAGATTTTTCACTAATACAAAATTCTGAGCCTGGGAAAGAAGTCTGAAATGGCTGAAATGGAAGCAGCTCTCACTGCGCAGCTTGTACTCCCGTGCAGGTGGCCTGCTAGGTGCACTATTTTAGGTTGGTAGCACTGCTTGTAGAGAAACATACTAAAACCCTATGGGTCTTTCCCACACATAGTTGTATTTTCTTGTCCCAATTTTGGGTTTTTGCTCTTAATTCCGACTAGAAGGCAACTGAATGCAAAAGTACTAGACTAGATGTACTAGACTAGATGCAACTGAATCAGAAGTACTAGACTGGAATGCAATTCTAGAACTGAACTGAATTCTAGAATGTAGCAATCAACTGCATTCTAGTCGGAATTCCTAGGACCATGTGCTGCCCCAGCTGCGTCCTCATGAAGCACATCCGGGAGCACACGGTGGGAAGGGCCATGTGACTGACTTTAGTATGTGAACTGACTTACCCTCTGAACAATCATCTTTGGTTATCTGTTCTACTCCAGATACAACTTACAAGTGAATGAACCAGCTAACACACTTAGTATGTATGGAGATCAATATAGTGTGGTTTCAGAACAAACAAGATCAGTGGAAATGAAGAGATGCCAAATAGGCCGGGCACAGTGGCTCACACCTATGATCCCAGCACTTTGGGAAGCCAAGGCAGGTGGATCCCTTGAGGTCAGGAGTTCAAGACCAGCCTGGCCAACACGATGAAACCCCGTCTCTACTAAAAATACAAAAATTACCTGGGCATGGTGGTGTGTGCCTGTAATCCTAGCTACCAGGGAGGCTGAGGCAAGAGAATTGCTTGAGTCCCAGAGGCAGAGGTTGCAGTGAGCTGAGATCATGCCACTGCACTCCAGCCTGGGCGACAGAGCGAGGCTCCAGAAGCTGAGGCATGAGAATTGCTTTAATCTGGGAGGCGGAGGCTGCAGTGAGCTGAGATGGCACCACTACACTCCAGCCTGGGTGACAGAGTAAGACTGTATCTCAGAAAAGAGAAATAGATCCCTGCATATATGAAAATTTAACATATAGTAGTAACTGGTATTAACATTCAGTTTATAGTCTAGATTTTGTGGGGTTAAAAGAAGAAGAAAAAGGCTGGGCGCGGTGGCTCACACCTGTAATACCAGCACTTTGGGAGGCTCAGGTGGGTGGGTCACAAGGTCAGGAGTTTGAGGACCAGCCTGGCCAATATGGTGAAACCCTGTCTCTACTTTAAAAGAAAAAAAAAAAAAAGCCGGGCATGGTAGTGCACACCTGTAGTCCCAGCTACTTGGGAGGCTGAGGCAGAAGAATCGCTTGAACCTGGGAGGCAGAGGTTGCAGTGAGCCGAGATCATGCCACTGCACTCCAGCCTGGGTGACAGAGCAAGACTCAGACTCAAAAAAAAAAAAAAAAAAAAAATTCGGCCAGCCATGGGAGCTCATGCCTGTAATCCCAGCCCTTTGGGAGGCCAAGGCAGGTGAATTGCTTGAGTTCAGGAGTTCAAGACCAGCCTGGACAACACGGCAAAACCCCATCTCTAAAAAAATATTTTTTAAAAATTAGCCAAGTATTGTGGTATGAGCCTGTAGCCCTAGGTTCTCAGGAGGCTGAGATAAGAGGATTGCTTGAGCCCGGGAGATCAAAGCTGCAGTGAGCTGAGATTGCACCACTGCACTCCAGCCTGGGTGACAGAGTGAGACCCTGTCTCAAAAAAGAAGAAAATAAATCAGTTAAATGAGAGCGGGTTACTTCTAAATGGCCCTTCAACAATTGGTTATCCAATGGAAGAAAATGAAATTATATTTAAAAAATTTTATGCAAGAAAAACTCTACAATACATATACGATCTAGGGTCTTGACCAAGACTAGATGCAATAGAAAATTATGTATGTTTGTCTATATAAACATTAACTTTTACAAGAAAAAAGATGTCACACTTGCTGGTAGGCAAAGGGTATTTTGTAGGGGAAAATTCTGAACAGTGTAAACTGCTACAAATTGAAAAATGGACAAAGGATATGAATATGCAATTCCTAGGAAAGCAAATCCAAATGGCCGACATGAAAAGCTGCCTATTCAATTAAGGTAACAACATCAATCTATATTTATCAGGCCAACTGAACAAAAAAATAGTAACACCAACCACAAGTGGGAAACAAGAAAACAGTCTCACATGCTGCAGGAAGAGGTGTGCAACGAGGGCCTAGTTAGAAAAGCGGCAATATCTATTGAAATGAAAAGTTCACACACTTTTACACAGAAACCTTCCTTTTGGGAATATAGCCCATAGGAGTGAACTATTAATTCATTTTGATATTTGTACAAGATATAGCAACAGTTTGTTACGAGAAAAATTATAAACACCATAGTAGTGCAATGGTTTAACTGCAGTTCATCAACACTATGGAACATCACATAGCCATTCAAGAGAATGATATGAAGCTACCTCAGTTGATGTAGAGGGACCTCTGAGTATTACGGAGAAAAGGAAGATGGAGAAAAAGAAATATAACATGATTCCATTTTTATATATGTACATAAAAGTGTATATATTTCTAAGATATTAGCACAGAAAAGCAGGATACATATTAGATCATCCACGGGACCCCCAGGGAGGTGGGCAGATGGGAGGCTGGCAGGATGAAATGAGTAAACAGACAGAAACCAGAGCTCTCAAAAATGCTTCAGGTTCAAGATGACAGGTTGAACACAGTTAAGACATCCACTAAAATCACAGTAAAAGCACATTCCTCAAGAACACGAATGGGTATAAGAGTGAATGGACTATTTAAAATGAAAAGTAATTGACTTAGCAGGAGAAAGCTACAACTGGAAGGAGGAGAGGCAAAGCACTAATTCACCTACAGAATCCGAGAAAGGCTCAACAGAAAGGGGCAACAGCAGAGAAAAAACAAAGATACTCCACTCATCACGTAAAAACAGAATGCCAAACATAAAGATTAAGAGCAGAAAGGGCTCGTAGCTAATCTTTAAAAATGGACAAGAAAGATTAGCAGATAAAGTAGAGGAAGTCTCAGAAAGAAGAGAGAGACGAGGAAACCAAAAACAGAAGGGGAGAAAGGATATAAGACACATTATTCTCTGGCATCCAGGGGGCCCCACCTCCAGAGCTGGATTCAGTAAGGCTGGGCTGGGGCCCCCAAACCTGTACGTCCTAACAAGCTCCCTGGGTGATGCTGCTGCTTCTAGTCTCAGGTCCACACTTCGAGATCCTGAATCTCAGGGGTCTTCGTGCAAACACAGAGGGGACAGAGGGGCAGAACTTGCAAAAGAATGAACACAAAACACATTTCTCAGACGGAAGGTCACGATGCTCCAGGTTGAAAGGGCTCATCAAGGGAGGAAAGCAATCAATAAAAAGACCTTCACTGAGGCCTAGTTCTGTGAAATGTCCAAATATCAATAAAGAGAAGATCCTACAAACATCTAGTGAGGAGTAAAAGGGTTCCGACAAAGGAACAAGAATCTGAATGAATACAGACAAAGGAATGCTGATCCAATTTATATGGTAAAGGTATTTCCCTGGCTGCTGAGAAGGAACTGGATGGGAGGAGACAGCCAGGCCTGGAGTGGTACAGGTAAGTGAGATGTGGATCAAGATAGGGCTGGGAACCTAAGAGTGGATCTGAGGGAATTTTTAGGAGAAAACAGAACTTGATGATGCTTTAGGTTTAATCTGGGGGTACTGAGACCAACGTACACAAACGGTGACATCACTGAGTAATCCAAGGAGCCTGTAGGATGGCGGGGTTTAGGAGCTGGACAAGTTTGACAAAGTAAGAGCTTTGTAATTCCATTCTGAGACATCCAAGGAGAAAAATGCTGAACAGGCATCTGGATATTTGGGTCTGCAACTCAGAAAGTATGGACTATAGGTGTAAACTCAAATGCTCAGCCTATACATGGCCTTACTTATAAGACAGTCCACAGTCTACCAAAAAACGTGCAATGATTTCATGAAACAGTAGCTTCCAAAAGATAAGGTAACTTCCAAAATGGGTGTACCTTTTGAAAATATTTTCATTTGTATTTCTCTGAAGTGCTTGAAACAGCTCTACTGAGCACTCCACAAATCCAGAGTGTGCAAATTACAATGCTACCTGCCTCCCAGGAGCTCTCAACAAGATGCAAAGATGTGGATTCCACTGGTCTGCTTTCCATTTGGGGAAGCCAATCACTAAGTTCCAAGACTACAGATTAAATCCCTCGTGTTATGAAGGGACAGGATGTGAAGTGATTTTGGAAACAGGTTTCTGTCCGCGCAGCTATGTGAAATCATTTTCACATACTGGACGTCAACAGCTTCAGACGGCTAGACTCTACCCTGTCTCTCCACTTCCTGTACACAAAGTATTTCTTCACCTGAATCCGAGACCGTGCCAGATACACGTTGGATTTCCATTCAGTCTTCATCTTCCGGTACTGCGAGGACTTGGAGTGAACAAACTGTTTACTATAAGGTGCGTTCAGTTCTCCAGTGACTGTGCTCTGAAATGACTTTGAGGTGCTGGTGCTGTTTAAGGTGTGAGGCCTGCAGACAATGGCATATCAACAGGAAAAAAATAAAAGGAAAACTGAAGATACCTCTGAGTAATGCCCAAAACCAGGTTAATTCAAATTCTTACTGACAGAAACATACATGGAAAGCTGCCTAGCAGAGACACACGGCGAGTTCTCTTATGTAATTGGGCACATACACAGCCAGACAGCAGGGTTTGTAAGCAGCAGACAAATCAAGCACAAGAAACCACTAATACGCCTAGAAACCCTGGGCTGTACTATGTGAAGTTAAAACAAAATACCTTAACACAAACCTCTTGACATGGGCACTCATTTTAGGTTCAGAACGGGCACAACCTGTGGGGTTAACGGCAAGAGGAAGTTCCATGAGAGGATTTCGGCCGTATCGGAAGGTATAGTTTTCACATGCCTCAACCCCAGGTAGCTGAAAAGAAGCAAAGTAGACACAAAGTCAACCCATCTGATGGAGACTACAGACAATCTCAAGCTGGTCAAAGGATGGCCCACGGCAGAAATAACTCGTCAACATTTTCCTCGATACTAAAATGGTCTTCTAGCTTATGTTCACACTATCAGCCTGCAGGTAGATCTACTTAAATATGAGTAAGCAAATTCAGTTTCAAAGCCACACTTAGGTAAACCCTGCCAAATGCTCCTTGAAGAAAAAGATTAGCCCATGCAACAAACACTGGCTGACCAATGTACACGCTTGTGTGATTTCAGGGTCTGCCTATTCCAATACCGACAACACAGGGCATGTAGTGATTCGCATTTAGTTCTTTCACCTGGATTAATGCCAACTTTTCTATCTCTGTCTGGAATTTTACAATTAAGAATAGCTTAAAAATCATGTATAAGGTTTCTTTCTTGATCATTTCTCACTTCTTTCAACTTGACTTTGATATGATGAGGTTGTCACTCTCCATGTCCTGGGAACACAGAGCACAGGTGTTAACTCAAGGTTTACTCAAAGTAATTTACATGTTAAACGTCTTTTCTGGAAGACATTGCTTGTGAAATTTATTTCTCTACAGTCATAAAAGATAAGCATCATTTAGGCAGGGCCATTCCAAAGAAAACAATTAGGCACATTACTCAGTGGCTTTTGGGGCTTCCTCTGCTTCTCCAAAGAAAACACATCAATGATATTTTTATTCTTGAAAACAACGCCTTAGAATCATACAATTTTCTAAAACTATTGTGTAGATATGGTTCAGTTAGACTCACTGCCAAACAGGCTTGTAATCTTTTAAGCAAAGAGATGTCAGAGGACATAAATCAGTGCTGCTGCCATCTACTGCCCTCTAGTGACTTCACCCTAGGAAGAGGGCAGGAGAGTGGCCATAAATACCTAGTGTCAGGAAATGGGCACACTGACATTCTGAGGTGGGAGCAACTTTAGAAAGGCAAGGGAAGAGGAGAGTGTCCTCACCCATCCAGCACACCCAGAAGATGTGACAAGCCTGGTGTCCTTCACCCCTGCTTGCCTCCAGCCTGGAAAAGAACCTTAAGTTTGTTAACTACCTCACTGGGTGAATACCATGTACTGAGTTCTCCCGATAAATCACCAATGCCTTGTTTCCTCTAAGACAAACGGGTTAATCCACAGGCTAAGTCACTTTCTGAAGAGTGCCATAAATGTTACAGCATGTGTTCAAGAGGTCACACTGAATTAGGAAAGCAATTCCAACCTCAAAGCCTGACCAAGACACTCACTGATTCCGCTATGCGTGCCACTGCAGAGACGGTCAGGCCAAACAGATCCTCTCCTTTTAAATATGCTGGGAAAAGCTGGAGCATTTCAGACTTTTTTCTCACACGTGCCACAGGCTCCAGTATCTTATCCCAGACACCTACATAGGGACAAAAACATAATTTTTATGGGAAATAGGATACAGTATAAAAAACAAGAGCAAAATGAAGAATAACCACTCACAAAGATTTACTAATTTCCAAATAAATCCTGTTGGGCAATAATCTAATAAGTCTGTTTGGTAATAATCTAATGAATCTGTTTATTAAATGGCAGCGATTTATTTTAAAGACCTAAATTTTGGAGAAAATAATAGATTAAGGACATTAAAGTGGAAAAATTTAATATAACTGAAATTCATGCAAACAGTTCATTACTTTCATACTGGCCATACAACATATCAGATTATAAAATGATTAGTCTAATTGGTAATGTCTATAGGTATGTTCCTTTCCCCTCAGATTTAAAATGTTAAATTGATATCTTCTTTGGAATTATCTTTAGAGCATTTTCAGACTTTTTTAAGTGCTAAACTTAAGAAAGCAGCTCTACATACTTTTGTTTGTGTACTTTCTACATAAGCAAAAGTGGCAATCTAGACTTAACCACGGAGGTCCAGACTAAGTGTTTAATTTCCATCTCTAAACTGAAGTAATATCTGATGCTAAGATAAGACAATGTATACAGTATGGTTTAGATGTCATTCCTGCCTTCTAGAAGCTGACTTTAAGAAAAATGGGGTCCCCGCGGGGTGCAGTGGCTCACATCTGTAATCCCAGCACTTTGGGAGGCTGAGGCAGGTGGATCACCTGAGGTCAAGAGTTTGAGACCAGCCTGGCCAACATGGTGAAACCCCTAAAATACTAAAAATACAAAATTAAAAACTACTAACAATACAAAAATTAGCTGGGCATGGTGGTGCATGCCTGTAATCCCAGCCACTCGGGAGGCTGAGGCAGGAGAATCGCTTGAACCCGGGAGGTGGAGGTTGCAGGGAGCTGAGATCGCACCATTGCAGGCCAGCCTGTGCAAATAGACAGAAACTCCATCTCAAAAAAAAAAAAAAAAGGAAAAAGGAGGTTCCCAATGCAAATGACAGGCAACCTTTATCTACAAATCATTCTCAGATTTACTTCACCAACTCTTATGTTCAAAGATATATTGACAATGAAAGTCTTTAGACAACTGTATAGCAGAGAGAGCAAGGTGTGAGAACACAAAGAAGACTGGCATTTGTGAATGAAAAATACACATTATAAAATATAAAATGAACACGAGACAAACATGAAAAACTGACAAAATGCATTCGTTCCTGACATCAGAGTAAGTAGTCTGCACAGCATGTGAATGGCAGACGTTACCTTTAGGTGAGATGTCACTTAGAACCAGGTCTTCATGGCCTTGTTCCACAATCCTGATGACAAACACCGGGCGCCCGTCCTTCTCCTCAATGGAGCACAGGTAGCGGCAGCGCCTGTTGGCATAACGCGTGCTCCAGTACAGCCGGCTGGCTTCATAGCCCACAGGGAAGAGTGCTTTAGGAGAATGGAATGCTTGCATCTGCTGTGGAAGCAGCTGACCGATTGTGTGGAAGATGAGGCTACCCACGCGAAAGGTATGGTCCCGTTCTCCTCGTTGCACGATGCTAGCAATCTGTCGCACCTCATCACGCTGAACATAGACCCTCCTGAAGACTGCAAAGTAACTTAATTCTTGCTCATGAATTCCCTTTGGTTTGTGCATGGGGCAAAGCATAGTTTTGTCCTTAAAAAACATGCATTGTGCTTTAATGGCGCAAGTAAAGTGATAAATGTTGGTGCATCGAAATCTGTGGCATCCACTAGTGGCACCTGTCTTGTGACAGAAGACGCATTTCATTTGTAGGCCTCTCCTCAGAGCTAGCTCCACATTTATTAAGGCACCAGCCTGAGTCTCATAGACCTCCGTGGACCACAGAGCGCAGTTCAAGTGGACCCACAGATCCAAGTCAAGGTTGAGTAGCCTTGCTGGTCCATCTGTCAATCCATCACCTTCTTCATGACAAAAGCAACATTTCCGATAGTCTTTGGGCACAGGATCAGGTTTAAGGGAAGTGCCCAATTTCTTTAGAAATTCATCTATTTCATCCTCACAAGGTGGTTTAAATGTCCCCTTAGGGATTACAATATGAATGCTCCACTTCTTCCATTTCATTCCTCTCCATTTTTTATTCAGCGGCCTACAGTCTTCAAACCCACCATGGACAGTTCTTAGCCGAGGCTTCAGCTTGACTGTTACCTTCAGCTCATCTGGCTTGGCCTCTACTTTGGCTGCTTCAAAAGCAGGAGGGAAGGCGATAGGCGGTGAGGCAGGGGGAGAAGCTTTCTCCTGGAGCTGGGGGAGACAGTGCACATCCAAAGTGGAGATGTTGTTGCTGTACTGATGAAATGCTTTGGAAGGCGTTTCTCTCATAGGTGATTGTGGCAATGAAGGAATGGATTCCTGGGCAACAGAAAGAAACCATGACAAAGAAAAATAATTCACAAGCCCGAAAAGCAATTCTTGTTAAGAAACTGAGCAGTATGACTGAAGAGGATGTGTGACCTGAGGGGCAGAGGGAGAGTCAGCAGTAAGTGCTGGGGCTCACGCATCGCAGAAACTGACCCTGCTCTAAGGTGCACAGGGATAGAGAACGGGTGACGGCAGCTGTGCCGCATCCTTTCCAGGCCTTATCCACAAAGCCATAATTCTGGAGAATATTCTGTTCTTACACTTTCTGGGACAATCCCCTTTCTAACTATATTAAAACCAGAAAAAGAAAGAAAGAAAAAAAAACCACAATGCTTTCAGAAGAACTAATATAATTTGTACAACGGAACAGTGTTTTTTGTTTAACCAAATAAGAATGCTGCAACATCACTTCTTTTTTTTTTTTTTTTTTTTTTTTTTTTTTTTTTTTTTTGAGACGGAGTCTCGCTCTGTCGCCCAGGCTGGAGTGCAGTGGCCGGATCTCGGCTCACTGCAAGCTCCGCCTCCTGGGTTCACGCCATTCTCCTGCCTCAGCCTCCTGAGTAGCTGGGACTACAGGCGCCCGCCACCTCGCCCGGCTAGTTTTTTGTATTTTTTAGTAGAGATGGGGTTTCACCGTGTTAGCCAGGATGGTCTCGATCTCCTGACCTCGTGATCCACCCATCTCGGCCTCCCAAAGTGCTGGGATTACAGGCTTGAGCCACCGCGCCCGGCCAACATCACTTCTTGAGAGCTTATCTCCTCTCTAAAATTCACATCTGTTAATCTCAGGCTTAATCAACTGGTGTAAATGTCAGAGAAAGGGAAGGAGCCCCTGTCAACAAATGAATCATATTAACTTTTCTCTGAGGCTTCTCAGCTCTGATCTGGCTGCTGAAAGAGTTGAGCTGAGAGAAAATCTCCAATAGCTTATTTACTTTATGGTACAGAGTATCATAAACTAATAAAAACCAACCCATGGGGGCTGCCCTCTCTTCACATGCCCCAATCCTGACAAGGTACCTGAAAAAAGACATGCCTCACACCAAATCAGGCAGGGACTGCAATCAACTTAAACTATATGGTGAAAAAAAACCTCCTTGCATTTAAGCTGATACATTTTAAGGTCTAAATTTATCTGTCATATAGCTTGGATTTTATTACAGGCATACTACACACAACTACCTGTTAGAAGGAAGTCTTCAGAATGTTCTTCTGTGAAAGACATACTAGAGCAATAACCTGGATGGAGAACTGACTGGCAGTAATAATGTAAAGGAAAAGCTTCCTTCAAAACATGATTACGAACATATCATTTGTGTCAACTGTTCAGCTGGACACACTCAAATTACACAAAATTAAGTAAAGCAGACCTCTTTCACCATACTGTGAGCAAAATGTTTTCTCTTAAAATGCACACAAATAGTCTTAAATTTTATCTTTAAACAGGTTTTCCTATCGGGGTAACATCAATAGAAGTAATTTTAAAATACTGATTAAGATATTTACGGCTAGGTGCGGTGGCTCACACCTTTAATCCCAGCACTTTGGGAAGCCGAGGTGGGTGGATCACAAGGTCAGGAGTTGAGACCAGCCTGGCCAACATGGTGAAACCCCATCTCTACTAAAAATACAAAAATTAGCTGGGCATGGTGGCGCGCACCTGTAATCCCAGCTACTCGGGAGGCTGAGGCAGGAGAATCGCTTGAATCGGGAGGCGGAGGCTGCAGTGAGCCGAGATGTGCCATTGCCCTCCAGCCTGTGGGACAGAACGAGACTGTCTCAAAAAAAAATATTTAACTGGTAAAATTAAAGATTTTAGTATTAGTGTTCTATTTACTTAACTTTTAAAAAGTAACTCTGCCCACTTTTGTCAAATAACTAAGTTGAAAGGGCAGCACGACTCAAGGCTCTCCACACCTTCTCCTCCTCTGCCGCGACAGCATCTGCCTTGGATTTCCCACACAGAGCTCCATGAAGGCAGGGACACATCTGTTTATTCACTCCCACATGCCCAGAACAGAAATCACTTGTTATACATTGTTATCAGCTGAGATTATCCTCATCTCACCTTGTTTTCTGAGTTTTTTGCTTGTGCAGTTGATGAATAAAGAATAAAGCAGTTATTACTACAAAAAACAATATCCTTCTCTACCCTCTTGGTGCTTTCTCGGGAATCCTGAAAAGCAAAGAGAAATGTGTGGGAATCTCAGCAAGTCAAAATTTAATAAAAACAGGATCTATACATTGTTTTTATGTTATATTCAAAAGCGACAATGATTCTTTATCTTAATAGCAGAAAGAAAACTATGTCCCAATATTTAGCATGTGATAATTTAGCTAGGGAGAAAATAAACGTACAGAACCAAACTATGTGGTCCACAGTTCACTCTATTTAAAATATGTAGTCCTCATAATATTCCATTTAACAGCCTGTTGTAGATCTTTGGTGTTCAGCTCAAGCACGTCTAACATATGCTGATGCCACCACCAGGAACATGTGTCCATCACACCACCATGAGTGGTGTCTCTCTCTGATGTTGGAAGAGACACTGCCAAGGACAATTTCGCTGGAGGTAGGAGGTGGGGTCATAAAAGGAATAGCAAAGTACCTTGTTCAAAAGGGTCAGATCTTTGAAAGATTTCCGCACACCACTTCCAAGAATAACCACTTTACAATGACAACACCACTGTGGTCTGAGTGCTGTGCTTTCTGCAATACCATGACTAGAATCCTTATATCCAGAAAGACCTAAAGGCAATCAACTTTTGTTAGTAATTAAAACTGACTAATGACACAAGGTGGCACATGGTGAAAAATTATGTAACATCAACTCATTACAACATGGTTCATTAACTTTACATTATTCTTTAATTAATTAAAAAAACTTATCTTTTAAGCAATGGTTACAGAGTCAATTATCTGACACTAGGGCCGAAATAAAGAAACATTCCTATTCTCAAATAGCCGGGAAAACAATGGCAGTATAAAAGAAGAATCTAATTAAACTAAGTCGCCAAGAGAGATTACTATTCAGTCTAAGTGCGAAGTAAGACAGAGGGGGAAACAGATATTACTTTTGCTTGCAGGTTAAGATGGTAAAAAAACATTTTATGAAAGATACAATAATAAATGTGTAAGAGTCTTAAGTAAGTGTGAGTTACAGAGTCAGAAATGAGGAAAGAGCCAAGGCCAACGATAAGAAGGTCAGGAATTAGAAAGCATCATTCAGGTGCAGTGTGAAGGCAAAACAGAACAGGGAAAAAGTGACAGAAACAGCTAGAAGCCAAGAGCAGGAAGCCAGGGCCTGGACTGAGTATGCTTGTAAGACTGCCAGCAAGGCAGGAAGGAAAGCAACATCATGGTTGGTCTAAGGAAGTTGTTCCATTCTCAGAGATGGGAGGCATGAACACCTCTGTGGGAAGAGAAAGGCCCTGTAGAGCTGGTGCAGAGGTAAAACAAGAGGGAGGTGAGGATGGAAAGCGGAGAATGGGAAACAGAACCCACGTCAGGTCGCCAGCTCCATCTGTACCAGGTGGCCCAGGCGCAGTGGGATGGGGGTTGGGAGGCAGGAAGAACAAAAGCTGCTCGAGGGCAAGCCCATCACAGGCTTCTTCTGGCAGCCTGCGCAGATGGCTGGCACCCACATGGTGACAGCATGACAGAATACACAGGCCAAAGCACCAGAGGTCAAATCACACCACAGAAAACAGAACGCCCACACATGGTGAGTTCACCAAGGACTATACACCAGCATGTTACCTGTCCATAGTTAAAAGATAATTGGTATCTCAAAGAGTAAGCTTAACTTTTGAATCAGGAATGGATATGGGGTTAACAAAAAGCTCATTAGCTCACCATTGCTTGTTGGAGGAAATGGTACATTAGGCTGCTTCAGCCGGTAAGAGCTCACTAATCTGGGAGGGTTTGCAGATCCTGGCGGAGGCCCACGGAGAAGTAAATGCTGTCGATACTCCAAACCCGGGTTGATTCTGTGGCTACTGACCAAACCCATGGATGGGACATCTGGAGCATTGCTAACCTCATAGCTGTTAGGGATTCGGACGTGAAGAAGGTCGGAAAACGCAGCCACAACACTACTAATGTTCTAAAACCAAATGCAAATGCTGTGTTATTCACTCAGAAGGCAACAGTGAACCACTGAAGAAAAATACACACTTAGGATAAATCCTCTTTGCATGATACATAGATTCTAAGAAAATCCAACAAATTTTATTTAGACTCAAAGAGTCTCAGGAAAAAAATTAGCTCTAACGAACCAATATCCAAAAAAAACAAAATTTATGAACAGAAATCCTCTTAAAGGGATTCCAATTAACATTAAATATCTAGGAACACATTAAACTATTTTAGGTATTGTAACATCGGACAGGCCCGTCAGTTCCCACAGGTGGTCAGAAAGCTTCCTTCCAGGGGCTTCCCTCCAGCTCTGGCCAAATGTGACACAACCCATAAGAAGAGACAAAGGTCTTGCTATTGCTGTATTTTGTTGATAACCAAAATATCACATCATTGGACTTTAGTTTGGTGTCTACTGAAATGTCTTCACAGAATTCAGAGTTAAAAAAATAAAAAATCCTCAGCAAATTACTAGTGTCTGATACAAGCAGATGCTACTTTAAGAACATTTCTATTGCTTCTGCAAAACTGTTATTGTTGATAAAGTTCTTTTTCATTAATTTTCTTCTCTGTTAACGGTTATAAAGAAGTTTTTCTCTGAGCTGGACATGACGGCTCACACCTGTAGTCCTAGCTACTGAAGAGGCTAAAGCAGAAGGATGACTTCAGCCCAGGAAGTTTGAGGCTGCAGTGATCTATGACTGTGCCACTGCACTCCAGCCTGGGTAACAGAGGGAGACCGTGTCTCTATTTAAAAAAAAAAAGAAAAAAAGTTCTCTAAAGTATACGTCCTTTAATAAGAAAATGTGAGCTCTAATTTCCCTTTTTACTTGACGTAGGCTGAGACCAATTCAGTGACAAAGGATGGCACTCAAAGGCAGGTGGGAGGTCTGCAGTGAGCATCAGCCCTGCTCTCTGACCCTTCATCCTCAGTGATCCTGTTGTGTGTGTTTCATGGTAGACACCTGACCCATCTTTTAAAATTGGGGACATACTGTTTAAGAAGTCATTTAATCTTTTACCTCAGCAGCTGTAGGATGCAGAGTAATTGCTACAGATATAAGACCCGATCTGGGACCATTTGGGGAAGAACCAAAAGGTGATGCAAAATATAAAGTGCCTGGCTCAGTTTTGATGTCATTCCTTCTTGATTCGGAACCTTAAAAAAAGAGAGGGAAAAAAAAGAGGAAAAAAGTGTTAATAATGGATTTTCAAAATCAAAATATTTACATTGGTAAATTGGCATAGAGTAAAGGGAAATAATAAGGTTAAGTGTTTTTCTTACTTTTCCCAGCAGTGCTAGGAAGAATTGGAATGATGGGGGATGGCACCGGTTCTGGAGGCTCCTCCTTGACCAATGACAGATCTGGGTACCTGCTCACTTCTACCCCAACCACACTCTCAGGAGAGGACGAGGGAACAAAACTGTCAGGAGTGTCTCGATCACCACAGTGATCCTGTATCCTGAAAAAAATAAACACACCATCAAAGTGTGCAAATCCACCCGTGGGGGCTCCCTGTGCCAACCCTGCTGACATCTGTTAGTATAGCTGTAAGGACACTCTGGCAGCAGCACCTATACGATGCACAGCAAATGAATCAGCTCAGAGCCACACTGGGAAGAAAATACAAGAACAATATTTAGCTACAAAATAATCTAAATGGTATGCTTCCTTTTAAACAAGGCTTCAGCACCAAAGTTTGAAGACCTGCCAAAGAGGAAGATGTTCTGATTAGCACATAACATAGAAAGCATCAAAGCACCTTTTCAAAATCCCAGATCATTGAGCCTAGGGCAGCACTCCTGTAGCTTGAAAAGGAAAGAGCTGCTGGTTGGATTTAACTAAAAAGGAAGACTTTAAAAAGATTTTAAAAAGGAAACAGCAGTCCAAGCACATATGCAATGGTCACACCTGCACACACCAGACAGGGAAAACAGCCGTCCTACTGCACACGCCTGACCGGGAAAACAGCCGTCCTACTGCACACACCTGACTGGGAAAACAGCCGTCCTACTGCACACACCTGACTGGGAAAACAGCCGTCCTACTTCACACACCTGACTGGGAAAACAGCCGTCCTACTTCACACACCTCACTGGGAAAACAGCCGTCCTACTGCACACACCTGACTGGGAAAACAGCCATCCTACTGCACACACCTGACCGGGAAAACAGCCGTCCTACTGCACATGCCTGACTGGGAAAACAGCCGTCCTACTGCACACACCTGACCGGGAAAGCAGCCGTCCTACTGCACATGCCTGACTGGGAAAACAGCCGTCCTACTGCACACACCTGACCGGGAAAACAGCCGTCCTACTGCACATGCCTGACTGGGAAAACAGCTGTCCTACTGCACACACCTGACTGGGAAAACAGCCATCCTACTGCACACACCTGACCGGGAAAACAGCCGTCCTACTGCACATGCCTGACCGGGAAAACAGCCGTCCTACTGCACACACCTGACTGGGAAAACAGCCGTCCTACTGCACATGCCTGACCGGGAAAACAGCCGTCCTACTGCACACACCTGACTGGGAAAACAGCCGTCCTACTGCACATGCCTGACCGGGAAAGCAGCCGTCCTACTGCACACACCTGACTGGGAAAACAGCCATCCTACTGCACACACCTGACTGGGAAAACAGCCGTCCTACTGCTGCTCTTTACACTGGCAAGACGGGAGAAAGCTTGGCCATTGACTTCATCGGCCCTTATTTTTCTTAACTGATTTAAGTGAGGTGAGAAAAACAAAAGACTGGTCCCTCCTATTGAGTTCAAGTTCGAGTCTACCAGGGCAATTGTGAGGTCTCAGACTGAGTCACAGAACAACCCTGTGGAGCTGCTGTCTCCCACTCCTCATGCACAGAAGTTGCTGTCATGCAGGAGACCCAAGAAAGGCTGACCTGCTGAGGTACAGTAGAAAGGGGACCTGGATCCTCAATCCGGACAGATTATTCTCCACTTTGGTCCATAGTTTCCCCATTAATAAAGTAAGGGACTTAGCTTAAATAAATGTCTGATCAAATAGAGGGTAGTGGGCAGATTTTCCAAGGAAGAGGGAATTATTTGATGATGTTGTAAGAACCCTCTGGATCTAAAGAGTTGGGCAGCAATTATCTTAAACTCTCTTCCACAATAGCATTCTCTGATATCAGCAACTTCTGCTCTTTCATTTTAGACACCTACAAACAACACTAAATCGCATTAATAGCCTTTAAAGGACAATGATCTCTGAAATACGTTGCATGGAGATTTTCCATTGCCTTAATGTCTATTATTGTCATGTAACTCTCTATAGGATGTAAGCTTAAAAAAATGCAAACTAATTATGTTTAATGGTAACAATGTCTTAAAAACTTTAAATCCTAAAGATTCACCAAATTTTACTCCTCAAATGTTTTTACATGCTATTCCTAAAGACATTATGCCACATACATACTTTTTTTAAAAAAAGAAATAATTAAGAATTATTTGAGAAGAAAATAACCTGTACCTTAATTCTTCCTGATTGTTGTGAGGTGGTGTTGGGAGGGAGGCTGGCACATCAACTGTCTTGGGGCCCTGAGCAAGCGCTCGGGCCAACAAGTCATCCTGGGGTCTGAAGGGCAGCTGAAATGGTTTAGGTCCTAGAGTTTTGGTAACTGGAAAAGCAAAAACACAAAACCATAAATACATTTAGTCAACATTGATAAACAGGTAGAACTTTACAATTATATTGCCATTTCACAATACACAACTGGCAGAGGTACATTTCGCCGAGGTGTGAAATTTGGAGGCTATAATCATACCTTCGTGGCTCACTAACACTCCGGCTTTTCCAGCAAGTTCTTCAGTTGTTGCAAAACCATTGGCCATCTTCTGACAAGCCATAGGAGGTGGTGTAGGAGGAAGAGAGGCAGGGGGTGTTGGAGGATTACTTAAATTATTCTGCTGCAGGAGACCAAAAAATTTAAATTATATGCTACTGAGCAAATATGCAATGACCTTGCTAAAACTTAGTTCTGTGAATTTTATGCACATAGAAGCAAGGCTACAGAAATGTAATCAAGAGGTACCTTGCACACTAAGAAAAATAATACATACAAGGCCAGGAGGCTTCTTAGTGGAACAGATTCTCATGATTTTATGGACATATCAACTTGCTTACTTTATCCAACTTGACTACTTAAGCTCTGAAATTAAGAAGCTAATTTTCTTTATACCTGACTTTATTTATGCAATTCTTCAAGTTTCATGGTTATAGCTAGTGAAGGATAACTTTAAAATGCAATCAATAAGTTGCAAAAAATTATCAAAATTTCCTTTCAGTTATCATTAAGATACGTCCCAGTTCTACAAAAAACTTAAGAATTTCTGGTCTTAAACTTGTAATACAACTCACATCCAAGATATGAGAATCTGGATTGACTAAGACCTTTAAAAGAAGCAACAGTCGTAATACTAAAGTAACAAAATCATTAATGTAGTTCCTCTTCAGACACCTCTCCCAGCTTCACAGTCACCACCAAGTTGTCATTTACTGATTGGTTTCTCAAGGAGAGAGTTGGAATCTACCAATAACACCATGTCAATCAAGTGCAAGGTGAAATTACAAATGTTGTAAAGATAAAGAATTTCATGAGGATGATAAAGTAAGGTTGGAGAACAGCTTATGCCAGAAGAAAAGATACTTGTAAGAGTTAAGATAGGTTTTTTTTTTTTGGAGACAGAGACTTGCTCTGTCACCCAAGCTGGAGGGCAATGGTGCAATCATGCTCACTGCAGCCTTGACCTCAGGGCGTGGTGGTGCATGCCTGTATTCCCAGCTACTTGGTAGGTTGAGGCACTAGAATTGGTTGAATTTGGGAGGCAGAGATTGCAGCGAGCTGAGATTGCACCACTGCAATCTGGCCTGAGTGACAGAGCGAGACCCTGCCTCAAAAATAAAAAAATAAAATAAAATAAACCTACAATAGTCTAGGAATTAGTTGTAATACCTAAATTATTAGATGAGATACATTTAAAATTGTTTAATTTCATTTTTCAAGGTAAAATACTAACTGCTTTTTAAAAATCCCCACCATTTATAATGATTTTGAATTCATTTTAGGAGTTAATAAAGGTTATACGGAAATAAGGATTTCCATTACCATGGAAGTACATAATAGATATTTCTTGCAATTTGTATTCTTACCTATAAAAAAAACTTCAAATGTTTATGCTAGAAATACTTCAGGTAAAATTGTAACCCTGTAGCTGAACTTGTTTTAATAAAACTTGGAAGAGTAGATGTAAACTAGATACAAAAACAAGACAAGCTCTATCAATTCTGACATGTTACCCAAAGATGAAACAAGACAACACCTTGGCAGAGAAACATACCTTGTAGATCAACTGAGAATAGTAGTCCGAAACCCCTTCCAGGGTAGCACTGCCAAAAGTTCCTAGAAGTCGATTCCCACTATTAAATTGGCCACTGCCATAAGGAAGAAAGTGCGCAAAGTTCACTCCAATGATTGGTTCCATTAGAGGGAGCAGAGAGAGCTGCTATTAAAAAACACATTTAAGAGTAATGTACATGATAAAAGGGACTCAGTGTAGCTCAACTTTCTAAGACCCGAAGCAACTTTGCTGAATAAGGCTTCAGAAAAATGAGACTTAAAATTTTCAAGTATCAAAATGCTGGAGTAAGTGAGAGAGACTACAGACCTTTGAGACTTAAAAATAAGCTTTGTACTAAATGGACGCTGCCAGGTATCTAACAAGAAAAACATATTTCTTATCTTTGCTCAGCAAGAACGGGGGCATAAAACGAGGCTGAGTACCACCAACAGCACTGTTAGCGACTGTCTCCCACCTTCTGTGACAACTACAGAGGTGTAAGAATAGAATTGACAATGCATTTCTTTGGATCCAGAGTCACAACAAAGTACTGAGGACAGATTTTTCTGGGTACTGAGGCTACTCCTTATGAACGTAAGAAAATCTTGACTATCACCTATCAATCTATTTGTATTACCGTAAATTTCAGGTGCCAATAGGATATGGTGCAATTCTGCTTGGAAAAAGTCTACTAGGTTCCTTGTTCAGATGTCTTTTAGCATTTGATCTCTCGTGTCCTTGAATTGTTTTTTTCTTTTTTTTTTGAGACAGATTCTCATTCTGTCACCCAGGCTGGAGTGCAGTGGCACAATCTCGGCTCACCGCAACCTCTGCCTCCCAGGCTCAAGCAATTTTCATGCCTCAGCCTCCCAAGTAGCTGGGATTATAGGCGTGTGCCACAATGCCCAGTAAACGTTTGTATTTTTAGTAGAGATGGGGTTTCGCCATGTTGGTCTCGAATTCATGCCTCAAGCGATCCACCTGCCTCAGTCTCCCAAAGTGCTGGGATTACAGGCATGAGCCACCGCGCCCGGCCTATATCCTTGACTTTTTAGAGGGGCTGCTCTAAATGACTCACCCTCACCTGTTTCAAGTGGGTAAACGTATCGGTGCTAGAGTACATAGCTTGTTTCTCCTCTTCGTCCTTTTTCCTTTTCTTTGAGCGAGGTGCTGCTTTCTCACCCGTCCTCTGAGTCCGTTTGCTTCGCTGTTTCTTGGTTTCACTTCCTCCATCTGTTTTTGGCAACTGGTTGCCACATCCAAAACCACCTTGCATTTGAGCCCCCAAAGTTTGCTAATGTAATTGGAAAGGGTAAAAAATAAGTGAACAATTTGCACATTTGGTTTTCAGCTCATGCTACTTCAGTGCCAAGCTATGACGCACCATCCTAACATGCCACTAAAAATTAAATAAGGAGGGAAGATAGAGTGGTGTCAAATGCTGGTTTTCCGAAAATATCATCCTTTTCTTCAAACATTATTCTCAAGTATGGAAATCAGTAAGCTGCAAAGCTTGAGGAAAGAGCAGAACTCATTAGTAAGGCCATAGCCCTTTCTGGCAAAGCATTACCCCTCATGCTGACCTCCCTGGGGCTGGAGCCCCTTATTCTTGCTCACTGACTCCAGAAGGGAAGGAGATGCTTGTAGATGGCTGTAGGAGCCTCTGCATAGTGGTCTTGCTGAGTTATTTTTGGTTCCCCTTAGGAACCAGTGAAATACGAGGTATGCTGAAACAATTCACAGGCTCCAGAAAAGCTTTATAGCCTATGCATCTTAGGTGAGAGAACAGATACCACCACACAACAATAAAAAGAAAAAACAGCATTTCTTCAAATTAGTTCACAACTATATTTGACTGAAAAATAATGGCCACATACTTAAAGTCAATGGGAGAGAACCTAGATGATAACAAATAAACCTTTTCTTTACATTTATCATTACAAAGTGAGAATAAGCCAAGCCCTGAAAAGGCCTTTAAGGGTAGTCCTATCAATACCTTAAAATAAAGGAATATTTTCAGGCTCCATTATTTCTAAATTTAACAGCAATACTTTGCTATAGACAACTATAATAGCTGAACTTACCGTAATGAATTCTGCATCGAATCTTTGAGGGTTCTGAAAATTAGTTTCCAGTTATATTCTAAATAGTTTAGCGCATAGATGGCAACATTTTTATGTAAAGAGCCAGATGGTAAAATACTGTAAGCCTTTGTAGGCCATATAGCCCCTGGCATAATTACTCAACTCTGTCCTTGTACTTCAAAAGCAGCTATAAACAATTCATACAAAAATGAGCTTGGCTGTGTTCAAATAAAACTTTTAAAATTCACGGACACGTCTGAATTTTGTGTAATTTTTATGTGTCACAAAATACTACTCTTCCTTAGATTTTTTTTCAACCATTTAAAAATGTAAAAGCCATTCTTAGCTCATGGAGGGAGACGAAAGCAGGGTCAGACTACTCATCTCCAGGCTAGTTCTGTGGCTCTCAAGGGGAGTGTCCAGGGCAGAAGCAGCATCTAGAACTGGTTTAGAAATGCAGATTATCGGGTCCCACCCACACCAACAGAATCAGAAATGCTGGGGCCCAGCAATCTTGGTTTAACAAGCCCTGCTAGTGATCCTCACACTTTAGCTTTGAGAATCACCGGCCTACAGCAGTACTTCTCCACCTTCAGATGCACAGGAGTCACCTGGGGATCTTGCTAAGTCTCACGTTCTGAGAAGCAGGTCTGTGGTGGGAGACTCTGCATGTTACAAAGCTCCCACCCGATGTGGATGCTGCGGATCCCCAAGGACTGCACTTTGAGGGGCAAGAACCTAAAAATTTCTTAATTATATATGTGTATATATAGACTTAAATAACTATATACATACATATATACTTATTCATTTAAATCACACTTTAATTAGGGGGGGCCTACATTTTTAAACTTGACATGTGGTTGTTCCCCATAGCATTACACATTCTTATACAGCACGAATTTTAATATAAACATGCTCAAAATGTAGTCTACATCCTTCAAGGAGCTATTTAAATAATGTTAAATGGTACAACAGAAACTGCTATGTGAGAACATGCGCATCAACACATATTTGAGATTGGAAGAGGTGAGAAAGGTATCTGGAAAAAGATGATTCAAGAACTGCGTTTTAAAAGATAAAAATATATTGGCCAGACATATATAAGAAAGGAGAACAGAAGAGGCAGAAGCAGCAGCATGTGGTATACATAGAAGGGTAAAAAGACAGAAGACTGCAAGTTATTCGATACTCCTCCGGGTATAAGATGTCTTAGAGAAACTGGATGGAGACTGTGCTGGAGAGTTGGCTGTATTTACTGGTGACAAATAACTGTAAAAGCATAACCGCTAAAATTTACAATAATTACACAGGTCTATCAAGTCAACACTCAATCTTTACTGAATGGTCAAAGGCAAGAAAAAGAGCAACACTTGCAAAAAGATGAGCTTCATTAACAATCTTAAAATGAAAAAACTGGACAACTAAATATACACTCTACCCTTAATTAAAATATGAAAATAAAATCCAATTTGAGAAGCTCTCTAGGGACAGCTTTATGAATGCACTGGTAATGGCGCTGTACCTTCTGAAAGATACAACAGGCAAGAGCTATTAAACAGACCAATTCCCATGACTCAGAAACTCCAGTTTTGGAAATATCTTAATGAAGTTAACTGAAATAAAGGGGAGGGATTCTTGTAAAGGTATATTTACGACTTAGCTCTTCATATAAAAGAAAGAAAAAGCAAATTCAATGTTAATAACTTAAAACTGATAGAAAATTGATACATGGAAAACTACAAAATAGCATCCACATGTAACATTACGTTAAGTATCAATGCAACACTGTAACACAACAGGTTCCCAGTGTGGTATCCTGAAGAGTGCCAAGGGTATTCATAGGAGTGCACGGGCTATCCTCTGTATTTTAAAGAGGTGAATGGAAATTAATCACTTATTTACAATAAAGTACATAGACATTTACTTACTTTGCTTTAGTCATATCAACCAGTTGCTACACATCACATTACATATGAAATGCAATACATGCCTTTGCCTTTTAAAAAACAGTAAACAAATTAATATAGTTTAGATATAAGTAAAAACATGGGTTCCAGAGAGGTAGAAATAAAATAAGAAATGGTCCTTTAGAATAAAAAGGTTGTAGAATAATGTGGAAATATAGTTGTTGGTACTAATCTGCTGTAAGTATAATTTAAAACAAAAGAAAAAAGTTGTCATTTTTATCATTTACACTTACCAGTCCCTCAGCTGGGTTCTGCTTCTCAACTAGTTTATTATCCTTCGTACAGTCATCTTCTGAACAAATATTGCCCTCAGGTTTTTGATTTAAAAGAGAAGATGACTTTTTATTTTTCAATAAGTGTTTCAGAAGTTCATTCCCTGAGTCTCCTTTGGCAGCAGGGGCCCCAACAGAATGGGGAGGACTCTGTGCTGAGGAGACAGGACAGGCTACAGCATTTCCTTCTACCTTACTACCACTCTGTTCCTCCAATTTAGGCTCCTCTTGGCCCGGGCATGACTCTGTCTCAGGCTTTTCCAGTTTTATCTCTTCTGTTTTGGCAGGGGTTTCCATGGAGAGCTTATCTACTTCTGAATTTGCATAAGTCTGTTGATTTGGAGTTGCTTGTGAGAAATCACTATTGGGTAGTTTGTTCTCTACTTCTGTACATAGCTGGCCTGCTGCCATACTGGGAGTGGATGGGCCGACTGGTTCCACCGACTCTTGGTCGGCCTGTTGAGGAAGCTCACTGGGTGTGCTCACTGCAGGAGTAGAGGTAGTTTCTGAGATGCTTGGAGTCGGTGGAGCAGTTATATCTGAATGGGGAGTTGATGGAGCCTTGGTGGATTCTGCATCATCATCTCTTTTCTTTTTTCTTGTTCTTTTCTTTTTCCCTTTTTCCTCTGGGATTATATCAGAATACAACTGAATGAGCGATTGGGTTGATGCCGGATAACTGTGTCCATGGGTTATAGTAGAATCTTGGCCACATGGGAGACTGCTATTAGCTACTGGAGGTGCTGCTGGTAAAGCAGGTGTAAAAGAAGGCCTCACTGGAGACTGTTGGAAGCTGGTCCCAGAAAGACTTCCATGGCCCTGCTTAACAGAAGAAAAATTTGGGCTTCCAACAGGGATTGATGGTGAATCAGGAACAAATGAAGGAGGTCCTACCTGCCTTCGCTCATTAGTCTGCATGAAAGTTTGGGTGGAGGGTGAATTAATCGATCCTTGTTGTATATTCTGTTGCTGTAAAACCTGTCCCATTTGCTGTTGGTGTTGTGGAGACTGCTGAAGGGGTCTTGGAGGTTGCATAAAATCGCAAGGTAAGTCAGAACTGTAGAAGGGAATCTGGGACACAGATGTCCTACTACTACTTATCTCAGAGCCCACCATGCCATGCTGCTCCATTTCCATCCTCTGCTGCAAAGCTCTTTGTCTATCTACCTCTTGCATGAGTTGGATCCGTTGTCTCTCTTGCTGTTCTCGTAAACGTTCCTTACGTTCCCGTTCTTGAAAACTTTCACTAAAGGGATTGTTGTCATCAAATTCTACCCGAGGTGGTGGTCCACTCTGTGGATTTGCATTTGAGACTGTCCCTGGGGCTGGTGTACAAGTTTTTATTGGTAACTGGGCAACTGGGGGTTGAATTCTAGGAGGATTGAGGGGCAGGTGGGCAGGAGCACTGTTGGGTTGCCACCCAGGTAAATTAGGCATTCTAACAGGGCTAGTATGGCCAGAAATAACTGTTGTGTGCTGCTGGTGCTGGTGCTGAAGCTGCTGTGGCACCATGGGAAAGGAGGGTTGGCTCATGGTGGGTGGAGTGGCACCTGGAATTAGGGGTGGCTGGGGCTGGACACTGGGCATCATGGTAGGTGGGGCCATCGCACACTGCTGCTGCTGTTGCTGCTGTTTGATCCGATAATCTTCAATCAATTCAGCGTGTTCTTTCTGTTGTTTACGAATCTGGAATAACAAAATGCCTCATTACTCATTTATATACAGCACAGGTATTGAAGTAAAACACTGGCTGATGACTTTGGTTGAGGTTATACAGAGGGCAGTTTGGCCCCGTAGAAGCAAACATATTTTGCTTGGGTAACTGCAAAAGTCACAAAAAAATTGAACTGATGAGGCTTAACTAATGACTATCAATCTCTCTTTAACAACAGGATTTTTATAAAGTTATCTGTAAAAGCACTTCACATATGAAATATCAAAAACGGTTTTGTAAAATAAGTATTAAAATCTTGTGAAACTCATATATACCATTTATACTATACATCAAAAATACACAATAAAAAAAGTTACACAAGCAGCTAATTTTGATGCCCTAGAAATTACATTAATACACAATGTTAGAATAACAGACTTAAACTTGAATCATTTAAATATGTTAAGATTTCATTTCTTAAATATATAGATTGTACAACATTTTAAGACAAGATGAATTACCAGCATGAGTATCACACCATCCGCCCAGATGAAAAAGACTAAGTTTATAGAACACTTTCAATTTAACGGCTAACACTCAAATTGTAATTTTTGAAATCTACACAAGCTCTGAGGTAGTATTTTGAATAGTCTATAGTCTTCTTTTTTTTTTTTTTTTGAGACAGAATCTCGCTCTGTTGCACAGGCTGGAATGCGGTGGCCGGATCTCAGCTCACTGCAAGCTCCACCTCCCAGGTCCATGCCATTCTCCTGCCTCAGCCTCCCGAGTAGCTAGGACTACAGGCACCCACCACCATGCCTGGCTAATTTTTTGTATTTTTAGTAGAGACGGGGTTTCACCATGTTAGCCAAGATGCTCTTGATCTCCTGACCTCGTGATCTGCCCACCTCGGCCTCCCAAAGTGCTGGGATTACAGGCGCGGGCCACCGCGCCCGGCAACAGTCCCTTAATATAACAGCTGAGTAATATCAATTAATTCATTCCAAAAACCTTTGTGTCCCAATGTGCTCAATACTACAGACAAAGTATCAACCAAAATGGAATCTATGTTCCAGAGGACCTCACCATCTCATTCAGCAAGCTAGAGAAAGAAGGAATGCAAAATGATGTGTATATCTTTCAACATCATTCAATTTTTAGACAAATATGCTAATATGCTAAACCCAGGAGTTCTAATCATTTTTCAAAGTATTTTCTTGGGTTCCCCAGGTAAACCAGTATTTTCTGCAAATAATGGTGTTTGATCTCTTCTTCAACAGTTGTGTAACACCTATTTTATTTTCTTATTTTTCCTGGCCAGTTTACTGGTTAGAACTGAGAAATTACCATTGGTTGGTGAAGTAGTAAGAAAGTACAGAAAGCACCTATAACAGCATCTGGGATATATGAGGTGGTCATCCATGTCTTTCCCATGATATTTTATAATACTTTTTAAAACATTACCATCAACTGCTTATCTTAATATGATTACACTGGATCTTTGGCAACTATGTAATAGATGATGTATCCCATTTTTCAAGTATTAGCTTCTAAATAGGATTTGATCCATGGATATGCAAAAATTAGGCCCTTATCAAAAGACCTTGTACAAATATGCCAGAAGGCAATAAAAGTGACAAAAAACAAAAACTTTATTAAACATATCTTTACAAGAATATTAACCTACAGTAAACATGAACCCAGAGAGTAGATTTAAAGAGAAAAGAAAACTTTCATTCTGGAATAATCTTAGTTTTAAACAATTGGAATTATAATCACCTTATTGTTGGTACGTTATTGTGGTAGCTGCGGTTTGAAGATAAGACACTTGAGTCCAAATCCCTAATCTAATAGTTATGAGCAAACATGTACAGTGGGGGTATTTTTTGGGATTTTTTTTTTTTTTGAGACAGAGTTTCGCTCTTGTTGCCCAGGCTGGAGTGCAATGGCGCAATCTCGGCTCACTACAGCCTCCACCTCAAGGGTTCAAGCAATTATCCTGCCCCAACCTCCCAAGCAGCTGGGATTACAGGTGCCTGCCACCATGCCTGGATAATTTTTTGCATTTTTAGTAGAGATGGGTTTCGCCATGTTGGCCAGGCTGGTCTCAAACTCCTGGCCTCAGGTGATCCGTCCACCTCGGCTTCCCAAAGTGCTGGGATGACAGGCGTGAGCCACCACACCCGGCCACATGTACACAGTGTTTATAACCCCTACAATGAATCAGTTTATAAAATGGTTTGTAAAATCAGTTTGTAAAAAAATGGTGATAATACTAACTCCTTCAGAAAGTTGTAGATAAGACAACATAAGTGGAAGTGCTTCCTGCAGTGTTCATTATAGAGAGTACTCACATCTTTTTTTTTTTTTGAGATGGAGTCTTGCTCTGTTTCCAGGCTGGAGTACAGTGGCACAAGCTCGGCTCACCACAACCTCTGACTCCTTGGGTCAAGGGATTCTCCTGTCTCAGCCTCCCAAGTAGCTGGGATTACAGGCACATGCCACCATACTTAGCTAATTTTTGTATTTTTAGTAGAGACAGAATTTCACCATGTTGGCCAGGCTGGTCTCCAACTCCTGACCTCAAGTGATCCACCCACCTCGGCCTCCCAAAGTGCTGGAATTACAGGTATGAGCCACCGTGCCTGAATTGAACCTAAGTTTTTAATTTACTTGGGTAAATATACCTAGGAGTTGGTTCTGAACCCATTTTGTACACTATTATTGTTTTATTTTAAATAAAATTTTTACGTGTTTCTTCTTTTCCAGTGTATTATTCAGTTTGAACATTCTGATAAACATCTGGTTTATAACAGAAGATAATGGCAAAAGGATTTTATTTTTCTAGAATGAGCCCTTCGCGTAAGATATACCAATGTATTTTAAGACCAAAACATTAAGAAATAATATCAACTCCAAGTAAACAAAAATACTTCCTGGGCCCCCAATTCTTATTCCCAACTAAACTCAGTATCTCCTCATAAGCTCGGTCCTCAGTTAAGTTGAATACTCTCAATGATGTATAATAGAAACATGGTCTTTGCAGTGATTTCTTAGTGCAGAAAAAACAACATCTCTAACTATACCAAGGCTGAAAATTGTTCTTCGAAGTCGAAATTATGAGACTCAATCTCTGTTGTGTCATTTATTGAGTATGTGCTGTGACCATCACTCTAAGTAAATGATTGGCGCTGTTATGGCTACAGGTATTAAGGGGTCTCAGAGATGTCACTTTTTGGCAATATACTTTTAATGCCATTTACTACTCATCAAAAAAAATCACTAGTCAAAGTCACTAATGAATGACATACCAAAACATTCTACTCATTAATTGTTGGTAGTTTCTATTTTGCAAACCTATTTATTACCTGTTCTAGCTGTTTCTGAACCATGCTTTGCTGTTCAGTAACATGCTTGAGTTGTTCTGCATCTTCCTCTGGAAATTCACGCCCAGCTTTCTTGGCGGTACGCTGTTTAGCTGAAAGGGCCTTCTTAGATTTTCTATGAGCACCAATTTGTTCTTCAAGATACTTCTGCTGCATTTGAAGCAGCTGTTGGGTCTCCTGGAGCCACTCTTCATACTGCTTACGCTGTGAATCATCTGAGGAAAAATTAAAATTCAGTTGTGTTAATTTTCTAAAGGGTCCAACATTATAATAAGCTACACAAATCTATTTTGTAAGGAAGTAGTTTCACCATGACCATATAATAGGAAATTTGAAAACACAATACTAAATATTAGACCATTATGTAATAAAATATCAGATTTTAGAAAAATATTTAATTGAGAAAGCCAGAGAATACACATTCTTAAGATGCTGGTTAACTTAGCACTTATAAATATTACAAATCCAATCTTGGAAAAGCAGAAGACTTATGTAATGAAATTCTCTTTTTTTACTAAACAAATTCTCTAACCCACAAGCCAAACTACATACTAAGGTATACAGGCATTTTATGAACACAACTTTACAGATTTTGAAGAGACAAAGACATATCCCATTAAGGTCTAGCGCATAGACTAGGAAATCACTTCCCATGTTAATTTTCCTGAGTTTATAAGTTCTTTCCTATTTCTTAGTAACGAAAAAATATTCTAAATGGAGAGAAAGGGAACCCAGAATGTTTTAGAAGGGAATAATTTAAAGTCCATGACTTATAAAGGAAATCCATAAGTTGAAAACATTGGTAATTATTATTTTGTAGTTTATATTTTTTAAAATAAGGGGAGGGAAGAGTTAACCAAGCAAAATATTTTCTACTTTTACAACTGCCATTAATTCTCCCCAAATGGTTGTATCTCTTCATTTTGTACCAATATTCTCTTCTTTATTCTTTAAGGGCACTTTACTTCATTGACACCAAGTCCAAGGGGGGAAAAAAAAAAGTCATCGTATGTAGTGAAATTCTGAATATACCTTTTTGACTCACTACAAGACAAAGAAATGAATAAATACATTTCTAAGAAGGACATTCGCTGAAAATAACATCAATGATAACAGAATATTGTCATACATTAAGAATCCAACCAAAGCCAATGGGCACAATAAAGCCAGAAAAAGCCAGTTGGTATAGTTGTTTACTTGTTTTTAATGCAAATACGTATTCAAATTATGATAACAATTAATGTAGGGGGAATTGCAAAAGGTCAGACTTTGGGTTTGTTCCTAAACCCAGAAGTTCCAGTACATGTATGAACTTGAAATCTAGTCTACTAAATTTGAAGGGCATTTTTTAAGAACAGGCTTTTTCACAAGATTTCAGAAGTTCTGCTTCTGGTAGAATGAGACCTACCGCAAGGAAAGCCTTTCTGGTTTCTGGAACCAGGAGAGCAGAGGTGAGCAAAATGAAAAATAATGGTGAAAAAAAAGTTAGCTAAACAGTCTGAAGATTTCAGAAAGGTTCAGTTTGGGGAGAACTTTAAACACTATCCTGAACCACCTTGGGACCCCTGCAAATAACTAGAAAGGATTCAGGGGCACCTTGCATACCTGACCTTTACACCATGCTGCTAACCCAACTTACTGCTAAGTATAATCCCTTTGTTTTTCCCATTTAGTGTCCTTGTCACTTAGGAAGACAGTTCTTAGAGCAAAACGTGATTTAATTCTACAGATTGTAAAGTGCCCAATCTATATACAAAAACAGCAACAACAATATTGAAGAGAATGGGGAAGATGGTTTTTCTGTATTAAAATACTTTCCTGTAACTATAATTCTTCATGCACAGTGAAAAAAGCAATGAAAACACACGCCTTGAAGAAGAGTTGCCTAATAGGGCAGTGATGTTTAATAAGACAGGAGGGCACCTGGGCTTGAACTGGTGTACCTACACTCACTTCAGGTTTAGAACAGCACACATAGAGTGCAGACAAGCAATCCCCAGAAAACATTAACTTATTAGATTTATACTTACTGACAAAGCCTGGACCAAAATTTGGAGGATTAGGCCTAGAAATCTGATGTGTTATACTGCCATCCTAAAATAAGTAAAATTTACAAATATGTTTATTCCACATTTCAGTTAAAGGGGGGAAAAAAACTTTAAAAGAAAGAAAGAAAAAGAAATGGAAGAAAAAACCCTTTAATTTCCTAAGATATCTTTGAAAGTTTTGATTTTTATAAAAAGTAGAATGAATTTAGTGGTGGCAACCTAATTCTGAATTCTTACTACTATCTCTGAACTATTATATTGTCTAGATTTGGGCTGAAAACAATTATACTTGAGGTAAAGGATTATTCATCAGAAACATAATACAGGGCAAATCAATTACTGCTAACACTAAGCTAGAGATCCACATAAAAAATCTCACTTTTTGATGAAGTTTACCTGGTTTCTTCTTCAATCGAACACAAGTTCCAGATTGACTAAATGCCACTCCACAGCATGGTTATTTATAAAAAAACTAATGTCTCTAACATCCACAAATATAAAAGAAAAATCTGTTAATAAAAATATCAGTCTTATTTTCTACACACGCCTGTAGTCCCAGCTACTTGGGAGGCTGAGGTAGTAGGATCGCTTGAGCCCAGCTGTTTGAGGCCAGCCTGGGCAACACAGCAAGATCCTGTCCCTAAAATACAAAAAAATTAAAAAATTAAAAAGTATTTAATTAGTTTTATTTTTGAGTTAAAAGTCTTATTTCTTCCTGGTGACTGAACAAGCAGTTATTAATCTCACAAGTCCCTGATAATTACCTGACAAATTAATGTTGAAAACTGTTTATCCAGTTGTCACAAGTTCTCCTTAACATGAGCTGTATACAAGGTAATAATTATAAACTATACTAGCAGCCAGAATGTATTTTGTGCAATCTTCACAATACTGCAAAGCAGTTGGTTTAACATTTGACAGATTAAAAAACAAGAGGCTAAAGAATTTACCCAAAGTTGCACAGTAAATTCAGAGTGGAACTAGAATTTCTTTAAAAAACTCAGCTATAAAGGCTATGCTTTTCCCATTATATCAAATGGTTTCTGTTTCCTCTTTTAATAATGAGAAGAATATAATTATCAGCATAATAAATCTAAAGCATAACTGGCAGGGCAAGGAAGAAAACAGGACATTAAATAGTAGGTAGCTCCCTTTTTAAAAAAAAAAAATCATTGACAAAAATACTACATGAGTTTTACTTCCCCAGATACTGCTTAAGAATATAGCATATCTTTCAACAAGGATGGAAAGAAAAACGGGAAAAAACAAATATAGCATATTGTTTTCTAGTTTTTTGTTGTTGTTGTTGTTTTTGAGACGAAGTCTCACTCTGTCACCCAAGCTGGAGTGCAGTGGCGCAATCTCGGCTCACTGCAATCTCTGCCTCCCCAGTTCAAGCGATTCTCCCGCCTCAGCCTCCCAAGTAGCTGGGACTATAGGTGCGCACCACCATGCCTGGCTAATTTTTGTATTTTTAGTAGAGACAGGGTTTCACTGTATTGGTCAGGCTGGTCTCAAACTGCCGACCTCAAAATTCACGTAAGCCACTGGGCCCAGCCGTTTTCCAGTATTTACAGAAGTTTTACATTTTAAATATAATGGGTTTAATTCTAAAATGCAGGACATGAAAATGTCCTTCTGGAGTTAAAAATAAGTAAATAAAAGTAAAACCAAGAGTCCTGAGCACTTGGTTTTCCCATCAAGTGACTTTTTACCCTTAGGTATATAAATCCTTTTCAGAAATCACAGCCAATTTTTTTAACCTTAATTTGTCTTTTGTTTAAAAAGCAATAAAATGTCTTTTTGGTTATTTTTGGCTGTGCTGATAATATGTCTTGGCAGTCTTCTCAGGCTACTATTTAGGTTGGTGCAAAAGTAACTGCGGTTTTTGCCACTGGCAAATAGCGTATGGCGAAAACCGCAATTACTTTTGCACAAACCTAATACTACTCTCTAGCAGGGGCCTTACTATAAAGCAGGGGCCTTACTATAAAGCATGAGTTTGATAGAAAACAGAAAAGTGTGCATTCTAGAGTGACTCATTATAGGCAGTGTTACCTGAGGAATGGCTTGTGGTCCAAGGTTCTGTCCTTCACTATTCTGAGTTCCAGTTACCGCCTGGCCCATAAAAGGGAACCTGTCAAAACAGGGGACACAAGTATCAAATTATGAGTGTTTAGAAATTATTGTTTATTAAAAACTATATTAGGTGCTTAACAGTTTTCTCTTCCAGAGAAGAGTAGTAGCAATTTCTTCTTCATCAAAACACTAAAGGCCTACCTTTCATGTACTGAGCAGATGTGATCCTCACTGTAACTCTATGAGGTGTGTGCTCTTAGCACCCTCATGTTACTTATGATGAAAGTAAGATTCAGACATATTCCGTAACCTTCCCCACAAGGACTAGTAGGACTGCAATAAGAAGCTAGCTAAGCTGACTCTAGAGGTGTTACTCTCTATTATGTGCCTCACTCTACTATAAAATGAATTCTAGCCTTCAGAATAAAAATAAATTGATTCAGTTTTATAACATAAACTCTAAGAAAATGTTTTCTCATTCCAATCTTTATTAAAAACTAATTGGCAGCTTAGCTATTTTATATTCTAAAACAAAAGATATTTCCCAATTTAAGAATTTTCATACATTTCTATATCTAATTTTAGAGCATATCAAAAACTGACCACTGGCCAAGATGAGTCTGCATGGTTAAACCTATTTAGAGAAATGTTACTCATTCTAATTAAAACTATAAAAACTTCACAGAAGCATTACTGCTGACATGAAAATATTTCCCCTGGCATTATCAAAAGCTTTAATATATCAAGATACACATACAATTTTCAAAATGTATTCCAAATGCTGTATATTACTATTTAAGTACTATTAGGATATAGAATATGTTTTTAGTTTTTTTACTCAGGTTTTTCATTCATCTATCACCCTGCCCTCTGCTACAGGTCTGGTCTAAATGATCTTCTAATCCAAATGCCACACATGGTCTATCATGCTAACTCAACGTATCACACTACTCTAAGGAGGAACTATCACTTCCATTTCTACAAAGCAGTCAGTAGAATGGAAAGCCATCTACCTGACGCATGACTAATGTATCTAACTGGAGGACACACGATGCTGAAAGAGCATCAGATACTGGAAGGTCTCAAATTCTGAGGTCCATATTTAAAACTAAGTGCTGGTCAGGCGCGGTGGCTCCTGCCTGTAATCCCAGCACTTTGGGAGGCCGAGGCGGGTGGATCACCTGAGGTCAGGAGTTCAAGACCAGCCTGGCTAACATGGTGAAACCCCGTCTCTACTAAAAATACAAAAATTAGCTGGGCATGGTGGCACATGCCTGTAATCCCAGCTACTCCAGAGGCTGATGCAGGAGAATCACTTGAAACCTAGAGGTGAAGGCTGCAGTGAGCCAAGATCATGCCACTGCACTCTATCCTGGGCAAAAAGAGCAAAACTCCATCTCAAAAACAAAAACAAAAGCAAAAAAAACCTAAGTGCTAAATAAAACTCAGCATTTCCTTCTGTTTTGAATAAACGTAGAAACTACAATATTATTAGCAGTACCACGGCTATCACCAATAGAAGACAGATTATTTTCCTATCAAGTGTTGCAGGTACCTAACAGATTAGTTATATTCCCCATTACTTTTAAATTATGGCTTATTGCTAATTTGTTAATTAAGGAGCATATATACTATAAATTTAATCATATTTTAATAACTATATTTCAAGTATAATCATTTCCTTTGTAATACTATGTTTTTAATTTTCTGCATATAAAACATTCTGAGAATTTCAAAGGCTTTACTGGAATCCAAAAAGATTCAAGACATAAAACAGTTAGGAACCTCTATGATAGACAAATAGTGTTAATAAGTATTGCTCAATAATGAAAATCATTGGAAACCACTATCACTACTTTGATCTCCAAAATGCTTCTTAACCATGTCCAAAGTATCTCAACAACTGAACAGAACTATATCGTTAAGAATTCAAATTTCTCTGAAGTATATACATCTTAAATTCATGCAAATTTTATATTCAATTCTATAATCATCCACATTTCTTTTTATATAAAAGTTTTTCAACAAGATAATTAGACTAAATTGAGGCTTTATGCTTACTTTATTGACAGAGGTTCTCATTAGTAATACATATAAGCCTCATTCATGAAGATTGTTAAAAATACAGACACACAGGCAACCATCTCCAGATATTCTTATTTAGTATGTCTGCAGTAGAGCAAAAGAATCTGCACTTAAAAAAAAATTACCACATAATTCTCATGGTGTTCCATGATCAAAATTTAAGAAACAGTGCCCTGTGGTTAATAACCCTTAGAGGGCATAATTTCAAAAATTCAGATATTGAAATAAATCCTATTGTCTTATTTAATGTATAATTTCTATTTTCCTCCTAAGACACAAAAGACAAAAATCTGTAACTCTTAACTTCCAACTGTCCTCTTATCTATTCCTTGTAACTTTATTTTTCTGATTCAAAACCAGTTTGGGAACCTTTTATTTTAGAGCTGAATTTATAGTTGCCTTAAACTCAGTGTCTTAACTGAAAAAAATCTTAATTAATATGAACAATTGTAAAAGTATTTAAAAGAGCGCAAACTTAAATACCTTGAGGAATCAGGAAATCCAATCTTCCAAATCTTTTTAAGATGTTTTACGTTTACCATCCTTTAGACTAATGCTCTTACACTGGTTCTTACACTAATTTCTTACATTGGCATAGCATTTTATATCTGATCATATCGAGCTGATACCATGACAACTTAAATAGTATTGTTCATTCCTAGAACAAGGGCTTTCAATTTTCTGTATGTGTTTTTTTAAACTAGTAATGATTTCATGAACGTGTCTAGATGCCCAGTAAAAACCATCAGCCCCTCCCCCTCCACCTACCTGCTCATCACCATTGGTGGCATGCCCAGATTGTTTTGTGCCATCACTTTATTTATGCCTTTAAGAGCCACCATTTTGGCTTTCATTATCGGATCTGTAATTGCATCAAAATCTAGAAAAGAAATATAAAGTTACTTATTTCATAGTAATTGGTTCAAGCTAATTCAAATATCACAAGCATTATGTAATTTGCAGGCTCTTAAACTTTTACTATTTAATAATCATTACAGATTTCTGAGATGGCAACCTTATCCTCGGTTTAATCACATCTCAGTAGTTCTTAGTTGAATCATGCTTTAATACCTTAGTCCTGCAGGAATTAAAACAAAAAGTCAAATTTAAGGGAGATTATAAGCAATCATCTAAAGCAATGCAATTAATTCCCTTTCATCCAAACTTTTGCAATGCTAATCAGAATGGCTTCTTCAGTAAATATAACATCACAAATAAGAATTTGCAATACTAAGGAATTCTACTAAATTAGTTATCACTCTTAAAAGAAAAATGTACCAATTTCTTAAGGGTATACCCTCACAGTAAGAAGCTACTAAGAAAAAACCTATTTGCATCTAAATGAAAAAAAAAAGGAGCAAAATGATGAAATTGGGGATATATAAAATGGAACATCAATTTTATTATTTAGAACAAGACACGTTGCTTAGACATGTGCCTTTGATTGCTAATTCTTATTCTTAGAGGCACTGAGGCATTTTGACTGCATTGCTTCTGTTGTTTTTAGAATCAGTAAACCATTAGAAACAAGTTAAAGAGGTTTATATAGCAAAAAATTGCCAAGCATTTGTCATACACAAAACGACAGTAAAAAGCTTTCTTTTTTTTTTTTTTGAGACGGAGTCTCGCTCTGTCACCCAGGCTTGAGCGCAGTGGCGGCGATCTCGGCTCACTGCAAGCTCCACCTCCCGGGTTCACGCCATTCTCCTGCCTCAGCCTCCCGAGTAGCTGGGACTACAGGCACCCGCCACCTCGCCCGGCTAGTTTTTTGTATTTTTTTTAGTAGAGACGGGGTTTAACCGTGTTAGCCAGGATGGTCTCGATCTCCTGACCTCGTGATTTGCCCGTCTCGGCCTCCCAAAGTGCTGGGATTACAGGCTTGAGCGACTGCGCCTGGCCAAAAAGCTTTATTTCTATCATAATTTTCTTAAATTCATCCCTCCATGACTGAAAACATATGGCAACAATGGTTGGAATGTAGGAACTAAGGAGACAACTAGTTTCTATTAAACAATTCCATAAATAATAGAATTGAGGCAAGTTTGTAACCCAGTTTTGAATCTCTTAATTTACCTGGAAAGAATCTAAAACTCATTGCTTTCTTTTTTTTTTTTTGAGACGGAGTCTTGCTCTGTCGCCCAGGCTGGAGTGCAATGGTGCCATCTTGCCTCACTGCAACTTCTACCTCCCAGGTTCACACCATTCTCCTGCCTATGCCTCCCGAATAGGTGGGACTACAGGCGAGCACTGCTATTCGCAGCTAATTTTTTGGGTTTTTTAAAAAATTATTATACTTTTAAGTTCTGTGATACTTGTGCAGAATGTGCTGGTTTGTTATACAGGTATACACGTGCCATGGTGGTTTGCTGCACCCATCAACCCGTCATCTACATTAGGTATTTCTCCTCATGCTATCCATCCAATAGCCCTCCACCCCCGACAGGCCCCAATGTGTGATGTTCCCCTCCCTGTGTCCATATGTTCTCACTGTTCAATTCCCACTTACAAGTGAGAACATGCAGTGTATGGTTTTTTGTTCCTGTGTTATTTTGCTGAGAATGATGGTTTCCAGCTTCATCCATGTCCCGTGTTGCCCAGGCTGGTCTGGAACTCCTGAGATGAGGCAATCTACCTGCTTTGGCCTCCCAAAGTGCTAGGATTACAGGCATGAGCCACACTGTGCTCAGCCAACTGCTTTCATTTTAAAGCTCAAAGAGGGCCAGGCATGGTAGCTCATACCTGTAATCCCAGCACTTTGGGATGCCAAGACGGGCAGCTCACCTGAGGTCAAGAGTTCGAGACCAGCCTGGCCAACATGGTAAAACCCCGCACCTCTACTAAAAATACAAAAATTAGCCAGGCATGGTGGCACGTGTCTGTAGTCCCAGCTACTTGGGAGGCTGAGGCAGGAGAATCACTTGAACCCAGAAGGTGGAGGTTGCAGTGAGCTGAGATCACCCCACTGCACTCCATCTTGGGTGACACAGTGAGACTCCATCTCAAAACAAAACAAAACAAAAACCCTCAAGGAGGAATAGAAAAACTCAGTGCTCTGTTCCAACTGTAATTCTAATAATAAAATCTTATAAGCATATCGCATGCCACTCTAATACCCACAGTAACATATGCTGAGACTCAAGAAAATTCCTACCAATATTAGGGAAGAATGGTTCTGATCGCTGACGAATCATGGCTTGCATCTGTCTTTGCTGCTGCTGTTCTTGCCTTTCTTGATCCAAAAGATCCTGTAGAAGCAGCGGCTGTTCTTCTAGAAGAAGGGGCCTCTCTCTATTCTGCTGTGCTAATGTTTGAGGAATCATTAGTTGTTGGGGTCCAGACACGCTACTGGTACCAGACTGACTTGTGAGAGACCCAGTTTGAGTTGTAGGTTTTCCTGTCCCCAAATTGTGGTTAACTGTTGACTGACCTGGAATGAATCCTGGATTTACCTGCACACCCTGAGAAAAAACATGGTTTACCCTAGAGACTACTGTTACATTAGAATTTACGGTATTATCCAAAACATGGCCAGGCGGTGCTATTAAAGGAGGCAAACTTGACACATGATTAGATGGTGAGGCCGGCAGAGTTGGTGGTGGAGACCCCAATGGCCTAATGTCTGAATTATCAGATTTTTCATTAGCAAGTAAACTTGAGAGAACTGGAGTTGATCCAGTTATGCCACAAGAGTTTATTACATCTTGAGCAGGTAGTTGAGTGGATCCTTGAATGACATTTGCACTGGAGTCAGCGGTTTCTCGATTCGTTCTTTTCTCAAATAGATCTGGATCACAAGGATGCAAAGAAGTCTTTTCTCCATCATTTAGGTCTGAGTGAGCAGAAGCCTGTGAGCAGGGAGGGTCAACATTATCTTTATTCTCATCACTTTTTTCAGTTTCACATTTGGACTCCACCTTAGAATTTGGAGACAATACTTCCATTTTTACCTCATTGGTAACAGTGGATTTTTTCTGTGGTGAATGTTTATCAGAGAGAACCAGAGTTTTGTCTTCTTGTTCCTTTTTTTTGGGTTCAACAGATGCACACTGATTATCTAACTTATCGTCAATTGGAAGATCTAGCTCCTCATTAAACATGCTTTTCTTATCTCCCAGATCAAGTTCTGGATCTGTATACGCAATGATATCAAACTCTCCTGACCTTAAGAGGTCATCCAGGTTGGGATCATTAGTTTCCAAATCCAATTCAACTACCTTGCCATCCTCTGTATCTAAATTTAAGTTTTCAAGATCTTCATCATCTAAGTCTTTGACTTCAACCCCCTCAAGGTCTTTAACATCCAGTTCTTTCACAGAAGGGTCATCAGAATCGAGTTTTTCTTCTAGACCATCAGAAGGCTGGGTGGTTATCTGTAAATTATCAGACGTTGTTTCAGATGGTACAGATGTTGACAAAGGAGCTTCTGAAAATTCACCACCTAGTGGATGATTCAGAGTCCTCATGACCACAGAAGATGAATGGACAGAATGACCTTGCTCTTGTTGAGATGGTGGCACTTGTTCCAAATCTGGGTGCACAGGTAGCTGATTAGGTAGACCGTGGGGAGGTCGTCTCATGGGCTCTGTGTGTCTAGGGCCCGGAAAGTCTGGCCGGGGAATGAAGTTTCCATGTCTCAGATTAGAAGACGCCTCTACAACGCCGCCAGGTGGAGCACTGAAAGGCAGCCGTTGCCTTCCGTCAGGAGCCCTATGTCTCAGTTCAATATATGCTTGGCCCAGTATGTTGTGCTGCTGAACTGGCAGGCTCTGTGGTGAAAAATGCTGAGGAAGTCCAACTGGATTATTCATTTGTGAGTTATTTAAAGGCCTAGGCATATCTACAGATATTGATCTTCTTAGTTGTGGAGAAACTCCAGATCCCTGTATTTGTTGAGGAGGCACAAGGAAGCGCTCTTGACTCGGCATGGTACCATGACTACCTCCTGGAAATCCAAATCTTAAAAAAATAAAAAATAAAAAAAGCAAAAGGTACTATGTTAAATTTAGAGTTAAGCTGAAAAAAAGGGGAAGTTTTCAATTAAATTGTAGATACAAAATTAATGTTGCCAAATACAATGACTTACAAAAGCAAAGCTATCACCATTAAAAAGTATTTACAGATACTAATATGCAAGTAAGATTTTGCTAAGTATCCTACAACAAACACCATATCTGAGCTCTAAAGGCTTAAGATTTAACAGATAACAAAAATGAAGACAAAGGAACAACCACCAAGCAGATGAAATCAATTGTTTAGAGGTAAGAACAATACTACTCGAGTTTTTCAGGAAGAGTTTCTTTTATCTATATTTAGGGAGGTTCAATGGAGGAAGCTGATTTGGGGAGGATGTTTGAGTTAAGATAGGTCTTCATACCTATTGAGGGACTTACAGGCCTCAGTACGTGAGACTACAAAGGCAGAGGTTTGACGATGGAATAGACTAAACTTATAGTCAGAGAAAAAGACGAGTAGGCCTCATCTATAGAGATTAAGTAAATGAATAAATTGTTGGGCTATTTTATATTGTACTTCCTTCTAGATAGGATTACAGGCAACTTACACAGAATATAAAGCATAGCAAGAGGCATAAATTATAATAAGGTGGAAGAAAAAAGGGAAATTAAGAATAAGATTATAGGCAACTTACACAGAATATAAAATGTAGCAAGAGGCAAAAATTACAACTAAGGTGGAAGAAAAGGAAACTAAAAGAATATAACATGGAGGTAGATATAAGACTAAAAGACATAAAACTAAAAAGCATATCTTAAAGAACTATTTCCTTATTATAACTAGGGCATAGGTTTGGCTTTGACTTTAGCCACTTTGAAAAAGGAAACATTCTTATGATTCATCGCCACTAACTTACAACCCTATCTCACCATGGAAAGTTCCCAAAGGGAAAGTCCTTTCAGTTTAGAAATCTCTAAAATTTATTATTATTATTATTTTAATTGAGACAGTCTTGTTCTGTCTCCCAGGCTGGAGTGCAGTGGCATTAACTCAGCTCACTGCAACCTCCACCTCCTGGGTTCAAGCAATCCTTTTGTCTCAGCCTCCCGAATAGCTGGGAACACAGGCGCGGCACATTTTTTATTTTTACTAGAGACAGGGTTTTACCATGTTGGCCAGATTGGTCTCGAACTCCACCTCAAGTGATCCGCCCACCTTGGCCTCCCAAAGTACTGGGATTACAGGCATGAGCCACTGCACCCAGCCTAAAATTAATCTAGAATGTAAACTTAAAAGGTAGAAATTTGGAGAGAGGACAAGTCTCATCAAATCGTAGGAGGCTTTGCCTACACAGAATAGCTACATTTTGAGGATGTCGTATGATAAACTACATCATTAAGGGTGCAAGGTAGTGCTAATACAGTTAATACTTAAAAACAAAGGTAACGTTTTCAGAGTATCTAGAGTTCTTAGAGGGGGAAAAAATGTCTATGACCTCTCATTAGCAGAAAATAACTGATTATATATATATCAAAGGAGAGAAAGAAATAGAAAGCAGTAATAGCTTCCCGATTAATACTAACTTCATTTGTATATATATTTTTTTAATTTTTAAATTTTAAATTAGTTGAAGAGGTGGGGGGGGGTCTCACTATATTGCCCAGGCTGGTCTCAAACTCCTAGATTCAAGCAATCCTCCTGCCTCAGCCAATAGCTAGGATTACAGGCACAAGCCACCACACTTGGCTCTGTTTCCCTCTTCTAATAGCAATTTAAATTTGGCAGGAAATTAAAAGCATTACCTAAATCCATGAGGTCTCATCCCCATACTAGCAACATCAGGAGGATAGGGTCCACGCTGATCTTTTGGGAAAACAGCATATCTAGGTCCTAAAGGAGGGGCAACAGGAGACCTAATGTTCCCAGGATAAGGAGGTGGGGGTCTGGCGAAAGCCTGGTTAATATTCTCTGGTTGCCAGTGTTGAAGAGGCCCTGGATGAGGCACTGCGGGTGAGTCCTGTGACCCCTTCTCCTGCCGACCTGCAATCTTCTTCTGCTGTTGCTGCTGAAGAATAATTTCACGCAACTTCTGCCGCTAAATGGGAAGAAACAAAAATCACTGGAATTTGTGGTAATTAATGGCTTTTTAAGGGTTATTGGCTTTTTATTTTTAGATAGCCCAGGCTGGCCTCAAATTCCTGGGCTCAAGCAATCCTCCTGTCTCAGCCTCTCAAGTAGCTGGGATTACAGGCATGTGCCACTGTGCCTGGCAGGTTAGTGGCTTTTTAAATCCTGATACTTTCATTATGTGGCTACTGTAATATTTCAAAGTCTGATGAAACACCAGTTACATTTAACTCTTCAATATATTAGGAAAAGTAATTTGATGATTTGGGTACTTTTACTTGCCAGACAACTATCAGAAAACAAAGCTCCAATATTTAAGGATCCGATGTGAATTCATGAAGACTGAAATCAGATACAGAATAAATTAAACTGGTGTTAATTTCATCAATTTCATTTTTCTTTTTTGCAGTATGACAAACTCTACAGAATTAAAAAAATAAGAAATTAACCACTGTGTAGAAATTACTCAGTTTGATGAAATGAACAGCTTCCTCAAATAATACACTTAAAACTGAGAACATACAATGTGTTTACCTGTCTCAATTTTTCTGTATCTGCTTGGGCCATATTCACAGTATTCTGTGTATCAGTTACTCCTGAAGTTGGCACAGGTCCAGGAAGCTGGGAGACACCAGAGAACTGCTGGCCTTGGGAGTGCATTGGAGAGTTTGAAGATGCACAGAAGCTCCCCTCTGACCCAGGCCTTGGCTGATCAGCAACATCATGGGCAGCTTGACTGGTTCCAAAAGAGTCCGACTGAGATCTTGGAGTCACCGGAGGCTGATCATAGGGATCACGGGCAGCAGATGGGGAAACACGGCTAAATGTGTCTGAAAGGCCAGGTCCAGGGGGCCTAGGTGTCTGGGAACATGTATCGGGTGGCCTTACTAACGGGCCAGGTAAAGCTGGTCCTCGGTTTTGTGCTGCTTGCAGGAAAGGATCCTGATTTGGCATGAGGACTGGTCTTGTCATTGAGGACCTAGTAAAACCCTCTGAAATCCTTGGCCTTGGTGTTGCTGGTGGCTGAGAGTAAGGGACAGATATTCCAGGTCTTGGTGTTCCGGGAGGATGAGCATATGGATCAGAATGCCTCTGATTAGTTACAGATGTAACAAACAAGTCCGTCTGTGTAGATGGTCTTGGGGTTGGGGGCTGCTGACTATATGGGTCAACAGTAGCAGGCCGGGGAGTTCCAGGAGGTTGAGAGTAAGGGTCTGTATTAGACCTAGCTGTTCCTGAAGATTGGGAATAAGAATCTACAACAGGTCGTGGAGTTCCTGGGGGCTGGGAGTATGGGTCCTGAGATGTTGGCCTTGATATGGTTCCAGGCTGGGAAAAAGCCCTTGAAGGATGGGCAAAAGATTCATTCATTGTTGGATGTGGGGTTAGGGGAGGCTGACTATATGGATCATTTGACTGATTATGAGAAAAATTATCTATAGGTCTTGGTGTCAAAGCAGGCCTTTCATAAGGGTCAATAGACAATCGCCTTGATGCCTGTGACACTGATCCATAAGGATCCTGAGAGGATGGAGGAGGTTGCATTGGAGTCTTAAAAGGTCCAGGACCACTATCAAGAGGTGCAGGTGTCAACAAGGGTCGTGCATATGGGTCAGGTATCCGTTGTCTTTGAAACACATCTGCCCTAGGAGATGGTTTAGTAAAGTGATCATTGGTTCCAGCTGCTACAGGGCCTTTTGCAGTTTGTTCTGAAACTACAGGAGACCGGGAGAGGCCCAAGGATTTGGGAAATTGATCTGTCATCACAGGCCTAGGTGTGTCTGGAGGTTTTGCATAGGGGTCATTATTTGTCATGGAGGAAGAACATAAATCTCTGACTGGGGATGGCCTATTTGCTGTTGTCTCATTCATTTGAAGGGGCCTAGATACCGATGATAAAGGTGTACAGTTTTCCACTGGTGCAGCAGAATTTCTTCTGGAAAAACTATGGCCCACAGGAGGTGGTCGAGGGGTACCAACCATTTTTGCATACGGATCCATTGGAGATGGTGGTCGTGAGTTGGAGGACCCAGGTGAAAACACTTGTGGTGAAGGTGGCTGAGAAGTCTGAGCCTGAGAAAGACCCTCCTGAATGGGAATCCGGGATGGGGCTGGAGGAGGAGGTGGAGCTTGTGGTTTTACAAACACATCATCTGATGTAGATGTAGGGGTACTGGGTGGCTGTTTTGTAAACAGTTCTTTATGGAATGACTGTGCAGGAGACATATTTCCATTGCCAGGCTGAGGTGTCAAGGGACTCTGTATCCCACTACTTGGTGTATCTGAACCAGACTGCACCAGAAGATGCTGAGAACCAAACTGCTGTTGTTGCTGCTGCTGCTGCTCATTTTTCACCTGTTCAAGTTTCTGTGTGGCTTCAATTTTAGCTTGCTGCTTACTTTTCTGACGCATTTGCTATTAAAATAGAAAGAAAAAGCAATCACATTTAGGTTAAGGAAGAAAACTACCATCATGGGGGGAAAAAGCAACAGAAAGTTAATTTGTTTGATGTCAGCAGCTACCAGATTGCTCCCATATTAGATTATGAATTCCTGAAGAAGAGAAATTACTCATCATGGCATGTTCCATTTGTGCCTAGGGCAGTATATTGTTTATAATATTTCAATAAACTTCCCAAATCAATTTAAATATATTTTACTGAAAAGAGAAACAAGTCTATCCTTAATCAAATTTTCATGGTCTAAGAACTATATTCTAAAATAATAATGCAAAGACCTCCCTCTCAAAACATAAAAATGCAACTTCAAAAAGTAGATTATCCAAAAATTCCATACCTGTCTAAATTTCCATTCCTGTTCATGTTCTGATTCTCTTTGCTTTAATGGATCTTTAAAAAGCTCTGAATCAATACGAGAGCTGGGATCGATGCTATCTTGCTGTTGCTGCCTTTTCATGGAATCATTTGACATCTGTACTTTATTAATGCGTAAAGCAGCTCTGTTATCTCTGGCTTTTTGCTTTGACAAAAGAAGACAAAAAATATTCACCAGATTATGTTAAACGTTTTAAGGAATAAAATAAAACTATCATGAACTTTCTCAAATAAAAGAAAAAAAGTCAGGTAAAATGCTGAAATACTTACGGCACCTCCCAAAAAAGGATCTGGACACTAACTCGTCTTCTCTCTTTACAGTGCACAGTATCTATCAGTTGAGGATATAATCCTCTCTATGTATTTGAATTAAGCTTAAAGATCCCAGGTGTGATTTAATATTTTAGCTCCTAGTTTTCTTAATACATCCTTAGAAATCACGTCTCCTTCAATTTAGAAAGAAGGGGCTGGGGCCAGGCATGGTGGCTCATGCTCTAAATCCCAGCACTTTGGGACGCCAAGGCAGGTGGAGCGCCTGAGGCCAGGTGTTCAAGACCAGCCTGACCAACATGGTGAAACCCCCACCTCCACTAAAAATACAAAACTAGGCCGGGCGCAGTGGATCACGCCTGTAATCTCAGTACTTTGGTAGGCTGGGGCGGGTGGATCACCTGAGGTCTGAGGTCAGGAGTTCAAGACCAGCCTGAACAATATGGAGACACCCTGTCTCTACTAAAAATACAAAATTAGCCAGGTATGGTGGCACATGCCTGTAATCCCAGCTACTCGGGAGGTTGAGGCAGGAGAATCACTTGAACCCGGGAGGCGGAGGTTGTGGTGAGCCAAGATCGCATGGTTGCACTCCAGCCTGGGCAACAAGAGCAAAACTCTGTCTCAAAAAAAAAAAAAAAATCAGCCGGGCATAGTGGCACATGCCTGTAATCCCAGCTTCTTGGGAGGCTGAGGCAGGAGAATCGCTTGAATCTGGAAGGCAGAGGTTGCAGTGAGCCGAGATCGCACCATTGCACTCCAGCCTGGGCAACAACAGTGAAGCTCCATCTCAAAAAAAAAAAAATTTTTTAGAAAAAAAGAAAATATCCAATCAGTCTTTAAAAAAAAAAAAAAAAAAAAAAAAAAACTGGATATTTGAAACGTATCGTTAATGAAATCATTTAAAAATTTAAAAAATTCTGTCATTACCTAATTAAAGTCAAGATAAAACAGAGCATATCAATACATCTATATATATATGTGATAGAGCATATACACACATATATGCTCTATTCAAAATAATCACTGTAACTGAAAATATGCGCACTGGGGAACAAGCTGGAAAACAACTATATATATTTTCCAACAATAATACACATTTAATATGCTTTAAAATGAAAGCAAGGACTTGGTTCCAGCTGACAATCTTAATTTGGCTCTTTGGGAGAAAATAATTTACCATATGAACTGCGAATCTTATAAAATTACCTAATAGTTCATGGCAAAGATCATGTGTCAAAAACTCTTTAAAGATGTCTAAATATTTCTCTTTGAAGATGCACAGATTCGCTATGAAACCTAACAAGAAAAGAGGTGACTGTGGAAGACACTGAGGCATGCCGCTCTCCAAATTGAGTACAGCTGTCCCTCTGTATCCATGGACTATTGGTTCCAGGATTCCCTGCAGATACCAAAATCCACAGATGCTCAAGCCCCTTATAGAAAATGTCATAGTATTTGCATATAACCTACACATATCCTCCTGTATACTTTTCTCCTTTTTTATTTTTTGACATAGCAGGGTCTTGTTCTGTCACCTAGGCTGGAATGCAGTGGCGCAATTTTGGCTCACTGAAGCCTCAACCCCTCAAATCTCTCAAGTAGCTGAGACTACACAGGCATGCGCCATCATACCCAGCTAATTTTTTCATTTTTTTATAGAGACGAGGTCTTGGCTATGTTGCCCAGGCGGGTCTTAAACTACTGGGCTCAAGCCATCTGCCCACCTTGGCCTCTCAAAGTGCTGGAACTACAGGTGTGGGCCACTGTGCCTGGCCCCTCCTGTATACTTTAAGTCATCTTTAGATTACTTGCAATACTTAACACAATATAAATGTTATGTAAATCGTTGTTATACTATATTGTTTAAAAAACAATGACAAGGAAAAGAGTCTGTACAACTTCAGTATAGATGTTTTTCTAAAATATTTATCTATGGTTGGTTGAATCCACATATATAGAACTCATGGCTACAGACTGCCAACGGTACCTCGACTGAAGAGATAAAACAATTTTGAAGTGAAATGAATTCATCCTGCCCCCTATAATAGCTGATTTTCAATCTTCAACATTTTGGTTCTGTTAACTTGCTTATAAAAATGTCACACTCTCTATTAAGACATAAGGAGTTAGAAAATCACTGTAAAAATAAAGTTGCTTGTTGTACAGGTACTAAAAAGCATTTTCTGAAATGGAAATTTGTTTTTTTATTAACCTAATACAAATAAGGTTCAAGCATTGTATTTAAATATTTAAAAGATAGGAGTTTCTTAAAATACCACATATGGTGCTCTTTCCTGTGAGCTTGCTTTTCTCCACAATTTGGCAATTTGCTTCACTCTAGTAGTCCAATCTGTAACAAAAGAACAGAGTATAACAGTTTCTCAGAGTCATGCTAATGACATGCTGTAATAAAAAATGTTGATGAACTGCTGACAGTTAATCTTATTCAGGCCGTATTCTCATGAGGTAGTAGACCTATATTAAGTTCTTTACAAAGAACAAAGATGCTGGCATACTGTAGGCCAAACAAATGTTTTCTAAATGAAGTGTTGCCTCATTAACAACCTAGCTTGTAAAGTTGGGAAGTTTTTTTTTAGATTCAAGGGACAAAGTAGCAAAAATGTAAGCCAAACACAATAAATTCCCTCTGGTGGTAAGATACCACCAGAAACAAAATGTAAGTTTGTAAAACATCTGCGCTAAACAGAAGTCTATCAATTTGACCTACCAGAAGTAAACAAAGTCATTAATAAGCATCTCACTAGCATTTGCGGACAAACATATGGAAAAGTAATCAGTTCAATCCATTTCTATGAAATTCAGTGTCATGATGGTATACAAAATGAAGATGCTTGGCTACGATCAACAGTTAACGATAAGATAAATATAGAAATTATTTATTCCACATTACAAAAAGAAAGCAAGCTTCCAAAAAGCCAATGAAAATGAAAAATCAGTTCATAGACCAACAGCTTTAACACAGTATTTCATGAGGTTCTTGAATCACAAGTAAAATTATTAAAGAAAAACACTTTTAAAAAAGTTATAGCTCTGCTGTAAGGACAATTTGTGCTGACACAAAATGACAACATACCCATATATGTTCATAAACAGCAAATGTAAGCATGGAAAGAAAGTGGCTGAAGAATGGGACACTGCCTTCACAGGTCTCCCTGCATCAAACCATTGATTTCTATTGTTGGATAAAAAGCATTTCATTTATTACAATACATAAGGAATAAAGTACCATGAAGACGCCAATCCAAAAAGGTACCTAAAAACCAGGGGTCATCCAAATGAAAAGTCACTTCCAGGTACCCCTCTAGTAATTTAAGAGTTTGTGTACTGATAGATAGCTGGGAAACAATTGCAAAACTGAGTCTGAATAACTTTTTCAATCCTGGTTTGTCTGACACCATGAACTCAAAATAATAAAACTGCATTGCTTGCATATATTCAATAATTTACATCTCATTAATCCAAATGTCTCATTCACTGGTTAATCAGAATTTTCACAAACTGTACTATTATTTTATCATCTGCTTTTTTCAAGAGGCAGTGGTAATAGCTGGACAGTCAGGGAAGGTGAGGGGAGAAGAAGGGAAGACAATATTGAATTCGTTTCCTATAAACACTACTTAGAATTCACTGATTTAGCCTAGCAATATTTTTGATTAAATGATAGTTTGGGTTTTAGAAATTTTTGAAGAATCACATAACACTGATTTCCACATATTAATAAGCACTGCTAGGAGCTGAAAAACTGACCATTTCATTAATTGAAACTAACTTTTGGGAAATATGAGAATGGATGCACGGTCTAGGACAAAGTAAACATGCTAGATGTTTCTAGATATCTAGGGAATCTTCATATTGTGGGTCATCATAGATGAAAATTAGTTAAGTTACCTCTCTATTGCAGGTAAAAAAAAAAGTTATTGCACATGTGACAAGTTGGTAAAATAGATAGAAATAATATATTCATGACTTACCAGGGAATTCTTCCTTTAAGTTGGGGAAATTAATATTGGTGTACAGAACCGGTGCAACTGTGGCCATTTCACCCAGAGCCTCCTCTTTCTCCCACTTAAGCGTGCTTCTCTGAGCATTCGACAGTGTGTCATTTTCTCCTTCCACAGTGGGAGCTGATGATGTCCAAGAGTTGTTAGGATCACTTGCCATTGGATTAAAGGCTGAATTTTTATCCCTGGGAAAAAATAAATATCTTCACTTTATAAACATAAAATAACTTTTTAATATATGTCCAAGTACAGCTTTCATTAAAACCTATTACAAAATAGTTAAAAGTAACATGTTTATAGCAAAAGCCACAATAAATGCAACTTACAATAATATCATACACAATCATTTAAGCAGACTAATTTATATATAAAGCAAACAGAAATTAGTGCAATTTAAGTTTCCATAGAAAATAAGGCTTGTACCTGGCATCAGGATAAGGGGATTGTGCAATTGCAGAGAAAGTTCCCAGGCCGCTTCCAGGTGGCAAAGAATTATGTGGGAGATGAGGACTGGGTCCAATAAGGCCATTCATGAGTGGCATCCGTGAAAAAACATCTTAACAGAAAAAAATAATTCCGTTTGCATAATATTCATAAATAACAAGGAGCTGAAGTAAAGTTGACCCTTGAACAACATGGTTTTTAATTGCATGGGTCCACATAAACACAAACTTTTTTCAAACTGAATGCGGATGGAAAACACAGTGAAACCCATGCATAGAGAGGACCAACTTTTCTTGTATGCCAGGTTCCACAGGGCCAACATTTGACTTCTGTATTCTCAGATTTTGGTTATACCTGGGGGTCCTGGAACCAAACCCGCAAGTATAGAAGAGATGCTTGTACTTCTAAATCAAAATCTTTAATGCAATTTAAAAGTAGGATTTTTTTCAGTATTATATAATACTTAAAGAGTCACTTTTGGCTACAAGATTTTGAAATATGATCTCTACAGCTGTGATCCTCTATTTCATTATTGTGTACTAGAAATAGCAAGTGTCCTGGAGTCCAAAAGCCTGGGGTGTGAACCTCAATTTTACCTGTTAGAAGCAGAATCAATTTCTATTTCTGTAAACTGCAGGTATTCTGTTATTTGGGTTAATTGAGATAATGTATGTACAGCTCTGAACATAGTTCCTGGTATGGAGTAACTATTCGATACATATTAACTCCTAAAAAATGAATGAATCACAGCAAATGCTAGTAAGTTTTATCAAATATTCTTTCTCTTCATTAAAAATTTACAAACAGATGTTTCTTATATTTTATTCCTGTTCCTCTTAATACAAAAAACCATCTATGATTCTTTTATTCTTTTTTTTTTTTTTTTGAGATGGAGTCTCACTCAGTCACCCAGGCTGGAGTGCAGTGGTAAGATCTCAGCTCACTGCCACCTCCACCTCCCAGGTTCAAGCAATTCTGCCTCAGCCTCCTGAGTAGTTGGAATCACAGGCACCTGCCACCATGCCCAGCTAATTTTTGTATTTTTAGTGGAGGTGCAGTTTCACCATTTTGGCCAAGCTGATCTCCAACTCCCGCCTCAAGTGATCCACCCGCCTCAGCCTTCCAAAGTGCTGGGATTACAGGTGTGAGCCATTGTGTCCACCCCATCTGTGATTCTTAAACTGATACTTTCTCTAAATAGTTTTGAGTAAGCAATATATCTATCACTATCAATCAGATGATTATTGCTAAAAATATATACACTCCGGTTTTGGCTTAATTTTTATAACTTACAGTTCAGCCCCCAAATGTATTTGAATTCTCATTCGAGCTTATTCACAAACATCAAATACCTTATCGTTTTCTTTCTAAATAGACATTAGGCAAATAATAAGACCATCTCATGTTTCTTTACAACACTACTTTAAGCATGTAACTTCAATCCTTATTGTGAAAGTCTACTTGTCTAAACTATTTGGAAATATGCCAACTGTCCATATTGGAGCAGTTTCCAGAAAAAAGAAAGAACAACAACAAAAACTTTGTGTGCCTTCAAAAAGCCCTCCAATTAAACTTGATGATTTGTGGAAATACACAAAGCCTCTGTTAATTGTTGCAACACTTAGAGCTATACTATTACAGGAGATCCACATCACCAATTAATTACACAAATGGCAATACGGAGTTGACTAATACTTGGTATAACTAGAGAATTCCTAACCTGATCACCTGATTTTTTATCTAATGTCACTCCATGAGATTAAAAGTCTCATAAACGTACACTGTCCAATGCGTAATGGTCTTTCACCTAAACCACATCATGTGAATGTTACAACACTAAAGACTACATAGCTCCAGTGTGTATGTGCAGATACTAAGGACGATCACCGACAAGTTTAAAAGATTTTGTCTCAAAGACTTCCTAGAACTCTCTGACTTCCACAAAGGGGCTTATGTTACTAAATACCACAGCTGGGTCCACCGGATCAGGTTTTCACAATGACAAATGTCTCATGACACTTACATTTACTCCAAGGATTAAAGGGCAAGATTTCTGCTTTTTTTCAAACTAGAATACTACATCTATTTTCAACTTCAGTGAAAAGCAGGTTCCATTAAGGCGGGGGTCCCCAACTCTGGGGCCATAGACTGGTACCAGTCCATAGCCTGTTAGGAACCCGGCCACACAGTAGGTGAACAGCGGGCAAGTGACCATTACGGCCTGAGTTCCACATCCTGTCAGATCAGCAGCAGCATTAGATTCTCATAGGAGCATGAACCCGATCAGTGGCAGCGTTAGATTCTCACAGGGGCGTGAACCCTGTTGTGAAGTGTGCATGCGAGCGTGTTCCTATGAGAATCTAATGCCTCATGATCTGAGGTGGAACAGTTGCATCGCAAATCCATTCCCCAACCCACCAACCTGGGTTTGTGAAAAAACTGTCTTCCTTGAAACTGGTCCCTGGTGCCAAAAAGGCTGGGGACCACTGCATTAAGGAATGTGGAATTTTAATAAACAATATTGAATGTCTTTCATGTAATTAGGAGAAACAAGAGTTTATTGGCAAGGAGAATGTGATCCATACTGTAGCCATCTATCAGTGCCATCTACTGTAACTACAATATTACCATGTTGAAACTTTCCCAATAATATTAGCTATTATTTGTTAAGTACTTTATGCTATGCTAAGCAGTCTTAAAAGCTTTACAGCTTCACGAAAACCCATTGAAATAGGTTATTATGTTCAGCTCCATTTAAGCAAAGAGGACCCACAGAAATTAAATAATTTGTTCAAGGACAAACAAGTAAAAGCAAAGTATTTCATCTTATTTTATTCAAGAAGTGGTCTTTTTTTTTTCCACCATATCTACCCAAACTAGTCATATTAGTTTATAAAAGTTCAAACGCTACTTCACAACTTTTACATAAAGGGACTTCAAGTTACTCTACCTCAATCTTGAAAATTCTATTCTCTACTTTCTGAACTTTATTACCATCAGATAATAAAGCATATTACATATTACATAATAACATATTACACTTTGCCTCCCCTTTCTCATCAATTCTACTGAAGTTACTCCACTGAAGATTACCAACAACCTTCCCATGGTCCAATGAAACAACGTTTTTCAAGTACTCACCTTACTTAACTGTACAACCTGTCTCTAATGATCATTCATTTCCAAGATCCTATACCTCTCACTCAATGTCTCAAATCTCTCACTACTTTTTTTACTTTCACCTAAACTTTAAAAGGAAGAACGATAAGAAACATGTAATGTGCACACCTAATATAAATCAGATGAGTTAAGCATATACTTAATTACATTTAATTAAAAAGCACTGCTCGAGATTCTATACTCTACTGGCAGTATATTCTCTTAATAAATCTCATCCTTCCCACATCTGCAATTAGCATAATTACACAGATAATTCCTACATTTTCATCCATCTCCTTGACTAACTGCAACTGCCTGTAAGTCAGAATAGTGTATATGTCCCATTTCTACCAACCTAAAAGAGGTCTAAAACTAAATTCACTAGACCTCCACTACCTTCTACCAGCACACACACTAAGTCTTTGTTCCATCTTTCATGATTATCCTCTGGGCCCCTGGTTTATACATAGTCTAATTCACTTTAATTTCCCCCTTTCCTCACACCTTATATCCATTCAGTAGCACAGTCCTACTTGTTCTAATGTCATTTTCTCTCGTATCTATTCCTTCCTTTCAATCAGCACCGAAGTATCTTTACATGGAACCTACTTTTTAACTTAGTCTCAACCACAATAACCTCATTAGTACTCTTCTTGTCCCAAATTTATTCCCAATATTGATACCAGAGCTACCTTAGCAAAACATGTAAGTGATCAGATCACACCACTGGTGTGAGGTCTTCAAAGGCTCTTAGAAGCCTGTAGGGAAAGGGCCAGCTGCCTCTGCCTATTTCTCATAGCCCTTTACAATCAGCACCAATGTCCACTTCTAGTTTTGCTTCCTTAAACAATGCCCACTCCCTTTGCTCTGGAGAATGTTAAAGTTGCCATATTGAATAACTATGTGTCACCCTATATGTAACTTGATCATGCTTTGCCCTTACATTAGAACTACTATTCTTTCAAACAAGAACAATGAAATCTTAGTGATTCATAAGGCTGTACTATTCTGTACTATACTACACATTAGTTGTATACCTGAAAGTCTACATTATTAGCATTACAAACTCCTAATGGTAAGCAGCCTTATTCACCTTGTATCACACATTAACACCTTGCAAAAAAAAAAAAAAAAAAAAAAAAAAGAAAAAGAAAAAGAAGTCATCCTCTCAAGACCTTTTAAAAATGAGACTGCACAATGAAGTGATTTTCATAATGACTATAAGATGTTTTTAATAAAGAAATACATCTCTGATTTTTAAAATATGCACTTTCAGTTCAGAAAACATAAAGACAGGTCATTTTTATAAGTTGAAAAGAGAAATACTGAATAGTTCTTAATCATTAAAAAAGCATATGGGGGCAAGGCATGGTGGCTCACGCCTGTAATCCCAGCACTTTGGGAGGCCTAAGAGGATGGATCACAAGGTCAGGAGTTTAAGACCAGCCTGACCAAGATGGTGAAATCCTATCGCTACTAAAAATAAAAACAATTAGCTGGGCATGGTGGCAGGCACCTGTAATCCCAGCTACTAGGGAGGCTGAGGCAGGAGAATCACTTGAACTTGGAGGGCAGAGGTTGCAGTAAGCCGAGATCGCACCACTGCACTCCCGCCTGGGTGATAGAGTGAGACTCCATCTCAGAAGAAAAAAAAAAAAGCATATGGGAACAATTAAGGCAAGAAGTAGTTATGATGAGTATAATACCCACATGTAAATCACATGTTGAACCTAGCAAAATTCAAGGTAAATTTATGTTTAGACGCTAAACTGGTAAAAACTCAAATATTTCCATTATGTGCATTATGTAATTTTTCATGTATATACAAAGTTGTTAGTAAAGGTTATAAATTATTCACACACTTTAGCACTTATACAGGAAAAGGATAAGATTCATGTTATTCAATTCAGGATATAGTCATGAGGTAGTGACAACAGGATACAGAGAAATGTTCCTATGCTCAAATCACCAAAAATATATACTAGCTGGGCACAGAGGTCCACGCCTGTAATCCCAGCACTTAGGGAGGCCGAGGTGGGAGGATCACTGGAACCCAGGAGTTCTAGACTGGTCCGGGCAACAAAGTGAGACCCCTATCTCTGCAAAAAATCAAAAAATTAGCCAGGCATGGTGGTGTGTGCCTGTGGTCACAGTTACACGGGAGGTTGAGGACAGGAGGATTGCTTGAGCCCAGGAGATCGTGGCTGCCGTGGATTGCGTTCATACCACTGCCTGTCAGCCTGGGTGACAGAGAGAGACCCTGTCTCAAAACAAAACAAAACTACATATAGAGTTATATACATGCCACCATGCAACTCCATTAACTCCTTCCTATAGGAGATTCCCATACCTGTAACCAATTTCCCTATCTACTCATACAGACCTTAATCCTAGGCTATCAAATTTCAGCTCTACAGAAAACGGGAGAAATTGGTAGCTAGTTATAAGTAGGCAGAAGAGAAATGAACAAAATAGGCAAACGTCCACAAAATTTCAGTGTCTACATGGATAGAAAGGCCACTGATTTATTATGAAAGTATGTACTGAACACATACTCTGTGGCAGGGCATATAAGCAAGACATGTATGACCCTAGCCTTTAAAGAGCTTACAATCCAAAGGGAAGACCTTAATTACCCAAACAGGTATTATATTTGTGACATGTGCTACAAATGAAAAACATGGGGTAGGGTGGTAACCAGCTAACCTCTGAGAGATGACAGTGAAACTGAGAGCAGATCAATGAGTACAGGCAGCTAGGTGAGTGGGGACAGTTCCACACATATGGAAGTGCCTATGTGGGAAATGACTGGAGTGGAGTGAGCTGGGAATGGGACTTGCAGGGAGGGAAGGGGGCAGGCACCGTTACATCCTCCCTACTGCCAATGAATGAGCAAAAGAATTCTGGACATAAGGATAATGACAGAATTACAGAGAATTTCAGGGAGACAGCTATGTGACTGAAGTTAGTATTTTTCTATCATCACAAAAGGGTTTTTCTCCCTATCAGTTTGTATATGTGGCTACTAAAGAACAGGGCAAAACTTGCTTGTGTGTGTATATATACCCACATATATACACACGTGTGTGGATATATACCTACATATATACACACGTGTGTGGATATAATATACAATTATAAAGTCATAACATACCCTGATTGTGTATTGGCAACAGCTGTGTTGGTGGGGGAGGCTGTGGCAATGGAGTTGGCTGAGTGTTCGCAGGACTAAGTACAGCTGTAAATAAGTCTTCAACATCTTTTCCGCCAAGCTCTAGGAGATAAAACAGTAATAGTAACAAGATTAAAAGACTAGTAGGGTCATGGTATGGGGAATGCCATTTTCGTAAACTAAAAAATCAAAACACATTTACCTGGAATTTTATATAATTTTCCAAGAATTGCTCCTAGAATAAATTAAAAAAAAAAAATAGAAACATTAACAGCTAATTCAATATACTGATACAAAATAGCATTTAACTGACACAGAAATAATTAGAAGTTAAATTATAACCATGCAAAAGTCTTTAAAAATCATATTTACTCAGGTCTTTTAGAAAGCCTAGATGTAGGGCAAATATTTTACCATCTGTGACCATTTTGTCTAGTTCGGGACTGAGGATCCCATCTAGCTGTTCTTCACTTAATGGTCGTGAACTCTGATTGACACTTGGCTGAGGCAAAGAAGGATCATCAGGGACAGGACCAATATCTAAAAGAGTAAGGAAAATAAATTTAAAGGTACATTCAGAATACTCACACAAAAATGTATAGCACTATTTACCTGTACTTAATATACAACAATATGATTAAAACAAAGAAACAGAGTCTGTAATTCTGAATTAGAATTCTCATATCAATTTGGAGAGTCACTCAGTAAAAATTAGGCACAATATATTTGTATTAGGTGCCATGTAAAGTTCTATCTTAAGTAAAAACATTTCCTGAGGAACAAAAGAATACATCTGATTTTAACTTGCCAACTTCTGCCAAAAAAAAAAAAAAGAAAGAAAAAAAAAGCTTCATTAAGATAGGAGTTTGTAAGAAATCTATATATAAATAATTGCTTTAATTTGGAAAACAGTGGTATCAAATGTACAGTTCAATTATGCACAGTATGTAAAAAGGAATACGTTTCGTATAAATAAATGAAAAGTCCTAAAATTCTCAGTGTTTAATATTGTCCTTTGTAAATAACTTCAATCATAGGTAATATTTTTAAAATATTCTGTAGGCACATTCTGATTATGTACATTACATTTACAAAACTATAACATGCTGTAGCTCACATTGTTGAGAGTCACATGTAAAAATGGTTTATCGTCTACATTTTTTTCATGCTTTCTCAATATTATTACTATTAAAAAGTAAAAATTTAGTCTGTTCTTATTTGATCTTATATTAGGAACTAGCTCTACAACATTTAGGTAATACTATAAATCACATATTAACAAAAAATTATTCATTAAAAGAAAAACTATTGACAAAGTCACCCAAAGTACAGTACAGCTATGCTTTAGCCACACACAAAAAGGGAAAAGCAAAGTATGGATTAGTGACACATTAGCACTACTGATAAACAGCATGCACCTACAGGTTGTTTCAGCTGAAATCACTATAAAAAAAGAAGACTACTTCTAGTCAGCCGTCATCCATTGCTCAGTTTCTTACCAAATGGAAAAGGTGAGCTCTCAACCTGGAAAGTGCATAAATCAAGACCTATAAGACCCAAACCAAATAAAATGGATGATTACCACAGGAGCGGGAAGTGAGGGAAAATGCAAACAAAAGAAGAAACAAGATACAGCAAGACTTTAAGGCAACGTGCCTTAAATGTGATGCAATTAGAAAGACAACAGAAATTAACTTGCTATATCCCCTCCTAAAGCAGGAAAGCTGAGGTAGATCAAATAAAATGCTGAGTTCTTTAACAAAGCCAAAAACAAAAACAAAGTTACTGGGAAACACACAAAAGGCTAAACTTGTTCCACACACCATACACCTCTCACTCACATCAGAAACCAGAGAAAGGGCAAACAGCATTCATATATACCTGAATGATCAACTGATTTTGCTAGATCATCTGAAATTATTCCAAGAATGTCATCATCTGTGTTTAAAACTTCAGAAATATCAGCTAATGGGTCATCAGCAGGACCTAAATATAGTAAATATGTTTTTTTAAATTTCAGTATTTTCTCAGATATTAAGCCATTTGCTAAAAACCTAGAGTACAGCAGATACTGAGGCAAGTGCTAGAATAAAAACCTGAGACTCTTAATTTTACAGTAAAAGTTTTTCATAGCAAAGGAAACAACGTTTTGAATTACAAAACTTTACTAAAAATTCAGACTATTTTGTCTTGTGACTAATGTATATTGAGACAAAATTTCAAGACCTGTAGGCAATAAAAGTGAAAGAGTAAGAAACAAAGCAACTTGCTTTGCTGTAAGAAACAAAGCAAAAAAAAAAACATTTTGCTTAAGAAAGTGGCATGTCTAAAAGTGACATTGAGAAATTAAAACACAGTAGGAAAAGTTAAAATACGAAAGACAAATCTCTCACTCTTTAGAAATTCCACAGGGAGTGCAAGCCAGGTACCATCTAGTTAGTACTTCCAGCTTTGCTGTTCATAATGATTACTCATTCACTCATTTATTTAAAAAAGTATTTCACTACCCACAGAACTGTGTCTATGGATCACATATGAGGCACTGCCCACTGGGCAATGACTGAAACAAAGTGCACGCCCTCAGAGGGCTTACTTTCTCGGAGGGAGTTAGTAAATAAATGACATCGCTATAAGTGCTATTTAAAGAAAAAACAAGGAAAAAGGATTAAAAATAAGCCGTGGGGATGTTGCATTAGACAGAGTGATGTGTGAAGACCTTTAGATGACTGAGCAGAAAACTAAATGAGGGAGTAAGTTATATGCACAAAGATGGAGATAACCCTCCAACTAAGGCAAAGCAGACATAAAGCCCCTGGGGCAAGCCGGGTTTGCCAACAAGAGAGGCCAGAGCGGTAACAGAAAAACTGTGGTAGGGATAGAAGAGGCAGCTAGGGCAAGACTGTGTAAGATCTTAGAGATCATGGGGAAGACTGGGTTTTATTCTGAAGTGTAATGAGAAGGTGTTGGGAGGTTGAAAGATAGGAGATGACTAATATTTTAAAGGGAACATACTGGCTGCTCCATGTAGAGCAGATGTGGGGTGGGAATTGGGGAGGGCTGGCAAGATCAGAAAAGGGCACTGGTGCAGTCTGAGAGGTGAGGTGATGACAGCACTAGGGTTCTAAGGAAAGCTGAGACAAGTGGTTGGCTTTGGGATGTATTTTGAAGGCAGAGACAAACACGTGGATGAATAAAAGGGAAAGAAAAGTCAAGGAGGATTCTAAGGGTTTGGCGCTTAACCAAGAAACTATTGCAACTCTTGTTTAGGCTTGCTTTAATAATTATATTAGTCATTCAGTAAAGAGAAACTGAAATTTTTAACCCATCTCAAGTTTATTTTTACTTAAAAGGGGGAGGAGGGCATAAATGTAATATTCCAGGTCAAATATTTCTGTCAAACAGTCGTGGTTCCATTATATAGTTTCCAAAATGTAATTCATACATAATATATCACATTAAGTTTTGTGTGCCCAAATATCCAGGAACTTTTTAGAGAAAATTATTTCAATAATGCATTTTCTAGATAACACTGCGGTTGAAAGAAAAAAATTCTGGGTAATTTTTTTAGGGGTCATATAGCAGTTTTTTGTTTTAAAGTAATGGAACGCTACTATACAAATTATAACTAATTTTTTAAAGACTGTTTTACAAGTTTGCTCCTACCTAAAGGATTTTATATCTGAATAAATCATTAAAATTGATATAATAGGCTATAATGAGTGACATGTTTTAAAAAAGGCTTTAGTCATTAATTTTCCATTATAAAGTGAAAAGAGTGGTTCAACTGCAAAGAACAATTAATCTAGGTTTTGAAATGGGTGTATTTTTCTGTCCTCCAAGTTTTGGCCTTATTGTAAAACTGTTCTCTCTTCAGTAGTTTTGTGGAAAAAAATAATCAAATTAAGAAAAAAATAACTTATATCAATAACTTTCCTACATGTTCTCTGTCCAATTTCAATCCTTCTCCTTTTAAAACTCAACTGCAAAGAGCTCCTATTTAAGTCTTCAAGTGACTAGTTATGATAGTTACAAGATATACTTTATCGTAAAATATCCTTTGAAGGACCCACAGGTCTTTCATTATACATTATTTTAACAACATATTGACAAGGACAAGAGCAGGTCAATACTTAAAATGACAGAATTAAAGTATGAGTTAAAAAATATCTAAAACTGGGCCGGGCGCGGTGGCTCAACCCTGTAATCCCAGCACTTTGGGAGGCCGAGACGGGCGGATCACTAGGTCAGGAGATCGAGACCATCCTGGCTAACACGGTGAAACCCCGTCTCTACTAAAAAAAAATACAAAAAACTAGCCGGGCGAGGTGGCGGGCGCCTGTAGTCCCAGCTACTCAGGAGGCTGAGACAGGAGAATGGCCCGAACCCGGGAGGCGGAGCTTGCAGTGAGCTGAGATCCGGCCACTGCACTCCAGCCTGGGGGACAGAGCAAGACTCCGTCTCAAAAAAAAAAAAAAAAAAAAATCTAAAACTGAACAAACAAGAAGCATGACCTCACTACAAACAGTGAGGCAGACTGGACAAGCATGTGTCCAACAGAGGGTAAGATTGCTTCCAATTATTTCAAAAAGTCAAAATCAAAAATGTCAGTATTTCAATTCAGGATAATGCCAAGTTAATGAAGCATTAACTACTTAACAACAAAAGTCATTCTTCAGTGGAAGATTGCTTTAAAATTGTTTTTCAAAATGAGTTTATAAAATTAACTGAGTAACAAATGCAATCAATGGTAAAAAAGGAAGCTTACCAGAAGAACAATGATTTACAATTGACAGTACCATAAAAATCCAAGAAGTGGAAGAAACACTGATCACAACACTGACCTACCCAATGAGTTAAACTCCTAGAGCCTTGCTGACATTGCTGTAACCCTGTAAATATATCAAGTTCTCATACCTTTCTGATTGTTAATAGTTCCTATAGGTACTGCATTTAGGATAATGATTCTCAACCGGGGGCGATTTTGCTCACCAAAAGATATTTGGCAATATCTGGAGATATTTTTGATCATCATGAGGCCAAAGATGCTGTTAAACATCCTTCAATACACCAGAAAGCCTCCCTCCCACAACAAAGAATTATTGGCTCAATCTGTCAGTAGTAAGAAACCATGACCTAGGTCAACAGACTTCACTGTACTAAAACAGTATGCCAGCAAGTTCCTAACTACCCCCACATCCATTTTGGTTTCTCTGTTTTGAATTTCAGCTGTATGATTAACAAAAATCTTAGATTTTTAGTAAAAAAAAGTCACTGTTGGCCAAATTATAACCCCTCACATTGCCCTCAGCAAAGTGTAAACCAAAGGTTTTCTTTCACAACTCTTGATGTTGGTACTAGCTACACAGGTAAATTAATTTGCTACATCTTATACACCTGTACACTTAAAATAGTTCCATTTACTAAATGTAAGTTATACTTCAATACAGTTGATTTTTAAAAGGCATATGAGGCCAAACAAAAACATTTCAAAAAGATTTAACTGAAAGGGAGACGTATGTCATGTGATATAAATAAAGTATCCGTGAATGATTCTACATACCGTGAGTTCCAGATTTTGCTGGAGCCGAGGATGAACTTAGTGGATCCAACGAAGGATCCAAGAAACCTGCGTTCATGTTTGTTTTATATGAAAGCTGAGCTGCATCTTCTGATAGATTATCTAAACTTATCTTGCTTTGTCTACTTGTATCTAGAAGATCTTTTCCAAAGAAAGCTTCCTAGATGAAGATAAGCACATATAGAAATGGTTAGTTACAAATTCTAAAAGGACAATAGATTATTCTGTCATGGTTTTTGACAAGGAAGCAGAAATAACAGAAAAGGTTTACATTTAACAATACAGAAACTGAATACAGAAGTATAAAAACACCATAGAAATACGCTGTCAATTATTTTATACTCCTTATTTTAAAAATAAGATATTTTTGGTAGTTTTACTAGAGAAAAAATTATGGAAATAAAACCACATAATTATGCCAAAGATTTCTAAAAACTGCAGAATAGCTTCATGAATATTATTAATTTTTAGAGATTACCTGCAGAGGACAGCATAAGACTTTGATCTACAGCTTTAATATTTACTTCAGGTAGATTTGTAATCTATTGATACATATAATCACACTTACACTATAAGACTACTTACACTATCAGTCTGAAAGAGGGTTTTAGAGTCAGTTTAGCCATACTATGTGTGCAATATTTACAGCTACTAAAGGCTTGTGGTTTTCTATTTATTTACACATATTAACATTTTTCCATTTCAAAATATTTTTAAGCTGGGTTCCTTGCAACGCCAAGATCTCTCCAAAATTTCTCGGAAATCAATACCGAAGACAAAAGGGAAGCACAGGTCCACCCCTTTACCCTGCTTCAACCCAGGAGTTCTGCTTTAGTCTATTTCCTATGATGTGGTCTATCTGGAAAAAGGATCCTTCATAGAGGACAATTTTGCAATAGTTATCAACATTTAACACACTCTTGCCAAACATGCACAAAAAAGTTCACTGTAGCATATTTTGTAATGTCAAGAAGTAAAAATGGCCTTAATGTCTGTCAACAGGCAAATAACTATCCAACTTATAGACACTCATATTACAAAATACAATAATTTTTAAACAGTATATAGCTCTATGTTATCAAAGAAAAGCCCTAAAATACGTTACTAAAAGAAAGCAAGTTGAATTATATATACAGTAAATTATAAAATACAGGTCGGGCGCAGTAGCTCACGCCTATAATCCCAGCATTTTGGGAGGCTGAGGTGGGTGGATCACTTAGGCACAGGAGTTAGAGACCAGCCTGGGCAACATGGCAAAACTCTGGCTCTACACAAAACACAAAAATTAGCCAGGTATGTGCCAACATGCCGTAATCACAGCTACCTGGAAGGCTGAGGCACGAAAATCACTTGAACCCAGAAGGCAGAGGTTGCAGTGAGGTGAGATCACACGACTGCATTCCAGCCTGAGTGACAGAGTGAGACTTGTCTCAAAAAAAAAAAAAAAATTACAAAATTCAAATCAAGACTAGTATAAGTTTGAAAAAATAAATTATAAAAAAGTTTCTGAAGGATAAATGCCAAATTATTAACAACACTACCTTATGAGAAAAGAGATTGGGAGTATGTGAAGTCTGGTAGAGGTAATGATATATCTGATTTGAAATTTTCACATTTTAAATGAAAAAGTTGTCTCACTTTGAAAAACCTAAAAATCCACAAAACTAGAGCAGCAGGTAGAAGAGGATTCATTTCTTATAGTAAGCAATGCTTTTATCATTAGAAAAAAGGTTGAACAGCAGAAAGCATTTTAGAAGTTTAGAAAATCATTTAATGCCTTCAGTATAAATTTGAGAAATCTTAGATCATGATCAGCAAGAATTCTGTCTAATGACTCATGACTTTACTAGTGTTTATCAAAAACTGTATCACCCTTATTAATTTAGTGGGTTTTCCATTCCCTGTAGATAACATAAAGAGGTGGCTCCATGCACATGGTCTCTAAATGTCCAAGAAAACAGTACCATTAAAAAGACTTCCCTCATATTACACATAAACACACACACACACGTGCTGAAAGTTACTGATGTGCAACAGGGGAATCAAGACAGCCCAGGAGACTAAGATCACAGCAATAATTGGGAAATTAGACCTAATAATTTTAAAGACTCTTTGCCAAAGTATTAAATGGCCAGTTTTCATACTTGCATAAACACCTAAAGAAAGTTTCTTAAATTTATATTATACTTTACACAAGGATCAATAGGAGGAAAGGCAGGTTGCCATCACAATATTCCTAGAAAGGACTATTAAGAAGGAAGGTAAAGGGAATCCCAGAAGAAAACAACAACAAACATGAAAAAAAAAAAAATGGGGGATGTGCCCAAGATGGCCGAATAGGAACAGCTCCAGACTCCAGCTCCCAGCGTGAGCGACACAGAAGACAAGTGATTTCTGCATTTTCAACTGAGGTACCAGGTTCATCTCACTGGAGCGTGTCGAACAGTTGGTGCTGGTCCAAGGGTGCAGCCCGACCACCAAGAGCTGAAGCAGGGTGAGGCATCACCTCACCTGGGAAGCGCAAGGAGGAAGGGAATTCCTTTTCCAAGCCAAAGGAAATTGAGACAAACAACAACTGGAAAATCGGGTAACTCCTACCCTAATACTGTGCTTTACCAAGGGTCTTAGCAAATGGCACACCAGATTATATCCCACACCTGGCCCAGAGGGTCCCACACCCATGGAGCCTCCCTCATTGCTAGCACAGCAGTCTGAGATCTAACTGCGAGGTGGCAGTGAGGCTGGGGGAGGGGCGCCCACCATTGCTGAGGCTTAAGTAGGTAAACAAAGCCCCCTGGAAGCTCGAATTGGGTGGAGCCCACCACAGCTCAAGGAGGCCTGCCTGCCTCTGTAGACTCCACCTCTGGGGACAGGGTGGAGTCTAAACAAAAAGCAGCAGAAAGCTCAACAGAGATAAATGTCCCTGTCTGACAGCTTTGAAGAGAGCAGTGGATCTCCCAGCACAGAGGCTGAGATCTGAGAATGGACGGAATGCCTGCTCAAGTGGGTCCCTGACCCCTAAGTAGCCTAACTGGGAGACATCCCCCACTAGGTGCAGACCGACACCTCACACCTCACACAGCTGGGTACACCCCTGAGATGAAGTTTCCAGAGCAAGAATCAGACAGCAACACTTGCTGTTCAGCAATATTCTATCTTCTGCAGCCTCCACTGCCGATACCCAGGAAAACAGGGTCTGGAGTCGACTTCAAGCAAACTCCAACAGATCTATAGCTGAGGGTCCTGACTGTTAGAAGGAAAACTAACAAACAGAAAGGATACCCACACCAAAACCCCATCAGTACATCACCATCATCAAAGACCAAAGGCAGATAAAACCACAAAGATGGGGAAAAAGCAGTCCAGAAAAGCTGGAAATTCAAAAAATCAGAGCGCATCTCCCCCTCCAAAGGAACACAGCTCATCGCCAGCAACAGAACAAAGCTGGACGGAGAATGACTTTGACGAGTTGAGAGAAGAAGGCTTCAGTCGATCAAACTTCTCAGAGCTAAACGAGGAACTATGTAACCAGCGCAAAGAAACTAAAAACTTTGAAAAAAGATTTGATGAATGGCTAACTAGAATAACCAATGTAGAGAAGTCCTTAAAAGAACTGATGGAGATGAAAACCATAACATGAGAACTACGTGACAAATGTACAAGCTTCAGTAACCAACTCGATCAACTGGAAGAAAGAGTATCAGTCATTGAAGATCAAATGAATGAAATGAAGTGAGGAGAAGTGTAGAGAAAAAAGAGTAAGAAGAAATGAACAAAGCCTCCAAGAAATATGGGATTATGTGAAAAAACCAAATCTGCGTCTGATTGGTGTGCCTGAAAGTGACGGGGAAAATGGAACCAAGTTGGAAAACACTCTGCAGGATATCATCCAGGAGAACTTCCCCAACCTAGTAAGGCAGGCCAACATTCACATTCAGGAAATACAGAGAATGCCACAAAGATACTCCTCGAGAAGAGCAACTCCAAGACACATAATTGTCAGATTCACCAAAGTTGAAATGAAGGAAAAAATGTTAAGGGCAGCCAGAGAGAAAGGTCGGGTTACCCACAAAGGGAAGCCCATCAGACTAACAGCAGATCTCTCAGCAGAAACTCTATAAGCCAGAAGAAGTGGGGGCCAATATTCAACATTCTTAAAGAAAAGAATTTTCAACCCAGAATTTCATATCCAGCCAAACTAGTTTCATAAGTGAAGGAGAAATAAAATCCTTTACACACAAGCAAACGCTTAGAGATTTTGTCACCACCAGGCCTGCCCTACAAGAGATCCTGAAGGAAGCACTAAACATGGAAAGGAACAACAGGTACCAGCCGTTGCAAAAACACGTCAAAATGTAAAGTCCATTGATGCTAGGAAGAAACTGCATCAACTAATGAGCAAAATAACCAGCTAATATCATAATGACAGGATCAAGTTCACACATAACAATATTAACCCTAAGTGTAAATGGACTGAATGGTCCAATTAAAAGACACAGTCTGGCAAATTGGATAAAGAGTCAAGACCCATCAGTTTGCTGTATTCAGGAGACCCATCTCACATGCAGAGACACACATAGGCTCAAAATAAAGGCATGGAAGACGATCTACCAAGCAAATGGAAAACAAAAAAAGCAGTGGATGCAATCCTAGTCTCTGATAAAACAGATCAAAGATCAAAAGAGACAAAGAAAGCCATTACATAATGGTAAAGGGATCAATTCATCAGGAAGAGCTAACTATCCTAAATATATATGCACCCAATACAGGAGATCTCAGATTCATAAAGTAAGTCCTTAGAGACGTACAAAGAGACTTACACACCTATACAATAATAATGGGAGACTTTAACACCCCACTGTCAACATTAGACAGATCAACAAGACAGAAAGTCAACAAGGACATCCAGGAATTAAACTCAACTCTGCAACAAGCGGACCTAATAGACATCTACAGAACTCTCCACCCAAAATCAACAGAGTATACATTCTTCTCAGCACCACATTGCACTTATTCCAAACTTGACCATGTAATTGGAAGTAAAGCACTCCTCAGCAAATGTAAAAGAACAGAAATTGTAACAAACTGTCTCTCAGACCACAGGGCAATCAAACTAGAACTCAGGACTAAGAAATTCAATCAAAACCGCTCAACTACATGGAAACTGAACAATCTGCTCCTGAATGACTACTGCGTACACAACGAAATGAAGGCAGAAATAAAGATGTTCTTTGAAACCAATGAGAACAAAGATACAACATACCAGAATCTCTGGGACACATTTAAAGCAGTGTGTAGAGGGAAATTTATAGCACTAAATGCCCACAAGAGAAAGCAGGAAAGATCTAAAATTGACACCGTAACATCACAATTAAAAGAACTAGAGAAGGAAGAGCAAACACATTCAAAAGCTAGCAGAAGGCAAGAAATAACTAAGATCAGAGCAGAACTGAAGGAGATAGAGACACAAAAAACCCTCCAAAAAAATCAATGAATCCAGGAGCTGGTTTTTGGAAAAGATCAACAAAATTGATAGACCACTAGCAAGACTAATAAAGAAGAAAAGAGAGAAGAATCAAATAGATGCAATAAAAAATGATAAAGAGGATATCACCACTGACGCCACAGAAATACAAACTACCATCAGAGATTACTATAAACACCTCTATGCAAATAAACTAGAAAACCTAGAAGAAATGGATAATTTCCTGGACACTTAAACACTCTCCCCAAGACTAAACCAGGAAGAAAATGAATCCCTGAATAGACCAATAGCAGGCTCTGAAATTGAGGCAATAATTAATAGCCTATCAACCAAAAAAAGTCCAGGGCCAGATGGATTCACAGCCGAATTCTACCAGAGGTACAAGGAGGAGTTGGCACCAGTCCTTCTGAAACTATTCCAATCAATAGAAAAAGAGGGAATTCTCTCTAACTCATTTTATGAGGCCAACATCATCCTGATACCAAAGCCTGACAGAGACACAACAAAAAAAGAGAACTTGGCCGGGCGCGGTGGCTCAAGCCTGTAATCCCAGCACTTTGGGAGGCCGAGATGGGCGGATCATGAGGTCAGGAGATCGAGACCATCCTGGTTAACACGGTGAAACCCCGTCTCTACTAAAAAATACAAAAAAAAAAAAAACTAGCCGGGCGAGGTGGCGGGCGCCTGTAGTCCCAGCTACTCGGGAGGCTGAGGCAGGAGAATGGCGTAAACCCAGGAGGTGGAGCTTGCAGTGAGCTGAGATCCCGCCACTGCACCCCAGCCTGGGCGACAGAGCAAGACTCTGTCTCAAAAAACAAACAAACAAACAAAAAAAGAGAACTTTAGACCAAAATCCCTGATGAACATCGATGCAAAAATCCTTAACAATATACTGGCAAACTGAATCCAGCAGCACATCAAAAAGCTTATCCACCATGATCAAGTGGGCTTCATCCCTGGGATGCAAGGCTGGTTCAACATACACAAATTAATAAACATAATCCAGCATATAAACAGAACCAAAGACAAAAACCACATGATTATCTCAATAGATGCAGAAAAGGCCTTTGACAAAATTCAACAGCCCTTCATGCTAAAAACTCTCAATAAATTTGGTATTGATGGAACGTATCTCAAAATAATAAGAGCTATTTATGACAAACCCACAGCCAGTATCATACTGAATGGCCAAAAACTGGAAGCATTCCCTTTGAAAACTGGCACAAGACAGGGATGCCCTCTCTCACCACTCCTATTCAACATAGTGTTGGAAGTTCTGGCTAGGGCAATCAGGCAAGAGAAAGAAATAAACGGTATTCAGTCAGGAAAAGAAGAAGTCAAATTGTCCCTGTTTGCAGATGACATGATTGTATATTCAGAAAACCCCATTGTCTCAGCCCAAAATCTCCTTAAGCTGATAAGCAACTTCAGCAAAGTCTCAGGATACAAAATCAATGTGCAAAAATCACAAGCATTCTTATACACCAGTAACAGACAGAGAGCCAAATCATGAACGAACTCCCATTCACAATAGCTTCAAAGAGAATAAAATACCTAAGAATCCAACTTACAAGGGATGTAAAGGACCTCTTCAAGGAGAACTACAAACCACTGCTCAGTGAAATAAAAGGGGACACAAACAAATGGAAGACCATACCATGCTCATGGATAGGAAGAATTAATATTGTGAAAATGGCCATAGTGCCCAAGGTAATTTATAGATTCAATGCCATCCCCATTAAGCTACCAATGACTTTCTTCACAGAATTGGAAAAAACTGCTTTAAAGTTCATATGGAACCAAAAAAGACACCACATTGCCAAGACAATCCTAAGCCAAAAGAACAAAGCTGGAGGCATCACGCTACCTGACTTCAAACTATACTACAAGGCTACAGTAACCAAAACAGCATGGTACTGGTACCAAAACAGAGATATAGACCAATGGAAACAGAACAGAGCCCTCAGAAATAATACCACATATCTACAGCCATCTGATCTTTGACAAACCTGACACAAACAAGAAATGGGGAAAGGATTCCCTATTTAATAAATGGTGCTGGGAAAATTGGCTAGCCATTAATTAGAAAGCTGAAACTGGATCCTTTCCTTACTCCTTATATGAAAATTAATTCAAGACGGATTAAAGACTTAAATGTTAGACCTAAAACCACAAAAACCCTAGAAGAAAACCTAGGTAATACCATCAGGACATAGGCATGGGCAAGGACTTCATATCTAAAACACCAAAAGCAACAGCAACAAAAGCCAAAATTGACAAATGGGATCTAATTAAACGAAAGAGCTTCTGCACAGCAAAAGAAACTACCATCAGAGTGAACAGGCAACCTACAGAATGGGAGAAAATTTTGCAATCTACTCATCTGACAAAGGGCTGATATCCAGAACCTATAAAGAACTCAATCAAATTTACAAGAAAAAAACAACCCCATCAGAAAGTGGGCAAAGGATATGAACAGACATTTCTCAAAAGAAGACATTCATACAGCCAACAGACACGTGAAAAAATGCTCATCATCACTTGCCATCAGAGAAATGCAAATCAAAACCACAATGAGATAACATCTCACACCAGTTAGAATGGCAATCATTAAAAAATCAGGAAACATCAGGTGCTGGAGAGGATGTGGAAAAATAGGAACACTTTTACACTGTTGGTGGGACTGTAAACTAGTTCAACCATTGTGGAAAACAGTGTGGCGATTCCTCAAGGATCTAGAACTAGAAATACCATTTGACCCAGCCATCCCATTACTGGGGATATACCCAAAGGATTATAAGTCATGCTGCTATAAAGACACATGCACACGTATGTTTATTGCAGCACTATTCACAATAGCAAAGACTTGGAATCAACCCAAATGTCCATCAGTGACAGACTGGATTAAGAAAATGTGGCACATATACATCATGGAATACTATGCAGCCATAAAAAGGGATGAGTTTGTGTCCTTTGTAGGGACATGGATGCAGCTGGAAACCATCATTCTCAGCAAACTGTCACAAGAACAGAAAACCAAATACCGCATGTTCTCACTCATAGGTGGGAATTGAACAATGAGATCACTTGGAAGGGGAACATCACACACCAGGTCCTATTGTGGGGAGGGGGGAGGGGGAGGGGGAATGGGGGAGGGATAGCATTAGGAGATATACCTAATGTAAATGATGAGTTGATGGGTGCAGCACACCAACATGGCACATGTATACATATGTAACAAACCTGCACATTGTGCACATGTACCCTAGAACTTAAAGTATAATAAAACTAAATAAATAAATAAACAAATGTAAGGAAGAAAATTTTAAAAAATAAAAAAAAATGTATGAGGCACAATGTTGTTCAATAAAAAAAAAAAAAAGATGAAAAATAAAAAAAAAGGTAAACCAAACTATAAATGGATTTTTTCCTGACCAATTAAATGATTGTTTAAAAAAACAAAGGTACAAAGCTAGGATATAAGAGATTGAGGGGAAAAATATCTATAAAGGATATACAAAAGGTAAGGCACTGGTTAGACACTTTACATACATACTCTTACTGAACCTCTGAGCATTTCTGAGAGGCACCATTATGTCACAAATGAGGAAACCGAGACAGAGATGTTAAATAGAACAAAATCACACAGCTAACTGGTAGTGGAATGGTATTTAAACCCTCTGACTTTCTAGGCTAAACTCTAACATGAACACTGCCATTAAGATGTTAGTAGCTACTGAAAAAGAAAATTGAGGAAGTTGTATGTTAGTTGAAAGGCAGTGTATTTTAAAACCAATTAAACTAGTAATAGCTAACTGGAAAATTAATGTAAAAAATAAATACAACTCAGGCAATGAACAGTTATCTATGTAAGCCATAGTTTCTTAGGAGGAACAGATCAGATGAATAGTTTTCTACACTGAAATTAGGACGGACTCTCAATGATAGTCTGTTCCAGTTCAATTTTAACACATGAAGAAATAGAGACCAGGAAGGATGAATAACATGCTTAGGAATTTACAATTAGTTAGATGCAGAGCCAGATGTTTAATCTCAGTACCATTTCTAATATTGAGCTATTTCCATTGTATCGCATGGCCTTAAACTCTGACTTAATGTTTACAAGATGAACTAGAAAAAAACTTTTTTGGAGTCTACATCTATCAAACATAATTTCTTCATACTGAAAGATATTTTTCTGATGTGTATTTTGGAAAACAAAAAGAATACTGTTTAAGTCTTTGGTTCACCAGGCCTCTAAAAGTGGTTAACGATTATTAAAGCTATAACTTTGACTGAAAAACCTATCTTAAATCAATGAATATAACTACTGTAACTTGTATTGGCAAAGGAAATTTCAACAGAACTTGGGTGTGGGGTATACATAGCTATAAATGGCTTGAAGATTGAGTTTTTCCTACCCCAAAGTCTCCTTGTTACATCTTATAGAATACTTAGAAGTGAACAACTGGGATTAAAAAAGCAATTTATGGCAAGTATCAAAGCGCACAAAAAAGTAAATTTAATTTTTACAGACCCCTGGAAGGTATAAATGGCATTTATGATGACTAAATGAAAACAAAACAAGTAAAACATTAACAAAAACAACAAACCTATGTTTTATAACTCAATACATTCTATTTCCTCAATTAACAAACCATGTAAAATAATGTAAAGCAAAATATTACTTGTAAATAGGCAGGGAAAGTTTCTTCAAGCTTATTTTTCCTTTTTCGGTATCTCTTCTTTATTTTTTCAGTACTTTCAGTAACAGAAACAGATTCATCAACTAAAGTATCTGGTAACTGCTCACTCCAGCCTGAAACAACAGTCACATTTACACATATGTGGCATTTAATATTTCTAGACAAACCCACTGAAGGTAATTTTATACCTTACCAATGTACACACAGTTTCATATAAACAAACAAGCTTTTTCAACAAAAAATCTCAAATCAAGTTTATTACTTTTAAGTGCCAAAAAATTTTCATTTCATGCCTATTTAGTATTAGCATGTTTCCCATTTTCTTAATAACAGATTTCTTTACAAAGCAAAAGCTTATTTATTTATTTAAACACATTGTTAAAGAGTAAAAAGATAATAATAATAATACCCAAAGCTCATGAGTATGAGGAAATGGCAACTTACAAACTATTAAGGCAAATTCAGTGGGTACAATTTTTTTGTAGGGTGGATTGAGAATACTCAACAAAAACCTTAAAGAAAAAGTGTGTCCTTTAATACAGCAATTCCAAGCTCAGAAATTTATTATAAATTAATTATTTGTAGGATATACACATTGTGAAAACATGACTATGGATATGCCAATAAATATGCAATGAACACTCATTCTTGAAATCAGAAACAGAAATAAATTTGGGGACGATGAAACTAGCAAAGAAACAAGAACACAGCTTAAATTTGACAAACAATCAAATGATATTCTCAGATGCTTCGTGATGGCAGGGCAAACGGTACATCCCTCTGAAAATCAGTATGAGCACTCTACCACCAGACTACATAAGTGAACTGACTCTTCTGAAAACTAGAAACAAACATTTTTTACAACCATCTTTTTAAATGCACCGTAACCTAGCCAGAACATAAGGAATCCATGAAAAACAAAAATTAAGGTAAATAAGGAACCACAGAAGTAAGCAAAAAAGTAAAAGCTCTCCGAAATTTGCTGAAATCCAATGACCTCAAACTCTATACGCACTCAAATCCTTTCATCAATAAAAGGTAGTAAGGCTTTTATTGAGTAACAATAAGAGGCAATAAGGCTCTTATTGACTGTAACATTTTAGGAAGCTCTTTCCAACAGAAGTATCAAGACCAAGGGGTTACATTAAAAAAAAAAAAAAAATTTTAAGTCAGTACTATACCATCATCTCTGCAAGGTAACTGCTCAGAAATAGAGCCTGAGGAATCTTTCCTGATCACAGATCTTTTGGTTTTCCCTTGCCCAGTTCGACTTCTTTGCCGCACCATAAATCCACCAATACCTATCCAAAAAAGAAATTGGGTAAACTGATAAATAATTTCTCCCTACATTTCCACAGTACATAGGATAAAACTGCTTTATCTTGAATAGTAAGGCATTTTCCAAAATTAAATCTGTGCTAATCTAAATCAATAATCTGATTTTTAGGTAAAATAGAAGTTAAAAATAAGCAAAAAAAAAAAAAAAAAAAAGAAAAAAGAAAGAAAAAGGCAAAGCCACTGTTATCACTTATCAAACAGAATATAAAAAGACCTGTGTGCACTTCCTCTTCTAAACAGTATCGGTGTAAATCTCAAACACTAAATTATGCTGGTTTATCTATTTGACAAATATTAGTACCTCATACATCAAATTACAGTCATGTACTGCATGATGATGTTGGTCAACAAAGGCCTGCATGTTAAGACAGTGGTCCCATAAGATTATAATGGAGCTGAAAAATTCCCACCACATAGAGATATCACTGTAGTTATAACACTGTAGCATAATTACTTTATTTTGTAAAATGGATTTAGGGTACCATGCAGCCTAAGTGTGTAGTAAGCTATACCATCTAGGTTTGTGGAAGTGCACTCTGTGATGTTCACACAAGGATGAAAACGCCTAATGATGTATTTCTCTGAACTTAAGTGATGGATGACTGTATTTGTATACTAACCGGCTAGATGACAGAAACATTCTTTGACTGATATGATTTCAGGGGGATGGTGTCCAGTATTCCAAGGTATGAGGGTATTTATACATGGGATACATAGAGCCCTGAGGTTAAGAGCATGGAATCTGGAGTCAGACTATGTAATTCTACTCACTCACTAAATACTTCTCAATGCCTCAGTTCTTTCACTGGTTAAAAATGGGGGTAAGGCAAAGCAGCTTCTCATACATATGTTAAATGGACAAATAACATAAGTGAATTGCTTAGAATAGAGGTCTGGTACACAGTCAACACTATAAGCTTTTGTGAAATGATATCGCTGTCGAGCAATATACTCCGTGACCTAATGGGCCCCTCAATTAGAGGGCTGACTTCCATGTGAGGCAGAGGAAAAGAAAAAAAACAGTAAATACAAGTTCCTGGAAGAAATCTGCAATGTCTAAAATTTAAAGTGCACTTATAAGCCTCATGATTAGGAAGAAATGAAATCATTTTCATAAAATGATTTAGATGCAACTAATCTTAGGTCCTTATTATAGATGTGACCTATTTAAAAGACGTTATCTTTCAAGGTCTCACAGAATACAAATGAAGTAAGAAAGTTCTTCCTTACATAGCAAAAGGGATTTAGGTCACTCTTACCAATAAAATGTAAGCAATCAGAAGCATAAAGATTGTACCAATCCAATTTAAAACCTCATTGGTAAACAGACATTAATAAACTGCCTAAGGAAAGCCTACTCAATACCTGTGAAAAGCGGGAAAAAAATTTTTTTAAATAAATACATAAAAGCCTACAACTTCTGTATTGTGACAATTTCAATAATTTTTTCCAATAAGGCAAATAAAATCGACAAGCAAGACCACTTTTCTCTCCACTCCTGAGGCAAATAAGAAATAAGAGTGTTTAATCCGTCATAGTTTTAACTGGACTATAAATTCTAGGAGGCATAATACCTCTCTTGTTCCCTTTCACGTTGTATACTTACTGGCACTCCTGCATAAACACTGAAATCAGTTTTTTCAAAAAAAGATATTAGAAAGTGAATACTGAAAACTAAAAGCATTACAGAAGTACACATCCAGAGGAACTATATAAAATGGCCTTCAAAGTCCAAGTATGAACAAAAGCCAATCTAGTAAAGCATTTAATAAAATGGTTAACATTTGGGATAAGGTATTCAATAATGATTCATTGTGAAGTATTCACATATTCAAAATAAAGAACTCTTGAGCTAAAAAATCGTATTCAAATAGTTTAGTTCTTTAATTTATATGCACATATTTTTGTTTAGACAGTTCTTAATCCTGAATAGTTCATTTTAATTGAAGTCTTCAGTATTGTATTTTTCTTAAATTAACCAAGTATTGATGATATTGAAATGTCTACCTCAGACACTATACCTGGTCTGTATGGTTTCCTTTTTCTCTTTTTGACACCATCTGTTCCTTCTACTCCCTTAGTTTCATCATCCACAGCTTCCCGCTCAGGACTAGATTCTGATTTTCCATCACAATCCATAAGTTCTCCTTCTGGAAAAAAGTAAATGTATACACAAAATTGGAAAAACCTATCAAATACATAATCCCTACATAATGGGGAATACAAAGCAGGGTTGTTACTGAGCCATTTTAATTACACATCCCTGTTGGTAGGGAAAGTATGAAAGCAGACAGAAGCCCCAAATGGTTGCAGAAATTGTGCTGCTTAGTGCAGTGTTCCCATGAAATAAAACATAATAATCAGAGAAGGGGAACACAGAACTCAGAAAGAGTTCTGTTAAGTGCAATCCATTTGCACTTAACAAATTCACTTCTTTAATTATGTCTTCAGGTCCAGGTCTCTAGACCAGAACTCTCTTCTGAGCTTCAACCACAGCTATAATTGAATACTACCTAGTTACTGAAAACTGTATATCCAAAATGAACTACTGATTTAAAATAAACTTTCTCCTTTTTCCCATGTTACCTATCATCATTAAAAGGCATGGACATGTAACCTGGAGAAGACAAAGGCCTGGAAGACCACCATAATCATTCCTAATCTCTTTCCTCCCACAACCAAGACTCCTCAATACCTCTGAAATGCATTTTATCACTCTCTATCACCATCTTAGTCCAACCTCAGATGACTCACTATTAATACAACATGCTGCTATCTAGTTCCCCACCTCAAAGCTTACCTCTCTCCAATTAGTTCTTTAAATTACTGCATAAATGATCTTTCTATAAATATGTATCAATTTTCTGCTTAAAATCCTTTCATGTCTTCCCAATGCCCTCAAAATAAACTTCAAATTGCAAGGCCCATTACAACAGCCTTTTGTAAACTTTCCAGCTTCATCTCACTCCCACCAGTGAACTATATTCAGTTCTTTGGATGTATCAAGCTCTTTCTTCCACTGTCTTCCCCAATTTCTGCCTTCTACCTAATTTATCTTTCATGATTTATTCTAAACTTCACTGTATTGAAGAATTCCTGATATTTAGATAAGGTTATGTCAAACAGTGTATGTTCCTATATATGAATGTCATGCTTCATTTTAATTGGTTCTTTAAAATCTGTGTCCCTGCTGGACTGTATTCTCCATGAGAACAGGTACACAGATTTTCTTAGTAACAGATGTATTGTTAGCAGGATACCTAATACATGTTCAACAAATACTTCACTGAATGTGGTAAATGGAATGCTTAGAGAATGCTATTTTAGAGAATGCTATTTTAACACTATGTAATCAAACTTTTCCAAGTTATATATGCTTTACATTGTATTACAGGAAAAAGACATGTTTATCAAATACATTTTAAAATCAAGTTGTTAACTCCTTCAATATTCTCAGTATTAGAGATAACATATTTCTGTAATGGCATGAACAGGGTATGCGTCTTTTGTTTTTTATTATATTTGAAGCCAATTCCACAACAATCTGATAATGGCTATGAACTTATGACTAAGCCATGAAAAGAAAAGTTTATAGGCCAGGCAGGGTGGCTCATGCCCATAATCCCAGCACTTTGGGGGGGGCCAAGGCAGGTGGATCACTTGAGGTCAGGAGTTCCAGACCAGCCTGACCAACATGGTGAGTCTCTACCAAAAATACAAAATTATCCGGGCGTTGTGGTACACGCCTGTAATCCCAGCTACTCAGGAGACTGAGGCAGGAGAATTGCTTGAACCCGGGAGGTGGAGGTTTCAGTGAGCTGAGATTATGCCATTGCATTCCAGCCTGAGCAACAAGAGCAAAATTCCGTTTCAGAAAGAAAGAACGAAAGAAAGAGAAAAGAAAAAAGAAAATTACTGAAACACAGCAAGCACCAAAGATAACAATACCAATTGTTTACTTCCAAATAAACCCACCTAAAAGTTAATGACAGGGAATTTGGGGTGAAGGTGGCAGGCTAAATCCATATATTAAAATTTCATTCTCCTGAAACTCTACTAAAAACACACTAAAATAATCCATTTTTAAAAGATAAAATCAAGCAGGGGCATGGTGGCATGCCTGCAATCCCAGCTATTTGGGAGGCTGAGGTGGGAGAAGAGAATTGCTTGAGCCAGGAGGCTGAGGCTACAGTGAGTTATGATCACACCACTGCATTCCAGCCTGGGCAACAGAGAAAGACCCAATCTCCTTTTAAAAAAAAAAAAAAAAAAAAAGACAATAGGAAAGGAGAAAAACAACAAAGTTAAATTCTCAGTTGAAGGCAGAAAGAACTGAAAAAAGAATGCAGTTTATAACAATCCTCAGAAGGCTGAGAAACTAGGAAAACTGGCTACCTTTGGAAATAAGTGGGAGAAAACCGAAGCAACAAGAGCTTTATTTAATTACCTACAGAAGTCATACTCCCTACACCTGCTTCCTAGGTTTACACACCGAGAAGCTGCTACTCTCATTCATGGGATGCAGGATTCCTGGGTGACCTTAAACGCAACAATGGGATAAAGACTGAAAATAGGATGAAGAAACTATACTAAATGTGGGCATACTAAATGTGGACAACCCCATCCTGCTCCCGCTGCCGTACCCCATGTTTCCCCACTAAATTCTCAGAAAGTTAGCAGCCAGATCTCCAGCCTCCAAGTATGAGGTTTGAAGAGACTGTTGTGGGGAACCTGATCAGTTCAAGAAGAACATCTAAAGATACTGAAACCAGAGGGTTCCCCAAATGGTCAGCACAAATCACCTCACTAAACTTACAAATTGACAAGCACCACCACATACTCAAAGCTTTCCAATCAACTACTTAATTCCTTTTTTAAAAAATAAAAATAGTATCTATCCAGTCTCCATCTTTAGTTATTCACTTTTCATCATGCAGGTACAATAAAGATTATCTGATGATGGTCTGTAACAAGCTTGTCCAACCTGCAGCCCAAGATGCTTAAAATGTAGCCCACTGCAAGTTCATAAACTTTCATACAACATTATGAGACTTTTTATAAGTTCTGTTTTTTTTTGTTTTGTTTGTTTTTTTAAAAAAAAGCTCATCAGCTATCATCAGTGTATTTTATGTGTGGCCCAAGACAATTCTTTTAATGTGGGCCATAGAAGCCTGAAGATCTGCAACACCCCTGACAGAGACCTGAAAACACAAAAGACAATTTGGAATTAATAGACTAAGTAGGAAGAAAAAAATTTTTAAAAAGATTAAAATCCTCTGAGGGATAAGATAAGATACCCATGAGGCAAGAATAGGATGCTACAAAAGAAACATTCAAAGGAAGGAAAGAAAGCTCATGAAATAATTGAAACAACAGAAATAAAAACAAAACTCAGTAGAGGAAGATAAAATAAGGACATGAATTGGAAAGAAGCAGAGAAAAATTGAGTACGTTTCACATCTGAAAAGCAGAATTCTAGAAAAAGAGAGGGAATTGTTGTCAATAATATAGTTCAAGAACATCTCCTGCCACTGAAGGATATAAGATGGCAGACTGAAAGAGACCACTCAGTGTCTAACAAAACAGATTTTTAAAATCCAAAATAGGGGCCGGGCGCGGTGGCTCACGCCTGTAATCCCAACACTTTGGGAGGCCGAGGCGGGCGGATCACAAGGTCAGGAGATCGAGACCATGGTGAAACCCCATCTCTACTAAAAATACAAAAAATTAGCCAGGCGCGGTTGTGGGCGCCTGTAGTCCCAGCTACTCGGGAGGCTGAGGCAGGAGAATGGCGTGAACCCGGGAGGCGGAGCTTGCAGTGAGCTGAGATCGCGCCACTGCACTCCAGCCTGGGCGACAGAGCGAGACCCCGTCTCAAAAAAAAAAAAAAAATCCAAAATAGACAAAAACAGACGTTATCCTCATGAAATTTTAGAACACTGAGGACAAAGAATTTCCTAAAATCCTAAGAGCTCCTAAGAAAACACAGGTCACATAGAAGGAATCGAGTTCTTCATATACTAGAAACTAAAAGGCAGTGGATCAATGGACTAAAAATGATAAATGAAAACGTATTTCCAACCTGGAAAAGATCAGTCAGGTAGGAAGGTAAAATAAAGACATTTTCAGAAGTATATAATGCCCAAAACTTACCTTCCACACCTTCTCTGTCAGGGAGCTATGGAAGATACGTTCCACCCAAATTGACGGAAGAAATAACAGAAATTAATGAAACTGCAGAAAACACATGTAACACAGGAGAGAACACAAGATGATCTCCAAGATGATGAAGAAGAAATCCCTAAATTAATCATATGTAATGGTTTGTGGCCAAGGATAGCACTGGATCTAATACAAAGACCACCTATCAACTGAAACAATGCACACGAGGACAGTAAAACCCAAGAGAGCACTTTTATTGATGAGGTTCATAGTGACACCAGTAAGCATACATGTTGAGACAAATGGCATAAAGTAGCACATACAGTGCCCTAACACAAGTGGTATCACTGAAGGCTAAAGTCTCTTCTAACCAACATATTCACAAGGGCCTTCTGATTCCCACAGGCCGCAATAAAGAAAAAGACCATATCGGCCAGGCGCGGTGGCTCATGCCTGCAATTTCAGCACAGCACTTTGGGAGGCTGAGGCGGGTGGGTCATGAGGTCAGAAGATTGAGACCACCCTGGCTAACATGGTGAAAACCCATCTCTATTAAAAATACAAAAACAGCCGGGTGAGGTGGCGGGCGCCTGTAGTCCCAGCTACTCAGGAGGCTGAGGCAGGAGAATGGCATGAACCCGGGAGGCACAAGTTGCAGTGAGCCAAGATTGCACCACTGCACTCCAGTCTGGGCGACAGAGCGAGACTGTGTCTCAAAAAAAAAAAAAAAAAAAAGGAAAAAAAAGGAAAAGACCATATCACCCAAACATGAGAAATTCTTCCATATATGCATACTTGTATCTAGATGACTAATCTCTGGAAAGTTATAAGAAAACCACTGGTTCTTTCCAAGGAAGGGATGGCCGAGAAAGGTAGACTAACTTAACATTGTTCACTCTTTTTAAGACCTTTGTATTTCTTATAGCTATTGCCTATTCAAAAACAAACCTGTAACAGGGAAAGAATGAAAGCTTTTCTTCAACATTTGGGACAAGGCAAGGATACCTAATCTTAACACTTATATTCAACATAGTCCTAGCCAGAACAATCACATAAGAAAAGGAAATAAAAAGCATCCAAGCAGAAAAAAAGGGGCAAAATTATCCCTGTGTGCAGATGACATGATCCTGTATGTAGAAACCCCTAAAAATTCCACAATTACTAAAATAAATGAATTCAAGTCAAGTAGCAGGATACAAAATCAATATACAAAAATCACATGCATTTCTTTATACCAATAATGATCTGAAAAAAAATCAAGAAAACATTTCCACTTAAAATAACACCAAAAAGAATAAAACACTTAGGAACAAATTTAATGAAGGAAGTAAAAGGTTTATATACTAAACATTATAAAATATTGACAAAAGAAACTGAAGACACAGAGCCGGGCGTGGTGGCTCACGCCTGTAATCCCAGCACTTTGGGAGGCCAAGGTGAGTAGATCACCTGAGATCAGGAGTTCAAGAGCAGCCTGGCCACATGGCGAAACCCTGTCTCTACTGACAATACAAAAATTGGCCAGGTGTGGTGGCAGGCACCTGTAATCCCAGCTACTTGGGGGGCTGAGGCAGCAGAACTGCTTGAGCCCAGGAGGAGGTGGAGGTTGCAGTGAGCTGAGATCGCGCCACTGCACTCCTGCCTGGGCAACAGAGCGTGACTGTGTCTCAAAAAAAAGAAAAAAACTGAAGACACAAATAAATATAAAGATATCCCCATGTTTGTGGACTGGAATAATATTGTTAAAATGTCCATACCATCCAAAGTGATCTACAGCTTCAATGCAAATTTCCAAAGGCATTTTTCACAAAAATAAAAAACACAAATTTGTATTAAATCATAAAAGACCCTGAATAGCCAAAAGAATCTTGAGAAAGAAAAAGTAGAAGGTATCACACTACCTGATTTCAAGTTATATTACAAAGTGATAGTTATCAAGACAGTATGGTACTGGCATAAAAACAGACACATGGATCAATGGAACCGAATACAGAGCCCAGAAATAAACCCAAGCATATATTACAAGCTAATTTTTGACAAGTCCAATAAGATACAACAGGGAAAAGACGGTCTCCTCAGTAAGTAGTGGTAAGAAAACTAGATATCTATATGCAAAAGAATGAAACTGGACCTGATGCCTATCTTACACATCATACACAAAAAGCAACTCGAAATGGATTAAATACCTAAGACTTGAAGTCATAAAGCTCCTACAAGGAAATATAGGAGAAAAACTCCTTGATATCCTCCTTGACAATGATTTTTTGGATATCACACCAAAAGTTCAGGCAGCAAAAGCAAAAACAAGCAAGTGGGACTACATCAAGCAAATAAGCTTCTGTATAGCAAAAACAAAAACAGGGTAAAAAGGTAGCACAGAGATTAGGGGAAAATATTGGCAAACCACACATCTGATAAGGTGTTAAAATCCAAAACATATGAGGAACTCACACAACTCAGCAAAAAACCCCCAAATAACTGGATTTTAAAATAAACAAGGGACCTGAATAGCCATTTTTCCAAAGTCACACAAATGGTCAAATGGTGTATGAAAAGATGCTCAACACCATAATCATCAGGAAAATGAAAATTAAAACCACAATAGATATTATCTCATGTCTCTTAGAATGACTATCATCAAAAAGGCAAAGACAAAAGTGTTGGTAAGGATGTGTAGAAAACGAAACCTTTGTACACGGTTGATAGGAATGTAAATTAGTATAGCCATTATTGAAAACAGTATAGAGGTTCCTTTAAAAAAATGTAACTACCATAAGATGCAGCAATGCCTCTGTTGGGCATATATTCAAAGGTAAAAAATCAGCACCCGAGAGAGACATCTGCACTCCCACATTCATGGCAGCATTACTTACAATAGCCAAGATATGGAAACAAACTAAGTGTCCTAATGGACAATTTACTTATCCATTCAAGGACAGATGAATGGACGAAGAAATTGTGATGTGTGTATGTACATATATAAGTCCTCCCTTAATGTCATCAATAGGTTCTTGGGAACTGAAATGTTAAGCTAAATGAACATTCAGCATGTTCTCAAGTAACACTGTTTCCTTCAATCTAATTTTGGTATAATGCAATGAAAAAAAAATCGGTTTTGTCATACTTTTTTTCCACCTCTTAACCACAGTTTCTAAGAACTTACTGATGACAATGAGGACTTAACTATACAATGGAATAGTTGGCCTTAAGAAAGGAGATACTGCCATTTGTGACAACATGGATGAACCTGGAGGAAGCTATGCTAAGTAAATTAAGCTAGACACAGAAAAATACTGTATGATCTCACTTAATAAGCAGAATGGGAGGCGGGGGGTGAGAAGCTGTATATATAGAGAGCAGAATGGTGGTTATCAAGGGTCTGGGGAGGGGATGGTTGGGATGGGAAGAAGTAGGTCAGAGGGTACCAATCTGCAGTTAGGTAAAATGAATAATTCTAGAGATCAAATTAATACACAACATGAGAACCATAGTTAATAATACTGTGTATCGAAAATTTGCTGAAAGAGATTTTACATGCACACACACACGCACACGCACACACATGCACGCGCACACACACACACACACACACAGAGTAACTACGAAAGACGAAGGATACAGACATCTGTCTGACTATAGTAATCATTTCACTATGTATACAAAGCATGTTGTATACCTCAGATATGTAAAATAAAAATAAATAAAAAAACAAAACAAAACAAAACCCGTATCCTACCTGCAAAAATAGTTTCAAATGCATTATGTCTTTGGATTTAGCAAGCAATTCACCTTTGCAGGCCCACCTACATACAACATTATAAATATACCAGGTGATTCATTGTATTATTCACAGTAAAAGATTGAAAGAAACCCAAAGGTCTCTCAACAGGGGAAAGAACTGGTAAATTAAGTTGCTTATATTTCCATATAAAGGAATATTTGCAGCCATAAAAAAATGAAGGACAGTAAAAAGTAGCAAGACAAGAGGAACAAAAAACATATATATACACACATTTCCTTGTACATGCATAAAACCCATCCGGAAGGTTACAGAAGAAACCTCCGAGGTTTCTGGAGATGTAAACTGGGGGCATGAAGGCAGGGGAAAGGGAGAGACTTCACTGTTTACCTTTTCATTCTTTTCCAATTTTAAATCATTTGAATGTATAACTTGTCTAGAAATCAAATTTTAACAGTTGAGGGAATTAACACTACAGAAAGTAACAAACTTCAAGAAAGCAGCCACCTTCACCAGGTGGATAGTTTACCGCACTCTTCCCACTCTACAGTAGTTACTGAATGCCAGTCTCCTCCCTCCACTCAGTCTGCCCCACCTGCTGGCCTGCTACAGCCTTGGTGCAGTCCTATTCCCGCACCTCCAAACACGTCCATACATTGTGATGGTCTCTCTGGGGCCACTGATTGAGAGGAAATGTGCTGTGTTTCCATTCTTGAGACAGAGTGTTTTTATTTTCTTGAGGTTTGGGATTTTTTTCTTGCAATAACAGGGTTTCTAGATCCCAGTAGGTGAGAAAGTATGCTTTTATTGCATAAGGAATTTGTTTCCGATATATCAAAGTGATGATGTATGACTTTTCTTAAAGAAGTGGTTATTAGAAGAGTTAAAAATCAATGGAAACAAAAAGTCATAGGTATTGTTCCAATACTCCAGGAACATCACAGTTTGGATCCTGCAGAGGTGTGTAAAATAATGTGTAATATTACATTCTGACAACCTCAAATTGAAAAATGCACAGCTGAAGATCACTTATAGTCAATACTACTTTTCAAACTTTAAGTTCATCAAGTCTCTCCCTAATGTATTGTACTTTTTAATAAAGGAAACTGTCAGATACGCTATAATACAGAGGAAAACGTTTATATACTCTTTCATTATAATTTTTCCACAACTTCCAAAATGAAGAAAAAGACATGGAAACATTAAGTTTGGAGAATAATTGTGGCAGGCAATTCCCCCATCCTAAAAGTTCAATTACCCAAACACAGGCATGATTTCTTACTAACTGAAAAGGAACTGAATTCACATATAAAGACAAGCGTGGGATTCTGTTGAGTTCTGCTGGACACAGAACACAACTGCCGAAGCACTGGTTGAGCACTTGTATTCTAATAGCTCACGGTTACTGAGCACTCTACGTGTGGGAAGAGCCAGTGCCGGGTGCCTGGCACGCATCCTTGCACCTCATCAGCACAACTATCCTGTGGGCTCATCCTGGTTCACCTATTTTATAAATGAGAACACTAGCACTAGAGAAGTTAAAAAATTTGCCTAAAAACATCCAGAGTAGGTTTCAACATTGCCCACTACTTTATAATGCTTTCCCAAGAGCACTGAGACATTATCAAAACACGTTAGTGAAACAGTCTAAAACATCACAAATTTTAGGTTTAATACAAAATGCCCAGAAAAGGGCAGCGTTATTAGAAATCTCAGCATAATGTAATAATAAGAACTTATGATGATTGTATCCTTTTCCTATTTTTTCTCCTGTACAGGCATATTAAATACCATAAAACTTATTTTAGGGGTGTGTATGTGCAGTTTCAAGATAATAATCTAAAACATTTTTAATATGACGAAGTATGGCAATACTAAATTTTTTTTTTTTTTTGAGACGGAGTCTCGCTGTGTCGCCCAGGCTGGAGTGCAGTGGCGCGATCACGGCTCACTGCAAGCTCCGCCTTCCGGGTTCACGTCATTCTCCTGCCTCAGCCTCCCCAGTAGATGGGACTACAGGCGCCACCACCGCGCCCGGCTTTTTTGTATTTTTAGTAGAGACGGGGTTTCACCCTGTTAGCCAGGATGGTCTCGATCTCCTGACCTTGTGATCCGCCCGCCTCGGCCTCCCAGAGTGCTGGGATTACAGGCGTGAGCCACCGCGCCCAGCAGCAATACTAAATTTTTAAAAGGGATTTTTATTTAGCCAACAGCAGAAAGCAAAAATGTTGTCCAAGTAACATGCATTTATTTTATCCCTAGGAATGTACACTTCCTTCCACAAAGCATGTGAGATCCTGGCATGTAAATGAACATGACAGACTAGTCATGAAAATAGTGTATATTCAATTCCTTAAATTCTAAAATTGTCTTAGCATTTAACATCCAACACACTAAACAATCTTTTTTCATATTCAAAAAAATAAGGACAAATTCAGTAAATTCAGATGGGCTATTTTATCACGTAAAGTTAAAAAAAGTAAGGGTAATTTTTCAACTGATTTTCTTTTACCCTGATACAAGTCAATGAGAAAGTATGAAATTGAAACATATCACCATTTCTCAGTGCTTACAAATGGTAGTCACAAGGAAAAGCTTCCAAGGTCTTTTGTGTTGTTTTTAAAAGATATTATAATCTCATAATTTGGGAAACAATGTGTACTATTATCAAGAAACCTTTCGTATTTTGTGAAATGGAGCACTTCCCTAATTTAAGAGACTATGGAAACCTTTTTCAGACATTTTTTTAACATCCTCAGAAATGGAAATTCTTGTTAATGCTGATCTGATCAATTCCTCCTAAGTTTATGGACTATCTCTTCACAAACTACAAGCCCCCAAATCAAATTATCTGTTCAATGGTATCTGAAATCAGTTATATACAAGCATCAGAAAGCTTTTCTCCCAGCAACATAGACCCAAAACACACTACTACAAAACAAAAATTATCAAGAACATACAAAAGACATATCTTTTTTTTTTTTTTTTTTTTGAGATGGAGTCTCACTCTGTTGCCAGGCTGGAGTGCAGTGGCTCAATCTCAGCTCACTGCAACCTCTGCCTCCTGGGTTCGAGCAATTCTCTGCCTCCCGAGTAGCTGGGATTACAGGCACGTGCCACCATGCCCAGCTAATTTTTGTATTTTTAGTAGAGACAGGGTTTCACCATGTTGGCCAGGATGGTCTTGATCTCCTGACCTCAGGTGATCCACCCACCCTGGTCTCCCAAAGTGCTGAGATTACAGGCACAAGCCATCGAGCCCGGCCACAAAAGACATACCTTTTCAGAGCCACAATTACCTCTCACCTGGACCACTGTTCCTCACTGATCTACCTGCCATAACTCTTGCGCCTAATCATCTATTTATATCATAGGAGAGTGTCCCTCTTAAAATATAAATAAGATCATGGTGTTCTTCTTTTCAGAAACATTCAATGGCCTCCCATTCCATTGCTATTAAGCACAAACTACTGACACATCACTTTATGGTTGTGTTGAGATATACTGAACTGCCCTTCTTGTCTGTCCATCTCTAATCTTCTCACCTTCTGACTGTCTGCTCTGCTCACTCTCTTGGTCTCCACAACATTCTTCAAATAAACTCAGCACACTCTCACCCAGAGCCTTTACACTGGCTTCCTCACTGTCTGGGATGCTCTTCTCTCAGGTAATCAAGTGGCTCACTCACTCACCTCTTTAAAATCTGTGTTCAAATACTGCTTTCCATTCATATGGACCCTAAACACCCATCTGTACTTCCAATTCCTTTTTTTTTTTTTTTTTTTTTTTGGAGATGGAGTCTTGCTCTGTCACTCATGCTGGAGAGCAGTGGTGCAGTCTCAGCTTACTATAACCTCCACCTCCCAGGTTCAAGCAATTCTCCTGCCTTGGCCTCCCGAGTAGCTGGCATTACAAGTGCATGGCACTGAGCCCAGCTAATTTTTGTATTGTTAGCAGAGATGAAGTTTCACCATGTTGGCCAGTCTGGTCTCGAACTCCTGACCTCAAGTGATCTACCTACCTTGGCCTCCCTAAGTGTTGGGATTACAGGCGTGAGCCACTGTGCCCAGCCAGCCAATTCCTCTTAATCAAACTTTATTTTTACCATGGGACTTGCCAAACATGTTATAATTAACTGATTTTTTTTTAAGAGTTGGGTTACCTAACATTAAAATATAAACTCTCTGCAGAGAATTCTACCCGCTTTGTACACTGATACGATTTCCAACATCTGACATATAGTAGGTATTCAATAAATTCTATTGTCTCAAAGCCAGCTGCAGTGGCACATGCCTGTAGCACCTGCTACTTGAGAGGCTGAGGCAGGAGGATCACTTGAGCCCAGGAGTTGGAAACCAGCCTGGGCAACATAACAAGACACAGCCCCTTAAAAAAAAAAAAAAAAAAAAACCTATGAAATAAAATATAATGGAACAGAAATAATTATCACTTCATTTCTAAATCAGTTGAAAATAAATATCCGCCCCAAAAATGAGCAAACCTATAGTAATCCTCTTTAGGATATAACTCATATTGGATTTTAAATTACTATTAAAATATTTTGCTATCTCAAGAATTTAGCAGGCTGAGCAGACCAGATGGCTCGAGCCCAGGAGAGTTCAAGACCAGTCTGGGCAACACAGCAAAACCCCATCTCTACAAAAAAAAAATACAAAAATTAGCCGGGCGTGGTGGCCCACATCCATGGTCCCAGCTACTCAGGAGGCTGAGGTAGGAGGGACACTTGAGCCCAGGAGGCAGATGTTATAGTGAGCCAAGATCGTGCCACTGCACTCCAACCTGGGCAACAGAGCGAGACCCTGTCTCCCCACGAAAAAAAAAAAAAAAAAAATTCAGCTAGAAAAATGTTACATTTACATCGATCAAGAAAATGTTTATAAACCAATAGTTTATGATGCACACTGGTGAATATGAAGTTATACCTGAAGTAATATCAAATGACAGCTTTTCCATTTCTTGAATGTATGCATCAAGTTCTACATTAACTTAAACATGGTATTATCCAAGCTCACAGTATCTGAGAAGGTTTATGTTATCTAGCAACCTAAAGTCAAGCCCTCTGTATTTCCCCACCTGTGATCTTCAAAGATACGGTGCTCCTTGAGATTTCTGAAAGGTAGGTCTGTTCTAAAATGTGTGAAAGGAAGAGAACCTGAAAAGGCAAGGTCTAAGAAGATCACTCATTTGGAAATGGCAAGGGTCACATCAGGGGTTATCTAAGTTAGTGTGATTTACCCTTTGGTAAATCATACACATATTTCAAAAGTTACTTTATATGCTTTAATTCTTGCACACATATTTCATGGAAAATAAATTAGTATTACCTCGACTATCATCCATTTCACCATCCCTTGAATGCTCTGATTGGATGTCTGGAGGGGTCTGAAGGACGGCCACGCTATTCTGATTTATAATCTTCAATTTCAATTTTGGTTTTGACCGTTTTCTTCTTGGAACTGTAACTGTGAGGCTCTGTAACTGAGTCATCCCTGATTCAGTCAAACACACACCATCCTGGGTATAAGTCTTGGGTGGGTCTAAAATTACAAAATCCCAAGAATACAAATTTAAACTTTCATTTTAAATTTGACTGATTACTGTTCCAAAATACCCATGTCAAGGGAATGTGACCGTAGTTCTAGAAAGCAATTACGTATCTATGAAATGCATGAATAATTAACTTCATGATACCCAATAAAAACTAGGAACAATAGGTCAAACTTTCTGGGATTATAGGCAAAAAGGCTGCATGTTTTTAAAAAATGGTCTTCCTGGGCCGGGTGCGGGGGCTCACACCTGTAATCCCAGCACTTTGGGAGGCCGAGGCGGCAGGCGGATCACGAGGTCAGGAGATCGAGACCATCCTGGATAACACAGTGAAACCCTGTCTCTTCTAAAAATACAAAACATTAGCCAGGTGTGGTGGCATGCACCTGTAATCCCAGCTACTTGGGAGGCTGAGGCAGGAGAATCACTTGAACCTGGGAGGTGGAGGTTACAGTGAGCCGAGATCATGCCACTGCACTCCAGCCTGGGTGACAGGGCGAGACTCTGACTCCAAAAAAAAAAAAAAGTCTTCCTGCCATTTCTATTTTCATGTCCCAATAAAAAGAGTTAGAAGCACTGCAACTAAACGCAATGCTCAGCTAATCCACTATGAGCTTTTTCCTAGAAAAGATCAAAAGATAGGGATCTATTTACATAAGAGAAGAGAGAATACTCCAGAAGTTCATCTGGAAAAATCAGAGTACCAACATAATTACTAATAGGGAGAGGTGATAAATAAGTACAAATCCTGCAGATTTAATTTTAAATGTACAAAACTGTTGTTCCTTAGAACAACTCCTGTACTATCCAAATGTTTTTGTATCAGGTGCTATTAAATACAAGTATTCAAAAGAATGATTGTTTAATAAGAATATCATATTAATCACCATACTAAGTTTATTATTTTAAAAATTAAGACATTGAATTAATTCTAAAACAAATCTGTTTGCTAACTAGGCCATATTTTCTGCTAACTGATAATTAAGCACAGTAATATATCAATGAATCCAAAGCAAGTATGGCATTAATGGTTATTCTAAGAGCTGTTATTTTTGTTGCCAACTTGCTGAAATTTATAGGAGTACTGCCCCAGTAAAGCTGGACGACATTTTATGTATCATTGTGGAAATGATTACCAACATGAGGGAATTTGGATAGAACACCCATATGATTGAAGCAGGTTTGACGAGTGGTAAGCCAATTATGTAAAAATTAAGCAAAGTAAATTAATTAAATTACGTAAAGCATTTCAAATTTTACCTAGCTCTTTTACTTTTGTGACAATTTGTGCTACAAGTGAAGATTCACAGCAGTCTGAGGAAGGCACTGAAACGAAAAAAAAAAATCCAGGTAATTCTTTTCAGAAAAAGTAAAGTGTATTTAAATACTTATATATGATTAAAATTTGTTTCTATACTCATTTTATTAAAATAAATGTTTGAACACTAAAGTTAAAAGTGGTTTTTAAAGCAACAACAAAACAAGAAGTGGTGAAGGAAATACTCAAGTCATGGAGGAAAACCTGGCTAAGAAAGAATCAATATATTGGATTTTGACATATTGTCAATAACTACAAGATCATGTTCCCTGGAAGCAAAATTATAGTTTACATCTAAAGTATATGCTTTTTATTGTTTCATGTCAATTGTTTTATTAAAAGTTGTGATAAGTCATGTGTAACCAAAAGTAATATTTTTTGTAAAATACTTGTCAAAGTAAGTTTCACAAAGACAAAATAGAGTATAGCTAAGCTAATTCATTGGTTATGGACAGTAAGGTGCAAGTGAGTGGTACAACAGTGCAGACTCACAGTTTAAATTATTCTCTTACCATTAGACGCAGGCATATAGGGTCTGCACATGCTACAATCAAAACCAATGTCTGCTACATTTTCCACTTCTTCCTCAGTATTTAAGTTTTGACAAACTGCATGCATCCATCTAAAAAGACCATATTTGTACATGTTTTTTAAAAAATGGAATATACTGAGAACTGCTACCTTTTAAAACCTGTAACACTGACAGTCTTCAAACTTAAAAGCCCTAAGCCTCACATGCTCCTCCTACCTTGCCCTTTTCTCCTAACTATCCCTATTAACAGAAAACTTTCATAGCGCTAAGAAAGAAATAAAAGGAGTAAGAACAACTATTAGAGAGGAAGCAAAGCACATTACATAAGGAAGCCAATTATTTTATCATCATATATTAAATATTTCAAAGACAGCAAGGAAGCTAGTTAGAGCAAACAGGAAGGTATTCAGAAATATTGCAAATGGCAGTGCTAGCATATATGTGCTCCATGCAATGCATCTAATTTGAAGTAGATATATCTCATGTAAAGCAATGTTGAATGGTAATTGGGAAATAAAGTAAAAAGTTGTCTGGCATTGGAACAAAGAATTAGTAGGCAGAGTCCCAAGAATACTGTACTACTGATGAAATAATACTATTAATAATAATATATGTTCACTGCTTAACTTCTAAAAGAGTACAACAATATACTAATGAAAGCAACGAAATATTCTTGATTTTGAAATTCCACATAATTACGTAGGGCAGGCAGAAGGTGGTATCTAATATCTAGATATCTAGTATTTAGAGCTTTAAGAAAAAGTGGTTTAAGGAGAACAGAATGTGTTAGATATTCTTCATAATTTATTAAAAGATTCAGAAACCTTCCATAAGAAATGGCATAGATGAAGGCAATAATTCTCCATCTAATTTCAAGGGATTTCTAAACCCTCAAAAAGGCCTAAATTAAAAATCTTTAGTCTTGGCCAGAAGCAGTGGCTCACGCCTGTAATCACAACACTTTGGGAGGCCGAGGTGGGTGGATCACAAGGTCAAAAGATCAAGACCATCCTGGCCAACATGGTGAAACCCCATCTCTACTAAAAATACAAAAATTAGCTGGGTGTGGTGGCACGCGCCTGTAGTCCCAGCTACTTGGGAGGCTGAGGCAGAAGAATCGCTTGAACCCAGAAGGCGGAGGCTGCAGTAAGCCGAGATCGTGCCACTGCACTCCAGTCTGGCGACAGAGCGAGACTCGGTCTCTAAATTAAAAAAAAAAAAAAAAACCAAAAAAAAAACTTTAGTCTGGAATTGAGAATTCAAAACAGGAAATCACTTCTGTAAGTTTCTAGGTGACTAAAAATCTACAAAGCAAAAAGTTCTGTACCTAAAACTTATGATAAAGGAAAAGCTATTTTCCATTTTCTTTTTGCTACATTTCAAAGAGAAAAGCTTTAAAAAGATGAAAAAATAGCACAATACCTATCACATTGTCTACATTGCAGAATAAGATCTTCTTCTCTATAGTTTCGATAGCAGACTGGACAGGAAGATAAGCTTGCACAAGGAGCGCACTGTGTGTAATTGTTCTGCCATTCACATCTTAGACCTGCAGATGTTGCTCCACAGTGTCTGCACCAAACACACCTGAAATCCAAATCCCCCCGAAAAGTCTCAATTTTATTTTCTTATTCAGTTACTGTAATTCAGGAAGCTACATACGAACATAATGGGGGAATGATTTAATGTGTATGTGAAAATTTTTCTGATTAGTGATATCTATCATAGCATACGTGTATTATTCAATTAAATAGATGTGGCTAATTTTTAAAAACTAAAGTGGTATGAGAAAGTTCTGAACTTGAAAGACTAGCAAGGCAAACAAATCCTAGAGTACCATTTGCACTTCCAGCCTCCTTTGGGAACTGTCTGCAATGGAGGGTCTAGGCAGTAGGTGTGATAACTTATGTCACAATCATCACACAGCAGGAGTCTTCCTGGGTCAGTTGCCTTCCCACAGGCCTCACACACAGTGCACTCAAGACACCTCCAACCTTTGCTAAGAACCACTTTAGTGATCTGTAAAAGAAACAACCAATCCATGTGATTTATGCATTAACCTAACATAATCAAATATACTATATAAATTAGTATGGTGCTTATGTACCTAGAAGCAGAAAAGAGGCAATCAACTAACATTTATTGAGCACCTACGGAGGCCCAATATTGGGTTGGGCATGTTCATATGCACTTTTAGGAGCCTACTGAGCAGAATAATAGAAAGTAGCATATATTTTAATGCCTTTTTAAAGTCCACATAATTACCTTATGCTGTACATTTAACGTCCACTATATTTATAGATATAGTGACCACATTTTAAAGAAATCAAGTAAGTTTCCCTATTACTGATACATAATTTGAAAATACATCAACAAAATCTCCATCTACGTTTCCATGCTTAAAATCAATAGAAAAAATACCAAAAAAAAATAATAATGTAAAACATGAGTTCTTAGGGACATTTTATTATCTTAGAGGATTTCTATTTAGACTATGAAGCTAGGAATTCCGAAGTTCACATTCACTCCTCTGTTTATTCTTCTCTCTCTCAAGGGTGTTAGTAGAATATTTGGGAATCTCCAAATCCCTAATCAACTCCTGAAGGAAGTCACACCATGTAATATTAAGATTGTGGAACTTCTTAAAGATCTCAAGAGACTAGGGTGTACAGATAGAACCAACCAAGTGCCCACATGATAATGACACAGCAGGTAATGAGGGTGGAGAATAAAAATTCAGATCATGAGGTACATGAAAGCCTAAAAGATACCAGAGAAGAAAACAAAAGAGTTAAATTCAGAGGAACACCTATCAGAATGGCACCAAACTTCCCAAATCCAGATGCATAAGTTTCCAATTCTACAAGAAAACACTTTTCAAAGTACAATTCTCAACCTAGCTACACAAGCAACTGTGTGTGAAGACAGAATACGTTGTAGACACAGGAAGACTCAAAATTCAGCTCCCTCATTCTCCTTCTAATAAAGTTACTGAGAGATATGTGGAACAGAATGAGGATAAAGAAAAGGAAGATTTGGGATCTATAAATCAACAGATCCAACAAAAGACATCAGGCCAGGAAAGTTTAAGGATGAGAACAACACACCTAGAAGCTACTGGCATGTTTCAGAGCAGGAGAAGGGAATGTCCAGGAGGAGGGTAGGACTCTTCCCAGAAAAAAACGGTACTTTAAAAAATAATCTTATATGATAGTTGTATAGTAGGCAAAAACAAAGAACAAATGGAGAGTCACTATTACTTTCTTGTTATTAAAAACTCCATGAAAGACAAAAGAAACTCATAGTACACTATTTAGATCTGCAGTGAACATTCACTGAGTCAAAATCAACACCTTATTAATTGAACTAAACATAGTAATACAACTATATTGGGAGAAGGAAGGAGGTGTATTTTAAGACCTAAATCAGAATTGATTAATTCATAGCAGAAAGTCGACAAAATCTAGCACTGATAAAGCAGTAAACCAGTTTATCATTTAGAGCTATAGCACTAACTACAAGAAAAAAGACCTGAAAAGATGAAAAGTGATTGCCTCAGACATGGAGGTAAAGTAATACAAGGGTTGGTTGTTCATTACAAGGCTTTTTTTTTTTTTTTTTTTTTTTTTTTTTTTTTTTTTTTGAGACAGTCCTGCTTTGTTGCCTGGGCTGGAATGCAGTGGTGTGATCTCAGCTCACTGCAACCTCTGCCTCCCATGTTCAAATAATTCTCCTGGCTCAGCCTCCTGAGTAGCTGGGACTACAGGAATGAGCCACCACACCCAGCTAATTTTTGTATTTTTAGTAGAGACAGAGTTTTACTATGTTGGCCAGGCTGGCTCGAACTCCTGACCTCAAGTGATCCACCTGCCTCGGCCTCCCAAAGTGCTGGGATTACAGGTGTGAGGCAACACGCCCGGCCCATTACAAAGCTTTTCATGTCATTTGGTTTTTAAACATGTATATTTATTAATTTGATTAGCTTATATGATTTTTAAGAACTTGTCTTAGATTACCAAGTTAATATATTATTTGCCCACATGAAGGAAATGGCCTAGGAGTAAGATCAGGGTGGCTTAGAGCAGTAGCCAGCAAACATTTCCAATAAAGGGCCAGAGAGTAAATAGAAAGTTCTGAGGGCCATATGACCTGTTGCAACTTTATAAAAACCCTGCCAGTGTAAGGCAAAACCCACTACAAATATATGTAAACAAAAGAACATGGCCATATTTCAATAAAAGTTTATTTGCAAACAAAGGAAATGGGTCAGATTTAGTCTATGGGCCAGTCTGCCTAACCCTGGCTTCAATGATGATCTGAAGATAAAGTGGCAGACAGATCTGAGGTGTTTAGTGGCAGAATTTTTAAAATATTTATTTTCATTCCTCCTAAGTTTTCTTCACAGATACCTGTGGCCCCTTTTACAACCAAACTCTCCAACTTTCTCAGTTTATATTCACTCTTCAACATACTACACTATGGTCTCTACGCCCACATCCACTCAAAACTGCTTAAGCCAGGCTCGTCAAGACCTTCTTATTCTCAAATCTAATGGAAACATTAGTGTTTGTGTTTCTTGATTGCTAGTACTTCAACACTTGAACAATTTCTCCCTCTGTGAAATTTCCTTTTAACCTAGGTACTGGGGTTGTACTATCAAGTCATTTTTTTCTTCTGCTGAACCAGTTTAGGCTTAGTTTTAAAAATTTTTTCAAATAAGATGTCATCCAGGATTCCATTCATGGTACCCTGTCCAAAATTGTTACAGATCTGTTTTATAATCTAATACGGATACATGCTTCAACTATAATGGAGTAGGTGGGACCAGCCTGTTCTCCCATAAGATACTAGAAAATTGGACAAAATGTATGAAACACTTGTTTTCAGATATTGGACAACACATAACACAGGAGACAGTGGTCTCTGAGAGGAAGGAAACACTCAGGGGGTCCTGTGATACTCCACCTAGAAACAGTTTCCAGACCGCTGCCCAGGGAAGGAGAACCTCATCAGAGAACAATCCATGGCCTCCCTGGGGTTAGGGAAGGTGAGGCAGTGGAATGTGCAGGACACAGTACTCAAAATGAAGAAGCATAAGGACTAAGAGCTCCAGAAATCTAAAGGATTCCCCTGAAGTCTTTGGCAGAACACCAAGCTGCACTGCTATAAGGCCAAAGACCCCCAACCAGGGGAAAGTACACCTACTGGGAATTTGTAAGCTGCACAGTTACCGAGCTTGCAAAAGGCTCAAAGACAAGTGAAGCCCAACCAGTCAGAGTACAAAGACAATGGTGAACAGGGGGTAGAATTCAGTAGAGATCCCAGAAAGGCCAAGTCTTAAGTATAGGGTTAAACTAATGCTAGGACCGCAGCTACCAAAGTGTGGTCTAGGGAACCCCAGTGGGCCTGTAAGGTTAAAACAAGTTTAAATAATACTAGGATTTAATTTGCCTTTTTTTCACTTTAATTCATTCACAATTATAGTGGTATTTATAGAGGCTACATGTTGTATCATATCATTACACTGACATTATGCGGGTTGTGCTTCTGTAGTCTTGTGTTATAAAATGTTCCTAGTTTTAATTCCTAAAATGGTGAATAGTCCATAGTTAAAATCCTCATAAACAAAAACTATGGAGTCCTCAGGAATTTTAAAGAGTGTTAAGGTTCTAAAACCATAAAGTCTGAAAACATCCACCTGAGAGTGAAGGCTTTCTAGACTTGCCCCAGCAAGCTTAAAAAGAAGCTTCAAAGGTATCAAACTTATCCACAAACAATCGCCTCCTACAACAAAAATTCAAACTGAGTCAATTCAAATATCCCTAGTATATTTCTAGATACTGCTGTATTTCTCAATCAATGAGACTGCAGTATCCTACACTGTCCAAAACAGCGTCATCGTATAAAAGGAACCACATACAACTTTTAAAAATAGGAATTCATATTCTAGCTCTACCAGTAACTAGGTGTTTGACAGTGAACTAATTGTCCAATCTTAACTTATGTAAGTCATATTTAACTCATCTGTAAAATGGGAATTCGGTAATTGTTGGATGGGTTAAAAGAAATACATTACTACCTTGGAAGGGATCTTATTCAATTTCCTTCGGTCCAAAACACTAAGTATTCTAAAACACAAAATCTAGTAACAGCAACTTTTATACAAAGTACAAAGAAGAAAAGAAACATATTTTATGCATATATAACTCTTATTTTTTAATTGGCTTTATATACTCTTTTTCAGTCAAATATCACGAGCAACTAATTTTAAAAGACTACATAAATTAACCGTACTAATCTTCTATTTTGGATAGTATTAATTATAATCTTTCATTTTGATTCCTAAATTCACAAAAACCTATAATACCCTATAAAAGAAATACTAGTGTAGTTATCAACAAAGAATTCTGAGGGAGATAATGTTGATTTATTTACTACACTGACATTTTACTGACAATGATATAATACAGTCATGTTTGAAGGGCAGGGGAGAAAGGTATAAAAATCACTCATAGTTCATGACCTATCACTGAAACTGAGGTTAGTATTTATAGTACATGGTATGGCAGTACTAGAAAAGATTTACTTGTGGAGTACATTAAGACCTCTGCTGTACAGCTATACCTCCATGCTTGCTTCCAGTGGCCATGACACTTTATTCAAATATGTAAGTTTTATTAAGACTGAGTTCTTGGCCGGGTGCGGTGGCTAAGGCCTGTAATCCCAGCACTTTGGGAGGCCGAGGCAGGCGAATCACAAAGTCAGGAGATCGAGACCACGGTGAAACCCTGTCTCTACTAAAAATACAAAAAATGAGCCGGGCGAGGTGGCGGGCGCCTGTAGTCCCAGCTACTCGGGAGGCTGGGGCAGGAGAATGGCGTGAACCCGGGAGGCGGAGCTTGCAGTGAGCCAGGATCGCGCCACTGCACTCCAGCTTGGGCGACAGAGCAAGACTCCGTCTCAAAAAAAAAAAAAAAAAAAAAAAAGACTGAGTTCTTAAAAAGAAAACATCAAGAACCTCAACTACTGAAGTATTGAGACCTGTCCATATTTAAAACCAAGCACACGATACCACTTAAAAGGTTCCCCAGAAAGCCTCTATCCTGAAATGCTTGAAAGTGAGCAGTGCTGACTCTCGATTATTACCAATTGCATTAAATATGACATTTGTTTTGTTTCTTTTGGCTATAAGGAGAAAATGTCTTTTTGTATACGAGTGAGCATAGAGGAAAGAGAATGTGGGAAAGAACAGAATGGGCTAATAATTTTTTACTAAATACTCCAGTTCTCAGCTTTTTAAATCAACAGACAAAATGAATCAGTTAAACCTAAAATCTTTGTGAATAGTATAAATTATCTTTTAAGTTAAATGCACATATTTTTATGTTTTACTTTTTCAAGACAAAAGCAGGATATTAGTACAATATAAGATTTATAGAGGAGCAAATTTCTTGAGATAGCAAACCCTTAAAAGCAGTATTTAAAGTACTTAAATACTGTCACATATGTATAGTATTCATCATACTTAACTGTGAGAACTGGGAGTTCATGTTACCACTCAAATCAAATAAAAATTCACTACATTTTTGTTAATTCAATTTAAGGATGTTTACCTTAATACTGACACAGTATGGATGGTAACACTGACCACACTGAGAACAGGCAAGTAATCTTCCTTCTGCTCCTTGGCCAAAACTGCCACAAACTACACACATATCCTGAAGTTAAGAAAACAGAACATATTTTAAATGGAGACTAAGCTAAAAATCTACAAATTTTACTTTAAAAATACCTTCTTAACTAATATAGCTCTATAGCTAGATATTGGATGACTTCTGTATATGAGATAAAGCAGAAATGTGCAAGGAGGAATTCAATGAGGAAGACAGTAAATTGTTAAGTTCAAACCTGATTCAAAGTGAACTTGTCACTACTAGAAAACAACACAACTGTATTGTGCATAGAGTTTTCTTCATCATCCTTATTTGATGAAATATCTGCAGCAGACACCTATAAAAAGCAAAATACACAAAATACGAAGTTATATTTTTCACTTGTTTTACACTTAACTGGAAAGCTTCAGAAAATTCATAATCAAAACATATATTTTTGCCAAGGTCTAGAATAACAATTCCAAATACTATTAATGCTAAAATACTACCATAAAATGGAGTCATAACATTTTATTATTCACCTAATTCTCTCTTTAGAGGTAGAATTCCTATAGACCAAGAAGTAATGAGAAAATACAATAAACCTGTCTTAGCAAGACTTGATCATGCAGAATTCTAATCAAGAAACTATAAATGATAATATTATATGTATGTACACACACAAATCTATCACTCTATTTTAGTGACACACACTTGGGATCTGCTATGTAGCTAGTCTGAACTGAGATGTACTGTAAGCATAAAATACAACACGTAATTATATATTACATGTTGAAATGGTAATATTTTAGATATATCAGTCAAAATGAAAGGCATTAAAATTAATTTAGCCTGTTCACTATAACCTTTATTTTGTTTTGAGAGGGAGTTTCACTCTTGTTGCCCAGGCTGGGGTGTAATGGTGCAATCTCGGCTCACTGCAACCTCAGCCTCCCAATTCAAGCTATTCTCCTGCCTCAGCCTCCCAAGTAGCTGGGATCACAGGTGTCCACCACCACACCCAGCTAATTTTTGTATTTTTCGTAGAGATGGGGTTTCACAATGTTGGTCAGGCTGGTCTCTAACTCCTGACCTCAAGTGATCCACTGCGCCCAGCTCACTGTAACTTTTTAACGTGGCTACTAGGAAGTTTTAAATTGCATATGTGGTTCTCATTATATTTCTATTATACCACTTTAGAATATTATTTTGAATAATATCAAAATTTCAGTATTATCCAAATGATTATCAACCAATATTGTTGAGTCTGGACTTAGTTCTATTTGACTACATCAACTAAGTACCCACTGGTTTGTTACTAATTTCTAGAGTGATTATGAAACAAAATAAAGCTCTGAACTAGAAGTTGTAGAAGAAGACAAGGAGGACAGTGCCAAAATCATAAAATACAATCCTCTTTCTTTAAAAAGCTTACAACCTAAGCCTGGAAAGACAGAGTTGAAACACAGCAGGTTATGTTCAAGGTCAAAACATAAAACAATAGAATTACTTTTCTTGAGGAACAACTGAAAGAAGATTAACCAGCTGGGTGTGGTGGCTCATGTCTATAATCCTAGCACTTTAGGAGGCTGAAGTGGGTGGATCGCTTGAGCTCAGGAGTTCAAGACCAGCCTGGGCAACGTGGTGAAATCCCGTCTCTACCAAAAATACAAAAAATAGCCAAGCGTGGTGGCACACGCCTGTAGTCTCAGCTACTCAGGAGGCTGAGGCAGGAGAATCACTTGAACCCGGGAGGCAGAGGTTACAGTGAGCCAAGATTACACCATGGCACTCCAGCCTGGGTGACAGAGCAAGACCCTATCTCCAAAAAAAAAAAAAAGAGGAAGAGAGGAAAGAAGGACAGAAGGAAGGAAGTTAGGACAGAAGGAAGGGAGGGAGGGAGGAAGGAAGGGAGGGAGGGAGGGAGGGAGGCAGGGAGGCAGGCAGGCAGGCAGGCAGGCAGGCAAACTAAATAGAAGGACTACATCTCAGTATTTTTCAAAACAAATACATTTAAAAGCAGTTTTTTTGGTTTTTTTGAGACAGTCTCGCTCTGTCCCCCAGGCTGGAGTGCAGTGGCGCGATCTCGGCTCACTGCAAGCTCTGCCTCCTGGGTTCACGCGCCTGCCACCACGCCCGGCTAATTTTTTTGTATTTTTAGTAGAAATGGGGTTTTACCATGTTAGCCAGGACGGTTTCGATCTCCTGACACGGTGATCCGCCCACCTTGGCCTGCCAAAGTGCTGGGATTACAGGCATGAGCCACCGCGCTCGGTGTAAAAGCAGTTTTAATGGACAGTACTAATGCTTTATAAGAGCAATTTACAGTCATATGAACCCTAATAATGCCGATATTCATCACTACGGAATAAGTAAAACAATGGCAAATCCAAACATTAGAAAATTATGCAACATTTTAAAAGCAAGGAGGCAGAAATTTATATGGACTCTCATGAAAGAAATTATCAAAAGACATTGTTGAGTGAAAAAATAAATTGCAGAACAGTATGTGAGGTGTAGCACTTATAAAAACATGCAAAGTCATTATATGTAGTCTATGGGCACATGTAAAACGTTGAATCATAAGAAACTGCTGCTTTTCATCAGTTCAGAAATAATATTGGCAATTTCATACAGATCAACCTAATATATAAATATACCAAACTGGTAACAGGGAAATAAGAAGGACTGAGGAGTTAGTAATGGTAAATTCTGATCTACCTATAATGCTTTAATTTTGTAAATAGAAAAAATGTATTGATGTGTTATATGCATACCTCAAAATTAGTTTTCTAAGATTTTAGAGAATCATCCAAGATGATTCACAAAAGTAGAATCATCATGATCAGTAAGAAATTAAGTGACCACTAAAAGTAATCATTAATTCAGCCATAGGACTAATGATGCATTGAGAAGACTATTAAGATATATAATTGTGGAAATGGCTAAAATAGAGATAAAGTATCTATTTCTACCTCCCAACCACTAACAGAAATTTCGACACTTTATAAACACTGAGTAGCTCAAAGAAATTGTAAAGATCCATTATTATTTTTAAAAGGAAATTTAACCAGTGAATGCTTTCACTGAAAATGGTAACAATATATTCCCAGTATAAACCAGAAACAAAGTCTGCAATAAAAAATTACAATGTCCCTAGATTCAAGTGGGAGGTGGAGAGTCATATTTAAATAATAAGTGCAGAAAAACCAAAATATTTTAAAATAATTGTCCATGCAAGAAAGAAAACAGTATCATCTAGCTTGAGGACCCACTGTTTTTATTTTATAATTTATTTCATGACCTTTAGGCTGCTAGAAAAATAAATTACCTTGAGGGCAAAGGTAAACTTTGAGAAAATAAGTGTTATTGTTGCCTGCATAGATAATAGTGTGATTTATTCAGAAGGTGATAGATATTTCATTTTCTTAGACCACAGATATAAGTCAAGGAACAGAAAGCTCTGACCTAAGCTTCACAAATGTCCCTTCCAAACAGGGACACAAAAGAGTAAACAAAAAAAGAAGATCAAATTAAACTCAAAGTGAGAAGATAGGAAAAAATAGATGAGGATATAAATCAATAAAACAGAACGGGGAAAGAAAATAGAGAAAAGTCCATGAAAACAAAGGCTGACTCAAGAAGATCAATAAGATTGATAAATCTCTAGCCAGACTGATCAGGAAAAAAATAAGACAAGATACAAATTATTAGTATTGAGAATAAGGAAGGTGAAATCACTACAGATTCTACAGGTATTAAAACAGTAAGAAATATTATGATCAACTCCATTCCTTTAATTTGTCAAGATAGACAAAATGAACAAATCTCTTGAAAGATGCAAATTTATGCAAGGGGAGACAGATAACCTAAATAGGTACCTATTAAAGAAAGAAAATTTGTTGCTAAAAACTGTCCCATAGGCTGGGCGCAGTGGCTCATCCTGTAATCCCAGCACTTCGGGAGTCGGATCATCTGAGGCCAGGAGTTCGAGACCAGCCTGGGCAACATGGCAAAACCCCATCTCTACCAAAAACACAAAAATTGGCCGGGCATGTTGGTGCACACCTGTAATCCCAGCTACTCAGAAGGCTGAGGCAGGAGAATTGCTTGAACCTGGGAGGTGGAGGGTGCAGTGAGCGGAGATCACTCCACTGCACTCCAGCCTGAGCGCGGTGGCTCACGCCTGTAATCCCAACACTTTGGGAGGCCAAGGCAGGTGGATCACCTGAGATCGGAAGTTTGAGACCAGCCTGGCCAACATGGTGAAAAATTGTCTCTACTAAAAATACAAAAAAAAATTAGCCAGGCGTGGTGGCGGGCACCTGTAATCCCAGCTACTCAGGGGGCTGAGGCAGGGGAATCACTTGAACCTGGGAGGCGGCAGTTGCATGAGTCGAGATCGCGCCATTGCAATCCAGCCTGGGCAACAAGAGCGAAATTCCATCTCAAAAGACAAAAAAAAAAAAGAAAACAAAACAAAAACCACCCCACAAAGAAAATTTCAGGCCAAGACGGTTTCACTAATAAATTCATGTATAATATAAGAAGAAATATTTCCACTACTACACAACTTTTCCAGAAAACTGAAGAGGAGAATATACTTCCTGATTCATTCTAAGAAGCTGGAGTTACGCTGATACCAAAACCAGACGAAGACATTACAAGAATGTAAGACTACAGGCTGGGGCATGGTGACTCATGGCTGTAATCCCAGCACTTTGGGAAGCCAAGGTGGGAAAACTGCTTGAGCTCAGAAGTTCGAGACCAGCCTGGACAACATAGTGAGATGCTGTCTCTATTAAAAATTTTTAAAAGGTAGTTGGATGTATGTAGTAGGACACACACCTATGGTCCCGGCTACTTGGGAGATGGAGGTGGGAGGTCGAATCTGGAGTGAGCTATGATCATACCACTGCACTCCAGCCCAGGAATTAGAACAAGAACCTGTCTCAGAAAAAAAAAGAAGGGAAAAAAAAAAAGTGCACAGGTCTACAACCGTGGTGCATACACAGTTTTATTAATACTCAGCAAGAAAAGGGAGTACACTGTTAACAAACGGCAACAGCATAGATGAATCTCCAAATAATTGTGCTGAAATAAATCAGTCCAAAAAGCATACAATTCTGTATGATTCCACTTACATACAACTCTAGAAAATGCAAACTAATCTTGGGGACGAGGACGGATGGCAGGGGAAATGCAGAAAATTACAGAGGGGCATGAAGAAACTTTGGGAGATGAATATATTCACTATCATCATTGTGGTTTCGTTTTCAAGGGTGTATACATATATCAAAGCTTATGGAATTGTACATGTCAAATATAGCTTATATCAACTATACCTCAATAAGCCTTGTTTTAAAATTTTTCTTTTTGAAAAAAGGACAAGAATCTAAGCTTCCTTACTCCTCCTGGTTTAGTAGTAAACTTGGACAATTTCACTTGTACTTAAAATGACATTTCAGAATTTTAAAAATAGGATTTTAATAAAATAGTGAAGTTATTACACAAAATATTTGCTAGTAGTTAGCAAATATGTTTGTAATGCACATATAAATAAAGCCTCATAACATGATATAAGCAAATATCTATCAATCTTAAAATTTTTTAAATAAAAGAGCAACTATATTACACATTGACTTTTTAGAGAGGGTTGGCATAGAAAGATAAGGAGTCAAAGAGGAAGGTAAGGAAAGAGAAAGGATGAGAAAGTAAATATACAAGAAAATGTAACCAGAGGCTCAAAAAAAAAAAAAGCAAAATAGAGACAGAATAAAATAAAATAAACATTTTGGCCTATTTATATGATTCTTAAGATCAAAATAACTTGCTGTGAGATTTTCATCAACTGACATTTAGATTAGAGAAAATATACATGAAGCAAGCCTCACCCCAGGCAATACAACAGCTCCGATTCCACTTTTCAGCTTTGACCTGCCTCGGCCACCTCGTCCCGACAGTCCTGCACCTCGAGGTCTCCGCTTTCCTGGAAATCCAGACCCACGGCCCTATGTAACAGATTAGGAAAAGTCAACATTCTGTGACAGGCGAAAAGAATTTTTAAATCCAAATGCCACTGAGATAAAACATTTTATCAAATGTTACACAAACACTTCTTTAGGTAAGTATTAAGAAACCTGGCTTATTATTTGTATCTTTAAAAGCATACTCCACAACTTAAAAATCTAAATATAAAACGTTTACAACCTTAGAATCATACCTTGGGCCTGTCACTGTGAACGCTTTCAGCAAGCCTTTGCATGATTTTTCTCTTTCCCACTCCTACATTCTCGGTGGCTACAACAACTATAGCCTAATCCAGATATTTCGAAGTGCAACAAATTATATTTAATATAGAGTAAGTATAAGGAAGAACTCTCTCATTAACTGGTCTTGCAGTGATTACAGTAATAGCTAGTATCTATTGAGTACTTACTATGTACTAATCTAAGAATTTTTTACTCTCAACAATCCCATATAGCAGGTTTTATTATCCCCATTTTAGATGACTTTGCTGAGGAGTAAAAAGGTTAAGTAACTTGTCCAAAGTCACTTATCTAGCAAGTCTGGCTCCAGCGTCCCTGGGTTGGAACCATATTCTGTACTGCTACATCAGCATGAAAGCTCATTTTTGCTAGTGTGTAACAGTATTCTTCCTGTCATTAAAATTAAGTCAGTTTCCTTCACTATTCAACAGTTCTCTTATGAACTCAACATTTCTACCTCATTCACCATAGTACTTAGAGGAAAATTTATTATTATTACTTTTATTTTTGAGACAAGAACTTGTTCTGTCATTCAGGCTGGAGTGCAGTGGTGTGATCACAGCTCACTGCAGCCCAGAACTTTTGGACTCAAGTGATCCTCCTGCTTCTGCCTCCCAAAGTGCTGGGATTACAGGAGTAAGCCTAAGCGTCTAGCCAGGAAAAAATATTTGAGGATTATGGGAAAGCTGGCAAAAGGCTTTGTGAAAGCTTTGCTTTAAATAATCTGAATAAATACTTGAAATGGAAATAATTTATCTGACTTCTTACACAAAAAATAAACGTATGGGAAAATGTGTTAGTTAAATTCCCTGATAATTTAAGAACCAGAGTATGGTGCTCCCTGCTCCCCCACCCTTGTTTGTACTAATTAACTACTCCTTGAAAAAACCTGGCACCTACCTAAGTAGATGAATTATGTATATTTAAAATTATCCAGATGCTCAGGAAAATACTTTGATGTTTCCCTCCCAACAAGTTAAATAATATGTCATATCTTCAACTGATGTCCCTTATCATAGTTTGAAATGAACTTATTCCCTATTTAGCAGAATGATTTCCAAGTAAAACTTTATGGTGATACTGTAAGCATAAAATAGATACACATGAATAAAAGGAACGGGAGGAATGGTTTTTTTCCCTTTGGATGTAATAAATACAGCCAGCTTCCAGTTTCAAACTGCCACTCCTGTCTTCTCTTAACCTGCTCTCCTTGAGATCCCTTGAGAGATGCATCAGCTTCTTTCAACAACAGATGTATGGGATCAGCTTAGTTTTTTGGGTTGTTTGTTTGTTTTTGAGATGGAGTCTCGCTTCTACGCCCAGGATGGAGTGCAATGGTGTAATCTTGGCTCACTGCAACCTCCACCTCCTGGGTTCAAGCAACTCTCCTGCCTCAGCCTCCCTAGTAGCTAGGATTACAGGCACATGCCACCATGCCTGGCTAAATTTGTTTGTATTTTTAGTAGAGACAGGGTTTCACCATGTTGGCCAGGTTGGTCTCGAACTCCTGGTCTCAAGTGATCCGCCCACCTCAGCCTCCCAAAATGTTGGGATTACAGGCGTGAGCCATGGCGCCTGGCCAAGTTTGTTTTGTTTTTAAATTGGTATTAAAGATTTTTGAAAAATTAAGTCAGTGATTAAAAACCAATACTACAGTAATCTCTCAATTATTTTCTCCAACATCAAATGCTGACCCAGAAAAACAAAAAGTGAAAACTGGTGGTCTATATTACAAAACTGTCAAATGACTCTTAAAATATTTATACCTCAATATCTTGGATGATATCGGGGGAGGTAGGAAAGTTAAAAAAAAAAAAAAAAAAGAATTGTTCTTCCAGTCATGAAAGAAAATAAAGTATAATCTAGAATTCCTTAAAATCCTTGATGAGTCTAAATTAAACAGTCATATTCCAGAATATTAAATATGGAAGATGAAGAAAAATTGTCACCTCTAGTCAATGAGGTATTTTAACTTTTGAGTTAATACTTTTCCAAATTAATTTTTTTCTCTTCAAAATGCATCACACTACTTACTTCAAGGACTGACAGAGTCACCAACCAATGGCATGGGGGGAAAAGCCCTGTCACTTTAAGGTATTAACCACAGACAATGAAATCTGCCACAATTTTGGTATTTCTTCTCCATGAGAACATAATAAATTAATGGAGTTTTTCTTTTGCTTTTTTCTAAGCAACAAAGTTTTATGATATCGTGAATGAAAATGTCCGTAATTACCTTTTGGTCTACATGTCAAGGACTTCTCCCTCATAAAAACAGTAGTAATCACAACAAAAGGAATTAACCATAAAAAGAGGTATTAAAAATGTGTACTTGATTTTTAAATGCATATTATTTCTTTACATTAAAATTTTTAGATTTAAAAAGTGTCTCTGGAAGCTCAATCTAGAAAAGAAAGATTTAATTCTTAACATCCAGTAGGGCAAAACAATCAGACAGAAATGATATATGAATGTAAATGCAATTTTATTTACCACTTTGATGCTCCAAATGGCACTGCCAGGAAGCTGCCTGGGTTTAAAAATTTCCCGACCTTCTGAAATGTCTGGGGACCAGGAAGGTGGGCTCACTGTATTATGGGTACTCCAAGCCCCCTAGGATATGGCAGTTGAGAAAATAGATGTGTAAAACTCAGCAACATAAAAGGTCAAAGCCAGCAACTAAGGAATTTTAGAACAGCAAAAACAAATGCAAACGTATGGAAATTTAGGACAAGTTGCTTCAAGGAAGGCAAAATAAGCTTATCACTAACAGTGACTTAAACATTTAAGTATAACTTAAATAACTTAAATGTTTGCTGCTACAATTTACATTAAATATTTAATTCTGGCTGAGACATCACTACAATGAAACATTAAAAATTAAGGTTTATATGACATCAACATTGACTCATGAACTGCAATTACCGCACCAAAAAGTAAATAAAGGTCAATCACACTTTAAGGATTAACACTAGAAGAAAGTACTGGGGGATTATTTTTCTTCTAACAACTATCATTCTACTTAAAAGGAGAAATGGATAACCATAAGGAATTCTATATTCTATAGCTATAAACGACCAAAACCAGTAGGCCAAAGAATGAGATGAGAAACATAAGCAATCGATAAATGCATAAACTTTAAACTGTGGAGAGTTGGTAACATTAAAATACAAATACCATTATTTGTGTTAGCATTTAATCACTCCTCCTTCAGTGACCATTAGTTGTGGGTTTGGGTTTCAGTTTTTACTTAGGGAAATGAATATTTGTGGAAATTACATCCAATGGACAAATACGAAGAAATGTTAAAGCAAATTGTCCTAAATTTGCAAATTAAAATGCCTAAAGTATCTGATAAATTATATAGAAAATAGTATCTTATTAAAAGCTATATAACTAAAACTAAAGCATTCTACATCCAAATAACCACATTCAGCAACACCCTGAACTAATCTGATGAAGATGCTAAACAGCATACAAAAAAATGTTTACTCCACAAAGATAACATTTTAAAGAAAAACACAAGACAAATGTCAAACAATAAAATAATCTATTTTGAATTAGGTAAATCAATGGTGCATGCTATAATTTTACCAATTAAGTAACCAAAACTTAAGACAAGGTACATAGTACTTACCGGGTTTCTAGAATATTATCAAATTAACAAGTAGTATCTCATTAATCACATAAAAATACCACCAGGAATTAAAATAACTAGAAACAAGAATGTGACTACTCTTGGAGTAAGAGACAGGTAATGGAATAACAGTATTTTGAGAAAAGCCATGCAAGCAATAGACTGGTTTCATTTTTAAGTCACAAACTCAATCCACAGACATTGAAGTCCGGCTATCCAACTCACTCTCTCCAGCAAAGACTTTATTTATTTTCCCTCCAGGATCACCCTTGGGTATTCTTTCTTACCCATCAAATCTCTAACCTAGCTCAAGTAATCACTATGCTGATTTCACTAAGCAGCAACCACTGCAGGTCAATTACCTCACTTTCATAATCTCAAATCAACTTGAATCTGTACCTATGTCTTCTTCCCTACTATTAGTAGTCCAGGGTCTTAGGTAACCTCTGTATTGTCAAAAGCCATTTCTCTTTTCTCATTTTACTCATGCTCCTAACATGTGGCATACTATTCTGCTGGATTTGGCAGCAGCACACCTGTGGATGTTTCACTGACTTCCTCGCTAATCTTTCTTCATCTCCCGTACATGTTCTTCCTGTATTTGACTTCCAAAGCCCTGGAGTTTCCCAGGGGTTGAGCCTAGACCTGAAATGGTATTATCTACAACAAGGGTGTCTTGGAAGTTGTTGCCTCTTAACATTCTTGTATCTAGTTTTAATCAGGTATCTCCAAATTAGCAGGATTTTCAACTTCCTTCTTAGCATTTCCATTTTCTCACACAAAACCTCTTAAGTTTGCCATGTTTAAAAAATTTCTCCCTTAACCGGTTTCATCCCAGTCTTCCCCATCCTTATAAATGGCACCCAGTCCCTTGTCACTCTCCTCTGCTCCTTCAGTCCTCTCCCCCAACACTTCGTCAATGCAGATCATCAGTAAATTCAAGACTTTTTATCTTCAAGTTTTGTCTCTGATCCTTCTACTTCTTGTCACTTCCACCGCCAGCAGCCCAGTTGTCGCCACCACCATCTCTCGCCTAACATGCTGCAAGAGTCTACTGCTGGTTATGCTGTTCCCAGCCTGCATCTACTCCAGCCTTTCCCCACAGCAGCCAGAGGACCTTTGCGCAAGTACAAATGTGATCAAGCAAGTCACTATTCTATTTCAAACCTTCACCTGCTTCTCAAAGCACCTAAAAGACAAACCTTTCCCAGCCTTCTCCAACCTCATCTTGTGGCACTTGTCTCCCTGCTACTGTGCTCGGCTACTCTGGCTTCCTTCTGTCCTTCAAACATGCCAAGCTCTTTATCAGTCAGAGCCCAACTGACTCAGAACACTTTACTATACCATTCCAGTCCTTCAATAAATGTCTGCTGCTTTTTTGTTTGTTTGTTTTTGAGATGGAGTCTCGCTCTGTCACCCAGGCTAAAGTGTGGTGGTGCGATCTCGGCTCACTGCAGCCTCCACCTCCCGGGTTCAAGTGATTCTCCCGCCTCAGCCTCATGAGTAGCTGGGACTACAGGCACGCACCACCATGCCCGGCTAATTTTTGTATTTTAGTAGAGACATCATGTTGGTCAGGCTGGTCTCAAACACCTGACCTTGGGATCCACCAGCCTTGGCATCCCAAAGTGCTGGGATTACAATCGTGAGCCACCATGGCCAGCCATGTCTGGCGTTTTCTAACCCTTCAGGTATGGCCTTAAATATTTTCTCATCAGGAGACCTTTCCTTAGTACTCCCAATGAACCATCATCTCTCTTACCACAACATCAGTACCCTCTCATTCCATCACCACCTGGGACATTTTATTGTTTGCAATTGTATTTAGTGGTAGGAAGTGGGGAGCAAGAGATATCTAAATTTAGTTCTCTCAATATTTCCGTTGGTTTTTCTCTGAGATTTGGCTTACATCTTAAATTCCTTTTAGTCGATAGTTTAATATTACATTGGCAGTAGACAGTTCTCAAAAATATGACACAGAAAGTCATACTCTAAGATAAAAATAATGTTGAATAATTTTATTTCAGAAATAGGAATTTTCTGGTAATTATGTATTATTCATCATAATTTAAAAGTTAGCTTTGATGCCAAAATTTTCTCTCATTTCAAAAAGAAGACAGACTTTGTGTAATTTTATAGTTCTGAAGAAAAATTATCATTATACTTGATATTCTGACAAATTATCTAGTATATTCCTTAGACCTTAAAACTAAAATATAGCTATAATTATCAAAGTTTAAATTGTCCTTCAGATCTTAGCTTTGATCAAGAACTTACACCATTCAGAAAAGGTTAGCTGCCCCTATAATATATGGGCTCTCCTCCTACAATCCAGCACTTTCTATACTGTAATTGAAGATCATGCTCCTTTCTGTTCAGTGCTATGTTAAGCACTCTGTTCAGCACTTACTGAACTTTTTTTCTGCTCAGCATCTATTGTCTCTTTTTGCATCTGTGTATGAATTCATCAATAAACAATGAACTATGACATGAAATACACTAATGCCTCCACCAGTAATAACCTAGAATTTTGAATTTTTTCACTTATAAAAGTTACTAAAAATTACTAAAAAAAAAATCTATATAATGCCCCCTTAATCTATCAACTGAACTAAAAGCAAAAGAGTTCCTAATGTAATCATTAAGTTGTAAATAGAACCAACTTGCTATCAAATACTACAGAAACTAAAAAAATACTACCTGGCAGGGACTGAATTTGAACCCAAGAAAAATAATTTAACCCCAAAATCGTTTAATATTAGCATTAAATTTCTTTCTGCTTTGAGGCCAATTTCCCAGGTAAACTGTCCAAGCTAGTAGGTTATACAGGGACTGTGGGATGGGGAAATAAGAACAATAATGACAGGTGGAGGACAGGCTATTTAGAAGCAACTTTCTATTAAAAGTCATATTCTATTGCTGGTTGTTAAATATGATCAAAGTCACTCTTACAGCCCAAGAGTACTATCAGTTTTAAAAGCAGCCAGAGAAGGTCTGGTGTCTCACTGGCAAACTTTACACCTCCAAATCCTAAATCAATCCCGGCCCCACACTCTTCCAACATACTATGCAAAACCAAGGTTGCATATAAACAGTGAGTCTACTTTAGGAAAAGTGAAAGCAATGAAGAGATAGAGCAGAAAGGAAGATAACTAGTAAAAGAAACAAACAAGTTTACAGTTTGTCTTTTTGGTAAATATAATCACTTGTGTACATTGGAGCTACAGCAGCAAACACTTCACTATTAAAGGAATTCTTAAAAGAAGTCTCATATATAAAATTGAGTTCAATATCAAGTAGAAAAAGAAATTAGACCTAATCCTGTTTTGATAACAAAAGAAACAGTTTTATCCGCTTTAGCCTTCGATAATTTCAGAATACAAATTAGGTGGCGCTAGCAACAGTAATGTCTCCAAAAATACCACAACAAGCACAAGTAAACTAAAAGGGAAGTCTGGTACTTCTAACCTGCTGTATCGTTAGCTTGATGTTCCAAAGGGGTAGGTATGTTTTAGGTTTAAAACTATGGTTCTCTGGCTACTTTTAAAACTGAAAGTACTCTTCTTATAATATAAAGTAAACTTGTTATAATTTGTCCAAGAGATATCAAAATACATTACCTATGTTTTCATTTATGAAATTTTCTTGAAATATTTACTGCAGGCCAGGCGTGGTGGCTCACACCTGTAATCCCAGCACTTTGGGAGGCCAAGGTGGGTGGATCACCTGAGGTCAGGAGTTCAAGACCAGCCTAACCAATATGGCAAAACCCCGTCTCTACTAAAAATATTTAAAAAATTAGCCATGTGTGTTGACGTGCACCTGTAGTCCCGGCTACTCGGGAGGCTGAGACAGGAGAACTGCTTGAGTCAGGCAGGCAGAGGGTGCAGTGAGTGAGGTCACGCCACAACTCCAGCCTGGGCAACAGAGCAAGACTCAATCTCAAAATAAAAAAATAAAAACTAAAAAAAATAAAGAAATATCTCCTGCAAATAATATGTTTCATAAAATGCCTAATAGAATCTTTCAATACCAACATGAAAGCAATTAGAACATGAAGGTGTCTGAACTAGATTACAGTAGTGTGATTACATTTAAATATCTTTCTATAAGATGTGATGATACATACAGGGTAAATAATACAAGAAGACCTAAGATTATTATGATCTCAGAATTTCCTAATCAGAATGGGAATACAACCGTGCAATGAGAGAAATGGACTAAAGACAGAAATAAAAACAAATGATATGATTTAATATGATAAATTTAAAATTTCCACTTTATTTTCCACCATTTTAAAAGACCATTCCTTATAGTATTAAGTTTAATGCATTTTTAAAAATCAATAAAACAAGTAGCACATTTCTCTAGTTCAGGACTCCGCTTTCAGGGTTATAGTCAAAGATGATCCTAGAAGTGCATTTTAATTGGTCTAGGGTAGGACCATTAGACTGATGCTCTAAAATCTACCAAGCTGATTACAATATGTGGCAGTGTCAATAACCACTTTCTTAAACCCAAGTCGCAAAGTACATAAACCTACAAAAATGCTGAAAAATGGGCCAGGCGCTGTGGGGCTCACACCTGTAATCCCAGCACTCTGGGAGACCCAAGATGGCAGGATCGCTTGAGGCCAGGAGTTTGTAACCAGCCTAGTCTACACAGCAAGATCCCCATCTCTATTAAAAAATAAATATTTTTAAATGCTGAAAAATGAAATACTAAATTTTATAAATATATAACTTCAATAAAAGATGTGAAAATACAACTAAGTCATTATGACAATTTGTATGAAACAACATCCAATTTGCTGTCTGTTACTTCTCCTACCTTATCATGTCTAATTTTTCCTCATCTTTGTGAAATCCTGCGTCTACAGTAGGCAAGAAAACAAAAAACAAAAGGAATCTTACTCTATTCACAGCCATCAGAAAAATGTGTTACTATTCCTGTAGTCAGTTAGGTTCTAAACCACACATTTGAGATATATTTGAAACATGTCATAAAGAAAATAAGCATTATATTTCTCACTAAATAGCACCTAAAACATTCCATATGAAAGGAAAAATACAAAAAACTAAACTTTAATTACTAACCTCCTTAAAGGAAAATAATTCTATATGATTTGATGTTTGATAATGGATGTCCAATACCTGAGACATAAATTCCATTTTCTGGGTCCTAACATCTCCACTTCAGAAAATCCTCTATATTGGGTTACTTGGATTATATATTCAAAACTTAATATATTTGAAAATGTGCAGAATGATTTGTTGCTGCAACAAATGGTTTAGCAATTATCTACATTAAAACGTATTCCATGAACAACAGAAAAAGAGTATTTCTACTTCAGTCCTTAAAGACTGTGAAAGCACAGCAACAGTCTTAGTTTGTCGATCTTGAATTCTTTTGGTATTTTAATTTCACCAGTAATTCTGGAACTGCTTTTTTCATATTTCTCAAAATGTTTTGTATTGCATTGTCCAATAAGGCAGCCACCATCATATGTGACCACTGAGCACTTCTAACGTAGCTAGTCAGAATTGATATGTTTTAAGTATAAAGCATCTTGTTCATTTTTATACTGATTAAATGCTGAAATATTGTTTTGAATATACCAGGTTAAATAAAATAGATTAAAATTTATTTCACCTGTTTTTGTTTTTTTTAAGTGTAACTACTAGAAAATGTAAAATTACACACATGGTCTGCATTATATTTATATTAGATAGCACTCACTGGCTTACCATTCTACTGGTTGGTTAGCTTGTACCTCCAGATAACATCTGATAATCCAATTACTAGCTATCACAAACTAGATCTTTCAGATGTTTCCTATTAAAATGTTCCTTTAATTTTGAAGTGAATTCCTCGAAAAGCTCATATAATACTATTACAGAAAATCAACTTAACAATTTGCCCACCATGGAACATAACTTAAGGTAAATCTACATTTCTCTGGTTAGTATTTACCGTACTGGTAAAGACCAAAGAATTGGTAAGGTTCAACAAAATATGAAAATGCCAGTGATGTTAACAAAAAATAGCTGGAAACCAAAGAATCTTGCTTACATCACAATCACAGCCAGGAAAATGCAGCTTATTTTATAGCCAGTCTCCAATGTGAAGAATATGCAGAAGAAACAATAAAAACATAAGTATAATACAGAAATGCCTGATATCAAAGAAATTAATGTAACAGAATACTGAATTTCAGTATTTCTAATGTAAGGATATACACACTCCTATCTGTAGAATATTTCCTGCAAGTTATGGCCCCAGTACCTCACTAATGGAAGATCTATCTTGTACTATTCAATTCATACTCTCCCTAATAACAGCACTGTATTAGTAGGTTCATCATCAAGTGAAGGCTGTTTGCTACGTAACTAAAACCAAGACTGGAAAACTAAAAAGCTGGAGGGAGGGAAAACACAGCCTACAAAATGCTTACAAGATTAGCAGCAAATGATGAAGTAGTAACAAGAGGGGCAGAAAAATAGATTATCATCAGATTTGGGAATTGAAAGACAGCTCAGCAAAATACTAGGATATGGTTCATATAAGATGGAATAAGCCTGGAAATACACCCCCCTCCCCAATATTTCAGAACATAAAGTCTACAGAAAAAGAGTCCTAATGTATTGAATCTGGTTTCTCAACTGAAACAAAAGTCTTCAAGGAAGAAGATACATGTAAAATTTTACAGGAATACATATGAAGTAGTATCTTTAAAGAATGTAAATATATGAACCAAAAGTAAATGTGAGATTCAAATTTCCATTGCTAAAGTCTTTTCAGAGTCACGACGACATTATTATTATACAACCATTCAAAATAAAACAAAAAAACTTACTGGAAAGGAGAACAACTGATTTGAGAAGAAAAACCTTTCTTGGTAGAGCAGAAACAAATGTCAAGGAAAATACTTAGAAAAAAGGCATATATAAAGAATGGTCTAGTTTTACTACATACGTCTTTGCCATGCAGAAACAGCTAAATCCCATCTGACAACTACTTTGCCTTTGGTGTACCTTGTCTTTAGAGAACAAAATATATCTGGGTTTGATATAGAGGAGACTAATTTTCAAATTAAAAAATGATTTTTCTTAAAAGCCTGGCCTTACAGTTTAAAAATTATATGATTAAAATCGAGATATTATTCCTATAAAAAGCCAAACTTTAATCCATTTAAATCATGAAACTTAAAACTTAACTTGAAGCAATTTAAATCATGAAACTTAAAACTCCATATTACCACCGTGAATTAACACTTCTCCACTACCTGTTATCTTGCAATTTTAAAAAACACTTCAGAAAGTAGCAATTTCATAAAATTATGAATAGTTCATACCTATAGTATCTTCATTTTGCCATGCAGTTTTACTTAAATCTCACTTAAAAAGAAATGGAACTCATTCTTAAAGGGTAGAATGTACATAATGTAAAGCAGTCACAGGAAGATTTATCTTTACTTACTGAAAATCAACAGTACAATTCTAAGATTTTTTTCTCATGAAACTATTGAAATAAGTCCTACTTGAAAAAAGAAATCCCACAAGAGTTAGCAATTAATAAAAACATCAAAATGAGAAATTTCCCAGCAAGGAAAATTCCTGTCATAAATATTGATGTTTATGCGGTTAAAAATATACACAATAACTATACTGCATTTTAGGCTCTATTTTTACTGTGGCACAGAACTAAAAGAATTTTTAAAGCTCTATTAGAAACTATTATCAGCCGGGCGCGGTGGCTCACGCCTGTAATCCCAGCACTTTGAGAGGCCGAGGCGGGCGGATCACAAGGTCAGGAGATCGAGACCACAGTGAAACCCCGTCTCTACTAAAAATACAAAAAATTAGCCGGGCGCGGTGGCGGGCGCCTGTAGTCCCAGCTACTCAGGAGGCTGAGGCAGGAGAATGGCGTGAACCCAGGAGGCAGAGCTTGCAGTGAGCCGAGATCGCGCCACTGCACTCCAACCTGGGCGACAGCGTGAGACTCCGTCTCAAAAAAAAAAAAAAAAAAAAAAAAAGAAACTATTATCAAATAGGTTGCATCTTTATGGCCCAACTGAGTTGAAATTCTAAATAAGATCACTTCAAATTTAATAAATGACATTCTTCATTAACAGCATTTTTAAAATGGCTGAAACACATAAGTCAACATTACACTGAAGTTCTATCTGCAGACAGAAAAAGTTGCCATTCACACCAAAACTACACATATACCTTCTGATTTTATAGAATTGTTCCAATATCTTTTCTGTCAATATCATTAAAATCACCCTACCTGTTTGGACCGAGGTCTACCAGGAGAAAATTTTCTTTTAGTAATAGCTGGTTTACCCATGCCAATTTTTGGAGTGACTGAGATGTAAGTTGTTGGCATGATGTTTCCAGCAGAGGAACTAAGAGCTGAAGGGTAATTGTGCAGCATGTCATGCAAAGGCAAGTCTGAAGAAGGTGTTGGGGAGGAAGACACATCTGCCTTGCTTATGTCTGCTGATGATGAAAATGATGACTCTGTCTCAGATGATAACTTTATAGATTTGTCTCCTTGGTATGAAACATCTTTCACACAACTCTCAATTGTAGGAGTCATTTCAGAGTCCATCAATCCAGTAGAAAGTTCAGAATTTTCTTTCTGTTCCTTTTCTCCTTGTAGTCTTTCTATAACCAACTGTTCCTCAGGACATAGTGAAATACTTCCCTCATGTGGGGACACTAAGGTTTCCAGTGGAAGAGTGACAGATTCAATGACTAATTTTGGAGGCCCCGATTCTTCTTTGGATACCACTGTTTTAGGTTCCTCTAACAACTGCAGTTCCTCTTGCTGCACAATGATCTGGTGTGTAACGACTTCAATGTTTTCTGTCACTTCCATTTTATCTTCCATTTGATCTTCGCCACAAATATGCTTCACTTCAGAAGACGTTTTCATTTCTTCACTATCAACTTCATTAGAAATCTGTTTTTCCAATTCGGTATTCATTTTATGTTGGGATGATACTACAAAATTCAGAACATTTGTTACGGTAATGTACAAATTTTAAATTTTCTAACTATAGATATATAAAACATTTTGCTACACTAGAACTTAAATCAGAAGGTATTCATCAAAGCAGGCAATTATTAAGTGAATGAAAGCCAAAGTACACAAGGATTTATGGATTAGAATCAGCCCCACACATGAAAACATGATGTTTTACAATTTAAGTACTTCCAAAAGGACTGAAAATTATACAGGAAAAGTTCTCATACTCATTTTTTAGTTAAGAAAATGAGGATCAATCATGTTATGTGAGATACCTAAGTTAAAAAGTAAAGACTGACCTAGAATGTGAAGGCATTTTCTAATAGCAGATACCCAGATGTAACAAAGTTACTATAGACTCAAAAGCACAGACAGAAAAGATTTACTAACCACCAATATTTATTTTGCTTAACCATACCTGCCAACCTACCCAAAACATTCTTTGGATATAATCCTTGTTCCTCATCAGTCTATAACTTAAAAGACTAATCTTAGGAAATCTATAAACTTAGATATCAGAAAATACAGTCACTGGCTGGTAAATTTTAAATGAGGATACCAGCATGTTAAACCTTTAAGTCAATCTTGCTTAAACGTTAGAGGTGCAACTGACATGAGCTATAAGTGGTTCTATAAAGTAGGACCGCTGAAGATAAAAAGCATTTATTCCAAATCTCATCAAGGTAATTTTTAAGTTATAGTAAAAAGACACTACCATCCTCATTTACCAATCAGTGACTAAAATTTATCTATGTTCTTTTTTTTTTGAAACAGGGTCTCACTCTGTCACCCAAGCTGGAGTGCAGTAGCACAAACATGGCTCAGTGCAGCCTCAACCTCCTGGGCTCAAGTGATCTTCCCACCTTAGCCTCCCAAGCAGCTGGGACTACAGGCATGTGTCACCATGCCCAGATACTTTTATTAATTAATTAATTTATTTATTTATTTAGACAGAGTCTTGCTCTGTCGCCCAGGCTGGAGTGCAGTGGCGCGATCTCGGCTTACTGCAAGTTCTGCCTCCCGAGTTCATGCCATTCTCCTGCCTCAGCCTCCCGAGTAGCTGGGACTACAGGCGCCTGCCACCACGCCCGGCTAATTTTTTGTGTTTTGTAGAGACAGGGTCTCACTATATTGCCCAGGCCTATACATGTTCTGATATCAAACTGAAATCTCATCTTCTTTCTCACTTTATTGAAAGACTACAGCTAAGGATAAAAGAAAACTACCAAATAACAGATCTGATAGTACAATATATTTTTAACCACAACCGCCTCCCCCAACCCCCTTCCCCCCCAAAAAAAAACCCTTTCAAGAGAAACTAACCTCCTTTAGATCTACTGTCTCTTTAGATCCAGAATCTCTTAACTAAAAGATTTAGTTACTGTAATGTGTATACATACAGCAATTGCAAAAATGTCTTTGGAATAAAGACATTACCTTGTAACATAAAGACATTATCTTGTAACTCAATCAAATTAGATAATATGAACATACTGCTTACCAGCAATGAGAAGACTATCTGTGTCAAGACTTTCCGAGGGATGACTCTTCTGTTGCTCTTCAGTGTGGACTTGAACTGCTGTGAGTAACACATTTATAAAATCTCTAAGAAGGAGTCAAAATTTTTGTAATGCTGTTCCCTCAATAGTAATTTAAGAGTTTTATTCTACTAAATGTCAATTTCCAATATAAGCATGAAACATTGTACCACTTGTTAGTAAGTTATGAAGACAAAATTAGAAGTCTTTGCACTATGGTAAAATTTTTTTGTCTTTTTCTCTTTTTCTTTAACAACTAGAAGATTATAGAAAATAACTTTTAATGAGAGTTGTTATATGTGAACTTAATAAATTTCAAAACATCTCAGTGGCTTTTTATGTATACATTGTACTTTTTACGCATACTATATAATTGAACATATAACTCCACATACAACACCAAAGACTTTCAAATGAGCCTGTGATTAAATGTAGTAAGTAATTTTCCCCCGACAAGGTCTCTTATTAATTCTGCAAGTACAGTAATAGCTCTTATCAATATGTACTACAAAAAGTTTAATTGAAATATCATGGAAATCAGTGAAATAACCCTCAATAGGACTGCTGAGATGATCCAATACAGCAAATTTTTCATTATCTTAGCATGAAACATCTCATCATCATCAACAGCTCTACTTAGCAACTACAACTAAAGAAATAAAAACACAAATTGCTTTTTAACGAAAAATCACTTGATACCTTAACGAAGTACTTATGATTAAATCTAGATGATAGCTGAACTACAAATATACGCATGTCGTTTCTCCTATTATTTGTCTAAGATTATTTTACTAAAAAACTCTTCCTAAGTGACTGCATCTTGGTTTTTATTTACTGAAGTTTTAGTCAATATTCACATATTTATTGTACATACACATTCTCTTCAAAAACAGAGTATATCCATTAAATATTCTTACCATCTGGAACAATTCCAGGAGTGGACTCCTGATCGTTGACATCTTTACTAACTGCATGCTCTGGGAATACCATTTGATCTTCAGGGCCTTCAACTTCCATTTCATTGTTATAATCTTAACAAAACATTATTAATTCTTTAGCTCAGAATGAGTTTTTTTTGTTGTTCATTAAGCCAACAATTATGATTTTTGTATGAGTAAGGGCAAATCATCAAAAACGCTGTAAGTTTTTCTTCAGATTTTTCTCTTTTGAACCACATATATATTTACATTTTTTAAAAACATGAAAATTATAATACATCAAAAGGTGGGCCAAGTGTGGTAGTTCACACCTGTAATCCTAACACTTTGGGAAGCCAAGGTGGAAGAAACACTTGAAGCCGGAGTTCAAGACCAATCAGGCCAACATAGTGAGAACCCATCTCTAAAACAATTTTTTTAAAAAGGTAACTGGCACATTATTTTAAAAGGGTATTTCAAAACTAAATACTGATGGCATCCTGGAAATGAAACGTTAGTAGTTAAGATGCTTAGTTACCCTTTTGATAAAGGGTATGATAAAGAGAACTTTTATAAAAGCTACCACTCGTAGTGATGAAAATGAAAAACAATCTGGTGAGCAGTTCTATTTCCTTTATGCTCCAAGACTCATGTTTATAACAGTAGGCTACTACTAAAACTATTCCATACCTGAACAAAATCTTGGGCTGAAGAGGTGATAATTAACTTAAAAAGGACATTACAAAACTACAACACGCTTAGAGAAAACTCACATTATAAAGAACAAACTAAGCAAACCCAAAGACTGGGGAACTTCCACTGTCGGCTTAAAGAACACAAGTGAAGGAAAGCATGATAGACCTGGAATTCAAATACTAAAAAAACTATCTTAAGTTACATTCGATTTTAGCCATCAGATTCAGAGATGACCAACATAACAAATACATTTAAAAGTTGAGAAACTGAGAACAAGATGGAATCTGGAATACAGGATCCTCTCTTCTTGATTAAAGCAATATATTGGTGACACATTGGCACAACATTACAAAAAAAAAAAAAAAAAAATCATTCTCAAGTTTACCTGTAGTGAGCTCAGCTATCTCCACTTCCTCACCTGGCTGTAAAGGATCCATCTCAGCTCCCAGGTGTTTACAATACATGCAGATATACTCTTCTTTGAGCTGAGGATCCAGTTCATGATCTGTTGGTTTGTCACACTCTAGGTGAACCCACCTGCAGTGATAAGCATACTTAAATAAAAGTTTCTAACGTCAAGTTATTGTCTAGGTAAAGAGAAGGCATTGCTGAAAAGCTAGATATGAAAATGGTTAATTAAGGATGAGAGGGGAGACGTTAGAGGGGTTGCTAACTGACAAAGGTTTTTTAAAGGATTTTTTTAAAGGACATCTGTGGATGTCACTAGAGATGCTGCCGTATTTTTTACTTGACATTTTTAAGCTATTTTTTCTTTACTTTCCCTATCAGTGCTCATTTCTAATGTGGTCTGGTCTTATCTTTTGCCCATTTACTTCCTTATGCCTTTGAGACTCAAAACCATCATTTAATTCCATCTATAACAGCAATCAGTACTGATGGAATTGCTACAGCGATAAAAACTTAGAAGCTGTAAGATGGTAGAGCAAATGACCACATGAATAAAACAACTGACAAAACAACTGAATAGAATAAGTATCTTCTTACCTTTTGCACATATTACAATGAAGCATGTCTTTCTGCAGTTCTGGATGATAGCACTTCCCACAGAAGGGACATAAGTTATCCTGCTGTTGGTAACAATTGTCACATATCAGGCAATTGTGATGCCACTGAGAACTAGACCGTGTGCCACACTCTATACATATTCTGCAATTCTAAACACGAGGAAAAACAAAAACAAAAACACTTTGTTATGCATTTGTAATTGTAGTTCTGATGTAAACCTTTAAAAAAGTCATGAATCATTTGTGGATTGTACGTTTAGCTTTTATTTTCATGACACTAATTGAGGGTATAGGCTTTTTTTTTTTTTTTTTTTTTTGAGATGGACTCTCACTTTGTTGCCCAGGCTGGAGTGCAGTGGTGCAATCTTGGCTCACTGCAACCTCTGCCTCCTGGGTTTAAGTGATTCTCCTGCCTCAGCCTCCTGAGTAGCTGGGACTACAGGTGTGCACCACCATGCCCAGCTAATTCTTGTGTTTTTAGTAAAGACAGGGTTTCACTATGTTGGCCAGATTGGTCTTCAACTCCTGACCTCAAGTGATCTGCCTGCCTCAGCCTCTGAAAGTGCTGGGATTACAGGTGTGAGCCACTGTGCCTGGGTATACACCTTTTAAAAAGCTGTTTTCAATGTCTGATGTGACCTCACAAAATCTGCACTGAAATCTCCAGGAAAATGTAAATAAGGGAATGGGGATATCCAGGAAAACATATAGGTGGAAGAGATGAAACCAAAAAGACAGCAACCCAAAACTCAAAAAAAGAAACATATTCTAGGATCAGGAAGTAATTTTTGTGGAGTAAGTCTACTCAACCTATTACACTGCAGAAAGCAAAATGGTGTTGCTACATATAGTATTCTTCTTGCTTCTTGGTAGCTTAAGAACTAAAAACTAAAACTAAAGAACTCTCTCTTAAAACAATAGCATGGCCAGCCTGGTGCGACAGGTTGATGTCAGTAATCCCAGCACTTTGGGAGGCCAAGATGGGAGGATCGCATGAAGCCAGGGATTCGAGACCAACCTGGGCAAGAAGACAAAACACCCCTTTTCTACAAAAAAAAAAAAAAAATTTAAATTAGCCAGGCATGGAGGTGCACACCTGTAGTCCCTGCTACTTGGGAAGCTGAGGCAGGAGGACAGCTTGAGCCCAGGAGTCTGAGGCTGCAGGGAGCTATCACGCCACTACATTCAAGCCTGGGCAACAATGCGAGACTGCCATGGCGGGTGGGCAAACACAGAGCATGGCCAACTCCATGTGACTTGGTGTCTGAAAATGTGAAAATAAATTGCTCCACATCAAAAGTCCAATGATGGCCCTTCATGTTTTTAGAATAGAGGGAGTGGTCCTATCCTTACCAAATTAGAATCGTTTATGAAGTAAAAGGCCAACCAGAGGCCAGCCAAAACTACTTCTGTGCCTGTGAGCTAGTCAGCCTTAAAATCCTGGGGATAAGGTTAATAAATTGTGGGGCTCTCATTACCCACCCCAAATTTCTAATCTAAAACATCAATAAAAAGGAACTTTATCTTTCTGTGCTACTGGGCTGATATGAAAGGGATGCTCACTTAAAAAGAGAAACTACTAGGAACCATAGATCAGAAGTCTTAAAGATTAAAATGAATGCACTTTAAAATACTGAGGGAAAAAATACTAAATAGCTGGGCATGGTGGCACAGAACTGTGGTGTCATCTATTTGAGAGGCTGAGGCAGAAGGATCTCTTGAGCCTAGGAGGTAGAATTCAACCTGGGCGACACACTGAGACCCCATCTTTTGACTACATATACATATTTTTTTAAAAGAATGTATTATCCTTTATCGAATGAGAACGAGAAAAGAAAAACAATCCTAAATAAAATACTATCAAACAGATCAATACCACGTTAAGAAAATAATAACTATGCCCAGGTGGAGTTTATACAAGAAATTCAAAGATATTTAATATTAGAAAAACCCATTAATAAAGTTTAACAAATTAAAAGGGAGGAGAAAAAAATCATTTCAATGCAACAGAGGCTTAAAGAAAGAAGTCTTTGGGAAGAATCAAAACCCATTCCTAATAACTCTTGAGAAAGTAAAAATGGATGGGTATTTCTCTAATGTGATCAACATAAATACTTCAATTCTAAAGGCAATACCTTATTTTATGGGGGAACCCTAGAGGTATTCCCACTAAGGACAGGAAAAAGCAAGGGTGCCTACTATCTCCACTACTATTTTAACATGTTTCTGGAGCCAATGCAAACATGGAAATAAATGAAAGCAGAGACATTAAGACCAAGAAAAGAAAAAACTCTATTTGTAAATAGAGTTGGAACATCCTAGAAAATTTTTCAAAAACTCAATAAAAGAATTCAACAAAGTACTAGGATATAAAATTAGCACGCAAAAGACAACAGAATTCACACACACAAATAACCAGTTAAAGGAAAGTAAGAAAACCCCCTTTATAACAGCAGAAAAATAAATATTCAAGAATAAGCTTAAATGTTCAAAATCAGTATTAAGACAATTATAAAACACTCCTAAAAGACACAAAACTAGACTTTAACAAACTTGTGAAGACATCCCTTGTTCTTGGTTAGGATGTCTTAAAATCAAGATGTCAATCAACTCTCACTAAATATATATATTTATGTTTTGGAGACATGGTCTTGCTTTGTAGCCCAGGCTAGAATACAGTGGCATGATCACGGCTCACTGCAGCCTCGACCTCCTGGGCTCAAGTGATCCTCCCACCTCAGTCTTCTGAGTAGCTGGGACTACACAGTGAGACCCTGTCTCTACAAAAGCAAAAAATTAGCTGGGCTTGGTGGTACACATAACTCCTAGCTAACTCGGGAGGCTGAGGCAGGAAGATTGCTTGAGCCCAGGTCAAGGCTACAGCGAGCTATGACCATACGACTGTACTATGGCCTGGGAGACAGGGTGAGACACTGTCTCAAACAAATAAGCAAAAAAAAAAAAAAAAAAGAACAAATAAACTAGCAGAAAATATTTGCATCATGTAACACAGATGAAGGCCTTACATCCCTAACTTATAAAGAACTCTTAAATTTAGGGGAAAAAAATGCCAAAATCTTCAAAAACAGGCAAAACACATGAACAGACAATTCACGAGAAGGAATAAAAACTGACCCTTAAACACATGGAAAAACGATCAACTTCACTCTTAGGAGAAACAAAAATTAAAACTACATTGATATACCACTTTTCACCCAGAAGACAGGCAAACATTCAAAAGCTGAACAAGTCATCCTGTTAGCAAAGATGTAGGAAAAGTTCTCTCATACATCTCTAGTAGCAATGCAAAGTACCGTAAGCCCCAAGAAAGGAAATTTGACAGTTTCTAACAAAGCTACATATGCGTACACTCCTGAGACAATAATCCTACTTCTAGGAATTTACCCTATAGATTTGTCCCTGAGAATTCAAAAATACATATGCACAAAGCTATGGACTGTAAAATCATTTATAATGCAAAATATTGTAAACTATCAAAATACCAGGCCGGGCGCGGTGGCTCAAGCCTGTAATCCCAGCACTTTGGGAGGCCGAGACGGGCGGATCACGAGGTCAGGAGATCAAGACCATCCTGGCTAACACGGTGAAACCCCGTCTCTACTAAAAATACAAAAAATTAGCCGGGCGTGGTGGCGGGCGCCTGTAGTCCCAACTACTCGGAGGCTGAGGCGGGAGAATGGCGTGAACCCGGGAGGCGGAGCTTGCAGTGAGCCGAGATCGCGCCACTGCACTCCAGCCTGGGAGACACAGCGAGACTCCGTCTCAAAAAAAAAAAAAAAAAAACTATCAAAATACCAAAGCACAGGCCACTGGTTGAGTAACCCATAGCACAGATACACAGTGGAGTGCTATGCAGTTGTTTAAAAGCAGAATGAGATCTCTTGAACTTGCCTAACTTGCCTGGAAGTGATTTCCAGATTTTATTACATGAAAACAGCAACATGCAAAAGAACATATACAACATGCCACCTTCAGTGAAAGTAAGAGCAATATATCTTCTTAGAGGAAAAATAACAGGAAGTTTAAAACAGAAAACAATGAAGTTAGTTACCTCCAAGAGGTTGAAGGAAATGGGGTATAAGTAATAAACAAGAGGCAGTGACAATTCTGAGTAAAACTTTATATAGCTTTGAGTTTTGAAAGTATACTAATATCTTCTATATTTAAAAAATTAAATCACTAAGAAAAGAAAGGGGAATAAAATCTATTACTGAGAGCAAACTGAAGCAGATTTGCTTTTTAGATGGAGCAACTGAATAAATGTGCTGACGTTGCTGCAACCCAGAATTTTTATTGTAGAAGAACAGACATGCAAGAATGAGAAGGCAAAGAACTCAGTGGAGAAGGATAAGAACTGGGGGTACTGGTGTAAATTCATTATTTCTAAGTTATGTACATGTAAGGGTATATGAATATCTATGTGTACAAATGGAAGTGTAGGGGTCTCCAATCTTTTGGCTTCCCTGGACCACACTGAAAGAAGAAGAATTGTCTTGGGTCATACACAAGATACACTAACACTAATGACAGCTGATGAGCTATGCACCCCCCCCCCCCAAAAAAAAACACCTCATAATGTTTTAAGAATATTTATGAATTTCTGTTGGGCCACATTCAAAGCCATCCTGGACCACATGTAGCCTGCGGGCCATGGGTTGGAAAAGCTTGTGTAAGTGTATACACATGCATGTATTTCCTGACACCACCAGGTGAAAGGGTAAAGAAGCAAACACCCTCCAGTAGCAACGAGCACACCCAATACCCACTCCCCACTAAAGGAATCCAGGACTGGGGCATGGGAGGTATAAGATGAGCTTGTAACATCTTGTTATACCAAAAAGTAATGAAGTGTTCACATAAGTGGTGAGGGCAGAACACTGGCACCAGCTTGAAGGAGCAACTGACAGCAAACATGGGACCATGTGAACACAAAAAATAATTAGGTAATGAGTTGTAAATGACTGACTGAAGATAATAGGAGCTCATGAGTCAGTATCAATAATTAGTAAGTTTAACATGTGAAAGAAGTATTCTTGCTTACAAAAGAAAGCAGAGGGCTAACTGGTAAATGTGGTGGGAGTGCTAAGAGCTGGAAATGCATCATTTGCAACCAAAAGAAAGCAGGTTAAAATGGCATCATCAGGCAGTAAGTTTTTTGTTGCTGTTGTTCGAGATGGAGTCTATCTCTGTCACCCAGGCTGGAATGCAGTGGCATGAGCTCAGCTCACTGCAAACCTCTGCCTCCCGGGTTCAAGCGATTCTCCTGTCTCGGCATCCTGAGTAGTTGGAATTACAGGCAGCCGCTACCATGCCTGGCTAATTTTTGTACTTTTACTACAGACAGGGTTTCACCATGTTGGCCACGCTGATCTCAAACTCCTCACCTCAAGTGATCCGCCCGCTTCAGCCTCCCAAAGTGCTGGGATTACAGGCGTGAGCCACCACCCCTGGCCTAGGGAGTAAGTTTTTAAAATCTAGAAGGAAGTTCTGAGGAAAAGCAAGATATCTGCATGGTCTTAAAGTGTCTCCTCACATACTGCTTTATTAGATACAAAGGAGGGGGAAAAAGAAGAAATTGGGCAACAGCCTGACCAGGTGATTCCCATGAGGGAAAGTGGAATAATGTATGCTTCCAGCTGTGATACCTTGAGGATGGATCAGCACTTTGCAGTATTCTGGCCAATAATGCATGCCTCTCATCTAATCATAAGGGAATATCAAAGACAAAATGGGGAATTTCTGTTTGAAAAAAGAAAAAAACAAGTATATTGGGAAGAACTCTATTCTTCAAAAATACCAATGACAAAAACTAAAATCCTAGAACCTACTTGGAGGAAGGGGTAGGTTATGAATGACATAAGATCAAATGACATAATTGGAATACGGCTAAACATACTACACTGATGTAAGTTTAGGAAGTTGACAGCAGGATTGTGATTTTTTAAGAATATTTCTATTATTAAGAAATACATATTGAAATAGTGGTAAAAAGGCGTAAGGTATGTAATTAACCCTCAAATGGTAGGGGACTGGGGGGAATAGAGACACACACATACATACACACACAAAGTGAGGGCATGCCCAATGATAATGAAATGCTAACAACTGATGAATCTAAGTAAATGGGATACGGGTATTATTTTTATTTTTTCCAACTTTTAGAGTTTGAACTTATTTTCAAGTAAAAATTTTCTAAAAATGCATAACACACCAACAGACAGACATTCTTGAGATAAAAATAGGACAAAGAAACCTATCTGACAACGACTGGTTTACAATAAAGATCCTGAAAAGATCACCCCGACTCCAGTTCACTAGAGAGCAGCCCCAAACTAGACCGACAGCCCCTTGGGGGCACATCGATTTGCCCCCACATCTCCAGCCTTGACCACAGTGATATTCACACACAGTAAACACTCAAATGTTAAATGCAAACAAATGAGCAAATTATGACTCAAGACTACAGAGAGAACTACAGAAGAATTTAACAGCAGAGAAATACAATCATTCTTCAAATGGTTCAAAGGACAAACCTTCCAAACCATGAAAAACTCTATGGTAACTGTTTCTGTGCTTACTTTGTGTTAGGCATTGTGCTGGGCACTTTATAGACACCACTTCATTAAATCCAACACCCCTGTGAGGTAACTACTATTAACCTTCTATACACTGACTTACGGAAGTTATATAGGTAGCCAAAGATCATAAATTTAATAATTGAAGAAGCTGAAATTTGACTCCACAGCATAAGCTTTTAACCACATTATAGTGCCTTCAAAGAACAGAATAAAAAGATTAAGTACCCAATAGTATTCCCAGAAAGTATGTAATTCTGTCACTCTGAAAGAGAACAGCAGATTACAAAGAGCAAATTAGAAAGGAGCACACCAAAGGGGAGACACAACAAGCTGAGAAAGAAAGAAACCCAGAATTCTCTACTAGTTCTCAAGATAATGAAAACCTTAATAAAGAAGATTAAGAGCAGGAGACAAAAATTATCCAGCAGTTACTAGATGCTATTAGAGAGTGTAAAGAAGGTAATTTTTTAAGTAAATATATATTTTTAAAAAGGTGTTGGGGCGGGGGGGACAGGGACTCACACACATCTCCCAAAGCTTTCAGGAAGGAAAAAAAGGATTATGATTAAATTTTTTAAAGTAAGATTTTTCTTGTGACAGCATAAATGAAAAAACTGAAGAAAATGTTTTCAGAGTATAAAAAAGAAAAATTTGTAATATGAAACATTATACTATGCCAAATTCTTATAGTCTAAAGGGAACAGTCTCTTTCAGACATGTAGGGTTTCAGAAAATTTATAATTCTTTTTAAAGGAACATAACCAAGACTCCAAAAGATTGAGGGTAAAGTTGGAATTAACAGAGGAAATATATTTTTTGCAAGAAAATTGTGTCAAGGTTTATAATCTAGGTTAATCAAATCAAACAGAGAAAAGGGGAATAAAAACTTCATTTTCGGTGGGGAATGGGAGAGGAGAAAATTTATATATTTAACATTCATAATAATTTACATTCACAAAATGAGATTCTGAATTATAAATCATTGCGGGAAGTAAAAGAAGAGAAAAATAGAAAGAAATTGTATGAACAATTTTGCCTCAAAATAGCCAAGCATTTCAATTACAACCATCAATCCAGATACCTCTATTAAGCTTTTCAAAAGATACATTTAAAATAACACAAAAGAATCCAAAATAAAAAGATGTGAAAAGATAACTATTCAACTGGCAAACTAACACCCTACGTGGCCATAGTGTCAGGCAAGACAAAATACCTGCCCTTCCTGATCCCTCAACAAAAAACACATTACATAGAATAAAGAACAATTTTATACTGGCAAAAAGCACAACATACTAACACTGGCCTGACCTACTTGCTAAGTAACAGCCACAAGGTATTTGTTTAAAAATATGATAAACTGATAGGAACAATTAATAGTGGTCAATTGTAACAACTTGTTAAATCAACATGTCAAAAATAAGGTAAAAGGACTTCATCTAGCTAAATGAAATTAATAAACACAAATGCTACACCTTTAAAAAGTCACTGCTTCAAGTATCAAAACATTTATTTAAAAAAACCTACTTTAAATTATCTGATTAAATGAAATTAAAGCATAAATTAACATACTTCAGCACAACTTAAAAAAAGATAAAGCTGTTCTGTAAGGTATATACATACATAAAGTTACAAATACAATAAATTTGGCTTCAGCCAAAGCTATAGCCTAAGGTAAACTTACCGTCTTAAATGTCCTTTTTCCTTAGGGAAGGAAAGAAAATGAATTACAAATTCAACTTCGTATTAGAAGTAAAAAGGCAAGTAGAGGAACTGAGTGAAGAGTATAAATATGCAAATCAGTCAAACAGCAGAGTTTTTCCTTTCCAATAAGTCATTCAGCAAGAGAAGGAATCTGAACTACCTGAGGAAGCAGGCCAGAGGTCATCACAATTCCTCAGCCCTCAGGCTCCACTTCCCAGGTAGCCACAGCTGAGCACAGTTACCCAGCAGCTCTTTTTTTCCCCAGGAGAGAAGGCCCCTCCCCTCACTCCCCACCACTCAGGCAGAAGCCTAATAGAACTTGCTGAAGACCACAATAGAACCTGGTAATACGGCTTTCAGCTCTAGGTCCAAACCTCACTGGCAGGGGCAGGGCGCAGGTGCGGAATCTCTGCTTCTGCAGCCACCTCCTCCCCATCCTCCACCCCTCCCCCCGCCCGCCCACCTCGGGAACCTGAGGTTCTGGCCACATCACCTTCCTTTCCCAGGCCCACCGCCTCCTCACTAGAAAAAGCAATTCCAAGAAGGGCAATGACGACGCTGTGCCTTCCACTCCCGCGCACGGGCCATCAGGCCCTCTCCAGCTCCAGGAAAAACCCACTCCAGGCCCATGCAGCACCTGAGGGTCATCTCCATCCCTCAACCTCTTAACACCAGTAGCCCAGGAAGACTAAGCTTAAAAGCTAAACCACACCTCGGATTCCAAGGGCCATCTCCACCACCCCACTGCCCCCCACCCGGCTCTGAACACCTCACCCTGGAGGGGCAGAAGCCAAGTGAGATAGGAAGTAAGTTAATAAGTTCATCGGCATATTTTATAATAGCTCAAAATTTTAAACAACCCAAATGTTCACCAATAGGTGATTCAATAAACAAATTGTGGTATCTCCAGCACTCAGTAATAAAAAAGAACCACTACTGACCTGTGCAGCAATATAGACGAATTTCAAAATAATTACACTGAGTTAAAGAAGCCAGACCAAAAACGAGTATATACTATATGAAGCTTTTATTAAACATTCTAGGAAGTGAATACTAATCTATAGTAGAAAAGCAGACTGGGAAGACAGAGGTGTTTGAACAGCCGCAAAGCAAGCCAACAGGCACCATGAAACTTTTGGCGGTGATGACTATGTTCATTATCTTGAAGAGTGTACAGTTTATTGTATGTCAATTATAAGTCAATAAAGCTGTTTTTTAAAAAGCTGATGGTAATGTATAGATTTGAATAGGTATCCGATTCGTCCGTTCTCTATATAAAACATACAGAGGATTTAAAAAAAATAAACAACTTACTTTGCATTTCCAGCCATTAGTTGGTACTGATTTCATAACTGGTTGAAGACAAAAAGTATGATACCCTTTGTCACACGTATCACACACTAGCATCTTGCTATCTTCTCCCGATTGTCTAAAAAATAAGATAGCATTAATGATGCCTTATCTTTAAACTTACGTTTTGTAACATAAGTAATCATGAAAATAATCAGTCCTGGGAATTGCACAGTTCATAAATACCTCAGTATCTGTTTTGTCTCTGCAGATAATAACAGAGGTAACCCTGCCATAAGGATTACCTCCTAAATGGTAATCTTTACTCAATGCTCACTTATGGTTAACTTGCTCTAGCCATTTTAGGATTCATGCAAAGGAGGAAGAGTTAAGGCAAGATGAATAGCCTCTGGTCTTTTCTTTTAGAATATAACTTTCGAGAGGAAGGCGCTATAACTGCTAGGTGCTACTGTGTGGAAAGGAACAAATCTTGAAAAGACACTGTCATATAATGTAAAGATGATCAAGTTTGGCATCAGATTTCTGTTTGTATTCAGGCTGCTGTTTTCTAGCTGTGTCACTGAACAACTTAGACTAAAGCTCTCTGAGTTTCAGGTATAAAACGGGAATAAAAAAGATTACTGTGAGAATTAAACGTAATGCAGGTTCAAGTGCTTAGAATGTCTATTAAGCAATTAAATGCTGAATAATTATTTCAAAATACAAACCTTGTCATAATTATTAAGAATTACAGTTGAAAACCTAAAACCTTTCTCTAAACACTCTTCTGCCCCCAAAGATTAGGCCCCTGTCCGATAGCATTATCTCTGTTGAGATTTTTGACTATTAATCACTTTCAGATACTATGATTTTAATGTCAAGAGGAGGGAAAAGAAAAAATGGGGAATGCAAGAAGAGTTGAGAGAGGAATCTCTGAACGAAATCTGGGGGATAAATAGAAGTCAACAGGAAGATGGGTCAGTTGGCCTCCAGTTATTATTCAGTTCAACCTCTACATAAAAAGTCACGTTTTATCTCTTCAGCTACATGGAAAGATCTTGGAGAAAAAGCACTCTTCCTTCAAGTTCTTTCAATCCTTCCCAAGAAACTGAGTGCAGATACAAGGTACCGAATAAATGTTTACTGATATTTTATCTAATTTTTACCAAAATATGAAGGTATGTAGTCCTATTTATGTCACATAACTCTAAGATATCAATGCTTATTTCTTATCAAATTAAATAATAAAAACAGACTGATCATGGCAGTTGGGCATAATTCTTGCTGGTTACAACAAAAATCCTCAGCCTGTAAATGAAGATGCTGGTAACATCCCCAAATCATCGAGGTCATTAGAATCATGGGGGTGCAAGGGGAAATCACAGAAAAGACTGGAGAAATGACCAAGAGATTAAATACAATAGGAAAAGATAACCCCCTTACAAATTTGTAAATGCCACACATTTCGTTTTGGAATTATGCTGACCAGGACCTACTCAAGGTGGCTTTCAGAGAGATGCAGATGTACATTAAAATAATAGAAACTGTCCTTCCTGGAATGGAAATTCAAACACATGACTGATTTTTTGGTTCAACTCTAATTCTTCTACTTCTGTAGTTAGAGGTTTAAATCCTATTAAATCTCCTCCCCAGTCCCCCTTAAGAAAAGCTGCTTTATTCTTCTAATGCATGTTTTAAATTGTTAACATCGCTTATTTTTTAAATTGTTGGCAAATTTAAATTAGCTTTTTAGACAATCAGAGCAATTTAAATTATTAAAATCAGTTTTGTTTAAACTTCTTTCAAAATAATATAAATGTTAATATCCAGTAATGTTTTAAAGTATGATGAAGTCACTCTGAATGAATATAGCTAAAATATGAACAACCTTTATTATACTACACAAACCTTTAGCACCTATTAATAGGATCCCTCTTAAACTCAATACACAGCTTTGAATTGAAATTAAAACTTACTTGCAGTTCTGGCACACTTTGCACTCAGGACATTGCCAACCTGCACGTTTTAATGGAGTAACCGCTATATCCAGGCACATTCCATGATAGTGCTGACCACAAGTAGTACAAAAGAACTGATCTAAGAGGTCTCCCGGGCTGTCGCACACTGCACAGTTTGCATCTTCCTTTGCTACAATTAACAGTAAAACAATGAAATTGTTGTATAAGAATTTAAAATTTTTCTGACTTTACAGTAAAATCATTCGAAAGGATTTGCATCATGAACCTTTCAGACATTTGAAGTTATTCACATTGAATTGTCATCTAATCAGAAAGAGGTATCAATAAAAACACTAGGGAATTTAATCTAAATGTAACCACATTAAATTTAATCGTATAGTTTTGCAATTATTTGTGGCTATATCTACTTGAGACCATAAGCAGTTCTTTAATTTTCTATTCCTAATGCCAATGATAATGCTGGATACCTAATTAATGCTCAATATATGCTGATTGGAAAGAATCAAACAAGGAAAATACCAACTGAGAAACACTTTGCAGTATAACATAAACATTTTCTTTGAATGTTAAATTTATTTTGAAATTACAAAATCAGGTAAGAGACAAAATCAAGAAACGTTAATATCAATTAAACTAAGATGCTTCTTAAGCATAAACAGACTATTCAAATCACATAAGGGCTTTTTTTAATCACTGGAAAATGTCTTGTGTAGAAGAACATTAAAGACAGAAGCTACACATTCATACATAAACAATTACTTAATATACTAAATTATATATTCATCTATATTAATTTCTAGTTGTAAAAGCATTAAAATCCACATAATTATGGACATCATCCATCCCTAAATGTGGATTAAAACAAAATGTACTAACAGTTCTTTTAACATATAAAACAGAAAATAAATATAAGGATAAAGTGCCCTGCCAAATATACAATTAAACTTATGCATATTGAAAAATAAGAAGGAAAATAATTCTAAAATCATACCAATCTTAGATAATATGTAAAAAAAATGCCTGTATATAACAAGTATCACAAAGTATATGAATCTTTTCATTTTTTGAGGGTTTGATCATTCCTATTATTGACTCATATGTTCTTTCTTTTCCAGTCAAGCATATCATACCAACCTTAGATAATATATATAAATATGCCTGTATTTAACAAGTATCACAAAGTCTATGAACCATTTTTTTTTCCTTTTTTTTGAGACCGAGTTTCACTCTGTCACCTAGGCTAGAGTGCAGTGGCATGATCTCGGCTTACTATAACCTCTGCCTCCCAGGTTCAAGGGATTTTCATGCCTCAGCCTCCCCAGTAGCTGGGATTACAGGCATGTGCCACCACACCCATCTAATTTTTATATTTTTAGTAGAGACGGGGTTTTGCCACATTGCCCAGGCTGGTCGCAAACTCCTGAGCTCAAGCAATCCTCCTGCCTCAGCCTCCCAAAGTGCTGTGATTATAGGTGTGAGCTACTGCACTCAGCCTTTTTTCCATTTTTGGAAGGTTTGGTCAGTCCTATCAATTCCTCTCTGACTCATACGTCCTTTCTTTTCCAGTCAAGCATCTTAAAACAGAGTAAAAATATATTTCCTTTATTTGTACAGGAGTCTGCAAACTTTTCCTGAAAAGGGCCAGATAGTAAATATTTTAGGCTTTGTGAGCCACAGCAGTCTCTGACAAAAAGTCTACTTTTTGTTTTTATTTACACGCTTTTAAAAATGTAAAAATAATTCCTCGCTTGAGGGCAGTTACCAAAAAACCGGCTTCAAAATTTGGACGCTGGCTGGACCTCTGATACATTTCACAGAGGCTGGCTTAGCACCTACTACTCATCTGAAGCTACTTGAGTGAGGCTGCCAATGCACACAGGAAACCAGATGGTTACGTTTTAGTCTTTGGTTTTTTTTTTGCACTTTGTAGCATTTGCATTTCTAACCACTTCCACATTAAAATGCCCCCTTCCTTAGTTTCTATCATGGCAACTCTCTCCCAATTTCTCCTTAGGTTTTCCCCTACTTTCGTCTCATCCACCTTTGTTGGCTGGCTTTTGTACCTATGCAATCTTTCTAAATGCTGGAGTTTCTTAGGATTTCATCCTTTTCCTTCTTTCCTAATCCCCCATAGTTTCCCTTTGTGATCACATCAACTCTCACACCATAAAATGCCACCATGATTCCCAAATCTATACTATTGGCCCTAGAATTCTTTCGTAAGCCCCAAACCTTTATTCTTCAAGTCTTACTGGATCTCAATAGCCAGATGTTCTAATAACATTCAAACTCAACTGCTCAAAAGTGAAACTTTTTTAAAAAACCAAAACATCATCCATTTTTCTCAAGAATGGATAAAGGCAGAAACCTTAGTATCATTGTTGACACAGAACTCGGCCCTGACCCAACACATCCAGCCAGATCCCAATTCTTATGTATTAAACTTCCTATACATACATCATTCTTCCTTATATGTTTATAGTTTAGTCTAGCATACTAAGTTGGTGCAAAAGTAATTGCAGTTTTTGACTTTACTTTTAATGGCAAAGACCGCAATTACCTTTGTACCTACCTAATATTCTGTCTTGCTAATTGCATTATCTTCTGCATCAAACCATCCATAGTTATGGTTCTGACATCCTCTCTAAATCATTTTCTACACATCCAGAACAATCTTTCAAAAATGTAAATCTGTTAACCTCTGTATAAATTAAAACTCTACCAATACCTCATTTTTCACCTAAAAGAAAATCAGAATTTTCAAGTATAAAGCAAAAAGGCCCTTATCTCCCTTTCCGACTGAATCTTAGAACAACTCCCTATTGTGTGGTCATGGTGGGTTGTCTGCCATGCACCTCACATAACCTGCTATTCATGTTTGTGTGGTCGCACACATTCTGTTCCCTCTGCTTGAAATTTTGTGTTTCTGTCGAGCTTGCAGCCTTCAAAACTCTGCTCATGGCTGGGCACGGTGGCTCATGCCTATAATCCCAGCACTTTGGGAGGCCAAGGCAGGTGGATCACTTGAGGTCAGGAGTTCGAGACCAGCCTGGCCAACACGGTGAAACCCAATCTCTACTAAAAACACAAAATTAGCAGGGTATGGTGGCACACACCTGTAGTCCCAGCTACTCAGGAGGCTGAGGCAGGAGAATCGCTCGAACCCGGGAGGTGGAGGCTGCAGTAACTGGAGTTTGCGCCACTGCACTCCAGCCTGGGCGACAGAGACTCTGTCTCAAAAACAAACTCTGCACATTATTTCCTGAATACCTATTACCACACCCAAATATTATCCATTTAGTTGTTGAATATTACGTTTTCCCATATGTTTATAAGAAACTTCTGTTACATAATCAATTAATTACAGCACAACTCTGTGAATCCTTGAAGGACTGGGGCCTTAACTTTTTTAACTTTGTATCCCCAACTGCCTAACATGAATCAAGTCTTATTGAACATATTTTAAGTGAAGGACTTAACTGCTAAAATCACTTTTAAATGGCTCCTAAAGTGACAGGCATTTAAAATAAATCATTAATCTAAAAATGAAAGCGTCATAAATTAGTTCATTTTTGATAGAAAGGACATAATTGGGATAATTTATTTTTCTTAATATTAAAGAGTACCAGTATTTATCTTTCAAAACATGTACATTTAAAAATTGATCTCTTTTTGCTCACCTTAAAACTGTTTAAAAATTAGGGGAATACTCAACTATCAGAAACTAATTATCAGATAATCAATTCATTTTTCTATTATACTTTCCTAGGAACACTAAAATGCTTCTGTGAAACTTCCTAGAGTTTGCTCCCCTGACACTTCAACTTGCCATGGCAGCTACTAGCGACATGTGGTTTCTGAATAAGTGAAATGTGATTAGTTCAAATTGAGGTGTGCAGTAAACATAACATGCACGCTGGATTCCAAAATCTTAATAGGGGAAAAAAGTCAAGTCTCTCAAAATTTGAAATATTACTATTTTGGATGATTGAATTAAATAAAATTTATTACAATTATTCCCAAATGTTTCCTTTTACTCTTTTTAACATGCCGACTAGAAAAATTACTTATGTTGCTCACATTATATTTACACTGCACAGCACTGTTTATACAACAAAGCCCACTCTGCAACAAGACAACTGTCACTGTCACAAAACCCCCTTTTTTTTTTTTTTCTTTTTTTAGACGGAGTCTTGCTCTGTCGCCCAGGCTGGAGTGCAGTGGCCGGATCTCAGCTCACTGCAAGCTCCGCCTCCCGGGTTTACGCCATTCTCCTACCTCAGCCTCCCGAGTAGCTGGGACTACAGGCGCCCGCCAACTCACCCGGCTAGTTTTTTTGCATTTTTTAGTAGAGACGGGGTTTCACTGTGTTAGCCAGGATGGTCTCGATCTCCCGACCTTGTGATCCGCCCGTCTCGGCCTCCCAAAGTGCTGGGATTACAGGCTTGAGGCACCGCGCCCGGCAAAACTCACTTTTTAAACTATGATGATTTCCACCAATTCCTTACTGACAACCTTGCTGTGTTACTGGATTACTATGGATCATTGGTAATAAATTAGTCAAAGAAAAACATCCATGTAATACATCCGGTGCAAAAACACCTAATATGCCTTCCTTATGTGAAAAACAATAATCTTTAAAAGCACTACACAAACAAATGAGGTTGGTTCCAACCCTCCCAGTCAGGGAGATGTGTGGGAATACTGAAACAACCTTTTGGAGGTCATGTATAAGAAGATTATCGATACTACTAGACAGCTTTGGTGTCATGTCAGAAATTAACTATGCATATTTAGAAACACATATGTCTGTAAGCCAGAGACATTAAGTTTAAAGTAATACTCAACTAAGAAATTTTTCTTTAAACAGCTGAAAAAGCAAAAAGACAGGCTATAACTAAAGATAATTTAAGAGGGGACAGGAGTAAAATCCAGGTCTATGTGGCTTCTAAGATCAGGCTCTTGACTACTAATCAAATTGACTCCTCAGCAAACTTCACTACTCATCAATGGAAGTGATGAGTATTTGAGTATACACAAAAGTAGACATGAAATGCCAACAGTGGCATACAATGAAGAAGTTAAATGAAGTAAGGGGAGCAAGGTTCTTATGGCAGAAGAAAAGTGAGAGGAAACAAAATAATCATCTTTGGAGAAAGTCATTTCCTAAGAGACAGCTGAAAAAAGAGAAGAGGGAAATAAAAAAGACAAAAACATTGAGCTTAAATTAGAATGGAGCTTATCATAGATCCTTAAACTTGATGAAGCTATTGCTTAAGAAAGTCCAGACAACACGTAAGAATAAAAGCATTGGTGAACAGCAACAAAAGTTAAAATAGCTGTCATATAGTGTGAATTTAAGAAGGACCAAATCGGCATTGCTTTCTAATTTCCATCAAACCCTATCATCTGCCAATTTTCATTACTGGCAGGACACTGTGCTGGGTGATTTGCCTATGAAAGGGAATCTCTGGAAAGAAAAAATAAATCATGGATGTCATTCAAAGAGGCTAGACCATATCATTGGCAGGTAGATAAGAAAGGTCAGAGGACTGACAGAATTTAGGGTAAAAGAAAAGCAGCAGGACTTAATGTCAAGAAATACAAAGATAACCAAAGAAAAGAGGCTGGAGTTAAAGCTTAAGTGAAGTAAAAGGAATTAAGCTAAATGAGTAAATACATTGAGGAACAGGGGGTGAATTAAGATATGTAGCATTTCCATGTTTAAACCCTGCAAAGACTTCTCATTGCAGACTGAATAGAACCCAAACTCCTTCCCTTGCTTACAAGGCCTACATGATCTAGCTTTTGTTCGCCTTGATGATGTCTCTACTACCCACCTAGTAGGCTACTACGCTCCAAGTAAAATGACATGCTATCTGTTCATGAATCATGCCAAGTCCATTCCTCAAGGTCTGTGTAGTAGTCTGTTCCCTCTCCCTGGAATGCTCTTTCCTCCTGGTCAGGAGTTCAAGACCAGTCTAGCCAACACAGTGAAATCCCATCTCTACTAAAAACACAAAAAATTAGCCGGGTGTGGTGGTATGCGCCTGTAATCCCAGCTATTTGGGAGGCTGAGGCAGGAGAAATCACATGAGCCCGGGAGCCAGAGTTTGCAGTAAGCCAAGATCACACCATTGCATTCCAGCCCAGGTGACAGTGCGAGACTCCATCTCAAAAATAAATAAATAAATACATAATCCCAAAGAAATCTAATTTAGTCATTTAGGCCTTGATTTTACACCACTGACTTAGTTTGAGGGCTGTTATAAGAACCAGCCCTATGAAACTGATATTTTTCTACTACAAGGTGGCTATACTTTAAGACAATTTTTCATTGCATTGTATCAAGTGACGTCTTATTATATCATTATATCAAGTGACGTCTTGCTATAAATAGTAAGAATCAGATTAAGGGTTCATATTTCCTTCTTTGTACTGACTGCTAAAAAGGTATAGGGCCAAATTTGTGGTTACGTCTAAGATTATATTTTGGGGGGGAGTCTCTCTATTACCTTCATATTTATCCTATCTAAATTTTCCATTGTCAAATTTCCTTACTTATTTTTAGTTTTATCCTATTGCTCATGTGTTTTTATGAGTCTCTATAAGTCTATTTTGGAAAAAGGCAGAGTACTCATAATTTTAGTATATCTTTTAGCTTTATGTTGCCATAAACCTTTCATTACATACATGATCAACGATAGCAAATTATCTCACCTCAGTACTTATTTTACTATTCTGCAAACTGATTTATGATTGCTAAGATTAACTGAAGGTATACACTACTAGAACACAGTTTTCAGTAGAAAGTAGCACTGCCATTAAGTAATAAAATGTCCTAACATTAGAAAAACATTCTTATAAAAGTTTGCATGTTGTTTACTGAGGTCTAAAGCATAACTACAAAAGGCTGAATAAAACTCAGATGCTTACACACGCACAAAATTGTTTTATTGAGATGACAAAGTGTATTTATTATACCGCCCAGAATATAATCCACTCTGATAACTGCCAGTTTATGTACTTGCTGAAGTAACTTGGTACATAAATAGTAGCCGTAACAGTTGCTGTGCATGAAAGTTCTATTCTTCCAGATTTAAGAGTGTGCAATCCAAAGCATTTTAAAACTTTAAATCCCTTATTTATTAGCCTAAATGTAAGTTAAAATTTAAGTTTGCCTTACCTATAATTTGTCTGTACACTAGGTTACTAAGGGCAGTATGATTACATATGTGAACACAAAATAATTTTAACAGAAAATGAAATCATTGTACTCAACAAAGATAAGGGATAATGATCATGTAGACGAACTGTATTTGAGATTAGTTTAAGCCTGGGTAACTATATTTATGTTTCACAGACCTGGAGAAGACAGGAAAAAAGCTTTTATCAACATTGCTAAGGAACAGGTAAAAGTTAACATTAGGTAACTGAGAGGTGACATAAAAAAGATTGAATAAAGTATCATGGAGATTTCATAATGAGATTGGAAATTCAATAGACTACAGGAAAAAAATCCCAAAACATACATGCTCACTGGGAAAACACATAGTAAGAAAAAGGAGAGCTCTCTCTTTAATGATACAATAGTAAAGAGTTATAATTTCCTGTATAATGTAAATTTCAAGCACTTAAACATTTTCACTGAATTATAAAATACTATTTGGAAAAGAAAGAAAAACTGCACAACTGCAGATTACAGATGACCAAGACAGATGAATCATGAAAAGGTGCTAGCAGAGATTTCTGTCACACGTATCAGGGATACACAATTTCTAAGAATTTCAGAAGTGTTTGGTGTTCCTATTAATGTAAATCCTGAAATAACACCTGAATGAACTGTATTCTAATTCTTCAACTGGATGGCTTTTTAGTGTAAAACATGTTGAATACTGATTAACTTTTTAATAAATTATTTTATAGTATAAATTAGAAATACTGCATAGTCAGTATTTACGTCTTTCTACAGTGGTTTTTAAAATGTTTTAAGAATAAAAAAGTATGCAAACTTTATTTGATTTTTCTGAGGAAATAACTTTTTGGATTTAACTTCAATGAAACCATTGATAACATTTCCCTCCCCAAGGATCTCTGGCGAAGATCTCTCAGATTTTAAAGATTATGTATTATTACCTTTTAATACAAGTAGAATAACACTCAGGGAATTTACAACATTTGTTATTGTAAGTACATTGGTTGAAGTTTTTAAAAAATCTATCCGTAGTAAACTTACATCTTTCGGGAGCTTGGTCAATGTGTTCTGGACAAAGCAGGAAGATGTGACTGAAATCCTGAAAGGTGCCGGCTCCTGCAGCACAAGGATAATGATACATCTGGGTACATTTCTCTTCACAGCATTTGATAGTGGCTCCAAGGTGCTTACAAAATGCACATCGCTGAAAGGGGTAAAGGAGAGAAATCTCTTTATAAAACCTTGAAAAGGGATATTCAAATATAAGCTGGGAAGGTGTAAAAAACTCTCTGTATATCACAAGTAAAACAAATTGAACCTGCAAAATATTAAACAAAGGATTAGTTAAAAATAACAAAATCTACATTACTCCATTTAGTACTTTGTGTGCTACCAACTCATCCTTCCATTCAAATTAGAAAGTTAGAATTTCACTTTTTCCTTATAGTTTCAAAAATAAATTCTGAAGCATTTTTGAAACAAAAACCTAAAGATTTTTTAAAAGAGCAAATAGTAATGTGGTTAAAAGGGCAGGTTTCTATATTGAGGATTATTATAAAGTTTTTAAATCCCACCAAAACCAGTAACAGGAATATATATTATTTATGAGACACATTACTATTTTTTACCCAGCCTAGAAATAAATACAAAATAAACTCATCAATTATAAGTTAACAGGGACACAAATGGTTAAAGACTCACACACAAAAAATTACATACTTCAATGCAGCAATCAATTTCAAATTTCTTAACAAAAGATGGAAATGCGGGGAAAAAAATTAGTCATCTGATATCTTTCCCATTTCAACCTGCCTCCATTATCTTGCAAGTGGTAAAACACACAGAAATAAGCCCCAAACAAGAGGGGCAGTCTAGGGTAAGTGAACACATAAGAAGTCAGAACAAATTATCTAAAATGTTGCATTTACTTATTCAGTTTTCCCTTAGAATGATTCATAAACTCTTCCTCATTCTCCCAAGTCCACTTTGAGCATCATTTTCTTTGAGCAGAGTTTGATGGACCCTGTACCATACAGTATGAAATCTCTCTGTGGGAAATGCCTATCTAATACATATTTTTGTTTACACCATTACATGATCATTGTTTATCTTTTCCTCATCCTAGTCCAAGATCCTTCAATCGTGGTGCCATACTATCTTTGTATCCAAAGCACCAAATGCTGCTTGATATAGGCCCTAATAGATAGGTGTTCCTGTTTATATATACCAAAAAGACTTAACTTTTGGTGATCTTGTTTGTAAGTGTGGCTCATAAATAGCTTAGTTGAGATAACTGGAGCCTCATGTAACAGAGACAGTTGGACCCTGCTAACATTACTGTGGATATCTTCACATGTTACTACACTGACTCTATATTCTGCTAATTAACCAGAAACTACAGTAGTTAAAAGTATAATTGTTTTCAATGTTTTAAAAATAATACATGGGCCGGGCGCGGTGGCTCAAGCCTGTAATCCCAGCACTTTGGGAGGCCGAGACGGGCGGATCACGAGGTCAGGAGATCGAGACCATCCTGGCTAACACGGTGAAACCCCGTCTCTACTAAAAATACAAAAAACTAGCCGGGCGAGGTGGCGGACGCCTGTAGTCCCAGCTACTCGGGAGGCTGAGGCAGGAGAATGGCGTAAACCTGGGAGGCGGAGCTTACAGTGAGCCGAGATCACGCCACTGCACTCCAGCCTGAGCAACAGAGCCAGATTCCATGAAAAGAAAGAACAAAAGAACGAAAGACAGGAGGGAAGGAGAGAGGGAGGAAGGGAGGAAGGAGAAAGAAAGAGAAAGAGAGAGAAAGAGAAAAAGAAAGAAACAGAGGGAGGGAGGGAGGGAGGGAAGGGAGGGAGGGAGGGAGGGAGGGAGGGAGGGAGGGAGGGAGGGAGGGAAGGAAGGAAGGAAGGAAGGAAGGAAGGAAGGAAGGAAGGAAGGAAGGAAGGAAGGAAGGAAGGAAGGAAGGAAGGAAGGAAGGAAGGAAGGAAGGAAGGAAGGAAGACAGAGAGGAAGGAAGGAAGACAGAGAGGAAGGAAGGCAGGAAGGCAGGAAAAAGAAAGAAAATTAAAGCAGAAAAAAAGAAAGCTAAGTGACTCTTGGTGTATCTTCCACAAATTCTGACTGCAAGGCAATAGACCACTATAGCTTCTAAATAACTCATAAACACTAATTACAGTTGTGACACTTTAATTTTACATAAATATACAGAATAACATTTCAGTTCTATTTTGGCACTCAAGGGTATTAATGCATTAGAAACACAGAAAAAAATAAATATCTGTCTTCATTGATAAAGTGTCATAACAAGCTTTCACAATACAGGTAATTTTTTGTATTATAACTCCCAAGGTATCTATATAAATATGTTTAGTGCACTAACAGAACCCAGAATTAACTACAAATACAACACCTTGGGTAGTCTAAATGTCTGAACAGAAAGGCCACATAAATGTCGAGAGAAAAAGTACAATCAATCTGTTGAAAAATGTTTATAACAACTCATTAACATAACAAAATAATTTCTGCTGAATTGATAAAATCTAAAATTGCTTATTTTGATACCATATGGAAAGTTTTGCAGAAGCCTTTTGCACTAAAAATAATCTTGGCAGACAAAATATAATGAAAGGTAAGTATATAATAACATAAATAATTTAAATTCACCATCTTCTCAGTGTCTTTCTCATTTTAGAAATACAAATATGTTCTCTTAATCAAACCTACAATGAAAAATATTATATGACATTAGCTAAACTACTATGAAAAGTACTGGAATATATCTAACATACTAATTTACAATATCATATAAAGATATCAGTGAATACAGGAAGGAAAATATAACACCACATTTAGGAGAACACTTCAAACCCATCGGTTACAATTACATAGCTAATGAAGAATATTCGGCATTAAAAGAAAATGTTTACTATATATACATAGTCTGGAATGTATCTTCCTAAACCAAATAAACAGTACTTGTAAAATTGTAGACAATATCAAAGAATGAATTTCGACAGGGAACTTCTCAAATGTCAACACTCTTATACACTACACGTAAAAGAAATCGAGCAAGTTAAAATATTAATAATATAATAAGTAACATATATAATACATAAGTAACAATTCCAAAGCTAATTAACATTTGGGGAGGAGGGATAAAGAAAATAGCTCTTGGCTGGGCATGGTGGCTCATGCTTATAATCCCAGCACTTCGGGAGGCTGAGGCAGGTAGATTATTTGAGCTCAGGAGTTCAAACCCAGCCTGGGCACCATGGTGAAACGCCATCTCTACAAAAAATACAATAATTAGGTGGGCATGGTGGCGTGCACCTATAGTCCCAGCTACTCACGAGCCTGGGGTGGGAAAATTGCTTCAGCCCAGAAGGTTGAGGCTGCAGTGAGCTGTGATCATGCTATTGCACTCTAGCCTGGGCAACAAAGGTGAGACCCTGTCTCTAAAATTTAAAAAAAAAAAAAAAAAGTAGCATGTTATAATGTTATAATATTTTCCCATATTAATCCAAGAACACAATAACAATAACAAAAACTCAGTGAGAGCTCATATTACCAGTTTTAAGAACAAGTCTGAGGAATTTTCAAAACTTTTCTTTAACAGATTGAAATAAGAATCTGTCAAAATATATTTATAAAACAAAACAGAATGAACAAAATTTCTGAGATTAAAGTTGTATCATAAAAAAATACCAAGAAGTTAAATATTCCACAGTTCGTTTAATTAACTATCCAGTATTTATTCTGTATCAACTATAGCAATGGTCTTAGGCTACGTACTCTAATAAATAAGTATTATAAGGGTCCCCATGCTCCAAATTTGTTTTTAACCTTCACCAATCTTTTCTTAGTATTAGGCAACTAGGATTCTCCCAGGATGCAGTAATAAAGAACAAAGATGGAAAGTAAGAGAAAGAGGTAAAATGACATGAAAATCTGATCCAGAAGGTCCAATGTCTGTTTTATATGAGTACCAGAAAGCGAGAAAACGGGAGGGATTTTAATCACCAAAATTCTAAAGGAAAAGTTATGAAAATATCTAATAATAAAAGCTGACATTTAATTAAGCATAATCCTCATTCAACAGATGAGGAACCTAAAACACAAAGAGTCATTATCACTGTTCCACTTATCTCTACATCCCTACAAAAATACCCACTCTTAATCTGTAACAATGCCTCCTTAAACTCCCTGAATGGCAGCTTCAGGTAAAAACTTCCCAGATAGTTTGAATAACAAGGATAAAAGGAAAATTCTTGGGGCCACACAAAGAAGAAAACAGATCATTACAAAGAAAGAAGAATCAGGCATCAGTTCTCATTACCAATACTGAATTAAAAAGAAACCCAAAAAAATCATTATTTTCCTAGGTCTATAAAAAATTATTTAAAACCAAAATTTTAATGCCTGTTAAGCTAACATTCAAGTCCATAGAAAACAAATGTAAACAGGTTAAATTCTCTAGTAAAAGATAGCAACTTTCAAAACATGCAAAATATACTACTTACCACATATACATATTTTACATAAAACTACACTACAGACTTCATTTATGTATGTGTGTGTGTGTGTACAACATATATAATTAAAAAATGAACGAAATACTTTGGATATTTGTCCCTGCCAAAATTTCACAGTGAGCTGTAATTCCCAATGTTGGAGGTGGGGCGTTATGGGAAGTGTTTGGGTCATGGGGGCAAATCCCTCATGGCTTGGTGCTATCCTTGCGATAATGAGTGAGTTCTCACAAGATCTGGTTGTTCAAAAGCGTATGGCACCTCCACCCCTCTCCTTTGCTCCTGTTCTTGCTCTATGAGATGCCTGCTCCCCCTTCTCCTTCCACCATGATTTCTAACTTCCTGAAGCCCTCACCAGAAGCAGATGCCAGCACCACACTTCCTGTACTGTCTGTGGAATCTTGAGCCAATTAAACCTCTTCTTGTTATTAATTACCCAGCAATAGGTATTTCTTTATAGCAATACAGGAGCGGCCTGATACTATATATATATACACACTCATACACAGTGACATACACAACTCAAAAACAGACTTGAGGGGAAAAAACACAAACAAATGCTATCCAAAAAATGCAGGTATAGCAATAATTCCAAAGGAATCGAATTCAAACTAAAAAGCAATGAACAAGTCAAAGATAGTATTTCATAATAACATGTTTTATGTTACAGTGTGAATTCCAAAAGAAGCCATAGTCATTAAAGTTTATACACCTAATATATATATTTCATATATAAAAAGTAAAGCTGAATAGAAATAACATGCATAGATTAGACTTTAACATAGCTCTCAAATCAGGATATTAAATAGATATTAAATAAATAATAACAATGATCACGTTTGATTCAAACTGACACATAAAATACACACAGATTTCTGTATTTCAAAAATAAAGAAAATATATTCCATTCAAATGTACATAGAATTTTCAAAAAAAATTCACATATATGGTCATAAAGAAACGTCCATGTATTTTAAAAAGCAGGTATTTCCTAGGTTATACTCAGTAAAAGCAGATGTATCCCTAGACCTAACACAATAAAAATTAGAAATTCACAATGTAAGGATAAACTCCCAAATCTATCCACTGGCAAAATTTAAAACTCCTTTCTATATAACAGCAGAATTTTAATCAGGAGGAAAAATCATGTTTTTTTTTTTTTTTTTGAGACGGAATCTCGCTCTGCCGCCCAGGCTGGAGTACAGTGGCCGGATCTCAGCTCACTGTAAGCTCCGCCTCCCAGGTTTACGCCATTCTCCTGCCTCAGCCTCCCGAGTAGCTGGGACTACAGGCGTCCGCCACCTCGCCCGGCTAGTTTTTTGTATTTTTAGTAGAGACGGGGTTTCACCGTGTTAGCCAGGATGGTCTCGATCTCCTGACCTCGTGATCCGCCCGTCTCGGCCTCCCAAAGTGCTGGGATTACAGGCTTGAGCCACCGCGCCCGGCCCATGTATTATTTTTAAATGATTAAGAAACATCAAAAAAATCTGAGATGTGGCAAATGTGGTATTCAGAGGAAAAAATATAGCTTGAAAAATACAAAACTGTAAGACCAAAGAATTAAAATAAATAATGCTCGATTCAAAAATTAGGCCAATAAGAATCAACATAGAATCCATGAGATTCGCAATGTGGGGAAGTAAACCCACCCTAATACTGTGTTTATTAAAATGCTATTAATGAGATTCGGGTGTTTAAACAACTGTTCACTTTAGAAAATGAAATAAAACTGACTGAAATAAAACCTAATCTATGAAATTATTCTGTATATGAATTGACCTGAAGTAATGAATATTTCAATGACTGATTCCTAATTCTTGTTCTGGCCCAGGCTAATTATTCTAGTTAGCATACTATTAAACACACATTTCTGATTGAAACATCTGCTAAAAAAATAACATCAAATGACATTACAAAATCAAAATAGAGACTGCTAAGAGTGGAATTTTTCTCCTGCCAGTATCTTTCCTTTCTGACCCATCCTCCTCACTGCTGCCACAGTAATCTTTCTAAAGGAATACAAATATACTCTGAATCAGATGCAAACCCCTCAATACAGAAAGTGTGGTAGGCAGAATTCTAAAATGCCCACATACCACCAACCCGACCAAATTTCCTACCCTAATACAGAGGCTGTAAATATGGTGAAATATCATGGCAGGGATAATGCTATTAATACATTATATGGCAAAGGAATTCTGCAGATTAAAGTCACCAATCAACTGCCTTTGAATTAATCAAAAGGGAGATTTGCCTAATCTAATCAAACAACCCCTTTGAAAGCAGAGTTTTCTCCAGCTAGTAGTAAAAGGGAAATTCACAGCAAGGGAACATTTCAATACACTGTTGCTGTCTTTGAAGATTAAAAAGAGCCAGGAGCAAAAACCAAAGAGTGGCCTCTAGGAGCTGAGAGTGACCCAGGCCAATAGGCAGTAAGAAAATGGTGAGCTCAGTCCTACAACTGCATAGAACTGAATTCCTCCCACTCCTGAATGCACCTAGAAGAGGATTCACCCCCAGAACCTCCACCCAGGTAACACCTTGATTCGAGTCTTGTGAGACCTTAAACAGCACAGTTGAGCCTGATGCCCAGAGTTCTGACCTAAGTAAATGGGTGCTGTTTTAAAATATTAAGTTTATGGTAACTGCTTTATAATAATAGATAACAAATAGAGCAGCATTTCAAGGCCCTCCATGCTTTGGTCTCTGCCTAATCACTATTACATTTTTAAGATTTTTTTTAAACACTATACTTACATTACACAATGTCTTAATACTATGAAGTAAAAATGTAAATATTTTAAACTCCGGCTTGGAAACGAGGAGGCAGAATCTCAGAGATTTTTCTAAAATAAAATAGGAGAGGCAAGCTTTCTGAGTCCACAAAAGTGCCCTCTACCTATTGGGTCAAAGAAAAAGTAGTTTCTCTATTTGTAACAACATACATAAATTATAAACCCTGAAGAAATATGTCCCGAATAGCTATCTTTAACATAACCATAAATAAAAACATGAATAAATCTGACTACATAAAAATGTAAAAACTTCTATGTGGTGAGAACACACATTACAGGGAAAAAAAAATCAAATGACAAAAAATAACCTCCAATTTGAATTACAAATATCTAGTATCCTGGATATATAAAAATAAAGCTTGTAAGTTATAAAAATGAGTATAATTTTAAAATAGACAAGGATACTTTATAGAATTTCATAATTTAAGGAAGGCATAAAGTTAGCCAATAAAATATGGGTAATATGAAAGAATCAGTAAGCATTATTATTTGCCAGCAACTAAGCCAAGTACTTTATAAGAATTACTTTATTCCCATCTACGCCAGGCACGGTGGCTCACGCCTGTAATCCCAACACTTTGGGAGGCAGAGGTAGGTGGATCACTTGAGGTAAGGAGTTTGAGGCCACCCTGGCCAACATGGTGAGACCCCATTTCTATTAAAAATACAAAAATTAGCTGGGCCTGGTGGCAAGCGCCCGTAATCCCAGCTACTCAGAAGGCTGAGGCAGGAGATCAGTTGAACCCAGGAGGTGAAGGTTGTTGCAGTGAGCCGAGATTGCGCCACTGCACTCCAGCCTAGACAACAGAGTGAGACTCCATCTCAAAAAAAAAAAAAGGAAGCAAGAAAAGAAATTACTTTATTCCCATCTAACCACAACCATTTTAGGTAGATACCACTATTTTTCATTTTACAAATGAAGCAGAGAGGTTAAATTCCTTGCTCACCCTGTAAGTCAGGAAATGAAAGAGGAATTGAACTCAAGGAGTTCATAATTAGTTACATACAAGTAATAAAGATAAATACATCGACTATGGAAATGTACTGAATACTCTGTCTTGTTTACATAATGGCTTTTATTTAGGTTGTAAGAAAATAACATACAGCCAGGCATGGTGGCTCATGCCTGTAATCCCAGCACTTTGGGAGGCCAAGGCAGGTAGATCACTTGAGACCAGGAGTTTGAGACCAGCCTGGCCAACATGGCGAAACCCCATTTCTACTAAAAAAAAAAAAAACAAAAATTAGCCAGGCATGGTTGTGCATGCCTGTAATCCTAGCTACTCGGGAGGCTGAGGCAGAAGAATTGCTTGAACCCAGGAGGTGGAGGTTGCAGTGAGCCAAGATTGTGCCACTGCACTCCAGCCTGGGCAACAGAGCTGGACCTTGTCTCAGAAAAAAAAGAAAGTAGCCACTCTGGGATTAGAATCCATAAAATGCTCTCAGTGTCAACCAAAAGAAATGTACTGGAATGTTCAAAAACATAATTCATAATGACCTCAAATTGAAAGTCCCCAAAATGCCCAACAGTAAAATAAATAAATTACGGTACTCTTAACAACAAAATACTATACATCAATGAGAAAAATAAACAACTGGAAGCAACAATTTGGATTTATCTCACAAATACATATGTGAAAGATGACAGAAAACAGTACTTAGTAACTCAATTACACAAAGTACAAACATGCAAGACTCACCTATGTTGTTACTAGTGATGACAGTGCATGTCTTTGGGGAGTTAGGAGTAGTAACCAACAGGAGTCTTGAATGGAATTTCTGGGATGCTATTATTTGTTTCCTGATGTGATTTTAGTATATACGTTCTAATATTTGGGGTATTCCTAGAAATGTATATCTATTATTCACTTGCTATATATATAGCCTCTATATATGCTATATGCTATATATATGTAGCATATACCAGAGCATATAGCATATATACAGCCTATATATAGCTCTATAGATACAGCCTATATATACAGCAAAGTGAATTTTATATATAATTCTTCAAATTATATATGTAATTCTTCAACATATTTTTAGAAAAATTAAGGTTTTTCTAGAAAATTAGGAGAATTTTAGATAAAAACTCAACTTTTAATGGAAAATATTTTCCTTTTTTTCCTCACATGAAATTCTGTATCAAAGTTACTATCCTACCTGCTCTCTCTCCAACAGTGGGTTAAGAGTTTGTTTTCTTCTCAAGTAACCTGTATTATATTAAGATGATATTAACTGAAATAATCATATAGATGAATGCACCATAAAGCTAATTCTAAGATATCTGTCCATAGCCAAAAGCAGAAAAGGGATACACACAACTTCCACATAAAACATCCACTCCCGTTTTTTTGGTTATTCCTAAAAGCTCATAATGTATACGATGATAAAATTTATTGTTTGAAATTAGGGTTTTTGAAATTGAATTATTAATTTAAACATGTTTGCTTAACACAACTTTAAAGTTAAAAAACACTGCATAGTACAGAAGAGTTAAACACTTCAAAAAGTGGGAAAAAATTTTAAAGCTTTCATTTGAGTAGGAGTAAACACAGACACAGTAAGAATCAAGTTAGTTGGATACACTTAAATCACATCTTTTAAGAACATAAGAACAGATTATTTGCTTTCTCTTTAGTCCAAAACCTTGGGGTAATTTTAGTCCAAATTTGAAACTAACAGAAGAATACTCAGCTTCTTAAAAGTTTTATTTCAAGAACAGTAAAAGAACTTCTGGTCTTACAAACATTACACGGATAAAACGAGTTTCTCCAAACAGATTTATGTAAAAATCTAGTACATATATCCCCAAGTTGAGTCAATAAGGTGAACCAGATTCTGGTTGAATGGAATCCTTGAAATATAACTTTGGTGAACAAACTGTTTGTGTTTTCCACTTTTCTTAAAAAAGAAGTGATAAAGCAGATTCCCAGTACCTGCCAACCGACAAAATGCTACTTGCCAGGTAAAAACCACTACCAAAAATCAGAATCACAGAAGGGCTATCAGTAAAAATATTAATGCCACAAATTAACATGATCCTAACAGCTGAATTATGCATCAAAAGAGTATTTATATAATCACAGCAAATAAATATCTCTTACATCACTAGTAAACTCAAAAAGAGATAGCAAAACGCAGTATTAAATTTCATTACTGATCTACTAGCTTTAACTATTTAATACTTGTACACTTAGCTTTGATTACTTTTAAATTGAAACAAAAATAATCTTTTCTTCTTTTAATGACTTTTTCAGTTATGGGAAAGATGACATTAAAAGAAAATATACAATTATAGCTTAGCTACAGGCATAAAGCTGTTTTAAAGATGTAATTGTGATATTAAACTGAAAACATAAATATGAACTTGTGATTTTGAAAAAAAAATCTATTTTGTGTTTGGTTTTGGTATAAGGAGAGAAAAACAAGTCAGAAGAACAGAAAATACAGAAATAGACTCACTTTTCCATATTCAATTAACTTTTGACCAAGGGGCCAAGATAATTCAAGAGAGAAATAAATAATCACTTAGAATGATGCTGGAACTGCTAAATAATCCGTATGGAAAACAAAGAAACATGAATCTTATCTCATATTCTCTTATCATATGTGTAATTTAACCATAAATGGATTTTTTAAACCTACAAGTAACCCTGGGGCAGGCAAAGATTTTTTAATAAGGCATAAAAAGCATAATTTTTTCAAATCCCAAAAAAATTAACAAATGACAAATGTCATCAAAATTAAACCCTCTGCTGTTCAATAAACATTGCTAAATAAATGAAAACAAGTCAAACATTAGGCAAAAATATTTATAAAACGCATCTCCAATAACTGACTTCTGTGAATAATATATAAAAAACTCTTACAACTCAAGATGACAAGTAGATCAATTGGAAAAAAATGGTGGCAGAGACAAAATATTTTAACAGACATGTCACCAAAGATATACAAATGGCAAATAAAGACATAAAAAGATGCTCAATCTAATTAATCATCAGGGAATGCAAAATCAAACCACAATAAAGTATCACTAAATGCCAAACAGATGGTTAAAATTTAGAAACAGTGGCAATATCCAGTGCTGGCAACAATGTACAGCAAATGGAACTCTCGGATCTCTAGAAATGGAAAAGTTATACAGACACTTTTTAAGAAACTGTGAAACTGTTTTCCAAAGTTAAGAATATATTTCCAACAAGTCAGAAATTCCAGTCCTAGGTATTTACCCAAGAAACATGAGAAGATACATCCACATGAAGCATGTTATATAAATGCTCACACCAGCTTTATATACTAGCCAAAAATTGAAAGAAACTCAACTGTAAGCTAGTGAATGGACCAATCTCAAAACTATTATGCTAAGTAAAAAGAGGCAGACAGAAAAGATTCCATACTGTATGGTTCCATTCATGTACTAGTCTAGAAAAGGCAAAACTATACAAAAGCAACAGATCAGTGATTGCCAGGAGCTGGAGTGGGAGGAAGGCAGTAACTTCAAAGGGTCATGAGCAAATTTATGGGTAAAGGGTATATTCTGTATCTTGACTATGATGGTAGTTAAATTACTGTTCATATTTACCAAATCACATTCAATACACATCTAGAAGGGGTGAATTAGAGCATATGTAAAATATACCTTAATAAAACAATGACTCTCACACATAAATTTATTTATTTATTTATTTATTTATTTATTTATTTATTTGGTAACAGCATAGGGACTAATATCAGAATAACTTTCCTAAAATGTCTCAAATCTGAATAAAATGTAAAAGCTAACTAATTGAAGTTACTTGTAAATAACCAAAAACTGGCTGGAATGGGAGGACATTTTACCCTTGGAAAAAAAAAGCAGAATATCATTGGCTATAAAGTTTCAGTGCTGGGTGCGATGGCTCCTGCCTGTAATCCCAGCACTATGGAAGGCCAAGGAAGGTGGACCACCTAAGGCCAGGACTTTGAGAGCAGCCTGGCCAACATGGCGAAACCCCATCTCTACTAAAAATACAAAAATTAGCCAGGCATGCTGGCGCACGCCTATAGACCCAGCTACCTGAGAGGCTGAGGCACGAGAATCGCTTGAACCCGGGAAGTGGAGGTGGCTGTGAGCCGAGATCGCACCATTGCACTCCAGCCTGGGTGACAGAGCAAGACCCCGTCTCAAAAGAAAAGAAAAGAAAATTCTACAACTAGTAAGTATAGTTATTTCAATGATAATTTTAGTGGATGGGCTTAACAAGAGATTGGTAGAAAAATGGTCCATCTCCTTGAAAATGCATGAATAGTGTACCTATTCTGAGGTACTAAAAGTAAAAACACTGGGAAGCAAACAAACAGACCCTCAGTAGTCTATAAAATATCAAATATACTAACATTCATATAATTAGAGTTACAGAGGAAGAGGAGAGAGAAATGAGACAGAAAAAGAGTAAGAAATAAAAGTCAAGCTTATCACAAATTTGGTGAAAAATGTCAACTTACAGTTTCAAGAAGCTCAGCAACCCCCAAGCAGGATGAATACAAAGAAAACCACACCTAGGCACATCATAGTCAGACTGCTGAAAACCAAAGATAAAGAGAAAATCCTGAAAGCAGCCAGAGAATATCAAAACATTATTATATACATGGGAATAATGATACTAATGACACCACACCTGACTTCTCATTAGAAACCATGGAAGACAGGAAACAATGCAATGTCTTTTAAATGCTTGAAGAAGAAAAACATAATCATCCCAGAACTCTATATTCAGGGATAAAAGGCAAAAATGAATGCAGACTTCCACTTCCAGACAAAATGCAGAAAATGTACTTTTCTCTGTTCTTTCCACTAAATACAGCTTTAAAAACCCTTGGCCATGATACGTAAGACAAACAAAAGAAGACAACAGAATGTAGAGAGAGGGCAGACCAATGAGGGCTTCAGATGCCAAGAAACAAAAGAGGGTGAATTCCCTAGGTTTCCTTTCTAACTCATATACACAAGAAAAGTTGCTAGAGAAGCAGACAACTCAGAAACACCAACAGGCACACACATACACAAAACTCGAAGAAAATTCTGCTGTGTCTAGTCAAAAAAGCAGGGAAGCAGCAGGCTACCAAGACAAAAAACTCATGGACAACAACAAACCAGTTTAAGCCAAATGGCACAAATAAAAGCCCAAGCCATATACCTTTTGCAAAGACTTAAAAGGAGGACATAGTCAGCCATTCCCCACTCCTACCCACAGAGAGCATGATACCAAAGAAGGTCAAGTGCGGACACATAACATTCATACCCACTGAGCAATAACGTGGCTTCCTCCCTCTAGAGTGTGGGTGGAAGAAAAGTGGGGAGCCTGACTTCAACACCCACCCAATGATAAGGACATACCCCTACCCCTCCCTCTACAGAGATATGACAGGAGAGGCCTACTGGATAATCAAAACTCAAAGCACTGCCCAGTGATAACTTACCCACCCCTCCATCCCAGTGGCAGTGGAGGCCAAGTGAAAAGCAGGAACCCTTTGAGCCAGGGTAGTATCCACAAAGGTATAATGCAAGTCCAGAGTTTTCACTCCTACTCAGCAATTACTAGGTGTACGTCTCCATCAATGAGTCAACAAAAGCGTATTAAGGAACTGGAATCTTAACTTACACCTGGGAGTAGTAACAAGGCTGTGCCCCGCCTCCACCCTAAAAGCAAAGTTTCAGATAAATCCTACTAAAAGGGGGGATTTAAATAAAATGCAGAGCTTCATAACATAACACTTAAAATGCAAACAATTCAACCAAATATAACACGTCATACCATACTAAGAACCAGGAAAATCTGAACAAGAATTTGAAAATGTAGTCAAAAGGTACAAACAATGAGAATTCATAGATGTCATAATTATCTATCAAAGATTTTAAACTATATATTACAAAAAACTGCTTCAACAAGCAATTACAGCCAGACACGGTGACTCACGCCTGTAATCCCAGCACTTTGGGAGGCAGAGGCGGTCGGATCACTGGAGGTCAGGAGTTTGAGACCAGCCTGGCCAACATGGTGAAACTCCATCTCTACTAAAAATACAAAAATTAGCCAGGCATGGTGGCACACACCTGTAATCCCAGCTACTCGGGAGGCTGAGGCATGAGAATCACTTGAACCCAGGAGGCAGAGGTTGCAGTGAGCCAAGAACATTCTACTGCATTCCAGCCTGGGCGACAGAGCAAGACTCCATCTCACAAAGAAAAAAGGCAATTACAAACATAATTTTGACACAAAGAAACAACACAAAGTTTCAGCAAAGAAATCAAGAAAGAAACAAATACCAAGTTGAAAACCAAAAAATATGCTAACAAAAATAAAATACAAACTGAGTAAGCTGAACAACAAAATGGGAGAGATTACCCAACCTAAACAAGAGAAAATAAACTGATTAAAAAAAAAAAAAAAAAAAAGGTGGCTGGGCGCAGTGGCTCAGGCCTGTAATCCTAGCATTCTGGGAGGCCGAGATGGGTGGATCACCTGAGGTCAGGAGTTCAAGACCAGACTGTCCAACATTGCAAAACCCTGTCTCTACTAAAAATACAAACATTAGCTGGGCATGGTGGCACACACCTATAATCCCAGCTACTTGGGAGGCTGAGGCAGGAGAATCACTTAAACCCAGGGGCAGAGGTTGCAGTGAGCCAAGACTGCACCACTTCACTCCAGCCTGGGCAAAAGAGCGAAACTCTGGCAATAAATAAATAAATAATATTTGTTTAAAAAAGACATTAAAGATACTTGTGGGACTATAATAAATGACGCAACATTCCTGCCACTGGAATCTCAGAAAAGGAACAAGATGCAGCTGAACAATTATTCGAAGATCTACAGATTCAGGAAATTGAATAAATCCAAAGAGGATACACATAAATAAATCAATGCTAATATATATCATAAACTTCTGAAAACTAACGACTAAACTGAAAAACCTTGAGAGAAGTAAGAGAAATGACACCTTATCCACAGATGAAAAACAACACAAATGACAGCAGATTTCTCGCCTGAAACCATGGAGGCCAGAACAAAGCAGGATAACATTTTTGTAAGTCCTAAAAGAACTGACAACAAACAATTCTATAACCAGCAAACATCCACTAGTAATGAAAGGGAAATCAAGAAATTGCGAGATGAATGAGAACTAAAAATTAGTCATGAGACAAAACTACATCAAAAGAATTGTTAGAAAAGTTATTGAACCAGAAAGGAAATGATAAAAAGAAGGATTCTCAGAACATCCTGAAGGAATAAAGAACAAAGAAATAGTAAAAATATGGGCAATAAAACAGACTTTACTATTCTTTGAGTTTTAAAAATAATGTTTAACAATTGAAGCAAAAATTGTTACATGATGCAAAAGCTATGGTGGGTAAAACCGTTGACGTATTTCCAAAACTGAAGGCAGTTGGCACCAGGCTGTACTAGAAGTTACCACATTCTCAACTGGCACTACAATTATAGTAAAAATGATGTAGATCTAGTATCATTGAAAATACCCCTGATGAGGCAGCAAGACTCATTAATGTTTTAAGCCTTGATCCATGAATACACATCTTTTAATTATCTGTTTTACAAAACGAGAAATAAAGCATAAACTAATTCTGTTATGCCATAGTTTTTCTTGAGGAAAGCAACTTCCGTGATCATGTGATTTATAAACTGAAATAACTGCTTTTTTCAAGGAACACCATTTTTACATGCAAGAACAACTAACAAACCACGATTATTCAAACTTGATTATCTAACACATTTCTTCAAAAATGAAGAAAGTGAGCCTGTCACTTCAAGGAAAACAACTTAGAACATGAGTAGACAATAAGAAGATTTGAAAAACTTACCACCAATGTAAGGTTAACTAATTCCAACACTTAAAAGACTTTTCTGATGAGATCAGTGGATTATAACAAATGTGAATTTTGTTATTTATTAAAAACGTGTAGGGCTAGGCAAGGTGGCCCACACTTGTAATCCCAGCACTTTGGGATCACTGGAGGCCAGGAGTTCAAGACTAGCCTAGCCAACATAGTGAAATCCCATCTCTACCAAAAGTACAAAAATTAGCTGGGCCTGGCGGTGCATGCCTGTAGCCCCAGCTACTCTGGAGGCTGAGGCATAAGCATCACTTGAACCCAGGAGGCGGAAGTGAGCTAAGATCGCACCACTGCATTCCAGCCTGGGCAACAGAGTGAGAGCCTATCTCAAACAAACAAAACAAAACAAACAAACAAACAAAACAAAACTGTATCAACAGTTGGAATATCTGGATTACTCAGTGAACCAAGATTTTCCAAAGACCACTTAGTAATGTTATAAAATCATATATGGGTAAAAGAACCCCTGAAATTGCAAGGTAGTCTAATAAATTTTATACACACACACACACACACACACACACACACACACACACACACACACACACAATTTTTTTTTGTCTGAGATGGAGTCTCAATCTATCACCCAGGCTGGAGTGCAGTGGTATGATCTTGGCTCACTGCAACCTCCACCTCCCGGGTTCGAGCGATTCTTTGCCTCAGCCTCCCCCACAGGTGGGACTGCCGGCGCCTGCTACCATGGCTGGCTAATTTTTGTGTTTTTAGTAGAGACGGGGTTTCACCATCTTGGCCAGGCTAGTCTTGAACTCCTGGCCTCATGATCCACCCGTTTCAGCCTCCTAAAGTGCTGGGATTACAGGGGTGAGCCACCATGCCCGGCCCATAAATTTTAAAGCATAAAGATATAAAGTTCATTGATGGGACTGCAGTCTTCAGATTGCACCAAACCACTTGAAAAACTTGAGAAACTACCACTTCTCAAGCTTTGGTGTAGTATCAAACAGGAATATTCATTATTCTGAAATGGTTATCAACATACCTTTCCTTTTTCCTAGCGTGTATCTTTCTGAGGCTAGTTTGTCTTCATGTATGTTACCCAAACCAACATATCAAAACATACTGAATGCAGAAACAGATGAGATATTTCAGCTGTCTTAATATAAGTCAGACATTAATATTTCAAAATAAGAGGAGTATACAGGTGTCCTGAGACCAAAAAGTTTGAGAACACTGGGTTATTAAGGCATATAAATAGGAATGGAACTGTTTTCCCAAGTGTTTGTTCACATTTTCACTCTCTCATCAGTTGAGTAAAAGAGTTAACACTTATCCAAATCCAGGCCAACATGGACTACATTTAGACTCAATTTGTGCTTATCTGATAGGTATCCAATACTATCTCACTGCAGTTTCAAATTTGCAATTCATGATTACTAATGAGATTGTGTACTTTGTCATGCGTTTACTGGACATTTGGATTGTCTGTTCTATAAATTGCCTCGTTGGGTGCTCTGCTCATTTCTCTATACAGTTGTCTCTTTTTATTTTTTGCAACGGAGTCTCACTCTGTCGCCCAGGCTGGAGTGTAGTGGCGTGATCTCAGCTCACTGCAAGCTCTGCCTCCCAGATTCTCACCATTCTCCTGCCTCAGTCTCCAGTGTAGCTGGGACTACAGGCGCCCACCACCACACCTGGCTAAATTTTTTGTATTTTTAGTAGAGACGGGGTTTCACCGTGTTAGCCAGGATGGTCTTGATCTCCTGACCTCGTGATCCACCAGCCTCAGCCTCCCAAACTGCCAGGATTACAGGCGTGAGCCACCGCAGCAGGCCAAGTTGTCTTTTTCTTATCCATTTGTAGTTGCTTATTCTAGAACCAATTCCTCTTTTTGGCCATTATGTGTTACCATTATCTTCCTTTCTAAGGCTTGTGCTTTCATTCTTACAGTATGTTTTAATAAACGGAAGTTATTTCTTGAATGTAGTTGAATGCTCCAATATTCTCCTTTACATTCAGTGCTGTATCTCAAGAATTCTTTTACAAAAATATTCTCCTATGTTATCTTTTTAAAGCTTATGAGTTTAGGTGGAAATACGAAGGGCCAAAAGGAATTGAAAGACATTTTCCTACCATTTGTTCTTTCTCTTGATTTTCATGACTTGATCTTATCTTCTAGTATGCCTGATAATTTCTGACTTATTGCTAAATTTTGTTTTTGAAATACCTGTAGAGATATTTTGAAACACTAGATGATGCCAGTTACCAGAGATTTTTTTTTTCCTCCACATGGGTCCTTGGGCTAGAAAAGATCACATTAATTTAATATGCATATGAGCTGCTTTGAAGCTCATGATTATTCAAAGTTGAGTCTTTGTAAAAGCAGATTTTTTTCCACCACCTTCCCGCGTTTCCAAGGTGCAGGCCTAGGGATCAGCAAACTTTTTCCAAAAAGCCAGATAGCAAATACTGTCGGTTTTGTGTAACAAGGGGCAAAACCGGGGATATCTTGAGAGCGTATCTGTATATATCTGATGAGAGCAAATAAATTTCCACAAACTTACTGATAATTATTCAGAATATAAGGATTGAATACAATTGTTTGTAATATAGGTCTACTAATGAAAATAATAGAATTTGGAAGGGGAAATAACATTTCATTTAATTAGGATTCAAAGCTATTTTCCTTATCATTGAAATTGATATAAGTGTTCATTTGTACATTCTGATCTACAATGAGATTTTCTTTTTCTTGAGACAGTCTTGCTGTGTGATCCAGGCTGGAGTGCAGGGGTGTGATCTCAGCTCACTGCAACTTCTGCCTCCTAGATTCAAGCTATTCTCTTGTCTCACACTCCAGAGTAGCTGGGATCACAGGCATGAGCCACTATACCTGGCTAATTTTTGTATTTTTTAGTAGAGACAGGGTTTTGCCATGTCGGCCAGGCTGGTCTCCAACTTCTGGCCTCAAGTGATCGACCTGCCTCAGCCTCCCAAAGTGTTAGGATCACAGGTGTGAGCCACCATGCCCAGCCTACAATGAGATTTCCTATATCCACATTTGAAAAATCTTTTTAACATAGAGGTCTGATAGAAATCCACAAGCATGTAATTTTAATTGAGCATATTCATCTTTGAAAGTTAATTATAAAATTTTATTAGAGTCTTCTCTTCACCTTTGTCTTTTAGCATGTCATTATATTGCAGAATAATCACTTCCAATTAAAGGACAGATTGAAGCTCCTGATTCAGAGAGTTAAATGTATTTTGAAATATGGAAATTCTTTTTTTTTTTTTTTTTTTTTGAGACAGAGTCTCACTTTGTCACCCAGGCTGGAGTGCAGTGGCGTGATCTCGGCTCACTACAAGCTCCGCCTCCCAGGTTCACGCCATTCTCCTGCCTCAGCCTCCAAGTGGCTGGGACTACAGGCGCGCACCACCACGCCCGGCTAACTTTTTGTATTTTTAGTAGAGACGGAGTTTCACCGTGTTAGCCAGGATGGTCTCGATCTCCTGACCTCGTGATCCGCCCACCTCAGCCTCCCAAAGTGCCGGGATTACAGGCATGAGCCACCGTGCCCGGCGGAAATTCTTTTATACTTCTCTTGAGGTCCAAAACCTGCTACAGGAACTGCAGTCTGAGCTTGGAAAATAACTCTGTAGCAAATTTATATGGGAATAGAGATGGTGATTTTTATTTTAACTTCTGACAGCATATAAACTGTGTAAAGCAACCTGCCATCACTTGTGATCGAAACAACAGTTGTAGAAGTGACCTTACCACAGTTTAAGACTTATAATCACTGTTCTGCCTTGTAATTTTAGGTTGAATTTGTTACAAAATATTATGAAATCTCTAGGAAAAGTCAACTTTCAAAGCTATTAAGTATTTGACTTAATAGTTGAGGGTAATCTTATTCAGAAAAATTTCAATCTCATTCCTCAATGCAAAAAAAACTGCAATAAAACTTTACCACTGCCAAGTCATTAAACTGCTATGTAGAAAGGTAATTCAGTATATTCTGCCTCTATATATAACAAAAATTCATAGGATTTGATGATGAAGTCCATAAACGCAAGTCAAAATCACCGCTGACACTATTATATAATAGCTCACTAAAACATGACAGATTTAAATATTTTCTGCAAAGTACCTGCTAATAAATAATACAATAAATAATCAGGCTTTAAGCACCTGACATTTAACAAGCTTTATAAATTTGTCCAACTAAAGTCTTTCTGCTCCACAGTTATTTTTGCCACTATCAACTGTAACACATCTTAGCAGATTCCACTTCAGGTTGCACTAAATTAGTGTTTGCTCAACTTTTCTGAAAATATTTTCTCTTGTAGTTGTTTCACATAGACTATGCATAAATACTAATTCTTCAATCATTTCAAACTCAGTGACTTCTGGAATATGTAACAACTGAATAGTACTGCTAACACCTATTCATCCATCAAAAGCCTAAGAAAACCATGAAAAATCATTCACCCTCCTTTCCAAAATGACTTGATATTACTCCCAACGTCCTTAACTTATAGAGCAGTTACTCTCGCTGAAAGGCTAATAGTCTTTTTTAAAGTTTATTTCCTATGAACATATCTTTGGTTACCATAATAAAACATAATTTAATTAACTACTGTTGGTAATGGTTTTCCTTGCTTGGCTAACAAATAAGCCATTGAAAAACTTACTTTAATTATAGCCTAATTTCCATTTTTTGTTTTTGAGAAAAAATTCTGCTGTGATAAAATTTTGCTTTAATTTACTGTTTTTTTTCTGACCTTTTAGTTTTATTCCTGTTGGTTGGGAATAATGTGAGAAGTGCCCAGTCTGGTAATGTTGATATATATTGTATTCTTTTAGCACAGCCATAGTCTTCTGGCATAATAAATAGAATGCTTTGCTATCTAATTTGTTGATAACAGTATACATTCCACTATGCCTCAAAAGTGTTACATATCAAGTCTACTTTTCTCCTTTTCTTGTTTTAACATGATAGGTAGGTATGCACTGGTAATGAGAGAAATAAATAAGATGCCAGGGCAATATGCATGGCACGCACACACATACAGATACTAACAAACTGTAACTATGTCATTGTGATTTGTAGCATGCAGAGCAGCAATTTGAAATATATGTGCTCTCTGTAGCAACCAACTTTGACACTGCAGTGCAAAAGAAGTCATATATAATGCCCAAATAAATGGGTGTGGTTTTGTTCCCATAAAATTTTAGTTTTAAACACTAATATTTGAATGTCATATGATTTCCTATGTCATGAAATTATTATTCCCTTTTAAATTTTTTTCAGACATTTTAAAAGGTAAAAAACATTTTTAGCTCATGTCCCATAGCTGGAGGACTGAATGTGACCCACAGGCTGTCATTTGCTGACACCTCCATCCACCCTTCTGTAGCCTTCAGGGTCCTAAATAAACTTCTATAATATTTAACGGCCCCTAAATTCCCTTTTTGTCTTCTCAGCTATGCAGACTGCCAGAAGTTTCTCAGCTTTTCAACCTCTCAGCTGGATTTTTATGAACTAAGCAATTAACTCAAGGGGAAAAGAAAATTTAAAGACAGGCCAACTTCTGTACAACCTTACCCTCTAAGTTCTCACTCCCTCAAGTCCTCACCACTCTTCTAGTTTTCAGATTTCTTAAATATTTATTTGAAACAATATTTTATACAGTTTTTCTAAATTATTTTCAGTGGAAAGGCTAATCTAAACCAAGTATCTCTGCCATAGGAAGAGGTGGAAATAATACTTACACTACCAAATATAGAGACTTAGTATAAAGCTATAAGAACTATTAAGTTATCGTGAAGTTACTGAACTACCCATTACCCTAACTCCTAATTTTCTATTGTGAAATAACGAACTTCTTAGTTACTTGCATAATACTTCTAATTCTGGCCAAGATGGAGTCACAGAGACCGGATTACCGGATTTATGCTCCTCCTGAAACAACCATAAAAAACAAAGACATGGCAGGGCATGGTGGCTCACATCTGTAATCCCAGCACTTTGAGAGGCTAAGACAGGTGGATCACTTGAGGTCAGGAGTTTGAGACCAGCTCTGGCAAACATGGTGAAATCCCATCTCCACTAAAATTAAAAAATATATATATACACACACACATATATGAGAGACATGTGACTATATGTGAACATATATATGATATGTGAACATCAGACAACAAAGGACTGTGGAGCTTTGAGAAATGAGAAACAAAAGAGGTGAGCTCTACATATGCCCCAGCACACAACCATGAGAGAGTTTCCAGGCCATGGCATAGAGAGTGGCAAGTGAGGCAAATCTCAGCTGACTCCTGAGCTGGAGAGAGAAAGTTAAGAGCCAGTAGAGAAAAAAGCAGCAAGGAATAACTGCACAGAACACTGGGAGGAGAGAGTTGCATAGAAAAGAATCCCAGAGGTCTATGGAGGTCCCCTCTCAAGCATTCACCAGAGAACTGATCAGCATACACATATGAGGAAACTATCAGAGACCAGAAAAAGAACCATCAGAAAGAATGGGAGGGAACAGGGCCTGATATTCATACAAAGCCAAGAATATTGTCTGTTCCCACTAGCCAAACTGGGAAAACTATTAATTCATGGAACATTCAACAGAGTCCATAGGAAAGTTTTGCCTCAGTAGTGAGGAATAATTAGTCCTGGATTAAGCACTCCTTCATATCTGCCTAATAAATCATAAAAACAAAACTGAAAAGAATGAAACTGTTTATAAGTAACTCAACTACATCTCAAAACAAAGCTCAAGAAGATTTATAGAATAAAGAAAACAACCAGAACCCAAGGTAAATTTTACAACTAAATAAAGATTATCAGGCATAAAAAGAAGCAGACAATCATGATGCAAACTGAAACTAATCAAAACTGACCCAGAACTTACAGAGATGTTAAAATTAGCAGAGGAGGACATTAAAACTGTTTTTATACGTGTATCCCATATAATCAAAAAGTTAAATAGAGACATGGGAGATAAACAAGAAAAGCCAAAATCAAACTTTCAAAGACAAAAACATTTGAGATGAAAATTACATTGGATGAACTAATGCAGATTAGAAATTGCAGAAGATTAGCAAACTTGAAGATATAAGAACAGACACCAGCTAAAGTACAAAAAGAAAAAAAAATCTTTAAAAATGATTTTTAAAAAGCATCAGTGAGCAGTCAGGCAGCTTCAAATGGCCTAATATACAGGTAACTGGAGTCCCCAAAGGAGAGAAAAGAGGAAGAGAAAAAAATACTTGAAGAAATAACTGCTGAAAACTTTCTGGCCATAACAAGAACTATTAACTCACAGATCCAAGAAACTCAGCAAACCCCAAGCACAAGAAACATGAAGAAAATTAGACCAAGGGATAACATAATCAAACTGTTCAAAATCAGGGAAACATTATTAATAGCAGCCATACAAAAATACATGTTACCTATAGAAAAACAAAGATAAGAACAACATCAGATTTCTTATGAGAAACAATGCAAGTGAGAAGACAGCAGCACATCTCTAAAGTTCCAGAAGAAAAAAAGCCAACTAGAATTCTATGTCTGGCAAAAATATCTTTCAAAAATGAAGATGAAATAAAGGCACATCTGAAACATAAATAATGAAATAATTCATCAACAGGAGACCTTCACTGCAAGAAATCTTAAAGGATATTCTCCAGAAAGAAAATGATGTCAGATGAAAATCTGTATCAATACAAAGAATAAAGAGCACCAAAGTGGTAACTATATGAGCAAACATCTTTTAAATTTTTTATTATTTAAATCTCTAACAGATATATATTTAATAAACAGCAAAAAATTAGAGTTTATAACATATGTAAAAGTCAAATGCATGGCAGCAATAGCACAAAGTGCAGGAGGGAGGAAAAGAAAGTAAATGAAGGAATGGTTTTATTATTGATGAAGTGTACAATATTACCTGAAGGTAGACCTCTGGAAATGTACACTACAAATCTTAAAGCAACCACAAAAATAATTTTAAAAAATAGGTGAAAGTAATAAAAAGAGGCAAACTGGACTCACAATAAATAATGGAGGCTGGGCGTGGTGGCTCACGCTTGTAATCCCAGCACTCTGGGAGGCTGAGGTAAGCAGATCACGAGATCAGGAGATCAAGACCACCCTGGCCAACATGGTGAAACCCCACCTCTACTAAAAATACAAAAATTAGCTGGGTGTGGTGGGGTGCACCTGTAATCCCAGCTACTCCAGAGACTGAAGCAGGAGAATCGCTTGAATCCAGGAGGCAGAGATTGCAGCGAGCCGAGATAGCGCCACTGCACTCCAGCCTGGCAACAGAGCAAGACTCCATCTCAAAAAAAAAAAAAAAAAAGTAAAAGAATGCAAGAAGGCCAAGTGCAACGGCTCACACCTGTAATCCCAGCACTTTGGGAGGTCAAGGCAGGAGACTCACTTGAGCTCAGGAGTTTGAGACCAGTCTGGGCAACACAGTGAGACCCCATATATAAAAAAATAAAGTAGCTGGGTGTGGTGGTGCAAAACTGTGGTCCCTGCTGCTGGGAGGCTGAGGTAGATCACTTGAGCCTAGGAGGTCAAAGCTGCAGTAAGGTATGATGACACCACTGCACTCCAGCTTGGGTGACAAAGCAAGACCCCATCTTGGCAGGTGGGGGATGCAAGGAAAATGATGCAAGGAACAGATGTAGACAAATAGAAAACATATAAGAAGACAGTCATATTAAACGTACATGGTCTAAATACCCCCAATTAAAAAGCAGAGATTTTTAGACCATGTACATTTAATGTGATTGTCTCTTATATGTTTTTATCAGATAAATAAAACTATTGCCTTCAAGAAACACAAGTTAAATACAAAGATGCAAACAGGTTAAAATAAAAGGATGGAATAATATACGTCATGCTTACACTAGTCAAGAGAAAGCTAGAATGGAAATATTAATATCAAGCAAAGCCTATTTCAGAGTTAAACACAAAATTTTTCCACTACTTGCAGTCAAAAGTATCGTTAACACTCTCTTTGCACTCTGCTCAAAGCTACAAAGTTCTTTTGTATAAACATTAGAACACTTACCACAGCCTGCCTATAATGGAGAATAATTTAATGTTATATACTATACAACACTCATACTATAGCCCATTAGACAGAAATATGTAGCATTTGAGACACCTTCCAATTATATTATAAAACTCTATGCAAACAAAAATTAACAAAGCAGATCTGAGACTATTATATTATCCTGTGAAGGAGGGTCTGTGTGTTTGCACAGTTGGTCCTAGGCTGGCTTCTGAGAACTTGATTTTCAGGAGGGTTCCCTATCTGATAATCATGGTTTACTGTACCTAGACTATGGAAATAATGTGGCTTATCCTATTCTTTTTATGAGACTGGAAATTTCACACATGCTAGGCAGAGAGTATACCTACATGACCAGCCTAGATAAAAACTGTGAGTTTCTTCGGCAGTCACATATGTTGCTGTATTTTCATTAAGGGGAAAGAAGGTAATCTGTGTGATCCTTATGGAAGGCACAGCACATAAGGAAGCCTGTACATGAATTTTTCCAGACTCTGTCAGTGTTTTTTTCCATTGAGATCTTTCTACTATATATCCATACTATGTTACAGTAATAAATCTTAGCCATTACAACTCTAAGCTGATCCCATGAGTCCTTCTAGCAAATCTCCAAACATGGAGGCAGTCTTGTGGACCCCTGACACAAATATAGGGTTGTGATCTCTTAAGGTTTATCCTTCCTCTTAAACTATAAAGGGCTGGCCGGGCACAGTGGCTCACGCTTGTAATGCCAGCACTTTGGGAGGCCGAGGTGGGTGGATCATGAGGTCAAGAGATTGAGACCATCATGGCCAACATGGTGAAACCCCATCTCTACTAAAATTACAAAAATTAGCTGGGTGTGGTGGCACACGCCTGTAGTCCCAGCTACTTCCAGGAGTCTGAGGCAGGAGAGTCACTTGAACCAGGGAGGTGGAGGTTGCAGTGAGCCGATATCGTGCCACTGCACTCCAGCCTGGTGACGGAGCGAAATTCCATCTCAAAACAAAGAAAAAACCTATAAAGAGCTAGGCGCAGTGGCTCACGCCTATAATACTAGCACTTTGGCATCCCAGGTGGAAGAATTGCTTAGGCTCAGGAATTGAGAGCAACCTGGACAACAGAGCAAGACCCTGTCTCTTTTAAAAAAAAAAAAAAAAAGAAAGAAAGAAAAGTTGGCCAAGTGTGGTGGCTCACACCTGTAATCCCACCACTTTGGGAGACCAAAGTGGGCAAATCACAAGGTCAGGAGTTTGAGACCAGCCTGGACAACATGTTGAAACCCCATCTCTACTAAAAAAATACAAAAAATTAGCTGAACGTGGTGGCGGGCACCTGTAATCCCAGCTACTTGGAAGGCTGAGGCAGCGTAATCACTTGAACCCAGGAGGCAGAGGTTGCAGTTAGCCAAGATCACGCCACTGCATTCCAGCCTGGTGACAGTGTGAGACTCTGTCTCAAAAACATAAAAAAGAAAAGAAAAGTTAGCCAGGTGTGGTGGCATGCATCTGTGGTCCCAGCTACTCCAGAGGCTGAGGCAGGAGGACTGCTTGAGCCTAAGAAGTCGAGGTTGCAGTAAGCCATGATCATATTACTGCACTCAGCTTAGACAACTGAGATGCTATCTCTTAAAAACAGAAGTAAAAACAAACAACTATAGGGGAAAACAAGGGATACATACTTTAAGAATTTTTTTTTTAATTTACATGGAAAAACACTAGGATTCTACAGAAAATAAAACAGTATTAAATAACACTATTTATAAAATAGATATAGCAAATTACCTTACGTAAAGATCCAAGTCAGTCACTTAAAAGATCTTACATAAAAGTGCTTTCCATTGGTTGGAGGAGAGACTTTTACTATATACTGTTCTTCCATTTTTTTAGACAAATTACATTTAAAAGTTTAAATTTGCTTATCTACATTCTTAATGTAAATTGCCACCTTACTATAGGAAAGCTATTTTTGTTTCTGCAGTCTACAAAAAGAACAAAAATATTAAAAACATACAACTCTTCTCACAGAACTAAGTTGGTTTTACACAAAGACATCTGGCACAAAATACAATGAAATTTTAATACAGAATTACAGCAGGGGATGAGTGTGGAGAAGGAAGAGATTACCAATTCTAAGAGGGGAGACAACAGAAGTACTTTTTATATGTCTTATTTTAAGAGTAAAACTTTTTTTTTTTTTTTTGGAGACAGAGTCTTAGGCCGGAGTGCAATATAATGATCTCAGCTCACTGCAACCTCTGCCTCCAGGATTCAAGAGATTCTCCTGCCTCAGCCTCTCGAGTAGCTGGGATTGCAGGTGCATGCCAACACAGCAAGCTAGTTTTTGTATTTTTAGTAGAGATAGGGTTTCACCACATTGGCCAGGCTGGTTTCAAACTCCTGACCTCAAGTGATCCGCTTGCCTCAGCCTCCCAAAGTGCTAGGATTACAGGCATGAGCCACGTGCCCAGCCAACACTGAATATTTTATTCAGAACTAGTTAAGAAAACAGAAATGTATGTTGGGGGTTTATGGACTACTTCCTTTTGGGGGGCAGTACTGGGAATACAAAAGAAAGGAGATTGATTGATGGATGGATTGATTGATTTATAGAAGGAGTCCTGCTTTGTTGCCCAGGATGGAGTGCAGTGCCACCTCCTGGGTTCAAGCAATTCTCCTGCCTCAGCCTCCCAAGTAGCTGGGATTACAGGTGTGTACCACCACATCTGGTTAATTTTTATATTTTTTTAGTAGAGACAGGGTTTTGCCATGTTGGCTAGGCTGCTGTCGAACTCCTGACCTCAGGTGATCCACCCGCCTCAGCCTCCCAAAGTGCTGGGATTACAGGCATGAGCCACTGCGCCTGGCCAAGAAATGAGCTTTAGATAAATAAAATGATTAAACATTTGTAGCATGTAGAATGAAACTATTCCCTCAGTAATACTCAAATTATCCATATTTCCAAGATGTTGGTAGCACCCCGAGAGCTTCAAAAGGGAAATTAAAAGAAAAACACCGTTAGCCTTCCTGAAACACAGATTCACTGTTTGCCATATTCTTTTCTCTAGTAAAAGATGAATAAAATTTCCCCTGGAAAAACTAAAAACAATCTGAGGTATATTTCAGAAAAAAATGAAATTGCATGATAAAAATGCCATGTAACAACTGAGGAAATTATTTTAAATATATTAACACAGGAATAATATCGTTAAACCAGGATTTTTCAACCTCAGCACTATCGACATTTTAAGCTGTGTAGTTTTTGGTGCGGGAGGCCGTCCTGTATATTGTAGAATGTTTAGTGGCAGCCCTGACGTCTACCCAATAGAGGCCAGTAGGACCTACCTCCTCATTCAAGCTAATGCACTAAATTTTGCCCTTCATTGACAAAACCCATTAATGCATGTATTTATCCCATTAGTGACTCTCTTGTGTTCCAGGTACTTTGCTAGGCACCAGAGAAAATATTATAAAGCAAAACAGCTATTTTCCTCATGCTCATGGTGCTTACAGCCATGGTGGGAAAAATCCATAGAAAAAGACTCACATACACAAATGGAGACAGAAGAAAAAACTCACACAAACAAACGTTGCCAATGTTGTTAAGTTACATAAAGGAGATACGCATGGCTGCGTATGGTGGCTCATGCCTATAATCCCAGCACTTGGGGAGGCCAAGGCAGGCAGATCACTTCAGGCCAGGAGTTCAAGACCAGCCTGGCCAACATGACAAAACGCTGTCTTTACTAAAAACACAAAAATTAGCCAGGCGTGGTGGTGCATGCCTATGATCTCAGCTACTTGGGAGGCTGAGTGGTGGGAGGATCACTTGGGCCCAGGAGGCAGAGGCTGCAGTGAACTGATACTGCACCACTGCACTCCAGCCTAGGAGACAGAGGGAGACCATGTCTCCCAAAAAAAAACAGAAGACATACATATTCCACTGAGAATGTATAATAAAGCTGCATACTCAAACATTTCTTGCTAAAAGATGTGCACAACCAAAAAATTTACGAAGTACTGCAACCCCTCATCTGAGCTTTATAGTATCTCATTCCTTTCCATTTTCTTATATTAAAAAGCCTAATTCTAACTTGGGTTTATTTTAATATCTAGTTTCCATGGCTCTCATAGGTTTTAAAAAACAGGTTCTCCCCAAAAGTAAAATAATCTAATTAGAAGTAGTACATGATTTCCACAATCATTTTTGAATCTCAACCAAAATTATCAAAATTGAAGCAAATAAAATTTCACCCTAATAAAAATACTGAATTTTTAATAAGTGGGCTTAAAACAAACCAGAGCTCTTTAGAATATTTTAAACAAATCAGAAAATTCCATGTTCAAGTTTTTTAAGATGACAAACATGAGTTTTTTGTTTTGTTTTTACAACCTTCACTATTTCTGACAATAAAATATCAACATAAATAGTTCAAAACATCTGTTTTCGAAATGTTCAACCCCCCAGGACATGTTTCTTTGAAAAGTCACTGCATTCTCAATGTTAAAATGTCAACTTTATCTTGAAGGGGCAGGTTAAGTGTTTGTTTTCTTTGAAAATAGAGCTAGGTATCAGAATATACTCAGCTACATGTCAATATAAGAAAGATCAGCAAATTTAATTTTTTATTTTTTATTTTAATAGAGATGAAATCTCACTATGTTGCCCAGGCTGGTCTCAAACTCCTGGGCTCAAGAAATCCTCCCATCTTGGCCTGCCAACATGGGAGGTGGGAATTATAGGTGGGAGCCACCGCACCTAGCCAAGGTCAGCAAATTTAGAACATCTACCTTTTGGCAAAATATAAATGTCTTCTAAGTTCAATAGCTATATCGCCCCTAGGGAAACTTTTGTGATAGCAGAAATTTTCCTTGGCTCCTCCTTCCCAATCATTTCTGTAGAACTGTAAAGATTTGCTCTATTTAGAGATTAAGTATATAAACTTTCATGTAATTAGCCACATTGATAACCTCCAGTAACACTTTTGGGTACTTCAAACTTATTTGCTGCCTATGAATGATTCCATGAATGATCTTCAGTGCTATCAATTAGTCTACAAATATTTACTGAGGAATAACCAAAACAGAAAAAAACCCTATCCAAATGGCACTACTATACTAGCAAGAGGGAGATGAACAATAAGTAAGATTATTAAGTGAATATACACTCTGTCAGAGGTGATAAGTACGAAAAAGAAAACAAAAAAGCAGGTATTACGGGAAGAGAAGGCATTTGGAATCTTTGACAGGAAGCCTAGCAAAGGCCTCACTGTAAAGTCACGCTTGAATAAATACATAAAGGATATGAGGGGACAACTCATGCATTATGAAAGGCCCTGAGGTGGACCTGCGTCTGCGTACTTGAGTAAGACCAACGAGGTCAGTGTGGCTTAAGGAAGTAAATGAACAGTTATAGTGAAAGATGTCTGAGAAGTACATGTGAGGCGTGGTGAAGATCATGTAGAGCCTTACAGGTTAGTAAAGAATCTGTTTTTTTTTTCCTCAGAATAAATTGGGAAGTCACTGAAAAACAGTGTTAAGTACAGCAGTGACGTGACTGGACAATCTATATTTATTTACATCAGTATGGACTTGTGTACTTATTCTATGGATGAAAATGCAATATTATCATTATTTTTGTGGTTGCTAAAATTGGTCCAGTTCTTAGGAGCTCCTTCAGGTTGGCTGCCGTGCTAAACAGGTTTCCATCTTTTTAAGCACTTTGTTACTTTCTGGCACCACAAGATGATCTAGGCTTACCTTATATTTTCTCTGCATCAGTCCTGTAAGGAACTACTTCTCAAGGAGCCCTGGTTCCTTTCATTGAAGAACAATGGTTAGAGACCAAGATCTAAGCACTAGGCATTCTCAATGCTACTGTGGTGTGCCATTTCTATGCCCTCTCAGGGGATAGAAGCAGGAAATATACATATTCAAATTAACTCATACATATGCACACATCTATATTTCTGTATGTCTGTGTAAATATTAAAAACCATGAGTTTATATTCATACTTCTGATCTCATTTCAACACTACAGCATGACCATGACTATACACTTCTTTTTGTCTCAAGACACCATTTTCTACAGTTACTTAGGTGAGTTCTTTCCTTCCCTATCCAATTCTATGTGAATTTTACTATTCCTTTTTGGGTTCTCCTGCATCTGGGTTGGTGGTAATTGCTTATTTGGTCCCCCACATCCTAGTTCGTGGCAACTGCATAGAAGCATGTAAAATAATCCTATGGTTCTAAGAATTAGAGTTATACTAACAAATATATTCTGAGAAGTGCCACTCACATTTCATCCATGCTACACAGATTTCCATTCCCTTCTTCTCCCTCCCACTCCCTATAGGTAACCAATCTCTAGTTTCTGATTTATCTGCATGGCACTCCATTATATGGATGTATGGATGTAACAGCTTATTCAACCATTCTCCTCTGTGTGGGCATTTAGTTTGTTTCCAGTATTTCACAAATTAAATAATACTATAATTAATAACATTTAATAATACATAATTTGTATTGTTAGAGGCATATTCAGGATAGATTCCTAGAATAATTGAGAGGTAAATGCATACATAGTTTGTTAGGTATCACCAAATTTCCCTCCAAAAGACGTGTACCAATTTGCATCCGCAGCAGCAAAGAATGAGAGTACGTTTCCCCACAGCCTTGTCAACAAATGTGTTGTTTTATGTTTGAATTTTTGCCAGTGAGACAAGTCTTCCTTTCTTGAGACAAAGTTCTAACTAACCGGTCCATCTTGTGCCTATTTGATAACGAAGAATAATGAACAAAAGCCAGGCGTGGTGGCACACGCCTGCAATCCCAGCACTTCCGGAGGATAAGGTGGGAGGATTGCTTGAGCTCAGGAGATCGAGACTAGCCTGGACAACACAGCAGAACCTAGTCTCTGCAAAAAATTTAAAAACTAGCTAGGCAAGGCGGCGCATGCCTGTGGTCCCAGCTATTTGGGAGGCTGGGGGAAGGATCGTTTGAGCCTGGGAGGCCAAGGTTGCCAATGAGCTGTGATCACGCCACTGCTCTCCAGCCTGGACGACAGGGTGAGACCCTGGAAATAAGGGCGGAAAGAAGAGGAAGGAAGGAAGGAAAGAAGAGGGAGGGAGGGAGGGAGGGAGGGAGGGAGGAGGGAGGGAGGGAGGAAAAGGAGAGGAGAGGAGAGGGGAGGGGAGGAGAGGAGAGGAGAGGAGAGGAGAGGAGAGGAGAGAGGAGAGGAGAGGAGAGGAGAGGAGAGGAGAGGAGAGGAGAGGAGAGGAAGGAAGGGAGGAAGGGAGGAAGGGAGGAAGGGAGGAAGGGAGGAAGGGAGGAAGGGAGGAAGGGGAAGGAAAGAAGAGGGAGAGAGGGAGGGAGGGAGAGAGGAAGGGAGGGAGGGTGGGAGGGGAGAGGAGAGGGGAAGGGAGGGGAAGGGAGGGGAGGGGAGGGGAGGGGAGGGGAGGGGAGGGGAATTGAAGGACAAAACAACAAAAACCAGTACAAATGGCAATACAAAACTGACCCTCCTGTGAGTTTTGAGTGATTGAATCTAGCGGAGAAGTAAAGGTTTGACAGAGTTACCACTAGGTCCCTTCTAATCCCCACACGGTCTACCTACTCCAAGTACTCAATCTGCATTTAACTTGCTTAGGCCCACCAAATACCAATGCCTAAACAAAGTCAGAAGGGATGCAATGTCTCCTAAGGCCTTGTAATTCCTCTGCTAGTGGTAGGATACAGCCTTCATCTCTAAATACAATTTAATTATTAATCAGGAAGAACAAAAATGGTAACTTCTGTCCAAAAGGGACAGAGTGAGGCAAGTTTTCTTTTAACTACCTTCCCAGCAAACAGAGGTAGGAAATGTATGTATACATACAAACTCAGACAACTACCTACACCTACATTTCTGTACTAAGTATCAAATACTATGAGTTTATATTGATTCCTCTATTTCCAATCCACCACCAAAAAGCTCATTTAGCCTTTGTTACCTTCCCTGTAATACTTTTCACTGTCACAAAATAGCCCAAAATAAAAATTACTTTTGTGAAGTAATTCATAAAAGAGATGGTTTTCACTGAAATATCATTGTCTTAATCCAGCCTCTAAGAATGCTCAGGCTGGGGAAAATACTATTATGCATTAAACTGTTCAAAATTTGATGACATATACACTTTAATGTAAAATTTCCAAAACAAGCACTCTGACTTCACTACTCTTGAGGTGATGGTTACTCATCTATGTAAATCAGGTCGTTTTGATAATCCGAGGAAAGCTAATGTTCTAATGATTGAACTATTACTTGAATGTTAAGTCCTTGTCTCAACTATACTTTTGAAAGCTTTGCCTATGTTCTATCTATTAAAGCCCACATAGTTTCTAAGGTCAAAATTTCCAGTTTTAATGTTTCACTGGAAGGGCTGTCTCACTTCTCCCAAAAAAACTGTTAAAAACCAAAAGTGCCGGGCGCAGTGGCTTATACCTGTAATCCCAGCACGTCAGGAGGCCGAGGTGGGCAGATCACCTGAGGTCAGGAGTTCAAGATCAGCCTGGCCAACATGGTGAAACCCCATTTCTACTAAATATACAAAAATTAGCCAGGTTGGTGGCACAAGCCTATAATCCCATCCACTCAGGAGGCTGAGGTAGCAGAATCGCTTGAACCAGGGAAGCAGAGGTTGCAGTGAGCTGAGATCATGCTACTGTATTCCAGCCTGGGCAATAGAACAAAACTCCTCTCCAAAAAAAAAAAAAAAAAAAAAAAAAAAGGGAAGGCCAAGCACAGCGGCTCACATCTAAAATCCTAACACTTTAGGAGGCCAAGGAGAGAAGAGAGGATCCCTTGGGCCCAGGAGTTTGAGACCAGCCTGGGCAACATGGTGAGACCCCATCTCTACATTTTAAGAAAAAAGAAAAAGAAATTTGTAGACAGCAAAGCAGTATTACTTCATAGAGTTTGCTGTCTTTATAAATGGGAGGTAGCTATTGAATTTGTATTTGTTTCAAAATATATATAGTTTCAAAATTACATGAAAATCACACGAAAAGCTCTGAAAAATGGAACACTATGCACATATTTGATACAATGCAATGAAGATAAACTGAACTGCCAACCGGACAAAAAAAAATCTTTAATCACTTTTTAAAACATCAAACAAAGGTAGTCCACATTATGGACTACTGACCTTCAAATCTTTTCAAATATTTTCTCTCATTTTAAATTATTATCAAATAGTTTTGTCTTAAAAAGTAACCACATGAATTATAAGCATAGTTCAAATTTTTCATTTCTAAAATTTTCATTTCTAATTTAAATGTAAACTACTTATTTTAAAAGATTCAAGTTCACTGAATAACATACTACACTCCAATGGCTTACACAAATTAATTTTTTTTTTTTTAAGGCAGGGTCTCACTCCAGCACCCAGGCTGGAGTGCAGTGGTGCAATCATGGCTCACTGCAACCTCAATCTACTGGACTCAAGCAATCCTCCCACCTCAGCACCCCAAGTTGCTGGGACTACACATGTGCACCAGCATGCTCAGCTAATTTTTGCATGAAATAACTTTTTTTTTTTTTTTTTAAACAGCATCTCGCTCTGTCACCCAGGCTGGAGTGCAATGGTGCGATCTTGGCTACCTGCAACCTCCCCCTCCCAGGTTCAAGCAATTCTCCTGCCTCAGCATCCCAAGTAGCTGGGATTACAGGCGACTGCTACCATGCCCAGCTAATTTTTGTATTCTTGGTAGAGAAGGGGTTTTACCATGTTGGCCAGGCTCGTCTTGAACTCCTGACCTCAAGTGATCCACCCGCCTCAGCCTCCCAAAGTGCTAGGATTACAGGTGTGAGCCACCGTACCCAGCCTAAAATTACTCTTAATAAAAATTAATAATTTCCTATTTTGGGAGCTTTTACACTACAGCAATCATTTAATAATTCTTTCAAGTGAACTTCTGATTAAAGTGAATGTTATAAAACTATGATTTAAGTATTTGCTTTGGCTACTTACTTCTGTGCTCCCTGAGACAACAGCTTTGTCCACGTTCACTGACAATGGTTCTTCCATCTGGCATACTCCTAGTGACCACTCCACACAACGGTGATGAGCCCAACAAGTGCCTAAAATGGGAAAAACAAAAAGGAGCAAATGAGCAAACATTAAAAATATTAAAGCTAATAAAGACATAAAACTTCAAAATCAACTGTAATATGTAAATATACAATGGCATCCTATATTTGTGATACCAGTAAAGTGGCCCTCCTAAAAATGTGGACCAACCACTGAGTGCCAATATCAATATCAACCTGAGAACATCTTAGAAATACAGAATCTGTCTGGGCACAGTGGCTCGCTCCTGTAATCTCAGCACTTTGGGAGGCCAAAGCTGGTGGATCTCTTGAGCCGGGGGAGCTTGAAACCAGCCTGGCTAACATGGCAAAACCCTGTCTCTACAAATTAGCTGGGCATGGTGGCGCATGCCTATAATCCCAGCTACTCAGGAAGCTGAGGCACGAGAATCACTTGAACCCAGGGGACAGAGGTTGCAGTGAGCTGAGATCACGCCACTGCACTCCAGCCTGTGCAACAGAGCAAGACTCCATCTCAAAATTAAAATCAAAAAAATGAAGACGTGCAGCTCACAACTGAAATCTACTGAATCAAAAACTCCTGCAGTGAGGCCCAGCAATCTGTGTTTGGTTCTTTTTTTTTTTTTTTTTTTTTTTTTTTTTGGTTTTGGTTTTGAGACAGGGTCTCACTTTGTCACCCAGACTGAAGTTCAGTGGCATGAACACAGCTCACTGCAGCCTCAACCTCCAGGGTTCAAGCAATCCTCCTGCCTCAGCCTTGCCAAATAGCCAGGACTACAGGCACATGCCTCCAGATCCAACGAATTTTTTCATTTTTTGTAGAGAGAGGGTTTCACGATGTTGCCCAGGCTGGTCTTGAACTCCTGAGTTCAAGCAATCCACCTTCCTCAGCCTGCCAAAGTGCTGGGATTACAGCTGTGAGCCACCGTTCCCTGCCAGCAATCTGTGTTTTAACAAGCCGTCTGGTTATTATGATGCTCATCTGAAGAATCACTGAATTAGTGATTATTTCTTCAACAAACAAAATTAGTTTTTAGTCATTTTATTTAAATATTATATATGTATTTGGTATGTTTCTGGTATCTTTAAAACAAAATATTATTTAGTACTCTGTTACGGTGATATACAAAGGATATGTATAGAAAATAAACTGCACATACACCTCTACTTCCCTCATCCCACAGTGAGAGCACATATCAATGATTATTAACGCTTGAGACTTTAAATTATCCACCACATAACACTTGAACCACTATCAGTCAATCTGCAGTTCAACTATAAAATGAGATGCACTTTAAATTCCAGTAGCACCATATCATGAGTGCTGAGTTATAATACTGATATAATAAGATAATCTACCTGGCTAAGACCTATTTTCATTCATGCCCAAATAAAACAGACTCAGAATGCCACATTCCCCAAGTTCTCACTTTAAAATTTTCCCCTTTAAAATATTCCTTTTCCTCAATTGTCAGATCTCCATGGCACTGCTATCTACACAAGAATACAAGTATTTTAAAAAGCATCCTGTCTGGTGGTGATACTGTACAGATTTTAAACAAATTAGATAAACCTTATTAGACAATTTATTTTACCTAACCAGGCATATTTAATAATTATTTCTTATAGTATGATTCTAATTATTTCTAGATGAAAGGTATTTATTATTGAGGACATTAATAATGCATTAAAATTAAAATGCTTCCAGAATTAAGAGGCAGTTATTATTGAAAACATGCCCATACCTGTAGAATCAAATAAGGCTTGGACATCAATGGCATCTGGAAGCCCAACCAGACTGAGTTCATCCCACAGTTTACCAGCCTGATCATCTGAAGCTGTCTGGGTGCTTACACTTACACAAGATACTATATTCTGCTGAGGAGATCGTTCTCTGAAAATAAAATAAAATAGCTGTGAAAGTGAAAACAAGCAGAAAATTGTTTCATTTTTAACTGTTTAAATGCAATGTACTGCCAAATCAATTTTAATTTATCAGGCATTAACTGTCATAAACCAACTTTTAGAATTCATCTGTTAGTATTATCCATGGTATAATATTAAACTGGGTTGCCATATTATATAAGTAACAACTAAGCAAAAGAGTCTCCAAACCCATAGGGAAGTATTAGATTTGTTTTTCCATTCCATAATATAAAGTTTTTAAAACCAACTCTCATATCCTAGTCAGGAATTGTATTTAACACATGAGTATTTCCTTTCGCTTTACTTAAATGCTTACAAAACAAACTTGATCAAATCAGAAATGTTTAGTTTGCTGTATCTTGACTGAGGACTGCCACAACAGAGGTGGCAGTTAACTATGTAAAGAAAGGATATTTTCCAGGGAAAATGAAAACCCACTACAGAGTGTGAAAACAGAGGCAGGAGGAATGGAATGTATCAGCTGTAGCTTTCTTATGATCCCGTCAACAAATCTCAACAGCTGGTCTGTGGCATGACGTTGCAAGTACTCTCAATCAAGACTGTACATCACAAATTGAAAGTAAAAAGCAAAAAAGAAAATAGCTACCAAAGGTATGTAGAATAAGGAAGATAGTATAACAGCAAAAACTATAGTCTAAAAAAAGAACATTGAATAAAGTAAACAACATATGGGAGATTTCAGGCTTTCAAGCTCTAACACTTTAGGTATTATTTAAGACCATTAAATAAATAAAAATGGCTATTGTACTTAATATTAAATATGTGTAATCAGATGACTACCACTAAAACTTAAATCTTCTCCTAATACCATAGTATTTAACCTGATCATAATTCTGGATTAAATCACTATTGAATATAGATCATAACTCACTGCACTTCTGTATGCTGGATATTTATCATGATTCCTATTAAGAGAAAATCAGCACAATGACCAGGGTACTAAACATTTTTATACCTGGAATCATTGAAAGAAAAAAAGTATTAACATATTTCAATAAGTACATTTAAATATCAAACCATATAAAAATAACCAGTAATGTTTTTATGTTCAGCATTAGAAATGCATAGACTTTTTTAAAAAAGGTTTAGCATGCTATGCTAACTCTAAATTCTCATTTTAATAAATGCCCACAGTAAAATGAGAACAAATTCTTTCCTATAAGTATAATCTCTATTCCTACAAATATATTCTCTATTACAAATCATTGTTATTTTATTGGAAAAAAAAAAAAAAAACAGTTCATCTATAATCACTAAGTGTTGTTTTAACATACTGTTTTGCACTAGTATTTGATGAGGGAAAGGGGTGTAAAAAAACCAAGAGAATGACTAATTTATTACGAATCAGGTCCTAACCAGCAGCTTAATCAAATTCAACCTTTAAGTTTTGAGACTGGTTTGTATGTATATACCATATCAGTAAGATATCAGTGTCAACACTAAGGATGACAGCAGCCCAGCTTAGAAAAAGATATCGGGGCGGATCACGAGGTCAGGAGATCGAGACCATCCTGGCTAACACGGTGAAACCCCGTCTCTACTAAAAAATACAAAAAACTAGCCGGGCGAGGTGGTGGGCGCCTGTAGTCCCAGCTACTCGGGAGGCTGAGGCAGGAGAATGGCGTAAACCCGGGAGGCGGAGCTTGCAGTGAGCTGAGATCCGGCCACTGCACTCCAGCCTGGGTGACAGAGCAAGACTCCGTCTCAAAAAAAAAAAAAGAAAGAGATATCAAGAGGAATCAGCTGAAATGCATACCCCACAAAATTCTAAGTTATAAAACAAAGAGTTTGAAAAAAAAAATCCTGATTTTTTTAGATAGTGAAAATGAGAGGAAAGACATTTTCAAAATCTCCTTTGTGAAACTGTTTTTTAAATTCGCTATTTAAACTTCATTAGTAACATACATTTTGTAAATATTTGAAATAATTACCAAGCTAAATTAATTGCCTACCCTTAAATGATGCCAAATTTTTAAGTGTACTTCATTAACTGGCATGTTATCATTACTTATTAAGTTGGTAAGCACTAAGTATATATAAAGACTTTCATTTAACAAAGGCTATTTTTATATTATTATCTGAGCTCATGAGAATTTTTCACTAAAAATTAATTTCACTTTTAAAACAAGGAAATGAAACCTATTTCTCAAGACAGGATTTTATATAATTGCCATTATTTAAGGCAGAACATGAGGATATAAGATACAGCCTGATTCAGTCCGTTAAGTTTGCTAATACTAATAAGTTTGCTGGCCTTCTGATTGTTTTATTAAGATGCGTGTACTCTATTGATAACTAAAGATAAGGCTATAGCCTCCAAAGCATCACAACTCTCCAAATATAGTACTTCTAAGCTTCCTTAAACTGTTGCACCTTAAATTCCTTTAAAAGATCCTCCCTCTTTTTTTGTTTCATTTCCTACTTCAGGTCTTCAAGGCACTGGCAGCAGTTCAAAACAAGGAGCCGATCAAGTAAGTACAACACAACAATGATTTAGTACTTAAATTTGGATATAAGCCAGATCAGCACTTGAGTGATTACATCATCACCCTCAAGAGGCAGAGTCTGTTAGCTTTGCAAGCTAAATTAATTTTTACACATTCTCATCAACTACAGAAACTTCTACTCCCTTAACCAGCACAGCCAAGTCTCCGTATTAATATGGTCTTTAAACGCAACTATACAAAATATTTTAAAATATATTAGACAAGAGCTTCAGGTAATTACAATGTGCCCGTGAATACAGACATACATATATAATTACAAAAAAAAAAAAATCCTTAAAAAAGAAAAAAGCATCTTCTGGGAAGGAAGGCAGGGGAGGGAGAGGGAAGGAAGAATGTATAGGACAGTGCAACATTTTCTGAAGCACACAAACATATATATAAATTAAATTAATTAAATGATTGAATGGATCAATGAATGAATGACACAAAAGACATGAGCAATGAAAACCAATTCTGGATTTGCTATTGTATTGTTAGATTCTTACAATTAAAAGCTTATTTAGAGAAACAAAAGAAGGACTTCATTGATCTGTTTTATTAATATCTTCTTTCCATTTATAAATTCCATGAACTCCCTCCCTCTCAGCTTGTGTTACGTTTTTTGAAGTTTTCTTCCAAAAGTTTAGTTTTGTGATCACACCGATTTCATATACAATTAAGATAAACTTTTTTTAAAATAATAAGAAAAATTTGTGAAAAGGACAGTTTGTTGGATTAATTGGGTTAATGGTGAATCAGAGTATCCCATAAATGTGGAAAACATGAGACACTGTTCAACAAGAACAACCCCATTTGAAAATTTATAAACATTATAATGGAAATAAATTATATGCAGTCTTAATCTATTCCAACAATTTAAATTCAAAACTGCTTACTTTCTCTGTCCTCTTTGTTTTCGTGGTGCTGAGTTTTGCATTTTCTCATAGGTTCCATTGCTGTTGTCATCAATGTCCTTCTTGTTAGAAGGTTGGTTTCTCCATGGCAAGATAAATCCAGGCGTTACTCTGAACTGTTTTAAGTCTCCTTGTCCTAAGGAACTTTTTTCCCCACAGTAACAAAAAGCGCAGAGCTGTTCACTAGTAAAAATGAAATGTAAGTCAGAGAAGAAGAAAAGTAGCTTTATTCAACTACTTTAAGTGACAACCACAGATACTTGTGCTTTTAAATTATGTCTAAAGTGCAAGCTAAGCTTTTCAATCTATTTTCTACAGTCTATTCAGTGATTACCCATAAGAACAATTAAGTTTAATAAATTTGGAATTCTACTTTTCCATAGCATTTTTAAAAGTGGTACACATATCAAATCCAAAAAATTCTAGTCAGTACTTAGAAAAGTTATTTTCTTTCATATTTGACTAGGAAAAAATCCAAGTAAGAAAGCTAAAGATGGGGGCCAGGCACAGTGGCTCATGCCTGTAATCCCAGCACTCTGGGAGGCCGAAGATCGAGACCAGCCTGCCCACTGTGGTGAAATCCCATCTCTACTAAAAATACAAAAATTAGCTGGGTGTGGTGGCACACCCTGTAATCCCAGCTACTCGGATGGCTAAAGCACCTCACTTGCATCCGGGAGGTGGAGGTTGCAGTAAGCTGAGATCGAATCACTGCACTCCAGCCTGGGTGACAGAGCAAGACTGTCTCAGGGAAAAAAAAAAAAAAAATGCAAGCTAAAAATGGGAAAGAAGGTAGAGTTTAGTAGCCACCCAACTGCATGACAGCTCTGTAAAGCATATGGTGACAGTTTTATTTAACCACTTGATGGAACGTTCATTATGCATGATATATATATACCACACACATGCATACACACGGGGAGATATAAAAATATAAACTTAAATAGTTCCTGGGTTGAGTGGTAGGAGATTTTTGGGGAAGCAGAAGAGCTGAATAGGAGGGAAGAAAGGGATTAGGAGCAAAGGGGATTTTTTTAGGCCAGTGAAACCATTTTATATGACACTATAATGACAGATACTGAGCCCTAATGTAAACTATGGACTGTAGTTAAAAATAATGTATCTATATTGGTTTATCAACTGTAACACAGCACGCAATACTAATCATGAGGGAAACTGCCGGGGGTGGAGTTGGGAGAATTAGCTCAATTTTTGTGTAAACCTAAAACTGCTCTAAGTCTATTAATTTAAAAAAAGTGAAAACATTAAAAAATTAAGAGACAACAAACAATATACATAATGGAATATACACTTACTAAGAGATTTTAGAAAGAATGAAATTAAAGGACTGCTTCCTCTTGATTATATTTACACTTCACAAGATATTTACTGCTGCTATACCCAAATCCTTCTTCTGGGCATTAAAGTTACCTCTACGGTATTTACCCCATGATCTTACATATCTTGCATTACCAGGTGACAGAACTAACCAACAGCCTTTTGAGGTGATCTTTTAAAACTTAGCTTTAGTTCATATTGGACTCTCAACTAATTTTATCAAAATTAGCTTTTGTTTTTCTAATAAATTACCTACTTCAAGTTCACGATAAATTATGTTGTCTGCTGGTACTGAGACATACACATATGCACAAATTAAATGTAATCTAATTTCAAAAAAAAAAAATCAAGTCAAGTTGAAAAAGAAAATTTCTTCTTGCCAAAAAGAGACCACCACCATATGCTTTGCCAGTATCTTACTATACTCTTATTTGTAATTTTCACTGACTATTAAGCTTACATTTATTTCACCATATCCCATTTCTGGTTTGTTTCTTCCCCTAGAAACACTACACATGAGAAGCAACAATCAGGTTGACATTAGCCTTATCAACATTGATTGTAACAGCCCTGATTAGAAAATGGAACAACATTTTAAAGCTATTGCAGAAAAATACCTTAGCCTTCAATTTTATATTCAAAACTATCGCTTAAATGTGAAGGTATAATAAAATTACTCTCTGGCTTAGAAGACATCAGAAATTTTGCCACACAACAGATCCAAAAATGAAAATACTTTTAGAGAAGTACTTAAATTATTACAGAATTAGAAAAGGTTGTATGAAGTAAGGGAGGTCAAACACCTCAGAGTAATTTATTGTTGACTTTTTTTAATACAAGGTCAAAGGAAATTTCTAGCTTTTGGTCTGGCTGTAGAAAGCTCCAGACAACATTGTGCCCAACCACACAACATAATCCAACCAGAGAATCTGCAAATTTACTATTCTGAAACCCATCAGAGGGCAGAAATCACAGGGCAACCAACTCACCATCAGATGAAAGACACTTCCATAAAGAAATGAGACAAAAGTACCTCTCAGGAAGAGGCCAGTGAATATCACACAAGCAGGGTAATAAGAATTCAGTAAAAGTTTTTAAGAAATTGCTAGAAGCCAAGTGTGAAACACAGTGAGACTATGTTAACACCTGTGACCACAGACAGGGGAATTCTAACCCACACAAAGCCTCCTCTCCATGTACCTCATTAGGTGCTCACACACAACCAAGAAAGAAAAACATATATACAGCAACTCAGCCAGGAACAGTGGCTCACACTGTAACCCCAGTGCTTTGGGAGGTCAAGGCAGGAGGACTGCTTGACCCCAGGATTTTGAGACCAGCCTGGGCAGCATAGTGAGACCTTGTCTGTATTTATTAAAAAAAAAAAAAAAAAAAAGGCCGGGCAGAGTGGCTCACATCTGTAATTCCAGCACTTTGGGAGGCTTAGCTGGGCAGATCACAGGTCAGGAATTCAAGACCAGCCTGGCCAACATGGTGAAATCCCATCTCTACCAAAAATATAAAAATTAGTCAGGCGTGGTGGCAGGCGCCCGTAATCCAAGCTACTCAGGAGGCTGAGGCAGGAGAATCGCTTGAACCCAGGAGGCGGAGGTTGCAATGAACTGAGAATCGTGTCACAGCACTCCAGCCTAGACGAAAGAGCAAGACTCCATCTCAAAAAAATAATAATAATAAAGAAAACACATGTATACAGCAACTGAAAAACATTTTCTAAAATAGCATACAAAATCTTACTAGCCATTACAATAATGTAAACCAAAACCAACAATTAAAAGACCATTTTTGAGAATAGATTAAAATTAGATCTAAAAATTGGTTGCGGCGGCCGGGCACGGTGGCTCAAGCCTATAATCCCAGCACTTTGGGAGGCCAAGATGGGCGGATCACGAGGTCAGGAGATCGAGACCGTCCTGGCTAACACGGTAAAACCCCGTCTCTACTAAAAAAATACAAAAAACTAGCCAGGCGAGGTGGCGGGCACCTGTATGTAGTTCCAGCTACTCGGGAGGCTGACGCAGGAGAATGGTGTAAACCCGGGAGGCGGAGCTTGCAGTGAGCTGAGATCGCGCCACTGTACTCCAGCCCGGACGACAGAGCCAGACTCCGTCTCAAAAAAAAAAAAAAAAATTGATTGCGGCTGGGTGCAAATACAAAAAACTTAGCCAGGCATGGTGGTGCACGCCTGTAATCCCAGCTACTCGAGAGGCTGAGGAAGGGGAATTGCTTGAACCAGGGAGGTGGAGGTTGCAGTGAGCCGAGATCACGCCACTGCCCGCCAGCCTGGGTGACAGAGCAAGATTCTGTCTCCAAAAAAAAAAAAAAAAAGGTGCAAAAAATGTTGGAAGTATAAACACAAGAGACACATAAAACAAGGACAAAAATATTGATGGGAAAGGACGTAAAAAGATACCAGGCAAACATAAACCAAAAGGAAGTTTGAGTGGCAATAATTTTATCAGACAAAATGAAAGTTAAGTCAAAAAGAAAACACAGCATTAGAGATGAAAACGATGTTATGCACTAACAAAATGATCAATAGCAGTATAACAGATATCCATCATAACTATATACTCAGACCAACAGGCCTCAAAATGAATCTCTAATCTGAAAGAGATGGTTAAGCATCTCTAATCTGAAAATCCAAAATCTGAACTGCTCCAAAATTCAAAACTTTTTAAGCACCAACATGGTATCACAAGTAGAAAATTTCACATCTAAGTACTTAATATAAACTCTGTTTCAAGCATAAAATTACTTAAATATTCTATAAAATTACCTTCAGGCTATGTGTATAAGGCATATACGAAACATAAATGAATTTCATATTCATAAATGTCTCCCATCCCCAAAATAACTCACTATGTATGTGCAAATATTCCAAAATCCAAAAAAATCTAAAATCCAAAACACATCTGGTCCCAAACATTTTGTTTTCGGTTTTTTTTTTTTAGATGGAGTCTCACTCTGTCATCCAGGCTGGAGTGCAATGGTACGGTCTAGGTTCACTGTAACCTCCACCTCCTGGATTCAAGCAATTCTCCTGCCTCAGCCTCCCAAGTAGCAGGGAATACAGGCACACACCATAACATCTAACTAATTTTTGTATTTTTAGTAGAGACGGAGTTTTGCCATGGTGGCCAGGCTGGTCTCAAACTCCTGGCCTCAGGTGATCCACCTGCCTTGGCCACCTAAAGTGCTGGAATTACAGGCATGAACCCACTGCGCCTGGCCTGTCCCAAGCATTTTGGGTAAGAGATACTCAACCTGTACTAACAAAACTCGAAGATTAAGAAAAAAAGATCAACAACACTGGAAGATTTTAATTATTTTTCTCAGAAAATACTACATCAAACTGATAAAAATTAAGTATTGAACATCTTTACTGTTCATTATTTATTAATTACCTGAGCATAATAAATTAGTTTGAGATACTATATTCAGTTCTATCTACAACTAAAAGTTCACATTCTTTTCAAGTATATTAAAATATTTCAAGAGTGGATTACATAGTAGGCCATAAAAGAGTACATGATACATAGCAAGTGACCAATATCATGCAGGCAATATTCTCTGACAATAATGCAGTAAAACTAAAAATGGATAATAAATGGATAACTTAAAATTTTCCAGCCAGATGCAGTGGCTCATGACTGTAATTCTGACACTTTGGGAGGCTAAGGCAGGTGGATCACCTGAGGTCGGGAGTTTGAGACCAGCCTGACCAACATGGCGAAACACCATCTTTACTGAAAATACAAAAATTAGCTGGGTGTGGTGGTGCACGCCTGTAGTCCCAGCTACTCGGGAGGCTGAGGCAGGAGAATCGCTTGAACCTAGGAGGCAGTGGTTCCAGTGAGCCAAGATCGCACCACTGCATAGCCTGGGCAACAGAGCAAGACTCCCTTTCAAGAAAAAAAAAATCCAAATATTTGGAAACTAGAAAAGATATTGTTTAAGAATCTTTCACTTAAAATGGAAATCCCAATATCTGAAATAAAATCATAATGAAAAACAATATAAAATTGATATAAAATATAAAATACTGAAATAAAAATTTCAATATATTACTGTAAGTCCTAGCAAGAGCAATATGATCAAGAGAAAGATATAAGGGATCCCAGCAGGAAAGGAAGAAGTGAAACTGTCTTTATTTGCTAACGGCATGATCTTACATATGCAAAACCCTAAAGACTCCACCAAAAAACTGTTAGAACTAATAAACAAATTTGATAAAGTAGCAGGATATAAAGTAAATATACAAAAATCAGTAGCATTTCTATATACTAACAGCAAACGATCCTAAAAGAAAATTAATACAATCCCATTTATAATAGCAACAAAAAAATTAAATACTTAGGTGTAATTTCAACCAGGGAGGTAAAATACCTGTATACTGAAAACTATAAAACTCACAAAAGAAATTTAAGAAAATACAAAGAAATGGAAAGATATCTATGTTCATGGACTGGAAGAATTAATACTGTGAAACTAACTGTCCATACCCAAAGCGATCTACAGATTCAATGCAATATCTATCAAAATTCCAATGTCAATTTTCACAGAAATAAATTATCCTTAAATTCATATGGAAGAACAGAAGACATCAAACAGCCGAAACCACCTTGAGCAAAAAGAACAATGATGGATGCATCACACTGTCTGATTTCAAAACATTACAAAATGATTGTAACCAAAATAGTATGGTACTGGCATTTAAAAAAAAAAAGGAAAAAAACACACATCTGCACAGGCATGGTGGTTCACACTTGTAATCCCAGCACTTGTGTAGGCTAAGGCAGGCAGACTGCTTGAGCCCAGGAGTTTGAAACCAGCCTGGGCAACATGGTGAAATCCCATTTCTACTAAAAATACAAAAACAAGCCAGGGGTGATAGTGAACACCTGTAGTCCCAGGTACTCAGGAGGCTCACGTGGGTGGATGGCTTCAGCTCAGGAGGCAGAGGTTGCAGAGAGCCAAGATCACACCAGTGCACTCCCGCCTGGGCACAGACACCACCCTGGCTCAAAAAACAACAAGACACATTGACCAATGGAACAGGAATGAACTCACGCATTTACACTCGGTTGATTTATAACAAAGATGCCAAGAAAACACGATGGGTAAAGAACTGACTCCTCAATAAACGGCGCTGAGAAAACTGTATATCCATATGCACAAGAACAAAATCATACCCTTGTCTCACATAACACACAAAAATCAATTCAAAATAAAGTCTTACGTTTAAGATGTCAAACTATAAAACTACTAGAATAAAACATAGGGAGAAAGTTCCATGTGGGCAATAACTTTTTGGATATGACCCTGAAAGCACAGGCAACAAAAGCAATAATAGACAAATGGGAAGGCTAAACTACAAAGCTCTTTATGGCAAATGAAAATATTAACAAAGTAAAGAGACAACCCACGGAATGGGAGACAATATTTAGTATCCAAATTATATATGGAACCCAACTAAACAGCAAGAAAACAACCTGATTAAAAAATGGGCAAAGGAGCTGAATAGACATTTCTCAAAAGAACACATACAAATGGCCAACAGGTATATGAGAAAATGCTCAGTATCACTACTCATTAGGGAAATGAAAATTAAAACAACAATGATATATCACCTACCACCTGTTCAAGTAGCTATTAATAAAAAGAGGAAAGATAAGTATTACCAAGGATACAGAAAAAATGGAAGTACTGTACATTGTTGTGGGGGTGTCAATTAGTACAGCCATTATGGAAAATGGTAAAAAGGTTTCTCAAAAAACTAAAAATCGAATTACCATATAATCTAGTAATCACACTTCTGGGTATATATCCAAAGGAACTGAAATAAATGTCAAAAGGATATCTGCATGCCCACGCATACTACAGCATTACTTATAATAGCCAGATATGGAATCAACCTAAGTATCCATCAATAGACGAATGGATAAAGAAAATATGGTATATATAAACAACGGAATACTATTCAGCCTTGAAAAGCGGGAGAATGGTGGCTCATGCCTATAATCCCAGCACTTCGGGAGGCCAAGGCTGGAGGACTGCTCATGCCCAGATATTCAAAACCAGCCTGGGCAACATAAGTAAGACTCCATCTCTACATAAAATTTAAAAAATTAGCCTGGTGTGGTGAGCGCACACCTGTAGTCCCAGAAGGCTGTGGTGGGAAGATTGCTTGAGCCCAGGAAGTTGAGATGCAGTGAGTTGTGATCATGGCACTGTACTCCAGCCTGGGTGACAGAGTGAAACCCTGTCAAAGAAAAAAAAGAGAGAGAGAGAGAGAGAAAGGAAGGAAGGAAAGAAGAAAAGGAAGGAAGGAAGGAAGGAAGGAAGGAAAAAAGAGAGGGAGGGAAGGGGGGGTAGAAAAAGAGGGGGAGGGGAAGGGAAGGGAGGCAGGGAGGGGAGGAGAAGGGGAGGGAGGAGAAGAGGGGAGGGGAGGGATTAAGGAAAGAGGGAGGGAGAGGGGGAGGGGGGAGAAAGAGGGAAAGAAGGTGGGGGGGGAGAGAGAGAGAGAGAGAAAGAAGCGGGAGGGACCTGTCATTTGCAACAACTCAGAAGAATCTAGAGAATATTATGCTAAGTGAAATAAGCCAGGCACAGAAAGACAAATACTGCATGATCTCACTTATATGCGCAATCTAAAAAAGCTGAACTAATAGAACTGGTAGTATAGTGATGGTAACCAGACACTCAGAGAAAGTAAGGCAGGAAGAAAGAAATGGTAAGTTGTTGGTCAAAGGATACGAAGGTTGAGACAGGAGGAACAGGTTTTGAGATATAATACATAGCAGGGCGACCTATATTTTAAAATAACTATTAGTTTGATGCAAAAGTGATTGTGGTTCTGCCATTAAAAGTAATGGCAAAAACCGCAATCACTTGTGCACCAACCTAAGAGTAAATGTCAAATGCCCCACCATAACAGATGAGAGGTAATCAAGGTAATGGATCTGTTAATTTACTTGATTCAATCATTCCACTTTGCATTCATGAATTGAAACATCATACTGTACTCATAAATGCACAATTAGGATCTGCCAATCAAAAATAACATTAAAAAATAATAAATGTATCATGAATCATTTTAGATAAAATGTATACATTCTGAGAAAAATATAACATGAGAAAACTGGTGCAGATGAAACAGCTGAATAGAAAAAAATTTGGAAGTCGGGAGCAAATTTAGGGAATACATATTCAAAGAAAAAAACATCTTTGAATTGAACTGGTAGCGACTTCTCTTGCTGTAAGAAACCCCCCAGACCCACATAATTTTATGACAGTTACTTCAAACTTTCATGGAGTCAATACCTATCTTACAGATATTGTTCCGGAAAATATAAGAAAACTGAAAGATGCTTCATGTACGAGGCTAGTGCAATTTTGTCTCCAAAACTAGGACATTACAATATTACAAAAATTCATATTGCTTAGGAAGATAAATATTATCTAACTAAAATCCAACAGCATGTTTAAAAAATATGTCATAATCAAGTAACGTTTATTGCAAGTAATCAAGTAATGTTACTATCTTCTACAGAAGTGGTTTTTCTTACTGAATTGTTCTGCTTCATTTTAAATACATATGGACATAAGTTCTTTGTCAGATATATGCTTTAGAAATGTTTTTCCCTTTTCTGTCATTTATCTTTTTACTCTTGTTTTGGTATTTTTCATGAAAAGTTTTAAATTTAAGTATAGTGGTATTAATCAATCCTTTTCTTTTTTTTTTTTTTGAGACACAGTTTCTCTCTTGTTGCCCAGGCTGGAGTGCAGTGGCGCGATCTTGGCTCGCTGCAACGTCCACCTCCCAGGTTCAAGCAATTCTCCTGCCTCAGACTCCCAAGTAGTTGGGATTACAGGCACCTGCCACCACGCCCACCTAATTTTTGTATTTTTAGTAGAGATGGGGTTTCACCATGATGGCCAGGCTGGTCTCGAACTCCTGACCTCAGGGATCCACCTGCCTTAGCCTCCCAAAGGGCTGCAATTACAGCATGTAACCCACCGCACCCGGCCTCTTTTCATGTGTGTTTTCTTTTTTTTGAGATAGGGTCTCACTCTGCCACCCAGGCAGAAGTGCAGTGGCAGGATCACAGCTCACTGTAGCCTCGACCTCCTGGACTGAAGCGATCCTCCCACCTCAGCCTCCTGAGTAGCACCACCATGTCCTACTAATTTTTGTATTTTGTGTAGAGATGGGGTTTTGCCATGTTCCAGGCTGGTCTCGAACTCCTAAGCTCAAGCAATCCTCCTGCCTCAACCTCCCAAAGTGCTAGGATTACAGGCATGAGCCACTGTGCCTGGCCAATCAACCCTTTTCTACAATTAGTGCTTTCCATTTGTTTTTTAAAAGTCTTTCCTTACCCCCAAAGCAATGAAGAAATTCTTCTACATTAACTTCTTTTATTAATTTGCTTCTCACATATGTCTATAACTGGAGTTGACATGAATAAATTAGGTCTACTTTCTTCTTTTTTTTTAAGTACATATAATTTTTCTCACACAACTGTTGAGAGACTTCCTTCCTCACTAATTTGTGATGCCCCTTTGTTATAAATAACTTGTTCACATTACGCATGTATCTGTATCTGGGTTCCCTATTCTGATCCACTGGTCTATTTGTCTATTTCTGTGGTAATACAGCACCGACTTAATTTACTAGCATGTTACGAAAAGTCTTAGTATCAAGTAAAGCAATCCTTCCTCTTCTTCATGGGTCCTTTGGTTTATCCTGTCTTTTGCATATTCATATAAATTAAAATCAGCTTGTAAAATTTACTGTAGAAATTTTTATTAGAAATTTCTTGAACCTACAGATAAATTGGGAAAGAATATCTTTAAAATACTGAATCCCCTAAAATGTGAATATTCTATTTCTATTATGTCTGTGTTCCTTAATCTTTCCAGAAAGTTTTATAATTTTCTCTAGTAAAATAAAAGTCTTACATTTTTGCACATAATCCTAGTCACATATAATTTTATATTATTGGAAAATAATATGCTAAAAAATACCATTTGAACTCTGTCCTAATATATATAAATACATGTGATTTTTGCATTATGATTTTGTATCTAGCAATCTTGCTAAAATCCTATTAATTGTAATAGGATGATTATCTACAGATTCATTTAGAACATTTTATATACTGCACCATTAAAATTCATTAAATTCCATCTGTACATCCTTTTAAGGAAACTATGGGACAGAGAGATAAAAATGAATAAATAAAGGTCAAAAGTGGTGGAGCTTGGAATAAACATCAGGTCTGTATTTATGGTACGCTGGCCTTCTCACAGTGTACATTCACTCTGTCCTGTCTAATGAAAGTAACAGTAGTAGTGGTAGTATAGCCCAGGATAAATAAATAACAGTGGCATTGCTTATTAATCTACCTCAAGGTTACGTTTCCATGTGGTATGAGCATCAATCTACCTATATTTTTTATGTAGATAGCCAATTATTGAGTAACCTATTCTTTTCCACTGATAGGCCATGATTATTATAAACGAAATTATCATATATTCATCAGTAGCTTTTAACTTTCATTCTTTGTACAAGTATTAGATGAGGACTAACAGTGACAGTGTGCTACTCACAGGGGACAAAAAGATAAGTCAGTCAGGCATACTCTGTCCTTAAGATCTGCAGAAGAACCAAGCAAGGAAGTTAAGAACTACAATGGGTTCCCGAAGTAGGCCTAGAGGATACAGAGACACAGAATACTTTCAGAAGGCTCTCAGGCACCTACTCTAAACTAGCAAATATTCTGCATTCTGTACCTCTCAATTCCACATATGCATTACACCATTTTTAATTTCTACAGAAAACATAGTAAAAATTAAAGTTTATGGTAGTATCAAACTACAAAAATTAAGCAGAATTTTAAATGTTTTTCAATCAACTAGAACTCATTATTCATTAAAAAAATATTTATACAGCACCTAATCTCTGTCAGGGACTACTAGGTGCAGGACACAGTGCAGTGAACAAAACCCACCAGCAAAGTGCCTGCCTTCAGAGTTCACATGACAGTCAAATGAACTGTTAGAAAATAATAAGTGCCACAAACAGAAAGGGGAACATCACACACCGGGGCCTGTTGTGGAGTGAGGGGAGGGGGGAGGGATAGCATTAGGAGATATACCTAATGTAAATGACGAGTTAAGGGGTGCAGCACACCAACATGGCACATGTATACATATGTAACAAACCTGCACATGTACCCTAGAACATAAAGTAAAAAAAAAAAAAAAAAAAGAAAAGAAAAAAATAGCAGGTTACTATGTAAAATATGGTGGGAGCTGCTGCTGTTTTCTTTTCCATCCTACTCCTTTATTTTGAAAATGTTCAAACCTCCCAAAAAATACTGGAGGAGGAGGAGAGGACTACAGTATAACAAACATCAGTGTGTTCTTTACCTTGATTCACACTGTATGTTCTTTTTCCTGAGCTGACTGAGACTAAGCTAAATGTGGCCCTTCAGAGGAGGATAGTATTATCAGCAAGGTGTCCTCTCTGGGAGGTAAACCAGGAGACAAGCAAAGCAAGCACCAAAGCTCTCAGAAACCCCATCAGCACATATAAAGGAGTGAGGCCAATGTGGTGAGAGCACAGTGAGTGACAAATGACATGGGAGAGACAGTCAGGAACAGATCACACCTTGTAGACATGGTAAGTACTTGAAATTATGAATATAATTTAAATATTTAATTTAAATATAATAGTCATGAAAGAGAGTGGATAGTGGGGACCTGATTATCATTATTAGAATAATTTTTGCAACTGTGCTATAAACAAATTGTACTATGGAAAGGTAAAGAGAAGCAGAAAGACTGGTTAAAAGGCTACTACAACTTCCAAGGGATAACAGTGACTTCAACCAAAATGGGAGGCAAGTTAAGGCAGTAACAAGTTGCTTGGGTTATCAAGTTGAGCTATAAGGTATGAGAAAAGATAGAAATCAAGGATTAACTTCCAAAGTTTCTGGACTAAACAACCGAGTGAATACTGGCATTATTTACTGAAATGAGGAAATCTTGGGGAGAAGCAGATTTGGGGCAGAGGTGGAGGCAGAATCAAGCACGGTATTGGACATGTTAAGGGTGAGGTGTCTAACACACTTCCAAATGGAGATGTCAAGCAGACAACTGAACATAAAGGTCTGGAGATCAGGTAAAGAAGAGTAATGGAAATGAACACATGAGACTCTTAAGGGCACACACAGAGGTTACAGCTATCAGAATGAATGAGCTTTCTTTCCTAGGGGGTGAACAGAGACAAAAAGTAGACAAGATATCTGAGGATTTATCCTTAAGAATTCCAAAATTATAAACATGTAGAGTCTCCACAGCAACTAGCAAAAGACAAAATGAGGAGTGAGATGTCCCAAACGCAAACGAAAGAAAATGCTTCAAGAAGATGAGAGAGGCCAGGTGCAGTGGTTCATGCTTGTAATTCCACCACTTAAGGAGGCTGAGACAGGACTGCTTTCGCCCAGGAGTTCCAGACCAACCTGGATAACATAAAGAGACCCAATCTCTACCAAAAAAAAAACTTAAAAATTAGTCAAGTATGCTGGCACACACCTGTAGTCCCAGCTACCTGGGAGGCTAAGGTGGGAGGATCACCTGAGCCTAGGAGGTTGAGGCTGCAGTGAGCTGTGATCACACCACTGCACTCCAGCCTGGGTAAGAGAGTAAGACCCTGCCTCAAAAAATAAAAAAATAAATTAAAAAATAAAAAAAAGAAAGGAAAGGAAGAAAAGGAAGAGGAAAAGGAAGGGGGAGGGAAAGGAAGGGAGGAAGGAGGGAGAAGGGATGGAGAGGAAGGAGGGAGGAAGGGAGGGAAGGAAGGAGGGGAGGAAGGGAGGGAGGGAGAGAGGGAGGGAGGGAAGAACATGGGAGTACTAAACCGATGGATAATTTCATTATTTTATTCATGCTTTTCAAACAAGGTCTAAAAACTCTTAAGACTTCAAAGCTGAATTACAGAATGACAGGTTACAGGCCCAGTGTAATGGCTCGTGCCTGTAATCCCAGCACTTTGGGAAGCCAAGGCAGGCAGATCATGAAGTCAGGAGATCGAGACCATCCCGGCCAACATGGCGAAACCCTGTCTCTACTAAAAATACAAAAATTAGCTGGGCATGGTGGTGATGCCTATAATCCCAGCTACTCGGGAGACTGAGGCAGAAGAATCGCTTGAACCAGGGGGTCGGAGGTTGCAGGGAGCCGAGATGGCGCCACTGCACTCCAGCTTGGTGACAGAGCAAGACTTCATCTAAAAAAAAAGGGGGGGGTGTGGGTGGGGTGGGGGGAAAAAAGAAAGAAAAAAAAATAGGTTATAATGTCCTGTGATTCCTTTTTTAATGAATGGGGAGAAGGTAAGGAACAAAAGTATAAACTTAAGTTTACAGGTAAGTATCAAAAATTAATCATCATGCTAAACGCTCACATTTATGTCTTCTGCCAGGAATAGCACATTGGTAACATTCTGTACTGGCCTGAGGTGACTAGAGTAAAACTCTAGTGTGCTGCCATGTTCTACAACTGCCTAAGCCCACACATGTACTCAACCCAATTACACACAGAGGCATCAGCTTCAAATTCAGCTACTAAATCATAAAAGTCCACCCAGATTTTCATCCTAAACTCATACTCCTTGAATTTTCTCTATAGTCGATTCACTGTTTTATTCCTGTCACTAATATCCCATCCAGCTGCCTTCATTCTCTAACCTGATTTTGGCTTCTACACCAACAGAGACCAGGGAGTTTGCCGATTCCTCAGACACAGATCGCTGAAGAGCTGGAATTAGCTGTTTGCTGTTATCCGCTTCTGCTTCAGCATCCTCTTCTGCAGACTGTTCTTTGATTTCCGCTTAACAGTAAACAAGAGAAAACAAAGAGTCATTTTTGTATTTATATTAATCACTGGTGAATTTATCTATAAAGCATAGGTCATAATGTAAAAAGAAACAAATAACAATACTTCACTGATACAGGAAAGTTTATGCACATAATTAGTGGTACTGTGCATCTTTATTCTCTACTGCAAAATGATTACCAAAATAATGTGAAGCATGGTACACTTTTACTTGCGCCCAAATTATAGCTGATTCAGAGAAGTTTCATCCTAGCAATAAATGTTAAGAATCTTGGCCAGGCATCCCTGCACCAATTTGAGAGGCCAAAGCAGGCAAATCCCTTGAGTTCAGGAGTTTGAGACTAGCCTGGGCAAGATGGTGAAATCTCAACAAAAAATATACAAATTAGCTAGGCAAGGTGGTGAGTGCTTATAGTGTCAGCTACTCAGGAGGCTGAGATAGAAGGATATGCCTTGAACCTGGGAGGCGGAGGCTGCAGAGAGCCAGGATCATGCCACTGCACTCAGACCTGGGTGACAAAGCCAGACCCCATCTCAAAAACAGAATCTTATTTTTGGCCAGGTGTGATGGCTCACACATGTAATCCCAGCACCTTGGGAGGCTGAGGCAGGCGTATTGCTTGAGCCCAGTAGTTCAAGACAGCCTGGGAAACATGGTGACATCCCATCTCTACAAAAAATTAGCCAAGTATAGTGGCACATGCCTGTAGTCCTAGCTACTCAGGTGGCTGAGGTGGGAGAATCAATCAAGCTCCGACAGTTGACGCTACAGTGAGCTGTGATGATACCACTAGACTCCAGCTTAGGCAACACATCCAGATCCTACCTCAAAAACAAAAATAAAAAATCTTTTTTTTTTTTTTTTTTTTTTTTTTTTTTTTTTGATGGAGTCTCGCTCTGTCAGTCAGGCTGGAATGCAATGGTGCGATCTCAACTCACTGCCACCTCTGCCTCCCGGGATCAAGTGATTCTTCCGCCTCAGCCTCCCGAGTAGCTGGGATTACAGGCGCCCACCACCACGCCTGGCTAATTTTTGTATTTTTAGTAGAGACTGGGTTTCACCACACTGGCCAGGCTGGTCTTAAACTCCCGACCTCAGATGATCCACCCACCTCAGCCTCCCAAAGTGCTAGAATTATAGGCATGAGCTACTGTGCCCAGCCAAAAAAGAATCTTATTTTCAGGATTATAGCAATTGGTCTACAGAACAAATGTATTTCAAAGTGAGTCATTAAAAATCGTTTCACACTTTATATTATCATTAAAAGACTCATTATGTATTCTAATTATTAGTCATTCTAAAAGCTTAATATTTGAAAAGGGCAAACCTTCACCTTACTGCCTGTTTCCATTCTCCTTGAGTCCAACCCCAAACACCTTAAATGTTCTTTCTCAGGAGGCAACCTAATAGCTGAGAGGATTTCCATACACCACTACCCCTAGCATCATTCTTCTCATTTAATAAAAATTATATGCCCACTCTGTCTGTCATACTCTATTACTAGAATGAAGGGACATTACACCTCCCCACCAGTGCTCATGATGCAGTTCCATGTTCTTGGCTGGCTCCTTCTTTTCTAACTTGAAATTTATTTAGACCTTTCTGCATCACTAACCCCAAACAAACAAAAAAATCTTAAAGTCCTTTTCCGTCTTTCCTTTTACCACCAAATTCATGAGATGGCACAATAAATTGACTGAACTCTACTACCTTCCCCTTCAACTATACCTTTCTAATTGTATCCAGCCTATTATAACAATTATTCTCAGCCGGGTGTGGTGGCTCACACCTGGAATCCTAGCACTTTGGGAGGCCAAGGTGGGCAGATCACCTGAGGTCCGGAGTTCGAGACCAGACTGACCAACATGGTGAAACTCTGTCTCTACTAAAAATATAAAATTAGCAGAGCATGGTGGCACATGCCTGTAATCCCAGCTGCTCAGGAGGCTGAGGCAGGACAATCGCTTGAATCTGGGAGGTGGAGGTTGTGGTGAGCCGAGATCATGCCATTGCACTCCAGCCTGGGCAACAGGAACTAAACTCCATCTCAAAACACACACACACAGTTATTCTCATCAACACCACCAATGGATCAACGGCAAAAGCATTAACAATCCAGTCACCACTCACAAGCTTTCTTCAAACATCCTAAAAATTCATTTCACATCAAGACCACTTCCTCCCTAGTGAAATGTTCTTCTATCTTTTATAAGTAGGGAGATATAATAGTCTAATATCTGTCTCTTCAGCTGATTTCCTTTAGGCCTCTAAATATAGCTACAGCCTACATCCTTTTTACACTCCTGGGTTGATTGGTTGTTTCTGTTTTTGAGAAAAGGACTCACTCTGTCGCCCACACTGCAGTGAGGTAGTATGATCATTCACATTCTTGGGCTCAAGCAATCCTCCCGCCTCAGCCTCCCAAGCAGCTGGGACTACAGGCACATGTTACCACATTCTTTTTCATCTTTTTGTAGAAATGGGGGTCTCACTATGCTGCCCAGGCAAGTCTCAAACTCCTGGCCTCAAGTCATCCTCCTGCCTTGGCCTCCCAAAGTACCAGGAATACAGGCATGAGCCACTGCGCCCAGCCTATAAGCTCCTCTTTGAAGAACTTATTTATTATTCACATTTCAACAGTTCCCTCTGGACTTAATGATTTGTAAATCAACATCTCTAGCACCAACTTGTCTCCTGAGTTCCACACCATATTTCAACTATACACTAGACATATTTAGCACCTTGAACACTAAATTTCACACAAAACTTGATCTCTTATCACTCAGATTAGCACTTCAATCTGACTTTCCTTTTTTTTTTTTTTTTTTTTTTTTTTTGAGACAGAGTCTCGCTCTGTCACCCAGGCTGGAGTGCAGTGGCCAGATCTCAGCTCATGGCAAGCTCCGCCTCCCGGGTTTACACCATTCTCCTGCCTCAGCCTCCCGAGTAGCTGGGACTACAGGCGCCCGCCACCTCGCCCAGCTAGTTTTTTTGTATTTTTTTAGTAGAGACAGGGTTTCACCGTGTTAGCCAGGATGGTCTCGATCTCCTGACCTCATGATCTGCCCGTCTCGGCCTCCCAAAGTGCTGGGATTACAGGCTTGAGCCACCACGCCTGGCCTGACTTTCCTTTCTTTAAAAAAAAAAAAACTATCTTCTATAATCAAAACGAATTTTAGAAAAATATTGTGAAAAACGAACAATTTGTGTAACTATGCTTGCGTAGTTAGAAAAAACTACAAATAACTGTAAATCTCATCAAATCATAAAAGTAATGATAACATGAAGCATCAAACAGATGGTTTTGGTTTTCATACTTAACATGTTTCCTTTCTTTTTTAAAAAATTGAAATAGGAAAGCTGACCTTAAATTATTTATGCAGTCTACCAATAAAGGTGTCCTGTCTATCCCTAGAGACAAAATTGATAACATATCTAGAATCAAATCTACAAATACGTAAGTCTGTATTCAAAAGGAATCATAAAATGAAAATTTACATTTCTATGTGACAAATGACCTCATGAACAAAATGAATGTGTCGCAGATGAGAGAAAATAAATACAATTTGAATCCCTCCCCCCAAAAAAGGTATTCAGATCAAGAATAGCTAAAGAACTCCAAAGATGAACAAGGCACATAAACCTGCAGAAAGCACACAAAGGACAAAAACCATACTCTTCATCTTCTATACTTTTCAAGTTTTAGTAGGGCACATAACTGTTCAGCTAGAGACTTTATTTCCCAACCCTCTTTGCAGCAAACCATGGCAAGTTCTTACCAAAAGAATATGACCAGAAGCAACTGTGCAACTTCATCATCTAAAAGGAAGTGACCTGCTCTTAACTAAATTATAGTCCCCTTTCCTACGTACTGGAATGGACATGACAGCAACCCAGCCGCAATGCTGCCAATGAGGGGCAATGCTCCAGGTGATGGCAGAGAGACAAGATAGAAGAAACTTGGGTCAACAAACAATAATCATCAACCTAAGCTCTCCAACCTAAGCTCAGAAATACTACATGAGAGAAAGATCAATTTGTTTTATTTAAGCCACTGCTACATTTTGGGATCTCTGTTACAGCAGCTTAACCCATGCCCTAATTAACACAGAAAACTAGTATTAAGAGTGAAGAACTGCCATAACAAAAACTTCAAGTGGCTTGGTGATCAGGCCATGAGACACTGATAATGGAGTTTGAAAATCAACTGACCCTTTTTTGTATTAAAATATTTAATACAGCTACAACCTATTTGGAATGCAGACTGTACCTACAGAGCCAGTAGCTCTAGGGAAAGCATCTGGAATGAGCCAAAGGGTATTCTGTGTTGCCTCTCTCTAGTATTTTTACAGCCAAAGATAGAAAAGAATACAATTCTGCTACAGAGACACTCTCTGCCTGCCTATTATATTCAAAGTACTATAAAATTATCATATATATAAATACCTTTATGAAAGCATTTCATTTCTACTCAGAGAGGCCCAGACACATTTTGGGATAGACCCATTTTATACCATTCTTACTACTGGGTAATAAGAAAGGGGAAGAGAAAAATAAGTGACAAACGTAAAGGAGGAGTAAGAATAGTGCCTTCAGAAACTCACAACGAGTCAAATGGACCGGGGTCAGAAATCATTACATTACCCTGGAAACATTTTTCTTCCTGGAGCCAGATCCATTTATCCCCACTCCCAAACTGTGTTCCCTCCAATAAAGTATGACTTGTCTGTTTCCTTTTAGTATGTTGCTATCTACCATATGACCTCTAGTCAAAAATGTCCTTCTCCTAGCACAGTATATAACAGTCTCAGCTTTTTCCTTATTTTTGTTCCCACAAAAGAAAATACACAGCACTTTTATTATTTTTAGGGGAGTTTTATTGCTTACAGCTAAGGGAAAATAAGTAGGACAGTGTCTATCTCTCCCTCAAATTAGAGCCAGAAGGAAATAGAAAAGTTAAACGTTAATGTTACTGGTTGGTCAGCAGGTTTGCAGGTATACAACCTTTTGAAATTATGTTTCCTGCATTTCAAAGAGGAAAAAAACAGATTCAGACTATAGAGTTTTTTTGTTTTTGTTTTTGTTTTTAAGAAATAGGATCAGCACCAGATCCGATCCCACAAAGCAGGTAAGAAGACAGGCTTTCAGAGTTCATCCTGCTCTCTTTTCTCCTCTAGCTATTATCATTACTGGCTCTGCCCACGATTCTAACCTGGATCTGCTACAGAAACAGCAGGGAGTGGTAAGTTTTGGTTTTACTTTTGGTTTAGATTTTGTTGTTTTGGTCTTGTGTTCTTTAACAAATAAGGAGGACTCTATGACTGCTTCTTAGGTAGCAGTAATTCCTGCCACGAAATAGAAACAAACAACAAAAAAGGTATCACTAAATATGTGATACTTCAGGTAATAACAGAAGCTATCTTTAACTGTCACTCTTCATTTGGTAGAAGAGTTAGATCTTAGTATCTGTCAAAGTCAAGGCAGGACAATTGAGTGTTTATGTCTCTCTCTCTTCTACTAATCCTAGTCTTCAAACAATTGTCAGAGTTTGGCAGCAGAATGTGAAACACACTGCTCTGGATAAAAATGATGTCAACCAGGGATCCAACCAGAGATGTGTCATCCAGAGATGCTCCGGATGAAATGACTATAAACCCAGTGATATCTGAGGAAATACTCCTGATGCCAGTACTTAATTATCTCTAGTTTATTATTTTAAATGTACTCTTGAATACTATCCTATGTTTTGCCTAAAGAAAGAAGTTTGCCAATAAAGTAGTCCAGGTTTGGCTACTCCAACACTTCGCAGTTTTTGCCTTCCATAAGGTTCAATTAGCTCAAACTGCCTGCAAGCCAAACTGTGGAAACTGGAGCAGACATTTAAAAATTTACACTGCATTTTTAAAACTTCAGGGTGGTATTTTTCTTGAATATAAAATCCCCAATATATCTTTCCCCTTACTTTGAACCTGACCTAAATACAGGCAATGGCACTTGGTCACAAAATGCGCCAAAGTCATTTTGGTGGACCACTGCAACCCTGGGACAAGGACAGGTGAGGCAATTTCATCTGTAGCCACTATCTATGGATAATCTCCATCCACTAGGTGGCACATGTACAGTGGTAGCATACTAAAGAACCTAATCATTGACCTGGCGTGGTGGCTCAAACCTGTAATCCCAGCACTTTGGGAGGCAGGAGGATCACTTAAGCCCAGAAGTTCAAGATCAGCCTGGGCAACATGGCAAAAGCAAAAAAAATTCGGCCGGCCTTGGTGGCACACACCAGTAGACCCAGCTATTCAGGAGATTGAGGTGGAAGAATCACTTAAGCCTGGGAGGCAGAGGTTGCAGCTGAACCAAGATCATACCACTGTACTCCACCCTGGGCGACAGAGCAAGACCCTGTCTCAACAACAATAAAAAAGAGAACCTAATCACATGTAAGTAAATTCCTAAGAGATTGTGCACTTCATTAAATAGCATCATCTATGTGCCACGCATATCTCTGGGGATGCAAAGATAAATTAGATCTAACTCTTTCCCTTAAATAATTTCATAACATACCCTCTTTTAAACCTTTACTTTTCCACCTCCAATGACTCTAATTTATCCTACACAAATTGGTTCTAAGACATGAGAAAGTTTAACAGCAAAAGTTGTCTGCTGTGTTAGTTAAAATCAAAGGCCTGGAATTCAATGGTTCCGAGTTTGCATTCTAGCTCTGCCATCTGCTAGCAATATGACCTCTGGCAAGTTATTTAACTTCATCTCAATTTTACTTTGCTCGTCATTTAAAAGACAGACAATACCACCTAGTATAAAACTGTCTTTATGATTTAAAAAAAAAAAAAAGGATGCATGAAAAGCACTTAGCTCAACATCTTAAGTGTAGTGATGTAGCTGTTACTCTGATGACCTCTATCTACATTCACACACTACAGTCTATGGATTTACTTGTCCACCTCACCTACTCAATTTTTTTTTCTTTTTTTTTTTTTAATTAAAGACGGAGTCTGGCTCTGTCACCCAGGCTGGAGTGCAGTGCTGCGATCTCGGCTCACTGCAAGCTCCGCCGCCCGGGTTCATGCCCTTCTCCTGCCTCCCTAGTAGCTGGGACTACAGGCACCCGCTACCACACCCGGCTACTTTTTGTATTTTTTAGTAGAGACGGGGTTTCACCGTGTTAGCCAGGATGGTCACGATCTCCTGCCTCGTGATCCACCAGCCTCGGCCTCCCAAAGTGCTGGGATTACAGGCATGAGCCACTGCGCCTGGCCTCACCTACTCAATTTCTAACTCTTGATGTCATATCACAAATTGTTAAATTGCATTATGAGAAGTAACGGGAATAAAGAGAACATTTATTTAGCCCCTCCTGGCTCTATGCTCCAGACTTAATATATCATTAATTTAGAATGGTTATTTACCAAACAAAATTTTGAGTAACAACTACATACTATAATTTCTATTCAAATGGCAGTCATTACAAAGATAGTCAAGATCCCTACGTTTAATGGATCTAGTGAAAGACTGAAAATAAAAATAGCATACAATAGGCCAGGCACAGTAGCTCACGCCTGTAATCCCAGCACTTTGGGAGGCCGAGGTGGGTGGATCACGAGGTCAGGAGATAGAGACCATCCTGGCTAACATGGCGAAACCTCGTCTCTACTAAAAATACAAAAAATTAGCCAGGTGTGGTGGTGGACCCTGTGGTCCCAACTACTCAGGAGGCTGAGGTAGGAGAATGGCGTGAACCTGGGAGGCGGAGCTTGCAGCGAGCCAAGAGCGCGCCACTGCACTCCAGCCTGGGGGACAGAGCAAGACTCCGTCTACAAAAAAAAAAAAAAAAAAAAAAAAAGGACACAGTAATAGTCATGATGCTGGTAAGCACATGGTATGATGGGAGTTAAGGGGAAGAGGTGGGTAATACAGCTCAGAAAGACTTCAGAAAGGTGTTAGAAGCCCAGCTAAAACTAAAAGGATAAATCAAAGTGTGCCTAATAGTTCTCTCTCAAGTCTTCTCTTTTAAAAAAAGAGTAACATCTAACATATTTTCTTCATTTAAAAGATAAGGAAACTAAAATCTGAAAGTTAATTACAAGCTCAAGATCACAAAGCTAATAGGAAACAAAGCTGGGATCCAAAATCAGGTTGTGCAACTCTAAAGCCTGATGTGCTCTTTTCACTACTTCCCCCACCTGGCATAGCATCAAAGTGTAGCTTGTAAGTTTTATAAATACATCAATATTAAAGAGAAATGTTAACAGTCTTACTAGGACCATGTTACTGAGTGACCATTTACTGAATATAAAGACTATGAGATGATAACTAAAAATATAGTTTTTCTCTTTTTTAAGCACTGCTGAATATAATTATGAAGTGGAGAGAATATTTATCTCACAGTCAAGTTCACAGAAATAAAGCATTTTGATTTTTAACAATTACAAAAGTATTTCCCTCAAAGGTTAAATACTTCTTTGAAAGGACTGTATGTAGCCTACAAATATACTGAACAAACTTACCAACATTGATAGCATAGCAGACTATGTCAAAAATATTTTAGGTCAATTATGGACTCCCTTATCAATACATTAGTATATTCTTTCAAAGTACCCTACTTTTTCAATGGATTTTTAAAGTTTGCTTATTCAAGGGTTCCGGGATTTTAGAGGGAGAAGTTACTTCTTTATTTTTATTAACCTCTCATTTTTACTCACTTCCAAAATTTAGAATTCTAAGAAAACATTAAGAATGTAAGCAGCAAGCACAGTGGTATTAGTGGATACCTAAGTCTTTGTCACCAACAGAAATCATGGATATTTTCTTATCACATGCAGTTGTGGCAGATATCCCAAAATATCTTTCACCATCATCAATACTTCAAAATTACAATAGTTACAAAATTCACTGCTAGATTTTATAATTTAAGTGTGGATTAAAAAGATGTTACAAAATTACAAGTTTGGCTTATTTTTATTTCAATGCAATTGTTTATCTTTGTAATCCTATTTTGGTATATTTTTATTTTACTCATTTAAAAACACTATTTGAAAAAGAGTCCATGGACTACATCATACTACCAAAGGGGACTATGGCACCGAAAAAGTTAAGAACCCCTGTTCTACATGTGCCATTCACAGGAGACCACACCCCCAGTTTGACTATATGCTCTATGAAAACAGGCGCTGTATCTGTTTTTATAAACCAGAGCTATCACAAAACCTGAATGATGTTCGATAATTGCTTAATGTTAATTATATAATATAAAGCAAGCAGATAAATCGTATATACAGACACAAAGATTTACAAAAGCACAGAGAAAAATAATATATTTTAAAAGAACTCATATTTACTAACTATGCAAGTAAATACTGACATTCATTATCAACCAGTTATCCAAAAAATATGCCTTCCTCTCTCTATGCTTTAATCAACTTTCTTTTTTTTTTTTTTTTTTTTTTTTTTTTTGAGATGGAGTCTTGCTCTGTCGCCCAGGCTAGAGTGCAGTGGCACGATCTCAGCTCACTGCAAGCTCCGCCTCCCGTGTTCACGCCATTCTCCTGCCTCAGCCTCCTGAGAAGCTGGGACCACAGGCACCCACCACCACGCCTGGCTAATTTTTTGTATTTTTAGTAGAGACAGGGTTTCACCGTGTTAGCCAGGATGGTCTCTATCTCCTGACCTCGTGATCTGCCCACCTTGGCCTCCCAAACTGCTGGGATTACAGGCGTGAGCCACCACGCCCAGTCATTTTTTGTTTGTTTGTTTTAAAAAGAGATGGGCTCATGCTCTGTCACCCAGGCTAGAGTACAGTGGCACAATCATAGCTCATCATAACCTCAAACTCCTAGGCTGAAGGTATCCTCCCATCTCAGCTTCCCCACTAGCCAGGACTACATGGCACATGCTATCATACCTGGCTTTTTTTTTTTTTTTTTTTTTTTGTAGAGACAGGGACTCACTATGTTGCCCAGGCTGGTCTCAAACTCCTGGGCTCAAGTTATCTTCCCACCTCAGCCTCCCAAAGTGCTAGAATTATTCCAAGCATGAGCCACCATCATCATGCCCAGCCTAATCAGCTATTAAATAGAATAACTTACTTCCCTTACCTTCAGAGAATGGCAATATTTTTCATGCTTGCTTCCTACTAAAACTACAGAAGAAAACATAGCTAAGAAATTGTGTAACCATGTCCCTTCCTTCTTTTGAAAGAAGTTTGTCTCCTGACAGTTATGTTTTCTGGATGTATCTCATTGAATCTAGTGTATCCAATGTCATCAAAATTGTGTTGTAAAGCTAAAGCATTAGCACTACATTAGAAAAAAGCAAATTATTTATTAACCCTATATTCACTAAACTAATTAAAATATTGGCACTGATTAATAATACGAATGTGGTTGCTGCTTTCACAGAACAATGTAAACAACTAAAAGTAAATACACAAAAAAAGCACTAATTTTCTCTGGGAGTTAACAGTTTTACCGACGACTTACTCTATACTTATCCACAGTTCCATAAATTTCTACAAATATACATTACTGTTATAATATTTAATGTGATGTTTTAATGCAAACTCAAAAAGCTTAAGAGTCCAATACTTGTCAAAAGCCAAAAAATATATGGGCATTAATTTAAACAGTAATTGTTTAAGCAGGATAGACTGCTAATAAATGAAAAAAAAATAGTAATTGTTAGAAGTCAGCTGTTCTCTAGGTGTTTTATTTAGCTGTTATCAATATTTCCTTCAGTTTTCCTACGTAACCTTTAAATGTTTTTAATGGAGTTTTTTGCAATTAATGAAAGAAACGAAAATAAAATCAACAAATTAAAACATACATCTTTATAACAGTTATTTCTACCAATACTGATCTTCTTCTGAAATTTAACTTTAGGCCTTAAAAACAAAAATCAACCAATGAAACTGTCTTGGATCCTCTAGACCAGCCCAAGTGTCACCTGAATAGCAACGAATGACTCTGGTTGATGCCAGCAGAGCATCAACCTGATGCCAAGCCTGACCTAAATTCCTAACCCACAAGATCATGAAATATGTTTGCTTTTTAAGCCATTGTGTTCTGAAATAATTTGTTACATGGCAATAAGTAGCTGACGTTTTCATTTTAAACTTCAGTTTGAAGATTATATATGGCTTATCAAAGACATATAGGTGGCTTTGCTCCACCATCTCTTCATCTAAACCGGCGAAGCAGTCAGTATTTCAAACAAGGACTACAAAAGAAAAAAGCTCAGGAGGGTTTTGCTGCAGTGCAGAAGTGACCCATATGATTTCCACCCACAATTCACTGGACACAATCATATGGGCCCCTCAAGCAGGCTTGGAGCTGTGTAATTCCACCACATATCCAGAAGGGAGAGTGCCAGAGCTATTTGACAGACACCACCAATATCTACCACCACAATACATAATTTTAAATAATCTACTAAAGTTAGTGGAAAATATTATCCGAAGAAAAACCTGATAATTCAAAAAGACAAGAGTCAATTACAAACTTTCAAACCCAAAAAAAGATAAGAAAGGATAGGTAAAGTTAAATTGTTAGGCCAATTAATGTAACAAGAATCCAGGCTTTTTCTTTGTGCCAAATGTCACCATAACCTGTTCAATGAGTAGCTATACTCAAAATGTACAAACAGTAATTTGGGGTGTCGACTTTTTAAAATAATATCACTAAAGTTTCTATTCTTGTAAATAAAGGCATATATGGGGTTTATACAAAGTTGAATATTTAAAACATATGCAAATAACCAAAAGGCACTGAATTAAAGTAACATATGCAAGGCTTTGGAACTCCAATTCCACCTGTCTCATCAAGTGTATGGACAAAGCAAAAGACCCCTATCTTGTCTTTGTCAATTAAACACTAACATCTGAAAGCCACCACTAAATAAGAACCAACAGTTATTACATAAGCAACAGCGAAAAAGTAACAAATAACTAGACCAGAAGATAATCGAAGATTGTGACACATAAATAAGGCAGTATGATAGACATCATTAGTGGAAATCCCTCAAAGGTTACTCACAAATAGTAATGTTGATATTAAATCAAATAGTTTTATTACTTTAATAAGATTATTATTTATGAGACATATTTATACTAACGGATAGATATTAACTATTGTTAACTATTATTTTATTTTTAACAATATTGTTAGTTATTGTTATTGTTATTGTTAACTATTAATTATAATCCATTCCACTAGTTATAACTGACTTACCAAATTAGAAAAGGGCTATAACTATAGTTAATACATTTAAAAAGCTAAACTGAAAAATCAACAACTCTTGCTAGATGCATAAGGTCAATAAGGTCACAGGGCAAACAGGTACCCTCAGAATTGGAAGACAGACAAGAATCACAACTTACCTGACCAGAAACCCATGGGTAAAAACCTCCATGGGTACAAAAACCTGAACCATAATTGACAAAACGCTGGAGGTTCAGTGTGGAGAAGTCTGGAAGATAAAAACTACAGAGGGACCCCGTCATTGTGGGGCCCAACAGTTTTGTGTTTTACCTCTAGGAGTTCTACCAGTTTCTCACAGTGAATTTCACAGAAAAATCCCTTCTTGCTTTCAACAGCAGGGGGGGGAAAGGAACCATTTCTAAATACACCAGAGCATTCTCTTAACAAGGCCTGCCTTCAGGAGAAACTATTTAACTAAAGCCTAACCTACAAGAAAAGAAATAAACTCCAGACAGTTCTAGCCTAAGAGAATTATCTAACTCTAGCCCATTCTAGGCCATTCTGCCCCACCTAAGAGCAGTGAAAGCGCAGGGCAAGGAGGAAGAATAAAAAACTCAGACTTCCCCCTCCTCCTCCAAGGCTCACCACATTACTAAAAGCCTATTTACAGCTGTTGTCTTTACCCAGTGCATTACATCTGGCTATTGAGAAAAAAAATTACAAAGTATACTAAAAAGCAAAAAAACACCGTATAGAGCAACATCAGAACTAGACTTGGATGTAGGAGGGAATTTGAAATGATCAGATGAGGAATTTAAAGCTACTATGATTAATAGGCTAACGGCTCTAACAGATAAAGTAGATAGCATGCAAGAAGACATAGGCAATGTAAGCAGAGAACTGGAAATTATAGAGATTAAAATGATTGAGATTAAAAAAAACTTTAACAGAAATGATGAATGCTTTCAGTGAACCTATCAGTAGACCTCACATAGCTGAGGAAACAATCTCATTGCTTCAAGATATTTCAAAAGAAACCTCCAAACATGAACAGCAAAGAGAAAAAGACTGGGGGAAAAAAAAAAAAAAGAACAGAACAGAATGTTTAATACAGAAAACTACAAAAAGATAACATGTAATGGAAATATTAAAAAGAAAAAGGAGACGAAGAACAAGAAATGTCCTCAAATTAATCTCAGAAACCAAACGACAAAGAACATCAAAAAGGATAAAGTCCCAAAAAAACTACACCTGGTCACATCATATTCAAACCACAGAATACTGAAAAATCCTGAAAGAGCTCAGAGGGAAAAAAAAATACCTAAGGTAATAATTACATCAACTCAGAAACCATGCAAGCAAGAAGAGAGGGAAGGAAATATGTAACACGTTAAGAGAAAGAAAACATCAACCTATAATTCTGTACTCTGCAAAATTATCCTTCAAAAGTGAAGGCTTTCTCAGGCAAACAAAAATTGAAGAATTTGTTGTCAGATGACCTACCTTGCAAGAAATCCTTTAGAGAGAACAAAAATGGTACAGGTCAAAAACTTAGATCTGTATCAAGAAAGGAAGAGCATCTCAGAAGCGGTAAGTGAAGATAAAATTTTTAAAAAACTTTTTTCTTATTGTTAACTGATCTAATAGGTAAGTTTGTTCAAAATAATATCTGCAACAATGTATTCAATTATGATTGCTTACGTATAAATACATATGCTTATGTATAAGTGAAATGACTGACAGCAACAATACAAGAGATAGGAGGGAGGAATTAGGATTATTTTGTTCTTATAAAGTACTCACATTAGAAGTGAAAATTACAGTGGTGCCATCTTATCCATGGGGAACATATTCCAAGACCCCCAGTGGATGCGTGAAACCAAGTAATAGCAAATCCAATATATCCAGTATGTTTTTTCAATCATACTAAGATGGCTACTAAGTGAATAACGGGCAGGTAATATATACAGTATGGATGCACTGGACCAAGAGACGATTCACATCTCAGGCCGGAAGGCACAAGATTTCATTATGCTACTGAAAACAGCATACAACTTAAAATTTATGAGTTGTTCATTTCTGGAATTTCCCATTTAATATTTTCAGACCATGGTTAACTGGAGGTAACCCAAACTGTGAAAAGCAAAACCATAGTTAAAGGGGGACACTACCGCACAGTGTTATTAGAAAGCAGACTTGGACTTGTTGTAAATATATATTACAAACTCTAAGGTAACAACTCAAAAAAAAAAAAAAAAAACTGTGCTAAGAAAGGAGAGAAAACAGAATCATACAAATTACTCAATCAAAACCACAAAAGGCAGGCTGGGTGCAGTGGCTCACACCTGTAATCCCAGCATTATGTGAGGCCGAGGTGGGCAGATCACGAGGTCAGGAGTTCGACACCATCCTGGCTAACACAGTGAAACACCGTTTCTACTAAAAACATAAAAAACTAGCTGGGCAGGGCAGCGTGCGCCTGCAATCCCAGCTACTTGGGAGGCTGAGGCAGGAGAATGGCGCGAACCCGGAAGACGGAGCTTGCAGTGAGCTGAGATGGCGCCACTGCACTCCAGCCTGGGTTACAGAGCGAGACTGTCTCAAAAAATTATAATAAAACAAAGTAAAACCACAAAAGGCACAAATAGAGTGGAAGACAAAAATAGGAACAAAATAAGGAAAACAAATAGAAAACAGTTAACAGATATGGTAGATATCCATTCCATCAACAATCACTGAAGCTGGGCATGGTGGCTCATCCCTGTAATCCCAGCACTTTGGGAGGCCGAGGCCAGCATGTCAAGACCAGCCTGGGCAACACAGCGAGAACACATCTCTCCAAAAAAAATTTTTTTTTAATTAGCCAGGAGTGGTGGTGTGCACCAGGACTCTCAGCTACTTGGGAGGCTGAGCACTGGTAGTTCCAGCTACTTGGGAAGCTGAGGTGGGAGGATGGCTTGAGCCCAAGAGTTCAAGTTTACAGTGAACTATGATGGCACCACTGCACTCCAGCCTGGGTGATACAGTGAGACTCTGTCTCTAAAAATAAAAAAGAATCACTATGAATAACAACAGTCTAAATATACCAATTAAAAGACAGAAATTGTTATAACAGGTTGGTTTTGTTTCCTTTGAGAGTCCTGCTCTGTTGCCCAGGCTGGAGTGCAATGGCACAATCTCAGCTCACTACAACCTCCGCCTCCCGGATTCAAGCAATTTTTGTGCCTCAGCCTCCTGAGTAGCTGGGACAGGTACCCGCCACCATGCTAGGCTAATTTTTGTATTTTTAGTAGAGGTGGGGTTTCACCATGTTGGTCAGACTGGTCTCTAACTCCCGACCACAAATGATCCACCTGCCTCAGCCTCCTAAAATGCTGGGATTCCAGGTATTAGCCACCGTGCACGGCCTAGAATAGATTTTTAAAAAAGAAAACCCAAGTACATACTGCCTACAAAAAAAACCACTTTATAATAATATAAAGTTACATATAGATAAGAAATAAATGGGCCAGGCGTGGTGGCTCAAGCCTGTAATCCCAGCACTTCGGGAGGCCAAGACAGGCGGATCACGAGGTTAGGAGATCGAGACCATCCTGGCTAACACAATGAAACCCCGTCTCTACTAAAAAATACAAAAAACTAGCCGGGCGAGGTGGCGGCGCCTGTAGTCCCAGCTACTCGGGAGGCTGAGGCAGGAGAACCACGTAAACCCGGGAGGCAGAGCTTGCAGTGAGCTGAGATCCGGCCACTGCACTCCAGCCTGGGCGACACAGCGAGACTCCCCCCGAAAAAAAAAAAAGAAATAAATGGATGGAGAAAGATATTCCAGGCTAACAATAATCAAAAGAAAGCAGGAGTAGCTATATTAATTTCAGACAGACCAGATGTCAAAGTTGTCAGGAATAAAGAAAGGCATTTTATAATGATAAAGGGGTTAATTCCCAAGACATAACAATACTTACCATATGTGTCTAAACAGAATATCGAAATATGTGAAGCAAAAAAATGATACAATTGCCAAGGAGTAAGAGATGAATCCCCTATTATAGCTGGAAAGTTAAACACTCCTCTCAGAAACAGATCTGGCATGCAGAAAATCAGCAAAGACACAGTGGAATCTGACACCATTAATCAACTGGAAATAACTGACATCTAAAGACTACTTCATCAACAATAGCAGAACACACATGCTTCTCATCCACATGGGACATTTACAAGGTAGACCACATTCTGAGCCATAAAACATACCTTAACAGATTTTTAAAAATAGAAATCATACAATGTCTGCTCTCAGACCATATCAGAATTAAACTAGAAATCGGTAACAGAAAGATAGCTTAAAATTCCAAAATACTGAAACATTAAACAATACACTTCTAAATAACACACAGGTCAAAGAAGAAATCTCAAGAGAAATTGAAAAATACTTTAAACTAAATGAAAATAAAAAGAAAATTTGTGAGATGCAGTGAAAGCAGTGCTTAGAGGAAAATTTATGGCATTTAACACATATCCAGCTGACCCTTGAACAATGAGAGGGTTGGGGCTCCAACATCCCCCACCACAGTCAAAAATCTGTATAACTTTTGACTCCTTGAAAACTTAACTACTAATAGCCTACTGTTGACAGAAGCCTTACCAATAACATAAACAGTAGATTAACATATATTTCTGTGTTGTATTATATACTATATTCTTACAATAAAGTAAGCTAGAGAAAAGAAAATGTTATTAAGAAAATCATAGCCGGACACAGTGGCTCACACCTGTAATCCCAGCACTTTGGGAGGCCGAGGCGGGCGGATCAGGAGGTCAGGAGATGGAGACCATCCTGGCTAACATGGTGAAACCCCGTCTCTACTAAAGATACAAAAAATTAGCCAGGTATGGTGGCAGGCGCCTGTAGTCTCAGCTGCTCATGAGACTGAGGCAGGATAATCGCTTGAACCCGGGAGGCAGAGGCTGCAGTGAGCCGAGATCACGCCACTGCACTCCAGCCAGGGCAACAAGGAAAAGGAAAAGGAAAAGGAAGGAAAGAAAAGAAAATCATAAGGGAGAGAAAATATATTTACAGGACCATACTGTATTTATTGATACTATAAGTTTATGTCACCTGTTTACAAGACTGTCTAGCTGAAATAGTGGGCAACCTCAGGTACAGACATCCATCTATGGTATAAATCAAGCAATTCAACTTTTTCTTGTATGTCATGACTTTGCTTCTTGTGGGGAGCACTTTAGGCATCATTAGTGGCACTTCATATGGGTCCCGTGGTGTTATGCACAATTTATAGCATTGCACTAAACATGATGAAAGATACATGAAAAGCGCCAGAGATCACTTTTTACCAAGATACCCAATTTAGTGGAGAGATGAACTGCTCAAAGATGATTGGTATCCCATGGTGTTTTAATCAGATACTTGCAACACTTGAGTTCACTGCAAATAACAACAGGAGGTGGCCACATAATTATTACAGTTGTACAGTATGTACTACAGTAAATTTTATTCAGTTATTATTTAATACTACATCTTTACATTTGTTTACATTTCTCTCAACTGCCAATGGTACCACATACAGTCTTTAAGTGTGTGCTTAAGTTTTGAAAAATTTTAACTTTCAGTAATAGATTAGTGTATATTTTATGGTAGTAAACAATAAAACAGACAAGTATCTACATATACTTTATGCATTAATGCACATCTTTTTCTTAATTTTTTAAATATTTCTAGGCTACACAGTCCAGCTACGCATTTTTTCAAATTGTCACAAATCTCAAAAAACATTCCCAATATATTTACTGCAAAAAATCCATTTATCAGTGGATGTACACGGTTCAACCCCAAGCTATTAAAGGGTCGACTGTTTCAGAAAGGAGGGAAAATCTACACTCAGTAATATCAGAAATGAAAAATGGGACATCACTACAGATCCCATGGAATCTTAAATAATCAAGAAATACTATTAACAACTGTATGCCCACAAATTTAATAACCTAGATGAAATGGACCAATTACTTAAAAGACACAATATGCTCAAGCTTACACGAGAAGAAATAATCTGAATACGCCTATACCTATTAAACAAATGGAATCAAAAATTAATAAACTTCCAATATTAAACATACGCAGTTTGGTTCGCTGCTGAATTCTCCCAAACATTTAAGGAAGAAATTATACCACTTCTCTATAATCTCCTTCAGGAGATAAAAGCATAGGGAAGGCCGGACACAGTGGCTCACACCTGTAATCCCAGCACCTTGGGAGGCCGAGGCGGGTGGATCACCTGAGGTCAGGAGTTTGAGACCAGTCTGACTAACATGGTGAAACCCCGTCTCTACTAAAAATACAAAAAATGAGCCAGGCAAGTTGGCGGATACCTGTAATCCCAGCTACTCAGAAGGCTAAGGCAATCGCCTGAACCTGAGAGGTGGAGGCTGCAGTGAGCGAGATCGCACCATTGTACTCTAGTCTGGGCAACAAGAGCAAAACAATGTCTCCAAAAAAATAAAAGCATAGGGAATAAAGACACTTCACCAATAAGGATACACAGATGGCAGATAAGCATATGAACAGATGTCCCACATTATACGTCATCAGGGAAATGAAAATTAAAACAATGAGGCATCACTACACACCTATTAGAATGGCCAAAATCTGGAACACCAACACCACCAAATATCAGTAAGTACACAGTGCAACAGAAACTCTTATTCATTTCTAGTGAGAATGCAAAATGGCACAGCCACTTTTGGAAGACAGCTTGGTGGTTCCTTACAAAACTACAATACTCTTGCCATACAATCCAGAAATCATGCTGCTGGTATTTACCAAAATGAGTTGAAAACTTACATCCACAACAAAAACTGCACATAGATATTGATAGCAGCTTTATTAACTGCCAAAACCAGGGTGTAAATAGAAATTCCGTCAGTAGGTGAATGGATAAATTGTGGTCCATCCAAACAATGCAATATTATTCAGCACTAAAAAGAAATGCACTATCAAGACATGAAAAGACATGGAGGACCAGGCACGGTGGCTCACGCCTGGATTCCCAACACTTGGGGAGGCCGAGGCGAGTGGATCACCTGAGATCAGGAGTTCGAGACCAGCCTGATCAACATGGAGAAACTGTCTCTGCTAAAAACACAAAATAGCCAGGTGTGGTGCATGCCTGTAATCCCAGCTATTCAGGAGGCTGAGACAGGAGAATCACTTGAACCCGGGAGGCGGACATTGAGGTGAGCCGAGATCGGGCCATTGCACTCCAGCCTGGGCATACACAGCAAGACTCCGTCTCAAAAAAAAAAAAGACAAGACATGGAGGAAACATAAATGCATATTATTAAGTGAAAGAAGCCAGTCTGAAAAGGTTATATATGATTCCAACTAACTGACATTCTGGAAAAGGCAAAACTATGGAGACAGTAAAAAGAATAGTGGTTGCCAGAGGTTAGCAAGGAGGGATAATAGGTGGAACACAGAGAATTTTTAGGGCAGTGACTATGATACTATAATGATAGACACATTTCATTATACATTTGTCCAAACCCACAGAATGTACACCAAGAGTGAACCCTTATGTGAACTATGAACTGTGAATAATGTGTCAATGTAGGTTTAAAAATTGTGACAAATGTACCACTCTAGTATAGGATGTTGATAATGAAAAGGGCTATGCATGTGTGGGGAAGGGGATTTATGGGAAATTTCAGTACCTTCCTCACAATTTTGCTACAAACCTAAAATTGTCCTGAAAAATAAAGGCTATTTTTGGCCTGGTGTAGTGGTTCACACCTGTAATCCCAGCACTTTGGGAAGCAGAGGTGGGCGGATCACCTGAGGTCGGAGTTCGAGACCAGCCTGACCAACATGGAGAAACTCCATCTCTACTAAAAATACAAAATTAGCTGGGTGTGGTGGCGCATGCCTGTAATCCCAGCTACTCGGTAGGCTGAGGCAGGAGAATCAATTGAACCCAGGAGGCGGAAGTTGCAGTGAGCCGAGATTGCACCATTGCACTCCAGCTTGGGCAAGAAGAGTGAAACTCCGTCTCAAAAAAAATAAATAAAATAAAGTCTATTTTTAAAAATTTATGCTAGAAGTAACTGAATGTATCGACGTGAACTCACATTTGTAAGTGTGTGTATAGATCTGTGTAATTACAGTCCTCTCAAAACAGGGATATGTTCTGAAATATGAGTCATTAGGCAATTTTGTCACTGTTACACAAACCTAGGTGGTATAGCCTACTAAAAACCTAGGCTACTTGGTATAACCTAGTACTCTAGGCTACAAACCTGTACAGCATGTTACTGTACTGTTTACTGTAACTATAACACAATAGTCAAGTATTTGTGTATCTAAACATATGTAAACATAGAAACAATGGTAAGAATACAGTGTAAAAACACAAAAAATGGTACACTACATAGAGTACTTACCATGAATGGTGCTTGTGGGACTACAAGTTGCTCTGGGTGAGTCACTGAGTGAATGTAAAGGCCTCAAACATTACTGTACACTAATGTAGGCTTTATAAACACTGTACACTTAGGCTACACCAAATTTTTAAAATATTATTTTTCTTTGCTCAATAAATTAACCTTAGCTTACTGTAACATTTTTACTTTATAAATTTTTTAAAACTTTTTGACTCTTTTGTAATAACACAGCTTAAAACACACATTGTACAGTTTATCAAAAAAATCTTCTATAAGATTTTTGGTTTTAGGGTTTTTGTTTTCTTTTTTTATTTTCTGTTTTTGTTTTTTTTCTGGGGTTTTTTTTTGTTTTGTTTTGTTTTGTTTTTTTAAACTTAGTCCAGGCCTACACAGGGTCAGGATCGTCACTATCACTGTCTTTCCACCTCCACATTTTGTCCTACTGGAAGGTCTTCAGACAAGGAACTGTCATTTCGTGTAATAATGCCTTCTAATATAGCTCCTGAAGGTTCTACCTAAGGCTGTTGTACAGCTTTTTTTCTTAAGTAAAAGGAGTACACTCCAAAATAATGATAAAAATTATAGTATAGTAAATATACAAACTAGTAACATAGCCACTTATTATCAAGAGTTATGTACTGTGCAAGAGTGTATGCAGTATACTTTTGTATAGTACATATAACTGGGAGTACACTAGGTTTGTTTATACCAGCATCACCACAAATATGTGAGTAATGCACTATGTTGCGCTGTGCTATGACATCACGACAGCTATGACATCATGACAGCTATGACATATTGAGGTGACAGAAATTGCTCAGCTCCATTATAATCTTATGAGACCACTGTCATATATGTGATCTGTTGTCATTATGCAGTGCATGACTGTACTAGTATATGACTAAAGTGGACTCACATAACTAATTCTCAACAGAAACAATTGTAATATGCATCCCTTGAGTCTAGATTTTTGTTCCTAATACTATTCTCCACTAAAAAACTACAAGTCCTTAGAGAGCAGCTGATTTCATACCTTGGGGCAGGGAGAATTTTAAATGGGCCTGAAAAATGAAACTTTTGCCAAAGAGCATAGAGCTCTGAAAGGTTCTGAGATGTTATTTAAAAGGACTCAGAAGCCAGCTGACAAGAGGCTCCCATGAGCCAAACTATGACAACTTGAACACTAGGAAAAACGTTTAATTATAACTAACTGAATTATAATTAGCTAATTATAATTAACTAAAACAAGTCTGCAAAGACCTGATTATGTGATTCTCAAGAAAAAAGAAGTTTCTCTCCTCCTCAAGTAACTAGCACTTTACTCAAGTTTATTTTATTCATATAAAAAATGCGCAGAGACTGGTAACAGCCACCACCTACAAAAGATGAAATTTTCTCGGCTGGGTGCGGTGGCTCATGCCCGTAATCCCAGCACTTTAGAAGGCCAAAGCAGGTGGATCACGAGGTCAGGAGTTCAAGACCAGCCTGGCCAAGATGGTGAAACCCAGTCTCTACTAAAAATACAAAAAAATTAGCCGGGTGTGATGGCAGGCACCTGTAATCCCAGCTACTCAGGAGGCTGAGGCAGAGAACTGCTTGAACCCGGGCGGCAGGTGAGATAAAGTGAGTGCAGTGAGCTGAGATAAAGATGAAATTTTCTTAACATAAAATATTACCAAATAAGGTTTCTTATTACTTTCCCAATGGCTACCCCTAGATTACTCATTCCCATCCACCCACCATGGTAGGAGATTAATCTTAATTAGTATTCTTTTCTTTTTTCTGAGACAGGATCTCACTCTGTCGCCCAGACTGGCGAAAGTGGTGCGACTGATTACAGGTCACTGCAACTGGTGTCTCCTGGGATCAAGCGATCCTCCCACCTCAGCCTCCTGAGTAGCTAGGACCACAGGGGCACACCATCACACCCAGCTAATTTTTGTATTTTTTTGTAGAGGCGGGTTTTCGCCATGTTGCCCAGGCTGGTCTCCAACTCCTGAGCTCAAGCGATCCACCCACCTTGGCCTCCCAAAGGTCCAGGGTTGCAAGTGTGAGCCACCACGCCCAGCCTAATACCCTTATATTACTACAAATCATTAAGTAAGCATGTCAAGGCACAGCATTTACAGGGAACAAGAGAACCTTCAAATAAACCCTGGGGTTTTGAGACATACATAGAGAGGTTAAACCCTTGCAGCAAACTTGAATTTGCTTTTAAATGAACTAGAAATTTATGGAACTCTCTCTGTCTGGGTTTATTTGCAGGTTAGTGGTTGTAACAGTTATTCTTTCTTTCACTGTTCTCCTTGCCCTATGTTCACTATGTTCCCTAAAAGAACTGAACAATGGCCTTTCCAAGGACAAAGACAAAACAAAGACTAGTACACTTGGCTGTATTAACTTTAGTAAAAGGCCAGGTTAAAAAAAAATAGTTTTCTGCTCCTATTAAAACATTTCTCTAAACTGTATTTGCCTTGACATCTCATAGAAGACAGCATGAGAAGAGAGTCCATGTGTGGGGCTTACTACTCTCAGATAAGGAAAAAAAAAATGCCAGGAATTTAGTTTTGTTGTAATGTTTTAAAGTTCCAAGAATAGCAGGTAGCTTAGAAAACATAAAAAATGAAAATTCAAGAACACAATACTGCTTCACTTAGTGAATCCAATTCCTCCTATGTCCCTAGAAGTATTCTTGGCACTGGGGATAAATAAGCTAACAAGACAAATCCCCTGACTTCATAAAGCTTACATTCTAGCGTGGAAAGCATACAATAAGCCAATATGGAATTAAACGTCCTATCTGTTAAGTACTAGGAGGAAAATAAAGCAGGAGAAGACAAAGTGACAAGTGTTACTTTTTAGAAAAGTTTGTCAGGAAAGGTCTCTGGGAAAACTGTAACTGAGTAGAGACTTAACTGAAGTAAGGGAATAAGCTGTATGAATATCTGAGAAAAAATTTTTGCAAGCAAAGAAGACAAAAAGTGCAAACGCATAAGAAAGGAGTATGTTTGGTGGGCTCCACGAAAAGCTAGGAGGCCAGTAGGGATGGAGCCCAGTGAACAAGGGAACGTAAGATATGGTTATACAGGTGGCCACGGTCAGATCAATGAGTCTGAAGACAGTGGTACTGTATGAACTTTGAATTTTATTCTAAATATCACTGGAGTCTTTGGATGGTTGACAGAGGGATTCACTTTGAATTCGGAAGGATCACTCTGGCTACTATGTGTGGGACAAGAGTAGAATGAAATGAAAAGGAAAGGAGCAAGACCAGTTAGGAAGCTATTGCAGCAGTCCAGCGGAATGACAGTGTGAAGTTCTGGAGTAACAGCAGTGGAGGGGTCAAAGTAGTTGAATCCAGGATACACTGGATAGGCAAAGCCCTCTAGTGGGCTGGATGCCTAAAATGTGAAAATGTGAAATGTGAATGTCTAAAATGTAAAACGTGAAAATGTGAAATCAAGAAAGATTCCATCTTTTCAAACCTGAACAACATACAGTGGCAATATACCAGAGGTGGTAACATTGGAAGACAGGTTTTCAGCATAACAACAAAAATTTCCAGAGAGGACAGACATCTAAGAGGAGATGTTAAGAAGCAAAAGCTGAAAGATACAGGTTGTGTTCAAAGCAAGAAAGAGCTGGTGATGTAAGTTTAGAGTCATTAGCATTTCGATAACACAATAATAGCACAAAAATAGATAATAAGCCATCAAACTGAATAAGACCACCTAATACATAAAACGAGCGAAGAGAATGAGGAAAAACCAGTGGAGGAGGAGTAGGAAAAAAAAAAAACCCAGGAGAATGCAGTGATCTCAAAGTCAAGTTTAAAAAAAAAAGTTTCACTCCTGAGAGTGGTTAGCTGTGTGAAATGATCCTGAAAGGTTAAAGAGGATGAAGACTAAAAGTTGGTTTGGGCAATATGAGATAATGACATTGACAAGAGTAATTTTAGTAGAATGGGAGGAAGAAAGCTTGATTAGAGTGAGCTCATGAGAAAATGGTGAAAAATAAGTAGTAATCACAGGTATAAATAACTCAAGGATTTTTGCTATGATGGACCAAAGAAGCTGTAGAGTACCTAAAAGGGGATGTCAGATCAAGAGAGCTATTTGTGCTGAAAGGGGGTGGTTCTGCAGCACCCTCCTTATGCTAATGAAATAAATCCTGGAGAGGGAAAAGTTATTGATGCAGGAAAGCAAGGACAACTGCAGAACCAAATCCATAATACGTGAAAGGAGACACAATGTAAGACACAAGCAGAGGAGCTGGCCTTACCCACGGACAGTCTTTATCCCATTTTACCAGGACAGAAACTACAATATATGGGTAGGGATACAAGCAAGAAAATAGATTTGATGGTGGATGAATACAGAACTTCTTTTCTAATTGTTCTTTATTTTTTATTTTTTCACTGAAATAAGCAAGATCCATCACTAAAGAATCAAAAATGAGGAGTGTTGGAAGTTTCAGGAGAAAGAAAACGTGGTGAAATAATCATCTTCAATCATCAAAGGGCTGGACACGATGGCTCACGCCTATAATCCTAGCATTTTGGGAGGCCGAGGTGGGCGGATCACCTGAGGTCAGGAGTTTGAGGCCAGCCAGGCCAACATGGTGAAACCCTGTGTCTACTAAAAATACAAAAATCAGCCAGGCATGGTGGCGGGTGGCTGTAATCCCAGCTACTCGGAAGGCTGAGACAGGAGAATCACTTGAACCTGGGAGGTGGAGGCTGTAGTGAGCTAAGATCACGCCACTACACTCCAGCCTCGGCAACAAAGAGGGAAACTCTGTCTCAAAAAAAAACCGAAATTTTAAAAAATAATCAGGCCGGGCGTGGTGGCTCACGCCTATTATCTCAGCACTTTGGGAGGCTGAGACGGGTGGATCACAAGGTCAGGAGTTCAAGACCAGCCTGGCCAACATGGTGGAAACCCGTCTCTACTAAAAAATACAAAAATTAGCCAGGCTTGGTGGCGTCTGCCTGTAGTCCCAGCCCAGGAGGGAGACTGAGGCAAGAGAATCACTGGAACCCAGGAGATGGAAGTTGCAGTGAGATGATACCACGCCACTGCACTCCAGCCTGGGAGACAAGAGTGAGACTCCATCTCAGAAAGAATAGTAACAATAGTCACAATAATAATAATCAGAGCCAGACACGGTGACTCACACCTGTAATCCCAGCACTTTGGGAGGCGGGTGGATCACCTGGAGTCAGAAGTTCGAGACCAGCCTGGCCAACACGGCAAAACCCTGTCTCTACTAAAAATACAAAAGTTATCCAGGCGTGGTGGTGTATACCTATAATCCCAGCTACTTGGGAGGCTGAGGCAGGGAGAACTGCTTGAACCCGGTGGGTGGAGGTTGCAGTGAGCCGAGATCGCACCACTGTACTCCAGCCTGGGCGACAGAGCAAGACTCTGTCTCAAAAATAACAATAGGCCAGGTGTGGTGGCTCACGCCTGTAATCCCAGGACTTTGGGAGGCTGAGGTGGGCAGATCATGAGGTCAGGAGATCAAGGCCATCCTGGCTAACACGGTGAAACCCCATCTCTACTAAAGATACAAAAAATTAGCTGGGCGTGGTGGCGGGCACCTGTAGTCCCAGCTACTAGGGAGGCTGAGGCAGGAGAATAGCGTGAACCCATGAATCCGGGAGGTGGAGCTTGCAGTGAGCCAAGATCACACCACTGCACTCCAGCCTAGGCAACAGAGCAAGACTCTGTCTCCAAAAAAAAAAAAAAAAAAAAAACTAAAGCTTCAAAAAGACTTTTCACTAGTAAAAGTAACAATACATAGTATAGGAAAAAAATATGAAAAAGAACAGAAATTATGTAAATTCAAGTTTAAAGTAATATAGTAATTAATGAATGTGCACAAAAGGGTGAAATTTAGTATTCTGAACTTCCAAGTGTCATTTTGTTACTCTAACTAGACCTTATTGGAAAGAAAAGAAACTACAGATTATTTGAAGGCTTTCCAAGAATTATACCTATATAATAGCAACACATCTGACAACCATAAGGATTTCTGGGAAAATGTATTTTAAAATATGTAACAATTTTTAATTTTTCTCATCTCTTAACTGTATGATATTCTGTAAGCATCAAGATGATATTCAACTTCAGAAACAAAGCCTATCACTGTGTCTAAACTCTATCAACTATTGAAAACTTTACCAATGAGAGACTATCTCCTACAGGTATCCTCTAAATACAATATGAATCCTAGTCCCTTTGATAACTTACCACTGACCTGTAAATTTTGGAAACTGCTTTGGGCAACCAACTCTAGCCACCTTTTAGCAGATGTACAACATACAACAGCTTATTTAAGGGCACCTAAAAGTCCAACAGACCAGAAACTATTTGGTCTAGTTTGGCCTAGCCTCTCACAACATTAATTCCACGATGAAACATATTACTTTTTTCAAAACACATATTAACAAAATAAGCTTTAAACAAACACTAGATGGTTCACAGGCCAAAATATACTATTAGCAATCATACTAACAGCCTGGATTACTGTTTCTCCCAGTTTCTATTTCCTTGATAAAACATTTATCTTCAGATATGAAATAATTATACTAAACCAGGGCGTAGGGGAAAAAAGAGAGACACAGAACTCAGTGTTTTTACTTTGTCATTAGTTATCAAAACTACTTAGGCAGATGAGAAACTTAGAGTTCAGTATAAAAACAAATGCTTAATACAGAATATTGTTATACAGATGCTACATGCAGTGCATAGACATATGCAAAGTATCATATACATTCTTATAAACTCTTGAGTTTTGATACCTGTTTCCACAATCGTTTCTGTTTCTGTTGTCTCCAGCCCATCCATGCTGTCCTCATCTTCCACTGCAGTTTTTCCCCTACTTCGAGGTCTATAGGAAAGAAAAAATAAGCACATAGAGTTACATGTTAAATTTTAAGGCTTAGACTTATATTCAACATAAAGCACAATTTGAAGGTATACAAAATAAATAATTCGGGCATTTTTCCAGCATTTTACCATATCAAGTAGAAAATATCAGCGTTTACAATCATTTTCTCCCTTAAATCCAGCACTTCCTTATACTCTCAATGTGAGGACAGACCCACATGAATATAATTGTGTCCTCATAATTCACTTAAGTACTCCTCACTCTGGTTTTGCCCCTGTTTTAGGTAATATTCTGATGTCTCCCTCTGTCTACAGTAGTGGCTTTTAACTACATAATGGGTTCTTTACAAAGTTCACATACCAGGTTTGACTTCTACATTTAATAAAGTTGATGCGAAATGACCAGATACATGTATTTTTAAAAGCTTTGTAAAGGGTACTTTTGGTGACTGTGATGCAGATGACTAAAAAACAAAATTTTTTAAATTAAGCATAATTACAATCATGTCCACCTTACAACATATAATTATGTATTATGTAATATATAAATTAGTATATATTTATAATATATATGAATTATATATTATAAATTTATAATAAAATTTAATTTATAAACACTTCAGGAAAGTAAAATAAAGGTAAGAGTCACATAAGGTGAAATTCCTGACCAAAAAAAAACCAAACTAATGCCTTTAAATTTTTTTAATTATCCTAAATAAGGTACAGAAATGAGTAATAGAAAAATTAGTAACACATAAGAGCAACAAGATATTACATATAAAAACTTAGAAACTGACAAAGCAGTACTCAGATAATTTCAGTGTTTTAAATTATTTCACAGTATTTTAAATTCTTTAAAAGAAAAAGGCTGGGTAGGGTGGCTCACACCTGTAATCCCAGCACTTTGGAGAGTCGAGGTAGGTGGATCATTTGAGTGTAAGAGTTCAAGACCACCCTGGCCATCATGGCGAAACCCCATCTCTACCAAAACAATTCAAAACGTAGGCAAGCATGGTGGCATGCCAGTAATCCCAGCTAAAGAAAAAAAACAAGGAAGAGAGGGAGGGAGGCAGGGAGGCAATAGAAAGAAAAAATACAAATCAACTCAGTATTTAATCGAAAAACATAAAACATTTAAAAAGTGAAAAACAGCCAACTGTGGTGGCTCGCACCTGTAATCCCAGCACTTTGGGAGGCTGAGGAAGATGTATCACCTGAGGTCAGGAGCTCAGGACCAGCCTGGCCAACATGGTGACACTCCGTCTCTACTAAAAATACAAAAATTAGCCGGGCATTGTGGTGTGTGCCTGTAATCCCAGGTACTTGGGAGGCTGAGACATGAGAATCGCTTGAACCTGACAGATGGAGGTTTCAGTGAGCTGGTATCATGCCACTGCACTCCAGCCTGGGCGACAGAGTGAGATTCTGTCTCAAACAAACAAACAAAAAAAAAGGGAAAAACAATATGAAATACAATAATAATATGAAAAAAGAATAAAACAAAGAACTATGTTTTAAACAACCAGAAATCCATTTAAGTCTTGTTCTCATAAAAAAGTTAACCAACCTAGGCCAGGCGCAGTGACTCAGGCCTGTAATCCTAGCACTTTGGGAGGCCAAGGTGGGTGGATCACCTGAGGTCAGGAGTTCAAGACCAGCCTGGCCAACATGGCAAAATCCCGTCTCTACTAAAAATACAAAAATTAGCTGCACGTGTTGGCGCACATCTGTAACCCCAGCTACTCGGGAGGCTGAGGCAGGAGAATCGCTTGAACCCGGTGGGCAGAAGTTGCAGTGAGCCAAGATCACACCATTGCACTCCAGCCTAGGCAACAAGAGTGAAACTCCATCTCAAATAAAAAAAAAAAGTTAACCAACCTAAACGATGAAGGAGCTATAACATAAAAATATATTAAAAATTAAAGTGACTAGCTGGGAGTGGCAGCTCATGCCTGTAATCTCAGCACTTTGGGAGGCCGAGGCAGGCAGATCACCTGAGGTCAGGAGTTCAAGACCAGCCTGACCAACATGGAGAAACCCCGTCACTACTAAAAAAAATACAAAAAAAAAAAATAGCTGGGCATGGTGGCACATGCCTGTAATCCCAGCTACTTGAGAGGCTGAGGCAGGAGAATTGCTTGAACCTGGGAGGCGGAGGTTGCAGTAAGCTGAGATTGCACCATTGTACTCCAGCCTGGACAATAAAGGTGAAACTCTATCTCAAAAAATAAAAAATTGAAGTAATCAAAGTCTAAATCGTTTTATAATTAAATTACTAAAAACTATCAAAAGGTCGGTCTTCCCAAAAATGAAAAAAAAGGACATATCTGACTCAGAATTCCAACAAACATTGTAAAAACTAATGAAAATAAAAAACTGAGAACAATCCTATTGAATATAATCAGAATGCCAGGATGTCAATATTAGAAATTTGTTAATGTTACATAACAAGTCAAACAGTCAAAATAGCATCACTTCAAACTTCACAGGGGGAGAGGGGAAAGAAGGCAGAACTAAATGAAAAGACTACAAAACCAGAAAGATGAAACAGGGTGATTAAGGAGAGAACACTCTAAGGTGAATCTTATTGTTCACGGACAAAAAGAAAGAATATCTTTAGAATTTATTAAGTAGTTGTTTTTAGGCTGGGCACAGTGGCTCACACCTGTAATCCCAGCACTTTGGGAAGCCGAAGCAGGTGGATCACGAGGTCAGAGGATCGACACCATCCTGGCTAACACAGTGAAACCCCATCTCTACTAAAAAAATACAAAAAAATTAGTCGGGCATGGGGGCAAGCAATTGTAATCCCAGGAGAGGCTGAGGCAGGAAAATGGCGTGAACCCGGGAGGCGGAGCTTGCAGTGAACCAAGATCACGTCACTGCACTCCAGTCTGGGCGACAGAGAGAGACTCCGTCTCAAAAAAAAAAAAAAAAGAATTTATTAAGTAGTTGTTTTTAAATATGATAGAAAACATTAAAGTAGAAAGAAGGGATGAGAAAATGTGATCAATCCAACAGCAGGCAGAAAAGGAGTGAAAACAAATGGTACACAGAAAATAACATAAAAAGGTAAATAGAAATATGAATTTTCACAGTACACATAAATGGCTTAAACTGTCATAATGATAAAAATTAATTCACTTGGATAACATGAGAACTTCAGATTATATAAAGCAAACATTTGCAGAACAAAGAGAAATTGATAACTAATCATTAGAGAGACATTAACATCCCACTCTCAGAAACTGATAGATGAAACATTATAGTTTGAAGCATTTTAAACAAGTATTTGGACAACACATTGAGCAAGCATCACTAGATTACTCTATCAATCTTCCTTTATGTCTGTGTTCAAACACAGTGGATACAGAAATAAATAAAACAAAATCCCTCCCTTCACAAAACTACATTCTAGTGAGAACAGACAACAGTAAACAAGTATTACACATACAACATCCAAGAAAAGAAAGCAAAGAAAAAGGGACTATTTTAAATAACAGATTTATAAAATAAATGTTTTAAAATACAATTTTATTTCAGGAGCCACTTCAGCACAGACCTGAAGATGAAGCAAACCATACAGATATCTGGGAGAACAGCATTGCAGCAGAAGGAACAGCAAATGCAAAATCTTGAGATGAGAGCAAGTGAAGGGGGTTAGAGGGACAAGAAGGACATCCGGTGCCTGGAGCAGAGTCAGCGGTAGGAGGTAATAAGGCTTGAGGTCTAAGAATTTTTTTTTAACAGGATCACTTTTTGTTTAGAAACCTGTAGACCAATACAAGAATTAGGGACAGAGAGACTAGAAATCCTTGAAAGAATCCTAACATGGCTGCTTCAACGACGACAGAGAATAATTCATATGCTATTATGGAGGTAGAGTTTACTTTTCATCTTTCCTTTGTGATTTTTCATAAACATAAACATCCATTTTTAAAGAAACTGAAAATCATATGGTTTAGCTGACTTTTTAACTTAATCTCTCAGACCAATGTTTTGCTCTATTGTGAGTTTTTTTCTCCACTATCTTGACCATCACTGTCTATGCTATTGTTTGTTTGTTTGTTTGTTTGTTTGGCACAACTGGCTTTATTTCAAGCTTGTTCTGTCTAGTTTATAATCTCTATCAACATATCAGTTATCTGCATTGCTCTACTTACTCCTTAAAAAAGAATTTTGATTTTAATTTTTGCTTTTAAAATTTTTCTTCTGATTTCTTCTATTCTTGGTTTTGGCACTATGAAGACATGCTTTTTACGTTGATCAATTCATCGGAATTCCTTTCCTTCTGGGCAATGAACCAACTTATTGACATCATGTCATTTTCAAATTTCTTTTATTTCATTGGTGTCCTTCTTATTGCTGCTCATTGGCTTATGGCATGTGAGTTTTCTGACTAATCAAACACTATATTCTGAATGCAAAGATAATGGTCATACTCTTCAAAACCCTATCAGTTGCCAACTTCCATATGTAAACAGCAAAATAGATACATGTTTTATATTTCCATATTGAGTCAGTTATTTCCAGTTTCAGTGTTTAATGAAAGTTTGACGTCTAATTACAAATGACAACATGAAGATTCTTTATTTTAATCCTTCTCTGGGTTTTCTTCCTTCCCCTCTTTTTCCTGTCTCTTAACCCTTTCATTTCAGTGTTCTTCACTTCACTTTATTACTAAGAAAGGTTAAGTAAAAGAGTACAACTAACTTTATTTGAGAAAAATTTCTACCAAAACTTAATGTTCCACAGTAATCTCAGAATCTGAAACCAACTTGAGTACCTAAAGTAATATAGGAGACTTGTAATAAAGCCACACGGGAGTAAGACAAGTCAAAATTACCCTCTAGCCCAAACAACTAGGAAACCAGACAAACATTAAAAAAACAACCATTATCAGACACTGGACAACAGGTAGGGCAAAGGGAACAAAGGGAAAGAAACACAGTGACCCCTACCACGGCACAGGCTTTCTGCCTGGAGTTAATTTAGAAACTACCACACAGAGAGATGAACCCAAAATGAGAACTGAAATGAGAAGACAAAAATCATAGGTTCAGGGGGCTCAAGAAGACTAGAATTTGTGGGGCAGAGTACCCAAGAGAAGAGAGGTATTCAGAGAAAGAGCTCCAGAAATCTGCACAGGGATAGCCTTGAGTTTCAAATGAATACCAGTCTGCACACATGTGATGTGAAATCCCAGAAGACTGAACAAGAACAACTTCCAGGGAGAGAACAATTACAGAGGAACAATTTCCAGAGCTCACAGAAAGCTGCGATATCAACTGTATTGTCACTAGCCAACTGTGTTGTCTCTAGCCAGAGTGGCGAGACCTCAATGACTATGTAACACATTCAGCAGAGACCAGAGTGAGACACACCTTTAGGAGCAGGGCTAAATGAGCCATAGAACAAATGCTATTCTAGACCATCCCTAAAAGAGCTGACAAATAAGTCTCAACTTATCCTGAGAGTGACTCTGTATGAAAAAATAAATAAGTCTCAACTGAACAATAATGATTCACAACTACTGGGCATAATCCAATAATCCAGCTATTATAAGCATGCCTCATATGCACAAGAATGTACAGAAAACATGAATATGAGGAGAGAAATAGATATTAAAACTAACATGGAACTCAAAGGTAATATCAAAAAGATAACATCAAATGGAAATTTCACATTGAAAAGTTAACATGTGATTAGAAATGACAAAAGAAGATCACTATCCCTAAAGACATAACACACAAAAAAAATCTATTCAAAATTAAGAACAGTATGAAAAATGACAACACAGCTACAGTGCCCTGTGGAATAACAGTATCCTACCTAATATGTGTGAGGTTAAAGGGATGGGGACAAAAAAACTGTTTAGTGAAATAATTAGCTGTAAATTTTAAAAGCTGTATGATTATAAACCCACAGATCCAAGCACAACAAAATCCGAGACAGACAGACACACACACACGCACGCACGCACGCACGCGCGTGCACACGTACCAGTAAGGTACTTTATAGTCAAATTGCTGAAAAAGATTAATAAACAGAAAATATTAAAAGCAGCCACTTCCAAAGAAAATACACATTGCTTAAAGAGGGACTAAAGTAAGAATGACTGCAGGTTTCTCGCCTGAAACTATGTAAGCTAGAAGGCAGTAAAAAACATATTTAAAGCACTAACGGGAAAATTAAAGGAAAAACCCCTATAAACACTGAACAAAACATGCAGCAATAAAAAGGATCCTTCAAAAACAATAGGAGGCTGGGTGCAGTGGCTCATGCCTGTAATCCCAGCACTTTGGGAAGCCGAGGCAGGCAGATCACCTGAGGTCAAGAGTTCGAGACCAGCCTGGCCAAGATGGTGAAACCCTGTCTCTACTGAAAATACAAAAATCAGCCAGGAATGGTAGCAGGTGCCTGTAATCCCAGCTATTCGGTAGGCTGAGGCAGGAGAATTGCTCAAACCAGGGAGGTGGAAGTTGCAGTGAGCAGAGATCACACCACTGCATTCCAGCCTGGGCAGCAGAACGAGACTGCCTCAAAAAAACAAACAAACAATGTTCATAGCAGCATTATTCACAACAAATAAAACATAATTAACAGTTAAGTAAAATATGATACCGACATACCACAATGGTGGTATGTCTATGGTGGAATACTATGCAGCCTTAAAAAGAAAGGAATTTCTGACATATGCGATACAACAACATAAATGAACCTTGACAAACTCCTAAATGACTTAAACCAGTCACACACACACAAAAAAAATAGTGGATTCCACTTACATAAGGTACTAAGAGTAGTTAAAATCTGAGACAGAAAGCAGAATGGTGGTTGCCAGAGGCTGACAGAGGGGAGAAACTGGGAGTTACTGTTTAATGGCCATAAAGTATAAGTTTTACAAGATTTAAAAAAAGCTATGAAAATGGATAGTGGTGATGGTCACATACATTATAAATGTATCTAACATCACTAAAATGTACACTTAAAAATAGTTAAGGGGTTGGGTGGCCACAGACGGCCGGGCGGGATGTAACCAGCCTCTGAGCTGCGGCCCTCCACCACCGCCCATAAGCTACCAGGAGGAGCTTTACGACTTCCCGGCCTGCGGGGCCGGGCGCACCAAGGGCCAGACGCGGTGCGTGCCAACCAGCCGGCGCCTGGCAGGTAAGATCTCAAGGTCGCGCAGAAGCTCCTCAAAGGCCAGCGCCAGCTGCAGCCACGGTCGCGCACTCGCCTCACCTGAGCCTGGGCTCTCACTCTAGGGGAATCCACAGGTCTTTCTTGAAGAAATCTGTAGTCAGAACTTTGTGCTGCATTTTTATCTAGGGAAGGAACAGGAAGAGAACAGTGTGGTCTCCTAGAAATCTAGCATTGGAGAAACGAGGAAAATTCTTCCAAGGATGGTCTCCCACTCAGAGCTGAGGAAGCTTTTCTACTCAGCAGATGCAGTGTGTTTTGATGTTGACAGCACGGTCATCAGAGAAGAAGGATTCTATGTACAAAGCAGCTGCCAACTATTCCATGTTTCCCAGCTGGAGGAGCCCTGCCCTGCACCTTCGCAGCAGCCCTGAAGCAGACACTCCAGGGAGCACCTACCTGGGGCACCCCCAGCTGGCACAACATACAAAGTGAGACAGGGTCTCGCCTTATTTCGCAGGCTGGTCTGGAACTCCTGAGCTCAAACCATCTACCCGTCTCGGCCTCCCAAAGTGCTGGGATTACAGATGTGAGCCACCTTACCCAGAGAGGCGAACCTGGATTAGGAAAGTTGACATTAATCAACTCTTTACTCCTCACAGATTTGTATTCTCCAGAGTATCCAGGTCCTTCTCATATAATTAAAAAGAATGTACAGGTGGACAATCCAAAGCTTTAATCAAAGAACGTGGCGTTCAGGTGCTGCTGCTCACAATAGTTGATACCCCAGGATTTGGAGATGCACTGGATAATAGTAATTGCTGGCAGCTTGTTATCGATTACATTGATAGTAAATGCAGAATCGTGAAGGAACAGACGTCAGATGCCTGATAGCAAGGTGCAGTGTTGTTAATACTTAATTGCTCCTTCAGGACTTGGACTTAAACCATTGGATATTGAGCTTATGAAGCGTATGCATGAAAAAGTGATTATCATCCCACTTATTGCCAAAGCAGACACACTCACACCAGAAGAATGCCAACAGTTTAAAAAACAGATAATGAAAGAAATCCAAGAACATAAAATTAAAATATATGAATTTCCAGAAACAGATGATGATGAAGAAAATAAACTTGTTAAAAAGGTAAAGGACCGTTTGCCTCTTGCTGTGGTAGGTAGTAACACTATCATTGAAGTTAATGGCAAAAGGGTCAGAGGAAGGTAGTATCCTTGGGGTGCTGCTGAAGTTGAAAATGGTGAACATTGTGATTTTACAATTCTAAGAAATATGTTGATAAGAACACACACGCAGAACTTGAAAGATGTTACTAATAATGTCCACTACGAGAGGTACAGAAGCAGAAAACTGGCAGCTGTGACTTATAATGGAGTTACTAACAACAAGAATAAAGGGCAGCTGACTAAGAGCCCTCTGGCACAAATGGAAGAAAGAAGGTCTAAAATGAAGAAGATAGAGATGGAGCTAAAATGAAGAAGACAGAGATGGAGATGGAGCAGGTGTTTGAGATGAAGGTCAAATAAAAAGTTCAAAAACTAAAGGACTCTGAAGCTGAGCTCCAGCGGCGCCATGAGCAAATGAAAAAGAATTTGGAAGCACAACACAAAGAATTAGAGGAAAAACGTCGTCAGTTTGAGGATGAGAAAGCAAACTGGGAAGCTCAACAACGTATTTCAGAACAACAGAACTCTCTGAGAACCTTGGAAAAGAACAATAAGAAAGGGAAGATCTTTTAAACTATTGACCACCAGTTACGTATTAGTTGCCAATATGCCAGCTTGGACATCAGTGTTTGTTGGATCTGTTTGACCAATATGCACCAGTTTTATCCATAATGATGGATTTAACAGCATGACAAAAATTATTTTTTTGTTGTTCTTGATGGAGATTAAGATGCCTTGAATTGTCTAGGGTGTTGTGTACTTAGAAAGTAACAGCTCTAAGTACCTTTCCTACATTTTCTTTTTCTTTTTTTTATTAAATGGTTATCTTCAGTTTAATGCAGGAGAACATTTTACTGTTGTACAATAATGTTCTGGTGGTTTGACTGTTTACAGGATATTCCAAAATAAAAGGACTCTGGAAGGTTAAAAAATAATAATTAAGGGCCAGGACAGTGGCTCACACCTGTAATCCCAACACTTTGGGAGGCCAAGGCAGGCAGATCACTTGAGGTCAGGAGTTCGAGACCAGCCTGGCCAACATGGCAAAATCCTGTCTCTACTAAAACTACAAAAGTTGGCCAGGCATGGTGGCACGTGCCTGTAATCCCAGTTACTCAGGAGGCTGAGGCAGGAGAATCACTTGAACCCGGGAAGCAGAGACTACAGTGAACCAAGATCACGACACTGCACTCCAGCCTGGGCAACACAGTGCAGCCCTATCTCAAAAAAAAAAAAAAAAACAGTTAAAAGATGGCAAATTATATTTTGTGTATATTCTACCCCAACTTTTTAAAAAGTCAAATCAAAATCTGATTGTTTGTAAAGATCAATAAAATTGACAAGCTTCTAGCAAAACTAACACATAAAAAATGACTACTATGGTTTGAATATCATTTGCCCTCACCAAATCTCATGTTGAAGCTTGGTCCCCAGTGTAGCAGTGTTGAGAGGTGGTACCTTTAAGAGGTGATTAGGTTGTTAAGAGGGATTAATGTTGTTCTCAAAGCAGTTCTCACTCTTGGAGGAGTGAACCCACACGAGTGGGTTGTTATAAAGTGAGGATGCCTCTCATGTTTGGCCTCTCTTTGCAAACATGTGCTTCCCCTTGCACTTCTCTGCCACATTATGACATAGCACAAAGCCCTCACCACATGTGGCAACCCATCTTAGATTTCTCAGCCTCCAGAAACATAAACCAAATAAATCTTTTTCCTTTATAAATTACCAACTCTCGGGTATTTTGTTATAGCAATAGAAAATGAACTAAAACAGGAATAAAAGAGGGAATTTCACTATAGACCCCACAGACATTAAAATGACAATAAGGCGGGGCATGGTGGCTCACACCTGTAACCCCAGCAGGCAGATCATGAGGTCAGGAGATTGACACCATCCTGGCTAACACAGTGAAACCCCGTCTCTACTAAAAATACAAAAAAATTAGCCGGGTGTGGTGGCGGCGCCTGTAGTCCCAGCTACTCGGGAGGCTGAGGCAGGAGAATGGCATGAACCCCGGAGGCAGAGCTTGCAGTGAGCCGAGATCGCACCCCTGCACTACAGCCTGGGCAACAGAGCAAGACTCCGTGTCAAAAAAAAAAAAAAAAAGACAATAAAAGAGTAGTATGAACAACTCCACATATTTAAGTTTGATATCTTTAAATGAAATGAACCAATTCATAGGAAACGACAAACTACCAAAACTCACCCAAGATGAAATATGTAACTGAACAGTTCTGTAACTATTAAAGAAATTGAATTTATAGTACGAAATCTTCTGAAATAACAATCTCCAGGCCCAGATGATTTCACTGACTAATTTATAACCAACATTTTAAGATGAGGTAACACCAACTCTACAGAATCCCTTCCAGGAAACAGAGGAGGGAACAACATTTCTCCACTCATTTAATTAGGTCAGCATTATCCTAAAATCAAAATCAGGTGAAGACAGTACAAAGAAGCAAAACTAAAGACCAATTTCCAAAGTGAACATAAACATAAAAATCATCAAGAATATATTAGCAAATCAAACTTACGAACATAAAAAGAGTAACAGACCACACCATGTGGGGTTTATCCCAGGAATGCTACACTTGTTCAATATTCAAAAAATCAATCAATGTAATCTACCATGTCAGAAGTCTAAATCACTGGTCAGCAAACTGCAGTCCAGAGGCCAAATCCAGTTCTGTACTTGGTCTTTGTAATACTTTTATTGGAACAAAGCCATGTATATTTGTTTACATACTGTCTACATCTGCTCTCATGCTACAATAGCAGAGATGAGCAGTTACAACAGACAGCATATTGCCAGCAAAGCCTAAAATATTTACTATGGGACCCCTTTACGGAAAAAAATGTGGGAGGTCACCACCATCAGACCTGCCTTACAAAGAAATGCTAAAGGAAGTTCTTCAAATGGACACAAAAGAACTCTAAGAACATAAAAACATATTAAAGAATAGAACTCATTATAAAGATAACAATATATTCAAATTCAGAATACTCCAATACTGTAACGCTGGTCCCTAAATCACATTTAAGTCTAGTATAAAAGTAAAGAGACAAAAGTATTAAATATTAACTATACACACAATAATTTGGTAATGGATATGTGATATATAAAAGATATACATTATGAAATCAATAATATAAAATGTGAAACGAGACATTAAATGTAAAGTTGCGGTACACTGTTGAGGTTGTCAGCTTAAAATAGACTATTAACACTATAAGATGTTTTATGTATGCTCCATGGTAACCACAAAGAAAAAGCCTGTAGTAGATACATAAAACAGGAAAGAACCAAAGCATATCACTATCAAAAAAATCATCAAATCACAAAGGAAGACAGCAAGAGAGGAAGACTGAAACAAAGAAACTACAAGAGTCAGAAAAACTGACAAAATGGCAGTAGTAATTACTTAACTATCAATAATTATTTTTTAAATGGAAATAAAGACTCCAGAAGACACAGATTGGCTGAGTGAATTTTTATTTTATTTTTTCATTTCTTTTTTTTTTTTTTTTTTGAGATGGAGTCTCGCTCTGTCGCCCAGGCTGGAGTGCAGTGGCATGATCTCAGCTCACTGCAACCTCGGCCTCCCAGGTTCAAGCAATTCTCCTGCCTCAGCCACCTGAGTAGCTGGGATTATAGGCACATGCCACCACGCCTGGCTAATTTTTGTAGTTTTAGTAGAGATGGAGTTTCACCATATTGGCCATACTGGTCTCAAACTCCTGACCTCAGGTGATCCACCCACCTCGGCCTCCCTAAGTGCTGGTATTACAGGTGTGAGCCACTGTGCCCAGCCGAGTGGATTTTTAAAAACAAGATCCAACAATATGCTGCCTACAAGATACATAAAACATAGAAAATCAAAAGCCTATCACTACCAAAAAATCATCAAATCACAAAGGAAGACAGCAAGAGAGGACGACTGGAACGAAGAAACTACAAGAGTCAGAAAAACTGACAAAATGGCAGTAGTAACTCCTTACCTATCAGTAATTATTTTAAATGAAAAGAATTAAGTTCTCCAGTAAGACTCAGATTGAATGGAATTTTTTTTTTTTTGAGATGGAGTCTCACTGTCACCCAGACTGGAGCGCGATGGCGCGATCTCGGCTCACCGCAACCTCTGCTTCCTGGGTTCAAGCGATTCTCCTGCCTCAGCCTCCTGAGTAGCTGGGATTACAGGTACCCACCACCACCCCCTGCTAATTTTGTATTTTTAGTAGAGACGGGGTTTCACCATGTTGGTCAGGCTGGTCTCAAACTCCTGACCTCAGGTGATCTACCCGCCTCGGCCTCCCAAAGTGCTGGGATTACAATACAAGTGTGAGCCACTGCGCCCGGCCAAGTGGATTTTTTAAAAACAAGATCCAACTATATGCTTCCTACAAGAGACTCTCTTTAGCTTCAAAGGACTGAGGCTGAAAGTGAAGAGATGGAAAAAGATATTCCACACAAATATTAACCAAAGAGAGCAGAGGATCCTTATATAAGATAAAATAGACTTTGAGTCAAAAAGTGTTACGAGAGATCAGAGGTCAATCCATCAAGAGAATGTAACATTTATAGATATATACACATGCCCCAATTTGGAGCACCTAAATATATAAAGCACTATCAACAGAACTAAAGAGGGAAATAGCAATACAGTAATAGTGAAGAACTTAAAATACTCCACTTTCAACAACGGATAAATAATCCAGACAAAAATTAATAAGGAAACACAGACTTGAACATTACAGACTAAATGGACCTAACAGACACATACAGAACATTCTAGCCAACAGCAGCTGAATACACATTCTTCTTAAGCAGACACAGAATATTCCCCAGGACAGATCATATGTTAGGCCACAAAACAAGTTTAACAAATTCAGGAAGAATGAAATCATTTCAAGTATCTTTCTAACAACAATGGTATAAAACTAGAAATCAATGACACAGAAAGAAAGCTAGAAAATTCTCAAAGAAATCTAAAGGGAAAATCTGTTAATATGGTTGTCATATTTACAAATCAAGGAAAAATGATCATCTCAACAAATGCAGAAAAAAATCAGATATAAATGCAGTAACACTTCTGTGTCCACGGGTTCCACATCTGTAAATCCAAATGACTATGGATCAAAAATATATATTTGTTATTTTATTACTATCTCTTTAACTGTATACTCCATGAAGACTAGAAATTTGTTCTATTCACTGCTGCACCCCCAACACCTAACAGCACCAGGTAAAACATAAGCACTCAATGTATGTTTTGTCGAATGAGTAGATGGTTCTACAACTCAGGACAAAAATATGGATTCAGTAACAAATATTGAGATAACAGCCTAACAATTCTGAAAAGCAAGTTATAAGCCAGGCACGGTGGCTCATGTCTGTAATCCTAGCACTCTGGAAGGCCAAGGTGAGCGGATCACCTGAGATCAGAAGCACAAGACCAGCCTGGCCATGGTGAAACCCTGTCTCTACTAAAAATACAAAAAATTAGCCGGGCATGGTGGTGCGCACCTGTAATCCCAGCTACTCAGGAGGCTGAGGCAGGAGAATTGCTTGAACCCGGGAGGTGGAGGTTGCAGTGAGCAGAGATCTTGCCATTGTGCTCCAGCCTGGGCAACAAGAGCAAAACTTCATCTCAAAAAAAAAAGCAAGTTGCAGTTCGGTCTCCCACTGAACAAAATAATAAAATTTCACAGGGAGTCAAACTTTAAAACAAAGTCACTTAATACTGATGTTGTGTCATTATGCTAAGCGATAAGAAATAAGACACTTTAATACCATAAAGGAACAGGCTAAAGTGTCATAATTAGCAGAAAGTATCACCAATGTCTACTTAGAAAATACAAGTTTATCAACTGAAATGTTAAGAGTTCTTTGTCAGATCAACACAGTAACATATAAACATCAATAACTTTCCTATGCAGTATATTGAAGAAACAGTAGAAATAATCTATTCTACTGTATTGGAAAGAGATATCAACAACAATAAAGTTACTAGGAATAACTTTAATAAGTAATATAATATAAAACTCTACTTATGAACATGAAGTATCTCAAGACACAAACCCAGTTTTTTTAAAAAGGGACAAAGGATATGAACAACCAATTCATTTTTGAAAAAGAAATTCAGACAAAATTAATCAACCTACGGAATATGATAAAGTGCTCAACTTTACCAAGTAATCTGGGAAATCGAACAATGATATGAAAATGAAAACTACTGGCCAGGTGTGGTAGCTCAAGCCTATAATCCCAGGACTCGGGGAGGCCAAAGCAGGCAGATCACTTGAGGCCAGGAGTTCGAGAAAAGCCTGACCAACATGGTGAAACCCCGAGGTCGCTACTAAAAATATAAAAAAGAGCCAGGCATGGTGGCACATGCCTGTAGTACCAGCTACTCAGGAGGCTGAGGCACAAGAATTGCTTGAACCTGGGAGATGGAGATTGAGGTGATCCGAGATTGCGCCATTGCACTCCAGCCTGGGCAAGAGAGCAAGACTCTGTCTGAAAAAATAGTAATAATATAACAATAAATAATAAAATAAAAATTGAAAAGAAATGTTAAAAATAATAATTTTAAAAATGACTGAGAAAAACAAAATCTCAATAGAAAAATAACAAATACAGTCCAACAACTGAAAGAGTGAAATAGTCTCTAAACACATGTGTTATTCAACCTCACTAACAATTTTAAAAATGGAAGTGAAAGCAAGGAGTATCGTTTCAGATACCAAATTAGCAAAGAGTGATAACACACTCTGCTAGTCAGGTTATGGGAAAATCGACACTAGTAGGAGTGTAAACTGAACAACCAGGACGGGCGCGCTGGCTCATGCCGGTAATCCCAGCACTTTGGGAAGCCGAGGTGAGTGGATCACTTAAGGTCAGCAGTTGCAGACCAGACTGGCCAATATGGTGAAACTCTGTCTCTACTAAAAATACAAAAATTAGCCAGGCATGGTGGCATACTCCTGTAATCCCAGCTACTTGGGGTGGCTTGAACCCGGGAGGCAGAGCTTACAGTGAGCCGAGATCGCACCATCGCACTCTAGCCTGAGTGGCAGAGGGAGACTCTGTCTAAAAAAAAAAAGAAAAAAAAAAAAATGAAGAGAAAAACACAAGGAAAAGATCCATGCAAAATCGATTTTTCAGAAGTCGCCGATTAAAAATGTCAAACATTAAGAGGAATATCCATTTTGCTTACAGACAGACCGCATTTTATTTCACGTCACAGATAATAAGTTTGTTTGTTTGTTTGTTTGTGGACAAAGTCTCACTCTGCTGCCCAGGCTGGAACGCAGTGGCACAATCTTGGCTTACTACAACCTCCACCTCCCAGGTTCAAGCGGTTCTCCAGCTACCCAGGCTGGAGTGCAGTGGCACAATCACAGCTCATTGCAGCCTCCACCTTTCCTGACTCAAGTGCTCAGCCTCATGAGTAGCTGGGACAACAGGTATGTACCACCACACCCGGCTGATTCATTTTTTATAGAGATGGGGTGTCACCATGTTGCTCAGGCTAGTCTCAAACTCAAGTGATCCTCCTGCTTTGGCCTCCCAAAGTGCTGGGATTCCAGGAGTGAGCTACCATGCTATCTTTGATGTTACTATTATAATTGTTTGGAACACCATGAACCACGCCCATATAGTGGTCCATATGGAAGGTCAAACCAGCGACAACATTCCCTTAAGCAAAAAGCCTAATCCAGACAAAGACTCTAACTTTCTTCAATTCTATGAAGGCTAAGAGAGGTGAGAAAACTGCAAAAGAAAAACTGGAAGCAAGTAGAGGTTGGTTTGTGAGGAAAAATGTTCTTGCCATAACATAACACTGGAAAGTGAAGCAGCAAGTGCTGACATGGAAGCTGTAGCAAGTTATCCAGAACATCTATCTAAGATCATTCCTGGAGGTGGCTATACTAAACAAGATGTTTCATGTAGACAAAAGAGAAGATGCCATCTGAGACTTTCACAGATAGAGAGGGAAAATCAATGCCTTGCTTCAAAGGTCAGGCTGGGGACAAACCTGTAATCCCAGCACTTTGGGAGGCCAAGGTAGGAGAATCGGCTGAGCCCAGGAGTTCAAGGCCAGTCTGGGCAACAAAGCAAGACTCTCTTTTAAAAATAAATAAATTTTAAAAATTGACTCTCTTGTTAGGGGCTAATGCAGCTGGTAACTTGAAGTTGAAGCTAATGCTCATTTGCCACTCAAAAATTCCTAGAGCTCTTAAGAATTATGCTAAATCTAATCTGCTTGCTGTCTACATATAGAACAACAGTCTCCTGGATAACAGCACATCTGTTTACAGGATGGCTTACTGAATATTTTCAGTTCACTGTCAAGACCTACTCCTAAGGAAAAAAAGATTCCTTTCAAAACATTAACACTCACTAACAATGGACCAGGTCACTTGAGGGCTTTGATGGATATGTTCAGAAAGAAGAATGTTACTTTCATGCCTGCCAGTACAACACAACATCTATCCTGCAGCCCATGTATCAATGTGTAATTTCAATTTTTAAGTCTTATTGTTTAAGAAATACATTTCGGCCAGGCACGGTGGCTCACGCCTGTAATCCCAGCACTCTGGGAGGCCAAGGTAGGCGGATCACTTGAAGCCAGGAGTTCAAGATCACCCTGGCCAACATGGCAAAATCCCATCTCTACTAAAAATACAAAAATTAGCCGGGCATGGTGGCATGTGACTACTACTAGAGACGCTGAGACAGGAGAATCGCTTGAACCCGGGAGGCAGAGGTTGCAGGGAGCCGAGATTGCACCATTGCACTCAAGCCTAGGCAACAAGAGCGAAACTCCGTCTCAAAAAAAAAAAAAAAAAAAAAAAAAAGGCCGGGCGCGGTGGCTCACGCCTATAATCCCAGCACTTTGGGAGGCTGAGACGGGTGAATCACGAGGTCAGGAGATCGAGACCATCCTGGCTAACACGGTGAAACCCCGTCTCTACTAAAAAATACAAAAAACTAGCCGGGCGAGGTGGCGGGCGCCTGTAGTCCCAGCTACTCGGGAGGCTGAGGCAGGAGAATGGCAGGAACCCGGGAGGCGGAGCTTGCAGTGAGCTGAGATCCGGCCACCGCAGTCCAGCCTGGGCGGCAGAGCAAGACTCCGTCTCAAAAAAAAAAAAAAAAAAAAAAACCACTAGCCAGGCACAGTATTGTGCACCTGTATTCCCAGCTACTTGGGAGGCTGAGATGGGAGGGTCATTTGGGCCCAGAAATTTGAAGCTGCAGTCAGCTATGATTGTGCCACTGCACTCCTGCCTAAGTAACAGAATGAGATCTTGTAATTTAAGAAATAAAAATAAAAAATAAAAGGATAGGTAGGATTTATAGACTGGAAAATGGGAAAGAGATGAGAGTGGAAAAAGGAAGGCGGGGTAGCAAGAATGGCGGGCAGGTAGACATAAGGGTAAAATTCAGCTATGTTCAAAAGGGAACAAATAAAAGCACTAAAAGGTAAGACAGACCCAGTATATTTATGACTTGAATCCCAAGCTAACAAACTGGAACACAATTTAGCAGAGAGACTCCAAAAGTTTTACAGCAAAAAGTATTAGAATCATTTATATACTGGGAAAAAATAGCCTCCTCATTTTAATAATCCAGATTGGGAAATTAGATCTAGCAAAGGTGTTCAATGGACATCCCATTTCTTTTGTAAAGCAACTTGAATGATCAGTCATCAAGTTTTGTTCTGTTTTTAATTCACAATGAAAATCTGACTACTCATTTATTTAACAAATATTTGAGAGCCAGCTATGTGCTAGGCACTATTCTAAACACGCCAATAACATTTATTTAGTGGTACTGATTCTGTACTCTAGAACAATGGTTCTTAACTGGGGAGAGGGAGCAATTTTTGCTGCCCAAGGGACATCTGGCAATGTCTAAAGACATTTTTGGTTGTCACGGGGCGGGGGGGGCGGTGCTGTATCTAGTGGGTGGAGGCCAGGAATCCTGCTTAACATCCTGCAACACACAGGACATACTGCCCGTGACACGGAATTAGCTAGACCAAAATATCAATAGTGCCAAAGCTGAGAAACCCTATTCAAGAGCAACACACTTCTATTCCCTCTTCTATAGTAACAGTTAATAAACATTAGTTCCATTTTCTCCTATTTCTGTTCTACAATAGAGGCTTTAAAGTATCTTAAGAAATATAACACCATTTTAATAATTTGGCAAGTAGAAGTAAAGATACCATGAATCCTGAGATTTCACTTTCAAAAATGTATAAGCTACATTTATTTTACAATATAACTTTTAGGAAAAACCTGTTTTCTCCTTCTGACGCTGATTGTTCTCAAAAACTGTGCTAAAAGCTTTCAGTGATGTTTGATTATTCCTTTTATTTTGGGGTCCTTATAGCAGTTAATTACCACATTCTGCCAGTTCTTTCCATGTGAATGCCTCATATTTCAGTGGATCCTTTTCTATTACCAACGCCATCATCTGAAACATTTTACTAACTGGTTTCTCTGGAGCTGAATGTCTGTATCTCCTTCCCTTCCAGGCTATCCCTACTCATTAATACTGTATTTTTTCACGTGCTCAAAAGTCCATATGGGTGCCTATAACATACCAAATAAGAACCTAATTCCTGAAGCTTGACATTCAAGGCCTTTTTTTCAACAACTAGCTACAATCCACTTTTCCAGCTCTTTTTTCCACTGCTCTCCCTCAGGAGTAGCCTTTTTTAGCAAAATGACTTATTCTGAGATACACAAACTGTCTTTCCAGATCAGAGACATCAAAAGCCATTCAGGCTTCATTGAGACAAAAGATATGCTTTCAACTCAGAATAACAATAAGGGATCAACTTATAGGGAAACCGGATCTAGCCACGTTCTTTAAATATGAGAGATAACCCCCTTGGCACATGCCACTGTCCTTATTTATAACAGCCCCTATTTGCCTTTCCACTTCTCTGAACTCCTTATCCTTCAAATCTACCATCTTTTCAAAAACTCAAACACAGAGTCATCTCAGTCACCACTACGTGCCCTTCCCCTACCCTACCCAATGCCGGTGGCTTTCAGGTCATTTATTTTGCAATAAACTTGTCATCTCAACTTTACTGGTTCTCTTTTAGATTCAGACGGCTAAGATTATGATAGATTCATTAGTAAGCTGAATGGGGAAGAAAGGGATATTTACATTCCCAGGCCAATTTTCAATGCTTTTTGGAAGATTCTGTTAAATTCACAATTTCCAGAACTGGCAAGGAATAGGTAAATACATACACTCATATATTACTGGTAAAAGTATAAATTGGTACAATTATCCTATAGTGATATCTGCCAACATTGAAATCTGTATATCCTTTGGCCTAGGAATTCAACTTGGAAGTTCATCATGAGTAAATAATAAAATGTACAAAGGTTTAACTATAAAGACACTAATCTCTGCATTGTTTCTAACTCTCAAAGATTGAGGGAGAGGGGAAAATTCCTTGTCCAATAAAAAAAGACTATTCCATGAATCATTTATTTAAGTAATGTATATTCTGCAGCTACTAAAATCCTATGGCATCATGGTTATTGACATGTAACTCTTTTAATGGCTACCTTTCTTTCCTAAGTGAAAAAAATACAAACAAGATTCCACATATTGGCCGGGCGCGGTGGCTCACGCCTGTAATCCCAGCACTTTGGGAGGCCAAGGCGGGCGGATCACAAGGTCAGGAGATCGAGACCACGGTGAAACCCCGTCTCTACTAAAAATACAAAAAATTAGCCGGGCGCGGTAGTGGGCGCCTGTAGTCCCAGCTACTCAGGAGGCTGAGGCAGGAGAATGGTGTGAACCCGGGAGGCGGAGTTTGCAGTGAGCCGAGGTCGCGCCACTGCACTCCAGCCTGGGGGACACAGCGAGACTCTGTCTCCAAAAAAAAAAAAAAAAAGATTCCACATATTTCAAATATTTGTATACATTTTTCTACTTTTCTATATTTTCTACACACATATATATAAAATTTTGTGTGTGTGTGTGTGTGTGTGTGTGTGTGTATGCATGTAAATATACCTTTAAGTCTTTGTAACCTTAAGATGGTGGGGCAAAATATTTTTATTTTTTGTTGTTATTTATAATTTAGCTATATTAAATTTTTTCTGATTTAGTAAACATACATAAGGTCTATTTATAGTTGAATGGCAGTCTTACAAAACCTAAGCAACGTTGGTTTACTCTATCTGTGGGAAAAGCATTTTTAGTAGGAATGCTACCGCATCTTCCTACATTCCTATAATCAAACAGTACTTATCATTAACTATGCTGGCGACTCTCACTTTGACATAAGCTAGGCAGCTGCTGGACCAGAAATCCCAGGAAAAACTGATGACAGAAAGGTAAGGGGAAGGACAGGAAGCCTGGAAACCCTGGGAAAGGAGGGATCATATGACACATGCTGTGGGAACTAGTATGAATGTGCGGGGCACAAAGCACACACTAGATAAGAAGGAGGTCATAAAACCAGAAAGGCAATAAATAGAATGTTATGAGCATGAACTCCAGATGCAGAGTTCACCACCACACTGCACTGATCCATCATTAGCCAATGACTCCTTTAGATATCTTGTCTTTGGGTATTTCCAGATACTTTCCTATACAGTAACAAACACATTAAAAATAATAATCTTAAAAATTTATTAATCACAGCTGGAAAATACAGTGAACCTACTGGCTACACTGGAAACTGGTAAAGAAATGTAAACAAGCAAACATTTATTCTGCCTTTCCCATATGAACAGTTACACTGGGCAACCAAGTAAGAGGTGATGGAAACTTTTCTCTTTATAAAACAGTCCTCCAGATAATAAAATGAAGGAATAACACAACTAGAACATTATCATTTTACAACCCTTAATGAATCAATGGATCTTGGCACTGGTCACCAACAGTTGCTAGCGTCACAAAAAGAGACAACCACATTTTGTGCTTCCTGATGAAAGAATGCACTACAACATACGAAGCAGTCTTGTAAAATAAGACTGAACCTGACTCTGACCAAGCCTCTGGTTCCAACCACTCATTTGGAAATACAGAAAATACAGAAACATCAGGGATAAACCTGGTATTGAATCTCAGGAATCAGCAAAATCCTGACTATGGGAACTCTACAGGGCAAATAACCCATTTCTTTAACAAATAAATTGTGAAAATAAAAAGGAGGGTGGTAACCTACAGATTAAGAGACTTAATCACAATATGTAAGCCTTATTCAAATACTTTAAAAAACTGAGACATGTTTACCTGAATATAGAATATTTGATGATATTATGGATTTAACTGTCAATTTTTTTTAAGTATGATGGTGGTATCAGGTTTTTCTTAAGCCTTTACTTTTTAGAACTACATTCTCTAATATTTATAAATGATACCACATTATGCCTGAGGCCAGGTACAGTGGCTCATGCCTATAATCCCAGCACTTTGGGAGGCTGAGGTGGGTGGATCACCTGAGGTCAGGAGTTCAAGACCAGCCTGGCCAACACAGTGAAACCCCGACTCTACTAAAAATACAAAAATCAGCCTGGCGTGGTAGCACTCACCTATAATCCCAGCTACTTGGGAGGCTAAGGCAGGAGAATCACTTGAACCTGAGAGGCAGAGGTTGCAGTGAGCCGAGATCGCATCACTGCACTCCAGCCTGGGCGAGAGAATGAGACTCCATCTCAAAAAAATTAATAAAAATAAAAATAAATAAAAACACAGACCCTACAGTGAAGACTGCCTGGGTTCAAATCCTGTGTCCGTGACTCACTCTGAGCCTTAGCTTCCTCAGCTGTTAAAAAAGAAGAAAAAAAAAAGGACAATAATAGTCTTTACTTCAGAGGACTTTTGTAAGAATTAAATGAGTTAAGATGGTTGTAACATACAGTTGTCCCAAAACAGTGCTTCATAGAAGTTTTCATTATCACCCCCTTCCCACTTTATAGCAAGAAACACAGACCTGGAGAGGTGAAAAGTGACTTGCTTAATGACTTGAAAACCATCTTCCAGGAACTATGCTTAGCACTGGTGGCAAAAACCAGCTACTCACCAAAGCATTTCCTTTTCCTCCTGGCATATGGCTAAACTACATTTCCCAGCTTCCCTTTCACATGACTATTCTGAACAATGAAATGTGAGCAAAAGTGAAAGATGCCTCTTTACTACTCCCATGCCTTGTCCACAAACCTCCCATGCAATCCCTCACCACGTCTCACCCCCATTTGTCAGGTGGACATCAATGCCTACGGCAACAGAGAAAAGATTAGCCTGAGTCCCAGTATGACTTAACTGTTACTATGTTACACTCTTGAAATTTCGGCCATCATAAAGTCAGTAAGACAGTATTTTTTATGGACTCATCACAACAATCATTATTCCTATTCAACAGTTGGGGAAACTGAAGTATAAAGAAGTCATGGTCAATTATTAAATGGTAGATCCAGAACTTGAATGAGCACAGGCTTAATACACAGCTCAGAATCTTAAGTGACTTCCAAGATCATAAGACCAGTAAGGGCACCAAGATTTTTAACTTAGAGTAGATACATTTTATATAGAATTTTGTTAAGTATTCCTTAAAATATCACTTTAATATGCCATAAGAATAACCACAGAATAGTGTTACTTTAAAATAAAAAGATATAAGTAGGAGCCCAAAATGTTAAGTGGGGTTTTACAACCAACAAGACACATCAGAATAAGATATTTTTAAAATATCATGTACATTAAAGAGATCATACTTCCTTGCCCTAATAGCCATGTAGTACAAGTTTTAACTTTTTAATTAAATATTAAAATTATTTAAAATATTAAATATACAACTTCTATTTGGTGTTACCTGAGCCATTCCTTTATACTGACAGTTATATAATGTGATTTTTGTTACATAATATATGTAGTTATTGGTAATTTTTCAAAAATAGAATATAATGAAAAAATAACTTCATTTCAATCGTTACTGAACTGCACCTACATTAATCACGATATACCTATGAAAAGATGTATAACATATACTAGTATGCCAAAAAAAAGTAAGTTACAAAACAGTATTTATAGTATAATTCCATCTGTTTTCAAAGAACATATAGGCCTATGTCTGTATTTTTTTCTATGTACATACATGTCTTATCTACAAACCAAAAACATCTGGAAAAATATACAAAAAAGAACCAGTGATTACCTCTGGGGAGTAAAACTGAACTTGTGATGTATACCTTTTGTTAGAATTTGGATTTATGAAAAGCACATATACCTTTAGAATAAAAAATACTTTAAAATAAAGCTCTATCATTTACAATAATGCAAAGCGATCCAACTCTCAAATTCCCACATAACCATGTTATGTAGTGAAGCTTTCTAGGTTGGGGAAAAAATGTAACCCCTTATAACGAATATATATATATATAATTTCATGAATTTCATTCATTATGGGTATACATTTATACATCTATCTACAAGTAAATCTATTTAAATACACGTATCCACACCTGCTAAATAAGTATGCTCTGGCTGGGCGCAGTGGCTCACACCTGTAATCCCAACAGTGTGTGTGTGTTGTTTTTTTTTTTTGAGACAGAGTCTCGCTCTGTCCCCCAGGCTGGAGTGCAGTGACGCGATTTCCACTCACTGCAAGCTCCGCCCGCCCCCCCCCGGGTTCACACCATTCTCCTGCCTCAGTCTCCCGTGTAGCTCGGACTACAGGTGCCCGCCACTGCACCCGGCTAGTTTTTTGTATTTTTAGTAGAGACGGGGTTTCACAGCGTTAGCCAGGATGGTCTCAATCTCCTGACCTCGTGATCCGCCCGTCTCGGCCTCCCAAAGTGCTGGGATTACAGGTGTGAGCCACCGCGCCCGGCAATCACAACACTTTGGAAGGCCCATGTGGGTGGATCACCTGAGGTCAGGAGTTCAAGACCAGCCTGGTCAACATGGTGAAAGCCCGTCTCTACTAAAAATACAAAAATTAGCCAGGCATGGTGGTGCCTGCCTGTAGTACCAGCTACTAAGGAGGCTGAGGCAGGAGAATCGCTTGAACCCAGGAGGCAGAGGTTGCAGTAAGCCGAGATTGCGCCACTGCACTCCAGCCTGGGCGACAGAGTGAGACTCTGTCTCAAAACACAAAAACAAAAACAAACAAAAAAAGTATCTAATCAGGAGATTTTGGTAAGTTTTTCAAGCACATCCTTTTTTGTGAAACTGAGATCTAACCTGAAGAATACCTGGGATTATATGGAGAAAAAACACAATATATTAAAATTTTAAAACGGTTCTCATTTTAGGCTAAAAATTTATGTTTTCCGGACTATTTAGACTTTTCTTTTTTTTTTTCTTTGAGATGGAGTTTTGCTCTTGTCGCCCAGGCTGGAGTATAATGGCACGATCTCGGCTCACTGCAATCTCTGCCTCCCGGGTTCAAGCGATTCTCCTGCCTCAGCCTCCCAAGTAGCTGGGATTACAGGCATACACCACCATGACCAGCTAATTTTGTATTTTTAGTACAGATGGGGTTTCTCCATATTGGTCATGCCGGTCTCGAACTCCCAACCTCAGGTGATCCGCCCACCTTGGCCTCCCAAAGTGCTGGGATTACAAGTGTGAACCAACATGCCTGGCCAACTTTTTGTATTTTTAGTAGAGACGGGATTTCACCATGTTAGCCAGGACAGTCAATCTCCTGGCCTCTTGATCCGCCCACCTCAGCCTCCCAAAGTGCTGGGATTAGAGGCATGAGCCACTGTGCCCAGCCAAGTGTCACTCTTAATTTTTTAAAATTAAAAGAAATTAAATTTATCAATTCTGGAGGCTGGAAGTCCCAGCTACTTGGGAGGCTGAGGTAGGAGAATCACTTGAACCTGGGAGGCCGAGGCTGCAGTGAGCCGAGATCGTACCACTGCACTCCAGCCTGGCGACAAAGTGAGACTCCGTCTCAAAAAAAAAAAAAAAAAAAAAAAAAAATAGTGATACTTATGTCACTCAGTTTGTGGTATTTTGTTATGGCAGCTCTAGCAAACTAATAGGAGAGGCTTGTAGTTTATACTATTTAAATTTTCTAATTATTTACCTTTTTTTTTTTTTTTTTTTTTTTTTTTGAGGCAGGATTTCGCTCTGTAACACCAGCTGGAGTGCAGTGGCACAATCACAGCTTACTGCAGCCTCTAATTCTTGGCCTCAAGCAATCCTCCCAAGCAGCTGGAACTGCAGGCATGCACCACCACACCTGGCTAATTTTTATTTTTTTGTAGAGATGAGGTTTCACTATGTTACTCAGGCTGGTCTTGAACTCAGGCTCAAGTGATCCTCCAGCCACGGACTCCCAAAGTGCTGGGATTACAGGTGTGAGCCACCGTGCTCGGCCTACATGAACTTTTTTTAAACTAGCAGGGATTATGTGAACAGTGGGATTACAGACATTTTCTTCATTATGCTGGTCCGTATTTAAACCCTCTCCCCCTCACAAAAAAAAGGTAAAAATACGCAGCCATAAAAAAAGAATGGAATCATGTCCTTTGCAGCAACATGGATGGAGCTGGAGGCTACATTGTTTTTCATCCTTCATCCTAAAAGAAGTAACTCAGAACCAGAAAATCAAATACCACATGGTCTCACTTGTCAGTGGGAGCTGAACAATGAGCACACGTGCACATAAAGATGGAAGTAATAGACTAGAGATTCCAAAAGAGAAGGTAGAAGAGGAGGTTGAAAACTACCTATTGGGTACTAGGGTCAGTATTTGGATGATGGGTGCACTAGAAGGCCAAACCTCAGCATTACATAATCTAGCCATGTAACAAACCTGTACATGTACCCCCTGAATCTAAAATAAAATAAATTTTAAAAATCGTAAAGAAAACAATAAAATGTATTAAATCATATAATTAAATATTCTAGACATCATTCTACCATACGTTGTCCAAGAAAAACCACATTTTACCTTACTGTTTATCATTTGAAATAAAATACTATGTTAAGATATTTTAAATTTTTACCAGTTCAGCAAAGGAACTGGGAAGTAAAAACTGAAGAACACTTTGTTAAACATTTCCTTGGGGATTAAAGAAGTAATAGCAACAAAGTATACAACAGTATGATGAGAGAATCCTTCTCATATTGGGGTTAAAATGGTCATTGTAGCTACTCCGTACCACAAATCCTATCAAGTTAGGCATTCTGTATACATTATCATTTAATTCTCATTACAACCCATCACAATAGATATTAATTAATATGTCCCCTATTTTTCGGATAAGGAAATTCAAGATCAAAGAGATTAAGTAAATGGCCAAGGCGATACAACTAAGAAATGGAAGTGCTGAGACTCAAACCCAACCAAGTTCATGTCTTAAATCCCATACTGTTTGATATTAAGGACCACGTATGTTTAACAAATATTAAACACTTGCTACATACACACACTGTGCTAGATGTATTAGAGCCATGACCCAAGAAACACAGTCACTATTCTCAAAAAACTTAGAATCTCTGCCAGGAGCAGTGGCTCATGCCTATAATCCCAGCACTTTGGGAGGCAGAGGCAGGTGGATCACGAGGGTCACCAGTTCAAGACCAGCCTGTCCAAGATGGTGAAACCCATCTTTACTAAAACTACAAAAAGTAGCCCGGCGTGGGGGCAGGTGCCTGTAATCCCAGCTACTTGGGAGGATGAGGCAGAGAACTGCTTGAACCAGGGAGGCGGTGGCTGCAGTGAGCCAAGATCGCACCACTGCACTCCAGCCTGGGCAACAGAGTGAGACTGTCTCCCCCCACCAAAAAAAAAAAAAAAAAAAAAAAAAAAGCCTTAGAATCTCTTTAACATTCTGTCGCATGGATGTTTTTCCTGGGTTTTTTGTTGTTGTTGTTTGGTTTTTCTTGTTTGTTTGTTTTTGTGACACAGTCTCGCTCTGTCACCCAGGCTGAAGTGCACTGACTGGTGCCATCTCAGCTCACTGCAACTTCCGCCTCCCGGGTGCAAGTCACTCTCCTGCCTCAGCCTCCCAAGTAGCTGGGATTACGGTGCCTGCCACCATGCCAGGCTAATATTTGTATTTTTAGTAGAGACAGGGTTTCGCCATGTTGAACAGGCTGGTCTCGAACTCCTAACCTTAAGTAATCTGCCTGCCTCGGCCTCCAAAAGCAATGGGATGACAGACATGAGCCACTGTATGACCGGCCTTTTTTATTTTTTTGACAGAGTCTCACTCTGGCACACAGAGTGCAGTGGCACAATCTCGGCTCACTGCAACCTCTGCCTCCCAGGTTCAAGCAATTCTTCTACCTACGCCTCCTGAGTAGCTGGGATTACAGGCGCACACCACCACACCGGGCTAATTTTTGTATTTTTAATAGATACGGGGTTTCACTATATTCACCAGGTTGGTCTTGGCCTCAGCCTCCCAAAGTGCTGGAATTACAGGCGTGAGCCACTGTGGCCGGTCTTGTTTTTCCTGTCTTTGTAACTAGACTTTCAAGCTCCTCAAAAGAGCTGAAGTATAAACGAAAACACAAAGAGCTTTGAGTCTCAGATCTGGAAAAATTCTGGCTCTATCATATACCTACATAAATTTAAATGTTGGATTCCTCACCAGTAAAAGGGTCTTGAAGTAAATGATATAAAGTAGTCCTGAGCTTATCCACGAGACATACATTTAAACCCCATACCCCACACTTGCCTGGCTCCCATAAATGCCTGAAACCATGGACGCTACAAAGCCCTATATACACTATGTTTTATATTTTTCTTTGTCTCCAATGAATTCCCTCTCTTGGCAATGCCTTATAAGTTACCATGCAAAAAAATAGAAATGTATCTCATCTATCTGTTCTCCCCTACCCCCCACAATCCTATCTACCTCTCACAGGACTAAGAATTGGAAAGGCCTTAGTGCACCCACCACCAAACCATAGAAATGATCCACACTCACATACTACTATTTCTTTATTCTTCAGTGAAGTTCTCCAAACTAAAATGAAATACATAGTTTAAAAATATGTAGTAAAACTACAGCTTTTTAAATATATCCTCTATGCTATTTCATAGCCACTTCACAAAGACCCTACTTCCCCATTTACAACTCACCTAGTTAGTTATTAGTAAACAACTCTAAATCAAAAGTAAAAATGAAGGGCTATGGAACTGTTCTTATTTCCCCTCAAGTGTTTTAAAGGCACTGTGCTTAGCATTCCACATGCATTATTGTATTGAAAGCGCAGTGTTTAATGAACTTGCCTAAAGTCACATCAAAACCACCAGGAAGCACAATTTCATTGTATTTTGTGTGAATGCCGTCCCCAGCAGAAGAACGCAGCTGTACAATGAAGTGGTCTGGGTCACACAGCTAATTAAGTAATGGAGTTAAGGCTCAAAAACTCTTCAGTGATTAGAAAGCTCACACTCAAAATCTCCAAAAAACACCGCTTAGCATCATTGAAATTAAAGAATAAATAATAATACAAAATAAATAGAATAAAATGAGAATTCTTTGTTATATAATAAGCCAGTTTATCAGCTTTTTTTTTTTGGTGAAGGAAGAAAGGGCAACAGTGAAATCTTGTCTGTACTAAAAATGTAAACATTAGCCACATGTGGTGGTATGCACCTGTAGTACCAGCTACTCTGGAGGCAGAGTAGTGGGAGGATCACTTGAGCCAGAGAGGGTGAGGCTACAAGGAGCCATGATTGCGCCACTGCACTCCAGCCTGGGTGACAGAGTGAGACCCTACCTCAAAAAATAAATAAATAAATAAATAAATAAATAAATAAATAAAAATAAAAACTGCCTCTGGCAAAATTGCACATATAGAGGCATACGGTGTTTTGTTTTTTTCCACCACCCCAATGCTGCCTCTATTAACTCCCACATGATAGTTTTATAAAGATAACTACCTGGCATTCAGGTTAAAATGACAACTGCACCCAGAATAGGAAAAACTATAAATTATGCATTGGACTCTGCAATCGCCAGCCCCTACTTGTAAACTTCAATGGAGATTCACTTTATTTCAAAATTAGAAAACTGATCTCAGAGTTTAAAACCTCATTTACAGCTTCAAAATATTTAGAATCTAGAATTATATAACAAATACTTATTTCCTTACCATGCAAAAATTATTTACAAATCATTTAAAAAGGATGACCAACTTAACAGAAAAATGGACCATGACAAATAGACTATTAGTTACCAATAACCACACCGCCTCACAGCCTGTTCCTTATAGAGTCCACCTCCCATTATCATGGCTGAAAGGAACATCCTTGCTCTCCCACGCTCACTTGTATCTAGGACATGGATGGATATCAATCATGGCTGAAGAGATTTAAGAAAAAAACCTGCAGGCCAGGCGCGGTGGCTCATGCCTATAATCCCAACACTTTGGGAGGCTGAAGCAGGCAGATCACCTGCCTGACCAATACGGAGAAACCCTGTCTCTACTAAAAATACAAAATTAGCCGGGCATGGTGGTGCATGCCTGTAATCCCAGCTACTCGGGACGTTGAGGGAGGAGAATCGCTTGAACCCGGGAGGCAGAGGATGCAGTGCAGTGAGCCGAGATCATGCCACTGCACTCCAGGCTGGGCAACAAGAAGCAAAACTCCATCTCAAAAAAAATCTGCTAAGGGCTTCCAGGAAAGGTTTTTAAGTCCAAATAAAATAGATGTGCACGAACAAATATACTTCATCTTTACTGGTTGTGGTCACTGGACCTGGTGTGAACTATGAATCCTCTTTTTCGCACATCCCACGTCCCTCAACAAATCCTTCCGACTCTGCCTCAACATATGCAAAATTACTTCAACATTTCTCTGATGCCTATCATGCTTCAAATCATCTGTCACCCTGCTAATATTATCTTAACTAACATGCCTGCTTCTTCCTTGATCTCCATTCTAGTCTCAACACAGCAGCCAACATAACAGTTTGAGAGTCTTGGTCAGATAAAACCACTCCTCCACTCAAAAGCCCCCAAAGGAATCTCATCTAATCCAGAGTAAAAGTCAAAAGATCTCATAATGGTCTACAAGGCCCTGCACAATCTGACTCCCTGCACTACTTCTCTTAATGATGTTTTCTCCATAACTCAGCTCCTGCCACACTGGCCCTTTCAGTTCTATGAACATGCTAAGCACATTCCTGCCTCAGGGCTTTTACACTCACTGTTCCCTGCATCAGCAATGCTCTTTCCCCAAGTATCTGCCTTTGCATTCTTATTTAAGATGCTATTCAAACATCAGCTCACTAAGGCCTTCTCTGATGGCCCCACTTAAAATAATCCAACCCAGCCCTTCCCGTCCCTTCCATGGCTTTATTTTTTTCCCACAAACTTAACATCTTCTGACAATCTATAAATTCTACCTATTTGTTTAACTGTCTTATCCCTTATCCCCATTAAAATATAAGCTCCATGAAAGAAGGCAATGGACTCTGTTTTGCTCACTGCTGTATTTCCCGTGCTTATAGAATACTGTCTAATACATTTTAGGTGCTGATTATGTAAATGAATTAATTTAGCAACTATCGACAACCAGCTGAGTATAAAACAGCAGGAAAATGAAAACCACCTAGGTCCGTGACAATTTAATTGAGCCACTGAATTACACCTGGACTTCTGGTCATGTGAAGTAAATTTTATTTATGGTTTAAGCCATTTTTAATTAAAGTTTTTGTTACTTGAAACTGCAAAGTACCTGATACAGGGTATTGGTAGGCAGTGTGCAAAAAAATACAAGTGACAAATAAAATCAATGTAACTCAATCATAAGGCATGCAAATTAAAATAACCATGAAATAATGTCACTCAGTAAAAAATAAAAGTTTGGTACATGTATAATCCCACTTAATATGACTCACTACAACATTAGTAGCATTAAAAGTTTTTTAAGGGTTTTTTGTTTGTTGAGACAGGGTCTTGCTCTGTCGCACTGGCTGGAGTGCAGTGGCGCAACCACGGCTCACTGCAATCTAGACCTTTTGAGCTCAAGTAATCCTCCCATCTCGCATCCCAAGTAGCTGGGACTATGGGCACATAGCTGCAACCTGCGTTTTTGTTTTTGTTTTTTATTCCTGTCAGAGACAGTGTTTCACTATGTTGCCCACCAGGATGGTCTCAAACTCCTGTGCTCAAGTGATCCTCCTGTCTTGGCCTCCCAAAGTACTGGAATCATGAATCACAGTGCCTAACCATTTTTAAGTTTTGTTTTGTTTTTGAGACAGAGTCTCCCTCTGTCATTCAGGCTGGAGTGCAGTGGCACCATCTCGGCTCACTGCAACCTCCGCCTCCTGGGTTCAAGTGATTCTCCTGCCTTGGCTTCCCGAGTAGCTGGGATTACAGGTGCCTACCAACATGCCAGGCTAATTTTTGTATTTTTAGTAGAGACAGGGTTTCACCCTGTTGGCCAGGCTAGTCTCAAACTCCTGACCTCAAGTGATCCGCCTGCCTCGGGCTCCCAAAGTGCTGGGATTACAGGCGTGAAGGACCGCGCCCGGCCCCACTTTCTAAGTTTCATACCTAAATATTAATATATATATCTCAGTAAGAGTGTGATATCCTATCACCAGTATTTTCCCCACACTTTGAGTGCTAGATAGGACTGGCCCACTCTTAGCCAATTAAGTAAAAACAATAGTTGACCCTGATAAAGTTCTTCCTCTTATACTTTTACATGTATAACTTACTGCCCACAATAATCCTACCACCTACAAAACCTTGTTTTCCCATTTTAAAGCTCAGAAGACTGAGCTACAAAAATAGATCATTGATCAGCCCCAAATCAAACAGCTACTAAGTGTGAGGCTAGATTTGAACATAGGCAGTTCTGACAACCAAAACCCAAAACATTACAAACACTTATCACCCATAAGCAGAGCATTCTCCTCAACTGAATGTGCCTTTTCCTGCCATTTATTCTGTGTTTGGATTCCGACCCACAACTACCGACAAAAGGTATTGAAGTAACAGTGCCAAACCTCCCAAAAAGATACTCTGACAGAAAATAAATAAATAAATAAATGAAAAGACAAAGATTGGTGGACGTCCTCTGTCTCACTTCAAGAAATCGAGATAATAATAGTAATTGCTTTTTAGGTTGTTGTGAGAATTAAATAAATTAATATGTTACATGTAAAGCACTTAGGATAGTGCTTGACATACATTAAACCAATTAACAGTTTTTATTTTCACCGTAATTATCATAATTATTATGAAAGGCTTCATAAATACCACTAAGCCTAGAAGGACTGCCCAACAGCTATATGATTAGTAACTGGAAAAAACTATGGCCAGAAACATGTTATGACTCAGGGATACCAAAAAGAAAAGGACAATTGCTGGTTTTCATTATCGGAACAGAGTGCCAACGTGATTTAGTAAAGAAAAAATGTTAGTAGAACTCCCACTCCCATTTTCAGAAATGTAGGCCTTGCCTACTTCCTCTCCCACCAGCGTATGCTGTTAGTGAGGACGCCAGGAAACAGGCATACTCGGTTGGGGGAACCCAAGCCAACACCTCATTTTTGGAGGGCAACTAATGAATATCCATCAAAACTTGAAACATATGTACTGTCCTGTTCGATGAGAGAACTTTACATCTAGGAATTTATCTTCCAGATGTCCACACGTACAAATACACAAGTACAAGGATATTCCTTACAAAGATAATAAAACTGGAAATCAACTAAATGACCATCAATAGGGGAATGGTTTAACTAATTAGGGGGCCTTCAATCTAGTTTAAAACCTGTTTCTCCACTAAGATCAATCTCTAATCTAAGTAAATGACATTTCTGTCCACTCAGTTACTGAAGCCACAAATCTAGAAGACAATTTTAATTCTTCTTTATCTCATATCCATCTCATCAAATCCTTTAGATCTTATCGTGGTAACTTTCCAAACTTTTTGTTTATTTATGTTTTTTTTTTTTAATTTTTTTTTTTTGGAGATGGAGTCTCACTCTGCTGCCCAGATTGGAGTGCAGGGGGCTTGATGTCAGCTCACTGCAACCTACACCTCCCAGGTACAAGCAATTCTCTCCTGCCTCAGCCTTCTGCGCTTTCCAAACACTTCTGATTGCCTTCTCCTCTGCCATCACCCTACTCTAAGCCATTATCTGTCAAGATTACTTTCACAGCCTTACGGATGTCCCGGCTTATAATCTTCTAAGGGCTTTCGCTGCACTAAGGATAAAATCCCAGCATCTTACCATGGTGTGAAGGGCACTGTTTGGGCTCCTGCTTGCCTCTCAAATATGGTCTCCTAAGTTCCCCTCACTGCGCAGTAACACCAATTGTTTGTTTTGGGAGATGGGAGGATCCCTTGAGTATAACACACTTGATATGGTTTGGCCGCGTCCCCACCCAAATCTCATCTTGAATTAAAGCTCCCATAATTCCCACGTGTTGTGGAAGGGACACAGATGGAGACAACTGAATCATGGGGGTGGTTTCCCCCATACTGTTCTCATGGTAGTGAATAAATCTCATGAGATATGATAGTTTTATAAGACGAAACCCCTTTCACTTGGATCTCTCTCTCTCGCCTGCCACCATGTAAGACATGCCTTCGGCTGTGAGCGCAAGGCCTCCCCAACCACATGGAACTATGAATCTATTAAACCTCTTTTTCTTTAGAAATTACCCAGCCTTGGGTACGTCTTTATCAGCAGCGTGAAAAACACACTAATACAACACTCATTCTTGTTTTGGAGTCTTCACAATAAATCCTGCTCTTCCTAAAATGCCTCCACATCATTCACGTGTGTTTCAATGCCATCACATCATACAGACCTTCCTGACCACCTTAGCCACGTGCATTCTCTCTCATACCATTAACAGACACACTCAGTACAGTACCACATTTTATTTTCTTCATAGCACTTCTCAGTATTTGAAACTAATTACTAGAAATGCATTTATTTTGTGTTTCTCACCGTTGAAATATTGTTCCATAAGGGCAGGAGCTCGGTCTCTCTTGTTCACCACTGAATCCTTAACACCTACAACACTCCTTGGCAAATTAAGCACGTGATTCAAATCTTTGGATAAATTTTGAAAAGAATGAGATAGATATGAATAAGCTAAAATGGAAAGATGCCTAAGATAAACTGCAAAGTGACAAAATCAAATCACGATATAAATTAAATGACCCCATTATCACAAAAATGGATATAAGTACACACACACACATAGAAATAGTGAAGGTACATCCATAACAAAAGTCAAGGACACAGTATTGTCTCTGAAATGTGGGGCAAAACAGGGAAAAGAGGGTCTTTCACGTTTTTTGTTTTTTATTTTTGATAAGAGGCTCGCTCTGTCACCCAGTGAAGCACATGTTGCCCAGGCTGGCCTCAAACTACTGGCCTCAAGTGATCCTCCTACCCTGGCCTCCCAAAGTATTGAGATTATAAGCATGAGCCCCCTGCAGCCAGCCCCTTTTACTTTTTAACTTATGCCCTCCTATGCTCTTTAAATATTTTTAGCAGCATGTATTACATTCATAACTTTTTCTGTGACACCTTCTAATCTTCCACATACTGTAAAAGGCTTAACACACATCACAAGTACTCGGTTTTGTTTTGGAGACAGGGTTTCAGCTCTGTCGCCCAGGCTGGAGTGCAACAGCACAATCTTGACTCAATGCAACCTCCACCTCCTGGGCTCAAGGGATCCTCCCACCTCAGCCTCTGAGTAGCTAGGACTACAGGTTCACATCACCAAGCCCCGCTAATTTTTGTGGATTTTTTTAGGGGTGGGGTTTCACCACGTTGCCTGGGCTGGTCTCCAACTCCTGAGCTCAAGCGATTCACCCACCTTGGCTTCTCAAAGTGCTGGGATTTCAAGCGCTCACCACTGCACCCAGCCATTACTCGCTTTTATAAACACGCAAAACACCTCATACACAACTTAAAGCTGCTATTACATTTCTACAACCTAACACATTCTGAAACACTGGATAAATAAATATCTAAATATTCATTAGTTTTTGGTCTAGTCCAATTTGAGAACTGAAAGAGATTCTCTGGCTCAAATAGCAGAACAAACATATACATTTATCTCCCTTCAGCAAACGACCATTTTAAACAGTAGTTTAAAAAAATTTTAAGCCAAATTATTATTTAAAAAAAAAGTAAAATGAATGGAAAGATATCTCTTCTAAAGAAAAGAAACTGGAGTCCGGGAAAGAGGAAACTAGTGAACCTAGCATGGGAGCTGGCACTTTGGGGTAAAACAATGGACTTTTAAATGTCAGAATACAAAAGACTAATTAGCAGCTTAACCCTAATGTAAAGCCTGCCAACCATTAATTCCCACCAAGAGTTCATTGTGAACCCTTCTACTAAATCTTAAAGCTGAGTGATATCCAAGATCAGCGGATATTTGGTTAAAACCCTACAATAAGCCGGGCACGGTGGCTCAAGCCTGTAATCCCAGCACTTTGGGAGGCTGAGACGGGCGGATCACAAGGTCAGGAGATCGAGACCATCCTGGCTAACCCGGTGAAACCCCGTCTCTACTAAAAAATACAAAAAACTAGCCGGGCGAGGTGGCGGGCGCCTGTGGTCCCAGCTACTCCGGAGGCTGAGGCAGGAGAATGGCGTAAACCCGGGAGGCGGAGCTTGCAGTGAGCTGAGATCCGGCCACTGCACTCCAGCCTGGGCAACAGAGCCAGACTCAGTCTCAAAAAAAAAAAAAAAAAAAAAAAAAAACCCTACAATGTAAATGACACTAAGATTAACAACAAAAATTACAATAGAGTTGACAGGCAAGAGGGAGGGCAATAAAATTTTTAAAAAATAAATAAACCTTATTAACATTTTCAGAGATTCAAGATTATTAACGCATAAAATGGGAAAAGATATTGGAGGGGGAGGAAACAAAGGAGAAGTCTCAAACATTTAAAATATAACTTCCAATATAAAATTAAAAGGTCCAAGAATAAAGTAGAAGAGATGGCCAGAAAAGAAAAAAAAAAAAAAAAAACAGAACAAACAGATAAAAATATTGGGGAGAATTAATTCAAGAAATCTAATAACCCAACTAAAAGGAGCTATAGAGAAAACAAAGAAAAGCTCACTAGAGGCTGGGCGTGGGAGCTTACGCCTTTAATCTCAGCACTCTGGGAGGCTGAGATAGAGGTCAGGAGATGAAGACCATCCTGGCTAACACGGTGAAATCCCCTCTCTACTAAAAATAGAAAAATTTAGCCAGGTGTGGTGGTGGACGCCTGTAGTCCCAGCTACCTGGGAGGCTGAAGCAGAATAGCTTGAACCCAGGAGGCAGAGGTTGCAATGTGCCGAGATGGTGCCACTGCACTCCAGTCTGGGTGACAGAGCGAGACTCCATCTCAAAAACAAAAAAAGAAAGAAAAGATCACTAAAGCCATAATATGAAAACTTTCAAGAAGTGAAGCACATGAGTATTTTGCTTATTATAATGGAAAAGAAAATACATCTGGACATCTTTGAGAAATTTCAGTTTAATGAGGATAAAAATGAAGGCTCTAAAGGGCAGCCATGGATGAAAATATAAAACACATCACCCACAAAGGAAGAAGAATCATACAGTATCCGACTTTTCCTCACCAACAACAATTGACATAGAAGACACTGGAGCAATCCCTTCAAAGTTCTGAGGGAAAATAATTTTCAGCTTAACTGGACTTGAATAAAATAATATCAGTCAACTGTAAGGGCTAATGAGGACTTTTTCAGATAAGCACGGATTCAAAACTTTATCTCTCACATATTGTTTCTTAGATACTTATGTGGGGTGTACTGCATTAAAACAAGTTAGTAACTCAAGAAATGATAAAGATCTAATAACAGTAGTAGCATTGTGCAAAAACAGTAAAGAACTTTAGGTTCAGCACAAAAGCAAGGCAACAGGTCTAAATACTTCTAGTCCAAACTAAGGAAATAGGACTAAGGGAAAGCAGGGGAGGGTAGAGGGGGAACTTGATATGCATAAAATAAGCAATAATGACAAACCACAGAAAAACGTTGATAAAATGAAAGAATGGTGAAAATATGACAAGAAAAATGCAATTACAGATTCAAAAACCAAGAAACAATACAAAGAAATGTAATTACATACTACTTGCCTCTGCTGTGAAAAATATTACATGATCATAAAAACGTAGAAACTATTCATTAATTTTTTTTGTTTTTGTTTTTGTTTTTTTTTGAGACAGAGTCTCACTCTGTCGCCCAGGCTGGAGTGCAATGGCACCATTTCAGCTCACTGCAACCTCCGCCTCCCGGGTTCAAGCAATTCTCCCTGCCTCAGCCTCCCAAGTAGCTGGGATTACAGGCATATGCGACCACAAATTTCTGTATGTTTAGTAGAGACGGGATTTCACCATGTTGGCCAGACTGGTCTCAGCCTCCCGACCTCAGATGATCAGCCCGCCTTGGCCTCCCATAGTGCTGGGATTACAGGTGTTAGCCACCACGTCCAGCCCATTAACTTTCAAGTATTAAAATAAAGTCATACAGGCCAGATGCAGTGGCTCACACCTGTAATCCCAGCACTTTGAGAGGCCGAGGCGGGTGGATCAGTTGAGGTCAGGAGTTAAAGACCAGTCTGGCCAACATGGAGAAGTCCCGTCTCTTCTAAAAGTACAAAAATTTGCCAGGCATGGTGGTACGCGCCTGCAGTCCCAGTCCCAGTCCCAGCTACTAGGAAAGCTGAGGCAGGAGAATAGCTTGAACCTGGGAAGTGGAGGTTGCAGTGAACCAAGATCACAGCACTGCACTCCAGCCTGGGCAAGAGAGCAAGGCTGTCTCAAATAAATAAATAAACAAACAAAGTAGTAAGGAAGACAATACAGAGCATAACTATTCTCAACCTTGACAATGTCAATGTTAGAAATGACAGACGTAAGCACATAAAGGGGAAAGGAAAGGTAAAAAGAAGAGTTGTGGCCGGGCACGGTGACTCACACCTATAATCCCAGCACTTTGGGAAGCTGAGGCAGGTGGATCACCTGAGGTCGGGAGTTCGAGACCAGCCTGACCAACATGGTGAAACCTCGTCTCTACTAAAAATACAAAATTAGCTGGGCATGGTGGCGTCTGCCTGTAATCCTAGCTACTTGGGAGGCTGAGATAGGAGAATCACTTGAACCCAGGAGGCAGAGGTTGCAGTGAGCCAAGATGGCGCCATTGCACTCCAGCCTGGGCAACAAGAGCAAAACTCCATCTCAAAAAAAAAAAAGTTACTGCTTGGTAAATCAAGATCGACAGCCTATATAACATGAAGGAACATTTTAATATATAAACTGCAGAGATAACTAGTGAAGAAATTAAAAGTGATTTTTTAAAAATCTATTCGGGAAGCAGATGTAAATAAGTCAAATCCTTTATCAGAGCAGAAATCAATCATAAATCATAAAATAAGTATATTATATAGTCACTACAATACCACAGGAAGAAATAATTTAAAAGTTTCCTTTGGAAATTGAACCCCTATCTCTTACCATATACAAAAATCAACTCAAGATGGATTAAAGACTTAATCAAAAGACCTGAAACTAAAAAAACTATTTGAAAAAAACCTAGGAAAAACTCTTCTGGACATTGATCTACACAATTCATGACTAAGAATTCATGAACTGAAAGAATTCATGACTAAGACCTCAAAAGCACAAGCAAAAAAAACCAAAAATAGACAAATGAGACTTAATTAAGCTAAAAAGCTTCTGCATAGCAAAAGAAAGAATCAGCAGACTGAACAAATGACCTACAGAATAGGAGAAATAGTTTCAAACTATGTATTTGACAGGGTACTAATATCCAGAATTTACAAGGAACTCAAATAATCCCATCAAAAAGTAATCAAAGGGCTGTTCCGAATACCTCGCTACTGATAACTGGTAGTGAGTTATCCCAATAGATGGTTCAGAGTCAGTTACAGATCAAACTCCTTGTTCAGTCCCCTTTCACTACTGCACTTAGCTAGTCTTAAAAAAAAAAGTTTAATAAAAAATTTTTAAGAATTTTAAAGTTAGCAAAGGACATTAACAGACATTTCTCAAAAGAAGACACACAAACAGCCAACAGGTATGTGAAAAAAATGCTCATCACTAATCATCAAGGAAATGCAAACAAAAGCCACAATGAGGTATCTATCACCTTACACCAATCAGAATAGCTACTATTTAAAATGATAATAATAAAAGACGTTGGGGAAGATGCAGGTAACAGGGAACACTTACACACTGTAGGTGGGAATGTAAATTAGTACCACCTGTATGGAAAATGATATAAAGATTTCTCAAATAACTAAAAAATAAAACTACTGGCCGGGTGCAGTGGTTCACGCCTGTAATTCCAGCACTTTGGGAAACCAAGGCGGGTGGATCACCTGAGGTCAGGAGTTCAAGACCAGCCTGGCCAACATGGTAAAACCCTGTCTCTACTAAAAATACAAAAATTTGCTGGGCATGGTGGCAGGTGCCTGTAATCCCAGCTACTTGGGAGGCTGAGGCAGGAGAATCACATGAACCCGGTGGGCAGAGGTTGCAGTGAGCCGAGATCATGCCACTGCACTCCAACCTGGGCGACAAAAGCGAAACTCCATCTCAAAAAACTAAAACTGATAAAAATAAAACTGCTATTCAATCCAGCAATCCCACTACTGGGTATCTACCCAAAGGAAAATAAATCATTATATCAAAAAGATAACTGCACTCGTACATTTATCACAGCAACACTCACAATAGCAAAGATAGGGAATCAATCTCTATATCCAACAACAGATGACTGGATAAAGAAAATCTGGGATACACATAACACATACACACACACACACACACACACACACACACACACCCACACACAAAAATACTATTCAACCATAAAGAATAAAATCATGTACTTTGTAGCAACATGGAAAGGACCTGGAGGCCATGTTCTCACTTATAAGTTGAAGCAAAACAATGTGTACACATGGGCACAGTGTGGAATAACCACACTGGAGACTCAGAAGGTTGGGAGGGTGGGAGGAGGGTGAGTGACAAGAAATTACTGAATGAGTACATGTACATTATTTGGATGACAGATGCACTAAAAGCCCAAACCTCAGCACTATGCAATGTATTCACGTAACAAAACCGCACCTGTAGCCCTTAAATTGATACCAAGAAGTTGTTTGGAGAGTGGCACCAAGGAGCGAAACAGAATTCTTGATCCTTATTATAAGCATTCTGGGCTATTGACTTTTTTCAACCATGTACATATATTACCATGTCAAGTTTTTAAATGGACTTAAAACCTGAAAGAATACTGATATTTTCATGAAAAACAAAACCATAAGATATGCTGCCTAAACTTTCCCCCATAATGCAATGAATAAAACTTTAGTTTAATCTTCCTCTTCAGGATAAATAATTTCTGAGGCTTTAGAACCACTTTAATAGGTATTTGTAGGCCGGGCGTGGTGGCTCATGCCTGTAATCCCAGCACTTTGGGAGGCCGAGGTGGGCAGATCATCTGAGGTCAGGAGTTTAAGACCAGCCTGGTCAACATGCTGAAACCCTGTCTCTACTAAAAATACAAAAATTTGCCAGGCGTGGTGGTGCATGTCTATAATCCCAGCTACTCAGAAGGCTGAGGCAGGAAAATCTGAACCCAGGAGGCAGAGGTTGCAGTGAACCAGGATCACACCACTGCACTCCAGCCTGGGCAACAGAGCAACACTCAGGTCTCAAAAAAAAAAAAAAAAAAAAGGTATTTGTAGACGACTAAATAAGTCAGGTTACATGATGTATAGACTATCACCAAAATTACTGGACTGTCACTCCTGATCAAAATAAAATGTAACCAAAAATTTAATTCACAGTACTTCAACCAGACCAAAACATCCATATTCATCCATAGTTTCCTAATTTTAATACTTATTTTACCATAAGTATGAAAATCTTTTTTTTTTTTTTTTTTTTTTTTTTGAGATAGGGTCTCCCCCTGTTGCCCAGTTTGGAGTACAGTGGCACAATCCCAGCTCACTGAAACCTCTGCCTCCTAGCCTCAAGCAATCCTCCCACCTCAGCCTTCTGAGTAGCTGGGGACCACAAGCGTGTAGCACCATGCCTGGCTAATTTTTGTATTTTCTGTAGAGACGGGGTTTCCCCATGTTGCCCAGCTGGTCTGAAACTCCTGAGTTCAAGCAATCCACCCGCCTTGGCCTCCCAGAGTGCCAGGATTACAGGCATGAGGCACCACACCCCACCAAAAATGTATTTTTTAACACCTGTTCTCTAGATTGATTTAGGTTTTACTGATCTTAGAGGTATATACAACCATCATTTCAAACTCAACAGACCTAAATTTAGTTCAACTTCGCTATTTTTTTTTTTCTTTCTGCCCAGGCTGGAGTACAAGTGGCTCAATCTCTGCTCACTGCAACCTCCACCTTCTAGGTTCAAGTGATTCTCATGCCTCAGCCTCCCAAATAGCTGGGATCATAGACATGCACCAACACACCTGGCTAATTTTTGTATTTTTAGTAGAGATGGGGTTTCGCCATGTTAGCCAGACTGGTCTCAAACTCCTGGCCTCATGTGATCTGCCCACGTTGGCCTCCCAAAGTGCTGAGATTACAGGCATGAGCCACTACACCCCACCTAGTTCACTTCTCATTCCACTTTTTCCTTTGTACCTTTAGAAGAAGCTTTTAAGTAATATAAAGACTTTTTTTTTTTTTTGAGATGGAGTCTTGCTCTGTTGCCCAGGCTGGAGTGCAGTGGTGCGATCTCAGCTCACTGCAAGTTCTGCCTCCCGGGCTCACGTCATTCTCCTGCCTCAGCCTCCCGATTAGCTGGGACTACAGGTGCCCGCCACCACGCCCAGCTAATTTTTTTGTATTTTTAGTAGAGATGGGGTTTCACCATGTTAGCCAGGATGGTCTTCATCTCCTGACCTTGTGATCCACCCACCTCAGCCTCCCAAAGTACTGGGATTACAGGCGTGAGCCACCACACACTCGGCCAAGATTATTATTTTTAAATCTGTCAGAAATTGACAGGGAAATGAACTTAAAGTTTAAATACAAGATACAAAAAGATTAAAAAGTTATTGCAAATTGGCAGGGGGCGGTGGCTCACGCCTGTAATCCCAGCACTTTGGGAGGCCGAGGTCGGCAGATCATCTGAGGTCGGGAGTTTGAAATCAGGCTGACCAACTTGGAGAAACCCAGTCTCTACTAAAAATAAAAAATTAGCTAGGCATGCTAGCGCATGGCTGTAATTCCAGCTTCTCGGGAGGCTGAGGCAGGAGAATCACTTGAACCCAGGAGGCGGAGGTTGCAGTGAGCCAAGAACATATGCGCCACTGCACTCCAACCTGGGCAACAAAAGCGAAACTGTCTCAAAAATAAATAAATAAATAAAAGGTTATCATGAATCACTGCTCAAAACAGTTTAGTTAAAATAAAGAAAGTATGTTAAACTACAGAGTAATAGCTTGAAAGCAAGACAAAATTTTTTTAAATTATAGGAGAAACATGGCTGACTAAACTACGATGAAAGATCTGAGATATCAAAAATGGGCTGGGTGCAGTTGACTTATGCCTATAATCCCAGCACTCTGGCAGGCCAAGGTGGTCAGATCACGTGAGCCCAGGAGTTCAAGACCACCCTGGGCAACATGGCAAAACCCAGTCTCTACAAAAAAATACAAAAATTAGCTGGGCATGGTGGTGTCCACCTGTAGTCCCAGCAACTCAAGAGGCTGAGGTAGGAGAATCATCTGATCCTGGGAAGTCCAGGTGCAATGAGCCATGATCACATCACTGCACTCCCGCCTGGGAGACAGAGTGAGAACCTGTCTCAAAAAAAAAAAAAAAGGCATCAAAAATGGTTAAAGAAAATCTTAAACAAACCATGAGTTAACAGATTAAAAAGGTGTTTTTATTTGTTTGTTGAGACAGAGTCTTCCTCTGCTGCCCAGGCTGGAGTGCAGTGGTACGGTCGTGGTTCACTGCAGCCTTAAACTCCTGGGCTCAAGTGATCCTCATGCCTCAGCCTCCCTAATAGCTGGGACTATAGGTGTATCACAACACACAGCCTTTTTTTTTTTTTAAAGTAGAGATGCGGTCTCCTGATGTTGCCCAGGCTGGTCTCGAACTCCTGGTCTCAAGAGGATCCCACCCTGGCCTTCCCAAGTGCTGGGATTACAGGTGTGAGCCACAGTGTGGAGTCAAAAAAGGGTTTATTTTATTTTTTTATTTTTTTCTGTTGTTAGAGGTGGAGGTGGTAATCGTTTCTTTTTTGCAGGGAGAAGAGGTAGTGGTAGTAATGGTTTCTTTTTGGGAAGTAGAAGACAGCTAAAGGGTACTGCTATGGTATTATGGTTTATAGTGTTTACCATTTTGTTTAACAATATTCTACTCTAGAAACTGAAACTATTTTTTAATAAAACATCTAATATCCTACTATGATTTACTTCTCCAAAATACGAATTACATCACAAGTAAGCCTCCATGCAATGACATTTTTATCTTTATAGAGCGTCATCAATATCAGTTAAATTAATGCAACTGTTCCTAAGGAGAAGTTTAGATTCCACTTCACTATTAAGAGCCAAGTGCCTATGATGCAGATGAATGCATGGTATAATATATTTCAATCAAGTCACAGACTCACTTCCCCACTATCCATGAAATATAACAAAGGGCTAAGAAACACTAAAAAATAATGTATCAAACTTCCCACAAACCAAAAGACAGGAAGCTACTGAATAATCTGATACTTGGATTACATTTTTGTTATCACTAAAATGTAGCAAAGGGGCCGGGGCACCAGGGATCATGCCTGTAATCCTAGCACTTTGGGAGGCCAAGACAGGCAGATCACTTAAGGTCAGGAGTTTGAAACCAGCCTGGCCAACATGGTAAAACCCCATCTCTACTAAAAATACAAAAACTTAACCAGGCATGGTCACGCGTGCCTGTAATCCCAGCTACTCAGGAGGCTGAGGCTGGAGACTCACTTGAACACGAGAGGCAAAGGTTGCAGTGAGTTGACATCGTGCCACTGCACTTCAGCCTGGGTGACAGAGCAAGACTCTGTCTCAAAAAAAAAAAAAAAAAAAAAAAAACCGGTCAGTGTTTAGAAAGGATACAACTATATCATGTCTTTTACTTATTCTACATTTTGTATCAGTCTAGAAGTTGAAAATATGTGCCCAAAACACCTATACAACTGAGCAGTGATTTGAAAACAAATATGACCCTTTACATTAGAAGCAGCAACTGTTTATTCAGAAACATACACTATTAGTTACATTTAAAATTTATCTTGTTACAATACAGTTTCCAAATCAACAGTTCTTACAAAACATGGAACATATACTTCAGAATTATTTAGCTTTACTTTTGCAATAGTGGCCAAGGTGGCTGGGCGTGGTGGCTCACGCCTATAATCCCAGCACTTTGGGAGGCCGAGGCAGGCGGATCACAGGGTCAAGAGTTCGAGACCAGCCTGGCCAATATGGTGTAACCCCGTTTCCACTAAATATACAAAAAGTAGCCGGGCATGATGACGTGTGCCTGTAATACCAGCCACTTGGGAGGCTGAGGTAGAAGACTCGCTGAACCCAGGGAGGCGGAGATGGCAGTGAGCCGAAATCATGCCACTGCACTCTAGCCTGGGTGACAGAGTAGGACTCTATCTCAAAAAAAGAAAAAAAAATAGTGGCCAAGGTGGATTTTGTACTCTGAGTATAAACTATACACATGTAGTTTATACTACATATATACCTATTTATAAACTAGGCACTACTGCTTCAATATATTTAAAAAATTATTCTAGAAGATGGTTTATCGTACGCAGGGTTCCCCCCACCTCTCACTGCAGACCAGTACCAATCGGTAGCCTGTTGGGAACCAGGCCGCACAGCAGGAGGTGAGCGGCAGGCAAGCCAGCATTAACACCTGAGCTCCGCCTCATCTCAAATCAGCAGTGGCATTAGATTCTCATAGAAGCACAAACCCTAATTTGAACTGCGCAAGCGAGGGACCTAGGCTGCGTGCTTCTGATGAGAATCTAACTAATGCCTGATGATCTAAGGTGGAAGTGTTTCACCCCAAAACCATCCCCTCCCTGCTCCCCCTAGGGTCTGTGGAAAAAGCTGTCTTCCACAAAACTGGTCCCTGGTGCCAAAAAGTTTGGAGACTACCGACATAAACTACAAGGTTTTGTTAAAAAACAAAAAACAAAAGAAAAAAATTTAGCCAATGTCCCTTGAGGGTTAATATTAAATATCTGAGAATAAGTAACAGTCTAATATGAATTTAATTGTGAACATAAGTTAATTCTACACTATCTGAAAAAGTTTCACTTAACATGTATCTAATTCATCAAACTGGGTAGGTTTCTCCCTCTCTCTCTCTCTCCCTCTCTCTCTCTTTCTGGTTTTTTTTTGAGACAGAGCCTCCCTCTGTTACCCAGGCTTAAGTGCAGTGGCACCATCTCCACTCACTGCAGTCTTGACCTCCGGAACTCAACCTGATCCTCCCACCTCAGCCTCCCGATTCGCTGGGATCACACAAGAATGTGCCACCACACCTGGCTAATTTTTGTATTTTTTGTAGGGACAGGGTCTCACTATGTTGCCCAGGCTGGTCTTGAACTCCTTACCTCAAGTGATCCACCTGCCTCAGCATCCCAAAGTGCTGGGATTAGAGGCGTGAGCCACCAAGATCCACCTTAAAACAAGTTCTTTGAAAACACATTTGCTATGTAATAGTTATCAGCTTTTTAAAAAATTTCTTCTAACGTAATGAAATTCTGGCAATCAGATTTTCAGAAGAAATATGTTAAAATGCTGATTAAGTGACCAGAGGTTTTATTTCTTGGGTTTTTTTTTTTTTTTTAATCATAATGGAATTAAACACACATGAAGAAATCTGTTGAAATCCCTCAAACCTGCAATGCTATACCTGAATCACAGTGTTCTTTCAGAGACTTTTCAAATTATGCAAATATTTCAAAATGCTGAGTTACTCTACTATAGCTAATAAAACTAAGTGGAAAACCTTGAGAACCATAGGCGGAGGGGGCATTATTTATTCTCATTACTCTTAAATCAACCAACTTCCAAATCCAGAATATAAAACTTTTACGATTATTTGTTCTTTCCCTGTTTACAAACATAGTTCTGATTTCATTATTAAATATATAGGCCAGGCATGGTGGCTCATGCCTGTAATCCCAGCACTTTGGGAGGCCAAGGCAGACAGATCATGAGCTCAGCAATTCAAGACCAGCCTGAACAACACGGTGAAACCCCGTCTCCATTAAAAATACAAAAAAATTAGCCGGGGGTAGTGGCGGGTGCCTGTATTCCCAGCTACTCGGGAGGCTGAGGTAGGAGAACGATGTGAACCTGGGAAGCGGAGGTTGCACTGAGTCGAGATCGCACCATCGCACTCCAGCCTGGGCGACAGAGGGAGACTCCATCTCAAAACAATAAATAAATAAATAAATAAATAAATAAATAAATAAATAAATAAAAATTAGCCAGGCGAGGAGGCATACCCCTGTAATCCCAGCTACTCAGGAGGCTGAGGCACGAGAATAACTTGAACCTGGAAGGCGGAGGTTGTCCAGCCTGGGCGACAGAGCAAGACTCCATCTCAAATAAAATTTTAAAAAACAATTTAATATATACATTAAATCTCAGCCAGGCCCAGTGGCTCACACCTATAACCCCAGCATTTTGGGAGGTTGAGGTGGGTGGATCACTTGAACCCAAGAGCTCGAGATCAGCCTGGGCAACATCGAGAGACGCCGTCTCTACAAAAAAAAAAAAAAAAAAGAAAATTAGCTGGTGGTGATAGCACACCCCCACGGCCCCAGCTACTTGGGAGGCTAAGGTGGGAGGATCACTGGGGTCGGAAGGTCGATGCTGCAGTGAGCCAGGATCTCACTCCTGCACGTCACCCTGGATGACAGAGCGAGATCCAGTCTCAATATATATATGTGTGTATATATGTATATGTGTGTATATGTATATATACATGTGTTTGTGTATACACACACAATTCTCTATACTAGTGCTATCATATTTAATGCTTTAATAAGGTTAAATACATTAAAACATAGTTCTTTTCATTTTGTCTTTAACAGTACAATCCAAGTCAAGTCATCCTTCCAAACCAGCTACAAAAATATCCTATGAAAAGAAACAAAAATTTTTTATCCTTAGGGTATTTTGGGGTTCTGGCCTTTTGTTGTGCCAGATCTAATGCCACTTGATAAGACTTTCAGCTTCATCCCATCCCATCCTGCAACAATGTTTTCTGTAGGGCTGGATCCTTGGCTCCCAATCAAGTCCTCACAACCTGATCTCATGGCAGCGCCCACACAAGAAAAAAAAAAAAAACAAGAGCATTTTATTTCGTGCAACTTTTATGGCCCTGAGAATCTCCTGCCCCCCACCCCCTCAACATACAATCAATCAATTGATCTCCCTCTTCGACTCTCTCCCCCACCTCCCCACCATCTACGAGAAAGAGGAGGGAGAAGAAGGTAGAAGAAAAGGCATGAGTAGAGAAAGTAGATCCGACGTAAAGCAGGCGCCTAAAAAAGGTGGGATGGATTTCTCCCAAGCCCAGATCAGGGACTCTGCTACAGTCAGCCAGTGGAGAATGCCTCTAAGGTTAACACTTTAGTAACCACTTACAAGAACTTCCCGTCTGCTGCTTAATTTCAAATAACCCAACAGGTCCATTTAATTAATCCCTTATTTCTTTAAGTAATAAAAGGGAAACAAACACGTTTTAACATCATTTTGCATCACAATGTCAAAATCTTGGGTTAACTCCCTCAGTAAATCTCTAAATCCTTTCCAGTCTACTACCTCTGGCCAGGAAGTCGAAACTGAAATATTAACCAACTAAAATGATCTTCATACTTTGGTCAATTTTGCAGAGCAAAAAATCTAAATAAATAAATAGATCTTCAATGTGTATCAAGGATGTCCTACTTGGGCCTCACTCTCCCAAAGAGAGCCTATTTTCTTCCATTAAACAAAGGAAAATTTTCAGTTAAACAAGCCTAATGAAGATGTCGCAACCAGGCCAAGAGGGGTGGTTCATGCCTGTAATCCCTGCAGTTTGGGAGGTCAAGGCAGGCTGATCACTTGAGGCAAGAGTTTGAGACCAGTCTGGCCAACATGGTGAAACCCGATCTCTACTAAAAACCCAAAAATTAGCCGAGCATGGTGGCGGGCACCTGTAATCCCAGCTACTCAGGAGGCTGAGGCAGGAGAATGGCTTGAACCCGGGAGGCAGGGGTTCCAGTGAGCTGAGATCCTGCCACTGCAGTCCTGCCTGGGCAACAGAGCAAGACTCCCTCTCAAAAAAAATTTTTTTAAATGTTGCAACCAATTTTTCCTCCTCATATTTATAGATGTTTATCATGGTTTTTCTTAAGTTTCTTTTTTTTTTTGGGGGGGGGGGGCGGAGTCTTGCTCTGTCACCTAGGCTAGAGTGCAGTGGTGCGATCTCAGCTCACTGCAAGCTCCGCTTCCCGGGTTCATGCCATTCTCCTGCCTCAGCCTCCCAAGTAGCTGGGATTACAGGCGCTGGCCACCACGCCCAGCTAATTTTTTTGTATTTTTTTAATAGAGATGGGGTTTCACCATATTAGCCAGGATGGTCTCGATCTCCTAACCTCGTGATCCGCCCGCCTCGGCCTCTCAAAGTGCTGGAATTACAGGCGTGACCCATGGTGCCCGGCCAGTTTTTCTTAAGTTTTTTAAACCACCTTTTCCAAACCTCAAAACAAGCATCTATAATTATGGGCAATTATTCTCCTGGCTCCATAAACAATTTTATTTTTCCTTCTCCAACTTTCTAATCCTCTCATGAAGCTGGCCATTCTTCTCCTGACACCAAACAACAAAAAAAGAAACAAGTAACTGCAGGCTACTTCTTTTGTTTTAACAAATAAATAAACTAGCTTAAATGAATAGTGGTCTTGGATCACGTAAGAATGTCAAAATAAATGATTTAAAGACTTTAAATATTGTCGGAGGGGGGAGGTGGTGCTGGTAAATAAGGGTCAAGTTCTGCCTTAAGAAATTACTTTTTTCAGATCTATAAAATCTTACCAACTCAGAATCCTGATTATAGATTATCATCTCCTACTCAGTACTTACCAAATGTACAGTGATATAGGAATCTCACTAAAAATTAAAAATAATTAAAAGGAGTTAAGATTTAAGACATAACCAAAAACCAGACCCTCTACAAAGCTGCTGACCGCATGGTTCATGCTTGTATACACATGGACAGACTAAGAACAAACCCTACACTTCTGAGAAAAAAAAACTGAACAATGTAAATCTATTCTTTCATTATAACAATTTCTTTTTTCAGAGACAGGGTCTCACACTTTGTCCAGGCTGGTGCGATCTTACCTCACTGCAGCCTCCACCTCCTGGGTTCATGTCATCGTCCCACCTTAGCCTCCCGAGTAGTTGGGATTACTAACGCGGACCACCACAGCTGGGTAATTTATGTGTTTGCTATAGAGACAGGGTTTTGCCATATTGCACAGACTAGTCTTGAGCTCCTGAGCTCAAGAAATCCACCCGCCTCAGCCTCCTAAAGTGCTAAGATTAAGGCGTGAGCCACTGCGCCCAGCCACAAAATTTTTAAATGTCATTCCAAAGAACCATCTATAATGAACTGTGAAATTATGTTAAATACGTATGTTTAGAAGATACAATGTAACTTTCTAGTTTTTATTTCCACCGTAATGTAATTAATTTCAACTACAAATAAAATTCTATGTAAATTTCAATCCTAGGATTTTTGTTCTCATTAAAGTTACAAAAATTAGCCGGGCGTGGTGGCTCATGCCTATAATCCCAGCACTTTGGGAGGCCGAGGCAGGTGGATCATCTGAGGTCAGGAGTTCAAGACCAGCCTGGTCAACAGAGTGAAACCCCGTCTCTACTAAAAATACAACAATTAGCCAGGTGTGGTGGCAGGGGCCTGTAATCCCAGCTACTTGGGAGGCTGAGACAGGAGAATCGCTTGAACCCAGGAGGCAGAGGTTGCAGTGAGCCGAGATCGCGCCACTGCACTCCAGTCGGGGTGACAAGAGCAAAACTCCGTCGAAGAAAAAAAAAATTTACAAAAGTCATTTAGAAAATGTATGAGACCACACGCGATGGCTCATGCCTGTAATCCCAGCACTCTGGGAGGCCAAGGCAGGCGGACTACAAGGTCAGGAGTTCCGAGACCAGCCTGACCAACATGGTGAAACCCTGTCTCTACTAAAAATACAAAACTTAGCTGGGCGTGGTGTCGCACACCTGTAATCCCAGCTAGGCAGGAGCCTGAGGCAGGAGAATCGCTTGAACCCAGGTGGAGGTGGAGGTTACAGTGAGCTCATATGGCGCAACTGCACCCCAGCCTGGGTGACATACTGAGACTCTGTTTCAAAAAAAAAGAAAATGTATACGAAACACAAAGAGCTGGGTGTGGTGGCTCACACCTGTAATCCCGGCACTTTGGGAGGCCGAGGGGGGGGCAGATCACCTGAGGTTGGGAGTTTGAGAACAGCCTGACCAACATGGAGAAACCTCGTCTCTACTAAAAATACAAAATTAGTGGGGCATGGTGGCACATGCATGTAATCCCAGCTACTCGGGAGGATGAGGCAGGAGAATCATTTGAACCCGGGAGGCGAAGGTTGCCATGAGCCAAGATCGTGCCATCATACTCCAGCCTGGGCAACAAGCACGAAACTCCGTCTCAAAAAAAGAAAGAGCCGGGCGCGGTGGCTCACACCTGTAATCCCAGCACTTTGGGAGGCCGAGGCGGGCGGATCACAAGGTCAGGAGATCGAGACCACGGTGAAACCCCGTCTCTACTAAAAATACAAAAAAAAATTAGCCGGGCGCGGTGGCGGGCGCCTGTAGTCCCAGCTACTCAGGAGGCTGAGGCAGGAGAATGGCGTAAACCCAGGAGGCGGAGCTTGCAGTGAGCCGAGATCGCGCCACTGCACTCCAGCCTGGGCGACAGAGCGAGACTCCGTCTCAAAAAAAAAAAAAAAAAAAAAAAAAAAAAAAAAAAAAAAAAGAAAGAAAGAAACACAAAGAGTTGCCGACATGAAAACTACTCAGTAAGATTTAATAAAAATACTGTAATTGGAAAAAATATTTTTTTCTTTTTTTAGATGGAGTTTCACTCTTGTCACTCAGGCTGGAGTGTAATGGCTCGATCTCAGCTCACTGCAACGTCCAACTCCAGGGTTCAAGCGATTCTCCTACCTCTGCCTCTCGAGTAGCTGGGATTACAGGTGCCCAGCACCATGCCCGACTAATTTTTGTATTTTTAGTAGAGAAGAGGTTTCACCATGTTGGTCAAGCTGATCTCAAACTCTTGACCTCAGGTGATCCACCTGCTTCAGCATTCCAAAGTGCTGGGATTACAAGCGTGAGCCACTGCACCGGGCCTTAACTATTTTTCATTAAGGTAATGAAATAAGTTAACTTCTCAATACTTTCTTTCTTTCTTTTTTTCTTTTTGAGACAGGGTCTTGCTCTGCTACCAAGCTAGACTGCAGTGGCATGATCACAGCTCACTGCAGCCTCAACCTCCTAGGCTCAAGCAATCCTCCCTACTCAGTCTCCCAAGCAGCTGGGGCAACAGGTGCATACCACATCCAGCTAATTTTTTATTTTTTTGTAGAGATGGGATCTCACCATTTTGCCCAGACTGATTTTGAAATCCCGAGCTCAAGCAATCAGCCTGCCTCAGCCTCCTAAAGTGCTGTGATTACAGGTGATGACGTCCGGCCTTCAATATTTTCTTGATAAAAGAGAGGATTTGTTACTAGTCTTAGGTTATTATGAAAAACAGCAATATCATGATTAAAATTTTGTTCCTCTTCCCAGTACTGTGTTCTAATAATTAGATAGGAAATGGGAATGAAAACTTCCAATGCTTTGTTTCCCTAATCTACAAATATTTCTCTTACTACTTCTATAAATAATTGAATAAAATCTTAAATGAACTAAAAGAAATAATGGGACTTTTCACTACACAAAAGATAATTATCTATACAATGAAATGAGATAAAATTCTTAGAGCAAATGTTTTAAAATATGTTATACAATAAGCTTAAATTAATAATACAAAACAGAATGCCCTCACCCCAATAAACTATGGGCAAAACACGACTGGGCAATTCACAAGAAATACAAGTAATAAAATTCAAAAGTAGGCTGGCACAGTGGCTCACACCTGTAATCCCAACACTTTGGGAGGCCAAGGCGAGTGCATCACGAGATCAAGCATTCAAGACCAGCTTGGCCAACATAGTGAAACCCTATTTCTACTAAAAATACAAAAAATTAGCTAGGAGTTGTGGTGGGCACCTGTAATCCCAGCTACTTGGGAGGCTGAGGCAGGAGAATTGCTTGAACCTGGGACACGAAAGGTTGCAGTAAGCCAAGATTGCGTCACTGTACTCCAGCCTGGGCAACAGTGCAAGACTCAGGTCTCAAAGAAAAAAGAAAAAAAAAATTCAAAATATTCATTAGTCCTACTAATCAAGTAAAAACTAAGAACTAAAGTACTTTTTTTCAGTTAAGATAAAGATTTTAATATATCGTACATGACAAAGGTTTGATAACACCGGACCTATCGCACATTGCTACTGACATTACAAACTGATGCAGCCTTTTTAGGGAGTGGCATTTCAAAACTTTAATAAAAATACTCTTATTTTTATTATACACTATATTATATATTATATAAAATAAGAGTATAAAATACTCTTATTTTATTATTTCAGGGCTGGGCATGGTGGTTCATGCCTGTAATCCAAAAATTTTGGGAGGCCGAGGCAGGGGACATCACTTGAGGTCAGGTGCCCGGAACCACGCCCAACTAATTTTTGTATTTTTAGTAGAGACGGGGTTTCTCCATGTTGATCAGGCTGGTCTTGAACTCCTGATCTAGGTGATCCACCGGCCTCAGCCTCCCAAAGTGCTGGGATTACAGGCGTGAGCCACCGTGCCCAGCCAAATGCTTATTGGCTACCATGCCCGGCCACATGCTTATTTTTTTAACCTAATTATCCGGCCTATGGTAATCTGTCCTATAAAAATAACCAAAAAATGAAAAGTGCTTTATCTACAGAACGGTCAGCCAGAGCATTACACATAGTAGCAAAAGGCAGTAGGGTGAGAAAGAGGATAGAGGAAAAGGGGAGATAGGTGTATGGTTACATAAATGATAGTGTCGTTACTCAGTTTTTTGTTGTTGTTTTTGAGATAGTCTCACTCTGTCGCCCAGGCTAGAATGCAATGGTGTGGTCTTGGCTCACTACAACCTCCACCTCCTGGATTCAAGTGATTCTCCTGCCTCAGCCTCCCCAGTAACTGAGAATACAGGCGCATGCCACCACACCTGGCTAATTTTTGTATTTTTAGTACAGACGAGGTTTCACTATGTTGGCCAAGCTGGTCTCAAACTCCTGACCTTGTGATACGCCTGCCTCAGCCCTCAAAGTGCTGGGATTACAGTCGTGAGCGACAGCGCCCAGCCCTGTTTTACTTAATGGAAACTTAAGCACCCTTCAAAATGTTATAAAGATTAACAATATGGAAATTTTCTTTTACATGTTACAAGGGAAAGTAGGCTACAAAATTCTACATGTACGTAAGTAGTATCACAAAAACAAACTGTATATGAAAAAAGTTTGAAAGAGAATAGATCAGGCTGGGCATGGTAGCTCATGTCTATAATGCCAGCACTTTGAGAGGCCAAGGTGGGAGGATCACTTGAGCTTAGGAGTTTGAGACCAGTCTGGGCTATATAGTGAAATGACTGTCCCTACAGAAAAAGATTTGTTTTTAATTTAAAAAAAAAAAAAAAGACTGGGCTTGGTGGCTCATGTCTGTAATCCCAGCATTTTCGGAGGCTGAGGCGGGCGGATCACAAGGTCAGAAGTTTGAGACCAGCCTGGCCAACATGGTGAAAGTCCGTCTCTACTAAAAATACAAAAAATTAGCCAGACATGATGGCAGGCACCTGTAATCCCAGCTATTCAGGAGGCTGAGGCAGGAGAATTGCTTGAACTCGGGAGGCAGAGGCTGCAGTGAGCCGAGATCATGCCACTGTGCTCCTGCCTGGGCAACAGAGCAAGACTCTGTCCCAAAAAATAAAAAAGAAAGAAAACAATTACATTTATAACAACATCAAAAACAATGTAATACTTAGGAATCAATTAAAAAAGTACAAGACCTGTGCATTGAAAATTATAAAATATTACAAAGAAGATCAGAAGTTATACCTCATTTGATACTTAACCACATGCAATAAAATCATTAGTTCCAGTTTTATAGTTGTTGTCAAAGTTGTTTTTCTAACACGGGCACAATGTTATACCTCTGTTTAACATCTTCAATGGCTCCCTGTTGTCTACAGTTAATATTCAAAATGCCCAATTTACTTTCCCTTCCTCATTTCCTGCCATACTGGACTGTGTAGTCTCTTACAAAGCAAAGGTGAGGGTCAGACACACCTGGATTCAAATCCTGACTCAATCACATACAAGCTATATAAAAATTAATCCTTCATTTGTAAAACATACTAATGATTCAACCCCATGTGATTAGCAATTATCAAAACAGGTAACTTCTGGTAAGCACTGGTAGTGCCTAACACATAATAGCCCTGTACTAGTTTCTCACTCCCCCTTTTCTCTTCAGTAAAGTCTGTTTTCATTTTTAAAGACTCAACACAGATGTCTTCTTTCTTCAGTTCCTCTGGGATGAGTCCCTTCCTTCTCTAAGCCTCCTCAGCACGTTCTGAAATCTATTGTAAAATGTGTCATTTGCATTACAGTGTGCACTGAGTTATTAGAAATTGAGGATAGGGATCTTGCCTTGTTGTGGTCTCTCCAGTGTGTAACACACAGCAGATTCTCAGTATTTGATTTCACCTAACATCCTCCTTGGGTGATTAACAGAGAACAAATAGGAAAAGCAAATCTGACTAAGAATAAACCATGCTTTAGGAATGCACTTTGAAAGGAAGAGATTTTAAGTCACCTATAATCTAACACCCACGCGGATCTGTGATGAACACATAACATGAGCAAGAAATGAACCTTTGTTGACTGATGCCACTAAGAATTGAGATTCTTTGTCACCACAACATAGTCTATATATTCTGATATACACATTAAAGCAGTTTAGTATTTCTCTACATCATCCCTATCTCCAGTGTTTAGAATGTTCTGCACAAAGTGGGAACTTCTGCACATCAAAAGAAATTATCAACAGAGTAAACAGATAACCTAAGTAAACAGGAGAAAATATCTGCAAACTATGCATTCAACAAAGGCCTGGCCTGGTGCAGTGGCTCACACTTGTAATCCCAGCACTTTGGGAGGCCGAGGCAGGCGGATCACAAGATCAGGAGATCGAGACCATCCTGGCCAACATGGGTGAACCACCATCTCTACTAAAAATACAAAAATTAGCTGGGTGCGGTGGTGCACGCCTGTAGTCCCAGCTACTCGGGAGGCTGAAGCAGAAGAATCACTTGAACCCGGGAGGCAGAGGTTGCAGTGAGCCGAGATCACACCACTGCACTCCAGCCTGGCGAAAGAGTGAGACTCCATCTAAAAAAAATAAAAAGTAAATAAAAATAAATTTTAAAAACAGGCCTAATATACAGAATCTATAAGGAACTTAAATCAACAAGCAAAAAACAAGCCCATTTAAAAAATGGGCAAAGGGCATGAACAGACACTTCTCAAAAGAAGACATACATGTGGCCAACACGCCTCTGAAAAAATGCTCAACATCACTTATCATTAGAGAAATGCAAATCAAAACCACAATGAAATACCATCTCACAAGTCAGAATGGCTATGATTAAAAAGTCAAAAAAAAAAAAACATGTTAGCAAAGTGTAGAGAAAAGGGAAGGCTTATACACTGCTAGTGGGAATGTTAATTAGTTCAGCCACTGTCAAAAGCACTTTGGGGATTTTCTCAAAGAACTGAGAACTACCATTCAATCCAGGAATCCAATTACTGGGTATATACCCAAATTAATAGAAATTGTTCTACCATAAAGACACACATACACATATGTTCATCACAGGACTTTGCACAATAGCAAAGACATGGAATCAACCTAAATGCCCATCAACAGTGGACTGGATAAAGAAAACACGGTACATATACAAGATAGAATACTGTGCAGCCATAAAAAAAGAATGAAATTATCCTTTGCACAGCATGGATGTAGCTGGAGGCCATTATTTGTAAGCGAATTAATTAACAGAAAACCAAATACTGTGTGTTCTGACTTCCAAGTGGGAGCTAAACACTAAGTACAGGTGGACACAAAGGGGACCAAGAGACACCAGGGCTTACTCGAGGGTGGAGGCTGGGAGGAAGGTGAGGATCCAAAAACTACCTACTGGGTACTCTGCTCACTATCTGAGTGACAAAATCATTTGTGCACTAAGCCTCAGCGACACACAATGTGCCCATGTCAACAAATCTGTGCATGTAACCCCTGAACCTAAAATAAAAGCTGGAAGGAAAAAAAAGAAGTGGGAACTCAGGTTTACTAGAAAACTTTAAAATATGGGGCAGGGTGCGGTGGCTCAAGCCTGTAATCCCAGCACTTTGGGAGGCCGAGGCGGGCGGATCACAAGGTCAGGAGATCGAGACCATCCTGGCTAACACGGTGAAACCCTGTCTCTACTAAAAACACAAAAAAAACTAGCCGGGCGAGGTGGCGGGCGCCTGTAGTCCCAGCTACTCGGGAGGCTAAGGCAGGAGAATGGCGTAAACCCGGGAGGCGGAGCTTGCAGTGAGCCGAGATCGCGCCACTGCACTCCAGCCTGGGGGACACAGCAAGACTCCGTCTCAAAAAAAAAATGAAAACTTTAAAATATGGAATGAATGTTGGACATTCTTAAAGAGAATAGTCAAAGGTTAGCAGAATAAACAAATGTTTTCAATGAAAAGATTACAAAAGTTGAGGTAACCACATTTTTAAAAATCACAGCATTAGCATATAAATGGCAGCATGCTTTTACTCTCCTCTTCACCCAAAATAAATACTTCTACTACTTCCTCACCATGCTGAGGTCAAAAACTGGGGGCTTAGGGCTGGGCACAGTGGCTCACGCCTGTAATCACAGCACTTTGGGAGGACAAGGCAAGTGGATCACCTGAGGTCAGTATTTCGAGACCAGCCTGGCCAACACATCGAAACCCCATCTCTACTAGAAAAAAAATACAAAAATTAGCCAGGCGTGGTGGCAGATGCCTGTAATCACAGCTACTAGGGAGGCAGAGGCACGAGAATCGCTTGAACCTGGGACGCGGAGGTTGCAGAGAGCCTAGATCGCGTCACTGCACTCCAGCCATTTTAGAGCAAGACTCTGTCTCAAAAAAAAAAAAAAAAAAAGAAAAAAAGAAAGAAAGAAAGAAAACCCTAGGGGCTCAGGATTCAACAAAACATTGTTGAAAGCAGTCACTATCAATCAACTGGGCCTCAATATGAAATTACCTACCATCGCAAGAACTTCAGTATCATGAGTCTCACACGTGAGAAAATTAGGCCTACAGTGTGATAAAGCAATTGCTCAAAGTGGTAAGGACTATTTACTGGCTACTTCTGTAATATTTATTCCCACCATCAGTAACCAGACTTTGAACCTATTCTAGGTAGCAAGGTACTCATTTAAAAAAAACTACATTCGGGCCGGGCGCGGTGGCTCAAGCCTGTAATCCCAGCACTTTGGGAGGCCGAGGCGGGTGGATCACGAGGTCAAGAGATCGAGACTATCCTGGCTAACATGGTGAAACCCCGTCTCTACTAAAAATACAAAAAACTAGCCGGGCGTGGTGGCGGGCGCCTGTAGTCTCAGCTACTTGGGAGGCTGAGGCGGGAGAATGGCGTGAACCCGGGAGGCGGAGCTTGCAGTGAGCCGAGATCACGCCACTGCACTCCAGCCTGGGAGACACAGCGAGACTCCGTCTCAAAAAAAAAAAAAAAAAAACAAAAAAAAAAACTACATTCCCCACTGGACGCAGTGGCTCACGCCTGTAATCCCAGCACTTTGAGAGGCTGAGGCGGGCAGATCATGAGGTCAGGAGATCAAGACCATCCTGGCTAACACGGTGAAACCCTGTCTCTAATAAAAATACAAAAAAGCTGGGCGTGGTGGCAGCCCCCTGTAATCCCAGCTACTCGGGAGGCTGAGGCAGGAGAATGGCGTGAACCTGGGAGGCGGAGCTTGCGGTGAGCCGAGATCACGCCACAACACTCCAGCCTGTGCGACAGAGTGAGACTCCGTCTAAAAAAAAAGAAAAGAAAAAAAAAAACTACATTCCCAGACAGATGTGGTGGCTCACGCCTGTAATTCCAAAATGTTGGGAGGCCAAGGCGGGTGGATTGCCGGAGGTTAGGAGTTCGTACCAGCCTGACCAACATGGTGAAACCCTGTCTCTACTAAAAATACAAAAATTAGCCAGGCATGGTGATGCATGCCTGTCATCCCAGCTACTTGGGAGGCTGAGGCAGGAGAATTGCTTGAATCTGGCAGGCGGATGTTGCAGTGAGCCGAGATTGCGCCACGGCACTCCAGCCTGCATGACAGAGCGAGACTCTGTCTCAAAAAAACAAAAACAAAAACAAACAAACAAAAAAACTACATTCCCAGCCTCCTTTGCAGCTACAGGTGGCCATGTGAACTCTGTGATAGTTCTAGCCAATTATACCTAAGTGAAAACATACGATACTTCTTCAAAGGACAAAGCTGTGTGCCCTTGGACTCCTTTCTCTATTTTGCTTCATGGGACATGCATATAATGTAACTGGGACTTTAGTAGCCATCAAGGAATCTTAGGGCAAAGGCCACACCCTAGAAATGTCTGAGAAGTGAGATAAAGGGAGACGCCCCTGATGACTTTGCAGTGCAAAGGGACAATACCAGCCTCAATACCTACACTCCAGACTTTGAAGTGAAACAGAAATAAACACTCCTGTTCAAGTCATTATTATTACGGGGTTTTCAATCACATAAAGACGAACCTAGTCCTTACTGACATACCCAGCTGTCAAGAATTGGCTCAGAAATAGAAATCAGTTCTTCTGTCAAGAGTCCAGGATGCTCAAATATATAAAGATCTCCGCACAAGTCAAAAAAAAAAAAAAAGGTAAAATTATATCCTTTTTAGGGTTATTTGTAATTCTTTTATCTTTCTATTCCGTATGATCTAACTATAGCCCAATCTACACTGTGACAATTCCATTTTTAAAGACTATTTAAACTCCTCAATAATAAAAATCTATCAGCCGGGAGCAGTGGCTCATGCCTGTAATCCCAGCACTTTGGGAGGCCAAGGTGCACGAATCACCTGAGGTCGGGAGTTCGGGACCAGCCTGACCAACATGGAGAAACCCTGTCTCTACTAAAAAATGCAAAATCAGCTGGGCGTGGTGGCACATGCCTGTAATCCCAGCTACTAGGGAGGCTGAGGCAGGAGAATCTCTTGAACCCAGAAGGCAGAGGATGCAGTGAGCCAAGATCGCACCATTGCATTCCAGCCTGGGCAACAAGAGCGAAACTCTGTCTCAAAAAAAATAAAAAATAAAAACCTATCTCTATTTCAAAGTATTTTAGAAAAATAAAGGGCAAGGTTAAGGAGCAACTTCATTTAACTACTTCAGTAAAAGAGGTCAGAAAATAAAGATTTTTATCACTTGTATCCCGAATACTTTTTTTTTTTTTTTTCTGAGACCGGGTCTTGTTCTGTCACCCAGGCTGGTTGGGTTGCAGTGGCAGGATCATAGCTCACTGCAGCCTCCAAGTCCTCTGCTCAAGTGATCCTCCCACCTCAACCTCCTGAGTAGCTGGGACTATAGGCATGTGCTACCACACCCAACTCCAAATACTCTTTGTTCTTAGAGTCCCTGAATTCAGAAAACCATCTGCTCCAGCAAAACAGATTAAAACAACCCGCATTTTACTTATTTATGATTTTGTAAACTGGGCTGAGCTTAGCTACGTGGTTCCTGTTAATCTTTTGTGTGCATGTGAGAGAGAGAAATGAAGCTTCGCTCTGTCGCCCAGGCTGGAGTGCAGTGGCACGATAATGGCTCACTGTAGCCTCGACCACCTGGGCTCGACCAATCCTCCCACCTCAGTCTCCTGAGTAGCTAGGACTACAGGGACATGCCACCACACCAAGCTAATTTCTGTATTTTTTGTAGAGACGGTGTTTTGCTATATTGCCCAGGCTGGTCTTGAACTCCTGGGCTCAGGTGTTCCACCTGCCTTGGCCTCCCAGAGTGCTGGGACTGCACAGTAATAAGCCACCATGCCGGCCCCTTCGCTAATCTTACTAATCACTTGTGTGTCTATATTCAACAGGCAAGTCAACTAAGAGCTGAAGGCAGCAAAGACACTGGATAGTTAGGCCTCCTTCTTTCCATATAGTCTTGGAATCTCTTCCTCTCCAGCAAGACATCAACTCTCCAGCAAGGTAAGACGGCTTCTTGCATGGCAGCAACTCAGAGTTCCCAAGAGTACAAAAGTAGAAGCTGCCTGACATGCTCAAGGCTTGTACCCAAAAATAGCAGAGTGTCATTTTTGCTATGTTCTACTGATTAAAGTGAGTCACAAGGCTAGGCAAGATACAAAGGGAGGCCGGGCGCGGTGGCTCAAGCCTGTAATCCCAGCACTTTGGGAGGCCGAGGCGGGCGGATCACAAGGTCAGGAGATCGAGACCACAGTGAAACCCCGTCTCTACTAAAAATACAAAAAATTAGCCGGGCACGGTGGCGGGCGCCTGTAGTCCTAGCTACTCAGGAGGCTGAGGCAGGAGAATGGCGTGAACCCAGGAGGCGGAGCTTGCAGTGAGCCGAGATCGCGCCACTGCACTCCAGCCTGGGCAACAGCGTGAGACTCCGTCTCAAAAAAAAAAAAAAAAAAAAAAAAAAAAAAAAAAAGATACAAAGGGAGGTGACTATACAATAGCATGAATACCAGCAGGCGGCCGGGCGCGGTGGCTCAAGCCTGTAATCCCAGCACTTTGGGAGGCCGAGACGGGCGGATCATGAGGTCAGGAGATCGAGACCATCCTGGCTAACACGGTGAAACCCCGTCTCTACTAAAAAATACAAAAAACTAGCCGGGCGAAGTGGCGGGCGCCTGTAGTCCCAGCTACTTGGGAGGCTGTGGCAGGAGAATGGCGTGTACCCGGGAGGCGGAGCTTGCAGTGAGCTGAGATCCCGCCACTGCACTCCAGCCTGGGTGACAGAGCATGACTCCGTCTCAAAAAAAAAAAAAAAAAAAAAAAAAAAAAAAAGAATACCAGCAGGCATGGTTCACTATGGGTCACCAATACAGTAGACTACCATCTCCTCCTTTTCTCTACTGTACAAGTAACACCTTAATATATGACTTCTAGCATTCCATAATCTCTCTGGGGCTCAGTTATCTATAAAATGAGGGGTTACACTCAATCTTCTTGAATTCTCATCTATTAATAGTTTTAATATTCTACAACTCTATAAGGTGAAAGTCTAATGTAAGAAAAACTTAGGGCCAGGCACAGTGGCTCACACCTGTAATCCCTGCACTTTGGAAGGCCAAGGCGAGTGGATCACCTGAGGTCAGGAGTTCGAGACCAGCCTGGCCTACATGGTGAAACCCCATTTCTATTAAAAATACAAAAATTAGCCGGACATGGTGGCGGGGTGCCTGTAATCTTAGCTACTCGGGAGGCTGAGGAAGGAGAATCGCTTGAACCCGGGAGGCTGAGGTGGCAGTAAGCCGAGATCGTGCCACTGCACTTCAGCCTGGGCGACAAGAGCAAAATTCCAAACAAAAACTTGGCCATACTAACCAAACACTTCAACTATGGTAGAACAATCCAATGATGAGAACTTTAAGGTAAAAAATATGGTTATGTTTCATTTTGTCATTTTATATTCAACTATGTGCTTATTCCAAATGTGGTACATATGATTAGAATCCCAAAGATCAGGAAATCAAGGAAATTCTTTTTTTGCTAGGCTCCACTAAAAGAACAAAACCACACAGACTTCACTGAGACCATCAAGTATGCTGCTTCTAATGTAAATCGATTACAATAAGGTGTAAAGATTTAAAGTGACCAAAGACAAAAGATGTAAGAAATCATTTTAAAACCACCTAAAATAAGTCTCACTTAGGTAGGCCTACTAATAAAACCCTAGCCAGCAGAGTTATAACATGTAAAAATCTACTCTAACAACATTTAAAGGTTTGAGCAATAAAAAATTTGGGGGCCGGGCACAGTGGCTCATGCCTGTAATCCCAGCACTTTGGGAGGCCAAAGCAGGTGGATCATGAGGTGAGGTCAGGCGATCGAGACCATCCTGGCTAACATAGTGAAACCCCATCTCTACTACAAATACAAAAAATTAGCCGGGCGTGGTGGCGGGCGCCTGTAGTCCCAGCTACTTGGGAGGCTAAGGCAGGAAAATGGCGTGAACCCGGGAGGCGGAGCTTGCAGTGAGCCGAGATCATGCCACTGCACTCCAGCCTGGGCAACAGAGCGAGACTCTGTCTCAAAAAACAAAAACAAAAAAATTGGAATATTATTACTACATATACAACTCCTAGGGAATTGCTTTGGTTGTTTTTCGTGTATTGCTCATAATGAAAAACACTGCAGGCCAGGCGCGGTGGCTCAAGCCTGTAATCCCAGCACTTTGGGAGGTCGAGACGGGCGGATCACTAGGTCAGGAGATCGAGACCATCCTGGCTAACACGGTGAAACCCCGTCTCTACTAAAAAATACAAAAAACTAGCCGGGCGAGGTGGCGGGTGCCTGTAGTCCCAGCTACTCAGGAGGCTGAGACAGGAGAATGGCCCGAACCCGGGAGGCAGAGCTTGCAGTGAGCTGAGATCCGGCCACTGCACTCCAGCCTGGGCGACAGAGCGAGACTCCGTCTCAAAAAAAAAAAAAAAAAAAAAAAAAAAAAAAGAAAAACACTGCATAGAGATTTCTGTTGACCTAGCTTTTTAAAAATGTTTTTTCTTTTTCTCTTTATTGGGGACATCTGCACACTAAGAAAATCTTTGCCACCCCACTATCCCCGCCTCCAGTAACAACTGCATTATTTTACGTCATAGTTTTTTTTTTTTTTTTTTTTGGAGATAGGGTCTTGCTGTCACCCAGGCTGGAGTGCAGTGGCATGATCACGGCTCACTGTAGCCTCCAACTCCTGGGCTCAAGCAATCCTCCCATCTCAGCCTCCCAAGTAACTGGAACTACAAGTACATACCACCGCATCCAGCTATTTTTAATTTTTTGTAGAGATGGGGGGTCTCACTACGTTGCCCAGGCTGGTCTCAAACTCCTAGACTTAAGCAATCCTCCCACCTTTGCTTCCCAAAGCACTGGCATTACAGGTGTGAGCCAACATACCCAGCCTTGTATTATGGCACTTTTAGAGTGAATTTGGTTTCTAATCACTTCTGTCTCTAAATAGTTGATAATAGGCAACTGGTTGATAATTGATGATTACTGGCAATGATAGTAACAACAGTAGTTAAATCCTTACAATAGCACCTCTTAATGGGACTTAGTCTATACCAGAAACTGTTCTAAATTCTACACATATATAAATTCACAACAATGCTAAATTAGGTGTATTATTATGTCCTCTCTACAGGTGAGGCAACCATGGCACAAAAAATTTAAATAACTTGCCCAAGGTCAAACAGCTAATATGTAGTACAACCTAGACTTGAATCCAGAAGGTCTTAGCTTTATAATCAGTGATGTCCACAGAATTTGGTTTTCTCATTTGTCAAATGATTTACTTTTTTTGAACTATTAGTTTTTTTATTTTTATTTTATTTTATTTAATTAATTATTATTATTATTTTTTTTTTTTTTTTTTTTGAGACGGAGTCTCGCTCTGTCACCCAGGCTGGAGTGCAGTGGCCGGATCTCAGCTCACTGCAAGCTCCGCCTCCCGGGTTCACGCCATTCTCCTGCCTCAGCCTCCCGAGTAGCTGGGACTACAGGCGCCTGCCACCTCGCCCGGCTAAGTTTTTGTATTTTTAGTAGAGACGGGGTTTCACTGTGTTAGCCAGGATGGTCTCGATCTCCTGACCTCGTGATCCACCCGTCTCGGCCTCCCAAAGTGCTGGGATTACAGGCTTGAGCCACCTCGCCCGGCCTAATTAATTATTTTTTGAGACAGAGTCTGGCTCTTTCGCCCAGGCTGGAGTGCAGTGGCCGGATCTCAGCTCACTGCAAGCTCCACCTCCAGGGCTTACACCATTCTCCTGCCTCAGCCTCCTGAGGCTTTTTTTTTTTTTAATGCATAGATGTATATTGAAAGAATATACTCCCCAGAGTTTTTTTTTTTTTTTTTTTTTTTTTTTTTTTTTTTTTTTTTGAGACGGAGTCTTGCTCTGTCACCCAGGCTGGAGTGCAGTGGCCGGATCTCAGCTCACTGCAAGCTCCGCCTCCCGGGTTTACGCCATTCTCCTGCCTCAGCCTCCCAAGTAGCTGGGACTACAGGCGCCCGCCACCGCGCCCAGCTAGTTTTTTGTATTTTTAGTAGAGACGGGGTTTCACCGTGTTAGCCAGGATGGTCTCGATCTCCTGACCTCGTGATCCGCCCGCCTCGGCCTCCCAAAGTGCTGGGATTACAGGCTTGAGCCACCGCGCCCGGCCTGTTTTTTTTTTTTTTTTTTGAGACAGAGTCTCACTCTGTCGCCCAGGCTGGAGTGCAACGGCACAATTTCAGCTCACTGCAAACGCTGCTGCCCAGGTTCAAGCAATTCTCCTGCCTCAGCCTCCCGAGTGGCTGGGATTACAGGCACCTGCCACCATGACCGGCTAATTTTTGTAGTTTTAGTAGACATCGGGTTTCACCACCTTGGCCCGGCTGGTCCTGAACTCCTGACCTCGTGACTCACCCTCCTTGACCTCCCAAAGTGCTGGACTTACAGGCGTGAGCCACCGCGCCAGGCCCCCAGAGTATTAATATTATGTATCCTTCCCAATATTTTTATATGCACAAAATACATGCACAGTTCGGGTTTACGTGCTTTTCACAAAATAATGTTACTACTAAACTTACTGCTTTAAACTTTTGGAAAGGTTTTTCTCTAATTCAACAATATATCATAGACATTCTCCCACTTCAGGGTCCACAGATCTATCTCTCTGTCTTGATTTAAAACTGCATGGTAGTCCATTAATGGGTATTTTCTTGTTGCCAACTTTTCTCTACTACTAATACTGCTGCCATGAGCATCTCTGTATGTGTATGTTGTCCACTTGTAATGAGAATATATTCTGATTTCCTTTCTTGTTTTTCTGGGTATAATTGGTCCCCCATCTCCTAAGGGCAACAAAGCATCCTAATCCTTTACTATTTCCCATACCCCATATTCTCAGTGACTACATGTTAAGTAACATCTTTAAATACTTACCCTAATCGATTACTCAACTCCAGTCCTACTTCCACAAATGCTTAGCAGGCATCCAATCGATCTGGATGCCTGCTACAACATCTATGCCAGAAACTTCCGAATTCCTCCTTTGCAGGGACTGGGATCTTCCTCCCCATTCACACTACCAACATTCAACGCTTTGGCTTGATCACTCATACTACTATTGTAACAGCCTATTATCTCTGCCTCCAGGTAACTCCTGCCTCCATATTATTACCAGAGTGTTTTTTTTAATAATAGTCATCATTAAATCGCCAAGTACTTGAGTGCCTACATTCAAATGCATAAAATGCTAAACAGAATACAAAGAAATTTAGTAAGGTTCCTATCCTCAAGAATACTGTAAATACCTACTTTGAAAACTTTCATTTAAAAAATAAAATAATCGGGCATAAAGCAGAGATTGAGACCTGTAGTCCCCTGGTGGTCCATGAATTAAACCTAGCCTAAAAGGTGTAGTCACAAATACTGTTTTAGATTCTAATTAATGAAAAACATCTAAAATCCATGTTTAAAAATCATAAAAAGGGCTGGGCACAATGGCTCATGCCTGTAATTCCAGCACTTCGGGAGGCCAAGGCGGGTGGATCACCTGAGGTCAGGAGTTCGAGACCAGCCTTGCCAACATGGTGAAACCTCGTCTCTACTAAAACTACAAAAAAAAAAAAAAAACTAGCCGGGCATGGTGGTGGGCGCCTGTAATCCCAGCTACTCGGGAGGCTGAGGAAGGAGAATTGCTCGTACCCAGGAGGAAGAGGTTGCAGTGAGCCGAGAGCGCACCATTGCCCTCTAACCTGGGCAACAAGAGTAAAACTCCATCTCAAAAAAGAAAAAAAAAATCATAAAAATCCAAGTTTCCATCCACCCTCTTGAAAAATCTAGAAACAGCATCTCAAATAGCAACCATCAGCCAGAATTTTGTATCAGTTTCACCTTAAGCAGAGCATAAGAACTCCTAGACTTCCCCAAGGCTGTTTTTATTTCCCATTTTCTCCCCAACCCAAGGTCTAAAGTGTCAGTTGTCATTCAGATTCTTAGAAGCAGCCTACTATTCATTTAAATTGCTTAGCTGCTCCCTGTAAGCAGTTTATAACTCCTGGCCTACCAGATAAAGCCCTAACTCATGAGTCTGGCATTCAAGAACTATCACAGCTTGGCCTCACCACTACACGCAGCCTCTGTTCTAGTCAGACAGTCACACGCCACCCCACCTTTTACACCTCCTTCCCTCAATAATTTCATTCACATTGCTCCCTCACACACTTATTCTCTTGTCATTCTACTTAGCTAAATCCCACCAATCCTTCAAGGTCTAATTCAAATACTACTTCCTCCAAATCTTTGAGCACCCCTCTAGGCCACAGTGAATCTTCCAGGGTTGACTGTTCATCCCAGGACATACTTTGCACTTTGTAGCTCTTTAAATAACATGTACCAAATGAAAGACCTAAAAAGTTACAGAAAAGTATAGAAAACTTAAGACTTGCTAAACAATTTTTACATTTGTGGATCATATGTAGTTACTGCCATCACAAAATTAACAGCAGAAACAAAGTGAAACAATTTTCCTACCTTTTACATGAGGCTTTTTCTAGAATATTACAAAGTGCAAAAAGAGCTGTGTCATTTCTGTTTCTCTTAACTTGTGCTCTTAAGTCCCTCAAATTCTGCAAATAAAGGGATCCACACTTCCAGTTATAAATTCAAGATTGGTCTATTACTTTTTCTTTTTTCTTTTTGAGACAGGGTCTCACTCTGTCACCCAGGCTGGTGTGCAACAGCGCAATCTCAGCTCACTGAAACCTATGCCTCCTGGGTTCAAGCGATTCTCCTGCCTCAGCCTCCCGAGTCACTGGGACTATAGGTGCCCACACCACACACGGCTAATTTTTGTATTTTTAGTAGAGACAAGGTTTCACCATATTGGCCAGGCTGGTCTCGAACTCCTGACCTTGTGATCCACTGGCCTCAGCCTCCCAAAGTGCTAGGATTACAGGTGTGAGCTACCACGCCCGGCCTTTCTATTACATTTTTACAGATAACCACCAGCTTACATCTATAGGCAATGGCCATAATAAAAAAAGAAATCATCTCAGCCAGGTGTGGTGGCTCATGTCTGTAATCCCAGCACTTTGGGAGGCCGAGGCGAGCAGATTACCTGAGGTCAGGAGTTCGAGACCAGCCTGGCCAACATGGTGAAACCCCCATCTCTATAAAAACACAAAAATTAGCTGGGTGTAGTGGCATGCAACTGTAATCCCAGCTTTTTAGGAGGCTGAGCCAGAAGAATCGCTTGAACCTGGAGAGTGGCGGCTGCAGTGTGCCAGGATCACATCACCACACTCCAGCCTGGGCAAGAGAGTGAGACTCCATCTCAAAAAAAAAAAAAAAAAAAAAAAATCTCTATTCTACTTCATAACTTTTCCAACTTATCCTGCCAAAAAGTTCTCAAAATAACCACTGTAACACAAACATGATAAAGAAAATATTTAAAGAGAAAAGGAAGAGATTAATCAGCTTTCTGAAATTAAAAGATAAAAATGGACCAGAACAATATACAAATAAAAAAAGTAAACGCAAACACAAACTCACACACTGACTGGCAAGTTTATTCCATGGCAGCTAAAAATTGTTTGGCCCAAACATCTCACAGATTAAAAACTAAATCACAACCTAGCGAGGGTATCTTAACACGTCCGCACCAGGCAAGAGCGCAGAGAGACCATCTAACATTCCTATTTATTTATTTAGAGAGTCTTGCTCTGTCACCTGACTAGAACGTAGTGGCGCGATCTCGGTTCACTGCAGCCTCAACATCCAAGCCTCACACAATCCTCTCTCAGCTTAGTCTCCATAGTAGTTGGGACTACAGGTACCTACCACCACACCCAGCTGATTTTTTGTAGAGACAAGGCCTCACTTTGTTGCCCAGGCTGGTCTCAAACTCCTTTTAAATAAGGATCAAGTGAGCCCCCTGACTCAGTATCCCCAAAGTGCTGGGATTACATGTATCAGCCACCAGACCCATCCTTAATGTCCTTTATAACTGAAAACTGACCAATTTTCACCTTGGAAGGTCAATGAAGTTTCACAAAGCCCCTCCGTCATGAATTTAAAGTGATTTAAGTTTACAAAGTTGAACAACCACTATCTACCCAGAGAAACCTGACTGTGGTCTGGGAAATTTTGCAGTTTTGCGGAATAGATGAATGAGAGGAAGCAGTGTGGATTGTCACTCGGGAAATTGACAACAAATCTGGCATTATGGAATTAACTGAAATAATAGGAAAATGTAATAAATCACAAGTTTCAGAACGGGAAAACAAATTGTGATACTTTTAAATTTCCATGGAAATTCGTGTTTATCAAGTTTACATAGTAGTAACCAGTACGTTTTATATGAATTTGTATAATAGACTAAAAACAACATCTTCTCAAATATTAGAAATTCCCTGGGCCAGGTGTAGTGCGCCCGTAATCCCAGCACTTTGGGAGGCCGAGGCAGGCAGATCACAAGGCACAAGGTCAATAGATTTAGACCATCCTGGCTAACACGGTGAAACCCCGTCTCTACTAAAAATACAAAAATCAGCCAGGCATAGTGGTATGCACCTGTAGTCCCAGCTACTCCAGCTACTCAGGAGGCTGAGACAGGAGAATCACTTGAACCTGGGAGGCGGAAGCTGCAGTGAGCCGAGATCACACCACTGCACTCCAGCCTGGGCAGACAGAGCGAGACTCGTCAAAAAAAAAAAAAAAAAAAAAAAACCAGGTTCTTATTCATGGGCATTTCAGGTCAGGTTAAAGAACAACCTCCTAACAGGTAAGAGAGGGTAGCAATCCTGAACCAGCTTTTCAACTGAATTAAAACATTTCAGTGCCTACTGAGTCCCAAAGACCAATAGGTATCAAAAATTTTACCAAATCTCTTGGACAGTAAATTACTAAGAATTGCTGTCATAAAAATTACAAATTTGCAATATCTCAAAAAGCATGAATAATAGTGCTATCTCTCAACTATAAACTTGTTTTATTAAACGATATATATTGTAACGCAGTACAGTTTTCTATCACTTATTTCAAATTCACAGCTATGAAAAGGAGAAATTTTGTTGGGGGAAGGGCATTACAAATACGGAGTAGCAACCTAGCCATTTTTGCTGGTCCTTGTAATGGCAATCACTGGTTGTGCCTAATTTTTCTACAATAATAACGCTTAAGGTGGCTCTCTAATAATAGCAATTGCCCCCTGAAAAGAAAGTGGTTCAGGGTATAAAGAGTTTACTCAAAAAGGGCCAAGGATAGTGCTTCAGAAATCCTATCCCTACCACCTGCTGCTTCTGTACACCCACCCCTATCCCCCACACCCACACCATTTTTTTTTTTTTTTTTTTTTTTTTTTTTTTTGAGACGGAGTCTCGCTCTGTCACCCAGGCTGGAGTGCTGTGGCTGGATCTCAGCTCACTGCAAGCTCCGCCTCCCGGGTTCACGCCATTCTCCTGCCTCAGCCTCCTGAGTAGCTGGGACTACAGGCGCCCGCCACCTCACCCGGCTAGTTTTTTTGTATTTTTTAGTACAGAAAAATTTTTTCACCGTGTTAGCCAGGATGGTCTCGATCTCCTGACCTCGTGATCCGCCCGTCTCGGCCTCCCAAAGTGCTGGGATTACAGGCTTGAGCCACCGCGCCCAGCCAACCCACACCATTTCTAACATCAATTTTCATGAACTGGTAAGAAACATAGTACAGTAGACTGTTTCTTTGGCTTCCCAACTTGGTAATGTGAATTTACGGTGTAAAGATGGAAAAAATAAAATATTCCGAAAAATTTTTTAACATTAACACAAAAATAATCAGATCTTTAATACGTGCATATTCTGACAGAGGCTTGCTAATGGTTAAGACCTATGCCTCTGATAAAAATTATGAACTACTCCAAATTATCAAATAATTTGATATTCTTTAAGGTTAAGGGGAACTTTCAAATGAATGTAAATTTCACTGTGCCACCTGACATTTGTACAACAGAAAATCTCTATGTACTTACCTTTCCAACTCTAAGATTAATAGCTTCAGTTCAAATTTCTTGATTTTAGGTAGTAAACAAAATTTAAAAGTATTTATAGTTAATGTAAAAGCAGTAACTACACAGCTATGCTTTTAATTCACGATAAAACACACAAAAACAATCTAGCTAACACTGTAAGACAAGAAAATGCTTTATTTATTTACCTAATTATTAAAATTTTAAACTTGAGGAAAGTGTAATTGGTGGTGCATGTTTTTTTTTTTTTTTTTTTTTTTTGAGACAGAGTCTCGCTCTGTAGCCCGGGCTGGAGTGCAGTGGCCGGATCTCAGCTCACTGCAAGCTCCGCCTCCCAGGTTTACGCCATTCTCCTGCCTCAGCCTCCCGAGTAGTTGGGACCACAGGGTCCACCACCACACCTGGCTAATTTTTTGTATTTTTTAGTAGAGACGGGGTTTCACCGTGTTAGCCAGGATGGTCTCGATCTCCTGACCTCGTGATCCACCCGTCTCGGCCTCCCAAAGTGCTGGGATTACAGGCTTGAGCCACCGCGCCCGGCCGGTGGTGCATGTTTTTTTAAGCCAAAGATAAATACACAAATCCACTTTAGTGTCAAAAGGCATCTTCTCAGCTGGGTGCGGTGGCTCACGCCTGTAATCCTGGCACTTTGGGAGGCCAAGCCGGGTGGATTACCTGAGGTTGGGGGTTCAAGACCAGCCTGGCCAACATGATGAAACCCTGTCTCTACTAAAAATACAAAAAATTAGCCGGGTGCAATGGTGCTTGCCTGTAATCCCAGCTACTCTGGAGGCTGAGGCAGGAGAATCACTTGAATCCAGGAGGCGGAGGTCGTGGTGAGCCTAGATCATAACACTGCACTACAGCCTGGGCTACAAACCAAGACTTCATGGCGGGGGGGGGGGGGGGGGGACATCTTCTCTACTTAATGTAACTCACTAAGTTAATGAACATCTAAGTAACGTTAACAACTTAAAATACCTCTATGGTATTTAGCAAAGAAGATTAATTTTCATTTCTCAGGTGAATTATTTGCAATTTCACATAATTTCACTCATTACAAACCTCATTTACACTGGTTACACATAAGTTTCACTTTCAGAGTCTTTACTACTCAACTACAGGGTCTTTTCTGCATGGATTCTTAGACAATATAGAGATAGACAATTGAAAAACCTTCTCTTTGCTTTCCAACTCATTTGTTAGTTTCCATTTACGTTTCTAAATACAACTGGAGATTCCATTCCCTTCAAAAGACACAATTTCAAAAAAAAAAAGCTCTAAAAAGTTTAGACCTGTCAAATTTACCAGTAGACTTTACTTTCCTACAAAGAATGCAGTACTAGTTTTCAAATCTAAAAGAAAAAGCTCTCTAAAGACTTACATTTGTTCTACATATTTCCAAAAGTTTTGATGTTTCATAGTGTTAGGTTACACTGTCATTCAGCAGAAATTTATTTTCTCCAAAGGCTACCTATTTCTTCATAATATAAGATTAAGAATTAAAATAATAAAGTGGTAATATCCTCATCGTCCAGTGCACCCAGGAGCTGCACTAATACAAATGAGCTCATTTCAAAAGTAGAGTGTGTGTGCGAGTGTGCGCGTGCGTGTGAGTGTGCGCGTGTGCATGAGTATGGGGTGTGGGGTGTGACAACATAGATCTACTCTTTCTAGGGTAAGAATTAAAATGCAAATTTAAAACAATAATCGCAAATTAATGTTCAGTAAGAGATGAAGAAATGCTTTTCAAATAGTGAAATGGGAGGCAATCAAGGTAAAACCCCAATATGGCTTGTCCTGAGTTGCTTTAAAGGATGCAAAAGTGGCTTAGACGTCTAAAAATTACTTAAACCTCCACTTCCTTCTCCAAATTTCAGTTAATATAGAGTAAGGGTATTTTATATTTGCCATTATATTACAACGCAAGTGGCATAGTAAATAAGCCCTAACTCTGTATCCCGAAGAAGCTACCGTAATAATGTATACACATCCTGTACTCGCTTCCCTCAGGATTATCATAGCTAGGTAAGAGCTAGCAATAAAATATGGAGGCAAGTTGAAGGCCCTGAATCATTTCATAGTAAAAGGACACCCGGGCAAGAAAAGAGCACATTCAAGTCAAGAGCTTAATGGGTTCCCACAACCCACCTCTGCTATGCCTCAGTTCACGCTACTATTTTTACTACAAATCACCAAACAACAATATTATTACTAAATGAATGCACCCGAACCAAAGAAACAGCCTATCCATGAACGTGCTGGCTTCCTTCACGTCTCAGCGCACCCTTCCAGTCCCGACAGCTCAATGAGAATATCATATCATGAAATGAGTAAGCACACACGCCATTCTACAACTTCGAGAGACAGTCACAGTTCTTCCACCGCACACACAAGAGCCACAGAAGCCAAGCAGTTCGCTGGCACTAAAACGGGTTTCTTAATTTACAGGCAAAGCCGTCAAATACCGTTCTGTAAGACATTTCTGGTCCTCTAATAAGCTGGTGTCGAGCCCTACTGTATGCTCAAAGGCAGGCGAACCTATTCCCAAGCCCCTTACAGCTAAGACTGACGAGAGAAGCCACATTTACATCTGCACTGTCTCCGAATAAGCGCTCTTGGTATTCTGCCTTACGAGGGGACACTGGCTACGTCTCCAAAACTTGGGCAGGCCGCTCCCCGAAGCTATGGGATCCCACAGAAGTTGTGCTTTCGGAGCCCGGGCGTGCGGTTCTGGGTGTTGGGGGAGGGGGAAGGAAGAAGTCAAATGGCTTCCTAATATATCATCAAAAGAAGAAAACACAGGTTTGGGACCAGGAAAAGTTCCAGGAGCAAGTCGCTGACAAACAAAAGCTGCACTCGCCCGGCCGCTTTCTTCTCGCCCCCAGCCCGCGCCCCGAGACCACCCGGTCCGGGCGTTTTGACAGCTCCGAGAGTTTCCCGAGCGCCGACGGCTCGGCGGTTCGCCCGGAGTCCGTCCGGGGACTACCTGGGCGCGCTCCGGGTTTGTTTTCTCAATGATCCAGCTAGGCCAAGACGCGGCTACGAGAAATTTCTCCAAAAGAAGACTCGCGGAGAAGACCCAGCGAAAAGGCCCGACTGAAAAGTAAAGTGTGCGGAGCCCGGCGCCGGCGGGAGCCCGGGCGGGCGGCGCGGAGCGGGGGAGGCCGGGCGCGGGCGGCTACCGAGGGGCGCGGGGCCGGGGCCGGGAGCCGCCGCCGCCCGCGGGCCCGCCCCGCCCCCACCCCGCCGGGGGGCGCCGGGGCGCGGAGGCCGCGGGGCGGGCGCCCGGTGACAGCTCCGGCCCGGCGCCGCCGCTGGCTCCCGGCCTGGCTCCCTCGCACTCAACTTACTTCTTTCTGGCTCTCTGGAAAGGGGAAGCGCCATCTTTGCGAGGCCGGCCCCGAGGTCTTTTGTCTGCGGCTGCGGGGCTCGGGGCCGGGGCTCCAGGCTCCTCGGGGGGTGGTGGCGGCGGCTGCGGCTGCTCCACGCTCTTGTCCTCCTCCGACGACATCCTAGTCACCAGGAAAGACACATGGATCCCGGTCCTCCTCCTGGGGGGCTCCTCCCGCCGCCGCGGCCGCCGCCGCCGCCGCTGCTGCTCGGGTTCCTCCTCCCCGGCTCAGCCTCTCGCATTTCCCGCAGCCCCGGGAGCAGCAGCAGGTACCGGGAGAGGCGGCAACATGGAGCGAGCAGGACACGCACTCACACACATCGGCGCGGGCGCGCGCACCTCCGCGCGCAGGGGCCGGGCGGGGGGCGGCGGGCGGGGCGGGCGGTGCGGGGCGGGCGGGGCCGGCGGGTGCGGGCGGGCGGGGCAGCCGGGCGGGCGGGCGGCGTGAGGGGCGCCGGCCCCCGGGGTCTCCGCCCGCGGCCCCTCCCCCGGGCCGCCCGCGGCGGGAGGAGAAAAGGGGCCCGGCGCGGGGAGGGCGGGCCGCGGGGCCCGGCGGGGGCGGCGAGGGGGTCGCGCCCCCGGCCGGCCGCCCCTCCCCCGCGCGTCAGGCCCGTCAGGCCCGGGCGGCGGCGGCGAAGTTTTGACAGCTGCTCCAGTGGCGGCGCTGGGCGCCGGGCCGCGGCTCGCTCCTCACACTCGCTCTCTCACACACGCTCGCTCGCTCTCCCGGAGCAGGGGAGGAGGAAGTTTTGCGGGTGTGCGTGGACCCCACACACACGCCGCGCGACCGTGGCCGTCGCGCGAGGCCCGCGCCGGGGCTCCCCCGGGGCGACCCGCACCACAGACCTCTCCAACTCGCAGCCGTCGCGCCCACACACCGCCGCCTCGACGGCCCCCGCCCGCTCCCCCACTCTCGGCCCCTCGCCCGCCCCCCGCTCGCCGCCACTGCCACTCACGGGCCTCGCTCCGCGCATGCGCCGCTCCCGCCGCCCGCGGACGCGCCGCCGCCGCTGACCTCACCGCCCCTCCCCCTCCCCCCGGGTTCCCTCCCCCTGTGACGCGGCGGCCGGGCCCAGCCGCGACTCCGGCTCCGGCTCCGGCTCCGGCTCGGGAGGGAGCCAAGCTGTGGACCCAGAGATCCGGGATCGGGATCGGGGGACTGCGGGCGAGGGCGGGAGGGAGCAGCGGACACACGCCGAGGCTGCCGCGGCTGCCCGGGGCAGCCCGGCGCGGGGAGCAAGTGTGCGCCCGCACGGCAAGGGCAGCCCGGGCTTCGCTGGTTCTCGCCGAGGTCTTTCCTCGTAGCGCCCACACTACGGGGAGGAAAAGGAATGGAGTCAACTTCGTCCTAATCCAACGCCAGTTAGAGTTTCGTTATTATAACGTCATTTTTTTAATCCAGAAAAGGTTCATAAGGATGTAATACGAAAAGAACGATGACAGCTCGAGAAATAAAACGGTTAAAGACAAAATAAGCCAATAAAAACCCAACCACTTGATTTTAACGTTCAGTGTGTTGTGACGAAGAGGCAAATTTTGAAGTATTTCTAAGCCACCTCTTATATGTAAAAATGGTAAAAAGAAAAATGGGGCTAGAATCTGCCTGAAAAATGCACTTTCTCAAGGAGGACAGTTACAAATATGGGATTCTGGATTTCTCAGGCTAATACCTGATGCTTGGACGATGATCTATTTTGTGCTTTCCATTCACTATCGATTAGTATATGGGAGTGAACAAATTCTAGATTTGAATAGGGGAGAAATAGTAAGACCTATCAACCATTTGTGAAGGATTGACTCATTTAATAAGCATCTACTTTGGGCCTGGCATTAAGAGGCACACTCTCATCCTGATTTCTTTTGATCTTCGCAATGTAGTTTTAGTGTAAGGTAAAAACGATAGGCTCCTTTTCCAGCGATGTTGTTCGCTTTCCCTTCTAGTAGCTAGGATGTTAACTTTAAACTGTGTCTTCCACTTGGGCAAAATATACACACTTTGATTCCCAGAGCCTATCCTAAATGAAAGCATAATTTTTTGAAATGACTGAAATGAGGAATAAAGTCAGAGAGTCATTTGAATTCCTTCAGGGTTTAATCCCTGCTGGCTCTTTCAAATTTACTAAATTTATAACCAAAGGAAATTTGGGGTTGAGGAGGAGGCTGGCATGGTAAATGCAAACTAGAAATTAAAAGTGCCTGACGATTACACATAGAAATACAACACATACATGACTCGTGATAAACATACGATGTGATCTAGTGAAAGTTTACTAGGTACAAATTTGAAAGCACCCTTTCTTTTTTTCATTTTTTCAGCACATTGTACTTTAAATAAAGTACACTTTCAAAACTGGATTATTAATCCAAATGTTTATCTGTGTTCCGTACTGAAATTAGAACAGGCACTTCCACTGTGAGTTTTACATGCACAAAATTATACATCAGGATAATTTACTTTGATACGCTTCTCCAGCACTTCCAAGAACTTAAATGTCAGTGTATACAAATTGCAAGTCACTCCTGCTGGAGAGTTCACAAGAAACGAAGGGTACCAAGAGCAGAAAAGTGAGCCGATTGAATGGAAGTGTAGAAACAGAGGTTTGTGCAGCGATGCTTCCTGGAAAGATGAAGATGATGCAGGTAAGTAAACTCAGCCTTAAATCTCCATTCCTTTGGCCACTATGAGCAGGGAGTTGGGATCTGTTTTAAGAGAATTGATAGCAGTCTCCTTGGCATGAAGGTATCATGAGCAGAGCAAACAAATATAACCCAGGATGCTGAGGAAGGATTCAAGGAATACTTATTCAACGTAAATAAAGGTTTTCCAGAGGTTTTTCCATCTCAGTCATCCAAATTACACAGCTCTGAGACCACAGTGGCAAAAATCTAGGAGGCAGGGAGCTGAGGTCCTTCAAAATCATAAAACCAAAAAGGCAGGAGCATCTGGAAATAGTACCAAATGCCATAGAAAAATATTAGAATGAGTACTTTCTGATAAGTATACATGTTAAATATGGGATTTTAAATTTAGGTAGATGTGCAGTAACCTGTTAACCAATCATCTGCAAAGGGTTGAATTACAAGGGACTTTTCCTGTCTATAATAGTTGAATATTTCAAAGCACATGTAGTAATCATTTAATTTTATATATATATATATATATATATATATGCAGTTTTTAATGGGGAGATAATGAACATTGTTATCTGTGACACAGAAAAACCAACATCTCAGGAAACAATAGGCAAGGAAGATTGTCAAAGCATCTAGCAAACAAGTGACAGTGAATAAAAAATCATAGTCCAATATTCATCCTTAGTAATTGAAGGCCTATAAAATGTCATTGATACTGTCTTTATTTAGAGTGCACAGGTTCACTAGTAAATGATGTCTGTCTCTTTTGTTTTCCCATAAATTCCTCAAGGCTTTTTAGGAACCAAACTTTCACAGTTATAGAAGGACCACTGAGGCCGGGCGCGGTGGCTCAAGCCTCTAATCCCAGCACTTTGGGAGGCCGAGACGGGCGGATCACGAGGTCAGGAGATCGAGACCATCCTGGCTAACACAGTGAAACCCCGTCTCTACTTAAAAAATACAAAAAACTAGCCGGGCGAGGTGGCGGGCACCTGTAGTCCCAGCTACTCGGGAGGCTGAGGCAGGAGAATGGCATAGAACCGGGAGGCGGAACTTGCAGTGAGCTGAGATCCAGCCACTGCACTCCAGCCTGGGTGACAGAGCGAGACTCCATCTCCAAAAAAAAAAAAAAAAAAAAAAAGAAGGACCACTGAAAGCTTAAATTTTAGATCTTATAATTTTTGTGTTCATATTGTTATTATTAAAGTTGTACTGTAGGCTGGGCACCGTGGCTAACGCCTGTAATCCTAGCACTTTGGAAGGCCAAGGTGGGTGTGTCACTTGAGCTCAGAGTTCCAGACCAGCCTGGGCAACATAGTGAGACCCCCATCTCTACAAAAAAATACCAAAGAAAATTAACTACACATGGTGGCACATGCTTGCAGTCCCAGCTACTTGGGAGGCTGAAGTGGGAGACAGTCTCGCTCTGTCGCCTATGCTGGAGTGCAGTGATGCAATCTTGGCTCACTGCAACCTCCACCTCAAATTTGCCTGGCAGGGTAGCGCACGCCTGTAGTCCTAGCACTTTGGGAGGCCAAGGCAGGCAGATCACCTGAGGTCAGGAGTTCAAGACCAGCCTGGCCAACATCGCAAACCCCCATCTCTACTAAAAATACAAAAAATTAGCCTGGCATGGTGGTGTGCGCCTATAATCCCCACTACTCTGGAGGCTGAGACAGGAGAATCGCTTGAACCCAGAAGGCAGAGGTTGCAGTGAGCCAAGATCAACCATTGCACTCTAGCCTGGACAACAAGAGCGAAACTCCATCTCAAAAAAAAAAAAAGAAATTCATATTGCTATATAAGTTATTTCAGTAATGTATATCATATGTTTGGTGGAAAAGTTAAAGGAAATACCAGGAAGGAAACAAACAGAACAGTCATCTTCAAAAGTAATTTGTGTTTAAGAATGTGAGGACTAAGTAGATGTTTTGCAGTACATTTTATATAGATACAAATCTTGCCCTCTAGGGATCTATACTTCAAGCCTGGCAGTAGTAGTTAACAAAGATAAACACAAAAGGACAAGTAGGCAACTAGAAAATAAACATAGAGGCCGGACACGGTGGCTTATGCCTGTAATCCCAGCACTTTGGGATTTGGGCCAAGGTGGGAGGATCACAAGGTCAGGAGTTCAAGACCAGCCTGGCCAATATGGTGAAACCCTGTCTCTGTTAAAAATACAAAAACTAGGCCGGGCGCGGTGGCTCAAGCCTGTAACCCCAGCACTTTGGGAGGCCGAGACGGGTGGATCACGAGGTCAGGAGATCGAGACCATCCTGGCTAACATGGTGAAACCCCGTCTCTACTAAAAAATACAAAAAGAAAAAAAAAATACAAAAACTAGCCGGGCGTGGTGGTGGGCACCTGTAGTACCAGCTACTCAGGAGGCTGAGGCAGGAGAATCCCTTGAACCCAGGAGGCAGAGGGTGCAGCGAGCCGAGATTGCGCCACTGCGCTCCAGCCTGGGCAACAGAGGGAGACGCCATCTCAAAAAAAGAAAAGAAAAGAAAAGAAAGAAAATAAAAGAAACATGGAAAAACATACAAATAGAAAGATTAAATATTTACATCCATTGTATACAAGATCATATTTTAAAAGAAATGCATCTGTGGGATTCAGGGGGAAGGGCAGGGGTGAGAGTAGTCATAGCAGACAACTGTATCTATTCAGAAGAGGGTGACAGAACACATTCTGCTGGCAAGTATCATAAACTAGAAATTTTCAGGCCAGGCACGGTGGTTTATACCTGTAATCCCAGCACTTTAGGAGGCTGAGGCAGGCAGATCAGTTGAGGTCAGGAGTTCAAGAACAACCTGACCAACATAGTGAAACCTCGCTTCTACTAAAAATACAAAATTAGCCAGGCGTGGTGGCAGGCGCCCATAATCCCGGCTACTCTGGAGGCTGAGGCAGGAGAATTGCTTGAACCAGGGAGGTGGAGGTTGCAGTGAGCCAGGATCATGCCACTGCACTCCAGCCTGGGCGACAGAGTAAGACGCTGTCTCAAAAAGAGAAAGAAAGAAAAAAAAGAAAGAAAAAGAAAGAAATGGAATAGACAGCCCTATTCATCACCCTGCAGGCTGAAGCCTAAATTCCTTGGCTTGGCTCACTAGGTCCTGGAGAGCCCCTGCTACCCTCTGGCCAATGTGCTCATCTCTTCCCTGGCTTTCCCTCTCACCTGACCACCAGTTTTCAGAACTCCTTCTGGTGGGCTACAAACCACCAGGCTGTCCCATCTCCCTTCCCCTTTCCACGAGGCCAGTTCCTACTTTTTCTTCGGCTTTCGCTTTAGACCTCTGCCCTCTGTGAGAATGGCTGTGTCCACCTAAATGCTTCTGCCAACCTCGTGCTTTCCCCACTCACAGCTCTCATTGCCTATAATGAAAGTGCCCAGATAAATGTCTGTATCGTCCCTAAGCCCAGCGGAGATGGCAGTCGTTATCTGCCTTATTTCCCCTATTCAGCAGCAGCTCAATGAACAGTTGTAGAGTAACTGAAATAAATATGAAAATATAGGTTAGGTGTTAGAAAAAGAACTAAGAGGATCCTTTATAGGAGTGTGTATCTGTTTTATTTTATTTTTTGAGACAGGGTCTCACTGTCACCCAGGCTGAAGTGCAATGGCACAATCTCAGCTCACTGCAACTTCCACCCTCAGGGCTCAAGCAATCCTCCCACCTCAGCCTCCCAAGTAGCTGACTACAGGCACACACCACCATGGCCGGCTACTTTTTTGTATTTTTAGTAGAGACAGGGGTCTTGTCATATTGTCCAAGCTGGTCTTGACTGCCTGAACTCAAAGCCATCCACCTGGCGCAGGCCTCCCAAAGTGCTAGGATTATAGGCTTGAGCCACGGCCACTGGCCAGGAGTGTTTATTTTATTTTATTTTATTTTATTTTATTTTATTTTATTTTATTTTATTTATTTTTGAGACTGAGTCTCGCTCTATTGCCCAGGCTGGAGGACAGTGGCGCAATCTCGGCTTATGGCAACCTCCACCTCCCAGGTTCAAGAGATTCTCGTGCCTCAGCCTCCTGAGTAGCTGGGATAACAGGTACCCACCATCACACCTGCCTAATGTGTTTATTTTTGAAAAAAAGAAACTGTATCTTTAGAGAAAATGTATACATGCATACTTTGCTACATTTTTGTTGATTGTTACGTTTTACATTTGTGTAACAACACAGGCAAGTCATCTTTGGGCTCCTAACCACATCTTTCATGGAACATCAAGCCTACGCTGAGGTACAGGCTTTCAGAAGCCTGAATTTGGAGGACCATGCCTGATCCAAATGGAGCCTCCAGAATCAAAAGTGGTCAAAATAATCATTCATGGTCCCCAGACCAAATAAGATCTCCTTAGAAACATTTCTCAGGCTGCGCACGTGGCTCGCAGATCGGGCACGGTGGCACACACCTGTAATCCCAGCACTTTGGGAGGCCAAGGCGGGCGGATCACCTGAGGTCAGGAGTTCGAGACCAGGCTGACTAAACATGGAGAAACCCCGTCTCTACTAAAAATACAAAATTAGCCAGGCGTGGTGGCGCATGGCTACTCAGTCCCAGCTACTCAGGAGGCTGAGGCAAGGGAATTGCTTGAAACCAGGAGGCAAAGGCTGCGGTGAGCTAATATCGCACCATTGCACTCCAGCCTGGGCGACAAGAGCGAAACTCCGAAACTCCATGTCCAAAAAAAAAAAGAAACATTTCTCTGAGCCAAAATAATGATGAGGAGGAAATGATTACAGAATAGCATATATGTATTATAATCTTATGTAAAATGGTATAAATCTATAATTATGTATGCGTACAATATGTGCAAAGTAGTAATGTTCATCAAGTTGTAAACAATGGTTATCTCTGGACTAGGATTCCAAATGACCTTTCCTTTTCTTTCTTTCTTTTTTTTTTTTTTTTTGAGACAAGTCTCACTCTGTTGCCCAGGCTGGAATGCAGTGGTGCAATCATGGCTCACTGAAGCCTCAACCTCCTGAGCTTAAGCAATCCTCCCACCTCAGCCTCCCAAAGTGCAGGGATTACATGCATGAGCCACCACGCCCAGACTAAATATGTGTTAAACTAAAGCAGAAGCATCATTACCCGAGTAGGCTCTATAGGAGGAAAGAGGAGAGGAGTGAGGAAAGGAGAGAGAATGAAAAAAAAGAGACTTAAATTATAAGCATTGAAGTTTAGGGTGGGAAGGCGATTGGCATTTAAACCTCAGGGCCCCATTTAGGCTTCTACTTCCCTGACCACTGGGAGGCTGGTCGCTTTTCACCCCTCTGGGTTCACTTCTATTTGCCTGTGAGCTGTCAGCATCTTTCCCCCCGGTTACCTTGCCCTGCCTCTGCCAGGGAGGTAGAGATGAGTGGTGGCACAGGTATGCACGCTGTGCAGCCTCCCACACCTGCACCCTGAAAGACCAACAGATACCCTAAGAAACCTGATACACAAGCACAAACTGATAAGGTACCCAAAAAGGCAAAGGCAGATAGATAGCAAAACAAGGATAATATTACATAGTACTGCAAGTGAAAGTAACACCAAAACAAAACAAAACACAGACATCATCTCTCAGTTCCTTCTCAAAAAAAAAAAAAAAAAAGGTCAGGTGCGGTGGCTCACACCTGTAATCCCAGCACTTTTGGAGGCCGAGGTGGGCAGACCACTTGAGGCCAGGAATTCGAGACCAGCCTGGCCAACCATGGCCAACATGGTGAAACCCCCCATCTCTACTAAAAATACAAAAAATTAACCAGGCGTAGTGGCTGGCGCCTGTAATCCCAGCTACTGGGAGGCTGAGGCAGGAGAATTGCTTGAACCTGGGAGGCGGAGGTTGCAGTAAGCTGAGATCGTACCACTGCACTCCAACCTGGGCAATAGAATGTGACTCTGTCTCAAAAAAAAAAAAAAAAAGATAGGGTGGGTGTGGTGGTGGCTCACACCTGTAGTCCTAGCACTTTGGGAGGTCAAGGCGGAAGGCTCTCTTGAGGCTAGGAGTTCAAGACCTGCCTGGACAACATACAGAAACCCTGTCTCTACAAAAAATACAAAAACTAGCTAGATGTGGTGGTGTGCGCCTGTAGTTCCAGGTACTTGGGAGGCTGACCAGGAGAACTGCTTGAACCAGGGAGTTGGGCCTGCAGTGAACCATGGTCATGCCACTGCCTCCAGACAGGGTGAAGTGGGTAGTTTTTCACTTGATCTCCTCCTCACTGTCTCTAACGTTTAAACAAGTCTCAGACCTGGTGCAGAGGTGCATAAACCTCCATTGCTGGACAAGGCCTGACTTTTGCCTGCTGGTAGGGCCTCCTCAGTTCTTTTTTTTTTTTTTTTTTTTTTTTTTTTTTTTTTTTTTTTTTTTTTTTTGAGACGGAGTCTCACTCTGTCGCCCAGGCTGGAGTACAGTGGCCGGATCTCAGCTCACTGCAAGCTCCGCCTCCCGGGTTCACGCCATTCTCCCTGCCTCAGCCTCCGAGTAGCTGGGACTACAGGCGCCCGCCACCTCGCCCGGCTAGTTTTTTGTATTTTTTAGTAGAGACGGGGTTTCACCGTGTTAGCCAGGATGGTCTCGATCTCCTGACCTCGTGATCCACCCGTCTCGGCCTCCCAAAGTGCTGGGATTACAGGCTTGAGCCACCGCGCCCGGCCATGGGCCTCCTCAGTTCTAACCAGCCTTCCGTGACCTCATTCTCTACCCTGGTTCCATTTTCCACTTTGTGACTTCATCAGTTAAAGATCCCATTTCAGTCACCAAGGTTGAGAGGCCCCAAGAGCCCAGTTCCTTTACAGAATCAACCCTGGGGTGGCTTTAGGACTGGGCTCTTTGGAGCTCATCCTTGGACCCACAGTGGAGCGCCGGTCCGTGCTGACGTCTTCAGATACCAATCAATGGGCATTTGGCTCCTTGCTTCCACTGACCTCCTGAGTACTTTCAACGATCAGTGTCAGGGGTGCCCCTGCTGCTCTTTCTAGAGCATCTCTGCAACTCACGGTGGCCTCTCTCCTCTCTGCGGGCCATGGACAGTACAGTCTCTTCAGCCCTGGAGCTGCCCCAGAGGCTGGCACTGCACCCAAGGGAGAGCCCGAGGAGTCCGGAAGAGGAGGACCCCCACCTGCTGAGCAGCTTGGCTGCAGTCCAGACCCTGGCCAATGTCATCCGGCCTTGCTACGGCCCCCACGGCCGGCAGAAGTTCCTGGTGACCATGAAAGGAGAAACAGTGTGCACGGGGTGTGCCGCTGCCATCCTCAGGGCCCTGGAGCTGGAGCACCCAGCGGCATGGCTCCTCCGGGAAGCAGCCCAAACCCAGGCAGAGAATAGTGGGGACGGCACAGCCTTCGTGGTTCTGCTGACAGAAGCCTTGCTGGAACAGGCAGAGCAGCTGCTGAAGGCCGGCCTGCCTCGCCCGCAACTCCGGGAGGCCTACGCCACAGCCACGGCAGAGGTCCTGGCCACACTGCCCTCCCTGGCCATCCAATCTCTGGGGCCTTTGGAAGATCCGTCCTGGGCTCTCCATTCTGTGATGAATACCCACACCCTGTCCTCCACGGACCACCTGACCAAGCTGGTGGCCCATGCCTGCTGGGCTATCAAGGAGCTAGACGGCAGCTTCAAGCCTGAGCGTGTTGGGGTGTGCGCACTGCACGGGGGGACACTGGAGGATTCCTGCCTCCTCCCGGGGTTAGCCATGTCTGGCAAGCTCTGTGGGCAAATGGCCGCAGTGTTAAATGGTGCCAGGGTGGCTCTCTTTGCTTGCCCCTTTGGTCCTGCCCATCCAAATGCACCAGCAACGGCCCGGCTTTCTAGTCCTGCTGATCTAGCTCAGTTTAGTAAAGGAAGCGACCAATTACTGGAAAAGCAAGTAGGCCAGCTGGCAGCCATGGGAATTAATGTGGCAGTGGTGTTGGGGGAGGTCGACGAGGAGACCCTCATGCTGGCAGACAGGTATGGCATCGTGGTGATCCAAGCTAGGTCTCGGATGGAGATCATTTACCTGAGTGAGGTGTTGGACACACCTCTGCTGCCTCGTCTGCTCCCTCCCCAGAAGCCAGGCAGGTGCCAGAGGGTTTACAGGCAGGAGCTGGGAGATGGTTTGGTTGTGGTATTTGAATGGGAATGTACAGGCACACCTGCCCTCACCGTGGTCCTCAGGGGAGCCACCACCCAGGGGCTGCGGAGTGCAGAGCAGGCCATCTACCACGGCATTGATGCCTATTTCCAGCTATGTCAAGATCCCAGACTGATTCCAGGAGCTGGGGCCACAGAAATGGCTTTGGCAAAAATGCTCTCTGATAAAGGAAGCAGATTGGAAGGGCCCAGTGGGCTTGCATTCCTTGCATTTGCCCAGGCACTGAAGTATCTTCCTAAAACCTTGGCAGAGAATGCAGGCTTAGCTGTCTCAGACGTGGTGGCGGAAATGAGTGGAGTGCACCAAGGTGGGAACCTCCTAATGGGTGTGGGAGCTGAAGGGATAATAAATGTGGCCCAGGAAGGGGTGTGGGACACCCTAATAGTCAAAGCCCAAGGATTTCGAGCAGTGGCTGAGGTGGTGCTGCAGCTCGTGACTGTAGATAAAATTGTAATGGCCAAGAAAAGTCCCACACATCAGCAGATCTGGAATCCTGACTCTAAGAAGACAAAGAAACGCCCACCTCCTGTGGAAAACAAAAAAATCCTTGGAATGAATAAGTAGTGATACCGTCAATAAAACAGGGATTGCCAAGAAGGGAACAATCATCCCAAAAGTGAATGTTTGCCTTTATTCCGTGTTTGGTACTTGATTCAGTTTCTTTAAATAAAAACATGAAGGAACATAAAATTTCTTTTCATGCACTTAGTTCCTTTCCAGTTCTCGACTTTTTTTTTTTTTTTTTTTTTTTTGGAGAGACAGTCTTGCTCTGTTGCCCAGGCTGGTGTGCAGTGGCACGATCTTGGCTCACTGCAACCTCTGCCTCCCAAGTTCAAGCGATTCGCCTGCCTCAGCCTCCCGAATAGCTGGGACTACAGGTGCACACCACCACGCCCAGCTACTTTTTGTATTTTTAGTAGAGACAGGGTTTCACCATATTGATCAGACTGGTCTCGAACTCCTAACCTCATGATCCTCCCACCTCGGCCTCCCAAAGTGCTGGGATTACAAGCGAGAGCCACCGTGCCTGGCCAGTTCTTGACCTTTTCATTTTCTGTTTCTACCAGATTGTGTTCCTTTCCTATGATAAGAGCAGGATTCAATTCTATTAAGATTTTTAAACTGAGTACCTACGTGGGCTTTGGATATGCAAAACACAGTGCAGCAATCTCTTCCTATTTGAGCATTCCCTGCATGATATTCTGATATATATGGACTTATGTCTAGAAGTCACTTTGGGAGTCTGAAAACATCAGTTGCAGCTTACAAGAGTGGCCAGTCATTCCCGTTGTGGTTATTTGAAAAAAAAAGAAGGGACTATCATCTTAAAGCACAAAGAGAGAGAGAGAGAGAGACAGAGAGAGAGAGACAGAGAGAGGAGGCAGGAAAAGGAGCTGCTGTGGTGGCAGGCAGAAATTTAACTTAAAAAAAAAAAAATCCTTGCCTGGCACAGTGGATCATGCCTATAATCCCTGCACTTTGGGAGGTTGAGACAGGAAGATCGCTTGAGTCCAGGAGTTCAAGACCAGCCTGGACAACCTAGTGAGACCCTGTCTCTACAAAAATAAAAATTAAAAAAATTAGCCAGGTGTGGTGATGGATACCTGTAGTCCCAGCTACTCAGGAGGCTGAGGTGGAAGGATCACTTAAGCCCAGGAGATGGAGGTTGCAGTGATTGTGCCACTGCACTCCAGCCTAAGTGACAGAGCAAGACCCTGTCTCAACAAAACAAAACAAAAGCCAGCAAACATCCTTGGCATAGATAACAGAAGATAAGAACACATACCTTAGGACTATGCTAAGGTTGTTGTGTAGGTGAGGAGAAAGTTGAGGGTAGGGGGAAGGGCTAGGATTGGACAACCTTGGGCATTAAAGAAGGGGTCTGAGGCCGGGCGCGGTGGCTCAAGCCTGTAATCCCAGCACTTTGGGAGGCCGAGACGGGCAGATCACGAGGTCAGGAGATCGAGACCATCCTGGTTAACACGGTGAAACCCCGTCTCTACTAAAAAATACAAAAAACTAGCCGGCCGAGGTGGCGGACGCCTGTAGTCCCAGCTACTCGGGAGGCAGAGGCAGGAGAATGGCGTGAACCCGGGAGGCGGAGCTTGCAGTGAACTGAGATCCGGCCACTGCACTCCAGCCTGGGTGACAGCGCGAGACTCCGTCTCAAAAAAAAAAAAAAAAAAAAAAAAGAAGGGGTCTGAGCAGAGCTGAGTGGGTTCAGCACCTAATACCCAAAGCCTTTTCCACTTTTTTAACCATCCAGATTACTCTAGGAAAAGATCAGAACCTATGGGACAGAATCTAGGAAATGAGAAGGTGCAATCTCTTAGAATCATAAAAATAAAAAGTTTTAGGCATATGCAGAGAGAATGAGACTCAAGAAACCATTGTCTTATAGCATGCATATTAGCTGCAACACAGTAAAACAAAATTTTATTTATTTATTTATTTTGAGACAGAGTCTTGCTCTGTCACCCAGGCACAGTGACTGGTGTGGCCCAGGCACCAGTGTAGCGGTGCAGTCTCAGCTCACTGCAACCTCTGCCTCCCGGGCTCAAATGATTCTCCTGCCTCAGCCTCCTGAGTAGCTGGGACCACAGGTGTCCACCACCATACCTGGCTAATTTTTGTATTTTTAGTAGAGATGGGGTTTCGCCATGTTGGCCAGGCTGGTCTCAAACTCTGGACCTCAGGTGATCCACCTGCCTCAGCCTCCCCAAATGCTGGGATTACAGGTGTGTCCCACCCCAATTTGCTGTATCTTGATTTTGTCTAGAATCTAAGTATCCTCTTTAATGTCATCTTTGAGTGTCCTTTTTTTTTTCTTTTTCTTTTTTTTTTTTTGAGACGAAGTCTCACTCAGTCACCCAGGCTGGAGTGCAGTGGCATGATCTTGGCTCCCTGCAACCTTCACCCCCCCGGTTCAAGCGATTCTCCTGCTCAGCCTCCCAGTATCTGGGATTACAGGTACCCGCCACTAAGCCAGACTAATTTTTTGAATTTTTTTTTTTTTTGAAATGGCATCTCACTCTGTCACCCAGGCTGGAGTACAATGGCGTGATCTCGACTCACTGCAACCTCCACCTCCCAGGTTCAAGTGATTCTTCCGTCTCAGCCTCCTGAGTAGCTGAGACTACAGGCATGCACCACCATGCCCGGCTAATTTTTGTATTTTTGGTAGAGACAGGGTCTCACTATATCGGCCAGGCTGGTCTCGAACTCCTGACCTCGTGATCCACCTGCCTCAGCCTCCCAAAGTGCTGGGATTACAGGCATGAGCCACCGTGCCCAGCCAATTGTTTTGAATTTTTTGTACAGATAGGGTTTCACCATGTTGGCCAGGCTGGTCTTGCACCCCTGACCTCAAATGATTCGGCCACATCGACCTCCCAAAGTGCTAGGATTACAGGCATGAGCCACTGACCCCAGCATAAGTGTCCTCTTTAGTTGTCAAAACATATGACTCAATCATCAAGTTGTTTTTTTTCTCCTACTGACTATGGAGAAGTTAACCAGAATTTGACCTCAATTTGGCCAGATCCAGATTCTTCTTCTGAGGTTACAGGATCAGGGTCTCCTAGCATACTAGGTCTCAGTCCTCAAAGGCTTTGGCTTTGGGGTTGGCTACAAATTTCTCTTCCAAGACGAGCTGCTTGCTTCAATTCTAGAAGCAGCTGAATTTCAGAAATGACAATTCCTGGAGGACATTTTCTTTTTTCTTTTTTTTTTGAGACGGAGTTTTGCTCTTATTGTCCAGGCTGTAGTGCAATGGCATGATCTCGGCTCACTGCAACCTCCGCCTCCCAGGTTCAAGTGATTCTCCTGCCTCAGCCTCCCTAGTAGCTGGGATTACAGGCACCTGCCACCACACCCGGGTAATTTTGTATTTTTAGTAGAGACAGTTTTCTCCATGTTGGTCAGGCTGGTCTCGAACTCCCGACCTCAGGTGATCCGCCCACCTCGGTCTCCCAAAGTGCTGGGATTACAGGCATCAGCCACCGCACCTGGCCATTCCTGGAGTATATTTTCTACAAGAACTTGTAGCTGGTGGACTCATCCCAGACCCCTTCCAGCTTTGTGACACTGCTTTACTGTGCTCCATATTGATCCAGCAAGCAGAGAACAAAAGCCACAATCCGGAGAAAACAGGGGAGAAAAATGAGAACTGTGTTCTGGGAAATGAAGGAGATGAGAGGCTGACTTGGACAGTGGAGGCTGGGACTGAGCCTTGGGAACTGCTCATCCATTTGGGCTATATGTAGGCCAGTCATGGCCTCTAATCCCAATAGTTTGGAAGGTCAAGGCAAGCAGATCGCTTGAGGTTAGGAGTTTGAGACCAGCCTAGACAGCACACTGATACTCCTTTTCTGCAGAAAAATAAATTACCCAGGTGTGGTGGCATGCACCTGTAGTCCCACTTATTCAGAAGGCTGAGGCAAGAGAATCTCTTGAACCCAGGAGGCGGAGGTTGCAGTGAGCCGAGATGGTGCCACTGTACTCCAGCCTGGGCTACAGAGCAAGGGCTACAATCTCAAAATAATAATAATAATAATAAATTAAAATAAAAATTAACTGGGCATGGTGGTGCACACCCGTAGTCCCAGCTACTTGGGGGGCTGAGGTGGAAGGATTTCTTGAGCCCAGGAGATCGAGGCTGCAGTGAGCAGTGATTGTGCCGCTGCACTCCAGCCTGGGTGACAGACTGAGACCCTTTCTCAAGAAAACAAAACAAAACAAAACAAAAAAGACTTCAGTCCACGAAAACTCTGGAGTTCTGATGAAGAGAAAAAGTGATCAATTCCAAACTGTGAAAAGAACTGTAAAGAGAAGGCTGAGATCCGGCCACTGCACTCCAGCCTGGGCGACACAGCGAGACTCCGTCTCAAAAAAAAAAAAAAAAAGAGTTGTCACAGTTTGCCAGTCCTTTCTCTACATGGACCAGCCTCTTCTCATGTGTATTGTTTCTCCAGAGTCTTTTTTTTTTTTTTTTTTTTTTTGAGATGGAGTCTTGCTCTGTCACCCAGGCTGGAGTGTAGTGGTGTGATCCCGGCTCATTGCAACCTCAGCCTCCTGAGTTTAAGTGATTCTCCTGCCTCAGCCCCCCAAGAAGCTGGAATTACAGGCACCCGCCACCACACCCAGCTAATTTTTGTATTTTTAGTAGAGACGGGCTTTCAACATGTTAGCCAGGCTGATCTCAAACTACTGGCTTCATGCAATCCACCCACTTCAGCCTCCCAAAATGCTGGGATTACAGGCGTGAGCCACCGCACCTGGCCTCAACAGTCTTTCCTGGGCTCCGAGAGCTCTTCATGACAGGAGCTCTGCCTTCTAGGCCTACAGACCTGAGGGTCATGTAGTGCAGAGGCCAAGAGATAGAGAAAGCTAAGATTCAAAAGAGGAGCAAACCCAGAAAACTCCAAAACAGGGCATCTGAATGGGAGGGAAGGAGAATATCAAGGCTTGAGGTCTCAACTGTTTTATCTGTAAATAAGCAAAACGAGTTTGAAAAAGTCTTGCTTGTGCTGTGTTTGCTGGACACTCACCGCACACGTCTGCATCCCCAAACCACCCCCAGTTCTGCTCGAGCCTTGCCGGAATAGCGACCAACTATTGATGATGCTGCAGCATGGATGTGAGGGAGGCGACACTTCAGTGTTACAACTGATGGGCTGGCTTCCCACGTGATTTGCTGCAAATTTCCCCTTGTACTGAGTTGAAAGGGTGCCACTGCCGAAAGGGAAAGCTGTCCCTGTTGCACTAAAATGCCAAAACACCAGTAGACAGGTATGACAGATATTCCAAAAGTAGCTGAGTCACCTTTCCCCCTGAAACATCAAGCATTCCCACCCCCACCCCCTGCCGCAGGCTAAAGATCCTCTTTCCTAACTAGGGAGGAAGAGGAAGAAGGTTAGGGTAAGAATGAGGGAGATGGTGGTAGAATCTCAGAGAGGGATTCTACTCACCTCCCAGTGGGTTCCAAGGAGTGAGATGGGGGAAAGGACAATAGAATCCCCAGCAAAGTTTGGGCGTCTTGAGGAGATTCTCTGCTTTCAATCTGGAACCCTGGGGCCCCGAGGAGTTCCCTGTGCCAACAGGACAGCAGAGCTGTAGAGCAGGAATGGCTGAGGCCTCCAGCGGAGATGGGCCCCAGGTAGTTGATGGGCTATTCAGGGGTGCTAAGCAGCCTCAGAGAGCAGCCAGGGTCCCCCATGAAGCAGAATTGGGTGTTAGGTATTTGCGGACATAGCCCCCGAACCTCAGGGCATTTCAAGGTTATGAGAAGAGGTAGGATTGTAAACTTTAGCCGAGGCTTGAGAAAGTCAGAATATGACCTCAGACCACAGGACACCAAGATGCTGCATCAGCCTGTGGACTGGAGGCTGATGGGGTGGGTGAATGAGGAATGAGAAAAGGAGGTGAAGGAGGAGATCAAGAATGGACTTGGTTGAGGTTTGGCCTGATCAGGAAAAATCGTAAAGGGCCGAAGTTTACCTGGAATTGACTAGATTAAGTATTTTACCATCAGGCAGAAAGGGGGCTAGAAATAGAAATACTGAGATGATTTATTTATAAAAGCGTAGTACGAATACTTCCCACATATTGGAGTGTAGAACTTAAGAATTTAAACTCTCAGCCAAGCGCAGTGGCTCACACCTGTAATCCCAGCACTTTGGGTTTTTTTTTTTTTTTTTTTTTTTTTTTTTTTTTGAGACGGAGTCTCGCTCTCTTGCCCGGGCTGGAGTGCAGTGGCATGATCTCAGCTCACTGCAACCTCCCGCCTCCTGGGTTCAAGCAATGCTCCTGCCTCAGCCTCCCAAGTGGCTGGGATTACAGGCTTGAGCCACCGCGCCCGGCAATCCCAGCACTTTGGGAGGCCGAAGCAGGTGGATCACCTGAGGTCAGGAGTTTGAGACCAGCCTGGACAACATGGTGAAACCCTGTCTCTAATAAAAATACAAAAATTGTACAAGCGTTTTGGTGGGTGCCTGTAATCCCAGCTACTTGGGAGGCTAAAGCAGGAGAATCGCTTGAGCCTGGGAGGCAGAGGTTGCAGTGAGCCAAGACCCTGCCACTGTACTCCAGCCTGGGCAACAGGGTGAGACTCCATATCAAAAAAGAATTTAAACTCTCTACAAATGTGAATTTTCTTTTTCTTTTCTTTTTTTTTTTTTTTTTTGAGACAGAGTCGCTCTTTCCCCCAGGCTGGAGTGCAGTGGCACAATCTTGGCTCACTGCAACCTCCACTTCCCGGGTTCAAGTGATTCTCCTGTCTCAGCCTCCTGAGTAGCTGAGATTACAGGCACCCACCACCACGCCCGGCTAATTTTTGTATTTTTAGTAGAGACGGGGTTTCACCATGTTGGCCAGGCTGGTCTGGAACTCCTGACCTCAGGTGATCTGCCTGCCTCTGCCTCCCAAAGTGCTGGGATTACAGGTGTGAGCCACCACACCTGACCAAATGTGAATATTGAATAAGGACTTCAGACACTGTCCTCTGGGTATTACCAACAGGGTTTGACACTAGTAATTGCAGCGCCACATAAGAGAGACCAGACGCTGGTTAGTGAAACAATGGTAAGCTTTTGCAATGCAGCACATGCTTGAGAAGCAATTTTATACAGTAGACAGGGTGGAAAAAACGGATCTTTGGAAGTTTTCTTCTAACTCACAGAATGCATCAGCAAGGAAAGGTGGATCCTGGCAAGTTCAGGGGACATACGCCTCTCTATAGTGAAAAATATTTTCTTTTTTTTTCGAGACGGAGTCTCCGTCACCCAGGCTGGAGTGCAGTGGGGCGATCTCGGCTCACTGCAAGCTCCGTCTCCTGGGTTCATGTCATTCTCCTGCCTCAGCTTCCCAAGTAACTGGGATTACAGGCCTCCACCACCATGCCCGGCTAACGTTTTGTATTTTTAGTAGAGACAGGGTTTCACCGTGTTCTCGATCTCCTGACCTCGTGATCCGCCCACCTCAGCCTCCCAAAATGCTGGGATTACAGACGTGAGCCACTGCACCCGGCTGAAAAATATTTTCATATCCAGATCAACATTCATTTCTTAAAACATCTTAACACATGTCCTCTGCCTCCTGTGTCCACAGGCTCCAGAACCCTAGCATTCCAGAGTCCCCCCCTCCTTACTGTGGCTACTCCCATCTTGGCAGGCACCCCAAGTTCTGGACTAGTATTTCCCCTACAGAAGAGAACAAGATCTATCAATCTCAGACTTCCCTATGCAGATGCAAAATATAGGTTTCATATCTCATTCCTAGTCAGTCATTTTGATTGCAAACCTCCTTCTATTTCAATATTACTGTAGGTTTTTGTTGTTGTTTTGTTTTTTTTTGTTTTTTTGAGAGAGTCTTCCTCTGTCACCTAGGCTGGAGTAGAGTGGCACGATCTCGGCTCACTGCAGCCTTGACCTCCTGGGTTCAAGTGATTCTCCTGCCTCAGCCTCCCAAGTAGCTGGGATTACAGGTACTTGCCACCACACCCAGCTAATTTTTTTTTTTAAATTATTTGTAGAGACGGGGTTTCATCGTGTTGGCAAGGCTCCTCTCAAACTCCTGACCTCAGATGATCCATCTGACCTGCTGGGATTACAGGCATAAACCATGTACCAGGCTATTGTAGTTTTATTTACAAGAGGCATAACAATCCATGAACCAAGATTAAAATATTGTTTCAGGTGAAAATAGTTTCCAAAACTACTTGTGATATTTTCTACGTTAGATTTTGAGAAGAATCTATATTTGTCTTAATTCCCTTAATTCCTAAAACTAAATAGAAAACATTTCAAAATATACCCATATGTTAAAAGTCTTTTTTTTTTTTTTTTTTTTTTTTTTTTTTTTTGAGACAGAGTTTGGCTCTTGAGCCCAGGCTGGAGTGCAACAGCATGATATCAGCTCACCACAACCTCTGCCTCCGGGGTTCAAGCGATTCTCCTGCCTTAGCTTCCTGAGGAGTTGGGATTACAAGCATGTGCCACCACACTCAACTAATTTTTTTTTTTTTTTTTTTAAATAGAGATGGGGTTTCTCCATGTTGGTCAGGCTGGTCTCAAACTCCCAACCTCAGGTGATCCACTCACCTCAGTCTCCCAAAGTGCTGGGATTACAGGCGTGAGTCACCATGCCTGGCCTGAAATGTAAAGTCTTAATTTAGATGTTCAGCATCATACAACAAAAATACAGTCTATGAAGTCTGACGTTCTTTTTTTTTTTTTTTTTGAGACAAGAGTTTCACTCCGTCGCTCAGGCTGGAGTGCAATTGCACCATCTCTGCTCACTGCAACTTCCACCTCCCGGGTTCAAGTGATTCTCCTGCCTCAGCTTCCCAAGTAGCCGGGACTACAAGCAGGTGCCACTACACCCAGCCAATTTTTGTATTTTTAGTAGAAATGGTGTTTCACCATGTTGGACAGGCTGGTCTCAAACCGCTGACCTCAAGTAATCTGCCTGCCTTGGCCTCCTGAATTGCTGAGATTAAAGGTGTGAGCCACCACGCCCAGCCCTGGATGTTCTTAAATTAAATTTCTCTTCTTTCATTTTTTTTATCTCTACTGAGTACTTCAGCTTTTAATAAAATTTTCTTCTTTTATCTAGTGAATACTCGTAAACTTTTTTGGGGGGAGACTTACCCAAATGATGAGCTTCTGACAGTGTTGAAAGCTAAGAATCTCCTCTCATTCTGCATAGAAACAGTGGAGTTCTGGACCCAAATGATGAGCTTCTGAGGGTGTTGAAAGCTAAGAATCTCCTCTCATTCTGCATAGAAACAGTGGAGTTCTGGAAGTAAGTGTAACTATTTACATTTCAAGTCAATAAACCCAAGGGTGCACTTGGGTTTATTGTTCGAACAATTCGAACATTTATTAAGTGCCAACCCATGTAAAGAATTACCCAGCAACCAGAATTCAACTTGGTCAGCAGGCAAGGAGTCTTGATCAGACAAACTCGCCATTTTTAAATATGAAAAATTACATGGAAGGTGGCTGGAGCAGACAAGGGTCACATGCTTCTGTGTGCCACCACCACAGAAACATCCTGGATGGTCAGCCCCTCAGTGAATGAATGGAGCTATTTTGAAACTGGTGGGATGACGACAATTGTGAAAAGATCCCACTCAGATCTCCTGCTACAGGTGTAATTGACTGAGAACCTCAACTGCTGTCCTCTGAATCTACCACCACCACATTTACAACAAGACCATGCTTCCCGAGGGCTGTGCCCAGCCAGCCACTACGGGATAAGAAGGTCACTTCCTGCCAGATTCTAATGGGGACTTGGGTCAGCCTGGCCAAAACCATCTGAGAGCTGCACTGCAGTCTGGGGCCCTCCTACTTACTCTGTTCTCTTTTCTTTCTAGGGGGTCAAATTTCCTCATTCCGGCCACTCGAGGTGGCTCACACCTGTAATCCCAGCACTCTGGGAGGCTAAGGAGGGCGGATCATCTGAGATCAGGAGTTTGAGATCAGCCTGGCCAACATGGTGAAACCCCATCTCTACCAAAAATACAAAAGTTAGCCGGGCATGGCGGCACACACCTGTAATCCCAGCTACTCAGGAGACTGAGACAGGAGAATCGCTTGAAGCCAGGAGGCAGAGATTGCAGTGAGCTGAGATCTCACCACTGCACTCCAACCTGGGTGACAAAGCAAGACTCTGTCTCAAAAATAAATAAATAAATAAATAAATAAAAATAAATAAATAAACAAAAAAAAATAAATTTCCTAATTCCTCCAACTTTCTCCACGTTTTTCCCCCTCATCAGTGTTTCTCCCATGAATCTCTTGTATGACAATCTTCTTGGCATCTATTTTTCAAAGGACCTGAATCAACACAGGGTGGTAAAATATTAACATAAAATGACTGATTTAGTCGGGTATAGTGGTGCACGCCTGTGGTTCCAGCTACTCAGGAGGCTGAGGTGGGAGGATCACTTGAGCCCAGGAGGTGGAGGCTGCAGTGGTCCAAGATAGCACCACTGTGCTCCAGCCTGGGCGATGGATTGAGACCTCATCTCAGGGGGGGAAAAAAAAAAGTTAAAATTAAAAATATAAAAAAAGATGACGGATATAGTTTGGATATTTGTCCCTGCCCAAATCTCATGTTGAAATGTAACCCCTAGGGTTGGAGGTGGGGCTGGTGGGAGGTGTTTGGGTCTAGGGGTAGATCCCTCATGGCTTGGATAACCAGTGAGTTCTCACAAGATCAGGTTGTTGTAAAGTGTGTGGCACCTCCTCCAACCCTGCTATAGCTTCTCCTTCCCCCATGAGTAAAAGCTCCCTGAGGCCTCCCCAGAAGCCAGGCAGATGCTGGTGTCATGCTTCCTGTACAGCCTGCAGAACTGTAAGTCAATTAAACCTCTTTTCTTTTTTTAAAGATGGAGTCTCACTCTGTCACCCAGGCTGGAGTACAGTGGCACAAACTCAGCTCATTGCAGCCTCTGCCTCCCAGGTTAAAGTGGATTGCATTGGCATGGCTCACTGCAACCTCTGCCTCCCAGGTTCAAGCAATTCTCCTACCTCAGCCTCCCGAGTAGCTGGAACCGGATGCGTGCAGCACCACACCCAGCTAATTTTTGTATTTTTAGTAGAGACGGGGTTTCACCATGTTGGCCAGGCTGGTCTCAAACTTCTGACCTCAGGTGATCTTCCCACCTCAGCTTCCCAAAGTGCTGGGGATTACAGGTGTTAGCCACTGTGCCTGGCCTAAACCTCTTTTCTTTATAAATTACCCAGTCTCAGCTGTTTCTTTATAGCAAGGCAAAGAATGGCCTAATGTGATTTCTCTTTAACAGGTTGCCTCTTCCTAGTACTTGATTTGCCCTACCAAGTCAGCAACTCTCCTCAAATGTCAGTCAAGGAGAGACAACTTCAATTTATAGCCAACTACCACAACAATCTCTCTCATCCTAAGAAAAATTCCCTATGCCACTCCTCAATGGTACACGAAGGGCCATGTCTCAACTACACCTTCCCCATCTTAACAAGAACATGAACACACACACACACCACACACTCTTTCTCAAGTGCCATTATTCATTTTGAACCAAGTAAGCTTATCCTTTGAAGGCACTCTCCATTTCTCCCCTTAATGAGGCATAATTACTACATTAATAATAACACAAATAAAATGCTTCCCATAAGAATAGCATTTCCAGGCGGGCATGGTGGCTCACGCCTGTAATCCCAGCACTTTGGGATGCCGAGGCGGGTGGATCATCTGAGGTCAGGAGTTCAAGACCAGCCTGGCCAACATGGTGAAACCCCATCTCTACTATAAATATAAAAATTAGCCAGGCATGGTGGACACCTGTAATCCCAGCTACTTGGGAGGCTGGGGCAGGGGAATCGTTTGAACCTGGGAGGTGGAGATTGCAGTGAGCCGAGATCGCACCACTGTACTCCAGCCTGGGCAGTAAGAGTAAGACTCCGTCTCAAAAAAAAAAAAAAGATAAAAGAAAAAAATAGCATTTCCAAGCCTTGTACATAAACAGTACCTCATTTGATCCTCATCATAACATCAAGGGTAGAAATGACCAGTATCATTAGCCTCACTTCACAAAGGAAGAAACAGACTCAGACTGATGTCTCTGGGTGTCAGTTTCCAAGTCTGTCCAATGAAGGATTGAGCCCTGTGACCTTTAAGAACTCTTCCACTTCTAAAATTGTATAATTTCCATAATTTGTCTGAAATCACTAAGCTAGCAGTGGCAGATTAGGGACCTGAGAGAATGACTTGGTGCCAGGCTGATTCTCCCACACCGTGTTATCTTTGCTGCCAATAGCAGTAGCTAACATCAGCTATGCGATGTGTCCTGCACTGTGCCAGTTACTTACAAGGCATTGTTATTTTATTTTATTTTATTTTTTTGAGATGGAGTTTCACTCTTGTTGCCCAGGCTGGAGAGCAGTGGCGCAATCTCGGCTCACTGCAACCTCCGCCTCCCAGGTTCAAGCGATTCTCCTGCCTCAGCCTCCCAAATAGCTGGGATTACAGGCGTCCACCATGCCTGGCTAATTTTGTATTTTTAGTAGAAACGGGGTTTCACCACATTGGTCAGGCTGGTCTCAACTCCTGACCTCAGGTGATCTGCCCGCCTCAGCCTCCCAAAGTGCTGGGATTAGAGGCGTGAGCCACCGCGCCAGTCTAGAGCATTGTTGAATACCTACTCAGCATTGTCCTCCATCCCACTGTGTAAACGTATTTACATTTCAGTTACATACATACACATGTAATGGAGAAGGTGACACCAGCCCTGCTCCAAGGCTGTACTCCGATCGACACTTTCCATTCTTCCGGCCATAGTCACTGGATGACTTGGGGGCTCTGGCCCGGAATGCCGGAACAGAAGTACACCCTCTCCTACTGAATATACATTAGGAAGCACTGGCTTCTACTGCTACTGGCAGCCTCTCTGTGGCCCTGAGGGGAAGCCTCAGGATCTTGTTTGGAACCGACAGTTTTTAGTAGCTAAAATCTGAGGCGTCTATACTTATCCTTAAAACTCTGAACAAGGCCGGGCGCGGTGGCTCAAGCCTGTAATCCCAGCACTTTGGGAGGCCGAGACGGGCGGATCACGAGGTCAGGAGATCGAGACCATCCTGGCTAACCCGGTGAAACCCCGTCTCTACTAAAAATACAAAAAACTAGCCGGGCGAGGTGGTGGGCGCCTGTAGTCCCAGCTACTCCGGAGGCTGAGGCAGGAGAATGGCGCAAACCCGGGAGGCGGAGCTTGCAGTGAGCTGAGATCCGGCCACTGCACTCCAGCCCGGGCTACAGAGCAAGACTCCGTCTCAAAAAAAAAAAAAATTAATTAAAAAAAAAAAACTCTGAACAAACAACATAGGCAAAGACAGATGATGTCACTGAGACCCAGAGAGGATATCAGACCTTGCCCAGCATACATTACCTATTGGGAGCCAGTTAGGACTAAATTACAAGTCTCCAGCAACTGACCTGGGGTTCTTTTGCCTTCAGCATGTAGAAAGGGCCCCGTGGGCAAAGGTTCCGGATAAAGATCAGACGGTGATCTGGCCGATGAACAGAACCCAGAAGTATGTTTGAGGGGGAGGAAGGAGGAGGGGAAGAGAAGTCTTCTGTTCTGCTTTTTCTGCCCTGCGGGGATGACACTTAACCACCGCAGGGGCTGCAGCTGAGCCGTAGGGATGGTCACACTGAACCAGGACTTCTTCCCTTCCCCCACTCTAAACCTCTGCCAAGCAGAGAGCCTCTGAGACTGCTCTAGAGAAAGGGGCTGCCTGCCAAGTATCTGCCCACCTGGGGCCAGGGTGAGGGCAAGGCCAGTGACTACATTCTGTGAACAGCTGGAAAAAAAGTGGGCAACACAGTGGCCTTGGGGCAATGGCCTTCCCACTCTCCTTGTCAAAAAATAGCAGGATTAAAAAAAAAAAGGGCGGGGGAGGATATTTAATCCTTTTGTTACAAATTAAAGTTGCTTGTTTTCAAAAATTGCAGGAAATAAAGTACGCGCGAATGAAAGAAACACAAAATATTTAAAAACAAAATAGCTATTTTCCCAGCTCTCTTACTTATAGGTATGTCTATACAATTTTGGCAGAATCCAAAGGGAAGGACAGTTTGGTTAGTCCATTCAGTCACAGCAAATGTACCTGTTCATTTGTTCAAGGATTTGTTGAGCACTCACCTTGTGCCCTGAAGATACAGTTCTGAAAAAACACCAAAAAGGCCCCTGTGTCCAGCAGCTCACATCTTAGTGGTGGAAGGGAGATGAAGGGGAACAGACCATAATAAGTAAGTAAACAATGATTTCAGACTGTGCCAAGAGCTCTGAGGAAAACAGGGTGATATGATAGGGAGCGGTGAAAGGTACTTTAGGTACTTACAATGTCAGAAATGCTCCCCCAGGCCAGGCGAGGTGGCTCAAGCCTGTAATCCTAGCACTTTGGGAGGTTGAGGTGGGCGGATCACTTGAGCCCAGGAGTTTGAGACCAGCCTGGGGTTTCACCATGTGAAACCCAGACTCTACAAAAAAAAAAAAAAAAAAAAAAAAAAGGAAAAGAAAAAAGAAAAAAAATCGGCTAGGTGCCATGGCTCACGCCTGTAATCCCAGCACTTTGGGAGGCCAAAGCGGGTAGATCACCTGAGCTCAGGAGTTCAAGACCAGCCTGGCCAACATGGTGAAACCCCATCTCTACTAAAAATACAAAAATTAGCTGGGCACTGCGTAGGGCGTTTGTAATCCCAGCTACTTGGGAGGCAGAAGCAGGAGAATCGCTTGAACCCGGGAGGCGGAGGTTGCAGTGAGCCAAGATCACGCCACTGCACCCCAGCCTGGGTGAAAGAGCAAGACTCTGTCTCGAAATAATTAAATTAAATTAAAATTTTAAAATTAGCCAGGTGTTGTAGTGCATACCTGTAGTCCCCACTACTTGGGAGGCTGAGGTGGGAGGATCACCTGAGCCCAGGAGGTCAAGACTGCAGTGAGCCAAGATTGCACCACTGCACTCCAGGCTTGGCAACAGAGTGAGACCCTGTCTCAAAAAAAAAAAAAAAAAAGAAAAAGAAAAGAAAAGAAAAAAGAAAAAGAAGCCAGGCGTGGTGGCTCATGCCTGTAATCCCAGCACTTTGGGAGGCCGAGGTGGGCAGATCACTTGAGGTCTGGAGTTCGAGACCAGCCTGGCCAACATGGTGAAACGCTCTCTCTACTAAAACTACAAAAATTAGCTGGGTGTGGTGGCAGGCACCTGTAATCCCAGATACTAGGTAGGCTGAGGCAGGATAATTACTTGAACCTGGGAGGCAGAGGTTGCAGCGAGCCAAGCCTGGGCAACAGAGAGAGACTCCATCTCAAAAAACAGAAAAGGAAAAGGAAAGGAGGAAGAAACAAAGAAATGAAGGAAGAAAGAAAGAGAAAGAAGAAAAGGGAGAGGAGAGGAAAGGGGAGGGGAGGGGAGCAGGGAAGAGAGGAGAGGAGAGGCTGGGCCCAGTGGTTCATGCCTGTAAACTGAGGTGAATGGATCACCTGAGGTCAGGAGTTAGAGACCAGCCTGGCCAACATGGTGAAACCCTGTCTCTACTAAAAATACAAAAATTAGCCGGGGGTGGTGGCACATGCCTGTAATCCCAGCTACTCAGGAGGCTGAGGCAGGAGAATCACTAGAACCTGGAAGGCGGAGGTTGCAGTGAGCTGAGATCGTGCCATTGCACTCCAGCCTGGGCAACAGGGCAAGACTCGGTTTCAAAAAAAGAAAGAGAAAGAAACAAAGAAAGAGAAATGCCTCCCCAAGGTGACAGATGAGCGAAGCCAGGTGAGAAGTCTAAAGAAATTCAAGTACAAAGGCCCTCTGACAAAAAGGTCTTGGCAGAAACGTGGTCAGTGCGCTTGCTGCATTGAAACTGCTCCTGTAAGCCAGGGATCCTATAAGGTAGGCCTTGAATTCCATGGTGGGGAGCTCGGTTAGGACCCCCACGATAGGCAGGAAGGCAGCTGGAAAGAGCAGTTCTGCCATTCTTCCGGATATATTAATGAGCCATGATGGGTCGTCCTGGTGGACCTCTGGAGTCTGAGCTGGGTCCACGTTTGAGGTCTCCCACTTTAGTGACCCTGGGAAAGTTACTTGAGTCTCCTCATTTGAATAGCCAAGGGTTTCTCGTGTTTGATGCCAAATGCCTTGGGCGGGGATTGGCTCCAAACCTCAGCCTCATCAGTCAGTCAATTTATCCTCACATTCAAGAGCAGCCATTTACAAAACGAGTTCAGAAAATTTAAAAAACAAAAAAAAATACAAATTTTAAATCGTTAGAATACTGCATAAACAAACTAGAAGTAGGCCGGGTGCAGTGGCTCACGCCTGTAATCCTAGCACTTTGGGAGGCCGAGGCGGGCGGATCACCTGACATCAGGAGTTCGAGACCAGCCTGACCAACATGGAGAAACCCCGTCTCTACTACAAATGCAAAAATTAGCTGGGCGTGGTGGTGGGCGCCTGTACTCCCAGCTATTTGGGAGGCTGAGTCAGGAGAATTGCTTGAACCCGGGAGACGGAGGTTGCAGTGAGCCGAGATCGCGCCATTGCACTCCAGCCTGGGCGACACAGCGAGACTCCATCTCAAAACAAACAAACAATAAAAACAAAGTAAAAGTAGATTCCCCAGGCAAAGCTGATAATATTGCTGGGATAATCGACTTTGTCACTACAGTCTCACTTGATACTTTAAGAAACTCCATCTTGATCCTAGGTCTGGGTTGATCTGGGCGTTCCTGCTAATTTTGTGTTTTAAAAACCTAAAGCAATAAAAATGTTGATATTGACATTTATCATTTTTATCCTCGCCCTCTGCCTTGTTTTGCTGGGAGATCTGTTCCACTTGGCTGAGTTTAGAGAGGGCGGGGAAGCGGGGGAGAAACCGAGGCGCAGGGTGGAGAAAGGGAGAAAAGCCTTGCAGACTGAACACACGAGAAAACCTGGAGAAGGGATTCGCTGTGCTTATTTCAGGGAAGAAAACCGAGAAGTGAAGCACAGAGGGGTCAGGTTCCGGGAGCAGCGGGAAGGTTGCAGGGGGCCCCAGGGCAGGTCGTGGAACTCAGGCAGCGGCACCGGGGGCCCAGTTCAGGCCGCGGGGTGCAGCCGGGCAAGACCGCTCGGGCTGCCGAAACGGGAGGAGATCAGAAAAAGGAGAGACATGGAGAAAAGGAAAGGAACAGGAGCAACACTCGGGAGGGAAGGAAAGAGACCGAGACAGAGGAACACCCGCAGCCGAGCAACCAGCCGGGCTGGGCGGGGAGAGGGGGCTGCGGAGGAGGCGGGGCGCCAGGCGGCGCGAGGCCAATGAGAGGGCGGGCCGGGGCGAGGGCGGGGCGCTAGGCGACATGAGGCCAATGGGAGGGTGGGCCGGGGCGAGGGCGGGGCATTAGGCGGCGCGAGGCCAATGGGAGGTCGGGCTGGGTCCTCTGGGCTGAGGCTGGGTGCCAGGCGGCGTGAAGCCAGTGGGAGGGCAGGTTGGGGCAGGGGTGGGGCCCCAAGCCAATGGAAGGGTGATACCGAGGGGGCGGGGCGCCAGGCGGCGAGAGAGCCAATGGGAGGCAGAGTCGGGGACCGCGGATCGTGGGCCGCCCCGCGAGGGGAGGGAGACCCGGAAGGCGGTGCGGGCGGGGAGTGGAGCTGACAACCTGTCAAATCCACTTTGGGACGAACTAGGTCACGCGCTTCCCGGGCCGGGCACCCCCGCCCGCGAGGCCCGGCCGCGGTTCCTTCCTCTTCCTGCCCGCGGCGGTGGGGGTGGGGCGGGCCTCGGGACACCTGCCTCCGCCGCCGGCCGCCGGCCTCGTGCGGCTTCCCGGGCGGCTCCGCCTCGGCCGTACACCCCCGGCCCGCTCGCGGCGGGTGGAGCCGTGGTCCCGCGGACCCAGCCGCGCTGTCTCCCTGGACACTGGGAGCCCCGCGCGGCCTCGCGGGCAAAACCTCTGGACTCCCCGCACCCCCGACCGTCTCCGCGCCGCTCCTTCTCGCGCGCGACCGTGGACTCGTCCCCGCGGGCCCGGGTTGGCAGAAGCTGCGGGGGCCGGGGGCGCACTACTTGGCGCGGAAGGGCCAGCGGCGGGCGGAGGGATCCCCGGCCGCGGGGTGAGCCGCAGGGAGGGGTCGGGAGGAGCCGCAGGGGAGAGTCGGGAGGAGTCGCAGGGGGGAGTCGGGAGGAACCTGGCGCCCGCACCCACGCGCGCCGTGGTCACCTGTTCCCCGCGGGAGCCCGGCCGCGCTCGGGGGGAGGCACGCTCGCAGCTGGGGCTGCCGCTTTGTGCCCGTGGAACCGCGGGGAAGGCGCAGCGCTCTCGGGTCTTCCTGGCGGGTGGTCCTGCACTTTCCCACTCTCTGGTACGGACCGTCGCGATCTGTTTCCAGGCAGAGGAAAAGACGTCAAAGACTCAGACAGAAGGCAGCGTGAATCCAGGGCCCGGGATGCAGGGTTTGCTGGAACGCCAGCCGGTGCGATCGCGCCCCTGGGATTCTGCTTGGCCCGCGCGTCCATTTCCCTGCACGGTGGACTCAGTAAAGCCGGATCTGTCCAGCGCTTACAGCGTGGAGGTGGAGGCGGACTAATCAAGCAATGCTCTGTTATTATTTCTACCCATCCCCTTTTCTCCATGCTAATTTGCTTAGAACTTTAACATCGAATGGACAGCAAATGTCATGTTGTTTAATTTTCACTCCTTGACCGTTATGTTAATTTCTCTCCCGAACAAGGTGACGCATTGTTTTAAGTAACAGTGATCAACTCATGTACTCTTTTTGCAAATTGTATGAATTGAAGGGTAAAATGTGGGAAAACGCTAAATTTGAATGCTAAATTTGAACATTTGACACAATATTTTGAAATGCTTCTTTGCAATATTATGGCATTTCGGAACAGATTAAAATATTTCATTTTCAGACATTTCTTTGGTCAACAAATACTTCTTGAACGTTTATATGCAAAGCAATGCATATAACATTTTCATTGCTTTACAAGTGTATTTATCAGTAAAAGAATTTTGTTTTAAATTCTAGCCTTCATTTAAATGTATTTTAGTTATCACATTGGGAAGAAAATAAAATATTACTGTGTACGGAATGTACAGACATGTTTTTATATTTACAAAAAATAGTCATTAAGAAAGAAAATATGGCCGGGTGCTGTGGGTCACGTCTGTAATTCCAGCATTTTGGCATGCCGAGGCAGGCGGATCACCTGAGGTCAGGAGTTGGAGACTAGCCTGACCAAAAAGGTGAAACCCCGTCTCTACTAAAAATACAAAAATGAGCCGGGGCGTGGTGGTGGGCGCCTGTAGTCCCAGCTACTTGGGAGGCTGAGACGGGAGAATTGCTTGAACCCAGGAGACGGAGGTTGCAGTGAGCCAAGAGTGTGCCACTGCACTCCAGTCTGGGCAACAGAGCGAGACTCCGTCTCAAAAATACATATATACAGGTATCTATATATAGAGATATCTATATAGATATATAGGTATATACAGATTATAGTATATATAGGTGTCTATATATAGATGTATATTCCTTACATTCAACATAAGAATGAGCTTATTCATAATTATCTGTAGTATTATTGCACTTGAAGAACTACCATATTGATTACATTTATAAATACTATTTATAAGTATTGAAATAGAAGTATTTTAAGTAGAAATTAAATGCAAACAAAGCAACAAAAAGAGGCCTTTCATACATGGTTATTGGCTTTTCATTGTAGCCAGTTCTTACTGCCAGCTAATTTTCCAAAGGGAATCGTTGCTTTCTGTTTTGACCAATTGGCAACCTATACAGTGCTAGAAACTCTTAGCCCTCATTGGGTGTATAAATATATATCTTATTTCAAATGTTTTGTTATCTATTCCTACTGGAGGTTGTTTTCTCTCTCTCTCTCTTTTTTTTTTTTTTTTTTTTTGAGACGGAGTCTCACTCTGTCACCAGGGCTGGAGTGCAGTGGCAGCATCTCAGCTCACTGCAACCTCCGCCACCCGGGTTCGAGCGATTTTCCTGCCTCAGCCTCCTGAGTAGCTGGGATTACAGGCGCCTGTCACCACGACCAGCTAGTTTTTTGTGTTTTTAGTACAGATGGGGTTTCACCATGTTGGCCAGGCTGTACTCAAACTACTGACCTCGTTATTCAGCCGGCGCTGCCTCCCAAAGTGCTGGGATTACAGTCATGAGCCATCGCGCCTGCCCTCTTTTTTCTTTTTCTTTTTCTTTTCCTTTTCTTTTCTTTTTTTTTTTTTTTTTTTTTTTTTTTGAGACGGAGTCTCGCTCTGTCGCCCAGGCTGGAGTGCAGTGGCCGGATCTCAGCTCACTGCAAGCTCCGCCTCCCGGGTTTACGCCATTCTCCCGCCTCAGCCTCCCGAGTAGCTGGGACTACAGGCGCCCGCCACCTCGCCCGGCTAGTTTTTTTTATTTTTTAGTAGAGACGGGGTTTCACCGGGTTAGCCAGGATGGTCTCGATCTCCTGACCTCGTGATCCGCCCGTCTCGGCCTCCCAAAGTGCTGGGATTACAGGCTTGAGCCACCGCGCCCGGCCTCTTTTCCTTTTCTTTTCTTTTCTTTCTTTCTTTCTCTCATTTTGATCTTAATACCCACTAAAAAGATAAAACTACGAGTGTTTTTCTTCAGATCACGAGATTGTCAATAATAGAAAGTCAACACTGCCAAATCATGAGAATGAATTGCATATCATTGTACAAAAAATGAATACTGGAAATTAGCTCCTAGATCTATTATATTACCATAATAAGAAAAACTAAAGAATTAAAAAATCTAAACAAAATGCAATCCTAAATTATGCTGCAGCCAGGCAAGGTGATTCACACCTGTAATTCAGCATTTTGGGAGGCCAGAGCCGATGGTGTCTTGAGCCCAGGAATTGGAGACTAGCCTGGGGAACATGCCAAAACCTCATCTCTACAAAAAGGAAAAAAGTACAAAAAATTAGCTGGGCGTGGTGGCACATAGCTGTAGACCTAGCTACTCAGGAGGCAGAGGCAGGAAGATTGCGTGAGACGGGGATGTCGAGGCTGCAGTGAGCCATAATGGTGCCACTGCACCCCAGCCTGGGCAACAGCCACACCCTGTCTCGAAACAATAACAACAAATTCATCTTGCTGCATTTCAGTATTTTTAACTCGTTTAACATAGTGTAGACAGTTTTGATGTGATGTGTCACATCTTTTTTTAACATCTAATTTCTTTTTTTTTTTTGAAATGGTGTTTCGCTCTTGTTGCCCAGGCTGGAGTGCAGTGGCACAATCTCTGCTCACTGCAACCTCTGCCTGCCGGGTTCAAGCAGTTCTCCTGTTTCAGCCTCCCAAGTAGCTGGGGCTACAGGCGGCTGCCACCACGCCCGGCTAATTTTTGTATTTTTAGTAGAGACAGGGTTTCATCTTGTTGGTCAGGCTGATCTCGAACTCCTGACCTCAGGTGATCCACCCACCTCGGCCTCCCAAAGTGCTGGGATTTTAGGCGTGAGGAGCCCAACCTTAACATCTAATTTCAGAAGAAAGCTAACTCTTTCCGTTCTTCTTAAAGATGAAAATTAGAAATATTCTGCCTTAATTATTTCTTTTTTCTTTCTTTCTTCCTTTTTTTTTTTTAGAGACAGAATCTTGCTCTGTTGCCAGGCTGGAGTGCAGTGGCATGCTCTCAGCTCACTGCAACCTCCGCCTCCTGGGTTCAAGCAATTCTCCTGCCTCAGCCTCCCAAGAAGCTGGGACTACAGGCTTGCGCCACCAGGCCCATCTAATTTTGTTTTTTTTTTTTTAGTAGAGACAGGGTTTCACCATGTTGGCCAAGATGGTCTCGATCTCTTGACCTCGTGATCCACCTGCCTCGGCCGCCCTAAGTGCTGGGATTACAGGCATGAGCCACCATGCCTGGCCTTTGCTTTAATTATTTCTTCTGTTGTATTCCCTGCTAGCAAACTTTTGGAATAGATTTGGGAAATTAATTACCTTTATAAATGGAGTTACTATTTTGTCCAAACGTTTCATGTATAATTCTGTAAGGAGGATTTTTATAATTCCCTACCCAAATGTCTTGGCACAGTTTTATTTCTTAGTTGGTAGTGAATTTCCTAGACTAGGATGAAAAAGCAGGAAGTTTTCTTACTGCTTTTGGGGAGGAGGGTGGGTGGCTTTACCTTGGCAAGGACATTCTCATGGCAGCTCAGCCTGGACTCTGTGGTTGAAAATTCAGCTCGAACCCAAAGGGGTAGAATATTTTGTGAATGGGAAACAAATATACCTTGAGTTAGAGGTTACAAATCAGTGGTCACAGATATGTATTGTTTGTCTCTACAATGTCTATACATTTTTAAATTAGTTTCCAAGATTTAAAAAATAAGAGATTTCAGGGTTGGCCATGGTGGCTCACACCTGTAATCCCAGCACTTTGGGAGGCCAAGGCGGGTGGATCACTTCAGGTCAGGAGTTTGAGACCAGCCTGGCCAACATGGTAAACCCCATCTCTACTAAAAATACAAAAAATTAGCTGGGTGTGGTGGCGTGTGCCTGTAGTCCCAGCTACTCGAGAGGCTAAGGCAGGAGAATCACTTGAACCCAGGTGGTGGAGGTTGCAGGGAACTGAGATCTTACCACTGCACTCCAGCCTGGGCGACAGAGCAAGACTCCACCTAAAAATACCAAAATTAGCTGAGTGTCGTGGTGGGCACCTGTAATCCCAGCTACTCAGGAGGCTGAGGCAGGAGAATCGCTTGAACCCAGGAGGCAGAGGTTGCAGTGAGCCGAGATCGCGCCACTGCACTCTAGACTGCCACAGAGTGAGACTCTGTCTCTAAAACAAACAAACGAACAAAAAAACCAAAGAAAAAAACAAAACCAACAAAGCCCAATGAGAACAGCAGCATGTTGGAAAAGATTCCGGGTTTGCGGGAGGCGGAGTTTGCAGTGAGCTGAGATCCGGCCACTGCACTCCAGCCTGGGCGACAGAGCGAGACTCCGTCTCAAAAAAAAAAAAAAAAAAAAAAAAAAAAGATTCCGGGTTTGTTCAGATGGGCTGTGCGTTACGATGATTGTGAGTAGTGTGAAGAAATAGAACAATTCTGTGAAATTGCATTTAGTTCGGATCTACATGCATTGATAGAGAAATGTTTAAATAAAATGTATATCTTTGGTTGGGCACAATGGCTCACGCCTGTAATCCCAGAACTTTGGGAAGCCAAGGAGGGTGGATCACGAGGTCAGAAGTTTAAGACCAGCCTGGCCAACATGGTGAAACCCTGTCTCCACTAAAAATACAAAAAATTAGCCAGGCGTGTTGGCAGGCGCATGTAATCCCAGCTACTCAGGAGGTTGAGGCAGGAGAATCGCTTGAACCTGGGAGGCGAAGGCTGCAGTGAGCTGAGACCGCACACTACAATCCAGCCTGGGCAACAGAATGGGCCTCTGTCTTAAAAACAAAAACAAAAAAAAGTGTATCTTCATATAAAGAAATGCTTATGAGAAGGTTTTAATAAAATGGCCTAATACCATATGTTAGATGAACAAAGAACCATGAAATAAAACTATGTATAAAAACACATTTAGGAGTTAAAAGATGGTGTCAGTTCTTTGTTTTTTGTTTTTTTTTCTGAGACAGAGTTTCACTCTTGTTGCCCAGGCTGGAGTGCAATGGCGTAATCTTGAGTCATTGCAACCCCCGCGGTCCGGGTTCTAGTGAGTCTCCTATCTCAGCCTCCTGAGCAGCTGGGATTACAGGCGTGTGCCACTACGCCCAGCTAATTTTTGTATTTTTAGTGGAGACAGGGTTTTCCCATGTTGGCCAGGCTGGTCCCAAACTCCTGACCTCAGGTGATTTGCCTGCCTCAGCCTCCCAAAGTGCTGGGATTACAGGCGTGAGGCACCGTGCCCAGCTGGTGTTACTTTTTTAATTAATTAAAATACATTTAAAAGGATAGAATAAAAGGGCAGAAAATATGGCAAAATCAAAGCGGTTATGGATTTCCAAAAATTTTTCTAGTGACATGTTGTATGTACACAATCAGGGAAGAAACTAAAAATCAAACTGAGCATGTGCTTATTGAGTTTTAATTCCATAAAAGAAACAAAAAAATTATACTGTAGCTACAGATGTTACTGTCTCCAGATTTCAAAAATGTTTTCCAACTATCTCAAGGGGACTGGGCAAGAGAGAACAGATGGCTGAGCATAACCTACTCCCAATGCTAGAGAAGTAAATCAAAGTGCATTTCATACTGATGCTACCTCAGTAATACCGGCTTTGAGCAGAGAAGGATGGTGTAAATCGCTTTCCCCCACTGTAACCCTTAAAGCCCGCTCGTCCCCCAGCTTTGTTTGAGGAAGGATAGTTTGTGATCGATCAACAGCATCTAGGAAGGGATGTTAGTTTGCTAGGGCTGAGGTAACAAAGTGGCACAGACTGCATGGTAGCAGAAATGTACTTTCTCTTGGCTCTAGAGGCCTAAAGTCCAATATCAAGGCATTAGCAGGGTTGGCCTCTCCTGGGGGCGTCTCAGCTTGTAGATGGTGTCTTTGCTTGTGTCTTCACATGGTTTTCCTTATGTGTGTGTCTGTGTCCTGATCTCCTCTTGTTATGAAGACACCAGTCATATTGAATCAGGGCCCACACTGAGAACTTTTTTTTCTTTTTTTTTCAGACAGGGTCTGATTCTGTCGCCCAGGCTGGAGTACTGTGGCTCCATCATGGCTCACTGTGGCCTCAACCTCTTGGGCTCAAGCGATCCTCTTGCTTCAGCCTCTCAAATAGCTGGGACTACAGAAGTGTGCCACAATCCCTGGCTAATTAAAAAAAATTTTTTTGACTGGGACGGTGGCTCACGCCTGTAATCCCAGCACTTTGGGAGACCGAGGTGGGCAGATTACCTGAGGTCGGGAGTTCTAGACCAGCCTGATCAACACGGAGAAACCACGTCTCCAAAAAAAAAAAAAATTAGCCAGGTGTGGTGACACATGCCTGTAATCCCAGCTACTCGGGAGGGTGAGGCAGGAGAATTGCTTGAACCTGGGAGGTGGAGGTTGCAGTGAGCCAACATTGCACCATTGCACTCCAGCCTGGACAACAAGAGTGAAACTCCATCTCAAAAAAAAAAAAAAATTTTTTTTTTTTGGCCAGGCATGGTGACTCACACCTATAATCCCAGCACTTTGGGAGTCCGAGGCAGGTGGATCACCTGAGATAACAAGTTCGAGACCAGCTTGACCAACATGGCAAAACGCCTTCTCTACTAAAAATACAAAAATTAGCCAGGCGTGATGGTGGGCGCCTGTCAACCCAGCTACTCGGGAGGACCCCTTGACCCTGGAAGGTGGAGCTGAGATGATGCTACTGCACTGCAGCCTGGCTGACACAGCAAGACTCCGTCTCAAAAAAACCAAAAAAACGTATAACAACAAAACAAATTCCAAACTGCATTGACTTTTTCTACAGCAAGGAAATTTTGATGTGAACCAAAGAATTCTTCTTTTCATTTTGTAGCAGGCTCCAGTCCCTTTTGGAAAAGGTGAGGGTATATATAATGAATAAATAAATAATATCACTGTATTTTGCATTGGCAGAAAAAAATCTGCATGTGCAAGCAACAATCTTTTCCTTGTTTCAATATTAAATTGCTTACTTGGACTAAAGTAAACCTTTAAAAGTATAAAACTGCTTGGCATTCGTATCAGTTAGCGTAAATTCAAAGGAAATCAATCAGCATAACCAAGTGACATTGAGTCAATGTTGATTTTTCTCTTCTACTGGACTTATTTATTTATTTATTTATCTTTGAGACAGGGTCTTGCTCTGTCACCCAGGCTAGAGTGCAGTGGAGCGATCCTCACTTACTGCAACCTTCACCCTCAGCTCAAGTGATCTCCCACCTCAACCTCCCAAGTAGCTGGGACCGCACCGCCACCATGCCCAGCTAATTTTTTTTTTTTTTTTTTTTTTTGTGAGATAGAGTCTCGCTTTGTCCCCCAGGCTGGAGTGCAGTGGCGCAATCTTGGATCACTGCAACTTCTTCCTCCCGTGTTCAAGCCATTCTTCTGTCTCAGCCTCCTGAGTAGCTGGGATTACAGGCACAGGCTGCGATGCCCGGCTAATTTTTCTTTTTATTTTTTGGCAGTCAGGGGACGGAGTTTCACTCTTGTTGCCCAGGCGGCAATGCAATGGCGTAATCTCGGCTCACCAAAACCTCTGCCTCCCGGGTTCAAGCCTCTCAAGTAGCATGGATTACAGGCATGTGCCACCACACCCAGCTAATTTTGTATTTTTAGTAGAGACGGGGGTTTCTCCATGTTGGTCGGGCTGGTCTTGAACTCCCAACCTCAGGTGATCTGCCCGCCTTGGCTTCCCAAAGTGCTGGGATTACAGGCATGAGCCACCGCACCCAGCCACCGGGCTAATTTTTTGTATTTTAGTAGAGATGGGGTTTCATCTTGTTCCCAGGCTGGTCTTGAACTCCTGAGCTCAGGCAATCTACCCACCTTGGCCTCCCAAAGTGCTAGGATTACAGGGGTAAGCCACCACGCCGGGCCAATTATTTGTATTTTTAGTAGAGATGTAGTCTCACCATGTTGCCCAGGCTGTTTTGAACTCAAATGATCCATTCTGTCCTCCCAAAGTACTGAGATGTACTGGTGTGAGTCACCGCTCTCGGCCAAGACTTCTTTTATTTACACTTCATGGGAATTATGTTTTGGAGATGCCTAAGGCACAGAAAAATTAAATGATGCTGTAGACTGAATTGTTTCTCTCCTACCCATTCATGTGTTTAACCCCTAACACCCAATGTCACTGTATCTAGAGACAGGATCTTTAGGAGGTAATTAAGGTTAAGAGAGGTGCACTGATCCTAGCCCCCTCTCTCTACCACGTGAGGATACTTAGAGAAAGTGGCAGCTACAAACCAGGAAGACCACTCTTGCCAGAGGCAGCAGCTGCAGGCACCTTGTTCTTGGGCTTCCTACTCTCCAGAACTGTGGAAATAAATGTATGTTTATTTATTTGCAGACAAGGTCTCGCTCTGTTACCCAGGCTGGATTGCAGTGTCATGATCATAGCTCACTGCAACCTCGAATTCCTAGGCTCAGGTGATCCTCCCACCTTGGCCTCCCAAAGTGTTGGGATTACAGGCATGAGCTACCATGCCCAGCCAATTCTGTTGTTGAAGCCCCCCGGTCTGTGTGTTTTGTTGTAGCAGCCCAGGCAGGCTCATACAAATGACCTGCCTAAACCCCTGACTGTCTCCTTTGTAGCTTCCAGGTCTTCATCTTACATATGTCTTCATTATTTCCTTTTCTGAAGAAATGATGCCCAGTCCACCCTAGCAAATGTAAGCCGCATGCTCATTCTCTGTCAGAGCACGTTTTTATTTCTTTTTTTTTGAGACAGAGTTTTGTTCTTATTGCCCAGGCTGGAGTGCAGTGGTAATCTCAACTCACTACAACCTCTGCCTCCCAGGTTCAAGTGATTCTCCTGCCTCAGCCTCCCGAGTAGCTGGGATTGCAGGCACTCACTACCATGCCCGGCTAATTTTTGTAGTTTTAGTAGAGACAGGGTTTCACCGTGTTGGCCAGGCTGATCTTGAACTCCTGACCTCAGGTGATCCACCCGCCTCAGCCTCCCAAAGTGCTGAGATTATAGGCATGAGCCATTGTGCCCGGCCATCAGAGCACTTTTTAGAAAGCATTTATCCTGGCCAGTTGCGGTGGCTTACACCTGTAATCACAGCATTTTGGGAGGCCAAGGCAGGTGGATCCTGAGGTCAGGAGTTTGAGACCAGCCTGACCAAGATGGTGAAATCCTGTCTCTCCTAAAAAAATACAAAAATTAGCCGGGTGTGGTGGCGGGCTCCTCTAATCCCAGCTATTCGGGAGGCTGAGGCAGGAGAATCACTGAAACCTGGGAGGCAGAGGTTGCAGTGAGCCGAGATTGCACCACTGCACTCTAACCTGGGCAACAGAGTGAGACTCCATCTCAAAAATAAATAAATAAGGCCGGGCGCGGTGGCTCAAGCCTGTAATCCCAGCACTTTGGGAGGCCGAGACGGGCGGATCACGAGGTCAGGAGATCGAGACCATCCTGGCTAACACTGTGAAACCCCGTCTCTACTAAAAAAATACAAAAAACTAGCCGGGCGAGGTGGCGGGCGCCTGTAGTCCCAGCTACTCGGGAGGCTGAGGCAGGAGAATGGCGTAAACCCGGGAGGCGGAGCTTGCAGTGAACCGAGATCCGGCCACTGCACTCCAGCCTGGGCGGCAGAGCGAGACTCCGTCTCATTAAAAAAATAAAAATTAAAAAAAAAAATAAATAAATAAATAAATAAATAATAAAAGCATTTATCCTAGTCATATCGATTTGTTTTACTTGTTGATTTTCACTTGCATGTCACAGAGACCCTCTCTCTCTTGCTCTGTCAGGCGCCTTCTCAAGGCGGAAGGCCTCGCACATGGCAGGCAGTACAGGGAAATGTTCTGCTTATCAACAGCTGTGCCCTAACGGGGTGAGCAGACAGGCCTGAGGACTTTAGTTTTTCAGTCACAATGAAGAACATGTATTAAGTGGGGCCAGTGGAAGCTACTTCCAACCTAGGCTAGGCAATTGACCCACTGACTCAATATGATGATGCTGTCTTGATTTGATTCTCTACTTCATTCAAAACAGGCTCAGACTGGATAGAAAAGAGAATCTGTTCAAAGTTTGGTTATAGGTTCCACTTGTTAATTGATGATGATGGTGAACAAGCAGAGTGTATGACATTTTGCTAAGTGTTCATTGTGAAAACAGTTCAGAGCTTGGATCCAGGAACTTGCCCACCAATGGGGTTTTGCTGTAGGCTGCTGTGTGGCCTTGGGCTAGGCATTTACCCCTTTCTCTCTCTCTGTTCTTTCTTTCTCTCCCTTCTTTCTTTCTTTCTTTCCTTCTTTCTCTCTCTCTCTCTCTCCTCCTTCCTTCCTTCCTTTCCTTCCTTCCTTTTCTTTGAGACAAGGTCTGCCTCTATCGCCCAGGCTGGAGTGAGTGGCATGATCTCTGCTCACTGCAACCTCCACCTCTCGCGGTCAAGCAGTTCTCATGCCTCATCCTCTTGAGGAGCTGAAACTACAGGTATGCACCACCATGCTCGCCTAATTTTTTTTGTTTTTTTAGAAACGTGTTTTTGCCTGCCATGTTGCCCAGCCTGGTCTCAATCTCTTATAATCTCAAGTTGCCAGAAGGTGCTCCTTTGCCTCTTAGGAGGGTGACAAGATGGTAGATAAACTTTCTCCATGGCCGAAGATGGCATGCTCCCTGTAGAACCTGCTCCCTTCAGAACCTGCTCCCCACACCAGGGCTGGGCGCAGTGACTTATACCTGTAATCCCAGCACTTCGAGAGGCCAATGTGAGAGGATCACTTGAAGTCAGGAGTTCGAGACCAGTTTGAGCAATGTGGTAAGACTACCCCAACTTCTCTATAAAACATTGAAAAAATTAAAATAACAAAAAAGCAAGAACCTTCCCTACCAGAATATGAATTAAGGTGTTTGCCCATGAAGAAATCACATTGTAAAATAGCATGATCAATACAATCACATTGTAACAATAGCATGAGTATTAGGTCAAGCCTGGTCACACCCTCCAACTCTGTAAAAGAAAACTTAGCTGGGGGCCGGGCATGGTGGTTCACACCTGTAATCCCAGCACTTTGGGAGGCCGAGGCGGGCGGATCACTTAAGGTCAGGAGTACGAGACCAGCCTGGCCAACATGGCAAAACCCCGTCTCTACTAAAAATACAAAAAGTAGCCAGGTATGGTGGCGCATTCCTGTAATCTCAGCTACTCGGGAGGCTGAGGCAGGAGAATTGCTTGAACCCAGGAGGCGGGGGTTGCAGTGGGCTGAGATCTTGCCACTGCACTCCAGCCTGGGAGACAAGAGAGAGACTCCATCTCAAAAAAAAAAAAAAAAAAAAAAAAAAAAAGGAACGGTGGCTCATGCCTGTAATCCATCCCAGCACTTTGGGAGGCTGAGGCGGGTGGATCACGAGGTCAGGAGTTCAAGACCAGCTGGACCAGCATGGTGAAACCCTGTCTCTACAAAAATTAGCTGGGCATGGTGGCACCCGCTTATAATCCCAGCTACTAAGGAGGCTGAGGCAGGAGAATCGCTTGAACCCAGGAGGTGGAGGTTGTGGTGAGCCAAGATCACACCACTGCACTCCAGCCTGGGTAACATAGTGAGACTCCATCTTAAAAAAAAAAAAAAAAAAAAAAAAAAAGGGCCGGGCGAGGTGGCTCACGCCTGTAATCCTGGCACTTTGGGAGGCCGAGGCGGGCGGATCACGAAGTCAGGAGATAGAGACCATCCTGGCTAGCACGGTGAAACCCCATCTCTACTAAAAATACAAAAAAAAAAAAATTAGCCAGGTGTGGTGGCGGGCGCCTATAGTCCCAGCTACTTGGGAGGCTGAGGCAGGAGAATGGCATGAACCCGGGAGGTGGAGCTTGCAGCGAGCCGAGATTGTGCCACTGTACTCCAGCCTGGGTGACAAAGCAAGACTCTGTCTCAAAAAAAAAAAAAAAAAAAAAAAAAGTGTCAAGAAAGGAAAGGGAAAGGCTCTTTTCTATTAGAGTTCAGTGAACTGACTGTAGAGCTAACAGGCAACTTGCAGGCCAGCATTCCCTCAAGTAGAAATGCACTCTAATATCCATGGTCAAGCCCAGAAACGTGTTGGTTTCTTTCTTCTACGCCGCTGAGAAGTTAATTACTTCCAGCTGAGTCCTAGCCTTTCCTGGCCAACGTACCTGGCGATCTCCGCAGTCAATCCCACACCTATGAAAGCTTATTCTTTTTCTAAGGGATGGTGTAATAGTTGGGAGAGCTAACCCAGGATTAGACAGGCCAAGGGGGTCTGAGTTGGGAATTTAATTATATAAGTGTATAACTCACCATTTTCTACTTTTCCTGACATATGGCTACAAACCCTCAAAATGACAGGAAAGTAAATTTAAAAATGAAGCACGGGCAGGAAGGAAGAAAAGAAGAAAGGGAGTTGAAATGTTAAGCATTAGAATGGTCTGTTCTCTGGAGTACACCTGCAGATATTCCTCAAGTTCTAGCACTGGCCCATCTCTCTCTCTCTCTCTCTCTTCCGTGATGATTTTGTAACTTAGGTACTGCTTGCCAAATACCCAACCTAACTTTCAAACAATATTCAGAGCAGCTGTTTTCAATTCTCATCTCTATGCATTGAACTCTGAAATCTACATCTCTATTTTGTTTTTTGTTTTTTGAGATGAGTCATGCTCTGTCGCTCAGGCTGGAGTTCAGTGGCGCAATCTCAGCTCGCTGCAACCTCCGCCTCCCGGGTTCAAGCGATTCTCCTGCCTCAGCCTCCTGAGTAGCTGGGATTACAGGCGCCCGCCGCCACGCCCAGCTAATTTTTGTATTTTTAGTAGAGACAGAATTTCACCATCTTGGCCAGGCTGGTCTTGAACTCTTGACCTTGTGATCCACCCACCTCTGCCTCCCAAAGTGCTGGGATTACAGGCGTGAGCCACCATGCCCAGCCTTACACCTCTATTTTAAGCTTCTCGATAACTCTGGGTCTGTATTTTCAGCACTTACTGGACACCTCCACCTGGATGTGCCACCACCCTTGGCCTTGCTGGGCCCAGGAGGACCTTCTGCTTCCTCCTAAACCAACATCTTCTGTGTTACCTATTCCCGTTCGTGATGGACTTCTGACGGGCCTGGTCACCCGGGCTCTCTGGGTAAGTGGGTCTCAACTTGGCTGAACACTACATTAGCAAGAGGGACGTTTTTTTTTTTGAGATGGAGTTTTGCTCTTGTTGCCAAGACCGAAATGCAATGGTGTGATCTTGGCTCACCAAAACCTCCACCTCCTGGGTTCAAGTGATTCTCCTGCCTCAGCCTCCCGAGTAGCTGGGATTACAGGCACGCACCACCACGCCTGGCTAATTTTGTATTTTTTTTTTTAAAGTAGGGACGGCGTTTCTCCATGCTGGTCAGGCTGGTCTTGAACTCCCGACCTCCCGACCTCAGTGCCTCCCAAAGTGCTGGGATTACAGGTGTGAGCCACAACGCCCGGCCTAAGAAGGACATTTTTGAAAGCTCCCTAGCTGATTGTGACGTGCAGCTAGTGTTGAGAACTACTCTGCCTTTCTTTTTCTTCTCTTTTTTTTTTTTTTTTTTTTTTTTTTTTTTGAGACGGAGTCTCATGCTATCACCCAGGCTGGAGTGCAGTGGCACGATCTCGGCTCACTGCAACCTCCGCCTCCTGGGTTCAGGCAATTCTCCTGTCACCCTCCTGAGTAGCTGGGAGTACAGGTGCATGCCCCCACACCTGGCTAATTTTTTGTATTTTTAGTAGAGACAGGGTTTCACTGTGTTAGCTAGGATGGTCTCCATCTCCTGACCCCATGATCCTCCCGCCTCAGCCTCCCATAGGGCTGGGATTACAGGTGTGAGCCACTGCATCCGGCCTACTCTGCCTTTTGCAAGATCACAGTTGCGAGTCTAATCTGTGACTTTTACCGCTAACGTAGCTCAGAAATCTCCCTTCCTTCCTTCCTTCCTTCCTTCTTTCCTTCCTTCCTTCCCTCCTTCCTTCCCTCCTTCTTTCCACCCTCCTTCCTTCCCTCACTCCCATCCTCCCTCCCTTCCTTTCTGACAAAGTCTCTGTCACCCAGGTTGGAGTGCAGTGGCACCATCGTGGCTTACTGCAACCACCACCTTCCAGGTTCAAGTGATTCTCCTGCCTCAGCCTCCTGAGTAGCTGGGATTATAGGTGCCTGCCACCACCCCCAGCTAATTGTTGTATTTTTAGTAGAGATAGGGTTTCACTATGTTGGCCAGGCTGGTCTTGAACTCCTGGCCTCAGGTGATCTGCCCACCTCAGCCTCCCAAAGTGCTGGGATTACAGGTGTGAGCCACCGTGCCCAGCTCTGTCTCCTTTCTATTCCCAGTATTATCCCTTTAGTTTAAGCACCATGAAAGCACATCTTGGCTTCTTATTTTTCCTGCTCCTACTCATGCCTGACAAATCCTTCCAACGTATGGTTCTGATCATATTAGCCCTCATTTGAAAACCTTCCCGCCATGTGCCTTAGTCAGGCAGTCAATGTCTGTTAATGACAGGCCCTGCCTCTTTGCCAAGCTTGGTAAATATCCTCTACTCCCCCCATTTAAAAAAAAAAATAGGCTCGGTGCAGTGGCTTATGCCTGTAATCCCAGCACACTGGGAGGCCAAGGTGGGTGGATCATGAGGTCAAGACCATCCTGGCCAACATGGTGAAACTCCATCTCTACTAAAAATACAAAACATTAGCTGGGCATGGTGGTGCACGCCTATAGTCCCAGCTACTTGGGAAGCTGAGGCAGAAGAATTGCTCGAACCTGGGAGGTGGAGGTTGCAGTGAGCTGAGATCGCGCCACTGCACTCCAGCCTGGGCAATGGAATGAGACTCCATCTAAAATAAAAATAAAAATAATAGAGACAGGGCCTCACTATGTTGCCCAGGCTGGTCTCAAACTCCTGGGTTTAAGTGATCCTCCCACTTTGGCCTCCCAAAGTGCTGGGATTACGGGTGTCAGCCACCTTCCTTGGCTTCTACTCCCTTTAGTGAACCCTTATGACAACCAAGGGAAGTTGCTTGCCCTTCCCTACACATGCCCTTTTCCTGCCTCTGTGCCTTTGCTCACGCAGTTTCCGCCCCCTGGGGCACCATTCTGCACATGTCTCCATCCTGTGTTTTCATCAAGGGCTGGCTCAAATGCCACCATCTCCCAGAACGGCCTTCCCTGATCTGTCCAGCTAGGAGTAAATTCTTCCTTTGAATTATCTTAGAATTTACATATTCTGTCAAAAAACCACTGAAGAGAGAACAATTTGCAAAATAATGAATTGTTTTTCTGCTTTAGGACATTGGTTCTCAAAATTGAGTATACATGAGAATCATTTGGAGAACTCATTTCAAATGCACACTCCAGGCAGAGCGTGGTGGCTCATGCCTGTAATCCCAGCACTTTGGGAGGTCAAGGTAGGAAGATTGCTTGAGCCTGGGAGGTTGAGGCTACAGTGAGTTGTGGTTGTGCCACTGCACTTCAGCCTGGGCAATAGAGCAAGACCCTGTCCCCCGCCAAAAAAAAAAAAAAAAAAAAAAAAAAAAACAAAGAAGAGGAGGAGGAGGAGGAGATTGCTTATTTCAAGAGATTCTCAGGCTTATTTCCAGAGATTCTCAGTTCACATGCAGTTCCTGTCCACCATACTTTGAGAAACATTGAGCTAACAGGTTCTTTGTTAATATCATGTCAGGTGGATCCATGAATACATTGACTTGTTGGAGTTTCGTGATATAAATCCAGCCATACTAGCAAACTGTTAACAGTCCTGAAAACAGTGTCAAGTTTCTCATGTACCAGGAACTGAAAATTCAAATGACTGTAAGGATGGGTAGGTTGAGGATTCACTGCTGGGGACCACAGGAAGTGGTAGGACTTCAAGGGACTACGGAGCGTCTCTGGTATTCACCTCTCGGTAACGATTTCCATCTGAGAATTTGGCGCGAGTACTGCCAGAATTTCCATTTTCCCAGAAAGCTGGAAATCCAGAATTTTAGGTGACATTTCCAGATTATTACACTGTAACTTAAGGTTTTAACAACACTGTGACGTTTGATATAACCCAGTTGCAATTGATTTAATCCAACAATTAGCTTTCATAATTGAAGTGTAAATAGAAGTAAATATTGGTTTGTTTTGCTGCAGAATGACATAAAACATTATTTCATCTATATAGTGACAAGAAATCCACAGAAATGAAGAGACAGGCTCATTTTAGTATTTCCTGAAATCATTAATTTTTTAAAAATTGTTTTCTCTCCCCTTCCTTCTTTCCTTCCTTCCTTCCTTCCCTTTTCCTTTCCTCTTCCTTTCCTTTCCCTTCTTCCCTTCCCTTCCCTTTCCCTTTCCCTCCCCTTCCCCTTCCCCTTTCCCTCCCCCTCCCCCTTTCCCTTTCCTTTTATCTTTCCTTTCCTTTTTCTTTCCCTGTATCCAGGGGCCTGATCTCAGCTCACAGCAACTTCTGCCTCCCGGGTTCAAGTGATTCTCCTGCCTCAGCCTCCCGAGCAGCTGGATTACAGGCCCCCACTACCATGCCTGGCTAATTTTTGTGTTTTTAGTAGAGATGGGGTTTTGCCATGTTGGCCAAGCTGGTCTCGAACTCCTGACCTTGGCCAGGAGTGCTGGCTCATGCCTGTAATCCCACCACTTTGGGAGGCTGAGGCGGGCAGATCATGAGGTCAAGAGATTGAGGCCATCTTGGCCAACATGGTACAACCCGTCTCTACTAAAAATACAAAAATTAGCTGGGCGTGGTGGTGTGCGCCTGTAATCCCAGCTACTGAGGAGGCTGGGGCAGGAGAATTGCTTGAATCCAGGAGGTGGAGCTTGCAGTGAGCCGAGATGGCACCACTGCACTCCAGCCTGGGTGATGGAGCAAGACTCTGTCTCAAAAAAATAAAAAAGAAACAAAAAACAACTCTTGACCTCAGGTGATCTGCCTGCCTCGGTCTCCCAAGGTGCTGGTATTACAGGGGTGAGTCACCTCACCTGGCCTACAGATTTAAAGTATACAATCTTTTCATATTTTTAGTACTCAGGGATGGATGATTAGATAAAGTGTCTCTCTCCATTAAAGTCAACTACTGTGGGCCAGGTACAGTGGCTCATGCCTGTAATCCCTGTACTTTGGGAGGCTGAGGCAGGAGGATCACTTGAAGCCAGCAGTTCAAGACCAGCCTGGGCAACATAGGAAAACCCCATCTCTACAAAAAAATTTGGAAATGAGCCAGTCATGGTGGCACGTACCTGTAGTCCCAGCTGGTTGGGAAGCCAAGCTGGGAAGATGGCTTAAGCCCTGGAGTTTGAGGCTGCAGTGAGCTCTGACGGTGCCACTGTACTCCAGTCTGGGAAACAGAGTGAGGCCTTGTCTAAAAAAAAAAGAAAAAATCAACAACTGTGGCTGGTGCCTCACGCCTGTAATCCCAGCACTTTGGGAGGCCAAGGCAGGCAGATCACTTGAGGTCAGGAGTTTGAGACCAGCCTGGCCAACATGGTGAAACCCCGTCTCTACTAAAAATACAAAAATTAGCCAGGCGTGCTGGCATATGCCTGTTAATCCCAGCTACTTGGGAGGCTGAGGCAGGAGAACTGCTTGAACCCAGGAGGTGGAGGTTGCAGTGAGCCGAAATTGCGCCATTGCGCTCTAGCCTGGGTGAAGAAGTGAGACTCCGTCTAAAAAAAAATAAAAATAAAAATAAATAAATCAACAACTGTATTTTAAATTATAAATGTAGCCCTTTTTTCATTTTACTATTTAAAAGACATGAGTCATACTTCTATGCTGTGCTGGAAATGGGGAAGAATTGACAAGTATGGAATTTCCCAATCCCCAACTGTAGGATCCTGAAAATGACAGAATTGTAAACAGATATTTCACATTAATACAAAGACCTCAGAATAGGCTTTTTTATTCCCACCCTAGCCCCATCTTTATTGTCATGTGCCAAGCTCCAGTGCAGCGGTTCTCAGCGTGTGGTCTGAGGACCCCTGGGATTCTGCAGACCCTTTCAGTGGACCTGTGAGGCCCTTCGTTTTCCAACTTCATATCCGTGTGAGGCCAGATTCTCTTCATGTCATTCAACCAAAACACCATACTGCAATAGATTGAATGCAGATATGAGAACCAACTGTCCTCTATTAAGCCAGATAGCAAAGAGATTTATACAACTGTAAAACAATGCCACTCTTTATGGTGTTTTTTTTTTTTTTTTTTTTTTTTTTGAGACGGAGTCTTACGCTGTTGCCCAGGCTGGAGTGCAGTGGCGCGATCTCGGCTCACTGCAAGCTCCGCCTCCCGGGTTCCCGCCATTCTCCTGCCTCAGCCTCCTGAGTAGCTGGGACTACAGGCGCCCGCCACCGCGCCCGGCTAATTTTTTGTATTTTTAGTAGGGACGGGGTTTCACTGTGGTCTCGATCTCCTGACCTTGTGATCCGCCCGCCTCGGCCTCCCAAAGTGCTGGGATTACAGGCTTGAGCCACCGCGCCCGGCCTATGGTGTTTTTTGTTTTGGAGAATATAATTATTTTAAATAAAAATGTGTTATTTACATTAGCATGATGGGTTTATTGTTCTTTTAAAATGAATTAATAAAGAAGTGTTTTTAAATTTTCTCAATTTTAGCTTCTAATACGGTAAATATCAAAAAATATGATACACATAAACGAACCTCCTGGTGGGTTCTTTGTAATTTTTAGGAGTGTAAAAGTGTCCTGAAACCAACTGGGCATGGTGGCTCACGCCTATAATCTCAGCACTTTGGGAGGCCGAGGTGGGCAGATCACAAGGTCAAGAGATCGAGACCATCCTGGCCAACATGGCAAGACCCCATCTCTACTTGCTCTGTTGCCCAGGCTAGAGTGCAATGGTGTGCACTGCAGCCTTTGCCTGCTGCCTTGAGGTGATCCTCTTGCCTCAGCCTCCCGAGTAGCTGGGACTGCAGGTGTGTGCCACTACACCTGGCTATTTTTTTGTATTTTTAGTAGAGACCAGGTTTCACCATGTTAGCCAGGCTGGTCTCGAACTCCTAACCTCAGGCAATCCATCTGCTTCGGCCTCCCAAAGTACTGGGATTACAGGCGTGAGCCACTGCACCCGTTTTTCATATACCAACATTATCTCTTTTGATCTCACAACTCTGATATCTAGTCAGGAATCCTTCTTTTTTCTTTCTTTTTTTCTTGAGACAGGGTCTCGCTGTGTTACCCAGGCTGGAGTGCAGTGGTGTGATCATAACTGGTCTTGAACTCCTGGACTCAAGTGATCCTTCTGCCTCGGCCTCCCAAAGTTCTGGGATTACAGGCATTAGTTACCTTACCTGGCATCCTACCCCAATTTTAAAGTTGCAGAGGCCAGGCACAGTGGCTCACTCCTATAATCCCAACACTTTGAGAGGCTGAGGAAGGAGGATGACTTGAGGCCAGGGGTTCTAGACTTGCCTGGGCAACATAGTGAGACCCTGTCTCTCCAAAAAAAAAAAAAAAAAAAAAAAAAAAGTTGAAGAAACTGAGATTCACAGGTTACTGAATAACAGGGTTAGTAAATAAATAAATCAGGAATAAGATTAATCTTGTGGGGCTGGGTGTGGTGGCTCATTCCTGCAATCCCAGTACTTTGGGAGGCCAAGGTGGGTAGATCACTTGAGCCCAGGAGTTCAAGACCAGTCTGGGGAATGTGGCGAAACCTATCTCTACAAAAAATAAAAAAATTAGCTGGGCATGGTGGCATGTACCTGTATTCCCAGTTACTTGGGAGTCTGAGGTGGGAGGATCGCCTGAGGCCCAGGAGGCAGAGGTTGCAATAAGCCAAGATCACAACACTGCACTCCAGCCTGGGTGACAAAGAGAGACCCTGTTTCAAAAAAGCAGAAAAAATGATTAATCTTGTGGCTCTTCCATTACAATTTATGTCTTTTAAAAATGCTCCTCTCAGGCCGGGCGTGGTGGCTCATGCCTGTGATCCCAGCACTTTGGGAGGCCGAAACGGGCGGATCACGAGGTCAGGAGATCGAGACCATCCTGGCTAACACGGTGAAACCCCATCTCTACTAAAAATACAAAAAATTAGCCGGGTGCAGTGGTGGGCGCCTGTAGTCCCAGCTACTCGGGAGGCTGAGGCAGGAGAATGGCATGAACCCGGGAGGTGGAGCTTGCAGTGAGCCAAGATTGCGCCACTGCACTCCAGCCTGGGCAACAGAGTAAGACTCCGTCTCAAAAAAAAAAAAAAAAAAAAAAAAAAAAGCTCCTCTCTTTTTGTCTTTCCTTCCAAGTATTTTTTTCTATCCTCTCTCTGAATTCAACAAGAAGGGAAGTGGGGAATGGAGACCAATAGCCAAACAGAACCATTTCTTCTAAACCTTTTGCCTTGCCCCTCTGCTTAAAGCTGCTATCATTTCATCATTAATTAAAAGCAATGGAGCAAAGGTCCCTGGGTTGTCATTTGTTGCTGTTGTACTGTCTAACATTGATTTGAGTATTTATAATGGGGTTGGTACTATTCAGAACATCCGATGACAAATCTTGGCTTGTATCTTTTTTTTTGTTTCACTCTGTCGCCCAGGCTGGAGTGCAGTGGCACAATCTTGGCTCACTGCAACCTCAGTCTCTTGGGTTCAAGCGATTCTCCCTTCTCAGCCTCCCGAGTAGCTGGGACTACAGGCACCAGCCACCATGCCCACCTAATTTTTGCATTTTTAGTACAGACAGGGTTTCACCATGCTGACCAGGCTGGTCTCAAATTCCTAACCTCAGGTGATCCACCTGCCTCAGCCTCCCCAAGTGCTGGGATTACAGGCATGACCCACCGCGCCGGCCAATTTGTCTCACCTGAGGTCAGGAGTTCAAGACTAGCATGGCCAACATGGTGAGACTCTGTCTCTACTAAAACTACAAAAATTAGCTGGGCATGGTGGTGGATACCTATAGTCCCAGCTACTCGGGGGGCAGTGAGGGTAGAATCGCTTAAACCTAGGAGGTGGCAGTTGCAGTGAGCTGAGATTGCCCCACTGCACTCCAACCTTGGGGACAGAGCGAGACTCTGTCTCAAAAAAAAAAAAAAAAAAAAAAGTTGGTCTCTATCTTATTGCAGTGTTTACGGCAACATGGGTAAACCCAAAGTATCAGCTACTCCTACAATTATTTATAATTGGCTTATAAGATGTTCTTTATAATTACCGGAGAATTTGGGTCTATCTGAAGTTTAGGGCATCATAATACTTCAAAAAAATAACAAACTCATGCTGGGGTGACTCCTATGGGAGATTTAGAGCTCTGTGGAATTTCCCACACCCACCCTCCACTCTGCTCCTCCCAGCCGCCCAACCCATGCTGGGAAATTCATCCCTTCTCATCCCACTGCAAGGTACCATTCTATTTCTCTCACCCTAAAACTGCTTTCTTCCAAGGGGTCCCTGGGGCTGAAACAGATCATTAAGAATTTTTTCGCTGGGCATGGTGGCTCACGCCTGTAATCCCAGCACTTTGGGAGGCCAAGGCGGGTGGATCACCTGAGGTCAGGAGTTCAAGACCAGCCTGGCAAATATGGTGAAACCCCGTCTCTACTAAAAATACAAAAAAATAAATAAAAATAAATAATTAGCTGGGCATGGTGGTGGGCGCCTGTAATCCCAGCTACTTTGGGAGGCTGAGGCAGGAGAATCGCTTGAACCCGGGAGGCAGAGGTTACAGTGAGCCGAGATCGCGCCACTGCACGCCGGCCTGGGTGATAAGAGTGAAATTCTGTCTCAGAAAAAAAAAAAAAAAAAAAAAAAAAAAAGAATTTTCTTTCAAGAGGAAGAAATCTCCAACTTCTTTCTCTGGACTACCATTATAATATAAAACCAATAATTCAACAGAGATAATAATGCCTTAAACTTTTTAAAAGGATTACTAGTTGGAGCTTTTCTTACTTTTCTCAAGTATATATTCTTTACTATAATATCTGTTCAGCTTTCAGAAAATTGATGGGTTATATTGTCAAAAAGGTTTTCCAAAGTTCTAGATTATAAAACTACAGCTCTGTAACAGGAATAGGGGAGGAAAAAGGAGGTTAGAGACATTCCATTTTTTACTTTATAGTTTGAAAATTGCTTTAATTTTCATACATGAAGCATGTATTGCTTTTGTAATTGAGGCTTTTTTTTTTTTTTTTTTTTTGAGACGGAGTCTCGCTGTGTGGCCCAGGCTAGAGTGCAGTGGCCTGATCTCGGCTCACTGCAAGCTCCACCTCCCGGGTTCGCCATTCTCCCGCCTCAGCCTCCGAGTAGCTGGGACTACAGGCGCCCGCCACCACGCCCGGCTAGTTTTTTGTATTTTTTTAGTAGAGACGGGGTTTCACCATGTTAGCCAGGATGGTCTCGATCTCCTGACCTCGTGATCCACCCGCCTCGGCCTCCCAAAGTGCTGGGATTACAGGCTTGAGCCACCGCGCCCGGCCAATTGAGGCTTTTTAATGAAAAAAGAAAAATGTTCCCCAGTGTTTAATATCTGGAAAAAGAAACCTTAACTTCAAAGTGTTAGCTATCATCCTATGTTGTTATAGTAGAGAGCTTTTTGAGACAAAAATTGCTTCCAGCTGATGTTTTATAATCCAGAATCAGATCTTAAACCAGGTGCAGATCCTAAGTGAAGCACAAACCTCTGTCTTCTTGAAGTAGGGTCACATTTTCTGGATTCTGTAGCTATGAATTACAGGATATAAAACTTACCAGGCAGCTCTCAGAACCAGGACCGGCTCAGAGGGGTTCCAGGACAATATGTTCCTTGTCCTTTTCTCATTAGGAATTCTTTTTTTTTTTTTTTTTTTTTTGAGATAGGATCTCGCTACATTGCCTAGGCTGGAGTGCAGTGGCTATTCATACGTGCAATCATAACATAGGACAGTCTTGAACTCCTAGGCTCAAGCAGTCCTCCTGCCTAAACCTCCTGAGTAGCTGAGACTCCAGGCATGGGCCACCATACCTGGTTTGATATCTAGAAATGTATCAATACTTTGCAGTAGTCTAAAAAAGCAAACTCATCAATTTACTGAACACCGAACAGATATATGGTAAAGCATATACACTTGAGAAAAGTAAACAAAGCTCCAAATAGTAATCCTTTAAAAAAGTTTAAGGTGGAGGGGCATGGTGGCTCATGCCTATAATCCTAACACTTTGGGAGGCCAAGGCAGGTGGATCACTTGAAGTCAGGAGTTCAAGACCAGCCTGGCCAACATGGTGAAACCCCGTCTCTAAGTGAAGCACGAACCTTTATCTTCTTGAAGTAGGGTAACAAATACAAAAATTAGCTGGGCATGGTGACAGATGCCTGTAATCCCAGCTATTCGGGAGGCTAAAGCAGGAGAATCGCTTGAACCCGGGAGGCGGAGGTTGCAGTGAGCCAAGATCATGGGACTGCACTCCAGCCTGGGCAACAGAGTGAGACTCTGTCACCAAAAAAAAAAAAAGAAAAGAAAAAAAGAAAAAAAAATTTAAGGTGTTATTATCTCTGTTCAATTCTTATTTTTATATTATAGCAGTAGCCCAGGGCAAGAAGTTTGAGATTTCTTTCTCTTACTTAGACACCTTCTTAGCCTGATGCCAGAAATCTACAGCAGATTTTGAAGGATGCAGAAATTTTAGAATTTTAGATGCTTTTCTTTTTTTTTTTTTTTCTCCTTCTCTTCCCTTCCCTTTCCTTCTTTTCTTTTCTCTTTTCTCCTCTTCCCTTCCCTTCTTTTCTTTTCTTTTCTTTCTTTTAGGGTCTCACTTTGTCACCCAGGCTGGAGTGCAGTTGTGTGATCGTGATTTGCTGCAGCCTCAACTTTCTGGGCTCGAGTGATCCTCCTGCCTCAGCCTCCTGAGTAGTTGGGACCACAGGCATGTACCACCATATCCTGCTAATTTTAAATTTTTTTTTTTTTTTTTTTTGAGACAGAGTCTCACTCTGTCGCCCAGGCTGGAGTGCAGTGGCCGGATCTCAGCTCACTACAAGCTCCGCCTCCCAGGTTTACGCCATTCTCCTGCCTCAGCCTCCCGAGTAGCTGGGACTACAGGCACCCGCCACCTCGCCCCACTAGTTTTTTGTATTTTTTTAGTAGAGACGGGGTTTCACCGTGTTAGCCCAGATGGTCTTGATCTCCTGACCTCGTGATCCGCCCGTCTCGTCCTCCCAAAGTGCTAGGATTACAGGCTTGAGCCACCGCGCCCAGCCATTTTAAATTTTTTTTTAGAGACAGGGTTTTGCTATGTTGTTCAGGCTGGTCTCAAGCTCCCAGGCTCAAGCAGTCCTCCTGCCTCAGCCTCCCAAAGTGCTGGAATTACAGGCATGAGTCACTGCGCCAAGCCGATGCATTTCTTTAAGATAGGGAACATGACAATGTTCCCTCCATTGTCCTTGAGGTCACTTACCTTTGTCCTCCCTGTCCTATGTCCTGCTGCCAATTCCCCCCAACATTTGGCATACAACAGGAGGCTTCTAGCTCTATGCCAAGAGAGGAGCTACATGCAAGAGATAATAGCAAGAGATAAGATAAGGAAGGGAAATAGCAAAATGATCAGTATTTCAGATGATATTATCATTTCTATTAAAAATTCAATAAAATTGGCCAGGCAGGGTGCTGTAATCCCAGCACTTTGGGAGGCCGAGGCAGGCAGATCACCTGAGGTCAGGAGTTTGAGACCAGCCTGGCCCACATGGTGAAACCCCATCTCTACTAAAAATTAGCTGGGCATGGTGGCGTGCGCCTGTATCTCTCACTACTTGCAATAGTAACAGTGATAGGCTACAATAATGGGCTACTTCACTGAGCACAGCCAGAGCTGGGAGCTGGATGGTATGGGGGTCTCTCTAATTGAGGAGATGGAATTGAAAGTTTAGAGAAATCAAGGCAGGCAGTTTATAAGGCAGAGAACTGGAGAGGAGACAGCTGCACAAGTCAAGGCCTCCAGAGAGCTGCAGAGGGGAGGGTGCCCCTAAGCTGCCCAGGGCTTACGGGGGACACAAGCACCTAAGGCCAGGGAAAGAACTATCTGAAACAAGCAGGCACAAGAATCCAAGCTCCCAAAGGGCTGGGAGTAGTTGATATTTTCAAAAGGCGGTGAGAAAAAAAATCACACCAGAAAGGGATTGCCTCAGGAATAAAGAAAAACTAGCCTAAGACATCGAAGGTGGCTCAGGTCCTATCTGGTAAATCTCCAGAGGATCACACTGTTCCCAAGTAACTCAGCTGTGTCCTAGAACAGAGCTCAAGAATTTTTTAAAAATATAAGAATTTGGAAACTCAGTCTGAAAAAAAAAAAAAAAGGAAGAATTGGTATAGTAAACTTCTCTAGATCCAGGTAGATCGTCTACTCCCCAGGTAGATATTCAATAAAGATTTACTGCTTGGCTCTTTGAAAGAAAGTGGCGGCAGAGCCCAGTGGCTCACACCTGTAATCCCAGCACTTTGGGAGGCTGAGGCGAGTGGATCACAAGGTCAGGAGTTCGAGACCAGCCTGGCCAATACGGTAAAACCCCGTCTCTACTAAAAATACAAAAATTATCTGGGCGTGGTGGCGGGCACCTGTAGTCCCAGCTACTCGAGAGGCTGAGGTAGGAGAATCACTTGAATCCAGGAGGTGGAGGTTGCAGTGAGCCAAGATTGCACCACTGCGCTCCAACTTGGGCAACAGAGTGAGACTTTGTCAAAAAAAAAAAAAAAAAAGTCAGTGAACTTAAAGACAAATTAATAGAAACTTTAAAATGAAACAAAGAGGAAAAAGCCTTTAAAAAAATGAACAGAACATCAGTAAGTGAAACAACTTTGTATACCTAATATACATGAGGCTGGAGTACCAGAAGAAGAGGGGAAAGAGAAGAGACATTTCTTTTTAAGAAGTAATGGTGGGCTGGCATGATGGCTCATGCCTGTGATCCCAGTACTTTGAGAGGCTAAGGCTGGTGGATCACTTGAGCCCAGGAGTTTGAGACCAGCCTGGGCAACTTGACAAAACCTTGCCTCTACAAAAAATACAAAAAAATTAGCCAAGAGTGGTGACGCATGTCTGTAGTTCCAGCTATGTGGGAGGCTAAGGTGGAAGGATTGCTTGAGTCTGTAGGCAGAGGTTACAGTGAGCTGAAATCTCACCACTGCACTCCAGCCTGGACTACAGAGTGAGGCACTATCTTAAAAAAAAAAGAAAAGAAAAGAAAAGAAAAAGAAAGAAAAGGAATAATTGTCAAAAATTTTCTGAATTTGATGAAAGCTATAAACCCACAGATCCAAGAAGTTCCATGAACCCCAAGCAAAAGATAGAAACAAAAAACCTGCACTGTCACAAATACAATAAAAATATATAAAACTAGTATTACAGAGAAAATCTAAACAGCTGAGACAGATAATTGATATAATTTGTCCAGAGGGATAAAAATAAGAATGACAGCTCACTTCTTGCCAAAATGTTGTTATATGAGATGAGTTGTGCTTAGTTGTGTTTTGTGTTTGTTTTTTGGTTTTTTTTGAGACAGAGTCTCACTTTGTCGCCCTGGAGGCTGGAGTGTAGTGGCTGGAGTGTAGTGGCATAATCTCAGCTCACTACAAGCTCGCCTCTCGGGTTCAAGCGCTTCTCCTGCCTCAGCCTACTGAGAAGCTGGAATTACAGGCACGTGCCACCATGCCCATCTAATTTTTGTATTTTTAGTAGAGACGAGGTTTCACCATGTTGGTCAGGCTGGTCTTGAACTCCCGACCTCAGGTGATCAGCCCACCTCGGCCTCCCGAAGTGCTGGGATTACAGGCATAAACCACTGTGCCTGACCTACTGTGTTTTGTATTTAACTGAATTTTCCATTTCTAAGAGCAGAAGACATCTTTCCTGATGGAATAGTGTTTTGTATATATCTGGTAAATTATGCAGAATACACATTTTATTTATTTTACTGTCTTAGTTTTTATTCCAAAGGAGGAAAATAAGGATATATTTTCTGTTGCTCATTTAGTAGAAATCTCCTACTTAAAGAAATAATAAATTAAGACCATGATCCTTTTTTTTTTTTTTTTTTTTGAGACGGAGTCTCCCTCTGTCGCCCAGGCTGGAGTGCAGTGGCCGGATCTCAGCTCACTGCAAGCCCCGCCTCCCGGGTTCACGCCATTCTCCTGCCTCAGCCTCCCGAGTAGCTGGGAGTACAGGCGCCCGCCACCTCGCCCGGCTAATTTTTTTTGTATTTTAGTAGAGACGGGGTTTCACCGTGTTAGCCAGGATGGTCTCGATCTCCTGAACTCGTGATCCGCCCGTCTCGGCCTCCCAAAGTGCTGGGATTACAGGCTTGAGCCACCGCGCCCGGCCGACCATGATCCTTTTTAAAAATTATTTATTTTTATTTTTATTTTTCGAGACGGAGTCTCGCTCTGTCGCCCAGGCTAGAGTGCAGTGGCGTGATCTCGGCTCACTGCAAGCTCCACCTCCTGGGTTCACGCCATTCTCCTGCTTCAGCCTCCCAAGTAGCTGGGACTACAAGTGCCCGCCACCATGCCTGGCTAATTTTTTGTATTTTTAGCAGAGACGGGTTTCACTGTGTTAGCCAGGATGGTCTCAATCTCCTGACCTCATGATTTGCCCGCCTCGGCCTCCCAAAGTACTGGGATTACAGGCATGAGCCACCGTGCCCAGCCCTAAAATTATTTCTTGAGACAGAGTGTCACTCTGTCACCCAGGCTGGAGTGCAATGGTCCTATCTCGGCTCACTGCAACCTCCACCTCCCAGGTTCAAGTGATTCTCCTACCTCAACCTTCTAAGTAACTGGGATTACAGGCACCTACCACCACGCCTGGCTTATTGTAGACAATGATCCGTTTAAGGGCAACACAAATATATGATAGTGATGACAGTAATAATTAGTGTTTTGTGACTGCCTTTGTATAGAACTTTAGTAGAGATTTCATAGCTATAATCTAATGACTTATCCTCAATATCTGTGATCCTTTTCTTTTTCGAGATAAAGTTTCACCCCTTTACCCAGGCTGGAGTGCAGTGGCTTGATCATAGCTCAAGCGATCCTCCTGTATAGTTGGGACTGTGCGCACATGCCACTGCACCCTGATTTTATGTATGTATATGTGTATTTTTTGAGATGGAGTTTCACTCCTGTTGCCTAGGCTGGAGTGCAATGGCACGATCCTGACTCACTGCAACCTCTGCCTCACAGGCTCAAGTGATTCTCCTGCCTCAGCCTCCTGAGTAGCTGGGGTTACTGGTGCCTGCCACCACACTCAGCTAATTTTTGTATTTTTGTTAGAGATGGGTTTTCACCATGTTGGCCAGGCTGGTCTTGAACTCCTGACCTCATGATCCACCTGCCTCAGCCTCCCAAAGTGCTGGGATTATAGGCGTGAGCCACCACACCTGGCTTTTAAATCTAATTTTATTTTATTTTTAGTAGAGATGAAGTCTTGTTATGTTACCCAGGTTGGTCTTGAACTCCTCCCAAAGTGTCGGGATTATAGGCGTCAACCACCGCGCCTGGCCTTTTTTCCTTTTCTAGTAACAAGATTCCTGACCCTTTTTTTTTTTTTTTTTCTTTGAGACAGAGTCTCGCTCTGTGGCCCAGGCTGGAGTGCAGTAGTGCGATCTCGGCTCACTGCAACCTCCATCTCCCAGGTTCAAGTAATTCTCCTGCCTCAGCCTCCCAGGTAGCTGGGATTACAGGCACACGCCACTATGCCCAGGTAATTTTTTGTATTTTTTAAAGGGGAGACGGGGTTTCACCATGTTGGCCAGGCTGGTCTCGAACTCCTGACTTCGTGATTCGCCTGCCTCGGCCTCCCAAAGTGCTGGGATTACAGGCGTGAGTCACTGTGCTCAGCCAGATTCCTGATTTTTTTGCTGGGCACCTGGCTGTGAACACTACAATGCTCAGCCCCTCTTACAGCTGGAGTGGGTACCGTCTGGAAATCATCCTTCCCTTTCTCCTCTTTCTCCTGGCCAGCACGCAGAGGAGCAGGCCAGGGCTGAGGCAGCTGGCCTGGACCACTGAGGCCATGGAATGATGTGCAGCCGAGAGCCTGACAGAGGAGTCAGGGTCGCACACCCAGGGATGGCAGAACCAGCCTTAAGCCACCTAACTGGGATTTTATCTAAGGGAGAGATGGACTTCCACCTGCTCAAGCCACTGATGGTTGGCATTTTCATTACTTGCTGCTGAACCTTATCTTCATTAATACATCAGGTTGTTATGTATTTTCTTTTTCTTTTCCTTTTTTTGAGACAGTCTCACTCTGTTGCCAGGCTGGAGTGCAGTGGCGTAATCTCGGCTCACCGCAACTTCTGCCTCCCGGGTTCAAGCAATCCTTCTACCTCAGCCTCCCGAGTAGCTGGGATTACAGGTGTACGTCACTATGCCTGGCTAATTTTTGTATCTTTTGTTTGTTTGTTTTTGAGACAGAGTTTTGCTCTGTCACCCAGGCTGGAGTGCAGTGGCACAATCTCAGCTCACTGCAAGCTCCACCTCCCGGGTTCACGCCATTCTCCTGCCTCAGCCTCCTGAGTAGCTGAGACTACAGGTGCCCGCCACCACACCAGGCTAATTTTTTGTATTTTTAGTAGAGACGGGGTTTCACCATGTTAGCCAGGATGGTCTCGATCTCCTGACCTCATGATCTGCCCGCCTCGGCCTCCCAAAGTGTTGGGATTACAGGCGTGAGCCACCGCGCCCGGCCAGTATCTTTTTTCAGTAGAGACGGGGTTTCACCATGTTGACCAGGCTGGTCTCGAACTCCTGACCTTGTGATCCGCCTGCCTCAGCCTCCTGAAATGCTGGGATTACAGGTGTGAGCCACTGCGCCAGGCCGTCATTATTTATTTCCTAAAGGCATTAGGCAAGTTCCTAAGACATGGCTAAGTTTGGATATGAACCAGGTCTGTTTTCTCTAAACTTTGTTATTTTCAGTAAATTATTCTTCTTACCATTGATGTTTACAAAAATGGCAGCTGTACACTATTAAAGATTTGCAGAGGATACAAAGTCAAAATATCAGTAGCCACTGAGAGCTTTAACTGAAGCTCTCAGATAAATATTTAAAGACCTAGGTCTTTTAAAGGGAATATTTACATTGGAATAGTGTCATAAACTGAATTTTGAAAAAACAAACAGAAAATGTAAAAGAAAGCTCTCCAAGGGACCAATACTTTAATTTCAGGAGTGTTCTTATCCTTTGTAACATGGTATTTTCTACATAGTGTGAAAGGAAAATAAATCTTGGGGACCCAAAATTACTAAGCCAAGGAAAAAGTCAGGCTGGGTAGTGTCAGGCAAACCTGCTTCCCATTTTATTCCTAAATAAGATAGTTACAAAGATAAAAAAGCTACATACCTTATGTAGTCATGATTGTGGTATTTTTTTAAAAAAAGAAAAAAGACAAAAAAAGTAAAAAAGAAGCTACATGCTTGGGCGCGGTGGCTCACGCCTGTAATCCCAGCACTTTGGGAGGCCGAGGCAGGCGGATCACGAGGTCAGGAGTTTGAGACCAGCCTGACCAACACAGTGAAACCCCGTCTCTACTAAAAAAAATACAAAAATTAGCTGGGCGTGGTGGCACACGCCTATAATCCCAGCTACTTAGGAGGCTGAGGCAGGAGAATTGCTTGAACTCGGGAGGCAGAGATTTCGGTGAGCCGATATTGCACCACCGCACGCCAGGCTGGGCGGCAGAACAAGACTGTCTCTAAATAAATAAATAAATAAATAAATAAAGCTGCATACCTTCCTCACAATTGGCCCACAAAGAAATTCCTTGTTGGCCTCAAGATGTTTACCCTACAACAGTCCTGTTGAATTTCACCCTGGCAGTGTAAATTGATAGCTTATCTTCACAGATATGGGACCAAAGTCAGATCACCTTTGTCACCTGAGACAAAGGCGTATCTGATTGCTTCCTCTGCCCTATTGGTCATGTGAAAATGCAGATTCACTGAGCCATGCTCCATTATGTATTCAGTGGAAGGCTGATCAAGGACTCCAAAGAATGCAACCTTTTGTTTGTTTGTTTGTTTGTTTGTGTTTTTGTTTTCTTTTTTTGAGACGGAGTCTCGCTCTGTCGCCCAGGCTGGAGTGCAGTGGCCGGATCTCAGCTCACTGCAAGCTCCGCCTCCCGGGTTTACGCCATTCTCCTGCCTCAGCCTCCCAAGTAACTGGGATTACAGGCGTCCGCCATCTTGCCCGGCTAGTTTTTTGTATTTTTTAGTAGAGACGGGGTTTCACCGTGTTCGCCAGGATGGTCTCGATCTCCTGACCTCGTGATCCACCCGCCTTGGCCTCCCAAAGTGCTGGGATTACAAGTGTGAGCCACCACGCCTGGCCTAGAATGTAATCTTTTGTCTCTTATCTACCTAGGACCTGGAAGCCTCCATTTTGAGTTGTCCTGCCTTTTGGGACCAAACCAATAAACATCTTTTTTTAAAATTTTTTAATTTTTTTGAGATGGAGTTTCGCTCTTGTTGCTCACACTGGAGTGCAATGGCATGATCTCGGCTCACTGCAACCTCCGCCTCCTGGGTTCAAGCGATTCTCCTGCCTCAGCCTCCCAAGTAGCTGGGACTACAGGCGTGCGCCACCATGCCTGGCTAATTTTGTATTTTTAGTATACACGGGGTTTCTCCATGTTGGTCAGGCTTGAACTCCCGACCTCAGGTGATCCACCTGCCTCGGCCTCCTGACCTCAGGTGATCCACCTGCCTTGGCCTCCCAAAGTGCTGGCATGAGCCACCAGGCATGAGCCACTGCATCAGCCTGGACCAAACCAATGTACATCTTACACATATTGATTGATGTCTCATGTCTCCCTAAAATGTATAAAAGCAAGCTGTATCGTGACCATTTTGGGCACATGTCCCCAGGACTTCCTGAGGCTGTGTCACTAGTGGTCATTAACCTTGGCAAAATCAACTTTCTGAAATGATTGAGACCTGTCTCAGGTATTTTGGGTTGACAATACACACACACACACACACACACACACACACACACACACACACACAGAGTTTTGGTGACAGGGTTAGAGAAAAATAACATTTACTTTCATGGCTTACAACTCTGGTTTTACAATGGAAGTAAAAAAATTTTATTCTAATAGCATGATTTATCTTTGCTAATTTTTGAAAATTTTTATTTTATTTTATTTTATTTTTTGGAGAGAAGTGCATAATCATAGCTCAGCAGAAGAGAATATCTTACCAGGAGGCATGTCACCCTTGTCTCCTTAAACCCTTTCCCTGCACACACACAAACCACTCTCATTTTGGTTTTTGTGCCTATGTTCATGTCATTCCCTCTGTTTGCAATTGCTTTCTTTCCCACTAATCAACTAACTGCGCTAATTACCAAGTCTTGATCTTCTCCTCCATGAAGCTTTCCTGGATTGGTCTAGTCTTTACCAGTAGTTCTCAAAGCACAGTACAGCAGGAGCAGTGTTACCTGGGACCAGAAACTCACTCCTGCAACCCCGGACCTACTGAGCTGGCAACCCCAGGGGGCCCAGCACTCTGTGTCATTGAGTCTCAAGATGATTTTGATGTGACTCAGATTGGCTTGTCACTGCTCTAAGGCCATATTGATCCCTCTGTTCTCTGGGCTCCCATGCCACATACAGTTCACAGTACATACATCACTTGGAGCTGAATCCCCTTTTCAAGAATTGTTAGAGTAGGCTTCCCTAGATTCAGGTAGATTGTCTACTCCCCAAGTAGATATTCAATAAAGCTTTAGTGCTTGGCTCTTTGAAAGAAGGTGGCGGCCGGGCATGGTGGCTCACGCCTGTAATCCCAGCACTTTGGGAGGCCGAGGCAAGCAGACCACAAGGTCAGGAGTTCAAAACCCACCTTCCCAATCTGTTGAAACCCCATCTCTACAAAAAATACAAAAATTAGCTGGGCGTTGCGGTACATAACTGTAATCCCAGCTACTCGGGAAGCGGAGGCAGGAGAATCACTTGAACCTGAAAGGCGGAGGTTGCAATGAACTGAGACTGTGCCATAGCACTCCAGCCTGGGCAACAAGAGTGAAACTTCGTCTCAAAAAAAAAAATTGAATGGTAAAAGTCACTCCAGCAATCAATGTCATCTTCTGTTGCTATGGATGTTTAAATTATTATTATTATTGTTATTATTATTGAGACAAAGTCTCTCTCTGTCTTCCAGGCTGGATTGCAGTGGTGTGATCTTGGCTCCCTGCCACCTCTGCCTCCTGGGTTCAAGCAATTCTTGAGCCTCAGCCTCCCAAGTAGCTGGGACTACAGGCCTGACTGATTTTTGTATTTTAGTAGAGACAGGGTTTCACTATGTTGCCCAGGCTGGTCTCGAACTCCTGGCCTCAAGGGATCTGCCCACCTCGGCCTCACAAAGTGCTGGCATTACAGGCATGAGCCACCATGCTTGACTGGATGTTTGTATTAGCACAAGATGCTGTATCAAGACCCATGCAATACTGAAGAGACATGACCCTTATCCTTACATGTGAAGATGTGGAATGTCCTGTCAGCTACATGACTCCACAGGGGACATATATATTGTCATAATAATTATACTAGCTAACTTTGGTTGAGCACCTATTGTGTGCCAGGTAATGTTCAAATGTTCTCAGCAAGACTAGCTGCTAATTTGCAGGGCCCAGTGCAAAACGAAAATATGGGACTCCTTGTTCAAACAGCAGAGAAAAGTGCTGTTAAAGGTACCAAGTACAGGCTGGGGGCAGTGGCTCACGCCTGTAATCTCAGCACTCTGGGAGGCTGAGGCGGGAGGATCGTGTGAGCTCAGGAATTTGAGACCAGCCTGGGCAACATAGTGAGACCTCATCTCTACTTCAGGAAAAAAAAAAAAATTAGCTAGGTGTGGTGTTGTGCACCTAGTCCCAGCTGCTCAGGAGGCCAAGGTGGGAGGCTCGAGCCTGGGGGGTTCAAGGCTGCAGTGAGCTATTACTGCACCCCAGCACGCCAGCCTGGGCAACTGAGCAAGACCCTGTCTTTAAAAAAAAAAAAAAGGTACCAAATACAAAGTGTTCTTTTCTTCATGGTCTATCTCTGTAACTGCCCTGTTTGTAAATTTTCTGTTGAATGTCATACTCCCTGCAGCATCAAGGATACTCCTGAAGGAGTGGAGACCCTCCCAGGTGCTGGGTTCCCTGCCCTATCGTTCTGTGTTCACAGGCACATCCATCTGCCACCGAACGGTACTCTGGCTAGCCACTAGACCAATGCACCATGCCCTGGCTAGGGGCCAGGAGCCTACCACCCAATCTGTGGCAGAGAGGTCACCCCCAAGGCATTGCAAAGTCTGCACCAGCACACGCTAGGTACCTGGGTAGGCGGTGGGCAAGAGGCCCGCACCCACACTCAGGCCTGCCCAGAATGAAGGGTGGTCAGGTGGCCAGGTGGGAGTGGGAAGGGGACCATGGGACCCAGGGTGCAGGGGACAGGGGAATGGGCAGTCAGGAACCTGCCAGTGGGAGGCAGGGAGGTGGGACCACACACTACACTACAAGTCCATGATGCATGCATGCTCCATTGCCCTGTGGAAACAGAAATTCAAAGACAAGATCATTACGAATTTCAGGCTGGGTGCAGCGGCTCACGCCTGTAATCCCAACACTTTGGGAGGCTGAGGCAGATCTGAGGTCAGGAGTTCGAGACCAGCCTGGCCAACATGGTGAAACTCCGTCTCTACTAAAAATACAAAACTTAGCTGGGTGTGGTGTCAGGCGCCTATAGTCCCAGCTACTCAGGAGGCTGAGGCAGGAGAATCACTTGAACCTGGGAAGCGGAGGTTGCAGTGAGCTGAGATTGTGCCATTGCACTCCAGTCTGGGCGACAAGAACAAAACTGCATATCAAAAAAATTAAAAATATGGAATTTCAAGATGACTGCGGAACATTCAGTCCCAAGTGTGGGACCCTTTTGAGCATGGGGACCTGTGTCACGGCACTAACAGCATACCCCTGAAGCCAGCCTCGTTCTGAGACTTTTGTGGGATCTCCACAACAAGCCTATAAGGGTATTGTCCCCAATTAGCAGTCAAGGAAGTTGAGGCACAGAAGGCATAGACAAGTGGCCTGCCCAAGATTGCTGAGCTGGGCAGGTGGGTGGGGTGGTACCAGCCCAGGCAGTCTCACCCACATCTGCCTGCTTCACGTTGCTCGTTGCTGCTCTTCAGAGAATATTCGCAGAGCAATAGAAATTGAGAAGGACAGCCAGATAGTTACAGCTCATGCTCGTCCAGTTGGCATTAAAGCTCTGTCCTCACTGCAGTCCCCACCCCCGACCAATGGTTTGTTGATCCTCTCCCGTAGCAGAAACAGGAACACTGAAAGGATGATAGGTATGAGCTCAGGAGAAGTTCCCAGGAGACCTGCCTGTGGCCTTAGGGAAAACTGGTAGAGCTGGTTGGAGCTGGCCCTCTCCCCAGCTGCCTTCCACGATTAGCTCAAGGGGCACACTTAGTCCCTCCGGGGGGTTTTACGACCTGGCACCAGATGCAGACCCTTGTCAGCTGTGTTAAGGAAGGACTCTGTGAGCAGGTGCTGGTGTCAGCCAGGACTTGGGGTAATCTTCTAGAACTTTCCTGTAGTTTTTTCAGTGTCGACACTTCCTGGAATTCGTCTAGTTTATTTCACTGAAAGTGGGCAGGATCTTTGAAAAGGCAGTCTCAAAAGAGTTGGACTCCCCTTATCTGTTCAGCATTTCCATTGTCACCAAAGTGGTCAGTGAGAAGTGGTTAGAAAATAGCCTCAACATGGCTGGGCACGGTGGCTCATGCCTGTAATCCCAGGACTTTGGGAGGCCGAGGTGGGTGGAGCATGAGGTCTGGAGTTCTAGACCAGCCTGGCCGACATGATGAAACTCTGTCTCTACTAAAAACACAAAAATTAGCTGGGCACAATGGCTGGCGCCTGGAATCCCAGCTACTCAGGAGGCCGAGGCAGGAGGATCACTTGAACCCGGGAGGCAGAGGTTGCAGTGAGCTGAGACTGCGCCACTGCATTCCCGCCTGGGCTACAGAACGAGACTCCGTCTCAAAAAAAAAAAAAAAGTAGCCTCAAAAATTTAGACAAACTAGTGGTGTGCTGGTAATTGTTTCGTAAACAGCCCTCTGGAATACATTTTTTTCTTTTCTTTTCTTTTTTTTTTTTTTGAGGCAGAGTCTCGATCTGTTGCCCAGTCTGGAGTCCAGTGGCCTGACCTTGGCTCACTGTAACCTCTGCCCCCCAGGTTCAAGCGATTCTCCTGTCTCAGCCTCCTGAGTAGCTGGGATTACAGGCGCCTGCCACCACACCTGGCTAGTTTTTGTACTTTTAGTAGAGATGGTGTTTCACCATGTTAGCCAGGCTGGTCTTGAACTCCTGACCTCAGGTGAGCTGCCTGACTTGGCCTCCCAAAGTGCTGGAATTACAGGTGCCACCGTGCCTGGCCTGGAATACATTTTTTTCAAAGGCACTGTTTGTAGCTTTTAATGATTTCTATGGCGCTGATATTTCACTAAAACAAATTTCAGGCTACCAGGGTGATATCTCTTCCTGGTTGCACAATCCCTGAAATGTTGACAGTCTGCTCCTGCAGGCTGCTGAGACCCAACGTGTTTCTGTCCAGCACACCTCTGGACATGGACCTTCCATCAAGGACACCAAAGTGCTTTAGGTGAATGTCCTAATTGTTCCAGTGATTTGGGGGCAAGCTGGGACAAGAAAAAAGAGCCATAATATAGTCATATCAATTTTACAGCTGAGCATACTAAGGTTCCAACACATAATATTTTGCTGTGGATGCCCAGCAAAGGCCCAAGCCTTAGATCAGAAGGCTGTTCAACAGCATCCAGCTGAGACCATGTCACATGGCTGAGGTATGGAGATGGCTGAGGTGTGTCACCCTAGAGGCTATCATCTTTTTTTTGTTTGTTTTTGTTTGTTTTTTTTTTTGAGACGGAGTCTTGCTCTGTCGCCCAGGCCCAGGCTGGAGTGCAGTGGCACGATCTCAGCTCACTGCAAGCTCCGTCTCCCAGGTTCACGCCATTCTCCTGCCTCAGCCTCCTGAGTTAGCTGGGACTATAGGCACCCACCACCATGCCTGGCTAATTTTTTTGTATTTTTAGTAGAGACTGGGTTTCACTGTGTTAGCCCGGATGGTCTTGATCTCCTGACCCTGTGATCTGCCTGCCTCAGCCTCCCAAAAATGCTGGGATTACAGGTGTGAGCCACCGCGCCTGGCCGAGGCTATAGTCTTTAGGAAGGAAAGACCTTGAGAACAAGATGAAGTAGAGACCGGATGCCTACATGGTGTGATTGTTTGATTGACTAATTGATTGATTTTGAGATGGAGTTTCACTCTGGTCGCCCAGGCTGGAGTACAGTGGCATGATCTCGCTCACTGCAACTTTGGCCTACCAGGCTCAAGTGATTCTCCTGCATCAGCCTCCCTAGTAGCTGAGAATACAGGCGCCCACTACTGCGTCCAGCTAATTTTGTGTATTTTTAGTAGAGACGGGGTTTCATCATGTTGGCCTGGCTGGTCTCGAACTCCTGACTTCAGGTGATCCACCCGCCTCGGCCTCCCAAAGTGTGGGGATTATTATTATTATTATTGAGACGGAGTCTCGCTCTGTTGCTCCGGCTGGAGTGCAATGGCACGATCTCGGCTCACTGCAACCTCCACCTCCTGGGTTAAAGCAATTCTCCTATCTCAGCCTCTTGAGTAGCTGGGATTACAGGCGCCCGCCACCATGCTTGGCTAATTTTTGTCTTTTTATAGAGACAGGGGTTTCACCATGTTGGCCAGGCTGGTCTCGAACTCCTGACCTCAAGTGATCTGCCCCCCTCGGCCTCCCAAAATGCTGGGATTACAGGCATGAGCCGCCGCTCCTGGCCATTGTTTTTGAGACAAGGTCTCTGTCATCCAGACTGGAGTGAAGTGGCATGATCATGGCTCACTGTAGCCACAATCTCCTGGGCTCAAGCAATCCTCCCATCTCAGCCTCCTGAGTAACTGGGACCACAAGTGTGTACCACCACGACCGGCTAATTTTTTTGTTTTTTATTTTTTAGTAGAGACGAGGTCTCACTATGTTGTGTAGGCTGATCTCAAACTCCCGAGCTCAAGTGATGCTCCTGCCTTGGCCTCCCAAAGTGCTGGAATTACAGGCATCAGCCACTGCACCTGGCCTACACAGTGTGGATTGAAAGATGCTACAAAATTCTCGGAGGAGGGATAGATCCTCTAGGCCTCTCCCCCATACTCAGGAAAGATAACATGGGGTTGGTGGCAAAAAGAATCAAGTGACTTCAAAAATTTCGTTTAGTTGTAGAAAAAGCATTGACCCTGGCTGGGTGTGGTGGCTCACACCTGTAATCCCAGCACTTTGGGAGGCCGAGGCGGGCAGATCACGAGGTCAGGAGATCGAGACCATCCTGGCTAACACGGTGAAACTCTATTTTTACTAAAAATACAAAAAATTAGCTGGGTGTGGTGGCATGTGCCTGTAGTTCAAGCTACTTAGGAGGCTGAGGCAGAATTGCTTGAACCCGGGAGGCAGAGGTTGCAGCAAGCCGAGATTGCGCCACTGCACTCCAGCCTGGGTGACAGAGCAAGAGTTTGTCTCAAAAAAAAAAAAAAAAAAAAAAGCAAGCAAGCAAAAAAAAAAAAAAAAAAAGCATTGACCCATAAAGAACGAGTCTATTTGCTCCTCTGTATTTAAATCAGATTTGGCTGGGCACGGTGGCTCAGGCCTGTAATCCCAGCTCTTTGGGAGGCTGAGGCGGGCAGATCACTTGAGTCCAGGAGTTCAAGACCAGCCTGGCCAACATGGTGAAACCCCATCTTTAATAAAAATACAAAAATTAGCTGGGTGTGGTGGTGCGTGCCTGTAATCCCAGCTACGTGGGAGGTTGAGGCATGAGAGTTGCTTGAACTTGGGAGGCAGAGGTTGCAAGATTGCGCCATTGCACTCCAGCTTGGGCAACAGAGTGGGAGTCTGTCTCAAAAAAATAAAAAATAAAAACAAATAAATAAACAACTCACATTTGACTACCAGCTGGATTTCCCTTGAGTTTTTCTTCTACCACCCTTCCTCCAATATTCTTACCAGTATCGCCATCGTTACCAGTATTCATCATCATATATATTCTCAGAGTTTTCTTTAATCAAACTTGGCCTTGCTAGCTCTTTGAAAGAGTTTCCATTAGGGCAACATCTCTATCAAATCTTTTTTTTTTTTTTGAGACGGTCTCACTCAGTAGCCCAGGCTGGAGTGCAGTGGTGCTATCTCAGCTCACTGCAACCTTGGCCTCCTGGGTTCAAGCGCTGCTCATGCCTCAGCCTCCCGAGTAGCTGGGACTACAGGCATGCGCCACCACATTCAGCTAATTTGTGTATTTTTTTTGTAGAGACAAGATTTCACCATGTTGGCCCAGTTGGTCTTGAACTCCTGACCTCAAGTGATCTGCCCGCCTTGGCTTCCCAAAGTGCCGGGATTACGGTTGTGAGCCACCATGCCCAGCCCCGAATATCTCTTTATATAGTTATGGATGGCTACAAGGGACACATTTGATGGAATGCAATCCGTAGGCCTCTGGAGAGATTTTTCATGGGCCTGTATCTCTCTGTCGGGAAGAACCTCATGGTGGAGGCCATTCCTCTTTCTAAATTAGCTAGTGTAAAAAACAGGGCAAAGTTCTCATAAAATTTCTAACATCGACGAGAGTGTTGACATTAGAAAGAGAAGATAGAAAAAGTATGAAAATGCAGAAATGGAAAATGTACATAAATTCAAATTTTTATCAAATAGTATTCATTGATTTTAAATTTGTACAACATGCTTGTTGGTATTTAAAAATAGAATGATGGAGGATGATTTTGTGGGAGTAATTGTTTGAAAAAAAAAATCAATTTAACATCACTTTGCTTTCCATTTCTGCTGCCAAGAAAGCTCATGCAGTATCTTCTAATTCAAACATAAGTGTCTCCAGAAACCTTTGGATCACATATTACAAAGCCCCATCTGTTTTACCCTCTCAAAATTAGCATTTTAGCTTAATTCACTTATAAATTTTCTGACATTAGCTTGATTCTTCTCCTCTTCCTTTTTGTCATCTAAAATCGCACCTGGCATCTTTTAGATTTGGATTCAACTGAAAAAATAATTTTTAGCTATTTTAAGTCCTTTTTAGTAGTAAGCAGAGTGTAAATAAAATTTAAAGCATAATGGTGCAAACATATATGCAAATAATATTTCTTACAGGATTGTTTACAATAGCAAAACATGGAAACAAATGTCTGTGGATTGAGAGGTGGTTAACACAATAATTGCTAAATCATTAATAATTGTTAAAAGGAGTAAAATATATATGTGTGTGTATATATCTATATTCTGATATGTATGCAAGGCTGTATATGATACATGTAAGTGGAAAAAAAGCAAGTTAAAAAAACAACAAACAGATAGTTTTATATGTTGAAAAAAAATCAAGGGTTTTCAAAAAAGGTATCTTTGTATAAGGGCACAGAAAGTAGCTTGCAAAGCACACACTAAGTGAGGAATGTGATTTGCTCTGGAGGGGGACAGGGTAAAGGCAAAGGTAGCAAGGGGACATTTCCATTTATCCTGTAGGCTTCTGGTATGCTTGAATTTTCTACAGTAAGAATATGTGGGCCGGGCGTGGTGGCTGATCACAAGGTCAAGAGTTCCAGACCAGCCTGGCCAACATGGTAAAACCCCATCTCTACTAAAAATACAAAAATTAGCCAGGTTTGGTGGCATGTGCTTGTAGTCCCAGTGACTCGGGAGGCTGAGGCAGGAGGATCGCTTGAACCTGGGAGGCAGAGGTTGCAGTGAGCTGAGATCATGCCACTGCCCTCCAGCCTGGGTGACAGAGTGAGACTCTGTTTCAAAAAAAAAAAAAAAAATGTGTGGATGTATGTGTTATTTTGCAATTAGAAAGTCCAAACCAAGGCCAGGCATGGTGGCTCATGCCTGTAATTCCAGCATTTTGGGAGGCAGAAGCAGGAGGATCACTTGAGCCCAGGAGTTCAAGACTAGACTGGGCAACATGGCAAAACCTCATCTCTACAAAAAAAAAAAAAAAATTAGCGGAGTGTGGTGGCTCATGCCTGTAGTTCCAACTACGTGGGAGGCTGAGATGGGAAGATTAATTGAGCCCAGCAGTTAGGGGCTCCAGGAGCTGTGTTCACACCACTACACTCCAGCCTGGGTGCCAGAGGGAGACCCTGTCTCAAAAAAAAAAAAAAAAAAAAAAAAAAAAATCGAAAGCAAAAATGATTAAATAACCAAGCATATATAATAAAATAACAAATGACACAAGGGTCATCGCAAATTTCTGAAGGTTTCCTTTCTATTCCTATTTTGAATCATATCCTACTCAGGGCAAAATAAAAATTTTTGTTTTTTTTTTTAATTTTAAAAATAGAGATGGGGCTGGGTGTGGTGGCTCACACCTGTAATCTTAGCATTTTGGGAGGCCAAAGTGGATGGATTGCCTAAACTCAGGAGTTTGAGACCAGCCTGGGCAACATAGCAAAACCCCATCTCTACTAAAAATACAAAAAAAATAGCTGGGCATTCTGGCATGCACGTGTAATCCCAGATACTCAGGAGGCTGAGGCAGGAGAATTGCTTGAGCCTGGGAGGTGGAGGTTGCGGTGAGCCGAGATCGTGCCACTGCACTCCAGCCTGGGCAACAGCACACACTCAAAAATAATAATAAAATAAACAAAAATAGAGATGGGGTTTCATCATGTTGCCCAGGCTGGTCTTGAACTCATGACCTCAAGTGATCCTCCTGACTCAGCCTCCCAAAGGGCTGGAATTATAGGCATGAGCCACTGCAGTCAGCCCATTTCTCCCTTTTACACAATCCGCTTTTCCTTGTTATCCTTGCACCTAGCCTTCCAAAGTGTTGGGATTATAGGCATGAGCCACTGCAACCGGCCCTTGTTCCTTGTTTTTTGGTCCTGTACTTGGTTGAGGAGGGCAGCTTGCCTTGAGAAGCAATTATAAAAAGAGAGGAACACTAGAGAAACGGGGGTCTCAGAGTTGTGATGGTGGTTTGGGGCAAGGAATAGGAAGTAATGAGGTCACCATGGGACACTGGTAGAAGTGGAGAGGAAACTAGGTCGGGCGTGGTGGCTCACGCCTGTAATCCCAGCACTTTGGGAAGCTGAGGCAGGTGGATCTTCTGAGGTCAGGAGTTTGAGACCAGCCCGGCCAACATGGTGAAACCCCATCTCTACTAAATACAAAAATTTAGCCAGACATGGTGGCACATGCCTGTAATTTCAGCTACTCGGGAAGCTGAGGAGGGAGAACTGCTTAAACCCAGGAAGTGGAGGTTGCGGTGAGCTGAGATTGTGCCATTGCACTCCAGCCTGAGCAACAAGAGCAAAATTCCGTCTAAAAAAAAAAAAAAAAGGTGGAGGGGAAACTAGGCGGGAAAACTATGACTTAGTAATGAATCAGCAGCAGCAGCAGGTGCAGGAATAACCCTTAGGCTTTCTCGTACATGGTTTTGTTGAACTGGCTCTGTGGTGGAGGATTGTACCTATCACTTTTTGTAGATGAAAAGGAAGTAGATGAAGTTGAATAATGAGGAATCAAAAAATAAAAAAGGAAGCAGAAGTCAGATCCCAAACTCAAGGAATTTTTTTTTTTTTTGAGATGGAGTCTTGCTCTGTCACCCAGGGAGGAGTGCAGTGGCATGATCTTGGTTTACTGCAACCTCTGCCTCTCTGGTTCAAACGATTCTCGTGCCTCAGCCTCCCGCGTAGTTGGGATTACAGGCGCCCACCACCACAGCCGGATTTTTTTTTTTTTCATTTTTAGTAGAGACAGGGTTTCGCCATGTTGCCCAGTTTAGTCTCAAACTCCTGAGCTTAGGCAATCCGCTTGCCTCGGCCTCTCAAAGTGTTGGGATTACAGGCGTGAGCCATCACACCCAGCTGAAACTCAAGGAATTTATAAATTATGGTAATATGATAATGATATCCACAGATGAACACAGAAGACAGAAATAAATAGATAGATAGATGGTGCTAATAGCCAGTAAAGAAATAAATACTGGCCAAGTACAGTGGCTCACGCCGGTAATCCCAGCACTTTGGGAGGCTGAGACAAGTAGATCACCTGAGGTCAGGAGTTTGAGATCAGCCTGGCCAACGTGGTGAAACCCCGTCTCTACTAAAACTACAAAAATTATCCGGGCATGGTAGGCGCCTGTAATCCCAGCTACTTAGGAGGCTGAGGCAGGAGAATCGCTTGAACCCGGGAGGCAGAGCTTGCAGTGAGCCGAGATGCTGCCACTGCACTCCAGCCTGGGCTACAGAGCAAGGTTCTGTATCAAAAAAAAAAAAAAAAAAAGGAAAGAAAAAGAAAAAGAAATACTAAGCAGAGGGTTTGGGGTTTGGGCTTTGGATCACATGTCAGCTCCAGCTTCATTATCCCATCTGGGGTAGCCTCCTTCACCTTTCCGAGAGGCTGTTTTCCCAGCTTTATTACCGGTGGATGACTCCTATGTCACTGGGTTGCAGTGAGGACTAGAGGAGGTAACACACATAGAAGAGACTTGTAGAGCCCCCCTGGGGGGCTTCCTCCCCAATCCCTCCTTCCCTCCTGCCCTCCACAGGTGTCAGACCTGTGTCTCAGTCAGAAGACTTTCCCTGCTGACGTATGTTCCCTCTAATTCCACCCTGGCATTTGTTTCCCAGAAGTCTGGCCTCGGGGCTTTGGAAGTAGCAAGCAGCAATACAGTAGCAACAATGAGAGGTGGAGCTGATAGAAGACACGGTCACTTTGGTTAGGGGTTGGCCTGCAGGAGATGGCGAGATGGCGTGGGCATGTCAATCCGAGGTCTCTGCCTCTGGGAGACAAGATTTCCATGCATGAAATAGAGTCCTGTTTCAGCCCAAGACCGAAAGGGCTGCCAGGGTTAAAGAACTCAGGGCTGCAGATCAACTGGGATCTGCTACATTCAGAGGACATTGGAGTTTGGATCTTGCTCATGGCTGGCAAAGTGTTTAGATCCTTTTGGATATAAGTGGTCCTCTTCTTTGTTTACATCTTTTACAGAATTGTCCAGTCTTATTTCGGGGGCTGGCGGTGGTATTTGCTCAGTCAGTGAGCTAGAAGCTGTGAGGCCTCACCCACATTCCCTTTTTTGGGCCAGCACTCCAGCCCCAGCCGCCAGCGCTCATGGCTGCCCCTCCTCTGGGCTGTCATCCTTGGCTGGCGGAAGCCAGTTTGCTCCAGGTTTCTGCCGTCCTGCCCCTGCCCCTCATGACAGATGCAGAGGCACAGAGGGTGTCCCTGTATCTCAGGAGGGGTGAATCTGCCATGGACACCTGCTGCGTGGATCAGGCTAAGATCAGACTTCTGGAAATCCTCCCCGCTCAGCTGCATCTCCTTCCAAGCTTTGCTTCACTACTTGCCTTGCGAGTCCTTCCAGAAGAGCACTCCCTCATCAAACCACGGGCACCTGAATTCCCACCTCACACTCTGCTCCAGGCGCGCAGTGTCTACAGTGTCTACGGGGGCGACGCTGAGGATGGCTTCTCAGGTTGGGTCGCTCGCCCAGCCACGAGGACCTGACTTATAATTGTTGGTGCATCCTAAGTGTGACCCAGGGACCACCTGCGTCAGAAGCACCTAGAATGCTGTGGAAGCATCTTAAAGGCACTTTCCTGGGCTCAGCCATGGTTCTGCTGAATTGGAATCAACTGGTGAGCCCGATAATTGGCATTTTCAACAGCTTCCAATCGTACTCCAGAATATTCCAGCTTGTGTTCCCCGCTCACTGTTTTTCTCATCCTCCCTCACTCCCTGCTGAGTACATATATATTTCGCTACTTTTAGAGATACTTTTACAATAAAGGCACTCTTGAAAGCATTTAATCAATTGGATTGTGTCCACCAAACAAGAACAATGTAGTCATCTTTGTACCACCAGAGTCTAACACTCTGCCTGGCACCTAATATGTGCTCTGTAAACTACAGAATGAATAAAACATTAAATGCTTGCATCGTGTTGAACAGGGGAGACAAAGAAGTTTAAACCACTTTCATGTTCCCTTAAGCAGATTATAATTCAGATCAGGGGCCGAGTGTGGTGGCTCACACCTGTAGTCCCAGCACTTTGGGAGTCTGAGGTGGGCGGGCACAGGAGTTCAAGACCAGCCTGGGCAACATGAATACATAGTTCTTGTTAAGGATTTTGTTATTTATTCCAAGAACAATAGGAAGCCAGGGAAATGGGTCAGTCAATGTGACAGGGGCAATGAAAGGCCTCTCTGGCTGGAATTTGGGATGAGACTGTAGGAGCACTGCCAGGGTGCTGTGCGGCTTGGCTCCTGCTTGGCCCCAGGTTCACCCCTCCAGCTGCCTCCACCTGGGCTCTTTCACCCGGGCTGGTCCAACACCTGGGAAGGCTCTTCCCAGATCCGTTGAAGGAGCTGACTGAGGTAAGAACGGCAGAGCCTCCCAGGAGCCTGCCCACCCACACTCTCCTCATGAGGTCCCCTTTCATTCTCCATCTTAGCCTGAGATTCTTTCCTTGCTTGTGCTGATTACAACCTGCGATCATTATATGGATTTGATTGTTTGCGTTTCTTTCTAATCTCCCTCATATAAGCTTCAGGAGGGAAAGAACCGTAACTGCTTTGCATCCCCTTTGCCTGGGACAGTGACTGGCACAGGATGGATGCTGAAGACATTGGGGCAGCAGGGATGAGTGACAATGGGTCAAGTGAGTGCCTGGCAGGATCCCTCTGGGAGGGCGTGAGTGATGACAGGTTCTAGGTTGACTATGGTAGAGACAGCGAGAAGAGGCTGAACTCAAACAACCATTGTCAAAGTTTTTGATTTCAGGACCTCTTTTTACTCTTAAAAATTATTGAGGATGGCCTGGTGCGGTGGCTCACGCCTGTGATCCCAGCACGTTGGGAGGCTGAGGTGGTCAGATCACCTGAGATCAGGAGTTCGAGACCAGCCTGACCAACATGGAGAAACCCTGTTTCTACTGAAAACACAAAATTAGCCGGGCGTGGTGGCGCACGCATGCCTGTAATCCCAGCTACTCTGGAGGCTGAGGCAGGAGAATTGCTTGAACCCAGGAGGCAGAGGTTGCAGTGAGCTGAGATCGTGCCATTACACTCCAGCCTGGGTAACAGGAGCGAAACTCTGTCTCAAAAAAAAAAAAAAAAAAAAGAGGACCTTAATGACTCTCATTTATATGAGTTACAGCTATCAAAATTTATCATTTTTGGGCCAGGCTCAGTGGCTTACACCTGTAATCCCAGCACTTTGGGAGGAAGAGACCGGAGGACTGTTTGAGCCCAGGAGTTCAAGACCAGCCTGGGCAACAAAGGGAGCCCCAGTCTCAAACAAATAAAAAAAATGTTAGGCCGGGTGCGGTGGCTCAGGCCTGTAATCCCAGCACTTTGGGAGGTGGAGGTGGGCAGATCACCTGAGGTCAGGAGTTCGAGACCAGCCTCTAACATGGTGAAACCCTGTTTCTACTAAAAATACAAAAGATTAGCGTGGCATGGTGGCCCGTGCCTGTAATCCCACCTACTTGGGAGGCTGAGGCAAGAGAATCACTTGAACCCAGGAGGTGGAGGTTGCAGTGAGCCGAGATCACGCCATTGCACTCCAGCTTGGGCAACAAGAGCAAAACTCCATCTTAAAAACAAACAAAACAAAACAAAACAAAACAAAATTTTAAAAGACTTATCATATTAGAGTTGGGCATAATGGTGTGCACCTGTAGTCCCAGCTACCCTGATTGTTTGAGGTCAGCAGTTCGAGTGTGGGCTGGATAATATAGCCAGACACCATTTCTAAATTTAAAAAAAGAATTATCATACTAAAAATTAACGCAGAACATTTAAAAGTATTTATTTTACTGGTTTAAGATGAACAATAATAAACCCATTATATATGGGGTCATATATATATATATGGATCATGGCTCACTGCAGCCTCAACCCCCAGGCTCAGGTGATTCTCCCACCTCAGCCTCCCAAGTAGCTGGGACTACAGTCTCAAGCCACCACACCTGGCTAATTTTTGTAGAGACAGGGTCTCACTGTGTTGCCCAGGCTGGTTTTGAACTCCTGGGCTGGCTCAAGTGATCCTCCCGCCTTGGCTTTCTAAAGTGCTAAGATTACAGGTGATAGCCACCAGGCCCAATCTCACTATTATATATTAAGATAATTTTTATAAAAAGAACTGTGTTGGCCAGGCGCAGTGGCTCACGCTTGTATTCCCAGAACTTTGGGAGGCCGAGGCAGGTGGATCATCTGAAGTCAGGAATTTGAGACCAGCCTGGCCAACATGGTGAAACCCCGTCTCTACCAAAATATATAAAAATTAGCTGGGTGCCCGGGCGCGGTGGCTCACGCCTGTAATCCCTGCACTTTGGGAGGCCGAGGCGGGCGGATCACGAGGTCAGGAGATCGAGACCATCCTGGCTAACACGGTGAAACCCTGTCTCTACTAAAATACAAAAAATTAGCCGGGCGCGGTGGCGGGTGCCTGTAGTCCCAGCTACTGGGGAGGCTGAGGCAGGAGAATGGCGCGAACCCGGGAGGCGGAGCTTGCAGTGAGCCGAGATTGCGCTACTGCACTCCAGCCTGGGCGACAGAGTGCAGACTCTGCCTTAAAAAAAAAAAAAAAAAAAAAAAAAAAAAATTAGCTGGGCGAAGTCCGGGCATGGTGGCTCAGGCCTGTAATCCCATCACTTTGGGAGACTGAGGTGGGCGGATTATGAGGTCAGGAGATCAAGACCATCCTGGCTAACACAGTGAAACCCCATCTCTACTAAAAATACAAAAATTAGCTGGAGGAAGGCCGGGCGCGGTGGCTCACGCCTGTAATCCCAGCACTTTGGGAGCCGAAGCGGGCAGATCACGAGGTCAGGAGATCGAGACCATCCTGGCTAACACAGTGAAACCCTGTCTCTATTTAAAAAATACAAAAAAATTAGCCTGGCAGGCGTGGTGGTGGGCACCTGTAGTCCCAGTTACTTGGGAGGCTGAGGCAAGAGAATGGCATGAACCTGGAAGGCAGAGCTTGCAGTGAGCCGAGATTGCACCACTGCACTCCAGCCTGGGCGACACAGCGAGACTCTGTCAAAAAAAAAAAAAAACAAAAAATTAGCCGGGCATGGTGGAAGGTGCCTGTAATCCCAGCTACTCAGGAGGCTGAAGCAGGAGAACTGCTTGAACCCAGGAGGTAGAGGTTGCAGTGAGCCAAGATTGTACCATTGTACTCCAGCCTGGGTGACAAGAGTGAAACTCCGTCTCATAAAAACAAAACAAAAAGAACCAAAAAAACTCTGTGTTTGCCAAGAGAAAAAAAAAATGTAGTGAGATGAATGACATTGTTATACATTTCTGCACATCTTTAATGTCTGACTTATTAGTAGCTGTTGGATTATTGTATCTGCTCTGCATTTAATTGGTTGCTATACCATAAGCCATGCAGCTTCTGGGAAGCTCTGCTATATGTTTGTGAGAGAATGAGAATGGAAAAGACAAATTAAACTCCTTAGTATTCTGTGAAAATAGTTTTGACCTTTTGGACTTCCTGAAGGGATCTCAGGACCCCTTTTTCCCCATTCAAGGGACCCAGGTCAAACTTTGAGAACTGCTGGATTAATGAGGTATTTAAGAGACAAGATTGACATGCTTTTGTTATATTATTATTATTATTGCTAATATTTATGAATGTTTATTATATGCCAGGCATGTTTTTAATCTTCACAATTCTATGCAGTAGGCACCATTAGTGTCTCATTTGACACATGAGAAACTCTGATTTTAGCACATACAATTTTTTGCAATGCATAAATATGTGTTTGTGTATACTTTTTTCACAAAGAAATTGGACATTGTTATTTTTGCGAGAGAGACCAGAATGACTAAATTGACAAATGTATAGCCTTTGGATGGTGCAGCTGAGCCCAACTCCAAACAGTGAGTCTCCAGGATAAAAGTGCCCTCCACCACCTTCCAGAACTCAATTACTTTTGAAATCTAACTTTGATTTAAATGTATTTTTGGGCCATTTCATTTTTAAGAGCTCATTTGCAGAGCTTAAAAAATTAATTAAATCTTTTGTCTTTGAAGTTTAATTCTTCCACTTCTGGCATATTATCTATGGCTTATGAGAAAAATTGCCAATTGCTTGGGTAATTTGCACCTAAAATAAAGGTGCAGGAAAGTTGAAATTAGAAGCAGCTAGAATATTAGTTCCTTGGTTTCTCCTGCCAGGGCTTTGGACCAAAATTCACAGAACTTTCCTGTATTTTCACATTTTCCTTTTTCAGGCACTTCTAGGAGAAAGTGGTACTTGAACCAAGTCCTGTTGAAGGCTCTACTTTCAAGGTACCTGGTCACCACCAATGTCTCTCTACTTTGAATATGGGTGGTTAAGAATGTTTATGGGTTTTAAAACATTTGTAGCAACAAGTATCTATAGAGAGATCTATAGGATATAATTTTGAGAAAAATGGCCACCTTGGTGTTAACTACTATCCCAATGGTACTGATTAGTTGTCTGGTTGGTCTTTAATGGCAGGGGCACACCTCTCTACACCCTAAGATTAAAAAGATAAAGTCATTATGGTGCTCATGTTGTGAACATCTCATTGATGAAGGCTTTGCCTCAATTGTCTATGATTATGATGCTGTTGGCCTCTGCTTTGCCCCACAGTTAAATACATTAAATAAACGTTTCTGACTATCAGTGCACTTATGAGGGCCCTCAGCTTAGCTGGGACGAAATGGCTTCAAAAGTAGGTAACGGAATTCATGTTGCATTTGACAAACCTTCGCTCCTACCTAAACCCTAATCTAAATAAGATATTTCTCACTGGGTTTCTAGAACTCTGCTCCTGGAAGGCAGAGATAAGCACATTCATTTCTGTGTCTTCAAACCTGCCTGATACACAGGAAGTGCTCAGCAAGGTGGTTTTATGAATGGCTTTCATGCCTGACATGGACATGCCACTGCTTCCATTTACATCAAGACATGCCAAGTTGCAGGGATTTCTCCTGCAGAGGTATTTGTGGTGAGGAAGGAAACTTCATGCCTGTTAAGTCAAGAAATCTACCTGCTGTGTGCTCAGCCTTGAGTGTCCATAGGAATGAGTACGTGGACAGGTGAGATCTCTGGCTGTCCTGCACGTTGGCTGAAGCTCTGTTATTGTTTTTTTGTTTGTTTGTTTGTTTTCTTTTTTTTGAGATGGAGTCTTGCTCTGTTGCCCAGGCTGGAGTGCAGTGGCACGATCTTGGCTCACTGCAAGCTCTGCCTCCTGGATTCATGCCATTCTCCTGCCTCAGCCTCTCAAGTAGCTGGGACTACAGGCACATGCCACCACGCCTGGCTAATTTTTTATATTTTTAGTAGAGATGGGGTTTCATTATGTTAGCCAGGATGGTCTCAATCTCCTGACCTCAAGTGATCCGCCTGCCTCAGCACTGCCTCGCAAAGTGCTGAGATTACAGGTGTGAGTCACGGCGCCTGGCTGTTTTGTTTTCTGAGACAGAGTTTCACCCTTGTTGCCCAGGCTGGAGTGCAGTGGCATGATCTTGGCTCACTGCAACCTCCACCTCCCAGGTTTAAGCGATTCTCCTGCCTTAGCCTCCAAAGTAGCTGGGATTATAGGCATGCACCACCATGGCCAGCTACTTTTGTATTTTTAGTAGAGAAGGGGTTTCACCATGTTGGTTAGGCTGGTCTCGAACTCCTGGCCTCAGATGATCTGCCCGCCTCAGCCTCCCAAAGTGATTACAGGTGTGAGCCACCACTCCCGGCCTTGAAGCTCTGTTATTGTAGCATGAGATATCTGGCAGCCTTGTCTTCTAAGGGAGGGCCGAGTAGTATGGTGGGAAAAGCCTGAGACGTGGAGGACCAGGCATGGTGGCTCACACTTGTAATCCCAGCACTTTGGGAGGCCAAGGTGGATGGATTGCTTGAGGCCAGGAGTTCAAGACAAGCCTGGCCAACATGGTAAAACTCCGACTTTACTAAAATTACAAAAATTAGTTGGGGCATGGTGGCATGCACCTGTAATCCCAGATACTCAGGAGGCTGAGGCAGGAGAATTCCTTGAACTCAGGAGGCAGAGGCTGTAGTGAGCTGAGATCAAGCCACTGCACTCTAGCCTGGGCAACAGATCAAAACTCTGTCTCAAAAAGAAAAAAAAAAAAAAAAGCATGAGACACAGACTCTGAGAATCTGCTTCTATATCTTTACTGTGTGCTGTTATCTACTGCTGCAAAACAAAGTACCCCAACACAGTGGTTTAGAACTATTGACAAAGACCTTCTCTTTGAACAAACTTGAGTCAGGCAGGCTCCCCTGAGTCTTCTCAAATAGACTTTAACCTTGCCTGTGAAAACCGCAAAATCTCGACAGAAACAATTCTGTTCACCCTAACACTAAGAGACTTGAAAACACACTAGCCTGGTTTCTAACGGCTCAAGGCCATGTCCCTAGCACGACCCAGCTCCTCTTCAGTTCCTGCCTGGAAAAGCTCAGGGCTGCCAGAAGAATTTACTGTTTGATATTTGCACGGACCCAGTGACTGCCTTGTCTAACAGTTCTCTGAAAAAAGCCCCCCACCTACTCTTAGTAAGTTTCCACTTACCTGACTCCACCCAACTCCATCCGAGCTCCTCCTGCTTGTTCCTCCTCCATCCTCCCTCATCGTCCCCTTAAAAATGCCCAGTCACTGCTGGGCGCGATGGCTCACGCCTGTAATCCCAGCACTTTGGGAGGCCGAGGTGGGTGGATCAAGAGGTGAGGAGTTTGAGACCAGCCTGGCCAACATGGTGAAACCCCATCTCTATTAAAAATACAAAAATTAGCCAGGCATGGTGGTGCGCGCCTGTAATCCCAGCTACTCAGGAGGCTGAGGCAGGAGAATCGCTTGAACCCAGGAGGCAGAGGTTGCAGTGAGCCGAGATCATGCCACTGCACTCCAGCCTGGGCAACAGAGCGGGACTCCGTCTCAAAAAAAAAAAAAAAAAAAGCCCAGTCACCTGTGCACGGCTCAGAGTTGAGCTCAGCCTGCACTGATGTCTGTCTCCTTTACTGGAGTAGTCTCAGTAAAGTCCGTCCTGCTGTCTTTAATAAGTGTCTGGCTCTGTTTCTCTTTGACACTGCAATAAACTCTTATTAACTCACACAGCTTCAGTGGGCCAGAAATTCAGGACAGCCTTAGCTGGGTGGTTCTGGTTGAATGTCTCTCATGATATGCACCAGGGCTGCACTCATCTGCAGGCTTGTCTTGGACTGGAGGGTCTGCTTCCAAGGTGGTGCGCTCACATGGATAGCTTGGCACTGGCTGTTGGTGGCAGGCCTCGGTTTCCACCATGGGGGCCTTGCCATAAGTCTGAGTGTCCTTGTGACATGGCAGCTGGCTCCCCCCAAGAATGAAGAGAGAACAAGCTGAGGGCTGCAGAATCTTTCATGACCCGGCCTTGGAAGTCCCACATGGTCACTTCTGCAGTGTCCTGTTGATTTCAGAGATTCTATTCCCTGTGGGAGGGACTCCAAGGGTGTGGACACAGAGGCAGGAATCACTGGGGGATATCTTGGAGATTGGCTGCATGACTCTTCTTGTTGTGACCTTGGGCAGGTCACTGGAACTCTCTGGGCCGGAACAATAAGGGTAGCGAGGCCTGACCCGTGAGGGCCCTCCTGGGCCTGACTTTACCTTCTTTTTTGTTTTTTGTTTTTTGAGACGGAGTTTCACTCTTGTTGCCCAGGCTGAAGTGCAACGGCGTGATCTCAGCTCACTGCAACCTCTGCCTCCTGGGTTCAAATGATTCTCCTGCCTCAGCCTCCCGAGTAGCTGGGACTACAGGTGCATGCCACCATGCCCAGCTAGTTTTTTGTATTTTAGTAGAGATGGAGTTTCACCGTGTTAGGATGGTCTCCATCTCCTGAATTCATGATCCGCCTGCCTCGGCCTCCCAAAGTGCTGGGATTACAGGCGTGAGCCACCGCACCCGGCTGACTTTACCTTCTATGAAGCGAGAGAGTGATGCACTGAATGAAAGAGTTAATGTGCCTACAGAAGCATTTCTCACAGAGAGGAGCTCATCTGCCAGGGTCTGGCCCAGTTCCTAGAATTGGGCTGCTTGTTTTGTGGGGGAGCGGGGAGGGGATCGCAGCAGCTGTCTGGGTTTCCCGTCATTTCTCCTCTCACTTCCGAGGTCAGGGAGATAGGAGGGGACATGAACAGGTGGCTCCTGACGAGGCTGGCTGGGATCAGCCCTGATACAAAGACACCAAGGATTTGGAAATGAAAATGCAAGTGGGGGAGATTGGCAGGCTGCCCTCGGAAGGAGCTGCTCCTAGTTTTGCTCCTTTGAGGAGTTTTGCACCTGATTAATGATTCTGTTCAAGATGGATTAAGCTGCTGGAACCTTTCTCCATTTAGCAGTGCCAGCTCTCTCCTCTTAACACTTTTTTTTTTTTTCCAGTCCCAGTCTCCGCCACCCCCAGTTTGTTCTTGGGACAAACCGTCGGTCTAGGATGAACTCGGTTTTCCACTGCAAGGTCTCGAGAGGCTAAAGACACCCCACGGCTTCTCCCCGAGGAAGGGACTGAGGACAGAGGAGGGCCACAGTTGCAATGAGGAGAATTCAGGCTCAAAAGCTTCCCTGGACCCTTGACTCTGAGCTTCTCTCGTCTTCCTTAGTGAATTTCAGTCTGAACGAATATTCTCACTTTCTGGGGACAGTTCTTGGCTCTATTCTACTTTCCCCTGAAATGATCAGGAAGAAGGCAGGGAGCAAGCAACTCAACCAAGAAGCTGAGAAGGAATTGCTGTTATTCAAGATGGAATAATAATAATAATTCTACATTATTATTATGCCTGCAGAGGCTACATTTCCCCCTTTTCTTCTGTCGTCTTCTCCCATTCCTTCCAGTGTCATACAGGGAGCGGCAAAGCTTCAAAATCACGGCCTCATAATTTTCGCTATCACTGGAATGGATTCTCAGTTTCTTTTCTATTCTTCTCCTTCCTGCAAGAACATGCTTTTCATATGCATTGATTAGCCGTTTGAAATATTTTTCTTCCTGGTTTTTGTTTGTTTGTTTGTTGAGACAAGGTCTCACTTTGTCACCCAGGCTGGAGTGCAGTGCTGTGATCTTGGCTCACTGCAGCCTCAACCTCCCAGGTTCAAGCAATCCTCCTACCTCAGCACAAGCTGCTCTTCGTAGTGGACAGCTGTCAAAGTGAGCTTCTGATTGGACCTTGGTTATTTTGGGATGATGGGGAGCAGTAAAAACACAGGAGAGCTTGGTCTTCGCCTTTGATTCCCTCCCATCCTGCTGCAGTCCCTGTTTAACAGCACTTTCCCCTTGGCTCTGCCACCCCTCCCCCTGCCGTGTCCCCCCCAGTCTCCCTCGCCACGTTCCAAGTTGTTCTTTATTCAGCTGGGATCCAAGGATCTCCCTCCAGAGAAAGCGGATCATTGCCGGCTCCTTCGAGTCCCGGGGTGCCAAGTCCTGCGCCCGGCACAATGGTCCTTTATACCTCGCTGTGTGCTCTCTTTCCTGGCCCCAGCTGCCCCCATGCCCTGTTTTTCCTTACTCTTTTCTGCAGTATTTTTTTTCCAGTTGACTTAGTTATTACAGTACATGGACTGGGGAAGAAAGCTCCGGAGCCTGGGCCAGGCGCATGGAGTCTGAGAGCAAGTGTGGCTCCCTGGTCCTGCCATGGAGCTACCGGGAGGTGATTGGTCACATTCCTACACAGAGGGCCTGGGCTGGCTTTGCTTTCATGGCAGGGGACACAGGCAGGGCTTGTCTCCTGATAGCCAGTTTCGCTGTGGGGTCCTGGCCCTGCCAGCCTAGGACATTTCCACAAACAGAACTGAGTATTGAGTGGTGAGTGGGTGAGGCCATTGTTTCTCAACTCCAGCTTAGGATGAAGTGTAATAAATAAGACTGACACATTTGAAAAAGAAAACAGCTCCAATTAAAGGGAAGGGGTTGAGGCTGGGCATGGCGGCTCACACCTGTAATCCCAACAATTTGGAAGGCCACAGCCTGAGGATTGCTTGAGCCTAGGAGTTTGAGATCAGTTTGAGCAACACAGTGAGACCCCTGTCTCTATTAAAAAACAACAATAGGCTGGGCGCGGTGGCTCATGCCTGTAATGCCAGCACTTTGGGAGTCCGAGGTGGGCAGATCACCTGAGGTCAGGAGTTCCAGACCAGCCTGGCCAACATGGTAAAACCCTGTCTCTACTAAAAAATACAAAAATTAGACTGGGTGCGGTGGCTCACCCCTAATAATCCCAGCACTTTGGGAGGCTGAAGCGGGTGGATCACCTGAAGTCAGGAGTTCGAGACCAGCCTGACTGGCATTGTGAAATCTCGTCTCTACTAAAAATACAAAAAATTTAGCTGGGCATGGAGTTGCATGCCTGTAATCCCAGCTGCTTGGGAGGCTGAGGTAGGAGAACTGCTTGAACCCGGGAGGCAGAGGTTGCAGTGAGCTGAGATTGCACCATTGTACTCCAGCCTAGGTGACAACAGTGAAAATTCATCTCAAAAAAGCAAAAAACAAAAGTTAGCCGGGTGTGGTGGTACACCTGTAGTCCCAACTACTCAAGAGGCTGAGGCAGGAGAATCACTTGAACCTGGGAGGCGGAGGTTGCTGTGAGCCGAGATTGTGCCACTGAACTCCAGCCTGGGTGACAGAGTGAGAGTTCGTCTCAAAGAAAAAAAAAAAAAGCACAACAACAATAACTGGGCAGTGGCCCATGCCTGTAATCACAGCACTTTGGGAGGCTGAGGCAGGCAGATATTTGAGGCCAGGAGTCAGAGATCAGCCTGACCAACATGGCGAAACGCTGTCTCTACTAAAAAGAAATTCAAAAATTAGCCGGATGTGGTGGTGAGCACCTGTAGCCCCAGCTACTCAGGAGGCTGAGGCAGAAGAATTGCTTGAACCCAGGAGGCTGAGGTTGCAGGGAGCCGAGACTGGGTCACTGCACTCCAGCCTGGGCAACAGAGTGATACACCATCTCAACAAATAAAAAAATTAAATTAAATTAAATTAAAAAGATTTTAAAAACCAACAATAATGAATAATAAAATAAAGAGAAGCGGTTGATATTGGAGTAGATGAAAGTAGAGGTGCCACCATCAGGGACTTGGAGACTTTCTGTCTGTGGGTGGGAGTGACCAGCGGCGAGGTGTTACTACCCTGCCCTGGCCGCCGGGGGAGCCTGGAAGGCAAGATGGATACAGGCCCCTTTCAACTCAGAGATTTGACTTCCTCCTTCCCTCTTGTTTACAAGGGGCTACCAGAACTTCCAAGAGCTACCAAGGGTGATGTTGACATGAAACATCTGCTTTCAATTTTTTAAAATTTTTAAATTAAGCTCTTTAAGTTTGTAATAAAAAAAACCTAGGGTTTCGGGGTCGGGTGCGGTGGCTCTCGTCTGTAATCCCAGCACCGTGGGAGTCTGAGGTGGGTAGATCACGAGGTCAAGAGGTTGAGACTATCCTGGCCAACATGGTGAAACCCTGCCTCTACTAAAAATACAAAAAAAAAAAATTAGCTGGGTGTGGTGGTGCACACCTGTAGTCCCAGCTACTCAGGAGGCTGAGGCAGGAGAATCACTTGAACCTGGGAGGCGGAGGTTGCAGTGAGCTGAGATTGTGCCATTGCACTCCAACCTGGCAACAGAACGAGACTCCGTCTCAAAAAGAAAAGAAAAGAAAAGAAAAGAAAACTGGGGTTTGATTTTTGAGGTCCTGGATTTCAGGAAGAAAATGAAAAAGTCTAACATGGACAACAAAGATCGCTCAGAACAAAGAAGACAAAATTCGCTACCACGTTGGTTTCCCTCATTTACGCACTGGTGAATATTTGCAGGGTACATTGCCTAAGGACTAGGAGCAGGTGACTGATTTGTATGCAGCTGACACTGAGGAAAGAGGGTGGAGGGTGACCGAGGGCACGTTTTTAGGTGTGATGCTGTTGATGAAAACTCATCCAGAATGTTGGACACAACTGAGAAAACACCATCAGCTGGGCGCAGTGGCTCATGCCCATAATCCCAGCACTTTGGGAGGCCGAGGTGGGCGGATCACCTGAGGTCAGGAGTTTGAGACCAGCCTGGCCAACATGGTGAAACCCCATCTCTACTAAAAATACAAAAATGAGTCAGGCGTGGTGGTGGGCAATCCCAGCTACTCAGGAGGCTGAGGCAGGAGAATCGCTTGAACCCGAGAGGCCGAGGTTGCAGTGAGCCAAGATTGCACCACTGGACTCCAGCCTGGGCAACAGAGAGAGATTTCATCTCCAAAAGAAAAAAAAGAAAGAAAGAAAAAACACCATCACCACTACCACCGCCCTGGGACGAGAAAGGCAATTGTAATCCAGGCCATTGCCGGGCTGCCTGGGCGGCTGTAGGTGCAGTGGACACTGGTAAGTACTGCACCATACTGCATACAAAAATATTTGCCTACATCTCTACCAGTCGTTAAATAGATGCTGCTCCATCTCTCCCCACACCCCAAAATCTGCCTCTTCTGGCCCCTCTCTGGGGACCTCCTGGAGCTTCTTAAAATCCAGCTGCTAAAGGGCTAAGTCTGGCATAGCTGGGGTCCAGGACCTTGTTTCAGAGTGAAAGCTGGTATCCGTTGTTAGACATTTTGGATATTGCCCCTGCTTATACCAATGACTGCAATATGTGTTGGCAGAGACATCTGGAAGGAGCTTGCTGTGGCAATGCTTGAAGGCTGATCCACTGAATCTGAGAGTGAGTTCTGGTACATGGGAAGGGGGGCCATGGCATGAAACCCGTTCCTAGACATCGAAATTTGATTTATTAACATTGGCAACAGATACGGGCCATCTTGCCAACAAACTTTCTGAAATTGAAATCACATGAAACTTTCCGAGTTCCTGCTAGTGCCACATACGCCCTTTTCTTTCTAAGGCAGCAAATTCACTTAAAAATAATTAAGAAAAGATTGATGGGATTTTGGAATTGTAATGAAAAATATGATCTCATTAGTAAGTCATGAGTCAGGGCCAGGCACTCTCAGATGTACGCACTTCTGCATAATTAGAAGCTGATGCAAGGAGAACTAATAATGGCATGAATTAAAAAATTAAAATGGTTTCCCTTTATACTTTTTTGGCTGTGCTGAAATTCTTCCTTTTGCAAAGATTCAGAAAGAGATCTCTTTCAAAAGACCCCATCACATGCGACAGAGCTGATGAAAAAGAAAATGGCGGCGAAATAATTGAAAGGGAGGCTGGGGGGTGGCTCACGCCTGGAATCCCAGCCCTTTGGGAAGCCAAGGTGGGTGGATCAACTGAAGTCAGGAGTTTGAGACCAGCCTGACCAATATGCTGAAACCCCGTCTCTACTAAAAATACAAAAATTAGCTGGGCGTGGTGGCCTGAGCCTTTAGTTCCAGCTACTCAGGAGGCTGAGACAAGAGAATCGCTTGAACCCGGGGAAGGCAGAGGTTGCAGTGAGCCGTGATCGTGCCATTGCACTCCATTCTGGGTGACAGAGTGAGATTCCGTCTCAAAAAAAAAAAAAAAAAAAAAAAAAAAAAAAAAAAAAAAAAAAAAAAAAGAATTGAAAGGGCTAAATGGATTTCCACTAAATCCGCCGGGAATTCTCAATTACGCCACCAGTCCAGGGTGAGAACTGCTGCAATTCACTTGTCTTCGAGAGGGTAAATACATACCTGAGGGGAATATGTTTTGAAAAGAGCCACTAGATGAATCATGTAAATGTCATATAATCTCTGACTTACCCACAGAATAAATAAAACAATTACCCTGCAGAAGCAGCCTTCATGCTTTTCGAGTTTGGAGTGAGACACAGCGGGCAGCACCCTCACCTCTGCCGCTTTGAGTGGGGTGACCTGACTGACTGAATTAGTCTAAGCTGTGATTTACTCATTTATAAAATGAGAATAAGGAAACTATTCTCTCAGGTTTATTACAGGAATGAAATCACATAACATTCAGAGGGCAGGCATTCATTAAAAATTATTTATCCCGGCCGGGCGCGGTGGCTCAAGCCTGTAATCCCAGCACTTTGGGAGGCTGAGGCGGGCGGATCACAAGGTCAGGAGATCGAGACCACAGTGAAACCCCGTCTCTACTAAAAATACAAAAAATTAGCCGGGCGCGGTGGCGGGCGCCTGTAGTCCTAGCTACTCAGGAGGCTGAGGCAGGAGAATGGCGTGAACCCAGGAGGCGGAGCTTGCAGTGAGCCGAGATCGCGCCACTGCACTCCAGCCTGGGCAACAGCGTGAGACTCCGTCTCAAAAAAAAAAAAAAAAAAAAAAAAAAAAAAAAAAAAAAAATTATTTATCCCTTCATGAAAAATATTGCAGAGGAAACAAATAAACAAATAAAATGTATCTCCCTCCGCCTTTTTTTTTTTTTTTTTTTTTTTTGAGACAGAGTCTCCCTCTATCACCCAGGCTGGAGTGCAGTGGCGTGATCTGGGCTCACCTCATCCTCCACCTCCCAGATTCAAGCGATTCTCCTGCCTCAGCCTTCTGAGAAACTGGGATTACAGGTGCCTGCCACCACCTCTGGCTAATTTTTGTATTTTTAGTAGAGACAGGGTTTCACCATGTTGGTCAGGCTGGTCTCAAACTTCTGACCTTGTGATCCGCTCGCCTCGGCCTCCCAGAGTGCTGGGATTACAGGTGTGAGCAACCGCGCCCCATCGTTGTTTGTTTGTGTTTTTTTTGAGACGGAGTCTCGCTCTGTGGCCCAGGCTGGAGTGCAGTGGTATGATCTCAGCTCACTGCAACCTCTGCCTCCCAGGCTCAAGCAATCCTCCCACCTCAGCCTCCCACATAGCTGAGACCATAGGTGTGCGCCACCATGCCTGGCTAATTTTTTGTATTTACAGTAGAGATGGGGTTTTGCCATGTTGGCCAGGTTGGTCTCAAACTCCTGAGCTCAAGCTATCGTCCTGCCTTGGTCTCCCAGAGTGTTGGGATTACAGGCGTGAGCCCGTGTGCCCAGCCATCTTTTCCCTTCTCTTTAGGTACCTTACTCTGTTGACATTTGAAAGTAGAACATTGGCCGGGCACGGTGGCTCATGCCTGTAATCCCAAGAGCAAAACTCCATCTAAAAAAACAAAGTAGAACATTTTCCCTTATTTTTTTTTAGACGGAGCTTTGCTCTATCACCCAGGCTGGATGGAGTGCAGTGCCTCGATCTCAGCTCACTGCAACCTCTGCCTCCCGGGTTCAAGCAATTCTCCCGCCTCAGCCTCCCGAGTACCTGAAATTACAGGTGCGCACCACCATACCCAGCTACTTTTTGTATTTTTAGTAGAGACGGGGTTTCACCATGTTGGCCAGGCTGGTCTTGAACTCCTGACCTCAGGTGATCCAACCACCTCGGCCTCCCAAAGTACTAGGATTACAGACATGAGCCACCATCCCCGGCCATTATTATTATTATTATTATTATTTTTGGAGACAGAATTTCGCTCTTGTCACCCAGGCTGGAGTGCAATGGCATAATCTCGGCTCACTGCAACCTCTGCCCCCTGGGTTCAAGCGATCCTCCTGCCTCAACCTCATGAGTAGGTGGGATTACAGGCGTGCACCACCATGCCCAGCTAATTTTTGTATTAAGAGTAGAGATGGAGTTTCACCATGTTAGCCAGGCTGGTCTCAAACTCCTGACCTCAGGTGATTGACCAACCTCAGCCTCCCAAAGTGCTGGGTTTACAGGCGTGAGCCACTGTGCCTGGTTACATTTCTGTTTTTTGGTTTTTTTTTCAGACTGAGTTTCTCTCTGTCACCCAGGCTGGAGTGCAGTGGCACAATCTCAGCTCACTGCAACCTCCGCCTTCCAGGTTCAAGCAATTCTCATACTTCAGGCGATTCCCAGCCTCCCAAGTAGCTGGGATTACAGGCGCCCACCACCATGGCTGGCTAATTTTTATATTAATGGTAGAGATGAGGCCGGGCGCGGTGGCTCAAGCCTGTAATCCCAGCACTTTGGGAGGCCGAGGCGGGTGGATCACGAGGTCAGGAGATCGAGACCATCCTGGCTAACACGGTGAAACCCCGTCTCTACTAAAAAAATACAAAAAACTAGCCGGCCGAGGTGGCGGGCGCCTGTAGTCCCAGCTACTCGGGAGGCGGAGGCAGGAGAATGGCGTGAACCCGGGAGGCGGAGCTTGCAGTGAGCTGAGATCCGGCCACTGCACTCCAGCCTGGGTGACAGCGCGAGACTCCGTCTCAAAAAAAAAAAAAAAAAATGGTAGAGATGGAGTTTCACCATGTTGGCCAGGCTGCTCAAGCCCCTGACCTCCGGTCATCCACCTGCCTCAGGTGTGAGCCACTGAGCCTGGCCCATATTTATCTATTCAGTATATTTGCATATGTGAATTTTATCAAACATTTTAATGCATCTATTGAGATGGTAACATAGTTTTCTCCTTTATTTTGCTAATGTGCTGAATTACATTGTTTTTAGTAAACCAATTTAACATTCATAGCATACACATAAATTGGTCACGCTGCATTAGTTTTCTCATACATTTGTAGAATTGGTTTGCAATATGTTATTTGGCATTTCTGCATCTATGTTTATGAATGATATTGGCCTGTAATTAAAATTTTTTAAGTAATATCCTTGACAGGTTTTGCTACAAAGTTATGATGGCCTCATAAAATGTACTTTGTTTCACTTCTCTGGGAGAGTTTGTGTGAGATTGTTTTTAATTCTTCCTTCTATGTTGATAAAAATTACAGAAAAAGCCATCTGGGCTTAGAGTTTTCTTAGGGGGAAGGTTTTATATATTTTATATTAAAAGATTTAACCTCTTTTATAGTTATAAAATAATTCATGTTTTCTGTGTCCTTTTGTGTCCATTTTGTTTTAGTAAAAATGTTCAATCTTTACATAAAGTTATTTAAAGTGTATACCTATTTTTTTTTCAAATATCTGCAAGATCTGTAGCAATGTCTCTTTTTTCATTCCAAACATAGTTTTTGGTTCCTCTTCTCCTTTTTTCTTGAGCAGTTTCATCAGAGATTTATCAATTTAATTTTTTTTTTTTTTTTTTTTTTTTTGAGATGGAGTCTTGCTCTGTCGCCCAGGCTGGGGTGCAGTGGTGCGATCTCGGTTCTCCGCAAACTCTGCTTCCCAGGTTCAAGGGATTCTCCTGCCTCACCCTCCTGAGTAGCTGGGATTACGAGCATGTGCTACTCCACCTGCCACCACACCTGGCTAATTTTTGTGTATGTATTTATTTATTTTGAGATGGAACCTTGCTCTGTCACTCAGGCTGGAGTGCAGTGGTGCTATCTCGGCTCACTGCAACCTCCGACTCCTGGGTTCAAGTGATTCTCCTGCCTCAGCCTCCTGAGTAGCTGGGATTACTGGCGCATGCCACCATGCACAACTAATTTTTTTTTATTTTTAGTAGAGACAGAGTTTTACCATGTTGGTCAGGCTGGTTTTGAACTCTTGACCTTGTGATCTGCCTGATTCAGCCTCCCAAAGTGTTGGGATTACAGGCATGAGCCACCGCACCCAGCCTAATTTTTTTTTAAGAGAACCAATTTTTGGCCAAGTGCAGTGGCTCACACCTATAATGCCAGCACTTTGGGAGGCCATGGTGGGAAGATCACTTGAACCCAGGAATTCGAGACCAGCCTGGGCAACACAGTGAGACTTCTTCTCTACAAAAATAGAAAAATTAGCTTAACATGGTAATGTGAGCCTGTAGCTCCAGCTTGTTGGCAGGCTAAGATGGGAAGATCAATTGAGCCTGGGAACCTGGGATGTTGAGTCAGCCATGAGCCGTGATTGTGCCACCACACTTCAGCCTGGGTAACACAACGAGACACTATCTCAGAAAAAAAAAAAAAAGAAAAACACTTTTTTGCTTTACTGACTTTCTCTATTTTCTGTTTGTTTTCTACTTCATTAACGTATGCTTCTATTGGCTGGGCGCAGTGGCTCACTCCTCTAATCCCAGCACTTTGGGAGGCCGAGGCAGGTAGATCACCTGAGGTCAGGAGTTTGAGACCAGCCTGGCCAACATGGTGCAACCTTGTCTCTACTAAAAATACAAAAATTAGCCAGGTGTGGTGTTGGGCACCTGTAATCCCAGCTACTTGGGAGGCTGAGGCAGAAGAATCACTTGAACCCAGGAGGTGGAGGTTGTAGTGAGCAGAGATAGGGCCACTGTACGCCAGCCTGAACAACAGAGTGAGACTCCGCCTCAAAAAAAAAAAAAAAAAATATATATATATATATATATGCTTTTATGTATATTATTATTATTGAGACAGAGTCTCACTCTGTCACAGAGGCTGGAGTGCTGTGGCACAATCACGGCTCATTTCAGCCTCAACCCACCGGGCTGAATCGGTTCTCCTTTCTCAGCCTCTCGAGCAGCGGGGACCACAGGTGCCACAGCTGGCTAATTTTTTTTATTGTTGGTGGGGACAGGGTTTCCTTATGTTGCCAAAGTTGGTCTCAAACTCCTGGGCTCAAGCTGTCCTCCCACCTCAGCCTCCCAAAGTGTTGGAATTACAGACATAAGCCACCATACCTGGCCATTAGCTATGTTATTTTCTTTCTTCTACTTTCATTTAGTGTTTTCTCCTACTCCTGTTCTAACTTTTGAGACAGATGCTTTCAGTCTTTCTTCTTTATTAATATAGCATTTTCTTTTTTTTATTTTTAAGCCAGTCAAATTTTAAAATAGTACTTAAGACTACAGATTCTTTCACCTAAATAATGCTTTAGCCGACATCTCACCAACTTTATATGTAATATTTTATTTGTCATTCAGTTTAAAATAGTTTATAATTTCAGCCAGGTGTGGTGGCTCATGCCTGTAATCCCAGCACGTTGGGAGCCTGAGGCGGGGGGGGAATCACCTGAGATCAGGAGTTCAAAACCATCCTGGCCAACATGGTGAAACCCTGTTTCTACTAAAAAATACAAAAATTAGGCCGGGCGCGGTGGCTCAAGCCTGTAATCCCAGCACTTTGGGAGGCCGAGACGGGCAGATCACGAGGTCAGGAGATCGAGACCATCCTGGCTAACATGGTGAAACCCCGTCTCTACTAAAAAATGCAAAAAAACTAGCCAGGCCTGGTGGCGTGTGACTGTAGTCCCAGCTACTCAGGAGGCTGAGGCAGGAGAATTGCTTCAACCTGGGAGGCAGAGGTTGCAGTGAGCCGAGATTGCACCACTGCACTCCAGCCTAGGTGACACAGCTAGACTGTCTCAAAATAAAAAACATTTTATAATTTCTACTGTTTTCCTTGTGTTAATCCATTAGTTATTTAGATTTATATTTCTTATTTTCTACCAATATGGAGATTTTAAATTTAACTTTTATTAATGATTTCTAGCATAATTGCATTGTGTCAGAGAAAGCATTCTGTGTTACTTCAATTATTTGAAATTGTTGAGACTTCCTCAACAATTGTCCGTTTATGATCAATTGTTATAAATGTTCCTGGTGTGCTTGACAAGAGTATATATTCTGCAGTTTGGGTGGAGTGTTCTATTTGTGTCCTTTAGGTTAGTGTCTTAACTTTGTTGTTCAAATCATATATACTGTGGTTTTTTTTTTTTCCTGAGATGGAGTCTCACTCTGTCATCCAGGCTGGAGTGCAGTGGCTCAATCTTGGCTCACTGCAACCTCCGCCTCCCGGGTTCAAGCCATTCTCTCGCCTCAGCCTCCTGAGTAGTTGAGATTACAGGCATGCACCACCATGCTCGGCTAATTTTTTGTATTATTAGTAGAGACCGGGTTTCACCACATTGGCCAGGCTGGTCTCGAACTTCCAATCTCAGGTGATCCACCTGCCTTGGCCTCCCAAAGTGCTGGGATTAGAGATGTGAGCCACTGTACCCAGCATTTTTTTTTTTTTTTTAGTCAGACTCTCATTCTGTCACCCAACCTGGAGTGCAGTGATGTGATCTCAGTTCACTGCAACCTCCACCTCCCGGGTTCAAGCAATTCTCCTGCCTCAGCCTCCCAAGTAGCTGGGATTACAGGCACCCGCCACCATGCCCAGCTAATTTTTGTATTTTTAGTAGAGACAGGGTTTCACCATGTGGCCAGGCTAGTCTTAAACTCCTGACCTCAGGTGATCCACCCACCTTGGCCTCCCAAAGTGCTGGGATTACAGGTGTGAGCCACCGTGACTGGCTCAAATCATATATATTCTCAATAATTTTTTGCTTCTTCCATTAATTAATAACTGTAATCCCAGCGAGGGCCGAGGCGGGGGCGGATCACAAGGGTGCAGTGGCTCATGCCTGTAATTCCAGCACTTTGGGAGGCTGAGGCGGGCGGATCATGCGCCACTGTCAGGAGATCGAGGGCCGGGTGCAGTGGACCATCCTGGCTAATATGCGGTCAGGAGATGAAACCATCCTGGCTGTCTCTACTAGAAATATAAAAAATTAGCTGGGCATGGCGTCATGTGCCTGTAGTTCCCGCTACTCAGGAGGTTGAGGCAGGAGAATCACTTGAACCTGGGAGGCGGAGGTTGCAGTGAGCCGCGATGGCACCACCGCACTCCAGCCTGGGCGACAGAGCGAGACTCCATCAAAAAAAAAAAAAAAAAAACCAAAAAACTGAAGAGGGGTATGTTTAGCATCTCCCAGAGTAATAGTAGATGTCCAGCCACCACCAGCCTTCTTGTCTGAGATTTGACTATTTCTCTTTGTAGTTCTGTTGAATTATTTGCTTAAAGATGGGTCTAGTCTAATAGTTTAATAGTTTGGATTTTGGGCTGGAAGCGGTGCCTCATGCCTGTAATCCCAGCACTTTGGGAAGCCAAGGCGGGCGGATCATGAGGTCAAGAGATCGAGACCATCTTGGCCAACATGGTGAAACCCTGTCTCTACTAAAAATACAGAAATTAGCTGGGCGTAGTGGCGCTTGCCTGTAATCCCAGCTACTCGGGAGGCTGAGGCAGGAGAATCGCTTGAACCCGGGAGGCGGAGGTGCCGTGAGCAGAGATTGTGCCATTGCACTCCAGCCTGGTGACAGAGAGATACTCCATCTAAAAAAAAAAAAAAAAAAAAAAAAAAGTTTGGATTCTTAGAATGTGTACCTCTCACTTTTGAAAACTGCAGACACCTGGAACGTCAGGACACTCTTCTGCCAACGCTCCATCTATCCTTCCCAACTCCTCCACTGGCCTTCTTTTTGTTTGTTTGTTTGTTTTGAGACAGAGTCTCACTCTGTCGCTCAGCCTGGAGTGCAGAGGGGGCAATCTTGACTCACTGCAACCTCTGCCTCCCGGGTTCAAGTGATTCTTCTGCCTCAGCCTCCTGAGTAGCTGGCATAATAGGCGCCTGCCACCATCCCCGACTGATTTTTGTATTTTATTTTATTATTTTCATTTTTTTGAGACAGAGGCTCACACTGTCACCCAGGCTAGAGTGCAGTGGCATGATCTTGGCTCACTGCAACCTCCGCCTCCCAGGTTCAAGTGATTCTCCTGCCTCAGTCTCCCAAGTAGCTAGGATTACAGGCGTGTGCCACCACGCCCAGCTAATTTTTTGTATTTTTAGTAGAGATGGGGTTTCAACCATGTCAGACAGGATGGTCTCGATCTCCTGACCTTGTGATCCGCCCACCTCGGCCTCCCAAAGTGCTGGGATTACAGGCAGGAGCCACTGCGCCTGGCCTTCTAATTTTTGTATTTTAATAGAGATGGAGTTTTGCCATGTTGGCCAGGCTGTTCTGAAACTCCTGACCTTAAGTGATCCATCTGCCTGGGCCTCCCAAAGTTCTGGTGTTACAGGTGTGAGCCACTGCGTCTGACCACCACCAGCCTTCTTGTCTGAGCAACTCCTGTTGATTTTTCAGACCTCAGCTTAGTGCTGCCTCTTCCAGGCGGGCTTCCCTCATTCCCCAGATTTGGGCTAGATGATCCTCCTTTGTATTCCCGAAGCCCCTGTTTTGTTTTATTTCCTGCTATCTGGAATTAAAAACACTATTATAGTTTCTTATTTGGTTTTTTCGTCTGAATCCTCCAATCCTCAAAGTCTTGTGGGAACATGAACAAGACAGGTGTTGCCATCAGGCTGATCTGTGCAAAGCCCTAGAATTCAAAGGATGATTTAGCATTCCGGGTTTTGTTTTCACGCCTGTAATCCCAGCACTTTGGGAGGCCGAGGTGAGCGGGACACTTGAGGTCGGGAATTCAAGACCAGCCTGGCCAACATGGAGAAACCCCATCTAAAAATTAGCCGGTTGTGGTGGCAGGCACCTGTAACCCCAGCTACTCGAGAGGCTGAGGTGGGAGAATTGCTTGAGCCTGGGAGGCAGAGGTTGCAGTGGGCCGAGATTGCACCACTGTACTCTAGCAAGTAGAGAGCAAGAATCCATCTCAAAAATAAATAAATAAATAGTGATTTTGTTTTATTTACTTGTTACTTTTATTTGTTTACTCAAAGGGAAGTGCATTGGATTGAGATTACATTGTATGTTTATTTGCTACTGACAATGGCTTACATTTGTGTTTTCCTTGGCTAGACACTACTCCACCTGCTTTATATGTCACAGTAACCTATTAAGTAGATACCTTATTGCTCCCATCTTGCAGATGAAGACACTGAGGCAGGATTCCATTAAGTAACTTGCCTAAAGTCACAGAGCTAGTTAGTTAGTGTTACAACTGGACCATCTGGCTCCTGGGCCTGAGTCTTAACCATGGCTACACTGCCTATTCTGACAGCTTTTCTTCTCTCTCTTCCCTCTGTCTTCACTGGGAGAAACCTTTGATACATCAAGACACCCTTAAGAGTCATTCGTCTGGCCAGGTGGGGTGTAATCCCAGGACTTTGGGAGCCCGAGGAAGGCAGATCACGAGGTCAGGAAATGGAGACTATCCTGGCCAACATGATAAAACCCCGTGTCTACTAAAATGCAAGAATTAACTGTGCTTGGTGGCGCACGCCTATGGTTCCAGCTACTTGGGAGGCTGAGGCAGGAGAATGGCATGAACCCAGGAGGCGGAGGTTGCAGTTAGCCGAAATTGTGCCACTGCACTCCAGCCTGGCAACACAGTGAGACTCCATTTAAAAAAAAAAAAAAAAAAGAGTCATTTGTCTCCTGGAAGAGCTCAGGAAATGTTAGAATCTGTCTTTTGCTTCTCTCCCTCTTGCTGTGCTGTTCCTATTAAATCGTAATTATTTGTTTACATGGCTGTTCCACCTTCCCAAGTGAGTTATGTGAGGCAAGGCTTCATGTCAGGTCATCTAGTATCCTCAGAAGACAGCACCATGCCCGGCATATAGTGGGTCAATAAATGGACTCTAGTCCTGTTTCATAGATAGTAATTGAATGCATCTGAAAAAAAAAATCAATCTCTATAGGCAAAAACTCAATGCCATCTATCTATGGAATGTTTGCTTTCATCATGGTTAATGGATGCTTTAACTGGTCCTTGCTTGGCCCAAATGATTAGAAAACAGTCCTAAACAGTGGCTCATGGCTGTAATCCCAGCACTTTGTGTGGCTGAGAGAGGTGGATCACTTGAGGTCAGGAGTTTGAGGCCAGCCTGGCCAATGTGGTGAAACCCTGTGTCTACTAAAAATGCAAAAATTAGCCAGGTGTGGAGGTGGGCACCTGTAATTCTAGGTACAGGAGAACCCAGGAGGCAGAGGTTGCAGTGAGCCAAGATCATGCCACTGCACTCCAGCCTGGGTAACAACACAATACCCTGTCTCAAAAAAGAAAGAAAAAAAAGAAGAAAGAAAAGAAGAGAAAAGAAAGGAAGAAAAAAAGAAAGAAAAAATATTCATAGAGGTAAGCCTGAGCTTATCCTTAGCAAAACTGTGAAGCTGGTGACATCTGTGGTTTTTTTTTTTTTTTTTTTTTTTTTTTTTGAGAGGGAGTCTCTCTCTGTCACCCAGGGTGGAATGCAGTGGGGAGATCTTGGCAACCTCCACCTCCCAGGTTCAAGCAATTCTCCTGCCTCAGCCTCCGGAGTAGCTGGGATTACAGGCATGCACCACCACACCCGGCTGATTTTTTAATTTTTAGTAGAGACGGGGTTTCACCATGTTGACCAGGCTGGTCTCGAACTCCTGACCTCAGGTGACTCATCCCCCTTGGCCTCCCAAAGTGCTGGGATTACAGGCGTGAGGCACCGCGCCCAGCCATCTGTCTTTGTTTTTGAACCTGCCTGGCTGCATCCTACTCTTGCTTTCTGTGGCCGTCACTAATCCAGGCACCTTTTCCATCCTCCACTTGCCCTCAAGGCTGGAAAACACAACATGTGGATTCAGCTTTAAGGCTGAAAAGCATCCAACACTCTGGTCAGTCATGTGTCCTGGATGGAGCTGGGAACTCTGAATGCTTTTTCCTTAATTTGGCAAAATAAGAGGACAGAAAGAAATATTTATCAGGATTACAACAGCCACTATCTATTGAGTCAGACACTGTTAATCATTTACATGCATTGTTGCATTTTTGCAATCTTGACAACATTTCTATGAGGGAGATACTACATTGTTCCCATTGTTAAGGTTAGGAAATAAAGACTGACCAGATATGCCCATAGTTCTGCATCTAACAAACGGCAAAGCTAGAATTCAAACTTACCTTCTCTGGATTAAAACTGGTGCTTTTTTTTCTTTTTTTTTTTTTTCTGAGACACAGTCTTGCTCTGTCACCCAAACTGGAGTGCAATGGCACAATCTCGGCTCACTGCAACCTCCACCTCCTGGGTTCAAGCGATTCTCCTGCCTCAGCCTCCTGAGTAGCAGGGACTACAGGCGCCTGCCACCAAGCCCAGCTAATTTTTGTATTCTTAGTAAAGACAGGGTTTCACCATGTTGACTAGGCTGGTCTTGAACTCCTGACCTCAGGTGATCTGCCCGCCTTGGCCTCCCAAAGTGCTGGGATTACAGGCGTGAGCCACCACACCTGACTAAAGCGGGTGCTTTTAACCACTATTCCAAATTCCCAAATGTACGGACTGTGACATTGTCTGAACTGGAAGGCATGGTCAAAACTGTAGTCTGAGTTATTAAAATCTTATTGAAGAATTTAATAACTGAGGAAAATAAGCAGAGAAAATATGTGTGGACAAAGGGACCAATTTGTTACTTCTAAAATTATATCACACAATATTTTGTTTACTAATATTTGAATTTGGCAATTGTGAGGCTAAGAAAATGGAAATGGGGCTGGGCACTGTGGCTCACACCTGTAATCCCAGTACTTTGGGAGGCAGAGGTGGGCGGACCACAAGGTCAGGAGTTCGAGCCAGCCTGGCCAACATAGTAAAACCCCACTCTACTAAAAGTGCAAAAATTACCTGAACATGGTGGCACACGCCTATAGTCCCAGCTACTCAGGAGGCTGAGGCAGGACAATCGCTTGAACCTGGGAGGCAGAGGTTGTAGTGAGCTGAGATTGTGCCACCGCACTCCAGCCTGGGTGACAGTGAGACTCTGTCTCAAAAAACAAACAAACATAAAAGAAAACGGAAATGGATAAGTTAGGGGAGCTGTAGACCAACTCAGTACTCCAGTGACCAAGTAAACCTCCTCAGTTTTTTTTTCTTTTTGAGATGGAGTCTCACTCTGTTGCCCAGGCTAGAATGCAATGGCATGATCTCAGCTCACTGCAACCTCTGCCTCCTGGGTTCAAGCGATTCTCCTGCCTCAACCTCCGAGTAGCTGGGATTACAGGCGACCACCACCACATCCAGCTAATTTTTTTTTTTTTTTTTGAGATGGAGCCTTGCCCTGTTGCCCAGGCTGGAGTGCAATGGCATGATCTCGGCTCACTGCAACCTCTGCCTCCCAGGTTCAAGTGATTCTCCTGCCTCAGCTTTCAAGTAGCTGGGATTATAGGCGTCCACTACCACGCCCAGCTAATTTTTGTGTTTTTAGTAGAGATGTAGTTTCACCATGCTGGCCAGGACGGTCTCGAACTCCTGACCTCAGGTGATCCAACTGCCTCGGCCTCCCAAAGTGCTGGGATTACAGGCATGAGCCACCAAGCCAGGCCCACCATGTTGGTTTCTAAGATTTCCTGTTTATCTATTGTTCCTTGTGTAAGAGCAGGTATTATCTTAAATCCTGCCCTTAGGGCAAATGACCTTGAAGTCATCATACTTCAGTTCCTGAAGCCCTTCTGAACCACCCCTCCCCTATGCTACGTAAGCCCGGAGTAGGGAGTGGCGGCCTGCGAATCCACCACCTCCATTAGCTTTTGTTTATAAGTCTCCATGAAGTGATTCCGGCTAAGAAACCGGATTCCTCAGCCTCCTTCTTTGGCCTCTCAGCTTTCTGGGATTCTGGGGCAGGTTTGGATAGTCCTGCCCACGGCAGAACACTCATCGAGGAGGGAGTGGCAAAATTTGCTGCAGAGGAGAATCCGTGTGTGTTTGTGCTCTTACCCCAGGCTGGGATGTGAGGCCCATCCTCAGTTTTTAACAGGACAAGGCCAGAAGTGTGTCAAGAATCATGCATCCTGCCGGGCGCGGTGGCTCACGCCTGTAATCCCAGCACTTTGGGAGGCCGAGACGGGCGGATCACGAGGTCAGGAGATCGAGACCATCCTGGCTAACACGGTGAAACCCCGTCTCTACTAAAAAATACAAAAAACTAGCAGGGCGAGGCGGCGGGCGCCGTAGTCCCAGCTACTCGGGAGGCTGAGGCAGGAGAATGGCGTGAACCCGGGAGGCGGAGCTTGCAGTGAGCTGAGATCCGGCCACTGCACTCCAGCCTGGGAGACAGAGCGAAACTCCGTCTCAAAAAAAAAAAAAAAAAAGAATCATGCATCCTGCGGCCGCAGAACAAACCTGCCACCGCTCCCTGGAGAACAAGACAGTTTCAGAGGGGAAAAGAGACGCCTTCTTCTGAGCTTTCAAAGAACTTAACAGGGAGGCAAAAAAGAAAACCAACCAAACAAAAAAACGATGCTTTCAAAACTGAAGGAAAAAAATCTCTGGCTAATCTGATTGTTAAAGTGATTGTACCGAATTAAAAAATCCCTCAAACATTTGATCATTCCTACTCTTGGAGTTAATACTATTAAACATATATTTGTAACCTGATTGTTCATATATTTTTTTTTTTTGAGACGGAGTCTCGCTCTGTCGCCCAGGCTGGAGTGCAGTGGCCGGATCTCAGCTCACTGCAAGCTCCGCCTCCCGGGTTCCCGCCATTCTCCTGCCTCAGCTTCCCGAGTAGCTGGGACTACAGGCGCCGCCACCTCGCCCGGCTAGTTTTTTGTATTTTTTAGTAGAGACGGGGTTTCACCGTGTTAGCCAGGATGGTCTCGATCTCCTGACCTCGTGATCCGCCCGTCTCGGCCTCCCAAAGTGCTGGGATTACAGGCTTGAGCCACCGCGCCCGGCCAGATTGTTCATATTTTAATTGTAGGTTAACAATGGTGCCTGCATGCGGCATTTGCTTGCTTGAAGAAGTTGCTCTAGAATTAATATAGTATTAGCATATCATTTGAAACAACTGGCTGGACGCGGTGGCTCACGCCTGTCATCCCAGCACTTTGGGAGGCTGAGGTGGGCAGATCACCTGAGGTCAGGAGTTCGAGACCACCTGGTTAACATGGTGAAACCCCGTCTCCACTAAAAATACAAAAATTAGCTGGGCGTGGAAGTGCCTGTAGTCCCAGCTCCTCGGTAGGCTGGGCAACGAGAGCGAAACTCATCTCAAAAACAAAAACAAAAAAGAAAAACAAATAAAGCATGAAAGATGTAATTTTTAAAATAAATATAATTAAAAATAATTGCCTGTTGCCCAGGCTGGGGTGCAGTGGCGCAATCTCGGCTCACTGCAACCTTCGCCTCTATCGCAAGAAGTTCGGAAGGGCACAAGTCATATTGCACAATGAGCGTGAGAAGCCTCTGCTTGTTGATGCCAATATTCCTCAGACTCACTTGATCTGGAGGTTTTTGTGAAGGCCACAGCCAGGTACCCAGTAGGCCGTCAGTAAGCATCTGTGGTGAGCAAATGAGCCTAGCAGACCATGCACTGGGAGATGCTGCTGTAAGGCAGAGGATAGTCTATGATAATATTCAATACGCAATGCAGGAGATACTCTTTGGAATAGGCGGCCTCTTACTACTCCTTCAAACCACACACAATGTTAGCATCCCCACCAAGTCAGCCCTACTTTGGTATAGACTCAGTTTCCCTAGAATGGAAACTCCTTGAGGGAAGGGATTAATGAACGCTTAGTGGATGAATAAGTTCACAAATGAATATCAGAATTGCTTGAACCTGGGAGGCGGAGGTTGCTGTGAGCCAAGATCACCGTGAGCCAAGGCCGCACCACCGCGCTCCAGTCTGGGGCACAAGAGCGAGACTTCGTCTCAAAAAAAAAAAGTTAAAAAAAATGTAAGCATGTTGGGCAGTAGGGAGTCGGAACTGAAATGAAAAGCTATGAGTGCTCATATTGTCCAACATCTTCAATAGAATTAGAATAATACGGCTCCATCAAAGCTGTCTTCTCAGACACTTGATTTAAGGTAGTCTCTTCCTTGAAATGGCATTCATTTCAGGACAGAATTAGAATATTAGAGGAACTAAAGTTAGTTATTAAAGCCTTAAAAGAACGGGGCTGGGCCTCACCCTAACCAGTGGCATGGTCTTTATTTTTTAATTTAATTAATTAATTAATTTTTTTTTTTAGACAGAGTGTTGCTCTGTTCCCCAGGAGATGGAGTGCAGTGGCACAATCTTGGCTCATTGCATCCTCTGCCTCCCGAGTTCAAGCGATTCTCCTGCCTCAGCCTCCGGAGTAGCTGGGATTACAGGCGCATGCCACCATGCCTGGCTAATTTTTGCATTTTTTTTTTAAGTAGAGACGGGGTTTCACCATGCTGGCCAGGCTGGTCTCCAACTCCTGACCTTGTGATCTGCCTACCTCGGCCTACCATAGTGCTGGGATTACAGGCATGAGCCACAGCACCCAGCCTATTTTTTTATTTCCTATGTTGGCCAGACTGGTCTCAAACTCCTGACCTCAGGCAATCCCCGGCCTCAGCCTCCCAAAGTGCTGGGATTACAGGTGTGAGCCACCACACCCGGCTGGCATGGTCTTTATTAACAATGAGGCCATGCCGGGCATGGTGGCTTGGCCTGTAATCCCAGCACTTTGGGAGGACGAGGTGGGCGGATTGCATGAGACCAGGAGTTTGAGACCAACTTGAGCAATGTGGTAAAACCCCGTCTCTACCCAAAAAAAAAAATTATCCGGGCGTGGTGGTGTGCACCTGTAGTTCTAGCTACTTGGGAGGCTGAGGTGAGAGGATCTTGAGCCCAAGAGGTCAAAGTTGCAGTGAGCAGAGATCATGCCACTACACTCCAGCCTGGATGACAGAGCAAGACCCCCCCTCTCTCTCTCTCTCTCTCTCTCTCTCTCTCTCTCTCTCTCTATGTAACAACGAGGCTGTTATTTCTGTATGGGGGATGTCTCTGTCCCCAGTCTGCTAGAAGAGAACTGGCCAAAATATATTAATTGGATGAAATAGGAATTTGGAAATGGAGCCGATGAAAATGCAGCCAATGCTAATTCAATGCTAATCCAAGGCTTCCACGGGGAAGATGACTACGTGGGGGTGTGGGTTGCCCGAAGACAGAGCAGCGGAGGAGGAAGGAAGGACCAAGGCCAGGCCTGGATGCCACTGCAGGGAGGATGGACTTTTCCTTTTCTGCGAGTGTTTCTCATTAGTCAAAAAATGTGCCTGGGTTTGTATCCTCTTGTTTACCAGATGAAGGGTTGCCCTGGGGGGCCTCTGGGCTCTGGGCTACAGTAATGATTGCGGTGAAGAGGATGACAATTTACATTTCTATGGTTCTCCCTAGAGGACTCAGCCTGGGGAGGAGCGTTCTGACTACATTTTAGTGTTAGACGATAAGATTAAAATGAAGGACAGAGAATCTCACAGAATGCAAAGCGGAGGACCGGCTGGAGGAGGGGGTGGGGAGGATTTAGGGCGACTGTTTCGCAGGTCAGCACTCTGCCCACCATCTGCCTAGTTCTCTGCTCACTGCAACTTCCGCCTCCCGGGTTCAAGCAATTCTCCTGCCTCAGCCTCCCAAGTAGCTGGGACTATAGGCACACAGCGCCATGCCCAGCTCATTTTTTTTTTTTTTTTTGTATTTAGTAGAGGCATGGTTTCACTGTGTTTCCCAAGCTGGTCTCAAACTCTTGAGCTCAGGCAATCCGCTTGCCACAGCCTCTCAAAGTGCTAGGATTACAGGCGTGAGCCACCATGCCCAGCCTCTTTCTTTCTCTTTCTTCCTTTTGTTTACTTTCTTTTTCTTTCCTTTTTTTTTTTTTTGAAACAGAGTTTTGCTCTTGTTGCCCAGGCTGGAGTGCAACGGCGCGATCTCAGCTCACTGCAACCCCGGCCTCCTGTGTTCAAGCGATTCTCCTGGCTCAGCCTCCTGAGTAGCTGGGATTACAGGCGCCCCTCCACCACGCCCAGCTAATTGTTTGTATTTTTAGTAGAGACGGAGTTTCACCATGTTGGCCAGGCCGGTCTTGAATTCCTGACATCAGGTGATCCACCCGCCTCAGCCTCCCAAAGTGCTGGGATTACAGGCGTGAGCCACCGCGGCCGGCCGTTTCTTTCTTCTTTCTCATGTGTTTTTTTTTTTGTTTTTTTTTTTTTAAGATAGGGTTTAACTCCATCTCCCAGGTTGGGGTGCGGTGGCACGATCTTGGTTCACTGCAGCCTCTCCCTCCTGGGCTCCAGTGATCCTCCCAACCTCAGCCTCCCAAATAGCTGGGACCACAGTGTGCACCACCATGCCTGGCTAATTTTTAATTTTTTAAATAGAGATGAGGTCTCACTATATTGCCCAGGCTGCCCCAAAACTCCTGAGTTCAAGTGATTCAGCCACCGTGGCCTCCCAGAATGTTGGGATTACAGGCATGAGCCAGGGTACCCGGCCCGTTTCTTTTTCTTTTTTTTTTTTTTTTTTTTTTGAGACAGAGTCTCACTCTGTCACCCAGGCTGAAGTGCAATGGTGCGATCTCAGCTCACTGCAACCTCTGCTTCCTGAGTTCAAGCGATTCTCCTGCCTCAGCCTCCTGAGTAGCTGGGATTACAGCCATGTGCCACCACTCCTGGCTAATTTTTTTTAGTAGAGACGGGGTTTCGCCATGTTGTCCAGGTTGGTCTCGAACTCCTGACCTTGTGATCTGCCCACCTTGGCCTCCCAAAGTGTTGGGATTACAGGTGTGAGCCACGGCGCCTGGCCTTGGCTTCTTAATGTGTGGTCATGTTTTTTTTCAGGCAAACGCTGAAGTTGTGGCACTTCGACATCAGTGGGAAGGGAGCGCTTTGTAACAACAGGGAGGAAAACTGACTTGTAAATACAAGAGCTCAGGAACCCCATGCGGCCAAATTCAAATACCAGTGGGAAAAGCAGGGGTGTTCCTTCCACTTGGACGCCCGCTGCCTCAGCTGGAGAGTCTGTTTGTCCAGCAGAAAGAAGAGGGAGAAGCATATAGAGCTGATACAGCTTCTGATCGGGCAAATGAAGAACCATAACTATCTTAGCCGGGTGTGGTGGCGCCCGCCCGTAGCCCCAGCTATTTGGGAGGCTGAGTCACAAGAATCGCTTGAACCCGGGAGGCGGAGGTTGCAGTGAGCTCAGATTGTGCCACTGCACTCCAGCCTGGGTGATAGAGCGAGACTCTATCTAAAAAAAAAAGAAGAAGGAGAGAAGGAGAAGAGCCAGAAATATCAACATAGAAGGAATTCAAAAGAAAACAAGTCACAAAAAACGATAGCATTCATCTAACCCAGCCTTCCCCGGGGTGCAGTTCTCTCTGCTGCCTGTGCAACCCGCGCTTGAAGGCATTTATTCAGGAGGAATTTAGGAGCTACCTCCCAGGCAGCTCTGGTTTGTGATAAAAAGTTCCTTCTTAGATTAGGCCAAAATTTACTTCCTGGTAACTTTTACCCTTTGGAGTAATAAGAGCGAATCCATTCCTTTTTCCTTCTACATCGTTGCCTTCCTACTAGTTGAAGACAGTCCCTAGTCCTTGTAAACACTCTCTTCTCAGAGGCAGGGAAAGCCAGAGGCAGGAAACAGTGAGTGCCATCCTGAGTTGGGGCACTCCCTCCCAGCATCCCAACAGGGACAAGCATTCTGGCCTCTATGTCCTGAGGTCACGTTGCTGGCCACAGCCTTTAGGAGATGCAAATATCAAACTAATGGTGATAACATTTGGACAAAATAGTATCCTTTCTTCTCTATTCTTGTCAAACCTCTCAAGTAAAGGTTATATTGTGAAAAATTCTAAAAAAGGAAGGCAAGGCAAAGATTTGCAAAGTACATGGTAAACGTATACTATCCTTAATGAAGTGGTGTTTAAAAGTTGTTTTAAGACTTTTTTTTTTTTTTTTTTTACAGGTGCAATGGCTCACACCTGTAATCCCAGCACTTTGGGAGGCTGAGGTGGAAGGATCACTTGAGCCTGGATGTTCAAGGCTGCAGTGAGCCGTGACTGCACCACTGCACTCCAGCCTGGGAGACAGAGTGAGACTCTGTCTCAAATAAAAAAAAAATAAAAATTGGTTTAAGTTTTTTTTTTTTTTTTTTTTTCCTGGGACGGAGTTTTGCTCTTGTTGCCCAGGCTGCAGTGCAATGGCACGATCTCAGCTCACCATAACCTCCACCTCCCGGATTCAAGCGATTCTCCTCCCTCAGCTTCCCGAGTAGCTGGGATTAGAGGCATGTGCCTCCACGCCCAGCTAATTTTGTATTTTTAGTAGAGACGAGGTTTCTCCATGTTGATCAGGCTGGTCTCAGACTCCCAACCTCAGGTGATCCACCCGCCTTGGTCTCCCAAAGTGCTGGGATTACAGGTGTGAGCCACAGCGCCTGGTCTAAATTTTTTTTTTTTTTTTTGAGATGGAGTCTTGCTCTGTTGTCCAGGCTGGACTGCAGTGGCCTGATCTCGGCTCACTGCAACCTCCGCCTCCTGGGTTCAAGCAATTCTCCTGCCTCAGCCTCCTGAGTAGCTGGGATTACAGGTGCCTGCCACCACGCCTGGCTAGTTTTTTGTATTTTTAGTAGAGATGGGGTTTCACCATGTTGGCTAGGCTGGTCTCGAACTCCTGACCTCATGATCCGTCCACCTCAGCCTCTCAAAGTGCTGGAATTACAGGCATGAGCCACTGCATCCAACCAATATATTTTTTTAAGAGCAGTTTTAGGTTCACAGCAAAATTGACAGGAAGGTCCAGCGATTTCCCGTATATCCCTGTCCCCACACACTCACAGTCTGTCCCATTGTCAACCAGAGAGTGACACATTTCTTACGATGAATGAGCCCACCATGACACATCATCACCCAAGTCCACAGTTTCCATTCATGTTCACTCTCGGGTTGTACTACATTTAATGGACAAATAAGAGCTAATACTTCTGAAGTGCTTACTGCAAGCCAAGTACTGTTCTACGTGTTTTGCATGTGCTATAAAGTCATTTAAGTTTTACAGTGACTCTATGCATTACCTGATATCCCCACTTTACAGACAGGGACACTGTTTGGGATTGGTTACTTGTTTGAGATCGAACAGTTGATGAATGAGGCAGAAGTGGACGGAGCTCAAGTGGTCTGGCCCAGTCTGTTCCTGTGCTCCTGACCATGCTGCTGTGCTGTCTCTATGGATGGGGACATAGAAAGAGAAGTCAACAGGGGAAAGGGAGAAATCTCACCAGCAACTAGGGTCATTTAGGGTGAGGCACTGAGACACTGTCTGTTTTGAACCTTCAACTGAAAAAATCTCATGCTTATGAAGTCACAGGGAAAAGGCCATTTTCTGTGCTGCCAAAGGCTTGCCATCCTGAAGGACGGGCTAACACCAGGCACCAAAAAATGTGTATCTCAGGAGTGCTATTTATAAGATCTTGGTGGCATATGGTGGCTCACGCCTGTAATCCCAGCACTTCAGGAGGCCAAGGCAGGCGGATCACTTGAGGTCAGGCATTCGAGACCAGCCTGGTCAACACGGTGAAACCCTGTCTCTACTAAAAATACAAAAATTAGCTGGGCATGGTGGCGGGCACCTATAATCCCGGCTACTTGGGAGGCTGAGGCGGAAGAATCACTTGAACCTGGGAGGTGGAGGTTGCAGTGAGCAGAGATTACGCCATTGCACTCCAGCCTGGGAAATAAGAGGAAAACTCCATCTCAAAAAAAAAAAAAAAAAAAAAAAATTAGTTACAAACAATCTCCGAGTTGGTATGGTAGAGTGGCTATGATAGAGAAAAGTTAAGAAAAAAACAAACTTTTGGCCAGGCGTGGTGGCTGTCGCCTGTAATCCCATCACTTTGGGAGTCCAAGGTAGGCGGATCACGAGGTCAGGAGTTCAAGACCAGCCTGGCCAAAGAGACCAGCATGGTGAAACCCCATCTCTACTAAGAATACAAAAATTGACTGGGCATGGTGGTGGATGCCTGTAATCCCAGCTACTCGGGAGACTGAGGCAGAAGGATTGCTTGAACCCAGGAGGTGGAGATCATGCCATTACATTCCAGCCCGGGTGACAGAGACTCTGACTCAAAAAAAAAAAAAAAAAAAAAGGAAAAAAAAAAAACTTTCAACACAAGGAAATTAGTTAGCAGGACACATTTCTTTTTTTTTTTTTTTTTTTTTTTTGAGATGGAGTCTCGGTCTGTCGCCCAGGCTGGAGTGTAGTAGCCAGATCTCAGCTCACTGCAAGCTCCACCTCCCGGGTTTACGCCATGCTCCTGCCTCAGCCTCCCAAGTAGCTGGTACTGCAGGCGCCCGCCACCTTGCCTGGCTAGGTGTTTTTGTGTTTTTCAGTAGAGACGGGGTTTCACTGTGTTAGCCAGGATGGTCTTGATCTTCTGACCTCGTGATCCACCCGTCTCGGCATCCCGAAGTGCTGGGATTACAGGCTTGAGCCACCGCGCCCAGCCAGGACACATTCTTTTTGTTGCTGTTGTTGTTTTGAGATGGAATCTTGCTCTGTTGCCCAGGTTGGACTGCAGTGGCACGATCATTGCTCACTGCAACCTCCACCTCCTGGGCTCAAGCAATTCTGCTGCCTCAGCCTCCCTAGTAGCTGGGATTACAGGTGTGCACCACCACGCCTGGCTAATTTTTGTATTTTTAGTAGAGATGGGGTTTCACCATGTTGGCCAGGCTGGTTTTGAACTCCTGAGCTCAAGTGATCCGCCCACCTCGTCCTCCCAAAGTGCTAGGACTACAGGCATGAGCCACCATGCCCGGCCTTAGGACACATTCTTAAAGTGGGATGCCAGGCAGTCAACAGAAAAACTTGCCAACATTTTTAATTTTTAATTTTAATTTTTATTTTCAGACAGAGTCTCGCTCTGTTGCCCAGGCTGGAGTGCAGTGGTGCAATCTTGGCTCACTGCAACCTCTGCCTCCTGGGTTCAGTTGATTCTCCTGCCTCAGCCTCCAGAGTAGCTGGGACTACAGGCACACACCACCACGCCTGGCTACTAAAGTTGCTAACATTTTGCCAGACAAGAATTTCAAGACACCAGACATGGTGGCTCACACCTGTAATCCCAGCACTTTGGGAGGCCAAGGTGGGAGGATTGCTTGAGGAAGGAGTTCGTGACCAGGCCAGACAACAAAGGGAGACCCCATCTCTACAAAACAAATAAATAAAAAGAATTGCAAAAGAGTTTCTCATACATGGCAATGTGTTTGTGATATAAGTGGGAAAAAAACAGGTTTCAATATAAGAATAAATCACTATTTTCTCATTGTTCTGTTGAGAAATGATTGTAAAGATTTATGCCAGGCCGGGTGCGGTGGCTCATTCCTGTAATGTCAGCACTTTGGGAGGCCGAGGCGGGCAGATCACCTGAGGTTGGGAGTTTGAGACCAGCCTGTCCAACATGGTGAAACCCTGTCTCTACTAAAAATACAAAAATTAGCCAGGAGTGGCGGGACGCGGCTGTAGTCCCAGCTACTCGGAAGGCTGAGGCAGGAGAATCATTTGAACCTGGTAGGCGGAGGTTGCAATGAGCCACAGGCCACTGTACTCTAGCCTGGGTGACACTGTGAGATTCTGTCTCAAAAAAAAAAAAAAAAAAAAAAAAAAAGATACATGCCAAGTTGTAGCTAGTGATTATTTCTTAATGAAGTAATGGTGATTTGATTTTCTTCTTTGAGTCTATTGTATTTTTTTCTAAATTCAACACAAGAAAAGTAGTCATAGGAAAGTAAACATTATTTTTAATTAAAAATAGTAAGCAGAACATTTCAAAATAAAGCACCTATTGGGACTCTACGTTGAGAAAAATAGCCCATCTCCCATGGTACCTCGTTGTCAAAGTCCACAGGGGGTCTCTGAAAAATGGTGATTATACTTTTGTCTCACTATTAACACAGAAATCCCATCAGAATGCAGTCATTTTCTTGTAAAGGAGAAAGTTCTTGGTAAGGAAGCCACAAATAGAAATAGTTTTCCATTTTCCTTAAATTTGTCCATGAAAGTTTTATACCCGAATATGGACTCTCTCAAGCAGCTTTCCTAAGGAGGTCAAAGTGCTGATGCTGAAGTTACGTCTCTATTGCTCCTTAGGACCACCACCTTTACGGGGACTGAGAGTCTCCAGGGAAATTCTACTTTGTAATAAGATGTTTTCTTCCTATATTAGATGATGACTCCTAAGCTGGACAAAATCTGTTCTGTAAATAAAGGTGGCGAATGCTTCAGTCTGTACTCCTGGGTCCTGTCTGAAGCAGAAGAATGCGAGAGGCTCGTAGCAATGCACTTTGGGCCAGGGTGTGTCTGGTGCATTGGTGGCTCAGCCCAGACCGCCAGCACCCCACATCAGGGAGGGCTGATGGCAGCTTTCTTCACAGCTTGAGGCTACAGGATGCACATCGGGTCTATGCTAGACCTGCTGGTAGAAATGCTCTTTCACTGAATGGTTCTCTTTCTTGAACTTGCCTATTCCAAGGACAGAAAAGAAACATGGGGCTTGGGCTTTTCAATCAGGTTGTGTATCTCCTCACTGATCTTCCTTCCCACTCTCCCCACCCGGATGGCCCAGGCCTGCTCCTTCCTCATTTGCACCGTGAGCACCACATCACACAGTCCTCAACAACCCCAGGCTCTGCCCCCACGAACCCAGTCTGCCCACTCTCCCTCGAAGACATCCTTCTCCATGTTCATGCTGACGTTGCCTTTCTTGTTTGTGTTTCATCCACCTGTAAAATACAAGTTTCAAGGCCAACTCAGAGGACAAAGAAACTGCTTCAGGCCGGGTGCAGTGGCTCACGCCTGTGATCCCAGAACTTTGTGAGGCCGAGGTGGGCGGATCACCTGAGGTCAGGAGTTCGAGACCAGCCTGACCAACATGGAGAAACCCCTTCTCTACTAAAAATACAAAATTAGCCAGGCATGGTGGCGCATGCCTGTAATCCCAGCTACTCGGAAGGCTGAGGCAAGAGAATCGCTTGAACCTGGGAGGTGGAGGTTTTGGTGAGCCGAGATCGTGCCATTGCACTCCAGCCTGGGCAACAAGAGCAAAACTCCGTCTCAGAAAAAGAAAAAAAAAAAAAAAAAAATTAGCTGGGCGTGGTGGCGCATGCTTGTAATCCCAGTTACTCAGGAAGCTGAGGCAGAAGAATTGCTTCAACCAGGCGGAGGTTTCAGTGAGCTGAGATCGCACCACTGCACTGCAGCCTGGACGACAGAGCAAGACTCCATCTCAAAAAAAAAAAAAAAAAAAAAAAAAAAAAGGAAAGAAAACTGCTTACATTCATCTTTGGAGCTGGAGAGTTAGCCTTTAATGAATGCTGTCCTGCAGCAGAGATGCTCTATGGACACTTAGCAGGAGCTGAGGACAGCAAGCTTGCCAATGGATGAGAAATTGAGGAAAACCGAGGAGACTAATCAAAGTCAGAGAACATCATTTAAAATGACCAAGTTGGCCGGGCGCGGTGGCTCATGCCTGTAATCCCAGCACTTTGGGAGGCCAAGACCGGTGGATCACGAGGTCAGGAGATCGAGACCATCCTGGCTAACACAGTGAAACCCCCGTCTCTACTAAAAGTACAAAAAAATTAGCCAGGTGTGGTGGCGGGCACCTATAGTCCCAGCTACTCGGGAGGCTGAGGCAGGAGAATGGTGTGAACCCAGGAGGCGGAGCTTGTAGTGAGCCGAGATCACACCACTGCACTCCAGCCTGGGCGACAGAGCAAGACTCCGTCTCAAAAATTATAAATAAGTAAATAAATAAACCAAGTCAACCAGGCATGGTGGCTCATGCTGCCCAGCATTTGGGAGGCCGAGACAGGAGGATTGCTTGAGGCTAGGAGTTTTGAGACCAGCCTGGGCAACATTGTGAGACCCTACCTCGACAAAACATAAATAAATAAATAAATAAAATAAAAAGACCACATCAATGTGTTTTGCAACTTACACAGTGTTTGTCTCAATGTGACAGGATCCTGTGCTAGGTTGTGTATTTAGCAGACAAAGCCCCAAGATAAGAAATAAGCTTGGCAGGTAGGTATGGAAGAAGGTCAGGTGGCTGACAAAGTTCAAGGTAGAACAGAGGACTCAGTGCCAAGGGTGGCAGTGAAAACCGATGATATCAGTCTGGAATTACCAGACTAGATTTTTTTTTTTTTTTTTGAGACGGGATCTCACTGTGTTGCTAAGGCTGATCTTGAACCACTGAGCTCAAGCAGTCCTCCTGTCTCAGCCTCCTGAGTAGCTGAGACTTCAGGGGCACACCACCATGCCGCTTTCAGCCCAGATTTCACTGAAGAAGTGCAAGTGCAAGTACAGAAATGCAAATTTTAGGGCCAGCGTGGTGGCTCATGCCTGTAATCCTAGCAGTTCGGGAGGCTGAGGCAGGTGGATCACTTGAGGTCAGGAGTTCAAGACCAGCTTGGCCAATATGGTGAAACTCTGTCTCTACTAAAAATACAAAAAAGCCGGGTGTGGTGGCGCACACCTGTAATCCCGGCTACTCAGGAGCCTGAGGCAGGAGAATCACTTGAACCTGGGAGGTGTAGGTTGCAGTGAGCCAAAGTCACACCATTGCACTCCAGCCTGGGCAACAGCGAGACTCTGTCTCAAAAAAAAAAAAAAAAAAAAAAAAGTGCAGAGATGGTAGAAAACCCAGGGGGTGAGCAGGGGGGAGAAGGGGGCATTAGGAAAAATGTCAGGTGACATAAGGCAGCCTTGCCCTGGCTGCTCCCTCTCCCTGACTTAAGCATGGCTGGCATCTTTGCTTCCTGCCCACCTCTTCCACGAAGCCCTGTGTGACCCCTTGGTTTGAAACAGCTGCCCAATCACTCTGTCCATCAGGCTATTTCATATCTCGGCCACGCACTTATCACTCCCTGTTATTTTCTTGTTTGTCAGTTTACTCCCTGTCTCTCTCAAAAAGGATGTCAGTGCTCTGCAAGCAGAGACCTTGGGTGGCAGAATCCAGAACTGCCTGCCCACAGGACATGCTCAATAAGCATTGCTGAATGTGTCCACCTCTCCCATTCATCTTCGAATTTAACTACCAAGCAACATGGCTGGATATAAAGAAGGAAACCCATAAGTTACTGGCACATAGTTTGCCTGATGCACATTTTGCCATTAAATATATTAACACTGACAAGTCCTTCCCTCCTGTACCTGTCGAATGAATGTATCTTGCACTATTCTCCAGCGAACTCTCCTATTCATGCCAGCCTTGTCATTTCGTCATTCTCCACACATCCCCACACTTGCCTGACTTCTCTGCCTTTACACACAGTGTCCTCAACACTGAGGCACTATTCCTTTTCCTTCTGTCTATGGACAGTCAACCCATGCTTTAAATACCAGTTCAAATCTTTTTTTTGAGACAGAGTCTTGCTCTTGTCGTCCAGGCTGGAGTGCAATGGCACGATCTTGGCTCACCACAACCTCCACCTCCTGGGTTCAAGCAATTCTCCTGCCTCAGCCTCCCAAGTAGCTGGGATTATAGATGCCTGCCACCACATCCAGCTAATTTTTGTTTTTTAGTAGAGACGGGGTTTCACCATGTTAGCCAGTCTGGTCTTGAACTCCCAACCTCATGATCCGCCCACCTCGGCCTCCCAAAGCGCTGGGATTATGCTTCATCATCCTATTGGGAGCAGACTCCACAGCTGGGTGCAGGAGTGGTCTGCTGCTCCTGTCTGTCTGAAGACAGCTTCACACTCCCCTCAGCACAGAGGTGGCTCAGGGATAGGCACACGACTCTGCAAAGCCAGTCAGGTACCAGGAGGATTTTGCTGAGGGCGTTGGGATTATGGCAGGTGCCCCTCCTTGTGGTGCTTGATTTGAGAGCATTAAGGCCTGGAGCTAAATAGCCACTGATATGGTTTGGCTCTGTGTCCCCACCCAAATCTCCTGTTGAATTGTAATTGCCAGCGCTGGGAGAAGGGGCCTGGTGGGAGGTGATTGGATATTGGGGATGGATTTCCCCCTTGCTATTCTCGTGATAGTGAGGGAGTTCTCGCGAGATCTGGTTTTTTAAAAGCGTGCAGCACCCACCCCCTCCCTTTACTCTCTTCTTCCTCCTCCAGCCACGTAGGCTGTGCCTGCTTCCCCTTCGCATTTTGCTATGGTTGGAAGCCTCCTGAGGCCTGCGCAGCCCCGTGAGTCAATTAAACCTCTTTTCTTTATAAATTACCCAGTCCCAGGTAGTTCTTTATGGCACTCTGAGAACGGACTAATACAGCCACCTTGTGAGCCTAAGGGAGAAGCGTGCTGGGGACGTGCCCCCCAACAAATCCCTGTCTCCTGTGGAGGGAATGGTGTGTTTGAAGGAAAAGGCCTGGCATTTAGGGGAAATGAAAGAAGTTGTGTGTATGAAATATTTGGAGGGAAGAGGCAGATGGGATAGGGTGGGGAGAGGCTCTATATGAAGGAAGAGAGGTAGGCAGGGTCCTGATCATATAGGACTTTGAGGAAACCAGAGGACCTTATCCCTTATTTCCCCTGAGCTTACATTCTAGGAGCTCTAGGTTAGACAGGACCATACGAAGCCTTTGAGCTCCTGGGGAAATACTGATATATTCTTGGGTGTTTGAAAGAGCGCTATGAGAATTTTGCAATTTTATATTTTAGTTTTGAAAAACAATGTGACTTTTACTTTTATAAAATTTAAAATTTTTTTAATTTGGCAAATAAAAATTGTGTGTGTGTACATATATATATATGTATACATTTATTTATTGAGACAGGGCCTTGCTCTGTTGCCCAGGCTGGAGTGCAGTGGCGCCATCTCGGCTCATTGCAGCTTCAACCTCCTGGGCTCAATTGATCCCCCCACCTCAACCTGTCGAGTAGCTGGAACCACAGGTGTGTACCACCATGCACAGCTAACTCTTATTTTTTGTAGAGATGGAGTCTTGCTATGTTGCCCGGGCTGATCTCAAACTCCTGGACTTAAGAGATCCTCCCACCTTGGCCTCCCAAAGTGCTGGGATTACAGGTGTGAGCCACCAACCTTGGCCTAAAAATTGTATCTATTTATTGGGTATACCATGATGGGTTTTTTTGTTTGTTTGTTTTGTGAGACAGGTTTTGTTCTGTTGCCCAGGGTGGAGTGCAGTGGTGTGATCTCGGCTTACTGCAACCTCCTCCTCTTGGGTTCAAGCAATTCTTGTACTTCAGCCTCTCAAGTGCTGGGACTACAAGCGCATGCCACCATGCCTGGCTAATTTTTTTTTTTCTTTTTTTTGAGGCGAAGTCTCACTCTGTTGCCCAGGCTGGAGTGCAGTGATGCGATCTTGGCTCACTGCAATCTCTGCCTCCCGGCTTGAAGCAATTCTCCTGCCTCAGTCTCCCGAGTAGCTGGGATTACAGGTGTGCACCACCATGCCTGGCTAATTTTTGTATTTTTAGTAGATACGGGGTTTCACCATGTTGGTCAGGCTGGTCCTGAACTGCTGACCTTGGGCGATCCGCCTGCCTCGGCCTCCTGAAGTGCTGGGATTACAGGTGTGAGCCACTGTGCCTGGCCAATTTTTGTATTTTTTAAGTAGAAACAGTTTTGCCAGGTTTGCCAGGCTGGTCTTGAACTCCTGACCTCAAACGACCTGCCCACATTGGCCTCCCAAAGTGCTGGGATTATAGGCATGAGCCACTGTGCCTGGCCCACCATGATGCTTTGAATAGAATGGCTACATCAAGCAAATTGACATATGCATTACCTCCTGTACTTACTTGTGTGTGTGTGTTTGTGTGTGTGTGTGTGTGTGTGGACAATATATTTTCTTTTTTTTGTGAGACAGAGTCTCTCTCTGTTGACCAGGGTGGAGTGCAGGGTGCGATGTTGGCTCACTTCCACCATCTGCCTCCCAGGTTCAAGCAATTCTCTGCCTCAGCCTCCCGAGTAGTGGGATTACAGGCGTGCGTCACCATGCCTGGCTAATTTTTGTATTTTTAGTAGAGATGGGGTTTCACCATCTTGGCCAGAGTGGTCTTGAACTCCTGACCTCACGATCCACCTGTCTCGGCCTCCCAAAGTTTTGGGATTACAGGTGGGAGCCACCGCGCCTGGCCCACAACACATTTTCTAAACTGGCTGGTGATCACCCATGACTGAGTGTCCGCATACCATATCAGGCTTGCGCATGTGTCCTGGTACTGGTTGTCATTCATTTGCCCTCCTCCCTCTCCGGTCTCCACCCCCGACCCTTCTCCACCTGGCAGAAGCTGACCAGCATGGGCGGAATCCATGGGCTACCTTGCCTTTTGCTTTGTGGTGTGAGGAGCCCTGGCAGGAGAGGATGACAGCAAGAGTGAGGCCTTTCCCAGCAAGCCTGGCCCTGGCTGTCTGTGCCCCTAGACCAAAGGTCACGTCTCCTCTCACAGTGGCTTCTCTCCTTGACTCCCTTCTCCTGTTTGGGGGCCCCTCACTCTCCTGTGTCCTGTAAGCCTAGCAGTTCCTCTGCCATCAGCCCCTGGTTTCCGCACCACCTCAGCACATGCCAGGCGTCTCCTTGTAAGTCAACCCTCCCCCAATTACCCAAGGCTCGGTGAGCTGTTGGGATCCTGACTGATACAGGCATCGAGTAGGGTAACTTTTGCTTTTCCACATTAATTACAAGAGAGAGATAGTTGGACAGAATCTGGGAAAGATTCATTCAAATTGAATGAAGGGTCGATGACATCAAGAGCCCTGTGCCTCGCACTGTTCATATAAGGATACTGAGCAGTTTGAATGGAGAAAAACAGTAGAGAAACCGACTTTGCACAGCAGTTGCCGGTGCCTGCCAGGCAGTGGCAATCTGTACTGTGTTCTTGTATGGAAAGTGATTTCATTTCAGCAAAACAACATCAACTGTTACATTCAATTAGAGCTGTTAATTTGACTTCTATTTGCCTTGTACTTGTGTCTGTATATTATTTGCAAATTGTTTGGTTTTATTATCGTATAATATTCATGATCTTCAGAGTTTATACCTAGGTTCATGTTTGTTACTTTTTTTTTTTTTTTTTTTTGAGATAGAGTTTCACTTGTTGCCCAGGCTAGAGTGCAGTGGCATGATCTCAGCTCACTGAAACCGCCACCTCCTGCGTTCAAGTGTTTCTCCCGCCTCAGCCTCCCGAGTAGCTGGGATTACAGGCGTGTGCCACCACCCCTGGCTAGTTTTGTATTTTTAGTAGAGACAGGGTTTCACCATGTTGGTAAGACTGGTCTCGAACTCCTGACCTCTGGTGATCCACCCGCCTCAGCCTCCCAAAGTGCTGGGATTACAGGTGTGAGCAACAGCACCTTGCCCATGTTTATTACTTGTAAATGATACTATGATAAAATAATTTGATTTTTTAAAAATGGCTCCATACATCCCTCAGCTTGAGAACACTGATCTAGTCCAACATTTCCTCTGCTGCAGAAATGCTTCTGATCCACCAGGGTTTCCATATCCATTTGTCAAAAAAGTTTGACCTTAAACTAAAGTTAAACATTTCCAATCATGCATCCTGATTTTGTCCACTGTAGTGACCCTCATGAAAACTCCAAGCTCTTTTCTGTGGAACAGTTTTCCATCGCTAATATCCCATAATAGCATTCTCGCCTCTCCATTCCTGTTTCTCAAACGCTTACCCCTCTCCCAGGTCTCAGTGCGAACGCCCTCCTCCGTGAAGTAGTCCTTCACGTTCTCCCCCTAACCAGAAGCGGCCTCCCCTCACTGGGACTTTCACAGCGCATCATATCCCACTGTTTGTGCTGGTTACCAGTGTACGGCTTCCCTTCTCCTGTTAGTTTTTGCTTTTGGAAAGCAGGATTTGTTATTCATTCATTTGTACTCACTGTAGCCCTTACCAGTGTCTAACATATATAGTTGTTTAATAAATATTGAATGAAAAGAATCAGTGAAAAGTGTAAGAATATATTATACACACACACACAATACGAATGAAAAATAGAAAAGTTCTGCGTAAACGTATAATACACATTTGCCTCTTTTTTTTTTTTTTTTTTGAGACGGAGTCTTGTTGTGTTGCCCAGGCTGGAGTGAAGTGGTGTGATCTTGGCTCACTCTAACCTCCCTCTCCCAGGTTCAAGCGATTCTCCTGCCTCAGCCTCCTGAGTAGCTGGGACGATAGGTGCCCGCCACCATGCCCGACTAATTTTTGTATTTTTAGTAGAGACGGGGTTTTGCTGTGTTAGCCAGGCTGGTCTTGAACTCCTGACCTCCAGTGATCTGCCTGCCTCGGCCTCCCAAAGTGCTGGGATGACAGGTGTGAGCCTCCGCACCCAGCCTGCCCCGTATTTTTAATATTTGTTCCCTCTGAATCAGGAGCCGGGTTCAGGCTGCTGTCCAGCAGCACCACTGAATGTTATATGTTAATCTGCCACCTTCAACTTCTCTGTGCTAGAGACCACCTTCGTTTGTAAAGCACCAGAATTTCCTTGTCCCCTCACACCACTTCTTCTCTAAATGGAGTCTAACATCAGCCTCTTTTTTTTTTTTTTGAGGCAGAATTTCGCTCTTGTTGCCCAGGCTGGAGTGCAGTGGCATGATCTCGGCTCACTGCAACCTCTGCCTCCCGAGTTCAAGTGAGTCTTCTACCTTAGCCTTCTGAGTAGCTGGGACTATGCCCAGCTAATTTTTGTATTTTTAGTAGAGACAGGGTTTCACCATGTTGGCCAGGATGATCTCGAACTCCTGACCTTGTGATCTTCCTGCCTCTGACTCCCAAGGTGTTGGGATTACAGGCGTGAGCCACCGTGCCTGGCCGGATTCAAGCAATTCTCCTGCCTCAGCCTCCTGAGTAGCTGGGGCTACAGGTGCCTGCCACCACGCCCAGCTAATTTTTGTATTTTTTTTTTTTTTAGTAGAGATGGGGGTTTCACCATATTGGCCAGGCTGGTCTCAAACTCCTGACCTCAAATGATTCACCTGTCTCAGCCTCCCAAAGTGCTGGGATTACAGACATAAGCCACCGCACCCTGCCCAAAACTCAGAACTTTAAGAGATAGGGAGTCACTGATTATTTATTTTACCGCAGATTTTAAAAAATACCTGGTTTCCCAAGTTATTTGAATCCTCATTGATTTTAAGGCTGGATAGTCCTTAAAAATTATCTACAATACTTTAACACTTAATGTTTTACAAGTGAAGAAATAGGCCATCTGCTTTGTTTCATCTTATTCCGGGACTCTTCAACCCTGTGGGTAGAAAATCACAGAGCAAAGCAGATGAATGTCATTGCCAAGCAATGAATGTCATCACTAAGTTGAAGGCCAGCTTCATTTAGGGGCCTCAGCATTACTGAGTGATTGAGCAACCTTTTAACTACCCTTTGATCACCACTCCTACCTTCAAACACTATTCCAACCTGCCTCACACTCTCTTCCTTTTTTATTCCCTTTCCCAAACTCATTCTTCACAGCCAACCTTGTCCTCATTCAACAAAGATTTATTAAGTGCCTTCTGTACTGCTGTCCCCATGGCTTCAGATGCCGCGGGGACAGCAGCACCTTAGGCCAAGGTTCCTGATCTCATGAAGCGTCTTTTTTTTTTTTTTCTTGAGACAGGGTCTCACTTCGTTACCCAGGCTGAAGTGCAGTGGTAGGAACATGGCTCACTGCAGTTTCGACCTCCTGGACTCGAGATCCTTCTGTCTTAGCCTTCCATGTAGCTGGGACCACAGGCCCACGCCAGCATGCCTGGCTGAGTTTTTGACTTTTTGTAGAAGCGGGGGGTCTCACTTTGTTGCCCAGGCTGGTCTCAAACTCCTGGCCTCAAGCGATCCTCTTGTCTCAGCCTCTCAAAGTGCTGGGATTACAGGCGTGAGCCACCATGACCTGCCAGAAGCTTCTAGTCTTGTCGGGGGCCGGAGAAGCCAGGCAACACATAAATAGGCAAACTCACACTTTTTTTTTTTTTTTTTTTTTTTTTGAGACGGAGTCTTGCTCTGTCGCCCAGGCTGGAGTGCAGTGGCCGGATCTCAGCTCACTGCAAGCTCCGCCTCCCGGGTTCCCGCCATTCTCCTGCCTCAGCCTCCCAAGTAGCTGGGACTACAGGCGCCCACCACCTCGCCCGGCTAGTTTTTTTGTAGTTTTAGTAGAGACGGGGTTTCACTGTGTTCGCCAGGATGGTCTCGATCTCCTGACCTCGTGATCCACCCGTCTCGGCCTCCCAAAGTGCTGGGATTACAGGCTTGAGCCACCGCGCCCGGCCCACACTTTTTTTTTTAAACACATTTTTTAAAGTGATGGTGAAAGATAATTAAAAATAGACTGGTGCAATGGCACATGACTATAATGCCAGCACTTTAGGAGGCCAAGGTGGTAGGATCACTGGAGGCCAGGAGTTCAAGACCAGCCTGGGCAACATGGTGAAATCCCCTTCTCTACAACTCTACACACACACACACACACACACACACACACACACAATTATCCGGGCATGGTGGAGTGTGCCTGCAGTCCCAGTTACTTGGGAGACTGAGGCAGGAGGATTGCTAAAGCCCAGAGGTTGCAGCTGCAGTGAGCTATGATTGTGCCACTGCACTCCAGCCTGGGCAACAGAGCGAGAACCTGTCTGGTTTTTTTCTTTTTTCTTTTTTTTTTTTGAGACAGAGTCTTGTTCTGTCACCCAAGCTGAGTGCAATGGCACGATCTCGGCTCATTGCAACCTCTGCCTCCCGAGTAGCCAGGATTATAGGCGTGCCCAGCTAATTTTTGTATTTTTAGTAGAGATGAGGTTTCGCAATGTTGGCCAGGGTGGTCTCGAACTCCTGACATCAGGTGATCTGCCCGCCTCAGCCTGTCAAAGTGCTGGGATTATAGCCATGAGCCACCAGACCTGGCCTCCCTGTCTTTAAAAAAAAAAAACAAAAAGAGTGATGTGGTACAGTGACTAGTTTACATGAAGCGATCCTTAAAGGTTTCTAGGAGGGGAGATGTCTAATCTGAGTTCTGGAGGAACGAAAAGTTCAGCTTTTCAAAGTTCAGAAGGCTATCCTGGGCAGTGGCACAAGTGAAAAAGTATCAAGAACTATGTACAGAAAAGTAGACAGGTGGCAGGTGATGTTGAGCTTTTCAATTCAGGGGATAAAGTTTAGATATTATTCCAAGTGAGGCTGGAAGCCATTTGAATAGCTTAAGTGGAATTGCGGCAAATTTTCATTTAAAATTTTTACTTTAAAATGGGGGCCCCCAATCCTAAGGCCGTATGCCAGTACTGGTCTGTGGCCTGTTAGGTAGTAGGCCACACAGCAGGAGGTGAGTGGCGGGAGAAGGAAGCTGAGCTCCACCACTGTCCAATCAGTGGCGGCATTAGATTCTCATAAGAGCTTGGGCCCTATTGTGAATTGCATACGTGAGGGAGCTAGGTTGCGTGCTCCTTATGAGAATCTAATGCCTGATGATCTGTCCCTGTCTTCCATCACCCCCAGATGGGACCATCTAGTTAGAGGAAAACAAGCTCAGGACTCCCACTGATATGGTGAGTATGTAATAATACAACTAAAGTACATAATAAATGTAATGGGTTTGAATCATCCTGAAATCATCCCCCCGCCCCCATGGAAAAATTGTCTTCCATGAAACCAGTCCCTGGTGCCAAAAAAGTTGGGGACTGCTGGCTGGGTGCGGTGGCTCACACCTGTAATCCCAGCATTTTGGGAGGCTGAGGTGGGCAAATCACCTGAGGTCAGGAGTTCGAGACCAGCCTGGCCAACATGGTGAAACCCTGTCTCTACTAAAAATACAAAAATTAGCCAACTGTGGTGGTGGGCACCTGTAATCCCAGCTACTTGGGAGGCTGAGGCAGGAGAATCACTTCAATCTGTGAGGCAGAGGTTTCAGTAAACCAAGGTCATGCCACTGCACTCCAGCCTGGGCAACAGAGCAAGACTCTGTCTCAAAAAAAGAAAAGAAAAGAAAACAAAACAAAACAAAATTAGAATTAAAAAGTTAGCAGATAGACTAAATGAAAGGTTGGACAGGGCTAAAAGTGAATTGATGACCTAGAAGATTTTATTGACATATTCTGTCAGACTATAGCATAACATAAGAACAGATGGACACTATTATATGGAGGGTAAGCATCATGGACGTAATCCTTTAAAAGGAATACCAGAAAGAGAAGATGGAGTAGGGAGAAGTAATGACAAAGATCACAGAATTTTCTAGAACATAGTTCACATATTAAGAATCTCACCCCGTCTCTACTAAAAAATACAAAAAACTAGCTGGGCGTGGTGGCGGGCGCCTGTAGTCCCAGCTACTCGGGAGGCTGAGGCAGGAGAATGGCGTAAACCCGGGAGGCGGAGCTTACAGTGAGCTGAGATCTGGCCACTGCACTCCAGCCTGGGCGACAGAGCGAGACTCTGTCTCAAAAAAAAAAAAAAATCTCACTTAGTCCTGAGAAGAATAAAAATAAGCAAAAAAACTCCACACCTAAATAGGGGGTAGTTAGGAATGGAGAGAAAATCAGGCAGATTACCTACCAAAACATGAGAGTGAGACTGACGTCAGCCACGGGGCCCGTAAGAAGATAATTTAGTGGAGCCATCAAAGTGCTGAGAAAAATATTTTTGATCTTAGAGTTTTATTCTCAATCTTCCAGTCAATATTAAGAGTAAAATAAAGACATTTTGGATCTTCTAAGAGTAAGTGACATTACGACCTACAAATGCTCTCTGAGAGAACGAATAAAGGACATTCTCCGAGAAGAGAAATGAACGCTGGAAGATATAATGGATTGCAAGAAACCAACGTGTGCAAAGAAATTAGCAGACTTGGTGCGGTGGCTCACGCCTGTCATCTCAGCACTTTGGGAGGCCAAGATGGGTGGATCATTTGAGCTCAGGAGATCAAGACCAACCTGGGCAACACAGACTAGCATTTCTATTTTTTTTTAAAAAAGACAGAGAGCTGGGTGTGGTGGCTCACGCCTGTAATCCCAACACATTGGGAGGCCAAGGCAGGTGGATCCCCTGAGGCCAGGAGTTTGAGATCAGTCTGGCCAACATGGTGAAACCCCGTCTCGACTAAAAATAAAAAATTAGCTGGGTGTGTTGGCACATGCCTGTAATGCCAGCTACTTGGGAAGCTGAGGCAGGAGAATTGCTTGAACCCAGGAGGTGGAGGTTGCAGTGAACTGAGATCGCGCCATTGCACTCCAGCCTGGGTGACAAGAGTGAGACTCTGTCTCAAAAAAAAAAAAAAAAAGAAAAGAAAAAAAGACATTAGGCTGGGTGCGGTGCCTCACACCTGCAATCCCAGCATTTTGGGAGGCTGAGGCAGGTGGATCACCTGAGGTTAGGAGCTCAAGATCAGCCTGGCCAATGTGGTGAAATCACACCTCTACAAAAATAGAAAAATTAGCCAGGCGTGATAGTGGGCACCTGTAATCCCAGCTACTCGGGAGGCTGAGGCAGGAGAATCGCTTGAACCTTGGAGGCGGAGGTTGCAGTGAGCTGAGATCAGACCACTGCACAGCCTGGGTGACAGAGCGATACTCCCGTCTCAAAAAAAAAAAAAAAAAAAAAAAAAAAAAAGGACATTAGCAAAAGTTGTCTAAAGAAATATGGACTGTGAATTGTTTTGATGTTTTAAAATTATAATCTGTAGCTAGAAGGAAACAGGGACTTAGGAGAAAAGTAGCTCTCTCAGAGCCAAAGCTTTTAGCCACTTGTTTTTTGTTTTTGTTTTTTTGAGAGTCTCACTCTGTCACCCAGGCTGGAGTGCAATGGTGCGATCTTGGCTCACTGCAACCTCTGCCTCACAGGCTCACGTTGATCCTCCCACGTCCGCCTCCCAAGTAGCCAGAACTACAGGTGCGCGCCACCATGCCCGGCTAATTTTTGTATTTTTAGTAGAGACTTGGTTTCATCATGTTGCCCAGGCTGGTCTCAAACTCCTGAGCTCAAGTGATCTGCCCTCCTTGGGCTCCCAAAGTGTTTGGATTACAGGCGTGAGGATTGGGGCCTGACCTAACCACTTGTTTTGTAGACCTGGTTCCTCAGTGTCTAGCACAGGGCGCAACACAAACCCAGTGCTTTGCAACCACTTGCCAAAAGAAGGAATGAACGGACTGATGAATGGTGCTATCAGCATGCAGCCTTTCCAGAATATTGCCATGTTCACAGAGTGAGATTTGCCACCTCTGTGAGTCCACTGAGGTCCCTGTAGCCAGTGAGCAGGGACACGGGCAGCCCGGAGTGCTGTGCCGCAGACTCTTCTAGAAACAAGTTTGGATTGTGCTCCTTCCAAGGGCTTCTGGGAAAAATGCCTGTCTGCTGGCAGCTCTGCCCTTCTGCGTAAGGCCAAGAACCCTCTGAACAAATAGCAGCTTAGTGAGAGGGCAGGAGGGGACAGCCACATGTCTGGAGAGCACACACTTCCTGTTCACTGAGTGCTATATGGGACTTTTTTCTACTTATTCCAGAGCCGGTCTAGATTCTTGACCAAACAAATAGGCCACCCCTGTGTGCAAGCCCACTTCTAGACCTATGGGGAAAAAACTCAGTAATGAATCAAAAGCCTATGCTGCAGTATTTCCTGACCCCATTTAATTCTGACACTCCAAGCCTGAGCTTTCACAAATACATAGTGACTTAGAAACTAGAGGATGCTCTTAAATGCCATTTATTCCAGATGCAGAGATGCGTTTCAATGCAAGGCACAAAAAACGAAATTACTCAGCTTTTTCTAATGTTGGGATGAAATATGGCCACAGGGAGGGCAAACTCCACTCATTATTTCCCAGGGAGAGATCACGATATTTTAGAAAGGGTGGGGAGAAGTCTTGAACACCACAACTAATGTCTAACACAACAATCGCATTTCCAGAAAAGTTCAAAACCAAGGGCAAGACAAATAGGAGATGTGACTTGGCTTGGTCACGGACTGCCAGTGTGAACGGCCCTGGCGCCTGCCTTTCGGGAGAGGATTCCCTTTTCTAATCTATTGAGACCATTGTGACTCCATCTTTAAAGTTCTTTCTAGTCCTAAAGTTGTACAATTCGCCATATTTTGGCTGCAATAATTTGCTAGTCTCCCCTGGCCATTTCTATTCATTTACTCACTTTTAATTAAATGAGTGTTACCTGAATTCACCCTTGTAGGAATTGTATATAGTTGCATCGCTACTTTTCCAACCACGTTCCTGCATCAACCAGCCACCGGGGCTCTCAATTCCTGCACAGCCACCAAACAGCCAACAAATATTTATCAAGTTCCTAACATGAGCCAATCAATGTTGGACAGTAAAGAAAGCAAACAGACCCTGCATCCAAGGAACTTACATTTCATTGGGGGAAAACAAACAGTAAGTGTGTAAACAGATACATACATAGAATGATTCCAGGTATTAGTAAACACTAGGAAGATGTGGATGGTGGAAACAGCCACAGTGACCAACCAGGGGAACAATCTTCTAAGCATAGCAACGGCAACCACACAAGTCCCAAGACAGGAAACAGCCTGGCACCTCTGAGGATGGAGGGGACCGCAAAGTGGCTGGGGCACAGTACATGAGGGAGAAAATGTAGGGAGATGGGGTGAGTGCCCCGATCGTGCCGGCCTTTGAATTGTATTCTGAGGACTTTGGTCTAAGTGTAGTGGTACCACTGGATGGTCTTAAGGAGGGGAGATGATGTGAGCTGACATATTTCCGAAAGATCACTCTGTCTGCTGTGTAGAGGGCTGGGCTGGAGAACACGGGGACCATAAGAAAAGTTCTTAGCCGGGCGCGGTGGTTCACGCCTGTAATCCCAGCACTTTGGGAGGTCGAGGCGGACGGATCACGAGGTCAGGAGTTCGAGACCATCCTGGCTAACACGGTGAAACCCCGTCTCTACTAAAAATACAAAAAACTAGCCGGGCGTGGTGGCGGGCACCTGTAGTCCCAGCTACTCGGGAGGCTGAGGCAGGAGAATGGCGGGAACCCGGGAGGCGGAGCTTGCAGTGAGCCGAGATCGAGCCCCCCCCCCCAAAAAAAAAAAAAAAAAGAAAAGTTCTTGGCTGCCTGGGCTAATGTCAGCATTGGAGAGGGTGAGAGGTGATTTGGGACACACACACACAAAGGCTGCTGAGTGCAGCTACAGAAACTCACGGGGTTGCCGTCACTCTCCACTAAATTCTCGGTAATGCTGGCATGTTTTCGCCTGTCGCTGCTCAGGACATTCTCAGCACATTCTGCCTCAAAGCCTTCTACCCTGCCTCTTCCCTCTCCCCTCCAGACGTTAGCCTGCAGCTTCTGTAAAGTAAAAGGATGCCACCCACCTTGGCATCGTGCTCCACTTCGTGCCCCGCGCATCCTCGTCTGGGAACCTGGATTCCATGTTTTCAGGCTCCGAGGAAGTCCCTGGGAGGCGCCTCTCTAACCCCCACCCCAGGTCCTCCTGCTGACATCCTCTGAGCCGCTGCCCCTCCCTGGGGCCTTCCCTTCCACACGCGCCACTTCCTGAACTCTGTGGGTGCCTTCACCTCATCTTAGGAACTTGCCCAGGGCTCTCCCAAATCCAAAAACCAGCTCCCACTTCCTGCACTTCCCGCCCTCCCTTCATTCCCTCCTAGCCGTCTCAGTGCCGTCGCCTCCCATTCGCTCCTTGGTTGGTCCTCCCTGCAGCCATTCCTCCAAATCCTCACCCGCAACCTTCTAACACATGGACACGCGTGACTTTTCCTCTCCTCTTATTTCAGCTCCCCGGCGAGGTAGCCCCCTCACCCAAAGAAGGGCTTCGCTCACTTTGGGGCCCCTGTGCACCTCTAGCTTCCCTGGAGCCCTGAGCCAGCTGGCTGCCACTCCCAAGCTCTGTCCACTTCACCTGCGCGCTGTTCCCAGGATCCTGGGCTGGCTTCTTGATAGTCTCACTCGGTAGGGTCTCTGTGAGTGATGTTCTCTGGGATCAGAACTTCAGCCACCACGTTGCCAATGACTCAGACCCCACCTCAGGTCTCCCTCAATGGCTCCCTCTCCTCTCTCCTCCCCTCCCCTCCCCTCCCTCCCATCCCCTCTCCTCTCCTCCAGTCTCTTCCTTTTCCCATGGCTACTGTTTCATTCGAGCCTTCCTATTTTCTTCCCTGGACTACCATAGTAGCCAACACATTGATCACACTGTCTACAATTTTTTTTTTTAGATGGAGCCTCGCTCTGTTGCCCAGGCTGGAGTACAGTGGCATGATCTCGGCTCACTGCAACCTCCTCCTCCCAGGTTGGAGTGATTCTCCTGCCTCAGACTCCTGAGTAGCTGGGACTACAGGTGTACGCCACCACACCCAGCTAATTTTTGTATTTTTAGTAGAGATGGGGTTTCACTATGTTGGCCAGGTTGATCTCGAACTCATGACCTTGTGATCTGCCCGCCTCAGCCTCCCAAAGTGCTGGGATTACAGGTGTGAATCACCACGCCTGCCTGTTTTTTTGTTTTTGTTTTGTTTTGTTTTTTTTGTTTTGTTTTTGAGATGGAGTCTTGCTCTGTCGCCCAGGCTGGAGTGCAGTGGCCAGATCTCGGTTCACTGCAAGCTCCGCCTCCCGGGTTTACGCCATTCTCCTGCCTCAGCCTCCTGAGTAGCTGGGACTACAGGAGCCCGCCACCTCGCCTGGATAGTTTTTTGTATTTTTTAGTAGAGATGGGGTTTCACCATGTTAGCCAGGATGGTCTCGATCTCCTGACCTCGTGATCCGCCCGTCTCGGCCTCCCAAAGTGCTGGGATTACAGGCTTGAGCCACCGCGCCCAGCCTTGTTTTGTTTTTTTGATGGAGTTTCTCTCTTGTCACCCAGGCTGGAGTACAATGGTGCACTCTTGGCTCACAGCAACCTCCGCTTCCCAGGTTCAAGCAATTCTCCTGTCTCAGCCTCCCCAGTAGCTGGGATTACAGGCATGCGCCACCATGCCCAGCTAATTTTTGTGTTTTTAGTAGAGACAGGGTTTCACCATGTTGGCCAGGCTAGTCTCGAACTCCTGGTCTCAGGTGATTCACTCGCCTTGGCCTCCCAGAGTGTTGGGATTACAGGTGTGAGCCACCTCGCCTGGCCTAGAGTTGTTAATCCTCCCAATTCATCCTCTTTAAGCCACTAGAGTAAACTTTTTAACAGTGAAATGCCACGCCATGGCATTTCACCTTTTATATCCTTCAGACTGGGTTTAGTAGCTCACGCCTGTAATCCCAGCACTTTGGGAGGCTGAGGTGGGAGGATTGCTTGAGCCAAGGAGTTTGAGACCAACCTGGGCAACAAAGTGAGATCCTGTCTCTACCCAAAAAAAAAAAAAAAAACCATACAAAAACTTAGCCAGGCTTGGTGGCACACGCCTGTGGTTCCAGCTACTCTGGAAACTGAGCTGTGAGATCACTTGACCCCTGGAGGTCGAGGCTGCAATGAGATGTGATTGTGCCACTGCACAACAGCCTGGGGGACAGAGCAAGACCCGTCTCAACACAAAACCAAAAAAATCCTTGAATGTCTCCTTTCGTACCTCTAGAGCAGTTTTTTTTCTTTTGTGAGATTGAGTTTCACTCTTGTCACCCAGGCTGGAGTGCAATGGCACGCTCTCAGTTCACTGCAACCCCTGCCTCCTCCTGGATTCTAAAGTTTCTTAGCTAGAATCTTACATCTTTCATCCGGTCTGTCTGTCTTCTTTAACTTCATGTCCTGCCATTTTCCACCAAGCACCTGCGCCCACCACCTGCTGGGAATTTTCTGAAAATGCCATGCTTCTCAGAAGCCCAGCCTAGATAATTTGCAAGGCTCTTATTTCAGCTCCCCGGCGAGTTAGCCCCCGTTCTCTGTGAGAAGTACTTTGCTCACTTTCAGGACTTGATGCACCTCTGGCTTCCCTGGAGTCCGAAGCCAACTGCGCTGCCACTGTCAAGCTCTGCCCCCTTCACCTCTGCTGCTGTGTCCAGGGTCCTGGGCTTGCTTCTCTGATTCTTGTTAAGAAATCATCAACCGGCCGGGCGCGGTGGCTCAAGCCTGTAATCCCAGCACTTTGGGAGGCCGAGACGGGCGGATCACAAGGTCAGGAGATCGAGACCATCCTGGCTAACACGGCGAAACCCCGTCTCTACTAAAAACACAAAAAAATTAGCCGGGCGAGGTGGCGGCGCCTGTGGTCCCAGCTACTCGGGAGGCTGAGGCAGAATGGCGGGAACCCGGGAGGCGGAGCTTGCAGTGAGCTGAGATCTGTCCACTGCACTCCAGCCTGGGCGACAGAGCGAGACTCCGTCTCAAAAAAAAAAAAAAAAAAAAAAAAAAAAAATCATCAACCGGGCGCGGTGGCTCACGCCTGTAATCCCAGCACTTTGGGAGGCCAAGGTGGGCGGATCACAAGGTCAGGAGATCGAGACCATCCTCGCCAACATGGTGAAACCCTGTCTCTATTAAAAATACAGAAAAGTAGCCGGACATGGTGGTTGGCACCTGTAATCCCAGCTACTCGGGAGGCTGAGGCAGGAGAATCACTTGAACCCAGGAGGTGGAGGTTGCAGTGAGCCGAGATTGCGCCACTGCACTCCAGAGTGAGACTCCGTCTCAAAAAAAAAAAAAAAGAAGTTGCAGGGTGACGACAGCAGCAGCAGATGAAAGGAGCACAGGCCCTCTGTGTCGCACTCTGTGACTGCATAGGTCACATGCCCATAAAGCCACTTTACTTCTTTCTAAACTGTGTGCCGTGCTGGAAATGACCCTTCCTGTGTTGCCTGCCTGGCGAAATTTTAGTTGTACTTCTAGACCAGTGTAGGTAGCTCTTCACCTTCTGAGGTTGTCACTAACCCTTTAAGTGTTGGGGCTGGGCACAGTGGCTCATGAGTGTAGTCCTAGCACTCTGGGTGGTTGAGGCAGCTGGATCACTTGAGCCCAGGAGTTCAAGACCAGTCTGGGCAAAACCTTGTTTCTACAAAAAAACACACACAAAAATTAGCTGGGCATGGTGGCACCCGCCTGTATTCGCAGCTACTTGGGAGGCTGAAGTTGGAGGATCGCTTGAGCCCAGGAGGTTGAGAGCCAATATCGCACCACTGTACTCCAGCCTGGTAACAGAGTGAGACACTGTCTCAAAAAACATACGAACAAAAAAAAGTATGTTGGAAAGTATGGGCCGTCGATATGCATATAACTTAAGGTTTGGAACACAATTGAAGAGACCTCATGTGCTCTCTGATGCCCATAACCTGAACCTACAGAGGCTCATGAACCCAGATTAAAAGTCTCACTTGAGATTCAGTTCGAATGTCACCTTCTCTAGTAAGCTTTTCTGGCCCCTACTGGGCAGGAGAAAGCACTCCTTCCCCTGCAGGGCCTCATCCATCCCTTTGTTGTTATAATAATCGTAATCAATTATGGACAACGGTTACCGTTTCTGGAGGGCCCACCATCCGTTAGACACATTTCAGAACTTCCTGTAACTTGGCCCATTAGGCATTTTATCACCACCTTCACAGATGAGGACCTGAGGTTCAGAGTTTAAGGACCAGAGCTTAAGAAAAGGGGCGGGGCCCCTGAGGACTGCAGAGTGCCCCCATGGCTGTGGCGCCCCGCCCTCAAGTCACCTGTCTTCCTAGACTGACTGATCTCATAGCCTGAGCCCTGGGAAGGTGCAAAGATTGTGCCGTGTTCATTTCTGCACTCCCAGTGCCTTTCCAGAAGATGGTTGCTACTAAATGAATGATGTTGGATGAATAAATACTTGACTTTACCCACAGGTCTTTTTTTTTTTTTTTTTTTTTTTTGGAGACAGGATCTCGTTCTGTTGCTAAGGCTGGAGTGCAGTGGTGCAGTCTCAGCTCACTGCAACTTCTGCGTCCTGGGTTCAAGCGATTGTCTTGCCTTAGCTTCCCGAGTAGCTGGCATTACAGGTGTGTGTCACCACGCCCAGAGTTTTGTATTTGTATTTTAATTTTTAAAATTATTTATTTTAATTAATTAATTAATTTTTTTGAGACAGAGTCTTGCTTTGTCACCCAGGCTGGAGTGCAGTGGTGCAATCTTGGCTCATTCCGACCTCCACCTCCAGGTGCGAGCCACCATGCCCGGCCACCGCAGCTCTTTTTATAGCCCTAGATCAGTCACTACTGGGCATCCGCCAACGATGATTGGAGAAAACCAGAGTGTGACTTCCACAAAAGATGCCACATCCTTATATCTGGGCTCTGAGATTCTCTTAGACTTGAGCCAGCACCAAGTGACTGCCCACAGATAGCTTTGAGTCAAACCACATTAACCAAACTCTGAGGTTACCAGGCCAGAGCATTTCTCTTCCCTAGAGCATCTTCCTGTTAACTATGGGTTTGCCAGCTATTGCATTTGTTCCTCAGGCATTTCTGATAAGATATTGGTGGTTTTCTTTTTTTTTTCTTTTTTATGGAGAACAGGGTCTTGCTATGCTGCTCAGGCAGGTCTCGAACTCCTAGGCTCAAGCAATCCTCCCGTCTCTGCCTCCCTAAGTGTTGGGATTACAGGAGTGAGCCAATACACCTGGCTTCTAACGAATTTTTTTAAAAAAGCAAACACGCTGCACGGTGGCTCACGCCTGTAATCCCAGCACTTTGGGAGGCTGAGGCAGACGGATCACGAGGTCAGGAAGTTGAGACCATCCTGGCTAATCCGGTGAAACCCTGTCTCTACTAAAAATACAAAAAATTAGCTGGGCGTGGTGGCAAGTGCCTGTATTCCCAGCTACTCGGGAGGCTGAGGCAGGAGAATTGTTGAACCCAGGAGGCAGAGGTTGCAGTGAGCTGAGATCACGCCACTGCACTCCAGCCTGGGCAACAGAGCGAGACTCCATCTCAAAAAAAGAAAAAAAAAAAAAGAAAAACACAAATTCTAATCACTTTGGTTGAGTATTTGCCCTAAAAACATTACTGTGATTTGGGGTTTAGGTTCCTAAGTGTCTTGATATTCAGGTTTAAATGACTTAATATTTGGATTCTTGCTGATTTTTCATTTTTTATCTGAATGCCTAGTTACAGGAGTATCCAATCTTTTGGCTTCCCCAGGCCACATTGGAAGAAGACGACTGTCTTGGGCCACATATAAAATACACTAACACTAATGATTGCTTATGAGCTAAAAAAGAAAAAAAAAACAAAAAAACTCTCATAGTGTTTTAAGAAAGTTGATGAATTTGTGTTGGGCCGCAGTCAAAGCATGCCTGCAGGCTGAGGCCGTGGGTTGGACAGCTTGGCCTAGTAAGTATATCAAATGTCCTATGGATAGAATTAGAAATGATCGTGTTTTTCAGCTTTGGAAATATTCATTGAGCTGCCTAGCTTCTGATCTCTAATTGGTGTAGCTGACTCTGATGTATCCATCCATGGCACTAAGATTCAGGAAGAGAATGGACATAAAACACTCAAATGTCTGTGAAACCAGTAATTTCATTCTTCTCTTTCCCACACTTGAAAACCCACCCCTCCTGTGGAGTTTTCCTAGCTGACTCGGCTGAGCAAGGTTTCCCCTGGGAGCGGCTGGGAGACTCAGGCAGCAGCTGGGGCTCCAGCCTGACTCGGCTTCAGAGACCCTCTGTTTCAGGTCTGCTGATCTTCAGCCACTGCAGGGAGCTGCTCGCTCTGCCTGTTTCAGCGTGTTCCAGGCCAGACTTGCAGAGGTGAGGAGGACTGAACTATGGGCAGTAGAAGGGTCAGCACTTGATGCACGATCCTGCTTTTCTTCTTTCAGAAGCTGCACCCACTGTAGTCAGCAACAGCCAGCTCAAGACCAAGACCAGTCAATTCTTTGGGTTTGTTTTTGTTTGTTTTTGAGACAGATTCTCACTCTGTCACCCAGGCTGGAGTGCAGTGGCGCAATCTCGGCTCACTGCAACCTCTGCCTTCTGGGTTCTAGTGATTCTCTTGCCTCAGCCTCACAGGCGCCCACCACTATGCCTGGCGAATTTTTGTAATTTTAGTAGAGATGGTTTAGTAGAGACGGGCGTGGTGGCTCATGCCTTAACCTTAGCACTTCGGGAGGCTGAGGTGGGCGGATCACAAGGTCAGGAGATCGAGACCATCCTGGCTAATAAGGTGAAACCCTGTCTCTACTAAAAGTACAAAAATATTAGCTGGGAGTGGTGGCGGGCACCTGTAGTCCCAGCTACTTGGGAGGCTGAGGCAGGAGAATGGCATGAACCCAGGAGGCGGAGCTTGCAGTGAGCCGAGATCGCATTACTGCACTCCAGCCTGGGCGACAGAGCAAGACTCCGTCTCAGTGGGCAGGGCGGGAGATGGAGGGGAAGTAGAGACAGGGTTTCACCATGTTGGCCAGGCTGGTCTCTAACTCCTGCCTGCCTTAGCCTCCCAAAGTGCTGGGATTACAGACGTGAGCCACCGCGCCCGGCCCCAATTGATTCTTTTAAGCAGCTGCTAAGAAAAGAATAGATTGTAGGTAAAAATAGATTGTAGGTGGGTGCCTTTTTGGGAACTTTTTGTTATTGTTGTTAACGACATTAATAGACTTTTCTTAGGTTTTATCTAGTGTCACGAATGACACAATAGCGAGAATAAAAAGCTCCAGTTTATTTGGGACTTTACCACATTCCAAGCACCGTGCTAAGGCTTTTAACACACATTTTCTTATTCTCGTAGTAACCCTATGAGATGGGTTTTAGATTTTCATATCTATATTTTATGAAGCAGGAAACCAAAGCACAAGGTTAAGTAATTTATTCAAAGTCATGTAATTAGCAAGAGGCACAGCTGGGACTGGAATGCACTCAATTTGGTCTCAAAGCCAGTCTTCCCCACCATAGTGACCTATTGTCTCTTAGTTGTGGAAAAGCCACCAGCCTCCAACTGATGTACCACCTCCCGCTTTCCTCCCCTCCATTACGTCCCTTTTAGAGACCAAGGCCAGATTAAAATTTCCTGAAATACGACTTTAATCCTTCCACTGCCTACTCGAAATGTTCCTCTTACCTAGAGAAGCTGGATCATGTTCTCATTCCTTCTTCTGACAATCAGTTGTCCTCATCTCACAGAATATCTGTTCCATAACGTCTCCAGCTTGCAGCTGAGGAGCATAAGAAATCTGGAGCTGGCCCAGCATGGTGGCGCATACCTGTAGTCCCTGCTAATTGGGAGGCTGAGGCGGGGGATGGCTTGAGCTCAGGAGTTTTAAGTTGCAGTGAGCTATGAATGCACCAGTCCACTCCAGCCTGGGTGACAGAGCGAGGACCCCAACTCAAAAGCAAACAAAAGAAATTCAGAGCTGCAGGGTGGCATGCGCCTGTAATCCCAGCTACTCGGGAGGGTGAGGTAGGAGAATCACTTGAACCCGAGAGGCGGAGGTTGCAGTGAACTGGGATTGCACCGCCTCACTCCAGCCTGGGCGACAGAGTGAGACTCTGTCTCAAAATAAAAATAAAAAAAAGAAAGAAAAAGAAGAAAGAAAGAAAAAAGAAATCCAGAGCTAAAATTAGGAGAGGAGAGGAAGGATGTAAACTTTGAATGAACCTATATAAAACTGTATGAATATTTTCTACTGTCATTAAAATAAGACACTAAAGGAAGCATTTTATTTTTATTTTTTATTTTTTTTTAGTTGGAGTCTCGCTGTATTGCCCGGGCTGGAGTGCAGTGGCGCAATCTCGGCTTACTGCAACCTCCACCTCCCAGGTTCAAGTGATTCTCCTGCCTCAGCCTCCCAAATAGCTGGAGTAGCTGGGACTGCAGGCACACGCCACGACGGCCGGCTAATTTTTGTGTTTTAAGTAGAGGCGGGGTTTCACCATATTAGCCAGGCTGGTCTCGAACTCCTGATCTCAAGTGATCTGCCCTCCTAGGCCTCTCAAAGTGCTGGGATTACAAGTGTGAGCCACCATGCCAGACCTAAAGGAAGCATTTTAAATAAACAGTATATCAGTGACGTTTTCTACTTCTTAAATTACTAATGGTGGCTAAGGCACAATTAATTCTCTTTACCATCTGTTGCTTGCTAAAAACTTTAGTATGCCTTTCCAAGGAAATTTTAATCAAGGGCTTAAAAAAAAAAATTTATTTTTTCCAGGTGTGTATACTAAATTTTTTTCTTGTGTGATTCTCTATTCACTGTTTCAAGTTGTTTTGATTGTAAAATGTATTTGAAGAGCCTCACAATCTGAACAAACTTGTTTTAAATACTCTTCTGTTGAATGAAAGGTATGAGGAAGTACGTCAATACATTTTTCATTTGCTATGTTATGGTTCAACCAGTTTTCTCTGGTTGTTACTAAACTCTCTTTCCAATAATCTATTGATTCTCCTCTGTGTTTACTAAACATCATTTTTTTTTCTTTTTCTTTTTTCTTTTTTTTTTTTTGAGACAGAGTCTCTCTCTGTCACCCAAGCTGGAGTGCAGTGGCACAATCTTGGCTCGCTACAACCACTGCCTCCCGGGTCCAAGCGATTCTCCTGCCTCAGCCTCCAGAGTAGCTGGGATTACAGACACCTGCCACCAAAGTCCAGCTACTTTTTGTAGTTTTTTTTTTTTTTTTTCTGAGACGGAGTCTCGTTCTGTCGCCAGGCTGGGGTACAGTGGTGCTATCTCGGCTCACTGCAACCTCTGCCTACTGGGTTTAAGAGATTCTCCTGCCTCAGCCTCCTGAGTAGCTGGGACTACAGGTGTGCACCCCCCATGCCCAGCTAATTTTTGTATTTTTAGTAGAGATGGTGTTTCACCATGTTGGCCAGGATGGTCTTGATCTCTTGACCTCATGATCCACCCTCCTCGGCCTCCCAAAGTGCTGGGATTACAGGCATGAGCACGGCACCCAGCCTTTTTTAGTTTTTTAAAAATTTTATTTATTTTTATTTAAGATGGAGTCTCACTCTGTCACCCAGACTGGAGTGCAGTGGCATGATCTTGGCTCACTGCAACCTCCACCTCCTGGTAAACATCATTTTTGTAAAGCTACAGAAAAATTATGTTGAGAACAAATGCTGTCATATCTGTTTTGTGTGTGTGGGAGAGGGGTAGCTTTTAATTTTTTTTTTTTTTTTTTTTGTCTTTGTTGAAGGTGAAGGGGAGAGATCATGACATGTTTCACCTGACAAGGGGGGACCGAGCCCTGTCTGTCGGCTTCATCCCTGCCACATACCCTGGCTCAGACAGGAGCCTTCCCAAGCAGCACTCCCAAGGAGAGTAGCCGTCATTTGGTCCTCGCTGGACATGGGCATTCCTGCATTAGGGAGAAAGCCAAACCTTCTAATCCCACGTTTCCTTCTTATCCCAAGGTGCTATGATGGCCGTTGCTGGTCCTTGCTGGTCCTTGCTGGTCCTTGCTGGCCATTATGGCAAGTGATCACACAGCAAGGTCATTTACTTACTTAGACCTCAGTTTCCTTGTCTGTAAAATCAGCATGTTTGTTCATGTTATCTCAGAGGGCTTTTAGAGCTGTAAAAGCAGAAGCCACAGAAAGCCTGAGAGGAGCACAGGTGAAGGCTCTGGGGGGGGGTGGCTTTGCTTCTTCCATTAGGTCCTCTTCCCGCAGGTACTTTCCAGAGTGCCTGTAATTAACACAGTGGGAGAGCAGAACCGCAGTAAACCCTGTTCAAGCAGGAAGGGAATGGAAGGTCGAGGCGTCCCAACTGCAGCCGCAGCTGTGCTCGGGGCTGCTCAACCTGGGCTTCACCCCTCCAGGCAGCTGGGGACTGTTGTGGGTTTTGCATGGTTCACAGAATTAAGTGCAAACGGGGGCCTGTCATTTTTTATTACTCAGAGCCGCTTTCACTAAGCTGGAAAGCTTGTCTCTTGGTCGATGAAAAGTCTTTGTACCGTGGACCCCCGAGTCTGGGCTTCCCCTCACTGAGCAGCTGTGTGACCTGGGGCACATCAACCTCTGGGCCTCACTTAATGGTTATATGATTCACTGTCACCTGAGGCGAAGTTGAAAAATAGTCTTAGACACCTATAGATACCTTAGACAAAGCACCACCCTTTGTCCCCAGAATCATCCTTGGACCACCCACCCACATCTGCCCTGGGGGGTTTAAATGCCCCTCCCAGGCTCCAGCCTCTTACAGGCTGGGTCACGCTGCCCTGGGGAAGTCTATCTGGCTCCTTACAATAGGGAGAGCAAATCCCTGCTACACCTACCTGAAGCCCAGGACAAACTCCTTTCTGCAACTACAGAGAACCCCATCAGTGTTTCATTTCAGTCACAATAACCTCAAACAGACTCTCAGAATCTCCCTGCACCACTCCTGCTCTGACAAAAAGAAAACAAAAAAAGGCCAGGCACAGTGCCTCATGCTTGTAATCCCAGCACTTTGGGAGGCTGAGGCAGGTGGATCTCCTGAAGTCAGGAGTTCAAGACCAGCCTAACCAACATGGCAAGACCTGCCTGGCCCACATGGCAAGACCCTGCCTCTACCAAAAAATACAAAAATTACCCAGGAATGGTGGTGTGTGCCTGTAATCCCAGCTACTCGGGAGGCTGAGGCATGAGAATCACTTGAACCCCGGAGGCGGAGGTTGCAGTGAGTTGAGATCGTGCCACTGCACTCCAGCCTGGGCAACAGGGAGACCCTGTTTCAAAAAAATAAAGAAAAAAGAAAAAAGAGAAGAATCGTACTTATGTTCAGCTGCAATTTACTCAGCAGAGTGATTAATCAATTAATTATTCCATTCACTGAACTATTCAAAAGCATTTGCGAGTGTTTACCATATGCCCTTGTATTGTTGGAGGGTCTGAGCAGCCAGGGCCAGGAGGCCTGTGATGAAAGAGATCTGGACAGTTGACAGAGACACATTTGCAAGTGGGCCTGGGGCCAACCTCAGGACTGGGGGCCGGTTGGGCACTCTGCCTCTCACCACCAAACACCCGCAATTCTTTTTTTGTTTTTTGTTTTTTTGAGACAGAGTCTTGCTCTGTTGCCCAGGCTGGTGGAGTGCAGTGGTGCAATCTCGGTTCACTGCAGCTTCTGCCTCCCGGGTTCAAGTGATTCTCTTGCCTCAGCCTCCCGAGTAGCTGGGATTACAGGCATGTGCCACCATGCCTGACTAATTTATGTATATTTAGTAGAGATGGGGTTTCTGGCCATGTTGGCCAGGCTGGTCTCAAACTTCTGACCTCAGGCGATCCACCTTGGCCTCCCAAAGTGCTGGGATTACAGGCATGAACCACCACGCCTGGCCAAACACCCGCAATTCTAAGGCGTTCTTAGGCTGTCCCCACCTCCACCGTGACCCTCCAGTTTGTCTTTCTTACAACTAACAGAGTGATCACTTGAAAGTGAGAATGTACCTAAAGCTCTTCCTTGCTTTCCTTAGGTTTCTCCTGCCCTTAAGGAAAAAGGGCTTCTGCACAGGCGTTGGAGACCCAGCACAAATGGGTCTCAGCCAGCTCCCCAGCCGCATCGCCCTGCTCCCTGCTTCCTGTGTGTTCTTCTGGCAACCAGACCGTGAGCCACGCCTGCCCATGCACACTGTGTGGCTCTTCACCACTATGCTGAGGCCCTTCTTCCAGCTGCCCCTCCCAAACCACCACCAACAGCCTGGCTAAGACATCATTATCCTCCAGGATTTTCCAGTTCTTCAGAAAGCTGCTGCTGCAGTCACCGGATGGGTTCTCCTGCCTGCTGCACAGACAAAACCAGTGCCCTCAGACCATGGCATTACCGCAGAGAGAGCTTAATTGGAGGCCTGGCAGTATGCCTCACACCTGTAATCCCAGCAGTTGGGGAGGCCAAGGTGGGAGGATTGCTTGAACCCAGGTATTTGAGACCAGCCTGGGCAACATAGAGAGCCCCAGTCTCTTAAAAAAAAAGAGAAAAAAAAAATGTTTAGTAGAAGCTGGCCACACCATGAGGGAGATGGAGCTATCACTCAAATCACTCTCCCCTGAAGGCTCGATTGAACCTTAGGGTTTTTATGGGCAATTTGTTGGGCAGGGGACTAGGGAATGGGTGCTGCTGATTGGTTCGGGATGAGATCATAGGGGTGTGGAAAATAGTCCCATGTGCTGAGTCTGCCTCTGGGTGGGGATGTAGGACCACTTCTTATGACTCCCAAGTCCAGGTGGAGTCAGTCTGAAAAATATCTCAAAAAACCAACCTTAGGCTTTACAGTAGTGATGTTATCTGGCCGCATGATCTCTGAGCAGTAAGGGATTATGGAAACACCTATCGGGCAGGGTGTGGTGGCTTGTGCCTATAATCCCAGCACTTTGGGAGGTCAAGGCAGGAAAATCACTTCAGGCCAGCAGTTCAAGATCAGCTTAGAGACAACAAGATATTATCTCTACAAAAAAATTAAAAATTACCTAGGCGTGGTGGTGCATACCCATAGTCCTAGCTACTAGGAGGCTGAGGTGGGAGGATTGCTTGAGCCTAGGGAGGTCAAGGCTGCAGTGAACTGTGATTGTGCCATTGCACTCCAGCCTTGGTGACAGAGAGCAAGACCCTGTCTCAAAAAAAAAAAAAAAAAAAAAAAAAGATTAAATACAAATTTTTTTAAAAAGGAAACTACATCTATCTTACGGCCTTGCACTCATCTTATAAAGCCGGTTTCAGCAGCCCAGAACAGGGAAGGGATTAGTTTTAAGAAGGGATTATTATCACTCTTGCTTCAAGGTTAAGCTATAGACTAAATTTCTCCCAAAGTTAGCCTGGCTCAGGCCCAGAAATGACCAAGGACGCTTGGAAGTCAGAAGCAAGATGGTGTTAACTATGTCAGATTTCTCTTACTCTCATAATTTTGCAAAGGCAGTTTTGCTCCAACATTATTAGCCTACTTTCTTTTTTTTTTTTTTTTTTTTTTTTTTTGAGACGGAGTCTCGCTCTGTCGCCCAGGCTGGAGTGCAGTGGCCGGATCTCAGTTCACTGCAAGCTCTGCCTCCAGGGTTCACGCCATCCTCCTGCCTCAGCCTCCCGAGTAGCTGGGACTACAGGTGCCCGCCACCTCGCCCGGCTAGTTTTTTGTAGTTTTAGTAGAGACGGGGTTTCACTGTGTTCACCAGGTTGGTCTCAATCTCCTGACCTTGTGATCCACCCGTCTCGGCCTCCCAAAGTGTTGGGATTACAGGCTTGAGCCACCGCACCCGGCCTACTTTCTTTTTTTGAGACGGAGTTTTGCTGTTGTCACCCAGGCTGAAGTGCAATGATGCGATCTTGGCTCACTACAACCCCTGCCTCCCGGGTTTAAGCGATTCTCCTGCCTCAGCCTCCCAAGTAGCTGGGATTAAAGGCACCCACCACCACGCCCGGCTAACTTTTTGTGTTTTTAGTAGAGATGGGGTTTCACCATGTTGGTCAGGCTAGTCTTGAACTCCTGACCTCAGGTGATTCGCCCGCCTCAGCCTCCCAAAGTGCTGGGATTACAGGCATGAGCTACAATGCCCAGCCTATTAACCCACTTTCTACATATCTCTACACCCTCACCCTACTGCATGACAATTATCTGCTTATTTTCATGTCTTTTCCACTCCTTGCAACCTAGAGGGCTGTCCTTATTTGTAACCCCAGTGCCAGGCATGGATAGGTTTGAATTAAAGTGAGCCCTCAATATGTGTTGGTTGACTGAATTAATGTGGGATGTGTAATTACGCGTCTGTGCCTGTAGTGATTTTTGGTTGGAGAGGCCAAGGCAACAGTCTATACTTCTGAATCCAGAAGATAAGAGAAACTAAGATTTTGAGAGCATCAGGTGGGTGAGAAAGCCACGCCAGCCCAGTGCCTGCCTTGCATTTCACCTGGCTCTCTGTGTCAGGGTGAGAAGATGTTTGTTTGCTTTTAAGTGCTTGCAACTCTCTAAAAAAAATGTGTATTATTATTGTATACCCAGGCCAGGTTCTTCTCCTTAACTTCTCTGGAATCAGAGTTAGAAAAACTGAAGGACTGTTCCTGGGCGTCTTGTTCTTCATTCAGTAACAGAGCTGGCCATGTTCTTCCACCGATGCCCCCAGTGTAGATTGTTAGGATTAGGTCAAAGATGTATTCGCAGTATTTGGCATCGCATCTGGCCTGTAGCATGCGCTCAGTAAATGCTGCTCTTATTATTGTTGTGATTAATGAGGTGTGCTGGAAATTTTGTTTTGGCTCCTCTCCAGGACACTGGTCATCCTTGGGATATGAAGCCTGTTCGCCAGGGCGGCCGTTTGCTGGATTCCCAAAAACTCTGTGTTCTTGGGTGGACCTCCTAGAGAGAGCACTGTCCCAGCAGTTTCATGATGCCACCGTCCCTGCTGGGGACTTGAACTTAAGGGACTTGCTGGCTGCTAATGAAGACCATCCAGCCACACTCTTTCCAGTGATCTCGTTTCACCATCTCAGGTAACAATGCCCAATGCCTTCTGTCTTCATTTTTCACTCCTTTTTCTTTTTTTTTTTTTTGAGACAGTCTCGCTCTGTTGCTCAGGCTGGAGTGCAGTGGCACAATCTCGGCTCCTGCAACTTCCGCCTCCTGGGTTCAAGCAATTTTCCTGCCTCAGCCTTCTGAGTAGCTGGGATTACAGGTGCCCACCACCATGACCAGCTAATTTTTTGTATTTTTAGTAGAGATGGGGTTTCACTATGTTGGCCAGGCTGGTCTTGAACTCCTGACCGAGACAGGGTCTCACTCTGTCACCCACACTGGAGTGCACTGGCACAATCAGAGCTCACTACATGCTTGACCTCCTGGGATCAAGTGATCCTCCTGCTTCAGCCTCCTGAGTAGCTGGGACTACAGGCACGCACCACCATGCCCGACTAATTTTTTGTATTCTTTTTTTTTTTTTTTTTTTGAGACGGAGTCTCGCTCTGCCGCCCAGGCTGGAGTGCAATGGCCGGATCTCAGCTCACTGCAAGCTCCGCCTCCCGGGTTCACGCCATTCTCCTGCCTCAGCCTCCCAAGTAGCTGGGACTACAGGCACACGCCACCATACCCGGCTAGTTTTTTGTATTTTTTAGTAGAGACGGGGTTTCACCGTGTTAGCCAGGATGGTCTCGATCTCCTGACCTCGTGATCCGCCCGTCTCGGCCTCCCAAAGTGCTGGGATTACAGGCTTGAGCCACCGCGCCCGGCCATTTTTTGTATTCTTTGTTGAGATGGGTGTTTCGTCATGTTGGCCAGGCTGGTCTGGAACTCCTGATGTCAAATGATTCACCCATCTCGACCTCCCAAAGTGCTGGGATTACAGCTGTGAGCTACTGTGCCCAGCCATTCACTCCATTTTGGATATTCAAATCTATCCTCACTGATGTCTTTGAAATCTCAGTGTAGCCACTTGGGTATCTGTTTTGTGTGCTTTTTCCCGTTCATGAATGTCCCAGACAAATGCAAGGGTGATTAGGCTGCTCTCTGCCTCTCCACATTCTATGTGGATGTGCATGGGGGTCAGGAAAGAGGAAGAAACACAATTCAGGGGATATTCTGTGTGGATATCCCTTCATTTCCCCCTTTTTCACTAGGGGGAAACATGTACATGGGTTACATGTACTAGGGGTTAAAATGTACATGAAATTTACATGAGGAAACAACATGTACTAGGTGTTAAAATGTACATAAAAGGAGGCAAAATTGAAAAAAAAAATTCAGCTTGACAGGCATATGTGGAAAGAAAGAAGGAGTGGTGCCACCCTTTTATTTTGGGGACAGTGCAAATATTACGGACTGATTTTTTTTTTTTTTGAGACAGAGTTTTGCTTTTGTCACCCAGGCTGGAGTGCAATGATGCGATATCAGCTCACCGCAACCTCTACCTCCTGGGTTCAAGCGATTCTCCTGCCTCAGCCTCCCGAGTAGCTGGGATTACAGGCATGTGCCACCACACCCAGCTAATTTTGTATTTTTTTTTAAGTAGAGACAAGGTTTCTCCATGTTGGTTAGGCTGGTCTCAAACTCCTGACCTCAGGTGATCTGCCCACCTTGGCCTCCCAAAGTCCTGGGATTACAAGCGTGAGCCACCGCGTCTGGCCATGGACTGACTTTATGTAGAAGAGGTTATTTTTTTTTAACCCAGCTGAGCCCATTCTTTACCCTTGCCAACTGGTATCATTAGCCATTTCCTAGCATGGGGAGTCCAGGAAGCCTCCCAAGTGTGGGACCTGGGCCTCACCCTGCTGCTCCACGCACAAGCCTCCCCAGCAATCTCCATTTGGACAGTGGTGGTAGCATCCTCAGGGGACTCCCTGAAATTCACTTACACTCTTGGTGGAAAAACAACCTTCTTTAATCAAGGAAGATTGTTCTCTGTGGATGAGTGCTCAGGAGAGTTTCTGTGCCCCATCGGCAAGGTCAGCTAAATACATCCATCCAGTGAAAGACTGAGGTGGGAGCTGAGCTCATGCTCAGGCCTTCTGTGGAAGCACAAGTGCCCTGCCCTGGAGAATCACGCCAAGAATACTGCATGCTTGGGGGCAGGGGCTGGGGGAGTAGCGTGAATCTAGCCTCAAAGGTGGGAAATAGTCATGGCATTGGTAAAGGGCTGTCAACTTACATTCAGGTTAAAATTCCAAGGCAAGCCCCCCGAACGGTGTGTAGGTTGAAGTGGCAACTGAAATTGCTCAGAATCCTACCATTCTGGTAGGTTTTATATAAAAATAGCTTTACTGAGATACAATTGATAGATGATAAATTACACGTACTTAACGGGTACAATTGGATAAATTTTGACATATGCATATACTCATGAAACTGTCAACACTACCAAGATGGTGAACACATTCATCACTCCCAAAAGTTTCCTTGTGGCCTTTTGTAATCTGTCCCTCCTGCCTTTTCCCACTACTACGCTCTCAGCTATGTCCTCACAGGTTCTCTCTCTCTCTCTCTCTTTCTCTCTCTTTCTCTCTCTTTCTCTCTCTCTCTCTCTCTCTCTCTCTATATATATATATATGCCTGGTATATAGCTGGGATTACAGGCACCCACCACCACGCCTGGCTAATTTTTGTATTTTTAGTAGAGATGGAGTTTCACCATGTTGGCCAGGCTGGTCTCGAACTCCTGACCTTGTGATCTGCCCGCCTCAGCCTCCCAAAGTGCTGGGATTACAGGCGTGAGCCACTGAACCCGGCCCCCCACAGGCTCTTATAGATCAGTTGGTATTTGCTAGAAGTTTGTATAAATAGAACCATACAATATGGATTATCTTACATTTGTTTTTTTCTTTTGCCACATAACACAGTTATTTTGAAATTCATCCATACTGTTGCCTGAATTTCATTGTAGGAATGTATTACTTTACCCATCACCTGGTGAAGGACATTTGGGTTGTTTCCAAATTTTGGCAATTTTGAGGAGAGTGGCTATGAATATTTGTATACAAGTCTTTGTATGTACTTGTTTTAATTTCTCTTGGGTTGATGGCACATCTACTCAGTGTATGTTTAACTTAGAAAAACCCAGCTAGCCAGGAGCGGTGGCTCAATCCTGTAATCCCAGCACTTTGGGAGGCCGAGGCAGGTAGATCACGAGGTCAGGAGATTGAGACCATCCTGGCCAACATGGTGAAACTCAGTCTCTACTAAAAATACAAAAAATTAGCTGGGTGTGGTGGCATGCACCTGTAATCCCAGCTTCTTGGGAGACTGAGGCAGAAGAATTGTTTGAACCTGAGAGGCAGAGGTTGCAGTGAGCTGAGATTGCGCAACTGCACTCCAGCCTGGGCGACAGAGTGAGACTCTGTCTCAAAAAACAAAAACAAAAACAAAAAACCAACCAAAAAAACCCCACCCGCCTGACTTCCAAAGTGGTTGTTATATTTTACATTGCCAACAGCAGTGTATGAGAATTCAAGTTCTCTAACAGCCTCATTAATGCTTGATACAATCAGTCTTTAAGCCATTCTAATAAATGCACGGTGGTATCTCGTTGTGGGTTTAGTTTGCGTTTCCCTAATGGCCAATGACTTGAACATCTTTTCATGTGCTATTTACCATCCATCTAGGTTCTTTGGTGAAGTGTCTGTCCAAATCTTGTACCTTTTTAAAAAATTAGGTAGTTTACTTTCATTTTAATTTAATTAAATTAATTAATAATTTATTATCGAGACTGGGTTTTGCTCTGTCACCCAGGCTGAAGTGCAGTAGCGTGATCTCAGCTCACTGCAACCCCTGTCCCCTGGAGTTAAGCAATCCTTCCACCTCAGCCTCCTGAGTACTTGGGACCACAGGCACGCGCCACCACACCTGGCTAATTTTTTGTATTTTTTGTAGAGACTGGGTTTCACCATGTTGCCCAGGGTGGCACTGAGCTCAAATGATCCACCTGCCTTGGCCTCCCACAGTCCTGGGATTATAAGTGTGAGCCACCACGCTTGGCCCTCATTCTCTAATATGCCTTTGGAAGGGCAAAAAATTGTTAACTTTGTGGAAGTACAACTTATAATTTTTTTTTGTTTATGGATTATAGTTTTGGTTTTCTAAGAAATCTTTGCCTTAGGATCAATAGATTTTCTTTTAGAAGTTTTAAAGTTTTAGGTTTTTTTTTTGTTTGTTTGTTTTTGAGACGGAGTCTCGCTCTGTCACCCAGGCTGGAGTGCAGTGGCCGGATCTCAGCTCACTGCAAGCTCCGCCTCCTGGGTTTACGCTGTTCTCCTGCCTCAGCCTCCCGAGTAGCTGGGACTACAGGCACCCGCCACCTCGCCTGGCTAGTTTTTTTGTATTTTTTAGTAGAGACGGGGTTTCACCGTGTTAGCCGGGATCGTCTCTCGATCTCCTGGCCTCGTGATCCGCCCGTCTCGGCCTCCCAAAGTGCTGGGATTACAGGCTTGAGCCACCGCGCCCGGCCTAGGTTTTACATTTAGAATTAATTTTTGTGTATGATGTGAGTCAGGGATCTAAATTATTAAATTTTTTTTTTTTTTTTTTTTTTTTTTAAGTTAGAGATAGAGTTTGGCCATGTTGCCCTGGCTGGTCTCAAACTCCTGAGCTCAGACAATCTGCCTACCTTGGCCTCCCCAAGTATTGAGATTATAGGCATGGGCCACTGCGCCAAGCCTTAAATAATTTTTTGCACGTGGATATCTAAGTGTTCCAGCACCATCTGTTGAAAAGATGATCCTTTCCCTTAGCTGCCTTTGCAGATCTCTTGAAAATCAGTTGGTGTCTGTATATATGTATGGGTCTATTGCTACACTTTATTCTGTTCTATTGATCTGTTTGTCTGTTTTTATACCACTATCACATTGCTTTGATTACTGAAGCTTTGTAATAAGCCTTGAAGTCAGGTCCTTTGCATTTCTATATGAATTTTAAAATCAACTTATCAATTTCTACAAAAAAGCTTGCTGAAAATTTAAGTGGGATTGTGTGGGATCTAGCAATATTGAGTCTTTATTTTTTATTTTTTATTTTTGTTTTTGAGACAGAGTCTTGCTCTGTGGCTCAGGCTGGAGTGCAGTGGTGTGATCTGGGCTCACTGCAACTTCCACCTGGGTTCAAGCCATTCTTCTGCCTCAGCCTCCTGAGTAGCTGGGACTGTAGGCACATGCCACTGTGCCCGGCTAATTTTTGTATTTTTAGTAGAGATGGTGTTTCACCATATTGGCCAGGCTGGTCTTGAACTCCTGACCTTGGGTGAGCCACCCACATTGGCCTCCCAAAGTGCTAGGATTACAGGCACGAGCCACTGCGCCTGGCCACTGAGTCTTCTAATTGGTGAATAAATACATTTATTGTCTGGGCATGGTAGCTCACACCAGTAATCCCAGCACTTTGGGAGGCTGAGGCAGGAGGATCACTGGAGGCCAGGAGTTCGAGACCAGCCTAGGCAACACTGTCTCTACAAAAAAAGTAAAAAATAAAAATAAAAAACTGGGTAAAAAATATATTTCTCCATTTATTTAATCCTTTGATTTCTTGCAGCAATGTTCTATTAGTTTTCAGTGTATAACCTTTGTTCATCCTTTGTCAGATTTATGCCTAAGTGTTTCACGTGTTTTAATTGTTATTTTTTAAATTTCAAATTTCAATTGCTCATTGTTTGAATGTAGAAATATTTGTTTTTGTATTCTGATATTGAATCCTCCACTCTTGCTAATTAGCCTTTTTGTAGATTCATCAGATTTTCCAGAGCTGATTACATTACCTGTGAGTAGAGACAGTTTTACTTTTTCCTTTGTTTTATGACTTCCTTACTTCTATTGATTGATTGATTTTTCAGGCCTTATTGCTCCATTGGAGCATCCAGGGCACTGCTGAATGGCAGTGGCGAGAGTGGACATCCTTGCCTTGCTCCTGCCCTTAGTGGAAAGCATTCACTCTCTCGCTGTGGAGTGTGATGATAGTTGTATGTTTTTCATAGATGCCCTTTTTTAGGTTGAGGAAGTACCCTTCTTTTCTTAGTTTACTGAGAGTTTGTTAGGAATGGATGCTGGATTTGGTCAAATGCTTTTTCTATGTCTATTAAGATAATGTTTTTCTTGAGTCTATGAATAGAGTTTACTACATTGATTGATTTGCAAATGCTAAACCAACTTTGCATTTATGGGATAAACCTCACTTGGTCATGATGTCTTATCTGTTTTACATATTGGTGTATTTGTTGAGAGCTTTCGCATCTATGTTCGTGAGGAATATTGGTCAATAGTCTTCTTTTAATGTCTTTATCTGGTTTTGGTAACAGAGTAATACTTGCCTCATAGAATGAGGGAATGGGAAGTGGTCCCTACTTTTCAATTCTCTGGAAGAGTTTGGGTAGAATTACTATTATGTATTTCTTCAATATTTTGTGGAATTCAAGAACGAATTCTTACTAGCTTGGAGAAAAATTGTGGAAGACTGGAATGGACTGAAAGGATTAGAAAGTACATCCTGTCTAGCTCAGCTCCTAAGCTGAGCCTGTCATTGTCTTTGGGATGGTTTACGACTCTGTGAATTGTAGAAAATTGATTCTTGTCCATAGAAATGCAAACTAATTGTGTCTGGTGGAACACAATTTATTTTTGCCTTGTGGATTGACCTATCTTGTATATATCATAAAATCATTTTACATTATTGCCTGTTTGAATTTCTTTTGAATCAGTTGTAACATTTTACTGGTTGTCCCATTAGATAATGAGCTGAATGAAGTCTCTGACATGAGTACATTTTATATTTGCAGAGCAATTATAATTTTACCTTTAAAATTATCTTTTATCTTTTGGCTGGACGCAGTGAAATCCCGGCACTTTGGGAGACTTGAGGTGGGAGGATCACATGAGCCCAGGAATTTGAGGTTACAGTGAGCTAAGGTTGCACCACTGCATTCCAGCCTGGGTGACACAGGAATGATGAAAATTCTCAGTATAGGCTTTGTTTGTTCTAAGGGTTGTTACGTTGGTTAGTTGCTAATGACATACAAGGTCATTTATTGTAGATGGCAAAAATGATGATACCCAGAGAAGAGGTATTTTATAGTTAAGATTAAAGAGAAGATTGAAAATTGTTTTTGCAGCTGGGCATGGTGGCTAACACCTGTAATCCCAGAACTTTGGGAGGCTGAGGCGGGAGGATCACCTGAGGTCAAGAGTTTGAGACCAGCCTGGCCAACACGGTAAAACCCCATCTCTACTAAAAATACAAAAATTAGCTGGGTGTGGTGGTGTGTGCCTGTAATCTCAGCTACTGGGGAGGCTGAGGCGGGAGAATCACTTGAACCTGGGAGGCAGAGGTTGCAGTGAGCTGAGATTGTGCCATCGCACTCCAGCCTGGGCGACAAGAGCAAAACTCTGTCTCAAAAAAACAAAAAAACAAAATAACAAAAAGAAAGAAAATTGTTTTTCATCTTCAAAAAGAGGTATTTGGATAGATACTTTTTTTTTTTTTTTTTCTTTTGAGATGGAGCCTTTCTCTGTCACCCAGGCTGGAGTGCAGTGGTACGATCTTGGCTCACTGCAACCAACCCCCGCCTCTTCCCCAGGTTCAAGCAATTCTCCTGCCTCAGCCTCCTGAGTAACTAGGACTACAGGCACATGCTGCCATGCCCAGCTAATTTTTTCTATTTTAGTAGAGATGGGGTTTCACCATGTTACGCAGGCTGGTCTCAAACTCCTGAGCTCAGACAATCTGCTCGCCTCAGCCTCCCAAAATGCTGGGATTACAGGTGTAAGCCACCGTGCACAGCCAATACTTATTTTTGTGAGAGAGAGAGAAAGGGATTTGCTCTGTTGTCACCCAGGCTGGAGTGCAGTGGTGCAATCATTACTCAGTGCAGCCTCCGCCTCCTGGGCCCAACCTATCCTCCTACCACAGCCTCCCAAGTAGCTGCGATAACAGGTGCTTGCCACCACACTGGCTATTTTTTTTTTTTTTTTTTTTTTTTTTTTTTAGAGATAGGGTCTCCCTATGTTGCCCAGGCTGTTCTTGAACTCTTGGCCTCAAGCAATCCTCCTGCCTCAGACTTCCAAACTATTGGGATTACAGGTGTGAGCCATCATGACCAGCCTGAATAGATACTTTCTAAGGTCCTTTCCTATTCTAACCATCCAACTCCAACCCACTGATTTCATGATGAATTTATTTTAATTTCCAGAGTTCAGTTTCACAATTTGCTGTGTTTTTTGTTTTGTTTTTGTTTTTGTTTTTTTGTGTGACAGTTTTGCTCTTGTTGCCTGGGGTGGAATGCAATGATGCGATCTCGGCTAATCGCAACCTCCACTTCCTGGGTTCGAGTGATTCTCCTGCTTTAGCCTCCCTAGTTACAGGCATGCGCCACCACGCCAGGCTAATCTTGTACTTTTAGGAGAGTCAGGGTTTCTCCATGTTGGTCAGGCTGGTCTCCAACTCCCGACTTCAGGTGATCCGCCCGCCTTGATCTCCCAAAGTGCTGGGATTACAGGTGTGAGCCACCATGCCCAGCCGGCTGGTTTCATTATTTGTTAAACAAGATAGTAACATCTGGCTGGGCACAGTGGCTCATGCCTGTAATCCCAGCACTTTGGGAAGCTGAGGTAGGTAGATTGCTTGAGCCCAGGAGTTTGAGACCAGGCTGGGCAACATGGAAAAACCCCATCTCTATAAAAACTAAAAAATAATAATTGGCCAGATGTGGTGGTGTATACCTGTAATCCCAACTACTTGGGAGGCTGAGGTGGGAGGATCACTTGAGGCTGGGAAGTGAAGGTTGTTGCAGTGAGCTGCAATCGCACCATTACACTCCAGCCTGGGTGACAGAGCAAGACCCTATCTCAAAAACAAACAAACAAACAAAAACAAAAAAAAAAAAAAAAAAGAAAGAAAAAAGAACAAAGAAAAAAGGACAGGAACATCTTCTGTATGCATTTCAGATAATTAAATAATATGGAAAGCAAAGATAGATGTTCCTAACTCCAATTCCCTCATTTTGGCCATAGATTAAATTTTGTCATCCATGTAATCTTCCAGGAAACCTGAATAAGCTTATTTTAATTTAATTTTAACAACTGGTAATCAATTTATTAAAATAGTCGACTTAAGCATCTGCGGTGATGACGTCCACCTCAGCTCCCCGCTCAGTACCGATGGAGTCACCTGCTTAGCCATCTCAAGGACTGTGCGAGTCAATGAGTAGCTTGTGGATTCTCATCTGGAAGCGATCCCATGTCTTAGAACCTTCACCAAAAGGAGTTTCTCTTATAGTGGTTCTCAAAGTCTTGGTAGGCATTCCAGCTGGTCCCTTCACTTTGAGATTCTTTTCCTTTGCCCCTGTGATCAAATGGGCACATACCGCCAGGGATTTTACCTTGCGACTCGTTAGAGTGGTTCGAATTCAGTGAATTGCCACCTCAGCTCCACGGGTGTTTTTATGGCATCTTTAAATGCCTTGACTGTTGTGCAGCTTCCTGACCGACTTGTTCCTGGGCAAGAGCGAACAGCGGTGTGTGAGGAGCGGGAGCGGGTGGATCCGAGCTCCTCACCACCTACCACTGCGATCTCCTCAAAGAGTGAATTTTTTTCTGTTTGTGACGGAGTCTTGCTCTGTCTCCCAGGCTGGAGTGCAGTGGCGCCATCTCAGCTCACTGCAACCTCCGCCTCCTGGGTTTAAGTGATTCTCCTGCTTCAGCCTCCCAAGTAGCTGGGATTACAGGCACGTGCCACCACGCCCAGCTAATTTTTGTATTTTTGTTTCGCCATGTTGTCCAGGCTGGTCTCAAACTCCTGACTTCAGGTGATTCGCCCATCTTGGCCTCCTAAAGTGTTGGGATTATAGGCGTGAGCCACGGCGCCTGGCCTAGTCTATGTTCTTAGTAGCTGAGCATATGTATACATCCTTTGAACCTTTGTGGACCTGTTTCCTTATATGTTTTTCCCTTTCTATTTATTTATTTTTTGAGACAGAGTCTTGCTCTGTCACCCAGGCTGGAGTGCAGTGGCATGATCTCAGCTCACTGCAACATCTGCCTCCTGGGTTTGAGCAATTCCCCTGTCTCAGCCTCCCAAATAGCTGGGATTACAGGTGCCTGCCACCATGCCTGGCTAGTTTTTTTTTTGTATTTTTAGTAGAGACAGAGTCACCATTATTGACCAGGCTGGTCTCCAACTCCTGGCCTCAAGTGATCCACCTGCCTTGGCCTCCCAAAGTGCTGAGACTACAGGCATGAGCCACCGTACCTGGCCTGCTTCCTTATCCTTAAAATAAAATTAGGTTGGATAATATTTAAGTTCTCTTCCAATCTAAAGTTCAGAAAAAAATTTTATAATGTGAGAGAAAAATAGGAAGTATATCATACATTTTCATGTCTATCAGTCTATCCACCAATCTTCCATCCGTTTACTCTGTAAATATTTTCTGTATGCAAGGCACCTTGCAAGCTACAGAAACAATGTCTAAGATGTAGCCCTGCTTTCAAGGATGTTATGGAAATCCTTCTCCTGCCAGGGTGTGAGGAGGTGGGGAGAGCGGAGAACTGGGGAGAACTCCTTAAAGGGGCCTTTACTAGCCAGTGCTAGAGGAAGCTGCTAATCGATCAATTAATTAATTAACAATCAGCAAATGGCAGACAGTGGGGAAGTGTGGCTTAGCTTCCAAATGCTAATTACGGGCCCCTTTATGGAGCCGAGACAGGGCAAATCATTGCAGGATCCCAGATGAGCTGGCACAGACATTGCGAGGAGGGTGCGATTCTCCTCTGTACCAGCATGCTTGCCAGCTTTTATCTGGTGAGATTAATTAGAACTTTTAGAAGTGCAAGTTAGGGCCATAAAATATTAACATTCATGTCACTGGTGATCTGTAAGTGTACTGAGAGAGCCCGGAGCAATTTTAGGGTATTGTTGCTTGAACAGCGATCTGGAGGTTTAGATTTCTTTTCCAGTGACGGTTTCTCAGTGGCTGCTCAGTGACTGTGGATCCTCACCAAACCGACCCCTGCCATTGAATGTCCCTTGCCTCTGTGAGTTCATGCATTCGTCTCTCTCATCCCTTTCATGCTTCCCAGAAACTGTAACGTCATGTTGGTACCTTTGTCATACACCTACGTTTGGAATCCCGGCTGTGGGTCTCTAGGAAAACTGCCTGGCTCAGTGTTTCAGGTTGTTCCTCCCATCGTTATCATGACCTCTGATGCCCCATCACAGAAACTCCCACAACTAAATGCTTCCGGAAGGTGATGTTAATAATGGACTGGTTCATTTGCCTTACTTTCCTTTTTTTTTTCTTTCAGAATAGCTGGGATTACAGGCACCTGCCACCACACCCAGCTAAATTTTGTATTTTTGGTAGAGACAGGGTTTCACCATGTTGGCCAGGCTGGTCTCAAACTCCTGACCTCAGGCGATTCACCTGCCTCGGCCTCCCAAAGTGCTGGGATTTACAGGTGTGAGCCACCATGCCGGGCCACGCCTACAGCACCCGGTGTTCCCAGGCAGTCTCCCATCCAAGTACTAACCAGGCCTGACCCTGCTTAGCCTCCCAGATCAGACTAGATCGGGTGCATTCAGGGTGGTATGGTGGTAGACTCTTGCTTTTTTTTTTTTTTTTTTTCTGAGATGGAGTCTTACTCCATCACTCAGACTGGAGTGCAGTGGTGCAACCTCAGCTCACTGAAACTTCTGCCTCCTAGGTTCAAGCGATTCTCCTGTCTCAACCTCCTGAGTAGCTGGGATTACAGGTGCCTGGCACCACACCCAGCTAATTTTTGTATTTTTAGTAGAGACAGGGTTTCACCATGTTGGCCTGGCTTGTCTTGAACTCCTGACCTCAGGGGATCCGCCCGACTCGACCTCCCAAAGTGCTATGATTACAAGCGTGATTACAAGCGTGAGCCACCACACCCGGCTGCAGTATCATGGATTTACATGAAAAGAAATATACAGTATTAGAACTCTGGGACTTTGAGATGTGCTAGGTAAGATTTCGCAGGTACAAATGGATTGTCTCAGACACAGAACTGTCACAATGCACTGCTGGGGAGACGCAGAACCCCTGAGGTATCCCCTTCCCATTGCTGCCTTCTAAGGAATGACAAGACCTGACCACAACTAGACCCAATGGGCTAATGTGACCATTTCAGCTCCATCATGTGAGGGGACATTTGTCACACCCGAGGTTTCCCATCACCCTCTGGGCGCCTTTCTCCAGTGAAATTTCCATGTTCTGAACTCTGCCACCCCTACCAAGAAGTGTGAATTCAGGGCTGGGCGCGGTGGCTCATTCCTGTAATCCCAGCACTTTGGGAGGCCGAGGCAGGTGGATCACTTGAGGTCAGTAATTCAAGACCAGCCTGGCCAGCATGGTGAAACCCCATCCTACTAAAATACAAACATTAGCTCTACATGGTGGTGCATGCCTGTAGTCCCAGCTACTTGGGACGCTGAGGCAGGAGAATCACTTGAAACCGGGAGGCAGAGGTTGCAGTGAGCCGAGATTGTGAGCCACTGCACTCCAGCCTGGGCAACAGAGCAAGACACCTCCTGAAAAAAAAAAAAAAAGAAGTGTGAACTCAGACTCCTAGCCTCTCTGCCAGGAGACATGGACACGCTTCCCAGCTCACACCCCTCAGATGCACCTGTTTTAAGCTTCGACATGACAGGGGCCAGTTGATGGAGAGGCTCTGTGTGCGGATCCTGCTCCGCTGGTGCTGGTGGTGGCGGTGACACCTGGCTGCTGGGGGCAGCAGTGGTGGCAAGAGTGAGTCCCTGAGGCCCATGTTGGGTTCAGCTATGCTTGCAGGAAAGTCACGCCCCCAGGCTCAGGTCTCGGGAGAGGCTGTGGCCATGGCCGTGAGAGTTGCCGCAGGAAGCTCAGTCTCAACACTTTTCCTCTGACCCCTCTCAAGGGGGGTTGAGCCTGTGAGTTACTTGAGGTCTTTAGCAAATCTTTTGTGTCTGTCTTTTTCTGCTTAAATTAGCCATGGTGAATTGTGTTTTGAGTTTTGTTTTTGGTAACTAAAAATCCTGACCCTTACACATTGGTACCAGGAGTGGTCCCAAGCAACAGACCTTCAGGAAAAGCGAGATCTGAAGTTTATTATCTGAAATGAGTGGGTCTGATCACAGAGAGAATGCATTTCGTGTAGAAGGGTGGGCACCAGGGGCAAAACTGGTACTTCAATGAGGGCTTTGTCATGATCTGGACAGTCCCAACCGTTGAAGGCAAGGCTTTGTGGGGAATGAAAGGGGACAGCCATGGAATGTGATGGAAACAAGAAGGTTAAACTTGGCGGGTTGTTTGGCTGCTTTTAAACACACTGGAGGACCCTCTGTAGTTCCCGAGCATGATGATTGAGTGTTCACGTGCATGTGTGGGATGTGCCACCCTCTGAACCTTATTATGATGTTGGCACATTACTCTGGACCTGACCTTGGATAAACAAACAAACAAACAAACAAACTGGAGGCCAGGTGTGGTGGCTCACACCTGTAATCCCAGCACTTTGGGAGGCCATGGTAGGCAGATCACTTGAGGTCAGGAGTTTGAGACCAGCCTCACCAATATGGTGAAACGCTGTCTCTACTAAAAATATAAAAATTAGCTGGGTGTGGTGGCGGGCACCTGGAATCCCAGCTACTCAGGTGGCTGAGTCAGGAGAATCACCTGAATCCGGGAGGCAGAGGTTGCAGTGAGGCAAGATCGCACCACTGCACTCCAGGGCGACATAGTGAGACTCTGTCTCAGAAAAAGAAAAGAAAAAAAAATTGGCCAGGCATGCTGGCTCACACCTGTAATCCCAGCACTTTGAGAGGCTGAGGCAGGTGGATCACCTGAGGTCAAGAGCTCGAGACCAGCCTGACCAACATGGTGAAACCCCATCTCTACTAAAAATATAAAATTAGCCTGGTGGCGGGCACCTGTAATCCTAGCTACTCGGGAGGCTGAAGCAGGAGAATCACTTGAACCCAGGAGGTGGAGGTTGCAGTGAGCCAAGATTGTGCCATTGCACTCCAGCCTGGGTGACAGGAACAAAACTCCATCTCAAAAAAAAAAAAAAAAAAAAAAAAAAAAATACACTGGAGACAATAAGTCTTAAGTTTTGGCTTAAGATGTTTTCAAAGAACTGGGGAATTTCTGACTCTTCTGAATGGGAATCTCCAACAATGGCAGCGTGGGGCTGCCGGTCTGTGCAGCCTGGCTCCTGTGTACCGTTTACGACCTGTGACAGGCTGCGCTCTATTTCATGAACAGCAGGACTCCCCTCAGGAAGACTCCACAGGGTCCTGTGGCTTGGAGGGGGCCATGCGGAGAGATCTGGATGACCTGGAGCTTGCTGTATCCCCAACCCACAGAGTGCCCCTTGCAGCAGAAGCTGCCCCCGTTCTGCCTGATGGAGCTTGAAGACCCTGTAATAGGCTCACAGGACTGTCACATGCGAGAAGGAGCCAGCTGTCTTCATGCTAAACTCTCACCCACCGCCTGCCTCCAAGCCGGTGAGTAGATTCCAGGCTGTCTGTCGCTGAGCTGGTGGTTATTACTTGCCCGGAGAGTCTGACTAATGGATTGCTGCTTTAGGCTCCTGTTGTCACAGGGAGTTCTGCTATCAAAACAGAACAAAATAAAACTGGCTGGGCATGGGTGGCTCATGCCTGTAATCCCAGCACTTTGGGAGGCCCAGGATGGTGGATCACTTGAGGTCAGGATTTCGAGACCAGCCTGGTCAACATGGCAAAACCTCGTCTCTACTAAAAATACAAAAATTGGCCAGGCGCGGTGGCTCAAGCCTGTAATCCCAGCACTTTGGGAGGCCAAGATGGGCGGATCACGAGCTCAGGAGATTGAGACCATCCTGGCTAACACAGTGAAACCCCGTCTCTACTAAAAAAAAAAAATACAAAAAACTAGCCTGGCGAGGTGGCGGGCGCCTGTAGTCCCAGCTACTCGGGAGGCTGAGGCAGGAGAATGGCGTGAACCCGGGGGGCGGAGCTTGCAGTGAGCTGAGATCCGGCCACTGTACTCCAGCCTGGGTGACAGAGCGAGACTCCGTCTCAAAAAAAAAACCAAAAAAACCAAAAAACAAAAATTAACTGTGTGTCGTGGAGCATGCCTGTAATCCCAGCTTCCTGGGAGGCTGAGACAGGAGAATCACTTGAACCCAGGAGGCAGAGGTTTCAGTGAGCCGAGATGGCACCACTACACTCTAGCCTGGGCACAGGGTGAGACTCTGTCTCAAAACAAAAAAAGAACACAACCAAACCCAGCCTGCTCCCTCTCACCGCTGTCACCTCCCTCCTTCGCCCTCCTGGTTTGAATTAGTGGCAGTGGTGGAGGGTGGGGCAGAACAACTGGCTACAACAAGAAACAAACTAACCAAAATGTGCCTACATGGGTACATGGCTACCAGGCAGTTACTGTGGTGTCCGGCTCAGCCAGGGCCCACGCTGGGTGATCGTGTCTGTCTGTCTGTTTTCCTTTGCATCTTCAACTAGACGTGGGCGTTCCTTACTCCTGTACAAAACTTCCGCTTGCTCCTTGTCCCCTGTGGCAGAAGCCTGCCTGCACACGCCTGGGGGGGATTTCTCTTCCCAGGAGCAACTAAGTTTGTCCCTGAGCAGTTCCTAGATTTGTTTGTGGAGACTTTAGGGAAGATAAACATGGAAATTCTCATACAAATTTGAAGCCCTGGGAGTGGTGATAATGAGCGTGGCTGTGAACATCGCTTCCAGTTCTGGAAGGACCTGTGCGGCTGCCGCTCTCAGGGGGCTTGTGGGACCGGCCTGGGACCCAGCCACTCTCAGCAAGGTCCCCAGGCCAGAATTGGGCTGTAGGTGTCTTTCTTTGTGTTTTTTGTTTTGTTTTGTTTTGTTTTTGCTGAAGTCTCACTCTGTCGCCAGGCTGGAGGGCAGTGGCGTGATCTCGGCCCACTGGCTCACTGCAACCTCCGTCTCCCGGGTTCAAACCATTCTCCTGCCTCAGCTTCGCGAGTAGCTGGGATTACAGGCGCCTGCCACCACGCCTGGCTAATTTTTGTATTTTTAGTAGAGATGGGGTTTTACCATGTTAGCCAGCATGGTCTTGATCTCTTGACCTTGTGATCTGCCCGCCTCAGCCTCCCAAAGGGCTAGGGTTACAGGCGTAAACCACTGAACCCGGCTTTGCTTGTTTTTTTTTCTTTTTGAGATGAAGTCTCGCTCTGTCGCCCAAGCTGGAGTACAGTGGCGCGATCTCAGCTCACTGCAACCTCTGCCTCCTGGGTTCAAGCGATTCTCCCGCCTCAGTCTCCCAAGTAGCTGGGATTATAGGCACACGCCGCCATGCCTAGCTAATTTTTGTATTTTTAGTAGAGACGGGGTTTCATTATGTTGACCAGGCTGGTCTCGAACTCCTGATCTCATGATCCACCTGCCTTGGCCTCCCAAAGTGCTGGGATTACAGGCGTGAGCCACCGTGCCCGGTGAAACTGTCTTTTGAGATGTTTCTTGGTCTTTAGTGTACATCTCAATATTCACATAAATGCTTGCTTGAGTGCTGTTGAAAAGGGGAAAAAACCTTGGAAATAACGTAAATGCCTGCAGCAGGAGAAAGTCTGAATTTATCACGGTAGAGCCAGGAAATCTAGGTGTTAGGTAGATGTCGGCAAGTTGGAGGACTAAGTTTCGAAAGAGTTTGTCAAAAGCAGAATGTCTCAAAGACGTCACTGCAAACGGCTGCGTCATATTTGATTATATGGATACACAGGACTGGAACTTCTTTATCCGGTTTCCTCTTTTTAAGTAGTAAAGTTGTCTTCAGTTATATTTGCTATTAGAAATAACTTGATGCTCTTTTTTAATACAGAATTTTCTATTGCTTAAAACTTTCCTTAAAATAGATTCCTAGAAGGGGAATTTCTAGATCAAATGGTTTGGATTTTAAGGATTTCCAAAATGCTTTTCACATTTGTGCTGATTTACCCCCCTGCCACTGTGTAGGAAAATTGAATTCTATTTTCCCCAACATTATTATTATTATCTTTAATTAGAATGACTAAAATGCTGTTTCATATTGTTTTAGTTTACACTTCTGGATTATCACTTTGGCCGACCATTTGTATTTTATTTTTGTTTTTTTGAGACAGGGTCTCACTCTGTCACCCAAGCTGGAGTGCAGTGGCGCAATCACGGCTCACTGCAGCCTTGACCTCCTAGGGTCAAGCAATTCTCCTGCCTCAGCCTCCCAAGTAGCTAGGACTACAGGCGTGTACCACCATGTCTGGCTGATTTTTGTATTTTTTGTAGAGACAGAGTTTCACCATGTTTACTGATCTTGAACTCCTGGGCTCGAGCTCAAGCGATCCTCCCACCTCAGCCTCTCAAAGGGCTGAGATTATAGATATGAGCCATCGTGCTCGGCCCAGCTGACCACTTTTAATGATTTTTAAAGTTACTTGTGTACTTTCTGGGAATTACCTGTTTGCACACTGGGCCCATTTTTCTATTGAGTTTTAGTGTTTTTCCTATGAATTTATACAAACTGTTAACTAGGGCAGTTCATGGTACTACACACTGCCTACCTGCAGCTGGCCTTTGGAAACCCTTTAGTTCAATAGTAACGAGTGGCCTCTGCCTTGTGCCAAAGTGTTCTTCCGCTAATCCCAAAGTTAAGAGCTTATATCTTGTCCAGGCAAAAGGAGACGTGTCCTATGCAGATTGTTTGTATGTAACAAGAGTGTATTTTTAAAACCATGGGAATAACTCAAATTACAATTCATTTAAAATGTGATCCTCTTGCATGGCTCCTTAAGTGAAACCTGAAGGAATCAATATTAGATTTATTTGTTTGTTCATTTATTTTGAGACAGACTGTCTCTCTGTTGCCCAGGCTGGAGCGCAGTGGCGCGTTCTCGGCTCATTGCAACCTCCCACTCCTGGGTCCAGTCGATTCTCGTGCCTCTGCCTCCCAAGTAGCTGGGACTACAGATGTGCACCACCACACCCAGCTAATGTATTTTTAGTAGAGGCAAGGTTTTGCCATGTTAGGCAGGCTGGTCTCGAACTCCTGGCCTCAAGTGATCCGCCCACCTTGGCCTCCCAAAGTGGTGGGATTATAGGCGTGAGCCACTGCGCTTGGCCAACTTAGATTTATGTGTATGCAGTGAGTAACCGATCTGTTTTATTTAGACCATGATATTGTAAGTATTTCTTGTCTTTAGAAAGTGACAGTCCCAAAGCTGCTGTATCAATAATTTTGTTAGATTTGACAGCAATAGAATATTTTGAGGATATTTATTTGTGATAAACCACCAAAAGGGAGGGCAAGTAGGAGCCTGGACTGAAGGTCATGAGTGGGCGTGTGACATCTGGGAGTCCAGCAGCCGCTGCAAGGCACTGGGATAGCATACGAGTTTTAACTGACCTCCAAGGAAAATTTCATTACTAAGAGGGGACTTTTAAGACAAAAAGTAATGTGGTATTGTTAGACGCCGATTCAAAGGATACAAAAATGATTTTTTTTTTTTGAGACAGAGTCTCACTCTGTCGCCCAGGCTGGAGTGCAATGGTGCGATCTCAGGTTACTACAACCTCTGCCTCCCGGGTTCAAGCAATTCTCCTGCCTCAGTCTCCTGAGTAGCTGTGATTCAGGCACTCTCCACCACACCCGGCTAATTGTTTTTGTATTTTTACTAGAGATGGGGTTTCATCATGTTGGTCAGGCTGGTCTGGAATTCCTGACCTCATGATCCACCCACCTCGGCCTCCCAAAGTACTGGGATTACAGGCGTGAGCCACCACACACGGCCCATATAAAACTGATTTTTAAGAGAAGTCATAGGAAAACCACAAACTTAGTCTTGCGTAGCAGAGCCTCATTTACTGGCCAGCTCCCAGGAACTAGTCAGAGTTGGCTGGGGACTGGTTCTCTAGTCTTCCTCACGTTTACCTGAGTGAGCTTGCTGTTGCTAGTTGTGCACTAATGGAAGATGACTTCACACTGCCTTTTGTGACTTTTCCTGTCACCACCCTCTTTGGACAGATGCAAACTGTGCACGCAGCAACTCAGTTTTCATGAAGCCAGGTTTTCTTGCCTCCTTTTTTTTCTTGAGTAAATGCTATCCTCTTTTTACTGGGGTGAAAGCCTTTGTAGTCATCCCTAATTCTTTCTCTCCCATTCTACATCCACGCCATCAGCCTAACATGAAATGTGCGTCTGCCGTCTTCCACCACTTCTCCCCCTGACGCTGGGGCCGCCTGTCTAAGCCACCAAGGCCGCGCGTCTTCTCTGCAGAAGTTGCCTCCTGACTGGCTCTCTGTGTCCACTCAGGCCCTGGCAACTGACTCTATGCACAGCAGCCAGAGTGATCCTTCCAGAGCATGAGTCAGGGAATGGCACTGCCCAGGACAAAACTTTCCAATGACTTCCAATGACTTTTATTAAATTAAAAATAAAAATAAAAATCTTTACCACGACCTTCCAGATTGTTCCTGCCCTGGCCTCTCACTCCCCCTGAATTTGCCTCCCAGCCTTCCCTGTTGCTTCTCGAGTCCCTGCTGCCCCTTGAGCAGGCCAGTCCCCTCCCATCCAAGGGCCTTGCAAATATCTGGGCTTTGCTCAAATGCTCCCTCCTCAGACATGCCTTCCCTCACCACCTCATCTAAAACAGCACCCTCTTCATCACCTGTCACCTCTCTCTTCGTTATTTTTCTTCCTAGCACCTGTCACCACCTGACATTAGATTATATAATTGTCTGTTGATGTGCTTGTTATTATCTGTGTACTCTCCCTACTCCCATCTTGTTCACTGTTACACCCCCACTACCGAGAACAGTATCTGGCCATAGTACGTGCTCAGTAAGTTCAATATTAGTTAAATGAATTTTTTTTCCTTTTTCTTTTTTGAACATAAACTCAAGATTTTATTATGTCTTCATAATAAAACAAAAGATGACACTTAGAACTGGATCACTTGGCCCTTTCTCTTCTTCCTTCCTCCCAGTTCAAAATGCTCACATCTTTAACAGCCAGCACTCTCTTAGATGTGCAGTTGGGCTCAATGCACTCAAGCCTTAGCACAATCTTCTTTGTAGTTTTAGCCTTTTTCTAGAAAATCGGCTTAGTCTGCCCACCATAGCCGCTCAGCTTCCTGTCATAACCCGCTCTCCCTGGGTGTACAGAGAATCCTTGTCCTTGTACTGTGTCACTTTGTGGGGATGGTGTTTGCCACACTTCTTACAGAAAGTCCCGTGGGTTGGCCAGGCATGGTGGCTCACACCTATAATCCCAGCACTTTGGGAGGCCGAGGTAGGCAGATCATTTGAGGTCAGGAGTTTGAGACCAGCCTGGCCAATATGGTGAAACCCCATCTCTACTAAAAATACAAAAATTAGCCAGGCGTGGTGTTGAGAGCCTGCAATCCCAGCTCCTCAGGGGGCTGAGGCAGAAGAATCACTTGAACCCGAGAGACTGATGTTGCAGTGAGCTTAGATTTCACCACTGCACTCCAGCCTAGGTGACAGAGCGAGACTCTGTCTCAAAAAACAAGCCAGCAAACAGACAAACAAAACAGAGTGAGATGCTCTCAAAAAAAAAAAAAAAGTCCCAAAGGTTTGAGGAACCTTCACCATGTTTGCGGGAGCGCTATTGGCACAGAAGGCAAATTTTTTTTCTTAATCTCAAATGCGATAGTAGAATGAATGAATGTTTGAATCCACTTTTATGTTTTCTACCTTTAAATCTGAGAGGAGAGAGACCGTCTGAGCTTTGGAGTGACCTAGGTAATAAGATGGATAATGAGAGAGTTTCATTTCAAAGAAAAGCATCCAAATAAGGAATGTTGTGGGCAGCGTGTAGGAAGAAAGGTTAAACAAGACGGCAGAGCTCAAGTGAGTGGGCAGCAAGAGAATCGAGAGGGAACGTTAACTTGGAGAACTTTGAAACTCTGATCTGGGCTTTTAATTCTGCTTCAGATGATGCCAGAGAGATGAAGCAGATTTCGAAGGTTTCGATCGTTTTGTGGATGTTGTTGCTATTGTAGTTACCATTTTCAGCAAGATAATTTGTTAAGCACTTAATTGGTAAATAGAGTTTTCTGGGCAGCTACAAAAAATAAGTCAAATTAATATAGTCAGTAGAATAGCAAGATTGAGTGGAACTACTAAATTGAGGGGGCAAAGGAATAAAGAAAATCAGATCAAAGCAGCAAAACACAGAAGGGGGAAAAAGCCAAACCATAAAAAGCAAGAAGGATCATTAAAATTTTAAATAGATTAAATTCTATTAAAGTACAAACAATCTCAGATTGCTTTAAAAAGTTATAAGCTTTTTACAAGACATACATCTAAATAGAAAACATGAAGATATTAAAAATTACACCAGCCATATCGAGGAGCATTAAAAACTTAAATAGGCCAAATAAAACAGTTAAATAGACCAAATTCTATTAAAATACAAAGAAACTTACATTGCATTTAAAAGGTTATGCTTTTTACATGAAGTACATCCAAAGCAGAAATTTCACAGCAGGGCTGAAAGTATAGGATGGACAAACAGAAGGAAAAATAAAGAAAGCAAGACTTGCAATAGATACGACAAAAAGCATTAATGGGACTAAAATAGATATTTATATTAATAAAATATATTAATTAAGATACAATAATAATTATTTATGAATTGAGCAGTATAGCTTTAAAATAATAAGGTAAGCCCTGTTGGAAATAATAGAATTTGACAAGGCCATGACAATTAGAGACATTAAATTCTTTAAAAAAATTAAAAGATCATATGCTGGGCACGCTGGCTCATGCTTGTAATCTCAGCACTTTGGGAGGCCTAGGCGGGTGGAGCACGAGGTCAGGAGATCTAGACCATCCTGGGTAACATGGTGAAACCCCGTTTCTACTAAAAATACAAAAAATTAGCCGGGCGTGGTGGCGGGTTCCTGTAGTCCCAGTTACTCAGGAGGCTGAGGCAGGAGAATTGCTTGAACCCAGGAGGTGGAGGTTGCAGTGAGCCGAGATTGTGCCATTGCACTCCAGCCTGGGGGACAAGAGTGAGACTTCGTCTCAAAAAAAAAAAAAAAAAAAAAAAAATTGAAATGTAGTCAGAATAATTCTGACTTTATTCAAAATAAATTTGGGGAATTTATTCCCCAAAATATTCCAAGCAAATTTCATGTTTAATAGGTAAATTCTATCGAAACTTCCAAAAAATTATAGGTAACATAATTTTTTTGTTATTTAACTGCTCCAGAGAATAGGAGGAAAAATGGAAAGAATTTCAATTCATTCTACAAGGTTAGCATAACCTTGATAACAAAATTGGGCAAAGATACACTAAAAAGAAAATTATAAACATTGATTTAAAATGCCAGATAATACATTAGCAAATCAAATCCAGTAATCAATTAACAATTAATAGGTAGGGAGACATAAAATTGTGAAATCTACTACCAATGTAATTTGCTATATTAATAGATAAGCGTAGAAAAACAAAACTATTTCAATAGATGCGACAATCAGTCCTAAAAAGTCCTTAGTAACCTAGGAATACAAGGGATCAGGCGCAGTGGCTCACGCCTGTAATCTCAGTACTTTGGGAGGCCAACGTGGGTGGATCACCTGAGGTCAGGAGTTCAAGACAAGCCTGACCAATATGGTGAAACCCTATCTATACTAAAAATACAAAAATTAGCTGGGCATGGTGGCTGGCATCTGTAATCCCAGCTACTCAGGAGGCTGAGCCAGGAGAATCACTTGAACCCAGGAGGCCGAGGTTGCAGTGAGCCAAGATCAAGCCACTGCACTCCAGCCTGGGTGACAGGGCAAGACTCTATTTCAAAAAAAAAAAAAAAAAAATGGAATACAGGGAAACTTCTTCACTTTGATAAAGAAGTAAACAGCAGCAACCACACTTAAAGGTGAAAACACAAGCCATTCTCCTTAAAGTCAAGAATAGGACGAGGATGCTGTGTAGCTCTACTACTAGTCAGTATCTTACTGTAGGCCTAGCCACTGTGAGAAAATAAGGAGAGCAAACTAACTTTATAAAAGGAAATGACAGACTTATTGCTTACGGATGATATGATTGGTTATTTATGAAATCATAAGAATCAACTAGCCAGGTGCGGTGGCTCACACCTGTAATCCCAGCACTTTGGGAGGCCTAGTGGGCAGATCACTTGAGCCTGTGAGTTTGAGACCAGCCTGGGCAACATAGTTAGACACCGTCTCCACACACACACACAAAACTAACTGGGCGTAGTGACGCATGCTTGCAGTCCCAGCTACTCGGGAGATTGAGGTGGGAGGATCACTTGAGCCCAGGAGGTCGAGGCTCCATAATCGTGCCACTGCACTCCAGCCTGGGCGACAGAAAAAAAAAAAAACAAAAGAAAACAGAATAATTCAACTAACTGAAAATTTTTCAGATAAAAAGAGCACAACAGGATAACCAGTTATGAGTAAAACACAAATAGATTAATAGTATTGGCAGGCTGGGCGCGGTGGCTCACGTCTGTAATCCCAGCACTTTGGGAGAATGAGACGCTGTCAAAAAAAAAAAAAACAACATAGTAATAATAACATTGGCAATAATGATAAATCAGAAAACTTAATGGCAATAAAATTTTATTTATTAGCAAAACAAAAGCCCACCAAAACCATGAAATATTTAAGACTAGGAATAAGAGTGAATGTGTTATGTTTATTTTCTCTGTTATGTTTATTCTCTAAAACTCAGGAACATGAAGAATATCTGAATCAATGGAGCTCTGCATTGCTTCCTAGTCAGGAAAGCTCATTCTTATGAAGATGCTAATTCTTTCCAAACTGATTCATAAATTCAATGCAATTTTAAGATGAAATACAACTCATTTAAAATTGTATCTTTATAAGTTGATTTAAAAGTTTATTTGGAGGCTGGGTGCAGTGGCTCACACTTGTAATCCCAGCACTTTGGGAGACCGAGGCAGGCGGATCACAAGGTCAGGAGTTCAAGACCAGCCTGGCCAACATAGTGAAACCCTATCTCTACTAAAAATACAACAATTAGCTGGGCGTGGTGGCAGGCACCTGTAATCCCAGCTACTCAGGAGGCAGAGGCAGGAGAATCAGTTGAACCTGGGAGGTGGTGGTTGCAGTGAGCCAAGATGGTGCCACTGCACTCCAACCTGGGCTAGAGAGCAAGACTCTGTCTCAAAACAAAACAAAACAAATGGTTTTGGAAAAATAGCTTGTGGAAGAAGAGCCAGATATATATTGCTTGAGCCAAGGAAATATATATTGCTTGAGCCCAGGAGTTCGAGATCAGCCTGGGCAACATGGTGAAACTCTGTCTCTATTAAAAATACAAAAACTGAGGTGGGAGGATCACCTGAACTTGGGGAGGTCAAGGCTGCAGTGAGCTGTGATCGCGCCACTGTACTTCAGCCTGGGCGACAGAGTGAGACCCCATCTCAAATAAATAAATAAGTAAATAAAACTATAAAAATACTAGAGAAGGAGATGTAAGAGGATGTTTTTGTAATGTTGGTGTAGGGAAGTCACTCCTACACAAGACGTCATCCAGAAGCCATAAAGACAATATTTTTAGATTTTGTCACAGAAAAAAATTTAAGTTCTACTTAGTGGGAGATATCATAAGTAAAATGAAAAGATGACCATCTAGGAAAGGCATATAATGATAAAAATAATAACAAGAGCCAGCATGAATATAGGGGTTATGATGTGCTGGGAATGGTGCTAGGTGTTTTACATGCATTATCTAACAACTGCTGGTAGGTACTATTATTGTTCCATTTTACAGATGGAGAAACTGAGGTCTAGGAAGTTCACATATATGCTAAAAGGGTTAATAGTGTACTGAGCATCTGCTTTTTTGGGTTGTTCAGCATCCCCTTTCCCTAAGGAGAGTCTCTTTTTGGCTTTGGAGTTCAAGAAGAATGGACCTTACCTTTGGGTTGACAAAGCCTGAAGGACTGAGTGTCCTGTGGCCGCCAATGATTCTGGCTACGGAAGGAAAAGCTAACTGCAGAAGGATGGCATCAAGTCTAACAGAGATGAGGGAAGGTGAAAGGTAAATGGAGAGAAAGGTTTGAGTTATTGATAGGGTCCCTGGATCCTGTTGCACCTGAGTGTAGATCTACTCTTGGGCTTCCAGTTATGGGTCAGTGAATTCCCTCTTTTCTTCTTTCTTTCTTTCTTTTTTTTTTTTTTTTTTGGCAGTCTTACTCTGTCACCCAGGCTGGAGTGCAGTGGCGTGATCTCAGTTCACTGCAACCTCTGCCTCCCGGGTTCAAGTGATTCTTCTGCCTCAGCCTCTCTAGTAGCTGGGATTACAGGCCCCCAGCCACCACACCCAGCTAATTTTTGTATTTTTAGTAGAGACAGGGTTTCATCATGTTGGCCAGGCTGGTCTCGAACTTCTGGCCTCAGGTGATCCACTTGCCTCGGCTTCCCAAAGTGCTGGGATTACAGGCATGAGCCACCATGCCCGGCCAATTTCCCTCTTAAGCTAATTTGGGTAGTTTATTCAACCCTAAGAATCCCAAATGCCCTGGCTAGGCTGATATAATATTCTTAGTGTGTAAAGACTTCAACTACTTCAACTACAGAACAAAGACCGAGATAGCCAATGGGCAAAGCATGTGAGTAGAAACTCAATGAAGAAGCATGAACAGGGGTTAGTTCTGAAGCTCCTTTCTGGGGTCCATGCCTCCCGTGCGGAGGACCAGTACTGTTTTTACGCGCTTCTCCTGAGGTCTCCCCACTGCTGAGATGGCATCCGCAACCATCTGGGTGTGCACAGGGTTTTTCTTGAGCTCACTCTGCCTTACTATATGGACCTCTTATTTGGTTCTCGGAAATAATCTTCCTCAGAGAGTTAGAAAAGATGAGAAATTGGTAGTGGCATATTGTTTCTGAAATATTAAGGAACTGAGAAAAGATTTCCCCCATCGTGTGGCTTCTGAGAACACCACGTGTGTGGGGGGGATCAAGTGTGCCACGGGAGGGGTTTTGCTCATTAACCCACTCCTTCTCCAGGATTCGACTGCCCTCCCACGTGGCTGACTGCGGAGCCTGTAATGAAGCTGACAGCACTTCCAGGCACGATTTTTCTTCCTTAATGCATGGCTTCTTCAGAACAGAACCAATCAGAGCTTTATTTTATTCCATTTCGATGAATCGGTTGCGGGATGAAGCTTCTTTGATGTTGGAGAAAAAGTGCCTGGATGAGGGATTGATGAAGAGCAGAGAAAGCATGTCACCACCAAGTATGTGGCATGGCCAGCGACTTGTGATAATTCAGTTGCAACCTTAGCGAGGACATACTCTGTGTTCAACATTGTGGAAGATTCAAAATCAGTAAGAAAGGTCATTCTTGCTGTCCCAAAGCTTTCAATCCAGTTGAGGAGATAAGATAGGGGACCAGGAGGCAGTAGTGGGCATCTCTGATTCACCCTCAGAGGGGATGAGGCTGAAGGTTGGAGAGAGTGAGGCGATAATGGAAGTAAAGACATCAAAAGCATGTTTTAGACTCTGGTTCCTTTGGGGCAGGAAGGAAGCAGTTTAAGATGGGTGCAGATGTATTTACATTTGTAGGATACTGATACCAGACTGAATTTAATACAGGTTCACTTCATCTCCTTAAACATAATAAGCTGGACAAGAAGAAATGACGATCTGTTAGCAAGGAACATTGTAATTCCCAGTTCTACTGAAAGGAACATGGCACCTTGGAAAACTATTATTCCAAGCACGGGACAGAAAAATGTCAAAGACTAGTAGGGCAAATCAGAAGGGTACACGACCCTTTCCTGGGCCCCGTTAAGGCTGATGCAATGCTTTAAGAGGCTAACACAGAAGGGTAAAGCTTTCTTTACCCTTTGGGTAAAACCCAAAGAAGAGATTGTAAACTTCTCTTTGGATCCTGTCTGAAGTCACAGCTGGAAAAAAAAAAAAGGAGTAGGGGTCCTAACAGAACAAATTTGAAAAGGCGATTATTTTTTGTTTTATTATCATCATTATTATTATTATTATTTTTGAGATAGAGTCTTGCTCTGTCACCCAGGCTGGAGTGTGGTGGCATGATCTTGGCTCACTGCAACCTCCGCTTCCCGGGTTCAAGTGATTCTCCTCCCTCAGCCTCTCGAGTAGCTGGAACTACAGGCGCCCGCCACCACGCCCGGCTAATTGTTTTGTATTTTTAGTAGAGGGGCTTTTGTCATGTTGCCCAGCCTGGTCTCAAACTCCTGGCCTCAAGTGATCTGCCCACCTCGGTCTCCCAAAGTGCTGGGATTACAGGCATGAGCCATCATGCCCGGTAGAAAAGTTATTATTGAATAAACGTGGGATAACTTTAGTTTTAGAAAGTAGGACTGCAAAAATTGAAACACATCGAACGTACAAAAATCCATGAGTTCATAATGATATTCCAAAAATATTTTCATAGTTAAAGGTACTTAAGGAATCAACTCATTAATTCGATATCAATAAAGGGAAGGAATCAAGTATTTATGCTGCCCTTCCAAACATGACGGGGGAGTTCTCTATAGAAGAGCTACAGCTAATATATGCCACAGGAATGAAAACACTGGAATGCTACCATTTAGTAAACCCTAACAAAATCATTCTAGCCACTGGATCAATATCTGCTAAAATTATTGGGTGAAATGTTAATAGGGAACTTTAGAATAGACGGGTCAGGCTGACAACATTTGAACTCTTTGATCAGTTCTAACATTATTGGATAGTGAGAGATTTTGTGCCTCCTGAATAAAAAGCAAAAGGAAGTTCACAGCACCACCTATAAAGTATTCTTGGGTTTTTTGTTTGTTCTTTGCATTTCTTTGTTGCTGTGTCACCCAGGCTGGAGTGCAGTGGCACGATCTTGGCTCACTGCAATCTCTGCCTCCCAGGCACAAGCGATTCTCTCACCTCAGCCTCCTGAGTAGCTGGGACCACAGATGCGTGGCACCAGTTCTGGCTAATTTTTTGTATTTTGTGTAGAGATTGGGTTTTGTCTTATTCCCCAGGTTGGTTTTGAACTCCAGGGCTCAAGTGATCCTCTCACCTTGGCCTCCCAAAGTGTCAGAATTACAGGTGTGAACCACCATGCCTGGCCCAAGGTATTCCTGAAAAAAAAAAAAATCAAACCTAACTGTCATGAATGGTCTAGATTTTTCTACCAGTTTATAGAAAATATGGGGGCTAAAGGAGCACATAAAGAAACACTGTGAGGTGGCCGGGCACGGTGGCTCATGACCGTAATCCCAGCACTTTGGGAGGCCAAGGCAGGTGGATCGCTTGAGGTCAGGAGTTCGAGACCAGCCTGGCCAACATGGTGAAACTCCGTCTCTACTAAAAATACAAAAATTAGCTGGGCGTGGTGGCGGGTGCCTGTAATCCCAGATACTTGGGAAACTGAGGCACAAGGATCGCTTGAACCCGGGTGGCAGAGGTTGCAGTGAGTCAAGATTGCGCCACTGCACTCTAGCCTGGGCAACAGAGGGAGACTCCATCTGAAAAAAAAAAGAAAAAAAGAGCACTGAGGATATAATCTGACACATTTAGACTGTAAAATTGTGTAGGACAAATGATGACCTCGTCATTCAATCACAACTAAGTTCAGGGTGACCTTGATTTGATGATGATTCAAACAACCTGAAGAGGCTGGGCGCAGTGGCTCACGCCTGGAATCCCAGCACTTTGGGAGGCCAAGGTGGATGGACACCTGAGGTCAGGAGTTCAAGACCAGCCTGACCAACATGGTGAAACCCCGTCTCTACTAAAAATACAAAAAATTAACTGGGTGTGGTATTAGGCACCTATAATCCCAGCTACTTAGGTGGCCGAGGCAGGAGAATCACTTGAATCTGGGAGGCAGAGGTTGCAGTGAGCGGAGATTGAGCCACTGCATTCCAGCCTGGGTGACAGAGCAAGACTCCATCCCCAAAAAAACAAACAAACTGAAAAGACATTTTAATTATTTTAGGTGTTTGGTCTTTTATTTTTAGAAACAGAGTCTGGCTCTGTTGCCCAGGCTGAAGTGTGGTGTAGCGATCATAGCTGACTGCAGCCTTGAATTTCTGGGTCTAAGTGATCCTCCTGCCTCAGTCTCCTGAGTTCATGGGGCTACAGGTGCACGCCACCGTTCCTGGCTAATTTTTTATTTTTTGTGGAGACCGCATCTCCCTCTGTTGCCCAGGCTGGTCTGGAACTCCTGGCTTCATGCAGTCTTTCTGTCTTGGCCTCCTATGGTGCTGAGATTACAGTTGTGAGCCACCGCACCCGGCCTAATTTTTAATTGTTACGGGTACATAATAGGTGTATATGTTCATGGGCGCATGTGATGGTAAAGGTAGACCATGTGTAATAATCACATCGGGGTAAGTGGGGTATCCATCACCTTGAGCATTTATCATTTCTTTGTGTTAGGGACATGGAAAATTATACTCTTTTATCTATTTAAAAATATATAATATGGCTGGGCACGGTTGCTCATGCCTGTCATCCCAGCACTTCGAGAGGCCCAGGCAGGCGGATCACCTGAGGTCAGGAGTTTGAGACCAGCCTGGCCAACATGGTGAAACCCTGTCTCTACTAAAAATACAAAAAAAAATTAGCCGGGCATGGTGTCAGGCACCTGTAATCCCAGCTACTAGAGAGGTTGAAGCAGGAGAATCACTTGAACCCAGGAGTCAGAGGTTGCAGCGAGCCGAGATCGCATCATTGCACTCCAGCCTGGGTGACAGTGCAAGACTCCATCTCAAAATATGTGTGTATGTGTGTGCGTGTGTGTATAAACACAATAAATTATTGTTTAGTGTAGTCACCTGTTGTGCTAGATCTTATTTATTCTAACTGTATTTTTGCCCCCATTAACCATCCTCACTCCCCTCCTACACCTACCACTACCCTTCCCAGCCTCTGGTAACCATCATTCTGTTCTCTATCCCCATGAGTTTGTTTTAAATTTTAGTTCTCACATATGAGTGAGACATGTGCAATTTGTCTTTCTGTGCCTGACTTATTTCACTTAACGTAATGTCCTCCAGTTCCATCTATGTTGCCACAAATGACAGAATTTCATTCTTTTTTTGGCTAATAGTCCATTGTGTACATGTACCACATTTTCTTTATTCATTTGTCTGTTAATGGACACTTAAGTTGCTTCCAAACCTTGGCTATTGTGAATAGTGCTGCGATAAACATGAGAGTGCAGATATCTCTTTGATACATTGATTTCCTTTCTTTGGGGTTGATATGGTTTGGCTGTTTCCCCAGCTAAATCTCAACTTGAATTGTATTTCCCAGGATTCCCACGTCTTGTGGGAGGGACCCAGGGGGAGGTAATTGAATCATGGGGGCTGGTCTTTCCCATGCTATTCTCATGATAGTGAATAAGTCTCACGAGATCTGACGGGTTTATCAAGGGTTTCTGCTTTTGCTTCTTCCTCATTTTCTCTTGCCACCACCATGTAAGAAGTGCCTTTTGCCTCTAACTATGATTCTGAGGCCTCCCCAGCCATGTGGAACTATAAGTCCAATTAAACCTTTTTTCTTTCCAGTCTTGGGTATGTCTTTATCAGCAGTGTGAAAACAGAGTAATACACGCGTATATACGTAGCAATGGGATTGCTGAATCATGTGGTAGCTCTATTTTTAGTTTGTTGAGGAACCTCCATACTGTTCTCCATAGTGACTGTACTAATTTATCTTCCCACCAACAGCGTATGAGGGCGCCCTTTCTGCCACATCCTCGTCAGCATTTGTTATGGTCTGTCTTTTGGATGACAGCCATTTTAACTGGGGTGAGATGATATTTCATTGTCTGGTTTTTTTGTTTGTTTGTTTTTTGTTTTTGAGACAGAGTCTCGCTCTGTTGCCCAGGCTGGAATGCAGTGGCGTGATCTCGGCTTCCCTGCAACCTCTGCTTCCTGGGTTCAGGCAATTCTCCCGCCTCAGCCTCCCGAGTAGCTGGGACTACAGGCACCCGCCACCATGCCCAGCAAATTTTCGTATTTTTAGTTGAGACAGGCTTTCACCATGTCAGCCAGGATGGTCTTGATCTGTTGACCTCGTGATCCGCTCACCTCGGCCTCCCAAAGTGCTGGGATTACAGGCATGAGCCACTGTGCCTGGCCCTCATTTTGGTTTTAATTTGCATTTCTCTGATGGCTAATGATGTTGGCCATTTTTTCATTGAAAAGACGTTTTTGAGGCATTGTGGAAATGTGAACATGCCTGAATAATGGGTGATATTAAGGAATTGTTTATTGGGGGTGTAGTAATTATGTTATGGTTATTTTTGAAATATCTTTTCCAGGCTGGGCAACATAGCAAGACTGTGTCTCTACAAAAAAAATGTTTTTAATTAGCTGGGGGTGGTGGTGCATGCCTGTAGTCCCAGCTACTTACTTAGGAGGTCATGGCAGGAGGATCGCTTGAGCGTAGGAGTTTGAAGCTGCAGTGAGCCATGATCAAACCACTGCACTCTAATGCACTTCACTCTGGGCAACAAGGCAAGACCCTGTCTCAAAAAATAATTGTATTAAACTATATTAGAAGGACACACTAAAGCACTTATAAGTAAAATGATATGTCTGGTATTTGCTTTAAAATTCTCTAGTAAAAAGAAAAAGGTGGAGGTGGGGGGAATAGGTCAAAAAGAATGGCGGAAGGTAGAGAATTCGCTGATGGACAGGTATATGGGGTATATATAGGGTATATAGGGGCTTATCCTACTTTTGTGAGTTTCTGAGAATTTCCATAATAGAAACAATTAAAAAAAAATTTTTTTGAGACAAGGTCTCTCTCTGTCACCCAGGCTGGAGTGCAGTGGTGCGACCTCGGCTTACTGCAACCTCTACCTACCAGGTTCAAGCAATTCTTGTGCCTCAGCCTCCTGAGTAGCTATGATTACAGGTGTCCAGACTAATTTTTGTATTTTCAGTAGAGTTGGGGTTTCACCGTGTTGGCCAGGCTGTTCTTGAACTCCTGACCTCAGGTGATCCAACTGCCTCACCTATCAAAGTGCTGGGATTACAGGCGTGAGCTACCACGCTGGCCTAGAAACCATTTGTAAATCCTGCTTTGCTTTTTCCTCTCTGAGGTATTTTCCTGCTAAAGAGCAGGGTTGAGCACTTCACATTTTATCTCAAAGTGTCTTTGAAGAGTAAAGCAAATCTCTCAACAGAGTATTCCAAGATAAAGAACAGCCATGTCCAAACTCATGCCACAGTGAGTAACTGTGCTAGGTCAGGAGACTGTTTGGAGCCTGGGACACTGGGGGTTAACAGCCTGTCCCTGGCAGCTGAGCGTCCCCACAGCTGCCAGCAATTAGACTAGCTGGCAGTCCCCTTAGGAAACTCCTGCTGCCTGATGAGGACTAATTGCTTGCCGGCATCTAAGTCCCCAATCGATAGAAATGGAAATCCATTAGGGAAAGGCTGGCGGGAGGGACTGCCTTCTGGGGAGGGCGCAGCCCTGCAGAGGCACAGGCCCGGCCAGGGTGGGTGCCGCCAACACTGCCAACACACCCCACGGTGGGTGCTGCCAATGCACCGTCCCTGGAAAACCACCCGGTGAAACGCTATCCCCCATAGAGTGTTCCTTTCCTCCTGATTGTGGTCTACTGCTGAAGAAGCCTGTTCTGCCCAGTGTGGCATTATGACAATTGCTTCTCAGAGAAACAAACCATGTGTCCTGGGAGAGTGGCAGAGGCCAAGGTCAGTGCAGACAGGGCTGCTCTGTAAAGCTCGGTGCAGCTCAGCAAGGGGGCTTAGCTGAGCTTTGAGTCCGGCAGTTTTCTGCAACGAGCAGACTCAGCGTAGTGACTCGTAAGTAGCTACTGAAAATCTGTACTTCAGATCCCTGTCAGTTAGAAACTGTGACCACACACCGGAGAGAAGGGCAGTTTTCATGGCAATTATTTCAAACAGTGATATGCTGGTTTCTGAGAAAACAAAGATGAGTAAGACCTGGCCCTTACCTGAAAGAATCCTACCATCCGTGCACGTTCAAAAACAACGTGATTCCGGAGGGACAATTTAAAGTGCTTATGAAAACAAAATAAAACAAAATGAGGATTTCTAATCCCACCACCACCACCACCAAATTTTCTCACTTAATTGAATTTTTTTTAAAAACTACCCCTCGCACTCACAAGTTTTGTTTTCAACCTATTTGGAAATTCAGGGCTATTATAGTGAAGTATGTATTGTATTATTTGAGAAAATACATTTGTGAACTTACTTTAGATAAGTTGCACAAGTTGGACATGGGTCACATAGAAAGTTCTTATCAGGAGTTCAGGAGCAAAAAGTCCCGCTGTAAGATTATATATAAAGATTATATTCAATTCAAACTGTGATTTTGCTTCTCCAGAAACAACATGCCTATTGTTAAGGGTTTATGAAAATGAGACAAGAAAAGCAGCACAGTTTTATTTTGCAACCTTGTGCAGAGGTAGATTCTTGTCCCTCTTGCACTACAAGTGCAAGAATTCGGAACAGGGGCCAGGCACGGTGGTTCATGCCTGGAATCCCAGCACTTTGGGAGGCCAAGGTGGATGGATTGCCCAAGCTCAGGGGTTCAAGACCACCCTGGGCAACATGGCGAAACCCCGTCTCTACTACAAGTACAAAAATTAGCTGGATGTGGTGGTGAGTGCCTGTAGTCCCAGCTACGGGGAAGGCTGAGGGCAGGAGAATTGCTTGAACTGGGGAGGCAGAGGTTGCAGTGAGCAGAGATCGCGCCACTGCACTCCAGCCTGGGTGACAAAGTGAGACTCCATCTCAAAAAAAAAAAAAAAAAATTCTGAACACGATTGAAGTAAAACTATTGTAAAGTTAAAAATTAAAGTGAAATGTGTTCTTATTATTGACCTCAAATATAATCTGGAACAACCTGTTTAAGCACTTAAAGCATTTGCTTTGTAAGGCATTGGGTTCACAATCAGGTTCATTGCAAATGATCCATTCATTAAAAGCAGGCCTGGCACCCACCACTCATTTAAGTTGTATGTATGTGTTAGAGGAACACTGAAACTGCATTTCTGTTAAAACGTCGATTCATATTTTCCCAAAGTAGTACCATATGACTTTTCAATGTAGACTTAAGACAATTTCAAATGCCAATTACCACATTATAGAGAAATCCTTAACATTTCACCAGTGTTTTCTTTTAGAGTAAGTGCTGCAGGCAAGCACAGAAGAGATGCCTGTGGAAATGGTCTGGATTTCCCTGTACAGTTATGTCTCTGAGGTGACTGCCTATCAAACCACTTTTTGTTTAGGATATTGCTTAATGGGAGTAAATTCTTACTATTCTTCCGTGCTGCTGAACAGGGTGAGGTCATGCAGGAAGCCGAAAGGGACTGATGAATTTCAGCGACAGAGCTCAGGAAGCCATCAGGAGAAGAGACTGTCAGTGACTTGCAAATTCACTTGTTTAAAGTATATATTTTTTTAGTGTTTTCGTGTTTTTTTTTTTTTTTTTTTTTTTTTTTGAGACGGAGTCTCGCTCTGTCGCCCAGGCTGGAGTGCAGTGGCCGGATCTCAGCTCACTGCAAGCTCCGCCTCCTGGGTTCCCGCCATTCTCCTGCCTCAGCCTCCCGAGTAGCTGGGACTACAGGCGCCCGCCACCTCGCCCAGCTAGTTTTTTTGTATTTTTTAGTAGAGACGGGGTTTCACCGTGTTAGCCAGGATGGTCTCGATCTCCTGACCTCGTGATCCGCCCGTCTCGGCCTCCCAAAGTGCTGGGATTACAGGCTTGAGCCACCGCGCCCGGCCTAGTGTTTTCATAAAATAGCCTGATTATAAAGTAAGGAGGCTGGTTTTACAAACTTCAAAAGAAAACAAATCTCATTGCTCTATGCTCAAAACCTATACTTTGTCATTTGATCCAAAGGAAGACATGTACTACTTATTACTGTGTTGGTCAATAAGAGGTGAAGAAGGAAAAGAAAGTGATCTGGAGATGACACAATTGATGAACAGCAGGGCTGGTCTGAGAACCTGATTCTATCAATTTCTAATTCAATGCTCATCCTTTACTTTTTTTTTTTTTTTTTTTTTTTTTTGAGATGGAGTCTTGCTCTGTCACCCAGGCTAGACTGCAGTGGTGTGATCTCGGCTCACTGCAAGCTCTGCCTCCTGGGTTCAAACAATTCTCCTGCCTCAGCCTCCCGAGTAGCTGGGATTACAGGTGCCTGCCACCACGCCTGGCTAATTTTTGTATTTTTAGTAGAGGTAGGTTTCACCATCTTGGCCAGGCTGGTCTCAAACTCCTGATCTCGTGATCCACCCGGCATGGCCTCCCAAAGAGCTGGGATTCCAGGTGTGAGCCACCGTGCCTGGCTGAGCATCTTTTCATGGGGATATTAGCCATTTGCATATTCTCTTTGGAGAAATGTCTATTTAGATCCTTTGCCCAGTTAAAAAATTGGGTTATTTATGTTTTTATAGAATTGTAAAAGTTCTTTATATATTCTAGATATAAGTTGCTTATCAAATAGATAATGTGCAAATATTTCTCCCATTCAGTGAGTTGTCATTTAATTTTCTTGATGGTGTCTACTGAAGCACAAAAAGTCTCAATTTTGATAAAGTCTACTTTATTTTTTCTTGATATTTGTGCTTTTGGTGTCATATATTAAAAAACCCATTGCCGGCCAGGCATGGTGACTCACGCCTGTAATCCCAGCACTTTGGGAGACCGAAGCGGGCAGATCACCTGAGGTTGGGAGTTTGAGACCAGCCTGACCAACATGGAGAAACCCCATCTCTGCTAAAATACAAAATTAGCCGGGCGTGGTGGCGCACGCCTGTAATCCCAGCTACTCAGGAGGCTGAGACAGGAGAATCGCTTGAACCTGGGAGGCGGAGGTTGCAGTGAGCCGAGATCACGCCATTGCACTCCAGCCCGGGCAATAAGAGCGAAACTCCATCTCAAAAAACAAACAAAACAAAACAAAAACCATTGTCTAATCTAGGGGCACAAAGATTTACGCTGTTTTCTTTTAAGAATTTTATTTATTTATTTTACCTTATTATTATTATTTTTTGAGACAAAGTCTTGTTCTACCACCCAGGCTGGAGTGCAGTGGTACAATCTTGGCTCACTGCAACCTCCACCTCCCAGGTTCAAGTGATTCTCCTGCCTCAGCCTCACGAGTAGCTGGGACTACAGGTGTGCGCCACCGTGCCCAGCTAATTTTTGTATTTTTAGTAGAGATGGGGTTTCACCATGTTGGCCAGGCTGGTCTAGAACTCCCGACCTCAGGTGATCCACCCACCTCAGCCTCCCAAAGTGCTGGGATTACAGGCGTGAGCCACCACCATGCCCAGCAGGTGTCTACTGTTAAAGTGAGGGCATTGATTGGAAAAGAACGGGACGCTGCAACTTGGAATGGGAATATGTGGGAAGACCCTGATGAAGCTGGGGTCAAGACAATGCTGATTCTCCTCAGGACCTACCCGACACCCCTGTTTGTTTCTAGACCTCTAACTAAAGTCCCGTGGGCCGGCCTCTAGAGGTGATGTTCAGAGTGTGACCCATGACAAGGTGTACTACACTTGAAAAGAACTGCTGGAGTTTTCTAATTTCTATAAGCAGCAATCTGGAGAGCAGGCATGGGAATAATATCAAGGGTGTGGGATAGTGGTGGAAGGAATGTAAAGTTGGATCAGGCTGAATTTTTCGGTATGGGCCCACTAAGCAGGGATTCTGCATTTAATGTTGCAGCTCGGGGAGTTTAAAAAAAAAAAAAAAAGGTTCTAATAGTTTATTTGCTGGTTAGCTGAAATGTGGATCAAAAGATGGCCCACTGTGAACAAGCTGGAAGTGCCTGATCTCCTTTGGTTTAATGTAGAGGAAGGGATCCAAGGGCTTAGGGAGATTGGGATGGTGGAGTGGATTAGTCACTTTAGATCTACTCATCCCTGCTGGGAGGCTCAGCAGACATACCCCTGACCAATGCTTTGTGAAACAGATTTGTGAGGGGAGCACCCGCATCCTTGAAGAGCTCTGTGATGGCTCTTCTCTGTGTGTCAGATCTTACTGTGGGAACTGCAGTCACTCAATTGGAAAGTTTAAATGCAATGGGAATAACTGGATCCTGAAGTGGCAGGGGCCAAGTGGCAGCACTCAACTGTCAAAGGCAAGTTTGTTACCATAATGGGTGTAGTTACCATAATGGACAGCAGAGGCAAAGCAGCAATCAGAATAGTCTGGCTGGTGTAGAGCTCTGGCATTGGCTAATTAATCACAGTGTTCCTAGAAGTGAAATTGATAGGCAGCCTATTGCATTCTTACTTAATTTGTATTCAAATTAGTCTTTTGTTGCGGTCGAGTGGAAAAAAGACTAATTTTGAGTTATAAAAACAGAGAATCACGGTCCCTCAATCAAATTCCAGACTTGAACCAGTCTATAGACTCAGAACCCTGGAATGAAGGGGAGGCCGGGTCCCCTTGAGGAAGGACCCCGCTACACTACCGACAATTTATATGGTTAATACTTCTCCCATCCTTCCCCAAGGAGACCTCCAGCCTTTTACCAGGGTAACTGCACTGGGGAGAGGGGAATGATCAGATCTTTCGGGGACTACTGGACACTGGCTCTGGGCTGACGCTGATTCCAGGGGACCCAAAACATCATTGGGGTCCTCCAGTTACAGTAGGGGCTTATGGAGCTCAGGTAATGATTGGAGTTTTAGCTCAGGTCCAACTTCAGTGGGTCCTGGACGCATCCTGCGGTCATTTCCCCGTGCCAGAATACATAATTGGTGTAGACATACTCAGCAGCTGGCAGAATCCCCACATTGGCCCCAACTGGTAGGGTGAGGGCTATTATGGTGAGAAAGGCCAAATGGAAGCCATTAAAGCTGCTTCTACCTAGAAAAATAGTAAATCAAAAACAATGTCACATCCCTGGAGGGACTGTGGAGATTAGTGCCACCATCAAGGACTTGAAAGCCGCAGGGGTGGTGATTCCCACCATATCCCCATTCAACTCTCCCATTTGGCCTGTGCAGAAGACAGACAGTGGATTATCGCGAGCTTAACCAAGTGGTGACTCTAATTGCAGCTGCTGCACCAGATGTGGTTTCATTGCTTGAGTAAATTAATCGTCTCCTGGTACCTGGTGTGCAGCCATTGATTAGGCAAATGCCTTTTTCTCCATTCCTGTCCGTAAGGCCCACCAGAAGCAATTTGCCTTCAGCCGGCAAGGCCAGCAATATACCTTCAGTGTCCTACGTCAGGGATATATCCACGCTTGGCTTTGTGTCATAATCTTGTTTTCAGAGGTTTTTTAAAAGTTTTTCTGACTGTAAGTTTATTCAATGCTAAATAATCCTCTCCGATTTTACTGACGCGGCTGAGCACGTCCACGACCAAATCCACCTCTGAACTAGGATTTGGTTGCTGACCCAGCCCCAGCTTTGTCTTTCTTGTGGGTGCCAGGGGGCACAGCGCTCCGTCTGTAGGTATCTCTGTTGGCTTCCCTTCTTGTGAGTCTTGCAGGTCGTTTACCCTCCAGACCTTTAGGCCGAGGCCTGCCAATGTCTGGACGGCTGTGGTGTGTAGGGTAGCAGGCACAATCTCCGGGGTCAGATGGAGGCAATCACGGAGGTACTGGATACCCTCATTGGTAAAGGTACCAGTAGAAATGTCTCCGGGCAAACTGTTCCTTCACGTAGCCTCGGGATTTGAGAGACTGCGTGGCCTTCATGACGTGAAGATTAGGCACACCCCTGTCCGCCAGCTCCGGGTCTTAAGCATGTGGCCATCCTTCTTGGCAACCATGACTCCCTCCTTAAAAAAGACTCCCTCCTCTTTTTTTTAAGAGGCAATTGCCTTTTGCACAAAAGGCAATCCGGTTCTCAGGCAGCAGTGCGGAATCGCGCAGCTGTACCTTAAGGTGCGCAGGCAAGGCCCAGGCTGGAGTGCAGTGGCCGGATCTCGGCTCACTGCAAGCTCCGCCCCCGGGTTCCCGCCATTCTCCTGCCTCAGCCTCCCGAGTAGCTGGGACTACAGGCGCCCGCCACCTCGCCCGGCTAGTTTTTTGTTATTTTTTAGTAGAGACGGGGTTTCACCGTGTTAGCCAGGATGGTCTCGATAATCCCCGCTTCTTGACAGGCGGCAGACCCCAAACCGAAGGGCTTAGGCCTTCCCACCCTCGTTTCCTGCCACTCCTCCCCCAAACTAGAACTCCAGGGCCGGGCAAGGAGGCAGTCGGGGGAGTCCCGTCCCCAGGGAAAACGCGTGTCAGCGGGACGCCGGCTCCCTGGTCTTGTCTGGCTGGTCTCTGCCACGCACTGGCTTCATCCTGCCCTCCTGCCTCAGGCACTCTTCGCCTACCAGCAACTTTCTACCCCGTAAAACAAGCCTCCAGCCCCTGTGGCTACTCAGAAATGAGTGTGTGGGGAGTAGGAGAGAGGCCCCTGCGGCACCATGGGGTGGAGCAGTCGCTAAGGCAGCAGGGTGGCCCGGATCGGGGAGGATGGAAATCCAACTTCACTGTTTGCAGAGATCTGGATCGCTTTTCTCTTCCGCAAGATGTCACCTGTCCACTAGATGGATGACATTGTGCCGACTGGACCCAGGAGTGAGATGTAGCAAACACACCGGACTCATTGGTGAGACATTTGAGTGCCAGAGCATGGGAAATCAATCTGACTAAAAATCAGGGACCGCCTACCGCAGTGAAATGTCTAGGGGTCCAGTGGTGTGGGCCTGTCCAGAGACTGCTTTTAGGTGAAGGTTAATTTGCTGCATTTGGTCCCTCCTTCTGCCAAGAAAGGGCATGACACCCAGCGGGCCTGTTTGAATTTGGAGACAACACATGCCTCCTTTGGGTGTGTTACTCCAGCCCACTTATTAAGGGATCCAAAAGGCCGCCAGTTTTGAGTGGGGTCCAGAACAGGAGGCTCTGCAGCAGGTCCAGGCTGCTGGAGGCAGGCGCCATTGGATCTGCCACTTGGGCCATATGACGCAGCAGATGCAGTGGTGCTTGAGGTGTCGGTGGCAGATAGGGATGCTGTTTGGAGTCTTTGGCAGGCAGGCATGAGCCACAGTGCCAGGTGCAGGCCAAGACTTTAAATAGTGTTTTTTTCAAAAGTAATTTTCACCAGTTATAGTTGTTTCATTAGAAAGAGGGTCTGCAGATCTTCTCACCGCCTTATTCCAGAAATCTTCTCAATGGATTGGATTTATTTTTCAATCTCATGTTCTGTGTAAGACAAATTGTATCTTATAATATTTGGAAGTTATCTAATGTCAGTGAGGTCAACTTCCCAATCCATGAAGACATACCTAAACATCCTAGACACAAAATCCTTTCATTTCTGCTGGTGACAGAATGACTCATGACTTCTGGCCAGGCGCAGTGGCCCACGCCTGTAATCCCAACACTTTGGGAGGCTGAGGCGGGTGGATCACCTGAGGTCAGGAGTTTGAGACAGGCCTGACCAACATGATGAAACCCTGTCTCTACGAAAAATACAAAATTAGCTGGGCGTGGTGGTGCATGCCTGTAATCCCAGCTACTTGGAAGGCTGAGGCAGGAGAATCTCTTGAACCCAGGAGGCGGAGGTTGCAGTCAGCCGAAATCGTGCCATTGCACTCCAGCCTGGGCAACAAGAGTACAACTCCGTCTCAAAAAACAAACAAACAAAAAGATTCATGACTTCCTCTGCAGGCAACTGATTTTTGGGGGGACAGAATCTCGGCTCTGTCACCCAGGCTGGAGTGCAGTAGTGCGATCTCTGCTCACTGCAACCCTGCAACCTCTGCTTCCCAGATGCAAGCAAGTCTCGTGCCTCAGTCTCCTGAGTAGCTGGGACTACAGGCGCACACCACCATGCCTGGCATTTTTTTGTTTTTTTTTTTTTGTTTTTGGAGATGGAGTCTTGCTCTGTCACCAGGCTGGACTGCACTGGTACCATCTTGGCTCACTGCAACCTCCACCTCCTCGGTTCAAGCAATTCTTCTGCTTCAGCCTCCCGAGTAGCTGGGACTACAGGCACACGCCACTATGCCCAGCTAATTTTTATGTTTTTAGTAGAAATGGGGTTTTGCCATGGTGTCCAGGATGGTCTCGATCTCTTGACATCATGATCCGCCTGCCTCGGCCTCCCAAAGTGCTGGGATTACAGGCGTGAGCCATCACGCCCTAATTTTTTTTTTTTTTATTTTTTTATTTTTAGTATAGACGGGGTTTTGTCATATTGTCCAGGCTGGTCCTGAACTCCTGACCTCAAGTGATCAGCCCACCACATCCTCCCAAAGTGCTGTGATTACAGGCATGAGCCATTGCGCTCGGCCCCGGGCAACAGATTTGATCCTAGGTAGTTTGAATTGTGAAGAGTTCATTTTGACCTGAACTATGCCTCCAATTAATAACAGTTTGAAAGTATATAAATTATCTAATCCACATTGTATTAAACAATTTGTCAAATATTTGAGGCCAGGCATCAATTCTCTCTTTATTATTTTCTTTTTAAAGTTAGTTAACCTTCAGCTTTTCTTCAAATGAGGAAGTTTCTGAACCTCTAAACACCCTGGTCACCTCTCCTTGAAAGTGTCTCTTAAAATCAGCCTTAAATAAAATGCAAAAATCTAAATGTAATTTGAATAATTCAGTTTATGGGATTATTATTTTCAGTATAGATGTATAGAAAGTAAATAAATGGATGGATAGAGTAATGACATAGATAGACAAATGATTAGATGAATGCCTTCCAAAAATATATTTACTCAAACTGCAGAAGACAAAATAGTATATTTTTATAGTATATATAGATATATATTTGATATGTAGTATATATTATATATACTTTGATAGTATATGTAGATATATATTTGATATATAGTATATATTATATATACTTTGATAGTATATGTTTGATAGTATATATAGATATATATATTTGGTATATAGTATATATTTGATAGTATATATAGTATACATATTTGATAGTATATATATTGAATAGTATATATAGATGTAACATCCACTGTCTATTTAGAGCTGGGATGTGAGGAGCTCAGCTTCCCTACAAATCTCACTTCACACAGGATCAAGCCCTTCAGATGCTTCTGGGTGAGTGAAATTTGCTTCTCGTTTACTTCAGAAATAGTAAGTACACGAGGTGAGTCTGAGAGGAGCCAAGAGGGCGGAATCTGGCTGCAGTGTCCACCCTGCACTGACACTGGAAATGTAGTGACGTAGCCTCTTTGGGTGTGTGCTTCTGGCAATTGTCTCAGTAACAGAACTCAGAATGGCCACTTGGGTAGAACCAACACAGGCCATGTGTTGGCAAACAATGCTTACGTCTAGCCCGGAAGTTTGTGTCCAGTCAGAGTGGACTGCTGCTACAGACTAGATGTTTGTGACCACCTCCAAATTTGAATGTTAAATCCTAAGTCCTAATGTTATAGTATTTGGAGGTGGGGGTGTTGGGAGGTGATTAGGTCACGAGGGTGGAGCCCTCCTGAATGCAATTGGTGCCTTTTTTTTTTTTTTTTTGAGACGGAGTCTCACTCTGTAGCCCAGGCTGGAGTGCAGTGGCATGATCTCGGCTCACCTCAACCTCTGCCTCCCGAGTTCAAGCGATTCTCCTGCCTCAGCCTCCTGAGTAGCTGGGATTACAGGTGCATGCCACCACGTCCGGATAATTTTCATATTTTTAGTAGAGGCGGAGTTTCACCATGTTGGTCAGGCTGGTCTCAAACTCTGGACCTCGTGATTCACCCACCTCGGCCTCCCAAAGTTCTGGGATTACAGGCGTGAGCCACTGTGCCTGGCCACTGGTGCCTTTTTAAGGAGAACCCAGAGAACAGCCTTGCCCCTTCCATCATGTGAGGTTACAATGAGAAGGCTCCATCTGTGGACCAGGAAGCAGGCCCTCACCAGATATCCAACCTGCCAGTTCCTTGATCTTGGACTTCCCAGGCTCCAGAACTGTGAGAAATACATTTCTGTTGTTTGTAAGCCACCTAGTCTATGGCATTTTGCTGTAGTAGCCCAAATAGACTAAGACAACCACCAAGTTCTTCTGGGAGGGAGGGTCCTAGACCAAAACAGATCTATTTTTGATTTTTTTTTTGAAACGGAGTTTTGCTCTTCTTGGCCAGGCTGGAGTGCAGTGGCACGATCTCAGCTCACTGCAACCTCTGCCTCCCAGGTTCAAGTGATTCTCCTGCCTCAGGCTCCCGAGTAGCTGAGATTACAGGCATGCGCCACCACGCCCGGCTAATTTTGTATTTTTGGTAGAGACGGGGTTTCTCCATGTTGGTCAAGCTGGTCTCGAACTCCTGACCTCAGGTGATCCGCCCGCCTCGGCCTCCCAAAGTGCTGGGATTCCAGGCATGAGCCACCGCGTCTGGCCCTGTATTTTTGATTTTAACTAAACTCATTTGTTTATGTTCTTGGATAGAGAGCATAATCTCTGAATCTCAGATTGTCAAATATTAAAAGAGGACACTGTTCTCAGAAGGTTGCTTGGTGCTGGGAGGGGTAGATTACAAAATAATGCGTATGTAGTACCTTGCAATTGTTTACATGACAAATCATCCTTAACTACACATAGTAGTAACTGGAGAGAAGTGGAGCCGTGGAAGATACATATGAAACTAGGAGAAGCTTTGTCTTGGACAATGAATATTTGGAATGTGGAAGCTTGTGAATGGCCCTGAAGTGGAAAGACCTTGAAGTTATCTCTTCCTTGCCTGTGGCATGTCCAAAATGAACCTATTTTAGAGGAAGACCAAATTTTGTTTCCTAGATTGCCACTTTCATAGGGGGGAACAGTGACAAAGGAAGAAGGATTAGACAGCCAGCAAAAATGTGACACTCTAAAATGGGTGTACAGCCTAACACATCCTCCAAGGTTATCTCAGGCTTTCTTTTTCTTTTTTCTTAATTTTTTTTTTTGGTATCTCAGGCTTTTTTTTTTACTTGAATTATTTAATAACTTTATAAATTGTAAAAAAAAAAAAAAAAAGGTAGAAATACAAATAACTTGTCCAGAGAAATGGAAATGAACTTTTTTGGTGGAGGAGATGCAATTGATTATTGCCTTGTGGGATACTGACCAGTTTTGCACTGTTAGGAAATTTATTTCTGCATTCTTGACTGCCTGTATATGTGTGTTATTTGACTTCTCTTTGAACCAGTTATAACATCTTATTGGTTCTCTCATGAAGCCATGAGTTTAGTAAAATCTTTGACATGTGTTTATTTTATGTATATTTCTATGAGTGTCCCAGTTTTATCCTTTAGATAATTATTATTGAAATAGTTCTCAGGCTGGGAGCAGTGGCTCACACCTATAATTCCAGCAGGTGAGCTGGGATTTGGGAGGCCAAAGCAGGTAGATGGCTTGAGCTCAGGAGTTTGAGACCAGTCTGGATAACATGGCAAAACCCTGTCTCTACAGAAAATTTAAAAATTAGCCTGGCATGGTAGTGCATGACTGTGGTCCCAGCTACTTGGGAGGCTGAGGTGGGAAGATCACTCAAGCCTAGGAGGCAGAGGATGCAGTGAGCTGAGCTTAGGCCACTGCACTCCAGCCTAGATAATATAGATAACAGAGCAAGACTCTGTTTAAAAATAATAATAATAATAATTAGGCCAGGCATGGTGGCTTACGCCTGTAATCCCAGCATTTTGGGAGGCTGAGGCAGATGGATCACCTGAGGTCAGGAGTTTGAGACCAGCCTGACCAACATGGTAAAACTCTGTCTCTACTGAAAATAAAAAATTAGCTGGGTGTCGTGGCAGGTACCTGTAGTCCCACCTACTCGGGAGGCTGAGGCAGGAGAATTGCTTGAACCCAGGAGGCGGAGGTTGCAGTGAGTCAGCCTGGGTGACAGAGCAAGACTCCATCAAAAAAAAAAAAAAAAAAAAAAATATATATATATATATATATGTATACATAGTGGGATAGAATTTCAGCCAGGTGTTTCATCTTTATAACTGCTGTGAAATGCCACCGTGGCTCACAGGTAAATCCTTGCCTGTAATGTAAAAGTCCCAATATTTGTTGGCTGGAATAATCTCCAATGCAGTGAATTCACGTCTGTGGAGCATGTAACACGTCACTTCCTGATCTTGTCCTGTTTTTTCATCACAAAGAAATTATTATTGGAAAGGAAGGGGCTGAGTTCTATTTTGTTTCGGGGAAGTAACAGGGATGCCTGGTAGGGAGCAGGCCCAGTAGCCTCATGGGCCAGAGCATGAAGAAAACAAAGAGAAAAAGAGCTTCGGGAATAGGGTAGATCTAGGGCAATCCTGAGAGGTCTGAGAATTCCAGATTCTCTAAGGCAAGAATTTTCAAAGTGCAATCCCAGGCCAACTTCAGCGACACCTGGGAGCCTGTTAGAAATGTGGAATCTCAGCCGGGCACGGTGGCTCGCACCTGTAATCCCAGCACTTTGGGAGGCTGAGGCGGGCGGATCACGAGGTCAGGAGATCGAGACCATCCTGGGTAACACGGTGAAACCCCGTCTCTACTAAAAATACAAAAAATTAGCTGGGCATGGTGGCAGGGGCCTGTAGTCCCAGCTACTCGGGAGGCTGAGGCAGGAGAATGGCGTGAACCCGGGAGGCGGAGCTGGCAGTGAGTCGAGATCATGCCACTGTACTCCAACCTGGGTGACAGAGCGAGACTCTATCTCAAAAAAAAAAAAAAAAAGAAATGTGGAATCTCGGCCAGGGTGGTGGCTCATGCCTGTGATCCCAGCACTTTGGGAGGCCAAAGTGAGTGGCTCACCTGAGGTTAGGAGTTCGAGACCAGTCTGGCTAACATGGCGAAACCCTGTCTCTACTAAAAATACAAAAATTAGCTGGGTGTGGAAAAATTAGCTGGGCGTGGTGGCGGGTGCTTGTAGTCCCAGCTACTTGGGAGGCTGAGGTGGGAGAATTGCTTGAACATGGGAGGTGGAGGTTACAGTGAGCCAAGATCGCCCCATTGCACTCCAGCCTGGGTGACAGAGCAAAACTCCATCTCAAAAAAAAAAAGAAAAAAAGAAAAGAAATGTGGGATCTTAGGCCTTGCCCCAGATACTGAATCAAAGTCTGCATTTAATGAGGTCACCTGGTAATTTGTATTCACATGAAGTTTGAGAAGCACTAGTAGAAAACAAGAGTTTTACCGTTTTGTGTCCTAATGGTCTTGCCTTACTTAGGACTCTATAATAGAGTCACTCTAAAATGCACTTGGACTTGGGAAGTACTTGGAACAGGCTCATGATCGCATAGAGTAAAGTGGTTCCTTATGCTATCTGTCCCTGTGTTAGCTTACAGCTGGCCTTCAAGACTCAGTCAAGGAGTATTTAATAAGTCCTGTAAGCAAAGTACTAAGACATATGTTATGAAGAATATTTTTATATTATTTAATTAAATTATGCATTTTTGGAGACAGGGTCTTGCTCTGTCACCCAGGCTGGAGTGCAGTGGCACAATCTTGGCTCACTGCAGACTTGACCTCCTGGGCTCAAGCCATCCTTCAGACTCCAAGTAGCTGAGATCACAGGAGTGTGCTACCGTGCCTGGCTAATTTTTTATTTTGTGTAGGGATGAGGTTTTACCATACTGCTCAGGCTGATCTCAAACTCCTGGGCTCCAGCAGTCCTCCTGCCTCGGCCTCTCAAATTGCTGAGACTACAGGCGTGAGCCACTATGCCTGGCCAAAGAACATATATATATATATACACACACACACACACACACACACACATATATACGCGCACACACACACATATATATATTTTAATGAAACCTCAGTTTTTGTGATAGAGACAGACTGTCCTCAAATGAGGAAATAATCTAGCTATTACCCTAGGCTAAGGTTAGTCTCTACACTAACACTCTAATGAGACTTTTTTAGATTCTAACACGAGTAGCTACCATGAGAAATGAGGCATGTTGCTTTACTCAATGTTTCATTCAGCCAAATGTAAAATACATCCTATTATATGTGTTCTTATTCTGTGCGCACTCTGTTCTTCATTAGATGAATCAAATTTAAATACGACATTGACGATTTAAGAATAGTTTCAGAAGCTGTCTGCTAAGTAAATGCAATTTCAATTTTAAGACAATACTGTATAAAGAAAACAATAATAATGGGTGTGGATGGCTGAAAAAATGCTATACAGAGGACTGTACTAATTGCTTCAAGATTATCCAGAGAAAGAAATTATATCATTTACCAATGAATTTGATTATCTTTCAAAATGGTCAGACTATAGTTTCTTTTCTACCAATACTGGCCAGGAGTAACCAGCTCACATGAACCAACCAACAGGCATTCATTATTGAGTGCCTACTGTATAACAAACACTGGGGAAGATATCCAAGCAGAGGATACAGAATTTGTTTTCCAGGGATTTACAGTCTGGACTGGGAGAAAAAGTACATGCACATAAAAATATAAGTCTTAAATGAAGGATACAGACAAGTCAGAAGCCAACTCTGGCCCAGGATGATCAGGAAAGCATCACAGAATGTGTAGGATTTGAGCTGGGCCTTGAAGCTCAACCTAGGTGGAGCAAAATGATAGACTCAGTGGCCGCCTTGAGTGACATACTCTCCCTCAGACATGGTACTCATGATGCTTTTCCCAAAAGAAAGGTTTTCTGATGACCTTCCCTTATCTGAGGTCCAATTCTAAAGTCCAAATCTGTTATACTAGGGTATGAGCCATCCTGTAAAGAAAGCGATCATTTTGGGTGATGGATTAGTCTGTTCTCATACTGCTATAAAGAACTACCTGAGATTAGATAATTTACGAAGAAAAAAGGTTTTTGTTTTGTTTTGTTTTGTTTTTGAGATGGAGTCTTACTCTTGTTGCCCAGACTGGAGTGCAATGGCGCCATCTCGGCTCACTGCAAACTCCGCCTCCCGGGTTCAAGCGATTCTTCTGTCTCAGCCTCCCCAGTAACTGGGATTACAGGCACCCACCACCACGCCTGGCTAATTTTTGTATTTTTAGTACAGACGGGGTTTCACCGTGTTGGCCAGGCTGGTCTTGAACGCCTGACCTCAGGTGATCTGCCTGCCTTGGCCTCTCTAAGTGCTGGGATTACAGGAGTGAGCCACCAGGCCCGGCCTTATTTTTATTTTTTAATTTCTTATTTCTTTTGGAAAAAGGGTCTCGCTGTGTCTCCCAGGTTGGAGTGTAGTGGCATGATCTCAGTTTATTGCAACCTCTGCCTCCTGAGCTCAAGCAGTTCTCACACCTCAGCCTTCCAAGTAGCTGGGGCTACAGATGTGTGCCACCAGGCCTGGCTAATTTTTGTATTTTTAGTAGAGACAAGGTTTCACCATGTTGGCCAGGCTGGTCTCGGACTCCTAACCTCAAATGATCCGCCCACCCCAGCCTCCCAAAGTGCAGGGACTACAGACGTGAGCCACTGTGCCTGGCCACCACACACTTTTAAACCATCAGATCTCATGAGAACTCACTCACTATTGTGAGAAAGGCAAGGGGGAGGCTAGGTGCGGTGACTCACGCCTGTAATCCCAGCACTTTGGGAAGCTGAGGTGGGTGGATCACCTGAGGTCGGGAGTTCGAGACCGGCCTGACCAACATGGAGAAACCCTATCTCTACTAAAAATACAAAATTAGCTGGGTGTGGTGGCGGGTGCCTGTAATCCCAGCTACTCAGGAGGCTGAGGCAGGAGAATCGCTTGAACCTGGGAGGCGGAGGTTGCGGGTGAACCGAGATTGCACCACTGCAACCTGGGCAACAAGAGCGAAACTCTGTCTTAAAAACAAACAGACAAACAAACAAAAAACCCAGCAAGGGGGAAATCTGTCCCCATGATCCAATCACCTCCCACCAGGTCCCTCCTCCAGTTCGACAGGAGATTGGGATGGGGACACAACGATGTCACATGATAACTTAGCTAACGTGGCAGGGAGCTTTGTCCACTTACTTGGCCAAAATGCTAATGTATTAACTTCATTTTATTATTCTTAAGGATTTTTTTCCCCTTCTCCTTTGGCCAAGCACAATTCTAGTTGAAAACAATAACATGAAGCTATACAGCAACCTCTCCCTCACCGCTTTAATTACGTGTTTACTATGCACTCCAGGCCGTGCTCTTCACACACGGGGCTTCATAAATATTGCAGGCAGATGGATTAACTGAAAGAACTATCTGGTGAAGCTCTCTAGCCTATATTTTCTAGGTTACAAGAAGAGAAAGTATACAACAGCGGAAGAGGGAAAGAAGTCTGGGATATGATTGCCAGTTGGCTTTTATAGTAGTAGCAGCAGCATGATTTTTTGTTTCTCAAGCAACCTAACCTACTTGAAAGCTAAATTTAAAAGAAGAGGTCTCTAACAGTAGACTAAAAAATCACTTTCAAAAGATGAAAAACATGATCTCATACAAATATAAAATGAGGCTGGGCGTGGTGGCTCATTCCTGTAATCCTAGCACTTTGGGAGCCTGAGGTGGGTGTATCATTTGAGCCCAGGAGTTCAAGACCAGCCTGGAAAACATGGCGAGACCCCACCTCTACAAAAGATTAAAAAAAAAAAAAAATTAGCAGGTGTGTTGGCACATGCGTATAGTCCCAGCTGCTCTGGACACTGAGGTGGGAGGACCACTGGGTCCAGGAGGTTGTGGCTGCAGTGAGCTGTGATCATGCCTTTGTATTCCAGCACAGGCAACAGAGTGAGACCCTGTCTCAAAACAACAAGAAATAGATATAAAATGAACATGTGGTCAAACATTCTACTGAATTTGTTAGTTAATGAGGGAACGGTAAAAGACTAGTTCAAATAGGAATTTGAGTAGGTAGGTATTTATACCAATGTAATAAATAAATATTAGATTTTTTTTTTTTTTTTTACCGTCTCACTCTGTCACCCAGGCTGGAGTGCAGTGGTGCCATCTCAGCTCACTGCAACCTCCGCCTCCCAGGTTCAAGCAATTCTCTGCGTCAGCCTCCCAAGTAACTGGGATTACAGGCACCCGCCACCACATCTGGCTAACTTTTGTATTTTTAGTAGAGATGGGGTTTCACCATCGTGGCCAGGCTGGTCTCAAACTTCTGACCTTGTGATCCACCCACCTCAGCCTCCCAAAGTGCTGGGATTACAGGAGTGAGCCACTGTGCCCGGCTGAAATGTTAGATTCTTTATATGATCAGTAGGTTAGATATAAAACTATTTAATGTCATACAGGGCCACAAGCCACAACCTTTGGGGTTCTCTTTCCCAGTGGGCGGAAATTACTTCCATCTCTAACTGGACAAGAACCTACAGGTTAACCTCCGCACCTACAGAGTTGTCAAGCCAGTTATTAGACAGTCAGTGAAAGGAACAAGCCTAGCGGTGCACTGAAAGAACACCTAGACTATTAGGCCGTCCTTGGACTGCTGTAAAGAAGGACCTGAGACTGGGTAATTGATGAGAAACCAGGTTAATTGGCTCAGGGAGCTGCAGACTGCATAGGAAGCATAGCAGCTTCTGCTTCTGAGGAAGCCTCAGGAAACTTCCAGTCAAGGTAGAAGAAGAAAGGAAAGTGGGCACATCACATGGGGAAGCAGGAACAAGAGAGAGAAGCGGGGAGGTGCCACATGCTCTCAAATGACCAGGTCTCCTGTGAGCTCAGGGCGCAAGCTCACTTACCACCAAGGGGCTAGCCCAAGCCATTCATGAAGGATCCACCGCCATGATCCCAACACCTCCCTCCAATCCCCACCTCCAACACTGAGGATCGCATTTCAACATGAGATCTGGGCAGGGACAAATACCCAAACTGTATTGCTTAGGAATCTTGTGTATCTCCTTCCAAGTTTTGAATAATTTCTCTGACATTGAGAGGAGGCTCTCAAAAGGCAATGGTGAAGGTCCAGCATCATATTAGAATAGTATGCAGATCTTTACAATGAAGATGACACTGGACCAGCTAGAGAAGAACATGGTCAGGAGAGGCACTCATCCTGTGCAGTTTCAGGAAACAGTTGAAGTAATGACCAGACTCAGAGAAGTAGGGCAAAAACAATATTCCAGTGAACAGTAATGGCTGCAGAGGTCACCTACATGCAGCCTCAGTGACCTGGAACCCAGTTGAGCGCCAATCTAGTTATAAACTTAAAGCGTATTTAAGTCCAGTTTTAGATTTAATCCTAATAATTTTACTCATCTGGAGAATGCTAGCCATAGTCATATAGCAGCAGAGATATGCCATTATAAAGAAATACATAATCTATAAGCATCTAGGCCCTTTTAGTTATAGCCTATAGCCTTGTAAACCAGCATCTTATAGCAGAATCCTATCCATCATCTTTATATGTTCGTGTCAATTACTAAAAATTATAAATTGTTTTTCAGTAAACTCTACTTGAAAAGTATGCACTGTGAAATCCCATCTCTACTAAAAATACAAAAATTAGCCGGGCTTAGTGGCATACGCCTATAATCCCAGCTATTTAGGAGGCTGAGGCAGGAGAATCGCTTGAACGCAGGAGGTGGAGGTTACAGTGAGCCAAGATAGCACCATAGCATTCCAGCCTGGGCAACAGAGTGAGACTCCATTTCAAAAAAAAAGTATGTAAATAAGCCAGGCAAGGGGGTTCATGCCTATAATATCAGCACTTTGGGAGGCTGAGGCATGTGGATCGCTTGAGTCCAGGAGTTTGAGACCAGCCTGGGCAACATGGTGAAACCTCATCTTTTCAAAAAATTAAAAAATTAGCCAGACAAGGCTGGCGCGGTGGCTCACACCTGTAATCCCAGCACTTTGGGAAGCCGAGGTGGGCAGATCACCTGAGGTGAGGAGTTTGAAACCATCCTGGCCAACATGATGAAACCCCATCTCTACTAAAAATACAAAAATGAGCCAGGTGTAGTGCAGGTACCTATAATCCCAGCTACTCGTGAGGCTGAGGCTGGAGAATCGCTTGAACCCGGGAGGCAGAGGTTGCAGTAAGCTGAAATCATACTACTGCAATCCAGCCTGGGTGACAGAGCGAGACTCTGTCTCAAAAAAAGAAAAAAAAAACTTAGCTGGACATGGTGGCATGCGCCTGTAGTCCCAGCTACTCTGGAGGCTGAGGTGGGAGGTTCACCTCAGCCCTGGAGGCTAAGGCTGCAGTGAGCCATGATTGCACCACTGCATTCCAGCCTGGACAAAAGAGTGAGACCCTGTCTCAAAAAAAAAAAAAAAAAAAAAGTATGCAAACACATAATCCAGAAATATTTCTCTCAAAAGTATTCAAAAATTTAAAAGCATTGGTAATTAAAGAACAAATCAAGCCCTTGTATTGAATATAGGCTCTGTGTAGAGTCCTGGGTTGTATTCATAGAATGAGATATTGTTCCTGCTTTCAAAAAGCTTATAATAGGATAAATATCTTGGTAAACATATTTCATACAACAAAGTGTGAATGAAGTGCTAAGTGTGCACGTGGGAACACGGGATGGATGATGGATTAAGTGGTGCTTGAGTTAGAGGAAGTCAGGGAAGACTTCATGGCGAAAGGGACATTTGAGCTGGGTCTTGAAGTGTTTAATACCCATTTGACCAGAAAATTCTCTAAAAGGAATGACTGTGAATAAATGAAGAATTGCTGTAATAATTTTTTCTCAAAATGATTCTAATTATGTAGAAAAACATATTAACATGATACTATAAACAAAGACAAGTGATAGATTGAGATAAAAATACTAAGATAACGCCAGGCTCGGTGACTAACGCCTATAAATGGCAGGAGATGCCATTCTCCTGCCTCAGCCTCGGCAGCAGAGCGAGACTCCATCTCAAAAGAAAAAGAAAAGATAAACAGACCCAGCCGGCGGTGGTGGCTCACGCCTGTAATCCCAGCACTTTGGGAGGCCAAAGCAGGGAGATCACGAGGTCGGGAGATCGAGACCATCCTGGCTAACACAGTGAAACCCCATCTCCACTAAAAAAAATACAAAAACTTAGCCAAGCATGGTGGCGGGCGCCTATAGTCCCAGCTACTCGGGAGGCTGACGCAGGAGAATGGCATGAACCTGGGAGGTGGAGCTTGCAGTGAGCCTAGATCGTGCCACTGCACTCCAGCCTGGGTGACAGAGTGAGACTCTGTCTCAAAAATAAAAAATAAAAAAAGATAAAGAGACCCATGTTGTAGACAGTTCACAAAACAAATAGAAATGGCCAATGCACATTGAAAATTGTATGTGATAATGCTATTAACCAAAGAAATGGAAAGCAAAATGGATGCCATTTTGAACACAGGAGTATGACCAAGATTTTCCAGGAGAGGTAATACTCGTGGCTTGCAAGTATATAAAGAAACTAATGTTTTCATATACAGTATAGGAATATAAACTGGCACAACTTCTAGAAATGCATTTTCAATACTAAGAATTTACCTTATGAAAATAATTAGACATTAGTACAAAGACTATATGTAAAGGTCATCAAAACACAGCAAGTTTTAAAGAGAAAAAGCAAAGAAATAGGCCGGGTGCAGTGGCTCACGCCTGTAATTTCAGCACTTTGGGAGGCTGAGGCGGGCAGATCACCTGAGGTCAGGAGTTCAAAGCCAGCCTGGGCAACATGCAGAAACCCTGACTCTAGTAAAAATACAAAAATTAGCCAGGTGTGTTGGCGGATCCACATGGTTGCATGACTGGGTCATGGCATCTCAACACGCTCAACCGACTGCCTGGTCTCATGGGGACCAGTGACGTCATAGGAAACGCTGCATTCAGGAGGAAGAAAATGACTTCCACGCTTCTTGTCTTCTTTTCCTGACTCTCCTTAGTTAAAGTCAGCCCTACAGGGAGATCAGTGCCCTAAACATTCAGGATGTGTTACCTCGCCACTCTGGGCAGCTATTGGGGAGGTAGGGCCCCTGGATGACCGGTGGGCAGGCACAGGCATTGGCTTTTATTGTCTTCGAGAGTCCTTATTTGCAGGGCAGTGGTGGCAGCAAGCAGGACTGGTTCTACAACCAAGGGAGGAACGTGAGCCATGCAATGTTGGTCCAATGTGGAAGCTGAGAGACAGCGATGTGGAGAGGCAGGGCGTGAAATGGGCGTGGCCATGTGAATTTTGGTTGGCACATAAACACTGGGTGGGACAGTCAACCCTTTGTACCACTCCAGTCTACTCACTTCCTCTTATGATATCCAGCTGTCACAGGAGAATAATGCTCTCACTTCTTCCCCACAAGAACAAATGAAAGCGTAGTGTTAACAGTAGTGGCCGTGGCCATCTCCCAGGCATATCCAGATCCAGTCCCTGCCACTACAGTGGCTCCCAGCCCGTAACTGGTGTCTGTTATCTCCCTCTCACCATCCATTCCAGGTTGTCCCACTTTCAGCCAAAATTTTGGCTGGTCTGGCTCGTTTACCAGCTGAGGGGATCCAGACTTTCATCTGCAAGGGGTCCGAGCCCTTCACTGCCTTGCCCTTGCCCGGCACGACTGCTTCAATTCCTCATTGACAGCTATCAGTGGGCATGGGAGCATCACAGGAGATCCTCATTTTACCCGAGGGATTTTTCTCACCCATACCAGACCTTATTATGGCACACTGCTGCTGGAGGTGGAATCTTTTGAGCACCAAAAATAAGGGGTGGCAGGGAGACGGGGATCAATTTAAAACACTGATGTCTGTGAGGATTCCTTGAATCAAAGAGCCACGAACCCATAGTAGAGTTTCATGTTTTCCCCTCTCATAGGTTAAAGGTGGGCTGTCTTTATACAGTGGGCCAGTGGAGAAAAGAACAGTTCTCTTAGTGACCTAGTATCTCTGATTATTGAGAATGCATCGCTTTTGGGGAGAATACTGTGTGCAAAGAGGGGTGAGTGGAAATGACTGAAGGCAGTGGAGGGTTCATCCAGGCAATGACATGGCCATGCTTGGTGATTCTGTCTGTCTATCATCTATTTATCATCTGAGCACCTATCATCTATATATCTAACTATTATCTATCTATCTATCATCTACCTATCATCTATGTATCAATCTATCTGTATCATCTATGTATCAATCTGTCATCTATCTGTATCTATCATCTATGTATCAATCTATCTATATCATCTATCTATTGTCTATGTATCAATCTATCATCTATCTGTATCATCTACTATCTATCTATCTATCACCTATCTATCAGCCACCCAGCTATATATTCCATCCACCCCACCCACCCACCCATCTATTCAAGCATCTATCTATCCAATAATTAAAATACTCAATATGTGTAGATAACATTTTGGGGGATGCCAGTTTCTTACAAAATGCATTTTCTCTGTAATTTCAGAGTTCCTGATAATGGGAAAGAACTTGACGATTATGGTCGTTCACTTGTGTCTCAGTTGCATATTTTGACCGACTGCAAGGAAGAAGCGTGAAAATGTCCATGTTTTCTTTTGACAGATAAGTGAAAGGAACATAAACTCAAGGTAAGTTAATGTTTTGTGTTAATGTTACAGTTTCATTAACTTTTAGCTTGTTGAATATTAAAATCCATATTTATTTTTGAACTGAGGCAAGTCTCCTTCCTGAGGTTACGGATCAGCTAATTATGTTCATTTATTCAGTCCTATTATGTACTTACTATATTTAGACCTAACTGACAGATCTTATTAAGAAATACGTTTCTGACACATTTTGCTTTTTGTTACCCATTATTTATCAATATCTGAAACATTTAGGTTGTTTTGATGAATTGTGTCCTACTAGTAGCTATTACAATTACTCAGTTACTTAATATTTGGAGTCTTAAGGTCATGGGACAAAATGGTTCCTTTCTTTTTTTGTTTTTGACACAAGGTCTTGGTTCTGTCACCCAGGCTGGAGTGCAATGTTGCAGTCGTAGCTCACTGCAGCTTGGACTTCCCAGGCTCAAGTGATCCTCCCATCTCAGCCTCCTGATCAGCAGGGACTCTAGGTATGTGCCACTGTGCCCAGCTAATTTTTAAAAATGTTTCTTATAGAGACAAGGTTTTGCTATCTTTCCTGGGCTGGGGAGAAAATTTACATTTATATGCACGTATTTGTTGCAGAGACCTGTGACTGGGCCAACAAAGTCAATAAAGGACTTTCAAATATAAAAGGCACAATTATATCAGATTAAAACTCTTTGGGGAATAGGAATGGAATAGAAATTAATGAAACTAGGAATTATGTAAAAATTCTGACAAGTACAAGCGTTACTTTTATAATTAATTTTTAATTGTAAAAACATTGTGGTAAAATACATGTAATATTTACCACATTCACCACTTAGAAGTGTACAGCTCAGTGTGTGAAGTATGTTCACATCATTCTACAGTTTCCAGCACCATCCCCAGCCCCTGCACCCCCCCTTCTGCTTCCTGTCTCTGTGAATGTGACCACTCCAGGTACCTCCCATAGTTAGAATCATGTAGCTTTATTTTTGTATTTTAGAAAATGTATGGTGCAGCCGGGCGTGGTGGCTCATGCCTGTAATCCCAGCACTTTGGGAGGCCAAGGTGGGCAGATCAGTTGAGGTCAGGATTTCGAGACCAGCCTGGGCAGCATGGTGAAACCCTGTCTCTACCAAAAAACACAAAAATTAGCTGGACGTGGTGGTGCAAGCCTGTAGTCCCAGCTACTCGGGAGGCTGAGGCAGGAGAATCACTTAAACCTGGGAGGCGGAGGTTGCAGTGAGCCAAGATGGCGCCACTGCACTCTAGCCTGGGCGACAGAGCGAGACTCCTTCTCAAAAAATAAAACAAAACAAAACAAAAAAAGTATGGTGGGTATCAAACTGCTGTGATATGTAGATTTTACTGGATATTTCAAATAAATGCTTTATTTTAAAATGTGAATATGCCATAAATTAAATACTTATGAATGAAAGTTTGAATGTTAAGTCAAAACATGTAAGGGGATACATAATTTTCCAAATTTCTTTTAGCGAATGCTTTAGTAGAAAAGAAGCTAGTGATCCTAATTCAGACTCTTTGTCTTATCCATGAGATTAAGTAGCTTGCACAGTCGCACATCCAGTGGGCTACGCCACATCAGCAAGATCGCAAGGCTCCCGACATCCAAGAGCTGCTTGCGATCAGATTCTGTTGTCCACACATTGTAGCTATTTATGTTTTCAGTGCACTATTCATATATACCCTTATGTATGAATACTTCTTATAGTCAAGAATCCATAAGTAATATGCTATAATTTATCTCTGGCATAAGTTAGATTTTTATAGAGAAGATTTAAATAGACAAACCCGTATTTGGTAATCTGTGTTTTAAGTAAGATTAAGCATATCACCCTATAAACAATCAATACCCCAATATGCACTTGGAGAGGTAGAAGTGACGTGAGAGGTCAGCCAGTCAGAAATACAGAAGAATCAACTTTGGCACAGTGAATTACCCCCAAAAAGCCTTCAGGAAATTCTGAATCATATTTGAAATGTTAAAGGCATGAATTATGTGACTATCCATAAATATTTCTGAATCTTTAAAGAAGATCCTTTAAGAAATTTCAAAATAAATGAATGGAATCCAATAATTTAAAACTCAAGTGCTGTTATTTCTACAAGATCTTGGATTATATGTTCATTTGTTCATTGGAAGAAAAATCACATTTTCATTTCTTATATTTTATTTATATTAGAAAGAGCACTTCAATATTAATTCAAATATCTATCCATTAAATGCAAAAATGTTAATGCAATATTAAAAATGAAATTTAAATGAAAGCAAGGGAATATCACATTAAGGTTCCCATGGCAACCCTCCCTACACTTTTCAGCTTCTGAATTGTAATATGGTCATTTATTACTGGCTCATATAAAATATAATTTTGCAAATATTTAAAGATGTATAGGTTAATTCATGTCAATTCAAGCCTTCAGATGCAATACAATATAATACATTAGGCTAAGAATACTCCAAATATTAACCCATATTCATAATTTAAACATAGCTACATAAAACAGATGCAAACTTCCTAAATTTTGAATGATTTGTTAGCATTCACATGAATCATACCATTTTACAGTTCCCATCACAGCTGAAATTTGAGCTTTATGTTACTGAAATACTAATACAGGTATAGTTAAGTGAACTGTCTCACTTTAGAAAGAATTTGAAATTACAAATGTCAGATTTTGCCAGAATAGGAAAATGTAAATCATTACCTCATATAAATCAAAAGTCCAAGAACTGAGTTTTGCAGATCAAATGATTCTGCCCAAGACCTGCTTTATCACTGGCCTCGCTTTTTTCTACCTTTAGTGGTACATATTAACGTGTTGAAAACTCAAAAAAGTAAACATCCTTTAACCAAGAAGTATATCTCTTCATTTATCTAAAGGAAATAATTGGGTAATGGCCAAGCTGTGTGTATAAGGATTTAGGAAGAAATATAAACAATTTAAATGCCCATCAATAGCAGTGGGTTAAGCGAAGTATGATGTACAGAGCTTTGAAAATGATTGGATCGATATACTGATACGGAAAGATGTCCAAAACCCATTGTTAAGTGAACAAAGCAAATAAAAAACAGTATGTCCAGCAAGGAAAAAACAACTAAACGCCAAAACACTCCCTCAAGAACAATGTGGGCCACATGCAGTGGTTCATGCCTGTAATCCAGCACTTTGGGAGGCCAAGGTGGGAGGACAGCTTGAGGTCAGGATTTCTAGATCAGCCTGGGCAAAAGAGCAAGACTCTCTCTCTCCAAAAAAATTTTAAAAATTAGCCAGGTGTGATAGTGCGTGCCTGCAGTCACAGCTACTCAGGAGGCTGAGGTGGGAGGAACACGTGAGCCATGATTGCGCCACTGCACTCCAGCCTGGGTGACAGAGTGAGACCCTATCTCAAAAAAAAAAAAAAAAAAAAGTATAGAGACTCATCTGGAATGATGCACTCCAAATGATAATGGTAGAGATCTTTGGATGGTGAGGTCATGGCTTTTTATTTTTCTGAATTTTTTCAAATGAATGTAATTAGGAAATAAGACAATATAAGTACTGCCTGCTGTTTTGAGTGTGAAAATACTGATACTCTCCTCCTCTGAGGGTAGGAGCATAAGTTGATATAAATATTCTTGCTTTTTTTTTTTTTTTTTTTTTGAGACAGAGTCTCACTCTGTCACTCAGGCTGGAGTGCAGTGGTGCCGTCTCAGCTCACTGCAGCCTCTTTGGGTTCAAGTGATTCTTGTGCTTCAGTCTCCCAAGTATCTGGAATTACAGGCATGTACCACCACGCCCAGCTAATTTTTGTATTGTTAGTAGAGACAGGGTTTCACCATGTTGGCCAGGCTGGTCTCGAACTCTCGACCTCAAGTGATCCGCCAGCCTCGGCCTCCCAAAGTGCTGGGATTACAGGCGTGAGCCACTGCGACCAGCTGATTTTTTTTTTTTATTATTAGACAAGATCTCACTCATGTTGCCCAGGCTTGAGTGCAGCGGCCTGATCATGACTCACTGCAGTCTTGACTTCCCAGGCTCAAGCGATCCTCCTCTCTGAGCCTCCTAAGTAGCTGGGACCACAGGCATGCACCATCACATCTGGGTAATTTTTAAATTTTTTGTAGAGGCCAGGCGCGGTAGCTCATGCCTATAATTCCAGCACTTTGGGAGGAGGAGGTCGGGGGATCACTGGAGATCAGGAGTTGGAGACCAGCCTGGCCAACATAGTGAAACCCCACCTCTACTAAAAATACAGAAATTAGCCAGGCGTGGCAGCTTGTGCCTGTAGTCCCAGCTACTCAGGAGGCTGAGGCAGGAGAATCTCTTGAACCTGGGAGGCGGAGGTTGTGATGAACTGAAATTGGGCCACTGCACTCCAGCCTGGGCGACAGAGCGAGACTCTGTCTCAAAAATAAATAAATAAATAAATAAATAAATAAATAAATAAGTTTTTTGTAGAGATGAGGGTCTCACTATATTGCTCAGGCTGGTCTTGAACTCCCGAACTCAAGCATCCTCCTGCCTTGGCCTCCCAAAGTGCTAGGATTACAGGTGTGAGCCACTGTGCCCAGTTTGAGATGTTTGATAACATTAAAAAACTGTAGAAAAATTGTATAATTCTTGTAAACTTTTTAAAGTTTTTTACTTCTATAATTCTATTTTCAAAAAACAAAGAAATTGAAAGCCACTCAGATATTTCAAGAGTGATTAAATAATTACATATTTATTCCATAAGAGGAAATACGATGTACTCATTAAAAATCATAAAATATTTCTGTGGGTAAATACTATTGCAATTCCGTCAAATCAAGATTATTTTAACTGCAAGGAATAGAAAACCCAGAATCAGCTTTAATGATAAAACTTCTGGATAACCACTGCAGTTGAACATGCCTGTTAACCAGTAATTCCTCCTGAAACCTACTAAAATCACAGGAAAGGGGAAAAAAGCATAAACCCATAAAGACAAAAAAAAAAAGAAAAGGAGGGAAGACAATAGCAATTCCCCCTCTTTTTAAAATAGGGTGGTTTCCCAAACCAGAATAGGCTCATAAGCTCAGAGTTTCCCTAATTCCAATTAATTTTTTAAAATTGTTATTTTCTGTATTTTGTTGAAACATTCCAGTATTTATTTACTTATTTATTTTGAGACGGCGTCTCGCATGTTGCCCCAGCTGGAGTGCGGTGGCACGAGCTTAGTTCACTGCAGCCTCTGCCTCCTGGGTTCAAGCGATTCTCCTGCCTCAGCCTCCCGAGTAGCTGGGATTACAGGTGTCCACTATCACACCCGGCTAATTTTTTTGTATTTTTAGTAGAGACAGGATTTCACTCTATTGGCCAGGCTGGTCTCAAACTCCCGACTAAAGTGCTGGGATTATAGGCGTGAGCCACCGCCCCCGGCTGAAACATTCCAATATTTAAAGCTGGTAAAGTGGGGTAGGTCTGTGGACATAACAGAGCAGATGCTGTGAAAGCTAAGCAGAGAACTGGACATGCTTGGAAGCGGGAGTGCGGTGGGACAGAAAGGGAGAAGGTGGACGAGTCTGTATGAGAAATGAGAACTCAGGCTCCCCTAAGAAACCAAAGTCTACTTGCACTTTCTAAAGGCTACTTTCCCTCCCACATCCAACCGTGAAGCTTTTTACAAAATGTGGAGGCCGGAACACCCTATTCGTATGTGTGTGTATGTTATGATTATTGTAATACGTGATGAGTTATGAGGAATATTAAAAAAATAACCTCGGCCGGGCGCGGTGGCTCAAGCCTGTAATCCCAGCACTTTGGGAGGCCGAGATGGGTGGATCACGAGGTCAGGAGATCGAGACCATCCTGGCGAACACGGTGAAACCCCATCTCTACTAAAAAATACAAAAAACTAGCCGGGCGAGGTGGCGGCGCCTGTAGTCCCAGCTACTCAGGAGGCTGAGGCAGGAGAATGGCGTAAACCCGGGAGGCGGAGCTTGCAGTGAGCCGAGATCCGGCCACTGCACTCCAGCCTGGGTGACAGAGCGAGACTCCGTCTCAAAAAAAAAAAAAAAAAAAAAAAAATAACCTCGATGAACTTACTGGAACATTCCCAAAGAGCACGCTGCTGGTCCCTTGCTTTTCTTCTAATTTTAGCATATATTGTTTAGTTTTGTTTTTGAATCTTATTTTAAAAGGCATCTCCACACAAAGACTTGTAAATTGATATTCATTGCAGCATTCATCTAAATAGCCCCAAATTGGAGACAACCCAAATATCCATCCATTGATGATGGATTTTTAAAAAGTGGCGTATTTGTGCAATGGAATATTATATAGCTATAAGGACTAAACTGGCTGGGTGCAGTGACTCACTCCTGTAATCCCAGCACTTTGGGAGGCTGAGGCATGTGGATCACTTGAGCCCAGGAGTTCAAGACCAGCCTCTGTAACATGGCAAAACCCCATCTCGACAAAAAATACAAAAATTAGCTAGGCGTGGTGGTGCATGCCTGTAATTCTCCCAGCTACTCAGGAGGCTGAGAGGCAGGAGAATCGCTTGAGCCCAGGAGGCGGAGGTTGTGATGAGCTGAGATCATGCCACTACACTTCAGCCTGGGTGACAGAGTGAGACCCTGTCTTGAAAAACAAAAAAAGGAATAAACTATTGACATATATTATGACATGGATGAATCTTGAAAACATTATACTAAATGAAAGAAGACTCAGACCACAGAGTATATAAGTCTATGTATTTGAAATGTCCATAGCAGGCAAATGCAGACAGAAAGCAGGATAGGGTTACCAGGAGCTGGGGAAGAGAAGCATATGAGGAGTGACTACTAAGTGCTATGGGGTTTCTTTTCTTTTCTTTTCGGGGTGATGACAATGTTCTAAAATTAAATAGTCGCAGAACTTGGAGTTTACTAAAACCACCAAATAGTATACTTTAAATGAGCGAATTGTATAGTATGTGAGTTATGTCTTTTTTTTTTTTTTTTTTTTTTTTTTGAGATGAAGTCTTGCTCTTGTCCCCAAGGCTGGAGTGCAATGGTGTGAACTCGGCTCACTGCAACCTCTGCCTTCTGGATTCAAGTGATTTTCCTGCCTCAGCCTCCCAAGTAGCTGGGATTACAGGCACACGCCACCATGCTCAGCTAATTTTTGTATTTTAAGTAGAGACAGGGTTTCACCATGTTGGCCAGGCTTGTCTCGAACTCTTGAACTTAGGTGATCCGCCCACCTCGGCCTCCCAAGTGAGTTATCTCTTGATAAAGCTATTTTAAAAGGTATTATATTGAAGTTTTTTTTTTTAGACAGAGTTTTACTCTTTTTGCCCAGGCTGGAGTGCAATGGTGCCACCTTGGCTCACTGCAACCTCCATCTCCTGAGTTCAAGTGATTCTCCTGCCTCAGTCTCCCGAGTAGCTGGGATTACAGGCATGTGCCACCATGCCCAGCTAATTCTGGATTTTTAGTAGAGATGGAGTTTCACCATGTTGGCCAGGCTGATCTCAAACTCCTGACCTCAGGTGATCCACTCGCCTCGGCCTCCCAAAGTGCTGGGATTACAGGCGTGAGCCACCGCGCCCGGCCAAAGGTATTATTTCAAAAGGTATTATATTGAAAGTATTCCTTTGTAAATTCTTTAAGAAAAATCAGCAGACTCCACCCCTAGCCCCTTCCTCTCCCTGCCCAACCCACCCCTTCCTTAGCCTCTGAAAAAAAGAAAAAGTTAAAAAAAAAAAAAGAAAGAAAATTCAGGATTACGTTTGTATGATTTATTGACTGTTTATGCATCCTATAGTAATGCGTTCATTTTTAATGCTGTTGAGTGCTTCCTTGTATGAATATGCCACCATTTGTTTATCCATTCTGTTGTGAATGGATGTTTGATTCTGGCTTTCGTTGTTATAAATAATGCTAATATAAATATATTTATGCATCTTTCCTGATACACATGAGCAAGAATCTCTCAAAGATATATGCCAACTTGAAGGGTATATGTGTATTTAACTTTGAAAAATAATGCCAAGCCGGGCGCCGGGGCTCACGCCTGTAATCCCAGTACTTTGGGAGGCTGAGGCGGGCGGATTATGAGGTCAAGAGATCGAGACCATCCTGGCCAATATGGTGAAACCCCATCTCTACTAAAAATACAAAAATAAGCCGGGTGTGGCGGCGGGAGCCTGTAAGCCCAGCTACTCAGGAGGTTGAGGCAGGAGAATCGCTTGAACCCGGGAGGCGGAGCTTGCAGTGAACCAAGATTACATCACTGCACTCCAGCCTGGCATCAGAGCGAGACTCCATCTCAAAAGAAAAAAAGAAAGAAAGAAAGAAAGAAAGAAAGAAAGAAAGAAAGAAAGAAAGAAAGAAAGAAAATAATGCCCAGTTCGTTTTCCAGGTGCTTGCACTTCTTTGGTTTGACTTTGCCAGCAGCCCAGAGTTGGCGTTCTTTGTTGCACAACTTCTTCACTACTTGTTAATGTCAGCCTTTAAATTTCTGTCATCCAAGTGTGCGTGAAATGACACCTTACTGAGCTCTTAATTTGTATTTGCAATTACCAAGGAGATTGAACATCATTTCATGTTTTTTGACCAGTCCTGTTTCTTTTCTGTGAAATGCCTCTGAATATCCTTTGCCCATTTTTCTACTTAATTTTTCCTTGATGTATGTATACACACATAGTTGTGTGCACATATATACACACTTATGAGCATATACACTACATTTTGGTTTTAATATTAAACGTGTTGTTTGCATGGGTTGCAAATATACTGTCAGTTTGTAGCTTCTCTTTTTGTTTTGTTGATGGTATCTTTGATGACTAAAAATTGTAAATACCAATGTAATCCAGTTTTCACCTTCATCTTTTTCCGTGATGTAACATCCATCCTTGCTACAAGGATTTGAATAGTCCACCCTTTCTACATGATTTGCTGCTTCTGAAATACACTGAAGTCCATACGTGTGGGTTTCTTCTGAAGCTCTATATTCTGTTTGATTTGTGTATCCTTGAACCAATAGCATAACATACTCTCGCTTTAGCTACGTATCTTTTTTTTTTTTCCCCTGAGACGGAGTCTCGCTTTGTCGCCAGGCTGGAGTGTAGTGATGTGATCTTGGTTCATCGCAAGCTCCGCCTCCCGGGTTGAAGCAATTCTCCTGCCTCAGCCTCCCGAGTAGCTGGGACTACAGGCGCCCACCGCCATGCCCAGCTAATTTTTCTATTTTTAGTAGAGATAGGGGTTTCACCATGTTGGCCAGGATGGTCTCGATCTCTTGACCTCATGACCCGCCCACCATGGCCTCCCAAAGTGCTGGGATTACAGGCCTGAGCCACCATGCCAAGCCTTAGCTACGTATCCTTACATTTAATAGGATGAGTTCCCCTACCTCAGCCTCTAAGAACACTTAGCAGCCAGGCTGGGTGCGATGGCTCACGCCTGTAATCCCAGCACTTTGGGAGGCCGAGGCAGGCAGATCACTTATGGTCAGGAGTTCGAGACCATCCTAGCTAACATGGTGAAACCCCATCTCTACTAAAAAGACAAAAATTAGCTGGGCGTGCTGGCATGTGCCTGTAATTCCAGCTACTTGGGAGGCTGAGGCAGGAGCATTGTTTGAACCCAGGAGGCAGAGGTTGCAGTGAGCTGAGATTGTGCCACTGCACTCCAGCCTGGGCGAAGAAGCAAGAGTCCGTCTAAAAAACAAACAAAACACTTAGCTCTGATCTCCCTTTGAAAGTGAGTTATCTGGCCGGGTGTGGTGGCTCACACCTGTAATCCCAGTACTTTGGGAGGCCGAGGCAGGCAGATCACGAGGTCAGGAGATCGAGACCATCCTGGCTAACACAGTGAAACCCCATCTCTACTAAAAGTACAAAAAATTAGCGGGGCGTGGTGGCCGGCGCCTGTAGTCCCAGCTACTGGGGAGGCTGAGGCAAGAGAATGGCGTGAACCTGGGAGACGGAAGCTTGCAGTGAGCCGAGATCGTGCCACTGCACTCCAGCCTGGGCGACAGTGCAAGACCTTGTCTAAAAAGAAAAAAAAAAAAAGAAAGAAAGAAAGAGAGTTATCTGACAGCCTGCAGCTGAAGTGCCTTTTCTCTGCCACATTATTTGAGCTGAGATCATGTGCTCCTCAGGCAGCTCACGAGCACCTGAGCAAGGCAGAGGGGCAGGGATACTTCTGCCCAGTGAGGGTGTCCTCCAGACAGTCTTTGCATAGGAGTTCCCTGGTGGACAGGCCAAGACTTTCCCCGAGCTGCGCTGCCAGTCTCAAGTTTTTCCTCCCAGTTCCTCCTGCCGCCTTCCTTCCACAGGTGTCAGCCCGAAGATTTTCCCTGCCTCATTCTGCCCCTCTTGTCTTTCACCTCTTAGGCTTCTGACGTCATTTTTGCATCTGCCTCCTGGCGGACCTGAGCGGATACAAGCGGCTCCAGGATTCCTGGCTCCTCACTGTATACGTTTAAGAATCAGTTCCAAAATGAAGCAAAACAAAAATAGTTTTGTTGGGATTTTGACAGGAATTGCATTGGATCAAGTGCTCAGTTACAGAACTGACATCTTTATGTTAATGACAGAATCTCTCAATCACAAGCATGCTACTTCTCTCCATGTATTAGGGGTTCTCTACCCTTTTCCCATTTGCCCTGAGAATGCTCACTGGCGGTGCTTGTAGCTGTAGCGTTTACCCTGAGATAACTTTGCCACAAAATGTCTTGCTTTTATGATTATTTTCACATCGCTCTAGTAGATCGACTTCGGAAACAAAAGCCATTATTCTAATTATAGCATTCTGTCTTTAGTAGTAGTATTTCCATTTACAAAATATAGTAATTCTCGATCGCCGAAAATGTCAAATCCTAGACAATGCAGCATTCCTATACATGATGTTAACATTGTTCTCGACAGCTGGCCAAAGATTCATTCGATGAATCCGACTTTTCTGAAATAGATGATTCTGATGATTCAGACAATTCTGATGTTAGTTCTGTTTAGAAATAACTCCAAGAACAGTGTTTATATTTTATTTTCACATTGAAAATCAGTCAGATTTGCTTCAGTCTCCAAGAGTGTGTTTATGTAAAATTAAATGAGCGCTGGCAGTGGGCTGCACTTTTTTTCCTAAATGGGAAAAGGGTTAAACTCAGCTTCTTACAATATAGCTTTGTAATTTTCTCCAAAAAGGTCTTGCACATTTTTATTAGATTTATTTCTAGGAACTTTATATTTTTAGTTATGATTAAATATTATATGTGTTTAAAATTCCATTTTCTTTTTAAAAATTTATTTTTATAGAGACAGCGTCTCACACTATGTTGCCCAGGCTGGTCTCAAACTCCTAGGACTCAAGCAATCCTCCCTCCTTGGCCTCCCAAAGTGCTGGGACTATAGTTGTGAGCCACTGCACTCAGCCTAAAACTCTGTTTTTTAATTCTGTTGCTGGTACTTAGAAAAACTTAAATGTTGATCTTTTAGCTCGCAAATTTGCTAAACTCTGAATTCTAATAATCTGCTCATAGATGATACTGGATTTCCATACACACAGTCATCTAATCTTTAAAGAATGATAGTTTTGTTTCTTCCGTAGGCCTTTTTTTTTCATTTCCTTGCTTTACTGTGTTGACACTTCCAGTATAATGTTGAATACAAGTAATGAGAGCAGGCACTCTTGTTTTTTATTTTAAAAGAGACACTTCTCATATTTCACTGTTAACTAATGTTTACTGCAGGATTTTTGTATATGCCTTTTATCAGTTCAAGGGAATGAGCTGGGCGAGGTGGCACACACCTGTAGTCACAGCTACTTTGGAGGCTGAGGTGGGAGGTTCACTGGAACCCAGGAGTTTAAGGCTGCAGTGAGCTATGATGCCACTGCACTCCAGCCTGGGCAACGGAGCGAGACCTTGTCTCTAAAAATAAAGCAGCAAATATGTATTTTAAAAAACAGTCTAAAACTGTCATTTTAACTGGAGTCCTCAGTCCCTTTGCATATAATGTAATGATTGGTGTGGATGGGGTTAAATACACCATCTCCTCCGTGCTTTGGATCTGTCCTGCTGTTTTTAGTTCTTTTAAATTTAAAAATCAGCCCATCATTGTCCTGTTCCATTTTAAAGTTATGTCCCTTTTTCTATCCTTGAGTGGTTAAGAAATCAAAAGGTGCAGACTCTTTATCAATGTCTAATGTTGATACTTTTCCCCTTCTCCCGGATAATGCAAGGACCTTAGAACACCAATTCTTCTGCTCCCAATGTCAAGTTATATGCTGTTCTTGCCACGTGTTCTAAGTCTGTGAGAGGGTGTGCGTGTGTGCGTGTGTGTGCATGCACATTTTGAGGGAGTCCTTTGTTTCTGCAGTTTCTCATTCAGGGAGACTTGTGTTGTTGTTGTTGTTGTTTTGTTTTGTTTTTGAGACAGAGTCTCGCTCTGTCGCCCAGGCTGGAGTGCAGTGGCGTGATCTCGGCTCACTGCAACCTCTGCCTCCCAGGTTCAAGCAATTCTGCTGCCTCAGCCTCCCAAGTAGCTGGGATTACAGGCAGCGGCCACCATGCCCAGCTAATTTTTGTATTTTTAGTAGAGACAGGGTTTCACCATGTTGACCAGGATTGTCTCGATCTCTTGACCTTGTGATGCGTCTGCCTCAGCCTCCCAAAGTGCTGGGATTACAGGCGTGAGCCAAGGTGCCCAGTTGAGACTTGCCTTTGTATGTGCCATGTTACCGATTGTACTTCAGACACCACATTTGAAAATTCACTTTTGGCCGGGCGCGGTGGCTCAAGCCTGTAATCCCAGCACTTTGGGAGGCCGAGGCGGGCGGATCACAAGGTCAGGAGATCGAGACCACAGTGAAACCCCGTCTCTACTAAAAATACAAAAAATTAGCCGGGCGCGGTGGCGGGCGCCTGTAGTCCTAGCTACTCAGGAGGCTGAGGCAGGAGAATGGCGTGAACCCAGGAGGCGGAGCTTGCAGTGAGCCGAGATCGCGCCACTGCACTCCAGCCTGGGCAACAGCGTGAGACTCCGTCTCAAAAAAAAAAAAAAAAAAAAAGAAAATTCACTTTTACAAACAAATTGAGGCCTAGGATGATATTATCATCTTCCAGAGATAATTTTTATTTTCATAGGGTCTTAGGGGCACTAAAAATCAGAGATTGGTACCATACCCTAACAGTTACCAATATTTTACCACTTTCCTTTCATCTGTCTATCCCCAACTTTATTTTTAAAATATTTTTGTAGAGACGGGGGTCTCACAATGTTGCCCAGGCTGATCTCAAACTCCTGGCCCCAACTAATCCTCCCGCCTCGGCCTCCCAAAGTGTTGGGATTACAGGCCTGAGCCACTGAGCCTGACCAGATTTTTTTTTTTTCTTTTTTTTAAATATTTTTTAAGGTTTGTGACTTGTGACTTTTTTTTGAAACGTGTTCTCACTCCCTCACCCAGACTGCCTGGTCTGGACTGCAGTGGTGCGATCATAGCTTGGCTTGTGACTTTTTTTTTTTTTTTTTGAGACGGAGTCTCACTTTGTCACCCAGACTGGAGTGCAGTGGCACCATCTCGGCTCACTGCAAGCTCTGCCTCCTGGGTTCACGCCATTCTCCTGCCTCAGCCTCCGAGTAGCTGGGACTACAGGCACGCACCACCACGCTTGGTTAATTTTTTGTATTTTTAGTAGAGACGGGGTTTCACCATGTTAGCCAGGATGGTCTCGATCTCCTGACCTCGTGATCCGCCCGCCTCGGCCTTCCCCAAGTGCTGGGATTACAGGCGTGAGCCACCGCGCCCTGCGGCTTGTGACTTTTTAAGCCACTCAAATGATGTGAGACTGAACTGCAGTCTGGGTAAGAGGCTGGTTGACTTCCACTTCACCCTTAACCCTCGGGCACCACTCTTCAGGGTCCTAGTGACAGTGGGCTGTGGTTGACTGCTCCCCCAGGGACACCACCAAAAGCACAACTCACTCTGGGCTGCTGCAAGCAGCGTACGGAATTCCACGTGGCCTCTTCAGGATCTTCACCGGCTTCTTCACCAACTGCTTTGCTGCTCTTTGAAGTGTCAAATACGTTTGTATTTTATCCCGTTTCTTCATTTTAGGGGGTGAGTTTATCTAAATTACATATTTTATTACTGAAAATGGAAATCTCCCTAAATGTCTGGGGAGAGCTCAAATTACTGATTCAAGGCTTGTCATTATAGTTGCTTTTAAAAATATGTCCATTTTAGAGAGAGTTTTCCTGTTTTCTTGGAGACAGTTTTAGTAAGATGTGCCTATTGTGTTTTCAAATTTATCCATATAAATATTCTAAAAAAAAAATCTCTGCTCTATCTATAATTCTGTCCTCTTACTCATGCCTCCTACTGTTTTGAACTTAAGTTTTAAACGTACTCTTTGTAATCATACTTGAATCGAACCGGCTTTCACCTTTGTTGTTCCTGTTTGGTTTTCTATTTAATTAGTTTCTGCTGTTATTTCCTCCTTCTGTGTCCTTTGTTTTTCTTTATATAATTTAAGTTGTATATTAGTGTTTTTAAATTTTGAATATGATTTCTTTTCTTTTTTTTTTTTTTTGAGATGGAGTCTTACTCTTGTCACCCAGGCTGCAGTGCGGGGGCACGATCTCGGCTCACTGCAACCTCTGCCTCCAGAGTTCAAGCGATTTTCCCACCTCAGCCTCCTGAGCAGCTGGGACTACAGGCGCCCGCCACCACGCCCAGCTACTTTTTGTACTTTTAGTAGAGATGGGATTTTGCTATGTTGGCCTGGCCTCAAACTCCTGACTTCAAGTGATCCGTCCACCTTGGCCTCCCAAAGTGTTGGATTACAGGCATGAGCCACGGTGTCTGGCCTCTGTTGTGACTTCCGACAATTGCATTATGACCAAGAAAAGTGGTCTCCATTATAATAATTCTTTAAAATTTGATGTGTCAATTTTTTTTTTTTTTTTTTTTTTTTTTTTGAGACAGGGTCTGGCTTTGCTGCCAGGCTGGAATGCAGCGGCGTGATCTCTGCTCACAGCAACCTCCCAGGTTCAAGTGATTCTCCTGCCTCAGCCTCCTGAGTAGCTGGGGTTACAGGCATGATTACAGTGACTGGGGCTCAATGCAGTCTTGTCCTCCCAGGCTCCTGTGATCCCTCCCACCTCGGCATCCTGAGTAGCTGGCACCTGAGTAGTAGGCACGTACCACCGTGCCTGGCTAATTTTTGGTTGTTGTTGTTTGAATAGAAATTGGGTTTTGCCACGTTGCCCAGGCTGGTCTTGAACTCCTGGGCTCCAGCTGCCTGCCTCAGCCCCTTAAAGTGCTAGGATTACAAGCGTAGCCACTATGCGCAGCTGAGGCTGTCTTACAAGCATTAAGTTTTCATAGATTTCTCTTGTGTGTGTAAGAATTCTACACATGGCCGGGCGCAGCAGCCCACGCCTGTAATCCAGCAGTTTGGGAGGCTAAGGCAGGAGGATCACTAGGAGTTTGAAACCAGCCTGGGCAATGTAGGACTCTATTTCTACAAAAACTACAAAAATTAGCCAAAAAAATGTGCCTGTAGTCCCAGCTACTCAGGAGGCTGAGGCAAGAGGATGGCTTGAGGCCAGGAGTTCGAGACCAGCCTGTGCAACATAGTGAAACCCCGTCTTTACCAAAAAAAGGTCTATTTATACAACTACAGGAGCTTTATTTTGGTATTTCTCTAGTATATCTTTTTTTCATCTTTTGGTTTTCAACATTTCTGTATCTTTGTTTTAGATGCTTTTTTTTTTTTTTTGAGATGAAGCCTTGCTGTTGCCCAGGTTGGAGTGCAGTGGCATGAACTAGGCTCACTGCAACCTCTCCTTCCTGGGTGCAAGCGATTTTCCTGCCTCAGCCTCCCAAGTAGCTGGGGTTACAGGTGCCTGCCACCCATACCCGGCTAATTTTTGTATTTTTTAGTTGAGACAGAGTTTCACCATATTGTCCAGGCTGGTCTCAAACTCCTGAACTCAGGTGATCGGCCCGTCTCAGCCTCCCAAAGTGCTGATATTACAGGCGTGAGCCACTGTGCCTGGCCCCTCTTTTTTTTTTTTCTTTCTTAGTTTGAGACAAGGTGTCACTCTGTAGCCCAGGCTGGAGTGTAGTGGCACAATCATGGCTCTCTGTAGACTCAACTTCCTGGGCTCCAGTGATCCTCCCGCCTCAGCCTCCTGAGTAGTTGGGACTACAGGTGCTGCCACTATGCCTGACTAATTTTTAAACTTTTTTGTAGAGATAGGCTTATTCTGAAGGCGAGTAAAGATATGGACCAAATTTAGCCTTGATTATGAAGTTGAAATTTGGAAGGGCTGCCTGTAAAAGAAATTCTACCAGTTTGGAAGGCTTAGGCAGGAGGATTGCTTGAGCCGAGGAGTTTGAGACCAGCCTGGACAACATAGCTAGAACCTGTCCGTAACCCTGCCCCCAAAATAGTCAGGCGTGGTGGTGCACACCTGTAATTTCAACTCCTCAGGAAGTTGAGGTAGGAGGATCACTTGAGCCCAGAAGGTGCAGGCTGCAGTGAGTCAAGATCACGCCACTGCACTCCAGCTTGGGTGAGAGAGTGAGACCCTGCCTCAAAACAAAAAAGAATACTACAAGATCTTCAGGTCGAGTAAGTTCAGTTACCTTATATATGCTAGGCTTAAAGGAGACAATGGGCTATCTTGAATTTTAACTTTCTGTCATGTTTTTCCCCCACAAATCAAATATTGTTTTATACTATCAACTTTTCAAAAATGTTTAAGTTCAAGGGTACGTGTGCAGGTTTGTTATATAGGTAAACTTGTGTCACAGGGATTTGTTGTACAGATTATTTTGTCACCCAGGAACTAAGCTTAGTACCCAGTAGTTTTTCTTTCTGCTCTTCTCCCTCCAACCCTCCACCCTCATGTTGGCCCCAGTGTGTTGTTCCCTTCTTTGTGTCCATGAGTTCTCATCATTTAGTTCCCACTTATAAGTGAGAACATGCAGTATCTGGTTTTCTGTTCCTATGTTAGTTTGCTAAGGATAATAGTGTCCAGCCCCATCCATGTCCCTGGCAAAGGTATGATCTTGTTCCTTATTTTTTATTTTTTTATTTATTTTTATTTTTTAGAGATGGAGTCACCAGGCTGGAGTGCAATGGCGCGATCTCGGCTCACTGCAACCTCTGCCTCCCAGGTTCCAGCAATTCTTCTGCCTTGGACTCCTGAGTAGCTGGGACTAAAGGCACGCACCACCATGCCCAGCTAATTTTTTTGTATTTTAGTAGAGACAGGGTTTCACCATGTTGCCCAGGCTGGTCTCGACCCCTTGAGCTCAGGCAATTCACCCACCTCAGCCTCGCAAAGTGCTGGGATCACAGGCATAAGCCACCATGCCCGGTCAATCTTGTTCCTTTTTATGGTTGCATAGTATTCCCTGGCATGTATGTACCACATTTTTTTAATCCAGTCTGTCACTGATGGGCATTTAAGTTGATTTTATGCCTTTGCTATTGTGAACAGTGCTGCAATGAACATACACGTGCATGTGTCTTTATAACAGAATGATTTCTATTCCTTTGGGTATATACCCGGTAATGACATTGCTGGGTCGAATGGTATCTCTGTCTTTATCTCCACACTGTCTTCCACAATGGCTGAACTCATTTAATTTACACTTCCACCAACAGTATATAAGCGTATCTTTTTCTCCACAACCTCACCAGCATCTGTTATTTTTTGACGTTTTTATAATAGCCATTCGGACTGGTGTGAGATGGTATCTCATTGTGGCTTCGATTTGCATTTCTCTAATGACAGTGATGTTGGGCTTTTTTTCATAGGATTGTTGGCCACAGATGTCTTCTGAAAAGTGTCTGTTCATGTCCTTTGCCCACTTTTTAATGGGGTGGTTTTTTCTTCTGAATTTGTTTAAGTTCCTTATAGATGCTGGATTTCAGACCTTTCTCAGATGCATAGTTTGCAACAATTTTCTCCCATTCTGTAAACTGTCTGTTTACTCTGTTGAAAGTTTCTTTTGCTGTGCAGAAGCTCTTTAGTTTAATTAGATCCCATTTGTCAATGTTTGCTTTTGTTGCAATTGTTTTTGGCGTCTTCATCATGAAATCTTTGCCTGTGCCTATGTCCTGAATGGTACTGCCTGGGTTGTCTTCCAGGATCTTTATTATTTTGGGTTTTACATTAAGTCTTTAATCCATCTTGAGCTAATTTTTGTATATGGCATAAGGAAGGGGGTCCATTTTCAATTTTTTTGCATATGGCTGGCCATTTATCCCAGCACCATTTATTGAATAGAGAATCTATTGCCCATTGCTTGTTTTTGTCAGGTTTGTCGAAGATCTGAAAATTATAGTTGTGTGGTCTCATTTCTAAATTCTCTATTCTGTTCCATTGGTCTACGTTTGTTTTTGTGCCAGTACTATGCTGTTTTGGTTACTGTAGCCTTATAGTATAGTTTGAAGCTGGGTAGCATGATGCCTCCAGCTTTGTTCTTTTTGCTTAGGATTGCCTTACTGTCAATATTTCTTTTTTTTTTTGAGACAGTCTTGCTCTGTCGCCCAGGCTGGGGTGCAGTGGCCGGATCTCAGCTCACTGCAAGCTCCGCCTCCCGGGTTTACGCCATTCTCCTGCCTCAGCCTCCCGAGTAGCTGGGACTACAGGCGCCCGCCACCTCGCCCGGCTAGTTTTTTGTATTTTTTAGTAGAGACAGGGTTTCACCGTGTTAGCCAGGATGGTCTCGATCTCCTGACCTCGTGATCCGCCCGTCTCAGCCTCCCAAATATTTCTTTAGATTTACTCAAGTACTTACCATTTACTCATCATTACTTCTGACATCTCCCATTTACTTTCTGGGATAATCTTTTAAAAGTTCCTTTAGTGAAGAAATTTTTGTGGTAAATTCTGTTTTTCTTTATCTGAAAATGTCTATTTCACTCTCATTCTTAGATAATCCATATATAACAGAGTAGTCTACATAAAAAATTAATGATATTGATCATACAGCATCTTATAGTTGAAAGCAGAAAACTATATATTTGAAGCGAGTGATAAGGCACATACCCTATTTTTGTATAGTATATATGGAATGAATGTCTGGACTATTTTTCACATGTATTTTTTTCACTAGATTCTCAAAATGACCCTGAGAAGAAAAGTATTTTATGATCCCCATTTTTTGTTGTTGTTGTTTTTTGCAGGTAAATAAATACATGGGATATTCTAAGATTTGTAAACATGCACTTCTATTATTCTTCTGGTTCTATCCCGCATCCCTGGTGTCTGCTACATATGTAACTTAAAATGTCATATCTCTCTTTCTCTTTATAAGGTAAATTCTTTTTACAAGTGCTAAAATTTTTTTTTTTCCTATTTTTTTTTTGAGACAGGGTCTCACTGTTGCCCAGTCTGGAATGCAGTGGCACAATCTCAGCTTACTCCACCCTCCACCTCCCAGGCTCAAGCAATTTTCCTGCCTCAGCCTCCCGAGTAGCTAGGATTACAGGCACATGCCTCTACCGCCTGGCTAACTTTTTTTTATATTTTTAGTAGAGATGGGGTTTCACCATGTTGGCAAGGCTGGTCTCAAACTCCTGACCTGAAATGATCCACCTGCCTCAGCTTCCCAAAGTGCTGGGATTACAGGTGTGAGCCACCATGCCAGCCTTAAAATTTCTAGTGTATAAGTCTTTTTTTTTTTTATTAACCGGTATTCTTTTCTTCTTTTCTTTTTTTGAGATGCAGTCTCACTCTGTTGCCCAGACTGGAGTGCAGTGGCACAATCTCAGCTCACTGCAACCTCTGCCTCTGGGGCTCAAGCAATTCTCTTGCCTCAGACTCCCTAGTAGCTGGGATTACAGGTGTGCACCACCACACCCGGCTAATTTTTGTATTTTTAGTAGAGACTGAATTTCACCATGTTGGCCAGGCTGGTCTCGAACTCCTGACCTCAAGTGATCCGTCCACCTCGGCCTCCCAAAGTGCTGGAATTACAGGCATGAGCCACCGCGCCCGGCCTAGCCAGCATTCTTAATTCCTTCTAACATGTCAAATAACAAATCTTTTTAAGATAATGAAGTCTTTAGTCTGATACATTAATATATAATTGATAATTTAATATGAAAGCTCATTATTTTTTAATCATGTTCCTGAAGAATAAGTTATAAATCTGTGAATAACAGTCCATTAAATTAACACTTCTTTTATAGAAAGGGGAAATGGAAAATCCTATCATATTCAAGGCTAGACTTCTGCTGTGAGCTGCTGAGTTTTTCATACACACTTGGCATGCACAATTTAGAGCTTGAAAGGGAAGGTAACTGAATATTCACATCTTTTCTGCAGAGCTGAAAGTAGGAGTCTAGAGTAGAGAAAGATTCTGAATTGTACTGACCATACACCCTGATGGGGGAAAATTAGCATATTTCCCCAACTTACAAATGTTTATAAATTACTTAAGTATAACATGTATTGCATATAATAAAAGTACACAAAATTCAGAAAGATGAACTATTAAAAAATATATATATTCATGGCCAGGCGCAGTGGCTCAAGTCTTAATCCCAGCACTTTGGGAGGCAGAGGTGGGTGGATCACCCGAGGTCAGGAGTTCAAGACCAGCCAGGCCAACATGGTGAAACCCCGTCTCTACTAAAAATACAAAAATTAGCCAGGTGTGGTGGCGGGCACCTATAATCCCAGCTACTTGGGAGGCTGAGTCAGGAGAATCGCTTGAGCTCAGGAGGCGGAGGTTGCACTGAGCCAAGATCACACCACTACACTCCAGCCTGGGTGGCAGAGACTCTGTCTCAAAAAAAAAAAATATATATATATATACACACACACACACACACACACACACACACACACACACACACACACATTTTCATGATAAAATATTTAGTGGGAGCGTACAGGTGTGTGGGTGTGAACAACTGCCATCCGGTTTAATTTCGTAATGTGGCTGAAGGGCAAACACCATTGAAGGGCTGTTAGTCTGATGACTTTTTACTGTCTGCTGACACGTTCCTAAGACAGGCCTTGTTCACGAGGGAGACATCCCAGGAGGCCCCTGAGAAAGTGGGAAGTGAGGAATGGAAGGGAGGAAGGGCAGCAAGTGATGTGTCCATGAAGAGGTTATCGCTGTAAGCAACTGGGAGTGCCTCCTGCTGGGGCCACTCTGAGCAACAGCTCAGTGTCCTCTCTGAGGGCTGAGCAAATCCAGGTGTTTATGCACCAAATGCCCCTCGTTGAAGGACAGCCCAGCTTGCCCCACATGCAGCCCAGCAGGCTGTGACGTCCAGAAGACACCCTCAGAAGCCCTGGCTGTTTGGAAACAGTGGTGGGCCAGAGAACTAGGACTGGTGGGTGGGCACGGACAGGACCTGCTGCATCTGCTAGGCTGCGTCATGAAGAACATGATTTCCAGCTCAGTTTCTTTGCAGTGTTCCTCTTAAACCCTTGACCAGAACGTTCATGAGATAAGTGCATTTACAGTGAAATAGTTTTAACTGAAGAGGTAACATACAAATGAACAAACCCATGAGAACACTACTCTAAATCCCTTCCGTTTTTCCCGTGGAGTAACTCAGATACATATGTGACATATGACACTCTGACATACAGATTGAAGGAGACTGCTGAAGCCAATCTAAATATCAAACCAATATAAATGGATCTTTTCTTGAATTAAAATGTATTAATAGAATTTCTAAAATTTTCTTCCTCCACCATATCACCTTGTATACCCCTTGAGGTGCACACTCCCATTCGGGCCATCCCTGCACCAAAGTTCCTGTCCATGCCAAGTGCGGTGGCTCACGCCTGTAATCCTAGCACTTTGGGAGGCCGAGGCAGGCGGATCACTTGAGGTCAGGAGTTCAAGACCAACCTGACCAAAATGGCAAACCCATCTCTACTAAAAATACAAAATACAGCTGGGCGTGGTGGTGCGTGCCTGTAATCCCAGCGACTCGGGAGGCTGAGCCAGGAGAAGCACTTGAACCTGGGAGGTGGAGATTGCAGTGAGCCGAGATTGTGCCACCGCACTCCAGCCTGGGCAGCAGAGGGAGAGAGTCCATCTCAAAAACAACAAAAAAAGAGCCTGTCCAGCTCTCAGCTGGAAATGATTCAATCCATTTTGAGGTATGCCTGACTATTCTAAATAGGTAAGAAAATACTAGTAATTGGCTGGGCATGGTAGCTCACACCTGTAATTCTAGCACACTGGGAGGCCGAGGTAGATGGATTGTTTGAGCCCAGGAGTTTGAGACCAGCCTGGCCAATGTGGTGAAACCCATCTCCACAAAAAAATACAAATATTAGCTGGATGTGGTGGTCCATGCCTATAGTCCCAGCTACTCAAGAGGCCGAGGTAGGAGGCTCACTGGAGCCCGGGAGGTCAAGGCTGCAGTAAGCTGTGATCGTACCACTGCACTCTAGGCTGGGAAACAGACTGAGATCCTGTCTCAAAAAAAAAAAAAAAAAAAAAAAAAAAAAGAGACATATGAGAGAGAGAAAAAAAAGGAAAGAAAAGACGCCAGGCGCAACAGCTCATGCCTGTAATCCCAGCACTTTGGGAGGCCGAAGCGGGTGGATTGCAAGGTCAGGAGATTGAGACCATCCTGGCTAACACGGTGAAACCCTGTCTCTACTAAAAATACAAAAAATTAGCCCGGCATGGTGGCGGGTGCCTGTAGTCCCAGCTACTCAGGAGGCTGAGGCAGGAGAATGGTGTGAACCTGGGAGGTGGAGCTTGCAGTGAGCCAAGATGGCGCCACTGCACTCCAGCCTGGGCGACAGAGCGAGACTCCGTCTCAAAAAACAAACAAACAAACAACAACAACAAAAATTAGCTGGGTGTGGTGACGCATGCCTCTACTCCCAGCTACTTGGGAGGCTGAGACACGAGAATCACTTGAACCTGGGAGGCGGAGGTTACAGTGGGCCAAGATCACGCCACTGCACTCCAACCTGAGTGACAGAACAAGACTCCATCTCAAAACAAACAAATAAATAAATAAATGCATTTAAACTTTCTTAAACAACAAAGGACTTAACTGAATTCCAAAAATGTGACACAAAGTTAAATATGTCCATTTTATTTAGGCAGAAATATATGTATATATTATTTATTTCCTTTTAAAGCAAGCTTAATACAAAGTTTAATTGCTAAAATCACTTTGATTCAACAACCTAGAAACAGAATAGTCTTTAGTTTTACTGTGCTAGTTTAACAAATCCATTCTGTAAAGAAATACTGTTAATTCCCCTGGAGTTTAAAACTTTAGGGCCAGGCACGGGCCTGCAATCCCAGCACTTTGGGAGGCCGAGGCGGGTGGATTACTTGAGGTCAGGAGTTGGAGACCAGCCTGGCCAACGTGGTGAAACCCTGTCTCTACTAAAAATACAAACATTAGGCCGGCGTGGTGGTGAGAGCCTATAATCCCAGCTACTTGGGAGGCTGAGGCAGGAGAATCGCTTGAACCCAGGAGGCAGAGGTTGCAGTGAGCCGAGATCGTGCCACTGCACTCCAACAGCCTGGGAAACAGAGTGAGACTCTGTCTCAAAAAAAAAGAAAGAAAGAAAGAAAAGAAAACTTGTGGCCGCAAGCAGTGGCTCACACCTGTAATCCCTGCACTCTGGGAGGCACACATAGGAGGATCCCTTGAGGCCAGGAGTTCAAGGCTGCAGTGAGCCATGATTGTGCCACTGCACTCCAGCCTGGGAGACAGAGTGAGACTCTGTCTTGAGAAAGACAAATTTTAAGGTTTGCATAGTACCCTGCAAAAGACTATTTTATGATACATATCAACAAAATTCAACCCCACTTTCTCCAATAATAAAAAAATGTTTTTTAAAACTGTTACTTTTTAAACAACGTGAAACTAATGAAAATTGGTTGCTGCTTTGAGAATCATCTTGTTTGGAGAAAAAGATCCTGTGCTTCACCAGTTGCTGCCATGCCTTACAGAGATAGGGTCTGTGGTCCACGTCCACGTCACGCAGGCGTCGAGAGGCAGGAGAAGGTTCTTCCGACGAGTTCGAGGCTTTCTGCATTATCGTTTGTGTCGTTGCAAAAAGAACCAGGCGATAGTCATTTACAAGCTTCTCTAAGCACTGAGAACATTTCCTCAGAGTAGACTCCTGTAAGTTAACACTCTCTCCTCCATTGACACGGTCTATCCAGTAAAAAGCTGACAGGCTATCCAAAATCAAAAGGCAGAGAGACGGGTGACTACAAAACATACTTTCTAGCGAGTAAAGTGTAAGAAGCAGGTGGGTGCTACTACTGCAGTACACCAAAAAAAATCTTCCCAGGCAGTATTTGATTATTTCTTCAGAGCTTTGGGATAGTCTGTGCTCAAGAACTGTAACCAGCCGGAGCATATCGAAGTGGTAATCTGTGTCAATAAATAAGACTTCCACTTCCAGGCCACCTTCTGATTTGGGAAGTATACATCGTGCTGTTAGGTGATAAAGCATTTCTGTTTTTCCTGTTCCTTCTGAGCCATGAAATTCAAGAATATCACCTGTGTAAAAATTTAAACATCTCAGTCAAAATGCAGTAGCTCAAGGGTAGGCTACAAAATGCAAAGTCTGCAAAAAAGTTTAAAAAGACGTTTACTGGAATGTGAAAGAAAATCTAAATACACTTTTGCCAAAATGGAGCTGTACAAGCAAACACAAGAAACAAGGAAATCAGAGCCCGGTGAGAAGACTGGGAGAGGCTAGGGGACTCTCCTCGGGCCAGGCTCACATGCACTTCCACTTCAATTTGCGAGATTTGAAAATTAAGAGCCACAGATCTAGGGCCTTTCAAAAATCTGACTACTACAGTACACACCATTTCTGGTAGTTGATGACACCATATCCATTCTTCCCCTCTTCCTAAAGTATAAAATCCTAATTTGATGAGGAGGGAAATGTGTCCACTTTAAAACTATTTTTCATGGTCTCCTTTGAAAAGAAAGGTTACCAGGTAACACAGCTGTCACCAGTGAGATGCAGGCTGCTCTCTGTTGATGATTCTTTCCTATCCAGGGACACCTTCTGCCCTGCCGCGCCCTCCTGTGGGGGTGGAGCAGCCATCTGGAAGCAGTGAGGATGAAAGCCCCCGCTCAGGATGGTGGCGTGGAAGACAGAAGGTGCCCAGGACTCTGGGCATATGGAGCCCCCACCAGCCACGCACAGCCTGCCTCTGTGCCACTCAGGATGTGAGGAAAACAAGCCTCCACCTGGGCAAGCCACTAAGTTGGACTTCTATGACCTGCAGGTGAAAGCACTCCCTAATTAGGGTTTCTCAATGTTACTGATGTTATGGGGTGAACAATTCTGGATTTTGTGGTTTCACACATTACTGAGGCAAGAGCCCATGGCTCACAGGCCCTAAATGCCAACAGCACCCTTCAACTGAAAACAACCTCACACGTTCCCAAACTGCCTTCAGTTATTCTCTGCTATTGGAATTATCTCTTGAAACCATGTCCAGCTGCATTAGAAATTATTTTCCTAGCATTAAAAATCAAAGTCAACTACTCTGAACATTAAAGACTCCAACTCTCCTTCTATATAGGCTCAAATAACTCATTGAGGACAGCACAAGTTAAATCAAACGACACTGGGCAAGTTGCCTTGTTTCCAGAGCTTTTCAAAATGCACTCAACAGTGGCATTCAACTCTTGCTTGTCATTATTAATGTATGGCTGAACTACCTGATTGGAAACACTATGTTAAAATGCCAACTATTATCCCCAACCAAATGATGGTCTATATAAGAATTCAAGGGCTGGGCACAGTGGCTCACACCTGTAATCCCAGCACTTTGGGAGGCAGAGGCGGGCGGATCACCTGAGGTCAGAAGTTCAAAGAAACAGCTGGGCGTGGTGCATGTGCCAACATGGTGAAACCCTACTAAAAATACAATAAATTAGCTGGGCGTGGTGGTGGGCGCCTGTAATCCCAGCTACTTGGGAGGCTGAGGCAGGAGAAACACTTGAACCCGGGAGACAGAGGTTGCAGTGAGCTGAGATCACGCGATTGCACTCCAGCCTGGGTGACAAGAGCGAAACTCCGTCTCAAAAAACAAACAAAAAAAGAATTCAATTACTTTGTTTCTTATGATTAATTTTAATTTTTTTTGAGATGGAATCTTGTTCTGTTGCCTAGGCTGGAGTGCAGTGGTGCAATCTTGGTTTACTGCAACGCTTCCCAGGTTCAAGCAATTCTCCTGCCTCAGCCTCCCGAGTAGCTGGGATTACAGGTGTGCGCTACCACCCCCAGCTAATTTTTGTATTTTGGTAGAGATGGAGTTTTGCCATGTTGGCCAGGCTGGTCTCAAACTCCTGACCTCAGGTGATCCACCCACCTCAGCCTCCCAAAGTGCTGGGATTACAGGTGTGAACCACCGTACCCGGCCTTTCTTCTTCTTATTAACAAACCGTTGTAAGTTGGAGTATTCACAAATAATGTTTAAGAAATCTAGGTTGGGTACAGTAGCTCATGCCTGTAATTCCCTGCACTTTGGGAGGTCAAGGCAGGAGGATCACTTGAGCCCAAGAGTTAGATATCAGCCTGGTCAATATAGTGAGACCCCGACACTACAATTAAAAAACAAAAACAAAAAACAGCCACCCATGGTTGTGTGCATCACTAGTCCCAGCTAATTGGGAGGCTGAGGTTGGAGAATCAGCTGAGCCCAGGAGGTAGAGGCTGCAGTGAGCCAAGACTGCACCAAATTTCTACCATAATCTTACATACAACTTGCAATTCTAAATTTACCTTAAGAAGAACTTTAAAAACTGATTCCACCTCAGCCTCTCAAGTAGCTGGGACTACAGGCATGTGTCATCATGCCTGGCTAATTTTTGTATTTCTTGTAGAGACTGGATTCCATCATGTTGCCCAGGCTGGTCTTGAACTCCTGGGCTCAAGTGGTCTGCCTGTGTCAGCCTCCCAAAGTGCTGGGATTACAGGCATGAGCCCCCACACCTGGCTTCGGCTTTCTTATAGCGCAGTATGTTATCAGTTCTCATAGACTTCTCTTTTGTATTTAAGAATTCTACACATGGCTGGGCACAGTGGCTCAGGTCTGTAATCCAGCACTTTGGAAGCTGAAGTGGGAGGATCACTTGAGCCCAGGAGTTCATGACAAGCCTGGGCAACATAGGGAGACCCTGCCTCTATAAAAAATTTAAAAAAAGAAATAGCTGGGTGTGGTGGCATGTGCCTATAGTCCCAGTCTCAGCTACTCAGGGTGAAGTGGGAGCCTGTGAGGTTGAGGCTACAGCGAGCCGTGATCATGTCACTGCACTCTAGCCCAGGCAACAGAGGGAGACCCTGTCTCTAAAAAGAAAGAAAGAAAGAAAAAAGAGATTCCAGGCTCAAGGAGTAAAATTATTTTCATATTAACAACTGTCCATCTAATTAAAAGTTAACAGAGCAGCTAAACCTGTATTCCACCCAGATGTTCAGCGTGCCCTCTCCTACTATGTTACTGAGGAGCTACACTGAACCCACCACTCCTACCAAGCGCTTTTACTGCCCTGTGTGATAGAGAACAGGGACCATGCAGAAGCGCAGACGGGAAACCAAGAAGCAGACCACAGCAAATCCTCCCTCTCCTGCTCCCAGAGAGGCAGCCAGGGAGGCTGACCCACAGCTACTCACCTTTCTAGAGTACTGCATGCCTTAAAGAGGCTGCTTCAGACATGTCCTGTTTGCTCCTAATAACACTGAGGTAGGGAAAATAACAAACTCTGTCGTCTCCCATCATCACACGGATCACACTATATAAGCACTGACTATTTACTTGATTACATTTCCTGTTAGCTTCTCTAAGGTTGGGACTTGAGTATTCTGTCCCCAGCACAAAACCCAGGATCTTCTAAATGTGCTTCATCAGTTACCTTCTTCTTAAGATCCTCATGAGAGACATCTAAAGAATAAAAATACGAGTTTTGGTTTGTGAGGGTTAAGGGCCTAAAAGCCAATTGTTAAACTGGCATTTTAAATGGAAGCAGGTCTGGTAGGGAGCGACAGGTGGGGTGTGTGGCTTTGGTGGCAGAGCTCAGCAGGTAAGAAGGTCCGAGACCAGGGTTAACACAGGGACCAACATAGGAGGCAAAGCAAGGGAAGCAAACTGCCTGGTGTGGGGCCTGCTGCCAGAGACCACAGGGTCTCACACTTAGCGTGGTGAGGGCCTCAGTCCTGCAGGTGATAGGGTTTGGCTGTGTCCCCACCCAAATCTCGTTTGAATTCCCACGTATTGTGGGAGGGACCCAGTGGGGGGTAATTGAATCATGGGGGGAGGTCTTTCCTGTGCTGTTCTCGTGATAGTAAGTCTCATGGGATCTGATGGTTATTATAAGGGAGAATTTTCCTGTACAAGCTCTCTTTGCTTGCTGCCATCCATGTAAGATGGGACTTGTTCTTCCTTGCCTTCTGCCATGATTGTGAGGCTTCCCCAGGCACATGGAACTGTAAGTCCAATTAAACCTCTTTCTTTTGTAAATTGCCCAGTCTTGGGTATGTCTTTATCATACCCCTTGGGTATGTCTTTATCAGCAGCATGAAAATGGTTACCTTTTACAGCAGGTAAACCTAATGTGGTGATTTAAAAGTTCTTCTGAGCCGGGCGCGGTGGCTCAAGCCTGTAATCCCAGCACTTTGGGAGGCCGAGACGGGCGGATCACGAGGTCAGGAGATCGAGACCATCCTGGCTAACACGGTGAAACCCCGTCTCTACTAAAAAATACAGAAAACTAGCCGGGCGCGGTGGCGGGCGCCTGTAGTCCCAACTACTCGGGAGGCTGAGGCAGGAGAATGGCGTGAACCCGGGAGGCGGAGCTTTCAGTGAGCTGAGATCTGGCCACTGCACTCCAGCCTGGGCGGCAGAGCGAGACTCCGTCTCAAAAAAAAAAAAAAGTTCTTCTGAAAGATAGGCTTGGAAGTACCTGCACACATCAAATATAGACACAAAGTAGACTTTTTTTGAGACAGGGTCTTATTCTGTCACCCAGGCAAGAGTGTAGTGGCGTGACCTCAGCTCACTGCAACCTCCGCCTCCTGGGCTTAAGCCATCCTCCCACCTCAGCCTCCTGAGTAGCTGGGACCACAGGTGTGTGCCACGACGCCTGACTAATTTTTGTATTTTTTTGTAGAGACAGTCTTGCTGAGTTGCCCAGGCTGATCTCAAACTCCTGGGTTCAAGCGATCCACCCATCTCAGCCTCCCAAAGTGCTAGAATTACAGGCATGCACCACCCCACCCAGCCCAAAGTAGAAATTTTTAATTCACATAATTCAAATTGAGTATTCCAGCAAAAATTTAGCTTTCAAAATGGTATTTTTTTTTTAATGTATCTCTAGGTGTCACAAAATGAAAATGTCCTACAGCCACTAAGACAAAAGATTCAAGATGGTAAGCCAGGCGCGGTAGCTCACGCCTATAATCCCAGTACTTTGGGAGGCTGAGGCATGAGGCAGGTGGCTCACCTGAGGTTAGGAGTTCAAGACCAGCCTGGCCAACATGATGAAACCCTGCTTCTACTAAAAATATAAAAATTAGCTGGGCGTGGTGGCACGCACCTGTAATCCCAGCTACTTGGGAGGCTGAGACAGGAGAATTGCTTGAACTTGGGAGGCAGAGGTTGCAGTGAGCTGACATCGCGTCATTGCACTCCAGCCTGGGCAACAAGAATGAAACTCCATCTCAAAAAAAAAAAAAAGATTCAAGATGGTAATAAGGGGCTGGTTATAGCAGTCTAGGAGTAATCCACATAGAAATAATAAGAGAAAAAACAAAAATCTCTTTGATGGGTGGGTAATATGGACCTAAAATTAAGGCCAAAACTAAATTTTTGAGATATATCCACAGTTAGAAGAGGCATTAGAAGACAGCTAAAACAGAAACTTAATAGGAAAACCAGGAAGAAAAACATTACCGGGCAAAAGAGACTGTTTCAAGAAAATGAAACAGCACTAAATAATAAATGCAGCAGAAAAGTCATGACAATGAAAAATGGCGGGAAAAGATCACTGAGTTTGTCCAAAATAGTGGCCTTGGGGCATTAATTGTGTAGTCCGCAAAAGCATATTTAACATCTTATTTTGTGAACCAAACTTTTAAAACTGAGATACTCAGAAGACAGGAGACAACAGGACTAGCCTAGGCATTCACTGCTTCTAGAGTAACAGCAAGGACAGAGCAGATTCCCAACCAGTGAAACTGAGGCAAAGAAGTTGAGGGTTAAATCCCTGCCTAAGAGATACTCTTTTCCTTTTACACATTAATAGCAAATCAGGTATAAAAAAGGCATTTATAACAACCAGGGAAGACACTGCAAACTTGCAAGAGACACATGAATTATTATTAAGGTCCTTGAACTAAATTCCTCACAAATACGTTTAATGATGAACTGAAATCAGTTTTACTGATTTTATAAACATTTACTGTTTGATCCTCAAGATCAAAACCTGTAATCAAATATTATGTCCTACAGAAGGGACACCATCCTTTTCAATGTACTTGAAGTCACCATCTCATATGTTTCTGTGGCTGCTACAGGATGCTTGTCCAGCCAAAGTATGGAACGTGACGACTTGCAGTAAAAAAATCCCTAAGGTTTGGCACTTGAAGATATTAAACTAAATCAGAAAATCTGGATGATTTGGCCTTGACAGTTACTCTTACAAATAGAACGCTGTAAGGAGTTTGGGTAACAGATTGTCAGAAAGAGTTATGAATCTAAAGATCCTTCAAAATAAGGAAAAGAAAGGAAAAGCCAAAAAATCTATCATCTTGGTACCAGCCTACCAACTATATAACAAATATGTTGAATTTGCAGATTATAATCATTACAGAAGTAAAGAAGTAATGAATTGGTACATGGTACTGAATAACTCCTATCCAAAAAAGCATTAAAAATATGTTTACAGGTTGGACGTGGTGGTTCATGCCCATAATCCCAGCACTTTGGGAGGCTGAGGTGGGCAGATGGCTTGAGCCCAGGAGTTCAAGGCCATCCTAGGCAACATGGCAAAACTCCATCTCTACAAAATATACAAAAATTACTTGGGTATGCTGGCACACATCTGTGGTCCCAGCTATTAAGGAGGCAGAGCTGGGAGGATCACCTGAGCCCGGGGCTGGTCGAGGCTGCAGCGAGCCGTCACTGCGCCACTGCACTCCAGCCTGGGCAACAAGAGCGAGACCTGTCTCAAAAAGAAAAGTTTGGCACTGGGCACAATGGTTCATGCCTGTAATCTCAGCACTTTGGGAGGCCAACACGGGTGGATCACTTGAGGTCAAGACCAGCCTGGCCAACATGTTGAAACCCTGTCTCTACTAAAAATACAAAAACTTAGCTGGGCATGGTAGCACCCGCCAGTAATTCCAGCTACTTGGGAGGCTGACGTTGCAGTGAGCAGAGATCAAGCTGCACTCCAGCCTGGGTGACAGAGTGAGGCTCTGTCTCAAAATAAAAAAATAAATAAATAAATAAAATAAAATAAAATATAAAATAAAATTATAAAATGTAAAATATAAAATATAAAAAATAACATAAAATATAAAATATAAATATAAAATAAAAAATAAAATAAAATGAAACGTTTGGATGAGAACACATGGACACAGGAAGGGGAGTAACACACACCGGGGCCTGCCGAAGGCATGAGGGGAGGGAACGCATCAGGACAAATAGCTAAGACAAGTAACCTAGGTGATGGGTTGATAGATGCAGCCAACCACCATGGCATGCGTTTATCTATGTAACAAACCTTCATGTTCCGCACATGTATCCCAGAATTTAAAATTAAATTAAATTAAATTTAAATTTAAAAAAAGTTTGGATGGGTGCAGTGGCTCACACCTGTAATCCCAGAATTTTGGGAGGCCAAGGTGGGCGGATCACCTGAGGTTGGGTGTTCAAGACCAGCCTGGCCAACATAGTGAAATTCCATGTCTACTAAAAATACAGATGAGACAGAGCAAGACTCTGTCTCAAAAAAAAAGTTTACAATGGCATCGAGACTCTATAACCCCTAAATCTCTTACTACTTCAACTTAAGCTTTTCTATAACAAGTTCTGATAAACTTCTATTGTTGATAAATAATCTTTATAATCCCAGTCTTCTACCTGCTGTTGTTCCAATGGAGTACTCATCTAACTAGTTTTACAGCTACAGGATCTTCAGTAGTTTTCAGTAAACTTTTTTGTTAGTGACTAAACATGATGATGTTTTTCAATGTTTCTATAATATTCTAATGTAGAAGTTGTTCCACAAACACATTTTAACATATTAATGTCAGTTTCATAAGGCTCACCTTATTAATATCCTTCCCTATAGAGAGTGTACAAAGACCATTCTGTTTTTTGTCTTACATACTCGATCAAAATTTGTGTTTTATTATGGAGAATTTTGGTTAGCAAATCTGCTGTACAAGAAACACTAAAGGGAGTGCTTCAGGCTACATGAAAGGACACTAGACAGTACCTGAAATCCAAATGAGAAAATAAAAAGCATAGGGAAATGTAACTATCTATGTAAATATAAAAGACAGTACAGGCCGGGTGTGGTGGCTCATGTCTGTAATCCCAACACTTTGGGAGGCCAAGGCGGGTGGATCACCTGAGGTCAGGAGTTTGAGACCAGCCTGGCCAACATAGTGAAACCCCTCTACTAAAAATAAAAAATTAGCCAGGTGTGGTGGCACACACCTGTAGTCTCAGATACTGGGGAGGCTGAGGCAGGAGAATCACTTGAACCCAGGAGGTGGAGGTTGCAGTGAGCCGAGATCACACCACTGCACTCCAGGCTGGGCAACAGAGTGAGGCTCCATCTAAAAAAAAAAAAAAAAAAGATAGTATAAATGTGTTTTTATATTTGTAACTATTTTTTCATCTATCTGATTTAAGAAGGAAGTTGTTTTTGCGACAGAGTCTTGCTCTGTTGCCCAGGTTGGAGTGCAGTGGTGCAATCTCAGCTCACTGCAACCTCTGCCTCTCGGGTTCAAGCAGTTCTCCTGTCTCAGCCTCCCGAGTAGCTGGGATTACAGGTACCCGCTATCATGCCCGGCTAATTTTTTAGAGACGAGGTTTCATCATGTTGGCCAGGCTGGTCTCCAACTCCAGACCTCAGGTGATCTACCTACCTCGGCCTCCCAAAGTGCTGGGATTACAGGCATGAGCCACCGTGCCCAGCCTGTACTTTAACCATTTAGAAGTGTACAGCTCAGCGGTGTGAAGTACATTCACATTGCTGTGAAGCAATGAAGCAGAACTCCACAACTTTTCCATCTTGCAAAACTCACATTTTGCATCCATTAAACAATGACTGACTTCCTCCACCTCCCCAGCTCCTGATAACTACCATTTTACTTTCTTTTCTGTGAATTTAACTACCTTAACTACCTTAGAAACTACATGTAAGTGGAATCAAGCAGTTTGTCTTTTTGTCTGGCCTATTTCATTTAGCACAATGTCCTCAAGGTTCATCCATGTTGTAGCAAGTGACAGAATTTCCTTCTTCTGTAAGGCTGAAATATATCAATTGCATGTATATATCACATTTTGCATATACCACTCAACCATTGATGGATACCTTTCCCCCCAGGGATTCGTTATGAGTACACTGACGGACATTTAGGTTGGTTTTACCTCTTAGCTATTGTGAATAGTGTTGCTATAAACAAGAGTGTACAAATATTTCTCCAAGATCCTGCTTTCAATTTTTTTGGATGAATACCCACAGGTGAGATTATGGGCTCATACAGTAGCTCTATTTTTAATTGTTTGAGGAACCTCCATACTATTTTCCATAATGGTCGCACTGTTTTACAATCTTACCGACAGTGCAAAAGGGTTACAATTTCTCCACATCCTTGCTAACACTTGCTATTTCCTGTTTTTTTGATAGTAGCCTTCCTAATGGATGTGAAGTGATGAAGAAGAACATTTTTTTTTTTTTTTTTTTTTTTTTTTTTTTGAGACGGAGTCTCGCTCTGTCGCCCAGGCTGGAGTGCAGTGGCCGGATCTCAGCTCACTGCAAGCTCCACCTCCCGGGTTCACGCCATTCTCCTGCCTCAGCCTCCCGAGTAGCTGGGACTACAGGCGCCCGCCACCTCGCCCGGCTAGTTTTTTGTATTTTTTAGTAGAGACGGGGTTTCACCGTGTTAGCCAGGATGGTCTCGATCTCCCGACCTCGTGATCCGCCCGTCTCGGCCTCCCAAAGTGCTGGGATTATAGGCTTGAGCCACCGTGCCCGGCCGAAGAAGAACATTTTATAATGATAAATGGGTCAACCAGCAATAAGACAAAATAAAAAGTTATGTGTGCTTAACAATACATGAAGCCCCAAAATACAAAAGTAAAAAATGATAAAACTCAGGAGAGAAACAGACAATTCAACAATAACAGTTGGAAACTTCATTTTTAGTAGAGATGGGGTTTCACCATATTGGCCAGGCTGGTCTCGAACTCCTGACCTTGTGATCCGCCTGCCTCAGCCTCCCAAAAGTGCTGGGATTACAGGCGTGAGCCACCGCGCTTGGCTATAACCTGATTTTTTAAATGAGCAAAGGATCTGACGTTTCTCCAAAGATACACAATTTGCCAATAAGCCTGTGCAGATACTCAACATCACTGGCCGTGAGGAAAATGTAAGTCAAAAACCACACAGAGATAACACTTCCTACTGACTAGGATGGCTATTATCAGAAAGACAGACAATAACAAGTATTCCCAGAATATGGGAACTGGAACCATCATTGCATTGCTGGCAATGCAATGACGGTGCAAATAAAATGTGAAGCTCCTCTGGAAAACAGTCTGGCAGTTTCTCAAAAGGTTAAATGTAGAATTGCCATATGACCTAGCAACGCCTATGCTAGGTATTACCCGATAGAACTGAAAACATCTATCCACAGAAAAACACGTACACAGATAACCACAGCAGCAATTATGCATAACAGCCAGCAAATGAAACAACCCAAATGTCCATCCGCTAACAAACGGATAAGCAACATGCATACCCATGCAATGAAATATTTAACAAAAAGTGAACTACTAATATGTGTTATGATGTGGTGACAATGAATTATACAATGCAAATTATTCAAAGTAAAAAAGGACAGTCACAGAAGATCACATATTACATGATTCCAGTTATACGAAATGTCCAGAAAAGGCAAATCTATAGTTAGAAAGTAGACTAGTAGTTGCCTAGAGCTGGGGAACATGGGAGATGACAATGATTAGAAATGAGCTTCTTTATGAGGAGATAAAATGCTCTAAAATCAGTTGTGGTAATGGTTGCACAACTGTGTAATATACTAAAAATCACTTAACTGCACACTTAAGTGGGTGAATTTTATCTCTGTGAAGCCGCTACATTAAAAGAAAAAAAATCAACCTAAGCACACGCCCTTTGTAAGTTTTCCCTGTTGTAGAAATACTAAGAGAACAATTGGGTACCTAAGGACTTCCCTGTAACTCCGCAAACTTCTAAAGAAAAATAATTTCAAAATAAACTATAATAGCAGGACTTGCATAAATATTGTGTGTTGGCAATAAGACAGAGGTCAAGGCAGACTCTGAAGATTTACTGCAGAGAAGCAAACTTATCTTGTCTGACACCGGTGAGGAAAGCTTAAAAGCTGCCTGTCACAACCTGTGTCTCAGTTTTCAACTGGACAGTTTAACCTGTATAACCTCTTGCAGGAATACGTGTATACATGTGAGCTGATGTGAAAAATCCTTTTATAAAGCTTTATTTGCATTTATATTTTTATAAAGGTTGTATTTTTACCATGCACAGGTGAATCTTCATCAGCAAACAGATTTGGTTCTATTTCTTTCAAGGAACTTCTACCTTCAAGTCGGGCAAGGAGCTTACAAAAGAAAAGAGAGAAGGAAAACTCATTATTTAAAAATAGAAAATCCTACACATCTGTATTTATACCATTTTCCGAAAGTCTGTAAGATTTCAAAACTTTAGGCTGGGTGCTGTGGTTCACACCTGTAATCCCAACACTTTGGGAGGCCAAGGTGGGCAGATCACTTGAGTCCAGTTTGAGACCAACATGGTGAAACCGACTCTATAAAAAAATACAAAAATTAGCTGGGCATGGTAATCCCACGGTAATTAACTGAGACACGGTAATCACCTGAGACACGGTAATCCCGGCGACTCAGGAGGCTGAGGTGGGAAGATCACTTGAGCCCAAGAGGCAGAGGCTGCAGCCTGGGTGACAGAGTGAGGCCCCATCTCAAAAAAAATTTTTCATAATTTTGTGGATTTGGAAGAAAATATGAAATAGGAAATCTAGTTTAGGAGAAATGCTGTGTTTACTTATTTTTCAGATATTTTACTTTTTGTTTATCTACCAAATACTGACAGTATGAGTCTGTACCCTCAAAGGAATGGATAGTCTAGTTTAGGATATAGGACAAACTGCTATGGAAAAATTTTTACCTTCCTTATAATTAACTCTCACATTGTAATTCTTACCACACTTGTTACAGTTACCTGCCTTCATTTGTCTGCCCCACTCATTGTGAGCTCTTCATTTCACTGGGGAAGGGGACAAAGGAGAAAGGTGGAGGAGAACTTCCTTGAGCAGTCACCACCTGAGCTCTCTCCTAAGTAAGACTCTGCCAGGTGAAAGGGGTACAGGCAGGCCTAGCAGACCTGCTAGCAGGGACAGGAGCAGCCGCAGTGCAGAGGCTATAAACAGCACTGTGCACAGGGACGCTGTGCGCAGATTTGAACTCCTAGAGACTATAGCAGCACCAAACAGGCAGGACACAGGGAAGCCCTAAGAGCAGAAGTCAGAGCATGGAAGGGCTCAGATGTCATGTTTGGGAGCTTATCTTTGGCTTGTAGACAACAGCCAACAGGTGTGACACTAAGCAGTGAGAAGTATTTAGCACATAGTTAAGAGGAGACATCTGGGACCCCAGAGCCAGACCTGCTAGGTCACTGAGGTCCTCAGGCTTCTCATCTGTAAAGTGAGGATAACAAACAGCACCCTCCCTCGTAAGGATGGTGAGGATTAAATATGTGAAAAGAGTACCTGGCTTATTATCCTTTTTTTTTTTTTTTTTTTTTTTTTCAGGCAGAGTCTTGTCCTGTTGCCCAGGCTGGAGTTCAGTGGTGCGATCTCTGCTCACTGTAACCTCTGCCTTCTGGGCTCAAGTGATTCTCCTGCCTCAGCCTCCTGAGTAGCTGGGATTACAAGCGCCCACCACCACGGCTGGCTAATTTTTGTATTTTTAGTAGAGATGGGGTTTCACCATGTTGGCCAGGCTGGTTTCAAACTCCTGACCTCAAATGATCCGCCCCCACCGGCCTCCCAATCTGATGGGATTACAGGCGTGAGCCACCGTGCCCAGCCTATCCACGTTTCAAACAGACCATCTTGGTGGTTACCAGGGAACAGATGTGAGGAGAGTAAAACCATACGTGGAGAGGGCTGGAGTCTGTCACCCTAGTCTGGAGGAGGAGTGTCTGCACCATGACAGAAGTCATTAGGATCACAGGCGGCAACCTCGGTGAAGGATTTAACTGTCACAAGAGAGACAAAACTGATTCTCCAGGGAATCAAAACTGATTCTCAAGTTTCTTGGGAATCAGCACAGATTTGACAATGCTTCTATATGACAAAAGAAAAAAAATCTATCACAAATGGGAAGAAATAGTCACCTTTTATTTGCATTTTTTAAAAACCAAATCAAGTTGTGGAAAGACTTCCTAAAGTGATTAAAAGTTCTATGCATTCATTTAACAGGCGTTCGTTGAATTTCTGTTGCATATGAAGCACTGTGCTAGGTAAAATGTTGACTACAAAGATGAAGATGGCAACCTCCCCTCAAAGAATGTACAGTCTCGGTCCTCTTGCTTTATGTCATAAAACAAGGTAAAGATATAGGGTGCTTAGCTAGAGCAGAGGTTCTGAGGGCATAACCGTGGCCGAAACTATTTTCGTAAACAGAAAAAGTAAAAATTAAGATGTTATTTGCCTAGTTTGACATTAAGGTCGTAAAAGCAATAGTGGGTACCTGCTGACAGCTAGCGTAATCAAGGCAGTGGTGTGGAAATGTATTAGCACACATCGCCAAGCACTACCTGCACTCAAGCAGAACAAACAAAACCAGTTTTATGTAAGAATGTCTTTGATGAAAAAAAAAAAAAAAAAAAAAGGCTGGTTTTACTAAATTATGACCCTTGAGTACACTGTAAAAAATATTTAAAAAATATTCTTTGTGATGACATGAGAAACATACTGTGTAGTGAACAATTTAACCTTGCCCAAAGGGAGGTCTGGTTTTTGTCCTTGGCTCCTGAGCGGTAATTCTAAACCCTTGGAATGTCTTGCCTGATAAAAGTGTCTTTGGGCAGGGCACAGTGGCTCTCGCCTGTAATCCTAGTACTTCAGGAGGCCAAGGTGGGAGGATCGCTTGAGCCCAGGAGTTTAAGACCAGCCTGGGAAACATGGCGAAACACTGTCTCTACAAAAAATACAAAAATTGGCTGGGCATGGTGGCATACGCCTGTAGTCCCAGCTACTCAGAAGACTGACAGAGAAGAATCGCTTGAGTCCTGGAGGTCAAGGCTGCAGTGAACCAAGATTGTGCCACTGCACTCCAGCCTGGGCAACAGAGCAAGACCCTGTCCCCTACCACCCCCCAACAAAAAATAGTGTCTGTTTACAAGGGAACCTTGGGCTACACAAGAATGATTTATGGTGGGGGCTTTGGGTCATGCAGTGACAGGCCAACCTGGAGGTGCTGGAAGCTAAGGTCAGCTATGCAGGCAGTTGACTATGTCCACATGGCAGAGCCCCAATAAAACCTTTGGACATCAGAGTCTAGCTGAGATTCCCTGCTTGCCAATATTCTGTCTATTGTCACACATTGCTGCTGGGAGAATTTAGCACTGTTGATGACTCCACTGGGAGAGGACAGCTGGAAGCTCTGTGCTTGGAACTTCCTGAACTTTGTCCTATTGTGTCTCTTCCCTTGGCTGATTTTAATCTATATCCTTTTGCTGTTGCAAACCATAACCATGAGCATAACAGCTTTCATTGAGTTCTGAGTTCTTCTAGAGACTTATTAAGCCTGAAGGTGGCTGTGATGGTTAATTGTATGTGTCAACTAGATTAGGTTAAGAGATGCCCATATAGCTGGTAAAGCATGATTTCTGGGTGTGTTATGAGGGTGTTTCTGGAGGACATGAGCATTTCAATCAGTAGACTGATTAAAGAGGATCCATCCTCACCAATGTGGACGGGCATCCTCCAATCCCTCTTTTCTTGAGCTGGGACACCCATCTCCTGCCCTCAGATATCGGAGCCCCTGATTCTGGGACTTACCCCAGTGCTGCCTGTCCCGCAACCCTTCACCATTCTCAAGCCTTTAAAGCCCTGGACTGGGAGTTCCACCATGGGCCCTCCTGGCCCTCAGCCCTTCAGACTCAGACTGAATTACACCACAGGCTTTCTGGTTCCCCAGCTTGCAGATGGTGTGTCTGGGAATTCTTGGCCTCCATAATCATGCTGTTAGAGTAGGTAGACAGGCAGGTGTGAGTGGGGCAGGACAGGCCCCAAGGAATGTCCAGGTGGCCTCTTCAGGAATGATAACTGATTGCAGCTGGCACCAGGGAGGGGAAAATTTCCTAACAGGAAACATCTTGGGCTTATGGGCAACAACTTCCTGATAAGATCCTAGGAATTGAGCAAATATGTCCAGGAATGTGCAGTAAGGAGCAAAATGGTGGAGTGTGACCAGTACATGACCCTCCTCTGGGAGCAGTAGACCAGTAAGGGAAAATTGCCCTACGCAAGCATGCACAGAACTCCAAACACCAAATGGCACCTGTGGACCCTTTCAGATACTGGCAAGTCACTGCACATGAGGCAATTAGCCAGCAGCCCACCCAAGGAGAAGGATGAGAGGAGACCAGGAAGGATCAGGAAATAGGGGCATTCAATATTTCAAGTTGTCCATTTGGTCCCTTCCAAATGAACGTTACTTCAAAAAACCTTCACTCCTGCCTTGAATCTTGGCTGAATTCTTTCTTCCAAGAAGACAAGAACTGAGGACTGTGGATCCCAACCGGACTTGCCACCCTGGTAACAATGTGAGCCAATTTCCATAATAAATTTCCTCTTAGGTATCTACATGTATCCTATTGGTCGTGTCTCCTCTGGAGAACTGTGCCTAACACATAACTCAGTGAACCATCCAAAAGATGCATGATGTGAAATCATTCCTGGGTAGATTTCACTCCAACTGTAAGACAGACTTTTTTTTTTTTTTTTGAGACAGGGTGTAACTTACTCCCATCACCCAGGCTGGAGTACAATGGCACGATGAGCCTCAACCTCCCAGGCTCAAGTGATCCTCCCACCTCGGCCTCCCAAGTAGCTGGACTACAGGCTCGTGCCACTATGTCCAGCTAATTTTTTGTTATTTTTAGGAGACAGGGTCTCACTATGTTGCCCAGGCTGGTCTCGAACTCCTAGGCTCAAGTGATCCACCTGCCTTGGCCTCCCAAAGTGCTGCAATTACAGGTATGAGCTACTGCACCTGGCCAAGGTCTTAAGATTTTATATCCCACATTATAGTTAGCCTTTAGGAAAACTACTACTTGTCAAGGTTTGGTACAGTAACCAAGAAGAATATCTATAATTCTCTGAAAAGGTCTTAAAATACTCCTCCCTTTCCCAACGTGACTTTCTCTGAGAGGATGGATGTTCTTCGTGTACTTTAACCCGATCAACATATGATAACAGAATGCATAAGAACCCAGTTCTATTAAGCCAGATATTAAAAAGATTTGCAAATATGTAAAACGACATCACTTTTCTAAGATTTTTCTTAGAAAAATACAGCTATTTTTCATAAAAATGTTTTATGAAAATATTCAATGTGTCACTGTACATGAATGTAAATATTTTAAAAATTTAAATTTCTGTTTCATGGATACATATAACATAAACAAAAGCTCTTTAGATTCTTCAATTTTTTTTTTGAGACAGGGTCTTGCTCTGTCACCCAGGCTGGAGTGCAGTGATGCCATCATGGCTCTCTGCAGTCGTGACCTCTTGGGCCCATGAGATCCTTGCATATCAGCCTCCTGAGTAGCTGGGACCACAGGTATGTGCCACCACACCCGGCTAATTTTTTTACTTTTTGCAAAGGCAGGGTCTCCCTGTGTTGTCCGGGCTGGTCTCGAACTCCTGGGCTCAAGCAATTCTCCCACCTTAGCCTCCCAAAGTGCTGGGATTACAAGCATGAGCCACCATGCCCAGTGGAATCTCCCATTTTTAAATGTGTTCTGTAGTCCTAAGGCTACAACGTATAAGAACCACTGGGCTATAAGACCGCAAGAATATAACTCAAAGAAAAATACAGATTTTTTTTTTTTTTTGAGACAGAATCTCGCTTTGTCATCGAGGCTGGAGTGCAGTGGTACAAGTTCGGCTCACTGCAACCTCTGCCTCCTGGGTTCAAGCGATTCTCCTGCTTCAGCCTCCTGAGTAGCTAGAATTACAGGCATGTGCCACCATGCCTTGCTAATTTTTATATTTTTAGTAGAGATGGGGTTTCGCCATGTTGGTCAGGCTGGTCTCAAACTCCTGACCTCAGGTGATCCACCTGCCTCAGCCTCCCAAAGTGCTGGGATTACAGGCGTGAGCCACCGCGCTCAGCAAGACGGAGAGGCTTTCATGGACAAGAAAAAGCACGTGGAAACGACTACAAAATATCTTCAAAGGCATGTATACGAATGAATAACATCATCATTAGATTAACTTGGGAAGACACTCCAATTGTTTACTCTTACTGTCATTACTCAAAACACTTTAGAATCCTCACCCCTGAGAAATCCTGGCAAAATAATATTCAAGGAAGTATTATAGGCCAGGCGTGGTGGCTCACGCCTGTAATTCCAGCACTTTGGGAGGTCGAGGGTGGATCACCTGAGATTGGGAGTTCGAGGCCAGCCTGCCCAACATGGAGAAACCCTATCTCTACTAAAAATACAAAATTAGCCAAGTGTGGTGGCACATGCCTGTAATCCCAGCTACTCAGGAGGCTGAGGCGGGATAATCGCTTGAATCCGAGGCAGAGGTTGCGATGAGCCGAGATCCCACCACTGCACTCCAGCCTGGGCAGCAAAAGCGAAACTCCATCTCAAAAAAAAAAAAAAAAGCATTATAATTTTATTGACAGGACTCTTTTGAGTGAAGATAGTATTGCTCCTCTTAGTTACTCACAAGGATTAGGCAATCTGCATCAGACTTTCCTCTGTTACTTAAAAAATCAAATTTATTTTCAAAGGAGAAAAACTGTCCACCATTGAGAATATCCAAAGCAACGTTTTACAATGTCAAAGCAGAGTATACTGAATTATAAAGGGGGTGAAAGAACCTCCCAGAAATAGGAAATGGATTTAAATTTACAAGTAATGGATAATATTATTACAATTCACAAGCCAAGTGAATTGTTAATATTACAATTAACAATTGTAATTGTGGCTCACACCCATAATCCCAGCACTTTGGGAGGCCGAGGCAGGTGGATCACCTGAGGTCAGGAGTTCGAGACCAGCCTGGCCAACATGGTGAAACCCCATCATTACTAAAAATACAAAAAATTAGCCAGGTGTGGTGGTGGGCACCTGTAATCCCAGCTACTCGGGAGGTGAGGCAGGAGAATCACTTGAACCCAGAAGGTGGAAGTTGCAGTGAGCCGAGATCGCACCACCGCACTCTAGCCTAGGAGACAGAACGAGACTCCATCTCAAAAAAAAAAGAGAAACTTCTAAACATAAGCAGAAAATACACTTGTCCCCCCTTATCTGCAGTTTCATTTTCTGTGGTTTCAGTTATAGCCAACCACAGTTCTTAACTATTAAACAGAAAATTCTAGAAATATATAAGTTTTCAATTGCATGTCATTCTGAGTAGCATAATAAAATATCGTACCATCCTGTTCTGCCCCAAGTGGGACATGAATCATCCCTTTATCCAGCATATCCATGCTGTATTCACTACCTGTTCATTACTGTATGGGAAAAAACATAGTGTATATAGGGTTCATTACTATCTGTAGTTTCAGCATCCACTGGGGGTCTTGGAACATATCCTCCATGGACAAGAAAAGAGGTACTCCAAAAATCTGACATAGGCCTATTATAGAAAATTAAAATTAATGATGTCCAGATTCAATGAAAGAGTCAATAGAAGCAAGGTATGGTCAACCTGCAGTTTCAGAGCGAAAGAAGAGTTTGTTAAGTGTCCAGGATAAAGGGAACCCAAGTAAATTCTGCTTGACGTGACAGTTTAATCCTCTTAGGGAAGACTAATACATCAGGCATCAGAGCTTGGTGATGGTAGCCATTATGACAAACTGTTTCTCTTAATTCTCTAAGCAACCTTTCCAAGGCAAAATTTCCTAACTAGAAAAGAATACACAGTGGACATAACAATTTTAATCTATTTGACAGTTTCACTAATATTGTGAGTCAATAGATTTGATATTTGGATTGTAAATCAGCATCTGCTAAGTTCTATTATTGTAACAATAGCTATCTAATAATAGTTATTTGAGCTTACTGTGGTATCAGCAGTACATTCTTTATATTATATCCTTTAATTGTTACATCAACCCTATTTGTTACTATTCTGCTTTTCACATGAGAAAACTGGTAAATGCCAGAGCCAGGATTTAATCAAGATCTCTGTGATTCTCAAAGCCTGGAATTTTTCTACTACACTGTACAACCTCAGTATCACTAAGACTAATCAAATATGAGTACAAGGACTAAACTGAGTTTTTGGACCTATTAAACTGAAAATCAGGCCAGGTGCAGTGGTTCACACCTGTCATCCAAGCACTTTGAGAGGCTGAGGCAAGAGGAGTACTTGGGGCCAAGAGTTCAAGACTAGCCTGGGCAACATAGTGAGATCCCACCTCTACAGAAAAATAAAGGTAAAAATTAAAAAACAGGAGGAAAGCCATCTGAGGTCCTGTCTGGGCAACTATCTGACTTCTTTCAACCATTCCTTTAGTGGAAACTTGAACACTAACAAGGTGTCCCAAACGTCTTCAGCAGCAGCAGCATTGCTGGAGCAAGCTTGCAGTCTGCAAAAGGGATAATGCTCAATTATACAGACATTTAATGGTAAACATTTTACGGAATCTCACTCTGTCGCCCAGGCTGGAGTGCAGAGGCGCAATCTCAGCTCACTGCAACCCCCTGGGTTCAAGTGATTCTCCTGCCTCAGCCTCCTGAGTAACTGGGATTATAGGCGCCCACCACCACATCCAGCTACTTTTTCTATTTTTAGTAGAGATGGAGTTTCACCACGTTGGCCAGGCTGGTCTCGAACTCCTAACCTCAAGTGATCTGCCTGCCCCAATCTCCCAAAGTGCTGGGATTAGAGGTGTGAGCCACCGCGCCCGGCCATTTACCGGTGAACATTTCATGCAAGTCAAGTATGTTCCAGGAACTGCGGTAAGTGCTAGGGATATAAAGATGTAGCCAACACAGTTGCTGTTTTCAACTAAACTGATGGGGAGGCAGGGCATCGTGGCTCATGCCTGTAATCCCAGCACTTTCTTGAGCCAAGGCTAGCAACACAGTGAGACCTCACTAGCAACATAGTGTGACCTATTTAAACTAAGCAGTCAAAAAGTTGTAAAAAAAAAAAAAAAAAAAAAAAAAAAAAAAAAAAAAAAAAAGGTACAATAAAGTTAGGCAGGTGCTGTAACAGAAATACACATGGGGCATTGTAAAGGCATAAAAGAGAGTTGGTCAATTCTAACCTGCATGAGAGTGACTTTTGAGTGAGAGATTTTGGTACATAGTTATTTCAGGTACATATAAACTGTGCACTGATAGAGAAATGCTTTTTTTCCTTCTACCTGGAATATCTTTACCCTATTTCCTCCAACTAAATTCTCTACTGAATGAATGAAAATTCTGGGCATTCTTCAAGGCTCCTTCCCTCCATGAAGCTATTACTATCCTTAAGAACATATTGCCAGCCAGTCTCCCTCATCTGGATATAAACACTTAAAAGGAAAGAGATCAATACTGGCTTGGTTACCAATTCCAAAATGCAATGCTTTATGCTTAGTAGAAACTTAATAGCTGCCTATTAAACTATAAGCAAACAAGGCATGCGCAGGCAGAACTGGGAAAGAATGGGGAGAGTAAAGAACCTCCAACTATTTAGATGTTCAGGTTTGGATAACTGATGCAAACCTCTATTACACAGAAGTCCATGAGTACACATCCTTATGACTACAATCAAGGTACTGACAAAACATTGCTCTGTTTTAGGGCAATCAGTATATTGCCTGTTTAGTAGAATACATATTATATAGACTTTCTTTTTTTTTTTGAGACCAAGTCTCACTCTATCACCCAGGCTGGAGTGAAGTGGCATGATCTCAGCTCACTGCAACCTCCGTCTTCTCGGGTTCAAGCAATTCTCCTTCCTCAGCCTCCTGAGTTGCTGGGATTACAGGCATGTGCCACCATGCCAGGTAATTTTTGTATTTTCAGTAGAGACAGGGTTTTGCCATGTTGGTCAGGCTGGTCTTGAACTGCTGAACTCAGGTGATCCGCCCGCTTTGGCCTCCCAAAGTGCCGGGATTACAGGCTCACTGAGCCACCATGCCCGGCCCATATAATTGCTTTTAAACATCATTTAGAAAAGCTTACGCTAGTCTGGGCGTGGTGGCTCACGCCTCTAATCCCAGCACTTTGGGTGGCCAAGGTGGGTGGATCACCTGAGGTCAGGAGTTCAAGACCAGCCTGGACAACATGGCAAAACCCCCTCTCTAATAAAAATACAATAAATTAGCTGGGCGTGGTGGCAGGTGCCTGTAATCCCAGCTACTCAGGAGGCTGAGGCAGGAGAATCGCTTGAACCCAGGAGGTGGTGGTTGCAGTGAGCTGAGATCATGCCATTGCACTCCAGCCTGGGTGACAAGAGCAAAACTCCACCTCAAAAAAAAAAAAAAAAGAAAAAAAAAAGCTTACACTAAAGCAGGGAGTGCTTAAATTAACCAGAAATGAATGACATGTATAAAACAAACATGTACATAAGACCTGATATAGTTTGTCTATTTGTTCCCACCCAAATCTCATGTTGAATCATAATCCCCATTGTTGGAGGTAGGGCCTGATGGTGGGAGGTGTTTGGATCACGGGGGCAGATCCTTCTGAATGGGTTGGGCCCATCCCCTTGGTGATAAGTGAGCCCATGACAAGAGATCTAGTCACTTAAACGCGTGTCACACATCCCTCTCCACTATTCTCTCTCCTCTTGCTCCTGCTTTCACCAGGTGACGGGCCTGCTCTTGTGCCTTCCACCATGATTGGAGGCTTCCTGGGGCCTCCCCAGAAGTAGATGCCACTATGCTTTCTGTACAGCCTGCAGAACCGGGAGACAATTAAACCTCTTTTGAAATAAATTATCCAGACTCAGGTATTCCTTAGGAATGCAAGAATGGCCTAAGACAAGACCCATTTGGATAAAGGTTTATCTCCTCACCCCTTTTGTGATTAAATCTGCTTGGAAATGGACCCCACTCACTGGCAAGGTTTCAAACCAGTTTAAGCAGTGGAAAAGGCTACCTAAAGCAGCAAACATGCGAAACCAAATATTCCCAACCTTGCTCTGTAAGAGGCCTGGATTTCCACCGACATGTTGAATATTTTTTTTTCCTTTGTCTTTTTTACCCCTGAATACAAAACAGTGAATACAATTCTTTTTTTTTTTTTTTTCCTGAGACGGAGTCTCGCTCTGTTGCCCAGGCCGGAGTACATTGGCAGCATCTTGGCTCTTTGCAACCTCCGCCTACCAGGTTCAAGTGATTCTCCTGCCTTAGCCTCCCAGGTAGCTGGGATTACAGGCGTGAGCCACTACGCCTGGCTAATTTTTGTATTTTTCATACAGATGGGGTTTCACCATGTTGGCCAGGTTGATCTCGAACTCCTGACCTCAGGTGATCCACCTGCCTCGGCCTCCCAAAGTGCTGGGATTACAGGCCTGAGCCACTGCGCCCGACCAAATACAAGTCTTAATAGTTGTACTACTGATATGTAGAGGCAGTTCACTTCAAGCAAAAATGTGTGTGTAACCTGGTAGCACAGGGAAAGCAGAGAGCAGCTGGAATGAGTAGGAGGCAAAGGAGAGCTGTAGTGATGTGAGGACATGTGGGATCAATGTAAAGCTTGGCCCTTATCACCGCATTTCCTAGAATCAGAGGACTAATTCTCCATCACATGTGAAATCAGACTTCTCTGCCACTTTGAAAATTCAGTTGTCCTTCAAGGCATGGTACTGGCTCTTCAGTAAAGCATTTGTCTAAATTTTATGGAAAAGACAACTATTACTCAAATACCATTGTTTTCTAAGTATATTCCCTGAAGGGCTGCTGCTTTCTTAATTACTTTTTTTTTTTTTGAGACGGAGTCTTATTCAGTCACCCAGGCTGGAGTGCAGTGGCACAATCTCAGCTCACTGCAAGCTCCACCTCCCGGGTTGACACCATTCTCTTGCCTCAGCCTTCCGAGTAGCTGGGACTACAGGCACCCGCCACCATGCCTGGCTAATGTTTTTTTTTTTTTTTTGTATTTTTAGTAGAGATGGGGTTTCACCATGTTAGCCAGGATGGTCTCGATCTCCTGGCCCCGTGGATCCACCATGCCCGGCCTTATAATTACTTTTTAAAAAGCAATCATCCTGTAAGAGGAAAGGGAAAATAGAAGAATACATAAAAAGTCAAGCGAAAATTATCTATACGTGACTATTTTTTAAAAGTTTTTTTCATGGACAGTTTATCATGATTGTAGTACTAAATTTTAAATTTAAGAAGTTTCCCAGTTTGTTAATTCCATTAAATGAATCCTTAAGATTAGAAAATTTTATCAGACTGCTTCAAAATTTCATTTAGACATAAAAAATAATCTATATGCAAGATCATAGCAAGAGGCAGGAAAGCACAAAATCAAAACTGCAGGAGCTTCCTGATGGTGAAATACTCATTACCCCATTTGTATGGGAAGAATTCCGCTGGAAAAATACTTCTGGCATTTTCTCCCATCTTTTCCTTCTCTCTTCTTCCAGGAAAGAGAGATTTTTCTACGGGTAATTTTAAGAGCAGAAACTAGACATGCATGAATCTGCCCCCTCCTCAGACAGCTTGCCTGCAGGAAGCATGCATTTTCCTGTATTCCTTTAGGCCTAAGTTGGACTGAGGCAGGCCCTTAAGAGTCCTGAGGGAAGGAAGATACATGATCAACTGTGAGGTCCAGTAGGAGGAGGACACAGAAACGAGTGCCGCACTGGCAGCTGGTGGTTGATCACCGTGATGGGAGCACTTTCAATGAACAGGGTGGAGAGGGAAGCAGAACACAGTGGGCTAAGGCTGCTGTGAGAGGAGGAAGTGGGGGCAGAGAGCAAGGACCACTCATCGCTGTGACGAAGGGTACAGAACTGGGGTGGGGGGTGGTGGAGAGGGAGGTCTTTCGTTTGTCTTGTTTCCATTGTTTTAGGATGGGATCCTGATGGAAAAGACGGGGAGAAAAAATGCAGAAGGCAGAGAAAAACGACTGAAGTGGGAAGGACGGCAGGTGTGATGTCCTTGAGGAGGACGCATGGGACGGAGGGGACCCATCTCACAAGTACAGAAGTTGCCCTTTCCTAGGAGCAAAAATTATGACTCTATTATTTATTTACTTTTATCTTCTTTTGGCCCAAGAAGAGAAAAAAATATTACTCTACTTTAGGAAGAGGAAATTCTGAAAAGAATCAGTATATATAATTTTCAGAAGGATAAAATCATAATTCCCCCCCTTTTTTTTAGGAGCAACCCTTATTAACTGAAAAATCATAGTATTTGAGTAAATATAAAATGAACACTTGGCCGGGTGCAGTAGCTCACGCCTGTAATGCCAGCACTTTGGGAGGCCAAGGCAGGAGGATCACCTGAGGTCAGGAGTTTGGGACCAGCCTGGCTAACATAGCGAAACCCGGTCTATACTAAAAATACAAAAATTAGCTGGGTGTGGTGGTACACACCCATCGTCCCAGCTACTCGGGAGGCTAAGGCAGGAGAATCGCTTGAATTCGGGAGGCAGAGGTTGCATTGAGCCGAGATAGCACCACTGCCCTCCAGCCTGGACAAGAACAAGACTCCATCTCAAAAAAAAAAGAACAAACGGTAAAGGAGTCAGGGCTGACAGGAGGGCTGCTCCACACAGATGAGCAGGAAAGGCTTCTCCTGTTTGCTGACATCTGAGCGGAAACTGGAAGCACCTGAGGAAGTGAGCTATGTGAATTTCTGAGGGAAGCACAATCGAGGCAGAATGATCAGGAAGTGCAAACAGCTCTGACATGGAACCATGTTTGGCATATTCAAGGGACAATGTCTGAAGAAGACTGGGACAGCAGGAGATGAGAACAAAAGGGCAGGAGACTGAGACAGAAGGTATGGGTGGGACTACAGGGTGATGCTATATCAGAGGATAAGGACTCTGGATTTTACTGTAAATGATACGGGAGCCTCTGGGAAGCTTTTGGCAGTAGAGTCTGCTTATGTTTAAAATGAATCACTCTGGATATTATGTAGAAAATAGCCTGGGGTAAGTGTGGAAAGGTTGGAAGCGGAGACCATTTAGGTTGCCGCAATAAAAGGAGGTGCTGGCGACAGCAGCAGGAATGATGGCTGCGGTAAAGACAGTGAGGAGTGGTCAATTTCACAATGTATGCTGAATGTACAGGAGACAGAATTTGCTTATGAATCAAGTGGACTGACAGGAGTTATGTGAGAACAAGCAGAGTCAAGGAGGACTCCAAGGTGTTTGGCTTATGCACCAGGTAGAATGAAGCCGCCGTTTAACAAGACAGGGAAGACCTGAAAAGCAGCAGGCTGGGGGTGAGTGCACGTGTGTGGTAGTCAACAAGACTTCAGTTTGAGGCACATTAAGTTTTTGCCCCCAAGTTTTAAATTTTGAAAAATTTGGCCGGGTGCGGTGGCTCACACCTGTAATCCCAGCACTACGAGAGGCCAAGGCGGGTGAATCACGAGGCCAGGAGTTCAAGACCAGCCTGGCCAATATGGTGAAACCCCATCTCTACTAAAAATACAAAAATTAGCCGGGCATGGTGGCAGGTGCCTGTAATCCCAGCTACTCAGGAGGCTGAGGCAGGAGAATCACTTGAACCCAGGAGGCGGAGGCTGCAGTGAGCCGAGATCAGGCCACTGTACTCCAGCCTGTGCGACGGAGCAAGACTCTATCTCAAAAAAAAAAAAAAGGAAAACCTCCAGAGAAAGTGTAAGAATAGTACAGTGAACACCCAGTAACTTCACCTAGATCCACCAATTGCTAACATTTTGCCAAATTTGAGTTAACTTTTTCTTTTGTTGAACTTCGCCTCATTTACTTTAATATGTATCTAAGCAAAAAAAATTCCTAACAAACAAAAACAAACAAAACCAAAATAATAAACTCAAAAAAGAGGAAAAAGGTATTCTGCATAATCACATTACAATCACAATCATAAATTTAACATTGATACATACAAGACCCTTCTCTAATACATATATTCTTTATTATATTTTCCCTGGATCTAGACACAATTGAGGATGAATATGTTAAATCTGGGATTCCTATTAAACATACACATAGTGACGTCAAGATGATAGAACATGAGTCTGGAATTCCAGGAGAAGGTTGGATGTTTTGTAGTGAGAAAGTGAATTACTAGAGAAATATAGTTAGACTGGGTGCCCATTTAAGATTGATGAATATAAATTTAAAATGGAGCCAGGCACCGTGGCTCACACCTGTAATCCCAACACTTTGGGAGGCCAAGGCAGGTGGATCACTTGAGCCCAGGAGTTGAGACCAGCCTGGGAAACATGGTGAAACCCCATCACTACAAAAAATACAAAAATTAGCCAGACAAGGTGGTGTGTCCCTTTAGTTCCAGCTACTCGGGAGGCTGAGGTGGGAGAATCACCTGACCCCAGGAGGTCAAGGCTGCAGAGAGCTGTAATCATGCCAGTGTCATCCAGCCTAACAGAGCGAGACCCTTTCTCAAAAACATGAAAATATACAAATTTAAAATAAAATCCAGTCAGCCTAGTTGTGATTTTCTCTAGTAATATTCTAGCTGAGTGGAAGTAGACAGTTGGTTTTCACTATGGTTGGGTAAATAGATTAGAGGTGTTAAGAGGCAAGTAATTTGATGGCAATTATAATGGAATAATTATAATGAAGGAATATGGATTCTATTCTGGGTAAAAAGGAAGCAAAGATAAAAGGTGATAAGCATTATTCTAAAAGTCTGTGATTACACAACACCAATTATTATTTTACAAGAAATATTAAATATTTGTCTTATGTAATATTTGCATCTAGCAAAAAGACCACCCTGTAGCTTTTCTTTTTAAGAAAGCCAACCTTTATTATCAGTAAATCTTTACGTTTACTATGCAGACACTGTGTTTAGTTCAAAGGATACAAAGAAGTATATGAGCTGTAAGGGAACTGAGAAATCAGTCTACCACCCTCATTTCACAAAAGTACAGCAAAGGTTAAATGACTTATCCAAAATCACAATGCTTGCTCCTGGCAGATCCAAGGTTTCTGAACTTCTAGTCCAGTATTCTCTATATCTCAGCCTCCAAAATATGTCATTAGAAAATTCCTGGAAGAATGTACAGATATTCACAGGGCTATCCTTGGGTAATGATAATGTGGAGACATTTCCTACTTTTCACTTCAGTGCTATTGGAATTTTCTGCCATGTACATGAACTGCTTTAATAATAAATATAATTGAGTTAGTTTTTTAAAGAAAAAAAACATGGCATGCTGTGCATAGCAACCAAAACTGGACACACTTCCCATTTTTTATTTACCAATTATTTTTAAACTCAACGCATATTACCATTCTTGAAAAAATGCAAAGTACACCATTATTTAACAACTATACGCAAATGAAGCCATTTAGTGGATGATACCAAACTACTGCCCAAATCACTGAATCTTTTCTCACAATCTCAATGAGACATAAAAGTAAAAATCCGATTGCTACTATGCAAAGGTAAAAATAGATTGTCTATTGTAAACTGTAGTCAAATGCTTGTCTTCTTTAAATCAAGGGCGCATATGTTCTCCACTCTCCACCTGGCTTACCAAAAACTTCAACCCTAGAATCTGCTAAAAATATATTCGTTTTTTTTGAGACCGAGTTGTGCTCTGTCACCCAGGCTGGACTGCAGAGGCGTGATGTCGGCTTACTGAAACCCCTGCCTCCCGGGTTCAAGCAACTCTCCTCCCTCACCCTCCCAAGTAGCTGGGATTACAGGTGCCCACCACCACACCCAGCTAATTTTTATTTTTAGTAGAGGCAGGGTTTCTCTCTTAACTCCTGACCTCAGGTGATCTGCCCACCTCAACCCCCCAAAGTGCTGGGGTTACAGGCAGGAGCCACCACACCCAGCCTAAAAAAATATTCTTACAACTTTATTTTCTTGAAGACCCCATATGAAATGTATTTTCCCTGATATTCACAAGAAAGGTTAACTATTTTATTAGGTTCTAATTCTAGCGAATTAAAATTTTAAAGGAGGCTGGGCGTGGTGGCTCATGCCTGTAATCCCAGCACTTCGGGAGGCCAAGGCAGGTGGATCACAAGGTCAGGAGTTCAAGACCAGCCTGGCCAACATAGTGAAACCTGGTCTCTGCTAAAAAAAAAAAAAAAAAAAAAAATTAGCCAGGCAAGGTGGCGTGAGCCTGTAGTCCCAGCTACTCAGGAGGCTGAGACAGGAGAACTGCTTGAACCCGGGAGGCAGAGGTTACAGTGAGCCGAGATCGTGCCACTGCACTCCAGGCCTGGGCGACAGAGTGAGACTCTTATCTCAAAAAAAAAAAAAAAAAAAATTAAAGTAGCTTATTTCAGTTTCTTGGGTTAGCTTATGGCTTCAGATATATTCGTCAACACAATCCCTCCAAGTAAACTCAAAGTAGATGAATGTGCAAAGCAGCTAGAGTTCAAACAAATTTGGCAGTGGCCACACAGTTCCCCAAGACACTTAAAGTGAAAGAGGCTGGCTTAACGGGTTTTGTTAATAAAAAGGAAAACAGAGCAGCGCCAATCGCCTAGCTCCTAGTCTCCATTCCACCCCACTCTACTCCAGAATAATATGAACTAGCTTAGGATTGCCACACAGACAAGGTAGGCAAATGATATGATGTTAAGTTCTTTGTTCCATGACTTAACTGTGCTACACTCCCATTTTTTGGATGTGAGGCTTGTTCTGATGGCAAAAATCATCAGACCTTAACCTGGGTTTCAAATAATCATTTAAACGTAAGGTTTTGGCAGGGCGCAGTGGCTCACACATGTAATCCCAGCACTTTGGGAGGCTGAGGCAGGCGGATCGCCTGAGGTCAGGAGTTCCAGACTAGCCTCGCCAAAACAGGGAAACCCCATCTCTACTAAAAATACAAAGGTTAGCTGGGTGTGGTGGCACATGCCTGTAGTCCCAACTACTTGGGAGGCTGAGGCAGGAGAATCGTTTGAACCCGGGAAGCAGAAGTTGCAGAGAGCTGAGATTGCACCACTGCGCTCCAGCCTGGGAAGAAGAGCAAGACTTCATCTCGAAAAATATATATTTATATATAAAAAATGTGTTTTTATATATTATATGCTTTCTATATATTATATATAAATATATTTTTAAACATATATATATATGATTTTAACTGTAGCCGTTCTTATACTAAGCAGTGGCTCTACTTTTTAGGAACAGGGATTGTCAAACTATGGCCAGAAAGCCAAATCCAAAACACAAAGCTTTCTTGGAACGCTGCCATGTGCCTTTATCTATGACTGCCTTCCCATTAGAACAGCAGAGTTGAGTGGTTGTGACAGAAACGGCATGGCCTGCAAAGCCTAAATATTTACCATATGGCCCTCCACAAAAAAGTTTGCTGACTCTTTTGAGATTGCTTCCTCTCTCATCTACATAAAAGATCCTTCAGGCCAGGCGCGGTGGCTCAAGCCTGTAATCCCAGCACTTTGGGAGGCCGAGACGGGCGGATCGCGAGGTCAGGAGATCGAGACCATCCTGGCTAACACGGTGAAACCCCGTCTCTACTAAAAAAATACGAAAAACTAGCCGGGCGAGGTGGTGGGCGCCTGTAGTCCCAGCTATTCGGGAGGCTGAGGCAGGAGAATGGCGTAAACCCGGGAGGCGGAGCTTGCAGTGAGCTGAGATCCGGCCACTGCACTCCAGCCTGGGGGACAGAGCAAGACTCCCTCTCAAAAAAAAAAAAAAAAAAAAAAAAGATCCTTCATACCCTGCCCACTGCTGAGCGCTAACTTCCCAACCTATTGTCCCTCACTCCCTTTGTTCCAATTTTACAGAAACAGTTGCAGTTATCTAAATAAGCCATGCTCTTGCTTAATCCATGTACTCCCCACTGTCTCCGCTCTGAATGTCATCCCCTCCTTGCCAAATCATTTCAAATGGTCCTTGGAACTTCAGTCATCTCCTCCTGCATCTTCCATGATGCCCGCCCCTCTAATGCACAACAAACTTTTGTGCAATACTGTAATTCTTACAGCAGCCTCCCTTACTAGTTATTTAATGGCAGAAGTTGTCTTTTGTTGCTTACTCCTATCCCTTAACCCGTAGTTGACACACAGTAAGCGCTGGACACTTAGTTCAATTCTTGAGAGGCCTCCATCGGCTTGTGTGGCTCTGGAGCTACCTGGGCTGGAAATGAATACTGGGGGGTCGCGAGACCCAGATGCCCTAAGCAGAGACACGTGGACTACAGGGAGGTGAGGCAACCTCCGCAAACACCACCTGTTCCAGAAAAGCTCCAAATGCTCCAACGGGCGACCCCTCTCTTTTCTAGCTTTTCTTGCATAGCTTGCCACTTCCAACAGTAATCTGTGACGGGTTTTTAGACCATCACTCTTGGGAGGAGAGACCTCCTATGTTATATCGATCTGGGCAGACAGCAGGTCTTCCAAACTATCCAGAAAGACTTCCTCCACCTCCGCCCGGTCCTCGCACCTCGGAGGACTCCAGGTTGCCCAGGGGCGGACCCCTGGGGCCCAGGTGAGAGGTGGCAGAGGGTGCCAGCATCGCCGGTGTCCAGGCCGAGAGCCCGGTCCCAGCCTGGCCAGGCCGCGCCGCCCCAAGCCTCCCAGCCCCCCGGGTTCCCTCGGCTCCCCTGGTCACCTGCGGCCTTGTTCCCATCTCCCTCGCTCCCAACCCGGCGGCTCTCACCTCGGTCCCAGACTCAGCCCTATGGAAGTCACTACACATCGCCCCGAAGGCTCGGCGCAGGAGACACTCAACTTTCCCGCCACCAACGCCATTCACCAACGGCGCAGACGCCACTGCCCGTCAAACCAGCCCACGCGCGCGCGTGCGCACTGTGCCCGGCCGCGCCGGGAGGCGGGAGCATGCGCAATAGGGTGTGCGGGCCACCACCGCCCCCAGTTCCTGTGACGTCAGACTCCCGCGGCCCCCGTGGCGCTCTCCAGTGTCTCCTTGGAGACCGGGCAGGGGTGGCGGGGACAGCTGGTGCTTTGCTTTTCTTCCCTGTTGTAAACTTTGGTTCGTTATTATTACGTTAGGTAAAACTGACCTCATGTACTTAATTTGTTTAACCTTTAAAAATACTTGTACTGCACAAGCAGGCCCCTTTGTCCGTTCTCGGGTTAAAAGCCTCAGGCTGTGTGTGCGATTCCTGGTTAATTCTGGAAAAAAAGAGAAAAGTATACTATATTTAAAAGAATTTTAAAAATATACCGGGCCTGTGGATTTATCAAGTTGCTTTTTGAGGTGGGCAGGAGGATCACTTGAGGTCAGGAGTTCGAGACCAGCCTGGCCAAAATAGTGAAAAACCCTGTCTACACTAAAAATACGAAAATTAGCCGGGCATGGTGGCTGGCGCCTGTAATCCCAGCTACTCAGGGAGGCTGAGGTAGGAGAATCGCTTAAACCAGGGAGGCAGAGGTTGCAGTGAGCCGAGATTGTGCCACTGCACTCCAGCTTGGGTGACAGAGAGAGACTCTGACTCCAGAGTTACATGCTGGAGAAAGAGCATGTAACAATGAAGTATTTCTCATACATAATATTAAAGTTGCTCGTTTTGTAAGTTAGAATGGTTTTGGTTGCAAGTCATGGAAAACCCAACTCTTATTTACTGAAACAAATGGGCTTTACCGGGTGACATCACTAGAAGTCCAAGGGTAAGACAGGCTTCAAGTTTAGTTTAATTGAGAGGCTTGATTAGGCAAACAAGTACCTCATTTCTTTTTACCTCAGATTCATATTTTCTACCTTGGCCTCTTCTCTACCTAGGGTTGCAGACCCACATCTGAAACATTAACAACCATCAGGAGTGAGATTGGTCTGGTTAGCTTAGGCCTGAGCCGTGTGCCCCACTTCTTTTTTTCCTTTTTTTTTTTTTGAGACTGAGTCTCGCTCTGTCACTCAGTCAGGAGTGCAGTGGCGCGATCTCAGCTCACTGCAACCTCTGCCTCCCGGGTTCAAGTGATTCTTCTGCCTCAGCCTCCCAAGTATCTGGGACTACAGGCACACCCCACCACGCCTGGCTAATTTTTGTATTTTTAGTAGAGACGGGGTTTCGCCATATTGGCCAGGCTGATCTCGAACTCCTGACCTTGTGATCCGCCCACCTCGGCCTCCCAAAGTGCTGGGATTACAGGTGTGAGCCACTGCACCTGGCCCCATGTGCTCCACTTCTATCCGGAATACAGACATATTCTTTCAAAGCACATAGGCTCTGTGGAAAGGTGTGCAGAACAGTGAATGACAACAATAACAACAAATTGTGAATCACTAACAAGAGGAGTGAGAGTGGATGCTTGGGAGGCCACCTCTACCGTCTTTTTTTTTTTTTTTTTTTCTTTTTTCCCTTTCCTATGGTGCCGAACCACCTCTATCTTCATTATGCCCTCTGTAATGAGGATATGTGTGTACCAAACCACATATGTAGGTCAACCCCCTCGTCCATTCCACACACTTCTATACAAAGTAAATATTTCCTCACATAGTAAATCAATATTTGAGAAAGGAGACTTTACAATTGAATAGCTGCTCTAGGCTAAATTAGTTTTTCAGTCTCCACACTGTTCCTAATGAAGACGACATGTCAGCTGAACTAGTTTAGTCCATTAAGTGCACACCTGTTTGTGTGAGCACAACATGGTTTTGAAATTACTTCAGTTTTAATGCTCCAGAAACATCCCTTCTTGTTTAAAAGGATACTTGAAGCGCTCTCAGAAATTGCTGGTAGACATGAAAACATACGGTCTTTTTGGAAAGGAATTTGGCAATATCTTTTTTTTTTTAATTAATAGAGATGGGGTTTCGCCATGTTGCCTAGGCTGGTTTACAACTTCTGGGCTCAAGTGATCCTCCTGCCTCCTAAAGTGCTGGGATTACAGGCATGAGCCACTGCACCTGGCCGAAATTGGCACTATCTTAACAAAATGATGCATTTATTAACTCTTTCACTCAGCAATCCTAATTCTAGGAATTTAGCTTGAAGTCATATTTCCAACATTGCAAAAACATGTATGCAAAAAAGCGTATTGCAGCATGGTTTGTAATTGCAAAATCCTGGAAATGGCCTAAATGCGTATACGTAGGAGAGTGGTTGAAAACAATATGGCACTGCCACAAAATGGAGCACTATGCAGCTGCAACAAAAATGGTCAAGATCTCTATACATGTGTAAGGAATGATTTCCAGGATATAGCATTAAGTGAAAAAGGCAAAATGGGAAGGGGTGTCTACAGTTTGCTAGCTTTCTTGTAACAAGGGAGGGGGAAAGAAAAAGATACACATGTCTCTGCTCATCTGGGTAAAAAGAAACACAGGAAGAATACATGAGAAACAAACAGGATTCTTTATCTACAGAGGGTGGATAAAAATAGGTTGGAAAAAATAGAGGATGAAAATAGGGTAAAAGAGATGGGGTGAGGGATACTTCTCTACATGTAACTTTTTTTGACAGCTCCAATTTTTTTTTTTTTTTTTTTTTTTTTTTTTTGAGTCAGAGTCTTGCTGTGTCACCTAGGCTGGAGTGCAATGGCACAATCCTGGCTCACTGCAACCTCTGCCTCTGGGTTCAAGTGATTCTCATGCCTCAGCCTCCTGAGTAGCTGGGATTACAGGCTCCTGCCACCATGCCTGGCTAATTTTTGTATTTTTAGTAGAGATGGGGTTTCACCACGTTGGTCAGGCTGGTCTGGAACTCCTGATCTCAGGTGATCCACCAACCTTGGCATCCCCAAAGTGCTAGAATTACATGCATGAGCCACCATGACTGGCCAGCTCTAACTTTTAGAATCATACTAATGTTTTACCTCCTAAAAAAGAAATTATCAGTTGTTCACGCCTGTAATCCTGGCACTTTGGGAGGCCAAGGCTGGTAGATCACCTGAGGTCAGGAGTTTGAGACCAGCCTGGCCAACATGGCAAAACCCTGTCTCTACTAAAAATACAGAAATTAACCGGGTGTGGTGTGCATGCCTGTATTCCCAGCTACTCGGGGGGCTGAGACAGGAGAATTGCTTGAACAGGGAGGTAGAAGTTGCAGTGAGCCGAGACCATGCCCTTGCACTCCAGCCTGGGCAACAGAGTGAGACTCTGTCTCAAACAAGAAAAAAACAAAACAAAAACAAGATCATGTCCCTTGCAGGAATATGGACGGAGCTGGAGACCACTCTCCTTAACAAACTAACACAAGAACAGAAAACCAAATACCACATGTTGTCACCTATAATTGGGAGCTAAATGATGAGAACTCATGCACGAAAAGAAAGGAACAACACGCACTGGGGCCTACTTGAGAGTGGAGGGTGGGAGGAGGGAGAAGAGCAGAAAAAATAACTATTGGATACTAGGCTTAGTAGTGACAAAATAATTCCTACAGCAAACCCCCATGACATGAGTTTATCTGTATAACAAACCTGCACATGTACCCCTGAACCCAAAATCAAAATGTTTACAAATTGCCACAGTAGGCCAGGCACGGTGGCTCATGTCTATGGCGCCACTGCACTCCAGGCTGGTGACAGAGCAAGACTCTGTCTAAAAAAAAAAAAAAAAGAGAGAGAGGCTGGGCATGGTGGCTCACACCTGTAATCCTAGCACTTTGGGAGGCCAAGGCGGGTGGATCACGAGGTCAATAGATCAAGACCATCCTGGCCAACATGGTGAAACCCCATCTCTATTAAAAATACAAAAAATTGGCCGGGCATGGTGGCTCAAGCCTGTAATCCCAGCACTTTGGGAGGCTGAGACTGGCAGATCACGAGGTCAGGAGATCGAGACCATCCTGGCTAACACAGTGAAACCCCGTCTCTACTAAAAAATACAAAAAACTAGCCGGGTAGGGTGGCGGGCGCCTGTGGTCCCAGCTACTCCGGAGGCTGAGGCAGGAGAATGGCGTGAACCCGGGAGGCAGAGCTTGCAGTGAGCTGAGATCCAGCCACTGCACTCCAGCCTGGGCGACAGAGCGAGACTCCGTCTCAAAAAAAAAAAAAAAATACAAAAATTAGGAGGGTGTGGTGGCATGTGCCTGAAGTCCCAGCTGCTCAAGAGGCCGAGGCAGGAGAATCACTTGAACCCGGGAGGTGGAGGTTGCAGTGAGCTGAGATTGTGCCACTGCACTCCAGCCTGGCGACAGAGTAAGATTCCGTCTCAAAAAAAAAAAAAAAAAAAAAAAAAATTGCCACAGTAATAGTTTGGAAGAGATTAAGGATAATCAATTGATACTAAAATTATTAGATAAAAGTATAATTAAAAACAGACTATAGCCTAAAGTCTGTCCCTACAAGATACTTGTTAACTACAAAGAAAAGAGTGACCATGCCATGGAGAAAACTTTTTTCTATTTCTCTTTTCTTTTTTTTTATTATTGAGACGGAGTTTCACTCTGTCGCCCACGCTGGAGTGCGGTGGCGCAATCTCAGCTTGCTGCAACGTATGTCTCCCGGGTTCAAGTGATTCTTTTACCCCAGCCTCCCTAGTAGCTGGGACTACAGATGCGAACCACCATGCCCGGCTAATTTTTGTATTTTTAGTAGCGACCGGGTTTCACCATATTGGCCAGGTTGGTCTTGAATTCCCGACCTTGTGATGTGCCCACCTTGGCCCCCCCAGAATGCTGGGATTACTACAGGTGTGAGCCACCGTGCCCTGCCGCCCAGCTAATTTTTTTGTATTTTTAGCAGAGACGGGGTTTTACCATGTTGACCAGACTGGTCTCAAACTCCTGACTTCAGGTGATCCACCCGCCTCAGCCTCCCAAAGTGCTGGGATTACAGGTGTGAGGCCCCATGCCTAGCGCCATGGAGAGACCTATCAAACATCACCTTAACCATGTGATCCAAGTTAACATCACCTGTAATGAGAAAAATAGGTATCACGTGCCTCCTAGTACCGTGCACTGGGAAGAACACAGCATCCCTTCTGTGGTATTCCCACCAAAAACGCATAACCCCAATTTAATCATGCACAAACATTACACAAACGCAAACTGAGGTACATTATATTCTAGAATGTAACCAACCAGTATTCTTTGAAAAATCTAGATTAAAAAAACAAAAACAAAAACAAAAAAAACGTGGCTGGGCACAGTGGCTCCTGCCTGTAAGCCCAGCACTTTGGGAGACTGAGGTGGGTGGATCACCTGAGGTCAGGAGTTCAAGACCAGCCTGGCCGACATGGTGAAACCCCGTCTCTACTAAAAATACAAACATTAGCCAGGCATGGTGACAGGTGCCTGTAATCCCAGCTACTCCGGAGGCTGAGACAGGAGAATCGCGTGAACCCGGGTGATGGAGGTTGCAGTGAGCAGAGATTATGACACTGCACTCCAGCCTGGGTAACAGAGTGAGATTCCATCTCAAACAAAACAAAACAAGGACTGAGGAAATATTCCAGATTAAGAGTGACTAAAGAGGCATGACACCTATATATTAATATAATGTGTGATCCTGAACTGGATTCTGAACCAGAAAAATACATTAGTGAGACAGTTGACAAAAGTCAAATACATCTGTTATTTATTTGTTTATTTTTCGGAGACAGGGTCTTTCTCTGTTACCCAGGTTGTAGTGCAGTGGCACCATCTGGGCTCACTGCAACTTCTGCATCCTGGGCTTTAGTGATCCTCAGACCTCAGCCTCCTAAGTAGCTGGGATTACAGGCATGCACCATCACACCTGGCTAGTTGTTGTATTTTTGTAGAGACAGGGTCCTGCTATGTTGCTCAGGCTGGTCTCGAACTCCTGGGCTCAAGTGATTCTTCCATCTTGACCTCCCAAAGTGCTGAGATTATAGCTGTGAGCCACTGGACCTGGCCACGTATATAATTTAGATAATTTTTTATCAATATTAATTTCATAATGTTGAAATGATGCTCTAATGTTCTGAGAGAAAGCCTTTGTTTCAAGAAAATATACACTGATGTCTTTAGACATCTTTTTTTTTTTTTTTTTGAGACAGAGTCCTGCTCTGTCACCAGGCTGGAGTAGTGGCACGATCTCAGCTCACTGCAACCTCAGCTTCCCGCAGTTCAAGTAATTCTCCTCCCTCAGCCTCCTGAGTAGCTGAGACTACAAGTGCACACCACCACGCCCAGCTAATTTTTGTATTTTTGGTAGAGACAGGGTTTCTTCAAGTTGGTCGGGCTGCTCTCAAACTCCTGACCTCAGGTGATCCACCCCCCTCAGCCTCCTAAAGTGCTGGGATTACAGGCACGAGCCACCGCACCCGGCCAAGATTTTTTCCTAAAGATATTTCTATTAGTATGAACTAATTTCAAATCCACTTATTTAAAATCATAAGAAACAAATAGAAAGTCAATCTACAAAGCTAAGCCTGGCCAGGTATGGTGGCTAATCCCTATAATCCTAGCACTTTGGGGGGGCGAAGGTGGGACGATTGTTTGAGCTTAGGAGCTCAAGACCAGCCTGGGCAACATAGTGAGAACTTGTCTTTAAAAAAAAAAAAAAAAAAAAAATGCCGGTGTAGCTCAAGCCTGTAATCCCAACACTTTGGGAGGCCGAGGTGGGTGGATCACCTGAGGTCCGGAGTTCCAGACCAGCCTGACCAATATGGCGAAACCCTGTCTCTACTAAAAATACAAAAATTAACCAGGCATAGTGGTGGGCACCTGTAATCCCAACTACTTGGGAGGCTAAGGCAGGAGAATCGGTTGAACCTGGAAGGCGGAGGTTGCAGTGAGCCGAGATCATGCCATTGCACTCCAGCCTGGGCAACAGAGCAAGACTCCATCTCCAAAAAAAAAAAAAAAAAGAGAAAAAAGAAAAAAACCAAAAAACCTCTGCCTAAAGAGTCATTCAATCGTTGGCCTTTCAATTAATACAGTTCAAGGTGAAGCAGACAAACAGAAGCAGCATAGCCGGGTGGAATGTTTCTGGAATGAGGATCAAGAGATTCAAAATCTGTCATCAGCTCTGCTCTCCCTACATGATTCCGGGCCCGGCCTCTGAGACACGATGGCCTCCACTTCTTTCTTGGTGAGGTGAGGGGTTTGGATGAGATGACAGATCTTCCATCAGACTATAAGGCCTGTGGTCTTTCTAACATGTTAAGTTGCTTCCAGATGATTCCAAGGATCGAAGGCCATTTACAAGGCTAGATTCTGTGATTCTTTAATATGAAGAAGCAAGAAGATCGAGGAAATGGGCATGTTTATTAAGGTGCCAATAGGTCATAACCTAAATTTCCACTCCCTTTTCCCAGAGGAATAACAACAGCTAAATGAGTATCAGCTAAATGAATATTCCCTTATGCTGAAGTCATTCTCACTGAACTTCTTTTTTATGTACCTTGGGGTTAGTTAATTGCACTTTTCAGTTTGTGGCCAGTTCTCGGCTCTTGCAGGCCCTGCTCTTCTCCATTTATTTATTCCCTTTTAGTCCCATTTCTTACTCCCTATCTCATCCCTGCATAGGCAATTACTCTAATGTATTTTAAATATTTACTTGTGTCTATAACTTCCTTGCCAAAAAATAGTAGTTTTGTTTTGAATGCGTTCTTATTTGTACTTTGTATGAAGAGTTGTGATCAGTCGGTGTTCAGGCTGGTACCTTTTACTCTCAAATTATCTTCTTCTTTCCTTGCTCTGCTTTGTATCGCAGGAGAGGGCAGGGGACGGGAGAGTGGGGTGGCAAGGAGGGGAGGCATGGGCTGACCTTTCCAACTGCGTTTCCAGGTTCCCAGGTGAGCTTCCTTCTGTGCTTACAGTGGGGAGCCTAAAGGAGGGAGGAAGAGGAAGGCGGCAGATGCTCCCTTTCCAGAAGCAGCCCAAATTCTAGTTTAAAAGTATTTAAAGTCTAAATGAGTTAATATTTATAATAAAAAAATAATTAAAGGGGCTGGGCATGGTGGCTCATGCCTGTAATCCTAGCACTTTGGGAGGCCGAGGTGGGCAGATCACCTGAGGTCAGGAGTTTGAGACCAGCCTGGCCAACATGACGAAACCCCATCTCTGCTAAAAATACAAAAAAATTAGCCGGGTGTGGTGGTGCATGCCTGTAATCCCGGTTACTACGGAGGCTGAGGCAGGAGAATCGCTTGAACCCGGGAGGCAAGAGGTTGCAGTGAGCCAAGAATGCGCCATTGCACTCCAGCCTGACAAGAGTGGAACTTTGTCTAAAAACAAAAAAAACCTTAAAGTAGTTTCTGTTTTCCTGATTAATCCCCCGCTGATACATTTAGTTTTCCCCCTTTTTATGGACACCATATTTTAAGGCCTAACTGTGCTTTTCTTTTTTTTTTTTTTTTTGAGACGGAGCCTTGCTCAGTTGCCCAGGCTGTAATGCAGTCGTGCGATCTCGGCTCACTGCAACCTCCACCACTGGGTTCAAGTGATTCTCCCACTTCAGCTTTTTGAGTAGCTGGGATTACAGGTATACACCACCACACCCGGCTCATTTTTGTATTTTTAGAAGAAACAGGATTTCACAATGTTGGCCAGGCTGGTCTTGAACTCCTGACCTCAAGTGATCTGCCCACCTCAGCCTCACAAAGTGCTGGGATTACAAATGTGAGCCACTATGCCTGGCCTTAACCAGTGGTTGTAAAAGTATGATCTAAAGACCCCTGGAACCTGGGAGGCGGAGGTTGCAGTGCGCCGAGATCACGCCACTGCACTCCAGCCTGGGCAACAGAGCCAGACTTTGTTTCAAAAAATAATAAAAAAAAATAATGACCCCTGAAGACTTTTCAGGATGGCTTTTCACAGGGTTCACAAGATCAAAACTATGTTCCTAAAAATACTGAGAGGTCATTTTCTTTTTCTGTTGCGTTGGCTATTCGCATTACGTTGGTACCATGACAGACTGAGTTCAGAAGCTGGCATGAGCTTGCAGCTAACCATTCAAGTAAGCCAGCCATTAAAGAGATTTGCAAAAATGAAAAGCAATGCTACTCTTCCCAATATTTTATTCCAGAAAATGTTTCTAATAAAATAAGTTTTTTATGTGCACATGTAATCGGTTGAATAAATAAGGAAAATTTTGATTTCTCCATTTTACTTGTAGTATGGTAAATATCAGTTGATATAACCTTCCTGAACAAAAACCTTGTTGGGGTCCTTAATATATATATATGTGTGTGTGTGTGTGTGTGTGTGTGTGTGTGTGTGTATATATATATATTTTTTTTTTTTTTTGAGATGGAATCTTGCTCTGTCACCTAGGCTAGAGTGCAATGAACTCACTACAACCTCAGCCTCCTGGGTTCAAGAGATTCTCCTACCTCAGCCTCCCGAGTAGCTGGGATTACAGGAATGCTCCACTGAGCCCAGCTAATTTTGTATTTTTAAGTAGAGATAGGGTTTCGCCATGTTGGTCAGGCTGGTCTCAAACTCCTGACCTCAGGAGATCCACCTGCTTAGGCCTCCCAAAGTGTTGGGATTATAGGTGTGAGCCTCTGCACCTGGCAATAATTTTTTTATTTCTTATTTATTTATTTATTTATTTTTGAGACAGAGTTTTGCTCTTGTTGCCCAAGCTGGAGTGAATGGTGCGATCTTGGCTCACCACAACCTCCACCTCCGCTGAGAGACAGGACTAGCTGGACTTCCTAGGCCGACTAAGGATCCCTAAGCCTAGCTGGGAAGGTGACCGCATCCACCTTTAAACTCGGGGCTTGCAACTTAGCTCACACCCGACCAATCAGGTAGTAAAGAGAGCTCACTAAAATGTTAATTAGGCAAAAACAGGAGGTAAAGAAATAGCCAATCATCTATCGCCAGATAGTGCAGCGGGAGGGACAATGACTGGGATATAAACCCAGGCATTCGAGCCAGCAACGGCTACCCTCTTTGGGTCCCCTCCCTGTTTTCACTCTATTAAATCTTGCAACTGCACTCTCTTCTGGTCCGTGTTTGTTACAGCTCGAGCTGAGCTTTTGCTTGCCATTCACCACTGCTCTTTGCTGCTGTCGCAGACCCGCTGCCAACTTCCATCCCTCTGGATCCGGCAGGGTGTCCGCTGTGCTCCTGATCCAGCGAGGCGCCCATTGCTGCCCCAATCAGGCTAAAGGCTTGTCATTGTCCCTGCACGGCTAAGGGCCCGGGTTCATCCTAATGGAGCTGAACACTAGTCACTGGGTTCCACGGTTCTCTTCTGTGACCCATGGCTTCTAATACAGCTATAACACTCACCACATGGCCCAAGATTCCATTCCTTGGAATCCGTGAGGCCAAGAACCCCAGGTCAGAGAACATGAGGCTTGCCACCATCTTGGAAGTGACCTGCCACCATCTTGGAAGTGGCCTACCACCATCTTGGGAGCTCTTGGAGCAAGGACCCCTCCCCCGGGCCCCCCACCTGCCACTAATACCAGGTTCAAGTGATTCTCCTGCCTTAGCCTCCCAAGTATCTGGGATTACAAGCATGCGCCACAACGCCCGGCTAATTTTGTATTTTTAGTAGAGATGGGGTTTCTCCTTATTGGTCAGGCTGGTCTTGAACGCCTGACCTCAGATGATCTGCCCACTTCAGCCTCCCAAAGTGCTGGGATTACAGGCGTGAGCCACCGCACCAGGCCAGCAATAATTTTTAAGAGTACAGAGTTACTGGCCCCAAAAGTTTGAGAACTGCTACACTAAAATAGTTATTCAAATCCAGTCTGGATAGTTTTTTGTTGTTGTTATTTTGATTTTCTTTTTTTGAAATGGAGTCTCACTCTATTGGCCAGGCTGAAGTGCATTGGCGTGATCTCAGGATTACAGGCATGAGCCACTGCTGCCAATTTTTTTTTTTTTTTTTTTTTTTTGAGGCAGAGTCTCGCACTGTCTCCTGGGCTGGAGTGCAATAGCGGGATCTCGGCTCACTGCAGCCTCCACCTCCCAGGTTCAAGTGATTCTCCTGCCTCAGCCTCCAGAATAGCTGGGATTACAGGTGCCTGTCACCATGCCCAGCTAACTTTTTGTATTTTTAGTAGAGACAGGTTTCACTTATGTTGGTCAGGCTGGTCTTGAACTCCTGACCTTGTGATCTGCCCACCTCAGGATATAAACCCAGGCATTCCAGCTAGCAACGGCTACCCTCTTTGGGTCCCCTCCCTTTGTATGGGAGCTCTGTTTTCACTCTATTAAATCTTACAACTGCACTCTCTTCTGGTCCGTGTTTGTTACAGCACAAGCTGAGTTTTTGCTCCAGCCTGGGTGACAGAGTGAGACACCATCTGAAAAAAAAAAAAAAAAAAAAAGGCTACAAATTGGGTGGTTCATTGTGTGCTTGCTCAGGTGATGGGTACACCAAAATCTCACAAATCACCACTAAAGAATTTACTCATATAACCAAATACCACCTGTTCCCCAAAAACCTATGAAAATAAAACAAAAACAAATTAAAAAATAAAACAACAACAACAACAACAAAAAACCCTGTGCACCTGTTAGTGGGAACACACATCCTGGTGGAGAAGATGGTGGGAAGCTTAGGAAAGCAGAAATGGAGAAGGGAGGTGACTGTAGGGACAGCCAGCCAGAGACTGCCAGGCCCATGGGGAAAATGAGAGGCAAAGCCAGCCCAGGAGCACACAAAGGGTTAAGCCGTCTGCTCGCTGGTGGATATCTCCTTCTGTTGGAAACAGCATCTGATACAAACTTTACTTGGATGTAACAAAATTTAAAAACTGTTCAAAGGGATGTTAAATGAGAGGAATTGTTACATAAAATTTAATTCTGGGCCAGGCTAGGTGGCTCATGCCTGTAATCCCAGCACTTTGGGAGGCCGAGGCAGGCAGATCACTTGAGGCCAGGAGTTCGAGACCAGCCTGGCCAACATGGTGAAACCCCATCTCTACTAAAAATACAAAAAATGAGCCAGGTGTGGGGGTGCATGCCTGTAGTCCCAGCAGCTCGGGAGGCTGAGGCAGGAGAATCGCTTGAATTCAGGAGGTGGAGGTTGCAGTGAGCCGAGGTCATGCCACTGAACTCCAGCCTGAGTGACAGAGCAAGATTCCATCTAAAAAAAAAAAAAAAAAAAAAAAAAAAAACCTTAATTCTGCAACAACTTAATTCTGACAGAGTGGAAAGGGCAATGGAAAAAAAGCTTGTAATCTTAGAGGAAGCATGGGGTCCAGTCGGATATGTCCTAGACCTAAGAATAGTAGAATTTCAGAGAAGGGAAAAAATAGAGCTGAAACTGTGTGGGTAGATAATTTGAAAGAGAATAGGGTCAAAGAAAGATAAGTCTCTAAAAATGAGTAAGCCCTTTTATCATGCAATTGTCATAGAGATGATACATTTTTATTAAACCAAGCATTTAATAGTTCGTGAATAAGATGGAGAAATAAGACTAACAAAACAGATTCACTATTTCAAAATCTTTATTTCTAGAAGGCTTAAAAGACTACAGCCAATATCCTGGGACTCCTCAATGCCCCTCTAAGTATCCATCTGTCAGAAATACTAGCACACTGGCCAGGTGCAGTGGCTCATGCCTGCAATCCCAGCGCTTTGGGGACTTGAGTGGGAGGATTGCTTGAGGCCAGGAGTTCAAGACCAGCCTGGGCAACATAGTGATACTCCATCTATACAAGAAAAAATCTAATAAAATGAAGAAATAATAGCATGTATACATAAATATTTGCAAAGATGTGTACTGTATCTTTGTACTAGAAAAAGTAAAATAATACAAATATCTGTAAATGAATGCTCAGCTTAATAAATTATGGTGATTCCATGTAACAAAATAGTACATAGCTCTCATAGTGGATGTAAATCTATATATAGGTATGAAAATGGTATGGACAGAATATTGTTCAGTAAAGGCCAGGCCTGGTGGCTCATGCCTGTAATCCCAGCACTTTGGGAGGCCGAGGTGGGCAGATCACTTGAGGTCAGGAGTTAGAGACTAGCCTGGCCAACATGGCAAAAACCCGTCTCTACTAAAAATATAAAAATTAGCCAGGAGTGGTGGCACACACCTGTAATCCCAGCTACTCGGGAGGCTGAATCAGGAGAATTGCTTGAACCTGGGAGGCAGAGGTTGCAGTGAGCCCAGATCATGCCTGTGTACTCCAGTCTGGGCAACAGAGTGAGACTCCATCTCAAAAGATAAACATAGACAGACAGATAGATAGATAGATAGATAGATAGATAGATAGATAGATAGATAGATAGATAGATAGTGAATGATGGGAGCCAGGTGTCTCACTGTTGGGGTGGGAATTTACATATAAGCAAGGGAAGTAGGCTAGAACAATCATATGGTAATGGAATAGAGTTAGATGGATTAGTAAGAACTCGTATGTTGCTTAATATAGATACATGTAGTAACATATATAAATATTTACAGATATGAGGAGGGTTATTATACTCATGCATATTTATGTGCTCTGTCATCTGAGAGGTCTTAGGAGCAATGATATCACAGTAGTAGTGAGCACATCCAGACCATGATTTCTGATATCATTAGAATACAATAGCACCCAGACCATGATTTCTTTTCTTTTTTCTTTCTTTCTTTTTTTTTTTTTTGAGACAGAGTTTCACTCTTGTTTCCCAGGCTGGAGTGGAGTGGCACGATCTTGGCTCACCGCAACCTCTGCCTCCTGGGTTCAAGCGATTCTCCTGTCTCAGCCTCCTGAGTAGCTGGGATTACAGGCACATGCCCTCATGCTTGGCTAATTTTTGTATTTTTAGTAGAGATGGGGTTTCATCATGTTGGTCAGGCTGGTCTCGAACTCCTTGACCTCAGGTGATCCACCTGCGTTGGCCTCCCAAAGTGCTGAGATTACAGGCATGAGCCCCAGTGCTCGGGCTAAGACCATGATTTCTAATACCATTTTCCTACAAAAGGAATCAGGGTTCCTCAGAGAAATGGTTGATTCTAGAACTGGGGCAGAAATGTACAGAATGAGTCTGAAGCTTTTTTTTTTTTTTTTTTTTTTGAGACAGGATCTTGCTCTGTCACCAGGCTGGAGTGCAGTGATGCAATCTCTGCTCGCTGTAGCCTCAAACTCCCAGGCTCAGTGGTGAATCCTCCTGTCTCACCCCCCGAGTAGTTGAGATTTCAGGAGTACACCACCATGACTGCTAATTTTTGCATTTTTTTAGTAGAGATGGGGCTTCATCATGTTGCCCAGGCTGTTCCCTAACTCCTGGACTCAAGCAATTCACCTGCTTTGGTCTCCCAAAACGCTAGAATTATAGGCATGAGCCACCACACCCAGCCTGGAGCTTTTTTTTTTTTTTTTTCAGTGAGACGGAGTTTTGCTCTTGCTGCCCAGGCTGGAGTGCAATGGCGGGATCTCTGCTCACTGCAACACTGCAACCTCCATCTTCCAGGTTCAAGTGATTCTCCTGCCTCAGCCTCCTGAGTAGCTGGAATTACAGGCATGCGCCACCACGCCTGGCTAATTTGTATTTTTAGTCGAGACAGGGTTTCTCCATGTTGGTTGGACTGCTCTCGATCTCCAGACCTCGGGCGATCTGCCAGCCTCGGCCTCCCAAAGTGCTGAGATTACAGGCGTGAGCCACTGCACCCGGCTTAATATTTTTAAATGTAACAAATATACCATACCAACGTAAGATGCCATTCATGGGTGAAACTGGGTGCTGGGTATATGGGAACTCTGCACGATTGTCTCCACTTTTTTTTGTAAATGTAAAATTATAGAACTAGGCCAGGTGTGGTGGCTCATGCCTGCAATCCCAGCACTTTGGGAAGTCGAGGCGGGTGAATCACTTGAACTTGGGAGTTGGAGACCAGCCTGGCCAACATGGTGAAACCCCGTCTCTACCAAAAATACAAAAAAAAATTAGCTGGGCGTGGTGGCACATGTCTGTAGTCCCAGCTACATGAGAGGCTGAGGTATGAGGATTGCTTGAACCCAGGAAGCAGAGGGTACAGTGAGCCAAGATCATGCTGCTGCACTCCTGCCTGGGTGACAGAGCGAGACCTTGTCTCAAAAGAGAGAGAGAGAGAGAAAAAAAAAAATATATATATATATATATGTGTGTGTGTATATATACACATATATGAGCACAAATGAAACATTTAAGGATAAACAGATTCTATTTAAAGTGATAATTTATTGTATTCGATCACCTTTTGTATTAAAGCAAAAATGAAGGGCAAAGTGTGGCAGATATCACAATATATTTGCCAGTTATAGTAGAGAATCCCAATGATTCTCATGTTAAAAGACTAAAACATTTCATATAAATTATAAATTTCTCATAATTTATACATTATTTATTTATTTATTTATTTATTTATTTATTTTGAGACGGAGTCTCGCTCTGTCGCCCAGGCTGGAGTGCAGTGGCGCGATCTCGGCTCACTGCAAGCTCCGCCTCCCGGGTTCACGCCATTCTCCTGCCTCAGCCTCCCGAGTAGCTGGGACTACAGGCGCCCACAACTGCGCCCGGCTAATTTTTTGTATTTTTAGTAGAGACAGGGTTTCATCGTGGTCTCAATCTCCTGACCTTGTGATCCGCCCGCCTCGGCCTCCCAAAGTGCTGGGATTACAGGCGTGAGCCACCGCGCCCGGCCTATACATTTATTTTTAACTACTGGTGGCAAAAGAGTATTCTTTGCCTTGTTTAAAGTATAACCATTTTACTCACTTTGGACTTGAAAGTTTTTTTATTCTTGCTAGTCTCCCAAGACCTCCTGTCAAACTGAAATATGTAACTTTTTTTTTTTCATTTTTGATCTTAGCATTTGTAAGGGATAAATAATTGATTAGCATAGGAATTATGGGAATATATTTAGCTGATGCTCAGCACTAAACTATTTTTAAATGTCCCCAGGCATCAACCCAAAATGTACATCCAAAGGGTGTCAATTGGAAATTGGGAAGTGGAGTGACAGTATAGATTAGAACTATGAAATGGAAAATGCAACCACAGGAATAGCAGTTGTCAGTTTCACTGCGACTTTAACAGTCAGTCTACCTTGCTGTATTTTTAAAAATTCCTTAAATGGGCTGGGCGCGGTGGCTCACGCCTGTAATCCCAGCACTTTGGGAGGCCAGGCAGGCTGATCACCTGAGGTCAGGAGTTCGAGACCAGTCTGACTAACATGGTAAAATCCCGTCTCTACTAAAAATACAAAAATTAGCTGGGTGTAGTGGCGGGTACCTGTATTCCCAGCTACTTGAGCAACTGAGGCAGGAGAATTGCTTGGACCCAGGAGGCAGAGGTTGCAGTGAGCCGAGATCACACCTTTGCACTCCAGCCTGGGAGACAGAGTGAGACTCCATCTCAAAAAAAAAAAAAAAAAAAAAAAAAAAAAAAAAAAAAAAAAAATTCCCTAAATGTCTCTCTGATAAGACTATAACCTCAGGCTAGGCGTGGTGGCTCACGCCTGTAACCCCAGCATTTTGGGAGGCTGCGGCAGGTGGATCACCAGGTCAGGGGTTTAAGGCCAGCCTGGCCAATGCTGTGAAACCCGTCTCTACTAAAGATACAAAAAATTAGCGTGGCATGGTGGTGGGCACCTGTAATCTCAGCTACTCGGGAGGCTGAGGCAGGAGAACCTGGGAGGCAGAGGTTGCAGTGAGCTGAGATTGAGCCATTGTACTCCAGCCTGGGCCACAAGGCAAGATTCTGTCTCACAAAAAAAAAAAAAAAAAAAAAAAAAAAAAAAAGACTAAAACCTCTTTGAGGGCAGAATCTTCCCTTCTAATTTCACAAAATTTGGCTGAAAGCAGAAACTTCAGGCCAGGTACGGTGGCTCATGCCTATAATCCCAGCACTTTGGGAGGCTGACGGGGGCGGATCACTTGAGGTCAGGAGTTCGAGACCAGCCTGGACAACATGGTGAAACCCCATCTCTACTAAAAGTACAAAAATTAGCCAACAGAGCCGAGTGCGGTGCCTCACACCTGTAATCCCAGCACTTTGGGAGGCCGAGGCAGACAGATCACGAGGTCAGGAGATCGAGACCATCCTGGATAACATGGTGAAACCCCATCTCTACTAAAAATACAAAAATTAACCTGGCCTGGTGGCGGGCACCTGTAATCCCAGCTACTTGGGAGGCTGAGGCAGGAGAATGGGGTGAACCTGGGGGGCGGAGCTTACAGTGAGCTGAGATGGCACCACTGCACTCCAACCTGGGTGACAGAGTGAGACTCCGTCTCAAAAAAAAAAAAAAAAAAAAAAAATTAGTCAGGGGTGGTGGCATGTGCCTATAATCTCAATTACTGGGGAGGCTGAGGCAGGTGAATTACTTGAACCCAGGAGGCGGAGGTTGCAGTGAGCCGAGATCATTCCACTGCACTCCAGCCTGGGCCACAAGAGCAAGACTCCATTTCAAAAAAAAAAAAAAAAAAAAGCAGAAACTGCAAAATGAATTGAAGAAAAAGTAAAATTTTAAAAACTTTATTTTAATATAAGATAACATGAGGTCTATGCTCCTAATACAGTGTGTGTTTTTTTGTTTTTTTTTGTTTTTTGAGACGGAGTCTCGCTGTGTCACCCAGGCTGGAGTGCAGTGGCACGATCTCGGCTCACTGCAAGCTCCGCCTCCCGGGTTCACGCCATTCTCCTGCCTCAGCCTCCGGAGTAGCTGGAACTACAGGTGCACACCACCAAGCCTGGCTAATTTTTTGTATTTTTAGTAGAGACGAGGTTTCACCGTGTTAGCCAGGATGGTCTTGATCTCCTGACCTCCTGATCCTCCCGCCTCGGCCTTCAAATTGCTGGGACTACAGGCGTGAACCACCATGCCTGCCAGCTCCTAATACATTTTAAGTGTAAGATATGGTACTGTTAACTATAGGGACAATGTTGCACAGCAGATCTCCAGAACTCACTCAGTCCCCATCATCGAAACTTTATGCCTGTTAATTAGCTGCTCCCCATTCCCCCTCCTCCAGCTCTTGGCAGCCTTCATTCTACTCTCTGATTCTTTGAGTTTGACTATTTTAGATCTCTCATATGCATTCAGTCATGTAGTATTTGTCCTTCTGTGACTCGTTTAATTCACTTAGCATAATGTTCTCCAGTTTTGTCCACGTCCTTGCATATTGCAAGATTTCCTTTTGTTTTAAGGCTCCACGATATTGCATTTTATGTACATACCACCCTTGCTTTATCGACTCATCCATCTATAGACATTTAGGTTGCTTCCATAGCATTGCTATTGTGAATAATGCTACAGTGAACATTTGATAGGGGTTGATTTCTAAAATATATAAAGAACTCCTACAATTCAACAGCAAAGCAAAAACAGCAAATAACCTGGTTTTACAAAGTATATGGGACATGAACTCAAATATGAAGAATTTTTTTTTTTTTGATACGAAGTTTTACTCTTGTCACCCAGGCTGGAGTGCAATGGCGCAATCTTGGCTCACTGCAACTCCAGCCTGGGCAACAAAGTGAAACTCTGTCTCAAAAAAACAAACAAACAAACAAAAACACAAAACCCAGTCTCTGCTAAAAATACAAAAATTAACCAGGTGTGGTGGCGTGTCCCTGTAGTCCCAGCTACTCGGGAGACTGAAGCAGGAGAATCGCTTGAACCGGGGAGGCAGAGGTTGCGGTGAGCTGAGATTGTGCCATTGGACTCCAGCCTAGGCAACAAGACTGAAACTCGGTCTCAGAATAAATAAAGAATGAATGTGTTGAATATTGAATGGAATAAAAAGCCCATCTTCCAACCATCTCAAGGCCTGTATTAAATTAACACTGGAATTGCCAGTGTCCCTAGGCTCCTGCCAAAAGCATGTGTAGATTTTTTCTAGCAAAAGATAACATCATGGCCGGGTGCGGTGGCTCACACCTGTAATCCCAGCACTTTGGGAGGCCAAGGTGGGCAGATCACAAGATCAGGAGTTCGAGACCAGGCTGGCCAACATAATGAAATCCCATCTCTACCAAAAATACAAAAAATTAGCCTGGTGTGGTGGTGTGCACCTGTAATCCCAGCTACCCAGGAGGCTGAGGCAGGAGAATCGCTTGAACCCGGGAGGTAGAGGTTGCAGTCAGCCAAGATTGCGCCACTGCACTCCAGCCCAGGCAACAGTGTGAGACTCCGTCTCAAATCAATCAATCAATCAATCAATATCAATCAATCAATAACATCATAGTAGACTCAAGTTATTTCTTCAATAATTAAGACAATTATTACTTCTACTTACTTTGCTCCTCATGAACCTATTTATTTATTTATTTATTTATTTATTTATTTTTAAGACAGGGTCTCATTCTGTCGCCTAGGTTGGAGTGTAATGGAGCGATCTCAGCTCACTGCAACCTCTGCCTCCCGGGTTCAAGTGATTCTCCAGCTTCAGTCTCCCGAGTAGCTGGGACTACAGGTGTGCACCACCATGCCCAGCTAATTTTTGTATTTTTAGTAGAGACGGGGTTTTGCCACGTTGCCCAGGCTGGTCTCAAACTCCTGACCTCAAGTGATCCACCTGTCTCAGTTTCCCAAAGTGCTGGGATTACAGGCACCTGGCCTGCCTATTTACTTTTCACTATGCAAGACATTCTGTAAAAACGTAAAAATAGAAAATAAATAGGCTCATGAGGAGTCAAGTAAGTAGAAGTAATAATTGCCTTAATTATTGAAGAAATAATTTGAGTCTACTCTGATGTTATCTTTTGCTAGGGAAGATCTACTTATGGTTTTTGCAGGAGCCTAGGGACACTGGCAATTCCAGTGTTGATTTAATTTAGGCCTTGAGATGGTTGGAAGCTGGGCTCTAGTTCACCCTTATTCCTAGGGTCTAGCCCTTGAGTTTTCCCAACCCAAAGCATGATTTTTTTCCCCCAAGATTTCTTCTCATTTGTAGGTCCTCCTCACCACATTTTGTGGAAACATCTGCTCAGCTTCTCAATCTTTTGTGACCTTGTTAAATGCCCTGCGAGAACAGTAGCCCAAACCGGACACATCTTCTTCTGTGGATCTCAGTCCTGTAACTCTTTAATTCTTTATTGTGTTGTGAGCTCCCCCAATGCCTTAAAGCAAATTATTCTTAGCCTTTCTGCTGCATTTGCAGTTGTTTTCAGTGGAAGGGTGGTTCCTCATTATCTAGTCTGTCATTTTCAGAGAGATCAAACTCAATGCTTATGAAAATTTTATTCTTACCAGACAAGCTGATAGTAAACAAAATACAGGGTTGTTTTTTTTTTTTTTTTTTTTTTTTGTTTAATGCCACTTTCTGTTTCTTTAGTCATTGGTGAAGATGCTATTAAAGCACTTTCTAAATAACTGAGAAGCAAGGCAGATGGCCAAACAAGACAAAGGAAAAGATCGGGTTAATTCACAAACCATGTAGTCAGCCTGAACAATGGAGATAAAAGAGACGTTCCCCAAATTAGACTGAGCAGACATCCTCCTTTTTAAAGGGCAATCCCATTTTCAGTATTTATGTCTTATTTGTTCCTTGAGGCAAATGTCTCTTTATGCAAAGCATAAAGTAATCAGGTATTTTATCAGGTGGGAAAGAGCTTGTTTTTTACTCCCTCTGTGACCTGGAGTTGTGCACAGCGTACGTCACATCAGGGGTGTCAGCAGCACCAAGGGGAAGATCCAAGCAGGGCAGGTGACCTTATAAAAAGGACTATGCAGAGTCAGGCATCAAAACAAAACACGGCATTCTAAGCTGGGCCAGAGTAACTCAGCCAAAGTGGGCATGAGCTAAGGAGGGATGGCATTGGCCGTCACCAGAGGTCAGCAGACCTGGACAGGGCCATGGCAGCTGGAAGCAGCTTGGTGAGACACTGTACCTGGGACAGTCTGCTTTCCTCTCCTTGTCCAGTGCCAGCCTCTTTCTCGATGGGACCAGTCCAAAGGAATGCAAGGGAAGGGGATTTCACACTGGCTTCTGTGGGCAAACAGGGAAGTGGAATTTTTTTTTTTTCTTTTTTTTTGAGACAGAGTCTCACTCTGTCGCCCAGGCTGGAGTGCAGTGGCGCAATCTCGGCTGGCTGCAGCCTCGGGAAGTGGAATTTGATACCTCTCCTCACAGGCAATTGCAGCCTCCAGAAGCAAAAGCCAGGGTGCTGTTTCCCCAGAGTGGATCCTCTTTCTCTCCCTGGCTTGACAACTGCTTCAGGACAGGGAAAATGTTTGTTGATAGGATCTGCTATGGTGCTGATTTGAAACTGAAAAGGGGATGAAATGCAAAAGCAGAAAAGCGTAAGGAAAGAATCAAGACAGGGTCGCAACCTTCTCTCCTGCCTTGGTCCGACAAGCACTGCTCATCCGGCGTTGCTGTGCTCCTGAGAGGCGAAGCCCCCTTTCTCCCCTCCTCTGGAAGGAAACGGGGCAGAACAAGACGGCCTCACTTCCCCTGCCTCTCTCGCCTCTTCTGTGTCCACCTAGTAAACTGTAAATTAATAGGGAACTTCGTGATACCGTCAGGACCCCATCCTTACTCAAAGCAGGAATTCCTTTTACAAATTTGTGTCTCGTGAGCCGGGCGCGGTGGCTCACGCCTGTAATCCCAGCACTTTGGGAGGCCGAGGCGGGCAGATCACGAGGTCAGGAGATCGAGACCATCCTGGCTAACATGGTGAAACCTCGTCTCTACTAGAAATACAAAAAATTAGCCTGGCCTGGTGGCGGGCACCTGTAGTCCCAGCTACTCGGGAGGCTGAGGCAGGAGAATGGCATGAACCCGGGAGGCAGAGCTTGCAATGAGACCAGATGGCGCCACTGCACTCCAGACTGGGCGACAGAGCAAGAGTCCCTCTGAAAAAAAAAAGAGAAAAATTTGTGACTCCTGATTGACAAGACCCTGCTTAAGTGCTGTCAAAATCAGAAAAACTGTTAGGACATTCCTTTATTTTTGTTTCATTGTATATTAAAATACATGCAGGGCCGGGCATGGCGGCTCACGCCTGTAATTCTAGCCCTTTGGGAGGTTGAGGCAGGCTGATCAATTGAGGTCAGGAGTTCGAGACCAGCCTGACCAACATGATAAAACTCTTTCTCTACTAAAAATACAAAAAACATTAGCTGGGCATGGTGTCACATGCCTGTAATCTCAGCTACTCAGGAGACTGAGGCAGGAGAATCACTTGAACCCAGGAGGCAGAGGTTACAGTGAGCCCAGATCGCACCATTGCACTTCAGCCTGGGAGACAGAGAAAGACCCTGTCTCCAAATAAATAAATAAATAAGGCTGGGCATGGTGGCTCACGCCTGTAATCCCAGCACTTTGAGAGGCCAAGGCGGGTGGATAAACTGAGGTCAAGAGTTTGAGACAAGCCTGGCCAACATGGTGAAACCGGATCTCTACTACAATATAAAAAAATTAGCTGGGCGTGGCCGGGCGTCACGCCTGTAATCCCATCACTCTGGGAGGCCGAGGCAGGCAGATCACGAGGTTAGGAGTTCGTAACCAGCCTGGCCAGTATGGTGAAGCCCAATCTCTATTAAAAATACGAAAATTAGCCAGGTGTGGTGGCGGGCGCCTGCAGTCCCAGCTACTTGGGAGGCTGAGACAGAAGAATCACTTGAACCTGGGAGGTAGAGGTTGCAGTGAGCCAAGATCACATCACTGCACTCTAGCCTTGGCAACAGAGTGGGACTCTCTCAAAAAAAAGAAAAAATATATATGTAAAATAAAATAAAATAAAATAAAATACAGGCAGAACAAAAGAGTGTGCTGGGCAGGCCATTCCCCACCCTTTTTCAGTCTCCCTCCCTGTGGCAACCATTGTCAGGTTTCTATGTTTGTGTGTTTTTTTTTTGAGATGGAGTCTCTCTCTATCGCCCAGGCTGGAGTGCAGTGGCGCCATCTTGGCTCACTGCAAGCTCCACCTCCCAGGTTCACGCCATTCTCCTGCCTCAGCCTCCTGAATAGCTGGAACTACAGGTGCCCGCCACCAGGCCAGGCTAATTTTTTGTATTTTTAATAGAGACGGGGTTTCACCGTGCTAGCAAGGATGGTCTCGATCTCCTGACCTCGTGATCTGCCTGCCTTGGCCTTCGAAAGTGCCAGGATTACAGGCGTGAGCCACTGTGCCTGGTTGCTATATGTTTTTAATAGGAAGGTTTTGTACACGTGGAATATGATAAAGTACACTTCCTTCAGCCAGCACCACACATGTATTTTTATACACAAATGACAATAGGCTGTGCATGGTGGCTCACATAGTACTTCAGAAGGCCGAGGAGGGAGGATCGCTTGAGGCCAGGAGATCGTACCAGCCTGGGCAGCATAGCAAGACCCCATCTCCACACACAAAAAAGAAATTAGCCAGGCATGGTGTCACACATCTGTAGTCCCAGCTACTCGGGAGCCTGAGGATGGCTTCAGCCCAGCAGTTGAAGGCTGCCGTGAGGTATGATCGCACCACTGCCCTCCAGCCTGGGTGACAGTTCGAGTCCCTGTCCCAAACAACGACGACAACAACAACGAAAATGACAATATAATTGTGGATTAATTCCATTTTTTCTTTCTTTTGAGATAGGGTCTCACTCTGTCACCCAAGCTGGAGTGCAGTGGTCTCAGCTCACTGCAGCCTCGACTTCCCCAGGCTCAGATGATCCTCCCATCTCAGCTTTCTGAGTAGCTGGGACTGCAGGTGTGTGCTACCATGCCTGGCTAATTTTTGTATTTTTTTTTATATATAAAGAGAGGGTTTCATCACGTTGCCCAGGCTAGTATTAAATTCCATTTTGAGCACTCAAATCGACAGAAAGTTGTACCTAAAGTTGAACTGGTCAGGCGCGGTGGCTCACGCCTGTAATTCCAGCACTTTGGGAGGCCGAGGTGGGCGGATCATGAGGTCAGGAGACTGAGACCATCCTGGATAACACGGTGAAGCCCCATCTCTACTAAAAATACAAAAAATTAGCCGGTTGTGGTGGTGGGCGCCTGTAATCCCAGCTACTCGGGAGGCTGAGGCAGGAGAATAGTGTGAACCCGGGAGCCGAGATCGTGCCACTGCACTCCAGCCTGGGCAACAGAGTGAGACTCCGTCTCAAAAATAAATAAATAAATAAAATAAAATTGAATTAAAATCTTGGTGGATTTCAAGTGGTTAGTCTTTGTTTTGGCTTCCAGAACATCATAGAATGAGTGGAGCTCTTCTATGCACTGTGGAGTGATCTTGCTCTGCAAGATTTTCAAGACAGCGATTTTGTTTCTCCTCTAACGTCTACTTCTCTCTCGCCCATCCCTGTACCACTTTATTCATTGCCAGTCAAAATAGTTCCAGTTTTTGTTTTTTTTTAAACAATTCCTCCTGTGGCATTGTGGAATTGAAATAATTATATGTATTTCTTGCCAAAGAAAAATATTCAGAACAGGAAGTTTGCTTTGAGTTAGATAAAACCAGTTAATTACTTTTGGTGAAAGGTTTGTGCGTTTGTTTTTGCTGTTATAGTATCATTATGCTCTTATGTAGCCTATATTATGCCATAACACTAGGTTGTGGAGTAAAGACTTTCCATATCTGAATTATCTGTATTTCGCCTGTATCAATAAGATACTCAGATACTCATGTGATTGTTTTTTTCAACTGGAAAAGTAAACTTTAAAAATCAAGATAACTTTTTTTTGACAGTTTCAAGTTTTGCTCTTTTGCCCACGTTGGAGTGAAGTGGCGTGATCTTGGCTCACTGAGACATCTGCCCCCTGGGTTCAAGCGATTCTCCTACCTCATCCTCCCAAATAGCTGGGATTACAGGCGCTGCCACCACACCTGGTTGATTTTTTGTATTTTTAGTAGAGATGGGGTTTCATCATGTTGGCCAGGCTGATCTTGAACTCCTGATCTCAGGTGATCCACTTGCCTCAGCCTCCCAAAGTGCTAGGATTACGAGCGTGAGCCACTGCACCTGGTCAACTTAAAAAATATATAGAGTACGCCTTCTAAATTGAAAAAAAAGTTTTAATACATTTTATGGTATGGCATGTTTATAGATAGTATCAAATTTACTAATTGAAAAGAAAATACATGGACTAAATGAAAAGAAATTATAAATCCCCAGCTGTATAAACTCTCCATTTACCTGAAACTGGTTAACTATAATAATCAGTAAATTTGCCAGGTGCGGTGGCTCATGCCTGTAATCCCAGCACTTTGGGAGGCGGAGGCGGGTGGATCACTTGAGGTCAGGAGTTCAAGAGCAGCCTGGCTAACATGGTGAAACCCCATCTCTACTAAATATACAAAAATTAGCCAGGCATGGTGGCAGGTGCCTGTAATCCCAGATACTCGGGAGACTGAGGCAGGAGAATTGCTTGAACCTGGTTGTAGCGAGCCGAGATTGCGCCACTGCACTCCAGTCTGAGCGACAGAGCAAGTCTCCATCTCAAAATAATAATAATAATAATCATCATCATCATCAATAAATTAGGCTTTCTTCCTCAGAGTTATGCAAGTGGAGCTACTTCAGGATCTGCATTTATCAAATAATTTGTGCTTTGACATAAAGATCAAGACACAAAATTGCAGGAGATATTTCAGGACAGGTGGAATTTCCTAAATTCTGAAAATGCATGAGCAAGGGTGTTAAATATAGTGAACCCCAGTTTCTCTTCAAAGAATCAGTATGTCAGTATGTTCAGCTCTCTTATTCTTTGATTCTGCATTTTAAAGTTTAACTTCCTGGTTCTCTTTGCCCCCTTGCTTCTAGTTTCAGTAAACAACTTTCCCACCAGTCCTAATCAGTAGTTCACATCTGTCTCCTGGTCACCTGCTTTGACCTGAGTCACCTCTGGTCACCTGCTCTGACCTAAGTCACCTTTAGTTACCTGTTCCTAACCATCCTTCCCACCAAACTACTCACCCGCCTGTCACTCCAGCTCATATTCCTGCTCTCTTTAACATAACCAATCAGAATTAGCTTAGACTGTGTGGTCCAACCCTAGCCAATAGGGGAATGACACAGCAGTAGGGATTACCTGCAGCAGGAATAAGAACTCCTGCCTCTCCCCTGTCCAGGTGTGCTCTCACCATTGTTCCATCTGCAAGGAGCACCCTTTCTGTAGAAAGTAAAAATTGCCTTGCTGAGAAAATTAAATATATGTTTGAGTGCTATATCTTTGTGGCACCAAGGAACAAGCATTTTGCATTTCTAACAAAGGTAAAAAACACTGTGTTTGAATCAGAAGACTTGGGGTTGTGTCCCAGATGTGCCTCTTTTAGTTTTTAGTGTGTTTGAACTGCAGTTTCCTCATAATGTCATAATCATCATTAACTATTTAGTGAGCATTTACTATATGCCAGTCACTGTACTAAGTGCTTTACAGAGATGATCTATGTAATCTACACATCAACCCTATGAGGTTCATGCCCTTATTAACCTTGTTTTACAGATGAGAAACAGGCTCAGAGGGGTTAACCAGCTTGCCCAAGGACACTTAGCCCTGGAGAGAGTTGAAATTTCATATGCAAATAGCCCGAACGTTGCCTCTCCCATTCCAGAGGTAATTCTGGTATACTTTTTTGTAAAGTTCTTTCTTGTTTGTATGTCCTTCAGTCTATTCTACCTTACACAGTCAGCCGAGTCTTCTTTCAAGATACTTCTCAGATGATTCTTTTCTAAAAACTCTAACTGGCTTTTGATTTGCATATGTAAAACTTCATATTTTCTAACCTGGCATTCAAGGCCTTTTACAATGTGCTCCAATTCATCTTTGGAGACACAGCTCCTAGAGATTTAACTGCTGCCACTCAAACTTACTGAAAAGCCTCTCAGGTGTCACCTGCCCCCAACCTGCTTTTTTTTTTTGAGATGGATTCTTGCTCTGTCTTGCCCAGGCTGGAATGCAGTGGCATAATCTTGGCTCACTGTAGCCTCTGCCTTGGGGGTTCCAGTGATTCTCCAATCTCAGCCTCCTGAGTAGCTGGGACTACAGGCGTGAGCCACCACACCCATCTAATTTTGTATTTTTAGTAGAGACAGGGTTTCGCCATGTTGGCCAGGCTGGTCTCAAACTCCTGACCTCAGTTGATCCACCTGCCTCAGCCTCCCAAAGTGCTGGGATTACAGGCCTGAGCCACAGCCCCCAGCCGGGTGTCACCCTTTTGTGAAACGAGATTATTCCTGTCCAAAGGGATCTCTGCCTACCTAAATGGAAATCCTAAGGCAAAGACAGTGAAATTATTGTATTTCCCTAAATGTAATATTGCATATAGTTATTTGTGTGCATGAATTATCTCCTTTATTCTCCTGTAAGAAGATAGAGACCAATGTGTAGAAAGCTCTTTCCAAGCCCATTTTGGGGGTTCAGGGAGTATTTCCAGAAGACATGGATTGCTGGCTTTTCCCAGAAATGAGACCTGCAGGGAGGTGTGGCCCCTGAGGGGGTGGAACCGCTGAAGCTCAGGATCACTTCTACTTTGCTTTGCTAACCAAAGAAAGCTGTTACGCCTCCGCCATAGGAATCGAATGGAAATGTCCCTCCCTTCTAGGCAGAGCTAGTGCCTTGGGCTTCGTTGCACTGCAAGTTTACTTGGAAAAAATTTTTTGAGCTCTTATTCAGTATTTAGACAGTCATTCCCTAGAATCTCTTTCATCCTGTCTTGAAACTAGAATTTGACACAGTGGATTTAGGTTGAACGGTTTAGGCAACCAAATTAATCATGGCAGTCAAAAGTTCCTTTGCATTTTTCTTTCACAGTCCTCCCATCAAGCTAATATATATATATATATATTTTTTTTTTTGAGACAGAGTTTTGCTCTTGTTGCCCAGGCTGGAGTGCAATGGCACGATCTCAGCTCACTGCAACCTCCGCCTCCCAGGTTCAAGCGATCTCCTGCCTCAGCCTCCCTAGTAGCTAGGATTACAGGCATGTGCCACCATGCCTGGCTAATTTTGTATTTTTAGTAGAGACAGGGTTTCTCCATGTTGGTCAGGCTGGTCTCGAACTCCTGACCTCAGGTGATCTGCCCGCCTCAGCCTCCCAAAGTGCTAGGATTACAGGCATGAGCCACCATGCCCGGCAAGCTAATATATTTAAATGGTTGTGAGATAGACAATTAAGCATGGCCCTTCACCTTTTTACAATAAGGGATCACAGCGAGTGGGACTGAGAGAAAAAAATTCCTTGACTTGTGGCCTTGTAAAAAGACAACTAGCCAACGCTGCCTCCTAGTGTCTAAGGTAGACACTGCTTGAGAGATTTGGATGTGAAGCTGTGGTTTGTTGGAGGGGAGGTTTTGCAGTATGTGTGAATATCTATTAACTGGCCAGCACAAGCTATGGATTAAAAAGTTTAATCATGGCTGGGCGTGGAGGCTCACACCTGTAATCCCAGCACTTTGGAGGCTGAGGTAGGTGGCTCACCTGAGGTCAGGAGTTCGAGACCAGCCTGGCCAACATGGTAAAACCCCATCTCTACTAAAAATACAAAAATTAGCCAGGCATGGTGACACATGCCTGTGATCCCAGTTACTCAGGAGGCTGAGGAAGGAGAATTGCTTGAACTTGGGAGGCAGAGGTTGCAGTGAGCTGAGATCGCGCCATTGCACTCCAGCCTGGGCAACAAGAGCAAAACTCCGTCTCAAAAAAAAAAAAAAAAAAGAAAAAAGAAAGTGTAATTATGCAATGGATCCCAAGCAAGGAGCAAGGAACTTTTGACTTTTTGTGACCAGGATTCAAACCAGGTCTACACACTCCCACGCCTTCGTGAGCCTGGCACGTGGAAGTGACATCCCAGGAGTGGCAAAGGCAGGCCCTGTGTGAAAGTGCTCAGTTTCCTCAATTTTTAAAACATCGTGTGAGCTCAGAAACATGTCTGAGGACCACATCACTAAGGTGCAAATTTACATTTAAAGGATTTTATTTATTTATTTATTTATTTTTTTGAGACGGAGTCTCACTCAGTCACCCAGGCTGGAGTGCAGTGGTGTGATCTCGGCTCACTGCAAGCTCCACCTCCTGGGTTCAGGCCATTCTCCTGCCTCAGCCTCCCAAGTAGCTGGGACTACAGGCGCCCACCACCATCCCTGGCTAATTTTTTGTATTTTTAATAGAGACGGAGTTTCACCATGTTAGCCACCATGGTCTCGATCTCCTGACCTTATGATCTGCCCGCCTTGGCCTCCCAAAGTGCTGGGATTACAGGCGTGAGCCACCGCGCCTGGCCTAAAGGATTTTAAATGGGAGAAAAGAGATTTTCTTTCTCTTGGAGCTTCTTTTTAATTCTAAGAAGTTGCCAAACCTAGTGAACTCTGCTACTGAGTTTGCGAACATGAGATACTCGTTTTTCCCAGTGGGTGCCTCAGTACAATAGGTGACATGGGCTCTTGTAACCTTGGTTGGCTTTGTGGGTATGTGACCCGTGCAAACAGGTCCTAAACACGCTTAGGAGTCCCACACTTGGTTCAAGACTTCAGCTGCTATCTTGAAATTCTGAATGCTTTCTGACCAGGGGATATGCATCTTTGTTTTGCACAGGGAACTGCAAATTATGTGGCGGGTCTTGGATGTAATAGAATTTGCCACCGTTGCTTCCGTTCTCTTCTGCCTATTTCCTGCCCATCCTCTATGTCTTTGGTATGGGGCTATGCCCTAAACCTTACCCAGAAAAAGAGAAGAGTCTTGGCAATGGTAACAGAAATCTGTCCCATCTTTTGCCTCCCAACTCCAGAGGAGTTTGTGTCTTCTTTTGATTTTTTTTTTTTTTTTTTTTTTTTTTTTTTTTTTTTTTTAATACAGGGTCTGGCTCTGTCACCCAGCCTGGAATACAATAGAGCAATGATGGCTCACTGCAGCCTTGACCTCCTGGACTCAAGAAATCCTCTTGCCTCAGCCTCCTAGATAAAACTACAGGTGCACACCAACACGCCTGGCTCATTTTTTATTTTTGTAGAGACAGGGTCTCACTATATTACCCAGGCTGGTCTTGTACTTCTGGGCTCAAGCAATCCCCCCCACTTGGTTTCCCAAAGTGCTGGGGTTAAGGCATGAGCCACCGCACCCCAGCCACATGTCCTCTGTTGAAGTGCACCTGCCAGAGTCACCACACAGTGACGATGGCAAGGCCTGTGCATCCTCATCGTTTGTTTTGTTATCACTTAGTGGCTCCTCTCCAGTTACCATATTTATACCAGCACTATCTTTTTTTTTTTTCTTTGAGGCAGAGTCTCCCTCTGTTGCCCAAGCTGGAGTGCACTGGCATGATCTCGGCTCACTGCAACCTCCGCCTCCCTGGTACAAGCGATTCTCCTGCCTCAGCCTCCCAAGTAGTTGGGACTACAGGTGTACACCACCATGCCCAGCCAATTTTTGTATTTTTTGGTAGAGACAGGGTTTCACCATGTTGGCCAGGCTGGTCTCGAATTCCTGACCTCAAGTGATCCACCTTATAATCACTTGTGTGCTCATCTGATGTGATGGCATGGTAAGAAAATGAGACTGGGCCGGGCGTGGTGGCTATTGCCTGTAATCCTAGCACTTCGGGAGGCCGAGGTGGGCAGATCACCTGAGGTCAGGAGTTTGAGACCAGCCTGGCCAACATGGTGAAACCCTGTCTCTACTAAAAATACAAAATATTAGTCGGGCGTAGTGGTGGGCACCTGTAATCCCAGCTACTTGGGAAGCTGAGACAGGAGAATCGCTTGAACCCAGGAGGCAGAGGTTGCAGTGAGCTGAGATCACGCCATTGCACTCCAGCCTGGACAACAAGAGCAAAACTGTCTCAGAAGGAAAAAAAAGGAAAGAAAAGAAAATGAGACTGGTTTCCAGAAGCCATTCAATAGAATCAGCCTCAGGTTTTCTTCTTTTTATATAGTCACATCAACTAGCTGATTAGACATCTGCTGTTGGGAGACAGTTTGAGAGGCATTACCAACACTTTTGCAGCCCAGTAATGAACATTCCTAGTGACCCAGAACAAACTCCCAGTAACCCAGAAACCACTTTTCAGTGACTGCAAGAAGAAAAGCTCTACCGTAAAAAGCAGAAAGCTTTTTAAATGACCATAGAATCACCTTTCGAAAAGTTGCCTTAGGGCCAATTTTAGAAGTAGACAGGTTCTCAGCATTAGGGCCTTAATGACACAATTACCACCACCCTCCTTATTTAGTCGGATTCATTAAGCCCTTGGTTTCCATGAACTAAATCCAGCCCTTTTGTTGGTGGTTGAGGTAATAAATGGTAAATGGCACCTTTCTCCAGCACCCATTTGATTAGTTTAAAATGACCTCATACTAGTGTCACAGACTAGTGTGACTCAGCCTGATGTCATCAACTCCTGTTAAATGACTGCTAATTCCCCACGGCAATCAGCACCTTCCCAAAAGCTTCAGCAGAGAAGAGTCTTAAAAGCCTTTTGTTCTAACTTCTTTTTTTTGAACATGGTACAATAGGCGTTAGCCTTGGGTTAATTGTCTCTGTGGACATAGTAAGTCTTTAATGCTTAGTGTCTTGCATGCCGACAACTTGTTGAGAATGAGCCACCCCTTCGGTTCCAGTTTTTAGTAAAAGCTATCTTGTAATAAGACTAAGTGGAATAAAAAAATCAAAATCCAAAAACCAATTTACTCTGTTAGAGAATATTAGTCAGTGTTCCAGTTCGTGAATTATTAATAATAACACCTGACATTTGTCTTGTTCTTCTGCCTTCATCAAAGCACTTTCTCATGTATGATCTCATTTGACCTTGCCATGTACCTTTCAGACAATGGGGAAGCCATTGTCACAGCAGGGACCAGAGAGGTGCTGGTGAGTGGTGGAGAATGCCACATTCAGCAAGAGGTAGATGCTTAGAAATCTTTCTCAAAATCAGCAAGCAATACCTTAAAATTAAAAACAAGAAGAAAAGGGCTGTGATCCGGGAAAGAAAGGAAACAGGGGCAAAGAAAAGCAGGAAAGAGGGGAAAAGGGAAGGAAAGTGGGAGGGAGAAAAATTTATATGAATGGACAGCAAATCTCAACTCTCCAAATCTGAAGGGAAACACAGTAGTGTTTTAAAAGAATTAATGGATATCAGTAGTTTTAAAATGGACACCTTCCTCTTTTCACAGAAAATTTCTGGGCTGTTTGACAGCGTCACTGAGAGCAGCTAGAATTTGAATGGCGGGGATATTTTAAAAGCTCAGAACTAGGCCGGGCGCGGTGGCTCAAGCCTGTAATCCCAGCACTTTGGGAGGCCGAGATGGGTGGATCATGAGGTCAGGAGATCGAGACCATCCTGGCTAACACGGTGAAACCCCATCTCTACTAAAAATAAAAAAACTAGCCGGGCGAGGTGGCGGGCGCCTGTAGTCCCAGCTACTCGGGAAGCTGAGGCAGGAGAATGGCGTGAACCCGGGAGGCGGAGCTTGCAGTGAGCTGAGATCCGGCCACTGCACTCCAGCCTGGGCGACAGAGCGAGACTCCGTCTAAAAAAAAAAAAAAAAAGCTCAGAACTATAGCCAGGCGTGGTGACTCACCCCTGTAATCCCCAGCACTTTGGGAGGCTGAGGCGGGTGAATCGCTTGAGCCCAGAAGTTCAAGACGTTTGGGCAACCCGGTGAAACCGGCAAAACCCTGTCTCCACCAAAAATACAAAAATTAGCCAGTCTCATAACCTTGTCTCAAAGAAAGAAAATGAAATAAAAGCTCAAAAGTGTAAAATCAAAGGAGAAAAGCATGTGCATAGGGAAAGAGTATGTCTGTGCAACAGCCAGGGTCCAGCTGAGCTTAAGGGACGATGATTCCTCTGCCCTCTAAGGTCCCATCCTTGGATTTTACAGTATCTCTAGCTGCCCCCATCTCATCCTTCTTTTTTTTTTTTCTTTTTGAGATAGAGTCTAGCTCTGTCGCTCAGGCTGGAATGCAGTGGTGCCATCTCGGTTCGCTGCAACCTCCGCCCCCTGGGTTCAAGCAATTCTCCTGCCTCAGCCTCCCTAGTCACTGGGATTACAGGCGCCCGCCGCCACGGCTAATTTTTGTATTTTTAGTAGAGACGGGGTTCATGCCAGGCTGTTCTTGAACTCCTGACCTCAGGTAACCCTTCCACCTCAGCCTCCCGAAGTGCTGGGATTATCGGCATGAGCCACCGTGACCCATCATCTCACTTTTCTTTATGGGCAGTAACCTGCCTCCATGTGGTGAGAATGGTCTTTTACCCACACCATGGGCACTAGCTTATTTCTCTGTGACTTACTCATGCCTGGCCTATTACCTAGTTGAATAGATCTGTCCTGTGTTTGACTCTCAAGTAAAAACTCATCCTAAGGTTGATTTTGAGGCAGGAGAATACGGCCTAAGAGGCGGAAAACCTAAGGACTTCTTAGAACTAAATCAAATGGAAACACTCCAGCTATGGCAGGAAATATCCTTTCCATTTACATAGGGTGTACACCAAGTAAATAACTTTGTAACTTCACTTTAGCCTCTTCATTTACATACAGTGCACACCAAATAACCAATGGAAACCTCTAGAGAGTATTTAAACCCCAGGAAATTCTGTAACCAAGGCCCTGAGCCACTTGCTCAGGCCGCTCCCACCTTGTGGAGTGTGCTTTCATTTTCAAGAAATCTCTGCTTTTGGTGCTTCATTCTTTCCTTGCTTTGTTTGTGCGTTTCCCCCAATTCTTTGTTCAAAACGCCAAGAACCTAGATACTCTCCACCTGTAACAATTTGGCAACCTGACAAGATTGAGAATTGGTGTTGACAATTAGATGTTTAAAAATAATGTGTGCTGGGTTGGGCGCGGTGGCTCACGCCTGTAATTCCAGCCCTTTGGGAGGCCGAGGCGGGCAGATCACAAGATCAAGAGATCGAGACCATCCTGGCCCACATGGTGAAACCCCTTCTTTACTAAAAATGCAAAAATTAGCTGGTCGTGGTGGCAGGTGCCCGTAATCCCAGCTACTCGGGAGGCTGAGGGCGGAGAATCACTTGAACCCGGGAGGCAGAGGTTGTGGTGAGCCGAGATCATGCCACTGCACTCCAGCCTGGGCGACACAGGTAGACTCCATCTCAAAAAAAAAAAAAAAAAAAAAAGATAATGATAATATGTACTGGATACGTGTCCTGATGGGGTTTCCTCAAGTAGCCTGGCTGGCTAGAGAGTAATAATCAATCAACACTCAGTTGTTTATTGAGCATTTTATTTTGTGTTCTATATGGTAATAGGTGCCAGTAATAAAGCTTACATTTAACAAGTGCATCGTTGGCTTCCAAATCATGTTCATAATTGTTTTCCCGCAATCTTGTCACCTCTGAGGTGGGTGACAGTGTAGGTATCATTCACTCCTTTTGGCGTGTGAAGAAATGGGCACTCAAGGATGAAGGGACTTGATAGAGCCTCTGTTTTCTATTAATGACCAAGATGTGCCAAGATATGACCCTCTTTTCCCTCGCCCTTCCTTCCTTCCTTCCTTCCTTCCTTCCTTCCTTCCTTCCTTCCTTCCTTCCTTCCTTCCTTCTCTTTCTTTTTTTTGGGGGCCAAATCTCATTCTGTCACCCAGGTGGGAATGCAGTGGCACGATCACAGCTCATTGCAGCCTCAATCTCCTGGGCTCAAGCCATCCTCCTGCCTTGGCTTCCCAAAACACTGGGATTACAGGCATGAGCCACCAAAGCCAGATATGACCTGTTTTTTTTTTTTTTTTTTTTTGTAACAAAGTCTTGCTCTGTCACCCACGCTGGAGTGCAGTGGCGTGATCTCAGCTTACTGCAACCTCCGCCTCCCGGGTTCAAGAAATTCTTCTACCTCAACCTGCCAAGTAGCTGGGACTACAGGCATGTGCCACCACGCCTGGCTAATTTCAGTATATTTAGTGGAGACAGGGTTTCACCATGTTGCCCAGGCTGGTCTCAAACTCCTGACCTCAGGTGATCCGCCCACCTCGGCCTCCCAAAGTGCTGGGATTACAGGTATAAGCCACCGCGCCTGGCCTCTGAGGCCTCTTTCTAAGGGCACTAATCCCATTCATGAGGCTCCACTCTCAAGCCCCAATCATCTCCCAAAGGCCCCTCCTCCAAATACCATCACACTGGGGATTAGGGTTCAACACATACATTTTGGGGAGACACAAACATTCAGACCATAGAGGCAGAGAATCTGGGATAGGCCAAAAAATTAGCTGGGTGTGGTGGCGTGTGCACCTGTAGTTCCAGCTACTCGGGAGGCTGAGGCAGGAGAGTCACTTGAACCCAGGAGGCGGACGTTGTGGTGAGCCAAGATCTCACCCGCCATTGCACTCCAGCCTGGGCAACAAGAGCGAAACTCTGTCTCTCTCTCTCGCTAAATATATATGTATATATTTATTATTTTTATTTTAACAGTGTTGTGTTTACCTGTGGGATATTTTAATTCCATGAGTCAGTTTGGGCTATTCTAATTCCATCATTCCCCTGAGAACCAAAATCCTTGCTGTGGAAGAAATAAGATACAAATGCAATATGAAAGAGGTTAAGGAAAACCACCGTAGTCCAAAATTTGTATTTTAAATATTAATATGAGCTCATGAGGTATTTTTATCTTTAGATATATAATTTCTAGTTCCAGCCAATAGAAGTCAAGAGACAATGAACAACTCAGTAGGAGAAAGCATGCCTCCTTCTCAGACTATACTCTTGTAAACCATTTCCCATCGAAATAAATCAGAGCAAGGCCAGGTGTGGTGGCTCACACCTATCATCCCAGCATTTTGGGAGGCCAAGGTGAGAGGATTGATTGAAGCCAGAAGTTTGAGACCACCCTGGCCAACATAGTGAGACCCTCTCTCATTTTATCAATCAATCAATCAATCAATCAGAGCATCTTCAAGAAAATGGCTAGTTCCCGATCTGGGGCAGGAAATGTACAAGATAAGCTTGGAACACCTTGACATATCAGAAAGCAAGGACACTATCAAAGACCACTAAAGTTATGGCAAAAGGACCTAAAGAAGCCCACGCTGGCCAGAGACTGGACCATTTGGGTTTCAAGAAAAGTAAGAATTAGAGTGAATTAAAATCCAACAAGTAGGCCAGACATGGTGGCTTACACCTGTAATCCCAGTACTTTGGAAAGCGGAGGCAGGAAGCGTGCTTGAGTCCAGGAGTTTGAGATTACAGTGAACTGTAATCCTGCCACTGCACTCCAGCCCAGGAAACAGAGACCCTGTCTCTGAAAACCATAAACAATCAACAATTATGCTTAAACAAATAAATTTGCAATAATGTATGTTTTTATTTATTTTATTTTATTTTATTTTGGAGACAGAGTCTCACTCTGTCACCCAGACTGGAGTACAATGGCGCGATCTCTGCTCACTGCAACCTCTGCCTCGCAGGTTCAAGAGTGTCTCCTGTGTCAGCCTCCTGAGTAGCTGGGATTACAGACACGAACCACCACACATGGCTAATTTTTGTATTTTTAGTAGAGATGGGGTTTCACCATGTTGGCCAGGCTGGTCTTGAACTCCCTACCTCAAGTGATCTGCCCGCCTCAGCTGCCCAAAGTGCTGGGATTACAGGCGTGAGCCAGTGTGCCCAGCCACAATAATATATGATTTTAATTGTTCACCTTCTAAGGATGATAGGAAACCTATTCATTCTTTGAAAACTTAGTAAATAAAAGCAAATAATCAAGTATGTATCCTGCCTTTCCTATAAGAACTTTACCAATAAGTTACTTAGGGGAAGGGTAGCTTCTTTTTTCCTTTCTTTTGAGACAGTCTTACTCTGTCGCCCAGGCTGGAGTGCAGTGGGACAGTCTCAGCTCACTGCAACCTCCACCTCCCGAGTTCAAGTGATTCTCCTGCTTCAGCCTCCTGAATAATGGGATTACAGGCTTGCACCACCATACCCAGCTAATTTTTGTACTTTTTTTTTTTTTTTTTTTTTTTGAGACAGAGTCTCGATCTGTCGCCCAGGCTGGAGTGCAGTGGCGGGGGATCTGGGCTTACTGCAAGCTCTGCCTCCTGGGTTCACGCCATTCTCCTGCCTCAGCCTCCCAAGTAGCTGGGACTACAGGCGCCCACCACCATGCCTGGCTAATTTTTTGTATTTTTAGTAGAGATGGGGTTTCACTGCGTTAGCCAAGATGGTCTTGATCTCCTGACCTCGTGATCCACCCACCTCAGCCTCCCAAAGTGCTGGGATTACAGGCATGAGCCACCGCGCCCGGCCGTTTTTGTACTTTTAATGGAGACGGGGTTTCACTATATTGGCCAGGCTGGTCTCTAACTCCTGACCTCAAGTGATCTGCTGGCCTTGGCCTCCCACAGTGCTGGGATTACAGGCGTGAACCACCGTGCCTGGCCCAGGGGTAGCTTCTTATGAAATTATTTCAGGCTGGGCGCAGTGGCTCATGCCTGTAATCCTAGCACTTTGGGAGGCTGAGGTGGGCAGATCACCTGAGGTTGGAAGTTTGAAACCGATCTGACCAACATGGAGAAATCCCATCTCTACCACAAATACAAAATTAGCCGGGCGTGGTGGCGCATGCCTGTAATCCCAGCTACCTAGGAGGCTGAGACAAGAGAATCGCTTGAACCTGGGAGGCAGATCCTATGGTGGACTGAGATCACACCATTGCACTCCAGCCTAGGTAACAAGTGCAAAACTCTGTCAAAAAAAAAAAAAAAAAAAAGAAATTATTTCAGGCTGGGCGCGGCAGCTCATGCTTGTAATCCCAGCACTTTGTGGGAGGCTGAGGCAGGCAGATCACAAGGTCAGGAGTTCGAGACCAGCCTGGCCAACATAGGGAAACCTCTACTAAAAATACAAAAAGTAGCCAGGTGTGGTGGCAGGCATCTGTAATATCAGCTACTTGGGAGGCTGAGGCACAAGAATCACTTGAACCCAGGAGGCAGAGACTGCAGTGAGCCAAGATCACGCCACTGCACTCCAGCCTGGGCAACAGAGTGAGACTCTGTCTCAGAAAAAAACAAAAAAACAAAAAACAAAAATTAGTCGAGCATGGTGACATGCACCTGTAATCCCAGCTACCTGGGAGGCTGAGGTAGGAGAATCGTTTGAACCTGGGAGGCGGAGGTTTCAGTGAGCCAAGATCGCGCCACTGCACTCCATCCTGGGCGACAGAGCCAGACTCCATCTCAAAATAAATAAATAAATAAATAAATAAATAATTTCAGTTTATAGATTAAAGAATTAGAACATCACCATTTTGCAACTCTAATGAACTAATAGATCTAGACACTGGGTCTCAGTAGCTGCTAACATGAAAGAAGAGAGAAAAACAGATACTATGTGTGGTCTGATGAAAGAACAAAATACAACCTCTAGTTCTGCCAAAGGGATCCCGCCTCAATCAGATCGAGCCTCCAGGTCCAGGAACAAGTGTTCCTGAGGCTGAAATCTCAGACATTGCTGGTGTAAGTGTAAATCGATACAGCCACTTTGGAAAACTGTTTGACAGTAATGCCTAAATTTAACATATGTCTACTCTGTGGCCCAGCAGTTCCAATCCTAAGTATACATCCAAGATGAGGGAAACATACGTACTTCAAAGACGTGTATGAAAATGTTCATAGTGAAAGAATGAATAAGGCCTAGTATTAGCACAACAGGATAACTATAGTCAATAGTAATTTAATTGTACATTTAAAAATAACTAAAAGAGTATAATTGGATTGTTTCTAACACAAAGGATAAATGCTTGAGGGGATGGATATCCCATTTTCCATGATGTGATTACTATGCATTGCATGCCTATATCAAAATATAATAATAACATTAAATGAACACTTCAAATATTTTATTCAACTAATTCATTAATGAGGAAAATGGTAAGATGTTAAGACTGGTTCAAAGAACAAATGAGGAGCCAGGTATTTATAATCATGTTAATAAATAAATATTAGGATAAAATTGATGGATCCAAAACTGGTTAATATCCTAGAGGGCACCAGACCATAATGTTTGGGGTTTTCTTTTTTGCTGGATGAAAATTATTTGCAGCTCTTTTTGTTTTGTTCTGTTTTTTGGATTTTTTTTTTTTTTTGAGACCCAGTTCCACTCTGTTGCCCAGACGGGTGTGATCTTGGCACACTGCAATCTCTGCCTCCTGGGCTCAAGCAATCCTCCCACGTCAGCCTCCTGTGTCGGTGGGACTACAGGTGCATGCCATCATGCTCAGCTAAATTTTGTAGTTTTTGTAGAGACAGGGGTCTCACCATGTTGTCCAGCTGATCTCAAGCTCCTGAACTCAGGTGATCCACCCACCTTGGCCTCCCAAAGTGCTGGGATTACAAGCATGAGCTACCGTGCCTGGCCTTTTTGGTTCTGGATTTTGCGGGGGGTTATTTTTAGAGACAGGGTCTTGCTCTGCCACCCAGGCTGGAGTGCAGTGGCACAATCATAGCTCACTGTAACCTCGAACTCCTGGGCTCAAGCGATCCTCCCGCACTTGGCCTCCCAAAGTGCTGGGATTACAGGCACCAGTCACAGCCCCCAGCCTGCATTTCCACCAGACAAAAATTTCTAAGTTACAGGCAACTTCTCTGAGCCTGGGAACTTTAATCAGTAGTACCTAGTGACTGAGCAAAGTGTATTTCCTAGATTGTCCCGCTTGGATGGACCTTTATCCTTGTATGTCATTGAGGAGCTGTGTGGTTTACCTTTTTACCTTGCTTTCAATTTTGGATAATTTTTCTTACCGTCCCCTTACTCTTCTCCAGAGTCTACATTCAATTCTTGTTAGTCTTCCATCTTTTCTTTTTTCTTATGAGATGGAATTTCGCTCTTGTTGCCCTGGCTGGAGTGTAATGGTGCGATCTTGGCTCACTGTACTCTCTGCCTCCCTGGTTTAAGCGATTCTCCTGCCTCAGCCTCCCAAGTAGCTGGGACTACAGGCACGTGCCACCACGCCTGGCTAATTTTTTGTGTGTATTTAGTAGAGACAGGGTTTCTCCATGTTGGTCAGGCTGGTCTTGAACTCCCCACCTCAGGTGATCCACTCGCCTTGGCCTCCCAAAGTTCTGGGATTACAGGTGTGAACTACCGTGCCTGACCCTGGCAATTTTAAATCAAATTCACAACACAAGAATTACTCTCAATCCACAGATATTTTTGGAGTTGCACTGGACAAGTTAATATAACACTCTTGCTGTAACTGTGTAATAACCAAACCAAACATAGGGAGACTGGCTTATGATAAAAAATAATCTTTTTTTAATGTTCCCAAGGTGGGGAGACTATTTAAAAAATTATCCAAAACTTGGCAATAGATTCAAAAGGTGTGTGACATGTCCTTTCAAAGCCAAACTAGGGCAAAAGCCCATCCAGGGTTTGCCCGGGGGAATGTTGACTCATTCTTTACTATTGATTACACTTGAGTATATAAGACACTGTTATAAACTCTTAGCACCTTGCAGGAATATATACTTCAAACTTCTCTTCAATTTTAAGTCATCTTTTTTTTCATTTGTTAAAGTTTCTTTTTTTAAATTATTTTTGAGGTGAAGGTTCGCTCTTGTCACCCAGGTTGGAATGCAGTGGTGCGATCTTGGCTCCCTGCAACCTCCACCTCCCAGGATCAAGCGATTCTCCTGCCTCAGCCTCCTGAGTAGCTGGGATTACAGGCACCTGCCACCACAGCTGGCTAATTTTTGTGTTTTTAGTAGAGACGGGGCTTCGCCATATTGGCCAGGCTGGTCTCAGACTCCTGACCTCAGGTGATCCACCCGCCTCAGCCTCCCAAAGTGCTGAGATTACAGGCATGAGCCAATGCGCCTGGCCTCGGTAAAGTTTCTAAAAACTCTGTATTAAAGGCAGTTTTTTTTTCTTAAAAAGTGATTGTGGATTGATGGTTTAGCTTTTAATTAGGAAATATTATACTCTTTTAGTTGAGCTTTATTTATATCTATGTTAAAATGTATATTAACTAGGCAAATCTAATTTTCCATGTATCCACCGAAGACACTGACCAACATTAGAGTGCTTTCAATAGTTGACAGCAGTCAATCTATCAACTTAAAAGCACGATTATGAGAATAAGGCTCGTCAATTCTTTTTAATTTTCTTCTTCAATGGAGTGAGTGTTTTCATTGCTAGGCTGAGTGAAGCAAAAGACATATCATATTTTGATTTTATTTGAGCATTTAAGTTTCATATTTTGAATAACACAGTCAAGCACAGCTATTAATTTGGTGTTTTTGATACAGGGTGTCTCTTTCTCCATCTCTGAGTCTGGAGTACAGTAGTGTGTTCACAGCTCCCTGCAGCCTCTACCTTCCAGGCTAACGTGTGATCCTCCTGCCTCAGCCTCCTGAGTAGCTAGGACTACAGGTGTGCACCAGCTAATTTGTTTTCATTTTATTTTATTTTCTGTAGAGACAGAGTCTCTCCATGTTGCCCAGGCTATGCAGGCCTAAAAAAATTTTTTTAGGCCGGGTGCGTTGGCTCATACCTGTAATCCCAGCACTTTGGGAGGCCAAGGCGGGCAGATCACTTGAGGTCAGGAGTTTGAGACCAGCCTGGCCAACAAGGTGAAACCCTGTTCATACTAAAGATACAAAAATTAGCTGGGCATGGTGGTGGATGCCTGTAATTCCAGCTACTTGGGAGGCTGAGGCACAAGAATTGCTTGAACCTGAAAGGTGGAGGTTGCAGTGAGCTGAGATCACACCATTGCACTCCAGCCTGGGCTACAGAGTGAGACTCTGTCTCAAAAAAATATATATATATATATTTTTATTTTTAGCTAAGCACGGTGGCTCACACTTGTAATCCCAGCTATTAATACTTGGGAGGTTGAGGCGGAAGAATCACTTGAGGCCAGGAGTTTAAGAGCAATCTGGGTAACATAGTGACACTCTGTTTCAAGGAAAAAAAAAAAAAAATTCTTTTGAAAGCATGAAATGTCTTGGGGTACATATCATTTACATATGATGTTACGACATCATAAAGTAGAGCGAGTACATGGTCCCTTGATAGTTCTGCATCTCGATTTTCAGGGTAACTCAGCTTATTTTTCTTCTAGGGGAGTGATACTTTAAAAATCGTTAGGACTTTCACTTGAAGGAGAGCTGAGAAACACAATGAAAGAAGTTAAAAATTAACCTGGTTTATTTTACTGCTTTTTAATATTCTGGAGTATAAATCATTATAATAAATGGTCAGTTAAAATAAACGATTTCTCCCTCATTACAATTGATAGCTGAATGTGAGCCGAAAGGTTATGCATGTGCAAGCAAATGCATTCCTGGTAGAAGAAATCATTTGAGCCAAGACCTGCAATTTCTTGTTCACTATTTATGGGCAGTGATGAAACAGAAACTCTGGGAGGTCTTTTTCAGGAGAGGCAGATCAGTAAGATACTTCCTGAAGGCTGGGCATGGTGTCTGACGCCTGCAATCCAGCACTTTGGGAGGCCAAGGCGGGCGGATCGCCTGAGGTCGGGAGTTGGAGACCAGCCTGGCCAACATGGTGAAACCATATCTCTGCTAAAAACACAAAAATTAGGCTGGGTGCTGTAGCTCACACCTGTAATCTCAGCACTTTGGGAGGCCGAGGTGGGTGGATCATCTGAGGTTGGGAGTTCGAGACCATCCTGACCAATGTGGAGAAACCCTGTCTCTACGAAAAATACAAAATTAGCCCGGCATGGTGGCGCAGCTACTCGGGAGGCTGAGGCAGGAGAATGGCTTGAACTCGGGAGGTGGAGGTTGTGGTGAGCCCAGATCATGCCATTGCACTCTAGCCTGGGCAACGAGGTGAAACTCTGTCTCAAAAAAAAAAAAAAAAAAAAAATTAGCCGGTCATGGTGGTGGGTGCCTGTAATTCCAGCTACTTGGGAGGCTGAGGCAGGAGAATAACTTGAGCCCGGGAGGTGGAGGTTTCGGTGAGCCGAGATCGTGCCATTGAACTCCAGCCTGGGCAACAAGAGTAAAACTTTCAGTCTCAAAAAAAAAAAAAAAAAAAAAAAAAAATTAGATACTTCTTGAAGATCTTTGTCCACATTTTCTCCAGGTTGTTTTTTCTCCATCAGAGTAAGACGCCCATACTTCCTGTCAACGTGGTGCATTGCTGGTGGCGGTTCTGCTTTAGCTGCATGCTGGAAACTTCTAGATTGTCGGATGTTGGAGAAGCCTGGCTATTGAGGTGGCAAAGAGAAGAGTTAATGCCAACAGGCAAATGTGCTGCCTTTATTTAGAAAAAGAGGAGAATGGATATAACCAGAGATTACAGTCCAGTTCACTTAATTTTAATTTCTAAAATGTCCAACACGCCACTTTAAAAATCTCAATTTTTTTTTTTTTTGAGACAGGGTCTTGCTCTGTCACCCAGGATGGAGTGCAGTGGTGTGATCTCGGCTCACTAAAACCTCCGCCTCCTGGTTCAAGGGATTCTCCCACCTCAGCCTCTCCAGTAGCTGGGACTACAGGCGTGTGCCACCACGCCCAGATAATTTTTGTGTTTTTTGGTAGAGGCAGGGTTTCACCATGTTGGCCAGGCTGGTCTCAAATTCCTGACCTCAAGTGATCCACCTGCCTTGGCCTCCCAAAGTGCTGGGATTACAGGAGTGAGCCATTGCACCCGGCCTCAAAAGTTGGTTTTGTAAGGGACACACTTTATCAGACTTATCCTACTTTTCTTCCATAATGATGATTAATTACTGGAAGGACTTGGAATAGGTATGAGGCAATTCAGTTTCAGTGAATTTTTGCCTTTATATTCTGAATAATAACATAATTACTGGTAGGTTGTGAAATATTTAGAACTTATTGATATTAGGTCGATATATACCATGAAATTGTGTTATCTAGGGTTTAGCATGTGTAAGGACATACATCCCTTGCAGAAATTCTGAAGTCCAAAAGAGCTCTGAAAACAGAAAGGTTTTTGCTCAGCATGCGGCAAACTTTTTGGCTACAAAACTTGGCTTGAACTGATAACGAGACTATTTTAGTCTTTATCCTACTTAGTGTAAAAGCCCATGTGTTTCACTGCAGAAGGATGAACATGATTGATTATGAGGTGTCACTGCAGACCTTGCTGATGCGATGTAAGGGTCTCTGTATGTATTGTGTTTCCTTCCCAAAGTTCAAACCATTCTGAATTCTGAAATGCAAACTCCCAAAGGATAGGGATGAAGGGTTGTAGAAAAGTATTAAATATTTGTCTTTGGTTTTGTTTTTATTTTTATTGTATTTATTTTTTGGTAGATATGGTATTGTGTTTATTTTTCAGTCTCACTATGTTGTCCAGGCTAGTCTTGAACTCCTGGGCTCAAGCGATCCTCCTGCCTTGGCCTCCCAAAGTGCTGGGGTTACAGGTATGAGCCATTGTGTCCAGACGTTTTTTTTTTTTTAAATAAAGACTTAGAAAGCACAAATAAAATTTATGAATGACACTGAGTTTCTAGAGGTGGATTAGTATTCACCTCCTTTTCACTTAATAGAATTAAAGGATTAATTAATTATTATTATTGTTATTATTTAAGGCTGGCTCTCACTCTGTTGCCGAGGCTGGAGTGCAGTGGCATGATTGAGGCTCACTGTAGCCTCAAACTCCTGGTCCCAAGTGATCCTCTCACCTTAGCCTCCTGAGTGGCTGGGACTACAGGTGTGTGCCACCATAGCTGGCAAATTAAAAAAAAATTTTTTTGTAGAGACTGAGGTTTTGCTTTACTGCCCAGGCTTGTCTTGTTTGAACTCCTGGGATCAAGCGATCCTCCTGCCTCATCCTCCCAAAGTGCTGGGATTACAGATGTGAGCCACCAAGCCCAGCCCATAGAATTAAAGGATTTTTAAGTAGGATCTGGTCCAACCCCTTCATTTTACAAATGAGGTAGCTGAGATCTAGCGAGGCTATGTGATTGACTGAAGCGCCCATATTTTGAAATTGATAAGGAACCAGAACCTTCAGAATGATTTTTCAAGTTCCTGCCTATAAATAGCCCTGTCCAACTACAGAAATAAAAATCTGTAGCCTTTAAGTATGGTCCTGCCTAATCCCTGAGTAAAAAAAAAAGAGAAAGAGAACAAGAACAATCAGGATTCCCTTCACCCCATAGGTGCGAAGGATTGATTGATTGATTTTGAGGGATTTGTTTTGTCACCTTCACGCCCGGGGCCTCGGGTACTGTGGTTGGGGCTGAGGCTCAGCAGCCCACAGAGCAGCCCCTTCTCAGGGGACTTTGGCCCTCAGTGAGCTTGGTTCTGGCCTGAGGCTTGGGTCACATGGGGCCTTTACAGCCTGACTAGTGCCTGGCATCTTCCTCTCCCTGGACCACTGGTCTCCCAAGTGGGGTTTATGTAAGACAATTCACGGAGGTTGCAGGAAAGACAAAGAGTAATGCCTGTGGCCAGGCATGGTGGCTCTCACTTCTGTAATCCCAGCACTTTGGGAGGCTGAGGCCGGCAGATCATTTGAGGTCAGGAGTTCAAGACCAGCCTGGCCAACATGGTGAAACCCCATCTCTACTAAAAATACAAAAAATTAGCCAGGTGTGGTGGCAGGCGCCTGTAGTTCCAGCTACTCAGGAGCCTGAGGCAGGAGAATCACTCGGATCGAGGAGGTGGAGGTTGCAGTGAACCAAGATTATGCCACGGCACTCCAGCCTGGGCGACAGATTGAAACTCTGTCTCAAAAAAAAAAAAAAAAGAATAAGGCTTGTATCTATATCTATTTTTTAAATATTCAGAAATGAAACAAGGTTTTGATGATTTGTAATTGACAGATGGACACGGGTACTCTCCCTTGGCCGTGTGCCACTGATGGAAAGTGACAAAGGATGAGTTGCTTTCCGCACCTCGTGCTGGTCAGCGGTCTGCATGGCCTCATATGTGTATTGTATTATCTTAAGTTGTGTGATCTTCACAAAGGTTTGTGGTGGGTTGGGAAATTACCTTGAAAATCTATACGTGACTTCACTGGGTGTTTCATTGGAAGGTACTTCCAAGAGTCTTGATATTTAGGGATGAACCATTCACTTCTCCATTTTTGTGAAGTATCTTTTCTAGTCTTGCCAGCAAGTTTCAGTAATGAAAACAAGTGCAGAAGTAACTGGATTTGATACCAGCCTTCAAATAACTGTGCCACCTTGGTAAGTAAAGATCTTATGAAATAGTGAAGCATAATCAATCACAAAACAAATTTGTTTCATTAATGCAGGAAATGGAATGAGAATTTAAAGTAATATTTGTTTCAATCTTTTACATTTCATCATTTATATATGTTTTATTTATTTATTTATTTATTTTGAAACAGAGTCTCGCTCTGTCACTCAGTCTGGAGTGCAGTGGCGTGATCTTGGCTCACTGCAACCTCTGCTTCCCAGGTTCAAGCAATTATCCTGCCTCAGCCTCCCAAGTAGCTGGGATTACAGGCATGCATCACCATGCTCAGCTAATTTTTTTTTTTTTTTTTTTTTTTTGGGACAGAGTTTCATTCCCGTTGCCCAGGCTGGAGTGCAGCAGTGTAATCTCAGCTCAATGCAACCTCTGCCTCCTGGGTTCTCCTGCCTCAGCCTCCCAAGCAGTTGGGATTACAGGCACGTGCCACCACGCCAGGTTAATTTTTGTATTTTTAGTAGAGACGGAGTTTCACCATGTTGGCTAGGCTGGTCCTGAACTCGACCTCAGGTGATCCACCAGCCTCAGCCTCCCAAAATGCCAGGATTACAGGCATGAGCCACCGCACCCAGCCCAATCCTACTCTTAAGTCCTGGCGGCTGGGTGAGGTGGCTCACGCCTGTAATCCAGCAGTTTGGGAGGCCAAGGTGGGCAGATCATGAGGTTGGGAGATTAAGACCATCCTGGCTAACACGGTGAAACCCTGTATCTACTAAAAATACAAAAAAATTAGCCGGGTGTGGTGGCGGGCACCTGTAGTCCCAGCTACTAGGGAGGCTGAGGCAGGAGAATGGCATGAATGTGGGAGGCAGAACTTGTAGTGAGCCGAGATGGCACCACGGCACTCCAGCCTGGGTTACAGAGTGAGACTCTGTCTCAAAAAAAAAAAAAAAAAAAAAAAAAAAGAAAGAGAAAAGTCCTGGCCAGGGGCAGTGGTTCATGCCTGTAATCCCAGCACTTTGGGAGGCCGAGGTGGGTGAATTACCTGAGGTCAGGAGGTCAAGACCAGCCTAACCAACATGGTGAAACCCTGTCTCTACTAAAAATACAAAAATTGGCTGGGTGTGGTGGCGGGCACCTGTAATCCCAGCTATTCCGGAGGGTAAGGCAGGAGAATCGCTTGAACCTGGGAGGCAAGGTTGCTGCACTCCAGCCTGGGCAACAGAGCGAGACTCTATCTCAAAAAAAAAAAAGGAAAAAAAAAGTTCTTAGCTGGACTTTGTGGCACACACCTGTAATCCGTAATCCCAGCTACTCAGGAGGCTGAGGCAGGAGAATCACTCGAACCTGGGAGGTGAAGGCTGCAGTGAGCTGAGATTGCGCCACTGCACTCCAGCCTGGGTGACAGAGCGAGACTCGGTCTCACAAAAATTAAAAAAATTAAAAAAAAAAAAGTTTTCCCCGACCTTTTTGTGAGTGTGCAGCACTCTCACAACCCCCTGCAGCAAGGCAACAAACTCGATGGGAATGAGTATTGACTGCTTTTGCTCACTCTTGCCTCACCCAGAGCATAGCACAGGCTCTGGGAAAACAGATGTGGGAGATATTAAATCTGTTTGCTGTCATTTTTTTTTTTTTTTTTGAGATGGAGTCTTGCTCTGTCACCCAGGCTGGAGTCCAGTGGTGCGATTGCCACTCACTGCAACCTCCAACTCTTGGGTTCAAGTGATTCTCCCCCCTCAACCCTCCGAATAGCTGGGATTACAGGTACATGCCACCACACCCGGCTAATTCTTGTAGTTTTAGTAGAGACGGAGTTTTGCCATGTTGACCAGGCTGGTTTTGAACTCCTCAGGTGATCTGCCCACCTCGGCCTCACAAATTGCTGGGATTACAGGCGTGACCCACTATGCCTGGTCAAAAGCATACTTTTCTACTCCAGTGTTACAGATAAGGATGCTGAAACTTGGGGTCAAGTAAGTTGTCCAAGATAATAGAACTTGTCACTGGCAGAAAGGCTTGGAAACTGAGCCGGAGGTATTACTGAAATCCATGGAAAGTTTTAAAATAGTGCATCCTCCCTGAGACTTAAAATCAGTTTCCAAAATATCTTATGGTCTTTTGTATTTTTCCCCGTATATTCTAGTATCTTCTATCCTTTAGACAAAATTGCAAAGCCAAATGAAGAAGGAGATTGTGTGGCTGTGGGTATTTGCTGTTGTTTTTGTTTTACTTAGTGATTGATCACAGTGACCCAACCAATTTAGCTTCAGAGCTTTCATCTTTTTTTTTTTTGAGATGGAATCTTGCTGTGTTGCCCAGGCTGGAGTGCAGTGGTATGATCTTGAGAGACAGGACTAGCTGGATTTCCTAGGCTGACTAAAAATCCCTAAGCCTAGTTAGGAAGGTAACCACTTCCATCTTTAAACATGGGGCTTGCAGTTTAGCTCACACCCGACCAATCAGAGAGCTCACTAAAATGATAATGAGGCAAACACAGGAGGTAAAGAAATAGCCAATCATCTATTGCCTGAGAGCACAGCAGGAGGGACAAGGATCAGAATATAAACCCAGGCATTCTAGCCGGCAACGGCAACCCCCTTTGGGTCCCCTCCCCTTGTATGGGAGCTCTGTTTTCACTCTATTAAATCTTGCAACTGCACGCTTCTGGTCTGTGCTTTGTTACAGCTCGAGCTGAGCTTTTGCTTGCTGTCCACCACTGCTGTTTGCTGCCGTCACAGACCCGCCACTGACTTCCATCCCGCTGGATCCAGCAGAGTGTCTGCTGTGCTTCTGATCCAGCAAGGCGCCCATTGCCACCCCCAATAGGGCTAAACGCTTGCCATTGTTCCTGCATGGCTAAGTGCCTGGGTTCATTCTAATCGAGCTGAACACTAGTCACTGGGTTCCACGGTTCTCTTCCATGACCCACGGCTTCTAATAGAGCTATAACACTCACTGCGTGGCCCAAGATTCCATTCCTTGGAATCTGTGAGGCCAAGAACCCCAGGTCAGAGAACATGAGGCTTGCCACCATCTTGGAAGTGGCCTGCCGCCATGTTGGATGCAGCCCGCCACCATCTTGGGAGCTCTGGGAGCAAGGACCCCCTGGCAACAATCTCAGCTCACTGAAACTTCCACCTCCCAGGTTCAAGCGATCCTCCAGCCTCAGCTTCCTGAGTAGCTGGGACTACAGGTGCGCGCCACCATGTTCAGCTGATTTTTATATTTTTAGTAGAGATGGGGTTTCACCACGTTGGCCAGGCTGGTCTTGAACTCCTGACCTCAAGTAATCCACCCACCTTGGCTTCCCAAAGTGCTGGGATTGCAGATGTGAGTCACCACACCCAGCCACTTTTATTGTTTTACTCTTGTCAACTGTAGGTAATCCCAGTGAGGACTATAAATATCACTGAATTACTATGAGGTGGGCTGCTGCTATAGGCTGTGTGGAAATACTTTTGATGATGTGTCTGCCTGTATAGTGCTTGGGGGAAATCTTGTTTAATATCCCATGATGAAATGCTGAGAATCTGCTGGGTGCTGTGGCTCATGACTGTAATCCCCGCACTTTGGGAGGCTGAGGTGGGCAGATCACCTGAGGTCTTGAGTTTGAGATGTTACAAACAAATGCTTGTTCCTCAGTGCCAAAAAGAAGAAACTAGCGCTAAGACAAAGAATTTTCTCAGCAAGGCAATTTTACTTTGTCCTATCTCCATTGGCTGGAGCTGGACTGCACAATCTAGACTGATCCCGATTGGCTAAACACTTAAAACTTTCCTAAATAGCCAAACGCTTGATGGAGAACAAAGAAAGGAAGGGGGTTGTTTACAGGAAACTAGGAGAACAATAACATTTCCAAATAAGGAAGGGGCGTAGGCTGTAAGCTGAGAAATGCCTAGGCATGTTCGGACACGTCTGAGCAGGCTAGAGGCCAGAATAAATAACTTGGTTAAAGTACAAGGACATAGAATTTAGTTATTCACTTGTTATATTTAACAGCTACATAGGGCTTAACAGAATTATTAGCAAAAAGCAAGGAAGCTGAAAGGAAATTAGTTTTTAACAGAAGCTATTATTTCTAACACTTATTATTTATTCTTTAACAAAAAGGGAAACTTTGAAGCCAGGTGTGGTGGTTCACACCTGTAATCCCAGCACTTTGGGAGACTGAGGCACGCAGATCATGAGGTCAGGAATTCTAGACCAGCCTGGCCAAGGTGATGAAACTCTGTCTCTACTAAAAATACAAAAGTTAGCTGGGCGTGGTGGCACATGCCTGTAATTCCAGCTACTTGGGAGGCTGAGGAAGGAGAATCGCCTGAACCTGGGAGGCAGAGGTTGCAGTGAGTCGAGACTGTGCCACTGCACTCCAGCCTGGGTGACAGTGGGACTCCGTCTCAAAAAAAAAAAAAAAAGAAACTTTGAAGAGGAATTTTTACTTTTCACAGAGACCAGCCTGCCCAACATGGCGAAACTCCATCTCTACTAAAAATACAAAAATTTTTGGGGTGTGGTGGGTGCCTGTAATCCCAGCTGCTTGGGAGACTGAGGCAGGAGAATTGCTTGAACCCAGGAGGCAGAGGTTGCAGTAAGCGGAGATAGTGCCATTGCACTGCAGCCTGGGCAACAAGAGTGAAACTCCATCTCAAAAAATAATAATAAAATAAAAGGCCAGACGCGGTGGCTCAAACCTGTAATCCCAGCACTTTGGGAGGCCGAGACGGGCGGATCACGAGGTCAGGAGATCGAGACCATCCTGGTTAACATAGTGAAACCTCATCTCTACTAAAAAATACAAAAACTAGCCAGGCGAGGTGATGGGCACCTGTAGTCCCAGCTACTCGGGAGGCTGCGGCAGCAGAATAGCGTAAACCCGGGAGGCGGAGCTTGCAGTGAGCTGAGATCTGGTCACTGCACTCCAGCCTGGGTGACAGAGCGAGACTCCCTCTCAAAGAAAAAATAAAATAAAATAAAATAAAATAAAATAAAATAAAATAGGCCAGGTGCTGTGGCTCACACCTGTAATCCCACCACTTTGGGAGGCCGAGGCAAGCGGATCACGAGGTCAGGAGATCGAGACCATCCTGGCTAACACGGTGAAACCCCGTCTCTACTAAAAATACAAAAAATTAGCCGCGTATGGTGGCAGGCGCCTGTGGTCCCAGCTACTCAGGAGGCTGAGGCAGCGAATAGCGTAAACCCGGGAGGCAGAGCTTGCAGTGAGCCGAGATCGCACCACTGCCCTCCAGCCTGGGTGACAGAGCGAGACTCCGCCTGGAAAAAAAATAAATAAATAAAAATAAATAAATAAATAAATAAATAAAATAAAATGCTGACACTCGAGGGAAAAAATAGAAGGCATTATCCAACTCTCCTGTTTTGGTGAAATCCTCCCAATTTCTTGTTGGATATTGCATTTTTTCAAGTACTCCCTCCAGGGCTTACACGTCTGCGTCCAACACAGAGGTGGTACACAGCGTGGGGACACAGAGGTGGCACACAGAGGGGCGGCTGCCATTTACCACGTGCTTATTAAATGCCAGGCACGATTTATGTCCACGTTATTTAATCTGCACGCCATTTCTATCAGGTCAGTGTTACTTTCCCTGTTTTACAGACGAAGGTATTAAGTTTCAGGGAGAATGAGGAACCTGCCCCAGGTGACTCAGCTAGGAAGCGGCAGAATTAGGACCTGAGCCCTAGTCGATGTGGCTCAAGGTCGCTGCTCTAAGTCACCACTCAGGGTGCCTCCCACGAGGACAGCACCCAGAATCCCCTTGGGGAGTGACACCCTTTGCTTTTTCCCTGGATGAATACAAGTGACTGCCACTGTCTGGCTGCTGTATTTGAATCCTGGATCTGCCACTTGGTATCGAAACCTGGTTCCTCTGTCTATAAAATGAATGTAATGACAGTATCCGTCTCACAGAGCTGTAGTGGGAATTAAATAAAATTAGCCACGTCATAAAGCATTTGGCACAGTGACGAATAAGTGTTGAAAAATATTTGCAGCTGTTATTATTAGACTACTGTTACTGTTATTATTATTATTAAGCTCCCAGCTTGAATATGCATTGAGTTCCAAAAGTTCATTTTACATTCGTTATTTGAACTCAGAACACATTTACTCATGTAAAGGATGCTAAGCATCCTATTCAATTACCAATAAATACTAGGATAACGTAGCTCACAGGGTGCTGATTGGCCTGGATATGCGTCCTAGAAGCTGGGCAATGCTGGATGGGGAGGAGGACAGGCTGGAACCAGTTGTACACCAGGACTTTTCTCCTTAGGAGGCCAAGTCCAAGAGCCCTCCAGCTGCCTCAAGCCCTCCATTCTAAAGGAGATTTTCCGCTTCAAAAATTACCGTCTTCCTGCAGTAGTAATTAAATATTCAGTGCCTCTGGCGGTTGTTCAACCTTAGAAAAAAATAAACAACTCTTCGCCCTCCGTGCCTTGCATCGAAACTCCCATTTCCTCAGTCCCTGGCTCAGGAAAGCCAGCATTCATTTATGAGACCTGGGAATGCCCTGTGCCCCTTAACCTTCCCGAAATTGTTGATGTTTGTAAGGAGTGAGATCCAGAGTTTCAGGAGTGACGCAGAGAGCTGTGCCAGCATCTGCAGCGCGGGATGTTGGCCGTGCCCTTCTTATAAAGCTGCCGTGACAGTGCTGGGTTCCTCAGGTAGGTTCCCCACCCCTCCTTTTTGCTCATGTGACCCTTTGCTGCTGGAAGGCGCTTTGAGGCAGACCAGCTATCCCTGGAGGGCCACCTGTGATCAGCTCTCTTAAGCTGGTCTGTCTTCATCCCTGCTTTCCTTCTTCTGTTTCTTGAGCCAGTTTTTCTAAGAGCCCCTGGAATTTTTTTTTTTTTTTTTTTTTTTTTTTTAGACAGAGTTATGCTCTTTGTTGCCCAGGCTGGAGTGCAGTGGCACAATCTTGGCTCACTGCAACCTCTGCCTCCCAGGTTCAAGTGATTCTCCTGCCTCAGCCTCCAGAGTAGCTGGGATTACAGGCATTCACCACCATGCCTGGCTAACTTTGTATTTTTAGTAGAGACGGGGTTTCACCATGTTGGCCAGGTTGATCTTGAACTCTCGACCTCAGGTGATCTGCCCGCCTCAGCCTCCCAAAGTGCTGGGATTACAGGCGTGAGCCACTGCGCCTGGCCCAAGAGCCCCTGGATTCTTTTTGGTGGGGGGGAGCCCCTCAAAGAAAGATAAAGGGGCTCTTAGAAAAACTGGGAGTGTGTGGGGATCTCTGGCAGGGTCTGGGCTTGCTCAGGACTCAGTCAAGGTTGTCTATGCCTTTGCAGGGCTCAAGGGCATCTTCAAACCAGTGACAGAACGTGTGGGTTATGGTCAACCGATGACTAAGGGGCACATAGGCCAAGCCAAAAACTGCAACGCATATTTTGACAAGTACAAATAAATTTATGGGGACAATGGGACCAAATAATTGAAACCGGGATGAAAGCCAAAGTCACGCAGCTGCCAGAGCCGGGCAGAGCACTGGGAAGAGGGGATGAGTTCTGATATTTCTATATCCCTGTGTCAGAGACAGAGACAGACAGGAATCAGTCCGACTTGCCACACCCCTTCCAGATGCTAGCAAGGACCAGCAAGGCCTGTGGCCGTTCCGCAGTGAAGGCACCTGCCCTCTTGGCTCCGCAGCCATGTCTCCAACCTCCTCTTGAGCATCTCTCCAAGCAAATCCCAGCAGCTCTTCGAAGGACAAGTCCATCTGATCCTTCTTTCTTTTTTTCTTCTTTTTTTTGTTTGTTTTTTGAGATGGAGTCTTGCTCTGTCACCCAGGCTGGAGTGCAGTGGTGTGATCTTGGCTCACTGCAACCTCCATCTCCTGGGTTCAAGCAACTCTCCTGCCTCAGCCTCCTGAGTAGCTGGATTATAGGCACGGCCACCATGCCTGGCTAATTTTTGTATTTTTAGTAGAGACAGGGTTTCACCACATTGGTCCGGCTGGTCTCCAACTCCTGACCTCAGGTGATCTGCCCACCTCGGCCTCCCAAAGTGCTGGCATTACAGGCGTGAGCCACTGTGCCCGGCCTGATCCTTCATTCATCTCAGCTGATAGCTCCGCCACGTGCAGAGCCATCCAACCTACAAATAGCGATTATTTTGTCTTCTTTACTTAAAAACATCCAACTGGTCCCTGAGACCTTTTATTTCTACCTCTGACGTGTCTTTTCTATTACTGTTGTCATCACAATATTCTTTTTTTTTTTTTTTTTTTTGAGACAGAGTCTCACTCTGTTGCCCAGGCTGGAGTGCAATGGCGTGATCTCGGCTCACTGCAACCTCTGCCTCCTGGGTTCAAGCAATTCTCCTGCCTCAGCCTCCCTGAGTAGCTGGGATTACAGGCATGCACCACCATGCCTGGCTAATTTTTGTATTTCTAATAAGGACAGGGTTTCACCACATTGGCCAGGCTGGTCTAGAACTCCTGACCTCAGGTGATCTGCCTGCCTCGGCCTCCCAAAGTGCTGAGATTACAGGTGTAAGCCACCATGCCCAGCTGCCATCACAATATTCCATTTGAGCCACCTCAATAGTTCTCTGGTGAACGACCACATGTCCAGTCTCTCCCACCACACTCCTTCCACCCAGAAACACACACACTCACACTCACACACACACACACACACACGGCCACATACACTACACACATACAGGCACATAGACACACACATTCACCTGGGCACACAGACACACAGAGACATACACAGACAGACACATGGACATGGACACGTACACACAGGCACACACATACAGACATATAGACACACACATTCACCTGGGTACATAGACACATAGAGATATACACAGACACACACATGGACATGGACACGTACACACAGGCACACACATACAGACATATAGACACACACATTCACCTGGGCACACAGACACACAGAGACATACACAGACACACACATGGACATGGACACGGACACACAGGCACACACATACATACATATAGACACACACATTCACCTGGGCACATAGACACATAGAGATATACACAGACAGACACACACATGGACATGGACACATATACACAGGCACACACATACATACATATAGACATACACATTCACCTGGGTACATAGACACATAGAGATATACACAGACAGACACACACATGGACATGGACATGGACACGTACACACAGGCACACACATACAGACATATAGACACACACATTCACCTGGGTACATAGACACATAGAGATATACACAGACACACACATGGCCATGGACATGGACACGTACACACAGACACACACATACAGACACAGACACACACATAGACACAGACACACACATGGACATGGACACGTACACACAGGCACACACATACAGACACAGACACACACATAGACACAGACACACACATGTCCACTTGGACACACAGGCACATAGAGACATACACAGATACAGACAGACACATGGACACAGACACATACAAACAGGCACACAGACACACACACACCCACCTGGACACACAGACACATAAAGACAGATGTGCACACACATACACAACGTATACATACACTGAGACACACACAAAGACACACATATACACACAGACACATAAACTCGTACACGGACATAGACACACAAACACAGATATATACACAGACACACACATATGTTTCTCAGCCGGGCACGGTGGCTCATGCCTGTAATCTCAGCACTTTGGGAGGCCAAGGTGGGCAGATCACGAGGTCAGGGATTCGAGACCAGCCTGACCAACACGGTGAAACCCCATCTCTACTAAAAATACAAATATTAGCTGGGCGTGGTAGTGTGCACCTGTAATCCCAGTTAATCGGGAGACTGAGGCTGGAGAATTGCTTGAACCCGGGAGGCGGAGGTTGTGGTGAGTTGAAATTATGCCACTGCACTCCAGCCTGGGTGACAGAGCAAGACTCCGTCTTAAAAAAAAAAAAAAAAAAAAAAAAAAAAAAAAAAAAAAGATATTTCCCTTTTGAAAAATCTTTGGATATTTATTTATTTGAAACAGTTTAGCTCTGTTGCCCAGGCTGGAGTGCACTGGCGCAATCTCGGCTCACCGCAACCTCCACCTCCCAGGTTCAAGTGATTCTCCTGCCTCAGCCTCCTAAGTAGCTGGGATTACAGGCACGTGCCACCATGCCCAGCTAATTTTGTATTTTCAGTAGAGACAGGGTTTCTCCATGTTGGTCAGGCTGGTCTCGAACTCCCAACCTCAGGTGATCCGCCCGCCTTGGTCTCCCAAAGTGCTGGGATTACAGGCCTGAACCACCGTGCCCAGCCCTGTTTTGTTTTCTTTGTTTGTTTGTTTCCTTCTTTTCTTTTTTTTTTGAGATGGCGTCTCACTCTGTTTCCAGGCTGTAGTGCAGTGGTATGATCTCAGCTCACTGCAACCTCCACCTCCCAGGTTCAAGTGATTCTCCTGCCTCAGCCTTCCGAGTAGCTGGGATTACAGGTGTGCGCCACCACACCCAGCTAATTTTTGTATTTTTAGTTTCACTATGTTGGCCAGGATGGTCTCATTCTCCTGACCTCGTGATCTGCCCACCTCCCAAAGTTCTGGGATTACAGGTGTGAGCCACCGTGCCCGGCCACCCTTTTTTTTTTTTTAAATTCTTTTGAGATAGGGCCTTGCTTTGCCGCCCAGGCTGGAGTGCAATGGCCCCATCTCGGTTCACTGCAGCCTTGACCTCCTGAGCTCAATGGATCCTCCCACCTCAGCCTCCCAAGTAGTTGGAAATACAGGCTTGCACCACCATACCTGGCTAATTTTATTTTTATTTTTTTGAGATGGGGTCTCACTCTGTCACCCAGTCTGCAGTGCAGTGGTGTGATTCCCCCAATCCTACTGCCTCAGCCTCTTAAGTAGCTGGGATTATAGGCGCACACCACCATGCTCAGCTCATTTTTGTATTTTTAGTAGAGATGGGCTTTCACCATGTTGCTCAGGCTGGAGATTTAAAAATCTTTTTTAATAGAAACAGGGTCTCACTGTGTTGCACAGGCTAGTCTTAAACTCCTGGGCTCAAGTGATCCTTCTGCCTTGGCCTCCCAAAGTGTTGGTATTACAGGTGTGAGCCACCATGCCCGGCCTTGATATTTATTGTTTAGAATAAAATACAAATGTCATAGAATAGTATTGAAAGTATTTTCCAGTTTGTTTCCAATTTGATTTCCAATCTACCTTCCTGCCAGGCACAGTGGCTCACGCCTGTAATCCCAGCACTTTGGGAGGCCAAGGTGGGTGGATCACTTGAGGTCAGGAGTTTGAGACCAGCCTGGCCAACGTGGTGAAACCCCGTCTCTACTGAAAATACAAAAATTAGCCTGGCATGGTGGCACGTACCTGTAATTCCAGCTACTCAGGAGGCTGAGGCAGGAGAATTACTTGAATCCGGGAGGTGGAGGTTGCAATGAGCCGAGATTGCACCCTTGCACTAGCCTGAGCAAAGAAGCAAGACTCCAACTCAAAAAAGAAAACAACAACAACAACAAAAAGCAACCAACCTTCCTTCCTTCCTTCCTTCCTTCCTTCCTTCCTTCCTTCCTTCCTTCCTTCCTTCCTTCCTTCCTTCCTTCCTTCCTTCTTTCCTTCTTTCCTTCTTTCCTTCCCTTCTTGCCTTCTTTCTTTCTTTTTTTGCAGAGTCTCACTCTGTCACCCAGGCTGGAGTGCAGTGGCAAGATCTCAGCTCACACTGCCACCTACGCCTCCTGGGTGCAAGCGACTTTTCTGCCTCAGCCTCCCGAGTAGCTGGGATTTCAGGCACCCACCACCACGCCTGGCTACTTTTTGTATTTCTAGTAGGGGGGCATTTCACTGTGTTAGCCAGGCTGGTCTCAAACTCCTGACCTCAGGTGATCTGCCCACCTCGGCCTCCCAAAGTGCTGGGATTACAGGTGAGAGCCACCGTTCCTGGCCCCAAACCTTTCTTTCTGACTTTATCTTATCCAGCACAGCCTTATTCAGCTCACAGAACCACCAGCCGTTACCTGAAATCAGCCTCTGTGCCTTTCAAGTGTTGTTCTGCTTCTCCCACTTTTTCTTTTTGTTTTTCTTGAGACAGGGTCTTGCTCTGTTGCCTTTGGAGTGCAGTGGTGCCATCATGGCTCACAGCAGCCTTGACCTCCTGGGTTCAAGCGATCCTCCCACCTCAGCCTTTTGAGTAGCTGGGACTGTAGGCACTGCCACTGCACCTTGCTAATTTTAATTTTTTTTTTTTTGTAGAGATGGGGTCTGACTGTGTTGTCCAGGCTGATCTCAAACTTTTGGGCTCTTGGGAGGCCAAGTTGGGCAGATCACGGGGTCAGGAGTTCGAGATCAGCCTGGCCAACATAGTGAAACCCTGTCTTTACTAAAAATACAAAAAATTAGCTGGGTGTGGTGGTGTGCGCCTGTAATCCCAGCTACTCGGGAGGCTGAGGCAGGAGAATCGCATGAACCCGGGAGGTGGAGGTGACAGTGAGCCAAGATTGTGCCACTGCACTCCAGCCTGGGCAGCAGTGCAAGACTCAGTCTCAAAAAAAAAAAAAAAAAGAAAAAACAAAACAAACCAAAACAACAACAACAACAACAACAAATAACCCCTGGGCTCAAGCAGTTCTCCTGCCTCAGCGTCTCAAGCACCTGGGCCTACAGGCTGCACCGCCATGCCTGGCTAATTTTTGTACTTTTAGTAGAGACGGGGTTTCGCCATATTGGCCAGGCTGGTGTCGAACTCCTGGCTTCAAGTGATCTGCCCGTCTCGGCCCCCCAAAGTGCTGGGATTACAGGTGTGAGCCACTGCACCTGGCCAAAAACTGGTTTCTTAATGAAAACTACAAGAATGGTGACATTTCAGCACTAGAGTCATTTGGGATATGGGAGAGGTGAGAGCCGGTTAGTGCGGGGGCAAGAGGAGCAAGGAGGTCCTTGTTGTCCTCAAGGGGGTCACAGGCAAGTAGAAGCAGCAACTGCCCCTTTACACAGAGGAGGTGGGGGGCCGAGAAGGTGGCTGTGGGCAGGGAGGGGGACAGAAGCTTCCGGGAGGACCTCCCCTGGGAAGGGAGTCTCAAAGGCGGCCACAGGGAAGGATGCGTGAAGCAGAGGCTCCGTGTGACTGTGCAGTGAGAGGGAAAAGGGGCTTCTCTGTCCGGCTGGGTGACTGTGGAAGGTGTACGGGGTTACAGGGTGCCTGTTCTCTAAGTGCGTTACTGCCTTTGCTCACAGTAACCCAAATACTGGCCATTTAAGTTCACTTGTTAAGGGATAATTCATTCTGTGCCAGTGAGGAAGGTCTTGAGGTCAAGTGTACGCTGTTCATTTACTTTGGAGTATTGTCCCTGGGGAGAAGGCACAGTCCTGTCTTCATTTCACACAGCGAAGGGGGCAGGGGCAAGGACAGTGCTTTTCTTCTGGGGGGGTGTTCAGCTGAAACAGTGCTTGTGTCAACCCTCCCACCCCTCATTATTTCTCCTTCCTTTTCCTTCACAAACAGACACTGAATCATATCCGTGTGCCAGGCTCTGTGCTGGGTGCGGGGGACTCATCAGGGATGAACGAGGTGGGATTGCCACTCTGTGCCCTACGGCCCAGGCTTCGTTTCTCCCCTCCTGGCGAGGGTGTAGGTCAGGGTGGTTGTCCTGCACTTTCACCCCCGTAAGACCAGGCATTGGTACCAGCTACAAAATTGGCAGCATCCAGTGCAAAATAAAAATGCAGGACCCTTTGCTAAAAAAGGGTATTAAGCACTTCAAGACAGCTGCTACAGAGACTAAACTAAGCATGGGGTTCTAGTGACCTACTGTAGAATGTGGCAACTGTAGTTAATAATAATGTATTGTTATATCTCTAATCGGCTAAAACAGTAGCTTTAAAATGTTCTTATCACAAAGAAATTGTCAGAATGGAGGTGATGCCTGTGTTCATTAGCGTGGTTTAATAACTCCACGATGTATACATATATAGTAACATCACATTCTACCCCGTGACTATACACAATACTATTAACAATACAATTCAAAAACAAAATAAAACCAAACACGCGGCCTTTGTGCATCTGCACGGGTGACAGACTGTGAAAGCCAACCCTGTCGGGCACCACATTCCTGTCCAGTGATGCGACAGAGGGGAGCGGGGAAGGCGGGAGGAAGCGGTAGGAAGAGAAGGGGAGGAAGAAGGTAGCTGATAGTAAAGTGATTGGAGGCTCAGATTCACAATAGCAACCCATGAAAGGCCCTTGGTTTTCATTCTTAAAGAATCCGTCGGTCGGGCGCGGTGGCTCAAGCCTGTAATCCCAGCACTTTGGGAGGCCGAGACAGGCGGATCACGAGGTCAGGAGATCGAGACCATCCTGGCTAACACGGTGAAACCCTGTCTCTACTAAAAAATACAAAAAACTAACCGGGCGAGGTGGCGGGCGCCTGTAGTCCCAGCTACTCAGGAGGTTGAGGCAGGAGAATGGCGTAAACCCGGGAGGCGGAGCTTGCAGTGAGCTGAGATCTGGCCACTGCACTCCAGCCTGGGCAACAGAGCGAGACTCCGTCTCAAAAAAAAAAAAAAAAGGATCCGTCTTGGCCAGGTATGGTGGCTCACACCTGTAATCCCAGCACTTTGGGAGGCCAAGGTGGTTGGATCACGAGGTCAGGAGACCAAGACCATCCTGGCTAACACAGTGACACCCCGTCTCTACTAAAAATACAAAAAACTAGCCGGGCGTGGTGGTGGGCGCCTGTAGTCCCAGCTACTCGGGAGGCTGAGGCAGGAGAATGGTGTGAACCTGGGAGGCGGAGCTTGCAGTGAGCCAAGATGGTGTCACTGCGCTCCAGCCTGGGCAACAGAGTGAGACTCTGTCTCAGAAAAAAAAAAGAATCCGTTTCTATTGGGCTTTCATACAGCCAGTGTCCTGATCCCTTAATTATTTTCAGAATCCCGTCTGGGGACCTTCTGCCATGCTTCTAGGTTTTTGTTATTGTGTATAGAAGAGGACAGTATTTCCTGGTTTCTCTGCACCAAAGCTGAGTCAGGAGAACATCCGGGAAAGGGAAGTCCTTCCCTGTGGGGAAGGGGTGGAGAAGAAGGGGGAAAGCTCTACTGACACTGGACTAAAAGACTGCGTTTTCTAGGCCGGGCGCGGTGGCTCACACCTGTAATCCCAGCACTTTGAGAGGCCGAGGCGGGCGAATCACGAGGTCAGGAAATTGGAGACCATCCTGGTTAACATGGTGAAAAACCTGTCTCTACTAAAATACGAAAAATTAGCCAGGTGTGGTGGCACGTGGATGTAATCCCACTTATTCAGGAGGCTGAGGCAGGGGAATCACTGAACCTGGGAGGTGGAGGTTGCAGTGAGCCAGATCATGCCACTGCACTCCAGCCTGGTGACAGAGCAAGACTCCATCTCAAAAAAAAAAAAAAAAAAAAAAAAAAAAGATTGCATTTTCCAAAACCAGCCAGCAAGAATTTGATCGGCACATGTGCTGTTAGTTAACTGAGTTCTGAACGGAGCTCTGTATTGGACTGTGATGATGGACATCTGTCTTAGTCTGTTTGCACTGCTAGAACAAAACACCTGAGACTGAGTAATTTATTAGGAGCAGAAATTTATTTCTTACAGTTCTGGAGGCCAAGATCACAGCACCTGGTGTTGGTGTCTGGTGAGGGCTGCTCTCTGCTTCCAAGATGGCACCACGTTGCTGTGACCTCTGGAGGGGCCAATGCGGTGTCCTCTCCTGGTGGAAGGCAGAAGGCAAGAAAATGCTCCCTTCAACCTTGAGCCCCCCACTTTTCCTTTTTTTTGTTTTTTGTTTTTGTTTTTGAGATGGAGTCTCACTCTGTCGCCCAGGCTGGAGTGCAGTGGCTCGATCTTGGCTCACTGCAACTTCTGCCTCTCAGGTTCAAGCTATGCTCCTGCCTCAGCCTCCTGAGTAGCTGGGATTACAGGCATTCACCACCACACCCAGCTCATTTTTACTATTTTTAGTAGAGATGGGGTTTTACCATGTTTGTCAGGCTGGTCTTGCACTCCTGATCTCAAATGATCCTCCTGCCTCAGCTTCCCAAAGTGCTGGGATTACAGGTGTGAGCCCTTTTTATTTTATTTTTATTTTTGAGACAGAGTTTCACCCTTGTTGCCCAGTCTTGGCTCACTGCCAAGTGGGGGAAAAGCCCCCCCACTTTTCGCTTTTTTTTGTTTTTTGTTTTTGTTTTTGAGATGGAGTCTCACTCTGTCGCCCAGGCTGGAGTGCAGTGGCTCGATCTTGGCTCACTGCAACCTCCGCCTCCCAGGTTCAAGCTATTCTCCTGCCTTAGCCTCTGAAGTAGCTGGGATTACAGGCATGTACCACCATGCTTGGCTAATTTTGTATTTTCAGTAGAGACGAAGTTTCACCATTTTGGTCAGGCTGGTCTCAAAATCCTGACAGCAGGTGACCCACTAGCCTCAGCCTCCCAAAGTGCTGGGATTACAGGCGTGAGTCACCGCACCTGGCCAGTGAGCCCTTTTGTAAGGGTGTTAATCCCACCTACGGGGGCAGAGCCCTCCCCACTTTACCACCTCCCAAAGGCCATACCTCTCAACAGCACTGCGCTGGGGATGAAGTTTCAACATGAATTTTGGAGGGGACGCCACGCCATCATTCAAACCATAGCAATGTTCACACCAAAGCGAGAGGGTTCTTGTTTACTACACTGTGGGCCACCAGCTCCTGCAGTGGGTGGGTCCATGGGAACCAGAATCCAGCTTTGTAAAAATTAAGATTCAGCCACTTCAAAAGTGGGAAACTACACTTAGACTAGTTCCAGCATGGTAGAGAAATCTGCAGTATGACGGCATAAGTATTCTTTTTTTTTTTTGAGATGGAGTCTCTCCCTCTATTACCCAGGTTGGAGTACAGTGGCACAATCTCGGCTCACTGTAACCTCTACCTCCTGGGTTCAAATGATTTTCCTGCCTCAGCCTCCCGAGTAGCTGGGACTGCAGGCGCATGTCACCATGCTCGGCTATTTTTTTTGTATTTTTAGTAGAGACAGGGTTTCACCATATTGGCCAGGGTGGTCTCGAACTCCTGACCTCGTGATCAGCCTGCCTCGGTCTCCCAAAGTGCTGGGATTACAGGCGTGAACCACCACGCCCGGCCAGTATTCATATCTATATAAGAATTAGGGGATAGGGAAATTATTAGTAATCCCTTCCTTGCTCAGTAAGGAGCTTTGGGGAGTATTTTGGCTGAAATGTTTGAGTTACTATTCTAAATGCCTATGTCCTTCTCAGGAATGAGACCTGCAGACCAGAGTGGGAGAGATGGGCAGAAACTCTAGAGCTCGATGGATCTTTCTGGAGAGTTAAGAGTTAACTGATGAGAGAGAAAGGATAACTACTGCCAGGAGGAAGGAAGCTGGGGGGCTGAACGTGAGTCCTGGGCAGGTAGGCTGAGAAAGAGAGATGGTGAAAGGGGCAGTGGAGAGGGTCTGCAGGCAGGAGCAGTGTGAGCACTCACTCAGCTGCTTGAGAGGCTGAGGTGGGAGGATCCCTTGCAGGAGGGTGAGGCTACAGTGAGTTTTGATTGTCCCACTGCACTCCAGCCTGGGCAACAGAGCAAGATCTTGTGTCAAAAAGAAAGAAAAGATAAGCTCAATTTAAAAGCAAGTCGTGCCCATGTCAAGCTGTATGCTTTTGTTTTTTGTTGTTTGCAGGGAGGGTGGGATCTTGCTAGGTTGCCCAGCTATTCTCCAACTCTTGGGTTCCATTGATCCTACAGCCTCAGCCTCCTGAGTAGCTGGAACTACAGGTGCATACCACCACGCCTGGTTGGGCTGCATCGCTTTGCCCTTGCGTTAGGTACAAAGCTGTGGGCTTCCTTGTGAGCACCTTCAAGGCAGTCTTATTCAAAGAAGCATTGGTCAGGCCCTTAAGGTCACTGAAAGCACTCACAGTCACCATGGCATCTGATATGGTTTGTCTCTGTGTTCCCACCCAAATCTCACCTGGAATTGTAATCCCTGTGATCTCCACATGTCAAGGGAGAGACCAGATGGAGACAATTGAATCATGGGGGTGGTTTTCCCCACGCTGTTCTCATAATAGTGAGTGAGTCTCATGAGATCTGATGGTTTCTAAAGGGCAGTTTCCCTGAACTCGAACACATGCTCTCCCACCTGCCACCATGTAAGACGTATCTTTGCTTCTCCTTCATCTTCTGCCATGATTGTTAAGTTTCCTGAGGCCTCCCCAGCAATGGAGAACTGCGAGTCCATTACACCTCTTTTCCTTATAAATTACTCAGTCTCAGGTATTTCTTCATAGCAGTATGAGAACAGACTAATATAGCATCTTACAAGAAAACACTGAAGAGGGGCTGGAACATTTTCCAGCGGTAATTTTTCTTTTTCTTTGTTTTTTAAGACATGGGGTCTCACTCTGTCACTCGGACTGCAGTGCAGTAGCGTGATCTTGGCTCACTGCAGCCTTGACCTCTTGGGCTCAGGTGATCCTCCTGCCTCAGTCCCCCAAGTAGCTTGGACTACAGGTGCGTGCCACCATGCCTGACTAATTTTTAAATTTTTTTTGTAGAGACGGGGTTTTGCCATGTTGCCCAGGATGGCCTCGAACCTGTAAGGTAATAAGGTAATTGTAAGGTAATAAAGTAATAAACCATGTCTTTATTCTTCACATCAGCCCTGTGAAGTCATTTCCTGCCTTTTGACAAGATGGAAACTGAGTCACAGAGAGGTTAAGTAACTTGCCTAAGGTAACAAATGCATCAAGTCAGAACTGAGATTTAAATCAGGAAGTTTGGTCTCAAAGCCTGTACCTTTGACCAACATGGACTATTTGGCTTTGAATTACAGAAGTTCTGGCACCGTGACCATTAAGTGTCTTTGGACACAAGGGAGAGTTGGTATGAGGACATGAATAATTCAACATAGCTCATTTCTATTAATGAAAAGATGTCTCAAATCTTAAGTAATATTGAGGATAGGTGTCTTTCAACCATTTTTTATACCTTGGTTATAATCCAGGTAACCAAACATAGCTGTGTGATGTTGGCCACACAAATCTAAAGTTGAGAGAATCACCAATGAGAACAAGCTTGGCCCATGGCCTGTGGGCCAAATGCAGCCCAGGATGGCTTTAATGTGGTCCAGTGCAAATTCGTAAACTTTCTTAAAACCTTATGAGATTTTTGTGATTTTTTTTTTTTTTTTTTTTTTTTTTTTTGCTCATCAGCTACCATTAGTGTTAGTGTATCTCATGTGTGGCCCAAGACAATTCTTCATCTTCCATGAGGCCCAGGTAAGTCAAAAGTTTGGACCCCCTTGAGTTAGAAGAAGGCAGCTGCTAAGGACCAGGGCAGTAATGATATGGACACTTGCCAAGTGACACTACTTAGCATTTTTATTTTTAAAAATTTTATTTATTGATTCATTTTTGAGACAAGGACTCACTCTGCTGCCCAGGCTGGAGTGCAGGGGCTTGAACACAGCTCACTGTAGCCTCGAACTCCTGGGCTCATGTGATCTTTCTGCCTCAGCTTCCTGAGCAGCTGGGACTACAGGTACACCACCATATCTGGCTAATTTTTTTTTTTTTTGTAGAAGTGGGGTATTGCCATGTTGCCCAGGCTGGTCTTGAATGCCTGGGCTCAAACTGTCCTCCCACCTTGGCCTCCCAAACGGCTGGGATTATAGGCATGAGCCACCATGCCCAGCCCTTGGTATTTTTATACACTAACTTTAAAACTCAGAAAAAGCGTTTCTTACAGACAAAGAAACTAAAGCTCAGAGATATTAAATTACTCATACAAAAACATACATTTCTTTTCTTTTCTTTTCTTTTTGAGATGGAGTTTCACTCTTGTTGCCCAGGCTGGAGTGGAATGGCATGATCTTGGCTCACTATAACCTCTGCCTCCCAGGTTCAAGCGATTCTCCTGCCTCAGCCTTGCAAGTAGCTGAGATTACAGGCACACACGCCACCATGCCCAGCTAATTTTTGTATGTTTAGTAGAGACGGGGTTTCACCATGTTGGTCAGGCTGTTCTTGAACTCCTGACCTCAGGTGATCCACCCTACTCGGCCTCCCAAAGTTCTGGGATTACAGGTATGAGCCACCGCGCCTGGCCTCACTTCTAAGATGGGCTTTGAATGCAGGTCTTAGAGATTTCAAAATGTGGGCTCTTTCTATTCTGCAAAAAACAAGTACAGTTAATTTTATGCATTTTTGTTGGTATAAATTAATATAATTAAAAATGTTGGGGGCCGGGCACAGTGGCTCATGCCTGTAATCTCAACACTTTGGGAGGCCAAGGCGGGTGGATCATGAGGTCAGGAGTTTGAGGCCAGCCTGACCAACATGGTAAAACCCCATCTCTTAAAAAAAAAAATACAAAAATCAGCTGGGTGCAGTGGTACATGCCTATAGTCCCAGCTACTTGGGAGGCTGAGGCACGAGAATCGCTTGAACCCAGGAAGCAGAGGCTGCAGTGAGCGGAGCTTGTGCCACTGCACTCCAGCCTGGGTGACAGCGTGAGACTCCATCTCAAAAAAAAAAAAAAAAAAAAAATGTTTGGGCCAGGCGTGGTGGCTCATGCCTGTAATCCTAGCACTTTGGGAGGCCAAGGCAGGCAGATCATTTGAGGTCAGGAGTTTGAGATCAGCGTGGCCAACATGGTGAAACCGCATCTCTACTAAAAATACAAAAATTAGCCAGGCATGGTGGTGGGCACTTGTAGTGCCAGCTACTCGGGAGGCTGAGGCAGGAGAATTGCTTGAACTCAGGAGGCAGAGGTTGCAGTGAGCAGAGATCGCGCCAATGCACTCCAGCCTGGGAGAAAAAAGAAAAAAGTTTGGATTAAGAATACAGTATTGGTGAGCAGCCATCTTGCTCCTGCCCCTGACAGTCTCTGGTCGGGGTCACAGGGATGCTTAGACTGCTGCCTGGACCTTTGCTGACCATGCTGTCCCGGGTGGAACTTTCTGCCACTGCCACAGCGGCCCCCTCTCTGAAGAATGCAGCCTTCCTAGGTCCAGGGGTATTGCAGGCAACAAGGACCTTTCACGCAGGCAGCCACACCTTGGCCCTCTACCACCTTTCCCTGAATGTGGAGGAAAAGTTCGTCTTGGACTGATCCTTGAGGAATTCTTCAAGTTTCTTTATCTTAAAGCTGGTGTAACAGGACCTTATGTGCTCAGAACTAGGCTTATCCGGTATCCTTTATCCAAAGAAATATATGTGATTATTGCAGAGACCTTCTCAACCATATTAGTAGTAGCGTTACTTGTCTATGCAATTAAAAAATATGGTGCCTCTGTTGCAGAATTTGCTGATAAACTCAATGAGCAAAAACTTGCCCAACTAGAAGAGGCGAAGCAGGCTTCCATCCAACAAATCCAGGATGCAATTGATTTGGAGAAGTCACAGCAGGCACTGGTTCAGAAGCTCCATTACCTTTTCGATGTGCAGAGGAATAACACTGCTGTGGCTTTGGAAGTTACTTACCAGGAACGACTGTATAAAGTATATAAGGAAGTAAAGAATCGCCGGGACTATCATATATCTGTGCAGAACATGATGCGTCGAAAGGAACAACAGCACATGATAAATTGGGTGGAGAAGCACGTGGTGCAGAGCATCTCTGCACAGCAGAAAAAGGAGACAACTGCTAAGTGCATTGCGGACCTCAAGCTTCTGGCAAAGAAGGCTCAAGCACAGCCAGTTATGTAAATGTATCTATCCCAATTGAGACAGCTAGAAATAGTTGACTGACTAAATGGAAACTAGTCTATGTGACAAAATCTTTCTATATTGGTGTCTACTGAAGTTATAATTTACCTTTCTTAAAAATGAAAAGTTTATTTCATATAGTGAAAGCACAAAATCTATTGGCCAGTCAGATGTTTCTCATCCTTTTTACTCTGCATTTGAGTTCCATGACCACTTCTGAATAAGCAGTTTGCCTTTATTAAAACCTGCTGCCTGATTAAAGATTACCAGGTTATAGTTTAAATTTGCAATTAATTCTACCATCTTGCAATAAAGTGACAATTGAATGAAAAAAATACAGTATCATTTTTACCTTAACTATCAGCTCTAGATGTCAGGAACCCAGTGGCCATATGTTGTTCTGCAAGTTATTCTTGCAGAGAATTCACTTTGCACTTTTTTGTGTAAGGCAAGTACACGAAATAGAAGGATAAGACATGGAAATGTTGACCTAAAGGGAAGAAGCTGAGGCAAAATTAATCTAAATAGAAAGTTTATTTGGGCCAAGTTTGAGGATTGCAACCCGAGAACGTAGATTCCAGTTACCCTGAATTTGCACTCAGGTTAGCAGCAGTTAAAAGTGAATTTTTTTTTTTTTGAGATGGAGTTTTGCTCTTGTTGCCCAGGCTGGAGTGCAATGGCACGATCTCGGCTCACCGGAACCTCCGCCTCCTGGGTTCAAGTGATTTTCCTGCCTTAGCCTCCCGAGTAGCTAGGATTACAGGCATTGTGCCACCACGCCTAGCTAATTTTGTATTTTTAGTAGAGATGAGGTTTCTTCGTGTTGGTCAGGCTGGCCTCGAACTCCTGACCTCAGTAATCTGCCTGCCTCAGCCTCCCAAAGTGCTGGGATTACAGGTGTGAGCCAACATGCCCGGTCACAAGTGGATTTTTAAAGGGAAAAAAGAAGCAATTCCTGGTTGGGTGCGGGTGCGGTGGCTCACGCCTGTAATCCCAGCACTTTGGGAGGCCAAGGCCGGCAGATCACAAGGTCAGGAGTTCGAGACCAGGCTGACCAACATGGTGAAACCCCATCTCTACTAAAAAAATATATACACAAAAATTGGCCAGACGCGGTGGTGGGCAGCTGTAGTGCCAGCTACTGAGGAGACTGAGGCGGGAGAATCACTTGAACCCGGGAGACGCAGGTTGCGGCGAGCTGAGATCACACCACTGCACTCCAGCCTGGGCGACAGAGCGAGACTCCGTCTCAAAAAAACAAAACAAAACAAAAGAAAAAAAAAAAGGCAATTTCTGAGTTGTTACCAACAATTTACATTAACATCAAATAAACTATTGGTGGGCTCTACATTGTTAAGCTGTAGGTTGTGGCTATAGTGTCCAGTGTGGCATTATTAGGTTAATTTATAGCTACTTGTGGCAATAGTAAGCAGTTTCAAGACATGAATACTTAGCTCAAAAAGGGGAGAGTACCGCACGATTGCTGTCTCATTTCAGCGCCTCTCTGGGCCTGGTAGTTGAAAAAGACTGGTATTCCTCTGATAAAAGGTCTTTTCTCAGAAACACATTGTAACTTTGCACCCAGTTTTCAGATACACATTGTTGCAACTAGAGGTTCTGCTGAATGAAACAGTCAAGGCAGCAAGTGTGGGTTCCCATTTACCCTCCTCTATCCTGTGCCTGCTCTGTTGCTCCACCCCATTCACTGTGACCTCCTTGTTTCCCAGCACAACTTCTGCTGGAAAGGACCAAGTTAATATCTGGTGAAGATATTTTTGTAATGACATAGTCTTGCTTTATTCATTCTACTATAATTACATGAGAATTCCTGCTGTCCTGCTTCTGATAATGTTCTAGAATGAACATCAATAAGGAGAGGAGAGACCCTTGGAAAGCCAGCTCCTCCAAAACCTGTTGCTTGTGAGATTGCACAATGGCAAGAAACATTTGGACCTAGTTTTTGGCAGTACGCTGTGTCCAGATTGCCTGGAATCCAATTTACGCTACTCAGCAGTTTCCCTCCCTATTGGCAAAATAATTTAATTTTTATTGGATACCACTCAGTCTCTAGGACATATAGTGATTGCGTGATGGGAATTCATGGTCATTTGTTACTGAAAATAGACAACATTCAAGGTAAAGAGCTCAAAAGTAGAAAAGTGTATTTAAAATGTTAGTCTGAAGGACTGATCACTGAGATTCCTTCTGGCTCTAACACCTATTATACCTATGCTTACCAGATGCTGGTTTTGCAATGCTTTAGCGGCTCCTGTTTTCTCAAGAGAGCCTAAAGAAGGTGCTCAGAACAAAATTAAATTTTAATCTAGGCTAATTTTCAAAGTATGAGCCTCAGTTTTCTTATTTGATTAAGAGAGGTATTTATAATATCTACCTCGTGGGAATGTTATGAAGATTAAATGTAATGGTGTGCTGAAAATGCTTTGGAAATGAAGATATTATTGTAACTCAGTTCTCCATAAGAAATGAATAGGAAATTGTTACAAACTGTCAGCTGAAGAATGATGAGGTTCATATATTTGGAAAGGAGAGCTTTATTTCTCAAAAAAGCCTGCAGCCTGGAGGGGGCCCATTCTGACAGGCTGGGAAGTGTAGCCTCTGGCCAGAAGCTGGAAATAGGCACTTTGAAGGTTGAAAGAAGAGACAGGGATTTACACTGAATGGAGTGTAAATATACATATTCAATAAGCTATAGGTGGAACCATGAATATTCATGAGACGGGAAACATGCACATGTGCAATTGAACTTCATGCTTCTCCATGGGTCCCATGTTCAAAAAATGGTGGCATTGAAAGTGTGATCTCAGGGTGGAGTCTTCAGGACTCTGATGTCAAAAGGTGAAGCAGAGGACTGGAAAACCCTCACAGTGCATCTTCGTAGACTGGCCAGAACTGCTCTGTGGTTGGTGGTCTCTTACCAGGAAGGAATGATGTTCAGTTGTGCACAAACCATAAAAAGGGAAGGGTGGCAGTCCAGGCTTTGACTGAACTCAGTGGTGGCATCTTTGAAAGGCCTGGTTTCTGTTTACCTTTAGGGAAGAAAGTCAAAAGGCAGTTAGAAAGGGAGGGGGTGTAACCAGCCAAGTCCAGCCTCTCACCCTGTATTAGTCAGTTTTGATGCTGCAGATAAATACATACCTGAGACTAGGAAGGTAAATAGGTATGTATGTATGTATGTATGTATGTATTTATTTATTCTGAGATGGAGTTTCGCTCTTTCACACAGGCTGGAGTGAAATAGCGTGATCTCAGCTCATTGTAACCTCTGCCTCCCGGGTTCAAGCGATCCTCCCACCTCAGCCTCCCAAGTAGCTGGGATTATAGGTACCCGCCACCATGCCTGGCTAATTTTTGTATTTTTAGTAGAGATGGGGTTTTGCCATGTTGGCCAGGCTGGTCTCGAACTCCTGACCTCAGGTGATCGACCTGCTTTGGCCTCCCAAAGTGCTGGGATTACAGGCGTGAGACACTGTGCCCAGCTGATAAATAGGTTTAATGGACTCACAGTTCCACATGGCTGGGGAGGCCTCACAATCATGGCAGAAGGTGAAAGGCACTTCTTACATGGCAGCGGCAAGAGAGAATGAGAGCCAAGAGAAAGGGGTTTCCCCTTATAAAACCATCAGATCTCGTGAGACTTATTCACTACCATGAGAACAGTGTGGGGGAAACTGCCCCCATGATTCAATTATCTCCCACGGGTCCCTCCCATAACACCTGAGAATTATGGGAGCACATTTCAAAATGAGATGTGGGTGGGGACAGAGCCAAACCATATCACACCCCATTATGGCTAGGAACTCAGCTTTCAAGGTTTCTCTGGGGTCCCCTTGGCCAAGAGGGAGTCTGTTCAGTCAGTTGTGGGGCTTAGAATTTTATGTTTATCTCTCAAACCCTAAATCTTGTCTGATAGAGTGGATGAACTTATTAAAATGCAGCTCCCCAGATTTCATCTCTGGATTCTGAGCAGTGGGCATAAATCAGTGATTGATTCTGATGAGAGGCACATGGAAGCACTCAGCCTACTTTGTTGAATGAATAAATGAAGCGGATGTGAATTGAAATTGGAAGGATGAGGGAAGCTTTGAACAGAGTTTTGAAGGATGATGAGAATGAGGTAGGTGAGGAATGTTCTAGACTCAGAGCCCTGCACAAACACCTGACAATACAGAGGGTTTGAAGAACAGTGTGTGGGCATAATGTGAGATGAGATTGCAAAGGTAATTTAGAATCTGATCTTAGAGAACCTTGAATGCCATAATAAAGGTTTGGATCAAATTCCATAAGAAAAACACATCACTGATGGTTTTAGGGAAAGAAGACTGACATAATACATACATTTTGGAGTTCTGTCATGATGTCCCTCATAGCAGTATAATTTTCCTGAAAGATGTCTTGGAGAGACAAAAGCCTGGAGACAGGGTGGCTAGTGGGAGGCTACTGAGCAGTTGAGCAAGAACGACAGTTGGAATGAAAAGTAGGGGACAGAGACACAAGGGAAGCGGTGGGGTTGAATGACCAGGGCTTGGCAGCTGAGTGGTACAGGAGGGAAGCAAGAAGAGAAGGGGGCATGGAGGGTCACAGTCTGAGTAACTGCCCTTGGCAGAGACAAAACATAGCAGAGTTGGTCTGAATACGTTCAGTTCTCTAGGTAATTTTCTTAAGACTTGTGGTTTGGGGTCTGTTATTAACTCGCTGAACTCACTCAACACACTCCGGCCAATCAACTCTTGCTTGGACCATTTTCTCCTGCTGTTGCCAAGACATCAGCAAGGCCCATTGAGTCCTGTGACAGGCCCTTCCTCTTAAAGGAGAATGCCAGCTACTTTCAAAGGAACGGGGTTCTAATTTTTTTGGTACTCCTTTCTCGTTTGCATCCTCATGGCAACAGGGAACACACAGCTTGCTCTTGCCTACAGCTCTGAGATTTAAGATTCGCAGAGCTGCTGGGTGGGCAGGTTTTGAAGACAGCCTTTAGTTTTTGTGTTCTTTATCCTTCTTGGCCCAGCACAACTACTTAAATGCAGGACATTAAGATCCCATTGTCCGGGGGCTCATGCACTAAATCCCATTAGATAGACAATCTCTAAGCCCTGATTATTTTGTTCTTAAGCTGTCTTGATATGCATAAATATACGGCATTGCCAGAATCAAATGGTGTTTATTACAAGTTCATTTGAGAGTGGTGTGGATATAAGGCAGTACTTGGGATGGTAGTTATGAAACGGTCACATCGTCTGCTAGAGGAGATGCTGAATTGTATATGGGAGGTGTTCTGGTTTCCATGTTTCTGACTGTTGGCAGCAGGTGGAGTAGGAGGCCATTGTTACGTAGAAGCACAATAAAGAGATGCTTCTTCCTGCTGACAAAAGCCAACTAAAACACTTCTCTCATGACAAGTTGAATTTAAGGCACAAATCAGAAAGCAGGCTGAGCTACTCAGAGAAAAGATTCCTAGGTTAATATGCATTTAGTAGCAGGAATTTTTAAAAGTATATTGGAGAGGGCAAAACCTCTTTAGCAATATCATTAATAAAGATAGTACTTGACCTGCTTTTTTTTTTTTTTTTTTTGAGACAGAGTTTCGCTCTTGTTGCCCAGGCTGGAGTACAATGGCGCGATCTCAGCTCACTGCAACCTCCACCTGCTGGGTTCAAGTGATTCTCCTGCCTCGGCCTCCTGAGTAGCTGGTGGCAGGTGCCACCACACTTGGCTAATTTTGTATTTTTAGTAGAGACGGGGTTTCACTGTATTAGCCAGGATGGTCTCCATCTCCCGACCTCAGGTGATCCACCTGCCTTGGCCTCCCAAAGTGCTGAGATTACAGGTGTGAGCCATCACGCCCAGTGAAGTGTTTCTTATAGAATAGGAGGTTTATACCTCTGTGGGTGTTTTGCCTAAGGTACTGTCAAAACTGATGTAATTAGTTTCTGATGTATAGGAGCATACAATCTAGGAAGAATAACACAGAAGAATATACAGAGAATTGTCTTAGACTGTTCAGGCTGACATGACAAAATACCATTGACGGGGTGGCTTAAACAACAGAAATTTATTTTTTCACAGTTCTGGAGGCTAGAAGTCTCAGATCAGCGTGCCAGCAGAGTTGGGTTCTCGTGAGGCCTCTCCTCTTGGCTCGCAGACAGCCGCCTTCTTTTGTTCTCACAAGACAGTGCTGTGTCTTCACACAATGGCCATTCCTCTTCTCGTTGATCAAACCCAATTTCAGTCAGGTATTGGCAGCCATATATTTCAGAGGAGATGAGGCCCCTCTCCAGCCCAACGGGGTCTTCTTCAATGATCTAAGTGAATTCAGTCTATCAGAGGTGACTGTTTCATAACTACTATTCTGAGTCCTGCATCATCCCAGCACCACTTTCAAAGGAACTTGTGATAAACACCATTTGATGCTGGCAATGCTGCACATCTATGAACATCAATGAACCATCCAGTGACTGCTTTTGGTGTAGGTTGGAATTGTGGGTTGAAGTGTGTCTCCTACAGAACGTGCTGAAATCCTAACCGTTGGCACAGGTGAATGTGATATTTGGAAGCGGGATATTTGCAAATGTAGTTAAGTTGAGATGAGGTCATTAGGGTGGGCACTAATCCAATATGACTGATGTCCTTATAAGGAGAATGCCATGTGAAGATGCAGACAGTGGGAGAAGGCTACGTGATGATGGAGGCAGAGATTGGAGTGATGCACCTGCAAGCCAAGGAATGCCAAGGGTTGCCAGGAGCCATCCGAAGCTGGGAGAAAGATATGGAACAGAACCTCCCCTAGAGTCTTCGAGAGAACATGGCTTTGCTGACACTTGGATTTGGCCTTCTGGCCTCCAGAACTGTGAGAGCATCAATATCTCTTGTTGAAGTTACCCAGTTTGTTGTTCTTTGTCATGGCCACCCCAGAAAAAGAACAGAAAAAGAGCTGATTAATGACACAAGAAGAGAAGCAGCTGGGAACTTCTGGAAACATTTCCTCCCACTCCCTTTGAGAAAGGGCATCACGATGGGGCATTTCTTCCACTGTTTTTGTCCATCATGATTTTGGTGCATGGAGTGGCTGCAGCCATCTCAAAACTGCACGCGATAAGCTGAGGACAAACATTAACATGCAGGGCCCTGGCAGAGCTGAACGTACAGGCCCATGATGATGCCATCGAGTGGACAAATTATCCAGGAGTCGCTGGATTTCCTATCGTGTGAGATAACAAATTTGCTCTTTCCTCGTGCCACTTTTAGTTAGGTTTTCTGATATCTGCCTACAAAACATCTTTGATATTTCAAGGGTTAGTGGTATCTAGAGGAAATCACTGAGGTCAGGAAATCTTTTGTTTTCTACCAGCTGCTGACCATAACCATCAATCCCAGTAAGTCCTATGCAGAGAAGATGCTCCCTGAACACGCACACCCTTTATTACTAGTCAGTCCAAAATTCCTACACATGCTTCTTCCCTGGTGTAGTAGCTGGGTCCTATACAAGCCTTGAGATCTTTCTTCCTGGGCTTTATACATGTTTTCCATCCCAGAAACACTCTTCCACCCTACAGTCTCCTCCTAGCTGCTCTCTGCCCACCTTCTGGGTTTCAGCTTCAATACCATTGCTTTGAGAAGTCTCTACTGATTCCCAAGTCAGCCCCTCTATGGCTTGCTGGGCACCCTGGACTTGCCCTGTCTTCGCATTGACTACACGGTATTGTAATTGCCTGTTTCCTGTTGCTGTCTCCCAGTGGACTCTCATGGGCAGACTCTGAACATCCTGTTTACTGCTGCATGCTCAGTCTAACACAAAGCCTGACTCACAGCAGGCGCTTGATATGTCTGTTAAGTGAATAAAATAAAAGACATGGCAGTGTCAACAGTCTGTAATTTAGAATTAATCTATGTTTAGGCCAGGACCATGGAAAAAATAGGAGTTGGACTGGGAGCAGTGGCACTTGCCTGTAGTCCCAGATACTTGGGAGGCTGAGGTGGAAGGGTCCCTTGAGCCCAGGGGTTCTGTGCCACCCCGAGTGACGGACCTGCACTAAGTTTGGCATCAATATGGCGCCCTCCCAGGAGCGGTGAACCACCAGGTTGCCTAAGGAAGGGTGAACTGGCCCAGGTCAGAGATGGAGCAGATCAGAACTCTCATGCAGATCAGTAGTGGGATTGTCCCTGTGAACAGTCGCTGCCCTCCAGCCTGGGCAACATAGTGAGACCCTATCTCTAAGAAACAAGCAAAAAGAAAAGAAAAGAAAAAGAAAAGGGAGCAAGGCAGGGCTTTGGCAAAACACAAAGCAAGCCAGCCAATCTCTGACCCCAGCCTTGGGCTCCTAAACTGGGATTCCTCCACACTTACTCCCTTTTATTTTCTTCCCATTTACTTCTCTCTTCAGTTCTCCTGAACATTCTCTAGGTCTGGGCCTTATTGGGTACTTATGAGTTAAAAAAAGAAATGATAATGGGTTACCTAGGAGTGGTCAACATATCTATCACTTCTAGGTAAAAAACACAATGTTTTAAGTACCTGTAAAAACAACATGTCTCAGCTGGGCGTGGTGGCTCATGTCTGTAATCCCAGTACTTTGGGAGGCCGAGGCAGGCGGATCACGAGGTCAGGAGTTTGAGACCAGTCTGGCCAGCATGATGAAACCCTGTCTTTACTAAAAATACAAAAAATTAACTGGGGGCCGGGCGCGGTGGCTCAAGCCTGTAATCCCAGCACTTTGGGAGGCCGAGACGGGCGGATCACGAGGTCGGGAGATCGAGACCATCCTGGCTAACACGCTGAAACCTCGTCTCTATTAAGAAATACAAAGAACTAGCCGGGCGAGGTGGCGGGCGCCTGTAGTCCCAGCTACTCGGGAGGCTGAGGCAGGAGAATGGCGTGAACCTGGGAGGCGGAGCTTGCAGTGAGCTGAGATCCGGCCACTGCACTCCAGCCTGGGTGACAGAGCGAGACTCCGTCTCAAAAAAAAAAAAAAAATTAACTGGGAATGGTAGTGGGGCGCCTGTAATCCCAGCTACTTGGGAGGCTGAGACAGGAGAGTTGCTTGAACCTGGGAGGCGGAGGTTGCAGTGAGCTGAGATTGCACCACTGCACTCCAGCCTGGGCAACAGAGTGAGACTTGTTTCAAAAAACAAAATAAAAAAAGACATGTTTCCAGAAAGCTCCTAAAAAATTAGTATCAAGAATTTACGATCGGGCAAGAAGCAGGAAGCAAGTGGCAAGTGGGGCTTTCAGTAACTTTATAATATAGTAGGTGGTGTTTGCCTTCTTTGGTTTCGGTAAGAACTTTTGGGCAATCATCCCATCTTTGACACTTGAAAACATTTTCCAGGAGTGATCTTGGTGTGATTTACTCAGTCTAAGGTCATTCATTCCTTAAGGCTGTCCAAGCATTTGTTTTGCAGATTTTTCTTCTGAGAAAAATTTAGGCAGTGTTAAGTATAATAATTCCAACTAATTTTTTTTTTGGTTTGTTTTTTTGAGATGGACTCTCGCCCTGTTGCCCAGGCTGGAGTGCAATGGCACCATCTTGGCTCACTGCAACCTCCGCCTCCCAGGTACAAGCGATTCTCCTGCCTCAGCCTCCCGAGCAGCTGGGCTTACAGGCGCCTGCCACCACCCCCGGCTAATTTCTGTCTTTTTAGTAGAGAAGGGGTTTCACCATGTTGGCCAGGCTGGTCTGGAACTACTGACCTTGTGATCCGCCCTCCTCAGCCTCCCAAAGTGCTGAGATTACAGGAGTGAGCCACCGCGCCCAGGCAATTCCAACCAATTTTTTTTTTTTTTTTTTTTTTTTTTGCTATATGGGGAAGGTTACTCAGTCATTCAACAAGCATTTGGGCACTTCCACATATACACCAAATACTGTGCTAAGCACCTGCTGCTCATCAATAGTTATTAAGACAGACTCAAGCCCTATCCTAGAAGATCTGATAGTCCAGTAGGGGAGACAGACTACAAATACATAAATATAAAAATATAAACACTTTGCTTTAAGGGTTAGGAATGAAACCAACAGATTGTTGAGGCAGAGGATACAGTACCGGTAGGGGACCTAGTCAGGGTGATCAGGAACAACTTCCCTCGCAAGGTGACATTCGAGCGAAGAGTTACAGGATGAGAAAGGCGCCAGGCCTCGGAAATGGGGTCACGTTCATGTAAGTTGGTTAAAAATAAACCCCAATCTCTCCAGCAGCAACGTTGAACGTGTGGGGCCAAGAAGCCTCGCTGCCAGCACTAAAGATGGCGCGCCAGGGGAGGGGGCGGGGCACACGCGCGTTCTGATTGGCCAACACGGGAGTGACGTCACGTGTCGGCCGCCGAGCATCCGGGCTCCTGGCGGCGGCGCTGCGGAGGCTCGCGGGAGACGCGGCGCGCAGGGCGAGCGGGCGGCCGAGCGGACAGCGGCGGGGCGCTCTCGGGGGGCCAGCGGGGCCGAGCGCCGCGCGTCCCGAGCATGGCGGGCTCCCTGCCTCCCTGCGTGGTGGACTGTGGCACCGGGTAAGAGCCGCTCGGCGCCCACCCCCGCTCCTCCGCGGCCCCGCTCCCGGCCCCCGGCGTCCACCTCACCTGGAGGTCGAGCTGTGTCCGTCGCCCCGGGCTTGAGCCCCGCGTCCACCTACCTGGGCAGGTGGGGCGCCGGCCGCCGCTTCCCTCCAAGCCTTGCCTTGACGTCGTAAAACCCCCTCTTCCCCGCCGGGAAGGGTCACAAGAGGAAAAGCACGGAGGGGAGGGACGCGGTGCCCACTCTGAGCGAGCCCGGCGCTCCTCGCCTCCCCCGCCCACGTGGCCGGGTCCCTGGACCCGCAGCCCGGCTCCGGCCGCCGCCGGGGTGGACACCCTGAGGGGCACCGGGAGCGCGGGATCTCCCCTCCTAGGAATATTCGCCAGCGTGAGGCACAGATCACTGCAGATCCTTTAACGTCACTCACCTCCTAGCGAACGGTGTCCCTGCCTTCCAGCGTTCGCAGCACTGGCCCTCGTTCTGTGCCCGCGTGTGCATGTCATTCCTCCTGGCTGAGGATTCTTTACCACCTACTTGTGGAGAGAATTGCATCGATCTCCTAACTTGACACCCTTTTTACTGCCCTCCCTGCGCTTTTCCAGTATGAAATGGCACACTCAGGCCAAGCTCTCGCTTTGGTTTGCATAGATTTGCCTTTTCGCTGAAAAATGATGTGTTTAAAAAGACTCCATTTTGAAAAACACCCTAAATTTGGGAAAGCATGTGTGTGGAATTGTGGTACAGGTTTTTGTTTTTAACTTTTTGAGTGTGACCCCTTCGATGCCGTTAAGCTATTAAAGAGATCGTAGGAAATGTCCTGAAATATCGGTGACCCAAGTTAGCTGGTTGTAGTAAGCTGTTTGCTGAATCCATGTAGCTGGTAGTTTGGGAATACAAGCTTGCCTGCTGGCGTTATGGATGTAGTGCTTAGTAAAATAGCGTGGAAGTAAATTTGGTCTCTTAGAGATTTTTTTCAAGAAGGGTTTTTAATCATTTTTGCCACAGAATGTTCCACGGCATGTTCACCTTACCCTTGATTCTTTTCTATAGAAAAATGCACTCGGTTTGGTTTCCTTGACAACCTTGTGGGGGTGCCGTCTTTAATTTGCTACAGTCCATCTCCTACTGGTAGTTCCTTCCTTTTTACTGCTGAAGCGACCAGAAGTGGTTGTGGACTGGAAAAATCTGCCTCTTTGCTTGTATGAGTTCTTTTTGAAATACACATCATATCAACCTTTGTAGCTGTTTATTTTAGAACTTGCTTTTCTACCTAAAACTTAACAAGACAAAGTCAGTGTTGTTGATACTACAACTCCTCTTAACTCATGCCCTCCTCCCCCCCCCCGCCCCGTGGGTTCATCTCATGTCCCCTCAGGTCTGATTGTGTCAAGAATGAAACCAGCAGGTGAAAGTATTTTTCATTTCTATATTTGCATGTGAGATTTTTGCTTTGTATTTTTGGTCTTGCAGAACTATTGAAGTATAAAGGATTTCTTGATAGCAATAAAATAATGCTCACAGAGTTGTCATACCTTTCATATTAGTAAGTCATGGACCTTACTCATCTCTCTTGCTATAAATACCCAAAATGTCATGCTCAGTTTTGACCTTTTGAGGTAAGTGATTAATGTAGCTTGGCTCACTTGGAGATTCAGCTTCTATAGATCGCTATTTTGTGGCCCAAAGTCATGCTTCAGAAGTTGGTGTCAAGACTTAGAAACGGTGGCAGGGAGTCCCCGTATGAATTCCCCATAGCCAGTGTATGGCCAGAAGGAGCCTGAAAGAGCCCGAATTTTCCAGCTTGAGCACATCTTGTATTTCCCAGAGAGCTAAAATGATTTTTGGCTTCAGTTTTGCCTCAAAATAGGAAAAAAAAAGGTAAAATTCAGATAAAAATAACCAAGCCAAAGGAAAAGAAGGGACCTAGGAAGTCACCCTGAGCTTTAGCCCAGTGGCTGCTGAAGTTGGTCCGCACATTTGAGCTTAGTCTTCCTATCCAACAACATCCTAAGAGTCATAGTTATGTAATTTCTGTCATCAGAAATCAAGAGAAATATCTGTTTCTTGGGTGAAAAAAGCATTTTTTGTAGTACTAAATTGTAAAAACATTAATGTGGAGCTATACATAGTGGGCACTAATGATTTATTGGACAGTGTGATAAACAGTATTTTTTACAAATAAATTTCATCCCAGTATCCTTGAATCCTCCTCTGCTAAACTCTGAGACTGAGTGAGCACTGGTGTGCTGGGGGCCAGGATAATATGGACAAAGGGATCTGCCGAATCCAAAAATAAAGCTTCATCTATTTAAAGAGATGACTAGGCTGCATAGTTTTCAGAGAATATTTCACAACTCCAGTCTCACTTCTCTGAGCCAAACTTTTTAAATGAAGTCTTTTGCATTTTTCAACTTACTTTGAAATAATTTCAAATCCACTGAAAGCTGGAAGAGAACAAAAAACTACTGTGTACTCTTCTTCCAGTTTTACCAACTGTTAACATTTGCTTTGTCACAGTCTGTATGTCCATACATATTATTATTACTTTCCTGCACTGTTTGAGAGTAAGTTGCAGACACCACTTCCTTTTATACCAAAATACTTCAATGTCTACTTTCTGAGGACACATTTTCTCTTCTAGAATCACATACTAATCATCAAAATCAGAAAATTTAACATATGTATAAGTAGTATCCTGTATACAGTACAGATTCTTGTGTTTTATGGAATATCACCCATAAAAGACCTCCCCATCTAGCGTCATACATTGCATCTGGTTGTTGTCATGTCTTTTAAGTCTAATTTAATCTGGAATAATTCCTTAGCCTTTTTTTGTCTTTCAAGATGTTGACATTTTTGATAGCCAGTTGTTACCTAGTCTTTCTCTGTGATAGATACAGGATATGCATATTTGTCAGGACTGCCACAGAAGTCCTGTGGATCCTTCTTAGTGCATTCCATCAAAGGGCTTAAGATAGGGACTTGCCTCACTCTTGATGAGGTCCACTTGGATCGTTTGGAGAGGGTGATGTCCACGAGATTTCTTCACTGTTCAGTTACTGTTTTCCTTTGTAATTAAGAAGTCATTTGGCTGGGCGCAGTGGCTCATGCCTGTAATCCCAGCACTTTGGGAGGCCAAGGTGGTGGATCACCTGAGGTCAGGAGTTTGAGATCAGCCTGGCCAACATGGTGAAATCCCGTCTCTACTAAAAATACAAAAATTAGCTGGGCTTGGTGGTGTATGCCTGTAGTCCCAGCTACTTGGGAGGCTGAGACAGGAGAATTGCTTGAACCTGGGAGGCGGAGGTTGCAGTGAGCCAAGATCGGGCCACTGTATTCCAGCCTGGGCGACAGAGTGAGACTCTGTCTCAAAAAAAAAGTCATTTGTGGGGAAGTATTTTATGTAAGTATTCTTAAACTTTCATCCGTTAGATTTAAGCATCCATTGGTGACTTTTTTTTTTTTTTTTTTAAAAGACGGAATCTTGTTCTCTTGCCCAGGCTGGAGTGCAGTGGCACAATCTCTGCTAACTGCAACCTCTGTCTCCTGGGTTCAAGCGATTCTCCTGCTTCAGCCTCCCAAGTAGCTGGGATTACAGGCATGAACCTCCATGCCTGGCTAACTTTTTGTATTTTTAGTAGAGATGGGGTTTCACCATGTTGCCAGGCTGGTCTTGAACTCCTGATCTCAAGTGATTCACCCACCTTGGCCTCCCAAAGTGCTGTGATTACAGGCGTGAGCCATTGTGCCTGGCCCACTGTGATTCTTGCCTGAATTGCTTATTATGGTGATGATTGCAAAATGGTGATTTTTAAACTCTATTATTCTGTCTCCATTTATTAGTTAACATTTTATCTTAAGGGAGAACTTATCCATAGTCCTCATTTGTTTGATTGTATCAGTTGTCGTTCTGTTCAAAGAGTGATAATCCATTATGCTGTCCTTATTGTCATTAGTGGGTTATTATCTATTGCCTTGATTTGTTTTGATGCTTAAATTGTCCCAGATTTGGCCAAGTGAAGCTCATTCAGGCTGGCTCCCATATTCTTTATTTTTTATTTATTTTTTGAAATGGAGCCTCACTCTGTTGCCCAGGCTGGAGTGCAGTGGTGTGATTTCGGCTCACTGCAACCTCTGCCTCCCTCTGAGTAGCTGGGATTATAGGTGTACACCACCATGCATGGCTGTTTTTTTTTTGTATTTTTAGTAGAGATGGGGTTTTGCCATATTGGCCCGGCTGGTCTTGAACTCTTGACCTCAGGTGATCCGCCCACCTTGGCCTCCCAAGGTGTTGGGATTACAGGCGTGAGGCACTGTGCCTGGCCTTCCATGTTCTTTAGACATGTCTTCATTTTTTGAGCATTCTGCTGTTATCAAAATAATTCAAGGGGCTGGGCCCGGTGGCTCACACCTGTAATCCCAGCACTTTGGGAGGCCAAGGCTGGTGGATCACCTGAGGTCAGGAGTTCGAGACCAGCCTAACCAACAAGGTGAAACCCAGTCTCTACTAAAAATACAAAAATTATCCGGGCGTGTTGGCTCAAGCCTGTAGTACCAGCTACTTGGGAGGCTGAGGCAGGAGAATTGCTTGAACTGGGAAGCGCAGGTTGCGGTGAGCCAAGATCTCTCCACTGCACTCCAGCCTGGCGACAGAGTGAGACTCCATCTCAAAAAAAAAAAAAAAAAAGCAAGGATATCTTTTTGTATTTTTTGCCTGAGTATCTGTGGTTTAGATTTTTAGAAATGGGATTTCTGGGTCAAAGAGCAAATGCGTATGTAATTTTGCTAGGCAGTGTCAAATTCCACTCATTAGTGTGCATTCTCACCAGTAATGTGTGAGGATACCTGTGTCTTACAGATTCACCAGTAGAGCCTTTGCCAATTTGTAAAATTACCAGCCTAGGAGAAATGATATCTTAATGTCTTTGTTTTGTGTTGCTGTAACAGAATACCACACACTGGGTGATTTATAACTAAAAGAATAGAATGGTGAAGGTGACAGCAGTTAGTTGGAGTGAGCATCTCCCAAAGTTCTACAGTGTGGCCGAGGACCTTGATTGCTTGATTTTACATTGTTCTTTATTTTACTTATTTATTTTTATTTTGAGACTGGGTCTTGCCCTGGCCTGTTTGTTTGTTTTTTTTTGGAGACAGAGTTTTGCTTTTGTTGTTCAGGCTGGAGTATAATGGCGTGATCTTGGCTCACTGCAACCTCTGCCTCCCAGGTTCAAGTGATTCTCTTGCCTAAGCCTCCCAAGTAGCTGGGATTATGGGCATGCACCACTGTGCCTAGCTAATTTTGTATTTTTAATAGAGATGGGGTTTCTTCATGTTGGTCAGGCTAGTCTCGAACTCCCGACCTCAGGTGATCTGCCTGCTTTGGCCTCCCAAAAAGCTGGGATTACAGCCGTGAGCACCTGGCTTTTTTTTTTTTTAAATAGCCATTGCAAATATTGTGAGATGTATTGTTACAGGAAGTCCCTTGCCCTCCCAAAAGCTACCCCACTTCTCTGTCAAGAGAATGGCCCCGTTCTCTCCTGAGTCCACAAAGGGGAGGTGACAGGATTGCTTTCATGTACATTATATAATGCAAAATTTAAAAAATCTTCATCTGAATACTTTTTGTTTTATTTTGAATAATGAGCCATCATGGTCCCCATTTTTGTCCCCAACTTGAGATGTATGAAGGCTTTTGGTCTCCCTGGGAGTGGGTAGTAGTGTGGAGGCAGCCAGGGCATACCTGTACACTGACTTGAGACCAGTTCAGTAAAAGTGCACACCTTAAAAAAAGAAAAAAAAAAGTTTATTTGGCTCACAGTTCTGGAGGCTGCAGAGTCTTAGAGCATGGTGCCAGCATCTGCTGAGGCCCTGCGTGCTGTGTCATCCCATGGTGGAAGATGGAAGGGTAAGAGCGGGTGAGATTGTGAGCATGAGAGAGGGCTGTACTTCATATTTTAACAACCCACTTTCATGATTATGATAATCCTTGGGTTTATTTTTTCTGTCTCTTCATTTCTCTAGCTTTTCTCTGGGGTTTTGGTCTTTTGCTTCTTTATTTTTAGAAGCTCTTCATGTATTAGGGTCTTTTGGGTTCCGCAGACCACTCCCAGTTCTAGTGATTTGCTAGGAGGAATCAGGACTACAGTGAAAATGTAGAAAGCAAATCAGCCAAGGGAAAAGATGTGGGGTGGAGCCTAGAGGAAACTGGGGCAAGCTTCCTGAGTCCTCACCCAGTGCAGCCACGCAGGATGCACTTAATTCCTCCAACATCAGGCTGTGACAACATGTGTGCAATACTCTGTACCAGGGAAGCTCCTCAGAGACTCAGGGCCCAAGATTTTCACTGGGGGCTTGTCATGGAGGCACCCTGTGCATAGCACGTGCCAGAATTCCAGAGTCCCAGAAGGAAAGCAAGGCATTGGCATAAACCACATTGTTTGCCACTCTAGGCGCAGTGAACTACTTTTAGCATTTAGGGAATGATGGGAACCCCCCAACTCCAAGATCCTAGATGCCAGTTAAAGGCCATTCCTCCAAGCAGGACTTTCTAAGAGACTGCAGTCTCAGGCCCATTAACTTTCTTTTGCACGTAGGGAATATTAACCCTTAATGATATATATTGCAAATATCTTTCCCCTATTTATTATTTGTCTTTTACCATGCAAAGTTTGTTTTCTTTAGGCAGTCGGATTTATTAATCTTTTCTTTATTGTTTCTAGATTTTGAGTCATAGTTAAGAAAGGTTTTTTTCATTCCCAGATTATGTGATGGTTTCTTTTTTCTTTTTCTTTTTTCTTGAGACAGTCTCACTCTGTTGCCCACACTAGAGTGTGGTGGCACAGTCTCCACTCACTGCAACCCCCACCTCCTGGGTTCAAGCGATTCTCTCGCTGCAGCCTCCCGAGTAGCTGGGACTGCAGGTGCGTGCCACCACATCGGGCTAATTTTTGTATTTTTAGTAGAGATGGGGGTTTCACCATGTTGGTCAGGCTGATCTCAAACTCCTGACCTCAGGTGATCCACCCACCTTGGCCTCCCAAAGTGCTGGGATTACAGATATGAGCCACTGTGCCCAGCTGGTAGTTTTTTTTTTTTTTTTTAATGGTTTCATTTTTTTCATTTAAATCTCTAATTCATTTGGAATTTATCCTGAGATAAGGTATGAAGAATGAACCCAGTTGGATCCACTTTTGTGTGTGTGTGGCTATGGCTGTCCTGTTTATCTCAACATAGTTTATGGAAAAAACCCAGCGACTGGAGATGCTGCCTTTATCATGTGCTACATTTGTCTATGCAATTGTGTTTCTTTCTGGATTTTGTATGGCGTTGTATTAGTCTATTGGTCTGTTCATAATAGCAGCACCACACAGTTTTAATTAGGCTACTTAGAATGATTTCATTTCTAATGGTTTCAGCTTCCCCTGCCCATCTAATTCTTTTTTAGGGCTTTCCCATATATTTTTGCTTGTTGTTCCTCCAAGTGATCTTTATAATCAGCCTCTCTAGTTCCAGGAGAGAAAGCCTGATGGCGTTTTTATTGGGATTGTATTAAACTTAAAAATTAATTTAATGAGCATCATCATCTTTATAACACTGAGTCTTCCTATCAAAGAACATGGTTTATCTCTCCATTAGTTCAAGTCTCTTTTGTGTCTTAGGAATATTGTAGTCTTTCCGCAGGTAGATTTCTTGTTAACTTTATTTATATCTATGTATTTGATTTTTTTTTTTTTTTGCTATCATAAATGGTGCCTTCTCTTTCATTTTATCCTCTGTTTTTCTTGAATATATGAAGACAGTTTTTTCATTTCTAGATTGCATGGTGGTTTTTCATGGTAGTTATTCATTTTATAACCTGCTGCTTTACAGAATACTCACGTTATTTGTATGAATTTTTCCCTTGATCCCTAGGGATTTTCAGGTATAAAAACTTGTCATTGGGCCCAGCGCAGTGTCTCAAGCACTGTAATTGCAAGCACTTTGGGAGGCCAAGGCGGGCAGATCACTTGAGGCCAGGAATTCGAGACCAGCTTGGCCAATGTGGCAAAACCCTGTCTCTTCTAAAAATACAAAAAATTCAGCTGGGTTTGGTGGCACACGCCTGTAATCCCAACTACTTGGGAGGCTGAGGCAGGAAAATTGTTTGAACCGGGAAGGCAGAGGCTGCAGTGAGCTGAGATTGAGCCACTGTACTCCAGCCTGGCCAACAGAGCCAGCCTCCGTCTCAAAAACCAAAACCAAGACCTGACAATGGCAAAAGAGATTGTTTTACCTCTTCTTTTTCATTTTTAGGGACTCTAACTGCTTTTGTATTGACATAATGCAGGGGCCAGTACCTCCAAAACAATGTTAAATTAGAGTGGAGTTAGTGGGCATTATTATTTTATCCCTGATTTTAGTGGGATAGTCTGTTTTTTTTTTTTCCCCCATTTATTGTGGTCAAAGAGGGTTTGTGAATGTTCTTTGTATTCTTTTTTTTAAGTCAGAGTTTCACTCTTGTCGCCCAGGCTGGAGTGCAGTGGAGCGATCTCGGCTCACTGCAACCTCCACCTCCTAGATTCAAGTGATTCTTTTGCCTCTGCCTCTCAAGTAGCTGCGATTATAGGCGCCTGCCATCACGCCCAGCTAATTTTTTATACTTAGTAGAGACTGGATTTCACCATGTTGGCCAGGCTGGTCTCGAATTTCAGACCTCAGGTGATCCACCCACCTCGACCTCCCAAAGTGCTGGGATTATAGGCATGAGCCACTGTGCCTGGCTAGGAGATATAATCTTTGTAAGTTCTGAGTTTAATGTAGCTATATGAACTATCTTATTAATGATGTTATTTAGGGTTTCATTTTTTTTTTTTTTTTTTTTTTTTAACTGAGACCGAGTCTCCCTGTGTCACCTAGGCTGGAGTGCAGTGGTGCCATCTCGGCTCACTGCAGCCTCCACCTCCTGGGTTCAGGTAGTTATTTGCCTCAGCCTCCTCAGTAGCTGGGATTACAGGCACCTGCCACCATGCCTGGCTAATTTTTTTTGTTTTTTTTTGTTTTTTGAGACGGAGTCATGCTCTGTCGCCCAGGCTGGAGTGCAGTGGCCGGATCTCAGCTCACTGCAAGCTCCGCCTCCCGGGTACACGCCATTCTCCTGCCTCAGCCTCCCAAGTAGCTGGGACTACAGGCGCCCGCCACTTCGCCCGGCTAGTTTTTTGTATTTTTTAGTAGAGACGGGGTTTCACCATGTTAGCCAGGATGGTCTCGAACTCCTGACCTCAGGTGATCCACCCACCTCTGCCTCCCAAAGTGCTGGGATTACAGACATGAGCCACTGCACCTGAACTCATTTGGGGTGTGTGTGTGTGTGTGTGTGTGTGTGTGTGTGTGTGTGTAACTAGTCTGTCTTGGACTGAGAATGGCATACTAAGGCCTCCTGTTATTAGTCTCCTATTAAGGTCTCCTTGCATTTTCTGTGGGTCCTGCTTTATGAAAGTTGTTGCTGCCATGTTGGTTGTCTAGATGGAAGTAATTTGTATCTTCACTAGAGCTGTCGTTTTAGCATATTAAGTAGCCTTCTAATTGTTTTCTCAGCAGAGTTCTACTTTGTCAGATATCAAGATGTGTGATCCCTGCTTGCTTCTCCTTTTGTTTATCTGATGTATGTTTGTCCATCCTTTTATTATTCTTTCTGAATTGTTTGTACCCAAAATATTGTTTGATTTTGCTTTTTAGTCAGTGTGAAAATGTTGCCTTTTATTGGATGACTTAAGCTCATTTATACTCATAGATAGGTGATTTTTAAGCATATTTATATGTATTGATAAGATTGATATATTTGGCCTTAGTTTTGCAATATTTACATGTATATGTATTTAAACATAATCTTTTGCCATATAGTCCATTTTGTTTGATTTATATTATATCTTTTTTGGTGCACTTTAGGGCAGACTGTATTTTTGTCTAATGGTTATCATTATATATAGTCCTTTTATTCGTGGCTGTTTTCTGTTGGCTCCCAACTGTGAGTAATCATGAAATTAGCTTGCATCTCTTCTTCCCCTCCCGCTTCTCCTTTTCAGCATCTGATTTGCAAAAAAAAAAAAAAAAAAAAAAAAAAAAGCCTTCTAATTAATAGAAATTATTAGCAGTCAACAAGTTTATTATATTTTATGTGCATTCTTTTCATGTTGCATCGGACCTGTATTGACAGAGGACAGAGCCATAAATTACTATACTTTTTCCCTTACAACTGCCATAAAAGCTTCATTTAAGAAAAGTTCTCTGTAGCATTGATTTTACCATATGTGTTATATCCTTTTCATACTAAAAGATTCTTTAATAGTTTATTGGGCATATGGTGCTATAAATACACATTCACGTAACACTACTTCCTGGAACCTCCTAAAAATGAACAAAACTAACCAAAAATAGAGAAGAAAGCAGCTAAAATTCGTATCACATTTTATGAAATTTCCAGTGAAGTGTGGATCCATTTGCAGGAGGATACTGAGATGTGGCATTCCTGCCCATCTCTGGCTGGTTGCAGGTGTCTAAGCATACGTTTCTGTAAGTACCACTCACAGTCCTTACAGCAGAGCTAGGAGCTGATGGATGAATGGACCACTGCCAAAGAAGCATATTCTGGCAGCAGCTCCTTTCCGTCCTAAAATATGGCAGGGCATGCTGGGCTAAAAGAGGGATCATGTAGTAACAGTGTCATTATGTTCTTTGACTTTGTGTCACTAAAGGAGAAAACCTGTGAGGATGACCAGCTTATATCTGAGCAGAAATTGCTAATATCTAAGATAAGGCATTTCCCCTTAAACCTGCCTGTCCTCCACAGTGAACTTCGGAATTAGACATATGCCCAGAACAAAGGATTTAGTAGAATTAGTAGGAAAGTATACCCAAATTCAGGCTGTGATTGCTCACTGTTCAGCCAGTTCTTCTAAACAACCAGAGGACTACACAGAGATTCAAGACATTGTATTCAGTATCATTGTAAGCAGGGCGAAGAGTTGTTGAGCGAGCAGGTCCAGGGAGACCTGCACCCATTCGAAGCTGAGTGTGAAGCAGAAAGGACCCACCAGGGGACTGTGCACAGAAAATAAGGAAAGAAACATAATAAACAAAAATAGATGAGAAAGTATACTTTGGAAAGAGTACTTCAGTCATTAGAGTGGCATTTTATTTTTTTATTCTTCATTTTTTGAGATGGAGTCTCGCTCTATCCCCAAGGCTCGAGTGCAATGGCTTGATCTCGGCTCACTGCAACCTCTGCCTCCTGGGTTCAAGCCATTCTCCTGCCTCAGCCTCCTGAGTAGCTAGGGTTACAGGTGCCTGCTACCACGCCTGGCTAATTTTCGTATTTTTAGTAGGGGCGGGGTTTCACCTTATTGGCCAGGCTGGTCTTGAGGTCCTGACTTCAGGTGATATGCCTGCCTCAGCCTCCCAAAGTGCTGGGATTACTGGTGTGAGCCACTGTGCCCGGCTAGAATGGAATTTTACATAAAACCACTTTGCTTTTAAATTTAGACAGCATGAGCTCAATCAAACAAAAGAACAAAGAAGTAATTTTAAAAGATTAAAGAAAGCTAAAAGGAGGACATGGAGGTCAGTGAGCTGACATCCATAAGGAAAGAAATAGAAAACTGAAATCATTTCAGGAGTGAAAAGCATGTTGGGGGTTGCATGAGGTAGTACCAGTGGTTCTGAAATCTCTGACATGGAGGATCAACTTCCTGAAATTACATAGACCACGGTAGGAAGGAACAAAGGGGTAATGGTGATTAGAGAGAAGATGGAAGCTGTGGGAGAAGAGTCCAGAAGGAATCTACTGTAGTCAGAGCTGGTGTTCCTGAAGAAGAGAACAGAGTGTATGGAACAGATGTAACATTAATAAATAAAAGACAAAGTTTTCCTGGAATATAATGAAAGATCATATAATATTAATATAAGGACTCACTGTGAACTGGAAAAAATTCACTGAGTCATTAAAATGGAAGCGTATCCTGGTTAATTTATAAAACCTGAAAGATAGACCAGGCACGGTGGCTTGTGCCTGTAATCCCAGCACTTTGGGAAGCTGAGGCGGGCGGATCACCTGAGGTCAGGAGTTCCAGACCAGCCTGACTAACAGGGAGAAACCCCGTCTCTACTAAAAATACAAAATTAGCCAGGTGTGGTGGCGCATGCCTGTAATCCCAGCTACTGGGGAGGCTGAGGCAGGAGAATTGCTTGAACCTGGGAGGCGGAGGTTGCAGTGAGCTGAGATTGCGCTGTTGCACTCCAGCCTGGGCAACGAGAGTGAAACTCCATCTCAAAAACAAAACAAAATTTAAAAAAACCCCTGAAAGATAAAAGAATCCTATATTTAAGCAGGAAAAAAGCAAACTGGCCACCTCTAATGGAAAAAATAAAATCACCTTAGTCTGGGGGTTTTCAGCAATGTAATGTGCCAAAAGGTGATGAAGCAATGCTTAAGAATGTGGGGGTGGGGTGGGGTGCGGGCACAGTGGCTCACGCATGTAATCCCAGCACTTTGGGAGGCCAAGGCAGGAGGATTGCTTGAGCCCAGGAGTTGGAGACCAGCCTGGGGAATGTAGCAAGACCCTGTCTCTATTCCCCTGGCCCCCGAAGGAAAAAGCCGGGTATGGTGATGCGTGCCTGTAGTCTCAGTAACGTGGGAGGCTGAGGTGGGAGGATGGTGTGAATCTAGGAGTTCCAGGTTACAGTGAGTTATGGTTGTGCCACTGCACTCCAGCCTGGGTGACAAAGCGAGACTATAGCTCAAAAGAAAAAAACGAGTAGGGGAGTTAGGGCAAGAAGGAAGACAATGTGATTGGATTGAAATGTCATTAAAATGCAGCATAATAAGACATTTACAAATGGGCAAAAGCTCAGGAATTAATAGCATTCAGAAACCTCACTGAAAAATCTACTTGCAGATATAACCCAGCCAACTGAAAGATGAATCAGTGAGGGCTCCAGAAATAGAGAGGTTGAAGTATAAAGATACCAGCTTCAATAATTGAATAATCTTTCTTGGAGAAATAAGCCAGAACGAAAAAAAAAAAAAATTGAATAAATACTGACTCAACCTTAAAAATGTCAACACAATGATAACATGCCCTAGCAAAATTTCCTGAAAGTCAACAATGTCATGGGGGATTAGGTTAGGATTGGGCTGGGGACGGGGAGTGGGAGTGGGAGCAGGAGATAGCACCGTGCTAATTGTTGTATCTTTCAGAATATGTAGTTAAGGAATACTGTTTCATTTTTTGAAATTGATAAATTGAGAAGGCTATTATACTAAAAACAGACTTTGTATACCTTTGAAATGTACAAATTGAGAGGAAGAAAAGCAAATAAAATAGATTAGGGAGTAAAAGGAAACAGGCAACAACAAGGAATAGTACAAAAGTTAAAACAAGAGTAAGACTGTTCTGTTGCACATGAGACGACCTCACCTGGCATGGACTCAACTAAATTCACTTTCTGTACTAAACGAAAACTGTGTTGGTTACATATAAGTCAGTCATTCAGAAAGTAAAAGGATGGAAAAAAATTCAAAAAAGAAAGTAAAAGGGGCCGGGCAGGGTGGCTCACGCCTGTAATCCCAGCACTTTGAAAGGCCAAGGTGGGTGGATCACTTGAGGTCAGAGTTCGAGACCAGCCTGGCCAACATGGTGAAACCCCGTCTCTACTAAAAATACAAAAATTAGCTGGGCATGGTGGTGGATTCCTGTAATACCAGCGACTCAGGAGGCTGAGGCGGGAGAATTGCTTGAACCTGGGAGGTGGAGATTGCAGTGACTGGAGATCGTGACACTGCACTCTACCCTGGGCAACAGAGTGAGACTCTGTCTCAAAAAAAAAAAAGAGCAAAAGGATGGTTCAAAAATAAGCTAAACGCACAGTAAAAGAAAGCATGAGTATTGATTGCAAAGCAAAAAATTTTAAATGAAACAAGGGTTTAATTGTTATTTTTTGGTTTATTTATAAATGTTTGATTTTATCATTGTACTCTGACCCTGCCAGTTAACTGTAAGTGCAAAGAACCTTTGCTTTACACATTCCAGAAAACTTCTGGAGAAGGCTAAAGACAGGGAAGGGCAAGCGCCCAGCAGTGTGGGGCTGAATATTTTGTAGCCTGAATATTTTGGGCTGTCCACACTTGCTCCTAAGTCCTCCAATTCCAGTCCCACAGGTAGCTGGGCACCAACCAGTTCCAGAGCCTTTAAGAATCTAGGGTGTGGCCGGGCGCGGTGGCTCAAGCCTGTAATCCCAGCACTTTGGGAGGCCGAGACGGGCGGATCACGAGGTCAGGAGATAGAGACCATCCTGGCTAACACAGTGAAACCCCGTCTCTACTAAAGTACAAAAAAAATTAGCCGGGCGAGGTGGCGGGCGCCTGTACTCCCAGCTACTCGGGAGGCTTAGGCAGGAGAATGGCGTGAACCCGGGAGGTGGGGCTTGCAGTGAGCTGAGATCCGGCCACTGCACTCCAGCCTGGGCAACAGAGCCAGACTCCGTCTCAAAAAAAAAAAAAAAAAAAGAATCTAGGGTGTATGTTGGGCTGGTTCTCACCTCTTGCCACTGCTGGCTTTCTTGTATCTCTAAAGTCAGGTACGATGGGTCCTCAGCTTTCCAGGACCAAAGCCTTGCTGTTGTCACCTTTTCTTTTCTCCACATCCTCAAGGTTTAATATTGTTTTAAATTTATTTTTCTTTTGAGACGGAGTTTTGCTCGTTGCCCAGGCTGGAATGCAATGGCATGATCTCAACTCACTGCAGCCTCCGCCTCCTGGGTTCAAGCGATTCTCCTGTCTCAGCCTCCAGAGTAGCTGGGATTACAGGCATGCACCATCATGCCTGACTGGTTTTGTATTTTTAGTACAGATGGGCTTTCTCCCTTTTGGCCAGCCTGGTCTCGAACTCCCGACCTCAGGTGATCCACCCGCCTTGGCCTCCCAAAGTGTTGGGATTACAGGCGTGAGCCGCTGCGCCTGGCCTAAATTTTTTTTTTTTTAAATTTTTAAAATAATCGCTAAAAATTGTTTTTGCCTTGGTTTTAGTGGGGCTTTGGGTAAGAGTGAAATTAGATAATATGTTTTGTCCATCATTTAAACAGTTAAAACACTTTTAAAACACTTTAACTGGAAGTCAGAGTTTACCTTATAATAATGTTCAGAATCCACAGAAGGGCAGTATGCTTTATGATCTTGTATATACGAATAACATAGAGAAAAAAAATAAAAGTACTCAGAAGGAGGAATAGAAAATTTAAGCACAGGCAAAGATACTGGATTTGGATAAAACATTTAAGTTTCAACTTTATATATTGAATTCTTCGTTCTATAGAGACTATGCTTTTCTATGCAACAACCCAAGGAACATTAAAAAAATAGGTCACGTAATTTACATTGCACAATATGGAGATTGTGCGTTGTTTTAAAACTATTGTTAGGATCTGGGAACAATTTTACTTTGACCAAAACCATATTTAAACTGTGAAAAATCCTAGGAGGGAGTAGAGCTATTCTGATTGAAGTTTGGGGTTTGAGACTGGACCTCACCAGGGGTCTCAATCAAAAGAACTTATCACAGGACACAGTTTGAGAACACTAGCCAGGCGTGGTGTCGTGCACCTATAGTCTCGGCCACTCAGAACGTTGAGGCAGATGATTGCTTGAGGCCAGGAAGTCAGGAGGTCAGGGCTGCAACGAGCCATGATTGCACCACTGCACTCCAGCCTGGGTGACAGAGGGAGACCCTGTCTCAAAAAAAAAAAAGATGTAAAACACCGTTTTAAGATGTAACAGTTCTACTTTCAAACACAAATTAATTGACCTTAGGGTCATTACCTTCTGCTTAAGACACATGTTTGGAAGAGGAGTTTCAATTATATATATATATGTTGAGTCAACAATAGGTTTATTCTCCTGACTTTGTAGAACTGAAAAGTCTACATATTACTGCTGTTGAAAGATAGGAGCATCTAACAAGTAAAGTGAACGAGTCTTTGTGCAAGGACTGTTTAAAATGTTTGGGGCAGGCTGGGCGTGGTGGCTCAGCCTGTAATCCCAGCACTTTGGGAGGCTGAGGCGGGTGGATCACCTGAGGTCGAGAGTTCAAGACCGCCTGACCAACATGGAGAAACCCTGTCTCTACTAAAAGTACAAAATTAGCTGGGCATGGTGGCACATGCCTGTAGTCCCAGCTACTTGGGAGGCTGAGGCAGGAGAATTGCTTGAACCCAGGAGGCGGAGGTTGTGGTGAGCTGAGATCGTACCATTGCACTCCAACCTGGGTAACAAGAGTGAAACTCTGTCTCAAAAAAAAAAAAAAAAAAAAAAAAGTTTGGGGCAAATAATGATGTATCTACAGAGAGAAGCATTGGAAAGATACACAGGAATAGAAGGTGGATAGAAGGCAGAAATGGGGTAGAGTAAGACTTCTTTTTTTTTTTTTTTTTTTTGAGATGGAGTCTCGCTCTGTCGCCCAGGCTGGAGTGCAGTGGCCGGATCTCAGCTCACTGCAAGCTCCGCCTCCCGGGTTCACGCCATTCTCCTGCCTCAGCCTCCCGAGTAGCTGGGACTACAGGCACCCGCCACCTCGCCCGGCTAGTTTTTTTTTTTTTTTTGTATTTTTTAGTAGAGACGGGGTTTCACCGTGTTAGCCAGGATGGTCTCGATCTCCTGACCTCATGATCCGCCCATCTCGGCCTCCCAAAGTGCTGGGATTACAGGCTTGAGCCACCGCGCCCGGCCGAGTAAGACTTCTTAAGGGATACCTTTTTATGTTGCTTTGAATTTTGAGCTATAACATATTCTTTGTTTAAAAGGCAGAGGTGTAATTATTGGTAGTGCTTTATGCAGCTGTTGACTGGGTCTGCTTCCATGGCTTCCTCTTCTGTCTTTCCTGATTTCTGTATGAGAAAAGGTCTCAGAAAAGTTAAGGGACCCGTGGAAGGTGGGATGAGTTTGAGAACATGGCTGGCAACCTGTAAGTATAGTTTATGTGTTTTTGAGAGTAGTGCCTACCTCCATCATGCTAGCTTTTGGAAGGAGTGTTAAAAAAACCAAGGGCTTTTAATGTAAAGGTGATGGTCTTAAATGCTTATATACATGTGTTTGGGAAAATTGATTAGTGTAGTTCTTCCCATTTGGGATAAAATATATATGTGGAAGAGAAACGATATGAAATTTTAGCATATAGAGGGACTTTCAATGTAGAAACAGGAAGGAAATTATTCAGGAAAATAATTGGTAGATTTGATCACCTAGACTGTTTAAATATTTATATTTCAGAAAATGTAGAGCAAGGTAAACAACAAGTGGGGAAAAATTAGCAATGTTTGTGAGCAAGCACAAATATCCTCAGTATATAAGCATTCACACAAATTGATAAGAAGCACTAAAACTCCAGTGGAAAAGTAATCTAAGGAGAATTCATGAGAGAAATAGAGATCACTAGTATACAGAAAAATAATATTCAGTAGTAAGTAAATAAATCACTGCACGATTAAATCCTACTTCTTTTGAATTAGGAAATATTATCCAAAAATGGCAACATTTAACACTGAGGTAGGGATTATTACGCACATTTTAGAGATGGAGAAACCAAGGAATGAACGGATTAATTTACTTGCCTGAAATCACATAGTGGGTGCTGGGATTTGAACCTAGCATTGTGGCCCTATTAAGCTGGCCTCACATTATAAATATATAATATTTTCAAGCACTTTCAAGCTATATTATACATCTGTTTATGGCAGTAACTATACATCTTCATTTTTGATGGTTGTATAGAATATTATTGAATAGATGTAATATAATTTAATATATCCTCTATTTTGAGTGTTTCCAGGTTCTGGTGTTTGTTTTGCTATTATATTGCTTCCCCGAACATTTTTTTTGTGTGTCTATCTTTGCATACATGTAGAAATACTTAATGTTAGGTAAGTTCCTAGAAAGGCGCTATTTGGCTAATAGGGTGGGTATATGCATTAAATTTTTTGATAGCTAGTGCGATCTTTTATAATGGCTCTTTAACCCTTTACTATCACCTGTGTATAATTTACCACCACCTTCAGTATTGGCACCAGTTTTGAGTGGCTTTGCATTAAATTTGTAGGTAGATTTAGTAATATTCAATATTTTTACAAATATTGACTCTTCCTCATCCTGAACTGAAAATTGACCAGAAAAATATAAAAAAAGAAAGGACTCTTCCTATGTAAGATTAAGGTATGTCTCTATTTGTCTGCTTGAATATAGAGAGTTTATTTAAAGAGCAATGTTATTTTTAAGGGTAGGAGTAATAGCTTATTCATGTAGTTATGTAGTGTATTCTTAAGGGTAATATTCTGTTGCTGTTGCCATTCTGAGTGGGATGTTTTCATCCATTATATGTTCTTATTGTTAGAGAAGTTGTTGATTTTTGTCTCTTCATTTAGTAACTGGTCATCTTTTTGAATTTTTTTATTGCTTTTAGTTTTTCACTTAATTTCCTTAGTTATTCCAGGTATACAGTTATCATCTATAAGGAATGAAATTTGGCGGGCACGGTGGCTCACGCCTGTAATCCCAGCACTTTGGGAGGCCGAGGTGGATTGCCTGAGGCCAGGAGTTCAAGACCAGCCTGGCCAACATGGTGAAACCCCGTTTTTACTAAAAATACAAAAATTAGCTGGGCATGGTGGTGCATGCCTATAGTCCCAGCTACTCGGGAGGCTGAGGCAGGAGAATCACTCACACCTGGGAGGTAGAGGTTGCAGTGAGCCGAGATTGTGCCACTGCACTCCAGCCCGGGCGACAGAGCGAGACTCCGTCTCAAAAAAAAAAAAAAAAAAAAAAAAAAAAAAATTTTAATCTCCTCCTTCTTCCCAGAATCTTTTCCTTTACTCTGTTCTTTTTGATTTGTAATATCTAGTTCTTCCTAAACAGTATAAAATCAGAATAATGATAGTAGATCTCCTTGGCTTAATTCTGGCTTCAATAAGGATTCTTAAGTGTTTCATTTTATTTTGGTTTGAGATTTTTTTTTCCCCATCATCTCTTCCTAAGGAATCTTTCCCTTTTTAGCTTAAGTTTTTTACTTTCTTTACTTTCCTAGATTGAGCCTAGATTTTTTTTTTTTTTTTTACTACTTCTGTTTTTTTTTTTTTTTTTTTGAGCTAGAGTCTCACTCTGTTGCCCAGGTTGGAGTGCAGTGGCGTCAGGGCTCAAGCGATTCTTGTGCGTCAGCCTCCTGAGTAGTTGGGACTACAGGCACGTGCTACCATGCCCAGCTAATTTTTTGTATTTTAGTATTGAGATAAGGTTTTACTATGTTGCCCAGGGTGGTCTTGAACTCCTGAGCTCAGGTGATCCAGCGCCTCACCCTCCCAAAGTGCTGGGATTACAGGCGTAAGCCACCACGTCCGGCCTATTTTCACTACTTCTTAATTGCATAGTTTGAATTGAAAAGCATTTCCTACATTTTTTTTCATAGAGTACCTACACACACACATGTTTTAAATAATAAGATAAAATTGCTGCATTTGGTAGCTGGGCTCTGTGGCTCACACCTATAATCCTAGCACTTTGGGAGGCCAAGGTGGGAGAATCCCTTGAGCCTAAGAGTTTGAGACCAATCTGGGTAACACAGGAAGACCCCTCTCTACAAAAAATAAAAAAAACTTACCTGAGTGTGATGACATGTGCCTGTGGTCCCAGCTACTTGGGAGACTGAAGTGGGAGGATCACTTGAGCCCAGGAGGTTGAGGCTGCAGTGACCTGTGATCACACCACTGTACTCCAGTCTGGGTGACAGTGAGACTGTGTCTCCAAAAAAAAAAAAAAAAAAAAAAAAAAAAGACATATGGGTTCTTTCTTCTGAACTTCTGACCAGTATTAAACTTCAGTATTATAGATACATCTTGCTAAATGTGGGTGGAAGGAGGTTTTGGTAGAATGTGACAGTGAGGTTGGGGAGCTTGCATTATATAAAAATGCTAAAGGTGACTTCATGTGGTATAGTTGAGGTCAGTGAGTTCTAAGCTGGTTGACCACCAGAACCATGCGGGTGAGGGAGGGGTATTAAGAACACAGATGCCCAGCCTTCTCTGGAGATTCCCATTTACTAAATCTCGCACAGCCCCTGGGAATCTGTTCAGGAGTTCCCCAGGTGATCTGGTCAGCCACATGTGGCTTATTGTTTCTCGATGCCTACGAAGATCTTAAACTTGCCTTCCAGGTAAGGTAAGCCGTGATACAACCGGAAAACTCAATCTGAAGTCCTGTATTGGATAGGTAAACATTCTGAGGAACACTTTGAGGACCTGGGCCATGTCCACCCGCCTCCCCATCCTCAGTCTGAGTGCGGCTCAGTGATTAGTACAGTGCCTGCTACATTGTTTCTAGCTAGTAAATCGGTTGAAATAGGGAAGTTTCTTTTTTTGGTAAATGGTGTCTTGAGCACTTGCCATATTTAAGAATTGTGTTTTGCTGTTGCTTTTTTGGTCCTGCTCTTCATGGCGTTGAACTGTGATGTTACCATGGGACAGGCCAGTCTAGCATTGAATTTTCCTGGGAAAGAATTTGAGGATGCGTACTTTTTAGATGACATCTGCTGAATTATATTTAATAGATTGTCATTGAAGTTTGGGATGGATGAGGCTGTGTTGGTGCAGATTTTATTAAAATTTTAAATTTGAATGTCTCTTAAATTTTGTTTGATGTTTGTTACGTTATGATTATTCAAAGTAACAAAACTTCAAGTGTATTTGATACTATTAATGTATAAGGAGTAGTCCAGGAAAATGGAAAGATATTACATTAGGATAAAATGATCTGAATAATTTGTGCTTTTGCCAGTGTTTTTAAAAATAACTTCAGTTCTGCTAGGAGGGTAAGGATCTTATAGTAAGTTGTTAGCACATGAGAATATTAGGGCCAGGCGTGGTGGCTTACGCCTGTAATGCCAGCACTTTGGGAGGCCGAGGCAGGTGAATCACAAGGTCAGGAGTTTGAGACCAGCCTGGCCAACATGGTGAAACCCCATCTCTACTAAAAACACAAAAATTAGCCAGGCATGGTGGCAGGTGCCTGTAATTCCAGCTGCTCAGGAGGCTGAGGCAGGAGAATCGCTTGAAACAGGAAGGCGGAGGTTGCAGTGAGCCAAGATCACACCACCACACTCCAGCCTGGGCAAAAGAGCAAAACTCCGTCTCAAAAAAAAAAAAAAAAAAAAAAAAAAATTATTTTCCTCAGTCATGAAAATCATCATTGGCTTAATGTCATTGATACTTAAGGTACCCGTGTGACTCTGACACAGAGGCCTCCTTCCAAGATGATACTGTCTAAAAGAACGATGTGGCTCCAGAATCTGAATGTTCCAGCAGCTGCTTAGTTGAATTTTAGAGCTGTGGGCCTAACAGCGCTCAAGTCTGTTTTTGTAGTCTGACATTTTCCTGCTGTGGGCCGTAGTTACGATTTCAGGGTATAAAACTTTGGGATGGAAATGAGGCATAGTTGTTGAAGGCCTATCAGGTATCTACTAGATCTACCATTTGTTTCATACATTTCACTCTCACCACTATACAAATTAAACTGTCCATGGTGTGCAGTGGAAAGAATGAATGCTTCACTTGGGACCCAGAACACATTGCTTGTTTTTTTCAACTTTTCAGATTTTTTTTCTTTTTTTTTGAGACAGGGTCTCGCTGTCACCCAGGCTAGAGGGCAGTGGTGCAGTCATAGTTCACTGCAACCTCGAACTCCTGGGCTTAAGGGGTCCTCTTGCCTCAGTCTATTATCCCCATTTTACAGTAACTGACATACAGATAGGTAAAGTAACTTGCCCGAACATACATATTTGGCAAATAGTGGGGCTGGGATTTGAACTCAGTATGGTGCCAAAGTGCAAAATATGAAGATGATATAACAGCCTCAAACTTAGCACCTAATTTTAATAAATGTTAACATTTTACCATATTAGTTTCAGTGTTTTTTTTTTTTTTTTTTTCTTTTTCTGAAACCCATTACACATAGGCCACTGCTTCTGCTTAAGTAGGAAATTGTAGGAGATGTGATTTTTTTCTGGTTCCATCAGATTCTTTTTCTGACTTTCAGCATCCTTCTTGCAAATATTGGTCCTTCCCCTAGCAGTCTGACGATGATTACCTTTTTTATAACTGGTGAGAATACATTGCGCAGTTATTTCTGGAGTATTTGCCATGTGCCAGGCACTGTGCTGGGGGTGTAGATATAACTATGAGAAAGGACCCTGTTCTGGGCAGCGTGTGGAACTCACAGTCTAACAGTGTGGGAAGTTGGATTTATTTAAGCATAAGGTGCATCATTTTGTAGGAAGGAGCTGATGTAGCTTGTTAAAGACACAGATTTGATGATTTTAGTGATTTCTGGTCTGCTTGTTGGATTCTGTAGGCATCTTTAGCCTTGGGTTAGTAATTCACTTATTTGTATGTATTTTCTGGAATATAATTCCAGATGTTAAAATTGGGAAGGATCTGGAATTCTAAAGGTCAGGCTCTGTTGCCTCCATTCTGGGTTGGCTCTCAGTTGGCTCTGAACTCCACCTTGTAGGTGGAACCCTGGAGTGGAGTTGTTGTGGGTCCACTTGGCCTCGTGCTCTGTTTGCAGCTCTTGAGTTGTGGAACTGGAGAGGGCTTCACATGGTCTTACCTCCAGAAGCTCCTTGTAGGGCCTCAGGAGTCTCAGGACTTGGCATTGCCCTGGCTCCTGTGGCTTGAAGACCTCAGATCCTGTGGAAGTTCAGCAGTCATATGTGATTTGAGGGGAACTGACTTTTTTTTTTTTTTGGTCTCTTATCCATTCACTGTGTGTTCAAAAATAGTAAAATTAGCATATGGTAAAATATATTTAAAAATTGTAAAATTAATTTATTAGAATTTGGAAGTATTACCAGATCAAAAATTTAATATCAAGCATCTTGAAATAATTTTTAAGTAGAATGAATGAATAAAGTTAGTTTCAACACTGCTAGTATTAGCTAACATTATTACAGAATGACGGCTTGGTTGTCCAGACGTTACTGTTAATTAGAGTAATCCTAATAAGAAGGGAAGTGCTGATGAGTCTTCTCAATTTACTTACCGCTTTTCAACTTTATTTCCAGCAGATGGTTCTGAGTGGTGTTTTTTTTTTCACCACCCCCCCTTTTATATTTAGGAGATTAGCAAATGCTTTTGGAACAGACAGTAGTATTTTGGCATTTGTTTTAGTTAAGACTTTTGGAATCTATCATGCAGTGTCTTGACAGAAAATGGGCTCCTTCTGAAATGAGATGATAAGGAGATGCTCCTGTCAGATGATTCTCAGGAGACGGCAGTAGCTGGTTCTTAGACATATGCCATGACATTTTAAGAAAATTATATAATCATTTTCTAACCGCCGCCCCCCACCCCGCAAAGTTCAGGAAGTTTGTATGAAAGTTCTAGGAAGTAAGTATACTTCTTAGAGAGCTAGCGTTGGAATTAGCCTGCATATGTAGATTGGAGTTCTTTTTCTGCAGTTCACTAGTGTGGGCAGTTTAATCAACTTCTCAGTACCTCCCTTTTCTCATTTGCAAAACAGGGATAATTTCTACTTTCTTCACAGGGTTTCTGTAAAGATAGAGTGTAAAAGCACTTTTAAAGTTATTAGGGATGCATAAATGTAATTTATATGTTAGTATATATGTCTTTTTTTTTCTACTAGAAACAAGCAGAATATTTTAAGTTTTTGCAAAACTGCTTTCTTTGAAATTAGTGTTTGATTCTCAGTAATCACAAGTTTTTTCTTTTTTAATTTCAAGGAGTATTCTGAGGCTTGATATTTTAGGACTTGGAGAGCTTATAATGAAAGACATTAATCCAATATAGACGAGAGTATTATTATCTAAACATGTGTTGATGACTTTGTGCTTTTAGGTATACCAAGCTTGGCTACGCAGGCAACACTGAGCCCCAGTTCATTATTCCTTCATGTAAGTAAAGCTCTATCCTTGGGTTTATAAAGGTTTGTGTTTCTCAGAATTGTTCTAAGTGTTCTGATTCTGTTTTTCAAGGCATATTAATGTACTTATGTACTTACCATCTTCTTTTAGAAGACCGTTCTGGTTACCCACAACTTTCTAGTCCTTTTGTTCCATTCTGATAAAGCCCTTGTCACTGTCATTGGAATCTCAGCTTGGGTGGTCAGCAGGTCCGTTTATTCAGCTATAAATGCCTGAACTGCCTAGAAAAAGTGTATCTGGTCATTAAGGTTAATTTGTAATTTTAAGTACATACAATCTGTTAGCTTAGTAACTTAATGGACTGAATATCTCCTGTACTACACTATTCACGCTATTGAAAGATTTTTTTTTTTTTTTGGTGGAAATGATAGGCCTGGTGACTGTTTTTATTGTGTTCAGTAGTGTTCTATTTTTGTTTAAGTTTTAATCAATAGAGAATAAGTTTAACAGAAGTGTCCTTGCAGTTTGGCGTGGGGCGTTCTACTCACTCACTATTTCCTGTAGGAGTCTTCCCAAGGTTAGTCAGTTGTTAAAGGATGGGATTCTCGGCTGGGCATGGTGGCTCACACCTGTAATCCTGGCACTTTGGGAGGCTGAGGCGGGTGGATCACCTGAGGTCAGGAGTTCGAAACCAGCCTGGCCAACATGGTGGAACCCCGTCTCTACCCAAAATACAAAAATTAGCTGGGTGTGGTGGCGGGCACCTGTAATCCCAGCTACTCGGGAGGCTGAGGCGGAGAATCACTTGAACCCGGTGGGTGGAGGTTGCAGTGAGCCGGAATTGTGCCACTGCACTCCAGCCTGGGTGACAAGAGTGAAACTCCGTCTCAAAAAAAAAAAAAAAAAAAAAAAGAATTCTCTGGAACTAACTATATTTCAGGTTATTATTTGGAAACAGTTTGCTGAAGAGTAGGATGTATTCATCAAGCGTAAGTGAAATTCTGTTTTCTACATGTAGCTCTCATAAGATAAGTTGTGATTTTAGAAATCGTAAGTTTTTAGGGGGCTATGATGTTGTAATAACAGGCTTTGCGAAGAGTGAGGAACTTGGAGAGGGAAAAAACAGCTGGAGAGAAGGTGCTTGATTCGTATTTATTCAGGGGAGGGCTAAAGCGGTGTTTGGTGAATGTGGATATTCACATCATTAGAAAGTGGACTCCAGATTCTTTGGGAACATTTAAGTAACCTCATTCCAGTTCCTTGCTTGCTGAAAAACTGGCCATGAATGTGATTTTCTAGATGTAAACGTGCTGCCGTGAATGGGTTATCGTGATGACAGGCGTGATTGGTCTGCTGTGTCCTCAGTTTGAATTCGTAAATGAGTGTCTTAGTGTGCTTGGGCTGCCATAACAAAATACTAAAGACCGGGGAAATTAATGTTACCATAGTCTGGAGGTTGGAAGTCCAAGATCAAGGTGCTGTCAGGGTTGGTTTCCGGTGAGGCCTCTCTCCACAGCCTGCAGAGGGCCGCCTTCTTTCTCTCTGTGTCATCCCATGGTCTCATCTCCGTGTCAGTGTGTGGGGTTGCTGGGGACCTCGCTCGTGTCTCTCTCTCTTCTAATAAGGCCACCACTCTTATTGATGGGGACCCCACATTTACCCTAACTGCCTCCCTAAAAGTTTCATCTCCAAATGCAGTCACATTGAGGGTTAGGGCTTCAGCATAGTGAATTCTGTGGGGACATGGTTCAGTCCATGACAATTGGTATTTTGTAGGATGAATCAGTCTTTTGTGAATTTCATTAATGTGAATGCCCCAGAACCCGATCATTCCATGCTGAGTTGATAAATTGAACTTCCTGACTTTTCAAAGCAGAAGATTAGATTTTAACCTTGTTAAATGCAACAGCTATAAAAGGCTGACCTTGCACCTTTTGCTTTAATGTGTTGCCATTTAAAGCTGTCGGTAGCATTCAGTTGGCTGCCCCATTTAACCTGTCGTCATTAATAGAGACGGGAAGCGAAGACAGTTATTATCAGGATTTCATTCACTGTCAAAAAGCAGGAGAGCTCTCAGACTGCGGCTGTCAGAACCTTAGCAGTTGCAGAAGCTGGGAGGATAATACAAATGTCAAAGAGGTGGGAGTAAAAGAACAGTTACTTTGTTGGGCTGAGTTTGTTGTGAGAGATGGAGGCCCCAGGAGTCAAGGTTAGAAGATGTTCGGGCAGAAGTGAGGATACTGAGATGTGGAAGTGAGGGCCCGGGTCACTGTGGACAGTTAGCCTGCTGCATGTCTTGGGACTGGGAGTGGAACCGTTTTGTGCAAGTGTGTGGATGTGTGGTACGTGCTGGAGCAAGACTTTCTCTGCTGGGCACGGAGGGGAGGCACTGTGGGGGTGTGGAGAAGCAGGGGTGCTGTGGGATGGTGGGGAGAGCGCCAGGAGGTGGAGATGACCTGTGGAGAAGGGCCGGGTGGCGAGGGACTTGCAAGTGTCCTCTTAAGGAATTCTGTTTTTGTTTTGCATACTAGGAATTTTCAGACTGTTTTTGAGGCTTCTCTCTGGGGCCTGGCCCACTGGACTAGAGAATCCTCAAGCCCTATCCTTGCCTCCAGGGGCATCTCTGCTTGTGTCTGGTTTGTTGAAGCTTCTGTGCAGAATTTGCTTGGTTGCTTGAAGAAAGTTTTTTCCTACTTTTTTTGTTAAGTTGTTGGAGGTATCGGTGGTCCTGCCACAGCTTCAGGCAGAGAATGTGTGGTGATCAGAGAATGTGTGGTGTAGAAAGAGGCTGGAGGAGGAGCAGCGAGGGGCTAAGAGAAAGGGCACACATTTTGGAAATTCGATATGGGAAGAGTTCAGGTGTGAGGAAGTTTAAGAACCAGGGAAGAGAGTTAGGCTGCAGATAGAAAGTATAACAACGGGCGCCGTGGGTCATGCCTGTAATCCTAACACTTTGGGAGGCCAAGGTGGGCGAATCACCTGAGGTCAGGGATTCGAGACCAGCCTGGCCAAAATGGCGACACTCCATCTGTACTAAAAATACAAAAATTAACTCTGCATGGTGGCGGGTGCCTGTAACCCCAACTACTCGGGAGGCTGAGGCAGGAGACTCGCTTGAACCCGGGAGGTGGAGGTTGCAGTGAGCCGAGATTGAGCCACTGCACTCTAGCCTTGGGGGACAGGGTGAGGCTGTGTCTCAAAAAACAAAAACAAAAACCACACACACACACACGCACACACACACACTCCATGCCATGGACTCACCACCGAGGATGAACACATCAGCATTACTGCATATTTCATCTCTGTATCAGAGTAAATGAATAAATAATACATTATAGGTCGAGTATCAGCCCCTTCTTCTTTCCCTCTTTCTTATAGGTTGAGTATTAGCCCCCTCCTCTTTCCCTCTTTCCTCTGGTGGATATTTTCTGATTGTATTTCTATTCAATTTTTATCTGTATATAACATATACAAATACACATTGTTTTGTGAGTTCAAACGTTTCCAAAATGGTATCACACTGTAACTAACTTTCTCCGTGGTCTTTAAAAAGAAAAACTCTCAATATTATGTTTTTATCATGTATCAGTTCTGATACATACAGATGTACATCAGAGTTCTAACGTGAATATACAACAATTTTTTTCCTTTTGGGTATTTTTCACATTTCTCTGTTATATAAAATGGTGGGGTAAAAATCTCCTTATGCATATCTGCTAGTTTCCTGAGAGGAAAGAATCAGAAATTGAATTGTTTTGTCACAGAGTGTACACCCCTTCATCCTTAGGCAACAGCTTATTAGGGATTGCCACGTTGCTCCTCCAGGAGGCTGTCCTGATGTATATCCCATCGGCAGTGTGTGAGAGTTTCTGCTTCATTCATACATCTTTGATAATTGATATTGTTTGACTTACATTTTGGTCAGTCTAATGAATGTAAAACGATGGCTCATTCAAAAAATTTCTGTTTCTCAGATTACTGGTAAGGTTCAGCACCTTTCATTGCCTGTTCATATCTTTGCCCATTTTTCTATTGCATTTTAAAATGGAATTACAGGAACTCTTTGTAGAGGTTAAATATGAACTTTTTGCAGACACTTTTTTATTCTAGGACATTTTAAAAAATTATCTTTTATCATCTGGAAATTTAAAATTTTGATATAGTAATACTTTTCAGTCTTTTTCTTTTATAAATTGTTTCTATTTAAAAAATGCATTTGTACTCCAAAGTCATAAAGACTTTCTATATTTTTTCTAAGAAAATTTTAAGTTAACTTCTGAGTATGGTGTGAAGGAGATAGGTAATTTAGTTTTCCATGTGGAAGGCTGGTTGTCCCAGCACTATTTATTAAAAAGTGTGTTCCCATTTGGCACACCTCCTTGATCATATTGAGGTTCCGTTTATGCTTGGGAATATTTTCGGTGTCTTTATTTTGTTTCATTGATGTATTTATCTGTGTTCCATACTCACAGTGTTAAATACTATTACTTTATCATATTTTAATCTAGTGGATTCAATTCCCACTCATTTTTTTTCTCAGAATAGCTTTGGCTCTTTAGAATCAGCTTAAGTTCCATGAAAATTATAATGGGGTTTTGATTATTATTATTATTTTTATTTTTTTGAGATGGAGTTTCGCTCTTGTTGTGCAGGCTGGAGTGCAATGGAGTGATCTCACCTCACTGCAACCTCCGCCTCCTAGGTTCAAACGGTTCTCCTGTCTCAGCCACCCGAGTAGCTGGGATTACAGGCGTGATCCCAGCTAATTTTTATATTTTTAGTAGAGATGGGGTTTCACCATGTTTGCCAGGCTGGTCTGGAACTTCTGACCTCATGATCCTCCTGCCTCGGCCTCCCACAGTGCTGGGATTACAGGTGTGAGCCACTACGCCCAGCCTTGATTATTATTTATAGATTTTTTTTTTTTTTTTTTTTTTTTTGGAGACGGAGTTTCTCTCTTGTTGTCCAGGCTGGAGTGCGGTGGCATGATCTCGGCTCACTGCAACCTTCCCCTCCTGGGTTCAAGTGATTCTCCTGCCTCAGCCTCCCCAGTAGCTGGCATTACAGGCATGCACCACCACGCCGGGCTAATTTTGTATTTTTAGTAGGGATGGGGTTTCTCCATGTTGGTCAAGCTGGTCTCGATCTCCCGAGGTCAGGTGATCCACTGGCCTTGGCCTCCCAAAGTGCTGGGATTACAGTCGTGAGCCACTGTGCCTGGCCTATTATTTATAGATTAATTGGGGAAAAATTTGACATCAAATTTGACTTTTGTGGATTGGAATTGAGTATTCCTACCCTTGAAGATGGTATATGTGTTTTATTGTTTATTTATGTCTCTTGTGTTTTTCAGTAATGTTCTAATGTTCTAAAGTTTTTTTTTTTTTTTGAGATGGAGTCTCGTTCTGTTGCCCAGGCTGGAGAGCAGTGGCACAATCTCGGCTCACTGCAACATCCACCTCCCAGGTTCAAATGATTCCCCTGCCTCAGCCTCCTGAGTAGCTGGGACTACAGGTGCACACCACCATGCCTGGCTAATTTTTTTTAGTAGAGACGGGGTTTCACTATGTTGGCCAGGCTGGTCTTGAATTCCTGACCTTGTGATCTGCCCATCTCAGCTTCCTAACGTGCTGGGATTACAGGTGTGAGCCACTGTGCCCGGCCTTAAAGTATTCTTTAAAAAGCTCTTACAGGATGGGCGCAGTGGTTCACGCCTGTAATCCCAGCACTTTGGGGAGGGCTAAGGTGGGTGGATCACTTGAGGCCAGGAGTTAGAGACCAGCGCAGCCAACATGGTGAAACCTTGTCTCTACTAAAAAATACAGAAATTAGCGTGGTGGCACACACCTGTAATCGCAGCTACTTGGAAGGCTGAGGCATGAGAATCGCTTGAGCCTGGGAGGTGGAGGTTGCAGTGAGCTGCAATTGTGCCACTGCACTCCAGCCTGGGCAGCAGAGCCAGATGCTGTCTTAAAACAGCAGCAGCAACAACAACAACAAAAAAGCCCTTACAGTCTTACACAGAGGGCTGGACACAGTGGCTAACGCCTGTAATTGTAGCACTTTGGTAGGCCGAGGTGGTAGGATTGCTTGAGCCCAGGAGTTTGAGACCAGCCTTGGCAGCATAGTGAGACCTTGTCTCTACCAGAAATAAAAATAAATTGGCTACATGTAGTGACACTCATCTGTGGTCCCAGCTACTTGGGAGGCTGAGGTGAGGGGATTGCTTGAGCCCAGGAGATTGAGGCTGCAGTGAGTTGTGAGTGCCCTGCTGCGCTTCTGCCTGGGTGACATAGTGAGACCTTGTCTCAAAAATAAGCAAAACCCCAAAACAACTCTTTACATAGTTTTTGCTAGCTTTATTTTTAGGTACCTTTATGTTTTTGTTGCTGTCATCAAAATACCTTAAAAATTATATTTTCTAATTATTGCCAGCATATGGGAATGCTACTGAGGTTTGTAAGTTTTTTTTTTTTTTTTTTTAAATCCAACAACCTTTATTGACCTCTCTTATTTGTTTTAATAGTCTGCAGATTCTTTAAAGTTTTCTATGCAGACTATTCTATTGCCTTCAAATAGTGGTTATTTTGTATCTTCCAATTCTAATACTTTGTGTTTCTTTTCTTGATCTTGCTGTGTTGACTAGAGCTTCTATTAAAATAATAATCAGGACTGGAGACAGCAGGTGCTTTTTGACTTTCTGACTTTAAAGAGAATGAGATTTTATTATAGTACTCTACTAGTGATTACTGTAGGTTTTTGCAGAAATGCTTTTGCAGATTAAAACAGTGCTCTTCTATTCCTAGTTTACCCCGAGGGTTTTTTTTTAAGAATTAAAAAAAATCATGAATGACAGTGAGTATTGACATGTAGTCAAGGCTTTTCTGTTATTGAGATGATCATGTGGTTTTGGACATTTGTGCTTTTTTTTTTTTTGAGACACTGACTGGAGTGTAGTGACATGATCATGACTCACTGCAGCCTTGACTTCCCAGGTTCAAGAGATCCTCCCACCTCAGCCTCCCAAGTAGCTGGGACCACACGTGGGAGCCATCATGTCTGGCTAATTTTTAAATTTTTCATGGAGATGGAGTCTCATTATATTGCCTATGCTGGTCTTGAACTTCCTGGGCTGATGCAATCCTCTCACTTTGGTCTCTCAGAGTGCTGAAATTATAGGTGTGAGCCACCCCACCTACTCTTAATAGGAGGAATTACTTTAATACATTTTCAAATATCGAACAGTTATTTCTTTTCTTTTTTTTTCTTTTTGTAAAGATGGGGTCTCTCTGTGTTGCCCAGGCTGGTCTCAAACTCCTGGCCTCAAGTGATCCTCTTGCCTCAGCCTCCCAGAGCACTGGGATTATAGGAGTGAGCCACCGTGTCCAGCTTGAACAATTATTTCATTTTTGGGATAAATCTTACTAGGTTATGAAATATGAAGTACATGCTGAACTGTAATTGCAAATATTTATTTGAGAACTTTGCGTCAATATTCAAAAGTGAGATTGGACTGCAATTTTGATTTCTTGTTTTTGTCTGGTCGTGTATCAGGATTATATGGGCTTCATAAAATGAGTTTGTTAGCTTTCTTTTTTTATTCTCTGGAACAGTTTGAATAAGACAGGAATTGTTTATTCCTTCAAGCTTTAGTAAAAATATATAACAGTCTTTTGAGAAATACGCTGGATTAAAAAAATGACTCTTGTCCTGTCTCTCAACTGTTGTAGCAAATGTTCTGAAGTATCTGTGTCTTAAGTCCTTAGATACAGTCTTCTTGATGACCTTCCTTAGATTGCCCTCAGATGACTTTTTTGGCATTTAGGAGAGTAGTCACGTCTTTTCTTGGTTATCCACATCCTGTAATCTTATACCCAAACAATTTTTTTTAACTGCAGAGCTTGTTAAAAAAAAGAACTGTTCTGTTTGTTTGTTTGTTTGTTTGAGACAGAGTCTTGCTCTGTTGCTCAGGCTGGAGTACAGTGGCACCATCTCAGCTCACTGCAACCTTCACCTCCTGGATTCAAGCAGTTCTGCCTCAGCCTCCCAAGTAGCTGGGATTACAGACGTGTGCCACCATGCACGGCTGATTTTTGTAGTTTTAATAGAGACAGGGTTTCACAGTGTTGCCCAGTCTGGTCTTGAACTCCTGGCCTCAAGCTGTCCGCCCGCCTCAGTCTCTCAAAGTCATTACAGGCATGAGCCACTGTGCTGGCCCATGGTTCTTTATTATTAAGTTTAATCTTGTTAGTTTTGATTCATCATTACAGCTGAAGTGTTTTATTTTCTAGTTTAAGTCATTTATAAACTCTGTCTTTAAAATATTTTATTTTGAAATAATTATAAATTAATAGGAAGTTGCAAAGATAGTTTAGAGAGATCCTGTGTACACTTTTCCTATTTTTCCCCGAAGGTTGCATCTTACAAATTGTAGTGCAATATTATAACCAGAAGTGAGACCCTGTCTCGAAAAAACAAAAGCAGACCAGCCCCAGGAAATGGACGTTAGTACAATGTGTGTGTATAGTTCTGTGTCATTGTAATTCTATCTGTAGATTCCTTCAACTACCACTGTAATCAAGTTACAGAATTATTTTCTCACTACCAAGATTTCTCTGGTGCTATTCCTATATAATTACACTTACTTCTTTCCCTCCACTATTCCTAACCACTGCTCTATTTCCATCTCTATAATTTTATCATCTCCATAATATATGTTCCTCAATAGATTAATATTTAAACTGACGATGGTATATCATATACTAAATACTACTCAGCAGTAATGCATACAATGTGTGCCTGTTTTTTTTTGAGACAGAATCTCGCTCTGTTGCCCAGGCTGGAGTGTAGTGGTGCGATCTTGGCTCACTGTGACTTCTGCCTCCTGGGTTCAAGCAATTCTCCTGCCTCAGCCTCCTGAGTAGCTGGAATTACAGGTGCCTGCCACCGCGCCCGGCTAATTTTTGTATTTTTAGTAGAGATGAATTTTCACCATGTTGGCCAGGCTGGTCTCGAACTTCTGACCTCAAGTGATCCACCTGCCTTGGCCTTCCAAAGTGCTGGGATTACAGGTGTGAGACACTGTGCCCGGTCACTATTTTTTATTTAGCTGATCAGTAAGTGTGTTATGATTTCTCATCATTTTCAGTTCCCTAATGGCTAGTGATGTCAAACATCTTTTCATGTGTGTATTTGCCACCTGAATGTCATCTTCCTTGAAATGCCTTTTCATGTATTTTGTTCATTTTTAAATTTGATTATTTATATTTTTACTGTTGTGTTTTGAGAGTTCTTTATTTTTACTTTTATTTTAAAATTTGTATTTTTTAGAAACAGGGTGTCTCTCTGTTGTCCATGCTGGAGTGCAGTGGCGCAATTGCAGCTCATTGCAGCCTTGAACTCCTGGGCTCAGGTGATCCTCCTGCCTCAGCCTCCTGAGTAACTGGGACTACAGGTGTGCACCACCACACCTGGCTAATTTTTAAATTTTTAAAGTTTTGTAGAGATGATATCTCACTATGAGTTGCTTATATATACCAGATATAAGTCCATTGGTCAAATGTGTGGTTTATAATAATTTCTTCCAGTCAGTAGCTTGGTTTTTTACCTTCACAGAGTTTTCCACAAAGTTTTTATTTTTGATGAACTAGCTTTTTTGATTCATTGATTTTCTCAGATTTCCTGTTTGAAATATCAATGATTTCTACTGTTATCTTCATCATTTCATTCCTTTTGCTCGTCTTGTGTTTATTTTGCTTTTCTTTTTCTAGATTCTTAATGTGGGGTGGGGTCATAGATTATTAGTTTGAGACTCTTCTTTTCTCATATAAGCATTTAGTGCTAAAATTTTCTGTATTAGCATTTTGTTAGCTGTGACATTCCTCCCAATTTTGATATGTTTTCATTTCATCCTGTTAATGTATTTTTTAGATTCTCTGAAACTTCCTCTTTGACTATGGACTCTTACAACTGTGTTTTTAAATTTCCAAATATGTAGGAGATTTTCTCATTATTATTTGTTACTGATTTCTGGGTTAATTTTATTGTAGTCAGAAAATACACTCTGTATGACTTAAATTCTTTTATATTTGTTGAGATTTGTTTTATGGTCCAGCATAAGGTTTCCTTTGGTATAAGCTGCATGGGCACTTGAAAGCAATGTGATTTCTCTTCTTGTTTGGCAGAGTGTTCTATAAAAATGTCAGTCAGAGCCTGTAGGTTGATGGCATTATTGAATTATTTGATATTCTTGCTTATTTTCTGTGTACTTGTTCTATTAAGTGTTGAGAAAGAGACATTGAAGTTTACAGTTATAATTGTGGATTCGTATATTTTTTTCCCCATCAGTTTTTGCTTCACGTATTTTGCAGCTCTGTTTTTTTGTGCATACCCATTTAGGATTTCTGTGTCTTCTTGATGGATTGACTCTTTATCATATATAATGTCCCTGTCTATAAGTGGTAATTTTCTTTGCTTGAAAGACTACTTTTTCTTATAGCAGTATAGCTGCTTGTGCTTTCTTTTGATTAGTGTTTGTATGGAATATCTTTTTTCATCTTTCTACTTTCAACCTACTTATATCATTACATTTGAAGAGAGTTTCTTGTAGACAGCAGAGTTCAGTTTTATTTTTTAATGCACTCTGCCAGTATCTATTTTTAATTGGTATATTTAGACCATTTATATTTATTGTAATTATTTATTAATGCTTTTCTGTTTATTCCTTTTGTTTTTTGTTTTTCTGTTTTGTTTTGCCTAACTTCTATGGGTTATTTATACATTTTTTTTAGAATTGCATTTCCATTTATCTATAGTTTTTTTTTGGAAACAGAGTCTTGCTCTGTCGCCCAGTGGCGCGATCTCAGTTCCCTGCAACCTCTGGCTTCTGGGTTCAAGCTATTCTCGTGCTCCAGCCTCCCAAGTAGCTGGGATTACAGGCATGTGCCACCACTCCCAGCTAATTTGTATATATATTTTTACTAGAGACAGAGGTTTGCCATGTTGGCCAGGCTGGTCTCGAACTCCTGAACTTAAGTGATCTGCTTGCCTTGGCCTCCCAAAATCCTGGGATTACAGGTGTGAGCCATTGTGCCTGGCCTGTCTATTGTGTTTTTGCATACATCTCGTTGTATAGTTTTTTAAGTGGTTGTTCTAGTTGTTATAATTAAAGAAATATATATTTTCCCCCTTAGTCTACTGGTATCAACATTTTACCAGTTGGAATGAAATGTAGAAACCCTACCTCCCTGTAGGTCCCTTTACCCCCATTTCTTTTCTTTTCTTTTCCTTTTCTTTTCCTTTTCCTTTTCCTTTCCTTTCCTTCTCCCTTCCCTTCCCCCTTCCCTTCCCCTTTCCCTTCCCCCTTCCCTTCGCCTTTCCCTTCCCCCTTCCCTTCCCCTTTCCCTTCCCCCTTCCTTTCCCTTCCCTTCTTTTTTTTTGAGACGGAGTCTCACTCTGTCTCCCAGGCTGGAGTGCAGTGACGTGAGCTTGGCTCACTGCAACCTCCGCCTCCCGGGTTCAAGCTATTCTCCTGCCTCAGGCCTCCCAAGTAGCTGGGATTACAGGTGCCTGCCACCACACCCAGCTGATTTTTGTATTTTTAGTAGAGATAGGGTGTCACCATGTTGGCCAGGTTGGTCTCGAACTCCTGACCTCAGGTGATCCCCTTGCCTCAGCCTCCCAAAGTGCTGGGATTACAGGCGTGAACCACGTGCCTCCCCCCCAATTCTAATGTAATTGTCTTAAATCTTTCCTTGATATACATTGAATCTCATGAGATTCACATCAGTTATAATTTTTGCTTCAACTGCCAGACATAATTTAGAAAACTCAAGAGGAAAAGGAAAATAATTCTCCACATTTTTGCTCTTTCCATTGTTCTTTTTTCTTGATGTACCCAAATTCCTTCTTTTATCATTTCTTTTCTCTTTAGAGAACTTCCTTTAGCCATTCTTTTTAATATTTATTTATTTTTTCATAATAAAAAAAACATAGGCTGGGCACGGTGGCTTACGCCTGTAATCCCAGCACTTTGAGAGGCAGAGGTGGGCGGGTCACAAGGTCAAGAGATTGAGACCATCCTGGCCAACATGGTGAAACTCTGTCTCTACTAAAAATACAAAAATTAGCTGGGCATGGTGGTGCGCACCTGTAGTCCCAGCTACTCGGGAGGCTGAGGCAGGAGAATCGCTTGAACCCAGGTAGTGGAGGTTGCAGTGAGCCGAGATTGCACCACTGCACTCCAGCCTTTGTGACAGAGCGAGACTCTGTCTCAAAAACAACAACAACAACAAAACAAAAAACCCCAAAAATCATGGACTGCCTGAACATCCCAAGCCATTCTTTTGAAGTAGGAATGCTGTTGACAAATTGTGTCAGTTTTATTTCAATAGAAAGTCTTGATTTGCTCTTTATTCTTAGGGGATATTTTTGCTGAACACGGAATTCTGGATGGACAGTTCTTTCAGCACAAAAATGTTGTGGCACCTTTTTTTGTGTGTATGTCATGATTTCTGATGAGAAATGTCCTTGGAAGCTGAATTTTTTTTTTTTGGTCTTTAGTTTTTTAGAAGTTTGAGTATAATGTGTTTTGGAATGGATTTTGTTTTGTTTTGTTTTGGGTTATCTTATTTGGGGTTTGTTAAGTACTGAATCTATTAGTTTATTTCTTTTTCTTCTTCCCTTTTTTTTTCCTTGCCAAATTTGGCAGTTTTAGCCATTATTTCTTTGCATCCCTTCTGGTCCTTCTTTCTTTCTTTTTTCCTTCTGGGAATTGTAATCCATGAATGCTGAATCTTTTCTTATATATCCCAGATGTCCCTGAGGCTCTGGGCTCTGGGGTTTTTTTTTTTTTTTTTTTTTTTTTTTGTTTCTTTTTTCTTCAGTCTATTTTCTCTCTTTTGTTTGGACTGGTTAATTTCTGTTATTCTGTCTTCAAGTTCAGTGTTTCTTTCCTCTGTCCTTTTCTTCTGTTGAGGCCATCTCTTAAGATTTTTATTTCAGTTATTGTGATTTTTAATTCTGTAATTTCCATATGGTTTTGTCTTTATATCTTGTTTCTTTGCTGTGGCTTTGTATTTGCTTGCTGAGACTTCCTTTTATTTTCCATTTGTTTCGAGAGTCAAGAGTATTTGAGACTGCTTATTGAGGCATTTTGTGATGGCTCCTAAAATCCTTGTTTGATAAGTATAATGTCTGTATTATCTCGGTGGCATTGTCTATGCATTATCTTTTCTCTTTTCAGTTGAGATGTTACTGGTTTTTGCCATGGTAAGAGTTTTAAAATGGAAACCTAGGTACTTTGGGTATTATGTTATGAGGTTCTTATTTTAATTTTGTGTTTTAGCAAGTCTTTTCTGACACTACTCCAGCAGGGGAATGGGGATACCACTTCATTATTGCCAGTTTGGGAGTCAAAGTTGAGGTTCTTCTTTTGGTCTTTGTTGACAGTCACTTGGGGAGGAGTTCTGTGTTACTGCTGGGTTGGGATGGACTGTGGTATGTTGTGGTGTACTAGAGATAGCTTGGGTGACATAGAATATTTAGACAGATTTCTTCATTGTGTTCATAAGAACTGTTTGGGCTACATCTTGGTTTCCATAGGTATAGACAAAATATTTGGAATATAAGAATATATATTGGAATATAAGCTCTATATACTTTTATTCTCTTGCATGGATACAGTTGCTTCCTGTATAGTAGTTAAAAGAAGTATACTTTTTGTGTGTGTGTGTGTGTGTATGTGTTTTAATTTATTTTTATTTTTATTATTTTTGATTATTATTAGTTTTTAGACGGAGTCTTGCTCTGTTTCCAGGCTGGAGTGCAGTGGTGTGATCTCGGCTCACTGCAGCCTTAGTCTCCTGGGTTCAAGCAATTCTCCTGTGTCAGCCTCCCGAGTAGGTGGTACTACAGGTGCGCACCACCATGCCCAGCTAATTTTTGTATTTTTGGTAGAGTTGGGGTTTCACCATGTTGGCCAGGATGGTCTCAATCCCTTGACCTTGTGATCCGCCTGCCTCGGCCTCCCAAAGTTGTTGGGATTACAGGCGTGAGCCACGGCACACGACTGTCTCTTTACAATCTTTTATATTGACTTGACAGTTTAATTCTGAATTCACACACAATTAAGTTTGATGTTGCCCAGAGGATACAGTCTGTCACTTGTATTGGCACTTTGGCCAGTGGCCCTTTGGAATACCAAACTTGTGCATCAGATGGTTCTGTGTGGCGCCAGTGTGCCACTGAATGGTGTGGTCAGAGGTGGGTGTTACCTGTTTCTGCAGATCACTGCAGTCGTCGTGGCCCACTAGACTTTTCTAGCCCATGTTCAGCCCAAGGTTTCCGATGTCCTCTTTGCTTCTCATTCTCAGCCTCAGTGTTTCCACTTCACTCTTGTTTTCTTCAGTTCTGCTTAAGTTCTGTCCTTTAGTTTTGTGCCACTGTTTATAACTTGATATCTTCGAGACTTTAAATGTGGCAGTGAGTTGGAATGAGAAAAGGAGGTGGGGAAAGTGATTTCTGCCCTGTGTCTTTTTCTTTTCACCTTTTTATCCTGTTACTTCAAGATGCCTTTCTGATAAAGTCTTCAGTTTCACTCTTTTTTTGAGACGGAGTCTCACTCTGTCACCCAGGCTGGAGTACAATGGCATGATCTCAGCTCACTGCAACCTCTGCCGCCTGAGTTCAAGCAATTCTCCTGCCTTAGCCTCCCGAGTAGCCGGGATTACAGGCATGTGCCAACACGCCCAGCTAAGTTTTATAATTTTTTTTTTTAATTGGAATATAAGTATATATTGGAATATAAGCTCTATATACTTTTATTCTCTTGCGAGGATACAGTTGCTTCCTGTGTAGTAGTTAAAAGAAGTATACTTTGTGTGTGTGTGTGTGTGTATGTGTTTTAATTTATTTTTATTTTTATTATTTTTGATTATTATTAGTTTTTAGACAGAGTCTTGCTCTATTTCCAGGCTAGAGTGCAGTGGTGCGATCTCGGCTCACTGCAGCCTCAGCCACAGTTTCACTGTGTTGGCCAGGGTGGTCTCGAATTCTTGACCTCAAGTGATCCACCCACCTTGGCCTCCCAAAGTGTTGGGATTACAGGCGTGAGCCACGTTCCCGGCCTCAAATTCACTCTTACAGCTGTGTTGTTATTCATTTGTAGTAAATTGGGGATTCCAGATAATCTACTTTTAGAAATAATTGTGTATGTTTACTAATTTGTCTTGGAACAAAATATAAATTTCTAGCTAGCTTGGTAGCTCTCTGAGAAAATTCTACAGCCTTGGCCGGGCGCGGTGGCTCAAGCCTGTAATCCCAGCACTTTGGGAGGCCGAGACGGGTGGATCACGAGGTCACGAGATCGAGACCATCCTGGTTAACACGGTGAAACCCCATCTCTACTAAAAAATACAAAAAACTAGCCGGGCGAGGTGGCGGACGCCTGCAGTCCCAGCTACTCGGGAGGCTGAGGCAGGAGAATGGCGTGAACCCGGGAGGCGGAGCTTGCAGTGAGATGAGATCTGGCCACTGCACTCCAGCCTGGGTGACAGAGCGAGACTCCGTCTCAAAAAAAAAAAAAAAAAAAATTCTACAGCCTGACTTACCTTGAAAACTTTTCATATGGAAATGAGGCGTTAAGGGTAAATGATTTTGAGAGGTAACAGAGTAAATACTTCAGCTCATAAACAAAAGATTAGGTTGTACTTTTATTTTGTTTGTTAGCTTCTTTTTAATAGTTGAAAAACCAATATACCCAGTAGAAGCAGCAAAAGTCACCAATAGCTCTACCATCCATGGTTAACCAGTATTAATCTTTTGTCTGGGCGTCTTATATACATTAAACACACACGTGCAACTCTGTGTATTTCCTGAAGTGGAGTCATACTGTGAATATTCTAAAAGGCAACTTAGTAGCTCTTGTGTGTTTTTTTTTTTTTTGAGACCGTGTCTTGTTCTGTTGCCCTGGCTGCAGTGCAGTGGTGTGATCTCAGCTCACTGCAACCTCCACCTCCCACGTTCACGTGATTCTCGTGCCTCAGCCTCCCAAGTAGCTGGGATTATAGGTGCCTGCCACCATGCCTGGCTAATTTTTGTATTTTTAAGTAGGGATGGGGTTTTACCATGTTGGTCAGGCTGGTCTTGAACTCCTGACCTCAGGTGATCTACCCGCCTTGGCCTCCTAAAGTGCTGGGATTACAGGTGTGAGCCACTGCGCCCGGCCTTAGTAGCTCTTTCTAAGGATTTGATATAATTTATTTACCTGATCTCTGATTTCAGGTCAGTTAACTTTCCCCCTTCAATTTGTTGCTATTATTAGTTCTACAAAGAGTATTGTTGTATATATACCTTTATTTACTCAATGATTATTTCTTTAGAATGAATTTCTAGAAGTGGAATTGTTGGATAAACATATTTTTCTCAGTTCTTCTCTGGAATGGTTGTATCTGGGTACCTGTTCAGTGTTCAGCCAGTCACAAATTTGGTCTCCAATTTAGTATAGATAATATTGTTTGTTGAGTACTATTCTCTTTTTTTTTTTTTGAGACGGAGTCTTGCTCTGTTGCCTGGGTTGGAGTGTAGTGGCCGGATCTCAGCTCACTGAAAGCTCCGCCTCCCGGGTTTACGCCATTCTCCTGCCTCAGCCTCCTGAGTAGCTGGGACTATAGGCGCCTGCCACCTCGCCTGGCTAGTTTTTTGTATTTTTTAGTAGAGACGGGGTTTCACCGTGTTAGCCAGGATGGTCTCGATCTCCTGACCTTGTGATCCGCCCGTCTCGGCCTCCCAAAGTGCTGGGATTACAGGCTTGAGCCACCGCACCTGGCCTATTGAGTACTATTCTATAGCATAGTCTCTGCTAAACACTTTATAAACATTGTTCCATTTAATTCTCACCACTCTGATAGGTAGTAGTATATGCATTTTAGAGGAGAGAGCACTGAGGGTTAATAATAACTTTTCTCAAATCAGCTAACTAGTAAGTGCTCAAACCTAGGTTTTCATCCCTTCAAAGTCTGTGTGCTCCTTCATGAAGTAGCTGTATGGAAAAATTAACTTGCCTGGACTGTTTGAAGAAATTAGTTCATATCAGAAACTTTTTGTTTGTTTGTTTGTTTTGTTTGTGACAGGGTCTGGCTCTGTTACCCAGGCTGGAGTGTGGTGGTGTGATCATGACTCACTGCTTCCTCAATTTCCCAATCCCCTTGTCTCAGGCTCCCAAGTAACTGGGACTCCCGGCTAGTTTTTGTATTGTTTTTGTAGAGACAGGGTTTCACCACGTTGCCCAGACTGCTCTCAAACTCCCAGGCTTAAGCAATCTGCCTGTCTCCACCGCCCAAAGTGCTGGGATTACAGGTGTGAGCCACTGTGCCCAGCCTAGAAACATTATGTACTCTCTCCTGAAATTCAGTCACAAGGATTTAAAAAAAATTTTTGATTAAAAACAGTTTTAAAAAATTTAAACTTTTTTGATATAGGATCTCTCTCTCTAGCTCAGGCTGGAGTGCAGTGGGGCAATCATAGCTGACCACAGCCTCAACCTCCTGGGCTCAAGTGATCCTCCCGAGTAGCTGGGACTACAGGCATGTGTGCCATTGTGCCCGGCTAATTTTTTAGCTTTTTAAGAAATGGGGTCTTGCTGTGTTGCCCAGGCTGTTCTGAAACTCCTGAGCTCAAGCGATCCTCCTGCTTTTAGCCTCCTGAGTCTCTGGGATTACATGCATGAGCGATGAGCCACCACAGCTGGCTCTGATTTTAATTTTTTAAATTGACAGATAACATTGTGTGTTTTTATCATATATAAAATGATGTTTTGAGGTATATATACATTGTAAAATGGTTAAATCTAGCTAGTTAACAAATGCATTACCTCATATAGTCATCATTTTTGTGGTGATAACATATGTACTCTACATTTTTTTTTTAAGAATGCAATATATCATCATAACTGTTGTCACCTTGTTGTATGCTATATCTCTTGTAATTTATTTCTCCTATCTAACTATAGTTACATATTTTTTGACCAACATCTCCCTGTCCTTCCCATCCCCGAACAGCCTCAGACCCTGGTAGCCACCATTCTACAGTCTGCCTCTATGAGGTCAACTTTTTAAGATCCCGTGTATAAATGAGACCATGTGATATTTGTCTTTCTGTGCCTGGCTTATTTTAATTAACATAACCCTCCAGGTTCATCCATGTTGTGAGCAGATGGCAGAATTTCCTTTTTCTTTAAATGGCTGAATAGTTTTCCAGTGTTTATAAAGCCACATTTGCTTTATCTGTTCATCTGTTAATGGACACTTAGGTTGATTCCAGATCTTGATTATTGTGAATAGTGCTACGGTAAAAATGGGAGCGCAGATAGCTCTTCAACATACTGACTTCATTTCCTTTGGATATATGCCCAGTAGTGGGATTGTTGGATCATATGGTAGTTCTATTTTTAATTGTTTGAGGAGCCTCTATACTGTTTTCCATGATGGCTCGACTGATTTGCATTCCCACCTATAGTGTATAAAGGTTCTCTTTTTGTCACATCATCACCAACACTTACTATCTTTTGCTTTTTTGATAAATGCCATTCTCAGTGGGGTGAGGTGATTGATACTGTGGGTTTGATTTGCATTTCCCCGATGGTTAGTGATGTTGAACATTTTTTCATATACTCGTTGGCCATTTGTATGTCTTCTTTTGAGAAATGTCCATTCAGGTCTCTTGCTCATTTTTCACTTGGGTTATTTGTTTTTTTATTGCTGTTTTGAGTTCTTTATATATTTCAATTATTAATCTTTTGTCAGGTAGATAGTTTGCAAATAGTTTCTCCCATTCTATAGATTGTCTCTTCACTTTGTTGTTTGTTTTCTTTGCTGTGCAGAAGATTTTTAGTTTGATGTAGTCCCAGTTATCTGTTTTATTACCTGTGCTCTTGAGGTCTTGTCCAAAAAAAATCCTTGCCCAGACCAAAGTCATAAAGCATTTTCCCATTTTCTTCTAATAGTTCCACAGTTTCAGGTCTTACATTGAAGTCTTTAATCCATTTTGAGTTAATTTTTGTGTATGGTTGAGAGATAAGCATTCATTTTCATTCTTCTGCGTGTGGATATCCAGTTTCCCCAGTAACATTTACACTTTACCCATTGTGTAAAATCAGTTGAGTGTAAATACATGGATTCATTTCTGGCTGTTTTTTCCACTGGTTTATATGTCTGTTTTTATACCAGTACCATGCTGTTTTGATTACTGTAGCTTTGTAGTGTACTCTGAAGTCAGGTAGTGTGATCCTTCCAGCTTTGTTCTTTTTGCTTAAGATTCCCTTGACTATTTGGGGTCTCTTGTGGTTCCATGTGAACTTAGGATTATTTTTTCTATTTCTGTGAAGGATGCCATTGGTATTTTGATAAGGACTGTACTGATTCTGTACATCACTTGGGTAGTAAGTCACAAAGATTTTGATGTTTTAATTTGGAGAAATTTTATCTAGCACTTATATTTGTATAGCTAGGAGAGTTGTACTTTCATCTGAAATACATTAAGGATAGTGAGATGCCATTAGTGTGTTTATGGAATTAGGTTTATGTTAGAATTATTTAGGTATAGTTTGACCATTTTTCAAACCCACAATAACTATTTTAGTGGAGTAAAATGTTAATTTAACAAATATTTCTCTAATGCCTATTCTGATAGTCAGCGGCCTGCTTAGGTGCAAATCCTGTCTGTGTCTCTTAGAAGCTGTGTGACCTTGATAGATTGTTAAGTTTCTGTTTCTGTAAAATGCAGATAATAGTACCTGTCTCATAAGCTGTTGTGAGGATTAAATAAAGTAGTGTGCAAAAGGAAACACTTAGCAGAGTGTTCAATAAATGTAAACTTTTAGTTATTGATATCTGAGCCTCCCACTGCAGAAACAGTGAAAGGTGGGTGTTATTTGACGTTAAGGAATCTACAGTTTGGTAGACTGATCTTAAACAATTGTAATTCATCCTGAAAAATGCCTTAATGCAGGTATAAAAGGGCCAGTGGAAGCATCAAACACATGTGCAGAACTGCAGTTTGTCAAGGAAGCCTTCAAGGGAGGAGATGGTGTTGATGTCAGGACCTGATGGATGAAAATAGCTCATGGGAGAGCTCAAGAGTGTGACCAGGAGTTAGGAATTTCAGTGGAAAATGGAATCTTTGTGATGCCCTCCACATTTCATTAGATGTTAAATTCTAGAGTGAAGTTCGATATGATTATTAACTACTAAGTATATTCCCAAATATTTAAGGTTAAGATCTTACTAAAATAATGAATTATAAAGCCATTAATATTTGGAATTTTTATGTAATAGTTATTTGATTATGGTACTTTTTTTTGGCTACGGATATTAACCAGTAACATTCTAATTTATCATTTTAATGGGAAGTCGTGGCTTTTTTTCTCCCTGTAACAATACTAAAAATACATTTTAAGGCTATGTGATGTAGAGTTTTATTAGAGACATTATTTTTCTGTTTACTCTCCTTTTCTGTATTGTACAGAATTTTGTCCCCTTCTATATTGTATTTTAAATTTGGAACCTACTGATGTATAGGCATTTCACTTCTTATCTTGAGGGATTTTTCCAGATAAAACAGAAATTTAGTAATGTAGCTTCTGCCAGTATAAAAGCAGAGCAGCTCATTTCCTTTGTACCATTCTGAAAATCATACCAGAATAGAATAGCTTGTTTCTGTATTATTTTATGTACTCATTGACATTGTCTTTTTTGTGAGCATCCTTCACCCCACATGGAACCCTAACAATGAAAATTTACTTGTGTGTATATAGGGATATTATCCCTTTTGATCATTTAAATAGATATGGATAGTGATAGAAATCTGTGTGTGTGTGTTTTTTTTAAGGTATTGCCATCAGAGAGTCGGCAAAGGTAGTTGACCAAGCCCAAAGGAGAGTGTTGAGGGGAGTTGATGACCTTGACTTTTTCATAGGAGATGAAGCCATCGATAAACCTACATATGCTACAAAGGTAAATGTCCGACGGGTGTTTGCTTCTCTAAGTGTAGAGCAGTAGGATGAGTAATGCAAAATGGTCATCTAGAAGTTGTATTTGTGAGTTGTGGAATGTGTTTCTATTATGTTTGAATAGAGGTGGTGGTGGTGGTTGGTTTTTGAATGGGGGTGTTTTTGATTGGAGAATTAAGGGAATTAACAGATCCCTGGAATGCAGAATAGACTCAGGAAACACCAGGTCACACATGAAAGCAAGATCCCCCCCCTCTGGAAAATTGTTGACAGGTTGACTAACCTGTCAGTTGAGGGAAAATTGCAGATTGGTTAATTAAAAAGAAACACTAACATTATTTAAGCAGACTTTTTTTTTTTTTTTGAGACGGTGTCTCGCTGTGTCGCCCAGGCTGGAGTGCAGTGGCCGGATCTCAGCTCACTGCAAGCTCCGCCTCCCGGGTTCACGCCATTCTCCTGCCTCAGCCTCCCCAGTAGCTGGGACTACAGGCGCCGCCACCTCGCCCGGCTAGTTTTTTGTATTTTTTTTTAGTAGAGATGGGGTTTCACTCTGTTAGCCAGGATGGTCTCGATCTCCTGACCTCGTGATCCACCCGTCTCGGCCTCCCAAAGTGCTGGGATTACAGGCTTGAGCCACCGCACCCAGCCTAAGCAGACTTTTTTTTTTAAAGCTCCAGATCCAGTTGTATGATAATTAGCTGCAGTATTCTATCTGTTCCTCATTTTTTTTGTTGTTGTTGTTTTTTTAGAGATAGGTCTTACTCTGTCACCCAGACTGGAGTGCTCTGATGCCATCTTGGCTCACTGCAGCCTCGACCTCCTGAGCTCAAGCAATCCTTTCTCCCCAACTTCTCAAGTAGATGGGACTACAGGCACGCATCACCATGCCTGGCTGATTTTTAAAATTTTTTGTAGAGACTGTCTTGCTATGTTGCCCAGCCTGTTCTCGAACTCCTGGGCTCGAGTGAGCCTCCTGCCTTGGCCTCCCGAAGTGTTGGATTAGAGGCATGAGCCACTGTGCCTGGCCTGTCTCCCTGTCATTGTTAAGGTGATTCTTTGTTTGTAGAAATGAGTGGAGGAGAATATGAACAATAATATAACTTAATCTTTTTTTTTCAAATGCTGTTGTTTCTTTACAAGAATTAAAAACTACAATGAGAAGGAGACCTTTATTCTGTAATAACACAGTTTCTTCTGTGCCACTGTTAAACTGCTGCTCTTATTGTCATGAACTGAGGCTTGACAACTCTGGTTTCTCTTCCTCCAGTGGCCAATACGACATGGAATCATTGAAGACTGGGATCTTATGGAAAGGTTCATGGAGCAAGTGGTTTTTAAATATCTTCGAGCTGAACCTGAGGACCATTATTTTTTAATGGTGAGTAACTGGAACTAAGAGGAATATATTCCTGTAAGTTCCAAATTGCTTAGATTTTAAACTGAAGATATTCTTTTCTAGGGCGTTTTAAATTTCTTCTAAAGATATGTGCATGAATCAGGCTGCTTTTTTGAAAATACTGGAAAGCTCAATAAAAATGTTCAGAACAAAAGGGGCTTGTTAGCTCACCAAACAGGAAGCCCAAGTGAGGCAGCTCTGGGGCGTTGTTTTAGCAGCTCAGTGATGGAATTGCACATGCAACCTAGGGCACAGCTTGAGCTCTTCTGTTTGTTCCCTTTGGGTCCCAGGGTGGCTGCCAAATTCCCAGATCACCTCTTTGGACATTTCCATACAGAGATAGGAGATTTTCCTTTCACTTTTTAAGAATTTAGAGACCCTTTCCCAGAAACCTTCCCAGCAGATTTGCCCCATCTGCCTATGCCTAACCTGGTTAGAGCAGTAGGAAGGGATTTACTGTGACTGGTTTAGATTCATGAAGACTTTCTCCTTGGGGCGGGGACCAGGAGAACCTGTCTGATGTTCTGGACTCTGGAGGAGGGTAAGTAACTAAACAGGCCTCCAAAAGCAAGGACAATAGAAGGAGGAATGGATTTGGATAAACCAACTACCTGCTTTAGTTTTCCTGAGACATAGCAAGATGATTGTAATTATTGCCACTTATAGCAGAGGAAACCAGGTCAAGATGTTATTTTTTTCTAGGGTTCAAATGTTACTGTAAAATATAACTGAACTGAGTTATGGGCCCTAATTATGATACTTAATTGATTTCATTCAAATGAAATGAAACATCACAGATAAATGAGAAGAAATAACTCCTGGTTCTCTAGTGGTTCTACTCAGCATTACATGTTTTCTTCTGTGAGATGCTCTTTTCAAGTTAAAATTAATTGCATGTACAGAATGCTTGCTTTATAGAGGGCAGTTTCATGTGACGTCAGCTGCATATTAAATCTACATAATTTAGGTTTGGATTTTTTTTCATGCAAGTGCATTGTCAAATGGTCCCAGATCCAATTATAAAATTGTTTCTAACATTAGAATATGAAGTGTTTTTAAGAATATAGTTTTAACTATAAGGCTAATAGTTAATGGAATAACTATTAAATATGGAATAACTCTATAACGAATATATATATTTAATGTATATTAAAGCTGGTCTTTGATCTTTTCTCCCTGGCTGTGTCTTTACAACTGAAATTGCCAAGTATGGCTGCTGCGTTTCACAGGCCACTCTGTTTTCTCTGTACATCCACAGTAGTTTTATTTTATTTTGCTGTTTTGCTTTGTATTTTATTTTTCTAGAAATGGGATCTTGCTCTGTTGTCCAGGCTGGAGTTCTGTGGCACAATCCTATCCAGTCACTGCAGCCTCAGACCCTGGGCTCAGTTGATCCTCCCGCTTCAACCTGCTGAGTAGCTGGGACCACAGGTAGAGACCACTAGCCTGGCTAATTTTTAAACATTTTTTGTGGAGACGGGGTTTCGCTATGTTGTCCAGGCTGGCCTCAAACTCCCAGGCTTAAGTGATTCTCCCACCTTAGCCTCACAAAGTGTTGGGATTACAGGCATGAGCCACCGTGCCCGGCCCACAGTGGTTTATGTGGAACAAATGGAGCCAATAAACTGACTGTGTGTGAGTGGCTTTGTCTTTACAGCCAAAACAAATCACAGATTCCCACCTGTCAGATTTGGCATTTTTCCTTCTCTAGCATATCACATCAACTACCTGTTGGATAGGATTTTAGGAGCAGGCACGGAGCCCAGCTGCTTCCTTCTGTCTACTTCAGCTTCCCGTGCCAGGAGTTCTTGCTTTACTTAGAGGGACATCTAATCTCAGGCATGTGGAACAAATACGGACCACCACACAGCTCACAAGAATTTTTATTAAAGGGGATTCTTTTTGTGATTTAGCTGGCATATATGAGATAGTGGAGAGGTTTGGTGTGAACATAGAAAAGGCCATTTGCTAAAAATGGGTACCTGCAATGAATGTTCAAAACCAATCAAGTTTATTATTAAAAAGATAAGAAAATACTATATTACATGTGTTGTGCTTTGAATTCTGCAAGTCATTTTGTTGCATGTCGTGGTTGAGGAAGTGGTGAGAATGGTAAATTTCCTTCAGGTATATGTCCTTAACCGTGTGTTGATGGAATAAAGGGGAGTGAACCAGGTGGAAAGATTTAAGGCCAAGCCATCAAAGTGAATTGAAGACATTAAGAGAGTCTAAGAGGCCCAAATGATGGACCCCCAGGAGCTCACAGAATTATCCTTTCTAATAGCCTTGCCCAGTCATCTGAACATGCAGAGAGAATGACCTCCTTGCCACTGGCTGTTTTCAAGGAGGTGCAGAGACAGCTTACACTGGTTATGCGGACTGAGCACATGGCACCTGGGAACTCCGCTCTTCCCCAATACTGCATTGCCCAAAGCTCAGAACGCACTCAGAGATGTCAAAGAGATGCAGTGCTCCTGAGTGGAAATTGGATTAGAACTTCAGAAGGGATTTTCAAACTTTTTGAATATAAATCCTGCAAGAGCAAACAAGCAGCACATGCAGACGACCAGCAGTGAGAGGGCGTGGTGACTCTGAGGACCTGACTGGGTTAGGGTGATTAGAGCAGGGGAGTGTGGAGAGAGGAGGTCAGGCAGCCTTTGTGCGGTGTAGACAGTAAGCCGCGAGGCCAGTTTTGTGTTTTAGGGAGACTTTATGGGCAGGCACCTCCGGCACACAGAGTCTCGAAGATGACCCCATGTGAGGTAACAGGTGCCTGTGAGGAGGGCGTACGGTGAGAATGGCAGGAGTGGGTGGAGGGGAGTTCTGTCATTTGCGAGGTTCTTAAAATTATGTAAGGGGATATGTATAGTCGAAACCACCCATGAAAATCCCTCAGGAAGGGCCCGTTTATACAGCTCTGAGTCAGTGGAGAGAAAATGGATTTTCCCTCAGCATAGAGGAACTTTCTTCTGCACCAGCTGGGGTGGTTGACTTACATTTAGGAGGACAGTGTGGTGTGTGGAAGCACAAATGGTTCATTAGGTTGCCCTCAGTCCAGCACTTTGCTCCCAGTCCCAGTACGTTGAAGCTGAGACCACCTGAGAGCAGTTGGACTCCCAGAGCCAGTACTCATTAAGGAGCCCGGGGAAGACATCGTATTACTCATGTAGTTATTTCACCTGCTCTCATATTTGGCCTCATTGTTCTGGCTTGTACCCTCACTAGCTTTTGTATGCTGTTGTGTTTTTGGAGCATGTACAGTTGGTTGGGGTAAGTTATATATAGTTAGCAGAGATAAACAGGAGGTAGACTTGGTGGGTCTTAGTGATGAGAATTGGTAGCAGTTAAGAGAAATCTAGGCTGACTCAGATTTTGAGATGGGGCAGTGCATGGATGATAATGTGATTGGTTAAGATGGGAAACATGAGAAGAAACTCACTTGAGGGAGGGAGGAGGAAGAAGGAGAGTTTGGTTTTGTACATGCTGAGGTCTAAGGGTCTAACTGGGCTGCACAGGTAAAGAAGCCGAGGAACAGCCAGCTCCAAGCTGCAGGTGTTGATGTAGGAGTCAGTAGCGTTCACGTGTTGATTGTTGATGGAAAATTAACTCTGATTACTAAAGATAAAACATACCATCCTTGGTATTTTAGAGATGAATGTACGAATATATGATCATTTTGAGATCTCTAGGTAAAGTTAGTGCTCTGTGAAATCATTTTCTTCATGAACCTGGTGAAATTAAAAAATGTTAGCCATGGCAGTACCCTACATCTGAATCACAATTGCGTTATGTCCTGACTTACTCTAGTTTCCTTTCTGAATTCTTGAGAATGGTTAGACCTGCCTTGTGCACTTCACTAACCAGTGTAGACCTAGCCAGTGTAGACCTAGCCAGTGTAGAGGTCAGCTTTCTTGGATTTGCTAAGCCACTTCCTGCACGTACTTTCCAGCTTCCAGTATATGGTCGCCTCCTCTCCTATTCTCTCTTCCTTGAGGATTTGTATTTTAAAAAATGTTTCTTTACTGTAGTTTTAGAGGGACATGAAGGTGGAGTAATATTAGATACATGTGTTCAATTTTCTGTCTTTATCCAGAAATATGGGTAGGTTTTATGATAGTCATTATTCATTTTTAAATCAATACCAGGTGATAATTTTACTATTGTTATGTATAAAAATGTTTATGTAGCTTGCATTCATTGATGCTTTGATCATATGCTTCTATATTTAAAAAAACCAGATTATTCTCTTTCTCTTCTTCTCACTGTTGCACTTGACTAGTCTTAAAGAGAGGAAATCCGCCGGGCACGGTGGCTCAAGCCTGTAATCCCAGCACTTTGGGAGGCCGAGGCGGGTGGATCACGAGGTCAGGAGATCGAGACTATCCTGGCTAACATGGTGAAACCCCGTCTCTACTAAAAATACAAAAAACTAGCTGGGCGTGGTGGTGGGCGCCTGTAGTCTCAGCTACTTGGGAGGCTGAGGCGGGAGAATGGCGTGAACCCGGGAGGCGGAGCTTGCAGTGAGATCACGCCACTGCACTCCAGCCTGGGAGACACAGCGAGACTCCGTCTCAAAAAAAAAAAAAAAGAGAGGAAATCCCCCAGAAAAACTGGACGTCTCCTATTTAGATCTTGTTATAAATAATAGTTTGAGAAAATTTTAATTACATTTGTCTCCTAAAGGAATAATTACAACATCAATAATGGTGGATAGAGATGAAATGGGAGATTGAGGAAGATGTAGGGTTTGTGATTGTGGTCCTCAGAATCTATAAGGACATGGCCTGAATAATGTCGATTTTGGACTAAGAACCAGGAGAACATCATTATATTGTAAATGTTCCCTTAAATGGAAGTACATAGATTTTAATTCTTCAAAGATGGTGAACTGTTTTTGGCAGCAAGTAATAGAAGTATAAAAGCAGTAGTTTAAAAAAGTTAAAGTTTTATTTTTCTTAAATTTGTAGCAGAGTCCAGTGCTGATACGGCAGCTCTCTGGTGTTGCTAAGGATCTCTCTACTGTAGTGTCTTGAATATATGGCTTTCATTCTAAGGATGCCTCATGATCACAAGTTGATTACTGCAGCTCCAACTGTCGCCTCTGTGTTGCACGAAGGAAGAGTGTGTTAAGGGCAGGAGGCAAGTCTACTCAGCTTTGTAAGGAGCTTTCTTGGCAACCATACTCCAGCTTTTGTGTCTTACTGGCCAGAACTTACTCACTTAGTCATCCCTGTCCACAAGGACGTCTGGGAAATGCTTTTGTCTGGGCCTGTTGCCGTTTCCCATCATAGATCAGTGGTCTGTCCGTCACAAACTTGCAGTGTCGGTAAGTGTAACTCACAATGCCTGCTGTAGTGGTGTCACTCACAGGCATGAAGACAGTAGCAAAGGAAAGATTCAGCTGCTTTCACAACTCTGACTGGATTTTACCTATCTGGAGAGTGTCACCCACGTTAGGGAGCCGCTGGCCAGGAGGAAGCTGTGGCAAGATGTGCTGCGTCTCCTGCTTGGCGTTGCCATCTTGCTGCCGTAAGTTTCTCTGTCTGTAGATAAAGTACATTAGGAAATTAGGAAGTTATATTAGGAGTTTGTGTGATCTTGCCCCATGGCCCTAACTCAGAGTTTAACACTTGATGTAGAGATGATTTCCCCTCCATTATAGTAGAATTGTAAGTATGATAGAGAAAATTTGGAAGATATCTATGGGACTTTTTATAGTCTTATCACATTAACATAGGTACTGTTGACATTTAGTATATTTTCATTTCATCTTTTTACCCATTTAAAAATGATTTTACACTCAATATTGTACTCATTTTCTTAGTTTTCATAACCCTTATTTTAATAGCTATATGATTAGCTGTCTAGTAGGTATTTCCTGTGCAGCAGCTCCGCTATTTTTAGTCATTTTCTCGGTTTTATAAGAAATAATGTAATCTTTGTGCAGACAGTTTTTCCTATATTTTGAGTATTTTTTGTTTAAAAAGAACTAGCAGTGTTTGATTATGGAGTTCAGCAGTGTTAATAATTTTATCAGTCTCTGCACAGTGTGCTATTTCGGACTGCCATCAGCACTGTACAAGAGGCTTGCTTTCTTTGTACTCTTGTCAGCATTAATATTTTTGATTATTTAATGGATTAAAATTTACCATATGCTTTAAATTTGCATTTTTGATCACTTTGACCTTATAAATTTTTCCACATATTAGTTGTATTTCCTCTTTTGTGAGCTATCCATTCATGCCCTGTGCTCTTTTATGTATCATTTTTATTGCTTTTCTTGTTGCTGTGATTTCTATGAACTTTGTTTTTACTTAACATGTTTTTATTCTAAAATACACATAACAGAATTTACCATTTGAACCATTTTTGAATGTACAGCTTGGTGGCATTAGGCACATTCACAAACCATTGCCACCGTCTGTCTCCAGAAGGCTTTTCAGCTTCCCAAACTAAAACTCTGTCCCCATTGAACACAAATTCTCTTTACTCCTTTACCTGCCCCTGGAATGCCCATTTTGCTTTCTGTCTCTATACATTTGATGACTCTGGGGCCCTCATATAAATGTAATCATATAGTATTTATCCTTTTATGACCAGCTTATTTCACTTAGCTAGCGTCTTCAAGCTTCATCCATGTTGAAGCATGCACCAGGATTTCCTTTCTTTTTAAGGCTGAATAATATTCCATTGTACATAGATACCACATTCTGCTTATTCTCTGGAAGCTCTCATGTAATTAGGATAGCAAGCTTCTTTTGTTGTTATATTTGCAGCAGGTTAGTTTTACTCAGTTAATTTTTTGCCTTTCTCTTTTGGTTATTTCATTTGGACATCCATAACTTTAAATTTGTATGTGGTAAAACTCATTTTCCTTTGATGTTTGTATTTAATCTTCATCCATCTGGGATTTATTTGGATCATCATTTCACACTGAACTTAGACCCAGAGAGCATGCAGGGAGCTAGGGGTAATCTGATTCTTGTTGGTGATGTCTTCTTACAGGTCTGTTTTTGCTTCAGGTTTAATACGCAGCTCTATGCTGGGAGGCAAGAAACCTTCCTATCTGTTCTCAGACATCTTCATACCTTCTTACCGTTTCTCTGCTGATACTTCTCCCCTCTACTCAGTTTAAATGTTTGTTTATTTCACTTATAATTATGCTTGGGTTCCTATTCAAGATGAGAAACAACTTTATAGGTTTCTTTAGTTAATATGTTATTTCTTCTGGAATGAGATACAATATTGGCTATTATGGCTGTTTATTGAGTGCTTCTATGTGCCCAGCCCCATTCTAAATGTTCACAAGTATTAACTCATTTTCTAATGCCACCAACAACCCTCTGCGATAGGTAATGTTATTAGGCCCATTTTTCAGATTGATAGGAGGTGCCTTAAGAGAGAGATTGTACACACTACTGTTGGAATCTGCAGCTCTTACTCATGTGCTTTAAATGAAGGAAATTTAAAGTATTAATCACTAACATTTATGCTATTAACTGTGTTCTGGGCACTTCACTGCTGTTAGCAAATTTAATCTCCTCAGCCCCGAGTAGGCACATTTAAATAAATAACATGTCGTGGAGTGCTTTTTAGGTTCCCTATTTGCAGCCTGTGTTTGAGTATGACTTCATTATTCTCTCTTCCACATTTTGAGATGGCTTCCTCTCTCCCATCCAGGAATTGATGGATTCTAATTACAGTGACTAAAACTTACTTGAGGCAGCATGTTTGAACTTTGCACCAGCTGTTGTGCCAGAGTTTAAAGTGCCAGGCTAGTTGGTAGGTAGATTTGCTTGCTTGTTGTTTGAAGAAGTGATACACACACAGTGCAGAATTGAAAAGGCGCTGGAAGATTTCTAGGGAGCGTGCCCCCCTCGCCTCTTTCCTGCCTAGAGGAAGCTGCCCTTACCAGTTCTTAGCCAGCTGATTGTTCATATTTCAGGGGTGATTGTGTGTAGGCATATGGGTTAGCACACACTTTTTTTTTTTTTTTTTTTGAGACGGAGTCTTACTCTGTAGCCCAGGCTGGAGTGCAGTGGCACGATCTCAGCTCATCGCAACCTTCGCCTCCCGGGTTCAAGCAGTTCCCCTGCCTCAAGCCTCCTGAGTAGCTAGACCTGCAGGTACATGCCATCACGCCTGGCTAATTTTTGTATTTTTAGTAGAGACGGGGTTTCACTATGTTGGTCAGGCTGGTCTGAACTCCTGACCTCGTGATCCACCCGCCTCAGCCTCCTGAAGTGTTGGGATTACAGGTGTGAGCCACTGCACCTGGCTAGTACACAGTTTTATTTTACACAAATGGTAACACAGTATGCATACTGTTGTACACCTTGGATTTTGAATTAAACTTTTTTTTTTTTGTTTAAATTGTAAAAAAAAACTAATACTATTTGTACCCTCTTAGCCATTTTTAAGTGTACAATTCTGTAATGTTAACTATATTCACACTGTTGCATAAGAGATTCTAGAACTTTTCTGTCTTGCAGAACTGAAACTCTGTGCTCGTTGAACAAGTCCCTATATTTCCCCTCTCCCCCCACCTTGTTTTTTGTTTTTGAGATGGAATTAACTCTTGTTGCCCAGACTGGGAGTACAGTGGCACCATCTCAGCTCACTGCAACCTCTGCCTCCCGGGTTTAAGCAATTCTTCTGCCTCTGCCACCCGAGTGGCTGGGATTATAGCATGCACCACCACGCCCAGCTAATTTTTGTATTTTTAGCAGAGATGGGGTTTCCCCATGTTGGCCGGACTGGTCTTGAACTCCTGATCTCAGGTGATCCACCTGCCTCTGCCTCTCAAAGTGCTGGTGTTACAGGTGTGAGCCACAGTGCTCAGCCTGTTTAATTTTTTTTTTTTTTTTTTTTCTGAGAGGAAGTCTCTGTGTTGTCCAAGCTAGAGTGCAGTGGCTGTTCCCAGGTGCAGTCATACACCACTACAGCCGCCAACTCCTGGGCGGGAGTGATCCTCCCACCTCAGTCTCCTGAGTAGCTGGGACTGCAGGCACACACCTGGCTACCACACTTTGTTTTTTAAAAATAGTTTTTGGCCTGGCATGGTGGCTTATGCCTGTAATCCTACCACTTTGGGAGGCCGAAGTGGGTGGATCACTTGAGGTCAGGAGTTTGAGACCAGCCTGGCCAACATGATGAAACCCTGTCTCTACTAAAAATACAAAATTTAACTGAGTATAGCGGCATGTGCCTGTAATCCCAGCTACTCCGGAGGCAGAGGCAGGAGAATTGCTTGAATTCTAGGAGGTGGAGTCTCCCAGAGATCCGAGATTGGGCTACTGCACTGGAGCCTGGGTGACAGAGTCAGACTCTGTCTCAAAAAAAAAAAAAAAGTTTTCATTACAAATTGTTGAAGCAGAAGGATATTTAAGAATGTGTATGGAATGAAGACACCTTTCTCTTTTTAATTTAGCAATTCATCACAGAGATTGTTTCTTCATAGAGTTCATTTTTTGAAATTGTTCCAAAGTGTTTAGTGGTGGGTATTTAGGTTGTTTCTGATCTTCTGATACAGACAGTGTTGACTTTTTACCTTTCAAAGCTACTTTGTTTTGGTTGGGTCTCTTAACCTCAGAATGTAATTTGATTTTGGTTTTGTTTTTAACTGAGAGGTTTTTAGTAGTTGCATTTCCCATTTATATTTGCTGATAATTTTAGTAATAGCAACTCACTGGCATTGAACACATCCGTGTGTCCAGCACTGCTCGAAGCACATTATTTAGACTGCCTTTAATCTTTGCAACTCTCTGAGTGGGGTACTAATTACCTCCACTTTACCCATGAGGAGACTCAGGGAGAGAGAGGAAATAGTTTACCAAGCCTAGTAAAGTGGAAGTCTGGGATTTGATCCCAGTCAGTTTGACCTCAGATCTCTTAATCAGACTGGTGTGGCATGCTACTGTGTGACAGATATGTTTGGTCTTAATTTAACTATTTTTTAAAAATGTTATGCTTCATGTTTTTAATGTGTTTTATTTATGTATTAGTATTTTTTAACTGAAGACTTATTTTTCTCTTTGCTTTGTATTGGGTGTGTGTTCTTAGTAATAATTAAAAGGACTCCTTTTTGCATATTTTAGTATAATTTGATATATTTACCCTGTATTTGTTTAGGGGTAACTATCTCCTTCCTGCTGTAATCAGTGACCAGGTTGGTATTGCCACATGTTCTTGCCTCCCCTTCCTTCTCTCCACCACCTGCTTTTGATTAATGATGTTACTAAACTTATTCCAATGTTAACATTTATAACTTTATGTTTACTAATGCCTGTGATTCTTTATCCGTTTTAAATAATATCTTTTGATCTCACTGTAAGAGGCAAATGTCTTTACATTCTCTCCTTCTTTCTTTGTACACTGCTCAACTTGATACCATTTTTTCTGTTAAAATTTATAACATTTGCATTCTGTTCTTAATTCCCAGAAAATAAAAGTCTTTTTTTTTGAGACAGAGTCTCACTCCATTGCCTAGGCGGGAATTCAGTGGTGCAATCTCAGCTCACTGTAACCTCTGCTTCCCGGGTTCAAGCAATTCTCCTGCCTTGGCCTCCCAAGTAACTGGGACTACAGGTGTGCACCACCATGCCCGGCTAATTTTTGTATTTTTAGTAGAGATGGGGTTTCACCATGTTGGCCAGGCTGGTCTCAAACTCTTGACTTCAGGTGATCCGCTCGCCTCGGCCTCCCAGAGTGCTGGGATTACAGGCATGAGCCACCATGCCTGGCCAAAGAAAAGTCTTTATTCCTACATCTTAAATGGCTTCATTGCTCACTGTAAGTCTTTGCTGGACTTTCTGCATTCTTCTTGGTTGGATAAAGTTTATCCTCTAATAGTTCATGAACCCATACATTTTGGCTCATGGGAATGAAATTTTCCAAGTTCTTACATGTTTAAGGATATATATTTTTTCTCTTTAGTATTTTATTTTATTGTTTTATTTTTTTAATTGACACATAATAATTGTGCATATTTGTGGGGTACAGAGTGAAGTTTTGATACATATAATGTGTGGTTATCAGATCAGGGTAATTAGCATATCCGTCGTCTCAAATATTAGATATTTTGATTTTGTAACATACTTGACTGACAGTGTGGCCAGATGTAGAATTCTTGGGTTGTACCTTCTTCCCTTGAAGACTCTAAGTGTGGCCGCATGTGTCCTAGTGTTAAATGTAGCAGTGTTGAGGGCTGAGGCTGACTGTACTTTCCCTGTCGTAGGGGTGTATTAGTCTACTTGGCTGCTGTAATTTTGTTTATACCACAGGTTGGGTGGCTTAAACAGCAGACAGTTCGTGATTTTCTCAGTTCTGGAGGTTAGAAGTCCAAGATCGAGGTCCATCGGGGTTGGCTCCTGGTGCGGCCCTCTTCCTGGCTTATACGTGGTCCCCTTGCCTGCTGTGTCCTCACAGGCCTTTCCCCTGTGTGAGTGTAGAGTGGGGAGAGAATAGGAGAGATTGATTGATTTCTGGTGTCTCTTCCTCCTCTTAGAAGACCTTCCTCCAGTCCTATCAAATTAGGGCCCCACCCCTATGACCTCAGGTAACCATGATGACCTCTTGAAAGGCCCTGTTACCAACTATAGTACAGTGGGAGTTAGGGCTTTAATCTATGAATTGGAGGTGTGGGAAGCACAGTTCATTCGTAATAAAGGGTAATGTATACGTTTTGCCCAAAGGTCCAGGGACTTTTTATTTTTTCAGTTTTAAATATGAGATGTACACCCATATTTGTTGACAAGGAAAAATGTTCATAGTATATTGTTGAATGACAAAAATCAGGTTTATTTATTCTTTTTCTGTTTCTGTTATCTGTCATTTCCTCCTGTTTGATGATGGTTATTTTAAAATAGATACTTGGATTCTTGGAAATGTCTTTGGAAATTCTTGGGAATTTTTATCTGCTTTGTTTTAATATTTTTCCAGATACGTTTTTTTTTTCTTTCTTTTTGGAGACAGGATCTTGCTCTGTCACCCAGGTTGGAGTGCAGTGGCACAATCTCAGTTCACTGTAGCCTTCACCTCTGAGGCTCAAGTGGTCCTACCTCAGCCCCCCAAATAGCTGGGATCACAGGCATGTGCCACCACACTTGGCTGACTTTTAAATTTTTTCGTAGAGGTGGGGTCTTGACCAGTTTGCCCAGGCTGGTCTTAAACTCCTGGACTCAAATGATTCTCCCTCCTCAGCCTCCTAAAGTGCTAGGATTATAGATGTGAGCTACCCACCTGCCCCTAGATAGGCGTTTTTTTGTCTGCCATTTGTTTTTCCTATTTTCTCTGTCCCTTTTCTTTTTCTTTGAGTGTTTTTATATCACTGTTGGCTGGCTTCTTTGTGCCCCTTACTCGTCTCTGAATGAGCAGAGTTCTTCTGAACTAATGGCGTGTGGGTAGGCTGGGGAGGTCCTGGGCAGCGTCTGGGGGAAGCTGTGCTCTGCCCTGGGCTCTTCCCTTGCCACTGGACTGTAAGGGTGCTTGGCCTAACCTTGCCTGCTCTGCCACCCTATGGCTCCTCACACTGGGCCTGTCCTGAGCAAGGGCTTGCTGCTCCTCTGGCTCTCCTTTGCTGAGACCTGAAGTCACTGGTTTGCCTTTGGTGTCCTCACTCGTCTTGGTTGTGTTTTCACAGCCCTTGGCAACTTGCTTCTGGGATATTCAGTTTCATGGTGTTTAGGTGTTATGTTATTGAAGACAGAGTTTCTTTTTCTGTAACTCGTTCTTATTTTGGGTGGGTAATAAGAACAGAAGCCTTCAGAGAGGTCTTTACTCTGCCATCTTAAAGCTTTTAAGGCTCACAGCCAGATTTCTTTAATACACTTTGGGCATTTTCTATCTCTAAAATCAGGGAGTTGTATAATGTCCTTACTAACATACTTTCTGGTTAACCTGTTTATGGTTCTGATGTATTTACATGAAATTTGGGCAAATACTAAATATAGTGAATGTTTTCTTACAGACAGAGCCTCCACTCAATACACCGGAAAACAGAGAGTATCTTGCAGAAATTATGTTTGAATCGTTTAACGTACCAGGACTCTACATTGCAGTTCAGGTAAAAGCAGTTGTTTTTGTGATTCCTGAAGCACGTGAGCTGTCTAATAGTGGAAGCAATGGCATTTCCCAAGGTTCTCCGCTGGAAGACTGCACTGTGCACCCTTCCTTTTTCCACTCCCTGCCCCGCCCCCATGCCATTCAGGACTACAGGGAACGTGTCTTGTGACTTTCCTTTTCATATTTATGCCATTTTTTGGTATAGACGTCGTCTGGCTCTTTTTACATGCATTAAAGTCTAATGCATTTTTATCTGAGTGACAAGATACAGGTGTAGACGTGCCTCTTCTTTTGGCATCTCTGACTTACTTTGATCAGAAAAACAAAATAAATACCTTTAGAGGTTTCCCCTTTCTGATTTTGGGCTCTTATGAGCCCCGGTGTACTTGATTCTGAGGGGCCCTGTGTTTTCATGAGCTCGCAGAACTTGTTCTGAAGCTGCGGTTCTGGGTGTGATGGTTTTTGGTTGCATTTGGTCGCATTTGGTCATTATTTGCCTGCCACCTTATATAAGGGAATTGACTGACATTTTGGGGAATAAATGAGATGGGTGTTGCCCAAATGTTTCCTGCATACTACTAGTCACTTCTAAGGAGGAGAAGGAGGAAGAGTTCCATAGAAAGATGAATTTGGGCGGTGCTGCATCCTGCAGCTTTCTCGGGCTGATTCACAGTGCCTGTCAGCACAGTCTAGGCTCTGAGGATTCCTGTGTCGAAATCTATGTATTCTAGCACTTCCAAATTCATTTAACTACAGATCTTCCCCCTGGCTAAGTTATTTGTATTCCATGGGATAGGGAAACACTTTAGGAAACATAAGACTGGTGGTTCTCAAAGTGGTCTGTGCAGCAAGTTTACCTGGAGAATGTTTTTTAGAAGTACAGATTTTGGGCTTCATCTTCGAGCAGCGTTTTCCACCCTCAGTGCTTTGGGCTGGGTAGTCCTGTGTTGTGGGCGCTGCACTGTGCATTACAGGGGACTTAGCAGCATCCCTGGCCTCTGCCCACTAGAAGACAGCAGCCCCACCTCAAGCCTCCCCACCCCGACAAAGAAAATGGTACCAGACATTGCCAGATGTTCCCTTTGGGGCAACATTTTCTTTGGTTGAAAAATTACCCTGTACCTTCCAGTTTAGAATTCCTGGGTGTGAGGCCTAGTAGTCTGTATTTTAAACAACTCTACAAGTGACCTCATTGCCAATCTGTGGCCCCACACTGGAAACTGATGAATTAGAAATTAAAATCTTATGATTCTATAATGAAATATCTTTTTCACTGGCTTTTCTTTGCAAAACTTCAGGTTTCTTTTCTTTTCTTTTCTTTTTTCTTTCATTTTTGGGACAAGGTCTCACTGTGTTGTCCAGGCTGGAGTGCAGTGGTGCAATTATGGCTCACTCTAGCTGCAACTTTCTGGGCTGAAGGGATCTTCACACCTCAGCCTCCCAAGTAGCTGGGAGTACAGGTGTGTGCCACCACACCTGGCTAATTTTTGTGTTACTTGTAGAGATGGGGTTTCACCATGTTGCCCAAGCTGGTCTTGAACTCTTGGGCTCAAGTGATCTGCCTACCTTGGCCTCCCAAAGTGTTGGGATTACAGGCATGAGCCACCACATTCAGCCAGGTTTCTTTATCGAAAACTTGACTCCTATAGTTTTAAGTCTCAACATTTTCGTGTTAGTTGTCCAAGTCTGAATTGGAATTTGAGGGACAGGGGTCAGAGGATGGATAGGAAAAGGAAAGAGTTACTCAGACATATTTAGTAAGAGAGTTTGTTGATTGGACCTGGAAAGGCCCACAGATGCTTTAGAAAGAGTTCCCATGTGCGAGTGGTTTCCATGTCTTTTCTCCAGGCAGTGCTGGCCTTGGCGGCATCTTGGACATCTCGACAAGTGGGCGAACGTACGTTAACGGGGATAGTCATTGACAGTGGAGATGGAGTCACCCATGTTATCCCAGTGGTAAGCAGAATGGTTAATGTATATATGTCTCTGTAGGCTTAACACCTGATTCGAGGTAAGGATGCAAATAAAAAAAAAAACAGCCTTCTGCAATGAAAATACATTTCAGATGATAGTTATACTTAGAAAAGGTAATAATAGTTTTTTATTTTTTTGCCACCTATATAAGGGAATTGACTGAATTCCCCAAGTATGTGGGAAAGAATGAAAAAGATGGCCAATTATTGTGGCTTTGGCAATTTTAAATTCATGGTGGCATATTTCTACAGTCAGAATGTCAGAGAATGTCCAGGATGTCTCTGGATCTACAGAGCCTCTGTTACACCATGGGTGTAACATCAAAAGAATATTTTCCAGAGTTATCATTCTGACGTGTTGGGAGATAGACATCATTTTGGATGTTCAATTTGGAGGTGCAGTGCATGGCCATTTGAAGGAGCACATCTGTGTTCTGTGAAAAGATGTGAATTGCAACCAGCTCAGGCTTGGAAAAATTGCTTCTTGTTTTAAAAATTTATTTAAGGGCCGGGCGCGGTGGCTCATGCCTATAATCCCAGCACTTTGGGAGGCCCAGGCAGACAGATCACCTGAGGTCGAGAGTTCGAGACCTGCCTGACCAACATGGAGAAACCCTCTCTCTACTAAAAATACAAAATTAGCCGAATGTGGTGGCACATGCCTGTAAACCCAGCTACCTGGAAGGCTGAGGCAGGAGAATTGCTTGAACCTGGGAGGCGGAGGTTGCAGTGAGCCAAGATCGCACCATTGCGCTCCAGCCTGGGCAACAAGAGCGAAACTCCGTCTCAAAAAAAAAAGGTTATTTAAAAGCCAAGAATGGGAGATTGTACATTTTGGCTTGCAGAAGGCTCTGCAATACCACTTTTTGGTTTTAGATAAGTGATTCCTAATTTGGGTCTCAAGAGATCTCTGAATTTTTCTTTTGGTCCAATGGACTGTTTAAAGGAATTATCTTAAATTCATGTTTTTGGAAAATGTATCGGAAGTGTCTGAAGAAGGTATTCAGAGGGAAGTCAGACTCATCCTGGTCTTTCTCCTGTGAGGTCTCCTCCTCAGGAACCACCATTGCTAGTTACTTCTGTTATGTTACAGATGTGTTTCTGCATGTGTATATGGGGGTGTGTGTATGTGTATATTTTTACATACACACACAGCTCTTTTAAAATGCAAATTAGGATTTTCAAAAACCATTTAATTGAAAAAATAGTCACCATTTCATTTTGAGAGGTGATGGGATGATGTACTAATACTAATGCCTTTAATTCCTTGAAGGTTAGGAATCACTGCAGTGGAAAGGCTTCATGGTCCATGTGCCTACAGTCAGGGAGAAAAAGGCCAACCTCCTGCACCCGTGCCTTGTACTCCTGGCCATGGTCCTTCCCGTGGGGAGGAGAGGTGGCTGCCCTGCCCTGTGAAGTGTGCTCTAGACTTGAGCCTCCTTCAAGCCAGTCTCAGCACTCCTGTCCGTGGATCTCGAGAAGAGTTAGTGCCCTGGGTGCAGAGCCCTCACTGAGAACTCAGGCTGCTGTTTACTCAGAGAGCTGCGCTGCTGAGATCCAAGATGAGGCCCCTAGGCCCCTGGCCTGCACCGCCTTTGGTTCTCTGCCTATTTCTTATGTCTGATTTAGGAGAAGGGAAGAAAATACATTTCACAGCATGTCCAGGCCCACCAAGAAAGTTGTTTGAAAAGATTTTTTATCGTATCTTAGTTCGGTTTTTCCCCCAGTTATAAAAATTACATTGTCATTGAAAATTTGGATAAAATAGAAAAATTTGAAGAAATAAAATTACCTGTAAAGCCACCCAAAGACCTGTATTATGCCTTTATTTGTATAGTCTTTAAGCTCTTTTTCTTTTTTTTTTGGAGATGGAGTTTCACTCTTGTTGCCCAGGCTGGAGTGCAATGGCACGATCCGGCACACTGCAACCTCTGCCTCCCAGATTCTCCTGCCTCAGCCTCCTGAGTAGCTGGGATTACAGGCATGCGCCACCATGCCTGGCTAATTTTGTATTTTTAGTAGAGACGGGGTTTCTGCATGTTGGTCAGGCTGGTCTCAAACTCCCGACCTCAGGTGATCTGCCCATCTTGGCCTCCCAAAGTGCTGGGATTACAGGTGTGAGCCACCGTGCCCAGCCTGAGCTCTTTTTCTAAGACACATGTCACACGCACACACTTTAAACACAATTAGAATGTCTCATGTCTGGTCTGGGATTCTATATATAATACAATCCTAAAGTTATATTTTGCATATTGATTTAACCCTAATTTTTTTCTCTTGTGGTTAAATATTCTGTGAAAATACATTTAAGAAGTACATAATTTATTTTTCTGTTGTTGGACATGTATCTTGTTTTAATATTTTTACCACTGTCATGAGCTGATATTTATTTAACAGTATTTTAGAAAATATTACGTGTAATGCATAGAATGTGGTAATTTTGAATAATTTATGTGTTAGAAAGCTAATATTATTTTTATGGGTTTAAGTTGATTTTTAATAATTTGTACATATCTTTTAGCTCCGTCTTAAAATACTTTACAAATACTTGGACTCTACAGAAAGGCTAAATCCTTTTTTGCTTCTAGAAGTTAGGTACATCAGAAAAAAACCATAGGAGGAATTCAGTAAGTTGTCCTTGCAACTTTACTGGTGACTAGATGCAACTATTAGAATGAATACGTGTGTAAAATGAAGTCAGCGTTTCACTTCTGTTCCCTTCTGTCTCACTTGGGGAGTGTGGCACAGAGGCTGTGATTGCTGTAACGTGAAACCTGAGGGTCTTTACCGGATGATCCAGCGGTAGGCGTTGTCCACTCTGATGGTCAGCATCCTGCTCACCCCTGTGGAACAAGCTGGATGTGTGTCCAAGCTTGTGGCTCCTGTGGCAGGTCTGTGCCCACAGGAAGGCTGATGAGGGAGCTTTGGACCCATCATTGCTGTGGGCATGTGGATACTTTACACCGGTCCTGCCATTGACGGCACAGGTGGTGGTCACCTTTCTTTTCTGGTCCCTCACAGACATACCTTCACTGGCTCAGGGAGGCAGTGGAATGAGAGGCTCCCCACCCCCAAAAGCAGTGCTATGTGCTCGACACACACAGTTTCATCTGAACTGTGTTATTGGCCCCTGCAGGGTATTGTTTGCCCCATATGATGGACAAATGCGCTGAGGCTGAAGCATGTGAAACTTGCAAATGTGGAGCCGGAATTGGAGTCCAGGTTGTTAGAATCTAAGCCCTGTGTATTAACCAAATTGCTGACTTTGAAACATAAGTAGATTTATAGTTGGCTTAACAATTTATAAATAAAACTTTTTCCTTTTTGTTAGGGAAAAAACCTATTGGGTTTAGTGTTCTCACAGACAGCATTACTTTTTGGAAATGAACTATCCCGTGTGTTTTTTCTTTTCATATTCCTAACGAAGACATCATTTTGGTTGCTTTCGGAGAGCGTCAGATTATTGGACTAATCTGGAAGTTTGAATATAAGTGGAATTGCGTATGCAGTCATTTCGAAAGACCTTCTGTACCGAGCTTGCAGAGGGTGGGGATTCTGTAAATGCTTGTTAATGCTGTGAGGGGCAGACAGGGAGGCTGAGACAGGAAACCTTGTGAGTCCAGGCTGCTCTCCACTACAGAATCACTAACACAGCTGTTTTGCCTCCTCTTCTTCCCTAGGCAGAAGGTTATGTTATTGGAAGCTGCATCAAACACATCCCGATTGCAGGTAGAGATATTACGTATTTCATTCAACAGCTGCTAAGGGAGAGGGAGGTGGGAATCCCTCCTGAGCAGTCACTGGAGACAGCAAAAGCCATTAAGGTAAAAACAGATGGGAAACCGGCTGGTTTGGGGGTGAGAGAGATGGTGTTCTGGACACTTCCCCTCGGTGCCATCATCCCTGCTTCTCCTTTCCTTCCTCTCCCCTTCCCATGAGTGTGGGGCTTGATTTGTTTTACCCCTTGGGTTTAGTGGGCTGAAGATGTAAAGCTTAACCTCTTCCAAACTAGATGCTCTGAGGTTCCAGCTGTCAGTGAGAACAGCTTGGTAGCTGGTGCAGTGTCCCAGCATGCAGAGGCGCATTGTTCAGCTGGAACCTCACTGCCGGAGCCTCAACTACCAGAGCGCTCCTTCCATACTGCCTCCATGCTTCGCTGTAGAATCAGGAGGCGACTGCAGCAGCAGAACACTGCCACCCTAGAATCCAGAGCTATTGCACAAAATTCACACACAGGTGTGGGTGTGACGTGTGGCCATAAGCATCTCCTTCCTTTACTGCACAGTTTCTGAGTGTAGTGGAGCTTGAGGAGGGTGAGCCTGACACCCACCCTTCTCCTCACTGCCTTCCTCCCTTCTCAGCACCTCGTAACTGAGGCTGCTTGAAGGAAAGGAAGCATCAGAGATGATTCCCGAGGTGTTTTTAGGACAGGAAGCACTGGCATGGGGCAGGCTCTGCAGTTGGGTATGACCTGCCGTACTTTACCTGGAACCAGAGATTCCTGGGAAGGAGGCTCTCAGTGCTGAAATGGTGACATGGGGAAGACGTGGTCCCTTCCATCTCAGGGGGAGGTTTCCTGAGGTATCATTAGACATTCTTTTTTAGACTAAAATTTTTCCTAAGGGGTTACCGTCTCCTTTCTTTGCCTTTCCTCAATGGAAGAATATTTGACTATTTGATCCAAGCTCCCTTGCCACTCCAAATCTGTTAGAAATGTAAGTCAGAATGGAGCCCCTTCATAGTGGCTCACACGTATAATCCTAGGACTTTGGGAGGCCGAGGCGGGAGCATTGCTTGAGGCCAGGGGTTCGAGACCAGCTCAGGCAATATAGTGAGATCTCGCCTCTATTTCAAAAAAAAAAAAAAAAAAAAAAAAAAAAAGAGCCTCTTGTTACTGATACCCAGGGTCCACTCCAGTGGGTCTGAGTCCTTCCTATTTCCACCAGGATTGCTGAGCGGCACTGCTAAGGAGGGGCTTTCCTGACCCTCATGCTGGGCCTTACACTCTCCTCAGGGCTGTTGGAGTTCCAATTTGGACCCTGAAATCTGGGCTGGTGTGCTCGATGTGACTGTGTGTCACCCTCCTGTGAAGGCTGGGAGTAAAAGAGACTCTGTTCATAGCCTCCAAATCAGCTGCCCTGGCCCTGCTGTGTGGGGTAGCCCTTTTAGTTCTTGCCTCACTTCTCTCTTTAAAGGAACAGATCCTGAAAGGCGTGGTTTAGAGCTCCCCCTGCTTCCCTTTACTGCCATGGCCTTCTGTGGTCGTGAGCAGGCCTGAGGGAGTGTGTACCGTGAACACACCACCTTTGCATCATGAATCCTGAACCTTAAGATTAAGCCTGTTACTCTGCACCCAACTCCATGGAAGCATTTCATAGGAAGCGTTTGAGTTAAGTGAGCTGAGATGCTGTGGGATGTTGACCAGGCCTGTGAGGAGAACTGAATGCCTTTGTCTCCAGTCTTGGTTGATTTGAGGTTGTAATCAGCTGACCCTGTTTCTCTGTGTCATCAAGGAACACAGGGTTGTGTAACACTTCTTGCCTGTCAGTCTTCCTAAAATTCTGCTAGAGTATATCCAAGATACCCAGAAGATGGCATTAGAATATGTTTCAGGGATGCTAAGAAACTTTAAACTTAATACCACAAGAACGTCTTTGGAGGTCCTTGAGAGAACCATTCCTTCCACGGTGTGCTGAGTGCCAGCTGGGCAGCCCACCTGGTGTTTCCCGTAGGCAGCGAGTACCTGGGGGTCACCTGCTGCTTGGCTGAGGCCAGCTCTAAGGACACGTATCAACACAAAGGTGTCCAAGGATATTAATCTCACCAGATACTCAGGAAACACTTTGCATCCCTCAGGCTGCCTGTCGGTGCAGGGCGGGGATTGTTAGCGGGTTCTCTCACAGCAGCAGCATCCTGGCAGCTCCAGTCCTCCCCCCTGACTCTCCTTTTCCTTTATTCCCTGGGACCTATCACTTTATAACCTACCATGTCATTTACTTGTTATGGTTGCTTATTGTTGTCTGACTCCCAGCTGGAGTGTAATCTCAGCAGGGATCTGTGTGTTTCGCTCACTTGTGTCTCCCAAGTGCCTAGACAGTAAATCTGTGTTAATTGAGGGACTTAGAAGACCCAGTCAACAAGGTACACTATGTCTAGGCAAAGAGATGGTGTCAGTGGAGCCGGCGACAGTGCTGTGGCCAGCTCCACACCAGATTAACAACCAGCAGGTTGACAGTGGCCACCCAGCTTGTGGATGCTGGGACTGAAAGAAGCCTCTGCAGTCAGGTGTTAGGGTGTAGACAGTGCTGCTCTCGTAGGTGAGGCTGCAGCATGGGTCTGCTGGTCCGGTGTGGACAACAGAGGGGTGCCAGGGCAGGCCATAGGGGGCACCTGAGAGGAAGAAGGCAAGACGTGCTTTCTAGACACCTACAGACATCATTTCAGATATGATAGCGATAGAATTGGATAGACCAAGGCTGAGATTAATAGCTGAGTTGCAGAGAAAGCAGACTTACCTGTCCAGAGTCCAAGTGTAACCATGTCTAATATGAAAGACGATGGAATGTGAGACCTGACACGTATCCACACTGGAGTGACGGTGGGGGTGGTTCTGATCCCAGGGCGTGTTTACTGCATGGGGTTCCTGGTTATTTGTCTGAGGGCAGAGACACTGGGCGGTTGTTAATGCCTGGCAACATCTTTGTGTGTGTATGCAGGAGAAATACTGTTACATTTGCCCTGATATAGTCAAGGAATTTGCCAAGTATGATGTGGATCCCCGGAAGTGGATCAAACAGTACACGGGTATCAACGCAATCAACCAGAAGAAGTTTGTTATAGACGTTGGTTATGAAAGGTTCCTGGGACCTGAAATATTCTTTCACCCGGAGGTAAGATGTTTCCTTTTGTGTGTGCTCAAGTGTGTGGGATGGAGCTGTACTGCCACCCAGAGTGCGGAAAGAGCATTTCCCAGCAAAGGGCCTGTGAGCAGGGCGGCCGTCGTTCTGTTTCCCCGCATCCCCCGTGCCGTTTGTCTGCTTGACAGATTGTTCAGTTTGCCTCTCCTCTTGGCTGTCTGTGTTAATAATTAAAGATGGGTTATACCACAAATAGGAAGACTTATAGGAGCAATAGACGATAATAGAACTAAAAGTAATCTTCAAGGGTTGTGGGTGGTCACATGCTAGTATTACGAGTAGCTATAATCTCAAGGACTATGTGGAGGTTGCCTGTGCCTCAGAGTAGGATAACATATAACCTTTCCATCTTTGGTGATTGCCCTTCCTAACTTCTAATTTTAACCCTGGACAGTTGATCCTGTTCTGTTCCCTGCTGCAAGTTAGGTTAATCTTCTGTCTAAGGCCAGCATTTCTGTTATTTAGGTAATCTTAAGAATTAGAAATGTCATCATTTTAACTAGTAGTTGTAAGGAATTATTAGTACTTTTGCAGAAAGCAGTAATTAAGAGGCACATTTTAAGATTTACATATAATGCATTTTATTTATATTTTGATATATATTCCTGGCTACTTCAGTTTGTATTCAATAGGTGGGTTACAAGCTGCTGTTTGGTTTTAGATATGTATATGGCTGTTTTGTGCAGAGAAACAGCATGGAAAGTATACCTCACTAGTAATCCGAAGAATAAAACGATGGCAATGATAATCCAGCGAATGCCCGCTTTTAATCTGTGGATTTGAAGTGGACATAGAACGGTTAAATGTCCAGTGAACAGCTTGTGAGCCCCTGAGTGGCCTCCTCCTTCCTCTGAGAGTGCACATTCTTTGATTTTTAACATATTTCAAATGAAACATAATTGAGTTGACGCTTATTTAACTCATGGAATTGAATCTAAGGCTGTTTATTCAATAACGTGATTATCATGTGGATTGTTTCATTTTAAACAAACACTTCTCGTTAAACAAAACACTTCCCTCCATCTTCTAGACCAGGTTTAATTAATCTTTCATTGAACCTGTTTCTTTTTCCTTATATCCTGATTTTCTCATAATACGAATATTGCCAAATGATATGTCAAACTCACGTTTCTCACTGCGTATCACGTGGATCGTGCACATACTCTCCACTGCTCTTATTAGGCTGAATCACTGTGTGCTCATGGTGTGGGGATGGTCTGTCTTTGATATTGTTGGTATTTTTTCTTCACTAAATCCATACATTTTACCTCATGAGGAGAAATATGTCATCACCACCCCACGCACACGTAGTCACGTGGGATTCATTTGACATATCCTTCATTCCAATGTGAATTCTTTTTTTTTTTTTTTTTGAGACGGAGTCTTGCTCTGTCGCCCAGGCTGGAGTGCAGTGGCCGGATCTCAGCTCACTGCAAGCTCCGCCTCCCGGGTTCACGCCATTCTCCTGCCTCAGCCTCCCGAGTAGCTGGGACTACAGGCGTCCGCCACCTTGCCCGGCTAGTTTTTTGTATTTTTTTAGTAGAGACGGGGTTTCACCGTGTTAGCCAGGATGGTCTCTATCTCCTGACCTCGTGATCCGCCCGTCTTGGCCTCCCAAAGTGCTGGGATTACAGGCTTGAGCCACCGCGCCTGGCCCCAATGTGAATTCTTTTAAGTTATAATAAATTGTATGTTTGTTAAAGTTACTTTAAAAAAAGTGTTCATGTTGTTCTATTTGAGAGAAATGTGTAATGTTTCTTTTCTATTGATATACAATTCAGTTTGCCAACCCAGACTTTATGGAATCCATCTCAGATGTTGTTGATGAAGTCATACAGAACTGCCCCATTGATGTGCGGCGTCCGCTGTATAAGGTATAAGCTGCGTGGGTAAGGTACCTTGATTTCATTCCACAATTAAAGGCCCATCATTCTTAGAAGTCGGTATTACTATTTATTACTAGTAGATATTCCTGTTTCACCTTCTGTTTCGTAGGATTTGTTAAAGACAGTATAATTGTAAGAGAAAATGGAAATGACTCAGTTAACTAGAATTTTTATTTTATTTTACTTTATTTTGGAGACGGAGTCTTGCTCTATCACCCAGGCTGGAGTGCAGTGGTGCGATCTCGGCTCACTGCAACCTCTGCCTCCTGGGTTAAAGCAATTCTTCTGCCTCAGCCTCTTAAGTATCTGGGACTACAGGTGCATGCCACCATGCCCAGCTAATTTTTTTTTTGTATTTCAGTAGAGACAGGGTTTCACCATGTTGCCTCGGCTGGTCTCAAACTCCTGAGCTCAGGCAATCCACCCACCTCGACCTCCCAAAGTGCTGGGATTACAGGCATGGGCCACCGTGCCCGGCCGACTGGAAGTATTTAAGTATTGTAAATATATTTTATTATTATCTGACAAGATGTGTTTTAAGTTGAACAGTTTTAGCCACACATATTGATTGAAAGTAAGAGCGATACCCTCTCCCATGCTTTCCGTGAACTCCTTTGATTTCGTTTTATGCATATGTGGGTTTAGTGCTGATGTGGTGTTGTCAGATAGAAGTTAGAACCCAAAATGGGACAGTCCGATAGAATATGCTCATGTATTTTTTTTTTCCCCAAAATTCTTTGATTGCAGGGAATTTTGAAACCTGGAATGAGGAAAATCTAGTCTATGTGATTATTGAGTAAAAAGAAGTCCTGCTGACAGCCAGAGATGGCGAGCAGGTGGTAATGGGCAGTTCGCCTTCCTGCACCTTTATCAGTGTTTGCTTGAGGGAGTCGTGCCGTCAGCATGACTCACTCGCCTCATTCAGACTCAGGTTGCTGAACTGTACAGAGAAGAGAATCAGGCTCAACAGACAGCACTCAGCATTGCGTCACCTGTACCGTGCAATACTTTGTAGCTTTTAAAAAGAATGAGGTAAATCAATATAAATTCAGATGAAAAGATAGCTACAGTATAAAGTGAAAAAGGAACTTGTAAAATTTATATATTTCATTTGATATAAAATATAGTTTGCATATTTTTTGAACTATATATGCTAAACTCTTAAAGTAAATAAAATATCTTTGGGGTAGAATGATAAGTTTTACTTTCTCCATTTTGTGTTTTAAAGTTGTTTGAAATTTTGTTAAAATTTTTTTTTAATTAAAATTTATTTCTGTTTAGATAACTTTTGTGGGTATAAACAAATTATAGTTCAGTTTTTACTGCATATTCTTAAACACTTGTCTAATAAAAAGTACAAAGAAAGGGAAACTAAAAAGAGACTGGAGTATGAAAATTAAGAAAGATAGCAGGTCATGGCCTTCCCACTTCAGTCCCGGCTGACATTCGCTGTGTCTTCTCATCTGTGAAAGCAGCAGCAGGCGAGCCCTGTTCAATCTTAATCCCACCATAAAGCAGAGGAAACTGCCAGCAGTTACGGATTGTTCCTGATGGGGTGGGAATTTTCTTGTTGGACAGTTTAGTTCCCTGGACTTCTATAGAAGTTTTGGAGTAGAGATGGTCTTGGAGACCAGGTAGATGGAGTCCGTTATTTAGTAGATAATGACACTGAGCCCCAGAGTTGGGAAAAGGGGGTGAAAGGCACCTGGGTTACGTGCTAGGTGAGATCACATGGCTGCCAAGTGGCATGGTTGACTTTTAAGTCCATTTCCCGCGTCTTTGAAAACTCATGCTTATCCCACCGTATCACACGAAAATTATGTAAAATGTAGAGGGAAGAGGATTCTTCTTTTCGTTGCCCACACTGGAGTATAGTGGCATGATCAGGCTCAAGCGATTCTCCTGCTTCAGCCTCCCAAATAGCTACAGGCACACACCACCACAGCCATTCTTCAAAGAGGGAAACCACAGATTATTCTTCAAAGAGGGAAACCCTGTCCCTGACCACTTTGTCACTAGGATAACCATTTATTCTCTGTGGCTTTCAGAAGGGTGTAGCTTGGCCCTGGCTGTCAAGTTTGTGCAGAATAAATTCTGTCTTCCCTCAGCCGTCTTGGTTATTTGTACAGGACCTCTCCAGTGTTACAAGTGCCTTGCAAGTGATAGAGAATTCAAGTAGGGTTGAGAGGGGGAAGGATCGACTGTCCTAGGGCTGGCCATGCTTTCTCCTTTGTCACATAGCTGAGCTCTGTACCCCGCTGTGGGAAAGGAAAGACACAAAGGAGGCCACCTCCTTTGCCACCTTTCTAAGTTAGAGTAGACCAGTATGTGTTACGAGAAAAATTAATCCAAAATCTCAGTGTTTAGCAGCAAAGGTTTCTTTCTTTGCACGTGGTTCATATCTGGTGTGGTCGGCAGTAGGCTCTGCCACCATGTTGTGGCTGCCCTTGGGAACATTGCTTCGGGTCCCTGCTGCCGGGGAGGAGACAGCTGGCGGGCCATTCCGCCCCTCCTCCCTGGGCCGTCACCTGGGCCAGCCGCCACCGGACACTGGAAGCAGGAGGGTGACAGAATGTTTGGTGGGCACCGCTGCCTCTCCTGTAGCCACCAAGAAAGGGACTTCTTTCCAAGGTATGGGGCTTGATGACTAAGTTGAAGTTGAATACTGAGGCCTAAGAATGCCCGTTTCTGTGCGTTAGCCTGCCAGGTAACAGCTGCTCTAGTGTTTTTTTCCCCATGGTGATGAGAGACCGGGAGTTGGCCAACTTTTTCTGTAAAGGGCCAGATGGTGAATCATTTTGGCTCCTCAGGCTGTATGGTCTGTGCTGCATTTATTCAGTTCTGCCAGAGCAGCCGAAGACCGTGTTGAACGACTAGGAGTGGCTGGGTTCCTGTAAAGTTTTATTTACAAAAGCAGGAGAGAGCCTGTTGTAGACATGTGAGGAGATACTTATGAAAGCCTCGTTCTAATACTGTCCGGGTTGGCCGGTGATAATCATCTGCGGACCCTCCTCAGGTGGTGCATGTGGAGGCGTGGCCTTGCCAGTTCCTCAGCAAGTCAGTGCCGCCTTTAGGAGAGACTGGAAGAGTCACCGCTGAGCTCTGCTCACAGCCCGGGGTAGTCACACGTGCTCGGCTGGGGCTTCTGCTGACTCGGTTTCTGGAAGCTGTGAGCCCTCCCAGGTGGACTCTCACTGTGTGGGATGGAGGAGCGTCCCTCCAGAAGCAGCATCTGAGCAGTGAAGCTGCACTGACGAGGTTCGCTCCTGCTCAGTGCACTCCCTGCTGTGCTCCCTTCTCTGACTCCGACTCCGAAGTGCGGCGGAGAGCACGCCCCTAATCTGTGTGTGCAAGTGCACAGATCGGTAGGTTTGTGGGTTTTTAAAAATAATTCTAAAACACTCTTCTGGTTAGAAGACATGCTGCAAGTACTTCTGCAGAGCACGCAGTCGCCTTTCTCTGGACAGCGCGCGTTCCTGTGTCTTAGGGGTGTGCCTTTCCTCTTGGTTCACTGTGTGGCGCTTCCAACCTGCTGGGCCACTCTTGCCAGGTAAGACGCCCTGTCTCCAGGAGTGATGTTGCCGATTCCTGACCTCGGCTACCTGTGTGCTTTCACTGGTTTCACAGCCTCATTTGGCCAGCTCTGCTGGCCGCATAGACCAGCAGAGTGGGTGCCCTGAAGATGTGCTTTTGGCTTCCGAAGAGGTGGTTGCTCTCCCTCTGCCACACCTGCGCCTTGAGGTGCTTGTCTGGACCAGTGGGGCTGGCCTGTTTCTATTTCACCGGACGGTTGGTAGGATTGAGCACTACCAAGCAAGTAGGAGGTGTGTGTTTTAGGTTCTGCCGAAACCCTCCTGGCTGTGGAGTTATGTTACTCAGACCGACGGACGAGGAGAGGACAAGAACATAGGAGGAGAAGAAAAGATGGCCTGGAAAATTTAGAATCTTTTTTCCCTAGCTCTATTGAAATATAATTTTTAATTTTTATGAGTAGTTAGTAGGTATATTATTGAGGTATATTGACAAGTAAAAATTGTATGTCTATATGTACACACACATCAAGAGCAGGAAAACCGTGTGTATTTAAGGTGTACAGCGTGATGATTTGATGCAGGTATGTACTTCGTGGAATGTTTACCACAATCAAGCTAGTGAAGCCACCGTCACCTCACACAGCCAGCCTTTTCAGTGTGTGCGGTGAGAGTGTGTAAGATTCCTCCCAGCAGATTTCCACGACACCGTGCCCTCTTCCTAACCACTCAGCATGCTGGAATTAGGCCTTCAGAGCTCGCCCATCTTGTAACTGCAAGTTTGTTCTGTGTGACTAACATCTCGCCACTCTGAGGTGCCTGGTAACTACCATTCCGCTCTGCTTCTATGAGTTTGACTAAACATTCAGAATCTTTAAACAAGCAAAACAGCTTTTTTAGGTGAAAGTAGCCATCATCTGGCTGATTTTTATTTCAGTCTGACTTGCAGATGAGAAGGGTATTTACACATTTGCTTTATCTGTTCCGCCTCCGGGAATGACAGGGGCGGGGGCCTGTGGGAAAGCCTCCGTGTGAGAGCAGGTGAACATAAGCCTCGGCCCACCGTGGGCTTCATCCAGGAGCTGTGAAATGGACCGGAGTCTGGGTCCCACCCTAGGAGATTCTGATGTAATCGGGCTTGGGCTGGGTGGAGCCTGGGCACCTGGATCTTAAAAGCTTCCCAGGTGACTCTAATGTGCAGCTAACTTGAGACCGGCCATCAGCGCCTGCCCACTCTTGGATCAGCCAGTGTTTAGTAACTTGCAGGCTTTACTTGAGGGGGAGGCCAATTTGAATCGCTTTGTAATGTAATGGATGTCTTTCTACTTCTCAGTTCTATTCAGGAGGTACTTGAGTACCTACTAGGTACAAGACAGTGTTGTTAAATTAGAGGATTTAAGTATGTACGAGATACGGTTCTTGTCTTCAAGAGCTTATAAAAAAGCTAAAAATACTGAAATAACTGTAATGGGAACCTCTACAAGCTAAATGTCATTAAAGTGAATCATGCAAATTATGGTAATTGAGAGAAGGGGCAGATTGCATTTAATTAGAGGGGATCAAGAAAGGCTTTGAGAAGCTGCCGTCTGAGCTGAATCTGAGAGCTTGGCCTGCAGAGCTGGGGGTGGGTGGACAGGCCAGGTGGAGGGAAGATAATGAGCACAGATAGAAGGAGAGTGGGCAGGTGCCTGCGGTGCCTGTTTTGGCCAAAGCCTACAGTGGTGGGGAAGGTAGTGGGAAACAAACCTAGGTGGGAGGGTGGGGCCAGCAACAAAATATCTTTAGCCTGCTCCAGTGGGTTGGGAGTTGTTAAAACCTCCTCTTTATGAAGTTTGTGAAGCAGATGTGAATACATCCTACTGTAGCAAAGGAATTGATTTTTCTGTAACAAATTGCTTGAATATATATAATTATGTTAATGCATTTTAAACTAGAGAAGCACGTTGCAGGGTAAATGAGTTATATTTATAATAAATATATACTTATTATTTAGAGACAGAGCCTTGCTGTGTCACCCACGCTGAAGTGCAGTGGTGTGATCACAGCTCACTGCAGCCCCGACCTTCTGGGCCCAGGCAGCCCTCCCACCTCAGCCCCTCAAGTAGCTGGAACTACAGGCGTGGGCGACCACGTGCAGCTAATTTAAATTTTTTTTTTTTTTTTTTTTTTTTTTTTGTGGAATTGAGGTCTTGCTGTGTTGCCCAGGCTGGTTTTAAACTCCTGGCCTCAAGTGATCATCCTGCCTCAGCCCCAGGGCACTGGGATTATAGGCATGAACCACTGCGCCGGCTCTATTTTTAGTTTTTAATGTTTAAAGGTATGTTTAAATACCTTTAATATTTGAAGAGAGAAAATCAGAAAAAATACATACCATTGTTTTTTTTCATCTTTTTTCAAATAGGTCTTTTATTCAGATGAAGTCCTGGCTGAAGTGTAATATGTGAACAGATAAAAAGGTAGCTGCTCTGGTTTTGTCAGGGTAGTGGGCAGAGAACGTTCCCGAGTTCCGCTCTTTTAGCCCCAGTTCCACACTAATATCCCTCGTAACATCTGTTTGATGCTTCCTGTTGATACATCCCAAAATGGCATGGTTTTGTCTTACTGGGAAGGGAAGGCTTATGTTAACAACTGGAAATTGGACATTGACTTGCCCAGCTCACAAGAACATTGAGACACCTGTGGCCGTGGGAGGCTGGTGGAGACGTGGATGGCGGAGCTCCGCCACTGCGGCAGCATCGAGTCATGTCAGTGAGCACCTGCAGAGTGCCAGGTCCCCCTGTGGGCACTGAGCAGCGGGGCATGGCAGGGCTGTGCTAGGAGAGCCACAGGAGCTGGGGTGGGTGTCCAAATGGACAGGAGTGTGAGGATCCGGGTCTCTGTTCTCCAGTGGTGCTCGGTGGTGATGGCAGTGTCTTCTCCGTGCTGCCCAGGGTGGCCACTGAGCCCCTGGCATGTGACTGGTGCAGCTGAGGAACAGCGTTTTAAACTTTTAACTATTGTGAGTTGAAATTGCTGTATGTGGCTAACGGCTACCCTATGGGACAACTCAGATCAGCTGAGATCGGAGTGAAGGCTGGTGTGACCTGGTCAGTGCCGGGAATGCAGCATGGGTGGGGAAGGGTTTTCCAGCAGCGGGATCTGTGTGCAGCGCTAGGGTGAAGGAGAGTAGCACGATCCTGTGGGTCTGGAGGGAATTTGGCTTCCCTGGACCTCATGTTTGAACATGGGAATGGGGAGTGTGAAGCCTGGGATGTGCTTGGGGCCCGGTTACACAGGGCTTATGGGGAAGGCACAGGGGCCACCGTTACCAGCTGGGCCTCCGAGGAAAGACAGGCACATCCACCTGGAGGGGCCTCGCATGGAGTTAGATTTTATCCCGAGGGCGTTGATGATTTTCTCCAGGGGTGTGATGTGACCCAATTTAAGTTCTAGAAAGGCACTTGGGCTGCACCAGGGGATGTAGATTGGAGGTGGAGTTTGGATTCAGGAAGACCAGGTGGAAGGCCACTGTAGAGCCACGTGGAGGCAGGACAGCGCCCGTATTGGGAAGTGGCCGTAGGTGGCTCCTGGAGGAAGCGGGGAGAGGAGAGAGGCTCCAGAGCATAGGTGAGAGCTTGACGAGTGGGAGGAAAAGGTTCAGGGTTCTTGCTGCTTATCTAGGAGGGCGGGGGGTCGTTTACTGACAGGAGATACAGGAGCGGGGCACCTTTTTGAGGCAGCGGAAGACTAAGTCTAGTGTGGTGGAGATGTTGAGTTGCGTTTGTAGGTTGAAGGCTTTGCAGGTCTGGGCCAGACATAGAGATTTGGGGACCAAAGGTGTGCTAACAGAAATAAAAGGTCTGCAAATGGATGTCACCGGGGGAGAGTAGCAGGTGAGGACAAGACGGCCTTAGCCTGAACCAGCAGAAAGGTCAGGCTTTTAAGGATGGGCAAGAGAAAGGAGACCAGAGAGACTGTCAGTCAGGGCTCTTCAGAAACAGAACCAATATGGGTATTTCACAATCTCTTTTTCTTTTAAGAGGTGGGTCTTGCTGTGTTGACCAGGCTGGTCTCAAACTCCTGGGCTCAAGCCTTCCAAAGTGCTGGAATTACAGATGTGAGCCACCACACCTGGCCACTATCTCTCTATTTAATCTATAAAATTTAAGAAATTGGCTTCCTTTCAGGCTGGCAAGTTCAAAATTTGTAGGAAGGCTGGCAGGCTGGACACTCAGGCAGAATTCCTTCTCGGAGAAATCTTAGTTTTTGTTCTTGAGACCTTCAGTTGATTGGATGAGGTCCAACCACATTATAGAGGGTAATCATTCCTTAATGCTGACCCCATCCACAAAATACCCTCACAGCAACACCTTGGTTAGTGTCTGGTTAAATCACTGGGTGCTGTGCTCTGGCCAAGTTGACACACAAAATTAACTGTCACAGAAGTCAAGAAGGGGTCGCCAGAGAAGAGAAAGAAATCTCTAGAAGCTAGGGGGCCCTATTAAGTGACACTGAGAGGTCACACAGGATGAGGCTCAAGAGGTAGCCCTTGGGTTCACCACACAGGGGTGAGTAGCCTCGTGAGAGAAACCCGGCAGAGGCCAAATCACAGCAGTTGCAGGCCGAAGAGGGGGTGGTTAGAGGAAAGAAGATGTGTGGGTAATCCTTGTAAGACATTTGCCATTCGTTGTTATGTCCCTTCCCGTCAGGCAGCTGTTTGGAGCCAGACCTGGAGATTTGCTTGGATTTCTCCTCGGACGCTGTTGGGTATCATAACAGCCCGTATTTTAGACATAGGTTTGTTCAGACTTTGCTGGGATTGCAATCTCTGGGTTCAGTTCGACAGTGAAAAGCTCCAGTTCCTAAGGAAGTAAAACTTTTCAAGAACACAATATAGAAATAGCAGGGGCTTCTAATAGAGCTGTCCTCTTAGCCTGTCGTGGTCGTGGGCACGGAAATAGCAGGGAGAGGGGAAGGCATGTCTGTGAGCGGTTCTTCGCCTTGCACCCGCAGTTACAGAGGATGGCTGATAGGTGGCACTGTGTGTCTGCCAAACGGAGTTAAGAAGAGAGCCTCTTAGTATTCCAGGAATGAAAATTTTTGTTATTTTTAATACCACATTTGATATTAAGAACTTGCTGTTAATATGGATTTTATTTCCAGTCTTTCTGACATAAATTTCAGGAGATTGTTGGGTCATGTGTGGTGTTTATAATGGTATGTGCTGTGGGATTCTTTTACCAGCTTAAAGACACGGCCTTTCCATCTGCAGAGGTGGTTTAAAATGGAGACTTTTATTTGGCATCATGAAATATACATTTATCCGGCAAGGTAAGGTTGCAGGCTATTGAGAAATCCAGTTGACGTGGGGAACTGAATAAACAGACGACGGCTGACACCAGGTGGGAAGTGAAAGGTGTGCTGTGAGACAGGGTTGGAGGGAGGAGGGTGGTCAGAGGTTCACTGAAAAGAACTTAGACTCTACACATGAGCAGGATGCATGATTTCCAATCTGAAATTCAAGTTCAATATAGAAAATTTGAGATGTAAAAAACACTATTACAAAGCAGAAGTTACTCCTTTATAGTCGCTGTTTGTTTGTTTACTTATTTATTTATTTATTTTGAGACAGAGTTTCGCTCTTGTCACCTAGGTTGGACTGCAGTGGTGCAATCTCCAGTCACTGCAACCTCTGCCTCCTGGGTTCAAGTGATTCTCCAGCCTCAGCCTCCCGAGTAGCTGGGATTATAGGCACCCGCCACCAGGCCTGGCTAATTTTTGTATTTTTAGTAGAAACGGGGTTTCACCATGTTGACCAGGCTGGTCTCGAACCCCTGACCTCAGGTGATCCGCCCGCCTCGGCCTCCCGAAGTGCTGGGATTACAGACGTGAGCCACCACGCCTGGTCATTGCTGTTTATGTTATTACTTCATCTTTCCCTTTTATTTTCATGAACCGTATATAGGTAGGTAGATATATCCTGTATCCTGTTATATTTATGTTTCATATGCTGTGTATTAACACCACTATGTTGTAAGCACTTTCTTAAGCGATTAAAATTCTTTAAAAACATGATTTGTAATGAGGCCTGATGCTCCATGCTGTGTCCGTTTCAGTACCAACTCTTTTTTTTGTATTTAGGTAATTTTGACACTTTTCTAGCTTAGGTCAAGATTTATTGCATTACCAGGATATGTATGCTTCACTGGCATAATCTGGCATACACAGGAGTCTGTAACTAATGGTGCTTTTTGAATCAAATGATTGTGATTTGAGAATCTGCTGGCTTGAGTGGAGCAGATATTTTCTGGCTAAAATGCTGACCCGGTTTAACCGGTTTTTGAATATGTTTGGATTTCCAGTCACAGTTCTGAGTGGGCTGTGGGAGGGAATGACTGTGGGCTGGTGTCAGGAAAGTGTCCAGAAGACTGCTGATCGCCAGAATGTAACCCAGGAGATTTGCCGATTTCTCACATTGTATCAAAAGTGATAAGGGATCACTTTGTTTTCTGAATTAAATGTTTTTTTAGAATCAGTCATATTGGACTTTGGCTTTTGTGGGAAGCGTTTTGAGCAGTATTATTTTTAGATTGTCGTGGTTAAGAGTATAGGCTCCAGCGCGTGGGTCACCACTTGGGCCAAGCTGCTTCCTAGCATCATGACTGCACTCATTCCCCAGCCCCTGTGTCCTCAGGTGCAGGATGGGCCAGGTGTAAGCATCTCATGGAATTACCAGGTCACCCTTACAGAGGGTGAAGTGTAGTGCTTGATATGTGATAAATAATATTACAGGCGTGACTTGGAGATTTTGTGGGTTCAGTTTTGGACCATCCCGATGAAGTGAATGGCACAATGAAGTGAGGCACACACATTTCTTAGTTTCCCGGTGCACATGAAGGCTATGTTTGCACTATATTATGGTTTAATTGTATAATAGCATTATGTCTAAAAAACCAGTGTACATGCCTTCATTTAAAAAATATGTTATTGCAAAAAATGCTGATACAGAGACATGAAGTGAGTGTGTGCTTTTGGGAAAATGGCACTGACAGACCTGCCTGGTGCTGTTTCCTCAGACCTTCAGTTGGTAACAAACACATTATGGGTGAAGTGCATTATGGGTGAAGTGTCTTCTAGTGAGGCGTCCTCACCACCTGCTCTAGACTGCACCTTGGCACTTTTTCCCACGCCATTTTGCCCTGCCTTGCTTTATTTTTTTCTCCATGACATTCGTTTCCTAATTTGCTATATATATTTACTTATTTAAACTTAATAGTTCTGCCTCTCTACCTGAAACACGTCTCAAGAGGGCAACCATTTTGATATGTCAGATTCATTGCTAACCTGCGGTGCTTAGAACACTCCTGGCCCGTGCGGGGTGCTCAGTAAGTGCTGCTGACCTGGTGAATGAGATACACGGCACACTGTGGGGCCTGGGGGCTTTGCGCTCTTGCAGGGGAGTCAGGGAAGGAGGGGTTGCCAGGTTGGCGAGGTGGTGAGCGAGGGCTTTCCAGGCACTGGAGACATCCCTCAGAGATGCTCAGAGTCTGCAAGACCACAGAGATGTGGAGGCTGGAGGGCGGGGGTGCAGGTTGGGGTGAGACCTGAGGGGCCTTTGTCTGCTGTCTGGGGGGGTTTGACTTTAGATTTGAAGACCAACTCTATAATCTTACTGAAAGAAGTATTTCAACAGATAGGCTGAGTAAATATTTGTTAAACTGCGAAAGTAAACCTTGAGTTCAGAATCTTATTTTAGGAAGTCATGTTAACCTAGGTGCAGGGGCTTACGCCTCTGTAATCCCATCACTTTGGTAGGCCAAGGTAGGAGGATTGCTTGAGCCCAGGAGTTCGAGACCCGCCTGGGCAACACAGGGAGACCCCATCTATAAAAAAAATTAGCCAGCTGTAGTGGAATGCACCACACCTATGGTCCCAGCTACTTGGGAGGCTGAGGTGGGAGGATCCCTTGAGCCCAGAAGGTCAAGGCTGCAGTGAGCTGTGATTGCACCGCTGCACTCTAGCCTTAGCGACAGAGGGAGACCCTGTTTCAAAAAAAAAAAAAAAAAAAAAAAATTGTCACGTTGGTCTGTGCTCTATAAGCAGTGAAATAAAACAGTGATGTATGCTATTTTTTCATACTTTGAAAACAGTATTAGATTAATAGGGCATTTAAAAATGTTTCGTCTGTGCTAGATTTGCTGCCGAGAGAGCTTTCTTTCTAGACTGTTGTGTGGGATAATCTGCTTCTTTTCTATAAATAAAGGGGTTGGATTTTAAAATACTAAAATGTTATTATTTGTGACGTCTTTCCTTTCTTTCTTAGAAAAAATGTTTGCTTACTCTTCCTTGTGGAAATTGATTAAGAATGCAGGCTGGCCTTCGTGGCTCATGTGTGTAATCCCAGCAATTTAGGGGGATGAGGCAGGAGGATTGCTTACGACCAAGAGCTGGAAACCAGCCTGGGTAAGATAGCAAGACCCCATCTCTACAAAAGAAAAAATTAAAAAATTAGCTGGATGTGGTAGCATGCACCTGTAGTCCCACCTGCGTGGGAGACTGAGACAGGAGTATCCCTTGAACTTGGGAGGTGGAGGCTACAGAGAGTTAGGATCGCACCACTGCAGTTCTGCCTGGGTGACAGAGTGAGACCTTGTCTCAAAACAAACAAACAAACAAACAAACAAAAAAACCCTATTAGGCTAAATGTTTATATTTCTGAGGTACAGAATTATTAGAATAAGCACTGTTGCTTTACTTTGAGATGAGATGGAAAGAATACATTTATTGGTAATTTCACATATTTCTCTTTTTTTCTGCTTTTTCCTCACTGTGAAGGTGAAACAAGCATAGGTAATAAGAAACTAAAGCAAATGACGCCTGTAAGCCACATTTAAGCCATCAGAGTAATGATGGATAGTCACTTGAGTTTAAAAATAATAAGCTCAGATACTGTTTTAATCCTCATAAAAGACTAGTTAGAAAACCAATTTTACTTTGATGCAAACAAACTAACTAAAGTTAGAGAAGGGGTACTAAGAAAATGAGTGGGGACCGTCTGTTCTCTCCTGATCCCGCCCCTCAGCTGCTCTGGGGACATCTCCTTGTGTTTAATCTCCCATCAAGACTCCTGCTGAATACATTTTAGGAATGAGAGGCAGACTCTCAACCGTGTCATTTTCTCAGAGAAAATTGGATTGTGTGTTGGTAATAACAGTACCTGTCACACTGAGAAATGGTTTGTCGTGGGCATGGCTGAGAGGCTTCAGACCGACTTTGTTGTGGTTTGCTCTCTGATTTATTTCTTGTGTTTTCAAGCACCGGGAAAGGGATGCTGACAGCATGAGGGGCAGTGAAGGCTGCGAAGTTGAGTCTAGGGCTTTTTCCTTTTCCTTGATAAAGTAACTTTTCTGTTTAGAATGGAAATAACCCTTCCATTAAAGTTTTTCCATTTAATCTGGGTGAGGGGGGAGGTATTGCTTTTGTAGTTGAGTGTTAAAAAAGGTTTTCCTTGGTTTCAGTTAGTATAACACTTAATTTTTGATTTTCTGTTTGTCATGTGCAACGTGGTTGTTGATGGTAAGAATGGGTTCAAACGGACTAAGGATCTAGCACCAGAAATACCATTTGACCCAGCAATCCCGTTACTGGATATATACCCAAAGGACTATAAATCATTCTGCTGTAAAGACACATGCACACGTATGTTTATTGCAGCACTGTTCACAATAGCAAAGACTTGGAACCAACCCAAATGGCTATCAATGATAGACTGGATAAAGAAAATGTGGTCATATACACCATGGAATACTATGAAGCCATAAAAAAGGATGAGTTCATGTCCTTTGCAGGGACATGGATGAAGCTGGAAACCATCATTCTCAGCAAACTAACACAAGAACAGAAAACCAAACACTGCATGTTCTCTCTCATAAGTGGGAGTTGTACAATGAGATCACATGGACACAGGGAGGGGAACATCACACACCAGGGCCTGTTGGTGGGTCTCTTAGGAGAGGGGAGAGCATTAGGAGAAATATCTAATGTAGATGACGGGTTGATGGGTGCAGCAAACCACCGTGGCACGTGTATGTATACCTGCATAACAAACCTGCATGTTCGGCACATGTACCCCAGAATGGAAGCATAATAATAATTTAAAAAGTAGTAACGCTTCCTCCATTTCCCACTGCATCGGATGTGGAGGTGTTTACAGCCACAGAGCACTTTTTGCTCTATTAGGAGATGGCAAGTCTTTTGACCTTGACTGGCCCTCAAGGCCAGGGTTCTACCTCACTGCTTCAGAGTTGCTTTCTGTTTGTCCTGGGGAGACATGCTGTGTTGATGGTGTTGTGTTCTGCTGCGGAGAGGAGTCCACGTTATAAGAGGCTTGTTGTTGGATTTTGAAGTTTATCCAGAGGAGGGTCCCCAGAACAGCAAGAGGTCCTGAAAAGATGGCCTGTGAGAAATGGTTGAGGGAAGCAGCATTGTTTGGCTGGCAACCTTGCAGGGAGCATGAGGCTGTCTTGGGACACGTGATGGGCAGCTGGCTGGACGCTGAGCAGTGCCGAGGAAGGAGAGAAACCAGGGCGGCAGATTTCATCTCAGCACAGGGAGAGCTACTTTACAAATTGGTCTATACAAGGTGGGGTCCGAATTCTGTGACACGGGAAGGGAGGCTGTGTGGACTGGTGGTTAAGAGTGCTGTGCTGAGTGCATGGGCTGCGGGGGGGTGGTGCCCCCGTGTGGTGAGTGCGTGGATCCTGCATGGTGGTGAGCACGAGGTCTGCAGGTGTGGATGCCACGTGGCCGTGAACTTCTAGACTGCCAGGTGTGTGTGCTGCCCTGCCTACCGCTTGTTCAGCTGTGTGACTTTGGCAGGTTACTCGATCTCACTGTGCCTCAGCGTCCTTCTCGGCAGAATGGGGATGGGACTAGTACCTGCTTTATCCCATTTTTGGCAAGGTGAAAGGAGTTGGTGTGTGGAATTGCCTTCAGCTGTGTCAGGCAGTGAGTAGGCACTGTCATTGTGTTCCATGAAATGACTTCAAGTGATACTCTGAAATGGCGCTCCACATCCAGGCCAGGGCAGCAGATTCCTCACCTGCTGCGGCCTCTAGCCAACTGACTTTTCTATTTTTAAAGTTCCCAGGGATTTTGCCTGGTTTCCTTTGCTTTTTTGCCCCGGGCAACTGCTGCCTTTTGGGACTCCTACATGTCTTGGATTAGCTGCAGAGTGGCACACCACTTCCCCAGTGGCCCTCTTTGCTGGTGCGCAGGCATCTTTGGTTTTACTGCTCAGCGCTAACTAGGGCAGGGTTTCTTAGCCTTGGTGCTATTGACATTTTCATCGTAGGATGTTTAGCATCATCTCTGGCCTCTCCCCACAAAGTGCCAGTAGCACCTTCCCACCCCCACCCAGTCCCGACAATCAAAATCGTCTCCACATGTTGCTTAATGTCCCCTGGAGGCACAGTTGTCCCTGATTGAGAACCTGTGCACTAGGGAGAAATGTTAGGAGGTTACCAGAATCCAAGGACTTAATCAGAAATTGTCAGTTATTGTTTCTGGTTCTTGAGTTACTTGCTGGAGTCTTTTTTCGTTTACTGACCCCCCTTTATTCCAGAGGGGAGAGCGAATGAAATGCTCCTCGTTCATTCCACGATGGCTGTGGAGGGTCCCTGCTTACCGAGCGCTGTGTGTAGTGGTGGCTTCCGGGAGGAGTGGACAGACAGGGTGTAGACCTGACCCTGCTCAAGCCTCTGCATGGCCCAGGGCGGAGAGGGCCAAACAAGAGAACCCACTGTGCTTGTCGCCGTCCTGCCTTCCCTGGGCCGGTGCTGACGTCATTACCCTCTAATTTCCCCCAGACCTGCCAGCGGCCTGGTGATGTCGTCACAGATGAGGGCGTGAGAGCTCACGGCTGAGGGGGTTTGCTGCTTCCTTCAGGCCCCAGCACCAGACAGTGGAGGGAAGTGTGAGGCCTTTGGGCATCCCCACCTGGCTCCAGGGAGCAGGTTGGGGTCAGGTTGTGAAGGGCTCCAAACGCCCTGTCAGGAAAACCGGGTTTGGGGCCAGTACTGCTTCGTCGTCTTAAACGCTTGTCTTCTGTCGGGCTCTGCTCTCATCTGGTGTTCCTGTCAGGCTGACAGTTCGATAGAGCCTATCACTTAGCACTTGTATGTTCCTTTTAGACTGTATTCCACCCTCCACTGTCGCTCTGGCAGGTCCCCCTTGTCCCCTGAAACTTCTGCTGTCGGCAGCGGGGCGTGGGGAAAGAGTTGCATCCGGGAGTCAGCCCCGTGGGTGGTGTGGGACAGCTTAGGGCGCGGGGTTCAGGGGCTGCTGAAGTACAAGCCAGTCCCTTGACCTTGTCCTTGGGAGGTGCCGTCTGGGGCAGGTCTGCTCTGGCCTGCCTCCCTCAGGACGTGCCCACACAGGGACCTTCTAACCCGGAGGCTGTCGTTCTGTGCATAGAGCTAAAGTTCAGTTCAGTAATTCTAGGCCGAAGCTCAACGTGACGAAAACAAGAGTACTTTGCAGCATTAATTTAGAAACAGTATCTGGGCAGAGCTAGTGGAAGACTTGTAGGACGGCAGCCTGCCTGTGCAGGAAGCGTGTGCAGGAGACCTCACCAACTCTGCGTTCTTACGGATCCGGAACCCACTGTGCGTGCCACATCCGTGTAGACAGTGGACGCTGGGAGTTGTTGTGTTCCAAAGCTCAGGCAGGAGCAAAACATGAGATTTGAACCTGTTATTTGGCCTGGGGCACAGAAGCTCTCGCTTTCTCCCGGAGTTCTCTCTAAAGTGTGTCTGTGTGAAAGGGGACATTTGCCAGTGGGGAGGAGTTGGGTTGGAGGGTGGGGACGACAGGAGTGTATTCAGAGGGCGGAAGGAACAAGGTGGACAGTTACTTTGGTAACAGATCAAGGGTTGTTCATTCTTCAATACTAAAGGGTTTGTTGAGTTTACATGAGAATTTCTCAACACAAAGCACGACGTGGAACTAGGGTGGGAGCTGGAGTTTGCTTTTAGGAAATGTCTCGAAGTGTAGTGCGTATTGTTTTCCTGTTGTCCATAGCAACTATGGGGGATTAAATGTTAAAAATGTTAAAATAAAATTGGGCGACTTGGCTCAATCTTATGTCCTCACACAGTTACAGAACACTGAGAAATGAAGAGTTAGAGACTGTACACATTGGCTAAATGTGCACCCTCTTTAGGGCGTCTTTCTTCTCATTTAAGTCCCTGATGCCACCTTTTCAGCAAGGCCATTCCTGCCGTCTCAACTGAGAGTGACCCGTTGCCGTCACTTTCTCTTATGTTGCTCTGTTTTTAAAAGTTCGACTTTGAGATGTAATTTATACTGAGTCACATGAACCCATTTTTAAGTGTATGGTTTGAAAAGAAAGTTTACATACTTAGGTGATAATCACCACAGTTAAGGTACAGTGGGGAAGCATGGCTGGCGGGAGTTCCTCAGCCTCTGCTCCAGGAAGGTGCCCATCTGCGGGATTTGACGTGCCAGAGTTTCGTATACAGGAGTCCCTTCTTATCCATGGGGCATGTGTCCCAAGACCCCCAGTGGACGGCTGAAACTGTGGGTGGTGCCACACCCTCTGTATACGATCTTTTTTTCCTGTGCATACATACTTTTCATAAAGTTTACAAATTAGGTACAGTAAGAGATTAACAGCAATAACTAATAATACGGATTAGTTACAACAGTGTGTTAGCATCACCACTCTTGTGCTGTGGGGCTCTTATTAAATAAAGTGAGGGTCACCTGAACTCAAGCACTGTGATGGTGCGGTAGTCGGTCTGATCACCAAGGTGGCTACTGAGTGACTCAGGGCGGGTGGCATGGACATGCTGGACAAAGGGAAGACTTGTGCCCTAAGCGGGACACAGTGGGACAGCTTGAGATTTCATCATGCTTCTCAGCATGGTGTGCAGCTTAAAACTTAACAAAGTGTTTTTTTCTGGAATTTTCCGTTTAATCTTTTCAGACTGTGGTTGACCACGGGTAACTGACACCTTGCAGCGTGAGCCACAGATAATGGGGGGCTGCTGGAAATGGAGTGTTCCACGTATTCTCTGTTTCCGGCTTCCTTCACTCAGCTGGTGCTTTTGAGGTGTGCGTGTCATTTGTCCCCTCGTACTGCTGGGAGCGCCTCAGCGAGCGGCTGTGCTGCAAGTCAGCCGTCCCCTGCTGGCGGACATTTGAGTTGTTTCCAGTCTTGGCTATTACAAAAAACCTTGCTATGAACATTGGAAATATACTCAGCGTCTGCTGGATATGTTTCATTCTCCTTGGGAAATACCTGGGAGTGCAGTCGCTTTGTTGTATGGTAAGTGTACATCGTTTTCACTTTGTGAAAACTGCCCGACTTTTTCCAAAGTACTTACAGCATCTACCCTCCCACCAGCAACGCACAAGAGTTGCAGTTGTTCGTCTTTACTCAAACTTGGTGTGTGGTGGATTTAAGCTGTATGATCCTGATGACAAATGTTGTTGATTGTCTTTTCCTGTACTTAGCGGTCATTTGTATATTTTCTTTTGTGAAATGTCCGTTTGAATCTTTTGCCCATTTTTAACTGATTTGTTTATTGAGTGACAACTCAATAATGAGAGTTCTTCAGATATCCTGGATACAAATCCTTTGTCAGATTTATGTGTTGCAGATTTTTTTTTTAGTCTGTGGCTTGTCTTTTCATTTTCTTAGTGGTGGTTTTTGAAGAACAAATGTATGGAACCCCATTTATAAACTTTTTTCTTTTATGGTTCATGCTTTTTTATGTGCTAAGAAATTTTTGCCTGCCACAAAATTACGAAGTTTTTAAAAAATGGTTTTTAAAAGAAATTTTGTACTCTTAGCCCTTACATTTAAACCAGTGATAAATTTTGAGTTAATTTGTGTATATGAAATGAGAAAGTAAATAAATGTTCATCCTCTCACCCATGGATATAAATTATTCCCACATCATTTGTTGAAAAAGACTATTCTTTCCCTATTGAAGTATCTGGGTGACTTGGTGTAAAATCATTTGCCCACACACGCATAGCACTGTTTGTATGGTTATATGAATAAATGAAAGAAATGAATTTATATAATACCTTTGAAGGCAACTCAAGATCATGTAATGCTTCTCAAGTATTATAATGAACATTTATTTTCATACCCTAGTGAATAATTTTTAATTAAAAAACCTATTACAGAGACATGACAAGTAATTGCACAGTCTGACCCTGCACTGGACTCTGGACTGGAGAGAAAAAAAAATGCCATGAAGAATATTAATAAATCCAGTGGCAAGATGGGAATAGGAACAGTAGATTAAAGTTTTGTATCAATGTTAAGTTTATGAAGTTGGCAGTTGTACTATGGTAACATGAAAGAATGTTCTCAGTTTTAGTAAATACACACTAAAGTATTTAGTAGTAAAGGGCCATGAGGTATGTAAGTTACGCTCAGATGCTCCCCGGCTCCAGATGTGTGTGCGTGTGGGAGGGGACAGAATAAATGCATGCAAATGATAAATAAAAACACTCTACCATAAATGTTAACAGTAGGTGAATCTGAATAAAGAATGTATCACTTTTGCTAAGCTTGAAATTCTTTCTAAATTGAAAAATTATTTTATTTATTTTTATTTTTTTGAGACGGAGTTTCACTCCTGTTATCCAGGTTGGAGTGTAATGGTGCAATCTTGGCTCACTGCAACCTCCGCCTCCCGGGTTCAAGTGATTCTCCTGCCTCAGCCTCCCAAGTAGCTGGGATTATAGGTGCATACCACCACGCCCAGCTAATATTTGTATTTTTAGTAGAGATGGGGTTTCACCATGTTGGCCAGGCTGGTCTCTAACTCCTGACCTCAGGTGATCTGGCCGCCTTGGCCTGCCAAAGTGCTGGGATTACAGGCATGAGCCATCACTCCAGACCTAAAAAAATTTTTTTTAATAAAATGTTTTTTAAAAAAATCTATTACATTAATTTGTTGGCTTAATATTCGCCTTTTACATGGAAGTAGAATTTAAACGTATTAAAATAGCCATTAATAGTGATTTTAAAAATCTAGGTTGTTAGGCTTACGTTTATTTGAAATAGAAATTTCTCTGAAAACTAAATGGCCATTCTAGATGTAATGATCATTTACCATTTCAAAAAAAAAAAAGTTTTATGATGATGTCTTGTGTTACAAATTCTCTCTTAATGTCTGAAATCCAGCTCTCAGTTTTGCCGGGTAAACTGGCCTGTTTGAAGTTTTCTGAGGATACATTTTCTCTCTCACTATCTTTTTGGTCACCTAGTTTGATTACAGCGGTAAAAGTTATTACAGAGCCCTCTGCACAAGAGCCCATGTATGTCTTTAAAAGATGGAATTACTGTTCATTTCAGGTATCACTCCAAGGATTTAATGTGAATCTAATTGTATTTGTTAAGTCCTCTTTTGTATTTGGTCTATTTTCTACCACAACGAAGTCAACAGAACAAGCTAGGATACAGATTATCTACTTCTAGGCCAGACATCTGAGAGGATTTAGAGGAAATCAGTACAACCAGTGAGCTCTCATACAGTGGTTGACCTGGTTGGTGAGACCGTCTTGTCCACTTGCCATGGCCAAGTGGGACCCATTGCTCTCTTATCCACTACTTGCAACTTTGAGTGTCTTAATTGACTCGGTTTAGGGACTTTTGTTTTCTTCAACTTGTCTTTGCTTTGAAGTTTTAATACACATTTATATACAGTATATGCTGGGTAATATGATATACATTATAACCTGGACTCGGAGCGCCCCTCAGTTAGTGTTTTCATGTTCTGCCCTTTTTCTGTCTCTCCTGTTCCACATCCGTCTCATTTGCTGAGGACTTTCTGAGCTCCTGATGTTCCTTTCCGAGCTTCCTAACTTCTCCGGAGCACCTTGGCGGCACAGGTCATCCCGGATCCTGCAGTATTCGTGCAGTGTTGTCTTCAGGTTTTATTTGTTGCCTAGTTTCAGAGCTCACTATCTGTGGCCACGCTAATCGTGCCCATGCAGAGTGCTGACCACAAGGAGCTCTATTCCGTGCTGAGCTGGACTGTTGGAGCTCAAGTGACGTTTCGCGGTGAGGAGGCAGGGATTCTGAATTGCAGAGGAGCAGCGCGAATGAGGGCTGTTTGGCCCTTGCCTATTGCTGGTTTGTGACTTCCCCTCACAGAATCTCTTGAAATGGATGCCACTCCTGAAGTGACTTGGCTCTGTTTTAGGGGCCTACTCGTGCGGTGGTGTGTGCAGCTCTCCCGGCCCTCGGGGAAAGTGGAGTACAGGGATGCCTGTGGGACGATCTGCCATCGGCCAGGGCCCTGCCTGCCTTAGCCCCGCTGAGAGCTCAGCGTAGCTTCCACCTGCAGCTGTCTTCCTGGGCATTTCCTAAGTGAAAATAAAGATTCAGCCATGAAATGATTTTTGTTTTATTTATTTATTTTTAATGTAAGAAACAAATAGAATTGCTTTTTAGAAGACAAAACTGAAATGAAGCATTGAAAACATTCACGATTGTTGTGAAGATGCAGATCCTCAGAATGAAAAAGTATGTGTTTTAAAGTTCCCTGTTTACATTTCTGAACTTTTAGGAATCTCTAGGTTTGGGAGGTTGAGGCATCTTCTTCAGGCCTCACAGCGAGCCCCGGCGCCCGGGCTGCAGTCCGCGGTGAACCCCGGCGCCCGGGCTGCGGTCCGCGGTGAACCCCGGCGCCCGGGCTGCAGTCCGCTCCGCAGGGCTCACTGTGATGTTTTCTTTGTGTTTGTAGCTCAGTGTCTTTAACGCAGTAACTGCCTGCTGAATGCAGTGGGATGTTTGCTGCTGATCACAGGGATGTTTAGGCTGTTGAGGTTTGTTCTTCAGTTACTGAAGGAGGAAAGGAATTCAGAATGAGGACCCAGCATCCTTTCATAAACTTAGGGAATGATTAACTGTATTTTGCCTGAAGATCATGCAAGCCCACACCCCTGCCCCTCCTGCCTGCTTGCCTTCTAGTGTGGAAAGTTTGAAGCAGGCAGGAAAGTATATCCAATATACAAGGATGAAGTAGCTGAAGGAATCTGGGTGAGGAGAAGTGAGGGTGGCAGAATAGTGCAGCAGGGTGGGACGAGGACAGAACCCATGTGCACCATTCTGTGGTTGTGCCTAGCTACGGGAGAGGCCCCTCGTGGCTCTCAGCTTCTCAGCAGCTGGGGAAAAGATGGGAACTCAGTCTGTAATGGCAGGCACAGGGGACATATGATTAAGGCCAGTGAGTTTTCCTAAGAGGCCCAGCTTTTTCTGACACTGAGATCTGAGAGAAATTTCTTCTTTAGACTCTCACTAAGAATATGTCCTCCACCCATCCCTATAGCGGATAATGAAATGGACTTCCTCCTGCTGGGTCTTCTCATGGCTGGCGGTGAAGTTCAGAGGGGGGAACAGTCTTGTGAGTGAATAATGAAAGAACGCCGAGCAGACCAGGAGCATTCCCCTGGGACTTTTGGATCCATTGATAGAATTTAGAAGACTTAGAGGTGTGAACGGATTGTGTATCCCTCAGATTATCCTTCAAAATAACAATGGCCCAGAATTTTGAGATGAGGCAGCAGGTGTGCCCATGGTGCTGTGTCGGCCATTGGGTATTACAGTGAGAAGCGGACCCGTGTGTTCGACAGTTGTCTGAGGAAAGGATAAGCTCACCAAGTCCAGAGTGACAGTCAAGAAACCTGGCCCCGTGGCCCCTCTCCTACACTGGTGGGCCAAGGGAGAGCTCTCAGACACCCCGGGCTTCCCTGGGACACTGTTTGGGATCGCCTGACAGTGTCCCAAGGAACTGTTCCCAAGGCTGCAGCATTCCCTGACAGAGAGCGAGGCTGTAGGAATCTTAGCCTGGAGAAGTTTTAAAGGAGTTGTCTGCGGTGGGTTTTAAAAAAGTAAATGACATCCTGGCTAACATGGTGAAACCCTGTCTCTACTAAAAATACAAAAAAATTAGCCGGGTGTGGGTGGCGGGCACCTGTAGTCCCAGCTACTCAGGAGTCTGAGGCAGGAGAATGGCGTGAACCCGGGAGGCGGAGCTTGCAGTGAGCCGAGGTCTCGTCATTGCACTCCAGCCTGGGTGACAGAGTGAGACTCCATCTCAAAAAAAAAAAAACAAAAACCACAAAACAAAAACAAAAAACAAAACAGTAAATGAAAAACAATAGCAAAAGAACAAAAAAATCACAAAACCTCAGCAAAAGCACCCTTAGAAATGTCTAATTCCAAGCACTGACCCATCCTTGTTCTTCCCCAGTCCTCACTTAATTCTTAATTGGATATAAGCCAGGGTCTGTCTCTCCAGGAAATCATCGGCGAGCGTGGCCAGTCATGAGAGAGCAGGACCAGGGATCAGCTGAGGCTTATTCTAAGATGAGATGATCAAAATATCAAGAATGCTTCTAAGTTATGATTCTTGATATTATGGCAACAAGGAATGCCGTGTGTCTGAAAGAGCAACCAGGCCAGGAGACCCGTCTGAAGGAAGCCAGGGATCAGAATATAACCCTGTTTATGTGATTTCAAGCTGCCACCCCATCTGTCAGGGACTTGTTCCTGCCAGTCCTCCCCTTTTGGTGACATCTTACCTGAGTGTTGGTATCCAGGGGCTCCCCTGAGTTTGGCGTTTCCATAGCTGCCGCTGTGGTTGATGGTCCCTAGACTCTTGACAGGAGCCAGGCGCTCTCAGGTTGGTCATGAGAGATTTCTCCACAGGGTGACAGAGGACAACAGTGATTATTCATCATGCTGATCCTGGGACAGGATGTTGGCTTGAAAACTAGACTGAAAGTGGGTCAAGAAGGCAGGTGCCCAGTGACCTTGTGGTCTCCCTGTGGCGAGGGGCGTCGGGGTTGCCTCTCGAGAAATGGATGTGACGGCGGTTTCCTCGGTTGGCCACGCCCACAGAGTTTTAAGAAAGCAAAGAAGTGTGTAGCAGTGAAACCCCCAGATGAGGACAGACTGCAGAGTTCCTGGGGCAGAAAACCATTGCCAGGTATTTTATTCAGTGTGTTCATGATCAGGTCGTCTCCGTAAGGCATGGGTACCCCTTAGAGTGTCTGCAGTGTTCAGGGCTGTTCCCTGTGAGTAGAAGTGTGGGGTAAACACCAAGGAATGGGGCACAGTGTGGGCTCCGGGGATCTCTCACCGCTGCAGAGAGTCCTGGAAGGGTGGCCTCAGGACCACCCCAGTTCCTGGCCCTGAAGGCCAAGCCCGGATCCTCCCTTAACAATATATTAGCCTTGACCTTCTCGAAGCTGATAACAAAATATTGTGGCACAGTTTTATGAGATCACAGTTTTGTGAGGCTCTGTCCCTGGCCAAGCCACTGTAGAAGCTTTAGCCCAGGGGTGTCCAGCCTTTTGGCGTCCCTGGGCCACATCAGAAGAAGAAGAAACTCTTGGGCCACACATAGAATACACTAACACTAATAGCTGACGAGTGAAGAAAAAGGTCCTGTGCATCATGTTTTTGGTATTTGCCACCATGGATGAGCAAAACCATTGTTGCATTGAAAGGGCTGGACATGGCTCCTTCAGCTCCTGACAGCCTTTCGCCTTAGCGACTGGAGCAGCTATAGCATGTTAGGTGATTTATCAAACATCTGCTGCTGGCAGGTAACCGGAGGTGAAATTTCTCTCTACAGACACTCAGGGTGGAATTGGAGCAGAATCCAGGTGGAAGACGAGGTCACTGGTGGCTTCTCCAGGTAGAAGGCCATATCCCTCGTGGCTTCTCCAGGTGGAAGACCAGGTCACTGGTGGCACTCCCAGGTGGAAGGCCAGATCACTGGTCACTTCTCCAGGTGGAAGGCCAGATCACTGGTCACTTCTCCAGGTGGAAGGCCAGCATCTCCAGGTGGAAGGCCAGATCACTGGTCACTTCTTCAGGTGGAAGGCCAGATCACTGGTGGCTTCCCATGGCTTCTGCCCCCTTTCATTCTTCCTGCTCTGACTTCACTATCTAACTCTGAGTCCATGTGGGTGCTGTCACAGCAGTTCTAGGAGTTGGCACGAGAGAAAAATGATCCCTTTGCACTCAGTGCTGGCTGTCTTTCCCCAGAACAGCAGTAAGCAGGAACGGACTACTGTCATATCATATAACTTAGAACCTGGGTTGCTAGGGACAGAAAAGTGCATTTTTTTTTTTCTCTGTACTGATTCCTTGTGACTTCTGCTTACCTGTAAACTTGGTGAGGGACTCACTGTTCACGCACCCAGAGCTGACTGGGAGGAGTGTCTGAAAAAGAGCTCTGCAGTTGCTCAGGAACTCGGGAAGAGCTAACATATTTAGACGATTAAAGGAAATAGGGCTTTTTGACTCCTTGAAGGATTAATTTCCTTATGTAGTTTTCATATAAGGTGTTTTCTCTAAGAAAGTTCAACCAGGAGATACGCTGGTCCCCCTTGCCAGTGGGTGATATGATTGAAGACCCCAGTGGGTGCCTGAAACTGCAGATAGTACCAAATCCTATATATACTGTGTTTTTTCTTGTACATACATACCTATGATAAAGTTTAATTTAGAAATTAGGCTCAGTAAGAGACTTCTGAACAGCAGTAACTAATAGAATAATTATTGTAATAATATACTGTAGGAAAAGTTACATAAATGTGGTCTCTCTGTCTAAAAATATCACCCTTCCTCGTCTTGTGAGGACGTGAGATGATGCAGTGCCCTGTGGTGAGAGGCGAGAGGTGAGTGATGTAGGTTAGGCCACTGTGGCCTCTGACATACACCAGAAGAGGACCGGCTGCTTGGGTGACCTGGGCCATCGAGCTATGAGGATGTCAGTGGCTGCAAGTCAGGAGCAGACGGTGTGGATGACTGACAGGCAGGCAGGGTGACAATGCGGAGATGCTGGACAGAGGGCTGGTTCAGGTTCTGGGCAGGCGGAGCGGGACAGGCGAGTGCTTCCCCTTCCTCTGCCCCCCACCGAGCTTCTGGGGTGGCCACCGAGCGAGTCTTGGCACTGGAGGGCAGTGCTGGCTGGGTGGCTCATCTGAGAATGTTCCTTCTGGTAACTCGGATGCTTTCTTCCCAAGATCGTCCTTCTGAGAAGCTCCAAGCACCCATTAGAAGACGTTCCCCCGGTGATGGTTAAGGCGGAGCAGCGGGAGAGCCAGTGTTGTTTTGGCTCAAGTCAGCTGGACAGTTTCTGTTATTTGTTTTGGCTTCCTGGTCCATGTGAGGGGTTGGCAGGGGAGGCATGAGAATCGCCTTGTTTTTGCTTTGCTGTAACTGAGGAAAGGATTAAGGAGCCATCTGTGGCACATGGTTGTTGCCATAGAAAAAAAAACTACACTTTTCCAATAGCGTTAAGTTCGCTTCTGTTCACGTCTTTCATAGGGCAGGTGTGTCATGCCCACAAGCGATTGGACCTGTGGGAGCTCTGTTGTGGGTGGTTCCCGGAACTATGGGTGGGCGATTTCACCCAAGGCTCCCTCTGCTTTGTGTCTTGTAGAATGTCGTTCTCTCAGGAGGCTCCACCATGTTCAGGGATTTCGGACGCCGACTACAGAGGGATTTGAAGAGAGTGGTGGATGCTAGGCTGAGGCTCAGCGAGGAGCTCAGCGGCGGGAGGATCAAGGTAGGAGCCAGGGGCCTCCACGTGGTGCCTGGGGCTTCTGCGCCAGGCCTGACTCGGGCCCTCCTGACACAGAGCCGAAGGAGCTTGTCTGGGCTGCGTGAAATCAAAACAAGTGTGCCTCGCTTTCTGAGCTGCATTTTGACATGACCACGGAGGTTTGCTGCCTGAGGTCCTTCCAGGCTGGTGGTTCAGACCGATGGTCCTGACGACACAGCAATGGCAGCTTCAAACTCTCCCTGACCATACCAGCTGGCAGTTTCCTTTTGTGTCGTAGAGATCAGGCATGGGGTGTAATGACCAGTGTCCCAAGGAGATGGGACTGATTTACGGTGAGGATCTCTCATTTCCTTCGGAAACGTTCTCGTTAAATGAAAATAACTAACGTTAGCAGGGAGTTACAAGGCGTTTCTCCAAGATAGTAATTCTTAAGTAGCTGGTGATCACTGTGGGCTTCTAACCAAGAGTGGGCTTCGATAGCGGCAGTGGGCGCAAGGAAGAGCGCGCATGAGTCCACTGTTGGAAAAGCACAGTTTCCTTTCCTTTTTTTTTTTTTTGGAGACAGAGTCTCGCTCTGCCGCCCAGGCTGGAGTGCAGTGTCGAGATCTCAGCCCACCGCAAGCTCCGCCTCTCAGGTTCACACCGTTCTCCTGCCTCAGCCTCCTGAGTAGCTGGGACTAAAGGTGTGCCCGCCACCACACCTGGCTAATTTTTGGTATTTTTAGTGGAGACGGGGTTTCACTGTGTTAGCCAGGATGGTCTCCATCACCTGACCTCGTGATCTGCCTGCATTGGCCTCCCAAAGTGCTGGGATTACAGGCATGAGCCACCTCACCCAGCCGGAAAAGCACAGTTTCTTTTAGTATTTTGGGGATGGTTAATCTTATTTGGGATGATCTCTGCGGTGCCAGAACATCTGATACGTTTGGTCAAGAAAAAGCAGTGTGGTTAATTGCCTGGATTTTGTGCTTTTTCAGCCTTGTGAGAGGCAGGTTCTGCTTGCCGGGCGCACTGTGTTCCTTTGAGCCCTGGGGGCTGGGATTGTGGTGGGTCTTAGGGGGGATTTGGCAGCAGGGGCAGAGTCACTGAGTGCTGGGTGTGAGGTTGTGCTTGTGCCAGTAAGAGGAGGGCGGCCCCGGGTGAAGCCGTGGTCTCATCAGCTGGGGGATGATTGAATCACAGATGTGTCTGTGCGTGTGGAGTGAGAGCTGCTTTCTCTTCCAGCCAAAGCCTGTGGAGGTCCAGGTGGTCACTCATCACATGCAGCGCTACGCCGTGTGGTTCGGAGGCTCCATGCTGGCCTCGACTGTAAGTCCCTCTCTCGGGCTCTGTGTTTCCATTCCTGTGCTCTCTATTGAGTTTGGGTAAATATCGTCTCTGAAGGTGAAATAGTGTGTGCCCTAATCGTGTGGCTCTAAACAGACAATTCTGTAAAATATAAATTATATCTTTCTTTTTTTTTTTTTTTTGAGATGGAGTTTTACTCTATCACCCAGGCTGGAGTTTAGTGGCGCGATCTCAACTCACTGCAACCTCTGCCTCCCAGGTTTAAGCAGTTCTCCTGCCCCTGCATCCTGAGTAGCTGGGACTACAGGCGTTCACCACCACACCTGGCTAATTTTTTTTGGTTGTGTTTTTTAGAGATGGGGTTTTGCCATGTTGGCCAGGCTGGTCTTGAACTCCTAACCTCAGGTGATCCACCCCCCTCCAGCTTAGCCTCGCAGAGTGCTGGGATTACAGGCCTGAGCCTCTGTGCCCGGCCCAATATAAACTATGGTCTTAATATATCACACAACACATTTATCACTTATCCTTGCTAATTAGGGGTTACAGATAACATGGTAAGTGGAATCCAAAAATAATCTAAACAAATCCTGCATTAATCATTAATTTCAGTGACTTTTCCAAATAATTCTTACTTTTCCCCTCAAGTCTGTGAACAGCTCACACGGTGGTGGTGGGGGGTCTGTGAACAGCTTACACATTATCACACGTTGTTAGTGGGGGACCAGCATTTGGTTGGTCCTGAGAAGATAGAGGCTGATGAAATTTCTAAAAAGCGAAATGCCCCCCATTTAGTAGTTCCGTACATCAGAGAGGTAAAACCTTGCAGCAGTGGTCCCGTGAGGGAGGGTGGAGGCCGGGATGAGGAGAGTGTCTTGCCTGCTTGGTGCTTGACTTTCTTCTGAAATGTGTATCTTTCTGTCTGCCTGTTGCCTCTCGTAGCCCGAGTTCTTTCAGGTCTGCCACACCAAGAAGGACTATGAAGAGTACGGGCCCAGCATCTGCCGCCACAACCCCGTCTTCGGAGTCATGTCCTAGTGTCTGCCTGAAAGCGTCGTTCAGTGGTGTCACGTTGGGGAACAAGTGTCCTTCAGAACCCAGAGAAGGCCGCCGTTCTGTAAATAGCGACGTCGGTGTTGCTGCCCAGCAGCGTGCTTGCATTGCCGGTGCATGAGGCGCGGCGCGGGCCCTTCAGTAAAAGCCATTATCCGTGTGCGACCGCTGTCTGCCAGCCTCCTCCCTCACCCGCCCTCCTCTCCCTCGCTCTCCCGCCTCCTCCTCCTCTTCTGAGCTGCTAGCTGACAAATACAATTCTGAAGGAATCCAAATGTGACTGAAAATTGTTAGAGAAAACAACATTAGAAAATGGCGCAAAATCATTCTGCCCCGGGAGAGAATGTGGGGGTGCAAAACCCTTTTCCTCCCAGCCTATTTTTGTAAATAAAATGTTTAAACTTGAAATACAAATCGATGTTTATATTTCCTATCATTTTGTATTTTATGGTATTTGGTACAACTGGCTGATACTAAGCACGAATAGATATTGATGTCATGGAGTGCTGTGATCCAGAGTTTTTAATTGTGAGGCATGTTCTGATATGTTTATAGGCAAACAAATAAAACAGCAAACTTTTTTGCCACATGTTTGCTAGAAAATGATTATACTTTATTGGAGTGACATGAAGTTTGAACACTAAACAGTATTGTATGAGAATTACTACAGATCTTGTATGTTTTAGTTTTTTTGTTTGAACTTTCTGGAACTGTTTTATAGAAGATGATGGTTTGTTGTCGGTGAGTGTTGGATGAAATACTTCTTGCACCATTGTAATAAAAGCTGTTAGAATATTTATAAATACCTTTCTGCTGTAGTGTGGTGGTCTGTTGTTTTTCTCCCTGTCGCTGTGCTTCTTTCAAAGAATATTGAGATTGTTTTACATCATTGGCGGATTTGATTAATACCCAGCTTGTGGGAGGAAATGTCTTTTTCTGAATGGTGTGGGCTGCGTGCCCTGCAGTGGCCAGAGGTATCATGGGTCTGGATAACCCATCAGAGATGGTTTATCGTGGGTCTGGATAACCCGTCAGAGATGGTTTTGGCATCTGGGGTATAGTGGGAAGGAGCGACTAATGATTTCTGATATTCTTTCCCAGAAATTCAGGATTCATGACTGTAAGCTTTCAGTAACTACTCTGATGTTTGCTGAATGGATTGTTGGCTTGAAAGGTAATTTGCTCAATTAATAGATTTAGGTTTATTTCGCTCTTCATATAATTCTTATAATTATGTTATTTTAAAAATTGCTATTTATGGTATTTCTTCTAAGTTGTGAAGTGTTTTTTTTGGTCATGTTTTAAAATTTTTTCCTTACTTCCACTCTCAGAGGAGGTGAATGAAGCATATTTTGTTCTCAGAAAATTTGCCTTCGTAAAGAAACGTAGCCAGGTGCAGTGGCGTGCCCCTGTAGTCCCAGCTGCTCAGAAGGCTGAGGCAGGAGGATCACTTGAGTCCAGCAAGTCAAGACTGCAGTAAGCTAGGATTGGGCCACTGTATTCCAGCCTGGGCGACAGAGTGAGACCCCATGTCTTAAATAAAACAAAACCAAGAATAACAACACAAAAATGTGATGTTATTATTTGAGTTTAGAAATAAGTTTAATATTGAACTCAGTATGGTGAAATCTGAGTTTACCAAGCCTCAGCTGCCCAAATCTCTGATATTGTCACTGTGCTCGACCCTCAGTCTCCCCAGTCAAGAGTCTGGTACCACCTGCTTCTCTCCTAATCCAAAGTGTCTCTCTGCATTCCCTTGGAGATTTGCTGCTTCTCGGGATTGCTGTACCGTTGGCTTCTCATGATCTTCCAGCCATTTTATTGCATCATATTCCCGGTTGGTCTGCCTGCCTTCAGTCACACCTTTGCACCCTGAACATGGTAGCAAGAGCCATTCCTTCTAATGCCATTTTCTTCTTAGTTCTATGCTATTCAGGGACCTACTTGATACTCCCACCTTCACCCTGCCCTGCCCGGTTCAGCATGCTTTGCACATCTCACAGTGCGCACTGTCATTCCCACCTCTGCTCTGCATCTGGGCATTGGCAGGTGCTTTGTTGCACCTTCTCCAAACCCCGGGAATAACACCGCTCTGTATGTCAGTGGTGTGGCAGCCTGGCTAAGCTAGAGCTGTATAACCTGTCCTTCCACCACAGGACACCCAAAGCTTCCATGTTTGGTATAAGATGATCTTTGAGATTGTACTTCTGTTTGTCAACTTAAAGGACTGTGGGAAATTTTTTTTTTTTTTTTTTAAGATGGAGTTTTGCTCTTGTCCCCCAGGCTGGAGTGCAATGGTGCCATCTTGGCTCACCTCAACCTCCACCTCCTGGGTTCAAGAGATTTTTCTGCCTCAGCCTCCCGAGTAGCTGGGACTACAGGCATGCACCACCACGCCTGGCTAATTTTGTATTTCTAGTAGAGATAAGGTTTCTCCATGTTGGTCAGGCTGGTCTCGAACTCCTGATCTCAGGTGATCCACCCACCTTGGCCTACCAAAGTTCTGGGATTACAGGTGTGAGCCACCATGCCAGGCTGAGCACGTTTTGTTTTAAACCTACATTGACAGGACAGAGTGATCCATTAGAATGTGACAGGTATGATGCTGTGGTTCTCAACCCTGGGCAAGATCCATCCCAAATTAAGAGAATCAGAATACAGGCCCCAGGGAAGACGTCCCATTTTTGCTTTCTGTTTTTAAACTCCTTAGGCATTGCCAGCATAGCTGGATCTGAAAGGCTTATGAGCAGAAGGATGGGTTTTTGACTCAGAAAGATCTGAGTATGAATTCTGGCTGTTCTTAAGCAAATGAGATCCTGATTTCTGTTTGCTCATCTGTGGGAGAATTGTAATGGTCCTTTTGCTGTTAATAGAGGTGAGTTATAATTTTTTGTTTATTCAATTTGGCAGGTACTATAGATAGAAACGAACTGTGATTCTGCCATGTGTACCATTCACTTTATAAGGAAGAAAAATGTTTACAGTTAGTAATTTTGATAGAATCTCTACTTACCTTGTTCAGGTTGAATTAATTAGATCATAATCTAGAAATGAGTTAAGTATTCCTAGAGTTGATGGGTGAAATTGACCTCCTATGACAAAATTACAACTCCAGGTGAGCAGTTTTCTGTAGAAAACATTTCACCAAATATACTCGTTAAATTCTAAAATTACAAGTCTACAGTCTTTAGGACTATTAAAGCAAACCTTTTAATAGTGCAGGAGCCAGGTGTGGTGGCGAGTACCTGTAGTCACAGCTACTGGGTAGGTGGAGGTGGGAGAATCCATTGAGCCCGGGAGTTCAAGGCTGCAGGAGCCAGGGTCGTGCCACACACTCCAGCAACAGTGAGACCTTCTTAAAAAGTGCAGGAAGCTGCTTTGCCCTATTTAACAGATTTAGACATAAACTCAGCTTTACAATGGTGGGAATATTATACGAATGGCCTTAACTTAAAATGTGGCAACTAGTATGTGAATATTTATTTATTTATTTATTTATTTATTTGATTTTATTTTTTTTGAGACGGAGTCTTGCTCTGTCACCCAGGCTGGAGTGCAGTGGCCAGATCTCGGCTCACTGCAAGCTCCGCCTCCCGGGTTCACGCCATTCTCCTGCCTCAGCCTCCCGAGTAGCTGGGACTACAGGCGCCCGCCACCTCGCCCGGCTAGTTTTTTGTATTTTTTAGTAGAGACGGGGTTTCCCCGTGTTAGCCAGGATGGTCTCGATCTCCTGACCTCGTGATCCACCCGTCTCGGCCTCCCAAAGTGCTGGGATTACAGGCTTGAGCCACCGCGCCCGGCGTATGTGAATATTTAACATTATCTTTCTAAGAAGATACGATGGCTGGCTCAGAGCTGCTCTTTCCAACACACCTGTGGGAACAGCCTCTCACTTCTTTGGGGATATTCATCCGCTGTTCCTGAGGGTTTAGCTTCGGTTTTATGAACTTTTAAGCCAAGATTAGATTAAGTAATGTGAAGCTTATGAGTTTGTTTCTGCGTATGGTGAGGGTTGGGGAAGAAACGAGAGAAATGGAGACTCCTGAAGTGGGGGCCGTAGAAGAGGACCCGATCAGGGCTGCTGAGGATGGGGGAGGTGACTGCATCCCCTACAGAGGGAGGAAGGGGAAGCGCGGAAGGCACCCGGTGCTTGTGTTGACCAACTGCAGGTGGGTGGAGGACTCTCCCCGGTTGAGTTTCCATTTCCACGTGGCCCAAATGGAGGAGGGAAGAGGGCAAGGCTTTCTTAGGGGTTGGGGTTTGGGTTTTGCCAGGCAAGTGTGATGATGGGTGGGGCAGGTGTCCTGGGGGCAGGCAGGTGTAGACCGGGTTCCTCTGTTGCTAACATGAGGGACCATGGACTCCAAGTAGGGTGGGGAGCAGAGGGAGATGAGAGATGGGGAGGAATGGAGGCATCTGAGGACTGGAGGCCCTGGGCTTCAAGATTAGGAGGTTGTGGTCCTGAAGAACGATACTGACTTTAAGATTTCAGAGGTGGAGCACCTCTCAGCAATAACAGGGTCATCGAAGTGGTCATTGTGTAGAGATTGAATTCACGGAAATGGAAGAATGTAGGGAATTTTGAGAGAAGAGCATTGGATAGGTTGTCCGGTGGGTGCTGGCTCACGCAGGAGGCTGTGGGGGTGGAGATGAAAGGAAGACTGGTCCAGCTGCCTGAAGTCCCGCCTCAGTCTCGGGGTGGCAAGGAGCTGAGCACTGACTGTGAGCTGGGCACTGCGCCGAGAGTGACCCACGTCGGGAGTGATGCTGCGTAGGCTCCTTTCATCTGAACGCAACCCTGTGAAGTTGGTGCTGCTATTCCCATTTTCCGGACAGGAGAGCTGTGGCTGAAAGAAATTCAACAACGTGCCAAAACCACACAGCCAGGAAGCCGAGAAGTCATACTGAATCTATTTTCTCCAGTCTTGTAGAAGTAGGTCATAGCAACCGGTGAGAGACCGGGTGGTAAAACCCAGTGATAGGACTCTGTGGCATGACTTCATCAGATAGCGGAGTAGAAAGAGTTTGGAAATGTGGGGAGCTGGAAATCCCCCTCGAATCCAGATGCCCCAGTATGTAACGTGTTCCGGGGAGCTACTGATGCAGGGTGTCTAGATGTAAAATTATTTTCATTTCTGTTCACAGTGCTTTGTTAATATATGTCTTGTCAGGTGCACTGGCTTTATGTTACAAGGCACATACAAGACAGTTGTTAATCTGAGCGCTTGGAACCATAATTAGCCCCTAGTAAGTGTTCAATAAATTTTAGCCGTTATTATTATTCTGTTACAAAGCAGTTGCTGTGTCTTAAGAGCTCTACTTATGAAAATGGTGTTAAAAAAAGTTTCAGCATAGGAAAAGGGAATTTTAGATTCATGAACTGTATTGCCTTTTGGAATTTCATTAAGAAAGGGTTAGAAAAAAGATACTAGTATGTAGTAGTAGAGTGCAGACTCACAGGGCCTTTTCTTACCACTGCAGCTGATAGGATCGAATCACTTTTATCGTCCATCTAAGGAAAAGGAAGCCGCTTGGAGCCCTGGGTTGCCTGCATGGCGGCTGTCTCCCACTGGGCTCCAGACCAAGTCATCCCGTCACAGCCATGCGAGGGACGTCTCTGTTTCCGGCTGTGCATGTTCCATAGGCTTGCTACTTGGGGGCAATATAGTGGAAGGTGCCCTGAGTGGCCCCCCTGGAGGTGTTTGTTCCCTTCCCTGGACTGCTGTTGCCTGTCCGGGGTGTTCACCCTCCTCTGCCGCTGCCGCTCTGTGTGTGGAAGGCAGCCCCTCCTTCACCAGTGCACCAGTGACACCTGTGTCCCTCGCCGGACTGATGTCCTGGAACATGGGGGCCGTATGGTGCTTATCTTGGGACCCCCCAGGGCCTTCACAAGGCCTGGTAGGTGCCCAGTAGACGCTATGTTTCTATTAGAAAAGAACAAGGCATCACTGGTTTTCCCGGGCTGCGTGTGCTCTGGTGCTGAGACACATTGTGTGTTTGGATAACTGTAGGCTGGTGAGCGCCCGGGATGTAGTTATCGTTACCTTGAGAGTTTAGTGGTATCATAAAATCTAATTCTTGCGCTTGGACTTCAGGAGGGTTTCGGGAACCTGAAGAGTAGAGGATCAAGCCTAAGACTGCCGCCCGTCTCGAAGTGGCCTTCCCTGCACTCTGGCCACCATCTGCAGTGCTGTCAGCCAGAGGCCGATGAGCAATCTGCCTGCAGGATCCTCGAAGACGTGCGTGTGTTTTATGGTAGTCGTAGCTCATTCCACAACTTTACTCCTATGAATAATGAGCTCTCGTGTGACTGAAGTGCAGATCGTTCGGTGATTAATTCGTTCTTTATGATCCCTCCTTTCTATCTCATTTGTAGAAATTACGATTGTGCCAGACAGGCTTGTGGGGTTAATCAAGTGCACAGCTTATTGAAAACCGCAAGAGAGGCCCATTAAGAATATTTATCTGTTAAATAATTCTTTACTTAATTGAAGAATATTTCATAATGTTTCTTTTAAAAGTAACTGTCACCCTTGTTAAATAAAAATATAACTTGATTGGCAAAATAATTGCATGGGGTTCTAATTGGCAATTACATCAATGTTACTTGGTCAGACAGAAAGAAATCTTTTTAAAAAGAGGAAGAGAAACTATAGCTTGATCTTGGTATCACTGTGAAAGTTCTTTTTTTTTTTTTTTAAAGTTTTAAAATATTAGCTCTTTTTACCCTATATTGGTTCTCAAAAGTAAGCAGCAGCTCATTCTCTGCAGATTGACTTCTCGGGTTTGATTTTTTTTTGTTTTTCATTTTGGGTGCTGTGGATTATTTTTTCTGTATGTGTGTGTGTGTGTATAATCATATATGTAGTTGTTAATGTCATATTGTTGCTAGGAATTTCAATTTTTTAAATGTTTTAATCAGTAAGAGAAGAACAAAGCTTTAAATTATTTAAAAAAAATAAACCTAAGGGTTTATGATGTCAAGCAAAATGTGTTTATTTATTGAGACGAGGTCGCACTCTGTCGCTCAGGCTAGAATGCGGTGGTGTGATCATGGCTTATTGTAGCCTCAATGTCCTGGGCCCAAGCGATTCTCCTGCCACAGACTTCGGAGTAGCTGGGACTACAGGCCCATACCACGACGCCCGGCTAATTTATTTTTTGTAGAGATGGGGTCTTGCTATGTTTCCCAGGTTGGCCTCAAACTCCTGGCCTCAAGTGATCCTCCCACCACAGCCTCCCAAAGTGTTGGGATTACAGGTGTGAGCCACTATGCCTGTCCTGCAAAATTTAAATGCTAGGACATTGGCTGTATTTCTTACATTTAGGGATCAGATGTACGTTGGCCTTGAGTCATCTTTTTTCTGCTTCTCATTTGTGACTGGCAATAGTGACCGTATGATGAGGTATTTTCGACGCAGTGAGCTGTGCGACATTTTTATAATTGTATTGTAGAAGCTTGGGGGCTTGAGCAGAGAGTGGGCACCCAGAATCGAGTGCAGACCCTGGCATTGCCATTGGCTGGTTCTCTGTTTGCGTTCATGTCCGTCATTCCGTTTCTGTCTCTTTCCTTTCCTTCACCCAGTGAGACGATGGTAACAAGCAGTAGTGGAGTTCATGGTCCCAGGATCCCACATTTCTGAGCCGCTCAGAATGAGAATGTGGTAGAAAGATGAGCTGTGAGGGGCAACTGAGGAAGCCGATGTGAGGGGCTGGACGTGTGGATGTGGAACGGCGGCCACGGTACGGTTCCGGAAGGAAAAGCCGTCAGTTATCAAATGCTTGCTCGGCTCTGAGTCCCATGTTTACCAAGTGCCCGTCGGAGGACGCAGTCCTGATGATGTGGAGCTTCTATCCTAGCAGAAGACAGGGACATGGGTGCCAGCGTCATGCTATATCATTACAAACCACAAAGGCCCGTGAGAGGAAGTACAGGGTGCCAGGAAACTCACAGCAGGCCTGGAATGGGGTATGAGCGAGGGGTGTGAAGGAGGCGCCAAGGGGAGGTGGAGCTGAGAGCTGCAGGGGAGTGGAGGCTGCCAGGCCACGAGATGGAGGGGAGAGCAGTGCAGGAAGAGGCACGTATTATTAGATTGGTGCAAAAGTAATTGTGGTTTTTGCAATTATGCTTAGTGGCAAAACGCGCAGTTACTTTTGCACCAGCCTAACAGCTTGAAGTGGCTGTTTCTTGTAGGTCAGATGTAGCGAAGTGTCAGCAACGTCTAGTGAGTCACTAAGACAAATGCCTGGAGCAGAAGGAAGCCTGGCTTTTTCAGAAAGAAGGCCGGGTGTGCGGGGTATTCAGGAAAAGAGGTAAAGTTGTCCACGTGGGGCTGGGCTACACATTTTGGTCCTTATCCTAGGAACAAAGTCCCGGAACACATGAAAAGGTGTTTAACAGAAGAGTGGGTGCCTGGATGTGTGCTGCATAGACATACCTAGAAGGTCTGCCCGAGAGGTGGAGCTTTTCTCTAAAGTCATGGAGCAGGCCTGGAGGAGGAGAGGAGGCGGGCCGCACGGGCTGCGTGGGAATGCTGCTGTTGTGCGAGACAGTCTCGCTCTGTCACCCTGGCTGGTGCAGTGGCATGACCTCGGCTCACTGCAACCTCTGCCTCCTGGGTTCAAGAGATTCTCCTGCCTCAGCCCACCGAGTAGCTGGAACTACAGGCACGTGCCACCACGCCTGGCTCATTTTTTATTTTTAGTTTTAGTAGAGATGGGGTTTTACCATGTTGGTCAGGCTGGTCTCGAACTCCTGACCTCAAATGATCCACCTGCCTCGGCCTCCCAAAGTGCTGGGATTACAGGCATGAGCCACGGCACCCGGCCTGCTCTTGCACTTTCTAACGGCAGCTCCAGAAAGATGCCCTCAGCACGCAGGGCGCGTGGTTTGGTGGATACAGCATGGGAGCCACGGAGGAACTGTGTGTCTCCCTCTGGGCACAGTTAATAAAGGGTGTGAGGAGAGACTCCAGAATCAGCAGGGTCACCGACTACGACCGTTAGCTGAAGGAAGGGAATGAGCTTTTTGAGGTTTACTGTAACAAAATATATAGCTAGTTGGATGTGGCTCGATTTTAGTTTTAAAATGGAAAGTACCAATTAGATCATTTGTCTTGCTTAATTTAGAAGTAGTTTGTCTTCTCTTCCACCCTCCAACTCTGCTTTATTTCTTTTGTAGGAAAAAAGCTTCTGTGATTTGTCCAGGATCAGGGGTATTTGAGAACTATTAAAGAAGAACTTAGGATATAACCCAGAGTGAGAAAGAGCTAGACACATAGACACTAATTAGGAATACGCTGATTGGAGAAGTAACTTTGTGAGCTATAAAGGTACAAATGACTAATTGATATTTTTCACTGACACCTTTTATCTTAATTAGGTTGGTATACTGAACGGGCATTTCTGATTATGCAATCGTTTTCTTGAGCTGAATTAGCATGTTTTACATATTTATTCATTAGGTCTTCTGTCCATGATAAATTAAACTTTATAGGTAATCAAAACATTATTGCCTGATATAATTACAGCTCTCCTGAATTAGAGTTTAAGAATGTGATTGCCACACTCTACGTAACTTAATGTCCCCTAATGGCAAAGATTAATAGCATTATAAACTTTCTGGTAATGTGCAGTTCACGTCCGGGTTGATTTACAGTTGGGTAACTTTTAAAGAGCTGACAGCCCTTGTGCTGAGATTTTATGAACAGCATCGTTTCTGGGGGGAGCGTCCTCTGTAATTTAGTGCTAATCACTAAACTGCTAGTAATCATGTGTGTACTAAGTTGTTTGTGCCAGTGCTCTGAGACGTTGTATATTTGTGGCAGAGTAAAGTAGGTGCTTGATTTCCCTTGGAAGTGAAATGACAGTAATGTTGATAGGGCTTAGTAACCACACCCAGGGACAGATTTTCAGGTTTTTTTCACCTTTTCTTAAAAATAAAACCACTGATGCATTCACACAAAGAGGTATGCATCTTGAGTGTCTATGTATAATTTAATTTAAACTCTACCATTACAGCAGATTGCTCTGGGAAGCCTTGGGCTATGAACACTGGAATTGCACCTGCTCCATCCTTACCCCCCGGTGATGTGCGTGGCCAGTTTGAATAGATCAGGAACTGGATTTGGTGTCCATTTTCCCCCGTATTAGAGATGGGTTTATGGGGATGACAGAATTACAGACCGCTAGACTGACAAGTTCACCTCTCCCCACCCTCCCCTTTTACCAAGGAGGCGATTGATGACTTGTGATGAGAAAGGGCCGATGGGATCAGAATCCAGTCTATGTCCATAAGACGGAGTCAAGTCCACTGTTACACAGGAGTCAAACCGGTGACCCCCTGGAGGGGAACAACACCGATTACTCGGTCCTGGCCCGGGGGACCGTGGCTTCCTACTGAGCAGCTGCTCCTGCCTTGCTTGTACAGCAGAGTTGTGAAAATCTAGCTCCAAGTCAGATGTGTTTAGGAAACTTCCGGCTAACAAAGGGAAACGTTTGTTTCCTCGAGGCCGTGAGACTGTTGTTAATGTGCTGGGCTGCGTTGTGTCCTGAGCAGGAGCCTGCGGGGACTTGGCACAAAGCCTTGGTGGGTCCCGCCGCACCTCCAGACCAGACCGCAGAGTCGGGGCCGCCGCACCTCCAGACCAGACCGCAGAGTCGGGGCCGCCGCACCTCCAGACCAGAACTCAGAGTGGGGGAGCCATCGTATGGGGCTCCCCATGAAGCGTTGCCTTCAGATGGGGCATCTGTGGGGAGACTTGTGTAGGTGGACTGTGTTTAGTGGGAGAGAGAAGCTGATTTCTAAAAAGGATTTTTTTTTTTTTTACTTTGGCATATTTTACTGTGGACTGAGGAGAAATGATTGTTGTGCTTTTGATGGTCATTGGTGATACATAAGGAGAACTGAAGTGACAGAGGGTATTTTGGTACTCAGCAGAAAGATTATAATTAACAAAATGGACTGTTTGGCATTTCTTTTTGTTATTTTTTGTTTCTTTTTTATGCTCATACTCATCATCTAAGATAACGGAGAAATTCAATCTATTACTCTCTTCAGAATGCGCTTAAGCAGCCTCTTTTAGAAAAGGATATAATTTCCATCTACTGGAATTCCATTTCAAATAGAAACAAAACACGCCAGAGGGAAAGGAGTTACAGATGCTGGTGACTGACAGCATTAACCAGTGGGAGCTGGTAAGTGTGGTTGTGATCAGTGCGACATCAGATTTTCCTTCCCTTCCCTTCCCTTTTTCTTTTTTTTTGAGATGGACTCTCTGTGGTCCAGGCTGGAGTGTGATGGTGCAATCTTGGCTCACTGCAATCTCCCCCTCCCGAGTTCAAGCATCTCCTGCTTCAGCCTCCCGAGTAGCTGAAATTACAGGTGCCCACCACCACACCTGGCTAATTTTGTATTTATAGTAGAGACAGGGTTTCACCAGGTTGGCCAGGCTGGTCACAAACTCCTGACCTCAAGTGATCCGCCTGCCTTGGCCTCCCAAAAGTGCTGGGATTACAGGCATGAGCCACCGTGCCCAGCCTCCCTTCCCTTTTTCCCCCCTCTCCCTTCCCGTTTTCCTTCCCCTTCCCCTTCCTGTTTCCCTTCCCTTTCTTTGTGGTCTCCCTGTGCTGCCCAGGTTGCTCTCGAACTCAAGCGATTTTCCCACCTCAGCCTCCTAAGTAGCTGGTGCACACGGCTGTGCCCAGCTGAAGTGTTCACTGCTTAGGGAAAACAAACTCCTTCTGTGCGTATGATAAATGTGGATATATTGTGGTGCCATCCGGACTCACCTCTTGTGAGCAGTTGTAGTGGGCATCGTGTTTGTGGACAGAGTTTCTCCGTGTCGTGGCTGTTTTGATTCGGAACTCGGGTGACCAGCGCCGTTCCCAGCCTCCTGGGTCACTGCTTTCCTGCGGTGGGGACTCTGGTGGTCTTGCTGCCCCCCTGGCTATTTTGCTTCGTGGCAGCACCTCTTCAGAGAACGCAGAGGAAAATTAACGATGAGAACGGCTTTCCTTTTAGTTCTGGGAAAAATTATGTGTCATAAAGAAGATAAAACATGGTTGTGTGGGAATAAATGAACACCAGCGCCGTGAGCGCAGCAGAGGCTGTTCCCTCCAAGCCTGCTCTGCAAGGGCCTGGGCGCCGTCCTGCCCCCATGGCAGAGCCTCCTGGGGGCACAGGAGCGGGAGGCGTCATGGAGATCTGGGGAGGATCTGGGATCCTCCCAAAGTGCTGGGAAGCTCTGGGGTGCTGAGGGGGTGCTGTAGGCACGCGGAGCTGGAGGCCGGCTCGCCAGAGTCAGGTCCTTGTGTGATGGGTCAGGAGAGCACCTTTCTCTGTTGGGTCCCAAATGGAAAGCGGCGGCTAAAAGGAGGGGAGCGGGCAGACACTGATCAAGTCCTGAGCATTTGGGGCCAATTGCTGCAGAGGTCACAGTTTCTCCTCCTGGGTTGCAGACTGTGGGTCGGTTTATGTACAATCTACCATTGTCCATTTGTGTATTCCGGTCTCAGTTGGAAAAGTGGAAGTTTGAATAAGGTGTGGCCGGACCATTCTACATTTTTCTGTGACTCAAAATGCAAAAGTTGAAGGCCTCAGTCCTGAATCTGTGCTGTGATACTGCTGTCACTTTACTGAAATCAAACCTTCAGTGCCTTTCTACCACATCACACAATTTTCTTTAACAGAATTTAGGTTCCTGATTGTGGCCTTGTGGGTTTGTGAAAAAAGCCTCAAATTAAGGCAGAGGCCTGTGTTCTAATCCTGCCCCTGCCCCTGCCCCTGACGTGCTGTCTGGTCTGGGCGAATCATTCCATTGCCATGGGCCTGAGGTGGCTTTTATTTTAATTAATTAATTAATTTATTTGAGATAGAGTCTCACTCTGTTGCCCAGGCTGGAGTGCAATGGCGCGATCTCGGCTCACTGCAACTTCTGCCTGCCAGGTTCCAGCGATCCTCCTGCCTCAGCCTCCTGAGTAGCTGGGATTATAGGCACGGCCATCACACCCAGCTAATTTTTGTATTTTTAAGTAGAGATGGGGTTTCACCATGTTGGCCAGGCTGGTCTTGAACTCCTGACCTCAAGTGATGCACCTGCCTCAGCCTCTCGAAGTGCTGGGATTATAGGCGCAGTCGTCATGCCTGGCTAATTTTTGTATTTTTAGTAGAGACGGGGTTTCACCATGTTGGCCAGGCTGGTCTCAAACTCCTGACTTCAAGTGATGCACCCGCCTCTGCCTCCCAAAGTGCTGGGATTGCAGCGTGAGCCACCGGCCGGGCCTGAGATGGCTTTTAAAGTGGGTATGAGGAGCTCCAAGCCCATGACCCTCCTGGAAAATATGATGATACCAAAATTTTGAATATAGTTGAGGAGACCCGTATTAGTTTCCTGGGGCTATTGTAACAAAGTATACAAACTAGGCGGTTTAAACAACAGAAACTTATTTTGTCACAGCCTGGAGGTGAGAAGTCTAAGGTTAAGATGTGGGCGGGGCTGGGCTCCCCACTCAGGGCGCTGGGGGAGGCTCAGTCTCGGGCCACTCCTGGCTTCCGGTGGTCCCCCGGCCTGTGGCAGCATCGCCTGCTCTCTCTGCATGTGGCGTTCTCCCCGTGTGCCTGTCTGCTTCTGTGTCCAGATTTCTCTTGTTACAAGGACACAGTCATATGGGATCAGGGCCCACCCTACTCCAGTGTGACCTTGTCTCAGTTACTTTCCTTTGCAATGATCCTACTTCCAAATAAGGTCACATTCTGAGGTCCTGGGAGTTAGGACCTCAGCACATAAGTTCTTAGGGGGGATACACTTCAAGCCACAGCAAGACTTTAAATCCACGTCGTTAATATCAGGCACATGAGTCTCCCTGTTTCCTGCGAACCGATGGGTACCGTCAGTGCTCCTGGGGTTGACTCGAGTGTTGGCCGGCCAGTTCTGGGCAAGTGAGCCAATCGCTGTAACTCTAACTCTGTCCTCACTCTAAGGAGAGTAGGGATGTGCACTTCTTGTGGTTAGAGGGATTAGTAGGGGAGACACATGGAAAGGGCTTGGCGCAGGTCCCAGAGCCTGATGGCCTTTTTGTTATTAGCACCTCAGAACATGAGCGGAACCCTGGTCTGCAGGGCTGCATGCAGAGCGGGGGCGGAGGAACACAGGCATTTCCTGTCCTAAGGGATTTGGGCGTCTTGCTTCTGGAGAGCACTTCCTTTTCCACCCGTCCCCAGGGTGGGTCCAGCCCACTCCTCTCAGCCCCTCAGCACCTTGCAGGTATGGAAGACTCAGCCCAGGCCATGCTCCTCCCCAGATCTGCCCAGCCCTGCTGAGGGCCAGCAGCATGCCCTGGCACTTGCCTGTGCCTTCTGGTGCATGGACTCGCAGTGGTGCCCATCCACCCCTTGGTGCTGCCCCTCGCAGGCAGGGCCTTGTTCTGAGGCCTTCTGTGTGCAGGCAGCACCATGCACCCCACAGCAAGGCCTCCCAGCAGCTTCTTGTTGACGGGTCTCAGGGTGGGCACTTCATCTGCAGGCCCGGTGCACAAGGAACACGCGGGGCCTCTTGTTATAAATGATTCAGAATTTCAAGATGGCAGAGCAGGTGTTCAGCGTGAGTGTCGGGTCTGCGTGTGACTCCATCGGTTGGACACCCGTGAAGCCCTGGTGGTGCCAGATAAGCCACAGTCTCCCAGAAGCACATATTGTTCAAAATGCGATGCCATCCCAGGGTGCAGAGAAGCACGCAGGGGAGAGGACCCGGCCTGGCGCAGCCCTACCCCGACCTGTCACCACCTACGAAATTGGATCCCTCCCGAGAGCGAGGACCTGTGCGAAGCCCCTCAGCACCTCTGGGGCGTTCTGACTGATGCCTGTTATTGAGAGCACCACGTTCCTCTGGGAGAAGTGGTTGAGACAAAGGGCTTGGGATACATAAGCCACAGCGTGCTGGGCCGTGGTAGTTATCGATTCCTGCGTCTCCCTGTAAAGCAGAGCACAGACGCAATGATGTGCGGAAAAATATGGTCTAATTTTTTATGTCATCCATTAGGCTTTCACACTTGAGTCATGACTTAGAGCACAGTGGGTCTGCCTGGAAGGGCTTTTTGCTTCTCCTGCTGCACTGTTCAGGGGTCCTCGGGTTCAGGGGTGAGGCGTTCTCTTGCACCCACCTCTAAGTGTCCGGCACACTGCACCATGGTCACTGCTCATGGACCATGCGGTAGACAGTTAACCCTGCCAGCAGAGTGCCTGGCTTTGGCCCTTGACCTTTGGTCCCTGGGAGGTTGGTGTCCAGGCCCCTGGGGTGTCCTGTCTGATGGGAGCATCTTTGTTACCTGAGCCCCTCAGGCCCCCCTAGATAGTGCACGCTGACAGCGGTGTTCATAGTGGAGACCTTGGGCCACACTCTATTGACTTGACCTCCCAGGGCTGCACATGGAAGGCAGCCAGGGTCAGAAGTGAGGTGGTTCTGAGGACCCCCAAGCTCCACAGTTGGTTTCATAAATGAGGTGGTCTTGGAACCCCCAAGGTCCACAGTTTGGGTCAGAAGTGAGGTGGTTCTGAGGACCCCCAGGCTACACAGTTGGGGTCAGAAGTGAGGTGATCCTAGGGGCCCCCACTTACCTATCAGTCCTGCTAGAGAACGGCTTCCTTTCTGCAGCTCCAGTACAAGGCCCGGCGTGGAAGTGCTCAGCGAGTGTCTGATGGAGAAAGGAACGAATGGAAAGCTGTGGTTTGAAGAAAAGGCCCAGGCAAGGGGAGCATGGATCTGGGAGGGTCTCTGCAGGAGGATCCGGAGCAGGGGGTCTCTGCAGGAGGAGGGAGGAAAGCCAGCACCGCCAGCCTCTGGGGGGGCCAGGCTCTGTCATCCTACGGTGAGTGCCAGTAGTCACGCCTTGTGGTCCTGAGATCCGAGGACACCTGTGTTTGTCCAGACCCTTCCTCTCCTTCCAGGTCGCACCCTGATTTCTCCAACTTAATATGCAGCTCCTCTCAAGTGTCAAAGGGCCCAGGTTCTAGAAAAGCAGCACCAGCCTTGTAAGTGGAGGTTCTCTCGGATGGCCCCGGAGCAGGGCTGGTTTCTTGAATTGGGACGCAGATGATGCCCTCACCCTTTGGGCAAGTGCACTTCCTGACTCGGGGTGCCCTGTGGGGGGTACTGCACTCCCTGTGCTTGCATCTGACTACCTGCTCCCTCCCTGGTGAGAGGGCCTTATGAGCTGGGGCACAGAGCCTCTCTGTGAGGCTTGACACAGACCCAGCTCCAGAATGTCTCCTGCTGCTGCCGCCACTTCTGTCCTGAGCATGGCCGAAGGGGGAGAGCACCTGGCAGCCTTCCAAGCCGGGGCTGGCCGAGAGTCCCAGGGCTCTGCTTTTCTGGGGATTGACTGATCCCCAGGATAGACACCCTCGTGGCAGCACAATGGCGGCTGCAGCTCTAGGCCTCATAGCCACACACCACACCCCCAGGGAGAGAGGCCGTCCTTCCACTGTGTCAACGTGCAGCCAGGCTTCTTACCCACATGCCCCAGAAATCACCTCTGTGTCACTCATGACCCATCGCGGAACCAGTCCCCAGAGCCAGGGCCCAAGCCCAGCAGGTCCCGGTCTTGCAGCTGTGGTGGTCAGCCCATTTCCTGACACCCATGAGCGCGTTGAGGAGCCTGAACATCAGGGTACTGTTACCAAGAGAAGGGGGATGGACACAGCGGGACCTAACATAGCAGGACTTCTTCACTCCAGCACTCACTACTGTGAAACTTAGCTCAGATTCTTGGGAATTCATGAATTCTGAAGACTGTCTTTGGCCCAGGTTCTATTTCTAGAGCTGGATCCCACAATGACAGACTCCTGGGCAACCTGTGGCAGCTGTGACTTTTGTATGTGTGGGATCATGTTATCTGCTGTCCTCAGCAGTGGCTCTGGGGGCCAGACGATCTCAGCCCAGGTTCCCCAGAACACAGCGCGTGAGGTGATGACTGAAGTGCAGGGCTTTGCTGTGGATGTGGTCACAGGGGATGGAATGGGCGGGGAGGAGGGCAGTGCTGAGAGGCCATGCAGGAGGGGCAGTCTGGCGGCCGGGCAGGAGGGGCGGTCCGGCAGCCTCACCTGTACCTTCCCGAGGCCGCCACTGCAGGAGGGGCAGTCAGGTGGCCGGGCAGGAGGGTTGGTCGCGTGGCCGCGCAGGGGGATGGTTGTGTGGCCGTGCAGCATGCCTGCTCTGACCTGCCTATCTATCTGTATATGCTGTGACCTGTGTGGGTCTGTGCTGTGACCGCCTGGAAGCCGTGTGGACTGTGTCTCAGAGTCACCCCTTTGCTGGGGAGAGAGGAGGGAGTGTTACCCACTTCTCCTGCCCCCCTCCTGCTCAAAGTTTGCCCCATGTCGCATCTCACTCATGCCCGGAACTTGCCCGGCAGGTCCCTGTGATGTGCTCTCCTGCACATAACAGGGAGGCTAGGGTGGCAGTGACGGTGCACGGGGCGGGCTGGGGGCAATGTCTGCCAGGTGCACCTGTAGGAAGCTGGTCGCTGCAGCGGTGGCCTCAGGAAGGTACACGTGAGGCCATTTGGGTCTGCTGTGGTATGTAAGAGGTGTCTACTCCTGGGATGCTCTGAGAGCACAGCTTACTTAGCAAGACAGGTTCCTGGAAAGATGGTATCCTTCTGTCCTGCAAAGGTCTGCTTGGGATGGGGATCAGGAGTAACTTCTGAGCTGCCCAGCTTCAGGATCTGGCCTCAATAAGGGAAAGAAGAAACCATTCTCTGTACGTTGGTCATATTGGAAACTGGAGGGTCACTCAGGTGAAGACAGAATTTCAAGAACCAGTGTGTCCACAGATCTTAGGCAAGGATTTTTATAAACTCTTGATAAGTTCACATGACATTCATCTACTTTTTACTTCTATAGGTTGTATCATTTTCTCCAAGAGTCTTCTATTCGAGTTTTGTCACAGTGCTTTGGCAAAGATTGAGGTTATCCTTCACAATGTATTTTTCTCACTTTCCATTTGCAAAGCGTGTTGCTTGTCTACAGATAGAATGTATTGAAAACACAGTATGTTCACTGAAGAATTAGGTAGAAAAGGGATTTTAAGAAATACTTGCATTGAGGCTTGCTTCTGTTCTTGATTTTTCAAACTTAAATAAGATCCAACTGAAGAAAGCTTGAATACAAAGATTTAGTTTAGAATTCCTGAAGGAACAGGGCAGGAGTTTGCATATAAAATACAGCATTTTAAATATTCCACTTTCCCACCGTCTCAGGGTTTTAGTTACAGACTATGAAAGCCAAGATAGCTTTTTAAATGTTTTAAATTTTACTTTAAGTTCCAGGATACATGTGCAGAACGTGCAGGTTTGTTACGTAGGTACACATGTGCTATGGTGGTTTACTATACCTGTCAACCCGTCATCTAGTTTTTAAGCCCCACATGCATTAGGTATTTGTCTGAATGCTCTCATCCTATACCCCCTGACAGGCCCCAGTGTGTGATGTTTCCCTCTCTGTGTCCATGTGTTCTCATTGTTCAATTCCCACTTACGAGTGAGAACATGCGGTGTTTGGTTTTCTGTTCTTGTGTTAATTTTCTGAGGTTGATGGCTTCCAGCTTCATCTGTGTCCCTGCAAAGGACAAGATCTCTTTATTTATTAATTATACTTCAGGTTCTAGGGTACATGTGCACAACATGCAGGTTTGTTACCTAGGTATACCTGTGCCATGTTGGTTTGCTGCACCCATCAACTTGTCATTTACATTAGGTATTTCTCCTACTGCTATCCCTCCCCTGGCTCCCCACACCCCAACAGGTCCTAGTGTGTGATGTTCCCTGCCCTGTGTCCGTGTGTTTTCGTTGTTCCACTCCCACCTATGAGTGAGAACATGCGGTGTTTGGTTTTCTGTCCTTGTGATAGTTTGCTTAGAATGATGGTTTTCAGCTTCATCCATGTCCCTGCAAAGGACATGAACTCATCATTTTTTATGGCTGCATAGTATTCCATGGTGTATATGTGCCACATTTTCTTAATCCAGTCTATCATTGATGGACATTTGGGTTTCCAAGTCTTTGCTATTGTGAATAGTGCCACAATAAATATACATGTGTATGTGTCTTTATAGTAATATGATTTATAATCCTTTAGGTATATACCTAGTAATGGGATCGTGGGGTCAAATGGTGTTTCTAGTTCTAGATCCTTGAAGAATTGCCACACTGTCTTCCACAGTGGTTGGACTAATTTACACTCCCACCGACAGTGTAAAAGTGTTCCTATTTCTCCACATCCTCTCCAGCATCTGTTGTTTCTTGACTTTTTAATGATCACCATTCTAACTGGTGTGAGATGGTATCTCCTTGTGGTTTTGATTTGCATTTCTCTAATGACCAGTGATGATGAGCATTTCTTCGTATGTCTGTTGGCTGCATAAATGTCTTCTTTTGAGAAATGTCTGCTCATATCCTTTGCCCACTTTTTGATGGGGTGGTTTGTTTTTTTCTTTTAAGTTTGTTTAAGTTCTTTGTAGATTGTGGATATTAGCCCTTTGTCAGATGGGTAGATTGCAAAGATTTTCTCCCATTCTGTTGGTTGCCTGTTCACTCTGATGATAGTTTCTTTTGCTGTGCAGAAGCTCTTTAGTTTAATTATATCCCACTTGCCTATTTTGGCTTTTGTTGCCATTGCTTTTGGTGTTTTAGTCATGAAGTCCTTGCCCTTGCCTGTGTCCTGAATGGTATTGCCTAGGTTTTCTTCTAGAGTTTTTATGGTGTTAGGTCTTACATTTAAGTCTTTAATCTATCTTGAGTTAATTTTTGTATAAGGTGTAAGGAAGGGATCCAGTTTCAGCTTTCTACATATGGCTAGCCAGTTTCCCCAGCACCATTTATTAAATAGGGAATCCTTTCCCCATTGCTTGTTTTTGTCAGGTTTGTCAAAGATCAGATGGTTGTAGATGTGTCGTGTTATTTCTGAGGCCTCTGTTCTGTTCCATTAACAGTACCATGCTGTTTTGGTTACTGTATCCTTGCAGTATAGTTTGAAGTCAGGTAGCATGATGCCTCCAGCTTTGTTCTTTTTGCTTAGGATTGTCTTGGCTCTGCAGGCTCTTTTTTGGTTCCATATGAACTTTAAAGTAGTTTTTTTCCAATTTTGTGAAGAAAGTCAGTGGTAGCTTGATAGGGATAACATTGAATCTATAAATTACTTTGGGCAGTATGGCCATTTTCATGGTGTTGATTCTTCCTATCCATGAGCATGGAATGTTCTTCCATTTGTTCGTGTCCTCTTTTATTTTGTTGAGCAGTGGTTTGTAGTTCTCCCTGAAGAGGTCCTTCACATCCCTTGTAAGTTGGATTCCTAGGTATTTTATTCTGTTTGTAGCAGTTGTGAATGGGAGTTCACTGATGATTTGGCTCTCTGTGTGTCTGTTATTGGTGTATAGGAATGCTTGTGATTTTTGCATATTGATTTTGTATCCTGAGACTTTGCTGAAGTTGCTTATCAGCTTAAGGAGATTTTGGACTGAGGTGATGGGGTTTTCTAAATATACAATCAGGACATGAACTCTTTCTTTTTTCTGGCTGCATAGTATTCCATGGTGTGTATGTGCCACATTTGCTTTATCAAGTCTATGATTGATGGGTATTTGGGTTGGTTCCATGGCTTTGCTGTTGTAAATAGTGCTGTCCAAGTTAGCTTTTGAAGGGAGAGAGTGTTAGGAGCTTCAGCACACCTGGGAGGGCAGGAAGATGGCATATATGCCACCAAGCCACAGGCAAACCAGGCAGGAGATATGTCCACCCAGAAATGCAGAAACCCCACCTCATCCCCCACTGGGCTCCCCACTTCCCAATGCCAGAGCTGGGAAGGGAAAACCCCTTCCACAGCTGCTGGAGGAGAGCTCCAGGTGTCCACCTATGGCTGCCACGAAATCTAATTTCCCTGTGTGGGCTGCCACCTCCCACACTGACTTCTGCCTGGAGGGTCCTGGTCACATGTGGAATGGTAGCTGCAAAGCATCTGGGTGATCTTGGCCTTCCTATACAGTTTGTACGAGAACCACAGGCATGTGCCTGGGCCGGGAGTTGAGCTTGCTACATGAAGCAACTTCCACAGTATGGCTCCCAAGTCTTTCCTCTTTCTGCCTCCTGTACTTACCCTCATTCCCACCCACTGCCCTCGCTGTCCTCTCCCACATCTGCACATCATCGCACACCTACCTGCATTCCACTGCAGACACACGGGCCTCCCTACTGTAGCCCACAACCCCTGGGAAGGGCAGTCGCATGCCCACATAGTTTTTTCTCTAGTGAGGAGGAACTCCCTGGAATTCTGTTGAGTGTAAATTTCCATCTCATTATATTTCTATGCTTGTTAAAAGTATTTGGTTGTAACCTGGAATAGGCACTCCTGTTGTCAACCTGTGGTTATGAATGTGTCAGGAAGATGCTCCCTCCACCTGCCCTCCTGGGTAGATGCTGTTCTATGGAGTAAATGGTTATCCTCTTGGGTAGATGGTGTCTTCTTGGGTAGATGGTGCCCTCTTAGGTAGATGGTGTCCTCTTGGGTAGATGGTGCCCTCTTGGGTAGATGGTGCCCTCTTGGGTGGATAGTGTCCTCTTGGGTGGATGGTGCCCTCTTGGGTGGATGGTGTCCTCTTGGGTGGATGATGTTCTCTTGGGTGGAGGGTGCCCTCTTGGGTAGACAGTGCCCTCTTGGGTAGATGGTGCTTTCTTAGGTAGACGGTGCCCTCTCGGGTGGACGGTGCCCTCTCGGGTGGACAGTGTTCTCTCGGGTGGACGGTGTCCTCTCGGGTGGACGGTGTCCTCTTGGGTCGATGGTGTCCTCTCGGGTTGATGGTGTCCTCTTGGGTAGATGGTGTCCTCTTGGATGGATGGTGCTCTTTTGGGTGGATGGTGCCCTCTTGGGTGGACGGTGCCCTCTTGGGTGGACGGTGCTCTCTTGGGTGGACGGTGCCCTCTTGGGTGGACGGTGTCCTCTTGGGTCGATGGTGTCCTCTTGGGTCAACGGTGTCCTCTTGGGTGGACGTTGCCCTCTTGGGTGGATGGTGTCCTCTTGGGTGGATGGTGTATTTTTGGGTAGATGGTGCCCTTTTGGGTAGATGGTGTCCTGTTGGGTAGATGGTGCTGTCTTGGGTAGATGGCGCCCTCTTGGGTGGATGGCGCCCTCTTGGGTGGATGGTGCCCTCTTGGGTAGATGGTGCCCTCTTGGTGGGTTGCCCATGGTGCTGTGTCTTGTAGAAATAAACTGAAATTCCAGTTCTCTTTAATTTGCCTCTGACCCCAGCTCTTTATCCACCTTCCTTTGCGTCTGGTTCTACTTTATGATACTTTATTTCCTGTGTTTATTTAAAAGACCTGCACACTGTCTTCAACACAGTTAAAAGCAGATTGAGTTCCTCCCAGGAAGCAGCAGAGGCACAAAAGAGGCTGAACCAAAGGATAGTTAGAATAATACAGAAAGAGACAGAAAAACTGAAGGAAAAAGAAAAACGATTGTGTGGAAGGAAATACCGGGGCCCACCTGTCCCCTTTGTCATGAGATACATGGAGATGTAAACTCTAGTTCCAAATTTAGCTAAATTGTATTCTTTGTAGGATCAAATTTTAAAATAAGTTTAGAAATCAAAATGCTATCCAGTGACTAAGAACCAGGAGCAGAAACAGCCCAGGCCAACTGAAGACAAAGGCTCCATTTTACTATTAGATTGAAATATGAGACGTATCCAAGGATTAAAGCAGTGAAAAACCAAAAGAAATAATTTAAACTGCTCTTGTTGCAGTACCTCTCTAACCTCTCCTTCAGGGTGAGTAATGATTGCTGTCAAGCAAGTAAGAAAATATTCCCATTTCATGAATCTAATTATCTACAAACAAGTTTTCTGAGGTGGAGGAGGTTGGTTAAAAATACTGGGTGTAGGCCAGGTGCGGTCGCTCGTGCCTGTAATCCCAGCACTTGGGGAGGCTGAGGCAGGAGGATCACCTGAGGCCAGCAGTTTAAGACCAGCCTGGGCAACATGGTGAGACCTCATCCCTACAAAATTTCAAAACTTAGCTGGGTGTGGTGGTGCACATCTGTGGTCCCAGCTACTTGGGAGGCCGAGGTGGTAGGATCTCTTGAGTCTGGGAGGCGGAGGTTGCAGTGAGCCAAGATTGCGCCACTGCACTCCAGCCTGGGCGACAGTGAGACCCTGTCTCAAAAAAAAAAAAAAAAAATACTGATTATAGAGGCCTAATTTTCCCTCCTCCGTGTATACATTGTGCTGGTGTAAGAAGGCAGTTTTTATTTGTAAATAAAATAATTCTCTTATTTTGACTGTCTTCCTATTGACCTTTGCCACCTCAGTGATTTGCTTGAGGAAGTTAAGAGGCAGTTGCCGTCCACAGCACATATTTGAAACCGTGAGTTAGGGCTGGGCACGGTGGCTCACACCTGTAATCCCAGCACTTTGGGAGGCCAAGGCAGGTGGATCACTTGAGGCGTTTGATACCAGCCTGGCCAACATGGTGAAACCCCGTCTCTACTAAAAATACAAAAAGTTAGCTGGGTGTGGTGGTGCATGCCTGTATTCCCAGCTACTTGGGAGGCTAGGTATGAGATTTCTTGAACTCAGGAGGTGAAGGTTGCAGTGAGCCGAGATCATGCCACTGCACTCCAGTCTGGGTGACAGAGTGAGACTCCGTCTCAAAACAAAAAACAAAAAACAAAAAAAGAAACAGTGGTTAGGCTATCAGTTTGTGATCTTTCTGTCTTTTTGATGTAGGCGTTTAGTAGTATACACTTTCCTCTTAGCACTGCTTTTGCTTTACCCCAGAGGTTTTTGATAACTTGTCAGTATTATCATTCATCTTGAAAAATTTAAAAATTTCCTTCTTGATTTCATTGTTGACCCCAGAATCATTCCCACTAGAAAGTGGGCAAACGGCTTGAACAGATATTCCTCAAAAGAAAATATACATGGCCAGTGTGGCGGCTCACGTCTGTAATCCCAGCACTTTGGGAGGCTGCAGTAGGAGGATTGCTTAAGCCCAGGAGAAGTTCAAGACCAGTCTGGGCAAGATAAGGAGACCTTGTCTCTAAAAAAAAATAATAAAAAAGGAAAATATACAATGTTCAACACGTTCAACATCACTAGTCATCAGGGATATTAAAACCACAATGGATGCTACGTTACCCCATCCAGAATGGCTACTATTATTATTTTTTCAGTCAGGATCTTGTTCTGTCACCTAGGCTGGAGTGTGATGGTGCAAATATGTCTCATTGCAGCCGCGACCTCCTGGGCTCAAGCGATCCTCCCACTTCAGCCTCCCAAGTAGCCAGGATCACAGATATGCACCAGCATACCAAGCTAAGTTTTAAATTTTTTTTGTAGGGACAGGGTCTTGCCATGTTGCCCAGGCCGGTCTTGAACTCCTAGACTCAAGTGATCCTCCCACCTCGGCCTCCCAAAGTGCTGGGATTACAGATATGAGCCACAGTGCCTGGCAACAGTAGTTTAAATACATAACGTTTTGTTTTTTTCCTCTGGGTGGGCTCTCCAGGGATGCTCAGAGCTTCCATGAACTCCAGGGTCCCTTGCTCCTTCCAGTGTCCTGGCCTGCCAACCCTGGATTGTGGCCCTGGTCCTTATAGCCCAAGATGACAGCTGGAACTCCAGCTGATACACCTGCTTTCCGGTCAGCAGGAAGAAGGAAGTGACATAAGGGCACTTGACAAGACACTCCCCTTTAGGGCACTTGATAGACACCCCCTTGCTGGAGCTGGGTCACATGGCAATAACTCGCTGCTGGGCGTGGTGGTAAATGTAGTCATTGACCACTGTGAAATGTAGGGCACTTCACAGACGTGACACTTGCTAGAGCTGGGTCACATGGCACCAACTCACTGCCGGGAACGGTGGTAAATGTAGTCACTGGGCTGGTGGCAGTGGCGTAGCTAAGAATCAGTGTTTGTCATGAAAGAAGAAGGGAGTGGACATTGGGCGGTTATGAGCAGCCTCTGCCACAGCCGAACCGGACAGAAGGCTCCATCTTTACAGATTTCTTTCTTTAAAGTGCAAGAGGGCTGGGCCTCCCCTCCGAGGCCCTGGGCCCAGCACCTCTGCCTGCGTGTCACATGCATCACATGAAGCTCCGTTTTCTGAAACAGCCTGGGTGGTTGAAGGGACACGTCCCTCTGCCTCTCTGATGGGTTTCCTGAGGTTCTTTAATTTGATCTTGAGGAAACAGAACGCTTTCCTGGATGATGCTCATTGCTGGCTTTTAATTTCCTATGAACACAGCCAATTCTGTCTCCTCCGGCCCTTTGAGAGTCGAGCAAGGAGATGAAATAACTGGAAGAAACCTTCATTGTAACCTCACAGTACAATCTCCATCATCACCCTTCCCATGGGGACTGTTTCAAACAAAACAGAACGAAGCACCATTATTAGTTCCTAGAGTGGCTGTAATAAACTTCCACAAGCTGGGGGGCTTGACACATTAGAAATTTCTTCTCTCATGTCCTGGAGGCAGAAGTCTGAGGTCCAGGTGTGGGTAGGGCTGCACCTTCCTGGCCTCTGGGGCTGTGGCTGTCCTTGGCACTCTGTGGTTGTGGCTGCATGGCTGCCATCTCTGCCTCCATTGTCTTCATTGTCCCACGGCTGTCTTGCCTCTGTGTGCCCATCTTCACGGGGCCTTCTCTCTGTGTCTCTTCTCTTCTTATCAGGACACAGGCATATCGGATTAAAAGCCCACCCTACTCCAGTATGACCCTCATCTGATATCTTAATTACATTGCAAAGACCCTGTTTCCAAATAGCATCACATCCTCAGGACTTCATCATATCTTTAGGACTTCATCATATCTTTCTTGGTGGAACACAGTTCAACCCACCACAGCATAAGTGCACGCCCGAGGCTGGTGTTGAGCCACCCCTCACTGGCGGGGCTGCCGGCTGATGGATGGCACCTGCTGGGATCCGTGGGGTCTGTGCTGCGCTGGGGTCTAAGTAGTTCAGTATCATCTTTGCATGTGCTTGATCTTTTTTTTTTTTTTTTTTTTTTTTTCCTTTTTTAGAGATGGAAGTCTTGCTGTGTCGCCCAGGCTGGAGTACAGTGGTGCAATCATGGCTCACTGCATCCTCTGACTCCCAGGTTCAAGTGATTATCCTGCCTCAGCCTCCCGAGTAGCTGGAATTACAGGTGTGTGCCACCACGCCTGGCTAATTTTTGTATTTTTGGTAGAGATGGGGTTTCACCATGTTGGCCAGGATGGTCTTGAACTCCTGACCTCATGTGATCTGCCCGCATCAGCCTCCCAAAGGTGTGACCCACCGCACCTGACCTGCACTTGGTCTTTTAGCTCTTCTACTGGTCCCAGTAGGATAGGATCTTAAAGGGTGGGGAGAAAAAGAAAGAAAAAGACCTAAGTCTTCCCGAGACTCTTGGTTACGCATCTGGGAAGAAGCGCTGGCCCCCAGCACAGTCGTCTCTGAGACTGGATCCTTGCTGCCGTGTGCGTGCTGGGTGGAGCCGTTGCATCAATATCTCCTGGGAACTTGCTGGAAATGAGGGCTCTCAGGCCCCGCCAGTCCTACTGAGTCCAGCTCCTCATGGTACAGGCTGCAGGGTGACTTGTGTGCATCTTAAATTTGAGGAACACTGGACTAAAGGGTGGAGGAAGGAGGAGAGCCACCACAGGCCCTTGGGCTTGATGCTAAAGTGCTCTGATAATTCAAGCAAGGCCTGGGCCTGTTAATCCAGAAGGGACGTTGGTCTAATGGCTGAGGGCCTCTCACTGGGAAGACACTGGAAGAAGGCTGGCAGGGTAGGTGGTGAGGGACAGAGCCGTGTATGCCCCGGGGCTGACTGCAGGGGTCATTGGAAGGTTTGCAGCGAGAGGCTGAGGTCACTGCATTGCAGAGTCCCGTCCCAGCATGGAGGAGCCGGGCAGAGGGGTGTGCATGGGCAGGGGGTGAGCCAGGAGAGGCAGGGGTGCTGGAAACGCCCCGCAGGGTGCTGGGCGCTCCATGCTGGTCTCTGTCCCCTCCCCCACTCACCAGTTGACACCTCATAAAATTTACTACCTACTGTTGAGTGACTGGGTTTTTAATAGATGAAGGTTTTAAATTTTACAGTTACTTATGCAAATGTCAAGTGGAGACAGTGAGCTCCTTGAAGTAGTAAAGTGACAAATAGAGAACCAGGGGAGCAGGAGGCAGAAGATGCCTGAGGGCGGAGGCTGGGGAAGGGGGAGGCTGACACCAGGGGCACGTGGTGGCCCCCGTCTAGTTACTTTTGATTCTCCACAGTGTAGAAGCGGTGGCTTGGGAGCCTAGAGGCTGGCTCCTGCACCTGCCCGTGCACCCGGAGCTTGGAGGGAATCCCAGCCCTCGCTGCTTCCTGTGACAGAGCAGAGTGTATGTTTTGAAGGTCAGATCTGGAGGTCAAGCCCAGGGTGAGCTCCTCAGTCTCTGTACCCGGAGGCAGGACCCTCTATTTTCCTGCTGACAAAATGAGACTGTCAGCCCTCTGAGCCCAAGCCTGAACATATACATCCAGATGGCCTGAAGCAAGTGAAGAATCACAAAAGAAGTGAAAATGGCCAGTTCCTGCCCTAACTGATGACATTACCTTGTGAAATTCCTTCTTCTGGCTCAGAAGCTCCCCCACTGAGCACCTCGTGACCCCTGCCCCGCCAGAGGACAACCCCTTTTGACTGTAATTTTCCACTACCTACCCAAATCCTATAAAATGGCCCCACCCCTATATCCCTTTGCTGACTGTCTTTTTGGACTCAGCCCGCCTGCACTCAGGTGATTAAAAAGCTTTATTGCTCACACAAAGCCTGTTGGTGGTCTCTTCACACGAATGCGCGTGACATTTGTTGCTGTGACTCGGATCGGGGGACCTCCCTTGGGAGATCAATCACCTGTCCTCCTGCTCTTTGCTCCATGACAAAGATCCACCTACAACCTTGGGTCCTCAGACCAACCAGCCCAAGGAACATCTCACCAAATTTAAATCGGGTAAGTGGACTCTTTTTACTCTCTTATCCAACCTCTCTCACTATCCCTCAACCTCTTTCTCCTTTCAATCTTGGCACCATCCTTCAATCTCTCCCTTCTCTTAATTTCAGTTCCTTTCTTTTTCTGGTAGAGATAGAGGAGACGCGTTTTATCCATGAACCCAAAACTCCGGTGCCAGTCATGGACTCGGGAAGACAATCTTCCCTTGGTGTTTAATCACTGTGGGGATGCCTGCTTGATTATTCACCCACGTTTCAGAGGTGTCTAATCACCGTGGGGACACCTGCCTTGGTCCTTCACCTTTAGTGGCAAGTACCACTTTCCTAGGGGGCAAGCACCCCCTGCCGCTTCTCTCCATGTTTGTACCCTCTCTTTTCTCTGGGCTTGCCTCCTTCACTATGGGCAACCTTCCACCTTCCATTCCTCCCTCTTCTCCCTTAGCCTGTGTTCTCAAGAACCTAAAACCACTTCAACTCATACCTGACCTAAAACCTAAATGCCTTATTTTCTTCTGCAATGCCGCTTGACCCCAATACAAACTCAATAATGGTTCCAAATAGCCAGAAAATGTCACTTCCGATTTTTCCATCCTACGAGATCTAGATAATTCTTGTCGTAAAATATGCAAACGGTCTGAGGTGCCTGACGTCCAGGCATTGTTTTATACATTGGTCCCTCCCTAGTCTCTGTTCCCAATGCGACTTGTCCCAAATCTTCCTCCTTTCCTTCCCACCTGTCCCCTCTGTCCCAACCCCAAGCGTTGCTGAGTCTTTTCAATCTTCCTTTTCTACCGACCCATCTGACCTCACCTCTCCTCCCCAGACTGCTCCTCCTCAGGTCGCTCCCTGCCAGGCTGAATCAGGCTCCAATTCTTCCTCAGCCTCCACTCCGCCACCCTATGATCCTTCTATCACCTCCCCTCCTCACACCTGGTCCAGCTTACGTCTTACAGTTTTGTTTCGCAACTAGCCCTCCCCAACCTGCCCAACAATTTCCTCTTAAAGAGGTGGCTGAAGCTAAAGGTATGGTCAAGGTTAATGTTCTTTTTTCTTTATCCGACCTCTCCCAAATCAGTTAGTGTTTAGGCTCTTTTTCATCAAATATAAAAACCCAGCCCAGTGCATGGCCCATTTGGCAGCAACCTTGAGACGCTTTACAGCCCTAGACCCTGAAGGGTTAGAAGGCCATCTTATTCTCAATATGCATTTTATTACCCAATCTGCTCCCAACATTAAATAAAGCTCCAAAAATTAGATTCCAGCCCTCAAACCCCACAACAGGACTTAATTTACCTTGCCTTCAAGGTGTACAATAATAGAGAAGAGTTGCAATTACTTGCCTCTGCTGTAAGAGAAACCTCAGCCACATCTCCAACACACCAGAACTTCAAAATGCCTAAGTCACAGCGGTCAGGGATTCCTTCAGGACTTCCTCCCCCAGGATTTTGCTTCAGGTGCCGGAAATCTGGCCAGTGGTCCAAGGAATGCCCGCAGCCTGGGATTCCTCCTAAGCCGTGTCCCATCTGTGCGGGACCCCACTGGAAATTTGACTGTCCACCTCGCCTGGCAGCCACTCCCCAGAGCCCCTGGAACTCTGGCCCAAGGCTCTCTGACTGACTCCTTCGCAGATCTTCTTGGCTTAGCGGCTGAAGACTGATGCTGCCTGATCACCTCGGAAGCCCTCTGGACCATCACAGACACTTTGGGTAACTCTTACAGTGAAGGGTAAGTCCATCCCCTTCTTAATCAATACAGAGGCTACCCACTCCACATTACCTTCTTTTCAAGGGCCTGTTTCCCTTACCTCCATAACTGTTGTGGGTATTGACGGCCAGGCTTCTAAACCTCTTAAAACTCCCCAACTGTGGTGCCAACTTAGACAATATTCTTTTGTGCACTCCTTTTTAGTTATCCCCACCTGTCCGGTTCCCTTATTAGGTGGAGGCATTTTAACTAAATTATCTGCTTCCCTGACTATTCCTGGGCTACAGCCACACCTCATTGCCGCCCTTTTCCCCCAGTTCAAAGCCTCCTTTGCATCCTCCCCTTGTATCTTCCCACCTTAATCCACAACTATGGGACACCTCTATGCCCTCCTTGGTGACAATCATGCACCCCTTACATCCCATTAAAACCTAATCACCCTGACCCCGCTCAATGCCAATATCCCATCCCACAGCAGGCTTTAAAAGGATTAAAGCCCATTATCACTCGCCTGTTACAGGATGGCCTTTTAAAGCCTATAAACTCTCCTTACAATTCCCCATTTTACCTGTCCGAAAACCAGACAAGTCTTACAAGTTAGTTCAGGATCTGCGCCTTATCAACCAAATTGTCTTGCCTATCCACCCTGAAGTGCCAAACCCATATACTTTCCTATCCTCAATACCTCCCTCCACAACCCCTCCACAACCCATTATTCTGTTCTGGATCTCAAACATACTTTCTTTACTATTCCTTTGCACTCTTCATCCCAGCCTCTCTTCACTTTCACTTGGACTGACCCTGACACCCATCAGGCTCAGCAAATTACCTGGGCTGTACTGCCACAAGGCTTCACGGATGACCCCCGTTACTTCAGTCAAGCCCAAATTTCTGAGAAATTCTGAGAAATTCTCTTCTGTCACCTATCTTGGCATAATTCTTCATAAAAACACACATGCTCTCCCTGCTAATCATGTCTGGCTAATCTCCCAAACCCCAACCCCTTCTACGAAGCAACAAGTCCTTTCCTTCCTAGGCATGATTAGGTACTTCCGCCTTTGGGTACCTAGTTTTACCATCCTGACTAAACCATTATATGAACTTACAAAAGAAAACCTAGCTGACCCCATAGATCCTAAAAGATCCATTCCCCACTCCTCTTTCTGTTCCTTAAAAACAGCCCTGGAAGCTGCTCCCACACCAGCTCTCCCTAACTCATCTCAACCCTTTTTCATTACACAGAGCCGAAGTGCAGGACTTTGTGGTCGAAATTCTTACACAAGAGCTGGGACTGCACCGTGTAGCCTTTCTGTCCAAACAACTTGACCTTACTGTTTTAGGCTGGCTCCCACATTATTCCTGATACCACACCTGACCTCCATGACTGTATCTCTCTAATCCACCTGGTATTCACTCCATTTCCCCATATTTCCTTCTTTTCTGTTCCTCACCCTGATCACATTTGGTTTATTGATGGCAGTTCCACCAGGCCTAATCACCACTCACCAGCAAAAGCAGGTTATGCTATAGTATCTTCCACATCTATCCTTGAGGCTACCGCTCTGCCCCTCTCCACTACCTCTCAGCAAGCCAAACTCATTGCCTTAACTCGAGCCCTCACTCTTGTAAAGGGACTATGTGTCAATATTTATACTGACTGTAAATATGCCTTCGTATCCTGCACCACCATGCTGTTATATGGGCAGAAAGAGGTTTCCTCACTATACAAGGGTCCTCCATCATTAATGCCCCTTTAATAAAAACTCTCCTCAAGGCCGCTTTACTTCCAAAGGAAGCTGGAGTCATTCACTGCAAGGGCCATCAAAAGGCATCAGATCCCATCACTCAGGGTAACGCTTATGCTGATAAGGTAGCTAAAAAAGCAGCTAGCGTTCCAACTTCTGACCCTTACGGCAGTTTTTCTCCTTCTCATCGGTCACTCCCACCTACTCCCCCACTGAAACGTCCACCGATCAATCTCTTCCCACACAAGGCAAATGGTGCTTGGACCAAGGAAAATATCTCCTTCCAGCCTCACAGGCCCATTCTATTCTGTCGTCATTTCATAACCTCTTCCATGTAGGTTACAAGCTGCTACCCTGCCTCTTAGAACCTCTCACTTCCTTTCATCGTGGAAATCTTCCCTCAAGGAAAGCACTTCTCAGTGTTCCATCTGCTATTCTACTACTCCTCAGAGATTGTTGAGGCCCCCTCCCTTCCCTACACATCAAGCTCAGGGATTTGCCCCTGCCTGGGACTGGCAAATTAACTTTACTCACATGCCTCCAGTCAGGAAACTAAAATACCTCCTGGTCTGGGTAGACACTTTCACTGGATGGGTAGAGGCCTTTCCCACAGGGTCTGAGAAGGCCACCGTGATCATTTCTTCCTTCTGTCAGACATAATTCCTTGGTTTGGCCTTCCCACCTCTATACAGTCCAATAACAGACCGGCTTTTATTAGTCAAATCACCCAAGCAGTTTCTCAGGCTCTTGATATTCAGTAAAACCTTCATACCTCTTACTGTCCTCAGTCTTCAGGAAAGGTAGAATGGACTAATGGTCTTTTAAAAACACTCTTCACCAAGCTCAGCCTCCTACTTAGAAAGGAGGACTCTGTCAAGGATAGAGCCCAAAAACTCGTCAACCAAGCAAGTAATTATGCTGAACCCCCTTGGGCACTCTGTAATTAGATGCCCTGGGTCCTCCCAGTTCTTGGTCTTTTAATACCTGTTTTTCTTCTTCTCTTATTCAGATCTTATATCTTCTGTTTAGTTTCTCAATTCATACAAAACCATATCCAAGCTATCACCAATCATTCTATATGACAAATGTTTCTTCTAACAACCCCACAATATCACCCCTTACCACAAAATCTTCCTTCAGCTTAATCTGTCCCACTCTAGGTTCCCACACCGCCCCTAATCCCGCTCAAAGCAGCCCTGAGAAACATTGCCCATTATCTCTCCATACCACCCCCCAAATTTTCACCACCCCAATACTTCAACACTATCTTTTTTTGTTTTTCTTATCAATATAAGACAACAGGAATGTCAGGCCTCTGAGCCAAAGCCTGCAGGTATACATCCAATACATCCAGATGGCTTGAAGCAAGTGAAGAATCACAAAAGAAGTGAAAATGACTGGTTCCTGCCTTAACTGATGACATTACCTTGTGAAATTCCTTCTTCTGGCTCAGAAGCTCCCCCACTGAGCACCTTGTGACCCTCGCCCCTGCCCGCCAGAGAACAACCCCCTTTGACTGTAATTTTCCATGACCTACCCAAATCCTATAAAATGGCCCCACCCCTGTCTCCCTTCACTGACTCTCTTTTTGGACTCAGCCTGCCTGCACTCAGGTGAAATAAACAGCCTTGATGCTCACACAAAGCCTGTTTGGTGGTCTCTTCACACGGACGTGCGTGCCAGAGACATCGACTGACCTCACAGGGGCATTGGGACTGCCCAACAGGATAATAATGTGGAGAAGTACTTTGTCAGGTATCTGCCAAATGACTATCGTTACGATGATTTTTAGAGTGTGGAAGATGCCCCTCTAAAGGGACATCATTCTCGGAGCATTTGTTGACCAAAATAATGGGATAGAAGATACAGCTACTATTCTAAAAATGTGCAGTTCTGATGCAGAGGGAAGTTATCACGACGTGCTAAACAACATAACATATTAATGTCAAATGAGGCTATGGGGAGGGGCTCCGAGGGCCAAAACCATGTGAGACCACGTGGTCTCCATGACTGGGCAAAGTCTTATGGAGGGTGTGAGACTTAACTGGGGCTCTCGTAGGTTGGAGAGAGAAAGCTGAGCAAACAGAGACGTTCACTGGTTCCCAACTGTTAGCCAGGGCAGAAAATCTGCGACTATCTGCAGGGCGCACTAATTATACAGATTTGATAGAAGGCTGTATTGGGGACTCACTAGAGAGACTGAGTGCATAAATTTGATCAAGAAGATTAGAAAATGACTGAGGAAGTGGATAATCGGTTTTTACTACGGTGCTCTCAGAAATTCTAATTAGTGGTAGCAATTGGATTCTGCAATTTTTTCTTTGGTGAATCCCAACAAAACCAATTAACTTGTATTGCATCCATACATTACCACGCACACAGGCCACAAGCAAGGGAAGGCGTATTTAGTCTAACTGCTGCCTTTTGGCTTTTAACAGAAAATCAATTCATTTTGGCACATTAAACCATTAGTGCCCATTGGATATGAACTTCCCCTTTTTCTTTACATTTCTCTCCCACTTCCCCTTTTTCTGTTACAGGGGAGGAAACTGTCGACTTTGAAGGCTGTGAAGGGGGGACTTCCCAGGAAATCGGGATAGACTCACACACACTGACATGTCTTTGGGCCTCAAGGAACTTTCTGATTGAATTCTGAAAGTCCTCGAGGCTTCTAAATTCTACAGTCAAGCATCAGCTTTATGAATTCCATATTCCGTGAAGAGGTGGCGTCACTGAGAACCTGTTGGATGGATGTCATCAGCACTGTCTCAAGGGTTTCTCAAAGGTACAGCAGATTAGATGGGGGGGAACTCCTATACTAGGGATGGAAAATTAATGGTACCTGTGATGGTCAATGTTAGGTGTCAACCTGACCAGGCTAGGCTAGGCTAGGCTGTGCAGCTGTGCGGTCAAATGTTAGTCCAGATGTTGTGAATATATATATTTGTGTTTTTTTTTGAGACAGGGTCTCACTCTGTTACCCAGGCTGGAGTGCAGTACACGATTATGGTTCACTGTAGCCTCAACCTCCCAGGCTCAAGTGATCTTTCCATCTCAGTCTCCTGAGTAGCTGGGACCATAGGCATGTGCCACCGTGCCTGACAAATGTTTTTATTTTTTTATTTTTTGTAAAGATGGGGTTTTACTGTGTTGCCCAGGCTGTTCTCAAACTCCTGGGCTCAAGCTATCCTCCCGTCTTGGCCTCCCAAAGTTCTAGGATTACAGGCATGAGCCACCGTGCCTGGCTGTGAACATATTTTGTAGATATGATTAACGTTTACACTCAGTTGGCTTTAAGTAAAGGGAATTACCCTCTAGTATATGGGTGGGCCTCACCCAATCAGCTGAAGGCCTTAAGAGCCAAAACTGAGGGCTCCTAGCGAAGAAGGAATCCTGTCTGAAGACTGTAACATAGAAGTCCTGCCTGAGTTTCCAGCCTGCTGGGCTGCCCTGCAGATTTTGGACTCAATGCTGAAACATCAGTCATCATTGGTTCTTTTTTTAACATTTTTTTGAGACAGGGTCTTACACCACCATCCGTGGCTGGAGTGCAGTGGCGTGATCTCAGCTCGAGTGATCCTCCTGCTTCAGCCTCCTGAGGAGCTAGGATTATATAGGTGCAAACTACCACACCCAGCTAATTTTAAATTTTTTGTAGAGACAAGGTCTTGCTATGTTGACCTGGCTGGTCTGTAACTCCTGGCCTCAAGCAGTCCTCCCACCTCAGCCTCGCAAACTGCTGGGATTATGGGCATGAGCCACCGTGCCCGGCCCATCAGCTCTTACCTGAGTGTCCAGTCCTGCTGGTCTGTCCTGCCAGCCCCCACAATGCCGTGAGTCAATTCTTTAGCATTTCTCCCTCTCCATCTATGTCTAGATCTGTGTGTATATCTTTTTTTCTCTCTCTCCTGTTGGTTCCATTTCTCCAGAGAACGCTGACTGGCACCCTGCCCGCACCACCAGCCGCTCTCTCGGGCCCAGCGTGATGATGGGTCGTAGCCGCTGCCGATGCTCCTTCCTTCTGATCCCAGAGGCAGCTTCAGTATCATCTGCAGGTTGGGGGGACTGTGATGATTTGGAGTCAGCACTTGAGAGGAAACGTGCTTGCTCTTCTAATTGTAGTGGATATTCTTCCTGGATGTTGACTAATAAAACAAATGGACGTTCTCATGTTAGGTACTGTCTAATTAATTTTTCAACAAATATTTGTGGGCTTCTGATGCCCAAGTGCTGTGTTTAGTGTTATGGTGGATATCAGGAGGGATGAGACACAAAGCAGCAGAGATCTGGGCGGAGCATTTTTTTCCACACCCTCAGCGGGAGGTCCTGGAGGACAGGGTGGGGTAAGCAGGATGAGGCAGGGGTGGAGTCCGACTAGTTTCCCATGACCTCACCATCATGACGGCTTTCCAGGAACTGAAGAGAGAGGGAGGCAAGGACGGCACCCGTTGCAGGGAGGAGGGAAGCTGGGAGTGGACCTGTAGCCGCCTGTGAAATTGATCCCAGAGCAGCCTGGGGTTCTTCAAAGAGAGGGCGTGCCCACCTGCCCTGTTTCTATTCTAGTGTTCACAGAGTGACCTCTAACATCTCAATGTTCACTCTTTGAGAGATGGATCTACTAAAAGCCAGATTCCACGACTATGCAATATGTACAAGTAAGAAGCTTGCACTCCTGCCTCCTAAATATATAAAAATAAATAGCTACAAAATAAAAGTCAAGTAGATATTACAGGGACAGTGGTTATGGGATGGATGAAAGAATAAAAAAAAATTTTTTTTTTTGAGACGGAGTTTTGCTCTTGTTGCCCAGGCCGGAGTGCAGTGGCGCGATCTCAGCTCACCGCAACCTCTGCCTCTCGGGTTCAAGCGATTCTCCTTCCTCAGCCTCCCGAGTAGCTGGGATTACAGACATGCGCCACCATGCCCGGCTGGTTTTGTATTTTTTGTAGATACGGGGTTTCTCCGTGTTGGTCAGGTTGGTCTCGAACTGCCAACCTCTAGTGATCCGCCTGCCTCGGCCTCCCAAAGTGCTGGAATTACAGGAGTGAGCCACTGCGCCCGGTGAATCAAATTTTTAACCAGAAAGAGAGAGAACAAAGGAAGGACTTTGAAATCAGTGTGTGTGTGTGTGCACGTGTGTGTGCATTCACACGGGTGGCACTGTGGTTGTAGGGTAAGATTGATAGAACAAATGATGCCATTAATAAGCATGGAGGAGCTTTTAAATTAACAGCAGCCCAAGGTTGGAGATTAATTTTTTAAATGTTTCTTAACCAGAAAAATGAAGCAAATGAATTCCGACAATTAGGAAGTAATGAAGACCTTTCGAGAATGGCTTATTAAAGAGAAGAGATCAGGGAATTCTTAGTGCGTGTGAAGCCAGTGTCAATCAGCGGGCTCAGATGCCGGCGTCTTCAGGCATTGGGGGAGTTGGCGTGCTCACTTTTGAACCCAAGTAGTCATCTTTGAAACATCTTAGAGAATGCGCCAAGGAAGGCAACGTAGGATCTGCAGCCCTTGCTGCCGAGGGTGCGCCGCTGGGCCGCGGTCCTACTCTGTCTGTCCAGCCCTCCATCTCACTCCATCCCGTGGTGCGTCAAAGGGCAGGTGGTCCTGCGTTGGGCCTGCATTGCTCTGATGCTCTTGGGACGTGCCTGACCTTGTGGACAGTGTCTGGTGACTGCTGGGAAGTGTGAGCAGGGCCATTGAAGGCTTGGAAGGAAGTGAAGGACCGAGGGACCTGGAAACAAAGGGGGACTCTGGCACTGGAACAGTGGACAATGGTCTTGGATGTCTGACACCTCATACATCAGGAGCTTTTTTGATTGTTAGCTGCTAGCTTCTGTGTGATTTTTGTGTCTTTTAAAATTTTCTTTTGCTTTTGTTGCCTGTGCTTTTGGGGTCATATTCAAGAAATCATTGCCCAGACCAATGCCATGGAGTTTTTTTCACTGTTGTCTTCTAGTAGATGTCTAGTTTCAGGTCTTACATTTAAGTCTTTAATACATTTTGAGTTGATTTTTGTAGATGGAGGGAGATGAGTTTCATTATTTGGCATGTGGCTCTCCTATTTTTCCAGCACCCTTTATAGAAGAGCCTGTCCTTTCCCCCAGTGTGTGTTCCCGGTCTTGTCAAAGACCATCTGACTGTGACTGTGTGATTTGTTTCTGGGCTCTCTATTCTCTTCCATGGGCCTGGATGTCTGTTTTTGGGGCTTGGGCACCGTCTTTTTTTTTTTTTCTTGCTCTGTTGCCCAGGCTGGAGTGCAATGGTGTGATCTTGGTTCACTGCAACCTCTGCCTCCTGGGTTCAAGCGATTCTCCTGCCTCAGCCTCCTGAGTAGCTGGGATTACAGGTGCCCACCACCATGCCTGGCTAATTTTTTTATTTTTATTAGAGATGGGGTTTCACCATGTTGGCCAGGCTGGTTTTGAACTCCTGACCCTAGATGATCCACCCGCCTCTGCCTCCCAAAGTGCTGGGATTACAGGCATGAGCCACCATGCCCGGCCTGGGTATCATCTTTTAAGATTAGCAGAGTGGTTGTAAGGTGCTCCAGAGTTTATAACCACTGAGTTAGGCAAATTGCATTATGAAGGTTGTGTCTTAGTCAATTTGGGCTGCTGAATACTATAAACCGGGCAGATCTGGAGCCTGGCGTTTGGAAGCCAGGTCTCTTCCTGGCTTGCACAAGGCTGTCTTCTCGTATGTCCTCACATGGCCTTTCCTTGGTGGGTGCACTCAGGGCCTGGTGGGAGGGTGGGAGGGAGAAGGACCTCTTGTGTTTCTGTTTTTATAAGGACACTCATCTCTTCAGGCAGACCCCATCCTTGTAACCTCATCTAACTCCAATCACTTCCCAAAGACCCCATCTCCAAATACCATCATACTGGGGATGAGGGCTTCAAGATGTGAGTTTTGAGGGACACAAGCATGCAGTCCGCAGCGGGTGGATTCTCAGCACTCCATCACCCCTGCGACAGAAGCACAATTCCTCAAGACTGCAGAGGCCAGGGCTTGCCTCTCTGGCATCCTTGCTGTGTGCCAGGCACCAAACTGGCGGCTTCGTGGAGGTTTGGTCATATAATCCGCAGATCCACCTGTGGACTTAGGATTCTGGTTTTTTATTTTTATTTTTTTGAGATGGAGTTTCATTCTGTCACCCAGGCTGGAGTGCAGTGGCGTGATCTTGGCTCACTATAAGCCCTGCCCCCTGGATTCAAGTGATTCTCCTGCCTCAGCGTCCCAAGTTGCTGGGATTACAGGCATGCACCACCACGCCTGGCTAATTTTTGTATTTTCAGTAGAGATGGGGTTTCACCATGTTGGCCAGGCTGGTCTTGAACTCCTGACTTCAGGTGATCCACCCGCCTCCGCCTCCCAAAGTGCTGGGATTACAGGCCTGAGCCACCACGCCTGGCCTGGTCTTATTATTCTTACTGTCCTTTTATTCATGAGGAAACAGGCTGACTCGCCTATGACTGAGCAGCAAGTGAATGCAGGAGGCAGGATTTAGATGGGTGGGGTCTGTGCGAACGCAGGACCATGGCGTCCCCCCACAGCGTCCCCACCGGGCGTCCCCACAGCGCCACCATAGCACGTCCCCACAGCGTCCCCACAGTGCGCCCCCACAGCGTGTCCCCACCGGGAGTCCCCACAGTGCGTCCCCACAGCGTGACCCCACAGCGCCCCCAAAGCGCGTCCCCACAGCGCGTCCCCATAGCACATCCCCACAGTGCTTCCCTATAGCGCATCCCCACAGCGTTCCCACAGTGTGTCTCCACAATGTCCCCACAGCGCGTCCCCACAGCATGTCCCCACAGCGCGTCCCCACAGCATGTCCCCACAGCATGTCCCCACAGCACCCCCCTAGCGCATCCCCACAGCGTGTCCCCACAGTGCCCCGACAGTGTCCTCACAGCACGTCCCCACAGCGCCCCCACAGCATCCCCACAGCATCCCCACAGCACATCCCCACAGCACACCCTCACAGCGTCCCCACAGGGCGTCCCCACAGCGTCCCCACAGCATAAACACAGCGCGTCTCCACAGCACCCCCATAGCGCTTCCCCACAGCATGTCCCCACAGCATACCCCCACAGCATCCCCACAGTGCACCCTCACAGCGTCCCCACAACATACACACAGGGCGTCCCCACAGCATCCCGACATAGTGCGTCCCCACAGCACCCCCACAGCACATCACAGTGCCTCCACAGCGTCCCCACAGCATACACGCAGGGCGTCCCCACAGCATGTCCCCACAGAGCACTGAGGCATGCAAAGGCACCTCTGTGGGCTGAATGGTGCCTCCCAAATCTGTGTGTTGCATTCTCACCTGCAGGACCTCAGAATGTGACTGCTTTTGGAAATAGGGTCTTTCAAGGGTAATGAAGGGTAATGAAGTTAAAGCGAGGTCATCAGGGTGGGCCCTAACCTGGTGGGACTGGTGTTCCTATGACCAGGGGAGATGAGGACAGACATGCACAGACGACCACATGAAGACACAGGGAGAAGACGGCCATCTACAAGCCAAGAAGAGAGGCCCAGGAGAAACCCACCCTGCCACACTTGATTTCTGACTTCCAGCCTCCAGAACTGCAAGGAAAGAAGCCGCTCTTGTTTCTGGCACCCCATCTGTGGCACTTTGTTACAACAGCCCTAGCAAACGAGTACAGTGTTTAAAATCTTCGCAAATGCCTGTCGAACCAAACCAAAATGGTCTGTGTGCCACCACAGCCCGGACCTGCGAAGTTTCAAATGATAGAGGTCACTTGGTAAAAGCTGCCTGCAGACTCTCCCCCCAGCTGGACCAGGGATCTTGGGGTGGACGTTTTTGGATGTTGACCAAGCCAGCTTGGAAAAAGGAAATAACATGATAACTCTGCTTAAACTTAGAAAGACTATCTTCCCCTGGATGCTGTCTTGCATTGTTTTTAAATAATAATGACGGTACCGGCTGGTTTGGGTGCTTACTGTGCTGGGCGTGGCTCTATGTGCCTCACATGTATCGGTGGCTCTGCTTCTCACAAACTCTGTGTATGCCCTGTTTTTACAGATGAGGAAAGCGAGGCATCGAGAGGCATAAAAGAAAGAAAGAAAGAAAAAGAGAGAGAGAGAAAGAGAGAGAAAGAAAGAAAGAAAGAAAAAGAAAGAAAGAAAGAGAAGGAAAGAAAGAAAGAAAGAGAGAAAGAAAGAAAGAAAGAAAGAAAGAAAGAAAGAAAGAAAGAAAAAAAAGAAAGAAAGAAAGAAAAAGAAAGAAAGAGAGAGAAAGAGAGAGAGAAAGAAAGAAAAAGAGAGAGAAAGAAAGAAAGAAAAAGAAAGAGAAAGAAAGAAAGAAAAAGAAAGAGAAAGAAAGAAAGAAAAAGAAAGAAAGAGAGAAAGAGAGAGAGAAAGAAAGAAAGAAAGAAAAAGAGAGAAAGAAAGAAAGAGAAAGAAAGAAAGAGAGAAAGAGAGAAAGAAAGAAAGAAAGAAAAAGAAAGAAAGAGAGAGAAAGAGAGAGAGAAAGAAAGAAAGAAAGAAAAAGAAAGAAAGAGAGAAAGAGAGAGAAAGAAAGAAAGAAAAAGAAAGAGAAAGAAAGAAAAAGAAAGAAAAAGAGAGAAAGAAAGAAAGAAAAAGAAAGAGAGAGAAAGAAAGAAAAAGAAAGAAAGAAAGAAAGAAAGAAAGAAAGAAAGAAAGAAAGAAAGAAAGAAAGAAAGAAAGAAAGAAAGAAAGAAAGAAAGAACTCGGCAAAGCCAGCTCAGGTAATGTGCCATATTTATATTATTCAATACATTGTTTAGGCAAAGATATAAGCTCCTCTCTATGTAATGAGATGTTATTCATAGTGAATTAAGGGATGGGCTTGCCAGGAAGCTGCCTGAGGCACTGATATGTGTTGAGACCATACATGAATAATATGAAACACGGGGCCAGTTGCCTCTGGTTTCCCCATGTTTGTTCATGATGAACAAAGCTATAGCTTCACACATCTCAGAGACTATCTTTAAAATAATTCACCGCCAGCAACTCCAAATAGGGCAAAATGATATATTACGTTCAGGGTACTTAATGCATGTCTTATTTGGAATACAAAGAGTTGTTACATGTTTATGAATAGAAAAGTCATTTCTTCCTACCTGAACTGTCAAATATGTGAAGACTGGCTCTGAAGGGGTGCCTTGTTACTCTCTTGGGTACTCCTGTTTCTCTCACTGTTTGCTACCGCCTCCCCACACTCCTGCCACATTCTAGTCCTCACGTACGGCACCCTAAAGTCACTCCTGAGCCCGGAACACTGCCCGAGCCAGCTTGCAAATAGAACTGCGGAAAAAAGACAGGACACCCAGCAGAAACTTAGATTTCTGATAAACAACACATCATTTTTTATCATAAGCATGTCCCATATGATATTTACAGCACAAATATTGCATGGGACATACTTATACTAAAACATTATTCATTGTTTATCTGAACATCAAACTACGTGGGTGACTTGTATTTTTCTTTGTTAAATCTGGCCACCATACCTGCAAACATAGACATTAGTGGATTTAACCTAACTTTTCGGAAGAAAATGTGTGGCCAGGTGCGGTCTCTCACACCTGTAATCTTACACTTTGGGAGGACGAGGCAGATAGATCACTTGAGTCCAGGTGTTCAAGACCAGCCTGGGCAACCTAGAGAGACCACGTTTCTACCAAAAAATACAAAAAATTAGCTGGGTGTGGTGGCATGCACCTGTAGTTCCAGCTACTCGGGAGGCTGAGGTGGGAGGATTGCTTGAGCCCGGGACATCGAGGCGACAATGAACCAAGATTGTGCCATTGCACTCCAGCCTGGGCAACACAGCCAGACCCTGTCTCAAAAAAAAAAAAAAAAAATGTGTTGTGGAATTGTATGAATTACTGATTGGGTAGGTTACTCTTCAGTTTGCAATTTAACGGTTTTATGAGTGATGATACAGATATGAACATGACACCCCCTCATAGAACTCAACTCCTCCCTACATGGCCTCACCTAGCGCCCTGCACCTCCCCAAGCGCCCCGCACCTCACCGAACGCCCCGCACCTCCCCGAGCGCCCCGCACCTCCCCAAGCGCCCCGCACCTCACCGAACGCCCCACACCTCCCCGAGCACCCCACACTTCCCTGACAGCTCAGGGTTCCTCTCCGTTGCAGTGTGCCCACCCGGCCCGGTGCCCGCATCCTGCCCTGCTAACCCCGGCTCCGCCTTCCATGCGCGCTCCTCATTACTGATTCACAGCTGTACTTGTGAACCCTGCCGAAGAGTCGGAGAGCGATGTGGATTCTGAATTGGGTGAACCTCAGCAGCTTTCTTAACCCGGTTTCCAGGCCTCCAAATGGAGGCTGTGGCTTGAGGTCAAGGTTGGTGGCAGGCGCGGTGAGGGGACACGAGGATGCTTGGCCGGGACCCCTCTGGGTGCCGGGTGCCTTCGGCTCTGTGCTCTGCCCCCCAAGGTTCTGGAGGGCGGGGGTTGCAGGCTGGGGCTCTTCCCCGTCCCCCTGGCCCTCCGTGGGCGCCTCTGACCTGGGCCGTGGTTTCCAGGCCCGCCCGTGCCCGAGGCGGACGCCAGAGGGCGCGCGCCCCCCACTCCTGCCCGCGTCCGGGCCGCCGCCACGCTCCGCCCTTTGTCTGCAGAGCGCTGGGGGTTTAAAGTCCTGAACCCATGCATGGCCGTTCATTCTCAGAGGTCCCTTGGGTTGAAATCTGAAGGAATGGAGCAAAAGCGGCCTGCAGCAGCCCTTTTAAGTGATGTTAAAATCTTTTCATTATGTGCAGCAGCAATGAACCACGTGGGATTTGCGTGAGAGAGCGAAGGATTTTGTGATTTCGCCTTTGGAGTAAATGTGCCCAAAAGCCCCTCTGCGCTCTTTGGAAATAAGAACCCAGAGGCAGACCCTGGACGCTGTACCCATCTGTTGGCCGCGAATCCAGCAGCCCTCAGCTGCTAGGACGGTGCAGAGAAGTGGGCCCCCGAATGCCCTGGACCACGACTGTGGCGCCAGGCTGCTGCCCAGCTCCCTGCTGTGAGGCCGAGCCTCCCTCTCCCAGAGCCTGTGATCTCTTACAGACTCCAGCATCTTTCTCCTTGCACACCAGGTTCACAAGTGCGAAGGAGGAGGAAGCGGCTGTCCACCAACTACAGAAACAGCCACTGGGACCGGGTGCGGTGGCTCAGGCCTGTAATCCCAGCACTTTGGGAGGTTGAGGCAGGAGTATCGCTTTAGGCCAGGAGTTTGAGACCAGCTTGGGCAACATAGGGAGACCTCGTCTCTAAAAAAATACAAAAATTAGCCAGGCGTGATGATGTGTGCCTGTGGTCCAGTTGCTTGGGAGGCTGAGATGGGAGGATCACATGAGCCGGGAAAGTGGAGGTTGCAGTGAGCTGAGATGGTGCCAGTGCACTCCAGACTGGGTGACAGAACCAGACCCTGTCTCACACACACACAGAAAAAGTCTACTGATGATGAGGAAGAAGGCGAGAAGCTCAGCACGGCCTAAGTGTTCACCCTGTGGCTGAAGGTGAGGCTGAAAGCTAAGGAGGATTCACTGTTTCGGAAGGCATGAAGGTGTGTGTGGGTCTCGGAAAGCTTTTACATTAATGGGTTTAACCCATTAACCCATTTGGAGCTGCGACTCAGCTAATATCTCATTTACACAGGGTGGCCTGGAAATGGGCCTTGCTGTGCCCATTTGCAGCGATCGTGTTCTCACGACGATTCTCTACGCTGTGCAGCATGTCAGGCTTTGAATGTTTACATGGAGGGTAATGATTTTAAAGACATTTCTCCAACGCCTCTGGTTATTAGTGAGCGGGCACGTGTGTGTTGGTTTGGGGCTGAGAGAGGGCACCGGGGTGACTTCAGAGAGTGGCGGTGGATGTTTGCCCGGCTGTTGTCAACACCCGGTAACACTGAGGTTCCCTGGCAGGAGGGGAGGAGGAGAGGAGGAGGCCACAGGCTTAGGAACTGAAAGGTGAACAGAGTTTGGGGCGCCTGCACACACCTGTTGGGAAGCTCTGCCATCGGGTATAATGCCGGAGGATGGGTGGACGGTTCCGACGTGTCAGACATGTGGTCAGTTGTCCACACGGCTGAGGCAAGAGGCCGAGGAGGTGTGGTTTGCCATCTAACACTGAGCCCTGGATCTTCCCAGGTTTAAGCTCGCTGGGCTGTACCCACCCCTAGCTAAGCGAGGTCTCCAGGGTGCACCTGAGGGACACCCGCACAGAGGCTCAAGAAAGGATGTGAGTGGAGGGAGGGGGCCCCACTGCGAGGCTCAGGTATGTCCACCTGGTGAGCCCCCTCCCCACCCCCATGGCAACACTAACTTCCCATCACCGTGGCTGCCTTCATCCCGTGTTTCTGATGTTGGCTCTGCACCAGAGTGTGCAAGCCTGGGGTACGGCAGCTGCATCCTTGGCTGGACCTCACCTGAGGTCCCCCACTACACATTGACTGGGGCTGCCTCCCCATCTCCATCTGTTGACCAGACACAAAGCCGACGGCCCCCTTTGCCGAGTGCCAAGACACCCAGCGTTGTGCCAGGCACTGTGGGGACAGGGAAGATTCGGCACATTCTCTACCTGGAGGATTTCATAATTTTAATGATCAAGGAAATAGTTCACACAAAGGAAACTATAAAAATTAATATGCAATCAAGGTGGAGGGCTCTGATCTATCTCTAAATGCTGTAGAATTTCAGAGAAGAGAGGGAAAAGATGGTACCGGACGGGGCTTTGAATATTGGGTAGAAGCTTTGGGTGGTTTAGCCTGGGGTTAATCCTGGCATGGTTTTCAGTTTGCAAGACCAGGGGGGAGGTGGTGGTGTGCCCCACTGGTGTGATGATGTAGAGGAATGACGCTTGTGACTTCAGGCACTTTTCATCCAAAGAGAGAGCTGGAAAAACACAGCTCCTCCCCGTCAGAGCATAGACAATATGTTTGCCTATAAATACATGTGCGCATACATGTGTTATCAAGAGCAGAGGGTGGGATGACAGCGGCTGGGGGCTCTGAGGAGGTGGCCTTGGGACTCTTGGGACTGCAGGGCTCTCGCTGGAGCGTTCGCTGCAGGTCAAAGTCATTCCAGAAGCTTCCATGGATACAGCCCAGGCACATACCAATCACACCTTCTCCTCTAGGCTGGCTCCCCTCAGGCCAGCGTCTGCCCCAGACTTAGCTTATGACCCCACAAAGGCGATTTATAGTTCTGCAGTCTCAGGCTTAGTGCATTGGCCCTCTGCAGATTACTGACGACGAAGTATTGGGCTGTGATGTCAGGCAGATCTTTTTTGCTTTGCCTCCACAGGAGTCTGAAATTGACCAGTAGATTTAACTGGAGTTCTGTTCGAAAGAGCATGTAATCTGTGTCAGTCGGGTTTGAAACACTAAAGCCAGAATATTGGGTGGGATATGTTTTTTGGGCTTCCATGCCTTCTGCATGTCTTGGGCATGGAGCTCCAGCTCTGGAAATGTGTGCAGTGCTGCCTGCCTTGGGCCCTTCGAGATCTGAGAAATGTGAGCGTGCGTTGTCCCCAATAGGCTCCATAGCCAGAGGCTTCGGGCAGCAGGTGAAGTCCGCTGCTCCTTTTTAGCTGGGCGCTTGGAGATCAGAGCCTGGGGAGCTGAGCGCTGGCCTCAGGAGACACCTGAGATAGCCTCGCGAGGTCTGCTTTACTGAAGATGATGAGAGGAAAGCAAAGCCCTTGATGGAAGGATATTTAATTTAAGGCAACAAAAATTTGTCATATTCCATTTTTAAAGACATTGTGCTTAAGTAATAAGAATTCAAAGTTGATTGAGTCAGACTCTACCCTCCGGGAGTAGTGGATGCTGTGATGTGTCACCCGGATTGTCCAGAATAAAGGGCTGGTCCCCCAGCAGACAGCTGTCAGCTGCTGGCTCCCTCTGGGATTACCTGGGCTGCCGAGAGCCAACCCTAACCCTAACCCTAACCCCCACGCCCCGCCACCCCCACTTCCTGGAGTCAGTGACTAGTTGAAGTGTAGGGAGGAGGGGCAGTAAGATCACCGCCTCCTGCTTCAACCTGGAGAATTCTAAAATGTTGTCTCTGACTCCACGCCTGCCTCCCAGCATCGGCGAGGTCTCCGTTCAGACTACATCCCAGCCACAGCGCAACTTCTCCTTGGGCCCAGTGTGGCCCCTTTCCCTTCCCTTCTTGCAAATCCCAAAAGCAGCCCCCAGTATACCCCCTGTAAGCTCATCTCCATCTCCGAGTTGGCTTCCTGGAACCTTCCTGACATAGGAGCTCACAGTTTTGCAAAGGAGGCAGACGCAGCCCAGAGATGTGCACACCCGGAGCACGGGAGAATCCAGAGGGGCTTTCATGGGCATCGGAGCCTCCACTCTGGGGTCACATCGATGCTGAAGCTTTAAGGACTTCTGAGGATGTAGGAGTTTCCGAGATGGCCTTGTACGGAGAGGCAAAGACACGGATGGGTGGGGCTGGAGGAAGCTGAGCGCTGTAGCCAGAGAGTGGGGATGGTGGTGAGGGAAGGTGGAGAGATGAGCAGGAGGTGGAGTTTGGGGACAGATTGTCAAGAGCCTGAGGGCCGTGCTCAGGAGTGGCAATTTTGCTCTGTAGGCAGTGGTCGGGGGCAGCTGGGGATAGGAAGGAATTCAAGCACTGGGGCGTGATGAGCGTCTTAAGAAAGACCATTCGGGCCACACAGTTCACAGCCCGGGGGATGGGAAGCAAGGTCTCCACTGATGGCTGGAAGCTTTGGTTTCTCCTCTCTGCCTATTTAAATGCTCCTGGGCCTTTAGGATGCACCTGGATCCCATCTTCCTTGCATGGATTTCTCCTTTCTTAAACTCCACCAGACCTCCCAGTGTGCAGCACACAGCCTGGCTCGCGGAATCCTGTGTGTCCACAGCCCATCCTGTGGCATCGCCGGCAGTCCCTGTAGAGTCCTCAACTACAGGCTGTGCCATCCTTGGGGCTGCCTGGGCTGTCTGGATAGATCCAATCCAACGTTGGCTTCTTTTAATCACGATAAGAAAGATGCTTCGAGAAACCAAGATACAGAAGCTGGCAGCCTGTGGGGTGCCCTTGATGTGCCATGGAGTGCGGCGCTCGGCCCCGGCTGAGGTGGGGACCTCCAGGTGTCTGAGCAGCGCCCTGTCCTGAGGTGCTGGAACGTGGGCACAGGGCCGCGGGCAGAGGGAAGCCTGGCCACCTTTCCAGCGATGGCAAATAGGCATTTTCAGATAACCAAAGATGCGAGGTGAGCACCAAGGACAACTTCCTTCTTCCTTTTTTGGAATACAAAGGGTGCATCTCTCCCTGATTTATGACTTTTCTCTGGGCAGAAATTGTCCACCTTGGAGAAATCCAGTTACAGCTTTCTTTGTCTCTAATCTGTACTGTTAGAGCGAACTAAATGTGGCCTGAGAAGGACTCCGTGCTGCTATATCTGAGTCCTTGTGGACAAACTGCAACCTGACAAGATTGAAACCCTAACTTAGGAGTGTGTGCCTGTCACAATCGCTGAGGCTTGGTCAATCGGAGCAGCCACACTTCAACCACTCATATGCTGCCGAGTGTTCGGACTGTGTCCAAATAAGCCAGACGCCGAGCTGTAACCAATCCAGCTGCTTCTGTCCCTCACCTCCGATTTCTGCAAGTCACTTTACTTTTTTGGTCTATAAGTTTGTTCTGACCACGAGGCACCCCCGGAGTCTCTCGGAATCTGCTGTGATTCTGGGGGCTGCCCGATTCATGAATTACTCATTGCTCAGTTAAACTCCTTAACATTTAATTTGGCTGAAGTTTTTCTTTTAACAGTACCCACGAGAAAGAACAAGCAAGCAGGATTCCTGCCAGAGGGAGCAAAGCTCAGGGATGTGTGGGTGCTCTGTGTGTTTCCTGAGCGCAGTGCAGGGCCTGTCCCGGGACAATGCTGGTGCCTGGGCTGGGCCTTGCTTCAGAGCCAAGGTCAGATGGTGAGACCCACTTGCTCCTGAAGATGGGAAAAGGATGACAAAGAAGCACCACACGCTTCAGTCCCCTTTGGGACTTTTCCCAAGTAGCAAGCATTACATGATTTATTAGTCCTTCAGATATTAGTAGAGGACCTGTTATCTGCCTGCACTGGACTTTGCCGTGGCTGCCATATCAAAGCACCGCAATCTGGATGCTTACATTTAACAACAGAGATTTCTTGTCTTGCAGTTCCTGATGCTGAAGACCAAGCTGTGGGCAGGGCTGGCTCCTTCTGAGGCCCCTCTCCTTGGCTTGTAGATGCTGTCATCGTCTCTACCTGACACCCTCCCTGCTGGGTGTCCATGTCCAGACTCCCCCTTTTAATAAGGACTCCAGTCATATTGGAGTAGGGCCTGCCCTTACTGCCCTGATTTTAACTTCTGCAAAGACCATGTCTACAAAGAAGTTCGCATCCTGAGGTGCTGGGGGTTAGGACGTCAGCATATGAATTTTGGGGGCTTGGGGGGCACAGTTTAACCTGTAATGGTTGACAAGGCTGATGTTCTTTTCCCTTTTACTGTGTGTGTCTCTCTGCCAGGCTGCATCACTCTGCCCCAGCACTATTCCGTGAGGTGGCCTCGCCCTGCCACTGCTCAGAAGGTGGTTTCGGCTCCCCCCTCCCCCTCCAGCCACCACTCCATGTTTTCCACTCCCCCGTTCTTTTGTGTTTGTTATTTTATTTGTGTCCTGAAAAACGGCCACCTGGTTCCCTGAGTTGTCATCACTCTATTCACTTGTACACTAGGGAGGAGTGGAGAGAGGGACAGATGATTGTGGGGGGGCGCGGGGGCAGGTTTGTGGGGACAGACAGACACGCACAGTAAAGGGAAAGGACATCACCTTCACCTTGGTCTGTGTCTATATTTATCTACACCTGTGCCCATGCCGATGTCTATATTTATCTCTGTATTTATGTCTATCTATAGCTCTGTCTATATTGACATCTGTATTCGTCTGTTTTCACACTGCTGATCAAGACATACCTGAGACTGGGTAATTTATCAAGAAGACGCTGTTTAATAGATTCACAGCTCCATGTGGCTGGGAAGTCCTCACGATCATGGTGGAAGGTGAAAGGCACATCTTACATGGCGGCAGACAAGAGAGAGGATGAGCACCCAGCAAAAGGGGTTTCCTCTTATAGAACCATCAGCTCTGGTGAGACTTATTCACTACCACGAGAACAGTATGGGGGGAACCACCCTCATGATTCAATTATCTCCCGCTGGGTCCTTCCCACAACACGAGGGAATTCTGGGAGCTACAATTCAAGGTGAGATTTGGGTGGGGACACAGCCAACCAATATCAACATCAATGTCTCTCGTGTCTATATGTATATAATTTGCAAAAAGTGGCAGCAGACTTCCTGAGAACGTGTGAGTGTGGATTTCATTCCATAACCAGCTCAGTGTCGGGGGTGATGTGCTGGGGAGAGGGACACGGGGCAGGTGTGACCGGCACTCCTCTGCTGGGGTGGTTTTGTGTGACATGTGGGTCCGTCTCCCTCTCCGCAGACACCTGCCCACCCCGGCCCGTGGCCTCTAGCATCTCCGCACCATCTCTTCCCTGGACCTTCTCTTGCTGAGGAGCTGGAGGTGCTGGGTCCAGTGGCCCCGTCCTGAACCAGGACTCCAGCTGCCTCTCTTGTGTCCTTTCCTAAATGAAAAAACTTTCTCAGTCATGCTTGGAGCTAATAACTTCTCAGGTAGGAAAATGTCAAACATGTCTGACACTTGCAGTTCTAGCATGTGCTACATGAAACGCGGTCAGATCATGTTTCCCTCCATGCCTGTCTCAGGGCTGGGCCCACAGCAGGGACCCGGCGAGGACTCAGTGCCTTCCTGGGCAATTTTTTCCCCATTGGAGAGTGACTTCCGGGGCAAAAGGGAAGGAGGCTGTGTGGCTTTAGGAATATGTTTGCAAATGTTCTTTTTGCAGTCTGGAAACCATCTGCAGTGTTACCTGGACTGTTTTTAAAAAATTAAATTACCTGTGCAAACATTCTAGTTTAGAGCTGCGGAAACTGGTGTTGGGTTTCAAGCTGTTTTGCAGGATGATTTATTTAGAATGGAGTCTGTAAGAACCGGCTCTGTGCAGCTGGAGCAGGCCTTGGCCACATGCAGGAACATAATCACCCTGGTTTACTCGACTCTCTTCTCTGTGGCGGAGCCACTGCCCCTCGGGCCCTGGGACCCCGTGCCTCCTCAGAGAAGTCAAAGTGTTTGCATTTCTGACCTGAACAGCTCTGAAACAAAAGAACGCTGCAGCTCCCCTGTAGAACTATATGCTTCTAGAGTGTTCTGTTGGGAACCTCTGAAGCGACGCTAACAGCTAACAGCTTATGCGTGCAAGGATCCTCATGGGCCTCTCCCTTCCCTCCCTCACCATGAGGTACATCAGATTCCGGAAAGATAATCACGTCTGGCTGCGTCACTCACAGAACTACTCCACTGTGGCCTTCCACTATCACTGCCCCCCACACCCCCAGCCACTGCTGTGTTTCCACTCCGCCTGCTTTTGTTGTTTTATTTGTGTCCCTAAAAATGGCCACCAGGTTCCCTGAATCGTCGTCCGTCTGTTCACTTCTACGCTTGGAGAGAGGTGGAGAGGTGGATGCATGTGTGGTTGGGGAGGGCAGGGCTGTGGGGGTCAGGGACCGAGGGGCCCATCTGTCCTATGGGACCTGAAAGCAGGGCTGACAGGTATGGAGAAGGCGTCCGAGGCTCATGGGGGCTGTGGGGTCCGGCCTAGGCTGAATGCTGGAGCCCCGGGTAGCTGGGCAATGCCAGGGCTCTGTGAGGGGTGGTGCTGGGAGTGGAGGGCAGGGCAGTGTGGGGCAGCTGAGCAGGCGATCAGAGCAGGTTGGGTGCCAAGCCCGTGGGCAGTCCTGTAGGGAGTGGAGGGCTGGACACGCCCCTGGGAGAGCTACATGGCCACACGTTTCGGGGGGAAGCCGGCCTTGGAGCCTGTGGGCAGGGTGGTGAGTTTGTGGTGAAGGGATGGAGGATGGGTGCAGGGATCTGATGGCAGGGCGTGTGCTGGGTGAGGTGGAGGAAGGGAGGTTGAGGAAGGGAGAGGATGCCTCTGGACTTTGCCTTGGCCATGTGGTGTGTGGCCGGCACTGGCCTCGAGGGTCCTCAGGCCTGAGGTGGCCGTGGGGTGGGTCTGTGCATCACATACGCAGCATTGGGGTCTGGCCAGGTGCTTGAATATTCCAGGAGGTCGCATCTGAACAGAGGTGGGGGGTCTCTGTTCGAAAATGGAATCCCTGCTGCATCCGTTGGGGCGGGCATCACACCCTAGGGAAGAATTCCGTCCCATTATGGATGATACGGAGTGAGCCCCAGACCTTCCCGCTCAGGCTGCCCGCCGCCTGCCGCCCACCATTCCGAGCCGTGTCCTGTCCTCTGTGTCGCCTCTCTCAGGGCTTTCCTTCCACACCCGCCTGTCACCTGTTCACTGCAGCACCTCGTTAGGTGAGTAGCAGGCCAGGGTGACAGACGATGGCACTGACCTTATGAGGTTGGCGTTATGACAGACAGGACGGGTGACCTTTGTACAGCAGCCTGGCTGGGAGCTGGGTTGTGGCTTGTCAATTCCCCTGGGCATGTGCTGTCACAGCGAACATGTGGGCGTTCTGACCATGCCATGACCAAAACCACACTGTCTACTGCCTGCGGTGGCAACAAGAAATCCGAGGTCACGGAGACCACTGGCCGCTCTGGCCTGCGGCTGGCAGCAGAACTGGAAGGCACTCGGCAGTTCTTGCTTTATGTGACAGACATGAGTTCGCAGGAGGCTACACGGGTCAGCATGGATTCTGCCGTGGAAAATAATGGCACTCATAGACGTGTCCTTATGTATTTTCCACTATCTATCAACATAATATTTTCAATAATTAGATAGATAATAACCTACATTGAAGTGACATTAAAAACATATAACCTGCAGTGTGGGGCTGAGTAGGGAGTTCTGAGAGACTGAGACCCAATCCCAGCTCTGTTTCCTGCCAGGCGGGAGATCTTTGGCAGGTTACGTTACCTCCCGTGTGCCTCAGTTTCTTCTCCTGTAAAATGGAGACAATAATGGTATGTACTTCATATGATTCTTGTGAGAGTTAAATGAGTTTCCACGCTCCACAGTGCCTGGCTCACTGTAAATGCTTAATAACTTTTAGTTTAAGATGTTCCCTATAAAATGGAAGAGAGAAGAAATATGGGTGCAGCTTCCTTTACCTTCACGGGTCTGTAGGGCTCGCGGGAGAGACGCAAGTGGTGTGTTTCATTTCTGAGAAGATGGCGGTGTGGATTGGCGGTGGATGAAGGAAAAAGGCACAGGGAAAGGAATGGGGAGCAGAAGCAGAGAAGGGTCATTGTGACGACATCACCAAGACAATGGTGTTGAAAAGGAGCCGATACTGCAACTTCTTGAGGCTCAGACTTGATGCCGACGGAACAGAGACCGGGCCAAGTCTTCTCCTCACGTAGCTCCTCTGCTCTCAGGCTGGCAAAGCCTGCCTGATGGTTCCCATCTCTGTTTATGTTCCCATCTCATCACATCAAACCTGCTTGCAAAGAGAAAGCCTTGTGTGGTTCTCGGCGCCAGAGCTTCCTGAAGATGATGTGACTTGTTGTCAGGTAAGCGACTTGATAGAGAGAAGCCAGTCCCCCTGGGCAGTGCAGGAAAACCCGAGAGAGCTGCGGAGACCAAAAGAACAGGAGGGACTTCCTAGCGGGCGGGTGGGCAGGTAGGGGTTACTCTATCCCACGAGCTGCAGCTCACTGTCCTGTCCTGTGGGCCAGCCCGCATGCGTGGGTGCCAGAGGATTCCAAGGCTTTGAAGAAAAGTTCCTAAAGAGAGGAGAGCTGCTGTCACCATCGGATCCAGACACTTCCACTGGGTGCCCGTTTGCAAGGTGCTCATGGTGGGGAACGAGATTTCACGTCGTTTTCTGAAATGGACACTCATACCTCCAATTAAACCTTACTTGTTTAGTTTTCCATAAGAAAGGCCTAGACCCTGAATCAAAGATATTTTGTAAGCTAGCAAGATAATGTATTCAGTTTATATAAAGGTAATTTCACTCTCAAGAGATTGGTTAGGTCAGAGTTACTGAGTTAATTGTAACAAGGTTGGCAAATGAATTCAATTTTCTATGGCAAACATCGTTCATAACTCTAAGAGAACTACGTGATCTGCTATAACAAGCATATTCTAATGTATGCAATTTCTTATCACTGATGTTTAAGGGAAGCGTGAGTTGATGTAGGTTGAAGGTCATGGGTAGGTAAGAAGGACAAGCTCCCTGAGGATGGAGGCTGCACATCCTCTGCAGAGCATGCAGTTACACTCATCCGACACAGAGCATGTTCAATTTAATCTTTTTTTTTTTTTTTTTTGAGAACGGGGTCTTGCTCTGTCGCCCAGGCTGGAGTGCAGTGGCGCCATCTCGGCTCACTGCAAGCTCCACCTCCCGGGTTCACGCCATTCTCCTGCTTCAGCCTCCTGAGTAGCTGGGACTACAGGTACCTGCCACCATGCCCGGCTAATTTTCTTGTATTTTTAGTAGAGATGGGGTTTCACTGTGTTAGCCAGGATGGTCTCGATCTTCTGACCTCGTGCTCTGCCCGCCTCAGCCTCCCAAAGTGCTGGGATTACAGGCGTGAGCCACGGCGCCCGGCCTCAATTTAATCTTAAAGGGAACCTGTCCCCTTTGGCAGAGAGAATGTTTTGTTTTGCCACAGTGCGTGTTGCTATAACGTGAATTAACCATATGCAAGTGGCAAATAGAATGTTTTCAGTGTAATGCAGACGTTACATTTTCACAGGTGATTTTTCCTAACAGACAAACTAGTGAAAGAAGAGCAAACGGAACTCAGTAAGCAGAAGAAAGGAATAATAAAGATAAGAGCAGAAATCGGTGAAATAGAAGATCAACAGTAGAGAAAATCAATGAAGCCAAAAGTTGGTTCTTGGAAAAGATTAACAGAGTTGATACATCACTGGCATGACTGACTGGGAAATGAAGAGATAAAGTCCACGTTACCACTGTCAGAACAGGAGGGAATATCCTACAGGTTCAGCAGACATTACAAAGATAATAAGAGAATATTGTGAACAACTTTATGCCAAAATATTCTACAATTTAGATAAAATTGAAAAATTCCTTGGAAGACACAAACTATCAGAACTGACTCGGGAAGGATTAGATCTACTGAATATTCCTGAGTCTGTTAAGCAATTGAATTTGTAATTAACAGTCTTCACATAAAGAAAACTATAGCTTAATTCCTGAATTGTGCCAAACTTAAAGAAGAAATGATACAAATTCTACACAAACTTGTAAAACTGAAGAGGAGGGAACAGCTTCTGGTTCACTCTGTAAGGCCAGCATTACAAGCATTGCATGGATTCCTATGCCAGAAGGAGATTTGACCAGAAAGTGAAGCTGCTGGTCATTATCCGTCATGAACCCAGAGGCACCTATGCTTTCAGATGTTAGTAACGTGAATCTAAAAATGTATAAAAATAGGTTTGTATATTTATCTAGTTATATACATATGTTAATTATATGTATAAATTTATATATCCCCACCATGACCATGATGGTTTATTTTAGGTGTTCTCTTGACTGGGTTAGGGGACACCCAGTTGGCTGGTGAAGCACGATTTCTGGGTGTGCCTGTGAGGGTTTGCAGAAGAGATTAGCATTTGGATCAGTGGGCTAAGGAAGACCCACTTCACCAGTGTGGGAGGCACCATCCAACCCGACGGAGGACCTGGGTAGAAGCAGGGCAAATTTATCCCCTATTCTGGCTTTGGACATCAGAACTGCAGGTTCTCCAGTCTTTGGACTCTGAGGTTTACACCAGCAACCACTCCCCTTCCCCTCAGGTCTTAGGACTCAGACTGAATTATATCACCTACTTTCCGGGTCTCTAGCTTGCAGATGGCACCGTGTGGGACTTCTTGGTCTCCATCATTTTGTGAGCTAATTCCCATAGCAAATCCCCTATCCATCTATCTATCTATCTATCTATCTATCTATCTATCTATCTATCTGTCTGTCTGTCTGTCTGTCTGTCTGTCTATCTATCTTCTATCTAATCTACCTATCACCTATTATCTGTCATCTCTCTATCATCTCTATCAATCATCTATAATCTGTTACCTATCATCTATCAATTACCTACCAATCATCTATCTATTGATCGATTGATCTATTGATTGATCAATCGCTCTCTCTTTTCACTCTGTTTCTCTGGAAGACCCTAACACAACCACCATGAGGAATTTATCCCAGGAATGTAAAGTTGGTTTAACATTCAAAAATCAGTGTAACTCACCATATTCACAAATTAAAAAAGAAAAAAAATGATGATCTCAATGATGTAGAAAGAATATGTGGTGAAATCTGATTATCTGTTTCTGATGAAAACCTTCAGAACTGTTCTCTGGGCTGTGGTGACTGTTCCCTCCCTTATGCCTTCTGACTGCGGATGATAAGATTCTCCACTGATACTGGCTGTGAGAACCTCGCCGTCTTTTCTTGATGTCCCGTAACCCTGCCCTGTAACCCTGCCCTCACCTTTAGGAGTAGTCCCTCTATTAAACTCTTCAATCTCCCCCTTTGAGCGTGCTGTTTATTTCCTTCTGGGACCCCAACTGATACAGTCTATCTTGAAACAATTCATAAAATCAGAACTACGCTACATTTTTAGGAATGTGCTTAGTGAATCTATATTTGATAAATCACAATAGCATTACGTATATTTCTGAAATTGTATGCACAGTCCCTCCTATTTATTCACGATTCAATCAATGCTTGGGTTAGGTCCCTTGTAACTATTTCTCAGGCTCCACCAGAGATCCAAAGCCGTGAGCCTAGCAATCCGTCTGATGGATCACTGGAGATCGAAGTGAAGAAGCACAATTACTATAGCCTTGAAGATGACTTGGGACTCAAGTCGTGGTCTCCAGCCTGGCCAGTGAGCAAAATCACCGAGCCCTTTAAAAATGGCGATTCCCAGGCTTCACCCCGTCCCTTCAGTGTCGCCCTGGCTGTTCTGAGGACCGACGTGTTTGAGATCAAAGATTAAGTGACTGGGAGTCTCCTACAGGGAATGGGGAGTTTGGTTCATCAAAGTTTGACTTTGAAAACAAAGGTCAGCACTGGGAACGAAGAGTTCATTTACGGCAAAGCTAAAGTGGGTCAGGCAGCATCAGGGCTCAGGTAGCTCAGGTCCTTCTTCCCTTCCTGGACACATGGAAGACTATTTTCCAGCCCCATGGAGGTGACAGATTCTGGCCAATGGACTGGAAGTAGAAGTGACTGTGTCGCCCGGGGGAAGCAGGAAAAACTGGTGTGCAATTCTTTATGCTCCCTCCCTCCTGCAGTCAGCCTGGAAGTCACGTTCAGAGGGAGGGACCGCCAGACCCAAGTGATTTGTGTCGTGAGCAGTCACCTGCGGTGCAGCGCCGGGACAGTCTCCTAGACACACAGGGCTCTGCGTGAGTACAAGATAAACCTCACTGCATAGTTCAGAGCCGATGATCATCCCAGCAAAACCCAGCTTAGCTCAGCTGATTTGCCATTGTTGAGTATTGCTCAACTGATATGAATTATAATCCAATAAATGATATAGTATCAGCCGGGCATGGTGGCTCACGCCTGTAATCGCAGCACTTTGGGAGGCCGAGGCAGGTGGATCACGAGGTCAGGAGATCCAGACTAGCCTGGCTAACACGGTGAAACCCTGTCTCTACTAAAAATACAAAAAATTAGCCAGGTGTGGTGGCGGGCGCCTGTAGTCCCAGCTACTCGGGAGGCTGAGGCAGGAGAATGGCATGAACCTGGGAGGTGGAGCTTGCAGTGAGCCGAGATTGCGTCACTGCACTCCAGCCTGGGCGACAGAGCTAGACTCTGTCTCATAAAAAAAAAAAAGTGATATAGCATCATGGGAAAATGCTTATAATACAAGGTTAAGTGAGAAATTCAGGCTACAACATTGCTTGCGTTTGATGTATGCTTACGTAAAAGTACATATGCACTTGGGCCCATATTGGATAGGAATATCCAAAAATGAAAATACTTGTATTAAACTGATGGGAATTATGAGTTTTTTAAATTTAAATTTAATTTCATTTAATTTTACTTTAAGTTCTGGGATACATGTGCAGAACGTGCAGGTTTGTTATGTAGGTATACATGTGCCACAGTGGTTTGCTGCACCCATCAACCCGTCATCTAGGTTTTAATTCCCACATGCATTAGGTATTTGTTCTAATGCTCTCCCTCCTCTTGCCTCCCACCTCCCGACAGGCCCCTGTGTGTGATGTTCCCCTCCCTGTGTCCATGTGTTCTCATTGTTCAACTCCCACTTATGAGTGAGAACATGCGGTGTTGAGTTTTCTGTTCCTGTGTTAGTTTGCTGAGAATGATGGCTTCCAGCTTCATCCTTGTCCCTGCAAAGGACGTGAACTCATTCTTTTTTATAGCTGCATAGTGGTAATTATGAGTTATTAAAGAGAAAACAATTTTGCCTTTGAAATGTCTTTGAAATCTTTGAAATGTTTATAACAGTTTCCTCCTCTTCTTACTTTTTTATTTTCTCCTCTTCCTCTGCCTTTTCAAAAAACATTTTTCTGAACTGGGGAGCAGGCATTGCTTTTTGACAGTGTCGAGAAGAGCACGGGTACTCTGCTCCCATGTGAAGAGATGGCACAGGGGAGGGGACGCCAGGCAGCCTGTGCCGCTAGAGCTGCATCGCCGCCACCCTGGAGTGAGGGCGTTTGGATGTCATGAAGTTCTTTGAGGATTTGAATGGGATTCTTGGGAAGTAAACGTAGACTTCAGATTGGTTATTTTTATGCTGCTCATGTTTCCCGTCATTATCATTTTTGCCTTTCATTAGTTTTTAGTTATGTTCCATTAGAAAATAATTAGCCTAAGGCAGTGTTCTCAACTAGGGACAGTTCTGCTTCTCAGGAGACTTTTAACTCATGTCTGGGGACAGTTTTGATGGTGTGACTGGCATCTAGTGGGGAGAGGCCAGGGACCCGCTGGATGTCCTATGACTCACAGGACGGCCCCACACAAGGAATTTCGGGGCTCCAATGTCAGTGGTGCCCGCAGTGAGGCACCCTGGCCTAAGAGAAAAGAAGAAAGGGTTCTTTGTTTTTTCTTTTCCTGCATCACAGCTTTATAGGAGGATAACTGATAACCCTGGAAAATCAAAATCTAGGCCTGGTGCAGTGGCTCACACCTATAATCCTCATGCTTTGGTAGTCCAAGGCGGGAGGATTGCTTGAACCCAGGAGTTTGAGGCTGCAGTGAGCCATGATTTTAGCACTGCACTCCAGCCTGGGTGACAGAGAGAGAGAGACTCTGCCCCTAAAAATACATACATAGTTACATACATACATAGTTACATACATACATACTTACATACATACATACATTGAGAACTTCAGGAAAAGATGAAGGTTCGGGTGGCCACCACTTTTCACAGGGGAAGGAGAGAGAGAAATCTTTATTGGAAAATCCTGTGTGTCAGGAATGTACTAATTACTAAGATAATTACCGGCTGTGGCCAACTCCTAGCCCACCCAGCACAGTCTTCCCATCTGCTTGCAGGGTTGTGCTGGCTTTTAGGGAAGATTCTTTCCTCATTTCTCCTATGCTGTTCATGTTTACATCCTTTGGTGACAGGCAGGACTAGGATCTCATGGGAAGGGTGAGTTTTTGGGGGAGCTGAGGGGAAAGCACAGGGAGGGGAATGGGGGTGCTGGAAACCGACCTCACTGGCTTCACAAATGTGCTTGACCTTGATCACTAGGAGCGCGTTCACAGCATTCTTTCTGCAAATTCAGAAGGTCGAATGAAGCGGGACTTGCTGGACAACTGCCAAGAGCCTCATTAGAGCTAGTGGCATGTACTTTGTATATTTTGTAGGGGGTGTGGAGATGCGACACCCAGCATCCCCCGGGAGGGATCTGCTGCTCTAACTGCCGGGGGCAGGGCTGCCAGGATCTGTCTCTGCGGGGGTCACTGCTGCTGCGGTCACCCCTCCCTGGGGTGGCCACCTCCCAGGGCTAATTGCAGGTGCGAGAGGACTCTGTGGCATCACATCACCCCAGGCCTCCCTTCACAGGGCCTGCGTCTCCTTTTGACGTGTCCCTCTCCTGAGCCCTCCACAGGTGCTCGTGCCTGACAGGTACCCCTCACCTGGAGCCATCTCAGCGTGGGGCAGGGAATAGGGTACTCGGGAGGCTCAACTCTCTCAGCATCCAGGGGCTTCTGGAAGGGACTGGAATGTCAGACTGACAAAAAGTCACCAAGGAATGAAAATGTCGAAGCCATCGGACACAGCCCCGGAAGCTGCCGAGACGGCGTGTTTGGCTGGGGCTTCCTCCTGTGCTGATGATTCACATCAGGCCATATATTTCCTGGCTGTGCTTTCCCGACAAGATGAAGTGCATTCCTGACACACAGAACTTTCCAATAAAGATTTCATTGTCTCCTTCCCCTGTGAAAAGTGATGAGTGAACTTGATATTTCTCTGTTCAACCTTCATCAATAAAAAATGTTTCTGGTTGGGTTATTCCTGTTGATTCTTAACGAAGTGGCGTTTTATGAGGTGCCATTCAGTCCTGAACTTCAGAAAGAGCCAGGGATCTTTGGCATGCTAAAGTGGGCGCTTTAAACTTGGAAATGTATATTAATAGCTGCATGCATACATAACACGGGAGGTAAATACGCAGTTATCAGGGATTTAATACACCTCAGCCCGAAAAGGATATATCACACATTAACGTGTAATTACCAGCTGGAAATAGAAATAGACGACCCACCGGACCAGATTTATCACCCGGACTCACATACATCAGCCACTGAACCAGATCTAGCACCCATCGACTCTGACAGATCACCGCCCTACCCAGACACAAAGCAACTGATTTAGATCCACAGCACCAATATACTCAGTTGGCGACCACCCTTTGACCGGCATATATTGTCACCTAGTGAAAAATACCTTTGTGACAAATCACACTGGCTGAAAGTGAAATCCACTGTACAGTATGTTTAACTCAGCCAGGGTTGCCTGGAATGGGCAGGGGGTTGTTGGCTGGTCCGGCTCTCAGGGCCTTGGCAGGAGGCTGGTCGTGGCGTGGGGAGCCGTGGCCCCCAGTTCATAAGTAGGTCAGCAATGGTGCCTGGCACGTGCTGACCACAGCTCCCCGCAGATGTCTCCCAGGACCACGGATGAGGCTGCCTCAGAACTGGCTGCATCCCCCTGCAGACCAGGGGTGGCTCCCTTGCTGGCTGTGGGGCCTGAGAGCAGGAGGCCCCTGCAGAGGGGAGCAGCCTTCACCATAAGCCTTGATGAGCTCAGCCTATGTGACTCCTTTTCTTTAACCTTCAGGGACCATTCTGTGTGGGGTGTGGGAGGGGTAGAGAGCTGCCCTTCTGTGCACTTCCCTAGGGTTGCTCTCAAAGGCCTTCCTCCTCCCAGGCCATCCTTGGTTACCCTCTAGTTTCCAGGGGGATGTGTGTGCAGACGTGTGCGCGCGTGCATGTGTGTGTATAGTTAATGTGTGTGATGTGTTTGTGTGTGAGGTGATGGTGGTGATAGTGTGTGTATCTGTATGTGTGGTTGTGCATGCCTGGTGTGTATGTGTATGTGTGTGAGCTGCTGTGTGTATACATGTGTATGTGTGTGGTTAATGTGTGTTGTTTGTGTGTGAGGTGATGGTGGTGGTAGTGTGTGTGTATGCATCTGGTGTGTGTATGGTTAGTATGTGAGTTGGTGTTCATGTGTGTGAGTTGTGTGTGTGGTTAGTGTGTGTTGTTTGTGTGTGAGGTGACAGTGGTGGTAGTGTGCATGTTAGAGTGTGCATCTGGTGTGTGTGTGTGCGTGTGTGGTTAGTGTGTGGGTTAGTGTATGTGTTTAGTTGGTGTGTGTATGCATGTGTGTGGTTAGTGTGTGTTGCATTTGTGTGTAAGGTGATGGTGGTGGTAGTGTGTATGTTAGTGTGTGCATCTGGTGTGTGTTTGTGGTGTGTGTATGTGTGTGAGTTGAGGTGTGTGTGTGTGTGTGTGTGTGTGCGTGCCAGGTGGTATTTGCTTCAGGCTGTAGGTTTATGTGGACTGCTGAGCCTGAGCTAGGACTTGAGGAATGTGGACCAGGGAGCTAGAGGCTTCAGTTGGAAGAGCTTCTTTATTTTATAGTCAGAGAAACTATGTTCTGAAGAGAGTAGTGATTTGGAGAACCAGGCTCTCCTGAGTCTCAGCCCAATGGAGAGGCCACTCTCCACCGAGTATCGCCTGAGTCTTCCAGATGTATGCAGTGGGTGTGGCTCATTACTGCAGCAGCAGGTGAGAAATGCAGTGTCCCATAAGGCTGCTGGAAGACAGATAACTGTTTTTTGCACCACCTGAGCCTAAAGCTGCATTTAATTCCAGGCTCTGTCAGTTAGAAGTGAGGTATACAGAAGGCACCAGCATTTGAAACTTGATGGATGAAAGAAGGTCATTAAGGAATGCAAACTTCAAAGTTAATTGCAACCTTTTTTTCTTTTTCTTTCTTTCTTTTTTTTTTTTTTTTTTTTTTTTTTTTTTTACAACACTTGCCTTTACCATTATTAATAGAAAGGGGCAGAGGATCTGTTCCTACTCCCACCATAAGACTTGAGCACCCACAACCAGTGACTCTGTCTTTGCCTCTAACAAATTGATTGGGGGGGAGGGGAAGGGACATCATGGGGAGGTAATCCAGCTGGGAATGAATCACACACATTTCTGTGCTGTGGGCTCAGGGAGGCAGCAGGAGATTAATACAAAGATCTTGCTTCCAGTCCTGGTTATGCCACAGTCTAAAGTCTCTCACAGACAAACAAGACAAAGAGAGGAGATGAAGGAAGCTGATGACTGCATTTGGGAGACATCCAAAGAGGGTCTGTGACAGAGGACAACAAGGACTGTGATGTGCTGCTGGAGAAAATTCAAAGTTAGGAATGGGCAAATAAAAGGAAATGAGACTGCCCCAAATGAAGAGACAGGTATGTGGGAAAGTATGCCCTATAATAGCAAAGATGGTGAAATGAAAAGACAATTGGGGCATGGAAACATTGAATAAATTTTAGCACCATCATCATATCATCATCATCACCATCACCACCATCATCACCATCATCATCACCACCACCATTATCATCACTATCATCATCATCACCACCATTATCATCACTATCATCATCATCACCACCATTATCATCACTATCATCATCATCACCACCATTATCATCACTATCATCATCATCACCACCATTATCATCACTATCATCATCATGACCATTATCATCACTATCATCATCGCCATTATCATCACTATCATCATCACTGTCATTATCATCACTATCATCATCATTACCACCATTATCATCAACATCACCATCATCACCACCATTATCATCACTATCATCATCACCACCATTATGATCACTATCATCATCACTGTCATCATCACCACCACCATTATCATCACGGTCATCATCATCACCACCATTATCATCACTATCGTCATCACCATCATTATCATCACTATCATCATCATTACCACCATTATCATCATTGTCACCATCACCACCACCATTATGATCACGATCATCATCACCACCATTATCATCACTATCGTCATCATCACCACCATTATCATCACTATCGTCATCATCACCACCATTATCATCACTATCGTCACCATCACCACCATTATCATCACTATCGTCATCATTACCACCATTATCATCATCATCACCATCATCACCACCATTATCATCACTATCATCATCACCACCATTATCATCACTATCATCATCACCGTCATCATCACCACCATTATCATCATCACCATCATCACTACCACCACCACTGTCATCATCACCATCATTATCATCACCATCACCATCATCACTATCATAATCATCACCATCATTATCATAATCACCAACATCATCATTATCACCATTGTCACCATCATCACTATCATCACCATCACCATCATCACCATCACCACCATCATCACTATTGCCATCATTGTCACCATCATATCATCGTCATCAGCACTATCATCACTATCGTCATCACCACCATCACCATCATCACTATCATCATCATTGTCACCATGATCATCATCATCATCACCATCACCACTATCACCATCACCACCATCATCAGTGTTCATCATCACTATTGCTATCACTGTCACCATCATCATCATCACCATCACCATAATCACCATCACCATCATCACCACCATCATCACTATTACCATCATTGTCACTATCATTGTCACCATCATCATCATCATTATTATCACCATCACCATCACCATGGTCACCATCACCATCACCACCATCATATCACCATCATTGTCACCATCATTATCATCATCACCATCACCATAATCACCATCACCTCCATCATCACCTTCATCACTATTACCATCTTCATTACCATCATTGTCACAATCATCACTATCATCATCATCACCATCATCACCATCATCACCATGACCACCATCATTGCTGTCATCACTATCATCACCATCATCATCATCATTATGACCACGATCATTGCTGTCATCACTATCATCATCACCATTGTCATCATCATTATACCATCATCACCATCATCACTATCATCATCATCATAACCATCATCATTACCATCATCACCATCACCATCATCACTATGACCACCATCATTGCTGTCATCACTATCAGCATCATCATCATCACCACCATCACTATCATCACTATCATCACCATTATCATCACTGTCATCATCATCATCACCATCATTATCATTATCACCATCATTAACATCATCATCAACATCATCACCATCACCAACACCATCATCACCACCACCATCATCATCATCACCATCATCACAATCAGCAGCATCATTATTCTTACCTTCAACACCAACACCATCATCATCCTTACTTGTGCAGAACATTGAAGGTTACAAAGTAGTTTCACAGTCAGAATGTAATAAATTTGCATGACCTCCAAGGCATGGTTTATTATTCTTATTTTGTAGGCAGAATAATGAGGCCCAGGAAGATCAGAGCCTAGGCCACCTGATTTCAAGTATGGCAAAAATGAGTGATCTAGAGAACATAATATAGAGCCTGGAGGGCTCACGATGGGCCAATCAGGGCACACGTGGCTCCCAGCTGCAGGCATCCTCTGAAGGGCATGGTCCCACCCACAGGTGGTCTATGGAATCTGGAGCCACTGGTCATAGGAGCTGACTGGGCCTGGACAACCAATGACAATCTCTAGTCTCAGGTCAGAAACAAGACAAGAAGACAGTAAGGAAAGAGGGGACAGGACTTCATGAAAGTGATAGAAGGACCCATGCAAACTTCAATTGTTACTGAAATAAAAGGAAGCAAAGAAAAGTTCGTGGGTGCTATGAATAGAAGTGCATCACCCCAGGGTTTTCCAATTTGGACAACTTTCCAGGACCGTAAAATGTAGATAATAATAGTACCTGCTTCACCAGGTTGTCAAGAAGATAATACATGTAAAGTGCTTAAAACAATGATAATAGCTCATGGTAAGAGCTCAATCAATGTTAAATGCTGTTCTTGTTGCTCTCTTCCCCCTTCCTCCCTTTTTTCCTCCTTTTCACTATTTCCGTTCTCCTCTCCCTTCTCACCCTTCTTCTCCTCCCCCTCCCCTCTTCTTCTTCTTCCTCTTCTTCTCCTCCTCCTCCTCCTCCTCTTCTTCCTCTTCCTCCTCCTTCTCATTTTTCCTCTTACTCCTGGCCAGGCTGGGGTGCTGGGACAGAGCAAGGGAGTGGCCATTGCTGTTGGTGGCTGTGCAGTACCCAGGAAGCTGAGTGCAGGAGACCAGCTTGTCCTCCCACTTATAACCAAGGGCTCCACTCACCCTGGGCCCACAGGCTGCTCCTCTAATGTCCACTGGTTGGAAAGGCAGAGAGGGCTTTTCCCAGGCCCCAGACCTCCATGTGGAGAGGGCCCTCAGCCTTCTTCCCTCAGGGGTAACTGAAAAGTGATGTGATGTTCTCCCCGCCATTTTCCTGGATAATAACAACGGAGGAGACAAGTATCTTCCTGTGCTTCCCATTAGTAGAAAACCGCCTTCCACATCTGCACCTTGGGGCTACTTCTGGAACAAGCTGCTTTTCTGAAGATTGGTTCCAGTTTGGTCATTTGGAGCCCAGATCTTTTAGCTCAAAGATCCGTTGTTCCCAGCGATGCTTACCTGCTGACAGCCTTCCCCATAGACAGTGCAGCAGAGCTGCGGCAAGCACAGTCCTGGCCTGAGTTTGTGGACTTGGGGATGAAAGAATTATTTTTTTAACGGATACGGGGCCAGCTCAAACACAGTTTTAAAAAATTTCTGCATGTGTTTTCTTTCTAATTTATTTATTTTATTATTAGTTTTTTGAGACAGGGTCTCTCTGTTGCCCAGGGTGGAGTGAAGTGGTACGATCTCAGCTCACTGCAATCTCTGCCTCCCGGGTTCTCTTGCCTCAGCCTCCCGAGTAGATTACAGGCGTGTGCCACCATGGCTGGCTAATTTTTGTGTTTTTAGTAGAGACAGGGTTTCACCATGTTGGCCGGGCTGGTCTCGAACTCCTGACCTGACGTGATCCTCCCAAAGTGCTGGGATTACCGGCGTGAGCCACCATGGCTGCCCTAATTTCTTTTTTGATTCATAGAGCTTATTTGTAAGATCAGTTTTAGATTTCAGGAAAATCTAGCAGAAAGTACAGAGCATTCTTATACAAACCCTACCCCTAGTTTCCCTTATTACTAATATATTAATAGTATATTAATAGTAATATTATTCTATTATGCAATAATAAATAATTATGCAATATAATAATTGCATTCATGTGGCACATTTGTTACAATTTGTGGGCTAACATTGATACATTATTAACTAAAGTTTACAGTTTACATTGGGGTTAACTCTTGGTGTTGTACATTCTATGGATTAAGACAAATGTATCCACCATTGTAGTGTCATATCAGATAGTTTCACTCCCCTAAAAATCCTATGGGCTCCACCTATACCCCTCCCTCCCTCTGCCAACCCCTGGCAACCACTGATCCTGTTACTGTCTCTGTAGTTTTGCCTTTTCCAGATGCCATAAGGTTGAAATCATACAGTATGTAGCCTTTTGAGATTGGCCTCCTTCACTCGGGAATATGCATTGAAGTTTCCTCCATGTATTTTCAGGTCTTGACAGCTCACTTTTTTTTTTTTTTTTTTTTTAATACAGGCTGGAATACAGTGATGTGATCTCGGCTCACTGCAACTCTGCCTCCCAGGTTCAAACGATTCTTCTGCCTCAGCCTCCTGAGTAGCTGGGACTACAGGCGTGTACCACCACACCTGGATAATTTTTGTATTTTTAGTGACGATAGGGTTTCATCATGTTGGCCAGGCTGGTCTTGAACTCCTGACCCCAAGTGATACACCTGCCTCGGCCTCCCAAAGTGCTGGGATTATAGGCATGCGCCACCTTGCCCAGCCAACAACTCACTTTGGTTTTAGTGCAGAATAATATTCTGTTGTTTGGATGCATCACAATGTATTTAACCATTCACCCACCAAAGGACATCTTGACTGCTTCCAAGTATTGGCAATTATGAAGAAAACTGCTACAAATGTTCACATACAGGTTTTTGTGGGCCTAAGTTTTCACTCACTTGGACAAATACCAAGGAGCGAGATTGCTGGATCAAATGCTAAGAGTATGCTTAGTTTTATACGAAACTGTCAAACTGTCTTTCAAAGTGGCTGTACCATTTTGCATTTCCACCAGCAATGAATGAGATTTCCTGTTCCTCCACACCCTCCCCAGCATTTGGTAATGTCCGTGTTCTGATTTTTGGCCATTCTGAGAGGTGTATAGTAGCGTCTCATTGTTGCCAAAGAATCTAGTGAAGTTCTCGTTCTAATCCTTTTATCTTTTTCCTCACAGCCCATCTCACCTTGTAGCCCACTGTTCTTCTGGCTAACACAGTCCTAGGACCCTCAGGGTACCTTTCGTATCCACCCATCCCACTCTAGCACTCTACCCAGGCTGGTGTCACGAGACGTGTCCCATGTTCCAGGTAGCTACTTCTCCCCATCTCCCTCCCCCTTCACCCCCATTGTCACAGTTGTTGAAGGGGCTTAGAGAAAAGGTGCTCAATTGTCCACTTAACAGAAACGTGAGATTGACTCATGACCCCTGAATTCTTTAGATATTTGCATTTTGAAAATACTAATCTCTCATTTGTTCTGAATTTTGCTGCTAAAGACCCAAATTAATTTGAAACCAGAATCCCTAGATCTCTTAATCTCTTCTTCTTCACCTGTAAAATGACCCTATCAGAATCTAAGGATTAATTTCTAAAGTCTTATCTGGCCAAAATGATTAAAAGTGAGAAAGGAAATGGAACGAAGAGAACAGTGTTGGCAGCGGTCGGGGTGGTGAGTGTCTGCCACAGAGGGAGGACATCATTCTTGCTTTTCCATTTCCTTTCACTTTTCCATTCACCTTTCACTTCGGAAATGTCGGAGTCTTGAAAAGCTCCTCTAAATTTAATTTCAAGCCCACAGAGTCTCCCTGGCAGCAGGATAGGGAGGCCTAGGAATGGGAAGGGCACAGAGGTGACTGCAGCCCCTGTGTAGATGTCTGACGGGCAAATTGGGGGCTTATAAGAGACCTTTGGTAATTCAGCTCCTGTTATGAAAGGCTCCACTGGAGAGCCAGCGACAGTAGTCCCAGCCTGCCTGTAACATGCCTGGTAGTTCTCAAATCCACGGTGCAATCCAGCCACCTGTAGTGGGGGTGGAGGCAGCTTGTTAGAAATTTAGTGTGTAGGGTCTCACCCCCAGAGGGTCTGATTCTGTGAGCCTGGGACCCAGAAATCGGGACTCTTTTTTTTTTTTTTTTTGAGACAGGGTCTGTGTCATCTAGGCTGGAGTGCAGTGGCATAATCATGGCTCTCTGCATCCTTGACCTCCTGGGGCTCAAGTGATCCCCATGCCTTAGTACTTGAGTAGCTGGGACTACAGGCATGCTCCACCATGCCTGGTTAATTTTTTTTGTTGTTGTTGTAGAGATGGGGTTTTGCTATGTTGCCCAGGCTGGTCTTGAACTCCTGAGCTCAAGCGATCCCACCTTCTCGGTCTCCCAAAGTGCTGGGATTACAGATGCCCAGCCTCAGAAATGGGAACTTTTGCCAAGCCATACAGGTGATTCTGATACAGGGCCATTTGATGGGCAAAGAAACAAAGTCGAAATAGTGACCTGGGGAGTCACAGCTGGTCATGCTATCAGGATCCGCATTTGAACCTTGGTCTGTTAGGTTCCACAGCCTGGTTCCTTCCACGGGGTCATTCTGCCTCTCTGTTGAATCAACACTGGACTAACCTTCATAACTGGCAACTCAAGGAAGCAAGGAGCATGTATGGGGCTTGGTATGTTCCCAGCTATGCATTTCTCTGCACGTGATCTCACGTCAGCCTCACGCCATGCTGCAGGGTTGTCTGGTGTGATATTTGCACTGTCCCTATTTTATGAATGAGCATGTTGAGGGCCAGAGAAAGAAAATTATTGCCTCAAGGTCACCCAGCCAGAGAATGGCAGAGTCAGCATGACTGTGATTCAAGATGACCTTCATCTTTTTATCACATGGGGCAGCTGGTGGATGCTGACATTGCCACCTCCCCAGGGGTCCCCTCAAGTCTCTTTCCCTTGACTTCCATGGCTATGCCATTGTCTCTGGTGTTTGTGGTAGGAGCCTGGAGAACATCTGGGCACAGTGCAGCTCCTGTTTTCTGAAGCTCTCAGGGCCTTCCTGACATTCCTAAATTTAGGTGACATTCCTAAATTTATGGAGTCCCCTTCATCTGCCTCCCTCCTCATTTCCTTCTAGGTTCTGGAGGTCATAAAGTAGCCTCTTTCCAGGCCACAGGGATGGTGATATTTTACCAAGGCTGCTTCTTGGATCTTCCTCTTTGCGTGTTAGATTGTTCTTTTACCTTAAAGTGGAGAGCACATTCCGGGAAAGTACATATATTTTTTTCCAATTGATTTCTTGTCAGGTCTAACAAGATCAATCAAATCATATGGCCAATAAAACTGATTTAGTACTCATAAAGTCCCATGACATCTCATATGTGCTGAGAATGAATGACAAGGAGGCAAAACGGCTGCTCACAGGAGAACACTGTATCCATGTGCTCAGTGGCCAAGGCTCCCTTCCCACCCAACAGAAAAATGCCAGACAGACAGAGGCAGGCAGCCCTTCGGGTGCTGGTGGGAAGCCACGCCCACCAGAGTGGTGCCAGGACTGATCCCATCCTTGAGCTTAGGAGGGGAAGAAAGCAGCAACTACAGCCTGAGGGTGCCACTAGACAGATGGAAAACCAGAAATGTCCAGAGAAAATGTAACTGGGAAACTTGAAACTGTCCATTTTGATCTTGTATTGGGAAGTTCTGTTGCTCACCCCCACCAGGTCTGTTTTTGCACTGCTGATATAGGCATACTCAAGACTGGGTAATTATAAAAAAAAAAAAAAAGGTTTAATGGACTCACAGTTCCACATGGCTGGGGAGGTCTCACAATCATGCCCGAAGGTGAAAGGCACATCTTACATGGTGGCAGGCAAGAGAATAAGAACCAAGTGAAAGGGGTTTCCCCTTATAAAACCATCAGATCTCATAAGACTTATTCACTACCACGAGAACAGTATGGAGGAACCACCCCCTTGATTCAATTATCTCCCACCAGGTCCCTCCCATAATACATGGGAATTAAGGAGCTACAATTCAAGATGAGATTTGGGTGGGGACACAGCCAAACTATATCACGCTGTCTAATTAATAAGTGTGCTCATATGACTAGGATTCGACTTCATGTCCTGGCCCTTCTTGGGTCGTTGCTGCTCCAGAGCTGGCTCTGAGACAGGCCCAGAGGATTCTCCCATAGGAATTTGAAAGCGGGCACTTAGAGACTGAGCCAAGAGTGGAGGAACAGAGGAGAAGCTTGTGCTTGCATGGTAGCTCGTTTCATTAATGGGAGTCACTAGGCTGAAGAGCATAGAATCCTTTGGCTGAGGTCCCTAGAAGGACCCCTGTGCCTATTTCTCTGCTACTTTGGGGATCCCTGAAATCTGTACCCTACAATAAATCATATCCCAGACAACCAAATAAAATCAGATTTCTTTGGGGGAATGATTTGTCTCAGTTCATATAAATCTTGGAAGTGAGAAGTTTTATGTAAAGTGGGTTTTAGAGACCATGTGGCCCGAGCATTGCTGATTTGTGGCCTGCAGAAGTATTTCTTGTAGGCTGCCCTTTAACAGTTTTAAATATTTTTAGGTGTCCATGTACACTCTCCAGTTTACCCCAGTCCCTACCACTCCCTCTTGTCTGACCCCTTGTCTACATCACACAGTGTCATTCCTTGCTGGCCCCTGAGGACATTCAGTTGGTGACTTTGGATTGAGCCCCACCCTCTGACTTTATAGAGAGGTACAGTCACTTACCCAAAGCCACACAGGGGTTAGCATGGCAGGGGCAAGAGCTAAGATTTTTCTAACTTCCAGGAAGAGTGGAAATGGAATGCCAGCCTTCTGAAAGAACCTGTGATATGGACACTGTTGTCAAATATACACTGATTGAATCCCTAATATATGCACTGGTAGGTGCTGGAAATACAACATGGACAAGACCAAGACTTTGGTCTGGTGGGACTCATGTTCTCGTGCAGAGAGACAGATCGTGTTCTATTAAGCGGTAGTTGGCATTAACAAGGAAAACAAAGCATGGTGGGAGGCGGAGCACGGGCGACAGTGCTAGTTTACACGGGGAGGTCTTGGGGAAGCACTGATGCAGGTGAGGGATGAGCAGTTGGACAACGTGGGGATGAGCATCCAGGTTGAGGGATGGGACAAAGGACCTGGTGGGCAAGTCAACCTGGGGGTTTGAGAAACAGCAAGAGGAAGAGGGAGGGGCCAGGCACAATGGCTTACATCTGTCATCCAAGCATGATGGGAGACTGAGGCGGGCAGATCACTTGAGCCCAGGAGTTTGAGACCAGCCTGGGCAATACAGTGAGACCTCGTCTCAGTAACAACAACAACAACAACAACAAAAAAAAAAAAAAAAAAAAAGGAAGAGGGAGGGCAACGTGTGCAGGTGTTCCAGGCCAAGGTAAAGCTTTTAGCTCTGTTCCCAAGTGACTTGAGAAGCTTCTGGAGGGTTTGGAACAGAAGGGTGAGCTCATTGCACTTCTGATCGGACAGCATCATTCGGGCTAGTGTGGTGGTGGAAGAGAGCAGACCACGGTCAGGTCAGGCGAGGGGCCAGTGTGGGGCCACGGCAGTGCCACAGGTCAGTGCAGCAGCCACAAAGGCCACGGGAGGGGTGCTGCCTGCTTAATGCCTTTCTTGGAGCTTCACAATGCATATTTGTATCTTAACAGCTTCCAGAAGCCTCCACGTAACAATGATGATAACCACCACAACAAACCCTGCATTTCCCAAATTATGACACCCTTCCCCCCTTGCCCCCGTTACTACAATTGATATCCTGCAAAACTGATTTCTGGAAAACACAATTTTGCAAATTCTACTCCTCTTTCTGCTCCTTGCAATTTCAAATAATCAGATTACCAGGGAGGGTGGTGGTTGATAGGTCCCCTGCAAAGCATTTTGACTCTGCTCCATCCCATCTACCCTGTGGGTATCAATTAGGGCAATTCCTTGCAGCTTATCCAGCTGTATCAACTCAATATACTCTATTTGGAGCCAACACCACCCCTTCTCTGCATTCTATCTGGGAAGATAAATTCAGTGAATCTGTGAATGACTTAACATGAATCAGATTTATGTTATCGAGAGGAGGGAGGGGAGGTGATGGCTCGCAAAGACCACTGTTCCCCACTGGGCGATTTGAGCCCAGGCTGTTTGCCTCTCATTCTCCCTCCTCGACGCCTTGTACTGCTGAGGCTGCAGGTGAATAAAAGAGCAGTAATGTCTAGAAAGGTCTCAGAGGGCATAGACCTACCTATTTCCCCCCCTCTATCGCTGGCTTATAACTCACCTGCTGCCAACCCTAAGCTGACCTCTGAGTTTTATGGTCGTTTGCTGGCATTGGAGAAGGTTACTAAATTGAAGTGCTGCACTGGGCAATATTAAAGATTCTGGTTTTAGAGCTTTGGGGCCAATAAAGGCCGAGCAGAGCAGCTCTTAGTGGCTTAGTGCTGTGAAGATGTGGGAAGGCTATAGCTTTGGACACAGAATGAGAAGGAGGTCAGTTAGGGCTTTCCAGCGTGTTCTTTATGCTCCAGGCTCTGGGGGAGGTAGTACGAGTCCTCTTGGGTGTCTCTGCTGTTATGTCACCTGGGTGAGTACCTGTATTTCTTGAATGTCCTTGGGCCAGGCTTGTGCATTCACAGACACTGACAACTGGAGTCCCACGAGGCATTCTGCAAAGTGCCCCGGGCCTTACACTCCCACCTTGCTGCTTGATTGTGGGAGGAGGGCAGGAGTTGGACTTTCTGCTGCTGGGTCCTCATCTGTGGAGACTGGGCGGCCCCGCAGGCCTCCCAGGCCCCCATCCTGTGCTCTGCGACTGACTCTTGCATGCTCAGGTTTTTGTGAGCTCTCACCCATTCCCAGGAGCGGGCAGGCTGGAGATGAGGAATTGTGGTGTTTTGCATTGGGCCATCTCCCCTTTCATAAGTGACTGGAATGACCCTAATGGAAATGATGTGAATTGTGGGTCCATCCCAGCAGCTCCTCCAGCCGCCGCATCGGGGTGCGTGGCAGCAGCCAGTCCCCACGAGCTGCTTGGTGCTGCCAGGCGCTGCGTGCCGCACAAGGCTGGTGCCTGGTGAAGCTCGAGTGTGTGTGCATCTTTTCGTGCATTTTCAACTCTCCTTCACCCAAAGCTTAGCCAGAGCTTCAGAGATAGTCAGAAAGAAGCACCCACACCCCAGGAGCCGAATTACACAATCATAAAAGTGTGCAAGTGGGAGACAGCTCAGAATCCCAAAAGCTCGCTACAGCGTGACAAATGAGATCAGTCCACATGGGCAAATTATTTAATTGATAAATAACCTATGAGTTTTAGAAGACTAACGGCAGCAAGATACATATTGCAACAATTCCCAAGCAATGTCCTGTAAAAAAAATAGCTATTGTTTGTGGCATCAACAGAGTGGTCATTCTTTGGTCTCCAACACCAGGCTGAGGGGTGTGACGTCAGTGAGCCATTCGTAGGCCCGGTTGCTTCCCATGCAAGACTCAGCATCTCCAGGTGCCAGGGCCCCTGGGGGTTTCCAACCTGGGATGGACGAGTCTCTACCCCCTGGAAGAGCTCTCCCTTTCTGCATGTAACCCCAGGCGAGCGAAAGCAGAACTTGGGGGGAGACTGTAAAACGCAGAGTAAGGTGGACCTTGGGCAGAGTGGGGAGCTCACACCTGCAAGCTGTGTGCAACTGAAAGGCTTGTCAGATTCAGATACGGTGCAGGTGAGGGCCTGGCAAACACTTAAGCTAATTTCTGAGACAGTTAGAGACCAGATTAAATTCCAGGTGCACGCGGTTCCAGAGTGGCTGGGATTCCCACTCTCAGATGGGAACCCTTCAGACAAGAGTAAAACAGGAGACATCCTCACCACCCGCCCTGCGGTGTGTGCCACGGAGGCCGCTGGGTGGGGGCGTCCAAATGTGGAAGCGTTCCTCCAGCATGCATGGATGTCCAGAGGACTCACGGACGCCGAGTCCCTCTGCTGGGCCCTAATTCCTGTCCCCCTTGAGGTGAGACCCCGTTTTCCCCCAGCTAAAGGGACTCCAGAGCCGCATTCACCTGACTTGGCTGCCAGCGCCGGCCTTCCTCGAGTTCTCAGGGCAAGGGGTTGTGGTGCATTTTCTGGGGATGGTTTGTGGATGTGGAATAGGGAAATCCTTTCAGGGATTTTAGTCATTTGGCAATTTGTGATTTTCATATAATGTGCTGGTTTTAGGGGCCAACTCTGATAAGCTGGGGCGCCCTCCCCTTGATTCTAGAACAGAAGGCATTTTGGGCTAAGGACGCTCGCGACCTGGTTTCCTGTCCCGCGTGGTTCGTGGGGCTTGCCCTGGGCCTGGGGGCAGGAGCCGGGAGCCTCCCCTACAGTGAGGTGGGTGGGGGGCGCCACACGGCGTCTCAGGGAGAGGGGAGGGGCTGCTTTTCTTCCGGGAAGAAGGAACGGTGGAGGCCCGCGTTCTCTCGGGCGCGGCCTCTGCTGGGGGATGGCGGGGATCGCAGGGCCGAGGGGCCGGGGGCGCGCCGGGGAGGACCCAGGCCGGGGGCCGCTGGCCGCGGGGCGGGGTCACTGGAGAGCGCGCCGAGGGGACGCTTCGTAAATGCCCGCAGCCTGAAGGATGTCGTTGATCTCCGCCCCCTTCGCCAACGCCCCGCCAGGCGAGTAGGGGCGCGGCCTGAGCCCCTGCGGTGATTCCCCAGGTGCGGAATCAAAACAGATCCCGGAGCGCGCTCTCCGCCGGGTTTGCAAGGAGCCTCCCAGGGCTGGAGATTCCGAGGCAAAGACCCGGAGGCCCGCGGAGCTGCGGGAGCAGCTGGAGACTGCGGAGGCCCCAGCAGGGAGTGGGGGTTGGAGGTCCGCAGAGGCAGCTCCGTCCCCGACGCTGAGGGGCGCATAGTTCCCGCAGGCTGTGGAGAATCAAGGACCGGGCCCTGCATTCTTCAGACGTTCCTGGGCCCCCTCTTGCCCCATCGTCCCTCTCCCAGGCTGCCCCACAGTGGGCGATTTTCCCGCACCCCGCACGAGTCCATCCCCATCGCGGACTAGGGGCCGGACCTAGGCTCCGCGCTACCCGGCCCGAGTGTCCAGCGGCCCCACTGGGCGGTGGCGTCACGCGGACATGGGTGGGAACAGTCCCCGGACCCGCCGGGAGACCGTCGCGGGGAAGAGAGGCCGAGCTTGGGGCCGCCCCGGCAGGGGACGTGCGGCTGGGAAGAGCGGGCAGGTGGCACCCGAACCGCAGCCTGCTGAGCAAGGCGCCAACCGCCCGCCCAGTTTCCTGTCCTTGCAGTAAAACTGTAAAGGGAGACATTTAGCTCGCCAGGAAACTCAGAGCTAAATTTTGCAATTTAATTTTAATTAAAAACAAAATTGTATTTATTTTTTATATGTATATATATAGAGAGAGCGAGCGAGCAAGCATGATTCGGGAACTTTATTTTTTATATATATACACACACATATATACGTATATATATACATTGTGTGTGTGTATCTATCTATATCTATCTAGCTAGCTGATTTGGGAACAAATAGCTGCTTATCGTGTGGAATTTCTGAACATTAACAAAAGTTATTTAAAGAAAGTAAAGGCCGGGCATGGTGGCTCACACCTGTAATCCCAGCACTTTGGGAGGCCGAGGCCGGTGGATTACTGAGGTCAGGAGTTCGAGACCAGCCTGGTCAACGTGGTAAAACACTTTCTTTACCAAACAAACAAACAAACAAACAAACAAACATTAGCTAGGTGTGATGGTGCGCGCCTGTAATCCCAGGCTGTGGGAGGCTGAGGTAGGAGAATCCCTTGAACCTGAGAGGTGGAGGTTGCAGTGAGCTGAATGGGATCACACCACTGCACTCCAGCCTGGGTAACAGAGTGAGACCCTGTCTCAAATAATAATAATAATTTTAAAAAAGTAAAAATTCTGACATACTACTATACGTATGGGCAGCCACGTAAATACTTCCATGTATGGGCTTGACTTTTTTCCTAGTGATATTCAATGCATATATGGCTTATACTGTATATGATGGTTTGTAAATTGCTTTTTCATATACTACTAACGTATTTTATATCAATTAGACATCTACATGATTTTAATTTTTAAATTTATTTTTATTTTTCTTTGGTATTTAAAGCACTTTTATTTTTAAACTTTTTGTAAAAATACAGAATTTGAGTTAGGAGGAATAGGTTCAGGAAATCGATTGTTCAACATGGTGACAGCTATTCATTAATAGTGATGAATTGTGTACTTGACATTGCTGAGAGTAGGTTTTGAAATGTTCTCACCGCACAAAAAAAATATAAGTATGTGAGGCTGGGTGTGGTGGCTCACGCCTGTAATCCCAGCAACTGTGGAAGGCTGAGGTGGGTAGATCACTTGAGGTCAGGAGTTCAAGACCAGCCTGGCCAGCATGGTGAAACCCCATCTCTGCTAAAAATACAAATATTAGCCAGGCGTGGCTGTAATCCCAGCTACTCAGGAGGCTGAGGTGGGAGAATTGCTTGAATTTGCAAGGCAGAAGTTGCAGTGAGCCGAGATTGTGCCATTGCACTCCAGCCTGGGTGACAGAGCGAGACTCCATCTCAAAAAAAAAAAAAGAAAAAAAAATATAGTAATGCATACATTAGATAGCTTTATTTAACCATTCCATAATGTATCAAAACGTGATGTTGTATATCATAATTATATTCAATTTGTCAATTAAAAAATAAACCTTTTATAAAGTTGCTAGTGTCTTGCTAATTCATGTTGATAAGTCTGAATTCCTATAGGTGCTTCTCTCCCCACCACCCCCAGCTTTACTGAGTAGTGGGTGCACAAAAAACCTGCATGTAATTAATGTAGATGACGTGGTGAGTTTGAGTTTGGACATATGTATTGTCCTGTCATTGTCACCACAATTTAAATAGAATTACTAAGTCTAAGTTTTCTGGTGAAATGATTTTTTTTCTTCCTCCTTCATTGAGTAGACTTGCCATTTTACTCTGATTTTCACTGTGTTCATGTACCATGTCCTTTTTTTTTTTTAGACAGACTCTTGCTCTGTTGCCAGGCTGTGGAGTACAATGGTGCGATCTCGGCTCACTGCAACCTCTGCCTCCCAGGTTCAAGCAATTCTCCCACCTCAGCCTCCCGAGTAGCTGGGACTAGAGGTGTGTGCCACCATGTCCAGCTATTTTTGCATTTTTAGTAGAGATGGGGTTTTACTATGTTGGCCAGGATGGTCTTGATCTGTTCATCTCATGATCCACCCCATGGATTACAAGTGTGAGCCATCACGCCTTGCCTCATGCCTTTTTTTAAAAGGCACCACAAAGGTTTTTTTTTTTTTTTTTTTTTTTTTTTTTTTTTTTTTTTTTTTGTATAAGTCCTATTACTTATGAGAACATTCTGATCTAGCCAAACCATTGTATCTTGCCTAAATATGGCTTTTAATCTTTTTGTCTGTGTCCTTACCTGGGGTGCTTTCTTCATTCTTTTCTGCTATGAAAGCTCTCCCATTTTCTTCAAATTCTTCCATCCTATGTGAAGGTTTCCCCTTTTATAGTGGGCCTGAGTGGCTGGTGCTGCCTCTGAAACTAAAGCACTTAATCTCCTACCTGTGCTTTTGATCCACACACATATATAGCTTTGTGATAACTTTGTTTTCTTGAATTAGTTACAGGTCTTGTTAATGTTTTCAACTTTTTCCAAGTGTGCGCGTGTCTGAGCTAACCTATATGTTCCTGGAGGAACATGCCACCATCTTTTGTAAGGAGGGTGATTATAGGTAAAGGTGTATACAAATAGAGCTGAGACTCATTACTCAGGCGAATGGGGTCAAGGCCAGAAGGAATCTGTGCCAAGTCTGAGTGACAGCATTCATTCAAACACTTGTGTCACCTTCATGTTTACATAAAACATTAGTGACATTAGGAATGTGTTGTGTATTCATCTTGCAAACTCCAAGGTTCTGTTTTAATGAATGAATGGGTCATTCATTCATTATATTTGATTTTGGCTTATTGTGTGTTAACAAGTCCTTCTCTGTATTAAAAAATTGTTCTATTCAGTAAACTGTAATCTGTTCACAGTATTAGCAAACCTATTTTTTCTTCTTTATTTTACATATTTGTGGAGTATGTGTGTTCATTACATGCATAGAATGTGTAATGATCAAGTTAAATATTTGGGGTACCCATCACTGTATTAGTCTGTTCTCACACTGCTATAAAGAAATACCTGAGACTGAATAATTTATAAAGAAAAAAGGTTTAATTGACTCATGGTTTTGCAGGCTATATGGGATGCATGATGCTGGCATCTGCTGGGTTTTGGGTAGACCTCAGGAAACTTCTAATCATGGAAGAAGGCAAACGGGGAGCAGCACTACAAATAGAGAAGGGAAGAGAGAGAGAAAGAGAGAAGAGGGAGGTGATACACACTTTTAAACAACCAGGTCTTATGATAATTTACTCACTATCACAAGAACAGCAGCAAGAGAATGGTGCTAAGCCATCCATAAGAAATCCACCCCCATGATTCAGTCACTTCCTGATATAGTTTGGTTGTGTCCCCACCCAAATCTCGTCTTGAATTGTAACTCCCACAATTCCCATGTGTCATGAGAAGAACCCGGTGGGAGGTAATGGAATCATGGGGGCAGGTCTTTCCCATGCCGTTCTCGTGATAGTGAATAAGTCCCATGAGATCTGATGGTTTTAAAAATGGGAGTTTTCCTGCTCAAGTTCTCTCTTTTTTTGCCTGCCACCATCCGTGTAAGACATGACTTGTTCCTCCTTGCCTTCTGCCATGATTGTGAGGCATCCCCAGCCACATGGAACTAAGTCCATTAAGCCTCTTTTCTTCCCAGTCTTGGGTATGTCTTTATCAGCAGCATGAAAATGGACCAATACACCTCCCACCAGGCCTTACCTCCAACGTTGGAGATTATATTTCAACATGAGATTTGTGTGGGGACATGGATCCAAACCATATCAATCACTTTGAGTGCTCATCATTTTAATGTGTTGGCAATATTTTAAGTCCTCTCTTCTAGTTACTTTGAAATATACATATAATATTATTTCTGAGTATAGTCACCCTAGTCTGCTATCAAACATTAAAACTTACTTCTTCTATCTGTCCATTTATACCCATTACTAACCTTTCTTCCTCCCCCATCACCTCTCACAACCTTCCTAGTCTCTGGTATCTATCATTCTATGTTACATATCCATAAGGTCAAGTTTCTTTTAGCTCCCATGAGTGAGAACATGTGATATTTGTCTTTCTGTGTTTGGCTTATTTCACTTAATATCCTTCAGTTCCATCCATGTTGCTGCAAATGACATGATTTCATTCTTATGGCCAAGCAGGAGTCCATTGTGTATAAGTACCACATTTTCTTTATCCATTCATCTGTGGATGGACACATCGGTGGCTTCCACATCTTTGCTATTGAGACTAGTGCTATGATAAACATGTGAGTATGGGTATCCCTTCCATCTACTGATTTCTTTTCCTTTGGATTAATACCCAGTGGTGGGATTGTTGGACTGTATGATAGTTCTAATTTTAGCAAACGTTTCTTTTATATTTACTTATATAATACAACTCACAGGAAATTCAGAGCTAAGTTTTAAATTTAATTTAAAAATCTATTTGCTTTTTTTTTTTTTTTTTTTCCATCCAGATGTGTATTAGTCTGTTCTTGCACTATTATAAAGAAATACCTGAGACTGGGTAATTTAGAAATAAAACAGTTTTAATTGGCTCACGGTTCTGCAGGTTGTACAGGAAGTATGGTGACTTCTGCTTCTGGAGAGGCCACAGGAAACTTACAGTCATGGCAGAAAGTGAAGGGGAAGTAGGCATGTCTTACCAGGAGAGTAGGAGGAGGTGTGATACATTTTTAAACAGCCAGATCTCGTTAACGAGTACCCACTCACTATCATGAGAACAGCACCAAGGGGATGGTCCTAAACAATTCATGAAGGGCCACCCCCATGATCCAGTCACCTTTCACCAGGCCCCAACTCCAACAATGGGGATACAATTTGACATGAGATTTAGTGGGGACACAGAACCAGATCATATCAAGACCTTAACCTCAGTGGATGCCCATTCCAAATAAGTCGAGTCTGAGAAATGAGAGCTTAATTTTCCAACTCTGGCCCTAGGAAAAAGAGCCCAGCATGGGAATTCAGAACATCTGGCTTCTAGTAGTTGTGTCCTGCCATCATAGATCTGGGTGGCTTCTCCATTTCCACACTGAGAAGGTCTGATGATCGCCAAGCTGTCTTGCAGGTCTATGAGTTTATGTGAAAATAGGTCATCAGGGCCCTTCCAGGAAGCAAGAACTCAAACAGCCTGGAGCCTCCTGGATTGCATGAGCTCAGTGTGAGGCTGACCTCGGGGCTTGTTACGCCCAAGTGCATATCTTCATTTCAAGTTTTGTAACAGTGACCCAGCATGTAAAAACAACATTAGTGGTCTTAATGAAGTACCTTTATCCTGTTCTCCCTAGTCTATTCTAGTGTGCTGGAGGAAAAACAAAAGCTGAGGCAGGAGAATGGTCTAAACCCGGGAGGCGGAGCTTGCAGTGAGCTGAGATCCGGCCACTGCACCCCAGCCTGGGCGACAGAGCAAGACTCTGTCTCAAAAAAAACAAAAACAAACAAACAAAAAGCTGCTGAAGCCAGTGTGTAGTTTAAAGACAATAATGAGTTCCTGCTGGTAACACTTTATGCACACACAGCCCAAGTGACTCCCGCAGAAGCAGGACAGAGAGAACCATTATCTGACAAAGTGGCACCCCCACCAAATGACTTTCCCACTGCCTTCTGCACAGCAGGGGCTGCCGTTCCCTCCCCTCCTCCCAAAGGCACTTCTGTGGTTGAAATGAAATAGAAGCAATTAAACAATAAATACGAATTACTGGCTCTTCGGGAGCTCCAGGGGTATTGATTCAAGTCCTACAAGAATAAATTGTCATCCTCTTTGACTTATCTGGGATTATATTTCACCACTAATTAAAGTTCACCCAGGGAGTGTTCCCTTGAATATAAAGAGCTGTTGGACTCTGGCTGCTTCGAGAAACAGTTGCTTTGCTGAAAGAAAAGGAGGACCTTTTGCAACCGAAGCTATCTGGTGCTACAGGTCTGACATTGCATTTTGTGAGCAATGTTGTCAAAATTGAATCATTGCCGCCTTATTTAGAGTTCCAAAAACCATTTGATCTAATAAAATGGACACAGTGTCTTTATAGCAAAGGGAATTTTCTTGGTTCACAATTGCTTGAGGTTGACTTCACTGTTGATAGAAAGCCAACTGCTGAATATTTTTTTCATTAATGGTGTTACAATCATATCTAAATGGAAACATACAATAAAGTCAGCTATAATTTGTGTTGATCATAGACTGTCTCATTATTTGGAGGACAGATTGCTTCAAAGAGCTGGGCTGAGATAGCATTGCCCTCAGTTTTGTGGTATTAGTGATCTTGCTTTGATGAATTTTAATACCATTTGGTTTAAATGCAGATGTTAAAATAAATAATTGCTTTGCTGTGAGCTGAAGTTGAGCAGGCTGAGAATATCTTACTATTAAGCACATGGATAAGATGAATGTTTTAAAGGAAAAGCTTGATGTGTTATCAATTATATTATGTAGAAGAATTAACAGAAAAAAAATGCTTGTAATAATTTCTTCTTCTCCAATCATGCACTAAGAGGCCATTGTTAGCGTGACTTGGAAAGCATCCTGATCTCTTTTATGGACAGTGTTAACAGTGTTCTCACACTTAATACAGTTTCTGAGGCAAAATATTTGTGTCTGTGTGTGTGTGTGTGTATGTATGTATGTATGTTGTGTCTTTGTATGTATGTATGTTGTGTCTTTCTACCCCACACTATGCCATCTTCTAGGCAAATTTAATTTCTATTTCCCTACCACATCGCCTACCTACAGCCTACCTGTTTACACAGATGAGGCAGTGAGGCTCTTGGAGCCTGCCCCACCAAGGTCCTCCCTCTGGAGGGTGGAAAATGTACCAAACCACCATGGTGCACTAGCAAGACTCGGCGCTGGGCAAGTACACCTCTTCTCCATCCTATGCCCTATTCAGCTTCGTTGCACTATCTCCTGGTGTTCCCCTCATCTGGCCAGGGTCCCATTTGCTTTGCTGTATACCCCTGGAGCTCCTGAAGAGCCAGTAATTCGTATTTATTGTTTAATTGCTTCTATTTCATTTCAACCACAGAAGCACCTCTGGGAGAAGGGGAGGCAACCTTAGCCCCTGCTGTGCAGAAGGCAGTAGGAAAATCATTTGGTGGGTGTGTTACTTTTTTAGATAATGGTCTTCTCTGTCCTGCTTGTATGGGAGTCACTTGGGCTGTATGTGCATAAAATGTTACCGGCAGGAACTAATACAATCCTAAGCGCCCCCAACCATCTGAATGGGCTCTTCTTGGTCAAGGGGATTCCAAAGTTAACCTGATAAAACTAATTCAGGTCATGATGGAAAGGGAGAATCAGGCCTGCTTCATTATACCCGCCTCCCTTTTGAAATTGAGGCCCAGCTGACCAGCATTAACATCAACACAGACCTTAAGACTCACAGACTCTTTAAGTCTGATAAGAAACATTTACCATCTATTCTCTGAAGCCTGCTACCTGGAGGCTTCATCTGCGTGATCAAACCCTGGTCTCCACAACCCCTTGTCATATCCCACACTTTCCTTTCTGCTGATTCCAGGTCTTTAGATAATAACTCTTTCAACCAATTGTCAGAAAATCTTTGATTCTGCCTGTGACCTGGAAGCCCGGCTTCCAGTTGTCCCGCCTTTTGAGACCAAACCGATGTATATCTTACATGTATTGATTGATGTGTCATGTCTCCCTGAAATATAGAAAACCAAGCTATGCCCCAACTGTCTTGGGCACATGTTCTCACAGTCTCCTGTGGGCTGTGTCATGAGCCATTGGTCACCCATATTTGGCTCAGAATAAATCTCTTCAAATATTTGACAGAGTTTGACTCTTCATCGACATATCTATGCCTTTCCATGTAAAGGGTTGCAAGATTTACCATCTGCTATATCAGGTACCTTGGGGCATCACCTCCCATCCCCAGGCCCGGCCTCTGAGTCCATCCCTGGTGGTGGCAAACAGTTTTTCCTGCTTTGTTCTGACAATACCTCACCTGAGGTGTCAACTATGGCCCTGGCTTCCTGCCTGGGGACCTTCCCCCAACATTGTGGTGCCAAAAGCACTCATATCTGTGCAACTGGCCTAGGGGAGCTCATGTCCCGGGGCCATGGTAAGTGGAGTTTATGGATAAGTACTTCTCCCTTTCACTTCTCAGGTGGGCGACTCTGTGACATGTCCTGAGCTGCTCCTCGGAAGCCTCCAGCAGGATGGAGCGTCAGGCAGTCACAGCTCGGGTTAATTCTCAACAGTCCTAGTTTTGGCCTTTCTTCTTGAATCTCCACTCCTACACCCCCAAGGTCACATCCCAAATAAACTGTATGTAGGTTTTGTCTTGAGCTTCACTTTTGGAGGAATGAAGGCAAAGAAACTTGGAAAACCTGAGACTGGGAATATTGATTTTTGAAAAAAATGATCATGTTGGCCAATTTTCTTTTGGCCAAATTTCTTTCAGACAATTGTTTCCTGGCCAGAATAAGTGCTCCTAAATGTCTACCTCTTTTTCCTTTCTGGCCACAAACATGCATGCCTATTCCTGTCTCCACGTGTGTACACACAAACACCCACACCCTAGCACTTCTACATGTGTGCACATACCTCCCATATGCACACATGCACCCACCTTTGCGTACATATGGCATGCACACACATACTCAGGACAACCCCGCACATTGACACACTCATACGCATGCACCCATGCATGATGACATGCACACACCCATACCCGAGGACACACATGTGCACACACACCCCTTGGGTTGCTCCCACCTTGACCCTCTCCCTAGGCATGCTGTGCAACTGGCTTAGGGGAGCTCATGCTCTGGGACCATGGGAAGTGGAGACTGTTCCCTGAGCATTTTGGTCCCTCTGACTTGGTCTCGGGGCTCTCTGAAGCTGCCTCTGGCAAGTTGTCCTGGTACCCTGATGACCCACCTTCATTCCTGCTGCAAGGAGCAAAGCTTGAGTGCCCAGCCACAAAATAGGAAAAGCAAAATCTGGGGCTGGACCAGCACTGGTGAGCTTGACTCTGTGGAGAGGCACACCTGATCCCCAGGTTGCTGTGTCCTGAGTTGGGGTGTGGGGGACTTGTGCAATCCAACATAGGACTTCAGTGCTGGCTTTGTCATGACTACTGTCTACTCATGTGACCTCATCTCTACTTTCTGCTCGATGTTTTCATATGCTCCCTTGTCTCCTTCCTTTTACCTGCAGATCACCAGTCATGGGAGGTGGAAGAGTGGAGAATGAGCCCATTTTGGAAGAGAGACTGGAACCAATTATGAGTAGACACGGCCATGGGAGTCTGCTGGAGTATGGTGGAACCAGCGGTAGGTCTTGGAAGATGAGTTAAAGCAAACAGGGGAGGAACATCTTAGGCATTGGCCACGGGGCATATGATAAGCAAAGGTACAGATAAATATTCACAAGAAAGTGATTAAAAACTCATCACAGTTGCTTAAACTGAGAGAAGAATAAAGCATATTATAGCCGCAGAAATTGCAGTGGAGTGTGTCCTAGAAGGAAGGATTCACATCTTCTTGGGTATGTGTCTGAGGCGTTATCACAGAGGGTGACAGTCTCACTCTACCCAGCCTAAAACTGTGCCAGACCTCAGAGAAAAAGTTCGTGAGAAAAGAGACCTCAGGAAGAATTATTCGCTCATTTCCAAATCCTTTCTCATTAAATCAGCTCTGCTGACAAATACTAGAGAAACAAATAAAGCCGTGCCCTGTGGTGGTGTCCCTCATGATGGCACACATTGGGTGTAATGTGACTAGCTGTTGCTCAGGCCGTTCTCCCAAGAGGTGGACTGGAGTTTTGGAGAGTGGAGGGGACTAAGGTGACCAATGCCTCCTTGGCAGGACTGAACTTCAAGCAGGCTTTTCCTTGACTCTTGGTCCCTGACTTCTCTTTCTTACAGCATTTACTTTAGAAAACTTGTAAATTCTCTGTCTGCCCCTTTGAGCCTCTTGTCAGTTTTAAAACCCAGGAATGCTTTTCTCCAGGACCCAGGTGCCATTCCTTTGACATATGATCGTTGGAGAAGATAGCATTCCTATCTTTGGTTTCCCTGGGAGGGTGAGAGTCTAACTTCTGTAGGTACCTTGCTCCAAGTTGTAAACTACCAACTGTCATGAGGATATGAGAGTTTCCTTTCCCTTACAGTAAAGGTGATTAGCAAACACAGATGGCCCAGGTCTTCCCCTTGTCCAACTCTTTATTACTATTATTTTTTTTGAGACAGAATCTCTGTCACCCAGGCTGGAGTACAGTGGTGCAATCTTGGCTCACTGCAACATCTGCCTCCCAGGTTCAAGTGATTCTCCTGCCTCAGCCTCCTGAGTAGCTGGGACTACAGGCGTGCACCACTACACCTGTACCTGGCAGATTTTTTTTTTTTTTGAGACAGAGTCTGGGTCTGTTGCCCAGGCTGGAGTGCAACGGCATGATCTCAGCTCACTGCAACCTCTGCCTCCTGGGCTCAAATGATTCTCCTGCCTCAGCCTCCTGAGTAGCTGGGATTATAGGCACCTGCTACCATGCCTGGCTAATTTTTGTATTTTTAGTAGAGATGGAATTTTTCCATGTTGGCCAGGCTGGTTTTGATCTCCTGTCCTCAAGTTATCTGCCTGCCTTGGCCTCCCAAAACGCTGGGATTACAGGCATGAGCCACTGTGCCAGTCCCTCCTTGCCCAACTCTTAAAAACTTTCCTGCCGTTTGTTTCAGCAGAGTTCAGTTTGGACTCATCTCTGGCCTCTCCCATACTGCAATAGCCTTGAATAAAATCTTCCTTGTCTGTCTAACTTTGTCAGGTGCAATTTTTTGCATTAACAAAGAGAAGGCAGCAGATCACTGTATCACTAAGAAGTGGAGAGATGGTGGTGAGTCCCGATGTCCCCAGCATTTTTGTGACTCTTTTTCTATAGATCGGGCAGTTAAAATGGGGAGATCCTGGAAGTCTCAGCCAGCCACAGGAACAAAAACCGTTCTTATTAATGTTTAATCCCCAAAGGACAATGGCCTTTAGATGACACCAAATTGCAGCTGGGACCAAGACCCATTTAGATCTTGCAGCTATACTTGTACCCCATCTCCTGGTAGACCTGGGCTGGCTGCATAGACTTCCCCAGGCATTTCACCGTGTTAGCATTTTATGTCGTTGGATATTCTAAACTCCTTTCTGACTTTAGCCCCTCCCGACATTTCTCCCTCATGTACTGAGTGAGGAAGCTTTTGGAGCTGAGCCTGGTGGGAACCTGGTTCCTGGTACTCACCAGCCAATCACAGGGCAGTGCTGTGGGAAGTTCACTCAAGAACAAGAAGTGTCAGATAATTTTGGCTTTGTTCTGAAACTGAAGTCAAAGATTCAACTCAACAGAGGCACTTAAATGGCTCTCCAATGAAATCATTACATTGTTTCCTGAGTTTCAATGGTCCTTCATGGTGTCACATACATAGCTTATTTAAAGTAAATCTTTTTCCCTCTGTGTGTAATAGCCTCTTAGCATCCTATTAAATACATTCCCCTTTCACTTCAAAAAATAGTTTCCACTGGTGCTTGAAATTAGCCTAGGATTTTTTTCGTTTGTCCTTCCAGTCTGTCGACATTACAGGTACCATCAGGCACTCTTACTGACATTCATTTGAGAGGCAAAAAGTCCAGGCAAGATGGCACTGATTCCAAGATTTTGATACTTTTCCATTTCCTCAGGGCGAGAATGATTATGCTTTGAAAATACAGACATTTGTAGCTGATTAGAGTACACGATGGAGATGCTGTTTCCTTGCAGCAAACACGACCTTCCTTCAATGTCTAGTTAGGTGACAGATTCCACATGATGGCCTGGGGCTTCGATATTTCAGGATATTTCTCACTTTCTGAATGTTTTTTTCTGGTAGAGACTTGGAGAGCAAAATGGTGAAATGAGTAGGGGAATACGAAGATAGGACATTATAGAAAGCAACAAAAGGGACTTGTAGCATATTTATTAATTATTGATTAGGTGTTTTTATTTGAATCTCACAAATCAAATCAAAAGGGATACCTGTTGGAATGAAGTCTGGTTAGTTAAGTAGACAATTCTTGAAATAGGGTTCCATCCAAAGATGTTTGTTTTGTACACACATTTTATTATTTTTATTTATTATTTTTTATTGGAAACAGTAGCCCTCTTGTCACCCAGGCTGGAGTGCAGTGGTGCTATCTTGGCTCACTGCAGCCTCCGCCTCCTGGGTTCAAGTGATTCTTCTGGTTCAACTTCCTGAGTAGCTGGGATTACAGGAGTGCGACACCACCCTGGCTAAGTTTTGTATTTTTAGTAGAGACAGGGTTTCACCATTTGGCTAGGCTAGTCTTGAACTCCTGGCCTCAAATGGTCTGCCTGCTTTGGCCTCCCAAAGTGCTGGGATTATAGGCGTGAGCCACTCTGCCTGGTGAGTACAAACATTTTAACGTATCTACAACTTTAAAAAATTAGTTCCAACATTTAAATTTCAGGGGCTATCATATAAAATTTTGGGTTTCTGGCTTGGAATCAGACAATCTGATCACAGTAGTCCATGTTCCCAAATAGGAACAGCCACTGGATCAGGGTGGGAAGATGAAGGGGAGTCTCCCGGTGGATGTTTTTGTATCTCAGTTTCACCTGAAATGCTCGTTGGTTCATTCTCTCCCTGCCTCCCTGCCTCCCAGTGAACACCTGCCGTGAGCAAGCGGCAAGGCTTTACAGGAATGGGGAGGAGGCGAGTCCTGGCCGGACCGAGGGTGGAGGCTGTTTGTCATTCTGGGGAGGTGTCTTAGGACCCACATCAACAATTAGAGGCCACACCAGATGGTGATGAAAGCAGAGAGAGCACTGGACAGAGAGTCAGACGGCATGGTTTCCTGCTGATGCTGCCATTTATCTATGGGTAGTTTCGGGCACATCATTTAATCATTCTGCATTGGATTCCTCATCTATAAGCAATGCTTATTGTAATTATCTCATTGGGTGGTTTTGTTTAAAAAGGTAATAATAACTAAGCCGACATGTACAGAACACTGACCACACTCAGGCTCCAGGCTAAGCCCCTAGTGAGTGTGGACCAATATTCCACGCAGCCGTCTCTCTGGGACTTCTAACGCTGTGTGGAGCAGTTTGTCCTTATCCTAAGAGCAATTAGAGGTGACTGAAGTACTGAAATCAGAAGGTGGACGTGCTTGGATTTGCATTGTGAAAACTGCTTCTCTGCAGAATGAGTTGGAGTAAGGACATCTGGATGGAGATGGTCACGTTGAATGGCTGCTGCTGTCATCCTCGTGAGAGGTGGTGGCAGCCAAGGGTGGAGGCAGTGGAAGTGGAAAAAGTCCTTAGGGTCTAGAGATATTTAGGGATTAAAATCAACAGGACTTGATGATGTGTTAGATATCAGGAACAGGGTGTGACAAGAGGGTGTCAAGAACGGCTGTGGAGTTTCTGGTCTTCAGGATTAGATGGAATGGATTGAATTGACACTGAGCTGGGAGGACCAGGCTTGGGGCTGGTGGACAGCAAGTGAAGCAGGATGATTTGGTTTCCAGATTTGTTGAATTTGAGGGGCCTTTGACATATCCAAATGGAAATGTCAAGCAGAGAGTTGGATTATATGAGTTTAGTTGGGCAGAAGGCATCCTTTTTTAACTTGATATTTTGAAATAATTGTAGACTACTGAAAGTTGCAAAAATAGCGCAAGGAGACCCTTCACCCAGCTGTCCCCAGTGCTGACATCTTATCTAATTATAGATCAGTACCCAAACTAGAAGGGCCATGTAGGGATATAATACTGCTACTAGACAACAGGTCATGTTCAGATTTCATTATTTATGTGCATTCATTTGTGTGTGTCCATGTGTATTGTTCTATGTGATTTTATCCCACATATAGATTCGTGGACCCTTCACCAAAATCAATGTTCCATCAATAAAAAGAAGCTCCCTCCTGTGACCCTCATATTCCCCCCAACACCTGTCCCTGTCCCTCGGGCAACCAGTAGTCCCCTCCCTATCTCTATGCTTTTATCATTTTTAGAATATTATATAAATGGAATTATATAGTATGTAACCCATTGCATACTGCCATGGACTTTTTTTTTGTTTTGTTTTGTTTTTGCTAAGCATAATGCCCTTGAGATCCATCTAGGCCGTTGTATGGTGTGTCAGAAGTTTCTCCTTTGTCTCATTGAGGGATATTCTACTGCGTGGCCGTACCAGAGTTTGTTTACCCATTCGCCTATTGAAAGACATTTTAGTTTTCTTTTTTTTTTTTTTTTTTTTAATTTCCATAGGTTATTGGGGAACAAACAGGTGGTGTTTGTTTATATGGGTAAATTCTTTAGTGGTGATTTGTGAGATTTTGGTGCACCCATCACCCAACCAATATACACTGCACCTTATTTGTAATCTTTTATCCCTCACCCGCTTCCCACCCTTTCCCTCTAAGTCTCCAAAGTCCATTGTATCCTTCTTATGCCTTTGCATTCTCATAGCTTAGCTCCCACTTATGAGTGAGAACACACGATGTTTCGTTTTCCATTCCTGAGTTCTTCACTTAGAATTATGGTCTCCAATCTCATCCAGGTCACTGTGAATGCCATTAATTCATTCCTTTCTATGACTGAGTAGTATTCCATCATATGTACATGTATATGACAGCTTCTTTATCCACTTGTTGATTGATGGGCATTTGAGTTGGTTCCACATTTTTGCAGGTGTGAATTGTGCTGCTATAAACATGCTTGTTTAAGTATCTTTTTTGTGTAATGACTTCTTTTCCTCTGGGTAGATCCCCAGTAGTGGTATTGTTGCATCAAATGGTATGCCTTCTTTTAGTTCTTTAAAGGAATCCCTACACTGTTTTCCATAGTGATTGTACTAGTTTACATTCCCACCAGCAGTGTAGAAGTGTTTTCTGTTCACTGCATCCATGCCAAAATCTAGTATTTTTTTATTTTTTGATTATGGCCATTCTTGCAGGAGTAAGGTGGCATTGCATTGTGGTTTTGACTTGCATTTCCCCGATCATTAGTGATGCTGAGCATTTTTTCATATGTTTGTTGGCCATTTGTGTATCTTCTTTTGAGACTTGTCTGTTCATGTCTTTAGCCCACTTTTTGATGGGATTTTTTTCTTACTGTTTTGTTTGAGTTTGTTGTAGAGTCTGCATATTAGTCCTTTGTCAGATGTATAGATTGTGAAGATTTCCCCCCACTCTGTGGGTTGTCTCTTTACTCTGTTGACTGTTCCTTTTTCTGTGCAAAACTCTTTAGTTTAATTAAGTTCCAGCTATTTATCTTTATTTTCATTGCATTTGATTTTGGGTTCTTGGTCATGAAATCTTCACCTAAGCCAATGTCTAGAAGGGGTTTTCCAATGTTATCTTCTAGAATTTTTATAGTTTTGGGTCTTAGATTTAAGTCCTTAATCCATCTTGAGTTGATTTTTGTATAAGGTGAGAGATGAGGAATCTAGTTTCATTCTCCTGCATGTGGCTAGCCAATTATTCAATCACCATTTGCTGAAAAGGGTGTCCTTTGCCCACTTTACGTTTTTGTTTGCTTTGTCGAAGATCATTTGGCTATAAGCATTTGGGTTTATTTCTGGGTTTTCTATTTTGTTCCATTCGTCTATGTGCTTATTTTTACCAGTACCATGCTCTTTTGGTGACTGTGGTCTTACAGTATAGTTTGAAATCAGGTAATGCGATGCCTCCAGATTTGTTCTTGTTGCTTACTCTTGCTTTAGCTATGTGGGCTTTTTTTTGGTTCCATATGAGTTTTAGAATTGTTTTTCCTAATTCTATGAAGAATAATGGTGGTATTTTGATGGGAATTGCATTGAATTTGTAGGTTGCTTTTGGCAGTATGGTCATTTTCACGGTATTGATTCTACCCATCCATGAGCATGGGGTGTATTTCCATTTGCTTGTATAGTCTATGATGTCTTTCAGCAGTGTTTTATAGTTTTTCTTGTAGAGGTCTTTTACGTCCTTGGTTAGGTATATTTCTAAATGTTTTTTTTTTTTTTTTTGCAGGTATTCTAAAGGGGGTTGAGTTTTTGAGTTGATTCTCAGCTTGGTTGCTGTTGGTGTATAGAAAAGCTACTAATTTGTGTACGTTAATTTTGTATCTGGAAACTTTGCTGAATTCTTTTATCAGTTCTGGGAGTTTTCTGGAGGAGTCTTTAGGGTTTTCCAGGAAAACAGTCATATTGTCAGCAAGTAATGACAGTTTGATTTCCTCTTTCTGTTGTCATACAAAGATTTGGATGCCCTTATTTCTTTCTCTTGTCTGATTGCTCTGGCTAGGACTTCCAGGACTATGTTGAAGAAGAGTAGTGAGAGTGGGCATCCTTGTCTTGTTCTACTTCTTAGAAGGAATGCTTTCAACTTTTCCCCATTCAGTATTATGTTGGCTGTGGGTTTGTCATAGATGGCTTTCATTACATTAAGGTATGTCCTTTGTATGCTGATTTTGTTGAGAGTTTTAATCATAAAGCGATGCTGGATTTTGTCAAAAGCTTTTTCTGCATCTATTGAGATCATGTGATTTTTGTTTTTAATTCTGTTTATGTGGTGTATCACATTTATTGACTTCTGTATGTTAAACCATCCCTGCATAGCTGATATGAAACCCACTTGATCATGGTGAATTATGTTTTTGATATATTGTTGGATTTGGTTAGCTAGTATTTTGTTAAGGATTTTAGCGTCTATGTTTATCAGATCTATGTTTATCAGCATCTATGTATATCATCTATGTTGGTCTATAGATTTCTTTTTTTGGTTATGTCCTTTCCTGGTTTTGGTATTAGGGTGATACTGGCTTCATAGAATGATTTAGGGAGGGTTCTGTCTTTCTCTATCTTGTAGAACAGTGTAAATAGGTTTGGTACCAATTCTGCTTTGAATGTCTGGTAGAATTCTGCGGTGAATTGGTCTTGTCCTGGACTTTTTTTTGTTGGTAATTTTAAAATTACCATTTCAATCTTGCTGCTTGTTAGTGGTTTGCAGGGTATCTAATTCTTCCTGATTTAAACTATGAAGGTTGTACCTTTCCAGGAATTTATCCATCTCTTCTAGTTTTTCTAGTTTATGCTTGTAAAGGTGTTCATAGTAGCCTTGAATGATCTGTTGTATTTCTGTGATGTCAGTTGTAGTATCTCCCGTTTCGTTTCTTATTGAGCTTATTTGGATTTTCTCTCTTCTTTTCCTGGTTAATCTTGCTAAAGGTCTATCCATTTTATTTATCTTTTCAAAGAGTCAGCTTTTTGTTTCATTTATCTTTTGTTTTTTGTTGTTTGTTTCAATTTCACTTAGTTCTGCTCTGATCTTGGTTATTTCCTTTCTTCTGCTGGGTTTGGGTTTTGTTTTTTCTTGTTTCTCTAGTTCCTTGAGATGTGACCTTAGATTGTCTGTTTCTATTCTTTCAGACTTTTTGATGTAGGTGTTTAGGGCTATGAACACTCGTTTTTGCACTGCCTTTGCTGTATCCCAGAGGTTTTGACAGGTTGTGTCACTATTGTCATTCAGTTTGAAGAGTTGTTTAATTTTCATCTTGATTTCATTTTTGACCCAGTGATCATTCAGGAGCAGGTTATTTAATTTCTATGTATTTGGATGGGTTTGAAGGTTCCTTCTGGAGTTGATTTCCAGTTTTATTTCACTGTGGTCTCAGACGGCTTGATATAATTTCAATTTTCTTAAATTTATTGAGGCTCGTTTTGTGGCCTATCATATGGTCTATCTTGGAGAAAGTTCCTTGCGCCATTGAATAGAATGTATATTCTGCAGTTGGATGGAATGTTCTGTATATATCTGTTAAGTCCATTTGTTCCAGGGTATAGTTTAAATCCATCATTTCTTTGTTGGCCTTCTGTCTTGATGACCTGTCTAATGCTGTCAGTGGAGTATTGAAGTTCTCCACTATTATTGTGTTGCTGTCTATCTCATTTCTTAGGTCTATTAGTAATTGCTTCATAAATTTGGGAGCTCTGGTGTTAAGTGCATATATGTTTAGGATTGTGATATTTTCCTGTTGGACAAGGCCTTTTATCATTATATAAAGTCTCTCTTTGCCTTTTTAAACTGCTGTTGCTTTCAAGTTTGTTTTGTCTGATATAAGAATATCTACTTCTGCTCACTTTTGGTGTCCATTTGTATGAAATGTCTTTTTCCACCCCTTTACCTTAAGTTTACATGAGTCCTTATGTGTTAGGTGAGTCTCTTGAAGGCAGCAGATAGTTGGTTGGTGAGTTCTTATCCATTATACAATTCTGTGTCTTTTAAGTGGAGTATTTAGGCCATTTGCATTCAATGTTAGTATTGAGATGTGAGGTACCGTTGCATTCATCATGCTCTTCGTTGCCTGTATACTTGTTTTTTGTTTTTGTTTTTCAAATTGCATTTTTGTTTTATAGATCCTGTGAGGTTCATGCTTTAAAGAGGTTGTGTTTTGATGTGTTTCCAGGATTTGTTTCAATATTTAGAGCTCCTTTTAGCAGTTCTTGTAGTAGTTGCTTGGTAGTGGTGAATTCTCTCAGCATTTGTTCTTCTGAAAAAGACTGTATCTTTCCTTCATTTATGAAGCTTAGTTTCACTGGATAAGAAATTTTTGGCTGATAATTATTTTGTTTGAGGAGGCTGAAGATAGGACCCCACTCCCTTCTAGCTTGTAGGGTTTCCACTGAGAAATCTGCTGTTAGTCTGATAGGTTTTCCTTTATAGGTTACCTGGTGCTTCTGTCTCACAGCTTTTAAGATTCTTCCCTTTGTCTTTTTAGATAACTTGATGACAATGTGCCTAGGCAATGATCTTTTTGTGATGAACTTCCCAGGTTTTTTGTGCTTCTTGTATTTGGATGTCTAGGTCTTTAGCAAGGCTGGGGAAGTTTTCCTTGATTATTGCCTCAAATATGTTTTCCAAACTTTTAGATTTCTCTTCTTTCTCAGGAATGCCAATTATTCTTAGGTTTGGTTGTTTAACATAATCTCAAACTTCTTGGAGGCTTTGTTCATATTTTCTTATTATTTTTTCTTTGTCTTTGTTGGACTGGGTTAATTCAAAGACCTTGTCTTTGAGCTCTGAATTTCTTCTACTTGTTTGATTCTATTGCTGAGACTTTGCAGAGCATTTTGCATTTCTATAAGGGTGTCCATTGTTTCTTGAAGTTTTGATTGTTTTTTATTTATGGTATGTATTTCATTGAATATTTCTCCCTTCACTTCTTGTATCATATTTTGGATTTCCTTACATTGGGCTTCACCATTCTCTGGTGCCTCCCTGATCAGCTTAATAACTAACCTCCTGAATTCTTTTTCAGGTAAATTAGGGATTTCTTCTTGGTTTGCATTCATTGCTGGTGAGCTACTGTGATTTTTGGGGGCTGGTAAAGAACCTCCTTTTGTCATATTACCAGGGTTGGCTTTCTAGTTTCTTCTCATTTGGGTAGGCCCTGTCAGAGGGAAGGTCTGGGGCTGAAGGCTATTGTTCAGATTTTTTGTCCCATGGGGTATTCCCTTGAGGTAGTACTCTTCCCCTTTTCCTTGGGATATGGCTTCCTGAAAGCCAAGCTGTGGTGATTGTCATCTCTCTTCTGGATCTAGTCACCCAGCAAGTCTACCAGGCTCTGAGCTGGTACTGGGGTTGTCTGCACAGAGTCCTGTGATGTGAACCATCTTGTGGTTCTCTCAGCTGTGGATACCAGCACCTGTTCTGGTGGAGGTAGCATGGAGGTGAAATGGACTCTGTGAGGTTTCTTAGCTTTGGTGGTTTAAGCATTATTTTTGTGCTGGTTAGCCTCCTGCCAGGAGGTGGCACTTTACAGAGAGCATCAGCTATGGTATTATGGGAAGGAACAGGAGGTGGGCAGGGCCCTAGAACTCCCGAGAGTATATGCCCTTGTCTTCAGTTACCAGGGTGGGTAGGGAAGGACCATTGGGTGGGGGCAGGGCTAGGCATGTCTGAGCTCAGACTCTCCTTTGGGTAGATCTTGCTGTGGCTGCTGTGGGAGATGGGGGTGACATTCCCAGGTCAACGGAGTTATGTTCCTAGGAGGATTATGGCTGCCTCTACTGCATATTGTCAGGGAAGTGAGGGAGAGCCAGCAGTCACAGGCCTCACCTGGCTCCCACAGAATCCAAAGGGCTGGTCTCACTCCCACTGTGCCCCCCACCAACAGCACTGAGTCTGTTTCCAGACAGTGGGCGAGCGGGGTGGAGAACTTGCCCCAGGCTACCCACCTCCCAGCTGTGAAAGCAAGTATGGCTTGGCTTCTTCTCCTGCTTGTGGAGTCTGCATACCGGATTCACACCCTCCCTCAAGTTCTGTCCAGGACACTTCTTGATCAGTTCAAACTGTTACAAACTTCAACTGGAGATTCCCTTCTCCCTGTGGCCTTTCCCTAGTGCCTCTGGCCAGCCTGCTGAAGGACCCCAGTGAGGCCAGGCAGAAATGGTTTGCTGGGGGACCCAGCGAGCTCACAGGGCTCTTGCTGATGCTTCCTCTACCCCTGTATTTTGCTCAGCTCTCTAAATTGACTTGGTTCCAGGTAAGGTCAGAATCTTCTCCTGTAATCTAGACCTTCAGTTTCTCCACTGGGGGTGTGTGTTTGGCGGCAGATGCCCTCCCTTTCCCACTTCCACAGTTGGGCACTCACTGTATTTGGGGGTGTCTCCCGGGTCCTGCAGGAGCCATTCACTTCCTTCAGACGGTCTGTGGGTCCTCTTGGGTTTCCTGATTTACTCCTGCCTCCCGTCTGCCATGCTCCCTCCATTTTAGGTTTTTGCTATTATAAGTAACACTGGCATGAACACTTCTGTACAAGTTTCTTTGTGTGAACATGTTTTCACTTCTCTGGGATAAATGCCCAAGAATATGTTTTTTGGGTTATGTGATATGTGCATGTTTAGTTTTATAAGAAATGGCCCAACCATTTTCCAGAGTGGCTGTATGGTTTGTGTGCCCACCAGCAATGAGGATGTTCCCAGTTTCTCTGCATCCTCATCAGCATTTGGAGTGGAATGGGTTCTCTGCTCCCACAGGATAGAAAAGGACTTTCCTCCCCTATTCCAAATGTCTAGAGATGGAGACTAGAGAGAAACGGATAGAAAGTGGACCTGCAATCACACAGTTAAAAAAACCTCAAATAATACTGAAATAAATGTTTTTGTACATAGACTTCTTTGTTGTTTATTTAGTTATCGTAGCGGTTAGGTACAAGACTTTTGAGTACTACTTTTTACCTTCTCTGCACACTTTACTCCCATCTGTGGGCTTCCCCTGCTTAGGGGCTTACCTTAATCTTGCTAGGGTGGTAGGAGAGTGTCAGGGAAGTTATGGCTACCTCTCCCTCCACCACTACTGCTACTGCCACTATTACCATTACTGCCACTACCACTACCATTGCTGCCACATACTGTAATCACTAATACCATTACTACCACCCCATAACAACTCTTACCACCACCATTACTATTATCATTACTCCTACCATTACTATCACTAGTACTACAACTGTTATTACCACCACTACCACTGTTACCACTGTTTCCATCATCATTGCTACTACCACTACCACTGCTGCCACTATGGCTGCCACTACTCCCACTACTACTACCATTACCTTTGCCACTACTACTACTACCATTGTCACCGTGATCACTCCTCACACCAGCACAACCACCATGAGTGTTTGCCGTGAGTCAGAGACTCTGCTGAACATTTACAGTATCCGATCACACTTACTCCTCGTGGCAACTCTACAGTAAATGATCATTTCCAGGTTAAAGATGAGGAATCTGAGGTTTCAAGGATTTCTCTTGAGTTCAGCATCAAATCAGCACCACTGTTGGCTCCACTCTGAATTTTAAAATAATTTTTATTTTAGATTCAGGGGCACATGTGCTTGTTTGTTACATGGGTTCTGCATGCATAATGGTGGGGGTTGGGCCTCTAGTGTACTCCTCACCCAAATTTTGGATATTGTACTGAGTAGGTAACTTCAACACTCACTCCCCCTCACGCTCTCCCAGCTCAGAGTCTATTTTCTCTGTCTTTATGTCCATGTGTACCTTTTGTTGAACTCCCACTTAGAGGTGAGAAACTTGTGATATTTGATTTTCTGTTTCTCTGATAGTTCACTTCTTACAATAATGGCCTCCAGCTCCATCTGTGTTGCTGCAAAGGACATGATTGTATTCTTTTTTTATGGCTGTGTAGTGTTTTATGGTGTATATATATTACGTTTTCTTTATCCAGTCAACCACTGATGGACACTTAGATTGGTTCCATGACTTTGCTTTTGTGAATAGTGCTGCAATAAACACACAGGTGCAGGTGTCTTTTTTATATAATGACTTCTTACCCTTTGGGTTAATGCCCAGTAGTGGGATTGCTGGGTCAAATGGAAGTTCTATTTTTAGTTCTTTGAGAAATCTCTATACTGTTTTCCTAGGGGTTGTACTGACTTACATTCTTGCCAACAGTGTATGAGTGTTCCCTTTTCTCTGCATCCATGCCAACGTCTACTGTTTTCTGGCTTTAATAAAAACCATTCTGATGGATGTTAGGTGGTATTTCAGTGTGGTTTTGCTTTGCATCTCTCTGACAATCATCCCTGTTGACTTTGGTACCCAGTAGCTGACTTGCCGTCTTATTCCCTTGGCCAGTTTCCTTCAATGCTTAGCTTTAAACTCATCTCTTCCTCCCTTTACCCCCCATCCATCCTCTAGGACTGACAGAGCATCTCTCAGGTGCTAGGCTCTGTCAGTTCGCAATGAGCCTTAGTCTGGAGAAAGTCTCCTGGGGAAGAACCCAACAGGACAATGACCACAATGACCACAGTGAGGGTACAAGTGAGGGCGACACATGCAGCAGGCTCCACACCTCTGCTCACTGGTACTGCCTGTCCTGCCTTGCACTCTGGTCTTTTGAAGAAACTGATTTCTCTCAATAACTGAATTTTTAATCACCTTCTGGGATCCAGTTTTCCTGTTGACTTCCTGTCCTTATCTCTCCCGTTGACTTGCTGATGGAACCGTCTCCTCGCTTTGGAGCTCTGGAGATAGAAGATGAAAATAAACCATATTAACTTTATGTGCTTGGAACATAAAGCATATTAACAAGTATCATTTTTATTTTTTAAAAAGTTGAGCCAAAATATTATTTAACATTTAAATAATTGCAAACATGTTTATTATAATTTACAGATGAGTTAGTTATATACACAAATATAATTTTGACTACAAAATCCCAGCAAAATAATTACATTTAAATCATTGGATGTATAGAAGCCAATTTAGAAGACTTCTAGTCCCCTAAGTTCACCACCCTTAAATTATATAAAAAAAAGTGATCATTTTGATTTCAAGTGAAAGATGAGGAAGTGTTACCACATTTCATCATTCAAAAATGAAAATTTTATCTGTCTGTACAAAGCCATTCACAGGCAACATGGACACTTAAAGCACCATTGCAAGACTTCAAATGTGTAAAATGTTTAATTAAAACCTCCAAGGATTTTCTTTTTAAGATTGTGGGGGTTTAACTTTGTTCTAACAACTAGTATTGTGGTGAAACTAACAGAAATTTTGCTTTTCTCCTTCAGTCTAATTTTAAAATAGTTATTTCTGTCCTTCCCATCACCATTCACTTCTAAAGGAGAGTGGTGTGTGGAAGAATTCTTAGCCAAGTTTTTGCTCATTTTGTAGTGAGGTTGGAATCCCATGGTGATATGCTTTGCTGTGTCCCCTCCCAAATCTCATATTTAGTTACAGCTCCCATAATCCCCACATGTCATGGGAGGGACCTCATGGGAGCTAATTGAATCATAAGAGCAGGGCTTTCCTGTGTTTTCCTGTGATAGTGGATAAGTCTCATGAGATCCTATGTTGTTTTATAAAGGGCAGTTCCCCTGCACACGCTCTCTTGCCTGCCACCATGTAAGACATGCTTTGCTCCTCCTTTGCCTTCCACCATGATTGTGAGGCCTCCCCAGCCATGTGGAACTGTGAGTTCATTAAACCTCTTTTTCTTTATAAATTACTTCATCTCTGGTATGTCTTTATAGCAGTGTGAGAATGGACTAATACACATGGGGAACAATTTTCCAAAATCCAATGAAAAATGTCCCATTATTTTCAAATATGCAGAGGTGCTAGATTTCAGAAACACAAAATACAACCTAAGTCTCTGAAAGAAAATAGTATGCTTTAGCATGTTTTAAAAGAAAGCCTATGCATCATCGGAAAGCTTTTTTCAAGGCAAATGATGCGAGCTTTCCGACCCATGGTGCTGGAAAGTAGCCTGTTTCCAGGGCATGACAGCAGACTCTGTAAATGCATTCCCTGTCATTACCTAGGAAGGTCACAACACACCTAGAATAAAGACTCTGCAAAATCTGACCAACTCTTGTGGTGCTGCACACTCCATGTGTTTCTGTATGGGTATGTAAACACTGGAGGCAGTTCTTAGGGCAAATCAGATAGAAATAAAATCATGACCAGGTAGATTACAAAGGTTACCTGAGGTGGTAACCTTGCAAGCAGTTAGGATGAAAAATCCATCCCCACACTGAAATAAGTTCAAAGTTAAGGTCATTTATTTTAACAAATATAGTTTGTAATGAATGAATGAAATTCTCCTGACTCCGTGTTCTAAGTTGACTTTTACAGAATCTCTGGACATTGCTCTTGGGTTGTGCTAATGACACTGATTCCCGTTGGCCCTTCCCCACCTCGGCCCTTCCCCACCTCCACCCACTCTTGTGTTGCGTGTTCCCCACCACTCTAGCCCTGTGGCTCCCACAGTGTCCTGGCTACAGCCATCCTTAGAATTTCTGTGTGAGTCCCAAGACAACCAATGCCTGGCCTTGCCTACGTGACCCAGAAGCTTTGTTCCGTCCAGCTCTGCACGCTGCCTGATCTGGACATCGGGTGTCAGGAGACCCACTCTCCTACTCTGACCCAGCAGTGTGGGGAAGGAGAAATGCCGTTTATAATTAGATGGAAGAGACATGGCTCTTTTGATGCAGCTAGATTTCACAACAGTAAGACATTTGAAATTATTTTCCTGTAGGGTTTTGGTTTGTTTTCAGTTAGACAGATTGAAAAATAATGAGGCAAGTGGGGATACTTTTAAGTTTTGCTGCCATCTGGAGGGAATTAATTTGTCCCTTTGTAATTGAAGATTAGATCCAAAGATGATTTTTAGCTGGAGGCCTTCTTAAGGCATGTTGAAATCTTGGCAATCAAACATTTTAAGTGTTTTTTTTTTTTTTCTTTTTTGAATTTATTTTTTGTTATTTTCTGGCTGATTGAGGCACAGACAGATGGAGTTTTTTCTAATGGTCTGGCTGATGCCTGGAAATAATATGCCTTTTCTTTTTCTCCCGAGTAATATAAACAAAACCAACATGTCTTCTTTGTGTGGGATAATGGGTCTGTTGGCATAAATACTAAAAGTTATTGGGGGAGTGTCCAGGCTCTGGAGCCAGACTGCCTGGGTGTGAGTCTCTGCTGCTCACAAGCTGTGTGACCTTGGGCAAATTACTTAATCTCTCTGTGTTCACATTTTCTTATCTGTAAAATGAGGATGGTCATGAGACAACTCTTGGGTTGATGTGAAGATTAAAAATAATATTTGTAACTCAGAACAATGTCCTAGTACATTGTAAGCATAATAATAATAATAATAGTAATAATAATAATCTTAGCATGTTATTTCCTTTCTGGGAAGTAGTATAATTAGTGGAAGAGTCTAACCACCTTTTTGTGAGAGCTCTGAGCAGTGAAGGCACGTAGAAGAGCAGCTAGCTGGCTCCATAACGTGACACTTTTTGATAATAACTGATGTGCATTGAGAATTTTGTGGATGCCAAACACTTTTCAAAATGCTTCCCCTGTGCCAACCATGTCGTTCGCCCACTAGCCCCATGAGGTGGGTACTGCTCTTGTTCACACAGAGGAGGGCGCTGACATTTACTGGGCTTCTGTGCATCTCCCAAGGTTACAAACACAATGAACGGCAGAGCAGGGATCAAATCTGGATTTAAATGACATCAGAATATTTGCCGATAACGATGATCCCCAATGGCCTCTTTTGTGCAGTCAACAACAAATGACCTATTGGGAAATTTAAGAATAACACTAAAAAATCATTCCGAACCCATCCTCTAGCCTGACTTGCCCTCCAAGTGATGCCCTATTTTCTGTCTGGTTGAGTTTCATTAAGGAAATTACAAAAAGGGGACCAGATTACTCTCATTGGAATAATGACGTCTAGTGTGAGAACATGGTGGCATACAGCACGTAGGCAGCATTCACTTATTTATCCAATAAACATTTATGCATCTTCTGCGTGCTGTAAGCTCTGGCTTAGGGTAGGCAGAGAGGGATGACAACTGATGTCTGCTCTGTGGTACCTTCAGTTTAGTGGGACCTGCCTCATCTGCAGTGGTATCTTCAACAAAGGCCAGATTCTGACGAACTTGAGAAATAAGAATTTTGGTCATTTCTTTCTGAAGCACTGTTACTGGTGAAGGGTGTCCAGGTTCTTGGCGTCTTGAACAAAGAACTGGACAAAACACACACAAAAAGGAAGGAATGAAGGGATTTATTGAAATTGAAAGTATGCTCCACAGTGTGGGAGTGGACCTGAGCATAGGGGCTCAAGGGCCCTGTTGCAGAATTTTATGGAGTTTAAATACCTTCTAGGGGTTTCCACTGGTTACTCGGTGTATGCCCTATGTACACCAAGTACATCCCTGGGAGAGGATGAACTGGAAAATTTACAAAGTCATTTCCTCGGGGTGCGCCCTGTGGAGAGGATGTTTCCTGTCATAACTGAAGTGTGAATGGGCCTTAGGTTCCCTGCCTCCAGACCCTATTTTCCTGCCTCAGCACTGCAACCTAAGTCAAGTTTCCTCTAAATTGTACTGAACATAAACTAGCGAACCTATTTCACTTGGGCCTCCGAACACAGCATTTCTTTTTCTTTTCTTTTTTTTTATTTTTTTGAGACAATGCCTTGCTCTGTCACCCAGGCTGGAGTGCAGTGGTGCCATCTTGGCTCACCACAATCTCCACCTCCTGGGTTCAAGCGATTCTCCTGCCTCAGCCTCCTGAGTGGCTGGAATTGCAGGCGCAAACCACCACACCCGTCTAATTTTTGTAGTTTTAGTAGAGACGGGGTTCACCATGTTGGCCACACTGGTCTTGAACTCCTGACCTCAAGTGATCCACTTACCTCAGCCTCCCAAAGTGCTGGGATTGCAGGCATGAGCCACCGTGCCCAGCCCAAGTACAGTGGTTCTTTTCCTTTGACATTTTAGGTTTCGGAATGGACAGCATTCTTGCATGGTTGGATGTGTTCCCTAAGGCAGAACCATTTAAGGCTGCCTGAGAAGTTACTTCTGCTTAAATATTCCATTTCCATCTCAGAGGTGGTTTCACTCCAGACACTTGAGTCTTAAGCTAATACCAAGGAGAAGCTTTAATTGTGGGGTTTAAAACAGATCTTCAGCTTCTTGAACACGAGTGTTCTGGCCAGCTTAGCGGGGCTGGGAAGCCCCCAGGAGCGGCAGCCACGTTGGCTGGTTTGTTTGATGGCCTTGAGAAATGCCACCTGCTTTGCTCTTGAGTACAGGCTGCCACGCTGCCGTATATTTCACAAGAAACTAGGTCCAGTGCCCCTCAGTCTAGATGCTTCGTTTCAGAATATTCTGTTGAGAGCTTTCTTAGCAAGGCTAATTATTTCTTAAAGTGTTAGCAAAAATGTAGCCCATTGATTTGTAAAAGTGTGTGAGGCTGAGCTCCTGGAGGAAATTTATCTAATTCTTGCAGGAAACGGAGAGATATTGGTCACCTGGTACAAAGGTTCAGTTGTATGATGAACAGGTTCTGGGGTCTAACATCCAGCACAGTGACTTCACTTAATCATACTGTATTGTATACTTGAGATTTGCTATGAGAATAGATTTTAAATATTCTCACTACACTCACAAAAAATGTGAGGTGATGGATAAGTTAATTAGCTTGCTCATGGTGATTATTTAACAATGTATACCTCTATCAAAGCATCAAGTTGTACACTGTAAATATATTTAATTTTTATTTGTCTATCATAGCTCGACAAAGGTAGAAAAAAATTTTTAAAATGTCTGCAAATTCAGTGGACACAAGAAGAGACTCAGGAGTTCTCAAGTCAAAGAAGCAGATATTTGGATCTGAAAGTAAGCCTAAAGGTGACCCTAACTCATGTATTTGCTAAGTTGCTCCTAGTGAATGGGCACTAACTTGAGTCAGATGCAGGAGAAACCTCCTTCCTCTGATACTCTGTCCAGCAGAGCCCAATGGTGGATTCTGGAAAGTTAGCAACAGGCAAAAATTCCAAGCCTGCAGCTTGAAAACATTCTCATTTGGTTTCCTTTCCTCCTTTCCCAACTTTCTGCCTAATCCCACCCACATTTATTCTTTCTGTGTTGCAGACTTTCTTTCTTTCCTTCTTTCCTTCTTCTCTCTCTCTCTCTGCCTTTGATACGCCTTTGATACGGAGCCTTTGATACTCTCTCTCCCTCGGAGCCTTTGATACGCTGACAAGTGTTGTCAGTCTCTAAGAGGAGGCTACTACATGCCATTTTGCAAACTCAAGGAAGTTTCCCTTGCCACTGCTCTGGGGACACCGGGCACACGGCAGTCTGTCTTCCCCAGAGTTGTGCAGCAGACGGCCTGCGTGGATATACCCGAGGCTCTGCTCCTTAGCCCTTGATTGCTCAACTGTTTTGTGCTTGATTTTATTTTATTGTGTAACATGGATGTGTATAATAAAAAAGCGAGACATTCATTCCATTCACTCTCCCAATTCATTCCCAGAATTCATACAGTCAATTCTGCTATAAGCATTCCTAAAAGTTACCATGTTATGCAAAATGGGGCAGTAAAAGCTACAGGGCTTCTGTGAAAAATGAGTTAGAGGAATAACACTGAAAACTATCAGTGACATGTTAAAAAATATGGCACTTAGGTCGAGTGTGGTGGCTCACGCCTATAATCCCAGCACTTTGGGAGGCCGAGGCGGGCAGATCACAAGGTCAGGAGATGGAGACTATCCTGGCTAACACGGTGAAACCCCGTCTCTACTGAAAATATAAAAAATTAGCTGGGCGTGGTGGCGGGTGCCTGTAGTCCCAGCTACTCGGGAGGCTGAGGCAGGAGAATGGCGTGAACCTGGGAGGCTGGAGGTTGAAATGAGCCAAGATTGCACCACTGCACTCCAGCCTGGGTGACACAGTGAGGCTCCATCTCAAAAAAAAAAAAAAAAAAGTGGCACTTAATAAAAACAGTAGCTCAATTGTTTACATGTTAAATGGTTTAGAAATACATATATGTATACTATGATCAATATGGCACTTTTAAAAAGCTTGAATGTTGGGCTGGGCACGGTGGCTCACGCCTGTAATCCCAGAACTTTGCGAGGCCAAGGCGGGCAGATTACTTGAGCCCAGGAGCTGGAGACCAGCCTGGCCAACATGGCAAAACCCCATCTCTACAAAAAATATAAAAATTAGGTGGGCATGGTGGTGGACTTCTGTAATCCCAGCGACTCAGGAGGCTGAGGTGGGAGGATTGCTTGAGCCTGGGAGGTTGAGGCTGCAGTGAGCTGAGATTGCAGTGCTGCACTGCAGCCTGAGTGACAGAATGAGACGCTGTCTCAAAAAAGTAAAGTTTGAATTTTGTTTGTGGACACGTGTGTCAGAAAGATTTCAGCTTGTGAGTGATTATGAAGTGGTGGAAGGAGGGTCATCTGACGTGGAAGGACATTTGTGACACCAAATGTGGATGCATGGAGCCTGTAACAATGGGATGAGCTGAGGCAGCCAGGAGATTCTTGAGGGGTACGTGTGTGTGCACACGTGCGTGTCCTGTGTTTTCCTCTTGTGCTTGGTTAAGCTGGGAGCAGATTTCTGCAGACATTTTGTGTTTCTGGTGGACAAAATCACAAAATAAGCAAATGCAAAATTCTCATTATGCTCAAATTTTTCCCTAATATGTCAAACACATTGGAACAAATACGCATTTTTAAGACAAGGATTTAAGACAAGCAGAACTGACTATAGTGTTCATATTTCAGAGTGTTTCTTGTGCTGAACACATCCACACACACGGCCTTCTTCTTTTCCTTAAATAGGGTTATTCCACACTTCTGTAACTTATATTTATTTGTTTACTTATAGCATGACATTTTTCTCTTCCAGGATATGTAGCTCTGTCTTAATTTTTTCTATGTGGTTTAGTTCCCCAGCAAAACCCAGCTGTATGATGTCTACAAGAAACCCACTCCAAACATAAAGATGTAGACAAAAGTAAAGGATAGAGGAAATAGTCCAAGAAAACATGACTTACATATACACCATGGAATACTATGCAGTCATAAAAAAGGATGAGTCCATGTCCTTTTTAGGGACATGGATAAAGCTTGAAACCACCATTCTCAGCAAACTAACACAGGAACAGAAAACCAAACACCGCATGTTCTCACTCATAAGTGGGAGTTGAATGATGAGAACACATGGACACAGGGAGGGGAACATCACACACAGGGGCCTGTCGGCGGGTGGGGGGCTAAGGGAGGGATAGCATTAGGAGAAATACCTAACATAGATCACAGGTTGATGGGTGCAGCAAACCACCATGGCACGTGTATACCTATGTAAAAAACCTGCACATTCTGAACATGTACCCCAGAACTTAAAGTGTAATAATAAAAAAGCATGACTCAAAGAAAGCTGGCATAGCTATATTAATTCAGATACAGTGGACTTCCCAACAAGAGCTATCACCAAGAGTAGTGGGGATGGCATATGATAGAGGGATCGATTCTTTGGAAGACATAACAACCCTAAATGTACGTGTAACTGACAACATGTGTGTTGCCAAAACTTTAAGGATAAAAGGAAATGTGAACAGATGCACACTAACAGTAGGAGGGGCCACGTTGCCATGTACCTTCTTCTATGCCAAGCTTTGCGCCCTTCTGGGGGTATTTGTGTATAAGATGGTCCTAAATTATAGTTGCTGGAATCCTTTTTGTTTTCTTTCTCATAAAACGCTTTAAGGTGCTAAAGTTCCCCAAGACTTGCTTTGAGACAAGTGATTTAGAGTCTAATTTTTAAGCAAACTTGACTTAGGTGACTTTATGGCAGTGGCAGACACAGTCAGTAAAGGCATCAGCACTGTGTCATTTAAGTGCTATTGATCTGGCACCGACTACATCCATTGCACTGGGGAGTATTGGACAATAAGAAGCAGGAAGACGTAGTTTTTGTCAATGGGATCATTTAAAAAACATGGGGGAGCATCAGTATTAAAAATTTTCCTATTGAAAGTAAAATTTCTTTTTTACCAGTGAAATAATCATTACTTTTACTATCACATTGGGGATTAAGTAAAAGAAAATCATAATTTTGGGGGCAAATTACTTATTTATAGTATCTAAACCTGGTTTCTTACAGAGATGTACTACTGATGCCCAATCTGCATCCATTAATCTCACCAATTCCACCCTTGTGGAGATGACAGTGAAGATGGTATTATCACCCTAAGCAACCTTCCTTCTGAAAAGATGTCTCATTTTTCATCATTGCTTCAAACTGAGGTCAGTAGGGGCCAGTGCTGTCATCCCTGTCTTCCAGGTCCAGAAGCAAAAACTCAGTGAGGCTGAGCAGAAAGACTGGGTTTGAATCCATGTTTCCTGCTATCCTGTTGAGAAAGTTTTCTGACTAAGCTGACAAGGTCTGGGAATTCTTGATTCTGCTGGAGTCTGGAGCACCCCATGCAGTCAGAAGGCCAGGAGTCAGAGCCTAGACTTGCTCTTTTTGTTGTATCTCTTCTCTTTTGCTCCATTAATTTAGGTAAATTAATGAACCACAAGGACTGCTGAGAAAAAGTTAGGTATTTCCAGGGTTAAATTTTAACAATAGAGAATGAAGTTTGGAACTAAACTTAACGTGGTTTTTATCTTCAAAATGACCCCTGACAGCACCCTCAAAGACAAAACATGGGGCTGTGCCAAGATGTGCCAAGGCTGGGAGGGGGCACTAATGATCTCATAAGCAGCTGACCACAGTAGTTTGAATGCTAGGCCATATTTCTAAATATTTCCAAAACCAGAATGGACAGCATCCTGGCAGTATGTGCTGTATTCTCAGGGGCCTGTGAATTTTATAAAGCATATATGTTTGTGGTTTCATTTTAATTGCAATCTTAAAAGACATGATCGTGTTCTGGGTCCCTGGATTACACCTTGTAACTATGTACTGCTGTGCAACTTTGGTACCTCAATTTGCCTAAATTTGCATTTATGCTAATATTGAGCCCAAGTGATGTACTAAATTGACAAGATTTAACTTTGAAATATTTATATTGAAGTATAACATACATACAGCAAAGGGCACAAATCTTAAATGAAAAGGTGTGTGTGTGTATATGTATGTGTGTGTGTGTGTGTGTGTGTGTGTGTATATATATACACTATATATATATATATCTCGGCATAGCCACCACTTTGAGATCAAGATAGAGAATGCTTACAGCACCCAGAAGGCTCCTTTGTGGCTCTTTCCTAAGTCAGCACTATTTCTTCTTTTCTTCTTGCACAGTTCCCCAACCATAGATAAAGAGCTTTGTGACTTTCCTTACCTTTGATAAGTTTTACCTCTATGTATCGTCATATGTACAGTTGTTTTGTGTTTTCGTCTTTTGCTCATGATTATGTCTATGAGATTCAACCAGGCTGTGCATGGAGTAGACCAGTTTTTCATCGCTATGCACTGTTCCAGTGTATACTTACGTCACAATAATTCAAATCCATTTTACTCTTCATAGGCAATTGATGTGTTTCCAGGTTTATGCAAATTATAAATAAAGCTGTAATATATTCTTGGCTGTAACTTTTGGCAGTCAAATGCACTCATTTCTGTTGGGCATATACCTGAAAGTGATATTGACGGGTGATAGAATAACGGCACGTTTAGCATCAGTAGATACTGCAGTTGCTCCAGATCCTCACCAACACTTGGTACTGTCAGTCTTTAATTTTAGTCATTCTGGTGCGTGTGTGATAACTCAGTGTGGCTTTAATTTCCATGTATCTGATGAGTAATGATACTGACAACTTGTCATATGCTTTTGGCCTTTTGGACATCCTTTTTGGTAAATTGCCTGTTTAAGTCTATTACCTACTTTTAAAAAGTGGGTCATTTGATTTTTTCTAAAGGATTTGTAGAAGTTTTACATATTGCGTACATAGGTCCTCTGTCAGATATACGTATCTCTTAGTCTGTGTCTTGCCTTTTCAGTTTCTTAGTGGTGTCTCTTGGTGAATAAAAGTTTCTTTTTAGTGGCTGAGAATGGGGCAGAAGAAAGAAGTTCTTAATTGTGATGCAGTCCAATTTGTCAACATTGTCTTTTATGTTTAGAGGTTTTTGTGTTCTGTGTAAGAAATTTTCCCTCCCCCATGGGAGTATTCTGCTGTGTGTCTCCTAGAAGGTTTAATGTTTTCCTTTTCACAGTCACGTCTATGATCCATTTTGAATCAAGTTTTATATGCTGTACAAACTGGAAGATGAGGTTTATCATGTCCTACTCAGGTGTCCAGTTAACTGCGCTGGTCTTCCAGGGGCACTTGTGCTGTAAATTTGCTTGTAATAAATTAGTATACATGTAGAGCTGGGTCTTTTTTCCCCCCACCATAGGAAGAGACGTTTAATAGGGACTTACTAACAGAAGCCACATCTGTCTCCCAGGCAGTGGTGAGACAAGATGGTGGATACTCGTACCGTATTTCCTTTTGAGCTATAAGTAGCTAATATTGAGCCCAAGTGATATGCTAAATTGACAAGATTTAACTTTAAAATATTTATATTGAAGTATAACATACATACAGCGAAGGGCACAAATCTTAAAAGGTGTATATATATATATAAATGAAACATATATATTCTATATATAAATGAAATGTATATATGTATATACCTTTTGAGCTGTAAGTAACTCAAAAGGAGAAAGGTTTTCTTGACTCATCTTCAATCACAGGAGCGGCCTTCTAAACAAGATGTTGTCCCTTTACCTTGGAGCTGCCATCCACCAGCCGACATCCCCAGGGGAGGGGCAGGCGTGCTTCAGGGGGAATGGGTAGAAATTACAGTAGCCATGTGCTCTGACACAAGGGACATAGGGAAACTGGAAATCTCAGAGGCCTTCCTGAAACTGGGGTTAATCAGAAGCCAACATGGTGGGTGAGTTTCCAAGACGGAGCTGTTTCCACCTCTGCACTCCACCCCCCTCTTCCGGCTCTTACAATCTCATACTCCCTCCTCCTCTTCTTCAGTGATGATCTCTGAGCCTGTGGGGAGAGTGCTTGATACGGTATAGCTTTAGCAGCGGTGTGTTGGCCATGGGAAACAGACGGGGCCCAGTGAGATTCGCAGGCTGTGGAATCATCTCCAGTCTTCAGAACACCATCCCTTCAGTTTAGAATACCATGACTTTGGTTTTCTCAGAAGAAGTCAAACAATAAGAGATACAGACTGTGAGTAATTTGAACAGTAGACGTAGAATGCATCCAAAGATTATAACCAAAAGAGAAGGTGTGTGCCATAACAACAGCAACAAAAATAACCCATTCCATTAAGGAGCCAACTAAAAGCATCATGAAGAAAATTAAAACCTGGTTTCCTTTAGAGATGTCTTGTAGTTAGGAAATAATTCAGGATTTATCTCAAATTGTAAGCAAATAATAAAATATCAAAACAATGGTCAGGGCTAGAATCTAAATTTTTCTCTCTCCATTTCCCTCATTTTTACCAAGAATAAATCATTGTAGGACAAATTTATCTGCAAAATAAATTTTGGTCTCATTATACTTGGGCTGGTTACTTGTACAAAGTATCAAAGTGTAGCAAGAATATTGATTGACTATCTAGGTTCTTTTTTTTTTTTTTTGAGACGGAGTCTCACTCTGTCACCCAGGTTGGAGTGCAGTGGCATCATTTCAGCTCACTGCAACCTCTGCCTCCTGGGTTCAAGTGATTCTCTTGAATATAGGTTCTTTTTAAGTTGGCTTTGCTGGAGCTTTTATAAGGAATTTTGGATTTGACTTTTTAAAAGCCTTGAGGGCAGAAGCCAGGGCAGGGATTTCACTTTTAGACTGTGCTTGTAATACTTGTATAAATTCTGTTCTTGGGGTCCCAAAATATTTTGAGGCTCCTGGGCCTGTTAGAAAGTGGCATTCGTTATTTACCACAGGTTGGAAACTTTGTAAAGGAACCAATTAGGCAAGGTAGTAGGCCAGTGTTTCCAAGGAGCTTTTTTATTGGTTCTAGAAAGTCAATCTTAATTCCTCAGTCTGGTCATATCTGAAAATATATCATTCCAGTCAAAGCACTGATAAAATAAGCAGTATCTCTAATTGTGTCCTGTTACAAAAGAACACAGATTCTCACTGAACTCATGTGGAAGACAATTTCTCCATGGACTGGGGTTGGGGGATGTTTTCGGGATGATTCAAGCACCTTACATTTATTGCGCACTTTATTTCTATTATTATTACCTTGTAATGTATAATGAAATAACTATACATCTCACCATAATGTAGCATCTGTGGGAGCCTGGAGCTGCTGCTTCTGCAGCTGGATGGTCCCATCTTGGGGTGATAGGAGACAGTGACAGATCATCAGACATTAGAGTCTCATAAGGCACATGAAACCTAGATCCCTTGCATGTGTGATTCACCATAGGGTTCTTGCTCCTGTGAGAATCTAATGCTGCTGCTGATCTGACAGGAGGTGGAGCTCAGGTGGTGATATGAGCAATGGGGAGTGGCTGCCAAACCACTCACCCCATCACTCTCTTTAAATTAGCCAATCGGAATTAGTTTAGCCTGTGTGGTCTAACCCTGGCCAATAGGGGAATGACACAGCAGCAGGGGCCACGTGTGTCAGCAATAAGAACCCCTTCCCCTCCCTTGTCCAGGTGTGTGCTCACTATTGCTCCATCCGTGAGGGCACACCCTTCTATAGAAGTAAATTGCCTTGCTGAGAAGAAAAATTTATATTTGAGTGCTATTTCTTTTGCGGCACTGAAATTTTACTTATAACACCAGCTCACCAGGAGTTTGATCCATCTCTAAATTCCACTGGCAACTTTTACTTTAGTAACCGAGTGCAGCATAGCTGCAGCTGCATACCAGTTTCCAAGGTGGAGCTGTTTCCACCTCTGTACTCCACCCCCCTCTTCCAGCTCTTACAATCTCATACTCCCTCCTCTTCTTCTTCAGTGATGATCTCTGAGCCTGTGGGGAGAGTGCTTGATACGGTATAGCTTTAGCAGCGGTGTGTTGGCCATGGGAAACAGACGGGGCCCAGTGAGATTCACAGGCTGTGGAATCATCTCCAGTCTTCAGAACACCATCCCTTCAGTTTAGAATACCATGACTTTGGTTTTCTCAGAAGAAGTCAAACAATAAGAGATACAGACCATGAGTAATTTGAACAGTAGATGTAGAATGCATCCAAGGATTACAACCAAAAGAGAATTGTCTTCCACAATGGTCCTTGATGCCAAAAAGGTTGGGGACCATTGAACAAGAGAATTTCCACGTGAGGGGCACTTACTGCCTTGCCATGAGATGTTAACTGAAGCTACCCTTATCCTAAGGGGAACAGCAATGACCAAAAGGGTTCCATAAGATGGACACGGTTTACATAGGATCTTGCTACCTGGGGAGGGCACAGAGGAGATAGTCACAAGCAGGAGGCCTTTTTCCCCTAGGAACTGTGTGAGGAGCTGCTGGAAATTACAGTGCCTGATAAATGCCTCTCACGTGACTGACAAAGAGCAGCGTGGTTGGTGGATGGCAGGTCCAAGATAAATGGACAACATCTTGTTAGGAAGGCTGCTACTGTGATTGGAGATGAGTCAAGATAACCTTTTTCCTTTTGAGCTATTTATAGCTTAGAGAAGTTGGGTAAAGTATACTTTGTGAGCAAAATTTACCTTTCTCTCCACCTGAGTTCTCCAAAATTTAGAAGCTATTCTTGAGTATTCTTCCTTTGTGGCAATATAGTTATTTGCATGAGTTCAGTGAAGGCATACCATGGGGTGACCATGTGGCCACCCAGGAAGCCAAAGTTTCTCATTTCCCACACTTTTATCCTTTCTCTTTCTATCCCTTTAGTTTTATCTATATCATTTTTTCTTTCATTTTGAAGCAAACCTTAAATAGCATTTTAAATAAGCAAAATTACTTTTTCTTTAGCAAAAATCACATCTTCATGTTTTTTTGTAAACATGTTTATCAAAAACACATCTTTCCTTATATACTTAGTATATAGAATTATTTCTTTTCTATGTAGTAGTTTTAATTACATATATTAACTATGATTTTAACTTCCGGTAACCCTAATTTCTAGTGAAAAACCACTCAGGATTACTTAGTTTAACATGACTTTAAGACATCAAATTGCTCAAGAGAATTTTGAAACTAGTTTATTTACCAAAGATTACCAAAGTCACATTAACTAAAAGACATTTGAGCTAGCTTCTATTTTTTAAAATAAAAATTTGATTTAAGCACTTGATTTTTCTTTAAGCCAATTGATTAAAGCTCTTTCATATATTTTGGTAATGAAATGTCACATACTCATGACACATATAAGCATATAGACATAACACATGCACAGAAGCAGATCTTATGAATTTATAAGACTTTTCATTTACCAGTTTTCAAAAACTTTCTTCCGCATCTTAGAGTATTAATCTCTTGCATATCTGTTCCATGCATCTCCAAAGACAGGACTCAGGAGAAACAAGATAGAAAGTTTACATCTCAAAGACACAGGACTCAGATCTAAACAAAAGCAAGGTTTCTTGTGTAAACTCTAAGCCATTGTCTTCTCATAGTGAACTCCTAGTGGCTTAAGTGCAGTGATGGAGATGCCCTTACAAATGGAGATTTCCTTTAAAGATGTAAATTTCTTCTACAGAGAGTTTCAAAGACCGATTTACTTTGATAAGCGGTCTTTTTTTCCTCTAAAATACTTAGTTTTATTAGAGAAATGGCACTAACATAACAGATTCCAACAACATTTGCCCTATTTCTACTTATGTATCATAAACAAGATAGCTGTTGATGCAAGACACACTCTTTCACAGTCTTTCCTTATGCACCCAAGCATTCTTGTATCAGAATAAGCTGTTTACCAGTCAACCATATGTGATTGAATGATTAAAATGGATGTTGTCTTTTCAACTTGGCTTGTCTCTTAATTAGATTATAGCTTTATAGTGAAGCCCTTTAAGGGACAGGGCCAAGAAGGCATGCAGTTTTTAGGGCCTACACCCTGCTTTTCTTATCTAAATGTCCAAAGAACCAAGCAGCCTCCTGTAGCAATGACCATCTCCTGCAAACAGCTGTCCTCAGAAACTCCCAACACCAAAGCTCTCGCAGCCCTCACATTGCCAGACACCACACGCGCATTGAGGTCAAATCCACTCATGGTACCATGCAATCTTTGGTATCCCCAAAGTCAAAGAGATCAGGAAAAGCAATACAAAATGCAGTAGAGTCTTATCTGTCCATTTATGACTCTCGGAGTTGCCTGAGGAAAAGCCAGTGATCCTCCTAGAAAGAGTCTGGTACCTGTTCCCTTTTCCCCAAGGGATCCCAGGCTATCAGAAATTTCCCTTTTTAGGTCCTTCATGTGGCATTGAGTGTGCAGTCCTAATTAGAGAGGAAGTGTCAGGCTGGTGGGAGCAGGGGAAAGCAAAAAGAAAAAGTAGATAAGCTGTAAGTCTGCCTTTCTTAATGGTCCAGGACACACAGCCCTCCTGCACAGATAACTCACATGACCCATGATCTTCCCACCCAACTTATCATCAAACACTTCGACTTATCATCAAACAGACACCTTGCTGATAGAAGAATGCAAGCTAGCTCGCTGCAACCTTAGTGTTATCAGTACTGTGTGTAGCCATCTCCAGCACAAGCACAGTCCTATAAAATCCCCAGCAAGCCTCTGTTTCCTGGAAATCAGCTCCTGTCTTGCTGATCTGCCCATTACTTTCTTGCAACTTTGTACTTTCTCTAATAATCTGCCTTTCTTTACCTATGACTATCTTGGTAAATTCCTTTACTGTCTGTGCCACCGGCCCAGAGAGTTACTACCTGTGATGTTGAGGGTGGCAAGAGGAAGGAGGGAGAGGCAGAAGCAAATGAAGAAACAGGATCCAGTCAATGGGAAATTTTACAGAGAGAGAACAGAGGCCTTAAGGCTGTATGTGTATATGTGTATACCTATACAGACAAAACATCAGTTTTAACTAAGTCACCTTTTTATTATAGAGCTCTAAAAAACCCTTTTTCTCAGTTGTAATTCCTACTGGAGCCATTTTATGTTGCTTCTTCTGGCCAGGTTTCTCTCACTAAACATTCAGCCCACAGAAGTGGCTGTCCACACACTGCCCTCCCTTACTGCAGTGAGATAGAAGTTCTCAGCTAGCAATCATTCTAAATATACCAGTGTTTTCAGGAAGTCCCTAGGGGTCTTTCTCTAGACTCTGTCCCGTTCCACTGGTCTCTTTATTTGTTTAACTTTCAATGCAGAGTTGATCAAGCCTTTTCTCTGGGGTCTGCAAGCGATCATATCTGAGACACCCTGCTGCGCTAGCTGGTCCAGGGCTTCTCGAGTCTGGCTGAGCCTCAGGGTTATCTGTGGAGCTTTTTCAAAACACTCACGTCCGCTCTGTGAGGTTGTGGTTCAGTGGGTCTGGTGGGGTTAGGAGTCTCAGGTGTTCACAGCCTTCCTGATTGTATCACCCACCACCAGACCCCACCTCCAGCACTGGGGGTTATAATTCAACATGAGATATGGGTGGAGACACAGATCCAAACCATGTCATTCATGCATGTGCAGTTTGTGCAGGTCTCGGTGGGCATAGCTTGTGTTTACTCCATTCACCATCCGAGAGGGCAGGTTGAAGACCAGAGCTGGAATCTTCAGAAGTCTCACTCACTCACTCACTCACTCACTCACTCTGGTAGTTGCTGCCGGATGTTGTCTGACACCTCAGCTGGGACTCTCAGATGGAACACACTTCATGTGGACTTGGATTTAAAACAACATGGTGACTGGGCTCCAAGAGCACAGACAACTTGTGCTTGAGAGAGCACATTGCCTTTTATGACCCTGCTCTGGAAGTCACCCAGCATCATTTCTCCTGGATTCTATTCATTGAGGCAGTTAACAGTCGCTTGTATCTTCAAGGTAAATAGACTTCCTCTCTCAGTGGGGAGGGGTAAGATCCTAGAAGAGCCTGGGGGATATTTTTATTCTGGGGATAGTTTTGAGAAACGCATTCTGCCATACATGTATTTATGGTGCAGTGATTCCCTGAGCCTGCGTGCAGCCCTGCACCCCACCTCTCCCAGCCCTTGCTGCCTTCCTTCCTTTGTGCATTGCTGACCATGGCTCAGACTCACAGGATGAATGGGGCACAAGTTGTCCTTTTTCACAGTCTCGTGTCCAAACAAACAAAGTTATCAAAGGTGACAGCATCAACTTGGCAACCGCTGGTGAGGAATGCAAAAGCCAAGAAAAATGTCTGCAAAACCGGGACCTTCCACGCTTTCCTTTCTTGTCAGCAGAAACAGTCAGATTTAGGGACTTGCAGTTAGCAGTGAGATTTAAGATGTTTGGCCACACAAAACACTACAGGTCTTCTTGGGTTAACCAGAACAAATTTATGATGGAGAAATTATGTTTTTTGTTTTTAAAAGACTCTAAGATTGGCTAAAATTCCTCTACCTGTAGGACAATCTTTTTCTTTTGAAAATTTGAATTTCTCATCAAGGTGAAAGGTAGCATTGGTGACCTTGTTTATGATGGAGAAAGCAATATATTTGCAAGGCAAAGTTCTTCCTGGGAAGTTAGCCTGTCCCTGACTTTTGTGCAAAGCTGCTTTGATTTATCCATAAGCCTAACTTTCCAGACAGAAGGAATGATTAAACTGGCTGGCAATTGAAATATGATACAGGCTAGTCGTGATTAGGGGAAGCCACATGACTGGATTTCTCCAGGAGGGCTTGGTGACCCTGGGCCAGATGTTTTGAGAAAAATTTATAGGATGAATGGAAAAACAAAGAAGATAGATGGAAATGGGAAAAATAAATCCCCGTTCTGAAATCAGCAAAAGCCAGAGAGTTTGAAGGAAACTTTGAGATAAAAATAAATGGCTCACCAGTACTTTTTTTCCTTCTTTCTTTTTTTATAAATAAAGATGGGGTTTTGCTATGTTGCCCAGGCTGGTCCCAAACTCCTGGGCTCAAGTGATCCTCCTGCCTTAGGCTCCCCAAATGTTGGGATTACAGGTTTGAGTCACCACGCACAGCCTCACCAAAGCTTTTTAAAGTGCATATGCAAAACATGTTATAAAGCAAGTATATGTTTGTATAAAAAAGGTCAAAGACTAGCTATGGAAACTCAAAAGGTAAGGTGGTGATTGTAGAAGGATGGGTAGGTAAGTGAACGCATTCATCTGGCAAACTTGGTTGAGCACTAGTAACCTTACCAGGCACTGTACAAGGTCCTACGGATGAAGTTAGAAAGGCAGTTCTTGCCCCTTATACATTCATCATCTTGTAGGGGCATGTAGTTGGCTGAAGAATGCTCCCCAAAGATATTCATGTCCTAATCCCTGGACTTGTCAATGTTACCTTACATAGCAGAAGAGCATTTGCAGATATAATTAAGTGATGAGTCTTGAGTTGGAGAGATTAGCCTGGATCATCTGGGTGGGCCCTAACTGCAATCACAAGTGTCCTTTTAAGAGGGAGGCAGAAGGCCGGGCACGGTGACTCATGCCTGTAATCCCAGCACTTTGGGAAGCCGGGGTGGGTGGATCACAAGGTCAGGAGTTCAAGACCAGCCTGGCCAACATGGTGAAACCCCGTCTCTACTAAAAATACAAAAAATTAGCCAGGTGAGGTGGCAGGTGCCTGTAATTCCAGCTACTCAGGAGGCTGAGTCAGAAGATGCAGAAGAATTGTTTGAACTCAGAGGGCAGAGGTTGCAGTGAGCCAAGATCGCACCACTACACTCTAGCCTGGGTGACAGAGTGAGACTCCGTCTCAAAAAAAAAAAAAAAAAAAAAAAAAAAAAAAAAAAAAAAAAAAAGTTGGGGAGGCAGAGAGAGACTTAGCTACAGAAGAAGCAGGCCATGTGATGCTTGAAGCAAGATGCTGCACTGCTGGGCTTTGAAGATGAAGGAAGAGGCCACGAGTCAAAAGGTGCAAGGAGCACAGCTCTAGAAGTCGGAAATGAGAGCCTGGCCCTGCTGGCACCTTGGTTTTTAGCCTAGTGAAACGCAGTTTAGATTTCTGACCTCCAGATCTATAAGATAATAAATTTGTGTTATTTTAAGCCACCAAGTTTGTGATAATTTGTTATAGCAGCCAGAGGAAGCTAATCCAGGGAGTTAGACTTAGTAGATATCTGTATCTGCTAAGATGTAATTTTAAGCAATGTCCAACTGCCTTTCTGAAAATTTTTATCACTGAACTTATGATAAATAAAAACATTTTTACTGTTTATTTCTTTGGCTTTAGGATTTGTTCAGTAGTCAACAATCAAATACCCATGGGTATAGAATTCTGGCCTCTTTGTCAATGCTCTTGCTAGATTTTAATAACAGTATGGAGAAGGAGAGGAGAGTTTGAAGAGACTCATTTAAGATACCTCTTCATTTTGAGATAGGTATGAGGTCATAAGACTGTTTTTTAAAAAGTAGATAGATTAAAATGTAGACATCCATCCAAACAAATTTTATTCCTGTCAAATGTCCATGTGGGATGTTGTGTAATAACTTTAATGGTATTGCCATTGCTTAAAAATAAGTTAGATATTTTTCCTCTTAGAGCCTTTGAATATTCTCTACGGTGTCAACTCCATCATCCAATGGAGAATCTGATTTCCTATATAAACACGAATTTTCTCCAAAATCCAGTGATTATGTGGAGTATGATACTGACTATTACTATTTTGACTAAAGACAAACTACTTCACACATACAAACAAATCCCTACCCCCAATTTTTTGACTTGTATAAAGACTGAGTTACATTTCCGTGTGTCTCTGTTTGCGTGTGTGATATTTCATTGAAATCAGGTTAGTTTATGCTATAAGGAGCTTTTTATTTTTTGTCTCACTAAAAAAGTAACATGCCAATTAAACAATAACATGATTCTTTACTAGAATTTTATTTTATATTTATTGAAAGACATATTTTAGCATTATTTAGACAAAGTACCACTCTGTGCAGGTCTGAAAAATAAAAAAAGTCACATTGGTTGGGATTGTCCTGAGATGTCTTCTCATCCAGTATCCGATGCTTCAGAATCAGTTTTTGACTTAATATCACTAATATCCAGGGCTGCAAACACAGTAATGTCCTCTGTGCCCTGAAGAGCATCAGTAAAGATGCATTCTAGGCCGGGCGTGGTGGCTAATGCCTGTAATCCCAGCACTTGGGGAGGCTGAGGTGGGAAGATCACCTGAGGTCAGGAGTTCGAGACCAGCCTGGCCAACATGGTGAAACCGCGTCTCTACTAAAAATACAAAAATTAGCTGGGCATGGTGGTGGGCACCTGTAATCCCAGCTAATCAAGAGGCTAAGATGGGAGAATTGCTTGAATCCAGGAGGTAGAGGTTGCCGTGCCATTGCACTCCAGCCTGGGGGACAAAGTAAGACTCTGTCTCAAAAAAAAAACAAAAAAACAAAAAACAAAAATGTATTCTAGAAGGATTGCTCCCCTTGATTCTCCTAGATTTTCTTCAAGTCCCTCTCACCGCTGGTGCATGTTTTGAGGTTGGTTGCTCCTTCTCCAATGATGAATACGTGCTTTGCTAGTATCACGTTTGTTTCTGGCTGCTCTGCTTCCATGCCTTTCTGAGTACCTAATAGCATTCTGTTTAATGTGGAACTATGTCACTTTTTCTCAAGATTGTAATTTTTTAGTCAATAGACTATTTTTCAGAGGATTTTTAGGTTTACAGAAAAATTGAGCAGGACATACACAGAGTTCCTGTGTTCCCCCATTCCAACCACCTGTCATCTTTTTGAAGACATTTTGTAATCACTCAGTGGGTTCCTCTTGCATGCTGCACAGACAAAATCAATTCCCTGAGACCCTGGCATTGCAGTAAAGAAAGAGTTTAATTGGTGTGAGGCTGGCCCATGTGGGAAAACTGGAGTTACCACTCAAATTAGTCTCCCTGAAGGCTGGGATGTGGTTTCTCAAGGATAATTTGGTGAGCTGGGGTCTAGGAAATGGGGAGTGTTGATTGGTTGGGGAGGAAATCATAGGGGTGTGGAAAACAGTCCTCAGGTGCTGAGTCTGCCTCTGGGTGGGGCAGATTGTCATGAGTCTCAGGTCCAAGTGGAGTCAACCAGTCTTCAGGAATGCACAAGTCTGAAAAAAATCTCAAAGGCCAATCTTAGATTCTACAATAGTGATGTTATCTGCAGGAGTAATTGGGGAAGTTACAAATTGTGTGACCAATTGCATTACAAATCTTGTGACCTCGGAACAATGGCTGGTTATCTCTTAACTACACCTACCTCTTAGCAGAATTCCAGCCCCTCTTATGATCCGAACCTTGTGGACTTTCATTAGTTTTAGAAAGGTGATTTTGTTTTGGGGAGGGCTATTATCATCCTTGCCTTAATGTTAAACTAGAAACTAAATTTCTCCCAAAGCTAATATGGCCTGTGTGCACGAATGACCAAGAACGGGTTGAAGGTCAGAAGCAAGATAGTGTCAACTATGTCAGATTTCTCTTACTGTCATAATTTTGCAAAGGCAGTTTCATTTTATTAGAAATTAAACTCAACACATGTGGTGCAGACATTGCGCGCTATCAACAGAAGTGAATACAGGGTGAAGTGAGGGTTTACACACCCACAAACCCCAACGACAACCATGGCATGACCATCTGTCTCAGCCCCTTTGTGCTGCTATAACAGAACACCTTAGTCTGGATAATTTATAGAGAAGAGAAATTTATTCCTCACAGTTCTGCAGCCTGGGAGGTCCATGATCAAGGCACCAGCAGACTTGGCATCTGTTGCTTCACGGAGCTTACTGTTTTCACAGATGGAGCCTCTTGCTGTCTGCTTACCTGCAGAAAGGGCAAGAGAGGGGCAGACGGTGTGTGCTCACATGGAGAAGAGGTGGACGGGCCAGGTAGCTCCCTGAAGCCTCTTTTTAAAGAGCATTCATCTCATTCCTGAGAGTGGAGTCCTCATGACCTAATAACCTTTCAAAGGCTCACCTCTTAATATCATCACTTCTGGGATTAAGTTCCAACATATGAATTTTGGAGGAACATGTGCATTCATACCATTGCACCATTCCTCGGCTGACAGTGATTGCAGGACTATAAGACACCCTGATTTTAGAGATGTTAAGATGTGAAAAAAAAAATACGCCTTTTGGAATCCCTAAAACGCATCACCTTTGTTTAAGGTTGTAATTTTAAATCCATGTATACTATTTCTGTGAGCTGTCTACTGCACTGTCGCTATTTCCATGTTATGAATAAATCGCGGCCTAGACAGGGTAAGGGATTTTCTCAAGGTCAAACACATTCAAGGACATTGACCCTTGGCCCAGAGTCAATAAGGCAATCAACCTATTTTTTATTTTCTTTTTGTGGCAATTGGATGTAATACAGCAGGCTCTTAATAGTAGTTTTTATTTCCTTTAGAACCAGATAGACCTGACATAATAGTTTTTGAGAAACAAAACCATGTGCATACATATTTACTACAGGAAGACAAATACTCGTTTGCTTTCAATGTTGATGCCTGCATGGTTGATAAGTATCAAGAAAGCGTTTATGTGTGCTCAGTGGAATAGAAGGGAACCTCTACATATTCCGTTTCACATTTTCAAACGGTAATTGACTTTTTAGAGGACTGAAGATGATTGTTTCTTTCCCTTCCTCTCTCCTACTTGCGCATTTATCCTCAAATGTGAGCCCCAATGGGAATGAATCCCAGTTTTTTAAAGGTCTTTGAAACGCTTTCATTTAAAAACCTCATTTGCAGGGACTATTGACTTAATTAGCCTGAGGTCATTTGTTGGATTACTAGTGTCTCCATGTTCTCTTCTGGAAGTAGAGAAGTGGGAATTGTGGTGGAAGGAGAGTTTATTAGTTTGGCTCTGTGAACAGTTCAGTCAAGGTCTCCTGGTGATGGCTACTCTGTGTTTCTGTCTGGATTCCACCAGTATGGTCCACAATTTGCCTGACTGCTACAGAAGCCACATACATTCTTAGTAAGCACAGAAATCTATGAACTTTAGAAAAGATGGCATCACGGGATAGGATACTGTTTAGCCAGTGAGTTGATCATTTTGGCTTCTAAAGCTAAAATGAAATCACAAAGATACGATTTTCATGGGGGGTGGGAGGAGCTGCTGGTATTTGTTCTCTTATTTCTACTCAAGCATCTACAGAGACTGTATCGGACATGACAGTGGGGACTGGAGAGACAAGCACGAAAAACACAGGATTCCTGTTCCTGGCGGGCTTGCCCATTAGTAGCAGAGGCAGATTAACAACAAATGGAGTCAGTCCAAAGAGCAGGGTGTAGAGGGTGGAGCGGGCTCCCGGAGGAGAGTGTATCCCAGCCTGGATAGATAACCTTATGCAGCAAACTGAGGAGTTCTCTTCATAGCAGGTGCCCGGGAAGAGTGTCTATAAGGCAGGACTTTGGGAGACTGGGGATGGGGCTTTCCTTGAGGCCTGACCAAGACTCCAGATTCCCCTCTCTCATGAATTCATCATTGACATGCTGGTCTCCAGGATCCTTCCCCTTTTCTAAATTATTAATATTAAAATTTGGTTCACATGTGTTTTCTCTGTTGCCAGACATTTCCTTTCCCCTCATTTTTATAGTTTCCACTTGAAATTGTTAATTATACTGATACAGAAATATTTTCTACTTATGTCGGGCACGGTGGCTCATGCCTGTAATCCCAGAACTTTGCGAGGCTGAGGCAGGTGGGTCACTTGAGGCCAGGAGTTCGAGACCAGCCTGGCCAACATGGTGAAACCCTGTCTCTACTAAAAATACAAAAATTAGCCAGGTGTGGTGGCGTACCTGTAATCCCAGCTGCTTGGGAGGCTGAGGCATGAGAATCACTTGAACCTAGGAGGTGGAGTTTGCAGTGAGCTGAGATCATGTCACTGCAGAGTATTGGAGGAGGGGTCTGTAGTATCTGAGGAGGTGGATGATTACATGAGGAATGTCCCTACTCTTTCAGGACTAAAGATACTTTTTACCATCTCATCCCAGGGCCCTTCTATTTATGCTTTTTTGATTGGGTGGATAGGAAAACAATTTCTAGCTCTGTTAATGATACAGGATCCCAGAGAGTTGAGCCTCCATTAATATTGTAGAAATTCTTATACTTTGATGAGCTAATCCGTGGTCATATGTATGTAACATGTGATTGGTTTTGTTCATTTATTCAAACGTTTATTAAGCACTTATTTAAAATCAAGACTTTAGTTTCTGGAAGAATTTTTTTTTTTTTGAGACAGAGTCTCACTGTGTCCACCAGGCTGGAGTGCAATGGCATGATCTCGGCTCACTGCAACCTCTGCCTCCTAGGTTCAAGCGATTCTCCTGCCTCACCCCTCCCAGATAGTTGGGATTATAGGTGCCTGCCACCACACCCGGCTAATTTTTGTATTTTTAATAGAGATGGGGTTTCAGCATGTTGGTCAGGCTGGTGGCGAAATCCTGGCCTCAGGTGATCCATCTGCTTCGGCCTTCCAAAGTGCTGGGATTACAGGCATGAGCCACCGTGCCTGGCATCTGGAAGATTTTAATTAGAAAATTGAGACTAAAGTCTTTCTCTTATTTACTTAACTCTCTGCAGCACTGATGGTTAAAAATACGATCTCTTATAACTTTATTCATTTATGATTTAAACTCTACTGTGGATTCTGTTTTACCACTCTTAGCTGGATCTCACTCTGACCTCTCTGCTGCCTGTTTCTCTCAGGCTTCTTTCTCTACCTTTTCCTTAATGCTTATACCTCTGGTCCTTTTCTCTACTTACCAGTCCTCTCTTTGTATGATTGTCTTCTTTATCATGGTTTCACCTAATACTAACGTCTTTATGTTGATGACATACACATACCCACACGCACACAGACACACGAGAGAGAGAGAGAGAGAGAGAGAGAGAGAGAGAGAGAGATATTCCTAGCTTTGTCTATTTCCTGATCTCTAAACCTGCGTGTACAACCTCTCCTGAATGTTTCAGAAACTTAACGTATCCAGAACTTCCCCTGCAAAATGTAGGCTTAATTATGGCAGAATTAGGGGTGTTCAAAGTTACAAACATAGAAAGTTACGAACATACTGAAGGAGTACTGTTTAATGGAGCTGTAATAGTATGCAGGGCTGTCCCTAGAACCAAATGATAGGATTTTGCCTGCATCTTGTCTTTTATGGCAATTTGGGTATAGACGTTAATGGCTGGCTGATGAAATATTTTGAATGATATAAATTTTCTTAGGGGTAGCTCATATGGTAGATGACAGAATCAAGATCCTAAGAGATCTCAGTTGGCTTTAATGATTGGTTAAGTTTTGCTTTTGTGTTGAAAAAATCTAACTGTACAATTAGAGAATAGGAGAGATACAGCGGAACCAACATCAGATGTGAAAAACATGTAGATTTTGTGTTTTGTTGACTAGAAGTTCAATGAGTCAGCAGAGTGATGTTGTCTGCCTGCTCAGGGGTTGCATCCCATCCATCACTGTACGAGGAAAATTGACCCAACAGATTATCAAGAAGAAGGGGTTTGACAATGTTTGTCATAAGGCCCAGGTGAAAGAACAGAAGTCTATATGCAGAAGAATAAAACTACCTTTCACCCTATACAAAAATCAACTCACAATGAATTAGGCTGCTCTGCCTATGGAGTAGGCATTTTTTATTCCTTTACTTTCTTAATAAACTTGCTTTCATTTTACTCTATGGATTCACCTTGAATTCTTTCTTGAGTGAGATCCAAGAACTCTCTCTTGGGAAAAAAACATGAATTAAAGATGTAAATGTAACTACAAAACTACTAGAAGAAAACATAGGGAAAATGCTTCAGGATGTTGCTCTGGAGAAAGATTTTATGAATAAGACCTTAAAAGCACAGGCAACAAAAACAAAAATAAACAATGGGATTACATTAAACTAAAAAGATTTGGCACATGAAAGACAACCTATGGAATGGGAGAAAATATTTGCAAACTATTCATCCAAAAGTTGGGGGGTGGGGGTCAATATCCAGAATACAGAAATAACTCAAATGTCTCAACAGCAAGAAAACAAACAAAAATGGGCAAATTTTCTGAATAGGCATTTTTCAAAAGAACACAACAAATGGCCAACAAATATATGAAAAAGTGCTCAACCTCACTAATCCTAAGGGAAATGCAAATCAAAACCACCATGAGGTATCATTTTATGCAAGTTAGGATGACTATTAAGCAAAAGACAAAAAATAACAAACACTAACAAGGATATGGAGAAAAAGGGGACTCTTATACACTGTTGGTGGGAATGTAAACTAGTACAGCCACTATGGAAAATGGTATGGAGATTGCTCAAAAAACTAAAAATAGAACTACCATATGATCCAGCAATCCCACTACTAGGCATTTATCTAAAGGAAGGGAAATCAGTCCATCGAAGAGACACCTGCACCTCTCTGTTTATTGCAGTGCTATTCACAAAAGTCAAGATATGGAATGAACTTAGGTGTCCAACAACAGATGAATGGGTAAAGAAAATGTGGTATATATACACAATGAAATACTACGCAGCCATAAAAAAGAACAAAATTCTATCACTGTGGCACTAAGCAAGAAACTGGAGGACATTATGTTAAGTAAAATAAGCCAGGGACAGAAAGTTAAATACCACATGTTCTCACTCGTATGTGGAAGCCAAAAAGTTGATCTCATAGAAGAAAGAAGAAGTGGAACAGAGAGCACTACAGGCTGGGGAGGGTAGGGGGAAGAGGGGGATAGGGAGAGATTTGTTGAAGGATACAAAATTACAGCTAAATAAGGGGAGTTTCTAGTGTTCTATAGCACTGTAGGATGATTACAGTTAACAATAATATACGATACAGTTTCAAACGGCTAGAAGGAGGATATTGAATGCTCCCAACACAATAAATATTTGCAATGATGGATATGCTACATTACCCTGATCTGATCACTATACATATATGTATTAAAAAACACTACCCCATAAATATATTATATTATTATATGTCAATTTAAAAAAGAACAGAGGGTATTTAGCTTCTCAGAGAAACTTTCTTAGCTAAGAAGTGTGGGAGGAGTAATACCTTGTTATCAAGGAAGGTGTTAGTCAAGAGTAATCACTTATATACTACTTTAAGTAGACAGAGTGTTAGGATATGTGTCTGGGAATAGCGTGGGGTAAACGTGGGAGCCCCAGGAGGAAGGGAAGATGAGAAGGTGCTGGTGCATAGTTCCTGTCTTTGTTTTGCAGAACGCCTGTTCCATTGGCTGCTGCCAGCTCTGACATATCCCCCACTGTCACCTCTCACCATCATACTGATTAAAACAGTATTAGCTTTATAGATCCCCAAAGAAAGGAAACATTAAGGTGCGTGGCTTAGGCAGAAGAAAAGGGAGACTCTTGGTGAATCAAATCACAAGTCTGGTCTGAAAATCACATAGAGTTTTCTTTGTTAGGGCACAGATCCACGCTAGATCCAGCACTGTCTCTGAATGTGCTTATTCCCCGCCCCTCAGGACCTTCCGGGGTAGATGGGATGTAACTCAAATAATTAATGGCTGTGTAAAAATAGCACGACCCTTTGATTTTTATAATAAGCCTGTATCTAGAAAGAGCCATTGTTATGGTTTCCCTTTATGGATGAAGAAACCCAGGAGAAAGAGGTTCAGAATTTGTGCCTGAGGTTACAAGTTGGTGACAAATTTGTGTCACTTAACCCTCAGCTCCAAGAGTGTAGACAATTTTGGTTTCTTCAGAAGCAGTGGAGTGGGATGGAGCTGGAAAGTATTGAGGAAAAGCCATCCCCTGGGTCTCAGCATCACGAAGCTCCTTTCCTATGAGTTACTTGTCTTAAACTAAGAGGGTCAACTTGCTGAGCAGGCAGTATTTTCTGACTGTACTTAGTGGGACGATGCAACCTAGAGGGCTCCTCTCAGCTTGTAGGATGGGTGTGATGCTTGACAGCTGTTACTGCTGCTGTTCTTCCTACCGGGGCGAAGTTGACATTGAAGCTTTCAGCTTGAATTAGCTGTAGCCAAGACAACTTAAGGGACTTGTATTCTCTAAAGCCTCCAGCTGGGAAGGGTCTTGCTATAACAAAATACTGCAAGATTCGTGGCTTAAAACAACAGACATTGATTCTCTCATAGTTCTGGGGGCCAGCAGTGTGAGCTCAAGGTTTCAGCGGGGTCATGCTCTGGCCCCTTTTAGCTTCTGGTGTTGCTGGCAATCCTTGCTGTCTCTTGGCTCATAGATGCATCGCTCCAGTCTCAGCCTCTGGTGTCACAGTTTTCTTTCCTGTGCATTTGTCTCTGCCTCCAATTGTCTCTCTCCTTATGAGGACACTAGTCAGGCTGGCGTAGGGCCCACCTAATCCAGTACGCTCTCATTTTAGCTTGTTGACATCTGCAAAACCCTAGTTCCAAATAAGGTCACATTCATAGGTGATGGGGAGAAGTTTAGGATGTCAACATATCTTTCTGGAGGACACAATTTAACTCACAATGGTAAGCAACAGAAAAAAAGGGGGGAAGTTTCCATGTATCTGTGGCAGTTGATGTATTCTATTCTTCAGTTTTTTGCTGTTGAGAATTTCTCCAAGAAAACTCCTGAACCACAAACCAATTTTTTATTAACACTCATTTAAAATGTGACTGCACAGGTTAAAGCAGCTGTACCAAGGAATTGGGTCCAAATTCCCTTTTATTTCCATCTGAATAATGCAAGATAATCCCCCCACCTCAAGGTCCTTAATGTAATCCCATCTGTAAAGCTCTCTTTGTCACAAAAGGTAAGATAGTGACAGGTCCTGGGAGTTAGGACGTGGCAACCTTTGTGTATGTGTGTGGAGGGCATTATCCCGTTTACTGCACCATCTGATTTCAGAGTGGAAAGCTACAAAGGGCAGCAACAGCCTGCCCAGCATGGTGCCTCATCCATCACGATGGACTCTGTTTATTTTTTTGTTGAATTGAACTAGAGTTTATGTAAATGTGTTGCTCTTAAAGTTCCCCTCAGTAAGAGGGAAATTTGATAGGAACCTATTAAGCTCCCTGCTTGGAAACCCAGAGGCCTTGGCAGAGACTGTAAGGCCAGGCTGGGTGTGGGGCCATCTGGATCCTGCCCTGGGCTGTGGAACACAGTACCAACGGGTTCTCCTAAACAGGGGCGAGGTGGGAATATTGATTCCCAATGAAGCAGCCATGGAGGGCTTTGGGAAGAAAACCCAGTAACAGGTACAATGCAAAGGGCAGCAGGTAAGGCAGGTGCACAGAGCATGTGAGGGTGACAACCTGAGAAGGGGCAGGGTCCAGAGAGATAAATAATGACAGTGGCAACGAGAACTCATTTTATAAGCACTCATTCTGTACCAGCACTGTGTTAACTGCTGTACAGTCTCACATTTAACTCTCACCGTAACTTTATGAGGCAGATATTGTTAATATCCTCATTATACAGATAGGGAAACTGAGGCAGATAGTATGGAAATAACTTGATAGAGACCAAGAGCTAGCAAGTGGCAGATTCAGGATTTGAATCGAGATCAGTTCAACCCCAGAGTCCATAAGATGGATGCACTTCAACACACCTCTGTCACTTTTCCGATCTGGAATGTTTGAATGTGGTACCTGCAGCTTTGCTTAGGGGCTGGGTCCCTAGGAGAGCAAGCCTTGGGGGATGAACCCAAGATGCTGGTTTTATTTGTATTAAATCCTGAACAGCTGAGCTGACTAGGCTCAGATCATTGACAATAATTTGCTTTGCATCATAACAAACGGTTCTTTTATTATTATAATTGTTGTCATAGTTATTTTTCATTGGCAAATGCTCCTGCAGTGTTATTTGCAACTCTGATAAATCGATGGCTTTTAAATTAAGTCCAGCCCAAGCTGGCTCTTATGAATTCTGCTGGGACTGCCCATTGCATTTTGGCAAGAGCACCCAACTGGGGTGAGCCCTGTATTAGCATTTTAATTGCTGGCTGATTGCTTTCCTGTTGCAAGACTTAGCCCACAAAGGTATAGCAAGCAAGTTTCAATTAGTTCTTATCCTGTGATATACTGAACCTATAAAGAACATCTCCCTGTAGCAATTGGAAAGTAATACTCTTAATGTACTGAAAGCAATACAGCACATTAAAGAAAAAGAATTGCCTTTACCAAGGTGTGGGTGTCCAGAGTCCCAAGGAAAATTCCTGTTTGAATGATAGTAAATTTTCTTGGGTGAGTTCTCATTGAAATGAAATGAAACACACAAAAAACAAGCCCCTCCAAATTCCAGCTTCAGAATTATCTCCTTAACATGGAAATATCGTCACTGAAGTTTTCCCCTTGGCCTGCTTTATTTTGTGGGCGAAGCTAGTTCATCAAAATGACATTTGTTATTGAGTTGTGTGAATTTCTTATATATTTTGGATATTAACTCCTTATCAGAGATATAGTTTGCAAATATTTCTCCCCATTCCATAGGTTGCCTTTTTATTTTGTTGATTGTTTCCTTTGCTCTGCAGAAGCTTTTTAATTTGATGTAGTTCCGCTTGTTTACTTCTGCTTTTATTGCCTGTGCTTTTGTGTCACCTCCAAAAAAACTGAACAACCCGATTAAGAAATGGGCAAAGGATCTTTGTATTAGCTTGTTTTCATGCTGCTGATAAAGACATACCTGAAAGTGGGAAGAAAAAGAAGTTTAATTGAACTTACAGTTTCACATGGCCGGGGAGGCCTCAGAATCATGGCAGTAGGCGAAAGGCACTTCTTACACGGTAGCGGCAAGAGAAAAATGAGGAAGAAGCAAAAGTGGAAATCCCTGATAAACCCATCACATCTGGTGAGACTTATACACTATCATGAGAATAGTATTGGAAAGACTGGCCCCCATGACTCAGTTATCTCCTCCTGGGTCCCTCCTACAACACATGGGAATTCTTGGAGATAAAATTCAAGTTGAGATTTGGGTGGGGACATAGCCAAATCATATCAATTTTAATAGACATTTTTGCAAATAAGATGTAGAAATGGCCAACAGGTATATGAAAGATGCTCAGCATTACTGGTTATCAGGGAAATGCAAATCAAAACTACAATGAGATAGCACCTTATTCCTGTTAGGATGGCTATTACCAAAAAGACAAATGTTGGTGAGGATGGGAGAGAAGGGAGCCTTTGTACACTGTTGGTGAGAATGCAGATTGGTACAGTCATCATGGAAAACATTATGGAGATCCATCAAAAATTAAAAATAGAACCACCATATAACCCAGCAATTCCACTGCTAGGTATATATCCAAAAGAAATGAAATCAGCATGTCCAGGAGATATCTGTACTCCTGTTTTCATTGCAACACTATTCACAATAGCCAAGTTATGGAAACAAGCTAAGTGTTCATTGATGGATGAATGGATAAAGAAACTGTAGTATATACACACAAGAGAGCACTATTTAGCCTTAAAAAAAGGGAAATCCTGTCCATTTGTGACAGTGTGAATGAACTTGAAGGACATTATTCTAAGGGAAATAAGCCAGACAAAGAGAGACAAATATTGTATGACATCACCTATATGTGGAATCAAAATTGTTGAACTTTGAGTAACAGAAGTAGTGTGACTGGCAGTTGTCAAGGTCCCGGGGATGGGGGAGATGGCGAGTTGTTGATTAAAGGGTACAGACTTTCAGTTATAAGATGAATAAATTCTGGGGATCTAATGTACAGCATGGTGTTAGTAATAATGTACCTTATATTTGAAATTTGCTAGGAGACTATAGTTAGTAACAATGTATCTTATATTTGAAATGTACCGAGAGAATAGATCTCCAGTGATATGATTATACACACAGAAATGGTAACTGTGTGAGCGATGGATGTGTTAGCTTGATTGCAGGAATCATTACACAAGGTATCCTTAAATCACTCTGAAGTGCACTATGAATATAGTCAATTATTTTTGTCAATCACACCTCGATAAGGCTGGAGACAAAGAATGACATTTGTTAAGCTTAGCAAATTAATACACCAGGTTCCTATTGTATTTAAGAATTGGAAGCTGGCACCCTTTGAAACAATCAGATAGCTTGCCAAAACACAGATTCCTGGGCCCTGTCTCCACAGAGTTTGATTCAGTATGTCTGTAGCCATAACCACAGCAACCTTCATGTTCCCTCAGCTGGATGGAACTTTAGACAGATTTTTTCCTACTATAGGTCCCCGACCTCCCTTTCCTTAGAACATGTACTTTAGGAAACTTGGAATTGTAAATTCTTTGAGATATCAATCGTCTTCCAGCCTCTTGCCAGTTTTATAACCCAGGAGTGACTTTCTCAAGGACCTAGGAGCCATCTCTTTGAGATACAATCATCAAGGAAGACAGATCTCCAATTGCTGTCCAGTCTTTGTGGGAGGGTGGGAGCCTAACTTTTATAAGCTCCAATTAGCAAACACAGATGCCTAATCACATTGACTAGTCTCTCCCATAACGTCCTCCAAGTTTTATCCACTAGTTCACCCAGCACTCAAAGTCCCCTGCCTTCTGTTTCAGCAGAGTGTTTATTCTGTCTCCCTTATTGCAGTTGTCTTGGCCCTGATAGCAGCACTCTTGAATATAGTCACCCTACCCGGTTTAACTGCTGTCCAGTGCAATTCTTCTTTGGCAATGAGTTTGGCTAAATTCAGTCTAGCTTGAGTTTCTGCATTTATAATAAGCTCCCAGGTGATGCTGATGTTGCTGGCCTATGGGCAACATCTTAAATAGAGACTTTAAATAGTAGGGGGCAGCACAAATGGAAGAAATGCAGTGTATGTACCTTGGAAGACCTTAGAGTACTTGTCCTGCTCTCTGTCCTGAGATCAAAGCAAGAAAGCATCTCACTTGGGGTTGGGGAGGGCCATACTTTCATTACTGGTGCCTCCTAGAGACAATACGGACCATCCTGACAGGCCAGCTGGTACTGCTAAGGTGTCTTGTTGACTGGTTGCCTTTTGTACTATCTAACTCCTTGGGTCCTGGAATTCTTCCTGTTGTTGGGGAGGATAAAACTGTAGTTATACCCTAGCAACTATAAATTCTTTATTTTTACAATTTTTTAAATTTATTTAAATTATTTCAACTTTGATGTTAGATTCAGGGGGTACGTGTGCAGGTTTGTTACCTGGGTTATAATTTTACAACTGTAAAGGAGACCAGTATTTTCAGGCCTCCCTTCTGCAGATTTCTTAAATCTCAAGGCTTTCAGCACAACTATAATAGTATCTTCTGGTGTGAGTGGGATCAAGCTGTGGAATATGATGAGGTTTCTCTTCAAATAGCCTGATCAATCCTTTCTTCTTTAATTCATAGTACCCCCCACTCTTTTTCTTTTTCTCTTTTCTGCCTTTGTTACATGCCCGGACATGCCACAGTACACGCTCATCAGTACCAGCTCACATGCCTTGCCTTAGTTAGAAAGGAGACTAGCTCTCTAGCTCATTGCAGACACCCCTTCCTCTTTTTTTTCCCCTCTCTCCTTTACGTGCCCACCTTATCTAAAGAAAGTTCAAATGTCTAGCCAACCGGGATTAGTTCAGATTGTGAGACACGACCCCAGCCAATGGGGGAGGGTACGGGGCAGGACTTGCGTCAGGAATAAAGGCTCTCGTGCCCCTTTGTTCGGGGTGCTCTCAGGGCGACTGGCCAAGGAGAAGCATCCCTCTGCGCAGAAAATTGCTTTGCTAAGAATCCTTTGTTTGAGTGTTCAGTCTCCTTAAGATTTTGAACATTTATTCCCAACAATTCACTTGCTAATGAGTTGATCTTAATGTAAACTTTCACTGCAGCCTTCAAGGTGCTTATGGATCCCCTAAAGAGCCCATCTTCAGGGCTGGTCCATGCTTTGGTGTTCATGCTAGACTGAAATGGAGAGCAAAGAGAAGATCTTCCACATTTTGTGTTAAAAAAAAAGTTTAGGCAAATTAATAAAAAGGAATTGTGCTTGATATAATAATATACATTTTTTAGTTTTCTACTAGTGTTTGAAACCACTAAGAGGTTAAAAGACACGACCAAAATAGCAATAGTAATTTTTGTATAAATCAATCTTCTAAATTTAGAATTTTTCTCAAATCACAAATAGCAATTTTATAAAATACTTGTAGAAGGTAAATAATAAACCCAGCACCCTCTCACTATCCATCAACGGTGGTGCAATTGGTGCTATCCTATTTCTTAAGGTCTTTCCTTCAAAGAACACTAAGAACCCATTAACTTGTGCCATTGTCCTCGGATAAGAGGAACAAGGAATGGAAGTCAGGAGGGGTTTTGTGAAAAAAGAGATATATAAATGTGTCCTATTTATTTATCATTTCTATCATCTATCTCATCTATCCATCCATCATCTATTCATCCATCATCTATTTGGGAAAGGAAAATAAAATCTCAGGACCCCAAACTCACTATGCCAAAGGGAAAAGTTGAGCTTGGGAACTGAGTCATGCAAAAAACTGCCTTCCTTTTGTTCCTGAACAGATAGCTGCAAAGATAGAAGGCCACATTTCTGCCCAGGTGGCCTCCTTGCCCCAACAATGTAAATTAACAGCTCATCTTCATAGGCATGGGACAAAGACAAGACTAGAAATTATCCCTCCACTCACCCTGACACAAATGTATATTTAGTTTCTTCCTCTACTTGATGTTAACTTTGTTGTCTGTAAACTGCAGAATAAAAAAATTTTTTTTAAGTTCTGGGATGTGTGTGCAGAATGTGCAGGTTTGTTACGTAGGTAGATGTGTGCCATGGTGGTTTGCTGCACCTATCAACCCATCACCTAGGTATTAAGCCCAGCATGCATTAGCTGTTTATCCTGATGCTCTCCCTCACTCCGACCCCTGATGGGTCCCAGTGTGTGTTTTTCCCCTCCCTGTCCATGTGTTCTCATTGTTCAGCTCCCACTTATGAGTGAGAACATGCAGTGTTCGGTTTCTGTTCCTGTGTTAGTTTGCTGAGGATGATGGATTCCAGCATCATCCATGTCCCTGCAAAGGACATGATCTCATTCTTTTTATGGCTGCATAGTATTCCATGGTATATATGTACCACATTTTCTTTATCCAGTCTATCATTGATGGGCATTTGGGATGATCTCATGTCTTTGCTATTGTGAATAGTGCTGCAATGAACGTACAAGTGCTTGTATCTTTTTAATATAGTGATTTCTTTCTCTTTGGGTAGATGTCCAGTAGTGGGATTGCTGGGTCAAATGGTATTTCTGGTTCTAGATCCTTGAGGAATTGCCACACTGTATTCCACAGTGGCTGAACTAATTTACAGTCCCACCAACAGTGTAAAAGTGTTCCTATTTCTCCACAACCTCACCAGCATCTGTTGTTTCTTGACTTTTTAATAATCACCATTCTGACTGGCATGGTCAGAATGGACTGAGATGGTATTTCATTGTAGTTTTGATTTGCATTTCTCTAATGATCAGTAATGTTGAGCTTTATTTCATACGTTTGTTGGCCACATAAATGTCTTCTTTTGAGATGTGTTCTGTTCATGTACTTTGCCCACTTTCTGATGTTTTTTTTTTTTTTTTTTTGGTAAATCTGTTTAAGTTCCTTGTAAATTCTGGATATTAGACCTTTGTCAGCTGGGTAGATTGCAAAAATTTTCTCCCATTCTGTAGGCTGCCTGTTTGTCCTGATGATGGTTTCTTTTGCTGTGCAGAAGCTCTTTAGTTTACTTAGATTCCATTTATTAGTTTTTGCTTTTGTTGCAATTGCTTTTGGCAATTTCATCATAAAATTTTTGCCTATGCTTATGTCCTGAATGTTATTGTCTTGATTTTCTTCTAGGGTTTTTATAGTTTTGGGTTTTACATTTAAGTCTTTAATTCATTTTGAGTTAATTTTTTTGTATAAGGTGTGAGGAAGGGGTCCAGCTTCAGTTTTCTGTAAGATGCAGATTTACTGAGTGTGAAATGAATGCATAATTGACTGTTCCTCTTGCCCCTCCTGCCCATTTTTTCCCCTTTAAATAATTAGGTGCTCAAAATCCCCTTTGGAAAAAGCACAGGCCACAGATTCTACGTGACTTGTGTCTGTTTTTCCTGGGTGTGTTCTCAACCTTGCAAAATAAACCTCTAGACTGATTGAGACCTGACTCAGATGCCAGATGCTTTGTGATTTTCTCTATCTATCTGTCTGTCTATCTTTCTATCTATCTATCCATCCATCCATCCATCCATCTATCCATCCAGATGGAAGAGATACTCAAAAGGGGAAGAAAGTTATGTCCTCGGCAGAATATACTGCAAATTTGTGCATCAGTAGCGGTGGTCAGTGGGCCTTTGTGATCAGGCCAAGTGTGATATGTGAATAAGTTATTCCTAAATATTTTTCTCCATAACAGTTAGATCTCAGGATGTACATGTTTGTGTTCATATGTGAGTGGCTGAAAATAGCCAAGAGTGGTTGAGTGAGTACTAGTTATAGGAGTAAAAACTATACAACATCTAGAAGAAAACAGGAAAAAATATTTGTTACACTGGATTGGACATTGTGCCAAAGAGAACAAAGACAAAAAATATTAACTAAAAGGTGAAAAAAATTCATAAGCCTGCTGCATAGAAAGGTGCAGTTAAGAAAATGAAAAGGTAAATCAAGGGCTGGGAGAAAATGTGTATAGAAGATACTTTTTAAAAAACTCTTTTTTTTGGCTTTAGTACAGAATATATAAAAAACTCTACAACCCAATAATAAAAGTCAACCAAATAAAATGAACAAGAGTTTTTTTTTTTTTTTTTTATGGACTCTACACTAAAGAAGATATAAGAATGGTCAACAAGCACATGAAAAGCTGTTCAGCATTACTGGTCATCAGATAATGCAAATTAAAAACACATTGACCTATGCTGTTCACTACCTAGAATGGCAAAATTTAAGGCTGACAATACTTAGTCATTGGTGAAGGCATGGAACAGCAGAACTCTCATATATTGATGGTGGGAATGGAAAATGCTGCAACCACTTTGGAAAACAATCTGGCAGTTTCTTTTAAAGTTAAAAAATACTTATCATGGACTGGGCACTTTGGAAGGCCGAGGCAGGCAGATCACAAGGTCAGGAGTTTGAGACAAGCCTGGCCAACATGGTGAAACCCTATCTCTACTAAAAATATAAAAATTAGCTAGGTGTGGTGGCAGGTGCCTGTAATCCCAGCTATTTGGGAGGCTGAGGCAGGAAAATCATTTGAATCTGGGAGATGGAGGTTGCAGTGAGCTGAGCTGAGATCATGCCATTGCACTCCAGCCTGGGTGACAGTGTGAGACTATGTCTCCAAAAAAAAAAAAAACAAAAAAAAAAACAAAAAAACACATGATCCTGCCATCCTATATGAAAGCATAGTGAATGTTCACAGTAGCTGTATTTATAATGGCTCAAATTGGGAATAACCCAAATGTTTACCAGCAATAGAACATGTAAACAGATCTTAGTGTAGCCATGCAATGGACTACTATGCAGCAATGAAAAAGTGCACCGTTGGCCACATGGCAACGGGGATGAATCTCAAGAGTGTTAGTGCAAGTGAAAGAAACCTGATACAAAAAGTACCACGATTCCATTCATAGGACAGAGAAAACGATAGCCACAGACAATTAGTGGTTTCCTTCGTCTGGGGGGTCAGGAGAGAGGGAGCTGACAGTGAAGAAGCATGGAGGAGCTTTTGGGGAGTTGGAAATGTTTTTAATCTTGATTGTCATGGTGGTTACATGACTACATATATGCCAAAACTAACACAACTGAACACATAGGACGGCTGAATGATATTGTATGTAAATTACACCTCAATTAACCTGGGGCAAAAAGGTGATTAACTGAAGCCAACCAAGGCTGTCCAAGGAGCAGCTGTTAGAAGAAGCTTCCTGGTTAGAAGAACAGGCTTAGAAGCTAGGTCTCCTGAGGGCGAATCCCAGCCCTGCCCCTTGGTGTGTGACTTTGGGCAAGTCACTTTCCTCTCTGGGCCTTAGGTTCTTAATTTGCAAAATGAAGATAATGGAATAGACCTTTGTTATGGCCTGCATGTTGGTGTCTCCCCAAAATTTATATGTAAGAATCCTAACCTCCAGAGTGGTGGTGTTAGGTGGCAGGGCCTTTGGGAGCCCCTTGGGTCATGAGGGAGGCACTCCCATGAATGGCATTAGTGCCTTTACATATGGGACTTCAGGCTGGGCACAGTGGGTCATGCCTGCAATCCCAGCACTTTGGGAGGATAAAACCAGAGGATCGCTTGAGGCAACATAGCGAGACCCTTGTTTCTACAAAATAAATAGATACATAAAATTAAAAGAGGCCTCAGAGAGTTCCCATATCCCTTCCATCATCTGAGGTTACAAGGAGAAGTTGGCCACCTGTAATCCAGAAGAGGTTCTGGTCATCACCAGAACTGACCAAGCTGGCAGCCTAAGCTTGGAATTCCATCTTTTAGACCTGTGAGGAATAAATTTCTACTTTTTTTTTTTTGAGACAGGGTCTTGCTCTGTCACCCAGGCTGCAGTGCAGTGGTGTGATCATGGCTCACTGCAGCCTCAACCTCCTGGACTTAAGCAATTCTTCTACCTCAACCACCTAAGTAGCTGGAACTATAGACATGCACCACCACACCTGGCTAATTTTAAAAATTTTTGTAGAAATGAGGTCTCGTTATGTTGCCCAGGCTGGTCCTGAACTCCTGGGCTGAATCAGTCCTTCTGCCTTGGCCTCCCAGAGTGCTGGGTTTATAGGCATGAGCCACTGAATCTGGCCAAAATAAATTTCTGTTCTTCATAAGCCACCCAGTCCACATCTATGCTAATTTGTTATAGCAACCGGAACTGACTAACAATCATATAGGGCTTCCATGAGGATTAAAAGGATTACTAGGCTGGGCTTGGTGGCTCATGCCTGTAATCCTAGCACTTTGGGAAGACAAGGCTGGATGATTGCTTAAGGCCAGGAGTTTAAGACCAGCCTGGGCAACATAGCAAGACCCTACCTCTACTGTATTAGAATAAAAATTAAAGCAAATAAATTAATATTTGTTTTTTATTTTTGGTTTTATTTTTTGAGAGGGACTCTCTCTCTGTCACTCAGGCTGGAGTGCAGTGACGCGATATTGGCTCACTGCAACCTCTGCCTCCTGAGTTCAAGTGATTCTCCTGCCTCTGCCTCCTGGAGAGCTGAGATTACAGGTGCCCAACACCATGCCTGGCTAATTTTTGTATTTTGGTTGAGACTGGGTTTCACCATGTTGGTCAGGCTGGTCTTGCACTCCTGACCTCAAATGATCTGACCACCTCTGCCTCTCAAAGTGCTGGGATTACGAGCATGAGCCACTGTGCCCAACCAAGAATTAATATTTGTAAAAACACATAGAAGGATACTCAGCTCCTCCATGCTAAATAAAGCCTCACCTTTGTTCCTGAATCTTGTGGGCTGTTGGTCAGTTTCTTGACAGTCTAAAGGAAGAGGTCAACCTCTCTGGAGACAAGAGGGTGAATGGATGTTCTGCCTCCCAAATGTCTACTCTAGCAAACTCCTGATCTGGAGGGATGGGAGAAGCTGCCTGCAGCTTGTGGAGGTGAGACATATATTTTACAACCTGCAGAGTAGCCTCTCCTCTTCTAGAGGAATATGTGCCCAATGTTGGGGGCAGGTAAACAGGCACGGGGGTTCATAAAACCTAGACCATACTTGCTCTGGAGTAGTTTCCAAAAGAGGGATCCTTGGAATGCCTGTTTCACAGGACACTTTGAGAAAGGTTTTGCTGCTTAGAAAATATTGGAGATCATGAGACAATTGGCGATTAAAAGGGTTTCTTTATTGCTTGATTCTAGCCTGTATTTTGCTGATGTACCTTGTAAATCTGTGAAATGAAGGTTAGACAGGGAGCATTTTCCAAACTTATTTGAGTTTGTTGTCTCTTTCTTGTAACAAATCTTCCATAACACATAGTCTGGGAAAAAGGTGCCCCAGAGACATGTAGGTTACCTACATCTACCTACCTGCATTTAGTAGTGTCGGTAGGGATTCTGTGAAGCCAGAAGTGCTCCGGTTTGAGCAAGGTGAAGTCAGTTACCACCACATTCAGAACAGACTTCTCCAGAGAAAATAACCCGCATGGCAAATCACAGCAAGAAATGTCCTCCTGGGGAAAGGAGTTTTCATCCATGTGCACACTCTCCAAACAGAGCCTCTGGATCTGGGTAAATATGCCTGTAGGGGCACGTGGGGTGCATAATGTCGGAATGAACATATACTGCATTGTTCATTGACGTCCTCTAGCATTTCAATCAGTTGCTTTTATTGTTAATGCTTTCTCTTTCTACAGTTTATAATAATTTCTCCATGCTTAAGAGTTGTCCGTAACTTGGTCTTATGGATACCCAAAAGTCCCAACTATCTCTCATTACCTGAAGCTGTACCTGAAATGTCTCCATCAAGCTGACTCTTCTTGGGTTAAGTTATCATTTCCAGAATGCTTGTGGGAGGAGGCACACACTGTTGGCAGCATTTACTTAGGAATAATTGATCAGAGTAGGCTGGACAACAGGCAGGGTCCAAGATCATTCAGAGCTCCTTGAGGGAAGAGAATGGGAACTTGTGGGCAGGTGGGCCGTGAGCCCTCAGGAATTTGGCACAGTAGCAGGACCCTGGCACTTAAGGTGGGGAGTTGGGCAGAACATCCTCCTCTGGGATTCTTGCTGATTTCCCAGACTCAGGCTCTCCCAGCTCCATTGGGCTTCCTGTGTACAGAGGTACTTCTAAAATTACTGTCTATAAGAAATATATTCGTGGCATGCTGTTCTTAAGCTCTAGTTCATTGAAGATTTGAAGGTTCTGGAGAGGTAGTGTCACTTTTGGCTCCAGCCTGTCTCCTCTTCCATCACCTCCTGACTCTCTAGAGAAAAGGTTCCATCTACACATCTGACCCTGGATATCTCATCTTCTACTCTAAGTACTTTTCAAGAGGTCCTCCCAGCAAATAAAGCTTCTTCCTAAAAGCATTTCTGAAGCCAGCTGTTAAAAATGTTCACAGTCCTCCACTTTCTCATTTAGGATCAGCCAGAAGAGAGAAGCAACTTTGATTTATAAAGTAGGAAGAGACTCGATATTGAGAACTGTGAGATTAAACTACCACTGGAAAGCTGAGGAAGTGAAGATCAAGGAGGTTATTTTCGGGAAATCTGGAAGCGTAGAGATTGCTGGAAATCATACCTTTAATAGCATCAAAGTAGGAGAGTCTTGGGAGGACACCCAGAGATGTTGAAGGTGCCAATGAATGCTCTCAATACAGCACCAACAGAGGTGAACTGAGACCCCGTGATTGTTGATCTTGCAAATTCCAAGCCACTGAGAATAATAGCATCCTCTTTTTATCCTGCCTGCCAAGTCCTGCACAAGTTTCTCGTTGGAGGTATCAAATTGGGATTTGGCTGGCAAGGGGTCTGGGAAATGTTATTTCCAGCGCAGGGTGAAGGGTGCTGAGGATCAAAAGCAACGTCCAACACATCCCTGGTTTATACGTGATTTCAGGAGGCGAAGGAAAGGGAGGGAGAGATTCTAGGCAAGCAAGTGTCATGACCGAAGGACAGCATAGGGCACAGGCCTGAGGCCAGGCCCACAGAAGCTGAGGGTGCTTCTGTCACAGGAGGGGCTGGAAGCCAGATGGTGACAAGGTTGTGGGGCCTTTGAGTACCACAGGAAGGGTCTGGTGGAGACATTACATGAGGAAGCCATGTGGTTAGGAAAAGGTGTTGGGAAAACTGAAGGGCTGGAAATGGGAACAAGGCTCAGTTGGTTGCACTGACTCAATTCCCTTCTCCTGGATCTGGATCCTGGGTTTGGATTGTTTCCCATCACAGTCACTGAGAGGGCGATGACTTGAAGGAAACAGCATCGTCCCGGCAGGAGCAGTCAGGACAGTTGTAAACCCTTATGCTTTAATATCCGTGTACTTGCCACCAATTTAACAGGGTCTTGAACAAGGTCACAAGAAAATAGCCTTTTCCCCTGATGAACTGCTGATGCAGTGTCAGTTACTGGGGTTGGCAAAATAAACCTGCTTTTATAGGCTGTTTGCTTTCAAAGGTGAAAGCTCTTGAAAATTACATTTGGGTCCATTTTTCTGTCAACCTTTAAACGGTGACACATGAGCGTGCTTGGGGATTGGTGCTTTCCTCATGGGGTCTCTGGTTCTAACTGAATCGATCAACCCATCAGTCAATCAGTCTATTACCCAAAGCCCCAAAGGGTGGTGTCAGGGCTTCTGGGGACAGTGTGGGAATAACTAAAGTAATGGAAGATTTCAATGTCCCCCGATGAGGCTGGGCTTAAATCTGATGCAGGACCGAGGCTTGGAAGGACTTGGAAAGGCATTGTATTAGTCTGCTTTTGCACTGCTATAAAGAATCTGAGACTGTATAGTTTATATTTGTGTGTGCCTCACGAAGTTCTCGTGCTATGTTTTTCAGCTCCATCAGGTCATTTATGTTCTTCTCTAAATTGGTTATTCTAGTTAGCAATTTGTCTAACCTTTTTTCAAGGTGCTTAGCTTCCTTGCATTGGGTTAGAACATGCTCCTTTAGCTCGGAGGAGTTTGTTATTACCCATTTTCTGAAGCCTACTTCTGTCAGTTCATCAAACTAATTCTCCGTCCAGTTTTGTTCCCTTGCTGATGAGGAGTTGTGATCCTTTGGAGGAGAAGAGATGTTCTGGTTTTTGGAATTTTCAGCCTTTTAGCACTGGTTTCTCCCCATCTTCATGGATTTATTTACCTTTGGTCTTTGATGTTGGTGACTTTCGGATGGGGTCTCTGAGTGGATGTGCTATTCCTTTATGTTTGTTAATTTTCCTTCTAACAGTCAGGGCCCTCTGCTGCAGGTTTGCTGGAGTTTGCTGGAGGTCTGTTCCAGACCCTGTTTGCCTGGGTATCACCGGGGAGGCTGCAGAACAGCAAAGATTGCTGCCTGTTCTTTCCTCTGGAAGCTTCATCCCAGAGGGACACCTGCCAAATGCCAGCCAGAGCTTTCCTGCATGAGGTGTCTGTTGGCCCCTACTGTGAGGTGTCTCCCAGTCAGGATACATCGGGGTCAGGGACACACTTGAGGAAGCAGTCTGACCCTTAGTAGAGCTTGAATGCTATGCTGGGAGGTCCACTCCTCTCTTCAGAGCCATCAGGCAGGGAGGTTTAAGTCTGCTGAAGCTGCACCCACAGCTGCTCCTTCCCCTAGGTGCTCTGTCCCAGGGAGGTGGGGGTTTTATCTATAAGTCACTGACTGGGGCTGCTGCCTGAGGCTGTGAAATTTATATAAAAAAGACGTTTAATTGACTCACGGTTCTGCAAGGTTGGGGAGGCCTCCGAAACTTTACAATCCTGGCAGAAGATGAAGGGGAAGCAAGGCACATCTTACATGCTGGTAGGAAAGAAAGAGAGAGAGAGAGAGAGAGAAAGAGAGAGAGAGCACAAAGGGGGAAGTGCCACACTTTTAAACCATCAGATCTCATGAGAACTCCCTCACTATCGTGAGAACATCATGGGGGAAACTGCCCTTATGGTCCAATCATCTCCTATCAGGCCCCTCCCCTGACATGTAGGGATTACAATTCAAAATGAGATTTGGGTGGGGACACAGAATGAAACCATTTCATTTTGTCCTTGGCTCCTCCCAAATCTCATGTCCTTCTCACATTTCAAAACCAATCATGCCTTCCCAGCAGTCCCCCAAAGTCTTAACTCATTCCAGCATTAACTCAAAAGTCCAAGGCCAAAGTCTTATCTGAAACAAGGCAAATCCCTTCCACCTATTAGCCTGTGAAATAAAAAATAAGTTTGTTACTTCCAAGAGACAGTGGGGGTAGATGCATTCCTATTCTAAATGGGAGAAATTGTCCAAACAAAGGGGCTACAGGCCCCATGCAAGTCCAGAAACCAGCAGGGTAGCCATTAAATTTAAAGATCTGAAATAATCTCTTTTGACTCCATATCTCACACCCAGGGCATGCTGATGCAAGGGGTGGGCTCCTGTGGCTTGGGCAGCTCTGCCCCTGTGGCTCTGCAGGGTTCAGTCCCTATGGCTGCTTTCAGGGCTGGTGTCAAATGCCTTAGGGTTTTCCAGGTGCACGGTGCAAGCTGTTGGTGGATCTACCACTCTGGGGTCTGAAGGATGGTGGCCCTTTTCTCACAGCTCCACTAGGCAGTGCCCCAGTGGGGACTATGTGTGGGGCTCCAACCCTAAATTTCCCTTCTGCATTTCCCTAGTAGAGGGTCTCCATGAGGGCTCCGCCCCTGCAGCAGACTTCTGCCTGGACATCCAGGCATTTCCATACATCCTTTAAATTCTATGCAGAGGTTCCCAAACCTCAACTCTTGTCTTTTGCACACCCGCAGGCCCAACACTATGTGGAAGCCAACAATACTTGGGGCTTGCATCCTCTGAAGCAATGGCCCCAGCTCTACTTTGCTCCCTTTTAGCCATGGCTGGAGCTAGAGTGACTGGGATGCAGGGCACCATGTCCTGAGGCTGCACAGAGCAGCAGGGCCCTAGGCCCAGCTCACTAAACCATTTTTCTTTCCTAGACTTTTGGGCTTGTGATAGGAGGGGTTGCTGTGAAAATCTCTGAAATGCCCTGGAGACACTATCCCCATTATCTTGGCTATTAACATTTAGCTTTTCATTACTTATGGAAATTTCTGCAGCCAGCTTGAGTTTTTTTTTTTCCCCAGAAAAAAAATGGGTTTTCCTTTTGTACCACATGGTCTGGCTGCAAAATTTCCAAACTTTTATCCTCTGCTTCTGCTTTAAACATAAGTTCCAATTTTAGATCTTCTCTTTGCAAATATATATGATTATATGCTTTTAGAAATTTTCCAGGTCAAATCTCGAATGCTTTGCTTCTTAGAAATTTCTTTTGCCAGATACCTTAAATCATCTCTCCCAAGTTTAAAGGTCCACAGATCTCTAGGGTAGGGGTAAAATGCATCCAGTCTCTTTGCTAAAGCATAGCAAGAGTCACCTTTATTCCAATTCCCAAAAAGTTCTTCATCTCCATCTGAGACCACCTCAGCCTGGACTTCATTGTCCATATAGCTATCATATTTTGGCCAAAACCATTCAACAAGTCTCTAGAAAGTTCCAAATTTCCTACATTTTCCTGTCTTCTTCTGAACCCTCTAAACTGTTCCAACCTCTGCCTGTTACCCAGTTCCAAAGTTGCTTCCACATTTTCAGGTATCTTTATAGCAGTGTTCCACTGCTGGTATCAATTTTCTGTATTAGTCTATTTTCATACTTCTACAAAGAACTACCTGAGTCTTGTTAATTTACGAAGAAAAAAGGTTTAATTGACTCACAGTTCTGCATGGCTGGAGGGGCCTCAGGAAACTTATCATGGTGAAAGTCAAAGGGGAAACATGGTACATCTCACATGGCAGCAGGAGAGAAACAGAGATCAGGGGAAACCACCACTTTTAAAGCATCAGATCTTGTGAGTACACTCTCACTATCAACAGAAAAGCATGAAAAAAATCAGCTCCCATGATCCCATCACCCCCCACTAGGTCCCTCCCCTGAGGGAGGGCAGGCATTTACATGCAAATAGTGGCCATGCCCCACCTGGCCTTTCCTTTTTTTAAGTTGATGCTGAGGTTACAATTAGGAGGCTTGAATTTTATTTTTAAAATATGTACCCTTGTGTACACATGCATTCCCAAGAGATGACTAATTGAATATACATCATAGATAAGAAATGTTACTTTATAAAATATGACTAAAGATTTCCCCACTGTGAATTGCAGATTTGAAAAGGCTTTGCATGTTGCTCATGGATTCAGCAGGTCTATTAGTGAGGCCGCCACATGACCTTTAATTTAATTAAGTAAAAATCCTATCCAGGACTATTAACTGAATGTTTAAAATGTGCTTATTACCATGCTAGCTGTTGTAAGGTTTTGGGGGCTCAACACACATGCTATGGACTTTAGCAATGCAAATTGTATTTGCCTGTGGCTTGATCCTTTACAAAACACGTTCACATACATCATTACAGCCCTGAAACAGCCTTGCCCAATGAGACAGGGAGGCATTACTTCTTAATATTGAGGTGACAAAATCAAAGTTGGGAGAGGCTCAGGCTGCACAGGAAGTCACAATACTAGGGCATGGCAATAAAATTGATGGCGACGCAGGGCGGCCACATTGCTAACTTTGAAAAGTGTTTTGTTAAAGTGTTGACATTTAAAAACTATGTATCATCGAAGACATTTATTGAATACTAGACATTGCAGGGGGGCTCAGGATGGGAATTATCTAGTCTGTTATTATCGGGTTATCCATCTCTCCAGGCTCTCTTAAATATTACATGTTTGTAAAGACTCCCTCCCTCCCTCCCTCTCTCGCTCATCCCCCACACTTCCTCATCCCCCACACTTCCTCATCCCCCAGGAAACACTTCCTCATCCCCCACACTTCCTCATCCCCCAGGAAACACTTCCTCATCCCCCACACTTCCTCATCCCCCAGGAAACACTTCCTCATCCCCCACACTTCCTCATCCCCCAGGAAACACTTCCTCATCCCCCACACTTCCTCATCCCCACACTTCCTCATCCCCCAGGAAACACTTCCTCATCCCCCACACTTCCTCATCCCCACACTTCCTCATCCCCCAGGAAACACTTCCTGAGCTTTTATCTGGTGCCACAGAATAGGACCTGGTCCCACCCTCTGTGGCACTGCTGACCCTGTGAAACACTGTCTAGCTGGTGCCAGGGGCCCATGATTCATCGGCTTTTAGGTTTTGGTTCTTAAAATATTTGTTTTCTGTTGGGCACAGTGGCTCATGCCTGTAATCCCAGCACTTTGGGAAGCCAAGGTGGGCAGATCACAAGGTCAAGAGTTTGAGACCATCCTGGCCAACATGGTGAAACCCCATCTCTACTAAAAATACAAAAATTAGCTGGCATGATGGTGCATGCCTGTAGTCCCAGCTATTCGGGAGCCTGAGGCAGGAGAATCGCTTGAACCTGGGAGGCGGAGGTTGCAGTGAGCTGAGATGGTGCTACTGTACTCCAGCCTGGTGACAGAGTGAGACTCCATCTCAAAAAAACGAAACAAAAAAAAAAAAATAAAAAGGTTTGTTTCTCAATACCTAATGCATGTGGGGCATAAGACCTAGATGACAGGCTGATAGATGCAGCAAACCACCATAGCACATGTATACCTGTGTAACAAACCTGAATGTTCTGCACGTGTACCCAGAACTTAAAGTTAAAAAAAAAAAAAAAAAAAAAAAAAAAGATTTGTTTCTTTCCAGACTTCAAAGAACTTAGTTCTCCACTCTCTGGGGTTCTGTTTCCGTTTTCGAAGTCACCACCTGCATCTCCTTTGCTTTCTTCTTGGGGTCTTCCTAACAGCCAGATAGTCGGTCACCCAGAGCTCTGCTCTCATCCGGGAATCCAGCCTGAATGGTGGTGGCCATTTCTAGGTTGGGGCTTCTTTTAAGCTGGTAAGAGAATTCCTAATAAATTTTAGAATATGTGGGTTGAATTTGAGCAAAATATACTAATTGCAGGCACATTTAGAAGTGTCCTGACAACCCCTTCAATCCTCACATAATTTTATCACACAACTTTTCTCATAAAATGGACTTGTGACAATAATTGGAGACCTGCAGCCACCCAGCGATGCGGTGTGGAAGCTGAAAGCCGGCCGAGCTGTGTCCGCCCGCTGACGGGCTCCTTCCCTGGCTGCTGTGTCCGCCCGCTGACGGGCTCCTTCCCTGGCTGCTGTGTCCGCCCGCTGATGGGCTCCTTCCCTGGCTGCTGTGTCCGCCCGCTGACGGGCTCCTTCCCTGGCTGCAGCTTATTGGTAAAAAAGGTTCAAATTGCTGCTTCAGCAAAAATGCAATGAATGATTCCATGGGGTTTTAGGGGCCTGGGTTCAATACTGGAGGTCAGACAGTCCCGTGGCTCTGAGAGTCTCTGCATAGATGCCCCTGACTTGTGCCCTTTGCTCCGAGCCTGGGGCAGCTCTGCTGTCATTGAGGTCAGAAGCTCCTGGGGTTGCTTCCTGCTGCCTGTGGCCTCACCGCAGCCTACCCTCCATCTCACAACTCAAGGCCCTCGGCCTCGCTGAAAATGCCAGCAGCCCTTTGCAAGGATGACGGTGACTCCCTGTGTGTCTCAGAACAGCTTCGGCCTCTGTTCAGTTCACCACCACGCTTTACACAAAAGGACAGACAATGCTGAAATCAGTAAGTGCTGCAGTAAGACGTTCAGTAAAAACAGAAATGATTCAGAGAGAAAGAGAACCGCCTTCACCCTGTGGTAGTCATCACTTCTGTGAAAGGAGAATAAATTCTGGGACCCCAGAATCACTAAGCCAAGGGGAAAAGTCAAGCTGGGAACTGCTTCAGGCAAACCTGCCTCTCATTTTATTCCTAAGTAAGATGGCTACAAACATAAAAAGTTACACAGCTCCCTTACCACTTGCTTGTAGGGAATCCTCGTGGGCCTCAAGATCTTCTTCTTCTTCTTTTTTTTAAGTGTCTTGCTCTGTCACCCAGGCTGGAGTGCAATGGCACTATGTCAGCTCACTGCAACCTCTGCCTCCCGGGTTCAAGTGATTCTCCTGTGTCAGCCTCCCAAGTGGCTGGGATTACAGGCATGTGCCACTGCACCCGGATAATTTTTGTATTTTTATTAGAGACAGGGTTTCACCATGTTGGCCAGGCTGGTTTTGAACTCCTGACCTTAAGTGATCCGGCCACCTTGGACTCCCAAAGTGCTGGGATTACAGATGTGAGCCACTGTGCCCAGCCGTGCCTCAATATCTTTACCCTAAAACAGTTGTGTGGAATTTCACCCTGGCAATGTGAGTTGACAGCTTATCTTCCCAGGTGCTGGACGGGGACAGAACTCACTGAGGCCAATGTGCATCTGATGACTTCCTCTGCCCTGTATTCATGGACAAATGCAGTTTCACTGAGCCAGACTAAGGCACAAGTGACTCTTCCTCTACCCCTCTCTCACTTGTAAATTGCATCGTCACTGAAAGGCTGATCAGAGACTCAAAAGAGTGCCACCGTTTGTCTCTTATCTGTGACGTGAAAGTTCCAGGCTTCGTGTTGTCCCGCCTTTCTGGACCTAACTAGTATACATCTTATACATACTGATTGATGTCTGTTTTCCTCCTCAAATGTTTAAAATCAAGCTGTGCCCTGACCACCTTGGGCACGTGTAGTCAGGACCTCCTGAGGCTGTGTGACGGGCACATCCTTAACTTTGGCAAAATAAACTTCTTGAGCTGATTGAAACCTGTCTCAGCTACTTTTGGGTTCACTCCTTCCTGCTGTGGGTCTACACAAGTGGTACTTTGGGTGTCCTCACAAAATACAACACTTTGTGTCTCTAAAACATAGCAGTGTGCTTTTTCATCGCTTACGTGCGTCTCTGCCATGTGGCTTCTAAGGGAGTGTTGTTTTCAGTTGAAGGAGCGGCTTTACTCCCAAGGAAGAGGGGGTGGATGATTGTGGACCATGTGGCCATCTCCCTAGCAGTTCTTACCAGTCCCTCGGACCCTGCTGCAGTTACAATTCACAGGACCCCAAGGAAAGAAATACAAGCAATAAGAATTTATTGAAAGATGTTTTAAGGCTCTAATGGAAGACAAACATTATTCAAAGATATTTACTATTCTAGCCCTGGGCCAAAGGGCTGAAACTGGAAAGAAGGAATTTCAGGCATTTGCAGTAGGAATTTGGGGACCTGAGTACCTTTCCTCAAAATCACCCCATTGCCTCTAACATCACCCCAAGGCGAGAGTCACAGCTTCAGAAGGGCAGGCTGTGGCAGAGGAACAAAATAGTCATCACAACGTGCCTTTCATTTGACTGGCTACCTCGGATTCATGTCCTACAAGCTGGGCTGGGCTGGTTAGAACCAACGTTGCTGAGGTAGCTACTGCACAAATACTTCCCTTTCCCTCGGTGTCTGAAGCTTGGCCATCGAATATCTTTCTACAAAGTCTGGAGGTTTGGGGGAGCATATCCCAGAGGAAAACTTTCATGTCAGAGGGGACCAGGGCGCCAGAGACCCCCAGACTGTGCAGGTGCCCTCACAGAGACAGCTGGGGCCAGTCTGGGCACTTAGGGCTTCCACTCCACAGGAAGACTACCCAAAGCTCAGGTGCCAGGGTGTAAATGCCTCCTGTTTTAGAGGCAGAACTCACTCCCTCACCTCTCACTGTCCCGTGGGCCCAGCTAGAGGCGGCAGGGATTGCCCAGGACAGTCCTTAACCTTGCACCGTGGGTTTCCACCCATTTCAACAAATGCATTTCTGTTCAGCCAACTTTTATTGCATGATGGTTGCAGAGGACATTTCATCCTTCCCAGGGACGTATTTACAATGAGCAAACATTATCTGGGAACTCAGGGTCTTCACCAATTCTTCTAAGGCTCAGGGATCATGGGTGGATCTGGCCCTATCTAGTTGTAGGCATCTTGACCTACAATGTTCCACAATACTCCCCACGGCCATTTTGGTGTCCCCCCAGGACGGCCACAGGTCCTATTATAAGACAGGCGTGGGGAGAACATCACCAGGAGTGGTGGGGGAGCCAGCAGGAGCCGCCCTCAATATCCCACCCATGGTGGTTTGTCCTCCTATCCTCTGGTGAGTGTTGGCTGGTGTGATCCCAGCACATGCTTGTGAGCCTTGAGGGACCCTGTCTCTACCACGTGTCCTAACACCGAGGGCTCTTCACTTGCAGCATCCATGACTCAGATGTGGCCATTGAATATCAGGCCCTGGATACTGACAGAGGGAGAGGAAGGTGCAAAACAACCCAAGACAAGAGTGGGGCGCTGGTGCCGTCAGGTGGAGGCGGAGGCGCCGCTCACGTCAGGATCACAGGGGCCGCTTCCCTGCCCATTCATCCGTGTATTCATTCATTCACTCACTCAAGGAACGCTTGCTGTTTGAGGACCTGCTGTGTGCTAGGCATTGTGTAGAGAAAATACAGGCCCAGAGAAATTGTGACTTGGATAAAGTCACTGAGCTGGGCTTGGCGACTTCACTGTTGAGCTTGGTGCGCTCTGCTTGTCTCTCCAGACCCATTCTCCCTGCATGCATTCTTACACACTGCTCTGCACCGCGTAAGGCTGGCCTCCGGACACATTCTGGCTCCTTTGTCCAGTGGCTTCGCGTTGTATTCCACCAGTGAGAGGCACTGACAGGAGGTGGAAAGCAGGGAGGAGAGGCCAGGCTATGTACTGCCCTGGGATGTCTTTGCTGGGTTGCAATATGGCAATGTTTGCCCTTCTCCACCTAATGCTCCTGGGCTCCACCTTTTCTAACAGTTACAGCTCTCAGGAGGTTCAGATAACCAAGCCCTCCCCTTCCATCTCAGGCTAAGGAATGCCAATGGCTTCCTAAAGATGTGGGCTCCAGGTTCACTCATCTTCCTTTGTTGATTTCCCTTAACCTGGCCAGTAGCTTCGGGGGTACCCCTCCCATAAACTTGCTTCATTTGCTTTTATTCAAGCATGCTGTTTCTGTTAGCATCCTGACTGGTGCAATAATTGGTACTCAAAGTCCCTGCAGCAAGTAGAATCTCAAAACGGGACCCCGGGATTGTGCAGAGCAGGTTTGCTAATTACTAATCCCAAGGGAGGACTCCCACACAGCGTAGAAGGCAAAGATCGTCACCCTGCCTGCTTCCAGGAGTAGGAGTCTAGTCGCTTCTGCCCGTGGTATCTTGGGCGACAGATTTACCAGCTGCCCAAATCTGTGAAACAAAACACACTCACATGAAACCAGCTATATGAGGAAGGTGTTCCTTAGGAACTGGCAGCCAGGGACACAAGATGTCTCAGATCCATTTTGAGCCTGTCCCCCAAGGCTCAAGAACGCTATCCTGGGGCAGATGGAGTCTCAACTGCGTGTGCTCCACTTGCACCACGGCCGAGGGACCCTGAAGGACAGCCCACCTGGGTAATACAGCGCAGGGCTGGGCAAAGCTTTGAAGGACATCCTGCCTGCCAGCTGGAACCGGGCTGTCCTGGGCAGCCCCTTCCTACCTCAAGATCTGAAACTCTTTAGGAGGAACAGGACAAGGCCTGACTGCTTCAGGCAGTTCCTCTGTCTCTCAGGATGTTACGTCTCCAGCATATCTTATGGTTATTCTGAGAGCTACATGCTGGGAAAAAGGAGAGAAATGGGTCGGTTCAAGGCTACTTGGAGAACTATCCTGAGAGCCCCTGGGACTGTGTGCTCACATCTTGGATGAATGCACAGATCATTTTTCTCATGGAGAGAAAATGGCTTTAAATAGAAGGTGAGACCCCAGCTGATCCCATGAGAAGGGTGACTTCAGCTGGGGCGCTGTGTCCCAGGGCTTCCTAAGCCTGAGATTCTCAATGCGGAATCTGGGAAACAGGATGGAAAGCAAGGGAGGAATAGAAAAAGACCTTGTGGCCATTTTCACGATATTGATTCTTCCTATCCATGAGCATGGTATGTTCTTCCATTTGTTTGTGTCCTCTTTTATTTCACTGAGCAGTGGTTTGTAGTTCTCCTTGAAGAGGTCCTTCACATCCCTTGTAAGTTGGATTCCTAGGTATTTTATTCTCTTTGAAGCAATTGTGAATGGAAGTTCATTCATGATTTGGCTCTCTGTTTGTCTGTTACTGGTGTATACGAATGCTTGTGATTTTTGCACATTAATTTTGTATCCTGAGACTTTGCTGAAGTTGCTTATCAGCTTAAGGAGATTTTGGGCTGAGACAATGGGATTTTCTAAATATACAATCATGTCATCTGCAAAGAGGGACAATTTGACTTCTTCTTTTCCTAACTGAATACCCTTGATTTCTTTCTCTTGCCTGATTGCCCTAGCCAGAACCTCCAACACTATGTTGAATAGGAGTGGTGAGAGAGGGCATCCCTGACTTGTGCCAGTTTTCAAAGGGAATTTTTCCAGTTTTTGCCCATTCAGTATGATATTGGCTGTGGGTTTGTCATAAATAGCTCTTATTATTTTGAGATACATTCCATCAATACCGAATTTATTGAGCGTTTTTAGCATGAAGGGCTGTTGAATTTTGTCAAAAGCCTTTTCTGCATCTATTGAGATAATCATGTGGTTCTTGTCTTTGGTTCTGTTTATATGCTGGATTATGTTTATTGATTTGCGAATGTTGAACCAGCCTTGCATCCCAGGGATGAAGCCCACTTGATCATGGTGGATAAGCTTTTTGATGTGCTGCTGAATGGCCATACTGCCCAAGGTTATTTATAGATTCAATGCCATCCCCATCAAGCTACCAATGAGTTTCTTCACAGAATTGGAAAAAACTGCTTTAAAGTTCATATGGAACCAAAAAAGAGCCCGCATCTCCAAGACAATCCTAAGTCAAAAGAACAAAGCTGGAGGCATCACGCTACCTGACTTCAAACTATACTACAAGGCTACAGTAACCAAAACAGCATGGTACTGGTACCAAAACAGAGATATAGACCAATGGAACAGAACAGAGTCCTCAGAAATAATACCACACATCTACAGCCATCTGATCTTTGACAAACCTGAGAAATAAGAAATGGGGAAAGGATTCCCTATTTAATAAATGGTGCTGGGAAAATTGGCTAGCCATAAGTAGAAAGCTGAAACTGGATCCTTTCCTTACTCCTTATACGAAAATTAATTCAAGATGGATTAGAGACTTAAATGTTAGACCTAATACCATAAAAACCCTAGAGGAAAACCTAGGTAGTATCATTCAGGACATAGGCATGGGCAAAGACTTCATGTCTAATACACCAAAAGCAATGGCAGCAAAAGCCAAAATTGACAAATGGGATCTCATTAAACTAAAGAGCTTCTGCACAGCAAAAGAAACTACCATCAGAGTGAACAGGCAACCTACAGAATGGGAGAAAATTTTTGCAATCTACTCATCTGACAAAGGGCTAATATCCAGAACCTACAAAGAACTCAAACAAATTTACAAGAAAAAAGCAAACAACCCCATCAAAAAGTGGGCAAAGGATATGAACAGACATTTCTCAAAAGAAGACATTCATACAGCCAACAGACACATGAAAAAATGCTCATCATCACTGGCCATCAGAGAAATGCAAATCAAAACCACAATGAGATACCATCTCACACCAGTTAGAATGGCGATCATTAAAAAGTCAGGAAACCACAGGTGCTGGAGAGGATGTGGAGAAATAGGAATACTTTTACACTGTTGGTGGGATTGTAAACTAGTTCAACCATTATGGAAAACAGTATGGCGATTCCTCAAGGATCTAGAACTAGATGTACCATATGACCCAGCCATCCCATTACTGGGTATATACCCAAAGGATTATAAATCATGCTGCTATAAAGACACATGTACACGTATGTTTATTGCGGCACTATTCACAATAGCAAAGACTTGGAATCAACCCAAATGTCCATCAGTGACAGACTGGATTAAAAAAATGTGGCACATATACACCATGGAATACTATGCAGCCATAAAAAAGGATGAGTTCGTGTCCTTTGTAGGGACATGGATGCAGCTGGAAACCATCATTCTTAGCAAACTATCACAAGAACAGAAAATCAAACACCGCATGTTGTCACTCATAGGTGGGAACTGAACAATGAGATCACTTGGACTCAGGAAGGGGAACATCACACACCGGGGCCTATCATGGGGAGGGGGGAGGGGGGAGGGATTGCATTGGGAGTTATACCTGATGTAAATGACGAGTTGATGGGTGCTGACGAGTTGATGGGTGCAGCACAGCAACATGGCACAAGTATACATATGTAACAAACCTGCACGTTATGCACATGTACCCTAGAACTTAAAGTATAATAATAATAATAAAAAAAAAAAAGAAAAAGACCTTGTTTCGCTGATTCTCAATAAGCCAAGTTTAGCAGTTCCATGGGTGCCCCTGGTCAGAAAAGGAGAGCTCCGGTTCCATTTCTTCTAATAATTTACTCTGTGACCGTGGGAAATTTACTCCATCCTAGCACTCTGCATGATACATGATTCTACATGAAGGCCAGTTATTTTTATTTTCATATTCCTCTCTCTCTCCTCTTTATTACTGCCTTACTTAGAAAGTAGTAGCTTTTTCTCAATATTCCCAAAGACATATTTCAAAAGTTTTTTTTTTTATGACTTATTGGAAATAATGCTATTAGAGAATGAGAAAGTACTAGAAATACCGCTGGCTGGCTCCGTGCAGATGCGTGGACTGGGCACTCTGGTGGTGACAGTTATTCAACTCCAGAAGCCAGCAGGGCTCTGAACTCTGTCCCCAGCCAAGTGATTTGCCGGCATTGGGAGACAACTTCGCCAGCCCGGAGAGAAATGCAGCAGGGAAGAGGCTGTGTCCTGGTTGACTGCATGAAGGTTTTTTTTAAAATTTGAGACAGGATCTCACTTTGTTGCCCAGGCTGGAGTGCAGTGGCACAATCATGGCTCACTGTAGCCTCAATCTCCGGGCTCAGGTGATCCTCCTGTTTCAGCCTCCTGAGTAGCTGGGACATGCCACCATACCTGGCTAATTTTTGTTTTGTTTTTGTTTTGCTTTGTTTTTGGTAGATGGGGTTTTAACAACAACAACAAAAAAGTTCACAGTGTTGCCCAGGCTTGTCTCAAACTCCTGGGCTCAAGCTATCTGCCCACCTCGGCCTCCCAAAGTGTTGGGATTATAGGTGTGAGGCACTGCACCTAGCCTCATTAAGATTTTAATATGCCTAAGTTTATCTTTTTTTTAAAAACCCATGCTGAGTATATAGGAAAAGAGACAACATATAAATGAGCTTTTTCACAATCAAGTTAAATATTACTTAAATAAGCTGAGCTTTCCTAACCAAATGCTGCCACAGGTATGATTTTAAAATATTTTTCTTTTTCAGAATAGTGCTTTTTTTTAGAGACAGAGTCCTGCTATGTTGCTCAGGCTGGTCTTGAACTCCTGGATTCAAGCAATCCTCCCACCTCAGCCTCCCAAAGTGCTCAGACTATAGGCGTAAGCCCCTGTGCCCGGCTTGCACAAAGCCTTGATATCTTCTGTGACTGGCAGGTATCCAGTGGTTCCCAGAAGACCACTTGTGAGTATGCAGGAAGAAGGGGGTTTATTTCTGAAGGTCCAGACTTAGCGTGTCCATAAAATCAGCCTCTTCACACTCATCACCCAAGGCTGCACTGTTCCCTCTTTAGTCATTATGGGGAGATGGTGCTATGTGTCCTAACAGCCAAAAATGCCCCTTACTAGAAGGCAGGGCTTCAGCTAAGCCTTGGCCTTAGTGTAGCAGATCCCCCGTGGGGGGGTCTCCTCAGCCAGTGATGACTTATTCTCTGGAAACTGCCCCAGGACATGGGAGACGCTCATGGTTTCTGAGCCTTCTTGTCCTCCCCATGCACTTACTTGTGGTCACTGACTGATTTGGGAACAGCATCATTTTCATCTCAGGCCAATCACATTCGTCCTCCCGGGAATGGGAATGGTGAGCGGTGGCCACGCAGACTGGAGCTGGGGCCCTGGTGATTGTGCAGAGCACTGGGAGCTTGGCCAGGACTGTCTAGTTTCCGTCTTCCGTGGTTTGGCTGTTCAGCCCTTCCCTCAAATTTGGGAGTTACTCAGTTCCTCGGAAATGTGTCCAGTTCGAGTTTGTGAGTGTCACTTTCTATGTCTTCCCTTTTATTCCTGGGGTGGTGGAGAGGAAGGCAGCACACGCTTCTGATTGGCCTGCGAGACCCCCTCAGCGTGTCCTCATTCCCACCGAGACCTGGTTCCCAGCGCCTCTGAAGGCACATCCTGAACAGTGACGGAAGCTCGTGCACAACCCTCTGCCTTTGCTGCATCGAAACTGGCTTCACATCTGTCTCTTTCCTCCTCCCCAATCTCACCTCAACGTCATGGTGCAGCTCAGCCTCCTCCTCCGTGAAGACTTCTTTGTCCCCTTCTTTGGCGCTCTCTTTCCGGTGCTATGGGATTAGTTAGGCCCCGCACTGTGACATTCTATCCATCACCCAGAGTTTCCGGCGTGTTTCTGCTCCCTGGAGGCATGGACTCATTCTGACACTTCCTTTCTGTCCCTCAGTGCTGAACGCAGAATCACACACCTTCAGATGCTCAGTGGCATTTTACTCAGCAGAGATGGGAAGGAGCAAACATCTCGAGGAACAAGAAGACTCCAGCTCCTCATCAGGATAAAGACTGTATTTTCAAAGGAAGTCAGACCAGAATGAGGCCGGCATCGAGTGTCAGGATGTCACTTGTCCCAGGTGTGAGTCCTCAAAATGCAAACACAGCCACTAATTGTAAGGAGCCTCCACAGAGACAGTGACAGCTGATGAAAGGAAGCGGCATGGAGGAAAGGACAGTGGCATAGGAAGAGTGACCTATTCCATTGGGGTGGAAGGATGCTGTTCAGACTCAGCCAGCAGTCATCGAGTTCCTCCCTTGTCCTAGAGACTGGTCTGAGTGTTTTCACACTATCCAGTTTAATTTACACACAACCCTGTGAGGTGCATAGTCCAGGCTCAGAGGCAAGAGGATTGAAGCTCAGGATGCTAAGTGACTTGTCCATGGTCAGATGGTGATTAAGGTGCAGAGCTTGGGCAGGAATCCAGGTGTCTCCCAGGTGTTCTGACTCCACAGCATCTTCTCTCCATAGCCTTTGGCTTTCCTTTTACGTGAGTCACTGTGGTCATCCTTTCAGCTGTGAGCTTCACCACTAGAGACTGGTTGACTAAACTGTGTTGGACGCGTATGTTTATTGCAGCACTATTCACAACAGCAAAGATTGGAACCAACCCAAATGCTCATCAATGATAGACTGGATAAAGGAAACGTGGCACATATACACCATGGAACACTATGCAGCCGGAAAAAAGAATGAGTTCATGTCAATTGCAGGGACATGGATGAAGCTGGAAACCATCATTCTCAGCAAATTAACACAAGAACAGAAAACCAACCACCACATGTTCTCACTCACAAATGGGAGTTGAACAATGAGAACACATGGACACAGGGAGGGGAACATCACACACCAGGGTCTGTTGGGGGGTGGGGGGCAAGGGGGAGAGAGCATTAGGACAAATACCTAATGCATGCGGGGCTTAAAACCTAGATGAGAAGTTGACAGGTGCAGCAAACCACCATGGCACATGTATACCTGTGTAACAAACCAATCCTCAGGTTAGCTGAGTTTCATACTCTAGCACTTTCCTGAAGGAGACTCGTAAGAGCAATATCATTTGAATTCTTTCCTGTTAAAAACTTTTGTCTGTCATCTATACATGAAGGACCATTTGGCTGGATGCAAAATACTTGGCTTACACTCTCTGTACTTGAAGGCCTAGTATGTATCGTTACATTGTCTGCTGGCTCTGAATTTTGCTGAGGCAAGCCCGATTTCTTCCCTTAGAGGTGACTTTCTTTGTCTGGCTGCACGAAGGATTCCTTTTTAATCTTTGAAGTTCAGTGACTTTAATAGCCCATGTTGTAAGGTCAACAATTCTGGGTTAATTTTCCCTGGTACATTGTATTTCTTTTAAATGTGTACATACAAATCTTTATTTTATAAAAGAGTTCTTCAATTATAAATTTAATTTGTTCCATTATTCTGATTTTTTTTTGGTAAAAAAATTTAATTATGTATGCATTGACTTGCTTTTAATCGTTTTCTCCATATATTCTATTCTCTCTAGTCATTTTAAATTCAGTCTTTGGGGTTGGGCGCGGTGGCTCACGCCCGTAATCCCAGCACTTTGGGAGGCTGAGGTGGGCAGATCACCTGAGGTCAGGAGTTCAAGACCAGCCTAACCAAATGGAGAAACCTTGTCTCTACTAAACATACAAAATTAGCTGGGTATGGTGGCGCATGCCTGTAATCCCAGCTACTTGGGAGGCTGAGGCAGGAGCAATGTTTGAACCCAGGAGGTGGAGATTACATTGAGCTGAGATCGCGCCATTGTACTCCAGCCTGGGCAACAAGAGCAAAACTCCGTCTCAAAATAATAATAATACTAATAATGATTCAGTTTTTGTTTTCACTCTATCACTTGTGTAGTTTTTGTCCCCGGAATCACTTAGCGGCTGAGCCAGGATCTACGCCTGTGGTTTGCCCTCGTCTCATTCCAATTTCGTCTTAATTTCTGCAATGATTTTATTTCCTTCTCCAATTTATTTCCCCAGTTTGCCCACTGCTGCTTCCTCTTGTTCTTACCATCTCATGCTCTCTTTCCTGAGTAACTAAGTGTCTGCTTGATGTTCTTCCTCAATAGAGGCAATTCTTAAGATTTAAGAAAATGCACATGAAATATCAGGTCACCATTTTAAATTGTTTTATGGCAACATTTTTTTGGTGGGTGTGATTTTTCTGTTAGTACATTTGATTGCTCATTTCCTGCCTTTTTCTAACAGCATCTTTAACTTATTTGTATTAGTTATTAATAAATAAGTTAGACTTTCCTGGAGGCATGAGGGGTCTTCTAGACTCTTTTCTGCTGCTACAGATGGAAATTGTTTCCTGAAAATAAGACTCATCCATGTAATAAGCTTTGACCTCAATAGTAGGCAATCAGTATATAGTTGTGGGTTGAATAAATTCTAGGAAAGTGTGTGATTAATGCATTCATACTCAGTAGTAAGCGGCTTTGCACTGATTTTCAGGAGCTGAATGGGCGACTTCTTGTTGAGGCTGATTAAACCTCAGGGAATAGATAATAAATTAAGAATATCCTTTGTAATACAAATGAAGTTATTATATATGTAAAAACAACTTAAAAGTGTTTTAAAGAGAGATAAATCTAAAATGTTTCCCTTCTCTGTTTTCGGCATTAAAAACTGAAATTATAAAATTGAGTGTAAAAATAATTAAAAATCAGCTCTCCGTACTGTAGTGTGGGAGCTAATAGAAACAGGAGGGAGGGAAGAACTAGAGGGAAAGGAGGAGGAAGGGACATGAGGAGAGAAAAACAACTTTGCTTCTCAGAGAAGCAAGAGGCCCAGATGCCCGGGAGGCCTCACGAGGGATGCCTGGGGGGCCGGGAGAGACTGGAGGGTTCGCCCTGTGTGGTAGGAATGTCCTCAGCGGGCAGGCTGCCAGGCAGCCGCAGCGTTTATTTCTCCATGGTGCCACACGCGGAACCGAGCGTCTGAGTCCAGCAGAACGGTGCTCACTCTGTCTCCCAGGCTGGAGTGCACTGGCTCAATCTTGGCTCACTGCAACCTCCGCCTCCTGGTGCCATTAATCTGGATAACTGAAGTCAGGGCCAAGCCAAGGGCGAGTGCTCCTCCGCAATCACCAAAATGCAGGAAGTGCCCTGCCTGGGAGCCTGCAGAAAAACCGGCCTGTAGACAAATCTTGGCAGTAAAAGCCGGGTGACCTTGGGCAAATTACTTCTCTTGTCTGGGCCTCTATCTCTCATCTGTACGACAAGGAAGCGACCCCATGGCCTCCTCTTGTCCCCTCGGTTCCAACAATTTCATTATTAAAGTTGTCTTCGGACAGGGACGGATGGCGTATCTCCGGGCACCCAGTCTGATGTTGAGCCGTTATGGCTGGAATGTGTCTTTGCAGAGAGCCGCTGTCCTGCGTGGACGCCAGCTTTGCCCAGCAGTCATGCTGGGTGGGACAGTGGCACCAGGGGAGGAGACAGGACTGGGGCAGCGTGGGGAGTGAAGACTCAGTCTTTCCACATCTGCTCCCTCTGGAGGATCTCCTGGCTTCAGGGACTTCAGGGACTTTGGCTTGAAGACAGAAATGAAATTCTCAATAATTTCAAAAAGAGGAAAAATGCTGTAGTCCCCTCCTACACATTGCCACCCACATTCTCTTTCTTTTCTCTTTTTTTTTTTTTTTTTTTTTTTTTTTTGAGAAAGAGTCTCACTCTGGCTCCCAGGCTGGAGTGCACTGGCGCAACCTCGGCTCGCCGCAACCTCGGCTCGCGGTAACCTCGGCTCACTGCAACCTCGGCTCACCGCAACCTTGGCTCATGCAACCTCCGCCTCCTGGGTTCAGCGGTTCTTATGCCTCAGCCTCCTGAGTAGCTGGGACTACAGGCACCGGCCATAACCCTCGGCTAATGTTTTGCCTTTTAGTAGAGACGCGGTATTGCCATGTTTCCCAGGCTGGTCTCGAACTCCTGAGCTCAGGCAATCCTCCTGCCTCGGCCTCCCAAAGTACTGGGATTACAGGTGTGAGCCACCACACCCAGCCCGCAGCATTCTCTTTCTAAAACAAATCTTACTATTCCCCGTGTGTCTACTGACTGACAACGTCCCTTGGCCTGAAGTTTGCATTTTGGGCCTTTAAGGACAGACACTTTGTTTTACTCGTCTTCCCGTCCTCAGAACTTAGAGTGGGACCTCACATGAACCCTGATGGCTGAGGCCCTGCTGTCTTGAGACTCATGTCCAGGTCCATCCTCCTTACAGAGCCCTGTGCCTCAAACCGAGGGCTGAACGGAGGAAGGGAGAGAGAGGGTGGCTGCTACTGAGCGAGCAGACTTTCTCTCCGCAGACTTAAGCTTTCTTCGGGGTCATCCGTGGTTTAAATTAAAATAAGTCAAATGGTTTCAACCTGGGAGTTCCCTGATAGAACGTGTGGCAGCCAGATGCTAAGGGGCTCCTTATCCCCACTTTCCAGCATCTCATCTTGTGGACGCCTCTGCCCGCCACAGAACAACCAAATGTTGCTTCCACGAGTGTTGCTTCCATGAATATGTTATGTAAGATTAGAAGATGTTACGCATTTTGTCCGGCTGGCTGACTCTCTTGCCTCTCTCCCTTGCTGGATTTTTTTTTTTTTTTTTTTTTTTTTTGAAACAGGGTCTCACTCTGTCACCTAGGCTGGAGTGCAATGGCATGATCCCACTCACTGCAACCTTGACCTGTGCTCAAGCAATCCTCCAGCCTCAGCCTCCTGAGTCACTGGGACCACAGGTGCATGTCCTGCCCAGCTAATTTTTGTATTTTTTTTATAGAGATGAGGTTTTGCCATGTTGCTCAGGCTGGTCTCAAACTCCTGAGCTCAAGCAGTCTGCCACCTCAGCCTCCCAAAGTGCTGGGATTACAGGCGTGAGCCGCAGCACCCGGCCTCCTTGCTGGCTTTTGTGATGCACACTGCCATAGGCGCCGCCGCGCCCTGCCTCCATGCTGGTTTTAATGGTGCACACTGCCATATGCAGACTGCCATACCTGGCCTCTTTGCTGGCTTTCATGGTGCACACTGCCATATGCAGAGACCTGCAGGACAGGGAACTGCAGGTGGCCTCAGCAGCAGCAGCCATCAGCCAGCAGCCAGCAGGGAGCTGAGATCTCGCCCCACCTCATAAGGCACTGAATCTTGCTCTCAGCCTTGTGAGCTCAGAGGTGAAGCCTCAGAGGAGACTCCAGCCCTGGCCGATGCCGTGAGTGCAACCCAATGAGAGACGTTGGTGCCACAGGGGAGCCTGCTGAGTCGTGCCTGGATTCCTGATTGACAGAAATTGGGTCATAATATATGTGCATCGTTTTAAGCTACCAAGTGTGTGCTGATTTGTTCTGTAGCTAAGAATAACTAGTAAAGAAAGTACCCAGCGTTAGCTACTCTCAAGGTTCAGGGCACAACCTTTAAGACTGCCATGTTGGTGTAAGTCTCTGAAACCAGTCACAAGATTGGGGATATCAGGGACCACCCTCAGTTCAGACCACCTGGCTAAGAATATGGGGTTCCTATGACCACCTTCAGGTTCAGTAATTCACTAGAACAACTCACAGAACTCAGGAAAGTGCCATACTTACAATCACAGTTTCATTATCGCAAAAGGATACAAATTAGACCTGGCCAAAGGAAGAGATGCAGAGGATGAAGTCTGGGGGCTCCCATCACCCTCTCAGCGTGGATGTGTGATGGTATGGCCTCTCTGCACCTGGGAGCTCACCTGTGCTTCGAGTCTGGGGATTTTACGGAGGCTTCGTTGCCTAGGCATTATTGGTTGAATCATTGCTTTTGCAGTAAACTCCCCCTCCGTTCTCCTTCTCTTCCCTGTTTGAACTGATATATAGGCTGTTCTTGAATTGCTATAAAGAAATACCTGAGACTGGGTAATTTACTTATTTTATTTTATTTTTTATTTTACTTTAAGTTCTGGGATAAATGTGCAGGTTTGTTACATAGGTATACATGTGCCCTGGTGGTTTGCCGGATCTATCAACCCATCATCTAGGTTTCAAGCCCTGCGTGCATTGGGTATTTGTCCTAATGCTCTCCCTCCCCTTGCCCCCCACCCCCCAATAGGTCCCGGTGTGTGATGTTCCCCTCCCTGTGTCCGTGTGTTCTCATTGTTTAACTCCCGTCTATGAGTGAGAACATGTGGTGTTTGGTTTTCTGTTCCTGTGTTAGTTTTCTGGGAAGGATAGCTTCCAACTTCATCCATACCCCTGCAAAGGACATGAACTCATTCTTTTTTATGGCTGCATAGTATTCCATGGTGTATATGTGCCACATTTTCTTTATCCAGTCTATCATTGATGGGCATTTGGGTTGGTTCCAACCTTTGCTATTGTAAACAGTGCTGCAATAAACATATGTGTGCGTGTGTCATTAATTGGCTCCAGTTTCTGCAGACTGTACAGGAAACATAGCAGCATCTGCTTCTGGGGAGGCCTCAGGAAGATTTTGCTCATGGTGAAGAGTGAAGCAGGAGTAGGCACTTTACATGGCTGGATCAGGAGCAAGAGAGAGAGAGGAAGGTGCCACACTCTTATAAAACAACCAGATCTTGCAAGAACTCACTATTGTGAGGACAGCACCAAAGGGATGGTGCTAAACCGTTCGTGAGAAATCTGCCCCCATGATCCAGTCCTCTCCCATCAGGCCCTACCTCCAACACTGGGGATTACAATTCAACATGAGATTCGGGTGGCCACAAATATCCAAACCATATCAGCTGATGTCACGCAGCTCAAAGTTCCAAACCTCGAATGATATGGCTGTTCTTTCTGGCTGGCCCCACCCTGAGTCACCTCATGTATAAACTGCCAGACGGTTGGAAGGGCCCACCGTGAACAGACACTCCTGTCGCTTGGGACCTTCTAGGAGTTCAGGGACTTTCTCCCAGGACCTGGGACAGAGACCAGGCCTTTCTTTGGGTAAAGTGAATTCTTCAAGAGGCAGCAGGGATGGTTTCTGGGCAATGGAAAGGAGTATTGGTTATTTAGGAAGCAGAGGATGGGTCCCGCCCTAAGGACAGGGGCCTGGAGGCCAGGCTGAACACAGCTCGGGTTGAAGTTGTCCTCGTGTGAGACCCACTAAGGTCGGTAGAATTTTTCATGCAGAGGATTTTCAGGAAAAAGTAGCCTAACATTTGAAAAAGGGCAAAACATGGTTTCACAACCTTTGAATATCATGCCAAGCATCTTCCAGTAAGCCCAGCTGAAGGTCGTCTGACGCATGGGAAGGGGAATTGTGTCTCACTAGCAATTGATTGAGACCCAGGTGTTTTACAACCCTGTAAAATTAGACGTTAACTTGCAGAAATCTGACAAAGGGTTCTCATTTTTTTCTGACTAATAGCAAAGATAACCTCAAAGTTTATGGTTTTATTGACTTATAGGACATTTACCAGTTTCTTAATATAGAATTCAGCAAACGTACTTCCTTCTCCCTCTGCCTGTTCTCTTCCCCCCTGTTGATTTCTCTTTCATTCTCGCCTTCTCTCCTGTCCCCCTTTCTCTTCGCCTCCTTCCCTTGGCTCCTCACAGCCTTCCCTGTCTCTACTGCCTGCAACTCCTTCTACAATCACAGTGACCTGAATACTCTGTTTCCTCCCCACTGTGTGGCAAGCAGAGGCTGTGTGTTCCCAATCCCAGAAAACAGGAGGTGTATTTCCGTAGCAATATTTGATTTCCCTAAGTATAGTGAAGAATAATGCCCAATTCAAAACTGGTTCATTGAGTCCCCATGTATTGCTCCCGGGGGGGGAGGGTAAGAGATCTGTGTGTCCTTAACTGTTCCTGCAGATCAGGGAAAAATAAAAGAGCAGTGAGCAATAAATTATAGGATAAATGAAAATATACACAGGACCTCTGCGATTTTGTCTGAATGCAACGCTGGGTTCTAATCAATATAATGTATTTTTTATTATTAAATAGCCCATTATAATATAATGGGGCAATAAATACTGATAAAAGTGTTCCCAGTGAGTCATTCCTTTTGGAATAATGACTATTTGATTATAGAATGATTTGGCTTTTAATTTACACCAGCACTTAATGTGTTCCTGTTAACTTAATCTCCCAGTGGTGAGTGCGGGCCGGTCCCAGACAATGATGAATGGAAACACAGTGGGGAGCTTCATGATGGAGCAGCTCCTGTGTGGGGCCACCCTGGGTTCTGTGTCCTGCAGGCTTCCAGATCCCTCTGGAGTGAGTCTTCCTGCTCCAGGGCACTGCCTGGTCTGGCAGGGACAGTTGAGTGGGTGGGGCACAGGGTGTGTCTCTGTATCCCCTCTTGCCTTTCTCTATCTGCAGACTCTGGATGACGTAAAACCTGGTGCATTCAGCCCTTTAAAAGGACTTCTTCAAGAGCCTGCTCTGTGCCAGGCACTATTTAAGGGCAGTAGTGGAAGAAGAAAGGAACCACAAAACAAGAACCCTGGAGTGTGGCATTTTGGGAAAGGACAGTCATGCTGTGCGAGATAAAGCCGGGCGCTGGTTAAAGGGGGGTGCATGGGCTTTACTCAGTAATGGCCGTTGCAATGGGGCAGGTGCCCCAGTGAGGTCGGAATGCATCTGGCATTTGTGCATAGGCAACGGAGCACCCTAAAGGGAAAGGGGTGGGTGAGCTGGGCTCCAGGGGAGACTGGTTTGTTCCCTGGTGCTTATCTGAAAGGAGAAGCAAACTTCTCACATCTGTGACAGGAGGTGGTTGTGCTGATTAGAGCAAGGAGCCCACCGGGCTGATGGTGGAGAGTGCGAGTTCTTCTTCTGAATGTTTGCATTCCTGAGAGAGAAACCCAGGTCCCTGAGAAGACCTACTGGGTGGTGGAAGACCATCACGAAGCGGGAGAGAAAGGACATGCAACTGCAAGCTTTATGCAGTAGCTGCTGTAAGGGCTTCCCGGGGCCTGTCTGTCACCAGATATCAGCTGGAACAGACAGTAACCCTCCCAGCAGCTTTGAGCTTTCTCAGGCAGGCACTTTAGCAGCGCTAGGGTCATGTTAGGGATTTGACCTTGGGCTGTTAGCAAGGATGTGAGTGTTGTTTAAGACTTAGCATGGAGTGGGGATATGGATGAAATATTTTGTGCTGAGAGTCTGCTGTTTTTATAGCCAAAGTTGAGGCCTGGTTAAAGAGAGGGCTCAGAGGAGCTGGACTAGAGTTTGGTCAAGAGGATGGTCTTTGTCAATTCCCATTAGCATGAGGAAGGGATTTCCATCATCTGCAATCCCTTTTCCCTCTCTCTCCCCACCCAGCCGCCTCCCAGACACTTCTTCCAGCTACAAGGGCAGAGCTGGGGGTAGACTTCCAGCAAGCAATGTTCTAAGCTTTGGACCATGGCAGTCATCCCATTCTCTAGGACAGAAAATAAAATGAGAATTATCTATCAAGAATTTCTGTTTTCCTAAGTGAATTATAGACTAGTCATTAAACACTGTCGTCCCCAAACTCAAGATGTCTAAAGCCAGCCAGGTGCAGTGACTCATGCCTGTAATCCTAGCACTTTGGGAGGTCAAGGCGGGAGGATCGTTTGAGGCCAGGAGTTTGAGACCAGCCTGAGCAACACAGCAAGACCTTTTCTCTACAAAATATTAAGCTGGGCATGGTGGTGAGTGCCAGTATTCCCAGGTATTTGGGAGGCTGAGCCCAACAGTTTGAAGTTACACTGAGCTATAATTGTGCCACTGCACTCCAGCATGGGTGAAGAGTTACAGCCTGTCTTAAAAAAAAAAAAAAGTGTAAAGCTGAATTCATCATCTTCTCCTAAAACATTCCCTTCTTCTTCTCTTGCTCATTTATATTGTGGAAGATCCCATGGTGTGCTGGTAAATGTTTAGCTTAGAACATTGCTGCTGGAGGTCTAGCTCTGCCCTTGTAGTGGAAGAGGTGTCTGGGAGGCAGCTGGTTGGGGTGAGAGAGAGGGAAAAGGGATTGTAGATGAAGCAGATTTCCTCCTCATGTTAACAGGCTCATGAAAAACATACCCTGATTTCCTCGGTGTAAATACTCCCACCAAGGCTGATTCTGAGGGTGTCACATGTTGTCAGTGACAGTGACATTGGGAGGAGTGGCACACCATTGGCTCTGGTAGGCTGGCGTGAGCTGACTTAAACCAACCGCTGGCTGCACCACTATCCAGGTCACTCAAGCTTAAAACCTAACCTTCAACGTGATTCTCTGCCTTTCCCTTTTCTTCCAACATCAGGAGAAAAGACGGGGCTTTCTCTCCCGCCCAAGCCCTGCGGACAGTCATGACACACTCATGCAAACATGTCACTAGGAGGTGAGGTCTCAGTCTCCATGGTGTCCATTTGGATTAGGGATTCACTTATTAGTCCACTGGGGCTAATAACACCCTCTAAGGGAATTTGGGAAATTGGTGGGAGCATTCCTTATTGTCACACCAAGGGATCATCATGGGCATTAAGAGGATAAAATCCAAGGATGTCCCTCAAGGCGCAGAACGGCACTGTCCAAGAAAGAGTTGTTCTTGTTCAGCATGACATTAAAATATTATGCAAGGGTGCAAAATTTGTTTATAACATCTGAGCCTAGAGCTGAATTCCATTTTACATATAAGCACAGAGTGTTTTGTTTTATAATTTATTTTTTTATTATACTTTAAGTTCTAGGGTACATGTGCACAACGTGCAGGTTTGTTACCTATGTATACATGTGCCATGTTGGTGTGCTGCATCCATTAACTCGTCATTTACATTAGGTATATCTCCTAATGCCATCCCTCCCCTCTACCCCCTCCCCACAATAGGACCCGGTGTGTGATGCTCCCCTTCTTGTGTCCAAGTGATCTCATTGTTCAATTCCCACCTATGAGTGAGAACATGTGGTGTTTGGTTTTCTGTCCTTGAAGCACAGAGTATTTTTGCATGGTTTTATTATATGCCAACTCAAATGGCTTTTATTCTGATGTCCACCCTTACCTTTCTCTTTTGCTTTTCTGTACTTGAGTGAATTAGCTTCTAGTCTTCTTTTTCCAGAATCCAAATGTACTCACTATATATCCACACATATACGCCAGACAATATAGTTTATTATTTTGGGGATAGCTGTGTCCAAACATGAAACAGATGCCATTTTATTATAAATTGTTTATATCTCCTTTAGTAAAGTAAGGCATTACATTTATTTTTTTGGAATTATGTACTTATATTATCTTTGGATTTTTTTTGGAATTTTTTGAGAGGACAGAAGATAGGACTTTGGAAGGTCAAATGCCGGGGGACAGGTAGGAAATCATCATTCGTCTCTTCTACAAATACTGCAACTCCAAAGCGAAGCCAGTCTGATGCTAGAAACATTAAAAAAAACCCAAAAAACTGCACGTTTGTTCAAAAGAGTATATTTCTAGACCTGATAAATGGAGTTGTCTAAGCACTGCAAATAAAATTCTTGTACAGGAATACTCATATGTCAGAATTAACTTTTTTTGTTCCTGTCTGCATCTTTTTAGGCTAGTCTGCTTTCATTTGCATGATTTAAATTACAGCAGCCCAGGTGGGATGATAATAAAAATATCCAGCTCTCAGGACAGCGGATCAACTGCTGTAAAAAGGATTCCGCCAGTGCAGGAAAGAAGGCTCCTGGAGCCCCTGCTGGGCCCGAGCTTAAGCTTTTAGTTGCTGGATGGTGGTGAGGTCTGCGAGGGCAAGGGTTTGAGTGGCTGGGGTGGGAAGGTCATTTCGGGGCTTGGGGCTGTGGACGTTTATCATCCGGCATGGAAAGGTTTCAACGTCTTATTGACAGGGTGGCTGTACAGGTGCTTACAGGCTGAATCGAACCCCAAGCCCAGAGGGTAACATCAAATATGGCCCCGAGCTCTCCAGAGAAAGCGGGGTGAGGGATGGGCTACGTCATTATGAATTCCAGGCACTCTGGTGGGGCCTCGTCTGCTGGAGCCTGCTCCATGCCCGGGCGTCCCTGACCGCTCTGACGTGTGTCTGGCTTGGCACTTGCTCTGGTGCCACTGCCCATGGCTTCTGAGGACTTCGCTCACTGTCAGGTATTGATTTATAATTTTATTAAAATGTGATCAAAGGTGCACTGGGATGATTAATCGCTCTCACCACTGCCATCTAAACCCACTCAGCAGCTGCCAAGTGTCGGGGAGAGACACATGGATCAGCGCTAAGCAGGCCTGGACGCCAGGGCCTCGGCGTGGTGGGGGGCTCCTGTCACTCGAGGATGCTGTGGGCAGTGCAGGCTCTCTGGTGCCAGCTCGGCCTAGACCAGCCCTGACTGACAGGCTTTGACCTCTCCGATGAGCTTCTGCGAATGTCAAGTTAGATCATATACACCAAGGTGCCAGGCTATAATGCAAAGTATTTCTTAAAGTTCCCCTTTTTACAACAGTACAGTTTTTTTTTTTTTAAAAATACATCAAAGCAGTTCAGAATAGCACGTGGTAGACATTTAAGAAAATGGTTCTTTACATAAATATCCAAAGACAGTTATTTTTCAGGTTCTACGTGGTGCCCTTTTTGCTACATTTTAATTTACCCTTTACCAAATGATTCTGAACTCCAGCTTCCTGGCCTGCCTCGCGCCTTCTTGGAATATCAGGCTGCTGTGATTGGAACTGGAAGAGGGGATGCGGAGGGGAGGGCTGGTGGAGGGACAAAGCCAAAATCACTGCAGGAATGGGGAGAGGACATACAGTCACTTGGGTTGAGATGTCCCCCACCCGTACTCTCAACTTGAACCTCTGTGAACCCCTTTAAAGGATCGTTAGCTGTCTCCTTCCCAACATCCCAACCTGTCTCTAGATTTTTTTTTTATTATGGTAAATACAGATAACATAAATGTAACCATCTTAGCCACTTTTAAATGTACACTTTAGTAGAGTGTTAAGTACATTCACATGATTGTGCAACCACTACCAGCATCCAGCTCCCGAACTTTGTCACCTGCAAAACGGAAACCCTGTCCCTGTTAAGCATGTCATCCTCTCCCCTCCCACCAGCCCTGGGTGCGCACTAGTCTGCTTTCTGTCTCTATGGATTTGATGACTCCAGGAACCTTATATGAGTGGAATCATGCAGTATTTGTCTTTTTGTGACTGGCTTCTTCCACTTAGTATGATGTCCTCAAGGCATGTGAAGCATGTGGAGGCATGTGAAGCGTGTTGAAGCATGTGTCAGAATTTCCTTCCTTGTTAAGTCTGAATCCTGTTCCATGACACGGATGGACCATATTTTGTTTATCCATCATCCATTAATGGGCATTCGGGTTGGGTCCACCTTTCGGCTGCTGTGATAAGGCTGCTGTGGACATGGGTGCATTTCCTCCAGTTCTAATCATTGAAGAGCACACTTGCCATATCCAAATCTTTTCAAATATACTACATTTGTCCCCTGGATCCAGTATTATTTCAGGTCCGTAAGCACACACCCCTACTCAGGTGCCCTACCTGGAATCAGCTTAGGCCTTGCCTCCACCTCACCTTTGCTCCCGCTCTGCCCCAGCTATGAAAGGGTCTCCATCCTGCTCTGCCCTCTTCCCACCCCTCCCTGGTCTCAGTATTTATATACTTTCTGAAACCCTGGCTTTGCTCCCTGTCTCTAGAACTGCCCAACCCCTGGTTCCATCAGTTAAATCCAGCGTGGCTGGTTTGTTTCCAGGCAGTTCCTTTGGATGTAACTACCCGAGCCTTGGTCCTTCCTTCCCATTCCAGGAACCACAGCACCCGGACAGCGAAGGCTGAGTTCACAGAACAGAGTTCAGTATTGATATTAAAGGAAACTTGCAATAAAGCTAATCGAACATGTAATCAATTGCATGCACCATGGTTATGATGTAACTTGGGAATTAGGCATGACTGATAAGTAGCTCTGAAGGGACTGTGGTTAGTTTCACTTTGATGCATCCTCTCCAGGCCTCTCCGGAATCAGTGAGGAGTGCTGTGTGTGTTTGCATGCACGTGCATGTGTGTGCTGGAGGGAGAAGAGAGGATGGGAAAGGGTCATTTGGAGAGGTAGTAAGTCACAGGGCAGATGGGAAGGAGATTTATGTCTGTGGCCTTGACCTCTAATAGTGGGATTGGCCAGGAAGTGTTCCTTCTGCAATTGCTTTCTCTCTCCCACCTTCCGCCTGCCCCCTCTCTTCTTTGTGTCCCTGCAACAGTTTCTCATTTTCTTTCTTTTGTGTTTCTTTCTTCTGTCCCTGACCTAAAGAGAACAGGCTGGCGGCCGTAACTCCTGGCAGGACATGCCAAATTTTAGGATAAGAGGAAGACTCTTCGCTTAAAAATTTCTCTGTGCAGTTGCCTGAAATTCTAGCCACTGATTTACCTGGCCAAGTCCTCTGACGTGGTACACAAGGATATTGGAACCTCAGGGTAGATCATGGGACGTTCCAAAACGGTATTCCCAACTTGTGGGCTGAGGAGTTACTGCCGTGGGGTCTGTGCTTGTCTTATGTTGAATCATTGTCTGCCCATATTTACCCAATTTTTAAAAAATGTGCAAGGATGCACGAGGATTAGTCAACTCTACATTTAATGTATTTACTGAGCCCAGTTCTTTATCATTGTATATATTTAATCAATGGAAACCAAAAGCACAATTACTGTCCTCTGAAGTGGTTTCACAGTTAAAAAGTGATCTGCCTTTTAAAGCTCTTAGCCTATTTTTTCTTTTCTTTTCTTTTTTATCTTTTTTTTTTTTTTTTTTTTTTGAGATGGAGTCTCACTCTGTGGCCTGGGCTAGAGTGCAGTGGTGCAATCTTGGCTCACTGCAAGCTCCACCTCCCGGGTTCAAGTGATTCTCCTGCCTCAGCCTCCTGAGTAGCTGGGATTACAGGTGCCTGCCACTACGCTCGGCTAATTTTTTTGTATTTTTAGTAGAGACGGGGTTTAACCATGTTGGCCGGGCTGGTCTCAAACTCCTGACCTCACGATCCACCCACCTTGGCCTCCCAAAGTGTTGGGATTACAGGTGTGAGCCACCGTGGCCGGCTTCATATTCTATTTTCTTCTTCTTGAAGGCGCTTCATTCTTGTGAAAGCAAACTGCCCTCTGCTCCCTGGACATCCCATCCACTTTCACCTCCACCCCTTTGCTCATATTTTATTTTATTTCATTTATAAAATCTTATCTTATATTTTATCATTTTACATTACATTTTATAAATGTGACCTTCTATGCCTTTCCAGGAGTTGCAATCCAAACAGTCATAAAGGTTGCTTGCCATCTTTTTCTAACTCCTCAGCCAGAAACACCGTCTCCCTCCTTGTACTCATACGATGCAGTTTCTTGCTTTGAGTACTTAATACATTTAATCTCAGGTTTTAATTACTTGTGTACTACCTTCTCACTCATAGGGATTAGGTACCTCCTCAGTTCATTTGGTTTATTTTTAGAGCCACAACAGATATTGCACACAAATTAGGCACTCAATGTCTGTTTTTGAATCATGTTGCATGGAAATGTCAGCAAAAGGCTAGAGAGGTAGCCAATGGACTTGAAATTTCATCACCTAAAATTTTAAATCCTATTGGTTTCACCCATTATATTAATTAGATATTCTTGTCCCAACTTTCTTATTCCCCTTATTCTAATAAAGGATGAATCATTCTGTGTGTTTCATCTGCAAGGATTTTACTCGCTGTTGATAACAGCAGGTGCTAAGAGTTACTCAGTGATTTCAGGTCAGTGCTGCAGGCTGAGCTGACACAGGAAAGGCCGTCCTCCTTTTCCAACACATACGCATGGTAGATAAATCAAACAGCAACAACAACTACAACAGTAACAATAAAGGTTTATTTATAGAGCTGAGGTTTTTGTTTGTTTTTTGTTTTGGAGATGGAGTCTCACTGTCGCTCAGGCTGGAGTACAGTGGGACAATCTCAGCTCACTGCAATCTCCACCTCCTGGGTTCAAGCGAGTCCCCTGCCTCAGCTTCCCGAGTAGCTGGGATTACAGGTGCACGCCACCATGACCAGCTATTTTTTTTTTTTTTTTTGTATTTTTAGTAAAGACGAGGTTTTGCCATGTTGGCTGGGCTGGTCTTGAACTCCTGACCTCAAGTGATCCACCCTCCTCGGCCTCTCAAAGTGCTAGGATTACAGGCATGACTGACTGTGCCTGGCCAAGATATACTAAATTTTTATTCAGCTACAATACACATCTCCGAAGACCCATTAACTAGTTAAGTTTAATGATGGGAGCTCAGGGCTTAGGGCAGCTCAGAGAGACAGGTAGTTTTTGGCAGGAAACCTTTTAGCGGCATGGTGGGGAAGTGAACGGCGTCATGCAGAAGGACCCTTGGGACATCTAGCACCAGAGCAAAGGTCCCCGTCCGCAACCAGGAGCAGGTGGGGAGGCAGCCACGTAATTATCTACATGGCATTGACACCTGTGCTTCCTCTCACAAAGCTGCTGCTGGGAAATGACGGGGCTGGCTTCCCCTAGGCATGAACACCTGGGTACCTGGCTTCCTGGGAGTCCTTTTGGCCAGTTCTGAGGGAGAGGGTTTGCTAAGGGTGCGAATGATGATGTGACAATATTGCACTCTCATGCCACTCACAGCAGTGGGGTCGAAAGAGCCACCTGGATAAACACGTGTCTGTTCTCTAACAGCCCAGAACTGCAGTTCTGGAACTCACGTGAGTCCACATCTGTCTCTCGTGGAGCTGGACTGGAGTCAAAATACCAACACCTGGTAGGTGCCCAGTAAAAAGCAGTTTCTTCTGTTCAGATTTAATCAAAATCCTCTTGCTGCGATATTCTCTCCACAAAAGTGATGGGAAACAGCTTGCCTGTTCCATCCTGTTCTTCAATATTTTAAATCACACCCATCCCACATTTTCCCTCATTGTCCAGCTGTGACCCAGTGGGTGAGCTCAGCACAGCCCTGGAAGGCACTGAAGAGTAGATTGGAAGGTGGCAGATGTGGATTCTAAGCCACTGACCTCCCCGTGTAGTCACTAGCTGTGTGACCTTGGATGTGTCATTTCCACCTTGCTGGGCCTCACTTTCTTCACCCGTACAATGATCTAAAATTTGATGCAATGTCTTGGCTTTAGATCTGGAGTCTTTGTGCCACAACTTGGCTGATATCTATCAGCCTCATTAAACAAATGGGTGGGAAGTGAGGAGAAAGGATCATGACAAACAGTGGCTGTGTTTGGAGGACACTGTGGGATGTCACTTCCTGTACTTTCTCAGTCCTGAATCTCCCCATCTGCCACCTCCCTGCCTATGAATAGCAGGTGCATCACAGACATGCTGCCACAATTCTAAGGGGGTGCAAACTGATGCCATCTCCTTATGTCTTGTTTTTCTCACTGTTTCCCCCCCACCCCCGAATTCATGACTTAACAGACCTACTAATTAAGTATATGTTCTTCATCTAACAAAATAGATTGTCCTTTATTTCAGTACAATCTAACAAGGAAGAATGCAAACATGAAGCTAATGGGAAGAACAGCAGATTTTATTAGTCTCTTTTTCTATTAGTAGGATTACTATGTATAAAATATAACCTATCTACAAGAGACAGCTTGATACATTTTGCGTGCGTGTGTGTGTGTGTGTGTGTGTGTGTGTGTACAGGTATGTGTGTTCACCACCCAGGTCAACATTCAAAAATACTTCCAAAGCTTCAAAAGGCCCCTTCGTGCTTTTTCCCTGGGTAATATCTTCCCACAAAATTAACCATCATTCTGAATTCTACTCCCATAGAGTAGTCTTATCTGTTCTTGAACTTCAAATAAGCGGAATCTTAGAGTGTGTAGTCTTGTGTCTGGCTTCTTTGTCCCATGATTGTGTTTGAGATTCATGCACGTGGTTGTGTACAGTGGTAGTTCATTTTTACACCACCACCATTGTAACCATCTATTGCCTGCGTTATCCTTTCTGTTATTGATGGGCATTTAAGGAGTTTCTACTTTTGGTCTTTATAAATATAGCTGCTAGCATTGGCGTGTGTCTTTTGGTGGACACATGCAGTAATGATTGGGGTACATACCTAGCAGTAGAATTGCTGGGTCATAGGGGAATTGCCTCTGAGGCTTTTGTAAATACTGTCAGTTCTACATTTCCACCAGGAATGCAGCTTCTACTTTCTCCCCAAGCTCACCAACACTTGGTATTATTAGTTTTCTAATTTTAGCTATAATAATAATTATTATTAGTATTATTTGTAGAGATGAGGTATTGCTTTGTTGCCCAGGTTGATCTCAAATTCTTGGCCTCAAGCAATCCTCCTGCTTTGACCTCTCATGGATGACATGTGAGCCACCACAGCCTGCCTAATTTTAGCCATTATGATGGGTGTGTAGCATTATCTCTTTGAGGCTTTTGGTTGCATTTTCATGATAAATAATGACGTTTTGCTTTGCCCATATGTTTATTTGTCATTTGCATGTCCTTTTTCATGAACTGTCTACTCGAGTCTATTGCCTATTTCTAATTGGCTTGTCTTTGTCTTATCAATTTGAGGGAGTTCTTGACATATTTGAGATATGAGTTCTCTGTCAGGTCTATGTGTTCCCCTCTTTTGCAAAGTAAATATTTTCCTATTTGTCGTCTCCTTTTGCTGCTGGATTGAAATGCCCTTATTAAGATGGAAAATTCTACCCATCTTGGGAACTTGCAGGACTGTGTGAGAGGCTACCTGACTTGCTACTGTGATTTGTCCTTTCACAATCTATTTTTTTTTTCTTTTTTTTTTTTTTTGAGATGGAGTCTCACTCTGTCACCCAGGTTGCAGTGCAGTGGTGCAATCTCAGCTCACTGCAACCTCTGCCTCTGGGGTGCAAGCAATTCTCTTGCCTCAGCCTCCCGAGTAGCTGGGACTACAGGCACACACCACCACACCTGGCTAATTTTTGTATTTTCAGTAGAGATGGGATTTCACCATGTTGGCCAGGCTGGTCTCGAACTCCTGACCTCGTGATCCACCTGCCTCAGCCTCCCAAAGTGCTGGGATTACAGGCTTGAGCCACCGCGTCTGGCCTCCTTTCACAATCTTAATCCTGCCTCTTTATGGACAGTGTTTTGAATGGTCATGAAGTCAATTTATCAGCTCCGAATTTCTGGCTGGTGCGTTTTCTGCTATGTTTAAGAATTTGTTTTCCCCTATGTCATGAATCTAGTCTATGCATTTATCTAAAAGTTTTATTTATTTCACCTTTCACAGGTCTATGATCCATGTCTAATAAATTTTTGAGTATGGTATGAGAGAGGGGTCAGGATTCATTTTTTTTCCATACAAATATCCTATTGATCTTGCCCATTTATTGATCTTGCCCTCACTCAACGGCAGTGGTGTCTTTGTTGCCAATCAGATGTGTGGGAGGTTTCTTGCTGTGCAATACTCTAAGAGAAGTACCTTCTATTCAGTCCTAAATGTACTCCAGGAAGCTAGAATTTTTCTATATTAATAAGAATATTCCAATCTAGAAGAAAATGGAAAGAAAAACATTTACTTTATACTTTGCATCTGATCACTTAATAAAAAGAAAAAGACTGAATAATAGAGCAACTCATTCCATAAAGATAAAAACTAAGCTCACAGATGCTTCAAGACTACAATTTAATTAAGCCCAGTAAGCACTGATCTTGTCCACTGGCTGCTGAGCTCTTTTTTTTTTTTTTTTTTTTTTTTTTTTTGAGAGAAGGTCTTGCTCTATCACCCAGGCTGGAATGCTGTGGTGTGATTTCAGCTCACTGCAACATCTGACTCCTGGGCTCAAGTGATCCTCCCATCTCAGCCTCCCCAGTAGCTGGGACTGCAGCTATGCACTACCACATTTGGCTAATTTTTAAAGTTTTTTTTTGTAGAGATAGAGTCTTGCTATGTTGCCCAGGCTGGTCTTGAACTTCTGGGATCAAGCAATCCTCCTGCCTCGGTCTCCCAAATTGCTGGGATTACAGTCATGAGCCACCCCCTGGCCAGAAAAGATACTCCATTGACTGTGACCTCTATTAGGGTCCTGGAGTTGATCAATATTATCTAAATAAAGGGAATTTTTTTCCCCAAGAAGTCCTTGCTGCTCCTAATGAAATCCATCCTAAGCTGAGGACATGGGGAGGGGAATGGAGGAGAATAGGATGTGTTCCCAGGAACAAAAGTTGCCAGGGGCACAGACGACCACATGCTGTTCCTCGCCGGGAGGGCAGATCCCAGCCCAAGGTGGGAGGGGCCAGCGGGATCTGCAGGGACTCACCTTGAGTTGCTCTTTGTGTCTGTGCCTGAACTTCTTGAAGTCCCACTCACAGCCTGGCCAAAACGGCCCACTAGGGGTGCTCTCTTCACCTGTAAAGTCTGTCTTGCAGAAACATCCTCTGAGTCCTTTGGTTTGGTTTTGTGTCTTCATCATTTGTTTGTGGGCAGCTATGCTGGGCACTTACCCACACAGCCAGTGAGACCCTCAGAGGGGCCCCACCTGCTGCCAAGAGGCTCTTGACAGGGGCTGAGTGCCTTTGCTCTGGGCTCCAGAGCATCTGCCAAGCCCCTTACCTGTATATGGCTTGAGCTGATCACAGAAGCCAGCACTGTCGTCCTTCACCCCATCAACCAATGGCACCGGAAGCCAGGGCTGTGCTCCAGTGGGCATGGTTCATCCTTGGTGTGGAAATCAGGAGCATCCTGGGAACATCTGCTCAGGCCAACAGGCTCCCATGAGGTGGGCATTTCACCCAGGGATCCTGAGGTCCCTTTGTTTTCACCCTCAGAAGCTTTTGCAGTGGCTGAGAACTGGCTATTCCTTAAGTTTTCACAAAGCTACTTCATACAGTAGGTTGAGAATAGTTACCCTTTTTATGTTCACCTTAAATTATGTTCAGTTATTATATTAGTCTACATAAGTGAGGCTGTGCTGGAGTAACAATAACAAAAATCCAAAATCCCCATTGCTTAACACCAATGTATTTGCCTTTCCTAAAAAATTCTCCATGAGAGTGGGAGACAGCCCAGGACAGCTGTCCTCTGGGGCTGCAGTCTTGCTCCACCAATGCAGCATGGGGCCCCATGTTCCTGGGTGAGGGGATCACAAGAAGGCTCAAGGGGCACAGTGGCAGTTGGAAGCCACACATGTCACTGCGGCTCACGGTTCACTGGCTAGAAGTGGTCCCATGGCCCTGCTTAGCTGCAAGGGGTCTGGCAAGTACAATCTTCCTGGAACCTAAGGTGGAGAGAATTGGATACTGATGGCCAGCAGTATTGGGTATGACAGCCATGTTGTCCATCAAGCTCCAGACATTGACATGGCCCAGGTGATGCACACCATCTCATGTAAAACCCACTAGTTCTGGGCGGTTTGCTGCCACCATAACATTGAACATGCCCATTGTATAGCCCAGGCCTTGTTCCATGAAGTGACTATGACTCCTGAAATGAGTCCCTTCTTCCCACAAAATGTTTGCCTCTCCCATTTTCTTTAATTCATGATTCTATTTGTTTCAGCCGGAGGAATGTTGCTCAGGTCGCTGGGTAGAGTCTGGGTTCCTTGTGCAGCAATTATAGCCCCATGAACTGGTGTACAAATCAGAGTCTGAACTTAAATTGCTTCTATCCCAAGTCTTCTGTGCACTATTGTCAGGGCCCTCTGGTTAGAGCTGTATGATGCCGTTGACTTTAAGATCATTAATGAACACCCCTTAGATTTTCCAACCTAAAATTAAAGCAGTGCTTAGTTGATTGAAAGAACGCAATACTGCTGCAAATTAGGGAGATCCTTTGCCTTCCCTTCTTGAGTCTTTTGTGAGTTTTGTATCTGAAATTTCAAATGCCTAGGGAGGTTTGCAGAGCCTCACAGTCACTACAGAAGTAGAGTTTTGGTTGTGACCTGGCAACCATGCAGCAGGCTGAGAAAACAGGATGAGCTGCTTCTCCACCTCCTAGGCTGGGCTCATCTGTGCGGAATGCGTTCAGCTGCACTGTGAGGAGGCAGGGGTGATGCGCGCCGGAGACTGTCCTGGAGAGCGCATCCCTTTGTGGGGTTCTTTTCAAAAGAACAATTGAGGAAGAGACATATTCAGTCAGATTTCACAAGAGGCCTCAGGGAATAGTGGAATAAATCCTCCAGAAAGCATTGATCACACCTGACCCCTTTCCTGGTAGTGTTCTGAGAAAAGGATGGTGATTCCTTCTGCAGCACCTGTCATTTTCCGTTCTCCTGCACTTTCCTTCATTGCTCCTTCTGAAGGAGATGATGCCTTGCAGCTTTTCAAAATGCCAGATTATTGCTGTAAAATGTAATGCAATACAAGGACAGATCAAATTTATGGAATGCCTTTTATGAGACTATCCCAAAGGGCTCCGTATAATGGCTATAAAATTGTGAAACACATTGTGGAACAGATTTAATTTTTAAAGCAGCTGAAAATATCTATTAATGATTTACCATCATTATTCCTCATCAGAGGTCTTTAGGAATACTAATAAAATGACTCTACCTACAATTATTTCTATCCAAGTGTTTCTTCGTGGAATTCAATCTGATCTTATAGCATGTAATTGGCCAATCAAAATAATGTTCTGGAGGAAAAAAAAAACTGTGCAATTGTTTCAGCTGAAGAGCCCTCTGATTTTGTCATTTTTTTTTCCATCCCATGCCTTCGCCAGCTGTTCACCTTCACCTTGGCTTTTCTTAGTTTTGACTTGCTCACAATTATGCATTGCCCACACAATATTACGGCGAAATAAATTTGATGAACATTTGTTGGCCCTTGGGTTCTTGCTGGACAAGACAGGTGGATCTAGGATTATTGTGTACTGTGCCGTATCCCGATCCTATCACTTTTTTTTTTTTTTTTTTGAGAAGGAGTTTCACTCTTGTTGCCCAGGCTGGAATGCAATGATGCGATCTCGGCTCACAGCAACCTCCACCTCCCAGGTTCAAGCGATTCTCCTGCCTCAGCCTCCCAAGTAGTTGGGATTACAGGCATGATCCACAATGCCTGGCTAATTTTGTATTTTTTAGTAGAGATGGTCAGGCTGGTCTCGAACTTCCGACCTCAGGTGACCTGCCCACCTTGGCCTCCCAAAGTGCTGGGATTACAGGCGTGAATCACCGTGCCCAGCCTCCTATCCGTTCTTGAAGATGCAACTCAAGGCCCTAGCCTTATTGAGTAGAAGTCATGATTTCCTCCCCAACTTTCATTCCACCTTCCCCTCTTATTTTTCTGTCTTGCCGTTTGGAAATCACTGACTTCACACCCAGCTCCTGCCCATGGGAGCCTGGACTGGTCTCCCCGTGTGTTAACAGCATCTTCCCTGCTGGAGTACTGGGCACCTAACGTGGACCTAGACAATCACCACATGGTATTTCTCACCACAGGCACTGGTTCAGGTGTGATCCAGTCAGAGCGTAGGTCAGGAATTTTGTTCCACAAGTCAGGAGGCTACACTCTCTCCTTCTGAATATGCACAGAGAAGCCTGCTGCCCTTATTGCTGCTAGCAGCCATTTTGTGTCCATGAGGCAAGCCCATCCATGGATAGAATGGCACTCAGAGGGGGCAAAGCCAAGATGATCACAGAGCAGGAGAGACAGAAATCTCGTTGAACCATACCTAAAATCCTATCTGCTTCTGGCTTTACACAGCTCAATAAATCAATTAAATCATTTAAGTGAGTTGGAGTTGTGTGTTCTCTTATGTGTGTTCCAGAGTCCTTGGAAGGTCCTGCCCCAGTGCCTTTTCCGTGCTGGGCATGTGGATAACTGAATACAAGGAAAGCTGTGGAAGGGATGGGGTGATTATGTGGTCACAGGATGGATCATCTCCCCAAACACTGCTCAGAGAAGACCACTGTCCAGTGTTCTTTAGAGCCTGGATGACTCAGGCCCAGTTGAGACAGGCATTATTCCAGGAGGCCCAAGCTGATAAAAAGGACACAGAATCAGGGTAATTTTTAGATTCGTGGCAATATTTTAAGGTTAAATAGATGATCTTATAGTGCAATTCCAGACTGTCTGCCTGGATTCCAGCCAACAAATCAATCACCCTAGGCAGATTGAATTTTGGACCCAAGAGAGAAAGGAAAATTTGGCCAGACATGGTGGCTCACGCCTGTAATCCCAGCACTTTGGGAGGCTGAGGTGGGTGGATCACCTGAGGTTAGGAGTTCGAGACCAGCCTGGCCAACATGGTGAACCCTCCCCATCTCTACTAAAAATACAAAAAACTAGCTGGGAGTGGTGGGCTACTCAGGAGGCTGAGGCAGGAGAATCGCTTGAGCCTGGGAGGTGAAGGTTGCAGTCAGCCGAGATCGCACCATTGCACTCCAGCCTGGGCAACAAGAGTAAGACTCTGTCTCAAAAAAAAAAAAAAAAAAAAATTCAGACACCTACTTGCTGCAGAGAAGGGGGTCCTATGCTCCCGCCTGCCGTGGACAGCATTTGCTCAGCAACTATAGTTGGCTGAGCCTTTGGGGTGGCTGCCTTTGTGCCCACAGCTGGTCAGTATGGGAGATGGCGGGGCTCCCCTTGGAGAGTCCAATTCAATGCAACAAGTGCTTCTTGGGCACCTATGCTGTGTAGTGAGTATAGAAAGGCATACCCTTGAGAAAGTCATGATGGGGCTTCTGAGTGAGAAAAAAAAATCCAAGAAGGAGACAGATCACAGCTCCTTCCTTCAACACACAAAAAATAAATATATAAATAAAAGTCAGCAATGGGGTGGGGACTGGGGGGTCATGCTTCAGGCCATAAGCCTGGAAAAGTGACCTCTAAGGTAGGGAAAAATAATACCATAAGTAGCAATATAAAATTTTCATGAGTGGCTCAAGCTATAAAAGGTCTTAATAATAACAGGTATTGGATAGTGTTCAATCAGAGATGTGACTGTCCTGGAGGAAGGAACTTAGTATAGGAGGTGGATCTAATGCTGCTGTGGAGCTCGTTAGGCCGCCTGGGGGAGGACAGGAGGTGGATCCGGTGCCGCCGTGTAGCTCGTTAGGTCGTCTGGGGGAGGCCGTGGCCTCTGCATCTGCTGCTGGGCCTGAGGCTGTCCAGCAGGAAGGAAAGATGGACAGGGAGGCTGAGCAGCCTGGAACCGCGTCTGCCCTCTCCTAGTGATGACGCGGCCGCCTGCAGGAGAGGCTGCATGTGCCCCCAGCCCCAGATGCCACAGGCTGAAGGTGGGGCCCCGGCATGAGCTGCCCCAGTGGCAGGTGAGCCAGAGGGTCACAGACGACAGGCATGTGCCCAGCAGTACCTGCCCTGAGCTCCTTGCAGAGCATGGCAGTGACTGCACTTGTGTGCCCCTCCACGTCTCTTCGAGCTCTCTTCTGGCCAGTCCTGACCCAAGACCGAAAGGGAAGGGATGTCAGGGAAATGTAGGCCCCACAGCTCAGTTGACATATTCTGAAACAAGAACTCAAGGCAGCAACAGTAACCTGGCATGGTAAGACTAAAAGGATGTGGCAAGCTGAGAACAAGGATTTAGAGCCAGAACATCCTTTCAGCCACAGGCAGAAAGGGCCTCCAGACAGAGAGGAATGATGTCTGTTCTCAGTGCCTTCTGAATCCCCAAAATAGCTGGCACTGAGTTGCTCACAGGTAGGCGGTCAGCATGTGCCAGATAACCAAGAAATCACCTCTCTGGGCTGGATGAATCCAGGTAATCACAAGTCCTCATGGCAGACACCCCGGCTCCAGCCACCATCTACATGTGGGTGCTATTGACCTCTCTGGGGTGTGGCCCTCCAGGATGGAGCCACTATCATCCTTCCATGATAGTCCCACCATTCCCTCACCCTAGACCTGCTTGTCATCGTAGCGTGGGTGCCTTTGGGGTCGCAGATGAGAGTGCGATAGGATCTACATTCTAGTCCTGGCTTTGACCCTGACCTCTGTGACCCTGATGTGAGAGGGCCTTCCATCTTTTCCAGCCCTGAAGCTCCTGCATTCCACATTTCGCTGCTCCTTGGAGGAATGGTGCCCGGCCAGCTCAGTGGAGGCCTCTCCTGTCTAGGGGAGTCTCACTGTCCAGGCTGTAGTTTTATAGTGGCCATAAAGGAAACACACAGGAGCCACGTTGTCTGCAGCACTGATGGCCAAGGTGCACTTTCTCTGTGGTGTTTCCATGTCACCCTTTCCCTTCCTTCCAGTTTTATAGCCCTGTAGCTTTCCCAGGATGTCACCCTTTCCCTTCCTTCCAGTTTTGTAGCCCCGTAGCTTTCCCAGGACACCACTCCCTCGGCAGTCTCTAGTGAGATATCAGAGCTGCTTGCTGCTCAAAATCCATGCATCTTGTTTGACAGACACAGAGCAGAAACATCACAACAGAAATGATCAGCTCGAGTGGGCACTCCTCCATCGTCTTCTAGTCTCCGTGTGGTTCAGTCTCCGCTTCTAGGGGTGAGAGAAGACAGAAAGCAGGGCTAATTCAGGAGACAAGAGACACGGGTTCTCCTCAGTGCTCTGCCTGGAACTTGCTGTGTGACCTCGAGCAAGTCAGTTAACTTCTCTGGTTCTCATATCTGTAAAATGAGGTTTTAGACTGGGATGCCTTCTAAACTCATTTCCAACTTTTATATTCAATAATTTATGAGTTGCAAAAGTTTCAAAGCTACAGAAAGCTTAATCATTTTTGACTGATTTCATTAATACAAATGAAGGAAGAGACGCTGGCAGTTTAGGAAAAGCTTCCAAGAAGCTAGGGCACTGCTATTCTGTGGTGATGGCTTTGGAGATCATAGGAAGGGAAAGCTCCTTATTGCTTAATCCTTATCTCTCCAACAAGCTAACCTCAAAATCCTTTAATCAAATCTAATCAGCTCAGCTAGGCTTTGGAATGGAGCTGGGAAATGACTAATGTGTTTTCTGTCCATCCAGCGTTATTCACTTGGTCTTTGTTATAAGTGTGTTCCCAGGTGATGCCAGGAATGACAGCGACAGAGAGAAGCAAAGGCAAATCAGGAGAGAGTTGAGGCTGTGACGACAGAGTGTGGCAGCCACTTGAGCAATACTGGCAAGGGGATGTCCTCATCTCTCCTGGAACTGGGGCTCATCTTACTGAGCATTCAGAGGGAGGGGTTGAGGTGTGTGCAGGTGGGACCTCAGGGCTGGCTGCCAGGGCCCAGGTGAGAGGTCAAGCAGCTGAGGTGGGGATCGGTTGAGGGGACCACACAGGAGGTGGTGACACAAATAGGAACCCAGATGCCAGCAGGAGGTTCACTCAGACCCGTGGCCCAGCCAGAGGCAGAGGCCCCAGGCAGGATTACTCCAAACTGGATCTTAATTTCATACCATCATTCACTTCCTCCCTTGCCCCCTCTTTCACCCCTTTTAACATCTACAAACATAAAACTCTCTCCCATCCATCCAAGTATTGGAGCTAAAAGCCCAGGAGTCTTCCTTGACCACTTTGCTCCATCCCTCAGCTTCCAGTTAATCACAGAATGCCTGGATTCTGCCTCCGTGACACCACTCTCATGTGTCCACTTTGCTCCCTGCCCACTGCCTCAGCTCCATGCCAGCCCTGAGGCCACCTTCTAGTGGTTCAGCAGTAAGTACCGGCAGCGAGAAACCACAAAGACACGCCAGCTAGAAACTCCAAGTCTACCAAGCCAAGGTGCAGAGCTGAGCAGAACTGAATGCAAGCCTTTCTCAAGGCTGTCCTTGGCCCTGGGTTCCCTCTGGGACATGAAGCCACCAGTGAGGGTTCTTCTGCAGGTGGCGATAGCTAAGCCAGAATGGAGAGAGTCCAACTTTACACTCAGACCACAAATCATCACACAGGAAAACTGTCCCCCGCTCTCGTGCATCCCCCAAAGTGCATTCAGCTGAGGCTCTGCTGGTCTGGGGTCCCAGATCATCTTCAGAAAGATCATCTTCAAAGAGAGGAATCCAGCTCAGCCACGGTGAATTCTGCCTGAGTCCGTTCAGGCTGCTCTAACAAAATGCCATAAGATGGGTGGCAATTTTCATGCAGGCAAGGAAAGAAAATGCATCCGGAATCTGTCAGTTGTAGTGAGATTAGTTGCTCTCCACTGAAGAGTAGTCCAGTGTAGCCGACTTGCAGCCAATCATCTGTTTGGTCTCCACGAGGAGTGGGCTCCTACTAGGGCTTAGCACCTGTCTCTGTTGCTGACAGGATGGCCATCAGCCGGGTGTCAGCCAGCTGAGCCTTGGAAAGTGGGAGTCCATGCTCTTGGGCCCCAACTCGGCCTCTATCTCAGCCACTGTGGCCACTTTATCTCGGTGCCCATGTGCCAGCCCTGGGGTGGCCAATGACAAAGGCTGGCCAGCTTCAACCAGGCAAGTCCCTCTGTACACTCGGTTGCTTGGTGAGTCTTCTGAAGTAACTTCTGTCTGGAGAGCATTGTCATGTGATAAAGACCTTCATGCCCACTGCCATAGGCCCATCTGTAGGCCCCTCCCAGAGCTTCTTGCTACCGATTCCCCAATTTGGACCTTTCTAGGGTCCTATCTAAGCCCTATTTCTACGCTCAGGCTACCTCTTCTTTCACACAAAGTAGACAACGAGGGTCCTACCCAAAGCTCTGTCTGTTGGGAGGATATCCCCCCAACAGTATCTTTGAGGGCTACCTCAAGTATGGTTATAATTTCCATGTATGGTGAACAAAGCTTAGTCTTTTTCCTCTCCAAGCCTAGTCCTAGGAGGACTCCCTATCCCCCACCGCCTCTGCCCTGTGATCTGAGGAAGAAGCGCTAGTACAGCAGCCTTGGATGGGGTTGGGGTTTGCACCCTCTGGTTGTGCAGCTGGCCTGCACCTTGTGGCCCTGCTCACACCTAATCACAGAGCCCACTTCTGTCTCATGGTGGATCACTGCTGGGCCCACCCCACCTCATGACTTGGGTGGGTGGGTCTAAATCAACTCAAGATGGGGCAGTTCTGGCCATCAATGCTGTGTGGTCATTGATGTCCCAGAATCAGATGCTCCTTCTCTACCAGGGCCCATTCACATTTCAGGAGCTATTTTTTTCAGAAGGTATGTAATTCTCCACTGCAGGTGATCTGGTCTCACTTTAGCACCCTAAGGAATCTATATCATGATTCTCCTAGTGAGGCTTGCCATACATTCTATATGACATTTTTCCCACCACAAATACTTCTAATACCATGGGGTCTGCTGTGTCTCATGCCCCAAGCAGCAGCACTGTCTACATTATGGCTTGTGTCTGCTGCCATGATGTTTCTGTGCTGGGACCACAACAAAGGGGTAGTCTTTTGATCATCTGGTATATGGGTCAGAATAATATGTCCAAGCATGAAGTATGCTGTGTTCCAAGCCTAAAGAGGCCTACATGGCATTAAGCATTCATTTTTCATAGAGGATGGGAGATAGAAGATGAAATAATTATCCTGTATGTTAAGGGAATTCCCACATGCTCAGAACACTGAACCACAAAATACACGCTGTGAAGCAGGCCCCTCAATCTTGTATGGTTTATCTGTCACTCTCTGGAGCATGTGTTTCTAACAAAGCCTCCAATAAATGTTGCCATCTTCATCTAGTCTAGTAAAGATGATGTCACCTACAGAGTGAACCAGTATGATGTTCTGGAGGTTGTCCAGGTGGCTCAGGACCCTTCAGATTCTTTGGAAAGATGGAAAGTTAGTGTAACCCTGTGATAGGACTGTAAATGTGTACTGCTGTCCCTTCCAAGTAAATACAAGGAGTGTCTGATATGCCTTTCTGATGAGGCTCAATGCAGATCAATGACTGCATACCAAAATATACCTGAGTGTATTATTGCTCTAGCAATAATGTGATATCTAGAATAGCAGTTGTATGTGGGGCTACTACTTGGGTAACTTTGCAGTCATTCCTTTCATACTTTCTTTCTGTCTTTTGTAAGAGAAAGACTGATGAATTAAATGAAAATATGTATGATGAATACCACAACCCATACATACTTTTAGATCTTTAAGGTCCTGCACGTCCCCTTGGGGTGTGGCATTGTTTTTTATATTTTTATTGTAGTCATGGGAAGTTAGCATCAGAGCTTTCACTTGGCTTTCCTGGCCATGATAGTTTTTATCTACAGGACAAGATACCAATGTGGATCTTCTGCCAATTACTATATATGACTAGTCCAATTGCAAATTCAAGGACTGGGAAAATAATCACCAGATGAATTAAAAAAAAACCTCAGTGGATCCACTGTTAGTTAATCTGGGTCATGACTCCATTTCTTACCTGGTCCCCATGTGCCCTACTCTAAAGGGGTTGGGGATAGGGGGAGAAACATGAAGGTATGATGAGGTTTGGGATTCACAGGATCAATGTCAACTTCATTGATGTCTAAGCATCCTCAAAACACTTAGATGTTTCCCTCTTCCAAGTTTGTGGTTACTTGAGTAATATGGTTGGGATTTGTGTCCCTGCCAAAAATCTCATGTTGAATTGTAATTCTCAGTGTCGGTGGAGGGGCCTGGTGGGAGGTGACTGGATCATGGGGGAGGATAGTCCTCCTCGCTATTCTTGTCATAGTGAATGAGTTCTCATGAGATCTGGTTGTTTAAAAGTGTGTAGCATCTCCCCCTGCTCTCTTCCTCCTGCTCTGGCAATGTAAGACGTGCCTCCTTCCTCTTTACCTTCTGCCATGTTTGTAGGTTCCCTGAGGCGCCCCCCAGCCATGCTTCTTGTACAGCCTGCAGAACCATGAGCCAATTAAACCTCTTTTCTTTATATATTACCCGCTCTCAGATAGTTCTTTATAGCAATGCGAGAATGGACGGATACACTGAGTAAATGGCCTTCTCTTTAGAGAAGCATGGGGAAATCACACCGCATCCATCTGCTGTGGTGGTGCAGGACCCTTCTTCCTGGCTTTGGCCTCTCCTTCAGTCAGTGGTTTCAGGTCCCCAAATTGGTTCATCCTCCAAATCATCCTTCCTTGGCTTCTTTTGGCTGTAGGGATGTGGAGTGTCTTTGTTGGCTGCTCATCTTTCTTTCCCCCAGAGACCCCCTGCCTTGTTAATAATCTCTGTGGTTCTTTGTCGGTGAGGCTTTCCTGGCTATCCCTCCAATCCTACTGCTTGTTATAATTGTGCTCACCTTATCCCTGACTATGTAGCATCACCATTATCCCTAGTACTTCATGCTTCTGGCATCTCATTGCTATCTGAGAGCTCTCCTACCATGAGCCCTGGCCTACAGAGGACAGCCACCACTGAGGAAGGATGAGTAAGATCTCCCAAGGTTAAAGCATGCACGTGAGTGTGTGTGTGTGTGTGTGTGTTCTGGAGAGAGCTGTGTGTGTGAGTGCATGAGTATGTATGTGTACATGGGAGGCAGGGTTTTAAGGAGAGTGGGCTGACATCGGGTAGAATACAGATTGCAAAGAAAGTAAACTTTCAGTGGCCCAGAGTGACCAACTGTAGGTATTCAGGAATCTTCAAATAAATTAATGGGACTGGATTGGAGGATGGTACCCTTCTCACCAGCACATTCCTTATTGCTTTGGCAAATGGAGTACACAGTAGAGAGATATGAGACCTCTCATCATCTTTAGGACTTAAATTAGCTGTCACCTCTCCTGGGAAAGCATTCTTGACCTCCTAAGCTGGTTTAGAAGCCTTCCTTATAGGACACCTTTGCATTATTTTCTTATGATGGTTATTACACTGTACTATAATTACTTATTTACTTGGTCTACCTTCAGAATAAGAGCTATGCCTGATTCATAATTATATCCCCCAGAATCTAGATGTAACTGAACCACATTAAGAGTTCAATAAATGTTTGTGGGTGCCATGATCCAAACAGTCTGCACTATGCTGGGGCCACGGATCTTTTTGGTGTCATGAGGGTGGCCCCGGTCTCCCTTTTGACACCATTTCTGCCCTTCTTAGATTCCCAGTCTCCAGCTCCAATAGAGGTCCAGCCTGACACAGCTGCTTGGGAACGCCTTGCCGATCTGATAAATGCTTATGAACCGTAAAAGTGTGACAGTCTGAATGTGTTACCTTTCCAAGGTATTTGCCATTTAAAGGGAATTCATAGTGAGAAAACTAAGGGAGGAGTACTCTTAATGCTATATTTCTCTAAAAAGTGAGCTATTTGAGCAAACTGTACGAGCCTTTATACCAGCAACCCTGGTTCACACCACCTGCCTGCATCCCCGGTCATATAATATAACACCCAGTGGTAAATGCAAATCAGATGTGTGATACTATTAACTTTTTTTTGAAGGGGAGTCATTGTTTATTTCTGGAACTTGTGTTTATCACCTGTAAAATGGATCTTTTTTTTTTTTTTTTTTTGAGACAGAGTCTCGCTCTGTCACCCAGGCTGGAGCGCAGTGGCCGGATCTCAGCTCACTGCAAGCTCCGCCTCCTGGGTTCACACTATTCTCCTGCCTCAGCCTCCCGAGTAGCTGGGACTACAGGTGCCTGCCACCTCGCCCGGCTAGTTTTTTTGTATTTTTTTAGTAGAGACGGGGTTTCACTGTGTTAGCCAGGATGGTCTCGATCTGACCTTGTGATCCGCCCGTCTCGGCCTCCCAAAGTGCTGGGGTTAAAATGGATCTTACAATAGTGTCTACCTCATCAGGTTGTCAGGAGGAATAAATTAGGTAATGCACTTAATGGAGCTTAAGATGGTGCATGGCATATCATAAGTGCTAAGAAAATTTCATCGTGTTTTTTGTAAGACAAAGCATGGTCAGATGCAGCTCAGAGGGACCTCTGTTCTGGGAAACCCCAACCAGAACTCTGGACTGATTCCCAAAAGGTTTGGGAAGCAGAGGAGCATGCGCCCCTCATCTTGGTCCAGTTGGTAACCCCGGTGGCTCTTCCACGATGATGCCTGTCTTCTAAAACAGCAGCTCAGGCTGTCCAGAGCCGGAACCACACTGTATTGTGCATGTACAGGGTTGATAGCATCACTTCCTGGCTGTCACAGATTTAGAACTTTTTATTTTATTTTATTTTATTTTTTATTTTTTATTTTTATTTTTGGGACAGAGTCTTGCTCTGTCACCCAAGCTGGAGTGCAGTGGCGCAATCTTGGCTCACTGCAAGCTCCGCCCACCAGGTTCACGCCATTCTCCTGCCTCAGCCTCCTGAGTAGCCGGGACTACAGGTGCCCACCACCACGCCCGGCTAATTTTTTTTTTTTTTTTTTTGTATATTAGGAAAGATGGGGTTTCACCATGTTAGCCAGGATGGTCTCAATCTCCTGACCTCGTGATCCACCTGCCTCAGCCTCCCAAAGTGCTGGGATTACACATATGAATCACCCTACCCATTGAATCACCCTACCCAGCCGATTTAGAAATTTTTAATGAAGAAAGACAAATCTTTCTGCCTCTGTGATGCCAACTTCTACATTGCTTAGACAAAGTGTTAGAAAATCTCAAATTTGTAGACTTTTTTTGTTTTAGTCTACTTACTAAGTGATTTGGGAGCACATGTTGACTGCTTTGTCAGAGAAATTCCCCAGTCAAAAAACAAAATGAAAGAAAGACCCCCAAAATCCCGCATCCGCTCTAAATTACAGTCTTTAAACATAGATACAAATGTAGTCTGTCTCTCTTTCTCTCTCTAAAAATTCATCTCTGCCTCTCAGTAGTGTATTTTCTTTCTAGAAACAATTTTATCCATCTCCTCCAAGGTTTTACACCACAGAGATCTTGGGGCCACTGACTTGCCTTACACCAGTGTGCTGACAAGAAAGTGCTGTGATGGTTAATTGTATGTATTATTTGACTGGGGGCTACAGAGGGCCCAGACCTTTGGTCAAAAATTGTTTTGTGTGTGTCTGCGAGGGTGATTCTGGATGAGATTAACATTTGAACGGGTAGGCCGAGTAAGGCAGAGTGGGTGGGCTTCATTTAGGCACAGGCCTAAATAGGACAAAGAAAGCTAAAAAAGCATAAGTTCCTCCTGCCTGCCTTTGAGCTGGGACATCCATTCCATCCTACCTTCAAACTCAAGCCAAAACATCAACTATTTTTGGGTCTCGACCCTGCAGCTACACCATCAGCACTCCTGGGTCTCCAGCCTGCAGACTCAGCCTGCAGATCCTGGGACTTTCCGTCCTCCATAATCATATGAGCCAATTCCCTATAGCAGTAAATCTCTCTCTCTCCCTTTCCATATGGACAGGGAGAGAGAGAGAGAGATTTACTGCTATAGGGAATTGGCATATATATATATGCTGTTTTTTCACATGTATATGGAGAGAGAGTGACAGAGAGAGTGACTCATATATTTGTTGGGAATTGGCTCATATATATATAGATATATGTTCTATTTCTATATATGGGTATGTGTATATGTGTGTGTGTATGTATACATGCATGTATATATACACATATATATACATCTATACGTGTGTGTATATGTATATGTATATGTATATGTATATGTATATGTATATGTATATGTATATGTATATGTACATAGGTTCTGTTTCTCCAGAGAACCCTGACTAATGCAAGCTCCTTGTATTTTAGTTGCTTGGGTCTCCTACAGGAGGGTCAAGTTAGCCCATTTTCTACTTCTGAGTTCTGCTCTGTAGGGAAAAGTGTCATAACTAAGGCTGAGTGTATACTTGGGGACTCCAGGGTTGATAGAAGCATTGGCTCATGTTTCTGTTTGCATACCAATTAAGTAAAATGAAGACTTACCAATGGTTTGGAAACCCTCCGATGCTCTCACAGGGCCCCTGGAGAGCCATCTTCGACCACGATGAATGTGCCGCTTCCGTGGGAAGGCTTCACTCCTGCAGCTGTCAATCAACTCTGCACCAAGGCCCCCGTGTTTGGGGCAATGTCGGTGTTCCTGCTATCCTTCCAGTTTCCTGACGTGTTCCTGTGCGTCACAGTTCAGTCCACTCCAGGTTACGAGGGTGCCAAAGCCATGTGAATGACAGGCTTAACGCGTGGCCAGCTGTCCCCTGTGCCTCATGCGACCACGTGCTGAAGCAGAGAGGTTAAGTGTTCCACACTTTCCTTCTCCTAGGGCGATCGCAGTCAGCAACGGAGATTCATGGCAGCCATTTTGGGCTCTTGTTGCATCGTTTGTCATGAAAATGAGGTATTAGAATTTCAGTGCCTAATATGCTTCATGAGTTATAGTGGAGAGGAGAGCTGTGCCTTTGGTATTTCCGATAATATGTAGCTTTGTCAAAAGCTGATGGCGAACGATCAGTTCAAACGTGCCTTGGAAAAGCACACTCTTCATGTCAAACGGCTTACATTGTGGAAAAAAATTACCATCTGTCAAAATGCAGATTGCGAGAAGCTCGCACGCCTAGAGGAAGCCATTTTCACCCTCAGAAAGTTATTTTAAGGTGACATCTGGATGACGGACAGGGCCCTCCGTGGCAGCCTGAGTGACAGCAGCCTGGCTGTGGCTTTCTGGCTGCAGGTGCTCCACTCAGGGTTGTTGCTCCTAGGAGGCCAGGCCTGGCCCTGCGTGTAGGAGAAAGCAGCAGTCTAGAAGGAGCTGTTTTAAAGTTCCCCACAGAACATCAGTTTACCTAAAAATATTTCCCACCCACCCAGAATCGTGCTCAGGATGGTCACCGTTTGATTTACGTTGTAGGAACCATCTGGAGATGGATACATTTAACTAAATTAAACTTCTATCCTCCCAGGAAAAGAAGATACATTCACCAGTTTGTGGGGCTCTTGTAAAGGGTAAAACTAGGGCCAGTTTTTGAGAGCTCTAGGGAGGAAGATTTTAATTCAGTTAGGACCCAAAATGGAAAGGGTTCTTGACAAAGAACTCCCTGATGCTGGGCACATTCTGACAGTGGCCATAGCAGATGGGAAGTGGGGTCAGGTGGGCACTAGGGTGCCTCTGGACTCAGGTGGTCTGTAATGTTATAATTCAGAATGGGGAGCACAAGGGGATTCTCTTTTTTTTTGTTTGTTTATGTTTTTGAGCTGGAGTCTCACTGTGTCACCCAGGCGGGAGTGCAGAGGCTCGATCTCTACTCACTGCAACCTCTGCCTCTCAGGTTCAAGTGATTCTCCTGCCTCAGCCACCTAAGTAGCTGGGATTATAGGTGTGTGCCACCACGCCCGGCTAATTTTTATATTTTTAGTAGAGATGAGGTTTCTCCATGTTGGCCAGGCTGGTCTCAAACTCCTGGCCTCAAGTGATCCATCCACCTTGGCCTCCCAAAGTGCTGGGATTACAGGCGTGAGCCACTGTGCCCACCCTCTTCTTTGGAAAGCCTATTAATAATGTTAGTAGATGACTGGGCAGGAAAATCTAGGCCTGGTCCTTTCCATAGATTCCCCTTGGTAATCCACATCACTTCTCTAGTTTCCATCTATTAAATAAATGGATTGATCTCAGTCCCCAAGGGCACTTCCCATTCTGATACCCCACAGTTCTCTGAGCCTGGTTAAATCGTATAGAATCTTTCTGATTACATTAGAATGGCAGAATAATAATATAGCACCAGAGCGATGAGAGAGCAAGCTTCACACCAATTCTAAGTGATTGGTTTTGGCTGCTTAGAACACTGTGCCAAAGAAGGATTGGAGGCCAAGTTCAGAGATGACTGCGAGGTATTTCCACAAATAGTGAGGGGCATCTGCCAACAGGGGTGGTGTGGGGAAATGCTGACAATGAACCATGACAGTTCGTCATCCTGCAGTAGACTCTTGGAACTTCAGCTTCCTCAGCTTCGACCATCACAGGTGATTGATGGGCCATGACATGGCCAGGAAGAGGCAGTGGCTGAAGTGGGCTGAGAGGGTGAGTGAGGGCCGCTGGTCATAGGCGGGAAGATCTCCGGGGCCTTGGGCCTGGAACCACAGCTCTGAGCTCAGTGCTGAGAGGCTGAGTGGGGGCCACTGGTCACAGGCGGGGAGATCTCTGGGGCCTTGGGCCTGGAACTGCAGCTCTGAACTCAGTGCCTGGGACTCTAGCTTCTTCTTTACCATAAAACACTGTTCTCTCTTTATCATGTCTGAAGTTATTCTTTAAGCCTTTCAGGTGCATTTTATTCCATTTTATGGGGGAAATCACTGATTTTGAAGATCTGAGAAGGCTTCTGGAAATCACTTGTAAATGTCGAGAGTGTGTTGTAGAAAGCCTTCCCTATGGTACAGAAATGTTTACAGCATGAACTGAGCGGCCAGGTGTGGTGACTCATGGGAGGCCGAGGTGGGTGGATCGTCTGAGGTCAGGAGTTTGAGAGCAGCCTGGTCAACATGATGAAACCGTGTCTCTATTACAAATATAAAAATTAGCTGGGCGTGGTGGTGTGCACCTGTAATCCCAGTTACTTGGGAGACTGAGGCAGGAGAATTGCTTGAACCCAGCAGGTGGAGGTTGCAGTGAGCCAAGATTGTGCCATTGCACTCCAGCCTGGGTGACAGAGTGAGACTCTGTCTCAAAACAAAAAACAAAAAACAAAAAACCAAAACAACCAACCATGAACTGAAATAGGGCATATAAAAGTGCTGTCTGAGATACAAAACTGCACCACTGTAATGCATCATTAATATTATTAATAATAATTTGCCCTTCATCTCTTCAAAAGTGGTATGTAAATACATCAGCAAGATGTAACTTCAATCAAACAGTCCATGTTAACAAGAAGACTGATAGAGAGTTAATGTCTGAAGAAACAGGCTAGGCATGGTGGCTCACACCTATAATCCCAGCACTTTGGGAGGCTGAGGTGGGCAGATCACCTGAGGTCAGGAGTTCGAGACCAGACTGGCCCACATGGTGAAACCCTGTCTTTACTAAAAATGCCAAAATTATCTGGGCGTGGTGGTGCATGCCTGTAATCCCAGCTACTTGGGAGGCTGAGGCAGGAGAATCGCTTGAACCAGGGAGGCAGAGCTTGCAGTGAGCTGAGATCACGCCACTGCACTCCAGCCTAGGCGACAAGAGCAAAACTCCATCTCAAAAAAAAAAAAAAAAGTCTGAAGAAACAGATATAAATTGGAGAAAAACAAAAGAAAATAAATTCCTCACAGGTACACTATGCATCCTTCATGTGTCTTTTATGAGAGATATATATATACATACATATACATACATACATACATTGTGAATGCATAAATCTAACTAAAATACACATTACCTCACATAGTTACAACTTTTATGATGAGAACACTTAATATGCACTCTGTTAGCATTTTTTCGAGAATATAGTATGTTATTAACCATAGTCACCATGTTGCATCAGTCTATTGAACTTATTCCTCCTGTCTAACTGAAATGTTGTATGCTTTAACCAACATCTCCCCAATCCTCCGCCCTTCAACTTCCCAGCTTCTGGTAAACACTATTTCTATTTCTATGAAATCAACCTATGGTGGCCGAATAGTACCTCCCACAAAGATGTCATCACTCTAATCCCTGGAACTTACGAATGTGTTACCATACATGAAAAAGAAACTTTGTGGATATGATTAAAATTATGGACCTTAATAGAGGAAACTTATCCTGGATTGTCTCTACGGGCCACTGTAATCACATGAGCCCTTGAAAATAGAGAGCTTTGCCCAGCTGGAGTCAGAGAGATGTAGCGGATGGGCACGAGAGACTGCAAGCTTGAAGCGGAATCACCGCCTGGATTGCTGGCTCTGAGGTGCAGGGACCCATGTGTAAGGACTAAAAGGGAGTTCCCAGGAGCTGAGGGTGGCCCTTAGCTGGTGGCCAGCGAGGAAATGGGGACCTCAGTCCTACAACCACAAGAAATTGAATTCAGCCAGTAACCTGAGTGAGCTTGGAAATGGGTTCTTCCCCAGAGCCTCCAGAAAGAAATGCAGCCTGCAGACACCTTGATTTCAACCTGGCAAGACTCGTGTTGAACTTCTGACCCACAGAAATGGCAAGATAATAAATTTGTGTCGTCTTAAACTGCTGAGCCTGTAGTAATTAGTTACAGCCGCAACAGATAATGAATCACAGTCCCCATGGCCTGCAGGACAGCTCAGAACCTACACACGCCAGTGGCAGGTCAAAGGCTCGGCATCAGTGTCCAGTTTCCAGCTGGTCTTTCTTCTCTGTCCTTCTCGTCGTTCTATTAATATTATGGGGTGCTTGTCTAGTCCCCAACTTATTTCCCTGCCCAATGGCTGTATCCTTTGAGAGCCAGGATCCTTCTCTGCTATGTTCCCAACCTCAAAGACAGATGTCCAGTCTCTTAGCTTAGTTGCTCCAAGCAAACCTCCTCCTGATTTGCCAGCTGCTGGGCCTGCAACCCACCCCATCATCCTTAACTATCTCCTATCCAAGGTCTGCCAACGTCAGCAAAGACATATGCCTGATAATTCAGCTAATGATGCTTTGTCATAGAAAGCTCCTTGGAGGAAGTTGAGGAACCAAGCTTAGAAGTCCGAGAAGTCTGCATGGGAAATGGCATGAGCTAATGCACTGAAGCAAGAGTGAGTGATGAAGTGATGTTGATTATTCTGCAGGAAGAAGAGAGATGGGCTTGTGAAGCCCCAGAGGTTTAGTGATCAAGTAAGTGTGGGGATGCCCTATTAGGTGTATGCAGAGCAGAATAAGAAGGTTACCTGGCTGGAGTGAAGGACTGTTATCAGGAGACATGAATACATTTGATGCATGAAGGATCTGAGAGGCAAGGCTGAGCAAAGGTGAAAGAGAGACCAGGGTTACATGGAAGAAAGGCAGACAAGAAGGAAAACATGACAAAATGGAAAGGGAAAATTGTATTACCTGAACGCCCACCATTTGCTAGGCATTGTGCTTTGCATACGTTTTCTCATCTGATTCTCATGACAACACTGCAAGGTGGGTGGAATTTGCCTTCCTTTACAAGCAAAGAAAAGGAGGCTCAAGGTCAAATAACTCAGAAAGCAAGAGCCATGATGCTATGCTAGATCTGTCTACACAAAGCCCCTGCTTTCCCCGCCTTCTCCTTTTCATCTACCGCCTCTCATAAAAGGATAGAGTTATAGTGTGTGTGGAAACTCTGCAGAGAAAAACCATTGTCTTCATCTGATGTCTTTATAGTGACTTTCCTCAAAAGGAAAAAAACTTCCCCCAAGAAGAGGAGTAACAAAAGCAGACAAGGGCTCAGCTTTCCTGGATGTTTCATTCTATCCTCAAAGATACAGCAAAATGAAACAGACATTGTCATCTCCGAAAATATCCAGGGCCGTTTCCCAGCCAAGTGTCATGGATGGTGAAGGTGTTCTCTCCACTTCTTACCTCTGTCATGCTTTGTGAAAAATCTTCTCTTCCCTTCCGCCAGGAACTAGACTGCTCCTGTGGCTATAGTGTTGCAGTTAATAGGATAGAGTCTTTTTTCCTGGGGGACTGAGAGGGGAAGGATGACTGATGAAAAGAATTTTATTTTCAAGTTACAATTACATTATGAATTAACAGCTTTATCCTTAGAAATAGTTTTGTCCTGTACCTAATTTGTCTAATAATTTTAAGTCCCCAAAAGATTTATTTGTTTGTTTCTTATGTTGTTACCTTAAGCTAGCATAATATTGACAGAAACAATCGTAGTACAGGGCATTTCTTGACTAATGACAAGTTAGAAGAAATGGCTGGTTTGGAAAGTCTGAGAGCAATTCATCCAAGCCGTTATTACATTTTCTTTTTATTTTGTTTTATATTTCTCTTACCTCTCTCAGCTTTAATAAGGTATAATGAATACATTAAAATTGTATATATTTACATATACAATATGATGTTTTGACATATATAATAAAATGATTAAATCAAGCTAATTAACATATTAATCACTTCACATGCTAATTGTGTGTGTGGTCAGGAGAGTTAAGAAGCACTCTCAATGGTCTTGAAGTTATAATATTTTGGCTTTGCAATGGTGTGAAAGCTATACGCATTCCAGAATGTCAATAAATTACATGAGATATTGAATACTTTATTACAAAATAGGCTTTGTGGGCCAGTGCTGTGACTCACACCTGTAATCCCAGCACTTTGGGAGGCCAAGGTGGGTGGATCACGAGGTCAGGAGATTGAGACCATCCTGGCTAACACGGTGAAACCCCATCTCTACTAAAAATACAAAAAATTAGCCAGATGTGGTGGTGGCGGGTGCCTGTAGTCCCAGCTACTTGGGATGCTGAGGCAGGAGAATGGCGTGAACCCGGGAGGTGGAGCTTGCAGTGAGCCAAGATCGCGCCACTGCACTCCAGCCTGGGAGACAGAGTGAGACTCCATCTCAAAAAAAAAAAAAAAAAAAAAAAAAAAGGCTTTGTGTTAGATGACTTTGCCTAGTTGTAGGCTAATGTAAGTGTTCTGAGTACATTGAAGGTAGGCTAGGCTAAACTATGATGTTGGTAGTTTAGGTGTATTAAATGCATTTTTCACTAGAATATTTTCATCTTATGATGGTTAGTCCCCACATAACCTTGTGTATGCAATATAATATTATTAACTATAGTCATCAGCTGTACAATGGATCTCCAGAACTTACCTGTCCTAACTGGAACTTTGTGCCTTTTGACCAACTCCCCGTTCCTCACCCTCCCCACCCAAGAAAGGATTCTAAGGCCATATTTCCTTGGCTCAAATCCCTGCTCTGCTAGTTCTTTCTAAGAATGTGACCATATGGAGCCGAATTTCCATTTGTAATTCAACTGAGCAGGCCTTCACCTGGCAACTCCAGTCATCAGGCATCCTCCACAAATTAATTTATGATGAGCAACAGAGAGTGAGACCCTCCTAAAGCTCATTGAGGGGGTGAATGCTGATCTCATGGGTCCTACATGAGCATTTAGGAGATATATCAAGGAATGAACAAACCTCTCCTTGTTTCTTCTTGGAGGAAACTCAGAGCAGGTTGGGAGGGGTATGCACACTGGAAAATGAATAACGCAGCTCAAGTAGAGTGTTGTGTTGCAAATAAAAATGATGATGCAATTGCTGTAAGCTTTGGAGCTTCTTGGGGGCATGCAGATCCCATTTTTTCTGCTATTATTATAGTCAGTGTAAGTACTTTCAATGTTTGTAAATCAACATCATATCACCAGTTCTACGTGGTGGCCATTCCTGCATAGAAGGATTCTAAGGATTCAAGGATGGTAGAATTCATCCTCCTGGGATGTTGGCCTGTATGAATTGACAAGTTTTCAGAAACAGTGGCAGTTCATTCCTTCGAGTGCTTTCCCTTTCTCTTGTTACCACCAAGGAAGGCTGAGCTCACCCAAAGGGCTCATCTCTCTCATCTAATTGTTACAAAGGGAAGGAAATGCCTAAAGTCATACAACTCTAGTGTTTGAGAGACATAAAGGAACTTAAGGCCCACTTGATTAGAGCATTCTACCATGTATGACATGCCTACTGTGTGCCAGATACTGTTACAAATATTTGCATGCAAACTATCTCAGCACTTTATGAATGTACTTTTGAAAAAAGTCATGTTTGATTCTCACTATAAACTGTGAGGAAGATATGTAAAGTATTAGTACATTAAAATAGCAACAACCACTAAGGATCTGAGAGGTTGAATGACTGAACCCAACTGGTAACTGGAAGAGCTGGGAGCGACATTGAGAGTTTTGGCTCTTGTCCTGTGATCTTCTCATTGTGTGGTCGTGTTTTTCTGAGGACGAGTTTGGATATGGTGAAGGAGGAAGGGAGTGAGAGAGCACAGGGCTCCACTGCAGGCATGGGGAGGAGAAGCTGGCAGGGGGAGTGATGGCTGAAGATACATCTGCTTCTTCCCAGGGTTTCTAGGGCCAGCTGTAGCTCATTTGGCCGTTGTTGATTTACTCCCCTAGCTTTTTTCTGGAGGACAAATAGCAGTCAGTGGATATTGACTAGTATTGGGCTAGACTGTGAGGAGATGTGTCTGCTGATCTGTTCCACCTACTCCACTTGTACCTTCTTATCTCTTAAGTGATATAACCATGAAGCACTCTTTGCACACATTTCACTTTGCAAATCTCCTACTCTTTGTGCATATTTCACTTTGGAAATATCTCATTGCCTCTGAAGTTAATTTTGGATTCTCTTAATTTAATAATTGTTTAGAAGTACTTTTTATGATCCTCTGTCCCTTCTACTGAACGCTTTAGTCCCCAAGAGCAGCGACCACATCTGTTTTGTTCCTGGTTGTATCCCCAGCAGTATTTCTCCTAGCTCCTCCTTCTGCTTCCCCTTCTCCGTTTATCTGCACTTTGAGGAGAGGTGGTAGAGTTGAGATAGTAGGAGCTGTTGAGGCCAGCGCTGGGCTTTCCATGGGAACACACCAAGATCCACTCCTGACTCCCATGTGGCTGCTGCTGGTCAAGCCTGTGCCTGGTCTCCCCAGCCCTCACAAGGAGATAAAAACACAGCTCCTCAATCCACCTCTTTAGGGAGAGATTTATGATGATAATGACTATAAAAATAAGAGTGTATGAGAGAAAAGGTGGTGCATTTAGATAAAACTTTTTTTAAAAAAACAGAAATAACAGCTTTTAGTCAGTCTTGTGAGGGAAACTATTAGTTTGCTGTTCGGTATCAGCAAAAGCTAGATTCTAACTATGGTTCTGCCTTTTTCTAGATATGTGTGTGACTAGCTAGGTCCAACATGGCATTAGTTGAGGTTCTCTGGAGAAACAGAGCTAACAGGATATACACAGATGTGTAAGAGGAGGTTTATTATGAGAAGCAGCTCATGTGATTACACAGGCCAAGAAACCACACAACCTGCTGATCGGACTTCTGCGAGCTGCAGAACCAGGAGAACTGATGATGTAATTCAGTTTGAGTCTGAAGTTCCGAGAGACAGGGGTTAGAGGTGAGGAGGCGGCTGCTGGTATAAGTCCAGGGTCCAAGGCTCCAGAACCAGGAGCACCAAGGTCTGAGGCAGGAGAAGGTGGACGTGCCAGCTCAAGAAGGGAGGGAGAGAGAATTCGCCCTTCCTTGCCTTTTTGTCCTATTCAGGGCCTCAGAGGACTGGATGATCCCCAGCCACACTGGGGAGGGCAGATGTTCTTTACTCAGTTTATCAATTCAAATGCTAATTTCTTCCCCAAACACCCTCACAGATGTGCCAGAAATCATGTTTCACCAGCTATCTGGGCATCCCTTAGCCCAGTCAAGTTGACACAGAAAATTAACCACCACAGACACTTAATTTTTTATGCCTCATCCATCATTTATATGAAAAGTGATAAAAATATTCACCCCTGAGTATATTGAAAAATGAAATAGCCATGTCCATAATGTGTCCAATACAACACATTGTACAGGTTGAGGATCCCTTATTTGAAATGCATGGGATTGGAAGTGTTTCAGACTTTTTCAGATTTTGGAATATTTGCATTATGCTTACAAGTTGAACATCCTCAATCTGAAAGTCCAAAATCTGAGATGCTCCCATGAGCATTTCCTTTGAGTCAGCACTCAAAAAGTTTCAGATTTTGGACCGGGTGTAGTGGCTCATGCCTGTAATCCCAGCACTTTGGGAAGCCGAGGCAGGTGGATCACCTGAGGTTGGGAATTTGAGACCAGCCTGGTCAATATGGTGAAACCCCGTCTCTACTAAAAATACAAAAATTAGCCAGGCATAGTGGCAGGTGCCTGTAATCCCAGCTACTGGGGAGGCTGAGGCAGGAGAATCACTTGAACCCGGGAGGCAGAGGTTACTATAAGCCAAGATTGTGCCTGGGTGACAGAGTGAGACTCCATCTCAAACAAAACAAAACAAAACAAACAACAACAAAAAAACAGATTTTGGACCACTGCAGATTTCAGATTTTCAGATTTGGGATGCTCAATCTGTATGTGGTAGCCATTTAATTAAAGAGAGAAGGAAATAATAATGAAGATAATGATCATAAAAAAGATGAAAGAGGAAGACAATGAGGAGGACGAGGAATGAGAAAGGAAGGTGGTATTTGAACTTGGGAAAGTCACTACTTTTTTAAGCCTCTGTTCCCTGATTGGTCAAATGTGTCTATGGCAATTGCCTCTCTTTTTTTGTGAAGATAGAGTGAAATGGTGTATGATGAAGGATCTCAAAAACCATGAGGTGCTCTACACCCAGAGGCATGATTATTAAATTAAAATGTTATATATCTATAAATCATGTAGCATTTTTAAAGAAGGGCATGTGCGGCACAGGAGCGGCGCACATCGAGGTGCTTAGGAGGCATTGACTCTCAGTGTGACCCGGATCTGGCACTGACTCTCCATGGTGCATGCAAAAGTGCTTGACTCTCGGTGTGACACAGACCTGGCCCTGTGAGTCCTCGCCTGGAGAGGAAATGTGGTTTGTCTCTCCGATTCTGGACACTTCCGTCTGCCCTATAATAAACCCATTGATACACACACTGTTTACCATGCTTGATCTTGTAAAGCAATACTTCCTTTGTGGACAGTTTTAATCAGAGTGGTGAAGCCAGATTAAAACTGTTTAGCGATGATAGTGGGCTGACAGGAGATTAAACAGGTCCCCTGACAAGTGACTGTCCCTGAAATGCCGGCACCCTCGCGTGGCACAGCTGCACATAATCAGCACCCGCATTCCCACCAGCCGGGAATACATCACCCGATCTTTACTCCTGAGCCTGTGACACCTGGAGGATGATCACACATTCCTTGCACGTTCTTTCTCCTTGGCCACTGAGGTGGCTTTGGGGGGCTGCACTGAGAATTATTGCCTTACTGATCCATCTGTTCCCAGCCCGTTTTCCAGCCTAGCAACAGATTACACTCCACAGGGAAAAGTCGTGGAATACTCTTAAGACAATTTCTTACCACGTAAGAGCAGCCATGTAATTAATTGCTGTTAGTGACCGATTTCTCATATTCTGGGTTCAACTGAAATGCACAAGAATTAAAGTTTCCAGCAAAGGCTTGAAAGACACAAGAAGTTGAGTATTAACTCAAGAGGTGCATTTGGGGATATTCCCTACTCATGCCTGATGTTTGAGGAAAGAGTTATGGTGGGTGACTTAGTTAACGCATCTACCCTTTAGTTGTTTCACTTAGCAGATAAACTGGATGGATTTTGTGCTCCAAAACAGTGTCCATCCAGCTCTGGATGACGTGGGTGTTTTGTGAAGGACACGCTGCTCCCATGTCACCCCCACTTCCTCTTCTGCCTTCCTTTGGCCCTTCAGTGATCTACAATTCTCTGATTTCTTGCTTATTCCCTGTGACCCTCGTTCTCTAAAGCTATTCAGTTTTTACCTGTTCTCTACAACCCTCCTGTGTTCCTCTGGGTAGGTGCCCCTTTCACTGTGCTGCCGGGGACCACTGGGCCATTTCTACCATAACACATCCTGTGCGCTGCTGTAACTGACATCAGTGTGACTCTCTGCCACCAGACTGTGGGCTCCTCTAGAGAAGTGATTTCTCCATGCATTTTTATGTCCCGAGGGGCTGGCTCAGTGCCTGACACAGTGGTCAACTTCATTAGACAGTGAGATGTTTTTCAACCACTAAGTCAGTCTCTCAATTGTAAGATACAGAACAAATATTTTGTTATGAGATTGTGAAGTTTGTAAATGAATTAGATAGAAACATAAATTATAGAGACATATTGGTCAGATCCTGGCAGGAAACAGACGGCAAATTCATACTGGGAAATGGAGGGGAATTTAGCAAAGAGACTGTGTAGGAGGCCCAGGCAGGTTTTAGGAAGCCTGGAAGGGGCAGTAGGACCCTGGGGTTAGCAGCCATGGGCCCATTACTACTCTTGGACCTTCAAGGAGATTGGGCAGCTGAATCCAGAGAACATAGCTATGTGTAGAGGGATGCTGACAAAGGCTGTGGTCTTTGATAGAGCGAGATGGCAAGTCCATGGTGACCCAGGAGAGGGGAAGCTGAGAAAATAAGTACCCCCAATCACTCTCCCTGTTCCCTCCAATCTGACAGTGATGCCCACTGGCCACATCAAAACTGCAATCAGGGGACTTTCTACAAAGGTCAGCATCCTGGGGCATAGGCATATGGAAGTCAATGGGGAGTGAATGTGGAGGGGCAAAGAGAAGCTGTTCACCCATTTTGCCGTATAGCATCCACTCTTTTTTTTTTTAGATGGAGTCTTGCCCTGTCGCCCAGGCTGGAGTGCAGTGTCATGATCTCAGCTGACTGCAGCCTCTGCCTCTTGGGTTCAAGTGATTCTCCTGCCTCAGCCTCCCAAGTACCTGGGACTACAGGCACCTGCCATCATGCCTGGCTAATTTTTTTTGTGTGTGTGTTTTTAGTAGAGATGAAGTTTCACTGTATCAGCCAGGATGGTCTCGTTCTCCTGACCTCAAGATCCACCCGCTTCAGCCTCCCAAAGTGCTGGGATTACAGGTGTGCGCCAGGCCTCACTCTCATTTTTATCCAGGTGAAAACCTCATGTCCCTAATATGGACATGGGGACACACAAATGTGAACAACTGCCATGCCCTCACGGAGTGTCACATTCCATCATTCCCACCTAATGTCCACATGTGCTGCCACCAGAGTTTTCATGGAATGTTGCATTAGAAAAGGCCAGGGGAAAGAAAGATTAATTTATCTAAAATATAGCTTCCAAAGCTTCCTTTCTGTAGCTGGTTAAAAGGTTGATGTTGGCCGAGCGCAGTGGCTTAAACCTGTAATCCCAGCACTTTGGGAGGCTGAGGCTGATGGATCACCTGAGGTCAGGAGTTTAAGACCAGCCTGGCTAACATGGCAAAACCCCATCCCTACTAAAAATACAAAAATTAGCCAGGCGTGGTGGTGGGCACCTGTAATCCCAGCTATTTGGGAGGCTGAGGCAGGAGCATCACTTGAACCCGGGAGGCAGAGGTTTCAATGAGCTGAGATGGCGCCACTGCACTCCAGCCTGGGGGATAGAGCTATTGTTAAAAAAAAAAAAAAAAAAAAAAAAAAGACTGATGTTAATAATTGTGGCTGACTTCTCCTACCACCTGGTTCACATTCTCCTTAATCTCCTCTAACACTTCAGATGGACACGGTTTTTCACATAATGGGGTGACCCGAAGTTTGATTCCTATAGAATTTAATCATTGGCAGTCTTGTCTCTATCAGGTGATGCATGTTGCCATTTACAAGAGCTGCTGGAAAAGGGAGAACTGAGAGCACCCCAGTGAGCTCTGAAGGATCCACATCTGGTCTTCCTTGCTCAGTTGTGTAGCAGCAATCCAGGTTCCTTTAGATAATTGGGATCAACCATCCTGACCAGTTCTGTGATCTCTTTCTCTTCTTGTTGGCTCAATAGCATTAAGCTCCCCAAATGACCAGGGGACTATCTCAGATTTCAGCTCATCCCTTCCATGAGGATGTTCTCTGCTGGCAGCATTCCTCTCTTGAGCACCTTGTACTCTCAGCCTAAGCTTAGAGGCGAGAGTGGTGTCTGAAAGCACAAATGATCCCCATGGGTTATTTGGTATTATGGTGGGAGGGTCCTCCCAGTTCTACTCATTTGTTCACAAACTTCTGATTATGGGGGAGAAGGCATCTCTTATTGGTCACAGGCAAAGCACAGACTGAATCCAGCAGGAAGCACCAGGCTTGCAGGGTGTAGCTTCTAGCTGACCCACAACAGGCCCTCCTTAGGCCTTCTTACATCACTAGCTGCTGCTGGGTGCTAGGTGTCAGAAGATCAGTACATTTCATGAGTACAAGACTCAGCAGCCCTCTCATTGCCACATCACGTGTAGTATGGACTGTGGCCATACTGTGTTGGGTATTATGGTGTTGGGTGAAGCATTCTCTTATCCAAGTGCTGCTGTGCATGTACAACTTTATGGTTTGGTGGACGGGAAAATATCTAGTTCATGCAGTTCTGCCGTTGACTCTCCATGGTGCATGTAGAAGTAGCAGTTTGAGATGCTCAGTCATCTGGCCTCCCATTATCAGTTGCTCAGATAAAACAGATCATGAGTGCCTTTTCCAATGGAGAATAGTTGTTGCCAAAGGACACACAACCTTTCTCCAGGACCTCAGGATTCTGCTACTAGGGGTGGCCAGAGGGCCCTCTATTATCTCTTTCTGCTGCAGACACATCCATTATAATTGGTTCTGCAAGGTCATAAGTGTCAACAGTGAGGCAGCTTGGACTGCAGCTGGAATCTACTGTAGTGACTTTTATTGCTCTAGGCCCTAAAACTGGAAGCCTTCTTACGTGTTACTCCTTACATAGATAGGAATATAATTTCTCAAGGTGAATATGTTGCTACCAAATGCCAAGAAGTTCACCAAGCACCATGCCTCTCTCTTTACATGAGCAGTGCAAGGTGTAGTTACTTTTCTCTTATCCTAAGAGGGATATCCTGACATGCTTCAGGTTATTGGTACTCTAGAACTGTATTGTTTGGTATAGTAATCATTCGCCACATATGAATATTAAAATACAAATAAAATAAAAATTTAGTTCCCTAATCACACCAACCACATCTTAGAGACGCTCAAGACTCGTGTGTGGCCAGAGGCTACTGTGTGGGATAGCCCATCCACAGGACATTTCTATCAGTGCAGAAAGTTCTATCGGGCAGTGCTGCTAGAAAGTGCAACCACATGGCAGGCCTCTGAACTTTCTGGGGTTTGTCTCACACTCTGTGGTACTCACGTGTCTTCCTAGGTGTGGTAACTGATGCTTGTGATGCTCTGTACCATGGCCCCTGGACCTGATTTCAGCACTGCTACGTGGACAGCTCCACATCCCCCCCTCCCCCCCCGCCCCCCCTGCCCCCCCCGCTGCCAGCATTACACAAACTGCAAACGACACAGCCACTCTTTGCTCATCACCTTTCTCAGAGGCTACTCAAGGCTGCTCAACCATGCACATGTATGACCCAAAGTATAATGAAGTCAATGTCTCCGGGGAATGCTCAGCCAACGGTGGGTAGGAGTTAGTGGATAAATAACTGACCTCTCCATCCTGTGATAGAGCAATTCTACATGGTTCCTAGATGATTCCCATTGGGTTTGAGCTCCAGTTGTCTATGGTAGATTAATAACTTGAATTTTATTCCATGAATCAGTTTTTGTTTCTTGGCATCACCACCCAAAGTAACTGCTCTGTGAAAAATTCTTTGAATCAGAGTCTACTTTCTGGGGAATCAGATTAACACAATTTATCTTGGAAGTGACCCTATGAAGCAGGCCTTCAAGATAGGATTCTGAAATTGGATTGCTTCACGGTTATATGAATATGAGAATCCTGTCACTGGAAATCAGTGGGCTGGTTTTCAGCCCTGACCTGTGGCAGCACTACGATAACCAAGACTCTCAACTGGGGCAGATTTGGATGAGGTCTAGGTGAAAGTGAGGGCACTGATTTATGCAATAACTCTAGTAATTAAAAGGAATAAGCACGGTGGCTCAGCCTGTAATCCCAGCACTTTAGGAGGCCGAGCCAGGCAGATCACTTGAGGTCAGGAGTTTGAGATCAGCCTGACCAACATGGTGAAACCCCATCTCTACTAAAAACACAAAAATTAGCCGGGCATGGTGGTGCCCACCTGTAATCCCAGCTACTTGGGAGGCTGAGGCAGGAGTATCACTTGAACCTGAGAGGTGGAGGTTGCAGTGAGCCAAGATTGCATGCCACTGCACTCCAGCCTCAGTGACAAAGTGAGACTCTGTATCTCACACACACACACACACACACACACACACAAAGGAATGGGGTGATGGTAACTACCAGGGAGGTAAATTGGGATCCACACCTTGAAGAAACAGAACGAGAGGTGCACGTCATCCAAGCATCAACTCAGGGTGTGCTGTGCTGGCCTGAAGGTTTTCATGGCAGCATTTCAGGAGACCCTCATCTGCAGCTAGAGGGAAAACTGTGGAGAAAATCAGTCCCCAAATTTAATCATAACATGGCAGGACTGCCAAGGATGTTGACTCCTTTACTTTGACAAGTTTCCTCTGCTAAGATCTGGGATAGCAGTGCTGAAAGGATGCTCCTGAGAATGTGGAATTCCCAGGTCCCCCTGAAGCCTCCAGGCAGGAAGAAGCAGTGCAGCCCCCTCTCCCGAAGGGTATCAGCCTGCCATTGCCTGGAGACCATGCAAAGTTCTCACCTGAGGCTGAGGCCTTGAGGATGATGTTTTTCTCCTGATCTGCTTCTGTCTCCCCTCATAATGTGAAGGGGATTCAATGATCTCTCAGGTCTTTTCTGGCACTTAAAGTCCCGTGATTCCTTTGCAGCCTACACCTGGTTCTCTGATTTTCCCCACAGGATTGCAGGACTCTCAACTTATGGAGAAGACATGTGTTGGCAGGAAGTATTCTGGGAAGAGTTTTGCTGTATCTCTGGAAGGAAGAAGATTGTTTCCCACTGGGGGATGGCGCTTTCAACATGTGGGAGCTTGTCGTGTCACAGAAGAACGACAGGTGAGCTTCAGTGATGCTCCTGGTGACTAATGCTGAGGTTCAGAATGCAGCTGTAAAGAGCTCTCTAAAAAGCATGGATCAGACAATTTTATCTTATTAATTCAAAACCTTCAACAATGAAAATTTATGATTGCAAGAATAATCTTTGTTTCTGCAATGATTTGATGGGGCAAAAGGGAAATAATCCTAAAATGGATGATTTTTTTAAACCGTAAGGCAGGTGAAATCTCAGTAAAAGACAAACTCTCTCCCACCTTGCCCACATTGCCTCCACTCTCATACATTTACACATGGAATGCTATTGAGAGGCTGGTGTACAATGAGACCATCAGGGAGCCGAGGCAGCTTCAGGGTTATCATCTGATGTTGTCTACCAGTGGGAGATAGCACAGCATGGGGCTTTGCTGTCAGACAGATTCATATTTGAACCCAGGTTCTCATAACTTATTAGCTGTGTGATTTTGAGCATGTTATTTAGTTCGAATGAGCCTCAGTTTCTGCACCTTAGAAAGTGGGCTTATTAATACTTATTTTATAGGATTATTGTTGTGTGGGTTTATATGTTTAGCCAGTATTTATTGACTGACTACATGTGTGTTATGTACCAGATACAAGTCCCAGTTGATTCTATATATGGTATTTCACTTAAAACACCAAGGCTCTATGCAGCTTGTTCCCTTGTCTCTCTTTCTATGTGCATTATCTATTTTAGCTTTCCATTCACTCATCCATCCACTCATTCATCTTCACATCTGTCCACCCATCTACCCATCTATCTACTCATCTACCCATCCATTCATTTATATATCTATCCATCTACAAATCCACCCATCCATTTTCCCATCCATCCATCTACTCACCTACCCACCCACCCACCCTTCCACCCACTCATCCATCCACCCAACTGTCCATCTGCCCATTTACCTATCCACCAATCCTCCCACTCATCCCCACCTCCACCCATCTACCTATTTACCCATCCATCTACCCATCCACCCATCCACCTGTTCTAAGTGCTGGAGAACAGGTATTTTTATCCAATGGCTGCCTTGAGCTGGTTGTCAGGACATACGTGTTCTGCCTTCTCTGCCATAGAGGCAACAAATGTAGTGGCTGAGAACACTGACGTTGGAGCCAGAATACCTGAGTTTAAATCTTGTCACTGCTACTTACTAATCACATCACTTTGGACACATTATTCAGTTGCATTGCATCTCTGTTTCCCTTTTGTAAAATGGGGATGATGATCATAATAATTCACATAGTTAGTGATAAACAAAGAGTTAAAATGGTGGCTGGCATGCAGTGCCCACTTGCCTTATTTTGATGAGACTGGACCCTAAGTGCAGTGGATTCAGCATAGGGTTTTAAATGAAGTAGACCTGGGTTTGAAAGTTGAGCTCCCTATTTACCAACCTTGAACTCTTGAGCAAATTATGATACATTTTCTGGGGTCCTAGTTTCCTCAGTTGGAAATATTGCCAACTCACAGTTCAAAAATATTGACAGGCAGCGTCATCTAGTAGAAAAAGCTTAGATTCTAAAGTAAGGAATTCCAAATTTGAGACTTGGCTCTAAGTTCTGTGATCTTAAATAAGACAGTTGGACAGGTCTTCAGGTTTTTTTCCCTGTAAAATGGGAACAATAATTACATGTATCACAGATTTGATAGTGAAAATAAAGTAAAGTAGTATATTTGAAAACACTGTGTCGAAATATAAAGCACACTATGAATTCTAATGGTTGGAAACATGGTTGTGCTGCCTTCCTGTTCCTGCAGCTGTGGCATGAAGGATAAAGCTCCAACAGTTTTGGCCCGGTGGGCTCAACCCTGGTTTTGACTTCTGTCTGGTTTGTGATTCTCTAGCTGAGGTGCCAGGACCCCTGGGTATGTGACAGTATGCTAGAAGGGTTTGCAAAACCGCTTCTTGCAGGACCAAGTTTCCACAAAGGTTTGGAAAAATTTGTCCTTTTCTATTAATGACCATGGAGTAGACTATAATTTATTCATGACTTTTTTACATTAAAATATGAAACTTCAAGGAAAATTTGTGATTGTAGTGAGCTGCCTCTGGCTCTGGCTCCAGGATACCGCCATCTCTAACCACTCTCTTCTGACTGGTGGTATCCTGGTGGAAAAGTTTAAGAAGCACCAGCATTAGTCACCACAATTAGCATGTTTTCTCCCTGAATTGTAGGTTATACTCTCCAAGAAGAGGTGCAAGTATTTCATCCTAAGAGTAGGGTATGCTTTCCTTGAGGCCTAGGAACTTCGGAAGTGTAAGTCACAAAAAATCCCCAACTCACATTGGCTTCAACAATAGGGAATTTACTTCTTCAACACTGGAGGTCAGAGTGAGGGTAGTCCCCAGGGTTGAAGACAAATTATGCCGAAAAGGCCTGGGTTTCTTTTCAGATGTTCCACTCTATAGCCTATGGTCACCAGATGACAAGATGGGAGCTGGCGATATGTGTGGCTACCTGCCTCCCTATTTCTATGCAGCAAGGAGGGAGGATAGTTAGAGTGTGAGTCTGAGAGACGTCCCAGCAATCACAGTATAGAAAGCCTCCACTTCAACCTGGTCGGGCACCTTGGGTCATGCCTCCACCTCTAGCCCAGGAACAGTCACTGGGGACTGGAGTCAGGGCTGCTGCATGGAGTGTGTGAAGGTGGAGACATAGGGAAGGAGGGCAGGAAGCCCTTGGGTAGACAATCCTCAGCCTCTGCTTCAAGTGTCCTCCAGGGAGAAAGAGTAAATGACCTCTGAAAACCTTGCCTAGGGCTGTCAGGACTTTCCCTGCCAGGCAAATTTCGGTCTATGGTCCTAACACAAAATTGGTCACCGTGGTTGTGATGTTAAATTGCTTGATTCCTGGTTTAGTTTGCTATAATTTCCATTTCCCACGAAGCAGAGAGGATGATGAGAAGATATGTTATTTTGAGGACAAATAAGAGCTCACTGAGAGCAGAGAGAACCTAGGGGAAGGTGCCCGTGTCTTGTGAAATTCATAAAGGCCAAGACAGGGCATTGCCAGATATCCACCTTAGGAAAAGCTTAGGAAAGCCGACTTCAGGCCCAAGGAAGGGATCCACGTGAGATAAGTCAGAGACTGAACAATAACGTGTGTCTTAAGAGGAAAGAAAAATGATAGAAACTTGAAACCCTGGCAATGTAATTGCGAGAGGGAAAATGGTATAATGCTGACCATGGGCTTTGGCGTCTCTTTTCATCTTAAACCCAAGCTCTGTGGCCTTCCAGCTTTCTCTTCTGTAGTAGGAATAATGTAGGAATACCACTTCTTGTAAGAATTAGTGAGAGTGCATGTAATGTTCAGACAACATGTCGATGATGAAGAAATGGTAGTCCTTATTAGGCTGGTACAAAAGTAATTGCAGTTTTTGCCATTGAAAGTAATATCATTGATCTTAAAAAGTAAGAAAAGGGCGTTGGGTGCACTGGCTCACACCTGTAATTCCAGCACTTTGGGAGGCCGAGGCAGGCGGATCATCTGAAGTCAGGAGTTCGAGACCAGCCTGGCCAACATGGTGAAACCCCGTCTTTACTAAAAATATAAAAATTAACCAGTTGTGGTGGCATGTGCCTGTAGTCCCATCCACTCGGGGGGCTGAGGCAGGAGAAGTACTTAAACCCGGGAGGTGGAGGTTGGAGTGAGCCGAGATTGTACCACTGCACTCCAGCCCAGGCAACAGAGCAAGATTCTGTCTCCAAAAAAAAAAAAAAAAAAAAAAAAAAAAGAAAAGGGAGAACATATTTAATGAAATTACATGGGTCCTTTTTGATGCAATAAGAATTTAATTCTAATTTTAATAGCACATGTTCAAGAGTCAAGGAAGGGCCACAAATGCAGAATGAGTCTGAAAGAGTGCTTTGAATTTTTTTAAAAAAAGTGTCAGTAAGGGCAAAAGTGACCATGAAAAATGCTTAGGATATCAAAAAGGCTTTTAAAGAAAATCTATGCTTGGAGCAAGATGAGGAACAAGAAAGGGGCAGATGGTGACACATGGCACAGGACAAAATGGACTTTGAGGTCTTTGCTGCTGTCTCCTTCAAGCTGGGAAGAGTAAAGCAAACACTGGAGAGAAGCAACTGAAGAATAAGATGAGTGAGTGTCAGTAAGAAATGTCCAACCTGCTTTAGATGAGCGTATCTGCAGACCCAGGAAAATATATCCAGGGAACCGAGAAAATTTGCAGGGTGGTTAATTGGTGAGTTCTCTAGTTAGGCATTCATCTTTATTTATTGGCTTAAAGATGGGTAACAGAAGACTGTTACCCTGGCTGACATTCTTCTCTCCAAAACAGTTCCTAGACCTCAAGGAAAGCATACCCTACTGCAGAAGAGGAAGCTGGAAGGTCACAAGTTTGATGACATTAACGTGCAGATGTGCCTGCCTAAATACATTCATACACCTCATATATGTACACATATATGCACGCGCATGCACGTGCACACACACACACTCTCTTTTTTACACACACACATATAAGTAGTTAAAAGCCAACAGATATCCTAGCCCAAGTAGGATAAACTTGAATTTAATCTCCCTGACTATAGTCTCCCCATTGTCTTTCCTGACCAGTTTCCTGATTGGTTCCCCCACTGTGCTCACCTCTATCCAGGAGGAGCTAAATATCCATCTAGCAGGCACTTCTGGAATCTTGTCAGTGTATACTGTTTTTCTCTCCTTCACTCTCTGTTTTTGGCTGCCTAGAGCTCACTATGCAGGTTTCTTCTGGCTAGAGAGTGCCTATATTTTGGATCTATGACTATGCCTTCAATCCTCTGTTTTGGGTTTATGACTATGCCTTATTCTTCCCCTACAGATTTTGATCCATACATCTATTCTCTAAGCAAACAGAAATGCCTTCATGGTAATCCTTCTGAAGTGTTTACCTTTCAGTGGGGCACAATCTGAAGGCAAGGTGCTTATCTCCAAAGGACATAAGAGCAGGCTGATAGAGCAAAGGTACACAATCTCCCTGTCTCTGTCTCAAGAGTGAAGAGAGAGACAGAGAGACACACACAGAGACGGGAACAGAGAAAGAGACTGAGAGAGATACAGAGAGACACACAGGAGGGGTGAGGGAAAGAGAAATTGTGCAAAGCACAGGGTTTGCCTCTGATGTACAGGGGTATCTCATATATTTTTAGAAAAAAATGAATATTATTCAAGTTGATCTGTATAATAATTTAAGTGGCAGAATACAAAAGAGTGTGTATTCCTGTATACAAAAAAAAAAAAAAAAACAAAATTAGGTTAATACTTTGGTGAACTGAAATACTGTTGGGTTGGGGGGCAGCTCATGCTGGAAGATGAGAAGAGCAAAGGGTGGGGCAGGGCCCATGCCAGGAGATGAGAAGAGCAGTGGGCAGGACGGGGCCCATGCTGGGAGATGAATTTAGAAAGGTGCGCTTAGCCACATCACAGAGTACCTCAAAGGCCTTCATGCTATTCCTGCTTTATCTTCACATCCTAGGAAGTCCTTCATAATGTTTTCTGTGAGTAGCAGAATGTCACAGGTTAAGTCCCCTGGAACATAGATGCTGAGATTTGCATTAAGAAAGTTCATTGAGGGGAGGTGATGGTCTTTTGTGAACAATACCCGTGAGTTGTGAAGGGAACAGGATTGGGTGGAAGAAGCAATCGCAGCAGAGGCCTCAGGTTGACTCTTAAGAGCTGTCCACATTGAGGCATGGAGGACAGGTCTTTGTACCCCTGCATCAACCCATCACTGGGTGCAAGCTCTCTCCAAGAAGAAGGAGTGACCTTAGGTGGGCCATCTGGTCCAGAATAACTCCTGGAGTTGTGACACGTCCAGCTGGAGGAATGAGCACCTCATTCCCAAAGAGGGATCTGGATGGCACCCACTGCAGGAGTGAAATGATCAGAGCCAAGAGGCTACTCTAGATGGGTGCTACTCTAGATGACTGCAGATTGTTACAAGTCTTTGATAAGGTTAAGAGCTTGCATCAAAATGTAAAGCAACACAATATTTTCGTTGAGTCTTGTTATGAACAAAAAGAAGACGAAACTGAATGTGTGCTTAATGGCATTGACTTAAGCTCCAGCACTAACGGCTTGTGGACTGGGATGGTTTGCAGACTGGCACCAGTCAGCAAGTCACACTTTGAGTGGCTGTGCTATAGACTATGTTCCTGTTCTGTAGTAAAATCACTCTGGGTCATTTCCTTATCAGCTACATTTGTGAAGTTAACTTTTCTCTGACTTCTAGAGTCTGAGAGATAAAACTTTGCTTACTGTCTGCTTTCCTAACACACCTTTTCTTTTTTTTTTCCCCCACAGTTGGGAGGTTGATTCATCTTAGTAGATCTTGTCAGATTGTGTCTGACTACATATATTTGCTTTTCCCAAATGTCCAATCTTTGTCAGTTGAGAAATATTTGAAGTGCTGACAAGGCTCTTATGGACAACTCACCTATCATTGCAGAGTCTGTAGGATTAATTCTTCTTAATTATGTGAGTGCTGGGCCATCATTCAAGTTTATTGATGCCGTCTGGTCATGTCTAGAAGATTTATAGGTATCTATATTCATCCCACACAGAAGAAACCACAAATAACTTGGCTATCTTTTCAGTGTCTTTTTGCATGAGACAAATGTGTACAATTATTACAGAAAGCTGTTTAATAAGGAAGAACTTGCTTTTCCAAGTTTCCTCTGTGGGATCTTGGAAGCAGAGTTTGGGAATTTGTAATAGTCTTCACAAAGTTTCTTTTCCCCTCTTTTAACGGAGTTAAAAACCTACTTTTCTGTCCAAGTGTTTTATTTCCAGTCCAGGAAATATTCTTGAGAATCATATGCAAGCTCGCTAGGCAGAATTTAATCATTTTTTTTTGTACATGGCCTTGGCTTTCACCTTGTTGAGCATGAAATGATTGGATTTCAGATAATCAGAAGGAGACAGAGGGAATCTAGAATCACAGACTCATGGGAAGTTGGAGCTAACGTGAACCTGTCTTTCTGTGTCCTGGTTGCACATCACCATCCTGAAAGACTGTGACTCTGTAAGTCTGGAGTGAAGTTTCAGTATCGGCATATCTTTAACTCTACAGGTGATTCTTATGTTCATCTATGTTTGAGACCCATGGATGGGTTACTCCTTTCTTAACCCAGAGAAGGAAGGAGCCTGGATGTGAAGAGTCAAGTGTCTGCACTGAGCGTCGTCAGTGCGAGCTTAACCCAAGCCTTGGGAAGGGAACATGAAGCCAGAGGCGATGGGGTTGTTGTAAGTGGTAAGCACTTGAATGGAAGCTGTGCCAAGCCTTGTGCTAAGTTCCTAAGTGCATCATCTTTGAAAATCTTCACTATAATTTAATAAGTAGGTATTATTATCCTTATACATGAGAAAACTGAGACCTAGAGAGGTTTAATATTTTACCAAGATGATACAACTGGTGAGCAGGAGTTAGGGATTTAACCCACCTTTTGATTGGAAACTTCTGTTCTTAACCTCTCTACTGGAGAAAGAAAGACCAATGAGGAGACTTGCAGGGGGCCTCCTGTAATTTCCTTTGGAAGTCAGGTTATACAATGTATGTGCGTGAGAATCCATAAATGTCTAAGCATGTGGTGGTTTGGCAAATTGAATAGAACTATCATTATGCAAGAAAATAAAGCAGTAGATAATAAAGCAGGGAGAAATAAGAATAGTTAGAGAAAGAAAAGTGGGAGATAGTGATGAATGATTGATGATGGGAGAAAAGAATGATCGGTGAGGACATACTATTAGGAAAAGACAAAAAAGTCCAAGCACTGAGATTGCTTGGCCAGGGAGTGGATGTGACTTCACATTAATAATTGGGATTGTAGGATCAATAGTAGCTAATAATCTGTGCCTGAGGATTCTTTGGAAAGAAACAAACCAGAATATATATGTCTGGAAGAAAAATAAATGTGGTAATTTGTCTATTCCTGAATCACTTTTCCTGTAGGCATCTGAAGGCAAGGAAGCGTGACTTGGCTGATGCCCTGACCTCCCTCCCGACGTCCAGCTCTCCTACCAGTTACTAAAGGAGAGTTCTGCTCTTTAGACTGGATGGGTTCAGAGCTCTGCTTTGTAGACTAGATGTCCTCCTATCGTTGTCTTGTTTAGGTTTTCCTGACCTCCTCATTTATAGCAGATTATTAGAAATAAATACATTGGCACCTGGTATGTAAAAACAATGACCAAAGTCTTTACACATCTAAACGTCTACCTGTAATTTGGAACGGAAAAGTTCTCACAAGTGAAGGAGTATTATACAAAATATATTGAACTTCAGCCAGTCTTGAAGATTCAGAATGTTCCTTAGGGCATTAAGACTTATTGAACACCTGGTGCTCTCCGAAGCTATGGAGACGTGTAGATTAGTTATTCTTGTTCTCGATGACCCCAGATCACTGACCTTTTTCAAGTCTGTCTACTTTTGGTATTTCTGTCTCTTTTCTAAGAGTTACACATTTTAAAACATGTCTCTACCGTTGCTGCATGTTTCTTCTGCGTTCTCCCTCCATCATTTGCTTTTAGATGACAAATATTATAATATTAATTCTATTTTATGCACTATTTCAAGGTAATAGTCTGTCAGGGCCTGCAGGGTATTCTGCTCTCTCTCTGCAAAGTGCAATTTCTGACAGTCATTACACAATTATCTCTTAAATAAAATGAAACATACTGCTAGACATTTAAATAGCTGTTCATTTGAACACATTGCTTCCAAAGGAGAAATCAAGATAATTATCCCAATTATGAGCACACAAATAATTATTTAATTACTTGTCTCCCTTGCCTGCTAGATGATCACTTCGTAAGAGAAGACTCTGGTGTTTGTTTTTCCCAATGGTTAATTTCTATTCCTACTTTAACACGTTTATGCATAGTGCTCTTCATATAACAGTGAAAAGAATGTTCGCACTCTAATAGATTTTACATTTTCTAGTTGAGGTAGAGATAATGAACAGATAAATAGTTATAAAATGTCAGGGGTAATGACTATTGAAAAGAATGCAGGGCATGCAGGAGGGAGTGGAGGGTGCTGGGTTAGTCTGTGGCTGGGCCTACAGTGCTTACACAATCATTTGCTGCCCTGTCTGTTATAAATGGCTACAGCGTTCGGGCATCTGCCTGCTGACTGCCTACATGGGGTTGTATCAATACATATTGGAGATAAATCAAACAACATTGCCTCATGCCCAAGAGCAACTCTATGATTACCTAGTATAAGAAACTTATTGACATTTCCCATTACGTGGAATTAGAGAAAGTGAAGTTCTGATGTTTGGAAGAATGATGAAGAAACTCCGATGCCAGAAGCCAGGGGGAGGTAGAAAAAGAAGGAGTTGTTTCCTGAAGAGTTAGCCTTGGAAGGCAAATTCCAAGATTTGCTGGGCAGCCATGACACAGTGAGGAGCTTTCTCAGGAACAGAGATAGAAATTTTTACTTTGTTAAAAACAAACAAACAAACAAACAAACAAACAGAAAACAACCGAGGTAAGGGAATGAATGACCATTAGAAAAGGGGATGAAACAGAATACCCTGTGAGGCCCATTGACTTCTGTGGAGTCAGCTCTGGGGCTGGTCTTGCCTCTCAGAGCACAGACCTCCACTTCTTGTCTACCCAATGGGTGTGTGTGTGTGTTTTGAGATGGGGTCTCACTCTGTCACCCAGGCTGGAGTGCAGTGGCACGATCTTGGCACACTGCAACCTCTGCTTCCCAGGTTCAAGTGATTCTCCTGCCTCAGCCTCCTGAGTAGCTGGGATTACAGGCATGGGCCATCACGCCCAGCTAATTTTTGTATTTTTAGTAGAGATGGGGTTTTGCCATGTTGGTCAGGCTGGTCTCGAACTCCTGACCTCAGGTGATCCACCTGCCTCGGCCTCCCAAAGTGCTGGATTATAGGTGGGAGGCACCATGCCCAGCCCAATGTGTTGTTCTTAATTCATTAATTCAATGAGTTGTTTTAAATTCATTTTTTCAACCTATTTTTTTTTTTTTTTGAGAGGGAGTCTTGCTCTGTCGCCCGGGCTGGAGTGCAGTGGCCGAATCTCAGCTCATTGCAAGCTCCGCCTACCAGGTTTACGCCATTCTCCTGCCTCAGCCTCCCGAGTAGCTGGGACTACAGGCGCCCGCCACCTCGCCCGGCTAGTTTTTTTTTTTTGTATTTTTTAGTAGAGACAGGGTTTCACCGTGTTAGCCAGGATGGTCTCGATCTCCTGACCTCATGATCCTCCCGTCTCGGCCTCCCAAAGTGCTGGGATTACAGGCTTGAGCCACCGCGCCCGGCTTTCAACCTATTTTATACATCGTGGAGGTATTTGGTGACTGGTGGTGATAAGGGATGCTGGACCTGAGTTGGGTGCCAGTCCTGTGGACCGATGGTCTGTGGGAGTGGTGACCTCAGTGGCTGTGCCCTGGTTTCCCCCCCGCCTCACTGGACAGGTGTTGTGGATGTGCGTGGACCGCTGTCCACCTGCACCCAATGTGTCCACTTCCTGTCCACCCAAGGCCTCAGGTCCGACTCCATTCATCCGTTTCTGTAGTGGCTGCCATGGCCTGCATACTCCCTGGGAATGCAGGGCTGAACAAAACAGCCATGGCCCCTTTCCTCGGGGAGCTCACGCTGTGGAGATGTTTACAATGAACACTGTGGCAAGTTAAAGAAAAAATAAACTGTGACTATGATTTAAAGAAGAGAAAGACGCCCTGGGGGAAAAATTGGGAGACTGGGGTCTGACGGCCCCTTCCAGGAGACAGCGCTTAACTGAGACTTGCAGGATGATGGGTGCAGACCAAAGAGGATTTATTTGGGCTTTTGATTTTATCAACTTCTATTGCTACAACTTCAATGAGTTAGTTTTAATTCATGTTTTCTTTCCTTGTGTTTTGCTGCTACTGAGGTGCTTTCTAGCTGTCTCCCTGGTTTTCTTTTTTTTAATGTTTTCATTCAAAATGCTTATTTTGTAAAATTTTGTTCTGCTTGTAGTATTATTTTTGCCATCAGATTCTTCAAATCTGCTCAGTGCCTTCAAATTTTAAGTTCACACATATTAGGTCATATTTCCATTTCTATATGTGTGTGTATGTGCACATGTGCAAGAACACAGGCCTGTGTGCCTAAGTATGCATGTGTGTACTGGGAATGGCTGATCCAGAGCCCTTTGACCTGATCTCCACCATCCACGGAAGCATCTTTCTTCAAATCTAGGGCTCCATGAAACGTTTCGAAAACTATTGGTCTGTGGTTAATAATTGGCAGTTAAGCATGAGCTTCTCCAGGAGCTTCTGTTATTATACCTTTGAATTTATTAATTTGGCTTCATGCAGGTGAGTTTCTTTGGTTGAGTCCATTATACAAAATGTCTTCTTTCTGTAATAGGTCATGGCAGTGATGGTTGTTACTGAAGGAAGCTGAGAGGCTTAGAAAAGATGCTGAGACTTGGTGTCCATCAGATAATGTATGATGGTGAGAACTGGTGAGGACTGATGATTCCAGAGAAAGCGTGTGGACAGGGTAAAGGAGGTGACCTATGGTATCCAGGAAGTCTTTTCTGCAGTGGGTTTAGGGTGCGGCGGAGGGGGAGAGGATTTTATAGGTTGTGGAAGTATTTGGTGACTGGTGGTGATAAGGGACGCTGGACCTGAGTTGGGTGCCCGTCCTGTGGACCGATCTGTAGGAGTGGTGACTTCAGCGGCCATGCCCTTGTTTCCCTCCTGCCTGACTGGGTGAGAGTGTGTGGATGTGTGTGGACCACTGTCCCCTGCACTGCACCGCAGGAGCTGCCAGGCCCATGCAGCCCCCCCTGCACTGCACCGCAGGAGCAAGTGGGTGTTGATGCATTTCCTTATTCATCTTTAATTATTCTGATTCTCTGGTGTTAAAATGGATCCAGGAAGGCTCTTGGAGCCAGTCCAACACCACAGTGTTTTGTCTCTGAACCAGTGGTTATTCTTTCTGCCTCTCAAGGTGTATACCCCCTATTTTGGAAAATCATCTGCCACGTTGAAGTCTGAAAATATAGGTACTGGTGCCTGGGTCATCTCATACCCCGGCCTAGTTTTCCCTGAGCGTGGCGGCCTCCTTCGCGTGGGACAGTGGGAGCAGAGACTCTTAATTTCACCAAGGATGGACTTTGCATTTCTCATGTATATTCTCCTTGAATGTTATGGGTTTTAGAACAGAAAGGGTAGCAGAAAACATTGTTATACTATCTTAAATGGAAATGTAGAAGATTTTAAGTTTTTGAAGGTTTAATAGCTTTGATACAATTTCAACTGAAAACAGTGAATTCTGTAGTCACATAAAAAATTAATAAACTGCATTTATAAGAAGGCATCTGAGCTTATGATTGGCATTTAATTAGGATTAAATGGCATGTTATCAAGTGCAATATTCTTCCTTTAGATCAAAGTCTGGTGCATGTTTTGATAAAGCCTAGGCTGGCAGAGGAAGCCAGGAGAGGGGGCAGCTGGGACCAAGCGCCACGTTGGGACAAGCCAGACTGAAAGGGCGCGCGATGGCATTGCACCTGCCTCCGAAACAAGGTGAAAACTTAATGGAGAATTGAAAACCAAAACCAGACCAAGGCCTGACTACTCAGCGGCTCATCCTCATGTAGACTTTTATGCCTTGGTCACTTGGGACGATCATTTTACCTTCAGAACAACAGAGTTTTTCAGAATTGAACTATTTGCCAAATAGAAGACTCATTGTATGTCTTCACTATATATGTAAAGAAAATGAAGTGATGATTCTGATCTAGTAGAAGTATTTTTCACAGAATTCAGTTTTTTTTTTGTTTGTTTTTTAAGAAAAGCTAACCTAAATTTAAAAGTTTATACAACTGGTATACAGCTTTCTGGGAGCATATCACTTGAAGTAGGATATGTGAGCAGTGCCTTGCATGGTGTGAGGGGAAAGAGCAGACTCAGGCCCTGTAAGATTATGGGGCAGGGCTGGGGGCAGTGGAGGGGTGGCCCAAAGGGCAAGGGGCCTCCCCAAGACACTCAGAGCTGATTGGTGCTTATGGAATTACCCATGTCTGAGAATAGTCATTTCCCCCACACTCTTTCTCTTCTACCAACGTGCAAAAAAATATGTCTGTCATCCTATGTCAGCAGTCCTAAACCTGGCTGACCACAAGATCCCAGAAATGTGTGCTTTTTAAAGTATTCTTGGGGGATTTTAGTGCTCAGACAAGTGTGAGAACCACTGTTGTAGGTGAGTCCTTTTTATTTACTGCCCTTCTGTGTCTCAAACCCAAAAAAAGTCCACCCTGCTGAGTCTGCCACCTAAAAGTACTTAAAGCAGAGCCATTCCCAGGGCCTTGATATGACAGACTCCATCTGCTGCTCCTTAATTTCTTCATTAGTTTATCTTCACACTCCTACCCCAATGATCTCCTCCTGCTTCCTTTTGTGTCTAACTTCCTTTCTTCCTTCAAACCTCAACTCAAGGGCATGTCATATCCTCTGCAGATCTGCAGACTGAACTGACGCCCTGCTCTGATGTAGACATCTCTCGTCTACCTTCCCATTGCATCTTGCAAAACCTTTCTAGAGGACTGGGATGCACCACATGGACTTCTTTTTTTTTTTTTTTTTTGGAGATGGAGTCTTGCTCTGTCACCCAGGCTAGAGGGCAGTGGTATGATCTTGGCTAACTGTAACCTCCACCTCCCAGGTTCAAGCGATTGTCCTGCCTCAGCCTCCCTAGTAGCTGGGACTACAGGTGTGCACCACCATGCCCAGCTAATTTTTGTGTTTTTTAGTAGAGGTGGGGTTTCACCATGCTGACCAGGCTGGTCTCAAACTTCTGAGCTTAGATGATCCAACCACCTTGGCCTCCCAAAGTGCTGGGATTACAGGCGTGAGCCACTGTGCCTGGCCACATGGACTCCTTCTCTCCAGGGACACCCCTGTGTCTAGTAGGCAGTCACTAAATGGTTGTTGGATAAGAAGTTGAATGGGTGCTTCAGTGGAGACAGACGTCATTGTCAGCTGAAATGGACAGAAGGAGCTGTGTGGAAAACATGGGGGCTGAGTGAGCTCTGCTGGAAGAATGGGGAAGATGGTCATGTGTGAAGAAAGGAATTGAGTGTTGGGAAGTTTTGTCCATGGAAGAAGCAAAAATAGAGCATGCTCTAGTTTTTTATATTCAGGCCATGCTGATCAGTCTGGAGAGTTTATAGAGGCTGGAGAGCATTGAGAGATGAAATAATTTGATGTTGCAAGGCAGTGTGGAGTCCTAAAGTGCAGCACGATGGTGGGGCGCTCTCGCTGCTCCATCCAGACGCCCCGTTCTCTTCACCAGGACTGTGTGCACATCCCCTGTATGCGTTTGGTTTGCAGCAAATAGGGCTAAAAGGGTTAGCAAATAAAAACATAGGAGGCCCATTTAAATTTAAATTTCAGAGAGATAATAAAGACATTTTAGTATAAGTATTTTCCATCCAATATTTGGAATACACACACACACACACACACACACATATGAAAACATTATTCATTGTTTATCTGAAATTTAAATTTAACTAGGCATTCTGCATTCTATCTGGCATTCTCACTGCAAGCAGCCCACAGCTGTGGCCTCCTTATGTGGATGGTTCTTTGACTAGGGGCTGCCTGCTGCATGGCCTTGTAGAGACCAGAGGTGTCTGAGGATTCACATCCCCGTGGGGTCAGCCAGAGCCAGTGACTCACTGGTAAGGCTTAGCAAGGCTTCAGAATGGGACAAAATCTTTTTGTTTTCATGTTAAGATAGTAAACTAACTTAAAAAAATTGTGTGTATATATGTGTGTGTGTATGTATGTATGTATGTATGTATTTGAGATGGAGTCTCACTGTGTTGCCAGGCTGGAGTACAGTGGCACCATCTCACTCTCTGCAATCTCCGACTCACTGGTTCAAGCAATTTTCCTGCCTCAGCCTCCTGAGTAACTGGGATTACAGACACATGCCACCATGTCCAGCTATTTTTGTATTTTTAGTAGAGACGGGGTTTCACTATTTATTTTTTATTTATATAAATTTATGAGGTACAAGTATCATTTTGTGACATGCACAGATTTCAGGGCTTTTAGGGTATCCATCATCCACCCATAACGTACCCCCATTAAGTAATCTCTCATCATCCACCCCCACCACCCCCACTTTTGAGTCTCCAGTGTCTATTATTCCGCACTCTATGTCCATGCATGCACATTATTTAGCTCTCACGTATAAGTGAGAACATGTAGTATTTGTCTGTGTCTGATTTGTTTCACTTAAGGTAATGGCCTTCAGTTCAATCCATGTTGTTGGAAAATACATGATTTTATTCTTTTTATGGCTGAACAGTATTCCATTGTGTATATAAACCACATCATCTTTATCTTGTCTTCTGATCATGGGCATGTAGGTTGATATTCATAAAGATATTCACAATATCTTTGCTATTGTGAATAGTGCTGCAACAAACATATGGATGTAGGTAGCTTTTGTACATACTAACTTCTTTTCCTTTGGGCAGATACCTAGTAGTAGAAGTGCTGGACTGAAAGGCAGTTCTATTTTTAGTTCTTTGAGAAATCTCCATACCGTTTTCCATAAAGGTTGTACTTATTTTCATTCTCACTAGCAGTGTAGAAGAGTTTCCTTTGTTTCTATATCCTCACCTATATCTGTTATGTTTGGTCTTTTTACTAAAAGTCATTCTAACTGGTGTGGTTTTAATTTGTGTTTCTCTGATGATTAATGATGTTGACCGTTTTTTCATATGTCTGTTGGCAATTTGTATGTCTTACCTAGAAAAATGCCTATTCATATTGTTTGCCCACTTTTTAATGAGATGATTATTGTTATTTTTTAGCTGAGTTGTTTGAGTTCCTTGTAAATTCTGGATATTAATCCTCCAGTTGATGCACAGTTTGCAAATATTTTCTCCCATTTTTCAGGTTTTCTGTTCACTCTGTTGATTTTTTATTTGGTGGTGGAGAGCTTTTTAGTTTAATTAAGTTCAAGATGGGAAAAAATCTGAAATGCATTTATACATCAGGGCTCCCTGTGGGCTCAGACGGAGGCTGTGACTTTCCCTGGAAACTTCTTCCATGGCCTGGCTGGTTCCCATTAATTTCCCTCCTTGTTCCACCCCCGTAGTGGTCTCTCCTGCAGGCACTTCCCTAATAAATCATGTGTGCCAAAGTCCCCAGGTCAGGGTCTGCTTCTGGGGGATCTCAACCAAAACATAGCAGAATGAAGCAGGAAAGAGCTTTGGGATTCAAGTCTGAAGATCTAAGATGCCCCATTATTTAATAACCATATGTCTTGGGCTAATATTTCTCAACATTTTTGAAACGAGGCTAATATACCCATTTTTAAAATCACCTCCCCTTCACACTGTGGTGAGGCAGGGATTTTTCCCCTAGGGTTATGGGGCTGGTGAAACACACAGTACCCAACACTGGACAGATGAGATTAATAGCACATTATCAATCACATAGACTCACAGCCCAGGGGAAGACGGTGCCACATGCCGTGAGGGCCACACAGCGATTGTGCTTGGGAACGGAATGAACAAGCAGGGGCTGTAGGAGGCACGCTTTGTGGTAACAAGATGGTGAGGTGTGCCTGGCCCCTGCAGGAGGCTGAGTAATTGCACAAGGTGGCAGGGAACTGCCATCTGCCACTCCTGGATAGGTAGGGCCTGTGCCAGGCCCTTGTGACAGGGAGGGTTTTTTGGCTCTAGGATCTTAGCTATAGGAGTCGAGTGCATGGGGAACTTGGAGCTAGGCCATTTGGAGCCTCCCAAATTTTACCAGATGACCCATCAGCACCTAATCTTGAATCTTCATTTCAGACCTTCAATTACTGCCATCCTCGTCCTCAGAAGGTTATGATAATGACAGAGATGGGATCACAATGTAAAATCAGAAAGCACTTCATGAGCATAGAATGTAAGGAGGAGAGCTGGAAGCTTTCGGGGATAACTTTCTTTCCATGCCTCCATGGAGTTACTCAAATCTGAAATTTTAATGTTGCTTTACAGCTCTACATTAATGCCACTTTACAGCTCTACATTAATGCCACTTTACAGCTCTACATTAATGCCACTGTGAGTGTGGGTGAAGCAGAAACCTCCAGGATCATTGTTTATCTGTAATTCAGCTGTGTCCTGCTGCCTATATGCCAAGCTGGGCTAGGCTGAGACCCTGACAGTGTGAAAGAGAATTTCGTACTTAGGTTATTCTCTTTTTTCCTTTGAAAGAAAAAAAAAAATCCCCAAATAAACAACAACAACAAAAAACCCCTCCCTGCAAACATTCCCAAAGAACTGGGGGGAAAGTCACATAAGTACCAGATGTAAAAAACAGGGGCCAAATACAATATCACCTTTTAATTAAAAGATCATTTTTATGTTCAAATGTCATAACTCTTTTCCTTATTTAAACATTTTAAATGAGAACTAGAGTGTGAGTCTACTCCCCAGATCTGATGGCACTCGTAACCCTCCAGAGAGTAATAGCCACGATCAATTACATGGTCGGCTTGCTGGGCGTAATGGGAGGAATCTACCTGGGTGGTGGAGCGCAGGGAATGTGAAATGTAAGCGCTGGCGAAGTGCTTACATTTCAGGGCTGAAATAGAAGCAATTCAGAGCTTCAGGTGGAATCTTTACTCTTGATTTATAAAGGGAGATTAAAGAAAGAAGCCGCCGTGAAGTAACGCTTTATGGATTCGTAGATGAGGGCATAGAGCAGAATACAAAGTGGAAAAAAACTTTAGTCCATAGTCACAAGGCCTGGATTTGAGTCCTGACTTTATCAATTACTAAGGGTGCAAATTTAAGCTGGTCATTTATCCTCCTTGAGCCCCAGTTTCTTTTCTTTTCTTTTTTTTTTTGAGATAGAGTTTCATTCTCGTCACCTAGGCTGGAGTGCAGTGGCACAATCTTGGCTCACTGCAACCTCTGCCCCTCAGGTTTAAGCGATTCTCTTGCCTTAGCCTCCTGAGTAGCTGGGATTATGGGTGCGCACCACCATGCTCGTTAATTTTGTGTTTTTAGTAGAGATGGGTTTCACTGTGTTGGCCAGGCTGGTTTCAAACTTGAACTCTTGACCTCAAGTGATCTGCTCCCTTCGGCCTCCCAAAGTGCTGGGATTATGGGCATGAGCCACTACTATGGGTCCGGCTCCCAGTTTCTTTCTTTCTTTCTTTTTTTTTTTTGAGATGGAGTCTGGCTCTGTCACCCAGGCTGGAGTGCAGTGGCACAATCTCGGCTCACTGCAAGCTCTGCCTCCTGGGTTCACGCCATTCTCCCGCCTCAGCCTGCCAGTAGCTGGGACTACAGGCGCCCGCCACCACACTCGGCTATTTTTTTATTTTTTATTTTTAATAGAGAAGGGGTTTCACCATATTAGCCAGGATGGTCTCGATCTCCTGACCTCGTGACTCGCCCGCCTTGGCCTCCTAAAGTGCTGGGATTACAGGCATGAGCCACTGCGCCCAGCCAGAAAAAAATACTGTTTTAAGAACTGTACATGCATTATCTCTTTTTGTTCTATTATCCTCAGTGATCGCTGTGGTAGTTTTGTAGATGGGAGTTGTGTTCATATGAGAATCTGGGGAAGGATGTGAGGCATATGTTTTAGATTTCTTCTCAGCCTAAAGAGTATCCAACATTGACACATCGCCAAACTGAATTCTTTTCCTAAAGAAACTTAAAGTCGACATGGAGGAGGAGGCAGATGGAGACCACTCAACCACACTGCCACGCGGCAGGGCAGAGGTGATTCCTGCAGCACGCATTACAGATTAGGGAGCTGAGCCTCTTGGGGAGTTGCTAAACAAGGGTTAGCCAGAGAGAAGGTAAGCTGCCTCACATCTCTTACCTCTGTGCAGAGGTCAGGGGAATCCCCAGGCCAGGGGAATGCCTCTGTCCAGGGGTGAGAGATGTGAGGCAGCTTTTCTGTTTTCTGCTTAAAAAGGAAAAAAATTGCAAACAAACAAAATAACCCCTAACCCTAACCCTAACCCCAACCTCACCTGAACATGCCGTGAGCAGCTTTCCAGAGAGGAGGTGCCTCTGCTCTCCCTTCTTATGGGGCAGTGCCAGAGCGACCTTATAATTAGGAGGAAAGAATGACCGGGTGGCCATTCAGCAGCTGGATTAAATGATGGATGTTTACAGGAGAAAGCTGAAAGAAACAGCTGTCCAAAGCCCTTCCTGCCGGGCGGGGATTCGTGGGTCCCTCAGGAAGCTGAGGTGCAGTCCATGCTGCTAGGAAGGAGGTCCCCAGCTCAGTCCCCTGAGGTGGCCCTGGCTTGTCAACACAGCTGTGAATCAGCAGCTCTGTGTGCCCCTGCTAAGTGCCCCTGGGTGTGCTGGGAGCTGGCACTGCTCACGGGGAGGAGGTGAAGCTGCTGCTGGAGCCGTCTCTGGGCACTCGGGTCAGCCCTTTCTCCAAAGCGCACTGGCATGGGATGCGCAGCAGCCACAGTGGAGATTCACCTGGAAAATATCTACTACTACCCTATAGGAGGCTGTTCTTGCCTTGCTACAAAGCGGTACCTGAGACTGGGTAATTTATAAAGGAAGAAGGTTTCATCGGCTCAGTTCTGCAGGCTGTACAGGGAGTGTGGCGCCAGCATCTGCTCTGCTTCTAGGGGTGAGTCAGGAAGCTTACAGTCATTGGGAGAGACAAAAGGGAAGCTGGCGGATCACAGGCAGGAGCAGGAGCAAGCAAGGAGGGGAAAGAGGCCACAAGCTTTTAAACAGCCAGATCCTGTGAGAACTCGTTATGGAGAGCGCAGCCCCAAGGGGACAGCGCTGAACCATCCATGCGAAATCCACCCCCAGGATCCAATCACCTCCCACCAGCCCCATCTCCAGCACTGGGGGTTACAGTTCAACATGAGATTTAGAGGGACAGATACCCAAACTGTATCATGCCCCCAGTTCACGGAGCTGTGAACAGGGCTGTGGGCGCAAAGGTAAGCTCGAGAATGGCCTCATGTTGAGAAAGAGAATCCTCAGGTGCCAGGATCCTCCCCTCTCCACAGCCAGGTGAGAGCAGGAAGGTGCCTCTGCCCCTTCCACAGCCCCCGTGTACCTCTGTTGGATGTAGGGCCTCCCTGGAGAGCTGTTTTTTCGAGGCTAACCAGAGCAAGAAGGAGTTGTGTCTGTGTTTTCCTTTCTGAAACGTGGAGCATGTCAGCGGCAGCGGGCGCGGGGAAGTGGAGCTGCCTAAGGGGCTCTGATGGGGCGATGGCCTGTGTGGGCCTGGGGAGGGCTCTCCTCCCAGAGCAGGGCACTCACTTGCGCAGCCCAGAGCCACCCCCACTCGATCCCCAGCTTAAAGCACATGCAGTCAACCCAGTTGTTAGGGTTCGCAAAACAGCCCACACGCCCTGGGCCTGACATTCTTATTTGTTCTGTACCATCCTCTTTTTTTTTTTTTTTTGAGACAGAGTCTCACACTGTCACCCGGGCTGGAGTGCAATGGTGTGATCTCTGCTCACTGCAACCTCCACCTCCTGGGTTCAAGTGATTCTCCTGCCTCAGCCTCCTGAGTAACTGGGATCACAGGTGCTCACCACCATGCCTGGCTAATTTTTTTGTATTTTTAGCAGAGGCAGGGTTTCACTATGTTGGCCAGGCTGGTCTCGAACTCCTGACCTCGATCTGCCTGCCTTGGCCTCCCAAAGTGTTGGGATTACAGGCGTGAGCCACCGTGCCCAGCCTGTTCTGTACCTTCTTTACTGAGTGACTGACGTGTGAAAAGCCTTGTATGTTTAATACACACCACTTGATACATCTGGGGATAGCACACAACCGTGAAACCATCACCACCATCAAGGCTGTAAATGTATCCATCACCTCCCAGAGTTTCCTCCTGGGGATATGCACACAACCGTGAAACCCTCACCACCATCAAGGCCATAAAGGTATCCATCGCCTCCCAGAGTTTCCTCCTGGTCCCTTTATTATTACTATCATCAATGTTATTACTTTCTGTGGTAACAGCAGCCTTGAACAACACTGTGGTAGACCTCATGGATCTAACATATTTGCAGAGCACTCCATCCAACAGCAGCAGGAGACACATTCTTCGCGAGTGCGCACGGAACAGTCTCCAGGGCAGATCAAATGTTAGGCCACAAAACCAGTCTTAGGAAATTTGAGAAGATTAAAATCACATCAAGTATCTTTTCTGACCACAATGGTATGAAACCAGACATCAATACCAGGAGGGATTTTGGAAAATTCACAAATATATGAAATGAAACAATACGCTCCTTCACAACCAATGGTTCAAACCACAACCAATGGGTCAAACAAGAAATCAAAAAGGAAATAAAAAATTATCTTCAGGCAAAGGAAGATGTTATGTAGCTTTTTAATAGGACCTTCTGGGTGGTGTGAACCCCTCAGTTACACACGTAGGTTTCTAAAAACTAACGGCATTGAGCGGGAGAGAAGGCGCACAGTTGACTTCAGTGTGAAAGTGTTCCGGGGAGCAGAAAGGCAGAGAAACGAGTTGTAGTGTCAGGTTGTCCGAGGCCGGCAAGGCTTCATCTTCCAAGTGATCACACAGCACTGAGAAAATGAGAAAAGGGAAGGAGCTTCTGAATGAGTCTGCTAACTTGCCCACACCTGAGTTACGAACACTTGGGGTCAGGAATGAGAACTCCTATGCTGGGATATTGGGTTTTCCATCTCTCCTAGCTTCAAGGATAAGGTAGTGGAGTTAACCCGAGGTCTTAGTTTTATTAAATGACCACTGTGGTGCAGTGGGTTGAATATAGGATTCAGAAATAGAAGGTTTGGGTTCATTTGGTCCACAAATAGTTATTGCTGTGTTCGCAAATTGGCACACAGTGATGTATAATAATGGAGACAGACAGAGTGCGAGCTCTGTGACAGCGACGACGAATGTGGGATACGAAAAAGCATCCTGGGACGATCCTGGGCGGGAGGACGAATGTGGGATGAGAAAAGGCATCCTGGGACGATCCTGGGCAGGAGATGCTATTTGCTCAGTTATTCGCTTATTCATTCATTCAAATATCTGTGCGCTTACCAGGACGTGCAGGTACCATTCTGGGCATTGGAAACACAGCAGTGGGCAAAACAAACACACCAAAATGTGGCTTTATGGTGTCGATGACAACAAATAAAACAGTAAGTGAGATGGATTTTGGTTAGTGATAAGTGTTATGGAGAAAACTATGCAGGGAAGGAGAGAGGGAGTGTGGCAGATATGGGAGGGTAGCATTTTAAATAGGGTGGTTAGGGGAGAAGGAAAGGGTGGCCAGGGGCACCTGACCTGTCACTGGGCAGGAAGGAGCTGAGGAGGCCGGGGCTGTGACCTCAGCCTGCTCCACTGACCTTGTGCAGCCTCCTTTCCTCCACCCCCGCAGCGGCGGCCTTACCTCCTTACCCGGCCCCGAGGGCGTGAGACAACGGGAGGCCTGGAGGATGAGCATGCGCTCTTGGAACGCCAGTGATCACTAGAGCACGACTTTGACATTTGATGGGAATAAATGAAAATGTTGAAAGGCTGTGACAGAGACTGGAGGCTTTTCTGAATATTTGAGTAGAAGTAAAATAACAGAGCCCCGCGGAAAGTTCACACCAGCAATCAGATAAGGCAAAAGTCAGCAATGAATACATAATTCCAAATTAAATGGTCCGCTTGAAGGGGCCGAGGCAGGTTAGGCCCAGAGGCCGTGTTAGCCTTAGAGATGGGATTCTGTAAGAAGGGTTAAAAATGTCAACACAGCAAGCATTACTGAGAGCTCACCCAGCTCTGCGCTGTGGAAGATTCAAACAAAGCAAGATCAGGGTAAGAGTCTGGAATCTTAGGGGAGAAATGTGACTCAATAGCTTCATATAAAAACAGAATAATTCAAGACTTCTGTCTGAACTAAGATTGGGGCTTGGGGGATAATTCCTGAGCACATGAGGCTAGGGCTTGATGACTTATGTAAGTCCACGTGCGATCACCCAAATACCTTTGGGGTGGATATTAATCTTTGAGTCTGTATGGATATGAATTCAAATATAGGTAAGGCCTGTCCAGCTCTTTCAACTATATTCAAAAGCTTGGATTCAAGAAATGAATATAAGCTGGGGGCAGGGCATTAGGCAATGTAAGGTACTGTTATCCCTCAGTGTTCATGGGGGACGAGTTCCAGGACCCCCATGGACCCCAGAATCCACAGATGCTCAAGTCCTTTCTAGAAATGAGTGTAGTACTTGTGTGTAACCTATGCACATTCTTCCATGTCCTTTAAATCATCTCTAGATTACATATAACACCTAATACAATGTAAATGCTATGGAGAGAATTGTTATGCTGTATTGTTTAGGTAATAGCGACTAGAAAAAAGTGTCTATATGTGTTTAGTAAAGATGCAACCATCCATTTTTCCCCCAGTATTTTTAATCCTTGGTTGGTTGAATGTGTGGATATGGAGCCCATGGATAATAACATAAAAAACAAGATTCTTATTCACAATTTCATAATTGTTAGGACCAGCTTATTAACATTCCATCTTAGCTCCCTGCGCTTTGGTACAGTCTGTGATTGGGTCATTCACACTGGCCAGTGGGTTGGATTTACACTCTGCACCGGAGGCTGCACAGGACCTAGAGGAGAAGGGAGGAAAAGGACCGGCCATGGGGGAGATCTGGGGGGGGTCTGGGCATAGAGGGTCAGTGCAGGTTTGGAAGAGAAGTGGGGATGAGGATCTTGGGGCAAGCGGGAGGAAGGCTGATGAGTCAGGTGCACAGGCTGCACCCTGCTCTGTGCCCCCTGGCTCTCCGGGCTCAGCACCTCGGACGCTGTGCTCCCTGAACATGCAATGACTTCTCCACTTTGATAAGGCCTCTCGTGGTCCTCAAAGCCACTCTGTCACGCTGAGGGACAGCAGGTGGGGAAGTGGAGGCGGGAGAAGGGCAGGACCGTCCTGAGTGGCAAGGCTGCCTGAGGTTATCAAGTGCGTCTGCAGCAGCCACTTTGCTAAACTTTGCTAAGCGCTTTGCCACTTGCTGCTGGTCTAGACACAGAGAACTCATCTGGGAGGAGACACCAGGCAATCCACTAAGATCATGCAGATGTTGTCCAGTAGTGCCCCTGGGAGCTGTGTGGCTCTGAATGGATGGTTGCTGTTGGAAGGAAGCCTATGTTGGAAAAAGCTGTGACGGTGCGTAGGGAGCTTAGGCTGAGCAGGGAGGGGGTGGGACATATACAGACAAAAGGAAGGGGTGACTTAGAGCCTCCTAGATGAGGATAGGCGAGGAGGCCCACAGTCCAGAGGGGACAGGCGACAGGCATGACTGGAGCCAGATTCCATAAGACACAGTCATACAGAGTCCTGGCTTTGGTTTCTGACCTGCAGACAAAGCAGAACCACTTGAGATACTGAGCCTTTACATGGCGCAGGTAAGCGATTCCAGGAAAATCCCCCTGAGAGCAGACTGAAGGATATTTCAAAGAAAAGAGAAGATAAGAGGAACCAGATGGGAGGCCATGCAGCAGCCCTGAGCCATGTGAGTCAGGCCAGGAAGGGGAAGGTGTTGAGTGACGGTGCACAGGTGCCTCTGGAGGACTTGGTGGCCCTTTGTCCAATCCTGAGAGTAAAGGAGGTGGAGCAGGGGGCCCTCTGGGGTTTCAAGGCTAGGAGAAAGGTTGTCCATTAAATGAAATGGGATCTTTAAAAAGCCTGGATCTTGGCCGGGCGCGGTGGCTCACACCTGTAATCCCAGCACTTTGGGAGGCCTAGGTGGGTGGATCACTTGAGGCCAGGAGTTCAAGATCAGCCTGGCCAATATGGCCAAACCCCATTTCTGCTAAAAATACAAAAATCAGCTGGGCGTATTGGCACACTTCTATAGTCCCAGCTACTTGGGAAGCTGAGGCATGAGAATCCCTTGAACCCAGGAGGTGGAGGCTGCTGTGAGCCAAGATTGTGCCACTGCACTCCAGCCTGGGCAACAGAGTGAGATTCTGTCTCAAAAAAAAAAAAAATAAAATAAATAAAATAAAAAAGTCTGGATCTTAAAATGATAAAATAAGGATTAAAAAATAACAGTGTAGTGTTTTGTCAACCTAAACAAAACAGACAGAGGCTGTCTAAAAGAAATTTGGGAATAGACAGAGCATTGCTATGGGAACCCACATGCCACAGTCAACAGCGTGTGTATTCAGGGAGGTAAAAGAAGACAATGGGTTTTCAAGGAGAAAATGAGGAGATTCCACAATGGTTTTGAAATAATTATCCTTGGCTGTGAAGATCAGTAACAAGGACGAACTGCTCTGAGGTTGGACAGGCAGTTGCAGGGCAGATGGTCCTGGAGAAGTGTTTTTTTGTGTAAGATTTTGATGTGCAAGGCTATCGTTTTTGCAGTCTTTTGTGATAGTTTTTGTTATCAGGCATACATGCGTGAGAACCCTCTCTTCATGGTCTTCTCCGGCTCTATTTGCCAGGTTTTCCCTAACGTTAGTGAGTTCATTTTGATTCTGATAGCTTTCACAGTTTGTGATTACTTGATTGATATTATTAACTGCTTATCTTGACTTGCTATTCATGATTCACAAAATTTGATAACTTGGATTGTGACTGTTTTCTCCTTCTAATTCCAAATGACAATTCTACAAAATCTGTTAGTTTTCCTGCAGAGGTCAGGAAACTGCCACCCTCTGAGGAGATTTCACCAAGAGAAGTATTTTGATTGGATTGGAATGGGGTTTTGTTTAAGTAAGATAGGAATGCTTTATTTAGGAAGGCATGCACACTCAGTTGGACAAAATCCTGCCATTCTTATGGAAGGACACCAGCCTGTTCATTCATTTTTTTACCTGCTTGGGCCCTGAAAGCATTTGGCTCCAAATCCTGGTCTAGCAATGTATTCGTACAGCTATGGAAGATTCCCCTCTGTAATCATTTGATTTCTGCCTCAGCACCTGTAGTGGACATTGTTGGCTGGTCCCCAGCAATAACTTTCCCTTTTCCATTCCTAAGAGAAACTTGGGTTTTGTTCAGGTATTTTCACCCCTTCCTCTCACAGTCCATGCACAGCAGGTAACCATGGTCCCGGCTCTAGAGATGGGCCCTTATTAATCTATGCCTGATTGTGCTCCTCCTTCTTGCCCATGATTGGTTGAGGAAAGGACATGTGACCTAATTCTGGCCAATGGGGCATGAGGAAGGGTTTCTAGAGCCTTCTGGAAAAGGAAGTCCCTCACTCGTCTTGGAAAAGCTGCTGGGAGCCACCGAAGTCTCTCTTTATAGCTATTCTGTAGAAGCACTGAGCACACTTGTGTCTGTGAGGGAACCAGCCTCCCCTTTGTAAACAGGGGAGAAACGGAAAACCAGTATTTTTGATACCATCATTGAGCTGCCGAATTAACCAGTTTGGACATCTGCCCTACCTGTAAACATCCAATTACAGGGCCAAATAATTTTCTTATTGTTCCTTTCATTTTAATTCAGTTTGAGTTCACTCATTCTATTTACAGTCAAAAGTATACTAATGCCCATCACCCCTTTTCAAGAAATCAGTAGTTTCTTGTGCTCCATACCTAAAATACTCCAAAACACTTCTTTTCTGTGTCATAGGAAAGGCACAGAAGAATAAACGATAGTTTGTGTCTTTTCATTCACTTCCCGGAACCTGGCACAGAATTTGACATAATATAAATGAGCAGCCACAGGGAGGCACAAGAGCTCTCCGATTACAACATGTCCTCTAGGACCAATAGGAAAAGAAAATTAAAATCCCTCTGGATTGGGGCAAAAAGGAGGAATCATTATATTTTTAATGATGTTATTGAAGGTCTTCCAAAATACTAGATGAAACTATTAACAACCCTGACTTTTACATTTCCACCACTAGTTTCTGAAGCAATATTAAAACCTCCAAATTAAAACTAGGAGGGATAAAGAGATAGAGACAGAGATAGATGTAATAATCCGTGCAATTGAAATTAGGGTGTTTGCAAACCCTAAAATGTTGGGAATGTCTAACAATGATTTGAAAACTAGATAGTGGCCTGGTTGATTTCAAAAAGTCCTTTGCCTTCCTATAGCCTTCCCAACTGAATATATTAATTTATAAAATGAAAAGCAGATTTGGAAGCCCTCAAAGCTGCACACGGTCATTCTTTCTAGTGCAAAGACTGTTCCTCCAGTGGATAATCTGAGTCAACGTGGCAGTAGGCACAAGTCTTTGTGAAGGTAAAATGAGATTTTCCTGTGACCACTTCTAAAAATGGCAGATCATATTATTTCATTTTCTTCATCGCAGAGTCCAAGAGTAGATAGCTGCAATTCTGAAAAACGCAAGCAGCATTTTTAACATTTTAGATTGTCCTGAAACAGCAGGTGCAGATGTGAGTGAGCAGGCACTGAGCAAGGGAGGAGATGACTCAAGACTGCCGCGTGGTTCTTTCTGCAATTTGCTGCTGTTGCAGGCTCTGACTCCCTGCTACCCGGGGCAGAAGCATGCGATGACTCGATCTCAGTGGTAGTTTCAGCCACAGAGGTGGATGTGCAAGTGACAGAATTGTGCAGGTGGACAGGCCCACTGCGAATACAGAAAGGAGAACCAGGGGAAGACAGCGTCCTGAAGCTCGCACAGCCTGTGGGATTGGGGGAATCTCTCCCCTCTCCGCACAAACCAACCCCTATCAGGTCCTGCATGGCGAAAGATGCAGATCACCCGTGGCCAGTGGGCTTTGAGGGCAAGTAAAACCACACACGAATGCTGCAGCCCCCATGGTCATTACCTGTGCCCAGCAAGCTTCTCTCCCCTCACTAACTCTTACTCCAGTCTTAGAGCAGAGTCTAAATGGAAATTTTTCCATGGGTGCTGACTTTTGCCAAAAGCATATTTGAAAGGAGCTTTGCACTTGGGTTTCCTTTAATCTCTTATTGTATACAATACAAAGAATGGCTATGTTCAATTCTGATAGTGTTTATTTCCAGTTCTATGGCAGAAACCGTTAACATTTGGAATTACCGCTTAATCATAAATCCCTGAAGAGGGCTTTAATCCAAAATTCAATCAAAGCAAGAAAGCTCCCTGTGCATGTGGCCTTTCTGTCAATCTTTTCTTCTCTATACGTCACTCAGGAAATGCAATGTGAAGGAGAGATGCAGCATCGATTAGAAATGAAGCAGGTGATCTGGGATGATGTGCATTTGATGCCATTCATCTCTCAGATTCAAGAAAGGATTTTACGTTAAAAGCAGAGGTGCGAAGAGTGAACAAAATGTTAGAATATATGTGTCGGAAAATGTGATTAAAGTTATAACCTTATTTAACCAATATATTAGATTTAATAAATCCCTTAATTCTCCAATATTGTAAACATTACTATATTCAGAAATAATTAAGCTCTACAAAGGACAAAAATATTTAATAGTTTTGAAGACTACCTAAAAATAAAAGCAGAGGTGCCACAGGAATTTGGCAAAGACAATTACATCTCAGGTGTAGGCGAGAATAGGTCATTCTTGTGTTGTCCTGAAAGATGGAAACCTGCATTTAGCTTTTTTTTTTCTTTTTCTTTTTTTGAGATGGAGTCTCGCTCAGGCTGGGGTGCAATGGCGCGATCTCGGCTCACTACAACCTCCGCCTCCTGGGTTCAAGCGATTCTCCTGCCTCAGCCTCCCAAGTAGCTGGGATTACAGGTGCCCACCATGCCTGGTTAATTTTTGTAATTTTAGTAGAGACAGGGTTTCGCCATGTTGGTCAGGCTGGTCTTGAACTCCTGATCTCAGGTGATCCACATGCCTCTGCCTCCCAAAGTGTGGATTACGGGTGTGAGCCACGGCGCCCAGCATGTATTTAGCTTTTAATCGTAAATACACATTATTCGACTTTATAGTACATGAAACAAAAACAAGACATTTAGGAAAAAGAGGTAAAAGTTGGGGTTAAGGTTTTTTGTTTTGTTTTGTTTTGTTTTTTTAGGGTAATCAGGTCCTAGAGACAGAGGGAAATTTGAGATGGATACAGATGAGTACACCCAGGAAATGAGCTTCTCATTGCTTCCATTACCTCAGGGCCAAGCCAACTGGAAATAGAGTAGGCTTTTGGATTCTTATGACTGTTTTTCCTGGTCAGTGGTAGAGTAGACCCACTTCGTATCAGCCTCCAGTCAATGCTCTACCCAATGTCATTCTTCTTTGGTCTGGCCAACACCTGTGCTGTTTGTGAGACTTTGCTTAGAGTCCTAGGTTCCACATACATCATGGTACCCTTTGGTCTGGAATACTACTTCCAAACAGATTTCATCAGATGCAAAATTTTAAGGCCGGGCCTGGTGGCTCACTCTTGTAATCTCAGCACATTGGGAGGCTGAGGCTGGCAGATCACCTGAGGTCAGGATTTTGAGGCCAGCGTGGCAACATGGTAAAACTCCGTCTCTACTAAAAATACAAAAATTAACTGGGTGTAGTGGCGCGCCCCTGTCGTCCCAGCTACTCCGGAGGCTGAGGCATGAGAATCACTTAAACCCAGGAGACAGAGACTGTAAGTGAGCTGAGATCGCACCATTGCACTCCAGCCTGGGTGACAGAGTGAGACTCTGTCTCAAAAATAAATAAATGAATAAAATAAAAAAATAAAATTTTATGAAGGAGTTCCAGTCTTCTTCCTGTTGGTTCCTCAAGACCTAGTTTTTGAAGTAGGATATACAGTATTCCCTAACCTGCTCTACTCACACACAGTTTGCTAAAAGACCTGCCAGTCGTCCCCCAATTAACGCAGCATGGCAGATACGAGACCTTCCTCATCACTCTCAAACGCCCTTACGTCTGACTTTTATTAATGATTCTCCTAACCTATACGCATGATCCTTCTGCTTAAAATAACATCACAAGCACCACTTTCTCTTTTTTTTTTTTTTTTTTTTTTTTTTTCTTTTTTCTTTTCTTTTTTTTTTTTTTTTTTTGAGGCGGAGTCTGGCACTCTTGCCCATACTGGAGTGCAGTGGCCCGATCTCGGCTCACTGCAAGCTCCGCCTCCTGGGTTCACGCCATTCTCCTGCCTCGGCCTCCCGAGTAGCTGGGACTACAGGTGCCCGCCACCTCGCCCGGCTAGTTTTTTTTGTGTCTTTTAGTAGAGATGGGGTTTCACCGTGTTAGCCAGGATGGTCTCGATCTCCTGACCTCGTGATCCGCCCGTCTCGGCCTCCCAAAGTGCTGGGATTACAGGCTTGAGCCACCACACCCGGCCGCACCACTTTCTCTAATGCAGCCCCTTCCAGATCCCATCAGATAAACTACAGAACCTTCCTTGGTCCCCCCCCCAGTGGTCCCTTCGTAAGTGCCCATCATAGCATGACTATGTGTTAACTGCTCTTGTTTATGTGTCTGAATCCTTCTCCTGTATACTAAACCTCTCTAGCACAGATGCTGTTTATTTTCATCACGCTGTCCCTGGGATACCGTCCAGAGTCAGGCACATAAGCAGTTCTTCGCTGTGCTCTGATGCTTGAAGGTTGCCTTGTAGGTTACATCTTTCTCAGCATGAATGCAGAGCAGTGACACAGGTGCCCCAGCCCTCTGGTGTCCTAAGAACTCCCAGATAATGAAAATGGGCAGCAAATCTCCTTTTTTTGAGACTAATTATACCTAAAAGATCTCCTTATAGTTTTTGATAAATAACACATGTCTTAGGACTAAACATGTAAAACATTTTAAAAGAATCCTAAAAATGGTTTTTCCCCTTGGATTTTTCTGAACACCTTAATCTTCAAGCCAGTAGTGAGGTGGATCACACTGGTGTCTGTGCTGGCAGTGGGGTAGTGGGCTACAGTAGCACAGAGCATGGTGTCAGAATCCTAGCAGGGTGGGGCATCCTGGTGAGGGGCCTGGCATGGGATGTTGGAGCTTGAGAGGGTGAGGAGAGTGTCTTATCCAGAGGAGGGGGTAGAGGCTGATATGGGAGGCTGATTGCACACAAGGGGACTGATCAGTGAAGTAAATACATTAAAGATATGAGAAGCCAGATTTCTTATTGGAGAAGGGAGTTGCCAAAATGGAGTTACAGATATGGAAAGCTGTATTAGTCTGTTTTCATGCTTCTGACAAAGACATATCCAAGACTGGGTGAATTACAAAGAAAAAGAGGTTTAATGCACTCACAGTTCCACGTTGCTGGGGAGGCCTCACAATCATGGCAGAAAGAGAAAGGCACATCTTACATGGCAGCTGGCAAGAGAGAAAATGTGAGCCAAGCAAAAGGGGAAACCCTGGAAAAAACCATCAGATCTCGTGAGACTTATTCACTCCCACGACAACAGTGTGGGAGAACTGTCCCCGTGATTCAGTTATCTCCCACAGGATCCCTTCCACAAGTGGGAATTATCAGAGCTACAATTGAAGATGAGATTTGGGTGGTGACACGGCCAAACCATATCAGAAGGGAAATCGCTAGGATGAACACTGCAATGTTGGATTGACATTGGAGATATTTATGCAAACAAATAATTTTGTATGAATGAAATGATTTTATGTATATTAAGAATATATAACCTATCTATATGTATGAAAATATGGACATACGAATAGTTAAAGGAATATAGATGTAAATGTGTGTGTTGTACACATGCACACATGCAAGATATTCCCTAGCTCTGTTCACTGAGAGGAACTGGGAGCAGCAACACTTCCACTGCAATGAGCACCCCAAGTGCCCAAATTTGGCTTCTAAATATTATTCTCCACAACAATGAGCTATGGCTTTTTGGAGAAATGGCTGATACCAGGACTGGAGAAGAGAAAGTAAAGGTGAGAACAGACCCTCCTGTTTGGCCAGCAAACAAGAAAGTGCTCAAAGAATGATGGGGATAAGCCAAAGGGACACAGAAGCCATGTAGAGGACCTCCCACTGCCCACATCAGAGGGGATCTGAGGGTCAAATAGGTAATGATAGTGACAGATGTTAAACCATTGAGTAAAATAGCCAGGAGTTCTTACCAATATAAATAGGGAAATAAATAGATTGAAAGTTTGATGAGGCATGGATATTTACACAGTTTCAGAGTATCTCCCCACAAAATATTTACTAATTACAAAAAGAAGGAAAGAATAACTTTACATGAAGATGCCTGGAAGATACCGCCCTGTCCATGTGGTCAGAGTGAAATCTCCAGTAATGGAAGAAATCCAAGTCATGCGGCACCCGAGGGATGCAATGAGGAGAGCGCAGGGTCATGTCTGAGCTGCTGCGGCCACAGATGTGTCACCAGGATGTAACTACAAGAAAATGCCAGGCAAATCCAAATTGAGGGCTATTCTACCAAATAATTAGCCTGCAATCTTCAAAAGGATCCAGGTCATGGAAGTCAAGGAAAGATCTGAAAGTTGTTTTAATTAATCCTACATAAAGATCAATGGTAACTAAATATAATGTGTGATGCTTGAACAGGATTTCTCTTGCTCTAAAAAATGTATTGAGGCAGCTGGCAAAACTTGAGGGGAGTCAAAGAATTAGATGTTGGTGACATATCACTGCAAGTTTCCTGATTTTGATGGTTGAATTATGGTTATATAAGAGACCATCCTAGATTGTAGAAAATACCCACTAAAGCATTAGGATGGCAACTTACTCTCAAATGGCTCAGAGAAGAAAAAAGGTTTGTTTTTCTGGTACTGTGTTGCAATACAAAAAGTTTGTATGGCAAACTTTCTCTAAGGTTTAGGTGGTTAAAAAAATTAAAAAGGAGAATTTAAGTCTGAAATGCTTTTACATTTATTATGTCTTGAAATTTTTGCAACAACTCTTTTGGCAAAAGAGAAATACTATCATTATTGTTTCAGACATCAGAAAAGAGGATTCATGAAGATGTCAGTTAAGTGGCACATTCAAGGCAAAGTCAGATCCTCATCCTGAGTCTCATAACCCCACATCCGTTCCTTCTAACTGCATATGCTTTACTGTCAGTCCAACGGATGCTCCCAAGGACCAGGCTAGGACAAGACATGGAAGAGTAATCACTCCATGGGGTAATGGCTCTCAAACTTTTTAATGTTTATAAGTCATGCAGGGAACCTGTTTAAAATGCCTATTTGTAGTTATCACCCTTAGAGATTCTGATTCAGTAGTTTTGCAGTAAGAACCAGAAAATCTGTTTTTTTTTTTTTTTTTTTTTAAACAAGCAATCCAAGTGATTCTGACATAGGTCATCCCTGGGCCAGACTTTGAGGAACACTGAACTTGGTTAATGGCCTTCAGTGGCTACTGAAATAAATTTAAATCAAATGCCGTGCCTAAGGTCATGATGGAGCACACGTATTTAGAGCTAGGAGGTGAAGCGCACCTCCCGACTCTCTGCAATGCAGTCTTCGCTTCATTTTAAACACAAAAAAATTAGCAACCTATAATGACATCATAGCACGCAGGCATTCTAAGACTTTAGGCGGACTTGTCTTGCTTCCTAGACAAGAGAGTCCTGCAGGAGACAGAAGAGTTAGGAACTTAGAATCTGAGAAGTTCCTGGGAAAATCACCTTGGAAGCGTTTCTTTACTATGGAAAATCCATGTTGTTTATCCTCTTTGGAAGTGAGAACGATGCTTATTCAGAGCTTTTTGTTCTTCTGCTCAATGCCAGCTAAAGTACCTCCCCTTTAAAGTCTTTGCGTGCAGTAGAAGGTGGTCCTCAAAGGAAGCGTCGGCTGCTGGAGACACTTCCGGGAAGAAGGAAGATTGTTGTTACCGAGGAAAATCAGCTGGAAATGTTTTAAAAATATGCAGAATGTCTGGGAGCTCTTCCAATATGCTTATGTTTAAGGTAAGCACAGCATGAATAAAATTACACTTCAGGAAAAGAAAAAAAAAAAACCCAAAGAGTTTCTACAGTATTTATTGGAGGAAACACTTTTTTACCGAGAGACAGAGAGGGGAAGGGAGGATGAAGTTTGATGGAGGAGAAGTGGCAGCACCTTTGCCCTTACCCTCTTAATATTTTGAGAACATGATGGTTTTCTGGTTTGGCGATGGTCCCAAGTTGAGCTTCATCTGTACTCATTGCTGGGAGTTGAACATGACCATGCATGTCTGCAGAACTGTTCTATAGGTTGGGCTATCAAGAGCGTATCTGCACAGTGCAGAGAGGAGTGTACTATGCAGCCATAAAAAAAGGATGAGTTCATGTCCTTTGCAGGGACATGGATGAAGCTGGAAACCATCATTCTCAGCAAACTAACACAGGAACAGAAAACCAAACACTGCATGTTCTCACTCATAAGTGGGAGTTGTACAATGAGAACACATGGACACAGGGAGGGGAACATCACACACCGGGGCCTGTCGGAGGATGGGGGCTAGGGGAGGGAGACCATTAGGAGAAATTAGATGACAGGTTGATAAATGCAGCAAACCAACATGGCACATCTTTACCTATGTAATAAACATGCACGTTCTGCACATGTATTCCAGGTATCCCATGTATCCCATGTGCAGAATGTGCGACTTTGTTACATAAAGTATTTAAAAGAAAAGTCTGCTGAATGACACCTACCCTCTCATCCTCTGGGAACTCAGCAGGTGTCCTGCCGGAGCTCATAGCATAGGGTCAGTCAGACCTCTTCCCCCTCCCCGTGCACACATATGTCTAGCCCCTAGGAAGAAAGCAGAATTAAATTAAAAACCATTTCATCCTTATTCCTGCAGTCCAGGCTGGGGCCTGAAGATGGTGTGGCATCACTGTGACTCTCATGAGAACTTTCTTTAAATTTGTGCTCATCTCTCCTTCCCTGACAGCTGAGAAATTCTCTTGGTCCCTGAGCAAACTGAATGGTCCTCAATACTCAGAAGTTCAGAGCTCAGGCTCCAGAATCAGGATCTCTGGATTTAATCCAGCAGCACCAGTTTACTGACCTGGCATTCGCCCTGGTTTCCTCTTCCATGACGCCCCACATCCAGTGGGGCTCTGGGGCACGCTGTGCCTCCTGCAGTAGGGAGTTACAGATCCTTTGCAAACAGCTTCTTATGTACGCCTTATGTGCTACTGGGCTCTGGTAATGCGTGGCTGTGGAGCACCAAAGGACTATGCACCGGAAATAGCCTATCATGAGTGGGTTGTCAGACCTACCAAGTCACGAAGTCAGTAGGGCCCAGCAGCAGTCCAGTGTAAGCTGGAAATGGTATATCCCAGGGTGGCCTGAGGCCTGTGGAAGCTGCATGAACAGGGACTCCAGACACTCCTACTGCCCTTTATGGCTGCAGTAGCCCCTCCTCCAGGTGCCTGTGGCCTTACAAAGGTATCCCATATGACAAGCTGAAGGAGAAGAACTTGGTTTACAGATAAGTTGGCGCAGTATTGGGTACAAACCACAAATAGATGCAGCTGCATTATGACTGCATTTGGGGGTGCCCTTGAAGACAGTTGCCAGGGAAAGTCTTCCTAAGGGACAAAGTGTTGGGCTTGGCTGGTCACCCACTTGTGTGGAAGGAGAAGTGGCCCGAGTGAAAATACATACATATCTTCTGGCCAGCAGCAAATTGCCTGCACAGATGACTCTCCACTGGGGGACATTTTGTTTCCCATGCCCACAACTCTGGGCTTTGCAGGGTTGGAGATCACGGTCCCCAAAGGGTGCATATTCTTTCCAGGAGACTCAGTAAAGGTCCCGGTGAGATTTGAATTACGGTTGCTGGCTGGATACTTTGGACTCTCTGTGCCCAGGGGCCAGCAGACAAGAAGAGGGGTTGCTGTCTTAGCAGGGATAAGTGGCCCTGATTAGCAGGGGAAGATAGGGTTGCTGCTGTGTAAGACCATGAAGGGAACATGGGACTCCAGTGTGAGCGTCCAGCGTGGGACTCCAGTGATCCACTTGTCGCCCCCGGGTACTCCCTTGTCTGATTGTGATTGTGAATCAACAAGAATAGCAACCCTGGCCTAAAATAGGAATGATCCTCAGGGGCTCAGACCCCTTTAAGCAGGACTGGATCATCTTTGGTTTTCCCGGGGTGCTGTTACAAAGTACTCAGACTGAAAGCCTTCAAATCACAGAAATTCATTTTCTCTAGAAGTCTGAAAACACACTGTCAGCAGGACCACTCCCTCTGAAACACGCTGGAGAGAATCCTTCCTTGCCTTTTCCTGCTTCGGTGAGCTCCTGGGAATCCTTGACTTATGGATGTGTCTCTCCAATTGCTGCCTCTGCCTTCACTTTGGCCATCTTCCCTCTGTGTTTCTGTCTTTTTCTCTTCTTATATGGACTCCAGTCATTTTCAATCAGAGCCTACTCTTCTCCAGTTTGGCATCATCTTAACTAACTACATCTGCAAAGACTCTATTTCAAAATAAAGTCACATTCACAGGTACTTGGGTTGAGAACCTCAGCATACCTTTCTGGAGGACACAGTGCAAATCCAAAACACCAGGTAAGCCATTGAGAGCAGCAGAGGTGATGACAACAGAGGAAGAGGGGAATTTATAAAGTACAGTGGAGGAGGAAGGTGATGAGGATGAGCTGCAATTGCATGACAGGGCACAGCTTGTGCCACTGACCCCCATTTCTCAATCTCCCCTCAGAAAGGGAGGCTCAGGGGAACTTCAGGGAATCTTCCCCATGTACATGTATGGAGGTGCATTGGGTGGACATAGCCATCATGGAGGTGTGCCCCCCACACAGACCTCAGCCACCATGGAGGTGAACCCCACACCTCAGCCACCATGGAGGTGAACCCCACAAAGACCTCAGCCACCATGATGGTGTGCCTTACACATGGGCCTCAGGCACCATGAAGATGTGCCCTTCACACGGGTGTCAGCCACCGTGCAGGTGTGCCCCACGCATAGACCTCGGCCACCATGCAGAATTTGTTCAGCTGCAAGAAGTGCAGTTAACTCATGACATCCAGCTGTCAGCACCTTCAGAGTCCACCTTGGCTTTTAAAATGAGGCTGTGCTCAACCTGAGGGGCCCCAGGCCATTGCTGAGCTCCACGGTGAGAGGAGTAGAGGCTTCTCACCACTTCTGTCCTGAACCTCCGATGGGCAATTTTTGCCCTGAAGTTCCCCAATGAGTTTGCAGAGACTTTATTAGTGCCATTCCACAGTATGAGATGATATTCCATCTTTCTTCTTCTCTCTTTATCTTTCGCAGGCACTCTCCCCTCCTCACCCCTCCATAAATCTCTGGCACTCCTACCTCCATCTCAGCCTGTGCTTCTCGAGGGCACAGGCATGACACAGTGTGTCAGGTGAGAATGATGGGCTGGGGCGGGGATGGAGCTGCCTGCTTCACGTGTGGCTCCTTATTTCCCTCCCAGCTTCCGTCTCTGGATGTACAAACCTCTTCACTGAGTCTCCCCAGTCATGCAGCTCTCTTTCCCCTTCTCTTGATTCTCTCTACCTGGGATTCCATGTGCCGTGACGTGGAAAGATGCACCACCAAATACAATTATTCAGTTGAAGTTTATGACCACTGAAGGCAGAGTAGGTAGAAGTCTGCGTGATATGAACATGAAGCTCAAACGTATCCTAAGCACTGCTTGAAATGATTACTTGGCAAACATACAGCCCTCGGGGAGCTACCCTCATTCAGTTAAGAATTTGCTTTCCTTGGATACAAACCTGCCTGGAAGGAATAAAGAATTATACTTCTGCTATTATTAATGCATATTTTGTGTGAATATGAGATATAAGTTTAATCCAGAGATAAAAACCTGGAGCCATAAAATAAATATTGTAGAAGACAGAATATGCTGACATTTTAGTGAATGTTAATTCTGTTTTAGATGGCTGAGGTTTTGAAACAGTTGATTTCATTACCAATATGCTACGATTAGGTTGGTGTAAAAGTAATTGTGGACCAGGCATGGTGGCTCACGCCTGCAATCCCAGCACTTTGGGAAGCCGAGGCGGGCGGATCACTTGAGGCCAGGAGTTCAAGACTAGCCTGGCTAACATGGCGAAACACCGTCTCTACCAAAAATGCGAAAATTAGCCAGGAGCGGTGGCGTGCACCTGTAATCCTAGCTAGGCAGGGGAATCGCTTGAACCCAGGAGGCAGAGGTTGCAGTGAGTCGAAATGGTGCCATTCCATTCCATCATGGGTGACAGAGTGAGACTGCCTCAAACAACAACAACAACAAAAAACAAACAAAAAAAAAAAACAAAAAAAAAAAAAAAAAAAAAAAAACCAAAAAGAAAATGTAATTGCAGTTTTTAACGACAAAACCGCAATTACTTTTGCACCAACCTAATATTATTTGTTGGATGCATTGATCACTACTTAGTAACTGAACCGAACTGGATGGAACTGCACCATGAACGTCCTGTAGACATTCACTGTTGGTGGTGAGATGAACAATTACAACATTCCATCAGTCCTACTCACTGTCTTCTTAGCTGTCACTCATTAGATCCCTGCTGTGTGTGAGATCTGCTAAGAAAAGTAAAATATGTTTTAAAAACAACAAAAATGCAATTACTGAAATAATAGGTAGCACCAACTCCAGTGATAATATGATAATATGATATTTCATCACTATCCAGTAATTTATGAGTGGGAATTGCAATAATATGAATGGATCAGTGTGATCAATTAAATTGTATCATTGCTGGTTCTACACTGGGATAGACTTAGCAGCAGAGGGAACCCTAAGGTTAATTTCCTGATGTGTGAGTGATATGGTTTGAATGCATGTCCCTGCCAAATGTTTAATTGTGATCCCCATGTTGGAGGTGAGGGCTGGTAGGAGATGTTTGGATCATGGGGGGGCCCTCATGAATAGCTTGGGTTAACCCCTTGGTGATAAGTGGGCTCTTACTCTGAGTTCACATGACATCTTGTCATCTAAAAGTGTATGCGCACCCCTCTCTCTCTTTCTCTCTTGCTCCCATTCTCACTATGTGATGTCCCTGTTCCTGCTTTGCCTCGCATCATAATTGGAAGATTCCTGAGGCCTCTCCAGAAGCGGATGTTGCTAGGCTTCCTGTACAGCCTGCAGCGCTGTGAACCAATTAAACAGCTTTTCTTAGAAATCACTCAGTCGCAGGTATTTCTTTACAGCAGTGCAAGAACAGCCTGATACAGTGAAGTAAGCAGCTTTATGGTAGGAAGGGACAAGGGGAAGCTTTTGAAACCCGCTCACGTTTGAATCATTGCAGAGATTAGTATCACCAAAAATAAAGGATGCTGGATGGTGATTTCAATCATATGCCTGATTAATTCACCAGCCGGGTTTCTGTAAAAACAGGATGCATCATGGCAGGTGATAGTAGACAATGATTAGTTATCTAGGTTGTAACTCCAGTCACAGCTGCCACGCTGGCTCTGAGTCTTACTAGGGGGGATATCTTCACTGGAGTGGACCAACACAGCCTTTGCCATTTGATACATGGTTACTGACTTGAAAATGTTTTCTTCTTCTCTTCCTTTTTCTTCTGTCTCTTCCTCCTTCTCCTCCTCTTTTTCTCCTCCTCCTCCTCTCTCTCATCTTTCTCCTTCTTCTTTGTTTAGATCAGCTCTGTTAAGATATAATTAACATGTTATATTATTTATCCACTTGAAGTGTACAAGTCAATGGCTTTTAGTAAATTCCATATATGTGCAACCATCACCACAGTCAGTTTTAGAAAGGTTTAATCATCTCAAAAAGAAACCCTGTACCCTTTATCCCCCTATCTCCCTAGCCCCTCCCTGCAAGTCCTAAGGAACGACTGTTCCAAGTTCTGCCTCTATAGAGTTCCCTGTTTCCATTTCTCTTACGTAATGACCTAGAAGTGAAATCAAATGCGTTCTTCTTGGTAGTCATCAATAAGGAAGATCAAAATCAGTTTCATCTTCAGAAAGGAGAAACAGGTTCTCATTCTCTGTCTCGCCCTGTGGCTATGTGAACTTTTAGCTGTTTGTTACCATCTATTCCACAGAGACCTTGAACATCTCAACATTTCACACACTGCCACACTAATCCATAGTATTGACGACAATCCGCTAATTGAATCTGATAAAACCAAAAGTAGCAGGTATCCTAAATGCCTTAGTAACTCATAAGTGAGACAGAGCATGGGAGTGAAAACCCGGGAATATTTGGGAGGCTGCCATATCAGCGAAGTTTGTAGGGGTCTGATGGTTTGGGACATGCTGGGATATCCCCTGTAAGGGGAACGAGAAGTTATTGAACTTGACCCTCTTACTGATAAGAAGGAGGTGTGTGTTTGGTGTGCCTCTTCAGATTTTGAAGGCAGCATAAGCACTTTGGAGAATATTGCCCTGACCCACTTATGGGCAAATGGGAAAGCTGTCAGTGTTTGGGAAGACAGAACAAGAGGGCAGAACAAGTAGACAGTTCAAGGCAGGCGCAAGTTGCCCTAATTCTCAAGCCTCCTAAACTAGGAGGTATGGCGGTGCTTGGAGCATCCACACTGGGTCAGGATGCTCTGAAGTTGATGGAGGAGCTGTAGACAGAACTCTAGGGTTCTGGAGCAGAGCTGTGCCTTGGGCAACAGCGAGCTACTGTCTACTGGAGGAACAGCTCCCATGTGTGAATTCGGTGTAAACTTTCTATAGCCCTGCCCCTTGAATCAACTGATTGCATGAGTACCTAAACCAAAGACAAACCTACATGCGAGTCGCTAAGCTGTGTATCAGAACAAAGGGGAAATGGTTGCTGGGCAGACCAACAGCCAGTGTCTACTACCAGCGGCCCCCGGAGGCAGCTGTACAGTTAAGAAGGCAAATTAATCACAGTGTCTGGGGTGGGGAATGCTCATCTTAATAAGAATTGCATTCAGGTAGGACTTTTTGACACTAATCAGTTTGTTAATTATAATGATTTTCATTAAAACAGGTGCTCAAAAACTTTCCACTTGGCAATGCATTGTTGATGGTCTGAGTGACTGTGGCTGGGGGCTTCTCACGTTCAATTTCCTAAGGAGACTTTGATCAATAATTTGAAGCAATTAGGGGCACGTTCCACCTGGATGTAGTGTTGCTCTGCCTCCATTCCTTTTCATTCTGTTGTTCTGTGAGCATGAAGCTGCCCAGCAGCTACCTTAAGGAAGCTGTGCTGGGCTTGCATGAAAGTGGCCTCTAAATAACTTGCTCCTAAGGAATTTAAAATCTGTGAATCTTCATTGACTTATTAGTAAAGTGGGGATAGTACCTAATGCCTAGGGACACTGAAGGTTACATGAGAGTAGGAAGCACCTGCCTTGTGTCAAGTTATGGTGGGAACTTAATTTGATTGGCCTGAACCTAAACGCTGTGGGGTTGACATGGGAGAACTAGGTGAGGCTCAGTGCTGTTCAGTGCCTGTCTTCCACTGAGATATTAAGACTTGGACAGTGTGACTCTTGATTTAAGATGAGTACAGGCCAGGTGCGGTGGCTCATGCCTGTAATCCCAGCACTTTGGGAGGCTGAGGCGGGTGGATCTCCTGAGGTCAGGAGTTCGAGACCAGGTTGGCCAACACAGTGAAACCCCATGTATACTAAAAATAAGAAAATTAGCTGGGCATGGTGGCAGGCACCTGTGATCCCAGCTACTCGGGAGGTTGAGGCAGGAGAATTGCTTGAACGCAGGAGGCAGAGGTTGCAGTGAGCTGAGATCGCACCATTGTACTCCAGACTGGGTGACAGAGTAAGACTCCATCTCGAAAAAAAAAAAAAAAAGATGAGTACAGTATATCTGCAAGCATGAGACACCAGGGGGAGATGTGTTCCTACCTAAACGTAAGACAAATTGTTTGCATAAAAAGAATTCACTTGTTTAGTGAAGTTTGAGATTGATCTTAGTCAATTGTACACTGGAGCCATGAAAAGGAGACAATGGCTCCCCAGGAGGCTGAGCCTGTTTGTGTTGTCAGCGTCTCTGTTTCTAAGCCCAGCTATAACAAGTCAAGTGTGTGTGACTGGGAGGGTGCAGCAATGCCCCTCCCCTGCTGGGCAATGATTGCTTCTCTCCCTGTGGCACCCATGGCTGTTTATGGAACTCTGGGCTCAGATAATGTCTCTAGCTGAGTGTTTTTGGAATTATTCTCCAAGAATCCAGCCAACGTCCTTAACAGGAAAGGTGAGTGCAGATTGAGGGACATACTCCCACATTTTCACGGAGTCCCCTGACACCAAGGGGAACTGTGAACTAAGTAGCATCTTCCATTTTCTGATTAAGAAATGGAACTTGGAGGTTGCAACTTGCCTAAGTTTACTCGGCAAGTCATCAGCACAACTTGGAATTGACTTCTGGCCTGACTTCAAGCCTATCCCAGTCTGTGATGATCTTACCATAGCAGTGTGCTGTGGGGCACAGCACTGAATTCCTACCCTGGGCTCAATTCCTACTCCCTGGGTGAAGGGTGTAAAGTGGGAAGCCTCTAAAATTACGACTCTTGACTTTCTTGATCTACAAGATTCATGCCATCCGTTACACTTTCAAAATGTAGTTTTTATTTTTGAACAAAGAGATGCACACATATGTTTTAAAGAGTGAAATTATGTTACAAAACCAGTTATGAAAGAGAATATTTCTCCTCCTCTAGTATTCTCCCCAGAAGCTATCACTTTGAACTGAAGCTATTACTTTTAACTCTTCCAGCATATTTTGTTGGTATTTACATCTATAACTCCAATTATCATGCTTATATTTCTGCTTTCTAAATGTTTCAGCTTTAGGCCTTGTCTTGTTTTCCCATTAAGAAAGCTGAGGATTTAGCCTTTTTTCACCCAATTTCTCCACTACTCTGTATACACACATTTGTTCTGTTCCCGTCTTCCCAATATGCTATTAGTATAATTTTAGTTAAATCACATGTTGATGTTTATATTACTATGACTATGTAAATCTCATTAGAGCTGGGCTCTGTAGCATACTATGGTTTCTTTTCTTTTTGATAGAGCATAGCTTCTTTCCTTTCTTCCCTCTTTTGTTCCTCCCTTCTTTCTACCCTCCCTCTCCCCTCCCTCTCCCCTCCCTCTCCCCTTCCTCTCTCCTTCCTTTTCTTCCTTCCACCTTCTCTTGCCTTCCCTTGCCTTCCTTTCCCTTCCCTTCCCTTCCCCTCCCCTCCCCTCCCCTCCCCTTCCCCTCCCCTCCCCGCTTTCTCTTCCCCTCCTCTCTCTTCCCCTCCTCTCTCGTTTCCTTTCTTTCCGCCACCCCCTCCATTCTCCCCCTCCTTCCCCCTTTTCCTCTTGTTCTTTCCTCAGTATTCTAGGTACTGATTACTCATTCAATCCCCAGTTCTCTCCCTGTTGTGCAAATCTCCTCTCAAGACGTTCACATACACTAGGCAGAACATCGCTTTCATCTTCTTGAATCGATCTGTCCTGCAGCCTTCTCTAGCTGGGTAACATCACCCTCCTCTTGCTGATAAGAACCAGGAAGAGAATGATTCAGAGCCACCGGGCCAGCCAGTGAGCAGCTGTGGCTCTTATTCAAGTCCCTGAAACCACACATTTATACCCGAAGTCGGCTTTGTGTTGCATCGGCCCATTCGTTCCATTATTTGTCCTTTCCTATAAGCCAGCATGTCTCTAAGCACATCAATATCTGGCGTCCTGTTAATCCAAATCCCCACTGGCTTTATTTGCATCTGCTGCTTGAGAGTTGGGGATATAAATACCGACCACAAAGTGCCTTCTCAATCTTCAAAGATAAATTTCGTCAGTATCCAGTAATTTATGCGTGGGAAATAAGATAGTTATTTGTCTTTTTCTGGTACATTTGTAATGAATGTGTATGGCAATTTGATATTAGAATATTTAATTGCCAAACATGTCTCACTCTTTAAATATCCTAACTGCAGGAAAAGGATATTATGCATAAAAGTATAATAACTTAAGAAATCTTATTACAATGCTATATTCTATTCAGAACTCTTTCACTTATAAAACTGCAGTTGCTTATCACAAAGCTCTATAAGTTAGATAAGAAGGGATGTATTATTCTTTACACCTGGAGATATGAACTAGTTCAAATTCAAGTTTATTCAGTGACTAAGATCACACTACTTACACTTTCAGTATTTTGGCCTCAAAGATTCCCCTATGTGAATACTGCCCCTAAAAATACAAAAATTAGCTGGGCGTGGTGGTGCGCACCTGTAATCCTAGCTACTCGGGAGGCTGAGGCAGGAGAATCACTTGAACCCAGGAGGCAGATGTTGCAGTGAGCTGAGATTGCACCACTGCACTCCAGCCTGGGCGACGGAGTGAGACTCCATCTCAAAAGAAAAAAAAGCTAGAACAGAAACTCATAATATATGACCTCTTCCTTTCTCCTGGTTCCATCACTCCCATTGCAGTCTATCATGGTGGAGGGAGGGGAGACCAGAGGCTGCTGGAGAACATTGGAACTCTTTTGGCCAAGGGAAAGTTAAGCACTGTGGGATGCGGAGGGCTGAGCTGGGGGGATTTCTATTTCAGAAAGTGTTGGCTGAACATAGGCTATTTTTTTATTGAAGTGAAATTTATGCAATATAAAATTAACCCCTTTAAGTGTACAATTCACTGGCATTTAGTACATTCAAATATTCTGCAACCACCAACTCTATGTAGTTCCAAAACACTTTCCTCACCCCAAAATAAATTCCTGTATCCAGCTACCCCCTATCCCTGCAACCTACTAGCTCCCGGGAAATGCTAATTTGCTTTCTGTCCCTGTGATTGGTCTGTTTTGGATATTTCATATAAATGGAATAATATAATATTGGTCTTTATTCGTCTTTCATTATGGCCTATATCAGAACTTTATTCCTTTTTATGGCTGAGTAATATTCCATTGTATGCATATAAACAATTTGTTCATCCACTCATGCATTGACAGATATTTGGGTTGCTTCTACTCCTTGACTCTTGTGAAGAGTGCACCATGCACACTCATATTTTTTTGAGTCCCTGTTTTCAGTTCTTTGGGGTCCATATTAGGAGTGGAATTGTTGGTTCATACGACAATTGCATAGTTAAGTTTTTGAGGAACTGCCAACCCGTTTTCCACAGCAGCCGCACCACTTCAAACTCCCACCAGCAGCGTCTGAGGCTCCAGTTTCCCCAAATCCTTGCCAACACCGTTATTTTCTGATTTTTTATTATTGTCATCCCAGTGGGTATGAAGCAGCATCTCAGTGTGACTTTGATTTGCATTTCTCTAATGACTAATGGTGTTGAACATCTTCTCACGTGTTATTGGCTGTTTGCACATCTTCGGAATATAAACTTTTAACAGAAGGTATTTTGCCATCTTGTAACCATTTTAGGCAATATTTTCAGGATTTAAGAAATTCAACAAAGCCTCAATAATGTGCTTTCCCCCCATAACCTGTAAGTAGACATAGGATCAGGGCAGGATGGGACGGCTGGGAATAAAAGAAATACGCTCTGATGTTCTCCTCCACTTCCACCCTGCTGACCTCTTGCTGGGCAGGCTGCTTTGAAAACACTATCGTGCATTGAGCAGGAAACCTTAGCTTTTCTAAAGTTCACACATTATTTTCTCTGGCTCTTTGTATATCTAGTATCCTTCCAAATAGGGGTATGTTTAGGATAGAGCTGGGCACAGCTGTGCAGAGTAATGAAGTTGGGGTCCCTTGAGCTGCCCACGATATTGCTTCAATAAAGAGAACTCGGACTGCAGGCTGTGGCATTATACCGTATCCCATCTAGTCTCCTCATGGGAAACTCCAGTGCTATTTAGCTCTTCCTGAATCTTGAGCTAACAGTTTTAGACAAACCATGAATTTGCTGGGGGGGCAGGAGGATGGTGTATTCTCAGCTTCAGATAGGCAGTAGATATAAAATAAGTTAGCTCCTACCTTCTTCTCATTAGTCACTGAAAGCATGACATGCCCCTACTTAAACACCTTTCCTTGCTGCCCCACTCACAGAATGAAATCTGTTTAGCATCCTGCGGGCCCCATGTGGCCGCCCCAGCCCTCCCTTCCCCGATGTCTAACACTCAAACCTCCCCTCCAGGCTCCAGTCACATCAGCACATTTTATTTTTTATGTATTTTTTTTTAAATTTTTTTGAGACAAGGTCTAACTCTGTTGCCCAGCCTGGAGTACAGTGGCACAACTCTGCTTACTGCAACCTCTGCCTTCCGGGCTCAAGCGATCCTTCCACCTCAGCCTCCCGAGCAGCTGGGACTAGAGGCACCTGCCACCATGTGTGGCTAATTTTTCGTACTTTATGTAGAGATGGGATCTTGCTATGTTGCCCAGGCTGGTCTCAAACTCCTGAGCTCAAGTGATCCACTTGCCTTGACTTCCTAAAGTGCTGGGATTACAGGTGTGCACCACTGTGCCCGGCCCCACTTTCTATTTTAAACCTGCCGACGTGTTCTGCCCTAGAACCCTGAATATGAAACTGTGAAAACACAACCTCGGCCAGCACATGCCCCTGTTCGTTCTGGGTGTGGAACACCCTTTCCTTCATTCTTCTCCTCCAGGTCTAACCAAGTGACATCCCACCTTTGAGAGGCCTCACCTTACCCTCCACATCAAAAATAGCATCCTTTTCCCTTGACTCACACTCCTGGCGCCCTGTTTTCTGAATTGCATTGATCACACTCTATAGTACAATGCTTTAATGAGGATCTTTGTTATTGCTTGTTTTGTCTTCCCCAGTAAAGCAAAAGCCCCTGAAGGCACAGGCTCTGCTCCTTACGGCTCTGTCCTTCGCGTCTAGAACAGTGCTTGCCCACATGAGGCTGCCAATGAGTGTGTGCTCAGAGAAAGGCTGGGTCACGGAAAGTTGTCCAGCAGTAACACCAACGTGCCCATTCTTGCACATAGCACATGTGAACAGAAAATAGAGCAGGGCTGTGGTGGGATTCTGGAATAAGTAGACCTCGATCTACCCAACAGTCTTGGCGTCTTACCCGCCTGGTACCTGGAGACATTGCTGGGGTCCATGTCATCCCATCCTCCATGGCCCAAGGGACTCCTTGGTAGGTAGGACTTCTCCTGTGGCTCAGGGATCCTGGCAGTGACTTCAACAGGTTGCTTTTCCACCTCAGACTTTGTGCTGACACTTCCTACTTCCCTGCTCTTTTAGTGGCAGCCTTGAGACTTCACAGCAACTCAAAGAGACTCACTGAGAAAACTTTGAGGACCCCATCATAGTGCACAGTGGGCACAGATGGCAGAGTTGGAGCAAGTGTATGTGGGCAGCTGAGGCTGTATCCATGACACTGTCAGTGTTGTGTTTTATAGCTTAATAGTCAAGGCTTCCTATAGGAAACTATTTTCCAGTACTGTCAGGAATGGGACTCCCACGAGTGTGGGTTGTACATTCCACGGTTGTTCTTGGCATCCAGACTTATGCAGATGCCTCAGTGGATGCCACCTGGGCATGGACTGACACACTGTCAGCTGGAGTGCCGAGGCTGCGCGTGACGGTGGAGGATATGGGCTGTGGCTCTCAGCAGTGCTTTGAGATGCTGGTCCCCTGAAACAATTAAAAACCCTGCAGCAGCCTACAGGATTTACTTTTGATGTTAGCATATGCCTGGCAACAATTTCATCGTCAGCAACTGATTTTTTTGGCAGTGTGGATGTATATGTATACAGTGTGTGACACTCAATTTACTAAACTAGTTTATGAAACTTTTATTTTGGTCTTCATGATGCCGCATCCTTGTTTCACGAAATAATGCCTTTTAAAGTGGTTGCTTTAGTGTCATAGAGAGAACTTGAGTGTGCATATTAATCTTTCTTTCAAATAAGAGAGAGTAAAACATTGTAGCTGGCTGCAGTCATTGTTGAGCATATCAAATAAAACACAAACATTTGTGGAGAAATAAATGAGAGGCAGATTTTTATTTATTTATTTTTTTGAGATGAAGTCTCGTTGTATCACCCAGGCTGGAGTGCAGTGGTGCAATCTCGGCTCTCTGCAACCTCCGCCTCCTGGGTTCAAGTGATTCTTGTGCCTCAGCCTCCTGAGTAGCTGGGATTACAGGTGCCCACCACCACACTTGGCGAATTTTTATATTTTTAGTAGAGAGGGGGTTTCACCATGTTGGCCAGGCTGGTCTTCAACTCCTGACCTCAGGTGATCCGCCTGCCTCGGCCTCCCAAAGTGCTGGGATTATAGGCGTGAGCCACTGCGCCCGGCTGAGAGGAAGATTTGTATGTAACACAGCCACTCACTGTGTGAACTTGGGAAAGTTACTCAACTTTGTCTCAGTATTTATCTGTCAAGTGGGCCAATTTCTGTTTAATCACTTTGCAAGATTTTTGTGAAGTTCCTGCTAGAGAAAATTCAGAGAGGAAGTACCTTGTTTATGGCTGCACAGCTGGTTAGTGGCAAAGCCCGCATCTAGCTGAGGTCTGTCTGAATGTGAACTCTCTCCAACTCACACCAGCATGTGCCCTACACATCCGGTGCTCAGGAGGGAGGCTGTTGGGTTTCATTTAATGGTCAGATGAGAAAACCAGGTGACGGCTGGTTCAAAGACAGCAGAGCTTCGGGCAAGGTTTGATCTGCTGGTGCTGCAGGCTGTGCTATCCCAGGGCAGAGAGCGATGGAGAGGGTAGGGAGCAGGGGTGGGGAAGAAGTCCAGGTCCATGTGAGGGCATTGGCCCTGCTTTCCTTGGAGCTGCTGGGAGACACACTGGGTCACTGTGCTTGTGCGCCTGCTCAGCCACATGGAAGAAACCCCATGCTTTGCAACAGTCAGTTTGGGAGAAGGAAGAGCAAGGTTCTCTGCCCTGTCTGCCCTTGGCCTCCTGATATTGACCTGTCCTGTCTCCAGGGGTATCAGCTGCCTCTTCAGCTGCCACAGGGAAGGTCAGATCCTGTGATGTGGCATTTCACTTGCATTGTGGATGGGAAATATGGTCAGAGACTCTGTGTGTTCTGCTGGTGGCTGGGAAGATGCACTGGTTCTGGCCAAAATGCTGGCCCCTCTGAGGAGGGCATTGAACAGGAAGGAGGGATGAGGTGCCGGATGCACCAGCCCTGGGTGTCATTAGGCTGAGGTGTTAGCTAAGACAGGTAATCAGCCCGGATCCAGGGGACAGAGGAGGCACAGGGAATCTGAGAGCTGCCCAAGGCTCACCTTTCAAGCTGCCTAAGGGACGGCATTGGCACCGGCGAGTGTCAGACACACCATATCCCGAAGCTGCCTGATAAGATTTAGACCAGGCAGTAAAAATCCTGTCCTTGTGGCAGCCAGAGAGTTCCAGCTATACTTAATAATGCTGTACTGCATAAATAAAATTTGCTAAGAGTAGAACTTGTGTTCTCACTACACACACACACACACACACTCACAAGTGGTCATTATGTGAAGAGATGATTATGTTAATTAGCTTGATTAATCATTTTACTATGTATATGTATAACAAAACATCACACTGTACACTATAAATGTATACCATTTCAATAACACTTTTTTAAAACCCAGAAAGAAAAAATAGCACATAGTATGGTTGTATATAATTTATTTAACTAGCCCCATAGATTATTTCAATTATTTCCAAACATTTTATGGTTAAAAGACATAGTTATTAATATACAATTCCACACAAGTGTAAGGATAAATTTCTAGAAATGGAATTTTTAGGTAAAAGAAATTTGCATTTGTAAGTTTGATAGATCCTACCAGATTTCTTTCCTTAGAAAATATACTGGCTTACTCTTTTACCTACAATATACTTATTTCTTCACATTCTTGCAAATACAGTATTATCTTAATTTTTTTCAATATAATGAAAGGATTTGTTATCTTAAAAAATATTAAGTTTGACATGCTTGTTAGACATGGAGATGTCTGGTAAGCACTTGTAAATAAGTTCCAGGAGCTCAGGAAGAAAATCAGGCTTGCAGATGTAAATGTGGTTGTATATAGATAGTAATGAAAACCATAGAACTAGATGAGGTCACCAGCACCTGAGTATAGTTAGAGAAGAGGGCACCTGGACCAGTAGTGGCTTCTTTCATAGACTTCAGTGAGCAAGTCCTTGGTCCTTTTATGAGCTAATTGTGTTTCATTGATCTGGTGTTTATCCATGTGCCAAAAACACATGTTTTATTTATTATAAATTCAACACTTCTTTCTGTGGGACTTGCCCACCTGTGATGTATGTATGTTGATAAGAAATATCCAATCAATAGAGAGAATTCAATAAGAAAGAAGAAATAGGGAATAGTTGCAGGATTAAAGTTCGTGGGTAGATGAGAGAGGGTGTGATCCATTACCTTTGCCAGTGCAAGGATTGACTCTAGGTAGTGGAGGTGTTCATCTCCTAGATAAGAAAGAGGAACATCTGAGCACAGATTTCTCTTATATTCTGTTTATCTATTTCAGTAGAAATTACATTGAATTTATACATTAATTAGAAAGAAATTAATGTAATTAGTACATTGTATCTATTCATCCATGAACAAGGTATACCTCTAATCTCTTTTTTCTTATCTTATTGCACTTGCCATACGACTTGGCATAAAAGACTGCTAATGTCTTTTACTGGACTTTATTGGAGATATTTGATGGAGATATACTCAGTAAGTATGTTTTTCAGAGGTTTCAGGTTAAAGAAGTTCCTTCTATTCTTGCTAAAACATTTTTTTAAGTTAATTTTTTTAAACAGCTTTAATGAAGTGTAATTTACATATCACAAATTTGCCCACTGTAAATGTACAATTCAGTGATTCTTAACACCTTTATAGAACTGTACTGGCATCACCACCAGCTAGACTTAGAATATTTTCGTTTCCTAGCAAGTTCCCTCATGCCGTTTGCATAAAACATTTTTTTGATCGTGAGTTAATGTTGAATTGTTTTTCTGCAAAATAATGAAAATAAAAGAAAAAGCTTTTCATATATCCCAGAAACTAAAATTAAGAGTAGACTTGATAATTCTAGAAATAGCATAGGAAAATGTAAACTCATTACGGCAGGGAGGACAGCAAGCCATTCACGAGGGATCCAACCTGCTGGCCCAACCACCTCCTACTAGGCCCCAGCTTTAACACTGGGATCACATTTCAATATGAGATTTGGAGGGGATAAACATCTAAACTATAACAGTATCCAATACAAAGTTAAATATTGAGTAATAGGGAAGATAATGGGCATTTTTCCCCCCCTCTCTGTTAAGGGAGATGTGCCTAGTGTTTCTGCCTTATGTAAGATGCTGGCTTTTGGACTGAGGTGTATATACATTTGCATGTGAAGGAAGTATCTATTGATTCCTATTTTATTAACATACTTACCAGGACTAAATGTTGATTTTGTGGGCTTTTTCTGGCATTTGATCTTTTCTATACCTATTAAAAATAAACATGTGATATATTTCTTCTTAGATCTTTTTGAAAGGTGAATTACACATATAGATTTCTCATTATACAGCCATCCTTGCATTCCTGGAATATATCCTCTATAGTCATGATTTCTTAATATTAGGAATGTCATTGATTTTTTGCCATTATTTCATTTAAGATTTTTACATTGTTAGCTGTAGATGAGATTGGTTTGTAGAATTTTGTTTTGGTTCAATCTTTATGAGAATGAAATATCAAAGGTACATGCAATTCTTAAGGAATCTGTGAGTTTTCTTCCTTTTTCTGTTGTGCTCTGAAATAATTTAATAGGCATTAGGATAATATAGTTTTATAGATTTATCCGTGAAATCATAGTGTTTTGAGAGATATAACTTTTTTTTTTTTTTTTTTTTTAGGTGGAGTCTCTCTCTGTCCCCCAGGCTGGAGTGCAGTGGTGCGATCTCGGCTCACTGCATACTCCGCCTCACAGGTTCATGCCATTCTCCTGCCTCAGCCTCCCAAGTAGCTGGGACTACAGGCGCCCACCACCATGCTCGGCTAATTTTTTGTATTTTTAGTAGAGATGGGGTTTCACTGTGTTAGCCAGGATGGTCTCAATCTCCTGACCTCGTGATCTGCCCGCCTTGGCCTCCCAAAGTGTGAGGGATGTAACTTTTAAATAATTTTTTCTATTTCTTTTCTGGAAATTAATATCAACTGTTTCTAAATGTAGTATATCTCTTTTGGTATTCAGTTCTCCCAATATTGCGTTCTCTTGTGTTAAATGTAAGTGTAACAAGTGTAAGCTGGGTGCAGTGGCTCACGCCTGTAATCCCAGCACTTTGGGAGGCCAAGACGGGCGGATCACGAGGTGAGGAGATCGAGACCATCCTGGATAACATGGGGAAACCCCGTCTCTACTAAAAATACAAAAACTTAGCCGGGCATGGTGACATGTGCCTGTAATCCCAGATACTTGGAAGGCTGACGCAGGAGAATCGTTTGAACCCGGGAGGTGGAGGTTGCAGTGAGCCAAGATCTCACCACTGCACTCCAGCTTGGGTGACAAAGCGAGACTCTGTCTCAAACAAACAAACACACACAAAACAAGTGTAGGAGTTTTCTAGTGTAGAATTGTAATTATATTGCCATTTCCTTTACTATACATTTTTTGAGGCATTTTCTTAGTGATTGCCCTTGGGTTTATCATTAATCTCTTAATTTGTAACAACCTAGTCCAGGTTAATACCAATTTAACTTCAATAGTATATAAAACTTTACTTCTATGTAGCTCCATACCCGCTTTTATGCTATTATTTTCACAAATTTCACTTTAATATATCATGTGCCTATCAAGTTAGATTTCTAACTATTGCATTATATAGTTGTGTTTTAAAACAGATTTTAAAAAAGGAATTGTGAACAAAAACTACATTAATACTGACTTTTATGTTCACTCATGTGGCCATCTTTTTTTTTTTTTTTTTTTTTTTTGAGACTGAGTCTCATTTTTGTTGCCCAGGCTGGAGTGCTCACTGCAACCTCCACCTCCTGGTTCAAGCGATTCTCCTGCCTCAGTCTCCCAAGCAGCTAGGATTACAGGTGCACACCATCATGCCTAGCTAATTTTGTATTTTAGTAGAGAACGGGTTTTGCCATGTTGACCAGACTGGTCTTACCCTCCTGACCTCAGGTAATGCACCCACCTTGGCCTCCCAAAGTGCTGGGATTACAGGCGTGAACCACCATGCCCGGCCCATGTGGCTATCTGAACTGGTGCTGTTTATTTCTTTGTGTGGACTCAAGTTACTGTTAGTGTCCTTTTCTTTCAGCCTGAAGGATTCCCATTAATATTTCTTGAAGGGCTGGTCTGATAGCAACAAATTCATTAACTTTCTTTTTGGGGGAAATGTCTTAAATTTCCTTCCACTTTAAAAGCAGCTTTATTGAGATATATTTCACATATCCTCCAGTTTCCCCGTTAAATGCATAACATTCAGTGGGTTTTAGGATATTCACAAATATGTGCAGCCATCACCACAGTCACTTTTAGAATTGGGTTCATGATCTCAAAGAGGAACCATTTACTCTTTAGCCATCAGACTCCTAAATACAGTCTATACAGTTTGGGGACAGTTGATTTGGAACTCTGATCTGAGTTTTGTGAGATGATTGGGCTTAGATTAAAAAGGGTTGTGTAAAATTCTGATAATATTTCCTGTGTTTCCTGAAACTCTGTTAAGAGAAACTTGTCACAACTGGTATTGTAAGTAAAACAACACCCATTGGGCGGCCTCCTTGTCTGTCCTCTTTCTTGGATGATAAAGCTTTTGTCTTCACTGAGGTCCATATAAGCAGGAAGAAGAGCATTTGGTCAGGAGACTGCTTGGATGAGTTAAGTGGGAGTGGCTGCAAGGCCATCCTGGTGTTTGTCAATGGGATGCTATTGCATTTTGGGTAAGATGACTCTCGCTGGGTTGGTCTACCTTGTGTATTTCAAAGTGTTAAGCATCTGTGCCCCTCTCTCTCCTAACATCAAGTTTTCCCCACACATTTGCTCCACAACAATACTCCAGGGTTTCCACATGTCCTTTGGCGGTTGGTACCATCATCTAGCAAGTCCTTTATGTCAACCCGTATAAGATACTCCTGAGCTTGGGATGTGATATTCCACACACACACCCACACACGCGTATATTTTCTGGGATCAGAGCTTGGTAGCTTTTTGAGATTTGTGTATGGCTCCCTCTTCTATGCACCGAGGTCACTGAGTTAGCCTTAGGATTATAAGTCATCTGGCAATGCATTGACTTTGTTCCATCATTTGGAGTTAGAAATTTTTAAATCTGGACTTTGAATCTTGAGATACCTACCATTTTATTATTCATCCCCACACCACTCCCACCTTCTTCCAAACAAATGTCTGTGCCTCACATTTGATTTTAATTGCAATGGTCTTGAAAAATTCAGAAATCCCCGAGGGTAGAAATTTTTCATGTGGGCTGGTGACATCAACTCAAGACCTTTTGTAATATGAATGCTTTCAAAGTAATGAAGCCTTGAATGTTTTTGCTTTCAATAAACCAACCGCTGAAATAGCATATAATGTCTCCAAACTTCATCCTTCTGTCAGTGAGGTTATAACAACTTAATCATACTGAGTATCTATTAATTCACTTGTGTGAGGCCTCGAAAGAACTTTACGTGTTCATACCTTCATGTCCTTGATTAAGCTGATAACGTGTCACTCCCACCTCCATGGACAGAACTACCTCAAGAAGAAGTAACTTAGAAGGTCACACATTTGCATTAGGGCTAGAGTTAAACCCTGACCCCCACCTTGTCCTCCGGCAGCCAGATGACTCTTGGAGAATTAGAGAATTCTCTTATTGCTGCTCACAGAACAGCCAGCCCATCACTGAGTCAGGGGTGGCACGCCAGGATTATCATATAACTTACCCAGCTGAAAAATATTCACTGCTCTCCTAGGGCTCAACTCACTCCAAAGGACACGCTTCAAACCAACACATCTTACAAATATCTGTACAACACATCTTAGCACTTAGTAAGTACATAGCATTCATCTAAGACCTGTTGGTTTCAGTTCCAACCTCTGAGCCTTTGTTTAGGCTATTCTTCTTGCCTAAAAGTTGCTTTTAGAAAATCAGTGACCACTGGGTAGATGGTATGATATCGTTTGAATGCTCTTGTTTTTTTCTTTCTTGTTTAAAATATTTCCAACTCATATTTCAAGGTCTGACTTAAATTCTACTTCTCTCATTAAACCCTGTCTGATTGTGACACCCTCTAACGAGCTCTTAGTTCCTGAGTGTGTTTACTGTATTTAACATCTTTTCCATCTACCTGAGCACTTAAAACAGCGTCTTACACGGCAGCATCACTTTAAGCAGCTGGAGGGCAGAATGGTTTCCAGATTCCTTGTAGAACTTGCAAAGGGGACACGGAGTACTCATGTGAGGATTGTGTGAAATTCCAGAAAGAATTCTACCTTTCTGTGCCAGAATTCAAGTTTGCTTACTTTGTTTTTTAAATGAATCCCTTAATACATATCTATGATCGTGTCTTCTTAAGCGTCCCGGGCCAGGAGTTGGTATAATGGCTGTGAAGTGCAGTTTTGCGTTTTGAAGCAGAGAAGCATTTCTACCTGCTCGCTGTCACAGATGTGTTTGCCTGCCCCCTTTTATCTATGGTCTTCATTTTAATTTGTTTTTAATTGCCTATTTAACACACCTAGCAATTAAGGTGAAATGGGCTCTTTGACAAATGTGAGAGCTTTTAAATTAGTGCTAATTGCTTTTGTTAATTAAAAGTAATGCTTTCTATGGTGTTATTGGTATTCTCTTACATAAAACTGGATTAATGACTTCCAATCAATCCCACTACAAAGATGTTTCTTTGTAATCACTGGGACTTTAGGGCATGAAGCTCCTGCAGCATGAAAAAAGATGGCTAGAACTTCAGGACGAGTGAGAAGGGAGATGGGTGAATGACAGCACAAGGCTGGTTCCGTGGCTGGCTCAGCCCATGCCCATGCCCACTAATTTGGAAATTCACTGAAAGCCCCTGCCACGGGCGTGGTGTGGGCTGCTGCATCAGTCAGGGTTCCCACAGGAAAGAGGTGACAGAATGGAAGCAGGACGATTTGAGGGGGATTTGATAATGGGACTGTTTACAAAGCTCTGGGCTGAGTAAAGCGGGCAGCAATGGAAAGAGCTGTTACCAACCTTAGGTGGGAGTGGGCAGGGGAGGGGAAGATCACCAGAGCCTGGTACCTGGAACAACAGCCTCATGTAGCAAAAGCTGCTTTTAGAAAATCAGTGACCACCGGTGGATGGTATGATATCGTTTGGTGTTCGTCCTTTGCCATGGGAAAGCATTTCTATCACAACAAACACGCTCTGCTTCCTGGATCCAGCACCCTCTGCAGTGTTCCCACCTGCACTCGCCCCACTCCCGGCAGTACTGGTTGCCTTCCCTGATTCTAAAGGCAGCTCTTGGTCTGGGATGGCCCTTGGAGTTACCGTGAAATGGGGCGAAGGCAGGCCTTAATTTTCCTTCAAAAATCGGGCATGGGATACAGCCGGCCACCCGCCACTCTCATGGCATTGGGCTGGTGGCTGTCTCCAGCCAAGGGCAGAGGGTTTGAAGAGCAACTCTATCTGGCCTCCCAGGAGTGAGCATCTCCTTCAGCTGGGAGGGATGCTGGCCAGCACTCCCTGCATCCACGTCACTTGTTTGTGTAGATAACTTGGTAAACATGGACGAGAATACAGTTCCACGCATAATCTCAACAGCTAGAGAGAGGCATATTTTGCCTATTATCTCTCCCCATGTGCACACTGTATACAAATGCAATCCTCTCATGCTGTTCTCCATCTGAGCTCACATTCTTCCCACCCTTCTAATCCGCTCTGTGTCATGGGGACACATTTTCCAGGATGCCTTTAGCATTGATCTCCATCCTGGTTAGGCCACCGGGAGACACAGGGGCAAGGCCGGAAGGAAGGAGGAAGGGAGGCTGCAAGGTATTATTCTCCCTCACCTTGGCAGAGGCAGTGGCACCTGCCCTGAGGTCTGGAGCTTCCTGCCCTAGAACAGCCCACTACCAAGGAACTGCGGGCTTTGCCTGCTATTGCTAGCCTTGGGTTGCCTCACCATTCCCTGATAAATTACCTAGAGATGGACTTGCTGAAAACCAATTTCTTGTAATGCATGTCCTCTATCTAAAACATTTAGAATGATTTTAACCAATCCCCAGATTTTGGATATGAAGGTTGTTTCTTACAAGGAGCACTGAGCCACGACCGTCCTTTGTACTAACTCTTTGTGCATGTCCATCGTTATTTTGTAAAGCTAAATTCCCAGAGGCAGAGGGATTGCTGGCTCCAAAGGTTTATCATTTTTGTTCACCTATTGCTATGTTTTCTTCCAGAAAGTTTTCACGGGCTTATACTCCCATTGCTGATCTTTTCTTGGTCACTGACTGTAATCGACGCCCTCCCTGGGTTCTCTGATTTGCAGCTTTGCACATCAGACAGTGTGTGGCCACAGACGGTGCCCCGTGACGTGAACGCTGGTCCTCAGCACCGTGCTTTGTACAATCTGCACGAGTGTTCCCAGCAGTCCTTCTGATCTGAACACGTGGAACACAGTGGGATCAGGTCCTGCCTACCGTGCAAGAGCCGCTGAAAGTCAGAGTGCTGCACAGATGGAAAGGCTAAGACCGAATTGCCTCTCACTGCCCGTGTGTGTGTAACTGTACCTCTACCATCTCTCATGTCCCAGTCTTGACGGTGTCTCCCTGGTGCCAGTTCTTCCTCCTCCTAGAAACCGTCTTTGACTTTATCTAGACACTTGCTCAGGTAATCTCCTACGTGCTTGCCCTGTTTCACGTGCCCATGTCTTGCGGTTTCATCTCCAGGCTCACTTTCTCAGCTGGGACACGCCTGCCTTCCCCCAACCCCGCTGTCTTCACTCGTCCTCCCAAGGTGTGTGTAATAATGCTGTTACGGCAGGCTTGCTTGAATAACCTATTCCTTTTACTAGGATTCTGGTGATTGTTCTTCCTCCAGAGTCCAATAGCCTACTCTTTTCTTGAGGCCCAGGGTATTTTAAAAATAGCTTTATTGAGGTGTGATTGATATACAAAAAAACTGTATATATTTAATGTGTACAATTTGATGGGTTTGAATATATGCATACGCTTAGGAAACCATCACTACAATCAAAGTAATAAAAATATCCATCACCTCCAAAGTTTCTTCCTGCCCCCACCTCCTGTTTTGTGGTCAGGACACTTAACCTGAGATCATTTCTCTCAACCACATTTTTAAGTGCACCTTTTTAAGTACTGTTAACAATAGGGGCAGTGCTGTTCCTTGGAGCTCCAGGATTTATTCATCTTGTATAACTAAAACTTTACACCCATTAGTCCACAATTCCTCCTTTTGCTTTTCCACAGCCGGGGCAACCACCATTCTACTCTCTGCTTCTGTAAGTTTGACTGTTTTAGATATGTCATACAAATGGAATCATGCAGTATTTGTCCTTCTGTGACTGGTTTATTTCACTTAGCGTAATGTCTTCAAGGTTCATCCATCTTGCTGCAAATGGCTGAATTTCCTTCTTCTTAAAGGCTGAATAATATTCATTGTGTCCCTATGCCATATTTTCTTGATGTAATTATCCATTAATTTTACAAGTAACAGAGGCCTGGCCCTAGAGCATGACTTTCCTGTGCAAACCAACCAATCCAGAGCCCACGGCCCCAGCTGCCTCCTTATGAAACTCTCACACATGAAGTCATTTTTCCACCTGCCCTAAATTACCCAGGGCCAGGTACCAAGCAACTAGAAACCACCCTACAGCCCCCAGTTATTCAAACTTACCAAAACTTTGCCAGGTATAGCAAATAAAAATACAGGCCACCTAGTTAAATGCGAATTTCAGATCAATAACAAATACATATTTATTATACATCTGTCCCATGCCATATGTTGGACATGCCTATGCTAAACATTTATTTATTGTTTATCCAGAATTCAAATGTAACTAGGCATCCTATGTTTTATTTGGCAACCCTACCGCAAAAAAAAATTGTATTGTTTACCTGCAGTGTGGATAATGCCAAGGGGCAGTGTGCTGTCCATATTAACTGTTGTCATGTGAATTTATGAAAAACAATTGTTATCTTAAAGTAACTTACCAATTTACCTTGGCTTTCCCCCCCTTTCTTCCCACTTCCTTCTCTCGTTTTACCCCTATCTCACCTCCATTCTCCCTCTCTCTGTTTTCTTTAATCCTCACACTGTTCCTCTGAGGGTCTGAAGGAAGTCTTCACACCATCCTAAACCACATGCACAATGACTCTAGAATGAATCTAGCAAAAGATGCATTTTTAAAGGCAATCTTTTCTGAAACGTCTTTATTAAGATATAATTAATAAAGTCCATCCATTTAAAGTGTACAAGTCTTTGATTTTAAGGATATTCACAGAATTGTGCAACCAGACCCCAAATCTAAGTTTAGAATATTTTTACTCCCCCAAAGTTACTGCACACATTAGCATTCATTCCTCACCCTCCTTTCTCACCTAACACCGAGGTAACCATTTCCTATTTCTATAGATTTATGCATTCTGGATATTTCCTATATGAACAATCATATAATATGTGATCTTTTCTGACTTCTGTGACTGGCTTCTTTTACTTATTATGATGTTTTAAAGATTCATCCTGTAGTTGACTGTGTCAACACTTAATTCTGTTTCATTGCCAAACAGTATTTGATTGTATGGATATACCATATTTTTAATCCATTCATCACTTTATGGCCATTTAGATTGATTTTGGCTATCACGAATATGCTATCAATACTTGTGTGCAAGGTTTTGTGTGGACATACATTTTCTTTATCTTGAGTGTATTCCTAAGAACAGAATTTCTAAATAATGTGATAACTCCATGTTTAATATTTTGATAAACTTGCAAACTGTTTTCATACTCCTACCAATATGAGAATTTTGATTTTACACATCCTCACCAATGCTTGTTATTATCTGTTTTTTTTGGTTATAGCCTAGAGAGTGTGAAGTGGTACCTCATTGTGGTTGTGATTTGCATTTCCTGATCGCTAATGATACTAAGCATTCTTTTATGTGCTTATTGACCATATTTATATCTTTGGAGAAATATCTATTCTTACCTCTTGCCCATTTTAAAATCAGGTTATCTGTCTTTTTGTTGTAAAATTTTTTTGTATTTTGGATATAGATCCTTGTCAGATATATAATTAAAAATGCTTTCTGCCATTTTGTGGATTCTCTTTTCACTTTCTTGATAGTGTCCTTTGGTGCACAAGTTTTTAATTTTGATGAAGTTTAGCGTATCTATTTTTCTTTGATTTCTTATGCTTTTGGTGTCATATCTAAGAAACTATTGTCTAATCTAAGGTCACAAAGAATTGCACTTGTTTTCTTCTAAGAGTTTTGCAGTTTTAGCTCTACATTTAGGACTTTGGTCTATCTTGAGTTAATTTTTTTATACATTGTGAGGTAGGGTCCAAATGTATTTTTTGTATGTATATACACAGTTTTCCTAGCACCATTTATTGAAGAGACTATTCTTTCTCCATTTAATTGTCCTCAAACCCTTGTGAAAAATAAATCAATCGTAAATGTGAGGCATCATTTCTGGATTCTTGGTTCTATCCCATAGATCTATATTTCTATCCCTATGCTAGGACCACGCAGTCTTGCTTACTGTAGCTTTGCAATAGTTTTTTTTGTTTGTTTGTTTTAGACAGGATCTCGCTCTTTCATCCAGGCTTGAGTGTGGTGGTGTGATCACTGCTCACTGCAGCCTTGAATACCTGAGCTCAGGTGGTTTTCCCACCTTAACCTCCTGAGTAGCTGGGATTACAGGCACGTGCACCACTATGACCAGCTAATTTCTGGTACTTTTTATAGAGATGGGGTTTCACCATTTTGCCCAGACTGGTCTCAAATTCCCGGGCTCAAGCGATCTGCCTGCCTCAGCCTCCCATAGTACAGGGATTACAGGCATAAGCCACCATGCCCAGCCCTGTAATAGGTTTTGAAATCAGGAAGCGTGAGTCCTCCAACTGTGTTATTTTTAAACATTGTTTTGCTTATACTGGGGATATTGCAATTATATTCCCATATAAATTTTAGAATCAGATTGTCAGTTTGTGTAAAAAAAGGCGGCTAGGATTTTGACAGCGATTAAATCTGTACATGAATTTGGGAATATTGTCATGTTAATAATGTTAACTCTTTCAAGGCATGATCACAGAGTATTTTTCAATTTATTTAGATCTTTAGTTTATTTCAACAATATTTTTTAGCTTTCAGCATACAAGTCTTGCACTTTTTTGATTAATTTTATTCTAAAGTATTTTACTGTTTTTTTGGTGCTATTAAAATGAAACTATTTTCCTAATTTAATTTTGAGATTGTTCACTGTTAGTGTATAGAAGCACAATTGATTTTTATTTTTTTATACAGAAAGAGGTTTATTTGACTCACAGTTCTGCAGGCTGTACAAGAAGCATGGAACCAGCATTTGCTTCTGATGAGGGCTTCAGGTTGCTTGCACTCCTGGTGGAAAGGAAGTAAGCATGTGCAGACATTAGTGGTAAGAGAGGAAGCCAGAGAGAGAAAGGGAGGGAGGACATGTCAGACTCATTTTAATAGCGGGCTTTCATGGGAACTAATAGGGCAAGAACTCACTCATTGCTGTGATGATGGTGCCGAGTCACTGATGAGGGAGCTGCCCTCATGACCCAAACACCTCCCATTTGGCCCCATTTCCAACATTGGGATTAAATTTCTCTTTAAAAATTTTAAAATATTTAAAAATTTTAAGTTCTGGGGTGCATGTACAGGATGTGGAGGTTTGTTACATAGGTAAACATGTACCATGGTGGCTCGCTGCACCCATCAACCCATCACCTAGGTATTAAGCCCAACATGCATTAGCTATTTTTCCTGATGCTCTCCCTGTCCCTGACCCTCTACCAACAGGCCCTGGTGTGTATTTTTTCCCTCCCTATGGCCATGTGTTCTCATTGTTCAGCTTCTACTTATAAGTGAGAACATGCTGTGTTTGGTTTTCTGTTCCTGTGTTAGTTTGCTGAGGATAATGGCTTCCAGTTCCATTCATGTCCCTGAAAAGGACATGATTTCATTCGTTTTTATGGCTACATAGTATTCCATGATGTATATGTACCACATTTTCTTTATCCAGTTTATCATTGATGGGCATTTGGGTTGATTCCATGTCTTTGCTATTGTGAATAGTGCTGCAGCGAACATACACATGCATGTGTGTCTTTATGATAGAATAATGTATATCCCTTTGGATATATATCCAGTAATGGCATTGCTGGGTCAAATGATATTTCTGGTTCTAGATTTTTGAAGAGTCATCACACCATCTTCCACAGTGGTTGAAATGATTTACATTCCCACCAACAGTGTAAGTGTTCCTATTTCTCTGCAACCTCACCAGCATCTGTTGTTTCTTGACTTTTTAATAATCACCATTCTGACTGGTTTGAGATAGTATCTCATTGTGGTTTTGATTTGCATTTCTCTAATGATCAGTAGTGTTGAGCTTTGTTTCATGATTTTTGGCCACATGTATGTCTTCTTTGGAGAAGTGTCTGTTTATGTCCTTTGCCCACTTTTAAAAAAAATCTTACTTCAACTTCATTTTTAAATTTTTTATTTACATAGGTTTTGGGGGAATAGGTGGTTTTTTGTTACATTAGTAAGTTCTTTAGTGGTGATTTGTGAGATTTTGGTGCACCCATCACCTGAGCAGTGTACACTGTACCCAATGTGTAGTCTTTTATCCCTCACCCTACTCCCACCCTTTTCTTCGAGTCTGTAAAGTCCATTATATCATTCGTATGCTTTTGCATCTTCATAGCTGAGCTCTCACTTATCACTGAGACCACATGATGTTTGGTTTTCTAATCCTGAGTTATTTCACTTAGAATAACAGTCTCCAATCCCATCCAGGTTGCTGTGAATGTCATTAATTAATTCCGTTTTGTGGCTGAGTAGTATTCCATCATATATATACACCACAGTTTCTTTATCCACTCATTTATTGATGGGAATTTGGGCTGGCCCCACATTTTTGCAACTGTGAATTGTGCTGCTGTAAACATGTGTGAGCAAGTATCTTTTTTGTATAATGATTTCTTTTTCTTTGGATGGATACCCCGTAGTGAGATTGCTGGATCAAATGGTAGATCTACTTTTAGTTCCTTAAGGAATCTCCACACGGTTTTCCATAGTGGTTGTACCAGTTTACATTCCCACCAGTAGTGTAGAGGTGTTCCCTTTTCACCACATCCATGCCAACATCTATTATTTTTTGATTTTCTGATAATAGTCATTCTTGCCGGGAGTAAGGTGGTATCGCATTATGGTTTTGATTTGCATTTCCCTGATCATTAGTGATGTTGAGCATTTTCTCATATGTTTGTTGGCCATTTGTTTATATTCTTTTGAAAATAGTCTATTCATGTCCTTAGCCCACTTTTTGATGTGTTTTTTTTGTTTTTTTCTTACTGATTTGTTTGAGTTCATTGTACAGTCTGGATATTAGTCCTTTGTCAGATGTATAGATTGTGAAGATTTTCTCCCACTTTGTGGGTTGTCTGTTTACTCTGCTGACTGTTCCTTTTGCCCTGCAAAAAAGCTTTTTAGTTTAATTAAGTCCCATCTATTTATCTTTGTTTTTGTTGCATTTGCTTTTGGGTTCTTAGTTATGAAGTCTTTGCCTAAGCCAATATCTAGAAGGGTTTTTCTGATGTTATCTTCTAGAATTTTTGTGGTTTCACATCTTAGATTTAAGTCCTTGATACATCTTGAGTGGACTTTTGTATAAGGTGAAAGAGAAGGATCCAGTCTCATTTTTCTACATGTGGCTAGCCAATTATTCCAGCACCATTTGTTGAATAGGGTGTCCTTTCCCCACTTTATGTTTTTGCTTGCTTCATTAAAGATCAGTTGGCTGTAAGTATTTGAATTTATTTCTGGGTTCTCTATTCTGTTCCATTGGTCTATGTGCCTATTTTTATACCAGTACCATGCTGTTTTGGTGACTGTGGCCTACAGTATAGTTTGAAATCAGGTAATGTGATGCCTCCAGATTTGTTCTTTTTGTTTAGTCTTGCTTTGGCTATGTGGGCTCTTTTCTGGTTTTATATGAATTTTACATTTTTTTTCCAAGTTCTGTGAAGAATAATGGTGGTATTTTGGTGGAAATTGCATTGAATTTGTAGATTGCTTTTGGCAGTATGGTCATTTTTACAATATTGGTTCTACTTATCCATGATCAGGGGATTTGTTTCCATTTGTTTGTGTCATTGATAATTTCTTTAAGCAGGGTTTTGTAGTTTTCCTTGTAGAGGTCTTTCACCTCCTTGGTTAGGTATATTCCTAAGTATTTTATTGTTTTTTGCAGTTATTGTAAAACTGGTTAAGTTCTTGATTTGATTCTCAGCTTGGTCACTGTTGGTGTATAGCAGAGCTACTGATTTGTGTACATTAATTTTGTATCCTGAAACTTTGCTGAATTTATTTATCAGCTTTAGGAGCTTTTTGGAGGAGTCTTTAGGGTTTTCTAGGTATACTGTCATATCATCAGCAAATAGTGACAGTTTGACTTCCTCTTTACTGATTTGGATGACCTTTATTTCTTTCTCTTGTCTGATTGCTCTGGCTAGGACTTCCAGGACTGTGTTGAAGAAGAGTGGTGAGAATGGGCATCCTTGTCTTGTTCCAGTTCTTAGAGGGAATTCTTTCAACTTTTCCCAATTCAGTATTACATTGGCTGTGGGTTTATCACAGATGGCTTTTATTACATTGAGGCATGCCCCTTGTATGCCAATTTTGCTGAGGGTTTAAATCATAAACGATTTTCTCAGAGACTTTTTCTGCATCTATTGAGATGATCATGTGATTTTTATTTTTAATTCCGTTTACGTGGTGTACCACATTTATTGACTTGCATATGTTAAACCATCCCTGCATCTTTGGTATGAAACCTACTTGATCATGGTGGATTATCTTTTTGATACACTGTTGGATTTGGTTAGCTAGTATTTTGTTAAGGATTTTGGCATCTATGTTCATCAGGGATATTGGTCTGTAGTTTTCTTTTTTGGTTATGTCCTTTCCTGGTTTTATATTAGGGTGATACTGGCTTCATAGAGTGATTTAGGGAGGATTTCCTCTTTCTCTGTCTTGTGAAATAGTGTCAACAGGATTAATACCAATTCTTCTTTGAACGCCTGGTAGAATTCAGCTGTGAAGCCTTCTGGTCCTGGACTGTTTTCTCTTGTTAATTTTTTAAATTACCATTTCAATCTCACTACTTGTTATTGGCCTGTTCAGGGTATCTAATTCTTCCTGATTTAAGCTAGGAGGGTTGTATCTTTCCAGGAATTTATCCATCTCCTCTAGATTTTCTAGTTTATGCATATAAAGGTATTCATAGTAAACTTGAATGATCTTTTGTATTTCTGAGATATCAGTTGTAATATCTCCTGTTTCATTTCTAATTGAGCTTATTTGAATCTTCTCTCTTCTTTTCTTGGTTAATCTTGCTAATGGTGTATCAATTTTATTCATCTTTTCAAAGAACCAGCTTTTTGTTTCATTTCTCTTTTGTATTTTGTTGTTGTTGTCGTTTCAATTTCACTGAGTTCTGCTCCGATCTTGGTTGTTTTCTTTTCTCTGCTGGGTTTGGGTTTGGTTTGTTCATGTTTTTCTAGTTCCTTGAGGTGTGATCTTAGATTGTCTATTTGTGCTCTTTCAGACTTTTTGATGTAGGCATTTAAGGCTATGAACTTTCCTCTTAGCACTGCGTTTGCTGTATCCCAGAGGTTTAGATAGGTTGTGTCACTATTATTGTTAAGTTCAAGGAATTTCTAAATTTCTTTCTTGATTTCATTGTTGACCCAATGATTATTCAGGAGCAGATTATTTAATTTCCATGTATTTGCATGGTTTTGAAGGTTCTTTTTGGAGTTGATTTCCAGTTTTATTCTACTGTGGTCTGAGAGAGTATTTGATATAATTTCAAGTTTCTTAAATTTATTGAGACTTGTTTTGTGGCCTATCATATGGTCTATCTTGGAGAAAGTTCCATGTGCTGATGAATAGAATGTGTATTCTGTGGTTGTGGGATAGAATGTTCTGTAAATATCTGTTAAGTTCATTTGTTCCAGGGCATAGTTTAAATCTATTGTGTCTTTGTTGACCTTTTATGTCTTGATAACCTGTCTAGTGCTGTCAGTGGAGTATTGAAGTCTCCAACTATTATAGTTTTGCTGTCTATCTAATTACTTAGGTCTAGTAGTAATTGTTTATAAATTTGGGAGCTCCAGTGTTAGGTGCATATATGTGTAGGACTGTGATATTTTCCTGTTGGACAAGGCCTTTTAACATTATATAATGTCTCTTTTTGTCTTTTTTAACTGCTGTTGCTTTAAAGATTGTTTTGTCTGATATAAGAATAGCTACTCCTGCTTACTTTTGGTGCCCATTTACATGGAATATCTTTTTCCACCTCTTTATCTTAAGTTTATGTGAGTCCTTATATATTAGGTGAATGTCTTGAAGGCAGCAAATACTTGGTTGGTGAATTCTTAATCCTTTTGCAATTCTGTATCTTTTAAGTGGGGCATTTAAGTCATTTACATTCAACATAGTATTGAAATGTGAGGTACTACTATTCCTTTCATCCTGCTCTTTGTTGCCTGTATACCTTGGGTTTTTAATTTTTTTATTTTTGTTTTATAGGTCCTGTGAGATTTATGCTTTAAGGAGGTTCTGTCTGTTTCAATGTGTTTCCAGTATTTGTTTTTATGAGTTCCTTTTAGCAATTCTTGTAGTGCTGGCTTGGTAGTGCTGAATTCTCTCAACATTTGTTTGTGCAAAAAAGACTGTTCTTTTCTTCATTGATGAAGCTTAGTTTTGCTGGATACAAAAATCTTGGCTGATAATTGTTTCGTTTAAGGAGGCTGATGTTAGGGCCCCAATGCTTCTGGGTTACAGGGTTTCTGCTGAGAAGTCTGCTGTTAATCTGATAGGTTTTCCTTTATAGGTTACCAATTCTTTTTTTTTGTCTTGACTTTAGATAACCTGATGACAATGTGCCTCAGCAATTATCTTTTTGCAGTGAATTTCTCAGGTGTTCTTTGAGCTTCTTGTATTTGGATGTGTAGATCTCTAGCAAGGCTGGGGATTTTTCCTTGATTATTCCCCCGAATATGTTTTTCATACTTTTAGATTTCTTTTCTTCCTCAGGAACGCCAATTATTCTTAGGTTTGGTCACTTAACATAATCCCAAATTTCTTGGAGGCTTTGTTCATTTTTTAAAATTCTTTTATCTTTGTCTTTGTTGGCTGGGGTTAATTCAAAAACCTTGTCTCGAGCTCTGAAATCCTTTCTTCTGCTTGTTTAATTCCATTGCTGAGACTTTCCAGAATATTTTGCATTTCTCTAAGTGTGTCCTTTATTTCCTGAAATTGTGATTGTTTTTTATTTATGCTGTCTATTTCACTGAAGATTTCTCACCTCATTTCTTTTATCATTTTTTTTTTACTTCCTTAAATTAGACTTCACCTTTCTCTTGTGTCTCCTTGATTAGCTTAATAATCAACCTTCTGAATTCTTTTTCAGGTAAATCAGGGATTTCTTCTTGTTTTGGATCCATTGCTGGTGAGCTAGTGTGATTTTTGGGAGGTGCTAAAGAAACATGTTGTGTCGTATTACCAGAGTTGGTTTTCTGGTTCCTTCTCATTTGGGTAGGCTATGTCAGAGGGAAGATCTGGGGCTCAAAGCTGCTATTCAGATTCAGTTGTCCCATGGGGTGTTCCCTTGGTGTAGTACTCTCCCTCTTTTCCTAGGAATGTGGCTTCCTGAAAGCCCAGATGTAGTGATTGTTGGTGCTCTTCTGGATCTAGCCACCCAGCAGGGCTAGCAGGCTCCAGGCTGGTACTGGGGGTTGTCTGCACAGAGTCTTTTGATGTGAACTGTCTTCAGATCTCTCAGCCATGGATACCAGCACCCACTCCAGTGGAGGTGGCAGGGGAGTGAAATGGATTCTGTGAGGGTCCTTAGTTTTGGTTGTTTAATGCACTGTTTTTGCGATCTCCTGCCAGGAGGTGACACTTTCAAGAGAGCATCAGCTGTGGTGTGTAGGGAGGATCACGAGGTGAGTGGGGCTTTAGAACTCCCAAGAGAATATGCCCTTTGTCTTCAGTTACCAGGGTGGGTAGGGAAGGACCATCAGGTGGGGACAGGGTTAGGCATGTCTGAGCTCAGGCTCTCCTTGGAAGGGGCTTGCTGTGGCTGCTGTGCTGGCTGGAGGTGTGGTTTCCAGGTCAATGGAGTTATGTTCCCAGAAGGATTATGGCTGCCTCTGCTGTGTCATGCTGGTTGTCAGGGATGTCGGGGAGAGCTGGCAGTTACAGGCCTCATCCAGCTCCCATGCAACCCAAAAGGCTAGTCTCACTCCCACCTTGCCCACCACCCTCAGCAGCACTGAGTTTGTTTCCAGGCAGTGGGTGAACAGGGCTGAGAATTTGTCCCTGGCTACCACCTATCCTCTGAGAAAGCAAGCAAGCCTTTTGTGCCTCTCCTCTTGTGGAGTCTGCACACCGAATTCGCACCCCGACCCCATGTTCTGGCCAAGAGACTTCATATTCAGTTGGAATTGCCACAAAGTTCAGCTGGAGGTTTCCTTTTCCCTGTTGTCTTTTCTCAGTTCCTCTGGCAGCCATCCTGAGAGACCTCCGTGAGACAAGGCAGCAATGGCTTCCCAGGGCACCTAGAGAGCCCACAGGGCTTTTCCTGCTGCTTCCTCTACCCCTGCATTTCTCTCAGCTCTCTAATTTGACTCAGCTCCAGGTAAGGTCAAATCCTTCTCCTGTGATCTGGACCTTTAGGTTCCCCAGTGAAGGTATGTGTTCAGGGGCAATGATCCCCCTTTTCCACTTTCACAGCATGGACACTTACAGTATTTGGGGTGTCTTCCAGGTCCTGAAGGAGCAATCTGCTTCCTCCAGAGGGTCTGTGGATTCTCTTGGCTTTCCTGGTATAGTCCTGCAATAGTTCTGGAACAAAAGTTCACGATGTGAGTCTCCACACGCTGCTCTGTCTGTCCGAGTGGGAGCTGCAATCTAGTCCTGCCTCCTATTCCCTTTGCCCACTTTTTAATGGGGTTGCTTATTTTTTTTTCTTGTCCATTTGTTTAAGTTCCTTGTAGACTCTGGGTATTAGACCTTTGTCAGATGGATAGATTGCAAAAATTGTCTCCCATTCTGTAGGTTGTCTGTTTGTTTTGGTGATAGTTTCTTTTGCTGTGTAGAAGCTCTTTAGTTTAATTAGATCCCATTTGTTAATTTTTGTTTTTGTTGCAATTGCTTTTGGTGTTTTCATCATGAAATCGTTGCTCATGCCTATGTCCTGAATGATATTGCCTAGATTTTCTTGTAGGTTCTTTGTAGCTTTGGGTTTCACATTGAAGTCTTTAATCCATCTTGAGTTAATTCTTGTATAAGGTGTAAAAAAGTGGTTCAGTTTCAATTTTCTGCATATGGCTAGCCAGTTCTCCCCACACCATTTATTAATTAGGAAATCCTTTCTCCATTGCTTGTTTTTGTCAGGTTTGTTAAAGAGCAGATGGTTGTAGATGGGTGTTCTTATTTCTGAGTTCTCAATTCTGTTCCATTGGTCTATGTGTCCATTTTGGTACCAGAACCATACTGTTTACAGTTGGTTACTATAGCCTTTTAGTATAGTTTGAGGTTGGGTAGCATGATGCCTCCAGCTTTGTTCTTTTTGCTTAGGACTATCTTGGCTGTACGGGCTCTTTTGTGGTTCCATATGAATTTTAAAATAGTTTTTTTTCTAATTCTGTGAAGATTGTCAATAAGGGAAGTGAAGGACTTCTTCAAGGAGAACTATAAACCACTCTCAAGGAAATCAGAGAGGACACAAACAAATGGAAAAACATTCCATGTTCATGGATAGGAAGAATCAATATTGTGAAAATGACCATACTGCCCAAAGTAATTTATAGATACAATTGATTTTTAAATACTGACTTCATATCCTATAGCATTGCTGAACTGATTTATTAATTCTAGTAATTTTTGGTGCATCCCATAGAGTTTTCTATTTATAAGATTGTGTCATCTACAAATAGAGATAATTTAAATTCTTCCTTTCTAATCTAGATACCACTTACTTTTTTTTTTTGCCCTGGCTAGAACTTCCAGAACAGTAATGAATTGAAGTGATAATAGTGAATATTTGTGTCTTATTCCTAATCTTAGGAAGCATTCAGTCTTTAACAATTAAGTAGGATGTTATCTATAGATTTTTTTATACATGCCCTTTACCAGCTTAACAAAATTTACTTCCATTCCTAGTTTATTGATTATTTTTAATATGAATATATATTTAATTTTGTCAAACTTTTTTGTCTATTGAGATGATCATGTTTTTGTTGTTCTTTATTCTATTAATATGGTACTATATTAATTAGTTTTTGGATATTAAACTATATTAAATGCCTCATATAAATCCCACTTGGTCATAGTGTATAATTCTTTATATATTTGCTGGATTTAGTTTTCTAGTATTTTGTTGAGAATTTTTGTGTGTATAATGATAAAATGTATTAGTCTGTAGTTTTCTTGTGGTATCTTTATTTGGTTTTGATATCAGCGTAATAATGAAATGAGATGAAAAGTATTATTTCATCTTTATTATGAGGAAGGGTTTGCAAAGAATTATTATTATTTATTATTATACTATTTGTTAGAATTCACTAAGAAAGCCATCTGGGCTTTTCTGAGAGGAAATTTTAAAAACTAGTAATTTAGTGTCTTTACCTGTTATAGGTCTATCTAGATTTTCTGTTTATTCTTGAGTCAGTTTCATTAGTTTTTCCTTCCAGATATATGTCCATTTCATCTAAATTCTCAAATTAGTTGGCATACAATTATTTATAGTATTTCTTTATAATCCTTTTTATTTTTGAAAGGTTACCATGATGTTCCCACTTGTTTAAATGTATATGTTGGATATGGTATGGTAAAGCTGGTGTGACCACAGGAGGAAATGAGAACTGGGCTTGAAAAGAAGAAGGTTTTTACACTCATGGCTCCCAGAGAGGGAGTGACTGCATAGGACACAGAGCTACACAGGAATAAAACAATAGTGTGGTCAACAAAATGGGTAGAGAGGAGAGAGAGAGAGAGAGAAAGAGAGAGACAGAGACAGTAAGAGAGCACTTGGGGGCCAAAATCTTTATTGGAGTAATCTGGGGTGTGGTTGACATTTATTGGCACCAGGGAATTTCCCTGGGTGGTTTGAAAGGAAGCCAAGCACATGGAGAAAGGAGAGTAGAGTATGGCAGTTGGGTTTGTTTTCAAGGAACATCAGTGGGTGTGGGTTCACAATTAGAGCAGTGAGGAAGATGTTGAAGCACCGAAGTTTGAACTCAAAATGGAGGTGTTTTCAAACACATTACTTTAATTCCTGATTGTAGTAATTTGAACCTAAGATCATTAGTACTGTCCCAACTCTCATGCTTGATTGTGGTAATTTAAGTTTTCCCTCATTTTCTTGGTTAGTCTAGCTAAAAGTTTGTTAATTTTATTTTTTCATAGAACTTTTAGTTTTGTTGACTTTCTCTATCATTTTCTCTTCTTCTTAAAACTTATGTCCTTCTAATCTTCACAGTTTGTTCCATTTTCTTTGGGTTTGGTTTACTCTTTTTTTCTAGTTTTTGAGGTAGGAGGCGGTTAGGTTTTCATTTGAAATCTTTCTTCATTTTTAATATAGGTGTTTACAGCTATAAGTTTGCCTCTGAGCATGGCTTTAGCTGCATCCCCTATATTTTGGTATGACATATTTTTGTTTTTACTTATGTCAAGATAGTTCCTCATTCATTTGTGGTCAGAGAACATACTTTATATGACATATGACTTCAATAATTTTAACTTTCTTTTCTTTTCTTTTTTTCTGAGATGGAGTCTCCCTCTGTTGCCCAGGCTGGAGTGCAGTGGCATGATCTTGGCTCACTGCAACCTCCACTTCCTGGGTTCAAGCTATTCTCCTGCCTCAGCCTTCTGAGTAGCTGGTACTACAGGCACGTGCCACCATGCCTGGCTAATTTTTGTATTTTTGGTAGAGACAGTAAACCCTACTGGCCATGTTGGCCAGGCTGGTCTCAAACTCTTGACCTCAGGTGATCCATCCACCCCAGCCTCCCAAAGTGCTGAGATTACAGGCATGAGCCACTGCACCTGGCCTTAATTTTCTTAAAACTTGTTATGACATAAAATATAGTCTGCACTGGAGAATGTTTCATGTGGACTTAAAAAGAATATGTATTCTGCTATGTTTGAGTAGAGTGTTCTATAGAGGTCTGTTAGGTCTAGTTGTTTCATAGTGTTGTTCAAGTCCTTTATTGCATTGTATTTCTTCTCTCAATTCTGTTAGTTTCACATACTTTGCAGCTTTGTTGTTATATGTAAATATATATATATGTATATATATTTTCATTTTAAACAAGAAGCTTATTTAAGCAACAAGATACTTGACTCGAAGGGAAAACTAATTAGGATTCTTTTTTTAAGAGTAATTTATCCCTGCCTAGAGACAGATTGATGTACACATAACAGCTATATGCAAAAAAGTTATAAAATTGTCTAGTTTTACAATGATATATGAAAAACATTAAAATTCTCCAACTGAACAAGGTATGCAGGAATTTTTTGCTTTTTTGTTGTTAAAATGGTGAGAGCAAAATAACTTACTGGAATATAAAGATAAGAGCTGAATGAGCATGCCGCTAATGGAGAAACGGGATATCTTTACAGAATCAGTGTTATTCCCCATCCTGTCTCCACTTGATGTCAACCAAAATATACCACTGGCTGTTTAATTAAAAAAATGCAATATGCTTGTGCACATATACCAGCTACTTTATGTATAATAAATGAATGGAGAAGGGGGAAATGAAAGAATAGACAAAACTATACTATAATAGTCAGGATATGGTGGAACCAAATTGCGGTTTTCTAACTGAGAGTGTCATCTTGGTCTGTAAAGAACAGAGTTCTGGAGGAAAGAAGTAGGCTACCTTCTCGGTAGACACTCCCATCTGCTGTTGGAACGCATCAATTTTACCTTCATCCTCCATTTCCAACTGTGCAGTTGTGTGTGTTTCATTGATTGGTTGCCAGTCAAACTGGAATCTGATCTGCCTCATTGACAATCCCCGTCACTCACAATAGGCTTTCAATAGTTTACTAAGTGGTGTATGCCTCTTAATCTTAAACCGCACCACAGAATCATCCTGTCCCGCCACCTTCAAATTAATATGATCATTGTTCTCAGTCTTAACTCCTTCGTTGGACTTTCTCTTGAACATCATCTGGCGTGATGAGCGCCAGAGTCTCCTCAGCTTAAAAGAGGTACCAGGTTCACAGTGAGCGAGCACAGCAGTGGCAACCTTCTGTGTTTATAATGGTTATGATTTCCTGATAGACTGACCCTTTTATTATTATAAAATGTCCTTCATTTCTAATAACCTTTTCTGTTTTAATGTCTATTTAGTCTGATTCTAATATAACCACTCCACCTCTCTCATGAATGCTGTTTGTTAGCACACTATTTTTCCATCTTTTCATTTTAACCCTTGTGTATCACTGAATCTAAAATGTTTCTCTTCTAGATAGCATATCCTTTGTTCTTCTTTTAAAAGTCAGTCTGATAATCTCTGTGTTTTGATTGGCTTATTTAATCCATTCATATTCTACTCTGCTTCTCTTGGAGTGACATACCTGCCCTACAAGAGTAGCATTTGGTCTTCTGGGCTTGTCCCTCCTGGTGTGGAACCTCTGCCCTATCAGCAAGTTTTGATGGAACCAATCAGAGCCTCAGTATTGTCAGCCTTTGGTGCCTGGGGTAGACATTTAGACATTCTGCCCGGCATGAAAGAGCCAGTGGGGGAATGGAACTCCATTCTTGGAGCCATGCCTGCCTGAAATTTCAGGGAGCATGAGAAGTGCCAGTGGCCTTCCCCTCTTAAAGTAAAACTGTAACCCTAAATTGAAAGTCAGGTAGAAAGAGAGCACCTGTCTTGTCTGCACCTGCCCAGGGCAGAACACATGTAGTAAAGTTACACAGAACTGGGGTGGGTGAGCAGCTTAAATGCTTCAGACTCTAGCAGTTGTTACTGAGATTTCATGGATTTCTTAAATGAATATTCCTCCATTTGCTAAATGCCCTCAGAACAATTTGTAGACATTTTAGGTAATTGTTTAAAAAATAATTTTTCGCTAGTTAAGTGGTTTATTTTTTTCTTTCTGGGGAGAGAGGTACTATGCTCTTTATGCTGCCATTCTAGAATTACACCTCTAAAGACAACACTGAACTATTTAGAATAAAGCATTTTCTTTCAATTGCCTGCTCTTGTGAGCTAAAAATTACAATTTTTATTCAATGTAAAATTCTAGCTCAAGTATCTTTATTTGTGACAAATGATACTGAGTCCCTTGATATTATTAAATATTTGGAATTCTACATTTTTGTTATAACTTCTTGATTCAGAAAAGAAAGTAAGTTATATAGCTGCAGTTCTTGTTCCATGAATAGTTAGCTCAACGATTTGTGAGTTTTTATTAACAAAATGCCTTTGGACCAATAGTCCTGTAATAAATTTAAACCCTCAATTTAGTCTTAGAGACAAATTTGTTATTTTGTATTTGTTCCCTAAAGGGAAATTTAGTCTAGCTAGAGTATATCAGAGGTTTTATGACAAGACAACAAAGCTGTGTAGCTCCTTAAATACTTAATCATGTGTGTGTTCTATTCAAATACTTTAAGATTTTTATGTTTGCTGGATAATTTATCTAATCTTTTTTTATCCCCACTGTTAATGGTAAACCAATAACTGAAAGAAACCAAGGCTAGGAGCCAAGTTACCTTTATGCTGTGCTATATTCTTTGATCTTTGCTGAAATTGAGTGGGGCAGGGATATACTTTTCCCTTGGCCCTTTAAAGATTATTTATAAATATTGTTAGTGTCTTTCATATATCTAACATACACACTGGATGTGTGTATTTCCCACATAATCTCTGAATCCTTGAAACTTATGGATAATCCATTTAAACTACAATTACTAAGTAAGTGGTCTGCTGAAACACATTCATGTGGGCCGTAGCTTTTAAGCAGGTTTTAGTTTAATCATTTAGGCTCATAAGAAGCCAGCTAATTACTCCTTCCCTTTCCTCCATAAACCAACAAGCTTACTGAAGACTTACTATGGGTTATACTCCAAGTGGGATCGTAGGGATACATAGAAAGATTAATCTGAGCTTTGCCTGTAGGGATAATTGTCCCAGGCAGGCTAAGTTGCAGGTGTTAAATTATTAAGTAAATAAAAGTTTGTTGTTGCGTTTCTGATTTTCCCTTTCCCTTCTACTGGATTACCTCTTTCTTTTATCAGGTATTATCTGCCCTCTTTTCTTGCTCTTCTTTTCATGTTTTCAAACACTGATTTAGAAAGGCATGCTCACTAGATGAATCTAAGTTGATGCCTGTCTTCTGAAGGAATCTGTGGGGCCAGGACTTATGGTTGTACCGGCAGTGCCCTGTGCAAGAGCACCTGGCCAAGGGGGAAAACTGGCTGGGCTGAATCCAGGCCACTCTCCACTTGTCAAGTCCTGCGTCTCTGTGGATGTTTTAAAAAAAAATAAGGGTGCCATTTATAACTTCTGTGCCTCATGGAGTGTCTTTGGCTAATTCTTGTGAAGGTGCTGTATGCGCAAGCTGACATCCTGAATATCTTAGTTTTAAGAAAAGGCTCTGTCCTTTATTATGGGGTTTTAAAAAGTCAGGGAGAAGATAGACTATTTGGGGAATTGAGGGCCATCCTTGTGATCATAAACTCCTAGAATGAAGCTTGATGTCTACTGTACTTCTGTGTAAGGCAGATTTAATGTCTACCACTTCTAGATCCTGTGTATTTGTGAGATAATGAGACTAGCTCCTGCCATGGTAGTTAAGAAGTAAGACTGAAAACCAGTAATAGGCTTTTTAAGTTAAGGTTTCAGTTATAGATATTCCTGCAAAAGAAAAGACAATGAATTGAGTACTTGTAAGAAACCATAACTTAGGTGGGTGTTTAATGTCAGTGATCTTGGCCAAGATAGGGACAGGGGAACCCAGCCTTAGGACACTGGAAAGAATGAAGCCAGGTACAGATGATCACTCATCAAAACAGAGGACATGGAGTTCAAATTTTAGATTAAATGTATGCCAACTACTATGGTTTGAATGTTTGTGCCCTCCAAAATCATGTTGAAATCTAATCGCCATTCTAATAGTATTAAGAGTGAGACTTTAAAGAGGCGACCAGGCCATGAGGACTCCTCTCTCATGGGATGAATACCATTATGAGGGTGAATGAGATCCCCTGTTGTCTCTTTGCCCTTCTGCCTTCTGCCATGGGATGATGCAGCAAGAAGGCCCTTGCCAAATGCCAGTGCCTCGATTTTGGACTTCCCAGCCTCCAGAACTGTGAGAAAATATAGTTCTGTTCTTTATCAATTACCCAGTCTCAGGTATTCTGTTGTAGAAACACAAAACGGGGTAGGACATCAACTTAAGTATCCTGCTGGAACCTGAATGAGGAGGCACAGTGATCTAAACCATAGTCAGACTTCCCCGCAAGGTAGGTCTAAACCATTTAAATTGGAGGTGAAATTAAAATTGGAGAAAACTATTGTGGAACCAGAAACACACATGGCAAACTAGGATCTTTGATGGAAACTTGGAATGGGAGCCTGCCTTTTAACTGAAGGAGAAAGAAAAAAGGCAAGATGAGAACTTGTACTCTTTCCAGAGTCAGAGGCAAAGCCTGGGGTAGAGGGGTTGAGGGATAAACATGGTGTTGGGAATGACCATACAAATAGTGACCCTGCCGTCAGCACACACATGGGCAGTGCCTCCTTGTTGGCTTAGCATTCCCTTGGGAACTCATGGCCAGAGAATGTCAGTATGTTTCAGGTCCAAGATTTTCTCCTTCCCATCTGTGTCTTGATGCCAGAAAAGACATACTGAGAGACAGAAGGAGACAGAGAGAGAGAGAGAGAGAGAGAGAGAGAGAGAGAGAGAGAGAGAGAGAGATTGAGAGAGATTGAGAGAGAGACAGACTACCATTGATTCTGTTAAGAGTTTTGGTGGAGAATTTATATATGATTAGCAGCAACATTTTGAGAGAGCCAATTAACTTTGTAACCTTGTAATATTTAGTAGAATTTATTTGGTCTCTTAATTCTGTAACTTTTGAAGGAGTCTGAAGATGCTTGATTGGTTTCTGTTTTGTTGGAGAGAGCATACTATGTGTGCAAATTGAAACTAATGTCATAGAAAGATCTTCTTTCTAATTAGAATGTTAAAAATAATTTATTAATGGCTAGGTGTTAAAAAGTTATATGTTTGCATTCAGCAAGAGCGGCAGGCACTTAGCCACTAATGACCAAATTATCATAAAAAACCTGGAGAATCATTTCTTCACTTTCTCCCTATGTTATGAGCTTTCTTATTTATTATAATAATTAAAATAGTTAACAATGGCTCTAAAATATTTGTATTGTAAATTTTATTTACAAAGCAATGACTTCATTTTTGAGTGATTTTAAATTTATACAAAAGAGAAAAGAGGTTGATATTGCTGTGAGCGCCAACAATGCATTGAACTATGATTTAAGTTCACCCAACCTCATGATATACCTGGTGCATATAGTATAGCATTAAAGTTTTGACTTTCTCATTGGCAAAACTGTCCTAAGTGCTTTCACGTGTAGAGTATTTTCTGTGTGTGTGTTAGGATGTTTCTTAGGTTTTGGATAGTTGCCGTGATTGGCATGTGGTTTTAGAAATTGCCATTGTCCCCACTGCCCCCCACCGACATAAGACATCTTCATGGAAAAAGTGGACTTTCCAGAGCTTTTAGGACAGAAAAAAACAAGCCAGGAAAAGGAATATCTTCCAGGTTTAGGACTATATTTGTCTATTATAATGGGGTTATGATATATCTTCAGCTTGACTCTTTAGCAGACTTATCTAGAGAACTTGTTAAAAAGCAGATGCCTGCACCTAACCTTGGGGAGTCTGTTATGTATGCCTATGGTGGGCTCAGGCATTTTTTAAAAGCGCCTCAGAAAATCCTGATATACATACCATATTTTCAAGCAAACCACTGTGTTATTTCATTTACATTTCTATAAAGGAATACCTGAGGCTGGGTAATTTATAAAGAAAAGAGGTTTATGTGGCTCATGGTTCTTCAGGCTGTACACAAAGCCTAGTGCCTACACCTGCTTCTGGTGAGGGCCTCAGGAAACTTGTGATCGTGGCAGAAGGGGAAGGGGAACCAGGGCATCACATGGCAAGAGAGGGAGCAAGAGAGACGCCAGGCTCTTTTCAACAACCGGATCTCACATGAACTCACAGAGTGAGAACTCGCTCATTACCACGAGGATGACGCCAAGCCATTCATAAAGGATCCACCCCCACGAGCCAACACCTCCTACTAGGCCCCACGGCCAACATTGGGGATCACATTTCAACATGAGATTTGGAGGGGACCAAACATCCAAACCGTGTCAACCACGGGTATTCTGTTACCGTAATTTCCAAAGAGCCACTGAACACTTTTATCATGAAATTGATGAGTCTATGGATGAGGTTTTTTTTTTTTTTTTCTTATACTGAATTGTTTTCTTTCATTGTAAATTGCAAAGGACAGTAAAGCTTGGTGTAACTTATTAGAGTTTAAAGTAGAAATTAATAATTCTGCTTAATGACAGAATTTATCAATTCCACAATAGACTAAATACTTTAATCAGTGTTAACAGATTTTGTTGACTGAAACTTAGGTATGCTATAACGTGGTTCAATAACTATTATTGGTAGGATTCTGGTTGGATGAATACAGCCTAGAGTGCCCCTCATGTGCTTGCTCAACCCTGTACTAAAAAGATTTTTGGGCCCTAGGAAAAATGATCTCAAAGAATGAACCTACTCAAGAAAGTGTAATCGAGAGTTTTGGATTATATTAATCAATTTTGGAAACTTGGCTTTTGTTAGCGTAAAAATAGGTCTTAAGTATTTTTGAAAAAGGATTATGAAGGATTTGCATTTGTTTAATATGAACTAAAATTCTGCAAGTTGCCTGAAATGTTACCATTATAGATTTAATTCTTTAATAAGCGGTCTGTGGTATGTCTGTCATAGTAAAAGTGCTATTTGGTGTCATTGGTCTATTACACTTTAGAGGTATTTCAAGGTAGTGAAAAGGCTACCGCAGTTGAAATGGTAAGATTTGCTTTTACTAACTTTGTGATCTTGGCCAAGGCATCTGGCCTCTCTGAGCTCAATGTAGAGTTAGAACTAAGGAGTTTTACAATATCTCTTCTCAATGTTCCCCCTGCCCCATCCTAACAAAACACTGAAGCCATTATTAGACATCAGAAGTGGAGCACTTCTCAGGAATGTAGATACCTAGTTTTTCTCTAGAGCTGGCCCTTGACGGGCTGCAACGCTGGATTGGTAAATTTGGAGTAAGCAGTGTTGCCTATGTCAAGACTCATATTCTCCTCTTCTCTAGTGTCTCACCATCTTTTTCCTTTCTTCTTACCACTTTCCCCTAGTCCTGTTGTGCAGCTCAGGCTAGGCACTGTGAAATCCCTATGGCACCTGGATCACTCTTGAAGTGGATATAGTGATAGCTGTTTTCTTCTATCAAAATTGGCTGCCACATTTATATGTTGGTTTTGTTCTCATCTACGCCAATCACTGAGAAACCTTTGAACTGTCATTTTTTTAATTGAGAATATAGTTCTCCTGCTTAGCAATTAATATTTAGGGTAAAAAAAAAAATCCCCCGAGTTGGAAGAGAATAAAAAGACACAGTTGTGGAAATGAATATGGCATTGTGAACTCCCAAAATCTGAGATGGGTCTCAGTTAATGTAGAAAGTTTATTTTGCCAAAGTTTAGGACATGTGCCCATGACACAGCTTCAGGAGGTTCTGAAGACATGAGCCCAAGGTGGTCAGTGCACAGTTTGGTTAACAAATTTCAGGGAGACATGAGACATCAGTCAAATATCTAAGCTGAACATTGGTTTGGTCTGGAAAGGCGGGACAACTCTAAGCAGGAAGGGGGCTTCCAGGCTATAGGTAGGTGAGACACAAAGAGTTGCATTCTTTTTGAGTTTCTGATTCACCTTTCCAAAAAAGGCAATCATATATGCATTTATCTCAGTGAGCAGAAGGATGACTTTGAATAGAGTGGGAGGCCCGTTTGCCCTAAGTAGTTCCCAGCTTGACTTTTCCCTTTAATTTAGTGATCTTGGGACCCAAAATTTATTTTCCTTTCACAGCATGAACGGGAGAGAGTGAGAAGTCCGGCCTTATTGAAGGAGGTAGGACTAAATTCGAGGGACCTCGAAAGCCAGTTTAAGGCCAGGTGCATTGACTCACGCCTGTAATCCACACACTGTGGGAGGCCAAGGTGGGCAGATCACTTCAGGTAGGAGTTCAAAACCAGCCTGGCCAACATGGTGAAACCCCATCTCTACTGAAAATACAAAAATTAGCCAGGTGTGGTGGTGCACGCCTGTAATCCCAGCTACTTGGGAGGCTGAAGCACGAGAACTGTTTGAACCCGAGGGGTGGAGGTTGCAGTGAGCTGAGATCGCACCACTGCACTCCAGCCTGGGTGAGAAAGCAAGGCTCTGCCTCTGGAAAAAAAAAAAAAAGCCAGTTTAACTTGGAAGGGAAAGGGATAATGGAGTCAGGCACACTCTGAGATGGAGACTGGAGTGCAGGAATTTTGGCAGGAAGTGTTTTCCGGACTGGCACCTGTGGAAAGTAGGATTGAGCAGAGGTAAACATGGCATTGATTCAGTCTCAGAAAGGCCTCAGCCAGCTCCACTGGGAGCCCTGAAGCTGGGTGGGTTTTTAGAGTCATCCCATGGCTGATGGGACCTGGCCTTTTTATCCCTTATTGAACAATCTTAGGTGTTGGCTTCCCTTGGCCCTCAGTGGAGTGACAGGTTCTCTTCATGGGGGTGAGGGGGGGAATTTGCAGAAGGCAATATCTTAGGCATGTTGGCCAGAACAGTCTCAGCAGCTGAGGAAAAATCCTTCAGCCCTGGGGAGAATCTGGGTGGCACATCATGACCTTCATTATGGGAGGTCACTGCTGTTTCCTGTGCAATCTATTGTTAGTGGCAAAATGGTTATTTGGACGGAGTCTTGCTCTGTCACCCAGGCTGGAGTGCAGTGGTGTGATCTCGGCTCACTGCAAGCTCCGCCTCCCGGGTTCACACCATTCTCCTGCCTCAGCCTCCCGAGTAGCTGGGACAACAGGTGCCCACCACCATGCCCAGCTAATTTTTTGTATTTTTAGTAGAAACAGGGTTTCACTGTGTTAGATCAGGATGCTCTTGATCTCCTGACCTCGTGATCTGCCCGCCTCAGCCTCCCAAAGTGCTGGGAATACAGGCATGAGCCACCGCGCCCGGCCATAACTGACTAGTCTTTTAAGCTGTAAGATAGGAAGCAAACGCATAGGCTGTAAGGTTTACAGTACAACTCTCTGGAGGGGTGAATGGCATAAATACAAATCATTATTGTTCCTAATAGCATTTGCTTCCATACATTTTGCACTTGAATGGCACTGTAGCAATGTTTAAGCATGCCTGATTGCTTTACGTTCTTGCAGCCACTGCTGCTGGTAGGCTGTGTTTCATTACCATTCTGCTGGCTGTCAGCATTTTCATGATACAATTAGAGGCATGTAATTCCCAGAACAAATGAGCTATTTCGAATATTGTGAGATGTGTAATTCAATATAATATGAGCCTGTAGAATAATTGAGTTTAGAGAAACAAATATGCAGGGGTTTGGGCTGAACAACCTGTCAGATGAATGACCTGCCAGTCCCCTTGCCTTCTGATGCAATCATGGGTGGGGATGTGACATCTAAGGAGTGTGACTATTAAAACACAACAGACACCTGCTGTTCCTCTGATGCCACGTTAATGCTCTACTTGCCTAATAAGAACTAGGATTTCATTTCTCCCTTGCAACTTTGGACAGTATAATTCAAATAAGTGAGAACTGTAAATGTAAACTCTGACTTGAATAAATAACTTTTTGGTAAAGAAATTATTTTGTTCTCCTATTTTCCTGTGACATAGATTCATCCAGAAGTGAAAATTATTCGTGTTTTTTCAAGAACACACACATGGCTTTGAGTCTTTGGTTTCCATATTTAAATTGAACTAATCAAACTGATTTTACTTATTCTTCAAGTTGTCTGCTAATACAGGGGCTGTATGTAATTGTTGGTGGAGATACGTAATAACAGGGCCAATCCCCTATAGAGGATATACAGCTGGAAGGGAACTTGAGAACCCAAACCCCTACTGAACAAAGGGAAGGCCTTTTGTATAAGGTTGCATCCATCTGGACAGAGCTCATGCTACACCTGGGCTTCCCAATATCTTATTACCTGTAACCACCCAATGAATCCATTTGGCCCACTGCCCAGATACAGCCAACTTATCAAGCAGAGGATTGCAATAGAGAAAGAATTTAATTCACACAGAGCCGGCTGAATTGGAGGCTGGAGTTTTATTACTCAAATCAGTCTCCATGGAAATTTGGAGGCCTGGGTTTTCAAAGGGTAGTTTGGCAGGCTAGGGAATGGATGCTGCTGATTGGTTGGGGGTGCAATCATAGGAGTGTGGAAAATGGTCCTCTTGTGGGCTCAGGCTGCTTCTGGGTGGAACCATCGGTCATCAGAAATGCAAAAACCTGAACAGACACCTTAGAAGGCCAATCTTAGCTTCTACAAGTGTGATGTTATTTGCAGGAGTAACTGGGGAAGTTGCAAATCCTGTGACCTCCAGAATAATGGCTGGATATCGTTTATGTCTACACCTTACCAGCATTCAGGCTCCTTATTCTCCAAACCTGGTGGTCTGTCCTCAGTTTTACAAACATGGTTTAGTTTGGAGGAAGGGCTATTATCATTTAAACTGTAGACTAAATGTCTCCTGAAGTTAGCTTGGCTTGGGGCCAGGAAGGACTAAGGGCAGTTTGGAGGTTAAAGACAAGATGGGAATTGGTCAGATCAGATCTCTTTCACTATCATCATTTTCTCACTGTTATAATTTTTGCAAAGGTGGTTTCACACTGATCCTGCTGAGCTGCTTATGGTCACCCAAGGTCACTTTGTGTGGGGCCTCGTGAGAGATGCCTGTTGCAGCTGTATCCCTCCTAGGGTCAAGGGCAAATGCCTCCTTGTGTTCCTCTGATCTTGTCTTACCTCTTCCACTTTCCCATTCTTGATTTCTCACCCTCAACCTGTTTCATTTTTCCTCAATGGGCTCATCTATTAAGGACTCCAATTCATAACTTATTTAAATGTGTTTACCTGTTTAGTTTGCAGATAGCACAATGCACTATATGGTGAGTTTTAACATGTTCTGGAAGCCTGAAAACCATCTCTCTGTAATACTGGTGTCTCTTTAAAGCCTTTCTACCTTGGATTGTCCCCACCTCATCTCTGAGGTGGCAGAGGTAGAACATTCCTGCTTAGAGCTCCCAAGATAGTGGTGGGCAGCTCCCAAGATGGCAGCAAGCCTTTTGTTCCCTGACCTGGGGTTCTTGGCCTCATGGATTCCAAGGAATGAAACCTTGGGCCGTGCGGTGAGTGTTATAGCTCTATTAGAAGCTGTGAGTCACAGAAGAGAACTGTGGAACCCAGCGACCAGTGTTCAGCTCGATTAGGACAAACCCAGGCACTTAGCTGTGCAGGAACAATGGCGAGCCTTTAGCCCGATCGGGAGTGGCAATGGGCGCCTCGCTGGATCAGAAGCGCGGTGGACACCCTGCCAGATCCAGGGGGGTGTAAGTCAGCAGTGGGTCTGCAACGGCGGCAAATAGCAGTGGTGGAGGGCTAGTGAAAGCTCAGCTCAAGCCATAACAAACACGAACCAGAAAAGTGTGCAGTTGCAAGATTTAACAGAGTAAAAACAGAGCTCCCATACAATGGGAGGGGACCCAAAGGGGGTTGCTGCTCCTTGCTCGAATGCCTGGGTTTATATCCCGATCATTGTCCCTCCCCCTGTGCTCTCAGGTGATATATGATTTGACTATTTCTTTACCTCCTGCTTTAGCCTAATTTGTATTTTAGTGAGCCCTCTTTACTACCTGATTGGTTGGGTGTGAGCTGAGTTACAAGACCCGTGTTTAAAGGTAGGTACGGTCACCTTCCCCAGCTAGGCTTAGGAATTCTTAGTTGGCCTAGGAAATCCAGCTAGTCCTATCTCTCAAGGGTACCAGATTAGAAAGAATTAAGCAACAGAAATGTCCCAATCATAGGGAAATGGCTGACACATGGTACATCTACATAATGGAATATTCTAAAGCCATTAACTAAATTGCCAAACAAGTACTTACCGACTATAATGACTTTGGGAAACACTCACGATAAACCATTCAGGGATAAGCAGAGAGTACTGTTGTGGAATTTCAGTAAATTTCAGATTGATGCAATCTTAGGCAAAAGGTCTTCTCTTTGTTCAGTAGGGGTTTGGGTTCTCAAGGCCCCTTCCAGCTGTATGTGGGGTATTTTAATATTCATGGTTCCAGCTCTTCATGAGTAACGCTGAGGGTCCAACCACGTTGTAATGTTACTGAGGGAGACACCTGAATCCACAGCCTCTGAGTCTACTCCACAGGGAAGGGTGGTCACTTAGGCAAAGGGGAAGCCAGCGGTCACTGTGTCTGGATATTCCCATGGCCACACAGTTTGTTGTTTTCTACTTTCAGGTGCTCACTCACTGACCTAGTGATCAATTCCATTTCTGTAGAAAATGTGCCCCTCCCACCCAAGGGCATCAACGGTCAGTGCAGCCGATAAACATGAAACCATTAAAAAAGCCAGTGGTTCTTAGAAGATTTAACTCAAACTTCAAAAGTGCAGAATGCCAAATTCAGTAATGACTTTAAATTGTGATGTGACTGAGGCTGCCATACGTTTTGTTCTTGTATGTAAACAAGAACAAGCCATTTGAGAAACTGCTGTGAGTATTCCAGGCAGTGCAAAAATTGTTCAAGTGAAAATAAATTTTGACGAGAGCTGAAAAAGATGGTTAACTGGCAGTTCGGAGATGTACACAAAAGCAAGTTCCTCTCACATGAAATATGAATGATTTGGTAGAACCCCAGGAGTCCACGCAAACAATCCTGTGACCCTACAGTCGAAGAAGTCATTGATATTCAACCCATCACCTATCATAGGCAAGCAGGAGGAGAGGCTGTTCCCATCCAAGGAGACGTATTTCCTCCAGAGCAGAAGGGCTGCAGGAAGAGCCTGGAAGGATGTGCTTTCAGGATATACCAAACCTTGTGAGGTAGGAGGTGGAACTCGACTCCAGAGGTGGGGATTGCACAAAGGACCACATTGAGGACTAGCTAAAACAGGTCCAGGGCAGAAGCTCCTCCCCATAAGACACGCCCGCCAGTGTGCCATGTCAGTCTACCATTGCCAGGGCAACACCCAGAAGTTACCAGTCCTTTCCATGGCAACTACCTGACAACCTGCAAGTTACCACCTGTATTAGTCCATTTTCATGCTGCTGATAAAGACATACCCAAGACTGGGAAGAAAAAGAGGTTTAATTGGACTTACAGTTCCATATGGCTGGGGAGGTCTCAGAATCATGGCGGGAGGTGAAAGGCACTTCTTACATGGTGGTGGCAAGAGAAAATGAGGAAGATGCAAAAGCAGAAACTCCTGATAAAACCACCAGATCTTGTGAGACTCATTCACTGCCACGAGAACAGTATGGGGAAAATGGCCCCCATGATTCAAATATCTCCTACCAGATCCCTCCCACAACATGTGAGAATTATGGGAGTACAATTCAAGATGAGACTTGGGTGGGGACACAGAGCCAAATCATATCACCACCCTCATTGTAGAAATTTCTGCATAAACCGCCCCTTAATTTGCATGGAATTAAAAGTGGGTATAAATATGAGTGCAGAATTGCCTCTGAGCTGCTACTCTTGGCTCCCTGCCTACGGGGCAGCCCTACTCTGCAGGGAGCAGTACCTCTCCTGCCTTACACAACTGCTTCAATAAAAGTTGCTACCTAACACCACCAGCTTGCCCTTGAATTCTTTCCTGGATGAAACCAAGAATCCTCCCTGCTGTACCTCAATTTTGAGGCTTGCCTGTTCTGCATCGCTTGCACAGTATTCAAAGAAAAGCCTCCAACAACGAGGCTTAAAGGCAGCCAAGGCCAGGTGTCCTTCCAGTTTTGGGCAACGAGGCAGGCTTCATGACTGAGGAGCTACTTTTTAAATGAAGTCCAAAATGTTAAGCAGAAAGAGTAAAACATTTTTGACTGGTTTTGTAGGTCTGTTTTGTCAGAGTGCTGTTTATGGATTTGGGGACAGGTGAGTTGTATTTAATGACATGAGTAAGATTTTAATGTTCACAGGAGATTTGTCTAATGTTCAATTTATCTGTGATTTGTCTGTGTCAAACACATGTATGCACATAGACAAATACATAGAAGAATGAAGGGGAAGCGAGGGTGGGAGAAGGAAGGGAAATAAAGAAGGAAATTCACCAAGACCTGATTATAAGAGAGTTTTGCTTGTGCTCATGATGAAGCATCAGGCATTAGACTAACCTCCTCCTGTTTGCTCTGAGTTTGGACAAAATCTATAAAACAACAGTTTCCAAATGTTAGCAGCACTGGCCTGCAATCTAAGAAAGAAGGAAGAACCAAGGCGAGCATTGCATTCACCTTGCTCTCTGACTGGAAGCAGTTTCTGTAAGGGAGAGAAAACTATGTCTTTTCTTTCCTTTTTTTAGGTTCTTAATTGAGACACTCTCCTGAAAACAAGTCAGATTAACAAAAGAAAAGCACAAGTTTGTACCCAGCACATGGGAGAGGCCTCAGTTCGAAAGTATTTCTCTCTTAAGGCTTAGGGGCTTGGCTTACAGAGCATTTTCACAAACAGTCATAAATCCTACACAGCAACAAGGCAAAGGAGAGGGCAGCTCCAGTCTTTTAAAAGGAGTGAACCTGTGGGAGGGCAGTGTAATCTGCCCCCAGATTCCCCTGGTGCCAGCTGGGGCCCTCTCTGGGCTGATGAGCAGGTGCCGTCCCCAGGAAGGAAGGATGAATGTCCTGGTGTATGGCAAACAGGGGCAGAGGCAGAGAACTCCCCACATTTTCAGTGTCTTTCACTTGGCAATTCTCAATACTTTGGGGAGAACTATTTTGGTTGCCTTCATTTCTGAGCCATGATGTAGGGAGAGGGAGGCAAATTGAGCACACCCGTTTTGCTGAACTAGGGACAGAGATGGGGGTTGGGGGCTGCTAAGGGTTGATGGATTTTGCAGGGTAGAGTGCTGGAGAGGAGGGATCTACATAGAAAAAGAGCTCCACAAATCTGCAAAGTGGTTTTCTTGTCTGAATACTAAACTGTATTTCACTAGGTGAGATTCAATGTGACCAAGCAATGAACCACCCCTGGGGAGCTGTGGGCTCCATAGAGCTCCTGGCTCTTTCACAGGCTGAGAAGGTATTGAAGTTTGACCATCTGGGGCAGAGATACCATGTTGAGCTCTCTGGACACTCCATTGTCACCTCTAGAACGCCATGATTTAGGAGAAGACCTTGATTAGCCCTACAGTAATGGCTACTACAGACCGTGGTTTCTCATCCTTGCATTATTAATATTCTGGGCCTGACAATCCTTTGTTGGAGAGGCATCTGTACCATGCAATATAGAATATTTAGCAGCATCTCTGGCCTCTACCCACTGTATGCCACTAGCAGTCTCCAGTAGTGAAAATTAAAAAAAAATTGACCCCCAGTTAGAGCCACTACTATAGATTCTTCATAACAAAACTCACAATAAACTTCAAAAAGACAAGGATGATTTGCAAGTAAATTAACTATGGCAAAGCAAACCTTGATATTCTCGAAAGAAAGACAACAAAATCCGCACTACAAACAAGGTGGAATTCATAATGTTCAGCATGCAAACCACAGAGAATACTGTGTGTGTGATACAGGTTGCTTGATAAAGATCTTATGTCCCTGGTTGCTGTGATTGCTTTTGGCAGGCAGCCTTCAGTTGTTAGTCTCCTTAAGGGTTTGCCTCAGTAAAAAGAGTTGCCTTGTCTCAGGCCACACCTCCTTATTGGAGTAGCCTACACCTCACCCAATAACTGATTGACAAAGGGGTATGAAGGCCTGATTTCCTTGCTTCAAGCTGGGAAATCTCTGCAAAGCCACACCGACTCCAGAGGTTATGGTGGGGTCAACTGGTGCTGTCTTTGGGACTCTACAGCAGCTTAATTTCTCCTTCTATCCATTCTTATTTTCTTTCCCTCCTTTCTGCAGATGTTGGTTCTAAAGTTCTCCCTAATAAATGCGCTACATTATAATCTCCACCTCAGAGTCGTGTTTCAGGGGAGTTCTATGTGCAACACAAGAAAAAAGTCATTAGATGTGTGAAAAAGCAGCAGTAACCAAGAATCAAGAAAAAAATTAGTCAGTAGAACAGAAACAGAAATGACAGATCTGATGTAATTAGAGGAAACATACTTCAAAACAGCAGTCATAAATATGCTCAAGGATTTAGAGGAAACCAGGAGTATAATGAGGAAAGATCTTAATAGAGAAATAAAAGCTATAAAAATGAACCAAACGGTGATGATAAACTGAAAGACATAATATATAAAATACAAAATTAGCTAGGTGCTCTTAACAACAGATTAGGCACTACAGGTAAATGGTCAGGAAAGTAGAAAACTGGATAATAAAAACTATCCAAAATAAAACACTGAGAGGCAACTTACTGGAAAAGAATTGAACAGAGCCTCAGTGTCCTGTGAGACAATATCAAGTAGAATAACGTGTCATTTGAGTTGCAAAAGAAGAAAAAACATTTTGAGGCCCCAAGAATATTTGAAGTAACAATAGCTGCAAATTTTCAATATTTGATGAGAAATAGAAATTCACGGGTCTTATTTCTCTGATGATTAGTGATGTTGAGCATTTCTTCGTATGTCTTATTTTGAAAAATGTATGTTCATAAGAAAAACTCTTCTTGACATGGATCTTTGCTCACATTTTAAAGGGGTTGTTTGTTTCTCATTGAGTTGTTTTAGTTCCTTATAGATTCTGGCTATTAGTCCTGTGTCAGAGACATAATATGCACATGTTTTCTTACATTTTGTAGGTGGTCTGTTTACTCTGTTGATTATTACCTCTTTCACTGTGCAGAAGCTCTTTGGTTTAATTGGGTCCCAGATATTAATTTGTGTTTTTATTGGATTTGCTTCGGGGGTGCTAGTCATAAATTCTTGGCTGAAGTCAATGTCTAGGAGAGTGTTTTCTAGCCTTTCTTCTAAAATCTTTTAGTTTCAGGTATTACATTTAAGTCTTTAATTCATCTTGAGTTAATTTTTGTATATGGTGATGGGGTCCAGTTTCATTCTTCTGCATATGGTTAGCCAATTTTCCCGGGACCATTTATTGAATAGGGTGTCCTTTCCCCATTGTTTATTTTTGTCAACTTTGTAAAAAATCAGTTCAGTTCATTGAAGGTATATGGCTTGATTTCTGTGTTCTCTATTCTGTTCTATTAATCTATGTGTCTATTTTTGTACTAGTACTATGCTGTTTTAGTCACTATAGCCTTGTGGTATAATTTGAAGTCAGGTGATGTAATGCCTCCAGCTTTGTTCTTTTTGCTTAGAATTGCTTTGGTTGTTTAGGCTCTTTTTTGGTTTCATATGAACTTTAGGACTGTTTTTCTCTAATTCTGTGAACAATGATGTTGGTAATTTCAAAGGTGTTGAACTGAATCTATAAATTGCTTTGGGAAGTATGATCATTTTAATGGTATTAATTCTTCCAATTCATGAGCATAAAATATTTTTTCCATTTGTTTGTGTCATCTATAATTTCTTTCATTAGTGTTTTGTAATTCTTCTTATAGAGTTCTTTCACCTCCTTGACTAGTTGTATTCCTACATATGTTATTTTTTTTCTGTGGCTACTGGACGTGGGATTGAGTTCCTGCTAAGTTTGAATGTTGTCGGTGTATAAAAATGCTACTGATTACTGTATGTTGGCTTTACATCCTGAAACTTTACTGAGGTTGTTTATCAGGTCTAGGAGTCTTTTGGGTTTTCTAGGTATAAGATCATATCATCAGCAAACAGATAATTTGAATTCTCTTTTAATTTGGATGCTTTTTATTTCTTTCTCTTGCTTAATTGCTCTAGCTAGGACTACCAGTCCTATGTTGAATAGGAATGATGAGAATGAACATCCTTGTCTTGTTCCAGTTCTTAAGGGAATACTTTCAACTTTTTCCTTGTCAGTATGATGTTGGCTAATTCTATTAAACCAGTATCACTCTGATGCCAAATTCAGACAAAGGCACCACAAATAAAGAAAACTACAGATCAGTATCCCTGATGAACATAGATGCAAAAATCCTCAACAAAATACTAGAAAACCAAATCCATAGATGACTTGTCATAGGTGGCTTTTATTATTTTGGGGTATGTTCATTCAAAGCTTAGTTTGCTCAGGGTCTTTATCATGATGGAATGTTGAATTTTGTAAAATGTTTTCTCTGCGTCTATTGAGATGTCATATCATTTTGATTTTAATTCTGTTTATGTGGAGGATTGCATTTATTGATTTGCAAATGTTAAGCCATCCTTGCATCTCTAGAATAAAACCCACTTGATTGTGTTGAATTATTTGTTTGCCGTGCTCTCGGATTTTGTTTGCTAGTATTTTGTTGAGGATTTTTGCGTCTGTGTTCATCAGGGATACTGGTCTGTAGTTTTACTTGTTGTGTCTTTGCCTGATTTTGGTATCAGGGTGATACTGGTTTAATAGAATGAGTTAGGGAGGAATCCCTTCCCTATATTTTGGAATAATTTCAGTAATATTGGTATCAACTGTTCCTCATACATCTGGTGAGATTCAGCCATGAATCTATCTGGTCCTGGGATTTTTTTGTTGCAAGATTTTTAATTACTGCTTCAATTTCATTAGTCATTATTGGTCTGTTCAGAATTTCTATTTCTTCCTGTTTCAATCTTGGGAGGTTGCATGTTTCTAGGAATTTATTCATTTCCTGAAGTTTTTCTAGTTTGTGTGCATAGAGACATTCATAATAATCTCTGATTATCTTTTGTATTTTTGTGATATCAGTTGTAATTTATCATTTTCTGATTGTGCTTACTTGAATCTTCTGGTTTTTTTCTTGATTAAACTAGCCAACTTTGTTTATCCTTCAAAGAACCAGCTTTTTGTTTCACTGATCCTTTGTATCTTTTTTTTTTTTTTTTTTTTTGAGTCTCATCTTATTTAGTTCTGCTCATATATTTGCTATTTCTTTTTTTCTGCTAGCTTTGGGTTTGATTTCTTCTTGTCTTTCTAGTTCCTTAAGTTGTGATTTAGTTTGTTAATTTGAGTTCTACCTTTTTGATGTAGCCATTGAATGCTATAAACTTTCCTCTTAGCACTGCTTTTGCTGTATCCCAGAGGTTTTGGTATGTTGTGTCTCTATTTTCATTAATTTCAAAAATGTTTTTATTTCTGCTTTAATTTCATTGTTTACCCAAAAATCATTCGGGAGCAAGTTGTTTAAGATCCCCTTACCTATGTAGTTTTCAGAGTTCCTCTGGTTTTCTAACTTTATTCCAGAGGTCAGAGAAGACAGTGTGATTTTAATTTTTTTCAGTTTATTGAGGCTTGCTTTATGGCCAAGAATATGGTCAATTTTAGAGAATGTTCCATGTACAGATGAGAAAAAAATATATTTTGCAGTTGTTGGGTAGAATGTTCTGTAAATGTCTGTTAGATCTTTTTGATATATATAGTCCAGTTTAAGTCCAGAGTTCATTTGTTGACTTTCTGCCTTGAAGACCTGTTTAGTACTGTTGGGGGGTGTTGAACTCCCCCACTATTATTATATTGCTGTCAATCTCTTTTCTCAGGTCTGGTAGTATTTGTTTTATGAATCTGGGTGCTCTGGGGTTGGTATGTATATATTTAGGATAGTTAAAACTTGTTGTACAAAACCCTTCATTATTACATAATGGCCTTTGCCTTTTTTTTTTTTTTTTTTTTTACTGTTGTTGGTTTAAAGTCTGTCATATCTGATATAAGAAAGGCTGTGACTGCTTTATTATGTTTTCCATTTGCATAATATATCTTTTTTCACCCCTTTACTTTGAGATTGTAGGTGTCTCTAGCCATTAGGTAAGTCTCTTGTAGGCAGTAGAGGGCTGTGTCTTGTTTTACTAAATCCAATTTTTCAGTCTATATTTTTTAATTGGAGCATTTAGGCCATTTATGTTCAAGGTTAATATTGATATGTGAGGTTTTGTTTCTGTCATAGTTTTATTAGCTAGTTGCCTTAAAGTCTCAATTGTGTAGTTGCCTTAAAGTCTCAATTGTGTAATTGCTTTATAGGATCTTTGAGCTTTCTAGTTAAATGTGCTTTTATGATGGTGAGTAATATCCATTCATTTCCATTTTTAGAATTCCTCTGAGCATTTCTTGTAGGGCCAGTCTAGTGGTGATGACTTCCCTTAGGATTTGCTTGTCTAGGAAATACTTTATTTCTTCTTTATTTGTGAAGCTTAGTTTGGCAGCATATAAAATTCTTGACTGGCATATTTTTTCTTTAAGGAGGCTAAAAATAGGTCCCCAATCTCTTTTGGCTTATAAAGTTTCTGCTGATAAGCCTGTTGTTTGTCAGATGGGGTTTCTTTTACTGGTGATTTGACACTTCTCTTTAACTGCTTTTAACATTTATTTTTTTCACATTGATCCTGTATAGTCTGGTAACTATATGCCTTGGTGATGTTCATTTGTATGACATCTTTCAGGTGTTTTCTGAATTTCTTGCATTTGTATGTCTATGTCTCTATCAAAATCAGGAAAATTTTCCTGAATTATTTCCTCAAACATATTTTCCAGGCTTCCTCCTTTTTCTTCTCTCTCAGGAATGCCAATAAGTTGTAGGTTTGGTTGCCTTACATAATCCTAAATTTATTGAAGGCTTTGTTCATTTAAAAAATTCTTTTGTATTTTTTTCTGACGGGTTAATTTAAAAGACCAGTCTTCAAGCTCTGAAATTCTTCAAGCTCTGAAATTCTTTTTTCTGCTCGATCTTGTCTATTGTTATAGACTAACAATATATACTAACTGTGTTATATACTAACTGTGCTTTAAAATTTCTTCAGTGAATTTCTCATTTTCAGAAGTTCTGTGTGATAGATGATTCGATTGAATGATGCAAAGCATTGATCCTGGGTGTATCTATGAGAGTTTTGCCAAATGAGATTCACATTTGAGTCAGTGGGCTGGGAAAGGCAGACCTACCCTTAATCTGGGTGGGCACCATCTAATCAGCTGCCAGGGCAGCTAGAATATAAAGCAGGCAGAAAAGCATGAAAAGACTTGATGGCCTACCTTCCCATCCTACATCTTTCTCCTGCGCTGGATGCTTCTTGCCCTCTAACATCGGACTCCAAGTTCTTCAGTTTTGGAACTCAGACTGGCTCTACTTGCTCCTCAGCTTGCAGATGACCTATTGTGGGGCCTTGTGATCATGTGAGTCCCCGCATTAGTAGAAGGGGATAGGTAAACCCCCAACCCCCAGGCCCCTAGATGGCCCACTGGATGGTGTGTATGAGACCTGTAGGGACTGAACTGGGACCGAGACTGGGCCAGTGGGCTTGTTCTCAGGTCCCCAGAATTCAGGTGCTGGTTGTTAGGGGGTGGGCTGGTCTGGAGGTCATCAGCAAAACTCTCAGGCGGGGGCAGGCAGAACACACAGGCAGTGGTTGATGCTCAGGCAGTGGGACCCCCAAGGCAGATCATAGGCCTGTGGGGCTGGGATCTCAAAAGGGCTCTGGGCAGCAGCTGGAATGGCTGCGTGGGGAGCAGGGTAGCTGAGCTGCAGGCTTTTCAATGGGCCTTTCACTAATATTTAATAAACTCCCCTTTATATGTATATTGATCCAATTAGTTCTGTCCCTATCAAGAACCCTGATTAATACATTCTGTTTACTTGTTTGTTGTCATTGTTTTAATGTTTCCCCCATCTTTCATTTCCTGAATTGTTTTTCTGATTTCTTTGTGTTGATTTTCAGCTTTCTCTTGGATCTAACTGAACTTTCTTACAATCCATATTTTGAATTATTTATCTGTCATTTCAAAATTTTCATTTTGGTTATGATTCATTGCTAGAGAGATAGTGTGGTCCTTTAGGGTGGTCTCGACATTCTGTTTCCTCATGGCACTGGAGTTCTTGGGCTGTTCCTTCTCATCTATAGAAGCTGCCACTGCTTATTTTTGAATTTACTTTTGTTTGGGTGGGATGTCCCCCTATGCCAAGGATGTGACGGTACAGAATGTTGAGAACAGTCTTTTGGCCTTGCCTTTATCACCCTGTGAACTTCTGTTGTCATGTTTTCTATTGGGTTCTGCAGCTTGAGGTACAGGCCAATAGGATGTGCTTCAAGGTGACAGCCAGCTGTGGCAATAGCAGATGGGCATGTACTTGATCTATGTTTACTGTGAGATGCTCTCTGTTCTTTCAAGTGATGGGCTGGACCCTGGAATTTCCAGTGCCCTAAACTTCCTGTTCAGTGGTGGGGTGAGAGGGGGACAAAGCTGGGCACAGCTTGACCACCTGGCTTGCCCATAAATACCTCAATGATGAGCGTGGGCACCAGCTCTCATGGAAGTGACTGGGGGAGAACCAGTGGAACACACCAAGGTCTCTGCAAGGGGTGAGGAGGGATGCACTGGCTCCACAACTGGCTCTGTTTCCCTGTCACATTCTGTCCTGGGGCTCATGACTCTCAGTTCAGACCTGCACTCCTGTCTGTTTCTAGGCCACAGTGTAGCTGACAGCCATGAAAGATGTCTGTCTTGTGGTTCTTTGTAGGAGTGGTTTCGGGGTGGAAGCTCCTCACTCACCTGCTATAGACAGCTTTGTGGCTTTGTGGCCTGCCTGTTCTCCAATGTGGTAATGCTGTTGCTTTGTATTGACAGCGGGAGGGGCTCCTCTTTTCAGCACGTGCAGGTGAGTGTCAGCTGTGGTGTATTGGCCAGTGGGGTTGGTCTGAACTCAGACCCTGGTGGGGAGTGGTCAGGTGGCCGCATTAGTAGATGGGGTTAGGTAAACCCCTAACCCCCAGGCCCCTAGATGGCCCACTGGATGGTGCGTATGAGTCATGAAGGGACTGAACTGGGACCGAGACTGGTCCAGTTGGCTTGTTCTCAGGTCCCCAGAATTCAGGTTGTTAGGGGGTGGGGTGGTCTGAAGGTCATCAGCAAAACTCTCAGCGGGGGGCAGGCAGAACGCACAGGCAGTGGCTGACGCTCGGGCAGTGGGAGCCCCAAGGCAGATCATAGGCCTGTGGGGCTGGGATCTCAAAAGGGCTCTGAGTGGCAGCTGGAATGGCCGCGTGGGGAGCAGGGTAGCCGAGCTGCGGGCTTTTCACTGGGGAAGGCAGGCCCCTTCAGCTGGAGCAATGGAGGATGGCAGCTTGGGGCACGTGGCTTGCTGGTACTTCCCTCCTACTGGAGCAGCACCGGATTTTGCTGTTAGGGGCATGTGAAGGTGCCTGGTTTCTTCACCCCCTTCCTGGTCCTGGGGTGTCAGGGGCCGCGGCGGCAGTGGTGGCAGCAGCCACTGTTGTGGGAGTCAAAGAGGGGGTCACCAGCCTCTGCGGGTTGGGCTCTCAGAAGAACCTCGGCTGCAGCTAAAATGCATATTAGAGGCATGGTGGCTGCATTGTGGACCTGATGCAGAAGAAGGCAGGTCCTATTTAGCAGGGAGCTGCTGGGGCAGGCGGTTGTATGGGGCATAGTCTGCCTGCTCCTCCATACCATGGCTGCAGTATTTTTCAGGCACATAGAAGAGCCCAGCCTCCCTGTTCCATGAAAGGATATGTTGATGCACTGTGGACCACCGGACATATAAAACTTCACCATTGTGGCAAGATGATGATCCCCAGCAACTGGCCAGAGTAGATCTCACTACCACATCTAGGCATGGCATGACTTGCAACATTTAATGTTTTACAGTACTGGTAGTGATTTGGAATTACCACTGGAATCAACAGCTTAGGATTCTAAATTTTTTTCTTGTGTTTAAGCTACCAATATATTTCCTTTCCATTTGAATTGTTATTCTGGAAACTTTTGAAGTCAACAGAGGTGAAGCAAAGATATTGGTCTACATTTCCTACATTTTAGCTTTGAGCTAGAGTTCCCTCTTTTCTATGGCTGAACATATATCTCCTTAGGGTGTCTCTACTGCTCACAGACTTTGAATCTCTGCAAGAGAAATATCTTTGGGGAATGTGAAGAGAACCACACTTGTGCTACATCTGCGGGCTCTCTTTTCCTTAGTAATTCCATAATAATAAACATGTTTAAAAATCCATTACAATGGTAAATCCGTAGATGGTGGATTGTTTTGGATTTGTATCAGTAGCATAAACAATTTCCCATTTCAAATGGAATTTCTACTAAAACACTCATACTAGAACATAATGTGAAACAGATAGATTTGCACAAATAAGACATTGCTACTTTGTTTTAAAATATTGGCATAGATAAAAATGTATTATTCGTATCAACTCTTTTCATTGCTTTGAAACTGAAAATTACTTATGTTGCCAGCTCTGAATAAATATGTGTTTGTGCCTTGGCAATCGTGATATGTTCATGATATGTTCATCTAGTTTGGTGTGAAATGTGGAAATACCTCATGCTTCACAGTTTTACCTTCTCTTCTTTAGGGTGTTTTTGCTTTGTCCTCTTTATATGTCTATTTTTGGGGGGCTGGAGGAGGCTGGTGGCTTCATAGAGTTCTTCTGTGTCTGAGTCCTACAGATCATCTTGTGGCAGGGATCTGGGCTGGGTTGAGGGATGGGCATGAGTTTGGGCTGGTAGATGCTATAAGTCCAATTGTCCAAAAGTAAAGTTCCAGGACGTATCAGTCTGTGTTCATACTGCTATAAAGAACTGCCTGAGACTGGGTAATTTATAAAGAAAAGAGACTTAATTGACTCACAGTTCAGCATGGCTGGGGAGGCCTCAGGAAACTTACAAGCATGGCAGAAGGTGAAGGGGAATCAGGGCACCTTCTTCACAAGGTGGCAGGAAGGAGGAGTGCTGAGTGAAGGGGGAAGAGCCCCTTATAAAACCATCATATCTCGTGAGAACTCACTATCATGAGAACAGCATGGGGGAAACTGTCCCCATGATCCAATGACCTCCACCTGGGCCTGCTCTTGATGCATTGGGAATATGGGGATTATGGGGATTATGGAGATTAGAATTCAGGATGAGATTTTGGGTGGTGACATAGCCAAACCGTATCAAAAGAGTTTCAGCCAAGCAGGGCAATGAAATCAGGCATGGTCGATCCAGGAACACTGGTTTCAGAGTGTAGGATACCACATAGCAACATCAACTAACAGACTGAATGACGAACAGCCAATAATCCAGGCCAAACTGCCTAGAGAATGAGAAGCCAGAATTAAGGTAACAAATATGACAATGCCTGGATGGGGAGAAAAGACATTGGTAGGCAGGGATTTTTTTCTTTTAGGGGTTTGTTATTGAAGTCATTTACATATCAATATTAAGGACATGTAAAAAATTAGTGCTTGTTGCTACCATTGGCAACAAATACATTTGTGTATAGGGAATTAGGTTTTACTTATATTGTGAATTATAATTAAATTATAGACTTTTATAGTAAACATGAATCTCAGACCACAAATTTTAAAAATATCTGACCTCAATTCGTGTTCAAGCCCTCATTCTGCCAGTCTCAATAATTTTTGATTTCCCTTTCTTCCTTTCCTCAGGATTACATGCAATTTCTGGGGGCAAGCATTGACTAGGGTTGCTCCTCCCTGGCATCCCTCCAGGCACATTGCTGAGAATCAATCCTCACTGCTACTCTCAATGTCCCTCCTGAGCCAGAGTCTTCTGCACCCTCTCCAGAACATGGGGAAATTATATTGTTCTCAACACACCCAATTCTATGCAGTTTTTAAGGTTTCTCATCCTTTCTGTTTTACTCTCAGGGTTGAGTATTGGTCTACATTTCCTATACCATGAGGGATGCATCAGAAGTCAGGGTTCTCCTGTGAAATATAACCAATATGATGTTTATTGACATTGATGTGGTTTGGATCTGTGTCCTCATCCAAAGCTCATGTTGAATTGTAATCCCCAATGTTGGAGCTGAGGCCTGGTGGGAGGTGATTGGATCATAGGGTGGATCCTTCATGAATGGTTTAGCACTATCCCTTTGGTGCTGGCTTGTGATAGGGTTCTTATGAAATCTTGTTGTTTAAAAGTGTGCGGCACCTCCCTCTTTCTCTCTTCTTCCTGCTCTGGCCATTTAAGATGTGCCTGCTTCTCTTTCACCTTCCACCTTGACTGTAAGCTTCCTGAGGCCTCCTCAGAAACAGAAGCCACTACGTTTCCTGAACAGCCTGCAGAACCATGAGCCAATTAAACTCTTTTCTTTGTAAATTACCCAGTCTCAGGTATTTCTTACAGCTATGTGGGAATGGACTAATACAAAATAAAGCTTAATTAGTTTTACACTTTAGATGCACAGTTACACTTTAGATATACACTTTAGATACACATAATGTATTGCTTAATGACAAGGATACGTTCTGAAAAATGTATTAGTAAGTAAGGCCATGCTAACACAATGGTATTTGTGTATCTAAACATATACTTCCATAGTGAAGGTACAGTAAAAACACAGTATAAAAGATAAAAATGGTACACTTTATAAGGCATTTACCATGAGTGGAGCTTGCAGGGCTGGAAATTGCTCTAGGTGAGTCAGTGAATGAGTGCTGAGTGGATGTGAAGGCCTAGACATTACTGTAAACCACTGTAGACTTCATAAATACTGTACACTTAGGCTACACTAAATTTTTTGTTTTTTGAGACTGAATCTCACTCTGTCGCCCAGATTGGAGTGCAGTGGTGCGGTCTCTGCTCACGGCAACCTCCGCCTCCCAGGTTCAAGCAATTCTCCTGCCTCAGCCTCCTGAGTAGCTGGGATTACAGGTGCCCGCCACCACACCTGGCTAATTTTTTTTTTTTTTTTTGGTATTTTTAGTAGAGATGGGGTTTCACCATATTGGCCATGCTGGTCTTGAACTACTGACCTTGTGATCCGCCTACCTCGGCCTCCCAAAGTGCTGGGATTACAGGCGTGAGCCACCGCACCCAGCCAGGCTACACTAAATTTAAAGAAAAATATTATAAATTAACCATAGCTTACTGTAACTTTTTAACTTTTGTAATAATAACACCTGGCTTACAATGCATTGCACAGCTATACAAAAGTCTTTTCTTTATATCCTTATTCCATAAGCTTCTTTCTATTTTTAAAATGTTTATCTTTTTTTTTTTTTTTTTTTTTTTTTTTTTTTTTTTTTTTTTTTTTTTTTTTACTTTTTAAACTTTTTTGTTGTTGTTAAAAATGAAGACACAAATACACACATAACCTGGGCCTGCACATGGTTAGGATCATCAATGTCATGTTTTCCACCGCTTTGTTTTGTCCCATGGGAAGGTCTTCAGGGACAATAACAAGCATGGAGCTGTCCTCTCCTATGACACCAATGCTTTCTTCTGGGATCCCTCCTGAAGGACCTGCCAAGCCTGTTTTCCAGTTAAATTTTTTTTTTTTTGTACGTAGAAGTACACTTTAAAATAGCGATAAAAGTACAGTAAATATATAAACCAGTAACATATTTATTATAACTATAAAGTACTAGGTACTGCATAATTATATGTGCCATAGGTACTTTTACATAACTGGCAGTACAGTAGGTTTGTTTACACCTGCATCACCACAGACATGTGACTAATGAGTTGGGCTACGACTTTATCATGATTATGGCATCACTAGGTGACAGGAATTTTTCAGCTTCATTATAATCTTATGGGACCACTGTTGTATACATGGTTCATCATGGACGGAAATGTCTTTATGTGGTATGTAACTCTGTGTGTGTGTGTGTGTGGGGGGTGGATTTTAAAGAATTGCTTTGTTCTAAAATATCGGCATAGATACATGTAAAAATGTATTATTCCTGAGCAATTAAGCAGTAGGTTCCTGCAATTGCAGGGATGGCAGTTCTGACCTCCGTAGGGCAGCCCAGCAGACTGGAAACTCAGCAAGAGCAGATGCTGGGGTCTTGAGTGAGAACTCCCCAGGGACAACTGGCAGGCTGGAAACTCAGGCACGATTTCTACGTTGTAGTCTTGAGGCAGAATTTCTTCTTTTCCAGGAATCTTCAGTTTTTGCTCTTAAGGCCTTCAGCTGGTTGGATGAGGCCCACTCATAGAATGGAGGGTAATTTTCTCTACTTAAAGTCAATTAACTGTGCATTTTCATCGCATCTACAAAATATCGTCACAACCTGTAGAATAGTGCTTGGCCAAGCAACTGGACACCATAGCCTGTCAAAGTTCACACATGAAATTAGCCATCACACAGGGTCTGGATTCTGTGGTTCCATCCACCCAGTTACACCTGAGAGCACTGCCAGGGAGCACCGTACACTCTGGTGCTTGCTGCCTCCCGTGCTCCACTGAGGCAAGGGGAGCAGGTTCCTCCCAAGTGCGGACTCTCATGTCCGTTCTGAGTTTCCATTTTGTGTCCCGCATTTCCCCAAACCCAAGGATCTCAGCTCTGCCACACCTAAGCTCTTGTTCCCTCCTCAGACTGTCCTCTCCCAGCCACATGTCAGGGACAGGAAGCTTTTCACTTAATCCGTATTTTTCTGCCAAATCAATTTTCTTTGCAGAAGTCTTTTTTTAGTTCCTGTGAGTCCCTGGCTTATGCCATTTAAAAGGTAAGACTTGGTTGTCTTTGCCTTTTTTGCCTTCTGTTAGTCTTTGCTTCGGCGGTAATGAGTGCAAAATGGCCTGACAATTGGAGAAGGCCCAGGTAATGCTACAAAATGCAGGAAATATGTAAAAATACTGTTTAGCCCTTATAAGTCATTACATGCCTTCAAAGAAAATTTACTTTCCATCCTTCCCCGACTCTACCAGGATGGAAACTGCATCTGACTCCCAGAGTGCATTCTTCGAGGTGCTTGTCACCCACACAGCCATGGGAAAGGATGGAAGCAGAGCTTGCTTTGGGCTGACATAAGCCTGCAATCTGTACATACACCTGAGGGGTGAGACACTCTTTCTTATTTACAGGCATTAGGTAATAGGAGCTGGTTCCCCAACGTGACTCTCCAGTCATGGCCTCTCGTTTAGATTCACGTCCAGTCTCTCTGTCTTGACTGCCTCGAAGTGAGAGGGTGAGAGACCAGCCTCTCCCAGGACCAATGGACACTTTCCGTGGCTCCCGCTGGCTTTCTGAGATATGCCAACTCCCGGGAAGCTCACCCTAGCTTCCACTAGTAGCTGTGTGCACAAATACCTTGATGTTTGCTTGTCTTACAGGTAAAGCAGAACAACCACCATCACAACACAACAGCAGGGCCTCAGGAGATCTCCCAGAAACCCTCTCCCTCTGCACTCGGGCAGTGCTTTCTATCTGGGAGGGCGGGCTGCCTTCTCCAAGCACAACCTCAGCGTGCATTCCCAGCCCTTAAATATAAACAGCAGTGGAATGGGTGTGTCATTTGCTGGAAGTTGGGATTTCAGTGCCTTAGTGGCTGGAGATGGTGGTGCAGGAGTCACTCTTGCCTTTGCAGTACTTGGAGGAGGTCTGACACCAGGGGTATATCTCATTTTACACACTTTTCTTTTTTGAAGTGTTCTTCTGGTCCCCAAAGAATTTAATCTATTAGGAAGCTTTGTTGTAGCAAGGCTACATTCTTTCTTCTTCTTCTTCTTCTTTTTTTTTTTTTTTGAGATGAATCTCGCTCTGTTGTCCAGGCTGGAGTGCAGTGGCATGATCTCGGCTCACTGCAACCTCTGGCTCCTGGGTTCAAGTGATTTGCGGTCCTCCTGCCTCAGCCTCCAGAGTAGGTGGGAGTACAGGCGCCCGCCATCACGCCTAGCTAATTTTTTGTATTTTTAGTAGAGACACGGTCTCACCATGTGTTAGCCAGGATGGTCTCAATCTCCTGACCTTGTGATCCACCTACCTCGGCCTCCCAAAGTGCTGGGATTACAGTCATGAGCCACCACACCCAGCCTCCTTTCTTCTTTTTTTAATGCTCAATCTGCATCTACCCAGGACATTTAAAACGTTTTGTCATATTTGTTCAATTGCAGCTTCATTACAGCTCATGATTTTGCAAGTCATCCATGATGCCTGAAGGTCTAACTCACTATTCCCTCCAGGGGTCCTAGTCACTGCCTCCAGTTGCCTTGGTTCTATTTGTAGGGTTTTAAACAGTTCACGACTGTATGAGGATTTCTAGAGATTCTAGATAGATCTCATATATTGGATTCAAATTTCTATTTACAAATTAGGTGTCTAGAAAATGCAACTTGTATTTCCAAAATTTAACATCTAATTTGAAGCATCATTCTGTTGGGGTGATAGAAATTTCATATTAGGCTGGGCGCAGTGGCTCATGCCTGTAATCCCAGCACTTTGGGAGGCTGAGGTGGGCAGATCACTTGAGGTCAGGAGTTCGAGACCAGCCTGGCCAACATGGTGAAACCCCGTCCTTACTAAAAATACAAAAATTAGCCGGGTGTGGTGGCACACGCCTATAATCGTAGCTACTCAGGAGGCTGAGGCAGGAGAATTGCTTGAACCCGGCAGGCAGAGGTTACGGTGAGCTAAGATTGTGCCATTGTACTCCAGCCTGGGTGACAAAGCGAGACTCCATCTCAAAAAAAAGAGTTTTTGTATATTAATCTGGGGTTCTTCATTCCCTATTTCCCTAGGGTAGCAGCTAAGTTCTAAAGGCAAATGGTGACAAGGCATCGGTGGGGAGGGCTCTGCACGTGTGATTCTCAGAGTCAGTGGGAGCCAGTTTCGAGGTTCACAGACCCCTCTGGCCTTTGGTCAAGTCAATACTGAACTGTAAACTGGTTTGAACATGTAAACTGGTTTGATATGGTCTGGCTGTGTCTCCACCCAAGTTCCCCAGTCTCTGGTCTGTGTTCATCAGCAGCATGAAAACGGACTAATACATGGTTCCATTCCCTTTATGCCTGGGGCAATCTAAGGACATTTTAACCTATACGTGAACACTGATGGCTTTGTTGTTCTCATAATATGGATTACACATACAGAGAAAAATAATAAAGATATTGTTTAGGTTAGTGAATCAGGCTTTGGAAGAAGAAAATAAATATTTTTATCAAAGCATCTGCCATAGTGTAGTCTTAGTGCTCTGGGACCTCCATATGGGCTTATCTTCTGCTCCCAGGATAAGGATTGTAGCCACACAGGAAAAGGCACTAGTGAAAAAAGCCCAGGTTTAACCATTCTCCTATTGCTCCACAAGGTAAATACAACCTCAGAACCTTGAACATCTAGGTCAAATCTTAAAACAACAGAGTTGCGGGAGGGACACGCGGTAGGAAGCCCACCAGGCACCTGCTTTACAGACCACCACTCCCAGATTCAAGGGGAGGCTTCCGTGGAAAATGTAAGAGTAAGACGATCTTCCCTGCTTCCCTTGTCCCCGGGGTCTCAGGGTTAGGAAGGAGGCTGTGCAGAGGGAGTATAAGATGAATTTTTGTTTTCACTAAGAAAGATTATGTGATTGAGAAACATTCTTTTGAGAGTCTTAGTCCTATTTTAAGTAAAACTGATCTCTTAAAGGGGATACTTCTTTTCTAAAATATAAATGAAACTACTTAAAAACGGGTAGTAACTATATAGCAGGCATAGGTCTGCTGAAGTCTGATGTCATTCAAACATGGCTTAATGTAGCAGAGTTTTAAAATATTTGTTATTAAAGGATTTTTCAGCATTGTAAACGTGTTATATCAGAAACTGTCCGTCAGTAAACTCAGGCAATTCCATTGCATGGCAGTAGTTGCATGAACACCCTTTAGTGAATGGCTCCATAGAACATTTATGTCAGTTTGTGAGTCTGAACAAGTAAATTAATTTTTTAAACAGAAGATCCAGGAAACAAATCATTTTGTAAATCCCTAGAGGTTTATTTTCACTCATTTTTTTTCATATCCTTACTGCTAAGCCGTGCATTCTGGCAGCACCGGGGGCAGGACATGCCTTCCACAGAGGCTTCCATGCATTCCACAGACATTTGAGCATCTAATAAGTAGGAGACACTGTGGCAGGCCCTGGAGACACTAAAGATGTGAGAATAGCCCCTGGCTGCAAGAACATCCCAGGATAAGTGGAGAAGAGATGCTAATTCACAGTTAAAATACAACATTACAAGCTCTAAAACAGTATGTAACCCTCTAAACTGAGGGGTTCATGAAAATCTCCTCCAAGGAGGTGAGCACCTGGCTATTTTTCTCTTTGTTTGTTTGTCTGGGACAGGGTCTCCCTCTGTCACTTAGGCTGGAGTGCGGTGGCACGATCACAGCTCATTGCAGCCTTGAACTCCTGGGCTCAACAGATCCTCCTCCCTTAGTCTCTTGAATAGCTGGGACCACAGGCATGCACAACCATACTTGTCTAATTAAAATTTTTTGTTTGTTTTGTAGAGACAGGGTCTCACTGTGTTGCCCAGATTGGTCTTGAACTCCTGGGCTCAAGTGATCCTCCCACTTCAGCCTCCCAAAGTGTTGGGATTACAGATGTGAGCCATGTGCCTGTCTCTGGCAATGTTTTTAAAAATGACAAACATGAGCTGCTGCTTTTAGAAATTGAGAAATCACCCCTCTTGTGATCCAGACAAACAAGAATAAAACTTAGGAAATATGCTATTGGCCAGTCAAAATACTCTTGTTTAAATTAGCAGAGCAGAGGTTATAGACAAAAGAGTAAAATATATAATATTTCTTCTAAGTTTAGTTGCTTAAACAACTAATTGTGCAAATTTAATTTTTGTAATATGTATGCTGCACTTTGTTGGCAGTGACATATTGTTTGATTCTTCCTGCTTATTGATTCCAAAATCTTCTTTTTTGAGATGGAGCCTCGCCCTGTCACCCGGGCTGGAGTGCAGTAGCATGATCTCAACTCACTGCAACCTCCTCCTCCCGGGTTCAAGTGATTCTCCTGCCTCAGCCTCCCGAGTAGCTGAGATTATAGGCATGTGCCACCATGCCCGGCTAATTTTTTGTATCTTTAGTAGAGATGGAGAGATGGAGTTTCACCATGTTGGCTAGGCTGGTCTCGAACTCCTGACATCGTGATCCGCCCGCCTCGGCCTCCCAAAGTGCTGGGATTACAGGCATGAGCCACCGCACCCGGCCGAAAAACTTCTTGAAATGCAAACGTCAGGACTTTCAATCATCCTTTCATACTTGACACAAATTCAGAATGTACTAAACCTTATGACACATGTAACTTTTTATGTTGTTCTTCCTTGAAAATGGGAGCAAAAGTTCCAGCTAGCTGGGTGTGAGATGTCATTTTCTTTGCCTTGAAGATAGAAGAGGTAGTAAGCCTCCCAGGCAGATTATGACACCTGCCTTACAGACCACCACTCACAGGTGCAAGGGGAGGTTTCCATGAAAATGTAGCAGTAAGATGATCTCCCTGCCTCCTTCTTCTTCTGGCTCTCAGGGTCAGAAAGGAGGCTGTGCAGGAGAGTATAAGACATAAGAATGATGATTCTAAGTAACACCTAACAGTGAATTTTACTTCCTTTGGTGGGTTGTCTAAAATTTAATTTCCTAGTCTCTAAAAATGAGGGATTTGGGTTAGAAGACCTCTAAGAATCCTGAGGACATAATATATGTATGACTCTATGTTTGGTAAAGCAAAACATTTAGATGAAATAGTTACTCTGGTAATGCAAGTGCCAACAGGACTCAAATTCCTGAATTTTCTTGATGCTGTCAGTAGGTCAATTTTTAAATGCAATTTTAAAATTAGTCCTGAGTAATCGAGAAGGCATAAAATAGTGACCAGTGTATCCAATTTGTCATTACCAGTTTGCCACATATGTAAAGAGATAGAGGTGTTATAAATCAGTCCTGCAGTTTTTATCTGTGGTCCTGAAACTTGGGACTGCTATTCTGGGCTTCTTTACATCACTGACTTTTCACAGATTTCCTGAAAATAAAACCTCTATGTTCAAGGGTTGAAATTTGGCTCTCTCATAGATACTGTCCAGGAACATCCTTGTCCATGAGATCTGTGGGCTTTCAGGAAGACTACTCTGGACATGGAGCACATCACATCTCAAGGAATTGAGGAATCCATCAAAAGTCTCTCATTGCTTGATGCAGATTTTCCTTCTGTGTCCTCCAGGCTCCCGGCACCCACTGTGTGGAATGCCACTACACCATGGCCAGATATCCCATCTTTCATAAGATAACTTTGGATTTAGGCATGAATTTGTTCAACATTTTTCTCTTAATAAGGCAAAAACATGCTATAGGTTTAGAGAGAGAATCCCGGAAGGGGTGGACCAGTCAAGGCTCTGAGCCAGAATGAGGGAGGCAAGCCAAGTTCAGGACAGAGAAGGGGAAGGACAAGGTCAAGGATGGGTTGGGGCCAGTTAGGCAGCTGGACTATCATAGATAGAATCTGCCATGTGGAGATGGACCTGAGTTGAGTCCTGTCCCTTGGCACTAGCTGCGGACTTTCAGTTAGTTCCCTAATGCCTTTGTGTGTATTTCCATAGGAAATAAAATAGTATCTGCATCATGAGCTTATCTGAGGGATAAAATAAGAAAGTAAACAGACCATGAATGTGCCCAGCAAATAATGGTTTCTCAATTAAAAGGAATTCTTTTTGGTTTGCACTAAGTGTGGAAATGCAGGGCAGCTGCAGATACCGGGCAAAAGTTTAAACAAATAGCTCTGTGACGTCTCCAAGAAAAGAGGAGGCAGGGAATGACTTGTAGGACAACAAAGATATGTCAAGATCCTCTGTGCTACTGGGCCCTCCTGAAGCTACTGTAACCACCCGATGGACTCTGCCTGCCCACTGCACAGACAAAATCAATTCACTGAGACCATGGCATTAAAATAAAGAGTTTAGTAGACACGAGGCTGGCCAGGCCATGGGGAGATGGAGGAATTACTCAGATCAATCTCCCAGAAAATTCAGAGGCCAGGGTTTTTCAAAGATAGTTTGGTGGGCCAGGGAGTCCACTTCTGAAAGTGGCCAAAGGACTGGTCAGCAGAGGTTTGGCAGGTCTGGGTGGAGCCACTGGTCATCAGAAATGCAAATACCTGGAAAGACAACTCAAAAGGCCAATCTTAGTTCTGCAGTAGTGATAGTATCTGCAGGAGTCATGGGGGAGTTGCAAATCTTGTGACCTCCAGAATAGTGGCTGGTAATCGTTTATGTCTACACCTTAGCAAAATTCAACCTCCTCATCTTCCAAATCTGGTGGTCTTTCATTAGCTTCATAAGGTGATTTAGTTTTGGGGAAGGGCTGTTATCACTTAAACTACAAACTAAATGTCTCCCAAAGCTAGCCTGGCTTACGCCCAGGAATGATTAAGGGCAGTCTGGAAGTTAAAGGCAAAATAGGCGTTGGTTAGATCAGATCTGTTTCGCTGTCATAATTTTCTCAAGTTACAATTTTTGCAAAGGCATTTTCTCTACTTCTTTGGGATTTTTTACCTGCTTTATTTAAGGGTCCTGCATTAGTCTATTTTTATACTGCTAACAAGAACTGCCTGAGACTGGGTAATTTATAAAGGAAGCAGGTTTAATTGAGTTACAGTTTTGCATGGCTGGGGAGGCCTCAGGAATTTACAATTATGGTGGAAGGCAAAGGAGAAGCAAGTACCTCCTTCACAAGACGCCAAGAGAGAGAAAATGCAAGGGAAGTGCCACACTTTTAAACCATCAGATCTCGTGAGAATTCACTCACTATCACGTGAACAGAATTGAGGAAACCACCCCCATAATCCAATCACCTCCCACCAGGTCCCTCCTTCAACCTGTGGGGATTACAATTCGAAATGAGATTTGGGTGGGCACACAGAGCCAAACCATATCAGGTCTTAATCCAACACAAATCCTGGGCCTGATTTGAAGCAGGTCATGAGAGAGTGGAGTACAATGGCAACTGCAGTGGCACCAGCAGAGAGGGGCCAGGAGGATGGGTCCCATCTGGCGGAATGGCACCTTTTAAACATGGGACATTCAGTGCATTTACACATATCAATGTATCTATTGGAGTTAGGTTTATAGGGAACTTGTAGGAACGCAACTATTGTATGAAGGCTGCCTTAAGACTTTTGGGAGAGGAAAGGAAAGGCATGAATGAAAAGAACAAAACCTGTAATAAATAGATGCCATTTGTTAGTGAAGCTTTACAGGTACCACTTGCCTTCAGTTTCAGACACAAACAATTCTCCACTGGTGTCCTTGCTTGGGGTCACTGCTACTCAAAAGCAATTTGCTTACTTCTGTTGTTAAGCCGTGTATTAGCCCTAAGCACTCTGGTCTTTTCCATGGCTGACAGTCTCATGATTTGAATTGCAGGTTTTGTTTATTTGGGAACCTTTTGTATGTTTTATTCTGAACCAATAAACATTTCCAGCCCTTGAGGAGGACAGCTGAAGAAGATCAAGTGATGCCAAATGGTGTGGCTCCTCCAAGAGCAAGGGCTTCAGAATTGTGCTAGCAGAGAAGGAGGACACTGGCCATGACTCTGAACCTGCCAGGGGGTCTGGCTCTAGGACTGATTTGGAGTATTGATAAAAGAAGTGAGGTCAGAGCCAGAATGCTCTCCCTCAACCCTTCTGAGAAAGAACCTCTAATCCTTGGTAGTTGTGTTAGGCTGTTCTTGCATTGCTATAAGGAAATATCTGAGACTGGGTAATTTAGAAAGAAAAGAGGTTTAATTGGCTCACAGTTCTGCAGGTTTTAGAAGGAGCATGGTGCCAACATCTGCTCAGCTTCTTGGGGGGAGGCACTCAGGAAGCTTACAATCATGGCAAGAAGGTGAAGGGGGAGCAGGCACATCACATGGTGAAAACAAACGAGAGAGAGAGAGTGTGGGAGTGGGGAGGGGAGGTGCCACGCACTTTTAAATGACCAGATCTCACAAGAACTCACTCACTATCATGAAGACAGCAAAAAGCCGTGAGGGATCCACCCCCACGACCCAAACATCTCTCACCAGGCCCCACCTCCCGCAACAGGGATTAAAATTCTACATAAGATTTGGGTAGGGACAAATATCCAAACTATATCCTTTTGCCTCTGGCTCTTCCCAAATCTTATGTCCCCTCACATTGAAAAACACAATAATGCCTTCCCAACAGTCCCCCAAAGTCTTAACTCATTCCAGCATTAACTCAGAAGTTCTAAGTCCCAAGCCCAAAGTCTCCTCTAGAGATGAGTTCCTTCCATCTATGTACCTGTAAAATCAAAACGGGTTATTTACTCCCAAGATACAATGGAAGTATAGGCATTGTGTAAACATTCCCATCTCCAAAGGAAAAAAAATCAACAAAAAGAAAGGGGCGAGAGGCCCCATCTAAGTTCAAAACCCAAGAGGGCAGTCATTAAATCCTAAACTTCCAAAATAATCTCCTTTGATTTTATGTCCCATATCCAGGGCACATTGGTGCAAGGGGTGGGCTCCCAAGGCCCTGGGCAGCTTTGCCTCTGTGGCTTTGCAGGGTAAGGGCCCTGTGGCTGCTGTCACAGGTTGGTGAGTGCTTGCAGCTTTTTCCAGGTGCAGGGTGCAAGTTGCTGGTGGATTCTACTAATTCTGGGGTCTGGAGGATGGTGGCTCCCTTCTCATAGCTTCACTAGGCAGTGCCCCAGTGGGGTCTCTCTGTGGGACCTCCAACCTTACATTCCCCCTCTGCACTGCTCTCATAGAGGTTTTCTGTGGGGGCTCTGATGTTGCAGCAGGCTTCTGCCTGGGAACCTAGGCTTTCTCATACAGCCTCGGAAATCTAGGTGGAAGCTGCCAAGCCTCTTTCACTCTTGCACTCTGCATGTCTGTATGCTTAATACCACATGGAAGCCACCAAGGCTTATAGCTTGTGCCATCTGGAGCAGTGGCCTGAGCTGTATATGCATCCCATTGAGCCATGGCTGGAGCTGCAGTGGCCAGGATGTTGGGGACAGTGTCCTGAGATTGTGCAGGGCAGCGGGGCCCTGGGCCTAGCCTATAAAACCACTGTTCCCTCTTAGACCTCTGGGCCTGTGATGGGAGGGGCTGCCTTAAGAGTCTCTGAAATGCCTTTCAAGCCTTTTCTCCACTGTGTTGGATAGTAGCACTTGGCTCCCTTTTAGTTACCCAAATATCTCTAGCAAGTTACTGTTGCACAGCCTGCTTAAATTCTTCTCTGGAAAAAGCTTTTTCTTTCACTGCCACATAGCCAGGCCACAAATTATGCAAACTTTTACACTCTGCTTTTCTTTTAAATATGTTTTAACTTGTTCCTTTGCTCCTACATCTAAGTGTAGGCTGTTAGAAGCAGCTGCAACATTTCTTGAACACTTTGCTGCCTAGAAATTTCTTCTGCCAGGTAGTACCCTAAACCATCACTTTGAAACTCAACCTTCCACAGATCCCTAGGACATAAACAGAATGCAGCCAAGTTCTTTGATAAGGTGTAACAGAGGTGACATTCACTCAATTTCTCAATAAATTCCTCATTTCCATCTGAGACCTCCTCAGCTTGGACTTTGCTATCCATATCACTACTAGCATTTTGGTCACAACAAGCTAACTAGTCTCTAAGAAGTTCCAAACTTTCCCTAATCTTCCTGTCTTCTTCTGAGCCTTCCAAACTCTTTCAACCTCTGTCCATTACCCAGTTCCAAAGCTGCTTCCACATTTTCAGGTATCTTTATAGCAATGCCCCACTCCTGGTACCAATTTTCTATGTTAGACCGTTCTTGCATTTCTATAAAGATATACCTAAAATTGGGAAATTTATAAAGAAAAGAGATTAAATTGTCTCATGGTTCTCCAGGCTTTTCAGGAAGCCTGGTGCCAACATTTCTTCAGCTTCTTGGGAGGCCTCAGGAAGCTTACAATCATGGCAGAAGGCGAAGGGGGAGCAGACATATCACATGAAAGCAGGAGCAAGAAAGAGAGAGAAAGAGTGTGTGTTTAAGGGGTGCCATACACTTTTAAATGGCCAGATCTCGTGAGAACTCACTCACTATCATGAACACAGTACCAAGCCATGAAGGATCCACTGCCATGACCCAAACAACTCCCACCAGGCCCCACCTCCAGTATTAGGGATTACAGTTCCACGTGAGATTTGGGTAGGGACAAATATTCAAACTATATTGGTAATATTAGCATCTAGGGGCAGGAAGCTTTTTTCTCCTGACAAGTTGCAAATTGATCCCTTGGTTCTCTTAGGCAAATGACAAGGAATTTTGTAGACTTTTCTTTTTACATTAAAGGCCTTACCCACTGACAATTCACAAAATCTATTATGGAGAATTACCAATAATGTTCACAAGATAAATAGAGCATTCCAGGGTGGTAATTCAATGATCACCTAAGAAGATTTTGTCTTTCTAAGGTCACCACATGCTTCTATGTGTGTGCCCACACAGATACATCCTTTCTCTGCAAGTAGATATGTTATTGGTGTCTCATTTGTGTTGCCTTGAGTTGGTCATGGGCTTTAATTGCTGCTGTTTGATTATAAATTACAATTTGTTTAGCTTCAACTGATTGGTTACCTCTTCAAAGTAGAGTGACTGATGTGTATTTGAGTCAACAGTATTTTTTGACTTATGCTTTTCCACAATCTAAAATTTAAAATGTATGTATATTGTGGTACAAATAGGAATTGGCCATTCTCCTATTGTGTAATAGATGCATAGAATGCCCCATTCTGCAATTTTTGAGTATAATATATCTTCAACTTTGATGAGCCTCTGAACTTGTGCTATTTAAATAATATGTAACTTATGATCAAGGTAAGTCTTTTAAAATCACTGAATTATTTTTAACATTTATAATGGTTTATACCCCCTTATATTTTTCTGTTATGAAATAAATCATAAGCAAGTCATCAAACTGGAACTTGACAGTTTATAATAACATTTTTTCTATTATACTCCTTTCAATTCTTTATGAAAAAAATTTTTTCTGTTGCAATGTGAGTGGGTGATAGGATCTGGGATATTCTGCCTATCTTCAGTGCTCTGAGGTTCAAGAAGTACAATTCCAACTCTTTAGAGATCAGCTTATGTCTTACCTCCTCGTGAATCCTGCTCTGAGTCATGTAGGATGGAGCTCTCTATCTTAGGGATAATCTCTCTTCCTTTTGAGTTAGCATATTCTCTTGGGTTAGCAGTAGAATTTTTCAGTTCTTTACAGGTTAGGACCATTATCCAATAAACTTTATTTATATTTCCCAGAGTTACCAAACACTTGGGGGCACACACTGGACAATCCATAGAGAGTTCTCAACTGGGGTCCTTCTTATCATCAATAGTATGACAGGCAAGAAAAGTGTGGGAGGATCACTTTGAGAATGATTTATGAAAAAAAAGTGATAAACGAATGATATGTTTCAAACAAAGGTCACGTTTGAGCCAAGCCACATAAAGTACAGGCATGTCAGAGTGTCAGGGTTAGACAGACAAAGCGGGAGAAGTTGCTGTGTCTTACTTCTCAAGTGATGCTTTAGTGCACGCCCTGCTTGACTCATCTCACTGCTTCCCACTGGTGCCTGCATGCAATCTATTCTCACCAGTCAGAGTGACCTTTTAAAAATGCAAATCAGATGGCATTGCTCTGTGCAAAACCCTTTAATAGCTTCCTATTGCAGTCCTAATAAAATCCAAAGTCCTGCTGTGGCCTCCAGAGTTCTGCCTGTCTGGCCTCATCTTCTACTACCCTTTCTTCACTCCCTACTCCAGCCATGCTGGCCCTTTCCCTCCTCTTGGACTGGGCTAAGCTTGTGCTTGCCTTGTGCTTTTACCTGGTGTGCTCTTCCTCTGGATCTTTGTGTGGCTGGCATCTTCATGTGATTCTGATCTCATCTCCAATACCAACTTCTCAAGAAAGCCTTTGCTGACCCTCCATTCTAAATTTGTGTGCCCACTGCTGCATTGTATTAATCATGTTTTTATTTTCTGTGTTTTATGATGTTTTGACATCTTGGGGCTTTGCTTATCCTGGAGAAACTGCCCCTCTAGGGCTGGCTCCGAGGAATAGGAAACAACTTGCCTGCAAGAATGCCTTTTTGTTTCCTTTTCTTTCTTTCTCTCTTTCTCTCTTTCTTTCTTTCCTTCTTTCTTTTCTTTCCTTCCTTCCTTTCCCTCCTTCCTTCCTTCCTTCCTTCCTTCCTTCCTTCCTTCCTTCCTTCCTTCCTTCCTTCCTTCCTTCCTTCCTTCCTTCCTTTTTTTTTGAGATAGAGTCTTGTTCTGTCGCTCACGCTGGAGTGCAGTGGCACAATCTCAATCTCGGCTCACTGCAACCTCCACCTCCTGGGTTCAAGTGATTCTCATGTCTCAGACTCCCAAGTAGCTGGGATTACAGGCATGTGCCACCATGCCTGGCTAATTTCTGTATTTCTAGTAGAGATGGGGTTTCATCATGTTAAGCATGCCTTTCATATGCAAATCAACCAATCCAAAGCCCATGCCTCAACCACTTCCTTTATCTAAGTCACACACCAAGCCAATATTCCTCCTGTCCTAAATCATCCCAGGGCCAGGTACCCGACAACTCAGGACTATTGCTATAGTCAAAAGCCCACTGAAATTATCCAAGGTATCCAATCCTAAACTTGCTTTGCCTGCCCAGCCTGACCCCCTCATTCTTTCCTGTGAAATTTAAAATAATGGCTTTTGCCCATGCTTTCTCCTTGTTTGCACTGCCTCCTGGCCAACTCTGGTGCTTCCCCATGTGGCACTGCAGGTCATGGCATCCCCCTCCTGTAGGGAACTGTGAGTAATAAACTCTTTTTTCAAGGCAGTTGTCCCTATGTCTGTCATCTTACCACACTGATTAAAACAAAATCCCAAGAACATTTTAACACATACTTTACCCCATGTGGCCTTATCCTCCATCATTTCATCCTAGTTTTGTTTTTTGGGACTCTTAGCCCCTGAAACTTGTAAATATAAGCTGCTTTTCCTTGGATATAGGAAAAATGAGTGCAGGGGTCTTTTTTTCTGTTCACCACTACATCTCTAGTGCCCAGACCAGAGCCTGGCAAAATGGGAAATCAGTTAATATTTTCTGACTGAATGAATCTTATAGACACTGAGAGAAGAGCGCTAAGAAAATCAAATGAAAGAATGATAAATCATTTTGCAAGTTCTAAAGTAGTACACAATTAAAATGGTTTACTGATGTATTCCCCTGTTCTCTAAAATTAAGTATTTCAAATAACATCACTAGCAGGTTCTGGAAAGGCATTATGGAAGTACTTTTACACATTTTTCTGCACAGAAGTCCAGGATATCCATAGTGGCCTCAGAAAAATTTACCAGGGAAAATTATACCAAAGTGACCATGTGACTTCTGAGACTGCCTTGTGTTGGCGCCCTCTTCCTGGGCAGTTGGACTACATCTCCCAGAATCCCTTGCAGTTCAGTCTGGTCATATGACTGCTCTCTAGCCAATAGAATGCGAGTGAAATTGGCATGCGCCACTTCAAGGCCTGGCCCATCCAAGCATCCCCAGGGCAATTATTCTCGTTCTTTTACCTTCCCAGGTGAATTCTGAAACTGTGGGTGGTAACTGAAAGTGACACAGAATGGAAGAAATCTTGGTTTATAAAGTGTCACTTCAAGGAACATCACTCAATGACCAGCAACATTCCTTTTGGACTTTAACTGGGTGACAAACTTTTATTGAGTTAGACCACTGAGGTTTCAAGGGTGAGCTATTTAGCAGCTGCTGTTGTCTTAATTAACATAGGCACCTCTGGGGCCAGGTGAAATGTAATTGGTTCTAAACTCTGGTGATGACAAGGGATTGAAAGCCCTCTTTACACAGGGAGCTGTACTTCTTGGAGACCCAAGGTCGTGAAAGTAGAACATACTCTTTCTGATCAGGCTCGGTGTTCACTTGGTGTACGGTCCAGGTCCACTGCTCTGTGCTCCTCTCTGCAAATGCTGTGATTCGGGTTCTGCCATGACTCAGCATCTTCCGTTGATTGGGTTAGAAAGAGCAATCCTGAAGAAAAGAAATTCGTATCTGTCAATTTGGTGGAGTTTGCAAAAGTCTGCTAAAATGAAATTGTCTGATATTAATTATCTGGGCCACAGGCAAATGGCCAGAAGGTAGACATCTGATTTCCTCCCAAGATAGGACTTGCTCCCTCAGGCCCGGCTGTCAGCAAAAGGTAAAGGCCTGGAACTCAGCTGTCACTGTGCAGTGTTCATCCCTTTTCTAACTATCTGTTCTCCATCCTGGGAGGCGGGACTTCTGTGCTTTCCCGTCATTGAAGGCCCTCTCCTGCATAACCCGTTATCCCTCCCTCTGCCCTCTGGGTAGATGAATTCCCTCCTTCACCCTCAGAATTGCCCCTCTGAGCCCTTCCCTCAGAGCTGTAGTTTGTGCTCAGCTGTTTCAGCGTCTCCGTAGTGATCCAATGACGGAGAAGAATAGGAAAATTTGGGGCTGTTGTGAGGTGGCAAAGGCTTTTCTCCACAGACTCACCGAAGGCAAAGACCAAAGGGAAGGAATGCCTGTAACAGTTTCCTTTTCTGTGTCTGGGAGGGTGCGGCAGTAAGAACCCAGGCTGGGTTTCTGGAGACCTTAGAAAAAAGACCTGTGGGTACTTTCCTGTATGGCATGATTCCTCCTTTTACGGTTTCAGCTTTTTGCTAGACTTGGAGAAAGTGACAATGCTGTTTCATGCCCCATGAAGAAAACACCTTGATCTCTGGCATGAAGAGTCCATTGAAACAAGGTATTGAGACACCAAATATTTAGCATGAAGGTTTCATGAGGAACCAGGTAAGTAACTTGGATTCTAACCCTGGTTCTGCCCTAATTAGTCATGTGCCTTTTGGGAGGTCATTATTTCTGGATCCCTTTTACCATTTACAACATGGTCGTGGGTTTCTCAGTTGTTCTGGATCTGCCATTGAGAGGTCTTGGGGGCCCCTGGGCTCATACTCCCTTCCCCTCTTCCTGCTTCCCACCACATTTATGTTCCTTACATGTTTGGGTTGCAATATAAGTTTCTATTTAAAGAAAAGCTCCTGGGCTAGATGATCTAATTATGATGACTGCTGCCATTTTGAATGTTTGTGCTATTGGTTAAGCCTGTGTCAGATACCAATCTTTATTTTTCATTCAAAAGGAAAAAGTTAATGCAGTCACTGTTTCCCTTGGTTCTTACATTCTTATTGTTTAAAATGAAACAGGAATTGAGCTTGGCCTTTCCTGGTGCATGTTCTTGCAACACAGCACACATCAGTGGCAACACCAGGAGAAAAGCCCATTGGAGCCTCTATCCTAATAGTCAAAGAAAGGCTGCCCAATAAAAAAGGATGAGTTTGAGTCCTTTGTAGGGACTTGGATGCAGCTGGAATCCATCATTCTTAGCAAACTATCACAAGAACAGAAAACCAAACACCGCATGTTCTCACTCATAGGTGGGAACTGAACAATGAGATCACTCGGACTCAGGAAGGGGAACATCACACACCGGGGCCTATCATGGGGAGGGGGGGGAGGGGGGAGGGATTGCATTGGGAGTTATACCTGATGTAAATGACGAGTTGATGGGTGCAGCACAGCAACATGGCACAAGTATACATATGTAACAAACCTGCATGTTATGCACATGTACCCTACAACTTAAAGTATAATAATAATAAATAAATTTAAAAAAAAAAAAAAAAAAAAAAAAAAAAAAAAAAAAAAGAAAGGCTGCCCTGAGATCCCCTTTCTCAAGGTGAATGTCCTGCTGGGCAGGTGAGCTCCATCTGCCAAGCAGCAGTCTGTAGAGCGAGCATGCAGCCACAGGAGGAGACCTGTAGGCCTGGGTATGTGTAGTTTACGGGATTCCCCTGCGTTCGGGGCCTCTCAGCTATCTCCCACTCTTCTGGTGGTTTATCAATCACAAAGAATAAACCAGTGATTACTACCCAAACTAGTTTTCCTCTTGGAAGCAGTTGTAGGAGATGAATGTCCCAAGGGTAGACAGTGTGGTGCATAGATCATTCCTGGAGGCGAGCTTGGGTGAGAACACACCAGGTGTTTTCCAAGCACGAGCCGAGCCTGCTTTCTGCAGGGTCCTGCTGAGCTCGCAGGGCCCACAAGGTGGCGCGTGAGCTGCAGAGATGGCGAGAAGCCCCGCAGGCGAGAGGCAGGGCGGTGGGGTGAGGAGGAACCCTGGAGCCCACCCTAGAGCATCTCCCTCAGGCCACACCCTCCTCGCAGGTGCTGTCCACACCTCACAGTTCTGTGCTTGAATATCCTTGTTCTAATGTCTCTAGATTTTGCTTCTGTGAAAGCCAGGCTCAGGCTTTCTGCTGGATCCCTGATGAAGTGCACGGTGAGTGTTTACATTCCTGATACGTTTAATTCCATGAGCTACAACATGATGGAATTTCATTTTTAAAGCCCTTACCAGCTCCCAAGTATTACAGACAAGTATCCAAGTCTGTGGGCAATCACGTGTTCTACAAAGGACTTGAATCTAGAATATATAGGAAACTCTCCACTCTCAAAAAATAAACATTCTATTAGAAAATGGATAAAACACAGACTGATATTTCATGATGCGAGACTAACTTCATTAGTCATTAGGGAATGCAAACTGAAACCACAATGAGGCTGGACCCGGTGACTCACAACTGCAATCCCAGCACTTTGGGAGGCCAAGGCAAGTGGATGACCTGAGGTCAGGTGTTCGAGACCAGCCTGGCCATCATGGCGAAACCCCGACTCTACTAAAAATACAAAAATTAGCTGGGCATGGTGGTTAGTGACTGTAACCTCAGCTACCCAGGAGGGTGAGGCAGGAGAATTACTTAAACCTGGGAGGCGGAGGTTGTAGTGAGCTGAGATTGTGCCACTGCACTCCAGTCTGGGTGACAAAGGGAGACTCCATCTCAAAAAAAAACAAAAAACAACAAACAAACAAACAAAAAAACCACAGTAAGACATTACCACATACCTATTAGAAAGGATAAAGTGAAAAATAATGATAATACCAAATGCTAGTCAAGGGTGCAGAGAAACCAGATCACTTGCACATTGCTGCTAGGAATGTGAGCTGGTACAGCTGCTTTGAAAATCGTTTGGCAGTTCTTCGTAAACCTTCATAAAATGGACTTGCCATACAACCTAGCAGTTGCATGCTTGGCCATTTATTTCGGAGAAATGAAAACTTATTTTCATGGAGAAACTTGTACTCGAATGTGATAGCAGCTTTATTTTCAAAAGCCCCAAGCTAAAAACCACCAAATGTTCTTTAATGGATGTATGGCTAGACAAACTGGCACAACTATACCGTGAAATACTATTCAGCAATAAATGGGAGTGAGCTATTGATCCCTACAGTAACTTGGATTAATTTCCAGGGAATGATGTTGAGTGAAAAATGTCAACCTCAAAAGGGTATGTGCTACGTGATATTTAAAATATGACTTTGGTCATATAATTATGAATATTGAAATGAATTACAAATACTGAGAAACATAATTACAGAAACAGAGAGCAAATTAGTGGTTGTCAGGGGTTAGGGATGAAGGGGAGGGAGTAGGTGTGTCTATAAAAGGGCTAGCTGAGGGAGCATTGTGATGATGTTGGAAATCCTGATTGTGGTGGTAGCCACTTGGAACCACACGTGTGATAAAATGTCATTGAGTTATGTGAACACACACAAATGAGTGCATGCATAATTGGTGAAATCTGAATAAGTTCTGTGGATTATATCAATGTCAGCTTCCTGATTTTGGTATTCTAGGGTGGTTAGGCAAGATGTTACCCTTGGGGGAAACTGGGCAAAGGGTACATAGGACTCCCCTGTATGTTTCTTGGAACTTCCTGTGAATCTTTTTTTCAACTGTATATGTTCAAGTCATACAACATGATGTTTTGATATATATATAGATACACACACACAGTGAAATGATTATATATAAAAATATATATAACATGTATAATATATAAATGTATATATACACACACATAGTGAAATGATTATTACACTCAATCCAATTAGCATATTTATTATTTCACATAGTTAATGTGTGTTTGTGTGTGGTAAGAACACCTAAAAGCTACTCTCTTAGCAAATTTTCAGAGTACAATATTATTAACTACCATCCTCATGCTGTGCATTAGATGTTTAGACTTACTCATTGAATATAACTCAACTTTGTACCCTTTGATCTGTGAATCTTTTTTCAAAATAGAAAGTTAAGAAAATAGTGTACTCTGAAGTACAATGGAGAAAAAAATGGAAATAAATAATGTTTACTAAAAAAATTCTGTGATAGCATAAAGAACACTGGTTTAGACCTAAAAGGCTGGATTCAGGTCTTGTTTTGTCTTTGCTAGCGTGGCAATCTTGGGTTAATGCACTTGAGACTCACGAGTTTTGATTGTCTGCTGATACTGTGGGAATTATAAGAACTTCTCGGCTTGTTTCAAAAGGCTATTGTAAAGATTCAATGAGATATTATATATAAAACACCTTTCATAGTGCCTAGAACATAGTAAGTGCTCAATGTTAGTTGTTTTGATAGTATACATTATAATCATTATATTATGTGCAAATGGAATGGAAAGTACTGATTGTCTTTGCAGAGAAGCTGGCTGTGTTTTCAGGTTTGATAGTTGACAGACTGTTGGAAGACCCCTACCCAAGTGTAACTGTGTTCCTAGAGTCTATTGGCAAGGGTATTTGTGTGTCTGTATGTGTGTGCACTGCTAATACAGGAAAATAATTACTAGTTAGAACTTTACCATATCAGTAGTTAGACCAAAGGCAATTTGTAGCTTCCTGTCTCTGATGTCTGTGTTCTGCAGGGAACCCAGCAACATCGGGGATTCTTCCAGGTCACTAAGTGACCATTTTAATAGAACTTATTTGCTTTACCCACACCACAGGCTATCAGTGAACAAATTTCCAGAAAATTCTTAGTTGAGCGATAGCATTTAATAACTTTATCATATCCTTTGTGATTGTCTTGATAATAATGTTTGAACAATTAGATGGATATGTTGGTGGTGTGGTTTCCACTGCATATCAAACATTAACTGGCTACTGTGTTATTGGCCTGTTGTTAAAGAGCTTCTGAAAAATAGCTAGTCAGGTTCCTAACATTGGTTTTCTTTGTCTTTCATGGAAGATACAGAAATGACTTACATTTTGCAGAGCTAAGCTCAGTTTTCATTAGTTCTATCTTTCTAGTTATTCAGGCAGATAGTGGGTTAATGACTGGATGGATATTTCTTTGACTTTTAATTTTCCTGCTTCGTTGACTTACCTGATCTAGTTGTAGCATAGTTCCCCTTACATTTCTTATTTCAACCTGCATTCTTATTTTGAATTTGTCTTTGGAATTCTAGACTTATGCAGAGTCTCAGAATTATAGAAGCTTCCATATATCTGTAGAACAGGCTTCCATTCTAAGGAAGGGCAGAGGGAAGGAAGATCTGCCTTGTTACTGCGTCTTCACTGACCAAGGATGCGGACATGGACACAAAGTCTGCTCCCTTATGTGTGGACGTCTATTGCCAGTGTTCTTTGTGGAAAGCACTGGACTTGGGACACTTGATTACTGCAATCTCTCTCCCCTACTCATAGATGTCTGTAACTACCTATAGCTGTCAAATTCTCTATTTCCAAACCTGTGGCATGGTGGCCATCCCAAGGCTTTCTTGGTACTTTTGAATCCAACCTCCTCTGAGACACTGAGGTATTACACATTTTTCTCCCCACTGGAAACATTTCCTGGTTGTAAAAGATTTTGAAAATCATAGATTCCAAACAAAGACAATTGATTTGCTGTTTATTTTCTAGAATTCCCTCCAATTCTCTACTATTCCTTTTTACATCTCCATGCTCATATGCATCACAATTTTTACTTCTGCTTGACCCTGATTCCCACCCTAATACTTTGCAGAAGTGTGTGCACATATCTGTGCGGCAGATTGTGCAATGGGTGGGATTTGTGGGATATTTACCCAGTGAGACAACAAAGCTCCATTCAGGCAGAGAGCTCTACCCACAAATTATTCACATAATGTGAAAAATAAATGGGGCTGTTAATGTTGATGCTATTAGCATGTTAACTCACTTTAAAACCATTTTATTCATGATTAAGTAACAATTGGATGCTGTATTATCAAGGGATCTCTAAATTGCTGTGTATGTTGGCTGGTTCTTCAATTGGCTAATTTCTGAGGGTAGGGCAGGAATGCAGGAGATGGTGAGGTTTAGCTTCTGAAGAGTTGTTAACAGAGTAGTTTTTAACATTTTATAACTACATTTAAAAGAAGTAACTTTTAAAAGATTATTGGGCCTTATGAACTGATTGCCTCAACATAAATAATTCAACTAGTCTTAATTAAATATTCTGAGGTTTTTTAAAAAATTTAGTTTAGTGTACCAAATAGCAAAGTTAATAAGCATTTTTTAAAAATACGGCTGATATCTCTTATCTGTCAGATAACTTTTTAAGTTATACCAGAAGTAGAGACTTTCTAACTTAAATTGATATTGGGCTTGGATTAACTGTTTCTATTCTGTATCAACTCAAGAAATTTGGGACACATTCTGAGTACAGATCTGCATCACCAATATTAATATCCCAAGACATTAAAATATGTTGTTAAAATAAGAATATCAAAGAATGATGCTTGTCTTGAATACTCAGCAAAAATTAATGTGTAGGATGCATGCAATCCCTTTCTCTTTTGCTATCCTTACCCTGCATAGACCGGATGCTTTATAATATAGGAGGTTTTTCAATCCTATGGCTTATTTTTGAGGTTGTTGTATCCATTCCTATGTGACAGGTGGGGAAGTTGAGGCCAAGAACATTGAAATAACCTTCTGGAGATCACGGATCATATTGAGTTTCTCAGCACGTAGTCCATGGAATACGGGTGTCAGAATCACTTGGTGTACTGAAATGCAGATTAGGGGCCTCACCTAGAACTTCTAAATGTTTGAAGTTGGAGCATATACATTTTATTTTTTTAAACTGGCCCCTTAGCTTATTTGTGTAAACCCCAATGTTAGATCGTTGTGTCTTACAGCATCGCTACTTCTTGACACACACAAGCTCGGCTTATGCACAAGGACTGCATTGTGTAAGTGAATCAGTCTGGAAATGGAGACAGTGGCAGTAACATTTTCTATCTGAAAAATTCAGCCCTGAAAGTATTTTGATAATTTTTGTCTTTAGTCATCTACTTTTGCAGTTGGAGCTACTATGTGCCCCTGTGAAGTTCTACTTACTTTTGACTCTAATGATAGCTGTTTTGGATATCTGGGCCTTGATTCTATTACATTCATGTTTTCGAGAGGGAATTTACTACCATATATTAGTTCAAACCCACGGAAGCAGAAACCACTCTATATCTTTGAACAGAGGGAACTGAATATAGGGAAGAGTGTCCATCGATGACAAAAGACCGGAAAAGTCAAGTAGGACACTAAGGCAATAGATGGATTAGGAACAGCAGGAAGACATTGCCTTGTCTGTGTGTGAGGGGACAATTGAAGGAGGTAGTGTGACCACAATCGAGGATCTGGGGCCTTTTGTCAGGTTCTGGAAGATCTAGGGAGAAGACTTTGGTGAGACCTATTGATGAAGAAGTTGGAAATCGGCCTGAGGCAGTGGAGGGAGGGAGTAAAGCCTGATTCCCTTCCTCCTTTTCCTTCCTCCTCAGTCTTCCACATGCACCTCTTGTTGGCCAAAATCACCAGAAAGCCATTTGGCATGGGAACCTGGAAAATGGAATGTCTTGAACACAGAGCAAATAGGGGAAGTGGAGGTAATGGATGTGAGAGCAAGGAGGCAAGTGATCAATGAATGCTTGCCTAGGGGAAGGACTTCTGGTCTGATTGGCCACTAGTTCACTCCCTACCCATGCAAGTAAGAGCAACTGGTTTGTTAAGTATGGCTAAACTGGTTTCATCTGGCACCTGTTGAACTCTGGTTAGCAGGAGCAGGGCCCTTTGCTCCCCACCTCTCTTGCTTCTTAAGTCTTTTCATGCCTGTGTAGCAAGTGAGCATGCAAGCTCTGAGTTCGTACGCCCAGGTGGGGCACCCTCATGATCTCATGCAGGCGGGGACAGGCAGCCCTGGACTTCTAGCTTCAGAGAGGGAGGTGACAGGTCCAGCCATATACTCTGTGGTAGCAAGATAACGTCCATGTTCTTACTTTTGGAACCTGTGGATATATTAGGTTACGTGGAAAAGGGGAATTAAGGATGCAGATGGAATTGAGTTGTTTATTAGCTGATTTTAAAATAGAGATTATCCTGTAATTGTCAAGCCACATATAGAAGGATGAAACAATCCTCATCTCTCAGCTTATACAAAAATCAACTTAAGATGGATCAAGGACTTAAATCTAAGACCTGAAACCATAAAAGTTCCAGAAGATAACATCAGAAAAACCCTTCTAGACATTGGCTTAGGCAAAGGCTTCATGATCAAGAACTCAAAAGCAAACGCAACAAAAATAAAGATAAATATATGGGATTAATTAAACTAAAAAGCTTCTGTATAGCAAAAGAAACAATCAGCAGAATAAACAGACAACCCACTGAGTGGGAGAAAATCTTCACAATGTATACATCCAGCAAAGGACTGATATCCAGAATCTAGAAGGAACTCAAACAAACTAGCAAGAAAAAAACAAACAATTCTATTAAAAAGTGGGCTAAGGACATGAATAGACAATTCTCAAAAGGAGATATACAAATGGCCAACAAATACATGATAAAATGCTCAACATCATTAATGATTAGGGAAATGCAAATCAAAACCACAATGTGATACCACCTCGCTCCCCTGCAGGAATGGCCATAATAAAAAAATGATAGATGTTGGCATGGATGTGGTGAAAACAGAACACTTCTACACTGCCGGTGGGAATGTAAACTAGTACAACCACTATGAAAAACAGTGTGAAGATTCCTTAAAGAACTAAAAGTAGATCTACCATTTGATCCAGCAACCCCACTCCTGGGTATCTACCCGGAGGAAAATAAGTCATTATATGAAAAAGATCTTGCACATGCATGTTTATAGCAGCACAACTTGCAATTCCAAAAATATGAAACCAGCCTACATGTGCATCAATCAATGAGTGAATAAAGAAATTGTGGTATATATATACCATGGAATACTACTCAGCCATGAAAAGGAATGAAATAATGGCATTCACAGCGAGCTGGATGGAATTGTAGACTATTATTCTAAGGGAAGAAACTCAGGAATGGAAAACCAAACATTATATGTTTTCACTTATAAGTGGGAGCTAAGCTATGAGAATGCAAACGCATAAGAATGATACAATGGACTTTGAGGACTTGGGGAGAAAGATGGGAGGGGGTGAGGGATAAAAGACTACACATTGGGTACAGTGCATACTGCTCAAGTGATGGGTGCACCAAAATCTCAGAAATCATCACTAAAGAACTTATTCGTGTCCTTTAAAACACTAGCTGTTCCCCCAAAACCTATGGAAATAAAGAATAAAGAATAAATGATGTCCCTACTACTAACAGCAGCAACAGTACAACATACATATATACATACATACATAAAATAGAGGTGATCCTAGGTTACCTGGGTGGACCCAGTATAATCACAAGAGTCTTTAAAAGTGGACGAGGGAGGAGAATGAGCCAGAGGGAACTGTCACTACAGAATTAAATACGTTATCAAGATTGCTGTCCACGTCAAAGGGGAAAGGAACCCCACTCGATCGATCTGGCATAACTGGCTTCTTATGAGAAGCAACTAGACCTCTTATACCAATCATACACAAAATAAATTTCAAATGTACTAAAGATAAAAATATAAGTGACTGAAAACAAGAAATTTGAGGATAATAGTTTTGTAATGTGGGCCGAGGAGGAGTATCTGCTTGAGTAAGACTAGAAACACAGAAAGAAAAAGACTGACAGTCCTAGCCACATAAAAATTTAAAATGTATGTGTAAAGACACCAGAAAAGAAAATCAAAATAGGAGCGAAACTCTGAAAGAAAGCACGGGCAACACAGATAACAAAGGGTGGATTTCCCTCCACGTATAGATGAGAAGGCATCAACTGAATAGAAAAGGGATACAGGCAATTAACAGGCAAGTTACAGACAAATGCACACAGTTGTCCAGTGTGGAAAGCTGTTGATTTTGGCCTGGCCTCTTTTTTCTTTACACTCACCTGAGATTTGCAGTTTTTATTTTGATTTCTTCTTTTGTCCAAAAGATTTGAGTATTTTATATTTTCTATGTGCTTAGATTTATTTTGACTATCCTGTTCTTCATTCTTCTTTTCTAGTTTCGTTGAGTAATGTTCAAAAACCATGTTCCGTATGATTTCTACTTCAGGAAGAACGTATGAAGATTATGTTTATTAACTAATAAAATTCTTATCAAATATCCTATTAGTCCTTTAAAATGCTTACTTTGGTTTCGGGTGTAAAATTTTATAATTAGTCAATATTATACCAAATTCGTTAGTCTTGTTAATCAAATTCTAAAATCTCATTTTAAAAATTGAATCTATTTTTGAGAAATGTGTTTCTGCTTTTCCAGTTTCTCCTTGAATTTATGTATCTTTTGCTGTAGATATTTTGATGGTTTGTTATGTGCCTGAAGATTCATGACTATTGTGTTTTCTTTGTAATTATCTCTTTAATCAATATGAAATTCTTTCTTTCTGCCATTTAAGAATGTTTGCTTTGAAATCATATTAATATTGCTACACCTGATTCCTTTGTTAGCATTTTCTCCATGTATCTCATGTATTACTTTATTTATTATTATTTTTTCTTGTGCCATCTGATTTTGGATAAGTCTGTTGTAAACAGCATGTACTTACACTCTCATCATATGCGTTTTAATAGGGAATTTAACCTACTAAGATTACTGATATATCTCGAGTTATTGCAATGATCATCTCTTTAGGTCTCTCTTTAAATTTTCAAGGAAAACCACTTGTCAATGGAAATAAGATGTAAAACTAAATTACTACAGGAAAAAAAGAGAAAGGTTTCTACCAACCAGAGAAGACTAGAGAGAGGCAATCACCTACACAAAAGGCAGCTTATGAACAAAACCCTCAGCTACTTCCTCCTGGCCTTCTGCATGCTCTCCATTCTCCCCAGTCATCCTGGAAAGATTTTTATGACTCCTTTTGAATTTTAGTTATTGATGACTTTTTCTTTTATGAACCTTAATTAGGAGTCAATTCTTCAATATTGCGTTAGAGGTAATGATGATATTCACTTAACTGAAAATTTGCTGGCTCTGCCTAAAAAGTAAAAGGCACCAGACGTAGCAGTGAAATTGCTTGCTGTGATATTGCTGTGAGGGCACACCATTTATACTGCCATCATAGTGGGCTTCTGTGTGTCACAGTTTTCTAGGAGACGGAAGCAAATTGTCTTGGCGATGAAGAAGTGTTTTGAAATTTGTGAAATTTTTGAAATTAGTTCCCTGTTTGTGGCTGTTTATTCTAATAGCTGGTGATTATTCATTGCCTGTTAATGTTTCTTTACACTTGATGGCAGGTCCTGATTAATCAATAGGAGTGAAGTATCTGAGAACTCTAAGCCTCAGCATTCATTTCCTTAGTGTACCCCTTACCCTGCCAGGGAGGAGGTACCTACAAGAGGCCTTTCCCTCCAGAATGGTTAGGGAATGGTTCCTGTTGAGGATTCGAGGGTCCATGCCTCCCTTTATCCCGCCTAGGTCTTAGCTGATGCACTTTATGTGTAGAGAAAAAGCTAGTAGAACAGAGAGAACTTTATCTAAGGCGACAAGAGTGTCCTGTAAGCCCTAAAAGGCACATCCTGCCTATTAAAACTGTTTTGAAATGTGTACTTTTTTGAATAATTATATTTCCATTAAGAAAAAAACTGGATTGAAGATTGGCACTTGCCTTCGAGGTAGCTGGGATCTGCCTCAAACTCAAGACTTAATCTGATGAATCCATCCTTAGAGTTGGTGCATTCGGAGTTGATAAATGTGTCTTTGTTACAAGCAGAGATGCTGGAAGACAGAAATGCTCCCTCCAGATGGCCTGTGCACCTGGGCAGAAGCAGAGGGGGCAAGGAGTGAAGGTGGCAGAGGCATCTGTCACACCTGCACAGGGGACAAGCACTTGGCCCATTCTTGCTTTTGAGAACCAGTGAAATAGGAGCCTCTGGTCCTGACCAGTTACACGATTGCATCCTCCTTCCTTGGAGAGGAAACAGAAATGATTTAAGTAAGCTCTTGCTGGAGAGAGTGGGAAGAATGGGAATCTCACCTGGGAGGGGCAAGGAAAAATTGCCCGAAGGGCAGAGCACTTCTGGCTTCACTCCCCGCTTCCGCTGCTGCTGTGCCGGCTGGTGTGTCCGCATCCTCACAGCCTCTATTGTGCCGGGGCTGGTTTGTCTGCATCCTCATTGTGGGAGTCAGTTGACTCTTCACTCCCAGTTGTCCACATCCATCGTCGTCCCACTACGCAGAAGTTCCCTAACTATTATTTTTCCTGTTTGCACCCTTTTTGTTTTCCAGTGACCTATAGATTGTTCTTGTCTCTTTTGTTTCAGTGGAAATTTAGAGAGGAGGAGATATAAACATGTGGACTTTATCCACCTTCTTGAAATAAAAAGGTGATGGGTGGGGAGAGGGATTCCAGGGAGAGGTCAAGGGGAGACAGGGGATGTGAAACCAGCGGCTGAACAACACTTTGAGAACTGAGAGGCTTGGGACAAGATGAAGTAGAGCCATTCCTACCTTCAAAGATTTTATAATGTTGAGATGGAGACACATTAGCTCTGGAGTAATTAGAGAGACCCAGAGGGCACGAGCGGTGCGCAGAGGCAAGCCATGCTGGGGCACAAGGTGTTGTCTCTGTTCTTCGTTTCAGCCTCTACGTGCCTTTGGCTGCCATTCTAGAATTCCTGTATTCTCCTTTTCTATGTACTTCTTCTCCTCTTTCAAAAGCAGGAACCCATTCATGTGCTCCATGGAAACCCTTTCAGACCATTCTCGTCAACAATGGAAATCAGTGCAGTCCATGTTTTTTTTTTTTTTTCTTTTTGAGACGGAGTCTTGCTCCATCGCCCAGGCTGGAGTGCGGTGGCGCCATCTCGGCTCACTGCAAGCTCCGCCTCCCGGGTTTACGCCATTCTCCTGCCTCAGCCTCCCGAGTAGCTGGAACTACAGGCGCCGCCACCACACCCGGCTAATTTTTTGTATTTTTAATAGAGATGGGGTTTCACCGTGTTAGCCAGGATGGTGTCTATCTCCTGACCTCGTGATCCACCCGCCTCGGCCTCCCAAAGTGCTGGGATTACAGGCGTGAGCCCCTGCGCCCGGCCTCAGTCCATGTCTTTTCAATCAACACCTTTTGTGTGCTGAGTCCTAGAGGGGAATGCCCCAGCCTGTCTTCTGAGGAGCGTAGGCATCTCTCCTTCTTGGGGATGGCTTCAGGGCTTACTGTTTCTACTGCTCTTTTCAGACTTCCGCAGCCTTACAGCACCCTTTAAAGATGTGTATCTCATGCATTCCTTGATGCTATCACTAATACATACTAATTAATTCCTTGGGAAATTGTCATATGCTCTTCGTATCGTAAGGAGTATTTGTGGGAGTCAGTTGCCTATTCACCATCTTTGTGTGCTCCGCTGTGGATCACAGCTACATCTCTTAGCCTCCCCTGCCCTCTGCCAATGGACACTCTAGTGCAAGACAGGAGGGTGGAAGGAGAGAAGTCAGGGCTTTTTCACCTGCTTTCTGTCTCAGGCAGCACCTCCTCAGTGCTCTGGCTCTTGTAGGGGCAGCCCTTTCCCTTCCCTTTGCACTCCTGACTGTGGCCAGGCAGCCCCACTGTGCTTATCCAGCTCTCAGCCCTGGGAGACCTGCTTCGTACCCGGGACTGAGAACGACACCTGCAGTTGCTAGAAGCTAGTTTGCTTCATTGTCTCTTTAGGCATCCCCATCTTCTGATACCCGCATAAGCCGTTCCCCATATTAAATTCCGTTTGTGTGAAATCCTAGCCTGGTTTCTGTTTTCTGATCAGACCCTGACTGATAGAGTATTCCTCTAATCTCTCCATACTTGATTTATTGATTAAAAAAATTGTGCTCCTTCTACATGCCAGGCACTGTGCTGGATGCCAGGGATTGAAAAATGAAAAGAGAAGTCACTGAGTAAACATCTGTTGTCTTGAAATTTCATGACTGGAAAAAAATGTGTGTGAGAGGCATCATCCCTGCCCTGAGCCCCTGCCATGCCTTGGGGCACTGAATATTTTGTACCTTTGTGTGTTTTGACTGAAGATTGAAAGAGTAGTCCCAAGGAAGGATATTTCAGAATACAGACAGCTATGTTTCCACTGGTAGCTAAGTGTCATATTCCTGATTGGATGTGAGCTCTGACTCTGTAGTGACCAAATATGGTGGTGGCAGCTGAGGAGTTAAACCTGAATTTTAGGTGAGGTCGAAACTTCACATCTGACCCATTCATGGTGGCTTGCAAGAAGTGCACTGCTGCTCTGCGGATGTAGAGAACCAATTTATGCTTCACCTCTGGCACTTTGAAGAGCACGAATGTCCTAAAATTCCTTTATATTCTTGGAACAAGCAGATTCACTATCATTGCCGAACACTTCTAGCAGCCTTTGCCCACGTATTCAAAGGGAATGAAACCCTTGAGATAGCACACTGACCCAATCGGAATGCCGAGTACCACTTACAAGCCAGCCACCATATCTTACCCACAGCAGGAGTTCCCGATGGGAACTGATTTCAGAAATTGAATTAGGAGGACCCTTGTCAGATAGTGCTTTGTGCTTGAGCTATGATTCTTTAGGCATAGCACGGTGTGGCTTCCTACTCAAGCTCTGCACTGTCCTCATACAATTTGATGGATCGTTGAGCATTTATCAGCCTCTGAAGCTCCATGCCCAGAAGTGACATTTCCCTGGATTCAAAGCCTTTAAAAGCTTAGAGGAGTGCTAGTTGAGATGCGTGGGTGATTTATTAGGCTGCTGGGCTATTTGGAGTTTCTTTGACTGTGGAGCAAATGTTACTTAGTGCCCTGGATGATGATAAATGATGCTCTCATAGGAGCTTGATCTCAGAGAAAGTCTCTCTCAGTTTGGTGAGCTGTATAATTTCTTTGGTGTAGGGCAAAGTTCTTAATATTTCATTTTTTGAGGGGGAGTCATGGACCCCTTGAAAATTTGTTAAAAGCTTTAGACTCTTTCACTAGAAAAATGCATTTGTACATAATTTTGGATATAGTCTCATATACTCCCTCTTAAATCCTTAACTCCAGGGGCTCCAGATTAATACTTATGCACATAGAATATGAACAATAATGCATGTTAGAGGCACTGGTAGGCACCTGGTGCCTAAGAAGCTTGTCGTATGGTGCAGTTCCATGCTGGCTTCTGACCTTTTGGAGCATACATTCCACTGACACTGGAGAGGTGGCAAAGGCTGTATATTCACGATCACAGAAAGTCAAAGTTTGTGCTTGGGCAAAAGGCCTGAGAATGTTCTCCTCTGTGGTACGGTTAGGTGATGTCTGGTGTTTCTTATTTTATTGCAAACATTTCCCTGTGGCTTCTACTTCTGTCACTGTATAGAAACCAGTCTTGTCAAATCTATCCACAACCTCAGTCTTTCCAAACGTGACATTTTATTCTTCCTCTCACATGGCAACTTAGCAGCATCTGACATGGTTCCTTCCTTGAAAATCTTCTCATTCTTGGCTTCAAAAAGGGTTTCCTGCTACTTCTTGGCCTCTTCTCCCCAGTCTCCTCTGTAGGCTTCTCCCAGTCGCCCGCATCATGAATGCTGGGGTGTTCCAGGATTTTGACCTGAGATCTTATTTCATCTCTGTCTTCATTTATTCTTTCAATGGTTCTATCCAGTTCTGTTGCTGTGAAAATCTCCTGGATGCTGGTGCTTCCAGTCCTGACCCCTAAGCTGAGTTCTGACTCACGTGTCCAACCATTTACTTGACACCACTACTTGGGTGAATACACATCTCAGAATTCATTTGTCCAAATGAAGTTCATGGCTGCCGTTTTTCTGAAGTGGGGGAGGCTGGAAGAGGACCATTCAGGGTTCATGTGGAGAGGTGACAGGTTACCGGCTAAACATTTACAGAACATCCTTCACTTGATATCTTTTACCTGACCTTGACCGTCTGGTTCATCTGCAAACACAGTCAGACCTTCATCTCCAACATAGATCACCATTGCATTGACTTTCTCCATTTTTGTTACTGTAGACCTTATTGCCTTCACTTTCAATCTGGTGTAAGGCAAAAGCTTCCTCAAAGGTCTCTCTGCTTCCTCTTTCACCCATTCTAGTCATTCTTCCACTGTCAACTACAGTGACTTTTCAAGCTTTCATTTGCCTCCTAAAACCTATCAGGGGATTCTGATTGTCAGAATGAACAGGCTCCTTGCTGTCTGTGGCCTGTCATCGACTCCCTGTCTCGTATCCTCACACTCTGCACTACGTTGTAGCTAGGCCTAATGATTTTCTGTCTATTTTTTAAACATGTGAGGCTCTTCTCCTTCTTTGGGATTATAGAGATAATATGACACAATTTAATTAACTTTCACATTATGATGCCTTATCTGAATCAGGTTTCAAGCTCCTTGAGAGCAAAGACCCAATGTAATGCTGTTCCAACATCCCTACCTTTCCCTCTGGCCTCTTCCCTTCATCTGTGTCTAGGACAGTGACTTATACTATTTCATTCGATACTTCATTTTCTGGGCACCTACTATGTGTCAGGTTACGATTAAGTGCTCAGAGTTTAGTAGATGTTAGATGTTGAGGTTGTTTCTCTCTTACTTTAGAATCCACGCCATCGCAGGATGAGGATGGGAGTAAGGAGATATCTGTGGTGATAAATAAGAGGTGTGTCAGTGCAGATTTTCAACTTGGGTAGAGCTTCATTATTCTAATGAATTTGGAAAACCATCATGCGCTAACTTTATTGCTTTGGATCAGTAATTGGCTAAATAGTGCCTTAGTTGCTTGCGAGAGTAAATATAATTTCCCAAAGTGCTAAATTCACTCCTAGGCTGTAGCTGAGAGACTCACACTTAATGGAAAATAATGATATCCCTAACTAGAGTAGACAACAAGCACCCTTGCTTATCTTCCTTTGATAAACATCTTCTATGAAGATAAACATCTTAGTAGATAAACATCTTCTACTAAGAGTTTTGTCTGATAACACAGCATCTTCTACTCTGATAAACATCTTCTACTAAGAGTTTTGTCTGAAACACAGCAGAACAGTAAATCAAAGCACGTTAAAGAGGGAAATATGACTCTTTCAGCAAAAGACTACCTTCAGATGTAAACACGACAACTACAAAATGTTAGGCGTGAGGCTGTGTCTGTTCAGGTATTATACCTGGATGTGGAGAATATACCTTATATCTTTGCTTCGAGGCTTTGTCTTAAAACAAATACATTTAAAGCAAGACTTGCTAGGTCATCACCAAAAGCTTCCTTGCTAATGCAAGTGGAATTAGCTACCAGGTATAAACATTGCATAGAAGCTTAGCTCTCGGAGTTTAGTAAGCAAGCTGAAGCATTTCTCGTAAATTTTAAGCTGTTAGTTATAAAAGAGCAGAGCAACTTGGCATCTTAGGTGGAGTGAGAATATTCTATTCTGGTTAAAAATCATAAGGGGCTTATGGAAATGAGTGGCATGGTATTATCTTGAAAAATGTAATTCTATATTTTCATTTTCCGCTCAAATAAAAATGGAATCAGAGAAGAGGAAACTTAGGCAAACACGAGGGATTTTGTTTTCTTCTTTTCTGTCAGAAGAGTGAAGCCTCTGGTGTAAGCCTGTACCCAGGACCTTTTATTCCCCACAGTTGTTTTTATTGTGGTAAAATATCACATAACATAAAGTTTATTATCTTAGCCATTTAAAATTTACAGTTCATTGGCATTAAATACATTTATAATGTTGCACAACCATCACCACCATCTGTCTCCACATCTCTTCATTTCACAAAAGTGAAACTCTGTACCCATTAAACAATAGCTCTCCATTCCCTTTTACCCCAGCCCCTGGTAACCACTATTCTACTTTGTCTCTGATTCTAATGTAAGTATCTCATATAAGTGGAATCCTAAAGCATTTGTCCTTTTGTGATTGGCTTATTGCACATAGCATAATGTCTTCAAGTTTCATCCGTGTTGTACATGTGACAGGCTTTTCTTTCTTTGTAGGGCTAACAATCCATTCTCTGTGTAGACCGCATTTTACTTACCCATTCATCTGTTAATGGACACTTGGGTTACTTCCACATTTAGATATTGGGAGTAATGCAGCTATAAACAAGGTTGTATACATATCTTTTGGAGATGCTGTTTTACATTCTTTTGAATCGGTAATCAAAAATCTAAAAAAGAAATGCCCTGGGCCTAATGGCTTCACTGGTGAATTTTACCAAACATTTAAAGAACATTGAGCTCTCGGAGTTTAGTAAGCAAGCTTAAGCATTTCTCGTACATTTTAAGCTGTTAGTTATAAAAGAGCAGAGCAACTTGGCATCTTAGGTGGAGTGAGAATATTCTATTGTGGTTAAAAATCTATTCTATTCTGATTAATGTTTGGTAAAACGGAAGTGCAATTGCTGGATCACATAGTAATTATATCTTTAATTTTTTCAGGAAACAACATACATTTTTCTACAGTGGCTGCAACAGTTTACATTCCCACCAACCATGCAAAAGGGTTCCAATGTCCCCACATCCTTGCCAATACTTGTTATTTTCTGTTTTTATTTTATTTTATAGAAAACATCCTAATGGGTGTGAAGTGGTATCTCATTGTAGTTTTGATTTACATTTCCCTAATAATTAGTGATGATGAACATTTTATCATGTGCTTACTGGCCATTTTATATATTCTATGGAGAAATGTCTATTTAAATCCTTTGCCCATTTTTGAATTGAACTGTTTATCATTGTTGAGTTTTAGGAGTTCTTTATATATTCTGGATATTAATTTCTTAATAAATATATTATTTGCAAGTATTTTATCCTATTCTGTGTGTTGCCTTTTTACTTTGATATTGCATTTAGATGCACAAAATTTGTAATTTTCATGAAGTCCAATTTGTCTATTTTTTTATTTCATGTCTGTATTTTTAGTGTTATAATCAAGAAATCATTGCCAAGTGCAATGTCATGAAGCTTTTGTCCTATGTTTTCTTCTAAGAGTTTTATACTTTTAGGTCTTAGATTTAAGTCTTTGATCCATTTTGATTTTGTATATGGTGTTAGGTAAAGAGCCAACTTTATTCTTTTGCATGTGGATATTTAGTTTTCCCAGCACCATATGTTGAAAAAATGGTCTTTTCCCCATTTTATGGTCTTGGCACCCTTGTTGAAAATCATTTGATCGTATTATATAAGTAGGTATTTCTGGGCTTTCTATTCTATTCCAGTGGTCAGTATGTCTGTCTTAATGCCAGTATCACACTGTTTTGATTATTGTAACTCTGTAGTAAGTTTTGAGATCAGAAAGTGTGAATCTTCCAACTTTGTTTTCTTTGCAAGATTGTTGTGGTTAGTTAGGGTTCCTTGAGATTCCATATTAATTTTAGAATAGATTTTTCTATCTCTGCAAACAATCATTGTGGTTTTGATAGGAATTGCATAAATCTGTAAATTGCTTTGAATAGTATTGTCATCTTAACAGTATTTTCTTCCAATCCATGAACATGGGGTATATTTCCATTTGTTTGTGACCTCTTTAGTTTCTCTGTATTAGCAATGTTTTATTGTGTTCATTATACAAGTCTTTTACCTCCTTGGTCAAATTAATTTCTAATTATTTTATTCTTTTAGATATTATTTTAAATGGAATTATTTTTGTAAATTCCTTTTCATATTGTTAATTGTTAGTGATTAGAAATGCAACTGATTTTTATGTGTTGACTCTATACCTTGCTACTTTGCTAAACCTATTAATTCTAACAGTTTTTTGAGGGGAATCTTTAGAGTTTCCAATATATAAGGTCGTATCATCTCTGAATAGAGATAATTTTACTTCTTCCTTCTCAATTTAAATGCATTTTATATATTTTTCATGCCTAACTTCTCTGGCTAGAATATCCAGTATGATGTTGAATAGAAATGATGCAAGTGAGCATCTTTGCCTTGTTTCTGATCTTGGAGGAAGAGCTTTCAGTCTTTCCTCCATTGAGTATACAATGTTTGCTGTGGGTTTTTCATATGTGGCTTTTTATTATGTTGAGGTAATTTCCTTCTATTTCTGGTTTCTTGAGTGTAATTTTGTCAAGTGCTTTTTCTGCGTCTCTTAAGATAATCACTTGGCTTTTCCCTTCATTCTGTTAATGGATCATGTTACACTGATCAGTTTTTGTATGTTGCACCATCCTTGCAACTTAGGAATAAATCCTACTGTGTCATAGTGTATGATTCTTTTAATATGCTGTTGAATTTGATTTGCTAGTACTTGCTTGAGAATTTTTGCATCAATATGCATAAGGGATAGAGTTTTCTTTTCAATAGTATCTTTGTTTGGCTTTGATTTCAGGGTAATGCTGGCCTCATAGAATGAGTTACAAAGTGTTCCTTCCTCTTAAATTTTTTGAAAAAGTTTGAGAAAAATTGGTATTAGTTCTTTAAATGTTTGGTAAAATTCACCAGTGAAGCCATTAGGTCCAGGGCATTTCTCTTTTAGGAGATTTTTATTACCAATTCAATCTCTTTATTAGTTATAGATCTATTCAGATTTTCCATTTCTTTGCAATTTAGTCTTGGTAGGTCTTGTTTTTCTAGAAATTTGTCCAAATTATCTAGGTTATTCAATTTTTGTTGTACTATTGTACATAGTACTCTCTTATAATTCTTTTTATTTCTGTGGAACCAGTAGCAATGTCCCTACTTTCATTTCTGATTTTAATAATTTGAGTCTTCTTTCTTTTTAAATTTGAATCCATCCAGCTAAAAGTTTCTCAATTTTGTTGATTTTTTCGAAGAACCAACTTTGGTTTTATTGATTTTTCTCTATTGTTTTTGTATTCTCTATTTCACTTACCTCTGTTCTAATCTTTATTGTTACCTTCCTTCTGCTAGATTTGGGTTTAGTTTAGTTTGTTGATCTTTTTCTGGTTTCTAAAGTTGTCAAGTTAGGTTGTTAATTTGAAATCTTTTTTTTTAAATGTCAGTGTTTATAGCTATAAAATTTCTTTTTAGCAGTGCTTTCATTGCATTCCATAAATTTCGGTATGCTGTGTTCTTGTTTTCATTTATGCCTAAGTATTATTTTCTAGTTTCCTTTGTAATATCTTCTTTGACCTATTGGTTGTTTAGGAGTGTGTTATTTAATTTCCACAAATTTGTGACTTTTTAGTTTTATTCCTGTTATTTATTTTTAACTTCATCTGTTGTGGTTGAAGATACGTTGCATGACATCTATCTTTTAAAATCTACTGAGGCTTAATTAGTGGGCCAGCATATGGCAAATCCTGCAAAATGTCCCATGTGCACTTACGAGGAATGCGTATGTTGTCACAGTTGGGCAGAGTGTTCTGTAGATGTGTGTTAAATTTAGTTGGTTTTATTGTATTGTTTAAGTCCTCTGTTTCCTTATTCATCCTCTGTATGTTGTTCTATCCATTACTGCGAAGGGGGTCATTGAAGTCTTTAACTATTATTATAGAACTATTTTGGCTTCAATTATTATAGAACTATTTTGCCTTCAATTCTATCAGTTTTGCTTTGTCTATTTTAATGATCTGTTATTAAGTGTTTAAATGTTTATAATTGTTATAACTTCTTGTTTTTTTGAGACAGGGTCTCACTCTGCTGCCCAGGCTAGAGTGCAGTGGCATGATCTTAGCTCACTGCAGTCTGCACCTCCAAGGCTCAAACAATCCTCCCTGCTCAGTCTCCCAAATAGCTGTGACTACTGGCATGCACTACCACACCTGGCTTTGTTTTTGTTTGTTTGTTTGTTTTGTTTTTTGTTTTTAATTTTTGGTAGAGATGGGGCCTCACCATGTTGTCCAGGGTGGTCTGGAACTTCTGAGCTCAAGTGATTCTCTTGCGTTGGCCTCCCAAAGTGCTGAGATTACAGGCTTGAGCCACCATGCCTGGCCTATAATTGTTATAACTTCTTACTCTATTGACATTTTTATTAATATATGTCTTTCTTTGTCTTTTGTAAATTTTTAAAAATCTGCAACTTTTTGGGCAATCATATGATGCCTGAAGGAAATGCTCGTTGGAGCATTTTAGATTCTGAACTTTTGAATTTGGTATGCTGAATCAGTAAATATAATGCAAATATTTTAAAATAAAAAATCTAAAATTTAAAACACTTCTGGTCCCAAGTATTTTAGATAAGAGACATTGAACCTTTATAGCCATCCCTGCTCTCTTTTGGTGAATATTTGCATGAGTTCTTCAACCTTTTTCCATTCCTTCACTTTCAACCTATTTGTGTCTTTGGATCTAAAGTGAGCCTCTTGTAGTCAGTATATAATTAGATCATGTATTTTGATGCATTCTGCTACTCTTTGTCTTTTATTGGACAATGATAAGAAAGGACTTACTTTTGTCATTTTACTACCTGTTTTCTATACATCTTATAGCTTTTTTGTTTCTCATTTCTTGCATCACTGTCTTCTTTTGTGTTTAGTTGATTTTTTTTTGGTATTGAAATGTTGAAATGTTTTATCATTTCCTTTTGTGTATGTTCTATAGCTATTTTATTTTATGGATATCATAGGGACTACATTTAACATCCTAAGGTTATAATACTCTAATTTAAATTTATATTAGTTTAACTGTAACAACATACAAATACTCTGCTTTTTTACAGCTCCATCCCCACTCCTTTTAGTTGTTGATTTCACGAAATTATATCCTTTTATAAGCATACCTAATTTTATTGTTTTGTCTTTATTGCACTTTGTCTCAAATTTTTTACAAATTGATGGTTTGCAGGAACCCTGTGTTAAGCAAGTCTATTAGCATGATTTTTTTCAACAGCATGTGCTTACCTCATTAGCATTTTTAGAAATATAGTATTTTTAAATTGAAGTATGTGCATTTTAAAGACATATTGCTATTATATACACAATAGACAACAGAATAGTATTAACATAACTTTTATATGCACTGGGAAACCAAAAAGTTTGTGTGACTTTCTTTATTATGATATTTGCTTTATTGTGGTAGTCTGGACCTGAGCCCATGATATTTCTGATGTAGGTTTGTACATAGTGTGTTTCAAAGTATAAACTAATAATTCTTTAAAATGTATTAGTCTCCTAAATTATGTAGAAAACAAAATGTGGAGTTACAAAACAAAGTTATAATCATACTAGCTTTTAGATTAGTAACTGTTATTCTTTCAATGTATTAGTCTATGCTCTAATCTTTATTTCTTTCCTTCTGCTGTTTGGGCTTACTTTGATCTTTTTCTACTTCCTTGAGGTTTAACTTTAGGTTGTTTATTTGAGATCGTCTTCTTTTTGATGTAGGTGTTTATTACTATAAAATTCCCTCCCAGAATTGCTTTTGCTGCATCCCATAAATGTCTGTATGTTGTATTTTCATTTTAGCTTGTCTCAAGATATTTTTACATTTCTCTTTTAACTTCTTGCTTGACCAATTGGTTTTTCAGAAGCAAGCTGTTTAATTTCCATGTATTTATGAGTTTTCCAATATTTCTCCTGTTATTGATTTCTCTTAAATCAAGTAGAAAATAGACTGTTATAACAAAACTAGCTTTTAAAATTGTCCATGTACTTACCATTGTTGAGATCTTTACTTTTTCTCAAACTCCTGACCTTGTGATCCACCTGCCTTGGCCTCCTAAAGTGTTGGGATTACAGGCGTAAACCACCACACCCGGTCTTATTTTTTTATATAGCTTTGAGTTACTGTCTAGTGTCCTTTCATGTCACCCTGCAGGACTCTGTTGACCATTTCTTGTAGGGCAGGTCTAGTAGTTATGAACCCCTCAGCTTTTTTTCATCTGTGGATGTCTTAATTTCTCCCTCACTTTTGAAAACACAGTTTTGCTGGATATAGGATTCTTGGTTGACAAGTGTGTGTGTGTGTGTGTGTGTGTGTGTGTGTGTGTGTGTGTGTGTGTGTGTGTTTAACACTTGGCAGGTATTGGCCTACCGCCTCATGGCTTCCAAAGTTTTCCATGATAAATCTATTGTTAATCTTAGTGACAGTCACTTATATGTGATGAGTTTCTTGTCTCTTGTAGTTTTTGAGACTCTCTGTTTTTAAACGTTTGATTATATTGTGTGGGTCTTTTTGAGTTTTTCTTGAAATTTGTTGAGCTTCTTGAATGTTTATATTCTTGTCTTCCAACAAGTTTGGGAAGTTTTCAGTGATTATTTTAAAAATATTTTCTCTTCCCCTTTCTCTCTCGCTTCTCCTTCTGGTATTCCCACATTGCATGTGTTGATTCCCAACGTGAAGTCTCACATGTCCCTTTGGCTCTGTTTGCTTTTGTCCAATTATTTTTTCTTTCTATTCCTCAGACTTGATAATTCTTATTGTGCTATTTTCAAGTTCTCTAATTCTTTCTTCTCCCTGCTCAAATCTGTCTTTGAATCCCTCTCTAGACATTTTAAATTTTAGTTATTGTACTTTTCATCTCCACGATTCCTTTTTGTTTGTTTTTAAGCTTTCTTTATCTTTATTGATATTTCCATTTTGTTCCTACATCATTTTATTGACTTTTTCTTTATCTTCCTTTAGTTCTTCAAACATCTCTAAGATGGTTATTTAAAACTTTTTGTCTAGCAGATCAGTCATCAGATCTTTTTCAGGGACAGTTTCTGTTGGATAATTTTTTTCTTTGAATGTGCCATGCTTTGCTGTTTCTTCATATGCTTTACAGTTTTTTTTGTTGTTGTCGAAGACTGGACATTTGAATCTAATAATGTGGGAGCTCTGGAAAGCAGATTCTCCCCCTTCCCTAGAGTTTGCTGTTTCTGTTATTGTTTTTGTTTATTGTTTTCATTTTTTGGTTACTGTAGTACATCTGTGTGCCAAGGATCAGCCTGAAGTACAAACTTCAAGTTTTCTCACGTCTTTCCTGAGCCTACGTCTTTCCCTGGGCATGTACAGACAGTTTCTATTTTTTCCTGTAAATGTGGTTGCTTTTGAATGTCCTGGTCTTTAATGGTTGGCTCTTACCGGGGGAAAAGGAAAAGATTAATCAAGGGGGAAAGGGCACTGGCTGTTTAAATTCGCTGGAAGTCGCTTCAGTCACAGGGAGAGGGGCTAGCAACACCAGCCGGGGGAGGTAAAGCAACAATGGCTTCCAGACCCTCTGACTGCACCTCTGTGATCAGAAATAGTAATTAGTGATCAAAGCACAGATCTCTGATATTTGGAGGACAGGGTGCTTCTTGCCCACCCACAAGCTGTGTGCAAGCTCCTCCAAGAACACATGCCCAGCTGCCAGCCATGGGGCTGGGGGTGAAGGATGGGTAACTGCTAGTGTGCTAAAAGCTGAAATTGACCAAAATTATGGGCATCCAAGCCTTCCCCTGGAGCCTCCAAGGGGAGCCTCCAAGTCATTCCAGATTTCTAAAATAGTTACACGAGACAGATTCTTCCACTGCAGTTGTCTAGATGAGGAGATGGATTCTTGATGCTTTCTACTTCACCATCTTTCTAGAATTCCCAAGAGCCTTTTGATGGAAGCTGCCCTGAACACGAGAACTGTAGAATGTGGAGCTTATGCATGATTGAAGACATTATACTAACACTAGTAAGAAGACATAAAGTAAAAGGTTTACTAGCTGCCTATCGGAACTATGCACTAAAATAAATGGTAGTTTTAAAAGTGTTCTTTTGGTGGGGGAAGGGCACTACATTTCCAAACACATGGCAAAAAACGGTGTTACCTTTAAAAAAAACTAGGAATTCTCTTAAGAAGCAATTTAAGCTAAATTAGTTGTACTAGGTTAGCTTTTGACCAAAAATGGTAGTAGTTTACCTTAAAACTGGACTCATAATGACTTTGGCTACTTCTAAATATTAAATTTGCCCTCCAAGCTTGAGGACGTAGCACCTAGAAAGATGCTAAAAATAAAAGATGCTGAAGTGGATTGATGGCTCTTTCAAAAGAGAAGTTTAAAAACTGATGTCTGCTATAGTAGCATCAAAGACTCATGTAAAGTCTTTCAGAGGGCTTACCCTCAATTGACCAAAACTCAGTTATATGAATTCAAGTATCAGTCAAGCTAATTTACTATCATATGTTCCATATGGATTCAGCAGGCAACTGACGCTCACATTTTGTTTAAGCCTGCTGTGGAACCTGGGTGGAATTCAATGAGTAAAGCTTGAATTTAAGGGTAACATAGGCGAATACCTAAATATTTCTATCTGACCTGTATTTTTCTCATGAAGTCCATTTAGATCTTTTTACTATTAAATTACTTTAGTGAATTCTTCAGGTCAGAACAGCACGACTGTATGAAAAGTGTTCTAATTGACCGGGCGCGATGGCTTACACCTGTAATCCCAGCACTTTGCGAGGCCGAGGCGGGCAGATCACCTGAGGTCGCGAGTTCAAGACAATCCTGGCCAACATGGGGAAACCCCGTCTCTACTAAAAATACAAAAAAAAAAAAAAAAATTATCCAGGTGTGGTGGTGGGTGCCTGTAATCCCAGTTACTTGGGAGACTGAGGCAGAAGAATTGCTTGAACCCAGGAGGTGGAGGTTGCGGTGAGCAGAGATCATGTCACTGCACTCCAGCCTGGGCAATAAGAGCAAAACTCCATCTCAAAAAACAAAACAAAACAAAAAACAAACAAAAAAGAAAAAAAGAAAAGTGTTCTAATTTCTAGCCCTTTGTCTGTGCTTTCTTTATTGTTCTTTCCTCTATGCCCAACAAGGTATAAACTATACTTCTCATAGGATATGCTAATTTTTTACTTGAAATTCAACTCAAACATTTATTCTTGAGCATCTTCTAAGGGCCAGAAGACCGTGACTCCTATTTCATGCTTTGCCACTTCCAATTGTGAGTAATTATTTACTCTTCATGAGGTTTGCTTCTGTAAAATTGGATAATGTCCTAATTATTTCCTGGCATTATTAGGATTAATTGTGCGTTAAAGTTCCTTGTACATTTTGAACAGCATGTGAATAGGGTATATTATCGTTATTATTATTATTTTTTACCATATCCACCTCCTCTATTACTCATCTAGTAACAACTAGATTCATACATACCCAGAATATCCAGAAAAAAACACCGATTCCGGCTTTGACAACTGTAAGATGATCCCAGCGTCATGCCAGGTCCTTCCATATTTCTTACGCTACAGAAAACATGATGAGAATGAGTCAGCCATTAAAAACAAAACTAGGAACATCCGAGCTGGCACCTTGCCGAGTTGTTGGCAAACCCTGTGCTTTCCTGCCCCACTCCTCTGCGTGCGGCTACATCGCCCTTTTTCTTTCTATCATATTATGATTCCGGTGTCTGGGCAGATCATCTCAGTTGGGGGAACATTCCACCTGCAAGCTAAGTCAGTGTGGATTTGCTTTCCCTCAGTATCCATCTTTCAGTTCAGTCATTTAGCAGTAAGAATATCAATAACGAACATATTATGGGTAGGACTTGGCCATCTACTGTCAGTGTGAGGCCTTCAGAAGCTGGATGCCACCCTCAGACAGCTCAAATCCTGCTTTGGTGCATTCCCTGTCTAGCCTCCTGAGTGAGTGCTGACATTAGTAGCACGGCACCTCACTAATGACTAAGGGGTGTCATTTTAAATAAAAAAAGCCCTCTGGACGTGGTGGCTCACGCCTGTAATCCCAGCACTTTGGGAGGCCGAGGTGAGTGGATCATCTGAGGTCAGGAGTTCGAGACCAGCGTGGCCAACATGGCAAAACCCCGTCTCTACTAAAAATATAAAAATTAGCCAGGCGTTCTGGTGAGCATGTGTAATTCTAGCTACTCGGGAGGCTGAGGCAGGAGAATTGCTTGAACCCAGGAGGCGGAGGTTGCAGTGAGCCAAGATTGCACCACTGCACTCCAGCCCGGGTGACAGAGCAAGACCCTGTCTCAAAAAATAAAATAAAATAACATTAGAATAAAAGTAAAAAAATAAAAAAGCCAGGCAAGCTTTCCAAACTGCAAGCTCCCTCCTGCTTGGCCATCTGTCTTTCCCTCCCTGCACCCAACTCTTCTCACTCTGCGCCTAATGATTTCTCATCTGGATGTAAGTCGGCTCTTGACAGCTGTCATGCACAGTTACCTGTGGAGTCAGCCTTCTGCACCGCGATGGAACATCATGAGCTGATGATGAAACGTCATGAGTGGCTGCATCCACAGTGAAGGGGGTTCTCTCTGTCCTGGACTCACTCTCAGTGTGATGTGGATAGTCTACTCCCAGTTCATCACAAGGGGGCTGGCTTCACAAGTCCAGTTTTAAATTTTTACAAAACCTGTAACTCATGAAGATTTTCCTGCCCACAATGTTGGAAGTCCCTTGTGATTGTAACTGGAAAGGTTCGATATTGGTGATGATTTAAGACACAAATGTTAGGGGGTTGTAAGCAATACATAAATAAGTTATTGCATGTGAATGGCTTCAAACAGTGCCTGATCCGTGGTAAGCACTACATGTGTGTTTGTAATGTACCACTGTTTGCATCTGGAATCATCACTAGTGGGGGAACTCTGCAGTCATAACACAGGCGGACAGTTCCACACACTCCCCATCTAAAGTCCTTCAGACCAGATGTGATTTGAATAAAAGTCTTTTCCTATCTATTTATGCTGCCTATACCACATATAGTGTTATATCCTCAGCAGCACCTCATTATTAAACATGTTACCATTTTCTCAAAGCAGTATATGAATATTTATGATTAGTAGGGAAAACCTAGACTATAAATTACCTAATTTTAGTTCAGGTCAAAGTGCTGCTGAAAAGTTATGAAACCAAATTTCTCAGAGCTTCTTGTGTTTTGGAATTATGAATATGGGATTATGGACCTGTACTAGTCAGGGTTCTCCAGAGAAACATCACACAAACACACACATACACACACACACACACACACACACACACACACACACAAAATGGAAATTGGGTCATGTGATTGTGGAGGCCAAGAAGTCCCACAATCTACTTTCTGTAAACTGGATAACCATGCCAGGTGTGGTGGCTCATGCCTATAATCCAAGCACTTTGGGAGGCTGAGGCCAGCAGATTACTTGAGTCCAGGAGTTCGTGACCAGCCTGGGCAACATGGCAAAACCCCATTTCTACCAAAAATACAAAAGTTAGCCAAGCACAGTGGCGCACACCTGTAGTCCCAGCAACTCGAGAGAGGGTGTCCCGCTGAGGTGGGAGCGTCGCTTGAGCCTGGGAGACAGAGGTTGCAGTGAGCCGAGACTGCAGCACTGCATCCCAGCCTGGGCAACAGAGCCATACCTTGTCTCAAAACAAACAAACAAAAAACAAACAAAAATACCTGGAGAACCAGAACAGCCAGTGGCTTCAGACTCAGTGTGAGTCTGAAGACTTGAGAGCAGGAGTGCCGGTGTCTGAGGGCAGGAGAAGATGGATGTCCCAGGTCCAGAAGAGAAAGCAAATTCATGCTTCTGCTGCCTTTTGGTTCTATTTGGGCCTTCAAGGGATGGGTTGGTGCCCAACCATGTTGGTGAAGGGAGATCTCCCTTACACAGGCTGCTGATTCAAATGCTAATCTCTTCTGCAAACACCTTCACAGGCACACCCAGAAATAATGTCTCACCAGCTACCTGGGCATCCTTTCATCCAGTCAGACTGACAGTTATAATTAACCATCAAAGGACCTGTGTTAGTGTCCCTGGTCTACAGAAGAGGACCCTGAAGCAACCAGAGGTACCGAACCTCACCCAGAGTCAGAGCAGGACTTTGGATACAGACAGAGTGGCCCCAGGCTTCTGCTCTTTCCTAATGTGCGGCAGAGGCTGTCTGGTAAGACTGCGTTGATATGGAGCTCAACTAGGGCTTATGTCTTTGTTGTTTTCTTTGTATTGAAGATGGAATTGTGGAAGTATTGAGATTGTTTGCGGAGTGGCTGTGTGCAGAAGGAGAGCAACCTTTAGGGGACCCTTGAATTTGACTCCCTTATTTGGGATAGAGGCAGCCTCAGCTTTGCCCTTTCTTGTGATTCTTTTCCTCTTTCTCTGTCTTCTTCCCAATTTTTCTTGCCACCTGTGCCCTGACTGTCACTTTGGTGTCCTACTCAGATCCCCTGTCCTGCCCCAGAGACCCAGGGAAGGGTCCTGAATGACAAAGACTCCCTGTGCCTCTGCCTCCTCTCCACCTATGAGGGATGGGAGATTATGGACGAATATGCCAGCCACCTTGGCCCTCAATAGGGATTTTCAGAGGGGCATTGGGCCCTCACCTTCTCACAGCAATAAACCACTCATGAGTGCACTGTTATTGCCTTTGCTGCTTTCCCCATCTCACTTCCCTGCTCCTAGTAGGCATTGCATGCTGTGACCATGGGTCATCAAATGCCATGAGACTGGAGCTGCCCATCAGGAACTGGGCATTGTCAGATCCACCGAGTCCTAAGGTGTAGCGGGCACCACCACAACAGGACCACTTTCTTCCTTCCCAGCAGTAAAGGACGTTCTTTGTCATCTCTCCTTACCGCTGCAGTGAAACCACCTTCATACAGAATTTTGGCTCCTGTTACTCAGAATTTCATGCCGGGTGATGGGTAATTGTCAGGGGTCCATCTGGGACAGTTCTATTGAATTTCAAAGGCAAGCTTTGCTGATAATTTTTTCCCAATCTCGCCCGTGAAAGGAGGCGCTACGGCAGTGGTGATGGTTGTCCCTGTGTGGGAACAATTTTGTTTTCTCTCCTCTTTCATCAGTATATTTTACACATACAGCAAAATGATGTTTTACAATATTAATTTATGGCTCCTTCCTTTTTCCTCCCTCAATTTCCCCCTATCTATTCACCCATATGAGCAGGGAGCAGGTTTAATATTTCATGTCAAGAAAGTAAGTGTGTGGGAGAGTTTAAGGTAAAGAGGTGTGTATGACTCATCCTCCAGGCTCAGAGCTTAGGAGAATTTGGGGCAAATTGAGAAAATCTTGCAGAAGCAAGGGAGTGACCAGTACCGAGACCAAAACTGACTTTTGGCTCCTGTTACTCAGAATTTCTGCTAGAGACGCAGCCAGAGCTCAGAGGGAGCTGTAGCCAGAGCCCAGAGGCAGCTGCAGCCGGAACTCAGAGGGAGCTGGCTCCACGGAATCTCTAGAAGGATGGGACTGACAGTGTTTGTGAAGATGCTGGTGGCCCACTTACAGCAGGGAGGCAGGACCTGGGGCCCTGTGGACACCTCGGGAGCAAGCTGTGTGGGCTGGTGGCTGAAGACTGATTCTCCTCCACAAATGCCTGGGCACTTTGGAGATGGGAAAATCCTAATCAGAACAGAGTTCTGGTGGAATGGGGACCTCAGTAAGTAATGAAGATGGTGGACAAAAGTAATATTGTTGTTGCTGTTGTTTATCTCTCTTGAAGTTTTGGGCTGAGCATCACAGCTACTATGGGAGGTAACCAAGTCTAGAATCAACAAACATACTTGTGAATTGCTTATAACATGGATAGAGTACAGCCCTTTGAATCCAATCTAATTCTTTTTCAAAACAATACCAGTAATATTTTTGGAAAATAGATGGAGAGAGATGAGCTGTCTTCTGAAAATTCCTGTTGAATTAGGAAATGCCAGTAGCCTCTGATGGCACTGTGAAAAGAAAATAAAGACTTGGGATTTCCAATTCACTCTGACAAAAGAAAATTGAAGCTGAAAGCTGAGTCATGCAAGAAACTGCCTTTCCTTTTGTTCTTAAGCAAAGAGCTACAAACAAAAAGTTAAATATCCCTCCAAGTACCTACTATATGTTCACCTTATTTTGTATAAAGTGCCACGATGTACTGTGAGAACGTGAATGTATACGGTTCCCCTGTTCCTTTTTTTCTTGCATCAAGTGGATTCAGTAATGTGACCATACCCTCCCTCTTTCCTCTCCAGCCTGCTTTGCCTCATTGGTTATTGAAATTCTCAAAATCATCTTTAAAGAAAGGCAGTGAGCTCCCTCCCAGGCATGTTTTTAACCTTAGCAAAATAAAAATAAACTTCTACATTGACTGAGACCTGACTCAGATGCTTTTTGATTTACAGCACCAAGTTGAAGAATACTTTCATGTGCTGGCCAGCTCTTGGACAGGCACCTGATGATCAACAAAGGAGAAGAAAGAGGGAGAAAGAGCGCAGGTGTAGCCTTGTTAGCCTTGGCTGATAAGATTAGATTATCTACAGATTTCATGAGAGGCTCATTGTGATGTTTAAGACCCTTACATTGGACTCTGAATTTGTGAGAGTGGAAACTGTTCCTAGAGAGTGAAGGTGAATCCAGCAGCTCTAACTCAAACTCTGCTGTCCGTCCAGGATAAACAAGGACCATCACAGCAACTTCAAGGCACGGCTGATGCATTGTAGGCTTTTGGGAAGACAAGCGAGTCATTTCTGCAGGCTCTAAGACAAGGCAAAAGGATGCTGGAGCCCCTCCAGATGGGCATGACCCTCACTAGAGACACAGATGCAGAAGAGTTGTGCCTTGGAGAACTGCAGACTCCATAAGAGCTGGGGGAGCTCTTTCGAGCCTTGATGTGGGTCCATTTCTAAAGTCACCACTAAAAGATTACATAAACTCACATGTTCAGTATTTTGGTTTTTCTTTGAGGCAATACGACTGTTTTATGATAGATTCAGCTCCCCCCACAAAAAAAACAAAACAAAACAAAAAAAACCGCACTCATAGTAATGCAGAATCCAAGATATATTGGAGGCTTAGTAGGATAAGTATGGAGGTGGGATGGGTGCAGGCATCACATGGGACAGAGGAATGAGAGAATGAAATCCATTTGGTTTTGCAAGAGTCAGCATTGGCTTTTATTCAAAAGACAGGTAATAACAAGTCCTGGAGAGGATGTGGAGAAAAGGGAACTCTTGTACACAGAGGTGAGAATGTAAATTAGAACAACCACTATGGAGAACAGTTTGGCAGTTTCTCCAGAACTAAAAATAGAGCTACCATAGGATCCAGCAATCCTACTGCTGTGTATATACCAGGAAAGAAGGGAAATTAGTATATTGAAGAGGTATCTGCACTCCCATATTTATTGCAGCACTATTCACAACAGCCAAGATTTGGAAGCAACCTGTGTCCATCAACAGATGAATGGATAAAAAAGACGTGGTACATGCACACAATGGAGGACTATTCAGCCATGAAAAGAATGAGAGCCTGTCATTTGGAATGACATGGATGGAACTGGAGGTCATCATGTTAAGTGAAATAAGCCAGGCACAGGAAAAGACTGCATGTTCTCACTTATTTGTGGGATGTAAAAACCAGAACAATTGAATTCATGGAGATAGAGGGAAAAATAATGGTTACCAGAGGCTGGAAAGGGTATAGGGGGATGTTGAGGAGGTGGAGATGGTTACCTGAGTACAAATAATGCTAGAAGGAATGAATAAAACTAGTATGTGACAGCAAAACAGGGTTAGTATAGTCAAAATCATTTACTTATACATTTAAAAATAACTAAAAGAGAGTAATTGAATTGTTTGTAACACAAAGATGTGATTATTATGCACTGCATGCCCGTTTCAAGTATCTCATATACCCCTTAGATATATTCACATAGTAGGTACCCACAACATTTAAAAACTAAAAATTAAAAAAAAAAAAAAGAGTTGGCATTCCTTCTACTGCAGAGTCCCAAAAACAGAGGAGCCTGCTCTGCTTCCTGGCATGGAGGCCAAGACACAGCCTGTGGTGGAAACAGCACTCCTGTGATAAGAGTTAATCCACTCATGAGGGTGGGCCCTCATGACCCAGAGCCTCGCCTCTCCACGCTGCCCCAACGGCAACCACGTTTCCAACACACGAACCTTCCGGGACCACATTTAAACCCGAGCAGAGGGTGATGTGATTGATAGGAAGGTGCCCATAGACAATCGTAGGATGCAAGACGACTTGAATGAAAAGGTTACAGAGACGTGTGAAGATAACTGGGGAAAGCAGATGAATTAATGGCTTCTTGTATCTTCAGACCTCACCATGTAAATAGACGGGAATAAACAGTGCCCCTCGTGTGGAAAGAGGATTGCATCAGGTAAAAAATTCAGCCTTTATAATTAGTTTAATGTCCTCTAGGTCTTTCAGTTGCTTCCGGATGAAGTGGCAATGGTCAGTTTCCGAAGAGCATCCCTTAGCAGGCCGATTTCAGACTGATCTGAGTTCTTATTTTTTATTTTTATTTTTAATTATGATTATTATTATTGAGACAGAGTCTCACTCTGTCGCCCAGGCTGGAGTGCAGTGGCGCGATCTCTGCTCACTGCAACCTCCGCCTCTGGGTTCAAGCCATTCTCCTGCCTCAGCCTTGCGAGTAGCCAGGTTTACAGATGCCTGCCACTATGTCCAGCTAATTTTTGTGTTTTTAGTAGAGATGGGGTTTCACCATGTTGGCCAGGCTGGTCTTGAACTCCTGACCTCAGGTGATCCACCCGCCTCGGCCTCCCAAAGTACTGGGATTATAGGTGTGAGTCACCGTGCCCGGCCCTGTTCTGAGTTCTATTTCTGCCCTAGTCAAACTGGCACCTCTGTGTTTTATTTTATTTTTACATTAAAAGGGTCACAGATGATACTTAAGTTTCAGACATATTGCGGAACAGGATATCTGCAGTTTGAAGAATCGTTATGCAAACCAGCTTACTGAAGCTCAGAGTGTTTTTACGTAGGGAAATTATGTTAGCTGTACTCAATATTATCATTCCAAATGTATATAGACTCAGAACACATTTGTATTAGAGCATATTGTTAAATTTATCCGGACAAGTTTTTCCAGAAGCTCTGGATTAGGTAAATCCTAAGTCCTCAAACTCATTCAGTTCCATCCACAATCAGGCGCACAAATCAATCCAATCTTCTCTACCACTGCTTTCCAAATAAATCATGAGATGGGGGAAAGGATTGTCTCATCTTCCTGCAACTCCCCCGTCACCATCTTTTGCACATGTATCAGGCCCACGGATCGCTCCTACATCTTTACTCATGCTGTAACTCTCCTAGGAACCCCTTTCAGCATTATCACCTAGGTTTTAATGTACACATTAAGCCCTGATACTCTATGAAGCCTTTCCTAATTTCTTTCATTTTTTTGTTAATAATAATGGCTAATACTTTGTGAACATTTGCTATGCATCATAAACTCTAGCGAAAGCCCCTTTTTTTATGCATTATTTCACATAGCTATTAGTATTCGGTGAGAGTGGGTATGTGATTAATTCTCTAGACCTCAGCTTCCTGATCTGTAAAATGAACATAAAAATCCTTACCTGAGACAGCACCGCTGGTGAGTAGCAGGGCTATGATTCAAACTCACTGCTGACCGACTCCAGAGCCTGCCTTCTTAAACACTATGCCATAGCCTGTCTCTCAAAATTCGTTCTCATATCCAAATTCCTGTAAAGTTTTTTAATAAACCAGTTTTGGAATTTAGTTATTTATCATCTTTTAACATTCACTGCTGTATAAATGTCTTCTTTTTAATTAAGTTGTAAATTTAGAGCATAAGTTAAGACTATACAGATCTTAAAAAAGGTACTTGTTTTCTTCTAGGTACTTGGGGACAATGATAGCTGCCTAAATCCACCGCACCACAATACAGAAGAGCACACAAGGGAAGAACCTTGAGAACCACATACAACTCAGACTCTGCTGCAAGCCTTTGTTGTAGGCAAAGGCAGTCTAATAAAAATGAAAAAAAAATTTTGCATAGAAGAGAGAAGAAGGGAGTGAGCAGCAGATCTAAAATCTTTCTAAAACCACCACCAGGCTGATAAAGTTATCCGAACTGTGAAAATACTGAAAAAAAAAAAGTACATTACTGCATCACAGTGCTGATTACAGGGAAGAGACTTACAATACATGTGATTTGAGGTGGCAGTCTTCAAAAGGTATAACTTCTGAAAGAAAAAGATGAAAAACTAAGAGGGAATGACTCCAGTGGCTGGGTGGTAAAAAATAAAAGCAGTGAAAAGAAAAGTTACAGTTTTACAAGGCAAAGGGTAACGTGAAAGTCAGAGGGTACATAACCACTTCCTGCATCAACAGAAATCTCATCCCTGAAAAAATCTAAACCATGCTATATAGACAGAGGAGGATGACAAGTCATTAAACTAGAAATCTTGTAAACCACCACAAATATGCAAAATGAATAGTATTGAGAGGTGAAGCCACCTGAGCTTCTGGGTGGAGTGGGAACTTGGAGAACTTTTCTATCTAGCTAGAGGATTGTAAACGCACCAATCGGCACTCTGTGTCTAGCTAATGGATTGTAAATGCACCAATCAGCACTCTGTAAAATGGACCAATCAGCAGGATGTGGGTGGGGCCAAATAAGGATATAAAAGCTGGCCACCCCCCAACCAGCAGCAGCAACTGGATTGGGTCCTGTTCCAAGATGTGGAAGCTGTCTTCTTTTGCTGTTCGTATCGTAATAAGTCTTATTGCTGCTCACTCTTTGGGTCTGCACTAACTTTATGAGCTGTAACACTCACTGCGAGGGTCTGTGACTTCGTTCCTGAAGTTAGTGAAACCACAAACCCACCCACCCACAGGGAGGAACAAACAGCTCCGAAAGTGCTGCCTTTAAGAGCTGTAACACTCACTGCAAAGGTCTACAGCTTCACTCCTGAAGTCAGTGAGACCATGAACCCACTGGAAGGAAGAAATTCGGGACACATCTGAAAATCTGAAGGTGCAAACTCTGGACACACCATCTTTTAAGAACTGTAACAGCTCACCGTGAGGGTCCGCGGCTTGGTTCTTGAAGTCAGTGAGAACAAGAACCCAATGGAAGGAAGCAATTCCGGACACAGGATGAAATGGGATAAGTCTATGCGAAGTTACCACAAAGACACAAAAAGTGAGAATTAACACGTTTCAGCTGGATGAAATTTCTCTCCAGAAACAACCATGAAGCAAAATAAAAATGTTAGAAATGATTCAAAATGAGTTAAATGTACTAAAACAAATCTCGAATCTGAAGAACCACTTTCAATTAGAAATCCGAAAACTGAAAGCAAAAATAGAAAAAGCAGAAAAAATGAACAGAATTGATTGAACTTAGCAAAGAAATGAAAAAAAAAAAAAAAAAAAGACAAAATCATCTCAGAGTGAAGAAGACTGAAATGGAAGACCATAAAGAGAATTGACGAAATGCAAGAAAATAGTCTTCAAATGCAAATAAGGTGAAGGAAGATGTAAAAAGGCCCAGGAGAGAGTGGTTGACTGGAAGATCAATAAGAAACAACATACATAAAACAACATACATAAAACAACATACAAAAAAAAAACAACATACATAAAACAACATACATAAAAAAAAAATACATAAAAGTTATTGATGTAGAAAACCAAACAATAGAACAGAATTAATATTTAAATTGAATCCAGAAAACTTTCCAGGAATAAAATAACACAAATTTACATAATGAAGGAGCTCACTGAATACCCGGGAAGATAGAGCAGGAGTGACTAATGAACTTCAAGATGTACTCTAGTAAAACCATTGGACTTCCAAGATAAAACAAGCTCTTTTTTTATTAGACTGGTTTTAGAATTTAGTTATTTATTGTCTTTTAAAATTCACTGCTATATAAATGTCTTCTTTTTAACTAAGTTTGAAATTTAGAGCACAAGTTTAATCCCAATACTTTCAGGCAAAAACATTAAGTAACATATGAGAGAAAATGATTAAACTGTAATTAGAGTTCTTAAAAACAACATAAAAAGAAAGGCAAAGCAAAAATGGAACAGAAAAAAAAAAAAAAAAAAAACCATGAGAAAGGAAATGTGGAAAAGGTTCTTTATTTCTAGTCAAACTGTCTAAGAGCCAAGATTACAGAAAGCCATTTTAGACATAAAGCAACATAGGGGATTGTGTATCTAACAAGGGGTGAGCTGCATTGAAATGAGATGACTATAAAAATTTCAGCAAAACGACCAGTCATCTGCATAGCAATGTAATTGTACATATAAGGCTAAAACAAAGGCAGAGGCAAGGAAGAAAGACTAGCATACAAATGTTACATGTCATGAAAAATAGAAATAATATGACTTTAAAAATGAGAGGAAAAGACAGAGGGAAAGGAAATGTGAACCATTTGTTGTCTTTTAGAAAGTAGGTGGGAGTTGTAGTATGTCACTAAATATTGATATATCAGATAGGAAAAAGTTAAATAGGAAAACAAGCTGGTGCTGCTGAAAAAAATAGGTACAAAGAGAAACACTGCAACAAAAACACGAAATTCCTAAATACAAAAGAATAAAAAGCAAAACACGCATGTCATGCAGAGAAAAGAACATAGCAAAAATGACATACTACTTAAAATATTATGACCAAGTTACTATTTGGAGTATTAGTCATGTGGACATTTACGAATGCACTGTTAAAATACAAAGATTTTAATTTGTTATACAATCGAAGACTTATCTAACAAGAGAGACACCTACAATGAAATACTTCAGAAAGGTTAAATATAAAGAGATGAAAAAGTATACCGGGCGAGTGAAAACAATGAGAGAAGAGACTGCTAATCCAAATATCAGAATTGAAGTCTGAAAGTATTAAGTGTGACAAATAAGGATGTTTTAAAATGCTAAACATAATTTTTAATGGAGATACAATGGTAATAAACTTGTCTATACCAATTCACACAATAATAATGTTTATGAAATAAAAATTACAGGAGATGCAAGGAGATGTAATGGAAACACAAAGGAGATATCAACACATCAGTCTCAGTACAGGACAGATCATGTTGACAAAAATCAGTGGAGGATATGGAAGACCGAAATAATATTATAAAGATAATCTGTGGATACATACCAAACTAGATATTCTCGTAACAGAGAATATGCCTTCTTCTCAAGTTTACATGGAATATTTACAAAAATTAACTGTATATTAACAAATATTAATAGAGACTTTCAAAAAGTAAAACACTATAAACAAATTTTTATTTTACAATACAATAAAACTCGAGATGATTAACAAAATCCTGAAAGAAAAAAGATCCCTTCCATCTAGTAAAATTTTATTAAATAACGCTTGTGTAAAAGGGGAAATGTAAGTTGGTATTAAAGAATTTCTCAAAACCAATGATAGTGGAAATGAGCTATCAAATCTGTGTGATGTATTTCAAGCAGTGATTAGAAGAAAATTCATAGGACTAAACACTGATCATTAAGAATGAAAATGAATGAATCAAGTATCACTTCAAAAAATTAGGGATCCAAAGGAAACAAAGCAAACCAAAAGGAAGCACACAGAAGGAAATAGTAAAGTTAAAATCAGAATAAGAATGTAAAAAAGAGTGTACCAAATATGTAAATTGAAACCTTCTTCCTTTTTTTTTTGAAAGTTAACAAACATCACAAAGCACCAGCTCCTTTGGTTGAGGAAAGATGAAAACACAATATACAAAATAAATGACAAGGGGGACTAACCATTGAAATGGTAAGGAAGTAAGGTATGCAGGATTGGGCAGAGGTAAAAACTGAACTGCAGTGCGGTTGCAACTGTTGCTCCAGCCAATTCTACCTGGAGCGTGGGTACATCTTCATATTTCTCCCAGTTTGAAGCAAGGGGCTCATCCTTTGTATCCCTGAATCGATAAGTCCTGACAGGTCATAACTGTGGCCGATGCAGTTGCACGTGGTTGAGGGTAATTCCAGTGGGAAGTGCAGCTGTGAGCTCTCAGCCCATATTCTCAGCAGCTGGATTTGACTGCAGTGGCCCTGAGAAGGGGGTGTTGATGAGCACAGTAATCTATGATTATCTTTGTGTTTAAGGACTGAATCTTTGTTCTTTAGTGCTCAAGCACATTAATTTTGTTACCATATAATTTTTGTTTATTTTTGACCCTTCACAGCAATACATTGTGAAAATATAACTTCCAAATGCTGAATGACTGATTTGAGAGATTTCTCTTTTAAAAAAATTATATTTTAAGTTCTGGGATACACGTGCAGAATGTGCAGGTTTGTTATACAGGTATACACATGCCGTGGAGGTTTGCTGCACCCATCAACCCATCGTCTACATTAGGTATTTCTCCTAATCCTATCCCTCCTCTGGCTCCCCACCCACCGACAGGCCCCAGTGTGGGATGTTCCCCTCCCTGTGTCCATGTATTCTCATTGTTCCGCTCCCACTTTTGAGTGAGAACATGCAGTCTTTGGTTTTCTGTTCCTGTGTCAGTTTGCTGAGAATGATGGTTTCCAGCTTCATCCGTGTCCCCACAAAGGACATGAACTCATCCTTTTTTATGGCTACATAGTATTCCATGGTGTATATGTGCCACACTTTCTTTATCCAGTCTATCACTGATGGGCGTTTAGGTTGGTTCCAAGTCTTTGCTATTGTGAATAGTGCCACAATAAACATACGTGTTCATGTGTCTTTATAGTAGCATGATTTATAATCCTTTGGGTATGTATCCAGTAATGGGATTGCCAGGTCAAATGGTATTTCTGGTTCTAGATCCTTGAGGAATCACTACACTGTCTTCCACAATGGTTGAACTAATTTACACTCCCATCAACAGTGTAAAAGTGTTCCTGTTTCTCCACATGATCTCCAGCATCTGTTGTTTCCCGATTTTTTAATGATCCCCATTCTTACTGGCATGAGATGATATCTTATTATGGTTTTGATTTGCATTTCTCTAATGACTAGGGATGATGAGCTTTTGTTCGTATGTTTGTTGAGCACATAAATGTCTTCTTTTGAGAAGTGTCTGTTCATATTCTTCACCCACTTTTTGATGGGATTGTTTTTTTTTCTTGTAAATTTGTTTAAGTTCCTTGTAGATTCTGGATATTAGCCCTTTGTCAGATGGATAGATTGCAAAATTTTTCTCCCATTCTGTAGGTTGCCTGTTCACTCTGATGGTAGCTTCTTTTGCTGTGAAGAAACTCTTTAGTTTAATTAGATCCCATTTGTCAATTTTGGCTTTTGTTGTCCTTGCTTTTGGTGTTTTAGTCATAAAGTCTTTGCCCATGCCTATGTCCTGAATGGTATTACCTAAGTTTTCTTCTAGGGTTTTTATGGTTTTAGGTCTTATGTTTAAGTCTTTAATCCATCTTGAGTTAATTTTTGTATAAGGTGTAAGGAAAGGGTCTAGTTACAGTTTTCTGTATATGGCTAGCCAGTTTTCCCAACACCATTTATTAAATAGGGAATCCTTTCCCCATTGCTTGTTTTTGTCAGGTTTGTCAAAGATCAGATGGTAGTAGATGTTTGGCGTTATTTCTGAGACCTCTGTTCTGTTCCATTGTTCTATATATCTGTTTTGGTACCAATACCATGCTGATTTTGATATTGTAGCCTTGTAGTATAGTTTGAAGTCAGGTAGCGTGATGCCTCCAGCTTTATTCTTTTTACTTAGTATTGTCTTGGCTATACAGGCTCTTTTTTGGATCCATAATAATTCTGTGAAGAAAGTCAATGGTAGGTTGATGACGATAGCATTGAATCTATAAATTACTTTAGGCAGTATGGCCATTTTCATGATATTGATTCATCCTATCTATGAGCATGAAATATTTTTCCATTTGTTTGTGTCCTCTCTTATTTCCTTGAGCAGTGGTTTGTAGTTCTCCTTGAAGAGGTCCCTCACATCCCTTGTAAGTTGTATTCCTAGGTATTTTATTCTCTTTGTAGCAATTGTGAACAGGAGTTCACTCATGATTTGGCTGTTTGTCTATTATTGGTGTGTAGAAATTCTTGTGATTTTTGCACATTTATTTGTATCCTGAGACTTTGCTGAAGTTGCTTATCAGCTTAAGGAGATTTTGGGCTGAGACGATGGGGTTTTCTAAATGTACAATCGTGTCATCTGCAAACAGAGACAATTGGACTTCCTCTCTTCCTATTTGAATACCTTTATTTCTTTCTCTTGCCTAATTGCCCTGGAAAGATTATGTTGAATAGGAATGGTGAGAGAGTACATCCTTGTCTTGTGCCAGTTTTCAAAGGAAATTCTTCCATCTTTTGCCCATTCAGTATGATATTGGCTGTGGGTTTGTCATAAATAGCTCTTATTTTTTGTGATAGGTTCCATCAATACCTAGTTTATTGAGAGCTTTTAGCATGAAGCGGTGTTGAATTGTATCAAAGTCCTTTTCTGCATCTATTGAGATAATCATGCAGTTTTTGTCACTAGTTCTGTTTATATGATGGATTACATTTATTGATGTTGTACCATCCTTGCATCCCAGGGATGAAGACGATTTGATAGTGGTGGATAAGCTTTTTGATGTGCTGCTGGATTCAGTTTGCCAGTATTTTATTGAGGATTTTTGCATTGATGTTCATCAGGGATATTGGCCCGAAATTTTCTTTTTTCGTGTGTCTCTGCTGGGTTTTGGTATCAGGATGATGCTGGACTCATAAAATGAGTTAGAAAGGAGACCCTCTTTTTCTGTTGTTTGGAATGGTTTCAGAAGGAATGCTACCAGCTCCTCTTTGTACCTCTGGTAGAATTCAGCTGTGAATCCTTCTGGTCCTGGGCTTTTTTTTTTTTTTTTTTTTTTGGTGGTAGGCTATTCATTACTGCCTCAATTTCAGAACTTGTTATTAGTCTATTCAGGGATTTAACTTCTTCTTGGTTTAGACTTGGGAGGGTGTATGTGTCTAGGAATTTATCCATTTCTTCTAGATTTTCTAGTTTATTTGTATAGAGGTGTTTATAGTATTCTCTGATGATAGTTTGTATTTCTGTGGGATCAGTAGTCATATCCCCTTTATCATTTTTTTATTGTGTCTATTTGATCCATCTCTCTTTTCTTCATTAGTCTGGCTAGCAGTCTATTTTGTTAATAGTTTCAAAAAACTAGCTCCTGGATTCATTGATATTTTGAAGGGTTTTTTTTGTGTCTCTGTCTCCTTCAGTTCTGCTCTGATCTTAGTTATTTCTTGTTTTCTGCTAGCTTTTGAATTTATTTGCTCTTGCTTCTCTAGTTCTTTTAATTGTGATGTTAGGGTGTCAATTTTAGATCTTTCCCGCTTTCTCCTGTGGGCATTTAGTGCTATAAATTTCCTTCTAAACACTGCTTAAGCTGTGTCCCAGATATTCTGGTACATTGTGTCTTTATTCTCACTTGTTTCAAAAAACTTATTTATGTCTACCTTAATTTTGTTATTTACCCAATAGTCTTTCAAGAACAGTTCTTTCATCTCCATGTAGTTGTGTGGTTTTGAGTGAGTTTCTTAATCCTGAGTTCTAATTTGATTGCACTTTGGTCTGAGAGACTGTTACGATTTCTCTTCTTTTGCTTTTGTTGAGAAGTGTTTTACTTCCAATTATATGCTCAAGTTTAGAATAAGTGCCATGTGGTGCTGAGAATAATGTATATTCTGTTGATTTTGGGTGGAGAGTTCTGTAGATGTCTATTAGGTCCGCTTGGTCCAGTGCTGAGTTCAAATCCTGAATATCCTTGTTAATTTTCTGTCTCATTGATCTGTCTAATATTAGCAGTGGGGTGTTAAAGTCTCCCACTATTATTGTGTGGGAGTCGAAGTCTCTTTGTAGGTCTCTAGGAACTTGCTTTATGAATCTGGGTGCGTATATATTTAGGATAGTTAGCTCTTCTTGTTGCATTGATCCCTTTATCATTGTGTAATGCCCTTCTTTGTCTTTTTTGATCTTTGTTGGTTTAAAGTCTGTTTTATGAGAGGCTAGGATTAGAACCCCTGCTTTTTTTTTTTGTCTTTCCATTTGCTTGGTAAATCTTACTCCATCCCTTTATTTTGAGCCTATGTGTGTCTTTGCATGTGAGATTGGTCTCCTGAATACAGCACATCAATACGTCTTGACTCTTTATCCAATTTGCCAGTCTGTTTCTTAATTGGGGCATTTAGCCCATTTACATTTAAGGTTAATACTGTTATGTGTGATTTTGATCCTGTCATTATGATGCTAGCTGGTTATTTTGCCCATTAGTTGATGCAGTTTCTTCATAGTGTTGATGGTCTTTACAATTTGGTATGTTTTTGCAGTGGCTGGTACCAGTTTTTCCATTCCATGTTTAGTGCCTCCTTCAGGAGCTCTTGTAAGGCAGGCCTGGTGGTGACAAAATCTCTCAGCATTTGCTTTTCTGTAAAGGATTTTATTTCTCATTTGCTTCTGAAGCTTAATTTGGCTGGATATGAAATTCTGGGTTGAAAATTCTTTTCTTTAAAAATGTTGAATATTGGCCCCAATTCTTTTCTGGCTTGTATGGTTTCTGCAGGGATATCCACTGTTAGTCTGATGGGCTTCCGTTTGTGGGTAACCTAACCTTTCTGTCTGGCTGCCTTTAACATTTTTTCCTTCATCTCAACCTTGGTGAATCTGATGATTATGTGTCTTGGGGTTGTTCTTCTTGTGGAGTATATTTGTGGTGTTCTCTGTATTTCCTGAATTTGAATGTTGGTCTGTCTTGCTAGGTTGGGGAAGTTCTCCTGGATAATATCCTGATGAGTGTGTTCCAACTTACTTCCATTCTCCCCGTCACTTTCAGGTACACCAATCAAATGTGGATTTGGTCTTTTCACATAGTCCCATATTTCTTGGAGGCTTTGTTCATTCTTTTTCATCCTTTTTTCTCTAATCTTGTCTTCATGCTTTATTTCATTAAGTTGATCTTCAATCTCTGATATCCTTTCTTCCACTTGATGAATTCAGCTATTGACACTTGTGCATGCTTCATGAAGTTCTTGTGGTGTGTTTTTCAGGTCCATCAGGTCATTTATGTTCTTCTCTAAACTGGTTATTCTAGTTAGCAGTTCCTATAACCTTTTATCAAGGTTCTTAGCTTCCTTGTATTGGGTTAGAACATGCTCCTTTAACTTGGAGGAGTTTGTTATTACCTTCTGAAGCCTACTCTGTCAATTCATCAAACTCATTTTCCATTCAGTTTTGTTCCCTTGCTGGCGAGGAGTTGTGATCTTTTGGAGGAGAAGAGGCGTTCTGGTTTTGGGAATTTTCACTCTTTTTGTGCTGTTTTTTCCCTATCTTGTGGATTTATCTATCTTTGGTCTTTGATGCTGGTGACCTTTGGATGGGGTTTTTGTGTGGACATTCTTTGTGTTGATGTTGATGCTATTCCTTTCTGTTTGTTAGTTTTCTTTCTAACAGTTAGGCTCCTCTGCTGCAGGTCTGCTGGAGTTTGCTGGAGGTCCACTCCAGATCCTGTTTGCCTGGGTATCACCAGCAGAGGCTGCAGAACAGCAAAGATTGCTGCCTGTTCCTTCCTCTGGTAGCTTCATCCCAGAGGAGCACCTGCTAATTGCCAGTTGGAGCTCTCGGGTATGAAATGTCTGTCAACCCTTGCTTGGAGGTATCGTCCAGTCAGAAGGAATGGGGGTCAAGTGGTTGAGGAGGCATTCTGACCCTTAGCAGAGCTCGAGTGCTGTGCTGGGAGAGCCTATGCTGTCTTCAGAGCTGGCAGGCAGAAACGTTTAAGTCTGCTGAGGCTGCACTCACATCCACCCCTTCCCCTAGGTGCACTGTCCCAGGGGAGAAGGGACTTTTATCTATAAGCCCCTGATGGGCTGCTGCCTTTCTTTCAGAAATGCCCTGACCGGAGAGAAGGAATCTAGAGAGGCAGTCTGGCTATAACGGCTTTGCTGAGCTGTGGTGGGCTCTGCCTAGTTGGAACTTCCCTGCAGCTTTGTTTACACTGTGAGGGGGAAACTGCCGCTCAAGCCTCAGTAATGGCAGACTCCCCTCCCCCTACCAACCTCCAGCATCCCTGGTGGACTTCAGACTGCTGCACTGGCAGCGAGAATTTCAAGCCAGTGGATCTTAGCTTGCTGGGCGCCACGGGGGTAGGATCTGCTGAGCTAGACCACTTGGCTCCTTGGCTTCAGCCCCATATCCAGTGGGGTGAACAGTTCTAGCTCGCTGGCATTCCAGGTACCACTGGGTTATGAAAAAAAAAAAAAAACCTCCTGTAGCTAGCTTGGTGTCTGCCCAAATGGCTGCCCAGTTTTGTGCTTGAAACCCAGGGCCCTGATGGTATAGGCACTGGAGGGAACCCCCTGGTCTGCAGGTTGTGAATACCATGGGAAAAGCATAGCATCTGGGCCCCATAGCACGGTTCCTCATGGCACAGTGCCTCAGGGCTTCCGTTGGCTACGGAAGGGAGTTCCCCGACTCCTTGCACTTCCCAGGTGAGGCGATGCCCCACCCTGCTTTGGCTCACCCTCTGTGGGCTGCTCCCACTGTCTAACCAGTCCCAGTGAGATGAGCCATGTACCTCAGTTGGAAATGGAGAAATCACCTGCTTTCTGCATCAGTCTCACTGGGAGCTGCAGACTGGAGCTGTTCCTACTCAGCTATCTTAAGCACGTTAATTTTTGACACAACAAACTGCTCTGTTCCCAGTAAAAATGTCCTAACCTTGTACTACCCTGTGTTAATGAGGAATACAGATGAAAATGTCTCAGTCTCTGAAATCCTGAAGGCCATCTGTATTAACTACTGTAGCACCACAGTGTAGCCCAAACCTTAGCAGCTTAAAATTATGAACAGGCTTGCCCGGCGTGATGGCTCATGACTGTAATCCCAGCACTTTGGTAGGCCAAGGTGGATGGATCACCTGAGGTCAGGAGTTCAAGACCAGCCTGGCCAACATGGTGAAACCCCATCTTGGCCAGGCGTGGTGGTGGGCACCTGTAATCCCAGCTACTTGGGAGGCTGAGGCAGAAGAATCCCTTGAACCCGGGAGGTGGAGGTTGTAGTGAGCTGAGATTGTGCCATTGTACACCAGCCTGGGCAACAAGAGCAAAACTCTGTCTCAAAAAAAAAAAAAATTATGAACAGGCTTGACTTAGCTGGGTAGGTCTGGCTCAAGGTGTCTCTCGAGGTTGCAGTCAAGCTGTTGGCCAGGGCTATGGCCATCTCAATGGGGGATGGAAGTCCTGTGCCCAAACTCACTCATGTGACTTGGCAGGAGGCTTCATTTCGTCACCATGTGGGCCTTTCGATGGGGCTGCTCTTGACACTTCCCCCAGAATAGACGATCCAAACAGGCAAGAGAGAGAGCCACATAGAAGTGCAGTTCCTATCAGCCTGGGAACCCCAGAGGGGAAGGAGTTTGCATTAGTGTCCTTGGGTTCTGGTAACAAAGCACTGCAGACTGAGGCTCAACCACAGGAATTGGTTGTCTTATGGTTCTGCAGGCTGGAGGTCCCAGACAGAAGTGTTGGCAGGGTGGGTTCCTTCTGGGGACTGTGAGGGAGAATCTGTTTTGTGCCTCTTCCCTATCTTCTAGTGGTTTTCTGTCTTTGGTGTTTTTTGGCATCTAGATGCATCACCCCAATCTCTGCCTTCATCTTCATGTGGCATTCTCCCTGTGTCATGTTTGTTTCTATGTCCAGATTTCCCCTTTGTATAAGAACAACAGTTATATTGAATTATGGTTCACTATAATGATCTTATTTTAACTTGATTACCTCAGTAAAGACTTTATTTCCAAATAAGGTCACTTTCCCAGGTCTTGGAGATTGGGACTTCAGCATATTTTGGGGAAGACAAAATTAAGCCCCATAACAGAGTAGAAACCTGAGGTCTGAGATGAGGGTGGGTGAGTAGATGCTCTTGAGACTTGAGCATCCAGCATCTCTTATATTGCTCGTCCTAAAGAAGTGGCCTATTCCATCTTGCTAAAACATGGCTCCTTGCTTGAAGATTATGCAGAGGTCTCAAAAGAGTCAGGTTTCTTAAAAGACAATGCCTTCCCCTTCAGGGTGTTTCTGGCAGCAATCTAATAACAAGTGTCAAATCCCAACAGAGCCCAAAGAGGGTCATGCTGAGCTGCCAAGTGAGGAGGAAGCTCATAATCTGAAGTCCTCCAGGGTCTACTAGCAGGCATTGGAGTGTGTCCCAAGGGTGCTGGATCAAGGGGGACAGAACATAGAATTGGGTAAAGGAGAGGTTATGGATGTGGAAGCAATACCTTATGACAGAAGATATAACAACTGGCAAGGACCATGGGAAAGGGGCTGATACATTGCCAGGATGGCTCTTGAAATTCTTGAGAAAATCAATGGCCCAGAGTAAGTGAAGCAGAAATGCCAGAGCTGTCATGACAGATGGTAGAAGAAAGGATCAAAAGGACCAGATAATTGCACATACTAAGCCATGATTAACACAGTTTCCTCTGTTAGGTATGCATCTGATGAGACGGTGAATACATTTTTAACATCTTCATCAGGTAGGTGGATCAAAAACAGCTTGTGTTTTTGTGAAAAGCACAACAGTAAATGTTCAGAGTCTTGCCCTGCGGTTATATTAACTCCCCCACCATCTGTTATTTTATAGTCTGAAGATCCCTGGACCATCTAGGAATTGTGTGTGATACTACATGGGTGCACTCTATCTATGGCATCATTTTCATCATACTGGATGAACAAGAAATGGCAAATATGTTAGAGAACTTGATAAGGCATATGTTCACATTGTTCAGAGGATGGAAAAATAAATGTTATGAAGGTTCAGGGATCTGTCATAGTCACAAAATTTGTAGGTGTCTGGAAGTCTGGGACTTGCTGGGGCATCCCCTCTAAATAAAGGATGAATTGTTGAATCTAGTATTGCCCACAACCAGGAAAGAAGAGAAGAATTTGACAAGCACCCTGGATTATGGAGTGAACATCTTTGACACTTTGGAATACTGATTGTACCCATTTAGAGGAGACATGGCGGTTATGCATTTTTGAGTGGAACCAAAGCCCAGGCAGGCATCTACATCATTTCCAGGCTGCAGCACAGCTGGTCCTCCCATTTTTGCCATTTGACCTGACAATGTATGACCCTGTAGATATCATAAAGGTGGGAAAGGATGCTGTGTGGAACATTTGGCAAGCTTCAACTGGATAATCAGAATGTATCTCTTTAGGATCTACTGGGACCAAGGACATTACCAACCATAGGAGATAACTATAAAGCATTCCAAAAGTAGCTCCTGTCATGCCCTGTCCTGGGCTCTGGTAGAGGCACAGTGTTTGACCATGGAGCATCAGGTGACCAGCTGACCAGTGCCCCATCATGAACTGCATCGGGTCACACCCACAAAGATATAGGCAAGTGAGCCCAGAAGAAATTCATCGTAAAACAGAGATGGTGCGTGTAGGTGTAGGCAAGAACAAATCCAGCAGGTACAAGTAAGCTACATGAGCAGGTGGCCCAGACCACATATCTTCTATTATTGTGTTGGCACCTCTCCCGCAACTCATCCCTCTAGCCCCAGTAGCTTAAAGTTGATGCTGGTTATTTGCTGGGAGTTCAACAGGGATGATCAACTGGAGCCCTCACTGGTGGCTTCTCCATGTGGCTTGGGCTTCTCATAGCCTCTTGGCTTATTCCAAGAGGGATGATCCCAAGTGCAAACATTCCAGGCCTAGCTGCAAGGTTTCTTAAGACCCAGCCTTGAAAGTCATGGGATATCACTTCTGTAGCACACTATTAACCACAGAAGTCACAGTCCCGGCCCAGATTCAGGAGGAGGGGATATAGACTCTCCCTCTCAATGACATCTCAGTGGGACCAGTAGCAAAAAATCTGCAGCCGTTTTAAATTTACCACAGGTGCTCTTTTCCAGGACAGCATAGATACCCTAAATCAATGACTGTTATATGACACCAAGTCTTCACTTGGTGTAAGGAATGGAAAATAGAGATGACACCACATTCTTCATGACTCTCTTCGACTCACTTGAAATTTATGCTCTGGTCCCTGCAATTTCATGCTCTACATGTTAAGAGGTCCTGGCTTCCAGAAGGAAATTACTTCCACCAGTGGACATGATGAGAGTCTCATAGAAATTTTACCTACGGCTGCATTGCTTGATCACTTGGTGCCAAGAAACCAACCAGAAGAGAAAAGTCACAATCTGCAGGGAAAATTGACTCATTACCAGTGGGAGGTAGGCCTGCTGCCACACATGGGCATAGGGAAGAATCTCTTTGGTGCTCAGTGGTCCCAGTGCTTTACTCAAATGAAACCAACTTAATGTAAAAAGCAAGTTGATCTGTGCAGTGGAAGGGATTAACTTTAATGAATATTGTGGTGCTTTGCCAAGATCCTTTCTTTAGAGATGATTTACCCATAGCCTGGCTGCTGGTGGCTCCCAGCTGCACGCTGTTCTATCATTATTCACCATGCTGGTTGAGGAAGAATACCTCCCTGTCCCCTTCCATTGCACAAGGTAGCTGAATGCATGACACCTTGCACTGGACAGATGTGATCAACAGCAATTTATTAGTTACGTATACCCACAGCCTGCCTGGGGAAGAGGACACCACACACTAGGCGGGGCCACGCGAGGGGGGCACTCAGGAACACAGTGGACCAGAGGGGTGTGGAGGCAGGCTTTGTAGAAACAAGGGGGTGTGGTGGCCCCTGGTGCCTATGGGAGGATGTGATTGGCTTGTTTGTTTCATGGGGTGGCAGGGGATGGAGACACGTGCGGTTGGGGACTGATGGGGGACACTGGTCCAGCCAACAGGGGAACAAGCGAGGCAGGGAGCAGGGAAACTCATTGGACTCCTTTGGGGCCTGGAAGCCTCAAAGATGGCAAAGCAACACTTGAAATTGTTTCTTCTTCACATTTGCGTCCACCTATGTAGGTATTTCCAGTATTCAAATCCACTCTAACTAAAGGAAGAATTGTCTTTCCAATGAACGCACTCCACAGGTAAATTCTGAGGAGGGCATCCCTAAAATACAATGAACATTGTGTAGTCTCTTAAGGGAACTATAGTCAAATTAAAAAGCCACAAAATCGAAAGGAGACTTTCTACCATGTCACTTTATAATGAGGAAGGAGATTTGGGGTTATGACCGTTTAGAAAGAAGACAAAGATACATGCAGTAGACATAAAATAATTCATTAAAATCACCTTTATACATTCATTTATGAAGTTCAGAGCTACATGATAGATCAGTGTTGGCAAGTTTTTTAAAATACTGAGCTAGATAGTAAATATTTTAGGCTTTGTGGGCCATATGGTCTCTGATTACTCAGCTCTGTTGTTGTTGTGCAAAAGCAGCATGGACAATAGTAAACAAATGGGCATGGTTGCGCTTCAACAAGACTTTACCTACACGAGCTGATGGCAGGCTGGACTGGATGTCATAGAGCATCTTCCCTGAAAAACATATTTCTTAGATTTGTATATTGCTTTATTTTCCAAGCTTCCCTTGAAATAATCAACTCATGAGGTATCCGGGCGATATTCTCTCATTTTGCAGACAAGAAAACTGAGGTACAGGAACTTTTCTGGGAAAAACTGTGATGAGTAGCAAGCCAAGACTAGAAATCAGATTTCCTGACTATTTTCTCCCACACCCTGACTGTTGCTCAACCCAGCTGATTCACTAGACTCCAGTCACCAACATCAAGTTTCTATCAGATGGGTCAATTTTATTTATTTATTTAATAAAGATTAACTAAGACATATTTATTTTTTGTTTTAGTTAACAATAGCAAGAATTTTTGTCCTCATTAAAATATTAAACAATATTACCTTTTTAAGTTTTAATTTTTTTAAAATTCAATAGGATTTTGGGGAACAGGTGGAGTTTGCTTACTTGAATAAGTTCTTTATTGGTGATCTCTTGAGTTTTTGGTGCACCCATCACCTGAACAGTGTGCACTGTACCCAGTGTGTAGTCTTTTATCCCTTGCCACCCCCAACCCTTTCCCTTGAGTCCCCAAAGTCCAATGTACCATTTTTAAGCCTTTGTGTCCTTATAGTTTGGCTCCCACTTATGAGTGTGTATTAGTATGTTCTCACACTGCTCATAAAGACATATCTGAGATTGTGTAATTTATAAAGGAAAGAGTTTAATTGACTGTCAGTTCCACATGGCTGGGGAGGCCTCACAATCATGGCAGAAGGCAAAAGGCATGTCTTACATGCTGGCAGGCAAGAGAGAATGAGAATCAAGTGAAAGAGGTTTCCCCTTATAAAACCATCAGGTCTTGTGAGACTACCATGAGAACATTATGTGGGAAACAGCCCCCATGATTCAATTATCTCCCACTGGGTTCCTCCTACTATACATGGGAATTATGGGAGCTACAATTCAAAATGAGATTTTGTTGGGGACACAGCCAAACCATATTAGAGTAAAAACACACGATGTTTGGTTTTCCATTCCTAAGTTACTTTACTTAGAATAATAGTCTCCAATTCCATCCACGTTGCTGCAAATGCCATTATTTCTTTCCTTTTTATGGCTGAGTAGTATTCCATGGTATATATATATATATACAAAAAAACCAGTTTCTTTATCCACTCGTTGATTGATGGGCATTTAGGCTGGTTCCATATTTTTGCAATTGCGAGTTGTGCTGCTAGAAACATGCAGGTGCAAGTATCTTTTTCATGTAATGACTTCTTTTCCTCTGGGTCAGAACCTGGTAGTGGGATTGCTGGATCAACAGTAGATCTACTTTAAGTTCTTTAAGGAATCTTCACACTGTTTTTCATAGTGGTTGTACTAGTTTACATTCTCACCAACAGTGTAAAGGTTCTTTTTTCACCACATCCATGCCAACATCTATTATTTTTTTATTATGGCCATTCTTGCAGGAGTGAGGTGGTATTGCATTGTCATTTTGATTTACATTTCCCTGAATAATTGTGATGTTGAGCACTTTTTCATATGTTCATTGGCCATTTATGTATTTTTTGAGAATTATCTATTCATGTCCTTAGCACACTTTTTGTTGGGATTGTTGATTTTATTCTTGCTGATTTGTTTGAGTTCTTTGCAGATTCTGGATATTAGTCCTTTGTTGGATATATAGATTGTGAAGATTCTCTTCCACTCTGTGGGTTGTCTCTTAACTCTGCTGATTACTTCTTTTGCTGTGCAGAAGTTTTTTAGTTAATTAAGTCCCATCTATTTATCTTTGTTTTTGTTGCATTTGCTTTTGGGTTCTTGGTCATGAAGTCTTTGCCTAAGCCAATGTCTAGAAGAGTTTTTCTGATGTTATCTTCCAGAAGCTTTACAGTTTTACGTCTTAGATTTAAGTCTTTGATCAATCTTGAGTTTATCTTTGTATAAGATGAGAGATGGAGATCCAGTTTTAGTCTTCTACCTGTAGCTTGCCAATTTTCCCAGCATCATTTATTGAATAGGGTGTTCTTTCCCCACTTCATGTTTTTGTTTGCTTTGTGAAACATCAATTGGCTGTAAGTATTTGGCTTAATTTCTGGGTTCTCTATGCTGTTACATTGGTGTATGTGCCTGTTTTTATACCAGTACCATGTTGTTTTGGTGACTATGGTCTTATAGTACAGGTTGAAATCAGTTAATGTGATGCTTCCAGATTTGTTCTTTTTGCTTAGTCTTGCTTTGGCTATGTGGGCTCCTTTTTGGTTTCAAATGAATTTTAGGATTGCTTTTTTTTCAGTTCTGTGAAGAATGATGATGATATTTTCATGGGAAATGCATTGAGTTCGTAGATTGCTTTTGGCAGTCTGGTCATTTTCACAACATTGATTCTACATGAGCATGGGGTGTATTTCCATTGGTTTGCGTCATTGATGATTTCTTTTAGCAATGTTTTGTAGTTTTCCTTGTAGAGGTCTTTCATGTCCTTGGTTAGGTATATTACTAAGTATTTTTTTTTTTCAGCTATTGTGAAAGGAGTTGATTTCTGGATTTGATTCTCAGCTTGGTTGCTGTTGGTGTATAGCAGAGCTCCTGATTTGTGTATGTTAATTTTGTATCCTAAAACCTTTCCGAATTTATTTGCCACTTCTAGGAGCTTTTTGGATGAGTCTTTAGAGTTTTCTAAGTATATGATCATATCATCAGCAAACAGCGACAATTTGACTTCCTCTTTACTGATTTGGATGACCTTTCTTTCTTTCTCTTGTCTGATTGCTTTGGCTAGGACTTCAGATGTGTCCATTTTAAATAAAAGGGAAAAACAGAAAAGAAAATTAGATAACTACTTTGTAGCAAGCTGGATTTTATTCATTGTTAGATTGACCTTTTCTTTGTATTTACTTCTGTCTGTGAATCCTGTTTCTTCCATGTTGCCCTCAGGTGCCTTTTGATGGTTTTCCTCTCCTTTTTCTTCATCCCCTTTGCTTTTGCAACCACATGTAATGTGCACTAGGCTGCACACTTCAGTGAGAGGCCTCCAACCCCATAGTGTGGGGATGCCTCACTGCTTTTGATAAGATTCCAAAGCATTCCGCTGGTTTCTCCTTTCTGCATCTTAATTTTCCACAGACCTCTGGGTGAATGTTTTTGTTAATTGGCGGGGCAGAGGTGACATTTCTTATTCTCTCTTATTTCTTCTCAGGTTGCACAGTAATTGTTGACTGGCTGTTTAATTGAACAAAAACTTTTATCACACTTCTCTCATGCATTTTGAATTGGAAACAAGTTCAAATCTCAGGCAAGATTATAAAATGAGTGAACATTGTATATAGCACTTTTTAAAGGGGACAGCTTGTCAGAGTTCTCTTTTTAAAATTTTACCTCACTTCCATCTTGCTGGGCCCATATCTCTGTCTTCTAGGGAGATGATAATGGCATCTCATGAAAAGGCAATGGACATGATTTGTTGGGCCTCCCATGATTTGTTGTGCTTGTATATTGAAAGTTGCTACAATGAAAAGGCAGTAACTAATCCTGTATTTATTTATTCAACAAATATTCGTAGACCATCTATTATGTGCCAGATACCAGAAACACAAATGTGATAATATTGGATACAATTTTGGATTAAAATTAGACTCCTTTTCTGTCTGGGAGGAGATTTAGACATGGAAAGGGCAATTTCAAAGAAGGGTAAAACCTATTAAAATAGAGAAAGGACAGAATATTATGGGAACACAGAGAAGGGCACTGGAATCAGATGTGGGAGAGTCATCAGAGACTTCTTAGAGTACTCAACAAGGTCATGGAGAGGAGGGGAGAAAAAGTCCAGGGAAGAATAAAATATATTGAGGAAAATGAAAAACGGTCAGTTCGGTATGATTGAAGAGAATGATAAAATTAAGCTGGACAGGTAGACAGGCCAAATCTTGAAGGGCGTTGGAAACCACACTAGCATATTATCTTTTCACTTTATTTTACGATCAATGGAACATCGTTAAAGAGTGTTAGGGTAGTGGCAGAATCTGATTTGCATTTTTACCCACAGGTGGAGGAGAGTGGGGAGGAGTAAGACTAGAAGCAAGGATACCAGTAGGATGCAGTTACAGCAATCCAGGTGGCTGTGCTACAATTGTAGTAACATCAGATCTGTGCCGGGTAAATATGGAAAGTGAGGCTATCATAACCATCTTGTTCACATCTGTATCCAACAGTGCCTCACCCATTGGGATGCTCCATTGACATTTTGTGAAGGCATGAGTAAATGCATAAGTGGATTCACAAAGAAGTGGTCAGTTAAGAACAGTATTTTCCCCAGTAGGTTCCACAGAACAGCATGTTATGTGAAAGAAAACAGGCTGAGGTCAAATGAATCAGGGAAACGATAGGCAAAACATTACTGAATAACTTTCTGTTTAAGAGAACCTCTCAAGACCTTTAACAAGCTAATATGTCATGTTGCTCTCCAAAATGCAGGGGTAGCAAGCAAGGTGAACTGGGCTTCTGTTTGCTCCTCCAGACCCACTCTCCACCACTCTCCACCCTGCTCTGCCCCCTGGCAGGCTAGTCTGTTCCAATTGCATAACAAGCCCCCTTGCTCTCCTTTCCAGTTGGGTTTGGACAGTGGAGACTCAGCAGGTAAGAGGGAAAGAATAGAGAATAGCCAAGTATTTCCTCCTCTGGCTCCCTCCTGTGGGTGGCTGACAGCTGGTTCTATACCTTGACTGACAGTCACAGCTGTTGTCAGCGCCGCCTTTGCACAGCCTTCTGTCTGTTTTGGTGACTGCTCACTCCCCTTGCAGCAAAGTGCAAATAGCACCCACAGACTGCACTATCTTATGATTTTCTTGTATGTTGTCTATACCTCATGGCACTCATTTCAAAATACCTAATTTGACCATTCTGTCTGTTTCCTGCTGGGACTTGACTAATTCACGGTTTCTCAAACTTCATTGATTGTAGAGTGATTTTTCCATGAAGGATTTTGCATGACTAACTATAATACAGTTTGGCTAATAAGGGTTGAGTGGTAGCACAAATAAAAGTGAACCATACTTCTTTAACTCTGCTCACCTTGTAGATCGGCTTCTCATAGGGGGTTTAATCACCGGTTCCATAACTAAGTAGTTCCTAATCTTAAACGCACATGGTGGTATCAATCAATACGCGTAAAAGTATCCATGCTGATCTCATTCTGTTAGGGAGTCGTACTGGTCCTGCCTCTTAGGCTCTCTGGAGCTAGGAAGCATACAGCTGCAAAATTTTCTTCAGGGAAACTGGAATTCAGACATTTTCTTTTATATTTCTGCACTTCCAAGATTTCTTGCCTACATAAGGATTTCTTGCCAGGAAACTATTTCTTGTCTGAAAATAGATTCCTGACCACACTGGGGAGGAATTATGTATCTTGCCTAGGTCCTGCGACTTTTGGCAATGTTACCAACATCAGCCTTAATTAAGAAGTCTACTGAGGTCCATAAACTATAAAGTTTTATTAAACATGATGAAATAAAACATCAACTGCTATTTTTAAAGAAGTGCTGATGAAAAAGGGACTAAACATCCAGGCGTTAACAAATGTGGTTGGATATTTTATGACTTTTTTCTTTACAAATAAAGTGGAACTCTTTGTATCCCCACAAAATGCGTATGTTAGAACCTAATCTCCAATGCAATACTATTAAGAGGTGGGGCTTCAGGAGGCGGTTACTTATGAGGTGTAACCCTCGTGAATGGGATATGTGCCCTTATAAATGAGGCCCAAGGGATTTCATTCACCCCTTCTGCCATGTGAGGACACTGCTAGAAGGCACCCTCTTTGAAGCAGAGGGTGAGCCCTCACCAGACACTGAGTCTGCTGGTGCCCTGCTCTTGGACTTTTCAGTTCTAAATGTAGAACTGCGAGCAATTCATTTGTGGTGTTTATCAATTACCCAGTCTAAGGTATTTTGTTCCAGCTGCCTGAATGGACTAAGGCACTGACCAGTGACTTCTGTGTGAAATCTTTATAAACAATTGAAATTCTAGGCTTAAGAAGCTATTAGGCCAGGCATGGCGGCCACACCTGTAATCCCAGCACTTTGGGAGGTCGAGGTGGGTGAATCGCTTGAGGCCAGGAGTTCGAGACCAGCCTGGCCAATATGGTGAAACGCTGTCTTTACTAAAAATACAAAAATTAGCTGGATATGATGACATGCTATGTTATCCTAGCTATTCGGGAGGCTGAGGCGTGAGAATTGTTTTAACCCAGGAGGCAGAGATTGTCGTGAGCCCAGATGGTACCACTGCACTCCAGCCTGGGTGACAGGGCAAGACTCCATCTCAAACAACACCAACAACAAAAAGAAGCTATTAATAATATATACATTTTTTGCTGTGTTTGCACCAGAGAATTTCAAATAACTTCTCAATATTGGTGCCATTATTGCTGCTGTTACTCTCACTTGCTGTGGATCAATGTTTTGTATGTTGTACTATTTGAATTTATAGATGGGCTTCATAGGCAGCAATGGTGAGCCAGCTGACCTTGATTAAAGAACTGCATGAGTATTGGCAAGTGAAAGCTTATGAGTTTTATAGTGAAGTCAGCCTGTGGCGATCTTTATTCTCTTATATCTGTATATCTCATCTGAAACCTTTTGCTGGCATTCCAACAAAGACCAGTGAGCCACATACATGTTCTTGAATGGGACAAAAGCATTCTGTAAGAAACTTAGAAGACATACTTCTAAGTTGTCCTTCGTACTAAGCAGAATAACTAGAAAGGATTTATCAGCTCTGTGCCTGCAATAAGTATATGTGTTCATACGGAAGCAATCCTTCATGGCTGAGCCACATTCTTCAAGTCTGCAGTCGTAGCATTTCTAATCACTCTGAGTTATCTCTTATAAGAGGCCATTGCAATCTTAAAGACATTATCTAGACACCGTGTTTGTCTGCCGCTGGTTAGGCAAATGGCAAACCAAAGTGCCTGCTCAGGGAAATTACCACTCTCATTTGTCACCAGCCTGCACAGCAAAAGCACGGGTTCTGTTTCTTGCTGATTGACTAATGGTTTTGAAGAAGAAAAGTGATAGGTAGAATGCTTCTCCTAGAAGGCAAAACTAGTAAAAGGAATTGACTACCCAAATCTTTTCCATTTCAATGAGATGTTCTTTTTGCTCAAATTAAATGAGCTTGTCAAAATAAATAAGCAAGCATGGTCACCGTGGATGGTGAAGCCAGGTCCTCAGTAGAGGAAATCAATCTGGAGGTGGGGGTTGGTTTCTCACTCTGCTCAAGGCAGGCAAGTCTCCAGTCTCATTCACTTCTTGTTCTTGTTTAGCATGCCCCCATTTCCCTCTGCGTTGGATGCAAACCATACACATCTTTTGAGGCCAACTTTAATCTCTTCTCCTCTTGGAAGTCAGAGTATTCTTTTCAGAATTCCTAACATTTTCAGCCTGTGCTGTGCAAGTTGGCACATAGTTAAATTCTTCTATTTTGTACTGTGCTCACAATGTTCCATGGATGTTAGCCTTACCATTTAAACAGCCTGAGCCTCTCACAGAGTAGAGAGATGCTCTTGAGAACATCGTTGAACCACTAGATCAAGGCATGCCTGTGGACTTTGCAATTTCCAGAACCAATAAAAGTATCTTTATTATTTAAGCTGGTTTGAATCATGTTTTTTGTTATGAGTAACAAAATGGATATAGGAGATACTTGGTAAATATTTCCATAGAACTTTCAGTCATCCCTATTTATCTCAATATTTTATCTCTACTCAGAGATCAGATGTCACTTCAAACAGAATCATATTTGAACTGCTTCTTTTTAAAAATACCAATATTCAGTTACTTTTAGATGGAGAATACTGCGACATTCCTTCAACTTGTAGGGAAAACTATGAATTAAGGAGAAGTAAAAAGAAAAATTTTCTACTACCAAACTTTCTCCCTTTATGGAAGGTTTATTGGAACTTTTGAGGAACACGGAGAAAGAGCAGCAGTGGAGGAGGGGATGACTCCAAATTAATTTTCAGCCTTTTCAGGTTATTCACCTCTCTACTCAACTGCTCCACGGCTTGTGTCTAACAAGGGTCATTTCTAACCTTTTCTTGCAGAGTTTTCCATTCTTTTTTCTGTCTCTAGCCTTTACCCCATTCATGTGCCCAATACACACCCTTCACACCATGTCTCATGGCTCACAATGATTCTCTGCAAAAGCAAGGTTTCTCAGCCCGAGAACTACTGACATTTTTGGTAGATAATTCTTCGTTGTGAGGGACTGTCCTGTGCACTGTACAATGTTTAGCAACGTCACTGGCTTCCACCCACCAGATGCCAGTAGCCCCCCTTCCCAGAGTGTGACAACCAAAAATGTTTACAGATAATAGCCATTCTAACAGGTGTGAGGTGATAGCTCACTGTGGTTTTAATTTGCATTTCCCCAATAATTAATGATGTTGGACTTTTCTTTATGAAACTGTTGGCCATTTGTTGTCTTCTTTTGAGAAATGTCTATTCAGGTCCTGTGCCTATTTTCAAATTGGGTTATTTGTTTTCTTGCTGTTGAGTTGTTTGAATTCTTTATATGTTTTGGACATTATCCCCTTAGTTAATGAATATATATGATATATTTCAAAACTAATGAGAGTAAATTTTGAATGTCTCACCACAAAAAATAAGTGAGGTGATAGATATATTATTTGAGCTTGATTTAATCATTCCACATTATATACATATAGCAAAACATCACTTCTACCCCATAAATATATGCAATTCAAAAAATAAAATATTTACAGACATTACCAAATGTCCCCTGGAAGTCAATTGATGCCTCTTTCCTTTGAGAACCTCGGCTGGGTATGTGGGCAGTAGAGCAGATGTAATTTGAGAAAATGAATATTATTTGAGCTTGATTTAATCATTCCACATTGCATACATATAGCAAAACATCACTTCTACCCCATAAATATATGTAATTCAAAAAACAAAATATTTACAGACATTGCCAAACGTCCCCTGGGAGTCAGAATTGATGCCTCCTCCCTTTAAGAACCTTGGCTGGGTCTGTGGGCAGTAGAGCAGGTGTAATTTGGGAAAATGACTCACCTCCACTGTTTGCTATTTGGAGGAAAACCATTCAACAAGCCATTAGCTTGCTGAGTACATTCACTCAGGATCTCCATCCTGAAGTGACAAAAGAAGCAAGATCCTTGGACCTCTCAAAATAGAACTTTTACTGGTTTCTTTCAACCCAAATCCTTGGCAATCACTATTCTATCAGATTATCTCACTCTCCAGTAAAAAATTGGGCCGGGTGCGGTGGCTCATGCCTGTTATCCCAGCACTTTGGGAGGCCGAGGCAGGCAGATCACGAGGTCAACCTGGCCAACATGGTGAAACCCCATCTCTACTAAAAATACAAAAATTGGCTGGGCATGGTGGTGTGTACCTGCAGTCCCAGCTACTTGGGAGGCTGAGTCAGGAGAATCACTTGAACCCGGGAGGTGGAGGTTGCAGTGAGCTGAGATTGCACTACTGCACTCCAATCTGGCAACAGAGTGAGACTCTGTCTCAGAAAATATTTTTTTCCTCTCAAACATAAACATACAATAAATGAAAAAAATCAAGATACCTTGCACTCTGATCCCTTGGTTAATCTGTCTTATCTCAGCATTGCCATGGTTTTTATATCGTGTGACCTTTCCTCAATTTGGTGCTGTGTTTTCATCATGATCATGTGCCCTGTATTCACTAATGGACACCTTCCTTTAACTTTCCCCAATTCAATTATCTCTTATGAGGGTGCGGACCATTTACTGCTGAGTACTGATCTGATACCCTGACCTTCACCTGGTCTCACAATAGTCAACCATGTGAAGCATTATTTATAATAGCTAAGACGTGGAAACAAATGAAGTGTGCGCCCACAGATGAACAGATAAAGACAATGTGGTGTATATATATACACACATACATATACACAATGGACTACTATTCGACCTTAAAAAGGAGATACTGCCATTGCAACATGGATGAACCTGGGGGTTATTATGCTAAGTGAAATAAGCCAGGCAGAGAAAGACAAACACCTTGTGATCTCACCAATAGGTAGAGTCAAAAAAAGTCGAACTCATAGTAACAGAACAGAACGATGGTTACCAGGATCTGGGGGTTGGGGAAAGCTGGGAGATGTTGGCCACAGAGTCCAAACCTTCAGTTATAAGATGAGTAAGTTCTGGGAGTCTAATGTGCAGTACAGTGACTATAGTTAATGATAAATGTATGTGTGAAGTTTGCTTAGAGCGTAGCTCTCAAGAGTTCTTATCACACATACAAAAAGGTGGTAACAAGGTAAGGGGGTAAATATGATAATTGGCTTGACTGTGGGAATCGTTTCACAATGTATAGGTGTATCAAAGCATCACGTTGTGCACTCTAAATGTAGTCAATTTTTATTTGCCAATCATAGCTCAACAAAGCTGGAAAACGAAAACAAAATCTCCCAAAACTGATATGCTGGGGTTGCTACCTGTAGCTTTCCCTGGATTTGCAGGTCGAATCATAGCCTGAATCCCCAGAAGAGTTGGGAAGGGACAAGAGGGTAAAACTCACCCTCGTAATGGGAGGGGAGATGGGCTTCTAGTTGGCTTGGACAGGATCTTCACTCTGATCTGGGGGCTCTCTTGGTTGGTGGGAGGAAGCTTGGTGCTCTGTCAGAAAGATGCTGTGCATTTCTGGAAATGGGCAGAGGCAGCTCTTACCTGCATGGAGGGGGGCATAGCAGCTCCAGGCACAGCCCCCAGCACCACGTGAGTGACATCACACACTTTTGGCTTGTAGCCTTGCAGCATTCAATACGTATTTGTAGACTGTTGTTTTGAAAAATAATTAAAAATTTATCTTTCCAGGTCCTTGCAGTCTAATGGGAAAACCCACAATCCCTAACTCAGTGGCCAGCGCGTGGGTCATGCTCAGGTGTGTGTGCCGTGTTTCCATTTATTGAAGAGAGTATAATCATTTATTAGGTAAAATCACACATGGCAGTGCTGAGGTGAAACAGATTAACCATGGGATCAGAGTGCATGTATCTTAATTTGTTTATTTATTCAGTTAATTATATGTTTACATTTGATAGCAAAGACATTTTCATCTGGATAACAAGGCTTCATCTGACTAAGGTAGGGAATTATGGAGGATTTTGTCCTAATAGTAATTTCCAGTGTCTTGATTGACTTATTATCCAAAAGACAGCAAGTAAGAAAATGGAATAAAGCTCTTGAGAGGGCCTGTACTGAGCTGGGATCAAGAGATCTGGCTTCCTGTCCTCATCTGTCTATGGATGGCCTGGGATAAAGTCTGACTTTACCTTCCCAGGTATCATTCTGTATGTTTATTTATTTCTTAGATAAACAAGAAGTGTGGACTAGATAATTCAGATGATTTCTGACATTCTATGATTGGATTACAGAAGTTCTGGCTTTCTGAGCAGCACGTTTTAAAACTCATTGTTTTTACTCTTCTTCCATCTCTTAGACCCACGAGTCTCCTGGGGATGGTTATTGATAGACATATTGTACCTTACATTTCCTTGATGTGTGTGACGGTTAATTGTGTATGTCAATTTGACTGGGCCACAGGAAGTCCAGGTGGTAGCTGGTTAAACACTATTTCTGGGTGTTTCTGCGAGGCTGTTTCCAAAAGAGATGAGCATTTGAATTGCTGGACTCAGTAAAACCCTTGGCACTCCCCAGCGTGGGTGAGTGTTATCCCGTCTATTCAAGGCTGGAACACAGCAAAAAACCGGAGGAAGGTTGAATTCACCCTCCCTCTATGTGACTGCTTGGACTGAGGCATGAATCTTCTTCCCTGGGAAGTCCTGTTTCCTAGGCCTTCAGGCTTGGACTGGGATGTGTACCATTGACTCTCAGGCTCTCAGGCCTTTGAACACCACCACTGGCCTTCCCAGGTCTCCAGCCTGCAGAGGGCAGGTTGTGGAATTTCTCAGTCTCCATAATCGTGTGAGCCTTTAATACCTTACCCCCAGCCCACACTCTGTGTCTCCACACACACACACACACACACACACACACACACACACATTCGTGCATGTATTGGTTTTGGTTTGTTTCTCTGGAGCATACTGATGAACGCAGCGTGCTTCTGCAGTCCTCTGCATGCCTGTCCCGGGTAGATAGCACCTGTGCTCCCTCTCATCCCTGCACTGCCACAGGTTGCTACCCTGCCGTACCTCTCAGGGCCTTTCCTTTGATATAAATGAGTAGGCATGGGGTGCATGCAGACCTAGTGGGCAGCTGTGTGTTCTCATTCACTCCCCATTCCCTGGGAGGCTGTTGTAGCTCCAGCTGGAAATCCAGCTGGGTCATAGTCCCCCACTGGCCTTAGCTGTTAAAGTTGTTAGAGTCAGTTCGTGAAAGTCCTCAGAGGATTCTGGCAACAGAACAGCAGGAAAGGCCTTTTGTCTTCTAACTTTATTTCTGGCTTTACCTTAGCTTTCTTTTCCTACCTTCATTTTTCTTTTATCTCAATTTCTTTATTAACATTTCTATTTTACTTTTAAATTATTGTCTATAAACACCTCTACTCCTTCTCCTCAAGCTTAATGATAGTACCTGGGATTTTAATGTTTATTTGTATATTTTTATTTGTACAAATTTACGGGGTACATTTGCAATTTTGTGACATGCATAGATTTTCTAGTAGCCAAATAGAATTGTTAGGGTGTCCATCACGAAAAAATGTACATTGTACATTTTTTATAATAAGTAATTTCTTATTATAATGTTTAATTCACACTTCTGGGCTTGAGCAAATATATGTAAACAGTAAATCTGAGTCAATGCAAATAGGCTATCTGGGAGGAACACAGTTAGAACAAATGACCCCATCCATAACTGTGATTCAGAAAGTAGGACGTGAAGGAAGGGAGACAGGAGCAGGTGACTACTGAGGTGTTTTGGTGTGGAGGGACAGGGAGGGGGTGCACAGTGGCACAGAAGCACGGTGGGAGAGCCTCTCTGAGAGTGTGCTGCAGATATCTGGGGTGGAGGGTGAGGGGTGGTGCATGGCAGGAGCTGGGTGAGAACGTCACCTCTTACCTCTGAGGCACGACAGCAGGAACAGGATCAGTGCCAACACAGTGGCAAATTTACATTGGTCCTGATTCTACATGCAAGAGATATTTTTGCCGGGCCACTCTTCACTGAGTAGACTGGACAGCCTTTAAAGAATCCAGGCCATCGTTAAAAAACACAGAGATATTAGTAACTTCAATGCCCAGGGCTGAAAAAATAACAGGACAGCTTATTCCATTATGCTGACCTGCTGCTACACATACAAGATGATTCTAGAAACAAAAACACAAACCTTTAGCTTCCTGGCTTTAAGATGAGTCATAAGTGATCCCATGTGGGCAACTAAGCTACTCACTGACAAAACTTAATTATGTTAAGTATTTTGGAAAATGGAATGATTCAGCCACAGGGACTCGATACCCCTCAGAAGCGATCAGCATTTTAGCAGTCTTTTAGATCTAATTTTCAAATGGAAAGTAATCGTGAGGGGACACATATTATTTAACACTCATCACCATATATAAGTGTGCTTGCTGCTGTTTCTGGATTGAATAAGCCAAGAGCTCATCTGGGCATTCTGTGGGACATGAAAATTCACTTGTGGTTTTCTTTCAAGAATTGCAGTCAGGATTGTAGGAACTTAAAATTGATTTGTAATCATTTGAGAGATGATGATGTGGAAAGGAAAATAACCTATAGGTCAACAGTGATAAATTTAAGCAATTTCATAGCAATTTTCAAAGTTCTTGGGACCTGCCTTGCTTATTTCCAATTTCAAGTGTTCGTTCTGGCTTAAAAGCCCTGCCTCCCTTCTCTGTTTTCCAAGTCTAGGCTGACCATGGTCTAAGCCACCAGCCAAAAGCCACCAGGAGTATATCTGAATTGAATGAGTTGGAGTCGACCTTTTGTTAAATGAGCTGAGTCTCCTGAAAGAAGAAGCCCATGATGGAGAACTGCGGAATGCCAGCATCTCTGTTGGAGAGTGTTGGAAAGGACTTACTACAGGAGCTTGGGCCTCTGTGAGGCGAGCCGGGGGAAGGTCCCAGGAAGTGGAGCTTTGCTGTGGACTGGGTACTGTCAGAAAGCAGGGCTAATTCTCTAGATGGGTGGCTTAATAGATCTCACTGAGAAGACAGGAAGACTAGACTGAGGCCAATCGTTCTCACTGACGAAGTGGCAGGAACTCCCATCAGCTAGGATGGTGGTGTGTTTGCACACAAGGATGCTCTGTGTTCAGACATGATCACAAAGGGTCTTATTTTTGCCTTGATCCATCACGATCACAGAGCGGCCTTGTCTAGTGTTGATGTTGTGTAAATTGCTGATTTCAGCAGCAGGATACAAGGCTGTCTTCTGGAGGTCAGGAGCTGCTTTTCTCTTTCTCACCATTGAACTTATATTATCCAAATTGGGACACTTCAAGAGTGAAGGGGGGTGCCACTGACAGTGGCAGGAGGCAGACAAATGCCTAGGCAGATAGGGGCAGGTCCCCAGTGAAACTCCACCTCCAAGCCGAAGACAGCTTAAAGCCTAAAAGCCAAGCTACAAGTCCAATCCACGGACTGGATTGAGAACCTGTCTTCCCATTTGACACGCTTTCCTCTCACCCTTCACCTATTTTACATATACCTACCCTTTCTTAATTGGTTTTCTATACTACCGTGCCCACCTTTGAGTGGTGTCTTTGCTTTAACCTCTCTTTGCATACTCACAAACCAATCAGCATGCACTCTCCTATTCTGAGCCCATAAAATCTCAGCCACACTGGGAGAGAAAACAACTGACTGTGGGGTAGGGAACCATCCCCATGTCCCCTCTCTGCTGAGAGCTGTTCCATCGCTCAATAAAATTCTTCTCTGCCCTCCTCACCCTTCAATTGTCAGCATATCCTCATTCTTTTTGGACGTGGAATAAGAGCTTGGAAACCACTGAATGTGGGTACAAGATATAACACAGTGGGCTGGGGTTCCACACCTGGCCCAGCCATGGGCTGAGCTGGTGCACAAGCCAGACTTGACTGGGTGCCTCCTGCAACAGGCAGGGTCCCTCCTGCAGCAGGTAGTGTGCCTGAGTTAGGCCTCAGTGGGGGCATCACCAGCTGGCAAAGTGACTGAAAAAAATCCTGCATCACTGTTAATCATTTTGCAGGAGTGACGGGTGTAAACTGTGACTGTTCTCAAGAAACCGGTTGGGGCAATGTTCACACTGAAATCTTGCCCTTCCAATTCATCTGTCCCTTCCAAAGGTCCTCTTTGCACTGTTTTTATCATATTCATTGGTATCATTGGACCTCCCATTACAACGTTTCTTTCATACTACATTTTGTGCTTCGTCGGGTAGGATCTTGTCAGGAAACGGAATTGTACCCAGAGGTTGTAGCTGCAGAAACCCAACAAAGGCAATGATGACAGAGGACTGTGCTTTAAGGTTTAGGGATGCAGCAGGGAGACCTGAAGCTAGCCACACACTGCAGGAGGCTTTGCTGCTGGGCAAGGAGGAAATGGTGGTGGTAACTGAACCAGGTGGGCTGCAGCCCTGAAGGGGCCTCTGGCAGGAGCTGTGGTTAGGAGGGCAGCAGTCTCTGCCTGGGGCAGGGGGAAGCTGGGAGGGAGCAGTCAACTAGACCCAGCTAGCAAGGGAGACGGGCAGGACAGAGTGGAGAGGAAGGGGTGAGGCAGCAGCCCACAGCTCAGCACAGGAGACTCTGTGCACTTAGGAGTACACCACTTCTGCATTGTTCTAACAACCCTTAGAGGGAGGCCTAGTGGGTCGAGTGTGCTCATTTTACAGAGAAGGAGAGTGGGCCCAGGGTCACATGTGTCCATGGTGATGTGGCTGGACAGCCACGGGGACTGGCCACAGAGCTCCTGACTTCCAGTTCAGTTGATAGCCAAACAGGGGGCAGGGAGTGTGGAAAAGACCTCACAACTGCCAGGATGTGTGTGGAGCAGGAGACCTGGTCAGAGAGGGAGGAGGTGGTTTGTGTGGTGTGTTCTCACTCAGCTATAAGCAGCTGCAACGAAGGGACCGTTTTCTGAGAGTCATAGTGGCACTTGGGGGAATCCAAATGGTTTTGACAAGCAGCAGAGCAGAACACAGTCACCGTTACCAGCGCCTGATGGTTTTCTCCTTTGCTTGCTTTCTTTCCACTCTATTAATTTGTCTGGATGTTGAAGACCAAGGGCCTCTAATTCTGTAGCATTTGTTGAAATCTCATAGAGCCCTCTGAGTGAAATCAAATGAAGACGGATAAAGGGAGTGGGGGTGGGATTGACTTGATCTACTGTGAAGAGTGAGGGAAATTTGGATTGTGTCAGATGGGAGAACGCAGAACTCCAGAGGAACAATGGAAGACTCTAGAGTCAGAAGGATGAGCCCAGCACCCATGCTTGTGTGTGCATGTGCCTGTGTGTACATGTGTGCACATATGCGCGAGTGTGCATGTGTGCCCCTGCATGTGTACCATACACATAGGTGAGTATGTGTGCATGTGTTTTGCAGGATGGGAAAACCAGGTATAGGTAGCTCTCAGGACTAGTAGACGACCAGCCTGAGAAGTGACCATATTGAGGACACAGCCTGTGAGGTGAGTTGGTGTCAGACCCTGAATGACGAGAAAAATGATTTGGATATGATCAAACAGTAGGGTGACATGTGTCCAGATCTGTCCTGGACAGGTTTTGTTCTGGGGTAATTAGTATCACCAGCGTGCCCTTCGGCCTGCAGAAGTGTGTCCAACAAATTATTTGGTCATCCTTTCTAATAGGAAGTGGGAAACCATCATAGGCTCAAATGTTCCAAGCTGGACTACTGATTCTAGTTAATTATCCTTGTCTTCTATTCCTGGTCCCATCCACAAATACAAGGCTGGACGTGACTTTTCACTCTGTCTTTGACTCTGAGTTCCGTTCTTGATCTTGACAGAAGGTGTTTTTTGTATCTCTTTCCCAGACCTTCTGCTGAGGATACATGGCTCTGAGTTTGCAGAAGATCAAACCTTTAAATAAAAATCGGTAACTATGTGAGGTGATGGATATGTTGATTTGCTTGACTGTAGTAATCATTTCCCAAAGTATATGTATATCAAAGCATCGAATTGTATAAACTGTATTTCAATAAAACTGTTTTTGTTTTGTTTTGTTTTGTTTGAGATGGAGTTTTTCACTCTTGTCGCCCAGCCTGGAGTGCAATGGCATGATCTTGGCTTACTGCAACCTCTGCCTCCCAGGTTCAAGCGATTCTCCTGCCTCAGCCTCCCTAGTAGCTGGGATTACAGGCATGCGCCACCACGCCCGGCTGATTTTGTATTTTTAGTAGACACAGGGTTTCTCCATGTTGGTGAGGCTGGTCTCGAACTCCTGACCCCAGGTGATCCATCTGCCTCAGCCTCCCAAAGTGCTGGGATTACAGGCATGAGCCACCACGCCCAGCCAAAACTTTTCTTTTTTAAAAAAATCAAAACTTTTCTCTGGCCCAGTTTTCAGGGCATGGGTGTTTCCTATGAGTTAATTGTTCATTATCTTTACTTGTGGCTCCAAAGAGCACCAGCGTCTCCTCCTTCAGAGCACGTACAAGAAGTGACCTTAGCAGAAGGAGAGAACTAGCAGGAGAACAAGGGAGGGAGTTAAGGTCATTTTGTAGCAATTGTGTATTCGGGGAGTGTGAGGGAACATTGTTGTTTTACATTCATATGCAAATAGCTCTGTGTCTTGACTGGCTTCAAGGAAAGCTTTGAAAACATCAAAACAGAACTCTGTCTGAAAATGCTCTTACAGCACTGTCCCCAAAACATTCATGTCTTAAGTGTTGAATATCTAAACATCTCTCAATCAGAACCATTTTCTTTCCTCTCTTCCCTGATATGCATAACAATGACTAAGTGTGGAATTCTGATTTCTTTTTCACACAATGATAGCCCAGGCAGTGACCCTCATACTTCTACAAACTTAGGACACTCTTGGAGTAGGTATTTTGGTGACTGACTTACAATACTGCACTTCGCAATCTGAGGGCATTTAATTAAGCCTCTGTGATCATGAGGATATTAGAATGCCAGCCATCCAGGATCCTGGAGACTTGAGATGGAATCAAAGAGGCATTAAAGGCGATTAAAGCAAGAAAACACAAGAGACACATCAACAGCACAGCTACTCTCAGAGTTTCTCCATACAATGCACTATAAGAAAAAAATGACTAACGTGTGCATTGAAACTTCATTCAAAATACAAAATTGAAGCTGGCATTCTACGTTTGCCAAATTCTTACCCATGTGTCTTTCCAGCTTTATCTTCTGCTATTCCTCTATGCAAATATGATGGTGTATCTAAACTAACCTTGTGTCTCCTGCTTATGTACACTTTCTTCTAGAAAATGTACCCACACTGTGCTTCATCTGCAGTGCCCTCTTTCACCTCTTTTTTTGTGAGTCTCATAGGCTCAAGTGCAGTGATGCAATCTCGGCTCACTACAACCACTGCCTCCTGGGTTCAAGTGATTCCCATGCCTCAGCCTCCTGAGTAGCTGGGACTATAGGCGTGTGCCACCACACCTGGCTAATTTTTTGTATTTTAGTAGAGGTGGGGTTTCACCGTGTTGGTCAGGATGGTCTTGATCTCCTGACTTCATGATCCGCCTGCTTTGGCCTCCCAAAGTGCTGGGATTACAGGCTTGAGCCACTGCACCTCTTTTCGTATCTAGGTTGCACCTCCTTTTTCTATGAGCCATTGTGTCTGCTCCCGTCTGGAGTGATGGGCTATACCTCTGAGCCCTTATCCTACTTGTATGGGTGTTGCTCATTTAGTACTTGCTAGTAGCAAGACCATAACCCTGTTGTCCTAGTCCATTTTCTGTTATTATAACGGAATATCTGAGACTGGGTAATTTATAAAGAAAATACATTTATATTACTTCCTACATTGCTGGAGGCTAGGAAGTTTAAGGTTGAGGGGCTGCATCTGGTGAGGGCCATCTTGCTGGTGAAGTCCCAAGGCAGGACAGGGCATCACATGATGAGGGCGCTCATGACAGACAGCCAAACTGGATTTGATAATAGACTAGCTCTTGTGATAAGACTTACCTGAGGAGGGACATTGCACAATTGTAGGCAGTGAATGCGATTCCTACAGTAGGCTATAAGAAGCAATTGTACTATCGTATCCTTTAATTTCTGTCTTTCAGAGTAGAATAGACCATTCTGGGAGGTCAAGGGCAGTTCTCTAAATGTTACCTTCCAAAAAAGCAAGGCATACCCCATATTTGATAGAACTCAATATCCAGCACCTAAAAACGGATTACAGTCACTTTTTACTTTATATACCCTCATATTTTTCAAAATTTGGTAAAGATACATTACTTTCTCTAATAAAAACACTGACAAAAGAAAACCCCTAGTTTCCATGGAAAACCACTGTAAACAGTTTTTATGTGCTTTGAAAGATATGAAAAGCACATGAAAAGATACATACCAAAATCAAGATGATTATTTTATATATATATATATATATGATGCAATTTGTTTTTTTCTGGCAATTTACTGTAACAGTATATCATAAAAATATACCTGATACATTTGCTGGATCTTCTTAGAATTCCTTGTTTGCTTCCTGAATCCACAGATGCTTACCACACACTTCACTGCCTACCAATTGCTTGGACCCACATGGTTCTGCTGTGTGGGCTGACCAGTTACCCTCCCCATGGGAGCTGCCAGGGAGCTGGGCCAAGCACTGCATGCCCAGAATTTCTGACTCTTCCTGTCATTTCTAGTATCTTGAGTGTATGCAAAAGGGACCAGAAAATGAACAAGTATATGCAGAGGTATTAACTCCCCAGTAGATGAGTTTCCACCAAATGGAAACAGAGGATGGAAGGAAACAAAAAGGACAAGCTTCTCCTTCGTCCTTTCCTTCTTTTATTTAAGTGATGCTTTGATGGGTTCACATGAAAAGGAAGGGAGTCCTCTATAGCAGGAGACCTTCCAGGGCTACAGGATGCGGCCATCACTCAGAAGGAAGGGCTGGAAGGGAATCCCAGGGGGTGAGGGGACTAGAGGGGGGCTCAGATGTGTAGGTGAAGTTGCTGAGCAGCCTGGTGGGGAGTCTGAGTCAGAGAACTCAAAGGGCAGCAGTAGTTGGCATCTTTATAGCCCTGAGTTTATCTTATATGTGGTTAGCACATGTTGGGCACAGTTTTGTGGCATACAAAGCCGGTAGGCTCTAAATGGCTAAAAATATGCATATTTGATTTGTGTCTAAAACAGTTGAGTATGGAACATTTTGAGTTTGGTGCTAGGAGGATTTTGAACAAATAGGTCTCAGCCTGCTGTGAAGAAGTAAACAACCTAGAGGCCAATTCACAGGGGCAGTCCTTGGTTCATTTATACAACACTATTTCACAGCTTCTTTCCCTCACTCTTGCTGCCCTTGGCTCATTTATACAACACCATTTCATGTCTCCTTTCCCAACCAGGCTAAAGTGACATTAATGAAAGTCAATACAATTGACCCTTGAACAACATGGGTTTGAACTGTGTAGGTTCACTGACACATAGAATTTATTTTTTGATAAAAGTTGCATCAATTATGCCTGCCTCTGCTTCCACCTCCACTTCTTCTGCCTCTGCCACCCCTGAGACAGCATGACCAACTCCTCCTTTTCTTTCTCCTCCTCCCCAGCCTACTCAATGTGAAGAGGGCAAGGATGAAGGCCATGATGATTCACTTCTACTTAAGGAATAGTAAATATATTTTCTCTTCCTTATGATTTTTTAATAATATTTGTTTACTCCAGCTTACTTTGTTATAAAAATATAGTACGTCATACATAGAAAATATAAAATATGTGTTAACTGTTTGTTATTAGTAAGGCTTCTGGTCAACAGTAGGCTATTAGTAGTTGAGTTTTGGAAGAGTCAAAAGTTATACTTGGATTTTGGACTGCATACAAGTTGGGGCCCTTAACTCCTGCATTGTTTAGGGATCACCTGTACATGTAAAGTTAGCCTATTTTTTTGAAATGGCAATTGTGTGTTGTATTTGTGAATTAGTCTGTTCTCACACTGCCAATAAAGACATACCCAAGACTGGGTAACTTATAAAGGAAAGAGGTTTAATGGACTCACAGTTCCACATGGCTAGGTAGGCCTCACAATCATGGCAGAAGGTGAATGAGGAACAAAGTCACGTCTTACTTTAGCAGCAGGCAAGGGAACTCCCCTTTATAAAACCATGATATCTCATGAGACTTATTCACGATCATGAGAACAGCACAAGAATGACCCACTTTCATGATTGAATTACCTCCCACTGGTTACCTCCCACCACACATGGGAATTATGGGAGCTAAAATTCAAGATAAGATTTGGGTGGTGAGACAGCCAAACCATATCACCCCACCCCAGCCCCTCCCAAATGCCATGTCTTCTCATTTTAAAACCAATCATGCTCTCTCAACAGTCACCCAAAGTCTTAACTTATTTCAGCATTAACTCAAAAGTCCACAGTCCAAAGTCTCATCTGAGACAAGGCAAGTCCCTTCTGCCTATGACCCTGTAAAATCAAAAGCAAGTTGGTTAATTCCTAGATACAATGGGGGTACAGGCATTGGGTAAATACGCCTGTTCCAAATGGGAGAAATTGGCCAAAATGAGAGGACTACAGGCCCCATGCAAGTCCAAAATCCAGTGGAGCAGTCAAATCTTAAAGCTCAAAAATGATCTCCTTTTTTTTTCATGTCTCACATCCAAGTCATGCTGATGCAAGAGGTGGGTTCCCATGGTCTTGGGCAGCTATACCCCTGTGGCTTTGCAGGGTACAGCCTCCCTCCTTGCTGCTTTCATGGGCTAGCATTGAGTGTCTGTGGCTTTTCCAGGCACATGGTGCAAGCTGTTGGTGGATCTACCATTCTGGGGTCTAGAGGATGGTAGTCCTCTTCTCACAACTGCATTAGGCAATGTCCCAGTGAGGATTCTGGCAGGGGCTCCAACCCCACATTTTCCTTGTGCACTGCCCTAGCAGAAATTCTCCATGTGGGCCCACCACTGGCGCAAACTTATGCCTGGACATCTGGGTGTTGCCATACATCCTCTGAAATTTAGGAAGGGGTTCCCAAACCTCAATTCTTGACTTCTATGCACCCACATGCTCAACATGATGTGGAAGCTGCTAAGGCTTGGGGCTTGCACCCTCTGAAGCCATAGCCTGGGCTGTGCCTTGGGCCGTTTTATCCATGACTGGAGCAACTGGAATGCAGGGCACCAAGTCCCTAGGCTGCACACAGCAGGGGGGTCCTCGACCTGGTCCAAGAAACCATTCTTCCCTCCTAGGCCTCCAGGCCTGTGATGGGAGGGGCTGCCTTGAAGGTCTCTGACATGCCCTGGGGACATTTTCCCCATTGTCTTGGTGATTAACATTGGGCTTCTTGTTACTTATGCAGATTACTGCAACTGGCTTGAATTTCCTCCCAGAAAATAGGTTTTTTCCTATCACATCATCAGGCTGCAAATTTTCCAAACTTTTGTGCTCTGCTTCCTCTTGAATGCTTTGCCACTTAGAAATTTCTTCTTCCAGATACCCCAGAGCATCTCTGTCAAGTTCAAAGTTCCACATACCTCTAGGACAGGGGCAAAAAGCCATCAGTCTCTTTGCTAAAGCACAGCAGGAGTCACCTTTGCTCCAGTTCTCAACATGTTCCTCATCTCCATCTGTGACTACCTCAGCCTGGATGGAGTTCCATATCACTCTCAGCATTTTGGTCAAAGCTATTCAACGAGTCTCTAGAGAGTTCCAAACTTTCCCATATCTTTCTGTTTTCTGAGCCCTCCAAGTATCTAGGAAGTTCCAAACTTTCCCACATTTTCCTATTTTCTTCTGAGCCCTCCAAATTGTTCCAACCTCTGGCTGTTACCCAGTTCCAAAGTCACTTCCACATTTTTGGGTATCTTTACAGCAGCACACCACTCTACTGGTACCAATTTACTGTATTAGTCTGTTCTCATGCTGCTAATAAAGACATACCTGAGATGGGGTAATTTATAAAGGAAAGAGGTTTAATTGACTCACAGTTCCACATGGCTGGGGAGGCCTCAAAATCATTGCTGAAGGCAAAGAAGGAGCAAAGGCACATCTTACATGGTAGCAGGCAAGAGAGAGTGTGTAGGGGAACTCCCCTTTATAAAACCATCAGATCCTGTGAGGCTTATTCACAATCACAAGAACAGCATGGGAAACACCTGCCTTCATGATTCAGTTACCTTCCACTGGGTCCCTCCCACCACACATGGGAATTATGGGAGCTACAATTCAAGATAAGTTTGGGTGGGGACATGGCCAAACTATATCAATTTGCATGGATTTTCTCTAATTTCTGTGATGATTCTCTTATTTATGAACATTTACTTTGTTCTTTAACTTTTCTTATCAGAAAGCAGTACTTTGTTGACCGTCTTTGTCTATATATCATTACATACCTCTGGAAGCTGAATTTTGGATTAAAAGTCTTTGATTTTTAGTTTCTGATACTACTGTCAATTCCCTTTAAAAACATTATTTCAGTTTATATTTCCACCAGTAATGATATCAAATCACTCCTCTCTTCATATTCTGGATATTATCATTCAACTCCTTGACAACCTAATAGGTTAAAATTTGATAGCCTATATGTTTTTCTGATATTTGATGAGGTTGGTTTTTGGTATGCTAATTATATGGAGCTCCCACTCCAGTTTCCAGGAAGATCTCTCAAATATTACGACATCTCTCAGATATTTAGGAAAGTTCCCTGTGAGCCTGCCTCACATGTATTCAAACCAGCATCTTGGGATTTTCTGCTCCTTGTTTGGTCATTTATCCCTAGGCTGCCTCTCCCACTGATGATCTTGCAGTTCATGCAGCTGTCCTCTGCTAGTGACTATAATTATTATTGTCTTCTGGTATCGGGGGCGGCGGGGGGAACCTTGCTAGCTTGTGGCTCTGTTGTATCACTCGTAGGTTCTCCTTTAATTTCCTACAGCAAAGTTGAATCTTAGTTATAAATTTAATAAAAAATTGACTGAAGATTTGAAGATAATTGAAGAAATGTACCAAATAGGAATTAAAATAAAAATTTCATGCAAGGGCAGAGCTGAGCTTTGGTCCCTTTCTGCCCTGAAAATGAAAAGAAATCTTAACCTCCCACCAGGATATCTCAGTGAAATTTAGGGCCATAAAACCATTGACATGGCAAATTGATCCTTACTATTTGTCTTTTTATGTCTTGTTACTGATGCATTGCTATTTAATAGGCAATTTAACATATTATCTCCCCTGCTTTATGCATACACACACAGATTTTTAAAATTACCATGGTGAGAACACTTCATAATACTGCAGAATACAGTATTTTTGACTGTACAATGTTGTACAACAGATCTCTAGAACTTATGTATCTTGCATAAGTGAGTCTTTTTGCCCATTGAACCCTATTTCCCCTTCTCCCTCGTCCCTAGCGCCACCATTGTATTCCCTGATTCTCTTGTTTGATTATGTTAGATACTTCATGTAAGTGGAGTCATGAAGTATTTGTCCTACTTGTTACTGGTTTATTTCACTCAGCATAATGCCTTCAAGGTTCATCCATGTTGTTGCATAAGGCAGGACATCTTTTAAGGCTGAATATTCCGGTATATCTATATACCATATTTTCTGTATCCACTCATCCACTGATGGACTTTTAGGTTGTTTCCATACGTTGACTGCTGTGAATAAGCTGCAGTGAACATAGGAGGGCAAACATCTCTTTGAAATACTGATCTCTATTCTTTTGGATAAACACCCAGGAGAAGGACTGCTGGATTATATAGTAGTTCTAATTTCAATTTTTTTGAGGAATCCTCATACTGTTTTTTATAGCAGCTGCACCATTCTACACTCCCACCATCAGCATACAGGGGGTTCGAATTTCTCCACGTCTTCACCAACACTTGTCATTTATTTTATTTGTTTGATAATGGATTTTTTTTTTAACAGCAGGCCACTATTTCAACTTTCTTTCAGGTTTTATTGTCTGATTTTCCCCATTTAAAAAAACCTTCCACAAGAAAACAATTGGGGTGAGCTGCAGTCCTACCCTGAGACAAGAGGGTCCTTTGTCCTGGTCCCCATGTCTGGGAGCACTTGGCTCTGGTCCTCCAGTTTCTCTGTCCATGGAGGTGAGGGCATGTGGGCCCAGGGTATGTGTCCACTCAGAGCCTGTACCCCATCTGCCTATTTTCATACCATGTTCCAGGCACCCAGGGCCTTGGCATTCTCTGCACACCTGCCCCAAGGCAGGGTTCAGCACCTGAAAGGGTCTCCTTTCCAGGTGATTCTCTTGAAGACAGATGATGCCTCTGGAGTGAACAGTCCTAGACATAACTGGTGACCAGGCAGATGCTGTATGTTATGGGGTTGTGGAAGGAGTATGGACGGAGCTGGGATATGCAGCTTGCAACTGCTACACAGATGAACTTGAGACTCTCCTTGTGAGGAGAATTTTAATGCCAGCACAGAATTTTAATGATTTTGACAACTCTAAATTTAAACCTAGAGTTCTAAGCCATTATGAAGATACATTTGCCAAAGAAAATGATGAAATGAAATTTGAAGTTGCCGATAAAATGAAATTTCAGTTTGCCAATGAGATGAAAATACAAATCAACAAAATATATTTGTAAATACATTACCTTGGGGCATGCGGAATATGGGTCTCCCTTTGTACTTATTCCTGGGTCCTGGAAATGTTAGTGGCAGCCTGGTAAGCTATATCTGATATGAAGTTTAAGGGGCATAGGTCTGAAGCTACTGGATATGTCAAATACAATTGTTCTGTATTCTTGCCTCTTAGAATTTCCCACAATCCTGGTTTACTCATTTATGCCAAGGATTCCATGGACAGTGATATCTTCCCTGCTCTTTAGCATAGTTCCTGGTTCCTGGTATATGAACAATAAACATAGGACAAATTAATACATGTTATATGAAATCTTCTAGTCTTCTTTTGCACTTGATTTACCTTTATTTGCGATGCAATATTTTTAGCATTTCTTTTGTCTTGGATTTTTTTGTGTGTGTTTGTGCTGTCCTGAATGTAAAGCTGTAGCATGGGCATTTGACAATTGATTCTCTTACAACTCATACATTAGTTACGAAGGAATTTCAAATTCCAGGTGTAGATCAGAAGGGAGAAGATTTGGCCAATGTGTGTGTTCTTTCTTTTTTTTTTTCCATACACTGCAAATTATGCCATGTTCGATTAAAGTGGAATTGCCCAATCAACTCCTACCTAGGAAGGTCCTAAAGGAGACTGTGTACTCTTGTCAGGATCCCCACTCGGGTCTGTGTTAGCCTAAAGCAAGTTCTACATACACTCTTCCTCTGAAAGTGACAATAGTGAGGCTCCCCTGTGGGCTCCAAGCAGACACTGGAGTTCCTGCTTCCTGTCTGACCCTTTGCCTTCTCCACCCATCAAATATAAATGAATTAAGGACTTACTGTAGCACTGTAAAAATTTCAAAAAGAAAGTATGTAATGTCTTTTTGAAAGAGGAAGACATATCCTTGAGGAAGGATTTTTTTTTAAAACAAAGAAAAAGATGTTCACCATGAAATAATAGTACATTTAATTATTTTAACATATAGCATTTATATTTGTCCACAAAAGGATAACCATAAAAGATGATGAATATGATCATTTGTTTGACAGTAGTAATAATTTTCCTATGTCTATGCATATCAAAACATTATGTTCTATATTTTAAATTTATACAATAAAAATAATTTAAAAAGAATTCTTATTCATGAAAAGACACCATAAAAATAAAAATTCAAAAACTGAGAGAAGATAAACAGAACACATATAACTAATAAAGTATTATCAGAATATATATTAAAATATCTACAAAACAAGAAAAAGATAAAAATATAAAAATGGGTGTAAGATGTAAGTGGACATTTTACTACAGATTGAAAAAACAAATGGACAATAAATATATGATTATATATTCCATTTCATCATTGATTATTGGAAGAATTAAAGAACTTGATAATATTAAATGGAAGAAGGTATGATAACAGGAAGAACTTGTACTCATTGCTGATGGGAACATTAACTGGGATAATTTTTTTTTTAAAGATTCATGTTTTCGTGTAAGTTGAACATTTGCACATCTTGTGATCAGGAGCTATCTATCCCACTCCTAGGTATATATACAAGAAAAAATTATTTGACAAGTGCACCAGGAGATGTGTATAATTTTACAGCACTCTACTTATAATATGAAAAAACTGGAAAAAATCCAAATTCCCACTGACAAAAGAATAGATTATTGTTTGGCCTTCAGAGAGAGAATTCATACTTTGAGAGAGGGTTTCAAGAATGGGAATCACACCTCTATGGTAGGTATGATTTCAGATCCATATGTTAAAGGGATGAATGCTCTTATCCACTGTCAAATCCCCAGAAAGACTGTCAGTAAAATATGTTGAGCAAGAAAAACTAAGTTGAGTAGATTTATGGCAGTAAGGAAAAGCACTGCCATGACAGAATATTAGTAATGTCTCAGAAGGAAAAAGTCAAGAGTGGCTATTTATGAAACTTTAGTACCCTGGCTAGATGACTTTAAGGTGGGTCTACTATGCAGGATGATAACTGGCGTTGGGAAAAGATTATATTATAGTAGTAGTAATTGGTGGGCACAGAGAGAGGAAGATCTTGAAGAGGGTATTAATGAGTCAGTTGTGAGTCTTCAGAAGTAGAGATTTTTTTTTTCTTTTGTTAGTTTATGGTGTTAGCTTTCTGGAGCAACAATTCCTTGGAGCAAGTATCTGAGATGTTTTTGCTTGCCCCCAGTAAATTATTTAGCAAAAACAAGAAAAGATGTTTGTCCCAAAGATTTTAGGCCATGGAAAGTAAGATACATTTGATTTTGGAATAACACAAGAATAGGAAAGCATGTTGGTTTCAGTTATTGCTAACTTCCCTTGATAATTCTTCAATCACATTAAAGGATAGACCATTGCCTTCTGGGGACGTGATCAATTCTGATCTTCACCACTGTTTACTGTCTTTGGTCACATGTGAAGTTTCTGATGTTTGCTATTCCAACCTTTATACACGTCAGAGTTTGTTGTGCTTTTTGTTGAAAGTTTATTTGTTGGGTCCTTTGATGGAACAGGGGCTGTACAGCAGCCCTGAAGACTGCAGATGACACATCTGAGCAGCACAACATGTAAAATACTATGAGAAGAATTATGGTCCAAGTGTATAGTCCACAGCTAAGCCAAATTAAATAAAAACACCCACATTAAACAAAAATAAAATGTATCACCCCTAATCTGAAGAGATACATAACCATATTAGCTCAATTATCTAATTTCATGTTACCTTTGTTTCCCAGATTTTTTCTGGTCATATTAAACATCCAAGAGAGATCGGTAGATGTTTGAGTACAATATTCTTCCCATAAGGCAGCACATGCTCCACCTTGAGAAGGGTATACCTTATCTACTCAGCTCTGTTCTGAACTGCCACCTGCTCCCTTTCATAGAATTCCTCTCAAGTGAGGACTATTTGAAGACAAGTAATGTACAGAGAAAACAGGTTGCTGTAAAATGTTCAGGTCATAGCCAGTAGCCTGTTGCATCACAAACCCAGAATCAGTTATTAGGGACAATCTAATTAAACTTTGGCCCAAGCAGGTCTGACGATAATATTGTCGTGGTATAATATAGTAATGTTTGGATCCCACTCATCAAATGTGGTTCTGTGTCAAGTGACAGTTGGTTTAGAATAGAGATCATTAGGTGGATTTAAAGCAAGAGAGCTTCACACGGAGCCTAAGCAGTTCTTCTTTCTTACAATGTCTGTAAAACTGAGACAACTTCCAAATAGCAACTGCTTTTCTAACTCTTTTAGAAATTTCTTACCATAGAAGTTCTGTTACAAAAGGCATTTCCTATGAAAGGCACTTGAATACTGTTTCTGTGGAGATAGAAAACCCTCTTACTATGTACAATCTGAAAGGGGATTTTTGATTTCTGGCTGGCTGTCCTGTTGGTGGCTTTCAACCTAAAAAATGCTTTCTACTGGAGTCTAATTACCAAGGAATCCAACTGATTATTAAAAGAATGTGTTATCAAAGCAAGGAAAACGGCACACAAAGGAAAATGAATGCAAAAAATGGTTCATTTGTTTATGTATTTTGCCAAGTCATTAATAATAAATTACATTTTGGTATTGGACTTACACTAAGTAGTGGCTAAGAATAAAAAAATTATTGATCATAAGGACAGTATGAGTACTATAACTAATAAATAAAAATGTTTCTTAATATCCCAGAACCTTACGGCAAGTAAAGAGAAAAGAAACTACCTAAGAATATAGAAAACAAAGCATGAAAAAGCATGAGAATCTGTGACTCCAGTTATCTAGATGATGTTCTATGGGTTGTGGGTTGAATTTCTCTACTTCATGCAGATGTCTACTTGCTCTGAAAGCCTTTGATGGAACTGTTTTCTTCCAATAACTGTTCACTCTTGGAGAACACCAATTTGTAGCTTCATGTCTCCATCTAGGAAAAATTTTCAATGATTGAAAAATGCCTTTATGTCTTTGGGGTCCTGGTTGGAGTAGCAGGGTGTGTATCTCAGGACAAAACTCTTGAGATTTTCTTACTGTGCAACTTAACAGTGTCTGATAAGATCATGCCCAGAAGGTTTTGGGGGCCATCTTTCAGAATTCTCTTTAGGAAAATTATTTTTCCAGGTTTTAAGTCATGCAAGGTTGCTTAGGAGGATGTTGAGAAAACGGTGCTCGTGCCAATGGATGCTCAGGCTGTATCTGTTGTATTAGTCCCTTGTAGTATTTTTCCAACCCCACTTACCAGAGGACACAATCTAGAATCAGAGATGCAATTACTACAGCCAGGGGATGACCTGCTACTAACTTATAGTGGGAGAGTTAGTGAATCCGAGAAGTTGATTGCATTGTTATTAAAGCTAAGATAATACCTTAGGTGATAGAAGCAAAGGGTCACTGAAAACTATGCTAATTTTAGCTGAAGAATACTATTTGTCCTTCCAATATTTTCTTAAGATTAGGGGTAGTGTGGGCCGTGAAATTTCTGAGTAAGTGGTAAGGGTTTGCAAAACCTTTCCAGTGACAGGATCACACATTTTAAAGGACTTTCATTAGCATTAGATTGGAATTCCTCAAAATGAAAACAAAGAATTAAGCAATGCTTCTGCTACTATCAGAGGTATAGCTCTTTGGTAAGGAAAAGCATCAATCCTTTCCACTAATAAGTAAATAATCACTAGAGAATAGTTAAGACCCACTGTGGAAGATGGCCATATGAAAGGCGTTTAAACATACTCAGATACCCCGATTATTGGACCCTTGTTCTTGTCCTGTTTTTCATAGATTTGTCTGGTTAATGGTGGTGATAAGTGAGACATACACTACAGATGATCGCCAGTCTTGGTTGAATACAGTGGCCAATTTGTCCTTGCTGTGATTTTATATGATTTAAGCCAGTCGCTTACCAAATAAATAAGATCAAACAACAATGCCAAACAATGGAGAGGAAGAAATGAACAAGAATCCTGAGTTGCTGCAATATATTATTTAAATGCTCATTTTTAATTAAAAAAAATCCACAAAACTATGAGACATGCAGAGAAAAAGGAAGGTATGTCCCATACACAGGGGGGAAAAACAGGTAACAGAAACTGCCTGTGAAAGAGACCAGATGTCAGATTTAACAAAGATTTTAAAGCAGCCATTACAAATGTATTTAAAGAACTGAAGGAAATAATGTATGATGACAATGCTTAATCAAATAGAGAATATCGATAGCCAGAAATTATAAAAGAAAACCAAATAAAAATTCAGTATTTGAAATGTACAATAACTGAAATGAAGAATTCACAAATGGGCTCAGCAATCTATTTCAACTGGCAGAAGGTAGAATTACCAAAGTGAAGATAGGCTGCTAGCAATGATACAATCTGAAGGACAAGAGGGAAAAAAAAACCAATAAAATACAAACAGAGCCTCAGAGGCATGTAGAATATCATAAGTGCACCAACATATTCATAATAAAAATACCAGAAGGAGGGGAGAGAAAGAGTGGAACAAAAATTTATTCAGAGAAATAATGGCAAAAAATTCCCCGATTTGATGAAAAACATGCATCTATACACTCAAGAAACTCAATAAACTCTAAGCAGGAAAAACTCAAAAAGATCTACACCTTGACATATAGTAGTCAAATTGTCCAAAACCAAATTAAAAAAAAGAATCTTGAAAACAACAAAAGAAGAATGACTTGTCACTTATAAGGGAACCTCAATAAGATTAACAGCTGTGTTATCATTAGAAACAATGGAGGCCAGAAGACAATGGAATGGCAAATTGAAAGTGATAAAAGAACAGTCTGCCAACCAAGAATCTTATATTTAGCAAAATCATCTTTCAATAATGAAGGTAAAATAAATGACATTCCCAGATTTTTAAAAAACGGATAGAATTTGTTGTTAGTAGACCTACTTTAGAAGCAATAAAACTGGAGTTTTTCAGGTTAAAAGCAAGTGACCCCAGGCAGTAATTCAAGCACATGCATACACACACAGAAGGGTAAAAGCAGTTATGTAATTATAAATGACACTATAAATACATGTCTCTCTCCTCCTTTTAACTGGATTTAAAAAGCAATCATATAATACAAATGCACATAATTGTACTGTTGAGCCTGTAACATATAGAAATGTAATAAATTTGCCAGTAGTAGCAGAACAAAAGTGGGTAGGAGCAAAGCCATATTAGAGTAAGAAAATAACACCAGATGGTAATTCTAAACCACAGGGACAGATGAAGAGAACCAGAAATTGTAAACAAAATTAATACAACAAGCTGTTTACATATGTTCTGCTTTCTTCTCTCAGCTTCTTTAATATACATAAAATTATATGAAATAATATTTATAACAATGAATTATGGGGATATACCTATATATGTATATAATATATATTTGTATGTTACACACATGTATTTATATAGTATATATTTGTTGCTGAGAAATATATATTATATAACATACACATTTATGTATTATATATTTATTTTTGGCATATAACAACATATCCCAATAAATATTATATATTTATTGTTGATATATAAAATATTTCCCCAATATATCTAATATAAATTCATATCTGTTGGTAATATATAAAACATATATTAATATATGTTAGGCATAATGTTAGGTTCAACAGCAGTAGCACAGAAAAGGGAAGACAGAAATAGAGCTATATAGCAGTGATATTTCTGTATCTCACTGGAATTAAGTTAGTATAAATTTGAAGTAGATTCTGCCCAGTTAAGATGTACATGGTAAACACTAATGTAAGTAACCACTAAGAAAATAATTCAAACAATATAGTTAAAAAATTATTGAAGGAATTACAATGTTACACTAGAATATATTCACTTTACATAAAAATACACGAAAGAAGTATATAGAAACAAAAAGAAAAGACATGAGACATATCAAAAAAAGTTAATTGGATATAAATCTAATTACACCCATAATAACATTAAATGTAAGTGGATTAAGCAATCCAATCAAAAGACAGAGATGGTCACACTGACTATATGACAAAATTGAATTATATGCTGTGCACAGGAGATACTTTTAATTCAAAGACACAAATAGGCTAAAATTAAAGGGTAAGAAAAGATAGATCATGCAAACAGCAATGATAGGAAAGCTAGAATGGCTATACTAATGTGAGATGAAATAGATTTTAAGATAAAATGTGTTACCAGAGATAAAAAGGGACATTTTATAATGAAAAATGAATAAAATCTATCAGGAAGATATAACAATTACATATACATATATTTGTAATTGTTATACCTTCCTGATAGATTTTATTCATTTTTCATTTTATTATATATATGTCTAATAACAGAACCCCCAAAACAGATAAGTTAAAAACTCACAATTGCCTGTAATCCCAGCACTTTGGGAGGCTAAGACGGGCGGATCACCTGAGGTCTGGAGTTCAAGATCAGCCTGGCCAAAATGATGAAACCCCATCTGTACTAAAAATATAAAAATAAGCCAGGCATGGTGGTGGGTGCCTGTAGTCCCCGCTACTTGGGAGGCTGAGGCAGGAGAATCACTTGAACCTGGGAGGCAGAGGCTGCAGTTAGCTGGGATCATACCCCTGCACTCTAGCCTGGTGACAGAGCGAGACTCCATCTCAAAAAACAAAACGAAACAAAACAAACAACAACAACAAAAAAAAACCCCTCACAATTGAAGGAAGAAATAGACATTTTGACAATAATGGTTGAAATCTTCAATACCTCATTTTCAATAACGAATAGAACAACTAGGCAGAAGATCAACAAGAAAACAGAAGACTCAAACAAAACTGTAAACCAGCTAGGCCTAGCAGATAGCTGCAGAATACCCAACAATATGAGAGTATACATTCTTCTCAAGTGCCCATAAAACGTCCTCTGTGACATACTGTAAGCTAGGCCATAGTGCAAGCCACAATAAATTCAAAAGAATTGAAATCATACAAAGTATGTTCCCAACAACAATCAAATGTAATCAGAAATTAATAACAGAAATTTGAAAAATTCACATATATGTAGAAATTAAAAACACAGATCTAAATAACAGACTACCACAAAAATATAAAATAATTTAAAATAAATGAAAGTAAGAGGGACACAGCATGACAAAACTTATGTTATGCAACTAAAGCAGCACTTACAGAGACTTTCATAGCTGTAGGACAGAGGTCTATATTACATTAGAAGAAAGACTGCAAATCAATAACTTGGATATACAACTTAAGACAATTACAACAGAACAAACTAAACTTAATTAAGCAGAAGAAAATAAATACCAGTTAGAATGGAAATTAATAACATAGAGAAGAGAAAAACAGAGAAAAATTAACAAAAACACAACTGGCTTTTTGAAATCAATAAAATTGACAAACCTTTAGCCAGATTGACTAAGAAAAAAGAAAGAAAACTCAAATTAATAAACATGAATGAAGAGGGGACGTTATTCTAGACCTTACAGAAATAAAGAAGTATAAGAAATACTATGAACAATTGTATGCCAGTAGTAGAAAAATATCCTAGAAAGGCTCAGACTACAGAAACTGACTCAGAAGAATTAAAAAATCTGTAAAGATCTATAATAAAAAAAGATTAAATTCATAATTTAAAACTTCTCACCAAGAAAAGCCTAGTCCCAGAATTGTACAAAACATATAGGAAATTAATGTCAATTCTTCACAAACTCTTCTAAAAAATAGAAGAGGAGAGAACACTCCTCAATTTATTTTATGAGGCCAGGATTACCCTGATTCCAAAACCAGACAAATATATCACATGAAAAGATAACTACAAACCAATATTTCTTATTAATATAGACTAATATAGGTGACCTGAGTAATCTGTTGAAGTTTTTCTGTAAGATTGTGCCAACCTTCTCTACCAGCCCTGGAGCCAATAGCAAAGGTAAATTTATCACCCCATGCCTTATAAATTTCTTTTCCCCATAAATTTCCCCTTATAGACTTACAATAGAAGTGACAAAAGTAGAGAGACAGAGACAAGAACAGAGTAACAAGACATGCTCTACCAAAAATAAGAGTTTTAAATTTTGACCAGATAATCTAAGGATTCCAAAAGAGGGTTACTCATCCCTAGGGAACAAAGTAAACTTGGTGTTTGGGAACTTGACAAAAAGAGATCACAGCTCAGGCCCCTGAGTGTGCAGTTCAGGAGGCCTCAGAGGAGCTCTGTGCAGTTCTGAGTTGTGTTTATTGAGCCACAGTAGCAAGAGGGTCTTGATTAATCCTGGCACAATCTGCAGGAGTATCAGCTGTCAGTTTCCCCAAAAGACCACCATGCAATGTGTTGAATAAGCAAAACTAAATTTACTAGACTTACCGAAGGAAGGGAGAATACCATGTTTACAGAGTCTTCATAGTACCCAGCAGAGAGAAGCTGGGTGCGTATTTATGGGGCTGAGGCCTGGGCTGAATGATTTCAGGAGGCCAACTATTTGGTATTGGAGAGGCTATGATAGCTTTGGATAGGTGGGCACTGTAGGATGGAATTCTTGAAATGAATATCAATGAGTGAGGTGTTTGTTCCAATTAGTAAGTGATCTGAGTTGGTTCTGAGCATTAGCTATTTTTCTCAGAAAATACTTGCTTCTGGAAGACAAGTTATTTTTGCCTCATCTAAGTATTGCTTAACACAGAGTAAGAAAAGATGCCTTTTCCCAGAATTGTTCAGCACATTGCAGAAATAAACAAAGACCACCCACCCAAAGGAGAACACACAGAGGCTATTTATTCAGGGCTTGGTACAGCAAGGAAGTCAACCGTCATCACCTCCGCCTGTCTGATACTCAAGGCCAGGCAGTGGAGCAGGACAGATTTATGGTAAAAGAAGAGATGGCTTCAGAAGTGCTCTGCCTGGAGGTTGTTGGCCTGGGAAAGCTGAAAGTCCACTCACTTACAAACATGGTATCTTACGTAGCTAGTTTGGGCGCCATATTTGGATTTCTCTGGTTGGTCTGGAGTAGGAAGCAGGAGCACAAAATAGGGAAGCTAACAGTCACCGTGCAAGTCCTGACCATTCTGGACCAATTGCTGCAGAGGTTGTGGGTAAAACTTCTAAAATCGTAAAACCTGGCCATTGTCATTTGTGTGTTAAATCCTGTAACATGGACAGGAAAGCATGTTGGCCTCAGCTCTCAGTTGCAATTGGCCCCAAAATGTCTGCCTGTGATGAAAACTATGCTTTTAAATTGCGAAACTATTAATAGAAACGGTCCGAGAGCTATGAATCTCTGAGAACGATTACAGTGTTTTATGAAGCAAAGTCAGAGAAGATGAGCTTCTTAGCCAAAATTCTTTAAAGGTTTGTAGGATTTTCATACGTAAGAGAGAAGCAGGTGAGTAGGTAGGCTTAATTATATGCCAGCAGGAAACTGCATTTTCTTTACGTGGTGTTAGGTTAGCCATCTGTGAGTAAAGAGATTTTTTTCCAAATCTCCTTAGAGTCCCAGATGGAAGTTAACAATAGAGAGGAAGGTGAGCTGCAGTTAAGCATCCTTGATTAGGTGTGTTCTGATGACCCGGTGAGTCCAGACCGTGATTTCCCCCTGATTTTAGTTTCCTTAATCATAGACTTCTGTGTTGTTGCACAGTTTCTCCTCTTACGTTCGGTTTTCCTAAGTTAAAATACAATTAGCCCCCTTATTCGTCCTGCAAGTTCTCAGAAGTTTTAGTAAAGCCTGTCCTTTCACTCTTTCTAAAATATTAAAGATCAAGCCCTTTTTCTGGATTATACACATTGAAGGAACAGATCAAGATGTTCTATTTATTTTCAGATTGCTGAACTCAAACGCATTCATTAAAAAATGAAATATTTCTTCAAAAGGTTTTTACACTGTGAAATTTTGTCAATTTAATTCTTGTTTCAATGACAGTATTACAAATATGCCTGGCATATAACTGAACATGAGACTTCTGACTGGCCTAGGATGGTCTTGGAATCCTTTCTATGTACCCCAAATAACGTGGGATGTACAGGGAATTGCTATGTCATTTCTAGCCTGAGCTCTCTCCCTGTACTGTTTCGATCTTCACTATCCTCAGAACTGCACTATGTCTGGTTTCAGTGGGAGTTCAGTGGACATTTGTCTCAGTTATTTGATCTTTGATGGATTTTTTAAAGCATCGGATGTTTTTCAGGGATACTAGTAAAAATTCTGCTTTTTTTGTTGTGTCTTGCCATCAGATATGTTGGCCTCATAAAAGAGCATCTGGTTCCTCTCTTTTTTGGTTGGTAGGCTATTAATTGTTTCCCGCTCAATTTCAGAGTCTAATGGTCTCAGGGATTCAACTTTTACTGGTTTAGTCTTGGAAGAGTGTAAGTGTCCAGGTAGACAGACAGTTTGTACTGTGTGAAGTTTCCACATTGCACAGGCATACCTGCTTGTCTTATATCCCAATGGGTGTTTGAGTCTCCAATGAGTCCTTAATACTACTCACTGGTTCCTCCCCAGGATGGACTTACCTTTGTCTGTGAGAGATATTTCCAAGCTGTCTTCTTCTATTCCAAGGAGTATTACTTGTCATGCCTGGGTATGCATGCGGGGCCATCGCGCAGCTTAGACTGCTGTGTATCATCCAGTCTGCTTGTGGGTGGCTGCTTTTCATCTATTTTTCATCCAGTTCTCTTCAAAAGAAGGAGCCATCATTTCCCTGATGCCATGGAGCCTCCTTGGCTGTCGTCTTAAGCTTGACTCACTCTTCTTTTTTAGGCGGTCAGAGAGGATTCGCTCTCTACAATGGTATTTATGCCTTCATCAAAACAGAATCTCTTTTAAAAAGTTATCATTTGGATATATATATATATTTTTTTTATTTTTTATTTTTTTTGATACGGGGTCTCACTCTGTTGCCCAGGCTGGAGTGCAGTGGCATGATTTCAGCTCACTGCAAACTCCACCTCCTGAGTTCACGCCATTCTCCTGCCTCAGACTTCTGAGTAGCTGGGACTACAGGCACCTGCCACCACGCCTGGCTAATTTTTTGTATTTTTAGTAGAGACAGGGTTTCACTGTGTGTTAGTCAGGATGGTCTCGATCTCCTGACCTCATGATCCACCCGTCTCATCCTTCCAAAATGTTGGGATTACAGGCGTGAGCCACCGCACCTGGCCTGGATATATTTTCTTTCTTTCTGGATCTTTGATTATACTTATGTTAGAGATTTTGATCATGTCCAATATATATCATATGGCCATTTATGTCTTTTCAATTCCTTTCTTCCCGCAGCTTTAATGAGGTAAAATTGACCAATAAAAATTATATACATTCATAGTGTGCAAGGTGATAATTTGATATACATACACATTGTGAAGCGTTGATCACGATCAAACTAATTAAACATATCCATCACTTCACGTAGTATTTTTTTTTCTGGTAAGAACATTTAAGATCTACTGTCTTACAAATTTCGTGTATTCAATAGAGGATAATTACCTATAGACACCGTGCTGTACATCAGATCTGCAGAATTTATTCACCCTGCCTAACTGAAATTTTCTACCGTTTGACCAGCATCTCCCCATTTCCCCAATCCCTTTGTCTTTTTGTACTTTAGTTTGTATATTTTCTAGTGAAAGTAGAAAATATACTTTTCTATCTATATATATACACACATCTATCTATATATACCATCTATTGAGTTATAATTAATTAATTTTAATATTAATTTTAATATTAATTAATTTGTACTTTTCAGTGCTAGAGTTTCCATTTGACAATTCCTTTCCTAATTAATTTTAGACCCAAGTTTCTGGTGAAATTCTCCATCCTTTCCTCTAATTTATTGAACATAATAGTTTTGTTTACATTAAAGATCCTGTTTGAGAATTCTGGTATCTGTGTCATCTGTGGGTCTGTTGCCACTGTCATGGTTTTATAACTGGTTTTTAGTTTTTGTAATCAAATGCCATAAATGTATGATTGATGCAAGACATTGTGAAATAAAATTAGTAGAGATCTAGAATAATGCTATTTTTCTCCGAAGAAGGTTAAGTTTCTCCTCGTTAGGCAGATAGTGTATGGACTGACTTATTTCAGTTTTTTTTGGTTTTTAATTTCCAGAGCTGTCCTAATATAGGGTTCTTACTCCTGGAGTGTGGCTCTTCTGGTCTCAGCTGAGCCTGAGGCAATCAACAGGGCTTCTCCACTTAGGGGCTTAGCATCTGCAGCGTTGCCCAGCTCTCCACTCTGTAGCCATCCATTGTTTCTTCTGAGAAGTCAGCTGCCAACCTTATTGCTGTTCCTTTGAAGGAAATGCACTTATTTGTTCTCTTGCTGCTTTAAAATTTTTTTTATCTTCGATTTTCAGGTGTTTACTATAATGGAACTAAACATTTAGAGATGTATCTGTATCTGCATCTGTAAGATCTGTACCGCTTCTGAAATCAGTTGGTGCATTTCATTAGTTTCTAAAAATTCTTGTTTATGTCTCTTCTAATATTGTGTCCCCTTCTCTCCCTTTTCTCTTGAGACTCTAATTACAAGTATGATGTCATTTTTTTACCATGTACTTATGCTTTACTTCTGTATTTGCCCTCCTTTTATTTTCTCCAACCTATATTCTCCACACTAATATTCTACTGACCTGTCCTTCAGTTAGATAACCTCCTCCCTGTGTCTAATCTCTTATTACACCCATTTGTCTGCTTCTCAATTTATATTATTGCAATGTTCAGTTCTAGAATGCCAATTTGAACTCCTTTCCTCCTGTAAAGATCCAGGTAGGTGAATTATTTTCTTAATAATTCAAGTTATACAGACAATCCACTGAAATTCCAGACTGTTTTTGGTAAAACTTTTGCCAAATCTTCAATATGTGGTATCACTGGCACGATAATATTTGTACATATAAAAAGTTGGAAAACGACCTGGGGCTTCACCGGATCACTGGTGATCACATATTCAAATCATGAGGACAAACAATGGACAAAAATCAGCCCCTGAGAATCTCAGCACTAAACCTCTACATCATCTCTCAGAAACCGAAGTTTCTTACCGAGGAAAGGTGAATAGCTTACATGTCCCTTCAGCATAAGGGAACAGAGAATTGAATTGGTCCTACAGGACTCACTCGGCTGACCAGTCACTGGGACTCTGGGGAGATGAGGTGTCAGAGGCTCTTTAGGGTGCTGGATACTTGAATGTGGCCTGGGCTGAGCAGCAGGGGTTCCATCCCAATCTGAGTCACGGTACCAAAAGCTCTTCAGAAAATCCACCAGAACATCATTATTCGTAAGTCTTGATTTAGAATTTTGCATGTGGGGCACAAGAAGAATTCTGATGAAGTATTCTAAGTTGGCGGTGGGATAGGTAGAGTTTTTATAGAGCTTTAGCAAGAGATGACAGCCAAAGTTCTGCAACTTTTAAGACAGTAGTTGGTTACAAACAGTTATTCAGAGGAAGAAGCCATTGTTCTTGTGGGTTAGCAGCTGTTGGTCAGGTAGGCTAGGGTTAGGGAGAGGGGTGGGAGGAGCAGTCAGCTGGGCTAGTGGCGTAGGGGAAGGAACAGGGGAGCCACCACAGCTACCTGAGCGCCTTGGCAGGGACCGTCTGTTGTTCTCCGCGTCTCTCGTGTCTTTCTCTCCGGTACCTACCACCACCTCATGCATGATGCATTTCATTTTTGTTTAATTTATCGCCTGCTTCCTCTGCCCATAAGAATTTCGGCTAAATAGGGTAGGGGGCTTTGTCCATTTGGGTCATTGCTGCATCCCCAGCCCCTGTTCCATGCCCAGAACATCACAGATATACAATCCTATTGAATGAATAAAGGAGGAAGAATGGCAGTGCATGGGGAATCTTGTAACGTGGGGGACTCACAATGCTTCCTCCAGAAAGCCTGCCACATTCTCCCCTCCCCCTTATAATGTCACATCTATGCTCTGCGGTCAGGGCAGATGCAGGCCAAGCTGCTTATCAGAAGCTGTGTTATTAGGTTGTTCTAAGCTCTCTGTAAAAGGCTATTTTCATATATGTCAGTAGAATTAGGCTACAGGTTATACTTGCAAGCGAGATAAAATCACTAAGAGAAATCCAAATTTCAACTTGGTATTATTTTAATATATGTAAGAGTTGTATGATCCCAACCATGAAGAGTATAATTTCCTTCAAATTCAAAGACCTTGAGAAGATATTTTTGTATGAGCAGCCAAAGGAGTGCAAAATGGAATTAAATGATAAACTTAGATGGAAAGGGCAGCCTTCTATGAGTAGATGAGTGGACAGGCATCTCCTTTCTACAACGAATCAGTTTCTGAACATCAGAGTTTCTGTGCAAAAATGTCAAATAATGAGAAATAAGCTCCCAATCAATGTACAAAATTAAAACACATTATTAGTCAACTCCAATATGTAGCTGAAACACAGTCAAATAATTATATATAGGGAACAAACTATTATGTAGAAAGAAAAACGTTGCTACCAAATTATGAATTCATACAGTTGTCTTCAGAGAACTGCTTATTAGAACTTCTCATAGTAACATAAAAATCGGAAGCATGTATTTCTTTCCAAAGCATCCATATGTGATTCCAATCTTCTAACCACTGTATTTGGAGTGAAACTTGAAACTGTTCCCAAAACTCATTTGATAAAAATATCGTATTGGGTTTGGTTACGTACATGGCAATGTTTCTTATGTGAGTCTATGATCCCAAACTTTGTATTATGAGATATTGTCAAGCAAGTAACACAGGTTACCACCTCCAGGGCAGAAGTCTCCTCTGCAGAGAGGAGAGCAAGAGCCCAATAAGGCCAGGGACCAGGAGCAGCAGTCCCAGGTTGGCCCCCCAACATGATTTGCAGGTGTCAGGGTCACCAAGAAAGACACAACTCACACAGGCACTGGATGGAACAGCACTTTGCTCACGAAGGGAAAAGACAGAGCAAGATCAGCTTTGATAGCGAGTACTGGTTCCCCAAAGCCTGCAAGCCTCACCCCACAGCCTGCGCAGGAGCTGGTCGGCAAGCACCACACCCATCTTGTGCAACAGGCACAAGACCCGTCCCTCGTCCCCCACCCCCAACGCTGTATGACACACGCATGTTCAAACAGAGCAAAGTACATGTCACTCTTGGAACAGGGAAAGTCATTTGCAAACAAGGCCATGTGCACAGCATGAGCTGAGGCCTCTTGCTCTCCATGTAAGGAAATATTCCAGGTCCACAGCACACCCTCATGCAGCTGTGTCGGGTCCGCAGGCTGTGCATGACTATCCTTCTCAACAGGTACTTTACATTCTATGATGCCTGCGTATTAGGAGCCAAAGGTTAGCTGTTGGGAAATGTTAACCAGGAAGAAGCTCTGTAGTATTGAATTATGTCTCCCTCTTGAAGTAACTGAGTCGTTAATATAATCACTCCAGACAGGTAAGAATTCAATTGCCCTTTTCTCAAATCCCCTTGTCCTTATGCAACCTTGAGAAGGTCATGGTCATCCTCTACGGCTCAACATCTTTTACGTCTCGAAGATTTGGAATTAAGTATAATAATATTAAAAATACTATGAACTGATTATACTATTTTGTGTTAAGGAAACTTCATCTTTAAATTCGTTTTTACTTGTATTGTTTTGGAGAAGTTGGTCTTTAGAGTGGTAGTCTAAAGTATCCTATTGAAAAATCTCACAAGAACATAAATCGGATTAGGATAGTTAGGAAAATATTATGTTCATTGTGGTTTTAAACTTACTTAATGGAAATTTGAAGAATTACTTAAGAACTGGGAGGTTTGTCAGACACCTGGAATACTTCAAAATTTATGAATGCACCTTTAAATGTTCGAAGGTGTTAATTAATGTTTGCAAATAGGAGTGAACGTTATTCAGAGGCCCTCTTGGAAGTAATTTTTAGTATTTCTAGACTTAGAATGACAAGATACAGAAGTTAAATGTAAAAAACTTAAGAGCTAGAATTCCAAAATGGTAACTCCTGTGAGTTAGATAAGTCAAAGCACATGTTGGATGACTGTTAGGTGTGCAAACCCCCCTGAGGCCGTTTGTTTACGGTGACTCTCCTCCCCTTCACCCCCTTGGATTCTATGCCATTGAGATCTGTTGCCGCCTCCTTGAGAATCCTGAGGGGAATGAGTGGGCTATGGGCTCAGTGAGAAGATGACTGCTCTGTTGAGCTCTTGGGCCTCTTATTGCAGGCAACCCTGCCACCGATGGAATCCATGCAACGTGTAGGAGTTCTCTGTTCTTTAGCCTCTGTGGCTTGAGATGAGGAAGAATAACTTCAATGGTACTAAGTCATTTTCCTTGTTTTGTTTTTGTTTTCTATTTGGAGGCAGAAGTTTCTTATATGTTTAAGTTTTTCTAATGATGCCAGAGGCCCCGCTCCCTGATGTCGTGCTTTGCGAGAGCTTGCTTCCCGGCTGTATTAAGGGATTTGAATCTCTCGATTGTGACATATTTGACTTTGAATATATAACTATGGCATTTTTTTTTTTAGAAAAATGCTTACACATAAGATAATTGTTTTGAAGAACACTTCAGGTTATTATTCTGTTACAACTGCAGACTTTGTTTTGCTCCAAGCAGATCCACTTGGGCATTACAGAAAAAGAAGAGTATGAGAAATGTCCTGTAAGAATCTGTGTTATCTGCGTCATGTGGATGCAAAACAACTTGCTTTCCGACCAGGGCTTGTACTTATTCATTGTATTCTTCCTCATTACCTGAGCTGCTAGGTGAATGTTTGGCTGTTGCTTATTTATTTGATAGGATTTTCATTAAGTCTTTATATATTTCTTAATACAACAATAGAGATTGTAGGTGAGTTTAAAATTATCTGTAATGTTATTTAGCAGAATGCATTAAGTTTGAGACAATGGCATTATGTAAATATATTGAATGAGTTCTAATCTAGAGCGTGGGGTGCAAATCTCCATGGCGAGCAAAATAGAATTGCATGTTGACAGTAGCAGTGCGTTTCCTTTACTTTTATGTGCTGAATTCTGGCTATTTCCAGAGTAAGTGCAAAGCAGGTAATTAAAGTTAAAAGTAAAGGTTTGACAATGATGCAAGGATTTTTATGAAACTTCTATATAGTGGCAAAAATCTTCCCTGTAAAGTTTGTATGTTTTGGCACTAGATAAACCTTATTTTTAAAATATTTTAAATGAATTTTAATCTCCCTCCCTTTTGTTTTAGTGAATATGTTGGGCATCAGATTAAAATGACATTCTGAAAAATATTCCTTCGGCCGTAAGACCCTCACTGGTGCTAGGAAACCCTCAATGTGTTGTTAAATAAAAACTGCACTGGACAGGATGAGCAAAGAGAAGTTGGTTTTATTCCCACACTCTTAAGAGCAGTAGGGAAGAGAACACAGATCAATTCTAGATACTCAGATTTGCTGAAACAGAGGGCAGGGGAATTTTTAAGAGCTGGGGTGGGGCTTGTAGACCATCTGTGTTTCTAGTTTGCTTCACTCCAAGGGAAAGTAAACTGTCTCCTGCCTTCATGACAGCAGGTAGTTTTACAACTTGAAACATATTAGGTACCCACCTCCCATGGAGACTGGGAGACAGAGGACCATCTTCCTTGATAATTGCATCTCAAAGGGACAGCTCCCGGGTCCTTGAAAAAGACAGTCCTGGGTTATAGAACTGGCAAGAGGCCTTTTGAAAAGATTCGCATCTCAAAAGGGCAGATAAACAGCTTATGATTATGATATCTCTAAAGTAAATGCTCTCAGTAAAGGAAGGTCAAGGGCAAGGGTCAGGAAGAAGTCTTCTGAAGTTGTGATCAGTTGAGGGGCTGTGAGGGCCGCCTCGGTGGGTGGTTTTACCTCTGAACCTCCAGGTTGGTCCTCGACACCCCTAATTTCAGCGTTGCAGACACCAGATGCGAGACAACAGAAGAGCTGACTGCGTGGTTCAGGACCTGCCACTGGGGACAGTTTCTTTGTCCACCTTTGGTCTCAGGTCCATGCTTCCATGTCTTTCTTGCTCACGGCTGTGACAGGCCACCTGCCCTGCTTATGAGGTGATATCTCCCAGCTGTGCACCAGTCTCTTCCCTGATGCTGGGTCTGGGATTCTGCGAGCCACATTTCTGCATTTCTGCTCTGTCAGTGAGTTCCCAGCGAATGGGGAAGTATCTTCCAGTGGGAGGCCTGGAGGGAGACAGCAGTGGTGAGGAGGAGGAGGAGGAGGAGGAGGAGGAGGAAGGGCAGCACTGGCCGAGCTCTTCCTGGGGGCTTTTTGTCTGGCTCCCGTTCCTGTGAGCGTCCACCACCAACACTTTCTCACCCTGGCCACACCACGACAACAGATTCCCTCCCTCACCCCCGATTCAGCAGAAACAGGAAGTATCAGTGCAAGGACTGTGCTGTTATCTCAAAAATAGATTTTTGTTGTTATTATTGTTACATTAACCTAAAATCTCATCGTGTAGAACAGAGCAGTTTCTTTGAGATTCTGCTCAGGTTTCCCTTGAGATTCTGCCTCTTTTACAGATTGCATAAAAAACATCCAGCCATTTGAAAGGGTAAATTTGCCAACTGGAGGGAAGGTAATATCTAGTGTGTCCAGGGCACCACTCCTTGTGACCTCTCAGTTAAGGAATTGTGTGTGTTTTGACACTTCTAATCTCAGCCTTATATTTTGTTTATTAAACTAAATTCATCATAGCATCTTTTTATGCCAAAGAGATTTAAAACTAAGCATGAAAGTGTTGGCAACCATTTTTCACTTAGTCAAGCTCAATACATGCCAATGTCAGCCCCTGAAGAGGAGAGCATTTGCCATGAGCAGACAAACTGCTGGGGAGAATACCAAGTGACCACAAATACATTCTTCTAAATTATAGATGGTTGGTGGACAATTTGTGACAGTCCCCCCTCTCTCTAAATGTATTGCTGTTTGTCTATACTTGGAGACTATTTGGTTCTGATTAGTTGGTGGACAACTTAGCTCTCTTGCACCTGAATTCTTGGAATATCAAATGCAAGTTGAAATTTTAAAAACTGGTTTAAATAAGATATATCCTTCCTGTCACATCAAATTGTGTGAGCTCAAATCTATTTCTGTGATTCACTTATGTTTTCTGTCTATCAAATCAAACTCCCAACTGCTTCATTATACAGCGTTTTTGACCTCTTTAGGAAATGGTTCCATATAACCCTCTAGGTTTTTTTTAATGTGAGATGTGGTTGTAGATTTCTGACATTTAATAAGATGGATATGAGTTTGAAAAGGAAGGAAGCCGAAAATGAAAAATACTGTGTTCTAGTCCTAGGACTGAATCATTATTGATGATCATTCCCTTGTGTAACATTTCTAAAATGATGCCAAACCAAAAGGCACGTATATCAAATGGTAGGGCTAAAATGGATGTTAAAGACTAATCAGTGGCTTTGTAAATTATAAAGGTCATTTTGGATGAAATGATACTTTTGTGTGTGGGAACAGAAGGCGTTGCAGTGTGGGTTGGAATTATAGAGCTGTTGGCTGCAGCGGCTCTGCAGTGTGGCAGAAGGAGCAACAAGCTCGAAGGGAGACACCTTGGACTTGAGTCCTGGCTCTGCCATTGGTAGCTGTGGGAGCCCAGGCACATATTTAGCTTGGCCACATGTGCTTCATCTGTTAAATGAGGGTAGTGATATCTACTGGATTTGTTATGAGCATGACCAATAAGAGATTCAAAGCATCCAGTACAATTGGTGTCTGGACTATGCACGTGCTCTAGAAATGGAATTAGGTAAAGTAAAGGAATCACTACTAAGAAATAGCTATGAGGCTTCAAAATAAATACAGAAAATGGTTTCAAGTATATATAAAGAATCAACTAATAAAAGAGAAGTTTGAAGAATGATTATATCAGGAGACCTAAGCAAAAGAAAAAAAATTGAAGTAAATTTTAACTTTATGGATACCAAGTAAAAGTTATAGATTTCTTACTCTTTAATAAAAGTGTAATATGACATAGCCAAGATACTAAAAAATCCTCAAATTTCAAAATAAGGAATAGTTTTGAGTCTTTATGTTAAAGCAATTGAAAATCCAAATTAAGGACAAGCGATGGTGAAGGGAATGTGAAAAATAAACCATGTACTAGACTCAAAATGAGTTTCCACAGGAAAGATTTGAGTCTCAGCCTCCTAAGAAAAAGAATAGGAGGCCAGGTGCAGTGGCTTATGCCTGTAATCCCAGCACTTTGGGAGGCCGAGGCGGGCGGATCGTAAAGTCAGAAGTTCGAGACCAGCCTGGCCAACATAGTGAAACCCGTCTCTACTAAAAATACAAAAAAATTAGCCAGGCATGGTGGCGTGTACCTGTAATCCCAGCAACTTGGAAGGCTGAGGCAGGAGGATCGCTTGAACCTGGGAGGCGGAGGTTGCAGTGAGCTGAGATCGCACCATTGCACTCCAGCCTGGGCAACAAGAGCAAACGTCTGTCTCGAAAAAAAAAAAAAAGAATAGGAATATGGAATGGAGGTCCTGTGCACACATCTGTTAGCCTCTGCTTGCCTTTCTTCCCAAATGTCATGGGGTCTGAATGAGGGCAGTGATTTTAATTGTCTTACCCTATATGGCACTATTCTCTTAAATAATGTGAACTATAGCACAGAGTAGCTCAATCATTCAAGCTTTTTGGTCAACCTAATTATTCTAAACCTACTGCTATAGTTGTTGAAAGGACTAAGATTTTATCTGAGTGGCATTCTCTGTAGTGTTCCAATGGGACTGACATTTAAGGGTTTTAGTTAAAGGAACAGATTTGACAAAATGGACGTTGTGAAACATATACATCTATAAAGCCATTGTTACTTTTAAGAACATTTTGATACATAGAATTTCATTTTATTCTTACATCCTATCCATTTTGTAGATGAGGGATATGAAAAGGAAAGGACAGAGACGGTGGTTCTGTGATTTGAGTTTTTGCCAGTTTTCTCCACACCGATGAGCTATTTTCTGAATTTCTATATGACCAAGAATTCCCACTCCTAGATATGTGACCAAATCTACTGGAAATATTTATTCAGACAACACTTGTATGTGAATGCTCATAGCAGAACTATTCACAATGGCCAAAAAAGTGGAAATAACTCAATATCCATCAATAGAAGAGAAAATCTTCTCCTAGCCACGTCCTTATTTGCTTTCTTTTCTCCAGAGACCGCTTTCTTCGTTTTTCTCTCAATGCCCAACGCCTGGAAAAGGTTGTATCCTGTCTCCTGTTCATTCATTACTTGCCCCAGTGTTAACTAAGATACCAGCAGCAAAAGGCTGCAAGTAGTTATAACTCCAAGATATATTTGCACTTTTTTATGAACTTGAACTTCCTAGAGTTCCTAGACAGGTGTTGGCATCTCAACCTCAGGTGTTCTTTAATGTTTCTTGTTCATGATGGCCACTTGAGTTCACGTCTTTATCTCCCTTCTCCATCAAAATCACTTTAAAGTTACCATAAAGAAGTACAAAAATAACTTCTAATGAGAGCCTTATCAGAAGATCAGAAATTTGGGGAAATTTCTTAAAGATGGGAAGAGGATGGGATCCTACTGGTAGGTAAACAAAGCCAAGGTAAACAAAGCTCCAATATGAGCAAGCTGGAGAAAGCCACAGGGAAGGAGGGAGCTGGTCTCACTGGGAGGACTCTGGGAACATTACGAGCATGGAATCAACAGATCTGTAGAGGTGAGTGGGAAGGGGAAATTCACACTGAATAGTCAGACTTCCTCCTGCAGAGCAGCTGTGCCACGGACTTACCCCAAACCCACTGAGACCTGGTAGTAAGCACTTAGACCCAGGCAAAACCAGTGACACCATTTCTGAAGACATAGGACCTCTTCCTAGAGTTCCTAGGATGGGTGGTGGCATCTCAATGTAAAGTGTCCTTATTTTGCCATTGACGGTGAGATTTTCCTGATTGCCTGGTGCCCTAAAGTGGAACCTGCCATATAACACACCTCACCGGTAACATACAAAGCTCAGTCACTCTCATTAAGGCAAGGATCAGCCGCAGATGGAATCCGCTCCAGTTACCTATACGAACTGTCTTAGTCTATTTAGTGTTGCTATAAAGGAACATCTGAGGCTGGGTAGTTTATAAGGAAAAGAGGTTTATTTGGCTCATGGTTCTGCGGCTGTACAAGAAACATGGCACCAGCTTCTGCTTCTGGTGAGGGCCTCAGGAAGCTCACAATCATGGTAGAAGATGAAGAGGAAGCAGCATGTACAGAGATCACGTGGCTAGAGAGGACGCAGAGGAGAAGGTGCCAGGGTCTTTTTAACAACAAGCTCTTGCAAGAACTAATGAGTGAGAACCCACTAATTACTTGGAAAGCACCAAGACATTGATGAGTGATCTACCCTCATGACCCAGACACCTCTTATTAAGACCCACATCCAACACTGAGAGTCAAAATTTCAATGTGAGGTTTTGGACAAACATCCAAATTATGACACTAAGTGATCAGGTCAGTAGTTAACACATATGACAGACAATCTTCATTTCTTTTGTGATGTTTATTTTACTTAGAGAACAATTAACTACTAGGCAAACTTAATCTTTTGGAGGACCATATCGTAAATATATTTTTAAATGTTTTCTATTGCCTGAATTTGCTTTGAGAAAATATTGCATGTGGAACAAAGGACTCCCGATGAAAAAAGGAAAAATGTCTTGTCTTGTATAAATATGATTGCCAAAATGAGCAATTCAGAGCAAGAGGTGAAAGGAAAATGTGATGAAAATTTTCAGAGCATAGAGCAGAAAAGGCTGAGAGATGGAGGATATGATTGCAAAGTCAAGTTCCTGGTAAACTAATCCATGGGATCAATCATATAATGGGAGTTCAAGAAAGAGAGAAGAGAATGAATATAGGAGAGGAAATGTAAAACGATAAAACTTCCTTACATTGAGAAAAGGTGAAAGCCTTCTGTTAAAAGGACCCGTGGAGGCTAACAATGTGAATGGAAAACAATCCAATGGCTAGATATATCATAATAAAAATGTAAGAAACCAGGCACGAGTGAAACATTCTAAAAGCTCCAGAGAGAATGAAATTAGGCACACACACCATTTTCTGCAAAGAATAAGAATATGATTATCAGAACTGTTGTGAGGAAATGAGACAAATATTTTTTCTTTCTTTTTTTTTTTTTTTTTGAGACAGAGTCTCGCTCTCTTGCCCAGGCTGGAGTGCACACTTTTTTCTGATACAATACAACTTTATTTACAACAGGCAGAGGGCCACATTTGGCCCACAGACTATTGGTTTCTGGCCTCTGCTCTTAGCTGTGAACATTCTTTTTAAAAAAAATTTAGTTAACTCATAATAATTGTACTGATTTATGAGATACAGAGTGATATTTTGATACATGTATATCGTGTGTAATGATCTAAGGTAATTAGCATTTCCTTCACCTTGAACACTTATCATCTCTTTGTGTTGTGAACACTCAAAATCCTCTTTTCTAGCTTTTGAAAACATTCAGTAAATTATTATTAATCATATTCCCTATACGGTGCTACAAAACACTAGAATTTATGCCTCCCATCTAGCTGTAACTTGAGACAAATATTTTTAAGCCTAAGGGAAATGATTTAAAATATAGACTCCTTTACCAGTCAAAACAGCCAGTGATAAGGCAAAATAAAGGCATTTCCCATATGTAAAGAATCAGAAAAAGTTATTTCTCATCTTTGTCCTCTGGAAAACCAACCAACCAACCAACCAAGAATGTGCTCCTGCAAAATGCAAGTGATTCAACAGCGAATCCAACCGAGGTCTGCAGGGAGAGAGAGGTCCCAGGAGCAAGGGTGTGAAGTGGACCTAGAAGACGCCTAGTCCAGATTAGAGCAGGAAGACAAGGGATTTGGAGGGAAAAGGTAGAAGAGTGAAGCAAAGAGTTTGGTTAGGAAAGCGGTGATCTATGGAGTGGTGATGTCATGTCTTCTTTTGTACCAAAAATCCAAGAAAAAAAAATAACAGCTTTCTAAGGAAATTAGAGCCTAGGTCAAAGCAAACTAAAACATGGCAAGATTTTGAGCAGGTTGTGGCAGTAAGAAGATACAACCTCTTTTATCTGTGTTCTTGGAACAATTTATTTTGTGTGACACTTTCAATAACATAGATCACATTTCCTTCTTGATAAGGCCAGTTTAACTACGTGATTCTACGGTATCTAGTCTTTGCACTATCAATATTATACATAATGTTATGTTGATTTTTCATATTTGGCAACAATTTACAGAGAAAGCCTGAGAGATTTAACATTTAAACATTATTTTGTATCTCCGGTTGTTAATCTTTACACTAAAAGTAGTTATAACACTGTATGTTTTGGGGAAGTAAAAATGAATGAAGGGAGCTGGAAGAACCTGTAGAGCCACTGAGTTTCTTATTTTATATAACAGAAAGTCAAGAGAAAATCAAATTGAGGGGCCCCAAAATAGAATTTTAAGTGTTTTTTAAAGCTCTATAAGTAATGGGTAATATAATTGAAACTAATAAGACGTAAAAATTAGTAGAAACAGGAAGGGGAAATGAAGAGTGGTGGGGAGTAAGTAGATGTTATTAAAATGCATAAATCATAAATGTATGACGGCCACATATTGAGAGACTGTAGACAAAGTGTTTCCAGGCACAGACTCTGGAGCCAGACTTCCTGAGTTTGAGTCCTACCCTACCCACTGATTATTGTAGAGGACTGTGTGCTCGCAAACGAGATGTTCCTGGTAAGCCTTGCTCTTGCAAACAAAGCAGGACATTCCTTCTCTGCAAACAAGAAGGATAAAGGAGCCAGCTGTAAACAGCGGGCTCTGGGAACTGGTCAATGTTTGCTGATCTTGTGAGTCAAGGAAAGGTCAGAGAAGCAACACATGTCCCGTGACTTGGCAACATTCCACAAACGGCTGGATAAAATAAAGCAGAGTGTGCTGTTCGGGGCGGCCGCCATGTATGTCTTGTCCTGTGTTGTCTTGTGTGTTCATTCCTTTGTTTAGGAAACACGCGGACCCCAACAATTATTGTGCCATCTTACAGGGTTTTTGTAAGAACTAATATACTACTGTATATAAATGCATGTGTTATATGTAATACACATAATATATGTAATAAATGTTCACTATTATTAAGTACCATTGAGATGATTACTGCCAGAGGCAATCTAATGATACATAATCTTTATAATGTCAAATAGTAATTATTTGAGCAATTCTTTTAAAATATGAAAGGCAGATGGGAAAGTGGGGTCTATGGCAGAGGATATTGATCCTTTAACTTTTCTCTACTGTTTGAATTTTCATTATATGCATGTATGATTATAACGACAATATTTCTTTCTTAAGAACATTCATCTATAATATTGTAGGTATTGCAGAAGTCAGTGTTCACTGATACTAAATATTTAGAAGCAGAAAGAAAGTACTCATCTTGCAAGAAATAACTGGCAAGGCAGTAGAGGGCCTGTGAAAAAGAAGCATTTTAGTTCTCTGAGACCAGACAAATGACAAGACAAAGAGAGAGGTCAAAATGGCGGGGTGTCTGGCTGCTTTACTCATGAATGTGAGGCATTTTCTCCATCATGCACTGAACATGGAGAGAATAGCCCTGGGCAGAAATCAAAACACATGGCAGTTCTGGCAGCTCCAGGCTTTGGCAGTCTGGATGAAGACACATCCTTTGAAGTACCTGTAAACCATACACTTGGCTTGACCTGAGAACTGCAGGACTGGGGCTTGTTTGAGAATCGAATGTGTGAGATACCCTGAGAACCACCCGAAATACAGGTTGACCCAAGAGCTCCGACATTGCTGAGATCTCACGTAATCTAGGTAGCACCATGGACTGTGGAATGTGGGTGTAAATGCTCATATGATCTTCAGTGGACCCGCAGGTTTGTGAGGCCGGGGAATATGCCTGTTCCTTTCCTAACACCATCACTGCCTCCTCTTGGATTATCCCTGAGAGTGACTAATCTGTCTTTCTCCCTCCAGACTCATCCGACTGAACCTGTCCTCAGGACTAGAGCCAGAGCATCTTCCTAAAATGCACCACTGAAAAGGATAATATATATATTAGAAGATGCTATGTTTTTAATATTTGCAGGAAAATTCCTTTAATGAAAAAGACTGACCTCAGTTGAGAATATATCTTGGTAAGTCCACTGTGTAGAAGCAGTATCTTTGTGTGTGTATGTATGAGTGTATGTGGTGTGCATGTTTGTGTGTATGTGTGTGTCTGTGTGAGTATGTGTTTGTGTGAGAGTAAGTGTATGTGTTTGTGTGCATGTTTGTGTGTGTGTGTGTGCCTGTGTGAGTGTGTGTGTGAGAGTGAGTATATGTGTGTGTGCATGTTTGTGTGTGTGTGTGTGTGTAAGAGAAGGAATGAATGAAGAGGGAGTAGGGAAAGTGAGCATGGGGTGGGAGAGAGGAACTACCACCCTTTAGGTTTCACAGTAGGAAAAATTTTTCTTTTCTCCCAAATTTTCTCAGTATTTGTTGAAAAATGATACAGATTGATGTTTTTTTTTTTGAGACGGAGTCTCGCTCTGTCGCCCAGGCTGGAGTGCAGTGGCGCGATCTCGGCTCACTGCAAGCTCCGCCTCCCGGGCTCACGCCATTCTCCTACCTCAGCCTCCCGAGTAGCTGGGACTACAGGCGCCCACAACCGCGCCCGGCTAATTTTTTGTATTTTTAGTAGAGACAGGATTCTAGCTGACTGGCTTTTCTATAAATGAAATATAATTGTCAGTCACCCCTTGTTCTTCCTTATAAGGCTGGTCCCTCTGGGGAGACAGGTGGTCACATTCCTGCACTGACAGCCCCACTTATGAGCTCAGTAGCAACACTGTTTCTTCTGCAAGGTCCCTGGTGCCTCCCAGGGAGCCTCTGTTGACTTGGGCAGAGATTCTCTGGTAGGAAAAAGTAAGGGGAGGGAAAGTCAAGCATACCATCACAGCAGATGGGCACCTTTGTGTCCAGAGCTGGTGTCCTGTAAGGGTGATGTGGGGGACACTGAGTTGTGCCCCACCAGTACAAGATGCTTCAGAGATTTTCTTCTATCCCATTTCACTTACATCATCCTGTCTCCAGAAGACATGCTAATCTGAGTGTGGTGACCTCAGTTACGCTTTTGCCTTCTAACAGCTTAGTTGAGAAACTAATTAGTTTTTCAGGTTAGTGAACTTGCAGCTTGCTGACTGTCATGAAATATGACACAGAATAAGTCAATGGAGAGGGAAGAGGATGAAATGTGAGCTGCAACTTCCCTTACGGTGGCTTTAGCAAGGGGACCAGAAGTATTGCAATGATGTGGAAAAATGTTGTTACCAACACTACACTCTTCTATTTATCCTGAATCACCTGCTTTCAACCCCACTAACAAACAGCCCAGGGCCTTTAAGATTGAAACCAGGAGTCTTCAATTCAATTCAATTCAATTCAACACAATCTTAGAACAAACAAAATCTGTTTTTGACCTCCAGCTCAAAGCCAGTCAATGAGAAACTCAGGACCTGTGATAGGTTAGTATGCATGGGGTCTGCCTGTGGGGATAACTGGGTAACCTAGGGCACAGGGCTGCGGTCTGAGACCTCAGCAACCTGGCTGGTGTGGAGTAGGATGGGGACAGGGGAGACTGACCCAGTTGCAGGTCTAATCCCATCATGCACAGTTAGGCAATCCGGTGAAGAGCATTTGAGGCATTGGCAAACTCAGCTGTGATCCAGGTAGGTGCTGGTATCAGAGACAGCCAAATCCACAGGCAGAGCATGGCAACAGCGAGAACCTCAGCATCGGGGGGAACCCGAGCAGGGGGGAGAACCTGGGCAGCAGGAGAACCCGAGCAGGTGGGGAACCCAAGCAGGGGAGAAGAGCCTGAGCAGCGGGGAGAACCTGAACAGGATGGAGAACCCGCGCAGCAGGGAGAACCCAGAAGTGGGAATAACTCAGGAAGGAGGTAGAACCCGGGCAGGGGGGAGAACCCGGGCAGGGGGGAGAACCCGGGCAGGGGTTAGAACCCGGGCAGGGGGGAGAACCCGGGCAGGGGTTAGAACCCGGGCAGGGTTTAGAACCCGGGCAGTGGGGAGAACCCAGGAAGCGGGAAGAACCCAGGAAGGGGGTAGAACCCGGGCAGGGGGGAGAACCCAGGCAGGGGGGAGAACCCGGGCAGGGGGGAGAACCCGGGCAGGGGGGAGAACCCAGGCAGGCGGGAGAACCCGGGCAGGGGGGAGAACACCGGCAGCGGAGAGAAGCTGAAGTCAGGTGGCCAGGGCTCGATGCTGCCAGGTGGTCAACAGGCTCCTAGCACAGTCCTGGTCTGGCCTGCGAGCTGTGAGAGCACTGTCTTTTGAAAAGGCTTATACTCTGGGCTGGGCACGGTGGCTCACATCTGTAATCCCAGCACTTTGGGAGGCCGAGGCAGGTGAATCACCTGAGGTCAGGAGTTCAAGACCAGCCTGGCCAACATGGTGAAACCCTGTGTCTACTAAAAATACAAAACCCAGCTGGGTGTGGTGGCACCTGTAGTCCCAGCTACTTGGTAGGCTGAGGCAGGAGAATCACTTGAACCTGGGAGGAGGAGGTTGCTGTGAGCCGAGATTGCACCATTGCATTCCAGCCTGGCGACAGAGCAAGACTCCGTCTCAAAAAAAAAAAAAAAAAAAAAAAAAAAAGCAAAGGCTTATACTCTGCTTCCAGGCATTGTGGGTTGTCTTTGCAGTGGACAGAAACAAAAGTACCAACCCCCAAACCTTTGTTTTTATAGAGGGGATCTATTAGACTTATTGAAATAATGTATGGCAGATATAAATGTTTACAATGTGGTAATATGGACATTTTTGGATGTCCCCCTCCCTTGTCTTTGCGGCATGGGAGAAATGGAATGCAGACATCTCCTTTGCCTCATGACGTGGCCTGGACCCTAAGGCCTTTCTGATTTGGAGAAAAAATAGCCTAGTTTTTTTTTTTTTTTTTTTTTCTAGTTCCAGGGTTGATGAGCCATCAGAGTCTACTGTGAAAGAACAGGCAGAGAGAGGCTGGGGTTTAATGGATACAAATGTGCTTGGAAAAGCAGGAGATAGAGAGATCTTACCTCCTGAGGCAGGGGGAAAAGCCAGTGCTATGGCTGGACTCTGCCTTCCAAGAAGAGGAGAAGGAGGAAGCACCAAAGATGCAGGCTTGCCATTCTTGTCACAGACTTCCATGCCCAGGCATGACGCAGGAGCAGGTCCATGTTAGGGGAACTTGAGCCATCATCAGGGGGCAAGAAAAGTCAGCCACTGGCTGCCATTTTAGCTTTGGAATGACAGGAGGGGAAAGACTATTTTGTGCCGGCAGGAGCAGCGGACATCTCCGGAGGACGCCACCTGAACAGATGCTGGCTGTCTCACGCCGAGGCCCCGCGTCAGATCACAGGACTGTGAAGTGATCCTGGGCAGAGGTGAGCAAGAACGGCTGAAGTTGACTCGTGTTTCATACGATTTCAGAAAGATGGGGGAGCTCATTGTTGAAATTAAGTTAAATTGTAGAAAATAAGGAATTTGGAACTTCTTAGACAAGATGCAGTGATCACACTGTCTCCTGGGGGAGGTCTTGCCCTTCTCGTGCCTGCCTTTATTTTCATTGCCGTAGAGTGGATTTGGACTTATTTTTCTTTCAGTCTGTGGTCAGAGAGGGTTCAGAAGTGTAACTGCGCTTGTGAAAGCACATGCATTTCAGACTTCCTAATCAGATGCTTTCTTGTCACACTTTAAAACCCCTGCACTACTGGGAAGCGCCTGCCGAAAGGTCCGCCTATCATTCCTCAGTTACCTTCCGCAGTGAAATGGTATTTCTTTCTCTGGCAACAAATGAGAAAGGGTGGTACGGTCGGATATTAAGGGAACCAGAGCTATCTTCAAGGAGCAGGAATCGGCCATTGGCTGCCGTTGTAGCTTGAGAAATGACTGCACGGGGAAAGTCTATTTCAAATAGATGATTACAAAACATCACCAAAGCCAGTGCATGCTGGTGTGCATCACAGATTGGCATAGGAACAGCACGGGGGCATATACATTGTGGAAGTCAAGAAGTGAAGATTACACTTGATCTGATTTCCCATAAAAAGACTCTCTTAGTTCTGCACATTTAGAACCAAGATTTGTTTTCCTCACCTGCTCTTTTGCCATATGAAAAGACCCCTCGGCCACTCCCCAGCCTCTATGTGTGTGTTTAGCATTGGTGAACCTCTCTGACCGTTTATGTTTTCAGGCTAATGATTTGCATACCTCTTTGAGGGCAGGCTAGAGAAGAAGGCTGAGTTGGAGAGCCTTGTAAACTGAATGGAGACAGCTGAGTCTGGAAGGAAAAGGGGCATTAATATGTCAACCAGTATCCAAGGTCTGATGGGCAGGAGCCAGGCCTTGCCTGCTTTTGTGTCATGCATGGGTAAAGTTGTATCTAAATATTTAATCTCTCTTTGCTTTTGCTCCTTTCCGTTCCAATCTCATTCCTTTAATTTAATTTTTATTTATTTATTTTTGAGCTTTTAGGATCCCAGGGTAAATAAGTATCTTACCTTGGGAAATTGCATAACAGAAAGAAAATACTTAGCGTGATCACTGTTTAATTGTGTTCAGTTGTATTTAGGACCAAGACATCTGACAGCATCACTGGGCATCCTTTCAGAGAACAATTGACACACTTGAATGCAACAGAGTGGATAGGTGACGGCTCCTTCCCACAGCAGCCGTGGCAGCTCCAGCTTTCTGTCTAATCAAATTAGTTCCTCTCTGCACTCAAACAAGTCAGAAGCAATCATCTCTTAATCCGCGCCTGATAAGCAAATGCAAACACTGTCATGGTGTGATGCTAATAGGACAAGAGGTGAAGGCTGCTAATAAATACAGACATATCATGTGGATATAATAAGCCACTTAGAAAAATAGTGGATATAGATTTTCTGTCTTTTACTTAATCTATTTTCTTTCCCACAAGGGAGAGACCAGGCAGCTATCGAGAGAGGATAAATGCACTTGCTTTATGGACGCTCTGCTTCTCTGCTACTCCCATTGTTTTTCCCAGTGGAGATGGCACCAGTCCCTGGTGTTGGGGGCCATTGCTGGGCCTATTGTCTCCACATTAGTTTCCTAGAGTTTCCTAGAGTCACTAGCTCTGGATAGCCTATTTAGCAATGTCACCTATGCCACTTGGCTTCTGTATGATGAGAGCGGGGAGTCAGCTACGATCAATGAAGCCTTTTTTTGAGAGACTTCTCCTAATATTAACAAGTACAAAGGTATTATGGATTTGAGAAGCAGAAACATGGCCTATTGGAATTGGGTTAGTTGGAACTAGTCTTATTTAAAAATAAACTACTCTTTCTCCAAGGTAGTATGAGAAAAATTAGGTTGGAGTTTGGAAATAAAGCAAGGCTTTTTTTAAATTAAAAAAAACAGCTTTATTGAGATATAAGTCATATATCATACAATTTACCCTTTTAAATCATAACAATTCAATGATTTTTAGTATGTTCAGAGTTGTACAATCATTACCACAAGCAATTTTAGAACATTTTCATCACACAAAACAGTAATTTCATAACCATTAGTATCATTCCCTATTTCTCTTCTCCTGTCCCACCTATCCCACTACTGGCTATATAACCAAAGGAAAGGAAATCAGGATGTGAAAGAGATGTTTGCACTCCTGTGTTTATTGTAGTACTATTCACCATAGCCAAGAAATGGAGTCAACGTAAGTATCCATCAATGGATGGGTGAATAAAGAAAATGTGGTGGCCGGGCGCAGTGGCTCACGCCTGTAATCCCAGCACTTTGGGAGGCCAAGGCAGGCAGATCATGAGGTCAAGAGATGAAGACTATCCTGGGCAACGTGGTAAAATCCTGTCTCTACTAAAAATACAAAAATTAGCTGGACATGGTGGCACATGCCTGTAGTCCCAGCTACTTGGGAGGCTGAGGCAGGAGAATTGCTTGAACCAGGGAGGCAGAGGTTGCAGTGAGCTGAGATCAGGCCACCACGCTCTAGCCTGGGTGACAGAGCGAGACTCCATCTCAAAAAAAAAAAAAAAAAGAAAATGTGGTATATATACACAATGGAATACTATTTAGTCATGAAAAGAACAAAATCCTTTATTGTAGAAATCATTTGTAACAACATGGGTAAACATGGAGGATATTAAGTGATATAAGCCAGACACAGAAAGCAGGGCATTTTTGAAATAAGAAAACCAAATAAGAGGAAGCAAAGAAACATTGGGAAAAAAAATCAATGATAGGAGTTTTCTCTAATACTTGTATTTATTTAACAAAGCTTAATTTATTAAGCGAGTCTATGCCAAGCAAGGCACTTTAAATGAATAAATCAATGGCCAAGTTAGCAAGCAGTGCTTTAGAAAAAAGGGGTAATAAAAACAATTGTTTCTATTTCCATTGAAGTAGTAAACGTTAATTAGATGTTGTGTTGCAGAATGTCTTATACTAATTTCTTCACTCTCTTATCCTGGCAAGTAGCCTTCTGTGAGCTGGAATGGGGAGAGTATATTTCTTTGCCCTATAAAGGTTGGGCTTGACCATGTGGCTTGGCTTGGCCAATAAAATTTTAATGAACTTGGTGTGAGAGCTTAAATGTGGTTGAGTGGGATTTCTTTTTTTTTTTTTTTTTTTTTTGCTTCTCTCTCTCTCTATTTATTTATAGAATTTTTGTTACATAGATATATCATGTTATGTTATGATCTATTACCTAGAAAACCCAAAAGACCCCTTGAAAAGACTTCTAGATTTGATAAATGAATTCAATAAAATTTCAGGATCAACATGTTTGAGTAGTTTGACTTGGCCTCTCACACTCCTGTGATCTATTATTAGAAGAACATGACCCAGATAGCTGCTGGTCCAAAGAGAATGTGGAGGCAAGTGGGATATAACAGAACTCCATGAAAAGCCTAGAGCCATGTTCAGTTGACTCGTGGCCAAAAACAGAGTTGCTCTAGGTGACCAATTGTCTCATGAGCAAGAAAAAATATAAATGCATGTTGCAGGCACTTAAGTTTTGCAGTGGTTTGTTACACAGCACTAGTGCAGTGATAGCTGACTAATATACCTTTCAAATTAAAGTTAATCAAATGGTCAGCATGATATTAAAAAGATTAAGTTTTGAGACAAGCATGTGGCTGATGTATTCTTGGTCTTTACTGACAAAAACTGTAATTTTAGTTTTGAAATCATTGGAAAGCCTTTTATAGCTATTCGGTTGGTGCAAATGTAGTTGCAGTTTTTGCCATTAAAGATCAAAAAAGACAAAGACGGGCATTACATAATGGAAAGGGGTCAATTCAACAAGAAGAGCTAAATATCCTAAATATATATGCACCCAATACAGGAGCACCCAGATTCATAAAGCAAGTCCTTAGAGACCTACAAAGAGACTCAGACTCCCATGCAATAATAATGGGAGACTTTAACATCCCACTGTCAATATTAGATCAACGAGACAGAAGGTTAACAAAGATATCCAGGACTTGAACTCAGCTCTGCACCAAATGGACCTAATAGACATCTACAGAACTCTCTACCCAAATCAACAGAATACACATTCTTCTCAGCACTACACTGCACTTATTCTAAAACTGATCACATAATTGGAAGTAACGCGCTCCTCAGCAAATATAAACGAACAGAAATCACAAGAAATTGTCTGTCAGACCACAGTGCAATCAAATTAGAACTCAGGATTAAGAAACTCACTCACAACCAGACAACTACATGGAAACTTAACAACCTGCTCTTGAATGACTACTGGGTAAATAACGAAATGAAGGCAGAAACAAAGATGTCCTTTGAAACCAGTGAGAAAAAAGACACAATGTACCAGAATCTCTGGGACATATTTAAAGAGGTGTGCAGAGGGAAATTTATAGCACTAAATGCCCACAGGAGAAAGGAGGAAAGATCTAAAATCGACACCCTAACATCACAATTAAAAGAACTAGAGAAGAAAGAGTAAACAAATTCAAAAGCTAGCAGAAGGCAAGAAATAACTAAGAGAGCAGAACTGAAGGAGATAGAGACACAAAAAACCCTTCAAAAAATCAATGAATCCAGGAGCTGGTTTTTTGAAATCATCAACAAGATTGATAGACTGCTAGCAAGACTAATAAAGAAGAAAAGAGAGAAGAATCAAATAGACGTAGTAAAAAAATGATAAAGGGGATATCACCACCAATCCCACAGAAATACAAACTACCATCAGAGAATACTATAAACACCTCTATGCAAATAAACTGGAAAATCTAGAAGAAATGGATAAATTCCTGGATACATACATCCTCCCAATACCAAACCAGGAAGAAGTTGAATCTCTGAATAGACCAATAACAGGCTCTGAAATTGAGGCAACAATTAATAGCCTACCAACCAAAAAAAGTCCAGGACCAGATGGATTCACAGCTGAATTCTACCAGAGGTACAAAGAGCTGCTGGCACCATTCCTTCTGAAACTATTCCAATGAATAGAAAAAGAGGGAATCTCTCCCTAACTCATTTTATAAGGTCAGCATCATCCTGATACCAAAGCCTGGCAGAGACACAACAAAAAAAGAGAATTTTAGACCAATATCCCTGATAAACATTGGTGTGAACATCCTCAATAAAATACTGGCAAACCGAATCTAGCAGCACATCAAAAAGCTTATCTACCACGATCAAGTTGGCTTCATCCCTGGAATGCAAGGCTGGTTCAACATACGCAAATCAATAAACATAATCCATCACATAAACAGATCCAATGACAAAAACCACATGATTATCTCAATAGATGCAGAAAAGGCCTTTGACAAAATTCAACAGCCCTTCATGCTAAAAACTCTTAATAAACTAAGTATTGATGGAACATATCTCAAAATAATAAGAGCTATTTATGACAAACCCATAGCCAATATCATACTGAATGGGCAAAAACTGGAAAAATTCCCTTTGAAAACTGGCACAAAGCAAGGATGCCCTCTCTTACCACTCCTATTCAACATAGTGGTGGAAGCTCTGGCCAGGGCAATCAGGCAAGAGAAAGGAATAAAGGGTATTCATTTAGGAAAAGAGGAAGTCAAATTGTCCTAATGTCATCCCAGATGACATGATTGTATATTTAGAAAACCCCGTCATCTCAGCCCAAAATTTCCTTAAACTGATAAGCAACTTCGGCAAAGTCTCAGGGTACAAAATCAATGTGCAAAAATCACAAGCATTCCTGTACACCAATAACAGACAAATAGAGAGCCAAATCATGAGTGAACTCCCATTCACAAGTTCTACGAAAAGAATAAAATACCTAGGAATCCAACTTACAAGGGATGTGAAGGATCTCTTCAAGGAGAACTACAAACCACTGCTCAATGAAATAAAAGAGGACACAAACAAATGGAAGAACATTCCATACTCATGGAGGGGAAGAATCAATATTGTGAAAATGGTCATACTGCCCAAGGTAACTTATAGATTCAATGCCATCCCCATCAAGCTACCAATGACTTTCTTCACAGAATTGGAGAAAACTACTTTAAAGTTCATATGGAACCACAAAAAAGCCCACATTGCCAAGACAATCTAAGCAAAAAGAACAAAGCTGGAGGCATCACGCTACCTAACTTCAAACTATACTACAAGGCTACAGTAAACAAAACAGCATGGTACTGGTACCAAAACAGAGATATAAACCAATGGAACAGAATAGAGGCCTCAGAAATAACACCACACATCTACTACCATCTGATCTTTGACAAACCTGACAAAAACAAGAAATGGGGAAAGGATTCCTATTTAATAAATGGTGCTGGGAAAACTGGCTAGCCATAAGTAGAAAGCTGAAACTGGATCCCTTCCTTACACTTTATACAAAAATTAATTCAAGATGGATTAAAGACTTAAATGTTAGACCTAAAACCATAAAAACCCTAGAAGAAAACCTAGGCAATACCATTCAGGACATAGGCCTGGGCAAGGACTTCATGATTAAAACACCAAAAGCAATGGCAACAAAAGCCAAAATAGACAAATGGGATCTAATTAAACTAAAGAGCTTCTGCAAGGCAAAAGAAACTACCATCAGAGTGAACAGGCAACCTACAGAATGGGAGAAAATTTTTGCAATCTACCTATATGACAAAGGGCTAATATCCAAAATCTACAAATAACTTGAACAAATTTACAAGAAAAAACAAAACCCCATCAAAAAGTGGGCAAAGGATATGAACAGACACTTCTCAAAAGAAGACATTTTTGCAGCCAACAGACATATGAAAAAATGCTCATTATCACTGGTCATCAGAGAAATGCAAAGCAAACCAAAATGAGATACCATCTCATGCCAGTTAGAATGGTGATCATTAAAAAGTCGGGAAACAACAGATGCTGGAGAGGATGTGGAGAAATAGGAATGCTTTTACACTGTTGGTGGGAGTGTAAATTAGTTCAACCATTGTGGAAGACAGTGTGGTGATTCCTCAAGGATCTAGAACTAGAAATACCATATGACCCAGCGATCCCATTATTGGGTATATACCCAAAGGATTACAAATGATGTTACTATAAAGAAACATGTACACGTGTGTTTATTGCAGCACTATTCACAATAGCAAAGACTTGGAACCAACCCAAATGTCTGTCAATGACAGACTGGATAAAGAAAATGTGGCACATATATACCATGGAATACTATGCAACCATAAAAAGGATGAATTCATGTCCTTTGTAGGGACATGGATGAAGCTGGAAACCATCATTCTAAGCAAACTATCACAAGAACAGAAAACCAAACACCACATGTTCTCACTCATAGGTGGGAACTGAACGATGAGAACACTTGGACACAGGGCAGGGAACATCACACACTGGGGCCTGTCGGGGGGTGGAGGGATGGGGGAGGGATAGCATTAGGAGATATACCTAATGTGAATGAGTTGATGAGTGCTGCAAACCAACATGGCACATGTATACCTATGTAGCAAACCTGCACATTGTGCACATGTACCCTAGAACTTAAAGTATAATAATTAAAAATAAATATATAAAAGTAGCAAAACCACAATTACTTTTGCACCAACCTAATAAAAATATAGGAACAAAGAGGAAACTTCTCTAAAGAGGCCAGTTTCACCTGTCCAAGAGATGTTACAACAGGAATCAGTTATGTTTACCTGGGATTCTCGTGTATTTTACAAAGTTTCCTTGGCTGTCCTACATCATTACCAATTCTCCCTTTGCTGCTCCGGCTTGCTGTGGTAATACTTTCCATTGCTGCATTGCCAGGTCAGTGTCTGTGCCACCAATTGTCATTGGAGGTGCTGCTGCCATCATTCAAAGGAGGCTGCCTATGCCAGATGCCAAGGGGCTCATGTCTACACTGAGGACACTTCCTCGTGTCATTACCAAGCCTGTTACAATCAATTCTGCAGACATCCTTTGCTTTTTTAGCAAACTGCTCTTCCAGTTCTCAGTTGGATATTCCTGGCAGTTGTTTCATCCTGGGATGCTGTAGGTCAGTCGGGCTGTGATGAGGAATGGAGGAGATAGACACTGCATTGTAGTCGGATTCTTTTCCCCCAGTTTCTGGCAATGCCCACTCTCAGCGTATTCAACTTGAGAATTCTGACTTTGTTCTCAAGGTCAGTTCTTTGCTAGGAATCTCCCTGGTACACCTCTGGGAAGTGTGAGGACACCTCTGGAAGGCTACTTCATCAGCATCTAGCTATGCCCAGGGTCACAGCCCCAAGCTGCAATCCCAGCTGCATATGGATTTCTACACATTTTGATTTTCTGTAGTAGAGGACGAAACTAGGACAAGCTGATGGAGATTTAATGACCTAGAATAATCCATTAAAACAAGGAAAGGACCGAAGAGATATGGGAGAAGTGTGGGAAAGCCTAGGATATTCTGAGATAGCTCAGATAATCAGACGCCTTCTTGGCAGGAGATTCCTGCTTTAAATCCCATGACTATATGGAGTAAATTGTGAATTTGTTTTGCGCTGAGAGTGAAGGGGGGAGTCTGAAGTCAATACCAAATGGCCCAAAGTTTTTAAAAAGCTGACCAACTGGGACCCAGAAGGAAGCAGGGCCACAGGTCACAGGAAGACAGCAACCTGAGGAACATCGCTGGGTTATGGAGCTGCGAAATGAATGAGAGAACAATGACATTGGCAGGAACTGTTGAGGCTCTGAATCCTCTGGTTAATGCTCCTAGTACATAGTTTAATGAGATGGTTTCTAAGGATCCGGTACCTCTTACTTTACATGACTTTATCTACACGTTTAATGGAAACTTTCCATTGCTCTCCTAAAGCTGCTGCCGCATGTCTGCTTTTTAAATGGGCTTGTGTTATGTCCTGGGGATCCAGAGGAGACGGAAACAAATTATCATGACTTCCTTGCAGTCCATCAGTTGAGGAAGAAAGAAAGTGACATGAAATCAGGAGAGAGAGTTTGGAAAATTTTCCTATTCTATGGGAAAGGTAGGGCGACCGAGCTGAAATAACGAGCAGGGACTGTCTTTCTGTAGCTCTGGAATACATGCAAGAAGCAGGGAGGGAGAGCTGCTGGAGAGACCCATGTTATCTGGGGTGTGAAAAAATGTGGACTCGGATTTTGCACATTTTGCCTATATTAGTGATCATTATTGAATCTGCCCCATTTTGCTAAATTCCAATACTTGTTTTATTCCCAGAAATCATCCTCCAGTATTTTTAGGGAGTAAAGCTGATTATAAAAACTTTATTCTTCATTGTTTGACTTAATTCCCTTGTGTTAAAAATTACAGTATAATCTCATCAATTCAGGCTACTTGCTTTAAATCCTTTTGCAAGCAAGTAAGTTCCCTCATTCTTCAGAATCTCTTAATTTGTGATTCATAGACTAGAAGCTAGTCTATGAATCTTTGTTTCTTCTGAAGAAGGAGCTATGAAAAGCCAGTTAATACTCAAATTGAGACTACAAAGCGCCTGCTCAGTTTACTTGATAAGGTAAATTGAAAAGGTCATGGTAAATTTCTTAAACATTCTCTTTGGAACACCAAAAGAATGTCCACACATTATTTTTTTTAAACCCCAAAACTATAGAAACCCCCAAACTCTTATCTCCTCCCAAAGAAACAATTTCTGTCATTTGTTTTGTCCTTTTTGATTCACACTGAGCAGTGGTTTGTTTGTAGATAATAAGTTCTCCTTGCAATTGGCCTATGTTTTTTTTTTTAGACATGAAAATGCCTATGTCCTGAATGGTACTACCTAGGTTTTCCTCTAGGATTTTTTATGGTATTAGGTCTAACATTTAAGTCTCTAATCCATCTTGAATTAATTTTCGTATAAGGAGTAAGGAAAGGAAGTTTCAGCTTTCTATAGAAACCCCCAAACTCTTATCTCCTCCAAAATGCAGGCAAAGAAACTCTCCAAATTGTCACTTTGCTTAATAATGGGTTACCTTACTCAATGTGGTAAAAAGTAATCTTACTTCTCCTTTAAAATGGTTCACAGTTTTTGTTGTTGTTACTTAGAATGACACTTGCTCTTCACCCTTAATCAATGAGTTGGTATTTATTGAGGTGAAGTTCTGCCAGAAGTGTACTCTTCGAGGAATGAAAGAGGTCCAACAAGGTTTGTCCTAAAGAGATTAAAATATGGCTGAAGAAAAGTGACTTCATTTTTTACTTATTTACATGTGAAAATGTGGCTACAAATAAAAGACAGTATAAAGGAAAATGAGCCCTTGGTGTCTACCCTGCTTAGGAGGGACAAAGTAATAACTCTGATGGTAGTTTGTATTTCTGTGGGTCGGTGGTGATATCCCCTTGATCATTTTTAATTGCGTCGATTTGATTCTTCTCTCTTTTCTTCTTTATTAGTCTGGCTAGTGGTCTGTCAATTTTGTTGATCTTTTCAAAAAAACCAACTCCTGGATTCATTGATTTTTTGGAGGTTTTTTGTGTCTCTATCTCCTTCAGTTCTGCTCTGATCTTAGTTATTTCTTGCCTTCTGCTAGCTTTCGAAAGTTTCTTTTAATTGCAATGTTAGAGTGTCAATTTTACATCTTTCCTGCTTTCTCTTGTGGGCATTTAGTTGCTATAAATTTCCCTCTACACACTGTTAAATTTGTCCCCAGAGATTCTGGTATGTTGTATCTTTGTTCTCAATTGGTTTCAAAGGAAACATCTTTATTTCTGCCATCCATTTCGTTATGTACCTCAGTAGTCATTCAGGAGCGAGGTTGTTCAGTTTCCATGTATTGAGCTGGTTTGATTCGAGATATTTCCTTAGTCCTGATTCTAGTGATTAGCTCTGTGGTCTGAGAGAGTTGTTATAATTTCTGTTCTTGTACATTAGCTGAGGAGTGCTGTTACTTCTAATTACATGGGTTCAATTTTGCGAGGTAAAAGTATATGTGGTGCTGAGAAGTAATGTCCTCTCTACAAACAACTGAGAGAAAATACACAATCCAGGTGCCTTCTCCCAAGTGCTCTTTTTACAAGCCCTGAAATGTGAATGACAGGCGGGAAGACCAGCCTTCCTGGTTCCCAGCCGAGGCTCTTCCCACCTGGAAGTCCGCAAGGTTTCTCTTTTATCATCATTATTATTATTATTGATTTTACTTTAAGTTCTGGGATACATGTGTAGAACGTGCAGGTTTGTTACATAGGTACACATGTGCCATGGTGGTTTGCTGCACCCATCAACCTGCCATCTAGGTTTTAAGCCCCGCATGCATTAGGTATTTGTCCTAATACTCTCCCCTGCCTTGCCCCCATTCCCTGACAATCCATATACAACCCAGTGTGTGATGTTCCCCTCCCTGTGCCCACATGTTCTCGTTGTTCATCTCCCACTTGTGAGTGAGAACATGTGGTGTATGGTTTTCTGTTCCTGTGTTAGTTTGCTGAGAATAATGGTTTCCAGCTTCATTCATGTCCCTGCAAAGGACATGGACTCATTCTTTCTATGGCTGCGTAGTATTCTATGGCTGCATATATCCATGTGTATATATGTCAGATTTTCTTTATCTAGTCTATTATTGATGGGTATTTGGGTTGGTTCCAAGTCTTTGCTATTGTAGATAGTGCTGTAAGATTTCTCTTTCATCATTCCTCAGGGGTCCTGCCTTGTAATTCCCTTGCAGGGCCTGCCCTCTCTGCCATTGAACCTGTATCACTCTCTTTGTTGCAGGTCTTCTCTTTTCAGCTCCCTGTGCTACTTGTTCAGGGCTAATCAGTCTAAGAATAAAAAGCCCTTGGAAAGAGAGCAGAGGTAGGAGGAGGCGGAGGTCAGGCTAAGTATTCCATTGGCTCCCTCTCTGTGGGTCTAGCTGTGCCCCTTTACTAAAATATCCAGTCCTTTCATGCTACAAACAAATAGAGAGAAAATACACAATCCAGGTGCCTTCTCCCAAGTGCTCTTTTACAAGCCATGAAGGTGGGATCTACCCTCCAAGGTTTGCCCTGCAGGATTTCTTGCCTTCTCGAACTTTTCTTCAGCTTGTTCCAGTCGGCTCAGGACGAGGACTGATCCACAGCTGCTAGCCCTGGGTTCCTTCCTCTTCTGCTTACCCTACACTCTGTCCACGCCTTTGTAATTAGTCCCTTTGCAAATAAACACTCTTCAAATTTTCCAGGATTCATTGTTCTGATTTTGACAGCGATCCTGCCAGGTACAAGGATCTCCTTGTTAAATTATTTAACCTAAAGAAACAACACAAATGGTGGGATTTGAGACACCACGGCTGTCAGGGCAGAGTCATATTTTTGATGAATCCCCTTTTGTTTATGTCATCAGGCAATCATCTGACTTATTTATTCCTTACTGCAAACTTCGAATTGTTGAAATCCAGTGCAATGCTTAAATAAAAAATAATTTGTGTCGAGCAAATGGAATAGATTTTAAAAGGAGCTGCTCGAGGTGATTTAGTGAATTGTCAGGTTTCTATTTCACAAATAACAAAATAGAAATTAAGAGCATGTCAGAATGAATTAGGACTGGCACATACATAAAAGTGATTTTATTAGAACTGGTAAATTACGCTTACTTAATTCACATTGTCATGAATGGCACTTTGCTATATATTCTGTGGGTTTTTCACTCCCTACTTGTGTTATTGTTCAGTAAGACAAACATATTGGGCAAGTGATATAATGGGAATGGATTTACGAGTGAATCAATCTTGTTTTGCTGTTCCATACACTAGCGTTTGGCTCTTCTTCTGCTGACATATTAGGGCAGGGCTTAGTGGAAATGGGCAATGAATGCACACGCTCTCTCTCTTTCTCTCTCTCTCTCTTTAAGGTCAAGTGTGGAAAAGAAATGAAAAGTAGGAGTCTTTCAATGAACTTTAGAGGCTAGACTAAAGGCAGCTTGCCCTTTAGCTAAATGGTTTTGGCCTGCCTGATATCTTAGCTTCTGGGCAGAGGAAGTCTTTGATCCCGCTCTGCACGTTGCAGAGATGGCCACCAGGAATCTGGTCATGTCACACAGGCCGAGTCTCGAGGTCTTGGAAGCAAGGCATTGGCCAGGAAGCGAACGTGAATCGACCCCATTCCCATTCATGTGTAATCTAGGTTGGGAGATTAGACTGACACACATATGAAACTGCAAGTAACACTAAAGGTCAGATGAGACCAGAGGCAAAGCCGGGCAGGAAGTGTCTGAGAAGCTCAGACCTGCAGAGTGAACTCGAGTTGGGTCCTAGAAGGGCACGCCCAAATGGAGATCTTTATCCGCCTCTTCTGCTTGACAAGGGCAGTCTCTAACAATTTCATCGTTCCCCACACAAATACTGGGGCATCTTCAACTCTTGACACAAAGTTCTCCTCCAGGTCAGGTCTCAGTGACCTTCCTGAAGGTTCTTCACCTGCTGATCCTCTATTCATCTGACGGCATCTCAGGATGCTTCATCTTTCCTTTTCTCCATGGAAAACACCCTCTATTTTGTTCTGTTGTATAGCCTTCTGTCTGCTAAGTGATAATGGGATAAAAACAATCCATATGCAATTGTTAAAGTTACTTCTTCCAGGGGGCGTAATCCCTCAACCCAGTGAGAATGCTCTGAAGCAAGTGCCTCCAGCCATTGGGAAGTGGGGAGATGACTGCTTTGGAACCCTTCAATCCCTCGCATGTGGGTGTGAGCCCCCCACCCAGGAAGCCATGCCTTCCCGAGAGTTCAAGATCTCTCTGCAGAAGGCTATTCTGAGCCCATGCTCTCTCCTCACCTCCGGACTTGGCCGTGTCTGCCAGGACAGTGGTATAGGAACCCCTTTTAATCACACTTTGGAAAGCGCATTCCTATCTGAATATTTTACATTCGATCCCCAAAATGTTAAAGGAAGAATTTTTTTCATTGACAGCTGGGGGAAATGAGGCTATGAGGAGGAGTGACTTGCCCAAGGTCAATGGTAACAGAACAGAGCCTAGGACTCGGGTGCCCCGCCACTCTGCACACCTTTTTTCTTGCTCCCTGCTGCGTTTTGAAGGTGTGGCCCAACTGCATTTGATTTTTCCGGATATCTGGGTATGAAGCTCTGAAGTACAGAAAGAGAGTGGTAGATCTGGTGAAGGCGCCAAGTGTGGTAGTTATTCCAGTGTTGTTTACTGGAAGAGTCAGAAGTCCACTTCTTGGAGTAGTAATGAGTGAGAGCCAATTTTTGGTGCTTTATTAAAATTTAGTAAACCCATATATTTGTTTAATTATTTCCACTTTACGAATGAAGAAATTGTGGTTTAAAGGCACCAAATCACGTGTTCAGATTGAGTCTACTGGTCTTACGCGGCCAGGCTGTCTGACCCGAGTTTGTGATTCTCACATGCCTGTCTGACTTGGATGACAAAGGAAAAAAAGAATTCAAATGATAACACTGCATCCATGTAATATGTAATTACTAAATCTTTTAGAAATTTAAAATCATACATAGGAAAAGCCATTATACATGTTTGTCAGGTGAGTCTGGTATTAATACCACAATCCATCTCCATACGTAAGCATAGTTGGTTGTTTCGAAAATGTGGCAAATACACCAAGAGTTACTTTCTGGGTCAGTGAGGGTGGCCTCTTCCCCTGAGAAGGATCAATGCATTGAGAGGCAGTGCGTAAGAAAACCTGGGCAGTGGATTCGGAGGCCCTTGTCTTGGTGCAGATATTTAGACATTTCAGGGACTTTTGCTTTGTTTTGTTTCCCCACTCCCGCTCACCAACTCATTCAGTTAACTTGATTGAGCATTGGATCGGGGCGGATGCTGAGCTAAAGGGCACAAGATGAGCAGTAGCCTCTTGCTTTTCCAGACTGCGTGTCATTTGGAGAATGTATTAGACTGCTCCCACGCTGCCACAGAGCCCTGCACAGTGTCGGGGGGCGGCACTTCTCAGGGGACTCACTGAGGAGAGAAAGGAATGAAACACGAATCCAAATAGCCTTGGGTATCCTAGTTCACCACTGGCAGAGCCTTCTGATTGAGGGATTGCCCTCTCCCTCAGCCCACGCATTCTCCCTTGAGGGTTCCTGCCATAGTGAACCGTGCCTGTTGAGTGTGACCAGCCAGATAAAAAGGCTGGGAATCATTAGCGTAGATGGAAAAATGGAAGACGAGCCAATTTAAATGGAAGAAGTCCTATTTAAGCTTCATTTACGTATTGGAAATTGGTACTGCCATTTATCCTCAAATAATACCCTGAGCATTATCTGCTCACAATAACTTTGGGAAAGTGTTGACTCAATGCCCTTACGTGAAATAAGCTTCTAGCCACTGCCTGAGAGCTTATCGTCAATGAATTCTGCTTGGTGTATACCGACAGTCTGCACGAAGCAGACCAAATAAGTCTATTAATATTCAGCCAAATACCAATAAAGTCAATGAGATTTATTTATCATATTGATCTACCCTTCCAAAGCCAAGACCAGATTAAATGAGCATTGGCTTGTGTTGTCTTGAAAATGCAGGACAGATAAAAATCAAAGTGTTATCTTCTATGTACTTGGAAGATTAATTGGAAACTCTATTCTTTTGGTGTTCAATTTAATGTGCTAAACAGTTCTTTGGGGAAAATCACAGCCTTTGTGTAGCACGGCAGCATTTCTCAGAAGGTGTCTCTGCATTCACAAAATGTCTAATTAACAATTCTGTTTGCTTATTTTTCTTAATCTAAAAGTAATGTCAACAAATTGGCACCATTTCCTAAATATCTGCTTATGTCCTATTTTACCAACTAATTCATGTATTACTGGAGTTTACGATATGCATATCTCAAAATCAAATGCTTCTCCTGCAAACTGGAAAAGAGATTCACACACAACAGCACGAGGCCAGAGGTTTGTATAGGGTGAGTTGTTTAAAAGTCTCATGAAAACTCACAAATCCATATTTCTGAGCTGAAGAGTTTCTTTAACCTGTCCATCCACCATATATTTTTAAGGACTTTGAAAAATTGCTGTCTTAATGTTCAAGTGTGGGGCCATAAGGAGATGATAGCCTCAGAGAAGTGGCAGCAGGAGATGACTCCACAGTTCACTGTCCAGCACTGTGTCACCTTGGTGAAGAAAACTGGATGCAGAGAAGCAGGCAAATGACTGAGTGGCGGGGCTGCAAGCTCAGTCTGCTGAGTACCAGGGCAGGGCTCCAAAAGTGTCCCAGCTCATGTGCCCTGAACACCTGCTTCGTCCAGGTGCTGTCTAGGTACAGTGGGCATCAGAGACAGAAACACCGACCCACCTGCCTCCGTTCCCCTCCATGGAGCTCTGTATATTAGATCGTAGCCCAGGAATGAATTAAAGGTAAAATAGCTCTTTTCTGTTCATTTGGTGTTACTCAGGGAAACTGTGAAGCAGGTGAAGTTTGGCACTAGGCCCTTGCATTTTCATTTTTGTGTTTCTTTCACATTTGCTGGAAAACCATGTCTCCTATCGCTGGTGCCCTTGGCCCCCCAGGCTGCTCTTTGGTTCTCTGGGCTTCACATTGTGCAGCCTCCCCTCCACACACACAACCACACACAGTCACACACACACACACACTCTCACACACACAGGCACACACACACACTCTCACATGACACACACATGCACACACGCACACTCACACCCTTATACACACACACACACACACATGCACACTCACACAAATGCACGCACACTCACACACACACAGACAGCACACTTATGCGTGTGTGCGCACACACACACAGTCACACCCCCACAAGCACACACATGCACACTCACACACACAGTCACATGGGCACACACCTACACACACACACTGACGCACACACACACATGCACACATACACGCACACACATCCACACAAGTACACACACACTCATACGCGTGCACACGCACACACCCACACAGACACGCACACTCACACGCACACTCACGCACACTCACATGGACATTCACACTCACACACGCACACTCACACCCACACATGCGCACACATGTACACTCACACACTCACACACATGCACACGTGCACGGACACTTACACACACACGCACACTCACACATTCACGTGCACACACGCACACTCACATGAACACATGCACACGCGAACACACTTGCCCTCTCTTGCTCTGCTCCAAACTCAGTAATTAATTTATTCTCTCTTGAAGTGACAACTTGGAGGTGAAGGAAAAACCATCAATCTTAAGAAGCCTTTATGTCACTTAGGGCTATTCCTATGTTTTAGAGAACATACATTAGCTTATGTCACTTATAAATCCAGATTTGAGAGGCAACAGGTGGTCTGGTACCCTGGTGGCCTAAGAAGGGTACCTGGGGAGACTGAGAGGACTCAGAGGTGGGTGGGCAGGTGGCTACATCCTTGGGATTTGGCCTTCAAGGCTTTTCACTGATTTGGGTAACAAGGCATTGGCCTTACTGCAAAGCATAGCAGGGCAGAAAAATACGGGGGCAGGTTAGGACGTGGGCTCGTTCCACCACCGAGACAGGTTAAGTTATTTTAGGGCGTGCAAGGCAGACACTTCAATGTGATTTATTTAGCAGCAGGAAGGTTCCTCTCCACGAATTTTAAAGCTCCTACTCTGCCTGCTACCAGTCTTGGATTGGAGGGGGGAGGCAATATACAACTGGATTCCAAATTCATGGTACTGTAGAAGTGATTCTTTGGTATTTTCTAAGAGTTGCTTCTTTGCCTCCCCAGTACATGATCAATTTTAAAACTGCTCTATGCATGCCGGAAAATAACTTTTAGGTGTGGCATTCTACACCTGTCCTTTACAACAACCTTCAAATATTCGTGTTCAAATCCTCTGCATCCTTAGCAACTTAAATTGATTCATTATTGAAATAGGTATAAAATCACTATCATTTTAGATTTATCACATTTTCCATCCTATTCTTCCAATTTTTAATTGATTCAATTTGAAGCTGTATTAGCTTCATACCAGTTCCAAACTGTTGTAGCTGACTGGCAATTTGTCTGTTTTATAGTTTGGTAGTGTACACGCACTACGCCAGGCATACTTCGCCGATGCTAATGGTGCCGCAGCAACTCTCTCCGTTAGTCTCTGTCTGCTACAGATTTTCCTCTTCCATTATTTCCAACCTCCGAATTTAGAAATGATTCTTTATATTATCACCTAGCTAAATGTTAGTAGTTTCACACCAAGTAAAATATATCTGATATCTGGGAAGCTTAATCCAATGATGTTTCTTGTGTGTACTTATTTATACAGTTACATTTCTTGTGCATATTGATTTATTTATACCTGCAACCTTATTTTGTGACTAATGTTTGCTGTATTTTGCTTGTTTATTTTGCTTTCCTCCTCCTCTTTACTATTTTCTTGAAAACCCCCCAAAGCAATAATCTCTGTTTTCTCTCTACTGGTTTGAAAGTTATAAATTGTATTTCTATTCATTTTAGTGGTTAAGCTTAATTTGCAGTTAACAGAAATTTGAAACAATCTCAGACTTACTGAAAAGTTGCAATTAGAGTACAAAGAACATTGATGCAACCTCTCCGTCTAATACTTTCACGTGTGTTTCCTACCAACAAGAACATGCTCCTACCTAATGGCAGTCCGACCATCAGATCCCGGAAGCAGCGTTCCTCCTGCATTAGTGCCGTCTCGTGTGAAGGCCTCATTCTCATCTCAACGAATGTTCCAGTAATTTCCTTTAGAGTGGAGGGTCCAACTTAGAATCACACATTCTTTACGTTGTCATATTTCTTTAACCTTCTTACATCTGGAAAAAGTCTACATTCTGTCCTTGACTTTTATGTCCTTTGACACTTTTGAAGATCATAGGCCAGTTGTTTCACGAAGTGTCCTTCGGTGTGGGTTTGCACAGCGTTTTCCTCATTCCTGTCCAGGATTCACACCCTGGATCTAACCCTATCATGGAGATGCCTTGTGTTCACTTCATTGCACCCTCTCAGGAGAGGCACAGTTTGGTTTTGTCTCTTACGAATGCTGTGCACCTTGCTCGCGTGATGAAGGCTGGCGTGCCGGATTCTCCACGGTAAAGTTGCTCTTATTCGCTTTATGATTAAGGAGCACTTTGTGACGAGGGACTTTGAAACTATAAAAACGTCTTGTTTCTCTACAAATTTTCAATGTATTATGTGCATGTAGGCTCATGGTTTCCTGTTTTATTTGATAAGTCATAAACTCTTACTACCATTATTTATTTTCTTGTTTAAATTGTTCCGAATGTGGTCCGTGGGAACCTCTTTAAGCAGGCTCCTGTCTTGTAACATGTCCTGTCCTGGTTTTGCTCACTTCCTTGTGTTTTGGAAGATGGTAAAAGATGTCATCTGTGATGGTTAATACCGAGTGCCAACTTGATTGGATTGAGGGATTCAAAGTATTAATCCTGAGTGTGTCTGTGTGGGTGTTGCCAAAAGAGATTAACATTTGAGTCAGCGGGCTGGGGAAGGCAGATCCACCCTTAATCTGGTGGGTACAATCTAATGAGCTTCCAGCGAATATAAAGCAGGCAGAAAAAATGTGAAAAGGAGAGATGGGCCTGGCCTCCCAGCCTACATCTTCCTCCCAAGCTGGACGCTTCCGGCCGTCAAACATCAGACTCCAAGTTCTTCAGTTTGGGGATTTGGGCTGACTCTCCTTGCTCTTCAGCTTGCAAACAGCCTATTGTGGGACCTTGTGATGGTGTAAGTTAATACTTAATAAACCTCCATATATATAGTATATATATGTATATCCCAGCTCTCCTTTTCACATTTTCTGCCTGCTTTGTTATATATGTAGGAGATATATATAGGATATATATGAGATATATTTTTTATATATATAAAATATTTATATCCTATATAGGGTATAATTAAATATAAATTATATATATATTTTATATATTACATATAAAATATATCTCATATATGATATAATATTTTATATATTACATATAAAATATATCTCATATATGATATAATATTTTATATATAAAAAATATTTATCTCATTTTATATATAAATATATAATATATAAATATATAAAGTATAGATAAATATAAATATATAAATTTATATATAAATGTATATATAAATATATAATGTATGTATAAATATATAAATATATTTATATTAAAATGTATAAATATATAAATATATATTTTATATATGTTAAAATATTTATATCCTATATAGGATATAAAGGATATAAAGGATATATAGGATATATATCTCTTAATATGTAAATATATAAATATATGTTTTTTATATATAAAGATATATTTTATATCTTTATATTTAAATAAATATATATATTAAATTATATATATCCTATATAGGATAAAATATTTATCTCATATATATCCTATATATATCTCCTATATATATAATAAAGCAGGCAGAAAATGTGAAAAGGAGAGATGGAATATATATATATAATATATATGGAAGTTTATATATATACACACACGTATATATATAATCCTATAGTTCTGTCCCTGTAAAACAACCCTGACTAATACATCATCTTATACCTTTCTGCTGAAACCTGGCATCTGTCATATGTTCAAGGAACCCTGACTTCTTCTGGTGGAGAATGTTAAGAAGCCAAGGCCTGGGCGCTAGGTGTACTGCTTGATACTGGGTCATCACACATGCGTGTGCAAACACACACACAAAATATACATTTATATCTACATTTTAATCTGTATTTATCTATAGACACATTGAAAACTGTGAGTTCACACTGATTCCTCCAATTCTAAGCCAGTATTTTCCGAGAGTTTGTTTTAGTGTCTTTCCCTTTGCAGATTTCTCCCTTCCTCAGTGGTGGGAAACCTGATTCCACTGGGTCTACACAATACTGCATGGAGCTTGCTGCACCCACCACACGCCGTGTCCCCATGATGCCCAGGCCAGATGCCCTGCAGGGCTCCCTTCCTGCGTGGACCCCTCTCTCCGCACCCACCCCCATCCTTCACATGCGGTGCTGTGACCTCCTCGGCCTGAGCAGCCGCAGCTCACAGTCCAGTTGCTGCCTTGCAGTTCTCTATGTTTTAGGTCCTTGAGATTCAGAACTTTTTTTTTTTTTAAAGACAGGTGTCCCTCTGTCTCCCAGGCGGGAGTACAGTGGTGCAATCTTGGCTCACTGCAACCTTGACCTCCTGGATTCAAGTGATTCTCTTTCCTCAGCCTCCCAAGTAGCTGGGATTGCAGGTGCCTGCTACCACACCTGGCTAATTTTTGTATTTTTAGTACAGACGGGGTTTCACCATGTTGGCCAGGCTGGTCTCGAACTCGTGGCCTCAAGCAATCTGCCTGCCTCAGCCTCCCAAAGTGCTAGGATTACAGGCACGAACCAGTAAGCCCGGCTGAGATTCAGCTTTATTATTATTATTTTTAAATGTACTTTCACCTTCATACTTCTGGCCTATTTGTTATCATTTTATCCAGTATTTCTAAGTGTTTGTAGAAGGAGGCTTTTCACATTATTTACCCATAATATTTTTAAAAACAAGACTCCATTTGGATCATTCTAAAATTTGCCCATATTGTAAGTCTTCCTTTAAGGACTTCCTTCAGGTCCACATCATATATTCTCCCTAAAAGCCTTTCTTAAAGTTACCTTATTCACCCAGGGCAAGCTGGACCTGTGACTACAGACTCCATGAAGTCAAGGGAGGAGGGAGTCTGAGACTTGGTGAATTAGGCTGAATTTTTTTTTTTTTAATGACAGTAGAGCTTAAAATAATTTTGAGATTTAAAAATAAGACAAAAATAAAACATACATACAAGAGAATATCATTTTTGAAGAATATTTTAGAACTTTTAAACTGGCAGAATTTTAGGAAGTAGAGACTTCCGAAGCGACCTGTGATTTGCCCAAGCTCTACACAAATCATGAGCCACTGGGCTGAGATGAACTCCTGGATGTCCCAGCTCCCATCCAGGGCTGGCGCCTTGGAGCAAACACCTTGGCAGCTCCACGTCTGCTGCCATGACACGTTGCGCTTACCTGGAACCCTCACGGTCCTTCTCTTGAGGCCGATGGTCACATGTCCCCTCTTCTGTGAATATCCCTCTGGACAACCATCTTGATTTGTTGTTCTTATGACTGCTACTCTAATTATTTACCTGACCTAGTATCCATGCCAAGTGCAGGTATGGTGACAATAGCAGTGAGGCAGCCTGGGGCTTCTGTGGGTGTTGGGGAGCTGGCTCAGGGAGCTCTGGGGGCGGCCCACACACAGACACATGGGGAGCCTCAGCTGTCCTGGCCTCAGCCATCCTGGCACATCACAGCAAGGCGTAGGCTGCATTTAGCCTGATCCTGGGATAACAGGTCAAGGTAGGAGACAAAACATATACTTTGCAAAGCAAACCAGGCAGATTGTGAGCCAAGGGACAGTGCTAGGATCCTAGAACAGCATGATTGGGTTTCACTGTGCAACCCTATCTATGGACACAAGCATGAAATGTGTTTCCCTTCTCATCCTTGCTAACACTGCATTGGGGGACCCCCTCTCCTCCAGCACAGTGGCTGCCTTGAACACCTAACTTGGTTCACAACATTTTCAGTCACCTTCATCATTAAAACAGCTGTGTGCCATTTCTTGGGACATAGTCTTGCTTATTAGTAAATGGTTTTTTCAATTTATTGCGTTTTATCGGTACATAATAATTTTACATATTTATGGGGTTCATGCAATATTTTGATACCTGTACACAATGTGTAATGAGCAAAGCAGGGTAACTGGGGCATCCATCACTGCAAACATTTATCATTTATACAGGAATCTATCTAGCTACAGGGTAGATTCCTGTAGAAATGACATGCTGTGTGGGATTGTCTGCCTAGTTGTGGCTGAAGTCAGTGGGAGGCCAAGAGGATTAAAGTTAGGACCCTGGAGGCCTGGAGCACACCTAGCCTCCTCTCTCTCCACCTCCTGATTCTCTGTGCTCACTGCCCTGGAGCTGGGGCAAGGAGAGGGAAACGGAAAAGGTGTTTGCTTAGCAGTCTGCCAGTAGTGAGTTTCTGCTTCCGTGTTATTTGTGATCCTAGCTGGAGTATGTGTATGTGTGATGGTTACATTTATGTGTCCACTTGGCTGGGCCGTGGTGCCCAGGTATTTGGGTGAACATCATTCTGGATATTTCTGTGAGGGTGTTTTTGAGTCCATGAACTTTGAGTAAAGCAGATGGCTCTCCCTAATGCAGGTGGGCCTCATCTAATCAGCTGAAGGTCTGAGTAGAATAAAAGACTGACCTCGCTGGAGTAAGAGGGAATTCTGCAGCAGATGGTCTTTGGATTTGAACTGCAGCATCGGCTCTTCTCTGAGTCTCCAGTCTGCTGGTCCACCCCACAAAATTTGGACTTGCCAGCTCCCGTAATCACATGAGCCACTTCCTTAATTTAAACCTCCTATAAGTATTCACATCATGTTGGGTCTTTAGGGTGTGTGCCCTCCTGAATCCTGAGAGGACTCAGTTCCAATGACACATCTAGGCATTGCTGTCCCCAACGAGACTTATGCTCATTGTCCTATGGGGCCCCTGCTGGGACACAAGGAGTCCCAATTCTGAGCCTGTGTGTGGGCAGAATGACCTCCTGGACCCCATGACACTGGAGCCTGAGGGTCCTCTGGCCTCTCTCTATGGCTACAGCTTCATGTTTCCTCTCCCCAGTGGCCACATCACCAGCAGTGGCTCCTCCCTGTAGCTCAGTGAACTGGGACTGAGCAGATACGCCAGAGACATGCAGTTACCACCAGGTCCATAGTCTTCTCTTCCCTCACCTCCAGGGAGGAGAATTGTTTAAACACCACTCCCCTTCACAAGGAGTTGGGGGCCAGCCTTTCTCTGTGAGCCCCAAATCCCCCCACGGAGAATTCCTCACACACCCAGTCCCCTCTTACGTCTCTGATTGCCTGACCTTACTCATTTATGGGGGCACAGAAAGTCTTACTCTAAGGAAGGAACCTTCTTAGAACTCAGTTCTGGAAAATTTTAGTTTAAAAAGTTTCAGAAACAAAAGATCTAAACCAGAATCATGCATCTTTCTGTGCACTGGAATGCAGGGCTTCAGGCCCAACTAAGTCCCATAAACTTGCAGTTTCTATAAACTGTGCTTGTTTTCACTTTTAAAATATCTGTAATATATATGTAGCACCTTCTCCCTGTAGTAGTCCCATCTCACGTTGCTATAAAGAAATACCCCAGACTAGGTAATTTATAAAGAGAAGAGGTTTAATTGGCTCAGGGTTCTGCAGGCTGTACAGGAAGCATGGGGCCGGCATCTGCTCAGCTTCTTGGGAGGCCTCAGGAAGCTTCTAATCATGGCAGAAGGCAAAGGGGGAGCAGACATGTCCCATGGCTGGAGCAGGAGTAAGAGAGGGAGAGAGAGAGAGACAGTGGGGAGGGAGGTGCCACACACTTTTAAAATGACCAGATCGCCTGAGAACTCTGTATCACAAAGAAAGCACCAAGCCATGAGGGATCTGCCCCCATGATCCAGGAACCTTCCACCAGCCCCCACCCCCAGCACTGGGGATTACAATTCAACATGACATTTGGGTGGGGAGAGATATCCAAACTATATCAGATATCTCATAACAAATAGTGAGGACTATCACTGAGAAAGGCAGAAGAGGGAAGCGTTTACATTTTTCCTACGGATTTAATTGGATACAAACAACTTCTTCATGAGGTATTGACATCTAGCAGCATAGAGCACTTCTCCATTGTCTCCCTGGTGTGGCAAGACGTCGGGTTCACAGAGAAGGCAGAGGCCGGTCTGGCTTACAGAATTCTAGTGGGTACCATACTGACACTACAGGGACACCAAGGTTACTTGCATGGGGTGAGGGGTCCATTAGGGTCTGTCTAGGCATCTAGAAAAATACAAGGTATCTTTTGGAACAGTAAACTGAAAGCTCTCCTTGTATGGGGGCATTTTCCAATTCCATCCTAATTCGGATGCTTGGCTTGGGATGAAGTTTATGCAGGAAAGCTGAACACATCACTTGGGGACATCTAACAGTGGGAGATAGGATTGTATGAAACCCAGGAGCATACGGTATTTGGAGATTGAGACATGAAGGGAGCTGGCCTCAGGGCCAATGGGGCCCTGGATGAATGGGTGAAACTCAAGGCAAAAACTTCTTCCCCCAAAGAGAAATGTCATGCAGGAGGTCAATCTTAGGGAGGCATGGGGTCTTGAGACAGTTTCGAAAAGGACTCAAATTAGGGAATTGAAAGGAAGCAAGGACCCTGTTACCAGAACTGGGATACTGTAGAAGGACGACCTTGTAGAACGAACAGTGGCCAAGCTCAGGTCCGGCGTTCTGCCTGGCAATCCTGTTTCCTCTACTCTCTGGCTTTCTCATCTTGGGAAAATGGTTTAACCTGTCCTTTTCCAATAGTTCCCCTGTAAAATGGGGATCACAAAACAACCACACCGTAGGGCTCTCATGATGATTAAATGAGATAATACACGTGGAGTGTCTAGGACAGCAGCAAACATCAACCGACCCATAGATGTTAGACATTTTTACTTAAGAACAAAGCAGTAGCCCAGTAATTAGAGTCAAGGCTAAGGTCAGTTAGGCTAATTTAGCAGCAAGTTTGACTCTGTCTTGTTACTTGAATATTAAGCTTGATTTTCGTTAATCCTTGCTATGAATGAACTTAGTCCAAAGCATTGAATAGAGGTTGGCTGGCAGGAGACTGTAGGCTGGGGAGCAAAGAAATGTCGAGTTAGAGGATTTGGTGCAGATGTGGCAGCTGGAGTGAGAAGTGGGGTGAAGACCAACGCTGCTTTTAGGGCAACATTTCTGGTGCATTAGGTACTGCCATTTGTAAGTCAGTGCAGCTTGCATTAATTCCAATCGCACCTCGTGTAGGACTTAGGGAGCTACTAGGTTTCCTATGTCTTTGCAGGCTGATGAGAGAGACACAGACATGGCTGCTACTCTCTACTTCCAAGAGCATTTTCCTCCCCTCCCTGCCTCTCCTCCCAAACGCACTGGAGTAAAGGGAGAGAGTGTAAATTGAAAAGCAAACCCATCGTTCAAGTACATAAAAAAGATCAAATGCGAGGGGAGAGGAGGAGAGGTGTGATGCAGACCAAACATCCCTGCTGTAAAGAGACTTAAGAGGAATAATAGGACTGAGCCATAAAATGTTTATGGCGTCCTAGGAATAATTGAATATTTCCTGGTTTGTTGTGCTGAGATTTTATGAACCAAACAGGGGATCTTTAAAGCTTATTGTCTTTTGCTCTTCAAAGGTTTAATTAAGGTTGGACTTGAGGCTTAAAGTTGTTTGAAAACTTGGGATTTAAAGTGAAACAGCCCAAAAAACCTACATAACCAGTGAAGCAGGTGTCTGTGCAAGGACTGGATCGGCTGTATGGGCGCCCCAAATGGGAGAATCATTTGGCACCTTCCCAAAAGCAAAATTTCGAATGCTTTCACCTACCAGTCATTCAGAATTTGCTGAAATAAAATGTTCTATTAGTACAATTTGCATACATATTTTTTAAAATTCATGACCTTAAATGGGTTGCTTGCTGGTCCTCTTATTTAGCAATAAGGCCAAATCTTAAATCTTTCCCCTATCCCACCCCTCTAGATACAGCTCCCTTTATTGTGTAGGGAAATTCATTTCCTTTCTCACTTCCATCTGGCCTCAGACCTTGCTTAGCCATCAGAAACATTCACCACTTAATACAGTTTCAATCAGCATTAAATCAGAAGTCATTACGTTAAGAAAAAGTATTTTTATAGCAACAAAACAACAATAGTTTTTTTAGATAGTAATACCTTTAAGGAGGGATTATATCCAAATACAAAATAGAGAATTCAGCATATGTTCTGATTAAAACCAGAATAATTTCATGTTTTACTAATCAGGTATTTTTTCATCTCTTGTAGAAACTGAGATTAACTACCATGATAGTTACTTAAAAATTTGTTATAGATTCTTTTTGCAGGATTTTTAGATTCACAGAAAAACTGAGCAGAAAGTACAGAGAGTTTCCAAAAATTCTGTGCCCCACACTTGCGTAGACTTCTCCATCACATGCATAGACTTCTCCATTATCGACATCCTCTACGGGAGTGGTGAGTTTGTCACAATTCATGAATGTGCATTGACATAGCACAATAACCAAAGTCCACAGTTTACATTAGGATTCACTCTTGCTGTTGGACATTCCATGCATTTGCACAAATGTGTAAAGACATGTATCCAGCATGAGAGCATCATACAGACCAGTTTCACAGCCCTAAAAATCCTCTGTGCCACACCTGTTTATCCTTCCCTCCCTCCCACCTGCTGGTGACCACTGATCTCTTACTGTCTCCATGGTTTTGCCTTTTTCCAGAATGTCCCATAATGACATACAAAATAGAGCTTTTTTGTAGACTCATACAATATATAGCTTTTTCAGAGTCTTTCACTTAGTAATATGAATTTTTCTCTGTGTCTTTTAAAAAATAGCCTTTATTTTGGGGAGCAGCAGTACATACTTTTCATTTCAGTGATGATTTGGAGTGGCTTCTAATTGGTAACTCCATCATTCTCTTATCGAAAGTGGTCTGTGCACAGCCTCTTCCTTTAAGAACACACAGATATGGTCTGACATTGCTAAAAGCCAGGAGTCATGGAAATTCAGTTTCCATGTCAGTTGACATGAAATTACCTTTTGTTACTGTGTGACTTCAGGAGAAATGCTTCTCCTGGTGCAAAGGCTTTGCTAGAAATGAGAAAGTGGAAAAAGATGATGGTGTCTTTAGATACATGCCCAGAGAATGGGCATTGTCCCATGATTGCTTTTCCATGTTGAGTATGACCTTCCCTTTTATGACCTTTTTTCTTGAGTGGATTTTCATTAGTTCTTGTTTTTTAAGCACCAGTTTCTCATTGAGAGAGAACAGATGATAGATTGAAGTCTCAGTGTGATGTAGAATCAAGTGCCTCTCTTCCCCTGATCCCAGCACTTATCCCAGGCCACGGTTACACATCTTCCATTGACTGTAAGTACAGGAGAGGGCAGAGGGTTGGATGTCCCTAAAGCCTAGTGTGCTTCCTTACTCAGCGCTAAAGGAAAGGCTAAAACAAACAAATCTGCACCTTATCTCTATATTTCCTTCAAGTTGGAGTTCATTTACCATCTCATGGGTCAATCTAGTACTTCCCTTCCCTGTACACCTGCCTCTAGAGAAGCACACTTCTAGTATGTTCAAATGAGCTATGGGCTTATAATCGAAAGCTAGGGATAAAAGAAGACACAAAGATATTCTCATTTCTCCAAAAGCAGAAATGACTACCAGGAAAATTCAATCCATCAGGCTCTAGATGAGTCTGCCCCATCTTTGATTGATGGCAAAGACATTTGGTGCTCAATAAGGCAGCTGAAGTTGCTTCTGCCACAACTATTTCCTTCTTTATTTATGGTGTTTCACCAAGAAGCCAAGAAAAATAAGTAACTACATCTCAGTTTAATGTCTTCTTCTCTATAGCCACTTGTGTTTTATTAGTGCTCAGCTCTCCGTCCAAATTTCATCTCATCAGAAGGTGTGTGGACTGATTAACCTCCTGCAATCTTTTAGATATGCCATTTAAAGGTTCTTGTGACACCATCCATTACAGTCATTGGCATCACCTTTTTTGATGAGCAGCAAGAAATTGTCAACACTTTCTAGTTCAAGTTCCTCATTTGCTAGATGAGAAAAGTGAGGTACAAAGAATACTATGCAAACTACTCCATTCGCTCCCCAAAAAGCTGAGACTAGAAAGTGGCTCTCCTTAATCTCACTCCTACTTTCTTTTCATATGTGTCATTGCTGTATGCTTTTCAAGTTTTATTAAGGTATAATGGATATAAAAATTTACACGTATTTAAAGTATACATTTTTATAATTTTGGATATGTACACACACATACAAATACAACACATATGACACACACACATATATATACACACACACACATACCCATGATACCATCACCACTATCAAGGAACTAAGTGTATTTATCACTTTCAAAAATTGTCTTGTGTTCTTTTGTGGTGCTTTGTTTTGTTTGTGCATGGTAAGGACACTTAGCATGAGAACTCTTCACATATTTTGAAGTGCACAATACCGTATTGTTATACTGCGTTATAACACAAATCTGAAGAACTCATGTATCCAGCATAACTGAAGCTTCATTCTCATCAAGTGACAACTTCTCACTTCCTCCTCCCCGCAGCCCCTGGCAACCACTGTTCTGTGTATGACTATTTTAGATGCCTTAGATACATTGGAAAATGTGTTATATGCATACAGTGCAATATTGTTTCAGCCTTAGAAAAGAAGGAAATTCTATTATTTGCCACAACATGCATGAACCTTGAGGATATGGTGCTAAGTGAAATAAGCCAGGTACAGAGGACAATAACTGCATGATTCCATTCATATGAAGCATTTAAAATCGTCAAACTCAGATAAGCTGTTATGTTTGTATTTATTTCAATAAACAGAGATATGCAGCACCAAAATTTGTGCCAGGCACAATGACAACAATTATTAGCACTATGAAGTCAGTGATACTGTTATCCCCACTTCACAGAGGGGAAACTGAAAGAGGTTCTAACTTGCCCAAGGTCACAGAGTGTGTGAGTGGTTGTGCCTGATGAGAACATAGGCAGATCTGACTGCAAAGTCCATGTCCCCACTACCTTCCCATAGTACCACCACCCCTTGATGGTATGCCCTGATCACAGATTCTGAATGAGATATGGTATCTCCATCTGGGAAGACAGATCTTAGGTCAATGATCAATAGCAAATCAAGGTTTATCTATGTATCAGTTCTAAAGTTACTTCTTAGGAATAATTTTCAAATTTTAAATCCTTTGAGGATCTCAAAAAGTAATCATTTCTCCATACTCGTTGGTGCCTGGAGGCTTGAAGAAATGTTAATGTATTTATCTTATGTGTCTTAATTATTCAAAGCATTATGGAAAGAGAGAAGTAGGCTGTTTTCCCATGTAAATCTCTAGGTTAGTTCTTTTTTCCCCTTTGATATAAAAAGTGATGTCCAGAAACATAATAATTCTGAAAGATGACTTTCATCCCACTGCACCTGCCAAGATTCCTGTGTTATGGGCAAGTATCAACAACCAACAGATGCTTTGGCTGCTTTTAGCTTTCTCAGCTATTTTGTGATAGAATGGAGGGAAACAATGTGAAGAAAGACGTATTTGATTTTGGAGTGAAAGATAAGTGGTTTTCTTAAATCATTAAGAAAAATCCTACACTTTCTTAGGGCTCAATAGGCACTGCTAATGAAAATGTGAGGCACATGCAGAGAACAGATTGATATTTCTGAAGTTTAACATGGGATGTACTCCAGGTTCAACCACCCTTTGGTTGTGCAAACTTGGGCACATCACAGCAGTTTTTGGTGTGGATTCTAGGAAAAGGGCTATTCTGGATGCACACGCTTATGTTGCATGATTGATGTAAAGGTCAAATGTGTGATTCCTGGGTGACAGAGGCATGCATATTGAGGGAAAGGTAGCAGTGAGATGCATGTGGGAAGGAAGGCTCTCTTAGAGAACTATAGGTGGCTCACAAGGTGCATGGTAGATTGGAGGCACAGGCAGAGGCCATTCTCAGCCTGGAGAAGAAAGGGGCTGTCATTTCAACACAGCGTCAACCTCTGGGACTTTGGAAGAGGAGAGTGCGAGGCATTTAAGAGAGGCCATGAGAGGGGTAATTGAAAGCCATGAACAAAATCTGCCAACAGTATTCATGAATACATGAGAAAATGCCCTTTATGGAAAGCTATTGATGCACAATGTATAAAAAAGTTATTTTAGATAATTTGGTTACCATTTAAAATGTATTTTTATAATCAAATACAAAATTCAGCCACAAATAGGAATGAGAGGTACAGGAGAAAGAAAGGTGAAGAGTGGAGAGAGATGGCAAAACGAAGTGGGGGGAGGTTGGGGAACAGGGTCACATCAAGGGAAGCTGGTAAATTGAAAACCTGAGTAATAAGGTCCTTGAGGTGAGCTTCAGCGCTCCTGCAAAGTGGAATTTTGTCTTGAAATGAGTTCAGGAGAAAAGGCTCAGGCATGCTGGAGAGCATCAGGATGATTTTCATGAGCAGGTCAAGGTGAAAGTCTCTGGTTATTCTCTCCAGGAATGAAACCCCAGTGTATGAGTTCGCTCAGGCTGCTGTAACAAATACCACAGACTGGGGGCTTCAACAAGAGAAATTAATTTTCTTACAATTATGGAGGCTGGAGAGGCCCACTAGCCAGATGTTGGCAGGTTTGATTTCTTCTGAGGTCTCTCTCCCTGACTTGCAGACGGCCGTCTTCTCGCTGTTCCTCACATGGTTTTCCTTCTGTGCGAGGGCTCTCCTGGTGTTCCTTTGTCCAAGTTTTCTCTTCTTATAAAGACACCAGTCTGATTGCATTAGGGCCCTCACCAGAAGCATCATTTTACTTTCATCACCTTTCAAAGGCCTTATCTCCAAATACAGTCATATTTTGAGGTACCAGGGAATAGGGCTTCAACATTTGTTAGGGATGGGGAGGAGAGACAGAATTCAGCCCATCACGCCCAGGAGGGAGGGAGAACATAGCGCAGTGAGGAAGGTACTGCAGTATTTAGCATCCCAGTGAAGGAGGCAGGCTTGTGATCTGTACTGAAGGAGCACAAATATGAAATGTGAAAAATACAAGACATACAACACCAAAGCGCCTTCAACAATACAGTTCTCTGTTTTCAACAATACAGTTCTCTGTTTATTACCAATGCTACTCTTGGCTCTGTGCACCTTCACGGTGGATTCTGATTATGAAAATCCACTGTCTTAGTCTGCTTGCATTTCTAGAAAAGAAATACTGGAGGCTGGATCATTTATAAAGAAAAGAGTCTCATTTGGCTCACGGTTCTGCGGACTGTGCAAGAAGGATGGTGCCAGCATCTGCTTCTGGTGAGGACCTCAGCCTGCTTCCACTCATGGTGGAAAGCAAAGGGAAACCCATGTGTACAGAGGTCACATGGCAAGAGAGGAAACAAGAGAGAGCAAGGAGGGGTGTGCCGGGCTCTTTTTTTTTTTTTTTTCCTGAGATGGAGTCTCGCTCTGTCCCCCAGGCTGGAGTGCCATGGCACAATCTCAGTTCACTGCAAGCTCCGCCTCCCGAGTTCACGCCATTCTCCTGCCTCAGCCTCCTATGTAGCTGAGACTACAGGTGCCCACCAATACGCCCCGCTAATTTTTTTGTATTTTTAGTAGAGACGGGGTTTCAGCGTGTTTGCCAGGATGGTCTCGATCTCCTGACCTTGTGATCCACCCACCTCAGCCTCCCAAAGTGCTGGGATTACAGGCGTGAGCCAGCATGCCCGGCCACCAGGCTCTTTTTAACAGCCAGTTCTGGAAGTAGCTATAATGAGAACTCAATCACACACCACCCCTCAACAAAAGAGGGCAGTAATCTATTCATGCGGGATCTGCCCCCAGGACCCAAACACCTCCCACTAAGCCCCAGCCCCAACACTGGGGCTCAAATTTCAACATGCAATTTGGAGGGATCAGACAAAACAATCTATAGCACCCAGGAAGCACCTCGAATATTGACCTTAATCAATACTGCTCTCATTGCCCACGTAGCTACCAGAGAAGTCATCCCTACTCTACACGACAGGTAGGCATCCGGTCATCAAAAAATATTTGTGCTGTGCTGTAAAAATATTCAGGGACTACATCTTAGGATTTGTGTTAGACCGGAATTACTGCATCTTGATGTTGTGCTTTGGTGACACCTCGCTAGTTGAGTCAAAACTTAAATGGCAAATGTTTTACACAGAGAAAATACTCGTAATAAACCCCTGTTATCCATTCTCTCTCGAGGATGCTGTTGCGTAACCAAGGCCTGAACATCTCAATTATTTATAAGTGTGAGGAGCCCCTTGCTGTAGCCTAGAGTCTCTATTACACAAATTCCTTTTGTAAGGAATGTTTGCAAACAGGCTCACATTCAGGATATTTATTTGTTCACGCTGTGGCTCTGTAGCTGTATTTGGATAGATAGGGTCAAAGCTTGCCTTGAGAAACTCCTGTTATCCTTTCAGCGGGACTAAGTTGTTCTGTTACAGGCAACATGCTCAGTCTTCTTTGCACCTACCATCTAACTCTATCCTGGACAAGCCTCAGTCATACCCAGTCTTCCTGAAGTCTGAACACTTGTTAGAAGTAGGTGAACTCAGGAGGTGATTATTTAAATAAGGCTTCTGTGCCTGCCTTCCTTAAACGTAGCTAAGGCCAACAGGACGGTAGCCAGAAATTTCTGGCAATTAGTATTTTGCAAATATTTGGAGAGTGTCAGTTACTGTCAGGAGAGAGGATGTAGATGCAACTAAAACTTCTCAATATGTTACTAAGGTAGCCTCCTTAATAATAAAGATCTTTCCCTAGGAAATCAAGGTTCTTTGTTCACCTAACACTTATAGTCCTTTGTCACTATTTTCTTCCTTTTTTAATTAAAAAAATATATATATCATTTTGAGCATCTGTTTTCTCGAAAATGGTTCCTGGATATGTCACACATGGCATGGTGAATTATGACAAGAAGAGGTAGCAGTATGGCTAAGGTGAAGATTGTGGAAGCAAATTAGATTTTTTTCCCAGGTTAACACTAGTTTTATAAATTATAACCAATTATTGAGCTCGAAATTCCAATCAGGCATGTCTATGTATGCTGCACTTCAATAAAAAAATTAGAAAAATTATAGTTTGCTGAAATTTCCTTGATTCAACGTCTCTGAAAGTATGGGGAGCTATCATTAATGGAATAACTTTTAAAGAAGGAGCTGCTGTAACCTCCATCAGCCTTACCTATGTCAATGGAAAAATTTTCGACTTACCCTCTTTTGGAGCCCAGATATTTGCACGGAAAGCAGAACATCTATTCTTTGCTCTTCTGCAAATCCTGGATGCCTTTTGTAAAAATATCTGAAATATCTGTTCTCTTATTTCTTCTGACATTTATGTCACAATATTTATTTTCTAAAGGGTCTCTATTTTTTCTTTTGTATTTTTTAGTTTTCCACCCAAGAGAAGAAACATTTCTGATCGGCAGCCCACAGCATCTTTCCTTTTGGCCCACACTGAGAAGGTGCATCAAATCAGAAGTCTATTGATCCCTGGTTAGTCCTGCATTTTCTAATGTGGGACACTTTCTAAAACCTCCATTTGGCAAGACCTGTCAGGTTATGTGCTCAGAAAACGAAGAATCTTGGACCTCTCAAAAGCGCACTTTGCTCTAGAAGACAAAAGCAAATTTATAAGCAGAATGAACTTCTGCCATTTTTTAAAGGCAGAGACTTACTTGCTAAGGGCAACCAGATAGTCATTGGGGTGGGTTAGTGGGGATGAGCCTCAATGACACAGAAGCAAATTCCCTGGATTTTTAGAATCCGTGGGCCTCAGTGTTAGATGAGGATGAACAGACAGCAATATTTGCTTCTGTGGATAAACGCAGAACACGAAGCTGAGCCACAGACTCACCTTGACTGGGAAAAGCCGGTGAAGACCCAGCCCTGAGTAGGGCACATCGTTCAGGGTGCTCTGGAGCCTCATTTCTCCCAACTCAAGTCTTCATTCCAACTTTCTCTTTTGGGGTGATTGTGGGAAGTTTTCTTTGTGATTTCAAAGCCTAGTAGTCCTATCTCCTTTCTCTTCTGCTCTTTTTCCCTCACCATGTTCCCCATCTCAGTGTTGGGTATTGGAGCTCCAGGGAGATGAGAAGCTCCCACATTTAGACATGTGGTGGCAGGTTGCTACCTATAGATGTGGATTTGATAAGTAAGTCTACGGAGGACAAGAGGAGCCAGGAGTCTCACTACCAGAGAAGGCAGCTGCACACGTGGAAAGGGAGAATGCTCCAGCAGGCCCTGTGGCGCTGGACTGGAATTGAAGGTATTGGTGTGAGCCTGAGAGGGCGTGAGAGCAGAAAACCTACTAGCAATGAGCACACTGGGCTCCCAGGTCTTGGCTTCTCTAAACCATTCTCCACTAGAAAGGTCTAGGGCTCCTTGGGGAAGCGGACAAATCCAGGACTGGAACAGGGAAGCCAAAGATGAGACTGGAATATTGTATTGTGCTAGCATGTGAGAAAGTCCTGCCATCACAGAATGGTGGGGACCTGCCAGATGGACACAGAAGCCAACGCAGGGAAACCCTGACTGGCGGGACCTGGGACAACACTGGGACAATATGATGAAGAAAAAAATAGTAAAGATAGTAACAGATCAGAACCCTATTTTACACAAATAGGAATGAATCCCTATGGATGCAATTGAATAAATGAATAAATAAAGGTAGGGAAAAGAAAGATTTTCCTTAGAGTAGAATGTCACCTGATAAATGTAAATGAAATGAGAAATTAGAAAATGATGGTAACAGTTCAGCAAGAAATATCAGTGAATGCTATAATGCTAGTGGTGAATGTTTGATGAAGAATAAGATATTTGCAGTCTTGAAGGACCTCCTCAGAAAATACTATTAAGGACAAAGGGACATACAGTAAACTTTACAGCAGAGAACTAAACAGACACCACCCTAACTAAATGATCAAGTTAGCAACATGATTAATGGTGCAAGTCAAAATGTGTATCACTGCAGAAAGATAAATACTGTATGATTGCACTTGACTAACATTTACATTTATTAGGTGGCATTCTACTAGAAGGAAAAGCTTTCTTTTCTCTACTTTTATTCACTTGCGTCCATAGGGACTCATTCCTAATTGTGTAAAATAGGGTTATGATCTGTTACTACTTTTACTTTTTTTCTTGATCATATTGTCCCAGGTCCAGCCAGTCAGGGTTCCCCCCAGTTGGCTTCTGTGTCCATCTGGCAGGTGCCCACCATTCTGTGACGTTGAGACTTTCTCACATGCTAGGACAAGACAATGTTTCAGTCTCATCTTTTGCTTTCTTGTTGCAGTCCTGAATTTGGCCACTTCTCCAGGGTACCCTGTTCTTTCTGGTGGAGAATGGTTTGTAGAAGTCATTTTTTGTAGAGACACAAAATAAAAATAAAAAAAAAATAGCTAGGCATGGTGGCATGCACCTGTGTCACTATGTTGCCCAGGCTGGCCTTGAACTCCTGGGTGCCAGTGATCCTCCTGCCTCGGCCTTCCAAAGTGCTGGGATTATAGGTGTGAGCCACCATACCTGGCCCATAGATTTAGTTTTAATAGGTAATATCAAATGGTTTTCCAAAGTGTTTGTAGCAATTTACACTCTAACCAGCAATATATAAGATTTTGGTTTTCTTGACATCCTTAACACTTCGTATTTTTAGCTGTTTCTAGCAGGAGAGGCGTGGTATTGAACTTTGAGGGCTGGTGAAGTTGGCACATTTTTATGTTGATTGGTATTTGGAACCCTTCTTTTGTGCAGTATCTGCTCAAGTCATTTGTCAATTTTTATCACATGCTCTATCTTTTTCTTAATGATTTCTAAGAGTCCTTTATATATTCTAGATATGAGTTCTTTGTTGGATACACTTATGATTATCTTCTTCCACCCTTTGAATTGCGTTTTTTTTTTTCTGAGACAGAGTCTTGCCCTGTTGTCCAGGCTGGCATGCAGTGGCGCAATCTCAGCTCTCTGCAACCTGCGTTCCCGGGTTCAAACAATTCTCCTGCCTCAGCCTCCCGAGTAGCTGGGATTACAGGCACTCGCCACCATGCCCAGCTAATTCTTGTATTTTTAGTAGAGATGGGGTTTCACCATATTGGCCAGGCTGATCTTGAACTCCTGACCTCGTGATCCGCCTGCCTCGGCCTCCCAAAGTGCCGGGATTACAGGCGTGAGCCATCACACCCGGTCCTGGATTGCATTTTACTCTCTTGCTGGGGTCTTTTGATGAACAGAAGTTCTTAATTTTAATATGATTTTCTTTATGACCTTTTTCTTTTATCCTTAGTTTTTTGTTTGCCCTTTTTAAGAAATCTTGCTTGCTCCAAGGTCATGAAGATGTTCTCTATAGTTTTCTCTAAAAGCTCGTTACATCATTTGCACTTAGACATGCAACTCTGGTATTGATTTTTTTGTATTGTGTGATGGGGGTCAGTATATTTCTTTCATATGGATTTAAAATTGGCTTAGCACTGCTTATTGAAAACATCATGTTTTCCCTCACTGCGCTGCAGTCTCATCTTTGTCATAAATCAGATGAATGTGCATGTGTACTTGGGTGTACTTTGGACTGTTTCCTTTGGTTTTTAATGCACAAGCCTCAGAGAACATACATCTCTCATTATGGAAGGTTTTTTTTTGGCCAATGTTTATATAAGAAAAACTATCTATTTATTTTCCTAAAACTCAATATATATTTTAACAAAATGTGCAGCAAAAGCCTCAATTGCATCCCAAATATAATTGGTAGAATGTGCAAATCACTTGTGGATGTCATTAAAAAGTGTTGAGCGTCAACAAAGGCATTGTGCATCTCAAATATTCTTGCTTTTAACTAAGACCCTTTACTGCATCCAAAACGACGGGTAACCATCGTGTTGGTGGTTACAGTTTTAACCTGACAGTTTGTTATAACAATTGTGTTGGTGGTTACAGTTTTAACTTGACAGTTTGTTATAACAATTGTGTTGGTGGTTACAGTTTTAACTTGACAGTTTGTTATAACAATTGTGTTGGTGGTTACAGTTTTAACTTGACAGTTTGTTATATAGATGTGGGTATTTTGCTGTGTTTTAGTGATCTTCAAGAAAATTGGTGGGAGGTTTTTTTGTTTATGTGATTTGCCTTAAATATGGTAGAAAATAAAATCCTGGTTTTTGTGCCGATGTCTGATTTTCAAGGGATTCCTCTGTTAAGCAGTAGATGCCTGCATTTTGCTCACCAGCTCTCAGTTCTATGTGGACTTAAGGATACCAATGCAGAATTTATTTGCAAGCAATTTAGGACTCTGATTTTGCAGTTACTCAAGTGTCCTTTTCATTTCCTTTATTCCAAACAGGATGTGTTAATTTTGGAAAAATAATAGTTAAATGTGTAAGTTTATGAAACCCTAAGCTTAAATTCTGGTTAGACACACCCTGGTTTCCTGTACCTTTTTTCATTACATATATTTATAATTTTTTTCATTTTATATTTACATGCATTTTGAAATTTTACAATAGTTTTAGGTTTACAGAACATTTTTGAAGATAATATAAAATTCTCATGTAACAGATACCCAGTTTGGGTGATTCTATTTTATATTAGTATGGTCATAATTGTATTGTATGTTGTATATTATCTATATTGTACATAATTGTATATTGTACATATGTTAGTATTTGTCATAATTGATGAACCGATATTGAAATACTATGACTAGCTGAAGCCCATACTTTATTCACATTTCCATAGATTTACCTAATGCCCCCTTTTTTTTGCTCTAGGATCACATGAAGGATGCCACATTACATAGAGTGGTCCCATTTCCTTAGGCTTCTGTTGGCTGCGACACTGTCTCAGACCCCTTGTTCTTGATGACCTTGACAGTGTTGAGGAGTATTGATCAGATATTTTGTAGAATGTCCCTTAATTAAAATTTGCCTGATATTTTTCTCACAATTAGACTGGGTAGTGGGTTTTTGGAGGACCACCGAGGTAAAGTGCTGTTTTCCTCATATTGTGAAAGATACATAATGTTAATATGATTCATGACTGTTAATGTTCGCCTCGATGATTTAGCCAAGCTAGTGCTGGTCAGGTTTTTCCATCTTAGATGGGCTCTTTCCCCCCTTTGCCTAATGTACTTTTTGGAAGGAAGTCCCTAGATGTAGTCCACTCTTACAAAGTAGAGAGTTACACACTCTCTTCCTTGAGTAACTACGTAAGTAACTACATAAATTATTTGGAATTCTTCCACATGGGAGATGCCTCTTTTCCTTCACTATCTATGTATTGGATCATTTATTTATATCAGCATTAATTTATGTATAATTACTTTATACTTTGGGTGATAGTATAAAACAACTTTATCTTGTTCAGATTGCTCTAACTTTGGCCAGTGGAAGCTCTTTCAGTTGGCTTCTATGCCCTTTTGACATGCTCCTATTCATGTGGGTTTTTTGTGGGAACTCTTTCTTACTTTGTGGCACTACAAGATGCTCCAGGATCATCTTACATATATCTTCTGCTCCAATCCTAGAATCAGTCATTTCTTCAAGGAACTCTGGTTTCTTTTGTTGAAGGTTGGTATTAGAAACCAAGATCTATATGCTATATGAGTTCACTGCTACTAGGGTGTCATTTCTTTCAGACATTCTCATATGACAGCATAAAATACAGTGTTAATGCTAACATATATATTCTATATGTTACCATCTGCATCTAGATAAAGCTAAACATAGCTCATCCTGAGGTCACCAACTTTAATTCATTGCCACATGGATCCTTTTAGCCTCCCCCTTTGCTTAACTATAACCTCCCACTCAAAGAGTAAGAAATCTGACTCTCATTTACTTCGTAGTTCAATTAGAGTATAAATGTGTAGCAGTCTCAGAACTGTGAGCTCATAAACCCATATGAAACAACTGTATCAACTAGGGACTAGTGCTTATGTGTAGTTCCTTTTGCCTTTAGTCTTACAGACTCCACACGTTTCCAAAGTTACTTGTCTACACATTTCTCTCAACATCTTCAGTAAAGTGTACTCATACTTTTATAACGCCAGGTATGGGAGAATAATACAGGTCGATTCTTTGGTCACATTATACATTCCATCCTGGGAAATACAACTTCCTAAATGGTTTTTTAAAAATGTAAACACATTAAGCACTTTTTGTGCTGTCTATGGGTTTTGATAAATGCATATTGTCATGTAGCCACCATTACAGTATCATAGAGAATAGTTTCATCATCCTAAAAAAAGTACCCTATGTTTCATCTTTTTGAGGGCCACCTCAAATCCTCTAGAGTCATTGTTCTGCATTGCCAGTGGTTTTCCAGATGGCGTATAAATGGAATCTTATAATACGTAGACCTTGACAATGTGCATTTGAAATTTTTTCATGTCTTTTCCTAGATTGATACCTCATTTCTTTTTAGCAGTGAATAACAGTCATAGTGTGGATGTGGCACAGTTTATTGATTTACCTGTTGAAGGACATCTTGCCTACTTCCAGGTCTTGGTGATTATGAATGAACATGTGCTACAATATATATATTCGTGTTCAGTTATTTTTTTGGTGGACACATATTTTCAAATTGGTTGGGTAAATACCTAGGAGAGTCATTGCTGGATCATATATGGCAAGACTGTGTTTAGCTTTGTAAGAAATTGCCAGTCTCCCAACATGGCGGTACCATTTTGCATTTCCACCAGAAATGGATGAGAATTACTGTTGCTCTATATCCTTGCCAGCTTTTTGTTTAATATATTCTCTCTTTTGCTTTCCTGTTTTCAATTGCATTGATTTCTGCTCTGATAATTATTATGTCCTTCCTTTACTAGCTTTGAGTATATTTTGTTCTTCTTTTTTATAGGTTCTGTGGGCAGAAAGTTATGTGACTGATTTAAGACTTTTCCTTATTTCTAATGTAGGCATTTTGGTGCCATAAATTTTCCTTTCAGCATGGCTTCGGTTGCGTTCCAAAATTTTCGATTTATTCCATTATCATTTTTCTTCAGTTAATGCCTTTTTTTTCATATATCTTGAGACCTATTATTTTACTCATAGATTATTTAGAAGTGTGTTCTTTAGTTTTAAATATTTGGAGATTTTCCTATTATCTTTCTCTTTTTTTGTCCTAGTTTAATTGTAATCAGGAACACACTCTATTATTTCAATTTTAAAAAATTTTATTAAGGTTTATTTCATGCCCAGGCATGTAGTCTCTTTTTGTATTTTTTTTTTTGTGATAACTTGAAAAGACGATGTATTCTGCTGTTGTTAGAGTGTCTTACAAATGTTGATTGAATCCTGTTGGCTGATAGTGTCGCTGAGTTCTTCTATATCCTTGTTGATTTTCTGTCTAGCTCTGTCAATTGGTAAGAAAGAGGTGTCAAAGCCTCCAACTATAATTGTGGATTTGTTCATTTCTCCTTCTGGTTGTATCAATTTTTGCTTCTCATATTTTGCAAACTCTGTTGTTTCGCTCTTATGCATCATTTATTGAGCTTCATATTCCATTACTAGAATATTCTATTCTAAAATTTCCATTTTTTCTTATTTATGCCGTCTATTTCTTCGCTGAGATGTCATATTTTTGTTTAGGCTTTCTAGTTTTAAGTTTGTTTTTATTTTTCTAAGCATACTTGTAATTGTCCTTTGAAACATTTTTATTACACTGCTTTAGAGTCATATAATTCTAACATCTCTGTAATCTGGTGTTGGCATCTATTGATTTTATTTTTGCTTTCAGTTTAAGATGACCCTGATTCTCAGTGTAATGAGTAATTTTCATTTGAAGCTTGAACATTTTTGTATTACATTCTGAGACTACATTCTTTAAGCCCTCTGTTTTATCTAGCTTTCTTTGACATTTCTCTGATGGAGGGTGGGGCAGGGGCACTACTTCCCTGCTGCCAAGTAGGGGTGAAGTTTAGGGTTTCTAACTCAGACTCCACTGGTGACTGAGGGTGAGCCCCTCATTCCTGCCTTGTGGGTTTGGGAGTTCTGGCTCCCTGCGCCGTCTTCCCTGACACTGCTGTGGGGACACCTGGTTACTACTGGGTGATGGTGAAAGTCCTGAGTTTCCACTAGGTCTACTTGACACCAACCCAGTAGTGAGGAAGAGGGACTCCTGTTTACTGCCAGGTGTCAGTGTAAGTCCAGATTCTCCACGTGGTCTCCACTGACAGAGTGGTAGTGGGTGGACACTCCCTACCAGATGGTGGGATGAAAGTACTGGCTGCCTATTTGATCTTCTCTGACATTACCCCAGAGGGAATGTTGATTTGTCTTATAACATCTTTGCAAGGGTGGAAATTTAGGCTTCCTCACTCAACCTTTCCTATACTAAGTAGAGATGAGGCCACAGATTTGCTGTGTGTTGGCTAGAGTAGAGCAGTCATTGCCTGAAGGTTTTCTGTTTCCTTTGTCCTTTAGCATTTTTGGGTTGTCAGTTTCTTTAGCTTCTAGTCTGGAATTTATGAAACACAAAGAAAATCCAGGGAACTCAGCACCACATTATTCCTCAGAGCCCATGCCTTAGCCAGGCTGCCTTCTCCCCTCTACCTTTCAGAGTCTTCTTGGGTTTTTAGATGCACTTAGTGGAAAAACAGGGGAAAGTACACTAACTTTATCTTCTTTGGAAGCAGAAATTCCTTGATCTAATTTTTATTATTTCTTTTGTTTCTGCTTGATTTAGGCTTATGTTTGATTTCAGTTTCTTAAGGTGAAAGCTTAGACTATTGGTTTGAGATATTTCTTCTTTAATAACATATGAATTTAATGCTAGAAGTTTCCTTCCAAGCACATGCTTTCACTACTTCCCACAAAGTTTAGTAATTTGTATTTTAATGTTTATTTAATTCCAAATAAAATTTTGATTTCTCTTGAGGCATCTTTTACTCATGGATTATTTAGAAGCATACTGTTTAATTTCCAAATGTTTTGGGATTTCCTGGTATCTTTCTGTTATTGATATTTAGCTTAATTTCATTGTGCTCTGAGAACATATGGGTATACCTTGCTTGATGGCACTTTGCAGGTACTGAGTTTCTTACAAATTGAAGGTTTGTGGCCTTCCTGCATTGAGTGAGACTGTTGGCACCACTCTTTCAACCGTGGGTGTTCGTGTTGTGTCTCAGTGTCATATTTAGTAATTCTTACATTATTTCAAACTTTTTCATTATTCTTATGTCTGTTATGGTGACCTGGGATCATTGATCTTTGATGTTACTATTGTAGTTGTTTTATGTGTCATGAGCTCTGCCCATATAAGATGGCAAACTTAATTGAGAAATGCTGTGTGTATTCTGACTGCCCTACTGCCCATTTTCCTGTGTTCTCTACCTCTTTGGGCCTGCTCTTCTCTGAGACACAACAATATTAAAATTAGGTCAGTTAATAGCCCTACAGTCACCTCTAATTGTTCAAGTGAAAGTGGGGAGTCACGCATCTCTCACTTTAAATAAAAAGCTAGAAATTATTAAGCTTAATAAAGAAGGCTTGTTGAAAGCTGAGATGGGCCAGAAGCTAGGCCACTGTGCAAACAGTTAGCAAAGTTGTAAATGAAAAAGAAAGTTCTTGAAGGAAATGAAAAGTGCTACACCAGTGAACACATGAATGATAAAAAGCACAGTCTTATTGCTGATGTGGAGAAAGTTTGAGTGGTTTGGATAGATCAAATCAGCCACAGCATTCCCTTAAGACAAAGCCTAATCCAGAGCGAGGCCTGAACTCTCTTTAATTCTGTGAAGACTGACAGAGGTGAGGAAGCTGCAAAAGAAAAGTTGGAAGCAAGGAGAGGTTGGTTCATGAGGAAAGACGCTGTCTCCATAACATAAAAGTGGAAGGTGAAGCCCTAAGTGCTGATGTAGAAGCTGCACAAGTTATCCTGAAGATCTAGCTAACATAATAGATGAAGGTGGCTGCACCGAACAACAGATTTTTCAATGTTAATGAAACAGCCATTTTGGAAGATGCCATCTAGGACTTTCACAGCTAAAGAGGAGTCCATACCTGGCTTTTAAGCTTCAAAGGACAAGCTGGCTCTTTTTTTTTTTCTTTCTTTTTTTTTTTAGGGGCTAATATAGCTGGTTGCTTTAAGTTGAAAGCAGTGCTCATTTACCATCTCATAAATCCTACGTTCCTTTACAATTATGCTAAATGTACTCTTCCTGTATTCTCTACATGGAATAACAAAGCCTGGATAACTGTACATCTGTTTACAGCATGGTTTACTAAATATTTTAAGCCTACTATTGAGACCTGCTGTTCAGAAAAAGATTCCTTCCGAAATATTACTGCTCATTGACAATGTACCTGGTCACCCAATAGCTCTGTTGGAGAGGTACAAAGAGATGAATGTTGTTTTTATGCATGCTGTCACAACATCCATTCTACTGCCCATGGACCAAGGACTAATTTCAACTTTCAAGTCTTATTATTTAAGAAATACATTACATAAGGCTGTAGCTGCCATAGACAGTGATTTCCTGGTGGATCTTGGCAAAGTAAAGTGAAAACTTTCTGGAAAGGATACATCATTTGAGATGTCAAAAAAAAAAAAAAAAAAAAAAGAAAACATTCATAATTCATAAGAGTAAGTCGATGTTTCAGTATTAACAGGAGTTTGGAAGAAGTTGATTCCAACCCTTGCGAATGACTTTGAGTGGCCAAAGACTTCAGTGGAGGAAGTGGCTTCAAATGTGGTGGGAATAGCAAAAGCACAAGAATTATAAGTGGAGTCTGAAAATGTGACTGAATTGCTGTGATCTCATAACAAAACTTAAACAGATGAGGAGTCGTTTCTCAGACATGAGAAAAGAAAGTGGTTTCTTGAGATGGAAACTACTCCTGGTGAAAATATTGTGAACATTGTTGAAATGACAACATAAACTTAGTTGATAAAGCAGCAGCAGGGTTTGAGAAGATTGACTCTAATTTTGGAAGTTCTACTGTGTATAAAATGCTATCAAATAGCATTGCATGCTACAGAGAAATCATTTGTGAAAGGCAGGGTCAATTGACAAAGCAAACTTTATTATTGTCTTATTTTAAGAATTTGCCACAGGCACTTCACCAACTACCACTGTGATTACTCAGCAGCCATCAACATCAAGGCAAAACCCTCCACCAGTTAAAAGATTCTTCCTGAAAGTTCAGATGATGGTTAGCATTTTTTAGCAAGAAAGTATTTTTAAATTAACGTATATACTTTTTACAGACATAACGATATTACACACTTAATAGATTACAGTATAGTACAAATATAATTTTTATATGCACTAGAAACCAAGAAATTTGTGTGACTCATATTATTGCAGTATTCACTTTATTGTGGTGGTCTGAAACCAGATTCACAATATCTCCAATGTATGCCTATACTTTCTGTTCTTTTAAACTTGTTGAAGTGTTTTTTTATGGCCCAGCATGTGGTCTATCTTGGTGAATGTTCCACCCAAGCATGAGATAAACCTGCTGTTTTGGATGGTGTAGCCTACAAATTAGATTAAGCTGATTAACAGTGGTATTCAGGTTGTTGATATCCTTATTGATTTTCTGTCTGCTTGGTCTGTCAATTACTGACAGATGTTTACTGAAGTCTCTGTTAAGATTTGGCTCTGTGTCCCCACCCAATTCTCATCTCAAGTCGTAATCCCCACGTGTTGAAGGAGGGGCCTGGTGGGAGGCAATCGAATCGTGGGGGCAGACTTTCCCCTTGCTATTCTCACAGTAGAATTCTCATGAGATCTGGTTGTTTGCAAGTATGTAGCACTTCCCCCTTCACGCTGTCTTCCTCCTGCTCCAGCCATGTAGGACTTTGCCTTCTGCCATGATTGTCAGTTTTCTAAGGCCTCCCCAACCATGCTTCCTGTACAGCCTATAGAACTGGGAGTCAATTATGTCTTTATAGCAGTGTGAGAATTATGTCTTTATACAGTCTCCAGTTACAATGGTGGATTTGTCTCTCTCTCCTTGAAGGAGTGTCAGTTTTTTTGAGTCACATGTTTTGATGCTTTTGATTAGATGCATACGTGTAAAGGATTGTTATATCTTCTTGGATAATTCACGTTTTTATCATTAAGTAATGCCCTCCTTTATCTGTAGTAATAGTCCTTGTTTTGAAATCTGCATTGTCTGTAATATGCCTACTCTAGCTTTCTTTTGTTAGTATTAGCATGGCAAATATTATTCTATTCTTTTGTTTTTAACCTGAGTTGCCAAATTTGAAATGGGTTTCTTATAGATAGCATTTAGTTTTTCTGTTTGTTTTTTAAGTGACTGAAAATCTGTTGATTGGTATATTTAGACTATTTGTGTTAAATTAAATGTTTACATACTTGGATTAATATGTGCCATTTTTAAACTTTATATTTGATGCCTTTGTTTTGTGTTTTATTTCCTCCTTTTTCTGCCCTCTGATTTTTAATTAAACATTTCATATGAGTCCATTTTACTTCCTTTCTTAGCATATCAATTATGTCTTTTTACAAATTTTTATGGTTGTCCTAGAGGTTGTAATATAATTTTTAACTAATATTTACTTTTCTTCCACTTCCTTCCAATAACATTATACTATTCCTCATGTAGTGCAGGTGCCTTACAAGAGAGTATTTCCAATTTCTTGTTCCTTGAGATATTGCTCTCATTCATTTTATTAATCCATGTCCTTAATCACTGAATACATCGTTATTACTCATGCTTTGCGCAAACTGTTATATTTTATATAAATTAAGATGAATTAATTACTTTATTACCTTTATTTCCTCTCTGATACTCTTTTTCCTTTATGTAGATCTATGTTTCTTTGACCTATATCACTTTCCTTCTGCCTGAAAAACTTTTATAATTTCTTTCAAGGCAAGTTTGCTGGTGGTTTTTTTATTTTTCCTGTTTTTGTTCACCTGAGAAAGTGTTTATTTCTTCTTCACGTTTGAAAGATAGTTTCACCAAATATAGCATTCGAATTCTGGGCTTGTGGTTTTTCCTTTCAGTCCTTTAAGAATTTCACTGCACTCTCTTCATGCTTGCATGGTTTCTAACGAGAAGTCTGCTGTAATTCTTATCCTTGTTCCTATACGGGTAACATCTTTTATCCCTCTCTGGCTTTTCACAAGATTTTCTGTCCTCGATTTAAAAATTTTGATTATTATATGCCTAGTTTTGTTTTGTTTTAGTTTAGTTTAATTTGTTTGTTGTATTTATACTAGTTTGTGGTCTTTGAGCTTCAGGAACTGTGATTTGATGTTTTCCATTAATTTTGGACAGTTCTGTGCCATTATTACTTCAACTATTTCTTTTGCTCAGATACCTCTTCTTCCTCTGGTATTCCACTTACATGTATTTTTTTCCTAGTAGGTGAGAAAGGAGACTAGAGGGTGTTGGAATGGAAAGCGATCCCTTCTACCTGCTGGATAAATCTCTGGCAAAATATTTTCCTCTAGAAAGCAGGCTTGCGCTGTGGAAACTACTCTGGGCATTTTTTTATCGTTTCTCTCTCTGCCAGAGTCATACATGCATTTTTCTCAGATTTTCATCTTGTGCACTTGGTGGAGTTCTCAGAAGTAAAGCTCAAGTAAAGTGGCTGCATTCCACCTCCAATAGTGTGGTCTTGAGATGTTTATTACTTTTATGCTTATCATACTCAGCATCCAGCTTGATTCAATGGATTCATCAAAATGCTTAAGTGTTGAATTTAAATGTTTTTGCCAGTTTATGGCTCCAGCAACTTCTGCTCTAGGTAACAGATTTCAGTTGTGACTCCCTATATGTTTCTCCAGAATTTGGGGAGAGGTTGCCCTACTATCTCACTTCCCTAATAAGTTCAGTAAGAGTCATTGATTTTCACTGTGTCCAGGTTTTTCCTGCTGTAAGAAAAAGAGTGATGACTTCCAAGCTTTTTACATGCTGGAGGTGAAACTGGAAGTCTTTCACACTACATTTTCATTGCCATTTATTTGAGTTCATTACAGAAAGAGACTGTATCTTCAAGATCTAGAATGTTAAGTGGAAAAAAGTTAGATTCAATTATGATCATTGGTTAAATATAATAAGGGCTCATTAAAAATAGCTATTATTATTATCGTTTAAAAATATTGAAGCCTGCCCAAAGATTAAGCAAATTAGTTTATTAATCAATAAGCAGAAGACGTCATCCCAGGAACTTTGATCCAAATGTCCATATTCTTCTGGTCTGGTATGGTGGCTCACGCTGGTAATCCAAGCACTTTAGGAGGCCGAGGTGGGCAGATCACTTGAGGTCAGGAGTTCAAGACCAGCATGGCCAACATGGTGAAACGCTGTCTCCACTAAAAATACAAAAAAATCAGCCAGGCATGGTGGCGCATGCCCGTAATCTCAGCTACTCGGGAGGCTGAAGCAGGAGACTCATTTGAACCCAGGAGACAGAGGTTGCTGTGAGCCGAGATCATGCCACTGCACTCCAGCCTGGGCAGGACAGCCAGATTCAATCTGAAAAAAAAAATCACATTCTTCCTATAAAACAGAAAACAATACAATTCTTTTTAGTTTAGTGTATATTATGCTGCACTTACTAAGTGATACATATAATTGAAAAGAGAGGAAAACAATAGGTGCTGAAGTAATGGGGTCTAAATTTATACAAGTTATTTTTAGAATATAACCTATATACAGGGTAAGATTCACTTGGTGGAAGGAGAAAGTGTACTTTAGATGTTTTATAGAAAGCAGAGTAAGCAAAATGAGTAGTATTGTTTGATGGGACATGAACTGTCATATGACATGAGGCTAGGGAGTAATATGGAACTTAGATTCCAACTTACAAATAAAAATAATTCCATCTTGTGATTTATACATCCTGACAAGTAGTTCTCTTTTTCATGTGAGAATAACCAGGCCATTAACTCTTCGATGTGTCATAGCCATGGCATTTATTACTGGTGGTGCCATCCTGTCTTTGTCTGAGCGCTTTGTCTTCCCTCCTACACTGTGAGGTCCTGGACATTGGGAACCAAACCTTGTTTGTGTTGCTCCTATGACAAGACCACAGACACCATTTCAAGAAGAAATCACTTAGAAAGGGCACGTGGAGAGAATGGATGTGTACAGGCTGTGCAGGCTGGCAGGTCTGTTTCTGCCTGGAGATTGGTGCATCAATACTCAACAGCTCCTAAGAATGAGCTAACATACATGTGCCAATTGAGATTACAAACTGAAGAAGGGCATTGCTAACCAAGAGAAATGTGATGCAGCAAAATGGCTTCAACGTTAATGACCCAGCTATGTCATTGCATTACGTAATGACATGAACGCCTCCCAGAGATGTGCCTTTAGTAAAACCACTCAAATGTGCTTTGGGCTCGTACAGTTCTCCTCATCCTATGATCAAAGCCTGGGAGCTAGAGATGGACTTGTTTTCCTCATCTATAACCTGATATACAAAAGATACCCAGAGAACAGAGGCCACTTGCTTGAACTAGACATGTTATTCCTCTCTATTGGCCCATAATTGTGCTGGACTGTCAGCTTGAAGATGAGTTAGTCTGTGGGATGTGGTGTGAGAGGCCATCATCGGATGGCCTTGAAAATTTGGGGTATAGTCTTTGAGCCAGCTCTTTTCTGTGGCATGCTCTGAAGTGAATTCCTTTTGTCCCCCAAACTCGTAATTTCTTTCTCATCTTAAAGAGTAACCTTTTGCCTCAGACCCTAAAATAATGTAGATCTTAAGCCTCCAAAGTGTGGCTATGAGGTAAATATAGGTATAGGATTTAGATAAAACCATAGATTTATAAAACAATTAGGACCATAGTGCAAGATATTTAATAGGTCATCCCTAGAGGTTGTGTACTGTCACATGTTTTCCACTGTCAGAGGCCTTCTCAAGCACCCATGATGGAGATCTAACCTTAACTTGAATTGTTTCCTCTTCTTGATATACAAGTCACCTTAGTAATATTGTGAAGTAGCTGGAGTGGTTAGAAGTTCCTGGGGAGCGAGTCTGCCTCAATAGAAGAAATAACTTGCTACGTGTCCTTAAGGGGAGGCAAGAATGGCTGGGGCTAGAAACTCTGATACTGGACATTGATATTAGGGAATAAAAGGATGTTTCAAACCAATAGTCTCTTGTAGCTTCTTTCAGAGATACTAGACTCAGTAGCCCTAGGCTCACGAACCAGGTGATGAAGAATAAGCTCAAACTTCGAAAATAAAGGCTAGGACTAGGCATAATGGACAGGAAAAAGACAAGAAGTGGGACATGGAAATCAGGATCAAGGCAAAACAGTGCAGCAGGGCCAGCCAGGCACTCAGGAGCAGCAACTTGGTTAAGATCTACCTGAATCTTCTACTCGGCTCTGATCTACCGGGACATTTCTTCCGGCTTTATTATGTGGCCATGTGACTGTGGGAGCTTAAGGTAAGTAAAAAGATTTACTCTGTTTAGGCAAGCCATGGCAGATGAAAAAGAGATTCATTCCTCCTAGAAACACATCATCTTGCTTCAATCGACTCAAGGAAAGGAAAATGTTTTCTCCTGGAAATGTAATTACTGTGGCTATTCCATCATACATTTTTACTTTCACTTTTTCCCCAAAGACTTTTTTCTCCTACTTGGAGATGTTGCAGAATCCATTAATTTGATATGATGCAGGTTGTTATAAGTAATCTTTCTTTCTTAAATAACTTGATGGAAAGTGTTAAATTTTATATATTAGATTTGGGAAAACCGCTTTCTCATCTTCTTCAACTAATTGCACATTATAATGTGTTAATGATGAATATAAATATAATGTCCAGACAATTCAGGAAAAAATGCAATTAGTTTTAGAGTAAAACTGAGAATCTATTTGTGTTATCAGGGTTGGGTTTTTCTGTGGTGTCTCTTTTCTCAGGCAGGATCTCTAGGTTGTCCACTCTAGATATTTCATGTTGACAGAGGAGAGAGAAATCCCAGGCCATCTAGGGTAGATAAGAACTTCGCCTTATTTCCATCTGTTCGACACACAATCAGCTGGAGGAAATAGTTAGCAGAATACCCCTTTTCCTCTCTTTTGCATCACTGATTTCCATATATTCTCATTATGTTTAGCAAACTACTTAAGCAGTTTTCTTTTTGAACTTTTTAAAACAAATTTCAATGGTTTTGGGGGCATAGGTGGTTTTTGGTAACCTAAATAAGTTCTTCAGTGGTGATTTCTGAGATTTCATAGGAGCTGTCACCTGAGCAGTGTACACTGTACCCAATATGTCAGCTTTTTTTTTTTTTCTTTTTGAGACAGTCTCGCTCTGTCACCAGGCTGGAGTGCAGTGGTGCAATCGTGGCTCACTGCAACCTCTGCCTCCCAGGTTCAAGTGATTCTCCTGCCTCAGTTTCCCGAGTAGCTGGGACTACAGGTTCCCGCCACCACGCCTGGCTAATTTTTTGTATTTTTAGTAAAGGCAGGATTTCAACATGTTGGCCAGGATGGTCTCAGTCTCTTGACCTCATGATCCACCCACCTCGGCCTCCCCAAGTGTTGAGATTACAGATGTGAGCCACCGCGCCCGGCCTGTGTTGTCTTTTATCCCCCTCCCTAACCTTTCCCCACTGCCAAGTCCCCAAAGTCCTCATAGTTTCTTAAGCAGTTTTCAAGTTTGGAGTTTGCCTTTGTTTATTGGGCTACAGCTGTAGCATCTTAATATTCTTTTTCTATTATCACTGAATTTCAGTCTTCCCCTCTAAATGCATCTGGACAGGCTCAGAGCTGGAGAAACAGGAAGTCCAGAAGGGCAGAAGATAATATTTCTGGGCTGCAACTTAAACAACCCATCCTTGGCCATAACTTTATTTCTTCACCTACCCTTGGTATCAAATATCCAGCCAAACATTAATATATGTGACAGATCTGTCTTACTTTTTCAAAACCTTTTAAGCAAATATTTATCAAAATCCTACTATGCTGGGCTCTGTGAAAAAAATACGGACAGAAACCTAACCAATGTGGATAAGAACAGTTGGTCATGAAACAGGGCTTGAGGCAGCCTGAGAGCCTTGCGTCGGGAGATCAGGTCCGAGTCTTGGGTGTCCACAGTCCCCTTGCTAGGATCAGAAGCAGAGCTAGAGCATTTTCTTTCTTTCTCTTGCTTTTTTTTATTTCGTTGAGGCAGGATCTCTGTTGCCCAGGCTACAGTACAGTGGCACAATCATAGCTCACTGCAGCCTTGACCTCCCGGGCTCAGGTGATCCTCCTACTTCAGCCTCCAGAGTAGCTGGGACTACAGGTACACACCACCAGGCCTGGCTAATTTTTTGTATTTTTCTTTTTTTTTTTTTGTAGAGGTGGGATATTACCATGTTTTCCAGGCTGGCAGAGCATTTTCTAGTAGTAGAAATGAACCAGATGTTGGTTATATAGAAAGAACACTACTCACGCCTGTAATCCCAGCACTTTGGGAAGCCGAAGTGGGCGGATCACGAGGTCAAGAGATCGAGTCCATCCTGGCTAGCACGGTGAAACCTTGTCTCTACAAAAAATACAAAAAAAAAAAATTAGCCAGGCGAGGTGGTGGGCGCCTGTAGTCCCAGCTACTTGGGAGGCTGAGGCAGAAGAATGGCGTGAACCCGGGAGGCGGAGCTTGCACTGAGCCGAGATAGTGCCACTGCACTCCAGCCTGCGCAACAGAGCCGAGCAAGATTCCATCTCAAAAAAAAGAAAGAAAGAAAGAAAGAAAGAAAGAAAGAAAGAGAAAGAAAGAAAGAAGGAAGAAAGAAAGAACACTAGTCTGAGGATGGGGTCTTTCCTCTTATTGCTAGGGATTAGCAGTGTGATTTAGGAAAGATGCTTAAATTTATCTCCAGGCTCCGTATTCTCATCCAGCAAATAAAGGGGCTTCAAGATAACTTAGAGAGCAAATTCAGCTCCAAAATTCTACCACATACATGCATACATACATACATGCATGCATGCATACATACATGCATACATACGTACATTCATACATACATGCAATACACATATGTGGGTGTATTTGGTCTGTAATTATTCTATCCGAAGTCAACATATACAGTTGATCTCTCTCACCTGTTGTTTTGGGCCGGCTGCATTGCCTTCTCATTTTTCCACCCTTTCTTTCCTGCTTTCCCTCTGTTGAGGTTCATCTCACTGTCATAACAAAACTTCTTCACTTTGCTTAAAGTTAGTCCTCCTTTTAAACTTTGATTTCTGCTACTCATTTTTCCTTTTTTTTCCCCCCCTAAACAGGGAGTCAAGAAAGGAAGAAATCAACAGAGCAAAATTATACATTGTGGTCAATAGGTTTCTTTTAATTGTGTTTGTTAAAGTCCAGCCGCCTCATATCCTATTTAATATATTCCATTGAGATTGTTTTCAATCTTGAAGTTCCTTCTCATTTTTTCCATTAAAGAAAAGGTGAAGCTAATTTCTTGCTTTTAAAAAAATTAATAGCAACTATTATAATAATTGGAATTACAGTAAAGGCAAAATGGAGAGTATGAATTGCTGACATAAATCTCTTCTGGGAAAAATGTGCAAAAAACTAAGACAATGTATTTGTGTGTGTGTGTGAGACAGTCTCGCTCTGTCACCCAGGCTGGAGTGCAGTGGCACGGTCTCGGCTTACTGCAGCCTCCACTTCCCTGATTCAAGTGATCCTCCTGCCTTATTCTAGTCACACTGGAAGCTGATTAGATGGTGCCCACCCACACTGAGGGTGTGTCTGCCTCTCCCAGTCCACTGACTCAAATGTTAATCTCCTTTGGCAACACCAGGAGACACACCCAAGAACAATACTTTGCATCCTTCAATCCAATCAAGTGGACACTCAGTATTAACCATCACACTCCCTCCACCTATGCTACAATTTTAATGGCTTAGTCATTGCCTCAGAAGATGCAATTCTTATTTCTCCTTTATGTATTTTCTATTCTTTCATAATTAGCACCTACTAATTTTTAAGAATTTTTTGATTCTAGCTTCTTGCAGGCTTTCTTTTCCATATATATATTTTTAATGTTTATTTAAAGCACAGCTGAGACCATATTATTAAGGGCACAGCTTTTAAATTTTGTAGACGATTGGTTTGATGGCTATGTTACAAAATACCTTTTCTTCTGCGCTCACCTTCAGAATTCTTTAAGGGCTGTTGTGTTTGAGTTAAGTCCGAGTTATCATCTGTGGGCTTCCAGATCCATGAGGATTTCTTGGGGTGGGGGAACGGGGGGGAAAGCTGTTATATTTACCTCCTTAGTGAGAAATACAAAATGATTTAAACATCCCCTTTGGTCTTAGAGGGAAGATAAGAAATGGCAGCAAAAGAGGTATGGATGCACAGGTTCACCCTGGCTTCTCTGGAGTCTGAGGGAAGCTCTCCTCTGTTCTTCCCAATGTGACCCCTGTCCTCTTCCATTCCTTGGGAGGCAGAGCTGTCTCTGTTTGGTAGTGGAGAATAGTTCAAACTTGGATGTGAGACAGCCCAGATTCGAATCTTCGCCTCCCCATTTATCGGCCATGTCTGAACTTCCCTCAGGCTCAGTTTCCTTATCTATAAAAGGGCATAATCATAGGAGCCACCTTATAGATTTATTCAAGGATATGTGATAGCATAAAACACTTCGCTCAATGCGTGGTGCCCATTAAGAGTTCAATAACATTAAAAACTATTTGGCAGCTGCTGTCCTTATTCGTTTTATTTCATCATCATTATCCTGATGTTTTTTGTGTCTCAAAGCCTGTCTTTGAATAGGCTTTTTCAGTTCTTGGGATTCCTGGCAGCTGGATGACCCAGTGTTTCACTTGGACGTCATATTTTAGGTGCAGCTCAGAGCAGACACTGAGAAGGCTCCTGACGGCTGCTGTGCACCACCTGAAGAAGACGCCTTTCTCATGGGCGATATGGTTTGGCTCTGTGTCCCCACCCAAATCTCATTTTGAATTGTAATTCCCACATGTGGAGGGAGGGAACTGCTGGGAAGCGACCGGATTATGAGGGCAGATTTCCTCCTTGCTGTGGTAGTGAAAGTGAGGGAGTTTTCTCAAGATCTGGTTGTTTGATAAGTGTCTAGCACTTCTCTCTTCTCGCTCACTCTCTCCTGTCGCCTTGTGAAGAAGGTGCCTGCTTCCCTTTCACCTTCCGCCATGACTGTAAATTTCCTGAGGCCCCCACAAGCCATGCAGAACTATGAATCAAGTGAACCTCTTTTGTTTATAAATTACCCAGTCTCAGGCAGTATCTTTATAGTAATGTGAAAACTGACTAATACAATGGGAGAGTTCTTTTAATGTACACCTCTGTGTCCCAGTAGTGTTGTTTTAGAAGTGAAAAGTGCTGGTCAGACCAGAGATAGAGCACTGGCCAGTCAACTCCCCTTTTGCCAAAGGTACTTTCCCAGTCATTCCCGTCTATCAGCAATGCACTTTTGAGAAGTAGCACTGTGGAAGTACACTTCTAGTATTTTATTCTGAAACAAGATTATAGGACATACCTCGAAGCCAAAGACTCATATGTAACCTTTGGGTCAAGTGTGTCAAGACTGGTTTAGAGCAAGTCAGAAAGGTATAATGGACACCGCTGCCCTGTTTAAATCTGAAGCCAACAGTCCAATTTCTTCTGGCCTTCTCTTCCTGAGTTCAAATTGGAGCCAATTTCCTTCACCTTTTCCCCAGTGGCATAATTTCCAGTCTTCTCACTGCTCAGATTTTCTAATTAGTCTTTACTCCAGATGTGATCTGAGCAAAATAGAGTGCATGACCTCCTTCCATTATTTGGGAATGATATCTCCATGACTGAATTCTAAGACTGTGTTAACATTTAAGTAACATTGTCACATAACGATTTTTTTTTAACTGCCAAAGTAGTTGGAGGTTTTAGTTAACTCTGTTGTCAAGCCATATTTTCCTCTATTACATCCTGCAATTGATTTTTTTTTAACAATGCAGGACTTTCTATTAATAAGCAAAATGCCTTTTGACCTGTGAAATTTTTACTGTTCCTGACTCCACTTACTTGTAACAACATCTACCTTATAATCATTCACACTATTCTATCTATGCTGAACTTGCCCTGGACCTAGAAAACCCAAATAACCTCTCAATGTCATTCCAAAGACTTATTATCTTCTAGTACAATGCTTTACACACAGAAAATAAAGATGTGCTTCACATAACTAACACATCAGAACCTGGAGTTTTACAAAAGTAAGGTATTATTCACTTTGTAAAGGAATTCACTTTGGGAAAAAAAACCCTCTTGACATTTGTTGAAATAGTAAGTTAATACATTGTGTTAGTCCATTCTTGCATGGCTATAAAGAAATACCTGAGACTGGGTAATTTATGAAGAAAAGAGGTTTAATTGGCTCACAGTTCTGCAAGGTGTGCAGGATGCATGATGCTGGCATCTGCTTGGCTTCTGGGGAGGTCTCATGAAACTTACAGTCATGGCAGAAGGCAAAGGAGGAGTAGGCACATCACATGGCCAGAGTGGGAGGAAAGAGGGGAAGTGACACACACTTTTAAACAACCAGACCTCATGAGAACGCACTCACTATCACAGGAACAGCACCAGAAGGGTAGTGCTACATCATTCATGAGAAATCACCCCTGTGATCCAATCACCTCCCACCAGGCCCCACCTCCAGCATTGGGGATTACAATTTGTCATGAAACTTGGTGGGGACAGAGATCCAAACCATATCATTGTTCCTCTGGGATTCAAATCTCATATTATTCTTACATTGAAATATACAACCTTGCCTTCTCAACAGTCCCCCAAAGGCTTAACTCATTCCGGGATTTACTCAAAAGTCCAAAGTCTGAGGTCTCATCTGAGACAAGGCAAATACCTTCCACTTATGAGCCTGTAAAATAAAAATAAGTTAGTTACTCCCAAGATACAATGGGGGCACTGGGTATATACTCTCATTGCAAAAGGGAGAAATCAGCCAAAAGAAAGGGGATACAGGCTCCATACAAGTCCAAAGCCCAGCAGGGCAGTCATTAGATGCTACACTTCCAAAATAATCTCTTTTGACTTTATGTCCCACATCCAGGGCACATTGGTGCAAGGGGTGGGCTCCCAAGGCCCTGGGCAGCTTTACCTCTATGGCTTTGCAGGGTAAAGCCCCTGTGGCTGCTCTCATAGTTGTTGAGTGCTTGCAACTTTTCTAGGTGCAGGGTGCAAGTTGCTGGTCAATTCTACTAATTCTGGGATCTGGAGAATGGTGGTTCCCTTTTCATAGCTTCACTAGGAAGTGCCCCAGTGGGGATTCTGTGTGGGGCCTCCAAAATAATCTGCATTGACTCCATGGCCCATGTCCAGGGCACACTGGTGTGAGGGTTGGGCTGAAAATTTTGGGGAGTTCTGCCCCTGTGGCTTTGCAGGGTTCAGCCTGCATGGTTGCTTTCATGAGCTGGTGTTGAGTGCCAGCAGCTTTTCCTGGCACCGGGTGCAAACTATAGGTGAATCTACCATTCTGGGGTCTGGAGTATGGTGGCCCCCTTCTCACGGCTCCACTAGGCAGTGCCCCAGTAGGGATTCTGTGTGGGGGCTCCAACCCCACATTTCCCCTACACACTACCCTAGTAGAGGTACTCCATGAGGGCTCTGCCCCTGCAGCAAGCTTTTGCCTGGACATCCAGGCTTTTTCATACATCCTCTGAAATCTAGGCAAAGGTTCTCAAGCCTCAGTTCTCCTACTCTGCACACACACAGGCTTAACACCACATGGAAGCTTCCAGTGCTTATGGCCTGAGCTGTATCTGGGATCCTTTGAACTGAAGCTGGAATCTGAGCAGCTGGGATGCAGGGAGCTGTGTCCTGAAGCAGTACAAGGGGCCTGGGCCTGACCCATGATATGATTCAGTCCTCCAGGCCTCCGGGCCTGTAATGGGATTTAGATCTCTAAATTGCCTTTGAGGCCTTTTTCCCATTATCTTGGCTATCAGCACTCGCCTTTTAAGTTATGCAAATTTTTCTAGCAAGTGGTTGCTCAGCAGCCCACTTGAATTTTTCTACTGAAAATGGGCTTTTCTTTTCTACCACATACCTAGGCTGCAAGTTTTTAAAATATTTATGCTCTGTTTCCCCTTTAAATATAAGTTCTCACTTTTTGACATTTATTTACTCACACAAATGAGCAGAGTCTGTCAGAAGCAGCCAGGCCACATCTTGAATGTTTTGCTGCTTAGAAAACTTTCTTCCACCAGATACTCTAAATCATCACTCTCAGGTTCAAACTTCCACAGATCTCTAGAATGTGGGCACAATGCATCCAAGTTCTTTTCTAAGGCATAACACACGTGACCTTTGCTCCAGTTCCCAATAAATTCCTCATTTTCATCAGACCTTGTCAGCCTGGCCTTCACAGTCTGTATCACTATCAGCATTTTGGTCACAACCATTCAACCAGTCTCTAGGAAGTTTCACACTTTCCCTCATCTTCCTGTCTTCTGAGTCCTCCAAACTCTTCCAGCCTCTGCCCCACCCAGTTCCAAAGACACTTCCACATTTTCAGGTATCTTTATAGCAAGGCCCCACTCCCTGAACAAATTTTCTGTATTAGTCCATTCTTGTATTGCTATAAAGAAATACCCAAGATTGGGTAATTTATGAATAAAAGTTTAATTGGCTCCTGGTTCCACAGGCTGTACAGGAAGCATGATGCTGGCATCTGGTTGGTGTCTGGGGAGGCCTCAGGAAACTTACAATAATGGGAGAAGGTGAAGGGGAAGAAGGTGTGTCACAAGGCCTGAGCAGGAGGAAGAGAGGAGGTAGGTGCCACACACTTTTAAACAACCAGATCTCATGAGAACTCACTCACAATCGTAAGAATATCACCAAGGGGATGGTGCTAAACCATTCATGAGAAATCCATCCCCATAGTCCAGTCATCTTCCACCAGGGCCTGTACCCAGCACTGGAGGTTACAATTCAACATGAGATTTGGTGGGGACACACTCCAAATCGGATCATACATTAATATGATTAGATTGATTTAAGAACATTAAATTCACAACTTTCATGAATATTTTCCTCTAATTCAATCCATGTTTTTTTTTCTAATTTAGACCCTTGCCAACTCACCGTTTCATTTAGAGTAAATTGCCAGCTCCTGACCATGGCCTGCAAGGATGGTGGAATGTCACACAGACTTGCCCTGCTTACTGCACTGACTTCATCTCTTAGCTCTCTTTGTTTCACTTGGCAGCGCCACGTTGCTTCTTCTATTTCCATTTCCTTTCAAAACCTTTGTACTTGTGACTCCCCTATCTGCACTGCTCTTACTCTACCTTTCATTAGTGACTTATCCTCTTCATTCACATTTGGAATCCAGTGCCAACCCTTCAACAGGGCTTCCCTGGACCCCTGTTTAATGTCACCTGCCCCCACCCATTTAGATGCGGGTCCATCAGAGCCACAGCCCTGACTTATTTTCTGTGTCATGTTTTCACTAAAATCACCCTATGTCTTGTTTATTCCCGGGCAGTGTCTGTGGATGCCTGCTTTCCTGGTATAATTATTCTCCAAAGTGTTCTGGCTTAAATACTAAATTAATTAAATACTAAATATGGTTATCATATTTATTACTTCCAGAAATTATCATATTTATTGATTTTTTTCACATTCTTCTTGCATTTAACTTCACTAGAATGTAAAGAACTAAAGGACAGAAGGCCAGGCATGGTGGCTCACACTTGTAATCCCAGCGCTTTGGGAGGCTGAGGCGGATGGATCACCTGAGGTCAGGAGTTCAAGACCAGCCTGACCAACATGGTAACACCCTGTCTCCACTAAATACAAAAAATTAGCTGGGTGTGGTGGTGCATGCCTGTAATCCCAGCTACTTGGGAGGCTGAGGCAAGAGAATCGCTTGAACCTGGGAGGCAGAGCTGGCAGTGAGCAGAGATCGCACCACTGCACTCCAGCCTGGGCAACGAGTGTGAAACTCCATCTCAAAAAAAAAAAAAAAAAGAACTAAAGAACAGAAATTTTGTGACAGGCATATATGTCAGTACTCAGAAGACAACAGTGAATTTTAGAAAAGTAAAAACTCAATACATATTTATTGCTAGAACCAATTAAATAAAATAGTTACAAATTTTCATATCATATATTTGTACACAGATGAATGAAAAGCCTTAAGTAAATTTTGGATCAGGTATCATTTCATACTTATTTGGACTCAGACATCAAATAATGTCTAAGTAGGATAAACTCAAACTTGTCAGAGAAATGAGACTGCACAGTAGCTGTCAAAGAGTACATGAAAACAACTCTTGTTTTAAAAGGTTTCTTCCACTATGTTGCATGAACTTTCTTAAAGGGAGCAGTGACTAATACATTAATAGGTGGGATACTTGCTCCAGCTTTGTCAATTTTCTCTTTCATATATATCTGGCCTAGATATATAACAAGTTATTCTAGATAATGTACACAATATTCTTGTGAATAGTAATAATTGCCACAGTTGTGTCTTATTCAGCAAGTCAAGTGCTGAGGTATATCACAATCAACAAAATCAGCAGCAAATTTCTATCTGAAGGAAGAGATGAATATTAACATGGAGTAAAAAAGTTTCAGTTTTTTGAAAAATCAAGCCAGAATATTTCAGGCATTTTCTACTTTGTTTCTGAGTTTGGAGAACTTTCATTGCTTGAGAAAGGAAGTCTCAAGTCATGAGTGCAGGTCCTGGCATGGTAACGGTAGATTGGATGTTGATTTGTACAGCACAATTTATATTCTCTATATTAATAAGAGACAGACAAACAGTAGGAGAGAGAAAGATAGTACATATTTATTACTTATTGGTGGGGACTTATTTATCCACAGAGGTTGGCAACTGGGGGTCACAGCAAGCCCTTGTAAATGGAACCATTGTGTGAATAAAAAAACAGGTTATCCTTTGAGAAGTTAAATTGGAAAACAAAGCTGAGGCTGTGTTTCAAGTCCCATTTGTCTGCTTGGCTTGGAAACTTTGAGCAGTAAGCATCTACATCGCTTTATATGGAAGCCCTTAGGAACGGGCACATGATACAGAGCAAAGACAATTTTATTCTTAAAGGTTTGTAAAACTGATAGAAATTAAACATTTACCTGGATAACCACATAAATCCATTTTTTATTCCTTCTCATCCCAGGGATAACTCATTCCCATCCATATCTTAGACACTAAGCAAAGCATTGCATAAGCATGTCATCAGGATATAGTACATGGCCAGAGACTGTTGCTCCTGCCCTAAAAGTAAGTATAAGCATGGTCCAGATAAGTTATATAATCATAGGTGTTTTTATTTTTATTTTTTGAGACAGAGTCTCACTCTGTTGCCCAGGCTGGAGTGTAGTGGGATATGATCTCAGCTTGCTGCAACCTCTGCCTCCCAGGTCCAAGCGATTCTCCTGCCTCAGCCTCTCGAGTAGCTGGGACCACAGGCGTGTGCCACCATGCCTGGCTGGCCACATTTTTTTGTGTTTTAATAGAGACAGGGTTTCACCATGTTGGCCAGGCTGGTCTCGAACTCCTGACCTCAGGTGATCTGCCTGCCTCAGCCTCCCAAAGTGCTGGAATTACAGGTGTGAGCTACCGCACCCGACCAATCAGGTGTTTTTAAAAGCAATTGAGAACCAAGAACACAGAGAAACTTAAATGAATTAAATTTCAGTAAGAGACGAGCCCTTCCAGGAAGAGAAGGGCGTATGGCTACTTTTATCCTTGATAAGTTTCTCTTTACCCCAATGTATTAGGTATGATTGATGTGACCAAACAAAAAACAACTCTTATCAGTCATGTGAAGCTGACATGATAGTTTGGAATTCTGAGGCTCTCCAGTCGCACAGCAAACCCACACCTACCCACCGAATCTTTGTCCCAGACCTTCACCGTGTGCACAGTAGCAGCAACAAAGACTGAGGGTGGGACAGGAGGGCTGAATAAGCAGCTGTGGTGCATACAGCCTTTACTAACGACATGGCAGGGCCCTGCTGAAGGCCTGGGGAGTGCAGGGAAGCTGCGTGAGACCCTCAGGCACAATGGATGCAAAGTGGCAGCAAGTCAAAGGCTGTCCCTGCTACAGCAGGATGGCGCCATCTCCTAAGGCCAGCTGTCATGCATAGGGAGACCCTCAGAATTTCGCCAGTGCTCAAACTGTAAATTTTGCTTAGAAGATAAAAATTTTATCTTTCCCTCAAAGCCAGAGGAGAACTGAATATAATAAAAGCTGCAACAAAGCCCAGACTCAGCCCAGTTGCAGATATCACTGATTCAGCTTCTCACTCTTTTCAAGGCAAATAGTATCTATAATATTTAATTCTCAATTATTCTTTTAATGGAGCTTGCAGAATGTATTTTTTTAAATTAAAGAGACAAAGAGACAACAAAATGTGGTCATTTTCAAGATAAATTGTCGAAAGAATCATATCCAAAGATGCAGCTTATAAAGTTAGCAGAGATATGCTATAAAACAATAATCATAAATATCTTACAGGATTGATGGAAAAGGTGAACAATATGTGTAAGCAGATGAAAAATTTCAACACATAAATAAAAACCATAAAAATTTCAGGATTGTTATAAGACATGGCAGTTTATATTTGTATGTACTTAATAAGAACCTCAAACTATATGAAGCAGATACTGATGGAAGTAAAAAAGAAATATATAAATTTATAACCTGAATTGAAGATTTTAATATCCCTCTCAGTAAGGAAGGAAACAACTCATTAAAAATAATAGGCTGGGCATAGTGGCTCATGCTGTAATCCCAGCACTTTGAGGGGTCCAAGGTGAGAGGATGGCTTGAGGTCAGGAGTTTGAGACCAGCCTGGACAACATAGCAAGACCCCACCTCTACAAATAATTTTTAAAAATTATCCATGTATGGTGGCACACACCTATGGTCCCAGCTACTCAGGAGGCTAAAGCAGGTGGATCTCCTGAGACCTGGGACGTAAAGGCTACAGTGAGCTATGATTGCACCACTGCACTCCAGCCTGGGTGACAGAATGAGACCATATCTCAAAAAAAAAAAAAAAAAAAAAGTAAAGATATAGAGCCTTTGAACATTGCTATCAACCAACTTAGCCTAACATGAATAGAATAATACACACAAACACATGTATTCATAAATATTTATGACAACCAACCACATACTGGGCTCTAAAATAATTTTAATTAGTTTCAAAGAAATGAAATCATAGAAGGAATATTCTCTGATGATAAATGTGAGAAATAAACATTTCTAATACTTTATCTAGAAAATTCCAGATGCTAGGAAATTATGCAACAAAAAATCCACAGGACAAAGAAATATACAAAGGAAATGAGAAAACATTTTGAGCTGAATTATAATGAAAATCCAATATACAGAAATTTGTGACGTGCAGCTAAAGCAGTGCTAAGAAGAAAACTTATAGTTTTGTATGCTTAGATCATTGATTTTTAACTTTTATCCTTTTCTAATATAAACTTCCATGTTTAGAAGCTAAGGAAAGAAAAAAATCTTAAACAAAATAAATATAATAGGGAAAATAATGAAGAGCAGAAATCAATAAAATAAACTCTAGACAAAAAATAGAGATCAAAAAACTCAATTGTTAAAAAGATGTCTAAAATTGATAAACCCCAATGTGAACATATGTAAACAGATATTAAATACTAAAATATATTTAAATTTTAAAACCTATCATTTGATCTAGTTGACTTCCCTAGTGAATTCTATCAAACAATTTAAGATATATCAGAATTGTTGCCCATTTTTCTTTGAGAAAAGAGAGTAGGAGGTACTTCTAAATATTTTTGTAAGTCCAGCACAATTCTGAGGTCAGATATCTGTCAGAGACATTACTAGAAAAAAATTACAGATTTCGATTCTTTATAAACAGAGGAAGACTTCTTACCAAAAATATTAGCAGATCAACATTAGTATCATATGAAGAGTTAACATAATATGATCACATAAAGGTTATCCTGAGAATACAAAGCTAATTAAACATTTGAAAATTAGGCAATATAACTCAAGATGTAAACAAAAAGGAAAATAATCTTATGACATTAATAATTAAATGGCTGCAGGAAATTCATTTGAAAAAATTCAACATTCAATCTTCTTAAAAACTCCCGGCAAATCAGGAGTAGAAAGAAATTTCCTCAACCAGTTAAAAGGCACCATGCTAAACCTACAGCTAAAATCAAATTTAGTTATGAGATATTTGAATTTCTTTCTCAGATCAGAAACAAGACTTTAACTCTTACCACTTTTAATCAGCATCATATTGGATATTCTAGCCAGTGCAATAAAGCAAGATAAATAGATAAAAGTTACAGACATTGTGAGGGAAAAGCAACATTCTATATTTGCAGACAAAATGACTGTATTCACATATTACCTTAAGGAATTTAAAAATATATTTCTACTATTTTTAGTAAGTTCACTGTATATGTGATCAGCATATAAAAATCAATACATACATACCAGCAATGAACAATTTAATGATAAAATTTAAAAATATCATTTTTTCACAGCATTGAAAACCTTCAATTCAAATACCCTGGAATGCATTTAATAAAAGATGTTCAAATATTACATGCTGAAAACCACAAAAATTGCTGAAAAAAATTAAAGGTATCTAAATATAGGAGTAATAGATCATAGGTTGAAGGATTTGATATTGCTAAGAGAGTAATTCTCCCAAAATTGATACCTAGGCTTGATACAGTCTACATCAATATTCCAGAAGGCTTTTTGTTTTGGTAGAAATTCATAACATGATTCTAAAATTTTTATGTAAGTGGGAAATATTTCTAAAAATATTATGAAAGTTGGACTTAACTACCTGATTTCAACACTTACTATAAATGTAAAATAAGGACAGTATCGTGCTGACATAAGGATATATGATACATTAATGGAACAGGGAGTTCAGAAATATCCCATTGAGCCAATGCAATTAATGCCGCAAGAAAAGCCTTTCAACAAATTGTGTTGGAAACACTCTAGTAATATGCAAAAAAGATAACCTTGGTTCTTACATTGCTCTGCATGCAAAAATTAATACAATATGATTATAAACATGAAATCAATAGCTAGAACTATAAGTGTTTAGGAGAAAAGCATTAGAAGAAAATCTTTGCAACCTTAGGGTAGGCAAAGATTTCATGCATAAGGTGTGTATCAAAAACGCTATCCTTACAAATAAGAAAGTATTACGTTGACCTTTGTCAACTTATCATAAAAACATATGAAGAAAATAAATAGAGATGCCACAAACTGGGAGAAAATGTTCACATTACATATTTCTGAACAATGCTTGTACCCAGATTACATAAAAACTTCAACAAGTCAATAATTTATAAAACAAAAAAAAACTAAAGAAAGAAAGCACAGAGATTTGAACAGTTTACCAAAGAAGACATATGAATGTCCAATATGGATATCATTAGCCGTTTAGAGAAGTGCAAATTAAAACAACCAGTGAGATATTTACACCCAGTAGAATGGCTGAAATAAAAATGTCTGACAAAAACAAAAATTGGAAATCCGGAATGAAATAGTACAACTACCTTGAAAAAGGATTTGATAGTTTCTTATAAAGATACCTCCATTCTGTGCCCGAATAATTCTACTCTTAGATTTTTACCCAGTGAAAATGAATTTGTATGTCCACAAAAAGCCTGGCAGCAAGAACAGGACACATTGCAGTATATACAAAGAAATACTGCTCAGCAGTTTAAAAGGACACTTGCTAAAACACGTGACAACATGAAACAATCTTAAGAACATTGAGTTGAGGAAGCCAGGTACATAGGAATATTTATTTTAAGATTTCATTGATATAAAGTTTATAAAAGGGTAAAAATAGATGATGATATAAACAGGACAGTTGTTTTCTTTGGTGGGTAAATTTATGGGAAGAGAATCTTTTTGAGATTATGGTAAAGTTCTGCGTTTTAATTTTCTTGGTGATTTATACAATTTGTAATTTATACAGATTTATACAATTGCCAAACTCAGTGGACAATATACTTGAGATGGGTTTATTTTAATGTATGAAAATTATGCCTCAATAAAACAGAATGAAGCAATTATGGAAATGATGTAATTTTCAACAAGAAATGTTAGTACAGTCTTTATAAGCACATGCCGTTTAATAATGATCTATGCAGAATGCTTTACTAAGCACTTTCATGTTAATGTTCCAACTTAATTTCACAATCAATGTATCACATTGTGATATTGTTCCCAAACTGAGAGGATCAATGGCTTGCTATTGCCTCTTAGTTTAATGCTTTCCCAAGAAACAGCAGTTGCTTCGTTGTTACATAATCCTTATCTCAGAAAACTGCTGCTGTGGGTAACTTGTTGCTGAGATCTCTAGTTTACCTATGAATGACAGCTTTTAATGTAGGATTATATTTTTATTTCAATTCATGCAATTGGAATTCTGACCTAGATCAGATTCACTCAATTATCCAAGTTACAATGTTTTCTTTCCCTTTATCGATGGGTGTTTGGGGCACCATCATACCCCACACCCTTCCCCTATCCCAGGGTCTGGGGCAGGTGCTTCAATATGCACCGAGGGCACCAAAAGCTTCCTGGGATCGTAATGCCCATCACATCAAACAGTACTTTCCTATTTATATGTCTGCTTCTATCCATCATTAGTCCCAGAGCTTTTCTGCTTGTGGGTAGAGAAGAAGTGATTTCTTATTCATCTGGTATCCCAGTGCTTATTATAGTGTCTGGGATTCAAGAATCGGTCGATAAATATTTACTGAATGACTGAACAAATGGGGCAAATGCCTGAGGAGAGACAGTCGTCTTCTGGTCTGCCATATCTCACCAAAACCACAACGAATCATTGATTAATAAATTGTCTGGAAATAGTGCTCTCTTATGATGGACTTGATAATATTTTCATTGTAATATTTTTGTTGTGCTATCAAGTGCAGCTTGTTCAACTTTGATGGCACATCTTCTGAAAAGCTTTTCCTGAGACCTGTCCTTCCCAACCAGCCCCAGTCAGATGTAGACAGTGCTCCTCTGTGTGCTAATGGTACCCTGCATTCATCTATCATTGACCTTATCAGACTGAATAGAACTTGTTTGCTTATCTGTCACTATATTGTATAGGACAGAGATTTTATCTGTTTTGTTTGTTGTACAGTCGCTAGCACTTTGGAGAGTTATTATCTCATTGTAGTTACTCAGTAAAGATTGTTGAATGAATAAGGTTTATTTTTATTCATTATCCAATGCATGTACAGCTCTGCAAACATAAAACATGTATACCCACACATATATTCACTTATCCATCTTTTTTATTGATTGTAATTTTTGTGTTTTATTTAATAATTCCCTCTTTATTCCAAAGAATTAATTGTCCTACATTTTTCTTCCAAGGTTTTAGGGTTTCCTTTTTACATATTGATACTTAGTTCATCAATAAATGATTGTTATTTACGGTGTGATATGGTATCAATTTTTTCCATATGCATAATTAATTTCCTCAGCACTATTTGTTGAATAGTTTAGCATTTCTCCTCCAGTTTGTAATGTCATTGATCAATGTTCTGTATGCGAATAGATCTTTTCTACTATCTATCTTGGCATTAAAACTGTTGTGTTTTAATTACTGCAGTTTTATAATAAATCTTTATACCTGGTCATATTTTGTTTTGTTCAATTTCTTTTCTCTTGATTTTATTGCTAGAAGTTTCAAAAAAGCATATTTTTTGTTTTGTTAAAGCTCATTTGTTTCTTTTTAAATTTTATTCATTATCCATATGTCTGCTCTATTTTTAAAGCTTATTCTGACAAGGTTTTGTCTTCTTGAGAAACTTATTTTCAGTATTTCTCTTTTGTTAATACACAAATTTCCCTTGTTGGTCCTACTTTAGATGGCTATAATGTGGTACACTTCTTGTTATTCAGTTTTAAATGTCTCATAGTTTTCTATGTGAATAACTTATTAATTCATGAGTTATTTGGGATGGTCCATTTTTAAGTCCATGTTTGTTGCTGATTTCTAATTACTGGAAGTTTTGCCCTGAGAATCTGATCTGAATGTGTATCAGTTACAGTCCTAACAGGAAACAGATGCCACATTCCAATGGGGCAATTAAGGAAAGTTTAATGAAGGGCCTATTTACTAATGTGTGAACAGAGTTACAGGAAACCAAGAAGGGATAGTTGAAGCACTCCTAACCTACCAATGGTTGGGAGTCATTACCCCCGTCAGGACTGAAGGGCTAAAGGGGAGAAAAGTTGACCAGAACTCAGAGATAGCAGCTGTTGTGGTGGGAAAGAGGTTGTGGCATTGGAAGGGAAACTTATTTAACCTATGGCAACCCATCGTGGAAGAATCCAGGGAATAATTGCTTGATTTCACCCTCTCCCCCAAGCCAATCTCCTGCCAATAATTCCCATGAATCTAAACAAGAAGACGGCCGGCAAGGGAGCCATCGGGAAGTCCATAAACTTAAGCCTCCTCGGGTACAAAGCAGATTAAAGAAAGCCAGAAGATGGATTTGGATGGTATTTTGAAAGTGTCCAGAACAGTTCATTCCTATTGTCCCCTCAAAATCTCTCTTGTCCTTTTGTTCTTTTAAATCTTTTTTTTTCAAGTTAAAAGAAAGTGTTCTCAACACAGGAGACAACAAAGCCTCATAAGCTGCCTTGTGTATGGAGTGCTGTCAGTACCCGAAACCTCAACTATTAGCCACAACAGTCTTCTCTGGATAGTGGGGGGTGGCTAGGGAGAAAATGAGTGATGAACTAGCACACAGCATAGTGACATACATCCCTGATAATGTAGTTGGTCATGATGCCTGAGCTAATCGCTACAACGGCCAGTTCCCAGGATTTCTTTCATATATTCCCTTTGTGCTTTTACAGCTGCTTAGCTGGTTTGGGTTCTTATCTTAGGGGTTGTTTCAAACATTCATGAATGGATTATCCAAATTTTTGGTGTTCCCATTTGTATTGGGTTGTTGCATTTTTCCGTTGACCAGAGCTGTTGTGTAAGAGAGTTACGAGTCACCCAGTGGCTCTCCTGAGTTAAGACCTAGTCCTCCTTGACCCTGTTGGGTGGCAATGGTGGCAATGGCTTGGCTGGGCAGACCTTTTATCTAGGCTTGGTAATCCTTCCAGTCTACAACATCTAGGGTTTCTCTTATCATCGAGGTTATATTGCTCAGATTCCACTTCATCATAATTATTTCTCCTTGACACTAGGACCAACTTATCCCCAAAGGCAAGAAACAGTATCTTGAGGAGTTTACTCGTGATACTAATAAAAGAGTCCATCCCATTTTTATCAAACATCTGCTTCTGGGTGTTGAGATATAGGAAATAAGGTCAGTGGGTTCCATGGGCAGAAGCCTCTTGCTGCAATTCCTTTGGTATAATAAGGATGCCTTATCAAAGGTGAAATTTTGTGAATGACATTGCCATGAAGAAGACATTTGCTAAGTTCACCAATGATGGTGGTGTAGATACGTTGTGGGTAGCAAAGGCAAATCCATGTCCAGAGTTGGGCCTCTCCCTGGGATGGCACACAGCAACACCTGCCGTGATGGAGAGAGGCTGGAATAATTAGCCTGCCCCCAGGCGCTGCCCTGTTCTATGGAAAATGGTGCCAAATCAGAGGCTCAGCGCTGGCCTCTGCTCTTAGAAGGTTGGACAGTTAGTGAGGTAGGCATGGTGGAGAGAAACCCCCATTTCTGTTTCTGTGCTATTCAATGCTGTTGTCACAACTGCTTTATTTGTGTCCTTTAGACCAGCAGTCTCCAACCTTCTTGGAAACAGGGACCGATTTCATGGAAGACACTTTTTCCATGGACCAGGGGGATGGGGGGATGGTTTGGGGATGATTCAAGTGCATTACATTTATTGTGCACTTCATTTCTATTATTATCACATTGTAAGGTGTAATGAAGTAACTATACAACTCACCATAATGGAGAATCAGTGGGAGCCTGAGCTTGTTTTCCTGCAACTAGATGGTCCCGTCTGGGAGTGATGGGAGACAGTGACAGGTCATCAGGCATTAGATTCTCATAAGGAGCACACAACCTAGCTCCCTTGCATACACTGTTTACAATAGGGTTCACACTCCTATGAGAATCTAATGCCACTGCTGACCTGACAGAGCTCAGGCGGTAATGTGAGCAACGAGGAGCAGCTATAAATACAGATGAAGCTTTGCTCACTTGTCTGCCATTCACCTCCTGCTATGTGACCTGGTTCCTAATAGGCCACAAACCAGTACTGGTCCATGGCCTGGGGCTTGGGGACTCCTGCTTCAGACCAATGCACAGGTGGCTGGAGGAGACACTAATATTTGCCACATGGGTTATCTTTTCGACTTGATTATTGGAAGCCTACGTCTCACTGGATGGTCTCTGGGTGGGTGGGGGGCAGTTGTAGGGGAAACAAGTATCTTCCTAACTATGACAACTCCAAGAGCTAGTTGTCTATATACTTTTTTTCCAGACTACTTTGTCGTCCATCTTCCAAACTTGTTATTTTTAGGTTTTTGGGCAGTGGTCCAATATGATAGCCTATGCCAATGAATCAAGATCGTTCTGGGCAACTCAGGCCGTCTCTCATTCCACAGAAATCCACAGTCTGATTTATTTCCTGGATTCTGCTCCCTGGAAGGATTTTTCTCTACTACTGTCTTTTAGAGTTATCCCTGTGTGGAGCTACAATACACGTTTGGCTGGTTATGTGTGTATTATGCAAAGTCATCTGTAGTCAGTACTATACTTCTGGGTAATTCATAAGAAACCCCTGTGAGGCCACAGACATATGTTAAGGACAAAATATAGACACAGCAACAGGCATTGGTACCAGATGAATGAACTACCCAGCTACTTGTGTAATTTACTTAGGCCTGTTCTAATAGGAGCTGTTTCCAATGTATTTGTGAATACTACGATTAATATCTGATTTTATGACTTGGTAGATCAGAAAAAACACAGTTGATGGGCAGTTTAAATTGCACAGTCACTTGGTATCTTACGGTCAAGCATTAACTTTCTGCCAGGGTCAAGAGGAGGCCAGGACCTGCTTATCAAATGGAGGATACTTGCTGGCAGAAGAGGGCCCAGCTTCATTCCAGAACCCAGGGGACCTATGCAGTGACTTGTCAGTCTCTATAGAATATCTCATCTGTCTTACACACAGGAAATGCTATTGTATGTGTTAAAGCGGAAGCCCTAAGGGACAAGACAGCTTGAGCTACTTCCTGAAACTTCTTTCTCTTTACTCCCTCCACTTTCCACACGGGCAGTCTTGGAGGTTAGCCAGTAATTACAATATAGACGCATGCTGAAATATCCTGTATGTGTCCTTCAAAATGCACGGTCTGTCAAAGGTTATGTCCTTTTCTGACATCGATGTTACAAAGTGTTACAACATATCTCTCACTTCAGAGGAGCTCCTCTGACACACCTGAGACCACTGGCCCTCTGGAAAACTTTATCGCTGTGGTAGATTCCCAAGTATTTGTGAACATTTTCTGTCACCTTCTTTGACACTTGCTCCTTCTCCTCATCAGATTCATTTAGCAAAATGTTATTGACATACTGGGATGCTTGTGGGATGTGAAGATATTCCAGTTCTCTCTGATTTGTCCTATGATCAAAACAAGAGAGTTAGCATAACCGTGAGATGAGATCGTGACGGTGTGCTGATGCTCCTGCCACGTGAGGGCAAATGGTTTCCGAGAATCTTTCCTGATAGAAATGCAGAAACATGATACATCAAGTCAACAGCCGCATCGGGGTGGCAGGGCCATGTTGGTTTGTTTCAGTAAAGGTACCACACGGGGAGCCACAGCTACATAGCAGTAACCCCAAGGAATCTTGGGGAGTAACTGCAGTCATTCCCCAAGATTCAACTGGTTTTTGCATCATATAAACAGGCAAGGCAGATAGGCATGTGCAATTATTCTTACCCTACAGGTTGTGCTAGCATCAATCCCTAAAGTGCTCCCAGGTATGTGGTATTGCTCTTGGTTTATTATTTTGGTGGAGAGAATGTGGTTCTAGGGGCTCTCACTTGGCTTTTTCTACCATGATAGTCTTCACTCCACAGTTCAATGTGGGGATCCCACCAGTTACTAAGCATAACCTACTTTCCATACATGTTCTGAGGCTGGGGAAATAAACACAGAATGTGCCTGTTATTCCATGGGGCTCACTGTAATATGGAGTCAAGCCGAGAATATCTGTGGCCCACTTCCATAAGCCCACCTGTGGGAACATTATTTTTAGCTTATCTGAGAATTAGCATTAGTTTAGGGCCAGAATATGATAACCTTCAGAAGACTCTCTGTCTTTTCTTTTGGTCACTAACCAGCCATTGCCACAAAGTGGTTTCAAATTCCATTTGTAAGGCTTGTGGTGGTGACGGTGGACAGGGGACGGGGTGGATTCCCAGTATATTCCTTTGAGCACAAACATACATGAGGCCAAGAGAGGCAATAGATGGGTACCAGAGTGCATGTGGCGTAACCCAACATCTCAGCTATCAGCGTTCTCAGCCCTGCACCTTTACTAGCCCAGCAAAGGGGTCTGACATTTTGGGAGGGGCTCCTTCTCCCTGCACTGAAAAAAGTGTCTGCCAGCCCTATGCAGGTGCTTTGGGCATTTATGAGAACAGGTGGACAAGGAGAGAGATGAACAGGACTAGAACAAGAAGAAGAAGAAGGAAAGAACATAGGGGGAGGAGCTATGTTCAGAATAAAGAACTGAGAAGAAGAAAGGACGGGACAGGTAGAGGCTTAGAGGAGGCAGGGAAGCAGTGGAAAGAACGGGTGTTATTTCGCTTGTTTTAGAAAGTAGGAGAGGAACGAAAGGGAACAGTATCCGGGGGGAAAAGGTAAGGGGCTAATTTTGGAGCGGGTGAAAGGGGACGTGAGACACGTTGCTAGGTATTAGATGTTAGCCTGTCTCTAATAACCTTTGAGGCTTGCCAGTAAAAAGTGAAATTCCGTTTTAATTATTTTTTCTCCTGTTTGGACAATATTTTTAAAATGATCTGTGCTGGAGCTCTTGTGGTGTGAATCAAATGGATTGCGGCTTCAGTAGGGATCCATAAGCTCCTGACCCCAGACTCTCCTGGAGACAAGGTCTCTGCGCTGCAGGGAGGGCGTCGGAGGCAGTCACCTTGCTGGGGGACAGGCAGCTCAGCGTCACCAAGTGAATATTAGGATCAGAAAAAGGATGCTGCATTCCAGGGCCAAACGCTGCAGACGTCTCTGTTATGCTCATGGTTTGTCTTCCCTCCACTTTTATTTGCCAAAGAACGGGGAGAGATACCTTTTTTCCGATTTTCTGGGTTGATACAGAGAGAGTGGCACTGACAGGCTCACCCTTCTGTAGAGCCTCGCATTGGCCACGAGGAGGCAGTGTTGTCTGCCGCTCGAACTTGGCTGCCCAGGTGAGAAGGTCTCACTGTGGGAACTGGAAGGGAAGCCTGGGATTCCAGATTATTTTAACAAAAAAAAAGGGGGAAGAAAAGGGCCAGGGAACTAGGATCCCAGGTAAGCCCCTGTGGCAAGTGTGAAGACAGAGCAAGACAGAGACAAATGGAATAAGGCGTTTCTTGAAGAGTTCTGATGTGCAGGTTACCTCCAACACTAGTGAATTCCCATCTCCACTAGAATTTTAGCAGAGACGACATGATCCCCTGTCAGGCGGGTGTAGGAGGAAATCTACCTCAAGAGGCTGATTTACCAGGAAACGTCTGACGTTCAATGGCTTTGTCGAATGAGTTCCGTCGGGCAGGGGCCACTGCCTCTTCATTTTTCTTCCAGCACCTGGTGTGTGTCCACCTTCCAAGAAGGTTTGTCAAGCGAATGATTTAATAAAGCTTCTGACCCTCGTGGAGATGGTATATTTGAAGGCACAGAGCCTAGGTCTTCCTATCAGTCCTGCAACCTTAGCTGGGTGTCTTTGAGAAATAATTTCTTCTGTCTGAGCCTCAACTCTCTGTGTCTAATACGCTGCACAGATATAAAATCTAATTCTCCTGAATGCTAGGCTGCAGGATATATGTTTTTGAAGGGATAAAAACGGTTATGAATAAGAAATACGGTTTATTCTTTTGCTATTTTAGACTTCTTAGGGTGAAGTAAATTTCATACGTTCTTAGAGACTTGCCTAAGAAACTCCAAGGGGTCGGGGTGGGGAGTGGGTTAAAATAACTGTTGTCTGAGCAAGGGACACAAAACAGCTAGAGAGCCTGTCAACTTGACTTATGCCCTGGACGGCTGCCTTCATGGTTCCAGAGGAGATTCTCCTGCTGCCCTGTCGGAAGGACAGTAATATGGGTGGCTGCGTTGCTGTTGAACCTCCCAAATTCTCCCTGAAGGGCCTCAGGCCATTGCAACGCTAGATTGTAAGAATCTTGGAGGCAGATCTTACGTTTCATCCAGACAGCAGCTCTTGCTCAATCTGCTCGGCAAATTCCTTGTACGCTTGACTAAGATTTTCCAGAGATGTGTCTTCTGGGTACAGACACCCTGACAACCTCTCCATATACGGTAAAATGTATGTGCTTGCATCACCAAACATGAATCTTATATTTTTGTTTAATCTGCATCTGTTCTTTCTCTGGGGGCCACTGATCGAGTCACTCCATCCAGGTCAGAAGCACCGCCACATGCACCTGGAACTTTTGGACTCCACTTCATTTTCTACTCCACTGTGACTATTTTAATAACTTCATATCTTCATTTTATGGGGGGGGGGGGGGGGGGCGTCTGGAATGTTGGAATTGCTTCTAAGCAATTTTATTACCCTCTATTATGACTTTCCTCACTCCTCCAAAGTCCTGTGAGCTCACTGAAATATCTTGGTATGCCCAGTGTCTTTCATTGTGTGATACCTAGAGCACTCAAATAAACGTTTGTGAAATAATTAGATATAGGAATGGCCTCTAAGCTCTGCAGCCAAGGATAAGATTGCCACCCGTGAAAACCAACTCAGTCAGGAAGCTTGCCGTTTGGCTTTCTGGGAGACGCCTGCAAATGCCGACTTTAAGGAACACAGATATTTTTATGAGCACAGGCTTCCATGAAATCACCTCTTTTTTTTTTTTTTTTTTTTTTTTGAGACGGAGTCTCGCTCTGTCACCCAGGCTGGAGTGCGGTGGCCGGATCTCTGCTCACTGCAAGCTCTGCCTCCCGGGTTTACGCCATTCTCCTGGCTCAGCCACCCGAGTAGCTGGGACTACAGGCGCCCGCCACCTCGCCCGGCTAGTTTTTTGTACTTTTTAGTAGAGACGGGGTTTCACCGTGTTAGCCAGGATGGTCTCGATCTCCTGACCTCATGATCCGCCCGTCTCGGCCTCCCAAAGTGCTGGGATTACAGGCTTGAGCCGCCGCGCCCGGCTGAAATCACCTCTTAATACGTGTAAAATTTTAATGAACGTAATCTCAGCCTTGTAGGGAGGCAGAGCAAATAGTACTTTTCTAAGGGTTTAGTTGCAAGATGAGAAAATTGAACCTTAGAGGGGTTAACTGATGGCCAGGGTCACGTAGCTAATACACTATTGTGTTGCGCAAGAAACTGCATCTCTCAGCTTTGACTGCGTTGCCCTTTTTCCATTGTGCCTCATGTCTCATGACTTGTGGAGTGAAAGACTGGTGGATACAGGCTCGTAGATGTTTATAATGTGTGTCTCTGACCTCTGCCTCAATAATTGTGCAGATACTTTGAATTTGAGCTTAAGGAAGATAAGCGTTCACTGGTGAAGTTAAGTGGTTTCAAATGCATTTTGAGATATTTAACCCAGACATGAATTACTGACAGGTAAATACAATGAATATGGAGAAACCTCTTCTCTGCCAGTGAATAACACATTGCTTTGGGGCAAATAGGTAAATTCAAGGAGATTGTCTTTCCCAGCTACACTTAAAAAGTTTAGCACATGAATAATTGAGCAACTTCCTAGCACACTCAGTATTTATTTGTAAGCCTGCTCTGGGCAGAAAAAGAGAAAAAATATTTTGAAAGCAAGTTTTGCATTAGCTAGGAGTTTATTTGTTTGCCAGAAGATTACATAATTATATTTGCAAAGGAACATATGGGTATGTCTTACTAGTTTCTTGTTGATATATTGATGTAGTATATTAGACAAATTAGAAAGGAGAAGGGTAAAAATCTGCCTCGTTGTGTACATGTGTGGGCTACAGAAGATTAGAATACAACTTGCAGGATCTGTTTGCCCATCCATTATGATCATTATTGCACTCTTCATTCTTCTATTGTGGGTAGAATTTTTTTTTTTTTCCTGTTTCTTCTCTCCAGCAAGCCTGGCAGCGAGGCCAGCAGGGAACACAGAGCTTTTACACAGAGTAGATGCTCAGTAACTGTTGCATGAATTTTTCTTTTTAAAATGCTTGCCGCATCATCTTTATGAAATGTAAGTTCCGTGCATGTGAAGGAGCAGATAGTGCTGCATCTGTCCACAGTCTGAGGGCGGGTGATAGGGGAGGAGCTGGGGAGTCCCATTCGTAGAAAGCTAGTACTGCCTGCTTCTGTTAGTTCTTGGGTCTAATGAGGAGCTAAGGTCGAACTTGTGTGAGGAGGATACTGGTTCTGGTAATATTAATCAAAAGACAGAATTCTGGGCGAGTCAACACTGGCAGTCCGGGAAATGAACTCAGAATGTCTGATAAACAATGCGTCTTATTTAGACCCGGAAGTCTCCCTGATTGTGCATTCATTTCTTCATTCGCTGAATGAATAGTTTTTAAACTCCTTTTATGTGCCGGGAACTGTTCTGGGTGTAGAAATACAGCCAGCAACAAAAGAAACAAAAATCTGTGCCCTCTGGGTCTTACGTTCCACTGGAGAAAATGGAACATAAACAATACCAGGAGCGGCCGGGCGCAGTGGCTCAAGCCTGTAATCCCAGCACTTTGGGAGGCCGAGACGGGCGGATCACGAGGTCAGGAGATCGAGACCATCCTGGCTAACCCGGTGAAACCCCGTCTCTACTAAAAAATACAAAAAACTAGCCGGGCGAGGTGGCGGGCGCCTGTAGTCCCAGCTACTCGGGAGGCTGAGGCAGGAGAATGGCGTGAACCCGGGAGGCGGAGCTTGCAGTGAGCTGAGATCCGGCCACTGCACTCCAGCCTGGGCGGCAGAGGGAGACTCCGTCTCAAAAACAAAACAAAACAAAACAAAAAAACACACGCAAAAAACAATACCAGCAGCATGCGACATCATAAGAGTGGAGACTGTATAAAAAGTCAGTTTGGGAGGCTGAGGCTGGTGGAACACCTGAGGTCAGGAGATCGAGACCAGCCCGGTCAGCTTGGCGAAACCCTGTCTCTACTAAAAATACAAAAAATTAGCTGGGCATGGTGGTGGGTGGCTGTAATCCCAGCTACTTGGGAGGCTAAAGCAGGAGAATGGCGTGAACTTGGGAGGGGGAGCTTGCAGTGAGCCAAGATTGCACAACTGCACTCCAGCCTGGGCAACAGAGCAATACTCTGTCTCAAAAAAAAAAAAAAAAAGACTGTAAGATGCAGCTCGTTTCTCATGGACTGGAGACATTTGTGAAACAGGAGCAGGATTCTGCAGTTACCTTTCCAGCTGGGAATTTGACATAACTAAGCCTTCCCAGGACTCTATTCCTCAGAGGAAGAAGCAATCAGAATTGCTGCATATATTTAAACATTCATTATCAAAAAATAAACCTGCTCCATTTAAATAGCTTTAACCCAATGGAAGTTATTTGTTTCTCACAGGAGGGCATCAAAACAGAGATCTGGTGTTAACTCAGGGCTTTGCCAAGCAAATATAAACAACAAAGTTCGGACGTAAGAAAATGCTTGGCTATGCTCTGCTTTGCCAACACTTACTTCCCTCTCCCTCTCATTTTGTATCTTTGTATTTATCATCTCTCTCCCCCTCTTTCTCCCTGGTCCCCCCCCCCATTATCTGTGTCTTGCATGCTATTGCTGCCTCATAGGTTTCCACCAGAAAAGTCAATGCTTGATTCATGGTGCAGGTGTTATTTCCCATTAAGTAAATATTGGTGCATTTACCTTTTCCCTCTATTCTGAATGGTCAGATTTTTTAGAAGCATGGCAGACTGAGAGACAGAATAGGAGGCAGGTTTTCCTGTCAATCATGTTTTCTAAAATAAGTTTTGCTGATATTTATTCCTCTACCCTCCTTCCTGTTTTTGCCTTCTAAGTCCTCTCTGCATGTGTGTGTGGGGGAAGAGGGGACTGAATTATAGAGATGCATCAGTGTGCTTTCTTGCTCTAAGGCTGGACCATTTGGTTCAGGTACAGGCAGGGCTGTGGGGAGAGAAGAGGGGGTTTACTTTCCTGCCCTCCACCCTTGATTCCTGGTTCTAGAGGCATCCCTTGTCTCCATAGCTTCAGGCTTGGTGAGTGTCCCCTTTATTGCCCCAGCTCTTCCAGGATGCCCTGGTTCCTCTTCATATTCCATTGGGCCTAGGAAGGCCCGCCCTTTTCATTGCTAATAGTTGCTGAGTGCTTCAACATCCTTGTGCCTATCCCCTATTGGAAATTCTCTCCAGAATTCCATTTGAACAGACCTCTTTTTCCAGCTGGGTCCTGACAGATATTGTAAATCTAAATAGATTTACAGCTATTATAAAACTATTTAAATAAAATGTTGATAAAAACTTACTATTTTGAAAAAAACCCCACAATTTAAAGGAAAAAAACCATGAAGATATAATTTAGATACCATGTTTTCCTTAATCATCTTAAATTATTGCCTCCATGAACCCTATTTTTTTTCCAGCTTCAAGGGGTCACTTCTTTAAAATCATGCTTAGTTCTTCGATTTCAGGTTAGAAATCCTTCTCAAAGGATCTCTTTGACCCGCAGGCATCTCAGCTTCAGAGTCAGCTGAGGAGAAAGACGCACGCCTGTAACAGTAGAAAGGGCAACTGGGGAAGGAGTCGGGGGTGGGGAGCAACAAACTTCCCCCTCGGGGAAAACGTCACCGAGCAGCTGGCATTGAATGGCCTTGCAGGATGCCTAGGACCAGGGTGAGAAACAGCAGGTGTCTTTCACTTGTGACAATCTCAGCCCTCGTGCAACTGGAGAAAAGGCAGGTAGAGTTCAGGGTATTTGGGGAACATGAGTAGTGTGGTGAAATTGAAGCTGGGTGGGAGGGTGGGGGCAGCGGGCACGGCAGCTCGGGGAGGCTGAGGTCATCCCTCGCCATCGCCCAAATTCACAGCCTGCTATTAAGGCAATTTTCCAAAGGTTCTATTTCCCCCTTCTTTGAGAATGCTATTTACTCTTCCTTTCTTATTGAATGGGGTAAGAAGTGTTCTCTCTCTGTCAGTGTGAAAGCTGCTATTAAGAAAAAAATGATCTGAAGGAAATGATTTTCACCTTTTTTGTGGGAAAAAAAAGGCATCAAGGTACCATTTAGGTATTTACCGTACAAAATCTACAATTTAGAAAAGATACATTTTGACCTTTTCTTATTTTAATTATTTGTCTTTTAAATTGTAGAGTTTGGATTACTCCTAAAAATGGAAATAATGATTACACTAAGTTAGACGATTCTGCCTTTCAGCACACACTCCTGCTTGAGTTTCCACATTAAGTTCTCATGCATCTCTTTGCTTGAGGGTTGGAATAGATTTTAGGCAGAACATTTGAAGGCTCAAAAATGATTTCATTGCAACCTCTTTGTCTTCTGGCCTCCTCTGTTTATCTCATTTCTCCCTTCCCTTCCTTGCTTGTTTGCAGGTTCCTTTATTGCTTCTCTTCTACAAATCCTCACCTTTCCACACACTTTTACCCCCAAGTGGGGCACCTGTCCTATGGGGCCCCCAGGAATGGAAAGACTTGAGCCCAGTGCCCTCCACTTGGCTTCACCAGCCTTTCCTAAGTGCGCCCTTGGCCAGGGATTTTCCCAGGATTATGGTGGCGCTGGAAATAGAAAAATGGGCAATGTAAGGGAAGATGCTATTCGCGCCAGGGCCTGAGCACTGAGTGAAGAGATGGGAAAGATTTACAGTTGACTCTGAGTTTGTTAGCCTGAGAAATGGGAGCATGGAGGATCATTTGAGAGAAGGAGAGGTGAGAAGGATGAGGAGAGGAGAACTCAAGAGGATGGGAGGATGTTTGGAAAAACATTGTGATAAAATGCATATGCTCATGGAAAATGGCATGATGGTTGTCCTATTAGCTTGAGTCACCTGCATGTCTTGTGGGAATGAAAGAGGAAGCAGAAAAAGGGAGCCATCCAGGCCTGATTCCTGGGACCTGTGGGGAAGCCCAGTGGGGGTGCTGGTGACCTTAAAGTTCTAGTCCTTAGACGACAGAGAATGGTAGGAAATTGGTGAACGTAGGCTTTGTTCCAGAAATTATTCTAGAAAAATTGATGTAAATGCAAACTTTGATAATGGTACTGTATTAGTTCATTCTCATGCTGCTATTAAAGACATACCGAGCCTAGGTAATTTATAAAGGAAAGAGGTTTTCTTATTTTCACAGTTCAGCATGGCTGGGGAGGCCTCAGGAAATTCACAATCATGGCAGAAGGGGAAGCAAACACGTCCTTCTTCACATGGCGGCAGCAAGGAGAAGTGGTGAGCAAAAGTGGGAAAAGTTCCTCATGAGACCTCACTCACTGTCAGGAGAACAGCAGCATGGGGATAACCACCCTCATGATTCAATTGCTCCCACTGGGTCCCTCCCACGGCACGTGGGGATTGTGGGAACTACAGGGTGAGATTTGGGTGGTGACACAGCCAGACCATATCAGGTACCATGTGAACTAGGTGAGTTCCATTTTACAGAGGAGAAAACTGATGCTCATAAGTACCTTGCACAATGTCACATGGCTATCAAGTGTTAGAACTAGAATTTGAAAATAAATATGACAAACTGACAAGTTTCTCCCTGTTTTAAGAAGCTATGTTGCTTATCTGCGAGGTCCTGGGCACTTGGTTGGAGACACATAGGGCCTCTTGGCATGGGTAGGCATGAGGTTTTGTCACTTTGCTCCTCCTTGTCCCCGCACCAACCACTCCCTCCCCAAGAAATATTTGTTCAGTGCCCATTATGGGCCAGACTCGGGAATGCGGCCATGAACCGGAGGTTCTCTGCCCTCACTAAACTTCCTTTTTAGGGAGGAGCTTCAAAATAAATGAGGTAAGCAAACTAGATAATTTAAGACACGGTGAGTGCTCTGAAGAAAGTGCAAGATGGAGACGCAGTGCAGAGGGAATTAGGTTAGTCACTTAGGATCGCTCAGAAAGGGCTTCCTGAGGGTGTGACTTCTGAACCAAGACCTCAGTGATGATTGAGACTCACCGATGGGAAGACTTGGGGAAGGGCTTCGCTAGGGAAGCTCGGGGCAGGTTCTAGAAGGGAGGCAGGGCTGACTGGGCTTGGGGACATGCTGTGTGTGAGGAAGCGGTGGTTTTCTTCCTAACCTTTATAGGGTCCTACCTGTCTTGACTCTCACCAGCTTCTTACCTACAAACAACTGGATGGGTTCTATTTACCCTCTAGGGAGAAAAGATCATGCAAGCTGCTCTTTGCTATCATTTAGAATTTTAGACTTTTTCTTTATTACAGAGCACTGTGTTAACCAGGCTGGGGGTGGTGGACACAGAAACTCTGAAGTCACCAGGAAAACTTCACAGCAAGGCTCTGACTGTGACTGTTCCCTGCCTTCGTCTGGCAGAAAGGACTCTATGTAGCTGCGCCCATACTTGGCCAGATGTAAAGAGTTCTTTCTGCCCTCTGTGTCTGTCCTCGATCCTCCCTCTCGCTCGTTCTCTTCTCCTGGAAGGGGTTTCAGCCACATCGTGCCTCCTGCTGTGGTCTTTTTCCTTCTTCCTGCTTCCCAAGTTTACACCAGGCTACTTATTAACACAGGACCAGGTGTGTTATAAGCATCAGTGTGTATTGTGTGTGTGTGGATGAGCTTCAGTGGAGCACCTGAGAAAAACAAAAACCAACCTTGCAGATATTAACCACAATAGCTCCAGTCTGGGACTCCAGCAGACTGAGGCCTGAGCACACTCATTCTTTTCCAGTCAAGGAGCCAGGACGTTGCAGAGCGCTGTGAAAATGTCCTTTAGGTGTTCCAACACCTTATAAGAGCTTGCTTATTTCCCCAGTACAGAAATTCATGGTGATCGTAAAAATTAGGAAAACACAGAAAAGTAGTTAAAGTAGCCACTGGTAATTACAGTTAGTATTATGTTTACTTTTTAATAAAAGTCAGATGAAATAATGAGATGGAATTACGTAAGAATATTAAAAGGTAAACATGGCAAAAATTAGTCTAACCATCATTTCATGGCTGTACAGTAATCCTATAAGGTAGATAAATCATAGTTTTTTAAACATCTACCCTACTGGTGTATATTTAAATTCTAGCCCATTTTTCCATTACTTTAAAAAAATGTAATAAGCAACTGTGTGCATTCTCACACAGCTCAATATTCTTAGTCTCTCAGCCCAGATTCAGATTATACCATTATTGAATGAAAAAGTATAAATATTTCTAATGCTCTTGATACCTATTGCCCAAGCAGGTTCTAGTTTCTGTGGGAGCCATAGACTGATTTGTGAGGTAGCTGCCTGGCCACCCTGGAGGGCCCTGCTCTAAGGTAGCTGCGTGCTACTTTGTGCCTGTGTGGCTGATCATGTGGTTCCATGGTGGGCTGGGAGAGGTAAAGTAGAGAAATGGCGGTCAGGGAATAGAGGGACGGGCAAACTTGGGGATGTGGTAGGAAGCCCTTGTCCAGGAGAGTTCACATGGGTGAAGATATTGAGACACCTGAACAGAGGCACTGGAAGGCCAAGGCCCTTCAGCCTGGAGATTCTTCCCCCTGGGACCAGTCTGGACGAGGGTGTGGAATGCCTACACCTGTGAAGCCTGGCGAAATTCTTTTTTTTTTTTTTGAGATGGAGTCTTGCTCTGTCGCCTAAGCTGGAGTGCAGTGGCACAATCTTGGCTCACCGCAAGCTCTGCCTCCCGGGTTCAAGCGATTCTCCTGCCTCAGCCTCTTGAGGAGCTGGGATTACAGGCACCTGCCACCACGCCCGGCTAATATTTGTATTTTAAGTAGAGACAGAATTTCACCATATTGGCCAGGCTGGTCTCGAACTCCTGACCTTGTGATCTGCCCGCCTTGGCCTCCGAAAGTGTTGGGTTACAGGCGTGTTCCACCGCACCTGGCCAGAAGTTCATTTTTATTTGGAATATAAACTACAGTGAGCAAATTCTTGTTTATTTGGTCTACTTGGAAACATTTGGGAAAGAAACTGCAGTGAGCATTTGCCTGCCTGTGGGGTCTCCTGTGCAGCCGTCTCCCACTTTCTCTGTGTAGGTGTTTCTGCAGGAAAGTGAATTAGGCTTCCTGCTGTGCCACCACAATTAGCTGGGTGTCTACCTCCATTGTTAGCATCCAATCAAGCAATAAGAAATGCTGATTGGGAACATGTCCTTCATCTGGAGAACTATGGTCTGAGCCTTTTCTTTCAAAGGAGGGTGGGGTGGACAGCATTTTCCCTTTGGTGATGAACTCTTGTTCCAGAAAGTGTAAAACCCACTCATGTCAACACTGAAAAACCAAACCCAGTATGTCAAGATAGCATAGATATTGATGTTACACTGCTTAGGGGAAACATTAATATTGTATGTGTCAACCTTGTAGAGCAAAGCTTTAGAGCTATTTGCTTATGAGCCCTGGAAATTAAAAGGGAGCAAAACTGGGGGACACTCTGTCCTCCTGTGGGAGAGTTTGGTCATTGTCACATCACCCAGGGGTATTTATTGAGGTCTGCGTGTGTTCTGTTGCTTGCTCCACAGAAGAAAAGGTACTGGGGTGATAGCAAAGGCACATGTACCCAGGGCCAGTGTTGGCTTTGATGGACGTCCACGTGGCGGTCAGCGTGTGTCACCAAGTGTCTTTGTTTCTTTCTCAACATTCCCTTTCTCCTGCCTGTTCAGGGTTCCTGTCTCTGAATAAAAGCCCCAAGAGGACCATGACTTTTTTTTTTACTGCTCAGTTCAGGTAATATACAAGACTATAGTCATTTTTTTATGGCCAACAGTCTGATTCAGAAATTCGAATGCGCATGCCAAGATGTTAATCAAAATTCTGAACTTGACTCTAAGGTAAATCTTCTACCCTTCCCCGGTGTGGGTCTGTGGGGAGGGGATGTGAGTTTTGTCCTCTCTACTTTTCCCTGTTCATCTCCTTCCACACTCAGGAGCTGAGAGAGAGAGGAGAGAAGGAGGAAGGCCTGAAGGTGTTGTAAGGCTTTCAATGACTCTCGGAGGCTGAAAAATCCTCTTTTGTCCTCTTGAGCCTACACTTTCTGAGACCTCTTCAGCCCTTTGGTGCAATCCAGTGAACCAGACCCCAAAGGATTCCACCCAGCTCCCTGTCTCCTATAAATACTCGCCCCTCATTCAGTGAACTCCAGGAGTGTTAAATGACCCGTCTACAACTGTACTCTGGCTCTGCTTCCCGAGTGCAACTGCAGGGGTGACCTTCAGCATCTGGGGTGGTGAGGAGTCCAACCCTAGTTCAAGGTCTCTGCATGGATGGGGTACCCGGTCTCCTTGTCTCCCAGTTCCCAGGACCACCTGTGGAAGCCGTCCGCCCTCGAGCTCCCGCCACCTCACCTCCTGCCACCTCACCTCCGGCTCCTGCCCAGCTCTGTGGCTCTGGCAGCCCTGTCGATCTGTGCAGACCCCACAGAACCTCGTTTCAGGGCCTTGGTGCTGACTCTTCCCTGTGCTGGAAAAGCATTTCCCTCAGTTGCCCGCATGGCTAATCCTTTTCCTCCTCTTTGTTCAAAAGTCACCCTTTTAGCAAGTCCTATTCTGGCCACCCTATTTAACTTTCTCCTGCGCTGCCTCCAGTCCTGTACCCCTGAGTCTGCTCTATTTTTTTCTGTGGTGCTTATCACTTTCCACCCGACTGTGCAATTTAACCGTTTATTATATGTATGCCGCTATTGTATGTACCTGCTTCCATTAGTATGGAAGCTTGAGAGGGCAGGGGTGTTGGTCTGCACTGCTCACTGTTGGGTGCCAGGTGATCAGACGGATGACTCAAAACGTCAATGCTCAAGGAGGTTTTGCTGAGCATGCAAATGAAGCAGCAATCTCTCAAAATCCTCCTTTCTCTCTCATAACTCTTTCTCTGCGTGAAGTCCTGGATACAGCCTTTTAAAATTTACATATTGTGATTTGGCTTCTCTCTTTATATGATTTCATATCTAATTCAGCTGTCTATTGGACAGTCAATTTAATAACCCTTTCAGTATTTTTCTTAGAAAATGGTGGAATTGTGTTACCACTTTTCATGATTTTCAGCATGTTTCATATTAAAAAATTAAAGTAGTCTTGGTGAGTTTATTTTCCCTGGGGCCTGGAAATGACAGAATTTACCAGGTGAGCCAAAGGGCCAAATAATGTGAAAGTCGCTGTCCGGTTGGACGGAATATTCATAGTGGGTGCCTCTCGTCCTCCTCCTCCATCCTGAGATCTTGTGCCCACCCACCTGCCCTGTGCTCCTCTGCCATCGTCACCACCCCCGTTGTCTGTGTTCAGAATGACTCGCCGTTCCCCACACACACCGTGCACTTTAGTCTCTCTTCCTCCACACCTGCTGGGAAGCCTCCCGGGGAAGCTGCTCCTTTTGTAACCTGCCGCTTTCTTTTCAGGACACAATTTTCTCACCGTCTCTTCCTGAATTCCTTTCTTCACTTCCACATGTTAGCTGTCACCCTCCTCTGGTCATCATCCTGCACCTGCCTGCATTACAGACTTTGTTACATTGCACACTGCACTGAACAATTCATATATCTATATAAAGTAATTCTATCCTATATCTATCTATCTATCTATCTATCTATCTATCTATCTATCTATCTATCTATCTATCTAGCATCTATCCGATCCCCTTTCTCTTTCTATCATCTATTTACCTATCTATCTATCATCTAGCTATGTAATCTATCTTCTTTCTTTCTTTATCTATATCTATCTTTCTGTGTATTTTCTATCTATCATCCATCTGTCTATCATCTAAATCTATCTCTATCTATCTATCTATCTATCTATCTATCTATCTATCTATCAATCATCTATTTCTCTATCTAAGAGCTGGAAGGACCTGAGGCAGTTTCTATGAATCTTTTTTTCTTCATATTTATAGTCCTAGGAACAACCACAGAGCCTGGAAAACACCCAAATGCCTTGAGGATAGAGTCGATGACGTATTTCCATTTGTGTATTTCCTGTACCTATCAAGGCGCTCAATTATATGGAATGAAAAACTGAATGGATACAATTTATCTTCACAGACCGAGAATCCCCTGGCTCCTGTAAAACTAAGCTGGTTCTACTGTTCCTTTCTGGGGCTCACTGTATCTAGCTCCATGCTTGCTGTTGTCCTGTGTGTGCGTTTGCTGTACCTGCTGTGTCTTTCCCATGTGTATTGTGTGTCTCCTGCCTGAGTTCCTTTCCATCATTTTCACAATTGCATCCTTGCCAGCGCACAAGACCTAGACTCTGATCCCACCTCTCAGTGAGCCGTGTGTCCACACGTACATCACAGACTTTCTGAGCTCTGCCTTTTTATTGTTAATGTCGAGAAAAATCGACGCCGCCATTAGTCTTTCCTGCAACCCTGAGAGCTCGGTACCGAGCAGAGTCTTGTGGTTGGTGAGGCGCTCTTGAGACTCTTGCCCACAACTTTTCTGCCCTTGAACTTGCTTCTGCCTTCTTGGCATGTGGCCAGGCCCTCCCAGCCTCACACCCCACAGGGCAGAGGATCCCAGAGTGCTCCCTGTAAACCCACAGAGGCCCCTGCAGCCTGCACGCTTCCCACATCTGAGCAAAGCCAGGCTTCTGGCTGCCTTGTCCTTGCTAGATCAAGCTCAGAGACGCTCAGAGTCACACTGGGAGGGTCCCCTTCCATCACCAAGAATGAAAGGCACTGACTGGGCCTGTGGGTTACAACCCGCGTCCTCAGCAGCCTTGTCCTATGGGGCTCTGCTCCCCCCAGCTCACCTGGCATCCTTCTTTCCCACATCTACAGCCGGCTCCTTGCCTGGCATGAAACAGAACAGGGGGTACAGCTCAGCCTTTCACGGCAGTTTCTCTACAGCATTTTAAACTGCTCCTGGCAAAGTCTTCTCCCTAGAAAGAAAGGCCATTCTTGCGCCTCTCCTTCTCTCCAAAGATTTGACTTCAAAGGATATTTTTGATGTCCCTAACACCAGCTACTTTATTTGTGCTGTAACTACAGGGGCAAGGGGTGCCAAAGGGCACCAGTCACCATTTCTGTGCTTGAGAAGAAAAGGACAGATCATATTTATTTATGTGTCTCTATTTGTAACTCAAAGTAGAACAAAGAAAGTGCTGAAAATGGTGGGTAAGGTATGTCGTGAGCAGCACAAGTCCAGGCATAGCCAAATCCACACACGTTTGTGTCTCTCCACAAGGTCAGACTTTACCAATGCTATTTCAATCATAAAATCCACGGGCTCTGTGGAGTTCCCGAGGAGGCAGCTGTCTAGGACTCCCATGCACTCAGGAGTCAGAGCCACCATGGCATGCAGGCTCAAGCCACTGCACAGGTCAGTCAATATTGCAAACCATGCATGATAGTATACTTAATCAATCTATAAATGTTATAGACAAGAGCTTTCACATCAAACAGAGTGACACTTAACATCAAGAGAAAAGGGGATAGCAAATGAACAAATACGAGGAAAGTGGTGTGGACAAGGAGCATCTCTTGCATCTCTTGGGTGGATGCAAGGGAGAGTCCTTCAGGTGGGCACTTCCTTTGGTACTGATCACAAGTGACAGTAAGATGTGTATGGAAGTGGCTGTGCTGAGCTGGTGAGGTCCTGCCCTTTGATAGCCCAGGAGTCTTCTGATGAGGATGATAGTAAAGGGTCACATCTCCATCTGGTTGGATGCCGACTCTATTGATTAGGTGTACATCTGCTCCCTGCTGGCATGATGCCTTTTGAAGTATAAGACGGGGTCATTTTTTTAAGACAGAGTCACTTATGCTAATGATGCTCTATGTAATGTACCCTCATATGACTGGGGGACATGATGTTAACCTGTGTAGGGGGTGCTTCTACCAATGACCTCAAAGATTAGAGATCTTCCAAAAAAGAAGGCCATGTCTTTATAAATCTCAGGGCACAGTATATTGTAAACTCAAATATTTGCTGAATATTGGGGTTTTGAGAAAGGAAAGATCAACTTTGATTTGATTGGCTATTTCCACTCTCTTAGAAAAAGTAGAAAGAGTGTTTTATGGGCACCGAGGCACTCAATTGAAACCCTGGTAGGGTTGCAGCAGACTGTGTAAAACCAACGCTCTGGCAGGAACTCTGCCGTTTAAAAAGCAGGGAAGAGGTTCCTGCTCATGGAGGCAGAGGCTCCTGCTCCCCTGCCTGGGCTGTGCTTCCCCTGTGGAGGGCTTGTTCCCGGCTCAGGCCTCAGCTATGAGGCGCCTACTATGCCCACACTGTCTACACTGGCTTTCCCTGGTTACTCACAATTTTTACACTCCTTTTATAAATTTCATAGCACTTAATGTAACCTGAGATGACTTAGCTTGTTCACTTTTTCTTGCTTATTGCTGCATTTGTGCATGGGAATGTAAGCTCCCAGTGGACCAGGCCCACGTCTCAGTCACTGCTTACCCTGAGTCCCTGACACAGTGTGGGGCTGGATGAGGCCTTCCATACCCGTCATTACCTGAGCTGACGGGAAGGTAGCCAAACCTCATTGGTGACCACAGGATGGAGGCCACAGCTGTCATGACAGAGGAGGTGGGTTTCCGGCACATGGCAGCTCGACAGCGCCCACACAATTGGCTCCCCGTTCTCTTATGTCACCCCACAATGGCAGGGGCCCCTTCAGCACCCACTTCTAGGGCACACAGGGCCTTCCTGGAGAACACTCAAGATGATGCTTAGGTTTGGATCGAGATTTCTTTCTGAAGCCTCGACCCTCATTCTGAGGTAGAAGGCACTGTCCAGCGGCGTTGCCTAAGTCTGCTATGCAAGACGATGTTGTCAAATATGGCAATAACCCAGCGATTATTTCTAATGCTCCTGAAAACCATGTACAGTAATCCCCAGTCCCGCTTGCTAGCAGTGGATCTACAGGCTTACCTTTGGAGTCAGGGCTGCCAGAATTTGGTCTTAGAATTTGTTGATTGCATCGTCCTAGTTAGAGGACTCACTCCTGATGTGAACGTGGGTTTTGCATCTCAGTTGCCTTTTCTGTAAAATTCACAGCATCTCAGGAAATCTTTGAAAATTACAAATCTGATCACATCCCTCCTTTTCTTAAAATGCTTCGATGGCATCCCATTTTCTTGAGGATAAAATGTGAACTCCTTAGGTAGTTAAGAAGGTCTTCTAACACCTCCCCTCACCTCCCCTCTTCTCACTCTCCTTATATAATGGGTTCTGACCACACTGACTTCTTTTCTTTTCATAGACAAGATTCATTGTCTCTTTGAGCTTTCACACATGGCGATCTTCTGTCTGGAACTTCCCACCTTTTTTTTTTTTTTTTTTTTTTTTAGACGGAGTCTCACTCTGTCACCCGGGCTGGCATGCAATGGTGTGATCTCAGCTTACTGCAACCTCTGCCTCCCAGGTTCAAGCAATTCTCCTGCCTTAGCCTCCCGAGTAACTGGGATTACAGGCACCTGCCTGGCTAATTTTTTTAATATTTTTTGGTAGAGATGGAGTTTTGCCATATTGGCCAGGCTGGCCTCAAACTCCTGACCTCAAGTGATCCACCCGCCTTGGCCTCCAAAGTGTTGGGATTACAGGCATGAGGCACCGCACCCGGTTTAGAATTCTACACTTTTGTTTGCCTACACCAAATAGCTAATACCCATTACTGAAATCTCAGCATAAATGTTGGCTTTTCAGGGAGGCCTCCTGCCCACTGTCTGTGTCAGGACTCCTACATGGGCATCTCAGCAGCCTGTGCTCACTACCATGGCAATCATGACATGTTATTATGTATATCTATTTAGCGTCTACCTTCCCTGCTAACTGTGCATGCTAAGAGGAAAGGGGCCCTTTTGCCTCAATTCCTATTCCTCCCCTCACACTGAACAGCATATGTGGCAAATGGATGAATGAAGGAATAAATGGATGGGGACAGGAATTTGGCCCAGGAGCTTTCAGAGGTGCTCCAGTTTTAGGACGCAATGATCTTCTCAGCTCCCTGAACCTCTCCTAGTTCTTTCCCTAAGCCTTGCTCACTCAGTTTCTTACTTCTCTCTTTAATTTGTTTACTTCTATGCTCAAGATCTCTGTCAAATTATTCTTCATCAAGTCATCCAGCTCCTGGCTCATTACCAAATTAGCATTTTGAAAAACCACTCTGGCTTTGTGCATGCATGAGAGTACTCAGGTGCAGAAAGGGCTACATCGTGATGTGTGCACGCTAGACAAGAGGGTGTGACGTTTGTATCAGTGACTACATGTCAATGTACAGGACTGGGTGCTTCAAAGCAAAGGACAGGGGTTCACAAATATTTTTCTTATTCCGTATCTGAGGGAGATAAGATTAATTCCATAGATATCAGCACTTTTTGGAGCATCAATTCCCAGGGAGACTGAAAAAGCCTGCCCTTGAAAGGAACCTACCAGCATCGGAACAGTCTGCACCAACCCCTTCCTCCTTTGCAGAATTTTTATGAGAGCAGTATCTGCATTCAGAGTAGACGCTGTGTGTTTAGTAGCATTTAGAGGTGGTCCAGTGTCTTCATCTGTCTCTGAAACAGGATCCCACAAAATATAACTTTGCAAGGGATACATATTCTTAAATGACTATTTGTAATTTTTATTTGTTAGTTAATACTGAGTTGCACCAACTTTTTCTGTCAGGATTTAAAAATTATGATACATGTAAGATATTCTCCAGTGTCTTATAAAACTTCAGCTCCCTTGTGGCTTCTTTTAATCTTCAACGCCCAGCATTCCCCTCCCTCCACGCTGGCCAGAGGAAGGGCTCCACTGGGGTGTGCATGATTGTTTAACTACCACCACAATCTTATAGAATATTTTCCTCACTCCAAAACTTTCCTTCATGTAATTATGCAGTCAGTTCTCTCTCCCTGCCACCTACTTCCTAGAAACCTTTTGCTTTCTATCCTACGGTTTACTTTTTCTATAATTTTCTAACAATGGAACCATATCTGTGGGTTATTCCTCTTTATTGCAGAGTATTATTTCATTGTGTGAATAGATAACACTCTATTAATTCACCAGTTAATTAACACTTGAAGTTTCCCAAAGTTTGGCTATAATGAATAAAGCTGAGATGAATATTCACATACAAGTCTTTATATGGAGACACAAAGTTTCATTTTTTTCTGGGGAAATTTCTAGAAGTATGATTGCTGGACCATACAGCAAGTGTTTGTTTTACTTTTTACAGAACTGTCAGAAAAACATCTAAAGCAGTTGTATAATTTTGTAATTTTACCAACAATGTTTGAGAGTATCAGTTGCCCCAAATCCTCGCCAACACTTGATAGTGTCAGTCTTTTTAATTTTGACCATTCTAGTGGTTGTTATGGCTTTAATTTGCACTTCTCTAATGAGTAATAATGTTGAGCATGTTTTCATGTGCTTTTTGGTAATCTGTATGGCTTCCTTTGTGAAGTACCTGTTTAAATATTTTACCATTAAGATGTGATTATTTGCCCTCTTATAATTGAATGTTAAGAGTTTTTAAAATATTCTGGTAGAAATCCTTTTTCATATATATAATTTGCAAACTTTTTTTTCCAGCTTATGGCTTATTACATTTTTTTAACAGTGCCCTTTGAAAAGCGCTGATTTGAAATTTGAAGAAATCCAGTTTATTAATTTTTTTGTGTGTGGTTCATGTTTTGTGTGACCTATCTGAGAAATCTTTACAAAACTCAAGGTTACTAATATTTTCACCTATGTTTTCTCCTAAAAGTTGCATAGTTATAACTCACAGATGCAGGTCTGTCATTTATTTTTGAGTTGATTCTACAATATGGTATGATGTAAGGGCTAGAGCTCGTTAGGTTTTGAATGCAGACAACCAGTTTTCCCAGCACCCCAAAGATTATCTTTACCCCATTCAATTGCCTTAACATCATCGTTTAAAATCTGGCCATATATATGAGGGCATATTTCTGGAACTTTTATCCTATTCCATTGATCTACATATCCATGCTATGCCAATAACATAGCACCTTTATCATTGTGGTTTTACAGTAATCCTTGAAATCAGTAGTGTAAGTCCTCTGATGTGCTCCCCCTTCAAAGTTAATTTGGCAACCAAGGTTTTTTGCATTTTGACATAAATTTTAGAATCAGCTTATCAATTTCTATAACAAAGTTCACTGAGAATTTGATTCGAGTTGCAGTAAATCCATAGGTCAATTGTGAGAGAATTTACATCCTAATAATATTGTCTTCTAATACGTGACCACGTTGTGTTTTCCTATAAATTTATATCTTTACTTTCTCTCGGTGATAGTTTGTAGTTTTAATTGAACACATTTGGTTAAATTTATTACTTTATGGTATTCACAGTAAGAATATAGAAATATAATTATCAGTTTATTGCATCCTTGGTATGTTTTATTCTGTATCCTATATACTGAGCTCTTGCTAAATGCACTTGCTTTTTCTAGTAACTTTTTCTTACGTTCCTTTCAATTATCCTTAGAGACATTTGTGTCATCCGTGAATAGGGAGAGATTACTTCTGCCTTTCCATTCTATATGTATTTTATTTATTTTTCTTGCCATATCATGCTGACTTGGACCTTTAGTACCATGTGGCATAGGAGTGGTGGAAACAGCACTGTTGCTTTGTTCCTGAACTGAAGGAGAACATCCCCAGTCTTACGCTATTAAGTCGAACACATGCAATAACTTTTTCTCAGTTGTGCTTTATCAGAATGAGTCTGTGGCCTTCTTACTAATTTACTCTGAGTCCTTACTATGCATGGATTTAAACTTTTATCAAATGCCTTCTCTGCATCTATGTTTACTTTTTTCATTGTAAGCTTGTGAATACAGTGAAGTACATCAATTGATTTTCAAATGTATCTTGCATCCTATAATAATTTCCTCTTGATTATTACATATTATCCTCTTTAATATATTGCTAGATTCAGTTTGCTAAAAATGTTTTGAGACTATTTGTATTTGTGAGATGGGATATTAGTCTGTAGTTTTCATTATTTCTAATGTTATCTGAAAATATTTTTGCCTCTTTTATTTTCTAAAAGAGTTTCAGTAGATTTATTAGTTCCTCCCTTAATGTTTGGGAGAATTGATCTGTGAAGCCATCTGGGCTTTGGATTCCCTTTCTAGAAGGTTTGGAAGTACAAATTTAATGTCTTTAATATATATAATGCTATTCATATTATCCATTTCTTCTTGATCAAACTTTAAATAAAGTGTTGGTCATGTGAGAAATTTGTCTACTTTATCTTAGAAACTAATTTCTAATTTTTTAAAGTTGTTTGTAATATTCCCTGATTCCTTTAATAATTATAGGGTATGTAGTGGCACCTTCTTTTTCATTTCTGACATTGACACTTTATTTCTTCTCTCTTTTTGCTGAACAATTTACCGAAATTTTATCAATCTTATTGCTTGGTTTAAAAAACCAGCTTTGGTTTTTACTGATATTTTCTATCATATTTCTTTTCTTTTATTTCATTGATTTTGATTCTTATTCTTGTTATTCTCTCCTTTTTGCTTATTTTTAATTTTTCTCTTCTTCTAATTTTTTAAGGTAGACTCAATGCTCTGAAGTAGAAATCTTTTCCTCTTTTCTAATGTAATAATTTAATGTTATAAATTTACTTCAAGCACTGCTTTATTTGCACTCTATACATGTTTATACATTGTGTTTTATTTTAATTTAGTTCAACATATGTTCTAGTTTAAAACGTGATTTCTTTTTTGGCCCATGCATTATATAGAAACATGTTATCTAATTTTTAAGTATTTGGGGATTTTCCAGGAATCTTTCTGTTACTGATGTCTAATTTAATTCTGCTATTATCAAACTTTATGATCTTTATGATTCTCATCTCTTAAACAGAAGTGGTCAGTAAACTTTTTCTATTTTTCTTTTCTTTCTTTCTTTTTTTTGTTTTTTTGTTTTTTTTGGAAGAGAGTGGAACAGAGCCTCACCCTAATGCCCAGGCTGGTGTGCAGTGGCACAACTGCAGCTTACTACAACCTCTGCCTGGCAGGCTCAAGTGATTCTCATGCCTCAGCCTCCTGAGTAGTTGAGACCACAGGTGACTCAACTACAGCCACAACACCCACAGCCATGCCTGGCTAATTTTTGTGTTTTTAGTAGAGACGGGATTTTGCCATGTTGTCCAGGCTGATCTCCAACTCTTGGTCTGAAGTGATCCTCCCTCCTCAGCCTCCCAAAGTACTAGGATTACAGGTCTGGGCCACTGTGTCCAGCTTTCAGCAAACTTTTTCTGTAAAGGGCCAGAAGGTAGAGAGAGTATAGGCTTTGTGGGTCCATTCATATTCTTTGTAGCCACTACTTGGCTCTGTCATTGTAGTACAAAAGTAGTCATAGATAATGCACAAACAACACGCATGGCTGTGCTCCAGCAAAGGTTTATTACAGCTGTGGGTGGTGGACTGGATTTGGCCAGTGGGCTGTAGCTTGCTGATTCCAGCTCATAAAGGTATTGATACTGATTTAACACCCCTTAACACAGTCTCCTTTTACAAATGCTCCCATTACATGTGGAAAGAATGTTTACAACACTGTTGGAGTGTTCTATAAGTGTCAATGAGGTCAGCTAAGGTATAGTGTCATTCAAGATGTTTATGTCCTTGATGTGTGTGTGTGTTTTTATTGTTTGTTTTTGTTTTTTTGTCTCCTTGTTCTAGCAATTCCTTAGGGGAGCATTAAAGTCTCCATTGATATTGTGTGTGTGCATGTGTGTGTATATGTGTGTGTGTCTAATTCCACTTTTTCTGACTTATTTCTTTCTTTCTTTTTGGTTCTACTAGAATTTGCTTCAGATATTTCAAATATCTGTTGTTAGGTACATAATCATCTGTAATTACGTCTTTTTAATGAATTAACACCTTTATCATAAAATTCCATTTTTCTTAGTTATATTCCTTGTTTTGCCAAATATGCTGTTCAGTGTGAGGGGTGGAATAGGAATTGAGGCAAAAGGGCCCCTTTCCTCTTCGCATGCACAGTTAGCAGGGAAGGTAGACGCTAAATAGATATACATAATAACATGTCATGATCGCCATGGTGGTGAGCACAGGCTGCTGAGATGCCCAGGAGGCATCTAGCTTTCTTTTGATTCATCTTTTTATGGTATTTATTTTCCCACTCTCTTACTTTTAATATAGCCACAACTTAAAGTATGTTTCTTGTATCGAGAACATAGTTTTACTTTTTAAACCAAGCTAATAATCTTTGATTTTTTCTTTTGATGTTCAGCCACTTATATTTAATGTTATTGTTGATTAGTTTAAATGTACTGTTTTGCTGGTTTTTTCCCTATTTGTCGCATCTGTTCTTTATTCTATTTTCTCCTTTTCCTGCCTTCTATTTGATTACTTGAGTACTTTTTTATGGATTCATTTTATCCCTCATATTGATTTATTAGCAATGTATGTTTCATTTAGTGTTTCTCTAGAATTTCCAACATATGATTTAATTTATCACAGTCTACCTTCAATTAGAATCATCCACTTCACCTGCAGCATAAGATACTTAAAATTGTAGACTTCCACTTTCCATCTCCTATCCTTTGTGCCACTGTTGTTAGACGTTTTGCTTTTACATGTGGTGGGTCTGAAATATGTCCTCTCAAAAGATGGAGTGTAATTCACCTCCCCTCAGTGTGGCCTGGACTCAGTAACTTTCTACTAGAGTTTAGAACATGATAGGAATGTTGGTGTGTGACTTCTGACTAAGTCATTAGGGTCACTCCAGCCTCTGTCCTGTTTTCTGTCTTGGATTCCTCACTCAGGGGAAGCCAGCTGCAGTGTCATCAGGACACTCACATAGCCCGTGTGGAGAGAAATAGGCCTGCTGCCAACAGCCAGTGAGGGACTGAGGCCTCCTGCCGACAGCCAGAGAGGTGGAAGCAGATTCTCCAGCCCCAGTTGAGCCTCCAGATGATGGTATCCTTCACTGACACCATGACTACAACCTCATAAAAGACTCTGAGCTAGAACCACTCAGTTAAGCCACTTCCAAACTCCTGACCCTCAATAGCTGTGACACAACAAATGTTTGTCATGTTTGGCCACTAAGTGAACAGTGTATTTTGCTATGCATCAACAGTGAATACAAACTAACTTTCATTGTTATCATTTTTTAAGCAATCGTCTTTTAAAGAAATTAAAAAATATATTTCATATTTAACTACATATTTACCATGTTTCCAATGCTCTCACTCCTTTTTGTTTGTGAAAATTTCTATCTAGTATCATTTTTCTTCTACTTGAAGAACATTCTTTGATATTTCTTATAGTAAAATCTGGCAGTGATTAATTTTATCTCAGTTTCATCCTCTAAAAAAGTATTTAGCCTTTAGTTTTCAAAAAATCTTTTCATTTGTAACTAATTGAAAACTCATAGAAGTTACAAATTTAATACCAAGATTTCCCATATACCCTTTATCCAATTTCCCCTATGGTAACATCCTAAACATACCACATTTATCAAAATCAGAAAACTGACATTACAACAGTACTATTAACTACACTAAAAATTTAATTTGGATTTCACCCATTTTTACATGCACTTACTTTCAGGGGCATATCATTCTCTGAGGTTTTATCACATTTATGGACTACAGTAACCACCACTACAGTGGGGACTCTCTTTAGTTTCCCCTGTTGTGCGGGGACCTGAAACTGCTTCAGGCTGTAATCTGGGATTATTGGCAGGGTTATCTCATTTTTTTTTCCTTTTTTTATGGTTCATGTTTTTATATTGTCAATGCTCAGTGCCTGAAAGTTATTATTTCACATATATTCATCTAGTTTTTGACTTGATTTTAGTGGAAAGACAAATATGGTACCTGCTATTTATTATGGATGGAAGTACACGTATACATGCTGGAAAAAATTTAATTGCTCACTTAACTTTCTCAGGCACATGTAATGGAGCTGACGAGCTGTCAGGCTGGTCTGTCTCTTCTGTTGGAAGAGCAGCAGCTTGAACTTTGAATTTCCTCCTCTTTACTGGATCCCATATTAACATGTATATTATCCCTTAAATGGCCTATTGTTATCTCCTGATTTCCTGCATCAATCTATTTCCCCAAGTTAGAATTAGCTGAAAACACCTCTCTGAATCATCTCCTATTTTCAGTTTTACTCTCCTGCTTTCGGGGGGCTTTCTTTTATTCTACTTGTTAATCAACAGGCAGTTTTTACTCTTATCTTCAGAATTGTCAGTTTCAAGATGATCTCAGGCTTGGTTCCTTGGTTACATAAATTTTCTCCATCTAATGCTATTGTGTCACCAGGCATTTACAGAAATCTAATTCTCATAGAATGTCAAAATTGATGAGATTAAATGCTAAGAATCACAGTCATCTGATTTTGTAGCTGACAGAAATAGTAAAGGTTATTAATTATACAAAACTATTACTGGAAGGATAGTCAATGTCAAGACAAACTACCCACTGTGGTGAGATTTGGGGGCTTGAGGAAGGGTCATAAAGGGAAAAAGAACCACGTGTTTGCCTCAAGTTTAGTTAAAGTTGCTGACAAGCAGAATGAACAAAATAATACAGACAGATATATTTATTGCTTTAGATCTGGGTCTCTGTGGTTCTGAAAAACTAATTTCTCCTTCCCGTTTACTTGCCTGTCATTTGAGCATGATCACTCACGATTTATCTAAACTATGGAATTACTGTGATGATGAATAAAAAAGTGTTTTGAAAAGTATTTTTTTTTAGTATCTTACATTTCTTATTATGGGAGAAGGTAGTCATAAATACGACCTACAATCATGTGGCCAAAATATCTTCACAGATGGGTGCTTTAGTGAAAGGCTGGGGATTGTAGCTAAGCTATGTAGGTATCATTAACCCATCGCAGTGCATCCCCTGTGAACTCAACACCAGACATAACTCCGCAGACCATAGGTCATCTCTAACTGAAAAGTCAATAACAAAGTCGTATTTCTACCCAGCATGACACAGCTATCTTGCTTAGAACAAATATAAGCTCACCCTTTCCCTAGAAGAGAACACAGAGTTTTGGGTGAAGTCTATTCTGACATTGCAATCTCCCTGAGCCGTTTGGGCCCCTTCCTGTACAGCATGCCAAAGCAGTTCTGGCATTTCAACTCCATCTAGTTGAGCTACCTTTGGGTCCACATTTCAGCCAACCAACCAACCCACCAGCCAAACAAATGGCCAGAGCTCCTTCTCACCCCTTCAGCTACAATGGTAAGTCCAGAATTGCTGCTTGCTAGGGCACATATGAAGAGATTTCACTTGATTCAACTCTGTGTTTCTTGCGTCACTATCCCATGCTCTTAATATCCATCCCCATACACATTCTTGAGATTTCTGTTTGTATAAATTGGAAAAGTCACTTAGTTCTTTTGGAGCACAGCACCCTGTCTCATGGGTCACTTTGCCCCTCACCTTTTGAGGCTGGGACTTCAGTCTAGTTATGGATATAGAAGCAAAGAGGGTGGTGGGATGGGCTCTGAGGAGAATTAGCAGAGCTTTGCAAAGCAACTACCTCAGAGGAGGCCATTGCAGTTTCCTCAGCACAGAAGGTTTGACTTTCCCCAACAGGGGTGGAAGGGCTGCTTCTACTGGCAAAGAAAGCTCAGCAGAATTTAGGGGCTCCATGCTTCCGCTTCATCAGGATCTGCCCATTGGCACCATTCCAATATTCAGGATCCAGTTTCTTCCCAATCAATGCTCTCACTTGAACAGAAGATGTTCCGTGAGGCTGAGAATTCAATTTATATTGTAATTCAGCCACTCTCAGAATGAGAATTTCAGTACGATTTTCAGAAATCTGGACCCTGTAGCTCTAGGAGATACAGGTTTCTTTAGGCAAGATACAGATCAGGTTTACTATACACTACATCATCTGGAAGTTCAAATCCCCAAGTTCATCCTTTTCTTTCTTCACTTTTTTCAGTGCAGTTGGGAGCAACTAGTCGCCCCTATCTACCCCTTAGCTTGACTAAAATATTCTAAGGTAGCAAATACATGCTTACCCAGAACCTTGTCTTTTGTAAGGATTTGATTACGAGTATCCAGTGTGATATTTTGAGCATCCAGCTATAAGCTACCAGTGCCCTCTTCCCCACTGGATGTAGTCATTAGTGCCTTTAACTCTAATCAAATTAGAGAACCAATCCCAGAAAATCTGGAACCAGATTATCCTAAGCACGAGATTTTTAGAAGACTCGTGCTTAAGACAACCTTCCTCTAGCACCAACCCCAGTACCAAAAGCTGTAGGATTTAACCAGAGAAGAAAAACCAGTAGGAGACATATGTGAAGAGCTTTATTGCAGTGAATTGGCTTTCATGACTGTGGGGCTGCCTAGGCAACTCCAACTCCACAGGACGGCCCAACCGGAACTCTCATGCATGAGCTGGAGATACGTTTATGGGAGAAATTTCTTCTTCTACAGAAAATTATCAGCTGTCCCTATGAATTGGTTGGATCAGGTCCATCCAGTTTATTCAGAATAATCTTCCTTACTTAAAGTCAACTGATTATGGAATTTAATCTCATCAGTGAATATCTTCACAGCAACACCTAGAGAGGTACTTGATTAACTGAGATTTGTAGTCTAGCCAATGGACATATTAAAAGACCATCACATCTACATTTTTAAAATCCAGATTCTTGGATATTACCTAAGTGTTCAATAAAGACTTTTTTTTTTTCAGGCTTTGTCTAAAATTCTGAAGTTTAAATTACTGTCTGCCAGTTTTCATACAGGCATCTGGACAGAAGGCTGTGGCAGACGTTTGAGAGTTTGAGATCTGCAAATAAAGAATGTATATGATGGCTAGGTGTGGTGGCTCACGCCTGTAATCCAAGCACTTTGGGAGGTGAGGAGTTTGAGGAACTGAAGACCAGCCTGGCCAACATGGAGAAACCCCATCTCTACTAAAAATACAAAATTTAGCAGGGTGTCATGGTGGGAGCCTGTAATCCCAGCAACTGGGGAGGTTGAAACAGGAGAATTGCTTGAACCTGGGAGGAGGAGGTTGCAGTGAGCTGAGGTCATGCCACTGCACTCCAGCCTGGGCGACAGTGTGAGACTCTGTCTAAAAAAAAAAAGTTGAGGATGAGGAATTGTAATATCGTCTGCCTCCTTTCCAATCATAAGTAAAAAAGGACAATATTTGTGAAATTATAATGTGTTTGTCAAAGCACTTTGATAGGCAACTGGGAAAGCTATTAGCTTTGAGTAGAGCCCAGAGCAGGGGCAAGTCATGCAATTAGCTGCATGATTGATTGTTGCATGGCTGCAGTGCAAAATTTTTTTTCTCTAGCCACTACAGCAGCAGATCCAATGGCATTTAATGTGTCAAGAGACATAGCAGGATGCTGTGTGGAGCCTGTAGCAAGAGCCTAGGTATATGGAGGGAATCTATCCCTTCTTTGGCAAATAGCTTTCTTATTTGGAGAAATAGCTTAGCTTGTCACTAAGCTGACTGTGAACACCAGAAATAACTCAGTGACATCCGATCCTTCCAGATGTTGAGTTTGCCCAACAGCTCTCGTTGATCAAACAGAAATGGTATGTGGCACCTTTGGGAGCAGAATCTAAAGGTTCAGACAGTTTGCGAGAATACCTCTCCCGTAAACAGCGTGGCTGGTCTGATGCACTGTTGCTCCCCCCTCAACAAGCACCTGTGCCTGCACATCTGTAAGAAATATATTCATGGATGTGGACTGAAAAAGATAAAATGAAGCCAAGCTTTGATACGGCTCTGCACAGCACGCTGGTATCAGCCGTGGGCTGCTGTGCCATTGTAAATCCAAAGAACTGGGTGGAGGGAAGACTGTGTCCTCTTATGCCCTCACCATCATTCGTGGACCTGATGTCAGGTCCCAGACTGTTTTGGTTTTTGTCAAGAAATTTTCAGACTGTTTTGGGTTGTGTCAATAAATTTTCTTCGTGACAAAAGGAGAGAGGCAATGAGCAGATGCGCATGGGATTCCCTGATCTCATCCAACAGCTTAGCATCCAGAAACTGTTAACCTTACAGAATAGAATGACTCTTAAATATTTAGAATGTCACATAAGGTCAGGTGCGGTGGGCTCATGCTTGTAATCCCAGCACTTTGGGAGGCCGAGGCCAGCAGATCACCTGAGGTCAGGAGATCACGACCAGCCTGCCCAACATGGTGAAACCCCGTCTCTACTAAAAATACAAAATTAGCAGGTTGTGGTGGCGTGTGCCTGTAATCCCAGCTACTCGGGAGGCTGAGGCAGGAGAATCACTTGCACCCAGGAAGCAGAGGTTGCAACTAACTGAGATAGCACCATTGCATTCCAGCCTGGGCAAAAAGAGTGAAAATCTGTCTTAAAAAAAAAAAAAAAAAAAAAAAAAGGCACATAAAGTCGAATAGAGTGAAATGGTGAATAATCCATAGTTATTTTTCTATCACAGACAGAATATATTGGTCTAGGAACCAAATAATGAATGGTAAGGATGGGTCCTGACAGTTTTTCTAAAGACCCACATGCAACTAGTCTTTATTTCCTTTTCCACTAACTATGGACTTCGTTGAGTTAGAGGTTTTAGAATCTAAGGGAGAAGCATTTTAACAAAAGACAAAAGAATAATTCCTTTAATTTGGAGGCTGAGCTTGATATTTGGGGATTTGGGAATCCTCATGTTTCTGAGCAAACAAGAAATAGGGAGTTAAAGAGTTTGTTGGTTGGGTGATTGTTTCTGATTATGAAGTAATGGAGGCAGAGAGGAGTAGGGATGAAAATCACTCTCCTGGGAAATGATGCTAAGTCCTCATGAGCAATGGAAATGGCAGGAAAGACTAAGTCTGTAGAATTTGAAAGGAAGTCGCTGGTACTGTCTCTTTAATTCTCTCTCAGGCCCAGAATTTCTTGCCATTTATTATACTATAAAGTGGGGGCATGCACAAATGTGGAGTGAGGAAGCTAGCAAAGCCTTCTTAAACACTTGCTTGGATCATGGACAGACACAGGACTTCATGAGAAGAGTTCACCATGCATGGTATGGACACACTGCAAGGCTGTTCACCCTGGCTTGTTTCCAAATGGGTACGAATCCCATCCGCACACCCAAGTGAAAGATCATCTCCAGTGCAGTGGCTGAGCTACGCGATTCTCCCGTAACTGTCATGTTGATGGTAAAACCACCTGGAGAAATGGTGAGCGCACAATAAAGACTTAGGAATTGGCCTCTTTGTCATGTCATGATTACTTTTATTTCTAGTACAGAAGCTGTGTAGGTTTTCTGAATGTATCGTAAAATTGAGCCCCATGATATGATAGAGAGAACTCATTTGTATTTCAACACAAGGATCTCCAGACTGCATTTTCCCTCCAGCAAGTTGATTTGTTTCGGCTAGTCTCAGGAACCTATGGTGGGCAGAACAGCGGCTCACACTGTCATTTGCTGGGACTGAGGCAGTCTGAAAAATTACCTTTCAAACTCTTCCTGGAGGACTGGCAAGGTGCTGGGGCACAGTGTGAAGTGCTGGGGAGGGAAATGCAAATCAGCTACCTTCTGGGCTCTGCCAATGAGGAGCGGGCAGTGTTAAGTTATATTTCAGATGTGCTTTCTAAGCAGGATTTTTCACATGTGTTTTGAGATATTCTGGTGCAGCATAGAGACTTTTTTCCTGAGTTGCAACTTTTCTTTCATGTCTGTACTGGGAGTGGTGAAATAGGTATTGATGCAATCAGGGAAACAGTGTTGAAATAGGATATGGGTTTTAGAGAAACCCCAGTTCAAATGCAGCTCTTTGATTTACTGGCCATGAGAAATCTGCAGTTCTCTTGTTTGTAAAGGTGGCAAATACTACTTACGTTATGAGATTATTGGGAGGCTTAATGGAGAGCTTGTATTCAAATACCTAGTGTAAGTAGACAACCAATAATTCTTCAGCTCTCGTTTCAGGACTTTTATTTCTTCACTGCACCATAATACATTGTCTTGGGCTGAAGAATTTTAAATAGTAGGAAGTGCTTCTATAGAGAAAGTGGACGAGAAAAAGGTATCTACTTAAATGTTAATAATGCATTTGGTTATTCTTCCTGTTCCAGAGAAAAAGGTGGTTGGTTACCATTTCCTTCCAACTATCCTTCACACGTCACTGCACCCATGAGTAAAATCTGTGTAATGAATGCACTGGGTCTGAGCAATATTGATGCCACTGTGTACGAGCAATAATCAAGAAGTTAACAAAGCAATGATGGCGTTTTGGTAGGTACAGTGCTTAACTTCAGAAATAAAAGTTAAAATACCATATGATATCAAACGTTCCCAGCAAAAGCACTCTGGAAAATGAGAGCATAATGTTTCAAGGAATGGAAGAAGACTGTTTTCCCTCTTATGAGACACAGTCTGTTAAGAAAGGGAGATTGCAGGTGCCTTCACTTCACCTTGTTGGCCCCTCCCATGGGGCGTGGGATCTCCCAGGTCAAATGGTCAGCCTGCAGGTGGGCCAGCTCTGCTCTGCGACCCTGGCTTCAATGCAAGGAGCAAATAGGTTGTCACTTCTTTTTGTTTCAATCTCAGTCCCAAGCTTTGTTCTCCACACTACTTTGCCATCGAAACAGCTGTTATCCTATTTCCAATTTGACTCAGTTGTTTGTATTTATACTTTAGCAGCCAGAGATCTGGAGGGGAGAAGAGAATGAGGTATGTAAATGGTAGGATGTGGGATGTGAAGATAGTCTATCTTCAACATCCTGGAATCTTAAAGCTGGAAGAAGTGAAGTCTCCTTATGTGATGAGAAAAATGCAGATCAGCTGGGCGCAGAAAGGTACCCTCGGTCACACAGCATGCCAGGGTAAGAGACACAAATAGACATCTGCACAACAGCACAGGTGAATGATCTTTTCCCAAGGCCATCCTACTGTGACTTTGCACCATCTGCCATTGCTCTGCTCTTTTCTCTAGGTTAAAATTTTCCAGAATTTTCCAAGCCCTCTTTGTGTTGTTTTCCCATGTTTAGCACTGTGGTTACTGTCCTTTCATTGTGCTCTCATTTGCTAACGCTCATTAATTTTGTGCCCTCATAGAGAAGGCATTGCCACAGACACACTTCAGCCTAATGAGAGGGGTCCAGGATGATGAGCTCTTCAATCTGGATGATGTACTTCTATGGACAACATGTAAAAACAGATCAGCTTTTGTGGTTGTTGATTAACATCGAGCTTAATGCTGAACACATTTAGCTTGTCTATGTTATGCCTTTGAAGTCCTCAGAGACATACACCATCAACCTGAACATCGATTCTTAATGTGATGACTTCTTTCCACAATATAATAATAGCAACAGAACAGTAGTAAAGACTGACACTTATTCTTTGCCTTGTGCTAGACATTTTACACATCATGTTTTATATGTATTAACTCATTTAGTCTTCATAAAAGTGTTTTGAGTTGCCTACTATTATTTTCTCTAACTTACAGATGAGGAAATTGAAGGCAAGTAAGGTAAATCATGTGTTCAAGGTCACACAACCCGTAGGGAGTAATGTCAAGCTTAACCAAGGGAGTTAGGCTGGGCACGGTGGCTCATACCTGTAATCCCAGCACTTTGGGAGGCCGAGGTGAGCAGATCACCTGAGGTCAGGGGTTTGAGACCAGCCTGACCAACAGGGAGAAACCCCGTCTCTACTAAAAATACAAAATTAGCTGGGCATGGTGGCACATGCCTATAATCCCAACTACTCCAGAGGCTGAGGCAGGAGAATTGTTTGAACCCGGGAGGCGGAGGTTGTGGTGAACTGAGATCGTGTCATTGCACTACAGCCTGGGCAGCAAGAGCAAAACTCTGTCTCAATAAAACAAACAAACAAAAACCAAACAAAAACCAAGGGAATTTGTCTACACAACTCACAATCACCCACAACCTTTGGATGCAACTTCTTAAAGACTCAAGGTAGTACTTTATTTTTCTGCTCTTTGGGGTTTTGAGCATTGGAGAATATACCTAAATTGTATTAGTCATGGTAACAGAACCACTGAGAAGAACCTGCAATCCTTCAAATATAGGCTTGGGCTATGGTTTTGATGTTTTCTCCCTCTGAACTTCATGTTGAAATTTGACCCCAACGTGGGGGGTGGGGCCTAATGGGAGGTGTGGGGTCATGGGTGTGGATTCCCCACGAATAGATGAATGCCTTCCCTTGGGGGCAAGTGAGTTCCTGCCTTTTTAGTTCCAGAGAGAGATGGTTGTTAAAAGAGCCTGGCATCTCCCCAGCTTGCTCGCTCTCTGGCGGTGTGATCTCTACACACAGGCTACACCATGAGTGGAAGCAGCCTGAGGCCCTCACCAGATACTGATGTCCAGTCTCAAACTCTTCAGCCATCAGAATCCTGACAAATAAACCTTTTCTCTTTAGAAACTACCTAGGCCCAGATATTCCTTTATAGCAGCACAAAACAGACTGGGATAGCTTATAATAATTGGTAACAGAGAACCCAGGTTAAAGAATTGAAGTCCATTTTCTCAGTAGGGTAGATGGAAAAAAATTGAAACTCTCTAGCACATTTGAAGAAAGGAGGAAAACAGAGTTGAAGGGTTGTCAAAGCAGGGCATTACTTATTTCCTTACCCTCCAGAGAGACTAAGTGACGGATGCCCACCCACCTGAAGTCAGACAACGGAAACGGAAAGCGTGTACCCAAAGCAGAGTGCTCTGTGCTTCAGCACTGACTTAAGAACACAGAGACAGCACCTATTTTTAAAGTATGGACCAATAACTGTCAAGACCTAGCCAATCACATTCACTCTTTCTTCGCTGGGGAAGAGCAAGTGAGGAAATGGGGAGGAGGTGGAAAGGGCTGGAGGTGTAGAGTCCTCCCTTCTGTGGGTCTAACGCTCCATTCTGAGTGGAGAACCTGCAGCAGGCCCCAGCTTGTTAAGGCCTCCAGCAGAGACCAAGGGGCCACTAAAGGCATTACTCTTCTGTTTCTAGAATGCAAGCCTGTACCCTCTCCTACTGAGCCTGGACTGTTTTCTACACTCCTAGGACTCTGTTTTGGCTGCCCAATGTCAGTAGCAACGTAGAGCCCAGGAGCTTCTTAGCCACCCAGAGTGGGCAGGGGCTCTCGTTTTAGCACCCTCTCAACAGGAAGCCCCTTGGGCAGTCTGGAATCAAGAAAGTGAATTTCCTTAGTGGTCTTCGTAAATACTTTTCAGTATCTTCTTGTTCTGTCATATGATCTCCATGGAACTATCTAAAGAATGCCTGTTTCTATTGTCATAAGAAATTATAATTTATCATTCATTAGGGCTCTCCTCCAAATTAGGTATTCCTGTGATTATTCCTGGAATTGGTAACCCTGACAATAATATAGAGAAAGCAGCCAGTAGTTAAAAAGCATGTTTCTCATTTATAGTTAGAATAGCTTATTTGTCTTCTAATTCCTACTCAGCTGTCAGTTCCTGGACTCCAGGAGTTCTCTGGTTCACGGGGTTAAAAAACAATTTTTAAGAGTCTTTACTGTCTTTCCTTTTTCCCTTTTTTATTTTGACAGGGCATAAAATGAATTTGCTAATTAGTTTTTCCTTCCTGACTCGCATTATCTTATTACTTTAATCTCTCTCTGGTGAGACCAACTAAACTTGACACAAGCCTACACTACTTCTTAAGACCAAGTATTAAAAACTCTTTAAGACAATATGCAGTTCAAGTGGAGATTAGCCAGCTGTGAGGCTTGGTCAGGTGGGTGGCCTCCCTCACCTCAACCACACAAGGACAAGATGAGGATATACTATCTCTAGATTTCCTCAACCTACAGCGTCTAAGAACAGAATCTCCCAAACCTGCCTGGAATACTTGTTCACAAAACAACCTAGATTTTCCAAATTTGAATCAGGAAAGAGATCTAGTTTCTATACATTGCATTTAACAAGCACCACCAGTCTGTTTTTATCATCAGGGACGTTTTGGAAACCCTAGTCTAGGAGGATAATTCTAGGCTCATATTCAGAAATCCGAAAACCAGGTCATGTGCTCCCAGGTGTGACCAGGAGTCAACATGACTTTAAATGTATAATTTAGGTGAATTTGTTTTTTGAAGGAATGTTGTCCTTCTCAGCAGTCACTTTGGGAAGTGCAGTGTAGTATCACATAGCTTTCAATCCAATATGTTCTCCACCTATTGAATTATATAACATTTGTAGGTGGAGCCCAAGAATCCGCATTGTAACATGTGTCCTAGGTGATTTTTCTTGACACTAGAGTTCTAGAATGACTGTCCCAGAAGAAAGTGATAATCATTACAAACTTACAGATAAATCAATACTATGCCAAATCTACTGTAGTAAGATTTTGCACCACCATACACAACTTTTTTTTTTTCTGTCTAGAAGCATAAGATTTTAGAAATTTATAGCTGGAACACCATCTTCCGATTATTTAGCCCAGCGGTCCCCAAACTTTTTGGCACCAGAGGCCAGCCTTGTGGAAGACAACTTTTCCACAGACAGGGCAGGGGGGTAGAGGGGATGGTTTTGGGATGAAACTGTTCCACCTCAGATCATCAGGCACTAGTTAGAGTCTCATAAGGAGCATGCAACCTAGATCCCTCACATGAGCAGTTCACCTCCTGTTGTGTGGCTCGGTTCCCAACAGGCCATGAACTGGTATGGGTCTGTGGCCTAGGGGTTGGGGACCCCTGATTTAGTCCATGTCAAATGATGCAGAAATTCATTTAAGGGGGAAAACATCTCATGGTACCTCTTTCCCCAAAGTAAGAGGATCTGCCATCTCCAGTCAAGAAAGCCTGAGCTAGTCCCTAAACCATCAGATCATCTGAAGTAGCTTATATCAGATGTGGGTTTTGGGAAATATACCATATACTGACTGACCCATAGTGTTCATAGGTATGGCTTGGCAATCTGACTTTACCACAGAAGAATGAGATAATCAGTCCAATTCAAGAACCACTGACCTGTTCTACTCTTGTTCAATAGATGAGTAAACTCAGTAATAAAGTCAAAGTGATTCATTAAGTCAAATTTGTGGTAGACCTCAATTTGTCTGCAATGCCAAAGTCTGCTCTATGTGAATCACATAGAACCCTTCTGATCTCTCAGAAAGTCTGAAGGGGCAGTGCCATCCCCCTGAGTAGTAGAAGAAACATGGGGCCTAAAGGAGTTTTCCCAGCAATGATTGACACTCTTCACTAACCCTACCTTTCATTGCCTCTTCTCCTCACCTGTCAGTTAATTAAGAATGGCTCTAATCAATGGACTCTAATCTGTGAGCCACACACAAAGAGAAGGGTTGGGTGGGGGTAAATTATCATGACACTGCCGACAGAAGGGAACAGCTAAGCTGGTGTGACTGACTCACTGTGGGTCATGGATAATGAAGTTCTTGCAACAAGTCAACATGATATGCAGAGTTGTGAGCATCTTATAAACCACTGAATCCTGGCTTCATTATTATTTTCTTTTCCTAAAATTGTGGAAAAAGTAAGGAAGCTCCAAAATAATCCCCAACCATGCTCATGCCCTGGTAGCCATTGCCTCGTGTAGCCCTTCCCACGTTGAAGGGCGATGACTGTGTAACCAAGACAGTGTGTAATTTCCAAGGTCAGGCCACAAAAGGCATAATGGCTGCTGCTTGTTGCCTCTTAGTTCAATACTGTGGGGGAAACCAGCCACAAAATTGTGACGACCCTTAAGTCCTGTAGAGGGCTCCACACAGGGAGAAACCGAAGCCTCCTGCCCACAGCTAGTGCTATCCTGCCAGGCATGTGAGTGAGCCTCTTAGAAGTGGACACTCCTGCCTCGGTCCAGCCTTCAAACAACTACAGGCTCAGCCTCATGATGGCGTTCATGCCACAACCTTCCTGTAAACTGTTCCTGGATTTTCAACCTCCAGAAACTGCCAGAAAATACATGTTTACTGCTTTAAATCTAAGTTTTTGGGTACTTTGTTATGTAGCAATAGATAATTAATGCAAATCTATTGAATGATTGTCCTACAAGACGGTAGTCTTATGTGATAGAGGGTCACACAACTGTTTAAAGTCAGAAGAGGTAAGGGAAGCAACACAGGTCAGATTTACAGGCTGAAAAGTCAGGGCCAGGGCAGCATGATGTCTGCCAGGGCAGTGTGTCTAACCCTTTGGATAACTGTAAATAGTGCAGGAGATACCAACTAGAAAGAAAGAACTTGAGCCAGAGTGAGAGGTAGAGGCCCTCACCCTGAGGGGGGCAAGTTTAACTTAATTTTCTTTCTTTCTGTGGACTAGGTCACAAAACTATCCCTTTCATGAATCACAGGGGGACCTTTTATTCCTACTGAATGGTGAGGAGAACAACTGTGCCCTCTGGATAGAACGGAAAAGCCTGTGTTGTTTTTTGTTTTTGGTTTTGTTTTGTTTTAATCCCAAGGGGCAGAGAGCAGAGGCATCAGGAAGGAGCACCTTTGCTAAAGAGCAGAGCTTAGAGGGTTGCTGCTGAGAGCAAAAATAAAACTCGAGGGGCCCCCAACCATCTGAATGTACTTCCTCCTCATCCAGGACCCCCTAAAATTTAACCTGAAAGACTGGTTCAGGCCATGATGGGAAGTGAGGGTTGGAATGCCTCACTATTTCCCTCCAGCATTAGCATCAACACAGACCTTAAGTCTGATAAGAAACATTTACAGTCTATTCTCCCTAAAGCCCCTACTTAGAGGCTTCATCTGCATAATAAAACCCAGGTCTCCACAATCCCTTATCATAACCCAGACATTCCTTCCTATAGATAATAACTCTTTCAACCAATTGCCAGTCAGAGTATGTTTAAGTCTACCTGGGACTGGTAAACCCCACCCCAACCCCCAGCCCCACCTCTGCTTCAAGTTGTCCCACCCTTCCAGATCAAACCAATGTAAATCTTACATGTATTGATTGAAGTCTCATGTCTCACTAAAAGGTATAAAAGCAAGCTGTACTCCACCCACCTTGGGTACATGTCATCAGGACCTCCTGAAGCCATGTCATGGGCACGTTCTTAACCTTGGCAAAATAAATTTTCTAAATTGGTTGAGACCATATGCCATATGGTTTACAGAGTCAACAGGGACGTCCACATTCTTTGCTGCTGCTTCTTAGTAACTTTTTGGGAAAGATGCTGAATTCATTTTCTATTATCACTGTAGCAAGTGATCACCTACTGAATGGCTTGAAACAATACAAATTCATCTTACAGCTCTGAAGCGCAAAAGTCCTGTGATAGGAGTTATCAGGAAATTACTGGCCAGGCGTGGTGGCTCATGCCTATAACCCCAGCACTTTCGGAGGCCGAGGTGGGCAGATCACGAGGTCAGGAGATAGAGACCATACTGCCTAACACGGTGAAACCCTGTCTCTACTAAAAATACAAAAAAATTAGCCAGATGTAGTGGCAGGTGCCTGTAGTCCCAGCTACTTGGGAGGCTGAGGCAGGAGAATAATGTGAACTCAGGAGGCAGAGCTTGCAGTGAGCCGAGATCGCACCACTGCCCTCCAGCTTCGGTGACAGAGTGAGACTCTGTCTCAAAAAATAAATAAATAAATAAAAAATAAAAAATAATAAAAAAAATAAAAATTTTAGGCAGATAGAGAGGAAACAGGGTCCTCGGAAAATTTTTGTCTCTTTTAAAGCAGCTCCAGAAATGCTTCTTCTTTAGCAGAAAAGCCCTGGCTCTCAGACCCGGGCTGGCAACTTTTGATATTCAAATGCAAGCCATTAGAACCTTGGTCCACCCAGGTTGGCCACCTTTAACATGCAAATGCAAGCCATTAGAAACTCGTCCACTTGTGTCTGGAATTGGAGGGTTCTTGGTCTCCCTGACTTCAAGAATGAAGCTGCTGACCCTAGCGGTGAGTGCTACAGTTCTTAAAGATGGTGTGTCCAGAGTTTGTTCCTTCAGATGTTCAGATGTGTCCGCAGTTTCTTCAGAACTGGTGGGTTCGTGGTCTCACTGACTTCATGAGTGAAGCTGCAGACCTTCGCAGTGAGTGTTACAGCTCATAGAGACGGTGTGGACCCAAACAGTGAGAATCTGCAAGATTTATTGTAAAAACGGAAAGAAAAAACACTCCCACACTGTAGAAACGGACCCCGTTGCCACTGCTGGCTGGGGCAGCCTGCTTTTATTCCTTTATCTGACCCCACCCACATCCTGCTGATTGGTCCATTTTACAGAGAGCTCATTGGTCTGTTTTACAGAGAGCTGATTGGTCCATTTTGACAGAGTGCTGATTGGTGTGTTCACAATCCTCTAGCTAGACATAGAATGCTAGACAGAAAAGTTCTCCAAGTCCCCACTAGGTTAGCTAGATACAGAGTACTGACTGGTGTATGTACAAACCTTGAGCTTGATACAGAATGCTGATTGGTGTATTTACAAACCTTGAGCTAGACACAGGGTGCTGATTGGTCTATTTACAATCCCTTAGATAGACATAAAGGGTCTCCAAGTCCACACTAGATCCAGGAGCCCAGCTGGCTTCACCTAGTGGATCCCACACCGGGGCTGCAGGTGGAGCTGCCTGCCAGTCTGGTGCTGGGCACCCACACTCCTCAGTTCTTGGGTGGTCAATGGGACTGGGCACTGTGGCCCAGGGAGAGGTGCTGGTTGGGGAGGCTTGGGTTGTGCAGGAGCCCATGGGGCCTGGCAGGGGTGGGGAGGCTCGGGCATGGCGGGCTGCAGGTCCTGAGCCCTGCCCTGTGGGGAGGCAGCTGAGGCCCGGGGAGAATTCGAGCACAGCACTGGTGGGCCGACACTGCTGGGGGACCTGGTGCACCCTCTGCAGCTGCTGGCCCAGGTGCTAAGCCCCTCACTGCCTAGGGCTTGCAGTGCCAGCCGGCTGCTCCAAGTGCGGGGCCCACCAAGCCCACACCCACCTGGAACTCGCGCTGGCCCAAGAGCGCCACGCACAGCCCTGGTTCCGCACGCACCTCTCCCGCCACACCTCCCCGCAAGCAGAGGGAGCCGGCTCCGGCCTCGGCCAGCCCAGAGAGGGTCTCCTACAGTGTCGTGGCGGGCTGAAGGGCTCCTCAAGTGCTGCCAGAGTGGACGCCAAGGCCGAGGAGGTGCCGAGAGCGAGGGCTGCTAGCACGTTGTCACTTCTTGCACTGTTGCACTGTCTTATTGCACTTGCCTCAACATGTGCCTGGCAACATGGCCACCCCCCCATATCCCCATATGTATAGAACAGCATCCTGCCCTGCATTTGCATATTAAAAGCCTAGGGTGGGAGGGCCAGGTTTTTTGCAGGCTACATGAATGACATACCTGGTCAAACCAAACCCCTGAGCCCTATGCAAATCACACACCACCTCCTTCGGCCTCCTCATATAAGCAGTCACTTTTCCGTGGCGTGCCACATGGGGTCTCCTCTTTCTGCTTTGGAGCCCCCCTCCCTCTGTCTCTGTACAGGGGAGCTTCTTCCTTCTTTCTTCTCCCTTCTTTCTTGTTTATTAAATTCCCCACGCCTTAAAACCGCTCCACGTGTGTCCGTGTCATCTTATCTAATTCAGCATGAGACAAGAGCCCTGGTGTTCCTTCACTTGTCGGAGTCATATCAGTCCCAAGTGCCTCTCACTGGGTTAAAGTTAAAGCATCTGCAGGGAAGGCTCCGTGTGGGGCTCTAGGGAGAAGCTGTTTCCTTGCTTTTTCCAACTTCTAGATGTGGCCCACATTCCTTCCATATGGCCCCTACTTTCATCTTGCAAGTCAGCAAGGTTGCTTCCTCCTGGCCCTTCTGCAGCATCACGTCTTCCTCTTAACACAACCGGGACAGATTCTTCTCTTGTAAGGACCCAGGTAATTTGTTAGGGCCCATTACTGGTGGAGGGTGACCAGGCTTTTGGTGCTTTAAACAAAAAATTAGTCAAAATGCACCAACAAAGCAAGGAAAGGATGAAGTAACAAAAGCAGAGATTTATTGAAAATGAAAGTACACTCCACAGGGTGGGAGTGGGCCTGAGCAAGTGGCTCAAGAGACCAGTTACAGAATTTTCTGGGGTTTAAATACCCTCTAGAAGTTTCCATTGGTTACCTTGTGTATGCTGTACATAATGAAGAGGATGAAGTAAAGTTACAAAGTCATTTATTGGGTGTATATAAATGAAAGGCTATTTCCTGTCATGGCTGAAGTGTTTCCATTTAATTTAGGTCTCGAAAGTCCTTAGTTTCCCTGCCTCCAGACCCTATTCTCTGGCTAATCCAGGATCATCTTCCTATCTCAAGATGTTTAATTTCATCACAGCAGCAAAGTCCCTTTTGCTTTGAGAGGTGACGATGTCACGGGTTCTGGGGATTCGAACCTGGATATCTTGGGGGGCCATTATTCTGCTGATCACAAGTATTTTTCTTTTCATTAGAAAAGATTTAAATGATAGTGTTTTCAGGCTATCTCCTTCGGAATAATTTCGTCCCCTGAAGTCCAATCCACCTGCCATTTCTCAGGCTGTTCTGTACTGATCCCTCTGCTGGAGAAGCTGCTACATTGTCCGGGGTATATACCCTGGGGTTTGTAATCCTGCACCAGGAAAATTTAGGACAGGGACACACGGGGAGTTTAAGAGTGGAGTGTTAATAGGCAGAAGAGAAGAGAAAGAAAAACAGCTCTTTCTATAGAGAGAGGGGTCTCCCAGCGGAAAGAACCTGAGGGCGGTGGATGCACCAGATTTTATAGTCAGGTTTAAGGAGGTGGTGTCTGATTTATACAGGGCTCACAGATTGGTTCAACCAGGTATGACGTGTACATCGAGGAAGGCTGGCAGCCCCACCCTAATCGTATTATGCAAATAAACTCTCCCATTGACCGATGCTATCTTGTCTGCCCCTTACTGTACACACAGCTGATAGAGAGAAGGGAAGATGGGGCCACCGTTTTGAACATGATTGGCACAACTGCCGGCATCTATGTCTGCAGCTCGATTTTTCCTTACTGCGGACTTCCATACCCTCACTATCTGCCTAAGTAATTTCTTCTCAACTCTGGTATCACTGGGGAAGATGGTTGGGACTCACCTGCTGACTGACGGCTTCAGAGGGCACCTCCTCCTCCCATCTATGTCGTCTGCCACTCCGAGAGACTCTCTGGTTCAATTTCTCCTGAGAAATTTCACCTTCTACCTGCCCTTTAGTGGAGAAAGGGCAACCTGGGATGGAATTTTTCTTTATACAGACTTTTAGGTGGTCCTGCTCTTTTTAATGGGAGACCTCTACCATCAATTTTGAGCATTTCCAGGAGCCTGTTGTGGGATATCAGGTTGCTTTTCTTTGGCCTCCTACTTTGTTTTTCTTTTTTGTAGGCACATGTGTTTCCTCCTCCTCCATTCTGTCAACCGAGTTATCTTCTCTCATCCATTTTTCATTTCAAAATTTTTATTTTATTATTTATTTCCTCTTTTTAAAAAAAAGTTTTATCTTCTATTTTTTTCCTCTGTGAATTCGTTATATTTTTATTTCTGCACAGACATTTCTGGGGCAGGGAAAAACAAATGCATGCCAATCCAACATGTTTACATGAAAAGTTTTGCCTGGATTTTTGTGAGTACTTGAGCTCATGGGCAGGGAAGTAACAGTCAAAGAGCGTGAAGCTAAATGCCAGGAGACTGGGGTCTCACCCAGCACCTCTCTGCCCTGCTTTGTGGTGAGAACCCTTGGTAAGAATGACATCAGGGCGTCATGTCTGTGTCATGCTGCTGTTCTCTGGCACCACTTAACATCTCTCTGAGCTCATATCTTACCCCTGCCGAGCCCTTCTCTAGCTTCCCAGGGCATGAGCACTAAACCCTAAGTCCTTACTTTTGAAGCTCTGCATCATCCAGCTTGGGCTATTTCTGGGTTCCTCTGGTGTGACTCACCCATTTTTTATGTTCCAGCATCCTGGGTTTTGTTAGCCCTTCCCCGTTCTCCTCTTCTGAGACTCTTCCTTCTCTTCTGCCCAGCTGGGCAACTCCTGGTCATCTTCCTGCTTCTGTGCAGCATCGTCTCCCCTAACAGGCCTTCCCCGAACCCCAAGTCTATGCCAGGCCCATCTGTTATCATGCTTTGAGGGGAAATGGGAGTTTGTAAGTTTGAAAGGCTACAAAAGTGAACTGTAAAACCACATGCAAAGGTATGTCATCAGCTTCTACCGCACCCACTAGGATCAATGAGACCAGAGACAGTGTCTACTCTGTTCACCACATGCATTAGTCAGCCCCTAGCACACGACCTGGCATGCGGCAGATGATACATGGTATGTTATGTGCATGAACTGCCCATTTCCTCACCTGTAAGTGGGCTGCAATCCAAAGACAGATGTGAGTGCTTTGAAGTATTAAACATGTCATGGTGACAGAAGCAATATTCACCTTTGCGGATGCCCAGGCATTCACACGATGAGAAGCCTCTTTGCTCCTTTATCGGCTGCTTCTTAAGGTCTTCTGTGATATTTCAGGAGAGAACAAAGGGGCACAACAAGAAGAATGGAACTTATCACTTGTTTATCTCTCCAGAAGGCCTCAATGTCGAGGGTCTAGTGTTCTTAGAGTGAGACACTTAATGCCATTGCCTGTCCCAGAGCCAAGGACAGGAGACCAGTCAATGACCTGGAGCAGCTGCCTCCTTGCTGGTCTCCTGGGCTCAAGGGGAAACATCTTCCTCTTTCTTCTGTCATTTTAGGGGAGATCCCTCACCTTCTGCTATCTGGGCCCACCACAGACTGAATTAGTGGGTTCTCCTTGGAAGGCAGCCTCAACTCAGCTGCTGTTATAATTAGGAATCAGGAAAGTCCCCTCAGACTAGATCATGTTCTGATTCTCTCTCTTTTGGAAATAATTATAAAGGAAGGGATTTGGCCTGAGTTCTGATTCTCCCTGTTTGAAACCAGGGGCATGGATGAGCGATGGATGATAGAGCTGTGCATGGGGCAGGTCGAGAGGGCTGGCCCAAGTCCAGTGAAGATCAGTGAACTATAAGAAGCATAATGAATCAATAAAACAGTGTTTTTTTCTCATTTTCATTTATAAACACTTTTCTTAAAAAAGAACAGATGGATTCTATTAGGTAATGTTAAATGGAGTTAGTGTCTGCTGCATGATGCCATTCATTTACTAACCACTGCTGTTTTTGTATTATTGTTATCAGTGGGACTTTCTCTTAATCTTTTTCTGTTGAAATAATTTTAGACTTAAAGAAGAGCTTCAGAAATAGTTTCCATGTATTCTTCATCCTATCTCTCTTCAGTCAATATCTTATATGATCATAGAATAGTCATTCAAAACTGAGACATTAAACTTTAGATAATGCTATTCAATAAAGTACAGAACTTATTTTGGTTTCACCAGTGTTTTTTTCCACTAATGTCCTTTTTCTGTTCCAAGATTCCATGTTACATTTTGTCACCTTGTCTCTTCAGTCTCCTGCAATTTGTGACAGTTCCTCAGTCTCTCCTTGACTTTCATGACCTTGACACATTTGAAGAATATTGGTGAAGCATTTTATGGAACAACGCTTCAGTTGAGTTTGTCTGATGGTTCTAGTGATCAGATCAAGACCATGTGTTACTAGAAAGCAGAGATGGCACGTCCCTCTCAGGGCATCTTATCAAGTGGTACAGTCTTTCAATTTGTGTGTTTTGGTGATGGTGGCCTTGATCGTGTGACCGAGAGGCCTCTCTACTGTGGATTTTTGGGAAAGATACTTTGAGCCTATGAAGACATCTGATATAGTTTAGTTCTGTGTCCCCACCCAAATCTCACCTTGAACTGTAATCCCCGTAATTCTTAATGTCAAGGGTAGGACCAGCTAGAGCTAATTGAATCATGGAGGCCGTTTCCTCCATGCTGTTCATGTGATAATGAGAGTCTCATGAGATCTGATGGTTTTACAAGCATCTGGCATTTCCCGTGCTTGCACTAATTCTCTCTCCTGCCACCCTGTGAAGAGGCACTTTCTGCCATGATTTCAAGTTTCTTGGAGCCTCCCCGGCCATGCAGAACTGTGAGTCATTAAACCTTTTTTCTTTATAAATTACCCAGTCTCGGGTATTTCTTCATAGCAGCGTGAGAACTGACTAATACAATATCCTATCTCTGCTTAAACTTTTGCCCACTAATTTTAACACTTGTGTCAGTGAATCTTGCCTGCACTGATATTACTCTGTAGTTCTAATGGTAATTTTGGATTTTTCTCTTTCCTTCTACATTTATTCATTGGAATTCTTCTGTAAGGAAAAGTTACCATTTCTTCCTTTGACTCACTTATTTGGTTATTTATTTCTATCAGTATGGACTCATGGATATTTATTGTATTCTTTGAGTTACAATCCATCATCATTGTTATTTATATCATATAATTATTTCCTCAAGTTGTTCTAACTCTGGCCATTGGGAGGTTGGTCCCCATCTCCTTTCAATAAGTATGCTATTTTTTTCAGCATTTTCTTATTTTCTAGTTCCATGGAATGGTCCAGGATCATCTTATATTTTCTTTGTTCCAGTCTTTGAATCAGTCACTTCACTAGGGAGCCCTGACTCCATTATTATTATTATTATTATCATTATTACTATAGAATGGTATTTAGAAACCAAGTTGTGTGTGATAATTGTGCTCATTGATATCAGGGTCTTGCTGCTATTTTTAGGTGCCCTCAATGCATAGAGCTAGGAATATATTTATTTATATAACACATGCATATACACATCTGTATTTATTGCTTTAGTTTTCAGCATATACATTAAAATAAAACCATAAATTTATATTGCTCCAACTCCAAATCCAGCACCACAGAGTTCTTCCCAGTCTCTTCCTTTTCTTGAAGAATTTGTGAAGTATTCCTCCAACAATGAGAGATGTGGTTCTTATTGCCTGTATTTATTTGTTCAACCCCAGATCACAGAAAAAAATACTTTGAGAATTCCTAACCCCTGTGACTTTCCTTTTATTCACAGCCCCTGAGGATTCTTTATCTTTTCTCAGTCAATTTATGTTTTGCTTCTTTCAGTCTTCAACACAATTGTGTTCAAATTATAATCTCCAAGGACTGATTATTTGCTTCTCCATGTCTCTTTTTAACATTGTGCTTTTGCCCCTTTAGCCTGTGTTCCTCTGTGCTGTGCTTCACCTGAGTCTTACCCTTTTTAGCAAGGCTGTAATAGAGGCTCTCGTTTTTGTCTCTGGCGGCGGGGTGCGTTGTTTGTTTTCTTGCACATTGATTCTTGGAGATTCTCTCGCTGTGTTTTCCTCACACTAATCATTTCTGTTTCTCCCCCTTCCCAAGTGCCTCACGTTCTAACCCTGCCTTCTCTCTGCATGTCTCCTATTTCCTTTTAAAGATGAAGCATGATGGAAATACAGAATGTCTTTCAAAACTAGTAATGATATTTCTGGGCGATTCTCTTCCCTCCCATGCTATTTAACATTCTGTTTTTAAGTTGGATGACCTTGAGAATTTTTAGTACACGATAAATCTAAAGGCATTTCTGATGATTTAGCATGGGAAGAATGTTCATAATTTCTCATGAGTTCCAGTTGGGCCATTGTTTGGATAATTTATATGAGAGAGGGGTTTCAATAAACAAGTCATTCATCAGGAAATGATAAACACATCAAGGATATTGAGGTATTTTATGTTTCTTATGTTATTATAAACTCCTGAGGGCAAGTACGAAAATGTGCTCACTTACAGGCCCATACCGTCATTCATATACACGTGAAGTAGTATGGCAGCCACAATAGTAAAAACAGGAATAAAAGAAACTTCACAGGAAGTACAATCTGAACTGTCAAGTTGAAGGCTTTTTAGTGTTTAGGAAATAATTGGTAATCACGAAAAGCCAACAATTGCACTCAGTTTTTCAGTTGAAAGATGAAATGGAGAAACTGGAATTCTTTACAGCTGTGAGTACCTGAACCTTCCCACGCTGGTCTGTGAAGACCCAGGTTTAATGAGTTTACCGTCTTGTCATCCCCAGGCTCCGTGAGTTACATGTTTGCCATTTGTAGCCCCCTGTTCTCATATCTGAGAGCTCAGGCATTCACCTAGGTCCTGCTTAGCCCTTGGGCATAAGTTTTTCACTTTTGATTAGTATCAGTTTGTTACTTATTCACCCAGTGATTCTGCTTCGCTGTTGGCTGGTGGTTTCATTTAGCCCAATGATGATCTTTGTGGGATGATTTTCCCTCTCTGTATCTGCCTGCCTAGTGCCTCTCGATGAAGACCTCTGTTGGAGAATGTTAATGCAGCCCCCAAGGCTCTGTCATGCCGTGGCGGGTTGGTGATGAGAGAGGAGGTAGGCACGTTAGAGGAGACTAGGCATTTGTGAGATGCTGCTAACCCCTTCCCTCTCTCTGCCGTGGGAAAGAGGATCAGCTGTGGTTGACTCTCCGTACTGCTGTCTTGTGGGTGGCAGCTCATCTTCGTCCATCCTCTAGAGAGGTGTAAAATATTTATTATTCCTGCAATCTATACACCACCAATAACTCCTGGAAAGAGAAACAAATTCCACTGAGAGGCAACGTCAGTAAACAGAGACCTCAAGATCATCAGGTGGGCATAACCAGCACCTTGCAGAATCACCTGCTTAGTGAAAAGAAATGATCCTGAAAGAATTCAGTTGACTGAGTGTGATATATCTACATTAGCTACCCCCAAATTCATTCTTTACTCATAACAGAATTTCTCAGGCCTTTATTACATCTTTTATTTATTGTTAGTTTAGATATATTTCTTTTTTTTTTTTTTTTTTTTTTTTTTTTTTTTTTTTTTTTTTGAGACGGAGTCTTGCTCTGTCACCCAGGCTGGAGTGCAGTGGCCGGATCTCAGCTCACTGCAAGCTCCGCCTCCCGGGTTTACGCCATTCTCCTGCCTCAGCCTCCCGAGTAGCTGGGACTACAGGCGCCCGCCACCTCGCCCGGCTAGTTTTTTTGTATTTTTTAGTAGAGACGGGGTTTCACCGTGTTAGCCGGGATCGTCTCTCGATCTCCTGGCCTCGTGATCCGCCCGTCTCGGCCTCCCAAAGTGCTTTCACCTGGTCTCACAATCGGAATCAGAGATATTTGGGGAGGATGAGAAAGTACCTTCCTTGGCTGCATCGCTTGGAGCCTGTGTCAGCTGGGACAGGTAATCTAAGCAGCCTGGAAGCAGGGTTCAGCATCTATCTATGGAGGACCTGGAGTAGATGACTGCCAGTATCCCTTCAGCTTAACTATGTTATTTTCCTACTTTTGTAAATCTTCCCAAGGCCCAGCCAGGTGCTGGGCACGATGAACCACTGGGTGAAGTTAGGCCGGCTGTAGAGAGAAACAACACGGGAATGACAAAGAACTTCTTGTCACCAAACCGTGGGTCGCTGCTGTGGTCTGAATGTTTGTCCCTCCCCCAAACCCCAAATTAGTATGTTGAAATCCTAACCCCCAAGGTGAGGGTTTTAGGAGGTGGGGCCTTTTGGGAGGGGATTGGGTCATGAGTGCAGAGCCCTCATGAATGAGATAGGGCCCTGATTAAAGGGACCCCAGAGAGCTCATTTGGCCCTTCCACCATATGAGGGCACAGGGAGAGGGTGCTGAGTCGAAACCACAGAATGAGCCCTCCCCAGACACCAAATCTGCAGCGTCTCAATCTCAGACTTCCCGCCTCCAGAACTGTGAGAAATACATTTCCGTTGTTCGTAAGCCACCGGTCTATGGCATTTTGTTACAGCCACCCAGATGGACTAAGAGTCGCCCAGAGATCAGGGGTATCAGGGAATTCCCCCGTGATGAGGTGAAGTAGACTCGGGAAGGACTGTTGGAAGAAAAGGACCTCCCAAGAGAGAAGCTACCAAGGGAAGAAGGTTGGTTCCGTCTGACTCCATGAAGCCTCATGTCCCCGAGAGCCCTCACAGGGCTGAGTTCCGTTGAAGAGACTCTCATTCTAAGCTTGGAATGGAAGGCCTGGGGGACTTCCTAGGAGACGCCCACTTCCTCCTGTCTTAGGGCTACAACAGGAATGACCTGGAAGCTCCACTGCTTAAGGAAAACTGCAGGCAGCTGGATCTGAGGAAGCCCAGCCTGGGCTGAGTGTTAAGTAGGGAAGAGATTTTACCATTGAATTCTGCTCGCAGAAGGCGAGCACATCTGCTGTCGGTATAGAGATGAAACCTGGGACAACAGCAGTTTTTGGAGGGCATTTAATAACCCCTGTGATTTCCTTCCCCGTGAAGCATGAAGACCACTGGCTGCTAGGCCCCCAGAGAGGAGGCTGGACAATAGGGCTGGCTGCCTCCTCCTGCGTCGTCCACCTGTTCATCACCAGGCCCCGCTACCTGGTGCCCTGCACATGGCCTGTGCCCAAGGAGTGGTCCCTGCTGTGCTGCTGCTGCTGTTATGACCCAGGTGGGTGCTCTTGGATCTCAGAGACGGGGAAGATCAGTGTGGGTGGAGCAGCAAGGACATTCTCTATGAGAGATGAGACATGCTGGGCACTGGGGGAGTCACTCAGGTTTTATCTTTTACTCACAATAGAAGACAAAATGGAATGCGTAGGAGGAGAGTCAGAGAATGGAGAGGGCAAGAAAGGAAATGAGGAGAAGGGAGTGAAAGTGATGAATGCCGTGGCGACGAAGTCAAGCATGCAGACAGGAAGGACGCTCTCATGCCTTTTAAAAAATGCTTCCTTAAAGACGGTATCCTGTGACATCTGGACTTAATCATTTTGATGATATCATTGGTGCATCTGAGAATGAATTGGCATAATAATAACTCACACAGAAATAACTCGAAAATTAGCAAGGAACCTAAGAGCAGTAGGCAAGGAGAGTTCAGGAACCCCTAAGGGGTTTACTGCACCCAGAAGGCTGAGGGGAGGAGCAGGGTGGGGTCCACAATGTCACTCTCAAGTCCAAACCCTCCCACCTGCGGGAGCCCCTCCCTGCCTCCCAGGTAACCACCTACACTCAGGTGCAATGGCACTGTCTTCCCAGCACACCCACATGTGCCTGTTCAAATGCACCTTGGCCATGCACCCTGCCCAGAAAGCTCACTTTTCTTTGTCCCCACTTGTCCGAGTCCTCCCACCCTTCAGATCCCTTTTTGGTCCTGTGCAACATGAATCCTTCTCTGAGTGCTCCGTGAACCCTGAGCTCGTGGTCACCTCCATAGAAGCGTTTTGTAATGATTTCATGTGTGAATTTTGTGACTGTATCATGATGTCCTGTTCTGCCCTGGATTTCCCAATGCTTTGCGGAGAGCTGGAGGACACAGGACACACTCAAGCCGTAACCCTGTTGAGTCCACTCTGTGGTTCAAAGTCAGAACCTTCTAGCTGTGTCCTCACATGGTGGAAGGGGTAAGTGAGCTCTCTGGAGTCCCTTTAATAAGGGCCTTATCTCATTTATGGGGGCTCTGCACTCACAAGAAGGGCACAACAAACACAATAAAGGCATAATAATCTACTCCTGTTGGGTTTGTTGATGTTCTGGTGGGTTTCCTAAGATGATCTTAATGATTAATGGCTGAGTCAAGTTAAAATTCAGATTGCCTGCTTCATCCTTCAGGATTTTTTGGAAACTTAAACAGCGAAGACCCACCCAAACTTCAAATTCCCTGCTCTCTAAAGCAATGCTTTGTAAACTGTCTTCTACAGCACAACAGAAACCCTTCCAGAAAGGGCCAGGCAGTGCAGGAGTGTTGAGTGTAAGCTTTGGGTTTGAATGTTGACTGTGGGCTTTGGGTTTGAGTGTGGTACTAGCAAGTTTGAGAGAAAGAGAGGTAATGTTTCTTCATCTGTTAAGTGAGAATCACGTAAGAGAGAGAGTGTTCACGCAATGCCAGACATATAGTAAACACCCCCAAGTGTTAACTGTTGATAATTATGATTTATTCAGGAATCTCCAGACCCTCTTCCAGCCAGTATCCTCTGTCTAGTATAAATGTTAATTATTACAAAATGATTGATGTCTTACTGAAAGTAGAATCAAGCGGCATTGCCCATTATGTTGTCAATCAATTGCCATAAGTTACTGATATGGTTTGGCTCTGTGTCCTCACCCACATTTCACCTTGAATTGTAATCCCCCATGTGTCAAGGGTGGGACCAGGTGGAGGTAATTGGATCCTGGGGATGGTTTTCCCCATGCTGTTCTCATGATAGTGAGTGAGTCTCACAGGATCTGATGGCCTTATAAGCGTCTGTCATTTCCCCTGCTTGCACTTACTCCATCCTGCCGCCTGTGAAGAAGGTACCTACTTCTCCTTTGCCTTCTGCCATGATTGTAAGTTTCCTGAGGGCTCTCCAGCAATGCAGAACTGTGATTCAATTAAACCTCTCTCCTTTATAAATGACCCAGTCTTGGGTATTTCTTCATAGCAGTTTGACAATGGACTAATACAGTTACCTAAACTGAACAGGCAGGTACTATTAGATACAGCCTTGGCCCTCTGTCTTATTGATAAAACTTTTAGTAAGAATAAATCCTGGGAAATGCTGATTAGGTAATAGCAATATTAACTGTAAGACTTTGCTTAAAAATCTCAGGAGAGACATATCCAAGGTGGACAGTAAATAACAGCCACCTGGGGCTATTCAAAAGGGAGTGTGATGACCCAGTGCTGAGAGAGAACTGGGTTGGGGGGATGCCAGGGGCAAGTGCTCCAGCCACATGGTCCAGGCTGGCGTCTGTGTGCAACAAAGACAGGGTCACCCCACAGGACACACTGAGAAGGGCACCTCTTCCCTGTGCTCTTCTTCCCAGTAATGCAGGACCCCAGTCGAATCAGCAGAAAACATCAGTCAGCTGGCTGCTGCTTTGTCTTTTTTGCTGCATTTATGTCTGAGCTCACCCAGGATATGTCATAGGGCACTGCAAGGTCTTTGAGAGTAACCGGCTGCAGGAAACATATATCTTCATTAGAAATGACTTTAGACATAGAGACTCCCCTGACTTTCTCTTCTGAAGCAGACCTCTCTGTAAACTTGTAACCACACTGAATGCCTTTGAAAAACATCCTTCAAAAAGATCCACAGGGAACTTTTGCTCTCCCCGTGTAGTTTCAGAGTGCTTCACAGACTTTTTTTTCAAACTTAAGTCAGAAACTCAGTCCACTTGGAGACTAAATTATTTACATCCACTACAGAGCCCTTCTTAGCTGCCGTTGCCAAGGGTATTCGGGTGTCCACACTATAGATCCTTGGCTTGTTTTTAAAATTATTTTTGACATCCCTTTTGCCTCTTCAAGTGCTCAGATTGTGCTCAGAAGATGCACAGGCATCATGCCTACTGCCTATGATGTACAGAAGACTGTCCCAGGTGTTTAGAGCTTAAAGAAAGCACTGCATTCAAGTTTCCTGGAGTGCTGTGGGGACAGTGAGCAAAAAAAAAAATAGTGTTTAAGGAGCACAGGCAGACTGTGCCCTGCTGGCTGGAGTGGTCAGGAAAGGCTTAATGGACAGGCAGTTCGGACCCCACAGGGCTCTGTGGGAGGTGGGACTGGGTAGAGCAGGGATGTGTTCTGGGGGAAGGGAGGATGGAGGACGAGGTCTCAGATCAGAGCATCTGAGGTGTATGATGAGAACGGTGGGCCAACGCAGCTGCCTGGAGAGAAGGATTCTCCCTGGAAGTAAGCTTGAGAAGCAGGTGGGGGCCTCACATGCCCGAGAGAAGAGTTTGGGTTTTATTTTACAGGTAATAGAGTATTAAAAACTATGTGTAGGAGGCGTGATGTTGCGATGTTGTAGTGGGAATGGACACATGTCTGGGCACTTCATTTCTAGAAGTGAAGAACTTATGAGGGCTATTGCAAGCATTTAAGGTCAGTTTTATCTGATGGCAATTGCAATAGGATAGAAAGGAAGATTAGAAGCCATGTCACAATGAAAGCTTGGATAAGACTGTTACTCGCTGAATACGGAAAGAAGAATGAAGAGGAAGCATTATTGGTGTAAGGCAATGGGATAAGGTAGAAACGAGATGTGACCGGACACCTGAAGCCTACTGTTCTGGTACACATTTTCTTTAACTAGCTAACCCTGTGACCTAGGAAAGCTGGGTGACTTCTTTGGGCTACCGTTTAATCATAGATAAGCCAAGTACCAATAAAATGAGGCCTTCCTTCTCAAGTGCACTTGAGAATGAAATGAGAATTGATATGAAAGCATTTTGAAAAGTTAGAACTATCGCTGAAACAATGATCATCATTAATATTACTGTGCAACTGGAATCTTTCCGATTCATTAATTTTGCAAGCCGTGCCCAGCTGAAGGGAGTTGGAGGCCATGCATTTTGCTAGCATATGTCTGTTTCTGGAGGGAGATCAAAAGACTGCTTTGCATCACTGCAAGAAGGGAATTTCCTATTTCCAGGCAAAACAATAAAAATGAGCAATCTCTCCCAAGCCTGTCTCCGAAAGACATGATTCTCATAAAAGTCATAATTGCAGTATCACCATATGCAGTACATGAGCACTGCCCTCAGCTCCCCTGCTGTGCCAGGAAGTTTTTCTTGGCCGTAATAAACACAGAGTACCAGATAAAGCCACAGCCTGTATGATCACTTGGGCAAAGCGCTGGCTCCACTGCCGACTTTTGGGGTTGAGGCTTCCAGAACACTCTTACTTCCACCAAGCCCCATACTGGGGCCGAGAGAGCTATTGCACACCTGCATGTGTGTCTCTGAGATAGCAGTCCTTGCGTGAAGGCCTGGGGCTCCTAGACCATCTTGCTGGCCACTTGGTCCTCACTCCCTGTGCCTTTCCCAGCCAGAGGCCAGCAGACGTGGGCCTGAAGGCAGGAAGGAGTTGGGGCAGATGTTGTAGCTGTGGGAAGTACCAGCCTTTAAATGATAGATGGGGACATGCTCAGCCTTCAGGCTCAGCTGTAAGAATGGTCAAGTGTCCTGCAGATGTCCGGGTGATTCGTGTTGTCATTTTGCCAACTCAACATTAATATGAGGGGGTACTGAGATCTCAGTATGTGTTTGTCATTAGTGCTGTGCATCCCATTCTATAACAAATGTTTCAAGTACATTATCTTATTTAATCTTCCCTAGCACCTTCGAAAGTAGACATTCTTATAATGCCTACTTTATGGATGAGAAAACAGCCTGGAGAAGGCAAACACTTTTTATAAAGCTTCAGAGCTAATAAATGGTAGTTCCAGGATAACACCAAAGCCGACAACTCACCTAAGAGTTTCACTAATGTTGGAAACTTTCTGACATCCTGGGAATGAAAGTCCTCACCCCACAATTTTACCCCTATACTTGGCACATGCTAAACACTCAAAAAGAATTTTTGGATTGATTCATCACAGATGGAATGAGGGTGGAAATGTAGCATCTGCAGCCCAGCGTGAGAAGGAAATTAGCTGGACCAGGGCCTCCGAGATCATGGCAGCGCTGAGGCTGACCTTGGGAGAGGAGATAGGAAAATAGAAGCCACACAGAACTAAAGGAGGGCGAAATGGGAGAAAAGTGGAGAAGATAAAGCAGAAAGGGTTGAGAAAGTGGAGGGAAAAGCAGAGGCAGCTAATGGAATAGAGTGTGAGGCATTAGAAAACTTGACTTCATGTACTTGTCTAAGACCACTCTGCTCTCAGGTAATGGCTTTCTTATATATTCATATTGAAGTAAAGAAATGTGCCCAGGCCAGGTGCGGTGGCTCACACCTATAATCCCAGTGCTTTGGGAGACCGAGGTGGGTGGATCACCTGAGGTCAGGAGTTGGAGATCAGCCTGGCCAACATGGTGAAGCCCTGTCTCTACTAAAACTACAAAAATTAGCTGGGCATGGTGGCGGGTACCTGTAATCCTAGCTACTCAGGAGGCTGAGACTGGAGAATCACTTGAACCCAGGTGGCGGAGGTTGTGGTGAGCCTAGATTGTGCCACTGCACTCCAGTCTGGGTGACAAAAGTGAAACTCTGAGAAAAAAGAAAGAAGAGAAAGAGAGAGAGAGAAGAAAGAAAGAAAAAAGAAAGAAAAAGAAGAAAGAAAAAAGAAAGAAAAAAGAAAAAAAGAAAGAAAGAAAGGAAGAAAGAAGGAAGAAGAAAGAAAGAAAAAAGAAAGAAAGAAAGAAGAAAGAAAGAGAAAGAAAGAAAGAAAGAAAGAAAGAAAGAAAGAAAGAAAGAAAGAAAGAAAGAAAGAAAGAAAGAAATGGGTCCAATTGGGCAGTTCATAAATTAAATGTGTGCCCTGCAAATTAAAGCTCTGAATACCTTTGCTGAACAAGAATACTAGGTACATAGGCTGTGGGTCTATTTTGTCAGCTTTGGCCACAGATGTCTTCGCCCCCTTTCCTCTGAGAAAAGAAGTGGAGCTGCCATTGAGAGGACACATGCTTCCCCCAGGTGTCCCTCCTGTGGTGAAAGCCCCACAGACCCAGGGGGTAATTCGCCTTTTCTGGGAATTGGGGAGACTGTGCTATAGGCCTGCCTAATCCTCCATAGACACTCAGCTGTCTCAGGCAGCTCCTCAGCCCCTTCCTTCTGTTTTATTCCCTGGGGAACAGGGGGCCACCTGCAGTCTTTTCTCTCCTAGCTTATTCCTTCCAACCTAGACATCTCACCTTTGGTCCATTATGGCATATTTTTTACTTTATAATTTATGACCCATGGAGCAAGCCGGTTACTTTTGCTTCAACTTGTAGGACATCTCAAGAAAGACAATAAATACAAAATTTTCCACTTAGGCAGACCAATCCTCCTTCTTTCTTCACTGAGTCCTTGTATGGAAACTCACTGGCATAACAAGACCCTTAAGACAGACAGAATTTTCACTGACAATTTAATTTGAAATAAGACACTTGAGAGGAAAACAAGCTATGTTTCAGTCAGAGTTGGAAGGTGATGGAGGAAGACAGAAAGCCCAGTAGTGATGGCAGGAAGGGGAGGTCGCTGGGGTGTCAGATCCCGGGTGGCTCTCAGTAAAGCTAGGTGTGTGTAGCTAGGAGTTAGGGCTTTAATTCATGCTGTCATTTCTCCTCCACGTCTCCCCACTCCCAGGCTTGTTCCCTTTCAAAGCTTTGAGTGCCTTCTTTTATCATGACTTGTTTCAATGCTGCTGATTCCAAGGTCCACAGGCTGGTGGTGACTTGGCAACCTGGGGAGTCCTGCAGGTCAGGATGTGCCTATGCAGAAGAGGAGAGCGTGATTTGGGCCAAAGAGAGAGAGATGGCTTCAGTTGTGATCCTTATGGGTTTATAGGGTCCTGTGTGCTGGCGTAAAGACCTCAACACTACTGTGGACCTGGAATAAAAGTGCTCTCCAAATCCTTAACAACTGCCTTAAGAGAGGAATACCTTCATAAGTTTGGAACTGCCTTTGAACTGCTAATGCAATTATTTCCCCTTCAGGCTCTCCTGCAGTTAGGTGTGGCCCAGGCACAGTGTCCTGGGTGATGGAATGTGAGTGTAGTTAGGTGCACTGCTTCCCTACTTCCTGAGCTAGGTCCTCTCTGCTCCTCCCCTCTTCCTGTCCTGATGCAAATGCATGGTGCAGTCTTGACAGCTGTGTGTTGGACAAGGTGGCTTCTCTGGATAGGAGGAGCTTGGGTCTCCTTAGAGACAAGGAGTGCTGCCTGTGGGTCAGGAACACTCATGTTGAGTGTTACATGAGTGAGGAATAAATCTGAAAATGTGCCATAGCTCAAACACAAACAAGATTTATTTGTTATAGCAACAAATGGAGTTGAGAGGGCTCTCTGTTTCTCAGAAACACTGTTTTTCATTAAAAAAATAGCAAAAATGAATCTAGGTTAAAAAGAAAAGGTAGAGGCAGGCCAGATTTAATTTTATTCTTTTTATTGACACATACTAACTGTACACATCTCTGGGGTAAGTGTGATATTTGATACATGCATACAATGTGGAATGAGCAAATCAGGTTGTTGGGTGTCCATTGCCTCATTTATCATTTCTTTGTGTTGGAAACATTCCAAATCTTCTCTTATAGTTATTTTTTGAAACATATAATAAATTATTGTTAACTGTAGTCACCCAACTATGCTATCAAACACTAGAATGTATTCAATCAAACTGTAGTTTTGTAACCATTAATCAACTCATTTCCATTCCTCTACCTTCTTGAGATCAACTTTTTTAGCTCCCACATATGAGTGAAAATAGGTAGTATTTGTCTTTCTGTGTATGGCTTATTTCACTTAATCTTTAACAAATACTTGAGTAAGCAATTATTTATTTTTTGAGGGGGTTCCATGCAAAGGAGATGTCTTTAACAGGAATATGGCCATATCTCTGCCCTCATGAGGCTTATAGTCTAGCAGAGAGAAAGACTAAAAATAGTTATAATTATGTGATTAATGACTTTAATATATTCAAGGAGACAGCTATGAGACGATATAACAGGATGACCTACTCACTCTTTAGGACTCAAAAAAGACTTCTCTGATTCTACAATTTAAAGTTATGATTTACAGAATTTGTGCTAACTTATTATCTGTCCAAGACAGCAGTATATACAGGTGTCCTGAGTCAGAAAAGACCTTCACTGGAATGGAAAGAAGAGCAGGGTGACTAGAGCACAGTGAGTCAAGGGAAGGGGTTCCTTACAGCCAGATTCTCCAGGGTTTCTTGGACCTTGATGCAAATTCTCCACAATAGCCCATTCGTGCATGTAACCTATTACATATTTTGAACAAGAAGTGATATACAAATAGCACTTTAGGGTGAGCACTTTGGTTGGTGGGTATGAAATGGTTTAGAATTCATCAGAAATGGATAGCAACTAGGAGCCTATTGTACTAGTTCAGGTGAAAGATTATGGCCACCTTGGAATAGTAGTTGGCAGTGATGGCCGAGGTAAACTGACAGAGCCAAGATCCCTTGTGTGGAAATAGAAATGGCAAGACCTGGGAATGGATTGGGTGTGAAGGGTAGTGATGACAAAAGAGGAAATGATTCCCAGTTTCCGGGGCTGAGTAGTTTGTTCATGGAGATGACAAGGGCTGGAGGGCAGCAGCGGGGAAAACTTACATGATGTACATCCCAGCCCAAGGCATTTACCTCCTCTAATATACATCCCCTGGGATGTGATCAGTTGAGGATTGGATTTTGAAAGATAAATATGTTTCAAATAAAATAAAAATATGTGGGAGTTATGGAGAATGAGAAGAACTTTAGATGATGATGTATTCATGCCCTTCTATTAAAAAAAGTCTTAGCAAAAATTCTAGGTCTTTTTTTTTTTTTCAATAACTGGTTTGATTTTTTTATAAAACTCCAGTGGAATGGCATTTTCTCAAATAAAACTCTTTTGGAATTACCCATAAATGATTTACTAGATACATTCCTATGACTTTTTAGAATTCAGGATATGGAAATGACAGCATCAACAAAGCCCAAAATGTAACCAGTTGCTGTCCCAAACAGTGGCTCAGCATCAGAGAGGAGAAAGAACTATTTCTCAGTTAGAAAATATCAATACCTTGTATACTTGTACAATTTACAAAAACAGTGTCTGGTGCTCTGGTCTGGAAAAGAGAAATGCAGGGGAAAAATGCAAGTAAAACTCCTTGCAAGTGTTCAAGCCCTGGGTAATGCTATCTCTTGCAAGTGTGAAAGAATTTAAGATTTTATTAAGGAGAAATAGATCTGTGAGACCGAAGAGCCTATTATGTGCTTTAATTTTATTTTCAATATATGCATTGTGTACATATATAAAGTTTATTAAGCTGTAAAATACTGATTCTTGTTTTGACTTGAATAGTCTTATTATATTAAAAAATGTGAGAGTTTAAAGGGAATTCCTAATCATTTATTCCTGAGAATGAATGTCATCAGCAACTTTTGTTCCTAGTTACAGCTAAGGAATGTTTGATAGTGGGCAGAGAAGATATGATTTTAGATATTGGGAAGAGACACACTGGGCAGTTGAGGGTAGTCAGGAAAAGCAGGCTTGTGCAGAGGGAGAAAGGGAATGTAATATGAGTACTTTTCCAAATGAGGATGTCTCCTTTCTAGACATCTTTGCAGCCACACAATTTAACACAGCAAATTTGCATGCTTAGGAAGTATTTATTGAATTGAAGTACAGTGAAAAATACGGAAGATCCCAAGAGATACTTTGCCTATTTTAATCCTAGGGTTGATCCCAAATTGTAAAGTTCCAGACAGGTGGACTCCTGTGCTGGCTCTTTCCATGGGCTCCTCTGCAGGATCCGGGACTTCAGAAACTGGAAGAAACCCTGACCTGAAGGACTCCATGCTCATCACTCATTGGACAACAAAGGCTTCTTGATGTTTGCTCCAGTGGAGGTGGGGTGAAAGCTCAACCTACTTACCCTCTTCTGCCTATGTGATAGAGCATATGTTGAATCAGGCCATTTATTTGGGGTCTTTTATTGTTCTTTAGGGCTATGTTTGATAAGAACATTTCCCCTCATCTAGCTTAACAGAGACACAAGCAATGCAGAAACCATTGGCAAATTTGTAATGAAAGGTGACTTCTGACTCATAGAAAGGAAAGGGTTTTATAAATATTTAAGGTAGGTATAGGCCTCTCTCTCTTCTCTCTCCTTCTCTGTCTCATCTATCCATTATCTGTCCATGCAGGTACAATGGATGTGGCATGTAGGAGTCACTCTTAGAGAAAAAAAAGAAACTAAGTTTTCTTGGCCTGATTAAATGAGAGAATGCACTTATCATTAATTGGGTTTCAGAAGACTATGGGAATGGCATATTTGGGAGGAAAAATCAAGTTCTGTTTTGAGTGTTCTCTTTGAGATGCCTATCAGACATCCGGGAGAGTGTATTTATGCAGAACTCAGGGGAGAGGCCACATGTGTTTGACCACCTCTGCATATGGAGGGAAGTTAAAGCCAATTGGATGGATGAGATGAGCTCGCAGAAAAATGTAAGAAAGATAGGAGACATTTGGAGACTGAGTCTTCATGCAATGCCATGCCTTGGTCAGGGAAATGAGTAAGAGAGGCTAAGAAGGAGTGAGTAGAGTGACAGGAGGAGAAATGAGAGAATGGAGAGAATGGCTTTTTGAGATCAAGTGAGGCAATGTATCATGAAAATGAGAGGAGTTGATGGTGTCAAATGCTGAGTTGAGTAAGATCATACCGGAAAAATGACCATTAGATTCGATAACATGGGGTTGACCTTGCCGAGGGTGATTTTCCTCTTGTTGTCAGTCCAATTGAAGTGATTTCAAAAGATTATGATGGAAAAAAGATGGGATTCAGGGATTGTAGATGCTTTTGATGAGTCCCGCTATAAAGGGAAGAAGACGTCTGGACAAGAAGCTAGAGAGGCGTGTGAGTTCAAGGGAGGTTCTTTTCTTTCACTGTTTTTCAAGATGGGAGCATCTTTTCATGATCATGGAAATGAGTCACAGAGAGGAAAACATTTTGTGAGAGAGGATGGAAAATTAGGACACTGATATCTTTGAGTAGACTAGAGGGGATGACATTCAGGACACCAGTGGAGGGAGGGGTTGTCCTTACATACAGGTAAACAGATACTATCAAAACAATGAACTCAAGAAAAGAGGGGATTGACCTACTGATTTATAGATGACTGTCACAGTGATAGATAGCTAATCATATTGTCTACTGGCAAGAACTAGGTTTTGTTTTATGAATAAGAAGGGATGATGCTCTGGAAGCCAAATGAAGAGTTGGGAGGACATCTGTACCACCTCCAAGCCCACTAGTTCAAGGGCTTTAAAAGAACAGGCTGAAGCACATGGAGTGTCCCCAAGGGTCAGGCAGGCTTCAGCTAGAGGAGAAAGGTGGAGGGAACCTCTAGAGGAGAAAGGTAGAGGGAACCTTTAGAGGAGAAAAGTAGAGGAAACGCTCAGAGATGTGGTTGGCATATAGATTATTTTGCTAATGACCTGGAGTTCCAGAAGGCAGAGTGGAAGGAGTTGGGCTCTGTGGAGGTATCAGGGCTCAGAGATGTACAAAATGAAATGGGGTGAGTTTCTGGTTGATAAGGAATGACTTGTGAATTGGTGACTAAGGTATATAGGCTGAAGGACTGATAAGATTATTTAATATATGTGGTGGCGAGGGTATGCACACTAGGAGCGAGGAGAAGATTTCCCAAGAGTCAAGCATATAATAATGGTGGAAACAAGATGGGATTCAAGAATTGTAGGTTCTTTTGATGACTCCTGCTATAAAGGGAAAAAGACAACTAGACAAGAAGCTAGAGAGGCATGTGAGTTCAAGGGAGGTTCTTTTCTTTCCTTGTTTTTAAAGATGGAAGCATCTCTGCACTTCGGTGTCATCACTCTGATGGTGGTATGACGACTGGGAGAGGGCAGTGCATGTAGACCTCTGTGGGCATTCCCTGGTAGCTTTGCCAGACAGGGCTTCCTCATACGGCTGTGCATGTTGGACACTGCACAACTCCAGAGGAAGCTATTTACATTTATTTGATGTGAATGGTACTCTGTACAATGGTAGCTCTCTCTTTATAGGTGAGTGACATGAGGTATGTATGTGGGGCTTATTATTCCTCATTTTATTGATGAGGCAACTGAGGTACAGATGACTCCAGTGACTTTCCTGATTTCACGTTGCTACCAGTAATGGAACCAGATTTTGATGCCAGCGTTTGTCAGCACTCTTGAGCTCAGTGCTGCCTCTTGAATGCCAAGATCTCTCTGTCCCTCTGAGGCTATTACTAATAATCAAAAACAAACAAACATTAAAATGCCCTTGAAGGGAAGAGCGTCGATGTATATAAGAGAACAATTTACAAACAAAAGCTGTCTTTAATGTTACAGGCTTGCTTCAATCTTTTGATGGCTTTTGACTGTCCATTCTTATTTAAGACTGAGAGATGAAAGTCATTGGAAGCCATGTGTGCATGGTCATTGAATGCTAAGATTCCATTTAGGGTCGTTGGACTGGGACCTGACCCCTTTGTTAGAGAGATCCCAAAATATGAGTATTTGTAGGTCTTTCCCCTTGGACTGGATTATTTCTCTAGGGAAGATCCTCCACTTCCTGCCTGAAGTGTCTGGCCACCAGTATCCTGAGACCAAAGTAAGGTAAGTGGGCTGGGATAGCTCCTTTCAGTATTTGGGTTTTATATTAAAGCCTTTGTTTTCAGCCCTTTGCTAAAACCTTCCAGCTCCTTGCTAAAAGCTCTCACTGTATCTGAAACTTCCAAACCCAGAACCTCCAGTTCAGTAATTGTGTTGTTATAGAAACCTCTTGCACCCCACTTTAAATCCTCTCTGTCCACCTCTTATTCCAGCCACCACTGTGATGACAAATCCCATGTGGGTGTGGCTAGCCTTATGCAGGGACCCTGGGTAGCATTTGGACCCCAACTCTTGGCCCTGCCCCTGAGCTTCTATGGGGCCTAGAAGTGCAAACCCAGTGGGCACTGGCACAGGGCAACCTGGCAGGGTAGGGAAGCTGACACCACCCGTCAGTGGTAGATGGAGATGAGAGAAAGTACATTCCTCTCTCCTCACCCAGGAAAGATGGTTCTGAGCCTATTTCACAAGGCTTCGTAGACAGTCCCATCAGATGGAGTAACTAATCACTCATAGTCCTGGCCAATATGATAATGACCCTGGCTGTTTCACTTTTCACTTCTGCTGTTCCTTTACTCCTACTTCTTGGGATCATATTCCTAGATGAACGACTCACACATAAGTCCTTAGCTCAAGCCCTGTCTTCCAGGGCATGTGTGTGAAGAAGTAGGTGTCTGCATATATGCATAGCTTTCAGGAGCTGGGTTGACCCAGTGACTGGGAAAGAGGACAGAGCCATCTGAGGTTGTAAGTATTCTGTACACAAAAGTTCCCCCATCTCCTTTTCTTAGCCCCCACCCCACAGTCCTACTTTCAGTTCAGTTCCTGAGGCTTTCTCACAGTTCAGTGGTGCAAATCGCCTTGCTTTTTATTGCTTTCTTTCTCCACAGATTAGGTTTCAGCTCTTTCCACTCTGATATATTATTTACCACCCATGCATCCGCTTTGCCTCTTCTAAAATCTCATTGACGTCTCTCATCTGGCATCATCTCAACTGTTCTTGTTGTCCTTTTAGGTTCATACCTTCCCGTTACACATTTGCTTTCTTTTTAGGGGACCTTCCAGAGGGACAGTCCAGAGATAAACACGCTGCTTCTATGCCATCCTCATCTTGGGCCTTAGTGTTTTCTTTGCTACGTGCTGTCTCATAAAGAACCTGAACCCTGAGTTTCGGTCTTTGTAACTTGTGATTAATGAGATTTTGGGAGAGACAACAAATGCCTCAGAGCCTTGATTTCCTCATCTGTAAAATTAGCTGTGTGAATTGATCTCTTAGATCTCTTGTCACTCTAAAGCACTATTGATGATCTAACCTCCACTTTTGGCCCTCTGAGAAACTCATAGAAGCTACTAGTGCTCAGTATCTAATGGCAGAATTTGATGAATGCTTTGGTTTAGGGAGACCATGTTGTACACTACCTCCCAGGAAATGCCTGGATGGTTGAGATTTCCATCTGCTCAGGCCCCGGAGACAGCTGGTATTAACTCTGCAGGAATGTTTTTTATTCAACGTGTTTTTGTCTCTTTGGAATCCGTTGGATAGTTTCTCTCCTTTGGCACCTTCGGAAAGCTTTGTAGGACATTGACCTTCAATTCTGTAGATACTCCTGGGCTGCTACATTCACTGCTTTCCTTTCTTTAGGATTATTTATTTTCTAAAATAGATTTGGATAGAGGGGTCAAAAATGGACACAAAACCCATGTCCTATTTGTGTGTACACACACACACACACACACACACACACACACACACGGGTTGGGGAATGGAGGGAAAGGGAGAAAGAGAGAGAGCACAATGGGAATATCTCATCGTCTTGGAGTCCTAAGTTCTCCCAGGCATCAGTGAAGTATATTTGCCATCTAGGGACAGGGCTGGCTTCTCTCTAATTCATTTATTAAATTCCAGTCCTCACTGGTTTCAATCTCCCTTTTTTTTTTCCCTACGAATGATTTGACATTTAGTGTGTGGCAGCTCTAGAAATGATTTTTGAATTCTTATCCAAGCTAAAGAACATGAAAGGGAAGTATCTGGTGACATTAAACCTAGAATAGCACCTGTCCCTGTCTCCTTGCAGAAACCCAGCGCCTCCTATTCAACCTTCAAACTCAGCTCAAGTATCACTTCCTTTGAAAAGATTTCCTTAATTGTCCCAGACAAGGTGAGACACTCCCTCCTATTTTTCTCCTGGATTACATCACAATTCTATGGCAATATATACATGTTTCCTTTAAAATAAATATCACCTTGATTTATAATTCTAGATGAGAAACAAGTTAGTAAAATGAGACTCATTCGTTTGGGCTGGAAACAAAAACCTGTATCGCCACATTTTAAGGAGAGGAGCTAGATGGTTATATAGGCATTGCCTGAGGAACCAAATAAAGCTGGCTGTGTCTGTGCACCATTAAATTTTCACCTCCATCCCCTGTGAGAAGGTGAGGTTGAGGAGGCTGAGGAAGGAAATTCCTTTGAGGAGGGCTTTCAGAATAATCGGACACTTCCCTCTACTTGGCTGCCTCACCACTGCCACAGGGATGGGGAAAATGGGATGTGCTGTTCCTGCCTCATGATGAGTGAAAGGCAATTCAAGAAAACCAGGTGCAGGCTGCAGAAGTTTCCCCTGGAGTGTGCAGAATTGAGAGCCTGGTGTCTGATCCCCAGGTAAGCTCACGGAGAGAGGATGCGGCTGCAGCTCCATGGCCAGCAGCAAAACCAAGAAGACTGGTTTGTGTGAGCAAGCGTCATCTCCACAGACAGCAACACAGAGCTGAGGGTCTTCTGAACATTCTTCTTTTTGGAGATGCCTGGGGATTGTCTTCAAAATGATCCATTTCAGGAAGATCACCGTGGGAGAGAGGAATCCTGAGAGGGAGGTGGTCCATAGACACTCGGGGGCAAAGGGGAGAATTGTGGGGGCAGCTGGGATGAGGCGTTCCTCAGTTGGAAGGACAGAGAATCTTAAGAAATGCAGAAAATGCAGAAACACAAGAGGAGGAAGAGACAGATAGACAGAGAAAGAGGAAGACAGAAACACAAAGATGGAGAGACAGGCAGAGGTAGAGAGACAAAGAGAGAGACACACAGAGGAGGAGGGGACATAGAGGAGGGAGAGTTGTTCATGCAACCCAGGGGCACCAATGCCAATCAACAGCTGTACTTTCCCTGCAAATGTAAAAGGCACCTTGTCTCCTGACGCCCTTGCACCTACATCCAGCCTTGGAAGCATCAGCCATAGGAGCTAGTGAGGCAAGGATGAAGCTGAAGAAAAATCAGCAACTGACCACACTTTCCTTAATGGCCTTGTCTGTCCAGTGACCGCAGCAAGGGCTCCTCTTGGCTCTTCCATATCTTGTTTGCTCTCTGATTGACATCCAGCTCTTTTCTGTGTACTATACCCTGAATGCCTTTTCCTCTCCCTTACCATGGTCACCAACGACCTTCTGAACTCAGCTGAGGCACACTTTTTTTTTTTTTTTTTTTTTTTTTTTTGAGACGGAGTCTCGCTCTGTCGCCCAGGCTGGAGTGCAGTGGCCGGATCTCCACTCACTGCAGCCTTGACCTCCCGGGTTCACGCCATTCTCCTGCCTCAGCCTCCCGAGTAGCTGGGACTACAGGCGCCCGCCACCTCTCCCGGCGAATTTTTGTATTTTTAGTAGAGACGGGGTTTCACCGTGGTCTCGATCTCCTGACCTCGTGATCCGCCCGCCTCGGCCTCCCAAAGTGTTGGGATTACAGGCGTGAGCCACCGCGCCCGGCTGAGGCACGCTTTTAATATGATTCCATTCCTGGACCATTTCCATCTCTGAAATTCTTCACCCCTGGTGAGCACTGGCATGTCTAAGGGCGGGACACAAGGCACATGGCTGCGGCAGTGCCCCGTGCAGGAGAGGGGAAGGCTTGCCCATGGCAGAAGCTAAACTGGTCCGTGGAGGGTCTGCCAGGGAGGGAATAGGGTCCAAAGCACACAAGCTGTATTTGATTCGGACAGTGGTTGGCGGAAACAGACTCTCCAATGAAGGCTGCAGAGTTCTGGTGCAGATCATGCCATCTGGAAATGCGGGATCTTCAGCCGGGCTGTCTCCTGAGACTTGCTACCACATAGAGTGTCCTGCCAGGCTGCGGTTCAGGAGGAGAGTCTTATGCTGGAAGAAAGAGTCCTGTGTACTGGAATGGGTAAAAAAAGGTGACACTTTTATTTATTCGTCCATATAATTCAGTTCCACTTTGAAAAAGTTAGGTGTGCTTGACACGATTCTGGACTCATGATTTTCAAACATTTATGTGCATAGGCATCATTTGGGGGACCAATACTGATTCTTGGGACTTACACTGTGATTCGAGTTTAGGGTGGGCCCTGGAAATATGTACTGGAAGAAATTTTCCAGGTGACACGACACATGGTCCCCAGACCCCCAGACCACTAGGCATATGACCCAACTCCCACCAATTTCCATTTTTCTAGAGGCTGAACACAGAGTTTGCCTATGCTGCTTCTCCCTCCTAGTGTTATGTAATTAAAGCTAAGCCTTTGAGCAATTCAAGAGGGGCTGGGGGATGGAGGTTGCAATTAGATTTTCCGGCAGTAGCGTGACAACAGATGATTTCAGCCCGTGGAGAGGCAGGTGGGGACTGATTCTAACAATGGGCAGAAAGATCTGTGAGTCACTCTCCCGTCTTACTAAATGTTTGCCCACACAGAAGATTCGCTCCATCACTTCATAATGATGCTATGAAATTGTGCTTCCTCCTTGGCACTGCCTGCTGGGTAATTTATAGGACACAGAGGACGAGGCAAGTAATTAGGTTTTGTTTTTTGTTATTGTTGGGTGACTCAAATGCAGTTGTTTTCTTGTCATGGCTGATTTCTGGAAAGTGCGCTGGTCTGACACATCCACATGTGAAAGCCAGAGCATGTTTATGTTTTATCTGAAAAATAACTTCTTTCAAAGCTGTTTTTCTTTCTGCACACAGCGGAGATTAAAAATAGAAACCGTTAGCCTCAGAGGGAGTGGGGAGCAGAGCCCCTGGGTTCTGAACAGCTTAGGTAGTTTAGAACAAACAAACAAACCTTTCTCTTCTATTTTTAGTAGAGAAGCCAGTATTTCCAACAAGTGGACTTTAAAAAACAAACAAACAAGCAAACAAAACCTGTGGAGATTGTTTCTTAGTGGTACAAATCATTCCTTAGACACTTACCGAAGGGATGACTTGGATGCCAGGTTTGCATGCAAAAAAGAAGCTCTCCAGCAGATGATAATGTGGCTTTTGTTGTGTTTTTTCAAGGAATGGGTCGTCGTTTCTAGATGACCTATAATGTATTATTCTTTCCCTTGCTCAGTGCTGCTATTTACAACCTCAAGAACAGAACAAAGCAGGCCAGCTTGTTGTGGTACTGAAATTATGCAGTTAGCTTCACAAGTATTGTGGCTAAATGGCCCCCTTCATTAATTCGGTCATTTATTCCACATATGTTAATAAATAACTTGATGCTGGATACTGTCCTAAGCCCTGGGGATACAGCTGTGAACAAAGCAGCAATAAATTTCTGTGATAAGGTTAGAGTCTGATTCCAGGGCCCTTCTGTGAGTGATTTGGATATGACTTTGGGAAAGGTGACAAAACTCCTTGAACCTGAATTTTCTCACTTGTCAAATGAGTTTTGTGTTATCAGTGTTTCTCAAAATTTCCTCCTCACAGCTGGGAGCAGTGGCTTATGCCTATAATCCCAGGACTTTGGGAGGCCGAGGTGGGGAGATCTCTTGAACTTGGGAGTTCAAGACCAGCCTGGCCAACATGGTGAAACCTCATCTTTACCAAAAATACAAAAAATTAGCTGGGCGCGGTGATGCACATCTGTGGTCCCAGCTACTCAGGAGGCTGAGATGGGAGGAAGCCTTGAGCCTGGGAGGCAGGTTCTGCCGAGAGTTGAGATTGCACCACTGCACTCCAGCCTGGGTTACAGAGTGAGATCTTGTCTCAAAAAATAAAAATAAAAATAAAAATAAATCCTTTGTCATAAGCATCCCTGGGAATGCCTAGTGAGCAGAAATGGCTTCCCTAGAGGTTCTGATTCGGTATGTCTGGACCAGCCTTGTCCAGTGGAAATAGAATGTGAGCCACACATAGAATTTCAAATTTTCTAGCAGGTATAGTTTTAGAAAAGTAAAAATAAATAGACGAAATTAATCCTAATATCTTGTATTTCATTTACTCTATTTGAAATCTCAACATTTCAACATAGAACCAATTTAAAGTAGTAATGAGTTATTTTACCTTCTTCTTTTGTATTTAGTCTTCAAAATCGATCATGTTTCCTACACTTATAGCACAACTCAGTTCAAAGTAGCCACATGTCATGTGCTCAGCAGCCGCCAGTGGCCAGTGGCCACCATGTTGGACAGTGCATGGGACCTTGGAATCTACATTTAACAAATGGCCCAGGTGGCTCTTATGATGGAGCAAGGGGGGAGAGCGTAGTCTGGGTCTTCTCTAAGCAAGCTCCCAACTCTAATATTCCATCAGAATATGAAGGGTTAGGGGAAGCACATTAGTGGGTCTACCACTCAACTGGCAATTAATGCATGTTCATATTTTCAGAACATCAATTTCATGACTGATTTTGCTTTCCTCTGTTTTCTCTCCCTCCCATCCTCCTTGTCTTTTAAGCTGACAATCAGGAAGACATAATGGTACTAGAGATGATTCAGAGAAGAGAATTTCAAATGATGAAGGGGATAAGAAAGCTGTCTTATAAGGATAAACGACAAAGAACAAAAGTTTTCAAGCTAGAAAAACCAGGCTGAAGAGTGAGGGTGATCAAAGTCTGTAAAGTTATGAAGTCGATGGAAAGAATGAACATGAATGTTTTAAAATCCAAAAATAGCACAACAACAGGAACAATTGGGAAGCCTTAGGACAAAATAATGAGAAAAAAGTACGTTAGGCAGCAGATACCGAAGTTAGAGAACTCATTCTCTATGGCTTAGCAAAGGATATATTGCAAACAATTCAAATAATGTTTTGGCATGAGTCATATTGTCTTACAATATCCCAAGACATTCTGTATATCCTTAGTAAGTAGTTAAGTTTGATTTTAGAAAGAACACTTTTCATCCGTCCATCTATCCTCCCGCCCATATATCTGCTCATTAAATTTTATAAGGGCCTAAACTGTAAAATAGGTTTTGTTGGGGGTTTTTAATATATAGAACTTCATTTAATATACTCAATAATCCTCTAAAGTAATGCTACTATGTCTATTTAAGAGATGGAGAAAGGCCTCAGAGAGATTAAGTGACTTGTCCAATGCATTTGGCTGGCAAGTCATGTTAGTGATTGGTATATTTTTAAAATAAATTTCATTGTATATATTTAAGGTAAACAACATGATGTTATAAAATGCATTTATATATATGCAGTGTCCCCTTATCCATGACTTTGGTTATCTTAGTTTCAGTTACCCAAGGTCAACTGTGATCTAAAAATAAATGAGGACAGAAAGTTGAATACTGCATGTTCTCACTCATATGTAGAAGCCAAAAAAAAGTTGATCTGATAGAAGCAAAAAATAAGACATTGGATACTAGAGGCTGGGAAGCGTGGTGGAAGAGGAAATAAGGAGAGATTCGTTAAAAAACACAAAATTATAGGTAGATAAAAAGAATAACTTCTAGTGTTCTACATTACTGTAGGATGGCTATAGTTTACAATGATACATAGTTTCAAATAGCTAGGAGGATATTGAATGTCTGACACAAAGAAATGATAAATGTTTGAGATGATGGATATGCTAATTGCCCTTATCTGATTACTATATGTTATACATAATACAATAATATGTATATCACAAATATGTACAATATGACATTTAAAAATTAAAATATTTTTAAAAGATATTTTGAAAGAAACCATACTCACATAACTTTTATTATAGTATACTGTTATAATTGTTCCATATAATCATATAATTAATAATAATTTATTGTTAATTATTGTTGTTAATCTCTTATTGTGCCTAATTTATAAATTAAATTTTATCCTAGGTATGTGATATGGTTTGGCTATTCCCCCCTGCCCCCAGATCCCACCTTGAATTGTAATAATCCCCACGTGTCAAAGGCGGGGCCAGACAGAGATAATTGAATCATGGAGGCAGTCTCCCCCATACTGTTCTTGTGGTAGCGAATGGGTATCACAAAATCCAATGGTTATATAAACAGGCATTTCTCTACACATGCTCTCTTGCCTGCCACCATGTAAGACGCCCCTTTGCTCTTCCTTCATCTTCCACCTTGATTGTGAGGCCTCCCCAGCCATATGTAACTGTGAGTTCATTAAATTTCTTTCATTTATAAATTATCCAGTCACAGGTATGTCCTTATTAGCAGCATGAGAACAGACTAACACAGTAAACTGTACCAGTAGAGTAGGGTGCTGCTGTAAAGATACCTGAAAATGTGGAAGCAAATTTACAAGTGGGTAACAGGCAGAGGCTGGAGTAGTTTGGAAGGCTCAGAAGAGGTCAGGAAGATGTGGGAAAGTTTGGAACTTTACCTAGAGACTTAGAATGGCTTTGACCAAAATGCTGATAGTAATAGAGACAATGAAGTCCAGGTTGAGATGCTCCCAGATGGTGATGAAGAACTTGTTGGGAACTGAAATAAAGGTGATTCTTGCTATGTTTTAGCAAACAGACTGGTGGCATTTTGCCCCTGCCCTAGAGACCTATGGAACTTTGAACTTGAGAGGGATGATTTAGGGTATCTGGTGGAAGAAATTTCTAAGTGGCAAAGTGTTCAAGAGGAAACAGAGCATAAAAGTTTGCAAAACTTGCAATGTGACAGTACAGTAGAAAAGAAAAACCCATTTTCTGGGAAGAAATTCAAGCCAGCTGCAGAAATTTGCATAAGTAATGAGAAGCCAAATATTAATCACCAAGACAGTGAGGACATTATCTCCAGGGCATGTCAGAGACATTTGCAGCAGCCTCTCCCATCCCAGGCCCAGAGGCCTAGGAGGAAAATGTGGTTTTGTGGGCTGGGCCCAGGGCCCCCTGCTGTGTGCAGCCTAGGAACTTGCTGCCCTGTGTCCCAACTGCTCCCACCATGGCTAACAGGAGCCAAGGTATAGCTCAGGCTGTGGCTTCAGAGGGTATAAGCCCCAAGTCTTGGCAACTTCTAACTGCTGTTGAGCCTGTGGGTGTACAGAACAAGAATTGAGGTTTGGGAACCTCTGCCTAGTTTTCACAGAATGTATGGAAGTGCCTGGATGTCTAGGCAGAAGTTTGCTGCAGGGGTGGGGCCCTCATGAAGAACCTCTGCTAGGGCAGTGCAGAAGGGAAATGTGGGGTTGGAGCCCCCACACAGAGCCCCCACTGGGGCAGTACCCAGTGGAGCTGTGGGAAAAGGACCACTGTCCTCCAGACCCCTGACAACTTGCACTGTATGCCTGGAAAAGTCACAGATACTCAACACCAGCTGGTGAAAGCAGCTGGAAGGGGGCTGTCCCTGCAAATCCACAGGGGTGGGGCTGCCTAACGCCATGAGAGCCCACTTCTTGCATCAGCATGACCTGGGTGTGAGACATGGAGTCAAAGGAGATCATTTTGGAATGTAAAGGTTTAATGACGACCCTGTTCGGTTTTGGACTTGCATAGGGCCTGTATCCCCTTTGTTTTGGCCACTTTCTCCCGTTTGGAATGGGTGTATTCAATGCCTGTATCCCCATTGTATCTAGCAAGTAATTAACTTGGTTTCAATTTTACAGGCTCATAGGTGGAAGGGACTTGCCTTGCCTCAGAAGAGACTTTGGACTATGGACTTTTGAGCTAATGCTGAAATAAGTTAAGACTTTGGAGGACTGTTGGGAAGGCATTCTTATTTTTGAAATGTGAGTACCTGAGATTTGAGAGGGGCCAGGGTGGAATGATATGGTTTGGCTATGTCCCCACCTAAATCTTACCTTGAATTGTAATAATCCTCATGTGTCAAGGGTATGTCTTTATTAGCAGCATGAGAACAGACTAATATAGTATGTATGTATAGGACAAAAACATAGTATGTATTGGGTTTGGTACTTCAGGCATTCACTGTGGGTCTTGGAACATATCCTCCAGGGATAAGGGCAGACTACTCTAAAATGGTTACTGTCTTAGTTTGTTTTTCATTGCTGTTACAAAACACCACAGACTAGGTAATTTATACAGAAAAGTTTATTTGGCACACAGTCTGGAGGCTAGGAAGTCCAAGAGATTGGTGTCAGCCAGTGGCAAGTGTTCTCCCATGGTAGAAGGATGGCAAGCTGAAGGGAGTACATGAGACAGAGGAAAAACGTAGGGCCAAACCCCTGTGATACCACAATAGCAATAATCCATTCATGACAGTGGAACCCTCACAATCCAATCACCTCTCAAATGCCCCACCTTCCAATACCATTACAATGGCAATTCAGTTTCCAGCATGAGTTTTGGAGGAGACATTCAGACTATATCAGTTACTATAGTGGAACAAGTTCATTGTAACTACATTCATTGCTCTATACAAAAGGCAGGATGTGGGAACAGATGTCTATGAAGCTGGCCCAGAGTATTCTTATGAGTACACTGGAAACTTCCTTTTCTCAGGAGAAGATCTGTCACCAAGACTGAATTGAGTGCCTCTGCCAGAACTCCATGGTACAAAGCCAGCACTCCCAGTGCCCATATCAGGGGATTTTGGAAATCCCCTGCCAGTGCTTCTGGGAGCCTTTGTGTTACTATCACAGAGCAGTTGCAGATGTGCTCAATCAGTTTGGTTTGTTAAGCTTTCATGAGACAATGCAGTGTGACAACCTTTAGGAAATACTAAACCTTGTTAGAATCATAAAAGTACACACTATCAAAACTAGAGGAAAACATTCAGTTGATCTTTTCCAACTTGATTGTTCACATTAATGGCTCTACTGATATGTATTAGTGACCTTAGACTAGAGCTGGAATTAGAATCAGTAGCCTGGGTCCCAGTCCAAAGCCCTTTCTAAGTTAGTAGGTTTTGCAAACATTGACCTTTCATTGGTATCTAGTATGCAAAGCAAGTCAGCATTTGACATTTTATTTCTTGATATTTGATTGAGATGCCTGAAATATGTCACATTAAACTGAAAAACATCAGGACTGATAATATGCAAAAATTATTTACAGCTTGTAATTGAAGATTAAATGTTGAAGGAAATTCTGGGTGACTTCAGAGGAGAGGCTTACATTTCTCCCCTTTCTTTTTGTTATGTTCTACTTTTGAATTTTTTTACACTTGTTATTTTCTCCATCTGCAATATCTTCCTCACTCATCTTTCTCCATTTGGTCCATGATATTGTTTGGCTCTATGTCCCCACCCAAATCTCATCTGGAATTGTAATCCTAGAATTCCCATGTGTTGTGGGAGGGACACATTCACTTATAGGGATCTAATGGTTTTATCAGGGGTTTCCACTTTTGCATCTTCCTCATTTTCTCTTGCTGCTGCCATGTAAGAAGTGCCTTTCACCTCCCGCCATGATTTTGAGGCCTCCCCAGCCACGTGGAACTGTAAGTCCAATTAAACCTTTCTCCTTCCCAATGTTGAGTATGTCTTTATCAGCAGCATGAAAATGGACTAATACACTAAATTGGTACCAGTAGAGTGGGATGCTGCTGAAAAGATACCCAAAAATGTGGAAATGACTTTGGAACTGGGTAGCAGGCAAAGGTCGGAACAGTTTGGAGTCATCAGAAGAAGACAGAAACATGTGGAAAAGTCTGGAACTCCCTAGAGACTTGTTGAATAACTTTGAACAAAATGCTGATAGTGATATGGATGATGAAATTCAGGTTGAGGTGGTTTCAGATGGATATGAGGAACTTGTTGGGATTTGGAGCATAGGTAACTCGTTTTATGTTTTAGCAAGGAGACTGGTGGCATTTTGCTCCTGCCCTAGAGATGTGTGGAACTTTGAACTGGAGAGAGATGATTTAGGGTATCTGGCAGAAGAAATTTCTAAGCAGCAAAGCAAGCATTCAAGAGATAACTTGGGTGCTGTCAAAGGCATTCAGTTTTAACAGGGAAACAGAGCATAAAATTTGGAAAATTTGCAGACTGACAATGCAATAGAAAAGAAAATCCAATTTTCTGAGGAGAAATCCAAGCTGGCTGCAGAAATTTGCATAAGTACCAAGGAGACAAATGTTAATACCCAAGACAATGAGGAAAATGTCTCCAGGGCATGTCAGAGGACTTCACAGCAGCCTCTTCCATCACAGGCCTGGAGGCCTAGGAGGAAAAGATGGTTTTGTGGATATGGCCCGGGTCCCTATGCTGTGTGCAGCCTAGGGACTTTGTGCCCTGCATCCCAGCTGCTCCAGCTGTGGATGAAAGGGCCAGCATAGAGCTTGAGTGATGGCTTCAAAGGGTGTAAGCCCCAAGCCTTGGCAGCTTCCAAGTGGTGTTGAGCCTCTAGGTGCACATAAGTCAAGAATTGGGGTTTGGGAACCTCTGTCTAGATTTCAGAAGATGTATGGAAATGCCTGGATGCCCAGGAAGAAGTTTGCTGCAGAGACGAGGCTCTCATGGAGAACCTCTGCTAGGGCAGTGCAGAAGGGAAATGTGGGATTGGAGCCCCCACACAGAGTTCCTACTGGTGCACTACCTAGTGGAGTTGTGAGAAGAGGGCCATCATCCTTCAGACCCCAGAATGGTAGATCCACCTGCAGCTTGCACTGTGTACCTGGAAAAGCCACAGATATTCGGCACCAGGTCATGAAAGCATCTGGAAGGGAGGCTGTACCCTGCAAAGCTACAAAGGCAGAGCTGCACAAGACCATGGGAACCCACCTCTTGTATCAGTGTGACCTGGATCTGAGACCTGAAGTAAAAGGAGATGATTTTGGAACTTTAAAATTTGACTTCCCCACTGGATTTCGGACTTACATGGGCCCTGTAACCCCCCTGTTTTGGCCAGTTTCTCCATTTGAAATGGCTGTATTTACCCAATACCTGTACCCCCATTGAATCTAGGAAGTAACTAGCTTGCTTTCGATTTTACAGTCTCGTAGGTGGAAGGGACTTGCCTTGTCTCAGATGAAACTTTGGACTGTGGACTTTTGGGTTAATGCTGAAATGAGTTAAGACTTTGGGAAGTCATGATTGGTTTTGAAATATGAGGACAAGAGATTTGGAGGGGCCAGGAGTGGAATGATATGGTTTGGCTCTGTGTCCCCACCCAAATCTCATCTTAAATTGTACTCCCAGAATTCCCATGTATTGTTGGGGGGGACCTGGTGGGAGACAATTGAATCATGGAGGTGGTTTCCCCCATACTGTTCTCTTGATAATGAATAAGTCTCATGAGTTCTGATGGTTTTATCAGGGATTTGCACTTTTGCTTCTTCCTCATTTTCTCTTGCCACAGCCATGTACGAAGTGCCTTTTGCCTCCTGCCATGATTCTGAGGCCTCCCCAGCCATGTGGAACTGTAAGTCCAATTAATCCTCTTTTTCTTCCCACTCTTGGGTATGTCTTTATCAGTGGCATGAAAACGAACTAATGCAGTCCGCATTCGGTGATATCCACTGTATTCATTGGAATAGAACAGATATGCTGTGGTGGCAAAACAAAAGCCCTGGAAAGACTGTATTTCTCACAACACTGTCAGCTATGGGTGGAGTGGCTTCTCTGCTTGGGCTCCCCTGCAGTGCTCCCTTGCACTGGTCTTCTGCATGGGTCTCCTGTAAGCTCTCCTACACAGGTCTCCTGAAGGTTCTCCTGCTGGGTCTCCTGCAGTGCTCTCCTGCATGGGTCCTTTGCATGGTCTCCTGTGAGCTCTCCTGTCTGAGTCTCCTGAAGGTTCTCCTACTGGGTCTCCTACAGTGCTCTCCTGCATGGGTCTTCTGCATGCATCTTTTGCAGTGATTCCCTGCATGGGTCTTCTGCATGAGTCTCCTGCAAGCTCTCCTACGGAGGTCTTCTGCATCCATCTCCTGTAGAGCTCCCCTGCATGAGTCTCCTGCAAGCTCTTCTGCATGGGTCTTCTGCATCCATTTCCTGTCGTACTCCCCTGCTTGACTTTTTTGCATGGGTCTCCTGCATGGGTCTCCTGCAGTGCTCCCCTGCATGGGTCTTCTGCAATGCTTCCCTGCATGGGTCTCCTGCAGTGCTCCCCTGCATGGGTCTTCTGCATCCATTTCCTGTCGTACTCCCCTGCTTGACTCTTTTGCATGGTTCTCCTGCATGGGTCTCCTGCAGTGCTCCCCTGCATGGGTCTTCTGCATGGGTCTCCTGCATGAGTCGCCTGAAGTTTCTCCTGCATGGGTCTCCTGCAGTGCTCCCCTGCATGGGTTTTTTGCATGGGTCTCTTGCAATACTGTCCTTCATGACTCTGCTTTGTGGCTCTTCTGTTGACACAGGCTTTCTTATTGGCAGAGACCTAAACTGCTTCCACACTGCAGTGCCTCCGTGTTAGAGTCCTTTCCTTCTAGCCACATGGTGAGAGAGAGAGAGGAGAGAAAGGAGAAGTAAGATGAAAGTGCAGATGCCTAGAAAAGACACATATGGTGGGATTTGCCTCAGACCTCAGCTGGCAAGAGAGACATCATTCCTGATCATGTCCCAAGAATTAGTTAAATGACCTCATCCAGGTATCCTGGTCTGGAAATTAGGAGGATCATATGGGTACTTGGTAAGTAGGAATGGTCTCTGCGATGTCATATCTGGATGCTGTCACCCTGCCCCTATTATCCTTCGAGAAGCCTTCCATAAGAACTTTATTTTGAGCTTTCCTTCAGCAAGATGGGTTTGAATTGTTTACTGACAGTCTCAGTTCAATGACAGACCAGTAAGCTTTTTCAGGGAAGGAAGCTTGTAAATGTCTCTTATATGATGCTACCACCTTTTCTGCATGCCCTCAACCTTTGCTTCCACTTCTCCTCATTTTTCTCATTCATGATGCTAAGTGTGATGCTTTGCCCATCATAGGTGATCAACATGGGCTGGAAGTTGGGTGTTAGGCTTCATTGAAGGTGGAGGGGTAAAGGCTACTTTGATTATCCATCCGAGCAGAAAAAGGAGCCACAGCTTACCAGCTACATACCTGAGAAAATCATGGGGTTGTTATTCACCATAAGTGCATTAATTTTTGGTCAACATGTTGTCCTAAGTATACAAGTGAATCTAGTCCCTAACTGCCTTGTGATTCTAGACTATAGAAGGTGACCATTCTACCATATCCTGGAGTATTGTGTTCATTTCTGGAAACCCTGAAAGTAGAGATTTGAACAAATGATTAGGTGAAGGAACTGGAACCTGGAGAATCATAAAAAACATGACTTACATTCAAATATTTGTAGGTCTATATTATAGGGTGCTAAGGTGATGAAAGTTAATTTGTTTGCCTGCAAGAAGCAAAGTATAATTTATAGACAGATAGGTTTAAATTTCATGTTCAGAAAAATGTTATTAATAACAGGAAGTCTCTGAAAGCAAAGTGGAGCTGTGAGTTATTGTCCATACATGGGCAGAAGCTGGTGAATCTTGCTGACGTCATATTAGAGAAAGTTCCTGCATCAGACACAGCATAGGAATACATGATGTGGTTTGGTTTCCTCTCTGAGGTTCTCTTATACTATCTTGTCTTTGAGTCTTAGATGAGCCAACTGAATATGGCTTTCCTCAGACATCATGAGGAAAATAATATCCCTCTTAAGCCTTTAATAACTGTGTGGGGGGAAGGTTTGTCTTCAGAGTAAATTCTTAGAAGTGAGATTGCTAGGATAAAAACCAAATGCATATGTAATTTTGTTGCATATTGCCAAATCCTCCTTCAGAGAGATGCTACTTCTGCTGTTTCCACCAGCAATGTAGGAGAGTGCCTGTTTCTCTACAGCCTTGCAAACAGAAGGCATTGTCGAACTTTCAAGTTTGCCAATCTAATGGATGTGAACTAGGATTTGCTTTCTAACTTGCACTTCTCTTATAATGAGAGGATCTGAACATTTTTTCATATGTTTTCTTTTGTGCATTGTTGCTTCATGTCTTTGCTAATTTTCTTATAAAATTTTTTTTCATTTTTTTCCTCTTAATTTTTAAAAGATGTTTCAAGTTAGGAGTATTATCCTTTTATGGATGATGAATACTGAAAATCTTTTCTCCCAGTGCTCATTCTCCTTTTAACTCCTTTGCTTATGGTGTTTACCATTTTGAGTAGTTTGTGTATTTGTTTGTTTTTAGTTCTTTGCTTTGACATGAAAAGTTTTATTTTGATGTGGTCACATTTAACTTTTGGTTTTCTGTATGGGGATTTTTAAGAATTAGAAGGCCTTCCTCCATACTCAAGGTGCAGAGGGATTCCATCATGTTTTCTTCCAGTGTGTGTATGTTTTTATTTTTATTTTTTTTTACTTTCAGATCTCTGATGTCTCTGGAGTTTATTTTTGGGTGTGGTATGAGAAACGGATTTAATTTTACCTTTTTCAGAATTGCTCTCCAGTTATCAAAACTCCTCTTAGGCCTCGGATAACTTTGGTGGGGAGCAAAATTTTTGTTTTGAAACAAAAATTACTGTTTTGTTTCACAACATTGGCCACAGCCCTGCTGCCTAAATCTGAACTCCTCAGGTGCTCTCAGGCCTGGCTGGGCTCCACCTCTTCACTGTACTGCAGACCTCAGCCTGATCCATGGTCTGCACTCCCGAGCACTAGCGTTCCTTGCCCTAGAGGACAAAGCATCCCAGAAGATCCTCAGGCACCATGTGAATTGCTTCACTCGCGTTAGTGCTATTGCCTCTCATAAATGGCAAAGTCCTTGAAGGTAGCAGCTATGCTCTTCTATCTTGGGTGACCCCACAGCACCAAACTCAGACCATGAGAACACAGTGAACATCTGCAAGTACTTCTGGAGTTACAGATATTTCGAGATGTGAACAAGACACGCTATCTCCCTAAAACACGCACGATTCCTCCAGTCATGTCTCCTTGAGTAGCTGCTATGTGACAGGGACTGTGTGATAGGCATAGTGTGATAATCACGGGCACAGCAAAGACAAAGTCCCCTGGAGCACAGAGTGTGGTTGTGGACACCAGCAATAAATAAAAAAGCAGAGATGCAAGCTCATGGCATGGCAGGTGGCATGGACTTTAGAAAGAAGAGCAGGGAAGTAGGATCAGGGCTATGCTCAGTAAAGTGAGTGAGTTGAGTGAAGTGGAGGGAGGACCCCGGTGAAGACATGGAGAAGGTGCATGCCAGGTAGAAGGTATGGAGGTGAGGATGCTTTGCCGGGAGGGAATGATCTTAGAGTTTGAGTAACAGCAAAATGCCTGCATGTGGAGGGAATAAACGAAGGGAAGGGCTGGAGGAGCCAAAGTCAGAGAGAGAAGCAGGGGCTTTATGCCTCGTGGCCGCATTGACCACAGATGTACATGAAGGGAAGGGAGCAGAAACGTGGCCTGTGTGCCATGGCATATGTGGAAAACAGGACATCCACTCCAAGTGTGGATGCAGCAAGGGCAGCAAGAGGCTGCTGGTGTCCAGGCAGGAGACATGTACACATGTAGCCGAGGCTCAGTAGGAACAGTGGAGGGGGTGAGAGAAGTTAGATTGCGGATCTATTTTGAGGACAAGGCCAGCAGAACTTTCTTCTGGGTTGAATGTGGGAGTGAGGGAAAAAGAGATTTAAAGATGGTGCCTGATGCCTATGTTTCTCGTCTGCATAATTGATAAATAACGGTGCCATTTTCTCATTTCCAAGTGGACCTGGCATCTTATGATTTCTGTGTTCATAGCATCTGGGTTCTGTCAGGTAACTGAAGCAGGCTGAATCTTAAAATGACCACCTCTCCAAGGTTGTAATGGGGGAAATAAATGTTGTTTGCTCCTAACGACCTTCTTGAAGGATCCAGAGGCACTCATGCTCATCAGCTCTGGCAGGCGTTGATTCGGGGGAAGGAGGTGTGCAGCTCAGAGAGAGGCTGGCTCTGCTGCATCTGCTTGGATGGGCAGTTGGCAGAGAGAAGGGCAATGCTGACCTTAACCCAAGGTCAGGAAGGGTCTGTTGATAGGGTGGAGCCACCTGGCCTTTTCTAATGTAGGAAAAGCTTTTCACACTGTCCTCTGACTGGTTCACTCGGCAGCGTTTAGAGTGAGCACCGCAAGCCAGGACGCGTTCTGGGTGCTCTCGCTGCTCCCAGGAGAAGGGTTCAGCCCACGGTGCAAGGTCAGATGAGCAGATTCCGTACTGTGCACGGCAGCGAGGCATGAGGGCAGGGCAGAGAGGAGCAACGTGTCTCAGTGTTAGGAAAAAAGAGAAATTGCATAAAAAGGGTCATTAGCATCAGGAAGAGAGTTGGACCAATTCACAAAGAATAAATTTCACAAATAGAATTCCAAGCGTTAAAAATGTATTGGGTATGCCTGGAATCCCAGCACTTTGGGAGGCTGAGGTAGGCAGATCCCCTGAGGTCAGGAGTTTGAGACCAACCTGGCCAACATGGCGAAACCATGTCTCTCCTAAAAATACAAAAATTTGTAGGGCATGGTGGCGTGCACCTGTAATCCCAGCTACTTGGGAGGCTGAGGCATGAGAATCGCTTGAACCCGGGAGACAGAGGTTGAAGTGAGCTGAGATCACGCCACTGCACTCCAGCCTGAGGGATAGAGCAAGACTCTGTCTCCAAAAAAAAAAAAAAAAAAAAAAAAAAAAAAAAAGTATTGGGGAAAAACAGCCATGTAAGACCTCAGGCCTTAAGGAAAGGGTGATGGCCAGTGCGTAAAGGAAAGAGAGAGCCTCAGAGCCCAGAAGACAAGTTAAGGACCTACAGAAACTGGTGTTTCACGTGGCCTGCTCTCTAGGGATATGGCAGAAAGGCAGATTAAGGGGTATATTATCAAAAGGGAGAAAGCACCACAGTTGACCTGAGTCCCTGATACTATGGTCCAGGACTCTGAGATTTCACTCTCCAAGGACAGGATTAGACCCTCAGTCTGAGGCTGATGGTTAAGTGCTTCCACCAACAAAGAGCAAACAGTTGCTGGGGCATTGAGTCAAGAACAGCCACAGCGAAGGTTCACAGTGAGTGAGTGATACCGCTGGGAATCAGCTGGAAACAAAGCACCACCATGAAGAATATCATTTATAAGAATAGGACTTTCCTCTCCATTTAGGAATCACTGTCCTGGAAAACTCCGTTCCGTTCGTGTTGCCTTTGCATCGGCCAGTCAGCGGTGCCAGCTGGAAGATACATAGATGGAGCTCAGTGGTGTGGATCAGGCAGGGTTAAGTACTGACAGCAAAGTCACGGTAGGGAGACCACATGGAAAATGTGGCCAGAGAAAGGATCCAGGAGGAAAAGTGTCTTGCTTGTCTTGCTTGGTACAGGAGTCTAAGACAGCTGGATTTGTCTTGAGTCTTTTTGGATCCTGTGGTCAACAGAGTAACCTGATACATCTTGGGTGATGGTTAACAATTTGTGTCAACTTGGCTGGGCCACGGTCCCCAGATATTTGGTCAAACATTCCTCTGAGTGTGCTTTGAGGGTGTTTTGGGGTGAGATTAACATTTGGACAAATAGACTGAGTAAAGCCAGTTGTCTTCCTTTATGTGGAAGGACTTCATTCAATCAGTTTCCTGAACAGAACAAAAGGTTGACCCTCCCCCTAGTAAGAGAGAATTCTCCCTGCCTGGTTGGCCTTCAAAGTGGGGCATCAGCTCTTCCTTATTCTACAGCAGCTGCTACTCTTCAAACTCAGGCTAGATCATTGACTCTGCAGATTTTGGACTTGCCAGCCTCTATCTATCATCTGTCCGTGTGTCTGTCTACCTACCTACCCATCTACCTACGTAGCTACCTATCTCTCCTGTTGGTTTCTGTTCCCCTGGAGAGCCCTGACTAACACATCTTATTACAGGATTAGTCAGAACTCCCAACAGTTTTGCCTGGTGAAGTCTGCTCAACAGCTGCCAGGTTCCAAGGTCAAGTGTCTGAAAAGGGAGAGGGAATCAGCCAGAAGCCGTATCATTTTAAGACCTGACCTTGGAAGTCACTCAAATTTTCTTCTACCAGGTTCTCTCATTAGAAGTGAGTCACTAAGATGACCTGTATTCAAAGAAAGGCAAATTAGAGTGCCTTGTTAGTGGAAGAAATATCAAAAATTTGCAGACATGCTTTCAAAGCACCATTTTCCACTCTCTGACCACAAATTATTTACATTTCTCCCACTCTCTTACCTCCTCTCAAGATTCCACGTCTTATCTGTTGTGGGATCAGACTCACAATCTTGTCAACTGCGTAGGTCCAAGTGCAGGTCAGGTGAGTGAACTGCTGAAGATGTGAACAAAAGAAACAAATCGCCCAGTTCTCCCACTCTAGAAATCCTAAGAACACTGAGGGAAGGAACTGTATTTCTTTTTAGCTCCCGTGATGCTTAGCACAAAAAATAGTGAAGGTTGTTAAGACATCATCTTGCATTTTTTCTAAAGCAATAAACATAAATAAATAATAAAACATCTACATCCCTCCTTTCTGTTCCCAAGTACAGAAGTGCCCCCCATCCATTGTTTCACTTTCCTCAGTTTCTCTTACCTGCAGTTAACCATGATCTGAAAATATTAAAATATTTTCAGAGATAAAGAAGCTATATTCAGATAACTTTTATCAAAGTAGGTTGTTATATTTGTTTTATTTTATTATGATTATGTATTATTTTGAATCTCTTACTGTGCCTAACTTGTAAATTAAACTTTATTATAGGTATGTATAAGAAAAACAGTATATAGAGAGTTTGGTACTTTCTGCAGTTTGAGGCAACCACTGGGGGTCTAGGAACATCTCCCATTTGGATAAGAGGTAAGTACTGTAATAGAATTCCTTGCCATCGAAGGTCAGAGGTTGCAACAGTGGACACTGCAGGACCTCAGAGAGGAGCAAACACTTGTGCTCTGTGCACATTGCAGTAACCGTCATTACTCACAGCGGGAGGGCTTTACAGCTCAACCAGAGAGCACTAAACCCTCTTAACTTCCCAAATGACTGTAGCAATTTCATGTTGCTCCTGGGCCCTGCCCAGCCAAGGTTTCTCTACCTCGGAATTTAAAACCAATTGGAGAATCAAAGTAGCGGCTTTGTAGAAGAGGTCCCCAGCTACTCTGTTGGTTACTTTTACAGCCAAATCAATCCTGGTTAATAAACTGAGATACTGAGAGGGTGGAGACACTGTCTTCAACTGGAACCTTGTTCTGACTCTATACGACCAGAGATGCCTAGGAATAAAAGAAATTAGTCTCCTCCTCTCCCCGACAGTCTTCCATTTCCTGCCCATATTTCCACTAAATGTCTCAGAGTGCCCACAGATGCATATGCCTACGAGAGAAGCTTGGGCTATGTGCTTTTCCCCACCATGCTATGAAAGTCAGACCATGTGTGCTTAGTACAGGAACTGAGAAAATCCTATAAACAGAATCCTAACATAGGATTAACAACATTCCACCTCTAGGTCAGAAATTTTATCTAGACCAATAAGAAAGCACAGAGACTATGTACATTGATTCAGTTTACGATTATTGGCTACCATGTATTGGATGCCCTTGAAGAGCTGCATACTCTCCTAAGCATTTTACATATTTTATTCATATTCTTCAGACCTTTGCAATGTAGCTGTGCAGATGTGGGACTTAAAGCATGGAAAAGTTAAATAGCTTGCCTAAATTTTGCACAGCTGGGATGTGAATGCAATCTCTCTTGAGTGCACTTCTCAGCTTGCCATGTAAAATTACTGACATCCATTTGACCTGGTTGTGCCTGTCACCTTTGCAGCCCTCTGTGTAGTATTCCCAACTCTCCATGAAGTCATCAATTCGCTAAAAATAATTTCTGTGGCTGATGGATTTTTAATGTAGCGTGCTGTCTCCGGCCCCTCCCTAGAAGTCTATGGCCAAGAAACTGAGCGGCGGGGACACTTTCGGAGCCCTCGCTAATGTTAGCAGACTCTAGGGCTGAGGCTACCACTGGTCTGATTTCTTCCTCTTCTTATTTTTAATGAGGTCAAGGGCATCCACTGGCAAAGGGGAGGGGGCTGTCTCTCCCGACAGTGTCTGGGTACCTGGAGCTCCCTGTTGACTGCTCTTGTTTCTTTTGCTTCTCACACACAGCCTGAGGTCAGAGGCAGAGACATTACTCATGGCTAATTCTTGTAGGGTACATCATTTAGACTCGGTTACCCCCAAATTAACGGAGAGAGAGGAAAAAACCTCTGTGTCTTTCAAATACCACCTGTTCTTCATGTCCAAAAGACCATTTCCTCACTAGACTCTGTGAAGTGGGCCTTGCCTCTAAGGGGGCTGTGGACAGCCAGGGAGAGAAAACTTGACTCTGAGACACAGAGTAGCAGAGGGGGCTGTCCTATATCTCAGAGTGGATACAAAACTGGCTCTTGAGACAGTTTGGACTTGGAATTACCTCAAGAGAGAAATGGTTAGGAGACTCTGGTCATGCAGAACATAGAGTGGTCTAGTTGGGGAGACACCAGCTTAGGAGTCTGAAGGACTGAACTCTAGTTTGGGTTCTGTCAGAAGCTAGCTCCTGGAAAACGTACTTCACCTCTGAGGACCTGTTTTCTCATCTGTGGCGTGGGGATGGTAATTCCCATCTCACCTCCTTTGTGAGCGCTGTCAGTGGAAAGTCATATATGCAACTTGGCTTGTGAAATTGTAATTCAAAGTGCTTTTCGCTGTCCTCTCTGTGGCCTGGCTTCTCGGCCCTGTTCCTGGCTCCGCCAGCCCCATCTGCTTCCTGTTGACCTTCTTGTCTATGCAGTCGTGTCTCTGCACATCTACATGAGCCATGGGCTCGTACGCCCTGCTTTGCCAGCTTGGACACTTGGCCTGCCTGTAAGCCCCAGTCACACTCCTGCAAGCTTTACTTTAGGGAACACTCACATTACTGTCATCTGGAAAGATAGAAAAAGGCAGGAGGCAAATATTGTCACTAACAAAGTGCTACCATTAAAAGACTCTGTGAAAACACAGGGAATTAAATAAGATATTTAAGATATATTATGGCCAGACACGGTGGCTCATGCCTGTAATCTTAGCACTCTGGCAGGCTGAGGCGGGCGGATCACTTGAGGTCAGGAGTTGAAAACCAGACTGGACAACATGGTGAAACCTCGTCTCTAGTAAAATACAAAAAAAAAAAAAAAAAAAAAAAAATTAGCTGGGTGTGGTGGTGGGCACCTGTAATCCCAGCTACTTGGGAGGCTGAGGCAGGAGAATCACTTGAATCTGGAAGGCAGAGGTTGCAGTGAGCCAAGATCATGCTACTGCACTCCAGCCTGGGTGACAGACCGAGACTCCGTCTCAAAAACAAAACAAAACAAAAAAGATATATTAAGATAATAGCCAAATGGAAAATGAATGATAACAGCAGAATGGAAAAGAAAGAACTGTTTAAATATATAGCACTCAGTCACTAAAGACTGAATGAATAAATAAAAGAGAAAAAAATTAAATGAACTCTACAAAAATTCAAAATTTCTGCTCTTGTAAGGGTACTATTAAGAAAATAAAAAGACAAGCTTCAGACTGAAAGAAAATATTTGCAAAATTATGTATCTTATAAGCATATATTTACTATACAATCCAGAAATTTTACTCCTAATTATATACTTAAGATAAATGAAAATACATGTCTACATGAAACTTTGAACATCAATTCTCATTGTGGTATTATTCATATTAGTCTAAAACTAGAAATACTCTAAATGTTCATTATCAGGTGAATAGATAAACAAAGTGTATAAATCTACATCAATATCAATATCTATATGTATATGTCTTGGAGTAGCACTCAGCCATCTAAAAGAAGAAAGTGTTGGTACAAATTGCAACCCCTGTATGGATCTTAATGTAATTACATTGAGTGAAAAACATGCTCAATAAAAGCAATCTTCATATTTCCATTAACATAAAATTCTGTATCATGCAAACTAATGCCTGTTGACCATCTTGTTGATGGGACAGAGGCAGGGATGGCCAGGAGGGACAGAGGGGCACAATGATATTTTCGAGAATGTGTACATGTCAAAACTTATCAAGTTATGAACTTTAAACATTTTAAGCTTATTCTATGTTAATTTTTGCTCAATAAAGCTGTTTAAATTATATCTAAACATCAACAGAGAAAGAAAGAATTGGACACCAAAAATATTTAACATATAAAAGGCAATAAAAAAAAGAGCAGAGGAACAAAAATGCATGAGACACATGGATGAGAAATAGCAAAATGAAACTTAAACCCAACTACATCAATAATTACATTAAATGTAAATGTTCTATATGCTCTAATAAAAGACACAAATAAAAAAGCAAAATCCAACTCTGTACTGGCAACAAGAGAAGCACTTTAGATTCCTGGATACAAATAGGCTGAGCATAACAGAGAAAAAGGAAAGTTTTCATGCAAATAGTAATTGTGAAAGAGCTGGAGTGACTACGTTAATATCAGAGAAAATAGACTCAAAGACTAAAAATATTGCTAATGTCAAAGAGGGTCAGTGATAAAAGTATCAATATACCAGAAATATATAAAAGTTATTAAGGTATATGGGCTTCAAGATGGTTGAGTAGGAGCATTTGGTACTTGCCTTCTCCATGAACAATCAAACTAGCAGGTAGATCTTCACACTTTGAATCCATATTAAGGTATATGGGCTTCAAGATGGTTGAGTAGGAGCATTTGGTACTTGCCTTCTCCATGAACAATCAAACTAGCAGGTAGATCATCACACTTTGAATCCATCACCAAAGAGAGTGCCGGAATTTAACAGAGAAGTGACAGGAAATACCTAAGGGAAGGAAGGAGAGGGAAGCCAGGCAATCTGTTTGGATGGGATCTGCTGGGAGCTGGGAGAGGCTCCCCAATATGGGGAAAGGGTGAGCAGCCCCCAGTAATCCACATTCCCACTTGGGGCTCCTGCAATCCTAGCCAGCAGAGAGCCCCTCAGCCCACACAGGCCCTGAGACTAACATAGGAAGCTGCCTGGAGACCACATGACAGCATTGCTCTGGAGTTGGAGTTCATTCACCCTGGATCCCAGCCCCATCCCCGAGTGCTAAGCAACTGCAGCATGGTGCTATTTTGAGAGCCCAACCCCCGCTAGACTGCATCCTGCTCCAGGGCCCAAGAGATCCTGCATCTCCATGCCCTTGGAGCCCCATGGATATCCCTTGTTCATAGCTGGGTGCTGCCACAAGGCTATTGCCATCAGAGCTGAAGAGTGAGTCATTGGCAGTGACCGCTTCACCCACTGTAGTGGGGCTGCTGTGCATTTACAAGTGCTCTGAAGACAGGCTACCCTACTTGCAGCTGCTACCTAGGGCCAAAGTGTGCACTCCCCAGCTGAATGTCTACCACTAAAAGCAACCTGCCTTCTATGAATCACTTGACAAATAATTCAAAATGTCCCCAGAAGCAGGTCCACAGAACAGCCACTGCTGCCCCTGTCCAAGCACTCTTTCAGGGGACTGGGGATCACTCCACCACTGCTTACCACAGTCAGTGCCCATATGCACCATTGTGGGACTTAAGGAAAGACTTGCCAGCTTAATCCTTCTGTACCCAGTGCCCAAGCACACTATCCAGGTCCTAGTTATTGCAGTGCCCTATCCGCCAACATTGACACCTGAGCACTTCTCCCAGGGCCTGAGGATAGGCCTACCCAGCCTGCTGCTCCCACCACAGCTGGCACCTACTCACACACACCAACCATGGGCCTGAGGACTGGTCCATCCAGTTTATCACAGCAACTACTAATATCAGTGTGGACAGCATGAAAGCCAGAGGGTTGTGCTACCACTGCTACTGCCATGGCCCATGCTACCCTGCAACCAAGGGGACTAAGGACCCAGCCACCTGCCCAGCCCACTGCTGCCACTGTTGCCACCCAAGCAAGCTGCTTAGTGACTCAATAACCTGCTCACCTGTACCCACTAAAATTGGTGCTGGTGTATGCTGACCCAGGGCAAAAGGACAGGCACACTCGGCCAGCCACTCTCACCTCAGGCGCTCAAGGACTGGCCCACCTTACATCTCTGTCCCCAGCAAAACTTTATCATAACCTCCACTAACAAATGCACTCTAAGCCACTGATAAAATCACAAACACCACTGACACTATTTACAGCCAAAGAAATCATATGAAGACTATACTAGCGCATGCACCAGAACCAAATCCAAAGTATCCTACCAAAACAATACCATAAATACAACTTGAGAAAAATGTCCTCCCCTATGAAAGAAAATTTTAAAAATTGGAAGACGTAACTGTTACAACAAATGTTTAGATAAGATATCAATGTAAGGACACAAGAAACATGAAAAAGCCAAGAAATATGACATTTTCAAAGAAACAAAATAATTCTCTGCAAACAAATTCCAACATAAAAGAAATTTCTAAAATCCCAGAAAAATAATTCAAAATACTGATATCAAAGAAGTTTAGCTACATACAAGAGAAATTAGATAAATAGTATAAAGAAATCAGAAAAACAGTTCAAAATATGGATGAGAACTTTACCTGAGGGATAGATATCATAAAGAAGAACCAAACAGAAATTCTGCAACTGAAGAATTCATTGAATGAAATAAAAAATAAATCAGAAAGCATAAACAACTGGCTAGTTCAAGCAGAAGAGAAATTTCAGAACTTGACAGATCTTTTGAAATAACTTAGACAAAAATAAAGAAAAATAACTTAAAAAAAATGAATAAAGCAATTAACATGACATATAGGACACCATAAAGTGACCAAATATGTTAATTTTCTATGTCGCAGAAGACAAAGAATAAAAGAAAGGGGTAGAAGACATATTTAACAAAATAATAGATAAAAATTTAGCATTTATTTAGTACAAGATTTAGACATCCAGATACAGGAAGCTCAGCAATTCCAAAATAGATAAAATGCAAAAAGTTATTTTCCATGGAACATTATAGTAAAACTGTTCTTTGACTTTAAAGACAAAGTCATGAAACATGGAAAAGCCAGGAAAGTCAAAGACAAAGAGAGAATTCCAAAAATGGCAAGAGAGAAGTATCTAGTTACTTATAAGGGAACCCTCACCAGATTAACAGTGGATTTCTCAGCAAAAGCCTTATAGGCCAGAAGAGAATGGGATGATATATTCATAATGCTGAAAGACTAAAACTCCAGACAAGGATACCATACCCAGCAAAGTCATTCTTCATAAATTAAGAAGAAATAAAGTCTTTACCAGATAAGCAAAAGTTGAGGGAATTTATCACCACTAGACCAGTACTACACAAAATGCTTAAGGAAGTCCTACTCCTGTAATCAGAAGGACAATATCTACCATCATAAAAACATGTAGAAGTATAAAACTCACTTGTAGAGAAAATACAGAAATGAGGAAAAGAAAGGACTCAAACCAAACCACAATGATAACCAATAAGAGAGCAAGAAAAGAACAAAGGATATGTAATCCCAGCACTTTGGGAGGCTGAGACGGATGGATCACGAGGTCAGGAGATCGAGACTATCCTGGCTAACCCAGTGAAACCCCGTCTCTACTAAAAAAATACAAAAAACTAGCCGGGCGAGGTGGCAGGCGCCTGTAGTCCCACCTACTCGGGAGGCTGAGGCAGGAGAATGGCATAAACCCGGGAGGCGGAGCTTGCAGTGAGCTGAGATCTGGCCACTGAACTCCAGCCTGGGCAACAGAGCGAGACTCCATCTCAAAAAAAAAAAAAAAGAAAAAAAGAAAAGAACAAAGGGTAAATAAAACAACCAGAAATCAATTAACAAAGTAACAGGAATAAGCTCTCACATATCAATAATAGCCTTTAATGTAAAAAAATTAAACTTCCCACTAAAAAGATATAGACTGGCTGAATGGTTAGAAAACATACTCTATGCTGCCTACAAGCAACTCATCTCACTTTATTTCACCTTTAAAGACATATATAGACTGAAAGTAAATGAATGGAAAAAACATTTCATACAAACAAGAAACCAAGAAAGAGTAATATTTATAATTATATTAGTAATTATTACTAGTAATTATATTATTAGAAATAATAATTATTAATATATTATTAATATACTTATTTCAGATAAGACAGACTTTAAGTCAAAAACAGTAGCGAGAGACAAAGAAGGTCATTATATAAAAATAATGATATCAATTTAGCAACAGGATATAATATCCTAAACATATATGCACTAGAGCATGCAGATATATAAAGGAAATATTATTATATCTAAAGAGAGAAATAGACTCCAATACAAAAAGACTTGAGGACTTCAATACCCTACTCTCAGCATTAGATGATAATCTAGACAGAAATTTAATGAAGAAGTAGATTTAAACTGTACTTTAGACTACATAAACCCAATAGACTTTTATAGAACATTTCATCCAACAGTTGCAGAATATGCATTATTATCAGCACATGGAACATTCTCTAGGAGACACCATATGTTAAAACACAAAAGAAGCCTCGACAATTTTTTAAAAATTGAAATTATATCAAATACCTTCTCAGAGCCCCATTGAAACTAGAAATCAATAACAGGAGAAACTTTGAAAACTGTAAGAATACATACAAATTAAAAAACATGCTCCTGAATGTCAGCTGGATCAATCACGAAATAAAGGAGGCAATCAAAAAAATTTCTTGAAACAAATGAAAATGAAAACCAACATATCAAAACCTATGGGATACAGCAAAAGCGCTGCTAAGAGGGAAGCTTATAGCAAAAAAGTACATAAAAAAATCAGAAAAATTTGAAATAAATTATCTAATGATACACCTCAATGAAGTAGAAAAGCAAGAACAAACCAAACCAAAAATTAGAAGGAAAGAAATAATAAAATTAGGGCAGAACTAAACAAAGCAGAGGCAAAAAAATGCAAATAATGCATTGAAAAATTTTTTTCTCAAAAAGATGAAATTAATAAACACTATCCAGACTAACCACAAAAAAGAGAGAAGACCCACATAAATAAAATCAGAAGCAAAAAAGGAGACATTACAACTGATACCACAGAAATACAAAAGATCATTGGAGACTATTATGAAAATTATACACTAAAAAACTGGAAAACGTAGAGGAACTGGATAAATTCCTGGATACATATAACCTACCAAAATTGAGTCAGAAAGAAATAAAAAACCTGAACAGACCAGTTGAATCAGTAGCAAAATGTTTCCCAATAAGGAAAAGTCAGGACTGGATTGCTTCATTGCTGGATTCTACTGAACTTACAAAGAAGAGAAAACATCAATTATCTTTAAAGTATTACAAAAAAAATTGAAGAGAACAGAATTCTCCCTACCTCCTTCTATAAGACCATCATTACCCTGATATCAAACCAGACGAGGATGCAGTAATAGAAGAAAACTACAGGCCAATATCCCTGATAAACAGAGGCAAAAATCCTCAACAAAATACTAACAAACCAATTTTAACAGCATATCACTCATTCAAATGTTAATCTCCTTTGGCAACATCCTCACAGACACACCAAGGATCAATACTTTGTATCCTTCAATCCAATCAAGTTGACAATCAGTATTAACATCACAATACCCAAAGAAATCTATGGATTTAATGCAATCTGTAGCAAAATACCAATATCATTTTTCACAGTAATGGAAAAAGTAATCCTAGAGTTTATATAAAACAATTAAAAAGCCCAAGTAGCCAAAGCAATGTTGAGCAAAAAGAACAAAGCTGAAAGCATCATACTATCTGACTTCAAAATATATTATAAGGCTATAGTAACTAAAATGGCATGGTATTGGTGTAAAAATGGATGCATGACTAATGGAGTGGAATATAGAATTCACGTATTTACAGCGAAATTTTGACAAAGGCATCAAGGATATACACTGAGGAAAGGACATCATTGTCAACAAATAGTGCTGAGAAAATTGGATATCCATATATGGAAGAATGAAATCAGACCCCTATCTCTCACCATATACAAAAATTAATATGAGATGGACTAAAGACTTAAATGTAAGACTTGAAGCTATAAAAATACTATGGAAAACTCTTCTGGACATTAGGCAAACAATTCACAACTAAGACCTCAAAAGCACATGCAGCAAAAACAAAAGTAGACAAATGGGAGCTAATTAAAGTAAAAAGCTTCTACACAGCGAGGGAAACAGTCAACAGGGTGAAGAGACAACCTATTGAGCTGGAGAAAATATTTGCCAATCATTCATTTGATAAGGGAATAATATCCAGCATAGACAAATAACTCAACAACTCAATACTAAAAATACACATAATCACGTTAAAAAGTAGGCAAAGGCCATGAATAGAGATTTCTCAAAAGACAACATAAAAATGGACAACAGGTATATGAAAAATGCTCACATCACTAATGATCGGAGAAATGTAAATAAAAACCACCATAAAATATCATTTTATCCCAGTTAGAATGACTGTTATTAAAAAGACAAAAATAACAGGAAATGGCCTGGATGCAAAGTAAAGGGAACTCTTATATACCGTTGGTGGGAATGTAAGTTAGTACAGCCACTCTGGAAAACACTATGGAGATTTTTTTTTTGAACACAGAACTACCAAAGATCCATCAATCTCACTACTGGGTATTTATCCAATGAAAAAGAAATCAGCTTATCAAAATATCCCTGCACTCTCATGTTTATTGCAGCACTATTCACAATAGCAATGATATGGAATCAACCTAAGTGTTCAACACTAGACAAATGGATAAAGAAAATATTATATATATGCAGTGGCCATACAAAAATGAAATCACGTAATTTGCAGCAGCATGGATGAACAGGCAGTCATTATGTCAAGTGAAATAAATTAGGCAAAGAAAGACAAGTATTGCCTATGGTCAGTCATATGTGGGAGTTAAAAATGTTGATAGCATTGAGTTGGAGAGTAGAATGATAGCTTTCAGAAGCTGAGAATGTTGAGGGGTGGGATGAAGAGATGTTTGCTAATGGGTGCAAACATACAGTTAAATAGAAGGAATACATTCTAATGTTCAGTAGCAGAGTAGGTGAATATAGTTAACAACAATGTATTGCATATTTTAAGATAGCTAGAAGAGAGGACTTGAAATGGTCCCAACACATATAAATGATAAATACTTGAGGTAATGGATGCCGTACATACCCTGACTTGAGCATAACATGCTATGCATGTAACAAAATATTACATGTACTCCACAAATATGAGCAAATATGTCAATAATAATATTTTTAAAATAAAAAAATTAAGGTATAAATGTCTAACAACAAAGTTTTAAAATACATGGAGTAAAAACTGACAGATAGGAAAAGAAATGCAGACAAACAATTTTAGTTGCAGATTGGATACTCCAAATTTTTACATTCAGTAATTCATAAAACAACTAGACAAGTAATTAATAAGGACGTGGAACGCTTCAACAACTCTATCAGTCAACTTGACTTAATACTAACATGGAGTTTTCCAAGGATATACTCTATTCCCTGTTCTAGACCATAAAAAAAAATCTGAAAAACTTTAAAATAATAAAAACCATACAGGGTATGCTTTCTAGCCGCAAGATATTTAAAAAAATCAATAACAAAAAGAAATTTGAAATATCCCCAAATATTTGAAAATTAAAAAACACGCAGGCTTTTTAAAATTTTTTAATCAACTTTTAAGTTCTGTTGCATGTGCAGGATGTGCAGGCTTGTTACATAGATAAACGTGTACCATGGTGGTTTGCTGGACAGATCAACCCATCACGTAGGTATTAAGCCCAAGACCTGTTAGCTGTTCTTCCTCATGCTCTCCCTTCCCCAACGCCACTGACAGGCCCCAGTGGGTGTTGTTCCTCTCCCTATGTCCATGTGTTCTCATTGTTCAGCTCCCACTTTTAAGTGAGAACATGTAGTGTTTGGTTTTCTGTTCCAGCATTAGTTAGATAAGGATAATGACTTCCAGCTCCATCTGTGTCCCTGAAAAGGCCATGATCTCATTCCTTTTCATGGCTGCATAGTATTTCATGGTGTATATGTACCACATTTTCTTATCCAGTCTTGTCACTGATGGGCATTTGGCTTGATTCCATGTCTTTGCTATTGTGAATAGTGCTGCAAAAACATATGTGTGCTTGTATCTTTATAATAAAAGAATTTATATTCCTTTGAGTATACACCCAGTAATGGGATTGCTAAGTTAAATAGTATTTCTGCTTCTAGATCTTTGAGGAGTCTCCACACTGTCTTCCATAATGGTTGAACCAGTTTATATTCCCAACAATGGTGTAAAAGTGTTCCTTTTTCTCTACAACCTCACCAGCATCCGTTGTTTCTTGAATTTTTAATAATTACCGTTCTGACCGGTATAAAATGGTATCTCATTGTTGTTCTGATTTGCATTTCTCAAATGATCAGGGATGTTGAACTTTTTTTCATATATTTGTTTGCTGCATGAATGTATTCTTTCAAGAAGTGTCTGTTCATGTCCTTGGACCATTTTTAATAAGGTTTTTTTTTTTCTTGTAAATTTGGTTAAGTTACTTCTAGACTCTAGATATTAGACCTTTGTCAGATGGATAGATTGCAAAAACTTTCTCCCATTCTGTATGTTGTCTATTCACTCTGATGATAATTTCTTTTGCTGTGCAGAAGCTCTTTAATTTCATTAGGTCCCATTTGTTAACTTTTGCTTTTGTTGTAATTGCTTTTGGTATTTTGTCATTAAATCTTTGCCTGTGCCTATGTCCTGAATAGTATTGTCTAGATTTTCTTCTAGGGTTTGTATAGTTTTGGGTTTTACACTTTAGTCTTTAATCCATCTTGAGTTAATTTTTGTATAAGATGTAAGAAAGAGGCCCAGTTTCAATTTTCTGCATATGGCTAACCAGTTTATTGAATAGGGAATCCATTCTCCATTGCTTGTTTTTCTCAGGTTTGTTGAAGATCAGATGGTTGTAGATGTGTGGTCTTATTTATGAGTTCTCTATTCTGCTCCACTGGTCTTTGTGTCTGTTTTTGTACCAGTACCATGCTGTTTGGGTTACTGTAGCCTTGTAGTACAGTGTGAAGTCAGGTAGCGTGGTGCCTCCAGCTTTGTTCTTTTTGCTTAGTTTGCCTGGGCTGTATAGGCTCTATTTTGATTCCATGTGAATTTTAAAATCCTTTTTTCTAATTCTGTGAAGAACGTCAATGGTAGTTTAAAGGGAATAGCATTGAATCTATAAATTACTTTGGGCAGTATGGCCATTTTCATGATATTGACTCTTTCTATTCATGAGCATGGAATGTTTTTCCATTTGTTTGTGTCCTCTCTGATTTCCTTGAGCAGTGGTTTGTAGTTCTCCTTGAAGAGGTCCTTCACTTCCCCTGTTAGCTGTATTCCTGGGTATTTTATTCTCTTTGTAGCAATTGTGAATGAGAGTTCATTCATGATTTGACTCTGTATGCCTGTTGGTGTATAGGAATGCTAGTGATGTCTGCACATTGATTTTGTATCGTGAAACTTTGTTGAAGTTGTTTATCAGCTTAAGAAACTTTTGGGCTGAGACAATGGGGTTTTCTACATATAGGATCATGTACTTGCAAACAAAGATAACTTGACTTCCTCTCTTCCTATTTAAATACACTTTATTAGTTTCTTTTACCTGATTGCCCTGGCCAGAACTTCCAATACTATATTGAATATATGATAAACCCACAGCCAGTATTGTACTGAATGGGCAAAAACTGAAAGCATCCCCCTTGGAAACTGACACAAGGCAAGGATGCCCTCTCTCACCACTCCAATTCACACTTTCAAATAACATAGTAGTCAAGAAAAAAACAGAAAACTAGAAAATTAGTTGAATAAAAATAAAAACAAACATTTTCAAAATGTCTTGTGTGTTAGTTTTCAATGTATTGCATAGGAGCTCACAGCCATCCTTGTTTAGCTCTGTGATGATGGAGGTGGGCTTTGTAACTATTTCACCACAGCCAGTTGGCCAATGTTAAGGTTGTCAGTAAAGGATGCTGGGGAGACGTGGATCTTATATTTCTTTTTCCAGTATGTCCTACTTGCTAGTATCCTGCAAAGAAGATTGTATCTAGTTCTAGAGTCCTGAACACTTGCAGGTTTTCTTGTGCTACACTGCTGCAGGATACAGTTTTCTCTAGGAGTCAGCTTTTACAAAGCTTGTTGTTTTCCTGTGCTAAACTCCTCCAGGATAAAGTTTCATCCACTATCTACTTCTGCAGGATCTGGTTTTTCCTACATCTGACTCCTTCAGAAGATTACCTCTCCAGGTTCCAGTTTCAGATTCTGTGGTGGCCAGAAGCTTCCAAGAGCCAACAGCTTCTACTAGCATCTCCTCCAGATGATTTACAGTGGAGTTCCACCAGCAAGACATCTACTGATAAATCGTCTCTCTTAGAACCCTATCAATAGACTACACTGCAACCTCTAAAGTGCCGAACATCCTGTGGATGGCTTTCTCTGGAACCCCAAATGACACATTTAAGCAAGTAATCTCAGCAACTTCTCAGTCATCCAGTAAGCTTTGCTTGTGCCCTTTCCAACGAGGTCTTGATTATAGCTTGGAGTGCGTGTGAGATGTTTTTCAGGTATTCTATCTCAGTCCTATGGTTGATCTTTAATCCATTATTTCTGGATTATTTGGAGTCCTCTTTTATGCTTACTAGACACTTCCTCTTACTCAAATCCCCTGTTAATAATTTTCAATGTTAAGCACTCCTTGTTAAAATTAATCTGTGTTTTCCATTTCCTGCTTGGATCCTGACTGATACATATGGAAGGCAGCTAAAGGAGTGCTTATGGGGAAATTTATAGCTTTAAATTCTTGTAATAGAAGGAAGATCTAAAATTAATAATCTAAACTTCTATCTCAGCAAGTTAGAAAAAAGAAAAAATTGAGCCCAAAATAAGTATATAAAGAAAATAAGTAATAAAAATCAAAGAGGAAATAAAATAGAAAACAGAAAACCAATAGAGAATATCAATGCAGCATAAGTTGATTACTTGTAAATACCAACAAAATTTGATAAACTTTTAGCAAGACCTACTAAAAACAAAAGAAAGATACAAATTACTAAAATGAGTAATAAGATAGCAATGTCTCTCAGACTTTGCAGAAATTAACAGGATATTAGGGGATTATGATGAGCAACCTTATGCAAAAACATTTAAAAATTTAGGTGAAATGGAAAATTTCATGAAAAGACACAAGTAATCAAAACTGACTTAAGGAGAAATAGAAAACTTAAAAAGACCTGTAACAAGTAAATAAATTGCATTAGTAATTTCAAACTACTTTCATAAAGAAAAGTCCAACGTTGGAGGGCTTCACTTATTCAATAATTCTTCATTATTATTTCTATTGGACAACTCTGGAATAAATAATATCAATCATACAAACACCTTTCAAAAAATAAAGGAGGAATCACTTCCTAGCTATTTCTATAAGGCCAGTGTTGCACTGATACCAAGCCAGATGAACATCTCAAGAAAATAAAATGTTATTTCAGTATCCTTTATGGACATAGACACAACAATCTCTAATAAAATAGTAACAAATCAAATCTGGCAGTATCAGAATAAGATTATACATTATTGTACACAAGATTATGACCTTGTGTAATATATTCTCAGAATGCAAGTTTGGTTAACATTTGAAAATCAATTAATGCAACATACCAAATTATCAGATGATTATTTCAGACACATAGAACAAACATTTGATACAATTCAACATTCATTCACGATTTTAAAACACATACAAATTCTCATCAATCTAGAAATGGAAGAGAATTTAGGGCATCTGCAGAAAAAAAGGAAAAAAATATCAGCTAATATCACACATAATGATGAAAGCTTGGTTATTGTCCCCTTAATGGGAGATGAGGACAATTCTGTTCCCTATTTCTGCTAGTAGATACTGGGCTGGTGCAAGAAGTTCCAAGGCAATTATAATAATTAAAGTCATCATATTAGAAAGGAAGAAGTATAACTGTCTTTGCAGATGAAGTAATTTTGTTTGAGAAAATCCAATGCAATATGCAAAAAAGATCTGATATGCACATTTAGCAAGGTTGTAGGATGCAAGATCAATGTATTGAATTAATTACATTTCTATAGGCTAGCAACACACAGTCCAATAATGCAAATAGGGAAAGAATTCCATTTACAATAGCATAAAAAATAAAATAGTGAACTAAGAACTGAACACTGACACTAAAAAACACTGCTGAGAGAAAATAAAAATACAAATCAATAGAGAGATGATTGTGTTCAAAGATTGAAAGACTCAATTTGTTAATGAATATTTTTCCAACATTGTCCTATATATTCAGTGCAATTGTTATCAAATTTCTTTTAGTTGTTTTTGTGGAAACTGACAAGCTTATCTTAAAATTTGTATCGAAAAGCAAATGACCTAGGATGGCCAAAATAATTTTGTAAACAAGCACTGTTAGAGCCTCCACAACATGATATTAATAAAGCTACAGTTATTACAGAAAAAAACTGCAGTTATTAAGATATGTTGCATTGGCGTGAAAATATACACAGAGATCAACAGAACAAAATGATAAGTCTAGAAGTAAGTTCTTATCTTTTTGGGTAATTGACTTTTGGCAATGATGCATTCATTATTCAATGCATAAAAAATAGAAGATATTTTCAATGAATGCAATTGTACCTCCATATAGAAAAAAAAAAAAAAAACAGAAAGGAAGGAAGGAAGGAAGGAAGGAAAAAGAAGGAAATAACTGAGTCTCCTATCTCACACAAAACATTTACCAACTGATTCTATACTTCTTAACTTTGTCTAGAGTACTTCTATCTCCACCACAGCCTCCTTAGAAGATATTATTTCTCACTTGCATAAACCTGAGTTCCCTTATCTAATTAGTCTATGCTTCCCTAAAAATTCTGAAATTGTTGTCAGAGTGAACTTTGTGAAAACTAAATAAGATGTTTTAAGCCAGTTTAGAGTATACCAATGGTCTTTGAACAAAGAAAGAAAGAGAGAGAGAGAGACAGAGAGAGAGAGAGAGAAAAAGAAAGAAAGAAAAAGAAAGAAAGAAAAGAAAAGAAAAGAAAGAAACCCTTAACATAGCCAATAAACTCAACATAATATAGCCCCTATATTTTCCCCAATCTATTTTTTTTCAAATTTTCTAGAACTCTTCTCAAACCAAAGTAAGGCCAGTGTGGTTGCTCAAACTCACTATACTTCCTCTTCTTACAGAGCCTTTGCATATACTGCCTGGAAGATTCTCTCTGCTATTCTTAATTTACTTCAACTCATTATTTCATTTTAGAATCCAGTGCCATTCCTCAAGGACATTTTCTTTGTCGTGTACATGGTGATACAGCTCCATGTATCTCTTGTGTTTCCTATATAGCATTTTCACATTTGCAATTTTCCAATTTTAATAATATTTCTTTTCCATGCTAGACATAAGCAGAGGGACTCCATTTTCATTCACCATTTTATCCCACTACTTAGCACAGTGTTTGACAGTTAGAACATCTTCAATAAATATTTTCTGAATAAATAAGTGGCTAAATAAATGGAAAATTCTCAGATTGATGCATACTAGAAACAAATATAAAACTAGACAACCATTTCATACTAACTCTGTAAGTGCAAGAATTGAGGTTCAGTCAACTTCAGAGCACTCTTCTTTGCTATCTCACCTGGCAGTGGTAGAGACATTTATTGTCTCAGGTTTCATCTAAAATTCTCCATGGTAGCTAAGCAATGCCAAGCACACAGAAGGCCCTTGAGGAACAATTGTTGAATTACTTGGTGCATTGATTATATTTGTTCTTTGTAACCAGATTAGATTTTAGGATTCCATTCTTCCTTAAGAAAGGCTAATGATGACATCTGAAATAGGGACCTCTACAGTATGACCTGAAGGCTCAATGCCTTTTAATAAACTGGAGTCAGTTGATTCCAATAATGATACTGATCCATCCCTCCTAATTCAAAAGAACCTGCAGACATGTGCTTGATGAGAACACTATACCCACTTCGGCTGTTTTCCTTTGATTAATATTAGGTGTGTCATCAAGTACATGCCTCATCCCCTGTTGGAGGAGATGGCGTCTTGTTAGCAAGGCTTTTCCTTGTGCCATCCTGTGTTTGAAAAAGGCTTTTTCGATTGCAACAAAAGCAAAAATTGACAGCGGGATCTAATTAAACTAAAGAGCTTCTGCACAGCAAAAGAAACTATCATCTGAGTGAACAGACAACCAAATGCTTTGGAGAGGTTTTTTTCCCCCTTCATCTTCATATCAAACACCTCTCTAGTTGCCTTTGCTCATTGGATCTGATCTGTAACAGGTAGTGTGGATCAACTAAATCACAGTTTTTCAAACTATGAGATACTATTCATTAATGGGTTGTGAAATCAGTTCATAGTTCCCAATAAGATTTTTAAAATATGAAATAGTGAAGACTAGAAAGCATTAGAAAACAAGATGATTAGTAAATCTTGTACCATGTGCATGTGTGTCTGTGTCATATGTGTGTGCATGCACAAGGATGTTTAATTAATGTGTTTAATTAGTTATATTCATTTCAAGTAATTAAAATCAGTTAAAATCAGAGGACTCTTTAAGTAGTAACCCAAAAGCTGAGTAGACTGTGTTGTCTTATGTTTAAAAGTCATACGGTAAATCCCTTCTCTCAGCATAACTGTGATGGTTGCTGGTGCTGAGGGCTAAGTCTTGCGGAAGTGTCCACCACATCATAGCACAGTGTAGGTACAGGATGGAAACTTCTTCGATTACCCTCAGTGATAGGGTCTTGCTCTGTGTCCCCATCCAAATACCATCTTGAATTGTGATCCAAATTGTAATCCCCACGTGTTGTGGGAAGGAACTTGCAGGAGGTAATTAGATCATTGTGGGGGGGATCCCCCCTGCTGTTCTAGTGATAGTGAGTGAGTTCTCATGAAATCTGATGGTTTTATAAGGGGTTTTCTCCCCTTCACTGTGCATTTCTCCTTCCTGCTGCCCTGTGAAGAAGAATGTGTTTGCTTCCCCTTCTGCCATGATTGTAAAGTTTCCTGAGGCCTCCCCAGCCCTGCAGAACTGTGAGTCAGTTAAACCTCTTTCCTTTATAAATTACCTAGTCTTGGGTAATTCCTTATTAGCAGTATGAAAATGGACTAATACAGTAAATTAGTACCAGGTAGTGGTGTGAGGCTGTAAAGATAGCCAAAAATGTGAAAGTGACTTTGGAACTGGGTAACTGGCGAGGTTGGAACAGTTTGGAGGGCTCAGGAGAAGACAGGAAGATGTGGAAAAATTTGGAGCTCCCCAGAGACTTATCAAATGGCTTTGACCAAAATGCTGATCATGATATGGACAATGAAGTTAGTCTCAGATGGAGATGCGGAACTCATTGGGAATGGGAATGAAGGTGATTCTTGCTATGCTTTAGCAAAGAGACTGGTGGCATTTTGCCCCTGCCCTAGAGATCTGTAAAACTTTGAATTTGAGAGAGATGATTTAGGGTATCTGGTGAAAGAAATTTCTAAGTGGCAAAGTGTTCAAGAGGAAGCAGAGCATAAATGTTTAGAAAATTTGCAGCCTTGGCCAGGTGCGGTAGCTCATGCCTGTAATCCCAGCACTTTGGGAGGCCAAGACAGGTGGATCATGAGGTCAGGAGATCAAGACCATCCTGGCCAACATGGTGAAACCCTGTTTCTACTAAAAATAAGAAAATTAACTGGGCGTGGTGGTGCATGCCTGTAATCCCAGCTACTCAGGAGGCTGAGGAAGGAGAATCACTTGAACCAGGGAGTCAGAGGTTGCAGTGAGCCAAGATCACACCACTACACTCCAGCCTGGTGACAGAGCAAGTCTCCATTAAAAAAAAAAAAAAAAAAAGAAAGAAAGAAAGAAAGGAAAAAAGAAAAGAAAATTTGCAGCCTGCCTATTCAATAGAAGAGAAGAACCCATTTCCCATTTTCTGGGGAGAAAGTCAAGCCTGCTGTAAAAATTTGCATAAGTAACCAAAAGCTGAATATTAGTCACCAAAACAATGGGGAAAATGCCTCCAGGGCATGTCAGAGACCTACACAGCAGCCCCTCCCATCACAGGCACAGAGGGCTGGGAGGGAAAAATGGTTTAGTGGGCTGGGATCAGGGTCCCCATGCTCTATGCAGCCTCAGGACATGGTGCCCTGTGTCCCAGATGCTCCAGCTCCAGCCATAGCTAAAAGGGGCCATGGTACAGCTCAGGCTATTACTTTGGAAGGTGCAAGCCCCAAGCCTTGTTGGCTTAAATGTTGTGTTGGGCCTGTGGGTGCACAGAATTCAAGAACTGAGGTTGGGGAACCTCCACCTAGATTTCAGAGGATGTATGGAAATGCCTGGATATCCAGGCAGAAGTTTGCTGCAGGGGTGGAGCCTGCATGGAGAACCTCTGCTAGGGCAGTGTGGAAGGAAAATGCAGCATGGGAGCCCCCAAATAGAGTCCCCACTGTGACACTGCCTAGTAGAGCTGTGAGAAGAGGGCCATCATCCTCCAGACCCCAGAATGGTAGATCCACTGACAGCCTGCACCATGCACCTAGAAAAGCCACAGACACTCAATGCCAGCTCATGAAAGCAGCTGGGAGGGAGGCTGTCCCCTGAAAAGCCACAGGGATGGAACTACCCGAAGCCATGGGAGCCCACTTCTTACATCAGCATGACCTGGATGTGAGACATGGAGCAAAAGGAGATCATTTTGGAATTTTAAGGTTTAATGACTACCTTATTGTATTTTGGACTTTCATGGGGCATATAGCCCCTTTGTTTTGACCAATTTCTCCCATTTGGAATAGGTATATTTACCCCATTCCTGAACCATGATTGTATCTAGGAAGTAACTAACTTGCTTTTGATTTTACAGGCTCATAGGCAGAAAGGACTTGCCTTGTTGCAGATAAGACTATGGACTTGGAATTAGGGTTAACGCTGAAATGAGTTAAGACTTTGTGGAACTGTTGGGAAGTCATAGTTGTGTTTTGAAATATAAGAAATGTGAGATTAGGGCAGGGCCAGGAGCAGAATGATATGGTCTGGCTCTGTGTCCCAACCCAATCTCATCTTGAATTGTAATATAAATTGTAATCCCCATGTGTTGGGGGAGGGACCTCATGGGAGGTGATCAGATCACGGGGGTGGTCCCCCCATGCTGTTCTCATGATAGTAAGTTATCATGAGATCTAATGGTTTTATAAGGGGTTTTCCCCACTTTGCTCTGCACTTCTTGCTGCTACCCTGTGAAGACGGACGTGTTTGCTTTTCTTTCCGCCATGATCATCAGTTTCCCGAGGCCTCCCCAACCCTGTGGAACTATGAGTCAATTAAACCTCTTTCCTTTATAAGTTATCTAATCTTAGGTATGTCTTTATTAGCAGTATGAGAATGGATTAATACACTCAGCATACTTGAAATCATTCATAATTTTTAAAGTGCAAATGGTATTCCTTCCAGGCACTGTGAGGGGCCATGCTGGTACATATTGTATGAGAATCTGTCCTGTGTGTCTCTGAGTTCACCACATCAACATTCCTTCCATTTCCAAGCATTCTTATTTCTGGTGCCCTGCATCTGCCTCATCTGTGTGCCTCTAAGAATTGAAACATTGGTTAATTGGAAGCAGCTTCACCAGCAGCAAGAACAGATCTAGAAACTGATAAAGTTGCAGTCCAGTTTTTAAAAATATCTTCTGGGGCAAGAAGTTGCCTATTCCTTGTAGTTGCATATTCCAAGGGACATGCCAGGAAGCAAAGGAAACCAAGAGTTACTGGGCAGAGGCCCTTGCATTGAAAACTGCTAGAGTGATTAGTAGCTTGGACCTTGCTTGTATATCTATGCTCCTTGACCTTGGCTAACTATAACCATGGACTTTTGAGTGATTTCAGACAAAAAAAAAAAGAGTATCAAAAGGCAATAAAAAGAATTGTTTCTGAAAACACCACTGCTCCTTCATTCCCTAGAAATCAGAGGGAATTTATATTTCTGGGGTGAGCTGATCAGCATTGGTGGCAAGTGATGGACTGGTGACCTTGGAGAACAGAAGAGCTATAGAGGGGCACAGGTAGACATCTTTCACTTTCCTAGGAACACTCCAGGCAACTCAGATCATGTCTTTGCCAAGGGACCAGACCCTTATTTAAATGGCTTGTCCAAAGTAGAATCAGGCTGTTTTTAAAAAAATTAGTACAGATGTTAGACCCCACTGGCAATCATTTGGAGTCAGAGTATGTTTTCTGTGGATTCCTTTGCGTGTTCACCTTTAGGTATGGGAGAAAGCAGCAGTCAGTTAGAGGGTGTTTTTAAGTTGACATGACTAATGCTGAATGGGGCTAATCAAATCCATTCTCTAGGGGACAAGCTAGGGACCTTGAAGATGGCTTAGTCTCATGAATTTGATGCATATCTCTAAAGAGGGTGCAACTTTCTAAAGGCACCAGAAGAGGAGTAAGATGTTGTCTCAGTTCATTGGGGCTGCTATCACAAATGCCATAGACTGGGTGGCTAATAAACAGCATAGATTTATTTCCTAAATTTCTGGAGGCTGGAAAGTCCAAGATCAGGCAGATTTGGTGTGTGATGAGGGGCTGCTTTCTGGTTCATAGATGGTGCCTTCTCACTACATCCTCACCCAGTGGAAAGGACAAACAAGCTCTCCCACGTCTCTTTTCTCAGGGCACCAATCTCATTCACAAGGACTCCACCCTCACGGCCTAAGCACCTCCCGAAGGCCCCACCTAACATCATCACCTGAGTGCTTAGGATTTCAACATATGAATTTCAGGGGGACACCATTATTCAGACAGCAGTAGCTGTGATGAGGCTCACTGGACTGAACTCCAGAACAACCTCTGTCCTTACCCCATAACAGGACCCTGCAGAAGGCACTGAAAAGATCTTTTGAATATTCAGCTTCTTCGATTGTGAGGTGAATAGTGGGTAGATGAAAGGGGTCTGTGCTATAAATGGTGAGATGTTCTTTCCTACTTCACAGGGATTTTAAGTGGAGTAGACGAGGTGGCACATTGGCACACCTCATTGTATTGAGCCTCACTGTACTGCACTTCACAAATGCTGCAATTTTACACATTGGAGGTTTGTGGCTACGCTGCATGGAACAAGTCTACCGGAGCCACTTTTCCAACAGCATGTGCTCATTTCATGTCTCTGTGTCACATTTAGGTAATTCTCACAGTATTTCAGACTTTTTCATTATTATTATATATGTTATGGGGATCTGCAGTCAGTGACCCTTGACGTTACTATTGTGATTCTTTTGCGGCTTCCAATACCATGCCAACATATGATGGCAAACTTAATCCATAAATGCTATGTATGTTCTGACTGCTCCACTGACCAGCCATTCCCTGTCTCTCTTCCCCTCCTTGGGCCTCCCTGTTCCCTGAGACACAATAATATTGAAATTAGGGCAATTAATAACCCTCCAATGGTCACTAAGTATTCAAGTAAAAGGAAGAGTCACACGTCTCACTTTAAATCAAAAACTAGGATGATAAAGCTAGCATGTGAAAAAGCTGAGATGGACCAAAAGCTAGACTTCTTGCACCAAACACCTAGCCAAGTTGTGAATACAAAGGAATACATCTTAAAGGGAATTTAAAAAGTGCTGCTCCAGTGAACACATGAATGATAAGAAAGTGAAATAGTCTTCTTGCTGATAGGGAGACAGTTTTAGTGTCTGGATAAAAGATCAAACCAGCCATAACATCCCCTTAAGCCAAAACTTAATCTAGAACAAATTCCTAACTCTCTTCAATCTATGGAGGCTGAGAGAGGTGAGGGAGGTGTAGAAGAAAAGTTGGAAGGTAGCATAGGGTTGGTTCATGAGGTTTATGGGAAAAAAGCCATCTCCAGAACATAAAAGTGGAAGGCGAGGCAGCAAGTGCTGATGGAGCAACTGCAGCAAGTTATCCAGAACATCTAGCTATGATCATTGATGAAGGGGGCTGCACTAAATAGTAAATTTTGAATGTCAATAAAACAGTCTTCTACCGGAAAAACATGCCATCTAGAACTTTCCTAGCTAGAGAAGTCAAGGCCTGGCTTCAAAGCTTTAAAAGGCAGGCTGACTGCCTTGTCAGGGGATAATGCAGCAGGTGACTTTAAGTTAAAGCCAATGCTCGTGTACTATTTCAAGAATCCTACGGCCCTTAAACTTATGCTAAATTTACACTGCCTGTGCTCTAGAAATGAAACAAAACCTGGATGAGAGCACATTTGTTTATAATATAATTTACTGAATATTTTAGGCCTACTGGTGAGACCTATTCCTTAGAAGAAAAGTTTCCTTTAAAAATATACTGCTCATTGACAATAGACCTAGTCAGCCAAGAGCTCTGGTGGGGGTGTACAAGGAGATGAATACTGTTTTCATGCCTGCTAACACAACATCTGCTCTACAGTCCATGGATCAAAGAGTGACTTGACTTTCTTGTTTTTTTAAATATTTAGTTCTGGGATACATGTACAGGATGTGCAGGTTTGTTACATAGGTAGGCTTGTGCCGTGGTGGTTTGCTGCACTGATCAACTCATCACTGAAGTATTAAGCCCAGCATGCATTAGCTATTTTCCCCAATACTCTACCTCCCCTTACCCCACCCCCAGACTGGCACCAGTGTGTGTTGTATCCCTCTCTGTGCCCATGTGTTCTCATTGTTCACCTCTCACTTATAAGTGAGAACATGCAGTGTTTGATTTTCTGTTCCTGCCTTACTTTTCTGAGGATAATGGCTTCCAGCTCCATCCATGTCCCTGCAAAGGAAATGATCTCATTTTTTTCATGGCTGCATAGTATTCCATGGTGTATATGTGCCACATTTTATTTATCCAGTCTATAGTTGATGGGCATTTGGGTTGATTCCATGTCCTTGCCATTGTAAATAGTGCTGTAATGAACATACATGTGCATGTATCTTTGTAATATAATGACTTATATTCCTTTGGGTATATACCCAGTAATGGGATTGCTGGGTCAAATGGTATTTCTGGTTCTAGATCTGAGAAATCACCACACATCACACTGTCTGCCACAATTGTTGAACTAATTTACACTCCCACCAACAGTGTAAAAGTGTTCCCATTTCTCCACAACCTTGCCAGCATCTGTTGTTTCTTGACTTTTTAATAATCGCTATTCTGTCTGGTGTAAAATGGTATCTCATTGTGGTTTTAATTTGCATTTCTCTAATGATCAATGATGTTGAGGTTTTTCTTCATATGTTTGTTGGCTGCATGAATGTGTTCTTTTGAGAAGTGTCTGTTCATATCCTTTGCCCGCTTTTTGATGGGGTTGTTTGTTTCTTGTAAATTTGTTTGATTTCCTTGTAGATTCTGGATATTAATTCTTTGTTGGATGGAATAGATTGCAGAAATGTTTTCCCACTCTGTAGGTTGCCTGTTCACTCTGATGATAGTTTCTTTTGCTGTGCAGAAGCTCTTTAGTTTAATTACATACCATTTATCAATTTTTACTTTTGTTACAATTGCTTTCGGTGGTTTTATCATTAAATCTTTGCCCACGCCTATGTCTTGAATGGTATTACCTAGATTTTCTTCTAGGGTTTTTATAATTTTGAGTTTTACATTTAAGTCTGTGATCCATCTTGATTTAATTTTTGTATAAGGTGTGAGGAAGGGGTCCAGTTTTAATTTTCTGCAAATGGATAGCCAGTTCTCAGAGCACCATGTATCAAATAGGACATCCTTTCCCCATTGCTTGTTTCTGTCAGGTTTGTCAAAGATCAGATGGTTGTAGATGTGTGATCTTATTTCTGAGTTTTCTGTTCTGTTGCATTGTTATGTGTCTCTTTTTTCTTACCAGGAACATGCCTCAAAATAATAGCAGCCATTTATGACAAATCCACAGCCAGTATCATACTGAATGGGCAGAATCTGGAAGCATTCCGCTTGAAAACTGGCACAAGACAAGGATTCTCTCTCTCACCTCTCCCGTTCAATGTAATATGGGAAGTTCTGGCCAGGGTGATCAGGCAAGAGAATTAAATAAAGGGTATTCAAATAGTAAGGAAGGAAGTCAAAATGTCTTTGTTTGCAGATGACATGATTATGTGTCTGGAAAACCCCATTGTCTCAGCCCCAAAGCTTCTTAAGCTGATAAGCAACTTCAGCAAAGTCTCAGGATACACAATCAATGTGCAGAAGTCACAAGCATTTCTACACACCAACAACAGGCAAGCAGAGAGCCAAATCATGAATGAATTGCCATTCACAATTGCTACAAAGATAATAAAATATCTAGGAATACAGCTAACAAGGGATGTAAAGGACCTCTTTAAGGAGAACTAGAAACCACTACTCAGGGAAACCAGAGAGGACGCAAACAAATGGAAAAATATTCCATGCTCATGGATAGGAAGAATTAATATAATGAAAATGGCCATACTGCCCAAAGTAATAGATTCAATGCTATTCCCATTAAACTACCATTGACATTCTTCACAGAATTAGAAAAAGACTGTTTTAAAATTCATGTGAAACAAGAAAGAGCCCATATAGCCCAGACAATCCTAAGGAAAAAGAACAAAGCTGGATGCATCATGCTACTGGACTTCAAACTATACTTATAAGGCTACAATAACCAAAACAGCATGGTACTGATTTTGACTTTCAAGTCTTACTATTTGAAAAGTATATTTCGTAAGGCTACAGTTGCCATAGATAGTGATTCCTTCGTGGATCTGGTTGGGCAAAGTAACTTGGAAAACTTCTGGAAAAGATTTCTAGGTGAAATTAGGAACATTTTTAATTCATGGGAAGAGGTTAAAAAGAAGCAGCATTACCAGGAGCTTGGAAGTTGATTCCAACACTCATGTATGACTTTGAGGGGTTCAAGACTTTGGTGGAGGAAATAACTGCAGATGTGATGGAAATGGCAAGAGATTAGAATGAGAAGTGGAGCCTGAAGATGTGACTGAATTGTTGCAACGTCATGATAAAGCTTGAATAGATGAGAAGTTGCTTCTTAGGAAGGAGAAAAGAAAGTGGCTCCCCGAGATGGAATCTACTCCTGGTGAAGATTCTGGGAACATTGTGGAAATGACAACAAGGGATTTGAGAGGCTTGACTCCAATTTCAAAATGAGTTCTACTGTGGGTAAAATGCTATCAGACAGCATCACATGCTGCAGAGAAATCTTTCATAAAAGTTTAAAAATCACTCAATGTGGTAAGCTACGTTTTTGTTTTTTTGGGTTTTTGTTTGTTTGTTTGTTTGTTTTGAGGCTGAGTCTTGCTCTGTCACCCAGGCTGGAGTGCAGTGGCACGATTTTGGCTCACTGCAACCTCCACCTCCCAGGGTTCAAGTGACTCTCGTGCCTCAGCCTCCTGCATAGCTGGGATTACAGGCACCCGCCACCACATCTGGCTAATTTTTGTATTTATAGTTGAGATGGGGTTTCACCATATTGGCCAGGCTGGTCTCGAACTCCTGACTTCAACTGATCCACCTGCCTCGGCCTCCCAAAATGCTGGGATTACAGGCATGAGCCACCATTCCTGGACTTTTGTCTTATTTTTTTAATTGCCATAGTCACCCCACCCCACCACCCTGATCAGTCAGCAGCCATCAACATTGAGCAAGACCCTCCACCAGAAAAAAGATTACAACTCTCTGAAGTCTCAGCTAATAGCATTTTTAGCAAGAAAATATTTTAAAATTAAGGTATACACATTGTCTTTTAGACATAATGCTATTGCAAACTTAATAGACTACAGTATAGTGTAAACATAACTTTTATATACACTTAGAAACCAATAAATGCACGTAACTTGCCTTATTGCAATATTCACTGTAGCGTGGTGGTCAGGAACTGATCCTGCAATATTCCTGAAGTATGCTTGTACACTCTTTGGGAAGTCAAACATTTCCACATTAATATATTTAATTTGTCATTGTTTCATTTCTTCTGAAAGCAGAGATTTTCCTGGAAAGTTGTTATAAAATGTTTACGTGTATTCATCTTAAACCCTGCAAGAAGTAATCTGCTGATGATATGAACCACCTATAACTTTGTTCCAGTACAATGAGATTAAGAAATAATCTCCAAATTAAACTTCATTACATAGTCTAATGTTTCTTCTTATTAATTTTTCAATTGAATAGTTGGGTTTATTAAAAATAAAAGGAAAATTGAAAATTATTTATCAGGCATCCTTCCAAGTGCTTCAAGCAATTATTAATTTTAAAAAGCTATTTAAATTATGAGAAAGTATTTTTTAAAATCAGAAATGCCTATTCACCATCATCCCATAAAACTTTAATGGTGAAATATTATGTGCTTTTCATTCCATTATTGCACAAATGAATTATGTATAGAGATATAGCTGGTGCTTCTCTCCTTATTTACATTTATGAGTAGATCTCCATGCAGATAATGTGTTTGGTGAATCAGGAAGGCAGAGGCCAGCTACACTCAACAGAAGGGGCCGTTTGAAGTCTGAGTTGGAATAACGGAGGAAGAATTTGACAACTGCAATGACACTTGACAAGTCTGGCTCCTGACAAGCAATACCGGCCACTCACAGTGCATATAATTCCCGTTAGCCAGTACTGCTGCAGAGCAATGCTTATCCTGGGGCTGAACTGATCTTAGAAATAATCTTTCCAAACAGTCCACATATCCAACACCTTCATTTCACAAATGAGATTGAGATGCGTGACCTCTTGCCTAAGGCCCCATAGCCCTGTCCCTTGTGTCTGCATCCTCTAACCCTGGCAGTAGTGTGTGCTTAAGTGCTACCCCCTGGGTCCGTTTGAAACTTGACCTCTGGAGTTTATGATAGTGGCCTGGAGCAGAGCACAGAGCATCGTAAGGAACCCTGGATCCACCAGGCATTCTGCAGCTGATCTCTGAGTCAGCCTTGCAGGGCCTGCTGGGTCTTCTGCCTGAGGGGCCCGGTGCTGGATTCTCACCTTGTCTCCCGGCTCTGGCCCAAGTTCTTACACATTAGTCTACCCACTCCCGGCAGGTCTCCATGGAGCCAATGGTTTGGGGATCTGGCTGGCCACTCTCTCTGGCTCTGTAGGATCCAGGGCTGCCCTGGCCTCTGCTTATCATCCTGAAGCCCTCTCTGCACCCACGCCTTGGTTTTAGTGCCCGGAAACCTAACTCCACATGGACAAGGGAGCCCATTATCTTGGACAAGGGAGCCCATTATCTTGGTTTATTTTATGTATCTCAACCAGAATTTATCCTCCATCAGGTACTAACACAGTTTTGAGACATCTTAAAAATTAAGCACAATGAGGAATAAGAAAACATTTTTAAAATGATAATAACCCTTCTAATGCCAAGTAAAAACCTATTGCTTGACTTCAGCTTATTGATTTTCTTCTTCTTAGCTTCCTTGTTACCAAAGCAAAAGAGAAAAAGCATTAACTTACATTTCTGCTACTTTCTGAAGACAAACTTTCTGCTTTATTTATCAGCTTTATGCTGTTACTGAATTCAAATGAGAATGCAGTTAGAAAAACCAGGTAACATAATAGACAATGCATTTAAATACACATTTTTAAAACATGTAGACATGTTGACCAAATGGATGAGCGTATACCTCTCAATTGTATTAGTTGCCTGCAACATTGTTTTTACTGTGTTATAATACAGTGTATATCTGTTGTGATCTAATGTTCTGGCTTCATCGAGCAAAAAATCATTAAAAATCCAATGTAGTGTCAGTGAATGTGTGCATTAGATAGCCCCTCTCAAATATCACGTATCTCAAGTGGACCTTCACCAGGCACTGGATTGCCATTTATCCATATATGAATTCTCCAGCCACAGCTTGCAGCATGGAAATTCTTCATGGCTCATTAACATAAGGGAGTCTTATGTGTTAGACACCAGTCATACGTGAGGAAGAGCTGTCATTCTGATGTGTAAGACTAAAACTTAGCACTGTGAACGCAGGGGAATCTGCAGGACAGGAATGAAAAGTAATGGGATCTCACTTTTCAAACTAAAATAGTCTCCTCCATATTACGGGACACAGATATCCAGACTGTCAAACACGTGGTCCAGTCAAGGGAAAGTGCTCATCAGATTCTCATTAATTTATTTACTGATGGTACTGACTTAGTCTGAATACAATTGTATATTAGTGGATCACAAGAATGATTAATATAGAAAATTCATAGCCAGACAATCTAATAAATTTTCCTGGGACTATTGTCTATTTAAAAGTCTCTTAGTATATCCAACTACAACAATTTAATTTTCATCTATTTGAGTCTGTGAAGCTTCATTCAAACTGCACTGACTCTGAATTTTAAAATGGTAGTTATTGCAACCAATATATTTCTCTGAAAGGAGAACCAATGTGGGGCTGTGATAAAACACTGTTTATTCTCCGCCCCCCCCACAACTCTAGACCAAAAAGGGAACACAGGGCGGGGGCAGGCATTTCTCCTTCATGCTGTTGAAGGGTGGAACTTTTCAACAATGCGGGCGAAGTCAGAGCTAGTTTTTGAACTCCTAGTAAGGGTGTGATTGGAGGGTCATTTCTGCTCAAGAAAATTATTCACGAAGCTGCTTTATTGGGGTGGTTTGTTTAAATATTTTTTTCTTTCTTTCTCTCAATTGCTTATGTCCTGAGAAACGAACTTGACGTAGAAATCAGGGCTGTAGATACTAGTGACTACCTCCTTTATCCAGGGTGGCTTTTGCTGTGTAATCCTTCTCTGTCCATCTTCCTGTGCTCTAGGAATCCTGCCTCCTCAGATGTTCCTAAGAAGAAGGAAACTATCTCTGAGAAGCCTCAATGTTGAACTTTATTCTGGAAAGACAGGAAAGGCCTATAAATAGAGCAATGCTTGAATTTATATCAACTGTCTGACAAATTGACTGTACTATAAATTAGCTAAATTCCAAAACCACCTTCAGAAATAAAAATATCTTCAAAATTTAAAATGAGCTATAAATGTGTATTAAGGTTAATTAAACATTCTTCGTATTGTTTGTATACATGTTTTAAAAGTAACATGGGCAGAATAATTATGTCTGGAACGTGCTTACTTCTTCTCTGGGTACGAGGTCCTAGGGATTACAGAACAAATTCTGCTAAGTAAGCAAGATTCTCAGTTTTCTTTCTTTAATTTTGCTTAATTTATACTAGATTTTCTATTTTTTTTTTTTTACAAAATAAAATATATAAAATTCGTTGGTAGAGTAACAAATTTGCATGCTATAGATCATTGACCATTTCCATGTTATTGTATTCCACTGCAGAAAATAAGTGTATCCATAAAAATGTGGAGATATTAAAAAGTACAATTATGGAATTTCAAAATTACATTTTTATACTATTTGAGGTTGCTCCATTTTATTTATCAGGCTTCTTGCTTTTGAAGGAATAAATTTCAGCCCCTTCTCCTTGCATGGTTTATTTTCAATTACAATTTACTAAAAGCTATAAAATCTAAAGTTATTCTTGTCATATTGGGTGTTGAAATTTTCTGATTAAAATGATTTGTACCTGAGAACATTTAAAATCTAATCTTTAAGAAATTTTGAAATATACAATGCATTATTATTAATTATAGTCACCATTCTGTGCAATAGATCACTGAGGCTTATTCTTCCTGGCTAGCCAAAATTTTGTAACCTTGGATCAATATCTCCCTTTTTCCTATCCACCCTCCTCTCCTGCCTCTGAAAACCGCCAAATTGGTAAGTATACTAGGTGATGGAGATGTGAATTAGCTTGCTTGAATCATTCCACAATGTAAGCATATATCAAAATATTACATTGTACCCCACAAATACATACAACTATTATTTTTCAACTACAAATAAAAATTTTTGAAAAGACTTGCAGCTGACTTTGAAGATCATGTGATCCAAATTTAGAGGTTGAATTTACTAAAAATTGAGTTTAATGCCACGGCAGCACCCTGAGGTTGATTTATGGTGAAGTTCTTCAAAGGCTCATGCATTTCTACTATTGAACTGATGATAGGCCCAAAGACAGAAAGTGGGTGCGACTGGGCTCATGTATTTTATTGGATTCAGCATCAGCTTTTTTAAAAAAAAATCTTTGTAGTTCAGTTTCTCTTTCTTGCTCTCTTTCCATTCACACACACATACACATTTAAACAAATTGTGATAATTTTACCAATCCAAATAGAAGTTACCATAGTTTTCCTCATTTAGGAAAATGTTGTTTTTACATCACTCTGCTCTACCAAAATTTGCAATGCCACCACAAAACCGTTTAATAAGTAAATACAAAATATATAAAACTGTTGCCATTTATCTATTTGTAAAGTTCTATTGCTATTGAAGGAATCAAAGTACTAACAGTCATCCCTTGCTATTTTCTTCCACACACACACACACACACACACACACACACACACACAAATTTGGAGAAGAAAATTTTTAATTAATGACTAATTTAGAAGAATAGTTCTCTGATGACAATAAAAACCACTCTGCAGAATGAAATGAAAATAGTTTCTGTAACTATTAAATCATTATTTGGGGCACAGATCTTTGTGTCCTGCTTTCACGTGGTCCATAACCTTATTCTGACTTCTGAGACTGGGGCTCCACACTGCCTTCCTACTAGGGTTTGGAATCTTGCCTCTGAATCCCAAATCCAGTAGCTGGGATCTCCTAGCAGTTCCAAATCCCCCAACATAAACCACCCATTTGCGTGTTGGAATTTACGCAATTGTTCTCCATTCCCCTGCTGGGATACCATCGACTCTGGGGATTTTTCTTCTCCATTTTGCTAAACAAACACCAACCCTCTAAGGCCCCTTTCTCTGTGAAGACCATACAATTGCCTCCTGGCCAGCACTCCTGTCTCCCTCACTCACCCTGTGATAAATCGAGGTGTCGCCTCTCTCCTCCATTAGCCTTATTCCATTAAGCTAAGTGTCTCCGTTTCCTTCTCACCTAATATGAGATGAAAAGCTGGCATCGTTAGAGGAAGTGGTCAGGAGAAAAATTCGTTAATAATTAATTTGAGGTGTTTGAGGATATAGGTCACCTTTAAAATCTACTCTTCACAAATGCTTTCCCAATTAACTTCCCAAGTGATAGTTTATATCCTGTCCAGAAAAGTGGGTTCCAATCTGCCAAATAATTCTGGAAGCAAGAGACTTTCTCTAGGGGAGTTCCCCTGGTCATTGAGTGATAGTGCAGGTAAAGTTACTTAGTGTCACTGTGACGGGGACCTGGCAAGTTGGCAGAACCAAGGGGGTTTCTCTCATTCCTGACATGATTAACAATCAAGGATAACCAAGCTGTAGCAGGATCCCAGTCTCATTGACCAAGGATGAATGGCAGGCTCTTGGCAATGGATTAAACCAATAAGACAGAGACCCAGCAAACAGAAGTACTTGGATTTAAGGGTGTTTCAGAGCTTAAAAAACATTCCTAAACATGTGGAAGCCTCCCGTACAAGGGATAAGGCACAGTGCATTTATTAGGAGCAATAAGCAAGGTCAAATCAGACAGCCACGGTGTCAAGACCCTGGGTCCTAGTCCAAGGCTGATTGAGGACATTATTCCAGGCCAAACAGACTTAGGGATAGTTGGAGGATGGTTTATTGAGATTATCAGAAAGAAAGACCACTCCTAAAGCAACTCATATACCCTTGGGAGCCTCCTCTCTTGAGTAGAGAAGTGGAGAAGATGTTCCAGCCTGAGGTTTATTTGAAGGGAACAGCTTGAGTAAGCTCAGAGAAGAGAGAAGTTTCTCAGACGGGGGTTGGATCCTCCCCACTCCCAGACTGTGAGTCTCATACCTGTTATTTTTTAGCAGGAAGATATTGGAGACCTCAGCATCAGGTAGAAGTCTAGGCTGGAGCCCAGGTGAGCAGTGTGGAGAAGAGGAAGGAGGAGATAAGGTTCTCTAAGCAGTTATTCTGGAAGGAGAGGATGCACTTTGGTTCATTTTGCTGTGAGGGAGGGAGCAATGCAGGTGGAAAAAGGTGATGGGTATAATGGGCTCACAAAGAAAGGCAGATCCTTGCATTTCTTTTAGACAATAAATGACACTCATCTCCTGGAGGACATAAATCCAAGAGAAACTGTGCATTCTAACATGTGAATAAAAATATTCGCAAGCTGAAAGGCACATATGGTACTGAGCATGCAACAAAACTCCGGAGAAGAAAGGGCCCTCCTGAAACTGCTGGTGGAGCACAGAAGAGAGACGGAGCAATAGGAGGACTTTCATTTAGACAGAAAAGAGGTTTCATCCTTCGGGCCTGTCCTAACCATTGCCGGGAAAGCAAGACATTCTAGTTGCCCCACTGCACACAAGGAAAGAAGAATAAACAAATTCAAGAACAAAATAAATCGACATGCAATGCCTTCATGCAGGTGATAATGTCCCTGTTTTCATCTACTTACCAATGTCCCTGTCTTGTTAATGTGGCCATCCCTCAACTAGTTTTGGCAATTTAAGAGAGATTAGAGCAACAAAAAATCTGAGCGTTAGAGGGAGACCGTGTGTCTTCATTTACCAGCCCCTCCACTGACTACCTGGGCCACTACGGACAAGTCACTTTACATCTTAGAAACATTTCTTCCTCTATAAAATTAATATAAGCAAAAAACAGCCTATAAAAAGATGAGCAAAGGACACGAAAAGACACTTTTTTTTTTTTTGAGCCGAGTCTCACTCTGTCACCCAGGCTAAAGTGCAATGGTGCAATCTCAGTTCACTGCAACTGCTGCCTCCCAGGTTCAAGTGATTCTCCTGCCTCAACCTCCCAAGTAGCTGGGATTACAGGCGCCCACCACCATGCCCAGCTAATTTTTGTATTTTTAGTAGAGATGGGGTTTTACCATGTTGGCCAGGCTGGTCTCAAACTCCTGACCTCAAGTGATCTGCCTACCTCAGCCTCCCAAAGGGCTGGGATTATAGGCGTGAGCCACCGTGCCTGGCCGAAAAGATACTTTTCATAAGAAGACATACATGCGGGCAACAAGCATATGAAAAATGCTTGGTATTACTAATTATTAAAGAATGCAAATCAAAACCACAATGAGATACCATCTCACACAAGTCAGTATGGCTGTTATTAAAAAGTCAAAAATTAACAGATGCTGACAAGGTTGCATGGAAAAGGGAATGCTTATACACTGCTATTAGGAATGTAAATTAGGTCAGCCACTGTGAAAAGCAGTTGGAGATTTGTCCAAGAATGTAAAACAGAATTACCATTCGACTCGCAATCCTATTATTGGGTTATACCCAAAGGACTATCTATTGTTCTATTATAAAGACACATACACATGTATGTTCAGAGCAGCACTATCCCTAATAGCAAAGCCATGAAATCAACCTAAATGCTCACTAACAGTAGACTGGATCAAGAAAATGTGGTACAGGTACACCACGCAATACTATGCAGCCACAAAAAAGAATGAGATTATGTCCTTTGCAGCAACACGGATGGAGCTGGAGGCCATTATCCTAAGTGAACTAACAGAGGAACAGAAAACCGAATACTGCCTGTTCTCATTTAGAAGTGAGAGCTAAACACTGAGTAGATATGGACACAAAGGAGGGAACAACAGACACTGGGGCCTACTCAAGGGTGGAGGGGGGAGAAGAGGGAGGATAAAATAAACTACCTATCAGATCCTATGCTGATCACCTGGGTGACGAAATAATCTGTACACCAAGCCCCTGCAACACGCAATTTGTTTATATAGCAAACCTAATATAAACTAATGTCCCTGTCTTGTTAATGTGACCATCCCTCAACTAGTTTTGGCAATTTAAGAGAGATTACAGCAACAAAAAATCTGAGCATTAGAGGGAGACCGTGTGTCTTCATTTACCAGCCCCTCCACTGACTACCTGGGCCACTATGGACAAGTCACTTTACATCTTAGAAACATTTCTTCCTCCATAAAATTAATATAAGTAATAAAACCCATAAAAATTACAAGTACCCCTAAATCTCAAATAAAAGTAAAAAAAAAAAAAGAATATAAGACCTTTTTGGCTTGCTAGGTTTAGTAAATAAAAATACAGGACAACCTGTTAAATCAGTATTGTAGACAAGATACAGATCCTTTTATGTACAACTCTGTCCCAAATATTGCATGGGGCATAATTATACTATTTATTTGTTGTTTATTTGAAATTTAAATGTCATTGGGTGTTCTGTGTTTAATCTGGCAACCCTAACAAGGTTTCATTTATCATCCTAAATAATTCCCATCATCAAATGCTAACATATTGTGTGGATATAGTAAGCATTAAAATATTAATTAACATTATTTTCATTCTGTAAAGATGATCTAGAACAAATTACATATACAGTAAGTTAGAGAATTGAGGCTTGCATAGTATATGCTATTTACCTGAGATCATGCACACAGGTTTTTTTTTTCTTTGTAATTTCATTAGTGATAAAACTGAGACCTCCAGCCTCCTCACTGCTGATTTTTCTACAGCATCTAGGCCAATCATCCTGGTGAATGGGAAATCCATCCACAGTGGTCCTTTAATTATGCCTTCCCTGAGCCTAATGCTGCATCCTTACTACAAAAACTGTGGCCAGAGCACCAGCAGCCGCTGCACCTCCTGGGAGCTTGTTAAAAATGCAGAGTATCAGGCTTCATTCTTTGTCAGAGTCGGCATTTTAAACAGAATCCCCCAGGGATTTTTTGTTTGTTTGGTTGGTTTGTTTTGTTTTTGAGACAGAATTTCACTCTTGTTGCCCAGGATGAAGTGCAATGATGTGATCTTGGCTCACTGCAACCTCCACCTCCTGGGTTCAAGCAATTCTGCCTCAGCCTCCTGAGTAGCTGGGGTTACAGGTGTGCGCCACCACACCTGGCTCATTTTGTATTTTTAGTAGAGATGGGGTTTCTCCATTTGATCAGGCTGATCTTGAACTGCCAACCTCAGGTGATCTGCCCGCCTTGGCCTCCCAAAATTCTGGGATTACAGGCGTGATCCCCCAGGGATTTGTTTGCACATTAACGTTTGAGGAACTCTTTCCTGGCTCAGCCTCAGGCCTGTCTCCAGCCTTTATAAGAGTGGTTCTTGGTCCTGGCTGTAGAATAGAATCACCTGAGTAGGTTTTAGAACCCACTGGTGTCTAAACCCTGCTCCAGAGATTTTGGCTTCATTGGCCTTGGGGTAGGCTCTGGGAATTGGTGGTTTTCTTTCAACTCCCAAGTGCTTCTAATGTCTTTGCTTTGAACTACTGATTTAAGAAGAGTTTTCCCACCTAAGGCAAAAGACACTGAAATAAATCGATGTCTCCAATGACATGTATTTTCCTTTAGCTTTGACAGACTGAATATACGACCAGACCATATTAAAAAAAAAAAAAAATAGAACTCTTTCCCACAGTCCTCAACAATCAGCCCAGGAGGCCAACCCATTCTCTACAGCGAGCTTATCCAACCTGCGACCTGCAGGCTGCATGCGGCCAAGGATGACGTTGATTGCGGACACAAATGCGTAAACTTTCTTCAAACATTACAAGATTTTTTTTTTTGTCATTTTTTTCTTTTAGCTTATCAGTTATCGTTAGTGTATTTTGTGAAAGGAAAGTATCTTGGAGCCCTGAAATCACTAAGCTAAAAAGCTGGGAACTGCTTAGGGCCAACCTGCCTCCTATTCTGTTCGAAGTCAGCCCTCTGCTCACTGAGATAAATGCATCTCTGCCTCCTTTGGAGAGACTCATCTGAAACTCAAACGAAAGCAACCGTTTGTCTCTTTTCTACCTGCGACCTAGAAGCCCCTCCCCACTTCGAACTGTCCTGCTTTTCCAGACCGAACCACCATTTGTCTTACATAGGTTAACTGATGTCTCACGTCTCCCTAAAATGTATAAAACCAAACTGCGTTCTGACCACCTTGGGCACGTGTCATCAGGACCTCCTGAGACTGTGTCCTCAACCTTGGCAAAATTAACTTCGTAAATTAACTGAGACCTGTCTCAGATTTTCGGGGTTCACAATTTCCTGTGTAGCCCAAGACAATTCCTCTTCTTCCGGTGTGTCCCAGGGAGCCAGAAGATTGGACACCCCTGACTACAGAAAGCAGTCCAGGAGGCCAGCCTGCTATCCACAAGCCAGACTTACAGGCAGTCAGAACACTTTCTCCAGCAACCAGTTCAGGAACCCAAACCATAACCCCTTTAACAACCAGGTGGAAGTGGCCAGGGCTTGATTAATAACTGACAGCTTCCCAGATTTAAGACCAATCAAGGAAGGACAAATGTGGTCCCCTAACCAATTGCCCAGCATGCCCTTTTTCTAATTAGCCGACCCCAGCTTCTCCACGCCAACAGCCCCAAGTGGGGGCAACCCTTTCTGCCACCATAAGGCTTTCCCACTGCCATGCCTACCTTTGAGTCTCTGCCAATACACGAGCGATGCTGGTTGACTCCCTTGCCACAGCAAGCGCTGAGTAAACTTTCTTGTTCTGGTTTGGTTGGTCTTTGTCTTTGTCCTCAGCCTGCTGCTGGAGATGAGCTGGGTGCAGGATAAGCATGTGGGTCAGAAGGAACAGACTTTCAACACACCGTGAAGACTTCGATGCTTACCCTGCTGCTCCTTTCAAGCCTGCCTCAGCAAACAGTGGGATCAAAGCTAGATGGACTCAGACGTTTGTCTCCTCAAGCTCCCAGGTTCTGCTCCTTATTTCTCCTCTGTCATGTGACCTACCCCATTCTGGCCTGTGCTTCTGAGAGTCCTTGTAGGGCATAAGCTTTGGAGTTTGAACGGCTTGGTTTGAACTGAAGCTCCATAGATTAGGTGTGCAACTTTGAATAACAGGATGAATCATTTTGTGCCTTGGGCTCCTGATTCTGTCTCCGGGGATGTGGTAAGAATTAAATGATGGATACCTCTGAAGCACTTAGTCCTGGCTGGGCTCAGTAAGTTCCCTGTGAGTGTAAGCATCGTTCTCATCATTCTGCGTGGGGCTATTTTTCCTCCTCACTTTGTCACTCAAGCAAAGACAAAGACTCCCTCCCTGCTTGAATCAAGGCATTGTATGTAATATAATTTCCTGAAGGCTGGAGAAAATGCAGGGCTGTATTAGTTAGTTTAACTGCCATAACAAAATGCCATGGGCTGGTGCCTTAAACAAAATTTCTGTTCTTTCCGTTCTGGAGGTTAGAAGTTCAAGATCAGGGACCCAGCTGATTCCATTTCGGGTGAGGGCTCTCTTGTTGGCTTTCAGGGGGCCACGTTCTTGCTGTGTTTTCATTTCACGTGGTCTTGTAGAAAGAGATCAAGCTCTCTGGTGCCTCTTGTAAAGACAATAATCCCATCAGATCAGGGCTCCAATTTTATGACCCCATTTAATGTTAGTTACTTATTCCAAATACAGCCACACTGGGGGTTAGAACTTTAACATGAATTCTGGAGGAACGTATATTCCAGTCCATAACAGAGACATACTTTAGAGAGAAAGAATAAGCATAAAAGTGCGTATCGGCCGGGCGCGGTGACTAACACCTGTAATCCCCACACTTTGGGAGGTCGAGGCAGGCGGATCATGAGGTCAGGAGTTTGAGGCCAACCTGACCAACATGGTGAAACCCCGTCTCTACTAAAAATACAAACAATTAGCCGGGCCTGGTGGTGCGTACCTGTAATCCCAGCTACTCGGGAGGCTGAGGCACAAGAATTGCTTTAACCCAGAGGGTGGAGGTTTCAGTGAGCTGAGATCGTGCCACTGAACTCCAGCCTGGGTGACAGAGCAAGACTCTGTCTCAAAGAAAAACAAAGCACATGTCAGACTCCTTGTTCCAAGCTCTTTGTGGTTTCTGCTGCCAGGAGGCCCCAGTATCTCATTCGCTTCTCCATCTAACGCAAGTGTAGCTCATTGCTCATTGCTCACATTCATTGTTTCGAGGAGCTGCTCTTGTTTCCAGAACCCCAGGTCTCCTCATTTCCAGCCTCTATCCTTCAGCCTTTCTGTCACCCAGACTTTCCAGAGGCTGGTGATCAATTAACATGTGAATGGCTTCTAGCCCCATAGGTACCTTTTACAACCAACGTCAAAGATTGCTGTTCAGCTCTCCCTGTTTCAGTAGCTCTTTACCTTACTCCAATCTTTTCACAATAGAAGACATCAGGTTTAAAACCCACTGACTTATCATTATCTTCATTTGTTCAGACCTATTTATTGAGCTCCCGCCATGTGCCAGGCACTGTGCTGAGTGATGGGAATGTGGCAGTGAGTAGAGGGAGTATCTGCTCTCACCCAGTGAACACTTGAGGAAGAGAATAAAGCTGGCTTAGACCAGGGGTCAAGGAAGACATGTAAGGGAAATGACTTGTGAGCTGAGGTCTAAATAATACAAGTTTTCTTGGTTAAAGGTATGTGTGTGGGTATCCCTCAATGGAAGGGGTAAGGAATTGGAAAGACCATTCTGGAAAGAAAGACCACATGGAGAAAGATCCATTAGCAGAAGGAAATAAAACATTAGGACTTTATAGGTGTATTAGTCAGGGTTCAACAAGGAAAACAGAAACCACCTGTAGTTCTTAAACCAGAAGAAATCTGGGAGCAAATTGCTTACTTTGATAAATGGAAAGCTAAGAAACCAAAGAGGTGACCTTATACCACAGAAGGGATTAGCAACAGCAGGCAGCTCTGCCTACATTTAAGTTCTTAAATGTAAGAGTTTTTGTACTTCAAAATACATCATAAGAAAATTCAAAGACAAGTTACAGGCTACTAGGCAGTATTTGCAAATTATACCTCTGATAAAAGATTGATATGCCAAATATATAAAGAATACTTATAAAAACAAGCAACTCGACTTAAAAATGGGCAAAAGACTTGAGTCACATTTCACCAAAGAAGACATACAAATGGTTATTAAGCATTTGGATGGATGTTCAATAAATGTTAAAGAAATGAAATTAAAACCACTTCACACCCACTAAATATGTCTACAATTTTTAAAAAGACACACAATACAAAGTTGATACTTTTTTTTTTTTTTTTTGAGACAGAGTCTTGCACTGTTGCCCAGGCTGGAGTGCAGTGGTGCGATCTTGGCTTACTGCAAGCTCCACCTCCTGCATTATTCACACTATTCTCCTGCCTCAGTCTCCCGAGTAGCTGGGACTACAGGCAACTGCCACCGCGCCCGGCTAATTTTTTGTACTTTTAGTAGAGACGGGGTTTCACCCTGTTAGCCAGGATGGTCTTGATCTCCTGACCTCATGATCTGCCTGCCTCAGCCTAAAGTTGATACTTCTAAGATTTAGAAAACCTGGAACCTCGGCTGGGTACGGTGGCTCATGCTTGTAATCCAGCACTTTGGGAGGCCGAGGCGGGTGGATCACCTGAGGTCAGGGGTTTGAGACCAGCCTGTCCAACATGATGAAACCCTGTTTCTACTGAAAATACAAAAAATTAACTGGGCGTGCTGTCGGGTACCTGTAATCCCAGCTACTTGGGAGGCTGAAGCAGGATAATTGCTTGAACCCGGGAGGTGGAGGTTGCAGTGAGCCCATATCATGCTGGCCACTGCACTTCAGCCTGGGTAACAAGAATGACACTCCGTCTCAAAAAAAAAAAAAAAAAGGAATCTCATATATTGCTGCATTGCTGGTGACAATGTAAAATGGAATAGCCACTTTGGAAAATTGTTTGGCAGTTTCTTAAAAAGGTAAATATAAACTTCCCAAGACCTTGTAATTACACTTCTAGGAATCTACTTGAGAGAAATAAAAACATACATCCTCAAAAAGACTTGTATGTGAACGTTCATGGCAGCATTCTTCAAGTGGCCCAAACTGAAGACAACCCACATGTCTGTCATCTGGTGAATTCGGAATTTGCTATCTCCATGCAATGCATTAATATTCAGCAATAAAAGAGGAACTGCTGACACCTGCTATACCATGGACAGACCTCCAAAACATGCTAAGTGAAGGAAGCCAGACACAAAGAATCCTTATCAAATAGAAGGTTACAGAGCCAGAAAGCAGACTGGTGGTTGCCTAAGGCTGGCGATGGGAGCACTAATTGACTGCAAGGATGGTGATGGGAAATTTTTGGGGTGACGGAAATGCTGCAAACTGGATTGTAGGGATGGCTCAGCTGCACACATTTACTGAAAATCATTGGATTGTGCCCTTACAGTGGGTGGAGTGGGGTTAAATTACATCTCAAAACAGCTGTTAAAAATTGCAAATGGGGCCAGACACGGTGGCTCATGCCTGTAATCCCAGCACTTTGGGAGGCCAAAGCAGGTGGATCACCTGAGGTCAGGAGTTTGAGACCAGCCTGGACAACATGGTGAAACCCTGCCTCTACTAAAATTTCAAAAATTAGCTGGGCATGGTGGCAGGCACCTGTAATCCCAGCTACTCAGGAGGCTGATACAGGATAATTGCTTGAACCCGGGAGGCGGAGGTGCAGTGAGCCAAGATCACGGCACTGCATTCCAGCCTGGGCAACAAGAGCAAGACTCCATCTCAAAAAAAAAAAAAAAAAAAAAAAAAAAAAAAAAAAAAAAAAAAAAAAGTTGCAAATAACATATCCTGTTGCAATAACATAGACTCAGCTTCTTCTGTCAGCACGGTCCTGTCTCCCGTTCTCTCTCTCCCAGTCTATGAGCTGCTCTTGAAGATTTTCCACCCATTTCTGACAGCCTTGTTGTTCCATTTCTAGTAAAGTTCACAGGTATTAAATTCCTCATTAGAACATGATGTTCTCCATTCTGAAAACTGCTTTCCTTCAAGCAATTATTAACCACTCTTGTCAAGGCCACCCCTCATGCCAGCTGGCTACAAGTCTCCGCACGCTCTTGGACCATCCATCACCGAGGAGCAACATCTGCTGCGTGCTCTTGCCTTTGCTGCCTTATAAAGCAGAGGGAGATCAGAGTCCTGCGCTTGCCTCCCTGTCTCCGATGCTTGTACTCGGAGCCACTTTTCTGACTCAGAGCTAATATAAGCCTGACCTCACTCCTCCCTCTGCAGTTTGAAACAACAGAAGAACAAGGACAGTGCAGAACCTTTTAATGGGTTTCAAATCTCCAACAGGATTCTGCACAGGCAAATGATCACATATCATCACAAAGTAAAACAGGAGGCAAGAAAAAAGGCAAAAGAAAAAAACTAGCACATCCTGTCTCTGGGCTTATGCTCAGGAGCAGCTCACATGTTTTCTTTCCTTTCTTTTTTATAAAAGAAGTATTCTTTCCATGCTTGAGCCTATCAGGGTGAGATCTGCTAGCTTTATTTTCAAATATTCAATCAAAATCAACCAATCAAACAAATGAACAAACAGAAAAAAGTACTCATCCTCTCTGCCTCCTGCCCACACCCCCCAAAAGATAAAAATAATCTTGAACTCTGGCTCATAAGTGAGGTAAACACAAAAATTTTAGTTCCAACTCTGCTACTGTATAACCTAAGGCAAGACCCAGAGACTTGGAACGGACTCATTTTTCTCCAAGAATCTCTTAGGAAAGAGGGATTTGTCATCTTAGTTGCACAAAACCAAACTACAACAGTAGATCTAATGGCATGTTGAAAAACTAATTTCAATATATTGTGATTAATGTCACATTTCCTAACCCACTGAAAGGAAACTGAATGTTGGTATTCAAAAATGAGTGGAATGATTTATTCTGTTTTATTAATTATTTAGTATTCTGACACTTAGGAGCAGGCATAGGTAAAAGTATGTAGACAGGATTGATTAAATAATGTATCATGCAAAACAGGACTAAGGATCGAAAAGACGCAGTAGTCGTTATGCTGGGACCTCGGGAGTAAGAAGAACTGTCTTGGGCCCTCCTTGAAGTCTACTTGGTTTCGCCAATTTAAGAATTTCAAATGAAGCTTGATTTGCGTGGCAGGCAAGTCGGCTTGGGTCCACTGGGAGCCTGGGCGTGGGGAGGAACGTGCCGGTGTGAATGTCGGTGGAGGGCAGGATTCTCCACGCGGGAAAGGCGCTGGAAAGCCCTCTTCCCACACCTCCTGGAGGTGCCGTAACAGACTCCTGCAGATGGACAACTCGAACAACAGAAATGTATTTTGTCACAATCCTGGAGGCTGGAAGTCCAAAACCGAGACATCAGTTTCTCCTGGGCCTCCCTGCTGGGTTTGCAGAAGGCCGTCTTCTCTCTGAGTCTTCACATGGTCGTTCCTCTGCGTGTGCCTGTGTCCTCATCTCCTTTTCCTATAATGACACCGGCCAGGTTGGATGAGGGCCCATCCCTATGGCGTCATTGTAATTTAACTACTTTTTAAAAGACCCTATCTCCTTAGACAGTCGCATTCTGAGGTGCTAGGGGCTGGGACTTCAGCACATGCGTTTTCGGGGGAACACCACCCCATAACGTGGCCTTTCTCACGCACCTGTGACTGGATCCTCAATGGCTCCTCGGTCAGAGCTGGTCACCCAAGCACCCCTAGTCTCTGTCCTCCCGAGCTTGCTCTGACCCTGGCATGGCCTCAGGAGCCCTCTGCAGAGCTCCCTGCAGCAGCCGCCTCTGTGCTGACCCAGGGTGTGAGCCGAGAACCAGGGAGCAAGATGGGGAGGAATGAATTGAACAGCCTCAGGGTCTGCATGCCAAATGCAGAGCAGGCCTGTGTCTTTAAGCAGAGGACCATTCCTTTCCTTTTAAGCCTGTTCTCGGCCTCCTCCGCCCACCTCTGCAGAGACCAGGGGCTGAGGCCAGTGGGGTGGCGTTTGTTTTGGTGACTGTGTTTATGTTCTCACTTCAGGCAGCTGACAGGAACACACTGCTAATGAGAGCTTTGCCTGTTAGGGAGATGCTGTTTATGCAACATCCGAAGAAAAAGAACAGCCGCCTGTGTACTAAGGTGTTCACAGGGTGGGAGGGAGCTTTTTGGAGCCTCTCCAAGGAGGAGGTGGAGGGAGAGAGTTGTAGCTGGTCCACTAGCTCTGTGGATGAATCATCTGCCCTGGCACAGCTCCATCATACAAGGTCACATCCTCCTAGAATGAGAGAAAGGAGTGGGCAGATGCCATCCTGGGTCTCAGTATGCTTAGGGCTCAACAGTAGTCAAAGGTTAAACAAAGCCACATTAAAACTCCCCAGGAGGAAGCATTCAAATAGAAAAAAAAAAAAAAAAGTTAGGAAATATGAAATGTAAACTAAATATATGATTTCACCCTTTGGCTTATTAGTTCCTCAACTCTTACTAGGGTGGTGTTACAGGGGCGGCCCCAGAGTGCTTACTCAGGGGCCGTGTTTCCACGGGGAACACTTCGTTCCTAGAGAACCCCTCTAGTGCCTTCTGATGAACCATGCAGTGAATCTGAGGAAGCCACCATTCTGATTTAGTGAAGAAGAATCACAAAGATGGCTGGCGTTGCAGACCTGCAGAAGACCTGTCATCTGAGAAAGCCTTTGGACCTTCCTTTCGGTGCTCCTGCTCCAGGGGTGTCTCCCAACTTGAGCTTCTTGAGCAGCAACTGCACCCACAGCCTCAGCTGTGCCCTGGTGTAGGAGCTCTGCTATAGCCATGGTGGCCTCCCTGGCCTATCCATGCAAACTGCGACTGAGCTGAGGACCACCCACTGCACTTGGTTTCAGTCCACAAGCCCCTGATGGTTCAGAAGGTGACTTTGAGTAGGATATGACTTCTTTTTAATGAAATGGCATAGACTATAACTTAATAAGGCATTGTTTCAAGAACTAGCTAGTTTTCCTATAGGGGAAGGTGGCACAGAGCTCGGGCAGAACCATCCTATTTAGACGACAATTTGTGAAATATTTTTTAAAAGGTTAGTCCTCCATGCCCACTGTTTGCATCCTGGGTTTGGACTTGGGAGCAGACGGATGGAATTGGCAGTGGCAGGTACATCACATATGCACACCGAGACCCTGTGAGAACGGGGTTTGAATGTCCACGATACCACTGTTATTTCACCAATGCGACACGAGTACTGATCCCAAATCAAAGAAACTTGTGTGCCTTCCTGGCAGAATGCCTCACTCCATCCTCCAGGTCCTCAGAGCACTTTCTCCACACCACTGTGTGCTCCAGACACGATGCAGACAGTCACAGACTCTCTCTACAGGAGCCATCTCTCAGGAGCCAGAGCAGGGGTGAAGGTCATGAGTGCTGGAGTTGGTCAGACGTGGGCTCCAATCCCAACCTTGCAACTATTATTTCTGCAATACTGGGCAGGCCCCTTAGTTGTTCTGATCTTCGGTCTTCTCATTTGTTAAGTTGACATAATAATAGTAACTTTCCTACAGGGTTGTTATGAGGATTAAATGAGATGATGCATGCACAACATTCAATACAGTAAGTGCTCAGCACGTGGTTACTGTGAATATCCTTGAGGCTAAATTGGGCATCCTTAAGATTAAAAAAAAAAGTCACAAAAAACAAAAAAACAGCACTTTGCTCATATCCCTAGTATCCAGCAGAGTGAACGGTATGTAGTAAATGTTCAATAAATAATGGCTGAATAGATGAATAAACAAATACATTCATTGGAAATCAGATTGCACAGATATATGCACATTTGGCCTCCTTTTAAAAATAATGTTGACACAGAATAATTTATTTAAAAAGAGTTTTAATAGGGAAAGAAAGGGAACATGACATCCAGAGATTCTAGTGGAAAAAGGTTCCTACATTTATAAATAATATTTAGTGCTGAACTCTATAGCAACCAACGTTCACCTCATATATATTTATTTGGGCTGCACGCGAGATGAAAAATTAAGACAGCAGTAGAACATAGTGGTAAATAATACAGATTTTGGAGCCAGACTGCTTGAGTTCAGATCCCAACTCTACCACTTTCTAGTGGTCTGACATTAGCCACTTAACCCATCATATTGCTGCTATCATTTTCCTATCTGTGCATATCCTATAAGATTATCAAGATTAAATAGGTTAATTGGCATAAATCACTTTTATATGCTTTACTATGTATCAACCACTATTCTAAATGTTAACTGTTACAATCTTGACTTTCTTTTTCGCTTTCCATTGAATTTGGATATTTATTCATCATCTCAAAGATGCCTGCATCATCTGCCTTTTGCTGTGGGATTTAAACCACAAATTAAATTAACCACTGGGATTATAATCATGTTGGTAGCTGAGATTTGTACCAGTGAAACAGTAAGAGGACCCTGAAGTCTTGCGCTAAATGCCCAGGAACCTCCCCACCTCCCACTACATAGTCTGGGAACTCAGGACGTGGGGAAGGTCGAGCCTTGCCTCCTCCAGGACGAGCAGGGTCTGCCCAGGATGAGAGCCCCTGGCTGGGATGGCACAGAGAGGGCGATGGGGGCAGATGGGCAAAGCTGTGGAGATGGGATCCACAAGGACTGTAACTGGGGTGTGGGAGGGAATAGAGAAGTCCTACTTCGGCGGGGACTTCATGCAGGACAGAAACAGAACACATGGCTGAGTAGGAGCTCGTCTGCCATGGAAGCCCTGACAGAAGGCCTGGCATGGAGAAAGCACAGCTCGCTGTGTGTGTGACCTCACTTGGAGAAGAATATTGCCTGGGGAATTCCGGATGCAAATAAGCACCCATGCTACCTTGGAGCGCAACCTGGAGCCACGGCAGGGCCAGAATCGCATGTGACCCTCCTGCTGTCACAGACCCAGCACCTCTTCTCACTGCAGCTCTGTGTGTGAATGTGCTGCCCTGTGTCCCTAGAACCCAGCTCATTGCATCTAGCACGGAGGAAAAGGTTGACACTCCCTTATCCAAAACGCTTTTTGGATTTTGGAACATCTGTGTCATACCTAATGAAATATCTTGAGGATGGGACCCAAATCTAAACAGAAAATCCATTAATGTTTCATATACACCTCTAGCACATCACCTGAAGGGAACTTTAGACAACATTTTTAGAATTTTGTGCATGAAAGAAAGTTTTGACTGCATTTTGACTGAGACTTATGACATGAAGTCAGATGTGGAATTTTCCAGTTGTGGCATCATGTCAGTCCTCAAAGAGTTTTGGCTTTGGAGCATTTTGATTTTTGGATTTCTGGATTAGGGATGCTCAACCTGTACTCAATTCATTGGATTAATCCAAGGACAGAGAAGGATATAGCTAGAGAATTAAGGCAGTGGGGGCTGGAAAGGTGCGAAGAGGCTCCCACTTGTAGAGGAAATGGGGGCCTCAGCTGGAAGGCTGAGGAGTCGGTGGCTGATGCCCTTTGCTTCTCTTAGGATGGGACCACTTTGCCTTCCTTTACCTGTGGTCAAGCCACACTGCCCCCGCTGTCTTAGGCCATTCTTGCATTGGTATAAAGAAACAGTGGAGACTAGGTAATTTATAAAGGAAGGATGTTTAATTAACTCACAGTTCTGCAGGCTGTGTGGAAAGCATGACACCACCATTTGCTTCTGGGGAGACCTCAGCGTAAGAGTTAAAGTAAGAGGAAAGAAACATGAAAAGCAGATGAACAGTCAAAGACAGGCTAATTTTGGAGAATAAACCTGAGAGGGGCTTCTGGCCAATTTCAGTCAGGAACATTCTCTCTTACAGTCTAAGGGAATTTAAGGATTTAGGAAGAGGGGAGCTTATCGCAGGCTTGGAATGTTTCTATGTGAGGAAGTTTATTGTGGGGTTGGCATGTTTCTGGTTGGAGTGGGGTTTATCTTACGGTTGGAATGTTTCTGGTTATGCTGACATTAGCCATTAGGTTGATCTTTTAGGGGCAGATTTAGGCAGTTTTTTTTTTTTTTATTAAAGGGGAACTTAAAATGGTGGTGTTTGTCCAAGATGGTGATGCTCCCACTCTGTCACTCAGGAAGCTTCCAGTCATGGCAGAAGGTGAAGTGGAGCAGGCTGGGAACAGGAGCCAGAGGGAGAGGAGGAGTTGCCACACACTTTTAAATGACCAGATCTCGCAAGAACTCACCCACTGTCGAGAGGACGGTGCCAAGAGGGATGATGTTAAACCATTCATGAGAAACTGCCCCCATGATCCAATCACTTCCCACCAGGGGCCACCTCCAACACTGGGGATTATATTGCAAGATGAGATTTAGGCGGAGACACAAATCCAAACTATATCACCTGACCAAGGCACCACCCACTTCTCCAGTGAGCCTTTTCTGAGAAGAGGCACCGTTGGAAAGAATCTGTCATCTGGTCTAAAAGAATATGAGTCATGGCCACTCTCCATGAACTGTTACGGGAGTGTTTCCCAAACTCTGGGGAGAAGGCACCTTTCCTTCCCCTTTTTTTAGGCCAAAAGAAATAACCAAGTTTATTAAGGAGTTCAGTCCAAACAACTTACCAAACACTTAAGCCTTAATAGCTTAGTACTTACTTGTTAGAGGAATAAATTAAAAATCTAAATAGTACTGTTGTATTACTGCTTGCCATAATTATTTTCGCTTGCAATGCTGTGCTGCACAGTGGAGGTAAATTGGACTCTCATTTCCTCTTCCGCATTGGTTTCCATGTGGTGCTTTATTTAAAAAAAATTTTTTTTTTTTATCACAGCAGCCACCAAAACCCAGCCTTGTTAAGATAAGGCAGTGACATCTGATGCTGGGATGTCTGTTAGCAGAGCAAGCCGTGAGTGGTGTGTGGCAGGGGTGCAGGATTGTTGTGTTTCCCTTGAGTATTTAAGGCCTCCAGAGGGACCCCAGTGAGTTCACACAGGCCCCGAGCACTTGGGTGCATGTCTGGGACCCCCGGGATCAGGGGCAGCCCTGGGCCAAAATGGAGAGGGGGATTTGCTGATCTCAGGCTTCCCCTTGGCACTGCCTCAGGTCTCCATGGCTGTTGCGGCTCAGGGCACCCACTGTGGCGCCTGTCTCAGCCACAGAATCACTAATCCAAGTTCAACCTCTTACCCCCAGACCAGGGGTCCCCTTGAAACAACCCTTACAAAACGTGCACTGATGTCTTCCCTCGAGGGAAGAGTTTGACCTGGCTGCTCATTTCATGGTTCCAGGACGTCTGCAGTTTCCCAGCACTGGCCTTGCTTCTGGTCACGAATGTTACCCAGAGGAAGTGTCCCCTTTTCTTCCTAAAGCTCCTTCCCTGACAGTCCCTCTATAAATGACGCCTGCTGAAGGTGGGGCCTCTGGTTGCCTGTCCAATCACACCGAAGTGTGCATTTCCCAGTCTTCTAGGACATAATTTCTCCTTTCATTCGTCCATATGTTTTTGTTTCCTTGAACATAGCTTTTCAAGACAAAGAACATGAACCTTCCAGACGTTTGTTCCTTCACATGGCACATTTCTCAGCAAGAGCTGGAAACAAGCCCGGAACGAAACCCTCCCCAGGCCGCTTTGGGAAGACAGTCACCTGCAGGCCAGGGCTCTTGAGACTGATTGGGGTGGCAGCCCTGGCAGTGAAGCTCAGCAAGGCCCCTGAGATGACCTTCTTCTCTGATTGAATTGGTCCTGCTCATCAGAGCTGAAATGCACTTTAACGGGCATTCGACACCTCTCCACGCTCCCCACAGAAACTGTGGGCTCCGCACTGGGCTATGAGGTGCTACAGAGCCATGAAAACAGTTTGAGATTTAGCTCCTTTCCTCAAGCATTTGCTGTTTAATCATGGAGCCCGACGCATGAGTCTAACAGCAGACATGTTGGGAGCATGCAGGTGTGAGCTGAATTAGAAAAGGAAGACGTCACAGTTGCCAGCACACAAAGCCCTAGAAGCGCAGAGGCTTCCAGGGGGAATTAGGAGATATTTCACACCACGGTGACTCTGGGTTTGGCCTTGAACAAAGGTGATTGAGGGGGAAGGGAAAGGATTAAGGATTGCAGGAAGAGAATAATGTAACAGAAATTCCCAAATAGAATGAACACAAATGTTCTGCAGAAGGAGTTGAGCTCAGGGTGTTACTTAAGACAGGGAGGCATGAAGGGTGGACAGACATCAAGGGCCTTGGAGGCCAGGTGGGGTGTGGAGACCCGGTGTCATTGCGAGCTGGTGAGCCTGGGACAGAGGCTGGAGGTATTCCAGGTTCCCATCACTGGTTTGCTCCGACTGCCCACGCCTCGGCACGATGCCTCCTTGTAAGCTTGTTTTGCAAAGTGTTGTACTAATTACCACCTGTGAGTCCATCTGTGCACCCACAAAGGCCTGCAGCCTCTGTCACCCGCTCCCCCCAACAACAGGAGTGCAGGCCGCAGCCTATTGCCAAGGGCTGGAGCCAGGAGAACCTCCCCCTGGTCGCTGCGCTGCTATGGGGCCAGATCAGGGCAGAAAGTGGAGCAGCAGGTCCTATTTCAGCTGCTCCCACTGTCCTCTTTCAGCTCACCCACCTCGCCATGTTCATTCACATGCACACACAACATACAATACACACACACTGCACACAACACACAACATGCACTACACCCCACACACTAGATATACACCAAGCACAATACACAGTACACTACACACAGACCATACTACATACGCAACACTCTCCACACACAACACAGTAGACACACTAAAAACACACACAGTCCACTGTGTGCTACACACAGAACATACTACACATACAACATACTTCACAAACAACACTGCACACACACAGCACACTATACCCACACACTACATACACTGTACACACATCATATACACACGACACAAGCAACACACACGTGGCCCCTCATGTTGCTTTGACACACAGTCTGTCTTCCTGCACGTCTAGGCTGAGCAGACACCTCATTTAGCACTTTAGCCAGGGGTCTGAAGCAATAGCATTTTCTTATCTATTTTCATTTCTACTGGGGCTTTTTATGCTGTCTTGGGTTCTCCGACCCTTCTTCAACCTTGCCCACATCACACAGAAATTCACATTCTGGCCAAGTGTGGTGGCTCACTCCTGTAATTCCAGCACTCTGGGAGGCTGAGGCAGGTGGATCTCCTGAATTCAAGAGTTCGAGACCAGCCCGGGCAACACGACAAAACCCCATCTCTACCAAAAAATACAAAAATTAGCTTGGCATGGTGGTGCACACCTGTAGTTCCAGCTACTTGGGAGGCTGAGGTGGGGGGATCACTTGAGCCTGAGAGGTGGAGGATGCAGTGAGAGGAGATTGTGCCACTGCACTCCGGCCTGGGCAACAGAGCGAGTCCCCATCAAAAAAAACAAATTAACATTCTGGTGGTACGAGTGTTGCTTGTTATCCCTCCTCTTTTGTACCACTGGGGAAATAAAAACAGATATCAAATACAATGAGCAGAGTTGACCTCATCAACACTACCCTCTCCAACACACTTCTCTTTCCCCTATGGGATTTTTGGTTATGTGAAGGCAATTTCCATCCAATATTTTGGGGAAAATATTAATCCAGTGAAGAAGCATGAATGCAGGTGTCTTATACTGAGAATGTGCTGCCTATTTGGTAAAGTAATTGGAGTATACATTGAATTAGAAGTGTGTTTTGGGGGCTGGGCGCAGTGGCTCACACCTGTAATTCCAGCACTTTGGGAGGCCAAGGCAGGTGGATCATTTGAGGTCAGGAGTTCAAGACCAGCCTGGCCAACATGGTGAAACCCCATCTCTACTAAAAATACAAAAATTAACCGGGCGTGGTGGCGGGTACCTGTAATACCAGCTACTCGGGAGGCTGAAGCAGGAGAATCACTTGAACCTGGGAGGTGGAGGTTGGTTGCAGTGAGCCGAGATCGTGCCACTGCACTCCAGCCTGGGCCACAGAGCGAGACTCTGTCTCAAAAAAAAAAAAAAAAAAAGGTGTGTTTTGGGGATTCTTATTTATTGCTTCTCTGGTAAAACCCACCAGAATCCTGCTCCTCCTCAATCCTCTCCATCTTAGTAAACAGAACCTCCAGCCCCCACTGCTCAAGCCAGAAACCTGAGCATCCTCCTTCCTCCATTCACCCTTAGCATCTGCATCTGACAGCCAGCCATAAATCCACCTCGACTATTCTTTCAAAGAACTCCAAGTACGTCTACTTTTTAAAGACATCTTACTGGGAAATGGTGCATGGGAAACAGACACCGGAGAATTGGAAGCCCTGCGAGTTGACTTGTCTGAACAGGACAATGAACCCGAGACTGAGCTGGGAAAATATTCCTGAACTCCAGGCTCTGCACAGATGGTTGAGCCAGAGCCTGTGAAAGATTTAAAAATGTATCATTTCCCAAAGATGGTTGCAAAAGAATGAACGAAGAGGAGAATTAATACTATAATTTTATTATTTCTTAATTTTTTCAATAAATGGTTTAATATAAAGCTTGAGGGTTTCATAAGTTTGATACCATGTTACATGTAATTGCTATAAAAGAATCATGCTTTGTGCAGCCTTAGCACATAGTAGGGATGCAAATGTTTTCTGGCTGAATGAATGAAGATAGAATTAGTGAATGGGTAACAGAACGATTGACTGGTGGTAAGGAGCTTAAATTTCGAAATGTTTACAATAGCCCTCTGATCAGTTGCCTTGGCAGTCACAAGAGTCAGAAACAGTACCAGTGTTAACATTTCATTCGTTTCTTCGGAGCTATTAATAAAAAAAGATGGGAAACAGGGATGTTGCAGCTTCATAAGGGAGAAATACACATTAAGAGGTGTCATTTAATTACATAGATGGTTAAATACCTAAAGGTACATTTGATTATTTGGCCAGGAAATATTGATTGGATGCTTACTCTGCGTTAGGCACAGAATTAGGGCTGCGACGGAGCAGTAAAATACAAGCCAAAATATGCCTGCCTCTAGGGGTCCTATGTTCTACCAGGAGACACAGGCAATAAGCAATAAACATAAAAGGATTATACATGTAATGTATGCAGAGCGGTACACATATTTGTGCATATATATGTGTGCATACATAGGTTATATATATATGCACACACATATAAAATGTCGTATGTTAGAAGGTGATAAATGACATAGGGTAGGGAGGGAATGGGTAATCAAAAGCTCCTGCATGGGGATCAAGGGAGGTTTCAATTTGGACCTGGGCATTGGTGAAGATATCACCAGAAGCTGTTATTTCAGCAAACACTTGAAGAAGTGGTAAGAAAGCCGCACGGACATCTCTGGTAGAGCATCTTATGCTGAGGGAGTCGCCAGCTCAAGGGTCCCGGGGTAGGACATACCTGGAATGGCTGAGGAAGATGGGGAGGCCAGCTTCTCCCCAGAAGAGCCAACCAGCCTGGGCCACAGAGTTTGCTCAAGGCCATGGGAGCCTCATGGAGATGGAGTTGGTGATGATTCAGAGAAGAGTGAGCAAAGACAAGCTTGCCTCTCTGGGGGTTTCGGAAGAGATGTTTCTGGTTATACCTGACAATATGAGCTGTTGGGTGTCTCCCATCTGTTGTAAAAAGAGGCTTGTATGAGTTAGGGTTTCCTGGGGAAACAGAACCTATCTATCTATCTATCTATCTATCTATCTATCTATCTATCTATCTATCTATCTATCTATCATCTATTATCTATTCTGTGTGTGTATATATGTGTGTGTTCTGGTTATATACACACACACATGTGTGTGTATATACATGTTCTGTTTATGTATATATACACACACAAATATATATGTGATCGAGTCTATATATTAAGATATTTATTATAAGGAATTTGCTCACAGATTTTGGAGGCTGAGATGTCCCAAGACCTGCAATTGGAAAGATGAGGACCCAGGAGAACTGATGATGTCATTCCAGTCGAGTCCAAAGGCCATAGAACCAGGAGAGCCTATGGTCTAAGTTCTAATCTGAAAGCCAGCAGGCTAGACACCCAAGAGTCAAGGTTCAGTTCAAATCCAAAAGCAAGAAAAGGCTGATGTCACAGCTCAGATAGTCAGGCAGGAGGCATTCCTGTTCCTCTGCAAAAGGCTGGCATTTCGGTTCTATTCAGGCCTCCAACTGATTGGATGAGGTCCACCTGCATCAGGAAGGGCTGCCTGCTTTACTCAATCCATCACTTCAAATGTTGATATCACTCAGAATTATCCTCACAGACACACTCAGAATAATATTTGACCAAGCATGTGGGACCCCATGTCCTAGTCAGAGTTGACACATAAAATTAACCATCCCAACTCTCTACTTAATCTCATTTAAGGATCATGTTTGGCTCTGTTTGGTGCATGTCCATCCTGTAGGCCAATCCCTGTAGACAGGGGGACAAAATACCATCACTGACTCTGTCATCAGGACGCAGTAGGTGGATCACTTGTTGATGGTCCCAATAGAACCATGCAAGAGTAGCCCCCCACAGAGAGAGGGTGCCAGATGACAAAAGCAATAAAAAGCCATTGCAGATGAAGTTTTGCACAGTCAATATTTATACTTGTGTGTATGTAAGGTGCTTTATTATATATCATCTTATTTGATTCTCACAATCACCGTGTGAGAGAAAGGTTTGATAAAACTGCACCACGGGGAGATTAAGTGGCCTTACTTAACTATGGTCAGAGAGTTGCAGAAAGGAGAAACAGACTGCGACTCCCAATCATAAGTGATTTCTGCCATTACCTGACAGGAAGAAATGGTCCCATTTGGAGTCATTACCTTTTCTGATGTCCTGTAACCATAACGGCTATGTAGACATGATTTAGAGATTGTTGGTGTACCTGATGTGGTCCCAAAACTGGTAGGTTCTAATCTGAAAGCCAGCAGACTAGACACCCAAGAGTCAAGGTTCAGTTCAAATCCAAAAGCAAGAAAAGGCTGATGTCACAGCTCAGATAGTCAGGCAGGAGGCATTGAACACCTGTTTGTTCAATACTCCCATCCTTGTCCCCCCAGCTCTCACTGGTTTCCCTTGCAGTTCCTGACCCAGGCTTGCTTCCTTCCTGTTAATTTTGTGCTTCATACTTGTGATGGTTAATATTGAGTTATTGAGTGTTAACTTGATTGGACTGAAGGATGCAAAGTATTGTTCCTGGGTGTGTCTGTGAGGATGTTGCCAAAGGAGATTAACATTTGAGTCAGTGGACCCAGAGGCAGGTCCACCCTCAATCTGAGACGGGGGCACAATCTAAGTAGCTGCCAGTGTGGCTAGGATAAAAGCAGGCAGAGGAGCACAGAAGGACTAGACTTGCTGAGTCTTCCCGCCTTCATCTTTCTCCCGTGCTGGATGCTTCCTGCCCTCCAACATCGGACTTCAAGCTCTTCAGCTTCTGGACTCTTGGACAAACAGCAGTGGTTTACCAGGGGCTCTCAGGCTTTTGGCCACAGACTGAAGGCTGCACTGTCAGCTTCCCTACTTTTGAGGTTTTGGGACTTGGACTGGCTTCCTTGCTTCTCAGCTTGCAGAAGGCCTACTGTGGGACTTCACATTGTGATCATGTGAGTCAATACTCCTTAATACACTCCCTTTCATATATACATCTATCCCATTAGTCCTGTCGGTCTAGAGAACCCTGACCAATACAATACCTTTCTAACCACATAACTCCCATCCGTACCCACCTGTGAATCCTGAGATTAGGCACTTCTCCTTCTCCAAGGTCTCTCTCTCCCTTTCTTTCTTTCTTTCTTTCTTTCTTTCTTTCTTTCTTTCTTTCTTTCTTTCTTTCTTTCTTTCTTTCTTTCTTTCTTTCTTTCTTTCTTCCTTTCTTCCTTTCTTCCTTTCTTCCTTTCTTCCTTTCTTCCTTTCTTCCTTTCTTCCTTTCTTTCTTTCTTTCTTTTTTTTGTCAGAGTCTTGTTCTGTTGCTCAGACTGGAGTGCAGGGGTGCGATCTCAGCTCACTGCAACCTCCACCTCCGGGTTCACGTGATTCCCCTGCCTCAGCCACCCGAGTATCTGGGATTACAGGCGCCGCCACCACGCACAGCAATTTTTTTTTTTTTTTTGTAGTTTTAGCAGAGTAATTTTTTTGGTAGTTTTGTAGTGTAGTACAGTACACCATGTTGGTCAGGCTGGTTTCAAACTCCTGACCCCAAATGATCTGCCCACCTTGGGGTCCCAAAGTGCTAGGATTACAGGCGTAAGCCACCATGCCTGGCCAAGTTCTGTTTTTGAGTAAATAACCAATTGAGAAACATAGACTTCCTAGGATGGTTGTCAATTCAGAAGTCATCTGTCATAGCTGAGGGTGTGCAATTGAGGGAATCTCCTAGAGACAGTGCTTTAAGACAAGGAGGAAAAACAAAACCTTCTGTGATAGAAATTTTATTACCTGTGCTTCCAAGAACAAGGATGATCTGGTGGCATCAGATCGGCAGGGCTACAGTCAGGAACCAGGGTCTCAGGGCACCTATGAGATTCCAGCCACCATCACTCCCATCAGAGCCAGTCAGCCCCTGATAAAGTGACTGGGGAAGCACTCATTTCTCTACAGATTAGGGGTCTTGGCTGTGGGATCCACAGATGGAATGAACGGTGAAGCCGGCCAGCGAGAAGCCGGGAGCTCGGTCACTCTCTGAGCCATCCTTGCATCCATGGCCTGACGTCCAAACTCCCCAGAGAGCTAGGCTGCCTATGGGCTTGCATTGCTTTCAGCACTGCTGCTAATTGAACGTCTTCACCGCAGTCTTCCTCTTTTTTTTTTTTTTTCTTCCAGCTGGAGTCTTGCTCTGTCTCCCAGGCTGGAGTGCAGTGGGCTCAATGGAACCCCCACCTCCTGGTTCAATCGATTCTCCTGCCTCAGACTCCCTAGTAGCTGGGACTACAGGCACCTACCACCACACCCAGCTAATTTTTGTATTTTTAGTAGAGACGGGGTTTCACCATGTTGGCCAGGGTGGTCTCGAACTCCTGACGTCAAGTGATCCGCCCACCTCAGCCTCCTCTCCAGATGCTCCCGTCTCTTTGGAATTGAGAGGCAAAACTCATCCCCTTGCTGTGCTTTTTCAAGCATGATTTAGGGAACTTTGTGATTCCACTCAGCAGAATCTTAGGGGTGTGTGGGAAGGGTTGGATTCCACCCCACCCCAGGTCCTACTGTTTAAAAAGCAGACAAGAGACCGGAATGGCTTTGAAAGTGCTCCTCGAAGGCTGCCCCGGAGCCTGCCTCTGCTGATGAGAGTCACAGCACTGGGAGCACACGAGGAGTGGCGAAGCAGCACAGCCGGAAATGAGTATGGGATCTGTGCGATGTCTGAGTGTCTGAGCTCCTTCCAGCCACTTTCTTCCCAGTCACTCGGCCCCGGAGCTCCAGCGCACTCAGGCAGCAGAGGCTCAGCGTCTTGTCCTGCCGCCAACACAGCCAGGACTTTAAACACAGACAGCTCAACAAAAGCTTTCCTTTCTTCACTTTGAATTCTCAGTCTCATTTACTCCCCTGCTTTTAAAGTGATCCAACAGAATGGGTTTTGAAAACGAGATTACCACAAAGGTGTTAATACTTTACATGCACTATTTTTTCTGAATTTATTCTTCACATTCCCCAAACTTAAATAGCACTTGATAGCTGAGTCTCAATAGGTTGATTGTCACAGTATTTACATTTTGTTTTCAGAATTTCTGTTGTTTTAAACAAAGTAAAATTGTAGTCATTCACTGAGACCTTCTTATCTTCTGCCTTTACTAAATTTAATCATTGAATGAGGAATCTAAAGAGAGTTCAGTTTTTTATTTAAATAAATAACCAGGAATGGCTGGGTGTCATGGCTCATGCCAGTAATCCCAGCACTTTGGGAGGCCGGGGCAGGCAGAACCCTTGAGCTCGGGAGTTCGAGACCAGCCTGGGCAACACAGTGAAACCCTGTCTCTACCAAAAAATACAATAATTAGCCAGGCGTGGTGGCAGGCAACTGTAGTCCCAGCTACACGGGAGGTTCAGGCAAGAGAGTCTCTTGAACCCAGGAGGCGGAGGTTGCAGTGAGCCAAGATCATGCCACTGCACTCCAGCCTGGGCAACAGAGTGAGACACCATCTCAAAAAACTAAAATAAAAAAATAAAAAACCAGGAAGGCTTGTGGAAATTACTTTAATTTTTTTCTCTTTCCTTTGAAGAGGCTATCTTCCAACAACAGTAATGTCTTCAACCATTAATTCCTCTGCATTCTCCTTAATTAAAATACGTAATTTTATGTTTATTCGAGCTGTGATTCTCAAGTGAAGAGCAATAATGAATGAAAAATTATTTATCTCAGAAAAATAACTAGTAAACATGGAACTCCTCCTGGTCCTGCCTTATTGTTTAGTCATTCATTTTTTTCACCCAACATCTGTTTACTGAGGACTCCCTCTATGCAAAGCACTATACTGGGGGAGGGGTGCTAAACGTGAGTATAACAAGATCCTCATCCTTGTGGAGAGAAGATGATTCTTTCGAAGTGTGCAGGAAAGGAAGAAATCATAGCTACAGAAGGGATTCAGGAAACGAAGTGATGGCATTTAGACTTACTTAAACTCAGAGTTGATGTCACTGCAGCCTTGGGGCCTCTTGAGAATTTCGTGCTGATAGGTCCATGCAGATCAGGCTGCTGGTCTCTCATCAGAAGTGGGCTAAGATGTGGCCCTCCCATAAAACATGTGGCCACATGCAGGACTGTCATCAGCGGTTCTCACCTCTCTTTCCTGCTGTTTCTGCACTTAGCAATGTCTTTACGAGCTCGGTACACCTTGGTTTGGACCATCAATATGCCTCATTCTACAAAGGAAGAGGGCAAAACAGGATAACTAGATGTTTGAAGAACTCCTGTAGCATGAAAAAGAAAGATGGGGGTAACTAGAGCAACCAGCAGAAACAGACAATCAGGGAAATAAAAGAAGAATTTAGCATCTTCCATAAGAAAATGTAGAGACACTTAGCAGTTTACAAAACCAGACAAAACATGGTGTGAAAAAGACACAATTAGAAAGCAAGAATTAGCTCTTGGAAGATAAAATCAGATTATATTTTGGAGGAGAATGTTAATTAATAATTCAGTATAAGAGTTCACAGGGAAGGCTGAGGAAATCATCTAGGATTTAGAACACAAAAATAGAGCGGGAAAACGTGAACAAAGACAAGGGGGCCAGAATTTTAATCCAGAAAGTCTAACATTTAATTAATACAACTTTCAGAAAGAGAGACCAACAGGAATACAGCTAATAATCAAATAAATACTACAGAAAATTATCCAGCCCCAAGTGACAATTGAGTCTTCAAACTGAAAGAAGCCTTCAAGTCTCAGGAGGGATGAATGCAAAGATAACCGTAGCTGGATATGCATTTAGGAAATGTTAGAATGTCAGGTTAAGGAGAAGATCATAAAAAGCTTTGAGAGAACTAGTAAAACAGGTAACCTACAAAGAACTGAAGCTTTAGCTGATGTCAGACATCCTATCAGCAAGAAAACAGTGAAGTGTCCTCAGAACCTTTTAGGAAAATTATTCTGAACTTAGAATCTGTAACCAGAAAGACTGTCAATCATGCCTAAGAACAAAATCAAGTCACTTTCAGCCAAAAGAGAAAAAAATTGTACCTTCTAAAGCCTTCTTGATGAAGTCTCTTGAATTCAAACTCTAGCAAAATACCCCTGAAAGTGCAGGAAAGGGAAGATGTGGGTAGCAGAAACAGAGAAACTAACCTGAGTTTACTGAAAGACCATCCTAGGGTGACCGTTTTGTAGCAGGGTATGCAAACCTTGTGTCCAAATTAGAGCAGGAAGTCAGTGAGCTTCAAAGACAGTGTCTATCTCAGCAGAGTGGAGTGAGATGCAGACAGTGTACAGAACAAGAATAAGGAATATCGTGAAAACGACATAAGTTTCAGCTCTCCTCTATCCCCAAATAAAGTCCATTCGAAACTCTAGGAAAAAAAACAGTATAAGGAAATTACAGTCCAGATATCAAGAAAACTAAAGCACAGGATGAGACCCTTCTATTGACTCTGGAAATAGAAAAATGAAGACTGTGTTTCACTGCGAGCCTACAGATAATGGTCTTAAGTCCTAAGAATCATGACATTCTAGATTCTAGAATTCTAGAAAGGAAGTGACATTCTAGAAAGGAATTCTACAAAGGAAGTGATTACATTGTTGGTTTTTCAAATTTTCCAGTTCTAAACAAAGCCTAGAAGGCTTCATTACAGATACTAAAAAGAGTGTAAATATTATTAATATTGATGATAAAATATAGAGTACACAAAATTTGAGAATAGAGAGGTACAAATACACTCTCTAAAAGTGTGGGTTCAAAAGATACTTATGAAGGCTGACAAAGACTTAAAATAACATCCTTAAGTTTTAAATGGGACCAATTCGAGGAACTAAAAGACAGTGATGTAATTGTAACAACTTGCAATGAACAGAAGGTGGAAATCATGATGAGAGTGCTGAATCCTTTGCTCTTACAGATAAAATTCAATAAAAGAATAAAAGAATTCAAGAAATAGGGTGATGACATATTATTTAACAATGCAGAAATAACAATCAGAAGAATTAAAGCTTCAAAGAGGTAGAAATGGTTATCTCCTGGAAAGAGACTGTTATAGTACTTTTAATACTTGTGTTACATGCTTTTTAATATTTATTCAAGTATTACTTTAATACAAATTATTTATTAAAATCTGTTCTTCCACTAAAGTAACTTCAGACATCTTTATAACATAGGCAAACCTTGGTAGTCAGATAATCAATGACAGCATAATTGTATAATCAATATGCAGCTATGCATACAGTTACAGATACACATATGTATACAAAATATATAATATGCTGTATGAATCTCCTCTCATCTGCTTGGTGCCTTCATGAAGAATCTAACTTTTTAAATTTGTTTGTTTGTTTGTTTGAGACAGAGTTTAGTTCTTATTGCCCAGGCTGCAGTGCAATGGCATGATCTCGGCTCACTACAACCTCTACCTCCTGGGTTCAAGCGATTCTCCTGCCTCAGCCTTCCAAGTAGTTGGGATTACAGGTATGTGCCACCACGCCTGGCTACTTTTGTATTTTTAGTAGATATGAGATTTCACCATGTTGGTCAGGCTGGTCTAGAACTCCTGACCTCAGGTGATCCGTCCACCTCGGCCTCTCAAAGTGCTGGGATTACAGGCATAAGCCACCGCCCCTGGCCCTAACCTTTGCCTAAAATTATTTTCTCACTCTAATTCACAGATTATTTGTTTAGATTTAATTCATATATTTAGATTATTGTATCGTCTTGCCAGCCCAAGAGTCATTTGTACCTCGAAGATTGTGTAGCATATCCTAATTCTGATCTGTTATTATGTGGACTTTAAAATTCAAATAGGTTGGCTTTTTCTCTTATTTCCAAATTCCAGTGGCCATTTCACATTTTTGCTGAGGCAACTCAAGGGAAAAATAGGGCTGGTTTGGGGCTTACATAGTCATAAATGTGATGTGAACTATCCAATTAGGTAATGTGTAGAAGAGAGCATCCACTTCCCATAGTAACTGGGGTGGTGTAGGAAGCAGAAGTTGAGGGGTAGAAATGCAGGGATCAACCAGTAGGAACTATTTTCTTGGACATTCTGGCTTTGAGTGTCCATATGTGCTGTTCCCATTATTATGTGTGGGGAACTCTGCCACCGCCACACCTGCCTGGACATAGAAGGCAAATGACCAGCCTCATTAGTTAATTTTGAACAAATTACTATCCTGTCTGTTAGTCTCAATTTTCTTATCTGTGAATATGGGAATAACAATAATAATCTTGCAGGGTTGTTGTTAGGATTAAATAACAGAGTTGATGTAAAGCATTCGTCCATCAGATGCTAAGTCCCCAGAGTCAGATATTACATAATAATATTACAATTTTATCAGCTTTTAATGTTTGAATGGAATCCACTGGGATTTATTTGTAAGCTTAAGTGGTACATATTGTGAAGATAGCTAAGTGACTCTTTTATTCAGTGAACCACACGACCATTGTTTTTAAATGACCAAGTGTCCATGACTTTTTATTTATTTTTTGAGATGGAGTCTCACTTTGTCGCCGAGGTTGGAGTGCAGTAGCTCGATCTTGGCTCACTGCAACCTCTTCCCCGCCAGGTTCAAGCAGTTCTCCTGCCTCAGCCTCCTGAGTAGCTGGAATTACAGGCGCACAGCAGCATGCTTCGCTAATTTTTGCATTTTTTGTAGAGATAGGGCTTCACCATGTTGGTCAGGCTGGTCTCAAACTCCTGACCTCAAGGGATTTGCCTGCATTGGCCTCCCAAAGTGCTGGGATTACAGGCGTGAGCCACCACGCCCGGCCAGTACATGGCTTTAGATTAGCTATTCGCAAGAGACGGAGACTATAATAAGATCCTGGAGAGGAGATGGAAGTGGGAATTTTATGTTTATCACAAGAGGTCGTATGTTTAAGAAAAGATTGAACAGAAAGCAAATGCTGTATGCTTTCACTTACATGTGGAATCTAAAATCGTCAAACTCACAGAAGTGAAGAGTGGAATAGTGGTTACCAGGGCCTGGGGAGAACGGGAAACAGGGAGACGATGGTTAAAAGGTGCAAAGTTTTAGTTATGCAACACCAATAAGCTCTGAAGATCTACTGTAACCACGTGCCTATAGCTAACAATGCTGCATTGTGTACCTAAAAGTTGCTAAGAGGGTAGATCTTACGTTTCGTTCTTACCATAAAAACCTCAATAATAAAAATAAAGGAAGGAGGAGAAAACTTTGAGAGGTGAATGATTATGGCTTTGATGGTGGTGACAGTTTCACAGGTGTGTACACCTCATTGAGATTATACACATTAAATATATACAGCTCTTTGTACTTCATTATATCTCAATAAAGTGGTTAGAAAAAAACGGTTGGGAGAATAATTCTCTGAAAACTTTTATTAAAAGGTCATTCTGGTACGTAGAAGGCTCTTAATAGATATTTATTATCTACTATCTAGACAGATTGCATAAATGATCCATGCCACCAAAAGAACAGGTTTTCCACATGCATTTTCTATAGATATTTAAATTGCCTCTTTAGATTTCAGTTGACATGTGAGCCAAACTGTAATTGCCTGCAGTTATTAAAATATAATCTACTTTTTAATGAGAACCTGGCATTTAGAAAATTCTAAGCTCATGTTATTATTATCATAAGAATTATAAGTTACCCTTGTAACTATCTCCATTACATCTCAGAGCATGCGCACACCATCCACTTCAGCTTCACGTGCCTGTTACGTTCTAATCCAGGCAAAGGAAGAGGGCACTAAGTTACCTGATAACTCCCAGCAAGGAACCATTTCAGAACCTAAACAACATGACAACTGGGGGCCTTAAGAATAGGTTAAGTTATTAACACAGTGTATTGCACATTTTGCAAAGTGGTTTTATAAAAAGTAATTTTAGGCCAGGCGCAGTGGCTCACGCCTGTAACCCCAGCACTTTGGGAGGCCGAGGCGGGGTGAATCACGAGGTCAGGAGATCGTGACCATCCTGGCCAACATGGTGAAACCCTGTCTCTACTATACACACACATAAAAGAAACAAAAATTAGCCGGGCGTGGTGGTGCGCACCTTTAGTCCCAGCTATTCGGGAGGCTGAGGCAAAAGAATCCCCTGAACCCAGGAGGCGGAGATGGCAGTGAGCTGAGATTGCACCACTGCACTCCAGCCTGGTGACAGAGTGAGACCCTGTCTCGAAAAAAAAAAGAGTAATTTTAATAGATGAACATTAATTATACAGAAAATTAGCAATAAGACTGTGATAAGCTTATTGCAGTATACAAATATTTGTTACAGCAGGAGAGCAAGAATTCTGGAAAGAGACACTGCTTGTTTGTAGTTGGGAGCTCTGGGCTCAGAGGAGGTGTTCCATGGGCTGAGAACCAGGTCTCTGAGTAGGGGTCCTGTCCTGCTGGTGTCCTCAGGGATGCCACAAGGCTGATGTCAGAGCAACTGAACTCAACTGTCGGCAGGGAGAAGGAGCGTGGTGCAGTGATCCTGACAGGGAGAGGAAACCAACAGCAAGTAGACAGGCAAGAGGATGCCTTGCTTCCTCCTCCAGTCCCCCAATCTGTCTCTAGTGACCCTTATTGGTAGAGCCTGACAAGACATCAGTTGGCAAAGAGAAAATGTGGTTTCCAGAATTTCAGCTCCAGCACAAAGCAGAGACGTGTACAAAGGTGCTCAAAACAGAAAGAAAACATTTTAATTACTGGCTACGATTAACCTATGGTGAGCTTCCCAGATTCCCATCACCCTTTCAAAACAAGGCACTCTGTCTGCCAGATGCCTGGGCTGTTGCCTGGTGTATTAGTCCGTTTTCATGCTGCTGATAAAGACATGCCCTCGACTGGGCAATTTACAAAAGAAAGAGGTTTAATTGGACTTACAGTTGATGTGGCTGGGGAAGCCTCACAATCCTGGCAGAAGGCAAGTCCCATCTTACATGGATGGCAACAGGCAAAGAGAGAATGAGGAAGATGCAAAAGCGGAAACCCCCGATGAAACCATCAGAACTTTAAAAACAAGTTTTTAAATTGAATAATAGCAGTTTTTAGTTTTTACTTTTTAAAATTAAAAAAAAAACTTTTATTTTAGGTTCAGGGGTCCATGTGTAGGTTTGTTATATAGGTGAACTCGTGTCATGGGGGTTAGTTGTTCAGATTATTTGAGACTTACTCACTACCAAGAGAACAGTATGGGGGAAAGAGCCCAGTGATTCTACTACCTCCCACAAGGTCCCTCCCACAACACGTGGGGACCTGGGAGTACAATTATGGGAGTACGATTCAAGATGAGATTTGGGTGGGGACACAGAGTCAAACCACATCACCTGGGACATTTCACAGCCAGCTCTTCCTCAGGAATTGCCCTTGGACAGAGAAGGTTACCGCTGGCTGGAGGTAACCCAAACCCAATGACTGGTGACGTGAAGGAACAAACGCCTGACCCCATTCTTATCTCCATTTAGGAAAGCTCTGGAGGCTCACCCCAGCTCCAGACATCCCCGTGGGATCAACTGAGGACTCTGAGACAGCTACAATTAAGTTCGGCTCTGTCCTGCTTCCTGTACAGGTGTTCCTGTGAGCACTTCCCAACCAACTTCCTGCACACACCCCCATCTCCCAGATACTGGCAACTCCCAAAACAATCCATCAGCAGTATTTGTCCGTGTGGCCAAATATATGGGTGGCTTATGTCCGTGGCTCTTTTGTCTTCAACAGGTGGCTTCTAAGATCACCAAAGAAGGGAAAGAGTGGAGAAGGCACTCCTACTTCTTAATCATGTTGATCACGAAACTAAATACATGTTTCTGCTCACATTTCATTGCCTATAATGGGACCCATACTACAAAGAATGCGCAGTTCCTGGCTGGGCAGCTGCTGGCTAGAGCGCTGCAGTGCTACCACACAAATTGCCATTCCTGCCATGTTGCTGCTTAGGTAAGTTGTTGTTTTTAAATCTGCCACTTTTATCTAGTAAACTTGCTAAACTCTGTCGTTACAAGCTGTAGAAGTTTGTTGATTCTCTTTGCCGCATTGTAAGAGCATTTCGGACTCTTCTAATACTTACCAGTAGGTCCTCCAAGAAAATGATAATGGAAGTGTTATTGGCAGGGATCTTTCTCTAATCATTGGCTAACTTCCACCATTAATCATGATGTCTGGGGAGAGTTAATTAATTAAGTACATTTTGTGGAACTATAAACTGAAATATAAAAAAGACAACAATTTATAAGTGTATGATTTGGAGTGTTGGGAGCAAGATGGCCGAATAGGAGCAGCTCCAGTCTCCAATTCCCAGCGCGAGCGACACAGAAGACCGGTGATTTCTGCATTTTCAACTAAGGTACTGGGTTCATCTCACTGGGGAGTGCCAGACGATCGGTGCTGGTCAGCTGCTGCAGCCCGACCAGCGAGAGCTGAAGCAGGGCGAGGCATTGCCTCACCTGGGAAGCGCAAGGGGGAAGGGAGTCCCTTTTCCTAGCCAGGGGAACTGAGACACACAACACCTGGAAAATCGGGTAACTCCCACCCCAATACGGCGCTTTAAGCAAACAGGCACACCAGGAGATCATATCCCACACCTGGCCAGGAGGGTCCCACACCCACGGAGCCTCCCTCATTGCTAGCGCAACAGTCTGTGATCTACCGGCAAGGCAGCAGCAAGGCTGGGGGAGGGGCGCCCACCATTGCTGAGGCTTAAGTAGGTAAACAAAGCTGCTGGGAAGCTCGAACTGGGTGGAGCTCACAGCAGCTCAAGGAAACCTGCCTGTCTCTGTAGACTCCACCTCTGGGGACAGGGCACAGTAAACTAAACAAACGCAGCAGACACCTCTGCAGACGCAAATGACTCTGTCTGACAGCTTTGAAGAGAGCAGTGGATCTCCCAACACGGAGGTTGAGATCTGAGAAGGGACAGACTCCCTGCTCAAGTGGATCCCTGACCCCTGAGTAGCCTAACTGGGAGACATCCCCCACTAGGGGCAGTCTGACACCCCACACCTCACAGGGAGGAGTACACCCCTGAGAGGAAGCTTCCAAAGCAAGAATCAGACAGGTACACTCGCTGTTCAGAAATATTCTATCTTCTGCAGCCTCTGCTGCTGATACCCAGGCAAACAGGGTCTGGAGTGGACCTCAAGCAATCTCCAACAGACCTACAGCTGAGGGTCCTGACTGTTAGAAGGAAAACTATCAAACAGGAAGGACACCTACACCAAAACCCCATCAGTACATCACCATCATCAAAGACCAGAGGCAGATAAAACCACAAAGATGGGGAAAAAGCAGGGCAGAAAAGCTGGAAATTCAAAAAATAAGAGCGCATCTCCCCCGGCAAAGGAGCGCAGCTCATCGCCAGCAACGGATCAAAGCTGGACGGAGAATGACTTTGATGACATGAGAGAAGAAGGCTTCAGTCCATCAAATTTCTCAGAGCTAAAGGAGGAATTACGTACCCAGCGCAAAGAAACTAAAAATCTTGAAAAAAAAGTGGAAGAATTGATGGCTAGAGTAATTAATGCAGAGAAGGTCCTAAACGAAATGAAAGAGATGAAAACCGTGACACGAGAAATACATGACAAATGCACAAGCTTCAGTAACCGACTCGATCAACTGGAAGAAAGAGTATCAGCGATTGAGGATCAAATGAATGAAATGAAGTGAGAAGAGAAACCAAAAGAAAAAAGAAGAAAAAGAAATGAACAAAGCCTGCAAGAAGTATGGGATTATGTAAAAAGACCAAATCTACGTCTGATTGGGGTGCCTGAAAGTGAGGGGGAAAATGGAACCAAGTTGGAAAACACTCTTCAGGATATCATCCAGGAGAACTTCCCCAACCTAGTAGGGCAGGCCAACATTCAAATCCAGGAAATACAGAGAACGCCACAAAGATACTCCTCGAGAAGAGCAACTCCAAGACACATAATTGCCAGATTCACCAAAGTTGAAATGAAGGAAAAAATCTTAAGGGCAGCCAGAGAGAAAGGTCGGGTTACCCACAAAGGGAAGCCCATCAGACTAACAGCAGATCTCTCAGCAGAAACTCTACAAGCCAGAAGAGAGTGGGGGCCAATATTCAACATTCTTAAAGAAAAGAATTTTAAACCCAGAATTTCATATCCAGCCAAACTAAGTTTCATAAGTGAAGGAGAAATAAAATCCTTTACAGATAAGCAAATGCTTAGAGATTTTGTCACCACTAGGCCTGCCTTACAAGAGACCCTGAAGGAAGCACTAAACATGGAAAGGAACAACCGGTACCAGCCATTGCAAAAACATGCCAAAATGTAAAGACCATTGAGGCTAGGAAGAAACTGCATCAACTAATGAGCAAAATAACCAGTTAATATCATAATGGCAGGATCAAGTTCACACATAACAATATTAACCTTAAATGTAAATGGACTAAATGCTCCAATTAAAAGACACAGACTGGCAAACTGGATAAAGAGTCAAGACCCATCAGTCTGCTGTATTCAGGAGACCCATCTCACAGGCAGAGACATACATAGGCTCAAAATAAAGGGATGGAGGAAGATTTACCAAGCAAATGGAGAACAAAAAAAAGCAGGGGTTGCAATACTAGTCTCTGATAAAACAGACTTTAAACCATCAAAGATCAAAGAAGGCCATTACATAATGGTAAAGGGATCAATTCAACAGGAAGAGCTAACTATCCTAAATATATATGCACCCAATACAGGAGCACCCAGATTCATCAAGCAAGTCCTTAGAGACTTACAAAGAGACTTAGACTCCCATACAATAATAATGGGAGACTTCAACACTCCACTGTCAACATTAGACAGATCAACGAGACAGAAAGTTAACAAGGATATCCAGGAATTGAACTCATCTCTGCAGCAAGCAGACCTAATAGACATCTATAGAACTCTCCACCCCAAATCAACAGAATATACATTCTTCTCAGCACCACATCATACTTACTCCAAAATTGACCACGTAATTGGAAGTAAAGCACTCCTCAGCAAATGTACAAGAACAGAAATTATAACAAACTGTCTCTCAGACCACAGTGCAATCAAACTAGAACTCAGGACTAAGAAACTCAATCAAAACCGCTCAACTACATGGAAACTGAACAACCTGCTCCTGAATGACTACTGGGTACATAACGAAATGAAGGCAGAAATAAAGATGTTCTTTGAAACCAATGAGAACAAAGATACAACATACCAGAATCTCTGGGACACATTTAAAGCAGTGTGTAGAGGGAAATTTATAGCACTAAATGCACACAAGAGAAAGCAGGAAAGATCTAAAATTGACACTCTAACATCACAATTAAAAGAACTAGAGAAGCAAGAGCAAACACATTCGAAAGCTAGCAGAAGGCAAGAAATAACTAAGATCAGAGCAGAACTGAAGGAGATAGAGACACAAAAAACCCTCCAAAAAATCAATGAATCCAGGAGTTGGTTTTTTGAAAAGATCAACAAAATTGACAGACCACTAGTCAGACTAATAAAGAAGAAAAGAGAGAAGAATCAAATCGATGCAATTAAAAATGATAAAGGGGATATCACCACCGACCCCACAGAAATACAAACTACCATCAGAGAATACTATAAACACCTCTACGCAAATAAACTGTAAAATCTAGAAGAAATGGATAATTTCCTGGACACTTACACTCTTCCAAGACTAAACCAGGAAGAAGTTGAATCCCTGAATAGACCAATAGCAGGCTCTGAAATTGAGGCAACAATTAATAGCCTACCAACCAAAAAAAGTCCAGGACCAGATGGATTCACAGCTGAATTCTACCAGAGGTATAAGGAGGAGTTGGTACCATTCCTTCTGAAACTATTCCAATCAATAGAAAAAGAGGGAATCCTCCCTAACTCATTTTATGAGGCCAATATCATCCTGATACCAAAGCCTGGCAAGGACACAACAAAAAAAGAGAATTTTAGACCAATATCCCTGATGAACATCGATGCAAAAATCCTCAATAAAATACTGGCAAACCGGATTCAGCAATACATCAAAAAGCTTATCCACCATGATCAAGTGGGCTTCATCCCTGGGATGCAAGGCTGGTTCAACATTCGCAAATCAATAAACATAATCCAGCATATAAACAGAACCAAAGACAAGAACCACATGATTATCTCAATTGATGCAGAAAAGGCTTTTGACAAAATTCAACAGCCCTTCATACTAAAAACGCTCAATAAATTCGGTATTGATGGAACGTACCTCAAAATAATAAGAGCTATTTATGACAAACCCACAGCCAATATCATACTGAATGGGCAAAAACTGGAAAAATTCCCTTTGAAAACTGGCACAAGACAGGGTTGCCCTCTCTCACCACTCCTATTCAACATAGTGTTGGAAGTTCTGGCTAGGGCAATCAGGCAAGAGAAAGAAATCAAGGGTATTCAGTTAGGAAAAGAAGAAGTCAAATTGTCCCTGTTTGCAGATGACATGATTGTATATTTAGAAAACCCCATTGTCTCAGCCCAAAATCTCCTTAAGCTGATAAGCAACTTCAGCAAAGTCTCAGGATACAAAATTAATGTGCAAAAATCACAAGCATTCTTATACACCAGTAACAGACAAACAGAGAGCCAAATCAGGAATGAACTTCCATTCACAATTGCTTCAAAGAGAATCAAATACCTAGGAATCCAACTTACAAGGGATGTAAAGGTCCTCTTCAAGGAGAACTACAAACCACTGCTCAGTGAAATCAAAGAGGACACAAACAAATGGAAGAACATACCATGCTCATGGATAGGAAGAATCAATATCGTGAAAATGGCCATACTGCCCAAGGTAATTTATAGATTCAATGCCATCCCCATCAAGCTACCAATGAGTTTCTTCACAGAATTGGAAAAAACTGCTTTAAAGTTCATATGGAACCAAAAAAGAGCCCGCATCTCCAAGACAATCCTAAGTCAAAAGAACAAAGCTGGAGGCATCACGCTACCTGACTTCAAACTATACTACAAGGCTACAGTAACCAAAACAGCATGGACTGGTACCAAAACAGAGATATAGACCAATGGAACAGAACAGAGTCCTCAGAAATAATACCACACATCTACAGCCATTTGATCTTTGACAAACCTGAGAGAAACAAGAAATGGGGAAAGGATTCCCTATTTAATAAATGGTGCTGGGAAAATTGGCTAGCCATAAGTAGAAAGCTGAAACTGGATCCTTTCCTTACTCCTTATGCGAAAATTAATTCAAGATGGATTAGAGACTTAAATGTTAGACCTAATACCATAAAAATCCTAGAGGAAAACCTAGGTAGTACCATTCAGGACATAGGCATGGGCAAAGATTTCATGTCTAAAACACCAAAAGCAACGGCAGCAAAAGCCAGAATTGACAAATGAGATCTCATTAAACTAAAGAGCTTCTGCACAGCAAAAGACACTACCATCAGAGTGAACAGGCAACCTACAGAATGGGAGAAAATTTTTGCAATCTACTCATCTGACAAAGGGCTAATATCCAGAACCTACAAAGAACTCAAACAAATTTACAAGAAAAAAAAACAAACAACCCCATCAAAAAGTGGGCAAAGGATATGAACAGACATTTCTCAAAAGAAGACATTCATACAGCCAACAGACACATGAAAAAATGCTCATCATCACTGGCCATCAGAGAAATGCAAATCAAAACCACAATGAGATACCATCTCACACCAGTTAGAATGGCAATCATTAAAAAGTCAGGAAACAACAGGTGCTGGAGAGGATGTAGAGAAATAGGAACACTTTTACACTGTTGGTGGGATTGTAAACTAGTTCAACCATTATGGAAAACAGTATGGCGATTCCTCAAGGATCTAGAACTAGATGTACCATATGACCCAGCCATCCCATTACTGGGTATATACCCAAAGGATTATAAATTATGCTGCTATAAAGACACATGCACACGTATGTTTATTGCAGCACTATTCACAATAGCAAAGACTTGGAATCAACCCAAATGTCCATCAGTGACAGATTGGATTAAGAAAATGTGGCACATATACACCATGGAATACTATGCAGCCATAAAAAAGGATGAGTTTGAGTCCTTTGTAGGGACTTGGATGCAGCTGGAATCCATCATTCTTAGCAAACTATCACAAGAACAGAAAACCAAACACCACATGTTCTCACTCATAGGTGGGAACTGAACAATGAGATCACTCGGACTCAGGAAGGGGAACATCACACACTGGGGCCTATCATGGGGAGGGGGGAGGGGGGAGGGATTGCATTGGGAGTTATACCTGATGTAAATGACGAGTTGATGGGTGCAGCACAGCAACATGGCACAAGTATACATATGTAACAAACCTGCACGTTATGCACATGTACCCTACAACTTAAAGTATAATAATAATAAATAAATTAAAAAAAAAAATAAGTGTATGATTTGGTGAATTTTCACAAAGTGAACACACCCACTTAAGCAGCACCCAGATTGAAAAAAAAAATTATGCATGTAAATAATTTTATATTGATCTCTTAGAAGCTAACTTGCTAACTTTTTGATTATCTATAAAGTTTGTCTGTAGATTCTTTGTGGTTTTAAATTAAGACAATTATAATTATATCAGTTCTATTCTTTTTCAAATCTTATCATTTTTTATTACCATTAATTATTTTCTGGTCTTATTTCACTATCTAGAATCTTCTTTTAATATTTAATAGAAAAAGTACTAGAAACACTTTTTCTTTTTCAGTCGGGGACAAGGCAAGATCTTTCCACTAACATTTCATCATCATGATTTCCGATGTGGTGTTTCGGTAGATACTACTTGTACAGTTAATGTTGTTCCTTTTGATTTCCCTTATGAGAAGGCTTTTTGAAATGATGAGTGGGTGCCAAATATTTAACCTTTTTGGCATTGTTAGAATAATCCATCATGACCAAGCAGGATTTTTCCCCAAAATTAATATAATTGATTAATTGGATTTAAATTTATTAATCGAAATTAAGGCAAATAAAGTATATTTTTTTTGTAATACATCAATGGATTTTATTTTGCAAAAAAGAAATGAAGCATTTGTCATTTAAGATTATGAAAAAGAAAAGGATTGGCCTCATTTTTTTTTTTTTCATGTTGCCTTTATTTGGCTATGGTTCCAGAGTTTCAGTGGTCTCATAGAATAGAGTAGAAATACATTTTCTATTCTCTTGTAGAGTACTAACCTGGTCAGGAAGACACATTTCTTAAAAGTTGGAGGAAGGTACCGATAAAAACACATATGCCTTTTTAGTGGAACATAGTTACCCACCGATTCCATTTCCCTGGTGGCTATCACATGGAAGGTACTGATAAAAACACATGTGACTTTTTAGGGGAACATAGTTACCCACCAATTCCATTTCCCTGGTGGCTATCATATTACTCAGGCTTTCCAATTTTCCTCCTGTTTGCATTGGTAAGTTATGTTTTTGAGGAATTTTTCCACATTTAAATTTCAAACTATTAGCTAACATTGTTAGAGTATTCTCTTAATGTCTTTAAAATCTCTGAGGAATCACTCATTGACACGTATTCATTCCTAATGTTATTTTTCATGTGCCTGCCTACCCCTCCTCACCATCCTCTTCCTCTTTCTTTCTGTCTCACCAGATTTCCATGTTTTATTACCATTTTAATAGAAATAGCTTTTGGCTTTGTTGATATTTTTATTGTATCCTTTATTTCTATTTTTCTACTTTTCCTTATCTATATTCTATTATTCTACTTTAAAAATATTTAAGTTTTTAAATTTAATAATAGCATTTCATTTATGTTTTATTACAAAAAATTTTTTAAAACCTTATTTTAGGTTCAGGGGTACATGTGCAGCCTTATACAGATAAACTCGTGTTATGGGGGTTTGTTGTATAGATTATTTTGTCACCCGGATGCTAAGCCTAGTACCCATTATTTGTTTTTTCTGACCCTCTTCCTCCTCCTACATTCTACCCTCAAGTACACTCCAGTGTACGTTGTTCCCCTCTTTGTGACCATGCGTTCTCATCATTTAGCTCCCACTTATAAGTGAGAACATATGGTGTTTGGTTTTCTATTCCTGTGCTAGTTTGTTAAGGATAATGGCTTCCAGCTCCATCCATGTTCCTGCAAAGGACATGATCTTGCTCTTTTTTATGGCTGCATAGTATTCCATGGTGTATATGCACCACATTTTCTTTATTCAGTCTGCCATTGATGGGCATTTAGGTTGATTCCACATCTTTGCTATTGTGAATAGTGCTACAATGAATATTTGTGTGCATGTGTCTCTATGGTAGAATGATTAGTATTCCTTTGGGTGTATACCCAGTAATGGGATAGCTGGGTTGAATGGTAGTCCTGTTTTTCAGCTCTTTGAGAAATTGCCACAGTGCTTTTCACAATGGTTGAACTAATTTACACTCCCACCAACAGTACATAAGTTTTTCCTTTTCTCCACACCTCGCTAGCATCTGCTATTTTTTGACTTTTTCATAACAGCCATTCTGACTGGTGTGAAATAGTATCTCGTTGTGGTTTTGATTTGTATTTCTCTAATGATCGTGATGTTGAGCATTTTATTTTTCATATGCTTGTTGGTTGCATGTATGTCTTAATTGGGAAAGGGTTCATCCTTAGTTCACTTTTTTATTTATTTATTTTTTTTTTGCGATGGAGTCTCTCTCTGTTGCCCAGGCTGGAGTGCAGTGATGCAATCTTGGCTCACTGCGAGCTCCACCTCCCGGGTTCATGCCATTCTCCTGCCTCAGTCTCCGGAGTAGCTGGGACTACAGGCGCCCGCCTAATTTTTTTGTATTTTTAGTAGAGACGGGGTTTCACTGTGTATCCAGGATGGTCTCTATCTCCTGACCTCGTGATCCGCCTGCATCGGCCTCCCAGAGTGCTGGGATTACAGACGAGAGCCACCGCCCCGCCCTTGGTCCACTTTTTAATGGGTTTGTTTGTTTTTCCTTGTAAATTTGTTTAAGTTCTTCATATATGCTGGATATTAGACTTTTGTCAGACAGATAGTTTGCAAATATTTCCTCCCATTCTGTAGGTTATCTGTTTACTCTGCTGATAGTTTCTGTTGCTGTGCAGAAACTCACTAGTTTAATTAGATCTAATTTGTCAACGTTTGCTTTTGTTGCAATTACTTTTGGCATCTTTGTCATGAAATCTTTGCCTGTGCCTATGTCCTGAATGGTATTCCTGTATTGCCTTCCAGGGTTTTTATAGTTTTGAGTTTTACATTCAAGTCTTTAATCCATCTTGAGTAAATTTTTGTATATGGTATAAGGAAGGGGTCCAGTTTCAATTTTCTGCATATGACTAGCCAGTCATCCCAACACCGTTTATCGAATAAGGAATCCTGTCTGCTTTGCTTGTTTTTGTCAGGTTTGTCAAAGACCTGATAGTTGTAGGTGTGTGGTCTTATTTCTGGGTTCTCTATTCTATTCCATTGGTTTATGTGTCTGTTTTTGCACCAGTACCATGCTGCTTTGGCCACAGTAGCCTTGCAGTATAGTTTGAAATTGGGTAACATGATGCCTCCCGCTTTGTTTTTTTTTGCTTAAGATTGCCTTGGCTATTTGGGCTCCTTTTCTGGCTCCACATGAATTTTAAAATAGTTTTTTCTAGTTCTGTGAAGAATGTCATTGTTTGTTTAATGGGAATAGCATTGACTATGTAAATTCCTGTGGGCAGTATGGCCATTATAACAATATTGATTCTTCCTATCCATAAGGATGGAATATTTTTCCATTTGTTTGTGTCATCTCTGATTTCTTTGAGCAGTGTTTTACAATTCTCATTGTAGAAATCTTTCACCTCCCTGGTTAGCTCTATTCATAGAAATTTTATTCTTTGTGTGGCAATTGTGAATGGGATTGCATTTCTGATTTGGCTCTCAGCTTCGGTGTTGTTGTTGAGTGATTATCTCATTCACTTTCATTTAATTGTTTGGTTTTGAGATAGGGTTTTTCTCTGTCACCCAGGCTGAAGTGCAGTGGTGTGATCACAACTCACTGCAGCCTCAACCTTCCAGGCTCAATTGATCCTCCCACCTCAGTCTCCCGAGTAGCTGGGACTATAGGAATGTGCCACTACACCTGGTTAATTTTTGTATTTTTTGTAGAGACGGGGTTTTGCCACATTGCCCAGGCTGGTCTTGAACTCCAGGGCTCAAGCGATCCACCTGCCTTGGCCTCCATAGCACTGGGATTACAGGCCTGAGCCACTGTGCCCACCCTATTCTTTCTTTTAACATGAACTTTAAAGCTCTACATTTCTTTGTAAGCACAGCTTTAGCTACAACCCACACATTTAAAAACATGTGGTACTTTTATCTATTGACAACACTAAAACAACCTCTAGATATCTAGACCAGTAAGGTTATGTGAAATAATATTTTTTGGAAAGATCAAAAATATTCTGCTAATTCTCTGTACTTACAGCATATTATTAGATCATCTTAAAAAGTTACTTAATTTTGAAAGGGTTAAAATAATCATTATTTTCTGTTTCTTTAGTTTTCCTATAACTATTTTTTAATTTCAGAAAAAATATAACTTATGTTCACGACTCGTTCCCCTGACAGTTCTTAATTTTGCCTTTTCCAAATTCAAGTCCTAAATTCAGAGTAATGAAAAAGTGATTTTTAAATTTTTAAAACTGTCTTCGTATTTGCTGGAATGTGCATGAAGTAACACAAAAATCTGTGTTTTTAGTTTATAAAAGAAGGACAATTAAAATAATTAGAGTTGACCTGACATTCAAATTGTGGTTAGCTATTGGGATAACGCTTTTCTGTTTTACCAAATTTAAGATTAAATGGGGGAAAAAACTGACAAATTAAAGGAAGAGTTTGATCTTTTTTGTTTTACATGATAGAAATAAAATGTGTTCATATAAATATGTTTAAAATATATACTTTTAAAGTTTAAAGGCACAGATTCAAGTACAAAGACTAATTCAATATTGTTCCATAGACTGGTACAATAATTACAAATGGACTTTTGTGTTTGGGTTTCCAAGCCTTTGTTAATTAGATGTGATCCGAGATGATCATGGTGTAGTTGATAAAGGTTTGACAATGTTCCCAGTTCTCTCACTGTCTTTATTCCCATCGTCTACATACTTATAAATTAGCTGAATATTTTGCCTGGATCACTGTGATACACTATCCAGAGCTGCTCAGTCTTTGGTAAGGAAACTTCACTCAAATTCTAAGGTTGTTTCTGGTATTTGTCTCATCTGTCAAACTTGTAACCTGGCAAAATTGTAAAAGTGGGACAAAGATGAGAACCATTTTCTCAAGTCACATTTAAATAACCGCAGATGAATTGCGTTCCGCTGCTTCAGCCATGAATTTTGACTATGTATTGACTATTGTATGCCTGTTTCTTAGTGGGCAAAAGTCTTTCTTGGAGAAGGAAATACTGTGACAATAGCAAAATATTTTTCTAGACTGTATTTCCAGTACGGGTATTCCACCTTTACTCTCCAGTGACAGGAAAAATCATACCGTAGGAACTCTTTTTAAGATACTTTAAAATCTCCACCTTTGAATCAAAAGCTGCATAGTCTATGTCAACCAGAGTCCTCTGGAGAACATTGAAGGAGTAAATGACATCCTCTGGCCATGTTATTCAAAGAATCCCGATTTACCTGGCCTAAGATTCTTTCTTTGGTTCTCCTGGTTACACATTCTTCCTCTTGGGACAATGTGGGCTATCGCTTTGTGATTTAGTTACTAGGTGTTCCTCTTCTATTGCACCTTCAGGTTTCTAATCAGCTGAAATGGCTAAATTATTGTAGCCCTAGTCTTACAGTTAGGAGATTCATAGTCCACAGACCCCGCTGCATGAGCTACCACCAGCTGACTTTGCACGTTGGTGAAGACTTTACGGCTACCCTGAGAAGAGCCTTATCAGATACAGTTGACCACAGACAAAGCAATTAAACTCCAAGGATTTGATCTTTGGGCCCAGGTTTCTCAACTGAAAAGACCACACCTTCCTGCTCCATGAGTCCTGCAGCACTTGCTGGAAACTCAGTCTTGGGAAAATGATATCTTCTGATCATGATCAGAAATTGATATGGTTTGATTATGTCCCCACCCAAATTTATCTTGAATTGTAGTTCCCATAATCCCCAGATGTCGTGGAAGGGAGCAGGTGGAGATAATTGGAGTCATGGGGGTGGTTTCCCCCATGCTGTTCTCATGAAAGCGAGTGAGTTCTCATGAGATTTGATGGTTTTATAAGGGGCTTTTTCCTCTTTTGCTTGTCATTTCTCCTTACTGTCACCATGTGAAGAAGGACATATTTGCTTCCCCTTCAACCATGATCCTAAGTTTCCTGAGGCCTCCCCAGCCATGCTGAACTGAGTCAATCCAACCTCATTCCTTTACAAATTACCCAGCTTGGCGTATGTCTTTATTATCAATGTGAGAACGGACTAATACAGACATAAAATCAGTGTCTCACCTATTTATATGCTTTGCTTTTCCTTCTTACTTGCCAGATGCCTTACTTTGTTTAACCTAGCTTATTATTCCCTACTTACTCAGCATAGTTTTGAAAATTATCAGACCTGCAACTCTAAGTCACTTTCTTTCCTGGATAATCCCAGAAGGTCTTGCACAATGTTAAGAGGAATTCTGATAGCTCTTCTTCTTTTTTTTCTTTTGTTATTCTCTTCAACGCTTTCATTTGTGGTATCCCAGGCAGATGGTTTGGGAAATATTAGTTTCTGATTATGAGAACACTACATGTCATGGGTTGAATTGTGTGCCCCCAAAATATTTGTTGAAGTCCTCAGAATGTGACTTTATTTGGATATGGTGTGCTTTCAGATATAATTAGCTAAGATGAGGCCATATAGGAGTAGATTGGGCCCCTAATACAAAATGACTAGGATCCTTACAAAAAGACATACAGACACATAGAGAGAATGCCATGTAACAGCAGAGGCATAGACTGGAGTGGAGCAGCTACAAGGATGCAATTACAGCTATCACCAGAAGCCAGGAAGAAGCAAGAGGGGATTCCATAGTCTCAAAGGGAGCATTGCCTACCAACACCTTGATTTCAGACTCCTGCCCTTCAAACCTGTGAGTGAATTTCTGTGGTTTTAAGCCATCCACTTTGTGGCATCTTGTGATAGCAGTCTTAAGAAACTAAAATACATGTGTATTCAAAAATAAAATTGCTAGGTGCGGTGGCTCATGTCTGTAATCCCAGCACTTTGGGAGGCCAAAGAGGGTGGATCACTTGAGGTCAGGAGTTCAAGACCAGCCTAGCCAACATGGTGAAACTCCGTCTCTACTAAAAATACAAAAATTAGTCAGGCATGGTGGCACATGCCTGTATTCCGAGCTACTCAGGAGGCTGAGTCAGGAGAATCATTTGAACCTGGTAGTTGGAGGTTGCAGTGAGCTGAGATTGCACCACTGCACTCCAGATAATTAGTTTGACATACATATTGGTCAGCTTTTACCACCTAGCAATCCACCCAAACACTTCAAAAACCAGCAATTTATTTAGCTCCTGATCTGATAGGGTGGCAGTTTGGGGGCTGAGTTCAGCTGAGCAGCTCTCCTGTTCTCAGCCGAGCTTCCTCATGTGTCTGTGGACAGCTCTGTTCTGCCAGGAGGTTGTTGTTCCAGGGACTCGAAAGAAAGTGGAAATATGCAAAGTTCCTGAGGACTTGGCTAGGCACTGTCACACCGTCCTCTCTTCTGTCCCCCTCAGAGTTAAACTTGTTGCTTCGGGATATTTGAACAAGGGTAGAAGGAGGTAAAAAGCAAGACTTCATCTCAAATAAAATAAAAATAAAAAATAGAAATTATATAAAGAATAAATTTAAAATTACCAAAATTCTACCACAAAGAAGAAACTCTTGTTAGCATTTTGGTCAGCATCCTCCCAGATATCCCTCTAGGCCTAAGTGCCTTTGCTAACATCTATGTAAAGGTATAAATGAGGGGTCACTGGGAAAAATAGAACATCCCATTGTCTTACATGAAATGCAATAAAGGTCAAAAATTCACTGAGTCTTTACTAACGGTCATTTCAAAACGCAGGCTGAAATTTTGTGTAGTTAAGGGGAGAGGGGGCACATTAGTGCAACACCAATGGGCTATTTGCTTATTCCTTCTAGATCTTAGGGCACAACCTGTAAGAAGGGGATGAAGGAAAAAAGCCAGCTCTGTTTGCAAGATGTGAAATAGCCGCATGGCTTTGAGCAATGGGTTCTAGGCAAACTGTGAGGCACTTAGATATTTCTTTCCCTCTTTATGGATCTCTGATAATAAACGCTTGCCTTTGAGAGGTTTGAAATATGTATGCAGGTATGTGTGTGCAGGAAGTGGGTGGTACATGTGTTTGTATGAACCACTGCATGGCAATAAAATGTTCTTAGCCATTGAATAACTTAGAAAGATTTTCTGTAATGCTCCCCAAACCAGTGTAGGTGTGTGTTCATCTCTATATCTTTGCCAATTCTAAATTTTGTCAGTTCTTAAAATATTTGCAAACCTGATAGACAGAGTTTTGTTACTGTAATTTTCAACCTTGACAATACTAAATGAAATGTGTCTATTAATCATGGGTAATTCTGTGATAAATTGGCCCTTTGCCCACTTTCCACGTTGCAACTTCATCTTCTATTTATTTATTTATTCAGACAGGGTCTCACTCTGTCACCCAGGCTCGAGAGCAGTGGTACGATCGTGGCTTACTGCAGCCTCAAACTCCTGGGCTCAATTGATCTTCCTGCCTCAGCCTCCTGCATAGCTGGGACTACAAGCACACACCACCATGCCCAGTTAATTTATTTTTTATTTTTTATTTTTGTAGAGACAGGGTCTATCTATGTTGCCCAGGATGGTCTGGAACTCTTGGCTTCAGGTGATCCCCCTGCTTCGACCTTTCAAAGTGCTAGGCTCACAGGCATGAGCCACTGCACCTGGCCTCATCTTTTACTTCATAATTGATATATAAAAACATGTGACAATAGAAAATAAGTTAGAAAATGTAAAATATAAATTTTCTCACAGATTGGTTTTGCATTTGAATCTTATTTATTGTAATTTTCTGTAAAGACATTTACAGTTTTTTCATGCTAAAATGTATTATTCTTCCTGAAAATATTTTCTGACTTTTTGTTATGAGAAAAAACTGGATCATATAATTCAGATTTAATTAAATATCCAAGTTTATAAATAAATCATCAATTTTTGTATTCTGCATTTATTTTACATTTTGATATTTGATCTTTCAATACTTTATTTTTATGTAAGAAATGAGGTAGAGAGAGAGTTCCGTTTTTCTTTGACAATGCTAGCTAGTTTATAAGAGTATTTATTAATAACCCATCTTTTCTTAACCCATTCCTTAGAAAACTATCTTTTCCATACACTAAATACCCTTGTATACTAGGGTCAAACAGAAATATGTGTCAGGGGATTTTTATAGGTGAATTTGGACGGGAACAATTGTTAAAATAATGTATCATCTAGTTAGGCATTTGAGATTCCACTTCTAAATATTCTGGACTCCTACCAGCTCACAGAGAGAAATAAGTGGCAACCTAGTGGTCGCAGAGAGTGTGGTGGTCTTCGTGGTGCTCAGTTATTGAACACGTGTTCACTGGGTGCCTAGTATGTGCCTGGTGCTGTTTCAGGAACTATGGACACATTGGTGTTTCACACAAGCTCCCTGGCCTTCTCTGTGAGTTTACTCTAGAATAAAACCGCCGCAGATCTGCCAGGGTCCATAGATGATAAATGCATTCTGGCTTAGTGGTTCCTAGATTATTGGCTTATATTACTTTCCTAGTTGTGTGCTCCTGGAATGTTCTATCGGTTTGGGGGTATGGGTGGAGGCAGCAACACACCTTTACCACAACTCTGCTTTCAGGGAATAAGAAAGAAGGAACATCTCACAGAAGAAGATGACATGCTCCTGTCTCAGGATTTCCACATTATGGAAGTGGATGGATTTCTGAGACTCAGATGCCTAAGTCACACATCATGAAACATTTTTTGAAGTTTTTCTTAAAAAAAAAAGAATCAGTGTTTCTCCTCCAGTCAGACTCCATCCTGTTTTCACTGCATTTCTGTTTGGAGATGTTGTTGAATTTCAAATCTTGTAAAGCTTTTATTAGCATTACCTGAGAGGATATTATGCAGATGATGAGAAATAAATAATGGATTAAAATTTCTCCATATTAATATTTATTAACCTAGGTAATTTGAGTATATCTATTCTTGCCAGACATAAACAAATGAAACTGGACAGCTATCACAGGGCACTGGATATCACTCACTGAATATCATTGAGTTGGTCATGACCAGTAATGTAATTATCGGCCAAGTTTTCCCCAAAGGGAAAGTTAGCTGCTGGGATGGTCCAAGTTGGCAGAAATGGAATAACTTGTAGGTAAGAAAAGCAGCTGACTCATCCTGTCTACTTAACTCTGCCTTCTCTGGGCTTGTCAGGACACACAGTTTATCATAAAATTATCTACTGTCTTGCCCAATTCATTATTTATTGGGAGTGTATTATTTTTAACTAGATGTTATCTACTTCAGGGAAGGCTCAGTTTCACTTTTATTTTATTTTATTATTATTATTTTTTGAGACACAGTCTTGCTCTGTCACCCAGGCTGGAGTGCAGTGGCGCGATCTCCGCTCACTGCAAGCTCCACCTCCCGGGTTCACACCATTCTCCTGCCTCAGCCTCCTGAGTAGCTGAGACTACAGGCGCTGAGGCTGGAGTGCAGTGGCGTGATCTCCGCTCACTGCAAGCTCCACCTCCCGGGTTCACACCATTCTCCTGCCTCAGCCTCCTGAGTAGCTGAGACTACAGGCGCCTGCCACCACGCCTGGCTAATTTTTTTTATTTTTAGTAGAGACAGGGTTTCACCGTGTTAGCCAGGATGGTCTCGATCTCCTGACCTCGTGATCTGCCTGCCTCAGCCTCCCGAAGTGCTGGGATTACAGGCGTGAGCCACTGTGCCTGGTCTCAGTTTTGTTTTTTACTTCCTTCTATCCTTGTTCAAATATCCCTAAGCAACAAGTTTAACTGTGAGGGGGACGAAAGACGATACTTTGATGTATGTATTGGTCAGCTTTTGCCACCTAGAAATCCATCCAAACACCTACTTCAAAATCCAGCAATTTACTTAGCTCCCGATCCAATGGGCTGGCAATCTAGGGGCTGAGCTCAGCTGAGCAGCTCTCCTGGTCTCAGCCGGGCTTCCTCCTGTGTCTGTGATCAGCTCTGTTCTTCCAGGAGGTTGCTTCTCCAGGGACTCGGAAGAAAGCGGAAATATGCAAGGTTCCTGAGGCCTTGGCTAGGCACTGTCACACCATCCTCTCTTCAGTCACATTCTAATTGGCAAAATAAGTCACAAGGGCATCCCAGACTCAGTGGATTGGAAAATCAATGCCACCTTCTGATGTAATCCTCAGAAAGTCACACTGCACAGGGCGTGGGTGCAGAAAGAGGAATAATTGCTGCCACTTTTCAATCTACCACACATTGCAAATATATTTTCGTCCACGAATTATGACACATACATTATACATAACTGAAATAATCTAAGCAAAGCCATTCTAGTGACTACTTTGTGTCAGAAGTGTGGATATGAAACGTGAAAACAATATAGGTGCTCTAGGGATGCACGTGATGATAGCTTGACTTTTCCCTACTCCTTCTGCATTTTCAAGCAAAGAAGCCGTAAGAATGACTCCATCTTCCTTTCAGAGGGATTATTTTTCCAGTAGTAGGAAGGCTGGGATTTGGACAGTTCTACATCAGCCCTAACTACTGACTCTATAAGCCTCACACAGCCAGGAATCTATCAAACAAAGCACCAATGGCTTCCCTTACACAGGTAGAAACTTGCCCAAACCAATTCCAAGCCTGCAAGCTTTGCTTACTGTATTTATTCTTAAAGACTTGTGATACTGTGGGGGAAAATTAAAGACTTTAGAACAGACAAAGTGGGATTTGAATCCTTGAATAGTTAATTGTATGATACATGGATAACTAATTTATTTCTCTGAGCCTCAATTTTCCTATATGTAAAATGTGGGAGTAACAGCAGGCTTATTTAGAAGATGAAATCTGCACCATGAACACAGCCACCATCACATATTAGGCATCTGAGAAATTTTCATTCCCATTCTTTTCTTTATCTACTGACATTGTCTCCTTTTGTTGCTATTGTTAAGGTCGAACATTTTATTTTCCTTAGAGATAGGTGGCAAGTCTATTGTTATCATTTGAGGCAAGAGAGAGGTCAAGGATCTTCTGTAGCTCAGCGCTGCCTTACGTTGTGCACTCAGGTCATTGTGATCATCCAGGCAAGTCTACAGGCTGTCCTGAGCCAGTGTCTTCCCTGCACTGATAGCTATACTGTGACAGTGTCTAAACGTCCGTTGCTGGAACCATTAGTTATTTGCTAAGAATGTTCTGTAGAAACCAGACATGATGCCACCTTTCTGGTAAAAAAGAGGGAGACTCTGCTAGCTTCCGGGTTATTTGGGGCCCTGATCAGCTGACACTGGCAGGGCAGGCAGTTATGTGGGCCTGCTTCAGGGCCAGGTGTAAGGACAGGCAGAGTGCAAGCTGCCTTCGTAGTTCCTGGAAACCCACCTTGTCCCACTTCTCCTACCGCCAGTTACATGGAATAGAGACACAGAAAGACAACTTCCTTTTAGTATAAAACGGCACCAACCACCCTGCTCCCCAATGCAAACAATGTTTCTGTGTCTCCTTTTCTCATTTCCCAAATCCAGTAGCTAACCCCGAGGTCCTATCATTCTTATCCCCCAGCCATTGTCTTCAGGGATCTGCTTGTGCTTACCTTCTTGTAGCACCTGCCGCACTGTTGAACACATAAGCGCTTTATTAACGAATCTCCCCAGTTGCGTGGTTAAGTCTGTTGCAGGCAGGCTTTGAGTTTTATTCATAGTTGTGTCTTTAGTACTTGGCTCTAGGTCAGGACTTTGGCGTATCAGTCCACTCTTGTGTGGCTATAAGAAAAACCTGAGACTGGGTAATTTATTGAGAAAATAGGTTTAATTAGCTCATGGTTATACAGGCTGTACAGGAAGCATAGTGACACCTGCTTCTGGGGGGACCTCAGAAAGCTTCCGATCATGGCAGAAGGCAAAGGGCGAGCAGGCATGTCACATGACAGGAGTGGGAGCAGGAGAGAGAAGTGGGGGAGGTGCCACACACTTTTAAATGACCAGACCTTGCTAGAAGTCACTTGCTGTGGCGAGGACAGCACCACGTGGCAAATTCCCTGCCATGGTTCGATCACCTCCTACCAGGCTTCACCTCCAACATTGGAGATCATATGTTGACATGAGATTTGGGCAGGAACGACATCCAAACTATATCATTAGCTCATAGCAGCTGCTTCAGTTATGTCCATAGAGTAAGCCGATTACTCATAGCTTTTGGCTAAGCCATTATTTCATTAAAATACTAGTGTGTTAATTGATTGGGTAGGGAGTGCTTTAAATCCTGATACTAACAAATCACTTCCACTTTACCATCTTTAAGATATTTCTTATGTATATAGAGGACACACTATACCGAATTGAGGTAGTAGGCTGAGCGTTTTCTCCAATACACAAATAGTAATCGTGATCACAAATTATCTTCACATGGTACTTACATCTTAGGAGATGCTTACAATATTTGTACATATTGTTTTTTAAGTCTTTTCTACATTAGAGAAGCTTACCAATTAGCATCTAAATATTTGCCTGGGCAAGGCCAGTTTGTGTGTGGGGCCAAAATTGGTTTTGCAAGTGGCCTCTGTCCAAACCTGTGATCAGAGAAAGGAAGTGGAGAAAGGTCAGATATAATTCCATTTTGAAGACTAAGGCATTTGAATTATGATTTGTGTTTTCTCAGTTATCTGTTTTCATATCAGTAATTACTGATAAACACATTGAACTTTAAAAGAGTTAAATACCACACCGCCCCACCTCCACACACACGCAAAAACCAACTGTCCAATCTGTTTGCGTGACAGTTGTTTACACACACCCGCAGGGGCACTGGAGATGTTCAGTGTTAAGGAGATGGCTCTAAGCATAAAGTCAGCAGGTTTGGAGTCTGGTCCCAGCTCTGTCATTCTTTAGCTGTGCCATTTCAGGAGAGTCACAGGCTCTTGATCTCTTCCTCTCTGATCTGTTGGAGCTGGACTGTGGTGACTAAAAGTGTATTTCATGCGTCTGTGTTCCTAGCAGGAAACCGTGTTAGGGAATATTCTTCAGAGGAGGCAACACCAGTGCTGGGGCACAGTAAGACCTTCCTCACAGAGGTGCTAGGAATAGCGAAATCATTTACATACAGGTGCGCAAACAATACTTCCATACATTTCTCCCTGGCCTCTGGAGATTTTTGAGTCTCTGCATGAGACTAATTCTCCTGGTTCCCATGTGAATGAGGGCTGCAGCCATTTCATGACTCTGCTTTTGTTTTGTTTTGTTTTTATGGCCCAGGAGAGCCCAGTGGTTAAAGCCTTAACTCAGTCCCCAAGTTGAGCTCCCAGGTGCCAGGACACTGAACTATCTCCTTAAGTATTCACATTTCAGAAGGTATGAAGCACAGCACCCCGGGGTCCTCAGGCCCTCTGAAGGGTGTCTTTACATACCAAAGGGTTGGAATAAGGACTACGTTTTGAAGGAGACCATTGCAGGAGGGGAGAGGAATTGCTGCCTCCTTTCCCCCTGTGAGCAGAGAAAAATAATGATTCTTGATCACTCACCTGTGGGGTGTCTGACTACTCATGTAGTCAAAATTCTCATGGGCTCTCATCACAGGAAGGCCAACATACTTGCTATTTACTATTTCTTTAAGAATAAATCAGGATTAAATGAGTAAAGATGAATGTTAAAAACCCAACTGGAGGCCAGGCAGGATGGCTCATGCCTGTAATCTGAGCACTTTGGGAGACTGAGGAGGGCAGAGCACTTTGGGAGACTGAGGAGGGCAGATCACTTGAGATCAGGAGTTTGAGACCAGCCTGGCCAACATGGTGAGATCCCGTCTCTACTGAAAATACAAAAATTAGCCGGGCGTGGTGGTGTGTGCCTATATTCCCAGCTACTCCGGAGGCTGAAGCAAGAGAATCACTTGAACTCAGGAGGCAGATGTTGCAGTGAGCCAAGATCACGCCATTGCACTCCAGCCTGGAGAACAAGAGCAAAACTCCATCTCAAAAATAAATACATTAATTAAAAAAAAAAAAAGAAAACAAACAAACAAAAAAACCACCCAACCCGAAGATCTCCAGTGCAGTGCCTGCCACAGAGGAGCACTAGTTATTGTCATTTTTCTCCCCATGCCTCTACATTTTGGCCAGTGGAGGACTGGCGCACAGTAGTTAAGTGAGTGAGACTGGCCTTGTCCTTCAGGCCAAGGCTACTGAGAGCAAATGAATGAGTGACAGAAGAGTCATGAGCAGAGTCATAACTTTTTCTCATAATTTCTCTCCAAAAACACTGCTTGGAGCTTGCCGCAGTGGAGTGCATGATTTTGATTAATATAACTGTACTCAGTCTATGTAGATATCTAATTTTTAGCACAAATAAGTTGCGTGGGCTTGTTTTGCTGTTTTCCTCTATGGTTCCTGGGAATTCTAACCAGCAAAGTGCTGTTCAGGTAGCTCACGTTCATCACCTCCTAGGTTATTTCCAGATGACTCTTCCCTGAGTTAACCCACCAAACACAGGCTTAATGGAAAGCGTTGTAGTACCACCAGCAGTGCATGGGATAGCAAACCCTCCTGGAATGACCGGCACCCATTCTCTTCCAAGCAGGGGTTCTGAGTGGACCTGTTAGGGCTGATGTCCACAAAAGAGCAGAGAAGCATCTGCCAGCTCCAGCGAGGAAACTCCCAGGGAAGGATGGAGGTGGCTTACTGCAGTTTAAACTATGAGAACTCACTCTAAAAACAGATGGAAATAGGACCAATATTCTCCTTCCTGTGTCCTGGCCTCTGTTTCCACATTTAGATTTCTTTTGGCACCACTTTCGTTAGGGAATTTCTCTCCATAAAGTCTGGTAGACAGGGTGTATATATAGATATATACAGATACATATATATAATCTTATTTATTTATTTATTTATTTATTTATTTATTTATTTATTTATTTTCTGAGAGGGAGTTTCCCTCTGGTCACCCAGCCTGGAGTGCAATGGTGTGATCGCGGCTCACTGCAGCCTCCACCTCCCAGGTTCAAGTGATTCTCCTGCCTCGGCCTCCTGAGTAGCTGGGATTACAGGCACCTGCCACCATGCCTAGCTAATTTTTGTATTTTTAGTAGAGACAGGATTTCTCCATGTTGGCCAGGCTGTCTTGAACTCCTGACCTCAGGTGTTTTACCCGCCTCGGCCTCCCAAAGTGCTGGGATTATAGGCATGAGCCACTGTGCCCAGCCTGTAATCTTATTTCATGTATATAAAATCTTATTTCATATATATATATAATCTTATTTCATATATATATAATCTTATTTCATATATATATATAATCTTATTTCATATATATATATATATAATCTCCAACTTTATTTCTAGTTTATCAATATGCCAATTTTTAAATTCATCAATGTACCCATCATGATTCTTTGTGAGAAACATTGAACATGGATTCTTCTTGAGTTTCTCAATTCCTCCTCCCTGTGGCCCAGCACTCTGGCCAGTGTCCTCCCCACCCCCACATGTCTTCCCCTCCCCCACCTTGCCCTCACTGGCCCAGGGCGCTTGTTCATCTCTCCTCTTCCTCTTCAAACCCGACTCCTTCTTCAAGACTCAGCTTCAGCTTTATGCAGATGAAGCCCCTCCTTGACCCTTCCTCCCTTCAAGTTTTCTACGTCTCTTTAATCTATGTTGCAGAATTTAGCACCTAATCATATTCTGACTTCAATTATTTATAGTTGTTACATGCAAATAGTGGTAAACTATGCCTCATACCACAGTGATCTCCTCATGCCTGCCACCTGATGCTTTATCCACATTAGGCACTTGATTAATGTGGGCTGAGTGGCTGGCCCATTGATTGATAGCAAGCACTTAGCAAAACCTTGACCTGATGTTTTACAAGCCTTTTCATCGCGCATTTTATTCAGACCGCTGAAAATCCAGTGAAAGGGGCACTTATGCCTGCCTTCAAAAAGATTGGTAGAAATGATGCTTTTCTCAGGAGCATTCCTCCTCCTTACAGCATATCTGTTTCAGCACCTGTTTTGGGAATTTCAGAGTGGTTTGTTATCTGTTCGTGAGATTTCTATCCATTCAGGGCTTGGCACCTCAAATGGGCACAGCCATGAAATATCAAAGGAAGAATCATTTCAAACCACATGAGATATTCTCATAAGTTGGGCAAATTGCACCTCCTTAGGGCACTTGGTCTCGTAGATCGATTATTTATGTTTTATGTAATTTATTTCAAGTGTAAGTCTTTAGCATATACTTTCAAGCATTTCTGAAATTCTCTTTAACAGTCACTATTCTAGTCAATTGATTTTAAGTCAGAAAATAAGTCCTTGGTCCCCACTATGCTCCAGCTGCTGTGCTGGGAGTTAGGAACAGAGACTTAAGCAGACACATGGCTCCTGCTCTCAGGAAGTTCACGTGACGCTGGAGAGTCAGAAGCGCCTCTAAGAAAACTCAGTGCACGTTGCAAGTGCTTGACGGAGTGAGAACATCAGGAAGTTCACGTGACTCTGGAGAGTCAGAAGCGTCTCTAAGAAAGCTCAGTGCACATTGCAAGTGCTTGGCGGAGTGAGAACATATGCCGTGGCCATTGGGGGGATCTGCTGTGGCAGATCAGAGGATGGCGGGTGGCTCCCTCTCTGTCTGTCGGAGCTGGGCTTTGTAGCTGATGAAACTATTCCCTATTAACCGGATGTTAAAACAACATTTATGGAAAATGCGCCATAGGTAGTAGGTGAGGTGTTTTCTTATGAAATGTGGGTTCTTGATTTTAACTTAGCATCAGAGGAAACTGTCCTCAGTCAAAAAACCAGACTTGTCACTGCACCAAGACACAGCACTTAAAATCTCATCGTATCTTTCCTACCAAGGGGATAATAATGGGGAAGCCATTGGCACACATTCACAACATTCCCTCTGGGAAGGAGCTCTTCAGCCTGCTGTGCACCTGAGCCTTTACAGTCATGAACGCAAGTGCAACTGCAGGCAGGACTCCAGCTCACCATCCTACCAGTCCTCTGTTGTGACCTTGGATGTGTTCTTCAGTAGGCCAAGGAATCCTGGCTTGAAAAGAAGGGAAACTCTTAGGAGTAAGGTGGGGGTGAGGCCAGAAGGGAGGAGAACAGAGCTATGGGCAAAGGTTGGTTTTCCTGTTTCCTTTTCTAGTGTCTTCCTAATAGAATCTCCACACTACGTAGTTTACTCTGTTGATTTTGTGGGCCCATGGTGTGTTACTGGCCCCAGTCACAGGGGAAGAGAGCAAAGCTGACCCGAAGTGCATAGCTCCTTGAAGCTCTTTCTGGTGGGCTTCCCTGCATGTCCCAAATCCCTCCATCCCCAGACACCAGCACCTTCTGTTTCTAGTCAACAAGGAGAATATCTGATGCAGCCACTTCAGAGTGAGGCCTAAGAAGTTCTCTGTGTTACCCTCCCAGGGTCAACATGTCCTATGTGTGAGAGTGTCATAATATTGGTGAGACATGTGGCAGTGGAAACCCTTTAACATTGCCTACCTCATTTGCAGCTCATTGTCACACTGAGGAATATAGAATGCAGGCATGACTGTCACTATTCTGTGTATGGGGAAGCTGAGGTACTGGTGGTCACAGGCCACCAATAACCCTGTTGGAAACATTTTCACTGTATTACAGCTCATTCCCATAATTCATTAAGGCACGGACAAGACTATTTTTGTTTTCAACTGTTTTTTGTTTTTTTAATTTCAGCTTTTACTTTGCATTCAGGGAGGGCATGGGCAGGTTTGTTTATGAGTATGCTGCATGATACTGAGGTTTGGGGTACAAATGATTCTGTCACCCAGGTAGTGAGTAGTAATATCCAACAGGTAGTTTTTCGGCCCTTCCCCCCTTGCTCCCTCTCTCTCCCCTTTGTGGTCCACAGTGTCTATTGTTCCCACCTTGATGTTCATGTGTACCCAATGTTTAGCTCCTACTTATAAGTGAGAATATGCAGTATCTGGTTTTCTGTTTCTACATTAATTTGCTTAGGATAACAATCTCCAGCTACATTCATGTTGCTGCAAAAGACATGATTATGGTCTTTTTATTGCTGCATGGTGTTCCATGGTGTATATGTACTACGGTTTCTTTATCCAATTCACTATTGATAGGCACCTGTGTTGATTTCATGTCTTTGCTATTATGAATAGTACTGCGATGAACATATGAGAAGGCGCTGATGTTGACACTGACCTGCGGGAGGCACAAGGGAAAGCCTTCAGCTCACACCTCAGAGTCACCATCACTAAGTAGAGGCTCAAATGGAACCTGTTCTCCTGTGGCTAATGAAGACAACTGCCCTTGTGATGTCTCCTGTAGTTCATAATGAGACCATGTATTAGTCTGTTTTCATGCTGCTGATAAAGACATACCCAAGACCGGGAAGAAAAAGAGGTTTAATTGGACTTATGGTTGATATGGCTGGGGAGGCCTCAGAATCATGGCAGGAGGTGAAAGGCACTTCTTACAAAAGTAGAAAGCGCTGATAAAACCATTAGATCTCAAGAGACTTATTCATTACCACGAGAACAGTATGGGGTAAATGGCCCCCATGATTCCAATTGTCTCCCACAGGGTCCCTCCCTCAACACGTGGGAATTATGGGAGTACAATTCAAGATGAGATTTGGGTGGGGACACAGAAACATATCATTCTCCCCCTGGCCCCTCCGAATCTCATGTTCTATATTTCAAAACCAAACATGGCTTCCCAACAGTCCCCGAAAGTCTTAACCCATTTCAGCATTAGCCCAAAAGTCCACAGTCCAAAGTCTCATCTGAAACCCTTTAGCATATGAGCCTATAAAATGGAAATCAAAGCTAGTTACTTCCTAGATACAATGGGGGTACAGGTATTGGGTAAGAACAGCTGTTCCAAATGGGAGAAATTGGCCAAAACCAAGGGGTTACAGGGCGCATGGAAGTCTGAAATCCAGTAGGGCAGTCAAATTTTAAAGCTCCAAAATGATTTCCTTTGACTCCATGTCTCACATCCAGGTTACGCTGATGCAAGAGGTAGGTTCCTATAGTCTTGGGACGCTCTACCCTTGTGGCTTTGCAGAGTATAGCCCCCTCCCAGCTGCTTTCACAGGCTTTCATTGAGTGTCTGTGGCTTTTCCAGATGCACAGTACAAGCTGTTGGTGGATCTACTATTCTGGGGTCTGGAGGATGGTGGCCCTATTCTCACAGCTTCACTGGGTGGTGCCCCAGTAGGGACTCTGTGTGGGGCCTCCAACTCCACATTTCCCTTCTGCACTGCCCTAGCAGAGGTTCCCCATAAGGGCCCCGCCCCGGCAGCAAACTTTTGCCTGGGCATCCAGGCATTTCCACACATCTTTTGAAATCTAGATGGAGGTTCCCAAACCTCAATTCTTGACTTCTGTGCACCTGCAGGCTCAATACCACATGGAAGCTGCCAAGGTGTTAGGCCATGCACCCTCTGAAACCATGGACCAAGATGCACCTTGCTCCATTTTAGCAATAGATGGAGCAGCTGGGATACAGGGCACCAAGTCCCTAGGCTGCACACAGCATGGGGACCCTGGGCTCAGCCCACAAAACCATTTTTTCCTCCTAGGCTTCCAAGTCTGTGATGGGAGGGGTTGCTGTGAAGACCTCTGTCATGCCCTTGAGACTTTTTTCCCATTGTCTTGGGGATTAACATTTGGCTCCTTGTTACTTATGCAAATTTCTGTAGCCAGCTTGCATTTCTTCTCAAAAAATGGGTTTTGTCAGTAGAAAATTTTGCAGGCAAAATTTCTGAACTTTTATGCTCTGTTTCCCTTTTAAAACTGAATGCTTTTAACAGCACCCAAGCCACCTCTTGAATGCTTTGCTTCTTAGAAATTTCTTCCACCAGATACCCTAAATCATCTCTCTCAAGTTCAAAGTTCCACAGATCTCTAAGGCAGGGGCAAAATGCTGCCAGTCTCTTTGCTAAAACGTAACCAAAGTCACCTTTGCTCCAGTTCCCAGCAAGTTCCTCATCTCCGTCTGAGACCACCTCAGCCTGGATTTCATTGTCCATCTCATTATCGGCATTTTGGCCAAAGCCATTCAACAAGTCTCTAGGGAGTTCCAGACTTTCCCACATGTTCCTGTCTTCTTCCAAGCCCTCCAAACTGTTCCAACCTCTGCCTGTTACTCAGTTCCACATTTTTGGGTATCTTTTCAGCAGCACCCCACTCTGCTGGTACCAATTTACTGTATTAGTTCATTTTCACACTACTGATAATAACATGCCTGAGATGGGAAGAAAAAGAGGTTTAATTGGACTTACAGTTCACATGGCTGGTGAGGCCTCAGAAACATGACAGGAAGTGAAAGACACTTCTTACATGGTGGTGGCAAGAGAAAAATGAGGAAGATGCAAAAGCAGAAACCCCTGATAAAACCATCAGCTCTCATGAGACTTATTCACTATCACAAGGACAGTATGGGGGAAATGGTTCCCATGATTCAATTATCTCCCACCGCATTCCTCCCACAACACATGAAAATTATCGGTGTACAATTCAAGATGAGATTTGGGTGGGAACACAGAGTCAAACTATATCAGAACCCTTGCTGTGCTTCCAAATATTTAATAAAATAAAACCCCCCAAAAAAGAAGAAGAAAAGAAAAGGCAAGACAACTAGACTGCTCAGCAGGTTGTTTAGACCCACATGAGAGAAGCTCATTTTCAAAATCAACTTCTGTACATTTTCTCTTTGGATCCATTTTCCTTTCAGGGAAGAGCACCCTGATAGCAGAGTGGCTACCTTTGCTTGTTAAATACAAGAGCCAGGAAATCACTTTCCAATGCTGCCCCCCTACAATTTTAACTGCAAATATAATGTTTGGTGTTAACCAGAATCCTCTAAAAAATCATATCTATTCACAGCATTCTCAAAAAGTATGTAGTTTTTGCGTTCTTGTTTCTCTTAAATTGTGTCATGGATAATAATATTCCTGCAAAACTTGGCAAGTGACATAATTTCCTTAATAACCCTCCCCCTTTCTATCTAAGGAACAGTATTTCTTTTGTTAATGTATTTATTAAAGGGCAATAATGGCAATAATACTTGGCATTTCTTTCAGGACGTTTACTTAAGATAAAGGATTTGAACCAAGAAAAGATAGTGAGTGTAGAAAAACCCTAGTGTGACTTCAAGCCCATTCAACACAAGACATTAGCCAAGCACCTACTGTGTGGGGTGCCAGATGAAGGCTAAAGCAGAGGTTAACACTGAGATGTGTGAGCCTCTGGTGATAGAACCTGGTTGTTTCTCTTGGCTGGGATCCAACCTCTCCTGTGAGAGACAGGGAAACCTCTTCACAGAGCGCATGGCCACCACAACTAAACATTTCTCTCTTGTTTCTGCTGCCAAATTTCTATCATCTAAGCTGCTATTTTCAGTTAAGGTGGAAAATACACTCCTTTTAAGCTGAAGCACTCCTCCACTGGGAGGATGACTCTTTTGAGATTCTCAGGGTCCCTCTCAGGTACCCCCCAGACTTCCTCCTGCAGCCCCTGCTTACTGAGGGCATCTGCTGCTGAGAGGCCATGTCAGCTCCTGGCACCTGGTTTGTGATCTAATGTACAAGATGCAACAGGGACGTGGGCTCCTGCGGGTGTGAGTGCAATGAGATTCGGACGCAACTTCCAAATCTGCTTCTTGATCCTCACATGTGGGTCAGCTCCAGGCCAGGAACAATGAAGGGAGAGATAAGCAAAAAAACAAACAACAACAACCCCCCAAACCAAACACACACACAAAACAAACAGAAATGAAGTCGATGTGCAAAGACTTGGCAGAGGCAGTCATTGAGCCAAAGGCTGTTTTCCCCAAAGATGAATTCTCCTTGTACTGAAAGCACTTGGTAAGGCAAGGAGTAGCAGGCATTTACATAAAGCAAATAAACTGGCACCGTTAAGTTCCAGGACATATCCTGGGCCTTAGCTTCCTTTCATTTATTCAGCCTAATTCCACCGGTGACAGCTACCACCATGTTTAGGGCCGTGATGCCAGCATCCCAAAGGGTCACTGGATTTTGGCTTTGATGTCCCAACATAGAAGAGAAGATTCAAGCACCATCAGCAAAAATCTTTGTCTAAAGACTAGATCAACCAAAATGTTCACTTAACCAGAAGGTCCACCTACTCAGGCCTCCGTTTCTATGTACCACAGATGTCTTTGGTTTTGAACAATAGGAGTCTAACATCTCCAGTAAAGCCTCATTGCTAACTAGAAATTATCATGTCTCACAGGACAGCACAATACAGAAAAAATGGCATTTTATGTTGACATAATTATTGTGGTTTATTTTCGGGGACATAAATTGTAACGATTCAACAGATAAATTTAATACAATTTAAAATCGCATGTAGTCACCAAAGACAGTGGCATAAACAAGGATTGTTAGAGGAATATGCAAGTCTTTAGCCATTTCAAACTTTCTCCAAACTGTTTTGTTATTGTTGCTTTTAGTCCTAGGAGCATTGTTCCAATTAAATTTTAGGTGACATTAGTAAAATAAGCTCTCTTTTTGTTTGTTGGTGCCTAAAGCTTTCTGTATCTGTGGCCATGACCCTATCATTGCCCCAGTCTCTTGGAGAGGTTTTGGGATGTTCTTAAGAATAACTTAATCCACTGGCCTAGCTTTGGAGAACTGTGAAAGAGCTTTGAGAGCATGGGTTCCAGAGAGGGGCTGCCAGATGGCATGGCCAGCTCTGCCACTTACAAGCAGTAGGACCGTGCAAGTTACCTCACTTCTCCGTGCCCATCTTACAACTAACAAGGTGAAGTCACAGGGTTGCCTGAGATTTCTCATGAAAGGACTAGGAAGTGTCTCAACTAGATTAGGTGCTCAATACATTTTTATTATTATTAAGGAGGGAAGATGGATAAATATTTCAACGGCGCAAAAGCTGCCAACAGCATGGGTCATTATGTGAGATGCAGTAAAAACACAACTTGATAAAGAGACTATCTCCTCTGGAAACTCCTAAGTTTCAAATTCTGTAAGTTTGAAATTGTTTAAAATTAGCAATGGTTATACATAAATAATAAAATGAATGGTTACACATGAAGGAACATGTTACCTTCAAATTGACATTTTTTAAAAATTTTATGTATACATTTTAAGGTAACAAATAGATTTAATCAGACGTTTACTCTATTCCTTTTCATGGGATCTGTCTACAGGCTAAAAGGAGCAAACATGCTTAAGTGAGACACATGACTAAGATATGAGACCACTTGGAAGCTGTTTGCAAGGGAGCCTTTAGGACCAGCAACTTGTGTTTCAGGAGTATGAAGTGAATGGAGATGTCAGCCCTTTGATTTTGGGTGTGTTCTCTGAGGTGTGCACACAAATCACAGAAGGTTTTGTTTTTGTTAGTCACTTTTGCAAAGATTATAACCTGTGAGTCACTGGCTCATTAATTAAACTTTACAGCAACCCAATGAAGTTCCAAAATGTTAACAAAAGTCACTGACACCAAGGGTAAGATACTCGAGTTTTTTTCATCTTTTCTTGTCCTACACAAAAGCATGAACAAGATGTTGTTTAAGGATGTTAATAAACACCACTGTGAAGAGCTTGGGAAAAAGACTAACCACAGGAGTTCTTCTGCCAGGAATCCCCTTCGTTCTTACACCAGGAACCCCCATCATGCACTTGGACATCTTGTCTACTCTTTGACTCAGTTTTCCCATGAAGGAAATGGACATGATCCAGGATTCTAAGTGGAGGCACAGCCCCTTGGAGGGAATAGCCACTTTATGAGAAGGTTTCTTTCTTTCCCACCACTCCTCTGATGTCCGTTTGTCCCTGTGTAGAGAGAAGTCCCTTTAAAACCTCACTATAGAGAGCTTGGGGAGAGATGGCTTCTGTTTCTGTCTCCAGGCAAGCCTACTAGCAATGCTAAATGAGCAGCAGCGCCCTGTACAGCGCATTTCAACCGTGTCTAGCACCCTCCCTCTCCTTTTCTGCTGTATTTGTTCTTAATAGCATCATCACTGACATTATAAAATGTAGCTCTTTGTTCATGTTTTCATACTATCTCTTTCCTCACTAGAATATAAGCTTTGGGAGAGTAGGGGTGTATTGTATTTGTTAATACCTAAGATGCCTGGTGTGCAGACACACACAATAAATCGTTTTTGAATATTGCCCTCATTCTTTCACTTGCAGTTTGATTGTGAGCCATTTGTCCATAGAATAAAGAGAGCCCCTTCTTTGCTTTTCATTTGTTTTTGCTGAAATCAGAGCAAGTGCATCAGGCTAAGCACAAAGGAGGAAAGAGAGAAGAGGCAAAGCGGTGATCTCCTCTTTTGTGTATTTTTTCTGAGTGGAGAGGAATTTCTCTTGAATCTCAAGGAGGCTCCTAGAGTGGAAAGCCTTCCTCTGTCTATTTGAGTGGTCGGCCAGCCAGCCAGCGTGGCTCAGAGCAGCCTTGGCCAAACATTTGCAAAATAGGAAATTAATTTTTGAATTCTCTGAAACATTGTTCCTTTGTGAGACCTGTAGCTGCAACATATTTCAATTTGCATTTGAATGCACTGCTTTTTAAAAATTGTATCAGTTACCCTTTTAATAGTAGGTATATAAATCACTACCAAACCTACCATTAAAAAAGGAATTCAAAACAAAAAACAAAATGAATACTTAGTGTAACCACTCTGGAGAATAATATAGTGGTTCCTCAAAAAAATTATAAGTAGAACTACCCTATAATCCAGCAATGCCACTGCTGTGTATGTATCCAAAAGAAAGGGAATTAGTATAGCAAAGAGATATCTGAACTCCACTGCGTACTACAGCACTATTCACAACAGCCGAGACATGGAATCAACCTAAGTGTTCATCAGTGAATGAATGAATAAACACAATGTGGCACATGTACACACTGGATGTTATATTTTTATTCAGCCATAAAACAAATGAAATCTTGTCATTTGCGACATGAATGAAACTGGATGACATTATGATAAGTGAAATAAGCCAGGCATGGAAAAACAGATATTGCGTACTATCTCTAATATGTGGGAGATTAAAAAAAATTTAAACTCATGAAGATATAGAATGGAATGATGACTACCAGAGGCTAGGAAGGGTGGTGAGGAGAGAGAGTTAAAGGGAAGATGGTTAATGGGTACAAAAACATAGCTAGAAAAAATAAGATTTAGTGGTTGGATACTATAGGTCATCAAAATGGGATGACTATAATGGTAATTTATGGTACACTTCAAAACAACCAAAGAGTGGAATTGGAATGCTCCTAACAAAAATAAACGATAAACATTCTTGAGGTGATAGATCCCCCAAATACCCTGATATGCTCTTGCACATTGTATGCTTGTATCAAAATATTACATGCACCCCCAGATATATACAAAATTATGTATTTATGAATTTATATTTCATAATAATATAATTATTATGATAATTAGTAATTATTATTAATGAAAACTTTTTCAATAAAATAAAAGGTAACTCTTAGTCCAAAAAAGGTAAATCCAAGCAAAAAAAAAGTTAGTCAAATGGGTAACTATACTAAAATCATCAAATTCTGGATTTGTTTGCTACCAATATGAAAAGGTGTTGTATTAATACATGGAAATAATATCTGAGGTCTCCTCATGATTCCTCTATATCTCTTCCTCCTTTTCTCACTCCAACAGTTGTTTCCTTTTTCCATTCTTCCTACCTTCCTCTACAGAACTCTATCCTCCAGAATGGTTCTGTCAATCCTAGTACAGAGGTTGTTCCCTTGAGGGGAGATGTGGCTGCTCTCAAACAAGAGCAAGGCCCCACCTCGTGGTGTGTCGGCCAGCAGCCTCTCACCTCAGACATCGTGCAGACCACTCGCCACCTGCAGTACCCACAGGAAGAGCATAAATCCTCAACAACGTTATTACCAATTAACACATTGGTTAACACCAATTAACACATTAACACAGGGTCCCAAGGAGATAGAGGAAGGGAGAAATAAACATTGATTAAAAAGATCAGGAGCATTGGTCAGTTGTAAGTGGCCATAATGCCTGTGGGGAGAAGCAGTAACCCTGCAGTTATTGGGCAAGAGGAGGGCTTCTAGGAGGCCAGGGGCCAAAGAGCAAATGAACCACCCAAGAGGTGAGAAGCACCAACCAGCTTGCCTTATTGGAGATTATAAAGGCTAACTTTGGGCTTTGTTTCTTCTTGTTTTGGTTCCTTGAGGGGTAAAGTTGGGTTGCCTTTTTGCCACCTTTCTTTTTCGAAAAATATGGCCAGACACAGTGGCTCACACCCGTAATCCCAGCACTTTGGGAGGCTGAGGTGGGTGGATCATGAGGTCAGGAGTTCGAGACCAACCTGGCCAATATGGTGAAACCCTGTCTCTACTAAAAAAAAAAAAAAAAAAAAAAAAAAAAAAATTAGTTGGGCCTGGTTATGCATACCTGTAGTCCCAGCTACTGAGGAGGCTGAGGCAGAAGAATTGCTTGAACCCGGGAGGCAGAGGTTGCAGTGAGCCAAGATTGCACCACTGCACTCCAGCCTGGGAGACAGGGCAAGACTCCATCTCAATAAACAAACAAATGAACAAAAAATATATAGGCATTTATTTATGTGAATTTCCCCTTAGTATTGCTTTTGCTACGTCATATAAGTTTTGATAAGTTGTGGTTTCATTTTCATTTATCTCAAAACATTTCTGATTTCCCTTTTGATTTCTTCTTTCACTCATTTGTTGTTCAAGAATGTATTTTTAATTCCCACATATTTTCGAATTTTCCCATTTTTCTTCTGTCGTTGATTTATAGTTTCAAACCATTGTAGTTGGAAAAGGTACTTGGTATGTATTGGTCTGTTTTGCACTGCTACAAAGGAATATCTGAGACTGGGTAATTTGTAAAGAAAAGAGATGTATTTGGCTTACAGTTCTGCAGGCTGTATAAGAAGCATGACACCAGCGTCTGCCTCTGGTGAGGGTCTCAGTCTGCTTCCACTCATGGCAAACGGCCAAGGGAAGTAGCATGTGCAGAGCTCACGTAGCAAGAGGACACAAGAGGGAGGGAAGGGGGATGTCAGGTTGTTTTTAACTATCAGCTCTCACATAAACTTAAAACAAAAGGATGAAAAAAGATGTTATATGCCAATTAAAACCAAAAAAGGACAGTAGTAGGTAAACTTATATAAGACAAAACAGATTTCAAGACAAAATCTGTAAGAAGAGACAAAAAGATCATTATATAATGATAAAGGGATCAATCCTGCAACAGAATATAACAATTATAAGTATATATACTTAATATTGATATGAATGAAGAAATTAAGAAGGAAATTGAAAATTTTCTTGAAACGAATGATAATGGAAACACAACATACCAAAACATATGGAATACAGTGAAAGCAGTAGTAAGAGGGAAATTTATATCCATAAGTGCCTGCATCAAAAAAGAAGAAAAACTTCAAATAACACCATGATACATCTGAAAGAACCAGAAAAACAAGAGCAAACCAAGCACAATGTTAGTAGAAGAAATGAAATAATAAAGATCAGAGCAAAAATAAATGAAATTGAAATAAAAGAAAACAATACAAAAGATCAACAAAATAAAAAGTCTTTCTATTTTAAGATAAAGAAAATTGACAAACCTTTAGCCAACTAACAAAGAAAAAAGGGAGATGGCCCAAATAAATTAAATCAGAGATGAAAAAGGAGACATTACAACTGATACCACAGAAATTGAAAGGATCATTATTGGTGGCTACTATGAACAACCATATGCCAATAAATTGGAAAATCTAATGGAAATGGACAAATTCCTAGACACATACAACCTACCAAGATTGAACTATGAAGAAATTCAAAACCTGAACAGACCAATAACAAGTCACAAGATTAAAACTGTAATAAAAAGCCTCCCAGCAAAGAAAAGCTTTGGACTCGATAGCTTCACTGACAAATTTACCAAAAATTAAAAAAAACCAAAAAACAAAAAAAACTAATACCAATCCTACTCAAACTATTCCAAAAAATGGAGGAAAGAATACTTCTAAAATCATTCTATGAAGCCAGTATCAAAATAAGAAAATTACAAACCAATATCCCTGATAAATATTGATGCAAAAATCCTCAACAAAATACTAGCAAACAAATTAAAAAATACATTAGAAAGATCATTCATCATGACCAATTGGGATTTATCCCAGGGATGCAAGGATAGTTCAACATACACTAATCCATCAGTGTGATACATCATATCGACAGAATGAAGCACAAAAACCATGTGATCCATATGATCAATTGAAGTGAAAAAGAATTTAATAAAATTCAACATCTCTTTATGATAAAAACCCTCAAAAAACAGGATATATAAGGAATATACCTTAACATAAGAAAAGCCATATATGAGAGACCCACAGCTAGTATCATACTGAATGGGGAAAAACTGAAAAGCTCTCCTCGAAGATCTGGAACATGACAAGGATGCTGTGTCACCACAGTTATTCAACACAGTACTGCTAGTCCTAGCTAGAGCAATCAGACAAGAGAAAAAACAAAGGGCATCCAAACTGGAAAGGAAGAAGTCAAATTATCTTTGTTTGCTGATGTTATAATCTTATATTTGGAAAAACATCAAGACTCCACCAGAAAACTGTTAGAACTGATAAAAAAATTCAGTCAAGTTTCAGGATACAAAATCAACACACACAAATTAGTAGCATTTCTATGTGCCAACAGCGAACAAGAAACCAAGAAATACAATAACCATAAATAAAATTAAATACCTAAGAATTAACTCAACTAAAGAAGTGAAAGGTCTCTACAATGAGAACTATAAAACATTGATTAAATTGAATAGGACACAAAAAAATTGAAAGATATTCTATGTTCTTAGATTGAAAGATCAATATTGTTAAAATGTCATACTATCCAATGTAATCTAAAGATTCTATGCAATTCCTATCAAAATACTAATGACTTTCTTCATGTAAATAGAAAAAACAATCCTAAAATTTATATGGAACCACAAAAGACCCAGAAAAGTCAGTCATCCTAAGCAAACAGAAGAAAACTGTTAACTGTTTATCTTTTTGTGCCTGGCAGAGTTTACTTAACAGTTAATTTAATTGTACATTTGAAAATAACTAAAATCATATAATTTGATTGTTTATAACACAAAAGATAAATGCTTGAGGTGACAGATACCACATTTACTCTGATGTGATTATTATGCATTACATGCCTATATCAAGATATCTAATGCACCCCATAAATATATACACCTACCATAGTATGTACTCACAGAAATTTTAAAAATGTCCACAGTACCCAAAGTGATCTACAGATTCCATGCAATCCCTATCAAAATCCCAATGACAGTTTTTACAGAAATAGAAAAAAGATCATAAAGTTCCTATGGTATCTCAAGGGACCTCAAATAGCCAGTCTTACAATCTGGAAAAAGTATAATACAGTTGGAGGCCTAATATTTCTTTATTTGAAAACAACTTTGAAGCAACAGTAATCAAGATGGTATAGTACTGGCGTGAAGACAGATGTGTTGACCAATGGAACAGAATAGAGAACTCAGAAACTTTGCCTTTATTGCCAAGTCATTTTCAACAAGGGTGCCAAGACTACTCAATGAGGAAAGGACAGTATTTTCAACAAATGGTATTGGGAAAAATGGACATTCATGTGCAAGAAGGCGAAGTTTTGTGTATACCGTATGCAAAACATTAACTCTAAATGGATTATAGACCTAACCATAAGGTTAAAAACGATTAAAATTCTAGAAGAAAAAATAGGGGGAAAGCTTCAGGACATTGGATTTGGCAATAATTTCTTGGATATGACATGAAATCACAGGCAATGAAAGCAAAAATAGACATACTGGACCATATCAAACTTATAGATGTCTGAACATCAAAGGGAACAATCAAGAAAGTGAAAAGGCAATCTATGTAGAGGAAGAAAATATTTGAAAACTGTCTATGTGATAAAAGGTTAATATATATGTCCATATATATGGAACTTCTGCAGCTCAATGACAGAAATGCAAATAACTTGATTTAAAAGTGGACAAAAGACTTGAATATGCATTTTCCCAAAAAACATATACAGTGGCCCATAAGCATATGAAAAGATGTTCAACATCACTAATTATAAGAGAAATGCAAATCAAACCACAATGAGATATTACTTCATACTCATTAGAATGGCCACCATCAAAAGAACTGAAAATGGTGTTTCTAAGGACATGGAGACATTAGAATCCTTGTGTATATATAATGAAATATTATACAGCCTTAAAAAAGAGAAAATTGTTTCACAGGCTACTGCATAGATGAACCTCAAGGGCATTATTCTAAGCAAAATAAGTCAGTCACAAAGGGACAAATGCTGCAAGAGTCCACCCATATGAAATATCTAAAGTCATCAAAATCATAGACCTAGAAAGTAGAAAGGGGATTGTCAAGGATGCGGGGGAGTGGGGAATGTGTGTTCATGAGTGCGAAGTTTCAGTTTCGAAAGATGAAAACATTCTAGATACCTGTTTCACAACATATAAATATACTCAACACCACTCAACTACATATTTAAAATAACTACAATGGCCAATTTAATGTTGGGTGTTTACTTTTTACCACAATAATAAAAAAAAATAGGATTCTGTAAAGTGGCATATCCCAGAGGCCTTTCTCTTCTCTTGTAGGTGTCTGAGTAATAAATAGGAGTGTTAATTTTCTCCTTGCGAATTGTAAAGGGCTGCTCCAAATTGCAAGTTATTAGGGAGAACTGTAAGGATATTGGTGATTCAGCTTTCCTCATTACTGCCTCTGGGGAGGGGAAAATGGGGATGGGACAAGATGTGGGGCCACACTGAGCTGTATTGTAATTTCTTTCTTTTTCTTGTCTCTCTTATATATGGGACCTTTCTTTATAGGTATAACATGGTACATTAGGTTGGATCCCTTTCCTTGTTTGCTTATTGTTACAGAAATTTTTTTACTGGGTATTTGTTTATTTACTAGGTACTTAGGGAAGGGAGATGATGTGATCTGGCTTCATTCTGCCATTTTAAATACATCTTGCAAACATTCTTACATGTTATTCGATTTACTAAGGAACTCATTGCTGTGACGTAACTTACTTTATATTATAACCAATGTAATATACATTGAACATGTACTCTGTCCCAGACTCTGGGCAAAGCACTGAGCCTACAAAGACAAATAAGATACACTGACAGTTATGGTCTCAAGTTTGCATACCCCCAAACTTCTTATGTTGAAATCCAATCGCCAGTATAATGGTATTAGGAGGTGAGGCCTTTGGGAGATAATTAGGTTAGGAAGGTGGAGCCCTAATGAATGGGATTAGTGTTCTTTTAAGAAGAGGCCAGAGAGCTAGTTTGTCCTCTTACCACTATGAGAAGTCAGAAGTCTGCAGGCTGGAAGAGGACACACACCAGAACCCAACCGTGCTGGCACCCTGGTCTCAGACTTCCTGCCTTATGTGAGAATAAATGTCCACTGTTTAAGACCCAGTTCAGGATAACTTGTTATGCAGTCAAGCTGACTGAGACACTGACTGAGTCTGTCCATTCTGAAAGTGGCACAGAACAGTTCAGTGTGGTGAGCACAGGGACGGCATGCAACATCCAGGCAAGGTCTGCTCAAGGTCAGCAGGGAGAGAAGGGATGAGGACTCTGTTCTGAATCCAGGTTTCTGGGCAGGAAGGCCAGAACTTGGGACCCAGGAAAATATGCGTGTTTAACCTCGCTCTGTTACAATAGCTTGTCTCTGGAAAAGATTGACTGCAACCCATTTGGAGACAAGGGCTCAGAAAAGTGCACTTTGTAAGTCTTTCTCTGTGTATGACTCAAAGTAGTTCTTTCTAAAAAACAGGTAGTAATTCCTTTCAAAATCTTAACAACAATGAATTAGAACAGTGATAATATCCCATGCTTTTAGAAAAGGAGAAAGGGACATTCTGTTCATATTACTGAAACAACTATAAATTGCTTCAATGGTTTTAGAAAACAACTTGACAGAACCTATTAAAATAAAAATACGCTTGCATTTTGACACAGAAAAGCACCTTTGGGGAATCTATCCTACCAATATAATGCCATCAGTTTATAAGTCTAGGTGAATAAGGTTGTTTACTGAAGCATTATTTATAGTGCTGACAAAATAGAGAAACTGGTGTATCAACTGTCAGTACCTGGAAAATGGAATGCATCTTAGTGCATCCATCTGTAGAATATTATGCATCCATTAGGGAATGTAATAATATAGTGTTAATTGAAAAAGACAATTTGCTGAGTACCATGTAGGAACTGAAAAGAGTCTTTACATTCTGAATGTGTGTGTGGAGGGCATGTTCTCTGTGTCTCTGTTTGTGGCTATGTGCATTTTTATGAGTATAGAAAGCAGTAGGGAAGGCTGTATACTAAGGTTTTAACATTGATTACCTTGGAGAAGGGAGAAGATGACTAGAGGAGGAGGAAGAAATCGTTGTCTTTGACTTCCTGATTCCCTCTGGTGAATTGTTGATTTTGTTTGTTGCAACAAGCAACATGCATTACTTTTGTAGTTTGAAAGGAAAATCCAATAAGCCATGAAGAAATAAAATAAAAATCTTAACTGTTTGTGGCCGGGGGACAAATAGCGCAGGCTCGGGGTTTCGGGAATGCCCTCACCCACTGCATAACTTTCGGGTCACTTACCCCGGCCCCTCGTGCACCTGCTCATTCTGCACCATCCAGCAGGTACTGGCAGTGTGAGTGTTCGCTCTGAGAGCACCCATCAGTGTGAGAGACACTTGGCTGTTGTGTGTGAGTTCTAAGATAGTCACTCTGTCCTCTGTGAATCCATCACTCATGTAGAGCCCTACCCTAACTCTCTCTGGAGAGGAAGCACTGAGGTAGGTAAATGGGGCATCCAGGCGGGGTAAGATGTTCAATGTCATCACACTGTGCCTTCTAAGTGACTTCTGTTCCTTTAGCCTAAACACAGTACTCCAAAAAACCTCTGAAACAATTTCCAGGCTGAGCGTGGTAGCTCACACCTGTAATCCCAGCCCTTTGGGAGGCCAAGGCAGGTGGATCACCTGAGTTCAGGGGTTTGAGTCCAGCCTGGCCAAGATGATGAAACCCCATCTCTACTAAAAATACAAATATTAGCTGGACGTGGTGGCACTCATCTATAGTCCCAGCTACTCGGGAGCCTGAAGCAGGAAAATTGCTTAAGCCTGGGAGGCAGAGGTTGCAGTGAGCCAAGATCGTGCCACTGCACTCCACCTTGGGCGACAGAGTGAGACTTTGTCTCAAAAAGAAAATTCCATTTCTAAGTCATATTAATACAACTTTGCATAATCCTAGATAAAATCTGTCCAGGAAAGGTTTTTCTCATCAAGTGCACAACATAAAAACTAGGGCTACCCTAGTCCATGCGGAAAAGAATGAAGTGATGAGGGAATATTCCTTCGTTCTCCATCTTAGAGGACGTGCTCTTGGCAACTGCCATGTTTAAATTGGGCCTTCATCTCCAAAGCTTTCATGGAAAAGACTGATGATTATCTGTAGTAAGAATGTTTATCTAAGAAAACTCATGTGCATTTCTAAATAAGTTGTGGGGATCTAGCACAAAGCCCCTTTAAAAATACAAACACTATGCATGATTTGTAGCTGACGTGGAGGCTTCAGGCTAGACCTGGGAGGTTAACGTGGTGAAGGAAATGAGAACCAGTCTGATCTCTTGACTTTCCTGTGCACAAGGCTTGATGCCATTTCCTTCTCCAAGAACTCTAAAGGTGCCTGAGCAGAAATCCACAAAGAATCCTTTTTAAACCTTCTGTTTTCCACTTAGCATCAGAAAGAACTACTGGACAAGTCAACTGTTTCTTTCAGGAACTGTTCAATTTATGCCATAGTCTGCCCAATATTTAAAAAAAAATTCTCTTTTACATAGTACAAGTGCAATACTATAGGTGATGAAGTGATTGAAAACCTCCACCACCTATCACAGGCTGAAGATGACATGGGAAGAAATGAGAATGCCACAGAATTAGCGGGCAAGGGGGATCCAAAAGTAAATTTTTCCCTGGGTGGCTTTGTCAGTGTCACTCAGGGGCTCCTTGGTGCCCGAGTCTCAGAACCTGTCCCCAGCCCTCATGTGTTTTCATTGCTCTTTTTCATTGCCGCGTTGTTACTCAGTGTCAATTTCCTCTTCCTTTCAAGCTGCAACAGCACATTCATGCATCCTTCACCTGTCACCAGGTGACGAGGCTGTTCCTCCATGCATTCTTGATACTGAACCTCGGCCTGAGGAGCTGGAGTGGGAGGATTCAATCCCCAGGGCCTGGATGGTTGCTGTGTGATGCTGAGTAAATTACTTAACCTCTCTGGGTCTCAGCTGCCTCACTTTTTAAATAAGAATTTTGGGCTGGGCATGGTGGCTTATACCTGTAATCCCAGCACTTTGAGAGGCTGAGGTGGGTGGATCACTTGAGCCCAGGAGTTTGAGGCCAGCCTGGGCAACATGGGAAACCCCGTCTCTACAGAAAATACAAAAACAATTAGCTGGATGTGGTGACACACACCTGCAGTCTGAGTTACTTGGGGGGCAGAGGTGAGAGGATCACTTGAGCCCCATAGGTCAAGGCTGCAGTGAGCCTTGATCGTGCCACTGCACTCCAGCCTGGGTGACAAAGAGAAACTTGTTTCAAAAAAAAAAAAAAATGAATTTTGGACCAGATGATTTATAACATTGGATGAGTCTAAATGCAATTTAAGCAGAATGTTCTGGTGTAGTTACTTCATCTCTAGAAAACTGTTATTTCCATCAGGCCAAATGAGCAATGTAGTGAGAGATGATTCACCGAAGTAAGACTCAACAATAAAACTGAGTAACTCCCATGCCTGCTGCTAACAGCAGGGCTGAAGCCCAAAGCACGGTTGATGAAAGTCACCATCAAGGGAGGGTTCCCCGTGAGTTATCTTGGGGACTTGGGGCACAGTGGGGCACAGATGTGCCTCTGGCTGGGGTGCCTGGACCTGTCTTAGGGCAATGTGTGTCAAGGATTTATATCGATAACATGATGTCTGTTTAAGCTGGGTTCTCATGTCCATGGGAAATAGGGGGTGTCTTTTCTTATTGCAAATCCTCAAAATGGATGAAAACCTTCACACTAGATTTTAAATCCACAGACATTCCAGTTCTGTAGTTTTGATGCTTCTCTGTGCTTCCGTTTCCTTATTTCCAAGATGGGGTTGTAATTATCTGCTTCATTGCATTATTAGAGCAATCAAAATTCTGTAAAGTGTCAATTGCAACATCTGAGAAGGCAAGTGCTTAATACAGGATGGTCATCAAGTTATCCCACATCTCAGGAGAGAGGGTGTGCCTGCAGTATGCAGGACGCAGAGGGTGTGCCCCCAGGCAGGGGAGACCCAGGTCCAGCATGCACCTTCCTGGTTCAGGTGCTCAGAGGGCCAAAGCTCCATTGACCTTCTCCATCGAGCTATCCCACATCTCAGGAGAGAGGGTGTCCCTGCAGCGTGCAGAGGGTGTGCCCCCAGGCAGGGGAGACCCAGGTCCAGCGTGCACCTTCCTGGCTCAGGTGCCTTGAGGGCCACCGCTCTCTTCGCCTTCTCCATTATGAACTCCCATAAGACGCCATGTTTGTTCCACACACTTAAGTACTTAATTAAATACTTTTTCAAGCTGTTTTTCACTTATTCATGTGTGTGAGTTCCATAGGATACCACGGTCCTGTCCTCATGGAATCACAGTGCTTTAACAGCATCAGGACATTTTATAGCTTGTACACAGTCACCAGATCCCTGGATAGACACCTGAATGACAGGAGAGTGGAGCCCATGTCAGGCTGCTCGGGGGTTCGTGTGAGTGTGCATCTCTCCAGGCAGAGAAATCTGGGCAGGATTTCAAAGTGTGGAGAAAAGGGGAAAATACTCCTGGTGCTTGGAACAGCGAGAACAACAAGACATTATGGGGAACTCACTGGATACCTGGAGGGAACTGCTGTGGGCTGCAGTTCTGAATCTGTGGTTGGGCTCCTTGGTGAGACCACAGGAAAGACGCGGAAAGAATTAAGACCCCAGGGTCTAGTGGCTTTCCTGCCATCTTGAATTCACATTGCCTCATCTTGAGTCAAGAAGATGTTTTTCTGATGCTGGGTGGAAAAAACACTGGATTTGGGAGTCAGGAGGCAACCGTGCTCCTGGCGCTAGTTAGCCAGACAAACTCACTGTTTGTTTCTCCTTCTCTCAACTGGGGATAAAGCCTGCCCTTCACCCTGTATGGAGTGATCCTGAGGACAGAATAAGATCAGAGATGAAAGGAGCACTTTGCAGAAACGTCCAAGTGCTCACATGCGAGAGAGTATTACATATTACAATATCCTCTTCCATTTGCTGTGGAATCCAGGCCTTTTCCCAAAGTAAGAATCGTGGATGCTCACTCTCATGAGGGGTTTAGGCTTAATTGGAAATCATACCATGACGTTGCCTTCTGGAAAATTCCCCACAGAATCAGCCAAAGTAGCAGCAATTATCCAGGGAGGCAGCTTGGCAAGAACCGAACTGCGGGGGTTGGTGAGATTTCCCCGAGACATCCTGCCACACAGACAGAGTGTTACTCTTTCATTTCGCGTTTCCCACTGGGAAGAACTAATTTTTCTCTCTATTGCAGTTTAAAGTTTATTTATGTATTTATTTATTATTATTATTATACTTTAAGTTCTAGGGTACATGTGCATAACGTGCAGGTTTGTTACATATGTATACTTGTGCCATGTTGCTGTGCTGCACCCATCAACTCATCAGCACCCATCAACTCGTCATTTACATCAGGTATAACTCCCAATGCAATCCCTCCCCCCTCCCCCCTCCTCATGATAGGCCCCGGTGTGTGATGTTCCCCTTCCTGAGTCCAAGTGATCTCATTGTTCAGTTCCCACCTATGAGTGAGAACATGCGGTGTTTGGTTTTCTGTTCCTGTGATAGTTTGCTAAGAATGATGGTTTCCAGCTGCATCCCTGTCCCTACAAAGGACACAAACAAATTTGTTTGAGTTTGTAAGCCAGAAAAACGGAAGTATAACGTCAAATCAGGACCCAGGAAGCCAACTCAGTTGTTGATTGGTCTTCAGTTCAAGATGGAGTCACAGCTGAGGTGACAAATTCCAGGAAGAGGAGTGGTTGGGATCCTCACTCCCTGCTAACCCGGAAACACTTCTGACATTGAATGTCCCTTCCTTTTCTGACAGCCATCACTGAAAGAAAACGAGAACTCTGAGCTAGTAGCTAATAAATAATAGATTTGTAAAATAGCTGTAATTATATTTATTTCAAATGTTTTGCCTTTATCTAAAGGGACATAGGAGAAGATAATCTTGTGTTTTTGTGCATATGATTTTGTTTTAATCTAGGATTTTCTATTCCTCTGACTCATCAGAACTTATTTTATCCTACAATTCTACTTTGTGACCTGCGGATACTTATGCTAGATTCTTTCATTCTTTTTCCTTCTGCTGTAAGGAGACTTTCGATGTGGGGAGTTCTTTTGAGGAATCACTCCTATTTAATCATTGTGTGCTATATCTGTGTCTTCTTTCCCCGTTTGCAACGAAAATAACTGTCCTTCGCTGCCATAGATATTAGCCACCCAGACAGCTTCACCCTCCTGGCAAGTCGCCTTTTGCCTTGATGCCAATGAGTGCTTCTCTGCCCTTGTGTCTCTTCCGCCTTAGACAAAAGAGTAAAGGCCACAGGTAGGTAACTTCTAGAAGGATCTCTACTGCCTAATCTCTCAGACAACTTTTTTTTTATATCTCTGCCTTTAAATATTTTTTGTTCATTTTAAAACGATGTATGTATGTTGACGGGCAACAATTTAACAATGCTCTTAAGAAAATGGTGCATTTTCCTTGGATAATTTTTACTTGTGATACTGAAAAGTTAGCTTGATTATTTTAACCACTGTCTTGAGAGATCACTGACATAAAAACTCTGTATAGTTATAGTGTACAACTTAAAGTGTTGCTACCTGTATACATTATGAAATGATTACCAATATCCGGTTAATTTACATATCTATCATCTCTACATCGTTAACATTCGTGTGTGTGGTGCTGGTGTGTGTGTACAGCGTGTGTGTAATGAGAAGATTTAATTTCAGATCTATGCTTTATTTTTTTAATCGTCCTAACAAATTTCAAGCATATGACAGAGTTCTGTCAACTGTTGTCACTAAGCTGTACATGAGATCAACAAAATGCATTCATCTTGCATCACGAAACTTAGTCGCTTGATTTTATTTTATTTTATTTTATTTTTTTTTTGAGACGGAGTCTCGCTCTGGCGCCCAGGCTGGAGTGCAGTGGCGCGATCTCGGCTCACTGCAAGCTCCGCCTCCCGGGTTCACGCCATTCTCCTGCCTCAGCCTCCCGAGTAGCTGGGACTACAGGTGCCCGCCCCTGCGCCCGGCTAGTTTTTTCTATTTTTAGTAGAGACGGGGTTTCACCGTGGTCTCGATCTCCTGACCTTGTGATCCGCCCACCTCGGCCTCCCAAAGTGCTGGGATTACAGGCGTGAGCCACCGCGCCCGGCCAGTCGCTTGATTTTAAAAGAAGAAAAGTAATGAGCGCCTGGCAAAGTCTGTAAAGCGCCTCCGTGTACCAGGAGCCGGGCAGACACTGAGCAAGTCTCATTCCTGTGCTGCCGCGGCTGCTGAGCCCTGGGGCTGAGGCTCTGTTTGCAGCTCCTGCTCTGTGTGGAGCCCCGTGCGGTTCTTTCTGTCATCTCGCCGAGGCTCTTCCCTGCGCTGCTAGCAGCTCGATCTTGTTTTCTCTTCCCCTTTGCTCTTTTCCACGGAGCTCTGTTTCGGACCTGAGCGTAGCCCTCCGTGTGCACGTGCCGGGCCCTGGGACACACGCCTGTGCTTCTCGCGGGCTCAGTCATGGATTTGGCCTCCCCTGGCGCTGCTGTGGTTTGCTGGGTTTTCAGTGATTTCTGCCGATCGCCTAAACTCAGCCATGGACTTCATTCCGACGCCATGCAAGGCTGCGTGGATAAGCCGCTGTTAAACCGCCTGGTACAACGTGCTGATGAGCAGAGATACATTTTGCATCACCGACTCATTATTTTGCTGTCAAAATGTTCCATTTCCTTTCCTCCTTCCTCGATTATAGTTCTCTGTGAGTGGTGACTGCATAGTTAATCACCGGCTCATCACCGGGCTGTCACAAATTCTGGCCTCTGTACTTCGTGATGCATTTTGCCAAGTTCCTTCAGTGCCAGATTTGGCTTACTTATCAGACTGCAGTGATTTATGAACATTTGCAGACTTTGGTCGGATACCTGCCCCCAAGATGGGGAGAAAAGAAGCAAACAGAAGCCAGAGCTGGAAAAGAGGCAGCAGTTCTTACACCCTGCAAGGTGCATGTGAACCCATCAAGGGGCAATGCAGGTCCTGGCCAGAGTGTATCTTATCTCTCAGCAGAAGGACCAGGTGGAAAGTGAGTATTTGTGGAAAGAAGAAAGGCCACCAGGCAGATGATAAGTCCATGTCCAAAGAAGAACTATTTCTTGAAGACCTGCTATGTGGATTTGCCAATGCATCCGAACTTTTCCCCATCCTCAAGCTGGTTTTACCTAAAAAGTAAGACCGGCTGTTGTCTGCAAGATTTTGTTTCTTTCTGAACATTTTTCAAATTTGTATTTTTTCCCCCTTTAACAATCCAGGTATTAGTAATATTAACACATTTCATATGCTGTATGGTACACCATCAGGCCAGGTGCGGTGGCTCATGCCTGTAATCCCAGCCCTTTGGGAGGCCAAGGCAGGTGGATCACTAGATCAGGAGTTCGAGACCAGTCTGGCCAACATAGCAAAATCCTATCTCTACTGAAAGTACAAAAAATTAGCCAGGTGTGGTGGTGTGCACCTGTAATCCCTGCTACTCGGGAGGCTGAGGCAGGAGAATGGCGTGAACCCAGGAGGCAGAGGTTGCAGTGAGTTGAGATTGTGCCATTGCACTCCAGCCTAGGAACTGTGTGAGACTTCATCTCAAAAAACAAACAAACAAAAAAATCCCATAGTATGTGTTTTATAAACATGTGTTGACCAAATTGGCCCCATTCTTTAGACATGGAAACTACATTGTGGAAAACTTCCACCGCAGGGCACTTTGATGTAAATATTCAGTGCTTTGGGTCTTCGGTCTGGTAATGTTAGTAGCAGAACGTCTTATGTCTTCATTTACTTTGGCAGTAATAGGGATGAAATGTCCTTTCCATTCTTCCTTTATGTCCCAAGCCCTATCTAAGCATTAAATGAGGTTAATATATATTAATCTAATATACGGTAGGCATGTTGATGTGTAATTAATGTGAGTCATGAATAAAAAATATTTTGTCCCCTTCAGAGATAGATTAATTTTAATTGATTCCTCCAGTGAGGAAGCAGCCTTTTCCTTCTCCAGAGAAGTGATAGAAAGGAATTCTGAGATCCCTGACGGAGTGTAGGTGGGTGTGTCCATCAGGGTTCTCCAGGGACAAAGAACCAAGAGGATGTACACAGATATGTATGAGACACTTACTATGGAAATTTGCTCACATGACTGTGAAGGTCGTGAAGCCCCGCAATGTACTGTCTGTAAACTGGAGAACCGAGGAGTTGGTGGTGTAGTTCAGGTGACTCTGAAGGCCTAAGAAACCGGGGAACTGATAGTGTAATCCTCAGCTGAAGTAGGGAAAGTCACTGGTGTCAGTCCTGGAGTTCAAAGGCCTGAGAACCATGAGCTGTGATGACTGAGGGCAAGGACGGATGAATGTCCAAGCTCAAGGAGAATGAGAGAGCTTTCTCCCTTCCTCCACCTTTTTTATTCTGTTTGGACCCTCAATGGATTGAATGGTGCCCACCTACATTGGTGAGGGCAAATCTTCTTTACTCAGTCCATTGATTCAAATGCCAACCTCTTCTGGGAACACCGTCACAGACGTACCCAGGAATAACATTTTACCAGCTATCTGGGCACTCCTTAGCCCACTCAAGTTGACACATAAAATTAATCGTGGCAGTGGGATATGTTTCGGCATGACAGTAGGCTGGGGTGCTCCCTATAGCACTTCCTTTAAGATCCACCAGAGGTGGTATTTGAAATGGAATCACTTCATCAGATGCGCCCTGGGTTATCCCAGAGAAACGTGAAGGTGCTGGGGGAAACACACCGTCACTTGTCACTAGCCTCGGCCATGGCCTCTCATCCTAAGCATGAAAGAGCAAAGCTTGTTCGAGAGATTTAGCACAGACTCTGAGGGGATCAGAGGTCATGATGGCTAAGAAGGGTGTCACGTCTTTAGAAAAAGGAAGTGCATTTCCTTGCACTTATGAACCCACAGAGAGAAGGTTTAAAATTTTGTTTGCCCAAATGAGCCTTTTGGACTTGTCTAGTATGTGGCAGTCCTCTCTCGCATGACTCTATCCACAGCTGCCGACAGCACTCCTAGTCTTTCATGACTCTTAACCTGAAGGAGGAGTGGCAGGTGTTTCACTCACAATGGTTCATGTTCTTAGAACTATAGTTGATAATGGCTCAAGTATCATGGGTTGAGAGTTGACCAAGAAGACCCTTTCCTGGGAGACTGTCTTCTCTCCCCCAAGCTGTCCTCATATCCAGGAACTTAGCAGAAGATGCTGCAGAGCTAGGGTGGTGGGTAAGCCCTCGGGCTTTTTGCTGCCACCAGTTGCTCTTAAAGATCCTTTGTTTTTCTTGTTCTCTTAACGTCCTAAGCCAACCTACACACTCTGATGTGGCATGGTAAAGCTGTGACTTCTATGCCTCCGTGCAAAATCTTCACCTCTAGGGCTGAGGCTTGGGCATGTGCCTTCTGAGAGTTCCATTATGTTCAAGGTCACCATCCAATATACCTTGGAATCAACTGAACCAGGTATCCTAGACTTTCTCCAGAGATCAGAGCACTCACTGGTTCTCTGAGGGAGAAGGCAATTCCAGATATTCTACAAAGGCTTTAAAAATATGGAATCTAGATGAGCTCTACTACATGTGCTCCTCCAACTAAACTTTACCATGTTAATCAACTCTCAGATAAAATGATACACAAAATAAATACATAGACAAAATTAAATTTGAATGTATTTTCAAGATCAAAATAAGTGGCCCAAATTAATCATTAGCCTCCTATTTCCCAGTAGAATATAATATGAGTATCAAAAACAGAGTTGTTTAGTCCAGAGCATGTACCAGAATCCAAAGGCAATTTTTAAAATTTTATGTATGGTCCTTTCCACTTTATTATGATTGTCCCTGAAATTAGACTCATTCTTAGAAACATTATTATTTATGGTGATCAAGATGAATGTCAACCTGTCCCTCAGCTTATCCAAGCTTGAGACAGTCTTCTTCCTGACTCTTGGTCCTGACCTCCCTTTCTTACAGTCTTTTCTTTAGAAAACTAGTAATGATAAATTATTTCTCTATCCGTTTGAGATGTAAACCATTTTAAAAGCCTCTTGCTAGTTTCACAACCCAGGAGCTTTGTTCTCAAGGGCCTGGGAGCCATTTCTTTGACTGTGATCCTCAGAGAAGTCAGCACCCTTGTCTCCCAGTCCCTGTAGGAGGGAGAAGCTAACTTTGGTGGGCACCTTGCTCCCAACTGTGAAATTACTTCCTGCTCCGAAGATACAAGAAAGTTTACTTTTCCTCTGGATAAAGCCAGTTCACAAGCACGGATGGCCTGTCATCTTCTCCCGCCCTCCTGCCCTTTGCTTCAGCAGAGTTGAGTTCAGACGCAATTCTGGTCTTTCTCCCCAATTGCAATAGCCTTGACTAAAGTCTTCCTTGTCTGCTTAGGTTTGTCTAGTGCAATTTTTGCTTTGACAGTGGTGAAGTGAAAAGAAAAATCTAAACGGTAGTTAATATCTAAAGATAAAAAAAAAAGGATGTCAGAAAGGAGATGAAGCGAGGAGGAAAGTGGAGGCCTGGATAACAATGCCCATAGTTCTTCCCAGTATTCACACTCAAATGGAACATTGTAAGGCTTGTCTTTAAGGTTTTCCAAGATCCTGGTGCTCTATATTTTCCAAGACAAATATTCAAGGTGGCCTTGGGATTTGGTGGCTTTTGAGCACAATGCCTAATACTTTTCTCAGGGTAGCTTCTTATAAACTGCAATGTTATGTCAGTTTCTGAGTCATTTTAAATATTTTAACAAATGTCACAATTCGTTGTATCTGTGTCTTGCAGCTGCCTAAACCAAGATATACATTCTAAGGCTAAGAAACTACATCATAAATACAATTCTAAGTAAGAGTGAAAGCAAGATAGCTAGAAATGTAGGGAATCCTGCTAGAGCCAGAGAGAGGAGAGTCTGAGATAACCATGTGTATTTACCAGGGCCACGTTTATGCTGGGCTTGGAAATGTTAACATATTCATGTCATTAGTAGCCCACAAGAGTGGATATACATTCCTTGGGGCCCATCTACAGTGAGTTAGGCCTCTCTAAGTCTTGTCAGAGGCCCGCAAGAGGCTTCCACTTGCTGAGTTAGAAAGGGCTATGGCTTTGATCATAAAGAACTCTCCTCTTACCAGCTTATCTGGGCCACAGGTCCTAGACCATGGCTTCAAGCTCAACTGGTCCATTGACCTATTATTTATTCCACACACACTCTAGCTTACTTCCCCGATTTTTATTTACCATTGCTTGCCTCCCATTCTAGCAAGTCACTCAAGCACAAAACTTGGGAGTCATCCAACACCTCTAGTCAGTCAGTGAAAAAGTCCTATATTTGCGACAATGTGGATGGAACTGGAGGACATTATGTTAAGTGAAATAAGCTAGGCACAGAAGGACACGTTTCTCATGTTCTCACTCATAGGTGGAAGCTAAAAATTAAACAACTTCAGCTCAAGGAAATGGTAGAATTATGGTTACCAGGTTCTGGCAAGGGTGGTGGAGAGCAAGGATTACAGAGGGGATGGTCAATGAGTACAAAAATGCAGTTAAATAGAATAAATAAGATTTAGTGTTTGGTAGCACAAAAGGCTGGCTATAGTTAACACTAATTTATTATGGATTTAAAAATAACTGGAAGAGTAGAATTGGAATGTTCCTCAAGCAAAGAAATGATAAACGCTTGTGGTGATGAATACCCCCATTACCCTGATTTGATCCTCACTCACTGTATGCCTGTATCAAGACACCATATGTACCGATATATACACTTAGTGACTTAAATATATACAACTATTATGTGCTCATAATAATTACTTTTTAAAAGTTGTGTAGATTTCAGCTATGATTTTTTTCTAAACCATCACTTCTTCTCTATCATTACTACTATATGGTCTACTTCAGATCCTTGTCATCTCTGGCCAAGACTACTGTAATTGCCTCCCATTAGGTCACTTATCTTTATTATTTAACAGAATGTTTTTCCTCACCTGGCCAGAAGAATAATTTTTCAAATGCAAGGCCAACCAAGTCACTCCTCAACTATACCATTGAGTGAATTCCCATTGAACACACAGTAACATCCAAGCATCTTAACCAGGCACAAGTGACTCTTTATAACTTGTCCCCTCTCTCATCCCTGTAGTGCTATCCATATCTCAGTCCTAACAATATTGGTCAATATGAGATAAATCCTAACAATACAGACCGTGTGTCTGTTCCTGGACACACCATGCTGTTTCAGGTTACCAGATCATCACACATGTCTTGTCATCATTCCCAGCCTCACATACTACTACTCTACAGTTGTGAATTGCTTATAGCTCCTGGTAATCTTAAGTCTCTGATTGGGAAGTGACTCCTGGACTGGGGACAGGTGATCTACTTGGATGAACCATTTCCTCTTCTCCATCCCCAGATCCGGGCTTGCCCAGGGTTTGGGCCACTCTTCAGTAATACAACAAGGAGTAAACTTCTGTCTGGTATTATCCCACCTCTCTGTCTGTTCCCTTTCCTACCTCCCATGCAACCTGTACCTGTGGTGCTGAGGTCTTCATGCTACAAATCTAAGCCAGCCTCTCCTGGACAAGGACCCTTGTTTTTTTCACCTATAACTTCCTCCTCTTGCTTTTCCCTTAATAAAACTCCTATGCTTTTTTTCTGGACAGTAGCAGGAAAGAAAACCATTGACTCCATTCTTTGTGCTTTGATACTAACAATGAATGTACTCCATGTGTTAATCACCTCAGAGGTTTATATATATTTTTAAGGAGAGAATAATTATTCAAAAATTGCTCAAAAGAGAGAGTTTGAGGGAAGACAAGAGTATTATCCTGGAACCCAGAAAAGTACTTTTTAAGTAATATGCTAGTTAAACATAGGTGCATCAAAAATTACTCCAGCACTTAGTGATTTAACACAACCTTTATTATCCTATTGTTTTTATGGGTCAGGAATTTGGGAGCAAATTGTTGGAGTGGTTTTGACTCAGGGTCTCTCATGACATCGTAATCAGGATGCTGGCTGCAGTCATCTAAAGGCCTGCCTGGGCTGGAAGAGCTCCCTCTGAGTCGGCTCACTCATGTGGTTGTGGGTGGAGTCCTGTTTCTTGCAGCCTTCCCTTCCTTGTCACCTGGATCTCTACCTTGAGCTACCTCAGTGTTTCCTTCATGTGACTGTAGCTACTCCCAGAATGAGTGGCCCAAAGAGCAAGAAGAATCTGCAATGCCTTTTCTGACAATGTCACACATTGTCACTTCTGCCACGTTCCATCGCTAGAAGACAGTCACCAAGTCCAGGCTTCATTCAAGTGGAGGAGAGTGAGACTCCAGCTTTGGAGATGGGGATTGTCAAGGAATTTCTGGACATATTTTAAAATGATGAAATTATCTATACAACAAACCCCCATGACATGAGTTTACCTACATAACAAACCTACACGTGTACCCCTGAACCTAAAATAAAAGTTTAAAAATGAAAAGAAAAGTGATCTTATTCTTCCTTTGCATAAGACAAGAGTGGCAGTCTATAGGCAAAGGATGCTTCAGGACTTCCTATCAAGCCCTTTCCTCCTGCTCATAGTTTGACACAGAAATTCAAGCTCTCAGAAGCATGATCCCCAAGAGAATCCATGATTGTTTACTTTTGTGTACTTTTACTCACCCTTTGTAAGGAACAAACTATTTCTCCTACACAATCTTCACTTATGCATGAATATGTAAATTGTCAGCAGTGGTTTCTGATTGCGCTTGTTGTCTAACCAGGAGTACATGACTGAAATTTTGCTCTAAATAGTGTAATTCTACTTGCATTTAATCATTGACACTTGTGATGGTTAATACTGAGTGTCGACTTGATTGGAAGGAAAGATGCAAAGTATTGATTCTGGGTGTGTCTGTGAGGGTGTTGCCAAAGGAGATTAACATTTGAGTCAGTGGGCTGAGGAAGGCAGACCCACCCTTAATTTGGTGAGCACAATCTAATCAGCTGCCAGTGCAGCTAGAATATAAAACAGACAGAAAAACTTGAAAAGATTAGACTGGCCTAGCTTCCCAGCCTACATCTTTCTCCTGTGCTGGATGCATCCTTCCCTCAAACATCGGACTTCAAGTTCTTCAGTTTTGGGACTTGGACTGGCTCTCCTTTCTCCTCAGCTTGCAGACGGCCTATTGTGGGACCTTATGATCATGTAAGTTAATACTTAATAAACTCCTCTTTAGATATATCTATCCTATTAGTTCTGTCACTCTAGAGAACCCTGACTAATACAACAGTTTTTGCTCTATGAAAACATTTGGTGCTTATTAGTAGAGAACAAGGTTCATAAATGCTAGTGTGCAAAATAATTTTATGGAGCACTTGTTAAAATGGAGATGCCTAGGACCTAACCCTAGTTATTTTCAATTAATTGAAGTAGAGTAGGCCCAGTAATCTGAATATTAATAAGCAGCAGGTAATTCTAATACTGGTGATCACAGATGGCACTTTGAGAAACACTGTTTGTAGTGGGTACTATTGGTGCCCCACCTTGATCCCTTTAGCAAGGCGGTGCACCCATACAAAGTTGCTGTCAATATCAACCATCACAGTCTCCTAGGTTTCCCTTTATGCAGATAATTCTCCTGGATAAACAAGGTTTACCTGGCCCAGGAGGCTTCATCCCGCATACCTAGCAGCATGGGGTCAATGACTGAGACTTAATCAGAGATGAAAAGACTGGACTCCTAGACTGTGGAGGAACTTAACTCTTTTCTAACTCATATGTCAGGGCTCTGTGGTTGACCAAGCTGAAGCGAATTTCCAGCTAAGACCACATGTGACTACTTAGCTACTTTACCCAGCCCTAAATTGCACTTTTCTTACTACCCTTTTCCCGAGGGCTTCCTCAGTGAATCACGTGGAAAAAAATCCTTGTCTCTAGTCCTGTTTCTAGGAAACTCTATAGATTAACTACACTGGGCCTCTACCTTGAGATTCAATAGGTTACTACTGGAACAAAACAAGAAGACAATGATTATATGTATTGTAGGAGGCGCAGTTGGGGTTTGTAAGAACAGATTCCGTATTTCCACATTAGAGTCCACAACCTAAAGATGTAGAACTCCACGTGAAAACACTTCAAAATTTACAAACTCGCAGAATTATCAAATACTGGATCTCCGTAATTTCAGGGTAATTCAAAGTGGCAGCAAAAATGTTTTTATTTAATGTGATGATGCCATTGCCTTTTCTGGATAGTATCCTATGATCTGCCCTTCCTCTGAATAAGACATTTTGTGAAAACTGATGAAAATCCAAGAGACTGGCCTGTAGGTCTCCATTTCTAATTATAGTGAGTTTTGCCTTAAAGTTTTTTGTTATTTTCCCTCTTATTTCTTTAGGATACATTAGTCATTGCCTCAGTCTAGCTTATGGTTAAATAGATTTCTATTTTTCTTCCTTGATGCAGTTAACCTAACTTGAATTTTTGGAATCAATCAAAATACTACATCACCCCTCATGCTAACTCTCTAACAGGATTTGAATAATGTGCTGCTATATACCATCTGGAAATTGATTGAATCTCAAATACTAAGATGTTGAATTCAAGAAGGTACTTTTATCCTTTTGTCTCTTCTGAGATGTTAGGTAATATTCTATAAAATAAGAGCCATTCCTATTTTTTAAAAAAACCAGAAGGAAGAAGAAAAATAGTTCATTTTATGAGTTATGTAAATAAATCTTTTTTTTAATTATACTTTAAGTTCTAGGGTATGTGTGAACAATGTGCAGGTTTCTTACATATGTAGACATGAGCCACGTTGGTGTGCTGCACCCATTAACTCGTCATTTAAATCTTTATTAAATATAGGATTTTCAAACACTAACTAAATGACAAGTATTAAACTATATCTAAAATTATCTGATTTAATCCTCATTGATTAGGGCTTTAAAGAGCAATTTACTGTAATATGAAATGAGGCAGTATACATTTGCTGATTCTAAAAGCGATGAACACTTAGGATGGATAATTCTTCACATACATAAAGCACATAAGAGAAAATTAAAAAGTAAATATAACCTACAATTATTTCTCCTGAAAGTAACCACTCTTAACATGTGGTTTCTTTTCTTATAATCATTTGTTCTATGAAGCATTTTAAAACATAATTATAATTTTTAAGTGCCTAGAGTTTTACATTAATTCTTTACATATTATCATATAATCATTTTTAAAGGTGTTGTTTCCTTTCCTCCAACATTTATACTTCTAAGAATTTTTTCTAATTCAAAAATCATATATTGGGTGACATCACAGAAAATGGCAGAGTAGGACACTTGAAGAATTGGCCCCTCACTGAAACGATGATAAGCTGACAAAGACTGATGGAATTCACTTTCTCCAAACTCTGGAATCTAATTCAGAGCTTACAGCAACCAGGGGGCTCCTAATGAAGAGACGAGGAGCTGAATTTTTGCAAGAGAGATTTGCAGTGTTTTGGCTCACCTGCCTGCTACCACGCTTCACCCCATTCCTCCGAGTGGAGGCAACAGCTGTGGGGATGGAGGCCGGCATTCCTGGTGTGGCTTGTTGGTGCCAGGGGGCTAATACAACCATGTTCTTAAAATACTCTGGTTGTGTGTTTTGACCATATATGGCAGTGCCCTGCAGAATTGATGCAGTGACTAACCTTCGTTTTGCTCTCCCTAACTTGGACAGGAACAGCTTTCCAGGCAGTGCTGTCTCTGTCAAAAGATTTAAAGACATACATTGCTCATTCCTGCTGGGTCAAGGGATGACAGATGAGGCCAAAATCACAGGGAAGAGAAGGCCGAAGGGAAAATTTCTTGGGAAATAAAGGCTCAGAAGGGCCACCACCTTTGCCAGGGAAGACGGAGGACAAAGCTTGTGCTCAGAACCAGACGCATGCTCAGGAAAGACTTGAGATAACCCTAGACTTGCATTCTGGCAGATCTGTGGGCTCTAGGCAGGCAGGTGGTGAAGAATAAAGCAGAACTGTAAGTGGCCTGGCTTCACGTTAAGGAAGAATCTTAAGTCAGAGCCAAGATACATAGTCTTGTAGAGTAGTATGTTTTTCCTTTTTGTTTTTTGGCTAAAGGTGTTTAAGGAAATATTTGTCAGATCATTGACTGTTCACTGAAATACTGGAACAAAGACTTCAGTGACTACATATGACAAGGAATACAAGGTTTGTAAAAATAGTTTGAAAAAGCCCCTAACTAAGTGGACAGTTGCAGCCCTTGACAGTTAAGGACAGCAAACCCTGGGGAAGATGCGGGATATCTGATTTCTACAGTTACCAGAGTATAACATTCAAAATGCTCAGTTTTCAACAAAGTTACAAGACATACAAATCAACAGGAAAGTATGGCACACTCAGCTTTATACTAGAAGTCCCAGTCAGAGCAATTAGGCAAGAAAACATTAAAACGTATTCAAATGAGAGAGAGACAAGTAAAATTATCTCTAGTCACAGATTGCATAGTTCCTACATATAGAAAATCTCAAGGAATCCAGGAAAGAAACTACCAGTGCTAATAAATTCAGCAAAGTTGTGAGATATAAGATCAGTACACAAAACTCAGTTATGTTTCTGTATACTAGCAATGAACAATCTGAAAAGAAATTAAGAAGACAATTCTCCTTATGACGATATTCAAAAAATAAAATACCTACGAGTAAATTTAAACAATGAGATGAAAAAGTTGTACACTAAAAGCCACAAAAAATTACTTAAGGAAATTAAAGACCCAAATACATCAAAAGCTATTCTGTGTTCATGGATTATAACACTTAATATTCTTAAGGTGAAAAACTAATGAAAGTGATCTACAGATTCAATGTAATACCTTTCAAAATATTAATTTTTGCAGAAATGAAATAGTTGATCCTTCTATTCATATTTTTAAATCACTACTCATTGTTTAAATCACAAGGGGCCTGAAACAGCCAAAACTGTATTGAAAAAGAAGAAACATAGACTTTTGATTAGACTGGAAAAATAAGTTTTAATGATGTATGACACTACATGGCATCCACAGTTGATAATAATATACTGCATTTCTTAAAATTGCTAAAAAGGGTAGATTTTTTATATTCTCATCACAAAAAAATAAGTTGGTGGGGTGATGGATATGTTAATTACCTTGTTGAATCTTTCTGCAATGTATAAATATATTAAAACATCATATTGTATTCCACTAATACACACAATTATTAGTTGTTGATTAAAAACAAATAAAGAAAAAGGAGAACAAAGTTGAAGGACTACAGTGATCAAAACAGCGTGGTACTGGCATAAATATAGACATGTAAATCAATGGCATACAATCAAGGGTCCAGATACCAGATATAAACCCATGTATCTATGGTCAACTGATTTTCGACAAGGGCACCAACATCATTCAGTAGAAGAAATAACAGTTTTTTCGACAAATACTGCTGTGATAGCTGGATATTCACTTGTACCAAAAGCATTAGCAACAAAAGAAACATAGACAAATTGGATTTCATTAAAATTAAAAACACATGGGCCTCAAAAAATATTATCAAGAAAGTGGAGGAATAACCTACAGAATGGGAGAAAATTCTGTAATTTCTCCCATTACAAGGTTTCACATCTATATATCTGACAAAGATCTAGTATCTAGAATATACATAAAGTACACTTACTGCACAATAATAAACAAACAAAAACCAACAAAAAATGGGCAAAGGACTTAATGAGACATTTCTCTAAAGAAGATATACAAATGGCCAGTAGGCACATGACAAGGTGGTCAACATGATTAGTCATTAGGGAAATGCAAATCAAAACCAGGAGTTATGACTTTACACCCGCTTGGATGGACATGATTTTTAAAATGTAAGTTAAAAGCTGGTGAGAATGTAGAGAAATTGGAAACCTTGGAAATTTCTGGTAAGAATGTAAAATGATTCAGTAGATGTGGAAAAAAGTTTGCCTGTTCCTCATAAAGTTAAATATAGCATAACCATATAACATAGCAATTTCACTCTAGATATATACCCCAAAGAATTAAAAACAGATACTGAAACAAATACATTTACATGCCTTTTCATAACAGCAAAGAGCCAAAAGGTGCAAACATCTGAAAGGTCCATCAATGGATGAAGAAGAAGGGATAAACAAATATAATATATATATATTAGAATATTATTTATCTGTATAAAGGAGCAAAGTATTGATACATGCTACAATGTGGAAGAACATCAAAAACACTGTAGGTGAAAGAAGCCTAACACAAGAGGTCACATATTGTATGATTTCACTTATATGAAATATCCAGGTAAACAGATAAATCCATAGAGGCAGAGGGTACTCTATTGCTGAGAGCTGAGTGAGAGAATTAGGACTGGCTGCTGAATGGACACAGAGTTTCCTTTGGGGGTGATGAAAGTGTTTGGTACTCTACGTAGGTGGTAGTTGCACAATATTGTGAATGTACGAAATGTCACTGATTGTTTTTTGCTTTGAAATGGTTAGTTTTGTGTTATGTGAGTTTCACTTAAAAGAGGAAAGCGGCCAAGCGCGGTGGCTCATGCCTGTAATCCCAGCACTTTGAGAGGCTGAGGTGGGTGGATCCCCTGTGATCAGGAGTTCGAGCCCAGCCTGACCAACATGGCGAAATCCTGTCTCTACTAAAAATACAAAAATTAGCCAGGTGTGGTGGCAGGCACCCATAATCTCAGCTACTCAGGAGGTTGAGGCATGAGAATTGCTTGCACCTGGGAGGCAGATGTTGCAGTGAACCGAGATTGTGCCACTGCACTCCAGCTTGGGCATTTGGGCGATAGAACAAGGCTCAGTCTCAAAAAAAAAAAAAAAAAAAAAAAAAAGAGGAAAGCAAAAAATATATTTTTTCACATATATTGGTGGTTTGTTCCTTTTTTATTGCTGAGTAGTATTCTGCTGTGCAGATGTGTGGATGTTTGTAATTATAGTGATGGAGAACAGATCAATGGACACAAGAGGTTAGAGTTGGGAGAAAGACATGATTATAATAAGGTATCATGGAGGGTTTTTCTGTGATAATGGTTTTTGTAGTTCTTGTTAGTTGTGATAGTTACAAAAATATGCATTATACATGTGATAAAATATCACAGAACTGGTTACCAACAAATGAATGCACATGAACACTAGTTATTTAGCTAATACTTAGTACTTACTAGTTCCAATTTCTTGATTTTGACAGTTCTGACTGCATGGCCATCTGGCGTCCCATGTCCAAATGTCCATCTCTACCCAGACGCAGCAGCACTCCATGAGTTGTTCCATGACATATATACATTTTTCTGTTATAGTTGTTAAGGCTTTAATCTAGAACTTCAGGGACAGATGTAATTCTCCTATTGGTGTTTGCATAAACTCTACACAAAATCTTTTCCCACCATGGACACCTCATGATATAGAGTCTTATGGCTTCTGTGACCTGAGTGGTAAGGAGGTTCATATCATACCCCAGGGCTGCTGATGCCCTAGCCTTAGTGTCATCTGGGGTATTGTTCAGAACAGAGTTCTCAAGTGTGGAAAATGCTGTTTTCAGGACCTGCAGCATGGTGCTGCCATCTTAATGGTGAGAATTGTGACCTGTATTCACTTATCCTTAATTCAGAGAAAGTGCCACAGTATGTCAAAGACTCCTAAACATTTCAGCGATATGGTCAGTCCTTTAATCTGTGTTATGTTTGAAATTCGGAACTGCCCATGTTCTATCAATGTACTTGCTACTTCTGTCCCAGTTGACATGGGGACACATGTGATGTTCTGTGTAATATCCAGATATTCCAGGTCTCTTTAAGCGAGTGAGTTAATAGGGATCTAGAGATGGGCTACAAATTTACACTGTTGTGTGTTCCAAGTAATTGAGAATTATTTCTCATTTTCCTTTTTCAATAGGAATGGAACAGAATGCATTTCCCATATCAGTGATCATCCACTCTGTATCTGAGGCTACGTTAATCTGCTTTAGTAAAGATGCCACAACTGGCGTAGAAGCTGCTGTTGGAGCTACGATTTATACGAGCTGGAAACAGGCCCAGATTGGTAAATTAAATGGATACATGAGGGAGAACATCAGCACTGGGTTCCTTCTGTTTTTAAGGGTAGAACTAAATTCTACCATTCCTCTTGAGAGCCATCTTCACTATGACAGCTCTCATCCCACAAGAACAACAACAAAGGGGTTCTGTCAGCTATGATGTGTATCCTAATTGCACACTCAGGGACTGAGCGAATTATCATTGATTGCATCCACGGACCCAGTGAAGATGCTGTGTACCAGTCTGGCCTCAGAACTCCATTTATTGTCTACACACCACCATCTATTTGTTGATGGGGAGGGTTGTGATGACACTGTATAAACCTGGGGCTCCCTGTCCAACAGCTCTCAAAACATGTAGGTATTCCCTTTCCTCAGGGTATGTTACCTACAAAAATGGCCACAGTCCCCTTTGGGAAATGACTGGGTGAATCATTACTATACACAATGGTTATCGTGATGTGAGATCCTTCTACCCAGGCACCTGACCTCCCCTTCAGTCAATGGGCTGTGGGTATGAAAAGTACTCAGGTCTAGAAATTGGGCCATGGATCATTAGTTTTTCATTAGAGTGACTTCCCTCATGCTCTGATCATTTATTCTTGATTTCAACATTCATAAACCCTCCTTGGCTATTCATCTATCTTGCCCCTATAGCTTCTGTATTCTATTAACCACACCCACAGCTCTTTTGATATCAGAAACCCTGACTGCCACTCTGACCTTGCTACTCATTAAATAATTGTCTCCACTTTGCTCCTGATGGTTAAGCATTATCAAATTGTTTCTATTTTTTGAATTACAAGGATCGTATCATCTCCGTTAATAATAATCCTTCCAAAGCATCTTCTACCCTCAGGTCTGGCTTACAGAGGATGACCACATCTGAGCTTCCGGTGCTGGTGTCCTTCTTATCATTTTATGCCGTACCACTTGGCCCTTTGTGGTCATTTATGCATTCTAAAATGCTTCTCTGAGTCTTTGAGCTCTTCTTCCACCATCTGATGTGGACGTTCTGGCATTGACGCTCAGTGGAGGCGATTACCTCTCTAAGGATCTAAGAGCTGTCTTACCAGCATGTAAGCATCCACTCTTTGGCCACCAAGATGCTAAATCACTGGTCACGGCTAAATGCTCCCATTGAAATAAACTCTCATTGTCTAACTCCGTATTCCAGATCCCTTGACCCAGCACCCTCGGGTTCCTGTTTTATAATACTTTCCCAGCACTTTGCAGTCCCTGTTGACTAATCGCTACAGCTCGTTCAGGGGATTGTCCCTTAGAAGACCCAGAACTTTTCCAGCCAGGTTTGGTTTTGCCCTATCCCTTGTTTTTGGTCTAGTGGCCAGGAGGGGGAGTGCATGTAAGCCCGGGATAGAGGTGGAGGTAACAGGCAGAGCATGGGTCATTTCACAAGGCAAATCCTTTGCAGCACCTTAAGCAAATCAAGAACACCAGCCTTAACTAGAAGTGTTTGGTTCCTTCTACAGACCCAGAGGCTTTAGGAGTAACCATTTCCTGCTGTGTACTTCCAGACTCCCCTATCCCCAGTCTCGGAGTCCTACTCTTCTCAATCACAGCTTTGATCTTGGCGTAACATTGCTGCTGCGATTAGGAATTCATTCTACTCTGCCGGGCATGGTGGCTCAAACCTGTAATCCCAGCACTTTGGGAGGCCGAGGCAGGCAGATCACCTGAGGTCAGGAGTTCGAGACCACCCTGGCCAACATGGCAAAACCACGTCTGTACTAAAAGTACAAAAAATTTAGCTGGGCATGGTGGTGGGTGCCTGTAATCCCACCTACTCAGGAGGCTGAGGCAGGAGAATCGCTTGAACCCGGGAGGTGGAGGTTGCAGTGACCCGAGATTGCGCCACTGCACTCCAGCCTGGGTGACAAAAGCAAGACTCCGTATCAAAAAAAAAAAAAAAAAAACAAAAAAAAACAAAAGAGAGAATTCATTCTTCTAAAAAGATCTGCTTATCTGAGAAATAAGTTCTGGGCCTGATACACAGATTTTTTTTCTTTTTTTTTAGACTTTTTATCTTCTGCCTTTTGGCTGCAGAAGACAAGAGCCTTTTTATACACATGCCAAAGAAGTCCTTTGGTTTTCATACTGTGCCTTTAATTGATGATGAATAACCTCAGCCTTTTATTGTTTTTCTCTTAGGTGTCAATCATCTAATTTCATGACCCTTATGGTTATTATTTTCTCCATTACCTCTCCAACAACTGAAAAATGGCACATTACACCAGCCAGTGCATTTCCTCCTTTGCCATTTCACCCCGTTTCGCCACTGATGGAAGTTTTTGCAATTGCGTTGCTACTGCAGAGGAGGGACTCCCTGGTTTCCATCTATCAGCAACGATGAGGTGCTTGTTGGCAGCCCACTGACAGGTGATCCAGCTCCAAAATTCCATTTTAGAATCTGTTTCATCAGACCACCGCTGGCATTAAATGTCACATGATAACTGTATTTGTGAAACAGACCGTAAGATGGCGATGTTTATACAGGAAATCTGGGGGGTTATACCCTTGAGATAAACACCCATGAGGGAGTGATGGATGTAGGGCTGGTACAGGAAGAAGCTGAACTATATTCTTGTTACAAAACAGCCTCAGCAGATTCTCTGGAGAGCTCTGGAGCAGAGATTCCTCTCCAGAATTGCCCAGAAGTAAGGATAGATATCCAATGACAGGTGTCATTGGATGTGGACTGTCCCCAGATCTGTCCCCTTAGAGAGAGATTCAGCTAAGAGCTGTCAGCAACCACATTTCCAGATCTGGATAAATTACTTCTTCAGTCCTAAAGAGGATGAGTGGAACTTGGGTGTTGTGCTACAGAATACAATGTGAAATTTCAGGGAAAGGGTCATCACAAAGGTTCAGTGAGTTCTAACCAGGTAGTCTTTATTCTAAGGACTGATTAAGTCCCTATTTGGGGAGCACTCCAGCCTCCAGCTTAATCATTGTGATTCAGACGTAGGAGATCGGACTGCAGAATAAAAATGTTAAAGGAAATTATTTAGATGGAAGGAAACTGATCCTAGATGGGAAGGTGGGTTGATAAAGAAATGAAGAGCACCAGATACAGCCAATATGCTAGTAAATGTAAAAAAATGTAAAAGCCCTTTTCTCATCTTAAAAAGTCTTTAAATGATAACTGTGTTTAAAGAACAATGATAATAATGTTCTGTGTGATTTATCCTGAAGTAAAGTGCATAAAAAGATAGCACAAAAGATGAGTGATAAAAATTTAAAGCATACTGTTATACGGTATTTACATTAAATGTCAAATGGTATATTGGTATCTGAAGGTAGACTGTGGTAAGTAAAAAGTGCATATTATAAACTGTAGAACAATTGCTAAAAAAGAGGTAGAGTTAATAGGCCTACAGTGGTAATAAAATAGACTTATAAAATATACTTAATCCAAAATTAGACATGAAGAAGATAAATATATGGACAACGAGCAAATATAAAGGTGGTAGATTTAAATCCAACATTATTTGCATTGCAGGTAGATGGCCTGAACACTCTATTTAAAGGCAGAGGCAGAGAACTTAGATTCATAAAGCAGCAAAACCAATTATGTATCATCTACAAGGCACAGTATATAAGTATATAGAGATAAAATAGAAGCAAAAATGAGAAAAGATGGGCAAAATACTATGCAAACAGTAATTATAAGAAGGCTGAAGTGTTAATAATTATATCACACAAAGTAAACCTCAGAACAAGGGACACTATTGTGGGTAAAGAAGTACATGGCTTAATGATACAGGGGTAAACCCATTAAGAGGATATAGCAATCCTAAAGGTATATGCACATAACAGAGCTTCAAAGTACACAACGCAAAGGCTGAATGCCCTGAAAACAGAAATAACATATCTATAGTTGTAGTTGGGAATGCTAACACTTGTTTCTTAGCCATTGGTAGAACAAGTAGAGAGGAAATCATTAAGAATATAGAACACATGAGCTGCACTACCTTCCAATATGATTTAGTTGGTATTTATGGTACACTCTACCTAACAATGACAAAATACATGTAATTCCAAACGTACATGAAGTATTCAAAATAGACCCTATTCCAGGACATGAAATGTACCTCAATAATCTGTAAATGAATTAAATCATATAAAAATGTATTATCTGAATCAAATGGAGTTAAAATAGAATAACAAGAATATATTAGGCAAATCCATCTATTATTTGGAAATTAAACAAGATACTTCTAAATAGCCTCTGGGGGGAAATGCACAAGATAACATAGAGAATAGTTTGCATTAAATGAAAAATACAACACACAGAAATTACAGGGAAGCAGGTAACGCAATGTGTAGAAGGAAATGTGTAACTTACACATAGAAAAATCTAAAAATAAATGATTGAATATTTCAACTGTGGAAGGCAAAAAATAAAGACAATAAACTTAAGCAAAAGTGAGTAGAATTAAGAAGATAATGAATGATGCCTGGACAGTTGATGATGGCCACACTTTAGGACCCCTTCCCCCAGTTTTTCTCTGGAAAATATGGAGAACAACAAGAAAGGAAAAGTAAACAAAACCACACCCTCAGAATAATTTGAAGATAGAAAATAACCAAAATTCAGTATAACTAAGGATAAATAAGGGTGGGACACCAAATTTCAGTATTCAACCTCTCATGTGCTCCTCTGATCTGCCCCCTGACCCTGCCTCAAGGCTTTTTTTAGAAACAAAAAATACCAATAAAAAAAAGGCAGGGAAGAGGAAAGAAAGGGGATATTTCTGGACCTAAGGTTGATCTAAAATCATTACCAGAAACACAATCTATTCTTAATCTAAAAATACTAAAAAGTGTTTGAATTATCCACAAGGTATTTAAATGTATGCAGGAATTGAGTGTGGCAGTCCTCAAAACACATAACTTCAGGGAGAGACATGACACTTGGTAATTTGGTGGAGAAAGGGAAGAGAGGAAAGGGAAAAATTTGAAGGTCTTATTAAGACAAAAGAAAAGCAAAAATCAGAGGCAACACAACCTTTTTCACCCTCTACATACTCGTGCTAAAATAAAATTTACTATAGGAGCTGAACTTTGCTCTGTTAAAGAAATGGGCATTGTTAAACCCCTCCAATCCTTTAACTATGAAAAATCAAAGTTTAACAGAGTAATTCTAAGACGACGCTGAGATTTTTCAGCATATATCAATTGAGAAAAATCCCCCACACTCTTGATAAATACTCATGAAACAAAATAAAACTGTAAGTAAGTCCTCCAAGTGAAATTAAGTGTACTTAGGCAAGTATTTAGGATATGAAAAAGAGCTTTTAATAAGAAATTCAATTCAGTAGCATTTCTAACCACTAACAACAAACTACCAAAAATTGAAATTAAGAAAACGATCTAATTTACAATACTGTCAAAAGCAGTAAATTATTCAAAAATAAATTTAAACAAGAAGGTGAAAGACTTGTACACTGAAAACTGTAAAACATTAATGAAAGAAATTGAAGATACAAATAAATGAAAAGCTACCCTATGTTCATGGATTGGAAAAATTAATGTTGAGAGAATGTCCATACTATCTGATATGATTTGGATATTTGTCTCCTCCAAATCTCATGTTGAAATGTGATCCTCAGTGTTGAAAGTGAGGTCTATTTGGGAGGTGTTTGGGTCAGGGGGCCTGATCCCTCCTGAATGACTGAATTGGTGATCATGAATTCATGTGAGATCTGATTGTTTAAAAGAGCCTGGCCCCTCCTTCTCTCCCCTCTTGCTCCCTCTCTTGCCATGTGACATGCCTGCTCTTCTTTCACCTTCTGCCATGATTGGAAGTTTCCTGAGGCCCTCACCAGAAGCAGATACTGGCAGTACGCTTCTTACACAGCCTGCAGAATTGTGAGCCAAAATAAATCCTTTATTTTCTACCCAGCCTCAGTTATTCCTTTATATCTATGCAAAATTGACTAACACACTACCCAGAGTCATCTACAGATTCATTGTAATTTCTATCCAAATCCCAATGTCGTTTTTCACAGAAATAGAAGAAACAATTCTAAAATTCATATGGAATTACAAAAGACCCTGAATATCTGAAGCAATTTTGAGCAAAAAGAGCATAGCTGGAGGCATCACACAACCTGACTTCAAAATATACTACAAAACGATGGTAATTAAAACAGCATGGTGCTGCATAAAAAAAAAAAAAAAACAAACATAACAACAGACAAATAAGCCAAAAAAAAAAAAAAATAGAATAGAGAGCCCAGAAATAAATCAACACATGGTCAATTGATTTTTGACAAAGATCCTAAGAATACACAATTGGGAAAAGACAATTTCTTCATAAACGGTGCTAAGAAAACTGAATATTCACATGCCAAAGAATAAAATGGGACCATTATCACACATCACATACAAAAATCAACTCAATATGGAATAAAGACTTAAATGTAAGACCTGAATCTGTAAAACTACAAGAAGAAAACATAAAGGAAAAGCTCCATGGCACTGGTCTTAGCAACAGTTTTTTGATATGACCCCAAAGGCAAAGGCAACAAAAGCTAAAACAGACAAATGGGATTGCATCCAACTAAAAAGCTTCTGAACAGCAAAGAAAATAAACAGCAGCATGAAAAGACAACCTATGGATTGAGAAAATGTATTTGCAAACCCTACGTCTCATAATAAGTTAATATACAAAATATATAAGGTACTCAAACATCTGAATAGCAAGAACACAAACTGATTAAAAATGGGCAAGGGACCTGAATAGACATTTCTCAAATGGAAACATGGAAATGACCAAGAGGCATATGAAGAAAATGCTCAACATCACTAATCACCAGGGCGATGCAAATTAAAACCACAATGAAATTTCACCTCACAATTGTTAGAATAGCTGTTATCAAAAAGACCAAAAATAGCAAGTGTTAGGATGCGGAGGAAAGAGAACCCTTGCAAACTGTTAGTAGGAATGTAAATTAATATAACTACTATGAAAAACAGTATGGAAGTTCCTCAAAAATGAAAAATAGAACTACCATATGATCCAGCAATCCCACTTCTGGGTATATATCCAAAGGAATTGAAATCAGTGTGTCAAAGAGATACCTGCACTCTTATGTTCATTGCAACACCATTCACAATAGCCAAAACCTAAGCGTCCGTCAATGTATAAAGGGATAACGACAATATGGTATGTCTATAGTACAACATATAATAATACAATGAAGTACTATTCAGCCTTAAAAAAGAAGGAAATTCTGTAATTTCTGACAAGAATGAACCTGTATGATGCTATATTAATAAAATAAGCCAGGCACAGAAAGAAAAACACTGGCTGATTTCACATTTATGTGGAATCTACCACAGTCAAACTCATAGAAGCAGAGAGCAGAATGGTAATTACCAAGGTCTAGGGGTGGTGGTGGTGGTTCAAAAGATGGTGTTCAAAAGATACAAAATTTCAGATAGATAAGAAGAATAAGTTCAAGAGATCAATTATATTACATGGTGACTATAGTTAATAATAACGCAAAGCCACAATAGCAAAGACTTGGAATCAACCCAAATGTCCATCAGTGACAGACTGGATTAAGAAAATGTGGCACATATACACCATGGAATACTATGCAGCCATAAAAAAGGATGAGTTGGTGTCCTTTGTAGGGACATGGATGCAGCTGGAAACCATCATTCTCAGCAAGCTATCGCAAGAACAGAAAACCAAACACCGCATGTTCTCACTCATAGGTGGGAACTGAACAATGAGATCACTTGGACTCGGGAAGGGGAACATCACACACCGGGGCCTATCACTGGGGGGGTGGGGAGGGATTGCCTTGGGAGTTATACGTGATGTAAATGACGAGTTGATGGGTGCTGACGAGTTGATGGGTGCAGCACAGCAACATGGCACAAGTATACATATGTAACAAACCTGCACGTTATGCACATGTACCCTAGAACTTAAAGTATAATAATAATTAAAAAAAAAAAAGACTTATAGCCATGGCAATAAAAGTTGCAAACAACTAGCAATAATACATTCTGCAAAATGTAAGATATAATTATAGATACACAAATCAGTTTATGTTTTTTAAGGAGATTTTTAGAGATTTCTAGATTTAGAAGAAACAGAACAGTTGTAACAGATATGGACTACGAGAAACAACATTTAGGAGTAATAGGCTGGTGTATTTAAGTTGTGGCCAATAAGAAGCTCATAGTGGCTATTTCTCCCACATTTTGTGCAGGGTTTCACCTGGGCCATTACAACTGCTATTTTAACTCTTCTGATTCCATACTTGTCCTATCTACCACAAATATTTCAAAGTGGTTTTTCTAAAATGCAGTTCTGATTCACTGTTTCGTAAAGACAGTTCAATAAAAACTCATACAATTGAATTCCAAAAAAAAAAAAAAAGAGAAAAAAGTCTATACAGATACTGGTTGCACAGTAAGAACCACTTGAGGAATTTTTTTTTTTTTTTTTTTTTTTTTTCCTGAGACGGAGTCTTGCTCTGTCATTGGCTAGAGTGCAGTGGCACGATCTTAGCTCACTGCAACCTCCGCCTCCTGGGTTCAAGCAGTCTCAGCCTCCCGAGTAGCTGGGACTGCAGGCATGTGCCACCATGCCTGGCTAATTTTTTGTATTTTTAGTGGAGACAGGGTTTCACCATATTGGCCAGGATGGTCTGGATCTCCTGACCTTGTGATCCACCCGCCTTGGCTAAACATCCAATGACTAAACCCCATCTCAGCCTGATTAAGTCAGAATCTCTGAGTGGGTGTCCTAGACATCTACTTCAATAGCTCCCCAGGTAAGCTAAGGCTGAGAACTACTGATTTAGAAGCACTCACACAGCCTCCGTCAACACACACACAGAGTACATCTACCTGTAATGTGGATCATGGGAAGTTTTATATTCTTCTTTTGGCTTATCTGCTTTGTCTACAATAAACGTGTACATTTTCCTAAAATAAAAAATAATAATAGTAATAACGCAAAGCATGTTTTAAAATTACTAAGACAGTACATCAATTTAAGTGTTTGCACCAGAAAAAAATAAGAATATGAGATGATGGTTATGTTAGCTTTATTTAATCATTTCAAATTTATACATCTATCAAAACTCACATTGTACTCTATAAATGTATATAATTTTTGTTTGTCAGTTAAAAATAAAATTTTAAAAAATAAATTCAAAAAGAATACAAATGAACAACAGCAAAAAATCCAGGAAGAAATAGAGTTTATTGAATTTAGAAAAGAAATAAAAGAAAGTGACAAAATTACCTCAAATTTTGGTAATAAATTACACCATTTAGACTCAAAAGAAACTTTGGTGAGAATCATTGAAGAAAGATTAGAAAATAATCAAAATAATTTTTTAAATGAGGTAAAAAATAAAAGAATCAGAGAAAAAGTAGTAGAAATGGAAGATAGGAAAATAGGAATAACATTTATATTTTGGGGGTTCCCCAGAAGAAAATAGAATAAGACTATTTTTAAAAACTATAACCCAAGGAAACTTTCTAGAAAAAAAAGATTACTCAAGAGTGTTATACTTTAAAAGGACTTATCAGGTGCCTGGGAACACTAATTCAGAATAATCAATTCTGAGACATATCCTAGTAAAACTTTTAGGTTTCAAAGATGAAGAAAAGCTTTTCAAGGCCTCCAGCAAAAGATCAAATAATTTACAAAGATAAAAGAACTAGACTGCCATCCAATTTTCAAAAGGAAACATACAGAGGAAGATAAAAATGAAGGAACATTTTAAAAAAAAGTATCAAGACTATCAGAAAACAGTTTTCATCATGTAAAAAGTAAGAGAATTTTGTACCCACAAGCTCTTCTTGAAGAATTTATTAGAGAATAAACTTAATGTATCACAGTGACCCAATCTGAAACAATCATAACAAAAAAGTAATTAATGATACTAATGGATAATACACTCTATAATAAAATAAATACCTATGATGCCATAGTAACATAAATAAACACAGGGGAAAGACCAGCTTTTCCCTATATTACAATTCTAATTAATACACATAGGAGGAATGATGGGAAAGGAAATCAACATTAAGCAAACACTACAGTAAAAGTTGTTACAGGCAAGAATGATGAATAGTGGACAAACTATTAGTGGACTAAAATTAATGGACAAACATATGAAGACATACTGTATATTCACGTAGAGTTAAAGCATTGTCCCTCAAGATAGTTATTAATTAAAACAGGAAAAATGATAACTTTACTATAGAGAAATCTGGAAAAAAAACACATTAACCAAGGAATCAAATTTAACATCACCAGTAATAAGACATATTGATACCTCCTGACATGATGCACTGAGCAACTAAAATTAAGAAAATAATTCCATTTACATTAGCATAAAAATAAAATGCTTAGAAATGTACTTAGTAAAATAAGTGCATGACCTATGCAATGAAAACTGCATAAGATTGTAAAGAAAAATCGAAGAATAAATTGTGTTACTGAATTGGAAGTTTCCGTATTATTCAGATAGTAATTATCCATGAAATTGATATATGATTCAATGCAATCCTAATCTAAATTCTATTTGACTATTTTATAAATTTGATAACCTGCTTTTAAAATTTACGCCAAAATGCAAAGAATCCTAAATAATTAAAACAACCTTGAAAAGGAGGAGGAAGATTGCAGTTATAATGACTGATTTGAAGACTACTGATTACTGTAATAAAGCTTCAGAAATCAACATAGTGTGGTTAGTGTAAGGATTGATCCATGGAAGAAAACAGAAAGACAGAAAATAACCAAACCCACATGGCAAGTGAATTTCAAAGAAGCTGCCAAGACAATTAAATGCATTAAAAAAGAGACTTTTCAACACATAATGCTGGAACAACTGGATTTCCAAGTAGAAAAGGATGCATCTCATCTAGAAAACAAAACTGCAAAATTTAGAGAAGAAAATATTGGTGGAATTCTTTGTGATGTTTCAGCAGGAGCTTTTTTTTTTTCATGTGGGGCAAGATGAAAAGCACCAACTTCATAGATAAGAAAGTTGATAAATTGTATTTCATTAAAATTAGATACTTCTGCTTCTTGAAGAACATCTTTAAATATATGAAAGGAACAACTACGAAGTGGGAGAAACTATCACGATACATAAATACAGAAAACTCTTAAAACTCAAGCAACTCTATTCAAAATGGTTAAAAGATGTATGCTAACACTTTGCAAAGGAATGTATATCCATATATAGACAATAAGCACATCAGGAAATGCTCAACATTGTTAGATATCAGAAAAATCAAAGTTAAAACTACTAAAATGGTCAGAATTTAAAAGACTAACAGTACCAAATAGTGGCAAAGATGTTAACCAAACGAAACAAAGATCCCTAGCAGCCCAGTGGAAATATAAGATGGTGCATCCATCGTGGAAAACATTTTGACAGTTTCTCATAAATTTAAGTGTCTATTTACTAACTCTCCCAAAAATCCAGCTCCTGGATACTTAAGAAAAATAAAAACGTGTGCTCACATAATGATGTGTGCTCTATTCACAATAACAGAAAACTATCAAGAACCAAATATCCACCAACAGGTGAATGGAGAACTAGATTGGGTTACATCCATACAATGAAAAATGGAAAATTACCGCTCATCAACAGAAAGAAAGAAGCTGCTGACACACATAACAACACAGATGATTTGCAAAAACGTTACACTGAGCTTAAGAGGCTCCACACAAAAGAGTACATAGTGTATCATTCGGTTTCTTTGAAATTCTAAGAGAAGCAAAACTAACCTATAGTGACAGAAAGCATATCAATTTTTGTCTATTATTAGGAGTTGGGAAAATTGACTAAAAAGGGACATGAGGGAACTTTTGGGGATAAAAATATTCTTCATTGGAAGTAGCGTTGGTTGCATGAGTGTATACATTTGTCAAAACTCATTGAACTGTGCTCTTAAAATGAATGCTTTTTATTGGTGTGTAAATATACCTTGATAAAACTGATTTTAAAACAATCACACTTTAGAGGCAGCCTCAAAGCACAGAACTGGCTCTCATTCATATACATATTTTGGCTGCTTGAGAATAATACAGTCTGGAACAATTCTGCCAGTCCAACTGATCTTCCTATTTTACGTCTCCTCAAAACTCAAGAGGGCAATGAAACGACTTTGAAAACTCTCTGTCTTTCTCACGCTAAGAGCACGTTTTAGAGATTCTGTATAGCCAGTGGAGAGCACCTGAGAAGTCCATTTACCGCGGACCAGAGGTCTGGGGCCGGATCTCCAACTGTGAGAGAGGAGAGAGGAGATGACGGCTCAGTTGCAGAGGGTCAGAGTAGCTGGAAACCTGACAACACGTAACACAGGAGGATGCTAATCTTAAGGTGTGAAATTGGAGTTAGCTACAGCAAAGTCGTGGCACTGAGAACAAGTTTTCTCGTTGTTCCTGGGCTGCCTCACAGTACTGTGTTAAAGCTTCTTTGCTAAGACTTCTAGACACCACGGTGGAGCTAGGCATACATTCAGAGGTCAGGTCTTACCTGCTGTGGGTTCCTCCTACAGGGAACCAGCAGGGGCTGACAGCACTGCTGTAGGGTAGAGCAGGCCTCTGCCAGTGCTTGATAATCAGCTCCTCTTTTGCCTCTAGTCCAGTCGACATTTTCTTCCCTCCCCATGTCAGTGGGGGAGGACAATCAATTCTTCATACCGCCCTGGAAAAGGATCATTACAGGGCAGCCACTTGCCTGCCAGCTCTGCTCACTCTGGGAGCTCAGCCTCTGAGGTCATTTGTTTGCCAACTGCACCTGCTTTTATGACTTTTCCCATGTCTTGCCACCCCTTCCTTAAATCTTCACAAAATATGGACCTTAGATTATTGACTAGGCACTTCTGAGTCTGAACTTCCATTTTCAGAAAGTTGCAAATAGCTTTCTTTTCTCATAAAAGTTTTAAAAAATGCAGGTAAGCTTTCTTCAAAGTAATATATTCTCATAGATATTTCTAAAGGACAGAGGAGCAAAAAAGAGGACTTAAAAATCACCTTTAATTCCCTCCCCTGAAAGTAAAATAATCACCATTTACATTTTATTGAAGTTCCTTCTGGTAGGGACTTAATTATTTTTGCTCTGGCTTATTGCCAGAAGGATTCAGGGTAGTTCGCACAGCCAGTTCATGGCAGCCAAGGCCTTGGCTATTTTCATTTCCATTATATCGTCTGTGCTTAACCCAGTACCTGGGTATACAAAGCACTTAATAAATACTTTCCAAATAGATAGGTGAATAAACATCATTATAAGCCTGCGACACTTCATTCCAGACTTCCTTATCCTTTTCCAGCTTATCCTTCCTCTGGCTGGATGGGACGTATCCCAGAGGCAGGCCTTATTTGGAAAGAGAAGAATGGTTCCTTAAGTGATGAAGGGCTCGCTGGACCAGGACTCCTGATAAATGATGCCATAGGAGCATTGTACTAACTACTCCCAAGCACAGAGTTGGATAATAAGAGCTAATACTTATTATGAATCTATAATATACTTGTTACAAATTATGTTGCTACCTGTTACAAACACAAATTACTTGTTACAAATTATGCATATTAACTTATTTCCTACAATCACTCCATAAAATGGTGGCTATGTTATGTCTAATTTATAAATGAGGAAAGTAAGGATCAGAGAGGTTACATAACATTTTTAATGTCACACAGCAGAGACAGATTTGAAGCTAGGCTGTCTGGTGCCGGGGCCTGAACCCTTTTATCCACCACATCATGATGTGTGGTCACCCTGCTAGATAATGGTCATGATGTTACATAAGTAGAGGTCAGGAAAGTCCATACTCTTAAGTGAAACATGTCTGGAAGTGCATTTCCCACTCTCTGCCTTGCCAGATGCAGTAAGACTGTGGGAGTAGCAAACTCTAGGAGGCAAACACATGAGAAGGCCACCTGAATGCGGTGGGTGTGGGTGGGGAGTTTGCTGCTCTGTGGCACACCTGAGACACACTCTTCTCCTGACCGACCACAGATGGCCACTGAAGCTTCCTTTTCTCAATTAGTTTAAGTTCTGGGGTACATGTGCAGGATGTACAGGTACCTTGTTACACAGGAACACACGTGCCTTGGAGGTTTGCTGCACCGATCAATCAATTAAGCCCGGCATGCATTAGTGATTTTTCCCGATGTTCTCCTCCCGCCATCCGCCCTCCCCGACACATGCCAGTGTGTGATGTTCCCCTCCCTGTGTCCATGTGTTCTCATTGTTCAGCTCCCATGTATAAGTGAGAACATGCAGTGTTTGGTTTTCTGTTCCTGCATTAGTTTGCTGAGGATGATGGCTTCCAACGGCAGTGATTCATAGTCACCTGACTTCAGAGAGGAAACCTGATTCTATTGAACTCTCTCCTGACTCCTGGTATGTTGAGAGGTAGTGAGCCTGGGTTTCACCTCCTAATTCACATGGTACAGGTAGGTATTCTCACCGAAATGACGTCATTCATTCAAACGCCCACAACTTTAGTTTAACACCAAGGTTGTAGGTGGCGGGCAGAGAACAAGTGAATGCAGATTTCATGGCCTTGGGCCATACCTTCTAAACCAGGAGACACATAGGACACATCAAACTCATAGCAGGGAAATGCTCCTGCTAACCTTTAGTAGGTGACTCATCTACTACATTTACTGTGGCAGAATCCCAGAAACTAACCCAGACCAAAACTGACTTAGTTTATGAAAAAACAGCATAGCCACTGCAGATTTCTAGATTCCATTCTTAGGTCATATCTCCTGCATCGTCAATAACGCAATAACAGGTCGGTATTTATTTGAACACCCCACAGAATGTGCGGAAGGCCCGAGCATGTCTTTAGCACGTTAACAAATGACATTAGTAAGCCAGGTGCAGTGGCTCATGCCTGTAATTCCAGCACTTTGAGAGGCCGAGGAGGGCGGATCCCAAGGTCAGGAGTTCGAGACCAGCCTGACCAGCATGGTGAAACCTTGTCTCTAATAAAAATACAAAAATTAGCATGGTGGTGTGCGCCGTAGTCCCAGCTACTCAGGAGGCTGAAGCAGGAGAATCACTTGAACCCGGGAGGCGGAGGTTGCAGTAAGCTGAGATTGCGCCACCACACTCCAGCCTGGGTGACAGAGTGAGACTTTGTCTAAAAAAAAAAAAAAAGAAATGACATTAGTAATCATGGCCATACATCATTCATATACCACCTATTGAGTCTTTTAGTATGTGCTTGGCACTGCAGTTAGTGTTTAGACCCCTTAACAGGGTGATTTGGAAAAGGTTAGTAAGCTGTTAAGCTGCATAGCTGAATATGATTTTAACTGTGCTCTTAATCATGGTGGCTTTACAAGAAGGATGTATGGTAGCACAGGCCTGGAGGGAGAACGCCAGTGAACTTCCTCTTAGCCCTGCACATTCATTCTGCTCACCTTATCTGGGAGCTGAATGTTGTTTGTTATCAGACCATCAGGTGATGCTGTGGGTCTGCGCGCTGCATGACACCTGGGGCGGTGAACTTCACTTTACGCCATCCCTTGCTTTGTCTCAAGATCCGCCCCTTTATCCTGTTCCCCAGGGGTCTGTGCAGTTATTCTGACAAATGTTGTCAGTCAAAGAAAAAATTGCTGGCATCCCAATGTCATCTGTACCTATTGGTGGGGACTGAGCATTTTGCAGAAACGGGATCCCTAAATCCTAGCAAAGTGCAGTACGTGCTCAACAAATACAAGTTATAGCTCAGAGAAACACAGGTCCTCCCCATGTGGGCCACACGATAGATTAGAGATTGCTTTGACAAAAAACCTGCGATAAAGCAATATAATAAGTAAAAAATAATAACACAGAACCAAAGCTCCATTGTGGGCCAGTAGCTGCTTCAATTGGGCCATGGTTGTGTCTAGAGTCTTGAAAATCCTCCACTGTTCCTTCATGTCTTTCTTTAATATTCTCTCGCATATATATGTATGTATTTTACAGATGAGCCTATGATTGCTTTGATTCTTACCAGATAGGATGTTATCTCTTAGCCTGGAAACATTTGGGTCATCTGTTTAATACATAGCTAACATGGACTGGTAAATTTCATGCAGAGTGTAGTATAATGCTTTCTCCAATACATGGTTTAGCAGCAATAAAGAAAATGTTACTATTTTCATCATTGTCATCCAGCAACAACTGCGCTCCTTACTGTGATCTTCTCCTGCCATGTGTGGAGATAACCTGAGAAGATCAACAGCTGTCAAGGAGGCATTGGTGAGTATAAACGATCATTAATTAATCATGTTCCTGCTCTGCTAGACTCCTGACTGATATATTGAAACAAAGTTTCTTGCTGAAGAATAAATAGTATGAATGATACGGTGTTATTTAATAATGGAAGACTCCATGAAAGCACAAGACATATACATGGTTGATGAGCGTTCAGAGTTGCTAGTTTCAACCAGGGATCACATTTAAACTTCAGTGAATAATTTATTCTGGAAAACTCTCACAGAGCAGTAAATGACCTCCATATTTTGTAGAGATTTTCTTCTCTTAGAAGTTCGTAAGAACACTCTGTGCGCTTAGTGTTTTAGAAGGGGATGGTTTTTGATTACTTTATGCCCTTTATACTTAGCAGTCCAGCAGTTCTCACCCACAGCCAGCACTGTTGGGATATCATTTTGTTTCCATGGCATTGCCGAGATGAATTGTCTGGGCAGGTGCAGGAGTGGAAGTAAATTAACCATTAAGAGCAAATGGAAGATTCACTTCATCACTTACCAGAGACAATAGATCATCAGCATTTTCTTGATTTAACGTTTGTCTGGGTCTTGTTTCTGATAAATTTTTAAAAAAATGAATATTCAGTAACATACTATCCACCTGGCATCATGAAGAAATGACTTATATCATCGACAATAATAAATTATTTTTTCTAATTACGAGAATGATCTTATCATTTTGAAAATAAAATGTTCAAAAAAGACCAAATGTGAAAATAAAAATTATCTGTAATACTATAATTATAGCAACTGAGACAACAGTCTCAACCATCCTATTGCAAATTGTTTTAGTTTTTTTTTTTTTTTTCTATTCAGGCTACATGTATGCACACATGTGCATAGGATTTACATAGAGACTTAATGTGCATTCTGTTTTATAACATTGTAATTTAATAAGTCATAATTACTTTTGTATGTCGTTCAGTATTTTTCTACCTTAAACATTTTGAAGAATACATAGAATTTTGTCTTCGGAGCTATTCTAACTTATTAAATCAGTAACATAGTGTAAAATATTTATCGTTTTTAATTTTAAATTGTTTTAAATTGTACAATAATACACAATTTCTGAGAAGCACCTTGGTAGATCTCTATACATAATCCGAATATTTCTGTAATGAAATTCTTGCAAGTGAGATTGCTGTATTGAAGAGAAAGTGCATTTTCAGGTCTTTCAATACATATTGCAAAATTACTTTCCAGAAAGATTGTAGTGATTTACATTCAAACTAGCCATTCCATTTCCTCAAGTCCTCTCCAAAACTAGCTATATCATTTATTATGTGTTTCTTCGCAAGTTGTAATATATTTTTGTATCTTAATGACATTATAAATTCTATTTTCTTTATTACCAGTGATGTTAATGTTACATCTAATGTATATTCCCTTTACCTTTTTATTGTTTTGGGGGGGGGCGTCTCTTTCTTTCTTCTTTTTAAAATTAATTAATTTATTTTCATTATACTTTAAATTCTAGGATACATATGCAGAACATGCAGGTTCGTTACATAGGTATATACGTGCCATGGAGGTTTGCTGCACCCATCAATCCATCATCTACATTAGCTATTTGTCTGAATGCTATCCCTCCCCTAACTCCCCACTCCCGACAGGCCCTGGTGTGTGATGTTCCTCTCCCTGTGTCCATGTGTTCTCATTGTTCGGCTCCCGCTTATGAGTGAGAACATGCAGTGTTTGGTTTTCTGTTCCTGTGTTAGTTTGCTGAGAATGATGGTTTCCAGCTTCATCCATGTCCCTGCAAAGGACATGAACTCATCCTTTTTTATGGCTGCATAGTATTCCATGGTGTATATGTTCTACATTTTCTTTACCAGTCTCTCATTGATGGACATTTGGGTTGGTTCCAAGTCTTTCTAAAAGATGGTATACATCTATTAGTTACCCATTTTTATGTAACAAATTACCACAAACTTACAGGCTCAAAACAATACAAATTCATTTTACAGTTTCCATAGGTCAGAACTCTAATGTTCCTTAGCTGGTTCCCCATGTCAGAGCCTCCCACAGGCTGCCACCAAGGTGTCAGCCAGGGATGGGGTCTCCTTTGATAGTTCGATAAGGAGGGATCATCTTTTACCTTACCTACATGATTTTGGACAGGATCTGCTTCCTTTGGGTCTGCCTTTTACTCACGTTTCCATTGTCACCTCTTGATATTGTCAGTTTTCTTGTCTCTTCTAGTAACTTCCTTTCTCTTTGGGAGAAGGACCTGACTATTTCAACAAAGCTGTTGAAATTTGGCTACACAATAATTACAAGGCATCTTATTAATTATTTAACTTGGGGTGTTTGCTAGATAGGTAATTAAACTTTGTCTTGTTTCGTACTGCTATTAACATTCCAGAAAGGTACCAATCGTACCTCCTCCGCTATCTTCTCCCTCTTCTCCTCTCAGGAGACAACCAGGCCTCAGTTTCCAACATCTAAACTCTCTTTGTTCCTGGGGAGGAGTGTGTGTGTGTGTGTGTGTGTGTGTGTGTGTGTGTGTTAGGACTCTAAAAGAAGTTGTCAGGAGCCCACACAACTAATACCAATGGGACCCTTCCAGGGACAACTTCAGAACATTCATATAAGGGAAGTCTCGGGAGTCAAGGTCAGGCTTCTTGGAAAGGGGAAATAGAGTTTTTTCTGAAGCCAGGTTTACCGAGGAAGTGCATTGTTTTTATTCAGAGTGCATATTTATTTGCAGTAGGGGAAAGCCAAAGCCTCCTTTAATCATTGGTATCTCTATTTTACAGGTACCAACTTTCACCATCACAAAGAATAAATGATGGCCGGGCGCGGTGGCTCAAGCCTGTAATCCCAGCACTTTGGGAGGCCGAGACGGGTGGATCACGAGGTCAGGAGATCGAGACCATCCTGGCTAACACGGTGAAACCCCGTCTCTACTAAAAAAAAAATACAAAAAACTAGCCGGGCGATGTGGCGGACGCCTGTAGTCCCAGCTACTCGGGAGGCTGAGGCAGGAGAATGGCATGAACCTGGGAGGCGGAGCTTGCAGTGAGCTGAGATCCGGCCACTGCACTCCAGCCTGGGCGACAGAGCGAGACTCCGTCTCAAAAAAAAAAAAAAAAAAAAAAAAAAAAAAAGAATAAATGATAACACAGCCCCAATCACACTACTGGGTTGGAGACCTGGAGTTTGAAGCAGATTTTCTGTTAAACACACGATACTCTCCAGTAGAACAGCGGAAAGAGAAGACACATCATCTTTAAATCCTCACTACTTTATTCCAAATATATCCAACGAGGATTTTTATATTCCAGGATTCTGAATGTCTCTGTTGTCACAGAAAGAACTGTAACTTAAGAACCCTGAGTTATCGTTATGATATTAACTGGTTCTGTGATAGAAAAAGCAATTATCTGCCTAATTTCACATTTTTCCTCTTTTTTAATTAACAAAAGTCTTGCTTTTCGGTTACTCTTAGTTTTGGCTTGTTTTGTGGGGGGTGTGTGTGTGTGTGTGTGTGTGTGTGTTTAGGGCACCAACTGCATTGAGCTAAAATATAACATTTTTCATTGTAAGTTGAACTGTAAATGGTCACATGGCTGCTGTGGCCAGTGAAACACTCTTAGCTGGGAATTTGAGAGAGGCTTCTTCAACAAGGGGCAGGGAGTCTGAGGGCACCTCTTCCGCACTTCCATCTCCCTGCTCCTTGCCACCTGGCATGTGGATGAAATACTGCAGCTCCTTCCTCGGATTCATGGGGGAAACCAAGCAAATGGGAACATGGGGCTACTGTGCCAGTCCTAGGCTTCCCACCTTGGATTTATTTTCTGTGAAACAAAATATGGTCTTATATGTGGACGCCACGGTTAACTGTTTTTCTTCTTATATGCAGCCGACTCCTAACTAATAAATTGTGTAATTCGTGAATTCACGCCTCTGTCCCTAAGATTTCAGACCTGTAAAATGCATTCCTATGAGAGGCTGGAGGAGGAATTGGCCTTGTGATTAGGTGATTTAAAGAGTCCTCCTAACCTTATTACTTTCTTGTTCTATTTAGATTCCAATTATCCTACCTATTCCAAAGCCTCAGAATATTGACTCAGAAGTCTTTCATTAGCCCTGAAATGTTCAAGTTTTAGTATGAATCACATCACTGAAATCACGAAAAGAGATCTACTTCTTTAAGGTATTTCTTCATTAGGTGTGTTATCATCTACCTATCTATCTATGTAGCTAGCTGTGTAGATCTGTTTATATTTTGCCTTGCTGAATAAATTTAATTATCAGCCTACTAAAGCCTCATTACATTAGATTTTACTAATAAAATTGTGTGGCAATTTGGATAGAGGCTAAATCAAAAATTGAGTCCATTTTTGAATCAGAAAAAAACTTTCTGAACAAATCAAAACTATACACAAGAAAATTTATACCTGCTTTGGAGAGGAAATGGTTTTCAATTACTGAAGAAAATCTATTTACATAGAATTAATTAATGTCTTAATTCAAAATCATTTTCACCAAGCTCATTAAATTTTGCTCATTGATAACGTTTTGCTAGCTGTTCTTCACTTAATGTTGGAATAAAGCCGGAAGTACTAAAACCTCACAGCTTTTGAAGTCTTATGGAATTCACACCATATTACCTAGTTTATCTAAATCAATCAGATTTGCTCTTGGTTAATTTATATCTATTTTAGACATAGAAGCAGTAGAAAGTTTAAATACAATACCTTGTGCTTAAATTATTAATATTTCAGAGTTTTTATTTCCTACAGGTTACAACACTTCAAGGCCCTCCTAGAAAATGGCTTGGGAGAAAGAAACTAAGAATTTCACTAAAAAATAATAGAAGCGCGGGCTCCTGAAGATGAATGATTTTCTTCCTCTTTCCCTATTGCAGCCAGGAGGAAGTAAAAACCGACGGTAATACTGAAATGCCAAAGAGGACTCATGAGCTGTAAAAGTTTCATCTCAGTCATGGGAGTCATTCGTGACACAACAAAGACAGAGATTTTTTTGTTGTTCATAAGCCGGTTTCCTAGGTATTTCGTTTTCATTGTGGCATTTTAAGTGGGATTATCATCTTGATTTCACTCTCTGCCTGGACATTGTTGTTGTGTAGAAATGCTACTGATTTTTGTATATTGATTTTGTATCCTACAGCTTTACTAAAGTCATTTATCAATTCTCGGAGCCTTTGGCAGACTGTTTAGGATTTTCTAGATGTAGAATCATACTGTTAGTGAAGAGAGAGAGTTTGTCTTCTTTTCCTAGTTGGATGTCCTTTATTTTTTTCTCTTGCCTGATTGCTCCAGCGAGGACTTTCAGTACTATTTTGAGTAGGAGCAATGAGATGAGCATCCTTTCTTATTTCAGTTCTCAAGGGGAATGGTTTGAATACTTGCCCATTCAATATGATGTTGACTGTTGGTTTGTCATAGATGGCTCTTACCATTTTGAGGCATGTTCCTTTGATGCCTAGTCTATTGACAGTTTTTATGAAGTCATGTCAGATTTTATCAAAAGCTTTTTCTACATCTATTGAATTTATCATATGGTTTTTGCTTCTCATTCTGCTCATGTGGTGAATCACGTTTATTGATTTGCCTATGCTGGACTAGCCTTGCATCCCAGGAATAGCTGGACTTGCTTTGTTGAGGAGTTTTGTGTCTATGTTCATGAGGGATACTGGTCTGAAGTTTTTATTTTTATTTTTTTCCATTGTGTGTCTGTCAGATTTTGGTATCAGGCTGATGCTGGCTTCATAGAAGGAGTTAGGGAGGAGCCCTCCTCCTGGGGTTTTTGGAATAGTTTCAGTAGGATTGGTATCACGTTTTCTTTGTACGTCTGGTAGCATTTGGCTATGAATCCTTCTGGTCCAGTGCTTTAAGGTTGGTAGTTTCTTTATTACTAATTCAATTTCAGAATTTGATATTGATCTATTCAGGATTTCAATTTCTCCCTCATTCAATCTTGCATGATTTTGTGCTTTCAGGAATTTACCTATTTCCTCTCGATTTTTAAATTTGTGTGCTTAGAGTTGTTCACAATAGTCTCTGAGGATGTTTTGTATTTCTATGGGGTTCTTTGTAATAATATCATCTTTGTTGTTTCTGATTGTGATTATATGGATCTTCTCTTTTTCTTTGTCATTCTAGCTAGAGGTCTATCAATCGTATTTTTTTTTTTTTGAAAAACAAACTGGTTTTCATTGAGTTTTTGCAGAATTTTTCATCTCTAATTCATTAAGTTTTCTAATTTTAGGGTTTTTTTTCTTCTGCTAACTTTGGGATTGGTTTGTTCTTGTTTTTTTCTAGTTCCTTTTGGTGCAAAGTCGATGGTTAATTGGAGACCTTTCTAACTTCTTGCTGAAGGCGTTGAAGGTGATAAACTTTCCTCTTAACACTGCTTCTGTTGCATCCCAGAGATTTTGGCAAGTTGTGTCCCTGTATTTATTAATTTCAAAATAAATTTACTTTCTGCCTGAATATCTGTGTTCTCCCAGGAGTTATTCGGGAGGAAGTTGTTTCTTGGCTGTGCATGACTTTGGGCATATCCTCCGAGAGTGAGAAATAAGTTGTTTTCAAATTGTCTAAAAACTACCACAGAAAATGTGGGTTACTTTTTTTCTTTAAGCTCTCTAAGATGAATATATTAAATTCAATAAAGACTGATGGGGAAGTGGAAATTGTACAAATTTGTTTGATCCCATCTGCATGTTCTCCAGAGTACTCATCTGCCCTGACCCTTCGCCTCCTCATGCAGGGCTGTTACAGAAGTTCAACTGTAGGAAAATCTGAGGACAGAGGAAAGCAAAGGCAGAAATATCCCTTCCCATTTGAATTTGTGTTCTAGATCTTCTGGGAAGTAAAGTCTTAATACCAAAAATTTGTTTCAATTTCTATTTACTTCTATAAGCCCATGAATTGCAGCTTCATTTCCTGTCCTATTTTTCTCTTCTAAGACTTTCTTGTGATTGATTAGTCTGTCCCTGAAGGTCACATGTAGGTTGAACCCTTTTTACTGAAAAGGTGCAGCTGGGTCCTTCCTCAGAAGAAAAAGGGACTCTGCCAGATATCAAAACAACCAATACCACTAACTAACCCCTGCCCCCAAAACATAGAAGCTATCAGCCTTCTGGTATTTATTATTATTTCAGTTTATAGTGGTCTCACAAGCGACACAATTGCATTATTATTATTATTATTGTTATTATTATTTTGAGACAGAATCTCGCTCTTGTCACCCAGGCTGGAGTGCAGTGGCACGACCTCAGCTCACGGCAACTTCCGCCTCCCAGGTTCAAGCGATTCTCCTGCCTCAGCCTCCTGAGTAACTGGGATTACAGGCCCCCGCCACCACACCCAGCTAACTTTTGTACGTTTTTTTAGTAGAGACAGGGTTTCGCCATGTTGGCTAGGCTGGTCTCAAACTCCTGACCTTAGGTGATCTGACCGCCTTGGCCTCCCAAAGTGCTGGGATTACAGGTGTGAGTGGCACTATTTTTAGTTCAAGGTGATGACAGATATTGTGGTATCTTTATACTTAACATTTAAGATGCATACACAGAGATTGTCTATGGAAACAACAGACAATTGCAAGTGTGTTGTGTTTGCACACGTGCATATGCTAACGCTCACTTCTACTCTCCATGTTATTCACAAGAGCTCAGTGACTCAATTTGATCAGGGTGTGCATATCGTGGGCACCTTCTATATGATGTGCAATATGCAGATGAGGTTTGCAGGGTTATGGCCTGTCTTTCCTCAATTTGGAACACCTCTGAAGGGACTTCCATGGGTTTTATTGAGACTTCTGGGGCCAACATATCACCATTCAGACTCTTTCTCTGCTCAATCTGTTTTTCTCTGTCGTCTCCCACAGGAGTTGATCCTGAGACTACAACCAAGAAACTTCCTGCAAGCAAAACTACATCTCAGAGTGTATCTCCTGGGGACCCAAACTGTGACCATTTTTAAACATTGCCTTACTCTGAAGTCTCTGGAATCTAATTCCTATCTAAACATCTAAACTTTCTCCTCCTACTACCAGGTCCCCAGCATCTATCCCATTCTTGCAGGTCTGTTTTATGGCGCAGCCAACCAGGCATCAGATGCCTGAGTGCAGCCGTGCTGTGCTTTATGGCATGCACAAGCAGCTGAATTTCTGAAAATTGTCCAACTTGGGAACTTTTGATCTATCAGTCCTCTTTGTGTGTTGAGTATGGGCTGTAATTTTGGGGGCATGCAAAGTATATTGTATTGGTCAGTATTGCTGTGATAATACCTACTGCCCCATCTTAGCATCTTGCTCAAGGATGTTTCCTGCTGATGTCTCGTATGGGTGGCAGCAGCGCTATTAGGCGTCTTCTCACTCTAGGATCCAGGCTGAAAACCAGCTCTGAGCTAGAAGATGCCATCTTCATAAAAGAGAACAAAGAGTAAGCATCGGCTCCAAGTCACATGATTACCTTTAAAGCGTCAGCCTGTTCAGGTGTATATCACACCTGTTCTCATTTCACTGCCAAAGACAACTCATGTGACCCAGGATTACTGTTGGGTGACAGGGAAGCTTTGCAAGTAACAGGCAATGAGTAGGCTGCATAATCCTTGTACAGCTTGTATAATCCTTTTATTGCTTGGGAACAATAATATGACATATCCAAAACACCTCTATCCAAAATACCACTCCCACATGTCTGTCACTGTCATTAAAATTCTATGACTTTGAATTAAGGCACTGACTTTCCTGAATGCTTCCATTAAAATACAAACGTTTTATTCCTGAGAAGTAATGCACTTGTCCACCATCTTATTTACGTTAATTATTTTAACCTCTTCATATTTTTGCTCCATAATGCAAAGCAGTAATTTGAGGCTGGGAGATTGCCAATAAGGTATAAAGAAGTATAAGTGAAATCACATTCTGTCTTCTTATGTGCCTAAGCTATTTATTCTGGTGACATCTGGTTAAAATGATCCTTGTGAATTGCTTCCTAGAAAAAAATAAGAAATAAAACTTACATCATAAAAAGTATTATTATTAAAGTTGTCAGGTTGTCTATATAATTACTAAAATTTATTGAATGTTTAATACTTTTTTTTTTGAGATGGAGTCTTGCTCTGTCACCCAGGCTGGAGTGCGGTGGTGCCATCTCGGCTCACTGCAACCTCCGCCTCCTGGGTTCAAGTGATTCCTTGGCCTCAGCCTCCCTAGTAGCTGGGACTACAGGCACGCACAACCATGCTTGGCTAATTTTTGTATTTTTAGTAGAGATGGGATTTTGCCATGTTGGCCGGCTGGTCTCAAACTCCTGACTCAAGTGATCCCCCTGCCTCGGCCTACCAAAGTGCTGGGATTACAGGCATAAGCCACCATGCCCGGCCTGTTTAATACTATTTTATTCTGCCTCCTCATATTTAATTGTCATAATATGCCTGTAAGACAGATATTATAATTTTCATTAATTATAAGAAGGATTTGTAAGAAATTTTAGCAACTATAGAATTCATATGTCTTATAATTGCTGTTGACTAGGTGGAGTCACGTTCCAGTTGTCGCTGCACAGGGAATCAGGATGGAGTATTGTTTCCTGACGCATTCATGACTGACGCTCTCGGGTATAGAGAAAACGGGAGAATTGATGAAAGAGAGTGAGAAAAGTTCAGTCAAACTTTGGATGTGACAAAATTTTAATAACACACTAACCTATTCATTTCATATATATATATATTTAGTTTTGCACAGCAGTGACACGCAATCAACACCGCTATTTTATCATTATCCACTAATGGAATGCTAAGTATGTGGGAGTTGCATCCTACTGCTTAAGGTCATCAGCAAGGTCTGACTGCAAAAATTCAAAAAATTGCAACCTCAGGCATAAATGGGTTAAGCTTAAAAGAGCTTTTCAAAAGTTGTATATTTAATTGCTAAGTTTATTTTAATTAGTACATAAATGATAAGACTTACAATTGGTGGTAGCTCAGATTTGGTAAGAAACACTTTTTTTTTTTTTTTAAATGAGATGGAGTCTTCCTCTGTCGCCCAGGCCTGAGTGCAGTGGCAAGATCTTGGCTCACTGCAAGCTCCGCCTCCCGGGTTCACGCCATTCTCCTGCCTCAGCCTCCAGAGTAGCTGGGACTACAGGCGCCCACCAGAGAAACACCTTTATTAAGCCAGTTTACAGCTGAGGTAAAACTAAGGTGCACAGAAGCGAAGTACCTTGCTCAAGGCCATAGAGCTCAGGGTTTCTGCAATAGTCACTTTATTCCTCGTCTTTCCTAAATAACTGAGCTCCAGGTCTTTTTGGCACCATCTTCCTTGAAATGAGACTAAGGGAGCTGTAAAAAGAGTGGAGTATTGATTTTGACACAGTTCTCTGTGTCCTCCAAACACATGCTTTCCCACAAATTAATCAATGTGGTCTTCCGCAAGTTACTTAAAATACGTGAGCCGATGATTCTTCATTAGTGCAATGACAATCACCACACCTGTGAGAATCAGAAGCTAACATAATGCAACAACAGGAACTGCAAATAGAAACGTGACACAGACGCTGGCATCAAGTCCATGCTCCAGGAAGTCAGTTCTCTTCACTTTTCGTCTCTGGAAACCTCAATGGGTCCTCATACCCTGTCAATCAATATCTTTCATGGCTTACTCCTAGTCTGGCCAGGATCAGCCCTGCTTCCTACCACACGGTTGAGAATGCTGTGACAGCAGAGGCGGCTCTTATTTTTGATGACTGCAGGGCAAGTGTCACCTTAAGCTTCTGGCCAGAATGTCTCATTCGATGTTACCTGTGGAGTCACAGAGCCACTTTCTTGAAGATCTGAAAAAAAGGATAAATTCTGAAAAGATATTTAAACTCTGCATTTCTCTAGTCTAAAATTCCCAAGTCAAAGTGATTGCCATGAAGAAAGGGACTTTGGAGAATGTAGGATGATTAGCTGGTGTAACTGTAGCTCTCAGCAGGGAAGCTCAATATCAGAGTGATCGAGGATACCCCTATAGAAATGCCATGGCCTAAGGCAGCACCAATAAGTCTGTCAACTAGCTGTTATTGAGTCTGTAATGTGTTCAGGCTTTAAAATGGGCCCTGAATAATCTCACTAATAGGAAAGAACAGAAAAACTTATGAGGAAATTTATACTGAAATGTCTGTTGTCTTCTACTGGTTGCTGATTCGTTGAGTAAAGACCAAAAGTTTGTTAGCTACTCATAGCAGAGCTAATTAGCTAGCAAATGCTTCCCAGGGTATCTCAGAGGGGTAGAGACGATTTATTAAGGCTTAGGGCATGAGAAAAGACAGTGCTAGGAGATCATCTGGTTCTTTCTTTCTTTTTTTTTTTGAGACAGAGTTTCACTCTGTCACTCAGGCTGGAGTGCAGTGGTATGAACTTGGTTCACTGCAACCTCCACCTCTGGGATTCAAGTGATTCTCCTGCCTCAGCCTCCTGAGTAGCTGGAATTATAGGTATGTATGCCACCAAGCCCAGCTAATTTTTGTATTTTCCGTAGAGATGGGGTTTCACCATGTTGACCAGGCTGGTCTTGAACTCTTGACCTCAAGTTATCCACCCACCTCAGCCTCCCAAAGTGCTGGGATTACAGGCATGAGCCACCATGCCCGGTCTGGTCCTTTGCTTAGGTGGAGAACTCAGGCCAGGGGAACACAGAGGGCTCCCGGAGTGTGAAGGCAGCATCATATCAGTGGGGCAAGTAGGGATCTGACATGGTTTTCTATTAAGTGTTTCTGTGCGTTAACTTGTTTTTTAAAATCACTTGACTCTCTCTGACAACACTGTTTGCTCATGTATTTAATCTGATGGGCAATTATTGAGCCACTTTCTACCTAAATACCTACTTAGTAATAGGATAAACTCAAAAGATTTGGAAGATCTATATTATGTCTTATTTCCCCAACTAAACCATGAGTTATTTTGCTCATAAGACTGGGCACCATAAGTGTGAAATACATTACAGATATACAATAGATGCGATAACCTAAGGCAAATCATAACCCAGAATGTGTTTATAAGACTTGCCCCTCCTCTTATTTCTTCCCTTTTGATGATTGGCATCCTTTCCCTATGACGATTCCCACTTAGGTCCATCCACCCAATCTGTTAAGGGCAGCATCTTCCACCTTTTACCCAAGATTTCCAGGTCTGTATTCCCTTACTGAAACAGATTTGTTAATGAACTTTCACTAAGACATTAATGTCAGATAAAGCTTTAATTGCCTTTCTCAGATAACTCATTTATACTCAATAGGGTTCTCCGGTGCTGCTGAGGTCTCACTAATTATGAAGTTTTAGGCAAACTGGGGCAGTTGTTTCCTGGGGTGAGAGCAGACGGGGGTATCTCTTTCTTTCTCAGTACTCACTTGTTTGATGCTCGATTACACTTCTGTTTATTATCAGTAGTGATGATAGAGTAAAATTGTCAACGTGAATTTAGCACCAGTAGGTGTTGGGGCAAATGGGGACTTCAAGATAATTTAATTCACCATGTTGACCAGGCTGGTCTTGAACTCCTGACCTCAAATGATCCACCCACCTTGGCCTCCCGAGTAGCTGGAATTACAGGTGTGTGCCACTATGCCCAACTAATTTTTATATTTTTAGTACAGACAGGATTATGAAGTTTTAGGCAAACTGGGGCAGTCTGCCTATTTTTGAAATAAATAAATGGGGAAGGAGAGATTGACCAGCTCCCATAAGCAGACAGCCCTCTGTGGACAACAGCCTCTAGTCCCTTTAACTCCCTGCTCTTGCCCATCCTGTGATCCTTCCACTCCTGCAGGAAAGGTACCGCAGTGACTTTTTTAATTTCTTCTTGCTGCATTGGGGAAAAAGAAAAAAAAACTATAAATAAAAGGTGGGCCTTCAATATTCACAAAATCTGGACATGATCCACTCTTTCAGGCCCAATTTATATCTCCCTTCCTCGAAGAACATCTTCTGATTTATCTGGGCTTCAGTGAACTTTATCTCTCTGGAGGGTCTTTAAAATGTATATAGTCACTTCTACATGGGAAACGACTTAAGAATTATAACGTGGTGGACTAATTGTTGGTATTGTCTTATTGATTGGATTGTAAACTTCTTAGGGGCAGTGAACCCTGTTGTCTGTATTCCTCTCAGGGCATGGCTGCACTGAGCATAACAGGGCTGGGTGACCACGTTGTATTCCAGAGGGCACCTGCTAGGCGTCATAGTCTGCTCTAACAGGAATAGACATGTTTCTTGACTTCATCATAAGTTCTCAAAATATAGCTGATTTGAATTTTTATTATTTTACTATCCGGAGTTACTTGGTAGAGAAATGAGGACCCTCTAGGAATTGCTGGAGTAAACAAAAAAAGCAGAGGAACTATTTTCTGTAAGTGAGGCCCTAACGGCTTCTAGAGAGGGGAGAAGAAGAAGCCAAAAAATATTCCTCAAGCTCAATTTAGAGACCTCGGGAGGCACATAGAAGTATTGTAAGTTATTTCAATTACAGGAAGTAGGCTTAAAAAGCTAAATAAATAATTGACCATTTTAAATTATTTAAACCCGTAGTTCTTAACCTCTTTTGAATTCTGGACCCCTTTGAGAACGAGGAAAGCTACAGATCTTATCTTGAAATAAATGGATATACACACAGACGTTTGTAAATAAACTCAGGAGATCCATGGCCACCTAATGGCCATCCAAAAGCCCTAAGCTTTGATGGCAGCAAACAGGGGGCTCATTTTCACTCTCAGCAGCATTCCTGGCAGTAGATTTAGAATTAAACCACTGAAACCAATAAACCACTGAAACCAACAGCCAGAGCTGATGCATGAAAAGATACTCTAGATTAAAGCCTTATAAGCAGCTTCTCGTGTGAAAAAGTTATTGTTCCTTAGTGAGGAGGAGGGCTGGAGGAAGTGGCCTGCATTTTCTAGGCATTACCTCATATGATGACCTGGGAAAGGCGCTAATTTGTCTAAAGGACTCTAGCAAGTTAAAGAAAACAGATTTGGGCCAGGTGCAGTGGCTCACACCTGTAATCCCAGCACTTTGGGAGGCCAAGCCAAGGTGGGTGGATTACTTGAGGTCAGCAGTTCAAGACCAGCCTGGTCAACATGGTGAAACCCCATCTCCACTAAAAATACAAAACTTAGCCAGGCGTGGTGGCGGCACCTGTAATCCCAGCTACTGGAGAGGCTGAGGCAGCAGAATAGCTTGAACCCGGGAGCTGGAGGTTGCAGTGAGCCAAGATCGCGCCATTGCACTCCAGTCTGGGTGACAGAGCAAGACTCCATCTCAAAATAAAATAAAATAAAACAAAACAGATTTGAGCCAACTCGGGATATATTTGGACCATTCAAGCATTGACAGGTTTATTTCCCTTGGAAAATCAGACTTCATAAGAACAGTGCACGTTCAACCTCAAAATCCCATGTTACCCTCTTCCCCGCAGATTTCTGGCTTCCAGTTAAGAAAGGAATAAAAGTTTACTTCTCATGCTGGGGAAGGAGGAGGGCCTAGAAAATGAGGTCAAAGACATCATTGGGAGGAGGATTGGAGAGAGATAGAGACACCCTTTGTGTCAAGTAAATGATTTGGAGCGCAATGGAAGCCTTCAGGGGAAAGGAGGAAGATACCACTCCAGGAACGAGGACATCCAATGCTAGAGCAGGAGTCTGCACCTCACAAGGAGCTGGAGAAACTCCTTCTCACTTCAAAATGCTTTGCTTGAACATTTTCAGTTGCAAGTGGAACTTCAATACAAGTGGTTCTTTATCAACTACATGTGTCATCTTGGTAGGGCTGAAAGACCCCCATATGAAAATGTGTCTTTATCTGAAACCGTAATTTTTTTTTCTTCTTTGCCTTATATTATTTTTAATTGATACATGATCATTGCACACATCTATAGAGTACATTGTGATGTTTTAATACATGAATACAAAATGCAATGATCAAATCAGGGTAATTAGCATATCTACCACCACCACCATTTATCACCTCTTTGTGTTGGGGACATTCAAAATCCTCTCTTCTAGCTATTTGAAAATACACAGTAAATCATTATTAATTATAGTCACAGTGCTATAGAACACTAGAACTGATTTCTCCTATCTAGTTGTAATTTTGTATCTGTTACTCAAACTTTCACCCTCCCTCTTTCCCCATTTCTCTTCCCAGCCTCTGGTAACCACTATTCTTCTTTTGTTTTTCCTTCCTTCTTTCCTTCCTTCCTTCTTTCTTTCCTTCCTTCCTTCCTTCCTTCCTTCCCTCTGTCCCTCCCTCCCTCCCCCTCCCTCTCTATCATCCTTCCCTTCCCTTCCCTCCTTCCTTCCTTCCTTCCTTTCTTTTTTTCCATTTCTTTCCTTTTTTTTTTTTTTTTTTTTTTTTTTTCAGAGTCTTGCTTTGTTGCCCATGCTGGAGTGCAGTGGCACGATCTCAGCTCACTGCAACCTCCGCTCCCCAGGTTCAAATGATTCTCCTGCCTCAGCTTCCCGAGTAGCTGGGATCACAGGCACAGGCCACCACACCCAGATAATTTTTGTATTTTTAATAGAGACAGGGTTTCACCACATTGGCCAGGCTGGTCTCCAACTCCTGACCTCAGGTGATCCACCCGCCTTGGCCTCCCAAAGTGCTGGGATTACAGGCGTGAGCCACTGAGCTCAGTCAACTATTCTTTCTACTTCTATGAGATCAACTATGTTAGCTTCCACAAATAAGTGAGATCATCTGGTATTCATCTTTCTGTGCCTGACTTATTTTACTTAATATAATGTCCTTTGAGTTCATCCATGTTATTGCAAGTGACCGAATTTTATTCTTTTTTATGGCTGAATAATATTCTATCATATACATATACCACGTTTTATTTATCCATTCATCTGCTGCTGGACACTTAGGTTGATTTCAATTCTTGGCTATTGTGAATAGTGCTGCAATAAACATGGCAGTGCAGATGCCTTTTTGATATACTAATTTTCTTTTCTGTGTCTGTATACCCAGTAGTGGGATTGCTGGATGATGTAGTAGTTCCATGTTTAGTTCTTTGAGGAACCTTCATACTGTTTCCCATAGTAGTTGTACTAATTTCACATTCCCACCAACAATACTGTAAAAATTCTCCTTTCTCCACATCCTTGCCATAATTTGTTATTTTTGTCTTTTTTTCCTAATAACCATTCTAGCTTGGGTGAGATTACATCTTATGTAGTTTTGATTTGCATTTCTCTGATGATCAGTGATGTTGAGTATCTTTTCATATACCTGTTTGCCTTTGTATTCTTCTTTTGACAAATGTCTATTCAATCTTTTTTTTTTCCATTTTTTAATTGGGTCATTGGATTTTTTCCTATAGAGTTGCTTGAGCTCCTTATATAATTGGTTATTAATCCCTTGTTATCTCCTTAGTTAAATTTATTTTGAGGTATTTTTTGGGTAGCTATTATAAATGAGATTGCTTTCATGATTTCTTTTTCAGTCAGTTAGGTTTATAGAATGCTACTGATTTTTGTCTATTGAGTCTGTATCCCTCAACTTTACTGAATTTGTTTATCAGTTCTAAAGGCTTTCTGCTGGAGCTTTTAGGGTTTTCTACATATAAGATCATGTTGTTGGCAAAGAGGGACAATTTTTACTTTCTCCTTTTCAATTTGGATAGTTTTTTAATTTTTATTTTTATTTTAAGTTCTGGGGTATGTGTGCAGGATGTGCAGGTTTGTTACATAGGTAAATGTGTGCCATGGTGGTTTGCTGCACCTATCAACCCATCACCTAGGTATTAAGCCCAGCATGCATTAGCTCTTTTCCCTAATGCTCTGCCTTCCCCACCTCCCTGCCCCTTATTTCTTTCTTTTGCCTAATTACTTTAGCTATAACTTCTAGTATTATGTTGAATAAGTGTATTAAGAGTCAGCATCCTTGCCTTGTTCCAGTTCAGTTTCATCACATTTCAGTGTAATGTTAGCTGTGGGTTTGTCATATATGGCCTTTATTGTGTTGAGGTACATGCCGCCTATGCCTAATTTATTGGGAATTTTTATCATGAAGGCTGTTGAATTTTATCAAATGCTCTTTCTGTATCTATTGAGATGATCATCTTGTTTCTCTCCTTTATTCTGTTGATGTGATGTATCATGTTTATTGATTTGAGTATGTTGAACCATCCTTGCTTCCCTAGGATAAATCCCACCTGATCATGGTGAATGATCTTTTTTTAATATGCTGCTGGATTGTTTGCTAGTATTTTGTTGAGGATTTTTGTGTCTATATTCATCGGGAATATTGACATATAGTTTTTGTTTTTCTCTTGTGTCCTTGTTTGGTTTTGGAATTAGAGAAATGCTGGCCTCATAAAATGGGAATTCCCTTCTCTTCAGTTTTCTGGAAAAGTTTGAGAAGAGTTGGTATAAATTCTTTAAATGTTCAGTAGAATTCAGCAGTGATGTTATCTAGTCCTAGGCTTTCTGGATTTTTTGTTTGTTTGTTTTTTTAACTTTTACTTTAGGTTCACGGCGACATGTTCAGGTTTGTTATATAGGTAAATTGTGTGTCATGGGGTTTGGTGTACAAATTATTTTCCCACCCAGCTAATACGGATTCAATCTTATTACTGTTATTGGTCTGTTCAGGTGTTTTATTTCTTGGTCCAATCTTGGTGGGCTGTATGTGACCAGGAATTTATCCATTTCTGCTAGATTTTCTAGTTTGTTGACATATAGTCAATCATAATGTAATCTCTAATTGCATCCTGGGGACAGGGGTTGGGGGGAGAATGTCAATAATATTTAAAAGAATACAAAAATGTTCAGTATCTAACAAGTTAAAATTCACAAAATACAGCATCCAATTAAAGATTACTAAACATACAAAGAAGCAGAAAATTACAGCTCATAATAAGTATAATAATCAATCTATTGAAACTAAACAGGAAAAAACATTAATGTTAGAATTAGCAAAGAGACATTATAATCATTGTATAACTGCGTTCCATGTATTCAAAAAGCTAAATAGAAGCATGGAAGCTACTTTAAAAAGACATACATCAGGCCAGGCGTGGTGGCTCACACCTGTAATCCCAGTACTTTGGGAGGTCAAGGCAGGCAGATCACGAGGCCAGGAGTTTGAGACCAGCCTGACCAACATGGTGAAACCCTGTCTCTACTAAAAATACAAAAATTAACTGGGCATGGTCGCACACGCCTGTAATCCCAGCTACTCAGGAGGCTGAGGCAGGAGAATCACTTGCACCTGCGAGGCAGAAGGTTGCAGTGAGCCGAGATCACGCCACTGCACTCCAGCCTGGGCAACAGAGCCAGATTCTGTCTCAAAAAACAAACAAACAAACAAACAACAAACAAAAAAAAGATATACATGACATTTCTAGAGACAAAAACTACAATATCTAAAATAAATATAGTGAATGGGATTAATGGCAGATTAAGCATTCTTAATTAACATTAGCGAAATTGAAAACACAACAACAGAAACCATCCAAAATGAAACTTAGACAAAGAAAAGATTCAACAGAAAAACCAATCAACAGATCATCAGCGAGCTTTGGGGCAGTCGCACACAGCCTCCTATAGATGTGATCAGAGGGCCTCAAGGAAGGTAGGGGTAATAAAAGATAAATCTATGAAGAAGCAATGACTGACAGTTTTCGACAAGATAAGGGGATGAATTGACCTGAGACAAAGTAGAACTCAGCAGAGAGCCTGGCAGGCCCCAGCTTCCATGAGACCCTCACCGTGGGCTCCAGATGCTTCTGGGCCAAGCTTCCTCTCCTGTGATGGTAGTTGGTTTTTCTCATCTCTACATTGCCATTTTCTAGGCGCTCTGCCCAAGGCCCTATGTCTTCAAGCTTATCAGGAAGGTGCCTGAGTGTCTCTCCTGCCGGTTTTCTCCCTGGGAACGCTTTCTCAGCGTGGCGCCTCCACGGCACCTGCTCCATCAGTCTGGCTGCTCTTGGACTCCTTGGCAGAGGGCCTCAGCTCCTCTGCGTGCTCCCGATCAGGCTGGGACAGCACCATCTCTGTGGCCACTTGCTGCTCCTTTCTCTGTGCTGCCTCTGCAGGGTGCTCCGCCGGTTCAGGGCCATGTTAAATAAGCATCAGAAGTGCCTCCTTCCCTCCATCCCTCTCTGCCTCCTCCAGGTTCACAGCTTGCTGACAGTCAGTTGTCCCTGAGCACCGTCCAGCTCTGCATTGATAATTGGCCCTAACGCTCTAGGGGACTGCCTCAGCCTGAGCCCCATCCCTGCTCACTTGCTACCACCCCTTACTGTCCTAGACTTGCTCCTGAAGAGCTCAGTTCTCAAGCCTCAGTTTCCCTGAGGTGATCACAGCACAAGACTCACAACCTTCCAGCTCCCACTCTGGCTATGGTCCCCACTGCTTGGGAATGCAGCAGCTCCTCCCCTGAATAATTAATTATGAGTAGGAATAGATTATTGATACGTTAGTATTAATAAGTAATCACTTAAGCACAATTATGTTGTGTTAGAAGCATCAGAGGATGTGGACAGAGTTTATAACCAAGAGATCTGACCTCGTCTGAGGAGTCACAACAAATTCCCTTGGAAGTGATATGAGTGATGAAACATTTAAGATATTGGAATGAGAAAATGAAAGGGAGGACTCAAAGAGGATAAATTATAGACAGAGGAAATTGAAGAGTGAGAGGCTTGGCTTTTCTGAGGACCTGAAGGAGGCTTGTGTTGCTGGAGCACAAAAGATAAAGGGGCAGTGATGGGAGGTCAGATCGTGCGGGTCTGGTCGAGGCCAGACTAGAGTGCTTGGCTCCTGTCCTAAGAGCAATGGGATAAATCTTTGAAAAGCTTTAAGTAAGGCAATAAAGTGATTAGGCCCAAATTGTAACAGGATGACTACGGAATGGATTAGAGGTGCTTAAACCCATTTAGGAGACTTGCAGGACTCTAGACGCTTTGGACTGGATTAGGGGCAATGGAAAAGAAAAGAGGAAGACTAAACGCCGAAGCTAACTAGGGCACAACCAACAGGGGGTCCCACCACTCAGTTCACCAAGCCCTGTGTCACTTCCATATGAAATGATGGAGCTGAGACATGGGGTGAGGGTCGGGGGTGGGCACAGGGAGTCGGGGCACAGAAATGAAATCATTTCCAGAGCCTTTCTATCTGCGTGGAATTATTAAAGCACAAGAAAAATGGGAGAATCCAAGGGTCTGTACAATCAGGCGTCAAGTGGAAGGGTGTAGACCATAAGTTCCAGGACAGATGGCCTTTCTTAGCAAGCAGGTGGAAACTCTGGCTGTGGGAAGGTTTCCTGGAAGCGGTTGACTGGATCCCAGCAAAGGCAGAAGAATTCAGTATCCTTTCTGACTGCTGCCTTCATCCAGTCCCAGAAAAATCAGTGTTAGAAGAGACTGCATTAAAATAAACAGAATTTCTCACCCATGAAGGGTGATTACATTTTGGAGGCAGGGGAATAGAGAGCTAAGTGAAGCTGTGGGTGTTTCAACACTCAAAAAACAACCATTTTCGCTTCCCTTTTCGCAGATGAGCTCTTCTGCTCACTTACCAGTTGCACGTGTGATGATCAGACCCCAGGCAGGGTCTGGAAACCACAGTTAACCTGGGTTTTCCCCTCCTACTCCCTGGGTTTTGGTGTGGGCATTGGAAAATGTCTTCCAGAGACATGATAACCCTTCTCACTTAATCATTAAGCAATAGGAATATTTAGTTTTCTATTTATTCCCCTGTGTAAAGTCTACAGGTAAGGCTGGAAAATTTTAAATTAAACTCTCACCATAAGGGGTTCACTTATCTAACCTTATAACAGAATGTACAGTCAAGACCCATAACCCAAAAGCATCTGTAATGGTTAATTTTATGTGTCAACCTGACTACGCCATGGGGGTCCAGATATCTGGTCAAACATTATTCTGAGTGCTTCTGTGAGACGGTGAACACGTGAACTGGTAGAGAAAGCAAAGCAGGTCATCCTCCCTCATGTGGGCGGGAGGGTCTAAAAAGAATAGAAAAGACCGATTCTCCCTCCCTCTGAGTGAGAGAATTCTTCCTGCCAGTCTTCAAATGGGGGTCAGCTTCATCCTGTCTCCAGACTCCAGCAGAAACATCTACTCTTTCTGGGGCTGGGGCCTGCTGGCCTTTGGAATGGAACTACACCATCAGCTCTCCTGGGTCTCCAGCTTGTCAGCTCACCCTGATAGATCTTGGGACTTGTCAGCCATCATAATCATGAGAGCCAATCCCCTATAATATATCTCTCCCTCCCTCTTTCCCTCTGTGTGTGTGTGTTTGTGTGTGTGTGTGTGTGAATATATTTCTATATATGCATATATATAAATAAATATGGTGCATATATATATATATATGCATCTGAAGTGTCTAACAATGTGTTTTCCTCTCCATTATCTTTCATTACACGTTTTTAATTTTTTAAAAATAATATGCTTCTTTTGCCCCCAGATCACAAAGCAAGGCAGCTTTCTGTTAGTCCACAGTGAAACTAGCCTTGGCTTTAATGCAGCAGCCTGAGAGAGGGCTTGGCTAAGACCCCTTGCCATCCAGGGCTCAGGCACAGGAAACTGGTTCTGTGCACAGTGGTGTTTGATTTCTGTATCTCTCTTGCTTCTTTTCTTTTTAAATTATTACTCTTGAAAGAGTTGTGGAACTAGTGTACTCCGTTGTCCAAAAAGCAAGGATTTTTTTAAAGGGAATATGCATGTGACAAAAAATGGGGGCTCATCCTTGTGAATAGCTGCCACAGAGTTATTGAAAAATTGCATTTCTCAGGCCAGGCGCAGGGGCTTACGTCTGTAATCCCAGCACTTTGGGAGGCCTAGGTGGGCGGATCACCTGAGGTCAGAAGTTAAGGACCACACTGGCAAACATGGTGAAACCCCATCTCTACTAAAAATACAAAAATTAGCCGGGTGTGGTGGCGCGTGTGTGTAATACCAGCTACTCGGGAGGCTGAGGCGGGAGAATTGCACGAACCCGGGAGGTGCAGGTTACAGTGAGCCAAGATCACGTCCTTGCACTCCGGCCTGGGCAACAAGAGTGAAACTCCGTCAAAAAAAAAAAAAAAATTACATTTCTCAGTGATTATTTATAAACTCATGACTCTGCTGAAATTGAAAGCATCCAGAGAAGTTCATGGACCAGTCTGCAGAGGGTCTCATGCTTCATACCCAACCTGGATGTATGATACCCGAGAAGGGCCATTGCCCTCACGCTTCCTTCGAGACCCCAGCCTGATTCTTGTGACTGTGCCTTCTGAGAGGCCTCTGAGGAGCCGGAGCTTTTACCTGGAATTCCCTTGTTTCTCTGTCATTTCTACACTGATTACCTGGGCACCTTTGTTGAAAATCATTTGATCATGTACATGTGGCTCTATTTCTGGTCTCTCTGTTCCATTTCATTAATCTATGTGTCTATCTTAACACCAATTCCATATGGTCTCAGTTACTAATCTTTCCAGCTATCTTTTAGATTAAATAATTTTTAATATTCAATTTTTCTTTTATAATGCCTTTTCAGTTATTCTTCATTTTGTTATGAGTGGTTCTTCTAGTATTTAAATATTTCTCCATGAAACTCATTTATCACAATCAATATACAAAAGTGTACATCTCTTTCCCCTTCTTGTCCTTTATTGCATTGCTGACAGGCATGTAATTTCTATATATATTATAAATTCCCTGATACATTGTTATTCTGCTTTTAAAAGTAAATTATCTTTTAAACAAATTTAAAAACAATAAAACAAATATATTTTAAATTTAGTTACATATTGACAATACTTTTCTGTTCTTCATTTTAACATTTTTGTATTAACATTTCTTGGAACATATGTCTGCTAATGCTAAATTCTACCAGTTATTGTTTGCCTGAATATATCTTTGCCTTCAGTTTTGAGGGATATTTTTGCTGGGCATAAAATTCTATAGGACAGTTTTTTTATTTTTCACCCTTTAGAGAGTTTGTTAAACTGTATCCTGTCTTTCATTGTTTCTGACATGTCTTCATTCCATTTTATCTTTGTTTACCTATATATTATTTCATTTTTTTCTTTCCTTTTAAGATTTCTCTTTTATCACTGGTTCTCATCAGTTTTATTTTAATATATCTGATTTGATTTTCTGAGTGTTTAATCCTTCTTGTGATTCGTTGAATGTCTTAAGCCTATAGGTTTATAGTTTTATAAATCAAATTTGTAGTATTTTTAGCTGAAGTTTATTCAATTATTTTTCAGCCTCACGTCTTTCTGATAATTCAATTACATTAATAGTTGAATTTTTCCAAAGGTCACTAAATTTCTCTTCACTTTTTCATTTTATTGTCCCTGAAATTTCATTTCATTTCATTGCATTTTATTTAATCTATTAAATAGACTAAATTGCTATGTCTCAAGATTACTGATTTTTTTTCCTTCTGCTATTTCTAATTGGGTATTAATCTTCTATAGTGAATTTTAAATATTATTTAACATTTTTCAATGACAAAATAAATTTTGTTTTTTAAATCTCGTCTATTTCTATCATCTTTATTATTTTAAATTCTTGGACATATTTTAATTGATTTCTAAAAATATAGTTTTACAAATTTTATCATTTCTGTTATTTATGGTCCTATCTCTGTTTACTGAGGTTTTTTCCTGGTCATGAGCCACATTTTCTTATTTGCCTACTTTTTAAATTTTGTGTTAGGCAGTATGAATATTACCTTGTGACATTCTAGATTTTGTTGTTTTACTTTAAAGAGTATTAAAGTTTATTCATTTTTATCATGAAAATAATTTACTTGTGACTCAAGCAGCTGGATCGTTTGGAGGATTTTTGTGTAGCTTTGTTCATGTGGGTCTAGAATAGTCTTTACTCTAGAATTAGTTTTGCCCTAACTCTATGCCTGAGGTTTGTGAGGTCTCTGCTGTGTACCCTGAGGCTCACCACAGTGTCTCCCTTCTCAAGACCTTGCCCACCAAATTCCAGGGACTCCCAGTCCCAATCTCAGCCTTCTCAACTTAGCGAGCCTGCTGTGCTCTGCCTGGGTTGCCCTGCATGCACTGCTGTTCAGAGTGATTCCAGACACAAAGGCAGGGGCAAAATGAGGCTGATCTCACCTGTTTTTCTTCTCTCAGAAACTCTATTCCTGCACTGTCTCTTGTTCAACATATGAAAAGAGTTCTTTTATACATTTATTCTGCTTTCTGATGATTATAGCAAGAGGTCAATCTGGTATTAGTTGCTCCTGGCCAGAAGCAGAAGTGATCATACAATTTTGTCTACAAAGGTAGCACTTTGAAACATTTCTTTCTATGTCTTACAGAAAGATGTTTGTATCTTGGTGATGGCTTTATTATATATATGTTTATTTTTGCTATTCAGCTACATAGAACACAAATACACACATCACAAAATTTGCTTCCATCTCTCTTCTCAAAATGTTTTAAGCTACTGATAATAATAATGCCCTATATTTGCATGGTATTTCAGATTTTGAAAGCACTTTCACATTCTTTACCTCATCCGATTTTTAAAAATCTTTGTGTAAATAAAAGTGTCATTTGTCAAAGCTTAAACTTAGATATTTTGAGTGAATTTCCCAAAGTTAAGCTACAAGTTGCTCAAGTCCCCAGCCAAGCCTTACCTAATGTCATATTTATTTTGGATGCTGCATGTACCAGTAACTAAGGGTAGCAATATGATGACATTGTGATCTCACCGCAGGCATGTTAGGTTGTTTGAGATATTCTCAGGGTCGCATTAGACTTTTACCACCACTCCTACCAGGAAAATAGAGCTTAATGACTGGTATAAAAAACCAACCTTTTTCATAAATCAGTTCTTATTTTTGCACCACCATTGCAGTGAGGATATTATGAACTCTTACAAAATGAGTAGGAGTCACTGAGCAACATGATTGGTCAATAACAGCACTCAGCCTGATGTATAACTCTTTATGCTCATACAGGTGGAAATTCATTAGCCACATTGCACTCCTTCATATTGCCACCCATAAAAAAGACAAAAAAGGTACTGGGGAAAAAGCTTTAACACTCTTCTTATAACCTTTTTCCCTCTCTTGTAACTTAATGTAAATATACTACAGGCTTTCAGATCCCTATTGGAAAAAGAAGTTGAATGGACACTGCAGCTTCAGGGAAAATAAGGCACTGAATTTCAGACATTAATGTCGCCATCTGTTTGGAGACAAAATCAGAAAAACTATTGGTAATAGAGCAAACTAAAAATATTTAGTTTCAATTATGAATCAGAAACGAAATAATAGGTTAGTAAGAACTTAATCTCTGAGCAAAAACATATTTTATTTATGCAAAATGTTATGAAATTAGTATTGCATTGGCTGCAGGGAAGGAGGATAAGGGGGTCATTAGTGAAGAAGCAGGAAGCAAAGTCCCCTTAAGAAGCTCACATTCACTCTAAAGCTATAATTCTCTCATGTGAACGTCACAGAAACAATGCAAGATAATGTATACTTGTTAGTGTAGAATATACAATATATTCAATACAATTCAGAGAATTGAGAGATGCATGAGAATCAATTGAACAAAACTCGCTACACAGAATTGAGTTTTGAACTGGACCTTGTTTATAAGACAGGAGAATTTAGGATAAGAGAGTCTGACATCCGTTTAGGAAAAGAAAGCCTAAGATTTAATAGATAGGTAAAGAAAAAAAGGCAGAAGCCAAGCTGTCACTTACTAGCTACTAGGTAGTCATAGGAAATTAACATTTTCAGTCTCAGTTTCTTTATCTGTAAAATAAATGCGGGTCATAGTACACTGCAGTGAAGTTAGTGTTTCAGTCAGGATAGGCTAAGAACACCGCAGAAAAAAATCAAAATTCTCATTGAGTCAAAATATAGTTTTATTCCTTATTCATGCTACGTGTCCACTGTGGGTGAGCACTGAATGTTGCTCATTGTCCTCCCTCTGGGGCCCAGGCTGGCGCCGCAACCATCATCTTAATGCATTTAATCTTTGGGTCAGAGAGAAAAGAGAGACTTGGAGGAATATTTCAAGTCAGCAATTAAATGTTCAGTCTGGAAGCGACATACTCACAATTCATTGGCCAGAACTTGCCACACCTACCACAATGGGGCCAGGAATAGAATCCTATCACATTTCTAGAATGTGGAAAAATAAAAAATATTTTGTTTACATTATTAGTGTTTACTGCAAATAGGTTCTTTGAGGATTGTGTGAACCAGTACCTATCAAGGTCTTAGCACCATGAATGAACCATATTGACTTCTCAGTAAATAGTGGCTTTTATAGGTGTGAAGGCATGATCCTGTGACATTTTAGTAAATACAAAATCACGTGCTCTCTAATAATTATTTTACCATATTGTTTGCAATATGTATGACCTTAAGATAAATTTTATTATAACTGTTTTATAAATAAGGAAACAGAGTAATTAAGCAATTTCCTTCATGTTACAGCTATTAGCCAGCTAAGTATGAACTGTTACCCACATAAGTCTGACTCTAAATGCTATTTCCAGTATGCAGCATTGCCTTTATAAAACTTCCTTTTCAATTCTATGATCTGTGTGAAATAAGTGTTTTAGAATTGTGCAAGTGCATTCACTTCATAAAAAAAGTATTTAAAAATACATTTTACTAAATATATATTCTATGTTGCTAGACATTCTTATAGGTTCTATGGATTAAGGGATAAAAGATCCCTGCCTTCAAGTTGTCCAAATATCAGTGGGGAAGATAAACAAATAAACAGAAACTGGCAATACTGTGTAATAAGTACCATATCAGAAGATGTTACTAAATGCAGTGGAAACACAGAGGAGAAACGATTAGCCCAGAATAAATGTGTCAGGGAAAGCTGTGTAAGACAGATAGCAGGCTGAGTCTGCAAAGTCTAGTGGAAGATAGTTGAGAAAAAGAGAATGGGGTGGAGGTATATATTCCAGAAAGCAATATATACAATGGCATGAGAATTAGAAAGCAGGACACAAACCAGGAAACCCAGCAATTGATTATGGCTGTAATATAGAGTGGGAGTGTTGGTGGGGGAATTGCAAGAGCCAAACCTATGTAGTAGACATTGTAGATCTTGAAGGGCTTTCTGTGCTGTCCTGAGAGTTTTGGATTCTATTCTGAAGGCAATGAAGATCCATCGAATACTGTCAAGCAAAAAGCTGACATGATTAGACCAGCATTTTAGAAAAGATCATTCTAGCAGACGAGATGAATTTGAATTAGAAGGGGCTGGACCTGAGATGAGGAAATGAGGAAGGAGGCTTCTTAATTAATTGTGGCAAGAGCTGATTAAGAGTTGAACTAACACAGTAGAAGTAAAGATGGAATAAAGGAAATGTATACATGAAACACATTAAGTTTTTTTTTTTTTTTTTTTTTTAATCCCTGAGTCCGTCTGTTTCTTGTTCTCTTTGATGGGTCCACTCTTACCTGAGATATTTTCATGTATAACTCATGCTCATCATTCAAGTTCTACATCAAAGTCACCTTCTCAGAGTCCTTCCTTTACCATCCCTCTAATGTCAGCTCTTTACTGTCCTTCCTCTAGCCAGTATCCATTCGTAATTCTCTGTCCACTATATTGACTAAAGGACAACCTTTTGCAGAGTGTATCATCATCTGAAATAACATTAGGCATTTGTCGATTGTTGTCTTCTTTTGTTTAGTTTGCCGGTGTAGTATCTAGAATAGTTGCCAGCATAGAAAAAGTACTCAAAAATTCATTCTAGAAATTCAATAAAGTGGATTTATTAAATGGACAGTTAACAGGCACATCAAAGCAGAATTATCCAATATTTTACATACAGACCAAGGCTTCAGGATAGAAGCTTCATCTGAAGATACTTATTTGTAAGTCATTATCCCACAGAGAGGATGAAAAGCTCATATATCAGTTTAGATGCCTTAAGCTTCAACTATGAGAATACCCAAATAAAATTAGCACAAATGATAGGGATTTTGTACTATTTTGCATAAGAATAAGTTCAGGTAGAGGTAGATAGGCACAGGGTTGGTTAATTTATCTACAATAAAGTCAGGGGTCTAGATCAACTTCTCTGTGATTGACAGATAGTCTCCAAAGATAGCTGCCTTTAATACCTTCCCTTCCATCTATGTACATATTTATCACTCTTCACATCAACATGCGTAGCCTATTTCTCTTTCCCTTCTATCATAAGTGTTTGTATTTTTGAAAACATGAAGAATGTATCATTAATATTTATACACGTTACTATATGTACACTTTGCCTCACTGGGAAAAAATATGTGCTAAGACACCCTAACACCATGTTAATGGTGGAATCTAGGTGGTGGGGAAATGAATTTTCAATGTAGAATTCTCTCAACTTTACTGTAGGTTTTATTTTCTTATAATAAAGGTTGGAGAAAATAACTGGCTTATGTACCCAAATACTTAATTTTGTAAGACTTCTCTGGGTAAAAATGTGTTTCCAGTAAAGCCGCCAGCATCATCTTTTAACAGTCTGGATATAACAATACTGAGTGTACACTGAGTGTCTCTTCAGTGCTGCTGTATCAGTCTGGTATGTGGCACATAAAATTCTGGAATAAATGGGGCATAGATCCTGGCTTTGAGGGGCTTACAGTTTGGCATATCATCAATAACAATGAAACGCTAGAGTTTCTCTTATAGAAGCATCGACAGGGCACGATGGTAACAAAGAGGTGACACTGTAACCAAACCAATGAATTTACTTTGGGGATGAGGTTTGACAGATAAAGAAAAATTAAACCGGCCGGTGGTGGTGGCTCACGCCTGTAATCCCAGCACTTTGGGAGGCCAAGGCGGGAGGATCACAAGGTCAGGAGATCAAGACCATCCTGGCTAACATGGTGAAACCCCGTCTCTACTAAAAATACAAAAAATTAGCCGGGCATGGTGGTGGGCGCCTGTGGTCCCAGCTACTTGGGAGGCTGAGGCAGGAGAAAGGCGTGAACCCAGGAGATGGAGCTTGCAGTTGAAAAAAAAAAAAAAAAAAAAAAAGGAAGAAAAATTAAACCAGATAGGGAAGCGAGGAGGAGGTGAGCAGGAAGGAAAAGTCACACCAGAGGGATAGCATATGAGGGAGGATGGTTTGGGTAACTGTAAAATATTGACTTGCTAGAACAATAGAAGATTAAGATGAGTGCTGAGGGATGGGATTTAAAGGGTAGAGAATGACCACCTTGTTTAGGACTGATGGAGAAACAATAGCATTTGCATTTCAGGACAACGTAGATTGATAAATGTTGAGAAAGATCACGTGTAAACGATTGTTAGCTTGGCAATTATGCAGAACGGCAAGGCAGATGAACTCTTTCTTTAGAGACAGATGAGGAAAAGCCTTAGATATATGGGAAGAGAAAATAGCTAAAAAGCAAATGAATTCTTCCCACACATATAGTTTATTTCCATGAATGTTGGGACGTGGCATTGGTTGTGCCAGAGACTTAAGGTATCATTTGGATGTACGGTGATCCATTCATTCACCCTCAGGTAGAGAATCATTGCTTCAAAGAAGAGAAATATCAGACTGAGCAGTATTAGAAAATTGAGGTTGTATTTCCGAAGTCCTACAGGTTCCAAACCTCCCATTTAAAGAAGAGCTATTTGTTGCAATAATCTGAAATTCTGTCAGATTTGCAGAGTTAAGCAACTGAATGTTTAAATTGAATGAACATTCTGGTAATGAATAGATGATCAATTTTAAATAAATCAGAGACCAGATATAAACACTTAACACTAAGATTGTAGGGAAATTTGTTCCTCCTCCAACCGTTCTAATTATGAACATCAAGGTTGATAATGAGGCAAACTGTGAAATCCATGCTTTATTTCTGTTTCGTTGTTTTTGGTGGTGCAGGTACCATAGAAACACTAAACTACCAGCAAATAGGCTTCAAATGCAAATAAACACTTGATAGAATGCCCCATAAACTAGGGCTTACTGTATTTGGAAAACATCAATAAAATCACCACAAATAAGTTTTATATTATGGAATTTAAATATCTTTTTAATGTTTCTGAGAAAGAATGAGGTAATTTTACATGCATCTGCCCCTCCCTGCCACAGGCTTTTACTTCTTTGATGCAAAAATAGAAAACGTTCTGGAAAAATATATGAATGGCTATGTGTTTCTACATATTTAAAATGAAATTGCTTAATCCATCAAGGTATTTTCCCTAGGAAAATCGCTGGGAAGGGATTGCCCATGTCTTTTGTTTTCGAGAGATGCCAGCATGGTTTTGCAAATTGACACATACTTTCCCAGTCATCTCTGGAAGGACGTTTTGACCACTGCTCTGAGACATGCAGTGACTTTCCATTCTACAGGGTTCTTACCCTTTCCTCTACCGCACAGCGCTTTTTACTCTACTTGTTGGCTCATGTCCAAATATAATATCACCAGTGTGGAAAGGTCTGACTGGTGTTCCTTTCCAAATACTCTTCCTATTTTCCTCCCTGATACCCCTCCATCACTGCCATTTCAGTCATGAAATTCTATCACTAGAGTGAACTCAGGGTGATCTACTGCTAATTCCCCTTTCTCCCTCTCCACCCAGAGAATTACCTCCATTTTGAAATTAAACCTCCAATTGAAAATATCAAGAAGACCAAAGTGCGGGGCATTTTACACTCTTTATACCATTTTATTTGCTACCATGTGGAATGTAATATCCCTCCTCAAACGTGGAATTGAGAATGTGAACCTCAATATCCAATCAGATATCAACCTTAAAACGTCTACTTAAAAATTAAAAGTTGGTCCTGAAATTTTTTGCAAAGTCAGAAAGTAAGAAAGTGAAATCAAACTAAAAGTGATAAGAGCTTGTCAAAAGGTGATAGTACCCAACTTGAAAGAACTCCCAATGACCAAACCAGGAACAATCTGAAAAAGAAAATAAATACTGAAATTGTTTGAATATAACTAAAGTATAAATCATAACTTGAGAATCTATACTGGCAAGAATAAATAATCAAATAAATAAATGAATGGAGAATAAAGAAAAATTGTTCCTTACAGAAAATTTCCAAGGAAGAAATCTGGGAGATAGTAAATCATCATCAGAACACTAGAACAATAATTGTTTCAAGCAAGAGCCTCTGACGAATGCTAAAATTAGGAAGCAGAAATGTAAGGTGAAAAACTTTGTGTAGCTTCAATGCATCACCCACTAAATATGTATTAATTACAAAGAGAAAAGTAATGCCTTTACAGTTGAGCGGTCTTGAAGATAACACCTTAACGAAGTGTTCACTTTGGTTACTTACTAATAAAACGTGTTAGTATCATGTGCCCCTAATATAATGCACAAATTAAGCAAATCACAATAACGGCACATCATCCTTGTGAAATTTTCCCCTAAAATCTGTAACTTCAATTTAACCATGAAAAAAATCAGACAAACCCAAACTGAAGGACATTTTATAAAATACTTGACCATTATTCCTTAAACGTGTCAAGGATATGAAGGAAAGACAAGGAAAAGCTGAGGAATGACCACAGATTGGAGAAGATGATGGAGACACACAACCAGTTACAACATTGTATTAATTCATTTTCACACTGCTGATAAAGACATACCTGAGATTGGGCAATTTATAAAGAAAAAGAGTTTTAATGCACTCACAGTTCCACATGGCTGGGGTGGCCTCACAATCATGGTGGAAAATGAAAGGCACATCTTACATGGTAGCAGACAAGAGAGAATTTGTGCAGGGAAACTCTTATAAAATCATCAGATCTTGTGAGACTTATTCACTATTGCAAGAACAGCATGGGAAAGATCTACCTCCATGATTCAATTACTTCCCACTGGATCCCTCCCACGACATGTGGGAATTGTGGAAACTATGTTACAAGATGAGATTTGGGTGGGGACACAGCCAAACCATATCACACATAAAAGTCTGGATTGTATTTTGGATTCACATAAAAACATTAGAAGGAAAACTGGTAAAATCTAAATAAAGTTCATCATTTACTTAATATATACCAATGTTAATTTCCCTGTATTGACAATTGTGCCATGGTTATAAGAGATATTAACAACAGGGGAAGCTGAGTAAAGGGAACACTGAAAATTTGTAATGTCTTTGCACATTTTCTAAAAGTTTGGCATTCTTTCAAAACAGTAAGTTTTTTTTAAGTGTAGGCTATTCCTGAGATTAGAATACTCTTTTAACATTCATGTAACATGGAGGGGTTATATTAAGCTTAAAATTAGCCACATCAGCTAGGTCTTTGTCACATAAACTAAAGCTCCTGATTCTATTTTTGTGCAATTGAATTTCTGTGAACTTAAGTACAAAAGCTTCAATTTATCATTATTAAAAAAATCACTAGTGGGGAGGTAGGGATGAATAGGTGAAAAATACTCCATTCCCCACCTATTTTTAGGGCAGTGAAGCTATTCTGTCTGATACTATAACAGTGGGCACATGACATTATGGATTTGTCAAAACCCATGGTACATGCAATACCACGAGGGAACTCTGAAGGTAAACTATAAACTTTGGGTGGTGATGATGAGCCAGGGTAGGTTCATTCATTGTAACAAATGTACCACTCTGGTGGGAGTGTGAATGGTCGGGGTTCTGTGCATGTGTTGGGACAGGGAATATATAGGAATTCTTTGCACTTTTCACTCTGTTTTACTGTGACTCTAAAACTGCTCTTTTAAAAAAGTCTAGCAATATCAAAAAAATATAATCATTATAGCTTTTACCAACTATTTTAACCAAATGAGGTCTTTTTGAGTGCTGAATCCATTATTCAATATATGTATTACTATTCTTATGAGGCAAAATTATGAAGACTTTAAATTATACAACTGAATTTTATATTATAAATAAAATATATATCATTTATAATCATATAACATATTTATATTGTAACTACCACATTCAGATTTTCAAACTTGGCACTTTCAGGGTGTTGTTTTGCTCATCTTGCAAGCCATTACATCTATGAAGTACTTCATGATGTACTGGGTTTTCACAAATACTATGCCATTTGGCAATCACGGTTGCAAGCAAACTGCTGCACCACGCTTCTAGAATATAGAACTATGACATTGTAAGAGAAGCATGACGGGATCCGTGGCATAGGATCATCCACTGAGTAACTATGTTGATTGGAGATTACAATGGACCACCACATGCCTCTCCAGATCACTCCCTTGTGTTTGCCACCCAGGAGAGCCTTTAGAGGAAACCCTGTCAGGGAGGGAGGAATTTCACACTTTGGCTTACACACAGAAAGGGCAGACCCCTAATTATTAAAACAGTACACAAATAGGAAATTTGAAAGGGGCCTTAATGTAGGATTCAATTTCCCAATCAAGAAGGAAATAAAAAGAACTCCCCTTCCAATATTGCCAATGGGCAGGCACTGAGCTTTGGAAAGAACATTTCCACTCATGGGTAGCTCTCTGCTCTACTGGGGAGTCCAGTCCTTTTTTCAACATGTTTAGCCATTGATCCAAATTGTGACCTCCTATTAATATTACCCATTGTTTTCATTTTCCTTTCTGGAGTTCTACAGTATGTTTAATTCATATTCCATGTTCAGACTTTAAAAAGATGAAGGCTGATAATATTTCTTCCCTTGTTTCCATATTTTTCTTTAGTAGATCAAGTATCTCCAGATTCTTCAACTATACCTGATATGATATGGTCTTTTAATCTGTGCTAATTTACCCTCTCCAAAATTCCCAAAAGTATGGAAAGTTTCTGGTCATTTTCACTATATAAGTCAGCCTGTAACAGCTCACATCTGAGCTTTAAAAAACTTTCAGTTTTGAAGTATCCTGGATTGCAATTTGTACTTACTCTTTTATGCGACGATAAATGTTAAAATTTTCTTTGCTGATTTGACTTGATTTTTGACAGTTTCTGTGTCGGAAGTGGGAGCCCAAGGAGATCCCTGATGACCCTCAAGCCCAATACATAAGCAGGTGCCAACACCCAGAGAGCCTGTTGGGCTTACTCCTTCCTTGCCAACCACAGAGTTCATCTGTGAGGCCCTCTTGAATCTGAGCTCAGCTCTCTTGGTGCTTGACCTCTCCACCTGTAATACATAAAAGAGTTATTTTCAGTTTGCTTGGGTTAGCTTAGGAAAGTCACCTTTTTCTGTTCAAAGTGGGAGGATCCATGTTTCCCTGGATGCCAGAACAGTAGCTACTCTGGATAGATTTCCCATTGCTTATTTGGCATTGCAGGAAAACAAAAAGCCAGAATGGCTTCTTCCCAGTCCAAAGTACCCAAAAATTCTCCATCTAAAACTCTGGCTGATTATGTGGTTAAAACCTATGGACTCAGCGAGGCAGAGTGGCTCACACCTGTAATCCCAGCACTTTGGGAGGCCAAGGCAGGTGGATCACTTGAGGTCAAGAGTTCGAGACCAGCGTGACCAACATGGTGAAACCCTGTCTCTACTAAAAATACAAAATTTAGCCAGGTGAGCACCTGTAATCTCAGCTACTTGGGAAGGTGAGGCAGGAAAATTGCTTGAATCTGGGAGGCGAAGGTTACAGTGAGCCGAGATCATGCCACTGCATTCCAGCCTGGGCAACTGAGACTCCATCTCCAAAAAAACAAAAAAACAAAAAACAAAAACAAAAACAAAAACAAAAAAAAAAACCAAAAATACCCTACGGACTAGGCTCTTTTACCTTTCTAGAAAAGTGAGTGAACTTTACTAAGGATAATCTGGAATTGCAATGGCTACTTTGGGTTAAATATTAACTTGTATAAAAGATAGTTTATCTTAAAGATGCCCTTGAAAAGGGGGGTAGAAATGCTCTCAAAAACAATGGAATACTTCTTTTATTGGGATGGAAAGGATTCTAAAAGACAAAGTGGTTCTAAGATAGCTTCTCCACAGGATTCTTTCAGCAAACTAATGAGAAATTAAACCCTTAATTCAGAAGGATCTGATGTAACCGACAGAATCACACCTTGCCAAACCCTCTGCTCCTTTCTACCCTCCATTGCCTGATTAAGCCAAACCTACTAAGCCTCTCGATCCTGTCCTTTCCTCCCAAACTCCCCCAACATCAGATGCCATGTAAAGTAGGATATTCAAGTGAGCCAGAGATCCCACCCTCAGAGGAATGTCGTCTGGTTTGGAACTGTGCTTCAGCCGATTATAAAAGATTTGCCAGAGCCCAAAAGGACCAAACTAAATTTACAAGAAAATTTGAAATTCTCCTTGGTGCCTATGATTCTGCATTTTCTGATTTATATAAAATTATCCATATAATAGCAAATCCAGGAGATACTCAAAATAGCTTCAAATAATAGGCTGAAGAAAGCCTACCAAAGATTTTGAGGGCCCTACTACACATACCCACAGAGATGGAATAAAAAGAGGCAAAAAATTAATCCAACTGCTTCTTGAAGCAGTTCTCAAATTTTTTCTTGTGAGAATAGACTGCTATAACACAATCTTTTAAACAGAAAAGGGGTAAACTGGAGGTAGATTTCCAGATTTCCATGTTAGTTTAGAAGAGGTATTCAGACAATTCTCTGGCCTCAAAGATCCTGGGACTGGTATTGCCTTATCTGCTAATTTATTTAGCTAGCTTTGCCCAGAACTCAGTAATTTACCAAAGAAACATAAGTCAGAATGGAAAATCACCCCCTCCCAGAGCTTCCATGTCTTGCTAAATATTTCAAAAAAAGCAACAGAGTAGGAAAAAAGCTATCAAGCAAATAAACTCATGGCCTTCCAACTATAACGATCACAAGGACCTTGGCTCAACTTTGAAAGGTCCACCCCCACTTAAAATTTTACCCCTATTGATTGAGATGTCTACAGAAATGGTCAACAAAAGAGGCATTGGGAAAAAAAGAATTTCCCCTTTTAAATCATGGGCCGATTAAATATCTTAGTTGCTCTGTAAGACAGAATCATGAAACTGATCAGATTCTCGTGTTAACTGTCAACATTGACAAAGCTCCCAGGAATCACCTAGCTAATTTTAATAATTTCTTTCAATCGATAAGGATAAACTAAACCTAAAGTAAATGGGGAAATGTGTATTGTTTTGGTAGATACCAAGACAACTCTACATTAAATCCTATGAGAATACATCAAAAACTTCCACAGAGTAACAAAAATATCTCAAAGTTGGGCGTTTCCAGTCAAGTTCAAAGAGTTTCTTTGTTGAAACCCATAACTGTCACCCTTGGTATCTTTCCTTAAAGTTACATCTTTCTCTTACATGATACTGCCCCTGTAAATTTCCTCAGTAGAGAAGGAAATTTAATTTGGCCTCTTACTTGCTTTTCAAAGTAAGAGGTCAAGTTAAATTTTCCTCAGGATAAATAACCTTAGTTATACCAGATTCATCAGATATCGAAATGTTGTATGTTCCCAGGTCCAAATTGATTGTCCTGAAGAGACTATTAAAGTCTGTAAAAATGTAAGTATTATAGATCTCTCTGAAATTTCTGTTAGCTATGGACCTCTTCTTCCACAAAGATAGAAAAAATCAAAAGTGCCAGACATATTACAATCCAGAATGATCTTTCAAAACCATGTCCTAGGTTACCTTGGTATCCCTTAAAACTTGAAGAAATGCAAGAAGGACTCACTCCTACAATAGATGTAATTACACTGAACCTATGTCCTCACACAGTGTTTTCAGCATCCAGAGATGGACACTCAAAGTAAAGGCTGTTGCATCCCTAACGACCCCTCCCACCCACACTCCTCATGTCAGGTAGAGCTCTTCATCACAAGGCAGGTTCGAGCCCCTTGTCACAGCTCATCATTTCACTCTTTTGCATTTAAATAAAAAGTGCCAGCTCCCTATCCCCCATCTCTCCCACTGTTCCATGACCAGTTGAGGTTCACAGACCTTAGTCAGAACCTGGCCCCTCTGCTGAGACCCCATTCTCACGCCTCCTGCAAGAGCCCATCTCAGCCAGGTTTCTGCATCCCTCCGGATCCTACTCTGAGGGACAGGTAGATGTATGGGCTGGTGCAAGATGGAGACAGGACCTTTAGTGGAGGCTTTGTGAGCTAATTTTGAGTGTACGAAGCTCACCTCCTCCTCCCCAGAGGCCGGTTACAGCTCTCTTCCCACTCTTGCCTTTTCTGCTTGTTACAGGACAGGGCTCTGGCAGATTGCCCACTGGCTAACAACTAGAGACAGCTCTGCAATGCACTGGGCTTAAAATATGGTAATTGCTTAATAAATACTTGTGGATGGCTGTCTGCACAGTGATCAGAAACCCATTCTTTAAGACTATTTTTGACAACAGAAATTTCAAATGCTTTGTTAATTCAAAATTTCTACTCTTTTGTAAAATAGAAGGAAATCAGGAGAAGAAAAAGGGTGAGAAATCACAGGTTACAAATCAGCACTTGCTGTTTCTGTTTCATGGTGTTCACGACAGCCACCGTGTCACCTGGCTGGAGTGTCACTGCATTGAGTGCAGTCTGGACGTGACGAGTCAGCCTCTAAGGTCCACTGTGGATCTTCAACCTGTCCTCCTGGCCCAGGAGACAGGCCTGTGCCCTCCCTTCTCCCTGTAGTTAGCCTCTTTGCACACATTCCCTCACACCCTGGCCCCAAAGGGTTCCTCGAAAATGGGTAGCCATGTTGGGTTTAATTTTTAAAAACGTGGAAAATAAGTGTTGGTAAAGAGGTGGAAAATTGGAGCCCTTGTCCACTGCTAGTGGGAATATAAAATGGTGCAGCCACTGCAGGAAATAATTTAGTGGCACTTCAGAAAGGTACACGTAAAATTATCATGTGACCCAGCCATTCCGCTTCAAGGTATACACGCACAAGAACTGAAAACTGAGACTCAGATACTTGTACACCAAGGTTCATTGCAGCATTACTCACAACAGGAAGTAGACAGAAACAACTCGAGTCTATCAACAGATTAATGAATAAACAAAATGTAAATGTAATATTCAGTCATAAAAAGAATGAAGCTTTGATACATACTACAATGTGGATGACCCTCGAAAACATAGTGCTAAGTAGACTAAACCAGGCACAAAAGTACAAATATTGTCTGATACCACTTAAATGATATATCTAGAATTGGCAAATTCATAGAGACAGAAATTAAATTAGAGTTTACCAGGGGCTGAGGGATGGGAGAGTCAAAGTTATTGCCTAATAGCTACAATTTCTCTGGGGTGATTAAAACCTTTTGGGAATAGTGGTGATTGTTGTAGAACATGATAAATATAATCAATGCCACTGAATTGTACTCTTAAAATGGCTAAAATGCAAATCTTATGTATATTTTACGAGAATTTTTTTTTAACCAAAACAAAGGGCAGTCACAGCAGTATTTTGGAAATTAGCACCTGAAGAAGCTTCAATTGCCCAGGTGAATTCTTCACAATTAGCTTTTCAGGGATACCTTCCCAGGAACTCTAAACCCAGGTTCCAAACATTCACGTAGTGCCAGCCAGGGCGCAGGAAAGAAATGCTGGAGGCAAGAGGGCGACTGGGAGGTAACAGAGCCAAGGAATCAGGACCTACAAATCAAGGCCCAGCAGGAGTTGGGCTCCCATGTGGGGCCCTGTGCATTTTAGGGATAGGGTGGTGAGGAAATGGGAAAGGAAGGCACAGGCTGTGCCATCAGGAGCACAGCAAGAAACTCTGGCAGCTTCTCAATTTCTCAGGCAATGGCTGAGGCCAGGGGAGTGCATGGAGCCCCTGGTGCCCTCAGTATTCTATACATGTGCATGTATTCTAGAACATCAATGTTGTGTAATTACTAGAAGCAGTGTTTTACACCAGCTAATGCTGGCCTCAGGGGGTGAGGGCAATTCTCTAGATCCATGCCTGTCTCTCTGGGTCTGCCCCATGCAAAATCCTGGGGGTTCCTTTTGGTTCCCTTCCTCCATTCTATCAACACCCTATTCCTATTTCTTCCCTTCTCCCCACTTTCTCCGCTGCATTCCTAAGTGGGTGTGAATTGGCAACTGAGATGTAATTCATTCAAACTAAGGTGTTAATGGTTGGCTAATTGATACATTACCCTTTCTGAAAAACCACTGCATTTTACCTGTGACTTTTTATTCCTTGCATCAGAGGAGAGGCTGATAGCCATTCTAGTCACCAACAGCCTTACTTTTAATTTTCCACTCCCGAGATATTTGCATTCAAAAAGGAACTCTTTATTGGGGGAAGAAAAAAGGTGTGAGCCTGAGCTATAGATAGTGAATATGACAAGTCAGGGGAGGGACTTCCGAAATTTAACCTCATATATGAATATTATTTATAAGGTGAACTACGCTTTGCACTGCACTCCTAATGACTTTTCCACAAAAACTAACTTTAAAAGGCAATTGGTTAGAGTAGTGAGGTATTTCTAAGATCAAGCCTGAATTTTTCATGGATGAACAGAAAGTAGAAAGGAATGTTCAATTCCATGTCACTTGGAATCTTGGATCACAATGGCCCTGACCCTACCGTCAAGCAGTCATCACCCTACAAGGGTAGACAGCAGCTGCCTCCACTTCCTAATGTCCCCTGCCCATCAGTTGCTTAAGCTCAGAAACAGGTTTCCAGGCACTGTCTAAAGAAGTATGTTAATGTCCCTCCAGCCCCACTATGTCCCCACTTGAATCCAGGACTAGAGGGCATTGGGAAAGAAGGGACAAGAACAGAAGAAACAATAACTTTTTGAAATATTTGCAATGCCCAGGGATTTCCAGAAAAAGAAAGAGAATGGAAAACTGGGGCCTCTGTTAAAACTCTGCCTCTGGGCCCTGATCCAAATTGGAATCCCTACCCAGAAGCAGCCCTTTGTCATTCCTCGCTCCTATCCCAACTTATGGACCTTTCTTCCCACAGTCATCTGCTGTGCTCTAGGCCTGTTGGGTAAGCCGATCCTGCCACTGAAATGGAAAAGGGTGATCATGGCTTAACGTGTTGATCTTTTCTGCTGCCAGAGCTTTCTTGTTATGTTTCGTATGTTTTTGTTTTAATCCAATGGATTCAATGATTTAAGTCAGTGGCTGTCAAACATTAGCTTGTATCAGAATCATCTGGAAGGTCTGGTAAAAAAAAACAAAAACAAAAACAAAAACAAAAAACAAAATAGATTTCAGCAGGGCACAGTGGCTCACACCTGTAATCCCAACACTTTGGGAGGCTGAGGAGGGCAGATCACGAGCTCACGAGATCGAGACCATCCTGGCTAACACCGTGAAACCCCGTCTCTACTAAAAAAAAAAAAAAAAAAAAAAAAAAATTAGCCGGGCGAGGTGGCGGCGCCTGTAGTCCCAGCTACTCGGGAGGCTGAGGCAGGAGAATGGCGTGAACCCGGGAGGTGGAGCTTGCAGTGAGCCGAGATCGCGCCACCGCACTCCAGCCTGGGCCACAGAGTGAGACTCCATCTCAAAAAGAAAAAAAAAAAAAAATTCAAACAAACAAACAAAAAACCCAAAATCAAAAAACAGATTTCTTGACCCCCAGAGTTTCTGATTCTGGGATGAAGTCCAAAGTTTTGCATTTCTAACAAGTTCTTGGGTGACGCGGATGCTTAAGGCCCAGGTACCACAGTTTTATAAACAGGCTTTCAATAATGAGAATTTGGAAATGGCAGCGCACAGCGTGCTGGGATTCGAGGGCAATGTGAAGCAAATCTGGGAACTGGAGAGGTCGTGAAACCACACGATTCTAAGTGCTGGGTATTTCCTGTTCTTTTCCATGCTACGTGCTGGACAGTCGTCCAAACCAAGGCATCGCTTTCCCATAAAACACACCCAAATGGAGAGCAGGGGATCCTGGCTCCTCCCCTGTTTCTCTTGGCTGGGAACAAGCTTCACCCTGGGCTTGCCCTGCCCTCCCTGGGCTTGGTTTGCTCAGGTAGCTTCCCACACACAACTTGCCTCCACAGGAGACTCATGCCCAGCTGAAGGTTCAGAAGACAGAAACCAGTGGGTTACTCCCCCTACCTTCCAGGCTGTGAAAACTAAGGATCAAACCTGACCGGGAAGGCCAAGGCGGCCACATGCTCACTGTGGTCCCTGTCCTCTGAAAAAGCTTCCTGAATGCCTGCATTTCAAGATGGAAACAGGGCAATGGCCAGACCGAAGCGCAAGACCAAATGTGGGCTGTCGCCTGCTGCCTTTTCACTGTAGTCTCCCGAGTGGAGTCAATATTGGAGATACAGAGCGAATGCAATGTACGGGAGACAACGTCTTCCTCTTCAGGGAAGGAGGAGAGTGAGGGGAAGTTGGTCACCACCCTTACGCTCAACACACACAGGCTCACTGACCCGTGCACAACTCTCTGGGCTCCTGAGGGAGACTGCCTGTTATCACACATTACATTTGATGAGTACATTCTCGGTCTGCATCAGTTCAGGATCATGTGAAAGAAATTATGGTTTTACTTTAATCAAAACAAAGGAATTAATTTAAATTACTGTGTCCCTTCTGAAGATCTGGAAACAACCTTGATTTTTTTTTTCCAGGAAGATACAAAGAGAGAAACAATAATAATCTGATTTACACGTCAAAGGATTTTGGGGGGATGTTAGTGTTACTCTGTTTTATTTTAATCAATCTCTTTAAAGAGCCATCGAGGAGAAATGGGGAGGCCTGAGTTAAGAACTGAAACCGAAAATGCACCTTCTTTTTCCCTCTCTTTGATACCATAAAGTATTTACAGCTATTAAAATTAATTTCTTATTTATTCATTTAATTATATTTATCGAGTATCTACTACGTGCTGAAGCTATGCTAAGAACTATGGTTACAAAAGTGAGGAAAACCAAGGCTGCCCATGTTATCAGCTTACAGCCTGATTGTACAATGACTGTGAAGTCAAACTGAAGGAAAATGTGAAGCAAATTTGAGAACTAAATATGATCAGATGATAAAACCTCCCATTTCTAAGTGCTGGCCATTCACTGTCCTTTTTCATGTGGTATGCTGGGCTGTTGTCCAAAACCAAGGTATCATTCTCCCATAAAGCACACGTGTTTCGCTCTATGAGAATGTATTAAAAGAAGATTTAAAAATAAACAAATACATAAAATATGTTTATAAAAAAGGATTTAACCTCGACAGAAATTGCAGAAAACACATTCCTGAGGAAATAAGCTGGAACCCTAAAGGTGTGTGTTTTGTGTCTGTGCAGATGTTTGCATGAGGGTGTCACCTGCACAGGTATGTGTGCACATAGACCATGAGAGTATTTGCAAAGAACACCTTAGAAAGAGACAGCAGCATCGGAAAAGACCCATCATAAAGGAAAGGATGCACATTCTGCACATGCATCCCAGAATTTAAGGTAAAATAAAAAATAAATAAAAAATATTCTGGTTAAGTGTATCTTTCTATATGTGTATATATAGTTTCATATTTTGGTCACCAGGGAACCATGCAAAATGATATGCATAGATATGTGTAAGTTTCGCTTAACAAGGTTCTTTACAAAAGTGAAGACTAATATGTACATATATACATATGCATCATTATAAATCATACACAGATAGTAATATATAAAATACAGTAAAATGTGTTTAACACCAAAAATATAACAAAAATAATACAATAGGCCGGGCGCGGTGGCTCAAACCTGTAATGCCAGCACTTTGGGAGGCCGAGGCGGGCGGATCACGAGGTCAGGAGATTGAGACCATCCTGGCAAACACGGTGAAATCCTGTCTCTTCTAAAAATACAAAAAAATTAGCTGGGCGTGGTGGCAGGCGCCTGTAGTCCCAGCTTCTAGGGAGGCTGAGGCAGGAGAACGGTGTGAAACCGGGAAGCGGCGGAGCTTGCAGTGAGAGGAGATAGGGCCACTGCACTCCAGCCTGGGTGACAGAGTGAGACTCCGCCTCAAAAAAAAGAAAAAACAAAAAAACAACAAAAACAATATTTTCTTGCTAAAGCACTTGAGGACCTGTATTTTGAGTCCACCATTATAGACGTCAATTTTCTTTGCAGGCTCCTGTACATGTGCAAGGTTTGGAAATGGAAATAATGTATTACACAATAAAAAATATCTAAAAAACAAAAATAAACTTTACTGTCTAGGATGTGGCATGGCTCAAAAAAAGAAAAACAAAAAAGATGACCTCCAGGGACTGAACAAGGACAGTATTGAGAGCGTGCAGGGAATATGGGTATGAGATAATCAGAGAGGAACCTTTCAATATGGGTCTCCATGTTCAGTGTCTTTGTTCTTATTTTATATACTGAAAGAGGAAAGCCACTGCCTTTCTGCTCATTCTTTATCTTCTCAGCTTCTAAAAGCTGACAGTAGCAGTAGTGGCATAAAGCAGCAATTCTCAAAAGTGTGCATAGGAACCTATGGGGGTTGATTTATGGGAGTCCATGATGTCAACATTGTTTTTGTAAAAATACTATACTGTCATTATTTTTTTTCTCTCATTGTCTCATGAGTATACAGTTAAAAGTTCATGAATATATTTTTTGTTTCCGCATTGCAACTAGCCTTTAAGAAATTACCATCTGTTTCTTATTGGTGGAAAATCAAGGAAGAAGGGGCCGGGTGCGGTGGCTCACACCTGTAATCCCAGCACTTTGGGAGGCTGAGATGGGCAGATCACAGGGTCCCAAATCTTGCATGGGCCATACTTATACTAAAATATAATTGTCTGTTTTTATGAAATTCAGTAATAACTGAGTGTCTTGTATTTTTATTCACTAAGCCTCCTAACCCTAGCTGCTTAGGAATAGATATCTGCAGCTTAATTGTTTGCTTTATTCATTGCTTTTTAAAGTATCATTTCTGTTAAGTGCTTCATACCTTGTAAGAAGATAAAGAAACCGGTTTAGTTTTTAAGAGACTGAACAGAAGACTTTTTTGTACTGGAATTGGTGGTGTTTGATGCATACTTTTATAAGTATGTCATGGATGAAAAATTTTTGGAATTTTTTTATTCTTGTAGAATTTGTTGTCAGGTGACTTGTTCCATATATTTAGTTGCTCTGCCCTTAAGTACATATATAATAGTCTTACTTGTCCATTTGCCTCTCTTTCTCTTTTATTTTTTTGCAGTGTTTCCACATTCCTTCAGTTGAAATTAAGCAAATAGAAAGCACTATTTTCTAACTCATTCTTTTATTCAGTTCAATTCAATGATTGTGGAATAAGCACCAACGCTCTGTCAAGTGCTCTCCAAGGTGCTGGAAACAGCAGCATTAACCTAACATAAAAACTCTCAGAGTGGAGATAACATTGTGGTATGGGGAGACAGATTCTATAAATATTGTAGAGGTGGTAGTGTAAATAGTACTGAGAAATTAAGTGTGGTAAAGTGCTAGGTAGTGCCAGGGTGTAAGTGGATTTGATATTGTAGATATGGCAATTGGGGAAAGTCTTATTTATAAGATGATATTTCAGCAACGACCTAACGGAAGTATGAGGATGAGCAATGAGACCATCTCAGGGAACAGCACTGTAGGTAGAGGGACAAGAAAGTGTGAGGGGCTCAGATAGGTAAGTGATTTGTCAGTTTGAGAAATGGCAAGGAGGCCAGGGTGGCTGAATCACAGTGAGAAAGAAGGAGAGTGGTAGGAAATGAAGTCAGTTGGTAGTGAAGAGAGGGACAGTGTGGGCAGAATACATATAGTCTGATAAACCATAATAAAGACTTGCAGGTAGGGTGCGGTGGCTTATGCCTGTAATCCCAGCACTTTGGGAGGCTGAGGCAGGTGGATAACCTGAGGTTAGGAGTTCAAGACCACCCTGACCAACATGGTGAAACCCCATCTTTATTAAACATACAAATATTATTAGTTAGGCATGGTGGTAGACACCTGTAATCTCAGCTGCTCAGGAGGCTGAGGCAGGAGAATTGCTTGAACCCAGGAGGCGGAGGTTGCAGTGAGCTGAAATTGTGCCATTGCACTACAGCCTGGATGACATAGCAAGACTCTGTCTCAAAACAAACAAACAAACAAACAAAAACACTTGGGCTTTTGCTCTCAGTCAGATAGGAAGCTACCTGTGGTTCCGACTTGTGTTTATAAATAAAGTTCATTCTGCAGTGTTATAAAGAAGATGCTGTGAGGCACCAAGAGAGGAAACAAGGAGAGAATATAAGGGGTGGTTTCCATATGAGATAATAGGAGAGAATGAAGGTTTAATCTGCGAAGGAAGCAGTGACAGAGGAGAAGCTGTCTGACTTTGGATAATATTTATAATGTAGAATCAGAATTTGCTGCTGCATTGGACATAGAATATAAGAGAAAGGGAGGAGTAAAAAATGACTCTAGCGTGTTTGCCCTGAACAGCTAGAAGGATAGAGTTGTCATTTACCAAGAAGAGGAACACGAAATAAGGAATGAGTTGTTCTGTTTGGGGAGGGGAGGGGAGGGGCGATCAGCAGTTGAGGTTTAGACATGAATTAGAGATGCCCACTAGATTGCCAAGTAGAGATGCTGGTGATGCTGAGTGCTCAGTTGGGTAAACAAGTCACCAACGACAGGGGCAGATCTGGATTGGAGAGAACCAGAAGCAGCAGCTCCAGAAGGAGAAAGAAAAGAAAAGGCCAAATAGCATGTACACAGGGACACAGCGTGTGGAATGACAGACACCGGAGGCTCGGAGGGAGCGGGGTGGGAGGGAGATGGATGATGAAATATTACTTCATGGGTACATTGTTCATTATTTGGGTGATGACTGTACTAAAAGCTCAGGCTTCACCATTATGCCACATATTCATGTAACAAAATTACACTTGAGCCCCTTACATTGATACAAACAAAAAGATAGCACTCTCAGCGCCAAACGAAGGGTTTGAAGAAAGACGATGATCACGTGATGCTTTGTGATATGCAGATGTTGGATAAAATGGGGACCAGATTAACCCCTGAGTTTGACAATGGACGATATGATGTCCCTTACAAGAGCTGTGTCAGGTGGATGGTGGACAGGTTGGGGCAAATTAAAGGGAAAATGAAAAGGAAAAGAGTGGGAACAGGAGCAGGAGACAGATGTTTCATGGTTACCCTCTTAAAGGAGACCACGGAAATGGGACGGTAGCTAGAAGGAAGTGTGGGTGTCAGAAGGACTTTTTCCCTTAGCATAGGAGACTTTAGAGCTTGCTTATATGCTGCTGGAAATGATCTAACATATTAGATAAATAGATGATGCAGGACAGTAAAATGACAATTCCTGAAGCAATATACTTAGGCACATGTCTCTAACAAATGGAACATCCTCGTTATTTGGAGATATGGAGTAATTCAATCTTAGGAAAATTATAAATTTAGATAATTGGCAAGCAATGTTTTTTAGCAAAAGGGCCAAATTAGCAAATTAAGAATGTGTACAAGCTGCTTTTCTCCTTCAAAATGAAAATAGCATATTGAGCTGGAAGTGAAAAATGCAGGCTATAATAACTTAATTTAAATATTTTATTGATTAGGAAAACGTGCATGAGAAAATGCCTTCCTTAAAACAATTACATTGCTAATGTCTGAGTATCTAAGCTCATGAAAGTGTCATTCTAATATTTTACAACTTTGAATGTAAATGCATTTTGAGCATTTTAGAGCACGGCAAGTGTGTGCTGGGACAGGCATAGGAACTTACTCACAGACCATCTAAGATCAAAGGCCCCAACTGCTGCAACCTGAAATGCATTTTTGAGGTCATGCTTCCTGGAGGCTGTTTTTGGACAATGACTGAACATGCAGGGATACAGAGGCAGGCCCATTCCTGGCTCACGTTGGGCTTTGATGGGTGTCTCCAGTGAGGATTCCCTCATGGTCTGGCCAAACCTTCCATCAACTGCACTGAGGTCTGGGATGTGTCCTCTCTTCCTTTCTTCCTCTTTTCACTTGGGGGCCTGACTTGCATTGAGGTTGTTGCCTCTCCCAGCTTCTCCTAGCTCCCTCCCTATTTTATGTCATTGGTGTTTCCTCTAATAAAATATTTACAACATTATTCACATCTGCGCATCTGCCTCTTGGAGGATCCAGACTAACGCAAGTGGCACCGGGAATGGCCTAGGAAGGTAAGGTAGGATTTGGGAGGGGCTCCCCCCACTCACAGCAGGTAAAGAGAATGTCATCATGGTTTGCGGATGGGACATGCATAGCCTCGGCACAAGGCTGGAGGCCAAGTTCTAAACATGTAATTGATGGTGAACCGGGAAAATATCCTGGGGTGGAGAGAAATGCTGTGGCAGGTGCAGGGATGCAGGCATTTGAAAAATACGGGGATGGGGTGGAACAGTGCCTGTAAGACAGAAGAGTTGGCTGGATGCTGGTAAGTTGTACTGACTTGCAGAAGGATAATAAGAGACTGAGTCTACTAACGAGAAGTTAATGGCTCCGTGAAAATCCGGAGAACCTCTGTGGTTCAAGAGAAGGACAGGCAAAAGTAAACAGCAGGCTGGAGATTGTAGGAGTCTCTAAGGCTGTGAGGCATAGGCAGGGCAGGTTGCTTATAGGAAGTTAGAGCTCTGGTGGGAGAAATCTGGAATCTAGTAACCTGGGGCAGGGCTATGTGAATGGACGCTGGTGATGTTGACCCTGCAACTGCTCAAGGATCTGCTGGGCTTGCAGAGGTGGTCCATACCCCCCTACCAAGTGCCAACCCTCCTGCTATGCTGAGAGGGCTGCAGAAGCTCCTCTCACTTGAGGCAATGGGAGTCTCACTCAGCAAGTTCCCTGAGTCCTCTCCAAGCTGCCAAGACAATAGACAGGTAAAATACTAGCACAGCTTAGCTGGAGACATTCTGGGCCTGATAAGAGAAAAATGGACTCTCTTCTTACAGGTTTGCAAAATGTAGAAGGATTTGATGATGGATGATCATAAGGACCAGAATATATGTAATCCCTCAAGTCAATGAATTACTATTTTTGCATGTATATGTGCATAAATAATATATATTATTTATATATATAAATATATATAATTATATTTATATATATATTATATATATAAGGATTTAACAAGGACCCCAAAAGATGGGGCAAATTGATGCTGGGGTGGCTCGTAGAAGTCTGGAGCTAATCATGGCCAGCTCTTGGGGAAGCAGAAATGACACAGCTATTGTAGAGTTTGTAGAGAAAGGAACAAAGAGATTGAGAGAGGAGGTCATGCCAAAATTCATGGCTATGTAAAGCCAGAAGGTTCACTGGAAGAGTGTGTTCCAAGAGAGGACTCAGATGACTCAGTGTTGCCCAAATCCATCAGGGATGTGATTATGAGAGGGGGAACAGCATCCTCAGGAAATTTATTGGTGGCTCTCCTTTGCAGGCAGGCCATGTAGAAGTAGCAGGCACAAGGCTGGGCTCATTGACATTGATGGGGTGATGGGGTCCTGAGGTAGTAGTGTCGCAGGGCGTGGTGCTTAGCACTGGAAGGCAGGAAGCAGAAAATACTGTAATGACCAGCAAGATTGAGCCACTGGAGATTAGGGGTTTCCTATTCCCTCCACTCTGGACTCTGCAGTGTGTAGGTCTTGGTCCCCAAATGGAGCACAGATTTACCAGTGGCCATAGCAAGGGTCCAATTGAATTGCAAGTGATGGCTGCCTCTAGGGTATTTGGGGCTCCTTGTGCCCAGAGACCAGCAGACAGGAAGTCACCATAGTGATAGTAACTAAACCTAACTAGTAGAAGTATGTGGGACTTTTTACAAAATGCAGAGAGAAACAGATGAGGAACCCAGGTGACCCTTTGGCTCCTCCCCATAAGTCCTTGTCCCATTGTGACAATGGATGGACATGGGATGTGATCCTGGAGTGGGAAGGACATAACTAGGAGGTTTTAGGGAGCCTCAAAATGAAACTTTGGATTACAAAATCCAGACAAAGAAAGCCAACAAGATGTGCTGAGGTGATATCTCAGGGTGAGGATAATTCATAGACTAAGGAGGCTGGGGCAAGAAGGATGAATGTCATGTGACCCTGAGATCCACCGCAACTGTGGTTCCTCCCACGAATCTCCTTCTGAGTTTCTCAGGAGGAAAAGCCCATAGGAAACAGAGGAACTGTTTCTCAAAGCTGCGCAGAGAAGTAAATCAGCTCAGTGCAAGAGGTGGATTGCGGTGGCCATCAGAATGCACCTGGCAGACCAGACCTCCAGCTGCGGGGAGTGTAACTAACCTGGGACTTGAGTTGCTTGATCTGAGTTCCAGGTGGCATCATACAGAGGACACCCCTGCCCCACAGGCTGCTCCCACCCAGTGACTGACTATGGCAGGTTTACTAAGGCGGGACCATTCCTGGGAGGCATGGCGTTCCTCCAATGATGACTCGCCCAAGGACTCCCTGAGGGCCTCGCACAGTGGTCCTGGACACTTCGCACACCCCTTCTTTCCTCTCTCCCTCACCTGTGATCAGACTTGCATTGAGGTGTGATGGCTCCCCGAGGGTCGCTCACAGGAGTCTCCACTGCGAATATCCTTGTGTGCTTAATCTTGTCTCAGCAGTTTCTCAGAAAGCCCAAACTCACACAGGCAGCACTCATTTAACTCAGTGTGATTTGTGCTATATAAAGTAAAGCAAAGGCAGCTTCAGCAACTCCTTCCCAGGATCATAAAAGGACTGAGCTGCAGAGTTGGGGCCAGTTTGCTCTAGTTATGGCAGTATGTACTGCCCACCATGTTGTGCCAAGTACGATGCCAGGCTGTAGGAATGTAGAGATTAACTGTAATTTTCCTTCTTCTCCAAAGGAGACCACTCTCTCCTGGGGTTGTAGGATGGCTTCTCTGCTCAGTATGGCCAGAAGGGTTGAGCTGTGGAGCCCCGGTTAAGTCTAATCGCCCAAGATCTGGAGAAGAATTAGCTACTCAGGCATTCCGATTGTGTGTGCTATCCTTAGCTGGACAGAGGTTCTGCTCAGTGGCCAGCAGACCCAGCTGTGTCTCAGCGATGGATGCAGCACCTACAAGAACTGCGCTCTTGAGATCCCTCTCCTTGCCCATTGCAGGAATGGACACGCTTCTCTGTATGAACTGTGTCCTGATTAGGACTGGAGGATGGTGGAGCATGGTGCAGCAACAATGTGAGAAGATGCTGCCATCTGCCTTTTACAACCCTTTTATCTTCCTATCACACCTGCCATCCTTTGGCATATCTAGGGAAGATCCAGCTTTCTTTAGGCACAAAGAAAATTCAAGGGAATCAGTACTTTGAACTTAAGTGGTGCTCAGATCTGTATATCAATGTGTGATGATAGACGGAATCTTATCTTGATATCTGCATTCACACCTATGCATTAGTTGGAGACAAATTGGTAACAATGGCATGATTATATTATACTAGCAGAGAATAGCAAAAGCTTAATTAACAGGAATGTCCAGAACCCTCAGATAACTTGCATCTGTTTTCCAAGGCATCCGTAACAAAATACTACAGATGTAGCTAAAACAAGAGAAATTTATTTTTCACGGTTCAAGATCAGGGTTGGTCTCTCCTGAGGCCCATCTCTTTGGCTTAACGTTGCCGTCTTCTTCTTTTGTCCTTACATGGCCTTTCCTCTGTGTGTGTCTGTGCCCTGATCTTCTCTTGTTATAAGGACACCAGTCCTACTGGATTAGGACCCACCCTAATTAACACACTTTAATTTAGTAATCTCTCTAAAGACCCTGCCTCCAAATACAGTCACATTCTGAAGTTTTGGAGGCTAGGACTTCAGCATTAAAATTTTGGTAGAGACACAATTCTGTCCATCATATCTTTTTATGTCATTGACTTTTAGGAGAAATAAGCCAAATTTATTTGTTTTATTTTGTTTTTAAGTGTATATCAAAAATTTAATTTTTAAAAACTGCTACAATATATGTTATTGTGTCAAGACAAAATAAACTCAATATTTCACCCTACATGGCTTGCAAAGGTTCTGTAACCCACCTGAACCTGAAAGAAGATTAGGGTGGCATGTCCTGCAGATCAGCTTTTGTGAGTTGCGGAAGAATGAGCGGCACACGCTTTCCTGAGTAGAGGGCGTCTTGCTGTATCTAGGGAGTGTCCCACCGTATCTTGATAAGGAGCAGCTCCTTAAGAAAGAGCCACTTAGGGAGTGGGATGGTGATATGGTATAGGCCTGTGTCCCTACCCAAATCTCACCTTGAATTTAATAATCCCCACCTGTCAAGGGCAGGACTAGGTGGTGATAATTGAATCATGGGAGATAGTTTCTCTCATGCCATTCTCCTGAGTGTGAGTGAATTCTCACGAGACTGGATGGTTTTATAAGGGACTTCCCCCTTCATTCAGGACTCATTCTCTCTCCTGCCGCCCTGTGAAGAGGTGCTTCCACCATGACTGTAAGTCTCCTGAGGTCTCCCTAGCCATATGGAACTGTGAGTCAACTGAACCTCTTTTTTTTCATCCATTACCCACTCTCAGGTCTATCTTTATTAGTGGCGTGAAAACCAACTAATACCGGTGGAGACAGGATGCAGCCCCTTCCCCACATGCCCTGCAGCTGCTAGATCGCCTTCTACACACATTCTTGCTCCATGTTTGTGCCGTAGTTACAAATGTCCTAAATGGCAGCCATCCGTCTCCACCCATCCTCCATGTCTATAAAACGTGGAGGGCATTTGTTGATCAGGAAAACAAACTTTAAAAATTCAAGGTTTTTAACAACATAAGCCATTTTGTTTTTTCACAAAGTCAGGGCCACATCATAGCATTTCAAGTCTTATAATAAATCTGTGCCCTGTGTTTGGTGCTCAGCTAAATTCTCTAGAGAATTAGCCCATCTCTAAGCCATAGCAATAGGATGGTCACATGATTTAGGTAGGAAAACTAGGCCACATTGTAGATTTTTCCCAAGGACAACTAGGAAATTGGCTCTGAAACTGGCTGAAAGCAAGCCTGGTACCTGCTTGGTGATGGTATCACAGGTGTTTGCATATGTCCAAACACATCAAGTTTTATGCGTTAAATATGTGCAGTTATTTGCATACCAATTGTACCTCAAAAACACTGCTGAAAAAGAAAATTTAAAATATGGTTCAGGAGGACACACAGACAAACACACAGTTACACACAGAGACACACGCAGAGGCACACACAGCTATCATATTTTGTATAATAATCGATTTCTAACACCTTTGCAAATAAATCAACGATATAAATACTTTGGAGGCTCCAGAAGATGTGGGCTGCTGCCAGGTGACTCTGAAATCGAACACTGCTCCACCTGGATGATGAGATGAGCTTCTTTGAGATGCCTTTCTGGGAAGGGTTTTCAGGGTGGGGGCGCACTAGGGTTGGGATTTTCTCAGTGGGGAACTGGATCCCAGCTCTGGACTTCCTGGCTGGTCCTGACTCCTTCATTTAACCTCTGTTAGGAAACAGAGACAGCCTATCTGGAAACAAGTTTCTACATGCTGATGCTTTTTTTTTGAGACGGAGTCTCACTCTGTTGCCCAGGCTGGTGTGCAGTGGCACGATCTAGGCTCACTGCAAGCTCTGCCTCCCGGGTTCACACCATTCTCCTCCTCAACCTCCCAAGCAGCTGGGAGTATAGGTGCCCACCACCACGCCCCGGCTAATTTTTTTGTATTTTTAGTAAAGACGGGGTTTCACCGTGTTAGCCAGGATGGTCTCGATTTCCTGATCTCGTGATCCGCCCACCTCGGCCTCCCAAAGTGCTGGGATTACAGGCGTGAGCCACCGTGCCTGGCCCTGAATGCTGATGCTTTTAAAGTCTTTCCTTTGGGAAAGAGATGGAAACCACTTTCATTATGCCTCGGCCAAAGTACAAATACAGTGGTTTGGATTTTGTAGTTAAAAAAAAAAAAATGAAGACAGAATCAAACTGGAGTAGGAGGAGGAAAGAAACAAAAAGAATGGAAAAGGATGTAACGTGTCCCGCATTTTAACCTGCAGGGACGGCCTTAGATGGTTTCCAAAATTAGACCCCAGTGACTGCCTGTGGTTTGATGACATTTTTTTCAATCTCCATGGGTCATAAAAGTTCAAAAAGGTTTCGATACATTAATGCATGTCACAGAAGATTCTGAAGTCCATAGTGGACATGGGCCAGCCCCATGAGGTTAGGTCTCTGGCTTTCTATCTGACTACAGCACTAAGGACAATTAAAAAAAAAAAAAAAAAGACACAATCATCTTGGTTTTAAAAACTTACGTACAAAATTTCTTCTCATTTGTGAAGAGACCTTTGAATGACATCATGGACAGCTGATGTGATACCTCGATTCTTGTCTTCCTGGTTTAAAAGAATTTAAACAAGAGACACACAGCAAAGGAGGTGTAGCATAGAGTAATTTAGTTCTAAAGAAAAAGAATATTCTGAAAGTTAGATGCAGAAGAGATAGGATGTCTTGAGTGAGGATTCAGGGCTGGCTGCCTGTGAGGATGAGACAGCAGAGGCTGGCTCTAGGGAGACTCCCTTTACAGAAGTCTCACCTCATTCATCCTAAGCGGGTGGGAAAGGGCGTTGCCAGGAAGCCTGTGCTGGGTGGGCTTCTGGGTGCACACACACAGTAGCTGTATGCACTTTTCCATATGTCGCATGTCTCATTAGCATCTTTTTTAATTTTATTTATTTTTTATTTTTATTTATTTATTTTTTGAGACGGAGTTTCACTCTAATTGCCCGTGCTAGACTGTAATGGCACGATCTCGGCTCACTGCAATCTCCATCTCCCAGATTCAAGCAATTCTCCTGTCTCAGACTCCCAAGTAGCTGAGATTACAGGCCTGCAACACCACGCCCAGCTAATTTTGTATTTTTCGTAGACACAGGGTTTCGCCATGTTGGCCAGGCTGGTCTTGAACTCCTGACCTCAGGTGATCTGCCCACCTTGGCCTCCCAAAGTGCTGGGATTACAGGCGTGAGCCACCACACCCGGCCTCATTAGCATATTAAATCTCCAGCCAGGGGTGTGTTTTTGCTATTATAATGATCAAAGAGTCTGTTTGAGGACGGGTAAAATCAAAGTGCACCTGCTCCCCAGAGGGGGCAGTCCCTACTGATGATAGCTTCGCTCAAATGAGCTCAATTACAACGCGAATGCTGAGGCTCATTGTGCTGATTGTAGTCTCACCACGATTGCTGTGTCCCGAAAACACGGTCACTTCCTTGGTATCTATCCTGCTTCAACATCAGAGAGACTTTTGGGAGACGCTTGACTTGTCCCCTCTGCCACTGTTCTTCTCGGGCTCCCTCAGCTTCTCAGGCTCCATGAGTTACCGTGTTCTTCCGGGAGAACTCCTGCAGAGTTGTCCGGGAGCCTCCTGCAGAACATCACCCACAGCTGTGCCTCCTTGGCATGACTCGGTTTCCAGACACCTTCTCTTCCTAACGTCACGTTAAACCTCTGAGAAACACACAGGACACCACTGGCTAAATGCCCAAACCGGGAATTTCGGCAAACTAAAACTTGGATAGTAGGAATAATCCACATGGTCATCCGTAATTAGAATACTAGGATGCAACAATAACAAGGACTAGCTTCTCACACAGCATTTATCCCACGCCAGGCACGGGGCTGCTGGCTGCATGTTTACCATCCTCACACCCACAGAAGCCTGGCTGAAGTAGGGATAATGGTTATTTGTTTCTCACAGATGGAGAGGACTGAGACACAACTCAATACCAAAGTGAATATTCTTCTTAATCATGTACTTCAAACATGTTTCACCAGGGAAATATCTCCTCATTAGAGAGACCTGACATGGAGCTAAATGAAGAGATTAAATGCATTTTTCTGGAAGGGAAAGGAAAAGCCCTACTCTTGTCCCTGGTCAGAAGTTCCCTATTAGATGGCTGCTGCAAGTTGTTTAAGTGATTCACGTAAGAATTGCCATGGATGACGTGAAATTCAAGTGCATGTGTTATCTGGGGAAATAACACTTCAAAAGAGACCACTGAAGACTATTTCAGTATGAACTGTTGGTGTGCATTTTAGGCCTTGGCCAGAGCTAGTTGTGAACACAATCTTTATTCAGTCTTGAATCATACCCCAGACCTCCACAGCAACAGCTTTGGAAAAGAGCCTGGGATGGCAGAGGATCCAGGGGAGAGTGCAAAGTCTCCGTGGGTCTTCTTTCAAAACCTGACTCAGGAATCCCACTCCCTCGCTCACCCACCCACTCAGCAAACTGAAGGGAGCTTTTCAGATATTTCCACTACATGCAGATTTCTCTCCCCTTTCATTAGAGTTGAGAAAATGAAAGCCCAATTGCAAAGGGATGCAGGCATGCTGGACGCAGAGGCATAATTTAGGTTTCAAAATAACTTTAAGAAGGTCACAGAAAAAGACTTTGATTCCAGCAAGGGTAGCCTGAGAAGTAGTAAGCTCTCACAAATCATCACTTAATTTGCCTAGTTTAAGTATGATTAAGTTAAATGACAAGAAACTAACAAATGCCACTGGGGTTCTGCAATTGCCAGGAGATTCATATGAGTTAGTAGGAACCTAACAGCTGGCTGCAAATCTATGTCAGACACGAAAAAGAATGACTTTACTTTTCATCTAGAGCAGTAGTCTACGAACATCGTTAATAGTGTGCTCCCACAGTAAGAAATGCTTGAGTGTGTAGCCTTCATTCATGTTTACACATGTGTTGAAAAAAATATATACATATGTTCCTGTATGTGAAACAGCTGATGACATAAATTCTGACAAGTACTCCCTGGGTTTGAATCCCAGTTCAGCCACTTATTTGTTGTAGACCTTGGTGGGTCACTAACCTAATCGTGCTTTAGTTTCCTCATCTATAAAATGAGAATGATAATTATTAGCACACCAATAGTTGTTATGAGAATTGTACTACTTACTACATGTAAATCACTTTGAGCAGTGCCTGGCATGTAATAAGTTCTATAGAATGTTAGCAGTTACTGTAACTGTATTAATATATAACATTAATTGATATATTATTTGATATATATCAATATATCAAATATATTGATATAATAAATATATGTAATTATATAATATAATCATTAAATGTAATATCTATATAATCATGGTTAATATATAACATAGATGATATATGTTAATATAGTTTCAATAATTGCTAACATTCCGTAGCATTGATTATGTGCCAGGCACTTCTCCAAGTGAGATATATATATATATATATATTTTTTTTTTTACTACATACAAAAGCAGAGGTTTTGAAAGGATGAGACAAACCTAAACATAACTTCTGATGTTTTCATCTAGCACCCCAATGGATGGCTTAAGAGCCCATTAGGGTGTATATGTTCTAGTCTAGATATCAGGGACCAGCAATCATTTTCTATAAAAGGTCAGACAGTAAATATTTCAGCTTTGCAGGCTGTAACAGTCTCTGTATCAAATACTCGATTCTGGTATTGTAGTACAGAAGCAGCCATAGACAATTTCTAAATGAATGTGCTTGGGTGTGTGCCAATAAAACTGTTTATAAAAACACAGATAAAGAATATATATATATTCAGGTGACTTTGCAAACAATTAAGGAAACTGAATCTGGCAGAAAGCTCTGAGGATTGATGAAGCACAATTCTCCCACTCATGTCCCCAGCAGTGGGGGAAGAATAGCTCTTCTCTGGACTTGGCTTCAAAGTACAAGCATCCCTTCACCACAGCGCTAGCCTTCGAGGCTGCTAAGACAGAAACCCTTGACCTTGTTCTCTATCAGAGCACCAAAGAGCCGTCGTTTCGGACACAAAAAATACCAGCCTTCCCTCATGCATTCTGTTACAATGATCACTTCCTTTCCTTGCATTCCTGTCCTCACTTCACTTACCTAACAGTAAGACTGTTGGGTTTTGGTTAGACTAGTTAGAAAGTGAGCTGAGAAGCACATTAGTTATTAAAATATTAGGAAGCTTAAAAAAAGAGAAAGAGACAGATCTGGCCCTTAGATAGTTTGCCCACTCCAACCCTGGAGGAAAGAATGAGGACAAATGGGTAAGAATTACAGAGAGCCAGACCCAGCTCTCCATGAGCAAGGACACTCCAGCATTGTTAGCGCTCTCTCATTAGTTAGCTTCCCAGTACTGGGATTATTTAAGCAGAAGCTGGAGATTTTTCCCCCATGGATAATTCTGCAGCAATTCTGAGTTTTATGGGTGAAACTAGACAAACTTTACAGATCTTTCTAAATCTAAGATTTAATTATTGTTAACCTAAGTAATGGTGACTGTAGGTCATCATATTTGTTCTTGGAGGTCTGGAGGTGAAATATAAAATCATTACCTTGTCTGAGAAAGTAGAGATGTCAGAGCATCAGGAACAAAGTATAAGATTGAGAGAAGAAATTCACAATAAATAAATATACCATTTCTTAAGAGATACATTAGAGTGTTTGCATAAGCAGATGATACTAGCAAGCATATATGGCTTCTCACAATATTTATTTTCTATAAAATGAAATAGGAAGTAATTTTAACTTACAGAAAAATTCTAACTTAGATGTTGATTGAAAGTTGCAGTTTTCAATATCAATTTTTGAATCCATACATGATCCCAAAATTAATTTTGAGTTCAGAATTTTCACTGAGAGCAGCAAAATGCTGTAAGTGTCTTATTAGGTATAATAAGTAAGAAAATGCGCTCCCAATTTTACCCCTTGGTTTCCAGATCTATTCATTCTGTCTTTTAGGAGGAGAGAATTATGTGAGAGTCTCATTCAAAACTTACGCTGAATTCTGGAAGACAGAACCCTATCTTTTTAGGATGTTGTCTTCTGCATCCTGAACTAAGTCTTCAGCAAGCCATTCTATCTGTTAGCTAGGCCAGCCGCTTCTGGAGGATAGAATAGGTGGAAAGACAGGTTAATGCAGTGGGCTAAGCCCATTATTGTACTTCTGCTGTGAAACGGGTTCCTTGAGCAGAAGCAGTGCTGTGCAAAATACCATCACAGGGGTAAGCACTTATGGGAGTCCAAAGTTGATGGTCCTGGCAAAGCATTCCAGGAAGGAGAGGCCGACCGATATCACAGTATATGTCTAGGGCAGTGAGTACAAGTATCCATCCCGTCTGTGGTGGAAGAGGTTTCCTGAAATCAATCTTTCACCAGGTGACTGACTCAGTGGTCCTCCTGGGAAAAGCTGACATGTAACAGGTGCAGTGTTGGTCTCTGCTGTTGACCGAGTAGACAAGTCAACCTTCATAAGAGGAAGACTTTGTTGTTGAGCTTTGCATAGCCTCCATCCCTGCTACTGTAAATATTTTATCAATGGGCCCATTGAGCAAGAAGTGGGGTTGCTGGAGAGAGAGGCTGACTGATGTTTATAGAGTGTCTCATTTTATGTACCCGATTATGAAGAGCCTCCCCCTCTGCAGTCCATGCCTGTGCGTGAACATTCACATGCCTCACCAGCATCTTCACGGCCTGGGCCTGTTCTTAAAGCTCATTCTATATTCCTCTCTCCCGGCTTTCTTTTACACTAACCTTCCAAGTCCCATCTCTTCCAAATCCCTGACTGCCTAGTCAAGCCAACATCAATCACCCATGCATCCGTGTAGATCTCTACCTACTTCTGGCCCTCTGTCATGGCAAAGATAAAAGTTGACAATCTAACACATCACTTCAAGTTCTGCCCCTTGGAGGGATTGTTTTCTTCACCATTGTCCTTCGGGTTTGCCCCTGAGGGGCCTGTAATGGGGCAACTGTCTAGGCTCAGGTGACACCAGCACATAATGCAGGCCTGTCTGTAAACTAGGCTGGGTTGTTTTTTTTCCCCTAGATCAATGGGCAATGGAGGATGCCACAGGAAGGCATGGCCATAACTGAAGGGAAGGCAGCAGTGCTCAAGGAGCTGGTGCTAGAGAAGTCTAAAACTCTTGCTCAGGTAATGTGTTTGTCTCTGCTGGGTCTGTCCAAGTCAGCTCTTATTCACCATTCCCCTTGAGAAGGGATTACTGCTGTGCACACCCAACCTTGGCTTATGGGTCACATAGCACCAATTGGCGATGGGACGTCCAGGCTTAATGTCCCACAGTTAGGCACTCAGTCTCTATCAATGCCCCTCAGGATGTCTATCTTAAGAAGGATGTATATTTCCAGAAGAGGGAACAGATTTCATCCTAACCCTGGAGGATTTCCCTGTGACTGTCCAATTGGTGCTTGCCAGTAACACCATGCAACATTCCTAATTTCCACAGACACCTCAGGGAAACACCAGATCATGAGCCCATGTGAGGGAGCAGCTCACACTGCAGCCTTGGCTTACGACAGAGACTCCACTCACTCTCATCACCAGGCAAAACTAGCAAATTTATAGGAGACTGTGCAAATAGGCCTAAGTAACACACTCGACTGTGAAAAATACTGCCTTTAAAACAAAAGAGGTCCGCAAAGAGCCATGTTTTTGTTCTTTTCTGGTGATAGGTGTAAGCAGGAGCAGCAACTGGTCTTTCTACTTAGTGGTCATTGAGACCCCAGAAACATCACCGAGGTGACAGGTCCCTGGTTTGATATGGGACGTATTGCCCACACTCCAGGTCACGTACATCATGTGGAAGGACATGCTCCTCATCGGATCTGAGTTGGCTAATTTGTGGACTAGTGTGACATTTTGTGAAATGTAAAGTCAATCAAGATTTTAGAAACTGCATGTTACCGGAGAGCAGGATAATTGCTACTGCCCTAAGCAAGATTGTCAAGTTATATTATTGGCCCTGACGGATGAAAGCAAACTGCTTCTGGTTTGTCCTTTTCAAAATAACACGCACACGTATGTTTATTGTGGCACTATTCACAATAGCAAAGACTTGGAACCAACCCAAATGTCCATCAATGACAGACTGGATTAAGAACATGTGGCACATATACACCATGGAATACTATACAGCCATAAAAAAGGATGAGTGTGTGTCCTTTGTAGGGACATGGATATAACTGGAAACCCTCATTCTCAGCAAACCATCGCAAGAACAGAAAACCAAACACCGCATGTTCTCACTCATAGGTGGGAGTTGAACAATGAGAGCACTTGGACACAGAAAGGGGAACATCACACACCGGGGCCTGTTGTGGGGATGGGGGGAGGGGGAGGGATAGCATTAGGAGGTATACCTAATGTAAATGACAAGTTAATGGGTGCAGCACACCAACATGGCACAAGTATACATATGTAATAAACCTGCACATTGTGTACATGTACCCTAGAACATAAAGTATAATTTAAAAAAATAAAATAACATGAAGGAAAGAAAACATTTTCCATGTCCACAGCTGCATACCAAATGCCAGGGACTGTGCTGATTTCCTTCAGGAAAGATGTTACCTCAGAAACAACACCTGGGATCGGAATCACCACCTAATTGTGTTTATGATAATCTGTAGAAACTCCCCATGACTTACCCAGCTGCTGTACAGGCTAAACAGGTGAGTTAAATGGAGGTGTGGTAGGGATCACCACACTGCATCTTTGATGGTAACACTCAACTCAGCAATCCTCCCCCCAGGAATTGCTTCTGGTTTAGTAGCTTGGTAGGGAAAGAAAATTCCAGTGTCTTCTACTTAGCCTTCCCTATAGTGGGCCTCACCCTTTTGGCTAGAGAACTGATGTGGAGACTCTGACAGTTGCCGGATATGTCTGTCCCAGTTACACATTCAGGAACTGGGGAAATAACCATACGTGTGTGTGGATTAGCTGGGCCCACTACAGGTTGGATTTCAGCTAATCCTCCATCTCTCACCTGACCACCATAAGTACCACTCTGACTGGTGAACCACTGTAGTTATTCAGAATTCTGCCAACTACACTGGAGTTCAAAATGCTGTTCTCATAAACAGCTTGCAAGTTGGAGGACCACCTCCTATCAAGATTTTACTTGCTGTCTTTCAAACTGACAGTAACAAGACTCTAGCATATAAAGCAACAGGAGGATAGAACCACCAAAAGGGATCTTAGTCCTTCATATATTACCCTTTAATTTTTTTCAAAAAAAAATGGATACTTCCTTTGGACTCTTCAAGTCACCTCTTGGTATTAAAAAAAACCCCTCTTTCTTTGAATCTTAATTTTGTAGTTTAGGACTGGGGAAAAAGAATAGATCGATTTACCTGAAAGTAAATGTCCTTTGGCATCCTGTCGCACCTATAATCCTATCTTTTACAGATATGGAAGCAAAGATTGCTGTTAATGTTCCACCAGAGGTCTGTTGAGAGGTCATGATGGTTTCCTTGGACTGGCCAGTGCATCACAGGGGATGTTGTCCTTGCCAGGCCGTGAGCATGATGGTCCCTTCTGCACAACAGGCTGTGAATGCCATTCCAATTTCGACAGGTAATTCTAAATGGAGCCCCAAGGCTTCAACAGTGACATTTCAATTTGTCCTTTCTTCTCCACCTTTCTCTCAATAGGTGTCTGAGATGTGCATATATTCACATATTCTATGACAGCCTTCCCATTTCTTGCTTTTCCTAATAGAGAAAACATTTCCTTTCCTCACAGCTTCAACACAAACCTCCTCCTCTCTTGGTACCTCCTAGACAGGCCCACACACTCTCTCCTTGGTATCAGCTTTAGCTCTCTTGCCTTCTCTCAGTATTTGGCCCTTGGAGGAAGGGAACCAGCGCTTGTCTCCGAAGATGTAACCATGAAAACAAGATTGTGGGGTTTATCTCTCCAGTTCCTCATGAAGGCTTTCCTAGTTTCTCTGGATCCTGACATCTAGGAGTTGTCCCATTTGGTCTGAGGAATTTTTAGGCTGTCTCAGAAGTACATGAAGAGTGCCCTTCATTATACAGTGGTATTTTCTGAACTACAAACACTGGGTACCGTTCAAGCCACATATGTCTTCTCTTCTCCTACGTCCACCTCAAATATAACTATTGAGAAATACAGTTCTTAATTCCTTTGCAGTTTTTAGATGCTGCACAGGCTGTGAGCATTGACTAGGCAAATTGTTCCCTTTCTGAGTACAAAATTTCATGTTGTTGAGACAAAGGAAAAAGACAACGCCAATGTCCTTTGATAAATATTAACCACCAAAATTCCATTTCACCTGCCATTGAAAGCATTATTTGCAACTTATGAATGGTCAAATGTCTACCAGACATTCATTATTTTTTGTCTGCCCAATACTGTTTCAAAGAATGTGTTTCCATCTTTGATTTACTGATGAGGAAATTGAGGTTTAGGATATTAAGTGAGTTCTCCAAGGTTACACGTCTGGTCAAGGGCAGTGCTGCAATTTTTACTATTATGGCCCAAAAGCTCTCTCTTATTAAATCTGCAATTATGGGAGAAGGAAGAAACAGCCAACATGAAGGGCAGAAGTGAGGTAGGCAGAGGAAATCTATTTGCTAGGATGTGGGAGTAAAGGCATGGTGTTGAGATGTGAGAAAATGTTCTTCTTTCTTCATCTAACCTCACGGTAAAGTGCTGAGCACAATGCCTCCATGTAGTAAACAAATGGTGATGCCCAAGATTGACTCTCTGATTTAAATCTCACAACTGTTTCTGTCCCCATTTTTACCATTAAGTAAACAGTTTTAAAGAGATTAAGTAATTTTCCAAAACTGGTAACACTTCTGTATCATGAAGACAGGATTAGAAACTGCTGCTATAACGTAGGCAACCTCAATGCGTCTCAACTGCTTATTCATGTCCATATCCAATGGATCAAGCAGTGTCTCACGCTGACATCTGCTGGCACCAACCACAAGCTGGCTTCCTGTGTAGAGATGTCAGTCTCAGCACGGTGCCGCATGAGGCTGTGTTGACTGTGCAATGGCCTTGCTGATTTTCCTTGTGGTCTCTGCTACCCTGCTTTTGACCTTTATCTTCTTATGACTTGTTTGCCTACCCCTTCTGCCATGCCCACCAGGCTGGCCCTCCCAAATCCACTTAATTATCATCCCACCACTTACCATCTGCACGTATGGTCCTTCATTCTCTCCTGCGTATCTCCTGTCACCTCCTGGGTTCCGACAGTGGCTGCAGTACCCCCAGGTCTGCCGTCTCCACAGCAGCTCCGTGGAGCCTCTCAACTACACAACCCAATTACACAACCCAGTGGTGCTCTCCCATGCCTACAGGTTGGCCCATGTGGGTTTCAACACTTTTTCTAACGTTAGAATTCACGATCCCAGATCAAACACATTTATATCTTGCAGGTTTATTTTGTTTCAGTTTTTGGAAAATAATCATCATGGACCATTTTTCGGTAGTGGTTATTGCCCATTGTATCTACATGGCACCATTTCCTGCCCTGCCATCTGGGTGAGGCAAGCACAAAGAACAGATATGACAAATAGAGCTAGGAGAAAATTTAGATGAATTTTTTCAAGTTCCTATTTTTATAGAGGAGAAAATACAAATGACTTGTCCAAATGTGTGCAACTAATTTTTAGGAAGCTTAACTTGAACCTTGATAGCCTGCATTTCAGTCTGGCACAGAGTTTGGGACCATTTATTAATCAGTCTTTGGAGAAAAGAAAATGAATTCTAGAAGCTTCATTTCAATAACTAGTGTGATTTCATGACGAATGGGTTACGCTTCACCAGCTTGTTAAGAATTCTTTGAATTTTACTGTCACTTAACGCAATTGCAATGAAATTGCACATAGTACAGCAGTGGGGCATTCCTACCGTTTTGTAACAAAGTTTCTTTGTGTCAAATTAAACTTTATTCAAAGGGCAGAGGAACACAGTATTAGCCAAACGCAAGAAAGTCAAGTAATCCTGCAAACAGCATGGAGTTATATAGAACCTAGAGGCAGAGATTCCTGGTTCTGGAAAAGATATTCAAAGTCATATTCCCAGCCCCCCATTTTACAGTTACGTGTCTCCAGGATTCACACCCAGGACTAGAAAAGGTGCCCACTCCAAGGGTTTTTTTTTGATCCACAGGGTGTTTTGTTTTCTTTTCTTTAAACACATTTCTTATAGGCTCTGCAGAAGTCTTTGTCCAGGACGGCCTCTACTATCATTGCTGATGTTAAAGAGGTGAATAATGATACTGACAGCAAGCTTTTTTGGGTTGGTAAATTATACTAAAGTGTAACCTCAGCAGACAATTATAGCAAGAGTAGAAAGGGACCTGGTAGCATCACTCCAGGGTAGAAGAAGTGATTAAGTATCAATATGAAGGGAACAAATTCCTACTGAACAAAGAACAAAATTAAATGCAAAGGAATCCACAAATATCTTGTGGCTTACCCAGAAAAAAGTACTCAATCAAAATCTCTTAGTTTACAGATGAAGGCAGAGGCCTCAGCTGGCTGTGATTCACCCAAGGTCTCACGGCTATTACAAAGTATTGCTGAGCAGATGACAATTTTAGATTTGGCAGAGATACAGATAGACTCAGAAATGGACTTTTCTGAGAATCACCTACTTCTCAAGGGCTAGGCTTGTATAACTGGCTCTAATAAATCCCAGGCTGCTCTCTCATGGGAATCCATCATTATACCACCCAACTGGCCAATCTTTACCCAGCTTTCAATCCCCCAACACCTGCTCCCCCGTGTTTTATACAGCCAGTACTAACAGTGTTACTCTTTCTATGTCAGAAAGATCTCTCCCGTAAGAAGTGTAGGATATTATTTCTTCTGAAACCAGCCCAGCGCTCTTTGTACTATGATAAACGCTCTTCTGCCATATGCCTCTTCATACCTGCATTATTATGCCAGGGCTGACATGACAAATGACCACATACTGAGTGGCTGAAAACAACAGGATTTTTTTTTTTTTTTTTTTGTCTCAAAGTCCTGAAGGCTAGAGGTATGAAACCAAGGTCTTGGCAGGGCCTTACTCTCTGTGAAGTGTGTAGGGGAGAATCTGTTTTTGCCTCTTCCAGCTGCTGGTGCTGCCGGCAATCCATGGTGCTTCTCAGCTTGTAGATGCTTCACTCCAATTTTGTGTCTATCATCTCATGGCACTCTCTTTCCATGAGTCGATCTCCTCTTATAAGGACACCAGTCATATTGGATTAAGGGCTCATCTTACTCTAAGATGATCTGATCTTAATTAATGCATTCACCCTATTTCCAAATAAGGTGGCATTCTAAGACACTGGAGATTAGTTAGGACTTTGACATATATATTGGGGGACGTGATTCAACCCACAGCCATGCCCCAAGTCTCTAGAGATTCCTTCACCCATAACTTGGTCTGGCTATGCTGACCCACTCCTTTTCCAAGCATCCCTGTCTTAAGATATTCAGTTTACCAACCCCATTTTAAAAAGGGGGCAAAAGACATAAACAGACACTTCTCAAAAGAACACATCTATGTAGCCAGCAAATGTATGAAGAAAAAGCTCAGCATCACTGATCATTAGAGAAATGTAAATCAAAACCACAATGAGACACCATCTCACGACAGTCAGAATGGCGATTATTAAAAAGTCAAGAAACAACAGATGCTGGCAAGGCTGTGGAGAAATAGAAACACTTTTACACTGTTGGTGAGAATGTAAATTAGTTCAACCATTGTGGAAGAGAGTGTGGACATTCCTCAAAGACCTAGAACCAGAAATGCCATTTGACCCAGTCATCCCATTACTGGGTATATACCCAAAGGAATATAAATCATTCTATTGTAAAGATACATGCATGTGTATGTTCGCTGCAGGACTATTGACAATCGTAAAGACATGGAATCAACCCAAATGCCCATCAACGATAGACTGGATAAAGAAAATGTACCTACATACCATGGAATACTATGCAGCCATAAAAAGAATAAGATCACATCCTTTGCAGGGACATGATTGGGTCTGGAAGCCATTATCCTCAGCAAACTAATGCAGGAAGAGAAAACCAAACACCACATGTTCTCACTTATACGTGGGGGTGAACAATGAGAACACATGGACACAGGGAGGGGAACAACACACACTGGGGCCTGTCAGGGGTTGGGGGGAGGGAGAACATCAGGATAAACAGCTAATGCTTGTTGGGCTTAATACCTAGGTGATAGGTTGATAGGTGCAGCAAACCACTATGGCACACATTTACCTATATAACAAACGTGCACGTCCTGCACATGTATCCTGGAATTCAAATTAAATTTTTAAAAAATATGTTCAGTTTACTATCTCATCCAATCTAACAGTTTGTTGTTGTTGTTGCTGTTATTGTTGTTTGAGACAGGGTGTAGCTCTGTCTCCCAAGCTGGAGTGCAGTGGCACAATCTCAGTTCACTGCAACCTCCGCCTCCCAAGTTCAAGCAATTCTCCTGCCTTAGCCTCCCAAGTAGCTGGGATTACAGGTGTGTGATACCACGCCTGGCTAATTTTTGCATTTTTAGTAGAGACGGGGTTTTGCCATGTTGGCCAGGCTGGTCTCAAACTCCTGACCTCAGGTGATCCGCCTGCCTCCACCTCCCAAAGTGCCAGGATTATAGGTGTGAGCCACTGCGCCCAGTCAACAGTTTTTAATTATCCTTTAATCATAGCCCTTTTGCCTTGAAAAATTGGTATAGTCCAGAACCTTTTGCCTTGAAAAATTGGTATATTCCAGATGTATCTTTTCTACAGGGAAACACAGAGAAGGGTCCAGATAGTTTTAATAGATAAACGTGTGCAAATTTGTAGCACATGAAGCCATTGCTCTTTCCAGAAATATGTTCGAGTCTCCTAAAGTTCCATTAAAGAGGCCATAGCGGTGGAGCTGCAGTTATCCTTGCTTATTGGTTCCTTCTCACTGTGCAGGGCATCTGCCCCCTGACTCCTTTCATTTCAGCTCCCCACAGCACAGCTTACATTCATAGGCCGTGTATTGTGTGCCAGGAATTGTGGTAAGGAATGGAAATTGAAAGATAATTTCAACTCCATCATAACTCTCAGGGAACTCACAATCTAGAAGTGAAGTTACCTAACTATATGTAATGCGATACAGTTATAATACCATGGGCATAGCGTTTACAAACGAAGTACTAGAGGATGCAGGGTATTGAAGAATTGATTGTGCGTTCAGAGATAAGAAAGAAAAAGTAGACAAAGGCCATTTTATTTGGATCTTAAAGAGTAGGCAGGAGGAGTGAGAGGAGGAACATCCAGTTTCAGTCATGAGGGTATAGCCAGTGTCTGATCTACTTTTTTTCCATAAATGACTATCAAAGCTGGATTAAATATGTAAAACAGCTATTTTCAGGGCTTGGTCAACACCCAACACAGGGCTACAATTCTTGAGAGAAAGCAAGCACAAGAAATAAGCCCCATATTGACTCCAGCTTCCAGGTGCAGGAGAACAGTGCCCGAAGTGGAAAGGGCAGATCACCAGTTAGGGGAAGCATCAGTGTTTGATGCTCCTAGGAGGGCTGAACTTGGCAGGCAGGTGACTGGCAAGGAGGGAATTGCAGAGGGAATCCCAAACACCTGCAAACATATTCCCTGAGATCCTTGGTGATTCTTAAGCTACGAATTCACAAGATGGCTCAGAAAGAATAGCAAAGAACAGTTGCATAGAACCTGAGAGCTGAGCAGAGATGAGACGTCCCAATGTTGAGGGAGAAGCTGTAATCTGTAACTAGAGACACTGGTGAATTATTTGATTGTGACCCTAGAAATGCCAGTCCCTAAGGAAAGGAGTAAAACTAAGCAGAACACATTTTTTAAAGCCAAAAACCAAGCCTCTATATGATAAAAGTGATATGCTTTTAAGTATGTTAACCGCCTTCCAAAATAAAATTCAACATTCTTCAGAGGAAGATAACGTCATACAGACACTCCACAAAATAGAATCCACCATCTACAGCGAACAATAAAAAATTACTCGGTATGAAAATTAGCAGAAAAATGGGTGGTTTATAACAAAGAGATAATAGAGTTACTTAAATAGACCAAGATTTGATAGCCTGTATAGTTTTCATTGGCCTGACTTTGATTCTCTCATTTTTTCTTCTGATATTAAGCCCGTCCAATTAATTTGTCATTTCAGAAAATTTTTTTTGCTATTCAATTTTAGATTTTACATTTGGTAATTTCTTTTGTCTTGTCTTTTTTGTGTGTGTGTCTTGCTGAAATGTGCCATCTTTTTGCCTTAATTGATCATCTTCCTTTAAATTCTTCAATATATTAATATTTATGATAATTGTTACAAGTCCTTGTCTGCTAATTCCAAAACCTGGGCCATCACCGCTTCTATTGCCATATGTGTTCTTTTGATCATGGATCACATTTTTCTGCTTCTTCATGTTGCATATATATTTTTATTGCATGCAGGATATTGTGCAAAAAAAAAAAAAAAAAAAGAACAGAAATTGAAGGGCAGAATATTTTCCCCTAGTAAAAGCTCACTTTTTCCTCTGTTAGACAATTAGACTAAGGCTCTGTTTTCTCCAAGCTAGTGACTAGTTGATGTGGGTTGGGTCTGAGTAGTCTTTAATGACTTCCACCCCAAGTGGGTTCAGACGTCGACTCTTTCTTCCATGAGCACTTCTGTACCTACACTCCTCATGATCATGAGATCACCCAGGTGCCAGCTTCCTGCTCTGCAACTTATTCAGCAAAAACTAGTGGTGTCAAATTGTCAAGCCATAGACACTTTTCTGTATTGGGAGCTCCCTCCCATGTAGAGAATGAGGCTTCTTTCTTCTTAATCTAGCAACAGTCCACTGCCTAATTAATGCTCCTCCATGGCTGTGCTTCCAGGATTGGCAAATGCCCACAGAGATGAAAGTGGCCCCTAGGGCCTTCCTAGGAAGGCTTTGTTCCTGTCTGGAATTAGGATTTTTCTGTTTCTCTGCACCCAGTGCTCTTTATATAAAATTTGCAAACTTACCTATGTTTTCTTTCTTTCTCTCTTTTTTTTTTTAAGACAGAGTTTTCTTCTGTCACTCAGGCTGGAGTGCAGTGGCACAATCTCTGCTCACTGCAACATCCACCTGCCGGGTTCAAGTAACTCTCCTGCCTCAGCCTCTTAAGTAGCTGGGATTACAGGTGTGCGCCACCACGCCCGGCTAATTTTTGTATTTTTAGTAGAGACGGGGTTTCACCATGTTGGCCAGACTAGTCTCGAACTCCTGACCTCAAGTGATCTGCCTGCCTTGGCCTCCCAACATGCTGGGATTACAGGTATGAACCACCACGCCCAGCCTGTTTTCTTGATGTTATAGCAAGACGTGTGATCTTCTATGATTTTCCATATCCTCATTAGATGTAAGACTTACCTGGTAGTGTATTAACTTAAGAATATTGAGATTCTCAAATTCTTCTTCAATTTTTCCCTAATAAATACAATGGCCATATACAAAAGATTAGCTAAAATTGTACACTCAGAAATTTTATCCCTCTGCCTATGCATATGTGTGTATATTTATCTAGTATGTTTGTGTGCATGCAAATTTTGATTGAAAACATGATTAGAACGTATAAGCTTTTCCCAGCCTCATCCACCTCTAGTCCCCTCTGCTGCTTGCCTTACCAATTAGCAATGAGCCACCATTATATCATGGCTCATGAGGAAGTCAATCCCCATTCACTTCTTATTCATCTTCTTCTAGTAGTTTCTCCTAGTGCAGGTTAGAAGACTAGAAAACCTGCTTTTCTGTATCTCCCTGGAGGTAAGCAGGAAGATCCTGATAGGCTGCATGAGATTAAATCCCACAAAATGCCCAGAAATTCAAAACATAGATATGGATTTCCTGGGTAGCTGCTGAAATGGTGAGGTTATGCAACCTGGAAGTATGGGGCTGTTAACTTGTTGGGATTCACTCAGGATGGTGGCAGAAATATTAAAGGGAAATATTAGGGAAAGTTATAGGGAATAGTCACAAACCTTTTGGAAAGCTGAAAGGTTACATAGCTTGTAATAATTGAACAGGCTGAAGGCAGCCAGTTACTACCTTAGAGTATTAGGTCATAGGGCAAATACTAGGGACAACAGAGGCTTCCTCAGTTAAATCTGTTTACCCCACCTCCGTTAACTAATCTTTGAGACCAATGACCCTCTTACGGGGAGGCCAACTAGGAATATTGCTCCCTAATAGTATTTACTTTACACCTTGATACCTGAGCTTTAATCATTCCTAGAACTACTCTCTTAACCATGTTAATTATTCACAAGTGTGTTTACTCAAAGCTTCTGTTGTTAATTGTATACCAAATAAATGCCTGGAGTGTGAGCTGCTCAAGGCCAGCTGCAGTGACAAACCTCTCTTGGTGTGCAGGTGGTTGGACACTCAGCTGGACTGGCAAAGCAGAATATCTGTGTGTTAGTGTACATTTTATTCATCTGTCATTTGGGTTAGGGTCTGCAGGCAGCCCCCCCACAGCTGATATCTGCTTGTGAGGAGCAACACCTCATTAACTCATGTGGAAAAAAATTTCAATCAATGGCAGGGAGAAAGAAGACACATACCTTCACCTTCCTTTTGATGGACTTCCCAAAGCATGGTTCTGCATAAACTCTGTTAGATATGGCTGACTGCTGCTGAGTGGGTCCTCCTGCAGAACAACTGATAGTATCTCTTTACAGAATTGTCATGAAGCTGCGATAAGCATGGTATTTGTATTAGTCTGTTTTCACACTGCTGATAAAGACTTACCTGAGACTGGCAATTTACAAAAGAAAGAGATTTAATGGATTTACAGTTCCACATGGCTGGGGAGGCCTCATAATCATGGTGAACAGCAAGGAGGAGCAAGTCACATATTACATGGATGGCAGCAGGCAAAGAGAGAGCATGTGCAGGGAAACTTCCCTTATAAAACCATCAGATCTCATGAGACTAATTCACTATCAGGAGAACAGCATGGGAAAGACCTGCCCCCATGATTCAATTATCTCCCACTGGGCCCCTCCCACAACATGTGGGAATTCAAGATGAGATTTGGGTGGGAGCACAGCCAAACCACATCAGTACTGCATTACTTGCATTGCTTTCACGACCCCCCTTTTCTCTCACTCTTACATTAACAAAACTTGGCTGGTTAATTTTTTTTTTGTCTGGGTCTGGTTTCTGGGGAAGTTGAGTTAGGACAATCAGAATCATGCATCTCAAACTCATGCAATGGGAGGAAAGGGAGTATAAACAAATTGAATTACTCTTGATATTAGTAGATTATCTGTGTTTACAAGTAAGGTGCAGTTTGCTTGCTTACAGTTGTTTCAACCTTTTCATATGGAAAGAGCACCTCCCATCCCTAGGAGAATAAGAAACCATTCCACTTAAAATCTCTACACTTTTAAGGTTCTGAATGATAACAGTATCTGAATATCCAAACATGACATTTCATCAGAAAGTAGAATTTGCTTTTTTTAAATTTATTATTATTTTTATTTTCTGATCCATTGGCTTTCTGAACATCGGCCACCATTCATCAACAAGTAGGCAAAAAAGTGACAGGATGATATCCTAACAACAGATTCCCAAGGAAAGGCTTTGAATCATGAAACTGCCATTAAATAGCTGTATGGCTGCACAATTTAAGTAACCTTTCTGAACGTCAACTTTCTCATCAGATAAAATAAAGATTAAATGAGACGAGCAGGGGGACGCACCTCACTCTGAGCTGGGCACTTACTAGCACACAGCAATGTTCATCTAATCTGAAACTTTGTGTTATTTCACACAAATTACTTTGTTGATATTGCTTTTAGAAGAATGTCCTATTCCACCTCTGGATGCTAATTGCCTTTTCAGATTCTGTATCTCATTAAGCTGTGTATATCTTCATGTTTTAGCTTCAGTAGTAATTGAGTGCTCAGTCTTTGTTATATTCACCATCCTGACAACATTTATTAAAATGAAGCAATTAACTATTGTCTTAAATGGAGTTTAGAGGTAAGGCTCATTAGACTTAGGCTCATTACAATTAACTTAAGTGTCAAATGCAAAATTATTTTATCCCAAATTTACCCTGAAAATGTATTCAAATGGATTTCCTGAGAGCTCGCATTCTTTCGTCACATAAGAGCAAAACTAGTTAGAACGATTTCAGTGAAACGCAATATTCATTAAAAAGATATTATTAAAAATGTAAAGTCCCCAATTGGCTCACAGGGGTTCCTGCTCTGTTAACATCTGAACCCAGGCACACCTTGCTTCACAGGCTGCCACATAATTGGACTCAGAGGTTCACTAAAGTCAGGTAAAGAAGCAAGCAGGCTCAGCTTTTAAATGGCTCAATCCTTTATTTGTCTTCAGTTTCACAGGAGATGAGCCCCCTTTGCATACACAATGGTAAGAACGACAATGCAGAGGAGAGGCTGCTCTTCCTATGGATTTGCTTCAAGGAGGTCAGGGCTTCCGGTGGTAAGTGATTTTCTACTGGGTTCATCAGTCGTTGTAGAAAATTGTGGCTTTCCTAGCTCTCTTGCCAGACTACAGACATTTGACAGAAGGTTTAGAAATTTTATTTTTCCAACAGCTTTGTGAAAAGAAAATAGAAGGAAAGAAGAATCCTGTCTAGCTGCATCCAAACCCCCCTCCCCAACATAATGCAACAGATATGAAGTTTGTGAAAAGCATCATTTCAGGGGCTGTGCCAAGGTGTGGAGTGCGAGTCAGGCAGGACTGTGTTTCACTCCTGGTTGCACCAGTGATTACCTGTGGGATCTTCCAGACATATGTAGCCTCACAACATCTCATTTTGTGGTTTAAAACATAAAATCATGCTATTTATTTTTATTTTATTTATTTATTTTTTTTGAGATGGAGTCTTGCTCTGTCACCCAGGCTGGAGTGCAGTGGTACAATCTCAGCTCACTGCAACCTCTGTCTCCCAGGTTCAAGCAATTCTCCTGCCTCAGCCTCCTGAGTAGCTGGGACTACAGGTCACCACCACCACACCTGGCTAATTTTTGTATTTTTAGTAGAGACGGAAATTTTCACCACGTTGGCCAGGCTGGTCTCAAACTCCTGACCTCAAGTGATCCACATGCCTCAGCCTCCCAAAGTGCTGGGATTACAGGTGTGAGCTATTGTGCCCGGCCTGCTTATTATTTCCAAGTGTGGAAGTAGGAGAGATAATATTGAAACCCTTAACATAATTTTAGTCACATTATACACAATGGATAAATGTTCCTTTAACCCTTGGCTTCTGTGGGTTCATCAGCCATATGGCATAATTTGGAATGTATAACACGGATATCAAACCCTATGCTAGAATGTCTGGCATATGTCAGTAGCACATAGAATATTTTGTTTGCCACTCTCATGTGGATAATTATGTGTTCCAGTTTTTAATACAGAGGATAAGGTCTCTTCAGCATAATTTCTAAAATCTCTCCAATAATTAAATGGCAACTTGAAATATATAATAAAACAGTTTTCTAAATGACTATGATTAGATTTTGACCTAAAGGAAGTAATGTAAGAAAAAAGAAAAAACATTTTAAGCACAAAGCTGAACATGAAAGAAGCTGGGGAGGCAGTTTTCTGTGGGGGTGGGAAATGAGCGTGGGGGAAGTGCAATGTGTCAGGTGAGAGGCACCATTCTGCCCATTACAGCACCCAAGAGAATTTAAAATGTATATTGACACAAAAGACCTGTACAACTCTTCATAGCAGAGTTCTCCATCGTAGCAAATAGGCGGAAACAATCTCTATGTCCGTATGAGTTCGGGTTCTCTAGAGGGAAAGAACTAATAGGATAGATGTATCTATGAAAGGGAGTTTATTAAGGAGAATTGACTGACACAGTCACAAGGTAAAGTGTCACGACAGGCCGTCTGCAAGGTGAGGAGCAAGAAGCCAGTGGTGGATCAGTCTGAGTCCCAAAACCTCAAAAGTAGGGAAGCCGACAGTGCAGCCTTCAGTCTGTGGCCAAAGGCCTGATAGCCCCTGGCAAATCCTGGTGTAAGTCCAACAGTCCAAAAGCTGAAGAACTTGGAGTCTGACCTTTGAGGGTAGGAAGTATCCAGCACGGGAGAAAGATGAAGGCCGGAAGACTCAGCAAGCCAAGTCTTTCCAACTTCTGCCTGCTTTATTCTGGCCACACTGGCACCTGATTAGATGGTGCCCACCCACACTGAGGGTGGGTCTGCTTCTCCCAGTCCACTGACTCAAATGTTAATTTGGCAGCACCCTCACAGACACACCCAGGAACAATACTTTGCATCCTCCAATCCAATCAAGTTGACACTCAATATTAACCATCACAATGTCTGTCAGCTGATAGAGGGATATTCAGTTATTTTTCCTGATCCTGTCACTCCCCCCACCCTCCACCCTCTAATGGAACCCAGTTTGTCTTGGGCAACCCAGGAACAATACTTGGCATCCTTCAATCCAATCAAGTTGACACTCAATATTAAGTAAGTAAATATTGAGTATTTAAGTAAAAGAAGCCAGTCAAAAAAGGCCATATGTTGTATAATTCTATTTCTACGCACTGTTTAGGCCACAGTCCTGATAGAGGAAAGATATTAGTAGTAGCCAAGTATTGAGGGGAAGGTGACCCTGGATAGTGACTACTACTGAGTACGGGCTTTTATTGGAGGGGGAATGAAAATGTTCTGAAATTAGTGATGATGGTTGCATGACTCTGAATATACTAAAAACAACTAAATTATACACTTTATGATATGTAGGTTGTATCTGAATAAAGCTGTTATTTAAGAAAATATGGCCCAGGCACAGTGGCTCACGCCTGTAATCCCAGCACTTTGGGAGGCCGAGGCAGGCGGATCACCTAAGGTCAGGAGTTCGAGACCAGCCTGACCAACATGGAGAAACCCTGTCTCTACTAAAAAAAAAAAAAAAAAAAAAAAAAACAAAATTAGCCGGGCGTGGTGGCACATGCCTGTAATGCCAGCTACTCTGGAGACTGAAGCAGGAAAATCGCTTGAACCCAGGAAGCAGAGGTTGTGGTGAGCAGAGATTGCGCCATTGCACTCCAGCCTGGGCGACAAGAGCGAAACTCCATCTCCAAAAAAAAGAAAATACGAAAATTTTGAGAGAACTTGCAGACCAAATTCTGATTGAATACCCCAGACGCATTCTCACAGAACTACTGAAAATGCTCATTCAACATTCATTTTTCATCAGTCTATTGAGATTCGTCATTAGTAGTTTGTTTCTTGAGTCAAGGAGAGACCATGTTGCAGAATTCAAGAACATAGGTTGTTTAAGTCAAGCAAGCCTCAGTTCAAATTCCAGCTCAGCTCTTACTAACCAAGTACCTCTGGACAAGTTGTTTTGTGTTTGCAGTCTGTTTCCTCATGCTAATGTGAAAATAACTGTAAAAAGAAAAGAAAAAAGAAACCTCCTTCATGAAGGTGCTGTGAGGATTGAGTAAAAACATATTTGGAACATATGCTGTCATTAGGGATGACACGGTACTGCCCCCAACGGGGTGAAAATTGGCTCTTGCAGGGGGCAAAAATTTCTCAGTTATTATGTTTTTGTCCCGGCAAAACCAGCCCTGCTGACAAAATCTTATTCCTTAGCATTTAATATGATGAAGTTGGAGAAACAATTAGGAAAAAATTATCTAAAAAAACTCCTTAGGGAGGCAATTTTTTAAAAAAAGGTTGAGAAACCCCTTTAGTGCTTCTTTCCTCATTAGTTGATTGGCTCAATAGGAAACTTCAAAATCACTATTTTTCATCACAGCGGTGTTTCTTCTTTGTTCTTAAGTTGAAACAAATCTCTGTCCAAAGTTACTGGCTGCTGGCCTGTTTGAGGAATAAAGAGCATTTTGTCAGCAACCCAAATCCTGTATTTCCGGCAAAGTGACATTTGACTCTAAAAGGGGTCAAAGCAACAAAGAAAACAAACCCATTTAATTTACATGGCTCTTCTTATTTTCTATCAGGTCAGTGAGCCCTCTGGTTTCTTCAGCTGAAAGGTTGACTGTGCCACGTCTATGGCCCCTAAACTGCCCTGCCCCAGCTTGAACTGGCCCAGGTAAGTGACTGCTGAGGGAAATACTATTCAGCCTGATTGCAACTTGCAGCCTGGACCTGAAGCAGAGGCAGGTGTGCTTGTGACATGGGAGCGGGACAGGGAAGTGCTTAGTAGAGAAAGGTGGGATTCCTGGCAAGGGCTCCACCTGGGGCCTGTGCCCACAGACCTAAGTGAAGCCAGGCACTCCTGTTTCCACACCAAGATGTTGCATTTTCCAAGACCCCTCTGGCCCACCATGCCCCTGTGCCTATAAAAACCTCCAGATCCTAGTGGGCACACACACAGGCGCGGGACGTTGAGAGGAGCAGAGGAGTGGAAGAGCACACGGACAGGCACCAGCAGACTCCGGCAGGCCATCGATGGCATGGAAGGGAGGGCATGGAATTAGGTCAGGGGCGGTTGGAGGAGAGTCCAACTGCTAGGCAGCCCAACTCCAGGGGAAGACCCCCTTCCAACATCATCCCCCTCTGGCCTCCCCATCCACCGTTGTGAGCTACCTCCGCTCAACAAAACCTTGCACTCATTCTCCAAGCCCACATGTGATCCGATTTTTCCGGTGCACTAGGGCAGGAACCCGGGATACAGAAAGCCCTCTGTCCTTGCCATAAGGCAGAGGATCTAACTGAGCTGATGAACACAAGCCACCTGCAGACGGCTAAGCTGAAAGAGCACACTGTAACGCACGCCCACTGAGGCTGCGGGAGCTGTGAACACTCAACCCTAGACGCTGCCTTGGGGTCCGAGCCCAGAGACTCTCCCCACGACCTGCCTGTCTGTATGCTTCCCCTGCGGGTTTGAGCAGCTGGGCACCGAAGAACGGAGCCACACCTCCTGTGGAATGCCCTGTGAGGGAGATAAGGGAAAACTCCTCCCACTTCACTTAGTGCCCTAACTTCCCCTCCTGCTGCCTCTGTCCATATTCAGGGTCACCAGGCACTAGCTGGAGACTTTCCTACCAGTCTCCCAATTAGCTTTTATTCCTAGCTCAGCAAAGTTTATGCTAAAGATGGTAAACTCTAAGGATGGAATACATGCATCAAACACTAAGAAAGTTAAGCCTGTTGGCTGGGATTGGATTCTTATCTAGTAAGCATTCACTTGTGTAAATCTAAACCTCATGGACGTTTTCAGAATCAGCATCTTTTTTTATTTTATTTTATTTTATTTATTTATTTATTTATTTTGAGGCATAGTTTCACTGTTGTTGCCCAGGCTGGTATGCGATGGCAAATCTTGGTTCACAGCAATCTTGGTTCACAGCAACCTCGGCCTCCCAGTTCGAGCTATTCTCATGCCTCAGCCTCCCAAGTAGCTGGGATTACAGGCATGCACCACCACGTCCAGCTAATTTTTTTTTTTTTTTTTTTTTTTTTTTTTTTTTTTTTTTTTTTTTAGTAGATATGGGGTTTCACTATGTTGGTCAGGCTGGTCTCGAACTCCTGACCACAGGGGATCCACCCATCTCAGCCAGAATAAAAATCTTTATGATCACTAATCAGTTCATTTCCTTAACGACTTACCTCCAAGAATAACATAAATTTGTTTTAAAGATTGACTGTGGTGAAGATGTTTGCAAGATCTAATTAAGCTGTGTTTCATTTAGCAAATATGTTTTGAGCCGTAGCTGTGTGTCAGCATTGTTCCGGGCACTAGGGATACGGAGATGTCAAGGACATGGTGCATACGTCATTGGCTTTATGGGACTTACATTTCAGTGTGTTGTGGGGTAGGAACATGTGGGTGTGGGTGTGTAATTTGCACTCTCAGCTATGCCCTAGTTATTCTTACTCCTTCGGGAAAAGGACCGCGCATTTTATGGAATGAATAACAATGAAATGTGTCAATTATGGAGTGTATATCAAGTGCAATGGTCTATGCTAGTTGCTTTAAACCTATTTTATTAATCATTGTAACAATTCAAATCTTAGATATAAATTTTTTATCATTGACACATTAGGCAACAGTTGCCAAAATGTTCACTAAACTTACCAAGGTCAGCAGCAAGTGAGTGACTGAGTGAGATGGTGAATATTCAGGTCTGCCCCACTTCTGTGCACCCTCTGAATAATGGACACGTGAAGTTTCTGTGGGGCTTGAAGAAACAAAGTGAGTGAAAACGAGCTTCACCTCTTTCACAATCCCACATGCCACCCCCAACTCCCCGCCACTGACAACCAGAGGCTGGCAGTTTTTGAGTTGGGCATTTTCTCAACAGTTGAGCAGGAGCATGATATTCCCAGAGAGATGGAAATAGGGGCTGCGCACACCGCAGCTGCGGGCCTCAGGAAGGACAGATGGTCCATGCTGTACGCTGTCTGCTTGTATAGCTCAGCAAATACATTCTCCTTGACTTTAACTGCACCCGGCAGACAGGGACAAATACATTTGCTTTGCTTTTAACAATACTTTGGTGGTATCTGGAGCATGTATGAGCATGGCAGTTAAATGTTCCTCTATTCTCTGCTCTAACAAGGGAGCCTATGGCTTGATTGTTTCTCAGTGTCTTCTGTCTCTCTCCCCCTTCATTTATATATATTTATATATAATATATACATGTATGTGTATATATATAATATATACACATAATATATATTATATGTACATATAATACACACATATATACATATTATATATAATATATATATCCTCTCTCTATATATATGACATATATATGTGTACACATCCTGGTATATATAATTTAGCTTCTCTTCCTCTCTGAGATTGGTAATTTTTTATTTTTCTAATTTTTTTTCTGGTATAATTAAAATATAACAGATATTAAGTTTAAGAGTTCTATGTGCTTTGCAGATATCCATCTAATCACCATCAAAACAACATGTAAAGCATTTCCATTACCCCAGGGAATTTCTCCATCACCCTTTCTGGCCAATTCTTCTCAACTCCTAGAAGCAACTATTTTTTAATTTCCATCATCATCAATAGCTTTTGCTCTTGGAATTCAGTATAAATAGAATCATACAACTTTGTGTCTGGCTTTCTTGGGTCCATAAAATATTTTTGAGGTTCGCCACTGATGGTGCTGATTTTGATAGTTCATTCCCTTTATTGGCTGTGATGTATTTCAGTGTATAAATAGTCAATATTTTTAATCTATTTTCCTGTTAATGGGCATTTGGGTTGTTTTCTGTTTGGAGCTCTTTTGACTAAAACTACAATGCACATTTTTATACAAGTGATACTTGAGGACACTCATTTCTCATGGCTTTATTGAGAAACAATTGACATACAATACAATGAAATATTTAAGGTGTATAATTAGACCAAATTTGACAAATAAAACCCTCCCAACGATCCAAATAATGAACTTTATCCACTACTCCACCCAAAGTTTCCTGTGGTTCCTTGTAGTCTCCATCTCCCTATTTTGACCTGCACTATCCACAGTCAACCACTGAATGGCTTTCTGCCACTGCAGATTCATGTCAATTTTCTGGACTACAAAAAGGAATCATAGGCCGGGTGTGGTGGCTCACTCCTGTAATCTCAGCACTTTGGGAAGGCAAGGCGGGCAGATTGCTTGAGCTCAGGAGGTCGAGACTAGCCCAGGCAACACGACGAAACCTCGTCTCTATAAAAAATACAAAAATTAGCTGGGTATGGTGGCTCATGCCTGTGGTCCCAGCTCTTCAGGAGGCTGAGGTGGGAGGATCGTTTGAGCCCAGGAGGTCGCGGATGCAGTGAACTGAGATCGCATTACTGCACTCCAGCCTTAGTGACAGAGCTAGACCCTGTCTCAAAAAAAAAAAAAAAAGTGGGCAGGGGATGAATTATAGACTACTGTTTTATCAGGCTTCTTTCATTGAGCATGGTAATGTTGAGATTCATGAAGGTTATTGTGTCCAAAAATTGTTCTTTCCTTTTCCTTTTGAAGTAGTATTCTACTGTCGGATTATAATGTTAGTTTTTTTCTTTTTAAAACTTTTTTTGTTATTAAGGAAATGCTCATGTTATTTTTACTTCAAAGACAATCACAATGAACACAAACATTTTAGCGAATGATATTTTCTTTCTGTGTTATTTCTGCATGTACATTCCTTTATGAATAGGAGCCATGGGGCACCATGGGTTTTTGCTTGTTTCTTCTTATTCAACTTTTATTTTAAGTTCTGGGGTACATCTGACGATTAGTGGTGAAGAACATTTTTTCATATATTGATTGTCCACCTGTATGTTTTGACTTCTTTAAAAAAGTTATTTTTTCCCCATAGTTGAGTTTTGAGTGTTCTCTATATACTGTAGGAAAAAGTCCCTTCTTAGATATGTAATTGCAAATATGTTTCCCCAGTCTGAGGACTGCTGTTTCATTCTCCTACTGATATCTTGAAAAGAGAAGAGTTTTGAAAATGTTAATGCCGTCTTACGTATTTTTTAATTTTATGAATTGTGGTCTTGATGTTGTATCTAAGATAACTTTATCTAACCCAAGGCCACAGAGATGATCTCCTATTACTTCTAGGTTTAAAAAAAAATACATTTATGTTTTATTTGGGGCAGTGATACCATTTAAATTACTTTTATATGTGATATGAGATATGAATTGAAGTTTTTTTTTTTGCATTGTATATCCCATTGTTCTAGGACAATTTTTTTTAAATGAAGTTTCGCTCTTGTTGCCCAGGTTGGGGTGCAATGGCACAATCTTGGCTCTCTGCAACCTCCGCCTCCTGGGGTTCAAGTGATTCTCCTGCCTCAGCCTCCTGAGTAGCTGGGATTACAGGTGACCACCACCACGCCCGGCTAATTTTTGTATATTTGGTAGAGACAGGGTTTCACCATGTTGACCAAGTTGGTCTTGTACTTCTGACCTCAGGTGATCCACCCACCTCAGCCTCCCAAAGTTCTGGGATTACAGGCGGGAGCCACCATGCCCAGTACTGTTCTAGGACAATTTGCTGATAACATCGTATCCACTAAATTTATTTTGCACCTTTGTCAAAGATTAATTGACCACATTTGAGCAAGTCTATATTTACTCTATTGTGTTCCATTTTATAAACTTCCTTTTTAAAATGTCTACAGTGTCTTGACTACAATAGCTTTATAATCTAGAAATCAGGCACTTTTACTCTAGAAACTGTTTTCGAAGTTGCTTTAGACATTCTAAGTCATTTATATTTCTATATACATTTTAAAAGCCTCTTGTCAGTTTCTACAAAAATTCTGTCGAAATACCGATTGAGATTGCCATGAATCGCTAAAACAATTTGAGGACAACTGGTATCTAAATCATATTGAATCGTTTCATCTATGAACATGGTATAACTCAATTTATTAGCTCTTCTTTAATTCCCCCCAGTACAGATTTATAGATGTCAGTGTCATGTTTTGTACTTTCCAGAGAGTGTGAATATCTTTTGGGAGATTTAAATACCTAAGTAATTTATCTTTTTCTGGCATTGTAAATGGTTCTTTTTAAATACACTTTTTCTTTAGAACAGTTTTAGATTTACAGAAAGAAATGAGAAGCTGGAATGGAGGATTCCCCCATACTTAACATCTTATGTTAGTATGGTACATTTGTTCTAAATAGTAAACCAATGGTAATACATTATTACTATTATTAAAGTTCATACTTTATTTAGATTTCCTTAGTTTATTCCTAATATTACTTCTCTGTTTCAGGATCCCATCCAGGATAACATATTACATTTAGTAGCCATGTCTCCTTACGATCCTCTTGGCTATGACAGTTTTCTCAGATTTTCCTTGATTGTGATAACCTTGAAAGTTTGAGGAATATTGATTAGGTATTTTGTAGAATGCTCCTCTATTAGTATTTGTATGGTATTTTCCTCATGATTAGATTTTTTTAATGTGTTTGGGGGAGGAAAATCACAGAGGCAAAATGCCATTCTCATCGTATCATATCAAGGGTACATACAATCACTATGAATTACCGTTGTTTATTTAAGCCTTAATCACTTGACTTCAGATGGTGTTTGTCAGGTTTCTCCCCTATTAAGTTACTCTTTTTTCTCTTCTTTCTGTATTTTCACTCTTTCAAAGGAAGTCAGTAGGTATAGTCCGCACCTAAGCGGGGGAACTTAGGCTCTGTGTCCTTCAGGGTGGAGTGTCTTCATAAGTCTTCATAAGTTATTTGGAATTCTTCTGCATGGTAGATTTGTCTCTTCTTCCCCATTTATTCAAATATCTATATCAGTATGAATACTGATATAGATGGATACTTATTTTATACTTTGGGTTACAATTCAATATTACTTTGTGTATTTTTTGCTCACATTGTTCTAGCTTTGGTCACTGGGACACCTTTCAGTTGGTTCCTGTGTCCCTTCAACATACTCCTAGCATGTGTGGCATTGTTGTTGCCATTTGTTTCACATCCTTACTTTCTGGCACTACAAGACACTTCAATTTCATGTAGTATATGTCCTGCTCAGTCTTTAATTAGGCATTTCTCCAAGAATCATTGTTTCTTTTATTGGAGAATGGAATTAGAAGCCAAAATCTGAGTATCAGGAGTACTTGTTGGTCCTGGAGGAGCAGAAATTGCTTCAGCTTACAGAGCAAGGAGATAAGTGTGTATACTAACCCATGCATAGGCACACACTGAGATATTTCCATATGAAACATCTGTTCCATATTAAGCTAAACATAAGCTCATATTGATGTTTCCAGTTCTAAACCATTACCTTAGGAGAGGGCTTTTAAAATGAGATAGAGAGATAAATGCTCTCTGTGACCCAAATACATTATTTTCTCATGGTTACAAAGCACAGTTAGTCTATAACTCCAATCTCTCAACATCAAGAATAATAAATTATTTTCTAGGTTATACCAGTTTGTCTTGGTCAGGAAAGGCTAGGTTATATTATACAAAACCAATCTAAAACTCTCAATGCTTCATAGAGCACATATTTATTTATCCCTTATGTTGCATGTCCAACAAGGGTCTGGAGGAATACTCTGCCCACAGGAGAAGATGCATCTTGACATGTGCCTCCATGGTTAGGGAGAAGAACATGGAGATTCAAGCACTAGCACCAGATCATACAACCAGGAGTGAGTAACACGTTACTTCCACCAAGATGTTATTGGACAAAACAATCAAAATAGCCTTGCCTAACTTCAAGAGAACTGGGAAATACAATTCCACTCTAACACCCAGAAATATCAAAACCAGAGATTTAATAAACAATCTTAATAATTACCAGTAAAGGTCAAGGCTGCCTCTCTCTCTTTTTAATTCTACATCTACTTATTTAAGAGTGCTAGAATTCTTTTTTTTTAAACCACTTATTATGGTATGGCTGACATAAAAAAGCTGTGCGCATGTGATGTATACCACTTGAAGAGTCTGAGGATGAGTATACACTTGTGAATCCATTGCCACAGTCTATGTAATAAGCCTGTCCATCACCTCCAAAAGTTTCCTTCCATCCTTTTTATTTATCTATTTATCAGGATAATGATAAGAAAACTTAACATAAGATCTACCCTCTTAGAAAACTTTAAAACCAGAACCTCGGAAAGATATCTGCACTCTTGTGGTCCTTGCAGCATCATTCTAATGGCCAAGATATGGAAATGACTTGTGTCCATAGACCAGTGTGTGGAAATGAGGTATGTACACACAATAGAATGTTATTCAGACCCTAACAACAGGAAAATCCTGCCATTTGTGACAACATGGATGAGCCTGGACAACATTATGCAAAGTTAAATAAGTCAGATACAAAAGGAAAAAATACTATGCGATCTCATTTATGTGATGAACCTAAAATTGTCAAATTCATAGACGCAGAGAGGTGCATGTTGTGTTCAAGGGCTGAGGAAGCAAGAAGGTGAAAGAGGGTAGACTTTCAACTATTCTAAGGGACTGGCCTCCCTGTCATTGCACTGAGCATGGTCTTGGATGGACCTAGGCACTGAGATGTTTAATCTTACTGACTTGTTGGAGTAGGAAAAAAGAAAATAAAACAAATGTTTGTTCTTGCTTTCTTGATACTTCCTGGGCAAACATTAAAAATGCAAAGTGAAATTGCTATAGTCATATTATTCCCTTACACATTACTTACTAAATGGATTTTATAATGAGATGACATTATGCATTTATCTCCTGGCAATTGTTTGAAAATACTTCCTCCCTCTTCACTCCCTCCCTTTCTATTATAAGAGAGTTGTAGCTTGAGGGCACCTCTGCCTTTCACACTACACAAACTCTGTGGTCATTCCATAGACATTTAGAGAACAGTATCGTGTCTTGACATAGCAGGTGGTGACCAGAGTGTGAAGAAGGGAGAAATATAAGGAAGGATACTGTATTCGAGGCTTCCCACTCTGCTTTTCACTAGTGCTCCACTCTTCAGCCCCCTGCCAACAGGGTCTAAGCTTCCTCTAATTCAGTTATCAACTAGCCCTTAGGTAATCTGTTATCTACTGATTGTTTAACGCCCAGAAATGCACAGTGAAAGAGAGAACTCGTGGAACTAAGGTAAGACAATGATTCCCTAACCATTTCCGGCTTCCATGGCTTGTGTAGACAACTAACGCTATCTACCACAGCAGGCAGTAACATAAGAGGCTGAGAGCTCAGGGAAGGGGCTGGCTGGCTTTGCAGAGGGTCCTCACAGGGTCAAACATAGAAGGATGATGACAAGGCAATGGTGAGATTGCGAACTCTAGGATTTTAGAACCTAAAATTAGATTCTATTATATTATATACTCAGAGATTGTAGAATTGCAGATAACTGAACAATATTAAGTGAACTCCAAAAAGATGAGCATAGAAAACTTAGAAGAGTAACTTACTAGGTTACAATGGGTCAAGCAGACTTGGATTTCCACCTTCATAGGCTAGAGCTTTGTGCCTTGCTGGCAAATCTACATGGGAGGCGAAATTGTAGCTCACTCAGGAGGCGTGAAGAGAAATGTTGACAGCTGGTGTCATCTCACGGACAGTCGTAGAGGAAGGTACATCTGGCAGCCTGACCTGTGTGCAGGAATCAGGGCAAACTATCTGCCCTGGGCAGTGTCTGGAAGGACCCTTGAATGGCTTCCTTGGACACAATGGTTTTATATTTGCATTAATGATTTCTTTGTAAATATAGTTATTAACTTAAGAAAAAAACGTGCTGGTTGCCATAAAAAATGATAGTAAATAAGAGACTGTATTTATTGAGCATTTATTATGGGTCCGGTACTGCTCTGAGGGCTTTACATGTATTTTTTTTTTTTTTTTTTTTTTTTTTTTTTTTGAGAAGTCTTGCTCTGTCACCTGGGCTGGAGTGCAGTGGCCGGATCTCAGCTCACTGCAAGCTCCGCCTCCCGGGTTTACGCCATTCTCCTGCCTCAGCCTCCCGAGTAGCTGGGACTACAGGCGCCCGCCACCGCACCCGGCTAGTTTTTTTGTATTTTTAGTAGAGACGGGGTTTCACCGTGTTAGCCAGGATGGTCTCGATCTCCTGACCTCGTGATCCGCCCGCCTCGGCCTCCCAAAGTGCTGGGATTACAGGCTTGAGCCACCGCGCCCGGCCGCTTTACATGTATTAACTCATGTAATTCCCTCAACAACCTCATAGGGAAACAGGTGTAGGAAAACGTAAGTTTCTCATTTTTGTACAAGAGCTAGGGTTGAAACCCAGGAAGCCTGTCTAGAGCCCATGTGCATACTCACCACTTACCTTATCAGATTATAGTTCAAATCTCAGCCCAGAGGCCTTTTAAGGTAACACCGCATCTCTCTAATTGATTGCAAATTGATTTTCTAGTTTAGCTCCCAGGAGCTGTTCCTAGCTCTACTGGAGGTATTTATATGCCATCGTATATTCCCAGCCCCGTATGTGGTTTTCATATTGAAAAAGATTAATCCTAAATTGATTCTCAACTTATTGTATAGCAGCCTTTCTAGCTTTTAGTCATTTTCTTTTTTTGCTTTTAGATTTTATTCTCACTGCTACTTAACCACTGAGGATTTCATCACTCTTCAATTTCTTTTGCAAAGCAAGAGACCCCGGGAATATTTCAAAAAGGGTCAGAGGCATAGCTGGGCACCCTCCCATAGGACCCAGGAGCAAGAGCTTACTAAGATTCAGCTCATGAAGATGTCTCAAACAAGGATGGCCTGTTTTCAGGGAAGTAGATCATCCTTCTTCAAGAAAGGTTTATAGACCCTTGTACCAACATTTTGAGAAGTTCAGGAGCTTCCCCAGTAGAAAATTGTGTAAGAGGAAATGCTTATCCTTGCTGGCTGGAAAGTGACTTCAAAAAGACCCCATTAAGACCTAACTTCTTTCTAAAGTAGCTCTACCATTCTCAGGTGGGAACATTATACAATGGACAATAGGAAGGCAGCGTCTGACCCACATAAAATTATCTCCCACAGTAGTCTTGCTGCATTGTCTGAAATGTTCTCATTTAGACATTTAGTTCTTAAGCTTTCTAGGATGATGAATCCCCTTAAGAATCTGGTGAAAGGTACAGACCATCTCTGTATAAAAGGCTAATGGGCACACACCTAAACACACATACACACTGGGCTTTGTATACAAAATCCAGGGACTTGCACCCCACATTGGGATCCATCTCTTTTCTCTTGGATGGAAGCTTTATTGTTTCTAGAAGCAGGCTTTTAATATGTAACCTTCCCGTATTGAGCAATGCACAAAAGACTGTACTTTGTCACATGACTTTATCAGAAATTAGCAAACCAGGCACGGCTTCATTCTTATAGGGCAAAAGTCACATTTTGAGATAGAAAGAGGCCTTTGAGAGGGAAGAACAGATCACAGAAAAGAAGATGCAAATTCAAGTCAGACCCAGGTTGTGTTTTTGTGATGGAGGTCAGGACAGATGGTCAGAGTAGGGGGCGTCTAAACTAAACTATCTCACTTTGTTTCCTATTGTCTTTCCTACTCACCTTCCAACTCACGGAGGCTAGAAGCTGTGTTTCACGGTTCTTAAAGCCACAGCCTGATTTTGTGTCCTGAGCACTATCACTTTTCAAAAATTCCATGAGATATAATTCTTCTTATATACATTAATAATCTGAGGCCCCAAAAGTTCAAGTGGTTAGTGCAAGGTCACATAACTAGTAAATTATGAAGCTCCAATTCAACTCTGGTCCTTCATATAATCAACCTGCTGGTGCACTCTGCAGGTATGAAAGATTCAAGAACTGTTAACATAACATGACCACTTGACATAGCCAAACACAATATGCACATTCTGCTCTTTTTAGCAATCATTCTATTATTCCCTCATGTGAACTACCTAAGAAATAAAACATAGAGCGTATTTCCCCCAAATTTATTTTCAATCGAGTGACAAAGACAAGATTAACTCACATGAAGTTGGAGCTGAGGTTTTCAGGTGATCTGTGGGTTCTACATGGATCCTGCAAGTTTTCAAAACGATGAAATATTATTGAGAATTACCGTAAAAGGTAAGTAACTAATGCACTTTCATTTTTACATATGACTAAAAGCCTTTTATGCATTACCTAATAAGTGAATTGTGAAGGATTACTTAAATTAACATGCAAACATGGAAATATGCACAGTAACAGTTTCCTGAGATATTTATTCCGTATTCCATGCAGAAGTCTGGTGACTACGAACTGTCCAGCATTATGAAAGCTTCTAGAAGGCATGCACGCCTATAGATAATTGCGTTTTTCTATTTTCAGAAAGGACTCGGTAATCACTCCAACATCAGTGTTGATTTAATTATAGTTAATATTCAATTGCTGTTACTTTTGCTTTTCAGTTACAAATTCCTGTTGGTTTACATTTATTATTATCAGTTTCATTTTTGAGTAGTGTTTGGCTAATCTAAAATGAATAAAAATATATATTTACACCAGGAGTATTTGTGTCTATGGTTTCACAATAAATAGATGTTAAGCATGCTCATATTATAACGCAAACATTGGTCACCATCCCAGATGGCCAATGATAAATAACCCATTCAGATATTCAGGTTCAGTGGCTTGTCGTTATCTTTATATATTTTTTCCCACATAGACTTGGATCTGGCCTGTTTGGTCACCTGTAAGAGTCTCCTTGTACCCACTAAACTGCAATGGGGCCACGAGTGAAAACTGTCTGGTAACTATTGCATTTGAAAATCTAAGAACACATTTGTACATCTTAAACGGTAGAGTTAAATGTGTATAGAGTGATGAGATCAATGTCGATTTTATCCAACTAAGATCATTTCATTGAGGCAGTAAAATGTGAGTGTTCTCCATTCAGAACTAGACTGATGGATTGACTGGCTTGAGCTGGACCTGCTAGAGGGTTGGAAATGGCTTAAGTTCAGTGGAGAGAGAAAAAGCACTTTAAGCTAAGGCAGTCGCATGAGCAAAGGATTTGAGTGGAACACGTGAGGCTCCTGCAGAAGGGCAGAGGATGAGTCCATCAGCAGCAGGACTTAGATATCAGAGAGTCCTGGAGACAAGATCATTTGTGTGGAGAGGGACCATGGTATAAAACTGGAAGGCTGGAAAGAGCAATCTGGAAGGGCTGTAGTACCAGCCAGGGATGTCTCCTTTAAACACGACTGTCATCCTTCTGGACCTGTCACAGCCATTCCTGGACCTGTATTGATGAAGGGGGAGCCCCATCTGCCAGGCTCAGTGTCTCCCTGCATCACAGGTTCAGCTGGGAAGGAAATGATCTGGATGAAGTGAGCAGGCACATCACAGCGAATGCAGGAGCTCAGCAGCAGCTCCGTAGCTCTCCTGGCACTGCTGCTCAAGAGACTAAGCCCAGGCTAAGCTCTGCAACGATTCTCTCTTCCAGTGGGCCAAGCTTGATCAGAAGAGAGTCACTCTGCTGAAGTAAGTGCCCGATGTCTGGTTTTTCACTGGAATCAGGCTTTGAAAATTACTTTCTCTGTGGACTCCACATTTCCAGTGTGGATGTTACTGTGCCATGTTTAATTAATTGGAATGAACAGGTTGTTCATAAGGCTGTCAATAATTTCTTATCAATTACTTCAGACATTTTATAAAAATAACACAATATGAGATATACAAAAATAAAGTCTTTACATAAACCACTGATCCCAAGAAATAAAAATTATTAACACTTAATGAACCATCATTTGAACCCCTGCCCAACTGCCTCTCTTTCCCCTCTAAAATTAAGCATGATTATAAAATCTGTGCTTACTATTTCCTTTCTTTGCAGTTTTACTACATGTATATGGATCCCTAAAATACATTAGCGTTGTTTGTTTTATTTTATTTTTTATTTTTTTGAGATAGAGTTTTGCTCTTGTTGCCCCGGCTGGAGTGCAGTGGTGCAATCTTGGCTCACTGCAGCCTCCACCTCCTGGGTTCAAGGGATTCTCCTGCGTCAGCCTCCCAAATAGTTGGAATTACAGGTTCCCGCCACCACACCCAGCTAATTTTTGTATTTTTAGTAGTGATGGGGTTTCACCAGTTTGGCCAGGCTGGTCTCGAATTCCTGAGCTCAGGTGACCCGCCTGCCTCAGCCTCCCAAAATGCTGGCATTACAGGTGCCTTGTTTATTGTAGAGCTTTAAAAATTATCTCAAACCATATGATTTCTTTTGTGATTTACTCGTTTCCTCCAATAATTTATATGTAAAGGAATAACCCATGTTGCTCTATATTGCTCAAGTTTATTTATTTTTGCTTTTTATATTATCCTTCTGCATGAATATAAACATACCACGATCTATTTATTCATTTTCTTGTTGGTAGGCTTCTGGATTTTTCCAGTTTGGGGGGTTTGTTGCTGCTGTTGTTTTCACCATTACAGCCCATGCTGTGCATCTCCATGCAGTGGGCAAGGCCCTTTCTAGTGTGTGTGACTGAGAAACTCACTGTTCAGGAAGGTACCTGCCCACCTGTGCCCTTCTCCTAAGAACAGCTTCCCGTGTCTCATCGCTCACCAGGGAAACCACGACTCAGAAGGGTTGAGGTGAATATTTCACGATGTATGCATATGCCGTCAAATCATCAAGCTGCACACCTTAAGTATGTGCAATATCTCATTGTCAGCTATACCTCAATAAAGTTGTGGGCAGAAAAAAGGAAGCTCCTGGCTGCAGACGACAAGCAGTAGCCTTCCTTTCAGAGGTGGTAAAATAGGAGACTGAGATGATAGCCTTTGCGGGTCGGCAGCAGGGGCAGGTGCTGTCTAACTGGGATTCCACTTTGAAAGGCCCACTCCTGTGCATTAGGCTGCCACCTCCACTGCTTTTCTTCTGAGAATGGTGGCACCTTAAGCCCATCTGAACTGCTTGAATGCTGAGTGACAGATGTCACCGGCGCACAGAGGAGTTCCAAATGCCAGGAAAGGAAGGGGAGGAAAAGGAAAGAGAAACATGGGAGAAAGATTTCAGAATGACAACACATTTCAGCTGTATTTTAAACGACTACTGGGAGTTTGTCACTAAGGGAAGATTATCACAGATAGAGAGAATCTTGCCAGCAAAGATTCAGACATTTAAGAACACTTGAGGCTACAGGACAAGGTGAAAGGAGAGACTCAACCTTCAACAATGGCAATTCAGTTTCCATTATGAGCCATGCAGTGCTCATTTGCAAAGACTGTTTTTAAATTAAGGAGAAGAGAGATGGAAAAGACTGGAATGCACTAAAAGGGAGTTTGGACTTGAAGGCCTCTCAAAGTTTTAAATTTGGAAGTGAAATGACTGGTTCTGTTTTAGAAGGAAATTTCTGTGATTCCAGCATATATAATAAACAAAATATCTTAAAATTTAAAGCCTCCCAATAGAAACTATACATGTGTATGTGTGTGTATACATACACTAAATAAAATATAATAAACATCCTTTAAAATGTATAGCTAAGTTTATAAATAAATACAAGAAAAAGAGTCTACATTGGCCTGAAGAAAGAGAGAATTGAAAATCCAAGTGAAAAGCTATTGCTGTCACAAAGCTAATCTGGTGACATCTGGAAAGCTCTCTAAATAAGGGGCGTGTGGTTGAAAGACCTCCTAGGCCAGGAGATAAGGTCCTTCTAAGAAGGGACTTGGAACCAACTCTCTGCCTCCCCTGGGCCAGGACCCAGAGCACTAACTCACTCATCAGTGAAAACACCATCAGCAAAAGCTTCTGTGCTGGACTGAGCTCTGAGAGGAAGTCTGCTACTGATAATTCGGATCAATCCCTACTCCACGTCTGGGTTTCCATTGCAAGTTTATGCTATCTGCATGATTCTGGAAACCCCAAGATGAGAAATTAAAATAAAATCATCCAAGATAAGTTGTGTCTCTGGTCTCTTTTACAAGAAAATACAAAGGAACACAGCCTTAAGCCAGTTCTCAAATTGCATCTTATGGGATTTCCACAATAATGCCTACTGAACATGAGCTCATAGCCCTCTAACAAAATTCACAAGGCAGAAAGCTACCTTGAGTGAGAGTAAGCAGACATCGTAGGGGCATGGATTAGACTGAAAAGATCAGATGCAGACTATAAAACAAGTAGATTTAACATATTTTTAAAAATTAAAGATAAAATTTAGTTTGCCGTTCATATAACTTCTTTAGATGAATGTTATGTTTTCAGCGTTTCTTCTTTTGAAATATATGCAAATAAGCCATAAATTTTCCTCAAAGAACAAAGCACAAGTTTATCTATATCATCCCACAAGTTTCAATATGTAGTATTTTCATTTAATTTTTTTTTTTTTTAGAGACAAAGTTCAGCTCTCTTGCCCAAACTAGAATGCAGTAGTGCAATCCTAGCTCCCTGCACCCACAAACTCCTGGGCTTGAGTGATCAGTCCTCCTGGCAGCCTCCCATGTAGCTAGGACTATAGGCGTGTGCCATCATGCTTGGTTAATTTAAAATAATTGGTTTTTTTTAGAGATGGGGTCTCTCTAAGTTGCCCCGGCTGGTCTTGAACTCCTAGCCTCAAAGGATCCTCCTACCTCAACCTCCTGAGCAGCTGGAATTACAGGCATGTAGAGCCACGCCTGGTTTCATTTAAAATGTTTTTTGTTTTTTTTTTTTGAGACAGAGTCTCACTCTGTCGCCAGGCTAGAGTGTGATTCTCCTGCCTCAGCCTCCCAAGTAGCTGGGATTACAGGCATGTGCCACCACACCCAGCTAATTTTTGTATTTTTGGTAGAGATGGGATTTCACCATGTTGGCCAGGATGGCCTCGATCTCCTAGCCTCATGATCCACCTGCCTCAGCCTCCCAAAGTGCTTGGATTACAAGCGTGAGCCACTGCTCCTGGCCATTTAAAATGTTTTTAACCTGCATAATGATTTCTACTTTTACCAATGGGTCATTTTTGAAATGTACAACTTCGTTTTAAACACTTGTCAATATTTTAATTTTATTTTTATGATTAATTTCTAGCTTGGAGGTGCTCTGTTTGATTTCAAGCAGATTTGAATTTTTACATTTGTTAAGACTAATTTTATGGCCAAGCATATAGGATTTTTGATAAATAGTTCATGTACATTTAGAAAAATAATGTGTATTCTTTACTTGTTGCTTTCTTATCTTAGGTCCAGTTTATCAAATTTATTAAAAATTATAGATCCTTATTAATTTTTTTGCTTACTTTCTATCAATTTTTGAGAAAGATTATTAAAATCTTCCAGTATAACTCTGATTTGTTTATTACTCCATGTTGCTCTGTTAGCTTTTCTTTTGAAGCTATATTTTTAGGGGTATGCAGTTTTATATTGTTTTCATACATATATGCTTGGTGCATTTACTCTTTTTACAAAATGTTCCTCTTCCTTATTTACACTTCTTGTCTTAATGTTTACCTTATCTCGTTAGTAAGGCTATACCTTTTTTGGGAGATGGTTGACTTTTCATGGTGCATTTTCTGTTTTACTTTCAAACTTTCTGTTTAAGGTGTATCTCCAGTGAGCAACATATTACTCAACTGTTAAAAATTGAGCTTGTTTTCAACTTTTAATATGAGTCTTTAACCGGCATATATTTAATCTAATTTCTGAGACATTCGGGTAAAAATAAACAGTCTCACTATTTGTTTTACATTTGTTTTATCTCTTCTACTTTATTGACTTCTTTAGCTTTCATCAAGTATTTTTTAATAGTGCATTTTCCATATTATGTTGTTGCCAGTTCCATGTTTTTAGTGACTATCTCAGAGATGACAACTTCCATCATTTACGTATTAGACAATAATATAAATAACATTTTACCACTTTTCTTTATTTTCAAGGGCCCTTTAGAAAACTCTACGTCAATTCATCCTCATGTTGTTTTATTCCTTCGTTGTCTCAGATTTTACTTTATGTTTACATATTCATAAAACCCCACAATACATTATTAAGATTCATTTAGGCTTACCCACACCTTTATCCTTTCTCGTGCTTTTAATTGCCTTTTAGTTCCATGTTTCCCTCTGATACCATCTTTTTTTCTTCCTGAAGAACCTTCCTTGTTATTGTATTTGGTCTGAAACATCTTTTTTCACCCACCTTTGAAGGGTATTTTTTCTGGTTATGGTGCATTGCTGTGGAGAAGTCAGTTACCAGACTGATTTTTGTTCTCTTGAAGGAAATTATTTTTTGTCTGTGTTGTTTGTTAGTTTTACTACAATCTGCTTAGGTTTGGTTTTCTGTGTAATTCATTATGTTATCTCATGGTCATTCTTGGAACTGTGGGCTCGTGTCTTTTACTGATTTGGGAAAATTACCAGCCAGTATCTCTCCAGTTATCAGTACTGTTCATTCTCTCTCCTCGTATTCTGTGACTCCCAGCAACGTATGTTAGATATTTTCATCATGTGCCTATGTCTCTTCAACTCCTATCTGTATTTTTTTAATCTTCTTTTTATTTCTGCACTTCTGTAGGGATATTTTTTTTACAGACCTTTAATCCAGGACACCAAAGATCTCTTCTCCTGTGTCTCATCAGCTGTTTAATCCATCCATTAAGCAATTAATTTCAGTAATGTCATGCTTATGTTCTAATATTTTATTTTGTTTCATAGATTATGATATTCAGTTGAAAGTCTCTATCTTGACATCTATTTTGCTTAGTATAGTAATATGGTTGCTTTAAGTTCTGTGCCTAATAGTTTCAATATCTGGATCACTGCAAACCCATTTCTCCTCCCTGTTGTTTGCCTCGCTCACTGGCTAAAAATTTGTCTTATCTACTGGTTAGTATTCCTGAATGCAACATGTGTTTGGGTAAGATTCTAGATGATCTTATTTTTATAAAGAGAAGATTTACTTTTTCTTCTGGCAGGAATTGAGATCAGATCGTCTTGATCCAATAATATATTCAGAATATCTGAGCTTGATTTGGGACTTTTGAGGGCTAATCTGACTTGTTCTCATTCTAATTAGGCCAAGGTCCTCATCCTAATTAGGTCAACGTAAAGTCTTGGGTGTTGGATAGGACCCTGAGTTTGGTTTTCTCTCATCAAAAGTTGTAAGCTATGCTGTTGTATTAGTCCATTCTCATGCTGCTGATAAAGACATACCCAAGACTCAGCAATATATAAAGGAAGGAGGTTTAATTGACTCACAGTTTAGCATGGCTGGAGAGGCCTCAGGAAACTTACAATCTAGGCAGAAGAGGAAGCAATCATGTCCTTCTTCACATGGCGTCAGCAAGGAGAAGTGCAGAGTGAAGTGGGGGAAAGCCCCTTATACAACCATCAGATCTCATGAGAACTCACTCACTATCATGAGAACAGCATAGAGGTAACCACCCCCATGATTCAATTACCTCCCACCAGGTCCCTCCCAGGTCCCTCCCCAAACCACAATTCAAGGTGAGATTTGGGTGGGAACACAACCAAACCATGTCAGCTATGTAGGAATCAGTAACCACTTTAATGCAAAATGAGGTAAAGAATGTTGGTCTCACCTCAGGAAACTTTGCTTCTGTCTTATATTCAATCCTTGTGACCTTGCTGCCACAAGTGATCTCTAATATCTCTCAACAGTTGGGGACTTCCTTTGCATTTTATCTAGATATTACAAATATTCTCATTCAGAGATTCAGTTTGAGACAACTACTATATCATAGCCACATATGAAAGTTTCTTCTTTTTTATATCTCTGTGGGGATTTCTTGTCAGCTTATATTAATTTCTAAGGGATATCCCTTATTTTCTTACAAGCCCAGATACATTTCAATGAATTTTTATATATTTTGTGTAACATTATGTGTTTTACATTGGAAAAATATCTTAAGGATAAATAGATTGCCTATTTCTGGAAACAAGTATATGTTATTTTCATGTATTTTATGTGTATTATATATTTCATAATTTACAAAATAAATATATTTATGATGGTAATTATAGTTTAGAGTGTAAAGAAACTTCAACCAGGAAGATTATCACAAGGCTTTTTGCCATCATTCAGACAAGTTTAAAAAGATCTGAGTAAGGATTAGAGTAATTGAATTGAAAAGAAGAGTTTTAAATAATTCAGACCTTAGGGCATATGTTAAAATAAATTTAGTGATTGGAGTACTTAGGATATGTTGAGAAAGAAGGATATTTGCTAGTTGTATCACTTGCAATGGTAATGTCTTTTTCTGAGATGACGAGCAACTTTAATGGAGTAAAGATATTAGTATGGAGGAGGGAGGCAAAGATATGGGCTCATGTTAAACTGGAAACATTGACAGTGTATCTAGTCAATGTTCAGTAACTGATAATACATATTTGTCTGGAATACAAGTTTACAGAATTCTCTAACTTTTACTGGATATTGAGTTATATATACAAGGAACAGAAAAAAATATATATTCAGAGGTTTGGGGAGCAGGGGGCCCAAGAGGAGGAAAAAGAAAGAATGTGATTTAAGAAACAATTTACCCAATATCTTTATGCCAATTGAAGGTATGTAAGATTACTGTCGGTTATATATCAAGATTTCCTGATATCTGACTAGGAATAATGTGTTTAAAACTTTCTGGTTACTACATATTTTGAGTAACATGTATTAATTGAAGAAAAAATAATTTCAATCTTACAATCTCTAGTTTTGTGTGAATGATCCCTTCTCAGCCTTTAGGTCCCGGCCTAAATGCCATCTCCTCCTCAGCAATGCCTCCTCTAATCACCTAACCCTGCTGCACTATGCTGACTGATGGTGATCTCCTCACCTGGCTTACTCCCTTCACAGGGTTTCATGCTGTCTGCGATTATCTCTCTAAGTTAGTATTTCCTTTTCCATTGTCTCTTTCCTTCACCTTCCTGTTGCGTCGCTGTAGAAAGTTTTGCTACATTGCTTTCTTTCCTACCTTCTGCACTTCCACATGTCAGGTACTCAATAAATGCGTGTTGAATAAATGAACAAATTTTTAAACTTTGGCTGTAGAGGGACTCAAGGATAAGAGACCTCTATTTTAAAATAATGGTTAAACTGCATCCTGGGGCCACAGGACATATCTACAGTATCCAAATCAAACTGTGTGGCTTTACCTAAACATGGAAATTAGATTAGATTGCTGGAAAGTGGTACAAAGCAGGGTAGTTTTTATTTTTAAGGAAAGTGTAGATGATGATTTAACAGATTACATAGAGCTGTATTTTGTATTATTTTTAGTCTGAGCTCTTAAAATGTACTGATAAAGTTGGCATCATATCAATAAAGATAATTCTAGTTGCTTCCAATTACTTGGAAAAGATTTAGATACTAATGGACAAAAGCAAAGTTGCAAGTGAGTACACAAACTATACTGCCAAGAGAGGTTCGGGCCTGAGGACATTAGCAATATTGTTAAGAAACCTGCTTAAATATTTATGTAGTTTCTTACTTTCCAGTGAGGCAAAATAATTCATGAGCAAGGCCACTTTCTGCTTTTCATATTAATACATTAGTGGGTTCCCATATTAGAATAACATAAAAACTTTTTTATGAATAGTTTATTCATGCAACTTTTGTGTTTATTCATATATGTCCAGGTTCTAGAAATTATTATATTGTGTGAGTCCTTTGAATGGTTTGTTTTTTAAGAATACCATGAGCTCTGATTTGGCCTCACCTCCTGCACAGATAGAGTTTTTTTCTAGAACCAGCCTTATGAATGAAGAAAATAGGTGACTACCTATGTGGTTCTAAACACACAGGGCCAAAAATATGATTTTACCAGAAGAACATCTTTCTTTAACTCTTCACAGTTTCCAATTTGTGATATGTGACAGGTAACTTCAATGCTAAAATAATTCCAGGTATCTATTACAGGCCAATAATATTTAAGAAATTAAAAGGAGATGAAACTAGAAAGGGTTGAGACAATATTTTGAGGCATTTTCCAAGTTATACTATAGAGTTCCTGTTTCATCATGTAGATGGTTCTGATTCACTTGAAATCTTTGTTAATTTCTGTTTTGCAATGGTAAATCTTTTACCGACATGGAGAATAGACATACCTACAGTGATCATCCCAGAAAAAGGAGACACAAGGAAAGAGATGGTGAACTCCAAGTTGAGGCAGAAAGAGTGAAACCTGAGTGGAAGTGATCAACCCAAGAGACATTTAAGAATCAATAGGACTATATTAGGATGAGGAAGTTGTGGGGAAGACCTTGATTTTCCCAGCTAAGGGAACTGACTCGGTGGTTGTGTCATCCATGGAGGTGGATAAGAAGATGGAGAATATAGGAACAGGGAGGGGGGTGTTACATGTAGAATTCCTGGTGGTACTAGTGAAAAAATCCTGATACTCTCTATATTACCAATTTTTAAATTTATATTTAAAAATTGTAATAGCTTTATCGAGGTATGATTGACAAACAACACATAATTAATGTGTACTCTTTGACAAGTCTTGGCAGATGAATATACCTGTGATGCTATCACTACAAGCAAGATAGTGAACACACCTCACTCCCAAAGCCTCTTCCTGCCCTTCGAAATTCTTCTCTCCCTCTTCTTCTTGACAATCCCCAACTAAACCAGATGACCCCCGATCTGCTGTCTGTCACTGTACATTAGTTTTAATTTTCCAAAATTTCATATAAGTGGAATCACAGGGTATGCACTCCTTTTGCCTGCCTTTCTTCACTCTGAATTATAATTTTAAGCTTCATCCATGTTGTAGTATGCAACAATAATCCATTCATTTCTATTGCGGAGCAGTATGCCATTGTATGGCTATACCACCATTTGTTTTACCATTCAGCTATTTGTGACATTTGCATATTTCCATGTTTCAGTTATTACAAATACAGCTACTATGCACTTTCTTGAACATCTGCATATGAACATGTGCTATCATTTAGCTTGGGTAAATATCTAGGAGGGAAATGCCTGGGTTAGATGGTAGGTGGATGCTTGATTTTGTTGTGAAACTGACAAAGTTTGTACAAAAGTATTTGCTCCATTTTACACATTCCTCATCCATGTACATGAGTTTCATTGGGTGCACATCCCACCAACAGTCAGTTCAGTCAGGCCCTTTAATTTTAACCATTCTAATAAATACATAGTGATAACGCATTATCATCTTAATTTGAATTTCCCCAAGGAGTAATGATGACAAACATCCTTTCATGTTTATTGCCATCTCTATATCTCTTTAAAAAAGAAACTGGATCCTTTCCTTACTCCTTATACGAAAATTAATTCAAGATGGATTAGAGACTCAAATGTTAGACCTAAAACCATAAAAACCCTAGAAGAAAACCTAGATAATACCATTCAGGACATAGGCATGGGCAAGGACTTCATGTCTAAAACACCAAAAACAATGGCAACAAAAGCCAAAATTGACAAATGGGATCTAATTAAACTAAAGAGCTTCTGCACAGCAAAAGAAACTACCATCAGAGTGAACAGGCAACCAACAGAATGGGAGAAAATTTTTGCAATCTACTCGTCTGACAAAGGGCTAATATCCAGAACCTACAAAGAACTCAATCAAATTTACAAGAAAAAAGCAAACAACCCCATCACAAAGTGGGCCAAGGGTATGAACAGACACTTCTCAAAAGAAGACATTCATACAGCCAACAGACACATGAAAACATGCTCATCATCACTGGCCATCAGAGAAATGCAAATCAAAACCACAATGGGATACCATCTCACACCAGTTAGAATTGCAATCATTAAAAAATCAGGAAACAACAGGTGCTGGAGAGGATGTGGAGAAATAGGAACACTTTTACACTGTTGGTGGGACTGTAAACTAGTTCAACCATTGTAGAAAACAGTGTGGCGATTTCTCAAGGATCTGGAACTAGAAATACCATTTGACCCAGCCATCCCATTACTGGGTATATACCCAAAGGATTATAAGGCATGCTGCTATAAAGACACATGCACACGTATGTTTATTGCGGCACTATTCACAATAGCAAAGACTTGGGATCAACCCAAATGTCCATCAGTGACAGACTGGATTAACAAAATGTGGCATATATACACCATGGAAAACTATGCAACCATAAAAAAGGATGAGATTGTGTCCTTTGTAGGGACACGGATGCAGCTGGAAACCATCATTCTCAGCAAACTATCACAAAAACAGAAAACCAAATACCGCATGTTCTCACTCATAGGTGGGAATTGAACAATGAGATCACTTGGACACAGGAAGGGGAACATCACACACCGGGTCCTATTGTGGGGAGGGAGAAGGGGGGAAGGATAGCATTAGGAGACATACCTAATGTAAATGACGAGTTAATGGGTGCAGCACACCAACATGGCACGTGTATACATATGTAACAAACCTGCACGTTGTGCACATGTACCCTAGAACTTAAAGTATAATAAAAAAAAAAAGGAAAGAAAAGAAAAAAAAATATTGAAAAAAATGTTTCTACAAATTCTTAACAAATTTTATTGGATTGTTTATTTTCTTTGTTGAGTTGGAAGATTTCCATATACATTCTAGATTGAAGTTATTTATTCATTAGATGTGTGAGCTGCAAATATTTTCTCCCATTGTGTGTTTCATTTCTTTATTCTCTTAAGAGCATCTTTCGAACAGCAGAAGATCTTAATTGTAATGAATTCCAATTTATCAATGTTTCCTTATGTAGATTATGTTTCTAGTGTTGCATCTAAGTTATTTTTGCCTAACCTAGATCAAAAAGATTTTCTTCTAATATTTCTTCTAGAAATTTTATAGGTTTACAAACACTGCATGTCCTCACTCATAGGTGAGAATTGAACAATGAGATCACTTGGACAAAGGAAGGGGAACATCACACACCAGGGCCTGTTGTGGGGTGGGGGGAGGGGGGAGGGATAGCATTAGGAGATATACCTAATATAAATGACAAGTTAATGGGTGCAGCACACCAACATGGCACATGTATACATATGTAACAAACCTGCACGTGGTGCACATGTACCCTAGAACAAAGTATAATAATAATAAAAAGAAATTTTATAGGTTTAACAATTATGCTTGTGATCTATTTCTAGTTATATTTTTAGATATGCTTTGAGGCATGGAAAGGAGGTTTTTGTTTTGAGTTTTTTTGGAATATGAATATTCAACTGTTCCAGTATAATTTATTTAAACGATTAGATTAAAGCAATGATTAGATTCTGTAATGAATTACCCTTGCCCTTTTGTCAAAAGTAAATTGACAAAGTATTTGTAAATCTGTTTCTGAATTCTTCATTCTTTTCCATTGAGCTATTTCTTTATATTTAAATCAATCCCATAGTCACTTGATTTGAATACCTTTTCAAGTCATGGAGTAAGGGAAGAGATGTAATTAAACAATCTTTTTTCAAAGTCATTATATGAATTGCATAATCACTTCGTTACTACAAAAACAAAGGACTGCTAAGATTTTGATTGGAATTGTGTTCTATCTGTAGATCAGTTTTGGGAAAGTTGACATCTTGACAATATTAGGAAAGTTCTAATTCATGAATCCATTATATCTCTCTATTTATTTAGGGCTTCATCTTTTCTCAGCATTGATTTGTCCTTTTCACTGTACATGTATATTAGTTTCCTATGACTGCCATGATAAAGTACATAAACTAAGTGGCTTAAACAATAGACATTTACTGTCTCACAGCTCTGGTAAAGTAAACCCAAGACTAAGGTGCCATCAGGGTTGATTCCTGCAATGTTGGAGAGTCAGTTCCAGGCCTCTCTCCTACTGCAGACCTCCAGTGTTCCTTGGCTTACAGGTGCAATACCTTCATCTCTGACTTCATGTTCACATGGTGTTCTCTCTGCTAGTATTTCTGTCTCTGTGTCCAGATTTATCCATTTTATAAAGATTAAGTCACATTGGACTAAGGCCTACCTGAAGGACTTCATTTTAGCTTGATGACCTCTTTAAAGACTCTATTTTCAAATAGGGGAACATTGTGAGGTTCTAGGAATTCAGGTTTCATCATGACTTTTTAAAGGACAGGAATTCAACTCATAACAACATGTATTATGCATTATTTTCAGATTTATCTAAAACAGTGTAAAAAGTATAACTTTGATACAATTTTTAATGGTATTTTTTAGATTCCAATTTCTAATGATTCATTAATAATTACGGAACAAAAACTAATTTTTGTATAATGATTTTGCCTTAAGAAATCTTACTAAACTTAGATATTACTGCTAGTAGCTTTTCCGTGGATTCCACAATATTTTCTATATAGAGATCAGGTTATCTGTGAACAAAGGCAATTTTAACTTTTTTCTTTTCAATGTGGGTGTGTTTGATTTCTTTTTATTGACTTATTGCAATGCCTGAACCTTCAGGGTAATGTTGGATACAAGTAGCAAGAGAAGACATGCACAAAAATAATTTCAACTTTTCTTTTCTTTTAGATTCAGGGGGTAGATGTGCAGGTTTGTTCCATGGGTATACTGCATAATGCTGAGGTTTGGGGTGTGATTGATTCCATCACCCAGTTAGTGAACATAGTACCCAAGTGTTAGTTTTTCAATCCTTGTTTCCCTCCCTCCTTACCCCCTCTAGTAATCTCTAGTGTCTCTTGTTGCCATCTGTATAGCCCTGAGTACCCAATGTCTAGCTCCCACTTCTAAGTGAAAACACGCAGTATTGGGTTTCCTGTTCCTCTGTTAATTTGCTTAGGATAACGGCCTCCAGCTGTATTCTATGTTGCTGCAAAGGACGTGATTTCATTCTTTTTTATGATTGCATGCTATTCAATGGTATATATGTACCACATTTTCCTTATCCGATCCATCGTTGATAGGCATGTAGGTTGATTCCATGTCACTGCTATTGTGAAAACTGCTGCAATGAACATATAAGTGCATGTGTATTTTTGGTAGAATGAATCATTTTCTTTTGGATATATACTAAGTAATAGGATTACTGGAAGGAATGGTAGTTCTGTTCTAAGTTCTTTGAGAAATCTCCAAACTGCTTTCCACAGTGGCTGAACTAATTTATATTCCTACCAACAGCATGGTGTAAGCGTTTTCTCCACAGCTTCACCAACATCTGTTTTGTTGTTGCTGTTGTTGTTTTATAATTAGAGCCATTCTGACTGGTGTGAGATGGCATCTCCCTGTGGTTTTGATTTGCATTTCCCTGATGACCAGTGAAGATGAGCACATTTTCACGTTTGTTGGCCACTTGCATGTCTTCTTTTGAGAAGAGTTTGCTCATGTCTTTTGCCCAGTGTTTAATGGGGATACCTGTTTTCTGATTGTTGAATTATTTAAGTTCCTTATAGATTCTATATATTAGACTTTTGTCAGATGTGTGGTGTGCAAATATTTTCTCCCATCCTGTGGGTTGTCTGTTTGTTCTGTTGGTAATTTCTTTCGCTGTGCAGAAGCTCTTTAGTTTAATTAGGTCCCACTTGGCAATTTTTGTTTTTGTTACAATTGCTCTTGAGAACTTAGTCATAAATTCTTTCCCAAGGCCGACGTCCAGAATGGTGTTTCCTAGGTTTGCTTCCAGGATCCTTATATTTGAGGTCTTATATTTAAATCTTTCATCCATCTTGAGCTAATTTTTGTATATGGTAGAAGGAGGTAGGGGCCAACTTTCATTGTCTTGCATATGGTCAGCCAGCTATGCCAGGACCATTTATTGAATAGGGACTCTTTCCTCTGTTGCCTATTTTTGTCATCTTTGTTGAAGGTCAGATAGCTATAGGTGTTTGGTTTTATTTCTGGGTAAGAGAAGACATTTTTAAATTATTTCTGATCTTAGGAGAAAAGTATTTATTGTTTCATTATTAAGTATGCTTGTCTTAGTCAGTTCCAGCTGCTTTAACAAAATACCATAGACTGGATAGCTTATAAAGAACAGACATTAGCCAGGCACGGTGGCTCACACCTGTAATCCCAGCACTTTGGGAGGCCGAGGTGGGCAGATCACTTGAGGTCACGAGTTGAAGACCAGCCTGGCCAACATGGTGAAACCCTGTCTCTGCTAAAAATACAAAAATTAGCCAGGCATGGTGGCATGCACATGTAGTCCCAGCTACTTGGGAGGCTGAGGCATGTGAATCACTTGAACCTGAGAGGGAGAGGTTGCAGTGAGCCGAGATTGTGCCATTGCATTCCAACCTGGATGACAGAACGAGACTCCATCTCAAAAAAACAAAACAAACAAACAAACAAAACAAAAAACAAAAAAAACCCAGAAATTTATTTCTTACAGATGAGATGGCGAGGCTGAAAGTCCAAGATCTGGGTGCCAACATGGTCAGGTTCTGGTGAGTTCTACCTTCCAGATTGTGGCCTGTCAACTTCCCTTGTATCTTCATATGGCAGGAAGAGAGCTAGAGAGCTCTCTGAAGTCCCTATTATAAGGGCACTAATCCCATTCATGAGGGCTCCACCCTAATTAGCTCCCAATGGCCCCACCTCCTACACACCATCACACTGGGGGTTAGAATTTCAACAAATAAATTTTGAAGAGACATAAATATCCAGTCCATTAAAATGCTACTAGCTGTAGGTTCTGCACAGATGCTGATGTTAGGTTGAGGAAGTTGCATTCTGCTTCCAGTTTGCTACACATTCTTTCCCCCTGTCGGGAATAGATGTTGAATTTTTTCAAATACTTTTTTAGATTGCTTGGGATTATTATTATTTTTGATCATTAATTTGGTGAATTACATTAGTTGATTTTTGAATGTTAAATGTTGATTTTTGGATTCCTGGGATAAAACTTACTTGGTCATAATGTACTACCCTTTTTATGTATTGTTGGGTTTGCTTTGCCAAACTTTAGTTAGAAGGTTTGCATCTATGTTTGTGAGGGCTGTTGACCAGTAGTTTTCTTATCTTGCAATATCCTTGCAAAATAAGTTTCGGTATTTTAGTTCAATTTTCTATAAGCATTTGTGTAAATTTGGTGTTATTTGTTCCTTAAATGTTTGAAATAATTTTTGAAGCAATCTGTGTCTGTGGCTTTTTTTTGTGAAAAGATTTTTTAAAACTGCAAATTGAATTTCTTGAATGGATTTGGAGTAATTCAGGTCATCTATTCTTCTTAAGTGATCTTTGGCAGTCTGTGCCATTCATGATATTTGTCCATTTCAGGTATGTTGTTCAATTTATTGGCATAAAGTTAGTCATAATATGCCCTTATTATCCTTCTAATGACTATATAATCTACCAGTAGGCCTGTTTTATTCCTGACATTCACACTTTGCATCTTTTATCTCTCTCTCTTTTTCCCCATTTAGTCTGGCTGGAGATTTATCAAATTTATAGATCTTTTCAAAGAATCAGCTTTTGATTTCATTGATTTTCTCTATTACTTTTATCTACTTCCTTGATTTCCACTCTGATACTTATCTCTTTTTTTTTTCTAATTAACTCTGTGTTTCTGTTGCTCCTTTTGCTCTAATTGCTGAAGTTATTGAATTGAAACCTATTTTATTTTAATATAAATGGTTGCTAGTATAAATTTCTAAGTACTTTCACTGTAGTTAATAAATTTTGATATATTCTGTTTTCCTTTTTATTCAGTTCAAAATATTTTCCAATAAATCTTTGATTTTTTTCTCTGACTCATTGGTTATTTAGGAATATGCTATCTGTTTTTCACATAGTGTTGAATTTCTTAAAGTTTATTTCTTACGAATTTCTAATTTAACTCTTTGCGGTCATAGAATACATGTTGCATGATTTGAATCCTTCTGTATTCATTGAGAATTGAATTATGACTTACAGGATCTAACTTGGTAAATGTTCTGTGTGCACTAGAAAATAATACATATTCTTCGGTCGTTGGGTGGAACATCCTGTGTTAATTAAGTCACCTTGTTTACTACCATGGTTAAAATCTTCTATATCCTTACTAATTTAGTGACTATATTTTCTTTCTGTTATTTAGAGACAAATGTTAAAATTTTGAACTATATTTGTGGATAAGGCTATTTTTCTCCTTGTATTCTATTAGTTTCTGCTTCATGTGTTTCCTTGCTGCATTATTATGTACAGATATGTTTAGAATTCTTTTTCTTAAATTCCATTTTTTTTTATTATACTTTAAGTTCTAGGGTACATGTGCATAACGTGCAGGTTTGTTACATATGTATACCTGTGCCATGTTGGCGTGCTGCACCCATCAACTTGTCAGCACCCATCAACTCGTCATTTACATCAGGTATAACTCCCAGTGCAATCCCTCCCCCCTCCCCCCTCCCCGTGATAGGCCCGGTGTGTGATGTTGCCCTTCCCGAATCCAGGTGATCTCATTGTTCAGGTCCCACCTATGAGTGAGAACATGTGTGTTTGGTTTTCTGTTCTTGTGATAGTTTACTGAGAATGATGGTTTCCAGGGGCATCCATGTCCCTACAAAGGACACAAACTCATCCTTTTTTATGGCTGCATAGTATTCCATGGTGTATATGTGCCACATTTTCTGAATCCAGTCTGTCACTGATGGACATTTGGGTTGATCCCAAGTCTTTGCTATTGTGAATAGTGCTGCAATAAACATACGTGTGCATGTGTCTTCATAGCAGCATGATTTATAATCCTTTGGGTATATCCCCAGTAATGGGATGGCTGGGTCATATGGTACTTCTAGTTCTAGATCCTTGAGGAATCGCCATACTATTTTCCATAATGGTTGAACTAGTTTACAATCCCACCAACAGTGTAAAAGTGTTCCTATTTCTCCACATCCTCTCCAGCACCTGTTGTTTCCTGACTTTTTAATGATCGCCATTCTAACTGGCATGAGATGGTATCTCATTGTGGTTTTGATTTGCATTTCTCTGATGGCCAGTGATGAGGAGCATTTTTTCATGTATCTGTTGGTTGTATGAATGTCTTCTTTTGAGAAGTGTCTGTACATATCCTTTGCCCACTTTTCGATGGGGTTGTTTGATTTTTTCTTGTAAATTTGTTTGAGTTCTTTGTAGGTTCTGGATATTAGCCCTTTGTCAGATGAGTAGATTGCAAAAATTTTCTCCCATTCTGTAGGTTTCCTGTTCACTCTGATGGTAGTTTCTTTTGCTGTGCAGAAGCTCTTTAGTTTAATTAGATACCATTTGTCAATTTTGGCTTTTGTTGCCATTGCTTTTGGTGTTTTAGACATGAAGTCCTTGCCCATGCCTATGTCCTGAATGGTATTACCTAGGTTTTCTTCTAGAGTTTCTATGGTATTAGGTCTAACATTTAAGTCTCTAATCCATCTTGAATTAATTTTCATATAAGGAGTAAGGAAAGGATCCAGTTTCAGCTTTCTACTTATGGCTAGCCAATTTTCCCAGCACCATTTATTAAATAGGGAATCCTTTCCCCATTTCTTATTTCTCTCAGGTTTGTCAAAGATCAGATGGCTGTAGATGTGTGGTATTATTTCTGAGGACTCTGTTCTGTTCCATTGGTCTATATCTCTGTTTTGGTACCAGTACCATGCTGTTTTGGTTACTGTAGCCTTGTAGTATAGTTTGAAGTCAGGTAGCGTGATGCCTCCAGCTTTGTTCTTTTGACTTAGGATTGTCTTGGCAATGCAGGCTCTTTTTTGGTTCCATATGAACTTTAAAGCAGTTTTTTCCAATTCTGTGAAGAAACTCATTGGCAGCTTGATGGGGATGGCATTAAATCTATAAATTACCTTGGGCAGTATGGCCATTTTCACGATATTGATTCTTCCTATCCATGAGCATGGTATGTTCTTCCATTTGTTTGTGTCCTCTTTTATTTCACTGAGCAGTGGTTTGTAGTTCTCCTTGAAGAGGTCCTTTACATCCCTTGTAAGTTGGATTCCTAGGTATTTCATTCTCTTTGAAGCAATTGTGAATGGAAGTTCATTCATGATTTGGCTCTCTGTTTGTCTGTTACTGGTGTATAAGAATGCTTGTGATTTTTGCACATTAATTTTGTATCCTGAGACTTTGCTGAAGTTGCTTATCAGCTTAAGGAGATTTTGGGCTGAGACAGTGGGGTTTTCTAAATATACAATCATGTCATCTGCAAACAGGGACAATTTGACTTCCTCTTTTCCTAACTGAATACCCTGTATTTCTTTATCCTGCCTGATTGCCCTGGCCAGAACTTCCAACACTATGTTGAATAGGAGTGGTGACAGAGGGCATCCCTGTCTTGTGCCAGTTTTCAAAGGGAATTTTTCCAGTTTTTGCCCATTCAGTATGATATTGGCTGTGGGTTTGTCATAAATAGCTCTTATTATTTTGAGGTACGTTCCATCAATACCGAATTTATTGAGCGTTTTTAGCATGAAGGGCTGTTGAATTTTGTCAAAGGCCTTTTCTGCATCTATTGAGATAATCATGTGGTTTTTGTCTTTGGTTCTGTTTATATGCTGGATTACGTTTATTGACTTGCGTATGTTGAACCAGTCTTGAATCCCAGGGATGAAGCCCACTTGATCATGGTGGATAAGCTTTTTGATGTGCTGCTGGATCCGGTTTGCCAGTATTTTATTGAGGATTTTTGCATCGATGTTCATCAGGGATATTGGTCTAAAATTCTCTTTTTTTGTTGTGTCTCTGCCAGGCTTTGGTATCAGGATGATGTTGGCCTCATAAAATGAGTTAGGGAGGATTCCCTCTTTTTCTATTGATTGGAATAGTTTCAGAAGGAATGGTACCAGCTCCTCCTTGTACCTCTAGTAGAATTCAGCTGTGAATCCATCTGATCCTGGACTTTTTTTCGTTGGTAGGCTACTAATTATTGCCTCAATTTCAGAGCCTGCTATTGGTCTATTCAGGAATTCAGCTTCTTCCTCGTTTAGTCTTGGGAGAGTGTAAGTGTCCAGGAAATTATCCATTTCTTCTAGATTTTCTAGTTTATTTGCAAGAAGTATGGGATTATGTAAAAAGACCAAATCTACATCTGATTGGGGTGCCTGAAAGTGAGGGGGAAAATGGAACCAAGTTGGAAAATACTCTTCAGGATATCATCCAGGAGAACTTCCCCAACCTAGTAGGGCAGGCCAACATTCAAATTCAGGAAATACAGAGAACGCCACAAAGATACTTCTCGAGAAGAGCAACTCCAAGACACATAATTGCCAGATTCACCAAAGTTGAAATGAAGGAAAAAATCTTAAGGGCAGCCAGAGAGAAAGGTCGGGTTACCCACAAAGGGAAGCCCATCAGACTAACAGCAGATCTCTCGGCAGAAACTCTACAAGCTAGAAGAGAGTCGGGGCCAATGTTCAAAATTCTTAAAGAAAAGAATTTTAAACCCAGAATTTCATATCCAGCCAAACTAAGTTTCATAAGTGAAGGAGAAATAAAATCCTTTACAGATAAGCAAATGCTTAGAGATTTTGTCACCACCAGGCCTGCCTTACAAGAGACCGTGAAGGAAACACTAAACATGGAAAGGAACAACCAGTACCAGCCATTGCAAAAACATGCCAAAATGTAAAGTCCATTGATGCTAGGAAGAAACTGCATCAACTAACGAGCAAAATAACCAGTTAATATCATAATGGCAGGATCAAGTTCACACATAACAATATTAACCTTAAATGTAAATGGACTAAATGCTCCAATTAAAAGACACAGACTGGCAAACTGGATAAAGAGTCAAGATCCGTCAGTTTGCTGTATTCAGGAGACCCATCTCACATGCAGAGACATACATAGACTCAAAATAAAGGGATGGAGGAAGGTCTACCAAGCAAATGGAGAACAAAAAAAAGCAGGGGTTGCAATACTAGTCTCTGATAAAATAGACTTTAAACCATCAAAGATCAAAAGAGACAAAGAAGGCCATTACATAATGGTAAAGGGATCAATTCAACAGGAAGAGCTAACTATCCTAAATATATATGCACCCAATACAGGAGCACCCAGATTCATAAAGCAAGTCCTTGAAGACTTACAAAGAGACTTAGACTCCCATACAATAATAATGGGAGACTTCAACACCCCACTGTCAACATTAGACAGATCAATGAAACAGAAAGTTAACAAGGATATCCAGGAATTAAACTCATCTCTGCAGCAAGCAGACCTAATAGACATCTACAGAACTCTCCACCCCAAATCAACAGAATATGCATTCTACTCAGCACCACATCACACTTATTCCAAAATTGACCACATAATTAGAAGTAAAGCACTCCTCAGCAAATGTACAAGAACAGAAATTATAACAAACTGTCTCTCAGACCACAGTGCAATCAAACTAGAACTCAGGACTAAGAAACTCAATCAAAACCGCTCAACTACATGGAAACTGAATAACCTGCTCCTGAATGACTACTGAGTACATAACGAAATGAAGGCAGAAATAAAGATGTTCTTTGAAACCAATGAGAACAAAGATACAACATACCAGAATCTCTGGGACACATTTAAAGCAATGTGTAGAGGGAAATTTATAGCACTAAATGCACACAAGAGAAAGCTGGAAAGATCTAAAATTGACACTCTAACATCACAATTAAAAGAACTAGAGAAGAAAGAACAAACACATTCAAAAGCTAGCAGAAGGCAAGAAATAACTAAGATCAGAGCAGAACTGAAGGACATAGAGACACAAAAAACCCTCCAAAAAAATCAATGAATCCAGGAGTTGGTTTTTTGAAAAGATCAACAAAATTGATAGACAGCTAGCCAGACTAATAAAGAAGAAAAGACAAATAGACTCAATAAAAAATGATAAAGGGGATATCACCACTGACCCCACAGAAATACAAACTACCATTAGAGAATACTATAAACACCTCTACGCAAATATGTTTAGAATTCTTATGTCTTCTGTGTGTGTATGTGTGTGTGTGTGTGTGTGTGTGTGTGTGTGTGTGACGGAGTCTCACTCTGTTGCCCAGGCTGGAGTGCAGTGGCACAATCTCGGCTCACTACAGCCTCAGCCCCCGGGTTCAAGAGATTCTCCTGCCTTTGCGCCCCAAGTAGCTGGGACCACAGGCTCACACTGCCATGCCCAGCTACTTTTTGTGTTTTTAGTAGAGACGGGCTTTCACCATGTTGGCCAGGCTGGCCTCAAACTCCTGACTTCAAGTGATTTACCCACCTCCACCTCCCAAAGTGCTGGGATTACAGGCATGAGCCACCGTGCCCAGGCAAGAATGTTTATGTCTTCTTGATATCAACATGAAATGATCCAGCTTGTCCCTCATAATATTCTGTGTTCTGTTTTTTTTTTTTTTTTTTTTTTTTTTTTTTTTTTTTTTTTTGAGACGGAGTCTCGCTCTGCCGCCCAGGCTGGAGTGCAGTGGCCGGATCTCAGCTCACTGCAAGCTCCGCCTCCCGGGTTCACACCATTCTCCTGCCTCAGCCTCCCGAGTAGTTGGGACTACAGGCGCCCGCCACCGCGCCCGGCTAGTTTTTTGTATTTTTTAGTAGAGACGGGGTTTCACCGTGTTAGCCAGGATGGTCTCGATCTCCTGACCTCGTGATCCGCCCGTCTCGGCCTCCCAAAGTGCTGGGATTACAGGCTTGAGCCACCGCGCCTGGCCAATATTCTGTGTTCTGAAATCTATTTGGTCTGATATTAATGTCACTACTTCAGCTTTCTTTTGATTACATTAGGTTTAGCATGGTATATATTTTCCATCTGTTTACTTTTAATCAATTTTTATCTTTGTATTTACTGTAGGTTTACTACAAACAGCATATAATTGGGTCTTGGTTTTGTATCTAATTTGATAATCTTTTTCTTGTAGTTGGGTTTTTATAACATACATTTAATTACGTAATTTATACAATTAAATCTAAATATATCATTTTACTATAGATGGTCCCTGACTTACAATGGCTCAACTTAGGATTTTTTCTTTCTTTCTTTCTTTTTTTAACTTTACAATGGTCTGAGAGCAATTAACATTCAGTAAAAACTTTCCATCAAATTTTGAATTTCCCCAGGTTAGCAATATCTCTCTCATGATGACAGGCAGCTATCACACATGAAACTCTTTATTTCTGTACATGGATACAGATTTCCATACAGTTTCTCCCTGAACTTCCTTTATCACTTCTTATAGTTCAGTTCTACTGGTAGTAGATTGCTTCAGCTTTTCTATGTCTGAAAATATTTATTTCACCTTGATTTTGAAACTTATTTTCAATATGTATAGCATTCTAGGTTGGCAGTGTTTTTAAAATTCTAAAGTTGTTGTTCTACTGTCTTCTGACTTGCATTGTTTGTGACGAGATTGTCTTCTACATCCTTATCTTTGTTCTGTACATAATGTGACTTAATTCATCTTCACACTTGAAATAATTTCTCTTTATTTATTGTTTTAATACAATTGATTTTTCTGGGCCTTGGTGTAGTTTTCTTATGTTTCTCATGCTTGGAGTTCACTGAAAATCTTGGAGCTATAGTTTTATAGTTTTTAAAATCAAATTTTGATAACTTTCAACCATTAATGTTTTAGTCTAGATTTTTTTCATTGTCTTTATTCTTTCAGATATTTCAATTATACATATGTCAGGCTTATTGAAGTTGTCCCACAGCTCTTTGATCATCTCCTGATTGATTTTTCTGTCTTTTTTCTTCTCTGTGCTTTATTTTGGATAGTTTAGGTTGCTGTCTTCCAATTCACTTACGTTTTCTTCTGCACTGTTTGATCTGTCATTAATCCTGTCTAGTGTATATTTTACATCAAGCCTTGTAACTTTTATTGTTAGAAGTTTAATTTAGTTCTTTTGCATGTCTTTCACGTATCTACTTAAGATGTCCAATTTTTTTTCTCTTGTTCTTGGATATATGGAATGCGGTCGTACTAACTGCTTAATGTACTTGTCTGCTAATTCTATTATCTGTTACATCTGTGAGTTCACTTCCATTCTATATGTATAAGTATGATCTCACAGAATCACTGAAGATAAGTGTGTTAGGTCTGAAGCCTCTCAGATTTCCATTGAAGATTACATTTCCTTGAGGGGAAGATGGATATGACAGGTCCTAAGGAAATCACTTTTTACTCATCCATGTACCCTTCCTTAAAGCCTACTTGCCTGAAAACGTTTGCGTTTTATGAGTTCTTTCCAACTTACCTTTCACCTTGCTTTTGTCCCTTGGTTTACAAGTAAGGCATACTCCTTACTCCTTCTGAATCTTCCTCTTGTGCATCACCCTCGGGTATAAAAACATCCAGGGCATGAAATGAACAACTCAAACACACATCACTCAACAGCCAGCATCCCCTGAGAGCAAAGGCAGATCTTCAGTAGGGAAACAAGCCTTGCATCTATCTTAGAATTAGAACTGAGATGTGAGATAGTTTTCCTAGGGACTTTTCTTTTTTTTTTTTGGTTGGGGGAGGTTCTGACCGAATCTCACTCTGTCGCGCCCAGGCTGGAGTGCAGTGACGCGATCTCGGCTCACTGTAACCTCCGCCTCCTGGGTTCGAGCAATTCTCCTGCCTTGGCCTCCCGAGTAGCTGAGATTACAGGCGCACACCTCCATGCCTGACTAAATTTTTTTTTTTTTTTAGTAGAGATGGGGTTTTACCATGTTGGTCAGGCTAGTCTTGAACTCCTGACCTCAGATAATCTGCCCGCCTCAGTCTCCCAAAGTGCTGGGATTACAGGTGTGAGCCACCATGCCAGGCCTTTTTTTTTTTTTTTCTTTCCTGAAACAGAGTCTCACTCTGTTGCCTAGATTGGAATGCAGTGGTGAGATCTTAGCTCACTGCTACCTCCGCCTCCCGGGTTCAAGCAATTCTCCTACCTCAGCCTCTCCAGTAGCTGGGACTACAGGCATATGCCACCACATCCAGTTAATTTTTGTATTTTTGTAGGAACAGGGTTTCACCATGTTGGCCAGGCTGGTCTCGAACTCCTGACCTCGGGTGATCTGCCTGACTTCGCCTCCCAAAGTGCTGGGATTACAGGCGTGAACCACCGTGCCCGGTCCCCCCAGGGACTTGTTTATCACATTTATTCAGTTTAAGACATACAGTCAGACCTTTCTGACAAATCTGTTTCGGCTAATCAGTCTAACGATAAGGAATGGCTTTAAAATTAAACTACAAGAAAGAGATTTTCTATAAATTGTGTGAGTTAAATCTGCAGCTCCCATATTTGAATACCTATACCATTTGAATATCTATAATATTCAATGAGTTTATGCAACTAAACTTACAATAAATTTTTTTTTTTTTTTTTTTTTTTTTTTTTTTTTTTTTTTTTTTTTTTGAGATGGAGTCTCACTCTGCCGCCCAGGCTGGAGTGCAGTGGCCGGATCTCGGCTCACTGCAAGCTCCGCCTCCCGGGTTCCTGCCATTCTCCTGCCTCAGCCTCCCGACAATAAAAATTTTTTGATGTCAAATTTAAAAGTATATCATTTTTAAGGTATATGAGTGGGAAGATCATTACTCAGTCATGAGCGTCCAAAGTCTAGACTTTAATTGTCCATAATAAGTATCAATTTTTATCAGAACATGTTTTTAAAGATAAATACATTAGTTGACATCCAGCTAATAGACCTGTAGAAGGAAACAGTATACTCCTTTAGAGGTAAAAGAGGAGGATGCAATGGGAGATGCTAATAAGTGAGATTAGAGTGATAGAGTGAACTTTCCTGACCATGAGGGCGCCTATGACTATCTTATCTTCAGAACACGATTAGGGCATTCCTTACAGGCCAGGTGTGGTGGCTCACACCTGTGATCCCAGCACTTTGGGAGGATGATGTGGGTGGATCATGAAGTAAGGAGTTCAAGACCAGCCTGACCAACATGGTAAAATCCGGTCTCTACTAAAAATACAAAAATTACCCAGGCAAGGTGGTGGTGCCTGTAATCCCAGCTACTCCTGAGGCAGGAGAATCGCTGGAACCCGGGAGGCGGAGGTTGCAGTGAGCCGAGATCGCGCCACTGCTCTCCACCCTGTGTGACAGAGTGAGACTCTGTTTCAAATAATTAATTAATTAATTAATTAATTAAAAGGTAGAAATATACCAACTAATTACAAAGTGGAAATGAAGATGCAAATAAATGGGAATAACCAAAGCAATTTTAAAAAGGATGAACAGAGTTGAACTTACATTTCCTAATTTTAAGACTTACTCTACATCTCCAGCAAACAAGTCAAGGTGGTAGTTGCATAAAGGTAGTCTCAAATATATATATATATATATATATTTTCACACACACTCACATATACATGCACACACATGCATATATATATAGCAATGTAACTCGGGTATTTATCCAAAAGAAATGAAAATATGTCTACACAAACATACATACATATTAGCAGTTTTATTCATCTTAGCCTCAGATTTGACACAACCCCAAATCCCTCAACTAATAAGTTGATAAATAATTGCACTGTATTCATAAAATGGAATACTCATCAACAAAACTAAATGAATTATTGATACATAAAACAACATAAATAAATGCCTAAAGCATTATATTAAAAAGCCAGAACAAGTATGTACACTATATATATATTTTATATATTAACAAACATAAATAAATATGTATAACCCTTCTGGGCTGGGTGTGGTGTCTCACACCTGTAATCCCAGCACTTTGGGAGGCCAAGGCGGATGAATCACCTGGGGTCTGGAGTTCAAGACCAGCCTGGTCAATTGGCCAATATAGTGAAACCCCATCTCTACTAAAAACACAAAAATTAGCCAGGCGTGGTGGCAGGTGCCTGGATTCCCAGATACTCGGGAGGCTGAGGCATGAGAATCACCTCCTGACCCTGGGAGGTGGAGGTTGCAGTGAGCTGAGATTGTGCCACTGCACTCCAGACTGGGCAACAAGAGCAAAACTCCGTTTAAAAAAAAAAATACGGGAATGATGATGTTTTTTATCATGATTGTGATAATGGTCATGTGATCATGAAAGTGTATAATTGCCCAATCTTATCAAATTGTTCACTTAAAATCTGTGAGTTTTAGTTTATTTATATCTTATAAAGTTTTATTTCTAAAAATTAAATACACTGATTTGGCTAAGGATCCCATTAAATAAAACTAATTATTGAACTTGTACTTATATAAGGCGCCTCACTAATGTCTACAGGGAAAGAAAAGAGGAAAAGTGCCCTTATGCTGTACAATATATTAGAACCACAATGCAATGGATCTATTCCATCAATAAAACTCTAGGCTTCACCTGCCTCTGTCCCTTCCGGCTCTGCACCACAGCCCCACGCCGTGGTCACTGTGGAGTTAGTTGCCTGGCTCTGACCTCCCTTCAGGAAAGAAAGAAGTTGCCTTTCTGCTAGGTGTGCAGACACCCCCAGAGACAGCACCTCCCACGAGGCTTCTCAGCCAGTCCGCGCTATTGCAGGCAGCAGCCAAACGATGACTTAGCCCTGCAGGGTAGGAGGGCCAGGCCGCCTCTGCCCACTCCTTAGGCAGTGCTCCCCTGAAGCCCAGTCTGTGCTCCAGGGCTGCCCATGTCGGTGGCTGAGACTTTGTTGGGTCTTGTTATTATTCTCGAAGGCCCCCAGTGCCCTGTTCACACACATCGCATGCCTGATGTGATCATTACACATTGTATACATGTATCAAAATATCTCATATACCCCATAAATATATACACCTACTATGCACCCACAAAAGTTAAAAGTAAATAATAAAAATAATAAATTTCTGTTATTAAGTTGTAAAAAGAAGATGAATATTTTCTGTTATTAAGTTGTAAAAAGAAGATGAATATTTGTGGAGGTAGGTGGTACCTAAATGTACAGATGAAATAAGATGGAGTTTACTATTAGCAACGGGTGAAATATAGGTATTTAGGTATAACTCTTGGCTGTGATTATTTTGGTAATTATATGATTGCTATAAAGAAATTGTGCATCTAGCATAGTGAGAAGAAGTGAATTTGTCAGAATGTATATTGGGTTTATGCAAATAGTAAGTAAATATTCTCTTAAAACTCAGGAGACCTTAGTTTGGTAAGTAATTATATAAAGGATTCTAGGCTGCATAAATTCATTTGTTTTTACTTTCTGGAACATTTATAAAGGTTACAAAAATGATCTAAAATATTATTATGATACTACCTCTGATGAACATTAGAAATTAACACATACAACCTGGAGAAATCATTCAAAACACGTATACTCTGTCAACTCTACAGAAATGTAAGAACAATATGTCTTCTGAAGTCAACTCCACTTTTATTTTTTGACTACTCTTGAGAAAAAGGTGTATTTATTTGGGACCTAGGAAGATACTCATCGTGAGGAACTGTCAAAAGCCAAACCACCGTATAATGTTATATATCAGCATTGTGTGCATATGCACACACACACACACACACACACACACACATTTGACAGCAGTGACAAGAAGTCAAGGGAGGAGGTCTGGGAACTAGTTCCCTGTAGTCTGTTACACATTTCTGTCATTCTTTTTTAGACGGTTGACATGTTCTCAATCTTATGTGAAGTTCCAGCTGTACAGAGACCTCCACACCTGGGATGGCCTCAGGTCAGTTTTAAGCCAATTCTTTAGAAGTGATTCATAGATCTGTGCACCCTTGAGATCGTGTCCTATTTGAGAGAATGACTATTGAACTGATTTTTCCAAACTTCAAGTACTTGAACCCAATAGCTCAGCAGCACACAAGATGTTTAGACAGTATTGACATGAGAACCTCGTAACTGCATGATCATTGGGAAGGCTATGCCAAATGTGAGTTGCAAAACAGGAACCACTACAACATAAACAAGGGGAAAATGTTTTGTTCAGATCATTCAAGAAACAAATGATCTAAAATAATGAAACCAATGTCTCATTTATTTAGTTTTGTTATTTCCATTGGGAAAATTTCCCAGGCAGTTAAATGTGCACCTACAGCTAAGAAAGCTAAGATGGCCTCATTATATTTAGACACAGTTCTCTCTCACACAGGTGAAAACAAAATTTTCATATAAAATAGAAAAACAGGGAGGATATTAAATTGTGCATACTCTGTAATCACAAGCAGTATTATTGAGAAACAGGAAAAGGTTATGAGGTAGTTTACATGACTGTCATTAAAATGACTTCATGATGTTTCATTGAATAGACACACCATTCCCATTCAGTTTCGTTATTGTATAGCTCTAAATTGATATTTAATTAGTTTAGCTGTCACAAATTTCCTAAATTAAAAGTATTTATCACATTCCATTTACACTCCACATGAAGCCTGTCTGTATTATGCCATATTTCCATACGTGTACACCTATGATTTTTCATCAATATTAAAGTTAGCAGAAATGTAATGCTATCAGAAAATTCTCAAACAATTTTCTTTTCCGATATTGGCCATATCATTTCTATCTTTATTTTCTAAACCTCTGCAGTCATTACTACTTTTCTAAAAACAAAAAAAATTGAAATAAGTTCCATTAATCTTTGACTTCAAGTCTATTTTTTTAACTCCTTTAATTTTTTTCAGCACTCTCCCACCCACACATGCTCTCCAAAGGCACCCAGAATTTGTTGGGTCCCATCCTGTATGAGTTCATTCTCACACTGCTCTAAAGAACTACCTGACACTGGGTGGTTTGTAAAGAAAAGAGGTTTAATTGACTCACAGTTCCACAGGCTGTACAGGAAGCATGGCTGGGAGGCCCCAGGAAACTTACAATCATGCCAGAAGGCGAAGGGGAAGGAAACATGTCTTACTATGGCAGAGCAGGAGAAAGACAGTGAAGAGGGAAGTGCTACACACTTTTAAACAATCAGATCTGAGAACTCACTCACTATCATGAGAACAGCAAGGGGAAATCCACCCTGATGATCCAATCGCCCCCTCCTAGGCCCCTTCCCCAACACTGGAAATTATAATTCAACATGAGATTTGGGTGGCGCTACAGAGACAAACCATACCACATCCTTCCCCTGATTAATTACAAATGGTAATTAACTGATATGCTACTTCTCCCAGCAACATCCTGCATTTTAAAAGGGTATCAACCAGGAAATATTGAGCAGTTATTATTGGAAGACACTTCATTCAAAAACAAACACACAGGAATCACAACGCCTTTTCTCTTTGCTTATTGGACTGCTGACTGTGTAGGATCCAACACAGGACCCTGAGTTCAGGGATCCAGGGCATCACAAGAGGGAAGGACCCCTGCTCGTGATTCCCCATTTTGAGGAGAGGTAGAAAAGAGAATTGTCTGACTGAAAATATCTGCACTGGAATTTGCATGAATGAGAAATATGCTTTTATTATACTAAGCCACTGAAATTTAAGATCATTGCTTACAACAGTTATCCTATCCTAATTAACATAGAAATTTGAATCAGGAGTGGGGTTTGGTAGAAAGAAATGAAGAGAGAGAGAGAGAGAGAGAGAATCTACAATAACTTCATAATTGGGCAGCATGAGGGGAAAACACTGATACAACAGGTGTTGTGCCATAACAAGCACTTAATAATTTAAACCTGTTGTGTTTGCAACAGTTTGGGAAGCAGATAATGTGTCTACTGAGTCAGAAGCCTTAGGGTGAGTTATTGTGAAGAGCTAGAACCCTGGTGTGTGTGACTAAGGGGGCATTTATTGTATACCTTTATCAAGGCATTACTAGAAAAATCTAGGTTCAAGAAAAAAATAAGAAGAATGGCAGGGGTCCAGTACATTGAGACCTAAAAGGATTTTACTGCTTCTAAACCCAAACAGCAAGAAATGGGATAGAGAAAGTCTTTGAGTGTCACCAAGAGTGGAGTCCAGCCCTTCATCAGAGATCAGATTAGGGTGTGGCCTTCTCCCTTAAGCCCAGTTTCTCAAGGTCATGGTCTTTAACATAGGCGAAAAAACAGAGGGGCCATGGAGCAGAGAAAGTTGGAAAACTTGAAAATGAGGTCTAGGAGATCATGGGCGCAGTTACTGATCCAAGGAACTGACTAGAGCACGTAGATCCGAAATCTAACTAAGCATAATTCAACCTTAGTGTAAAAGAGGTGGAACAGTAGAAGGTTTGACAGACACGAACAAGCACTGCTTTTGCAACTTTGCAGAAGCAGAAGGCAAGATGAGAAGGTTATTCAGCATCTTACAAGGTCACACCCCATTACACCAGCTTCACATACAGCTAAGATCGATAAAGGAAGAGAAAGAAATCTCTGGAGGATAGAGAAAGACCATGAAGAACAACAATCATGGGTTTCTCTGGAGGAAAGCAAGTCAGAGGTAAATCAAAGAAGGTTCCTGCCTTCAGGACTGATGACCTTCCTGGTGCCAGCACTAGGCAGTGCCTCAGTATCCCAGGCTTGACCAGTGATTGGTGACTACTGTGTGTCTCATCTTTCACCCTCCCCTCTATAATCATTAAGAATGCCTGAAGAGGGCAGTATTTAACTCAAAATAAAGAATTATGAAATTTCAGATCCTTTGTGACCTGCGTGAAAAGCATCAACTTTCACATGCTTATATTTATCGATGACCAGATGCCCAACTGGAGACTTCTCTGCATAGCAGCAATATTGCATATTCATCTCTAAAAGAGAGCAACAGGTTTGGAAAATATCCATCAGCATGCAGATAAATTCCCCATGGAAGGACATTGCTGGGTCAAGAGCCTAGAATTCCAATGCACAGGTTGTTTGAACAACTAAGGGATACTCAGTATTAGCGATGTCAAGTGGAGGTAAAAAGATATAAAGCTTAAGCTTTGGCATTCCCAGAAATAATTTCCAATTCAATACGAGACTCCTCCCTTCCTTCACCTTGCCTCCATTTGGCAATAGAAAGTCTGGTCTCTGACCTAACTCATTTTTCTCTTGCTTAGGAGCATGTATAATACTATTCCCAGAAGGTCTAGATGTGGTTTTCTGTTTCCATGTTGTCATTTATTTAAAATATTTCCATATGAAAGTCAACATATATATATGTGAAAGTTAATTCTAATGTGTACCTAGAAGACGATGCTTGGCGTTTGAAATGCCCTAACTAGGAATCTCCTCTCCAGGGGTGTGTTTTTGTTAGTGGCTGATGCTTGTTTAGAACATGACTTCCTCTGCGCTTAGCTTTAGTCGATAGAAACGTCAGTGGTTAGGTTCCCAGGCAGGGGCCCTTGACATGACAAAAACAAAGCTTTGTAGTTTTGAATTAACTTCTCTTTCTCTCTCCATAAAATCTGGTTTTCAAAGCTCTTTTCTCACTATGAATAATACAAGTCAGCTTTGAGACTCTAAAATCCCATCCTGGATGTCAAAAGCTGAATGTATTTTTCTTTGTCTTTGTATTTTGGGTATAACAATCCTAAATCTACTTCGGGCAAATGAATTCCTCTGACCAAAGAGAAGAGGCTATAAACAAGGAAATGCAAAAAAGAAAGCACACAAAATTATTTCAGGAAATATCATCCTTATTTCACTTATGGTAAGATAAAGTACAGGTCATTTCTCTAGTAGGAAAACATTAAATATGACAAAGAGCTATGAAATTGGTGCAAAAGGAATTGCAGTTTTGCCATTAAAAGTGAGGTGAGAACCACAATTACTTTTGCACCAAAGTAATATATGAGAGATTTGCATAAATGCAGTAGAGAGTTACTAGTTCAGCCAAGCACAATCATTTATTATTAAGAAATGTATGTGAGGAAGTAACCGTTGCTTAGGAGGTAAGATTCTCATCTGAATTTCTCTGGAGTCAGGATGGATCTCTCTCCTACTTTTGATCCTAAGGACAGCGCTGGGCAAAAGATGTGGGATAAATGTTTATTTTTTCCCTCTCCCACCATAATTTTGTCTTCAATTTGCACTCCCGGCATCAGCTCCCAGAGCTGAGTCAGGCCAGGGGAAATCCAAGGAGCCGTCCGACGGCTGACAACTTACTTAGCATCCCCGTTCCCAGTGTGCGGTGTAGGAAGTTACAATTTCATCTTCAAGTGTGGTTTGTGCATTTCCATTCCGCACCCTGGACTTGTTCTCCACGGTACGCTTGCTCTCATTCATCACCTCCTTCCCTTTGCTTCCCTCCCAGCACAGGGCCAAGTGCTGGTCCCACAGGCACAGTGAGCACAGCACACACCGACACTGATTACTGTTGAAGACAGCATGGATAGGGCATGGTGGAATCTAATATCCAGGAAAACGAACAGTCATATGGGATGGGATTGCAAATAAAGAAACTGTTTTTAAAAACGGAATTTACACACACACACACACACACATATATACACACACACACACACACAAGAAGTATCATCTTGTTAAAGGCATCACCCTAAGCATGTGAACACATGTGGACACTGACTCCAACATCCCTGCCTGCATCCCACTCAGAGATCAATGTGAAAATCAATGTAAAACCAGACAGGGAAATCTTGTCAAAGGGGATGGTACCGTCAAAGTACTTACATCTTTTGAAGAAATCGGTAAAACTAATCTTTAGTCACACCTCCTCTGTTTTCCCTTTTATTTTGCAAGGGGACCATGAAACAAAGGCAGGAGGCAGGACCTAGGGTGAATCATCCTGCTTCTCCCTTTCTCTTATGTTCTAAACGTTACTTCTCAACTCTTCATGTGTGTTACTGAATGATGAGAGAAAGAAAAAGAGGAAGGAAGGAAGAAAAGGAGGGAGAGACGGAGGGAGGAAATGAAAGAAGGAGAGTTGAAAGAAGGGAGGAAGGAAAAAACAAAGGAAGGAAAAGAAAGAGGAGGAAATGGAAGGAGTAGGGGGGACTGAGAAAGAGAAAGACACAAACAAAAACAGTGTTCCAAGGAAGCTATCTTTTTTGTGTTTTAATGCACTTAGAGTTAATAAACAAAATAAAAATATTCCTATTTCCTACAAAAATTGGTGGGATTATAAATACAAAAATCAAAACCCAGATCAAAGTACCAAAAATAGACAGAAGTCAAATCAAATGTTATTTAGAACGTAAGATTTTCATCACTGAACTAGAAATGTCTTCTTGGAAAAGCAGAATCTAGCAAACAAGGGTTTGGCGGTGCAGAAGTGCATCCTAAGGACGAAGACGAGCCTCCTGAGAGAGTCATTTGCTACCATCGCTGCGCCCCCAGCGTGGTCTTAAGGCACCAAGCCCGCAGTGAACCAGAGGAACTGAAGAAGAACTGAGGAGGAACTGAAGAGGAACTGAGGAGGAACTGAGGAGGAACTGAGGAGGAACTGAAGAGGAACTGAGGAGGAACTGAAGAGGAACTGAGGAGGAACTGAGGAGGAACTGAAGAGGAACTGAGGAGGAACTGAGGAGGAACTGAAGAGGAACTGAGGAGGAACTGAAGAGGAACTGAGGAGGAACTGAAGAGGAACTGAAGAGGAACTGAGGAGGAACTGAGGAGGAACTGAAGAGGAACTGAGGAGGAACTGAGGAGGAACTGAAGAGGAACTGAGGAGGAACTGAAGAGGAACTGAGGAGGAACTGAGGAGGAACTGAAGAGGAACTGAGGAGGAACTGAAGAGGAACTGAGGAGGAACTGAGGAGGAACTGAGGAGGAACTGAAGAGGAACTGAGGAGGAACTGAAGAGGAACTGAGGAGGAACTGAAGAGGAACTGAAGAGGAACTGAGGAGGAACTGAAGAGGAACTGAAGAGGAACTGAGGAGGAACTGAGGAGGAAACCATTTGTCTCCTAATGGGAAACACCATTTGACGCCATTCTTCCCTGTGAATCAGTTCTAGAATGTTCTCACTCCACTTTCCAGAAAGACTATTTTGCACCTTTCTTTCTTCTCAGTTCCCGTCCTCCTCCCACCCCATCAGCTCCCTGGGGAGAGCTCAGCCTCACAGTCAGTGGGAGACCCAGTCTGTCATCTGGTCTCACGAAGTTGCCCTCTCCATTTCCTGCCTGCCACGGTCAGCTCAGACTGGCACGCTTAGGATAGAGGCCAACGCGTGGGAGAATGATGTTGGGTGAGGCGTTAAGCAGAAAGCCTCATCTCAGCCCATGACACGGCGGCCAGAGGGTCCCACGGCTCCAGCCTACACGCCAAGAGCTTGGAAGTGCAGCACAGCCATGCCCAGGAAGAAGGGCAGAAATGGAGGGATCTCCGAGTGGCCGCCATGCAAAGCCACCATTGCTTTACGGCTGGTGCTCCTTGCCCTCCTCGCAGCCCTTTGGGTCTGTTGACAGTTCTCTCTTCCTTAACACACTCTCTGGTTTCTGCCTCCTCTCTCTCTTAGGCCACTCTTTCTTAGGTGCTTCCTCGTGGCTCAGTCGGTAAATGCTGCCAGTACTCAGTTCTCCTTTGTTCTCTCTCTCTCCCTCAGCAACCACGCTGGTGCACATGGCATGGGTCGCTATCCAGGAAAGGAGTCTCAGTAATATATACCCAGCCCAGGCCTCTCTCTGAAGCTGCAGACCTGTCTATTCAATTGCCTGGTGAGCATCTGCACGACGTTCAAACACTCATCATACTGTCCAAAATCCTCCTCCAGTCATAATGTCAAATCAAGACAGCAAGGCGAAGGAAAGTATCCGAAAAAGATGGGAGGAATATCCATTTACATGCATATTATTTATATTATATTAACATTATTTAAACCATGCACGGACAAATCATGAGAGTAAAAGTGGTTACCTATAGGAGAAAGGAAGGAATTCTGTGTACAGGAAGCAGGTATTCAGGGAAAAAGCGTGACTTCTTTGAATATACCTTGGTTTTGTGAAAGGAAAATATCTCGGAGCCCCAAAATTACTCAGCTAAAGGGAAAAGTCAAGCTGGGAAATGCTTAGGGCAAACCTGCCTCCTCTTCTATTCAAGGTCACCCCTCTGCTCACTGAGATAAACAGGTATCTGATTGCCTTCTTTGGAGAGGCTCATCAGAAACTCAAAAGAATGCAACGTTTTGTCTCTGACCTACCTGTGACCAGGAAGCCCCCTCCCCACTTCCAGTTGTCCTGCCTTTCCAGATCGAACTAATGTTCATCTTGCATATGTTGATTGATGTCACTGAGGCCCCGCCTTTCCAGACCAAACCAATGTTTGTCTTCCATATGTTGATCGATGTCTTATGTTTCCCTAAAATGTATAAAACCAAGCCGTGTTCTGACCACCTTGGGCACACGTCTTCAGGACCTCCTGAGGCTGTCACAGGCGTGTGTCCTCAACCTTGGCAAAACTTTCGGAATTAACTGAGACTTGTCAGATTTTCGGGGTTCACAGTTTGTAGAGATGACTTTGGAATCATGTTAATATTTTATATCATTATAAAAACAAAACGTAAATTACTTTTTAGATTTAAAAAGTAATACTTACAAACCAAAAGTAAAGAGCAACACATGAATTTAAGTGTGTGACTGACGGAGAGCATCACCTCACAGGCGAGAACTGTGCCAAACAGCTTTAAAACACAAGAATGGCCGAGACGGGCGGATCACGAGGTCAGGAGATCGAGCCCACCCTGGCTAACACGGTGGAACCCCGTCTCTACCAAAAAAGTATAAAAAACTAGGCGGGCGCCTGTAGTCCCAGCTACTCCCGAGGCTGAGGCAGCATAAACCTGGGAGGCGGAGCTTGCAGTGAGCTGAGATCCGGCCACTGCACTCCAGCCCGGGCGACAGAGCGAGTCTCCGTCTCAAAAAAAAAAAAAAAAAAAAAAAAAAACACACACACACAAGAATACCTGAAGACAAAACGAACTGAGGAAAATAATGTGAAACTGCTTTGAGGAATCACACTGTTGGCAGTCGGTGGTATGAATGGTGTTGTTATTCTGCAATGAGCTGAGTGTGTTGTGGGATAAAGCAAAGAATTATTTTGCTGATGTCACTTAGAACCAGAATTTCCAGTATGGGAAACAAGAGACAAAGATATAGAATTAGGCAGGTTATATAAACAAAACAAAATGAAAACAAAACCACCTGCAAGCCCTGAATTTGAACGGGAAGTACCAATGTGAACTCACGATGTTTTTTATCTTTAAAATTTTCTCCTAGTTCTGTCCCTATAAAAAGCCAGACGTGATAGCACATGGGGGAACAATGACCCCCCAGCTCCCAGAATGTGGTCTCCAAGTAACAATTTCCCACGAAAGAGAACCAAAGCTTTTTGGAGAAAATCAAATTCCAGATGTGGAATGTAGAAAATACACAAGAAAAGCCTGAAATATCATGGAATAGGGGAAAGCAAGGGAGATGGCCAAGGCTGAGGTCATCTCCCAGGACTCAGAGCCATCTGAAGGGACTCCCACCCGCCCAAGATGGGTTAATGTGAGCAATCATAGGAATAATGTCCGTAATGGACTAAATCCTTAAAACATGTGTAAACTTACAAATTCATACTGATACTACTTACAACAGTAAATTAATTTTAAAATTATTACTTATTGTAAGCCACCTTTGAAGGATGTAAAGGAATTAATTCAGTATTTTGAAAACTGGTAAATATAGGGCAAGGATCGAACAGTGGCCCTGCCTTTCCTCTGTGATCCACAGCCTAGGAACAATCCATGCGGTCCATGGAGGGAACTGAAGTATTCCAGTTAACCAGTGAGGAGGGACTGCAGAGTGGAGCATTTCTGCTGTTCGATCCCTAATAAATGAATGAACCTAACAGTGTGAATGCCACACTCGTGGAGACAATCACACATTTTGTGCCACAAAGGAAGTCATCTTGCCAGGAAAAATCCCAAACCTGAATCTCACCAAACCTTCCAATGTGACTGCCCGTCCACAGGAAATCCAGGGGACAGAGTGCGCACCACGACACGGTGTTGTACAGGCCTCCAGCAAGCCCCAGACTGTGGGGACTCTGCCGGACAAGTGGCCCAGTTTCTTCATAAATCACAGCAAGGAGAAAAGGGAGAGAGGCAGAGAGGGAACCTGTAGATTACAAGAGACTTGGGAGTCATATGGACCAATGACAAGGCCTTGCTCTTATGTAGACCTGATTTAGACTAACAATTTGTGGAGAAAATTGGGAGAAGACTGAATCCTATCTGGATAGCTGATAATATAAAGGAATCATTGCTGTTTTGTTTGAATGTGATAGTGTGATTTTTTAATAATGTAATTATCTTTTAGAGATATGTCCTCATTTATTTATAGATGAAATAATATATGTCTGAGAGCTGCTTTAAAATAGTCTTGGAGTAGGGGTGGTAACATTGAAAGAAAATTGACTGTTGACCAATAAAAAACAAAAGATCCTAAAGGCATCCCAAATTTGTCTCACCCACACCTAAGCTCTGACCTTCCTTGTCTCCTTATTCATTCAGTGACAGGCCTCAGGGACTATGCAATACCCAAGTCATTTCTGATCCTCTTTTCTTCTTCACTCTGCTTCTAATTTCTAAATCCTGATGATTCATTTTGCCATTTAAAATTTTCTCTAATTAATTTTTGTTAGCATACTGCCCTCCCTTAGGATCCTGGCTCAAAAAACCACCATCATTCACCTGAATCCAATGCACCCCTAGCAGCGCTTCACCTCCAACCTTCTCCTCCTCCAGTCACCCTCACACTGGAGGCAGATCCTCTCATGCTCCTTCTGTATTCAAAACACACAAGCATCCTCCAGCCCAGTCCACTGCTCTTAGGATAAAATCCGACATACTAACTGGGTTTTGCCTCGCTCCAACTTCACATCTCTGCAGAATTCTTCTTGGGATCTCCAAGTCGATTAAGTAGAATCATTCTTCAGCTACCATATTCCCTCTCTTCACCAGATCTGGGCTGGCATGCCCAGTGACCGTCCTCTTCCCACTCCCATTTTCTGTGATTTATTCTTATTCCTATTTCAGGAAGCTGTCCCTGACCTCCCAGGACCTGGTCATATGCCACTCCTAGTGCACACATAGCTTTTTATTCTTACTGTAGTTTGTAAGAACACCATTCTGCATGCTCCAAGGATATGGCAGATGCATAGTAGTACTCGATATCATTTAGTTGATGAAGTGAAAAAATCTCAAGATTTGTTCCAGAGGGAAGAAGGGAGGAAACAAGGAAAGAAGGAAGGAAGGAAAGAAAGAAAGGGGGAGGGAGGGAGGGAGGGAAGGAGGGAAGAAGGGAGGAGGAGAAGGAAGGAAAAAGAGAAGAAAGGAAGGAGGGAAGGAAGGAAGGAAAGAAGAAAGGAAGGAAGGAAAGAAAGGGGAGGGAGGGAGACAGGCAAGGAAGGAGGGAAGGAGGGAGAGAAGGAAGGAAGAAAGGAAGGAAGGAAGGAAGGAAGGAAGGAAAGGGGAGGGAGGGAGGCAGGGAAGGAAGGAAGGAAGAAAGAGAAGGAAGGAAGGAGGGAAAGAAGGAAGGAAGGAAAGAAAGGGGATGGAGGCAGGGAAGGAAGGAAAGAAGAAAAGGAAGGAAAGAAGAAACAAAGGAAGGAAAGAAAGGGGAGGGAGGGAGGCAGGGAAGGAAAGAGGGAAGGAGAGAGGGAGGGAGGGAGTGAGGGAAGAAGGGAGGGAGGGAGGAGGGGAAGGAAGAAAGAGAAGGAAGGAAGGAGGGTAGGAAGGAAAGAAGGAAGGAAGGAAGGATAGAAGGAAGGAAGAAAGAGGAAGGAAGGAAGGAAGGAACGAAGGAACAAAGGAACGAAGGAAGGAAGGGAGGGAGGGAGGAAGGGAGGGAGGGAAAGGAAGGAAAAGAAAAAGGAAGGAAGAAAGGAAGGAGGGAGGGAGAGGGGGAAAGGAAGAAAGGAAGGAAGGAGGGTGGGAGACGTGAAAGGAAGGAAGGAAGAAAGGAGGGAGGAAAGAAGAAAGGAAGGAATGGAAGAAAGGAGAGAGAGGAAGAATTCGAGAATTCAATCATCTGGGACAAATACTGGTATAGTAAATTCTGTTTATACTAAAAATCAACATAATGCTGAACTACAAATCCTTCAGTAAGTAAATTTACAAATAAATTATGTGTAATTTGCATTAAAGAGATTTGCTGTATAATCATGGGAATATTCTTAAAGTGTATCTAAGCCCTAAATCCATTATTTCTGGATTATCTTTAAATGAAGAGGCCCTCAAAAATTTAGAAATAAAACCCTGTAATAATAGCTGCACCAAATTGGCATCTAAATCTTCCATCAGAGCAGTTTTTCTAACGTGATTGTCTATTTCACTTGTATTTGGACAGTATATGCTCTTTATCCTAATGGTGGCTACCAGAAGCAAATGTTTTTCACATCTTAAAAAAAATAGTCTAGACTGAAAACAAACTTAAAAACTCATTTTCCTTTTTTCTTTAAATGAGCTCATTGGTAACAACCTGGCTTTTATGTCTGAACTTATTCTGTTTGGAATGCCTGCCTAGAGAAAGACCAGCAGTGCAGCCTTCATTTTAATCACCAAATACATCAATATTGGCAAAAGAAAGCTTTTAGGCTGCTAAATTATTCTTCCTTGCATGGTCAACAGGAAGCTAGGGTTCTTTCTGGTGAGTCAAATGAATAGTATCACCATTATCATCCTCATTGATCCTCACCCACAATGTGGGCCGTGATGAAGCTGAGCTCGAGGAACAGCTAGCATTCAGTATTGGAAGAGCAGAGGACCTACAGCCAGAATCATCTCAGGATCTGAGACATGCTTGATAGGTGAAGCCTCAGACAAACGCTGGGGTCAGGAGAGGAGATGCCAGAAGATGAGTGGGTTGAATGTAGAGCTGGAGTCACGGTGTGAAGATGGTCAGAGGATATGTGTGTGTCTGTACGTGCGTGAGAGATAGCATGTGTTCGTCTTAGGAAGCGTGTGTTCCTTTGCCTTCTGTATGATCTTACCTGGCTCTGTGATGTTCCTACAAAGCCTTTCCCAGGGACTGCATTTGTCTCACACCTCACAGGCTGCAAGGCCTTATCCCCAGTGAAATATAATTTGACACTATACAGACTTAAAAAGAGTGATGACTGTTAGCACCATTTTTACAGATGAGAAAACTAAGAAATATGGGACGATATTAATAAAAGTGATCTATTCATTTGAAGATATTCATAGTCAAGACTGGAGCCCAGGGATTTGGGCATCTTGTCTGGAGCTTTTCTCCATTTTCCCTATAGCACTGTCCTCCATACAATGGTGTGAGGCTTAAGCACACCCAGAATGACCCAGTGGTCATCTACAGGGTATGATTTTAGAGAAGTATAGGAAAGCCTCCAGAACCCATCTAGTAGCAGCTCCATTACTGAAGAAATGTCATATAAAGTGAAAAGAGAACCATTGGGTATAGTGGTTAAATACACCCACAATGTGTTCATTAGCCAGTTTTGTCTTCCTAGATTTGCAAAGGGAGAAGGTAGAAACTGCAAAATCCTCTTTCATCCTCCTCCTTTCCCAAAATGAGTAGCATGATCACAAGGAAGCCCCTGTACACAGAAATATTATGCCAGAATGCTCAGGACTCAGATATATGACTCTATGGATGGATGGATGGATAGATGGATGGATGGATGGATGGATGGATGGATGGATGGATAGTTGGATGGATGGATGGATGGATGGATGGATGGATGGATGGATGGATGGATGGATGGATAGTTGGATGGATGGATGGATGGATGGATGGATGGATGGATGGATGGATGGATGGATGGATAGATGGATGGAGATATGATTTGGCTGTGTCCCCACTCAAACTTCATCTTGAATTGTAATAATCCCCATGTGTCAAGGGCAGGGCCAGATGGAGATAATTGAATCATGGGGACAATTTCCCCCATACTGTTCTCATGGTTGTGAGTAAGTCTCACAAGATCTGATGGTTTTATAAATGGGAATTCCTTTGCAGAAGTTCTCTTGCCTGCCACCATGTAAGATGTGGCTTTGCTCTTCGTTTGCTTTCTGCCATGATTGTGAGGCCTCCCCAAGCATGGAGAACTGTGAGTCAATTAAACCTCTTTCCTTTATAAATTGCCCTGTCTCAGGTGTGTCTTTATTAGCAGCATGAGAACAGACTAATACAGATAGGTAGGTGGGTAGGTAGGTAGATAGACAGATAGATGATAGACAAATAGATAACAGATAGATGATAAATAATAGATGAATAGATAAGTTAATAGATTGGTAGAAAAATAGGTAGACAGGTGATAGATGGATAGATAGATGATAGTTTGATAATAGATAACGCATAGATTAGATAGACAGATGATAGACAGATGGATGATAGATAAATAGATAATAGATGGATAGATAGATGATAAATAGATAGATGATAAATAATAGATGATAGGTAGTTAATAGATTGATAGAAAAATAGGTAGACTGATAGGTGATAGATGGATAGATAGATGATAGATAGATGTATAATAGATAATACATAGATTAGATAGATAGATAGATAGATAGATAGATAGATAGATAGATAGATAGACAGACAGATAGATAGATAGATAGACAGACGTTGGTGAGGATTCAGCTGGTTCTGGGATGTAGGGTTCTGGACCAGCTGTTTGCTGCTAACCCAAAGGTCATGAGTAGGGCTATGCCTAAGCTAATAAGTGCTTGGGTATCTATGGACACAAGGGCCACATGAGGACACGAGCACCTGGGAACAACTAAGAGAAGGCAGTGGATATTGAAAGGACTTTATCATATTTATAGAGAGCTCTTTGCTGAAGTATGCTCTCAATTCTGTTCTTCCAGGAGTCTTCATTTTAAACAAGATTTCAAGGTAGTTGGGATATTACTACTGTTCCCCATGTCGACAACTCTTGATGGATTCATTTATATTTTACCACAGAGATATCTGTGAAGCCCTATTAGGCTGCAGCTAAAAGACATTTTTCTTATTGTTTCTTCCCTCCATTCACTGAACTGACATATCGTGTTTTGTTCTGTATTATCTTTTGGTGCTTTATAGCAAAATGTCCACATTTCTCATGCAGCTACCTCAAGGTATTTCTTGTGAGAAAAAGACAAATATGACTCTTTATGAGAAGAGAAACAGTTTCCCCACTCTTTCCAATTCTGTATTCATTTCAATAAGCCTGGATCACTTGACAGAAGGGACTTCAAAGTTGATTGTGATGATGAATTACAAAACTAAATAAGAAGCTTGGAAGAATGGGGACAAATCTACTCTTGGCCAGGCATGGTGGCTCACGCCTATAATCCCAGCACTTTGGGACACTGAGGTGGGCAGGATCACTTGAGCCCAGGAGTTCAAGACCAGCCTGGGCAAAATGTCAAAACCCCATTGCTACCAAAAGTACAAAAATTAGCTGGGTGAGGTGGCGTGCACCTGTAGTCTCAGTTACCTGGGGAGGCTGACATGGGAAGATCACCTGAGCCCAGGGAGGTAAAGGCTGCAGTGAGTCCTGATGGTGCCTCTGCACTCCATCCTGGGCAACAGAGTGAGACCCTGTCTCAACAAAACAAAACGAAACAAAACAAAAAGTCTATTCTCAAGAAGTTTGTAATGGCTGTGACCTGGTAGAAATGCATAGACTATCCATTTTCACAAAGACCATATCACCATATATTTTAGCAGGTATATTAGAGTTTAAGAAATAGCTAGAATTACATTATTTCAAAATTAATTTCAAAATTTACCTTTTTGAAATTTAGAGCCTTTGTCATAAAATCATTGCATTTTGAAGCTAAAAGAATCCCAGACATGTGATGTAATTCACATAGTTGTCTCCATCAGTCCAACGGTGGATCATTTGAGCAGCATTTTCCCTGTGTGTGATACAAGCTAAGTAATAAGCATGAGCCCTGCCCTGCAACTTGTACCCAAGGCTCAAGCTTAGGAAACCAAGGAGGGAGACCATAACATGGTACCTGCATGTAAATGGCATCCAGATTCAGAAAAGGGAGAAATCTGAGCTGGAGGGCTGCATGGAAGGGGTGGAATTTAACATTGGCTTTGAAAATCATGTAACATTTGAAAAGGTAGAACCAAATGTGAGGATTTGAGGCACTGGGGCCTCTGTGAGTGAGTCACGGAGGCAGGAATAAGCACAGTTCATGGCCAGGGGAGAATGTGGGGCAGCCACATAGGAGATGGAGCTGGCTCTTGACTTCAGTTTTCTGATCCAGGAGTGTAATATACCTCAAGCAGTCAAAGACTGGAAAAATACTTGACTCCTTTAAGACAGAATCCAATGGGGAAAACACATCTATAAGCAGCTTATCGCATATAAGGTACACCCCAGTGGCTATGCATGGCTCCCTGATGTTGAGAGCGGTGCATGCGTGAGTTTTCTCCTGCTCTTTTCTTCTCTCCTGAGGCTGAAAGCTGCACACCCTCCGTGTGCTTCTCCTCAGCAAGTGTGCTCATTCATGCCAGCCTGGATATCTGAGAATGTCTTGATACACAACCATCCCTAGGGGTAACTGAAATTAGCTGGGAATGTTGCTTTTAAAAGTCAGATAAGGAGTACAACAGTATAGGTCAGAAACTCTGGAGACATAGGGGCTACCTTCCCAAGGCCTGCTGTGCCTAGACATGGGACCGCTATTCTCAGAGAAGAAACCCTAAAATGACAGGAAAGAGGCTATTGTGTCTGCACCTCAAGTTCTCTATTCTTCTTTTCTTAGACTGGAAATCCCAGTTGCTTCTTTTTTCTTTACTGCTGTTATCTTCCCCATATTTCATCTCTCCCGAGATGTTTTATGCATTGTGGTAAACGTACACGGCTGCTGCACCTGCACGTTCGGCTCTTCCCTTCATCTATCCTTCACCAACCATTCAGGCCTCCGTCTAACGGTGGATTTGCCATTGATCCCTTGTGAAACATTGTATCTGTACATATTTATGTGTTCTATATTTTGAATTACAGAATTAGGTGGATACCTTTAAAATTGCTGTTTCTTCTTAGGGAAGCAATCTACTAACCTATAATTATTATTTTTTTATTTTTAAAATGCTTTCCCTCTTGTATTTTATCTGGTGGTAGTGTAGTTTACAGCTTCTCCAGTCATATATATTACTATGTTAATAGCATTGCCTAAGTAAAAACAAATTAGTATTTGTCTGATATCTTTTTAAATGTTTCATTAATTTCTCCAACTTTATTGAGGTATAATTGCCAAAAAATTTTGTTTATATGTAAGGTACAGCATACACCATGACGTTTTCCCATCCTTTGACTTTCAAGTTTTCTGTGTTCTTGTGATTTATGTCTTTTAACTGAAGAATTTTAGCCAGCATTCTGATCACTGATATGATTGAATTTATTTCTTCCATACTAATTTTTCTTTGTATTTGTGCCCTTTCCTGCTTTTTTTCCATTTCCCTCCTGTTTTTTTTTCCTTCCTATTTTGGAATAATTAAGGTTTGTTTCTCTTGTTTACATTCTTTTAATTCCATTTTCCCCTCTACTAGTTTGGCTGTTACTCTTTCTATATCTTTCCCTATCTGTAAGAATTTTAACATGTAGAGCTTTAAAAAATATAAACGATGACCAATATGTTTACACCTTAGACACATTATAATGCTTTGACTTGGATCCCTCATTCCTAACTATCCTAACCATTGTATTTTTGTTTCTAATGTCCAAGGTTACATTTTTTAAAAATACACTTACTGTTTTTTTTAGATTTCTCTGTGTGCCATTTTCTTTCCCTGCTATTATTTCACATCTCAACTCTGTCACTGTTTTATTTCTGAAGCACATCTTTTTGAACCCTGATATTCAATGTGTGGTCCGTATATTAGCACCGGTCTGTAAATTGTTACTTACTGCTCCTAATCTGATACGCAGATTGATCCAAATGCAAATTAGCTACCTCATTAAGAACGCTTTATTGCAGGGGACATGTTTTTCACAGCAAGACTTTCTCAATGAAAGAGGCAGTCTGTTGATTTGCATTCCCTCAGGGTTTTGTTGTTGTTTTCAAATGTTTTTTATTTTGTCTTCATTCTGGAAAAATGGTTTTGTGGGATAATAATCAGTTAAGAAATCTGCCCTTTCTATTTGCTGGTTATGTTGTTGAGAAAGTAGCTCTTAAGCTAATCATCATTTCTTTGCAGATATTCTGTCTTTTTTCTTCTGAAAGGCAGAGACTGTTGGTCCACATTGTTCTCCATTTTCACTCTCATATTTCTAGATGTAGATTTCTTTTTATTTCTCCTGCATAGGATTTACTGGGATTTCTGAATCTGAAGATTGGTTTTTGAACAATCATAGACAATTCCCTTTCATAATCTCTTCAAATAGTTTCTCTTTTCCATATCCTGTGTTGTCTCTTTCTGACACTTCAAAGGGATTAATTTGAGACTTCTTACTTTATTCTCTCTGTTTCTTTACCTGTCTTAAACTTGGTAGTTCTCTATGCAGCAACAGGGTACTTTCTCCAGATCTATCTTCCAGGCCAACAATTCTCTTAATAGCATCATGGATAGAAAGAAGTATAGATAAAATAGAAAGATAGACAGAAATGATGATTAGATAGACAGACAGATGGATTCTTACAGGAAATACGAGGTCTCTGGATAAGAGAACAGTATTTATTACTCACAGAACATCTTGGCCCCAGGTAGCCACCAGACTATACATGTTTTTTGCTTTAAATTGTACAGGTGAACATATGAGGGACATACGTTCACCTGTACAATTTGTGGACTCCTGTGGCCTTATTAAATTATCATTTCTTTAATGTGCTCATCTCTCTTGACTTCCTACTGTTTTCTCTAAATAGGAAGCCTCCATACCTCTCTTCATTTAGACAGAGCCTTCTAGTCCATTATATCTCATCTCACTTCAAGCACCACACCTCCTAGGAAGCCTTCTTTAAAATTCTTTGCTGCTTTAGCAACCTGTACTTATCTCTCTGAAAGCATTCATCCCACAGTTTTTTAATAAACAGATTATTGTTTGTCTCTCTTATTTTACTTTCAAGCCCTTGGGGGCAAGATTTCTTTTTTATTCTTATCTCACAATGCCTATCTGAAATCCTGGTACATAGTAATTTTCAGTGTTTTTCTACTACTCTAATAAAATAATCATTGCTCTCCAGTTTTCCATTTGTTATTATTTGGTAAGATTATATTAGACTTATAAAATGTTAGATGAAGATGGAACCCTAGGGGACATCTATTTTACATGATATAAAATTGCTATCAGTATTTTTTCTTTGTTTTGACTTTAAGGACTGACATCAGTTGGCAAACTCTTAGCCCCACCTTGTCTCACATCTCCTGGACCAGCATAAGTTTATGTGCCTAAAATCTCATTTCATGGGAGAAAAGAAGAGTGAGTATCTTGCAGTAAGAGTGTAAGGGGAGGACAATGTCACGGGGTATGCAAAACAGAGTTTGTAAATTTATCAGTACTTCTTCCCTCCCAGAAAAGGCTTAGTGTAGAGAAAAACATGTTACAGACATTTCTTTCTGTTTTCAAAATTTTCCCTAACATCCATTTCTGAGTTCCACTAGCTATGTCTAAGTTGACAGGGCAGCAGCTTCAGTTCATTTATTCAAGTGCACTGTGATTTGCATAGTTTCATAACCTGTTAGCATCTGCTCACTGATAATTCTGAGCTTGTGCTCTCCTGCTGGTTTTTCACTGCAGAGGTGGAAAAGTACTAGATGGCAATTTGTTTCTTTAATTTTCCTGTGCAAACAAAGTCAAGGAACAAAGAAAGATGCATGGTGACTGCAAAATATCATTATTATTTTATCAACAATAATAATACAATCCTCCATGAGTACAGCTTCTTAGTAATAAATGCACATAAAAGCAAGATAGCCAGGCAGTGCAAAAGACAAATTCCCATAATGCTACATGAATTATTTTGCATAGGGCCAACTGTAGCCTCCTGTTGCCTAATAGATAAATAGAAAATTTTGCAATTCTACATCTATCTCATCAACTTTCAGACTGTGCATTAGCTGTGCCAAATTGATTAATGTATATCCAGACTAATTATAAACATAAGTAGAATTCCTAGTACACCTGTGCTAAGATTTCAGGAGCTAGTACTTCAGTATATGATATTAGGGGCTACTGTCAGCAATTTCTTTGGAAGGAAAATCAGATCTCACTGGGAATCCAAAGGCACACTTTATTTATTTATTTTTGAGGTGGAGTCTTGCTCTGTTGCCCAGGCTGGAGTGCAATGGTGTGATCTCCGTTCACCGCAACCTCTGCCTCCTGGGTTCAAGCAGTTCTTCTGCCTCAGCCTCCCAAGTAACTAGGATTACAGGCACATGCCACCACGCCCTGCTAATTTTTTGTATTTTTAGTAGAGATGGGGTTTCACCATGTTGGCCAGGCTGGTCTCGAACTCCTGATAAAGGTACAGTTTAAAAGCTACCTCTTTTGGAGTAATAAAAATGTATGGACTCAAATTTGTCAGAACCTTAAATTGGCAAAAGGTGAAGTATACTTCCCGAGGAAGAAACAGGCTAGAGAGTACACAAGTAAATTTAATGCTTAAAGTAAAAAAGGGTTAGAAATAATACAGGTGAAAAATTACATGTGTCTTTCCTTCCCGCTAACTGAAATTTATATTCTACTTCAATTATGCATTCAGGCAGCAGCCACAGTTGCATTAGCAATACCTGTGACTGTATCACCAGCAGAAATTATTACTTTCAATATTTTAACATCACATTCACAGTAGCTGCAAATATCTTGAAATGTTTACTCTCAGCATGACTTCGAAATTATAATTGTTATTATATCCACCACATTAAATAAAGAATCACATAACTGATTATATCAAATATTCGTTGCTTTTAAAGTTTTGCTTAAAAACTTCAATTTCTAGTCCTACAATTTCAATATAATTGATTGCCTTTGTCATCTCATGGCTTTTTCTTCTTCCTTTAGCATTTACAAACTTTATTTTGAGAAGTGTCTATAAAGTTTGTCAGGCTGCAAAGAAGTCCATATCTCATAAAAGATCAAGCTTTAAAGGTGGAAGAAGAAAGGAAAAGTCAGGGTTCTGTTAATAAAGTTACCAGTTTTGCTTCTAGCCAAAAAAGCATATGCTCCCTTATGAATACACTAATGGACAATTTAAAAATCAATGCCGGGGTAATGATGGTAAGCACAACTTCCAAACAGCATCCCTTCTAGATTGCCAGAAGATGATCACGCAGACCCCAAAGCTTAGGGGGCGGCTGGAGGCCTGAACCCCTGTCCTAGGTTAATTCGCCTTTTGCCTGGTAACAAAAGAACGCCATTTACAAAGTAGGGAGAATTATTTTGATGGATATTAATTGAAACTTAATATCAAGCACAACAATTGAACAATTAATTGAAACAAACACAACAATTAAGTGAGCAACAGAAGGATTAGGAAGTGAAACTTCCCTTTTGCTAATCACTTCCCTTTCCCTCTACAAAACAAACAAAAAAGGGTATGAAGGTGAAGAAACTATCCACTCCAATTACTTCAATTCATTTGCATGAACATTTTACTCTATGTACTTCTAGGGATTTGATTCTCTGATCTGGCCACACTCACTTGTAATCAAACCAAACATAAAATTGACCATTTTTGCGTGATAATTTTGTGCTAGACACCCTGCTGAATGAATGAAAGAATATTACTAAGCACATACTACATGCCAGATACTTTCCCATACCAAAGATTGGCAAAGTTTTTTCTGTACAGGGCCAGATAATAAATATTTTCAATTTCGCAGGCCACAAGGCAGTCTCCGTTGCACCTGACGGCAGTACAAAAACGGTTATAGACAATACATACACAATGGGTGATTGCATTCCAATACAACTTTATTTGCAAAAACAGGCACTGGAGCATATTTGGCCCATGGCCCGTAGTTTGCCAACTTTTGACCTAGATATTGCAGCACTGAACAAAAGGTCAAAAAGTCCCTATTTTGTGGAGCTTACATGCCAGGAGAGGAAGACGAACCATGAGCAAAGTGAACATGCTAATTCTATGCGGTATTTTAAGGTGTAAGTGCCCTGGTGAAGAATCCAGCAGGGACAAGGCGGGAGGGTCGTGGGGGAACTCACGACCTTTGCTATGGTGACAGGAGGGGGCACCTTTGAGAAGCAAATATTTTATAAAATTTTTGGCAGAAATGAGCAAGCAAGCCATGGGCAAGAGTATTCTAGCTGCTTAGATCATTATAATGACCATCCAGGATAAAAAATATTACTTCTCTCTGACAGGAGAAAATGGAGACTCATTTACTTGTCAAAATTCTAATGGCTAAGCTCATCCAGACCATGAAATTAGTAATTCTGGGAGCAGGTTAAAGGCCTTGCTAATTTTTTTTTTCTAAAGCTCTCTAGGTGATCTTCACATGCAGCCATGGTTGACAGTCTTCACTAGGCCATGCTGACTTTTAACTTATTCAATTTATTTTAAAGAAAACAAGCTAACATAAAAATACTTTGATATGCAAAAATTAAGTTTATGGGGTCAGATATTCTTTTTTGATTTTTATTATTTTAGATCTAGTCCTGAATTCGGTTCTTTCTTTCTTTCTCTTTCTTTCTTTCTTTCTTTCTTTCTTTCTTTCTTTCTTTCTTTCTTTCTTTCTTTTTCTTTCTTTCTTTCTTCCTCTCTCTCTCTTTCTTTCTTTCTTTCTTTCTTTCTTTCTTTCTTTCTTTCTTTCTTTCCCTTCCCTCCTTCCTTCCTTCCTTCCCTTTCTTTCTTTCTTTCTTTCTTTCTTTCTTTCTTTCTTTCTTTCTTTCTTTCTTTCTTTCTTTTTCTTTCTTTCTTTTCTTTCTTTCTTTCTTTCTTTTTCTTTCTTTCTTTCTTTCTTTCTTCTCTTTCTTTCTTTCTTTCTTTCTTTCTTTCTTTCTTTCTTTCTTTCTTTCTTTCTTTCTTTCTTTCTTTCTTTTTTCTTTTTCTTTCTTTCTTTCCTCTCTCTCTTTCTTTCTTTCTTTCTTTCTTTCTTCCTTTCTTTCTTCCTTTCTTTCTTTCTTTCGCTTCTGAGATTTTCATTGTGTTGGTGAACATATTCTGAAAAGAAGACAGGAAAGGACTTATTAGGGAAATTTGAGGTAGGATCTGGGGAAGGCTGGACAGACCACAATACAGGAGGGTGAGAGAATTAATATGACCCTGAGGCAAAATGTAAGTGAGTATTTTTGTCCCTTCCAAGTGAATATGAATTATTTCTAATCATCTTTGCTCATTAGAATGGGAAAACACATTTATCAAATCCATGGTTGCTTGCCATAGGCATGAGGCCATATTTATCTGCTCCAGCAGCTGTACCATATCTGTCTGCAAACACAGCTATTATTTGTTCATCTGTGCTCATCAATGGTCTTTTTCCAGGATCTGTCCAGTTTTCGCAGGAGCCAAACTGATGAGTTAAATGGAGACATAACAGGGATCACCCTTCCTGTATTATTCTATTGGATCTTCAGTGGTGGCAGAAGCCTTTTCTGTCTCTCCCGGGATACCATATTGTTTCCTATTTACTATTTTGGCAGAGGGGTGAGAAGGAATTTCAGAGGTTTCCACTTGGCCTTTCTCCATGATGACAGTTTTTATCTCACGCTGTAGAAACCCAACAAAGGGGTTACTACAATTACTAACGATGTCAGTTCCAATTATGTACTTGGAGATTGTAGAAATGACCTGTGAGTAGATTCATGGACCTAGCAGACCACTGCAAGGTGGACTTTAGCCAAGATTTCCAATTTGGCCTAACTCTCATAGGCCTCTGTGCCTCACAGCTAGGCTGTGATGGACCTTTGGATTTTTATTCGGGTCAGTCAGTGTCAGTTCAGGCCCTTTATTCAGTAGTCTTTGAAATGGCTTGTTATTCTTTTTTCCTCAGTATAAAGAAGCCTAAGTAAATGGCTGCAGGTCCCTTTGAGGAAGACTGAGGGGATTTTCACAGCATATGCCATGTTATGGTAGGGTCTTTCTTCCCAGGAATAATGCCAGTGGATTCTGAATTTGAAAATTTGGCTGAGGTCTGGGAACTGAGCAGGAACTTGGACTTGTTAACAGAGTGACTGTGCTTGACTTTTTCATACTCCGTTCTAACTTATTTTCCTAGTTATAGATGTTAAGCAGCTTTCTTCCTGGCTGCCTATTCATTCACCCGCTACAGACACTCTATTAACCATCTCCTCAAGTCCCTGTGGGTCACGCCCCCTTGGTCGAACCTCTAACCTTTCTGGTCATTGAAGCCTCCTGGCATCTAGTGGTGAAGCCCCAGAACCTGGCTTCTCCTAGCACAGAGCTCCAACATCCTCATGACGTTGTTGAGTGGACTCCTTTGACTGCCTCTCCAACCACCAGGAGAGCCACCACCAAACTTATTACTGATGATGGTGCCCCTCTCCCAGCACATGCTTTATGGTCTTGGGGAAGAGTGAGACTTCTGCTCCTTCTCATGCCCTATGACCTTCTCTTGGGTCTTTTGGTCTGACATAACATACACATCTACAATCTCTGCTTCCTTCAGCGTATCCTCTGACTTCTGACAGGGCAATTGGGGCATGTCCACTCTGCTGAGTATTAGGCATGGCTTTTTTCAAGTTTCTAAGGGCCACTCCAGGAGCATGTTTACACCATTTCCTATAGTCATCGTTAGGGTATTAACCCTTTGCACTGAGAAAGTGCTCTGAAATCGTTATATTGTTGTTTATCCAGTCTTACATTCTGGCCTTGATCTAAAGCTCTCAGAGTCTCATCCTAGGAGTGCTCCTCTGGTTCCTGCTCATACATACCAGCTAATTCATTCCACTCTTTGGATGTATAGTGTCCTTCCTCCCTGATCAGGGCCAGCATGTTCCCAGCTGGATTATATTAGCATTTCCTTCTTGGTGTTGGCCTGGCAGGAAAGGTGACATGTCTGTCCAGACATACATCCTTGTACTATGATCTCTGGTCTCAGTCCTTTTCTCACCTGAGCAGTGACCTCAGCCATGATTCATATGTCCCTGGAGCTCTGGAGCTCTAAAAATTAGGTCTTTCTACTTGTCTGAGCTATGCCATTCCCTTCCACTGAAGGAGATATGAGCCTCCTTGCAAAATAGTACAGAGGCCCTCTGGCTTCCAGCCTTACCCATTAAAGACTCAACAGCCCTCAGTCTCTCATTATCCTTCTGCAGGGTCATTTTTCAATGCTATAATTTTTCCTCAAAGTCCTGCTTTAGCTACCTCATAATTTTGATATGTTACATCTTCATTTTGTTTTAGTACAAAATATGTTTTAATTTTTCTGAGTATTCCCAGTTTCCCCCATATTTAGAATTACTTTAATTTCCAAATATTCAGGGACAATCATATCATTTTTGTTATTTATTTGTGGCTAATTTCATTGCAATTCAAGAATATACCCTGTATGATTTGAGTTTATTAAGGTTTTTAATACCTTAGTATATAATTATTCTTATTAAATCAATCATATTTACTTGAGAAGCATGTGTATTCTGCTGTTTTGGGGTGGAATGTTCTCTACATGTCAGTGAAGCCAACTTATTTTGTTTTTGCTTTCTGCTCCCACATCACATGTGTTTATTTTTTTTTACAACTTTCATTTTAGGTTTGAGGGTACATGCACAGGTTTGTTCATGTGTAAATTACGTGTCACTAGGGTTTGGTGTACAAATGATTTTGTCACGCAGGTAGTGAGCATAGTAGACATCAGGTAGTTTTTGGACCTTCACCCTACTCCCACCTTACCCCTGCTCAAGTAGGCTTCTGTGTCTATTGGTCCCATCTTTGTGTCAACGTGTACTCAGTGTTTCACACCCACTTATAAGTGACAATACACGGTATTTGGTTTTCTGTTCCTGTATTCACATCTCACATCAGTTCTCACGTCAGTTAGAATGGCTATTATTAGAAAGTCAAAAAACAACAGATATTGGCGAGGTTGCAGAGAAAGGGAATGCTTATACACTGTTGAAGGGAATGCTTATACACTGTTGATGGGAATGCAAGTTAGTTCAGCTGCTGTGGAAAGCAGTTTGGAGATTTCTCAAAGAACTGAAAACAGAACTACCATTCGGCCCAGCAATCCCATTACTGGGTGTATACCTAAAGTAATATAAATTGTTCTACCAGGAGGACACATGTACCTGTGTGTTCATTGCAGCACTATTCACAATAGTAAAGACATGGACTCAACCTAGATGTCTATCCATGGAGGACTGGATAAAGAAAATGTGGTACATACCCTCCGTAGAATACTAGACTGTCATAAAAACATGAAATCATGTCCTTTGCAGCCACATGGATGCAGCTTCTGTAGGGTCTTAACACCACTTAGCCATAACTAGTTGACTCTCATGTTTCTCTACATTGTTTCCCTGTTGTGCATTTCTCTAGAGGTGGAAAAAAAGGAACACACGATGGTTGTTACTTGGAGAAACCACTTAAATTTCTGTTTCAAAGCATGTGTCCATTTTTGAGTGAGTTCCTAAAAATATCCTTTTCCCAGTCAAATAGAATTTGTAATAGCCCAAAATATACAAGCTTTAGAGAACCTGCAATATTTCTTAACCAACAAGTAAACTGCAGATATACACACTCATGCACACATATGCACCCTGGGTAAGAAAGGATGGAGCTGTGTCTTGGGGTAAATTATACTATAAGGTGAAAATCCTTCTCTCACAGTTGGCAAATGATCATTCCAAAGACATGACATGGCAAATGGTTTCTCTTGCTAGTTACCAAACTGCATATGTAGAGCCATCTCTTCACTGTTCATTTTTCAAGGGGCACTGGGCTCCCTGGGCAACCTGCTCCCTTGCAATGATCTCGACTCTCTACTCTGGGAGTGGGTAGGTGACCCAAGACTGAGAGTCTATATTCAGCTGACTAGGTAAGTGTATCGAGTCCAGGTATACACAGCAGTCCCCACAGAAGGCACCTAAGGTCTAGATTTCAGGAAGACATATGGGAGCCTACTAGCATTCAAGTCAAAACCCTGCTAAGTCTAAAGAAATGATGTAGTTCAGATATGCTGTGCATCTGCCTAGTCTGTTAACAAGTTGATCCATTTATCCTGCTTTATAAGACTAGAGAAAAACTCAAAAGCAAAAAAAAAAAAAAAAAAAAAAAAAAAAAAAAAAAAAAAATTCCCCTACAAAAGTTTTGGCAGATTTCCAACTGCCCTTGGAAGCATCTTCACCCCAACAAGGAGCATTTTCTTCCATTAAGCACACAGTCTACAGAGAATTAGGACATATTCTTAAGCTATGACTTTTGGAGCATTTTAATTTCTTTTTTCTAGTTCAAAATTTTCCTGGAAAATAATGAAGTGAACTCAGACACCATAGGCTCTATAATTATGAGATTTTTGTAGAGAATCCTGGGAGCAATTTGGTTTAATGCATATTTATTTAAATGTCATAAAAGTCAACTCATCAAAGTTGTAGGGCCACTTTCAAACTTGATGCCTTATTTGAGGAAGACAGGAAATATAGCAGAGTAAGCCTATGTCCTCTGGAAATCGGTTTTGTTGCCCGAATGCCAGGGGTTGGGTCTAGGTCATGTTGCTTGCTGCACAGAAAGCCAGTCATTGATATAACGAGTACTGCCATGGAAGAAAACTTTAATTGGGTGCTGTAGGTGAGGAGACGGCAGATCAGTCTTAAATCCACCCGCCTGAGCAACTGAAATGATGGGTGTATATAGCAAGGAAGAAATGTAACCAAGTGTGGGAAAGCAGGAATAAGGGAGGGTTGAAGAAGAGGAGCTGGTCAACAGGAAGCAGGTAGTGGTTTAGACAACCACCCCAGGTGATGAATCTGGTGTCTCATTGTCCAGATGCCATGATCTGGTAAGTTTTGCTCTTTGATACTGTCTGGGAGACCTGATCCTTTATTTTCTGAGAAAGGAACTCAGATAATACAAATGTAACATATTTAAGTTTTAAGACTGGAAAGGTCAATTTTTATGTTTATTTAAAGGAAACAATAAACATCAGTTCTATGGGACAATTGGGAGGCTTTTTTATATCTCAAAGAACTGCAAACATGATAAGCACTTTATACTTGATTCTGAAATTTATTGCCATGTGTCTATGTTTCTTATTATAACATAGGATCAGGGTTCTGATGTTGAAATGGACAAAAGCCATCATTCCAAACTCCCCACTGGTTCTCCAAGCCATGCCCAAGCACATCACTCTCATCAATATGGGGTATCTCTAAAGAGGGGTAGATCATTTTTCTCTCTCTCTAGCACTCAACAACTCAACATGTATCCTCAAGTTTGCTGGTGGGCACAGGAAAGGACAGCTCTTCATCACAAAACACTAGTTACCCTTGGCTTTGCTGTGACACATTGGAGAGGAGAACATTAGGGAATAGTCAAAGATGTGTTGAAATTAATTCTTAAGTTTTCAAACTCAGACTGCTAGGTACCCTACTGACTGAGTCTATAAACAAAGATACTAGTGAAAATGCTAGGAAAGAAAAACTGTACTTAGCAACCCTGCAACAGCAAGTCAGGGTACATTATACTGTAACTTCCATCTGGCAGATGTATGCTTCATTACATCTGCAGAGTTAGAGGGGATTGCATGGCATATTGTTTCAATTATTATTAATAGCCAATACCGATGGGCAGCTTGCCACTAAAGAGGATCAACATGTAATTTAGAAAAATAGCATAAACTATAAGTACAAATTGTGCTATTTATTACTATCCCAAGTTATTAATTTGTACTTCTGGATATTATGATCGGTATTTGGTAATTTCCAGCTACTTGGAAATAAGAACATCCTCTGAGAGCTAAAGGATAAAATCAATCCACAAAAAAACCAAGGATGTGTGATGCAACATCACCAGGGACAGAAAAGGGATCTCAGGTTATAACAAGACTTTACTACAACCAGATTAAAAGTATTAATTTAGTTAAAGAAGTCACGATGCTAGAGCTCTGCAGGGATCAGAAAAATATTAAAATTGGGTAAAAACAAAAACCCCAAATGGCTTCAGTGGACATCAGGAGACTTGACGGCCATTTGCACTTGAGACTGGAAAGTTATGCAGACTTAGGCAACTTGAAATTAAATTTTAGAGGGTAAAGAGGTGTATCATAATTTGCTCTGTCCCTGCAAAATGGCAGCCCCTATATTTCAGAACCAGTCAGAGGACATTACCCATTCATGACTTTATCTTCCTGTATAGACTCCAAGGGTGCTGTTGGGCCCACTCTGTCACCGTCTTTACACAGCATGGGCAGCGGCACACCCACCATCCTCTGCTGGTCTTCAAGTACATGTGATTCAGCAGTGTGATATCCTGTAAGCAGCCAGTATACGTAAAAACAGCCCAGCCATGGGACAGCTCTCTCATCCACAACCTGCAGAAGAGAGTCAAGAAGGGCTCACTGCTGCAGAATCTGCAGAGTTTCCATCTTTTTAAAATTTGCTCTTATATAAACATCAACCATAGTTGAGACAGCTGCTGGGCCCAGATATCACACAATATGTCATATTAATAAAAACAATAAACACACAGGCATTGTTTTACCTTAACGCCATTGAAAAGCAATTTAATTCGAGGACACATCCTATTCCCAGTATGTTGTTGTTAATACAGTTAGATGGTCAGAGAAGTTTTAATAGAAAGGTACTTCAAATCAAATATTAGTTCTGCAGGTAACCTACAGAATGGGAGAAAATTTTTGCAATCTACTCATCTGACAAAGGGCTAATATCCAGAATCTACAAAGAACTTAAACAAATTTACAAGAAAAAAATCAAACAACCCCATCAAAAAGTGGGCGAAGGATACGAACAGACTCTTCTCAAAAGAAGACATTTATGCAGCCAACAGACACATGAAAAAATGCTCATCATCACTAGCCATCAGAGAAATGCAAATCAAAACCACAATGAGATACCATCTCACACCAGTTAGAATGGTGATCATTAAAAAGTCAGGAAACAACAGGTGCTGGAGAGGATGTGGAGAAATAGGAACACTTTTACACTGTTCGTGGGACTGTAAACTAGTTCAGCCATTGTGGAAGACAGTGTGGCGATTCCTCAAAGGATCTAGAACTAGAAATACCATTTGACCCAGCCATCCCATTACTGAGTATACACCCAAAGGATTATAAATCATGCTGCTATAAAGACACATGCATGCATATGTTTATTGTGGCACTATTCACAATAGCTTGGAACCAACCCAAATGTCCATCAATGATAGACTGGATTAAGAAAATGTGGCACATATACACCATGGAATACTATGCAGACATAAAAAAAGGATCAGTTCATGTCCTTTGTAGGGACATGGATGCAGCTGGAAACCATCATTCTGAGCAATCTATTGCAAAGACAGAAAACCAGACACTGCGTGTTCTCACTCATAGGTGGGAACTGAACAATGAGAACACTTGGACACAGGGTGGGGAATATCACACACTGGGGCCTGTCGTGGAGTGGGGGGAGGGGGAAGGGACAGCATTAGGAGACATACCTAATGTAAATGACGAGTTGATGGGTGCAGCACACCAACATGACACATGTATACACATGTAACAAACCTGCACATTGTGCACATTACCCTAGAACTTAAAGTATTAAAAAAAAAGAACACTGGCCGCCATCAAAAACGATATCCTAAACCTTGCCAGGAACTTTGTCATTCCACTTGAAGTGGTTACTTTAAAGCTTGCAAACTTTTTCCTAGTCCAAAACTAGGGACATACCCCATTTCATGCATCATATATTGACTTTGAGGGCTATATAATTGTTCTGGAATTAGAACTTGTGCTCCTCATCGTTGTAATAAATCTCTTCCTCATAAATTACAAAAAAAACACAAATATTAGTTCTGAAGATACTGGATATTGCTTTATGCAAAGCTTTTAAATCACAATAAAATAGTTATGAAACAGCAATAACTTAGCAGTCTTTTCCCATTAGCTGTAAATTGCATCATATTACTCTAAAGTATTTCATGTAGTATAAATCTACTCTTTATTTACTTTCCGTAATGTATATGGTATGCCTAGTATCATGTATTCTTCCCGAAATAAACGGCCCTTTCTCTGACCTGCCCTAATGCTTACCATTTTCAGCCACTGCATCCTCCAAGTGACCCCTTCATTTGACCACTTTAGTCTTTAGAGCAGCGACAGGTCAGTAAGCTCCTGCAGCCCTTATTAGGTACAATATGATATTCCTTATAATTTTGTTTATAATGTATGCTGCATTAAATTGCACATTTTGGAGCCAGGGTAATGAATACTTTATATGTCTTTGTTCTCCAAAGAGGTTAAGAAAATGCTGATGAAAGTAAGAACTTCAGAAATATATGTTGATTAAATCATCCACAGGAATTTTGGAGAATTAGTGCATGTGTTTTCTTTCATTGCAAACACACACACGCGCACGCGCACACACACACACACACACACAGAGAGACACATATACAAACACACACGGAAGGATTAAAATTTTAAGCCAAATTGAAATGTCGAAGTTAAAGTGCTTAAAAAGAGGTGGTATCGATTCTCATTATTCGTGGTAGCTGTGTTTTATGAAGTTGCTGGGAACAGAGCAAACACTGCACCGTGGTTTCTATGGAAAACACAGGGTTAGGTTTCTTAGAGCCTATGGTAATGAAAATTATAACCTTGTTTTATATTTATTTCTGTTTTGAAAAATTAATATATATTGTTGATTCAAGTGATAATTGTTTCTCACTTATATGGAGAAAAGTCAGAAAAAGGATAATAAACAAAAACCTAATGGCCCTTATATCTTAGAAATATTGAGTATACACAGTAATTATCTGTGTATGGAATAAATTTTTCCTCTAAGCTAGTGCTAATAAAATGATTCATTTGGAATTAATACAATCCTAAATCTAATTTAGCCTATATTTAAGAAAATGTACATTCTATTATCAATACATTCCCTATACCTATTTTCCTTATTATTATAAAACTTGTATAACACAAACTATCATCAATCTTTATGTTTTTAGGCTTTTAATATCTAATATAGTATTGAATTCCTTGTGATGTAGAGAAAATCTATAGCAACCAGGTTTTAAAAGGGTTGAATATTGTTATAATTCTATAAAATGGGTAAAAAGCATTTTTATTAAATTAAAAAAACTTATTCTCTTTGAAATTTGATTTATCACAAAATTAGCCCGTCTTCATTTATTCCTAAAATAGGAGAAAAACGCAGTTAATTTTAGTTTTAAAGGCATCATAAGTTTAAGAATAACTTATGAAGAATAACAACCAATAAAGGAATCAGAAATGAAATCGAAACTGCTTTAGTGTTGATCACGAGTAAGATAATGAGAATTAAATTTGGCAGGAGAGTTAGGGACAATAAACGACCGTTGAATTAGAAATGAGAAGATTTCCACTGTTGCCCTGGATCTGATGCTGATCTGGTCATGGTAGGTCACACATATTACTGTTCATTCAGTAAATATTATCAAGTGCCTACTATATGCCAGGTGCTATAGGGAGAATTGAGGTACACCAGCAAAGAATAGAGAGGCCCCTCACTCTTGTTTGCTGATGTTATAGATATTCCGTCCAGATTTACATTTTTATGGTTCCATGAGTAAAGTTGACACCTGCTTCCTGGGTGACCGCATCCAATCTCATCCTTTTAAGCACTCTCCACATAGTAACTACGTCCAATTTTTTATCCCCAAGTCTGTAGCTCTCCCTTGAAATCTAGATTTACATATCCAGCTGCTTGGATGCTTAATCGGCATCTCAACCCTAGCCAGACTTCTGATCCTCCACCCCACCTGTTATCCCGCAGTCTTCTTCACCTCACTTAGTGGTCACTGAAGTCAAACTCCCGGGAGCCATCCTCAAGGCCCCTCTCTGCCCCCACCAAGATTTCCTTTGGCTCTGTATTGAAAATGCCATCCCCCAGAACCCACTGGTTTCTCCCCTCCACTGGCAATGGCCTTGCCTGGATTCCTGAAAGAACCTCCTAATTCGTCGTAATGCACCTGCCCTTAACCCTTACACTGAAATCTCAACACAGTAGCTAAGGTGATATTTTAAAAATTCAATTCAGATGGTGTCACTTCTTGTTCATTCATTTTAATAACTAAATATCTACATTTAGAAAAATATCCAATTACTTTACAATGGCCTCAATGTCACCAACAGCCCGACATAATCTACCCCGTTTCCTCTGCGAGGCTCCTGCCACTCCTCATCCGTTCCAGGGCAGCCCTGCAGCTCCCTGGCCCCATTGTACACGCGGCATGCAGTGCACTGCGACTGCGGTGCCAATGGATCCACCATGTACCCCTAACCCATCACAGTCCCCGGAAGTGAGGCCTTACCACGTGGAGTAAAGTGGAGGATCACCCTTCCTCTAGGTGTCTTTACACTTCCCATCTTTTAAATATCCTTGTCTCAGGTACTTCTTCTACATGCATTGAGCATCCCATCAGATGGCATAGTAACTTTTGCTTCAAACGTCAAATATCGCTTTTAAAAACTCATGAGGTGCGTCTGGGTGCAGTGGCTCACACCTGTAATCCCAGCACTATGGGAGGCCGAGGCGGGTGGCTCACCTGAGGTCAGGAGTTCGAGACGAGCCTGGCCAACATGGTGAAATCGCGTCTGTACTAAAAACACAGAGAATTAGCCAGGCATGGTGTCAGGCGCCTGTAATCCCAGCTACTCGGGAGGCTGAGACAGGAGAATCGCTTGAACCCAGGAGGCAGAGGTTGCAGTGAGCCAAGATAGTGCCACTGCACTCCTGCCTGGGCAACAGAATGAGATTCCATCTCAATAATAATAATAATAATAATAATAATAATAATAAATAGAATAAAATTCTTCCATCAGTCATTCTGTAAGGGTAGGTTTGTTACACAACAAATTTCTCTTGTTTTCTTTTGTCTAGCAAACATCTTTATTTCCCTTTCATTCTTGAAGGATAATTTCTGTGGGTATAGAATTTGCAGGTGACTATTCTTTTCTTTCAGCACTTGAGAAAGCACTTCATTCATTTCTGGTCTCCGTGGTTTGAGATGAGAAATCCGCTACCATTTGAATTGGTGTGCTCCTATAAGCAACGTTTCATTTCTCCTTGGCTGCTTTAAACGTTTTTCTGTTTTATCTTGTACTCCAAGTATACAAATGTGAGCTCTTTTGTTATTGACCCATGAGACTCTACTGCCCTGTAACCGTTTTCTCTGTTTTTCAGATGGAATAAATTCCACTGATCTATCCTCGAGGTCATGGATTCCATCCTCTGTCACCTCCATTTCATCAAGATGACATATTGAGCCCATGAAAAGCCTTTTATTTGAGGTATTCCTATGATTTTCATTTTTAATTCTAGGATACTTTTTGCTGAAATTTTCTATTTTTTTCATTTGTTTCAAGAGAATCCATAATTGCTTATTGAAGCATTTTTATGACAATTTTTCTAAAATTCTTTTCAGATAATTCTAACACCTGAGTCATCTTTATGTTGGAGTCTCAACTGACTGTTCATTCATTTGTGATTTTTCTGATTCTTGCTATGATAAGTGATTTTTTGATTTTTTAAATCATATTCTAGACATTTTGATATTATAAGATTGTGAATCCTATTTACTCTTTTTTTTTTTTTTTTTTTTTTTTGAGACCGTATCTAGCTCTGTCTCCAGGCTGGAGTGCAGTGGCACTATCTAGGCTCACTGCAACCTCCGCCTCCTGGGTTCAAGTGATTCTCCTACCACAGCCTCCCAAGTAGCTGGGATTGCAAGCATGCGCCACTACGCCTGGCTCATTTTTGTATTTTTAGTAGAGACGGGGTTTCAACATGTTGGCCTGGATGGTCTTGAACTTCTGATCTCATGATCCGCCCACCTCGACCTCCCAAAGTGCTGGGATTACAGGCATGAGCCACCGCACCCGGCCTACTCTTTTTTTTTTTTTTTTTTTTTTTTTTGATAGCCAGCTTCTGTGTTGAGATGTAGCACCAGGGCTGTATATATGTTCAGTCTCCTCTGGGCCCAGGGCCAGGACGGGAGGGAAGGGAGAGCAGAACGTGGACCACTCTACCTTGAGTTGCCTCATTCTGTCTCAACGATGCCTCATGGAAGTGGGCTTACTCTGCATCCTGATGACACAACAGAGAAACTGGAGCCCATGGCCTGCTTCCCCGGGACAGGAGCTAGGGTGGAAATCAGCTTCCAGCTTGGCCCTGCTGAAACCCTGGCAGGGGCAGGTTCCATTATAGTTTGGCTGGAATAGAGCAGGTATTACCAACAGCGTCTTCTATTGTTGGAGTACCTTTGCCCCAGATCCTGAGATGGTGGAGTTCATGAAGAAAATTGGCTCACAGGTCTGAAGGCTGTACAAGCATGACGCTCAGCTTCTGGGGAGGCCTCAGGGGGCTTTTACTCATGGAGGAAGGTGAAGTGGGAGCAGGCACTTCGCATGGCAAAAGCAAGAGCAAAAGAGTGGGAGGCAGGTGCCACACGCTTCTACATGACCAGATCTCTCGTGAACTCAGAGCTCACGCATCACCAAGGGGATGGCCCACGCCCTCCATGAGGGATCCGCTCCCATGATACAGACACCCCCACCGGGCCCCACCTCCAAGAGTAGGGATTACAATTCAACATAAGATTTAGTGGGGGCATATCCAAACTATATTAACCTTAAATTATGAAGATGGTGAACTAAATAATCTGCTTTCTTTCCTTTCCTGTTTTATGTCTGCTTTTCAGATTTCCAAGGCCAGCAATGTTCTCTTCCTCTCCCTTTTCTTTGTATAAAAATTCAAGAAAAACTCTCATGTCAATTGTTTACATGACACTATGGCTAAGACACTAAAAGCCCTCTCCCTGCAAAACGAGTGGCAAAGTTCTCTAGAGAACTACAAACTGTTGCATCCTTACTACGTGGGGCAGCAGCAAGCCCAGGTGAAGATGTGCATGTTCTTAGAGAAACTATTAATAACATACTGACATTTACACTTGGGTGAATAATTCCATCAAATCTCTTAACTCACACTTGCACAAACTTCACCTGGAGAAGAGAGAAGGAAAGTTGTGTAGGAAAAAAGAAAATGGGTATTGAGGTCACTGTTTGTTTGTTTTTCTCAGGAGTGGAAGGAGATTAACCAGAGTGGCAATAAACAAAATTACTTGCTGTTTTAAAACTTAATGACAACCCCATTAGGTTATTAACAATGCCAAAGTTGCCGGGTATGGTGGCTCACGCCTGTAATCCCAGCACTTTGGGAGGCCAAGGGGGATGGATCACCTGAGGTCGGGAGTTTGAGACCAGCCTCACCAACATGGAGAATGTCCGTCCTTACTAAAAATACAAAAAAAAAAAAAAAAAAAAAAAAAATAGCTGGGCGTGGTGGTGCATACCTGTAACCCCAGCTACTCAGGAGGCTGAGGCAGGAGAATTGCTTGAACCCAGGAGGCAGAGGTTGCGGTGACCCGAGATTGTGCCACTGCACTCCAGCCTGGGCAGCAAGAGTGAAACTCAGTCTCAAAAAACAAAACAAACAAACAAAACAACAGCAACAACACCACCAACAACAAAAAAACAATGCCAAAGCGGAAAAGTAAAAATTGTGTGGTGTTTGCATTCAGCTCCTATGCTTTAATTCAACCAGTCACAAGTTCTAGGGAGCATTAATTTTATTGTAATCCCAGGTAAATATAGGATAATTTAACAACGATCATTGGTGTTCTATTCATCTACTTGTCTTTAAAATCCACACACATTTTTTTACAAGATGACATCCTTTAAAAATACTATATTCAGTGAATTTTCAAAATTAGTTTAAATAGTATCATGGACAGTTGTGATTGGAAATGACAGTTCACCATTGCAAATCAATGCGGTGGCTACAAGTCCCCCGTGTCACACAGAAATAGAACGGGTAGCTCTGACAGCAAGCATCCTTATGCCCTGTTCTATTAATAATGCTCTGCGCCCCATCAGGGTCTGCAGCTATATCATCGCTCATAGAGACAGTTCTGCCTTTGGCTTTCCCCGGTCCTCCATGGCTAGGAGCATCATTTAATAGGGTATTGCAGAATTCACTGGGTGGTTAGTCTTAGAAAACCCAAGGCAGAAACACACAGCCAACTATCTCCCAAGTGCTTGTGCTTGAACTTTCAGAACATAAGAAAATTGTGTTGAAGCTGAATCTGCAAGTACAAATGGAGAGTGAAATTGGTTCTATAGAATCCAAATGACACACTCCTTCCTCCTGCTAAGAATTACCAGCTGTTGAACCAATTCCTGCCTATTAACCGTGAGGTGAAGTCCAAGATCCACAGTCAAGCATTCGAAGATCCAACCTGATTTTTCTCTGCGTAACTGTTTTACTAGGAGTAAGACTGACTTGCCTGGTTTACCAAGACAGGCTGTGAGAATTCTTCCAGCTTACTTTTACTGAGTCGATGTGGACAGTTTGAAATAACTTAAACCATTCTTCTTACATTTTTAAATCCTCTGCAAGCCTCAAAACAAAATCCAAGTCACTTTTCCTCTGTGGGGTCTTCACAGAGCCCCCCCAGCATGCATTCCTCTTGCTATCTCTTGTGCGAATAGCTCTGAAAGTCTGTATTGCAAATATGACAGTGAACACACCAGCTAAGGTAGAACAAAAAGTGGCATTATCAAGCTGACAAAAGCCCAGATCAAAATGAAAGATTCTTATTGTGCGAGCGATTGCTCACACTCACCAAAAGCTCCTTGTTTCCTTCTTGGGCACACAGAAATTACAATTCCCAACTTTCCTGCAGTTGGATAGAGCCATGTGAGTAATTCCAGCCAGGGGACCCTGACTAGAGCTGAAAATCCCCTCCACGGTGGAGTAAAATCCCCGGAGTGGCCCTCTGGCCTTCTGTTCTCCAGCTGTGCTAACCTGGAAGCCACACATTGAGACGACAGAGCAGCAAAGTGGAGACAGACCATGTCTCTGAGTCACTGTGTGACCCACAGGAGATTTTGAGTAAATTAAAATACAAATCTTTGTCATAATAAACCACAGATATTTCAGCAATGATTTGCAACCATAGCATAAGATAACCTATCATGGCTAATGCTCCTAGGTTCTCAACCTGCATCCAGCACTAAATAGGGAGCTTGGGCAAATTATCTCCTATGCAACCTCTGGTTGATAATGAATTCCTTTTATAAGTAAGAGAATGAGCTGGAACCCAAACCCATACAGAGGAAATCTGAATGAAGTGGGAAGGGAAAGACGCAGAGTGAGTGGAGACTTCACTCATTGTTGAAAGAGGGCAATTGCTACTCGGTTATCACTGATGCTTACATGAAGAAATCCAGTTTTAATACAACCACATCTTGCCATTTCTCAAGGGGAGTCATGTACTATCTGTGTATCTGTCCTTCATATAGCTCCAACAATATTCTCCTCTTAAAATCTTGGAGACTGTGCTGGATGCTTTCCAAATGTCTCTCTTGATCCAGCCTTCAGTCTTCTCTACCCTGGTTTGGGTGCCTGGAGCCAGACCTGTACATACTGCATCAGCAGGTTCTCTTGTCTTCCCTTTCCGCAAGGGTTCCACTACCATGAGGTCCTGGTGGGAGATCAGAGGCTGGGAGGAGCGGAGGCGGGAGAGACACTTCATAACTCCTCTCAGGCCGCCCTCTCTCTGGCTCTCTCTAGGTTTGGGCAACTGTTCCTTCCACCCACATATTCAGGCTGAGATGTGGAAACGGCTCCCAAATGGCATTAGCTCCAGAGTGATGCACCTTCCATATCATTTTATTTTCATTATTTCTCCTCCTTTGAGGAAGTTGAGTATTTTTGCAAGAACATTGACTAACAGGAACTAATCAATTATTTTTAAATTTAAAAAAATTGAATGAATCAAATGTTCAACAAAGGATACACCCACAGACTGAATGACCACTAAGTTATTTTACTGTTCCACAAATCTAGGGAGATCTGTCAATGCATGGGGTATGATATTTTAACATTTCTAAGACTATCTTGAATATTCAATATTCTAAGACTATATTGAATATTGAATGACTACATTGCCTACAAGAATACAATGAGAGTACTAAACTAACACTCAGTACTAAACATTTATCCTACACTCAGAAGTAGGCACCAGGTTCTGTTGTCAATGTATGATATGCCTATCTCTAATAAACATTTTATCAGATAACAGTCTTTGAAAGTCTCAGTGCAATAGTAAGTACAGTCTTGCCTGTGTATCCATGGGTTCTGAATTCATGGATTCAGCCAATCACAGTTCAAACAATATTTAAAAAACAAGCATGGTTGTATCTGTACTGAACATGCACAGACTTTTTTTGTATGTCCCCAAACAATCCAGTGTAACAACTATTTCCATAGCATTTACATTGTATTAGATATTATAGGCAATCTATGATGATTTAAAGTATATAGGAGGATTGCATAGGTTATACACAAATACTACACCATTGTATAGAAGGAACTTGAGCATTTGTGGATTTCAGTATCTGCAGGAGGGTCCTGGACCTAATTCCCCAGGGATACCAAGGGACAACTGTAAATATATAAAGTTTTACACCTGATTATAAAAGTATGTGTATGATATTTAAAAGTAACTTCAATCTTTGCTCTATAACAAATGAGAATTAACTAGAAGTTCCACCTAAAATAATATTTAGAAAATTATACACTAGATTACTCTTAGTTTTTGTGACTGTGTACTACCATCATCCTAAAATTTGATAAAATCATTTTAAATGCCTTTAAAAATATTTTTTACCTTGGATATTACCACCAAGAAATGAAAAAGAATTCTGAACCAAATCAGAAGTTTGAGGTTTGAAATCTGGCTTTGCTACTAACAAACCCTATAAAATTAGAAAGTTTAGTACAATCAATTCACAATAGGCTTTAGAATAGGCCGCATGAGTTTGAACTCTGATACCACTTTTACCAATCATGAAACTTGGTTATAGAGCTATTGCGAGAAGTAACCAAGATAACACACACAAAGGGCTTAGTGCGATACAGAGCACATGGTAAAAGTAATAACTCTCACGCAGTATTAACTATTACTAAGAATTTTTAAAATAATGTGTAATGAAAGTGTCACTGTCAAGTTGCATAGCACCCAGAAAGAGGATAATAAACATATTTACATATTTTCTTTTATTATTTTTAAAAAATCAAATAAATTCTTGCTGAAAAAACTAAAGGCCGAGGGAGGCAATAAGCAGTATTTGGAATGAAAACAAAACAAAAAGGCATTTCCTCTTCATACAGTTTTCAAATTCCAAATCCCCTCCCTACCATCACCACTACTGATACTCCTTCCCTCCACAAAAGGAAATCACTCTTTAGGCTTAGGAAAAGACTGGCAAAAAGTGTGTTGGAATTATCACAAATGTGCATCCACAACACACATACATACTCCTTTTCTAAATACATCAGATCATACTACACATCTTTTTCTGTGTCTTGTACTTAACCACTCAAATTATTATAAGTATCATTTGATGCCAATAACTGGAGTTCTACCTCATTTCTAATTCATTTTATTGTCATGTAATTTATATACAATAAAATGCACATATTTCAGCTGTAGGTTTTGGTGCAATTTTATAAATGTATAGGCCTGAGTAGCCTACCTTGGTCAAGATGTAGATTTTCCCAACTCCGAAAATCTCCCTGTTTGTAGACAGTCTGGCCTGCTCCATGCTCGACAGTGACTGACCTGCATTCTCTACTGTAGATTGTACAGTTCATGCAAATGGAACAATACAGTGGTGTCCTGTGTTGTCCTCTGTTTTTTAGTTGATGAATAGTACTTCCTTTTAGGAATATATTCCCCCAACTTTTTTTTTTTTTTTTTTTTGAGGCAAAGTCTCAGTCTGTCATCCAGACTGGAGAGCAGTGGTACGATCCCAGCTCACTGCAGCCTCCACCTCCCAGGTTCAAGCGATTCTCCTGCCTCAGCCTCCTGAGTAGCTGGGATTACAGGTTCTTACCACCACGCCAGGCTAATTTTTGTATTTTTAATAGAGACTGGGTTTCACCATGTTGGTCAGGCTGATCTTGAACTCCTGACCTCGTGATCCATCTGCTTCAGCCTCCCAAAGTGCTGGGATTACAGGCGTGAGCCACTGCGCCTGGCCTATTCCCCATTTTTTTAACCCCATCACCACTTTATGGACATTCAGGCAGTTTTCCAAGATTATTTGCTTCTTTGTTGTTTGGTTTCGGTTCTTAAGAATAAAGCTGCTGGGTAAAAATGTTTATGTGTGGGTCCTTGCATGGGAATGTTTTCACTTCTCCTGGGTAAATATCCAGGCGTGGAATTCTGGTTATAGGATAAGACTGGATTTACCTTTATTAAGAACTACCAAACTGTCTTCCAAAGTGACTGTACTATTTTATACTCCCACCAGCAATGTGTGAGACTTCCGATTTTTCCACATCTTTGAGAACACTTGCTTTTGTTAACTTTTTGATGTTGGTGATTTTAGTGGATGCAAAGTGGTATTTTTTTTTTTTTGAGACGTAGTTTTGCTCTTGTTGCCTAAGCTGGAGTGCAATGGTGCAGTCTCGGCTCATTACAACCTCTGCCTCCCTGGTTCAAGCGATTCTCCTGCCTCAGCCTCCCGAGGAGCTGGGATGACAGGCTCATGCCACCACGCCCGGCTAATTTTTTGTATTTTTAATGGAGATGGGGGTTTCACCGTGTTAGCCAGGATAGTCCCGATCTCCTGACCTCGTGATCTGCCCGCCTCAGCCTCCCAAAGTGCTGGGATTACAGGTGTGAGCCACCGTGCCTGGAGTTTTAATTCTCATTGTTCTGAGGGCTGATAATGTTGATCCTTGTCTTATGTGCTCATTGGCCATTCATACATTTTCATTTGTAAAGTGTCTGCTGAGTCCTTTGACCATTTTCTATTGATAGCTTGTCTTTTGATTATTTAGTTGTAAGACTTCTTTATAAACCTTGGGCAGACATGTGTATTGGGAATATCTGGTTGCAATCTGTACCTAGCCTTTTCATTTCTTCAATACTGTCTTCTTGAAGAACAGACTATTTTAAGTTTGATGAAGTTCAATTTTGCATTTTTTCTTTTAGAGTTAATACCACTGTCTTCTGTTTTAAATTTTTTGCCGGTCTCATGTTTGCAAAGTTATTCTTCTACAAGTTTTACAGTTTTGTTTAGGTCCATGATCTATTTCTAATGAAATTTTGTATATAATATATTTTATGAATGAAGGCTTAGTGTTTTTTTCATGTAGATATCGAGTTGTCCCAGCAAATTTGTTATATCCTTTCCTTTCCTCATGGACTAGCTTTCACGTCTCTGTTGAAAATCAATTGATGATGACAAATCTCTTGAAAATCAGTTGCTGATATATGTGTGAGTCAAATTTATCCCATCGATCTCTTTTTCTCTTCCTACGCCAATACCACAGGGCCTTTATTCCTATGGCTTTATAGTAAATCTTGGAATCATATAGTATAAGTCCTTAAACTTCATGCTTTTTCAAAATTGTTTTGTATTTTATATGTTCTTTGCATTTCCAGATAAATTTTATATTCAGGTATCAATTCATATGACAAATCCTGCTAGACTTTTGATTGGCATTATGTTAAATTTGTCAATCAGTTTGCAGATAATGACTATCATACAGTATTGAGTTTTCTGATTCATAAACTATATCTCCCCATTTAATTAGCTTTCTTTAATTTCTCTCAGTAATATTTTGCTGTTTTTCATGTAGCAGATTTGTACAACATTTACGAAATTTATTACTAATAATTTTATGCTATTTTGATGCTTTTCTAGGTGGTACTTTTAAATTTTTTATTTTCAACTTTTCATTGCTAGTATATAGACATAAATTGATTTTTGTGTATTGATGATGCTAAATTCGTGTATTAGATCTGGTCCTTTATTCGTAAACCCTGTAGTGTTTTCTTCATGTCATATCTTCTACAAATAACAACAGTGTTACTTCATGTATGTCTTTTTGTCTTTTAATTCTTTTGCTTGCTTTAGTGTCCTGGCTAGGACATCTAGCATCATGTTAAGTAGAAATATTGATAGCCAATAAGGCTTTTTTGTTGTTGTTATCTGTTAATTTCTTTTTTATACCCATAACACATTACCACTCTTTTTCCCCCTCTATAGATAACTTTTTGTTTTCATTTTTGAAGTTCTGGGATACATGTGCAGAATGTGTAGGTTTGTTACGTAGGTATACATGTACCATGGTGGCTTGCTGCACCCATCAACCTGTCATCTAGGTTTTAAGCCCCGCATGCATTAGGTATTTGTCCTAATACTCTCCCTTTCCTTGCCTCCCACCCCCACGACAGCCCCAGTGTGTTGTTCTCCTCCCTGTGTCCGTGTCTTCTCATTGTTCAACTCCCACTGATGAGTGAGAACATGCAGTGTTTGGTTTTCTGTTCTTGTGTTAGTTTGCTGAGAATGATGGCTTCCAGTTTCATCCATGTCCCTGCAAAGGACATTAACTCATTCTTTTTATGACTGCACAGTATTCCTTTCTTTTTCTTTTTTGTTGAGACAATATCTTGCTCTGTCACCCAGGCTGGAGTGTAGTGGCGTGATTTTGGCTCACTGCAATCTCCACCTCCCAGGTTCAAGTGATTCTCATGCCTCAGCCTCCTGCGTAGTTGGGATCACAGGCATGGACCACCATGGCCAGCTAATTTTATATTTTTAGTAGAGACAGGGTTTTGCCATGTTGGCCAGGCTGGTCTCAAACTCCTGGCCTCACATTATCTGCCCACCTTGGCCTCTCAAAGTGCTGGGATTACAGGCATGAACTACCGCACCTGCCCCATAGATAATTATTTTTATGATTTCAAGATGGAACCTTTATTTGGACATATTCTAGGAAATATACATTGATGCTTTGGTGCATATCTTTTTAATATTGGGAAGTTATATTCTATGATATATTTCATGCTCTTTCTTACTTTTTCTTCTTGGTTAGGAGTCAGCAAATTATGGCCCACTGGCTAATTTCAGCCCACCACCTGTTTTTGTACAGACTGAGCTAAGACTGGTGTTTACTTTTTTTTTTTTTTTTAGTTTTGGGAGTACACGTACAGGTTTGTTATTTGGGTAAATTGCATGCCACAGGGGTTTAGTGTACAGATTTCATTACATACTTGTGCGTGATCACATACTGTGTTTCATCACAAAATACCTAACTGGTAATAAGCATAGTACCAGATATGTAGATTTTCCATCCTCAGCCTCCTCCCACCCTCCACCCTCAAGTAGGCCCCATGTCTGTTGTTCTCTTCTTCATGTCCCTGTGTACTCAATGTTTAGCTGCTGCTTGTAAGTGAGAACATTTTGTATTCGGTTTTCTCTTCCTATGTTAGTTCACTTAGAATAATGGCCTACAGGCCGGGTGCAGTGGCTCACACCTGTAATCCCAGCATTTTGGGAGGCTGAGGCGGGTGGATCACTTGAGGTCAGAAGTTCGAGACCAACCTGATCAACATGGGGAAACCCCGTCTCTACTAAAAATACAAAATTAGCTGGGCATGGTGGCACATGCTTGTAATCCCAGTTACTCAGGAGGCTGAGGCAGGAGAATTGCTTGAACCTGGGAGGCGGAGGTTGCGTGAGCCGAGATCGCACCATTGCACTCCAGCAGCCTGGGCAACAAGAAGTGAAACTCCGTCTCAAAAAAAAAAAAAAAAAAAAAGATAATGGCCTACAGCTCCATTATGCTTAATTCATTGAAAAAAAAATCAAAATAGCATTTCATGACATGTAAAAATTATATACAATGCAAATTTTAATCTTTATAAATAAATTTTTATAGAAACACAAGTACTTGCTTTAGTTTATAAAGTGTGTATGGCTGCTTTCACATTACAACTGCAGTTCATAAGTAGTTGCAAGAAATTATCTGGCCTGCAAAGCCTAAAATACAGAAATGCTTGGAGATCGCTGTCCTATGCAGTCCAGAGTCTTTTAAAAGTCGAACCATGTTGCTATGGATGCATTTTATTCTTGATTTACCAAATGCATAGCACTTCATGTGTATCCACCTCATTTTCCGTATCTGCTCTCCCGGCAAAAAAATATTTAGGTTGTTTCCAACTTCCCATCAGCATTACAAGCAATGCTGTAATGAGTATTCTTGTAGATTTCAAATGAGGATACTTCCAATTAGAAAGATGGGGTTTCCATTTGGTATCATCAAAGAGCTCTGGAACAAGATAGCAGTGATGTTTACACAACATTGTGAGTGCACTTAACACGACTGAATTCTACACTTTAAAATGGTATATTGCATGTCATGTATATTTAACATGATAAGAAAGATAACTGATATGCTAAATATGTGAAAATAATTTTTTCTCTTAAGTAGTTCAGTTTTGTTTACATTATTGATTTGCTTAGTCAAACTCATCCTCATAGACAATACAAAAGTAATCCAGCCCAGGCCAGGCATGGTGGCTCATGCCTATAATCCCAGCACTTTGGGAGGCTGAGGTGGGTGGATCATGTGAGCTCAGGAGTTTGAGACCAGCCTGGCCAACATGGCAGAACCCCATCTCTAATAAAAATACAAAAAAATTAACCAGGCACGGTGGTGCATGCCTGTGGTCTCAGCTACTTGGGAGGCTGAGGTGGGAGGATTACTTGAGCCTGGGAAGAGGAGGTTGCAGTGAGCTGGGATCACGCGACTGCCCTTCAACCTGGGTGACAGAGTGAGATCCCATTTCAAAAAACAAAAAGTAAACCAGTCCAGATTTTTGCTAAATTCATAAGGTTCTACTAATGAAGCTGTAGAATGTAATTAAAGAATCGTTAACCTCACTGATTCTAGCCAGTTCCACCCATGTCAATAAAAAGAGCCTCAATGACTTTTTTCAAAGTGTAATAATTTATTTTTCTTTATATATTTATATATCAAACTATAACAATTCATAGATAGATAGATAGATAGATATATAGATAGATAGATAGATAGCGCAAGTTTTATGTCTCTGCATTGAAATATTTTAGTGCTTCCAGTGTGTGGAGTGGAAGATTGCCTTCAGAAAAACAGGCTCTAAATTTCAAGAGTCACATTTGACCTATATTGTGTATAGTTGTGATGGTGTGTATATTAACCATCAATATCATATTTTGGCATGAATTCCTGAGGAATTAGTGCATTTGAGTCAGTAGAGCTGCCTGTGCTAAACTGTGCAGGTCTTATTGAGGAAATGAGTTTCAAAGAAAAGGGTGTTTGAATACATTTGAGTTTTCAAAGAAAATAGTGTTTGCCAGAATGGATGAAGGAGGTTGCTCCAAATGTGGAAAGCAGCGTGCCTGAAACAAGAATCAGGGAGAGAAGTGTGTGGGGCTGTCAGAAGGAATATATGGTTAGTATATATAAGAGGCATACAGTGATGGTGGATGAAAATAAACCAGTAAGGAAAAAACAAGTGGAATATTGATGTCAGTTTGCTGAATTCAATCAGCATGATTTTAACATTTAATTAATACAGTAAGACCTAGACAATGAATGGACTTTGTCATATGAATGTTATAGCATTTTAGAAATAACAGTTTGGTACATGGAATTAACTTACACAATCAGTTCAAAAAGCACATGTATATCTTCAGGAGTGCCATAGAATCAGACCAATGCAACGGAATTAAGATTTGGGATTTTATTAGTGAAAGAAAAAGACATTAGGGAAGGATTCACCTAATCCCAATTGCATGGTTTCTTTAGAGCAGGGAATGGAACAGATCTTTACTTTCCAAATTTTCCTAATATGAAATCCACTCTGCAAATGTCACAACAATCCATATGACTTTACCAGAGAGTTGCTGAAGTAGTGGCACAAACTGGCTGAGAAAATTAGATACTGAATTAAAATATGTATTTTTATTAATGAAATCCTAATTCCCTTAACAATGTTATTCACAGGAGCTTCTAAACACATTTTGAAAATAGTTGTGGACAGGTGAATTAACTACTTTACATATCTAGACTCTAGACTCTTGTAACCTGTTGCAAGGAATCTACAAATTCATAGCTCTTGTACTCCTGGGATTTACAGCCTACTGGTTCAAAAATACTGCTGTAAGAGAGCTGCAGATTCAAACGATTTTGTATTAATTGTTTGGAATGATTGCCTTGACAGGTAGGTCGTCAATCTGCAAAACTTAGGCTCACAATAATTATCCGAAGTTATCTCCTACTGCTGCCTGGATCTCAGCTGAGAGATAAACTCATTTCTCTCGATTCTTCATATGAAACATGAGTGTGCTGAGCTGTATCTCACCTGAGGCCCCTTCTAGTTCTAATTATTATATAATTTTATGAAATGAAAAATTAAAGTTATGGTTGTTAGCTTATGTCTCATAATATGTCTTTGTTCAGGATTCTTCCTAGAAATAGACTCTAAATCAAGGATTATCCGCATATAAGCAGTTCAGTGGGAAGATGATGCCAAGAACACTACCGCGGGAGTGGGAATTAAAATGTGAGTCTTTGTTCTCCAAGAAACAGACACCATGTTGGGAATAAACAGGAAAGGACTTGATTAGGGAAAATACCTGTGTGGGAAAAAATAAAAAATAGAGTGCCTGGGATGTTACCAGATTAAAACATTAAGTCTACTCCCAGTGGAAGGAAATATGCTTGGGTGACTTGGAGGGTATGAAGAAGTTCTTCAGGAAGTCCTTGAACCAGAGCTGGCTGCCAGCAAGGTCCCACACCTGCCAGGATGAGGCCTGCGCTAGTATCCCTGCCATACTCTGGTTATGGGCTGGGAGCAGGAAGCTGTGACTGCACGCAAATGCTGCCATGGATTCCAAAGCACAGCAGCAGAGGCCTTCATTGTTTCTCTCTAGGTACTTGGAGTCCTGCCAGGGCGTTCCCATGACGACCCTATGAGATATGGAAGGTAAGGGAAGCCAATACAGGGTGCGCCCAATACAGGGTGTATGCCCTGTATACCCAATACAGGGTGACTAGTGTGGGCCCTGGGAAATCAGAAAGACAGGCTGGAACATGTGCCTCAAAGTTATCCTATCTTAGGGTTGAGGGCTGGGGTATTTATTTGCCAGGTCGCACTGGTGAGTTCTCTAGGGCTGTGGGTGGGGGCAAAAATTCCATGAAACCTCCAGGCTGTCATATACCCAGACAGGCTGCAGCAAAAGCCCTCAGGCAGCAATCATAGGTGCTTGAAATTGAAAGTCAGGCTGGTGGGCACAGATACAGCCAGTGCCAAGAGGATATGGGCAGGGCCCCAACAGAGTCTGCCGCAATGCATGGGAAAGACGGTGGCAAAGGCAATGGAGGTCCATATGGTCCCTCTCCGCAGTTCTTCCTCCAGCATCAGTGCCATTTGGAATAACCTTCCAAAGACAGAGCACAGTCAGGATTAGTTATGTGTAGACATTTTAACAGTAAAACTACTGTGGTCTTCACCTATCCCTATCTGTTGACTTTTTCAAAGTAGTGCAGAAACCCTAGGATAGCCTCCTGCCAAAGAGTTACATTTATATTCCTATCACTGCTCACTGCAAGGTTTTAATAACCCTTTTCTCTTTCTTTATGAGATGCCTTGAAAAGACTATCTAAAAGCTAAATAATTAGGCTATCAATTGGAAAGAACTAATAGACTGGAAGGAAGGAAACAAAGCACAGGACAATTACATTTTTAAAAAAATAGCAGAGCTAGCATTCCAGTAAGCCGTAGGAAGCCAAAGGAACTTGCACGGGGTACACTCCAGGGGCAGATAATGGGTACAATGGTATAGGTCTCCACAGAAGAAGATATGTAGAACAGTCTTCTGATGGGTGGGAATTGTTTGCCAAAGGCAATCTTGGACTATTTCACAGCTAGCCTGGGGTTATGTAATCAATGGTCTTTCATAATGGCAGAAAGAGCTAAAGCAACCAAAATTCCAAGTTCAACTGGATTTACTTGCGTTTACTTACTTTACATGATGTGCCTACAAATATGCAACTATCAATCATAGGTCCTAGGAACATAGAGCTTTCACAGTATGTATCCAGAGTTATTGGCAATTGGTTCATGACATTATTGGGTTCAGGGGCATTCCAGAATTGCCCTAGATGCCAAGGTGTCAAATATGTACTTGATATGAGTGTTGGGCAGAAGCATCACCTCTATTGAAACCTCAAAAGGCATTCAGAAAATATTAATGAATGCTAATACTAACGTAATTGTGGAAGTGTTAGGTGTTCATCATAGGAAAACCTTCATTACCATGGAGACTTTTCTCTCAGTCCTGCCTCTAGACTGATGAGAAAGAATGATCTACAATAAATTCAATTCATGCTTCTCCCAGATACAGGACTAAAGGTGAGACGGCAGCATTTTAGTCACATTAAAAATGTCCCTGGTTATTGCTTCTGCCTCCCTCTGCTGTAAAGGCTGGATATGAGTTTGCATAACAAGTAGCTAAACTAAAACTTTCCAGCTCTTCTGAAAGATGGAAAGTTTAACCAGTAAAAATATAATGAACAATAGGTAAGTTCATTTTTAGTGCCTTGCAGCCTGCTTAGTTGGTGTAAAGAATGGACTACTGAAAGACAGTAAGAGCAGGGAATTTAAAATCTTACTATCAGAAACATGAAATTGTCACTGAAATTTGATTTAAAAACTCACAGGATTGTAGGCATAACAGTGACTTACAGCTTACTCATCAGAGCAAGTTAGCAGAAACCCAAGTGCTATTCTCAGATGTCCATTCTTTCCTCAGATATTGACTTGTGTGTTTTTACATTCCTAATGAAATGTTTAAAAAGCAATATATGTAGTTGTCAAGCAAGATAAATTGGTAGCCAAATGAACCCCATGACGTGAGGCTGCATTACATTGTGTAAATCTTAAGTCATATTCAACTTGTTCTATATACTGATTTCCTTATTCCTGTTAGGAAAGGAAGTTGGAAATATAGACTTGTCCAGATTTCGGCTTTGAGGATTCCTCTATCAGATGAGGCTTGGGGTGGTCTGCGTTTGTTTCAGCTTAAGAGCCACAGCAAAGATGCTTGGGGGTGTTGAAAGCAACAGCTACATTGCGGAGAAGCATGGACAGAACTCACAGGTGTCCAGAAGGAGAGCGAGATGTGGGAGAGAGTCTGGGAATATGCAGCAATGGAGGAAAGAAGAAACGTTGAGGACCCCTCACCTCCTTTGTACTTTGTTTATTCAAGCCTAATGCTGTGTCATCTATTCTATGGCCTTGCTTATCCAGGACCAAAAACGGATCCTAATGAATACAATCATATCTGTAAGCTACAGATTTTACTGTCAAAAATATGATTTATTAGTAAAGCTGGCCACAAGACGCTGAATTTTCTGGCCTTCGTATTAACCATGTGAAATCGTGATGAGAGTTATAGTAGGCTGCTTCTGAGATAGCTCCCCGTGATCTCATCGGAAGAGAGATGTTTATTATGATATGGCAAAAGCCTAGTGATAATGTGGTCTGCAGTTATGCTGAAGACAGAAGATATACCTAATAGACTTGGCTACATGGCTAAGGAGATTTCCAGGCAGTGAGGAAGACACTGTTTTTCTCTTGCTGTTTATAGTGTGATAGAAGAGCCACAAAGTGAGGGAAGAATAAAACAGGAGAGCATAAGGTCAAAAAAAGAATACATTAAGAGACATCTGGCTTTAATTCCAATGTGTAAAGAACTTAAAAGTCATTGCTTCTACTCTTACCACAAGAAGAACCTGAGTGAACTGAAAATCAGTGACAATTCGTGTATCCAAACGAGAATGAAATTCCTACAGCAAACAGCCACCCAGAAATCTGCAAAGATAGATGAATTAGGGGAGTCACAGCTGAGATTTGTTTACCTGGCACAGAAACTACTAGAAACAAACTCTTGGTAACACTTCAGTGGTAATGCTGATGATTTTCCAGAGCCCGAGTGTGGAGTCGTGTGACAGTGATAAACTCCTGGGGTCACATTCTTAGCATCCCACACACTTGTGGATTTTACCTCCAGAAGCCCCACCAAGCTCTCACAGTAAAGAGCTGAGAAAAATGCCATCATGGTCCTGTAGGGGACATGGAAGAAAAGTTGTTGTGAAATATACCCAGAATGTTCTCCATAACAAAGACCTACCCTCCAGTAAGGGATAAAACTGTTATTAGAGACTTATCCCACTTGAGGGAAAGTCACTTTTCACACTCTGGACACCAATAATATTCCTGTTCCTTGTAAGGGGAGAAGCAAAGCTAAGAAATGCTTGTAAGGGACATAGGCCTCCTAAAAGACTGAGGTGTAATCATAAGATTATAGCATACTTCCCCTATGCCAACCTTCTCACCACACTAACAGAGCTGCAATATAACAACTGTGGATTACACCTAAAAGAACCGGAAAACACAGACTCTCTTTGGAGGAGTATATAAGGATGCTGAAAGTCAAGAGTGGAGACAAAGTAAGGATAGTAGAGGAATTTGAAGCCACCGTTACCTACATCTACAGCAAACATTAAATATAGCTTGATTCTCAGCCAGATTAATAATAACAACAAAAAATACACACTAAAGGCCTGTTTGCCTCACTGATTACTATTCAATACATTTTGTATGAGTTTTAATGGAGATTTTTAAGGTATGAAAAAGGTAAGAAAAAATAAGTCAGAAAGACAAAGCAAGCATCAGAACCAGACTCAGATTTGACACAAATTTGGAAATTATCAGATAGAGAATTTAAAATAACTATGTTTTAGATTTTAAAGACTCTAATGGAGAAAATAGTCAATATGCAAAAATAGATGGGTAATATAAGAAGACAGATGGCAACTCTAGGAAAAAAATCAAACGGAAATGCTAGAAATAATAAAAATCACTGACACAAAGAATGACTTCAATAGGTTCATCAACAGAACAAGTTTGAGGAAAGAATGAGTAAGCTTGAAGATAGGTCAACAGAAATAATTTCAAAAGTATAATATACATCCATTTGGAATACCAGAAGGAGAAGAACAAGAACAAGAAACTAAAGAAATATTTGAAGTAACACTGTCAGAGGATTTTCCCAAATTAACTGCAGCAAATCACAAGTCAAGAAGTACAGAGAACAGTAAACAGGAGAAATACCAAAATAATCATATACAAACTTCAGAAAACCAAAGACAAAAAGAAAATCTTCAAAGGAGTCAGAGAAAAAGTAACCTGACTTACAGCAAAACAGGACAAGAATTAAATTAGACTTCCCATCGGAAATATGGAAGTGAGAAGACTGGAGTGAAATATTTAAGTGCTAAAATAAAGAAAAAAATACAAACTTGAGAAATAAAGACTGCCTCAGACAAATGCTGAGGGAAATAATTACCATCAGACCTTTCCTATAAAAAATAATTAAAAGAAGTTCCTCAGGGAAAAAGAAGTTGATAAAGGTCAGAAACTCAGATCTGTGTAACAAAGGAAGAGTGTCAACGAAGGAATAGATAAAAGTAAAAGAAAATCTTTTTTTCTTTTCTTATTCTTAATTGATCTGAAAATAACTATTTAAAGTAATAATAGGATGATGGTATCATATGATTAGTGAAGTGAATGACAGCAATGACGGTGGCATAGTGTCATTTAAAGGTGGAGTTAGATTACTTAAAATGTATGTTGGAAACTAGGGCTACCATTAAAATATTTTTATTCTTTTTTTTGTTGTTGTTATACTTTAAGTTCGAGGGTACATGTGCACAATGTGCAGGTTTGTTACATATGTATACATGTGCCATGTTGGTGTGCTGCACCCATTAACTTGTCATTTACATTAGGTATATCTCCTAATGCTATCCCTTCCCCCTAACCCCTCCCCACAGTAGGACTCGGTGTGTGATGCTTCCCTTCCTGTGTTCAAGTGATCTCATTGTTCAATTCCCACCTATGAGTGAGAACATGCGGTATTTGGTTTTCTGTTTTTGTGATAGTTTGCTGAGAATGATGGTTTCCAGCTGCATTCATGTCCCTACAAAAGACACGAACTCATCCTTTTTTATGGCTGCATAGTATTCCATGGTGTATATGTGCCACATTTTCTTAATCCAGTCTGTCACTGATGGACATTTGGGTGGATTCCAAGTCTTTGCTATTGTGAATAGTGCCACAATAAACATACGTGTGCATGTGTCTTTATAGCAGCATGACTTATAATCCTTTGGGTATATCCCCAGTAATGGCATGGCTGGGTCAAATGGTATTTCTAGTTCTAGATCCTTGAGGAATCACCACACTGTTTTCCACAATAAAATATTTTTATTGTTAATTATTTTTTTATTTTTTGAGATGGACTCTCGCTCTGTCACCCAGGCTGGAGTGCAGTGATGCAATCGTGGCTCACTGCAAGCTCCTCCTCCCGGGTTCAAGTGTTTCTCCTGCCTCAGCCTCCCATGTAGCTGGGATTACAGGCATCTGCCATCATGCCTGGCTAACTTTTGTGTTTTTATAGAGACAGGATTTCACCACGTTGGCCAGGCTGGCCTTGAACTCCTGACCTCAGGTGATCTACCTGCCTCGGCCTCCCAAAGTGCTGGGATTACAGGCATGAGCCACTGTGCCCAGTCTTAAAATATTTTTAAAATATGTATAATTAATATGCTAAAAATGAAGATAAAATTGTGCAAAATGTCCTATTAAAATCAGAAAAAGCAGAAAAGTAGGAAAAGTAAAAAACAAAAAACAAATATAGCAAATAGAAAACAGTTTAAATATGGTGGATATTAACCTAACAATATCAATAATCATTTTAAATCTAAATGATATAAAGAAGCCAATTTATAGACAAAGGTGTTCATAGTGGTAAAAAAAAAAATCCAACTACATTTAATCTACAGGAAACTCATTATAAATATAAAGACATAGGTCAAAAGTAAAGGTTTTAAGAAATATAAATCTTGTTAACACTAATTTTTAAAAATGAGTAGAACTTTATTAGTTGTGAACAAAGAAGATAGCAGAACAAGAAAAATTATAAGAGAAAAAGAAGTGCATTACATAATGATAAAGGGGTCAATTCTCAAGAAAGACAACAATCTGAAACATTTATTCACCTAACAACAGAGCAAAAACACCTAAAAATCATGCAAAAGCTGAAGGAACTGAAGAGAGAAATATACAAATTGACCATTACAGTTGGAGACTTCAAATTTCTTTTTCAGTAATTCATAGCTCAAGCAGGGAGAAAATCAGTGAATACAGTTGACTTGAGGAACACCAGCAATCAATATGATGTAATTGACATTTACATAATAGAATACTACCTACAAACAGCATAACATATGTTCTTACCAAGCTTCTGTAGAACATACAGCAAGATAGCTCACATTCTGGGCCATAAAACACAGAGGAACAAATGTAGAACAATAAAAATTATAGGAAATATGTTCTCTGGTCACAGTGGAATTAAACTGGAAATCGGGAACAGAAAAGTAGCTAGACAATCCCAAATATCTGGAGATTGTCTCAATTGGTTTAGTGTAACTATAAAGGAATACATGGGTCTGGATAATTTATAAAGAAAAGAGGTTTATTTGGCTCACGGTTCTGCAGGCTATATGAGACACGTGGCGCCACCATCTTCCTGGAGCCCTTCAGGAAGCTTCTACTCATGGCGGAAGGTGAAGTGCAGCCAGAATGTTCAGAGATCACATGGTGAGAGAGGAGGCAAGAGAGAGAAGAGGGAGGGGTCAGGCTCTGTTTAACAATAAGCTTTCGTGGGAACCGATGGAGTGAGAATGTACTCATTCTCCCACCAAGGGAAGGCATTACTCTATTCATGAGAGATCCACCTCCAAGACCCAAACACCTCCCATGAAGCCCCATCTCCAACACTGGGATCAAATTTACACATGAGATTTCAAGGGGACAATCATTTAACCTACAGAAGAGATTAAATCACACAATTCTAAATATCACATGATCTAAATAAGTAGGCTCAAGAGAAATATAAAATATTTTGAAATAAAGAAAAATGAAAATGAAATTTATCAAAATTTGTAGGATGCAATGAAAGCAGTGCTTAGACAAATTAATAGTGTTACTGAATGTATAAGAAGAAAGATCCAAAGTCAATAGTCTAAAGTTATGGAAGAAAAAAATTTTTAAAAAGAGCAGAAATGGATAATATTTAAAACAGGAAAAAATGAGAAAATCAAAGAAATTAAATGCTGTTTTTTTAAAAAATTAATAAAATTGATTGATAAACCTTTAGTTAAGCTAACCAAGAAAAAAACGAAAGTACTACAAATTGACAATATCAGAAATGAAAACAGGGTCATAACTACTGATCCTATGGACATAAAAAGAAATACACAAGAATACTACGAACAACTCTGCCTGCCCATAAATTTGATGGCTTAGATCAGTACTTCCCAACATTTTTGTCACTAGGGACTGGTTTTGTGGAAGATAATTTTCCCTGCATGGGAGAGTACCATGGCAGGAAGGTTTCGGGATGAAACTCTTCTACCTCAGATCATCAGGCATTGGTTAGGTTCTCATCAGGAGCGTGCAACCTAGATCCCTTGCATGCAGGCAGTTCACAGTAGGGTTTGAGCTTCTATGAGAATTTGACAGGAGGAGGTGCTCAGGTGGTAATGTTCACGCACACACTGCTCTGTGGTCTGGTTCCTAAAAGGCCATGGATTGGTACCTGTCCACGGCCTGTGGGTTGAGGACCCCGGCTTAGATGAAATGTAACAATTCCTTGAAACAGACAAACTCATACAAGAAGAAATGGATTATCTTGAGAGGTGTATTTGTATTAAAGACATTGAACAGTAACTAACAACCTTCCAAAAAGAAAACAGTGGCCGGGCACAGTGGCTCACGCCTGTAATCCTAGCACTTTGGGAGGCTGAGGCAGGCAGATCACAAGGTCAGGAGTTGGATACCAGCCTGCCCAACACGGTGAAACCCTGTCTCTACTTAAAAGATACAAAAATTATCGGGGCATGGTGGCATGTGCCTGTAATCTCAGCTACTTGGGAGGCTGAGGTGGGAGAATTGCTTGAACCCAGGAGGTGGAGGTTGCAGTGAGCTAAGATTGAGCCACTGCACTGCAGCCTGGGTGACAGAGCAAGACTCCATCTCAAAAAAAAAGAAAAAAAAAAGTAAATAAAAAAAAGAAAACTGCAGGCCCAAATGGTTTCATTAGTTTTTTTTTAGATGGAGTCTTGCTCTATGGCCCAGACTGGAATATAATGGTGCAATCTTGGCTCAGTGCAACCACCTCCTCACAGGTTCAAGTGATTCTCCTGCCTCAGCCTCCCAAATAGCTGGGATTGTAGGTGCCTACCAACAAGAGCCCAGCTTATTTTTGTATTTTTAGGAGAGATGGGATTTTGCCATGTTTGTCAGCCTGGTCTCAAACTCCTGACCTCAGATGATCCACCCGCCTCAGCCTTCCAAAGTGCTGGGATTATAGGCGTGAGCCACCATGCCTGGCCTCATTGGAAAATTCTGCCAATTATTTAAAGAAGAATCAACCAAATTCTCTATGTCTTCCAGATAATAAAAACAGAAGGAGCAGCAAGCAGAATTTGTTCCTGGAAAGTATGACTGGTTCAACATTTAAAAATAATCACTTTAAGGTCGGGCATGGTGGTTTACGCCTGTAATGCCAGCACTTTGGGAGGCCAAGGCCTGTGGATCACCTGAGGTCGAAGTTCACGACCAGACTGGCCAACATGGTGAAACCCAGTCTCTACTAAAAATATAAAAAAAATTAGCTGGGCGTCATGGCACATGCCTGTAGTCTCAGCTACTTGGGAGGCTGAGGCAGGAGAATCGCTTGAGCTTGGGAGGTGGAGGTTGCAGTGAACTGAGATCCTGCTACTGCACTCCAGCCTGGGTGACACAGCGAAACTCAGCCACAAAAAAAGAGAATCACTCTAATACACTATATCACCAAATTAGAGGAGACAAAATGTATCGTCATACCAATTGATGTGGAGAAAGCATTTGATAAAAAACAGCACCCATTAATGATAAAAACTTTCAGAAAATTAGGAATAGAGGGGGACTTCCGTAACTTGGTAAAGAACATCTACAAAAACCTACAGCTAACATCACAGCTAATGGTGAAACACTGGATGCTTTCCCTTTAAGACAGAGAGCAAGACAAGGTGCTTCTTCTCACCACTCCTATTCAAGATCATACAGGAATTTCTAGCTTGTGCAATAAAACAAGAAAAAGAAGAAATACATAACAGATTGGAAGGAAGAATAAAAACTCTCTTTTTTTGGGAAGATGACATGATTGTCTATCAAGAAAATTGCAAAGATTCTACTTTGAGAAAGTCAACGAAATGGGCGTTCTGAAAATAATTTGTAGTGTAGCAAAGTTAAAGGATACACAATCGTGTATATATATAGGCTTACATAAATACATAATTTACATTGTTACTATATGTATAATTTGTACCAGTACTATATATATATAGAAGTAGCATAACAAAGTTATAGGATACACACACTCTCTGTCTATATATATAAATATATATATTTATATTGTTATTATGTATAGTATCGTATATACAGTTTGTATTATTATATGTTTGCATAATTTGTATGTTACTATGTACTTTCTAAAATTTTTGAATTGTTGCTATAGTAAACTACCATAGGATTAGTGTTTTAAAACAGAATAAATTCATTGTTATACTTACAGAAGTCAGAAGCCCAAATACAGTCTACCTGAACCAAAGCCAGGGTCAGCAAGGTCCCTTCCCACTGCTTTTGCCAACATCTAGAGGCCACCTGTTTTCCTTGGCTCATGGCCCCTCTCTTCATCATAAATGATCAGCATAGCTTTATGACATCAGCAGCTCTGATTTTGCTCTCTTGTCTTCCTCTTATGTAGACCCTTGTAATTACATTGGGTACACCCAGATACCCCCAAATAATCTCGCTATCTCAAGATTCTTAATGTAATTATATCGGGAAAGTCCCTTTTGTCATAGAAGATAACATAGCAACAGATTCCAAGGATTAGTGAGTTTCTTTTGAGGGGCTGTAATTAACCCTACCACGATATGGAAATGTCTATTATTTTTCTGTATACCAGAAATAAGCTTTAGGATGTGAAATTAATAACATAATACCACTTACAGTATTACCAAAAATAAAATAATTAGGCGTACATATGGAAACATGTGAACAGGAGCTATGTGCCGAAAACTACAAAACTCAGATGAAAGAAATCAAAGTAAAGCTAAATAACGAGAATCATCGTCCATGTTCATGGATTGGGACACTTGATAACACATAGATGTCAATTATCCCAGACTTTGTCTACAGATTTACTGGAATCCCAGTCAAAATCCCTGCAAGCCCTTTTGTAGATATCAACAAACAGAAGCTAAAATATAAGGGAAGGCCAAAGACCTTCCTATAATTGGCCTAGAATAACCAATACGCTACTGAAGAAGAGCAAAGTTGAGGACTTTTATTATCTAATTTCAAGACTCACTATAAAGCTACAAAATCAAGACAGATATATTTAAAAGAATAGGTAGATAGGTCAATGAAACATAAAACATAGAAATAAATCTATGCAGAGTCTGCTGGTCTTTAACAAAGGAACAAAGGCAAGTCAATGAAAAAAAAGAGTCTTTTCAAAAATGGGGCTGGAACAATTGGACATACATATAGCAAAAAAAAAAAAAAAAAAAATCAGATGCAAACCTTACACCTTTCATAAAAATTAACTGAAAATGTATCAGAGCCCTAATCATAAAATACAAAATGATAAAACTTCTAGATGTAAACATAAGAGACAAACCAGGGTTTTGCGATAAAGTTTTTGCTAGAACAGCAAAATCATGGTCCATGAAAGAAAAAATTCATACGTTGTACAATATTTTAAAATTAAAAACATCTACTCTGTGAAAGATACTTTTAAAAGAATCATGGATGGAGCTTGAGAACATTATGCTAAGTGAAATAAGCCAGGCACCAAAAGACAAATATTATATAATCTCATTTATATGTGGAATCTAAAAGACATTGATCTCATGGAAACAGAGAAGAAAGTAGTTACTGGGGCTGAAAATGAAGGAGGGAAATGGGAAAGGAGAAGATATGGATCAAAGGGTACCAAGTCTCCCTTAGACTGGAGAAATAAATTTTAGTGATCTATTTCACTGCATGGTGACCACACCTAAGAGTAACACGTTGCATATTTCAAAATCACTAAAAGAATAAATTTTTAACATTCTCAACACACACACAAAATGTTAATGTGATGATGAATGTGTTAATTAGCTTGATTAAATCTTTCTACTATATATATATATATATATGTCAAAACATCACATTTTAACCCATAAATATACACAATTTGCTAATTTTTTTAAAAAAGCAAGGGGAAGAATTGAAAGACAAGCAACAGACCAGAAAATATTTGCAAAATACAAATTTGCTTAATTACTTGTACCCAAAATATATATTTAATAAACAACTCTTAAAACTCAACAATAAGAAAACAACCCCAATATAAAATTGACAAAATATCTGCACAGACACCTCTGCAAAGCAGATATACACATGGTAAATAAACATAAGAAGAGTTGCTGAACATCATTGGTGACAGGGGATTTTCAAATCAAAACGGCAATGAGGCGGGGCCCGGTGGTTCACGCCTGTAATTCCAGCACTTTGGGAGGCCAAGGCAGATGGATCACATGAGTTCAGGAATTTGAGACCAGTCTGGCTAACACGGTGAAATCCTATCTCTATTAAAAAGACAAAAAATTAGCAAGGCGTGGTGGTGCATGCCTGTAGTCCCAGCTACTCAGGAGGCTGAGGCAGGAGAATCTCTTGAACCCAGGAGGCAGAGGTTGCAGTGAGCTGAGATTACACCACTGTACTCCAGTCTAAGCAAAAAGAGCAAAACTCCATCTCAAAACAAACTAACAAATAAACAAAAAACAGCAATGAGGTACTATTATACACTAATTAGAAAGGTGAAAATACAGAAACAAACTGGAGATACCAACAACTGGCGAGGAAGCGGAGCAATAGGAACTCCCACTGATTGCTTATGGGAATGTGAAATGGCACGGTCAACTTTGGAAAAGCTAAACATACTCTCACCGTATGATCCAGCAATCACTTTCCTAGGTATCTACCCAAAGGAGTTGAAACTTCACATCCACACAAAAAAAATCTACATTGAAAAGTTTACAGAAGACTGATTCATAATCACTAAAAACTAGAAGTAACCAAGATGTTCTACAATATGTGAATGGATAAGGAAACTGTGGTATAGCCATAGAATGAAATATTGTTTAGTAATAAAAGGAAATAAGCTATTAAGCCAAAAAAGAGATGGATGAATCTTAAATGCATGCTGTTAATTGAAGGAAGTCTGTCCAAAAAGACTGCATACTGTATGATTTCCATTATATGACAATCTGAAAGTGACAAAAACAGAGATAATAAAAATCACCATTTTCAGGGGTTGGGGAGTGAATAGGTGAAGCTCAGAACTTTTAGGGTGGTGAAACTGTTTTGTATGACACAATGTGGATACATTACACTGAGAACAAAAAGTAAATATTAATGTATGTACATTTAAAATAGTATTTAGGAGGTCAGTGAATCCTAGAATGGCATGCAGAATGTGACAAAACCAACTTTATTAAAAATGCATGACACAATCTCACTGAAGAGGGCAGGGAAAAGGTGCTGACATAAGCAACTTTGGAAATGAGTCTGTAAGACAGAGTCAAAAGAAACTTTACCCAGCAGCTGCCACTGCATTCTAGTTAATAACACTGTTTCTCACTGGCTACAAGTTAAACATTAGGATACCGCTGTACATATAGAGTAGAACTGAACAACGAATTGAAAGGTTGGTGGAAGGTAGGAGCCAGATTTACCACTGTTGGAGTGGGCATTTACAGACAAGTAAGAGAAGAAGGCTGGAATGATTCGTGTGGTAATGTATTCGAGTTGGAGACATTAGTATGAATTAATATTTGGCCTAATATAGACATACACAGTTAAATATAGAAATATTTATAGATACTTGTGTATGATCTGTGTTAGTATATACAAACATGTTACCATTCTCTGTTAGCTAGAGGACTCTGAAACAGTAGCACAGTAGCCATGAGCACAAGTCATGCCCAGACATTCATTTCTAATACCATTGTCTAATAAAAATAACCAGGGCTCCTTGGAGAAGTGGCTGATTCTAGTGGCAGGAAATATACAAGATGAGTCTGAAGCACCTTGCAGTGCCGTAAAGGAAATATTCCAAGCACATGCGCATGCACGCACGCACACACACACACACACATATACACTAATGGGGGTGTGGCCAAAGGTGCACAGAGCCACTGAAGATCATCCAATCGCCAAAGCTGGCATAATGTGAGCAAAAATAAATAAGACTAGTATTGAATTATAACCCAAAATATCATACAAATATTCATAAACCCATGCTTTATAGTTAAATAATAAATAAATGAATGGGTGAGAAGAGACAGGTCTCCTGTGGGGGAGAATGTTAAAAATGTATACATATGTAACAGACCTGCACATTGTGCACATGTACCCTAGAACTTAAAGTATAATAAAAAAAAAAATGTATGCAAATGCTCTGTCGTCAAGGAGGTAGAGCACAACTCCTCAGTCCTTCAGTGTAGGCTGCATGTAGACGCCTCCTTACAAAGAGTACAGTATGCAAATGAGAAAGGATAATAGTAATTTTACTGTGGAGAAACTCGACAAATACTCCCTCAGGCCAGGAAATCCCAACCTTTGCCTGGCTGGATTTAAGAATCGCTTTAGAGCAGCAACTCCTTCGTGCCTCCAGTTCTCTCTTTTTGGAACAGGTGTGCCTACACCTGTTATCTAATGGCCATCCCACCATTATATGTTGAATACGTGTGAGAAACTACCTTATCTCTTAACTTTTACATATCTAAACATGGAGGAAAGCTATACACAGGAAGTACCCCAAGGAGCCTCCTTCACACATGAAACTGATTTTGATGATTGAATTCTAGACTTTGAGCTGATGCTGTAATGAAATGACTTTTGGCAATCTTGAAAGAAAGTGAATGCATTTCACATGGGGAGAAACACAAATCATTGTGGACCAGAGGGCAGATTGTGGAAGGCTGCTTCTGACAAGGCTTCCAACAATCCCATCCACCTGGCATTCACATTCTTGCAAAATCTCCTCCACTTGAGTGTGGGATGAACCCGGTGACTTGCATCTAATCAATAGAATAAAACACAAGTGGTGAAATGTCACTTCTAAGATCAGATTATACATGATTGTGATTTCCATCTTGCTTGTACTCTCTGGCTCTCTGGCTCTTCTTGAGTGCTTTTCCTGATGACACTGGCTGGTGACGCTCACATGGCAAGGAAATGAAAGTATCCTCTGACCAGTCACCAACGAAGAACTGCAGACCTCACTCTAGAGGTGTTTGAGGAACTGAATTCTGCCAAGAGCCACACGAGTGAACTTAGAAGCAGATCTTTCCCTAATAGAGCCTTCTGATGAGACTGCAGCCCCAGATGAACACTTCATTGCTGTCTAGTGAGATACCCTGATGCAGAGGACAAAGCTAAGCCTTGCCTGAGTTCAAGATCCTCAGAAACTCTGAGACAATAAATATGCTTTGTTTAAAACCTCCCTGTTTTCCAATTAAGGATGGTCCCCAACTTACTGTAGTTCGATTTATAATTTTTTGACTTCATAATGCATTTATCATGCTGTAACTCCACTGTTAGTTCAGGAACATCTGGACTTATGATGGGTTTATCATGTTGTAACTCCATTGTAAGTCAAGGAGCATCTCTATTTGCTATGCAATAATAGATACCTAAGGAGTTTAAAAATGGTACTAACATCTTGGGAAATGATTTGGCAGTTTCTAAAAACACACAACAAACAACCCTGCATCTACCTTAGGACCTATTAATTCCACTTCTACATATCAATACATGATAAATGAAAGCAAGAGTTCACACAAAAAAAATCCTATACGTAAACATTTAAAGCAGCTTGATCCACAAATAGTCAAAAACTAGAATTAACACATGTAATCATTTGTAAGAGAATGGATATACTAATAATGGTACATCCATACAATAGAATATTATTTAACAATAAAAAATGAACTACTGAGACATGCAAAAGCATGATGGACCCCATAAACATTGTATTCAGTGAAGTTCATAATGAATGACTTCATTTATTTCAAATTCTAGAATAAGCAAAGCTAGTCTATGGTGATAAAATCCGAACAGTTGTTGCTTATGGGGGTAGTTTATCGGGAAGAAGTACCCTTTGGGGGGTGGCGGCAATGTTACCTGTCTAACAGGGGTATGGATTATACAAATATACATAACTGTCAAAACTGATCTGTTCATATTACTCTACATTATACCACAATTTTTTAAAAATAAAAGCAGATGGCATTAAAAAAAAAAAGGAAAGGAAAACATAGTGAAACCCCAAATTCACAATGCGGGAATTTTTAGGAAGAAAACTATTTGTGCCATGGAAGAAAAAATCGCTGTTATTTTACTAAATCATAACTGATTACATCAAAGTCAAACATATTGTCACATAAGTGACATAAAACCAATTAGACGTCAATAGCATCTTTCTTATCTTTTTCTGTGCAAAGTTTTCAAGCTTGATTAATGAAATGTCTTTCCTAACGTGAGGGTGAGTCATCAAGCTCAAGATCATGATGAGCTCCTCTCAGGGCCACTGCTCACGCTGCTCCCTTCAATCCATCTCAAGGGCCCTCTCTTCCACCATAATGGAGCTCATAGTCAAAGTGGGAGAGGGAAAGTACACAAGTAATCACAGATAAATGCATGAGTAGTTGTTAGCCAGAAAACTGGAATTGAGCAATAGTGTCTGTAAATCAATGTGAAGTGCTAGCAATTGTTCCAGGCAGTTGGTAGTAACGGCTGATGAACACCCACTACTGTGCGAAGCACCTTCTACACGTTAGTATTTCTGAGCCTCAGTTTCCTCACGTGGAAAGGTGCAGCTATAACACCGACCTTACAGATGTAAGAATAAAGGAGAGAAATAAATTGCCCAAGGATGTGCACTAGGAGGCGGCAAAGCCAAGATGCCAACCAACATCTGCATGCACAGCCAAGCTCTGCATTACGCTGATCTCCAAGCTGAGCCTCCATATTCATCTCGAGTTGCTTTTGAATGTCTTCAGCAGCCAAAAGCAACCAAACACAATTTTACAAAATGGGGATTATTCCAACTTGGAATTGGGAACATTAAAGAAATGACCATGAATATTAGCAAATAGCAGAACTAAAATAAATCTCTCTTTTACTTTTAAAGGGACGATGTAAGGGGATGTACTTGTTACCAAGCCAGTGCGCTGGAGGAGGAAAGTGTAGCTCTGGTCCTCATACATGAGTCTAACTTCTTCCCTCGATTTATACACGTTCAAACCAAGAATTTGGGATTGTGAAATAGAAGCCAAATTATGTGGCTTGATTCCCATTCAGAATATCCAAACTCAACTATCTCTGCCTGGATAAAACTTAACGTTTTGTCAAATAATATGGCTGTCTCCTAACGTGCCCTTGGTACCCTGTTCAGATCCTAAAATGTTGCAGTGCAGCCTTCATGAAGCAGCTACTCTTTTTTGACTCGTTTTTCTTAGTTCCCTGGGGTCAATTTCCTTTCACCTGTGTCTAAACGCTGACTAATTAGATCATGACTTAACAGGTGCCAAAAGAAAAAGGAGGAAACAGAGAAAAAGGAAAAAAAAAAAAAAAAAGTATTGGGAAGCTGCAGAGACTTCTACTGCAGAAAGGAATGGATGTACTGTGTTGCCTCCCCCAAACACGGCCCTGGTCAGGCCAATTGGGCCGCCCACCGATGGCACCTACTGAGCCTCAGCGTGCAGCGCCTGCCCAACTGACAGCGTGCTGGCATCCCTCAGCTGTAGCTTGTGCAGCCTGTGCTAACGAGCCCGGGTACCGTCCCAGCTCCTCCTCCGCCCACTCCACTGTCTGTCTTTCGCCTGTGCAGTGGTTCCTGGCAAAACCTCTTATGCCCCCTCCCGACCATCCCGGGAAGATTTGGCGGCTGGAGCCCTGCGCAGGAGCTGTAGGCAGGAGTGGGCTCCAGTCCCTCCTTAACCCTGCCGGTTGGGTGGGGTGCCCGAGTCCGCACTGATGACCCCTCCAGCCTGAGCTTTTGAGGGTGACGGGACTGTGGAAAGATCCGCGCTGGAGCGGAGCGCGCACCCGTGGGCTCCTTGCAGCGGTGGCTGTGCCCTGGTGGCGCGAGGGCGTGAGTGCGCGCGACTCCCCGGCTTTCGCGGGTTTCCCCACCCCTTGCGCAGGGAAGAAGAGCCTAGTCCTACGTCCCCCTGGCTCTCCCCACACACATCTCCTTGGAGCTCCTTTTGGGTTTGCTCCGGCTTCTGGTCTTGAGCGTCCTGGACTGTTTCCCGTGGAGGCAGCGCTGGGCAGAACGCCCTCGGAGCCGCTGGCGCCGGCCGGGTTCCCTCCGGGGTCCCAGCAGCTGCTTCTCCTTCTCCAGCTCAGGGCTGCGGATTTTACCGCCCCTGCACAGAAGCCTGCAGCGTGGAGGCTCCCCTCGCGCTCGCCCAGACTCGGCTGCAGAAGGAGGACCCACCTCGCGTCTCCTGCAAGGCGCGCACCTCCGCCGCCACCCTCCACGCGCCTAGGAAGTTTTGAAGGTAGAGAATCTGGGCCCCTCAACTTCCTCTGGACATGAATCAAACCGCAGGAGTCTCCAACAGCGTCAGGTGTCCCCCGGGGAAAGGCCACAAGGTAAGGGACCCGCGACGGAGGGGGCTTGTGCGGGGGCATGGGGCGCAGGTGGAGGCTACAGTTGGCCGGCGAGTGGAGACTCCGGCAGGTTTGTGGAGGGAGTGTGAGCAGCCGCCGGTGCCTCTGCATCCCTTGCAGGGGTCCGTGACTGAGGATGGTTGGCGGATCGCTGGGGTTGCGAGAACGTGTGATGTTTCGTAGACCCGCGGCCAGCAGCAGGGCTCTGCCCATGCATCCGCTCCCGCCGGCCACCCTGGGGCTGCAGATCCTACGCTGCTTCGAGGCCGGGCTGGCAGGTGCAGCTGGTTCCCACGATTGCGGGGCTTTCGGGAGAAGAGGTCAGCGGCGGGAGGCAGAGCCCCTCCCCCTTTCACAATCACACCCCCCGGGCCAGAGCTTGCAGAGGAGCTGTTCCCGGGAAGCGCGCGGGGCTCTCCCTCAGGCGCTGGCGCTGGCGCTGGCTGCTGTCGCGGACACGTGCTTCATTAACTTTAATGAAGCAATGCGTGCCTGAAATTATTTCCAGGAAATTAGTGACGTTCAGAGAAAGGGGAGTGGGCGGCGGCCTAAGGAATGCTGGCAGAACCTCACTAGTAGCCCAGAGTGTGAGGGACTTGGGAAACGTTTACTCCCACGCGCAAAAAAAAAACCCCAGGTCGCCAGCGAGGTTCGGGATTTCGTGCGGATCCTGTGGGGACCGGCCACCCTTGGCCATGCTCAGTACGCCTCACCTATCTGCCGCTCAGCTTAGGTTGTGATTAATTAGTGAGGAAATTCTTTACCTGGGTTACATAGGGAAGCCGCACAGCAATGCGTGTAACAATGAACTTTAAAATATTTTCAAATATTTATATTATTTTTTAAACTGAAAAAAGGCGAGCACTGTGGAGCTTAGTCCTTGATATGCAGACTGAATTTGTGCTCCACTCTGTCTTCTTATTTTCGACACCTATTTTGGTGTGTACATTTTATGTAAGGGCATATATTGTTTATTAGCTGTTATTAGAAAAATATTCCCATTAATATCTACTAGTTGGGGTTTAGGGCATGTATTAGCCCAGAATATCAACTCCAAACGCTATTTGTTCAGAGTTGAAGTGAGTAATGATATTGGATTCATTTGATGGATAGAGGAATTGTTGGTCTGTTTGAGTTATGTAAGATGAGGATTTACGGTTGAATGCTTTTATTCAACTGAGTAAGTAATATCAAGCATTTTCTTCTATCAGATCATGATGAAATATTTGAATCAGCAAGTCATTTCTCTGATCTCTGTTTTCACCACGATTTGAGTAGTTAGATGTTTCACATTTACATTACTTAGTATCTATAGGACATGTATTTTAATACAGAGTAGTTAATATAAAATTTTTCAATTAAAAATAGTTTCACCCATCAGTGATAATGTAGTAGAGACATCTGTGGAGTTCAGAAGATCATTCAGGAATTTCCTGTAAGAAATGTCTTTGGCTCCAGTATTAAAGTGGCTTCTTGGAAGAATTGGACTGTAGGGTATTGACATCAGTACAACTTTCTGGAAAGTGTTGGAACACACACCAACAATTTAAAAGATACTAGGAAACCTGTTAATCATGAGTTAGGGATCACCTTACATATCTATCAGGTGTCCAACAAATACTTGCTCCAATGAATCATATTAATTCAATAGTCATCAATCATCCATTTATTAAACATGGTAAACCACTATTAAGTTCCAGTAATATGAGAACGGAGAACCCAAATATGAACTTAGACATTGCCTTCACTGTCCAACATGCAGTTCTAGTCATACCCTGTCCTTGTTTCTTTAAAATCTTTGATGGCCTAAAGTGAGATGATGGTGAAATTCATTAGCTAGAAGGAAAAGAATATTCAGTTCCTTTTCTCAAAGAAGAACCCACTTAAGTTGTTGTTTGCCTGCAAAGTTTGTAGCTTTGGAGTTTGTCTCGTAGGTTGCTGTAGTGCAATAACCACATGAGAGACTGAAGTAATTGGAGGTGATGTTCGTGAAAGTTCTGTAGTGGATGAGGGATGAGCTGGTAGCAGGAGTCAACACTGGGAACTAACGCTGGATGGACCATGTGATGTTTAGGTCACAGTATTTTTCCAACAAAATATAAAACTCAATAATGTCAGTGTAGTAGATGTTTTGGAATAGTTGTTTTTCCATTGTATATGCTATTCTTAGAGTTCATCTTGGGAGACTTTGATGGAAGGAAAGGCATTAGCCTCTTAGGAAAATATTCCAGCTGGACTCACTTTTGTTTGGTCTCATTCATTTACTGATTACTGGTACAGCAATTTACATTTGGCAAATTCTTATTTGTTCTTGTGCAGATATTTCTTGAGCAACATTGGTTGTCTCTTTTTGGATGTGTATTCAATGAGTTAGCCTTCTTTTAGATGTGTTATTTATTGCTAGGTTCATTCTTGCCTATTGAACCCCTAGAATTTGGAAAGAAGAGGTCCTTGTTGCAGCCTCCTTTCTCCTGAGCACGGGGGCACCTGACCACCTGGTAACAGCTGCTAAGGATCACAGGGTAATCCACCACACTGTTGGCCCTGGTAGAAGCAGGAGCCACTGATCCTGAGAAGAAACCTCCTGAAGTGATAATCCTCTGGAATTGGCTCCTGGAAACTTGAAAGTGGTATTCATTCTTGAGCAAAGAATACAAACTTAAGTTTTACAGAAGATGTAAACTACAAACATAAGACTGTACAACTTTAGCCTTGGAAGATGGCGCTCACCTTCTGAGCAGAAAGTAAGGACACCCAGTTGAATAGTTAACTCCAGCCAAAGTAAAGCCTCCCCTTTCAGCCTCAGGTTTGAAGAGAAAGCAAAGGTTTGGGTTGAGTTTCTTTACTTAGAGCTTTTCTGGAAGGGAAACTTCTTTGTGTCAGTATGTATTACATTAGGCATCAAGACAAGTATTATCAGTGCTTCAGTCTCTGGAAGCAGCAGACATAGCTGTTCAAAGTTTGGTCTTTGGGATCCTAAGGTACCAGTGTCATTTTGGATAAATTGCTTAACCTCTGTGCCTAAGTTTTATAGGACCTTCATAGTAGGAGTTGCATGAGGGTTCAACAAACTAATCCATGTGGGGGGCTCACAGCAGGACCTGACACACAAGATGAAGCATTACTTTACCTTTGAACACCCAAATCAGGGAGGACAAGACAACTTCACTTTAAAACCCTTTCCATTTTTTTTGAGACAGAGTCTTGCTCTGTTGCCCAGGCTGGAGTGCAGTGGCGTGATCTTGGCTCACTGCATCCTCCACCTCCCAGGTTCAAGCGATTCTCCTGTCTCAGCCTCCCAAGTAGCTGGGATTACAGTGCCCACCACCATCACACCCAGGTAATTTTTGTATTTTTAGTAGAGATGGGATTTTGCCACGTTGGTCAGGCGGGTCTTGAACACCTGACCTCAAGCAATCCACCCTCCTGGGCCTCCCAAAGTTCTGGGATTACAGGCGTGAGCCACTGTGCCCAGCCACTGTGCCCAGCCTCTTTTTACATGGTCGCCTCTCATAGGCTTTTCAGGAGCAGGTCCCAGAGGGTATGGATGGGACAATCGTTAGAGTATGGGCTTTGCAGTGAGACAACTTGGTAGAGATCACACAAATAGAGCTGGGCATGGCATGGTGGTGTGTGTCTGTGGCCCATCTACTCAGGAGGCTGGTGTGGGAAGATCACTGGAGTTGGAATCCAGTCTGGGCAACACAGTAAGATGCCATCTCTAACCAGTCACCCTCCAACCCCAGAAAAAAATCACACAGGTAGAAAGTAACAAATGTAGGACCTAATTTAATTTATTTTTACACATCTGGAAAAAGGGAATATGATATATGCATTATCTCATATAATTGTTAAGCAAATCCCCATGAAAGAAAGTGTTTGCATATAGTAAGCATTTATTACATGACAGAGCTTTACATCAAGCATGGAGATAGGTACTGGAGATAATTCTTTATATTACTTATAATTTGAGACCCCATTTTATCTAAAATTCTTCAATCTATCTGATGTTGTAATTGTTTATATTTTATATCTGTTTTATCTTTCCTCTGCTTTCAAGAATATCTCCTTATCTTTGATTTTCTATATTTGGTGACTTGTATGTGACTAGCCATGGATTCCTTCATACTTATCCTGCTAGGAGTTTGCTAAGCATTTGATTTTTTAAATTATTTCACCATATTTGGGAATTTTGTGCCATTATTTTCAAAAATATTTTTCCATTTCAGTCTTTCTTGGGATAGCAATTGTACATATATTACACAATTTATATCGGCCTACAGATGTATATAGCATTTAAGCTATTTGATAATTAGGATCAGTATAACAGATTCCAAAAGCACAGTTTCCAGCTTGTAAGATTCCTTTCCTAGCCATTTTTGCCAATGAGTAATCTAGTTCCACCAGGTCCAAAAAAACTGTTAATTCAGAAACACACTTAAGGAGTAATCATCTTGTCTGAGGGTAGAGATCAGAAGTCTCTGCTTTCTATTTATATAGGTGGATATTTAACATTCTATTTTTCATTGTCATTCCACCCTTGTCTAAGCCGAAAGGGATGAGTTATTAGCCACTAACCTCAAGCGATTCTTTGCATTGAAGAGTAGACGCAAAACCTTGACTTTGTGAGTTTCAATCTGAACTCAACTACCAAAATCCCTTCAGGATCAAGGACTCACTTGGTGCCTCTCTGATGAACGCGGTGATTAATAATCATCATATCTCCTGTTTACCCATTTGTGTACCTAGAATGTGGCAAGAAGTCAATCCTTATTCATCACTTGGCACCATTTTCTTGTGAGGAACATCATATTCTACCAATGAATTAGTAAAATGTTGGTGTTTCTTCTCAAGGTTTTCATCCTGTGAAAAAGCTGATGAAGCCTTTGCATTTTGAAGTTGCTTATGACCCATGAAGAATATCAGCCTCTGTCCACAGGGGCTTGTTCACTTTTGCCAGCTCTAGGTATTATACTTTCTGGAAATTTAATAGGCTTCTTACCTTCTACCTCTAGTGCTTATTTTATCACAAGGGCAGGGATAGCAAAGATACAGCCTATGGTCTCAATCTGGCTTGTGTGTCTGTCATTTTCCTTTTAGGACATTAAAAAATGAATTAATCAACTCAAGTCATTTTGACTCAATAGGAATGTATTTTTTGTGAAATATTACTCATGAATCCCACCTGCATTTTTACTTTGATTTCATCCTTAAATGATATATTTTCCTGGATGTAAAATTCTAATTTGACAGGATTTTTATTTCTTTTTCAGCACTTTAAAGATGGCATTCCACTGCGTTCTAGAATGAGTTTTTTTCTGCTGAGAAGTGAAGTCATTTGATTCATAGTTTCCTGTATGCGCTGCATTATTTTTCTTTGTCTGCATTTAAGATTTTTCTTTGGTTTTCAATATTTCAATATTATGTGCCTAGGCATGATTTTCTTCATATTTATTCCCCTAGTGGTGCAAAGATCACCTCGAATCTTCAAATGCACCATCTTTGGGAATTTGGTGGCCATTATCTTGTCAAACATTTTTTCAGTCCCATTCTTAATTTGTTGAGATGACAATTATGCATGTTTTATACAGCTTATATTGCTTTACAGTTCTCTGAGGCTCATCATTTTTCAAAGCTACTTTTCTCTCTCTTTTACAGATTTAATTTCTGTGGCTCCATCTTCACATTTAATGACTCTCTCCTCTGTGTTCTGCATTTTGTGGTTTGTGTATTCAGTGCTTAGCTCCAGATATTACATTTTCAGATTCTAAAATTTCCACTTAGTTCTTTTTTCACAATATCTATTTTCTGCTTGGATTTTTTTTTAATTCATCAGGAGTATTTTTGTTGTTTAATAAATGGGTCTTCTCACTTTAAAACCCTTGTAGGATAATTCTAACATCTGAGCCTTCTTAGAATTGGTCTGTGTTGACTGTATTTTCTTCTCAAAAATGGACTACAGTTTAAAATGTCCTTATGTTGAGTGATTTTGAATTTTATCTTGGGCATCATGAATGTTGTGGAAACTCTGCATTCTGTTATGTTTCTCTGATGATTGGTTTTTCATTTTAATGAACACTTAACTTGGATGGCAACTCAAATACAAGTTTTATTATTTTATCTTCTTGTAGCCCATTCAGCACCTGCATGACTCAGGGGACAACTAGAGATTTGGAGGCTGCCTAGTTTTCTTAATTCTGGAATCCCTTTTCACTTTCCAAGTGAGTCCTTTTCAATACTTTAAATCTTTGTGAAGCTTTCTGGTTGACCTTCACTCAGTCTCTTTTTTATTTTCTCTTCTGTCAGTTCTTTCTCTCGTCTTCTTTCATTTTCCCAGTGTTACATTTTCCAAAACTCACATTTTGATAAACTATCTCTTGTTAAATCTGAAGGTGTTCATGCTCTCCCTTTTTTGTCTTCTCATGAAAAGCAAAATCTACTTTAATGCTCTCTCTTTGCCAAAATACCTCCTGTCTCCTTTTCTATTCTTTCCTGCCCCTTCTGGTTTAGATCAATAGAACTTTCCCATCCTGGGACATTTCATCCTCTTTCCAAACTTTTCCTCAGTCTATCCTTCTTAGGAATTGAGCATCCTCTTCCTCCTCTTCATGGCTTAAAGAATTTCCCTCCTGGATTTTAGCACTGATTCCCTTTCCGTGCTTTTCACTTTCCAAGTGAGTCCTCTATAAGACTTTGAATCTTTGTGAAGCTTTCTTGTTGACCTTTACTCGTCTCTTTTGTACTTTCTCTTCTCTTCCTGTGGAATGCCCTCCCTCTAAATGATCAGATCAGCCACTGACTCATAGGCTCTGGGACACGGCAAACTCATACAAGGTTTATGACGTTTCGCCAATTGCTGCCATAACATAATATGGTCCTTTTCCTGCCCCTTTTCTTTTCTCACACACCTGGCTTCAGAACTACTATCTATGGACATGAGAATATCATAGAACCAGAGTCCTGCTAAGAAGCAGATTAAAAATTTTTTTTTTAATAACTCATGGTTGCAGGTACCATTCTCCAGCTTGATTTTTGACTTAAATCTCAGCCCCTCCCACCTACTCTGATCCCTACACCTCCCTGTTCCTGAGTCTGTAGTTCTTTCTGAATTCCCAGGTTCCCTCATCCTGACCAGTGGTATCTGTCATTTTCTGCACAATGCCTAGTTCCTCCTATGCTGGAGAATCTTTCATCCCTAATATAAAATATTTTAAATGAGGACCTAACTTTAGAGGTAATTTCATTCAGTCCTCTCATTTCAAAAAACTGAGATCCAACAAAACACAGTTAATGAGAGAGCCAGGGCTCAAAATCCCACTGCCTGATCCTAGGTTTTGGTACATTCCATTATACCAGGCTGCTTTGTGGTTCATCTTCTCCATCTGAGCACACAGTGAAGGACCATGTCTGATAGACACTTAGGTATCATGAAGGTTAGTGAATCAGCCTGAAGGACACTTCGCTAATACTTAATATTAGCAAGGGCATATCTAGTTCATAGTTTTTCTTATCCACTATTGCTCTTCATACTGAAAAGAAAGCTTAGTTGTTTAATTGGTAATTTCTAGAAGAAATAAGAAAGGGTACCCATATAAATAAAAATAAATAAATTCTTTTTATCACCCAAAACTTAAATCATCCTAAAGTATTTCAGAAAGTTTAATATAATTGATAGAACATAAATGACTTTTATGACTTCCAGAATATTAGTGAAAATCTATTTATGTTATTTTGGCTTTACATTTTATTGATTTTTAAATTTTTAATTGTCCTCATTTTATCAGTAAAGTACATAAAATGAATCTAAGCTCATACATAAGGTTCCAGGAATAGAGGGCAGTAAATGAGTAGTAATTGTTTCTTCTGGTTTTATTTGTTGGATTTTTTTTTAAGTCAAAAGCTATACCTCAAATGCAGTATTTCAATTATCTTACACCTTGTCCCTCATGAAGGAAATAGAGTGATTGGAATTTTACTGGACCCTCAAATCTATTATTTTTATTACAGTCCCAGCAATAGGGATTTAGTCAACAGAGATGGAGGAAGTTACATAACTCCTGTGCATGCCCTCCCTCATCTTTAGGGCTTCAGAAAATTTGTATTATTTTCCTACTTCGGAGACATAATGTGTGTGTTCTTTCAGTGTCTGTATCTTCCTTTTTATGAAAAGTTCAAGTGCAATATTAAGAGATCATAAGGCATTTAGGCATTATTAGACAATTTAAAATTACATCTGACAAAATGTGTGCACAGCAGAACAAGTTTGTATTTTTCATTTTGTTTTTCATAAACCAAAAAAGCTGACAATTCACTGGGGCCTTGTGGAAGCTTCTTAACTGTGTGACTTCACACGGAAAAGCTCCTCCAGCGGAGGATGGTTTACTGAGGTAGAGTGGAAGGAGGAAAACAGGGAATCAATAGACTCAACCTTAGCATTGGTTGAGTGGGGCACCTGTTATGTGTCAGGTGGGTGGTCACTGCTCTCTGGGCCTTTGTTCACCTGTGTGAAAGCTGAGGACGTTCAACCAGGCTTCAGGATCACATCAAGCTCCAAATGGACAATATTCCAACCCTAGAAAGAACGATGGGCCAGGCACGGTGATTCACACCTGTAATCCCAGCACTTTGGGAGGCCGAGGTAGGTGGATTATTTGACACCATGAGTTCGAGATGAGTCTGGCCAACATGGCAAAACCCCATCTCTACTAAAAATATAACAATTAGGCCCAATGGTGCATGCCTGTAGTCCCAGCTACTCCGGAGGCTGAGGCAGGAGAATCGCTTGAACCCGGGAGGTAGAGGTTGCAGTGAGCCAAGATTGTACCATTGCACTTCAGCCTGGGTGACAGAGTGAGACACTGTTTCAAAAAATATATATAAAATATAAAGAAGAAAGAACCAGAGGCAAAGTGGTTGCTATTATTAAGGCATCCCTTGGCATAGGTATCAAAAACAATCCCATAGTGAAACATACTTAATGGAGAACCTAGGTCAGTAGATGTCCTTTAGACTTCAGTGCAAAAATTATGACCTCCAGTAAGTCCTTTAGGGAAAGGGTGCATTATAGTTGCTAGGCTAGTCCTTTCAGGGACTCTTAATTGGTGTTTGTCATATTTAGTAAGTACTAAACTCATTGCATAAACTTATAAATTATTGACGTCAACTAAGTTAAGAGATGGTGTCTTAAAAGCAGGTCAGAAAAAGATGATTACCTCTTTTGTTCTTGAAAAATAATACAAATACTGGATACCATGTTTAATAAGTACATCGAGGTATAGTTGACTGTGCATATTTAGAATGTACGGTTTAATAAGTATTGACATGTGCACATGTGCAAACCCGTGAGAACACCACGGTCAAGGCAATGAACATATGTGCCATTCCCAGAAGGTGCCTCATGCTCCCTTGTGATCTGTCTCTCCCTAACAATTCCACTACCTTTTTCCATCCCTAAGGAAAAATCAATCTTTTTTTTTTTTTCTGTTACTATATATTACTTTCCATTTTCTAACATTTTAGATAATGGAGTTATTAAAGTAGGTGGTCTTTTATAGTCTGACAACTTTCACTAAGTATAATTATGTTGAGATTTATTCATGTTGCAGCATGGATCAATAGTTATTTATTTGTCGTCGAGTAACACTTGATTGTATGCCTATACCATAGTTTGTGTATCTATTCACATGGTGATGGACATCTGTGTTACTTCAAGTTTGGGGCTATTACCAAAAAAGCTTTTATAAACATTTATGTACAAGTTTTTATATAAACATATGCTTACATTTCACTCAAGTAAGGTAAATACCTAAGAGTGGAACAGCTAGATCATACGGTAGGCATATGCTCAACTTTTTAAGAAACTGTTAAATTATTTTCCAGAGCCATTTTAGAATTTTACCTGCAGCTTCTGAGGCTTCCAGTTCCCCCAGATCCTTGCCCACACTCAAAATAATCAGTCTTCAATATGAGCCATTTAAATAAGTGTTTAGTGGCATCTTGGTACAGTTTAAATTTGTATTTTGCAATGGCTAATGATGTTAAGCATCTTTACACATGGTTATTTCTATCTACATATCCTCTTGGCTAAAGGGTTTCTGAAAATCTCTGACGTATTTTTGATTGGGTTACTTGGTTTCCAGTGAGTTGAGAGTTTTTCATAAATTTCTTTATCAGCTATATATTTGCAAATTTTCTTCCAGTGTGTGGGGGTATATAGTCTATAAATAAATATATTTATTTTTAAATTATCTTAATTACTTTTTTTTTTTTTAAGACCCAGTCTCGCTCTGTCACCCAAGCTGGAGTGCAGTGGTGCAATCTCAGTTCACTGCAACCTCCACCTCCTGGGCTCAAGCAATTCTCCTGCCTCAGGATTTCTAGTAGCTGGGGCTACAGGCGGGTACCACCATACCCAGCTAATTTGTGTGTGTGTGTGTGTGTGTGTGTGTGTGTTTTTAGTAGAGGTGGGGTTTCACCATGTTGGCAAGGCTGGTCTCAAACTGCTATCTTCAGGAGATCTGTCCGCCTTGGCCTCCCAAGTGCTGGGGTTACAGCTGTGAGCCACCACGCCCAGCCAACAATGACTTTTGAAGATGCTTGCAATGTGGATAACGATATGTGAAAAAAAGAACTTTGATATATCCTGACACCATATGAATATATTAACTCAAAATGGATCATAAATTACAATGTTCAATTTAAAACTAGAAAAGTTCTAGAAGGAAACATAAAATGCCTTTGGGTTAGGCAAGTGCTTTTTAAATATCTGTGAGTTTATCCTTTTCATCAAATTTGGAAATCTGGGGGCACTATTTCTTCAAGTATCTCCCTGCTTCCATCTCTCTCTCTCTCTCTCTCTCTCTCTCTCTCTCTCTCTCTCTCTCTCGTGTGTGTGTGTGTGTTCTCTAGGGGTTTCAAGTGCACGTATATTAGGCTGCTTGAAGTGTTAACATATCTCAATGATGCTTTGTTCATTTTTAAATTAATCTTTTCCCTGGATTTTATTTTGGATTATTTTTATTCTTATGTCTTCAAGTTCATCAATATTTTCTTCTGCATTAACTAGTTTGTTGTGAATCTCATCCAGTGTATTTTTTGTTGTGCACAGTATCCATTTCCTCTCTGGGATTTCAATTTGGGTCTTGTTAATATATGTCTTCACTGAACATTTGCACATATGGAATGCAGCTGTAATAATTGTTTTAATGTCCATGTCCACTAATGTTAAAAGTTGCATCAGCTCTGGGTCAATTTCAATTGATTGAATGCCCTCCTTGAGTAAGATTTGTATTGTCTTGCTTCTCTGCAAGCCTGGTAATTTTTGATCGGATGCCAGATATTGTGAATTTTATATTGTAAATGCTGGATATTTGAATATTCCTATACAAATTTCAGAGCTATGTTTATGGCATTCAGATAAGGCCCTTGGAAATAACTTGATTCCTTCAGGTCTAGCTTTAAAGATTTACTAGGTGGAAATGTAATATTAATTATAATTTACTATGATTATAATTAGCCCTATGATCAGTTTTAGGGCTAATTATCCCCACTACAAAAATAGGACCCTTTTGTGAATTCTACGAAATGTCTGTAAATCATGAGATTGTTTTAGAGGAGCTTATCTGAGCAGATACTATTTCCTGTCCTGTGTGAGTATCAGGGCACCATTGCCTCCAATCCTTCCAGGTTATTCTTTCCCCAACCCTGGAGAGTTTCTCTCATGCGTGCCCTGTTCTGTATTTAGCTAGTTTTCAGGGGACCTCAGCAGATCACCAAAGCTCTCTTTCCATGCTGTTTGCTCCTCTCTCGGACCCTTTAGCTGCAAACTGTAGCTACCTTGTTCTCCCCGGACTCTCAGCTCCATCTGTTTAGCTCAGAGTCTCCTGGGTCCCACCTGGGTTTTCCATCATCCGCTTTAGTCTGAAAACTCTCTAAGGCAATAAGCTCAGGATAAATGGGACTCGCCTCATTTACTCCCCATCGATCAGAAACCAGTGCCCTCCTTCGCTTTCTTTGATATCCAGTGTCTCGAAATATGTTGTGTCCTATATTTGTAGAAGATTTATTTGTTTCAGGCAAGAAGGTTCATCCAGTTCCTGTTTCTCTATTTTGGCTAGAAGTGAAAGTCTCTGGGAAAATTTGTTTGTACTTACCTTTTGATTTTAGAAATCATGACTTTAAAATAAAATGGGCCTAAAATGTATGAGAAATTTTAAATTATGCTAAATTTCATGCTAAATACATTGAATACGTTAAATATAACTAAGACACACCCATACTCTGATATCTGACGTGAATTATTTGAGGTCTGAAGACTGGAAGACACTATGAAATGAAAAGTGTGTCAACAATTTAACATTTCTTTCTCCATCCTTTCACTTGTCCAAACTTTTTCATGAATGTCACCTTATTTCATTTTGCAACAGCTAGTGAAGTAAATAGGTAAGTATTTATCTCCGCTTTTTTTGACTGAGGAAATTGTGCTACACAGTTACGTGTGTATCACATATGGTCAAAAGCTAATAAAATCAAGAAATGTTTTCAAACTAAGAATGTATAAATATTGAATACTATTCAGTCTTTTATTCAGCAAGCATCAATCCATGCTTCCTTCAACCCATGTGTCTATCTATTAATTTACCCAATGCTGAATATTATTTCTGTACTTCATAAGCATTGGACTCCTTGCTATTATTCCTTTAAAAAAATAACTAAGAAGCTATTATTTTTATTAGTGAGTCAGTGCGTACCCAAACAAGGCAGGAAACAACAGAATAAAATACCCCAGGACATTGAAAAGGAATAAATCCAAATTGTAGCATTTTGGTTGGTCAGGGGAAAGAGTGGTCAGCGTGGTTTAGGTAGGAAATGCTTGCCAAAAATAATGGGACTCATTGCCTACTCTTCTAGTTACATGTCCTGCAGTCATAGAAATACGCAGACTAAAGTCAGTGTAACAAACATTTGCTGCTTCCCCACGTGATAACTGCAATCCTTTGCAACCAAGGGACCTATACAGTTTTAATAGACAGTTATTACGTAACATTTTCTATGTTTACTTCTGTTAATTTGTATTTGTAACCACAGAGAACAGATTCTAATTCCCTCTAGTACAGGAACGCTGAAGCTTTACTTCCGCTTTACAATGGTCAAAAGTCTGAGAAATCATAAAGAGCAACATGATATGAAAAAATGAAAACAATAAAGCAACTGTTAATATCTTCTTCCATCCTATGTAGGCTTTTGTAGTGGTGCAACATTGCTTATTTAATCTATTCATCAACTGCCAATTGGACATCTGTGTGATAGAGGTGTTATTAATTGCTTCCCAGGCCACTTATCTTCTAAGGGATTAAGACTCTACCTGCTGTGTGTGGTGGCTCACGCCTGTAATCCCAGCACTTTGGGAGGCCGAGGCATGCGGATCACCTGAGGTCAGGGGTTCAAGACCAGCCTGATCAACATAGAGAAACCCTGTCTCTACTGAAAATACAAAAAAATAAAAAATAAAAATAAATTATCTGGGCGTGGTGATGCATGCCTGTAATCCTAGCTACTTGGGAGGCTGAGGCAAGAGAATTCGCTTGAACCCAGGAGGTGGAGGTTACAGTGAGCCGAGATTGTGCCATTGTACTCCAGCCTGGGCAACAAGAGTGAAACTCTGTCTCAAAAAAGCAAAACAACAACAACAAAAAACTCCACCCACAGTCTCTTCTCTTCTATTTGAAACACAGGACCCTATCTCCTCCTAAATACAGACCAAGGTTGAACAAGCACTCCCAGGGGAAGAAAGCTACTAGTTGAGCCATGCCAATCAAATCCTCTCTTTTGGAAACTTGAACAAAGACATAGAGATTACAATGAGAATTTGAAGGACACTGTATAAGATAACAGACTGACAGCCGTGCATGGTCATGAGCAGCCCAAGGATGACCACTGGGAGAAGGGAAGGCGAAGAGCAGCAGAGATCACAGAAATCATGAGGCCCTGCAATGTGAAGATCCTGCCCTCACGTTCTCACTTTCTTGCTGCAGTCATGTGAAACCTGTCTTTACTTCGCTTTATTTCGTTTTCAACTCTCAGTGTTCTGAAAGGTCATTACGTAAAAGTAACAGACAATGAAGAAAAACCATTAATCCCTAGTGGGATTTCCCATTTTTACTCCCACTCCCCATTACCACAAAAAACTGTTTTTGTTGAGCAAACTTTTCTATAAGCCTCTTTGCATTCTTACTTTGTATTCCAGGAGGTACAAGTAAGGAAAAAAAAAAAAAAAAGTCTTCTGAATTCTTCTGAATTGTTTTCTAGGTAGAAGTGGGGATGATGGCTATTTTCCAGGTTGGTATTGGATAGAGCTCGCCAGAATTGAATTTGTCAGAAAAACAGAGGGTATCTGTGAGGCTTTGTGGAAGGAGATGAAAGGCAACAAGGAAAAGGAAACAAAGATGATGTTGCTGGCAGCCAGGAGATACACTTTGGGGAACAGAATGGAAGTGTTACTGTATTGTATCTTGCTTTTTTAGAAAAGTGTCAATAGAAATCTTCTGGGTTTACTAATGTGTTATAGAGCTGGATTTGGGCGTTTTGTGGCAATTGGAATTGCGTAGTTTGTGTAACACTGAGCAGAGGTTCAAGATGGGAGAGACAAGAGCTCAGACTGCCCAAGGGGGCTCAGAAAATCTAGGTTACATCCATAATACATTTGTTTGTTGTTTTTATTTGAGCTACTTTGCATAGGCATCTATTTTCTTGCAATCAAATAAGCTCTAACAAAAATGACGTGTAATGTGCAAAGTACCTTAGCAGCTTCAGTAAGCATTAGACACGATCTCCGCCCTTTCATGAATTCACCCGTGTTATATGGATCAGTTAGACTCCGGGAACAATCATAAAACAGCCTTATTCTTTTCTCCAGCTCTCCCTTTAGAACAAACCTCTGTCTAGTTCTAAACAGAACCACACTGATTTTTGAAGATAATATAGCTTTTCTTCTGGCTCTTTGGCATTGCAAATAGTATCATTTACAAAATTAAAAATGCCCGGCCTAGGCTTATATAACATTATTAGCTTCAGGATTCATTCAGAGAGAAACTTTTCTTCTCTCTGAGTTTGAGCGGCTTTGGGTCTGGAAACCTGCCCTGGGGGTGGGAAGAGAGGAGGCCCTTCTCCTGGCCCCCTCCCTGGCATGTTCCTTACTCCTCCTCTGCACTCGCCAGTCTCAATTTCTCACTTCTCCAAGGTTGGGTTCGGGGCAAGGAGGGATGAGAGAAAGGATACAGCGTCACATGGTGGTTACGGTTCTCATCTGGTGATGGGGCTCTCTGAATGTGACAAATACACAAAGCCACACTTTTTCTCATGGGGAGCTTTGAGGGAGCTTCTTTGGAGACCCTCACATAGAATGTTAGAAGACGACTTTAGCCTTTTCTCTGTGATGCCTTCACACATCCTCACACTTCCTGTCGTCACCCTCTTCTGGTCCTTTGGCTCTTTCGGGTGGAGTCCTTTACAAAATGGCTCTTGGGATTCCTCCATGTGGTTCACATCTGGCTCGTGAGAAACACCTACATTTTCCCACCATCACTAGAACTAACACAGCTTGCTTCCAATCCAGTCCCCTCTCTTCACATTGGGCTGCCTGAGATTTTTCCAGGTGGGGTCTAGGTAGCATTACTTATACTTGAACGACTCCCTGTTCTCCAAAGCACCCATATCAGGCTCTCTGAATGGCTCTGTGACATCTTCTCCTTTGGCTTGTGCTCAGAGGAAACCTGTACTTTCCTTTTCCTGACCCAGTGGCACATTGCTTAGTCCCTTCTTCCTCCACCCAAAAGATGAGGGTACCAGAGAATTCCACTCACTCTCTATTTGGAAGTTTCCTGTGCATGATTGTAAATGTGTGCTAACCAATTTCATACCCTTCATTATTTTTTAAATAGTGTAACTGGTCACCTTGGGCTGCAGGGACACTTGGCAACCATTTTTACAGCTTTTAACTTTTGGTGCTCAGGCTGGGTGTGGTGGCTCATGCCTGTAATCCCATCATTTTGGGAGGCCCAGGTGGGCAGATCACCTGAGTTCAGGAGTTCGAGACCAGCCTGGCCAATATGGTGAAACCCTGTCTCTACTAAAAATACAAAAAATTAGCCTGGCGTGGTGATGAGCACCTGTAATCCTAGCTACTCAGAAGGCTGAGGCAGGAGAATCCCTTGAACCTGGGAGGTGGAGGTTGCAGTGAGCCAAGATCGTGTCATTGTACTCCAGCCTAGGCAAGAAGAGCAAAACTTCGTCTAAAAAAAAAAACAACTAGGTAGTTGATGACATAATTGTCAGTGCTATCTACATTCAGGGGGTGCATCAAGAGGATGTATTTTGGTTTATGTGATTTTAAAAGGATTCACGGCAGAGTTGAGGTTTCCGCGGGGCGGTGGAGGACACAGCATCTTACTTGAGACTGCGTTTTACCCAGAGAACACGTGTAGCCTCACCAAGGTGGAAAAATCTCATTTTCCTTACACACTGTACTGCAATTGCTTGTGTGCTCACGCTTATGGGAAGAGGGAACCCTTGAATGACTTATCCTTTTCACACTAAAATCCCCCCGTGTTGCAAAGCTTCTTCTCGAATATCATTGTCCACACACACCATCGGGGTGTCCTTGTTAAAATGTGGATTCTGACTGAGTAGGTCTGAGTGGAGCCCAAGATTCTGCATTTCTTACAAAGCTCCCAGATGATGCTGACGCTGCTTGTCCTATGACCACATTTTGAGTAGTAAGGCTCCATCCACTGCTTTTGCTGAGTCATATGTAATGTACTAAATAATACATTTTGTCATTTATGATTGACAAATCAGTAGAAGCCTTTCATTTTTGTGAAAACGGTCTTAGTGGTAGTTTGCACATAACAGCCTCTCATTTCTTTGAACTGGGGTTAGACATTTTGGTGCCTTTCATTTGGAAAGGAGACTTGAAATAGTAACAGAGGGAATGAGATTCCCATTGTCAGCCGTGCTATCGCCTTTTGCTATGTGGCCATTAACAAGCTTTATCATCTTCAAACTTTAGCCACTTGCATTAAGTTATTGTATTAAGTAGTCTCCAGAGATCTAGTCAATACCAACATTCTATTTCTAAATATATTTTATGTTTATCTTATCTACTCAGCTGTATCATAAAAAAGTTGGGAACTAAGTTTTTATTTGTACCTGTATTTTCCTTTCTGGAACAAAAAATAGAACCTTGCCATTAAACGTGCTCAATAAATATTTATTAATGATGATGCAGAGCTTTGACAGTGAAGATACAAGAGTGATTCTAACAAAGAATCCATGAGTTTTTTTAATCTAAGCAAATTTTTATTGCTGAATGACATTTACCTACTAAAATTCAAAATAATAAATTCGATAATGTTCATGCATGCTAAGTTTCTCATCCCTGACTTTAGGGTAATAGAGGCAACCTCTCCAGAATCAAATAGTAACAGTAAAAAAGAGTTACAGCCTGTATCATTATAAAGACAATACAAGTTTTTTTTAAAAAAAAACAAGCAAAAACCCAAATATATTTCCTGGCTCCCACATTTTAGTGATTCTATATCAATAAAATGTCTTGTTCTCTTTAAGGTACACTACCCATATCACAATCCACATAATAATTTGGAAAAACATCATTGATTCAGCTATGAGTTACCATTCCATTGCGTTGTGGGTTGTGGAGCCATAATTTGAGGAAAGTCAAGGAAGAGATTGATGGAAAAGGCAGAATGACCTAGTTAGTCTTTAAGTGATGTGTTATTACAAACAAGAAAATGTCACTATGACATTTACTAGCTACAAAAGAAGGAGGTGGGGGGTTAGGAGGAGTAAATGGTGTATGAAGCCCAGAAATTCCTCCTTGATTATCCAAGTGATGCTGTGAGGCAAATGCTTCCACTTACCAAGAAAAGCAGAAAAATGTCCACTTTCCTTCTAACAGTTACATTATAGCTCTTATTTTAAGGGATAAATTGTGTAAATTGCTGTAATAAATGCAATTTTGATGATAAGGACAGAACATTCAAGTCTAAAACTTATGCTTTAGCCAACTTTCAAAAAAGTCAGAAACTTCTCTTTTTTTTTGTTTTTAAATTCAGACTCTTGCTCTTGTCGCTCAGGCTGGAGTGCAGTGGTACGATCTCGGCTCACTGCAACCTCTCCCTCCCAGGTTTAAGTGATTCTCCTGCCTAAGCCTCCTGAGTAGCTGGATTACAGGTGCCCACCATAATACCCTGTTATTATTATTATTATTATTTTGTATTTTTACTAGAGATGGGGTTTCACTGTGTTAGCCAGGCTGGTCTTGAACTCCTGACCTCAGGTGATCCACCTGCCTCGGCCTCCCAAAGTGCTGGGATTACAGGTGTGAGCCACCGTACCCAGCCTAAAATAAGTGAGAAACTTTTAAATGTGTGTATTATGTATTGTAGAAAACATCGATGTCTTGTTTGGGACAAGAATAGCTCAAATGCCACACATTTTAAAATGTGCATCATTCCACATAAAAGTTTCTTTGCAGCACTATTGTGTGGAGGGCTCTGTGTGTATCTATTGTGTTGTGTTTCATAAAATGAACACCTGGAACAGATGTGTCCCAGTGGCAGGTGGGGTAGCACCCGGGTGGTGAAGAACGTGGGGTGAGTCAAAATCGAGACAAACATGAGGTCTTTTAAGAACTTGAAAAGTATTTCAATATCTGAACTGGAAGGCTCAATGTTAGAAAATTGATAATGGAACTAGGGTTGCAGGCAAAAAATTATTTGAATCTAGGTGTAGAATTCTCATCCCCAGAGGGAACAAGCTAGAAAGTTAGTTCATGATCAATAAACTAACATCTAGGCAATATGAAGATAGAGTTTAAAAATAAATAATGTTCAGCACTTGGACTCAGGAAGGGGAACATCACACACCGGGGCCTATCATGGGGAGGGATTGCATTGGGAGTTATACCTGATGTAAATGACGAGTTGATGGGTGCTGACGAGTTGATGGGTGCAGCACAGCAACATGGCACAAGTATACATATGTAACAAACCTGCACGTTATGCACATGTACCCTAGAACTTAAAGTATAATAATAAAAAACAATTTAAAAAAAAACACAAAACAAAACAAATAAATAAATAAATAATGTGTACTTATTGTGGAAAGGGAATTTTTAATTTTCTTTTGTTAAGTACAGCAACCTGGGAAAAGAAAAGGAAGTTCTTGATGGTAATTAGGGAAGAAAAGGGAAAAGGTTTATCCATGGATTAAAGGAGAAAGTACTATATGCCAGAAGCATACAATATTTTATCTCACTTAACCCTCTCAGTAATCTCAGGACGAGCATTTGTAAGGAGAACTCAGAGATGTTAAGTAACTTGCCTAAGATCACGAGGTTCCTTTGTATGTCTGTTCGTTCAGATGTAAGCATAAGATCAGCTTTAGTATTATACTACCCAAGAGTTTTTCAATGCAGTTGTGCTGGTTTATATGAGGGCATCAACACTTGATGTTATCACCCTTCCGGATGTGGGGCTTCAAGTGAGGTTGTGGAGGTATCTCAGCATGGTTTTGAGCTGTGTTTTCTTGATGACTAGAGAATACTAAACACATATTCTTATGCTTATTGGCCATGTATATTGTCTTCAAGTCGTCTGTTCATTTTATTTTTAGTTCAGTTTTCTGTCTTTTGAAAAAAATGATTTTTAAATATATTTTGAAAAGAGTTATTTGTCAGATATACACATTGCAGTGTATTTACCACCTATGACTACTTTTTCAGTGTCTTCATGGTCACTTTTGATGGATAAAGGCTCTTAATTTTAACAAAGACCATTTTAACAACAACAAATTCGGAGCTGGGCTTAACATCCAAATTCTCTGAATCTAGTAGGTTAATTCTAACACCAAACTGCATAGTAAATAGTGAAAAGGGAGTAAATTAATCAAAATGTCTATTTAGCAATTTGGTCAGTAGTTAAATTAGCCTTTGAGTAAATAAGGTTCTTCTTCATTATCAGAATGGTACCATACAATAGAATTGTCTTCCTAGAAATTGTGGCTCTGATTGATTTTCATAGGTTGATCTTGTACCCATTTATCTCAAAGCTTTCTCATTAGCTCTAATTATGAGTTTGTGCTGATTTTGTACATGTGATCATGGTATCCACAAATGATAACAGTTATATCTTACTTTCCATACCTTGTTGTTCCTGTTTATTTTTTCTTATGTTCTTTATATTGTGTATATTTAAGGTACACAAGGTGATATTTTGATATATGTGTACATTGTGAAATAATAGCAATCAAGCTAATTAATATATCTGTCACCTCACATAATCTTGGTCAGGACCTCCAGTGCTATGTTAAACAGTAGTGTTTCCAGTGGAAGTTACTCAATATTCTAGCATAATTGGGACACGTAATGGTGCAATTTACTAACATAGGGAAGAATGAGAAAGGAATAGTTTGGAGGAAAATATAATCATCCCTGTGATAGGACCAAGTAGAGACACTAAGTAGGGAGCTGGCTATGAATGTCTCCAGCTCTGGAAAGAGGTAATTCTAGGGGATTTAGACTGGGGAATCATCGACTGACAAGCATTAACTTAAACTGTGAAGTTACTTTCCAGTTTCTGCTCAGAAAAAGCTGGAGTGTTACACCCAACTTTAAAACAGGAAAAAAAAAAAAAGCCAGAAGTGTGAGCTCCTCACTTTTTTTGAATCCACTAGAGAGAAGAGATTGCAGGACAACCAAATAATCCAAATCTAAGGAGAGATAAAAGACTACAGGCTGAAACAGGGTGTGAACACACTTGCTTACTTGATTCAGATGAAGTCAGACATCAAGAGGAAGAACTCAGCGGGAATAACAGTTGAATTGGTAGAGGTCAAGTGTGGGTTGGTGAGGGACAATGGAGTCCCGGGGGGCTGCTTCTATGCAGGGAAGGCAGGGTTCGTATTCTCTTGAAGACATCTTCTTTGTGAATCCAGGCATTCACAGGGAAGGCTGGGAAGAGTGCAGAGAAAACTTTCTCAAAGGTGCTGCCTGAGCGGGGGAAGAACCAACCTCTGCAGCGGAGATGCTGGATTCAGCCTGGACTCTACTGCCCTATGTCCCTTAAGGAATAAAAAGTCTTAATCTGCCGTGGGAAAGACAACAAAAGCTGCCTCCCTCAGGCCCAGATGAATACCCATTGCAACTGGTGTATAAAAACAAGAAAACTCATCTGTCCCGGATAATCAAGAGCAATATATTCTAGACTCAGAACCACAGCAGTCAGAGGAGAAGGGGCACTCATCAAAGCCACACTCCCAAGACCAAAGAACATAGTCCCTGGCTGAAGCTGAGGACAAAGAAGAGCAAAGAACCAAGAGGAATATCCTAAACCCGTGGTATTAATAAATCTGAGGCCTGTGGTACGCTCAATGTAAATCAACAACAACGAATCCCAAACCCAGCCCAAGACCTAACTAGATTAAAACAAACTTCCACAAGAAAGGCCAAGGAGAAGGAAAAAAAAGCCCATTTCCAAGCACAAAACTATTTACTTCACTCTCTACTATTCTATAGGAGATGTCCAGCTATCAACAAATAAGGATGAGGAATATGGAAAGACAAGAAACAAAGCAATCAAAAGAACCACTTAGACACAGACCTGTCTACAGATAATTTAAAATAACTATGAGTATGTTTAAGGCATGAATAGAAAAGGTGAGCAGCATGTAAGACCAGATAGGCTATTGCAGCAACTCAAGACAGGAATGAATGGAAATGCTGAAACTAAAAATAAATGTAAAATGTGGATGAAATATACTTTTGACATGCTCATCAGTAGATTAAAAACCATTAATAAATATAAAGATGGATTAATAGAATTTTTACAAAGTGAACCAGATATAACTAAAGCAAAAATAAAAAGAACAGAGCATCCATGAGTTATGGTACAACATAAAATGGTTTAATATAGGCATCATTGAAACCCCAAAATTATGAGAGAGATATGAGGAGACGAGATGTTTGAAGAAATATTGGCTAAAAATTAATTAGAATTAATAGGTCCAAAATCAATTAGAAACACCACACCATGGATCTGAGAAGTTCAAGAATACTCTATAAGTAAATACCAATATAAGTGCATTTGTGTACACACACGTGTCATGTTCAAATGCTGAAGAACAAAATATGAGAAGGTCCCAAAACCACCCACAGGGAAAAGAAAGACACAAGAGGAGAACAAAGCTAAGAATTATAGCAGACTTTCTGTCAGAAGTCATGAAAGACAGAAGACAATGAAGCAAAATGAAATTTCTTTTTTTTTTTTTTTTTTTTTTTTTTGAGATGGAGTCGCACTCCACCTCCCAGGCTGGAGTGCAATGGCACGATCTCGCTTCACTGCCAACTCTGCCTCCCGGGTTCAAGTGATTCTCCTGCCTCAGCCTCCCAAGTTCCCAAGTAGCTGGTATTACAGGCATGTGCCACCACACCTGACTAATTTTCGTATTTTTAGTAGAGACAAGGTTTCACCGTATTGGCCAGGCTGGTCTCGAACTCCTGAGCTCAAGTGATCCACCTGCCTCGGCCTCCCAAAGTGTTGGGGTTATAGGTATGAGCCACCACGCCTGGTCCTGCTGAAGTGATCTTTCTGAAAGGCTGCAAAGAAAAGGGTCAACACAGAATTTTATATAGAGGGAAAATGTCTTTCAAAAATGAAGGAGAAATAAAGACTTCATTAGACGAAAAGTGAGAAAATGTATTGCCAATAGACCTACATAGCAAGAAATTTTAAGAGAAAAAACATATCAAAAGAATTCCTTCAGGCAGAATAAATATGGTACCAGAAAGAAAGTTGTATCTACACAATGAAACAAAGAATATTTAAAAAGAAATAAACAAAAGAAAATAAAAATAGTTTTTTATACCTAATTGCTCCAAAAGATAACTGATTTTTTAAAGCAAAAATTCTAGATCTATAGTATATTTATAGCATGGTTAAAAGGAATCTATGGTGTAGGGATCTTGTAACAGTACGTTCCCAATTCCTCCTTCACAGCATACATTGTTGTGATCCTTACACTTCACAGGAAGTATATATTTTTTTTCTTTTTTTTGACACAGAGTCTTGCTCTGTTGCCCAGGCTGGAGTCCTTGGCTCACTGCAACCTCCACTTCCTGGGCTGAAACAATTCTCCTGCCTCAGCCTCCTGAGTAGCTGGGATTACAGGCACCCACCATCATGCTCGGCTAATTTTTGTATTTTTAGTAGAGATGGGGTTTCACCATGTTGGCCAGTCAGGTCTTGAACTCCCGGCCTCAGGTGATCTGCCTGCCTTGGCCTTCCAAAGTGCTGGGATTACAGGTGTGAGGCATCACGCCCTGCCGGGAGTATAATGTTATTTATATTTAGATGTTGATTAATTAATAATGCATATTGTAAACCTCAGAGCAATCACTAATGTGTAAACATGGGCGTAAGAAATAAGTTGATAAAAGAGATAAAATGAAGCAATGAAAACAAGAAGCACAAATCAGAAAAAGAAGAAAAAAGAAACAAAAACAAATGGAACAACTAGAAAAGAGCTAGGAGGATGGTAGATTTTAATCCAAAGAGATCAACCGTAATATTAAGTGTGACTGGTTTATACATACAAATTAAAATACAAAGATAGTCATATTGGATTAAAAAAGAAAAAAAAACTATAAGCTCTTTTCAAGAAATCCAACTTAAATATAAAGATTTAGATAGGTTAAAAGAAAAAGAATGAAATCATTAACACACAGAAGCTGGAGTGGTTATACTAATGTCATATAAAAGACTTTTGCCTCTGATATAAAGACTTTTGCCTCTGATAATTTTTCTTGTTTCTTTTATATTAATATCACATAAAAGACTTTTATATATTATATGATAATATGATATATGACAATATCATATAAAATAAAATACTTTTATATGATTTAGTATAAAAGAAACAAGAAAAATTATCAGAAGCAAATAGGGGTATTGTGTAATGATAAAGGAGGAATTTATCCAAGGAGGTGTAACAATACTATGTATGCATGCACCTAACAACAGAACACACAAAACCAAAAATAAAAAAAACCCATAGGAAGCCAAAAATTGTTTTTAAAAAGACAAATCCTCACTTGTGGTTGCAGACTGAAACTCTTTTCTTGTGTGTGTGTGTGTGTGTGTGTGTGTGTGTGTGTGTGTGTTTACATATATATATATTTACAGTAAGCATAGTATTAGTAAGAATTTGGAAAGACTACTGTTAACTCAGTTTACCTAATGACATTTATAAATTAGTATGTAAGAACATCTGGATTATTCACCAAGATAGACTATATTCTGGGCCATAAATTAACCTCACCAAATTTGAAAGAACAGAAAGCACATGAAATATGATCTCAAATTGCTAGAGATTTAAATTAGAAATTAATATCCAATAGGTATCTGGAAAATTCCTAAATAGTTGGAAATTAAACATGTTTCTAAATAACCTGTCTGTCAAAAAGAAAGTTTCAAGGAATTTAAAAACAATTTGAACTACATCAAAGGGTAAATAAACTACATCAGAATTTGTGTGATGAACAAAGCCATGCTTAGAAGAAAATTTATACAACTAAATTCTTATGTTGGAAAAGAAGAAAGATCTTAAATCAATTATCTAAGCTTCCCTCTTAAGAAACAAGAAGAAAAGCAGGTTTTACCCAAGGCAAGCAGAAGGAAATAAATAATAAAGATGGCAACAAAAACAAACAATTAAAAAATTTAAAAAAAATCAATAGAGAAAATCAATTAAACCAAAAGCTGATAATTTTTAAAGATCAATAAAATTGATCAACCTGTAACTGAACTGACCAAGAGAAAATAAAAGACACAAATTTAAAATATAAAAGAGAAATTAAATGAACAGTTCTATGCCCATAAGCTTATAAAAAGCATAACAGCCAAATATAACTCAAGAAATAGGCAAGCAGAATATGTTTGTACCAATTGTGTTGACTGAAATTAAGGCTGTTTAGGCAGAAACAATAAAGACTTACTGGAAGCCAAATATGAGGATTGACTGGGGAAGACACATCAGCAAAGTGGGTATGTTTCAAAGTCTGTTACAAGTCCAAAGGCTTTTATGAGAAAGTTTGGGAGAAGGAAAGGGGAATCCTCATATCAGAGTTGTCCTTTTCACTGGAAGGTACAATGCAGAGGTTACGATCATTGTCTAGAGATTGCAACATACAGGCTAAAATGTCTGTGTGCAAGACTATCAGTAAAACTTCATGATTCTAAAACAAATCAGAAGTGTCTTTGTCAGCGTCAGTTGTTTACACCTTAATAGGTATGTCAATAGAGTGAGGAACTGACAATAAAATTTGAGGATTCCTTATTCAAGGACAAAAGGTAAACCGTGAATCGTAAGACCATCCCCAGGTGGGTAATTTGGAAGCTTGCCAGGTGTGACCTAAGGTTATCAATTAAATAAGCTGAAGTAATAGTTAATATTCTTCCAAAAAGGAAACTTCAGAAACAGAGGGTTTTACTTGGAATCCTATCGGTAGTTAAGGAATAAATAGGGGCCGGGTGTGATGACTCATGCCTATAATCCTGACTCTTTGGGAGGCTGAGGTGGGAGGATCACTTGAGGCCAGGAGTTCAAAACCAGCCTGGGCAACAGAGCGAGACCTCATTTCTATGAAAAATGTTTAAGTTAACTGGACGTGGTGATATGCACCTGCAGTCCTAACTACTTGGGATCCCTGAGCCCAGGATAATCTCTTGAGTCCAGGAGTTCAAGGCTGCAGTGGGCTATGATTGCACCACTGCACTCCAGCCTGGGTAACAGAGCAAGACCCTGTCTTAAAAAAAAGATAATAAAATGTTATTCAACATATTCTAAAAAGCAGAGAAGACAGCACTTCTCAACTCAATTCATGAGGCCAGCACTAATATAATACCAGAAACAGTTAAAAGATTAAAAGGGAACTAAAAACCAACATCCCTTGTGAACAAACACACACATATTCTAAATAAAATACTAGCAAATACAATCCAGCAATATATAAAAAGAGTAACACATCACAACCAAGTCACGTTTGTTCCAAGCATGCAAGGCTTGTTCAATATTTGGAAATCAATCAGTGTGATTCACATTAGTAGAGCAAACAAGAAAACCATATGATTATTGCAATAGACACAAAAATTGAATTTGAAAATAAATGATAGTATCCACTCATGATAAACAATTCTCAGTATGGTAGGAATAGTGTGGAACTTTTGAGTGGCACTTATTTAACTTGATGAAGGGTTTCTACAAGCAAGTTAAAGCTATCATGATTCTTAATGAGGAAAACTGAGTGCTTAATCCAAAAGTTCCACTCCTATTTAGCATCATACTAGAAGTCCTAGTTAAGAAAATTTTTAATTAATAATATTTTATTTTTTTATTTATAAATAGTATTTTATTTATTTATTACCACAGGCCAGTAGAAAAGTCAGGAAAAGAAAGAAAGGCCTCAAAATTTGAATGTAAGAAATAAAACTGCCTCTATTTGCAGACAGAATGACTTTCTACGTGGCAAAACCCCGAAAATCCACAAAACATGTTCTAGAACTAATTAGTGAGTTTAGCAAAGTCACAAGATTCAAGGTCAAAACACAAAAATTAATTGTTTTTCTGTGTTCTAGCAGTGCATATTATAATTCAAATTTTAAAATTACCATTCAAAATAGCATAAAAATGAAACACTTTGAACTAAATCTAAAAAATATTGATCTGTATGCTGAAATGTATAAAACTGATTAAAGAAATTTTTAAAAAGCTAAATCATTGGGGGGAATATACTGTTTTCTTTGTTTGGGAGATCTAACATTGGTAAGATGTCAGTTATTCCCAAAATTATATGTTTGTTTAATGCAATCTGAATCAAAATCTCAAAGTGATTTTTACAGATATTGACAAGTTCATTATAATATGTGGAAAGGCCAAGAAACTAAAATAGCCCCCCCACAAAATTGGAACGGAAATAACATAGTGGGGATGCTCATACTTGATTTCAAGATGTATTTTAAAACCACAGCAATCAATATAGTGTGGTATTGCCAAAGGACAGTGATATAGTTAGGCTGTGTCCACACCAAAATCTCATCTTGAATTGTAGTTCCCATAATCCCCAAGTGTCGTGGGAAGGACCTGGTGGGAAGTAACTGAATTATGGGTGTGGTCACCTCCATGCTGTTCTCATGATAGTGAGTCCTCATGAGGCGTGATGGTTTTATATGGGGCTTTTCCCCCTTTGCCTGGCACTTTTCCTTGCTGCTGCCACATGAAGAAGGATGTGTTTGCTTCCCCTTCCACCATGATTGTAAGTTTCCTGAGGCCTCCCCAGCCATGCTGAACTGGGAGTCAATTAAGCCTCTATTCTTTATAAATAACCCAGTCCTGGCTATGTCTTTGTTAGCAGCAGGAGAACAGACTAATACAGACACATATACAGTTCAAGTAAACAGGTTACAGAGTCCAGAAATAGGCTCACATAAATAGAGCCAACTGACTTGTTGCAAAGATGCAAAGTAATTTTACAGAGGAAAGGCAGTCTTTCCAACAAATGGTGCTTGGAAGACGGGACATGCACATGAAGAAATAAATGCCCACCCATAGAAATATTAATTAAAAACTGTAGACTCAAGCGTAAATTTAATGTATGAAAATTTATTTAAAAACTGTGAAAAATATTTGTGACATTGAGACTTAGATACAACATCAAAAGCAACATTCATAAAAGAATCAGTAAACTGGGTTTTGTTATAATTTTAAAACTGCTGTTCTTTGAAAGACACAGTTGAAAGAATGCAAAGACAGCCATAGCCTGGTAGAGAGTATTTGCAAATAACAGTTCCGACAAAGGACTTGTATCTAGACATGTAATGAGCTCTTAAATCTTAACAGTAAGAAAATGACCAACTCAGTCAACAATGAGGAAACAGATCTAAACAGAAACTTAACCACAGATGTGTGGATGAAAAACAAACACGTGAAGTTTCTCAATACCGTTAGTCATTGTGGAAATGCAACCATTCAAACCACAATGAAATACCGCTCTATGAGTATTATTAGAATAGCCAAAGAGCAGCAACAAAACAGCAAGCTGACCACACAAAGTTCGAGCAAGGTCACAGAGCAACTGGATTTCTTTACTTGTGGTAATACAAAATGTTTCCTCTCCCACAGCAAAGTGAGAAGCTTCTGATAATGCTAAACATATATCTCCCACGTGGTCCAGGCATCTCGTGCCTGGGTATTTACTCAACAGAAATGAAAAGGTGTGCTTACATGAAAACTTGTACAGGAACATTTACAGCAGGTTCATTTGTAAGCATCAAAAGCTGGAAACTACTTAGGTAACTTTCAACTGGTAAACTGATAAATAAGCGTGATATATCCGTACAATTGAGTACTACTCACTGATAAAAAGAAGGAAGTATTGATTTATGCAACAATGTGAATAAACCTTAAATGCATTTTGCTACACCTGTTGGAACCAAACTGTCGATTCCCTCCTGGGCAGGGGTCGCCGCGAAGGATCACTGACACGAGATTCACAGCAGAGAGTTATTTATTACTAGCGCGCTAGGGTCCCAAGCTCTAAGTTGGCCCTGGGACCCCGAGTGCTTGTTACAGGCAGTTTATATAGGCAATTACAAGTTCAAACACAGCTTAGGGCGCGAAATTCAAACAAAGCTTTAGGCGCGTGATGATTGGGTCTAGCTATGGCCTGAGCAAGGTATCTTGTTCTGATTGGTTGGGGCGGGACCTTAGGAGGTTCTTTCCTGGAATTGCTGATTCCGGGAACATCGGGGGGCATTGAGTCAGGGTGGGACCCCATGAGGTTATCAGGGTGGGACCTCATGAGGCTATCAGGGTGGGACCCCATGAGGCTATTTCCCGGAATTGTCTTTCTGTTTGGGTTCTGGGAACATCGGGGGGCTATCCGTGGCCATCTGGGGTTTAAGTTTCATGATGGCCAGGCTTTCTAAATTTTATGAGGCTTAGGAATTATGAGGCCTAGTTTCACACCAAAAAAGCCAAAACTCAAGGGACTAATATCAAATAATGCTATTTATAAGACATTCTGTAACAGGCATACTTACAGAGATACAGATCAAATCAGTAGCTGCCAGAGGTAGAATTAGGTGGGAGGGGCTGATTGCAAAAGGATACCTCAAAGGAATTTCTGGGGTGATGAAATCATTCTGTATTAAAATCTTGGTAGTTAATACATGATTGTATCCATTTATCAAAATCTACTAAATTGTACAACTCGAGGGTGAGTTTTAATCTATGGAACTTAAAGGGCACACACAAGATATTTGGGGAACTCAAATGGAATACAAATTGTAACACATGAGACTAACTCTATTATAGATGACAACCACACAACATATGGGGCAGGAACAAACCAGTTACTTTAAAAGCATTACTTTGACTTGATACTATAAGCCCAAAGGCAAAAAGAATAGAGCAAAATGTTAAACTCTGGTAAATTTATTTCTAATAAGGTTATATGTTAGCAATTCAGAAGCTACTTTATATGTATATATTTAGGGTTGAATACATTAGTAAGTGTATTGTAGATAATGAGAACTGAGTTTTTCACTGTAAGGGAAAGAATCAACATATAAAGAGGGAAGGCTAGAATAAACCCTGGGGTGTTGGAGGGAGGTTGGCGGTATCAATGTGAACTCATGTTTTAAAAAAACATGTGGGCATTACAAATATATACATACATATGCAGAGATATGTGTACAAAAATATATGTGTGTGTATAGTTGTTATGCATACACATATTTTTGAGTTCTGTCCCTGGAGAGCGCTTAGAAGCAATGACACCACACAACAATGAATGTAGCTCTTACTCAGAACTTGTATTTTGTAGGGAATGAGTTCAGGTTTATTGAGGTATAATTTGTATATAGTAAAATACACCCGTTTTAGTGCACAGTTTTATGATATTCAACCATGTATACAATTCCATAACCACCATGACAATCAAGATAAAGAATAGTTTCATCCCTTCAAAATATACCCTTGTGCCCTTTTGTTATCTATCCCTTCCCCTCACTTCCAAAACCAAGTGAGGGCTAGTATGGGGAGCAATCGGAAGTCTCATACACTGCTGGTGGAAATGTGAAATGAGGCAGCTACTTTGGAAAACAGTTAATCAGTTTCTTGTAAAGTTAGACATTCCTTTACCATCAACCCAGTAATTCTATTCCTAAGTATGTACTCAAGAGAACTACAGACTGTGCCCACACGAGGCCTGTATGCAATTGTTTTCAGCAGCTTTATTGATAGTTATTCCAAATGAAACAACTGAAGGCTTCACCTACAGGTGAATGGATGAACAGATCGTTACTTTCATGCAATGGAACACTACTCCACTACAAAAAGAAAATGAATTTCTGAAACAAATGGATGAAGCAAATGGATGAATCTCAGAAAAAATGTGCTAAGTGAAAAAAGCCAGAATCAAAAAGCTATGAACTCTATTATTTCATTTATATAATATTCTGGAAAGAATGAAACTAGAGACAAAGGTCAGATCTTATATTTTAAATATCATTTTCTAATAGAAGGAACTAGGGTAACTTGGGGACGTGGTGGAGTTCAGAACTGGGGCAGAGAAAATTCAAGATAAGCATGAGGTATCGTGGTGTCAGATAATCAGTAAGAACAGGCAAAACAGAAACACACCAAAAAATTAGAACACTCAATTATATTGTTGCAAGCAGGATCCACCATTGAATGCTAAAATTGGTGAGCAACAGTTCAAGGAGAAATAAGAGATGCACATTCTAAAAGATCTCCCCCAGGATATTTATTAATTACTTAGGGAAAGATAATAACTTTCCAGTGGAGAAAGCTGACAGATACCACCTTAACCGAGTGATCAAGGTAAAAATCATCAGTACTAAGACACATCCACATCTTATACCTCCTGATACGATGCACATGGATTCTATGTTATTCTGGCCAAAACCACATACATAAATCTAGTCAGGAGATAACATCAGACAACCCCAAACTGAGGGACGTTCTGCAAAATAACTGACCAGGACTCTTCAAAAGTATCTAGGTCATGGAAGACTAAGGAACTATCAGAGGTCAGAGGAGATGAAGAAGACGTGCTTGCTAAATATAATGTAGGCCCTGGGCTTGGGTTCCAGAAGAGAAAAAGAACATTAGTGAAACAGCTGGGAAAATTCAAATAAATTCTTTAATTAATACTGTTGGAGCAACATTAATTTCTTGACTTTGATAACTGTGTTGTGATTGTACAAGATATCAATGGTAGAGAAGATACATGAAGGATATGTAAAAATTATCTCCCATATTTGTAACATTTTTACAAGTGTAATTAATTTGTTTACCCCAATGCCAGTTGGGGTAATGTCTAAACTTATTTGAAGCTAAAGAGTTAAAAAAAAAAAAACAAAAAACAAACACGTGCTTAGAGCAGTACAGTGAAGAATATATATAAGAAGACAAGCATAAAATTCGTTATAATTTAAAGAAATAGCAAGCAAAAGAAGGTGTGTTTATGGAAACAGAATGAATATTCAGAGAAGTAAGCAGAGAATCAAAAAAAGAGAATAGCGTCTTGCAAACCAAGAAAGCAGCGTTGCTCGAATTGTGTTCCTGTAGAGTATTTTCATGATACAACTCCGTCAAATAGAGAAATGATTCCATGGTTATTCAATCTTCTTGAAATCAGTAGTATATAAAGTACAATGCCTGTAAACAGTTTAAGAAAGGCTTCACTACTGAACTTTTTAAAAAACAAATCAAATGGTTCCCAGAATTATTTAGCTATGAGTACTTTTTTTTTGTTTTTAAATAGCCTCTTGATATCAACTTTATGAAAGCAGCATAAAGTTGGTGCCAGGTATACAAACACAATTCACAACTCATATTTGTTATTTATTTATTAAACAAGTATTTATTGTACACCTATGAACATCCTTGGACTTTGGGATCTGAAGAACATACTTGGGCAAAGCTCTAACACACACAATGATGGGATAAGTATTGTGATTGGCAAGAGGATTGGCCATGGGGAAAATAGGGATAAATAACCCTGAGCATATGGGGGTTGAAAAATGAGGAGTCATTTCACTGTGGGCTGCTAGTAAGAAGAATGGATCTGGATTGGGAGTTAGTCCAGAAGGAAATGTTACGATGGCCAGAACGTGTATTTTATGTTGATTAATTGTACCTTCTGGTCCTCCAAGTTTCCATTTGGATTATGACACAAACATGTGGGCTTTCAATACTAATGTTTTCTCATGGGATGGATCACAACCTGGTGTCTCCTTGTAACTTTCTGTTTGGAGAAAATTAATAAATATCATCTCAAACTGCTAAAGAATGAATTTTTTAAAAAAGAATGTGATTGCCATGATAAATTTCCCTGACATATGTATTGTAATTACTTCCTGAAACATTTGTCAGGGAGACATTGATGAGGACTGGACCGTTTTAGTCACTTAGGTGTATTCTCTAAATTGTTTTTTTGTTGTTGTTGTTGTTGTTTTGAGACGGAGTCTCGCTCTGTCGCCCAGGCTGGAGTGCAGTGGCCAGATCTCGGCTCACTGCAAGCTCTGCCTCCCGGGTTTACGCCATTTCCTTCAGCCTCCCGAGTAGCTGGGACTACAGGCTCCCGCCACCTCGCCCGGCTAGTTTTTTGTATTTTTTAGTAGAGACGGGGTTTCACCGTGTTAGCCAAGATGGTCTCGATCTCCTGACCTCGTGATCCGCCCGTCTCGGCCTCCCAAAGTGCTACAGGCTTGAGCCACTGCGCCCGGCCTCTAAATTGTTTTAGAAGAGAGAGTTTTTAATGCAGATTAATGAATGATCTATGCACGTCACGATAATGAAGCATTAAGATGACTTCTGGGCCCATTTCTCACCTTGCCTGTGCAGACTGAACTCTTCCACCAGCTCTGGATTGACTTCCTGTTGCCTACATTTCACAAAGTTTCAGTCGGAGATGAGAAATAGCCCTGAAATTTGCTTAAATTCTTCACTAATCCAGGATCAAAATTCCCCAGGACTGCAAGGGAAGTTGTTACGCAGAGCAGTTGCAGCATTGGGCAGTAGTATGTGCTTAGCAATAGAAGATACTCTTGTGAGAGCTGCACTAACTAGCTTTTAATCTGGCTGAGCCCAGTAGGGAACATCTGGTTGTGGTTCTTCTGTAGGAACAGGCACCCTGCTTACACTCTATTCTCTTCTTTCCAGATCAGTCCATGTGAGACATGTCAGGCACAGGAGAATAGTTTTTCCTGTGAAAGCTTTTCTGCTCCTCTCAGGAGACAGGGAAGGTAGATTGGCTCCCTCTTGTTCTGCCATTCTCATAGGAGTCACCCTTTATATTGATGAGATGCATATTGATGGGAAGCAATTTGAGGGTGCCATGAAAGATGCATAGCAGGGTTAGATTAACCTCTCCTCTGGACCTGCCTCAGAATCACAGTATATCATTCCTTTATATAGAAAAAGATGACGCTTGATGAAAATAAACGATTCAGTCATCGTAAAGATATTTGAATGTTAGCTTAATTTATGAGATGTTGTTACTGTTTTTCATCAAGTCATAAAGCAGTAATTATTAACTATTTTAAATTTATAAACTTCTATAATAATGTGATGAAATCTTTAGACCATTTCCCCCAGAGAATACACATACATGCCTGACATTTAATATGGACTGTTCAATCTACAAGGAACAATCAGGATCACTGTGGTAGACACCATGGTTTTCTCTTCAACATCTGTGCACTCATTTATGAGCACCATGCTGTTTGGGAGGGTTTAGCCCCAATCCCATCTTTTGGGGAGACCATGATTCCTCTCAGTCAATAATATCCTAATCACACCAAAGTGATCAGATCTAGTGAAGCCAATCAGTCCTTGACAATCCCCATGTTATGGTTTAGGCATGGCCCAAAGATCTTAGATGACAGGACTTTTGCTGGGAATCTAAGACACAGCTGCTCTCTCTCCTTCTGTATACTGTGGTGGGCAGGTGGGAAGCCTAGAATAACAAAATCCATTTAGTTCCTGTGAAGGAAGCGAACCCTGGCACCATGATGACAACTAGAGGCAGAACCAAGAGCACCACAGGGAAAAAGAGCGGCAGCCTTGAACAAAACATGAAGAAATGCACTGGTGGGGTGAGACTTAAGCCGTTAAGTGAGCTCAAACCCCCTTAGGGTGTAGGCCTTTTCTGTGTAGGTTGTGTTTTCTATTATTTTCAACAAAATAGTTCTAAATAATGCAGTTATTCAGTGCTGGCTTTTCAAGTACAGATGTGCTGGAGAAGGAGTGAAGAAAGAAGGGTAAGAAAGATAGTGCTAATCTCTCTCTAACATGCTGTCCTACCTGTATAAAGATGGAGCTACCTATGTGTACCATTAGTGGTATGAGTGTTTTCTCAAGAATGGAGATAGATTCACCTCTGGCCCCTATGCATCTCTCCACCCTGTCTTGTTACTAGTCTTACTCTGTGGTTACCCAGGTTCTAGTCAAGGTCCATAGACATGGAAGAGAGGAAAACCAACTGGACAAGAGAGCTGAGCCCCCCACAGCCTGGGTTCTTTAACACCATGTGTGATACTTGTATAGACCACCACTCTGCTGCCTGTCTCTGAGGTAGTTGCCGGAATGCAGAATGTGGCCTGCAGGTGATGTGCTGAGAGTTAAGTGATGGTTTGTCTTTACTTTGTGAAATTAAACTTCATTGAACAAGGAGAAGCAGGGAAACTGATAAGACCTTTATGAAGCCAGTGTAAAGTGTAGTATGCAGAGCATATTAGACATGTGCACAGAACACAAAGCAAGAAATAGTGTGTATTATAGTCTGTTCTCACGTTGCTATGAAGAAATACCCGAGACTGGGTAATTTATGAAGGAAAAAGGTTTAATTGGCTCACGGTTCCACTTGACTGGGGAGGTCCCAGGAAACTTACAATCATGGCAGAAGGCACCTCTTCCACTGGGCGGCAGGAGACCAAATGAGAGCAAGTAGGAGAAATGCCAGACACTTATAAACCATCAGATCTCATGAGCCTCACTCATTATCACAAGAACAGCATGGGGGAAACCACTCCCCTAATTCAATTACCTCCACCTGGTCTCACCCTTGACACAATTATGGGGATTACGATTCAAGGTGAGATTTGGGTGGGGACACAGAGCCGAAGCATATCATAGTGTAAATGTACATTCAGGTGTTTCTGACGGATAAGCTGTCATTTATTTATTTATTCATTTTTCAGCCATAGCCACCTGTGACTTTGCGTATGTCCTAAAATCTATATTCAATGTAAAGATATGGAAGTTGAAAATATGTTTGTTACCTTTTACTACTCAAACCTTTTAAAATGACAATAAAAACTTACATGTGCTGATGATCAGAGTGTAGTTAATTGTTATTTTGAAAACTGTCATTATTTGCTAAAACTAAGTATGTCCATACCCTACCTTCCAGTTTCACTGCTAACTGCACACATAAGTGCCAAGAGAAGTGGATAGAATATTCATAGCAACATTGTTATAAGAGCCCCAAGTTAGAAACAGTGTTGATGGTTATCAAAGTAGACTGGACAAATTACTGTAGTATTTTTAATACATTAGAACATTACACAGCTACATGTGGCAACATGGATGAATCTCATAGTCATATTTATAAAGGGAAAGAATCCATAATGTGCGTGTAAGCCCCTAATGCTATACCTGGAACACAGTAGTTACCCTATAAATGTTGGTTTGCCATTTATTTTGGAATTTAAAAGAATATAAGATAATACAATCAGTGCTCAGTAAGTAAATTAAATGGAGTTTTCCATTTCTTGTTGAACATCTAATGTGGGATGTAAAATTAAAATTCATCAACAAACATAATAAATGTGCAATCAGCATTTTGCAAAGAACATTGCCCTCATGTAATCTAGCCTGTTTTGCAAACCCTAATTCATCAATCTGAAAACAAAAATAAGTATTTGCTGTGCTTAGCATAAATTTAATTGTAGAAGATGGAGTTCCTGAATTCAGAATCACATGATAGATAAAATGATAAAGAATATTATTTTTAACTTTTAGTTGATTCAGCCTTGTCCATTAATATTTAGCTAGCATTATGCCTAGAATCATTTATATCATTGAAAAGAATCAAATTGTTTGAAAGGCAGACATTTGATAGTCCTGAATGTTTTAAGTCTTCTTGTTTTTGAAGAATTAGTTTTGGATGACATATTGTGATAAAATGGCTTAATTTCAGGTGAAGATGTGCCTTATGACTTTCATTTTAAATCTTAAACACCTGCAGAGTTAAATTGCAGCGAAGCTCATAAAAATCGCCATCTGTAATTGATGGAACATTGATTTTTAATGATATGCTGTAGGAGTCTGAAAAGATCTAGTGGTCCATTATTAATAGACCTCCCAAAAAAAGACTGGTGGATTTTCTTCTTCATAAAGCTGAATTTTACGGGCAACAGACAGGTAGGGAATGGTATAAAGTGAACACAAATGTTTTCTTATTTGCAATATTTGAATAACACAATTTAAAGTAAGCCTTTACAATATTAGACGAAAATTGAAGACTGAATAAGCATCCTTAATTATTGCAAAATAACCTCTTTTGTAGCATTTAGCTAATTCCCAATTAACCAGGTTGCTGGGGCAAGAATGCAGTTATAACTACGTTCAGTTTACAGGTAATCCATAAATCCAGCTAACAAATCCACAGTAATCAATAGTAGATTATAGGGTTTTCTTGTCATCACTGTTGTTACTGTTTTTCTGTTTGTTTGTTTTTGATCTGTTGGTGATGCACGGTTGGGAATTGGAATGAGCTTAGATCCTCAGGAGGGCAGGAGGGACACTTAGTAAGGAGGAAGGAGCCGGTTACGGACTGCCACAAGCCCCAGTCTCTCTCTACTTCTGTTTCTGCGTGTTCTGCTCTGCTCCTTTTGTGTGTCCATTCTAGTGTAATTAGCATTTTATTTTGTCTATCACTAGACTATAAGCTCCATGAGGGCAGGGCTCTTTGTGTTGTTCACTGATACATTACAATTGTCCAGAACAGAGTCTGGCACAAGGGGATCCAATACATATTTGTTGACTGAATTAATTATACACCATTTTAGTATTTTGTAGGGGTAATCTCATCCCCTAGCTCTCATCTTTTCTGTTTGTTGATCTTTTTCAAACATTTTCTAGATCTACTCCATTTTTCATTTTTCCAAATTTATGCTATATTTTTTTAAAATGTCTAAAATGTTTCCTCTTTAATTTTATGATGGTAGTGCCCCACAAATCCATTTTGAGTTCTCTCATTGGGAAATGGGTTCCATATATATAATTTTTTTTCTAAGACAGTGTCTTGCTCTGTTGCCCAGGATGGGCTGGAGTGCAGTGGTGCCACCTTAGGTCACTGTGCCTTTGAATCCTGGTCTCAACCAATTGTAATCCTTCCACTTCAGCCTCCCTAGTACCTGGAACTACTGGTGTGTGCTAACCATGCCTAGCTACGTTTTCCTTTCTTCCTTTTTAAAGATGGGCTCTTGCGATGTTGTCCAGGCTGTCTTTTTATTTTTAAAACTTTTTTTTTCTATCTTTAGTCAAATAGTAGAACCTGATTATTTTCTTCTAATGGAAATAAATAACGAATGTGTAGGAGCCAAGTGTTTAAATATTTGTTATTTCAAATGTAGTAGTTTATCTACTGCTTATGTTTGCTAAGACAAACATTTTATCTGCTGGATGTATTTGCTAGGACAGCATTGACTTTCATGCATTTATTTTATAATTGGCCATGTACTGAGCTGACTTAGACCATGACTAATAGGTTTTCAGTTGGTTCTTTTGAGAGTTCTCACTAGTCATTTACATCATTTTTACTTCTCTTTTACAATATTTATATTTCAATATTCTTATATATTAACCCTTCTGTTGGTGGTTTTAATGACATCTGACTAGAAATACTAGTTAAAACATTAATGAAAGTAAATGAGGGATTGTATATCAAATATGACCACATGAAAGTATGCAAAAAACATAAATTCACAAAACAATACTTCAAGTGACAAGAACACTACAAAAATGTTCACATCCCTAGTAATTAAAACAGTATACGTTAAAATGGTATACTACTGGCCAGACGTGGTGGCTCACGCCTGTAATCCCAGCACTCTAGGAGGCCAAGGTGGGTGGATCATGAGGTCAGGAGATCAAGACCAGCCTGGCTAACACAGTGAAACCCCATCTCTACTAAAAATACAAAAAATTAGCCAGGCGTGGTGGCGGGCACCTGTAGTCCCAGCTACTCTGGAGGCTGAGGCAGGAGAATGGCATGAACCCGGGAGGCAGAGCTTGCAGTGAGCCCAGATCGCACCACTGCATTCCAGACTGGGAGACAGAGCAAGACTCCGTCTCAAAAAAAAAAAAAAAAGGAAATCTTCCCCTTCCTATGTTTTTAAATATACAGTGCTAAATTCATTTCTAGAATGTTTGCACATTTTTTTACTTCCCTGGCCAGTAGTGAGACTTTGTTTCCTATGCTGACCAGAATATTGGTATAGATTTAAAAAGAATGATTTGCCCAAGCTGATGGGCCAAAATAGTAGTATATCTTTCTTTCTTTCTTTTTTTCGTGATCCGCCTGCCTCGGCCTCCCAAAGTGCTGGGATTACAGGCATGAGCCACCACGCCCGGCCATGGAAGATTTCCATTTTTAAGAAATGTGTCTTGAAAAAAGTAATTTGATAAATATTAAAATGTTTGTAAACAGATATTTAACATTAAAAAAAAGACAGTAATATAGTATCTAAATCCTAACAGTCATTCTCCAGAGATGCTGTTCTTTGTACATGCAATGTGGTTAAGAAAAACATTTTATTTTTCTTTAATAATTATACATTAACATGTAAAAATCCCATCAGAGTCCCAGCACAGTGGCTCATGCCTATCTGTAATCCCAGCACTTTGGTAGGCCAAGCAGGGAGAATTTCTTGAGGCCAGAACTTCAAGACCAATCTGGGCAACATAGCGAGACCCCTGCCTACAAAAATAAAAAATAAAAAACTGTAGCCATGTGTGGTGGTATACCCCTCTAGTCTAGCTACTTGGGAGGCTAAGGTGGGGGAACTGCTGGAATCCAGGAGGTTGAGGCTGTAGTGAGTCATGACTTCAGCCTCAGTGAGAACCTGTCTCTAAAACAATAAAAATAACATAAGAAAAAGAGAAAAGCTGTGGTTTATTTAGGCATTGGTTTTAATAGTGATTTACAATTTCTTTTTTCTTTTCCTATTGTGTCTGTCTTTCTGGAAGGATCTTAATTGAAAGGGTGTTTCTTATGGGAACCTCTAGTGGACACCTTAGAAGGTAGAGCAGTTGAAGGAGAAATATATTATTCACACATTAATGGTTCAGGACTGGTCCTCATCAGACTGGCTAGACTCAAGGCAATAAATCATCTCTACCTTCATCAGATTTTCTTTTATAAAAGGAGAGAGAAATTCTAAGTTCTTCAAGACATGGAGAATATTTTCATAATATTCTAGGTTATTTTGTAGACATTAAATCTGAAAACCTCAATATATTAAATGACAGTATTAAAGCTTGCAGGCTGGTTTGGGGAAAAATATTTCTTTCTACATTTTGGGACACATTCAGCCATGTGTCAGAAAAGTCCCCAGAAAAATTTGTTTGACTCTGGAGGCACAGATCCACTGGCCTTCTGTAGCATTTGGTAAACTATAGTCTGCTGTTACCAACTGAATGACCTGTTCAAAAATAAGTAGTCTGTAGACTTTCTGAACAGTTACTCATACGTGCAAAAGTTTCACTGAAGAAAGAGTTAGATAAAAAGAATTCAATTAGTTCAGTGGCTCAAAAACTTATCCGTTTCAATGCCCACTTTATGCAATGCCACAATTCATTGGTTGACATTTTAACATAAAATAAATTTATACAATCGATGGCATCTCACAGTCAATATTGGCTGGTGTGACACAGTTGTCATTGACTGTACATGTTTGCACCTGGTCAGAGGAGTTCATACTGCCATAACTTTAAGTGCAGTATATTGTGGTAACTACGTGTGTATGGGTCTCAACTCATATTAAAAATGTGTTCCTGGCAGAGTGCAGTGGCTCACGCCTGTAATCTCAACATTTTGGGAGGCTGAGGCGGGTGGATCACCTGAGGTCAGGAGTTTGAGACTAGCCTGACCAGCATGGTGAAACCCTGTCTCTACTAAAAATACAAAAAATTAGCCAGGCATGGTGGTAGACACCTGTAATCCCAGCTACTCGGGAGGCTGAGGCAGGAGAATTGCTTGAACCCAGGAGGTAGAGGTTAGAGTGAGCTGAGATCGTACCCTTGCACTCCAGCCTGGGCAACAAGAGCAAAACTCTGTCTCCAAAAAAAAAAAAAAAAAAAAAAGTGTTCCTGTTTGTTACCTGAAAATCTTCCATGGACACCTCCAGTAAGACCAAGGAACAGCCAGAATTATTGCTGGCTCTTGGAAGAAAATCGAGGTGTCAATAGTGGAGCAGCCTTTCAGAAGTGCTGTATCACTAATGCTCTTGCTGGCTTGGAAGATGATGTTGTGTCCAAAATTTCAAGCGATGATAAGGCATTGTGTCCTAATTTAATTGCAGTGTGTTTTTGTAAATGTTGTAACATAAAATTTGTTGTGTCTTATAATCAATGTTATCTTAGATCCAATCCAATAAGAAACGTAGTTTGTCATGTCCCCTTTATTATCGTTAAATAAAATTTATGGATAATAAAGCTACCTACATACATAATTTTCAAGAATCAATGTAATCGTCTATCTCCAATATGATGGATAAATAAAAATATATCAGTATTTATTCATTATGAAAATGACTTTGCACAACCATACCTGAATACCTAATGAGGCAGTCAGATGTTTTTATCTACCTATGGCAAATAACACTGCATTTATGAGAAATAAGACAATCAGAAGCTATTCTTAAACAAGAAGCACTTGAATATAAAATGTACAGGCACAGCTGGATGCTAGAGTAAAAAGTAATGGTATGATGAATAATAAGTGAGAAGTTTTTGTATTAATGAGAGAAAGAAGAAAATCACCTTAATTAACAGAGATATCGCCCCTTAGAAAATTATAAAGTTTTGAAGTAGAAATAATGAGAAAGTGTTTTCATAATGGCACTGGGACTTTTTCCACTGTAATGTCAACATAATTGCCTTCATTATGACATGGAATGAGGTAGTGACAACTATCATTAAAAATGTTTACTTTTAAAAGGCCTGGTGTACATTCAGTTCTTTAAAACTTAGGAAAGATCTTAGAGACAATATACAATCTTCAAAGGTCAACTGGATCTATGGTAAAACACAGGAGCATCTAGAGAATTTGGGTTGACCTCTAGGGATATTATCCAAGTAGGATGGAAAAAATTAGTTAACTACAAAATGAATAAATAATTTAAGTAACTAATTTTTATGAACTAAAAATAAGTTAACTACAAAATGAATAATTTCAGTAACTAACTTTTATAAATTTCAGTAACTATTTTTTATAAAATAAATGAGGTAGTAAAAACTATCATTGAAAATATGTTTACTCTTAAAAGTTCAGGTGTGCTTTCAGTTCTCTACAACTTAAAAAGATCTTGTTTCTCTCAGGTTTGTCAAAGATCAGATGGCTGTAGATGTGTGGTATTATTTCTGAGGACTCTGTTCTGTTCCATTGGTCTATATCTCTGTTTTGGTACCAGTACCATGCTGTTTTGGTTACTGTAGCCTTGTAGTATAGTTTGAAGTCAGGTAGCGTGATGCCTCCACAAGAAATGGGGAAAAGATTCCCTATTTAATAAATGGTGTTGGGAAAATTGGCTAGCCATAAGTAGAAAGCTGAAACTGGATCCTTTCCTTACTCCTTATATGAAAATTAATTCAAGATGGATTAGAGACTTAAATGTTAGACCTAATACCATAAAAATTCTAGAGGAAAGCCTAGGTAGTACCATTTAGGACATAGGCATGGGCAAAGACTTCATGACTAAAACACCAAAAGCAACGGCAGCAAAAGCCAAAATTGACAAATGGGATCTAATTAAACTAAAGAGCTTCTGCACAGCAAAAGAAACTAACTACCATCAGAGTGAACAGGCAACCTACAGAATGGGAGAAAATTTTTGCAATCTACTCATCTGACAAAGGGCTAATATCCAGAACCTACAAAGAACTCAAACAAATTTACAAGAAAAAAACAAACAACCCCATCAAAAAGTGGGCAAAGGATATGAACAGACATTTCTCAAAAGAAGACATTCATACAGCCAACAGACACATGAAAAAATGCTCATCATCACTGGCCATCAGAGAAATGCAAATCAAAAACCACAATGAGATACCATCTCACACCAGTTAGAATGGCGATCATTAAAAAGTCAGGAAACAACAGGTGCTGGAGAGGATGTGGAGAAATAGGAACACTTCTACACTGTTGGTGGGATTGTAAACTAGTTCAACCATTATGGAAAATAGTATGGCAATTCCTCAAGGATCTAGAACTAGAAGTACCATATGACCCAGCCATCCCATTACTGGGTATATACCCAAAGGATTATAAATCATGCTGCTATAAAGACACATGCACACGTATGTTTATTGCGGCACTATTCACAATAGCAAAGACTTGGAATCAACCCAAATGTCCATCAGTGACAGACTGGATTAAGAAAATGTGGCACATATACACCTTGGAATACTATGCAGCCATAAAAAAGGATGAGTTTGTGTCCTTTGTAGGGACATGGATGCAGCTGGAAACCATCATTCTTAGCAAACTATCACGAGAACACAAAACCAAACACCGCATGTTCTCACTCATAGGTGGGAACTGAACAATGAGATCACTTGGACTCGGGAAGGGGAACATCACACACCGGGGACTATCATGGGGAGGGGGGAGGGGGGAGGGATTGCATTGGGAGTTATACCTGATGTAAATGACGAGTTGATGGGTGCTGACGAGTTGATGGGTGCAGCACACCAACATGGCACAAGTATACATATGTAACAAACCTGCACGTTATGCACATGTACCCTAGAACTCAAAGTATAATAATAATTAAATAAAAAAAAAAAGATCTTAGACACAATATATAATCTTCTTCAAAGGTCAGCTGAAACTATGTTAAAATATAGGAGCATCTAGAGAATTTGTGTTGACCTCTGGGGATATTATCCAAGTAGGATGGGAAAAATAAATTAACTACAAAATGAACAAACAATTTCAGTAACTAAATTTATAAAATAAATTTTTCATTGTGCTATATAATTATTAAAAAGTATAAACTGGCAATTATATGAAATGTTTTTAAAAGCATCTTTATTATTGAATTCAATAAGATCCCCGAGTTTCCTGTGGTTCCATTAGTTTAATTGTATTTGGCTTTAAGTCTCCTAAGAGGAGACTTCATAAAGTTTGTCGAAAACTTCAGTAAACATTAGGTTAGCAAATATTGAATGCCTAATGCTTGCTCTTTCTGTTGTAAAATGTTTCCACTGATGCTGACATTAGTCCTTCCTGGAGCCTCATAATCATGATTTGATGATATACATGAAACAACCGGAGAGGTATTCAGAAGAATGTAAAGTATGTGAACCAAAGAATATTGAAAACATGATCTGTTGTGTCCATTTTTGTAAAAGACAGAAGAGTGACTTATTTCTCCTGATAGTGTTATAAAGCTCAGCTGTAATCAGTTAATTAGAGGAAGCCTCTTTGAAGGAAGATGGAGAAGGAAATGGCAGAAGAGTATTTTGGAATCTTAAAGGGGTTTCATAACAAAGGGAACAAATCCTTGACTTCATTTCCGCAGAGCAACTAGTCATTTTGGAAGACCCAAGGAGATAAAGAAAGGCCTCAGGAAATTGAAAAAGAGAAATGATATGGTTTGACTTTTCGTGAGGTAGTTGAACGCAGTTCTGTTCATTATTATAGCCAACCTTTTATTCATCTTTGTGCCAACTTAAGTTGTTATAAAAGGCTCAGAAATATTTTGAGAAATTATATGTGTTTTGTTGCCATGTATTTTTGTTGGGGTTTCATTGATACTCTTGATGTAGTATACTAATTAATAAGTTAGAAAAGACTGACTATGTCTATATTATGTTATTAGTGTTCCACATGAGAGCATTCCATGCAATGTCACTGAAACTTTGTTTTATGGAGGAGGGACTTAATATTATGGATAGATTTTGCAGTGCAGTGCACAAATCCGTATCTATTCACATCTCCAGGAAGCTCTGAGTTCAAAAACGGATTTCCTTTTCTTTCTTTCTTTTTTTTTTTTTTTCAAATGGAGTCTCACTCTGTTTAACAGGCTGGAGTGCAATGGCAGGATCTTGGCTCACTGCAACCTCCGCCTTCCAGGGGGTTCAAGCTATTCTCCTGCCTCAGCCCCTGTATAGCTAGGATTATAGGTGCCCACCACCACACCCAGCTCATTTTGTATTTTAGTAGAGACGGGGTTTCACCATGTTGATCAGACTGGTCTTGAACTCCTGACCTCAGGTGATCCACCCGCCTTGGCCTCCCAAAGTGCTGGGATTACAGGCATGAGCCACTGTGTCTAGCTAAAAACTGATTTTCAATGCTATATATAATAATTTGGTGCTTATAAGAGCACACAGAAGCCTACTTAATCCTATAATATAATTGAACTTAAGACAGAGGTCATGAAGAAGCCGTGAATATGAATGAGAGGGAGACAAGGCTATTTGTGTGTAGACATTATTTGTACCAAGTGATTTTAAGGTGGGCACCATGTGTATCTCCAGTCTGAATGGCAGACTGAGGATCTTTTTACCAGGAAAATTCTGGGTTTGCCCATGTGCTCTCCACAAAGACTGCTGTTCAAGGAGTCTTTCCCCAGAGAGAAATCTATTATCTTGTCTTTTGTGATAATGATTTCCCTAATATTTTTATGGTACACACAGACACACGCACACACTACTCTTGTTTGTGAACTTTATATTGCTAGAATCACACCGCATTTATTCTTTCATTATTTGCTTCTTTCACACTACACTAACTTTGTGAGATGTTCCTATGTTGATGTTCACTGTTGTTCCACATTCTCTTCATTTCCATTTCCAAATGAATTTTAGAATCAGCTCATCAAATTCTACAAAAATATCTTCTGAGACTTAGATGGGAATTAGGTTGAATGTACTGATCAATTTGGAGAGAATCAATATCTTAACAATAATAAGTATTCTAACCCAATAACATTATTTAGTTGTTCAGTTTCAGCAGTATTTTGAAAAGATACCTGAAAATGTGGAAGTGACATTGGAACTGGGTAAGAGGCAGAGGCTGGAACAGTTTGGAGGGCTCAAAAGAAGACAGGAAAATGTGGGAAAGTTTGCAACTTCCTAGAGACTTGCTAAATGGCTTTGACCAAAAGCCTGATAGCAATATGGACAATAAGGTCCTGGCTGAGATGGTCTCAGATGGTGATGAGGAACTTATTGGGAACGGGAGCAAAGGTGACTCTTGTTGTATTTTAGCAAAGAGACTGGTGGCATTTTGCCCCTGCCCCAGGGATTTGTGGAACTTTGAACTTGAGAGAGATGATTTAGGGTATCTGGCATAAGAAATTTCTAAACAGCAAAGCATTCAAGAGGTAACTTGGGTGCTGTTAAAGACATACAGTTTTATAAGGGAAGCAGAGCATAAAAGTTCAGAAAATTTGCAGCCCGACAATGTGATAGAAAAGAAACACCAATCTTCTGCAAGCTGGCTGCAGAAATGTGCGTAAGTAATGAGAAGCGAAAAGTTAATCCCCAAGACAATGGGGAAAATGTCTCCAGGGCACATCAGAGGTCTTCAGGGCAGCCCCTCCCATCACAGGCCCAGAGGCCTAGAAGAAAATGGTTTCCTGGGCCTGGCCCAGGATCCCTGTACTGTGTGCAACCTAGGGACTTGGTGCCCTGTGTCCCAGTTACTCCAGCTGTGGCTGAAAGGGGCCAATGTAGAGCTCGGGCTGTGGCTTCAGAAGGTACAAGCCCCAAGCCTTGGCAGGTTCCACATGGTGTTCCGCCGGCAAGTGCACAAAAGTCAAGAATTTGGGTTTGGGAACCTCGGCCTAGATTTCAGAACATGTATGCAAATGCTTGGATGCCCAGACAGAAGTTTGCTGCAGGAGCAGGGCACTCATGTAGAACCTCTGCTAGGCCAGTGCAGAGGGAAATGTGGGATTGGAGCCCCCACACAGAGTCCGTACTAGGGCACCACCTAGTGGAGCTGTGAGAAGAGGGCCACCATCCTCCAGACCCCAGAGTGGTAGAACCACTTTCTTTCAGCCAATTTCTCTCATTTGGAACAGCTATATTTACCCAATACTTGTACCTCCATTGTATCTAGGAAGTAACTAGCTTGCTTTTGATTTTACAGACTTACAGGCAGTAGGGACTTGCCTTGTCTCAGATGAGACTTTAGACTGTGGACTTTTGGGTTAATATTGAAATGAATTAAGACTTTGGGGGACTGTTGGGAAGGCATGATTGGTTTTGATATGTGAGGACATGAGATTTGGAAGGGCCAGGTGTGGAATTACATGGTTTGACTGTGTCCCCACCCAAATCTCAACTTGAATTGTATCTCTTAGAATTTCCATATGTTGTAGGAGGGACCCAGAGGAGGTAATTAAATCATGGGGGCTGGTCTTTCCCGTGCTATTCTTGTGATAGTAAGTAAGTCTCGTGAGATCTGATGGGTTTATCGGGGGTTTCCACGTTTGCTTCTTCCTCATTTTCTCTCGCCTCCATCATGTAAGAAGTACCTTTCACCTCCCGCCATGATTCTGAGGCCTTCCCAGCTATGCAGAACTGTAAGTCCAATTAAACCTCCTTTTCTTCCTAGTCTCAGGTATGTCTTTATCAGCAGCATGAAAATGGACTAATACAAATACATTTGGAAGAAACTAAAGCAGGCGTATGAAGGTCAAGTGCCCTTAAAATTTTCTTTATATTCTCTTATTACCCTTCTAATATTTATAGAATCTGGCTGGTGCGGTGGCTCACGCCTGTAATCCCAGCACTTTGGCAGGCTGAGGTGGGCTGATCATGAGGTCAGGAGATGGAGACCATCCTGGCCAACATGGTGAAACCCCATCTCTACTAAAATAAAAAAAATTATCTGGATGTGGTGGTGCACGCCTGTAGTCCCAGTTACTCAGGAGGCTGAGGCAGGGGAATTGCTTGAATCCAGGAGGTGGAGGTTGCAGTGAGCCGGGATTGTGCCACTGCACTCTAGCCTGGCAACAGAGTGAGACTCCATATCAAAATAAATAAATAAATAAAAATAAATAAATAAAAAATAGAATCTATAGTGATGTCACCTCTTTTATTTTTAATATTTGTAAGCTGTGTCTTACCTATTTTATCTGCTTACTTTGGTTAGAGCTTTATTAATTTTATGGATCTTCTCAAAGAACTAGCTTTTGGTTTTATTTTCTCCACTATTTTCTTGATTCCTAGTTTACTAATTTCCACCCTGAACTTTTATTTCCTTTCTTCTACTTCCTTTGATTTTAATTTGCTTTTCTTTTTCTAGTTTCTTAAGATGGAAACCAAGATGTTGATTTGAAAACTGTGCTCTATTCTAATGTAGACATTTAATAAATTTCCTTCTAAAAATTGCTTTAAAAGACTCCCTCAGAATTAACATGGCATGATTTTATTCTCATTCCCTTGAAAATTCTCTATACTTTTTAAATTTCCTCTTTGATTTCATTTTTTATTTCTTCTTTGAAACATAGATTATTTAAAGGGGTATAATTTGGTTTCCAAATATTTGGAGATATTCCAGAGATCTTGCTGTTATAAATTTTTAATTTATTTTAATTATAATCATATCACATACATTCCATGACTTGAACCCTTTTAAATTTATTGAGACTTGTTTTATGGCCCAGAATTGGGTCTACTGTGGCAAGGGATCCATGCACAGCTGAGAAGGATGTGTGTTCTCCTGCTGTTGGCTGGAGTTCTCTGTGATAAAAAGTAGGTCAGATTTGTTGATCCTGTTGTTCTAGCATTCTGTATCCCTGTTTGCTTATTCTGTCCATTATTGAGAGAGAGGTATGAAAGTCTATAGCTATAATGATAGATTTTTCCATTTCTCTTTGCAGATCTATTGGTTTTTGTTTCATGTAGTTTGAAGCTCTGCTATTAATTGCATAAGCATTTAGGGTTATTATATTCTCTTGAGGGATGACACCTATATCATTATGAAACGACCCCTGTATCCCTGGTAATAGTATATGCTCTGAAATCTACTTTATCTGATATTAATGTGCTACTCTGGCTCTTTTATGACCCATGTGGATGTGATGTTTAGTGAATGATTTGATTTGCCCAAATTGAAGCCTGGTGTTTGTCTCCAGCTCCTGGAAGTGAACCTTTAAACCCTTGAAATGTCTTGAGCAATAGGAGTGTCTTTGTTATTTATGGTGGGTCCCTAGGACTATGCCTAGTATTTTATGCTTAAAATATAATTTGTGCTAAAAATATAACACGTGGCACCAAGGCCACATGTTACCAAGCTGATCTCTGGGGGTGACTGGCCTAGAGACTGAGTTCAACGGACAAGCAATGAATCAATCAATCATACCTACATAATGCAGCCACAGTAAAATCTCTGGTCAGCTTCCTAAGTTGGCAGTACTCCATGTATACCGTCACATGTGGATTCCAGTAGGGTAAAATGTCCAGGAGCCTTGTGGGTTTCCTCAACTTGAGTGTGGACTGGGTTTAGTGACTTGCTTCTAGCAGAGAGAATGTGGCAGAGTTGAAGGGATGCCACCTTCAAAACGGGGTTACAAGAAGACTATGGCTTGTTTTGCCTCTGTCTTTTTCTCACTCATTCTGAGGGAAGCCAGCTGCCATGTTGCAAGTTGCCCTGTGGAGGAGCCCACATGGCAAGGAACAATGTGTATGACACCAGCTGTCAAGGGCCTGGGATCTGCCAGCAGCCACATGAGGGAGCTTGAAAGTGAATCGTTCCTCATTTAGCTCCGAGATGACTGCATCTCTGGCTGACACTTTCATCACAGGCTTTCAAGAGACTTGGAGCCAGAGGATAAAACTAAACCACACCTCGATTCTTGGCCCATAAAAACTATGGGATGGGTTAAGCTACTGAATTTGGGGGTAATTTGTTCTACAATAAGAACTATCTATCAACCAGATGTTAAAAAAAAAAAAAAAGAAGAAGGAAGAAGAGGAGAAGAATAAAAAGGGGAAGAAGAAAATGGGGAAAGTAAAGAGGGGAGGAGGAAAGGAGAAAAGGAAGGAGAGTGTGGAGAAGGAGGAGGAATAGGATATTGTATTAATTAAGCCTTAAGCTCAATGATGCAAAAGTTCTGACTCAGACTGGACTAAAACAAGAAAGTTTATAATATACTATAGGAAGAAGTCGAAAATAGGAAGAATAATAAGTTCATGTGACTCAATTCAATTGTGTCTTTCTATTTCAATATTGGCTTCATCCTCAGCCTTCTAGCACGCTGACTCAGTCTGAATTTCCAGTGTTTTAGCTTGAGTTGCCGTAACCAACTACCACAGACTGGTGGCTTCAACAGCAGTCATTTCTTTCCCACAGTTCTGGAAAGTGGAAAACCCAAGATCAAGGTGCCAGCAGATTTGCTTCTTGGTGAAGTCTCTCTTCCTGGCTTATAGGCGGCCACCCTTCCTGTGTATCCTCGTAAGGTAGAGAGAGGGAGCTCTGCTGTTCCTCCATCTTCTTAGAAGGGCACTAATCCCATCATGGGAGCCCCACCTTCATGACCTCATCCAAACCTAATTACCTCCCTAAGAACCCACTTCCCAATGCATTGAAGGTTAGGGATTCAATATATTAATTTTAGTAGGTTTCTGGGACAGAGAAATTCAGCCCATAGCATCCAACAGCTAGACAAGGAAGAGATGTTGGTTCTTTGGTTTTCTCTAGAAGGGAGAAATGTCTTCTACCATCCTCCAGCTGATTTTCTGTCTTGTCCCACTGCCTGGTCCTCAGGCACATGCCAGCAGCAATCACAGGCAAAGGCTCTGAGATTCATTCAACCTACGTGGGGCTGGAGACGGGGCCCCTTCCACTGAGGCCCTTGGCTACAAGGAGATGTGGAGGATCCCAAAGTAAAATTGTGTTCCTTAAGGCAGCAGTAGACCCAACTTTTTTGGCATCAGGGACTGATTTCATCAAAGATTATTTTTCCATGGACAAGGCTGGTATGGGGTGGCAGGTGGTGGGTTTGGGATGATTCAAGTGCATTACACTTGTTGTGCACTTTGTCTCTGTTATTATTCCATTATAATATAAAATGAAAGAATTATACAACTCACCATAATGTAGAATCAGTGGGAGGCCTGAGCTTGTTTTCCTGCAATTAGACAGTCCAATTTGGGGGTGATGGAAGATGACAGATCTTCAGGTATTAGATTCTCATAAGGAGTGCACAACCTAGATCCGTTGCACGTGCAGTTCACAGTAGGGTTCCAGCTCCTATGAGAATCTAATGCCGCTGCTGATCTGACAGGAGGCAGATCTCCGAGGGTAATCAAGCAATGGGGAGCGGCTGTAAATACAGATGAAGCTTTGCTCCCTTGGCCACCCCTCACCTCCTGCTGTGCAGCCCTGGACAAGGCCATAGATTGGTACTGGGAGTCAAGGACCCCTGCTTTAGGGCATGAAACAGACTGATAGCTACCGGTAGCTGCCAACAGTGTGAATGAAGATGTTCAGTTCTTCTATAGAAAAATTCTTCACCTTCATGATTGATGGAATGTAGTAGAAGTTTCTGTTTGACTCTTCCATGGTATATTTCAAACTGACTGATTTATCTAAATGTATATTTTTTACGGAACTAGTCAGCCATACCCATCTTCAATCTTATAAGCAAAGAAATAAATTTTAAATAATTTGTATGATGAAGACCTGTTTTTGAGCTGAGTGGCTCCTAATTGCCCATTTTTCCTTGAGAGCATTTATTGAGTGTTTGCTGTGTGCTGGCAGTGGATTCTAGACTGAACAAAGCAGTCCCTGCTCCCGGAGAACTTGCATCATCTCCATGCATACACCATCCAGCTCTACTGCAGTAGTGCTGATAATCTAAGAAGTGATAATCAGATTCTACATTTTATAGCCCATAACATTTCCTCATTAATTCATTGAAGCTTAAACTTCTCATCCATGTGTGTGTAGCAAGCTTAGTTCTGCAAAAATGTTGGAAATTTGCCCCTTCCTCTAAAAAAGATATTTTCTTCTGTGATCATTAATTATAATAAAATGCGTTTACACTTTTGAGACTGGATTAACTGTCTCGTTCTATTATCCCATTATTTATGCATTTGTAATTTAGATAAGAATTATTAATACAATTTTACCATGAGCTGTATGAAATAGATCAAAAGTGACAGTAACAAGGCATATTATAAGAACCCTAAAATATTCCTTTTTAGACAAAAAATAGCATATCTGGCAAAGATGCACAGAAAGGGGAATGCTAGTACACTTCGGGTGGGAAGGTAAATTAGTACAGCACAGCCACTGTGGACAATGGTATGGAGGGTTCTCAAAAACTAAAAATAGATCTGTCATATAGTCCTGCAATCCCACTGCTGGGAATATGTCCAAAACAAAAGAAATTGGTATGTCAAAGAGATATCTGCACACCCATTTTATTGCAGCACTATTCTCAATAGTCAAGATATGGCATCAATCTAAGTGTCCATCAACAAATGAATGGATAGAGAAATACTATATATATTTATATATATATATAAAATGGAATACTAGTCAGCCATAAAATAGAATAAAATCCTGTCATTTGCAGCAGCACGCATGGAACTAGCGGTCATCATGTTAGTTGCAATAAACCAGGCAAAGAAACAAATATTGTATGATCTCACTCATATTTAGGAGCTAAAAAAGTTGATTTCATGAAGGCAAAGAGTAGAATACTGGTTACAGAGGCTGGGAAAGGTGGTGAGGGGACATGAAAAGAGGTTGCTTACTGAGTGCAAAAATACAGTAATATGAGGGAATACATTCTGATGTTCAACAGCACAGTGACTACAGTTAACAAAACTTTTTTTTTTTTTTTTAATGGAATCTTACTCAGTCGCCCAGCCTGGAGTGCAGTGGCGCCATCTTGGCTCACTGCAACCTCTGCCTCCCAGGTTCAAGCCACTCTCCTGCCTCAGCCTCCCAAGTAGCTGGGACTACAGGCATGCGCCACCACGCCCGGCTAATTTTTGTAGTTTTAGTAGAGATAGGGTTTCGCCATGTTGGCCAGGCTGGTCTTGAACTCCTGACCTCAAGTGATCCACCCTCCTCGGCCTCCCAAAGTGCTGGGATTACAGGCATGAGCCACAGCACCAGCACAATTAACAAAATTTTATTGTGTATTTCAAAATAGCTAGAAGAAATAATTTGAAGTGTGCCTACCACAAAGAAATGGTATATGTTTCAGGTGATGGATATCCTAATTACTCTGATTTGATCATTACACATTGCATGCAAGTATCAAGACATCACATGTACTCCAAGAATATATACAATTACATATCAATTTTTAAATTTTTTTTTTTTTTTTTTTGAGACGGAGTCTCACGCTGTTGCCCAGGCTGGAGTGTAGTGGCGCGATCTCGGCTCACTGCAAGCTCCGCCTCCCGGGTTCCCGCCATTCTCCTGCCTCAGCCTCCTGAGTAGCTGGGACTACAGGCGCCCGCCACTGCGCCCGGCTAATTTTTTGTATTTTTAGTAGAGACGGGGTTTCACCGTGTTAGCCAGGATGGTCTCGATCTCCTGACCTTGTGATCCGCCCGCCTCGGCCTCCCAAAGTGCTGGGATTACAGGCTTGAGCCACCGCGCCCGGCCTAAAATTATTTTCTATTGCTTAGTTTAAGCTGTTTGTAGAGCTGATGTATAAACTGCAGCCAATGCAGAAAGTCAATCAGTGGCCAGTGGCAGAGAACAGGCAGCACGTCTCGGAATTTCAAAGCCCTGGGTGCGCTTATCTAATCACCTTAATAGTTGGGTGCATCACACAACTTTTTAGACAATGTTCTAGCTTCTAATTACAAAAACCATGTGTGTTTTAGTTTTCACAGTTTCAACACCAAAGAAATGTATCTAGCACTCATGAGAAGGAATCAAGGAAGCCAATTTAGGAAAGTCAGAATGACCATTCATCCTCACAACGCAGGGCCTAAATTCGACGTCAGGTCTCTTTGCACATGCTCCACGTTCCTCATTACCCTGATGGGTTCCTCCAAGCCTCACCAGTTCTCAACCTGTGCCTTAAAGATGGCAGGTGTGCGCCGGTAGAGGGAGAGCAAAAATGGAGTCTGGGTCACTGGTCATGCTGCCCAGCTGTGCACTGCACAAGAGGGAAGTCCTCAGAGTAGATTGTGTGGATGATGGCAGGAAAGGAGGCCACTCCAGCCAGTCTGCTGGGACTGTGTTGAGAGCTACACAGACCCCTAAGCTATTGAGTGGCAACAGAGGAGCCTCAGAGCCTATTTGTAGTGGGAGAAGAAAGAAAAAAGAAATTGCAAGATGGCTCAAGACAATTCCTAAACTTTTCAGAGGACATGGAAAACCGTGGAACTTCTCCCCAAGAAAGTACATAAACAAAAAGTCCTACATGAAAATTCAGAGAGCCCTTGAGGCAGCTCTTGTTCTCAGACTGGCCACGGTTCATTAAAAGTTAACTGGACTCTTCTTCTCCAATACTGATTTCTCTCTTTCTAAATTTCTCACACATCTAGCACATCACTTTGTTTACAAAAAATAATTCTGCTAGGAAGTCAGGGCAAGTATTGATCTCCTCATCGCTAAAACAGAGGGGAAAATTCACAGAAGCAAACTTCGGAAAGTCAAAATGAAAAGTGTAAGCGACTCGCCTGAGATCAAATGGTTATGTGGTGGCAATACCGAGATGTTGAATTGCATTGAGCTGGAACTCAGAAAGTTTCGGTCAGGAGCAGGCACACCATAGTGCCAAATTAGCTTGGCTTGCGGAGTGGGGCACACCTCAATCTAAATGCCATTTCTGCATGTTGTCTAAGCCACCAGAAACTTTGCTTCCTTGCCTCTGATGAGGGAATAACAATCCCCACACAGGGGACCCCATGAGGGTTAAATGAGGTGAAAAGAAATAATAGCTCAATCCCAAAACCAGTGCTCACCTTTGCCTACTGGCGGGGAATTGTCCCTGTAACAAGTCACCTTGAACTTTATTTAAGGGGCTTTCCTTGTTGAAATACTGAAATGTTACTAAGGCTTTCACACGGTATTTATTTCCAAACAAGAATTCTCTCTATATTCTAGAAATTTGAGAGAAGATAAAAAAGAAAAAATCTAACAAAATATTGGCTGATTTCTGAAATGAGCTCATCTCCTGGCCTGAACTATGACATCTGATTACCCCTCTTCCAGCACAAGTTATTACACTCCTTTACTCAATTATTGATGCTGTAAAATGCACTCGAATTTTATCTCTGTGATGCTGCTGTCTCCAATTCCCTTGCCTATTCAGGAAATGCATGAGGAAAGAAAATTATAATTCTTACTTCTGAAGAAAAACCTGTGTTTTGAAGTTTGAAACGTGTGTCACTCATTTAAAAAGAAGCCCCCTATTTTTATTCTAAAGAACTTGGAAAGAAGTACGTTCGATGTGTCAGGGACTCCCAGCGGCTCTACTTTGAGGACACACCAAGGATCTGACCACTTTTCATCACTGTGGTGGTCTTGTCCGGCTGAGCCACCAGTATCCCTCGCTCCAATCCCCACACAGCCTTGTAACTGGTCTGCTTCCTTCCTCGACCCTCTGATATGCTCAGCCCGGCAGGCAGGCACTGTGGTCCTAGAAGAGCATGCTTCAGATTCACTGCTGCTGTGTTCCACATCTTGTGAGAGCACGGTCTCTCACGCAGAGTAGACCTGGCCCGACAACAGCCCACGTGGTCCTGCTGACCAGCTTGACCACATCTCTCACCTCTCCCCACTGGCTTGGTCCAGACACATGGGCATCCTAATGTTCTCCTACGATGCCAGCATACCCCAGCCTGGGATATGTATCCATTTGTCCCTGGTATATGCAAACAGTGATGGTTAACTCAATGTGTCAACCTGAGTGGTACACAGGATGCCCAGATTCAACATTATTTCTGGGCGTGTGTGCGAAGGCGTTTCTGGATGGGGTTAGCATTTGAATTTGTGGACCCAGTAAAGTAGAGCCCTCCCCAACCCAGTGGGGCATCTTTCAATCCGTAGAGCGGGGCCCAAATAGAACAAAAGGCAGAGGAAAGAATTCACCACTTTCTACCCCTGCCTACCTGCCTGAACAGGGATGTTTCACCTCACCTCCTCTGGCCCTTGGACTCAGACTCACACCACTGTCTCCCGGTTCCCAAGTCTTGGCACTCATACTGAATGATACCACTGGCTTTCCTGCCTCTCCAGTCTGCAGACGGCAGATTCTGGGACTTCTCAGCCTCCTGATCGTGTGACTATTCCTCGTAATAAATCTCCATATATATAGGTATATATGTGTATTAAATATATAAAGATATACATATCTCTTACATATATAATATGTAAAATCTCATTTTATATAGATTATATATAAACTTACATAAATGGATATATACACAGATAAGTGTATATATGTATATATATAAACATATAAGTGTGTGTGTATATATATGTGTGTGTATAGATAGATAGATAGATATACAAGGATATATGTACCTCTTCTATTGGTTTTGTTTCTTTGAAGAACCCTAATACATAAACTCTGTATCCAGATATCTGCACTCCTTACTCCCCAGCAATTTCAAGCCTTTGCTCAAATGTTAACTTTTCAAGGAGATCCTCCCTGTCCGCCCTCTATCTGAAATTGCACTACAATCCCTAGTACTTTTTTTTTTTTTTTGAGACTGAGTCTCACTCTGTCGCCCAGGCTGGAGTGCAGTGGTGTGATCTCGACTCGCTGCAACCTCCACCTCCCTATTTCAAGCAATTCTCCTGCCTCAGCCTCCCGAGTAGCTGGAATTACAGGTGTGCACCACCACACCCAGCTAATTTTTTTGTATTTTTAGTACAGATGGGATTTCACCATGTTGGCCAGACTGGTCTCGAACTCCTGACCTCAGGTGATCCACCTGCATCAACCTCTCAAAATGCTGGGATTACAGGCGTGAGCCACAGGGCCCGGCCCACTAGTACTCTTGAGGTCTAGCTTTCTCTACTCATGGCACCATAATTCATCAATTTTAGTGTAGATATAATTTTCCATATTTTAATATCGCTAGAATTAGGTGGATCTTTACAATCCCTATTGTCAGGGAAAGGTGATGATATTATTTTCATTGCTTGCAGATATACATCAAAACCTGTCGCATGGATGTCGGAGGCTTCTGAGAAAAATATTAGGATGGTGCAAAAGTAATTGAGGTTTTTGCCATTTTAAAAATTACAGCTGGACCCATTGGCTCATGGCTGTAATCCCAGCACTTTGGGAGACCGAGGCAGGCAAATCACAAGGTCAGGAGTTCAAGACCAGCCTGGCCAACATGGTGAAATCCCATTTCTACTAAAAATACAAAAAATCAGCTGGGCATAGTGACGGGCGCCTGTAATCCCAGCTACTCAGGAGGTTGAGGCAGGAGAATTGCTTGAACCCCAGAGGCAGAGGTTGCAGTGAGCCAAGATGGCACAATTGCACTCCAGCCTGGGTGACAGAGTGAGACTTCGTCTCAAAAAAAAAAAAAAAAAAAAAAAACTTTTGCACCAACCCATTAATTAAGCACTGTTAATGACATCAAGCCTGACATTGTATAGGGAAAAAAATGATCCTGACTCTATTGGTGTTGAAATGTGATTCAGAAGAGCCGACCCTGGATGTGAAGACATTTCAGGAATGCAGAAACAAATTTATTTCATTTGTGTCTTCCTTTCAACTTATTAACAAAATTGATATGTGGCAAAAATCATCAGTAGACATAAAGGATTATTTTAATGAAATAATGACTTAAGTAAAAATTAATTTCAAATTTTAAGTATCGAAATGTTGTTTCTTTCTCATTGGTATACGAAGCAATAGTCTTTATTACAGTCAATGACATTTTAGACTTGATAAAATATAGTATATGACTGATGTATTTTGTTGATTATAACCTGTTGACTTTATTATTGTTAGTCCAAGGGCCCAGCAGAGAGTAAGCCTCAGGAAATAATAGCAGCTGTTACTGTTGGAACACTTAGAATGCATCCAAGTCAGACGTCCCGAGGAAGGCGATCCTCAGGTTAAGTTTTGAAAGAGTGGCAACATTTTTTTTGTTTTGTTTTGTTTTTTCTTTTCTTTTTTATTATTATTGTACTTTAAGTTCTAGGGTACATGTGCATAATGTGCAGGTTTGTTACCTATGTATACTTGTGTCATGTTGGTGTGCTGCACCTTAAAATACTTTTCTCCCTCCTTTCCTCTGACTGAGGGAAGAGCACATATCTGATGTCAGGAAGAATGAAGTGTTTGGTAGCTCAGGACCATTTTTCATGATCAGAACAGTAAGGTGCCTTTGGGGGCAGGGAGAAATGAGCCTGCGCTGCCTCTGGTCACTCCTGTCCATTTAGCCAGAGTCCTGCCCTGACTCCTGGCTCACTGCCTACCTTATCTACCCTTTTCAATCTTACAGATTCTCTGTTCCCAGCTCCTCCACCATGGGACCCTCCTGGAAGTCCCCTATCCAGATGTAATTTCTCTGTCTTCTCTGAATTCTAAGCACTTTATACTCCTGTAACTAATGTATAAATCATACAAATCATATACTCACTCATTGGCTTACTTCTTTGACAAATATCTGTAGAGTGCCTTCTCTGGGTCAGTCCCTGTTCAAGGCACCAGGAACACAGGTGAAGGAGGTAGAGTGGGTGTGAGACTCCATTTCTAGCTTCAGTCTAAGCTCCTGGAATTCAGGGATGAGATTCTATACATACATTTTTCAATCCTTATGTAATGCCTTCCATATAATTGGTGGCTTATAAAGGATGATGGCTTATTGTCTTTATTAAGATTATCTTTATTGATTACATTTCTCATCATTCCTGTACAAATGTCACAAATATAAACATCAAAATGCCTCTAGATCTTCTTTTTCTCATAAAGCGTGCCTTCTCCTTTCTGTCATTTTGAAAGTGTTGTAGATTTGATGCCCCAGTCCTTTAGGAATGCCCATTTCTCTTTGTTATCGTGCTGTTGTGTGGGTGAACATTGACCTAGTTTCAGAGAAGGGGTGAGAAAAAGCAGGGACAAAAAGAATAAAGGAGAGAGTTTCTTTTGAATGCAAATAAAAACTACCAGGGAAATCTGATTTACCAAAATGTGCTAGGGATTAGATTTGCGACTATTAAATATGATTTAACTGAAGGACCTCTATGGCCTTTTTAGTCTCTTCTTTTTTACTAGAACTCTTTATCAAGTTGCAGAATCCTTTTTCATTTGTCTCAGTAAGTAAACTTCAATACATTATAGGTAACATTTAGAAAACTGAAAATTCTGTTAGAAATCAGAATGCATTAATATTTCTTGCCTTAGGCTGGGTGCGGTGGCTCACACCTGTAATCCCAGCACTTTGGGAGGCTGAGGCGGGCAGATCACCTGAGGTCAGGAGTTCAAGACCAGCCTAGCCAACATGGTGAAACCCCGTCTCTACTAAAAATGCAAAAATTAGCCAGGCGTGGTGGCAAGCCCAGCTACCTGGTAGGCTGTAGCTGTAATCCCAGCTACTTGATAGGCTGAGGCAGGAGAATTGTTTGAACCAGGGAGGCGGAGGTTGCAGTGAGCGGAGATGGAGCCACAGCTGAGATCTGTGAACCTGGGCCACAGAGAGAGACTCCATCTCAAAAAACAAACCAAAAACAACAACAACAAAAACAAAGACCATAGAAGCGTATGAATAATATGAATACGGTTTTGGAGATTTCACAGGACATGCAGTAAACACAAGGCATAGAAGAAAAGTAAGGTGTCCAGGGTAAGCCCCCAAATCAGCTTGCTTCCTGGAGATGTACCACTCTTTCCTGGCAGTTTACAACAGAGGATGTTAGTTATTGGAGGTTTCGACGGGGCTCAGGTGGAATGTTGTGATGAATTATTCCTTAGATGCCCTGAGACTGAGCGTGGGTTCCAATCTGGATGTTTCCAGCTCAGCTGCAGGAGGAAGGAGAATTTAGACAGAGACGTTGTGCGCCAAAGCTAAATACCTTCCGCCCTTGCCCACTTTTCATTTCCAAACACCCGTATTGATTCCTTCCACGATGAATCGATCCTGTGGCTTGAAAGAAGCCTCTGCCTGGAAGCTGTGGGGGAAGGATGAAGTGCAAGAGAAAAAATCTGTTAATCTGGACAGAGGCGGGGGTCTGAAATGACAGACATACCAACCCCATCCTGGGAAGAAGGGTTTCTACAGGTAGCAGCCAGCAGCAAGCAGAGCTTGTTTCGAACAGGCTTCCCGCTGGCTCCTTTCCCTTTGATATTTTTTCCAGCTTTATTAAGGTATAAATGACAAATAACAATTGTGTGTATTTAGGGAGTACGATATGGTGTTTTGATAAACACATTGTGAAATGATCACCACGATCAAGCTAAGGGACATACCCATCCTAACCTTGCTGCCACTGTGTGTGTGTGTGCCCGTGTGTGTGGCTGTGTGTGTGTGCGTACGCATGTGTGTGCCTGTGTGTGTGTGCATGTGTGTGCCTGTGTGTGCGTGTGCGTGTGTGTGTGCCTGTTTTCCTGTGTATGTGTGCGCGTGTGTGCCTGTGTGTGTGCGCATGTGTGCCTGTGTGTGTGTGCACATGTGTGCCTGTGTGTGTGTGCGCTTGGGTGCCTGTGTGTGTACCTGTGTGCTTGTGTGCCTGTGTGTGCGCACGTGTGCCTGTGTGTGTGCGCGCCTGGGTGCCTGTGTGTGTGTGTCTGCCTGTGTGTGTGCCTGTGTGTATGCCTGTGTGCTTGTGTGCCTGTGTGTGTGCGCGTGTGTGTGCCTGTTGTGTGTGCCTGTGTGTGTCTGCCTGTGTGTGCCTGTGTGTGTCTGCCTGCCTGTGTGTGTGCCTGTGTGTGCCTCTGTGTGTGTGCGCCTGTGTGTGTATGCTTGTGTGCCTGTGTGAGTGCCTGTGTGTGTGTCTGCCTGTGTGCGTGTGTGTGTGCCTGTGTGTGTGTGTATGTGTGAGAAGAACATTTAACATCTGCTCTCAGCAAATTCCAAGTGCGCAATACAGTGTTATATACATTAGTTCTGCAGAGCTTATCAGCTTATATCTGCAAGGTTTGACCCTTTGACCAAGATCACCTGTCCTCAGCTCCTATTCTGCTCTATTTCTTCGAGTCCGCCTTTTTAGATTTCACATATAAGTAAGATCATGCAGTGTTTATTTTTCTGTGCCTGGGTTATTTGACTTGGTGTAATATTCATATTCTTGCAAATAGCAGGATTTCATTCTTTTTTTAAAGCTGAATAACATTTCATTGGATGGTTACTACAATTTCTTCATCTATCAATGGATTCTTAAGTTGTATCTGTATCCTGATTATTGTGAATACTAGTGCAGTGAGATGGGAGTGCAGTTATCTCTCTGAGATAATGATTTCATTTTATTTTTTTAATGTATACCCAGACGTGGAACTGCTAGATCATATGGTGGTTCCATTTTTATTTTTATTTTGTTGTGGACCCTCCATACTACTTTCCATAATGACTATAAACAATTTACAGTCCCACCAACAGCATGCAGTTTTCCCCTTTTCTTCACATCCTCACCAACATTTGTTGTATTTTGATCTTTTAATCATAAACATCCTAATGGGGTGAAGCGATGTCACATTGTGGTTTTGACTTGCATTTCCCTGACGATGAGTAATGCTGAGCACCTTAATACACACCTGTTGCATCTCTGTGTGTCTTCTTTGGAAGAAATGTCTATTCAGGCCCTTCACATATTGTTTTACTTGGATTGTTTGATTCTTCACTATTGAGTTGTAGGAGTTTCTCTTCTTCCCTTTGGATATTAATTCTCTGCTTTCTAGTGCCTTAAAGTTTCTGTGTCCCACCCCTACGACGTGTTAGCCTTTGCTCAGTTCTACTCATCCCTGTAACCCAGCACCGTGCCTAGCGTGAACAGATGCTCCAAGAGGGATGGATGACTGAATGTATAGACAAATGTGGCTTGATGCTTGCCCTCAAGCAGTTCATAGTCTTGTGAATGCTCAGTGGTAACACTTTTGCAAGTCCTGCCCATTCTGCTCTTCGTCTATGCTTCCTACTTAGAGCATTTGAGTTGGAGGACCTTGCAGCCCTTCCCTTTGATGCAGGGTTGGTGGAACTCAGGAAACTGCAGTTCCTAAAGATAATGTGATCATCTAGATATAATGACTTGCTGGTAGAGAGGATGGGGCAGCACCAGAAAGCCTGTGTTCTAGCCCTGGATCTGTTTCCTACTGAGGGTATGTATGAGCTCCACCAAGTTGCCCAACCTCTCTGAGTCTCACTTTCTCACATCTCCCAGTTGGGTGATTATTCCTCTGCACTCTCTTCTCAGGGTTGTTACAAGGGTCACATGAGTTAATTGATGTGAAAACGTTCAAATAAAGTTTAGAAACTATTCATGTGTTAAGGATCATTATTTTTCAGCCTATTATCTCCCAAGGAGTATCCTTGCATCTTAGTAGAACTCTCCAGTGCCTTACAGGAGCTACCCCTAGAAGGAATCCAGGCAGAGTCCTGAAGAACACGTTTTGGATCCTGATGAGTCTTCAGGTCACTGTTTTGACAACAATATGCTGCAGTTTTAGGCAAAGTTCACCGACTTGATGGCAGAAAAGCGAGTTTGCATGACATAAACTGGACAAGTACCATGCGTCTCATCTCACAGCTGTAAAGCCTTGTCCACATGCTTCTGTATTTCAGAGAACAGCTGAAATATCACCATCATTTCACAGCAGCTCATTTCTGGTGTTGACACATGACTCATAGAGTTTTAGAGTTGAAAAGAACTGATAGGTGGTAAGACTTAGGACGTACAATTAACCAACCCCTCAGTGAACCGTGAAGTTTTTAATTAGTAAAATACTGGACAGGAATAAACCTTCATCCTTTACAGTACTATTGATACACAGTGAGAAAACTCAAATACCTGGAGAAAAAGGAATGGGATGACATTGGTGTAAGAGGTGCTGGGAGGAAATAGTTGAATATGTATACTACTACATTAAATGGGAATTAGGGGAGGGAAGAGCCATTGGCCTAACTAGTGTTTATTCCAGAATCAATAGAAATTTAAATTGAATGATCTTGTTCTCAGTATTTCATTTCTACTTATTATCTCTCCAAAATAATCCATCTCTCTCTCTCTCTCTCTCTTTCTCTCTCTGTCTCTCTCTCTCAGTAAGCACCAGGATACCTATTCTATGGCACATGCTTGATAGTTCTTGCTAAGATACTCAAGTCTTAAGTCCTAATCAACTTTCATTTTTATTTCATCAAGAGTGTAAACATTTATTTAGTGATAATGATAGAATGGTAGGAAATTGGTCCCACAGCCTCAGAACAAATCACACCATATAAATGTGTCTATCATATTCAAGATTAATTTATTTTGATGAACTGTTCTGTTAGTGCATAGTTTAAACACATGGCCTTCCTATGCTTTAACCAGTTCTGGAATTTAACACACAGCCGCAAACAGGAATCTTGCTTAACTTGACCTTGACTGTTGCTCAGGTCCGGCTGCTGACCCTCCGGTAAGAATGCAATAACCTGGAATGACGAATGAGTCTGGGAGGCTGGACAGCAGATTGTCCAGGACAGTATGTAATTCCCATGAGAGGGAAGGCTGTGGAGACCAGCTCACCCACCTCACTGACTTCCTGCAAGGCCCAGGTTAAAGGATGCTCCACAATTTCCTCTCCATTCCAGAATGACATTTCATTTTGATCAATGTCCTCTTACAAGGTTGACTTTTACTCTCTCAAACGCGCTGTTGAAAATACAAGGAGCTCTGGGGTGTGGCCCATTACATGAATTACTAGGGCAGAGCATTCTTCCCTACATTAGAGAACCAGAGAAGCCCAATGGGAATTTGGTGCCTAGGAGGATGCGGAGTGAGGAAGAATGAGCAGAGAGGGGAGGGCAGGACACGTCCATATCCAAAACTTGAGTCGTCCACTTCATGATCTCCTTTTTGAGGTTTGCTTGTCACTTCTTCAGGGACCCTCTGCCAGTCGAAGGCATGTGTCCACCCTCTCTGGAAGGCTGCCTGTGAGGAATGACAGGAGATGGGACCACAGAGTCACAGGACACTAGAAGTCAGAGAAACTTTTGAGACCATGGGTCTCAAGTCCTCATTTTACAGACCCATATATTACAGCTCTGCTCTGAAGGTCACAAAACTTATGTAAATGTTGTGTTTTTACTGGGTAAATGAAGACCATTTTGAGGCCTTGTGCACCTGCTGTGTTTTTGGTGGGACTCTCTCCTGTCCCCAGGCTAAGATTCTTTATATGAATTCTCAAATTCCACAGATGATGAGAGTTTATAGCATCTACCAGTGTTGGGTTTGGGTTTTGTTATTTTGAACGAGCTTGCTGACTGTCAGAAGTGATGAACTCAAGCGGCAGTTGAGATAAGAGGGACTGAAAACAAAGTCAAGTGTAACAGGATGCTGCCTCGGTGATGTTTTCACTGCCCAAATGCACAGCCCTGATCCACACACCTTGACTTCATCTGTTCCCCGTTTATTTTCCACCGGATCTCCACGGGCACTTTTTTCTCCTCTTTCATCTTTTCCTCTACTCAGAAAAATGCTCATAAAAGAACAACTGTGATATTGCTTCTATTTGTCTTCTTGAAGGAACCTGGATTACCCTGACCCCGTCTCGTAGATTTCCAGCCCGGTCGATTCTTCTTAGGCCTGTGTTTGTCTACGTTCGCCTTTTAACATTTGGGCCAGGGAAGGGACAGGATCCTTAAAACACGATACCTATTTCCACATCTGAGGAAATGTAAATAGGTTGTTGTAGATTTTGTTAATATCATTTTTGTACCAATTCCTTACCCAGGCAATTCGCTACAACCTTGGAACTCAGCATGTTTCTGGGTATCGTGTCGTATCTGAAGACTCCAAACCCAATTCTGCATGTGGCTAAATTACAAACTCAGAGGAGCAGCTTCACAATATGAGAATTTTCTGGGTGATGATTTAGTCAACATGTAAGTGCTAAGCTCTGATTGGAATAGGAAGAGCCCCCTCAAAAATTTACTTTTCAGAATGAATGAGTCAAAGCGTTATAACTTGCCGTGTGCTGGACACAAAACCAAAAAGCCTGATTCAACAGAGAAAGTGACTGAGGTGCATGTGCAGGTTTGTCATGTAAGTAAAGAGTAAAGTAGGGACATGGATGCAGCTGGAAACCATCATTCTTAGCAAACTATCACAAGAACACAAAACCAAACACCGCATGTTCTCACTCATAGGTGGGAACTGAACAATGAGATCACTTGGACTCGGGAAGGGGAACATCACACACCGGGGCCTATCATGGGGAGGGGGGAGGGGGGAGGGATTGCATTGGGAGTTATACCTGATGTAAATGACGAGTTGATGGGTGCTGACGAGTTGATGGGTGCAGCACAGCAACATGACACAAGTATACATATGTAAAAAACCTGCACGTTATGCACATGTACCCTAGAACTTAAAGTATAATAATAATAAATAAATAAATAAATAACAAACAAAAAAGAAGAGTAAAGTCGTGTCATGAGGGCTTGTTGTTCAGATTATTTTATCACTCAGGCATTAAGCCTCGTACCCATTAGCTATTTTCCCCATCGTCTCCCTCCCATACTCCGCCCTCTGGTAGGCTTCAGTGTGTGTTGTTCCCCTCTATGTGTCCTGTGTTCTCATCATATAGCTCCCACTTATAAGTGAGGACATGCATTCCTTGAGAGAATGTTACACTACTGTTGGGATATTTTTCCAAGTGTGCCTTTTTTTAATCATCCGGAAGGTGTCAACCAAAAACCTCCTGGTAATAACCAGGACTCCTATTCCTGCCTGAGTGGCTTTCCTGTGACTGGACTGAAACGTCCTGCAGCTGTGGGTGAATGAGGGTGACGGCGAAGTTTGCATGGCACACACATCATGACTGCTGCCTGACTCACAGACACCACACAGCGCAGCCTTGTTTCAGAGATGCCAAATGTGGGGGAAATGCATCTTAAAAGTCACAGAAATAAATGTAGTTTATTAATAAATATGATAATGAATAAATGATTAATTATTTGAATCATTTATATTTTATGTCAATTTAAAAAATCACTGAAATAAATGTAGTTTGATCAGTATTTGTTTCAGAAATATTTCTGCAGCTTTTTTGTTTGTTTCTGCTTATAGGTTTTGGCCTCTTTTTTCTTCTTTATGTTTTTCTTTTATCCCCCTGTTGTTTGTATAAAAAGATAATTCATCCCATCTTAAAGCTAGGGACATTTTTTTTTTCAAATGGCGAAAGTTTAATAATATAAAATTACATCTTCTTTTTGGCTATAATCACGTTATTTAATTCTTCAGGGAATGATATTTTCATATGCCTAATATTTTAAATGTTTTTAACTGATTTTCAGTTTCCCAAGGAAGATAACCTCCTTTCCAGAGAGGTTCCTTTGTGATTTTGGAACAGAAAGTCAATAGTTCAAGCCTCGACATTATAAGAGGCATGGTAGGTTTTCTGTTGAAAGGTACTGGAGGCAAATGCAGTGTACACTGCATTTTTCATTTTACAAATGGGTAGCAAGAGATGCTGTGTAAAACTGATGGGTACATTACTTAAGGTTCTTCCATTTGCTATAGCAAATAAACCCTGCAATCTCAATCTTTTAAGAAAATAGTAGTTTCTTTCTGAATTGCTCAAAATAAAATTTATTTTATTACAATAAAATATATCAGTTATTTGGCAGATGGACTTCAGAATGCTGAATCAAGAACCCAGGTCCCTCCACCTTGAACATCCATCATCTCTGTAGATTCAAGAATAGTTTAATTCCAACTTTAGAATGGGAGAGAGCCAGAGAGTTCTCAGAAGGTGTCCCCGGATGTTTCCAAGGCCAGGCCTGAGCCTGGCACATACTTCTGCCATGTTCCAGTAGCTAGAATGTAGTCACATAGCAAAGGAGGCCAAGAAATGTGGAACAGCTGAAGGGCAGTCAAAAAAAGAAAACCAGTTTGGTAAATAATGAACAAGTTTCTTCCAAAATGGATTAAAAAACAGTGTTTTAAATTCATTATTAAAGTGATAATGTCAACTTGAAAAGGTAATACAGGAAAAATTGGTAAGAAAAGGAGAAAAGAACAATTGATTGTGGAAGTTAGTGGAACTCTTTGTCTTACAGCTGAGAGGTGATGGATTATGTTTGAACTGGGGAAATAAGGAAGTGGATCTGTGTTCCTGCTTCCCGGGTGGACAGACCTGTCCACCACAGAACTCGCATTGACACCGGCCAAAGTGCTTTTCTCTGAGAACTTGGAGAGAGGATAGGGGTCATGTTGGATTTGGTGATGATAGTGATGGTGGTGATGAGGAATAATTTATATTTTTACTGTGAATTTTCAGTAATATTTTGAATTTTTATTTTAATGTGCATGGATAACTTTAATAATTACATAATGAATCACAGTAAAAGTGGTAAAATACAAGCTGAAAATTACATCCAAGGACAGAGATCCAGTTACATAATAAGCAACTATAGACATGGAATAAGAATACTTTTTCATAACTTGTATTATTACATTAGCAAATGTTCATATTTTTAAGAGGAAATGCAGAGTAGAAAACTATACATAAGTATAATCTCTTTTACATAAATACTACGCATAGAAAAGACTAGAAGGGAAACACAGGTGGTGTTTTAGTATATTTATTTATGATAAATTATATCATAGTCTTTGTTTTTGCTTATATTTTATCTTTGTTGTCATCTATATTTACAATGAGTTGTATTAATGTCCATACTTTTGTGTCTAAAAAATTGAAATTCATTGTCAAAAAATAAGCCATGACAGAAAGCACAATAACTTAATAGTGAAGTAGAGTTCAGGGTGCTTGGAGCCGTAGCTGGCTTTGTCTAATGATGAGATAATCATTAGGATTAGAACTCAAGAACCCTAGGTTTCCATCCCAGATAAGTTGCTAAATAAATGTGTGACCCTATGTAGGTCACTTTATCAGCACCTCAGTTTTTCACTTGCCGAGTGATGTTTGCATTTTCATTTCCTATAACCCTAGTATTTTAATGCAGCCACAACCCTGGTGCTGCCTGTTGAAATGGAGCAGATTAAAGACCACAAGGCCTATGTCAGGAAAGATGCTTCTTTTTCCACCTCCAATGACAAGCTCTGAGATGAAGAAAGTCTTCTGATTCAGCCAAATTCTGCTGCTGGTGGCTTTTCTCCATTGGCCACATTTATACAGCTGCAGACCTGTAACACACGCCTCTCCAGGGGAGCCCTTCAGGTCTTCTCTAGCTAAATATTCCCGACTCTCCCTCTCCTTGTGGCTCACTGGTTTGCCATTTCCTCATCATCAGGTGGGCTTATGCCCAAGTTAGCACCCTTATATATTCTGTATCATTTGACCCCCAAACTCCATTTTTTCCTCTCAGTTATTTCTCTAGGTGAGCTGCTTGCAGTGAAAAATAGGAAGAGGGAGTGGGGAATCTTTTTTTTTTTTTTTTTTTTGAGATGGAGTCTCACACTGTCCCCCGGGCTGGAGTGCAGTGGTGCCATCTTTTGTGGCACAATTCTCCTGCTTCAGCCTCCCGAGTACCTGGGACTACAGGTGCGCACCACCACGCCCGGCTAATTTTTTGTATTTTTAGTAGAGACTGGGTTTCACTATGTTAGGCAGACTAGTCTCAAACTCCTGACCTCAGGTGATCTGCCCGCCTCGGCCTCCCACAGTGCTGGGATTACAGGCATGAGCCACCACGCCAGATCAATCATTTTGTTTTAAATAAGTTTCAGAGAGAATATAGTGCTCCTTCCCCAAACAGAGTAACCTTCAATTCTCTATTTTCTTGTAAAAGCAGGTGGCATTTCTTGCGTACTGTACAGATGGCATGATTATTAAACAGCTAATAATTAGAAAGCATTCCAGAAATAAAATCAGCATATCAATACCCAGTATGATGGGTGTGATTAAACTACCAGCTGTGGTGGACAAAAAATAATATTTTTCAATAGTTTATATGCATTTAGCTGATCTAACAAAACATACATTTGTAAGATTCCAGTCAGAAATATTTCCAGGTAGTAAAATATAAATTATAGTGTTCCCTTATGGATTGCATACTTTCTTCCCTCTTTACATTTCAAAGAAATTACCTTCTATGTATCGCTTAAATACTATCAGGCTTCTGAGGTGCTTACGACAATTTGAACAGTACCGAGTTAAAATACATCTTTAACGTGGTATTTTTTTCTAGTCTCTAGGAAAGCTTCACTCAAGTGCATTTTCAAAGGTTTTGAAAATGAAATATTCTGAGGGCCTTGTGCATTGCTGATGAATTTAATAGTCCTTAGCAATCACACTGAAATCCATTCCCTTTGCCCTCAGCTTCCCTTCCTAATTCTATCACGTAACTGCCTTCTTCAACAGCCTTCTTACCACCTTAGCAAAAATGACAACTTGGATTTCAGTGAAAATGTATGGATTTAATTTGCAAGCTCTCTGGTCTTGGCTTTGTTCTCTGTGAGTCTTGACGGAGGGGAGAAGCTACACCGGAGGCCAAAAGAAGCCTTGCCCAAGCTCACCTGATCTCCTTCTCTTCCAGAAGCCCCCCCAGGTTCCAGCCCACTCTCACCTTCCATAGGGGGCTTCTTGCCTCCTGGCTTCTGCCCAGTTCAGCCAGTGGGAGTCGGGGGTGTGAGTTCTAAGGGGAGGGATGAAGAGGCAGGGTCGCAGGTGGGTCCGGCCTGCTGCCCTCTACCTCAGGTTCCCACAGACAGCCCTGTCCTAAAGCTACAGGATGGCTGAAGGACAACACAGCTCCCCAGTCCCCAGCAGCCGCATGTTTAATTTCCACTCTTATAGTTTTGCCTTTTCCAGAATATCATGAAAGTGGAATCATGAAGGATATACTCACCGAGGGCCAGGGGAGAGGACTCATGGCTGCGGGGTGTGAGGGGTTGTCTGGGAGCGCTGGGAATGTTCCGTGTCCTGATTGTGGTACCCGTTACGTGACTGTTTACAGTCATTGAATCTGTGTGCTGAAAAGGGTGAATTTTATTGCATGTAAATTATATTTGAAAAAGCCAACTAAAGAGTGAGAAATAACTTAATTATGTCTGTTTTCACTGCAGTCAATTCCCTCGTGACAATAGGGGGAGTTTCAGAAGATGCTTTGATATCATAACTCTGTTGTGCATTGTGCATTTTCATAAGTCATTAATATTTATAGGCCAGATAACTTCATCCCTCTTGATTTTGATTATGCAAGGAGATGCTAAACAAAATGTGTTTCAGGAAAAACTCACACCTCCACAGCTTTCCATACCATTGGCCAATCTCTGGGTGGTCCTTCCTTTTCAAGTTTCTACCCTATCACATCAGAAATAGGTATTGGGGCTGGGTGTGGTGGCTCACACCCATAATCCCAGCACTTTGGGAGGCAGAGGCAGGTGGATCACTTGAAGTCAGGAGTTCGAGACCAGTCTGCCCAACATGGTGAAACCCTGTCTCTACTAAAAATACAAAAACTCGCCGGTGAGGTGATGTGAGCTGTAATCCTAGCTACTGGGGAGGCTAAAGCAGAAGAATCACTTGAACCCGGGAGGCAGAGGTTGCAGTGAGCCAAGATCACACCACGGCATTCCAGCCTGGGCAACGGAGCAAGACTCTGTCTCAAAAATAAAATAAAAAATGCTGGGCACAGTGGCTCACACCTATAATCCCAGCACTTTGGGAGGCCGAGGCGGGTGCATCACCTGAGGTCAGGAGTTTGATACCAGCATGGCCAACATGAGGAAACCCCGCCTCTTACTAAAAATATAAAAATTAACCAGGCAGGGTGGGCGCCTTTAGTCCCAGCTACTCTGGAGGCTGAGGTAGGAGAATCGCTTGAACCCAGGAGGTGGAGGTTGCAGTGAGCCAAGATCACGCCATTGCACTTCAGCCCGGGTAACAAGAGCAGAACTCCATCTCAAAAAAAAAAGAAAGAAAAAGAAAAAAGATAAAGGTATTGGAATTTATGTCCTCCTTGGTGACTGGGAAGCTTTTGAGACCAGATTTGTATTCATGAAGATTTCTCTTAAGTCGGCTGAGTATTTCTTTGACAATACAATTCCTCAAACATTTAACAGATTTATGATTTGTTTGTTTTCCCTCAATTCTAAGGACTAGTATCTACACCCAAAGTTTGACTTCACCTTCTCCAGTGTGCCTGAATTCAGCACCTCTTTGCTTTCTCTCAGTCCACAGCAACTGGCCAGAGATGACTTAGAGCAGTAAGAGGGGTGGCAGTGCTCTCGTCATAGCTGTGACCTCAGTCACGCTACTCAGCCAGGTAGCTTCATTAGGCTTTCCTGTGGGAAGTGTTGTGATACCCCATCTGTTTCTGTTTGGGTTCAAGAAGCAGATGGGTTTTCTAAACCTCAAGGTCCCAAATTTCTTGATACTCCTATCTTCTTTTCATTTTCTTTGCGTATGTCTCTTTCCTGTGCTTGTCTATGTCTTCTATTAATTTACACTATTTTGTAATGAAAACTGGTCCTGCTTTCTCATCTTGGAGAGACCCCCTTTGAGGAGTACCACTTATGAATCCCCTCCAAAGACTCTACTGTAGGTAGACGTACTGCTTGCTCCTTCCTTTCCTATTCCCAATCCCCTTTGAAGTCTCCTCTGACTTCCCCAGAGATTCTCAGGCTGCTATGGAGGCACAGCTGATGAAATTATTCATATAGAATTGGTACACAGACATATCATAGTTGATGACAGTCAGTTATCCTCCCTCCATTTTACCAGACAGTGCCCCTTAGGGACCTCCACATGGCATCTTGCCCATTTTTCTTTCTTTTCTTTTATCTTTTTTTTTGTTTGTTTTTTAAGACATCTCACTCTGTTGCCCAGGCTGAAGTGCAGTGGCATGATCTTGGCTCACTGCACCCTCTGCCTCCCGGGTTCAAGTGATTCTCCTGCCTCAGCCTCCTGAGTAGCAGGGATTACAAGTGCACACCACCATGCCTGGCTAATTTTTTGTATGTTTAGTAGAAACGGGGTTTTGCCATGTTGCCCAGGCTGGTCTGAAACTCCTGAGCTCAGGCAATCCGCCCGCTTCAGCCTCCCAAAGTGCTGGGGTTACAGGCATGAGCTACCACTCCTGGCCTTTTGCTCATTTTTCTGCCTTCCGTGTCTAACTTACTGTCAATTTCATAGCAGCCACCCAGTAAGTATTGGCCAAATAAAATTGTCTTCATTTAAAAAAGAAAAATAAACCTTGATAATATGTATAAATTGTTAAGCATGCTTGCCTGGTACCGTAAAATAATACAAAATAGCCCTGCACAGTCTTTTGATGGAGATGTCTTCATATAAAGGCAGCGAAGAGAAGACAGCACATTGGCTGCATGATGACCCGTTGGAAAGTGCTTAATACCACTGGGAACCTGAACTGCCAGGGCCATCATCAATGAGGAACAAAGCTTCAGAGAGTGTGTGGGATTGCAGTAGATGGGGAATTGGATGTAGAGTATTTCAAGCTAAAGGAAAAACGGATAAAAGTCAGCTTTAGGAATGGGCCTCATATGTTGGGGAAGAACAAGGCAACCTGCCCAACCAAAGTGAACACACGTTTGGGATAGAATTTAGGTTGCCTGAATTGCTTTGGATTTTTCTAGATATAGAAAACTAGGCTATCTTTTTTGTCCTTCTGCATAATCTCCCAACCCTACCCGTCATCGTGTCCATTGAAGCATGGTCTCTCTGTGTCCTTGGGCTGCTTTTATTTGCTCCCTTTGGTCTCTGACATTTTAAAAGAGTTGCAATTTCCTGTTGCTTGCTTGCATACGTATTCTGAAAAACTGTATTTATGTTAATAATTAGATAGACAAGATTTCTGCTAATATACCCCACCTGCTAGGAAATTAATTTGGATTCTACATTTGTCTACAAAGGGTCTTAAGTATTATCACCCTGATTAAAAACTTCTGTGTCTCTAAGTTACATATAGAAACATCAATTTGGTTTCCATATGCCACTTGTTATTGGGGGAAAAAATAGATTAAGAATCCCAATACATTAATAATAGCCATGAAATTTAGCTCTCTGCTTTTTGCTTAAAAATTATATTCAGCATACATGTGTGTGTGTATATATATATGCACATACACATATATATATGCATACATATACTAACAAAAAAATGAATTTTGGCATATAGATGGGTGTAAAAGTGAAAATGTAACTCATTTATTCAAATGTGTAAGCTAAATGTATTTGGAAAAATAAATAGAAACTGAAAATCATTAAAATTAACAACTTTTATGACATTTTCTGGGAAATTTATGACTACCAAGTGTTGAAGACCATGTTTGAAAAGAAAAAAAAATTAGGCATGAATAAAAAAGTTAAGTCATTAAATGATAAAATATTCTAAAGAAATTTTCAAGATAAGGTGACAGAATACAAGTGTGGTAACTATCTTAACTTTTAGAAGAAAATATAACACTGAAGTGTAAGTTATGCCAAGCTATAATTTTAAGAGTTTTCAGAAGAATATATAACAGTGTATAAAAATATCCAAGCAGCAGAAAGAAACACAGACAACAAAGTGAATGTAAAATTTATGTCACACATTGTACTTGTGCTTCTGGTTGCTGGAGTAGACATCCTTGTCTGCATTCCTCCCACTAAGTGCAGCTAAAGCCACTGGGCATTACATGTAAAACAAATGTAAGACGGCTCGGAAAGGAGGGAAGAAGGCAGACCAGCTGGGGAGCTCGTGACCAGAGGAAGAAACCAGGAGTAAATTCCTGGGTTTTCTTTTTGCCTTATATCTCCAGACTAGGTAGTTGAGAGGCTGACACAAAACCCCACTACGTGCAAACAAACATGCCCCAAGAAATGCTCATCTCTTGCCAAAGACCAAGGAATGGGCAGCCTGAGACAGCGGCCACTCTAGTCCAAAAAGGACCACATAGGACAGACACCATGGTCCCCTTCTGCTGCCACAAGGAGAAGTCAACTGGAAAGCTTTGCCAGGCTGCAGTGTGGCCCCAAACTCCCACCAGGATGGCATCAGAGGAGGCCAAGTGAGAAACTTCCCACTTCTACCCACACAGTCAGGGGCTCCCCTCCCTGTGGTGTCAATGCAGGCCCTGTGGAAAGCTGGACTTCTACCTGCACCCCGTGTCACAGCGTGCCCCCTTACCCTCCACCAGCGGTTGTCCAAGAAGCCTAGTAGAGTCGGGATGGTCACCGACGCTCAGAGATAATGAGGCCCCTGCCCTAGAGTGCCAGCGGGACTCCACGTGGAGCGGTGATGAGCTTCTTTACCCCTGGCCATGGTGTTTTGATGTGGGTAGTGGAGGGTCTGAATCCCACATCACCCCACAGCAGCAAGGAGCCCTTCCTCCAGTGTCCACCAAGACCAGGTGCAAAACCTCAATTGTCCCTCTCCCCACTGGCAGTGTCATGAGGCGCCCACTTCCTCTGCCAGTGCAGTGTCCAAGAGGGCCTGCAAAATAGGACACTTAAGTAATATATTGGGTACCCGGGGATAGGGCAGTGGAGGGAGACGGTGTGACTGTGGCGTAGCAGGAGAGAGCTTGTGGTGGGGACACAGTTCCATGTCTTGATTGTGGTGGCTGTTAATGGAACCTACACATGGGATTAATGACCCAAAATGATACATGCACACATATATCATTGGCCGAAGCTGAGGGAAGGGTGGGTACATGGGACCGCTTTGTACTATGACTGCAATTCCCTGTGAATCTATCCTTGTTTTACCAAGAAAATCTTTTTGAAAAGTATATGCCATGTATCAGAGATGGCATAGTATGATTATTATCAATAAATGTGATTAGGATAAAACCTTGAATTAGGAAAGAACTTATATCTGGTTAAAGAGTATATTCATGTGCAAAAGATGGAAATACGTATGCAAACATGTTTGTGCATGGGGAATTTTTGGGATGGATACACAGACTCTGGATAGTGGCCTGATAATTGAGAAGAAGCTAGGAATTTGCATTTTATTTCTGCCTTTCTATACTATTTGCAAATTTTACCATGGGAATTAATCACTTTTATAATTGAAATGCGCTACCTGAAGGCTGTAAAGAAAGAAACGATCTTGAGAACATAATATTTTCAAAATCTGCTTATAAATAATATTAAAACCAAATTGAATTAAACCACAGAAGTCTGGATGGGGAAATCATTTGAATGCAAGGTACACAGAACATTTGAATATATTTATTCATGGACAGTTTTTTGGGTTTCTTTCCAATCATGCCCAGTGTGTGGTACAGTCACACAGATACATCATGCTTGTGCATTTATCATGCATCTGCATAGCTAGTTAAGCACAAAGTCAGGCCCAGGAGCCAGAGTAGAAACAATATTTTGCAATACGAGAGGCAAGAATCTTCAAGTGAATTATGATAAAGAAAACCTCAAAGTCTTCCCTGGGGCCATGTTCTGGCTTTCCAGGTCTGTGTAATTGCTTGTCCTCCTCCTTTTTTTTTTTTTTTTTGAGACAGAGACTCGCTCTGTCCCCCAGGCTGGAATGCAGTGGCATGATCTCGGGGCTCACCGCAACCTCCACTTCCCAGGTTCAAGCAATTCTCCTGCTTCAGCCTCTGAGTAACTAGGATTACAGGCACATGTCACCAGGCCCAGCTAATTTTTGTATTTTTAGTAGAGATGGGGTTTCACCATGTTGGTCAGGCTGGTCTCCAACTCCTGACCTCGTGATCAGCCCACCTCCGCCTCCCAAAGTGCTGGAATTACAGGTGTGAGCCACCGCGCCCGGCCTGTCCTCCTCCTTTTTGTCTCTCTCTTTCCCTGATATTTGGCACTTTAAGTTTTCTGTCCTCGTTCATTCTACTGTGCCTTCATTCCACAAATCATTTGTTGAGCAATTTCCTATGTGACGGGCAGCCTTCTGGGCACTGAGAATACAGCTGTGAAGAAAGGAATGTCACTTCTGGAACACAGCGTGCATACCAGCTTTGGGTGGACCTCTGATGGCCACTTTTCATTTTACCACGCCTCGGTCTCCTAGACAGCAGTGTGGTGTCCAGCAGGGAGCCGGAACTGGGCAGCTCAGATTGTTGTCAGATTGACTGATTGTTTCAGGTACTCTTTACCTGCAGCCTTAGGCATAGACAGCGGCCACCCCTTCTTATAACTGCAAGGAGCTCGTGCCCCTCATCCACTGTCACTAAATGCTACTCTGTGATTCTGTGTGCCTTGCCATCAGACAGCTGCAAGAAGGGAAGCTGAGATTTCATCGGAGAAGGTAATTGGGGCATGGAATTGTATTTTGAAACTTGTGCTCCATTTTATTATATGTTTATAGGAGACCGAAACAGAACAAGGGAAAACAAATTTGGGCTCAACAATAATGTACTTGTCTCCTGGTTGCAGCTTTAATCATGTATTAAATTGTATAAATCTTTTTCAATTAGATTAATTTAACTCACTATCAATGGCAGTGGATTGATGTCAGAACATTTTCAGTTTTCATTGTTAGCCAAAAACCCTCAGCGAAGTAAATAACTGACGAAGAAATATGTAACTCTTCTCTGAGATGAGCTTGGAAGGGTTTCAAAGCTTTGGTCATTGGATTTTCATTTTTTTACCATAGCAAAACCTGCTGAAAGAGCACCTCATGCTCAATCATTCCTTCTTCCAGTCTTTGTGCACATTTAAAAAATGAAACAGTGATTGGCATGGCCTAACACTGGTCTTTGATTAATGGTCTTAAGAACTTTGCAAGCTTTCTGAACTTTCCAAGAGCAATTTGACCTATTAAGACAGCTTTTGGTAGATGATTTGCCTTGGCAACTGAGGCCACAAAGAAGTCAACAGAGATGAAGAATAAGAAGTGTCTGATTGAGCATGGACAGGAGCTCTCTTTTCTCTCCCTGTTGATTTCGAATTGGCCACCGTTTAATTATTCTTGTGTTCATGCTTGGTAACAGTGGCTGTGGGGGTGGGGAGTGTGCCATGTTACACAGGGTCCATCATGAGTAGAATTTTATCTCATACCGAATTTAATATTCTTATGACTTAAGAAACAGAATCACACCAGGAGATAACAGTAGCTTAAAATATGTTTCACATATTTTGGCTAAAGAGCTTAGGCAAGAGGGAAAACACGTCATTCTATTAAATACTGACTGCTTCCCTTCCAATGAAATAACAGATTGATGAGCATTTCCTAAGCAAGCTGTTCTGCATTTATTTGATTCACTTAGTGTCCATACATATAACTGATTTAAACTTCACATTCTTTCTACACTTATACAGATCACATCAGGGAAAAGGAAGATTTTCATGGAATAAATTAACTTACACTAAAAACAATCTGAGCACAGAAACATTAGCAGAATGAATATTTATGAATTTGCAATTAATTTTACCAATTTTATTGTGTATTACCCACTATGTAATCTGTGACTAATTTAATGTACTCATTTATTTAACAGATGTATACAGAGGACCAACAATGGGCCCACCAGCACTGTGTAAGTGCCAAAATTACAACATTAACGGTGGCAAACAGACTCCCTATTTTCATAGAATTAATATTCTAGGGGAGGAGCTAACATTTCCAAAGGCAACTCCACATTTTGTATGACCTATAAAGGAGAGGCAAGATGGTGTTGCCTGCATGTAGCTGAGTGAAAGGCAGCCAGCAAAGACCTCTCGGAGGAAGGAACATGGACACCTGACTTGAAGTCCAAGTGGGTGAAGAAACTAAACTATGAAGAGGGACACAGAGGAGGTCAGTGAGGCTAGAGCAGGGCGTGGCAAACATTTTCTATAAAGGGACACAGAGTCCATGATTTTGGATTTATGGCCCAGACAGTCTGTGTCACAATGACCCCCTTTTCTTTGGCAAGTCAAAAGCAGCCACAGCAATATGTGAACTATGATGCCAATAAAATGTATAGATGGACACTGACATTTAATAATTTTGTGTCACAAAATAGTGTTTTTTAAAAATTTTGTTATACCCGTTGAAAAGCATAAATACCATTCTTAGATCACAGGCTGTAAAATGCAGGCAGTGGGCTGGGTTTGCAGTGGCGATTGTTTGCAGACCCCGGGCCAAAGAAAGACCAGAGAGGGAAGAAGATGAGGGGGCTGAGGTGGGCCCTAGGTCACTGTAGACCTTAGAGACTATTATTTTGTTCTAAGAGAATTGCTAGCCATGGAGGGAATTTAAGCAGAGGAGAAGGGGTCTGATTCATGATTTCATAAAGTTCCCTCTGGTTGCTGTCATGAGTGCATCATAATAGGCAAGTGTGGAAGCAGAAATGCTGTTTAGGAGGCTATTTTAAGAGGCTACAGGTGACAGGTGCAGGGTGGTGGGGGTTTCAACCAAGGTGAGAGAAGTAATGGGGTATGTGAGTGTATGAACATATCATATTATATCTGTTCTTCCTCTGCAGCCTCCAGCCTGGCTCTGTAAATAACCAAAACCTACGGATGTACCAATAAAAACTAGCCTACTTTAGATCCCAGCTTAATTCTATTACCAACCGCACACATGTTTAATCTCCTTTTCTCACTTTAAACGAAAGCAAGGACAAATCCTCTGTTCTCTGCTGGTAAAAGGGATATGTCAAAATCTCCAGCCATGAGGGGGGCTCCTGTCATCATGCCTTATGTGTTGATAACGACATCAATTGATGCCTCCTTCTGTACACTGGTTTCCGTTGGATGCTTCTAGAAAATACTGTTTTGCTGTTGAACTGAGTCTGATGCCACAGATGTTTGCATTTTATTTAAAAAAAAATTCTAATATAGTTCATGGATATCCACCACTTTTCAGAAGTTGCTTTTGTAGGGCTAGTGGCATGTTCTTCCCCAGGCAGTTTGCCTGATCCCAAGGACTTACATACATCATTTGCCATCAGTGGAAGTTTGAATAGGATCCAGGGATATATCAATAAGTCAAGAATGCATGACCCAGAGTGACATATGATACTGGAATGATGGTATACCATGAAAATATATGGCATAAGGTAGTTAGAGGTTTTGATGTCCTATGTTTAGCTGTGATGTTTTTCTATAAGCACGATTGTTATTCCAAAGATAATATGTACTTCCAAGCGTAAGTGACTTTATTTCAAACTATAGTCTCTTTGAATAATTTTTATTCTTCCATTTCCAAGAGTCACATCATGTTGGGGCAATAGAGATAGTGCACTGCAGAATTGTTAGAATCCCAAATGCCTCCCCTTGCACTCATGGAGGCTCAGATGTGGGGTGATATTAGAAGGATATATTTGCTGGTTTTTCAACGTGACACAGCTAGGGAGCATTTCATTTTCCTTGGCCGTGTATGGAAAACTTAGCACTCGTCTTCAACATTTGGCTAGAGATTTGGGCTACATGGTATTTCTGGCTGAGGCCTGGAGGTTTTCATGGTCATGTGAAAATGTTGATGGAATGACTTCCTAAAGTATTCCTCTCTTGCCTGTGCTTCAGTGGAAATGCATCTACACTGCAAAGGGGATTTTCCAGAGTTGTGGATGGAACTAATCTCCTAAACAGATCCCCATCTCTAGTCCTTCATCACCCAACTCCACTCATGTCATATGCAATCTAAAACGTAATCCTCTTTTTGTATAGGCATAAGCACGCTTTACAAACTCTCAAGATTTAAACTGAAATGGAAACAATAAAAAGAGAGAAGCCGGCTGAGTGCGGTGGCTCACGCCTGTAATCCCAGCACTTTGGGAGGCCGAGGTGGGTGGATCACTTGAGGTCAGGAGTTCGAGACCAGCCTGGTCAACATGGCAAAACCCCGTCTCTACTAAAAACACAAAAATTAGCCAGCATGGTGGTGTGCCTGTAATTCCAGCTACTTGGGAGCCTGAGGCAAGTGGATTGCTTGAACCCAGGAGGTGGAGGTTGCAGTGAGCTGAAATTGTGTCACTGCACTCCAGCCTGGGCAACAGAGCAAGACTCTGTCTCCAGAAAAAAAAAAAAAGTGGGGGGTGTATAGGGAGAAGTCAAACTCACCTATCTGGCTTTGGAATCTCTCTACACTACATAGTTGGTGTGCACTCTTGTCTTGCTGTACAACATAGTCCTAAGTAACTCTATTATGGGACTGAAAAACCTTGGCTCATGCGTTTCCTACCAGTGAGACCAAGGACAATGCATTCTACTTTCATCTCTGCAGCCTTTAAGACACAGCTAACCGTCTTCAGCATAAGGACTTGCATGCCTCACGTTGTCTTAAAATATCTGTTGTACTTTTGCCTTGTACTTTAAACTCCCAACTTGTTGGTTAATAGTGTGAGTACGGGCCGGGTGCGGTGGCTCATGCCTGTAATCCCAGTACTTTGGGAGGCCAAGACGGGTGGATCACCTTAGGTCAGGGGTTCAAGACCTGTGTGGACAACATGGTGAAACCCGGTTTCTACTAAAAAAATAAAACTTAGCTGGGTGTGGCAGTGTGTGCCTGTTGTCTCAGCTACTCTGGAGGCTGAGGCAGGAGAATGACTTGAACCCAGGAGGCAGAGGTTGCAGTGAGCTGAGATCGCACCACTGAACTCCAGCCTGGGTGACTCAATCTAAAAAAAAAAAAAAAAAAGAGTAAGTACATCCATCTCCTCCTAGGAAAGATTAAAATATATTGAGGAATATAATGGTAAATTTATTTATTTCTATGCTAATACTGTCAGCCATGGTACAGATCTGGAGCAATGTGCTTAACCCTTCTGGGGCTCAGTTTTCTGAGTCAAAATTTCCTGACTCTCAGTTCATTTATATGTAAAATGAGGATAAGAACCTCCACTTTACTTGCTTCTTCTAAAGGTTAAATTGTACAATAAAATGAAGAGCCCAGCAGCATGTGTCGCATAAGGGATTAGCATGGTTACGTATCACCTTTTGGTTTACATAGAATTTCACAAATATTATCTCATTTGATTCTTGAAACAATGAGACGGCCAGAACCTGTAGTTTTGCATCATTTTTTAGTAGAGTAAACTGAAGTTAGGAAGGCCTGTTAGCAAGCTGCATTTGCTGGAACTGCCTGTTAAATAATTATCGAATAAATAAACAATTTGGGGCAAGGAGAATGTGTCTTTTCATATAGAGAAACAACGTGGCAAACAAATGTTAATCCAGTTAAGTAGCTACGTTTTAATGCTAAATGATTATTCAGGTAACTAAAGCTGGAGCATTTGTATTTTCATTCCACAATAACTATTAGCAAATACTCTGTATACTATCTCAGCAACCCAATGCAGTGCAAGGCTCCTCTTGGGGAATGCTAGTATTAAGAGAGAAGTAAGCAAAATTGACAAGGAAGAACTTGTTTCTCTTGGCTAAAGGAACATGGAGGTGCCCCCTCATTCTTGTTATGTATGCAGAAAACAGATTGTAAATAGGTGTGATGTTAATGAATCCAGAGGGGAACTAATGGAAGAAAACTGAATTTATTTCTGTCTAACATATTGTTTCTTGTCGGTTTCCTTCCTTTGTCATATAATTTTTAACAAAATGCCTGACAAGTAATTTAGTGACAGGTGTGATTAATGCTGATGTGGCTTTTAGGTAGCGGTGAACAGTTAGAGGAAGCATTGTTGTAAAAATAAAAGCCGTCTTCCTGGTGTCTTTCAAATACCTAGAAAACGAAAAGACTAAGTTTGCCCTCTACTGGAATTCAGAATTACACCACTGGCGGTTTTATGAATGTATGGAAAAAAAGGATCTATATATTTTTCCTTTCCATGTTAAAAATTCAAGCCTCCTTTTATCACCTTGGTTAATCCACTTTAGTATTAGTTCTATACATAGATCAGATTCTGTGGACCAAATACTCTCAAGATAGAATTTCTGTTCCCATGGAAGACGGCTGTGAGAGCAGGTGATCAGATGCCCTACACAAGGATTACAGCAGGAGTTTTGGCTCTCCTCATTTTGCAAAATATGAATAATCACCTACCACACAGTCTGGGGTTTTAGTAGTTTTTGACTGGTGTTAGGAACTTAAAATAACCCCCAAGAATAAAATTGTGCCAGAACCTAGAACATCATCCAACAATTGGTTTTGAGGACAGACCTAAGGGCAGCCAAAAGGGAAAAGTGGTGTTAGGGAGGCAGAAAGCTGCTCACTGGCCTTTTATAAAAACTGCACTCCCAGTTCACTGGCTCTGAGCATGCCTGGTACAACAGTCTAAGGGGTGGACTTATTATGGCAGCTGCCCTGGGACCAGTGCCAGTAGAGACCCGGAGACTCTAGGAAAGATAAAGGTCAAAAGATGGATCACAAGACCTGTCAGCTGGAAGTAAAGTTGGTTTAGGCAAAGCAAAGTGCAGCCCTAATTTGTCCTCTCCTTCTGGCTAAACATCACTTAGACTTTGTCTTCCTTATCTGATCTGCAAACACCACCAGTCAATGCCTGTATTTTGTTGTAACATGAACATTTATATTTGCACACTCAGTGGTGCACAGATTTCAGAAACTGGAAAACAGGAAGTTTGCCACGCTGGAGGCCAATGCACATCAACAAATCAAACTCTCGTGTGCCTCTTCCTGGCTCATATCTTTTTCAGAATGTTTTGCATTTGGCCAAAGGTTCAGAAAGAAAATAGATGCAATATTATCTATCAAAGCTAGAGTAAGCATTTGGAACGTGGGGTGGGGGTATAGGGGGAAGAAGAGTACATCCCAGACCCATATTTCACTCTGATATTTAGACTTTAGTATCTAATATAGCAGTTTGCTGTAATTTTAAAACAGCCAGGGAAAAGTGAGTTCGAGACTTACCTATGCCTCCATAAAGGACATTATATAATTTATCTTTGCTGGTCCTCTAGAATAGTAGAAACTGGCTCCTTCTATCTAGATCAAGGTGTTTTATTGTAGAAAGAGAATAATGCCATTTTTTCTCAGTTTGTAGAAACATAGTAGATTAAATTTTATACATGTTTGAGCTTTCTCAGTATTTTTCATAAACGTAGGTAGCCTGCCAGTACTCATCCCTACCAGAATGAAGCATCTTACAGTCTCTGATGAGGCATGATGTATTTTGATGTAAATATTTTAAGTTTAATATATCATAGCGTTTCATGCCATGATGTATTAAACCAGGTCATGAATTCCAGGGCTCTGTCCCATGAACAATACTAGACTCACTCTGACTTCCAGTTAAAATTACTCCCCAGTTTCAGATAAATTGTGAAAATAAAAGATACTTGGATTACCCTCTATCTTGGTGCTGATAAGAGAGTGGCTGCTGGGGAGGCTGGTCCAGCAGCATCCTTGGTCAGTCAGGGCCATGGGTGTGCCTACATCCCAAGCAGAGGGATGCAATGTGCTCATTGTAATCATCATGCCACACTGCCAAGAAAATATTTGACACTGAGGTCAGAAGACAGGGATTCATAGGGTTTCTTTTTAGATCATAATCACTTCTAAACTATGGGGGGTTAAATAGGATTCTACTTCAAGGAAAGTGAAAACTTTTGAGGTGTTTTCTTTCTCAAAGTGTACAATTTGTCCACTAAAATGGGATGGTGCATAATTTTATATCTGAAAATGCTTTCTTTTGTTTTTAATCCAGGATATTCCCAGCAATAGCTGCCGATGTTTGACTCTCTACAATGGGTCACATGTATTATGATAACTAACTAATTTAGCATTGCTACAATTCTGCAAGGCAGATGCTGTTGCCTCAAGCTTTAGTTAAAGAAATAGAAACAATCACAAGCATTCTTATACACCAGTAACAGACAAACAGAGAGCCAAATCAGGAATGAACTTCCATTCACAATTGCTTCAAAGAGAATAAAATACCTAGAGGTACCAGGATCGACTCTTCAAGGAGAACTACAAACCATTGCTCAGTGAAATAAAAGAGGACACAAACAAATGGAAGAACATACCATGCTCATGGATAGGAAGAATCAATATATTGTGAAAATGGCCATACTGCCCAAGGTAATTTATAGATTCTATGCCATCCCCCCAAGCTACCAATGAGTTTCTTCACAGGGAAAAAAACTGCTTTAAAGTTCATATGAACCAAAAAAGAGCCCGCATCTCCAAGACAATCATTGTCAAAAGAACAAAGCTGGAGGCATCACGCTACCTGACTTCAAACTATACTACAAGGCTACAGTAACCAAAAAGCAAAATAGAGATTGACACAGAAATAAATCCACACATCTACAGCCATCTGATCTTTGACAAACCTCATGGGGAAGACATGGTGCTGGGATTCATAGTAGAAAGGATCCTTTCTTTTTAGATCATAATCACTTAAATGTTCTAAACTATGAGGGGGGTCAGGACATAATAGGATTCTACTTCAAGGAAAGTGAAAACATTTTGAGGTGTTTTCAATCTTCTCTAATAAAGTGTACAATTTGTGAACCACTAAAATGGGATGGTGCATAATTTTATATCTGAAAATGCTTTTCACTGTTTTTGTAAACTAGTTTTTTAATCCAGGATATTCCCAGCAGCCATCCCATTACTGGGTATATACCCAAAGCTGCCGATGTTTGACTCTCTACAATGGGTCACATGTATTATGATAACTAACTAATTTAGCATTGCTACAATTCTGCAAGGCAGATGCTGTTGCCTCAAGCTTTAGTTAAAGAAATAGAAATGGCACATTATGCACATGTACCCTACAACTTAAAGTATAATAATAATAAATAAATTAAAAAAAAAAAAAAAAAAAAAAAAAAAAAAAAAAAGAAATAGAAACCCAGACAACTTAAATACCTTAACCAAATTCACTTAGCTAATCAATATTAGACACTGCATTCAGACTCAGGTTTTTCTAATGCTCACGCTCATCTTTGTGCCACGCTACCTCTTCAGGAAACCTGTTAATTAAAAATCCCTTTTCTACTCAGAATATACACTCTTCAGTGCTAATACAGACCCATTTTCCTACTGTCTTATTGAATGTATAGAGGGTCACTGGTAACATCAAATAACAATGCCCTTTTCCAGATCTTTCTAGTTTTTTGTTTGTTCTTGTTTTTGTTTTAAGACAGACTCACTCTGTTGCCCAGACTGGAGTGCAGTGGCATGATCTGCAACCTCCACCTCCCGGGTTCAAGCAGTTCTCTTGCCTCAGCCTCCTAAGTAGCTGGGACTACAGGCACCTGCCACCACGCCTGGCTAACTTTTTTTTTTTTTTTTTCAGTAGAGATAGGGTTTGCCCAGGCTGGTCTCGAACTCCTGACCTCAGGTGATCCACCTGCTTTGGCCTCCCAAAGTGCCGGGATTACAGGTGTGAGTCACCATGGGTAATACATGGGTATTACCGAAGCTAGTTTTGGGAAGGAAGCCACTTCAGAAAAGAAAGGCAAGTATATTCATGAATGGGTGTCATAATAGGGCCAGTGTAAAATTTCTCAAGACGGTAGGATAAAAATGTGTCTGCACGTTAAGCCACAAACCTCATACTGGGCATCCAAGAAGTGGACCAGAACCAGGAGTCCCATGCATAAGGGTTCCACTGGATTCCACACTCCCAGCAGCAGTTGGCTGTTGAGTCGAGGTTGCAAGGGACCAGAGTCCACAGCCAGAAACCCAGTGAAAGGGTGGGGAACTCTGCCAAAGGGAGACATTTTCTCTCTCCTCCATGCTAGGCTCTTCTCTGTGTTTCAATGACTCTGCACCCTGATGTTGAAATGAGCAGGCAGTTACCCCAGGATAGTAACTCTGCCCCTGATTGACTCAGGTAGAAAGAAGTGAGAATTGTGTTACCATGTAACTATTATTAAAATAGCAAGGTGGAGATAATGGGAAGCATGAAAATGAGAGGAAGAGAATGGGATACTGAGTAAAAAGGATGTCTGTGAGAATCATTGAGAGGATGTACTGATTAGAATAACAGAAACCAAGTTAAGAGTGAAATCGCTTATAGTAAGTATTTTACATCACCTCATTCCATCTGAATGTCTTGGTGTAAGAAATGAGAAACCTTTTCTGAAACGATAACAAGAAAACAGTGAATGGCTAGGTCAAAGTATCGGAAATCACATTTTGCCTGTAGCTGATTTTGCTAGCGGATGACATTTGCTTTAGCTTAAACTAAAATAAAGGAACATTATTGCTCTGATTGTTTGAGCTTATAAACGAAATTCTTTCCCACTTAAAACTGAAAAATTAGGAGCATTCCTGGCACGTGAATGACATTCAGTTCTCAACACCAGTGGTTCTCAAATGTACCATTGGAGTCAGTTTCTGAAACGTTGTTAAAACTGATTGCTGGACCCATCTCCAAAGTTCCTGATTCAGTGGATCTGGAGTAGAGCCTGAGACTTTGCACTTCCAAAAAGTGTCCAGATGCTGCTGCTGCTGCTGCTGCTGCTACTTGGAGGACCACACTGGCAACCACTGCTCTACACTAATGGAGCCGTGGCATATGTCTTGCTATCTGATATTACTCTTCCGTTTTCCCCCATTGGAAATGATAAACTATGAGAAAAAATCTCTGAATTATTACACTGGTATCATTGACTGGAAAAAACAAATAGTCATTAATTTGACAAATGTCATCTTTTAATTTGGCAGGTTAAAATCTGACAGGATGTGAGGCCAAGGCATTTCATCCTTCGTGGTCCCTTTGAGGTTGCACACAGTATTTCTTTGCTGAGACCTTGGGAGCACAAATGCTTGCCAGAGGTTTTGCAATGAAATGGTGAGGAATGCAGAATGTTCGGTTCAGCTGATGGAGCCTGAACGCTAACCAGAAGGCACACATCTGCACACTTAGGCTTAGAGTCCTCTTCCAGGCCAACTAGTCCAACCTCAGACAGACACAAGAGTAGGGAGAAGTCCCACTGGGGCAGGCTCCTTTCTGTAGTCACAGCTGCATGGACAGATTTCTTTCCTACACCTGCCCCTCTGGAGAAGAAAAACACACATTTTCACAGTAGTCATCAATAGACTCTTTCAAGTTAATTGCATGGAGGAACCTAAATCATCGTGTGCTGATGGATCCAGAGGTTCTCAATCTGCCCTTGCATCACAGTCACTTGGAGGACTCACTGGAAAATAGCTTGCTGGGAACCGCCCCAGTGTTTCTGATTCAGAAAGTCTAGGTCTGATTCTAGGGTCCAGAAATATGTTTCTGATCCCCAAGTGAGGTTGTTGCTACTGGTCTTGAGGTCCACATTTGGAGAACCATGGGTCTTTATCCAAAATACATAGAAGAATTCTACACTGACCAAGTGAAGATGATTGTTCCCAAACGCTGTAGATGTGTGATCTTGGCTTTGTCCAACAATGAAAGCTCGACATAGCCACTGTGTCCTGGAGTCCTTATGAGAGGTAGACAGTTTTATTGATTGTAGAAATTTGCAACTTTGTACAAGGAGCAACATTTACACAAGATGTAAGTTTTTATGAAGACCACTTCTAAAATTTTGAATAATACTCCATTTCAGTGTGCTTCACTGAACTTGTTGCAAACATGATTTCAGTAATTTCCCTACTTTCAGTTAGTAATTGCATTAAAATATCGGAGAAAAATATATACTGTGCAGCAAATCTCAGTCCAGGAAAGAATGGATATGTAGAAAGGATTTTTGTTATATAATTATAGTTTTATAATAGAAACTATAGAACTGAATTAAAATTTATCTAGTAAAAATTCTTACTCTTTCTAAAAGCAACTCACACATGTTACCCTGTAATTTGATTTTGGTACTTGTATGAATTCTGGTATGAAATAGGAATTTCCTGAGGGCAGGATAAAAAATTTTAAAAAATTCTGCTCTGGATGCTTTAACCAGTGCCTCAAACATAGTAATTGATGCTTATTAAATCAAAGTTTTATCTCCACTTCTTCACGTAGAAAAGTAACTTGGAAATAAACAATCAGAACTGCAAATGTAAGACTTTGAGATGCAAAGAGACTATCTGAAGCTGAAATGACCTGTTGGAAAACCATCTGGATAGAGTTCTGCACTTAGGGGATTACTGTAAGAATTTGAATATCTACACCCAAATAATTCATGGAAAAAGATAGCAGACATTTCTGCCTAGGACTCAGTAATGTTCATCAAAGGGATCAGAGCGTGGGTGATATTTGCCTCTAGCAATAATAGACATTTCCTTCCACCCCAATCTTTACTTAATAGAACAAGAAGTTCAAATGAGGGTTTCTCATCTGAGTTGAGCCTGAGAAACAAAGTGAAAGGCATGCCTCAGGAGGAGTCAACTCTAACTTTGTCCAGCCCGTTTGTGAAACGAGGCCCAATGAAATAGCCAATTAAAAGCTCCCTCCTCTGAAGAAAAACCAGCAAGGTCTAGAAATAACAGAAGAGCCCCAACCCCAGCACCTGTCAGTGGGCTGTGGTTTCAATCTCAGGCAAGAGTCACAGAAGATGCCCTGTGATAATGAAATAAAACCCCAACCAAACCAGTCATTGATTCACCAATAACACTCATTTTACCTTAATGGATATTATGTGATGATGGGGGGATTACTTAAACACGGTGCAAAATATTTTGGAGAAATGAATTCCCAGGCTTGAAACACTTCATATCTCATTGCTTATACACAAAAATGCATTATCATTTTGAAAGTCAGAATATCACTTATCACTAAATTATGTAAGTAACCTCCAGGAAGTTTCACAAGGAAAGTCTCACCTCACATGTGACAAATGATCTGGATAATTGGAGTGCTCTTCTTCAAGATCCAAGCTTTCGTCTTGTTGACTGCCCGCTCTGCTTTTTCCTCCCCTTCCAAACGCCAAGTTCAGGCTGCTCGAACTCATTTTTCTTGTGCTGAATGAGGCATTGAATTAAATTCTCTAAACACAAATTAAAGGGTATCTCGGCATTACCAGGAAGATTAGTGTCTTGTGAAATAATAGGATGGTTTGAGTCAAACGAGTTTGCAAGAACTACTCAAACCAAATTTGTTTTATCCGTATTTTAAAATCTTTTCACATTTCACTTATATATTCCACACAAATGCATAAATCTTAAAGCAACTGGAGTCAGCTGAAAAAAAGAAGTGTTCTAAGCATTTACCGTGAAGAAAAGATCGTTAAGAAAGTGGGCTGAGGAAAATTGGGAAGAGTGCTGAAATGAGAAGCAGTAACTGATGAGCTGTGCTGATCTAACACACTCCAAGGAAAGAGACTAGCAGTCAGTTGACATAGTGTTGTTTCTTTCTATGCGATATGTTCATCTTGCTAAAGAAATTCCCTAATACAAAATAACTCTGTCACTCTTTGTTTCTGGCTAAATTCTTCTATATGATTCTCTAATTTAATGTGTGCCCAGGTTTCTCTTGACGTTTCATTGATGATCCAGTGGCAAAGAAGAAGAAATGATACTAAGATGGAAGGAGTTACTGTGAAAATGTACATGGATAAAAACAAGAACTTATTGCATAAACACGTGTTTCCTATAAATGAAAATCAAACATACATATGTAAGTCTTCTGATCAACACTGCAAATTTGCCCTTCAGAAAGGTTATGCAAGTGTGCAGTCCAAGAAGCATTATTCAGAAATGCTACTAAACAGCTTGGCATTGCTTTGAGAAATAACTCATTGTTTGTTTAAATAACATTTTTAATTTTATTTCATTATATATTGTTTAGTTGTATTTCTTCTTCATAATTTACCATTCTTTATTCTTTACAAATCATTTTGACTACAGGAATTAATAATTAATATATCAACTGTTATAATTCAATATTCCCGTAGTTAATATTCTCATTTACCTTACAGGTTTTTCTTTTTGTGTGTGTGAGATACAGGTTTTTTTTTATTTTTCTATTTTGCATTCAATCTTTTCCTTTATGGCTTCTGCCTGTTTAATCATGTTTAAAACTGCCTGTCTATTGTAAAATTATATAAATATTTATCTTAATTATCTCATAATCCTTTTATGACTTCAGTTTTTACATTTAAATCTTCAAACCATCTGGGTTTTACTTTACAGTGGTAAGAAGGATGAGATAGACCTTAATTATTTCCAAATGATTAGCAAATTATCACAGAACCTTTTGAAGTAATGATTTCTTCACTGATTGATTGGAAATTCACTTTTTTTATATAGTACATTATTTATATATGAAGTTATGATTCAGAGATAAATTTAAGCTCAGAAATAGATCTAAGTATTGGAAGTAATTTTAGAACACACAAGGTGTTCTGATAATGTTCAAATCTCCTCTAAAAGTTTTTCATCGATATCATTTATTTCCAAGATTTTGATAGAAAGTATTTTTTATTGGAAGAAAATTGATGCCCCCACTCACCCACCTGCGCATGTGTGCATCTGTATGTGCACACACACGCGCATACACAAACACACGCACATACACACACGCGCGCATACACAAACACGTGCATGCACACATGCGCATACACACATGCGCATACACACGCGCACGCATACACACACGCGCATACACATGCACACACATGCTCATGCACACATGTGCATAAGCACATGCACGCACTCACGCACACATACACACGCGCACATGCATACACAGGCATGCACACACACACACACACACACTTCTTCTCTATATCAAAAGTCAACAAACAGTTTCTGTACATGTTTCAGGCTTTGTGGTCCCAGCCTCTCTCACAACTACTGAACTCTGCTGTTTCGCCACAAAACTGTGGGTGACACCCAGATGAAGTAGTGCGGTTCTGTTCTAATCAACCTTGATTTTTGTACATTACAATTAGAACCGTGGATGACTTTAACATGTCAGAAAAAGCTTTTTCTTCTTGTGATATTTTTTCAACAATTTAAAGCTGTAAAAAGCATTCTTAGTTCACGGATCATACAAAACAAATGGTGGGCCAGATCGTTCCTGTGGGACATCGTTTGCACTTCAAATATTGGAAGACTGTTATGATAGACTTTCTATAATCTTTAGTTGGTAATTAATGTACTTTTTAAATATAATGTTTTGAATTGGAATGGTCACAAATTATTTGTTGTGACTTACTATCAAGTTATATTAACAACTGGATTCTAAATAAAAATATAGGCTCCTGAGTGTGGTAGAAGTAAACAAAAAACGTTGAAGTATTTGTCACACATGTAGATTAATTCATGCATCCTTCAATGGTCCTGTGAAATATTTGACCGTCCAGGCACCAGGAGCAATACAAGTAGGTATTTAGCTTTCATTTTTTAATTAAAAAGTAGAACATTCACCAGAAGAAGCATAATTTAGAAGGCAAACTTTAAGAAGAACCGGCTTTAACAGATGGATTCTGTTTGGGGAATGATCATCAATGTAACAGACAATGTATTGTGAATGATTTTAATTTACAATTTTTTAAATTAAAATGTGCTGTATTGGAATTCTTGTATTAAGAATGCTTATAGGTCAACCTCACTTTTACTTTAGCTGTAACCTAAAGTTTAATAATTATAGTAGTTTTGTCATGACTATTTTGATGAACATATTTTAAGCTAGATTATTAGGTTTAAAGAAGTGAATTCATGTTACCATACATTGAAGCCGTCTGTTTCATTAATAAAACTTATTGTCTTAATAACTCTTTTGTCTGACATTAATGTACTGCTCCAGATTTCTTTTGATCAGTTTATCCTATAATTTTTCTTCTATATCTTCAATTTTTCTCTTATATTTTAGATATGCCTCTCTTAAAGAGCATAAATCTAGATCTTTTTTTACATTTTGTCTGACAATTTCAATCTTTTAAGTTTATGTTTAACCATGACTGTAATTACTGATACATTGGAATTATTCTATTTTTGTGCTTTTCATTTATCTGTCATACTAGGCTAAGTGTTTCTTCGCCTTACTTTATAAACCAAATCATTTTCTTTTCTCCACTAGTATAAGAGTGAAATACTCTATTTCTGTTCTCTTGTGGTTATGATAGGCATTTTGATATGCATATTTAATGTAATAAGCCAAAATTTAATCATCTTCTTCTTCAAATTAACCATGACTTTAGACTAATTTAACTCTAATCATATTCACCCTTCTCTTTGCCCTAAATATATTCCTGTAATGCCCAGGTTTGAATGCACCTTGATTTAATTATACTTTCATTATTTTGGATTATTTAATTATTTTGATTAAATAATTTCATCTGATGATCTGCTGTTTTCTATCTCCCCGATAAGTACATAAAAGTAGAAACCTTGCTCATAAGTTAGTGTATGTTTAACTTTATGACATACTACCTAACGTCTTTCAAATTAGTTTTATTTGTACTTTTCCCCACTAGCACAGCAATGTAAGAGAGTGTCAGGTGCCCCACATCCTTGTCAACACTTGGTGTTGTCCATTTTAATTTTAGCCATTCTGATGAGTTTTAATTATTTTCTCTGATAACTTATAATATCAAGCAGCTTATTTTTCTCCTGTACTACTGGCTCCTCAAATTAATTATTCCCAGAAGTGTCTGTTCAAGTTCTTTACTATTTCCTTATTGGTTGATTTATCTTTTGGCTATTGATTTGTAGAAATTATTTATGTATTCTGGATACCAGTCCTTTGTCAGATATATGCAATGTGTTCTCCCAGTCTGCTTTTTATTCTTCTTTCTCTTAATGGTGTTTTTGATGAGCAAAGGTTTTTTACATTGATGAATTCAACTTATCAATTTTTTCTTTTGTGTTTCCTTCTTTATGTGTCTTTTCTGGGAAAAGTATTTAAATTTATTTTAGAGCCCAGCATATATTCTACCTTGGTGAAATTTCATGTATGTCATTTTTTTCTGCCTCATCCAATCTCTATTCTTCTTTTGCAACTCCAATTATATATGTATTTTACACTTGACACTGTTCTAGAGCTCAAAGTGGCTCGGTTCTTTTTTAAAAATATTTTTTTCCTCTCTGTTTTTCAGATTTGACAATTTGACTTGTTGCTTTATCTTCAAGTCTATAGACTATTGATTTAGCCATCTCCAACTGATGTTAAGAATATCTGTGATTTTTTTAAAAAATCAGATAGTTTCTAATGTTAGAATTTCCATTAGTTTGTTTTTATTTTAATTTTTTAAGTGAAAGCAAGTTTATTAAGAAAGCAAAGGAATAAAGGAATGGCTACTTCATAGGCAGAGCAGCCTAATTTATTTTTATACTGTACATTTCTCTGCTGGGATTATCCCTGTCTTCACTCATTTATAGCTATTTTCCCTTTTACATCTTTGACCATATTTATAATAGTGGTGTTTGATTCTTCGTCTACTAATTCCAACATGTTGATGATCTCAGTATTGGTTTCTATTGATGCTTGTTCTCTTGATTGTGCATAGTATTTTGCATTTCTTTGCATATATAGTATTTTTGTATTGTATGCTAGACTTTGGGGATGATGCATTCTGAAAAGAGAGTGGATTTTGTTATCTTTCGAAAATTATTAATTTTTGTTTTAGTTTGACAGTTACATTCAGGGCTGATCACCTTGAATTTATGGAGATTTGGTTTTGTACTTTATTGGGGCAGGCTCTAAGTGTGAACCTTACAAGATTTTTGCAGACACTCCAAAGCATTTACTAAGCCCCTTTAATTTGAATGGAGTTAAAATCTAAATTCTGTCTTCCCTCTGATGGGCAGCAATTGAAACCTATGTCCAATTTTTTTCATTCATCTAACTGTTGCCTTCTATAGGGCTGGTGTTTTTTGCATGCATCTGCAGTTCACAGTTCAACGAAATATTTATGGGGATTTTATATGCAGACTTTTGTCCCCTCCCATTTCTGTGATTTCCCATCTCAATTCACAGTCACATTGGCAGTGTCACACTCTCTTCTCTGTTACCTAAAGCCAACAGGCCTGTGGTTTTCTACTTTCTCAGTAGTCACCTGCATCACATGTACTGGGAACCCTGCCAGGCCCAACCCACATACCCTGGCCGAGCGACAGATGAAAAAATGTACACAGACACAGGTTTCTTGCCTTTCCAGGCGGCTAGGGAACCAGGCCGCTCAGACATCGAGGAGGATGCCATAAAGAGTCACAGCGGCTGAGGCCCTGACAATCTGGTGCTGCGGGCATTTGTTTAGTACAGATTTAATGACAAAGGCTTTCAGTCAACACACTTGTGGGTAATTAACATGGCTGCCCCACCCCACCCTAGAGAGAGCAGTCCTACAAACGGATGATTAAAGGCCAGGTTCCAAGACCTAAGTAAACTAACTTATCTGGATTAATTCCCTTACACTTCCTTGTTATCTGTCCTTAGAGAATTCAGCTGCCTTTGGCCATAATTTTCTTCTGCAGCTATGCAATCCCCTGGCCTTCCGAGGTTTGCATTCTCTAATTTTTCCCACCACCCTGACCAATCTCCTACAGAACACTATTAGGGGAAATCTGTATAAATATGTGTCTAACTTAGTGCATTTCTGTCTTTTCAAGAGTGAACCATACTTAACCATACTTTTAGAAATTCTCTACAACTGTCAAATAGTTTTCTTTTTAAAAAATTTTCCAGAGATTATAAGGTTAGTTTGATGTAGGCTGCTTTACCATTATGAAACTCAGAATGATCAAAATCATTATTATAGTTCACAAACTCTCTCTTGAGCTGTGTTTTATACGTTGTTATATCCTTTAAGGTTTAATTTTTGCTTTTTTACTTTTATGCATTCTACTGGGTTATTACTAATTTGGCTCATCAGTTTTGATAGTCTCTTGTTCTATTGTGATACTTTCCACTATTTCTTTTTTCTTTAAATACAGTAAACAGCCATTTTATTCAGTAATCCCATTGTTTTCCGTATCTTAGGTCTAATACATAAAAGGGTTCTTTTACTTTAATTTATGATGGTTTATTTCTTCATGTTTATTTGAGATATTTTTATTGTAAGCTCCCTACCCCTAGGGAAATTAATCTGTAGGAATTCATTGAGCATAGAGCTTAAAGTGTTTGCCTACAGAGAATAACTTATTTTCTTCTACTGAAATATGAGGGACGTATCCAAAATTGGATTGCCTTGCATTAATGTTTGACCTGATGTTTTATGGGGCCACACAATTAGTACAAATGGAGACCTTAAACCCAGAGGTGGTTAGAAATAATTACCAGAGATACAGATGTTTTTCTTTTTTTGAATACTCTGTAGCATACTAAGACTGAGGCAGACAATTATACCCACAACTCCCTCTACAGAGGTGCTTTCCTGCTTCTCCTGCTGAAGGTGTCATCCTTGCTGGGTTCTGACCTGTGCTCTTATGTTCCATCCAACCCCCCTTATTGCTTGGAACCAGGTTTTGTCTCATTTCCTGATGCTCCATAAAACCCTAGATAATTCTCCCATCTTAACTCCCATTAAGCCACCTATTTAAGAAAAAGAACTGGGTAATATCTTATCCATTTTTTTTTGAAATGCCATAATAACTAAGTTATTCCAAAAGTCTATTTAGCAATTTTGCTGGAAATGGAAGTTTTCCTACCGGCTTTTGTTTCATGTGTTTCTAGGCTGAGTTTTTAAGTACATACAAATTTTGACTTTTTAAAGTGTTCTTTGACAACTTTTACATCACCGACATGCAATATCCTTCCTTGTGCATTACATTGCTATTTACTTTGTGTTCCACTTTGTTTCATACAAATTTTGGCAAACCTATCTTCTTTTTGTTAGCATTTTCTTAGTATTTTCTTTATAAACATTTTCATCCCTCCTATATCATTTTAAGTATCTTTTTATTGAGTAAAAAAATCAATTAATTTGTATTCTGTTCACAAGAATCCCTCTGTTATTTAATAGATACATTTGGACCCATTTATCATTATTGAGAATATTAATAGTTTGGGTCCTATTCTTGCTGCATTGTTTTGTGCCTCCTTATGCTTTCCAGTTACTTATTTTTCACTTTCATATTATTACCTATCACTGTATAATAATATTGCCATACTTATCGCCTTACAACAACACACATTAGTTTTCTCAGTTTCTGTGGTCAGGAGTCCAGACACAGCTTAGGTGGCTTTGCTGCTTCAGGGCCTCACAAGGCTGCAATCAAGATGCCAGCCAGGACTGTGGCCTTATCTTAGGCCTGGCTGGGGAGGGATCTGCTTCCACACTCCTGTGGCTAATGGTGGCATTCATTTCCTGGTGCTTTGTTGGGCTGAGGGGTTTCATTCTTATTGGCTCGGGGGGTCACCTTCCTTCCTGTGTGGGCTCTCTGTATGACATTACACAACATGGTAACTTGCTTCTGCAAAGCCAGCAAGGGAGTAAGTCTACTGCCAAGACTAATGCTACAATTTCATGTAATGCAAGCATACATACATCTGTAACATTTTCCATATTCTATTGGTGAAAAGGAAACCATAGATCCTATTCATACTCAAGGAGAAGGTGTATTAGTCTGTTCTCGTGCTGCTAATAAAGACATACCCTAGACTGGGTAATTTATAAAGGAAAGAGGTTTAATTGACTCACAGTTTCACATGGCTGGGGAATCCTCACAATCATGGCAGAAGGCAAATGAGGAGCAAAGTCGTGTCTTACATGGTGGCAGGCAAGAGCTTGTGCAGGGGAACTCCCATTTATAATAAAACCGTCAGATATAGTGAGACTAATTCACTATCACAAGAACTGTATGGGGGAAACTGCCTCCATGATTTGGTTATCTCCACCTGGCCCCACCCTTCACACATGGGGATTATTAGAATTCAAGGTGAAATTTGAGTGGAGACATGGACAACCCATATCAGGCGTCACACAAGTGTGTAAGTACCAGGAGGCAAGAATCCTGGGGCCACCTTCAAGTCCATCTACCACATTTCTTATATCCTTTTTAGGACTGGCATCATTTTTTTTCCTGTCACATTTTTTAATGCTTTGAAGGTTATTTACATGTGTTAACATTTCTATTTATACCTATATTTTCCCAACAAGGTCTAGCGCTGATCAGATTACATATTCTTCCCTTGAATAAACCATATAACCTTCTCACCCAGTCCCACTTTGGCCATTTGCCTTTTGGAATTCTAAGTTGAGAATTCTAAATTGAGAATTTAAAAAATGTAAATATAAACAATCAGCAATTATTTGCCTTAAAATTAATTTTACTAAATTACTTGCTGACTTTTCATTAAACCCACTCCTTTTCTCTTGGGTTTACTTTGTACATTTCAAAATATCACTGTCTTGCTCTCATTCCTGAATGCTACCCTGATTAGATATAGAATTCTTGATTCAGGGTTATTTTTTCTTTCTGGATTTTTGAAATATTGCTCCCTTCACCTTTTGTCTGAAACATTGTGGTCCAATCTACTCCATATGCCAATCTGATTTTTGTTCTGTTGTATATAGTCAGATATTTTTCACTTTTGTAACTTTCAAGTATTTTCTTTTTATCTTTGGCTTTCTGAAATTTGACAATTTGATATTTTAAGTTTTTGTATTAGGTTACTTATATCTTAGTGTGTGTCCTATCCATTTATGGAGAATAATTTCAACATAAGTAGATTTATTCTCCAAGATCTAGGGAAGTTTCTTTGGTTATTCTTTGAATATTCTCCTCCATCTTTATTCCTTTTTCTAGACATTCTTTCATACAGTACTAAAGTCACAAATCCCAGATCTAGTTTCTATGTCTTTCATGCTTTCTGAACTTTTTCATTGTTTGACTAAGTTCTTGAGGAATTCCAAAGGGTAATTTCATTGCTCTGTAATTTACATTTTAGGCATATCAAATGGTATTTGGCTGATACACTAAGGTTTTATCTCAATAAAATTTTTACTCTGCACGATTTCTATTTGATTTTTTACATCTATTATTCTCCCTCCCATCTCTCTGTGATGCTGCTTATCCTTACACTCTGCTTTGTTCTTTGATTGTGTGTTATTCAACTTTTGGAGTTTGTTATTTCACGGTGGCTTCTCCCTTTCAGTGCTAGGTGAATCTCGGTAATGCTTTCAGCAGCGTTTTCTGTTAGGCTCCATGTCAGCACAGCCTGGCTGGGAGGAGCAGTGAGATGTGCTGGAGTGGTTCATTCTTTCTTCTGGCAATGATGCTGTACTAGGCTGTTGCCTTGCTCTAAAGAAATACCTGAGACTGGGTAATTTATAAAGAAAAGAGGTTTAATTGGCTCTGAGTTACATAGGATGTATGGTGCTGGCATCTGCTTGGCTTCTGGGAAGGCCTCAGGAAACTTACAATCATGGTGGAAGGCAAAGGGGGAGCAGGCGTCTCACATGGCCGGAGCAGGAGCAAGAGAGTGGGAGCTGCCACACACTTTTAAACCACCAGATCTCATGAGAACTCACTCACTATCATGAGGACGGTACCAAGGGGGAATGATGTTAAACCATTAATAAGAAACTACCCCCATGACTCAATCATCTCCCACCAGGCCCCACCTCCAACAATGGGGATCACAATTCAACACAAAGTTTTGGCAGGCACATAGTTCCAAACCATATCAGATGCACACGAAGGACATAAAATATACACTGTGAGCCATGACAAACATGTGTATATGTCTGTGCTTATTTATGAAACAAATAGTTTACTTACCAAACACTTATTTATCCTCTTGTGAAATTTAATATGAATCCTCTTGTGAAATGAACTCTGGTGTTTTCTATTCTGCTCAATTGCATTGCACTTTTTCACACGAGTTAAGTACTTTTTTGATTTTCACACACCAAAATGCATCTCAATTATGGTTGATAAATATTATTTTAGGCCATTTTCAGTAAAATGAAGGAAGAGGATGGAGAAGCTATGAAGTGAGTATAAAGAGCTAATTCTCAGCATGTGGGCACCCCTCTATCTCCTGGTCACCCCCAGCCATTTGTACACAATGCCCCATCTCTCTGCATAACACCCAGGCTAATTTTACTTAAAAGACATACAGCTCTGTTGTTCTGTGCCTAAGCACAGAAGAAAAAGAGGAATCACAGAGGAATAAAATATATGGCTGTAGTGTCCTCACTATCACCTTTCAGCTTACCCTTGGCCCCTCTTCTCTGTCTGTCTCATATCAGAAAGTGAAGCATTTCAGGCTTGCTCCCACATTTATAGCTGTTCTGCCTGTGCATGTTTGGTGATATCATTGTATCTTTAACCTGATCTCATTCACTTCCATTTCAGAAGCTACTAGTAATGTCTGCTCTACCAAGAATTCTCCTTCGGCTTTTCCAGTGTTAAACTGTATTTATTTATGTCTGTTATGCCATTTCTGGGGCTTGAGGCAGGATGGGTAGCTATAATATGTTCGGTTTACTTCCTCGAACTAGAAACCTGGGCTATCTTTGCCAAGAAGCATTGCTGTCAACCAGTTTTTGCTGATTTAAGGAGTGCTAGTTTTTAATGATATAACTAATGGAAGTTTCTGTTAAGGAAATACCTCTAGGACTTGTACTAGGACTGGATGGAAGGCCATCCCATCAGAGCTTGGAAGTATGCTGTGAATCAGTGCTGACAGAGAGAGTGAAAGTGCTGCTCAGGAAAGGAACTCTTTGATCTATGTGTCTCAGTAGACATGGCAGAATCATGCATTCAATTCAACTTAACAAGGAAACATTGTTTGCTAACTTTAAAAAAAGTTATCCTTTTTCAATATTATTTTGTCTATTAAGTTCCTTACTTTTCCATATGGATTTTAGGATCAACTCATTGACTTATGCAAACAAGGGAGCTGGGATTTTTTTTTTTTTTTTCTGTTTTAATTTATTTGCATGTCTCCATTTTTTTCCTCATGAAAATTAGACATTTAAAATCATTCACTGTGTTAACTTTGGAAGTCAGATTCCCTCCTACTTTTTAGTGTTTGCTCTTGTTGTTGTTGTTCTTTGTTTAGCAACTTTGTGCATTAATTCTGAAAAGTCTCTATTCTTTTTCACATGTGGTCATGAAGACTTTGGTTAGCTTAGTGATCAGCTAATGATTAGACAGAGATTTCTAGTCTTATTGATCTGGAACCAATAGGGTTCTCAAATCTGCCAGTGTACTTATGTGTGTGTTGGGGCACACGTCAACACTGAGCCAGACATTGGACAACTCTGCCTTAGCCCTCCCTTCCTGCTTAGGAAGTGCCTCAAGGTCAGACAGAGGTGAGACCTTAGAGTCTTCAGTCATTGTTTACCATACGTACATCTCTGTATATGTACTTGGTCTTCTAGATTCAAAAAAAAATGTGTTGGAACTTTTCAACATTCCTGTGGAAACTGCATTTCCCAGTCTTACCTTTTTTTTTTTTTTTTTTTTTTTTTTTTGAGACGGAGTCTCGCTCTGTCGCCCAGGCTGGAGTGCAGTGGCCGGATCTCAGCTCACTGCAAGCTCCGCCTCCCAGGTTCACGCCATTCTCCTGCCTCAGCCTCCCGAGTAGCTGGGACTACAGGCGCCCACAACCGCGCCCGGCTAATTTTTTGTATTTTTAGTAGAGACGGGGTTTCACCGTGGTCTCGATCTCCTGACCTTGTGATCCGCCCGCCTCGGCCTCCCAAAGTGCTGGGATTACAGGCGTGAGCCACCACGCCCGGCCCCCAGTCTTACCTTTTAAGCTTTTTGGTTAGTCTAGTGTTTCTCCCATCTATTATGTAGTGCCATAGGTGACTCAGAAGTTAAACAATTGCCTCAGTACTTCCAACAGTGTCCCCCAAGTCAAAGGCTTTCTGCACTGGGCAAGCACCAAATCATGTCATATAAACACAGCCTTGTGAGCAGGCCCTTTCAGAGAACTGTCAGGCAGGTCAGATCGTGACAATTCTCTGGAAATGAAGCACCTCATTGAAGGTACCTCACCCTGTTCTTGCCACTCCAGTGGCAGCTAGGTTGCTGATTTTCACTGAGTTTGCAGACAACTGGTTACAAAGCCTTACCACAGAGCTAAGGGTAGTGTTGAGGATGGGAACAGGAAAAGTTAAAACACTACAAGGTCACTGGTCATTTTGCTGGAGTAAATGTTTTCCATATTTGCATGAGGCTTCGGTTAAATTCCATATTTCTGAAAAGTTGATGCTCACAATTTTTGTCAATTTTTCCATGACTTTTAAGAGGAGAAAATGTTCAGAGGTTCTTCTTCTGCCATTTTCACTGGCATCCTATTTACTTTTATATAATTCCTAATATTATGTACAAAAAAATATTTAGTACACATCTGGGGTATTGACTCTGATCAAGAGAATAGCTTAGTCCTAAGCATAAACATGAGTTAAGAGGAATTCTTTACTGTGGGATTTCATATCTGGTCCTGCCTTATGGGACAGTTTACTGTGAGTTTACTTACCTCTGAGCCCCTCTGTAAACACATCTGCCCCACATCCCATTCTCAAGGGATCTGTTTGCTAACTTACCAGATAATTAATTTAGGGTCAAGTGCTAATGACTCATAACGGCATAATATGTAATCATCCAAATCACATTCTCAGGATAACCAAGGGCCTCTGTATCTTAATCCAAAATAGTAAACAATGTGTGGATTATTGGCTCCTTAAGAAGATCAAGCTCTCATACATAGAATGAGCTCTGAACAAGATACTTAGCCTAAGACAAGTCAGGGTGATTCATGGAGTTGATATTTCTTTCACTGAAAATGCCAGAACGTTACTTTATTCAAATTGTCTGAATAATGTTGGATTTCTTATTGCCTCTAATTCATTGTCTCTGTTTACTTTGCAAATATAGAAAATATTGATGAAAATGATCATCAATATGAAAATAAAATGCTCCAAATTAATTCCTTTTTTCTATTACAAAGAAACCTTTACAAGTGGAAATAATTTGTATCTTCACAAGGCTACCTTGTTAGGTCACAATCTGGACTAAAGATTTTATCTAAAATTTTTAAGCATTTTTCTTTGCAAAATAGTTAAGCACAATTTTTAATAGTTATTTAGAAAATATTGGCTATAACCCTAATCTATACTTATTAATATGTATCCTTAGAACTCAGAGCTCTCTCTCTCTCTCTCTCTCTCTCTCTCTCTCTCTCTGTCTGTCTCAGCATGTGTATATAAAATTGCTGGTGCTAGTTGCTATGGTCAACATTTAAAGTGCTAAGCACAACACGAAATCAAAAATTCTGTCAGAAAGAAGCTTTTTCTACCACTTGAAAAATGTCCTCTCTGCCCAGACACTGCTTACAGCTTTCTGGCATGTGACTTAGGAACAAAGCCATGATTCTTTTACCAGAGAAGGTTTGGGGATATACTTTGAATGTTAAGTTATTTGGGATGATGTTTTTCTCATTTGATGCCAGCTGCCACTGTTCATGCAGAATTGAGATATCAGTTAAACTAAAGCAGATGCAAAATAGATATTATATCTAGACTAAGTATCATGCTTAGAATATAAACATATCTACGGTGCTTTTTTATAAAGATAAGGCTATGAATATTTCAGTAATGTTTGGTTTTCCTGATAGAATTTCGATTTGATCTGCATAGGGCTGAAATCTCTTTAAGAACACCACCATATACTTGGGTTTTGTGATCATTTGGATATGATCCACGGTTAGGTTGTCCTTCTTGTAAATGAAGAACAGGTTGAATAAATCAATTGTATAAAAATGTTATAAGTGAAGTTCTCAGTTGACTCCAGTTTTCTCTAGCTTTAAATTTGTGATGATGTGATCTTTTTGCAAGCACCATTTACATACTGATGTACTTGTTACATTTCATTCTAATTAGTCATTAACATATGTCTTCTAAGGACAATTGAGGAAGCATTCTCTTACCAGAACTTGTTATGAGTTTTTTTCTTTTTCCTGTTTCTCTTTCCCCTGCTTTCTTCAAAATGACAAGAGAGTTTTCTTTGCAGTCATTCAAAAGAGGCTCAGTGGAGTTAGAGTGAACTCATTAAATGTAGATGTGTAGTAACCATAACTAATTTTTGAGGAAGGCATGGCACAGATGACTGTATCCACCAGAAACAAGTTTCCTATTCCCTGATTCAATCACCCAGGGGATTGGTTCTGCTGGGGCAGCATGATGGGAACAGTTTTCAGTGTGTGGGGTAAAAACAGAGATGCTAGTAACAGTGTAAACACTTGTTTCTCCAGGGAAAGTTCTGGACCTGGCTCAAGACGGGACTCTTGTTCTTGACTTCCCTCTGTCCCGTGTCTTCTCGGATTCTCAGGCCAATGATGATGCTGCTCTTCCCCTCTGCATTCCCTAGATCACACATGAGGCTGTGAATACTTGTGCACCTCGTGTGTTGGGCATTTCCAAGAACCAGTGGCTTCCTGTGAAAGCTGATTCACAAGTATGTTTTCAGCTTGCTGTGCGAGCAATTAAATCCACTGCTCTCATCCACAGTAAAAACTCTCCACATGCTGCTTCACAGACCTTTTTTTCCCTTCAGCTTTAAACAGAGATGTTTAATGAAGATGAGATTTTTATTTCCTTTTCCATATATAGGACCTACTGAATGTGAGGTAGAAAGAACGTGGCTTAATATGATGGAGGTAATGGAGGCAGTATATAATTATCATTATCTGCTGCAATTAAGGCAGCATCACGCTGTGTTGTGACAGTTTATTGTGGTGTGTGGTGATGCAGTAAAGTGATATTTATACCTCCATGACTGCCTTGCCATTCAGAAATCCATAACTCTATAAATGCATTCTGTGGCTATAGAGCATATGTCTTCAGCACTTACCTATTAGACTGGGTCTTTACATTGAGAATGTGGCCCATGAAATGAGAATAAGCTCATAGAATAGATCAGAAAGTAAAAAACTCTCCAACAGCAATGATGAACAAAACCTTCTCCGATGCAATAAGGGTGTTGGGATCTATTGGTAAAAAGTCTGGGACCCATCTGGTGATAGGCCAGGACCCTGAGGCAGGGCTGGATACAATGGAGAGGGCTGCATTGCACCACACATTGGAGAAGAGGCACACTCATTTCAAGAAAGGATATGGGCTTGGCTGGGCGACACATGCAACTAAAACTCAAGACACACATTCTAACTTTCCCTCAAGCTGGAGTCAGGAGGCTGGCATACAAAGAGGACAATATAAAGCCAGTTATCACATGCCAATAAGGGTGGTGAAGAACCAAGTGTTCCATGCGACGTGGCTGTCTAGACCGTATTGTGCAGAAAAGAACCCAAGTGAGACATAAGAGCTGAAATCAGTGTTCTGAGCTGGACAGGACAGAAGCTCTAAGACAACCAAGTGGCATTTGAGTTCTGGCTTTGCCAGCGCAACTAGTGTGGCCATCATCCTATTTACTGTCTGTTGCATGGAGACATGATGGTACCCAGAGGACAGGGCTGTGGCTAAGTGTATTATTCTGTTCCCATGCTGCTATGAAGAAATATTCAGACTGGGTAATTTATAAAGAAAAGAGGTTTAATTGACTCACAGTTCTGCATGGCTGGGGAGGCCTCAGGAAATTTACAATCAAGGCAGAAGGCACCTCTTTACAGGGTGACAGGAGAGAAAATGAGTGCAGGCAGGGGAAATGCCAGATGCTTATAAAACCATCAGATCTCATGAGAACTCACTCAATATCATGAGAATAGCATGAGAAAAACCGCCCCCATGGTTCAATTACCTCCACCTGGCTCCGCTCTTGACACATGGGGATAATTACAACTCAAGGTGAGATTCGGGTGGGAACACAGAGCCAAACCATATCACTAAGGTTCACTTAGCTAATGTGTAGAAAGGGTTCAGGGCAATGTCTATAACATAGCTATCACTCAATAAAGGTTGCTGTTATTATTATTGTTTTCATTATAAAGTTATTATTCCAGAACAGCAAAAGCCTGCACCATCTATTCCAGCATATTTGGAGATTTAAAAGTACGCCACTGTTTCATTCTAAAGGAATGACTTGCCAAGATTTAAATTTCAAGTACTTTGGCACCCAGGGGAATCTCCACCATGTTGGTGCTGCAGGGGGTACAGGGCCCCTCATTTTACCCTTCTGGTGCCTCTCCACCCTGCTCAGTGCCCCGGGAGGACTGGCAGAAACTCCATTGCCATTTGGTGTTTGACTGTGTTTGGCCAATGGGAGGCACTGGCACGAGTTGGAGGATAGAAGGGAAGTGAGGCCAGAGCATTTGCACCCAACCTCCCTGCCCACTCATTCCCTGAACAGAAGCTAGAGCTTCCACCAAGCAACCTTGTCATTCAGCCTTCCCAGGTTGCAGGGCCTGCTCTCCTCCTGCATCTTCCACAAGCCTAGAAGGGGGAATGCCTTCCCAATTACAAGCCCCAGGTACTGCACTGTCCTTGGGTGGTTTCCCTAAATCTTGCCCATGCCTCTTTCCTTCACTTCCCAGTGTGAGGATGCTTCCTGCCTCCTGCCATGGGTACTTCCTGTTGTCCTTTAAATCACACCCATATAATTGTTTCCATGACTTCAAAACTATTTATAGCATACTTTACCTCATGCCTCTCTGTTCTCACCAACTAAAATAGCTTATATTTTAACCTTTGTCATAGAGACACACAAATACACACCTAGTACATAAACAAAGCAGAGGAGAGACAAATTAATCCTCTGTGCCTACGAATATGTTAATTTTTAAAAGCATTACTGAGATGCTTAGCAAAGTAGCAGGTGTTGTGAAATTGCATTTTTATTACCCTTCCCCATATCAGGCAAGGAAATTATGGTCTCTTCAGCTATCTTACCATTTGCTAAATGTTCCCAGTCAGTTATCACAGATAATGCTTGTTTTTAAATCATATTTAGGCAATTAGAAACTTTTAGGTTAATTAATTTTGTATATTAGAAGACAGGACTTTAATATAAATTTAAGGCAATGGGTTTAATATTGCTAATAATAATAGCTATCACAAACCATAAACATATTGATAATTTATATGCATGAAAATAGAGCCTCTGCATGTAAAAATATTGAAAATTAAGATAACACAGCTTTCAGCCTCAAAATGAAAACTTTCTGCATAGCTACACTCTCTAAGTAAGACATATTTGGCCAATGGCTTAAAATAAATGAATGGCAATTCTTTATTCAGACATACCATTATTCTCTAATGCATGTAGCATATCCAAATGATGCATTTGTTTCCAAAAATTGTACCATCAAATGTGATAAGAAGGGAAGTTATGAAGAAGGGTAAATAGGAGGACAAAGAAGCCAAGAATTGGGTTTGAAAGTAATGTACGTGTCCCGAAGGCCTCTACAATGAGCTATGCATCCTCCCTTTCTTATCATATTCAATGGTACAATTTTGGGAAAGATATGAGGGAATTGCAGTTGGCTACACTATGTTTATTATCTAGAAGATGAAAATAACCACCTAGTCAGGTAATGCAGATTTCTTCCCAGCACCAAGATAAAGAGATGTTTACTCATTAATGAGACGCTGTGGCAACGGAAGGAAAGCCAAGCTCTGTGACAGCATTCACCTGATTTCCGAAGACTGTCTTATTTATCGAGCTCCTCAATGTAGACAGATGGAGTAACCCAAAAGGCAATTTGGTGGTAGCAATTCTTTGGGGGAAAAAAGCTGAGAATGTGGCAATCCAGGTAAACCTCTCTGATGATGGCTCTAATGATTACAGCTGTCAATTAACTGATACTCCCCAATTTTGGTTGCAATGGCAGAGAATATGAAAGTCCTAAGGACAAAAAGAGCAAACCATCCTTGGGACTTTACATGTGGAAGGTGAGAGCTTGAGCCTGCGGGGCCTGACTCCAGGCTCCCAGAGTCAACATGTGATTCTATTTGGACTTGAGAAAAACAGGGGAAAAGAAAGATGAGGAGGCACAAAAGTTGTTTTAAAACCAGGATGTAGTTATAACAAATACAGCTGGAAAAGAGGAAATGAGATTTTAAAAATACAAGAAAGCAAAAAAGAGCCTCTGTTCCCGTTAATACCTCCTACTATGCTACCAAAGGTCAGAGATTGCAAATGGCTGTAATTATATGGCCACCGCCATGGACTGGCCTGTTAGCAGCAAAGTCAGGTCTGCTGGCAGGTTCCACTCCGACGTCTCAGCTCCACCGTTAGCAGCAAAGTCAGGTCTGATGGCAGGTTCCACTCCGACGTCTCAGCTCCACCGTTAGCAGCAAAGTCAGGCTGATGGCAGGTTCCACTCCAATGTCTCAGCTCCACATTTTAGGGTTATTCACCTGTCACCTTGAACAACACCTACTGCGGTTAATTATTAACTGTCACCTTCACATCACCCAGAGTGGGCTGATGTTACTGAACAGCCTCAGCCAACTCTCATCTAAACTCTGTGTTTGGTTTTCTAGTTTTTGTTTTGTTTTATTTTGTTTCAGGCATCATACCTAAATAATGCCAAAACATTTTTCTCCTAGTAGACAGATTATTTTCTCCTTCTAAATGTAATCAAAAATACAAACTCAAGCTGTGCTTGTGCTTGCCAAGAAAAGAACAAGCTAGATTTGGTGGCCTTCATAGTGTTTTTTTTAAATTTTAGGTTTCTCCAATTATCTCAATAAAAGTCCATTTTAATACATTGAAATATTTGAAATATATTTATAAAAAGTATGCATTAAGTAATTTAGAGCTAAACAACAAATCTGTAACATATAATACTATTTAAAGCAAGTATCTTCAAGGGTCAGTTTCCTTAATGCAAAAAAAGTCATGCAAATCAATATGTGAGAAAAGAAATAGACCAACAGGGAAAAATAGACAAATATTGTGAGCAGACAGTTTACAGGAAAAATGATATATAAGAAGATGCATATATCTTAAAATATATTAGTTCAATAATATTCTATCTTAAATGTTTTATTTCTACTTAAAACATATGTATGTATACTTGCTAACCTATCTTTTGACATAATTAGTTTTTCATGTTTTCTTTTTTATATAACTCTACCCATCATGCATTGCCTTTTATTTCCAATTTTGATTTCATCAAAGCATAGCAAAATGTAAAAACCTTCTAAGTGCTGACAATGATGGTTTTCAGCTTTATCCATGTCCCTGCAAAGGACATGAACTCATCCTTTTTTGTGGCTGCATAGTATTCCATGGTGTACATGTACCACATTTTCTTTATCCAGTCTATCATTGATGGGCATTGGGGTTGGTTCCAAGTCTGCTATTGTGAACATGTATCCCAGAACTTAAAATATAGTGAAAACAACAACAACAACAACAAAATCCTTCTAAGTGCAAAATCTCCCTAGATTTGTCCTTTTTTCTCCTCAGTCTTTTTTTTTTTAACAGCTTTGCTGAGATATAATTTTCATAGCATAAAGTTCACTCATTCAAAATGTATAATCATCCAGCCTGAGCAATTGGATAAGACTCTCATCTCTAAAGAAATTTAAATGAAAAAATAAATACAATGTGGAATTCAATGATTTTTTAGTATGCTTTAGAGTTGTACACCCATCGATTGAATTTAATTTTAGAACATTTTGTCACTCCAGAAAGAAACTTTATATATATTAGCAGTCACTCCCCACACCTCTTCCTCCTGCTCCCCAGACCAAGCAGCTGCCGCTTCCTGACTGTGTAGATTTTCATTTCTCTAGTCTGCACGTTTCATATAAAAGGAATCATGAACTATGTGGTCTTTCGTGATTGGCTTCTTTCGCTTAGGATGACATGTTTTCAAAGCTCATCCATGTTGTGGCATGTATCAGAACTTTATTTCCTTTAGAGGCTGAATCATCTTCCACCGTATGGATGGACCGTAGTTTGTTTATCCGTTCATCAGTCAATGGACATTTGAGCTACTTATCCTTTTTGCCTATTGTAAATAATGCTGCTATAAACATCTGTGGGTGTGCAAGTGTTTACCTGGATGTGTGTTTTCATTTCTCTTGGGTATATACTCAGGACTGAAATTGCTGAGTCAAATGGTAACTCCGTGTCTGACATTTTGAGGAACTGCCGGACGGTTTTCCACAGCAGCTGCACCATTTTAACAGTCCTACCAGTAATGTTTGGTTCGAATTTCTCCACAGTCTTTGCATCACTTATTATTATCTGACTTTTTTATTATAGCAATTTTAGTGGTTGTGAAATGGTAGCTTATTGTGGCTTTGAGTTGATACTCCCTTGTAGAAAAACAAGAGTCAAACTTTATGTTTTAAAAATTATATGCTTGGGGCTGGGCACAGTATCTCATGCTTCTAATCCCACCACTTTGAGAGGCTGAGGCAGGTGGATTAACTGAGGTCAGGAGTTCAAGACCAGACTGGCCAACATGGAGAAACCCCATCTGTACTAAAAAATACAAAAAATTAGCTGGGCGTGGTGGCAGTCGCTGTAATCCCAGCTTCTCGGGAGGCTGAGGCAGGGAGAATTGCTTGAACCCAGGAGGCAGAAGTTGCAGTGAGCCAAGATCACACCATTATACTCTAGCCTGGGCAACAGAGCAAGACTCCATCTCAAAAAAAAAAAAATATATATATATATGTATATATATGTACACACACACACACACACACACACGTGCTTGGGGCACTTTTAACAGGGAAAATATAATGTATGTGTTATGTCTGCTTCAGCCACAGATACGTGATGAGGCTTACAACTCTAAACATGCAGGCTTTACTCTTCTTGATTACTAAGAGGGATGGCAGTTTATCAACAGTTATTCAGGTTTTTGCTCCTTTCTGTCAATTTAAATCTCAGGATCAGTGAAAAGAGCCCAGGGAGAAGACAAAAGATCTGTGTGTCCCCAGCCCTGTCCCCAAACTGTCTGTAAGACCTTTCAGCCTCTGAAACTCATCAGCAGTAGCAGATAACTTGTCTCTGATATTTGACAGTGGTGATGTGAAGGTAAAGTGAACTGATTAATATGAATCAACTATGAAAAACTTAAAGCGATTTACCAGTGTCTTATATGGCAAATAAGTGTACTTAAAATAAGTGTATTTTGCACACACACACATCTATTATATATACAGGACTGAAAGAATAAAGAGAAATCTTTTCTTGTGTAGGAAAACGGCAGGGACAACAGTGATAGCAGTATTTTCTGGCAAAATGTTAGAGAATAAGACGGAGTATACAGAAAAATAAGGTTACTCATTCAAAACAACAGCCACAGATATTTTTTGCTGATATTGTTAGGATTGGGATTTATTTTTTAGATTTTAATGAAGATGGTAGGTTAATTGATAACCTTCGTGGCAGGAGACCATAATCTTGGCTTTCAGAATGTGAATAAAAGGGGCTTTAGTTTCTTTCCCCTTTTTGTAATATAGTTGTCAACTAATAACTACAGCTTGGGGTTTTAGCGACAGTCCAAATGACATTTTAATGAATAAAATTTGGCCATAATTAAATTACACATAAAAACATATCACAAGTACCTCTTATTTAACTTTTACTTCTTTGCCAGTATATAAAGTGGTCAATAAGACTTCTATTCGAACATAGTGTATTTTATATAGTTTAGAGAGTCATTACTCCATGGTTCGGTATGAACCTTCTTTTTGCCACAGTTTGTACCTTTTCATCACTGTGACTTCATCAGGAACAAGAATTTCATCCCTGCAGCAAAGACCACTGTGAATATGGTTGCAGGGTGACAAAATCATTCTCACAATTTTTATGCTTTCTGAATTTCTCTTGCAAATATCCACATTAATGGTGCTAATATTCTTCCAGCCTTCAAAACTCATGCTGTTTTATTTCTCACACTTGCCCTTTATTCTCTTTTTAATGGATCCACAATCATTCCATCTGTAATGTTTTGCCTTAAACAGCAGTTTTTTTTTTTTCCCAAGTGTCTTCAAGAACTATTTGTATTAGCATCAACTGGGTGCATGTACAGAATGCAAATTCATAGGCCTGAAGCTAGGCTGGATCAGGGTGTGGCCTGGAAATCTGTATTTTCATAAGCGTCCAGGTACTTCACACGTGCACTTATATCTTGTACATACTGCTATGGAAGGTGCTTTGCTCTAATTAATCAAACAAGTATGTAAAGAGTAAGCCTCAGAGCATACTAAGTAATACTATGGGCCATGGCAGTAAGAACTGGCTCATTTAAATACTGTTACATTATCAGGACAAGTATTAAATATGTAATTTTTAGTAAATATGCCACTGGTTGCCAGATGAATTCTCATTGATGTAGCAATTTTCACATTTATGTATATTTATAATTTTAAAATGATAGATAACATATACTGAATGCTTACAATTAGCCACGCCCTGTTCTTCATAAATTAATCCATGTATATTAGTATTTTACATTTACTCATGTATACAGCATGATGAGCCACAAGGTGCTATCATTATCATCATTATCATCTTAGATGGGGAAACTGAGGCATGGGGGCCTCACAGCACTACTACATGGCAGAGCCATGATTCCGCAGTAAATAATCTAGTATCAAAGCTCTGGTCCTTAGCAATTTAACAAATAGAGAGACCTATACTGTCTCTAAAGAAAGTGTAGGTCTTTAAATGCTGTTTTGAACAGACTTCCATATACCTATGTATAGAGTAACCAACTACAATTGAACTTTTATGATACCTTCTCAGACTCTACAGCTAGATGGCTGTCTTTAGTCCATTTTGCACTGCTACAAAGAAATACCTGAAGCTGAGCAATTTATGAGGAAAAGAGGTTTATTGGGCTCACAGTGCCCAGGCTGTACAAGCAGCATGGAGCCATCATCTGCTTCTGGTGAGGCCTCAGGCTGCTTCCACTCACGGTGAAAGGTGGAGGGAAGCTGGTGTGTGGCAATTACGTGGTGAGGAAGAACACAAAACAGAGAAGGGGAGGTACCAGGCTCTTTTTAACAACTGGCTCCCATGGGAATCATGTGTGAGAACTCACTCACTGCCCCCCACCAAGGAGGGCATTAATCTTTTCACCAGGGATCTGCCCTCATGACACAAACACCTCCCATTAAGCCCCACTTGCAACACTGGGGATCAAATTGCAACATGAGATTTGGAGGGGCCAAACAAACCAAATGATAGCAATGTCTGTGACATTTAAACAATATATTCATCCATTTAAAACTATGGAGGCCTACCTAATTTAAAATGAATGAAAATAGACAATAATCCTACCCTTATAATGCCTATAATCTAGTTGCAGAGATTTTTAAAAATTCTAACTGTTCCATAAATAAACATAACTTTGCAACTTTGGCAAATAATACAAAAGAGAATTACACAGAATTGTGAGACTTTTAAAAGATAGTTTATCCTCGACAGGAAAGTCTGGAGGGCCTTCCTTGTGAACAGATGAATGGATGAACAGGCATTAACTTGGTGAAGCAGGGACCGGTGATGGGGAGCACTGCCCTCGGAAATGGAAGACTGCTGTTACAGAACAAATCCACTATGGAGAACATCTAGAAAAGGTCAAAGGCCCTCGGAAATGGAAGACTGCTGTTACAGGACAAATCTGCTATCGAGAACATCCAGAAAAGGTCAAAGGCACTGCGGAACTACCAAGGAAATGAAGACTTCTGTCCTCATGTCCAAAAGATGGAAGAACAGAGAGGTAGAGAAATATATAGGAGTGATATTCACTCATTTGCACAAGGCAGCTGACAGGTTGTGGGTCTCTATAGACTCAGGGTCTAAAAGTAGAAGTCCTGAGAAATACACTAGAGTTTGAACTGGAATCCCCAAAGACTACATACCAGAAGAAAAGAATTAAAGATGGATTGCTCCTCAGGACGAAAGCCCAGACTGTAAATTGTTAACTCTTGTCTACATTAAGACTATTTGCCTTCTTCCTAACTACCTGCCAGAAGCAAAAGTGAATCCACTCTGAAGGAAGACAAAGCATCTAGAGCCTCAAATTATCTTCACACCTAGTATTGGAAATATGAAGTATTGAGCCAAAAATTATCAAGAAAGATAAAAATAACTGAACAAAGAGCAACAGCAACACACAAATACACAAATACACACACACATACACACACCCCGCAGAATAACAGAAGAACCAGAAGGAAGTTATTAGATATGGACTTTAGCAAGTTTGTAAAACTAAATCATAAAATGTAGACTTATTATTTATTTATTTATTTATTTATATTTATTTATTTATTTATTTTTGAGAGGGAGTCTTGCTCTGTGGCCCAGGCTGGAGTGCAGTGGTGTGATCTCAGCTCACTGTAACCTCCACCTCTCAGGTCCAAGTGATTCTCCTGCCTCAGCCCCCTGAGTAGCTGGGATTACAGGTGTGTGCCACTATGCCCAGCTAATTTTCGTATTTTTAGTAAAGACAGAATTTCACTGTGTTGGCCAGGCTTTTCTCAAACTGCTGACCTCAAGCGATCCACCTGCCTAGGTCTCCCAGAGTGCTGGGATTACAGGTGTGAGGCACCACGCCCGGCCCAAAATGTAGAATTATATCACGAACTGGAAACCATTAAAAATCAAATGGGCATATTAGAATGGAAACAAAATAAGATATGAAATTAAGAACTCGATGGATTTAACAACCAATTAACACAGCTGAAGAGAAGATAAGGGAGCAAACAAAAAAATTCAATATCTGGTTACAAGTAGAAAAATGTAGAAAACAGTGTAACATGCATAATAGATGTTGGAAACCTCTAGTATAGGTGTAATTAAAGTTGCAGAAGGAAAAGCGGGAGAGAATAGAAAGGAAACCATTACAGATGAGATCATTTCAAAAGCAACAGAAAAATCCAACAGATTTAAGTTGCGCTATGAACTTCAGACAGATTACAACAGACAAAAGGTACCTAAGGATATCACAATAAAATTTCTGAAAACTGAAGACAAGAGGAAGTCTAAAAAGCAGGCAGAGACAAAATATATGCTATGTTTATGGGGAAATAATAATACTAATAATGACTGTATAAGAGTGCAAATCAGAAGATGGAGACATGACATTGTCAAGTGCACAATGAAAATAAATGCCAGCCTAGAACTCCATACACTCTAAAGTTCTCCTTCAAAACAAAGGAAAAATATAAGGACATTTTTTGAAAAACAAAAACCTAGGAAATTTGTCAAACTTCCAGTAAAGGAATGACTGAGAGAATTCTTCATGCAAAAAACATAATCACAGATGAAAATAGATAACTTAGAAAGAGAGAATGTAAATGATAAGTATGTGACTAAGTCCAAGGGAATACTGATTGTATAAAACAATGATTAGAAAAAAAATACCTACATAAATCATGATAAATAATAGCACGAAAGACAGGATTTTGTTAAATAGTATTTGATTACTCAAAGTTCCTTATTACCTGAAGAATTGTAGATATTGTAACTGTCAATTTAAATTAATATGATTATCAATATAAGATTCTAAGAATATATTTTGAATTTATAGGGTAAACATTGAAAGAATAATAATAATTGTTTAATAACAGGCTAATTTGAAGAAGATTTATCAATAAACATAAACATAATTAATCCAAAAGAGGAAAAATGGGACAAACAAAATTAGTAAGATTGATTGGCATGCCAGTGTGTCAGTGATTGCATTAATGCAAATAGATGAATACTCAGATTAAAAGGCAAATTTGTCAGACTGAATTAGCAAATAAAGAGAGGCAGCTCACAAAAAAAGCTGCCTAAAATATGAGGACAAAAAAAAAAACCCCTGAAAAAAAGAGAGTTAGTTAAATACATGCAAGCAGTAGGCAAAATAAAATTGGCATATATGATTTTGCAAATGACACTGAAAGGCAAGAAATGACACATTTCTAAACACAAATAGTGTCATTGCATTAGGATTAAAGGGTCTATCTGACAAGAATTTATAATCCTAGACTGGTATGCACCTAATAATATAGCTTCAAAATATATAAAGCAAATATTGACAGAATTAAGAGGGAGAATAGACAAATCTACAGTCTTAGATTTTACCTGAGTAACTGAAAGAACATCCAAGAAAAAAAATCAATAAGGATGTAGTAGATTTGAAAATCACAATGAACTAACTTGATCTAGTTGAAAAATACAGAAATACTACATCTGCCATTTTAGAATATACATCATATTCTATCCAATATGTAATTCATTGCCTGAATTGACCATATGTTTGAAAACAAATTACACACACACACAGTATCACCAAGTATAGGGATTGAAATTCTGAGTACTTTTTCTCTAACTACAGTGAGATAAAGCTAAAAGTTAATATTAAAAATATACCTCAAACATCCTTAAATGTTTGTAAATTACTTCTAAACAACTTATTGGCCAAAAATAAAAATTATAAAGGAAATTAAACATGCCAATTTTATAACTTAACGTCTCAATAATTTACCCAATAGAACAGCAAATAACACACAGTCATACATTGCTTAATGACAGGATACTTTATGAACCCAACATTCAGTGATGTTAGTCATTGTATAAACATCAAGGAGTGTACTTACATGAACCTAGAGGGTACAGCTTCCTACACGCTTAGCCTGTATGGCATAGTTCCTATACTACCAACCTGTACAGCATGTTGCTGGACTGAATGTTTAGATCTAAACATAGAAAAGGTACAGTAAAATTATGGCATAAAAAATAAAAAATGTTACATCTATGTAGGGAACTTACCATAAATGGAGATTCTAAAACTGGGAGTTGCTCTGAGTGAGTCTGGGAGTGAATGGTGAGTGAATGTGAAAGCCTAGGCCATTACTGTACACTACGGTAGACTTTACCAACACTTTGCACTTAGGCTATACTAAATTTGTAAAAAGAAAAATACTTTTCTTTCTTCAATAATAAGTTAATGTTAGCCTACTTTAACTTTTTTACTTTGTAACATTTTTATTTTTTAAAAAATTATTTGATTCTTTTGTAATCACAGCTTAAGACATAAATAGTACAATTGTACAGATATTTCCTTTATATTCTTATTCTATATGCTTTTATCTATCTTCAAATTTTCTTTCATTTTTTACTTTTTAAACTTTTTGTTAAAAATTAAGACACAAACACAATTTTGTGTTTATTATTATCAAAAATTATGTACCATACATAGTTGTATTGCTATACTTTTAAACAAGTGGCAGTGCAATAGGTTTGTTCATACCAGTATCACCAAAAACTCATGAGAACTGCATTGTGCTATGGTGTTAGGACAATGATGATGTAACTAGGAATAGGAATTTTTCAGCTTCATTATAATCTTCTGGGACTACTGTGGTATATATGGTCTGTCATATGCTGACCGAAATGTTGTTATGTCATGCATGATTACATAAAGAAAATAGGAAAAAATAGTACATATGACCGATCTTATTAATTAAATAGATAAAAAGTGCATGACACAACTCAAAAAGCTAAAAGTTGTTTTTCAACCAAATAATTAAATAGGTAAACACCAGGGAAGATTGAATTTTTAAAAAATCAAGTATTACCCTATTCCAAATGAAAAAGAACATCATTTTAATGGAAGCCAAAAAGAAGTAGTATTTGCAATGCTTATTAACTGACAAAGAACTCATATCCTGGATATATTAGAAGGTTTGACAAATCAATAAAGATATCACAAATCCTGGACACTACAAATGACAAATGGGCAAAAACATTAACAGGCACTTCACAAAAGAAAATATCCAAATTATTAAGAAACATATAAAAGCTTTCCTTTTCACTGTCATTAGTTTTTAAGGCAATGCTAGATACCCGTGTACTCTCATCAGAAATGTTACTCAAAAGTGAAATAAAACAAAATATAACCCGACAATATCAAATGTGAAGAAGAATGTGAAGCAACAGGTCACTCACATCCTACTTGTTTGGGAGTAATTTTGTGTAGCCTCTGTTTATCAGTAAGGCTACACAAGGCTGAATATCCACATTCTAATAAATTGGCTAAGGCTAAACATACACCTAATAAATCTATCAAATTTATAGATATATAGCCTTCAGAAATTCTTACATGTGTAAATCAAGACTATAATAAGAATGGTCATAACATCACTATTTATGTTAGTGCCTAACCAAGCAAAAAAATCCAAATGGACTCAACAATAGCATGGATTCATTATGAAATGTTCATACCATGGAGTGCCATGCAGTGATGGAAGCTGACTACAGCTACATACAACGTCTCCGAGTCTCCCAAGGGAGCCTGAGTGAAAGAAACCATTTACATTGATTTCATTTATATGGAGTTCAAAATGCTCCCTAGCTAACTAGTGTTAGAAGTCAGGATAATGATTTTCTCAGGGAAGAAATGGGATTGTAACCAGAAGAATGGACCAAGAAATCTTTTGAGACACCACTTATCTCCTGTCTCCATCTGGTTGTGATTACATGGATGTATGCACTTTGACATAAGTTATTAAGTTGTAGACTTATGACTTAGGCACTTCTCTCTAAATGTGGTACTTCAACAAGATGTTTTGATTTATTTTTATATTAAAAGACAGAAGAAAGGGGAGAGTATTTAAGGTAAAGAAAATAGCATGAAAAAATCTCTGTGCAGGAATTAAGTGTGTACAAAGATTGAATAAAGCCATTTGAATGGAGTACAGAGGTGAAGAAATAAAGATAAAGAGAGGAGGAGGGGAGATGGGAAAAAAGGAAGGCGGAAGGGAGAAAGAAAAGACAACGGAAAAAGAAAAAAAAGAAGCTCGAAAAATAAGTAATGGCGGCACCTCTCCAAGGTCCTGAAACTTGGATGCTTCCCTAACAGTAATGAACGCCCGAGAAGGGGTTTAGCTGTGGAGAGGGTGGTGATGTGATGAGATGTGTACTTCAGATATTTCCAGATGAATGCACTGGAGAAGGGAAAAAAAGTAGATGTGAGTGGATGAAGAAAGAACTCACAGCAATTGTCCAGCAGAGAGAAGTGGGTCTGAGTTACCTGGGTCTGAGTGTTGGTGATAGGGAAGCTGCAGGAACGTATAATTGTGTGGATGTTGGGGGTATAGGGAGAAGGAGCTATGCTTAAAATATGCTTAAAATACCAAGCTTTTCTAACTCCAAAATACCTTTTATTTATTTATTTGTTTGTTTATGTATTTATTTTGAGATGGAGTCTCGCTGTGCCTCCCAGGCTGGAGTGCAATGGTGCCATCTTGGCTCACTGCAACCTCTGCCTCCTGGGTTCAAGCAATTCTCCTGTCTCAGCCTCCTGAGTAGCTGGGACTACAGGCGCACGCCACCACAGCCAGCTAATTTTTGTATTTTTAGTAGAGATGGGGTTTCACCACATTGGTCAGGCTGGTCTTGAACTCCTGACCTCAGGTGAACCACCCGCCTTGGCCTCAAGATGCTGGGATTACAGGCATGAGCCACTGCACCCGGTCCAAAACACCTCTTAAAAAGTCATTTAACCACGTTTCTCTTTTCTATAGCTCGTTGTAAACAATTAATTCCCATATTTAATAGTGAAGTCCTTTTTGTATTCTAGTTTAATAATACTATTTCATGGGTTGTTTTAATAGGAATTTCCTAGTCAATATAGTTTTATTTATAACCTCATTGGAGGAAGAGTTTTATACATATTTTATAGGGATGGGTCCAAAAGTCCCTGCTATGTTGGTAAACACATAATTAAATTTTAAAAAGCTATGGCCTTCTAAATTTTTCCCTCTTTTGAAATAAATATACACAGATTTTTGACTCGTTTATCAACAATTGTGCTACCTTATAGGAAAATTAACAAGGTTCATTTATGAATGTGTCACAAAACTGCTTTTCTTGAACTGCTGATGTTCAAATATTATAATTTTATGCCATCTGTGATATGAGCATTTGTTACATATAAGTTTTATCATAAGCAAACTTTTAAAAACTCATAAAAGCCCTCCCTTTGTTTAAATGTGTTTTGTATATCTATCGCTTTCAGTTTATAAGTGTTTGACCATTGCTCTTCTATAAAAGAGTCTACAAGAACTCTAAAATATTTATAGATATTTTAGAGTTCTTGTAGACTCTTTGCTTACGTGTCTTGGATCTGTATACATATACATATATGTGTATGTGTATTACATATACAAATAAATATACATATAGATTTTGTGCTTAAAAAAAAAAAGAACTCTAAAATATATAATGTGCTCCACTGATTCTGTAAAATAGATATGTAATTCCCATTGCTCAAAGATACTAGGAATCACATACACTTAACTGCTTATATTTTCCAATACTTTGCTTAGTTACAACATTTCTATACAAAGATATTCTCATGTATAAAAGAGCCCAACAATTGTTTCATACTTCTTACACTTCCTTAAGATAGTATTGAATACCAACAAAATACTACTTGAGTCAAGAGGCCTTAATCAGTCTGTTAGAGTAGGAAACTGAAGAGTTAAAATAGTTGTGGTATTGGCCTACACCAATATGTGACATGGGACACGGCTGTGGATATGACATTCGGATTCCATCCTCTGTTCCTCCTCTTGTAAATTGAGTCTGTAGCCGAACACACTTGTTAATGCTCAGAGACAAGTATGCAGGGAGAAAAGAGACACTGAGCTAGATCCCTGTGTATTTTGGTTCATACCTGAGATGAACCTGAAATACAGTCTATTACCTGAAATAGGAGACCAGTATGTTGTAATGAATTTAGTCTGAATTATCTCATTCCTGAGAGGTTCCTGTTAAATTGAGCAAGTACGAGATAGACATGAACCGAAATCATTTCTTTGACTCTTAGTCTACTCTGGGAAAGTGAAACATTGCCAAAGATAACAGTCTTTTAATTAATTTTGGAGGTTTGTTTGTGTATACACTTGGAATTTCTTGGATACATGCTTCATTAATAGGCCAATGTGCCTGGGTTTAAAGAAGATATTTATTTTTAAATTTAATATGTCAATTCTTGGTTGAAAGTATAGTGGAAGGGGCAGCAGCATAAATATCCTCTCATTCATTGCTTCATTTGTTCAAGAAACATGAATTAAACAACCTACTACTCATCAGTCACAGTGTGAAAGTAGCAGGACCCAAAGACGAACGTGCAGGCATATGCCTTCAAGTTGGGATGCAGAGGCAGCCATGCCAATAAGTAAATATGTGTGATAAGTTGTTAGATGTGCAATTCTAGCTATGATTGATTTAATGGCCAACATAGCCCTTGTAATATAACATTAGCACGGAGGTGAGATTAAATTCTGTTTCCATCTCTTGGTTGCAAAGGGTCAGTGAGGAAACGGGTCGTCTCTGAGCAGGGTTGACACTGGACTTAATAGTTTTGCATGGATGATCTATAAATGGCTCTTCTCTAATCCTTACTACCTACCCAAATGATATCCTTGTCATTCCAACCCAAAATTAGTTCAGGAGCTTCCTAGCCTGTCCTCCTGTCTCCTTGCTTTGGAGGGTGGATTTGATTTTAAAGTATGGATCACACTACATCAATGTCCACCTGGGGGCCTTGGCTGCAACATTCCCGTTTTTGTAGGACACAGCTCACATGGCTCTCACTGCTGGTCTCCACATGTCCTTACCCTCATTTCCATCACCCAGCTCTGCTTCCAGGTGGTAGTGTACTGAACTACTCAGGCCATCCCTCTCTAGGCATTCATTTTCCCTGGCTCCAGGTCCTAATGGCTAAATTTGCATTGCTCCTATGAGATGCATTTCAGCTGTCATCACTTGCATTAGCTTTCTTTCCTATTTGCCTAAAGACCCAAGGAGCCCTGCCATCTGTATTACTGTATCATATTTGTACAGTTATTTTTGTTGTCCATATTGTTATTTTGGGCGTCACCCACCAGACACTGTGAAATCCTCAAGGACAGGGACTGTTTTCTATAATAAAATCTATCACATGTCATCAAGCTTGGCATATCATTAGTCTCTCAACATATTTTAAGTTAATTTGTTGAATTTCTGAATGGATAATTGAGAGAAGGTAAAAACACTGGTTATATGCTTTCTCCAAACCATTATTATCATACCTGTGTATTTTGTAAGAGAAATGCTGACACATCTCATACTTTTTCTAGTAGATATCTTCCTGAACATTTATGGGTAAATTAAATTGTATGAAATGAATAATGCCTTCAGTGAAATAGGACAGCTCACATTTTAAAGAACATCAGTAATGAACTAATCTGTGTAAAAGAATAGTTTTACTCTCTTTTCTTATGTCACCTTGACTGTCACTTTTACAAATTGGGAATTTTACACGTTGAGTTTCCTTATGTTGAAGTTCTTCTAGGTAAAGGTATTAATGCAGTTAAACTTCTAGTAATAAGTAACACGAAAAGAACGCTGATAAAGTGACATGAGGAATCTGTTCCTGTGTTGTAAACATTTCCTGATGTCAAAGGTGAAACTGAACATTTTGCCAAAAGTCTCAACCTAAAGCCACTTTAATCAAAGCAGTTGCTAATGCCAACAGTACATAAATCGAGGATGGAGCAACAGGATCGACACCAGCAATGGCCGCATTGTGGTAGGTGTGGACAGAGCCTGCCGGAATTAAACAGATGCCAGGAGTTAACACTAGGCAAAGGTAAATGGGATAGGTGCTGTGAAACATGGCAGATCCTATGGGACTTAGGTGCTCCCAAACACGGCAGATTCTATGGGGCTTGGGTGCTGAAAAACATGGCAGATTCTATGAGATTTAGGTGCTGTGAAACATCACAGATTCTATGGGATTTAGGTGCTGTGAAACACGGCAGATTCTATGGGATTTAGGTGCTGTGAAACACGGCAGATTCTATGGGGCTTAGGTGCTATGAAACGGGGCAGATTCTATGTTCCCAAACCTAGCAGAAACAGTGCGGTGAGAATCATAAAGTAAACATGCTACTCCTGTGATTTGGGTGAAAAAAACAAACAAACCAACAAAAACAGGAAATACAGCTACAAAACCTAGATGGAGAAGAGCCAAAACTGTTGATAGATATAGGACCACTTTTGCATCCCTGTTTGTGAATGCAATAGCACAAGAAAAAGTCATTTTGAGGATGGGATAGGAAATGAGCTTCTGATGGTGATGCTGTCTTCAAATGGTTCCTAGTTGAATTTTCTCAGAAATTTTAATACCCAAGATTAATACAGAAATTGAGAACTATCCAATGTTAAGCACTTTTTCCTTACACTTGCTTTCCTTCTTTTTCTTTCTTTCTTTTTTTTTTTTTTTTTTTTTTTGAGATAGAGTTTCATTCTTGTTGTCCAGGCTGGAGTACAATAGCACGAACTCAGCTCACCGCAACTTCTGTCTCCTGGGTTCAAGCGATTCTTCTGCCTCAGCCTCCCAAGTAGCTTGGATTACAGGTGTCCACCATCAAGCCCAGCTAATTTTTGTATTTTTAGTAGAGACAGGATTTCACCATGTTGGCCAGGCTGGTCTTGAACTCCTGACATCAGGTGATCCACCCGCCTCGGCCTCCCAAAGGGCTGGGATTACAGGCGTGAGCCACCGCGCCTGGCCCCGCCTTTCTTACAGAGACCTCTTATCCTCATTCTTTTCCTCTCCAGTATTCCATATGGCAGTGGCTCGAGGCAGACAAACTACAAAGAATGAACAGGCATTACTGGAATATTCAGGATTGCTTTGCTGTTTCATTCTGTGCAGTGTTTCCTCCTATGCCTGCTTTTCAGCCTTATCCTTTCTGCAGGGCTCTGGGTCAGAAGCTGGGCAGGAGGAGCAGAACACGGCACCTCTGACAAGTGGCATGACTGAAAGCTGTTGGTTAAGTGTTAGGAGAAAATGTGTCTAACAGGGTTATTTGTTTCTTAACATAAAGGTTTAATCCATATGATTCCACTTCCCATTTCCAGGGATAATTTGAAGGAAACTATAAAAAATAGAAGGTTAAAAAATATGTTTGTCAGCTGGGTGTGGTGGCTCACGGCTGTAATTCCAGCACTTTGGGGAGGCCGAGGTGGGCGGGTCACCTGAGGTCAGGAGTTTGAGACCAGCCTGACCAATATGGTGAAACCCCATCTCTACTAAAAATACAAAAATTAGCCCGGCGTGGTGGCGGGCGCCTGTAGTCCCAGCTACTCAGGAGGCTGAGGCAGGAGAATCACTTGAACCCGGGAGGTGGAGGTCTCACCACTGCACTCCAGCCTGGCAACAGAGCGAGACTCCGTCTCAAAACAAATATATATATGTTTGTCTTCTTGATTTTTCCTCTCTCCTCCATCACACGGTGATGGAATGGGAAAAGGCAGGTTGTGGGGAGCAGTTTGGAGTCCCATGCTTGGTGGGCAAGACAGGGAGGAAAATTCTAGATGAACGAATGCTGCTTCAAAGGAAGAAGAAAAAGAACCGTTTTAATCCTGCTTACAATCAGATTTAGATTGCTGATATTTTCTGTCCACACACAACTGGGTTTATCCTGACATTCAACAGTGTAAGTGACCTGTACTCTAAGCATTCCCTTCTAGAGAAAGGTTGTGATTGAGCAGCCTGCTGTTGTCTGAATTTTTGTCTCTCCCTTTTCCAGAATTCATATGTGAAACCTAACCTCAGGGTGATGGTGTTAGGGGGTGAGGACTTTGGGAGGTGATGAGGTGATGAGGGAGGAGCCATCATGCTGATAAAAGGAACCCCAAGGAGGTGCCTTTCCTCACACCATGTGATGCCCAGTGAGAAGGCGCCATCTGTGAACCAGAAATCAGATTCTCACCACACAAAGCGTCTGCTGGCACCTTGGTCTTGGACTTCCAACCTTCCAACTGTGAGAAATAAATTCCTGTTGTTTATAACCCACCCATTTGACTGTATTTTGTGGTCGCAGCTAGAACACAGTAAGACAAATCCCAACAGAGAAGAGTGCTTCTAGAACCTGAAGTGCACCTACCACTTTCTAGCAAAGCCTGATCCACATTACTTTAAAAGTGACTTTTTCAAGCATTCTGCTTTGGTTTACCTATTTCTTCCACTTACCTCTCTCAAGCCCAAATCATTAGTTTACACTTGTAACCAACTGCTCGTGCATATGTGCTAACATGTTTTTGCATATAATATACATACATTAATACATAATGTATCATGCATGCTTGCAGGTGGGCATTGTGGGTAACTTACATGTAATTACTGTTGCAATTACTTAGAATCATCTGCTTCTTTGTGAGCTCGAAAGTGACCTCTTAATTCTTTTTTACAAACGGAGTTTTTTTGTGAATGTAAATAATGGAAAAGCTTTCCAAACCCCTCCCAGACTCTCGTTCCCGCCATGCCCCTCCCCTCGGGCTCTGGCACGCGCTTACACACACACACACACAGCCTGATGTGTCTATCAGCTCTCAATCTGGTTTTTGAAGTGGTCTGGGTGGGTCTGCATATGTATTTGACCAACCTCTGCGCGCACTCTTGAGAGCGCGCATCCATGTGTGGTCCAGGGAGGAAACCGCGGCTGTGAATGAATGATTGATGGGAACAGCGCCCAGGGGTAGCAAGTGGAGAAGGGAACCCAGGTCGCGGTCACTGGTCAACCCGCCTCTTGGGGTGAAGGTTAGGGAAATGGGTGCTGGTACTTGGCCCTGGCCAATGCTGGGGTTCCAGGGCTAGGGACAGCCCTCAGCGCCAGGCTGGGCTGTAGGAGGTCTTTGGGGTCAGATCCCTGCAGGCAGACAAGAGGGAGCCAAAGAAACAAAGCCGCCGAGGGACGCGGCTGGGGCGGACGCCCGGAGGGAAGTGGAGCCCGGGAAGCCAGGTGTGCGGCGGGGAGAGCGGCCGTGCCACCCGCGCTGGGAGCCGGGCGCTGCCATTGAAGGCAAGGTCCTCTGCGCCCTGGAACTGCCGCGGCGGCGGATGCAGAGGCCAATCCGGAGTGCAACCATGGAGATGCGACGTGTGTCCCATAGTAACCTGTTACAACATTATTTATAAGCTGCCATCCCCAGCCTACCCCCACTTCCCCTCCGCTCCCTCGCCAGACTTGCCGGCGACGTGCACAGCAGCGTCTGGCCCTTCCCGGCCTCTCCCTTCTCTCGCGGGCGCAGCCGATCAATAGTTAACACCCGGCTGCGGGCGGCGGCTCCACCCGCGGCAATCACCGTAGTGCTTGTTTGTGGAAGCAGAGCGTGAGTGCGCCGCGCGCGCACCCAGTCCAGCTCGGAGTGGGCGTCTACCCGAGGAGGGGTGTCTGGGGAGGGGCTGCCCTCGTTACCCAAACAGTTTGGGCTCGCTTAACCTTGATGCAGCTCCTGGCTTCCCAGTCCAGCTCAGTTCAGACAGAACACCCGGCGCGCGCGCGCGCGCACACCGACACACACAGACACACACACACACGCCGCCCCTGGCGTCGCCGCCCGCCCGGGTCTCCGCCCTTAGGGACCAGAGCGGCGACCGCTGCACCCCGCATGCCTGCTGGAGGAGCCCCTGGAGCCGGGACCGAGCCGCCGGCGTCCCCGAGTGCGCCCCCAGTGCGTGCCGCCGCGCTGTTGCTCGCAGTGTGCTGGCGCTGAGCTCGGTGGACACGCGCGCAGTCGAAGCTGCCTCTCGCCCTAGCTAGCTGGGCTCTCAGCCTCTTCCTCCCTCCCTGGCTCCTGGCTTTTTGTTTAAAGCAACACCCACCCTCCATCCAGGCTTTTTTTCTTTCTTTCTTTCTTGGTAGCGGTCGAAAAGAGTTGATTGCTATTGGGATCCGCTGGGTAAAGAGACGGGTAGGGTGAGCGGGAGGTGAGAAAACTGAAGACCTGGAAGATTTTTTTTTTCTTCAAAAACCCGTTTCCGTCCAGTCTTCGGCCAGTCCAATCTACTTTAATCCTCACCAGGACAATGGATTAAGTTTCTCTTCCCTGGACCAGAAGTCGGGTTCGGACTGGGGCAAAATGAAGGAAAAGGCCATGATCAAGACCGCTAAGATGCAGGGGAACGTGATGGTGAGTGCCGCGGGCAGGTTGCGCGCTGGGTCCGGGGGACCCGCCGTGAGGAGCGATGCTGGGGGAGGACTGTCCTTCTGAGTCCCGAACCTCCCTGGAAGGACAGCGACCCCATGCCCGCGCGCGGCGGCGCTTCCGCCACTTCCCACCTGAGCCCACCCAGCGGCGCCGGGATACGGAGGAGCAGGCATTTCTTTGCAAATTGCAACTTTGCGGCTCCGCGGCCCCTCTCCTTCGGGCATGTGGCTTTGTGTTTTGGGCGCGAGATTGAGCGTGGGAGGGGAGGAAGGGGCTGCGGGGAGCCCTCGTTGGCCGCGGGTCGGTCCGAGCCCCAAGCAGACCCCCAGGGCTCTTCTGGGGAAACGCGGGGAGAGGTGGTCACTTCGGCCAGGGAAGGGCCACTGGGCCCTGGCGCCCGCGCCGGCCTCGGGGCTGTGAGTCCCCGGAGCTCGAGACCTGTTGGGTTTGCGGAGTCTTCGGTTCTCTCGGGGCAGGCGCCGGTCGCTCCGCTCCGCTCTGCTCCAGCCGCCGCCGCCAGGCGGGACCCTGCTCCCCCGGTTGGGGACGCTGACTCCCCCAAAAGCTTGACTGTGCGGGAGGAGGTCGGGGCACTTCGCCCCCCGGGAGGGCCGCGCGCCTGGAAACGCGGCTGGTCCGAGGAAGGCTCAGGGCTGCTGGCCAGGGGGCAGCTCTGCAAGGATAACTTTCTAACCGGAGGACCCGGCGATCCGCCTCCCCAGCGAGCCCACCCGCCTTGCCGCTCCCCGCTGACCCGCGCGGCCTGGGCGCGCCTGCTCTCGGGGTCACGTTAGCCCGGGGCACGGGGCCGAGGGGTCAGGGCGCTGGAGTCTCTGGCGAGGACCAGAGGGTTGCCATCTTGTTCTGTTGAAATTGTTTGTGTGACTGCGCGTGTTTATTTTAACCCATTAGGTCACGGTTTGAGAAGAATCCTGCAAAGGTCCCTTATTTTAAGTTCCTGGCTGGCACTTTTTTTTTTTTTTTTTGGTGAGGGACAAACAAGGAGATGGGGATTGCCTTGCTACTTTTGAAGGTTCTGCAGATTTGCAGATGCTACTTTTGAGGGTTCCGTAAGAATTGCAGAAATTCTTTCAGGGGCAAGGTCCAGAGTTGTTTACAAAAGTGGGTTGGGTCCAAGTGATGGGGGGTGGGAAGGCACCTTTGGGAGAACCCAGGTGGTGGTGCATTTTGAGATCCTGCTTTAACACAGGCAATAAGTGAAAATTTTACATTAATTGAACAAATACCCAGCTGACTTAACCACACCCACGGCAGACACCTGTTGCCTGGCAGAGAGGAGCGCCGTGGGTTCAGAACTTGACTCTAGACGGAGGTGTGAGCCTCTCGGTTCAAGACACCTCCCCGGAAAGTAATCAACACCTCGCCGGAAAGTAATAGCCGCAAAGAGGGGCTTACTCTTCAGGACCCCTCCCCACTCCCGATATGACAAGGCCCCATCTAGGGGCCGGTCTCAGTCCTCGGTTGGTGGGTTCTCTGACTGACCTAATAGCTTGTTTATGAAAATGCATCTGTTTCCCTCATTTTTCCCACTCTTTTTAGCCATTGTGTTGTTCAGCATAATTTCTTGCATAAATAGGATAGAAACGTATACGGAGTAATGCTTTTTAATTAAATGCCCACGCACATCCATCATTCCTAACTTATGTGATGCCATCATGTGCTAGGGAAATCTGTACATTTAGGGCTGAGGCTGAAGTTAAGGATTGAGGTTAATTATACTGATAAGGCAACATTATTGACTCATTACATCAATCTACTGCCAAATAAGTTTCTACTCATAACTTACATAGCATGGCATGAAAGAGCTAAATCTTCATATTACATCTTTATTAGAAACCTTATGTTCTTTGCCCTCCCCCTAACCCCTCTCTGCATTTTACTTCAGAAAATAAAGAATGAAATGATTGCTAGTTACATTTCTCACTTCTGTTCTGAATAAGGGTATTCCGTGTGATACTCACTGCATCCCTTTCCCTGTGTCTAATGTTAACAAGTGTAATTGGAGCAAGGTGAACTGAACCTGGAGAATTCTACAGCAACCCATATTTTCAGTTATCTGTTGGCCCAAGAAAACAATGAGATGCACACTTACTCAAACTTTAAATGTTCTTATCAACTCTTAAGCTGATAATTATGGCTCCACAGCTGCTGTGTAACTTATTTGAATTTTCATGTTCCAAGGAAATCCCTGTGGCTTCAGTTGAGTGATCATTTAGGACTTACCCATCCCTAATCTCTCAAGTTGCTTTGGAAGACTCTTGCTAATCACAGCCTCTCTTGGTTTAGATGACTGGCAAATTCTTTGCACTCACAACTTGATTGAAATTCAGGTGATATTTTACATTCAAGATGAGGACTGAATGATTTACTCCTATTACTGACAGCTGAGTTGCCACACATCTGATAGCTACAAAAAGTGGCAGAATGTTTTATACTTTGCAGTAACACTGAATCCACATACACACAGAGACCAGATCTCATTTCAGGGGACTCAAAGATCTCTGAGCTGTCTGGACTCGCATTTGAGGTTTGATATCTTAAAAAGAGAAAGACAGACACTTGGCACTGCCCAAATGGTCATGGAAATGTCAAATCCAGTTCCAGCCATGCCTGTAAATTATTTTATAATCCAGCCCCTGCTCGCTGATATCCACACTGTGTGATTGTTCTGGACCTGCAGCCTGTTGTTTCACTAGGAGTCCTACAAGAACGGTGACAATAGCCTCCCGGCTCGTCTTTGACATGCCACGTTGCTTAGTTGAAAGTATGTTCTTATAAAATCTTTAAAAAATGTTTTATTCCTCGCACATTGCTTTAGGAATTTATTTCTGAGTACAGCTAGAGGATCAGGAGAAGGCAGATGCACCGGCATACTATCTGATCTTGTTTTGTTTTAGTAAATGGGTAACAGAAATACCACAGGTGGAATCAGTTTAGAACTTTTTTTTCTTTTTCTTTCTGAGACAGAGTATCACTCTGTCACCCAGGCTGGAGTGCAGTGCAGTAGCGCAATCTCAGCTCACTGGAACCTCCCCCTCCCGGGTTCTAGCAATTCTTCTGCCTCAGCCTCCCGAGTAGCTGGGGACTACAGGTGTGTACTACCATGCCTGGCTTTTTTTTTTCCCCCCTCTGAGACAAAGTTTCGCTCTGTCGCCCAGGCTAGAGTGCGGTGGGACAATCTCAGCTTACTGCAGCCTCTGCCTCCTGGGTTCAAGTAATTCTCCTGCCTCAGCCTCCCGAGTAGCTGGGATTATAGGTGTGCCACCCCGTCTGGCTAATTTTTGTATTTTTAGTAGAGACTGGGTTTCTCTATGTTGGTCAGGCTGGTCTTGAACTTCTGACCTCAGGTGATCCACCTGCCTTGGCCTCCCAAAGTGCTGGGATTACAGGCTTGAGCCACTGCACCTGGCCTAATTTTCGTATTTTTAATGGAGATGGGGTTTCATCATGTTGGCCAGTCTGGTCTTGAACCACTGACCTCAAGTGATCCACCTGCCTTGGCCTCCCAAAGTGCTGGGATTACAGATGTGAACCATCATGGCTGGCCAGTTTAGAACTTCTATTTTAATTCTTGAGAAGAGTCTATTTCATAAACTTCTAATATTGTGAGAATTCACAGACTAACCATGCCATATTCAATCTGTAATTTGATATACTAAGAAATATTTTTTACTTGCTCAGAACAAAAATTCTCTTTTAAAAAATAGCTGTTATTGTTTCCATAAAATCTACATTTGAGAGTTCCAAGGGAGGCTGATGTGCACTTTCTTTTCAACCTAATCTTCCTTTATTGCTATTTGGTTGACATCCTACTTGTTTAGCGGAGGTATATACTCTTGCAATAGGTTCTGAGGTTAATGGGAAATGTTATCATAAGTGTGTTGCTTCGTGCTGAATTCCCCTACTCTGTCCATATGAGCTTTCTTCCGACATTGAGTTGCTTAATGAAGATGGGTGAAGATTAAAGACTAAACATCTTGGGGACTGTCCTGTGACCCTTGGCGTCTCCCCCTTCCTTCGTGTGTGCGTTGGCGGCTCCACCAGTATGTGGTGGGTAAGTGAGGCCTGGGCAGGCCCTTGTTGACTAGAGCAGTATCAGAGGAGGTTCAGACATAGGACACAAAGCATCTGAGGTCTGAAAGCCATGTTGATACTGAGAATCCCACTGTTGATTGCTGTTGGTTTTGAATGAAAGCGGCAGTCTTGAGTTCCCTGTATAGGGAAAGCTGGAGTTTAGGCCTTTGCTCACTGGTTGATAGATCTATGGTATGGTGAGCCTAGGATCTTTTCAGAACTATTATCTTCTCTTTTCTATGTTGGATAAAACATCTGAATGTGAACTTTCCACAGTAAGAGTTCTCTTTCAGGCATTTGAGCATTTTGCTGATTTGGTTAAATAAAGCAGTGATTATGCTCTACTTATAATTAGCACAGGTGAGCAGAAGCTCGTTGAGGTTTTTAGGCAAGTCATGAGGGCTCGTGTGGGACACAAAGCTTCTATTATTATTATTTTTTCTTCTGAGATGGAGTCTTGCTGTGTCTCCCAGGCTGGAATGCAGTGGCACAGTTTCAGCTCACTGCAGCCTCTGCCTCCCAGGTTCAAGCAATTCTCTTACCTCAGCCTCCCAAGTAGCTAGGATTACAGGCATGTGCTATCACACCCAGCTAATTTTTGTATTTTTAATGGAGATGGGGTTTCGCCATGTTGGTTAGGCTGGTCTCAAACTCCTGACCTCAGGTGATCTGCCTGCCTCTGCCCCACAAAGTGCTGTAAGCCGCCTTGCCCGGCCAAAGCTTCTATTATTGAAGCCTGTTGGGAACAGCATTTTTAGGAGTGTAGCCTTTAGCAATGCATTATTTTTCCTCTGTCTGAGGGTAATTGGCATCAGATTGGTCACTTGGTAACAAAATGCTTGGTGCTGGTTCTAAACAGGAGCATTGTAGCATAGATTTTGCAGGAATTTGCCCTCTCAAAATGGATTCCAAAAATTCTAAGGTCACAGTTTTCTGAGAGTTGTCACCATGTGTCCCAGTGGTGTGATAGTTAGGTTGGTATTTCTCCACTTGCTAGTTGTTCAACATCCCCTCATAAAATCATCACCCTTATAACTAGACTTCTCTTGAAATATTGATTAATCCCATCTTTGCAGGAAACAGTGGCTAGGCATGGGTCCATTTCATAATCCTCCTTGCGGGATTTATAGGACTGGGAACACTTTAAACATGTTCATGGCCCATTAAAAAATGCAGATTTCCAGAAAGAAGACCCCAAAGCCAGAGGTGATCAGCACAGGATGTTTTATAAACTTTCTTCAATAAAACTGTAGTAAAGAGGGCTGTCCTATTTTTTCACAGAGCTCTGTTTAGTTCTTTAGTTCATATATCCACTGGGTCTGAGTTTTTGGACATATAAATGTACTAAATTGACTATTTCCTGTTGCATAGCCATCATCTCCTTTTCTGTAACCTGTCCTGGTCAGTAATCACAATACTGCTAACTTGATCATCATTTGGACTTTGAACCCTCTGTGCTATTATCAAGAGGTGTGGTGCATATTGAAATATGAACATCTATTATTCATACATCCCCATGGACAAGGGCTTTGCACAGGAAGCATTCAAGTGGATGAATTTGTTAAATGAATGGATATTTGCTTCTTGCTTAGGACTGCTTAGCATAGGCTGTGCATTTGTGAGAAAGGCTCATGGTTTTAGTTGAACGTTTATTTTAAGAACTCCTTCAAGTTCTAATACATCAGGTAACAGGAGAGAGAATTCCCTGCATAGAGTATTTTCCACTTCCAGCTACAAATGGAGACTTATGCTCAGTTGAGGGTGTAAACAGCTAATGCATCAATCTTCTTTATGTGAGGAGGCATAGAAGTCAAATAAAATATAGAGAGGAATCTCTCAACTTAAAATGTTTTACTTGGGAGCAAGAATTGCAATCTGAGGCATACACAGTCCAGTTGTCTTCAGTATGTCTGAGGAACAAAGAGAAGATTGTGAGTTTTATTAGGAAAGGAAATGTTAGCTATTATTTTGAAAGAAAACTCATTGGCCCCGGAGAAGGTTTTGGAAGCTGGCAAGCTCTGATTGGTGAGTTGACTGTGGTAGGTAAAACTAGTCTTAGAGTCACTGCAGGTTGTTTCAGCAGCTACTAGGTAAAACTGGTCTTAGAGCTACAGCAGTCTGTTTCAGCAGCTGGGCTTGTGGGAAATTTAATTCTTGGAGCAGGTGCTATGTGTCTCCAGTGCTTTCTCCCTGGCCCCTCAACTCAGACGTTGAGTTGCTTAATGAAGATGGAGTAAAGACTAAAGACTAAACGTCTTGGGGACTGCCCTGTGACCCTTGAAATCCAAGGACCACAGGATTTTATTGGGTATGACAAGAATGACCCAATTTGTACAATCAGCTTTTGCAGAGGTAAACACATTTAGTCCAGATCATTTTTTAATTTTCTGTTTATTAAACTAAAATAAATTCAGCAACACAGAAGAATTCCATGACCTCTTTTGGTTATGGGAGCAATGTTATTTGATAGCAAGACCACATTTTAGAACTCAAGAGCACGCCCCAGATCTACTAGGTCCCTTGAACATACTAAGCTAAGAACAGGCAGGCAGAACCGACCAGAATCCCCCCTTTACCATTGTGGCTTCCTGTGATGATGGGAGAAAGGGTTCCATTCAGGAAGTAGAATTGTCAAAAACCCATCTTGGACAGTGGCTCTTGGCAATGGCTGAACAGTAAAATCAGCTGGGATGTTTTGAAAAACCCAGTCATCTGTGGGTGTTGGGGAGCTGGGAATGTTTGGTTAAGGGTAGAGTTTCTCAACGTTGCCCGGAGCCACTGGTTCCTCCTGCCCCCACCTCTTCCCCAGTACCCACCCCCGGACTAGGGACACCCAGGGGATTCTGATTCCATTGTTTCAAGATGCAGTCTGTGCACGAATACATTTAATAGTGCTTCTGTTGTGCAGCCGAGATTCAGAACCAGTGGATCAGAGGCAAATTTTTAAAATAAATATTGCCATCAATGCCTAAGGAAATAATTATAACATTTATAAGGAAGCTTCTTGGAAAATGTACAGTCAAGTCTGGTTCCATGGGTTGTGGAGGCTGCCAAATATGTGGAAAGATGAGCGGAGAACACAGAATAAGAAGAAAGATGAAGTGAAATATGCATGAGAGAGAAAAGTAAATAGTCACCAGGGAAAAGCTAAGGAAACATGCTGTGTTTTTAATTTAAGTTTTCTAACCTCAGTGATAGACTGAATTTGGGGAAAAACAAGAATCTTTAAAGAAATTCAATTGTCCTCCTTTCCTTTTTCTTCATGCCCAGAAAAGATTAATCTTTTTGGCTGCAAGGTACTCTATTATGTGTCTGAGGTTCCCCCCAAAATTTATTACAAACCCAGCGGGGCAAGTAGAAACAAGGAGGGTGATAGAAGAAAGTTGAAGGCTGCCCTCAACCAGCAGGAGAAGTTCTGGGATTTGCAGTGGCCTTCAACTCCCTCTCCCAGTTAAGGGTAGCCTCTTTACTGGCTCCTCAATATTGATCTTAGGACATGCTTTAGAAGTCACCTTCCATGCCAGAACAAATATTTTGTTGGCATCATATTTTCTTCTGCATTCACTTATGTGGCATCTCTCAGCTCACCAGTCTTGTCTCAGCAAGCATGCCACTGTATAAGGGGAAAACAGATAGATGGCATCAATGTATAGTCCAATAACCACAAAATCTAGAGCATTCATGCAGTAGCCTTGATGAACCAGGAAGACTGTATGTGTGTGTATGTGGCACACCGTATACACGCATGTGCATGCGCGCACATACACACACACACACACACAATGTTCATACATCTCAGATGTAAAATACTGGCACCATTGTCCAGCATAGCTGAAGATCTGTTGGATAAGAGCTCCTGTGGGTGCAATCACTTTGACTGCTTGGCTTTCGTGGATATTAAAAAAATAACCACACTGTAATAAAACAGGAGTGCCAAGGATGTTCTGGTTTCCAGTGTGGTGCTACTCATCTGTGAAAATAAAAGGGAATTGCTGGCTAGCCAGACTGGCCACAAGGCCTGTTTGGCAAGGCACCAGCTGGATGGGATGGGACTGCACCGGGTCTCACTACGAGAAGTCTAAGGCTGATTACATTTTCTTCACTGATATTGGTATTTGAAAAGTGGGATTTTCTTCTCTTTCATTTTCCCTCTCCTACTGGACTAATGCCCCTATTAAGTCACACATAATTTTATTTTAAATAACTCTCATTTTATGGTTTTGGTCCCATATAAACAACTTGTAATAAAACCTCCACTAACAGAAATTCAACTACGAACTTGAGCGAGCTGGACTAACAGTATCATACATTTCATTACATTAATCTAAAAAATGGTACTTCTAGGGTATGTTCTAACTTCATTATACATTCAGCTTAATATTCTATACCTTCTTGTTCTATATTTTTGGGAAGTGAAAATTAATAATTTTCAAGCCTAAAGGCCATTTTTTTTCATTCTTACAAAAATTATTTTGATTGTGGACTATGTTTTCTTTGATAAGGCAAAAATGAATTAACACATTAAAAATTTATCTTTAACAGGCTGGGCACAGTGGCTCATACCTGTAATCTCAGCGCTTTGGAGGCTGAAGTGGGAGGATCACTTGAGGGCAGGAATTTGATACCAGCCTGTGCAACATAGTGAGACTCCCATCTCTACAAAAAATTTTAACAAATAATTATCCAGGAGTTGATATTATGTTATGTGGCTGCCATCCTAGCTACTTAGGAGGCTGAGGCAGGAGGGTCATTTCAGCCCATGAGATTGAGGCTGCCGTGGGCCAAGATTGTGCCACTGCACTTCAACCTGGGCGGCAAAGCAAGGCCCCGTCTCTTGAAAAAGTAATACATAAATAAATATACTTATTTATAACAGAAAATCAAAGATTATCTTGTTAAATGGTAGTTTTCCAGAAAATTGCATTTATCAGACCAAATCATTTCTTGAGCAAACTTTTTACAAGAGGGTTCTGTTTTGCTATTTTTCTTCCCATGACTCTGTAAATTGTGCACCTATTTTTTAAGATCTCCATCCTTTCATTTCAAACCTAATCATATTGATAACTCACAGTTGTAGAGAACCTATACAGCTACCAAAATAATTTTGTCTGTGCTATGTTATTATGTTAGAACAACCCATTGTGTTGGAAAGACCGATATTAGTTCTTTTTTATGGTTGAAAGAGCTAAGATTTTGAGAGAGTATATAGTGAGGCTGGTTCTTTGAGGAGGAGCTCAGGTGCTGATCCATTTCCAGCCCAGGTTCTTTGCACACAGCAATGTATTCTTTCAGAAATTCTCTTCTTTCCGATTGCAACTGGACAGAAACATAGAGCCTGGAAGATGGGAGAGAAAAATAAGAGATCATGTGGAACAGTATGTCTTCTGCTCTATCCTCATAGGATTTCTAGCCTCTCCGGGAGCACATCCAAGGACTGGAAACTCGTACCATTGTTGACAAGTTCTATTTGTTAAAATGGTGCTTCTTATGTTCGGAAGATACATACCTCCATTGAACTTTCACCTACAGTTTTAGCCTGAAGCCTTTTAACAAAAATTGTCTTATCCCTACGTCACATGACAACCTTTCAAGTAAGTTCCAACAGTTGCCATGTGGCCCCTTCATAGTGTCTTTTCCAGGGAAAATGTCTCTATTTTTTTCAACTTATATATGAAAGTTTGATCAGAGTAACTGTGAATTTAACAACAAGACACCTGATTTTTCATTCAATCATTGCCATTGTTTTCTGTTTCTTAGCTTCCACAAATTTCTTCCTATTTATTGTTGTTGATTTGAGAACCTTCACACTGTTTTCCACAGTGGCTGAACTAATTTAATTCCCACCAACAGTGCACAAGTGTTCCCCTTGCTCCACCTCCTCACCAATAAATGCTACTTTCTTTGAGCCATTAGTGAACTGATAGAAAACAGCAGTCTGGAGCGAAAAAAGTAGATTGTCTCCAAAAACTATGTGGGTAAGGAGCAATGAAAGAAAGATAATACCAAGGCAGATACCTGGAGGATGTGAAGCCAAGAGCATCAGAGGAGAGACTGAACCATCAAGAGGTTGGTTAGTGGGTACAAATGTGCAGTTAGAGAGAAGGAATAAATTCTTATGTTCAATAGCACAGTAAGGTGGCTGCAATTACTAATAATTTATTATATATTTCAAAATAGCTAAAAGAATCTGGGTGCAGTGGCTCACACCTGTAATCTCAGCACTTTGGGAGGCCGAGATGGGAGAATTACTGGAGTCTAGGAGTTTAAGACCAGCCTGGGCAACACAATAAGACCCCATCTCTAAAAAACATTAAAAAGAAGATATGCCAGGCTTGGTGGCATATGCCTGTAGTACCAGCTACTTGGGAGGCTTAGGTGCAAGGATTGCTTGAGGCCAGGAGTTCAAGGCTAAAGTGAGCTGTGATGGTGCCACAGCACTCCAGCCTGGGTGACAGAGTAAGACTTTGTCTGTAAAAAAAATAATAATAATAATTAGAAGAGAAGATTTGAAATGTTCCCAAACGCAAAGAAATGGTCAGTGAGGTGATGAATATCCTAAGTAAACATACATCAAAATGTCACATGTACCTCATAAATATGTATAATTATTATGTATCAACAAGAAAATGAGAATGCGAATGTTGAAGCAGGCGGAAAGATATTCATGTAGAACCTTTGGGAAATGTTAGTCACTGGACATGGGAGGAAGAAAAATGGCCCTCTTCAGTTGCAGTGTCAGAGGCCTTCCACAATAAGCAGTGTAGTTGGCAAACAGGGGCTATGAGAAACACTCACATGATGAAAACCAGCCTAATTTCTATGGAAACTCAGGTCTCACCTGACTTACCACTATCTAAGTTTGCATAGTCACCTCTAAAAGTGTGAGCATATTTTCTGCGCTTTGCTGGTTTGTATACAACTTTTATTCAGATATCTTTCACTTTAATAAGTAGTTCCTTGCATTCTGAATAGTTGGCGCTCTCTCTCTCTCTCTCTCTCTCTCTCTCTCTCCTCTCTCTCTCTCTCTCTCTCTCTCTCTCCTCTCTCTCTCTCCCCTCCTTTTTCTCCTCTTATTTATCCTCCTCCTCTTCTTCCTTCTCTTCCTCTTCCTCCTTTGCCTCCTCCTCCTTCTCCTTCTCTGATTACCTTAAGCCAAATGTATATTCTTACCCGAGTTTGTGAAATGCCTACCTTTGTCTTTACATTGGGAAACTTAAGGAAGCTGAGCCCAGCTCCCAGGACAGTTTGATGACCTCTAATCATACATCCAGCCATAACTCAGGCTGAAGGAAATCATTCATTGGTACTAAAGAGAGCTGAGGAGATAACTGACAGAGGAATGCAATGGATCTTTTCTCTCATCCACCTTTTGTCATTTGTTTGATTTTTTTTCCTGCAATATGTTTTCTTCTGGTCAACTTGGCCAGAATGGTGGTAAATGCTGTTTTTGTATGTGGACTTACTTGAAAAACTGATCTATCTTAGTCGTGGACTTTGAATATCATTAAATTTCTCCAAGGACCTTGCCAATAGCTGCTTGCAAAACACAACAGTTTAATTTGATCTCTCACTGCTGCTTAGCTTCTGAGAAACATGTTGTGCTCGAAGTGCTCAAGCATTAATTAAAATCGAGGGCACTGAAATTATCAGCACCCACTGACTCCATGTGAGTGTGTAGGTGAGTGTGAATGTGTGTGCATAGGCAGGTGCACGTGTGTACTCACGTGTGTATTAATGCTTAGGAAGCTGAACTTTGCATCTTTCTCATTAAGAGTTGAAGGCTATTATCTAACCATGAAAACAAAACCTGTGACATAATTAACTTGATGTTAATTCTCAGTTTGATTTCTGAAGATAAACCAGAGTCATTTCTACTCTGAAAAATATATTCATATATTTCAGAGAGTGTTCCCAGCGTGATGTAACACTAGACCTGCATTATCAGCATCAGCTGGAAGTTTTAGAAGAACAAAATCTTGGGCCCACTCAGACCTACTGAATCCGAAGCTCATAGGGTGGTCGATTCTGATCTGCATTAAAATTCAGTTCTAAATGTATCTATTTGCAAACTCTCTGTGGTGAAGTGCCAGTGGTTTCATTTTTGTGTTTAAAATTTCCATCCCATCGTGGCTCAGTACTTTCTCCCATCTTTCTGTTTTTTTGTTTTTTTGTTTTTTTTCTGAGCCCTCCAAACTTTTTCAACCTCTGCCCTAAATCTGCTCTCACATTTTCCGGTATCTTTATAGCAATGCCCAGCTCCTTGGTACTAACTTTCTTAGTCTGTATGTGTTGCTATGAAGACGTACCTGAGGCTGGGTCATCTTTTTTACTTTGCTCACGGTTCTGCAAGGTGTACAAGAAGCACAGGCACCAGCATCAGATCCTGGTGAAGTCCTTAAGTTGTTTCCACTCGTGGCAGAAGGTGGAGGGGAGCCAGTGTGTAGAAATCACATGGCCAGAGACGGAGCAAGACAGAAAGGAAGGAGGTACCAAGTTCTTTTTAACAACCAGTTACCCAGGGAATGAATAAACGGATAACTGACTCATTTCCTTGAGGACGACACCAAGCCATTCATGAGGCATCTGCCTCCATGACCCAAATGCCCCTCATTAGACTCCACCACCACCTCCAACCTTGGGGGTCAAATTTCAACATGAGGTTTGGGGGGGATAAACATCCAAACTATAGCAGCCCCCAAGAGCTGAAGATGCCATGTCTTATTTTTTATCTTCAGCCTTATCCATAGCACGCTTTATGGTAGCAAAGAGGTCTACAAGCGGTGGCCCCAAAATAGTTTTACTTTCTTACTGTAACCTTTCCATTTTAAATTTGATTCACTATAGAGTGTTTGCATGGGTAGAATTAGGGTCAAAGAGAAATCTTTCATTTTAGAGTTTTGTTAGGAAGAATTGGGTATTTTCATACTTTTCTTTAAAGTTTATTTTTGGCTATGATTACTTACAATGGTTCATTTTTTATAGACATCTAGGAAATGTTAATTACTGCAGATAAAATTCCCAATTCAAAAGCCAAACACAAAGGCTTTTCTTCTTCTTCTTCTTCTTCAATATATATAATAAAGGAGATAATGCTAAAATGCTCTTATGCAAATTTTAAAATTCCCTAGTACATTAACAATGCTAATGACAGTTAATGCATTCCTGAAGCTTCTGTGTGATCCAAAATATTCAAAGCGCTTAGAAACGTTTTAGGACCACCCTGCAAATATATGGGGAGTAGAATTTTGTTCGTGGAAATTAGTTCCTTGAAAATAGATTCAGTGCCAAATTTAAGAGATGAAGAAGAGCTGAAAAGTCAGTGTAGTGCAGTACAGTCATCTGCAGATAAAGGTCGAAACCCTCTTCTCCCAGACCACCATAATGGGTAGGTACAGAATCTCAGAGAGTCACTGCAGTTTGGTTGGAAGAGGAAATTGCCCTTCATAAAGCAACGCAGAGGAAGGTAAGGAGAAAGTGGAATTAGATTGATGGGCCAACTAATGATCATGAAGAAACTTCCTCTTGCTGACGGTGACGTCAGCTTCTACCAGGACTAACTTCAGTGAGCACAGGAGTGGCATTGCTGTTCAGTAGGGTTATGCCCTCAGGTGGAATGACAGAAGACAGACCCTCGTTGTTCCTTTGCTAACCTAGGGAATTCTGCAAAGCAGAAATACGAAGAGCGAAGATGCTGACTCTTTACAGACAGCTTTATTTAGGTGAATTCAGGTTGTGACATGGTCTTGTCACAAGTGCTTCTTATTCCAGAAGTTTTCTGACTGCTTCATCATGCATTTAGTTCCTTCTTTCTTCCTTGAGCTCTTTAATATTAAATGCAAATGAGGGGAGGCATGTTCAACTTACACTAAGGTTTAGTGGAAGCAAGAATGCCCTTTGTGCACCTACTGGAAATTCCCTTGTGGAATATTTATAGTAAAGCCTATTGGGAAAATATAATTGAAAACAAAATCTTCTCCCAACCTAGAAATCTCCACAAAGGTAGTGGAGAAAGAGAACACTTTTATTATTTGAATAAGCATTAAACCAGAATGGTGATGCACATCACAGACAATATGCTAAAATATTACAAAGACAGAATTCTCTTATATAGCCAGGCAGACGCAACCCATTAAATACATGTTTTCAAGATAAACAGTAGCTCACCCTTAAGTAAGAGGATTTGACAGCATCATTTGTCAAACATAGTTCATCCTAACTTTACTAGCTGCTTACTGGCTTTATTTAGAGGGGGGAAAAGCCTCTCATATCTTCATGATAGAAGGTAGTTTTGCATATTAGAGCAAAGTGTCCACCAATGTTAGGCTCCAGAAACTGGGAGACAGGGGTTCTGTCTCCCTTGATGTTTGCATTTTAAAAAGATGGTTCCAGATCTTTGGGAACACGATCCCCGGGTCATAAAGCTGACAAAGCCCTCCCTATTTAGTCTTCACAAGGATGCACTTCCAAGAGATGAAAAAGTGCTTACAGGCCGGGCGCGGTGCCTCACACCTGTAATCCCAGCACTTTGGCAGGCTGAGGCGGGTGGGTCACCTGAGGTCAGGAGTTCAAGACCAGCCTGGCCAACATGGTGAAACCCCGTCTCTACTAAAAATACAAAAAATTAGCCAGGTATGGTGACAGGTGCTTTTAATCTCAGCTATTTTTGAGGCTGAGGCAGGAGAATCGCTTGAATCCGGGAGGTGGAGGTTGCAGTGAGCCAAGCATGTGCCATTGCACTCCAGCTTGGGCAACAAGAGTGAAACCCCTTCAAAAAAAAAAAAAAAAGAAAGAAAGAAAAAGAAAAGGTGCTTATAATTACAAGTTTTCTAAGGTAAAGCTCTAATAAAAAGAAGAAGAAAAAACTTTCCTCCTGATTTTCAACAGGAGGAAGTGTCTTATTTCTAGTTTGTATTAGTCCTTACAAGCCAGAGCATTCAAATGAGTAACCTCTACAATAGCCAGCAAAGCTACAGACACCCAGCAAGAGGGACTGGAGCCTGTCCCAGGCTTGCAGATGCTGAGTGCTTGAGATGTTGACACAATTTAGCCAAAATTGAGGATCAGGAGACTGCCAAGGACACTAGTGCTTGATGGAACCATTCCCTCTTCCAAGAATTTAAGAGCAAGAAAAAAACTCAGCCATATACTTGGAGCAGTGGCTTTCATATTCAGGACTAGGAGCATTTGGGTTCTGCAGGATGTGGGATGGAGGCTAAGGGGTGATTGGAGCAGCCATGGGGGTGATCAAGCCTGAAAAGCCTGCTACTCAGAAACCTTTCTTCCAATAGTCGTTGTCTATTCACTGCTTAGCAAAGAGATCAGCACTTTGCCTGCTGCATCTCACAAAGCCCCCCAACAACCCTGGATGGAGGTACTAACATCTTTACTTTTCAAATGAGGCTTAAAGAAGTTAAATGAGAAAACTGCCCAGATTCACCTAGGTAGTAGGTAGAAAATCAGTATCCCACTCAGATGTGTGTCACTGTGTCATCTTAAGAGAAGAGATTAAGCATTGGCCTTGCTAGACAACAAGGATACTCTTCAACATATAAAACATCTTATTCAATAAAATATTCTTAATGCCCTATTGACTGAGGTCACATTGAAAGCATTTGGAAGCTCATCCAATGTTTCCATTCTCTGGTCTCTGCTTGTGACTTTGCTTTTTAGTTTCTCTTCTGTGCTGGAAGTGCTGGAAAGCACTTCATCTTTTGTCTTTTCAGTTGTTGAATTTAGGTTCCGTGATTAAGAGTTGTGTTGCTATTGTGTTCAGTACTTTATTCTCTTTCTGTATCCCAGGAAGTCAGCAACTGGGCCCCATCTCCTACAGAAGCAGGGAGATGACTGTGGGTTGAGGGGCCCTTGGGGGTTTTCTAAAACTGTCAATCATCCTATGTGTGACAAGCAGTTTCCTGTGTCTCTGTTACCTATGCAAAGGAGCGGGTGGTAAAATATTTTGCTAACTAGCGATCTAAGATGAGGTTTTTTTATTTTTGTTTTGAGATGGAGTCTCACTCTGTTGCCCAAGCTGTAGGGCAATGGCATGATCTTGACTCACTGCAGCTTCTGCTGCCCAAGCTCAAGCAGTTCTCCTGCCTCAGCCTCCCAAGTAGCTGGGATTACAGGCACGGTCCACTATGCCTAGCTAATTTTTGTATTGTTAGTCAAGATGGGGTTTCACTGTGTTGGTCAGGCTGGTCTCGAACTCCTGAGCTCAAGTGATATGCCCACCTCAGCCTCCCAAAATGCTGGGATTACAGGCGTGACCCACTGCACCTGGCCAGTTATTCTTTGATTCTCCTCCATCATCTTTCAATTTCTTACAGTTGGGGCATTTTCCCTGTTCTCAGCATCCTCATCAGTGTGGACCAGGACAATGGGAGAGGGTGAACCTGAATTCCTCCAGCTCTAATGACTTTATTAGAAGGCTTGAGGGGGAGGGCAAAAAGAGTATAGTGGTAACAGTGAGCACTTTGAATCTCACTTACCCTAATCATTTCTTGAATGATTGAAGGAGTAATGGGACCCTCCTTACTTCTTACTTCTAAATTCTCACTATTGATTGAGCATCTCATATGCAGGCACTGAGATACCTCAGTGAATAAAATATAGTCCTCCCCTTCCTTCTGGTGTCTTCCATTCTAGTGGCAGAAATAGACAGTGATTACACAGCTAATAATTTAATTACGAGTCTAATGCATTCTGCAAAAACATTGTAGGGGCCAAGGGAAAGCTCCTTTGTCTTCTGAAGGTTCACTGAAAATCAGCTGATGAAAGACAGGTGAACAGGAGAAAAGGCTTACAAATTTGTTTTATCACAGTTTTACACATGCGCTTTCAGAATGAAGACCCAAAGATAGGAGTCTGTCCATTTTTATGCTTAGGTTCAACAAACTATGGACAGCTGTGCGGAAATAGGATTGGGCACCAAGGGTCTGATCTGATGCCAGTACGCTGAGTGGGAAAACCCAGTGAGATCTGACCATCTAGATTCTTCTTGGCTGCTCTGCAAAATTCCTTCCTTCTGGGCATGGGGAAGCACCTTTTCTGCAATGGGGGTCTTATGACCCACAGTTGAACAAGGTAGATCAGGTAATTTCGTTATGGTCAGTTTTTACACAGAAAGGTGGGGGAAAGTTGGAGTAGTAGTTTTAGGTTTTATGGCTGGCTCTTGGGAGCAGAGGATCTGGTTCCTATGACTATGTTGGGGAAGAGGGTCCTAGTTTCTCTGGGCAGCCTCGGGAGAAAATGAGGGGCCAGAAACAGAAGGGCAGGAAGGGGAGTGGGGAGAAATGTTTGCTTCTGAGGTCTTCATTTTGGGTTATCATTTTCAGGGCCCCAGCAAAAGCAGATTGAGATGATTATTATTATATTAACATAAGCATTGTGGTTTAGGTTTGGATGTTTCTACAAGGTGTTTAGAAGCAAATGACTCTGTGAAAGATAGAATGGATGAGAGAGATGATTCTCTCAAATTGTTAATCCAAGGCAGAATAAAAAAAAATCATGATTAAAGATATTTCTTAAAGGGGATAAAATTAGTATGTATTGGCAATTTGCTACCACAGTGAGGTGTTTAAAAAAAGAAAAAAAAAATAAACGAAATGTAAAATGAAACTTGGGTATCTATAACTTGCGAAGGCTGAGGAATAGAAGATACTTCACTAAGAAAAGGCAGAGGACTCCCTTGACTAGGTGTAAGGATGTGCTCTTGAGATGCTGGGGACAAGGAAGTCCGTGGAAGCAATGGGGAGAACCAACACATGAGCAGCATCCGCTTTGAAAAGTGGAGACTGAATTGCGATTTGATCCTGGGAGCAAACACCAAAGAACTTAGAGCTAATAATAGCAAAGCCGTAGGAAGAACAGCAACAGAGAAGCTTGGGTGGAAGGACTTCTAATACATAAAAGTTGGAACAAAATAAACCAAGGAGACAAACAGAAGTGTTACACAGGTATTTTTCCTTATAAGTGAAATATATTTTAAGAGCACTAAAGGGCCTTTGAACTCAGCTTTTATGAAGAAATCTGTTTCAAGGTAGAAGAGATATGTTGTAGGTTTCTGTTACATTAATAGCAAAGACCACTAGCTAAGACAAAGTTAGTACTTAAGAGCTAAGCATTCTTTTTTCTTTTAATTATTTTATTCTTATGGATTTAGGGGTACAAGGGCAGTTGTGTTATGTGGATATAGTGTGTAGTGGTGAAGGCTGGGCTTCTCGTGTGCTCATCATCCATAGAGTGTACATTGTACCCACTGCATAGTATGTTATACCCCACACCCCTCCCACCCTCCAACCTTTGGAGTCTACAGTGTCGATGATTGCCCTCTATATGTTGCTATATATCCATTGTTTAACTCCCAATTATAAGTGAGGACGTGTGGCTTTTAACTTTTTAATTTCTGAGTTAGGGTCTCACTCTGTCTCCCAGGCTGGGGTGCAGTTGCATGATCTTGGCTCGCTGTAGCCTCGGCCTCCCAGGCTCAGGTGATCCTCTCACCTCAGCCTCCTGAGTAGCTGGGACCACAGGCACATCTTACCATGTCTGGTTAATTTTTGTAATTTTTGTAGAGTCAGGGTTTCTCTGTGTTGCCCAGGCTGGTCTCAAACTCCCAGACTCAAGCAACGCACTCGCTTCTGGCTTCTAGCATGCTAGGATTACAGGCATGAGCCATTGCTCCCAACCCCAGTTTTTAATTTTTTTTTCTAGCAATTTCACTAAGGATAATGTCCTCCATTTCTGCCCCTCTTGCTGGAAAAGACACGTTTTCATTCTTTCATATGGTTGAGTAGTATTGCATCGTGTATATGTACCACATTTTAAAACTCCAGTCATCCATTAATGGACACTTAGGTTGCTTCTGTGACTTTACTGTTGTGAATAGTGCTGCAATAAACATATGAGTCAGGTGTCTTTTTGATAAAATAATTTATTTTCCTTCGGATAGATGCCCGTAGCATTATTGGTAGATCAAAGTGTAGTTCCGTTTTTAGTTCTTTGAGAAATTTCCATACTGTTTCCCATAGAGGTTGTATTAATTTACATTTCTACCAATAGTATATAACCATTCCCTTTTTTTTTGCATCCTTGCCAACATCTGTTGTTTTTTGACTTTCAAATAATAGCTTTCTGAGTGCTGTAAGATGGTATCTCATTGTGGCTTTGATTTGCACTTCTCTGATGATGAGTGATGAAGAGCATTTTTTCCTATGTTTGTTGGCCAAGAGCTAAGCATTCTGATGGTTTTGTGTTGATCAAATCACAGCTGGATTGTTCAGTTTGGGATGCCAAATACAAAGAGGGATAGACAAACTGGCCTTCATCCAGAAGAGAGGAATCAGGATCACAAAAGATTAGAAGTTGTATTGGGAAAGGGAATTTGGATAAATGATGTTGTCTAATCTAGGTGTGATAGCTAATTTCACGTGTCCACTTGGCTGGGCTGCAGTGCCCAGCTATGTGGTGAGACATCATTCTGGATATTTCTGTGAGTGTGTTTTGGATGAGATGAACACTTAAATCAGTGGACTTTGAGTAACGCAGACTACCTTCCCTGGTGCAGTGGGCCTTGTCCCATCAGTTGGAGGTCTAAATAGAGTGAGAGACTGACCTCCCAGGAGTAACGGGGAATTCTGCAGCAAATGGCCTCAGGGCTTGAACTGCAGCACTGGCTTTTCCCTGGGTTTGCAGCCTGCTGGTCTGTCCAGATTTTGGACTTGCCAGCTCTTATAATCTCATGAACGAATTCCTTAGTATAAATCTTTCTATATGTGTGTGTCCATCCCATTCATTCTGTTTCTCCTGAGAACGCCGACTGATACACTAGGAAAGCAGAGACCTGGGATGGAAGCATGGTAAGTGTTTTTAGGTATCTGGAGGGCTTTTAAGGAAATAGACACAGATTTTTTTTCTATGAACTTGAGAGACCAGATTCCTGGATTGAAATTTAGAGGCTGGAAGTTTTTTGCTTAATTGAAAGAAGACAACAAGAATTGATACATTGATCCTGTTCTTTTTTAGCTGAATGTGAGACGCAAAATTCACAACATTGAGTTCTTTATAGCTTCAGTGTATCACCACACGTGCAAGGTATTGTAGAATGGATTCAATGTGCCTGTTGGGAATTAGAATTATAAAGAATTTTGGAAGTTTTTAGTCTGTCATTGTTTCTGGTAATGCATGCTGTGAAGGGCTAAGAAACATTTGTTCATTCTACAGAGGATGAAACAACAGACTTGGTCAAAAAAGTGTAGTTATGGTCCTTTTAAATGGAAAAATTCAGACCACAGCTGGATAGGAATGAAATCTTGAAAACAGTGACAGATTCAGTGTCTGGTTATTTTAATACTACTCACTCGTAGACATGGATAGAAAAATGCAGATAGTAGAGTACCAAAAAATACCTATTGGAAGTACAAAAAGAATGGTAATTAAATGATTTCTACAGGCAAACAATACAGAGCTTATTACAGAGAGACGTCATTTTATGTAGCTCTTTTACTGAAAATGTGGCATGTATTTTTCTGTATTAATTCAATATATTTCAAATGAACTAAAAACCTGCCGTCTTCAAGGATTTCATTATAAGATTCCTTATGAACACTATCATAAAATGAACAGTTAACTCATTCAATTTTTGTGAATGAAAATATGAATGGTCACATATTGAATTTACTTATTATTATTATTTTTTTTTACTTTTTTGAGACAGAGTCTTGCTCTGTCGCTCAGGCAGGAGTCAGTGGCGCGATCTCGGCTCACTGCAACCTCCGCCTCCCAGAGTCAAGCAATTCTCATGCCTCAGCCTCATGAGTACCTGAGACTACAGGCACATGCCACCATGCCTGGCTAATTTTTGTATTTTTAGCAGAGGCGGGGTTTCACTATATTGGCCAGGCTGGTCTCGAACTCCTGACCTCATAATCCACCCATCTCGGCCTCCCAAAGTGCTGGGATTACAGGCATGAGCCACCGTGCCTGGCCCTGAATTTACTTTAAGAGGGTTATACATGTGTTGGTAAACAGCATCAAGAAATACATTCCTTCTATGTTATGGGTGCTTTAATTCTTTATGTTTGTCCCCAGAAGATTTACTTGTAGATCTCAGATGATCTTGGGTCTTGAGTGGGTGTGCTGAGGTTCTACCTCTGGGCAGGAAGATAGGTGTGAAGCAGCCTCTAACAGCTGGTGCAGAACATTGCCCCCAGGTTAGCACCAGTGTAGCACAGTTCAGCAGAGCAGGGGCCGGGCATTGTTGCAGAGCAGGGCCACGCCCCTCCGTTCCGGGGCACTTGGAGCAGTTGGTGTTCCTGCTCCTGGGTTGCTTTTATTGGGGGACAAACATGCTTTTACATTTTTCTATCTCAAAAAAAACTTAAAAACTCACAAGACAACTTCCCTGATGTGCCCTGTACCCCTCCAGCTACCAGTCTTTCCCTTGAATAACCTGGTGGTAAAATGCCACTATTTTTAACTCCTCATTTCCTCTTAAAAATCTCCCATCAGACTTTGGTTCTTACCACCGCATGGAATAATTACCTGTCCACAGTCCACATCACAAATGACCTCCTTCCCACCATATTCAGAGGTCAGTTCCCACTTAAGTCGCTGAAGGAGATCGGGAAATGACACCCCAAAATATACTGCTTTGGACTTCAAACTCCCCCAGTCACTTGGGGAACAGCAAATTCTGGGAGGAGCTTTCTGAGTACCTCTTACCTACAAGACAGATCCTTCAGAGGGGACACAATTGTCATGAATCCCCTCCCTAGAACCTCATCAACCAGGGATTGCTGGCTGATATCACAGGAGAGGATATTGGAGGCTGACACTGCACCCAGACAAGTTTTGTCTCAGGCTGTCTTCTGTCCTGCTAAGGGGCCATTTACCTGCCCCAGAAATCATTTACTCTCCCCTAAGTTGCCTACATCCACCCTCTCTTTCCTGTGGAGATGGTATATAAGCTGCTAGATGTCTCTGAGTTTCGAGTATTCATTTTTCTTTTATGTGATGCTCCCAGGAATGTAATAGATGTGTATACTTTTTCTCTTGTTAATCTGTCTTAAGTCAGTTTAATGTGTAGCCCAGCCGAGGAACTTCCCAGAGTGAAAGGAGGCCATTTCCATGCCTCCAGGGCCTGCTGGCAGCACTTTTTTGACTTCTTTTCTTTTCTTTCTTAGATGGAGTCTCGCTCTGTCACATAGGCTGGAGTGCAGTGATGCAATCTCAGCTCACTGCAACCTCCACCTCCCAGGTTCAAGCAATTATCCTGCCTCGGCCTCCTGAGTAGCTGGGACTACAGGTGCGTGCCACCACACCCGGCTAATTTTAACCACCATGGAGGGTCACCCTGCCCTCCATCTCAGGTGTTGCTCATTTTCTTTATCCTATCCTGGCTGCTTCTCCAGCCCAGGGCTCAAGCATCATTCTTCTGCCTTTTCCAAGGTGGCCTCATTCATCTTAGTAGCTTTAAGCAGAATCTGTGTTCTGAAGACTTCCAAATTTGCACCTCAGCCTCTACGCTTCAGGCTTTGACACCAATTTCCCCCAGACTTCACCTCTCATGTGCCTAATGGGTCATAAAAACCAGCAGAGCCAAAACAACTGGATTCACCTCTTCCACCGCTTTCTCCCTGGGCTTCCTGACCTTGGTGCACAGAACCATTGTTCATGCTGATATTTAGGCTCTGAAGCTTGCAGGGACCCTTGGTTTCTTTCTTCCTTCATAGCTCACAGCCAATCCCTGCGTCAACAGCAGCTCTGGTTTCAGATGCATCACTCTGACCATGTCCCCCCTCCCTCAGGGGTCCCAGTTCAGTCAGTGCCGTCATCCTTTCCTACCTGGACTGCAAGTGGACTCTTACTTGGCTTCCCTGCTTCCACTTTGGGTCAGTGATAGATCATGTGTCCTGAGAGACAAATCATGAGCCAGAATGATCTTTTTAGACACAGGTCAGATTATTTCACTGACTAGCTCTGCAGTCTGCTAGGACAAAACCATATTTCTTATTGTGACACTGGTTGGCTGCTGTAGAGGCCTCCAGCCTGACCCCTGGCCTTGCTGGGGTCCCAGGGTCACATTGAGCCTTATTGAGTCCCAGCTCCTTTGCACCTGCTTCTCCTTCCCTGGAACTGTCTTCACCCAGATGTTGCCTTGCTCTTTGTGGAGTGCTCTTCCTGTAGACCTTCACACTCAAATCATTCTCCACGCTCTGTGCCCCTTCCCCGGTATCATGATCCTTGCTCAGTCGCTCGCCGTCTACACCCTTTCCTTTCCTTGAGATCATAGTGTGTGTTTATTGGTTGGTGTGACTATTATCTATCTCCACAGCTACGATGTCGGCTTCACTCTCAGGGATCTTGTCCTGTCTCATTCACGTTTTGTATCCCTCGTAGGTGCTCTCTCAAATTTAGAAGGAATGAATTAATGTGGGGCAGGAGTTGTTCAGAATAGGATTCAAGACATAAAAAACGTTTGGCTCCCCACTCCCTTCCTCTCTTAGTTTGCAATGGAAAGTGATTGCAAGGCGAAGATAGTACAGACTGGTAATTTGGTAATCACTGTGTCAGTGTGGCTCACAGGGGCAGCATTATCACATGCAGATTAATAAACTGAGGTCACAAGAAGCTGCTTCTGCATGCAGAGAATATAGAAGGACAGAGATGCATATAGTGTTATATTACGGTCACCAATTCGGTTACAATGCTGTTAGGTTTTGACACCTATTTTTAAATAATTTTCCTGCTACATCTTTTTCTTTTTGCAGGAGGCACCACTTTAGTATATAGTTGGTGCAATGGTTGTCCATTAAAATCTCAGCAAGGTGATAATCCAAACCAGATGCTGTATAACCTATGCTGGTAAAAGTCCCGAAGTACTTACCTGAAAACTTTGAGTTAAATTAGGAATTCAGAATTTTCAGAATTCAAGAAGCTAACACAAATTGTTTTTTGTTATGTATTACATAACACCCCCAGTGGTGTCTGAGGCACCATCCCATAAACCCATAAACCCATTGTAATTTCTGCAAAAAAAAAAAAAATGTACACTAAGTAGAATCAGTAAAATTACCAATGGCTTCATATCAGTAATTTTTGCCGCTGAAGAAGTTCAGGGCAGAGAAGATTTTGTTTCCAAATGAGTTTTAAGGAGCTTTATTGGATGAAATTAGTGAAACATCGAAACATATACACACTCAAATGAAACGAACAGGAACCATTGCAAAGGATGCAGAGGAGGTGGTCTGACATCAGCTGAGAGGGGAGGTCAGAGAGAACCCAGGGAGTGAGAGCTTCATGAAAGAGATGCAGCTGGAGTTGCACTTTAGTTGAAGGACTCCTCTGCAAAAAGCTGAATCCTCCCCAGCCTGGATCCAAATTCTCTTTCCTATTACATTTCAGCTGCCAAAATAGCTCTTTGAATTTGGTGCTTAGAAGGATTTAGAGATACTAAAAATTGCAGCATTTCCTACAGAGCTATTTGTAAGAGGAAAGCAATGGAGGTAGAGAAGTGGGTTGTTGAGAATAATAGGGTGAACTTGAAAGAGGAAAAGATGAGGATTAAAATAGGGGCAATCTTCCTCATATTGAAATTTCTCAAATTCAGTATTCTCTAAAGAGTTGCATTCTAATTTTTCTTAAGGGGGAGAAAATTAAACTTTTCAAATCATACACACACACAGACACACACACACCTACATTTTGCAGGGAGGAATCGCCAAGCTGTTAGGGCCCCAGTAATCAGGTAATTTCTTTGGCCTCCTCATTAACACTCTGATCAGCCTCTTTGCAGCCATTCTAACTTAAGAAAAATAGTAAACCTCTGAAATAGCCTTTAAAAAGTTGAGTGTAAACCTCTTCAGTCTAGCTTTTGAACATGGTATCTATTGAAAACCCTATTATGTTAGCTGGTAACCAAGGATGGAGGTCTCTTCTCCAGTAGTAACTGTGTGTAAAGGTTTTTATACTTAGGACCATGTTTAGGAGTTGTGATACATTTTCTTTTTATTTATTTAGTTTTGAGATGGAGTCTCACTCTGTGGCCCCAACTGGAGTGCAGTGGCATGATCTCAACTCACTGCAATCTCTGCCTCCTAGGTTCAAGCAATTCTCCTGCCTCGGTCTCCTAAGTAGCCGGAACTACAGGCAAGCACCACCACGCCTAGCCGATTTTTGTACTTTTAGTAGAGATGGGGTATCACCATGTTGGCCAGGCAGGTCTCCAACTCCTGACCTCAGGTGATCACCCGCCATGACCTCCCAAAGTGCTGGGATTACAGGCATGAGCCACCGCACGTGGCCAACATATCAATTGTTTGGTTTGAGCTAGCTTATAGTAAAATAACTCTTACAACAGAGATTCATTGTTTCTTCATGTTTCTGTCAGCTGCATTTAAGTATCATAAAGTCTAAAAATTGGATAAAAACATGTTGACTGACCTTAATTTCTACCTCCCTGGGACTTGGTTCTAGAGCTGTAGTTTGGACCACCACTAAATCTGCCTTATCTTTTTTCCCCTGATAAATATTCAGTATTTGAGGAAATCATCACATCTCCCTTTAGCATTCTTTTGGCAAGGTAAAAGATTACTGGAATCCAGTTTTGGGGACCATTGTTAAACTTTGCTTTTTCAGAGCTTAGAAACATGTTGAAGTCTTGCAAAGGAGCCCTTGGCATAACTGTGTGACTAGATGTGCTCCACAACTCTAGAACACGATGATGTTCCATATATGTCTCCATCTTAGTAAGAATGAAAAGAGGGCTTGGCTGGTGCTGGATGGTTCTCATTTGCAATGCAATACCAAAATCTTAACATTTGAAAATTATATAGTAGAAATATGGACTTTCTTATGAATGCCAAAAAACTGGTTGCTTCTCCTATCGTCTGAATAGTCAGAGAGAATACTTGCACTTACTATTCACTGAAAACTGACTTATTCGGTGATATGGTCTGGCTGTGTCCTCACCCAAATCTCATCTTGAATTGTAGCTGCCATAATTCCCACGTGTTGGGGGAGGGCCCCAGCAGGAAGTAATTGAATCATTGGGGCGGGTCTTTCCCATGCTGTTCTCATGATAGTGAATAAGTCTCACAAGGTCTGATGATTTTACAAGGGGGAGTTTCCCTGCACAAGTTCTCTCTTCCCTGCCGCCATGGAAGATGTGCCTTTTGCCTTCTGCCATGATTGTGAGCCCTCCCCAGCCATGTGGAACTGTGAGTTCACAAAACCTCTTTTTCTTTATAATTACCCAGTCTTGAATATGTCTTTTTCAGCAGCATGAAAACAGACTGATACATTTGGCTAAGTCAGATCCTAAGTCCAGGAATTCCCCAGTTGTCCAAACCTTCCCTGGAGCTATATGTTTATAAAGAATTTTCTCTTCAGGAGGAGCCCTTTTAAGTTGCAGAATTGCTTTCTTCTGACCACAGCCCTGTTTTCGAGGGAACAGCTTTATTGAGTTATTGTTTACATAGCACATTTCGAGTGCAATTCAGTGAGTTTTAGCATATTTACAGAGTTGTGCTACCATCACCACAATCTAATTTTATAACACTCACTGCATTCGGAAAGGAAACTTTGTCCCATTTCATGAGCTTATTTTGAATGTGGATCTTCTTGGAAAAATAACTGATTCCTCTTCTTTACAGATAAAGACATCAACATTCAGAGAGATTGAGACTGCCTTTGTTCTTTATTCCACAAGGCCCAGAGTGCATCACCCGAGAAAGCTCTCTGGCCATGCATGGTCAAGTATAAAAGAGTGTACGAATGCTAAGCTAGTGTTAAATGATTTTTTGTCTATACGGTGGGGCTCGCCTCCCCATCTCTCCCAGCCTCATCCATAATTGGGTCTGAACTCTTGCTTTTATTTATTATTTAAAATTTCAAACTAGTTTGATGTCATCTAGCTAAAATTGCTAATGCCCTTTTTAAGCTTTACTTAAAGGGATTTAACTGTTCAGCAGTAGAATCTTTTCTGCTGTACATGTGATTTCCCTTGGAGGAAATGAATTTTTTCTTATAAGTGAGTGTCAAGGGGAAAGCACAAAACATCAGGCTTAAAGCTTGGGTCAGGGATGTATGATTTCAGATCCATAAGCAGAAATCCATCCCCCCAACAAAGAACCTTCTAAGCATTCTATAAACTTGTCCTAAAGTGACTCTACTGTGTAGCAGATCAGAGAAAACAAGTTTCTGACCCATTTTCTGGATATCTAAGAACCCAGTGATGACACACCCAGCCCCCAGCTCCTACCCCCATGCCGAGCTGTCTCCCACTCATCGCCTCTGGATCATGGTGCAACTTGCCACTCCAGGAGGATCCACATGTGAGATAAACTCATGAAATGGAATGAGGTTTCCTAGGGCCATGTCCTACTCTCATTTGAACGACCATAGTTTTAGCAAGATCTTCTTTTTAAGAACAGTTTGCTTCTTCCTGATACCAAAGTGAAATTGGTAGAAACAGAGAGAATCAGGATCAGAATTAAAGAGACGAGATAGCTCTGGAGGTCTTTGAGGACGGTCAGTCCCATGTGAAGTGAAAACAAAGGAAGGGTGGCAGTGGCCGCTACCTGGGGGCAGAGATGCTGGTTGCTAGAATGGTACTGGGGGTACAGAAGGTCATCTCCTGCCCCTGTGACTTGCTGATTCCATGCTGCATGGGCGTGAAAGGTTCTGATGCTACTCTTTGTATTTTTTGGTGGAGAGACAATGAATCAGCATTTCCAGCTACAGGTAAAATAAATAGTATGTTTAGACATGTCTTTAAAGGATTAATACTTCAGAATTTGAGAAAGCAAAATTAGTAAACCCAACCTGGGCCAGTGGTGGACACACTAAGGTAAATAGCTCCTCTGATTTTTAAATAACATGTTCTTGGAGAAAGTGGGGCCTAAACAGTCAGCCACATTTTCTTCCCCTATCTCCCCTCCCCTCCCCTCCCCTCCCCTCTTTGAAGTCTAGCTCTGTCACCCAGGCTGGAGTGCAGTGGCACGATCGCAGCTCACTGCAACCTCCATCTCCTGGGTTCAAGCAATTCTCCTGCCTCAGCCTCCCAAGTAGCTGGGATTACAGGTGCCTGCTATCACGCCCAGCTAATTTTTGTATTTTTAGTAGAAATGGGGTTTCACTGTGTTGGCCAGGCTGGTCTCGATCTCCTGACCTCATGATCCACCTGCCTCAGCCTCCCAAAGTGCTGGGATTGCAAGTGTGAGCCACTGCACCTGGCCTTCTTTTTTATTGTTACATATCCTTAAGGACTAGGAAACATTTAGGTCATACTGGCTCTTACATTCAAACCTATAAACAGGAATTAATGTATTTCCGTGCTGTTTATTTTATAAATTTTATTACTCTGTGTGTGTGTTTTAAAGAAGAATTTCTGGTGAGTTTTCTATTTTTGTTTTGTTTTGAGACCGAGTCTCGCTCTGTCGCCCAGGCTAGAGTACAGTGGCACAATATCAGCTCACTGTAAGCTCTGCCTCCTGGGTTCATGCCATTCTCCTGCTTCAGCCTCCCTAGTAGCTGGTACTACATGCACCTGCCACCACGCCCAGCTATTTTTTTTTTTTTTTTGTATTTTTGTATTTTTAGTAGAGCTGGGGTTTCACTGTGTTAACCAGGATGGTCTTGATCTCCTGACCTCGTGATCTGCCCACCCCAGCCTCCCAAAGTGCTGGGATTACAGGTGTGAGCCACCGTACCCAACCGAGTTTTCTATTCTTATTTGTATCTATTGCTTACCTCAATAGCTTGTTCCAATATGATTGTTGTGTCTAAAAGTAATTTGTGAGTAGATCATCGCTGACTAGTGCTGTCACGATTGAGCGGGTGTGTCCCAGAGCTTTGCTTTTCACACGTGCGTGCACATACGGATCATCTGAAAATCTGAAAATCTTGTGAAAATGCAGATTCCATTCAGTGGGTCTGGGGTGGGGCCTGGGATTCTGCATTTCTCACGACTCCAGAGAGATGTGGATGCTGCATCTGTGAGCCATGCTTTAAGTAGCAAGTTCTTATAGGGCCTGCAGGGTGATGAACCAGACAGGACCGAGCAATGCAGGTTCCCCCAAAGATGAGCACTTCCTGCCCCTCAGTCCATGGGGATTAGGACACATTGCCTATTGTAGTTGGCCTGCAGGAATATATTCTGGGAGCAAAGGCCTGCTTGGAGAAAAAAAATGTCCTCTTTGCTACATTTTGCCAGCATTCAAATTGATCCAGCATGGGACTGTACAGATAGCAAGAAATGCATATGACCTTGGGCAGTGTTAAAACCTGGATATCTTCCATGAGGCAGATTGGGTCTGGCCCATGCTGGTGGCAGTTTACCTCCTCCCACTGTTCCCTCCTCCCTCCCTGGCCACTGAGGGTTTATGAACTTGGAAAGGCGTGGAGGCTCTCAGGAAGCTGCTGTCACATTTCTCTCTCTTACAGACACTAAGATTCCCTTTCAGTAATCAAAAGTGGTCCGAAAGCTCTGGAAAGACAGAAATGAAGGACCTCCTTTAAAAACAAATGTTTACAGCACCTTCTCAAAGATTCAAATTTCCTGGATTATATGTGGTTATTCTACTGTGACATGCTAAGGGTGGATGGGTACCTGTTGTAAAAGGTATTTTTGTTTTGATATTTCCTATTTCCACTATTTCAAATTGCATCAGACTGAAGTCCTAGCCAAAGTATACATTACTTTTATCTTTCCATTGATGGGAAAATAAAAGAAAATGTTTCAGAGAGTTTTCCAAAAAGATTTGATCTCCTCAGCGTTAATATCCTTAGCTACACAATTCAGAATATTACAGATTTCCTTATAATCGGTTTACTTGATTATTTAGGATGTTTTCTGTCATCCTGGAGGATGTAGAATGTGTGTCTGATACAGTGATTGTTTTAAACAAATAAGAACATGCTGTCTGTGACACATGCAGACCTCATGAGCTGAACTGGTACTTTTCCACGTGGCACATTTATTCCCAAAGCTATTGGGTCAGCTACCATTTTCTGGAAACAACCAAGTCATAAATGATGGTGTCTTATTGGTCTCTACAACGTGACCCTGGGAGACTTTGCTGTGGAAACTGGTACTTAAAATAGAGTGAAATATAATTTAAAATTGCACCTTGAAGATTTCTTCATCATTCCTTATTAGCTGCAGAAATCATGTGTTTATAGACCTTTTTCAGTTGGATATCTTTTGTTATTTTAAAATGATTGACTGTATTAATCAGTTTGACTATTTCTGCCGAGGCAAAAGGAAGAGGTAATTAAAACACACACACACACACACACACACACACACACACTCTTGTGATGTCATCTCTGTGTAGCCAAGCAGACCACTACGGATCATTGTCTTTCCTTAGAAATTACAGCCAGGAACGGTGGCTCACGCCTGTAATCCCAGCACTATGGGAGGCCAAGGCAGGCAGATCACTCGAGACCAGGAGTTCAAGACCAGCCTGGCCAACATGGTGAAACCCCGTCTCTACTAAAAATACAAAAATTAGTTGGGCGTTTGTCCCAGCTACTTGGGAGGCTGAGGCATGAGAATTGCTTGAACCTGGGAGGCAGAGGTTGCAGTGAGCTGAGATCATGCCAGTGCACTCCAGCCTGGGTGACAGAGCAAGACTCTGTCTCGAAAAAAAAGAAGAAATTTTGAGTAATAAAACCAGAACTATCCTGTGTGCCTCGGTACAGTGGAGTGAGAATGTCGGTTCCCCATGCTGCTCCCCATTTCAGAACAGCTGCCAGAATGCATGTGTTGAGAATGGGTTCTAAACCACAAATGGATGTCCTCGGTCTTGTTCTTGAACTGTTTGTAATTGGTGAGAAAGCGGTGAGCCCAGCAGATGGAGAATTTGCTACCTGAGGACACTCGATGTCATCCAGGTGCTAAGTGATCTGACTCTATGTCATCCTTGCACCAGCAGAGGGTTGGGTTATGCTTTTCCCTAGCAAACTCTCACGCAGCCTTTTGGGGCATCGTCAGAATGCCTCGCTGGGGACAAGACCAGAGGGCCCGAAGGAGAGCTGGCTCCATGAGGAACCCAGGCTCATTCCTGGCCTCATGCATGTGAATCCTTAAACACCAGTTTGCACATATTCACTACTACACTAAACTCTACCTCTGCCCAAGTCGAATGGTTGCCTACTTTGATGAAAAAAAAAATATGTTTAATAGAGGACTTCCTCACGTAGCAAAGCAGAAATGCTAATTTGCAGAGGATAAGAAAAATATACACGTTAATCCCAGAAATACAAACTCAGGTGGATACATTGTAGAGGCCATGAGTCGGGGGAAATAAGAATTACCCCCAGTTGATCTATTTTATAAGCACAGAGAACAAGAAGCATGTAATATTGTGTCAAATACTTTTAAAAAATGAAAGCTTTGTTATTTCATGAATTTCTCAGTGAAATCATTCAGTCTGATTTATGAGCTATTGTTTAATATATTTTAGATCAGGGAAAGCAAATAAGAGTGGTACGGGTGTAATTGTATTTATTACAAATGTGAGTTGCTTGTTCATTGAGATTACTATAAAGTTGGCCACAGAATGGATTGACTTTTCAGGCCCTAGACACACCTGTCCAGGAAATAACGTCACTAATAGTAATAGTACCTGGAGGTAGCATGAGCTTATTGATTTATTTTTACTTCTGCCTGAGGCCAAAATGTCCTGCAGCAGTAATGATTCACATGTACCTCATGGAAATCAAGTGAGATAATGCAAAGAACATGAAGTCCACATACTGGCTGCTGTTGACAGAAAACTGTTCCACGCCAGGCAGGATCTAGTCAACAGACCATTCTAGATCACTGGTAATTAGCTTCCCTGAAAGTCAAGAGGGGGTGAGCACCTGTAGACATGCCCCACTGGGTTAATAGTTTCTGTTTTTGTTTTTATAACTTCCCTTGAAGCAAAGTTCTTTCCTATGTCCGGGTCTTCTCAGAATTGGCTGAGAGAACCAACAAGCAACTGGCTTGCTATCCGGAGTGCTAAAGGATCTATTGCGGTGCCATGTGGGAGCAATCCTGTCATGTTGCAGTCATTAATAGAACTGATCTAAAAGGAAGAAAGAGGGAAAGACAAGAGGCTGGAAAGCAGTGAGAAAGGGGAGAAGAGGAGGAAAGAAAAGAGAGGCGAGGACGGAAGGATGTGTGTTCTCTGAATGGCACCTCCTGTTCTGGAGGTACTGTTCCGTTCTCTGAATGGCACCTCCTGTTCTGGAGGTACTGTTCCAGAACGGGTTCCAGAACTCCCAGCTGGTGGACCCCTCACTCACTTACTCACTTTTTTTTTTTTTTTTTTTTTTTTTTTTGAGACAGAGTCTCACTCCATCCCAGGCTGGAGTTCAATGGTGGGATCTCAGGTCACTGCAACCTCTGCCTCCCAGGTTCAAGCTATTCTCCTACCTCAGCCTCCTGAGTAGCTGGGATTACAGGCACATGCCACCACGCCTGGCTAATTTTTGTATTTTTAGTAGAGACAGGGTTTCACCATGTTGGCCAGGCTGGTCTAGAACTCCTGACCTCGTGATCTGCCCTCCTCAGCCTCCCAAAGTGCTTGGATTATAGGCATGAGCCACCGCACCTGGCCCTTTCTTACACGTTACGAATATTAATACAAATGTGTCACCAATTTCACTATCATCATGCACCAAATAAGTCACTTCGTAGATTAAAATACTAAGTCTCGGGAGGCTTAAATAATGGCATCTACCCACACGATCCTGAAGGCCTGTGGGAGGTTGTATTTCTCTTTCACGATTATTGAATTCCCTGCTCTATAGTGAGAAGATCTGGCCACGTGACTTTCCCTGGCCAATGACATGTAGGAGAAAGTGACGACTGTTAGGAGCCACCTGTAGCTGTGTCTCCCTTTTGCTGCTGTTAGATCAGCGTGTATTTTAGGTAGAGGCTGTGCTGTCAGCCTGGGTCCCAGAGGGAAGAAGACACAGAGCAGGGTACCCTTGGTGGACACTCGGCAAGAGCCAGGAGCAAACCTCTGCTCTTCAGGCCCCTAGGGTTCTGGAACTGATTGTTATCACAGTATAACTCAGCCCAGCCTGACTGATAACGGACACCTTAAGTACTAGGATCTTCGGTCTATATTTATTTAAAATGATGTTACCTTGTCACATTGTTCCAAAAATGATTACATGCTGCTTACCAAATACATCCAATTCGGTGGAATTAAAATGCATAAAGTACATAACGCATAACGTTTTTGAGTAAAAGAAAATGAGGGTAGAGAAATCAATCAAGGCCAAGGTTGACACCGTTTGATCCAGGAAAGTGTGTGAAGTGTCTGCCCAAGGCCAGCCACAGTGCCATTGTAAAGAGGGAACACATTGTTCACAGCCTAAATATACCTGACTGTTTTCATCTCCAGCAAGCTCCGCACACAGTGAGTAACAGCAGACTGAGAATTAAGGTGTGCTACTTTCTCAGTAGCTGAACGGGCACATAACAGCCCTTTAAATAAAATGCTGGATTAGGACACATTCTTTAGGTCTCCAGACTTAGTAGGGTGTCTTACCTTCCCCTGTTTCTTCTCAAACTCCAAGTCTAAATTTTGATTCAAGCAAACTTGAAAGTATCTGCAAGGCAAGAAAGGTAGCTGGGTTGAGGAGCAGGCTCTGGCCAAGCTGACACACCCAGCTGTGCATTCGGAGAGTGCTGCAAAGCAAAGTCTCACCAGGGCCTGCCTCTCTGCTTACCGCATGGGAACAGGAAGCCTACCAGAGCTGACGGCTTTGCTCATCAGGCCCCGCAACCCAAGGCACTATTGATCTGGTTCAACCGATATGGCCCTGAGTGGGAGTCTAGAGGTAAGGACACGGTGTGTAGAGTCAGTGATGATGACTCGATGGCAAGGTGGAGACACTTCCCACGCTCATACAAACTGTAAACCCAAGTGAGTGTACTTTTCTTTGTTTAAAATAAAAAGAATAATTGGCTGGGTGAAGTGGCTGATGCCTGTCATCCTAGTACTTGGGGAGGCTGAGGCAGGCAGATTGCTTGAGTCCAGGAGACTGAGACCAGCCTGGGCAACATAGTGAGACCCCGTCTCTATAAAAAATTCACATTAGCTGGGCATGGTGGCATGCTTCTGTATTCCCAACTGCTTGGGAGGCTGAGGTAGGAGCATCACCTGAGCCTGGAAGCTCAAGGCTACAGTGAGCCGTAGATAGCACCACTGTACTCCAGCCTGGGTGACAGAGTGAGACCTTGTCTCTAAAAACAAAACAAAATAAAATAATAATTTCACCTGCCTATCACCAGCTTAACTGCATTTCTCCAGGTCTAAGAAACAAATTGTATACATATTTTATGTCTCTAATATCATTGTAGATCTTATAAATAATGGTATGCCATATTTTAACTGGGAGTAATTTTTCTTTATAATGAGGTCCCTAAAACAATGCTGCATATTACAATCAATGATCTCTTAGATTCAATGAAATGTGGTAAAAGAACATTTACCACGGTAAAAATGTCAGCTTGCATCATGGGAGAAAGGGTTCTATCCTGAATAGCCCACGCTGGGTTTAAGGAGAGGCCTTAGCAAGTCCCCAACACTCTGGTGTGTCTGACATCCAGTCTTTGGAGTAAAATCAAAAACGGGAAATCTAATGCTGGTCCATTTCAGAAGAGGCAACGCAGACACCTGCAGTCCCCAACATCAGTGATTCCAAATGGGTTGGGACTCTTTTATTATTTTTACTAAACCCAAAGTTTGCAGCTCAAAATGGCCAGAGCCATTTAGCGAGTGATTTGTAGAAGCAGGTGCTGTGCTTGGTCCTTCAGTCCCCAGAAAGCAAGGATGGAATGGTGAAACCAGCTGCCCCCAAACAGCCAGGCAGCAGGCGTCCTAGTGGGAAAGGGGAATAGAAGGATTTGAGATTAAGCAAGCACTGAACACCTAGGGACCATCCTTAGAATCCCAGTCTCTTCATGTTGAAAATTATTGCCTGTTAGAAAGACCTGCTACCTAAGGCAAAGGGCAAGGTGAACATAACATCCATGGCATTAAAATGCCTAATGCCAGGTTTATTATGGTGTGTATATGTGCACATATTTTCTATCCTGCATGCTAAGCATTTGAAGTGGAACTTGCAGACAACTATGCGGAGTGGCGGGTTAAATTGCCCCTTAGGAAGTTCAAAAGTCCAAGGAGGCAGTGTTCATGAATAGAAGATTCCTTCATCTTAGCAGGGAGGATCTGAAGGAGTCACCCCGGTTGCGTCTTTGTATCTCACCCTCACAAGGCTCATTTAGTCATCAGTGGACCCCTTTAAATATCAAGTATGGGATACAAAAGGATAGTACTCAAAAATAAATGCTAACTCGGCCATGCTATGGTTTAAATATCACCAAACACAGAGGACTCAATAACTGCTTTTCAGATCAGTGGATGTAGTTGTCTCTAGTCATTTTCTAGCTGGGTAACCTTGAGCTGGTTATGCAATCTCTCTGTTAGTTTCCTCATATGTGTAACATTAAATAACAGTAGTGTGTATCATTGAGGATTTTTTTTTTTTTTTTTTTTTTTTTTTTTTTTTTGAGACGGAGTCTTGCTCTGTTGCCAGGCTGGAGTGCAGTGGCACGATCTCTGCAATCTCCCCCTCCCGAGTTCAAGCAATTCCCCTGCCTCAGCCTCCCGAGTAGCTGGGATTATAGGCACACGCCACCACACTCAACTAATTTTTTGTATTTTAGTAGAGACGAGGTTTCACCAATTTGGCCAGGATGGTCTCAATCTCCTGACCTCGTGATCTGCCTGTCTCAGCCTCCCAAAGTGCTGTGATTACAGATATGAGCCACTGTGCCTGGCCTCATTGAGGGCTTTGGGGAAGTTTAAATGAATTGATATTGATGTTTGATGATGATGATAATGATGATGAAAGTTGTTATTAAACCATCGCTACCTCCCGGGCCAGCCTTCCCTCCCTCTTGGAGATCTTATTCAATCTTTTAACTCTATGCCCTTTTCAGAGCTTTTCTTCTGCTTTCTGGATTACAGCACCAGGCATGTGGATCTGCTTTTAGATCAGTGCTTTGAGAAGTAGGAGAACAACTGTGGTCATGGTAGTTGGTCTCTGATGCCAGTGAGCAGCAGATGATCTGCCTGGCTGTTGATCTGAGTCGTGGAGGGCCAGACTGAAAGAGCAGAGGGTTCATGAGTCCCCGGGGTTGCAGGACATTGTGTGTGCCCACAAGCCAGGCTACATGGCTTAGAGCAGCAGCCCTAGTGCTCCATTGGTTCAGGGGGTAGCAGGGGTCCATGGAGAAGTCAGAGTCCTGACTGTCAGTGTTTGGAGGCGTGGTTTCTGTAAACTTGTTGCGCAGCAGTCAAGAAAGATCTGGACTCGAGGACACCGGTGTCATTTTCACCTACCTAGCTACACTTGGTCTGGATATTGACATTGTACTTCAGGGCTGTGGGTCTTCCAGGGCCAGGGTCAGGAGCCTGCTGATCGACCCAAAGTGTGGATGATGGAAGCTGTGGAGCAGGGCTGAGGGTGAGGAGAGAAGGAACCCATTAACCACAAGCTCAGAGTATACTCTGATTCCCTAAGAAGGCTGGTCCAGGACCTGCTGAGTCAAGACTGAGGTTCTGATGAAGGGAGACTATCCGCATGGTGGAAGGTCCCCAAGATTCTGATGAAGGGGGACTATCCGCATGGTGGAAGGTCCCCAAGGTTTCTGATGAAGGGAGATCATCCCACATGGTGGAGAGTCCCTGAGGTTCTGATGAAGAGAGACCATCCCGCATGGTGGAGGGTCCCTGAGGTTCTGATAAAGAGAGACCATCCTGCATGGTCGAAGGTCCCTGTGGTTCTGATGAGAGGAGACCACCCCGCATGGTGGAGGCTCCCCAAGGTTCTGATGAGGGGAGACCACCCCGCATGGTGGAGGGTCCCTGCAGTTCTGATAAAGGGAGATCATCCCACATGGTGGAAGGTCCAGCCTGACAGTGTGACCCAAGTGGCTTCCCTAATCTCTCTGAGCTTCTGTTTCTACAAACTCTAAAATGCCCACTCATTAGGGGTAACTGTTGATTTTTACATTGGCTCCATAATGTGAGTGTCTGGTATATTTCCAGTTACATCATAGGAACCGTTGTGACGGGATGAGGAGGGTGAAGGTGATGGCATCCCTTGATGGCTCCCACCAACCACAGCAGGTACCTGCAGTCCCTGTAGTTCCTCAGGGACACTCCTCACACCCGTTAGCGAAAGGCTCACCACAGCATCGCTCCACGTCTTCTCTCCAGGTGAACTCAGAGATCCATTCGTTCAACAAGAATTGACAGAGCACCTGAGTCATTCTTCTAAGGTTGTTGACATTCCCAGTCCTGATTCATGGTTGCTCCATCCTCACCTCATCTGTTACCTGTCACTGATCATGTACACGTTTCTATCTTTGAGTCTCTTGTGCACATATATACAAGTAAATCACATCAAAGTACAAATTGTCTCCTTCATTCGTGAAATGTGATTACAAAATTCTTGAAACCACATTTCTATCCTATTAGGAAAGAAAAAGGAGAAAAAAAATTGAAGCCTAACTCCTAAGAGAATTGCTATATTACAAGGGGACAGGGAGGGGTGCTGTGAATTCGTTAGAGGAAAGAGGATGTCAGCCCTCATGCCTTTGTCTCCCAGGAGGCTGGACTTTCCTCCACTTGGTTTGTAGAGAGTGTTTTTGGAAGATGGGTGAGTTTTATTTCGATGGTGCAGGTGTCGGAAGGGAAGAGACGTGATGAAAGTCGATAGGTGACTGTTACTTGATGGAAGGGGGAATGAAGTATAAAAGGTTAGCTACACATTTGATCTCCCTGATCTCCTTCTGATGCAAAGAACCAAGAACATGTCTTTGTAACAAAAACCGGTTGTTACATGGACAGTGATCAGAGAAATCACTTGCTGTTTAGAATTTTTCCCTATGTAGCATTCCATGAAATAAACAGATAGCTGCTCCTGGTTCCCCCAGAAAAATAGAGATTTGTAAAAAAAAAAAAAAAAAAAAAAAAAAAAAAAAAAAAGTACTACTTGTTACCAAAATGTTTTCTGAGTATATCCTTTTATTTTATAGAAAACATTTATGTATTTTAAATTCTTGCTGTCGAAGATGTATATACACACCTACACGTTCATTGTAAGAAATTCCAAAGTAAAAGTTTACCTGAAATTCTGTCATGCTGATATTTATATTTTTAAGTTAAATTTTACTTCTTACTAAGAGTAATAATTGGCTGAGCATGGTGGCTTATGCCTGTAATCACTTTGGAAGACCAAGGCAGGAGGATTGCTTGAGGCCAGGAGTTTGAGACCAATCGGGGAAACAGAGTTAGACCATATCTCTAAAAAATATTAACAAATTGTCTGGGCGTGGTGCTGTATTCCTGTAGCTCTAACTACTCAGAAGGCTGAGGTGGGAGGATCACTTGAGTGCAGGAGTTCGAGCCTGCAGTGAGCTATGGTCGTGCCACTGCACTCTAGCCTTGGCGACAGAGCGAGACCCATTCTCCAAAATCAATGAGTAAATAAATAATGAAAATAAAAATAATTGTAGATATCTGTGGGGTACAATGTGATGTTATGATACCTGTCTATTTTGTAAAATGGGATATATCAGCTTTAATATTTTGGTGGACACCCTTTAATTCATCTCTGTATGGAATTGTGTGTATCATAAACGTAGCCGTGGCTTCTACTTCACTTATATCCATTGTAATATCTACTGGGAAGGTTGGATGCCCAGAAGATATGGCCAACTAAATTACTAAGTGTGTGAACAAGAAGTACATTGTGTCATCTTAAAAGTGGTTGTGTTCTTATACATTTTTATTGTGGATGAGTTAGAAAATATGGAGGAGATGGAAAAGGTGCTAACAGTATAATCCAGTCACCCTAGGAAGACTTTGTCTTAGTCCCTCAGGGCTGCTATAAAAATGCCATAGATCTTCTGGGTAGCCAAACAATGGGGGCTCCTGGAGGGTGGGGCTTCCAGACAAGGCATGGATACCTTGCCCTACCCATCTCTTCCTTTGGTGTTCATCAGTATCCTTTGTAATATCGTTTGTAATAAACAGTAAACATCAATGCACACTTAAAAGCACGATGATCGCCAAAAGAATAGCTTCTGAAGACCATGGCTTCAGAGGTCTGAAACTTGGAAACCACTCAAGGGACTCTCCGTCTCTCTTTCTCTTGCACTGTCTCCCAGATGCTGCCACAACCAGTTGAAAGGTATAACATTAACAATAACAATTAACTAAACTAAATTATATCATAGACTGTGTAGCTTAAAAACAACAGAAATTTATTTCTCACAGTTCTGGAAGCTGGAAGCCCAAGATCAAAGCGCCAATAGATTTGGTATCTACTAAGGGCCAGTTTTCTTTTCTTTTTTTTTTTGTTTTGGGATGGAGTTTCACTCTGCTGCCCAGGCTGGAGTGCAGTGGCACGATCTTGGATCACTGCAACCTCTGCCTCCCGAGTTCAAGTGATTCTCCTGCCTCAGCCTCCCAAGTAGCAGGGATTACAGACGTGCACCACCATACCTGGCTTTTTTTTTTTTTTTTTTTTTTTTTTTTTTTGTGGTAGAGACAGAGTTTCACCATGTTGGCCAGGCTGGTCTTGAACTCCCGACCTCAGGTGATCTGTCCACCTCAGCCTCCCAAAGTGCTGGGATTACAAGTGTGAGCTATTGTGCCTGTGATGGCCACTTTTCTGATTCCATGAGGGTGCCTTCTTGCTATGTCTTCACATGGTACAGGGGACAAGGAAGATCCTTCGGGCTCTATCAGGGCAACAATCCCATTATGACGTCTCCACCTCCGCAGCCTGATCACCCTGGAAAGCCCCACCTTTCAATACCATCACGTTGGTGATTACATTTCAAGGTACAAATTTTGGGGGACACAGACATTCGCACCATAGCAGACTTACATTAATTTTGTGCTGTATTTTCTTCCTAGACCTTTAACTTATATATTTAAAAACCTAATTAGAAGAGTATAGTTGAGAGACAGGATAGCCAAGTGGGCAAGAGTCCATGCAGAGGGAACAACTCGTGGGGAGACCCTGGACAGGAAGTATCCCTGCATGTCGATTTGGAGAAAGGTAACAGAACAAACATGGGACATCTTGGTAGGAGAGGTTACAGAGAACCAGAGGGCCAGACTCGGGCATCTTACAGCCTCCTACACAGTTGGGCTTTACCTCCAGAGAGAGGATGTGACTGGAAGGTTTGAGTTGAGGAGTGAGGTGGCCCGACTGAGGTTTGATGGGACTGCCCTGTCTGCTGTGTTGGGAAGAGATCACAGGTGGCCAAGGGCTGAAGCAGGGACACCCTTCAGGAGGCTGTTTCTCTAATTCAGCCAACAAGTGACTGGCGTTCCTGCACACTAGAGGGGTGGTGATCAGGTATGGAAAACAGAGTTCCAGGTCAGATAAGATGTGGGGAATGAGACATGAAGATGGGCCAAGGATGAGACCAAGATCTGGGCCTGAGCAACTGAAAGAATGCAGTTGCTTCCTGTTGAGATTGGGAAAGCTGTGGAAGAAGCAGGTTTGGGGTTGAAGTTTTCTGTTTTGCATATGTTGGGTTTGATGTCCTGGGAAGTAGAATAAATGAGTTTGAGAGCAGGCTAGAGGTTGGGCTATATTCTTAGAAGTCATCACCAGTCAGGCGCGGTGGCTAACGCCTGTAATCCCAGCACTTTGGGAGGCCAAGGTGGGCGGATCACGAGGTCAGGAGATCAAGACCATCTTGGCTAACACGGTGAAACCCTGTCTCTACTAAAAATACAAAAAATTAACCTGGCATGGTGGCGGGTGCCTGTAGTCCCAGCTACTTGTGAGGCTGAGGTAGGAGAATGACGTGAACCCAGGAGGCAGAGCTTGCAGTGAGCCGAGATTGCACCCCTGCACTCCAGCCTGGGCGGCAGAGTGAGACTCTGTATGGAAAAAAAAAAAAAAAAAAGGAGTCATCAGCAACTAGATGATGTTTACAGCCTTAAGATGGATGAGCTGAGGAAGGGAGTGAATATGATAGAGGAGAGAGGAGCCCTGGGGAAAGTACAGATTTGTGAAGCTATTGATAGCGTGTTTGCAAATGGCTTTGAAGACAGACCCAGGGCACTTTCTGACCAGCAGTGGGTGGGAATGAGTGCCATACTGCACACTTGTCAGTTCTCTGTATTACTAACTTTTTAATCATGACCACCTTGAGAGAAAAGCTTTTCTTGCTAAATTACTGTTTGAATTGTAATTTATTTGATTGTCAGACAGGGTGAATTTTCATAAAGGTATTAGTCATTTGCATTACTCATAATGAAGTGAATTATGTTCATTTTTCATAATTCTAAGTCAAAGAGATTATGTTTTATTCTGTCATCGTGGAAGCCACTGAACATTTTTAAAGAACACAGCATGATGCAGATGGCTATTTGGGAATATTAATGGGAAAGTTCCTATCCTCGCATCCTCTTTTTATTCATTCATCAGTGATTCTGACTCCAGAGCTTCCATTTTCTGAAAAGTTTGGACAAACCAGCTTTGGATAATGATTAGTCAAGTGCAAATGAGTTAACTGGGTATTAATGGAAGGAAACCACTGCCATTGCTGGCTACAATATGAAGCCACCATTTAGGGTCATCAGTCAGCCTTGAATCAAGACGCGGAGTACAGGAAGACCTATTTCCATCCTCTTCTTTGCCTTTCTTCTTAAAGCCAATTATCAGCTCTATCTTTTATTTCACCCCTTCCTACAACAAAATGGGATGCACTGGCATTTATTCATATCCAACCTTCTCAATATGTCGTCGGGGTAGTCACTGGTGGGTCATTGTCTTCAGGGAAGATGGTGTGACTTCCATACTTAGAAACCAGCATCCTCTGATGTTCTCAGCAGGGTCTGGCTCCTATTGTATTGTATTGTATTGTATTGTATTTTTCAATTGACAAAATTGTATGTATTTTTCATGTACAACATGATGTTCTGAAATATACATACATTGTGTAATGGCTCCATCTAGCTAATTAACGTACTGCACACCATGGCAACTACAGTTAATAACGATGGTTTGTATTTTGAAAATTTCTGAGAGAGTAGACTTTGTGTTCTCACCGAAAGACTTTTTCAAAGCATAAACCATGATGGGTTCACCTGCTGGCTCTCCTTAATGATGCGATCGGCTCAAAAATCATGGAGTAGGCAGTTCAGGGAGGCAGAGTTTGGCTTTTGGAATTGCTCTCAGGACCTGGGATATGTTGTAAGGACATGGTCTCTTGAATATGTGGAATCTGCAAAAAAAATGAGGGTCATTCAGTGGTGGCAACTGGGGTAACTGGGTTTGGGGAAACATCTCTTGAGCTTGGCTTACAACTAAGCCAGCAGTGCCAACTCTGCTTCGGAGGCACAGCTTGTTTTAGAACAATGTGACTAATTTTCTTATACAGTTCTGAAAGCAATTCTCAAAAAGGAATTCCAAAAATATTTTGAACAGCAACATTATTAAGATTAGCTGTGTTCCATCCCAAGGTGACTCCTGTGTAGGAAATGACGCTCACTTGGATGTGTCTGTGTCTTGCTTGGCCTTTCAGAAGCAATCTCGGGAGATGATGGTCACACTTGTGTACTTGCAGCTTTCCCGTGGAATTAAAAACACTGACTCATTACCGGAAACCCTGCATTTAAAATCACTGTGGATAAGAGTCAGGCTAGAACTACAAGATCATGTTACCCACTTTCTGTAAGGAAGTATAATTCAGCATTTCAAATCAGAATGGAGGTGCTTCAAAGATTTGCCATTTTAAGAAGAAGAAAATAAAAAGGATAACATTCATCAAAGCATTTGCCAAGAGACAGTCTTAGCACTAAGGTAGCTCTCATCCTTCTGGAAGCTTGACAGTCTTACCATGATGGTGAATGAGACAAGTCTTACCATCATTTCAGGTTCATTGCTGTGCTGTAAATGTAACTTTTCTTTCTTCAGGTGAATGTCCTAGGAAGAAAAATATTGTTCCTTACAGGAAAAAAAAAAAAAAAAAAAAAAAAAAAAAACTAGTTAAAGTATTTCATGGGAAAAAAAACTATTTAAATTCATTATTCTGTCAGATTCCGTGGAGGGCCTCCAAGGCTGCCAGAAACAGCCCTTTCTCTGAGCACTTATTTCTGCCATACCCTGAGTACACAAATTCCTTTTACAAATGACTTTTCATCAGACAACAATTGAATTCTAATGTGTTTATCTTGAACTTGCATTATGGCTGGTAGCCTAAGCATTGTATTTCAATAGCCTCTTAAAAGTGTCCGTAATAGATGTGGAAAATCAAAGTGCCACACACCCCCTAGTTTTTCAGCTTTTGGTGCCTTAATTTGCATCGCCTGATCAACTGATGATCTGCTGAGCGCAGAAACAGCCTTCACCTGCCCGCTAATTTATAGCAGAACAGCTGCTTTCCAGACAACTTGTAAGGAAACTGCTCCTCCTCATTTGTTTTCGGATCGGAGCTGCACAAGTACTCTTGATCATTTACGAATGACGAATGTAGAAGGTAAGAGTAAATCTTCTGTCTTATTTTGTTGTTTGCTACTTGACTTTGATTTATCACTTTGTGCTTTTTTTTTTTTTTTTTTTTTTTTTTTTTTTGACGGAATCTCATTCCGTCACTGAGGCTGGAGTGCATTGGCATGATCTCGGCTCACTGCAACCTCCACCTCCCAGTTTCAAACAATTCTCCTGTCTCAGCCTCCTGAGTAGTTGGGATTACAGGCATGTGCCACCACCCCTGGCTGATTTTTGTATTTTTAGTAGACACGGGGTTTCCCCATATTGACCAGGGTCGTCTCAAACTCCGGACCTCAGGTGATCCACCCACTCCTCGGCCTCCCAAAGTGTGGGATTACAGGCATGAGCCACCGTGCCCAGCCTATCATTTTGTTTATATGAACTATAAGCCACTAGCATCCACAAAGGGGACATGTCTTCTGATTACAAGAGCTTTCTTTTCTTTTTTGAACGAATACTAAGAAGTAGCAACAGCTGAAGGGCAAGAGCTGCGTTGTCGTCTCTCCTCTTACATGTGGCAAGAATGAACAAGATTGAGAATCTGATTGCATTGAAGAAGCAATGTTCATTAAACTTCCTCCAGACCTGGGGAAGAAGATAATCTGTTCCATAGAAAATACAGAATGCATAAAATTCAATGAACTTTGCACAGGGATCCCAGAGGCTTTGGCTGTGATCCAGGACCTACCATGACTTTCTTTGTTTCCGCCTCCTGATGATCTTAACCCAAGTGATATGGTTTGGGTGCATCCCTACCCAAATCTCATCATGAATTGTAGCTCCCGTAATCCCCACGTGTTGTGGGAGGGACGTGGTGGGAGGTATTTGAATCCTGGGGGCGGATTTTTCCCATGCTCTTCTTGTGGTAGTGAATAAGTCTCATGAGATCTGATGGTTTTATAAAGGGGAGTTTCCCTGCACACGCTCTCTTGCATGCCACCATGTAAGATGTATCTTTGCTCCTCCTTCACCTTCTGCCGTGATTTTGAGGCCCCCCAGCCACGTGAAACTGTGAGTCCATTAAACCTCTTTTTCTTTATAAATTACCCAGTCTCAAGTATTTCTTCTTAGCAGCACGAAAATGGACTAATACACTGTGTAAGCGCTTAGTTTCCTCAACGGTAAACAAAATTTTTTTTTTTTTTTTGACCAATGATCTCCAAATTTCCATTTGGCTTTAATATTCTGTGATTTCATGAAAATTTATATTAAATTTGCCTTATGTTCCACACAGCTCTAAGCTGTCTCTGGCTAAAATAGAGAAACATTATACAGGCACTCCCAGGAAGGGAAGGAATGCTCCCCTTTTGTTCTGTCCAATTTGGGTAAACCTTTGTCTGAGAATAAAATTTTATTAATAATATCTAGAAGGAAAAACACTACAAGAATATTCTGTGTCTTTATCAACAGCACAAACACTTCTGCCATCTTAAATAAGTTAATTTCTCTGGATGCTTCACTGAGTATCTGGCATTGCACCAGCTGCTGTGTGGCTCTTTAATAGGCATGGAGGAAACAAGACTATGAGGCAGACAATGATTTCTCTCTACCACCCCATCCTTTACCTTTTGTTAAAATATTTGCAATGTCCTTTTCTGTCTCTCTCTCACACACATACACCTGCGTAGAAACACATAGCACAGGTCCTCTCCTCTTCCCTTTTGGCTCCCTCCCAGGAGGCAGATTTCTCTCCCCAGCCGCGTCCTGCACAGCCTGCACTGTGCCACAGCCTGGGTTGTTTAGAGTCCCACAGGGCGTGGATTGGCCAGCCACAGCCTGCAGACCGAGCAGGCCCCCAACTTGTTTTTATAAATCATGTATCGTGGATCGTGTGGGAACACAGATGCTGTGTGTGTTCACGCTTTGTCAGTGGCTGGTGCGACAACAGAGTTCAGTTGTGAGGGAGAACCACGTGTTTCCTGTGGACCCTGGACTATTTACTTTCTGGGCCTTTACAGATGAAAGATGACAACCCTGCTTAGGGTGATGCCATCATCATCTCTAAGGACTGCTCTCAGGGACACCATTCCTGAAGTGTGGGGGATTCAGGGGTTCCCCTCATTTAATTTGAAGCACCTTTTGTTTTTCCTTGTGGGGCCTGGCGACGGGGTACCACTGTGGCTTAGCAAGCAGCGGGCAGGTGAGCAAGCTGCGGCCAGGGGCTGGGAGGCCTCCCTGTGGCCACATGCAGCCTTCGAGGGAGTGGACTCTGCAGGGGTGTGAAAGCCCCTCCTCCTTTTTTTCCATCAAGGCAGTTCACGTTTATTTTGACCAGATAATAAAATAACAGCGTGGAGTAAAATAACAGCTGCGTAAGGGAAGATAGTTGAGGTTCTAAGGCCAGCATTTGAGGTTCTCATCCACATTTTGGGGTAACTCATGTAAATGCAATATAAGCATAACTTCTGGAAGCTCATTACCCTAAATTTGGCCTGCTCTTTCCCAACTCATTATAATTCTAGAGCGTCTATTTCTGTAAAGTATAGGGATATGCCCAAGATACGCATCTGAAGGATCACTGCACCTGTGTGTGTACACACTCACGTACACACACACACGAGCACACACTCACAGCTGTCATCTGGAAGAGGAGAGTTCCCGGGACCACACAGACAGCAGTGCAGACCTTGTTTTGCTGCAAAACCCACTTGCAGGAAACGAGGAAGCAGAACATTGCCCAGATGCTGTGCTGAGCCAGGCAGCAGGGGCTGCGCAGTCTCAGCACATGGTGACCAGGATGGACCCTGGTCTGCGGGTCACATGAGCCAACACTGCCAGTGCCAGGGAGGAGGCTCGGTGCCAGCGCATTTGGATGGAAATGAAAACAAGGCTTCGGCAGTGAGGTAGTGGAAGCTCCGTCATAGCCCAGGGTGCCATCCTGGCTGGGGGTGCAGGGACAGGAGGCCCGGGGGAGGAGCTCAGGGACCAGCCCCAGAGATGGTGAATGTCCTCACACAATGCTGTGCCCATCCCGGTGGGTGCTGAGGAAGCTGAACAGCAGTGCTGACTCTGGGCACAGTGATAGCCAAACAAACTCCTCACTTGCTGGGCTCTGTGGGGCAGACAGTGAAGGGGAGCTGCAGGTCAGCAGAGAGAGAGGGACCAGTGTCCTTTGCGTGCCGGAGAAGGTGGGGGGACGTGCCTGGAAGGAGGGGGAGTGAGTCATGAGGGGCCCTGTCCGAGAGGGATGCCGGTCACCACACGGGGATCTTCTAATTCTAGCATTAGTCATGTGCCCTCAGCTGGGAAGTAGACAACTTCTCGTGTCAGCGTGGCACGTCTCAGCATTGAAATCCCACATCCACCAGCCTAACCTCCCACCCAGGCTTCTCTCCCTAACCTGCCACACAGAGTGGAACATGCCAGTGGCTCGGCTGGTCTCCTTGCTCTCCGAGGCCTGGTTGGTCACTCTCGGTTATGATCCAGGCTCAGTGGATGGCAGCACAGTGCATGGCACATACAGCAGTGGCATCATGCTTGGTGCATGTCATTTTGTTTATTCTTTACAGCAGCCCTGGGAGGTGTGCAACCTTGGTCCCCTCTACAAATGAGGAGACTCAGGCTCTGTTGCAGAGGCACAGGTGCCCCTGGGCGCACAGCCTGGCTCAGACTCCAATCTGCAGACTTCCTCACCACCATGCACTGCTCTCCCGTTCACCTGACTCCAAGCTTCCAGTCAAGGTCGGCTTTATAAGGCTTTGGTGGGCTCCCTAGCCCACACCTGTGGCCCCTGATATTCTAAGAGCAGTTATGTACTTGTAGCTAAGACCTGGGGCTGGGTTACATGTTGCATCACTTTCCAAAGGCCTGGCACTGAGCTGTGCTCGTGATCGTCAACATGCATGGAATGATCTAATCAGCAGTCTGAAATGTTATTTAATTTTCTTTTATTTCCAAGAAATCTAATGTCACATGAAGCCCGTAGTCCAGCACTGGGCTGGGTGCAGTTCTCTTAAGTAAAGCTGTTGGGTCTGTACCAGCATCTGGGCTCTAATATTCCCTAGAAAATATGTAGGAATCACAGCAAAGTACAATAGGATGCAAGTTTTGTCTCCTTAAAAGCTTATAAACTAGTCAGTGGAGACAAGGCATTAATATCTAGATGGGACAAGCGGGGCAGTGATGTAGCAAAAACACCTCTCAGTATATGAAATGTTCTCCATGAGGTCAGATGATCCATGTCAGGAACTGAGGAACTGAAGACAGGCCAGCAGGACGGCTGGAGCGGCCAGGACGGGGCTGGGGTGGGGAACCTCCTGCAGCTGTTCTGGGGAGACCACAAGCTCATCATCCCATGGCCTCCACCTCTTCTCAGTGCATAGATAGATGGTGTTCCCACGGCCTCCACCTCTTCTCAGTGCATGGATAGATGGTGTTCCCATCTTCCCACAGGTAGACAGAGCCTGGGACTGAGTTAATGCCACTGAAATGTGAGAGGAAGTGATGCGTGACTCTTCCAGTACTGCCTCTAGAGCCAGGGATGGTACGCTTCTGTGGTTTATGCCAACAGTTTTTGTGGGACTTTGCTATGGCAGCCAGAGTGGACTCACCCACAACCACAATTCCGCGGGGAGAGAAAAACTCAAGGTCAGGACTCAGAAATCTTGATCAATGGACCGACCTGCAATTGACCGCTAGGCAGGTGTGGTCGCTGGGTGGACTTCGGGTCCCATGGAAGGCCCTGGGGAGGCTCAGATCCCAGAAAAGCAGCTGGGGAACCAGGGCGGCTATGAGGAGAACCCCCTGACTCAAGAAAAGTAGTCTGGTCTCAAGTTCTAGGGCCACATTTAGGATGGCCAGAGGAAAGCTAGAATGCCCTGTGGGGCTCTGGCTTCCAGCCTTCCAAAGTGAGGAGGCCAGGATGTGAGATGATGCTGGCTGATGGCTGTCACAAAACAGTAAGTTTATTACATAAAAGCCTCAATTCCCTCCTAACTATCACCAAAACAAAGGAGTTGTGGTGTCCAGTTCTTACAGAACACCTCCTTTCTTCAACATGTTCTTTTGTATTTTCTTCCCTCTTCAGAGCTAATTTTTTTTTTTTTTTTTTTTTTTTTGACAGAGTCTCACTTGGTTGCCCAGGCTGGAGTGCAGTGGCATGATCTCACCCACTGCAACCTCTGCCTCCCGGGTTCAAGTGATTTTCCTGCCTCACCCTCCCAAGTAGCTGGGATTACAGGCACCCGCCACCATGCCCAGCTAATTTTTGTATTTTTAGTAGAGATAGGGTTTCACCATGTTGGCCTGGCTGGTCTCGAGCTCCTGACCTCAAGTGACCATCTGCCTCTGCCTTCCAGAGTGCTGGAATTACAGGCATGAGCCACCATGCCCGGCCCAAAGCTACCTTTGATGCCCATTTTCATCAGGTTCAGCTTGATGTTGGGGAAAGCACACCAGGAGATTCCTGCCCAGGGATGGCCCTAGGACGGGACCTGAAGCTGCCCCTCAGAGTGGCCTGCTGAGTCACGTGAAGCAAGAATATACCCTTTGGTTAAGCCTAATGAAATTACACATGCCAGATCCCATTCAACTAAGAGAAAGGATGACATAGGTTCAAAAACATATATGACAGGTGGTACAAGGGCTGTCCTAGTTCTCTCTCAGTAATGAGAACCTCTGAGACAGGGGCAAGAAGGTCCTCCAGCGTATTACGTCCTATTCAGAGTCCCTTTCTCTCTGAGGAATATGATAAGCTCCCTGCAAATTCTGATCTCCTCCCTGGGTGGAAGGAGTGAGTGGAACCTGAAAAGTGTGGCATTTTTTATTGTCACTGGGATCTGATCTATTACCTTTTCTTTCCTCTGACATTCATCTTCATTCTACTCATGCATTTGCCCCAGATGAGCAGGTAAGCTTTTCAAATCTGGGGATTAGGGACTTCCCACTTTAGATGGAAGTCCTGCCATTGGGTCGGCTAAAAAGATGCATAAGGAATCTGTCAGATTTATCACATGGAATTCTAGGGCAGGCATTCAAATCCTTTTAGGAAAAATGAGTTTCCAGGGTATAGACCAAACATCTAAGTCTTATAGAGAGCAAAGCAAAGAAGTTGACATTAGATCGTTCAGCAAACCATGAAGATTCTCTGCCCGTAGGTGAGTAGATGCTAGAAAGAGCCTAATGGATGAGTTGAGAAAGAAAACAGCATGAGTCAAAATTGCTAATGTGTTCATTACATGCATGCGTGTGCTTTGCTGTAGAAAGTTATCGACGTCCAACCCCATGAGACCATTACTGTACCATTGAGCCTGACTTCTCTCACACGTCCTCCTCTCACCTTCCCTGCAACTTCATTTTTAGTTTCCTGTTCCTCAAGATGTATCACTTGAAAAAGGAAAGCAAAGAATGGTGGAAAAATTCACATCCATACAAGGGTTTCTAAGGCCAGGGAGCCTTGCTAAGCTGCCTGAGTTGTCACATTGCAGAGTGCACGGAATGGCCGCTTGAGTTTCATCAGTGTGGTGGTGGTTACGCACATTCATTTTGCCTGACCAAATCCTTTCATTAAAAATTCTTAAGCTGTAGACACAAAAGTACTTTTTCAAATACATCAGTGGCAATACAGAAGTAGATTGCAATTCATTTGTGTGCACTTATAACACAACACACCTCCCCAAATAAAATGCATTTTTTTCAGGGCATTCACTGCAATTTCCTACAATCAGAAAAAAAAATACTTAGTAAAAGGTAGAATTATGTCATTTTTTGTATATTATGTTCATTTTTCAATGCCTCAAAGAAGGTGCATTAAGATCATCATCCATTACCTTAGGATAGTGCTATTAGTCCCATACTTTATATACAGTACAAATTCATTATTATCGGTTAATATTGACTTAGTGCTCAAAGTGTTCGAGATACCACACAGAGTCTATAAAGTACAAGTGTTAAGTCACAGCCATGTGCAATTTGTCTTCTGACTGCCAAGAATTAGTCTCTTATTTTATTCAACAAATATTTGTTAAGTGCCTGCTCTGTGCCACAGTTGCGAGCAAAACAGACGTGGCCTCGGGGCTCAGAGAGTGCACAGCTTCCCAGTCTAGCAACAAAGTCAGACATTAAACCAACAATCACTGAAATTAGTCTTAAATTATAGTTGTGACAGGGACACAAAGGTGAGTGTAGGACACTGTGAGGAGTCTGAAAAAAGGACCTCACTCAGACTGGGGTTAGGGAATCCTCCCCAAAGACTGGTTTCTTTGAATGCTTTCATTCATTTGCTTGGCATTTATTTGAATGTGTCAAGTCTTGTGCTGGATTCAAGAAGATAAGAAGGTGAGTAAGACAAAATTCTGATTCTCAGGGAACTCCACGCTCTCCTATGAAAGACAGCTGTGAAAGCAAATAATTGCACAGACTTTCATCATATCACTTGACTACACTTTGCTATGAAAGATAATGTGCTGACATGCCTCCTGGAAGGAGGAACCAGATGGAAGCTACACAGATTAGATAAACCAGCTGGATCTTAGAAGATCGGTTGATAACATAGCAGTTCATACAACATGAAGTTTTCTGTTCCTAAGCTAAAGTCAAGAAACATGCCCGATCATAAGGAGCATCATCAAAGTAGCAGAAGGTATAAAGGGAGGTTAGTGTTTTGACCGTACGGTGGGCCAGCTAGGACAAGACGTGGCATGGCTCCTTCTCACAAGTAAAATCATGCTTACAATGCACTGTGGCCCTCTAGCTTCCTCCTCCCTCTTTTGCGTCTGTTTGCAGGGAACAGGCTTTGACAGTTCCAGGATGTAGGATGCAGAAAGCACCCAGAAGGAAAGAGGGAAAACCCCTTTTGTGAGTCCACCGAAAAGCTGATGCTGACCCAGCCATGACAGCACTTCCTTCCAAACCAGAGGATCTGTTTGAGTATTGGCCAAGGATCACAGACGTGGAGTTCCCGTATATGAACCCTCTGTTTTGGCTTTGGTGGGACTGATATGGACAAAACACACCACAACTTAAGTGTTGAAGTCAAGTGAATCATTGCTCTGCAGCAATATTGTCTCAACAATAAGCTAAGAATTACTTGTGAGTGGTTCTGCACTGACATAGTCTGTATGAGGTTGTACTAAGCGGGCCCTAATGTTATAGCTAGAGGAACTAAGGTCCCAGAGAGGTGAGCTGATTTACTCCATGTTTCATGACACACAAAAACAGGGATGGGACCACGGTCAAAACCTACCCCAGCTGCAGTGACTGTTCCATGGGAACTCTTTCCCCTTGCTTCCCCCTGCAGGACTCTGATGATTCGTGGTGACACATGTTCACTGCCAGAGGTGAAGACTTTGACCTCTAGAGAAGAGAGACCACCTGGGGCCTAAGCAGGACTTAGTTACCACTCCAGCTGCCACCTGGAGTAATCTTCCTGTCTCTACTCTTTGAGCCCCAATTCATGTAAGATCTAAATAAAAGCCATGTGTTCGCCAAGCATATGCGCAGCTTCAAGACAAGGTATCTGGCCTTTTCTTTCAGCCAGATTGTGGCTCCGAAATCTCTCCCATAGCAAAACCTGGAACTTCCATAGACGTTGTTGCTCCCATCTCTGCACAGGGGAGGGGGCGCAGTCTGTTTCCCAGGAGTGACTGATTGCCTTCAGAACTTGCCTGTTGTAGATCAGGAAACGAACCATGGACAGAATCAGTTCTTCACTGATTGCATCCTGTGAATGTTTATAAATGTTGTCCCTAACGGAAGGGTTAGAGAAACGTGCGTTGTTTAATGGGTTTCTTATGAAGATTAAATGAGTTCGTGCATAGTAGGCATGGAACACACAGCAGTGGCTAGCACAAAAATGGCCCCTTGATGTGTTGGAGTGTGTTGTGATTATAAACTGGCCACTGTCGGCACCAGACTGCCTCGGGGTGCTAGAGCTGCCTTTGACCCATGAATGCCCATGTGAACAAACTGACACAGCCGTGGCATTTTCTCTAAAGCAAACACATGAACTCAGCAGGTCCCTGACCACGGATGTCCATGGTGGGAGGTGGTGCTGGGTGATGTCTGTAATGAAGCAGAGGTTCCCAGGCCCCTCTGGGGTTTGGTGGTTAACAGCTCATCCCAGTAGTCCAGGCCTGGATCCCACAGCCATGGAATGAGTCGCTGGCAGGACACTGCTGGAGAGAGAGGGCCCCACAGACTCCATCGGTTGGGTGACCTTTGGTATAAAAGGAAGGAGGAAAGAGGAAACAGGAGGTGACTGCATTTATCTACAGCAGCCTCAGCTGTCTCTTGGCCTCTGGGGTCCGTGCTGCAGCTCTGAGTCTTTTTCAGAAACGTGAATTCAAAGGACAAGGTTTTAAATCTCCATTGACCATAGAGCTGAAGGTGTATCAGGTACACAGCAAAGTAATAACTGCAGTCCCAGTCTTTTCACTGGAGTTTCTGCATGGATCATCAGAGCAGTTTTCAGAACATGCTAGATAAGAAACAATCTCTCTCGCTCTCCTCTCTCCCTCTCTCTGTTTCTGTTTGTCTCTCTCTCCTTTCCCACCCACTTCCCCCGGAAAGTTCAATTTCCATAAGCTCTTGTGCCTGCATATTTTACCTGTGGTTGGGAAAAAAAGGAACGGGTAGAAAACCAAGCACCTCTGAAGCATCTTTGCAATGGCAACTTAGATCTTCTGTGGAAAGATGCTGGGCAGAGAGAATACTGGATGAGCTGTTCCAGTGTGGAATGGTGCCTGAGGAATTGCTATTCCCCACCTCCATTCAATTTAGCACCACCATTGTGCATGTTTCCATTTAAAAAAGGAACGAAACATTTATGTACTCGTTCAATTCACCACTGCCTTTTTATCACGTGTCTTCTGTGTGCCAGGCACCAGCCCGCGCCTGGCATCCTGCCAATGGTCATCCTTCCCAGGGCTGGATTTTGCATCTCCTCTCCTTGTGACTTACAAGAATTTGCATTTAAACTGCACACTTCACCTATTGGTTGATGCCCAAAACCACCTTAAGAGAGAATAAAGCCTCTTCATGATACCCTTGATGACACGTCAATGACGGTTCCCTGTGAGATCTTGGGGGTGTGGACAGGTGGCCCTCAGAAGCACTGGCTGGAATTTGATCCTTTGCTGAATGCTGCATATTTTAGGAATGGATGGAGGAGCTTCCCGAGGTGGAGAGGAGGTCAGCGATGGGGAGGAAAGAGGGCAGGAAGGAAGGCAGGAGGCCGGCTTCTAAAATCAATTTTCCCAACTAAAAATGTAGTGTCGGGGGGTAGCTGTGCTCCAGGCTGCTCAGATGTACATCTGAGCCTGTCTCTGTGGCCACTCTTGACAGGGTGGGCTGTGTCTTGTGCAGTGGGCACAGGAAGGTGGAATCCCTGGGGCTGCTCTTGAGTCTGCTCCATACTCTGTTCAGGAGACCTAGTTACGAGACGGCCGCCTGTGGTTGCCTACCATTCTGCCTCTTCCCTGCCACCTCATCGGCACTTTCACCTGTCGCCTGCTTATTTAAACATGCAGTCCAGCAGTCACAGTGAGTGCGGTGCTGCCTGTTGAACGCCCGTGCTCAGGGAGGCCCTTCACAAATTCTCAGCAAGGACTTCTCTCTGATGCATGGCTGACCTGATGCTAAATGGGAAGCTGGCTCCAGTGAAATTCTGGCATTATTTTACCACCTCTACACTTTCCCTAGATTTGCCTTTCCATCCCCTTTTTGACCATTCTGACTTTGTAAGAGCCTGGTTTTCAGGAAATACCAACGTACCCCTAATAAAGTTTTATCAATAAGATGTTTAAAAAGGACCCAGAGCCAATGATTTCATCAATGAGAGAACAAAATACAAAAGTCTGACGATCCAAAGGAATGAATCTCTAATGGCCAGCTCATGACTCTGTGTGGCAGCTAGGGAGATATTTTTAGGCAAAGAGGTCTTTCCTTTCCTCTCAAATTCTAGAAGTAAACACTGTTGATTTTGTAATCAACAAAATGTATTCTATGTCCAAAAGAGTGACTTGTCTTGGAAATTTCAGACATCAGATCGATTCAGTACTTGAGTCCTATACCAGGGCCCCTAAAGGACTTCCAGTCCAATTCCATCAAATCATGTAAAGCCCTCATTTTTGTCCTTCTCCATTTGTTCAGCTGTTTTTCCTCCCAAGTAGGGAGGGCAGGGCTGGGAAGCTTCATCAAGATTTCCTTTGACACGCTCTGGCTTCAGATAGTGATTTACTTTCTAATGACGTGCCTCTGTTTTCATTCCCTTTCCAGTGTCAATCTCAGTTGCAAACACCCCCAGGAAGCCACACACTCGGCTCCATTCAGCTCCAGCCGTGGTGTGAATGAACAAGGAAGTGAGAAGAGTTTTTCATTGCTTATTGCCAGAAAAATGTGTCTGCCAGCTTCAGTGTTTATAAAAAGCAATTTTGCCTCCCCCTAAGCTAGCAGTGTTTAATAAACATGTAATAGAGAATGTAGGTTTAATATTTAAGCATCTCTATGCCCTGAGTCTGAGTGATGCTCTGCTGCATTTTTTTCTGCAAAAGGGAATTTAAAAGAATGAGATCCAGCCCCAGCCTGAAACAAAGGCAGTTCGAGTAGAGTCTGCAGGGTTCACTCTTTCCTCTCCTTCCCTCTCTCCTCAGATAGCTGCTCCACGGTTTCCCCACTTAGGCAAATGAGCATCTGCTGTGTACATGGAAATCGGTCCAAGTAACACAATAGAGGCTGCTGCTCCTGGTGTGTGAAATCATCCCCCGAATTATCAATTGAAGGAAGATTGCATCGTAAAGCCCTGGAGCAGGAGCCTCGTTAGCACACTCGTTCCAGCACAGCCCAGGCTCGGGTCTGTCTGGCCATGTATTTGGCAACCAGTGTGTGCTCCGGCCCCCGCTCAGCTAATGGGTGTGTGCATGGGTGTGCATTTGTGCATGTGTGTTCTCCACCACCACTAGAGTGAGTTCTTTTTTGGCAGTTTGTTTAAACATATACTCACCCTAGGCATGTGCTTGGACCTGTAGTTGGACAAATGAGGGAGGCAGCAGGGCCCCGCCGGCTCACATGATATTGCAGCAGTGTTCTGGAGGACACCAGGAGGGGTGGGAGGGCAGCAAAAAGAGTGTGCTGGGGACTGCAGTGGTGAGTTCTCAGCCACCTTCCTCAAAGGGGTGGCCTTCTCCTTAGAGGGACAACCGGTCTTGCTGTGACGTGGACTGGGAGGGTAGTGACAGCACACAAGGAGGAGGCGGGTGCGGTGGGAGGCCTCACAACACACAGGGCCTTGCAGGCCATAACTAGGAGGGACTATCAGTTTATTTTTGTTTTTTGTTTTTTGTTTTTTTTCGAGACAATCTTGCTGTGTCACCCAGGCTGGAGTGCAGTGGCACCATCTCGGCTCACTGCAACCTCTGTCTCCTGGGTTCAAGCAATTCTCCCACCTCAGCCTCCCAAGTAGCTGGGATTACAGGCACGCGCCACCACGCCTGGCTAACTTTTGTACTTTTAGTGGACACAGGGTTTCACGATGTTGGCCAGGCTGGCCTTGAACTCCTGACCTCAGTTTCTTGTTTTTGAAAGATACTCGGGATGAGGCTGTAGACACAGGAACTATCTTTCTGTTCCTTGAACAAACCAAGCTGTTTGTTTGTTTGTTTGTTTATTTATTTATTTTTTGCCTCAAATGCTTTGCACCCTCCGTTCTTGCTGCTAGGAGCACCGCTGTGCCTTGTCCCGCCCATGCACTCTCCGTTTCTGCTGCTGGGAGCACCACTGTGCCTTGTCCGGCCCAGGATGTGTTCTTTCCCACAGGTGTCGGCTTAGGATACCTGACTCAGGAGGGTCTCCCTGGCAGACTGCAGGCTCTGAAGGGTCACCCGCCCTTGTGCACACTCTTGTTGTAAATGAGTTTTGACCCTGCTGGCGCCAATGAATGCCGCTCTGTGTCTTCTTTTAGAACGCTGCCTGGCTTGGAATGATCTTGTTTCTGTTTACTTGTTGATTGTGCATCTGCTTTCTTCTCTTTTTGTATTTTCTGTGAGAAGACAGGTTCATCTCCCTAGTTTTTGCCTCTACCCAAGTTCCCAGCCATGCCTGGTACAGAGCATGCTACCAATTAATGTATTTCTAATGGAAGCCAGAAGCTGGGAGTCCAACCGGAGGGTGAATTGAGGTATCACGGAGCTTGGACTACATAGAGGCAGTGGAGATGGAGTGAAGAGGATGGGTATGTTTTAAGAGAAAATGGATGACTCGTGAGATTAGAAAGTTGGGAAGTTAGAAAGAGGAAAGGGTCCCTAGAGAGCACCTCGTGTAAGAATAAGAGGCGCAGCGTTGGCGGTGGAGGTGCTTGGAGGCATGGAAGGGTGCTCTTCCTACTTTTTTCTTATTCATCATAATTCTCCTCTAAGGATACAAGCAAAGGTCTTACGCAGGTGGATAAAATTGCCAAATTTTATGTTTCTCAGAAGCAGTTTTGTGAATCAGTAAGTGTGAAGGAAATAGCCCAGGTATTAAAGGGAGGAATCTGGAAAGGTCTGGGCCGAGCAGCTTCCAGGGGCTTTGTGGCCTTGGGTTGTCCTTGTCCTCGTCCAGCCTGCATGCCATGTTGAGTCTAGAATTTTCCCCAAATCTTTGTTTTTATTGATGTAGAACATGATTGATTTTCAATCAGTTGATCAGGTTCCTAAGTGGAGTACGTTGGAATGTGTGTGGCCGCCTTCTGAGGGTTCATGAAGAAATGGAAGGATTTCAAGAGCAGCCAGGCTTTTGCCTTCATTGAAGACGCAGCCTCGTCTGTCAGAGGCACGGACACAAGAAAAATAGCTCAGAGCAGAAAACAGAGAGTATAGCTGTTACCGGAAAGGGGTCCAGTCCAGACCTGAAGAGAAGGTTCTTGGACCTCACGCAAGAAAGAATTCAGGGCAAGTCCATAGAGTAAAGTGAAATTTGATTAGAAAAATAAAGAAACAAAAGAATGGCTACTCCCTAGGCAGAGCAGCAGCATGGGCTGCTTAATTGAGTTAAGTTATTTCTGGATCATTTGCTAAACAAGGACTGGATTATTCATGAGTTTTCCAGGACAGGGGCAAAGATTTCCTGGAACTGAGAGTTCCTCCCCATCTTAGACTATATGGGGTAACTTCTGGATGTCGGTGTGGCATTTGTAAACTGTCATGGCGCTGGTGGGAGTGTCTTTCAGCATGCAGATGCATTATAATTAGTGTATAGCGAGCAGTGAGGGTCACTTTCATTGCCATCTTGGTTTTGGTACGTTTTAGTCAGCTTCTTTTATATCTCGTTTTATCAGCAGGATATTTGTGACTTGTATCTTGTGCTGACCTCCTATCTCATCCTGTGACTAAGAGCGCCTAACCTCCTGGGAATGCAGCCCGGTAGGACTCAGCCTTGTTTTACCCAGCCCCTATTCAAGATGGAGTCGCTGTGGTTCGAACGCCTCTGACATAGCTGAGCATTAAGTACCGTAGCAGTCTGGATACGTGGGAAGTAATTTATGTGGACTTTCTGGAAGGGGTGATACATACGGTAAATACGATTTGGCTATGCCAAAAAGATGGAGAATTTTAGGCAGAGAGAGGGAGCCAATTTGGGCCAGTGTGAAGACAGAGCTGACCATGGAGCAGTTTAATTTTTCCTGACATAAAATGCGAATTTCCAAGCTGGAGAGGAGCAGATCTAGAGCCCAAGGTGACTAACGCCGCCGTAAGCTAGTTTCAGTCCCGTCTTTGCTGGTGGTGTGATATTCCTGAGGCCACCAAGGGTGATTCACAAGGGCGTGCGGTGATTCCCTTTCACAGACGCAGTTTAAAAATAAAATCTCTGCGCTCCCTCTTAGCCAAAGGAATCCACTGAAAGCCACCGATGTACTTCGCTAGCAGTAGGAGTGTCCCATTTGGTGGACGATGCCTTTCAAACCAGGATCACTTACTGCATTCCTTTCCTGGAGCTGCCGTAACCAGTGACCTAGACCTGGCAACGTTAACAGCAGGAACCTACTGGCTCACAGCCCTGGAGCCTGTAGGTCTGAAGTCAGGGCATCGGCTGTGCTCATTTCCAGGGCTGCGAGGGAGGGTCTGTCTCAGGCCTCTCTTCTCGGCTTGTAGCTGGCTGTCTTTGTGTTCATCCAGCATTCTGCTTTGTAGAGGAGGAAAAAAAAAATACCTCTACCTTCTTAAATTCTCCAGCCAGGCCCTATAAACTAGACTGGCAAAATAATAATAATAATAATAAAACAACAACAGAAAAGTATACACATTTATTTAATAAGTCTCATGTGATGTGGAAGCCTTCCTAAGGCAGTGGAGACCTGAAGAGACAGTGGAGACCCGAAGAGACAGTGGAGAGACCCGAAGAGACAGTGAAGCCTGGGCGCTTTCTGTGCTAGGCTGGATGAGGAGGGAGGTCGTGGGGAAGCGTGGCAGGACAAGGGAGTGAGCGGAGCGTGATTGGTGGGAACCGCAGCAAGGCCTCTGTGCTCACCTTCCTCCTGGCTGCCTCCAACTTTGGAGACGGGGGTGCTCCCTCCAGTGGGGCATTCAGAGGATGCCACTCACAAGTGGGTCGTAGGACGTTCTTCTGGGGAGGAGGGAAAGTCAGACGGTACTTCCTGCACCTGCCACTTCTCAAATTCTTCCAGCTTATAATATTCAGTATGCCAAGGTAGCATCTTTGTAGTAGTGTGTCCTGAATCCCACCAGCCTCGGTCAGTCTGTGTCCACATTTCCCCTTCTCATAAAGACACATGTTGGATTAGAGCCATACCAGTGACCTCATGGTAACCTAGTTGCTTCTGGAAAGACCTTGTCTTCAAATAAGCTCATATTCTGAGATATTGGGCATTGGGACTTCAGCATATGAATTTGAAGGGATACAATTCAACTCATAAAATTGCCATGATTTTTTTTTTTCCAAATAAGCTGCTATTTACTTTTAAAAAATAAAGTCCAATACTGTGTCCATATTGCTTTCTGTCACCAGCAGGTGGCATTTCTGTGGTCCAGGGATGGCAAAGGAAGAGCCCAGTGCTTTCCTCTTGTTTTATTTGGAAAATGAAACATTGTTATATACAGGTAGAGAGAGAGCACAGATTAAACCCTAGAAATGATAGTCAATTGTACATGATGATGCATGCAGACTTTTGCCATAAATTCTAGACATATTACAGGAAACCCAGCAAGCCCACACCAGTTCCCATGGAAGTCAGGAATCATCCTGGCTTCTGGCCTTGACCCTGTCAATAACCAGCTTCCAGGCTCTGAGAAAACCACTTTGAAATAGGAATGTTAATACTGAGATAGGTAAATGTGGCCTAGAGAGACTTTCTTCTCTACCTTCCTCCCTGTTTTTTGTTGTTGTTGTTGTTGTTGTTATTTTTTTTTAGGATCAGATGAGATAAAATATGTAGACTTATTCAAAAATGAACAGAATAAAATACAATTTAAACAAACGTCCCACTTAACTGTCCTTTGAAGGGAAGACTACCTTCCCTTCAAAACACCCTCCCCAAGAACAATAACTGCTTTAACTTGAAATTGGAGGAGGAACTTTATTTCCTTCAAGCAGTAATCAAGACTGGCCCATATGAGATATTAAACAGATGTGAAATAAACAGGCACAATTAAAGATGACTGAGGAAGTTATTCTGATTCACACTTAGGGAGTGACATTACTTCAGGCAAAACTGGGAAAGAATAGGAAACAAAAGACGTGTGGTCTGTACTCTTTAAAAGCTCACAGTTAATTTTGCTATTTTTTTAAGATAAAAGCAAAATGCATATATATAAAACAGAATAGTAGACGATTGAATGTGTTCCAAAATCATTCATTTGTTTATGACACGGGGCAGTCCCGAGACCCCTCCTGAAGGCAGCTGGGGTGGTCTGTGCCCGGAACATCGGCATGAGCCGCACTGCAGTGGGGTGAGTGCTGCCTGCTATTGCCCACACTGATGGATGTCTAGAAGCGCAGCTAAGTGCAGCCACAGAGATTCACTCTGAGAGCACAGGATCCTTTACTCTGAGAAGGAGATGTGGCAGTAGCGCCTGGTAGCACAGGCTCCATGGCCCATTGTCCCCGAAGCTTCTTCCGTAACAGACCTCGTGGAGCCCAGCCCTCATTTCCTTGCAGCTCAATCCATTTCTTTCCATTCTCGGAGATGCTTTTCTTATGACTCAATCAAGGGCTTGCACGGTGTGTGGTGCTGGTGCCGCTTTCAGAGCCTGCCTGAGAAAAATGGTTCCGAGATCCTTCTGCTACTTTTTCATGCCTCATGCGTCTTAGCGAAGGTATTTGCAGGTAAAGGAAAAGGTGAGTAGGGTAGACGGTCAAAGGGAATCATGAACTTGGTTTGTGTCTCTTTAAAAAAAACTGAGCAAGCTGATTCTCACTCACCTAAACACTGAAACCATTTTGCAACTTAAGTTCTGGACTGTAACACCCCAAACTGCATATGTCCCTGCTAAACTTTATTTTCCTCTAATGATTTGGAAGAACCAAGTTTACTGTGTGTAACTACAAGGGACAAACAGGCATTGGTGTGCAAGGTAGAAAATTCCTCCTTGCATGAAAGGGAAGCTGGCTTCTCCATAACAATGGTTGCTATCTAAAGCTAGTGGGAACCAACTGGTGTGAATAAACTAAGCGCCCCTTGAAAGATTGAAACAGGGTCTGGAGGGTGAGTGGCTACTCTAGGGGGATCCCAGTACTGGTTAGAGGCCAAGCTGGATTAATCTAGTTAACACCTCTCTAATGTTTTCCTAGCTTGAGCCAGCACTGAGTTGATGTGGTATAAGAATGAAAGGAAACATATACTTGTGGGGAGACAGATAGGGCAAGAACACTTACTATAAAAATTAGCATATGGAGGGATCTACTATAAAAATTAGCATATGGAGGGATCTACTATAAAAATTAGCATATGGATGGCCGGGCGCGGTGGCTCAAGACTGTAATCCCAGCAAGCCGAGACGGGCGGATCACGAGGTCAGGAGATCGAAACCATCCTGGCTAACACGGTGAAACCCCGTCTCTATTAAGAAATACAAAAAACTAGCCGGGCGAGGTGGCGGGCGCCTGTAGTCCCAGCTACTCGGGAGGCTGAGGCCGGAGAATGGCGTGAACCCGGGAGGCGGAGCTTGCAGTGAGCTGAGATCCGGCCACTGCACTCCAGCCTGGGAGACAGAGCGAGACTCCGTCTCAAAAAAAAAAAAAAAAAAAAAAAAAAAAAAAAAAAATTAGCATATGGAGGGATCTACTATAAAAATTAGCATATGGAGGGATCTACTGTAAAAATTAGCATACAGAGGGATCTATGAAAAATTAGCATATGGAGGGATCTACTATAAAATTAGCACACAGAAGGATCTACTGTAAAAATTAGCATACGGAGGGACCACTAGGCTCAGCCTCAGGTGGAACAGATGCCTACTGGAAGGAGCACCTCGGTTTACCTGGGGACCGGGTAGGAAAGATTTCAAGGGACAGGAGACATTTAAGAATTAAAATTAAACACTGAGGCTTATGGGTTAAATAGGAGTTTGTCAGGTAGACATGGTAGGAAGGGAGTCCAGGCAGAGATGGTGGCAAGCAGAAAAATAACAAGGCCCAAGAGAGCCGCTGAAGCTTAATTGGATGTTATGTGTCAGACAAGAGGAGGTAGAACTGGACTAGGAATTGGGAAGTCTGGTTGTGAAGATCCTTATACGTTATGCACCGGGATTTTGTAGGTGATGGGGAGCCATGAAATAAATCTCAGCAGGGGACTGCCACGATCACATCTACTTGTTAGAAATATGTTTGCAGGTGGAGAAGAGACTGGTGAGAAGTGAGGGTGGAGAAAGAAGCGGTATTGAGAGGTAATACCATAGCCCGGGAAAGAATGCCTGAAGTGGAAATAAGAGATTGGCAGCCCCTTAGGCAGTGGACTCAGAAGGACTGTAGCATTGCTTACAGAGAGAGGAGTCGTGAGAAAATAAGTGTCCTGTGTCTTACTTTGCCAGTTGGGTGGATGCTGACCTCATTCAAGGAAAATAAGAAGGAGCAGAGGGCAGAGAAGATGGAAATGCAGATGTGGACCTATACAATGGCAAGGAACACATCGGTGGTGGATGCAGTCAAGAGTTGGCTGTCTAGGTCTGGAACATAGAGTTAGAACCTGAAGATCAAGTTGGGGGTCACCCATGCCTCATGGAATGCAAGCCACGTAGGTGTGCGTGTGGTGCCCTAGGGAGAGAAGACAGGATGGAGCACAGGAAGTGGCCAACACTTAGGTGACAGGCTCCCCTAGGACAGCTCACAGCAGGGAGAGAAACCATGAGACTTGAGAAGCAATAGAAGGGAATGCAGTGAGAGGAACATTTCAAGTAAGAGGGAAGAAATAAAAAAACCAGAGGTCAAAGACAGGCAGAAGTTGCCCATCGTCTAACCACTGCACTTCAGTGGCCCTGGCAAGAGCTACTCTGCAGAGAAGTGAGAAGTGAAAATCAGAGCCCTGGGGCAGAGAAGCGCATCAAAGGTTAGAAACACCCAGGGGAGCGAGCATGGCACACTCACCAACACTCACAGGTGCTCACCGTAGCACAGGTGCAGCTGGACGCAAAGCAAGGGGGAGAATGAGGGAGAAGATCTGACTTGCTCCTGTTTCAGGCGAGATTCTAATGGGTTAGAAGTGCTTTGAGATCAGTTAGGCAGGAGGAGATGAGATACACGTATGGGGGGAAGGAAAGACGACAAGGCTGAGGACTGAGCTTCACTCTTATCCACTTCATCACCTAATGTGTCACTCTCCCCAATTTGAGTGACCCAGGCTTCAGGGACTCTGTGTCTCAGTCTGAATCCCTGTCCCTGGCAGTCACCACTGATGTTCTGCTGCTGCTGAATGTGCAAATAACTGGTCAGCCTTGCTGTCGAGGAATTTACAGGCATGGTGAGATTATTTTATTTTATTTTATTTTTTGGATGCTATCCTAAACATTCCCACACCAAGCATAAGAAATTTTTCCTTGCTTTCTTCCCACACTCCCTGCCATGGAACATGATAATCAGAAAAAACTGGCCAGACACAGTGTCTCATGCCTGTAGTCCCAGCACTTTGGGAGGCTGAGGCGGGGGGATCACCTAAGATCAGGAGTTTAAGACCAACCTGGTCAACACGGGGAAACCCCGCCTCTACTAAAATACAAAAGTTACTTGGGCATGGTGGTGTGTGCCTGTAGTCCCAGCTACTCGGGACGCTGAGGCAGGAGAATCGCCTGAACCTGGGAAGCAGAGGTTGCCGTGAGTCGAGATGGTGCCGAGATCTGGGTGACAGAGCTAGACTCTGTCTCAAAAGAAAAGAAAAAAGCAGAAAAGAAAGAAAGAAAGACTGCTGAATGCATCTCATTAATGTATTGAACAATCCTGTCACTGTGGGAAGTTTGTCCTCATGGGTTCTGGTAGAAAGCAGACCTCTTAAATACAAGACCCGGCTCCCATTAGCCTTGGTGTCGAGAATAGAGTTTTGACACTTAGTATATGCTCAATTAATGCTACATCAAAAGCAATTTTCACCATTTGTGTTATTTCAACGTAGCTGCCATTCATGCACACCCTGCAACCACCTTGAAATGAAACAGACATTTTCATTCCCATTTCACAGAGGATTAACCTAAGGCCAGAAAGATGAAGAAACTGTTCCAAAGCTATCTAGGCTGCTGACACCTCACATATCACTAGGTCAATCTCACTCCGAGTCAAATCCAGATTTTAATTCTATCAAGTGTATGGAAATTAAAGGAAGTGTTTTATTCTTTTTTTCCTGGAGGGGATTCCAGGAAGAAGGGAAATTTCATTTTCCAAATTCAGACTGTGATGAGCACAGTTTATTACCGAGCATCCACCCCCCATGGGGTGAAATGTGGAGAACCAAGGTTTTATGAGCCCCTTTGAATGAAAATCTTGAGTCCTCCCAGCAGAGACAGGACTTTTTGAAAGGCTTATTTATTCCTTTACTACATTCCATTCTTACCTTATTAATAGTTTATAAGTCTCAGCTAAATCTCTAGGTCATAATAAATCACATCCTTCACTATGAGAACTTGAGATGAAGCAAGCATTCAGTTATAACAATTTATAGCAAATGCTTAAAATTCGTATGCCCACAATCATTCAAAGCCCTGGCAAATACAGGAGTCAGTCAGATACAATTTTAAAAGGCTTACCATAGAAAGCTCTAAATCTTTGCATAGTCAAGCATATCTTAATCCAGGAGAAAATTATTTTTGTAAACCTTTCCTAGAAGAATTTTCTGTCCTGTATTACAATCTTATCATGTGGCAGAGGGAAGGTGGGAGGAAGGGAGATAAATGCCTATGTTTATCTCCAGCCTGCAGCAGTGAAATGAAATCGTTCACCATGTATTCTTTGAAAACCACTGAAAATAAATATCAATACTACCATTATCTTTCTTAAAAATTCGGTCGTCTTTCCCACTTCTCAAAACACTTTTTAAAAATCTTCCTTTAAATTTCCAGAGTGTCCTCATATCTCATTTTCATTTTATCCTTAACACCACAAGAATTAAATAAGGGTTGGTATTATCATTGCCATTTATAGATAAGGAAACGGAAGCCAAAGAAGTTGGGTAATTTGCCTAAGATCACACAGCTATTTAGAGATGGAACTAAGGAAATGACACAGATCTCCAAGCATTTCTGTAAATTTTTTTCTAAGTAAAAGATGTTTCCTTCTTTCCCCAGCAACCCTCAAAATCCCGTGTGCTCTCTGTGGAATTCGTGATCGCTGTGGTTCAGGGAAAGATCATGCCCAGGACATAGGGGATAAAGAGGGACCAGACCTGCCTCATCTGTGCCCTCACTGCCTGGGCCTATGCAAGCTGGTGATCTGTCAGTATCCCACTTTCCTCTCCTATAAGATGATAGAGCTGGGAAGGAAATGGTAAATATCACTTGATCACCTGGATTAAACTCTGACTTGGAGGTTTTTGGGCTATACTATTATATCAGTTAGCATTCTCCAGAGAAAAGGAACCAATAGGATGCACGTGTGTGTATATATGTGTGCATGTAGACACACACACACACACACAAACAGGATATGTAGGAGTGTGTGTGCGTCTACATACACACATACAAAGACATTTATTTCAAGGAATTTGCTCACATGATTGTGGTGCTGGCAAGTCTGAAATCTGAAGGGCAGCCTGGCAGAAGGGAAACCCAGGCAGGTCTCCTGTGTTCCAGTTTTGAGAGCATTCCTTCCTTCCCAGAAGTCCTCAGTGTTTGCTCTTAAGGCTTTCTACAAATCGGGGAAGCCCACTCATATTGTAGAGTGTAAATCTCCTTCACTTAAATGTCAGCTAATCACAGATCTCCATCGCTTCTATAAAATGCCTTCACTGGAACACCTAGACTAATGTTTGACCAGACAACTGGGTACCATCGCCGAGTTGACATCTACAATTAGCCCTTACAAGAAAATGTTTCTTTCGACCATAATGTTTGTCTGTAAAGTGTCACTATCACAACTATTATGTGTGTTTCTTTGGACAAAATATACATTAGCTGAATAGTAAACTCTGACCAAGGATGTTTAGTATTAAATAACGTTCTTAAATGTCAAAGTGCAGAACTAAAATTTAAATTTCTACTGAATTGAGTGTGTGTCTCCCCATAATTATCTGCTGCTTCTCATACTTTACATTTGAAGGACTCTCATACTTTACATTGACATAAACTCCTGCATATAATACAGATATTCGTAATTTTTGGAGAACATTTACCAGATTGGCACATCATGAAAATGGAATCAAACTGTGATGGTTAATTTTATGTATCCACTTGGGTAGGCCGTGGTGCCTTAATGTTTGTTCAGACATTATCCTAGGTGTTTTGTGTGAGTATTTTTGGAAGAGAGATTACATTTACATCAGTGAACTTTGAATAAAGCAGGTTATCCTCCCTCATGTGGGTGGGCCTCATCCAATCAGTTGAAGGCCCAAATAGAGCAAAAGACTGACCTCCCCAGTTAGGGGATTCTCTAGCAGACGGCCTTTGGACTGGATGCAACTCTTTCCTGACACTCCAGCCTGTTGGTCTTTTGCACGCAATTTTGGATTAGCCAAGCCTCCACGATCATGTGAACCAATACCTTAAAATAAATGTCTTCATCTTTCTAAGTACATATATCGTCTTGGTTGTTCTTGGGAGAATGATGATTCGTGCATAAACAAGGCTAAAAAGTCAATCCTTACTAGGGTCAGGAAGGTAAGAAAAATGAATGCCAGGTGTCAGAAGTGACCGTCGGTGGATGTGTAGCATTGGGGCAAATTGATATTTAAAAAAAAAAAAAAAAAAAAAATAAAAATAAATATAAAAAATAAATAAAATTAGAAATTAGATTAAATCTGTTCAGCCAGCCACACTTCTTCAATCTTCAGAATGCCAGAATGAGGCATCTCTGAATTTTAACGGAGCATCATCGAGTTCTGTCATAATGTTGTTGTAGATAAGATGGAGGAAAATCATCTGGGAGGTAAGAAAACAAGGGGTAGATTAATGTAAACCTAGAGGGAGAGTCCTAGTAGGTTTTTAGGGACCGCTGTTCTTTATTGTGTTCTAGTGAATATTTGTCTAGATGGCTTCACAGAGAAATAAAATCTTCGTGGATAAAGAAATCATCATTATCACCATCATCATTAATGTGTATGAGTGCTTAACATGGCCTATTTTGTGCTTTATATATGTTACCTTATTTATTTTTATAATACTAATCATTGTTAGGCTAGGGATTATTGTTGTTATTTATTTATGTATTTATTTTGAGATCGAGTCTTGCTCTGTCACCCAGGCTGGAGTGCAGTGGTGCGATCTTGGCTCACTGCAACCTCTGCCTCCTGGGTTCAAGCAATTCTCCTGCCTCAGCCTCCTGAGTAACTGGGATTACAGATGCATACCACCACACCTAGCTAAGTTTTGTATTTTTAGTGGCGATGAGGTTTTGCCACGTTGGCCAGGCTGGTCTCAAACTCCTGAGCTCAGGTGATCGACCCAACGCGGCCTCCCAAAGCTCTGGGATTACACGCCTGAATCACGGCACCCGGCCCGTTGTCATTATTTTAGAATTAAGAATTTGAAGCACAGAAGATGTTAACTTGGGAAAGGTCACACAATGGTCAATGGAAGAGCAGAGATTTGAACTCAGGAAGTATGATTTCAGAGTCTACACTCTTAACCTGTGTGCACTCTCAGATACAGCCACTGAATCAGAGGATGATATAAAGAAGGAGGAAGTCATGATTGTATGGAATGACAGATGTGGCCCTTCATCCCATCCCGCCAGGATTCCTTTGGATTGTGGTCCTATAAAGGTGGCGTGAGAACCAGAGGGATGTTTGGTAACGCCCCTGGGCCCAGTTCCCACCTGCAAAAGTACAGGATGGAACAGACATTGACCAAGTCATGTGACCGAACCAAGGGTAGACCCAGTACCACCTGGTGTGGGAGGCGGAGAAGTCCACGAACCCTTTGGCTGTATCATCAGGGAAGCAAGACTTAGATGTGGGCAGGTGGGGGCCCTGGTCCAGTCCGTGCTGCTCAGACCCCACCTGCAGGGGTGCTTGGTGAAGATCACCATTCAGAAGGGAGACCAGGGAGAGGCAGGAGACAAGGCAGAACGTGGAGGATGGACAGTGGTTCGATTTGAGGAAGGCCTGAAAGAACTGGTAGTGTTTGCTCCAGAAAAGAGACAGCGAAACTCAGGGCTGGGGATAGGAGATGGATGAGCATGACAATGGCATCTCAGCTCACAGAGCATAGAAAGCCCAGGCAATAGGTCTTCGTCTTTCCTCTGCAGCAAGTCCATGGTGTGACTGAGGGGGTGGCCACAGTCCCAAATAGCTTCCCCAGGTGGGCCTCTGTGTCCCAGGCTGTGTGACCTCAGGATCCCAAGATGCTCATTCTGGCACATTTTTCAGCAGGACCTAAAAGATTGGGCCATCTTCAGCTGCTAAGAGGACCAGTGTTTTGAGAGTCTTTCTTACTTTCAGCCTGTCATTGGGCAGATTTCTGAAGCAGAACCCAGCCCTGGCAGCAATCTTTCTTCTGTCTCAGCCAATCCCAGCCTCAGCACACAGTGCAACATTTTCAATGGTCTTGTGTCTGCAATTACCTTTCACTACTTCTAGAAGTAACTTCATTATGCAACACCATTGCTGTCTGGAAGGGTCATTATCTGAAATCAGTTCTAACCAGCTCCTTACAAACTGCCTTTGGTAGCAAGGCTCTTAGGATTTTTAAGAGTGTTAAAATAAAAATCCCAAAACCCAGGTATGTTCTTAGTTCTAAATTCTGACTAATAACAAGTTATAAGAAAGAAGACTTTGGAAAAGTGTGTTTGTAAATTCTTCTTTATATTGTTTCTAAATGGAATCAATTACCTGAGGAGAGATAAGTTCCTGCCACTGGTGATATTCTATCAGAGAGACAAGCAAAACATGAAAAGCTGAAGTAAAATAACCCAAGGGTAAGAGGGAGAAAAACAGTAAATGGCGTGGGCGTGGTGTACAGGGTACTGAGATGTCAGAAAAGTCAGGACAGAATGTGAGGCAGAAGGTGTGTGAAGAGTCCAAGGATGCCTCCTACTCTTGCACTCTGAACCCTCCCCTCTCACTAGCAAGTCAACAGACTGTCTGCTGAATTTGTCTACAAACAGAAAACAAGGCATGATGGTGCCCGTTGATTAGACGAGAGAGCATAGGCTTGGGGGAGGTGAAATGAACCTTCTCCAGCCTCTCAGACTCAGGCTTTGAGAGATTTTGAAAAAACCTAAGTTATTCTACTTCCTGGCCACATAGAACTTGGAGCAGTATAGCTGATGGGACTGTTTTCCATATGAGATGCAAACTCCTCAGGTTATGGCAAGTGAGAGCGAGAAGGAGGCCTGGGCAAGAGAAAGGACTTGGTTTATTTCACGTCGCTAGTTCATGGAAGTACCAGCCAACACTGAAATTTCCTGGCCTCCAATCCAGTGGGGTTATTCGTCCTACTCTCTACTCTCTCTGTTTCCTGATGTTTAGAAATAAAAAAATCAGAACTACCTCATTAACTCTCTCATTCCTTTTTCATCTGAAGCAGTGTGTTAGTTTACTTTCTCAACAAGTTTACACGCCCTTTGGCTGATAATCGTGGAGAGGACCTATGACTCATGTCATTAGTGTAGACTAGCTGCCCTAGAAAAATTGCCCAGGCACAGTGGCTCATACCTGTAATCCCAGTACTTGGGGAGGCCAAGGTGGGCAGATCACCTGAGGTCAGGAGTTCGAGACCAGCCTGGCCAACATGGTAAGACCCCATCTCTACTAAAAATACAAAACTTAGCTAGATGTGGTGGCGGGCATCTGTAATCCCAGCTACTCAGGAGGCTGAGCAGGAGAATCACTTGAACCCGGGAGGCGGAGGTTGCCGTGAGCCGAGATTGTACCACTGCACTCCAGCCCGGGTGACAGAGTGAGACTCCATCTTAAAAAAAAAAAAAAAAACAAAACAAGCAAATAGACCACAAAACAGACAATGGCTTGAACACAATAACTGCTTCTGTTTTCCTGTGTAAGAGGTTAGTGAGACAGTGGCAGGGCTGGGGGAGTGTACTTGTAAGTGGGCTCTGTCATCGTGACTGTGTTTTTCCAATGTTGTCCTAAAGGGTTGCCTCATTCCCTCCACCCGAGCAGGTAGAGAACAGGGAGGACCCCACGCAGGAGCTGTTGCGGTTCCAGCACGCATCCCATTCTCTTGGGCAGAGCTCAGTCACATGACCATGCCCAGCTGCAAGGCAGGCTGGGAATGTAGACTAACTAGGTGGGTGAGCCAGGGAGGACGAGGAGGCCTCACCCGAGCCCCAGCTACACTTGCAGGTCGAGCCAAGAGCCGAGGGTTTTGCATATACTGGATACATTGATTCCTGTCGCGTCTGCAGCCTGATTTCTTTTGAAACTCTAGAATCGTCGGATGGGGGTTGCATCCCTGGTACAGCCCTCTTTATCACTGCCCCATGGCTGGGGCTGGAGGACAGCAGGAACAGACACTACAACAAAATCAGCTCTCTTGGCTCCAGTCCCTGAAAGCCCATTGCTATTTCTCCCTGAACATCTGGCCTGTTTCCTGGGGTGTATAGAGAGAGGCCTTCTGTTCCTTCAGGGCCTCAGCTCAGCACCTGCGAACACAGACATTAAAAAAAACCCTCAAGAACTGCCTGGCAAGCACTTGGAACACAGTCTGCTTCGTATGCACCTTCCCACACCCCCTGCTGGTAGTAATAATCTTTACCTGCTTGGCAGAGCGCGCTGTTGAGGGGATACATCACTTCACCTGCTGAGATGAGTTCAGAGATTCTCTAATGAGAGGCATTTGGTGGCAAAAATTAATTATGGCATATTTCAAAGGCAGGCCAAGAACCTGGCCTCCTCCCCATTCCCATCCGATGCTTCTGGTCACTGAGGGAAAGAGAATGACAATAACAATAAGTCAGGAGTTTTTTTTCTTTCCTTCGTATAAATAGCAGGAAAGTCTGGGGTTTCTGACTTCAGCACCACAGAATTTTTCTGCAGTGCCTCTTTCCCTGGCACATAGCATGCTCATTACTAAGGGGTCCCAAATGAACCCCAGGTGTCCTGGTGCTCACCTTTGGGTTGAATCTCCCTTGCTCGGTATGTGTAGAATCCCCTTAGGGTCGTCCTATTTTGGAGCGACTCAAATTAGGAGTCCCCTGATTGCATTCTGAGGAGAAGGATATGACTTCTTGAGATGACACAGGTGACATTACCTGCAGACATTTCAGGCAAAAAAAGTCAAATTGTGAACTTTTTCTTGTGCAGCTTCTCCATCAGCACTTGCCGCTTCGCCTGGCACTTTTCTGTTATGGAGATGGCTTTGCTCCTTAAACCTCATGAGCCAACCTTTGCTAGCTTCCAACTTTTATTCTGCAGCTCTCTCATGTTGCTCAGCCTCCACAGAATTGAAGAGAGTTAGGGCCTTGCCCTGATTAGGCTTTGTCTTAAGGGAATGTGGCGGCTGGTTTCACGCTCTCTCCAGACCACTCAAAGTTTCTCCATATCAGCAATAAGGCTGTTTAGCTTTCTTATCATTCATGTGTTCACTGGAGTAGCACTTTTAATTTCCTTCAAGAACTTTGCCTTTGCACTCACAACTTGGCTAACTGTTTAGCACAAGCGGCCTAGCTTTCAGCCTGTCTCAGCTTTCAACATGCCTTCCTCACTCAGCATGATCATGTCTAATTCTTTTTTATTTAAAGTGAGAGATGTGTGACTCTTCCTTTCACTTTGACACTTTGAAGCTATTGTTGGTTTATTAGCTGGCCTAAGTTCAGTATCAGTGTTGGTTTTTGAAAAGAGTAAAAAACCGTTTGGAGCCAAGTCAAGCAAACAAGATGTATGATCGAACTCTGATCACTTAGCTCTCTGATATCATAAAGTAAAACTTTATGAAGTTTGGGGTACCTGTGGCAATGTCTTAAAATAAGACAACAGTGCGGTTTGGCCCACTGAGGGACTCTTCCTTTCATGAAAGTTTCTCTGCAGCATGTGATGCTATTTTGTAACATTTTACCCACAGTAGAACTGTTAATTGGAGTCAGTCCTCTCCAGTTGACTTCCTTATATACGCATCATTTTATAATTCAAAGGCCTAGCTTTAGTTGGACAAAAACACATTGGTCACATTCTTAGTAGCCACACCCCAGGTGAGTGAGGAAAAGTGCTTGTAGGAAAAAGCTTTAGGAATGTGCTCTTCACATTCCTGCAAAAGATTAGGGATGGTTGATGTGTGAGGGAATGTGAAAGCTGGAAAGAGTGAGCGATACTGAACTTTATTTTTTCACAGAAAATACATTGTTTCCTTCACCGAGCTGCCTGGTCGTCTGTTGGACCCCAGCCTAGCTCAGCTCAGCAGCCTGTATGTGTGTGCACATGCGTGTGTGTGTGCGTATGTGTGTGTGATTTCTTCAGGTGCCTTGGTACTGTGCGGGGAGACCGAGTTGATGGCTGCCCTGCTGTGTCACTAGGATTATATCACTGCCTGAGGACACGAGTACATTTTCCTTTGCTGTCCCCTCAGGAAAAAGCCCAGTGCTTAGCAGATGGCTGTCCAAAAGGAGGACTGTTCTCCAACCTTCCTGAAGGCCCATGTGTGGGAGAGGATGGCGGTGCTTCTGACATTGGGTATGGCGGGTATGTTAATGAGGCAGCTGGAAAGGCATGCCCTGCTTTGAGCTTCCATACATGTGATTATCCCTAATACTTCTTTTATGACTATTAGGCTTTGAAAATTGCTCTGAGCTATTTTTAAGAAGTCTCAGAATAAAAAGAGATGATCCGGGAAGGTGAGAGGAGCCGCTGCCCAGCCGCTGCTACCTGATGTAAATGACGAGTTGATGGGTGCAGCACAGCAACATGGCACAAGTATACATATGTAACAAACCTGCACGTTATGCACGTGTACCCTAGAACTTAAAGTATAATAATAATAAAAAATAAATAAATAAAATAAAAAAGAAGAACAATGGTGTTTGGCATTTATCTACGTCTCTCATCATGTTTCAGGCAGGAACCCCCTAGCCAGGTGGAGTCTGTGGCAGGAATCCACAAGCTGTGAGTTCAAACCGCACGCCAGCTGCCTAAGCTCCTGTCAGAAGTTGGTAGATGGTTCATGTCTGTCTTCCTCCCTTTTTTTTTTTTTTAACCAGGGCCAGTCTTCTGTGGAGGCAGAGTAGGCAGAGGCATGGATAGCGTGATTCTAGGTTTATGGAGAACATACTGTTTTCAAAGAACTTTCCTCGCTGCTGTCTGTAAGTCTATCTGTGACCTGCAGAGGTCCCCAAACTTTTTGGCACCAGGGACTGGTTTCATGGAAGGCAATAATTTTTCCATGGACTGGGAAGTGGGGTGAGGGGGATGGTTTCAGGATGATTCAAGCACATTGCATTTGATGTGCACTTTCTTTCTTATTACATTGTAACATATAATGAAATAACCGTACAACTCCCCATAATATAGAATCAGTGGGAGCCCTGAACTTGTTTTCCTGCAACTAGACAGCCCCATCTGGGGATGATGGGAGACAGTGACAGATCATCAGGCATTGGATTCTCATAAGGAATTGACAACTTAGATCCCTCGCATGCGCCGTTCACAGTAGGGTTTGCACTCCTGTGAGGATCTGATGCCACAGCTGATCTGACGGGAGGCGGAGCTCTGGCAGTAATGCGAGCGATGGGGAGTGGCTATAAATACAGATGAAGCCATCATCCGTGGTTCAGGGGTCAGGGACCCCTGTGCTAGAGCACATGCACAGCCATTATATGTCCCCTCTTGTGGCTGATTTGTTTACTGTGGGAGCACAGACTACACTGCAGAGGAGAGCAGAGCAGAAAGATATGGTGGCAGCACCACATTTCTGGGAAAGGCTGTCCTGCCATTCTGGAGGCAGGACAAAGGCAGCATGGATGCTTCTCCAGGAAACTTGATCTTACAAGAGCCTGAACGGATGACTAGCTCTCCAAAAGTAAAGCGCTGGCAAGGAAGTGAGGTGCCAGGAGATAATAGTTTTGAAGACTAGCCCTGTGAAGCAACGTTTCTTTTTAATCCAATGGCCTGTTTTAAATCCTTATCCTATTTGATATTGTCTGCAGAATCTGATGCTAATGTGACTGCTTCTTCCTTTTTGAAGTTCATTTCCTCCTTTGTTCCTGTGATAATAGCCTTCCTTGCCTTCTCTGCAAAGTTTTCGAGTTCTCGTCTTTTGTGCTTCTCTTCCTCTGCCTGAACTGTAAATGTTGATGTTTCTGGTTAACGATCTAACATCGTATGGTTACTGCGTGATTTATGTTGTCTACTCCTTGGTGTCACAAACTACCACCATCATGCCGTACAGTCGGTCGTTGCCAACCCCTTATGCTTTTATTTTGGAACTTCAGTGTTTCTAGATGAAGCTCCACAGAGACCCGGTGCTCAGGAAGTTAACCTGTCAAGAAGCCAACACATTATTTGCCCCTCCAAAAGTTCTCGTTTCTCTGCATTTCATGTCTTGGTTACTGGTACTATCATCCACCTATGTGGAACCATCTAGAAGCCTAAGAATCACCTTCAGACACCACCTTCCCACCCTACAAATACTCTGCATTTTAGCAGTATAAGACTATAGCAGTTTCTTGAATGTAACATGAAATTTCTCATTTCCATACCTTCATTTATATTGTTTATTCTTGGAATGCTCTTCTTCATTTTGGTGCTTCACAGACTCCTACGCATCCTTCGAGACCCAATTCTAATGTGATTTCTATTCTGGGGACTTTTTTGACTCTCCTACGCAGTCTGAATTAACTGTTCCTTCATTTATATTCTCTAGAGGGTTTGTACTATTTTCTATACATCTATTAAAGACCCCTGAGCTAAGACAACCTCCTAAGCACTCTCATTGTTTCAAGGAATATACCATATGGAAAAGTAGAAAATGGGAGTTAAAGGGAAGCTAATGTGAGCGTAGAAGGGAAGGTGAGGCAGAAGAGGTGAAAAGAAAGAACAGAGAAAGGTTCAAGGGTCGGGGAGTTGAGTGGCTGCGCTGAAAAGGAGCTTTGCCGCCCCCTTGGTTTCCGTGCCGGGCACTGTGTGGGCTTTTGTGTAGGTGATTTCTCCCTCGTCTTGCTCCTTTATAGCAAGACAAAGGACCCATTAAAGTAAAAAATCCGAGAAAACCTGGAGAAAGTGCCCAGGTTGTCTCACTGGTATTTACTGTCTCCTGGGGTGGCTGGAAAAAGCGTCTGGCTTCAAGAGGCCACCGTCTGACACAGGGCACCCAGGTACTCCTTCCTATAGAGCAGAGGTCCCCATTCCCTGGGCTGTGAACCAATATGTGTCTACAGCCTGTAAGGAACAGGGCTGCACAGGAGATGAGCAGCAGGCGAGTGAGCAGGACCGCCCAAGCCCCGCCTCCTGTCAGATCAGGGGTGGCATTGGATTCTCATAGGAGCGGGAACCCTGTTGTGAACTGCACATCCGGGGGATCTATGTTGCATGCTCCTTATGAGAATCTAATGCCTGACATCTGAGGTGGAGCAGTTCAATCCTGAAGCCATCCCCACCCCGTGTCCCATCCGTGGACAGACTGTCTTCCACAAAACCGGCCCCTGGTGCCAGAAAATTTGGGGACTGCTGCTGTAAAGCATGCACAGTGCACAAGGCCTGGCTGAGCCCTGAGACTTGGCTGAGCCCTCGCAGCAGAGGTGACTGATGAGGACATAACATGAGGCCCACTACTGCTTCCTGAACTTGTACTAACTTTCGGGCCTTTTAAATTTTTATTTATTTGTTTGTTTATTTATTTATTTATTTATTTATTTACTTTTGAGATGGAGTCTCACTCTGTTGCCCAAGCTGGATTGCAGCAGTGCGATCTCAGCTCACTGCAACCTCCACCTCCCGGGCTCAAGCGATTCTCCTGCCTCAGCCTCCTGAGTAGCTAGGATTGCAGACACCCCCCACCACACCTGGCTAATTTTTGTATTTGTAGTAGAGATGGGTTTTCACCATGTTGGCCAGGTTGGTCTCAAACTCCTGACCTCAGGTGATCTGCCTGCCTCGGCCTCCCCAAGTGCTGGGATTACAGGTGTGAGCCACTGCGCCCGGCTTGAGTTTCAGGTCTTCAAACAAAAGTTCATCTGGTTGAGAGTTGTTGAAATGTAATGAATTTTCTGGAAAACGTGTCTCATTCATCTCTTGTTGGCATTTCTGAAAATACCACAGGTTCTGGAGATGCTACCGCCTCGTGTCTCCTAGCGGCACCAGCCATCTACCTGAGCACACCAGGGCTCCGTGAAGACGTGTTCCTGGGGTGCCAGTGTTTCCACCCTGGGATCCAGGAGGCCTGGCTCCAAACCCCAAGTCTGCACCGACTACCTGGGAGATGTAGGGGAATGACAGCTGCTCAGAGGTCTCCGTGTCCTCACGTATATTCCAGGAACAGTAGGCTGGTTGGGCCACCGGTGCCAACATCATGTGGCGATTTCTTCATCATGAAAGGGTTTCATGTCTGTGAGATGCCTGGCGAGAATCTGTAGCAGGTTGCGTGAGAGCAGGCTTGGCTCTGATGCTCCACATTCTTCTCCGTGGCTTCTTTCTTTCTTTCTTTTTTTATGGAAAGAGTTCAGACTTTGGTTAATCGTGACAAGCCTATTAATAATTTTTGCTCTATTAGTTTCCTCGTAGAATACAGTGCTTTCTCTGTCAGCTAGAGTTTCCTTGGTGTGTAACCATGGCTCTTATCCAGTGTATCTCATAATATTTATTTTCTGAAATAATCTAGGGCATATACTTGCTAATGCTTTTATTAGTTCACACTTGAGAATGGGTTGCCAGTTTGCAGTCTCGATAATATGATGGTGTCTCTGCATCTGCCTCCCAGCTGCATCTACTATTTGAATGTTTGGTTATTTCTCCAGCTTCCCCTCGTTAACCATTCTGGTCCCTCCTTAGGCAGCACTCCGCATGGCCACCGAGCATGAAGCCAAGGCCCCTGCAGTGACATCCTACACAGACAGGGGTGTAAATAGCTTAGTTTCATCAGTCTGTTGAAAGATGACACCATTCTCCCATGCACCATTTCTATCATATTTTTGTTACTCTGAGTGGTAACAGAACCTGTAGCTGCTCTGTTAACCTGGAAACAGGCTTGTTTTGTACAAAAGAATTACCTGCTTTCGGATGGGGCCAGTGTTCATTTAATTTTTCTGATGACACAGACTTGATGATGATTAAGTTTCCTACAGAGGAAGTCATACTAGAAAGACTGATAAGTTTTCAGACCCTTGAGGTTGGCTAGAACTCTAAAGAAGAGGTGGATATGGAGAGACTTTGTAAAAGGAATCGTCCAGACGTAGTGACAGACACGATGTGGAAGATGAAGGAGAGGGTGGAATAAAAGACAAATGATGAAAGCGATCCCTCTGGTGGCGTCAAAAAGCTTCTCAGTGGTTGGAGAATCTTTCACGTTGTAAGCTGATTAGATTGAAAAACACACATATATGGGGCTGTGACCTGAACTATATCGCACTAAATCAGCAATTGCTTTGTTTGTTTGTGCACGTGTTCATGTGTGTGTAATCGGACCTGGTGTTTGTGATGCAGTAACTTTTTCTAAGAGAAAACACGCATCCTCACCCTTCCAGGGGCGGCACCAGCTGTCAGTGGTGAAAGAGAGAGAAGCGTCTTCATTCCCGTCCTCTTCCCTCCTCTGTCTCCCCAGCCCTTTACCTCCTGCCTCAGCCCCTTCTCCCGTGCATCTTCGTCTCCTCCGGCTCCAGAGAAGGAAGTAATTAAACAGGCTGTCCTGTGTTGGCTTTTTAAGGATGTGAGACTTATAAAAAAAATACTATGAGTAGAGGTATGGAACAAAGTGAAAAGCCTCATTTACCTTAAAATAAGAAATCTCTTGGCCAGGCATGGTGGTGGCTCATCCCTGTAATCCCAGCACGTTGGGAGGCTGAGACAGGCCGATCACTTGAGCTCGGGAATTCAAGTCCAGCTTGAGAAACATGGAAAATCCCCATCTCTACCAAAAATAGAAAAATTAGCTGAGCTTAGTGTCGTCTGCCTGTAGTCCCAGCTACTTGGGAGGCTGAGGTGGGACGATCGCTAAGCTGGTGGAGGTCAAGGCCGCAGTGAGCCTTGATGGTGCCACAGCACTCCAGCTTGAGTGACAGAGCAAGACCCTGTCTCACAAACAAACAAACAAACACAAAAGATTAAAAAAAAATCTCTAGGTCAGAAGCAGTTGCTAAAGAGATCCAGTATTCAAAGGTGAGGGGAAATGTATGAGTGTGGTCAGGATTCAAGTATGAGTATGAGTGTGGTCAGGACGAGTTCATGACACTGCCCGTCCTGTGCTGGGGACTCCGGTGGCTTTGGGCTTGTATTTAGATTTGCAGTTGGGTTCATCATGTTCCAGGTCTAATGCATTTCCCCATCCCTGATAAGCACAGCATGATATGTGACTTAGTTCTCAGTTTCTCTGAAGGAGATGGCCTTGCAGTTTGAACTCTCAGAGCTCCTAGGAGCCACAGTGGAAAAGAGGCCAGAGCATGAGCAAGGAACATCTAACTTCAGCTTGACAGGACAGCAGCTTGCAGTGCGGTAGTTACAACAACTCCGTAGAATTCCCCAGCCTTCCTTGTAGTGACTGGGGAGGGGAGAGTTGGTTCCTTGTCACATCGTTGCTGTGACTAGTCCATTAGCTGACCTCTGGAGTTTTTCCCTGGCTCATCGAATGCAGGGCTGTTCTGCAGCTGTTACGAAACTCGGGTCCAGCCTAACATCAGTGTGTCTCTCTGATTTCCTGTTGCGAGCATGAGAGCTGCCTGTGATACACTGTTGGTGTTGCTTCATGGAATTTGTCCTGTGTGCATGAGAGAGAGTTTTAATTCTCTTTCACAAACTATTAATGAGCTCACATTTAGGGTTGCTAGAGTTTAGGAACAGGAATCAGATGAGGAATAATTAATTTAAAGATCTAGATAGAGGACTCTGAGAAAAACAGCTGAGTTAGTGAGTCTTTTCATTCTTTGATTTCATATGAAATCATTCATATGATTTCATCCTTTTTTGTGGCTGTGTAGTATTCCATGGTGTATATGTACCACATTTTCTTTATCCAGTTCACCTTTGGTAGGCACCTGGGTTGCTTCCATATTTTTGGTATTATGAGTAGTGCTGGAAGGAACATATGTATACACATATCTTTTAATAGAATTATTTATTTTCCTTTGGATATATACTCAGTAGTGGGATTGCTGGGTCAAATGGTATTTCATTTGTCAAATGGTAGTTCTTTGAGAAATCTCCAACCTGCTCTTCACAGTGGCTGGGATTATCATCCATTCCCACTGACAGTGTATGAGCTTTGCTCCATAGCCTCGACAGCATTTGTTGTTATTTGACTTTTTAACAAAAACCATCCTATTGGTATGAGATGGTAACTCATTGTGCATGAGACGGTATCTCATTGTGGTTTCGATTTGCATTTCTCTGATGATGAGTGATGTTTAGCATTTTTTCATGTTTGTTGGCCGCTTGTATGTCTTCTTTTGAGACGTGTCTGTTCATATTCTTTGTCCACGTTTTAATGTGGTTATTTGTTTTTTGCTTGTTTATTTTAAATTCCTTATGGATTCTGGATATTAGACCTTTTGTGAAAAATTGACATTTTTAAAGCATACAATATTTTGGTTTTTAGTATATTCAGAGAGTTATGCAACCTATACCATGACCTAAGCTTAGAATATTTTTATCACCTCTAAAGAGAAACTTCAAACCTATTAGCAGTTATTCCCCATCTACCCTGTCCCCTAGCCCCTGAAAACCACTATTCTTCTTTTAGTTTCTATGAGTTTTCCTATTCTGGCCATTTCGTATAAATGGAGTCATACACTGTGTCATCTTTCATGGCTGGCTTCTTTCACACAGCATGATGTTTTCAAGGTTCATTTACATAGTAGCATGTCAGTACTTCATTGCTTTTTATGACCAAGCCATCCCATTGGGTGTATACACCACATTTTATTTATCTGTTCATCAATGGTGGACGTTGGGGTTCTTTCCACTTTTTGGATATTACGAGTGGTGCTACTATGAATATTTGTGAACATGCTTTTGTGTGGACATTTTTTTTGTTTCTCTTTTTTTATTATACTTTACGTTCTAGGGTACATGTGCACAACGTGCAGGTTTGTTACATATGTATACATGTGCCTGTTGGTGGTCTGCACCCATTAACTCGCCATTTACATTAGGTATATCTCCTAATGCTATTCCTACCCTCTGCCCCACCCCAAAACAGGCCCCGGTGTGTGATGTCCCCCTTCCTGTATCCAAGTGTTCTCATTGTTCAATTCCCACAGCCAAATTTTACCAGAGGTACAAGGAGGAGCTGGTACCATTCCTTCTGAAACTATTCCAATCAATAGAAAAAGAGGGAATCCTCCCTAACTCATTTTATGAGGCCAACATCATCCTGATACCAAAGCCTGGCAGAGACACAATAAAAAAAGAGAATTTTAGACCAATATCCCTAATGAACATCGATGCAAAAATCCTCAATAAAATACTGGCAAACCGAATCCAGCAGCACATCAAAAAGCTTATCCACCATGATCAAGTGGGCTTCATCCCTGGGATTCAAGACTGGCTCAATATACACAAATCAATAAACATAATCCAGCATATAAACAGAACCAAAGACAAAAACCACATGATTATCTCAATAGATGCAGAAAAGGCCTTTGACAAAATTCAACAGCCTTTCATGCTAAAAACTCTCAATAAATTCGGTATTGATGGAACGTATCTCAAAATAATAAGAGCTATTTATGACAAACCCACAGCCAATATCATACTGAATGGGCAAAAACTGGAAGCATTCCCTTTGAAAACTGGCACAAGACAGGGATGCCCTCTCTCACCACTCCTATTCAACATAGTGTTGGAAGTTCTGGCCAGGGCAATCAGGCAGGATAAAGAAATACAGGGTATTCATTAGGAAAAGAAGAAGTCAAATTGTCCCTGTTTGCAGATGACATGATTGTATATTTAGAAAACCCCATTGTCTCAGTCCCAAATCTCCTTAAGCTGATAAGCAACTTCAGCAAAGTCTCAGGATACAAAATCAGTGTGCAAAAGTCAATAGCATTCTTATACACCAATAACAAACAGAGAGCCAAATCATGAGTGAACTCTCATTCACAATTGCTTCAAAGAGAATAAAATTCCTAGGAATCCAACTTACAAGGAATGTAAAGGACCTCTTCAAGGAGAACTACAAACCACTGCTCAATGAAATAAAAGAGGACACAAACAAATGGAAGAACATTCCATGCTCATGGATAGGAAGAATCAATATCATGAAAATGGCCATACTGCCCAAGGTAATTTATAGATTCAATGCCATCCCCATTAAGCTACCAATAACTTTCTTCACAGAATTGGAAAAAACTGCTTTAAGGTTCATATGGAACCAAAAAAGAGCCTGCATTGCCAAGACAATCCTAAACCAAAAGAACAAAGCCAGAGGCATCATGCTACCTGACTTCAAGCTATATTATAAGGCTACAGTAACCAAAACAGCATGGTACTGGTACCAAAACAGAGATATAGACCAATGGAACAGAACAGAGCCCTCAGAAATAATACCACACATCTACAACCATCTGATCTTTGACAAACCTGACAAAAACAAGAAATGGGGAAAGGATTCCCTATTTAATAAATGGTGCTAGGAAAACTGGCTAACCATAAGTAGAAAGCTGAAACTGGATCCCTTCCTTAAAACTTGTATAAAATTTAATTCAGGATGGATTAGAGACTGAAATGTTAGACCTAAAACCATAAAAACCCTAGAAGAAAACCTAGGCAAAACCATTCAGGACATAGGCATGGGCAAGGACTTCATGTCTAAAACACCAAAAGCAATGGCAACAAAAGCTAAAATTGACAAATGGGATCTAATTAAACTAAAGGATTTCTGCACAGCAAAAGAAACTACCATCAGAGTGAACAGGCAACTTACAAAATGGGAGAAAATTTTTGCAATCTACTCATCTGACAAAGGGCTAATATCCAGAACCTGCAAAGAACTCAAACAAATGTACAAGAAAAAAACAACCCCATCAAAAAGTGGGCAAAGGATATGAACAGACACTTCTCAAAAGATGACATTTATGCAGCCAACAGACACATGAAAAAATGCTCATCATCACTCACCATCAGAGAAATGCAAATCAAAACCACAGTGAGATACCATCTCACACCAGTTAGAATGACAATCATTAAAAAGTCAGGAAACAACAGGTGCTGGAGAGGATGTGGAGAAATAGGAATACTTTTACACTGTTGGTGGTACTGTAAACTAGGTCAACCATTGTGGAAGACAGTGTGGCGATTCCTCAAGGATCTAGAACTAGAAATACCATTTGACCCAGCCATCCCATTACTGGGTGTATACCCAAAGGATTATAAATCATTCTGTTATAAAGACACACGCACACGTATGTTTATCGCGGCACTATTCACAATAGCAAAGACTTGGAACCAACCCAAATGTCCATCAATGACAGACTGGATTAAGAAAATGTGGCACATATACACCATGGAATACTATGCAGCCATAAAAAAGGATGAGTTCATGTCCTTTGTAGGGACATGGATGCAGCTGGAAACCATCATTCTCAGCAAACTATTGCAAGAACAGAAAACCAAACACTGCATGTTCTCACTCATGTTTTTGTTTCTCATGGGTAGATACTTAAGAGTGGAATTCCTGGGTCACGTGGTAACTCCGTGTTTAATCTGATGAACTGGAGGCAGAGGGTTGGTACCTTGCCATGTTAGAGTGACACAAATCTCTCCCAGGTAGTGAGGATAGCTCCCAAGTGGTGTAGCTCCCGTCCTGGCTAAGATTCAGCTATTTTTTTGTTGAACAAATACTCCTCCGATTCTTGTAAGCCTTTGGTTATTTTGCAGAGTTCTAAGGAGAGTGATTCTGACAGTTTTGTTCTAGCTGCTTTAACACAAGAGCAGCTTTTTGGGATAAAGTTCTCATCCTGTTGCTTATTTTAAAAATTACTTTCTTTGCTTTTAAGCTTTAATAGTGTTACTTGAACTTTGCTTCTAACAAATGCATCATATTTCAGAGATAAACTCACTGAATTACATCATATTCCCCAAAACTTTGACAGAAGGGCATCTAAGTCAGGATACCTTGGTGACTGGGCTTTCCTCTGTGATTGTTTTCCTTCATTGCATGATAAGTTCATATTCTATTTCTCCCTCTCTCTTTTGTAAAATTTTCTATTCATTTTTGGGTCATCTTTATTGAGGTATAGTATACATTCATTCACATTCTGTAATATAAGAGTACATTTTAATGAGTTTTGAAAAAATGTGTAGTCATGTGAGCACAATTATGATACAAAACGATTTCATCCTTAAAAACAGTTCCCCTCTATCTTTTACAGGCAATCCCTTCCTTTACACGCCAGCCCTTGGAAATCAGTGGTCTGCTTTCTAACACTGTGGTTCAAGTCCTTTCTAGAATTTCATATAAATGGAATCATGGAGTACATATCATTTGGGTCTGGCCTCCTTCTTAGTATAGTACCTTCAAGATTTATCCGTGTTGTTGCATGCTTATCAGTAGTTCAATTCTTGGTTATTATTATGTAGAATTTCATTATATGGACATAACTTAGTGTATTGATCCATTCAACAGTTGATGGACATTTGAGTTCTTTCCTGTTTTTGCTATTTTTAATAAAGCTATGAACACTCATGTATAGGCAATTCTGTGAAAATTTTTATTCTTTTAGCAAAATATTTAGTAGAATTACTGGTCTATAAGTTTATGTTTAACGTTATTAGAAACTTGCAGATTGTGACAAATGATGAGTATCTTTTTGTGTATTTATTTGCCACCTGTAACTTCACTGACGAAAGGTTCATGCAACTCCTTGACCAATTTATTATTGGACATTGCCTTCCTATTATTGAACTGTAAGATCTCTAAATATATACTGTCAAATAAATGTTTTGCAGGTAGTTTATTCCAGAATGTTGCCTGCCGTCATTTCTTTAACAGCCTTAATAGTGTCTTTTGAAGCGCAGAGTCTTTTCATTTTTCACCAAATCTAATTTATCAACTTTTTTCTTTCGTGATTTTGACTGTCACGCTCTATTTAAGAAAGTTTTGTCTCAGCCAAGGTCATTACGTTTATTTTGTTTGTTTCTAGAAATTTTATAGTTTTAATTTGCACATTTAGATCTGTAATGCAGTTCATGTTAAATTTTGTAGATGTTATAAAGTAATGATCAAGGATCCTTTTTGCTGGTATGTGAATGTCCAGTTTGTTCATTATGTTATGTTGAAATGATGATTATCTCCATGGAGTTGCTTTTACTTGTATTTTTATTGAAAACGAATTTGCTGTTGATGGATGCGTCTGTTTCTGGACTCTATGCTGTTCCACTGATCTATTTGACTACCTTTGCAACATTATTACACTGTCTTGACTACTTTAACTTTTAAAAAGACTTAAAATCAGGTCATTTAAGTCTTCAGATTTTCTTCCTCTTTAAAATTGTTTTGGCTATTTTAGATTACTCACATTTCAATATAAATTTTAGGATAAGCTTGCCAATTTCTACAGAAAATCCACCTGGAATATTAAGATTGCATTAACTCTATACATCAATTTTGGGAGAATTGACATATTAGTAATGTTAAGTGTATTTGCATATAGATATCTTTATTTAACTATTTTAAATTTTTACAAACATCACACTTTTTTTTAAGTTTATCACTTAGATGATGTTTTTGAGACTATTCAAAATGTGTTCTGAATTTTCAACTTTCTATTTCCAATTGTTAGTATACAGAAATGTTATTTATTTCTGTAAATTAACTTTTTATCCTACAAACTTGCTGACCTGTTTGATTGATTTTGTAGTTTTTCCATACATTTCTTAGGATTTTCTACATAGCCGTTCATTTTATCTGCAAATCAAGCCAGTTTTACTTACTAATTTCTGATTTTCATTGCTTTTATTTCCTTTTCGTACCTTATCACACGGGCTAGGACTGCCAGTACAGTGATAACTAGAAGTGTGAGAGATTAAGTCTCTGCCTGGTTCTTGATCTAAGGGGAAAAGTGTTCAGTATTCAACCACTCAGTATACTGTTACTTGTCGGTTTCTCATAGATATCTTCTGACAGGTTATGAGAGTTCCTGGGTTATGGAAAATGCCATAAATTTCCTCTTAGCACTTCCTTGCATGCATTCTATGAATTTTGATATGCAATTATTTAATTTTTGTTCATTTCACACTCACATTTTTACACAGATTAAGTAGTCAGCTAATGGTCCCATAGGACTCTGCTGCAGGTCTCCAGAACTCAGGTCTTCGTGAAGCACCCTCTCTCCAACACCCTGCTCCATAACTTCTAGCTTTACCGAACTCCTGGAACTCTAGGCTTTGTGTCCTCACTTCGTAAGGCCACCAAGTCGTATCTCAGTCTCCTTTCTTAGGCTGTGATCTGGAAGCTTTCTCTAGGCAGTGAGCTGGGGCCCTTGTAAGCTCAACTGTTTGTTTCCTGTCTCTTACAGATGACTCTCTCGTACTGCCTGTTGTCCAAAGTCTAAAACACATCATTCACGTATTTTTCCAATGTTCTCATTGTAGAAAGGAGAGTAAATCTAGTCCCGGTTATTCCTTTACATCGAGAAGCAGAAGTCTATAGGTTTACTGTCACACTGATCTTGCGTCTCTGATTTCATGAAGGAAGGCTGCATGAGAGAAACTCCCAGAGGCAGATGTGCTCTAGGAGGAGTGAAGGTCAGAAATGGCAATCCCTGAGTAGAGCAAGCCCTGGGTAGAGCATGAGGCTGGGACCACCATTCTGGGGTTCATGGTTCTCCATCAGACATTAGGTTGACCTGGGGAGTGTCTAGGAAAACACTGATGCTGTTTTGCCTCACACACACTAAGTCAAAATACCAGGCACCAGTGTTCTATTAAAGCTACACCAGGGAAACTAATGTGAACCTACTTGTGTGAAGCATGGGGCTAGCTCCTCTAAGCTGATTCTGACCTGTCTTATGTGAGGTCACTGAGATGGCTCTGAGATGCCTACCAAAACTGAAGTATTTGCAAACTGAAGCAATTTAGGCAGCATGCTCTAGTACTCCCAATATCTTCAGACAGGTTGAAATTCTTCTAAGGAGCTGAGGGGCAGGAGGGTTTGATCTCACTTGGTAGTGCAGTGGCATTTGGGAAGTACCCGCGGATATGTGCTGACTGTGTTCAGAATTGTCAGAATTGTGGACAGTCACTCCAGGAACTAATACTGGAAACTGCCAATCAAGGCACATGGTAGCAACTTTGTAAATTGCAACTGCTTTTTTTTTTTTTTTTGGGGGGGGGGGGGTATGAATTTGATCAGGTAATTTGTTATCCCTGAGCCTCAGTATGGTATCAGTATTGCCATGTGTAAAATAGTCTACTTCTGTTATCTTCCAACATTTTGTGAAGCTCACATTAAAATAGACCACGTGAAGGCATTTAGGAATTTATTTAAATAGAAGGAGGACTATAAATCTTCTATAATATGTTTTACGTCTTTAAATAAAATAATGTAATTTAGTCTAAAAGTAGGTTAGATGTGACGGTGCTTTTGGAAATCAGGTCCTGTGTAAATATGCATTGTTTTGGTTTGAATTAGCTCATAGAGATAAGTAGGTATACTTTAATATATAATTGAAAACATATTAATACAAGTCGCAAAATTTTTTTAGTGAAAACTGTGGAAAGAAAAAGTACAATAAAACGAATATGTTTTTCTGCTTTATGGTTATTGGTATTTGATTTAAGCATTCATTCTTTATATAAGGCTCCCTCTCCTTGGTTTTCCTCCTCTCTGAAATAAACACTGACATTAGTCGCATGCAGAATTAAGCGCTGCTGCGGAATTTTGGGGTGTGGCGTGAGACATTAAGAGCTGATGGAAGTCTAGAAAGGTTAAGCCGTTGCTCCAACCTGAATCAAGCAATCCTTTTCAAACATTCAGTCAAATGCAGCCAAGTAGGCATAATCTAAAATGGACTATGTGGAGGTCCCATGGGGAAGATTGGGGAGGAATTCCTGGGCAGCCCTTAATCCATTTTCTTTTTCCCATTATGTTAACTCAAAGCTTAAGTCAATCCATGAATCCGTCTTTAGTCCTGGGTCAGGCAGTAGAGGTGGGAGTCTGGTGGGGAATCTGGCGCTTAGAGCAACATGTTCACCATCGCTCTTTGTGTGTGTGTGTGTGTGTGTGTGTGTGTGTGTGTGTGTGTGTGTGTGTCTAATGGTAGGATATTTCAGTCTCTTCTCTTATTGCTCCAGAGGGAGAGCTGTGGTCCCACAGGTCCTCTGAGGTTTCTTCCTGGTGGTTCAGAACAGAGTGTGGACTACAGAAGCTTTAATGTGTTCAGGAAACCGTACCTGTCATAATTTGCACGGTTCCTTTTGAATGTAGAAGCTGTAACTCTTGTCTTAATCTACATCTGGTTTTAGAAGGCAGGAGATCTTAGGGAAAGGCTGGCGTAGCTTCATTTTGGCAATTTTAAAAGTTTTACCTAATGAACCCTTAGCCATCCTCGCTAGTCCTGCATACAACCGTGAACATACCACAGACAAGGTGCTCAGAAGGAGGACTTCCCTAGGCAGGTCCAATAATCTGCAAAGGATTGGGCACATTGGAGCCTGACCCGTCTTAATAAAGCCTTTCTTTATGAGAATCTGTGGGCTTTTTCTGTCCAAACCAAAGCACAAAGTGATTGTTGGGCTTATTAAGGCAGTGCAGGATTGCATCCTAGGTGGGGTGTTTCAGGTAAGCCACTTGCGCCTTTTGTAGTAACGTTCCCATAGACAGTGGGCTGATTCAGTGTGCGGCGGATGCCCGGCAAGTGTGCTTCATCTTGCTCTGCAGCGACAACTCTCTCATTTCCCATGTGGAATTGTGACCATGGAGCTTCGTATTTTCAGAGATGTAGTTCCTAAAGAATAAAGGATTTTAAATGCACTTATTTGTGACCCCCAAAAAGAAGGGTGTGGATTAGATGATCTCTTTCAGTTTTCAGAGCCTTTCCTGATTCCAAATCATAAATGTATGGGAATGTGTAAATGTGCAAGAGAAAGAGGGGAACAGAAGAAGTCAAATACAACTGCAGAGTATTCCAGTTAACTTAAGCGAGAAAATCTTCCACAATTCTTCTTTCTTCTAGACTCTCTCCTGTTGTCTCCAAGGCTCACTGACTCCAGCATGGGGCCCTGAGGGTCAATTGCAAAGTGCTTGAACATTCTGCCCTTTGTTTCAAATCCAGTCTCATTTCAGAGTCTGTTTGTTGGCACTTGAAGTCAAGCGCTCTGTCATCAGAGAGACGCTGGTGTAAGGCAGTCAGCTGTTTACTTTGCTGCACAATCTCTGTGCTCAGTTCAGCCAGAGAGAGCGGCCCTGCCTGCAGCAAACCAGAACCGAGCCTGCAGCAGGACTCAACTAAGTTGTCACTCTGGAGTATTTTTCTGGCTGGCAATGAAGCTAATCCTTCCTAATGCGCTGGCTTCTTCGACCATGTCCAGGGAGGGCTCACATTTGGCTGAGGCTTCAAATCCTGTTTCAGGGAATCGAATTCAATTAATCCAATGTTCCTTTTTACTTAGCAAATACTAAATACCTACTATGTGCCAGCCAGAACAGTAGGCACTGGAGTACCCGTGAGACACAAATCTAGGTACATGGTGGGAATCTTAAATTTGCTAGAACTGGGGAATTCGGGTATACAGCCAAATAAAGAAAATGTAGTGGAAGAAATATCAAATGCAAAAAAGCAAGAATCCTTAGTTTTACAAAAAAAAAATTATTTCACTTATGAAAGGAGTCTTCTGTGAAACCACTGCTAGGTGTAAGCCCTGGGGATAGATCATTAGAAATAGGAACCCCCCACCCCCGCATACACACACAAAGCTCCACAAAGTGCCGGGGAACTTAAGCCTATAAAGATTTTCTAGACTCTCTATTAGAGAAATTTTACCAAAACAGTTATATTTCAGGAAAGTGGGGATCATTTTACCCAGAGGCCCTGCAAGTTTCAGAGCAAGTCTCCCTGTTACGGGTCTATAGGGGGTCTACAGGGAATTAAGGCAGCTTGAACTAAGAGAGAAAAAACTATGGTATATTTTCTAAAAAACATACTGCAATGAGAGTTCTTCTTTTTTTTTTTTTTTTTTACTTGGTAGAGTAAATTATACCTAAAATTTCCCTGTAAGACCTCGGTCGAAATAAGAATTTGATTACTTTTCCTTAATATCAAAATGGCAAAACATGAATTGGAAGTCAAGATAATAATTTTCTTCACATCTTCATTGCAAATCCTTCAAGAAAAAGGAAAATATGATAAAAGCAACATAGCATAGATATCGAAGTCTAAAAGCTTGAAATCAAATAGTGGCTGTGGCCGTCACTCAATGTGAGGTCGGAGGTAACTTACGAAACCTCTCTTAGCCTCAGTCTTTCCCTGTGTAAGATGGGGACAATAATATCTATTTCACATGGGTATTATTACAATTAAATGAGTGGTTAATTGAAAAGCTCTTTAACAAGTGCCCAGCATGTAGAAAATGCTCAGTAAATTTCATTTACTATCATTCTTGTTGCTACTGTTATTATTATTACCTGCAGTGTGCGAGGTCTTAGGCTATGCTTGGACATGAAGTGGGAAGGGTGAAGGGGAGTATGAACTGTAAACCTGAATAAGGGTGAAGGAGAGCGTGTACTGCAAACCTGTAATAATAAGAAGTCTGTATTGAAAGTAAAAGAAGTCAGGATCCCCAGAGATATAAGGGAGAGTGTAGAATGTGATGGAACAAACGAACCCCGTGTTCTCTCGTCTTAAACATTGAAGCGTCTGAGACAGCTTTATACATATTCTCGGGCGCATTTCTCTAACAGACTACAGTGCGGAAATCTGATCCAGCTAACAACAGAAACATGAAGAACCGATTGCATACCACTCCGTCAAGAGCCAACCCTGGTTTAAAGGAAAGGTTCCTGTGGTGTTGTAGTCTTATTATCCCTCCAGGGATCCAGAAGTCATCATGAAGATATTTCACTAAAACTGCACTCATACATTTAAACACTGATCATGGAAAAATATATTTTGCTAAAAACAGTGAGAACTGCAACTTCTATTGAAACATACTGAGAAATAGTTTTATAGTGAAAGTAAAAGATCTGATGTTGAATCAGGTTGGGAGGGCAAGAAATGATTTTCATGAAGAAGGAAAAAATGAATATTTTCAAAAGCTCAGCTACCTGGAAGTCACAATGAAGCATTAAGGAACATCTGACATAAAAGGAGGGAGTATAATTCATCAAAAGATGCCCGTGGAGACTTGGTTGCTGGACTTTATTTCTAAGTCAGGGGAGGCATGATCCTAAACATGCTGAAGAGATGGAAGGGACGTTGGTGCTGCCACTGGGCCCCTCCCTCACACCTCATGCTCCACCAGGAGAGCTCAGCCTTGCCACGTGGCTCCCTGGCCTGGGACCTCAGGGTTGGGATGAGCCACGGTCGTGCTCAGGGGATAGCACCCTCTGCTCTGCTGTGCATGGTAGGCTCACTTTTCATTCTGCACACTCCTTCTAAGCTGCAGGGGCTTCTGCATCTTCTTCATGTCACCAAAGAGCCTTAAATACAGAAATCTTCATGTTTTCTTTCTGTTTTTCTCTCTAGGAGTTCCTTGACTCCTCATGGCCCAAAGCGTAACATGGTAGGTAGCACTTGCATTAAGTAGGTACCAATAGGTAGGTGTGTGCATGTGTGTGCTGACCTTTGCTTTGATCAGCTCTTATTACAAAACTTGACCATGACTACATTTGTGTGAAAGAGATGCCTCTGGAAGTATAGTCCCAGGCCGGGAAGCTGCCACCCAGCAGCAAACTCACACTAGGGAAGAGGAGCTGCACAGTTGTGGCTGACAGCAGCAGCTTTTGCCACCATCAGTACTGGGTTTCAGTGGTCTTTCTCCCTCTATTATATCACATTTATTATAACAGCTTTATGTGCATTTGTCTCTAGGTCACCAGCTCCTTATGAGAAGTGCCCGAGTTATTTATCTTTGTTTCTCCAGGCCCCAGCTTCATTCTTTTTTTTTCCTGATTTTATTTTTTTAACGATAGTTTAAGTTCTTGTATACATGTGCGGAATGTGCCGGTTTGTTAGGTAGGTATACATGTGCCATGGTGGTTTGCTGCACCCATCAACCTGTCATCTACATTAGGTATTTCTCCTAATGCTATCCCTCCTCTTGTCCCCTACCCTGCAACAGACCCCAGTGTGTGATGTTCCCCTCCCTGTACCTATATGTTCTCATTGTTCAACTCCCACCTATGAGTGAGAGCATGCAGTGTTTGGTTTTCTGTTCCTGTGTTTGTTTGCTGAGAATGATGCTTTCCAGCTTCATCCATGTCCCTGCAAAGGACATGAACTCATTTTTTATGGCTGCATAGTATTCCATGGTGTATATATGCCACATTTTCTTTATCTAGTCTATCACTGATGGGCATTTGGGTTGGTTCTAAGCTTTTGCTATTGTGAATAGTGCCACAATAAACATACGTGTCTTGCCGGGCGCGGTGGCTCAAGCCTGTAATCCCAGCACTTTGGGAGGCCGAGACGGGCGGATCACGAGGTCAGGAGATCGAGACCATCCTGGCTAACCCGGTAAAACCCCGTCTCTACTAAAAAATACAAAAAACTAGCCGGGTGAGGCGGCGGGCGCCTGTAGTCCTAGCTACTCTGGAGGCTGAGGCAGGAGAATGGCGTGATCCCGGGAGGCGGAGCTTGCAGTGAGCTGAGATCCGGGCTTCTGCACTCCAGCCTGGGCGACAGAGCGAGACTCCGTCTCAAAAAAAAAACAAAAAACAAACAAACAAAAAACCCAAAAAAACCATACGTGTCTTTATAACAGAATGATTTATAATCCTTTGGGTATATACCCAGTAATAGGATTGCTGGGTCAAATGGTATTTCTAGTTCTAGATCCTTGAGGAATCACCACACTGTCTTCCACAATGGTTGAACTAATTTACACTCCCACTAACAGTGTAAAAGTGTTGTTGTTTCTCCACATTCTATCCAGTATCTGTTGTTTCCTGACTTTTTAATGATCACCATTCTAACTGGCATGAGATGGTATCTCATTGTGGTTTTGATTCGCATTTCTCTAATGACCAGTGATGGTGAACTGTTTTCATATGTTTGTTGGCCGCATAAATATCTTCTTTTGAAAGATGTCTGTTCATATCCTTCACCCACTTTTTGATGGGGTTGCTTTTTCTTGTAAATTTGTTTAGGTTCCTTGTAGATTCTGGATATTAGTCCTTTGTCAGATGGATAGATTGCAAAAATTTTCTCCCGTTCTGTAGGTTGCCTGTTCACTCTGATGATAGTTTGTTTGTTTGTTTTGTTTTGTTTTTTGTTTTTGCTGTGCAGACGCTGTTTAATTTACTTAGATCCAATTGTCAATTTTGGCTTTTCTTGCAATTGCTTTTGGCATTTTAGTCATGCAGTCTCTGCCCATGCCTATGTCCTGAATGGTATTGCCTAGGTTTTCTTCTAGGGTTTTATGGTTTTAGGTCTTACATTTAAATCTTTAATCCATCTTGAGTTAATTTTTGTATAAGGTGTAAGGAAAAGGTCCAGTTTCAGTTTTCTGCATAGGGCTAACCAGTTTCCCACCACCATTTATTAAATAGGGAATCTTTTCTCCATTGCTTGTTTTTGTCAGGTTTGTCAAATAACAGATGGTTGTAGATGTGTGGTGTTACTTCTGAGGCCTCTGTTCTGTTTCATTGGTCAATATATCTGTTTTAGTACCAGTGCTATGCTGTTTTGCTTACAGTAGCCTTGTAGTATAGTTTGAAGTCAGGTAGCATGATGCCTCCAGCTTTATTCTTTTTCCTTGGGATTGTCTTGGCTATATGGGCTCTTTTTTCGGTTCCATATGAAATTTAAAGTAGATTTTTCTAATTCTGCGAAGAAAGTCAGTGGTAGCTTGATGGGAATAGCATTGAATCTATAAATTACTTTGGGCAATATGGCCATTTTCACAAGATTGATTCTTCCTATCCATGATTATGGAATGTTTTTCCATGTGTTTGTGTCCTGTCTTATTTCCTTGAGCAGTGGTTTTTAGTTCCCCTTGAAGAGGTCCTTCACACCCCTTGTAAGTTGGATTCCTAGGTATTTTATTCTCTTTGTAGCAATTGTGAATGGGCGTTCACTCATGATTTGGCTCTCTGTTTGTCTGTTATTGGTGTATAGGAATGCTTGTAGATTTTTGCACATTGATTTTGTATCCTGAGACTTTGTTGAAGTTGCTTATCAGCTTAAGGAGTTTTGGGGCTGACATCATGGATTTTTCTAAATATACAATCATGTCATCTGCAGACAAATAATTTGACTTCCTCTCTTCCTATTTGAATACGCTTTATTTATTTCTTTTGCCTGATTGCCCTGGCCAGAACTCCCAATACTATGTTGAATAGGAGTGGTGAGAGAGGTCATCCTTGTCTTGTGCCAGTTTTCAAAGAGAATCCTTCCAGGTTTTGCTCATTCAGTGTGATATTGGCTGTGGGATTTTCATAAATAGCTCTTATTATTTTGAGATACATTCCATCAATACCTAGTTTATTGAGTGTTTTTAGCATGAAGTGGTGTTGAATTTTATCAAAGGCCTTTTCTGCATCAATTGAGATAATCATATGGTTTTTGTCATTGGTTCCGTTTATGTGATGGATTACATTTATTGATTTGCATATGTTGAACCATCTTCACATCCCGGAGATGAAACTGAGTTGATCATGGTGGATAAGCTTTTTGATGTGCTGCTGTATTCAGTTTGCCAGCATTTTATTGAGGATTTTTGAATCAATGTTCATTAGGGATATTGGCCTGAAATTTTCTTTTTTAGTTGTGTCTCTGCAAGGTTTTGGTATCAGGATCATGCTGACCTCATAAAATGAGTTAGGGAGGATTCCCTCTTATTCTATTCTTTGGAATAGTTTTAGAAGTAATGGTACCAGCTCCTCCTTGTACCTCTGGTAGAATTTGGCTGTGAATCCATCTGGTCCTGGGCTTTTCTTGGTTGGTAGGCTATTAATTACCGTCTCAATTTCAGAACTTGTTATTGGTCTATTCAGGGATTTGACTTCTTCGTGGTTGAGTCTTGGGAGGGTGTATGTGTCCAGGAATTTATCAGTTTCTTCCAGATTTTCTAGTTTATTTGCATAAACGTGTTTATAGTATTCTCTGATGGTAGTGTGTATTTTGTGTGAGATCAGTGTTGATATCCCCTTTATCATTTTTTATTGCATCTATTTGATTCTTTTCTCTTTTCTTCTTTGTTAGTCTGGCTAGTGGCCTATTTCGTTAATCTTTTCAAAAAACCAGCTCCTGGATTCATTGATTTTTTGAAGGGTTTTTCGTCTCTATCTCCTTCAGTTCTGCTCTGATCTTCGTTATTTATCGTTTCTGCCAGCTTTTGAATTTGTTTGCTCTTGCTTCTCTAGTTCTTCTGATTGTGAAGTTAGGGTGTCAATCTTAGACCTTTCTTGCTTTCTCATGTGGGCATGTAGTACTAAAATTTCCCTCTAAACACTGCTTTAGCTTTGTTCCAGAGATTCTGGTACATTGTGTCTTTGTTCTCATTGGTTTCAAAGAACTTATTTATTTCTGCCTTAATTTCATTATTTACCCAGTAGTTACTAAGGAGCAAGTTGTTCAGTTTCCATGTAGTTGTGAGGTTTTTAGTGAGTGTCTTAATCCTGAATTCTAATTTGATTGCACTGTGGTCTCAGAGACTCTTCGTTTTGATTTCTGTTCTTTTGCATTTGCTGAGGAGTGTTTTACTTCCAATTATGTGGTCAATTTTAGAATAAGTGCTCTGTGGTGCTGAGAAGAATGTACATTCTGTTGATTTGGGGTAGAGAGTTCTGTAGATGCCTATTAGATCCACTTGGTCCAGAGTTGAATTCAAGTCCTGAATATCCTTGTTAATTTTCTGTCTCCCTGATCTAGTATTGACAGTGGGGTGTTAAAGTCTCCCACTATTATTGTGCAGTAGTCTAAGTCTCTTTGTAGGTCTCCAAGAACTTGCTTTATGAATCTGGGTGCTCCTGTATTGGGTGCATATATATTTAGTATAGTTAGCTCTTCTCGTTGCATTGATCCCTTTACCATTATGTAATACCCTTCCTTGTCATTTTTGACTTTTATTGGTTTAAAGTCTGTTTTATCAGAGACTACTGCAACCCCTGCTTTTTTTGCTTTCCACTTGCTTGATAAATTTTCCTCCATCCCTTTATTACGAGCCTATGTGTGTCTTTGCATGTGAGATGGGTCTCCTGAATACAGCACACCAATGGGTCTTGACTCTATCCAATTTGACAGTCTGTATCTTTTAATTGGGGCATTTAGCATATTTACATTTAAGGTTAATATTGTTAGGTGTGAATTTGATCCTATCATTATGATGCTAGCTGGTCGTTTTGCCCATTAGTTGGTGTAGTTTCTTCATAGTGTCAATGGTCTTTACATTTGGGCATGTTTTTGCAGTGACTGGTGCTGGTTTTCCCTATTCATATTTAGCACTTCTTTCAGGAGCTCTTCTAAGGCAAAATCCTCAACATTTGCTTGTCTGTAAAGGATTTTATTTCTCCTTCACTTATGAAGCTTAGTTTGGCAGGATATGAAATTCTGGGTTGAAAATTCTTTTTTTTTTTTTTTTTTTTTTTTAAGAATGTTGAATATTGGCTCCCACTCTCTTCTGGCTTGTAGGGTTTCTGCAGAGAGGTCCACTGTTAGTCTGATAGGCTTCCCTTTGTGGGTAATGTGACCTTTCTCTCTGGCTGCCCTTAACATTTTTTTTCTTCATTTCAACTTTGGTGAATCTGACAATTACGTACCTTGGGGGTGCTCTTCTCAAGGAGTATGTTTGTGGTGTTCTCTGCATTTCCTGAATTTGAATGTTGGCCTGTCTTGTTAGGTTGGGGAAGTTCTCCTGGATAAAATCCTGAAGTGTGTTTTCCAACTTGATTCCATTCTCCCCGTCATTTTCAGGTATACCAATCAAACGTGGGTTTGGTCTTTCCATATCGTTCCATATTTCTTGGAGGCTTTGTTCATTTCTTTTCATTCTTTTTTCTCTAATCTTGCCTTCATTCTTTATTTCATTAAGTTGATCTTCAATCTCTGATATCCTTTCTTTGGCTTGATTGATTCAGCTATTGATACTTGTGTATGCCTCATAAAGTTCTCGTGCTGTGTTTTTCAGCTCCATCAGGTCATTTATGTTCTTCTCTAAACTGGTTCTTCTAGTTAGCTGTTCCTATAACCTTTTTTCAAGGTTCTTAGCTCCCTTGCACTGGGTTAGAACGTGCTCCTTTAGCTCAGAGGAGTTTGTTATTACTCACCTTCTGAAGCCTACTTCTGTTAATTTGTCAAACTCATTCTCCATCCAGTTTTGTTCCCTTGCTGGCAAGGAGTTGTGATCCTTTCGAGGAGAAGAGGCATTCTGGTTTTTGGGATTTTCAGCTTTTTGTGCTGGTTTTTCCTCATCTTCATGGATTTCTCTACCTTTGGTCTTTGATATTGGTGACCTTCGGATGGGGTTTTTGCATGGTCATCCTTTTTGTTAATGTTGATCAACAGGCCCCTCTTCTGCAGGCGTGCTGGAGTTTGCTGGAGGTCCACTCCAGACCCTATTTGCCTGGGTATCACCAGCGGAGGCTGCAGAACAGCAAATATTGCTGCCTGTTCCTTCCTCTGGAAGCTTCATCCCAGAGGGGCACCCGCCAGACGCCAGCTGGAACTCTCCTGTATGAGGTGTCTGTTGACACCTGCTGGGAGGTGTCTCCCAGTCAGGAGGCACAGGGGTCAGGGACCCACCTGAGGAGGCAGTCTGTCCCTTAGCAGAGCTCAAGCGCTGTGCTGGGAGATCCACTGCTCTCTTCAGAGCCAGCAGGCAGGAATGTTTAATTCTGCTGAAGCTGTGCCACAGCCACCCCTTTCCCCAGGTGCTCTGTCCCAGGGAGATGAGAGTTTTATCTTGAAGCCCCCACCTGGGGCTGCTGCCTTTCTTTCAGAGATGCCCTGCCCAGAGAGGAGGATTCTAGAGAGGCAGTCTGGCTACAGTGGATTTACCGTGCTGCCATGGGCGCTGCCCAGTCTGAACTTTCCTGCGGCTTTGTTTATACTGTGAGGGGAAAACCACCTATTCAAGCCTCAGTAATGGTGAACACCCCTCCCCCCACCAAGCTTGAGCATCCCAGGTCGACTTCAGACTGCTGTGCTGGCAGCGAGAATTTCAAGCCAGTAGATCTTAGCTTGTTGGGCTCTGTGGGGGTGGGCTCTGCTGAGCAAGACCACTCAACTCCCTGGCTTCAGCCTCCTTTCCAGGGGAGCGAATGGTTCTGTCTTGCTGGTGTTCCAGACAGCACTGGGGTATGAAAAAAAACTCCTCCTGCTAGCTCAGTGTCTGCCCAAATGGCCACCCAGTTTTGTGCTTGAAAGCCAGGGCTCTGGTGGTATCGGCACCCAAGGGAGTCTCCTGGTCTGCGGGTTGTGAAGACCGTGGGAAAAGCGTAGTATCTGGGCTGGATAGCATTGTCCCTCATGGCACAGTCCCTCATGGCACAGTCCCTCATGGCTTCCCTTGGCCAGGGGAGGGAGTTCCCTGACCTCTTGTGCTTCCTGAGTGAGGTGATGCCCCACCCTGCTTCTGCTCATCCTCCATGGGCTGCATCCATTGTCTAACCAGTCCCAGTGAGATGGACTGTGTACCTCAGTTGGAAATGCAGAAATCACCTACCTTCTGCGTTGGTCTCACTGGGAGCTGCAGACCAGAGCTGTTCCTATTCGGCCATCTTGCCTGGGAATCCTCCTTATAGATGCTATTTATTCTAACAACCCTTCTGTCCATAAGACACACACACACACACACACACACACGTGTCGCCAGTGAAATTTTGGGCAAGTCATTAGATGTCTCTGAATATCACTCACACAGCAAATTTGTGGGTATCCCAGGATTAGAAACAATTTATCCTAATTCTTAGGTCAGAGCTGTTTCTCCTTATGTCTGTGATTTCTGTCTAATTTGTATATTAATATAAGAATTTCATAAATTATGCAGTAATTTAAAAGTTCAAGAAATCTTTATTGCCAATGCTTCCTTCTACATTTCACAGGAGGGCCTAAAGAAAAACTCTTTCTTAGAAACGTGTACACGAAACAATATTACCAGAAATCAGCCCCCAAAATGAAGGCATCTGGAGGCACGAAGAAGAGACTTGCCAAACTTTGTTTCTTCTGTTGCAAATTCTGGTATCCTGAGAAGCAGTCTGAATGATTTGTGCAAGAAACTGCCTTGGAGCAGGTGCAACTTCAGGGGGAATTCTCTTGTTTTTATTGCATAAAAAATGAATACTATGGAAATACAGACTCCTGTTCTGCTGAGTTTTGCATTTGCATAGCTGAATTAGGAGAGGGAGATACAGACAGTACGGTGTACTGATACCCTTTGCAATATCCCCACTTGTTCTTTCTTCCATGAATTCCCCCATGAGGATGTCATCATTTAATTCAATTTAATTTTTAAAATTCAAGCTCTTTTAAAACTTTTTATATGTGGAATGCTCTGATCTCATTTTTGGCTTCTATGACACTTTTCCCTTAAAAGCAAAGCTGTGATGTGTGGTGAGGAAGTTTGAGTGGTGCATCTTCCAGTCTCATCTCTGCCATTTGTTCCAGTGTCTAGGAGGAAAGAACCTTTGCACTATGCACATTCAGTGCACTAGGGATAAAGTGGCCAATGTGTCTTCATTCCCCAAGCTAGAATGGTCCTTCATTTATCAGCCAGCCTTTGCTGAACACACAGGTCCTGCCAGTCACTGTACGAGGGAAAGATAGAGATTAAGATCCAGGCAGACCCCTTCCCGCAGTGCTGACTGAATACTGTACCTATTATTTGCCCATGTGATGTCTTTCTATTTTCCAGTGAGAGTGGAGGTCCATGTTTCAAGTCCACTTTGCCTCCCACTGACTGAGAATTGGGATTAGATCTTTGATTGGGCTAGAGAGAGACGTGAGACAATTTGAAGGGGTGCAGAAATAGTCTGGGGAGGGAGAGGAATCATGAGTCACTAGACAAAGTTGTGTCTCAATCTTCTGGTCCCCAGACTCACCACTCCCCTAAGAGTGACAGCACTAGCTCATAGCTTTAGCATGGTGCCCTCTGTAGCTTTACTCATAGTGGGACCAGTTCTGTCACAGTAGGAAGAAATTCTGTCGAGGACTAATGTCATCGCTCCCCGGGTGGCCCAAGGCATCCCCAGCTGATCATGTGACCAGCCAGACTCCCATTCTTCCAGGTCAGAGAGAAAATGATCTACTTTTTTAGCTTGGTGTGGTAGATGGGACTAAGGAAAGAAAGAGTTGGGGTTTGTCATATTATTTCTTTACTTTGTACCCAGTAGATTATGTGGACAGGCATTGAGTAAATCCAGTGGAAAAATGAACTCTCCGTACTCTAGTAGACATTGAATAGTTTGAGCAGAATAACAGAGAGAAAAAGGAAAATGATGAAATAACATTTTAGGAAATAAGCTACATTTCCTAGACATGGGATTTGGCAATGTGGGATGGATGGAGAAATGGACTTTCCATATCTCTCTGAAATAGGTGAAACTGACATTCTGGAACAAAAATCTATGAAAAAGAAAAATCTTTATTTCAAGTCCATAATTGGGAAACAGTTTGGGGCCAGGGGGAATAAAAGACCTTAACAGGTAATCTGTAGGCCTCTCTGACTTCTAGGCATCTGAGTAATCACAAACACCCACACATTTTTTAAAAACCCTCCAGAGACAGAAAGGGAGAAAAAAAAATGTCTTTGATAAGATCGGGTGCATTCAGGGTGGTATGGCTGTAGACAGAAAAATGTCTTTGGTGCCACTGGTTGCACATTCTGATGTCTGACCTACCTCCCTTCTGATGAAATTCAAACCAAACCCTTTTCTTTCCCAGTCCCCACTGGAAACAGAAAATAGATATTCATTTGTCACACTTTAAAGAAATCTTCATGTAAAAAAATTGCTTTTTAACACATTTCATGCAATCATGTCTTCCTCAGAAATTTTCAGTGCCTTTTTATTCTATTTGTCTAAGTAGAGAAGCTATCTTCCTATTTTTTTTTAATGGCTTCTTCTGAACTCCTACCGAGACCTGTTCATCTCACATCTGCAGGCCCCAAATTGGATACACAATTTTTAATTAAGATGTGATCCAGTGAGGCATTTACTCAGATCTTACAGATCTGGAAAAAATGCCCTTAAGAAAAGACTTAGGCAAATAGAAATAATATAACCTCCTTGTCTCAGTTCAAACTTGAAGGACTCATTAGAGGACACACGCAAGTAGGGACCAGAGGACCATGAAAATTCTGCAGGGACTGAGCGTGATTTCTGTTGAGATCGCTGAGATGCCACAACGTTGAATGCTGAAAGTTTTAGCAGGAATCGTTGGTGAACTTTTCCTTTAGAATTCCTCAAGTGCTTCTTGTTACAGGCATAGACAAATGTGTACTAAAAGTTACATGTATAATTTAAATTTCAGCGTGAAATACTGTTGACTTCTTATGAGGAAAACCAGTCAAGTGATTTGTAAGCTCTTGAAGTAAGAAATGTTGATGTCTTCTCTCTCTCTTTATCCTGTAGAGCACCTTGCACACAGATGGCATGAGAGGTAGGTACTGAAAAAGTTCCAGTGGAATCATTTAATTTGAATGAAGCTGTGAGGTAAAAGGAAGAAAAAAGAGGCTACTTATGAAATAAATTTATAGTACGGTCACATTATCCAGAGTAAGGTTTGTTCGGTTTGGTTTGATTTGTTTCATTTTTAGCCAGGCACAGACTATTTAGAAAGTAGGCATTTAAAAATTTGTCGAGATGTTATTTATTATTTGGTAAAAGTTGCAATGCATCAAGATGTAAGCTTTTATACCCCTGAGTTTTATGGCATCACCCTTGCTGATTTATTCATGATTAGACCAAAGAACTCTCAATGAGAAGTAGATTGCAATACAAATTGGTGTCATTGTTTGTAAATGTGCTCCACTAAGCATATATACTGCTCCACTAAGACAGCTTCTAGTCCCATGCCTGGGGCTTCAGTGCAATTTCCTTAGGTTGAATCACTGGCTTCCAGACTCCCCTGGTGAACTGAACAGGTTTAGAAAATCATCCTAAAGAATGCATGTTTTGTGTAGTCATAGAACAAAAGTTCTCTTGGAAGCTTATTCCCCCTCACCAGGGAAGGAGTTAGTGGGAGATTCTCAATCTGGTCTGCAGATAAGTGCCTTCTAGGTAATTCACACATATAATTTACAGAAGTGGGAAGGAATGAAGTCAAACCATTTTTTTTTTTTTTTTTTTTTTTTTTTTGCTCTCAGAAAACTAAATGTGAGTCTCATTCCATTTCCGTTGGACGGGGACATGGACGTAGGAGCAGCGTGAGGTAGAGCGGCAGGCTGACCATAACTAGGGTCAGTCACCATCAGAGGACCCAGCAGAGAGCTGTGGGGGGCTGCAGCTGGGGAGGACACGCAGGACTTTCTCCATCTGTTTCCCTTGGTACCATTGATTCTGTCTGATTTAAATATAGAGTTCAGTATGCAGGTGTGTAAGTGCAGCATAAATAAAATGGCATCCTCCTTCAGAGCCAAGGGGCCTTTGTCTGGGAAACGGGTATAATTTATGAGAGCAAGGCAGCAGCATAAATATGTGGGGTGCTTTGTCACCGGCCAGTATGGAATTGGTCAGAGAGATGAGCTCGGAGGAGGGGGAACAGAGTCAGGGGGAAGACAGCGTGCCAGGAGGAACTAAATCGGGGCACCGGGACCTGAACCCTGGAAGCCAATCCCCAAACACCTCCAGAGCTCCTCAGCCACTGCCCTCTAATTACCCTTTGTCCCTGGAGAATTCCGGAGAGGATGGGATTGCCTCAGTGAACTTCATCTTAGATAGGTGGCTCTCCCCCTCCTTTTTTTCCCTTGATGGAGGAGGGAGGGAGGGCGTCAAGGGTGATGCATCAAACTGAGGGTGACAAGAAGCTGGCGCCTTTGGCTCCACTTCCCAGCCAGGAGGGCTGACAGTGCTGGAGTGGACCAGGCGCAGAGCTCCGGGGGTCTGCATGTTCCAGGGGTGTGTGAATGGCAATGGCCACGATGTCCCTCCTGGCTGCCACCCATCAGAAAGTGGATACCACTGTGTCTGCTGGTTTGCCTGCTGCGCTGGTAAGGTGTGGTTACATGTGTGTGCCTGTGTGTGTGCAAAGGGGGAAGAGGTGGACAGTTACCGTTCGTTATTCATTTGGAATTACAATGACGGAGGCTTGCGCGTTTGTCTGTCTTCCACGTTCTGGCCTCACCCACCGTTTTTTGAGGGAGAGGGGCCAGGAAGGAGGCCGTTCCCAGCCCCTTGAGTCAAGGAGGGTATCGGAGATGCTCCCACTGAGGAAGCTCGGAGCGGAGCCCGGAGAAAGGGGTGCTCCAAGCGGTGCTTCCTGGTGGCTGGCACGTCGGGGTGGGCAGGCTGGAGTTGAAGAGCTTCTCAGCGTGGATAGGAAATCATGGAAATGAGGAATGATCTAGCCTCCAGCAGTGAGTCGGAGGAATAAATGAATCCCGGAAATGCAGTTTCTGTGAACTCCAAATTACTATGGAGATTGCATTGCTTTCCCAAGACTTAAAAAACGAGGAGTCAGCGAAAGCTGGGAGAGCCGTGATGTATGGAAGTGAGGCGGGCCAGCGCGGCGGGAGTGGTGGGAGAGGGGCTCCGCAGGTCATTACACGGGGATTTCTCCGCGCAGAAAAAAGGGATCAGCCTTTTCACCTGGTGGGGATTTCATGAGCTTTTCCCTGGCGTGCCCTTCCCCTGCCCTTTCCCAGAGAGCCCAGCTCCAGGGACAGCGCCCGCGAGGTGCTGCTGGGGTGGCTGGGCTTGTGGGCGGAGGAGGGCGGCGCTCTGGTGTGCAGCACCGGGTGTGAGTGTGGGTGAGCGTGTGTGGGAGAGGGTGTGAGTGTGAGTGGGTGAGTGGGTGTGAAAATGGGAGAAAGTGTGAGCGTGTCACGGTGTGTGTCACTGTGAGTGGGCAAGTGAGAAAGTGGTGAATGAGTATGCAAGTGAGTGTGGGGAATAAGAGTTGTGTGAGTGTGGGTGATTGTGAGTGTACAAGTGTGTGAGAGTGTGGGGAGGAGTGAGAGTTATGTGATTGTGTGTACGCACACGTGTGCACAGAGGGCCGGGCCTGGCATTTGAGGAGGGGCTTGGAGGTCCTCCTGGGCTGGCCACTGTCCTGGGAGCAGAGCACCAGGGCACCCTGCGAGTTTTCACCTTGCCAAGGTATGCCAGAAGCAGGACTCCAGCTTCCTTGCCAAAGTGTGCAGGAAGCAGGACCCCAGTTGCGGTCCTGGGAGGGAAAGGGCGGTGCTCACAGCTAGGGCGAGTCCCTGGAGCCCACAGGCAGTGACTTGCCCCAGAATGAGCTTGAGAGAGTCTGGGGATGGAGAACGCTGGGGATGCTTGGTGTGGCGCAGAGGTAGGAGGATGTGGGTGCCTGTGGGGTGCTGGTGGGAGGTTTGCCACGTGTTGTCCCTGGATGGGAAAGCGTGGACCACTGTTTTAGGCCAGGACAGGGACAGCATGTCCAATTACACAGGGCTCTGCCCACCTGCAAGACGCTGGAGGGGTCCTGTCTCCCATGTCCTCCCTCCTGACAGTCCTGCTACCTGCCAGCCTGGCAGTGGCCAGCCCCGCCCCCAGCAAGCCCCACTCCTAAGAGCCACACCCCCACAGCCAACCCCCCTGCCAGCCTTGCCCTCAGTCCTGCCCTCTGCCGGCCTTGCCTCTGCCAGCCAGAGCCAGTCCCCCAGCAAGCCCCGTCCTTGCTGGCTTTGACCCTTCTGACCCCCCTCAGGCAGTACCGCCCCCTGCCAGCCCACCCCTGATCATCCGCGCCCTCAGTTTTGCCCCCTGCCAGCCCCACCTCTTCCAGCCAGAGCGAATCTCTTAGGAAGCTCCACCCTCTTCCAGCCCCACCCTCAGGCAGCCGCACCTGCTTCCAGCCTTGCTGGGCAGTCCCGCCCCTGCCACCCACATGGGTTCCTGGGTCTTGCCTCTGACTACCAGGGTGACCCCAATACCTCCGAGACATCCTTCTATCCTAGAACAGCCAGGAGAGCAGAAAAAACAATTTAGATGCTCAAAAAGACAACTCTTTCATACTGTTTTTGCTTTGCCCAGGGAATTGCAATCAGTTTCAATACACAGTTAATAAAATGAGAGGCATTCAGTGTGGATGTGGGTGTCAAGGGAGAGGGCTCAGGCTTGTTTTTGCCTTTTAGTACCAGTTCCTATTGTTTGGAAAACACGAGGTGGCTTCCGAGAACAGGCCTTGGCCCTCACCTGCCCTGGAGCCCCTCTCCCAGGGCTGCCCTGCCTCACAGGCAGGTGCATTGCTCTTGTTTTAATGGTGGCCTTCATGGCAGTGGGACCCCTGCCTCTGTGACCGTCTCCAGGTATTGCCTGGAGGTGACCTGTCTACATTTAACATAATTGTAAAGCTCATTGAAGAAAAGAGGATGAAAGGGTGACGTCCAAGTATGTTAAGCTTTAGGAAGAGAAGGGCTAGATTTCCTTTTGAGATTTTCTCTTATTTGCTGGAAGTCTGTTCAAATCATATGTCTCTTCTGGGTTATGAAAAGGTCAAGATTGTTTCTGGATCCCCACAAAAATGTGAGGATACGAAGTCCCCTTGGGATGTGCAGCGGCACCCATAATCCTCATGGTTGGAGGATAAAGAGGTCCCTAGAATGATGGAGTAATAAGGGCAAGGTGTTTGGAAGCAAATGTCAAGAAGAAATGCTGCTTTATGCCGTAAAGGCCAGGAGATTGTGGTCGTCAGACTGAGTAGATGTATGGGACAGGAGGAAGTAAAGAGCACACACCAGCTTTTGGAAGCAGATAGCTCACATCATTTGAAGAGGGCCTTGTCATGACTCCTGGCCTGCCTCTCTTATTGGGGAATCAAATATTTAAAACAAAAATATACCTTTTAGAGTGATCTTCTTTGGTAATTTTTAGTATATAAAAAAGAAAAATAGGGAAGAAAGCTTCGAGTTTCTACTTACATTTCCTGAATTAAATAGTTTACATCCATAGAAGAAAATAAATATTCACGCAAAGCTATACAAATTCCTTTGTAGGTTTTTAGTAACTATTCTAACAGAAATGTATTTGTAGGTAAAAAATGAAGTGTTAAGCATGTTTTAAAAACGGAGCATTGGTTTTCTACTGCAGAGACATTTAGAGTCTTCTTTCCCCTGGTTACACTAATGTGCATTTGCTTAAATCCAGTGGGCTCTGGCTGCACCCGCCTTTGCATCCTTATTTTCTCCAATCCTATATGTGTTTATTTAGGGCCCAAGGGCCCAGTTTGGAGCACGCAGCCCTCCTGAGTAATTCACTGCCCAACAGACAGCAGTCTATTGGTTAATTCACTGCCCAACAGACAGCAGTCTATTGGTTAATTCACTGCCCAACAGACAGCAGTCTATTGGTTAATTCACTGCCCAACAGACAGCTGAATCCACACACTAATGTTCCAGGAGGTTCTTGCAACTTCCCCACCTTGCAGTTGCCTCTCTGGTGTCTTACTCTCAGTCCTTCCCCACAACTGCTCTCCATCTTTAACTTATTACACTTCTTGTCTTAGTCCCTTTGTGTTGCTATAATAAAATACCTGAGCCTGGATAATTTATAAAGCACAGAAATTTGTTTTCTCTCAGTTCTGGGGTCTGGAAAGTCCAAGGACAGAGTGCTGGCATCTGGCAAGGACCAACTTGCTGTGTCCTCACATGGCAGAAGGTGGAAGAGAACGAATCTTCTCCTGCAACCCCATGTTTTTCATACATTAAATCCATTTATAAGGGTGGAGCCTTATGGTTTGAACGCCTCCCAAAAGGCCCCACCCCCCAAACACTGTTGCATTGGGGATTAAGTTTCTACCACATAAATTTTGGGGGGCACATTCAGACCATAGTACCTCCCAAATCTATAAGGCCACCTCTACCTTGCTCTCAGCTCTATCCTTTCATTTGCAATTGTCTTTTAAATCCCGCTTAACTGTCCTGTCACATTTTATCAACAATAACTCACTTCACTGGGCTTCCTTACACAAACTGGTTCCTATTCCTGACTTCTGATTTTTATTAATATCCCTGTTCTAGTTATCCATCTTTGACACTTACAATATCTCTTTTATTTACTACATATAGTAAAGTGACCGTATTTTGACAATTCTTTCTCCAACATAAATGTGGTGTCCTATAACTAATGCCCTTCTCTTCCTGTAGCCATCACTCTCATCCTCCATGATTGGGACAGTCCCCTGGTGTGCCCCACACCTGCTGTTCTCCTCTCCAGCATCTAATCCGCCACTGCCATCAGATCACTATGGAAAGCCCAGGCCTACTCATGTCAGTTCCAGCCTATCAGATGTTCATTGTCAGTTTAATCACAGAATTGGGCGAAATCCTTTATGCTCTAATTATTCCATCATCCTCACCCTCTTCTCCTACATGCAATTGACACTACAACCAAATGAGGTACTTGCTCTTCCTCCGAAAAAGCTCTAAACGTTTTTGTCTCTTTGCTTCTGTAAGGCAGTTCCTCAGCCTATAAGGGGCCCTGAAATTCTCATCCCTCATATTGATCTCTTGAAATACTGTCCATTATTTAAAACACAGGTCCCATACCTTATTTTTCACAAAGATTTTCCAGTTTTCTTAACTTGAAGTGATAGCTCTCTCCCCCACCTCTGCCTTCCCCATTATACCTGGTAATTCTATATTCACATTATTCACACACATGCACACAAACATTTTTCTTATCCTTCTACTAAATATGAAATATCGGAAGTAGAAGCCACTCCTGCTTCACGGCAGCAGTCCCCCACATAACCACAGAGTTAGAGTTCACTAAAATGTAAGCTTTTTGTCAAAGTTGTATCTAAATCAGTGTCTACATCAGGGCCTGTAACCTAGCAGGGGTTTCAAGAGTGCTGATGTGATGAACAGATTAATGGACTTTTGTGAAGCAATAGATCTAGCACCAAGATTGATCTTGTCTTCTTACGGACACATCTTTAGGCTGTCCCCCTGTGTCTTCTTCAAAGTTGACACTGATATTCGTTTAAACTTTATTTCAGCTGAATAAGAAATATGGTGTGAGAATGATCTGCTGAGAGCCCAGCTCTTCTTAAAAAACTCTGCCTCAAAGATACTTAAAATTATATTCTTGACGAAAGGATGTATTCTTTGAGATGTGTCAACCTCAGCAGCAAATGACAACAAACCACAGCTGGTTACTGTTTGAACCGAAGGTTGCAAACTCAAAGAGTGTGGGTGCATTTCTCCCCACCCCACCCCATACAACCTACTTCATCTTCATGCATATGTAGATAACAGGTCAACCGAGGCTGGAAATAATAATGGGTGTGAGTTCTGGTTCCCGAGTTACATCACCTCAATGATCTCATTCATTTCATTCCTCTACCCTTGCTTGAGTAAAGCTAATCATTTTCTCGTCTTACCTAGATCTCCTTGGGGTTCTAAACCAAGTTGAAAAGTAGACCACAGTTAATATTCCCTCTTTCCTAGCCACCCAGTACATCTCCTGTCCATAGCCAGGGAAACACCCATATGCCCCAATTCTGGCCAATTTTGGCTAAGGTGCCAACTCTAACAATTCTGGAAGCTGTTGGTTAAGTGTGTTGCCTGATCAGGGATACTTCCTTACAATGAGGGAGTTGTGAAGAAGCTTGTGCCAGAACTATTGGGTCAATAAGCTAATATTACAGAATTACACTATCCAATGTTAGATCTGGAAACAACCTTATAGGTACATATTCTAACTCCTTTTATAAGTGAATCAAGTGACCTCTGTGGTTGAGCGATATAAGATCTAGTCCCGGCTGTGCCACTAACTCCCAATTCATGTGTATTTCACCGTACCATTCTGCCTTTCCTCTGGAGTCTCCAAAGAACAAAGTTACAATGAGGGAATAAAAAAGGAGAATTCACAATTTTTAGAAGGCAGTTCTCTCAAACCATACCATGTAATAGCAACTTCTCTGCCTAGCCATGGTGCCAACCCCATCAATTTTCAATAAAACTTCAGCTGTAATATTCAAGGAATAGTGGGGTATGTGATAATGCACTAGATTTAAAGTTACCCAAGAGCTAATTTTTTAAAAGTCATTTTTCATATCCAATATTAAATTGGTTGTTAGTTCTTTTCTATATGTCTGTGATAACCTTTGTACCCTGGTTAGCGGGGTCTAGAAAGAGCCATCCATCTCAACAACAGTGGATTTAGACTTGCAGGAAACAGCTTGAGTGATTTGGCTGTATCTTTAATGATTCCTGAACATCTGCCAGAAGTTGCTCATTTCAAGTCAGTCAGCGATTTAAACTTATTTTTCTGTTTTGTTTCTTTCTATTAAAAGCTTCTCCAAAAATTTTAATTTCATGATAAATTCTGATTAGTTGGGAAGTAATTTTTTTAGTTATAATACAAGCCAAAATTAATATCGACTTAAGATATAAATTAAGTTTTACTCTTGTGCCTATGAAAGACTAAAATTATGCTGTTCATAAAATGTTCCTATAGATGAGTTTCACTTAACTTGTTTTAGAAGATGCTTTTGGGCCTTTTTATTTGCCCTAAGCAGGCATTTGGACTCTCTTAGGTGAAATGTGCTCCAGCATTAGATTGCTTTATTTACTTTGAGTTTGTCTTCTCAATATGTGATTTTTAGAAGCTTCAAAAGTACAATGTCTTTTACATTTATAAGTAAATAATTGAGAGACCAGTCTGACTGGAGCAAAGGAATCAGAAAACAACAAATCTCAGAGTGACCAGTGAAATGGAATCTGTGCTTCAGTGCAGCTGCTAGAAGTAAACCACAGATTGAGCTCTGAGCTTCCTAATAGCCATGGCAAGGAGGGAAAGCCATTGAGGTGCTATTCGCAGTAGCCACTGATAAAAACAAAGCAGCCATTCACTAGCCATTTCCTGCTAGTGAAACATAAGGACAGTTTATCCCATGGGTTGCTTTAAGAAGGAACGAAGAAGGCAGATGCAATGTGACAGATTTAGTAGATGATGTGTGCAATAACACCCTTCTACTAGAAAAAAATTAGTTTATCTTAGAATGTGCTATCTGCATATATTGGCATACAGTAATTAAGTATAACTGAGAAAAGGTAATTCTGAGAGGGAATAAAAGCACCAGGGGAGAGGTATGGCATTCACTCTTACCTAAGTCCTACCTACCTTCAAGACCTGGATGAAACATCTCTTCCTCCAATGAGTTGTGGACAGACTAAGGCCACAGTGATCCTTGCTGCTTCCAAACATCTATGGCGTTTGTTGACTATGCTGTTTATGTTATACTATAAGGAAGCGTTGACAAAAATGTAGAGGTTTTGGTATCTGGGCAACATTCCACAGGGGCTAGGATTGTGTAATTTGTTGTAGTAAATCCAATGTCTCATTCATTTCCTGTCACCCAGTAGGCCCTCAGGTTTGTTACCGTGGATGAGTTAACAGATGGCCCTGACTCTTGGTGGCACTGGAGACTGCAGCCATCAGATGATGTTTTGAGAGACCCTCCCCTGTGATGACACATCCTGAGGACAGGGAAACCAATGCCCTTTGAGAAGTAACAAATGTCTATTTTTATTTCACTTAGTATTGGCTTGAAAAGATAAAAATTCACTTAGGATGAAATAAAAGTACTCTGTGTTTGAACGTTTTTTTAAAATTATTATTTCTTAGAGTTTTTATTAGACAATCAGTTCCTCCTGTCTTAGAAAGATGTAGGGATGGACAAGTTCTAAAAATTCTGGCCTATCCTTCAAGGCTCAGTCTCACAGGTTCTTTCTCAGGTAAACCTCCTCTGGCCATCCCAGCAGACAGACATGGCACTTCCATGTCTGTCCAATTCCCCCAAAACACAACCTAAGGCTCACCTGGAATAAGCAATCTTCTTCTGTGTAAATATTTTATGATACAGCCTTTAGAAAAAAGATTGGAAAAGTACACACCAGAATGTAGGGTGTGTATTTTCCCTTCAAACTCATTTACCTTGGTAGCCCTCTTGAATAATGTCCTTCCAAGCCTTTTGAATAACTTTTATGTTGTCAAATGTTTAAATCACCTCCAACAGTGATCATTTTTACAGTCTACAAACAACAAAAGGTAATTCAATGTCAAGAACAATTAATAAAATAGATATTCAAAGTGGTTGATATGGTGAGATGAGGTTTGGTTTAAAAAAAAAATGGTGGTTCTAAAAGTCAGGAAACCGATCATGTCTATGTATGTTTTATGAATGTTGACCTCTGTTTGGAGTTACCTGCATCATGAAGGTGCCCTCAACCATAGCAGTGACACTAAAATAAATAACAAGGCAACTTTTTTGGAAAGTAATATTCTCTCTGAATTAAGAAATGGAAAATCTTTATGCCTCTCTCTGTCCATTCAATGACTCTAATGATTACCTCAGGTTGTCTGAATATTGTCCTTCTTTATATATGTTCATTGCAACCACCATGGCAATGAAACATGGCACATCCTATAATGGAAATCATGGCGTGGTCCTCCAAGGTTATATTGGAGAGAAACCCCACCATGGAAGGCAGTGGCTGGATGCTAGATCTCCACTCCACTCCCCACTCACCAGTGCTGCTTCTGGCTTCGGGACTGAACTGCCTTCTGGGTGAAACTCAGAAGAGCTCAAACTCTTCTGAGCTAAGGCCTAGCTGGGAGCCTTGTTACTCTATTTTATTTTTAGATATTCACTTCCCGTTATGTCTGAGTCTTCAGTCACATCTTGTTTATCTGGTGAACGAGTGAATAACACACAGTTTCTATGTCAGTTTCATTCATCCCGTGTTTTATTGAGCACCTGCTCTAAGCCAGGCATTCACCTAGTGATCACTCAAGGCCTGTCTCCTTGCTTCCAGCTTGCTTCTCTATAATAGAGGATTTTTTATTCTCTCTGAGTATGAGGGTGCACAGCACAGCACACACACACAGACACACACACACCTGTTTTGTATTCACACTGAGAATGCTCATTTATACACAGCTTTCCTCTTAAGTACACAAAAATCAAGGCATCCGACAATCAGATAAGGCAAATGCATTTATCAAACATCCAACAACAAATAGCTGCTAGACGTCTACTACATGCAGCATTGCTGTTCGGGCGCTGGGGATATAGCAGGCTACAAGAGAGGCAGGTCTGTGTTCATGCCACCTACATTTTAATAAGAGAAGAGGAGAAAAGAATAGAGGAGCACTGGTCAGGTGCTGAGTAGTGCTAAGGAGAAAAATCAAGGGAGGAACAAGGGGTGATGAGGAGTGTTGATTTCAGAAGTGAGATCGTGGAAGATTGCCCTGTTGAAGGGCAAAAACTTGGCAAGGTGGGGGTGGCTCATGCCTATAATCCCAGCACTTTGGGAAACCAAGACAGGTGGATTGCCTGAGCTCAAGAGTTTGAGACCAGCCCGGGCAACATAGTGAGACCCTGTCTCTACTAAAAAATACAAAAATCAGTTGGGCATGGTGGCATGTGCCTGTTGTCCCAGTTAATTGGGATGGTGAGGTGGTAGGATTGCTTGAGCCCTGGGAGGGGGAGGTTACGGTGAGCCAAGATCACAACACTGCACCCCAGCCTGGGTGACAAAGTGACACCCCCATCTCAAAAAAAAAAAAAAAAAGAAAAGAAAAAGCCCCAAGCTCCTCAAAGGTGGAATATATCTATATATATCTATATATATCTATATATATATATATATGATAGCTGGGAAAATAATACTAAGTGAAAGAGAACCTAGTGAAGAAAGGTCCAGCACCATCAGGATGTCTCCGCAAAGGTGACAGTGTCTTGTCTAGGTCTGCCTTGCCACTGAGTCACCGACTGTGAGAATTGGAAGGAACATCAACATTCTTCATTTAACAGTTAGGAAAATAAGACCAAAAAGAGGTTACAGGTCCAAGTTCAGCTTCACGAAGATATATCTCTAGATAGGAGGGGAAAAAAGGCGAGCAAGAAAATGTTAAAACTTGATTATGCATAGAAACTGCCAAAAATACTTAACAAAATGTGCTGGAACTAGCTGAAAGATAAGTTCCTGAATATTCAATCAAATATTCTATATTTAATTTCATGGTATAGGAATGCAGTAATCGAATAAATCCTTGTTCTTCTCAGCAACCACTGACTTTGTTTTATAAAGTTGATCCACATCCTATCTTTAGGTTGTAGGAAAGTGTGCTAGGGGAGCTGTCATCCCAAACCCTTAAATGTAGTTAATCCCCTGGTACCAAGACTCAGAATCTTCAGGACATCTGCCTCTACTACCTTGTGCTAGACCTTAGTATCCAGGGAGAATGACAGCAACACCATGGCCATGGGTCTGAGGAAAGCAGTGGAATGCACATCAGAGGAAACCAGCTAAACACTCACTCACCTGTAACGAGATGGAAAGTGATTACACTATTTATCTTAATGGTATGTATAGTTTTAAGGAACATCTCCCTATAAGTGACATCTACCCACTGCCCTTTATCCTCCTATTAAAGCTTTTGTAACAGATGATCTTTCTAGAATTATCTACACTTTGTTAGCAGCGTGAAGACACGAGTCTATGAGGACATGTACCCTGATTTTCATTACACCCCAGACTAAAGTGCTAAGTAGGTATCTTTTGAATAAATGGAATCCCATTCATAGAGAGTCAATTATGCCTTTGCATTAACACACATCATCTTTTGTTCATTAACTTAGAAACTAGAGTGAGCTGGCAGCCTGAGAGCCAAAGAGCTTCTGTGAGATGCTCAAGTGATTTCATGTGGCTGGCCAATGACTGATTCCTTCCACGTGACGCACTAAGCCCCATCATGCCCCTGTCCAGCTATGGCAGAGTTCCACGTGGGCAGTCCAGCTCTCCTCTGGGAGGAGCACTGGGCGCCACATGAGTCGAGTTTGTCCAGGACCTGAACTGTATTGTTTTGTGATGGGGGACAATCTTCTTGAGCAATATCAATGCTTCTGAGTCACAAGGGTCAAAAGAGAGTTATTTCCCTGGGGCTGCAACTTTCTGAGTTTGCACAGCTTCCAGATGCAGAATTAATTTCCTGAGGTCATCTGCAGCATGGTGTAGATAGGTGACTCACCCTGCAAGCAGTATGGAAACCTGATATCTAGAATTGTTGACTATTCTGTGAAACTTCTTTCTTATGTCTTGTTTCTTCACTATGTCTTGCCCCAACACATCCTCAAGGCCTTGTTTGACCTTATGGGCACTGAGTAACTTTTTCCTTTTCTGAATGCCTTTGGCATTTAGTGTTTAAATCTATGGCTTCTTTAGTGAGTACTTACCGGGTGCTCACTGTGTTCCTCCGAATGGGGGTAGAGTCCTATGAAGGATAACTCCTTAAGGCACGGGCTATTTTTATAGTTTAGTATCTATCTTTAACTTCAGTTTAGCTGGGGAAATAAGATACATTAAAAGAAAGACTTGGCAAGGTGGGGGTGGCTCATACCTATAATCCCAGCACTTTGGGAGACCAAGACAGGTGGATTGCCTGAGCTCAAGAGTTTGAGACCAGCCTGGGCAACATAGTGAGACCCTGTCTCTACTAAAAAATACAAAAATTAGTTGGGCATGGTGGCATGTGCCTGTTGTCCCAGTTAATTGGGATGGTGAGGTGGTAGGATTGCTTGAGCCCTGGGAGGGGGAGGTTACGGTGAGCCAAGATCACACCACTGCACCCCAGCCTGGGTGACAAAGTGACACCCCCATCTCAAAAAAAGAAAGAAAAGAAAAAGCCCCAAGCTCCTCAAAGGTGGAATATATATATATGATAGCTGGGAAAATAAGACTAAGTAACTTTGCTTTGTAATGTTTACAATACATTATGTGTTTAGTGTCTATAACTTAAGCGGATGAAGAATGAATAGGTTCTGGGCATGATAATACTTTCTTTGAGCACGAATATATTTTATGATTGTCAGAAACAATGTGGAAAATTACTAAAGAACCTACACCTTCTTTCGCAGATGCGAAATATTTTGGCATTTTTATTTCAAATCAAGATGCTCAAATAAGGTTTCCCCCAAAACCTGTAAAACTCAGTGTAGATCCCAGCAATAGACGGGGTCGTGTGTCCTTGCTAGCTCCGTGTGGACTGGGGGCCAGCTGCACCGAGGATGGCTTTAGCCCCGTGTCTGCTGAGAGCAGGGTGAGCTCAATGACTGACTGACGTCTCCTAAGTGCCTGATGCATGGTTGCTGATGCAGAGAGGTTCTGGTGACAGCCCACACTGAGGGATTCTTATGGAAGTTCCAAGTAGGCAAGAGAATGCTCCCTGCATATGTATGCGGAAGCCAAGGACCCAGCCGACAAGTTGGCACCAGCCAGGCTGAGTACAGAGGTTCCAGTCTCTACATTAGAAGAGCCGAGTTTCCTGACTTTGAGAAGTTATTTTGGCTTCCAAGTTTTCATCTTTAATAAGAAGGGTTTGGAATAAAAGAAGGGATACTGACAATAGCTGACGTTTCCTGTGTACTTATGGGTGCCACCTGCTCTTCTCTGCTTATTCATCTGTGCAATCCAAACAGCACTCTATGACTAGAGGCCACTGCAACCTCCCTTTTCTAGGCATAAACCTGAATCCCTGGCCCAGGGTCACAGCTGGCAGGCTGGGCACTGAGGGACCCCAGGCTTCAAGTCACATCGCTACACTGTACTCAGGGTATCTGCCGCCTGGGCCCAGACCCAGAGATCTATCCTAAGGAAGAAGATAAGGAGACAGAGGACAGACAGATGACAAGGTGGGGGCAGTTCTCATTAAGGGTTCTCTTCTTGGATACTGTTGTCTTCCCAGGATGCCTGAGGATGCTGCCCGGCTCCTTCCATCCCTGTCCTCCTCACCCCTTTCCACACCCGCTGCAGATCAGCCCAGCAGTGAGGCACAGCCTAGGGTCAGATGTCCCGTGGATCATCATGGGAGCTCAGAAGCAATCCATTCTTCATCTTAGAGGCTCTTCTCTGTCAGGATTCTGAGAACACAGGAGAACACTGTGACCTTTCTCAGAGGATGTTTTCCTAACATGCCTGGGAGGAAGACTTGAATGGTGGTGTGAATCTCAATGTCTTTTCATGACCTAATCAATATCCCATCAATTATGTTTGTCTTTATGTACGTAAACCCTGTTACCATCCTGTGGAGAGGATAGGACTTGGTGATGTTCAACTACTGAGCTCTTTCTTAAAGGAAGTTCAGTACATAAAACCATGGCAGCGGGTTGGCTCTGGCGGAGTAGTCAGAGATGTGGAGCGCTGTCCTCACTCTGCCTCCCCACCCTCGGGCATGCCTGTTGCGCCTGAGAGCTCCACTGATGGCAGTTTATAAATCTTTCCAATGTTTTCATTGAGGGTTGTCAAAACGTTAAGGCATATTAGGCCATCACGGAGCAAGGTAACCTCCAAGGCCTTTACCGCTTCTAAATAATGCTTTATTTTCTTTTCTTCTGGTCATGAAGATGCAGTTGGAAATTCCTACAGATTGGCTTTGCTTGAAATGCTATTGTAGACAATTAATGGGCAAAATCCCTGTGTTTGAAATTGTAAGATGCAGTGAGGGAAGGCAATCCATGTGATTTCCTGGTGTTCCCTTAGTGGAGTGAAAGCAGATACTGACGATTGTTTCCTCATTCCTGGTGGCATCTCGAGATGGTTTGGTAACACCCAAGCTGTGCAGACATTACACGGAGCACGGAGGCTTTTCTGAACTCCTACAGGTTTCCTTGTCTGTGCCACTTTTTGGTACTTACCCGTTACATATTTGAACTGCGTGTTGTTTCACAGGTGTGCATTTTCCAAGTTGCCACTCTATCAACCCTTTTTGTATATTCCTGAGCTCAAAAAGCACTTTAAGTAAAAAAACAAACAAACAAAAAAAACATGCAGTTTAAGAGGAAGAAACAGGTAGGTGGATCACATGTAGCTTGGGTGAACAATCACATTTAGCACAGTGCAGGCTTTCAGCCTCTTCATGTCATGCGTATTTGTGTATCCTACGGACAATGAGCCTTGACTGCTTTTTTAGGCCTCTTACAGCTTCCTCCTGTGAAGTGTAGTAAGTAGCTTCCTATGTAATATAATTTGTAGATGACTAAAAGCAAGGCCTGATCCCACATATCTCTTTTATAGACCTGCTACATTGCCAGAAAGGTCTTCATTGCTCAACCTTACACCCCTCAAGGATAAAAGCTTTCTCAACCACATGAATTCCTGCAGAATTTGGCTATGTCTCATTCATTATTGTACATCGGTCACTGGCACAATACCTAGGCTATAGTAGGTATCTCTAAACTATTGAGAAACCTCTAGTCATTTGCTGGCTTATTTTTCAGTGAGTGCAAGTAGGAGATGGAATATGGATGGCTCTAGATGGATAGAGTTGGATCACAAAGTGAAAACCATCACTTGGTGGGAACCATGTTGGGGAGGATCCTGAGGATGCTGAGGTCAGTCCATGATGTCTATGACGGGCACATGAAGGAGGGGCCATGTCATATGTGTCTCAATTTGCCATCTCTGCTTAGGGCTTGAGTGACTGCTTGAGAAGGTAGGCCCAAGCCCAGAGGACAGAGCGTATGAGAGTGGATTTGACTGAGAGTGTTGGTAACACACTTTCTAAGAGAGAAATACGGATGACAGGAACACCCTGCCTCTGCCCATGACCCAGCTCTGCCTGAGTCTGTCGCTATCTCCTTTCCTGGAAATGTCAATGTCGCTTCCCTCATGCATTTTGGAGCCTTGAGTTCAGACTAAAACAGCGTCTTTCGAGGGGAGGAGAAAAAAGGAAAGAGGGCAAAAGAATGAAGTGTGATTTCTTAGACAGGTTTTCAAGAAAGCAGAAAAGGGCCTTGCTTAATTTTGAGACCTCCAAAAGGTTACGCTACATGTAAAGGGAAAGGTGAGGTTGATGCTGGTTTTACAGCAACTGCTTTGCTCAATTCTACTTCTCATCAATGTGGGTGACCCACAGAACTCCTTACGAAGCAGTCTACTGACTGCAGGACAGCATCCAAAGTGACTGCTTAGAGCTTATGAATCTTCACTAATGTGTGTGTCCCAGATAACAGGATGGAAAGAAAAAAAAAAGAAAGCTATGTAGACACTGAGTATATTGGTTTGGAACAGTGAGGAAAGCTTTAAGAGAGAAATCAGTATTATATCAGTTTAGCCAGGCTCACAATCAATAGTCATTTGATAAAAGCTGAGCGTGTGTGACACTCTCCTAACGTAGAGTCCTGTGGTTCTCTCAGGGGTGTCCTTGCTGGTGTATCAGGTAGCTATTGCTATGCAAGGACCCCAAGACTCAGTGGGCTTAAGATAGCATCATGTTATGAAAATCATGCATTTTCGTCTTTAATAAGAAGGGTTTGGAATAAAAGAAGGAATACTGACTGTTCCTCCTGAATATTGGCTGATCTGGGGGGTGCCTCACTGTGTGCCTATGCAGTGGCTATGCCAGGGGCATCTTTTCTGACCCGGGCTGCTCCATGTGTCTCTCCTTTGCCTCCTGGGACTAGGAGGCATGGTCCTTGCATGGCCGTAACAGAAATGCATGCAAGCTATCCTGAGACCTAAGCTCAGAACAGGCCCTGGAACTTCTCCCTCATTCTGTGGCTCCAAGCAGGACACATGGCCAAAGAACAGGGAAATAGGCTCTATCCCTTTTGCAGAAGTAACTGCAATGTACATGGACTGTGAGTAAAGGGAACCATGAAGAGTTGAGGTCATTAGTGCAATTTAACACACTTAGATTGGTCTGAAGCTCTTATTGTTGCTATTAGTGATCTCTCTGGACCCTGAAAATGTCCAGCAAGCCTTTAGGATGGTAGCTGTAGTAGAAGCATGAGTGGATTGCTGTGACCTGCTTTTACCCTCACTGTCAATGTCTTTCTTTCCATACATTGTTGAAGTTAAAATTGCCAAATGGTAAAGAAGGGTAATTTTTGGAATTGTTTTCTGTCCTCAGTTAGTAAATCAATCAACATTTTCCACACAGCTACTGGAGGAGCGGCACCTGCTACTTCCTGGGTTCATGGAGACATAGGGGTGAGGAGGATCACATTTACTGAGTAATCCATGTCAGGAACTGTGCCAAGAATCTCATAAACTCCAAATTAATTGAGATAGATGTTTTGGTGGGGAGATATCTATGCATTCTTTTATTGTTAGTTCAAGCATATCTCCAAAGTGTAAAGTCTTTGGAAACTCTCAGTGATGAAGGGAAGGAATTCAGTTTCCAAGGTCTGAGCCTGAATGCAGAAAATAAAAATGTGTAAGTGAAGATTTTCTGTGGCTTTGGTAATGGCTGTATTTTTGATATATAGTAAACAGTGATAAATCGTTGCCTTTTTAACTCTGAATTTGTTTAAATTCACTGTGCACAGTTTGAAGCTACAAAGATTGCCTTTGAGAGTGAGGAGTCATTTCTCCGTGTCTCTATAACATTATGTGGAATGTTGTCCGTCAGCTTTGGAGGGCTTCAGTGACTGTAGTTTATATGGAGAATTTCGTTTTAACTTTTCATTTGTTCCAAATGTTACAATTTTGCTTTCTCGTAGATATACATATGGAACTAATGCACTAATAATGTTCATTTCTCTTAACATATGCTGTCTGTATGTTTGTCTCCTGTAATAGTTGTTAATAGTTTTAAAGAGGGTCATGATAGTCCATTATGTCAAAGGATGCCATTGCCTTCTGTCTTTTTCTGTGTGTTCCTGGTTTTGAAAATGAGGGTACAATCAGACCTGAAACAAAAAAAAGCATATGACTTTGTTTCATGACCTACAAAAAGTAATGCTAAGCAAGATACAAATTCTTATTCTCCAAGGGTAGAACAACTTCTTTCAGTCAAACAACTGAAAGAAGCCAAGAGTATCTGAAAAGGCCTATTTTTTTAGATTCCATCTTGGAGATCTTTATCACAATTCATACCCCAAGAAAATAACTAATTTGCTCTAGCCTTATGGAATAGCCTGGAATGACGCCTGGGCCATCTGAGAAGTTGGCCTAGTCCTAGCCAGGGCTTCCCCGGTTGGCCTGGCTTTGCTCGGGGGCCAGGGGCTGAATTTTAGTGGGTTCCATTAGTGCTGTTGGGAACTCCACAGAGAAAGGTCGAACACTTGATGGTTTGTCCTTGTGGTCAGACCCCGGGATTTGACTTTCAAGTAGACTCTGAAAATGAAAATGGATTTCCTGGGAAGGAAGTATGTGGAGTCATTAACATTAATTAATAGCTCATTGAAAAAGTAGGCATTCGGGCTGGAAGAAAGTAGGCAGGCCTGAAGAAGGGAGCTCAGGTAGGAGAGCTGGAGGGGCCGCAGCAGGGAGCTGTCCAGAGGCAGGTGCCATTGCCCAGGAGGCCGGACCTAGGGGATTGTGGTTCTGTCAAGAAAGGACGGTTGCTGGTGGGTGCTGGGGGGCTGCGGGGGCTGAGGATGCTGGAGCGGGGAGGTGTGACCCACCCCAGGGAATGAGAGGAGAGAAGTGGGTGGGGTTTTCTTGGACTCCCACTTCACCTTCGGGTGGGACGAGCTGCAAGCATGAGCTTCTAAGGAGCAGCAGACTCCACTTTGCATCCCAGAATGTTGGCAGCTATGGAGATCCTGCGGGCCTCGCTGCCGCCATTCCCCATGGCCACTCAGCCAGCACTTCCTAGGCACTGAGCTCCATGAAGAACTTTTTTCCTGCTCGCCTTGTCTCAATGGGGTCGGGCAGGCTGAAGGTTCTGGAGTCTTGGTGAAGCTGTTCCTGGATGGAATATGAGCAGCTGCAGGGCTGGAGGAACCCAGACCTCAGGGGAGCCTGTTCATTGAAGACCTCACTGATAGGTCAGTGCCAAGGGGCGCTGACAGGTGCAGTTATGGGGAACTGGCACATATGAGGTGGCAGCGTCTGCCCCAGCCTTGGCCCTATGATAATCCATGGCATTGTTGAGAACAGATAAACGGTAACCAACAGTGGGCTCCCACCACAGGTGTTTTCCCTTGGTGCTTGGTGGGCCCCAAGATGTTGAGGTTCAAGGTTTTTTTATGTCTAAGGAGGGCCAGCATCGGTCCTATCTGCAGGCATTGGGATGGCCTTTGTTCAAGCAAGAGGTGAAATTAAGTGTCCAGAGGCAGAAATAGATTTCACTCTGGGTTCTGTTATCCATGGCTCTTTGTAGATTCTTTCTGAATGTCCACAGGTGTGCTCAACTGCTAAATTCAGCTGCCTTTGAAATCACAAAAAGGGCTCAACAAGTGGCGGTCTCTTCCACCGGCAAAGCGAAGGATTGCGTAATTCAATCACTAGGGTAGGCTCTGAGGCCACGTGGCCTGAGTTGAAAGCTGAGCTCTGCCACGGATGGCTGGTGGGTCTCTGCCCAAGTTATTTTACCTCTCTAGGCTCTTGTTCCTCACCAGAAAACTGGGGCTGTGGTTGTATTTGCATCATAAGGTTACCAAGAAAATGCAATAAGCTAATCCACAGGGAGAACTTAAAAGAATATCTGCATGCAGGAAGCCCTCAATAACTAATTGTTTGCTGTAATTATTAATGGTCACCCCACATATAGGTGAGGATATCTTGAATTGCCCTGGTTGGCGCTGCTGGGTATTGGCTCAGGTAAGAGTGGAATAGTAGCTTGGTTTTTTTTTTAGATGAGAGGCTACCTCCCCCTGAAAGGGGGCTGAGTTTTTGTCGTCTCCAGCTGCTCCCCTGAGGAGATATTCAGCTCTTCCCAAACTACTGGATGTTTAGACGGTGACTGTGTACAGAGCCTGGTCATGCTATGGGTCACAGAGAAAGAGGGCCACTGCCTGCACCCACCTGGACAGCACCCTTCTGTGTGACTTCCGTGGGGAGGACTGTGAGTGGTGCCCCAGTGTTGGGCGAGGGACCAGATGACTGCGGAGGAAACACCATTAACATTTGTCTATTCAGCAAAGCACTTTACTCTCATATGAATGTCGACGTATCTTTGGGCTTCTTATAAAAGAATCCCACACTCTCAGTGTCTATGAGTATAGACATTGTTATTTGTTCCTTTCACTTTTTAAAGAGGATTAATTTTTACCATAGTGTTTTTCAAAGTTTGTTGTTCTTGAAAAATCACCCATCAAGCATTAAAAGTGCACACACTGGGGTCCCACTCCTCAGAAGCTGCTCTGCTCAGTCATTCAGGAAAACTCAGATATCTACATTTAAAAAAAATTCTCAGATGAGCTGCCAGGCAAAATCACCTCTAATTGCTTCTCTTGTTTTAGTTTCTCCCAACAACCTGCAAGACAGATTTGGACAGATATTCCTGTCCCCATTTTAGATGAGGCCGCAAGTGCTTAGAGAAAATTTGTTTGAGGTCACATAATTAGTGAACATATTATTCCAGATAATCACAGATTTCTTTTTTAGCCAATGCTCCCTACATCTCAATAGCTTCACCAAAGAATGTGTCAGGGGCCATCGTTTTGCATCTCTGGGTTCTGCGGCGCCTGCTGCGGGAACCGAGCACCTGCAGATTTTGGTATCCACAGGAGGTTCTGGAGCCAATTCCCCATGGATAGTGAGGTAGTTCTCCTGTGGTCACACACCTCAGGATCCTTCACAGCCAGGTGTGTGGGCAGAGGAGACAATGTGGTCATGCCACAGCTAGCCTGGCATTGACATTCATCACTTTAGCCCACATTCTGTTGGCCTGAGCTGAGGGATACCATGCCATGAGGCTCAATGAGATGCAGTGGAGTGTGGGCAATGTCCTCCCAGATGTTCAGTAGAAAAGGACCCTGTTTTCTGAACACATGCAGTAGTTTCCACCACAATTAATGACCATAAGGCAATGAAATCTAAATAGTGAAAGTCTTCTTTGCATGAAACCTATGCTTTTACTGACATTGTATTGTTGCAACAATCCAGGGATGTATCTCCTTATTGTTTAAGGATCATAAAACAGTTTCAGAGAATTTAAGTGGCTTGCAAAAGTACACACACCCCTGAGAAACAAGAGAGCCAGAGAACCCACGGGCATCTCTCAGCTCTGGCGCCAGGTCTATGTGGTTGAAACATACCCACTGACCTTGGAGGTAGAACAAAGCTGGTACCAAAACTTAGATTTCTTGACTGCCATTTCAGTGTTACTTTTTCCACTACAAGATACTTCTTACTGTTTTGAGAATGCTGTATTACCACAGGGACTAGCGACATAGGTTTAAGCAAGTCTTCAATGACTGGAGGAGAAAAACATGTAGGAAAAGTTGCTTAAAGGTTTCCCATGACCACGTAGAAACACAGATATTTCTACTTACCTATCCTGAGAACCTTCCCTCTGACAAGTCGCAGCACAGTCCGTCTCTCCCGCTTGGCAGCTGCAGTAAGTACAGGAATTAGGAATATTATTTCTAACTCACAAGAGGTCTTCTGCATGTCAGCCACCTCCCAGAGAAAATAGTCTCCACTGTTGTTCTTTCTTCAGCATATCCCGGGTATGTTTCCAAGCAAGTTTTGCTCCCCTGTAAGTTGCTGAGAACTTTTTTTTTTTTTTTTTTGAAAGCTGATGGCCTGGCAAGAGTTACTCTTAATAGGATGTGTTTCTTCTCGCTTTAGCTGGCTCTTCCTAATGATAATGTCTGTTCAAGTTGAGCCCAGTTGCAGCCAGTTTCTCTGGGAGTCAAAAGACTGTAGCACACCCAGAGAGCCACCACCTGTCCACAGCATATGGTCTGAAGGCATCTCTGCTGCGATAGCCTGACCAGCCAGCCCAGGATTTCCAACTGTGAGCTCACCCTCCTTGTAAGACAAACAGCATTTAGCCAACGCTCACCTTGACCTGGTGACCTTTGAAGATTGAGGTTGCAGGAGAATGCAACTGAGAATGCAACGGGCTTCCAGACCCCTTGTGAGCCATCCCTGATCTTTCACCCTGGCTGCATGCGAAGGAACCCAGAGCCCTGCCTGGCTGGCCTCCTGCTAATGAGATGGAAAGCAGGGGTCCTGGCCACACCATGAGACTCATATGATCTCCTCTCTTGTGTCCCTGCCATGGCTCACATTCTGTAATTAGATACCAGCTCATTAATTCCTGCTATCCTTTCAGAAGGAAAAGGATGGTGCTCTTTGTTCTGCTCTGCTGGGCCCTGGGCCCTCACGGCATGAAGTAGCTAGATTCTGCCTCACTCCAGAGGCGGCTGCCACTTTCTCACCCCAGAGTCAGCCCCTCAACCATTAAAAGATGTAAGGATGTAGCTACACTATATAACCCAAGCATGAAAACACCTGAAGTGTATGAAACCATGCCCTCAGACACTGGTAGAAAATGAGAACTTTATAATTAGGCATTTCGTCCAACCTATTTATCTTACATAGGGAAATTGACATCTCAGCAAAATTTATTTGCCTGAAATCGCATAGGTAATTAAAAGTAGACGCAGCTGAGACTAGATGCATTTCCGTTACCGCAAGCAACTGTGCTATAATGCTCAGCTAGGAGAGAGTCGGTGGAAAAGGTATCATCTATTTTCCCTCGAAGATTTGTGAGTATTTGACTTTTCCTTCCCTGAGACTGACTTGCCTCTGAGGAGGCCCATCCAACTTAGCTTGAACAACCCGGATTCTTTTTTTTTTTTTGAGACGGAGTCTTGCTCTGTCGCCCAGGCTGGGGTGCAGTGGCCGGATCTCAGCTCACTGCAAGCTCCGCCTCCCGAGTTTACGCCATTCTCCTGCCTCAGCCTCCCGAGTAGCTGGGGCTACAGGCGCCCACCACCTCGCCCAGCTAGTTTTTTGTATTTTTTAGTAGAGACGGGGTTTCACCGTGTTAGCCAGGATGGTCTCGATCTCCTGACCTCGTGATCCGCCCGTCTCGGCCTCCCAAAGTGCTGCGATTATAGGTTTGAGCCACCGCGCCCGGCCCCCCGGATTCTTATCTTCAGTCAAAAGCCTCTAAATAAAGAATACAAATCAGCTTAACTTCTCCAAGGTCTGGCAAAGCTTTGTACACCTTTCAGAAACAGAATGCAGCAAATCCGCCTTAGCAAACATGTGCATACGACTTTCATCTGAGCTGTCAGGAAGGTAATTTATAGACACATGCAACGGAAGCCCAGAGGGCTCTGGCATGTTGCAAAATCAAACAGAGTCCAGAAAACTCACCACCCCAGACCACTATTCAGGTCTCTTCTGAAGTAATGGAAGTCAGAGCCAAACTCATCAATTAAACCAGAATTATTTATTTATTGTAATCTCTACTGCCTGCTGCTTCAAATGATTTCTCATGAATTAATGAGTTCATCTACGTGCATGTCAATATTTTGGTTTAAACTACAAAATGAAACACAGGATTAGGTTTTGTTCTCAGTGTCTACCTTTTTATGGCATCGATGCAGATAGCAACAAAAGATTAAATCACAGAATGGTTCCCTTTTTAATTTATTTATAGAAATGAGCTTTTGTTTCTATTAGTGATGAATGAAGAGAGCTTGACTTGGGGAAATTTAGACTGAGATCATTGAAGTGGCCTAGAGTTTGGAAATTTTTATAAAACCCAACTGCGCAATTGGATTGAAATTGTGCTAAGAACAGGCTTTCATGCCAGACTTGTGCCAATTCCATTTGGTTCCTGGCAGAAAACCCTTGAAGAATGGTATTTGGTTTTGTTTATTCGGCATTTCAAATGCTGGTTCATCTGGCCCCCATCCGGATCAGAAATAGTCAGAAGTGGAAGTGGGAACTTGAGTGGCAGCAGAGTGGATTCATTTGGGCATGGCAGCACCCAGCCTAGCTCTCCAATATGCCCTTGAGAATGTTGTGGAGTGCAGGATAACCTTTACCATACCACCCCTATGCCCCCTCCTGTTTCCTTGCTGGTCGATCATCTGCCCTGAGATAGCTGAGCTGCCCACAGATAGCTCTCCCTCTCCACTCTCCCAAGGAAGAAAGTCTTGACAAATTACTCCCTTGACCCAACTGTGTTCCTGAAGGCTTACATATTGCGTGACAGAACTTCCTCTTGGGATGGAGAGTAACGTTGGGACAGATGACTGTCCTACTTTCTAGCAATGAAAAATGATCGCATGGAGCCTCATATTCCTGATGCTAATGAGAACTTGTCCTTTCAGCTGGCGTTTGCATCAGGAAATGCCACTGCTTGATTTGTAATGTTTTGCACTCACACTCTGAGCGAACCCTGTCTTTGGGCCATTCCACTGCACAATAATCAGCTGAAATCTATGCTTTTCTCAATAGAGAGTACAAAAAATTCATCATTTTTAAGTGGGCTGTCAGACCTCAAAAATAAATCTCAGTTCATAAACTTGAAAAACTCAGAAATGTTAAAAATTTTATTTGTTCACTAAGAACATAACATCCAAGACAAGAGAGATCAATTTTGCATATTATTATTTCTACCTAAAGTATTCCATCTCACTTAAAGGAAATGTTTGTTTGGAAGCAGTGGTTGGTGCTGGTTGCCAAGCCTGTCCAACAAAAAAGCGAGTTTTTAAAGAAAATGTTATTCCCTAAGGGTGAATCTTAAAAAACTGCCAAATGTGTTCTGAGATGAATAACAGGAAGCTTCGTTCTAGAAAGGGCCTGAGTGATTATCGAATCCATTCTTCATTTCACAGATGCGGAAACCTGAGTTTCAGAGATGCAAACATTCCTACTATCACAGAACTAGTAAGCTGGAGAACAGATATTAAGACCTGTAATAGTGATTCCCATGTGAATGTTTTTATGATGAAACTGCGCAAAATGATAGAATGATAACAATGTCAAAAACACCTATCACTAAGCACTTTCATATATAATATCTTCTTAAATTATAACAAAAAGACAAAGTAGGTGTTATCTCCATTTCACAGATGGTACAACTGAGGCTCAGAAACATTAAGTAACTATCCTGGGGTCGGTCACAAAGAAGACACTATTAGAGCCAGGTTTAGTCCATATATTCAATTTCTTTGTTTATTTCCTTCCCATTGCATGAGAATTCCTTTTTGCTGTCTTTTATTTTTAAGCAGAAACCTTTCTTTAAAGACACTAATGATCAAAGATCTAAACGTAAAAACTAAAACTATTAAACTTCTAGAGGAAATCATAGCCTTACATCTAATGTATAACAGAATCAGATGGAAATTCTAGAAAATTCTGAAAAGTACAATATCTGAAAAGGAAGACAATCCTTACCTTGGATTAGGCAATTTGTTTCTTAGATGTGACACCAAATGCACAAACAACAAAGGGAAAACAAGATAAATTGGGCATTATTGAAATTAAAAACTTTTGTGCCTCAAACACCATTAAGGAAATGAAAAGACAACTCATAGAATGGGAGAACACTTTTGCAAATTGAATATCTGACAAGAGGCTTGTATCTAGAATCTATAAAGAATGCTATATAATTCAATAACAAACTGACAAGTAACCCAATTGAAAATGGGAAGTACTGAGTATACCTTTTCATTGAAATCATTGAACCATTCACAATGGCTCTTGTAAAGTTTTTGCCTTGTTACTGCATCCGTCATCTCTTGGTCTATTTCTGTGGAGTTATTTTTTCCCAGTTATTGGCAGTTTCTTCATCTTTTGTGTCTAATAACTTTTAATTGAATGTAGCCCATTATGGATCTTGTATTTTTGAGAAGCTGAATGTTTAAAATTCCTTTGAACAGTTTGTATTTTCTTCTGGAGGCAGTGTACTTACTGGCTGTGAGCTCAGTCCTGTTGAGGCTGTTTCACAACAGGTTGTGGCTTTGTCAGGGTGGGTCTGGATCAGACATCTGGTCATCAACCCTGCGTATTCCAGCTGCTTCCACAGACTCCCTCGCTGATCTCTGTTTCCCCCACCATTAAGGCCACTGCTCTCTGATAGTCTCTGCTTCTCCAAGAGTGGAAATCAGCCCTAAGCAGAGAGCCCTTGCAAGTGAGCAGCCCCCTCATGCTTCCCCCTTCACCTCCAGGGTCATAGTCCTGTAGCATATGTAATCCCCTTCCTGAAAGCACTTACATTATGTATTTTCTCCAGTCACGTAATTGTTTATAGTGAGAGAGGAAGCCTGGTTGCTCATGACTCTATTATGAGAAGAACCACAAATCTCTCCTACTTCATTTTTAATCATTCGATGTTAGATGTATTTAACCACTTTGCAATGTTTAAATTCTTATGGGGAGAAGCCCAAGGCAAATAATAAAATAAACAAAACTTTTAGTCTAGTGTGTATTCTTCAGAGAAACCTCAGGTTTCTTTTCTTTTCTTTTTCTTTCTTTCTTTTTTTTTTTTTTTTAACAGATTCACGTGTTTGTATTTGTTCTAGAAGTTAAAAAAACAGATACAACCAAATATAGTTAAAACAGGAAAACCTATTTGCGTTTACTTCACATCATTCTGTTGGGTCAGATGATAGTGTTTAGAAAAATACTGTAACATTCTTACTTTATGTGGACAAACCTTTAGAGGCTGGCTCTCCGTAGAAGGAATGCACAGGGAGATAATTTTGAGCCTACTTTTTTGTCTTTGTCTTCTGTGTTCTCTCCTCAGCTTCCTGTCTCGATTGGCATGGAACTTGCTCTGCTCCTCATGCTTCTGTTTGTTTAGGAAATTCACTAGGACTACACAAGGGACAGATTGTCAGCTGTCATCCAAGTCCCTTTCAAATAACCCCCTACTATCCTTTGCCTTAGGAAGTCTGAGCCTCCATCGGATCCCGGTCACGTTGCAAGGGAAGAGCGACCAGTGACCGAGGGCCACCTCCTCGCTGTTCTTTCCTCACTCCCCTTTGCCCTTGAGGTGCCCTCAACTTCCCAGGCTCTCATCATCATGCTCTTCCCAGCCCAGGATTGCCCTGTGGCCAGTGCAGCTCTTCCTAGGTTCTAGAACCAGTAACTAATACCTAATTCCAGCAGGGTCCTTTTGACTGAGGTTGACTTAGTGTGTTTGAGAAAGCAGAGCTGAAATAAAAAGACCCTCATGCCACAGAGGCCTTGATAAACTCTATCAAAGTGATGAGAACTGTGGGAATTTCAGAGTGAACCCAAAAGTTATTGGAGGCAAGAGTACTTCTCTCTCCAGTAAGTGCCTCCCCACCTCCACCCCATTTATAGAAGCTTTGAAATTTATACTAGCGTAAGGCCAACCTTATCTATGACCATGAATAAGCTATTTCACTACCTCGTTGTTCTGGTCAAAATAATGCATGGGGCTAGGCTCACGCCTGTGTTCCCAGCACTTTGGGAGGCTGAGGCAGGTGGATCACTTGAGGTCAGGAGTTCGAGACCAACCTGCCCAACATGGTGAAACCCCAGCTCTACTAAAAATACAAAAATTAGCCAGTGTGGTGACACACAGCTGTAGTCCCAGCTACTTGGGAGGCTGAGGCACGAGAATCGCTTATCGCTTGAACACGGGAGACAGAAGTAGTGAGCTGAGATTTTTGCCACTGCACTCCAGCCTGGGTGACAGAGTGAGAATCTGTGTCAAAAAAAAAAAAAAAAAAAGAAAGAAAAAAGAAAAGAAGAAAAAGCATTGGATAACTACTCTGCTTGTATTTTTTGATTCCTTCCATCCTCTTACTTGATACCCCTCCGTGTTCTAAAAACAAAGCCTCCCTTCACATTTTGAGTGTGTCTGCTATGGATGATGAGGCAACAATCCTGGTTCTGAAGAACTGGGATAAAGCAGTCACTAAGGATCCCATTAAAGGTCAAACCGTCTAATTCTTAATCTCACGGCACCTGCCTGATAATGATGGATACTTATTAAACTCATTCCTTCTGGGTCTCAGAATACGCCTTTAGAATGATCCAATTTTTCATTCAGGCACTTGAAGTTCATTAAATGAGTGCTGGAGAAACTGTTTTCCCATTGACATACTTGCTTTAATGGAATGAGAAAGTAAGAAGTGCCTGAATATTGGTTGTTCTCAAACCCAAGGAAATCTAGGGGTTTGTGGAGATCCAGAATCTCTTCTCTCCTCACCACTTTTATGGCCTTCATCTACTTTTACTTTTCAGCTGTGTTTGATGTAGCTGACCTCCATCTCGAAACACTCTCTTCTGATTTTCCCTTCGATTGCACCATCCACTGCTTTTCCATTTCCTCGACTGGTTCTGTCTTCCTGCGTGAACTCTCAGCATTGAAATCTCATCTGCCTGCCTTCTTCTGGATGTATTGTATTCCTGGATGAGCTTCTCAATGCCCTGGTCTCATTTACTGGCCATATGATGAGGATTCCTGATTTTACGTGTCAAGTCTTATCTCCATAAGTGAACTGCAAACTCAGTTTTCAAAGTGCCCATCTGACTACTCCATTCTGATGTCTAACATGTTCTCACTCACATGTGGCCAGAAGAGAGCTCCTCATCCCCACGGCCATTGCTCCTCCACCAGTGTTCTATCTCAGTAAATGGCACCACCACTAACCCAGGTGCTCAAGCCAAAAGCCCTGGAGTTATCATTCATTCACTTTCCCTTTCACCTCATCTAACCATTCAGCAAGCCTCATCGATCCCATCTCCAAAATACACCCCTAATCCGTGGAGTACACCGAGCTCCCCATTGGGGCTGCACCAATCCAGCCCCTGCCACTGTTGTCTGTCACTGGAATCTCTGAAGTCGCTCCCAGGAGGTCCCTGCTTCCACTCCCCTCCCACACTCATTCTCCCTAAGACAGCCAGAGGGATCCTGTTAAAACATAAGTCAGATCCATCACCGCCTGGAGTACCTGGCCTCCTTTGCATATCTCAGACCGAAGCTCCTTACTGACCACTAATGGTGTGCACGCCCTGTTCCTCGGCCCTATAAGACCCCCTTTCCCTGCACACTCCACGCTCTGGCCATATTGGCCCACGTTCTATGCCTCAAACGTATCACATTCCTTCTGCATCAGTGCCTTTGCTCCTCTGCCCCTCTGCCCCGAAGGCGCTCTCATAGATCTTCCCGCCATTCAAGTCAGCCCCATGATTCCTCCACAGTGAGGCGTTCCTTGACCACTCTACCTAAAATCTCACTCCCCTTCTGCCACACAACCTCCTTGTCTTCTCTTCTTCTCAACACGTATCACTATCAAGACATTGAACAAGAAAATAATGACAGATTCTCATTTCAGTTTCCCCCATAGAGAAAGACATTGTCTATTGTTCTTTGCTATATCTGCAATGTGCTTGGTAGTTAGTAAGTCATTATATAACAATTTAAAAATGGAAACATTCAGTTTTTAAAGTAGGTTTATTTTTTTTCCGGAGAAGCCAAGTAACTGGTATGCATAATAATAAACCATCTCAATAAAGAATTAGAAGACTTGAGGATCTGGGCGTGGTGGCTCACACCTGTAATCCCAGCACTTTGTGAGGCTGAGGTGGGAGGATTGCTTGAGCCCAGGAGTTTGAGACCAGCTTGGGAAATATAACAAGACCCCATGTCTACAAAAGTTTTTGGAAAAAAGTTAACTGAGCGTGCAGATATCTCTTCAGCATACTGATTTCCTCTATTTTGGATATACACCCAGCTGTGAGATTGATCATTTGGTAGTGTTAGATTTGGGGGGAACTTTCATACTGCTTTCCACAGTGACTATACTAATCTAATTCCCACCAGCTGTTCACAGGTGTTTCCCTTTCTCCACATCCTCTTCAATAAAGGCCACTTCATTTTGAGACATTAGTGAACTGATAGAAAACAACAGTATGGAGGGAGAAAGTGGATTGTTTCCAAAAGTTAGGTGGGCAAGGAGCAATGAAAGAAAGATAATACCAAAGCAAATACCTGGAGGATGTGAAGCCAAGAGCATGAGAGGAGAGACTGAACCATCAAGAGGTTGGTTAACAAACGTGCAGTTAGAGAGAAGGAATAAGTAATAGTGTTACACAGCACAGTAGGGTGACTACAGTTAACAGTATATATTTTTTTGAGATGGGGTCTCACTCTGTCACCTGTGTGGGACTGACGTGGTTCAATCATGTCTCACTGCAGCCTCAACCTCCTAAACACAAGTTCCTCCTGCCTCAGCCTCCCGAGTAACTGGGACCACAGCATGTGCCACAAAGCCCAGCTAATTTTTTGAGTTTTTGTAGAGATGGAGTTTCACTGTGTTGCCCTGGCTGAGCTTGAACTCCTGGGCTCTAAGTGATCGTCCCTCCTCGACCTCCCAAAGTGCTGGGATTACAGGCACGAGTGACCGTGCCCAGTCAACAATAATTCACTATATATTTCAAAATATCTCGAAGAGACTGGGTGTGGTGGCTCACACTTATAATCCCAGCACTTTGGGAGGCTGAGGATTGTTTGAGGCCAGGAGTTTGAGACCAGCCTGGACAACATAGTAAGGGCCTGTCTCTACAAAAAAAAATTCAAAAACTTAGTTGGGCATGGTGGTACATGCCTGTAGTCCCAGCTAGTCAGGAGGCTGAGGCACGAAGATTGCTTGAGCCCGGGATTTCAAGGTTGCAGTGAGCTATGACGGCACCACTGCACTCCTGCCTGGGTTACAGAGAGAGCCCTTGTCTTAAAAAAAAAAGAATCAAATAATTAGAATACTTGAAACCTAGCCAAAACCTTGTCCTTACCCAGGGTGATCCTGTGCTTCCATTTGCTAATCCGTAGATACTCCTAATATCTTCCTTCTCTTCTTCATAAGTGAGAAGATGAAATAAGGAATTCGTAAATACAAAGAGAGTCATAAATCATCACATAAATGTTATGTTTATTTTGTATTGAAATGTCCACCTGAAAAACTTCCTCAGGCAGAGTGCAGGATGAAATGCACATGAATGAGGAATACTTGATCTTTATGGCCCTGGCATTATTATGCATACCCATGGAACCAGCTGGGCACTCAGGGTTATATGTGGTAGCCAGAGCAGGGTGATTCGCAACCCCTCACTCCTATATCCATCAAGACAATGCCACCACGAGGTCCCCTATCCAGCTGTGGATGACCTGAAAATACACTGTTCCCTTAGACGTTGCTTTCTTTGGCCCTGATCGTGAACATCTGTCTGGTTGTTTGCAGAACCCACAGAGGCCAACACAGCGCCTGGAACATACTAGTTGCTCAATGATCTTGAGATCAATAAGGGGGTGAAAACTGGCTGCTGGTGTAAAAAGCGGGAGAAGGGCACCAAAAGGGGATGAGAGTGGCTGCCAGAGACCATTTTTGTTTTTGCCCATTTGTCAGTATTTCATCCACCCCACAACTCGTCTCCGAGTCATGCCCGTATTTTTCCCCTGTATGAGTTGAGGACAACTCTTTGTGGGGCCTAGGAACAGGCCGTTGTCCCTGTGTATGGAAAGGAAGGGACACTTCACAAGCTTTCCAAGCTCACAACCCCGCTTGTCTGGGCTTTTCAACAGAGTGGTTGCCATGACATTACATACGAGAGCCTTCCAGGCCATTCCCATTGCTAAGGGCAAAGGGTGACTGTGATATTAAAAGAAGCATTTGTTGCTCTTTATACTCAGAGGAAATCAAGGTGAATGTAAACTCATTAAAAGCAAGGCTGAGCACATTTGCATGAGCAGAATGTAAATACAGGCGGCTTCTTGCAGATGTGCTTCTCTCTTGCAGAAGAAGAGACCCAGGGCCTCCTGAGCCTGTTTGTTCTTAATTAAGAGAGATCCTTTTGGGATGAGAGTGAGTTCATAATGGCATTTCTACCACGATGTACAGCTTCTCAAATATCTCCTTCCCCCATATCTTCAGTTTTAAGTACAGCCCTTAGTGCAGGCTTGTAGGGGAAATACGGAAAAATGCAAAACAAATACAATAAACAGAGAAAACAATTTAAAATGATTCTACACACAAATGAATAATTTAATCCTCCATCATGTTTGTTATCTGTGATGCATCTATTTAATATTAATAACTTGTGAAGAAAAGTGACTGTCACCATTTTTAACAAGCCTAGTCTATTCTGGCTACAAACCTTAGATGACTGGCTATTCCTAACAGGGCCCTTCTTATTAAGAGTCTGTTATCTTCTTTAAATTTAATTTTGTGAATAATGAAATGTTTATGAGAGGAAAATAAATATCCTGTCTAAAGCCAGCTTCTCCTTACTCCCTCCCACCTCTGTCAAATATTTATCTGCCTCTACCTTCTTCCTTTCTTTTCTTGTCTCTCTTCTCTTCTTTTTCTTTTTCTTTTTTTGTTTCTTTCTCCCTCTCTTTCTTTCTCCCTTTCCTTCCCTTTTTTCTTCCTCTCTCTCTATTTCTTCATCTCTCTCTCTTTTCCTTCCCTCCCTCCCTATCTCTCTATCCCTCTCCCTTCTTTCTTTTCTTAGTTTTCAACACCAGGCTCCATAGTTAATACATAAAATGTAACTAGCTTCAATAGCTGATCATTCTCTCTCCAGAGATGTCTTATTGAGAAGCAAGGAGCACATATCAAGCAGTTGCATTGCTTTTCAGATTCCCTCTTCAGTGAACATAGTCGTTAAAGAATTGTATCAAGAAGAAACACTTTTATAATGTGGCTGTCTCCAGATTCTAAAGCTGGTGATCTTATTGATTTGGTAATAGCTTACAAATCATGATCCAAAATTAGTTGTTCTACACTTATGCCCCAACCTTTGTAAAATTTTTATTGAGCAACCATGACCAACAACCAAAACAGATGATGCCCTATTAAGGTCAGTTTTCCATGGGTTGTACAAAGTCTTTTTCTTAGATCGCATATAAGAGTCCATGGAACCTTCATTCACTTTGGTGTCTGCAGGAAACTCTTTTCCTGTGGAGTCTGGGTGATCACGTGGAATCTCACCCCAGGCTACCCATAGAACTGTCCATCGAGGTGTCTCTTGCTGACCAGACTCTGGGTGTATAGAAGAGCTGACAGCCCAGGTTTCAAATAAAACTTTCCAAAATTTTACACACACACACACACACACACACACACACACACACACACACACACTCATACAACAGCTCTGCTGTCTAAGATGTCAAGATGTAGTTTGGGGTTTGATTTGTTTACATTCTGAATTCTGTGTCCATGTGTTTTAAATTTTCCTTTAGATAAAAGTGTGGTAGAGCATTTCCGTGGGGAACTGCTGTGAAGAAGTCCCATTGTGGGATGTGGTGCAAAGTGAAGATGTGGATGAGAGAAGGAAGGGGAAAGCTCAGGGACAGGGAGGTAGAAAGAAGAGGAAGAATAAATGGATGGAGAAGCTGCCCGATGACTTTGAGCTTTTGTAGATCAGCGTGTCCAAACCTCTTGTTGTGCAGGAAGTGTTAGAGAACATTAAAAGATTAGCCTGGAGTCTCAGGCAGTTCAAGAGTCAGAGTTGGGACCAGGTCTTCTGGTTCTGATCCAGAGCTTATTCTCCTACTTAGCAGCCGTTCCCATGCCATTCATGTCATGTTTTAAGCAGTTCAGCAAGCATTCTTGCAGTGCTGACTTTTCTCTAGCATGATATTCAAACTCTGAAAATAACAAGTGAATTTAAATAGCCTCTGACCTCAGCGAGCTCAAATTCTCACTGTGGAGATGACCTCTAGCCCCAAAACAGATCAGAGACCTGCTCTGTAGCACATGGGGCAAGTGTAAGAGTGAAAGGAGGATTTGGGGATCTAGGAAGGTCTAGGGGAAAGTGGCAGGAGAAATATAAGGCATTAAGAAAGGGGTGCAAGTGGGGGAAGAGGGAAGGCAGAGCTGAGAAAAGAGCAAGACTCCGTGGTGACCAAATGGGTAGACATGTGACAAATCACTGCCCCCACTGTGGGGGACACAATGCGGAAAGAGCTGTGAGCCTCTCCCCAAGAAGCTGTGGTCCACATGGAAGATGACAGGGAGATGTGGGAAATGCCAGGCAGAGAGGAAGAGAGCTGCCAGGGAATAGCATCATTCCACTAACAGAGGACCACAGGGCTTGGTGTAACACACACACACACAGAGTAAGACGAGGACCCATCCCATTATCAGCAGTGCCAACACTCACGTCGCAGCACCTTACCACTCAGAGGAAGGCTTCAGCACTCCGCAAATGTTTGCTGCTGTTACTCATTGATCACCCATGCACCTCACAATAGCCCTGCACGACTGATTGGGCTGTCACCATTTTCTCCATTTAGTAGACGAGAGCAGGAAGTCACAACATGGGCCTAAGATCTTAGAGTTTGGGGAGTCCTGCAGCTATATTTAAGTTTCCCAGTACTCGGAGGTGCTGTGCTACTTCAGCATCTGCTCCTCCTGGTGCTGTAGCCCAGGAGAAGAGGCCTTTATACCATGCTTTTTACAGCAGCACCTCCAGAAGTCAGGGAAGAGACCTGGTGCTTCCAGACTCCTTTCCATACTACAACCATTTCCACATAAAAATGGGAACAATGGAGACAGAGGAAACCATATCCCAAATCAGGGCCAGTTAACCCCTGTGTATGTGGGGCTGAAGGCTCATGATGCAGTGAAGGACCACCATTTCCCTCCTTCCAGCGTAATGAGAAGACATCTGGGTGTTCCAGTTCCATCAGCTCACTCATCCTTCAATAGAGACAAGTGAGCTTGGCACGTGGATATGTGAAGTGCTGTGTGCATTCAGCCTCAGTCTCCTCTGCTGTCCCAGGTCATGGACTCTAAGCCTCCCTGTTACATTTATCAAGAGATTGGATGACACCCACCCATGTTGGTGAGAGTGGATCTTCTTTATCTACCAATTCAAATGCTCATCTTGAAACACCCTCATAGACACAATCCAGAAATAATGTCCTACCAGCTATCTGGGCATCCCATTGACTGGTCAAGTTGATATCCAGAATTAGCTATCTCAGTCGTTAAGGCCAACTCAGATCTAAGGGGAGGGGAATTCAACTCCCCCTCTCAATGGGAGGAATCCTAGAGCTGCTAGAGTTTCCTGCCAACCAACATTCTTACTAAGTAAAGTAAAATAAGAATAAACTTTACACTTGGCTACAGAAGGTGATGGAAGAGGTAGAGCAAGAGACTCTACAAAGATGCTAATTTCATTTATAATTATTTTATGATAGAAAAGGTAATAAATTATTATGAATTGTTACCAGACTCTTTCTTAGCAAGAGAATGCTCTTTCTTTGGAAAAATATTTTGAAAAGCTGCTTGACCATGGCAAGTGAGACATTGAGGATCCAAGCAACAGAGAGATGGTTTATGTCATGCTGAGTGGAGAGTAGGGGACACTTGCATTTGCCTTTGGAAGGGACGGAGAGAGGAAGAAATAGACAAAAATGGGAAGCAACAGGAGAATGGGAAAGATGTGGCACATCATGGAAAGTAGAGACCAGGAAAAACATCCTCGTGATAAAGGTAGAAGAAAAGAGCTTTAGGTAATGCCTAATATGTGATTGAAAGTTGTATGTCACCCTTCCTGCCATGAATGCTCCTTCCTGAAATTTTAAGGCCAATTTTATAGACTAACAGTTGCTTTGTGCGAGGGTTGTCTTGTGTGTATGTGTGGAGCATGAAGTTGAGGACGTAGCATGTCCAGTTCATCATGACTTCGTATCTCATTGCATAGGCTGGAAAAAGGACAGGCATAGACAAACGAACTCACCAGCAGAGGTGGCCAGAAGAAGAAATCTTTCTTGGCAATTCAAAGAAATCCTAGTGCAGATTGTGGTCTTGCATTAGGATGAGACAGAGGTTGGAACTTGTCTTCCTCAGACCTCAAAGAGCAAGGGGAACCCAACTGCCATCTGGTTTGCATGTGGCTTGTGGTTTGACAGCTGACTCTTTCTTAACTTCTAACCCAAGGGTCAGTGCAAAGCCAGTTCCCCTTCTCCTCCAGGAGGAAGAACCTTCTACAACCTGAGGTACCCAGTACTTGTCCTGAATGTAAGCTAGGATGATCTCTGGATCCATCATGCTATATCTAGTCTCTGCGTTTCACCTAACACTCAGGACTCCATGAATGGACCTTTAGCGAGTCCAGGATACCTTGTGAAGATTGCACGAACGCTGCCTGGGAAGTGGCAAAGGTGCAGATTTACCCTTGGCATCTTTTGTACCTTTAACCACAGAGTTCATATGGACTTGTGACCCCAGCTCATGTAACCTAATAGGAGGAGAATAATACCTCCTACAGCAGGCTCTGGAAGTGTTTCTTGGTGTGCACGCACACACAGAGACACACTTGTTAAGTCTGCTTTCCCCAAATAATAATAAGGGGCACGTTGCTCTACAACCATCAGCATCACTAAAGCCTACGGGACTTCGCCATTCGGTTTAATGGAATTGGTACATTTGAAGTACTACCTTTGAAATTTTGTTTTGTTTTGTTTTGTTTTTGACAGAGTTTCACTCTTGTTGCCCAGGCTGGAGTGCAGTGGTGTGATCTCAGCTCATTGCAACCTTCCCTTCCTGGGTTCAAATGATTCTCCTGCCTCAGCCTCCCTAGTAGCTGGGATTACAGGTGACCACCACCATGCTCGGCTAATGTTTTGTATTTTTAGTAGAGACAGGGTTTCACTATGTTGGCCAGGCTAGTCTAGAACTCCTGATCTCAGGTGACCCGCTCGCCTTGGCCTCCCAGAGTGCTGGGATTACAGGTGTGAGCCACTGCCTCTGGCCTGCCTTTAGATATTTTACATAACAGATTGTATTATAAAGACCTACATGCCTCCAAAAATATTTTGGAATGTTTAATTATGCAAAAATTGAGAAAATAGTTATAAAAGATATATCTGTCTCTGTTAAAAATAAATTCAATTATTAGAAGTTAGGAGTGTCCAACAGCTTACCTGCAGCAAAATTAGGTTGAGTTCTACTACCTTCAAATGCTTACCTATGACCTTTGAAGTTCTGATTACTCTGGGAGCTTCTGGTGCTACATCCACTCAATCTGCCAGGAGAGGAATTTATACTACAGGCTGCATAATTTCCTTCTCAGCTGTAAAATATCTCTTTATAAGAAGTGTGGGCGAGAAGGAATTATGGGAGCAAATACAGTATTTATCACTTGAATTAAAAGACTAAACCTGGCAAATAGTCCAGCTATCAATCCACAAATGGTGTCTGTGGTTAGCAGCCTGATTCAGATAATCTGATGAGTAGATATATTTATGTGTGAGCATCATAAGCATCAAAGCCACTTTTATGTGTATTATTTTTCTTGTCACCTACAAATCATGTTGCAAAGATTGATAGTAATTGAATAAATTGCTGTGTGTACTTAAAGACTGGGCTCATTGGAGACACAATAGATTTATTAGATGATCAGTTTTTTTTTTTTTCCCCCCCTGTTATGTCAATGCTCATTGGAACACTTCTTTTCAAATGTAGGAAAACCAAGCTAACTAGATCTAGAAAAACACGCAGAGGTTTCAAGGGATGCCTTTGAAAGGTGGTGTAGTATCAGGAAGAACGTTGAATTGGAAGTCAGATGTCCATGTGCAGATTCCTTTGATGGCACTCCCTGATTGAGATAATTTCTAAAATCCTTTTAGCATGCGTATGTTATGATTGCATAATGTAATTGTTGTTTAGGGTTTATTGTGTGACTCTTCGCTAAGTAACTATACTGTCATAAATGAAGTCCGAGCAGTGAGTCTTGTCTCCCCGTGAGTGTAAGATCTGCATGCTGCCACCTTTCTCCTCGACTTTCCTCACCAGGCACCAAAGTCTGTGTAAAAGGCACCAGGCTAATATTCTGTAAAATCTAGGTCTTCATCTTTCATTTATGTGGCACCAGCTGGAATCTGCCAGGGTCAAATCGTCAACTAGGAGCTCTTTATGGATTCAGCCACATGGGAGAACTTAAGGGACCCTGCATGTCTTATATTCTCCAAAACTCCATCCCCACAGGCTTGCCAGTGTCCAAAAGGCATGATTTTGGGGGGAGGAGGCAGCTCTAAAATAGTGTCAATTCTAAAACTCCTTTTTCAAATGTCCCAGGTGGAGTACCTATTGGCATCACCAGTATTTAATGCTTTGGGGTAATTACATCACCTGATTATTTCCCTCCTTTGTGCTTTCTAGAGGGATATGAACCAATGAGAGTCTTGAGGTGTGGAGTCAGTTCAGCTCAGAAGACACTATCTTGGGGGCAAAGGCCATGATGAGTGGGTTTGTATGTTGAATTGGAAAGAGGAGAAGGTAGATGAAGAGAAATAGGGTAGGGGGAGTACGGAGAGGAAGGATCTGAAGGGTGATAGAGAAAATGCTGCCTTTGGTTAAAAGTTCACCAGTGTACACTGTGTTTACATAGCTTAGTCAGACTCTCCCTTCATCCTGTAGTGCTGTGTTTTTGTTTATTTATGCAATACTCTTCCTGTCAACTATCACAATTAACAATCCCAAGTCTAGCACAGTTATGAACATGGCTGGCCTTTCTTAAAATAATGTCCTTGAGCTCCTTAGCACTTTAAACATTTCAACTCTCTTGCATATTTGGTTTTTCATAATATAGGTTGTAACACAGTAGAAGGTTATGGAATTAATTAATGGACCATGATCAGCTTAAGAAAATAAAATGCAATAGAAATATACCTAGTGCCTAATAACTAGTAGAATGAACTAATATGAAACTTTGTCCATTATCTATGTATGTAGTATATGTTTACTGTGTTGCTATATAAAATATATTTCTCATAGTAGATTGCAGTCACAAAAGTTTGAAAGCCTTTGAACCCCCTTTGACCATGGAAAGGAAGAGGGATGCTATAGAGGAAATGGTTAATTTCAGCAGGCCTGGGTTACTCAAACCCTGCACATTCTCAGAAAGACCTTCTTTGGGACTGGCCCTTGGATGGTCCTGGGAAATGAGCCATCAACCTTTGGAATAGTGTGCCCAATAAGAATTTTTTTTGGATGCCTTAGGCGTCAGCCCACATGAAACCAGTTTGATTATCCTAACACGGTGATTTATGTATGGTGAATGCCTGCTTTTGCTTTGGGGTGGTGTGAGTATCTGAGGTCAGGTATGCAGGTGCTACATGCCTGCATGACTAACCCTCAGTGAAAACCCTGGACACCAAGCCATGGGTGAGTTTCCGTGGTTGGTAACGTGGTTTCTGGGAAAATTAATAGAGCCAATGAGACTCCACTAGCAAAGAACACCTGGAGGCTTTCACCTGGTTTCTCCTGGACTCTGCCCCATGTACCTTTTATTTTGTTCTGATTTTAACCATATCCTTTTGCTGTAATATAGCAGAGAGCAGTATGTCTAATTCAGAAAAGTAAGCTTTTCTGAGTCGTGTGAATCCTAGTGAATCATCAAGCTTTAGAGTAGTCGCAGGGAACCTGGCACAGGTGCAGAGATTAGGCTTGAGACCTAGAGAAGTTAGGGGCTTGCTAGAACACGTAGCTCAAACCTGGGCCTGGAGTTTGACTAGGTCATGGATATTAAGCTGGAATGGAGGGTCTCCACCAAGTGAGTCCTTTTCTGGTGAGGCGGCATGGAAAGACGTTGGCCTTTTCTCCATTTGTGATGGCAGTGATCCCTGGACATGACTTCTTCAAGTGTCCTTGGTGAGTTTAACTGGGTAAGAGCAAAAGAAACAAAATATTTTATTCCTTTCTCAGTCCCCCATCAAGGACATCAATAGCATAAAACTGGTATAAAATAACAAAGCTTATTATAAACTTTGTCTCCAGAAGTGATTCTAGCCTTTCTGTAATCTTTCATGTGAGCTTATTGTTCTGATTAATGAATTCAGTAATATTCTATTTTTAAAATTATTTTAATTACGATATAAACAAATGAGATACCTCTTCAGAGTCCACATGAATGGAAATGAATATAAAATCAGAATCCAACACATAAAAAGCAAGTTCAGCAAATGAAGGACTCCAGTCTCCACTGCTTCACAGTAGGGTTTGTCCTTGTGTTTTCTTGTTTTGTTTGGGAAAATAATGCAAAAGAGATTTGTTGTAAAAGCTTTGAAATTTAATTATGATCAGGGAGTTCTAAAGGAAATTAAACATAGCATGAGTACTTTTAAAATATATAAATTTAATATAGCATCTTATCAAATAATTCATCCCACATGGCTAGCTCACTTCCCACCAGGAAATAGAAAAGAATTTCTGAGAACTCTTCACTAATAATAATTTCTGAATTTCTCTGACACCTTCACTGTTTCTGAACTTTTTTTGTCATGTTCATTTACTTGATTCTTCAGAGTTTGCTTATTATAGCTATCACTTTCTAAGAGTACATAGTTTGAAAAGCACCTTCCCATCTTCTGCCTTCTGGGAACATGCAGCTTCCTGACCCACAGAGGATGGCTTCTCGCTGTGTCCTCACATAGTGGAAGGGGTGAGGGGTCTCTGAAGTGTCTTTGCTAAGGGCAGTAATCCCGTTCTTGTTGGCTTTATTCTCACAACCTTATCACTCCCAGAGTCCCCATCTCCTAACACCACCGCTTCAAGGGAAAGAATTCAAAGTATGAATTTGGGGAGGGGGCAGCATCAAATATTCAGTTGATGCCACTCCCCATGCTTTCCTTTCCTCTGCTGTGGTTTTTAGACAAACAGAGACTTCTGAAGTCGATTTGCTATCTTATTTGTTCTCCCTACTGGTTCTCGCTCACCTGGGCAGGTGGCTTGTCCCTTCTTCCCCTTACCCAAATGATAAATTCCTCTCCTTCCTCTCCTCCCCTCTTCCAGTATCTTCCTTCACTTCCTCCTCTTAGGAGCTCAGGAAATCTGTCTGCACCTATCACATTGACGACACGAGCCCAAATGTTTTTCCACAGTTCATCCTGGATCCTGGAAGCATGGGTGGCTGCCTGCCTGCCTCAATTTATTTCCCAGTCTTAGTGGTTTGTAAGCTTTAATTTTAGAAAATAGGACAGACCGCTGCATGGTGCTTCCTCATCTGCTGGCCGGTGCTCCTTTGGGCTGCCCAGGTGCCCAGGCATCCTGGGTTCCCACCCTCGCATGGCTGTGGAGCCGGGCCAGCTATGACATTTGTGTGGGGTTCTTAAAAATGTGAGAAGCTCCTAATAGGTTGTTGTTACACTCATCCTCTCTGATAGAATTTAATTTTAAACACAATCCCCCCGAATAAACCCTAATGTGCTTGTTTCATTTCTGGAAACTGGATGCGTCAGCTTCCTCGTCTGGACAAGGCCACAACAGTGTTTGCATTAGCCACCGGACCCCTGAGTAGATGGGGCCCTGTTTACTCTTGGCCTGCTCCATGGGATCCCAGCCCAGTCCTACTGGAGCTCCCAGTTCTTTTCCAAGTAATGCTTTCCTTCCCAGGTAGCCCCATTTTCTCCTCTTTCGTGACACGCCTGTGGGTCCCTCCTTTCCTGGGACTGTCATCCGTGTGCACACTGGTGCCTCCGCACATGCTCCCCACTGCATTCTCCTCGGTGGAACTGACAGCAGGGTCTTGCCCACATTTTCTCATCTTGATAGAAAGGATCCCTGTGGCCAGCCCTCTTCCCTTCTTCACAAAGCTGCATTCGTCCTTTCCCCTCTCCTTTGGATATCTGCCCTGAAGAAGTTGAGAGAAGCAGATACTGCTTCTGGCAGGCCCTGCTCTGCCTGCTTTGATCTTTTACTTCTGCCCACTCCATGCTATGGCTTTGTCTGTCTCTTCCCTTGTTAACTCCCTCATCTGCATCCAATTCCAGATGCCTCTGACTCCTGACGCTATGTGCTGCCCGCAGCCAGAGGAAACCATGTTCTGAGTTCTGCAGACCTCAAATGCCCACAACTCTGGCCTTACTTACAGGAGGCCCTTTTCTTCCTCCTCCAAGCTCTGAGCAGCTCCGACCACACCATCCTCACGCTGCCACCTCCCCTCTGTCCTCGAGGCCCACAGCCCTGCAGGTGTCTCCGAGAGTCTGGCACAGGGGGAAGTCCACAGCGGTGCTGTCACGCCCATACTAACCTAGGAAGCCTGTCTCTGAAACACTCCCACATACTTTTCTCCCATGTTCCCTGTTCCTGATTTAAATGAGAGACATGACCATTTCTCTCTGGCTCTCTGTCCATGTCTTCCTTGAGACAGTGCAGTGGTGGATTAGAAATTGCCTTCTGTTGGCCGGGCACAGTGGCTCACGCCTGTAACCCCAGCACTTTGGGAGGCCGAGGTAGGAGGATCACAAGGTCAGGAGATCGAGACCATCCTGGCGAACACGGTGAAACCTGTCTCTACTAAAAATACAAAAAATTAGGCAAGTGTGGTGGTGGGCGCCTGTAGTACCAGTTACTCGGGAGGCTGAGGCAGGAGAATGGCATGAACCTGGGAGGCGGAGCTTGCAGTGAGCCAAGATCACGCCACTGCACTCCAGCCTGGGCGACAGAGCAAGACTCCATCTCAAAAAAAAAAAAAAAAAAAAAAGAAATTGCCTTATGTCAAAAATTAGCAATTTAAGGCTGGGCGCAGTGGCTTATGCCTGTAATCCCAGCACTTTGGGAGGCCAAGGTGGGCAGATCACTTGAGGCCAGGAGTTTGAGACCAGCCTGGGCAACATGGCAAAGCCCTGTCTCTACTAAAAATACAAGAATTAGCCAGGCATGGTGGCACACACCTGTAGTTCCAACTAATCAGGAGACTGAGGAGGGAGGATCACTTGAGCCCAGGAGTTTAAGGCTAAAGTGAGCCATGTTAGCACCACTGTACTCCAGCCTGACTGAGGGATCTCTCTGAAGTTTAGAATTAAAAAATGGTTTATCTAAAACTTCAGCGGGTGAAACTCATTAAACAGACATCACCATTGTGTTAGTGGTGCCTTTCAGTGGGAAGAAGAGGGGATTGTATTTGCCCTGGGGGATAATGGACAGCAAAGACCCTGTCTAAAAGAAATTAAATAAGTAGCAATGTTGGCCCCTGGCTATTTCTCTGCCCCTGACCCATGTTTTTCTGAAATGTTATAGACATCTTCCAAACTGACTTCACCTAAATATCAGAAATCGCTCATCATGGTTCCTTTGTCCAGTGCCGCGGGAGGCCCCAGAGGAGGCTTCTGTGGGGTAGTGAGGGCACCAGCTGTGAGTTGGGACCTGAGACCTGGTCCTGGTTCTTACAGCCCGTGATGCTGATGATTAGGAGGCCCTCTCAGAGCCCCTAGACAGGCTTACACCATCTGGAGCATGGGCCTGGGTGAGGCTTTGGGAGCTCCTGCATCCTAACGATGCTTCCTGCTGCTCCAAAGCTGTGGAATGTGTGGTCTGGGAACAGCCCTGGCTGAGGCGAGTGCATCTTTGCTTGCCTTCCACGTGACAAACCTGGACCTCAGTTCTTGGGAAGGCATCCACGTTCCTTTCCCAGCTTCCCCATTGGATCTGACGCTCTCCCCTTGGGATACCTTTACCTGAATTGCCGGGAGATTCAGCATCTGGACTTCCCCACGTCCAGCCATAGAAGAACCTTCCTCCCAGAAGTCCCTGGTGACCACTCACGCAGCCTTATCTGCTGCCAACATCTTCCCTTCTGGAAGCAGCTGTCCCTGTTTCCAACGTGCCAGCCTGAAATATTTCAGTGTCTGCATGCCTCTGAGCTATTAATACACAAACAAAATCACGTAAGCCCCCTCTTCTGGACTCCCCAGTGTGTCTGAGAATGCCTAGTAAGCATCCATCTGGTTACTTTTAGCTCTAAACGTTGGTTACTAGCTCAGCCTACCAAGACCTCACATGCCAAAGCTCTCCCTGGCTGCTTTACCCTCCCTGGCTGTTATCTCTCCCTGGCTGTTATCTCTTGCTGTCCATTATCCCCCAGGGCAAATACAATCCCTTCTTCTTCACACTGAAAGGCACCACTAACACCATGGTGATGTGTGTTTAATGAGTTTCACCCGCTGAAGTTTTAGATAAACCATTTTTTAATTCTAAACTTGCAAACAAGGCTTCTGCGTTCCTTGAGTTTCTGGGTCTTCCTCATGCCAAGAGGCCCTCCAGAACACCTTGGCCCCAGACCTCTTCTCCCATCTCAGACTCTAAAGCAAGATTTCTTAACGTGGGGTCCCAGGGGCCTGTGAACATAAAGAAACAAAAAGGTCGTTAATTATTTTTACTAATGTCTAACTAAAAAACAGTTTCCCTTCAGCATGTCTGTAGGCAAAATACACCGTAGTTTTGGCATTACCTGTGACCAAAAGAAATCACAGATATTTCCATATCACAGTGTCTGTTGCAGATATCTTGAAATACAGCATACTCTCACTGTTATTTCAAAGTCATTGTAGGTTTTAGCCATACCCCTATTTGATAAGCTTTGGGACTCCAGGCGGACACTCAGGCAACAGAGCTGGTCAGTCTCTGGGGATTCCTGCTCAAGAATCATTCAGGGGCACGACCTAAAGGAACAAGCTTTGGAGTGCAGTTTAACTCAAAAGCCTTTGGAAAATCTAGCATTTCTGGAGTCCAGGCTGTCCTTTCCTTACAAAGTAAGTTATCAAATTTGCATTGTTTATTATCATCGGGTATCCTTGCTAAACAAGAGTCCCATTCTTTATTATTTTTGGGGGGTGGGGGGGACAGAGTCTCGCTCTGTCATCCAGGTTGGAGTGCAGTGGCGTAATCTCGGCTTACTGCAAGCTCCACTTCCTGGATTCACGCCATTCTCCTGCCTCAGCCTCCCAAATAGCTGAGACTACAGGCACCCGCCACCACGCCCGGCTAATTTTTGTGTGTGTTTTTAGTAGAGACGGGGTTTCACCATGTTAGCCAGGATGGTCTTGATCTCCTGACCTTAGGATCCTCCTGCCTCAGCCTCCCCAAGTGCTGGGATCACAGGCATGAGCAGGAGTCCCATTCTTATAAGCATCAGAATTAAAAATTCAAAACTGGATATCCAATTTGACAGGTGAGTCAAAGGAGTGAGCTAGGCAGATATCTGGGACAAGGACATTGCAGGTGGAGGTCAGCTGGCGTAAACAGCCTGAAGCACCGAGTGTTGCTGAGAAACAGCAAGGAAGGAAGCCTGTGTGGCTGGGGCCTGAATGAAGGAACGGGAAGGAAATTAGCTTAGAGAGGTAGCAAAGCATATTTAACCTTGTGTACCTTTGGGAGCACTGATTTTATTTTATTTAAGGCATGCCTCCTTGTCCAAGACAATCCCACAGTAAAATGTTACTGGTTTATCTAAGCCCATAAAGCCATTTCACTGATATATCTTTAAAAATAAAAATTTGGCCGGGCGCAGTGGCTCACGCCTGTAATCCCAGCACTTTGGGAGGCCGAGGCGGGCAGATCATAAGGTCAGGAGATCGAGACCGTCCTGGCTAGCTTGGTGAAACCCCGTCTCTACCAAAAATACAAAAAATTAGCTGGGCGAGGTGGCGGGTGCCTGAAGTCCCAGCTACTAGGGAGGCTGAGGCAGGAGAATGGCGTGAACCCGTGAGGCGGAGCTTGCAGTGAGCCGAGATCATGCCACTGCACTCCAGCCTGGGCGACAGAGCAAGACTCCGTCTCAAAAAAAAAAAAAAAAAATGTATATATATATATATATAAAAATAAAAATTTCACTTGCCTGTGTTTTAAATACATTGTGAATCATTAATAAAGCAATATAAATATATTTTATTTGTATATTGATAACTATGTTTCAAAACAATGCATTTTCTCTGCAATCTGACATATTTTATCTTACATATTTAAACAGAAGATTCTGACAAATGAAATGCTGGCATCACCAGATTGTTCTAGAAGTTCATTTTTTTTTCTCATTTTTGTCTAAAGAGACAACAAAGATCTAGAATCTCTTCTAAATTTTAGGGCCTGAATCCCCTCTCTCTTTGAAATGTGTCCCCCCTCCCCCCACAACCATTTACTTTGTTGTGTGGAACAATTCAGCCTTTTCAGGTGGTTTATACACCTGTGGCCGCCTTTGAAGGTGGCTTTATGCACCTGTAGCTCTGGGGCCGTCCAAGCTAAGCAGCAGTACTGCTCAACAGTTAAGTCTACAGAGTTCCTGGGTGGCAAGTGATTTCCCTGTGTTATTTCACAAAACCATAAAAGCATTTGCCCAATATCCCACAAGTGATAGAATCTGAGTCCAGAGGTTCTGCCACCAGGGCTCCAGGGCCTGAGATTTTGCTTTCGATGTGTTACTATGTCCTTCTACATAAATATATGCGTACTTGGCTTACGTCTGCATTGTCCCTAGACTGCACACATATCTGTGGTTAAGACATGTGTTCTTTCTTTCTCTCTCTCTTCCTTTCTTTGCCCCTCTGCACTGGCATTGAACTTTGGGGAGAAGATACTTGCATTCTAAGGCTGTTTCTATGTCAGGCTGTTTCTATGTCTCTAAAGGAAGACAGTCAAACTGAATCATTTCTAAGGCCCCGTCCAGCATTTAAATTCAATGTAAGAAGGAACTCCTGGCGACGATGCCTTCATAACCTGGTCAAGGAGTGTTCATTCTTTGTATTGACTGCAGTGTCACTGAATTTGCTGCAAGGCTCTGCATCTTCCTCCTGAAGAGGTGACCTTGTATCTAGAGTCCCTTCATCTCTGTCTTTGGTGCAGTTATATTTCTTATTGTGAATGATCCCATAAGCTAGACCAGCAGTTGCACATATTCCATGGTTGATTAGTTTTCTAGAAAAGAAGAGGACCCTTCGTAATCACAGTTCTTGTTTGGAAACCCAACAGGACCTTAACATGCATTCAAAGTGCTGGCACCAAATGCCTCTTCTTACTTAGTGCCCACTCCTCTGCGCACAAGAACAAGTGTTTTTTCTTACAAATAACCACTTTTCAATTCATTCTAGTATCACATGGTTTCTAGACCTCTTTGCAATTTGAGTGGAACTAAACTACAGTTCATTGATAGGCATCACACAGCACATATTTATAGAGATTAACAGAATATCTCTGCCCTGGAGATATTGGTGGTCGGCTCATTGAGATGATTTTACTGTGAACGACGTGAATGCCACTATTCCAGTAATCGTGTTTGCAGCTGTATCAATTAATGGCTTATTAAGTGTAGAGCCAACTAACGCAGATTTTCCTACACAACTGTTGTCAAGCTGAATTTGTTCCTTCTAGGAAATAGTATAATCTAATTTTTCATCTAAAGATAGAGATATACCTGGTCAAATCCTTCATAGCAAGAAAGATACTACTGCTAGTATGAATCGTGACTTAGAATATGAAAGAAGCTCAAATATTCAGTTGTTCCAATCCTTTGAATTTATAGCTGAGGGAACGGAAGTCCATCGGAAGGGCATGAGGCCTGTTCCAAGTTCACACAAGACAGTGGAGCCCCAGTAATGCTCATCACTGTGGATCCTTCCCATGCCTTTATCCCCGCTCTGCACACCTCACATAGTGTCATGAGTTCCTGTTCTAGAGTTGTGGTCCCCTGAAAAAAATGTATGGGTCTCCCTTCCCCTGTCTTTTCCTTCCTGTGTGTGTGTGTGTGTGTGTTTGAGATCAATGGTTTCTCCTTTGCCTGCTTTTGACTTAAGATATCAATTGTTTTGGAGCTCGACAAGCATGACACAGCAGTGCAACACTCCCCTTAATTTTAATTATTATTTTGTGATTATTGTGGCAAAATCTACATTACAATTTACCACCTTAACATCCCTTCCCCTTTTATTTGTACAAATTACTAATCCATCTAATCCTTTTTTTTTTTTTTTTTTTGAGATAGAGTCTCACTCTGTCACCCAGGCTGGAGGGCAGTGGCACGGTCTGGGCCCACTGCAAGCTCTGCCTCCCGGGTTCACGCCATTCTCCTGCCTCAGTCTCCCAAGTAGCTGAGACTACAGGTGCCCGCTACAACGCCTGGCTAATTTTTTGTGTTTTTAGTAGATACGAGGTTTCACCGTGTTAGCCAGGATGGTCTCGATCCCCTGGCCTCGTGATCCACCCACCTCGGCCTCCCAAAGTGCTGGGATTACAGGCATGAACCACCGTGCCCGACTACTAATCCATTCTTATACCAATCATCAACACAACATAATGCCACCTTCAAATGATCCCCAGTTATGAAACCAGCCAAAGACAACTAAGTTATCCTTGATGATATCTGGGCACTGTGCAAGACTTCCTTCACTGCATGGGAGTATGTGAGGTTCATTTCAATTGCGTTTGTGTTTCCATCTGCTTCCCTTCTATCATTGACTCACTCCAAGGTTGCTTTTGTTTCATAAAGGCTCAACCAACAGAAAATTGAGAAAGTCAATCTGTTAATTTGGCCAGTTTTTGTCATTGGTTGAATTCAAAGAACCTCGTCTATTCAACCCAGATGGAAAGAACTGACCTTTTCTGAAGCTAAAACATACGCAAAATGAACAAAGCCCATGGCTTGAACTGACCTGTTTCTGGGTCATGGTGTCCTGACAGAGCATTCTCCCCCTCCAACCCTGAGGCACCTGGACCCAGCCACCTCTTTATGCACTCAGACTTTCCACCTTAAGGGTCTTTCCTGGGGTCTGCTGTCTGACGGTAAAGCCTTTAACTTTTCTTTGTGGATAAATTGCTCACTAGCTGATCATTGGGGTTCCATGGACAAGGTATCCTTACGTGCCATCTCTTAATGAGGGCGTGAAGGCTCCATTAGTAAAGAATCATGATGTCGTCATGTAATGGGTTCACTTTAAGACTTGAAAATAAGTACAGTGAATAAGTTGCACTCTAAGATTCATCTTTCATATATAGCAGTAATGCAGTAATACAATAATTACTTTGGTTTTCAATGTTAAATTATATAAATCATTCTATTCATTAGAGATAATGAAAAAGTAACCCAAACATGAAGTGATATCTCCCTTATGCTACTGATTTACTTTATTTCCTTCCTGCCTCACTTCAGAATGCAATTTTTTTTCCTTGCAGGAATTACTTGTAATGGCAGTGGTAGAACCAGGGAATCAAGATATCCAGCTTCTGATGCAGGAAATCCATCTCTCTGTATTGATGGCCCAGCATCATGCTTTTATCTAGAGAGGCATTTATCCATCTAATCACACCTAGAAAAGCTATGTGGAAAATGTAAAAGCATCAAGAAACTCAAAGTTACAGCCAAGGCACAGACTGAATGCTTTAAAATCTTGTCTCATCAACAGAAATCCACAAAGATTATTTCCGTAGATCATTTCCATAGATCAAGGACATAGTAATGCTGTTTGCCCTTTTTACATAGTCAGTACCATATATTTATTAGCTCTATTGATGAAAATAGGAGAGCAACTCTCCTTGATGTTAGAGACCTTGGCAAATGTAAAGTACTTAAAAAATGAATAGACTGCCTTCCGAATGTGAACTCACTGACTAAGCCCAGTGAAAGGAGAATAATGGCATGAAACCAGAGATTGACGAATGGCCAGGAGTGTGTGTGTGTGTGTGTGAGAAAATAAACAATATGATTAGTGTTTATTCTTTTTAACGATCCACAAATTGCCTGCTTTTCTCTACTTTTTTTGAGACCCAGTCTCACTCTGTTACCCACTGGGGGCGATCTCAGTGTACTGCAACCTCTGCCTCACAGGTTCAAGTGATTCTCCTGCCTCAGCCTTGCCAGTAGCTGGGATTACAGGTGGCCGCCACCACGCCTGGCTAATATTTGTATTTTTAGTAGAGGTGGGGTTTTACCATGTTGGCCAGGCTGGTCTCGAACTCCTGACCTCAGGTGATCCACCCACCTCAGCCTCCCAAAGTGCTGGGATTACAGGCATGAGCCACCTCATCCGGCCTCTACTTTCTCCAGTTAGAAAGTGGAAGAAACTGAGCTTCAAATGTCTTGCTTACAGCTATTTTGGGGCTCTGAGTTGAGACTTTTATTGTACCATTTGTGAAGTCATCCAGGTGCTGGGCCTAATCATTCCTGGGCAACTGAGATATAGAAGGAGCCCCAGCTCAGGTGATGCACAGGCACATCATACCCTGGGCACTATTTTTGCCCTTTTTCTGGAAGTATGATTGGAAATGGGCAGCAGATGGACCACTTAACATTTTACCCATTCAAGCAAGGGGTATTTTTCTTCTAGAAAGTGGGATTTCCAAGCAAAACTGCTGCTTCAGTAGTCACTTGCCATACTTCAGTGTCCATGCGTATAGGAAGACGGAAGGGGGACACGGAGTGCCAGCTCTAACTCTGATGTCTGCACCACTCGTCCATAATGCATGTCCCAGTGGGGACGGTGATATTCCCTGACATCTACAGACACAACAGGCACATGGTGGATGAGTGGGCTTGGTCACCTGCAACCACAGTAGAAACTCTATCCCAAGGCAAAAGGAAATTAAGACATCTATTTGTGAATAATATTCACAACTACAATATTTTGTTAGATCTTTCTTAGTTTCTTCAGTTCAAGGTTGGTTTGTGGCCCATGAGTCTCTGATCCAGACATTTGAAAATCTCTAGACTCAGTGAAAGTCATATTAATTGTAAAATCAGAGGGTACACTACACAAGAGCAGCTTTGAGCTTGGTAGGAAGACGGCCTTCCCAGGAACCAGAGAGGAGACAGCCAGCTTTGACCCTGGGAGGCCCATTGGAGAAAAGAGTTCAGTTGGTTTATATTCTCTGAATTGACTTTCTCTATTGGTATTCTGAAGTGTTCACTGAAACATAGCTGCTCCTGGTGCTCTAATAGACATTTCCCAGGACCTCATGGCAGCCTTATCCACAGTCTCCAGCCTGGAGCCACATGCAGTTTTCAGGGGTTCACGGTTAGCCCTTTGAGCAAATATTTATGGAGTTGTTTTTTAAGAATTACTGATGCTGTAATTAAAAAGAACACTTAATCTAAATTACTTACTAGATGAATAAATGAGTGAATAATCAAAACATTTAATACCACTAGTATATATAAGAAATGAATTAATTTCAAAGTGTGGAAAAATTATGTTGGCTTCTTATCAGTGGTATTAATCTATTTTTGATACATAAACCACTCTAAGAGGATTGCCTATCTATCCCAAGTGTCATTTTGCAGTATTAGTTTCTCAAGGATGTGTTTTCATTAGCCTCTTCGATATAAATGGCTATACCACTAAAATGTAGGAAAAATCCCAAATGAAAACCCTTTCCTTATTCACCCTGTTAAGCTTCCTCTGGATAGAACATCTCTTCAGCCTTGAAAGCTGCTAGGGGGTAATGGAGGGCACTGTGGCCACCCAGCCCTGGAGCACTGAGTACCTTTCCTTGATAAATCACTATTGGAGTCCTATCGCAACCACCTAACTTGATAACACGTATACCTAGATGTCTTGCTTCATTGTTATGACAGTGATTTCTCTTTTTATACTCACCTTCTGAATCCAAGATGTTAGAAGCTAGTAAATTCCCCCCATATAAAATACATAATGATAAATTCAGAGAAAGATTCCCTAAACTGACTTCAGCAGTTCTTACATATAATAGAAACCCAGACTTGCCTACCATGATTTTGTTATTGTTGTTGTCATAGCCTCCTTCATTCATCTGACAAATACTTGTTTCCCATCTCCAGTGTTCCCGGCGCCGTGACAAACACTGGTTATGAACAGCAAAGGAGAGGGAAGTAGTTCCTCCTCTCAAGGAATTTGTCCTCTGCTGGGGAGATACAGGGAGGCATCCAGCAGTACAGCCTGTCTGTCTGGGAGGAGCCCCCCCTGCATGCAGGAGAAAAACACAGCATGGCAGATTTTTCAATTTTTTTAAAAAAATCATGTGCTGATTTTATAACAGATTTTAAATATGACCTACCAGTACATTACAGTTCATCGTTTTTGAAAGGCACTGTTGTTAACAATGTAGCACCTTCCCATCACTGGTATCTCAGTAGTCACCAGTCAGAGCAGCTCCTCGCAGACTCCAGAATCGTATTAATATCTTCCATCCGATCACCTCTCTGAAGACTGTTTGTAGATAAGTGTGGCTTAAATGAACTTTATTCTAATGAACTTCTACCCTGTAGATGACAGTTTTTGCATGAACCATAATCAGACATAGATCATCTTAGGGAATATATAATGGGGAAAATAAGACTTGGCCAGTAATGGTGGATGTTCAGCGACGTGTGTCATATGAATAGATGGATGAATAGCACAAGGTAAAGAGTGTTGTGTTGTATAATGCAGGCACATGCAGATGTTATGAGGACTCGGCCAGGCTAGTAGTAACTCCTTAAAGAATCATGGAAGAACTCAAAAGCCATGAGGTGGCATGTGAGTTGGACTTTAAGCCTATGGTTGTACCATCTGGAAATTTAATTTCACAACATCCTGGAATGTGTTTCCAGTGAATGAGTCATTGAAATAACAGAAATCAGTGGACAAAGATTACTGGGAATTTTCCTGCAAGATGCAGCACTCAGACCTGGGTTTGAACCCAAACTCTCTCCTACTTTCACCCCAGGACTTTTCCACTATAAGACAATGCATGTGAAACACATGGTTATAAAGCTACCCCAAAGTTGAATCTTTTGTTATTCTTCAGTAAATCCCTTCATGGGATGAGAGTTTACGAATAAATTCAGAGTTCATCTGGAGGTACCCGGTGGATCTCTTGATGTGTTAGCTTCCCAGATACATTGCCAGTTTACAGGAAAACGTGCCTTTTAAAAACTCTGATTGAAAACAAATTAGCTGGGTTTTTTTGACAGATGAATCTATAACTTTTCAAAGATCAGAAAATTTCTGTTCTCCATGAAGACGGGTGCAGAAGTGACCAACTAAGGCTACTCTCCAAGGCCCTCAGAGTCTGTCAGCCATCACAACATAGCCTCTTTCTTTTTTCTGGATTTCTTTTTTATTCCATGATAGGTGGACTAAGGCAATCTGAGCCCAGTAATGCTTGTTTTTAATTCAGTGTCATCACTATCTCTCACCCAGCGTTGTGTTCCACCCACCAATGGCCCAGTGAAAGGTGATCCAAGATCCCTTCTGAATCACTGAATTATTTGCACACAAACTCATCTATCTGATCTGTCCATCCTCCATGACAAACGGAAATTAGGTTCATTATCTGCCCTCCCCTTCCTCCTGGAATATCTGACTCTTCAATAAATGAGAAGTCAGAGTTGTGGTTCATTTACTGACTTGGTTTTAGTATTTCGGAGAGCATTTAAAACATTTGTAGCGCAGCAGTCTTCCTTTTCATAGGAAACAAAAGTCTTCTGAAAGGCAGTCTCATTTCCCATGTGATTATTGGATACAGAAACCGTGTGGTCAGAAGGAAGGGGCTGCCCTGAGTCAGCCCAGGGCTCCCGGGGCTGGACGGAGCTTGGATTTCTGAACTCCCAGTGCGCCCCCAAGTGGCGATGTCAAGCTCCAGGTTGCTCTCAGTGTGCTCAACAGCAGCGCTGTTCCAAGGTTCTTTTTGTTCTGTTCTGCTTTGGCTTTTCTGTTGTTTGTTTGGCTGCTTTTATTTTTGGAGTTGACTGAATTCATCAGAGGGTTATACAAATCAAAAACTGCAAGTGAAGAAGGTCTACCAAGTTGTTTTGCAAAGATACGGGTGCTATCACGGGGGATGCTGTGGGTGTGGTATGGGTGGGAAAGAGAAGCAGTAAGAAGAAAGGAGAATAAAAGAGAAATCCATGAAGCAGTAAGAAGTGCTTTTTGTCACTCTTCTCGTGCTGATTTATTCACCTGGATCAAAATCAGGAAAAACACACGAGGTCTAAGTCATCAAAATAGGTTGCAAGATAAGGCAGCACGCTTCATGAGCCTGTTTCCCTTGCTTTCTGTTCTCAGCACTAGTTCTGTGTAAGATGACCTGCCACATAGACTCTGCATGTAGAATCTGTTAGTGGCTGACCCCTGCCTTATATAAACAAGGCTGGTAAATATGGAGTGAGACTCACATTCAACCAACAATTCTATGGGCTGGATTAAGACTCAAAGTCCCTAAACACTCATCAAATCATGTTGCCTCTCCCATAGGCAATTCCAGAATGAAAATTTATTTTGTTAACGAATAAAAGCATATCATGTGTGCTGAAAGTATTTTCTCCCACATATTCTGGGTACAAAATTCTATGTATGTTCGTAGGGGCTGGAACATTTTTCCTTTAACTGTGATTCTTATTCCAATTACTAGTTTTCTGAATGCACACTTAGCCCGCGTGCTGTGTGGCCCGTGCAGCTACTCCCTGCTGCCCCTGCGAAGAAGATTTCAAGCCTGTCATCTTCAACTCACAGCAGCCTCGGTGGAGTGGGTTCCAAACTGACTCTTAGGATACCAGCTCAAAGTCAGTCTCTTAGGAGTCTCTTTAGGGCGATGGGGTTTTGCATTTCAACACAATTTAAGTATGAAGTGCAGATAAACATAAGAGTGCTATTTTAAAAGAAATTTGCTAAAGCATTGATTCCTCTTCCCCTCTCCCTTCTCTTCTGTCCTTCCTCTGCCCTCCTCTTTCAAACTCATACTCCTCTTCTGTGGCTTTATCAATCCTGGATAGAAAACATCTCACAGAACGTGTTCTCTTCTCTTCACATATTTAAGAGGCCTTTGAGCATTGACACACATTTTCCTCCAGATTTTCTAGTTAAAGAAATGTGCAAAAATCAATAAAAAGCCCAAATACAGTGGTATTTTTCCCCAGAGTCATGGACAACAACAAACATCAGGTAGGAAAGCTTGATGATTTTCTTTTTAGATTGGGAGCTGCAGTCAGCCGTATGTGTTTCGAAGGTTACATAAAAGAAGTTTTGGGGTTTCCCCTCTATAACAATCGAATGGCCCTCTCAGGAGCTCTGTGCTTAAGTAAATCTGATAGGATTGGCCTCTCTTAGCATGCTCGTGCCAATAGATGAGCGTCTGATGCTCAGCGACTTATCCTGGTGCAAGAGTCTGGCAGTGGAAGAACCAGGAGTGCAGTGTGTCCTACAGGAACGCTTTTGGCTGTGAAACAATTCCTGGCTGAAAGGGGTAAGCCTGGGGGATTTTATCTGGGTAGGAAGAGGATTCTGGTTTTAGTTCAGTAACTGCATGCTATCAGCAGGGCTCAGGGTGTGCATCCTTGCAAACACTGGTCCCTTCTTCTCATGGTTTCAAAAAGGCTACAGCAGCTTTGAGTATCAAATCCTCACACAACTATGTTCAAAGACAGAAAACAGGAGGAAGTGATGTTGGCAGGCCAGGGGAGAGGTCCCTCCTCTTTTACCAGAGAGAAAAATAATCTTTGCCACAGCCTCCCAGAAAACTTTTTATTCATCAAGCGGACACCCTTGTGGATATTCTATATTGGTAGGTAAATAAGTGAGAAGGGATATGGGTGCAGCCCTGAGGCAACCAATGAAAGGTTGGTCTTACCAGCAGGTGTTTCGTTAAGAGGGAAGAATACGTGAACCATATATAAAACAGGAAAATTTATATAGTTTCCTCTTGGAAAACAACAACAACAAAAACCTTCTGATCTTATCCAAAACACTAATTGGATGAAAAATGTCAAGCTTTTCTCAGTGTTCGGTGCAGTACAAACCTATGGTTTATTTCTAAGTGGAGGAGAAATAGAAGATAGCATTGTAGAACTCTTCCATCATGCCAAGAGAAGTTAGATATGACCAATACGATGAAGGGTGATAAGGTGACATTATCCCTGAGCTAAAAGTCACCGAATCTGGGACAAGGTAAGGGCTAGTCAACTTGTGGAGCTCTCCAGCCCCCTTCTCAATGAAGATTTTAAGGCAAACTAGAATTGCATTAAATTTAATGATTATTTTTCCTCAAAGACCAATGACTTCAATGGGAGATGGAATAGTCTGTGGATCACTTGCTTTTATTCTCTTCCTATAGCTGTGAAAATTGATTCAAGAAATTGCCAACTTTCCACTTTAATCAGGGTGGAAACCAAGAGTTGGGTGTGGTTTATCCATTGAGATGCTCTATGCATTGGAGATGCTATCATTTAAAAAACATAACAGAGAGTGCTTTTAATCATATGGACAAATCCAAGCAGGCTGCCTTCCCAGGAAATCAGGAGCTACCTATGAACTTCTGGGCTTGAAGTTTTTTGATTCGTGGACTTAATAAAATGTAGATGTAACCAGAGGGTACAAAGTGAGTACTGGCCGGGCACAGTGGCTCACGTCTGTAATCCCAGCACTTTGGGAGGCCAAGGTGGGCGAATCATCTGAGGTCAGGATTTTGAGGCCAACCTGGTCAACATGATAAAACTCCGTCTCTACCCCAGCTAAAAATACAAAATTAGCCGGCCGTGGTGGTGCATGCCTGTAATCCCAGCTACTCAGGAGTCTGAGGCAGGAGAATCACTTGAACCCGGGAGGTGGAGGTTGCAGTGAGCTGAGATCATGCCATTGCACTCCAGCCTGGGCAAAAAGAACGAAACTCTATCTCAAAAACAAACAAACAAACAAAGGACCTATTCCAAGATTTTCATTAAAGCACCCAGATAAGTATACCACCTGAGGATCAGTATTATAACCAGGTATCTTATTGGAAGTCTTATGTTTTATCTTGGAATATGCATGAGTTCAGTATTCCATCTCCTGGTATATTTGGATTGGATAATTTTATGTTATTTGATAAAATTGCCTACTCAAGGAAGATAGTTATCTTAGAGATTTGAATATCTCAATTGGGAAACTCGGCATTCACTGAGACCACAATCAACCATTTACATCTCATTTTGAGTTGGACTTGAAGTTGTGGATGATATCAGAGCCCTGAGAGAGAGAAATTTAAAAAGGAATCCTGAAAGGCAGATGTAAATATCGCCTTACACTGCTTCTTCTTTTACCCCAAGATGGCTAAGAAAGCCTTCAAAGTCCTTTGAAAGCATGAATTTATCCAACTTTTCCCACAAAGACTGAAATGGGTCTGCATCAGTAATGTAATTTGGGTATTGCTGGGTTATAAAGAAGCACAATGGTGGTGATTATGGGTGCGCTGCAGAGGACTGAGTTGATGGAATCCCATCAGGGACTCAGAGCACAAATTCAGGGAACAAACAGGACCCGCCTCGTCCTGCTGCAGCTGAGAGTCAATGCTGTTGCTGTGTGAGTGAGGAAAAAGGCTGATCAAATTGCAGGCTCATGTGACTCATGGATTTATTTAGGCAATGGGCAATTTCAGTGTACCTCTCAAGCAAAATATAAATATAAGTAATTGTTGAATTACTTTTTTGATTACCAAATTACTATGATTTGAAATGCAATTAGTAGTATAGACAAACCTATTTTTCCCCTTTATGAGAAGGAAATTGTTCGGAAATGGGTATAGTGGTGCTGATAAAGTTACAGTCCACAGTGAATTAAATTACCCACGAGAAGCAGATACATGACTTCATTTCAGTTTTATTGCTCCTAATGCAATTTGTTTTCATTAATGAGAGCCCACATATATGCATGAATCAGGGTTTTGCACTGACATCTTCTGTGTAGGGTATTTCTCTTTCCAGGATAGGTTTCATTCTCCATATTTAAGATCTATTGTGTGTATACTGATATTTGCCTGTAAATATTAAACACACACATGTGGTCCAGAGAATATGTTAAAATTCAAGAAAAACTACTGATCTACCTAAAGTAGCATCAACCCATTTTTAAAATTTGTAGATATTTCCATTTGTACATGGAAATTTAGAGGTAATCTTAAGTGCTGGTGAAAAAGAAAAATAAATGGATTTTATAATGAACCCTTTACCATGCTTTAAAGGAGTGGATTCAGGAAAATTAAGTTCATAAAAGTCAGGTTTCAACTTAAAATGTTTATTGACTTTATTGATTTTTAATTAAGGACAGTTTTTTTTTTATTGCATTAAAAAAGCAATGAGTCCAAACCAGAGGCACTGAAGATTTTTTATGAAATCAGTTTTTGAAAGTAAGTCTTTTTTTTCTTTGCAATTCTGCAGAGTTCTTCTGCCAAATTGCATATGTTCTGGCAAGATGGGAAAGGCTCTCTGCTAAGGTACAAATTCAGAGTATCTCAGTTAAGCCACACAGTTGTGGTATCTTAGTTTGACCATATCTTTGCCTTTGCTTTGACAATTCCCTTTTGACTTCTACCTTCTTCCTGACATGAGCCTTAAACATCAATTCAAGGGCAAAACAGCATCTGAAAATGTCCTGCAAAGACTAACTGAACGGCATTCTTTTTTGATTCTGAATAAAGTCTTAGCAAAGATTTAGGAAAAAAAAAAAAAAAAAAAAAAAAAAAAACCCCTCCCTTCCTCATTTAAATGGTTTCTTTTAAATGAAAAATCCTTAGCCTTAGGAGAATCCTTGTTCAATCCTTTAAATGTGTAAGCTGTTACCTGAGACCTAAGCAAACATTTGGGACATCTTTCAGGTCACCTTGGTGCCATGAAGAAAATCAGTCTAGTACATCGCTCCTAGTGCAGTGGTTTTCAGACTTGTGCATGCATCAGAATCATCTGGAGAGCTTTTTAAATGCAGCTTGCCCGGCCCCAGCCCTGAGTTTCTGTTTCACTTGGTCTGAGATAGGGCCCACAAATCTGCATTTCCAACAAGTCCCTGAATGATGCTTTTGCTGTTGGTCTAGAAACAAGTCTTTGAAAGCCACTGTATGAGTAGATTAAAAATGCTACTCAGTGCTCCTACAATAAATAAATTACAGCTTTATTGTGAACACATTTGCAAGCTAGTGGTTTCTAACAGTCCTTTTGTAGTAACACCAGCAGTGCTCCAAATGTACCAAAAGGAACAAGAAATTGAGAAAACGGCATCTATTCAGAAAAGCATTATCAGTCTGATAATTTTTAGTATCAGTCTTGCTTCACTTTGAGAAGTATTGACTATTATCTGCATGAAAGCAAGTTCACTTTAGTTCATCATTTCATCCTTAGGACGTAGCACAATGAATGGCACATAGTCAGCGCTCAGGTATTAACTGAATAAGTGAAATGCCTTCAAGAAGCATTGACTTCACCATGCCATTTTTCATGCATTGATTTGGCTTGAATGACAGAAGCATGCTGTTTAACCAATTATCCTCAGTGACTTACCCAACAAGTATTTATTCCAAGACCCATATTTCTGCTGGTTAACTGTGATTCAGCTGGTCTACACTGGGCTTAGTGAAGAGACTCTGCTTTGTGCTCCCCAATTATCTGGCTTAGCCCCAGGCTATAGGTTGTATTGAGGTCTTCTCCAAGTATGTTTGTTCTCTGGGCCAGGCCAAAGCATCAGCTGTTAATAGGGACATGTTTTTGTACTGTAGATCATCAGAGTACAGAAGCCAGCCAGTGTATGCAAGCAACTGCAAAGCCTCTGCCTGCATGCATGTCCCATTAGTCCAAGCAAGTCACATGGCCAGTCTCAAAGTTAGGGTGGGAGTAGGTGTCAGGGGACAGGTTAACATGCTTCCCTGCAGGGGGCATGGGCTGGAGAGTAGTATTTGCTGAACAACATTCCAGGCTGTTACAGTTTTGAATATGGAAATAAAGGCTTATTCCATTTAGGACTCAAAGATGAGTGTTCAGGAACTGGTTATTTATAGACTGGAAATGCAATCACATTTCTCCACTATATTATGCTCTTGAAAGAAGGGGCTGCTACTCAGACTGCCCCACTGAACATCTGAAAAGGTGGTTTGTCAAGTAAAGGAAGACCCTTCCCTCTTCCCTCCTTATGTCTCAAGTCATTGTGTTGTTGGAAGAAGAGATGGGAAGATACACTGGAATCTGTAGTACTTGGACCTGGGGGCCAACTTGCTGGGCTTTTCTTACTTTGTTATTTCTGGCAGACAAGCCTTCTCTTTCGGGGGTGAATTAGGTTGTGCTCACACTCAACCCTCCCTGAATCTTAGTCCAGATGCACATTTGAGAAGCACACGCTATCCCCTTCCTTTATTTGTAACTGCAGTCATTTTTAGTGAAGCCAAGTTTTCCGCTTTCTGTAACTGTTTCTACTAGCCTACAGGAGAGTACCAATTTATGTGGCAGGATTTGATGAGTTGGCACTGGCTCTGTTTTTTTTTTTTTTTTTTTGGCGGTCAGGAAAAGACATTGCATTTGACTGACCCTATCTTTATCTATCCATTTTGGTTTCACTGTTGCTTTGAAGTCAAAGCCTGAAAATGCCTCTGGGCGACCTGATGCCAATGCCCCCAGAAGACAGTGTAAGCCCTTGTTCCCTGGGGCTCACACTCAGTTCTAAGGCTGACCATACGGCAAGCAGGACTTGGTCCTTCACAAGGCATGCCAGTGGTCAGCAGAGAGAACAGATACAAGCTTTCGCTTCTTTCTGAATGCAGCCATCACCTCTCCTGGTTACAAAATTAAAGCCCTGAAGTGCAGAGACTCATTCCTGCCACTTTAACACTGAAGGGAAACATATTTAACTTAATTCACCTGACCCTAAGAAGTGTGTGGTTTGAAAAGGGCAAGGCACTCTAGGGGCACTTTGGAGCAGATGTCATATTTCTTTTAACCTAATAAAGCTTCATCTATGAACTAAGATGTTTTGGCGAACAACATGGTTACGGTCAAATGATCACCAGGGACAAACAGAAACAGAAGACAATCTTCTATACCCCATGCTCCAAAAACCTAAGAGCCTTGGGAAGCATTGTGGAAACGATCATTGTGTCACCAGAAAATGGGAAATGACAGGAGTTTGCGCCTCCTCTAGGGGGAAAAGTGATTATTTGGTTAATTTCTGAGGCAATGTTGGGTAGTACAAGGCAAGATTTGATAAATATTCAGAGGGCAGCAAGGAAGTTTTAGAGAAATTTTTATATACTGTATATATAGCCTACAGATGTTGATCCAGAGAAGGGACATGAATGAAGGCAAGACAGCAGAAGTGAAGAAAGGTAGTTAGAAAGTGGGAGAAGAGGAGTCGATTATGGTTAAATGTAGCAAGGCAAGATGAAGAACTACGGGAGAATCCAAGAGGAAGGTGGTAAGGTTGTGAGCAGTCCTCCAGGGGGCCACAGAGAAAACATGGGGTGAGGTTGGCACCAGCCATTGAGTAGGATCAAAGCTTGTGCAGCTCACCTGGCAGTAAACCTTAACACTCGTGTTGATCAACCACTGTGTTTGTGTACATGATGCCAGTGTAGTTAGTTGTATGTACACTTTGAACTGTGTTTAAAATCCAAGCAGTTACACAATGGTAGGGCTAAAATGCAGAGAAATGTGCTATTGGGAGACTGAAGCTTAACTTTACTGACGTTAGAGAAAGGCTATTTATTGGGTTAAAACAAATAATTTACATAAAACATAATTTTTAAGTATTAAGTTGAAAAACCCCAAATTAACCCAATTCATACTTGAACTCTTTTTTCCAAAAGCCTGAAATAGCAATTCCTGTGTGTGTGTGTGTGTGTGTGTATGTGTGTGTGTGCTGGATATTTCCTGTTTGAAAGTGTAAAAGGTCTTACTACCCAGCCCCTAGTTGAGAGTTACCTTGCAAAAAACAAAAACGGAAACAAGAAACCAAACATGTTTTGAGAGATAGAAAGTGAGAAACAGATTTTCAGAGTGGAGAATATGCCTTTAATGTATGCATTTAGAATTGTGTTTTCTCAAGCTACTGAGATTTTTAAAATGTTCTCCCCATTTATGAGTTCAAGGAGATAATATGTAAAAGACAGTGATGCCCACTGTTTTAGGGAAGACCTTCCTTCAGACTATGCTAACTTAGCCATTTCATTTCTTCAAATATTAGTATTTGGAAAAGCAAAACAGTCTTAAATATGGTTCTGTCCTTCTCCCTTAGCACCCAGAGAAAAGGGAAGTAAACTACAGGATATAATTCTCTCAGAAATAAGAAAACCTCTTAGCTAATAAAAATCATGCTTAGGCTGCTAAACTCAATGGATGCACTTTTGTTATTCCTACAATGCTTAGCTTGCAGGTAGACCAAAAATTTGCCTTCATTGTCATTTTAAAAATGATTATCCAACATATTTTGCAGCATCTGCCTAATCCCAGTGACTTATATTTGTTTTGTAAATTTGTTCTAAGGAAAATAAACACACACCCACACCTTTGTCATAAATAGGGAAGCAGTAATCATATGAAACTAGATAGAAAAATGGGTTGGGGGCATTTGGTTTGGAGCAGCATGGAGGAATTAAACTCGACATAAATAATTTGCAAAATATTTTCAAAAATATTTTCTCACACTTACCCAATAAGTAGGAATAAAAATCTGCTTCATCACCATAGTGCATTTCAGACATTCAAGGAGAAATTGAATAGAGGGAAATACTGACATGTTTCCTTCATGCCCGTTGGGTACTTTTGCTCCTCTTCAGGGTACCTTTTTCCTTGTTTGTGTATGTATGTGGATAAGAGGAGGTGAAAGGTGATTAGAGACAAGAATTGAATTAATTATACATCATAAACATAACATGCCATAGCTTTCCAGTCTTTAAAATTGTATCACTTCACTCATTCTAAAATACTAACCACTTTACTCTTTTATTGTGGGACCACGGCGTCCTCACACCCTGGACTGCAATGTGTGTATCCGTGCTTAAAACAAATTTGGATGTGTGGGTGCACACACATGCATGCACATACACAGGAGGTATAGAATATTTATTTAAATATTTATTTATTTATTTATTTATTTATTTATTTATTTAGAGATGGAGTCGTGCTCTGTAGCCAGGCTGGAGTGCAGTGGCACAACGTCGGCTCACTGCAACCTCTGCCTCCCAGGTTCAAGTGATTCTCCTGTCTCAGCCTCCCGAGTAGCTGGGACTACAGGCGCCAGCCATCGTGCCCAGCAAATTTTTGTATTTTTAGTAGAGACGGGGTTTTACCATGTTGGCCAGGATTGTCTCGATCTCCTGACCTTGTGATCCGCCTGCTTCTGCTTCCCGAAGTGCTGGGATTACAGGCGTGAGCCACCGCGCCCCGCCAGAACTTTCTTTAAAATGTCCCTAGAAGCACCGCGTTCAGTCTGCAAGGTGCAAGAGTATAGCCAAGCGCTTTTCAAGTTGGGTAAAGGGCGCTCCATCTGGATCATCCTTGAGGAACATCCTCGTGTTCATCCATGCTGTTTTCAGTCCTCCCCAGCATTCTGGCTCCTTTCACACCTGCATCTTTTAGATGCTCCCTCTTTCCTGCCCTCCTCCCCTGCCCTCCATTTCTTATGCTTAATTGTGAGATTTGCTTCCCAGCACAAATTTTTACTTCAACTCTTTCCCCTGTTGCTTATGAGTTTTATGGTGATTTCATTTTATAATTTTAAGCAGAAATCGCTTATCATACTTTCTTAAATAATTTAATTGGGATTTTAAACTTTAGCTAGATTATAGTTACCTACAATGCCTTGAGAATATAATTTTTAAAAGTGGCACATATGCTTTCTTTATCCCACAATAGCATTCTATGATTAATATGCACACATCTATGAAATATCATGTATGATACATAAACTATTCTGTATGATTGTATTTTGTATAAACTATATTAGCATGACATTTAGTTTGTGTAAAAACATGCATGTATATTTCATAGAGAGCGTGTGTATATTACCTAAGTGGGACCCTAACTGCATCTATATTTAGTGAAATGTCAGGATCGCGATGCTGCGGTGAACAGCATGAGCTTTCTTTCATGTCCATGTTAGGAGAGGCGGCTTTCTCCCATCAAAAGCACAGCTGGGGCAGAGGAGGGGGTTGAGAGCAAGGTTTTCTATCGATCTAATTGTGGTGACTTTTAAAGTTTAGTTTGATGGCTGTGTTGCCTCTGTCTTCAAAGTGGAGCAGCTGAAGCTCTCCCCACCCCAGGCCTACCTGCGTGGCCTCTCGCATGCAGCAAGTCTTGCTTAGCTGTTCCAATCCTGGTTTTACTTGGTTTTGTATTTGCTGTTAAAAAAAAAAAAAAGTGTTTTTAAACTCATGTTTCTTCATAGTAAAGGGAAGCTACTGTGGAGTAAACAGAAGATGAGTGTGGTACAAATTTTGGTTAAAACCGAAAACTACACACTGGATTGAGAGCTTGGGGAAGGGAGGCAGGTGGAAGGGACTGAAGGAGGTCTCTTCCCAGGAGACTGGTTCACCAGCATTCAGTTTCTCCCCCGCAGTTAGGGAAACAGAGGGAGCTTGCAGTTTCAGGCCCAGGCAGGCCTCTCTCTGGGCTTGGGGCCATGCCAGGGCTGGGGGCGAGCCTGCAGTCGGCCTCGCGCATGGCGGCCTAACCTGTTATTTTGAAACCCTAAGTGGAAATAGGCGTGGAAACCCGGGAGGAGCAGGGAGCCCCACGCAGTCCTGGGAGATGAAGCCAACACCCTACCTCGATGTGGAAGGGGGCGGTGGATTGGGCAGGGGCGGGGTCTCACTGGTCCCCCCTCTGGAGGTTGAGGTTCCCGGCCTTTGTTGGAACTCAGGATGGGACAGGTCCCTCCTGGCAGGGAAGGGGCGCACAAGGAGGAAGTGGGGACGAGAGTCTCGCGCCCAGCAACTCCAGAAGGACAGAGAGGAGTGCAGGAGGGAGCGGGAGAGGGCGCAGGAGGGTCGGGAGGGCAAGAGAGGCGAGGCCGGGCCTGGAGCAGAGGAGCGGACCCGGCTGGCGCGGGTGTCCACACAGCGGCGCTGGAGTGCGCCTTCCTGCGGCGGGGCGGGCTGCGAGCCCGAGAGCGCGCGGCGAGTGGAGCCATGTCGCCCTCCCTCGCTCTCGGCGGGCATAGTGAGGCGCAGGCTTTGGAAAAGTTGCGGGCAGCCGGAGAGCGGAGCCTCTGCCTGCGTTCATGATAATGAGAATGGAGTCGCGGTCACAGCCGGGCTGGCTGCGGGGCGCAGCGCCCGCGAGGGGCGCCTGGGCCTCTGGGCCTCCACCGCCGCCCCGCGACCTTTCCTCCTCTGGAGAGGGGCGAAGGGACCGGGCGGTTTCGGAGGGAGCTGGGTTCTGGAGCGAGGGCGGCCTCTCGGCACCAGCATCGCCCGACCGACCACCCCGCGCCCTCCTGGTGGCTCTCCCTCGCCCCATTCGTACCCCAGGTCCTCGGGGTCTCTCTGTTGTTGCTTCAAGTTAGGCAAAAGGAGCCGGGGGCGCGGGGAGCCCACCGCTGCAGTGCACGCGTGGCTGGGGCTCCCCGGGGCCGGTCGCACCTTCAGTCGCCCCCTGGCCTGCCTGCCTCGACCTCCGCGTCCCCTCGCACAGTCCGCTCGCGTGATACGGAGCACGCGCGGCATGACCTTCGGCGGGGCCGGAGTACCCTGAGCTCCCCGGACTCCCCTACAGCCCCCACACTCACGATCTGCGCGGTCCCCGCCCCTCCACCCTCTTCACGCGCCCCGCCCCCTTTTTGTGTGACCCCGTGACCCCTCCGGGCTGCCAGCCCCTGCCACCCAGGCGCCAGTCCTGGGCGGAGGGAGGAGGCCCGTGGGGAGGGGGCGGAGGGGCCCGGGAGGGGGAGGAGCCGCGCAAGGGGCCTGGGGGCGGGGAGCGACTAGAGCGCTCGGAATGTGTGCCGGTCTCTAGGTGGTGCCAAATTCTGGGGCCTAGGCATTTCCCTCGCTTTATGTTTTTGGTTTTTTTCCCTTCCTTCAATCTCTTTGATTAGGCCGTACGTGGCTGTGGCAAGGAGTTGGGGGGAAAAAGAATAAAAACAGGAAAGAGAGAAAGCACAGCCAGACCCTGGACTTCGCGAGCCGCCGGGGAGGGGGCGGAGGAGGCTGAGCCAGGCAGAGTCGCCAGCGGAGACTCGCGAGTGGCGCGCGGGAGGAGCGGCTGCCGCCGGCGCTGGGCTTGCCTTGCTGCTGCTGCTGCTGCTGCTGCCTCCCCACCGCCTTTTTTTTTTTTTGGAGCAGGGTGGGGAGCGGGAACCCGAGAGAGAGAAAGCAAAACATTAAAAAGCCCCAAAGACAGCCAGCAGGAGCGCGCGGTGCCCGATGGCTTCGCTGTACCAGAGGTTCACCGGCAAGATCAACACCTCGCGGTCCTTCCCCGCGCCCCCGGAGGCGAGTCACCTCCTGGGCGGACAGGGGCCCGAGGAGGACGGCGGCGCAGGAGCCAAGCCCCTCGGCCCGCGGGCGCAGGCGGCGGCGCCCCGGGAGCGCGGCTGCGGCGGCGGCGCGGGTGGCCGGCCCCGGTTCCAGTACCAGGCGCGGAGCGATGGTGACGAGGAGGACGTAAGAGCTTCTCAGGGGCGGCGGGCGGCGGGCGGCGGCGGGGGCTCCGGACCGAGCGCGCAGCGAGACGCGTCGGCCAGGGGCATCAGGGGCGGGGGGGGGATCGGGCGTCCTCCCCCTGTCCACGACTCCCCGGGCGCCCCCAGACACGCTCCGTGGCGCCAGATCGCGGTCACCGCCGTCCCGGAGGGAGCGGGTCTGTGTCTGCAGCCGTGGCGGCCGGGAGTTGGTGGCTGGTGAGAGTGGGGTTTGGGTACTGCGCCTGCTGGGATCTGGAATTCGCTGTGCGTTCCCTGGAAGCGCGGATGTCTGTTTTTAACAGCATGCTGCTATGGTTCCTAAGGAGAGAATTCGATCGGCCTGTGATTACGAGTTGGTTTATATTTATTTCGTGCTCCTGGAACACAGTCTCAGGCACCTTCTCTCCCTCCCACTTGTGTTTGGAATCTCTTCATCGTGCACCTCCTCGCCTACCCACTCTGTCCCTTGACTCAAATGCATCTCGTTCCTTCCTCTTACTTCTCCTAGACACTTTCCCCCCCAGCGGTGGTGGTGGTGATTATCCTTTCCGGAAGAAAAAATATATATATATACCAAAATACTGGCATCTGAGCCCCAACCCTCTGTCCCAGTTGCTGAGAGACCTCAGGACGTGTCTGTCTCCCCTCCCAGCCTTAGACTAGCACCTCTGCCTTAGACCGCGTTCAGTGAAAACTTCTCCAAGAGCACATTTCCTACTCTTCATGGGGCTGGAAGCTGGGGTTTCAAAGATTGGATTTGTACATCGCCCTAGTAACCAATGACTCATGCAGGACAGGAGCCGGACCTTAGATGGATGAGTTTTACCTCCTGTGGATCCCTTTCAAGGATGCAGAAGGCTGCTAGGACTTAGAAGGGAGGAAACTGTGCTTTTTCTTTGCGGCCTTCTTTTCCCAGGGAGAAGAGAAAAATCCCCAACAGACTTTCAGACAAACAGGTCTGGCTTGGCTGGTACAGCTCTTAGAACAGTTAGGCTGTGTTGGGTCATAGAAATCATGGTGTGTGCCTTTGAGGAGTTTCACAACTGCATCTTTTAAGCAAGGCTGTGCAGTCCTAAGGTTCCCACTGGCCTCTCACTTAGTCTACCCTGACATACCCAGGGCAGTACATTGCCCTGCACTGAACAGGAGGTTTTGGTCGTTACCTCTCTGCAGCCTCCAGCCACGCTATTTCCCTGTTTGGTATTTCTTTAGTGCAAGAGTTGTGTTTGGGTCGGCGGGCGGGAGGCGAGACATTGAGTAACTTCCCAGGGACAATTCCTAATTGCCAGATATTATGAAATCAGTGATGTTTTGCTGTTGTTACTGGTAGTTTTTGTTTTATGAATGAAGGATGGGGAAACTTTAATGGAAATCATAGAACTTTGCGGGAGATGTGGTTTGCACACACACAGGTACACACCCTCTACAGCCCTGCGTCAGATCTTGTGTGAAGTTTTCTGATTTTCTCCTGCATCATTTCCAGACTCCCCAGTTCAATAGAGGGATCTCCAAGGCATGTCCCTCACTTTGGTGGGCCAAGTCCTGAGGGAAATAGACAGATTCTTCAGTTGTCTGGTTCAAGGAACTAGGAGTCTTTGGCGAATGGTTTAATTGGGGGAGGGTGAAGAGTTCTGGAGGATTAAACTACTGAGAGTCTTGGGGAAGACAGTTAAGTTGCAATGCAAACAGGAAAAATGTACTTTTTTGCCTTAAATCTGACTTAAAATTGTTGAATTGTGGATGTTTGGAATGAGACCAATGTGCCGTTTTGTTTTGTTTTTTTTCTCAACAGGCTCTAGGTGTCGCTAAGAGAAAGGAAAGGCAAGAGCTCTGAATTTTATTTCAGATGGTCTCCATGTTTTTTTTAAAAAATCTTAACTTGGAGTAGACATGTCCTTCTTTTCATTGTGACATGTGTCTAGAAATGATTCTCAGATAAACACAGGTGTCCTGAGAAATCAAGGATATAACATGTACATTTTTGTTAATGGGGCTCTAAACAGCATCTCTAACTTAGATGTAAGTCCTGACATCATGCTTCTTTTTTCTGGAAAATACGCAATGTGTGTGGGTGGGTGTGTATTGTGTGTTTATATAGTATATTTCCTATATATATATATACACACACACACACATATACACACACACATATACACTTGCCCATTATCCATACATATATATCTGGCACACATCTGCAAAATGCATTGCACATATGTCCTTTAAGTTTAAATTGTATACTTAAACTCATAACACAGGCTGAATATTGCATCCTTTAAAAACAACAGCAAACTTTTATGCACTCCTCTTAGAAAAGTTACTCAGAATAGGAGAAGTTATGCCCGCAAATTTACTAAAAGATAGATGAACATAGCAAACCACATTTCCTCCAGGAACAAAAACTTCAATTTGCTTAAAGTGTATTTAAAAAAAAAAAAAAGAAGAAGACATTAGGTACAAAAACTGCTTTTTAGATACAAATACTTGCCAAGACTGAAGAATCTTGAGTAATCATTTTGCTACCCAAATTTCAAGCTGAGGATATGCAATGAATTAGGAACACATTGCATTTTATTTTATTACGTGTCTTGCAACTGCTGACAACCTCAAGACAAACCGGGGCTTTCCTTGACAACAGCGAGAAGCAATTGGGAGCGCGCCTTCGGTGGGAGCTGTCTGAGGTGCTGAAACCTTTTCTTGGCTTAGCGCAGGAGATACCTCCATCACTCTTGTGTTTGCAGTCCTGATCCCAAGGGAAGACTGTTCCAAGGTACAGAAACAGCTTTGCTGCCTTGGTCACTAAGATGATGGTAATCAGCACACCTTTATAATCCTTAGGGCTTTGTACCTCTTTTCTGGAAATCGAGAATATAGTGCTTGACTTCTGTGCATGTGTGTACACTTACATGCCTGAGTATGACTGAGCTGGGCAATTACCCAGCCACACCCCAAATAAAATTTACGGTAGTCTAACAAGGCTAACACAGAAAAATAAAATGCGGAGGTAGAATGGCTGGCATTAATAATGCATGGTCTAAATGCACAAACTACACAGGCAACAAAGGAACTTCCCACCTGTGTGGCTCCACAGGACAGCCTGTTTTGGGTGGGTCAGTACTAACATGCAAAGTCTGACTTCAAAGTAGAAATAAAACCAGAGGGTCTTTTCTATCCACTTCTTTGTAAATCTTAGATTTATTTAAATATAGTCAATTACTTGGGCAACTCCTCTGAGGAATCAATAGCCATTCTGATTTAAAATTCATTGTGTAGGTCTAAAAATAAGTTGACTCTTAAAGGAATTGTTGCGAAAGTGACTTTTAGTGGAATTTATTAACTTTCATTTGAATTAGCTGTGGCTAATTTTAAAATACTGAACTTTGTCATCTGCCCGCTTGAACATTTCTTTTTAGTTTTTTAAAGGGCTTTGGAGGCCTTCTGTGCCATTAGAGCAGTAGTTTTGTTAAGGTTATACAGTGTGTTCCTGTATCCTTCATTTTCAGTGACACATGGCTTCTTAACAATACAAATGTGATGACGACAGGATTTTAAAACAGCAAATTGGTTAAAACTGGGATAGATGGACAAATCACTGCACATGATGCCCACCAGCCTTGGCAGGGCCAATTTCAACATCCTGTATGTCTTCGGCAACCAACCCATCTTTTTTTCTCCACCTTGGTTTTTCATTGGTATAATGTCAACATTCTCTTAACGTGTCCTTGGGATCTATCAACTTTACGATTTCTTAAGTAGCTTCCCTCCACAAATATGTTTATATACTCTATGTTTATATACTCTATTACTTTTCTTCTGTTTCAACTGTAATTTAAAAAATTTTTAATTTCACATGATTTTCCTGATAAATGAGAAAAAGCCTAAACTGTCTACTTGATCTCATTATTCTCATCACTAATAGGACCAGGGCTTGGTGTACTCGCCTACAGAATAGCCATGGATATTGCAGGGACGTGGAGAGTTGGAATGTTGTCCTCTCCTCATCCCAGTGGCATCTACAAAGTGGGTGCTGTGAGGCCAGGTACTGAGAAGTGCTCAGTGAATACATGCTGCTGTTACTAATAATATTACTCCTTCATCTCTCCTCCTTCAGTTCCTTCTTCTTTACCTGAAGGTAGAAAAAAAAGATTGGCTTCATTGGCCTCTACCACCAGCTCTGGCTACTATCCTGTTTTTCTTTCTTATTTTATTATCCAACTTCTCAAGCAAGGAGTCTACTTCCTTGTTAACAATTCTCTTTTCCTCATCTTGCTTGGATGCAAACATCCATTCTGTACCATCTTGACTACAGAAACTGCACACAGAATGTCATTGATGTCCTCTTAGTTACCCGATATAATGACCTGTCTGATTCCTCCTTGCTCTTGATGTTGTTCCAGCTCTTGCTCTTGACAACTGTCACCTGCTTGTTCCACTTTTGTATCTTGTGTTTCTCTCAATGTTACATGAACTTAATCTTTGAATTCTTTGGTGGATCAGTTTCTCTTCCTATCCTTTATGTAGGAAGACCGAAGAACCTGCTACCTTCCTAAGGTTTGGTCTCCAGTATTTTATTTCTTACCTTTCTTGCTTTCTTCTGAAGGTAAATGGTCTCCCTTTATAGAAAGGAGTCAAACACATTCTGCAGTGTCTACATTAGAAGATGGTTAAAATAGCTTTGCTGCCCCGATGTACATCTAGCATTTCTTCTGAAGGTAAGTTGCTTTTCTGTTTTACAGAATTGGAGGATTCTGGGATTGCAGGGACCTTGGGGATCCCCATCTTGATCTCTCTTCCAAGCTTTTCTACCACAGGTCAAGCAGCTACAAGATCATTTTTGTGGTGGTGACAAGATATTCACACAGAATACATCCCTGACTTTATTGATCATTTCCCCTCTTTTATATCTGCTTATGGCAAGTAACTTTCCAGCCTAATCCCTTTATTTCTGCTACTAGCATTTCCATTTCCTCCACATCTTTGCATGACACCCAATGTTTGTAAGCATGCACAAGTTGCGTTCTCCTAATGTCTTGGTTTCTTTCTTGTCACATTAAGTATTTCACTAGATGAACTTTACAGCCCCCTTGTGGTCCCATAATGCTGCATAATAGCACCCTGCTGGATGCCGTCTTCCTGAAAAGTTTTTTATTGTATTTCAAAATAAAGTGAACACATAGAAAGTGTTCAGTCACTTCAGAATAAAATGAACACATAGAAACCATAAACCAAAACAGCGTCACAGTGAATGCTTTGGTAAAGTGAATAATCAGTTAACTTATTAAATGTAATTCCATCTCAGTAAAGAATTTGCTGAAATTGTATCTATAACAGAATTATACACAATTCTGATTACCATTCCAGCCCAGAAAATGCAATCATAATAAGGAAGTTGTCTCTGTGACAAGTAACATATTGACGTACACAAAGAGGCTGTGCTGGCTGAATGATGGCTGCAGGCAAATATAGCATCAGAAATACCTTACCTTTGCATTGCACCTGGTGACTTTCAAAGCCCTGCCACATGTGTCTCGTTTCACCTTCACAGTTACCTGGGCTAGGGAGGATAACTATAACCTAGAGCTAGTCTTTTAGCTCGAAATATCAGTAAGGGTAAGCCCAATTTCTTTTCGTTTGGATGGGTCAGTTGTCACTTGTGAATGAGAGCAAACACATTTCAATGTGTTCACAAGCCTTTGCTCTCTGGAGCCAGACAAGAAAGTATGTTTGTGAGAAAGCAACAATGTATCTTTCCAGCGGATTTGAGTTCTGTGTTCACAGGACAGGATTTCCAGGTAGCACGCGTGTCTGTTTTCCATGGAATGCCTCGTTTCATTGCTGCCAGTGCACTTTTCCATCATTTACTTGTATATGTTACCTCTAGATTTAATGAGAGCTAGAGCATTAGAATAACATCATATTAATGCATATTTTTGATAGTGGAATTAACTCATTTTCCCACATAAAATTAATATTCTAATATCACTAGGTAGACAGGAATTCTTCTAGATGTTGGGTTTTGGACATGATTTCCATCATAAAATAGAGCTTTTATATTTCTTACCCAAAGCTTTTTCTCCTTTAGGGTCGGAATGATTAGTGAGTTTAATTTTTACAAGCAACTGGCAGGAGTTGCTGAGTAAGATATACATGCTGATTGTATATAACCCTGTTCCTTTTAATTACTCTGATGATAACAATGCATTAATCAAGCACATGAGAAATGCTTCTCTGCAATATACAATATTGGTCCCTTTCATAGAGCATTGCCTATAAAAATAATAGTCACTATAATCTTTTTAAAATTAAATTCTGGTTAATAAATCTAGTGTTAAGGGCACAAGTATCCACATGCCAGGTTATGATTTGCTTCAATTTCAAGCACATTGGTTTGATTTTATACACATGTAAAAAAAAAATCAGCCTTTCTCATGAACAACTTCTGGAACATTTATCTCTAAAATGATCTAACATTGTGAAAATACCTGACATCGAAAAATTTTAAAACTGACATCTAAATTTATAAATGAGAAGACTACAGGTAATTGTGTGAATGGTTTTAAGGATATAGTTTGTGTTTTTTGGACTTCAGGACACTTCAGCATCTCTTCTCACACCTGCGTTCTTCTTAGCATATTTTGCTTTATCGTAATTGAGTTGGGGAATTATATCACTGAGTTTAAAAAACGTATGAACATTTTAAAATGTAACAGTCTAAAATATTTTGGTTCTAAATGGGTGTGCTAATTGCCGAAGCAGAAAATAAACCACAATTTTGCCAGAATATTATAAGATTTTGCTCTGACTTGGTTTCCTCAATAGTTTTACTTTTTTCCCCTTATAAATTACTTCCTGTGTTTTCCAGCAGCACCCACATCTATCTGAAGCACAGTACATGTTTAGTTTTGTCCCATGGTTGATATATATGTATATCATGATACTTATATGTGTGTATATACATATACATATGTCATGCATATGTATAGACATGTATACATATATAAACATGCACACACACACGTATTTTATAGGAAGATCAGAAGCACATAGGCCCATGAGGTCCAGATGGTAGAATTCCCGGTGGTGGCAAGACATTGAGGAATATCCTGCTTCCCAGAGTTGGGGCATCTGAGTTGACAGTGGAGAATATGTATTAATAGCAGGCATTGGGGGAGGGGAGCTAAAGAGGAACACAAGCCGGGGATGTAAGAATCCTTGCAGAAATGGAGGAAAGACGGAGGGTCCTACAGGTTCAATGAGATGGTTCTCAGGTCCTGAAACAGGCTTTATCTTTAAAAACAAAGGGCCAATTTTACTACTTTACTCATTCAGCTGTGCATATATAAACCACTTGAAGACATTTAGAATGTAATAAAATCATCCTAGCAATATGCCTGATGAAAATGAGAAATATATAGACACACAGACACACGCATACACATTTGTTTAATTCACAAGAAACTTAAGGATTTTCCTATCAAAGTCATTGTAAAATCCAATTTTAAATTGTCTATCGTGTTTAGATTTCATTCTGACATCAGCTTTTAGATAATTTGGGGTCAAATTTAACAATGCCTATGTTATGGGTTATGGCATTAAAAGAAGATGGAATGGGGATATAGGCATCTTCCCACCTTGGAAATGAGAAAACCATTGAATCCTTTCTCTCTCCTGGTGTTCACTATTGTTGGGAGATTTCTTGTAAAGGTGGAACTACTGGAATTGAGGCAGCAGCTTGCATGCAGCAATGGGATCTTTGTTAGATTCTCCATAATATATTGATCTAATTGTATGTATCCATTATATGTGATACACATACTATATTTTAAATGACATCAGCTAGAAGGAGAGCATGGATGGGATACAGTGGGAGCATTGAGAGAGCAAGGCATTGAAGGTGGAGGGGCACCAGCGACAGGCACTGGCCTCCGTCTCCCTAACCACTTTGTCTACAACACTCCTCTTTCTAAACTGTATTCAAACTCTGGATATGCGTTATGCCAAATCCTATCTAATAATTCTTAACCATTAAAAACCTAAACATGAGAAATTTCTATAAAAGTCTTGAGAGGTGAAGTTATTTTCTATTTTTGAAGGTTTTCAGAGTTGTCGGGTATTTACAGCCTCTGGAGATAGCCCACCCCTGACATAAGTAGCTCTGATTATTAGAGACTTATTGGAGGTACCTGTCTTCTTCCCAGCCTCTCTGTAGCTCCTGCGCGTGGACTCTCATTTCTCCGTGGCTTCCGAGGAAGGGCAGCGGCATCCTCCTGCCCAAAGCAGACAAAGCCACATAGTCCTGTGTCCTCCCTTCTCCTTGTCCTCCTGCTGCCAAAGAACCACAGAGTCCCCTCAGCACCCTGAGCAGCCTCTGCAGGAACATTCATGGAGGGAATGGAGGTGGTTTTTAGGACACCTGAGTTAGGTTAAATAGCACCTATTAGCTACTTTCCCAGGTGAGCTGTGAGGCCTTCGTCCTCAGACTCGTTCTATCTTTTCCAGTTTGCAAAAGCACACCCTCGTCGCCAGGTTTGGGTAAAATGTGCCTCAGCTCATCGCTGATTCCGGGGAATCCCTCTGCTGGGGCGCCTGCTCCATGCTTCCTCGCACTCAGCGCGCACTGCCAGCTAGAGCATCCTTTCCGGGGAAGCAGGCCCAGCTGAGACTCATCTGAGGATAACTGTTAGGTGGAGGGTTGGGGAGGAGATGCCAGAGGGCTGCAAATACAGAAACAGAGCAGCGAATCAAGTTTGGTTCAGGCTTTTCCAAGGTTGAATTCAAGCTAAGTGTTTGGAGAGGATTGACTTCTCACCTGGGTGTGGGGGTTGTGAATGTGGCTCTGCAAACATCTCCAGGTCTGTGGCACCCGGGAGCTGGTGCTCCCCCATCCCCTCACGTGGGTGTGGCTGTATGATTCCTTTTGGCTGATGAGATGGGAATGGAAGTGATAGTAGCCCTTCTAAGTACAGGCTTTAAAAGCCAGCGTGTGATTTCTATCTGTCATGGAAACCAGCAATATTCCAGAGAGTCGCTGCTGCACAAGCCAGATAGAAACTTTAGCTAGTAAGTTGTTGAAATTGTATCAGTATGGAAGAGCCTAGCCTGTGCCGACTGCTGCGTAGGATAAATATTAATGCAGATGAGTGTCCATTCCTTTTTGGGCCTCAAGTGCATCCTCCTCTATGGGCAAGATCAATGATCTCTAAATTTCTGTGGAGAGTGCATTCTTCCTTCCTGCATTTTGCTTAAAGCTTTTCTCTTCCCAAAGAGACTGAAATGCAAGTTGGCCCGAGGAAGGCACCCGACCTTGGAGTGTGTGGGTCTCAGGAGCTCCTTTCTTTAGAGGGCATGTCTTGTTAGGTGGGAGGGAACAGAACAAGAAGGTGCTGATTTCCTGGAAGGCAGGTGCTTGCGTTCACTGGGTTTGTAGAGTTTGGGATCGGAGTGCAGGAAGGGGCAGCAGGAGAAGGATGGTGTATGCAGATTGCTAGATAGTGATGATGAAAGCAAGCGTCGCGGCCTTTGGAATGTTTCTAAGGGTCAGAAATGAGGCTTCTGGGCCTTGGCCTAGAGACCCTGCAAGGCAGAGAAGTCAAGGATCCCACAGGGAGGCGGCTTTCCAGGATGAAAGGTCCCCAGTGTGGAAAAAAAAAAATTCTATATACCCTAATCCGTGGTACAGGCTGTGCTCTTCCATTTTATGTGGATTTATGACAAGATTATTTTAGAAACCAAAGGTTACATGTCATCTAAATAGTAGGAAACATTAGCAGAAACATATAGCTTCAGCATAAAATTCTTTCTCCCCCAATTAGTGTCCTGATGGTTGCCATTGAATCTCCATTTTGTATGTGGAAAGGGTGTCATGGATTTCTCTTCCTTCTTTCCAGGTTTTTAGTTCCTCTGAATGGATAGGAAATTCAACCCCTAAATTTCCCTACGTCTGGATATCTGTCAAAAGGAGAGGGGGCATTGTTTCTATGGAAACAGGAGCTGCTGTGATAGGCAGGGGCCGCTGGGCTCCTTGTTGGGCGACTGGCCTTGCTGAATGCGAAATCATCAATACGCTTCCTCATTGTCCTCAGGCTCCAGTGAGATCATATCAATTGGCAAGGCTGCTTTTTTCCGCAGGTACAAGAGAGCACCTGAGCAGAATCTTAACGTTCCTTCTGCACCTGCTGCTGGATGATCTTTTTAATCCTGCTGCCTCTGGTCCACAGGAAAAATACAGTCCTGTTTGTATAGCCTGCACTTGGGCTAATCCCAGTGTCTCCAAAGCAGGGGAGGATCTTGAGTGGTCATTTCTGGCCCTGTGTGTCCACCACCCCATTATGTATCCCACACCTGAGGGTCATGTTCCCACTTTAACAGGACACCCAGAAAAACTTGCCCCATTATTATCCACGAGCTGCTTCCCTCTCGCCCAAGTCCAATCAAACTTGTTGCAGCCTCAGTTCATTTCCTTGGGTTCTAACCTTACTTCAGACATGCACTTTTTTTTTTTTTTTCCCAACAGGGTCACCCAGGCTGGAGTGCAGTGGCACAGTCTCGGCTTCCTGCAGCCTCAACTTCCTAGGCTCAGGTGATCCTCCCATCTAAGCCTCCTGAGTATCTGGGGCCACAGGCATGCACTGCCATGCCAGGCTAATTTTTGTACTTTTAGTAGAGATGAGGTTTTGCCACGTTGCCCAGGCTGGGACCTTCACTTTTTAGGGTACCCTTGCCACTGACAGGATCTGCCTCCATCACTCCCCAGGTTATAAACCATGCAGGGGCCCTGGTTTCAGAGCAAAAGCCACAGTTTCTGTAATAATGTAAAGGCGCGACATCATCCACCTCGCAGCCACTCCTCCTGCCCCTGCCATCTGTCTGACTGCACCTCCTCCTACTCCGAGCTCATGGCTGCCTCTCTGTGCCCTGATCACGCCAGGCACAGCAGGCTCTCACCTGAGCTGCTCACACAGTGGCTACTCCATCTACTCAACCTTCCTACCCTGCGTCCACCTGCCTGGCTCCTTCATGCCCTCCACTGAAGACTTAGCTCCAAGGTCACTTTCTCAGTGACATCTCTGCTGACCACCTGTGTAAAATGGTAGTTCCTGATACTCCTCACCCTGCCCTCCTTTGTTTTTCTGTCACCACAGCATTTATCACCTCCTCATATTTTATACAATGTACTTATTATACCTCCTTTTATTTCTGTCTTGCCCCTGATTGGCTGAGCCAGTTGTAAGGCTCTTTGGCCATTTTCTCTCTGACATGTCTCGGTGCCTAGCACAGTGCCTGATGCATCAAAGTTCTCAAGAAATATTTGTTGAATGAGTGAATGAATGAATGGAATCCTACCTGAAAAATCTTTGATCACTTCTATCTAAATAATCACCATTCTCTTAAACCTGTTTTCCAGACATTTGCTGAAACTGAAAGAGTTCTGAAATTAGAACTTTGACCCTTCCATGTGGGTACTTACATGTGTCTACACATGGATTCTCCTCGTGTCAGGATTTTGTTATTGCATGATTCTGGGCAGGCTCTTGCTGCCTGTCTGACTTAAAAGTACAGCTGAGCAGACAAAGTAATTACTAGAGAAACAGTAGAATTCATTTCTGTAGGACCTGCTTAAATGATCTAATATTTGGTATTTGCAATATTTTGTATTTCTTTTCTGAACGAAAACAAGTATACATGCAAATTTTCTATGTATGACTACTTCACTGATTTTTTTGTAGTTATCAAAGAAAGTAGTAGACGGGAAGGTCTCGTAAGGAAAAATGCAAGTCTTCGAGAAGAGACACATTGCTATAAATACAGCGACGTGACAAGTTGGTTTTGATTAGATATTTGCATTACCTAATTCTCAATATAACACAAAAACACCATAGCTTCTTTTTTCATGATACTGTGATCATTTCTTTATCTGGCAGGTAGGAAGTCAAAAAAGAGTGGTTTTGAACCGTATATCATTAGAGAAAATCTAATGTTCCCAGACCATAAGGTACAGTTTTTGCCAGAAAAAGTGTTCCTGGATTCTGTAATCTATTTGAAATTGCCTGAGGCTCTTTAGCTTTCTACAGCATACATTTTCATGATAATATGATCAGCACTCTCTGGCACTCAGGATGGTGCTAGAACAGGGACTGAAATCTTTATCTTAGGGCTACCTATGTGCAAGATGACCTGGAGAACTCACCTCTTTGGGCTATATCAAGACTGCAGCAGCACTTCCAGTCAAGTCACTGAAATATGCAAAATAAAGATTTGCCATTTCTGTTTTCTGTTGCCAGATAGCGTTGGGAAACAAATCTATGTTTCAAGTGCTTTTATAGCCACGGCAAAGTGTGCTGAACTGTTTAACAACCATGGAAGAGTTGAACCACACCCTCCAGTTTGCATATGGGGGTGTCAGGCAACGTGTTGAGCAGGTAGTCAGAGAGCCACAGGCAGGCTGCGTCATTCATCTAAAGACACAGTGATAAGCATGTGCAGTGCTGGAGCTGTCCAATGGTACCAAAGTGCGTGCAGTCAGATAAAGATAATGCAGCAGATGATAAGCAGATGCGTAGCCATGGGTGATTAGCTCTCTGACCCCTGGGTTTATGTAGCCAAAGTGCCTCAGAATACTTAAGACCACAAGACTTAGAGAAATACATTTTCTGCTGCCATCACGTCAGCAGTATGAATGCAAGTTAATGTGTCAAAGCTCCAAAACTTAGTATCCAGTCTGAGTCCAGGGAAAAGAGAGGGCCAATGGTGCGTATGAAAAGCCACCACACACAAAACTGGTCAGACGTTGTGGGCCAGCTCTCTACCCCTGGAGGAATAATGGAGCCGAGGGGCACCTGCAGAGCTGCCAGCTATCAGCAAAGCAGCCCAGGCAAGGAGTCCACATGGCTGATTCTCTGCCATCCCTCGCTTTGTGTATCCAGTAGGCCCATAAAGTCCTCAGCAGTGGCTGAAAGTGATCACAGTAGGGTGATTTCAGGGTCATTCTAGGCCACTGCCTTCACCTTCTCACTCTGTGGATCACGGTGACTCAGAACAGACAGATGACCTGAAAGGAGGCTTTAATGGGGTTGAGGGAGGCTGTGCTTGAGGAATGAGGACACTGGACATTTGGGCAGGGGTCTAAAGGGAGAAACCATAGAGGAGAGAGCAGAGCAGATGGAAATGGGGTGTGGGAAAATCTGGGGAACCAGTGGAATTCAGCACTATTCGAATTTTTCCTGGGGCAGCCCGGATAGGACAGATCCATTTAGTGTGGTGCAAACCAGGGAACACCTACTCTAACTGGCTCATCACAGCCAGATCCCAGGCTGTGGTTGTTGGAGCCATGACCTTGGAACTGTGCTTCTCAGAGTCATGGTGTACCTGATGGGAGCCGCCAAAGGAAGGAAGCAGGAGATGGCACCAGCAGAACTCCAAAGTCTCCTTAAATTAAAAACCTGTGCTTTCTAAATAATTTACCTGTATGTATAACTTCAAATGAAAAAGATGATTTTGGTATTAAATGAGGTCTATTGGAGTAACAGCCAAATTACTCAGTAAGCTCACAGATATCCAGCAGGGTTGTGTAATGAGATGTTCTTGTTACAATTTATAAAGGTCTTGCCCTTAGAATTCCATCAAACCTGCACCTAATGCCCTGATTACGGCAAACAAGAACCGCATTATTGTTGGAGGCTGAACGAAGGGCCCTTCCGAGGTACTCCATGTCGGAAACCGAGAGAGCACAGTGGTTGAGCTGCTGGCTCCATACTCAGCCCCCTGAGCCTGAATACTGAGTCTGTCTATCATTTACCAGTTGCTTAACCTTAAAGCATAACTGAGGGCCAGGCGCAGTGGCTCACACCTATAATCCCAGCACTTTGGGAGGCTGAGGCGGGTGGATCATGAGGTCAGGAGATCGAGACCATCCTGGCCAACATGGTAAAACCCCATCTCTACTAAAAATATGAAAAATTAGCTGGGTGTGGTGGCACATGCATATAGTCCCAGCTACTTGGGAGGCTGAGGCAGGAGGATGGCTTGAACTCAGGAGGCAGAGATTGCAGTGAGCCAAGATCATGCCACTGCACTACAGCCTGGTGATACAGTGAGACTCCATCTCAAAAAACTAACAAAAAATAAAAATAAAATAACTGAGTTTGGGTTTCACCTTCTTCATTTATAAAACAGGGAAAAGAATTGTAGTATTTTTGATATTTTGGCTTATTTGGCTTCACAGATGAAAGGGAGGTAGGCGGGTAATTGGTTCATATAAAACAATCAGAACAGCACCTACCATGCCACAAACCAATGGCAGTGTGATGACTGGATCCAGCTGTATTTGCTGACAAGGATGGGAGATTGGTGTGCCCTCGGGGCAGAGCTGGCCTGGGGCTGGCAGTGAGGAGCGGAAGGAAATGCCATCACGCCCAGTGGTCACGTGTGCACTGATAATGTTACCGTAACCCCATGTATTTATAATTGAACTGTGATCTTGACAGGTAGATTGAATAATTCAGTTATGAGCAAGTGGGAATTTGGATAACATGGATTCCCAAGGAGCCACAGTGCCTTTCAGTCAAGAGCTCCTTGGTGGGGCTTTGGGCCCCAGACCCCAGCCCTGCTGAGGACTCCTCCAGGAAACATGCAGAATGCAGTGGACGAAATGTGCCCTGCCACTGGTAGACTGAAATCGTAACGCCCAATGTGGTGGTAGTTGGAGGCAAGACATTTGGGAGTTCATGAGGGTGAAGCCTTCATGAATGGAATTAGTGTCCTTTTAAAAGAATGTAGAAGGGCCGGGTGCAGTGGCTCACACCTGTCATCCCTTTGGGGGACTGAGGTGGGAGGATTGCTTGAGCCCAGGAGTTTAAGACTAGCCTGGGCAACATGGTGAAACCCCGCCTCTACTTAAAATACAAAAACTAGCCAGGCGTGGTGGCTCGTGCCTGTAATCCCAGCTACGAGGGAGGTGGAGGTAGGAGGATCACTTGAGCCTGGGAGTTGGAGATTGCAGTGAGCTGAGATTGTGCAATTGCACTCCAGCCTGGCCAACAGAGGGAAACTGTCTCAAAAACAGACCAAACAAAACCCAGAGAGCTCTCCAGCTCTTTTCCTGCCCTGAGAGAACATAATTAGAAGGCAGCTGGTCTGCAACCCAGAAGAGGTCTGTCCCTCATGAGAACCTCACCAGGCTGGCACCTGGACCTGGAGATTTGAAACCAGAGGCCTGGGTCGGGCAGATGAGGAAGCTCCACAGGCCCCAGTGCCATCCTGGGAATCTGTCACATCAACAGAGACCCAAGCCACCCCCAGGGCTGCTCACAGAGATCTTCCTGAGCCGGATGCTTTAGAATTAAACTAGAAAACTGTTGCTAAAAATGTAAGTTTTTTAGTTCATTTTATGATTGACAGTTTGAAATACTGTATAACATTGCATAGTACTCAATAAATAGCTTTTCCGCAGAAGTGGTCAGAAGAGGCCCAACTAAAACTCACTGGAAATATTATCAAGGATCTCAATTTTAGATGAAGAGAAAACACAAATACAGGTGATCCAGCTTGCGAATTTGTTATAACAGGACACCTTAACAAGTACAGTCTGACAAAACACAGGATGAAAAAAGTGAGGAGTCCATGGAGCTATTTAGGGAAATAGTGAAAACTTGCCCAGATATGGATTTGATTACAATAGTTACAAAGAAGCAGAGAGTGCTGTAACTCCAATTAAAAATCTTGAACCTACTTTTCATTATGTTTCTCATAAGATTTCACTTTAACATAATCCCTGACTCTTAATTACCTATGTCTCTATTAACAATTTCATTGGCAACTTCTCTTTTGGTTTAAAATATTCCAGAAATCTCTTCCTTCAGTCTCCAAAACCCAGGTAAATAGAGACCTGATGGAGTGTGGGATCCTTGGGAATGCTAATGTGTGTTTCTGCCCCTCATGAGGCTGGGGATGGTTCACTCAAATGGGGCAAGGGAGAGCGTTGTGGCTTCACAGATCAAAGGGAGGCAGGTGGGTAGTTCCAGATTACACAGCATTCTGGCTGTGGTTCTTCTCACAAAACAGTTGAGGAAGCTAATAGTATATTTCTTCTACTCAACTCAGGCTTGTCTAGTGATATCCAGCTTTTCCATGACACTCCTCACACACACACCATTCACACACTCACACCTACACACATGCCACACATCACACACACCAAGCAAATTCCCACACTGCCACATACCACATACACACACCTACACATGCGTCATGCACCATGCGTACTACACATCACACACACTATGCAAATTTCCACACACACCCACACACTCACACATATGCACCACACTTCACAAACACACCATGCAAATTCCCACATCTTCACACACGTCACACCACATGCACACACACCTACAAATCCCCCACCACAAACACACTCACACCTATACATACCCCCCACACACCACATATTACACAAATCCTCACACCTCCACACACCCACACCACACGTCACAAAAATCCCCTACACACATTTCTCAGACACCTACCACAGACACACACCTACACATACATGACACACACAAACTTACAAATCCCCCCCACAGCACACACATCCCGTCACACACCACACACACCCTTATCTGCCACACCCCTCCTGCCACACATACACATAACACCATGAGTTCCAGAGTCATTGCAGGCACACACACAGATAGATGTCTAGCAGATTGAGGACCCTGAAGCAAGGTGACGGGCCACCCTTTAAATTGAAAGTGTTGCTGGTGACCAGAGGTCGTTGAAGCCTTCACCGGAGGTGCTTTCTTTGGGGTGAGGACAGCTGGACTCTACAGGCCACTCTGCTCTGGTCTCTGCTAGAACCCAGGGTGCACAGCTGGGGCAGCTTCCCAGGATGCATATGTCTTGTGGGGACAGAACAGACAAATGCCAGGGAGCTGATCTCTCAGTGGCCAAGGGCGGCGGTCCTCTGAGATCGCTAACCTCAGAGCGATTCATCAGCTATTGTACCAGGACATGCAAACCGGTAGACACAGAAATAAAAAGGTGGCAACGTAAGGCTTTCTCAAAATGCAACAAACAGAATCAGAATTGTATTCAAGGAGTCCTTTGAAAATTTTCTACAAACTCAAAAATTATCTGGATCAGAAAACTATGAAAATTGACCCAATGGGTCAGTGAAAGCCTAGGAAATGTATCCTGTCTGGTGGAATACCCACATGACCTGAGGCATCTTGGGGTCTTGCTGCTGTCTCCGGGGGTTCTAGGTTTGCCCGTTGGCTGTTCACTTCCCAGGAGCAGATGTGCAGTGGGTGTCACCTGGAGACCCTGTAGCAGCAGTGGGCACTCAGCTTCCTGTCTGAGGTGGTTTCTTTGTTTGTTTGTTTATCTTTGAGATGGAGTCTCACTCTGTCGCCCAGGCTGGAGTGCAGTGGTGCCATCTTGCCTCACTGCAACCTCTGCCACCCGGGTTCAAGCAATTCTCCCGCCTCAACCTCCTGAGTAGCTGGGACTACAGGTGCCTGCCATCATGTCCAGCTAATTTTCATATTTTTAGTAGGGATGGGGTTCACCATGTTGGCCAGGCTGGTCTCAAACTCCTGACCTCAGGTGATCCACCTATCTCGGCCTCCCAAAGAACTGTGATTATAGGTGTGAGCCACCGTGCCCTGCCTGAGCTGGTTTTACCCACAGCTCAGTGCATTCAAAGCATGAATATTCACACAGAAGGGCATTCCCAAAGAGGCGTGCACCAAAATACTTTGAGAGGAGGAACACATCTAGACATGCTGAAGAAAATGCTTCTCTAATTAACCCAGCTCAACTAAAAGGTAAGGTGCAAATTTCAGTGAAGCCAGGCCACAGCGACAAGGGAGAATCTGCCCATGTTTGGAAAAGCTCCTAATAGCTCTTAGAACCTTGCTTTTAGGTATGAACATTTCCCATATTTCCTTTTATGATGCCATTCTAGCTCAACGTTGAAAAGGCAGAGCACATCTGATTGTTCTGAGTAATCAGTAGCTCCTGGCATTTTTCCTAGTCTTTATGGCTCCAGGACTGGCCTATTCTCACATTCATAGACTTCAAATAAAGTTTGTTGACTAGTGGAATATAAAATTTCACTTAAAAATACAATTATGAAGAACCTAATTTAATCCAATTCTTTAACATCGGTAATGTGTATATATACTTTGCTGTCCGCTTTACAGTTCCTTTGAAATAAGATTGGGTCCTAGTTAACGCAGAGCTTAGAGGAAACTGGAGGGGCATTGTCCAAGTTGTCCTTTTAAAATTGCGACTTGTACAGAAAGGATTATATGGTCAAAAAGTTTGGGAAACATTGAATTCTTAAAGCTTGTCTTACTGGCTTTAAATGAGAGTTTCACAATGAATATCACAGCATTAAGTAGATGTATTTATGGCAAGATTTCTCACTTACCTGTGTCACTTTGTCATGGTGACATATTTTGGGAGCAGATACTCTGTACCACACCCCACTCAGCAGGAAAGCAGATCTTCATTCCTGACTCATGACTATTCTGGTTACTTTACATCATATCTGATTAATAATAAGTCTGGCTCTCTCTCACTGTATTATTTTTCCAAGGCTGCTGTGATAAAATATCACAAGCCAGTGGTTTGTTGTCTCACAGGTTTATTGTATCACAGTTACGGAGGCTGGAAGGTCAAAATCAGGGTGTCAGCAGAGCCATGCCCCCCTTGAAACCTGTAGGGGCGATCCTTCCTGATCCCTTCCGGCTTCTGGTAGCCCCAGGCCTTCTTTGGCTGGTAGCAGTATCAGTCTAATCTCTTCCCATCATCTTCTCATGGTTACCTTCTCCCTGTAAGCCTCTTCCCTCCTTAGAAGGACACCAGCCAAACTGGATTATGGGAACATCCTATTCCAGTATGACCTCACTTTAACTAATTACAACTGCAAGAACCGTACTTCCAAAAAAGGTCACATTCTGGAGTACCAGGGGTCAAGACAGCATCTTTTTTAGGGGAAACAATTTGGCTTGTCACACTGACATCCTGACTTTTTTCTTTAAGCATCTAATTTTTTGGTTATTTTAGACTGTTTTGGAGGGTCATCACCTATCCTGTTGGAATTTCAGGGAACAATATGTTCGTCTCTAACTTTGATTCATCGAATCTGCACAGTGGATCAAGCATTTGATCATTATTGCTCTTTAAACAGGAAATGGATGTCCATTCATTGGACCTTGATCTTTATTGCCTTGATTGATCATCGATCTTTTATAACTTTGATGCACCTAATCTGCACAGTGGATCAGTTATTGATCATTATTACTCTTTAAACAGGAAATAGATGTCCACAAATGAGTTACCACCATGTGGCTCCAAGGAATGACAGCAAAAGGCTCTAGACGCAGGGGCGTCTAACCATTCTTTTCTGTAGGCGCCTCCCTTCATTCCCCAAGGACTTCTAATTGGTTCTGTTTTGAGATGCTGGATGCCATGTTGATTTGGGAATCAAGGCTTAGCTAACTGCCTGGCAGTGAAACCAGGAACACACATCCCACACTGTTCTGTGTGCAGATAAGCAAGCCTCTGGCAGGGCCATGTTGACAGAGGAAGCATGGTTTTACTCATAATTCTTACTTCCTTCTTCCTATCCAAAATAGATTGCAGACATGAGTGTTGGGGAAATTAGAAAATGAAATAAAGTTAGATAGCTGTCAGACTGTATAGAAAAAACCTGAGTATTCTTGCTGTCATGACATGGAGGTGTCTAGAATCTATGAAAGTATCAAATGACACCATACTGATGCTGAGAACCAGTGTTGGCATCATTAGTGGGCCTCGTTACTTCTCCGTTTGCCCCTAAAGGTGAGGTCTGGGATCCTGAGAAGCAGAGCCATAGATTCGCCTGTTGACCATTCACTTCCCAGGAACAGATGTGCACTGGGTGTAACCTGGAGACCCAGTAATGGCAATGGGCACTCGACTCACAATCTGAGCTGGTTTTACTCACAGGTCCCTAGTCACTAGAATGGAATCAAGTGACCTCAGTCCTCATGTAGGGGATGGGGGCTCTCAGCAAGCCAGTCCTAACCTGTCTATTCCAAGCCTATATTCGGAGGGGTGGCCGGGGTAGTGCCAGATGCCACCTCTGGCCTTGGCTTGCTGTGGTGGTGAAGTACAGGTGCACTGACGGAAGTGAGACCCAGTGGCAAGCCAAAGGTCTTAGGGCTGCAGGGAGACTGTTTACCTCCCCTCCCCCAGCACTGCCCATGCCACTCTCCATGGTCCTGGCCGAATGCTATTTTTGTTCCTATGCTAGCAATGGCCAGCCCCTAACTAGAGTTCCCATCAGAGTGTTTTAGGGCTGCAAATGCCTGGCAATGAATATTTCTTTGTTCAACAACACTTTGCCCCTCTTCCCTTGCTTATTGGGGTACAGCTTCGACTCTGCGATTTTGATAGAATCTTTTAGAGGAAGGAACTTCATTTTATGGCCCCTTTTCCTGAGAGTCACCCTAATCACCCAGTCTAGGTTGAATGTCACGCTGGCATGCTCCCAGAACCCCTGGGTGCATGCTGGAAGTGCTTAGCACATCTCGGCAGAGACCGTCTGTCTCTCCTCTTTCTTCTCTGCTGGAATCTGAGCTTCTGGAGGGCAGAGGCTGCAGCTCATCCTCAGGGGTCTCCAGGATGCCACCTGTGCCTGTTGTATGGTGTGGCACAGAACGTGTGCTGCCAGGCTCTGCGTGTGATACTGTTTACTCATTAGTTCACCTAACAAACAGGAATGGGGAAGGAGAGCATAAATAATAAATTCCCAAGGCCAAAAATGAAGAAGAAGATGAAGAAGGAAACTCTGCAACCGCATCCTCAAAAGGCACCCACAATGCTGCTGACATTTCTCCATTATTCATTATTTCCTTCCCAGACACCTCGTTTCATACTGTGTCCAATTTAAAAGAAATGAGGTTATTTTTAAGATGTGTCCTTTCATAAAGCAACAGCTACCTCCCTCTCGGGGTTTCTAGTTAGTTCCCAGGCAGTGGATAAAATTCGTGTTTGGGGATGAACAATAAAAGGGAAGAGCTTAGTTGGGAAAGAAAGAAATATAAACTGTCACAAGCCACTAAAGCAGCCTTGCCTTTTGCTGCTCTTTTTGTCCAGTTTGTCACGTGACTAAGCGTACACCTCGGGGGACTGTCTGCTGCCACAAGGTTGCTTTCCAAAATGACCCATTTCTACCTTCAGTTGGGCCTCATGGCCCAGCATGCATTGAGGTGCCTTAGAGGTCCAGATACTTCCTCTACAGCCTCTTTCCAGAATTCCTGGGCCTTTTCTCCAGTATACCAAACTCTCTCTCATCTCCATGCCTGCCATACACACTTATTCACTGCTCCTTTCTATTTCTGGAAAACACCTAATCATCCTTGAAGACCAGCTCAAAGGTCACATTCTCTGTGAAGTGAGTTTTGGAGCTGGGGGTAGGATGCATCCTGCCTCTTGTTCCTAGAGTACCTCCCCATGCAGGAAGTCTGACACAATGGGTGGATTCCTTTGAAATGATTTCTTTGCATATGTGTATTTCTACCAGGCCAGAGCTCTTTAAAGGCAAGGGTGCCTATTATTCATTTGGAATTCCTAGTCCTTGAGACAGAGCATACATCAGATATATGTTTGGGGTAGAGGAAGAATTGGTGAAAGATATGTGTTTCTTTGGATTATTTCTAAAATGCACCTCTCTGCTTTGTGTCATAGGAAATCATCAATAAAACTAGCAGTGACATAGAACTGACTTCCAAAGCACTGGTCTGGTCTAGGGGCTGACCACATTTCCTGGGAAGAGCAGATAGTGACTATTTTGGCTTGGTGGGACACACAGTCTCCGTCACAATGACTCTACTGTACGGTTGTTGCACAAAAGCAACCATAGACAGCAAGTAAAGTAAGAGGCGTGGTTGTGTTCCAATAAAACTTCACAGACAAAAGCAGGCAGCAGGTCAGATTTGGCCCATGGGATGTAGTCCCGCAGACCCCTGAGTTTGAGGAATGAGAATTGTGGAATGGAGCATCAGGGAAGTGCATTGGTCTACAGACCAAAGCTAAGTTAAACCGCCCACGCATTGGGAAAATAAGGCAAAGGGCTGGGAGTGATTCATGGGTCAAAAATGGCAACCCAGGAAATGAAGGACTCGTGGTGGATATGTAATCATTGAGGCTGATCAGCCCGGATGCTGCCTCTCCAGGGCAGCTACAGAAAGGTGCTGTTTGGCTCTGATGCTGCATGACAGTCTGCATGAAACCCTAATAAAAAAGACAGTGAAGGAAAATCATGTCATGAGCTGACACTCATGAGTCTCGGGAAACCTCCAGGGACAGAGCACAGCTAGACTGTCCAAGAGTCAGAAGCGCCCTAGAGCAAATGCAAAGCCCAGGAAGAGATACTTGGTTTGAGAAGAAAAGGGTTCAGGAGCTATTGCAACCCAGCTAGCAGGCAGGGTCCTGGGCTGATCAGAGTGGGAAACACTCGCTGAGTTGTTCAGTGGCAGGATAGACAGAGCCCTGCTGCAGGGAGGGGACCCTCGTCCACCCTGTACCCCCGTACACCTCTGCCCCCCTCCCCGTTCAGGCTGACAGTGTGCTCACCACACAGCAGTGCCTCCTGGTCTTGATGCTTGGGGCCCTCACAGCCATTGCACTGGCCCGTCCTGCTGTCTGACCACAGCTCTTCCCTGCTACACTCTTCTGTGTGTCTCCAGAGGGACCTTGCACATCAGCAAGTTGGGCAGCGTCCAGTGCCCTGAATCCCCCCCACGCCTTCCCACCTCTGGACATTTGCTCATTGTTCATTTCATGGCCATTGAACTTGTCTTGGTCAGTTTTCTTTCAGCTCTCAGTGACAGACACATTCCAAAACGACCTACGGAGAAAAAAAAGGACACAAATTTTATGGCAAACTACTACCTCTACTAAAACAACCTATTGTTTTTTAGAACTGAAGATCAGAGGCTGTGGGACTTCAGTCCTATCTGGAACAAGGTGCTGACATAATATTCCCAAAACTCTTTCTATCTGTCTCCTCTGTGGGTGTTAATCTCGAGCAGATAGCAAAGGTAGTTTCTGCTGTAAGCTCACACAGTTTTACAGTTTTTAATGAGAGAGGAAGAGAGGGGCATGTTCTCTCCCAGGGTCTACATGTGAAATCTCATTCAGGGTTTCTGGTCGATCCAGCACTGGTCACATGGCCCAGCCAGTTGGAGTTAGTTGTGTTGTCAGGGCCTGCACCACGAGCCTCTTGCACAGACAGGAACAGGACTAGCCAGGGAGAGCAGCTCCATTAGGACAAAGTGGTTCTGCAGACCTTGCAGCGTCTCCTCCTCAAATGTCTTTTCCTTACAAGAGCTTCCTCTCAAAATCCACCCCTCCCTTCAGGTCCCATTCTCATGCTGTCACCTCCAAAGCAGCAACCTCATGTGCCTGTCTCGACTCCCCAAATGGGTGACTGTTCCTGCATCTGAATTCCCATTGCACTATCATGACACACCACCCTCACCATCCTCACTATCTTGCTGCAATCATAATTGCTTGTGCTGAGCAGCAGCTGCAAGGGCAGACATCACTGCCACTTAAACCAGCTCCAACAAGGCAGAGATGAAATAGAATGGAAGAAGGGGCAAGGCTACGAGGGCCCTGGGAGCAAGCAGGGACACCTCCCATCACTGGCTGCCATACAGAGTGAAAACAACACAGCCCAAGTGCCCACATTCCATTCCAACATTCCCCCCAGTAAGAACAAAACAGGAAGGGCCCAAGGAAAACACAACCAGCAGTGATTGCAGCTCTCTGTCCTCTTTGCTGTCCTCACTGACAGGGTGCACAGGCCAGGCCCTACTGAATACCACTACGTAAACAGTTACACCATGGCCCTACTACCCCTGCCCCAGACCAATATTTGTAAGCAAATTGTCCCTCAAGGCATAATGGCAAAGGGCACAAATTTGGACCAGGCCAATGGCAGAAATACACCTGCCTCTCGCCCAGCCCCCAGAGCTCCTCGGAGGGGCCTGAGCCCTGTGTTCCATGGACATCAGTGGCATAGAGGCCCTGAGTTGGACTGGGTTTTGCTCAGGGAATGGGGAAAGTTCCTGGGGGCCAGGATATCTTCTGAGTGGCCTGCATGAGGGCTTCAGGAGGTGTGTTGTTTTATCCTCCTAAGAAGCCGCCTTGGTAGCCCACTGGCCTTAAGCAGGCCCAGAACACCCATATTTTTCCTGTTGGAGACCCTCACATTCTTCTAAGCCTACCTTCACACTTCTGTGACAACTGAAATATCAGCCACTGCTAGGTTCCGATTTTTTTTTTTTACTTTTATTCATTTTATTTTTTTATTTGGGACAGAGTTTCTCTCTGTTACCTAGGCTGGAGTGCAGTGATACAATCTCAGCTCACTGTAACCTCTGCCTCCCAGGTTCAAGTGATTCTCCTGCCTTAGCCCCCTGAGTAGCTGGGATTACAGGCACACACCACCACGCCTGGCTAATTTTTGTATTCTTAGAGATATCTAGGTTTCACCATATTAGCCAGGCTGGTCTCGAACTCCTGGCCTCAGGTGATCTGCCCGCCTCGGCATCCCAAAGTGTTGGGATTACAGGCGTGAGTCACTGTGCCCAGCCTCAGATTTTTTTACAGTGATGCCACAGTGCAATCAAATGGACTTGTCCCTACTGAACAGGGCCCTCTGCTGTTGTGCCCTGGATCCAGGTTAACACACACATGCTTCATGCCACGAAGAACACCCACCAAGCTGAGGGGCATGCAGTGGTCAGCCCTGCAGGCATTCACATGGGAAACTGCCATTGCGAACGGAGTGGGTGAGGGAGCTTAAGAGGTGGGAGGGGTGTGTGGGAAGGGGCTCCTGAGCAGGACCTTCAAGGGTGCTAGAGTTTGGCAGAGATAAGAGTAGGATCGAAGAAAATGAGAGTCTCATGTAGAAGGGCAAGGTCATCTTCCTGAACAGGGCAGATAATTCATAATGGATATTGTGCAATAAAGATTTTTTCATTCATCTATAACAAACTTTTACTCAATACCAACCATGGCCTGATGCAAGGCTGACACCTTGGGATACAGAAATGCTTTTGAGTGTCAGTCTGGGGAGAGACAGGCATGTGAGCAAATAAATGAGCTGGGTGTGTCCCATGAGTCTAGAATAGCACGGTTGGATAGCACTCTCTGGTGACAGAAAGGCTCTCTATCTATACCATCCAATCCAGTAGCCGCTTGCCCCATATGGCTGTTGAATACTTGGAATGAGGCATTCCTGTGAGATTGAGGAATTTTAAATTTTATTTAATTTTATTTAATCTTCATCTACTTTAAATTTAAATAGCCGGCCACATGGAGCTAGTGGCTACCATATTGGGCAGCACAGGGCTGGAGGCACATGGTAAGAAATTTATATCCAAGTGACTAATAGGAAGATACATTGATTAGTTTTTTTAAACCTATATATTAATCATTTCACAAGTACTAGGGCTTCAAAACATGGTACTCCATAAATAAAGCAGTCCTTGCCTCCAAGTCAAACGCATCACCTTACCTTATTGTTATCTGAGAAAATGCGGAGGAGCCCATGGGCGCGAGAGGAAGGACACTGCATTCAGTTTCAAGGGTGTCAGGGAGAGTTTTCTGGGAGACTCAATGATTATGATGATTCTTGAAGAGTTAATGGGAGATAACCTTGAAAAGGAGGAGAAAGCTATCTCAGGTGTAGGCAACAACCCCATGTTATCAGAGAAGCAGCAGCATCAGGGAAAGCTCAGAACATTCAGGGAGGTAAGCAGGCCTGGAGGCTCGTGCATGTGGGGCAAAGCCATTCAGAATGACCCTTGGAGATGGGCAGGGCACAATGGGGCTTTTGCATGGGGCTCAGGCCTTAGATGACTTTTTAGGGTCATGGGAAGTCATTGGAAAATTGGAAGCAGACACCTGAGACTCATTGCAAGACTGCCATTGTTTATTTTTATTTAATCCTAGAGACTGGACTAGAGGGGTCTGACTGGGGAAGAGGGGATGTCTGAGGAGAACAGACCAAGAGACCCTGATGAAGAGCAAGGCCAGATCTTGGCTGTGATGGTCTCCTCACGAAAACAATGAAGTGGAACAGTAATTGGAAGAAAAGACAAAAAAATACAAACAGACATGACCTCTGAGTGTGCCACTTGGTGGATTTCCGTTTTTCTGCTTTCATTTCAGTGTTTTCCAAAAAGCAGTAATGTTGCTGGAAAGAAGGAGAGCAAGTGTAAGAGTTTTTGTTTGTTTGTTTTGTTGGTTGCGGTGGGGTCTGGCTCTGTCACCCAGGCTGCAGTGTAGTGGTGTGGTCGTAGCTCACTGCAACCTCGAACTCCTGGGCTCAAGCGATCTTCCTGCCTCAGCCTGTCAAGTGCATGCCACCATGCCACTCAGTTTTTTGTTTTTGTTTTTTTTTTTTTAAATAAACATTGAGTCTTCCTATGTTGCCCAGCCTAGTCTGAAACTCCTGGGGTCAAGCAATCCTCCCACCTCGGTCTCCCAAAGCACTGGGATTATAGGCATGAGCCACTGTGCCTGGCAAGAGACTCTTTTCAAGTTGAATGAAACAAACAGAATTTGGCGATGACTTAGATGGGAAAGGAGAGGTTAGCAGGGAAGGGACAGCTCCAGGATGCCCTTGGGGGTGTCAACATTTGTGCTGAACACAGGCCATTGTGGGAGGAGGCCTCTGACACAGCATCCTGTGATCCCGTGGCCCGGCAGAGGGGTTTGTATTTGTATTTTTATGTTATTGTTCTATTGTTGATTCTTGGGGCAATAAGAATTGAGAGATTACCCAGACCCAATAGGCAGTGTAATAAGAGGAGAGGGCTGGAGAACAAGTTGGGTGACTCCCAAGTTTATAGGCTTCTGGACTCAGGGAAAGCCTGGAAAAAGGGATGGGCAGAAGATGCTGTCAGAATCCAGGGGAAAGCTACCTCTAAGAAAGCAAACAAGGCAGGCTTATAGCAGACAAGTAGCCTGAATTGGGAAAGGGCCCAGTGGCCCCAGTGTTGGAGGGCGGCTGGTGTCTGCAGGGAGGGTGGCTTTGGCAGGAGCACAGGTGTGGGTGAGGCTGAGGTGACCAAAGTCAGAGGACACATCCCTGAAAGGACGTTTGGGGATTAACACAAACCCGAGGCACGGAGCAGAGGGGGACGGGTGTGGGGTTTCTTCCGGGCTGCTACACAGGCCCTCCTTTTCCCAGACAGCAGCTGCTGAGTGTCAGGTGGGGGAATAAAGGCCAGAAGCAGAGATGCCGCTAAGCCCACAAACAGCTGCCCACAGGATCAGCCTCGGTGCCGGGCGGGTTTTAGGTCTGAAGGACACTTGGAGACTAGATGTTGACTGTTGGAAATTTAGTAAATTGGGCCACCAGAGGCTTAATTCACTGCTCTAAAGTCTGATGACTGGAAATTAACCTATGAGAATTGTTAAATTACATTGAGGTTTGATCTCCCCTGCACTTACACAAATGCACACAGACACAGACACAGGCATGCACACACCTCTTTTATGAGACAGATAAAAACCCAGCCACAAAGAGTCAATGCCACACATCTAAGAACCTGTCCCATGAGTAATCCACAGGGCTCCAGCCCCCACGGGAGGAAGATAATTGGACTGTAAAATAGTGAAGGGCAAGGCTGGGTCAAGAGAGAGTCCCCTAAAACCAAATTCTAGATGATTTCCATATTCTGAATGGAAAGCCTGCATAACCATTATTTTTAAAATATATCGACTTAGAAATAAAATATGAAAGTCAAAAAATCAATTAAGAGGACTAATTCAACGAAGAGTGTTTTCTGGTGGCTATTTTTCTTTGTATTAAGGTTTTTAACTTTTAAAAAATGTTTGGGTACATAGTATATATTTATGGGGTACATAAGATGTTTTGATACCAGCACGCTCTAGTGGCTACTTTTCAAGAGTTAAACTCTGGACTCCAGAGTCTGAAAATAAAGTATAATTTTTGAGAGTGTTCAAATTATAGTTTTAAAAGTCTTTGACCCATTATTTATATTTTGTGTTCTTATTTGGAATTAAGCGCCGTATTTTGTGTTTTCAAAAATTTAAACCTGATGAGAGCTAGGTTGTCATGGATCATTGGTTCTTTATTTTCTTTTAATGATACTTCATTTAATAATAAATCAGTATTCCTATGTCTGATAGAGTTAGATGAATTAATCAGGTCAATGTTTATTCCTCCTTCAAGTGGCGTCTTCTTAAACATAGCTTTGCAAAATGCCCAATTATTTGGACGACTTAAAAAAAAAAACTATGGGGCCGGGTGCTGTGGCTCACACCTGTAATCCCAGCACTTTGGGAGGTCGAGGCGGGTGGATCACAAGGTCAGGAGATGAAGACCATCCTGGGTAACACGGTGAAAACCCATCTCTAGTAAAAATACAAAAAATTAGCCAGGCGTGGTGGCGGGCGCTTGTAGTCCCAGCTACTCGGGAGGTTGAGGCAGGAGAAGGGCATGAACCCGCGAGGCAGAGCTTGCAGTGAGCCGAGATCACGCCACTGCACTCCAGCCTGGGCGACAGAGCGAGACTCTGTCTCGAAACAAAACAAAACAAATGTTCATCATATGCAATGAGTGGATATCAGGAATTTAGGTAACGCAACAAAAGAGAAGAAAAAGTTTCCCTAGAGCCCCATACCGAGGTATCACGAAATTGTGGACTGTGCTGTTCACTGTGTACAGAGATTGGCGGGGTGTGGGTGGCAGAAAAAACTTTTTAGGCAGTCAGACCACCTGACTCTGAATCCTGGCTCGGTCACAAATTAATTATGTGGAAGAAAACCTTAAGACTCGGTTTGATTTTCTCCTTTATAAAGTGAGACAATAAATGCATTTATTTCTCAGAAGATAGCTGTGATACATCTATTATTTTATGAAAATTTTATTCATTTTTTAAAAGGTCCTAGAAAAATTTTAAGTGTTTTATGTGATCAGTTGGATGACATGCTAATAGGCAGAAGGCTTGCATGTAATGTACATGCTGTTAAATTTTCTGTCAACTTCTATATTTGCTTCTCTACGATTTTTTTTCCTGAATGACATAATTAATTAATGAGGTCATGCAAAATTCTTAAAGAAAATAGCTAAGTCAGTTTTCTTCATTAAAATCCATTTCAAACAAGAATGGCCCTCTGCTTAATGCTTAGTTTAACAGAAAATTTAAATTAGCAGCACAGATAATTCTTCAAATCGTTTGGTTAATTGAAGGTATGGGAAACTGTATTTGTAGCATTCACTCAAACCATTCCTAATAAGTGAATTACCCCTGGGCCAAACTCTGGATATTGCCAGATGAACTGTATTATGTAAAGGTAGTATAGCATTAAAAGCTGTTCTTTCATATTGCCTTTAATCCGTCCTCTTTGAAATAATAGAGGTCTGAGATGCATAAGTGTTATTGAACAGGAATGCTTGAATATAAAACCAATCAAGACAACGTATAGTATAAAATAGTAGCTTATCATATATAAGCATGCATGCTATTTTATTTTTTTGCTGATAAAGGTGGAATGATGTTATGATGAATTTCAGCATGAGAGACTGAAATAGAGCAAAAAAAATCTGAATCAGGGTTTGCCATGGTTATACCTAATGAGTTATTCATACCGGTTGTATTTTTTTGACCCTTGGGATTTATTTATCTGAGGGCTGCTGGAAAAAAGGAGAAAGCGAAGCTACGTCATTTGCCTTCTGTGTGCCAGGCATTTTCTCTTTCTTTATCCCCAGAATAACCCTGTGTGGGAGGTTTCATTATTCTCATTTTACAAATATGGAAACTAGCTTAGATGAAGAGAAATGGAGTGACCCTCCCAAGGCCTTGCAGTCAGCGTGAGTTTGAAGCGGGGTGAGAATTCACGTGTTTCTGATTTCTAAAGCCGTATTTCTTCCACTGCCCTGGTTCCCACGTTAGAATTGTCACGTTTTTATTCTTCAGACGTAGTAGCTCAGTCTGCATCTAACTAAGATGGGGAAGAACTTGATTCCTGGAAATTTCCAAACAAACGGAAAAGTGGAGAGAATTATGCAATGAGCCGGTTATACCCATGACCCAGCTGTGTAATTATCAAGGCTTCGGCAATCTCATTTCATCCATTTCACTACCACTATGATTTGAAACAAATGCCAGATATCATTTTCTTCCCACTAAAAACATGTTATTATGTTGGATCCTGTTTGTGCCCGTGTTTTATCTGAGCCTTCATGTAAGTTATGTTCTAGGATGTCTTCAAATGAGAGTAAAAGAGGACCCCGCTCTCTTACTCCTGGGAAAAGAGACGGGGGTTCCTTTTTTCAACTTCCCTGTGTGTTACAAGGGAAAAATGCAGCTAGTTAAATTAGTCTAAAATCTCAATTCCCTGAAAACAGAAAAATCAACAGTTTTAAGCAAACAAATACAATCCCCCCAGTAGCTAATAATTTTCATCCACATGCCTGGTACGCATGCTAACGTTGGAGAGAAAAAAACAGGGTGATGTACTTCTTGAGTGTGGACACCAGAGGGCAGAGTGTACTGATTAGAGTCTGTTTCCTGGCATTGCAAAAGTGCAGTGAGGCTTCTGGAAGAAAAGCAGTAGCCTATGAAACGTTATTCCTTATGTTAATAGAAGGAAATTATTACATAAGGGAAAACTGGCAAGATGGAAGGGCTTACATCTGCTTGCCGTTATGTTCGTTCCCCTTAAATTCCATATATTATTTCAGGATTTTCATGAGAAGGGCTCTTCTTTGAAGAATCAATTGCTTATCAGTGGTGTTTGTTTACATGTGTATATCACGACAAACATCCTATCCAGAGGTGTGGCCTTCCAGACCTTGCTAACAGCATGCTGCTGGTTTGCAGAGCTGCCTGTGCTTTGCTGCCCATCTAAAGGAGGACTTATCAAATAACAGGCAGGATTTGATTCCTTTTGGTTATGAGAAAGCTCCCTGATTGTGCATTTGCGGTGCATGAATTTCTCAGATCTCCCTGCTGAGAGGGTTACATCACAGAGTTGGGTCACTCTTTCTGGTGTCATTCTTCCAGCCCAACAGTAAGCATTGGAAGAGAGCAGGTAGCTGCCTACCCTGATATTATGAGACGTCAATAGACTCTTGCATGCAAGTGCGGTGTTTTTCATTGCACACCGAGGGTTATTAGGCTGTGCTGAGCCAGATGTAAATAAAAATACCCTGGAACCTGTGCCCACTTGCTTGGCAGACTTGTCCCAGCACCATGCTAAGGAGCCCAGGGGCGTGGGCTTGATGTCCCTGGTGGTTCCATCAGAGCCACATGAAGGAAATCTACTGTCAGAAGCCGCAGGTCCACGCTGAACGTGGTCTGCAGAGTGGTTGGTGATGGCTCTTCCCGTGGGGATGGTTGTCTGCCACAGAGAGAGCCGGGGGACCCACACTTTAATGCAGGCCCTGCCAGCAACAGTGAGACATGACCGTGCAGAATCCAGGGTTCATCCGCCCTCCTGTGAGTCCTCCTGCTCCCCATTTTACTGCCACCTCAGGCCCATATCTGCAGGTGCAGAGACCTTGGAGTAGCTGCACCTCAGCCTTATGTCCTCTGTGGTCCGTTAATTGCCCAAAAGAAAGAATTTAAATGTAAAGTTACTCTGTGTGACGAGCATGTTCCTTCGTGGCCTGGGTGGCCTCTCTGACAGCGCTGACTCTGGTCTGTGACGCTGGGATCATGGCTGCTTTCAGGCACTGTCATGGCCTTCCATGGTCCTCTGTCTGCTTCTGTCTCCTTCCTTCTGTCTAGAATGCTCTTTAGTGGGGGAACTCCTGCTGGTCCACACTCTTCTCTAAATCTGTGCTCTCTACCAAGGATTTTCCAAGCCTACACTTCCTCCTGTCATCTCCTTTGCTCCTCTCCATGGCTCCTGCTCCTGTTCCACAGCCCCTGGACCTGTGTCTGTGATCACACTTTGTGTTTTATACATCAGTTATTCGCTTAAGTATCGGCCGTGCCCACCAGCCCAGGAGACTCGAGGACAAGTATTTTTCCATACTTAACTTTGCCCAAAATAGAGCCTTAGTATTCATCGCAACTAATACATGAATGAACTTCAGCAAAAGAATTGCAATATGTAAAGGCCAAGATCCAGAATAAAGCCTTTCATTTCTTGGCTAAAAGCCTCCCCACATCCATTAGTTTTATGTCCTTGGCATTAATGATCCTAAGGAGAAATTGGTATTCCTGTCTGGAAAAACTTACTGTTAATTAATTTATTTAAAGGTAAGTTATTTTTAAATAAATACGAAACCCCATCTCCACTAAAAATACAAAAAATTTGCTGGGCCTGGTGACAGGTGCCTGTAATCCCAGCTACTCAGGAGCCTGAGGCAGGAGAATTGCTTGAATGTGGGAGGAGGAAGTTGCAGTGAGCTGAGATCGTGCCACTGCACTCCAGCCTGGGCAACAAGAGTGAAACTCCATCTCTCTAGAGAGAGAGAGAAAGAGACCTGGAGAACATATATACTCAACAGGTGCATGTCATAACCTTTGGGGAAATAGGATGGGAAGCATGAAGATGATATTTTATGTGATCTGTACTGTGTGAGTTGTGAGTTTTTTGCGTATATTAATTAGTAAAATAGGTAGGAGCAAATATTATGAAAGCATTAAAACACCAAGACTAACCAAGACAATCATGAAGAGGAACATTTCTGTCTAACTAGATGGCAACATTATAAAGCCTTAGTAATTCTGATGACTATACCCCACATGGGTGCAGAGAGAAAGTAGACCAATGGATCACATAGAAACAATTGGTCACACTTACATAGTTCTTGCTACCAGCCGGGCTGTTTTAGACAACTTTCCAACATAAATTCATTTAATCTTTGCAACTATCCATGAAGTAACATTTATAGGTCTCCATTTAATGCTTTAGGAAAATAGAAAAAGAAAAGTTAAATGGCTGAAAGAATCACATAAGAGAAACTGGCATAGGAGACACACTGGCTGCTCCCTGGGCCTGAAGCTTTACAGCCACAGCAGTGGGGGGAGGGTCAAGAACCAGGGCAGGGAGGATGAAGGCCTGGCTGAGAGTTCCAGCTCAGTTTATGATTGGTACATGCCTTTCATAAGTCACTATTTTCTTGAAAAGAAATGGAAGTCAAGAGATGCATGTGTTGTCAAAGTGGGAGAAAATATTTGCAAACTAGGCATCTGACAAAGGACTACTATCCAGAATGTACAAGGAACTCAAAGAGATCAGCAAGAAAAAAGCAAATAATCCCATCAAAAAGTGGTCTAAGGACATAAATAGACAATTTTAAAAAGAAGATATACAAATGGCCAACAAACCTATGAAAAAATGCTTAACATCACTAATGATTAGGGAAATGCAAATTAAAACCACAATATGATACCGCTTCACTCCTGCACGAATGACCATAATTAAAAATTCAAGCCAGGCTCGGTGGCTCACACCTGTAATCCCAGCACTTTGGGAGGCTGAGGCAAGCGGATCACGAGGTCAGGAGATCGAGACCATCCTGGTTAACACAGTGAAACCCCGTTTCTATTAAAAATACAAAAAATTAGCTGGGTGTGTTGGTGGGCGCCTGTAGTCCCAGCTACTCAGGAGGCTGAGGCAGGAGAATGGCGTGAACCCGGGAGGCGGAGCTTGCAGTGAGCCGAGATCACGCCACTGCACTCCAGCCTGGGCGACAAAGCGAGACTCTGTCTCAAAAAAATAAATAAATAAAAATAAAAAAATAGATGTTGGCATGGATGTGGTGAACAGGGAACACTCTACACTGCTGGCGGGAATGTAAACTGGTACAACCACTATGTAAAATAGTGTGGAGATTCCTTAAAGCACTAAAAGTAGAAATACCATTTGATCCAGCAACCCCACTACTCGGTATCTATCCGGCAGAAAATAAGTTATTATATGAAAAAGACACGTGCACACACGTTTACAGCAGCATAACTCACAATTGCAAAAATGTGGAACCAGCCTAAATGTTCATCAACCAGGGAGAAGAGAAAGAAAATGTGGTGTATATACACCATGGAATACTACTCAGCCATAGAAAATGAATGAAATGGTGACATTCACAGCAACCTGGATAGAGTCGGAGACCATTATTCTAAGTGAAGTAACTCAGGAATGGAAAATCAAATAGCATGTATTCTCACTTTTAAGTGGAAGCTAAGCCATGAGGGTGCAAAGGCATAAGGATATAATAGACTTTGGGGACTCGGGGGCAAGGGTGGGAGGGGGATGAAGGATAAAAGATTACACATTGGATACAGTGTATACTGCACAGGTGATGGGTGAACCAATAGCTCAGAAATCACCACTAAAGAACTTACCTGTGTAACCCCAAACCACCTGTTTCTCAAAAAATTTGAAATCATATAAAATAATTTTTTTTTTTTTTTTTGAGATGGAGTCTCGCTCTGTCACCCAGGCTGGAGTGCAGTGGCGCGATCTCGGATCACTGCAACCATCACCTTCCAGGTTCAAGCGATTCTCTCGCCTCAGCCTCCCAAGTAGCTGGGATTATAGGCGCTTGCCACCACGCCCGGCTGATTTTTGTATTTTTAGGAGAGACGGGGTTTCGCCATGTTGGCCAGGCTGGTCTCAAACTCCTGACCTCAGGTGATCCACCTGCCTCGGCCTCCCAAAGTGCTGGGATTACAGGCGTGAGCCACCGCGCCTGGCCATAAAATAAATTTTTAAAAAAGAGATACATGTGTTGAAATAGACAGTAGCTCTTAGCTGTACCAGAACCCACACCTCCTTATTTTGGCAAATTATTTTAATGCTCCTTTCCTAATTTAAGTTCAATTCATAGGTGATAAAACTTATGTGCATATACCACTTAAAAAGTTTCAATATATAGGCTAAATAAAGGAGTGAATTTATAATTAAGTTATATGTCCTTCAGCTTGTCACTGCTCAGGTCCTGCTTGCCAGGTGATCTGCAGCTAGGGCACTAACATCTGTGATGAATTCAGAAGCTTCTTCCTATGTGTAAAGACTAAAACTGGGTTTAAAACTTTTTTTTTTTTAGAGGCCAGGTGCGGTGCCTCACACCTGTAATCCCAGCACTTTGGGAGGCCAAGGCAGGTGGATTGCCTGAGGTCAGGAGTTCAAGACAAGCCTCTCCAACATGGTGAAACACTTTCTCTACTAAAAATACAAACATTAACCATGCACGGTGGTGGGTGCCTGTAATCCCAGCTATTTGGGAGGCTGAGGCAGGAGAATCTCTTGAACCCGGGAGGCAGAGGTTGCAGTGAGCCGAGATTGCGGCATTGAACTCCAGCCTGGGCGACAAGGGTGAAACTCCATCACAAAAATAAATAAATAATTTTTTAAAAACAGACCAGAGGCCGGGTGCGGTGGCTCAAGCCTGTAATCCCAGCACTTTGGGAGGCCGAGACGGGCGGATCACGAGGTCAGGAGTTCGAGACCATCCTGGCTAACACGGTGAAACCCCGTCTCTACTAAAAAATACAAAAAACTAGCCGGGCGAGGTGGCGGGCGCCTGTAGTCCCAGCTACTCCGGAGGCTGAGGCAGGAGAATGGCGTGAACCCGGGAGGCGGAGCTTGCAGTGAGCTGAGATCCGGCCACTGCACTCCAGCCTGGGCGACACAGCGAGACTCCGTCTCAAAAAAAAAAAAAAAAAAAAAAAACAGACCAGAAATAGTTCCATATAAAAAAGATAGGAAAAGGGAAGAGCAGATAATACAGAAGAACCTTAGAATAAAGCCTGAGATTAAGTAATAATAGATTAGCTTTATTTTGTGAATGAAAAGAAAATGGAGTCAACTCCATTTGAAGTACAGGATGCGTACCAAGGTGGGTCACAGATTGACCGAGGTCTTCTTTTTAAGCTTGGTGTGAGACAAATTTCCTCCATTATGACATGGATGGGGACATGAAGTGTCCCTGGGATTCTATCACCTGGCAAGGTGTACCTTCAGTCTCCAGTGCTTAATAATGCCTTGGACACTGTAACCTCTGATACTTAATGAGGAATACAGCTCTTTGAAACAGAAACCGAAATAGGTCTTTAGAGAAGTTGTATGATAAGATCCCGGGGGCAGTGTCAGAAAAGGACCGAAAAACCACAGATTCCTCCCTCCAGGAAATAATTTCAATACTTAACTTTTACCATGTAGATTGCTTCTTATGGTGCGATAATTGTTAAGCATATAGGAAACACTATAAAATGTTTTAAAACAATGCTTTTGATAAACTTTATTAAGACCTCTGTGTTTCATGTGTTTGCACTAAAAATAGTGTTTGCTTCTAAGAATGTTCCTATTTGACTAAGGTGGTTTAAAATGCCTTTGCATTGTTGCACTGTTGTGTAGTGATTGTGAGTTATAAAATACTCACTAGACACAATACTCTATAGACAGAATACTCAATAATAGACACAACGTGTAGAATGAAGAAGCCAGCGTCCATCTCTGGAACTAGCTTGTCCTGAATCCCTGCACCCTTGATTTTTCATCCCATAAAAACTTTTAGTATCTTTATGTACTGAAGTACTCCTGATTTATAATTCTGTGGATTTATTCCAGCGAGTCTGTTGAAAACTAGGGTGTGGGGCACCTACACTTCTCACCGTGCAGGATCTCCACCCATTGCAGGGTGTCCAGCCCCCTGGCCTCTACCTCAAATGTCAGTGAAGTCTGGGATTCATTGTGACAACTGAAAAACTCTCCTCATTTCAAAAATGCTTCCTAGGAGGTAGAATGGCTCTGTTGAGAACCTTAAATAGATTATAGATTTTATTATTATTATTATTATTATTATTGAGACAGAGTCTCACTCTGTTACCAGGCTAGAGTGCCTTGGCACGATCTCGGCTCACTGCAACATCCACCTCCTGGGTTCAAGCAATTCTCCTGCCACAGCCTCCCAAGTAGCTGGACTACAGGCACGCATCACCATGCCCAGCTAATTTTTGTATTTTTAGTAGAGACGGGGTTTCACCTTGTTGGCCAGGATGGTTTCGATCTCTTGACCTCATGATCCACCCTCCTTGGCCTCCCAAAGTGTCGGGATTACAGGCATGAGCTACTGCTCCCGGCCGATAGATTATAGATATAATTCTTCTGTTATTTATTCTTTCACAAAACCCTGGTTGTAGAAGTATCCTCTCTAAACTTAGGTATTTCTGACAGTGTCTACTTCCTTCATAATCTCAACTCTTTCTGTAAGTTCCGTGTGGATGCATTCAGGACTGTATTTTATATATCATCTCTTTCATGTTTTAATTTGTTTTTTCCGAGCAGATATTAAGTGTGCTGAAGGTAGTTGTGTTGTCATCTGTTTTCCTTGAATCCTTCAGAAATTCTAGCACCACAGTGAGATTCTGAAAAATGCACAGAAAAAGGGCTTAATATAGAATGTTTAAAGAATATTTGTTTTCTTAATTTATATTACAACTTTCAAACTTCAGTGCATATGTTCACACACACACACACACACAACCATTTTAAGGCACTGCTAAACTCACATATATCTTTCCCTGTGAGGATGAAGCAAGATTCCAAAATGTCAGAAAATTTTGAAAGTCTCTTAGATGATGAGCAATATGGGGAGAGAGCCAGCAATGGAGTTATTCCCAAGCTCATTTAATAACAAAGTTGTGTGTTAGTTAGGCTTGTTAGAGCTCAGAAAAGCACTTAGTGAAGGAATTGTAAAAATTGGAAATCACTGTAGGATATAAATTAAGACTATTTGTAGAGTAGAAAGGTTTGGGGATTTTTTTGTTGTTGTTGTTAAAATATCTAGCCAGCTCCTGAAAAATAATGAGTGGTTGCCATAGCAACTGTGTTTTCACTTGACACACGAAAGAATATGAAAAGCATTGGAATCAAGGAAAGCCACCTGGTTTTAGACTTTAATTTTGGAGAAACAAATTCATCAAAAATGATTTATAAAACATACTGTATTCTATTTTCCTTCCAAAATGATTGTAGATTTTCTTTTTAAATTCAAAACATTGAGGGTATCTTAACAGAAGTGAAAATACATTCTTTTCCTTTAAAAAAAAAAAAAGTGCCTGGGCCAGGTGTGGTGGCTCATGCCTGTAATCCTCGCACTTTGGGAGGCCAAAGCAGGTGGATCACGAGATAAGGAGATGGAGACCATCCTGGACAACATGGTGAAACTCAGTTTCTACTAAAAATAAAAAAAATTAGCCGGGCATTGTGGTGTGTGCCCATAATCCCAGCTACTTGGGAGGCTGAGGCAGGAGAATTGCTTGAACCAGGGAGTCAGAGGTTGCAGTGAGCCAAGATCGCACCACTGCACTCCAGCCTGGGGGACAGAGCTAGACTCCATCTCAAAAAAATGTGCCTGGCCCTCTTTCCACACGACTCCATTTCCACTCCCGTAAAATTGCTACGTTAGCTGTTTTGAGGGTAGTTGCCCTTAGACTGCCAACTCACAAAGTTTTATTGGGCACCTGCTACCTGTTCAGCAGGGATTTGTGAAAAAGACACATCAGGTGACCTTCGCTCGCAGGAAATCAGCCTTTGGGACCTGTGGAGAAAAATTAAATACTGCACAAATGAAGGGTGGGAGATATTGAAGGGAGGAGGTTCACCTGGAAAACCCAAGAATGGTCAAAACGAGAGGCCAGGTGGAGCCTGCGGTTCTCACTGGAAGGATTCTAGAGTGAGTGATTCTGGGGATGTAGAGATGGGTGATAATGGGTGGAAGGAACAAGGATGGCCTCTGTGAGGTAGGTAAGAGACTAGTGGGCCAGGGTGGGGAGGGTGTGCTGGGGAAGTGTGGTGGGCAGAGGCTGGAAAACGAGAGTGGGCTGGGGTCAGGAGACAGGTGACCATGGCAGACTGTTCTGACAATCAGAGTCTGGACTTCCTTGCTCCTCTGCAGGATCCCTCATGCCCAGATGGATCCTTTGATGTTCCTGGCCCACCTACGCTGCCTATTCTTGCCCTGCTCTGCTCTAGTCTTTACAATTGCATAATTACACAGTCGGTCTCTGGGACTTAGAAATTGTGTTGCAAGCATAACACCTGGAGAATGAATCCGGTGTGTGATACAGTGCGTCAGTCAGGGTCCTGGAGAAATGGAAGGGACTCCCAAATAAGGAGACTTCAAGGAAGTTTAAGAAAGGCACCAAATACAATTTGAAAGTTGGGAGCTGGGAAGCCACACGAGATAGTGCAGGCTGGGGGATGTGCAGGAGCTGTCATCGGAAGCCAGGAGTGGAACATTTTATGAAAAAGGCCACCTTGCATGAAGAAGGAACATACGGGCAAGTCAAGAGGACCCACAGCAGGAAGTGGGCTGTGAATACTCTGACCCTATCTCATTTGCCTCCAGCACATCCCTTGGTCTAAGTGAAGTAGGAACTTGGGAGAAGATTGGCCGTTGACTCTAATCCTGCTCCCAGGTTCCTACTTAATCAGCATCCAAGATCTAGGTGTGGGGTTGACAGTGACATCTCGGACACTAATTCACCATGTTGACTTCTGATTAACCCCAGTCCTGGGAATCCCTCCAAGAATTCTACTTTATTTACTTCTCTTATGTAAGAATGTGTACTCGCCATGCATCCTGCCCTTAGACCAAAGCGACCTTGATGTTATTGCACAAATTACAGGCTATGACACATATACCATTCCTGCCTGTGCTAGAGGATTGCCTTTAATGGTCTTGCTGGAGCACATATGCTTTTTCCTATGGTATATAAGCTTTGGGTCTGGGAGTAAGAGTGCAGAGATCTACCTGTCTTGGTGCCACCCAAGACCATACCTCCGTCTGTAAGTTCCCCTTTCATGGAACACAAGGTAAACCTCGCAAAGTATAAGGCAGCTCTTTCCCATTTCCTGCATGTCTTCTCAATACCTGCAATTGAAACATGCAGTGGAAATATCCATGCCCGTCTTGATGGATGAAGCTAACTGGTTGAAGCCAGTTCCAGGAACAGACTACGAGGTCTGCATGGAACCTGGGATTGGCCATCCCCTCATTAGGGCTCTAATGGGAAGATGATGCCTTGGGCGTGCCTGGCTGCTGAGAAAACGTGAGATGTATATTCCCTTCTGCTCTCTGTATATAAAACAGTTGAAGCTAAATCCCTTGAGATGTTTCTACATCCATCTATACCTAGATCTTGGAAATGTTGCAAATAAGCAGTTGTCAGAATTTTGAGCTATGGCTTAGGGTATTAAAAAAAGAAAGAAAAGGAAAGAGGGTGTTGATGGAGGCTTGAGCCACTTAGCATGACCTAGCCCCTGATCAGCTGAAGTTAGTCCAAATGAGCCAGTATGCCAGGGCAGAGAGCAGGATGGAGTGGCAAAGGCCCTGTAGTGAGGCCCACTGTGGGGGATGAGTGTGCTTGGTAGCAGTTTGAAGCATTGTGTCTCTCTTCCCTGTATACTATGATCAGTGCACAAGAATGTAGAAAGGGCCAAGCCTTTGCAACACCTTAGACTCTGATGCCTACAGGGTGGATTCACTGTGCCATGGAAAACCACGTAACATTTTCCTGAGTATTGACATACTTTTGAGAGTAGATGTGCTATTAATAATAACACTAAAACAACAGACATACACTACCAGAATGCTCCTAACAAAATAAGGACATGTAGTCACCCTTACCTCTGCTCCCTCCCTGCCACCTGTGCCATTAGAAGATGCAGGAGGGAGCGGTCACTGTGGCGTGGAGTAGGCTGGGCAGTGAAGGCTTCTAGGAAGGGCAAGTGTTGATTCATGATCCGTGGTGGGATTCATGTGGGTAGGAGAGAAAATCAAGGGACGTCAAGAGCATGGTAATAGCTTGTTACTACCTGGGGAGAAACATATCTGCTAGAGCTGCCATTTAAAGACATGTCAAAACCTCCAGAAAGTGTGTTTCAATGCCAAGTGCTAATTGTAAACGAGAATGTGTCTTTCTGCAGTTCTAGTTTGTTACAGAAAGTGACAGCTCCTGATGTTAGCAAATCAGGTTGTATGTTATGGATCCTGTGGCAATTGAGTGTATGTGATGGAAAATAGATGTTTACTTTAAGGTCATTACTGAAGGCTTCCTGGGGCCATCTTTTTCTTGGGGACATCTCCCTACTGCTTAATATTAGAAATCAACTTGAGTGACCTTTCTCCGCAAAACATCAGAGACTGTCTCGGACTGGGTGGTCTGGTTGGAGGAATTCAGCCCTCTTAGAACCTTACTCTGCGTGTGAACACAACAGCACAGGAACGGTGGGGTTCATTGTCTGTGGGAGATAGTGCTCAAGGGTTGGAGCCAATCCCCCTAAAGAGTCACATAGCATTTGGCCCTTGACCACGGCTGAATAAATAAATGAATAAATAAACCTTATTCAATGTATACTTTCACCTGTCTGAGTTGTAGAACTCTGCAGAAGTCCTTTTATATCTCTTCTACATTCATCTTCAGAGCCATTTTATCCTAGGGGTTGTTTTGATATTCTCCCTACATCCAAATTTATAGAGGAGAAAACGAAATCCAGGGAAGGCTGGAAAATTGATCCAGTGTCAAACACGGAGCTTATGTGATGGTGAGGAAAGCGTGGCTTCTGGAGTAATACCGCTGAGGGTCAAATCCCAGTTATTCCAGTGAGGAATAGCAAGAAGTCACCTAATTTCAACAACACAATCATTTCAGGAATGGAAAGAACACCCCCAGTTCCATTAAATGACATGAAGTACAGAAAGTCCTGGCTCACAGGAGGGGCCACTAAGCATTAATTGCCATTCCCTTCTTAGGTAACCACCACCTGTGGACCCTCACCCCTTCCTCCACTCTCAGAGGCAGCATAACGGCTTAGTTTCCATTTCAAGGCTGATAGAATCAAGTTTGCTAATGCTGGTCCTGCTGCCACCTAGAAGTCCCCTAATGAAAGTCAGCCTCCACAAACCTTGAGGAGTATTAAAGGACAGAGCACTGTGAAGGATGGTGCTGTGTGTGCCTATCTTTTCTTTTTCTTTTTCTTTTTTTTTTTTTTTTTTTTTTTTTTTTGAGATGAAGTCTTGCTCTGTCACCCAGGCTGGAGTGCAGTGGTGTAATCTCAGCTCACTGCAAGCTCTGCCTCCTGGGTTCACGCCATTGTCCTGCCTCAGCCTCCAGTGTAGCTGGGACTACAGGTGCCCGCCACCACACCCGGCTAATTTTTTTGTATATTTTTAGTAGAGACGGGATTTCACCATGTTAACCAGGATGGTCTCGATCTCCTGACCTCATGATCTGCCCACCTCGACCTCCCAAAGTGCTGGGATTACAGGCGTGAGCCACCATGCCCAGACTGTGCCTATCTTTTAACTGATTAGTTTGATCAGTGAGGAGTTGGTTCTCATGCTTCTTTCCAGTGCACTGGGCTGCTACATGGGCCTGATTTTGACTACCTGTTCTAAGGGATGAGGCCATGGAAGCCCTCCTTGCAGAAGAAATAGTCCAGCCACTCAGGCTGTCAGACTCTGCACAGCATACCCAGCGTCTTTCCTCCTCTTGCTTATCTCTCTTCAGGTACCAGGAAATGAAAGAGGCCTATAGACATGGAAGTTCTGGAGGAGAATAGCGTTACCATCCCCTCTACCCACCTCTTAGTCTCTGGTTCCTGGTCACCCAAGCCTCCATCATGCCCTCTTCCCTTCTCTTCCTTTTATTTTTTAATACCCTAAGCCACAGCTCAAAATGCTGAGCACCACTTATCTTCAGCATGACTGAGGTCTAGGTATAGATGGGTATGGGGACAGCACCAGGGACTTAGCTTCAGCTGTTTCAAATAAAGGAAAAAGAAGAGAATACAGATCTCTTGTTTTCTCACCAGCCATGCATGCCCAAGGCATCTTCCTATAAGAGTCCTGAGGAGGGAACAGCCAATCCCAGGTTCCATGCAGTGCCTCCAGCGTGTTCCTGGGACAGGCTCCAATCTCTTGGTGCAGTTAGCTTCATCCATTAAGATAGGCATGGATATTTCCATGTTCTTCTTCAATCACAGGTATTGAGAGGATATGTGGGAAATGGGAGAACAGCTGCCTTATGAATTGTGAGGTTCACCTAAGCCTTGGGGGCTAGAAGTGAGAAGGAGCAGTGTTCTGAGGGGTACCAGGAAACCTAGTATAATTCATAAGGTGCTTGGAGTTTAAATGTGCAGAGTCTACCATCTGATTCTCTCCCATTTGAAGCTGGAGAAACCGAATTTGTCCTTCAACTAGAAAACATACTGGAGGTGAGACTTTAACTCAGGCCTTAGAACACAGCTCAGGGCTTTTTGAAGCACCAGAGGGTGCCAAAGTTGGCACCCGAGCTTGTTTTCTGCCCACTGAGAAGAATGAAGAGGGATGCTGGTTTCTATTTAGCAGGAGGAGATTGGTAAAAATAACATTGAAAAGAACAAATATACGCCACTTGTTTGACTTACAAGGCTTCTCAAGAAGATTTATCCGCAAGTGATATTTTCTAAGGAGACTGTGTGTGTCTCCCAGACTCTGTTTTCATCATGTCACATTTTTCTCAAAGGCATTTCTATAATTCTAGCACGAGAAGGGAAGCCTTGGTCTAAATGTTCATGGGCGGAACCAAGCCGCCTTTCCAGCCTCATCGCGCAAACACACACTCCCTGACTGCAGGCCCGCTGGTAGTGAGGAGATGCCAGCATTTCTTTTTTAATGGGACATGGAGAGAGGTGATCTAACCTAATACCAACTTATGATGTAGCTTGAAAAAAATACCAACTGCCATTTCTGTCACCGTAATTTCATAAGCAGAAGGACATTTGAACATCAAAAAGTGGGAAAAACATTTTCGGAACAAATATCATGGTTCTTTAATTTTGAAAAGATGCCTTTACAAAACCTTACTGTATCTCTTTTTCTTTTGTTTTAATTTTGCCACAGATTCAGAAGAGCTTCATTATCCCTAGAGTAAGAAAGGGAAAGAATAAAAAATTAAAACAAAAAACAAAAAACTCTGGGAAGGGCTGTGCTCTCTGCCTGCCTAATATATGTGAGCTTCATTAAAGACCAGCAATCCGTGGACAGGCATTTAGCAGTCACTGACTTAGTTCACACGCTGGGTGGTACAGTTTCTCCATCTGGAATGTTCTTTTATATTTCATTTTATCCAGGGAACATGCCCAATCCTAGGTTCCATGCAGTACTCCTGCGGTTGCTGACGCATCTCCATTCTCAACTTCTTTGCCATCCCAAAGATCTTTACCAAGGAAATGCAGCAAGAGGCCTTAGACATGGAAGTTCTGGAGGAGAATTCTCAACTTCTTTGCCATCCCAAAGAATACTCCATCTCCACTCTCAAGCTTTTCCGGACATTCTGCAGCAATATCTACCTCGTCTGAACTGAAAACTGTCACCTCTTGTACTCAATGGGCCTTTACCATTCACTGACTCCCGACATCTCTTAAATAGTGATTAGTCATTACTGCATCTTGCCAACTAGATAGTTAGCATTTTACACTTCTTTTTAACGTCTATTATTTTCAGAAAATATATGATACCTAATACGTTTTTAAAGTTTGCTGAACGAACATAGTAAGTTCTTTGTTGTGCTCCTTGTTTTCTGGAATTGTGATGTTGTTGTTGTTTATGTAGCCCCAGAAGTTAAGGCAGAGGGGAATTGAGAAACTGACCCTGAAACAATGTCATAAAAAATTGAGAGTTAAAAAAGAAGCCATGGCTTTCTATTGCAACTTTAACTTTCCTAGTATGCTTAGTATTTCTTTCTTTCCTTTCTTTTCTTTTCATTTCCTTTTCTTTTCTTTCTTCTTTTTGCCCTTCCCTTTCCTTCCCCTCCCCTCCCCTCCCCTCCCCTCCCCTCCCTTCCCTTCCCTCCCTTCCCTTCCTTTATAGAGTCTCATACTGTCACCCAGGCTGGAGTGCAATGGCACGATCTTGGCTCACTGCAACCTCTACTTCCCGGGTTCAAGCGGTTCTTCTGCCTCAGCCTCCCGAGTAGCTGGGATTACAGGTGCCACCATCATGCCTGGCTAATTTTTTGTATTTTTAGTGAGACAGGGTTTCACCATGTTGGCCAGGCTCATCTCAAACTCCTGACCTCGTGATCCGCCCACCTCGGCCTCCCAAAGTGCTGAGATTACAGGCGTGAGCCACCACACCCGGCCAGCATTTATTTCTAAGCCAAATCAAGATAGAGACCTTTGATGAAGGTGTTAAGAGAGCATTGCATTGTCCTGGTTATTTAGAAATAGAGACATAAATTCTCTATGATTACTTTTCCCAAAGACCTTGTAATCCAATGGATCTGAGACAGGTCAAGATGAATGAATACAAATATGGGAAGGGCATAGCTCATCAGAAATTCAGAGACTCCAGGTGAGGGGGGTTAGGCAACTTGGAGAAACCTTCTAGACACAGGAGCCATAGCACTGTAACTAAAGAAGGAGGAAAACACGGCACGGCAAGCAGGGTGTAGAGGCTGCAGATGTGTTTTTCCTTGGCTTTAATGCTGTGCTGGCCCTGACACAGGACTGACTTTACCCATAAAGAAAGTGGTAGCAGCAGGAAGGGCACTGTGGTGAGCCCTGGTGAATCTACATGGCACTTGGACCAACCCCTCAGACGCAACCCCTTTCTCATTCTGTTCCATCCGGTGCCCTACGTGAATCCTGGGATGTTCCATTTCAGGGCTCGTTTCTGAGCATGGACCAGTCACTAGGTACAGTTCTGCAGTTACACAGTGATCAAAAACAACCACAGAGCCTACTTTTTTTTTTTTTTTTAATGGAGTCTCGCTCTGTCGCCAGGCAGGAGTGCACTGGTGCAATCTCGGCTCACTGCAACCTCTGCCTCCCAGGTTCAAGCGATTCTCCTGTCTCAGCCACCCGAGTAGCTGAGACTACAGGGGCACGTCACCACGCCCAGCTAATTTTTATATTTTTAGTAGAGACAGGGTTTCACCATGTTGGCCAGGATGGTCTCGATCTCTTGACCTAATGATCCACCCACCTTGGCCTCCCAAAGTAGAACCTACTTTTATATTGCTAAGGGCCCAGTGAAGGAGGCAGGGATCTGTTAAATATCTCACCCATACATGTAACATTACACATCTGATGACTGTTATCCAACGAAATGATGTGGTTCAGGGAGACCAATGAGTGGAGTGTGGCTGCTGGGAATAAGGTGCGGAGTGATGTCACTTTTTTTTTTTTTTCCCCCAAGAAAGGGATGTATAGGCTGACAGCTAAAATGTGAGTAGGTGCTTGCTAGTTTGGAACAGAAGAGGACATTGTCCATGCAAAGGAATAGCCCGAATGAGGCTGTGGGACGGGAGGGAGTGTCACAGGGCTGACAGAATGCCCACGTGGCTGGAACACAAAGAAGGGAAAGGAGTGGTGTGAGATGAAGCCTAGCAGGTGGCAGCACCAACCTCTCGAGACTTTGCAGAGTGTGGCACAGATTTTAGCTTCATTATAAGAGTAGCAGGAAGGCACTGAAGAGTAAACTGGCAAGTAATGGGAGCTGAACTGTGGTTTTCAAAGACTACTCTGTCTGCTGTCTACAGCTGAAGAAGGACTGAGTATGGGTTGGAGGAAGAGAGTGAGAGCAAGCGTAGCTGGGAGCGAACATGGAGTGTAAGAGCAGAGGGTAGAACTAGCCACAGGCCAGGGACCTTGGAGGGACACTTCTCACTAAAAGCCACACTCAGCTGGAGAGCCTTTTTAACAGTGAATGATCATTCTTCTCTGGTGTTTCTCTCTGTCCGTCCCTAATGCAAGCCAGGAGAGAATGAAGGCTTTTAGTTTAAAAGGTCCTCTGGTCCTTTGCTGCCCTGTTCTTGCTTTTCTAGCCAGATTTGGTTCTCTGAACATAATTTGTTAAATTTTACAGCCCAGTGGTCGAGTAAACATGGGGTGGTACTTGAAGAAACTCAGAGGTATTTATTATCCAAAGCTACTGCATTTGGGGATTATTAAATACAGACATATAGACACATAGATATGCAAGGTCATTGGAGTGACGTCCCATCCTGAGAACAGGGGCCTCCTTCTACAAATGCCAGGTCTCCAAAATGTACTTAGCGCAGTGTTGGGAAATTCAGCGGGCGTCCACTGAATGCACAGACCTGCTGCAGAGCCTGGTTCTTGTGCCTCTTCTTGTCTTCCTGGGTGTGTTGGGGTGGAGGACAGATTCATATGTCCCTCTTCGGAATCTACCCTCTCAGACAGTCTTGTAACCATACTTTTGGAGGGATGGAGTGATGGATTGATGGGAAGCCCCTCGTGGCACAGCACCTGCCCCAGCACCATTGGCTGAAACTGAAACAACCGTCCAGTTGTCCTAAGCAGAGTCCTTGACTGTCTTTTAGGGCTTTGCTCTGGGAGGGGCTGTGCTCTCTACCTGCCTAATATCCCCACTTCTGGCCCAGTGGGGCTTGGGCTGCTGTAGCTACATTCCATTCTGGCCCATCATGTGGTAACCCCAGCCATGATGCCTGCCATCTTCCCTGAGATGTTCCGTGCCCTCTCTGCTGAGACACTGCTGGCTCTCTGAGAACTGCTGCTTGGTGAACTCCATCTTCAAGGGTTATTGACTTCCAAACACCTTGACTTGCGGGAGCCCTGTTCCCTGCTCAGCAATGTCCATGCAACTCAGGCAACTCTTGCCAGCTATGCTAGTTACTTCCTTCATCTAAGCCCTGTTTGGAAGCCCTGAAGATCCTGCCTGGGGAAGTCAAGTAAAAATGGGAGAGATGGGACTTGATAACAGCAGATGTGCAAAGGTCTTACAGGTTACAGTTGAGTCTCAGTGCGAGATGAGTCACTGGGGGATGTGGCCCCTGGGCAGCTAGTGCTATAGAGTCTGTAGGATAGAGGTACAGTGATGACCAGTTACATCTGGAGCACTGTGCTCAGTTCCAGGAGACACATTTTTAAGAGAAACTTGTGCTTTCCTGAGGAGGTCCAGATCTGTGCTCTCTGATACAGTAGCGTCTAACGGCATGTGGATATTTAAATTTTATACAATTAAAATTAATGAAAATTTAAAACAGTTGCTCTGGCACTGGCCACATTTCAGATGCACTGGAGCCACGTGTGGCTCTGGCTGGAGTGTCAGGCAGCACAGTGGAGAGCATGCCCTGCCCTGCGGAAGGATGTGGCTCAGAGCACGTCCAGCCCAGACCACGCAGAGCCAGGACCTCATGGAGTACGGAGTGGTTGAAAACACTAAAGTTGTGCAAAATTGTCCTCAGACAATTCAGGATCTATGTCACAGAAGCGGAATTGGATTTCTCAAGAGCGACTCAAGACAGCGTTACTTGGACTAACTGCAGGGATGTAAAGAGAGGGTTTTAGTTCAATGCAAGTCCAATATTTCCATCAAAAGTGTTTAAAACATGAAATGCAGTCTCCAGGAATTGTGATTTTTTTCTTTCGTTTAAGACATTCAAATAGGGACTGCTGTCGAATTATTGCCAATGCTGGTGAGGGGACTTCTGCCTCAGATGGAGGTAGTGAGGGGTCAGCAAATAATGTGGATTTCAGAACAAGTTAGATTTAATCCAAGTCCTGGTTCTATCATTTTCTAACTTAATGGCTTTCCTCAACTCACCACACCCCTCCATTCTCCCCAGTAAAGGGAGGACAACACTAATTGTCTCACAATACTGTGTTGGGTGTTAAATGAGACCACAAATGTGAAGTAGCAAAGGCAGTGCCTGTCCCAGAGCAGGTGACTTGCACTAATCAGAGGCTCACCCTGCCTTGCTGCTCCACACGCACGACTGACTGACAACATCCGTGACCAACAACATCCATGTGCACGGCTCATTCCCAGGGCAGCCCTCATGCAGGCACTGACACTCTACCCCACTCATGAAATCAACGTGAAATGCAAGAAAATCAGAATGAAGTTATCTGAGGTATCAACTTTAATCTTCTCTGGTCTATTTTTTAAATAAATTAGTTACAGAATGAGACTTTAATCATTATTAGCAGCAGATTTCATTAGGACAATTATCAAGTGTCAAAACCCCAGTTGAGAATCTTCTTGGAGGGTCCTAAGCCCTGTCCACCTTTAGAGGTTCCAATGCTTGTATAAGGTTCAAGGCCATATGTTTTATTATGAGGAATTCAAGTGAGACCAGACTGTTTTGTCATAAATACCATAAGAAAGACAACATCCTTTCCTCCCCTGCATTTCTATGCCTGTGAAGATGTGACGAGCAAGGCTTGGAAACCTCAGTTCCTCAGACTCTTCCAGGCATGGGGCCATGGAACTTGGCAAAAGCGGGTGTTGTGTGGATCTCTGTCTCTGGAGCCATCTGGTGGGTGGTGAGCAGCAAAGTAGCCTTCACCTTTCCCGGTCTTCAAGCTTCGAGGACCCTCATTGTTGGTGGGGAGGGGGTTTCTGCTCTCGGCTGTGCTAACCCTATCCCTCGACCTGCAAATTCCTACAATGAGGCAACTGGTCACATGCTCCGAGGAGCTAAGATGCTGTTGGTCCACAAACAGAAGTTCAGGCTCTGTGTAGCTTAGGATCTGGTTGCTAATTGGCTTCAAGCATTTAAATCCTCTTGCATTTAGTTTAATATGCGGATATGCCTATTGAGAAGTATGTTATGAAATCTAAGGTTTATATTCCCGTCCACAACAGGAAGGATAAAAACTTGAAAAATGTTTCATTTTAAATACAGACCCCTTGTGTATCAAAAAGCATATTTTTTTCAGGAATACAAAGCCACCACCACCGTTGCCCACAGAGGCTGGACTTGATGCTTCCGGTGTGTTGAGCTGAGAAGTACAGAGGTTCAGTGGGTTGTTGAGCGCACCAGGGACTCCAGGTGGAACTGGTAAGAAAAGCTGAATCCAATTCTTGGCTTTTAGTCACCTTGTTTATATTACTATCCTTAAACTTGTTCCACATTAGCCTGGAGCCGTAAATAGTTTGTGCAGCTACTTTCAAAATTTAATTCTGGGCCGGGCGCAGTGGCTCACACCTATAATCCCAGCACTTTGGGAGGCCGAGGTGGGCGGATCATGAAGTCAGGAGATCGAGACCGTCCTGGCTAACACGGTGAAACCCCATCTCTACTAAAAATACAAAAAAATTAGCTGGGCGTAGTGGCGGGCGCCTGTAGTCCCAGCTACTCGGGAGGCTGAGGCAGGAGAATGGCGTGAACCCGGGAGGCAGAGCTTGCAGTGAGCCGAGATCCAGCCACTGCACTCCAGCCTGGGTGACAGAGCGAGACTCCATCTCAAAAAAAAAAAAAAAAAAAAAAAAAAAAAAAAAAAAAAAACACAAAGAAAAGAAAAAAAATTCAATCCTGTGCAATTCGATCGTATTTATTGGGAAACCTTTAGGTTCCCAGAAGAACTGAGCCAAACTTAAAGGGAACAGGAAAGAAACAGAGCCTGTGGTCAGTGTGCACTCACAGCAAACAGGAACCCTCCGCCTCCCCTGCTTAGAAACCTCTGGGAATTCCTCAGGGGTGCAGATGGAATCTCAATCCGGCAGCCAAGGGCTGACATATTTTGAGCGGTCTAAGGCTTTCTGTTGGGTAAACGTGTAGTTTCTCAGAGCTGGGCATATTTCTATTTCCTGGGTTATCTGAATGCATTTCTTGTAACCCTGGCAGAAGAAAAGTTTCTATCAGCCCTCCTTGTAGGAGGAAAACGTGTTCCCTAGTTAGTAGGCAGCAGAGAGCCTGCTGTGTTAGATGTGTCCCGTCAGAAACATTGGAGAAAGTCCCTCGCAGTGTAACAATGGCAGTTTTTTGCTTGAGGGACAGAGAGAGAGCGGAAGCTGGCAAGCCTGACGGGGAGGAATGCAGGCAGAAAGCAGGGGTCCCTAAGAGAAAGGAAAGGGCGCCGTGCCCTCCCTTCCTCACCTCCTCTTCTCCCACTCACCACGTGGCCTCAGGAGATGGAGTGGTGTCACTGCCTCTGTTTCTTGGGTGATCAGCTCTGACCCTCCCGATGTAGCAGATGAAGAGACTGCATCAGCAATGCAAGGAGGCAATATAGACATCCACTGCCCAGCATTTTGTTCATTGTGCAACTTTATAAATTGTCCAAAGCAAGGTTCAGAAGAGGGAGGGTTTTGCAAAAATCTCATGTCAGTTCCATCTAGGACGTGTGGACGTCACAGTGATTGGGATGACGGGCTGGCTCACCCTTGGTGGTTCTCAACCATTTCCGGGGCGTTGCATTTATTTATCCATGACATGACATCGGGGATGGGAGCTGTGCTTATGCAGAAAGGGGTTCTCACAGACTGGACCATCTGCTTACCTGCTCTCCCAACTGTGTATTGTATCTGTTTAGGTGGAATTTTAAATTTACAGAACAGTTGCAAAAATACTACGACCTATTTATATCCTTCACTCAGATGACCAATTGTTTACATTTTGCTCCATTTACTTTATTGTTTTATCTCTCTTTCTGTATTTACCAATAAAAAGAGCATTTCTTACAGAGGCACAGGTCAGTGACCAGAATCAGGATATTTGCAGTTGGCACAGTATCGGTGTCTAACCTGGCATCAACATTCCAGTTCCACCTGCTCCCTGGCACACTGTGGACCACCGCCACGTCGGTCTGGGATCCACCCAGGCCTCCAGTGTGTGTTGTCGCTCTGTCTCTTTAATCTCCTTTCAACTGGAGTATTTCCTCCCTCTTTCTTTGCCTTTTATGGCCTTTACATTTTTTAGAACAAAACAGATTTTCTGCCCGTCACTATGATTTGTTTGATGTTTCCTCATAATTAGAATTTTGGCCAGAATCCTAGAGAAGTGAGGTTGTGTCCTTGCCATGCATCATATCAAGAGGCATGCAATATCAGTGTGTCCTGCTGGGGACGGTCATTTTGATCTCTTGTTTAAGGTGGTATCTGTAAGGTTTTCCCACTGTAGGTTGCTCTATTTCCTTTGAAATGAACAAGTAATTTGTGTGGAGATTTTTTCGGACTGTATTCTTATCTTTTGACTCATCAGATTTTCACCTCCTAGTTTTGGCATGCATTGATGATTCTTACCTGAGTCCAGTGTTATTACAGTGGTTGTCAGATGGCTGTCTCCTAACTTCGTTTCTCTGTCTGCGCCCATCAGCTGGTGTTCTACAGAGATATGGCGCCGTCGTGAGCTCGCGTCACTGTGTGCAAGAGCTATGGCTATGCCGATCTTCTCCACATATTCCGACTTTAGTACATGGGCAGGTGAGGCAACACCACTCTTACCTTCAAACACCACACACACACACACCACATAATACACACGACACACACCACACACACACACACCACACACACACACCACATAATACACACGACACACACACACACACACACACACACACACCACACACACACACCACATAATACGACACACACCACACACACACACCACATAATACACATGACACACACCATGCACACACACACACCACACACATACCACACACACACCACACATACATCACAAACACACACACACCAGACACACACACCACATAATACCACACCACACACACACACACACCACACACACACCACACATACACACCACACACACACCACGTACTACACACCCCACGTACCACACACACAACACACCACATAACATCCTACATATGATATCATACATCATACACACCACACGCACACCAAATACACCACATGCCACACAACCTACACATCATACACACCATATGCACACACGACACACAGCACATAACACACCACATGTCACACATCCTACATACAACATCATACACACCATACACATACATCAAATACCACACCACATGCCACACAACCTACATACCACATCCTACACACCACACACACACACCCCGCACACCCCATAACATACCATACCACACATGCCATATATCACATCATATACATCACACACAAACCACACACACACAAACACAAACACCACGCACAGCACACCACACACACCTACACCCACAGACACTGTACACCATACACCACACTGTACACACCACACACACACCACAACAGACACCACACATACACCACACACACAAACACACCGCACACACTGCACTATATACTACACACACCAAACCACACAATTACACATCACACCACACACACCAAATAGCATACCACATACTACATACCACATGTACCACACACACAACATAACACACATCCTACATACCACACACATCACACAGCACACACCACATAACACACCACATGCCACACATCCTACATACCACATCATATACACCACACACAGCACATACTACACACTCCACAGTACCACACACACCACATAACACACTACATGCCATACATCTTCCATACTGCATCATACTCACCACACACATCACACACACAGCATACACCACATACCACACCACATGCCACACGTTCCACATATGACATCATACACACCACACGCACTGCACATGTTATACCACTGCATCCCACATACCATATCATATACACCACACACAAACCACACACACAAATGCAAACATCACACACATACCATAGATACCTAAACACACACTGTATACCATACACCACACTGTACACATCACATGCACACACACACCACACAAACACACACACACCCCACACACACACTTCTGTTGAGGCTGTGCCCCTGCTACTTGGAGCCACTATATCTCCCTACCCCAGCTTCTTTCCACTTGGTGGTCCTGTCTTCTGAAGTTAGTAAATGCAGGCATGAGGCAGGGAGGTGCTTTGGCTGGTTGGCAGAATCCTGGGATCAGCCACGGCCTGGCTCTGCGGCACCTGTGGCATGGGTGCAGGTGCAGGTGCAGGTGTGGGGATCCCGCCACGTGTCCTTCCCACCCTGGGTCCCATGTGTATACCTTACACTGTGTTTCCTATTAAAGTTCCTTTCGTGTTTGGGCCAAGGGTGTTTCCTTTAATCCCTGCTGGCATAAAACAATGAGGTTTTCTGCAGCAATTTCTAAGTCTGAAAAGGGAGGCTCTGGAATAAGAATGTTGAACAATTAAAATGATTAGAAATTATCTGTATAAAATACATGTATACAAAATATGTGTATTGGATCCTTGCTAGATAGACGGTATCCCCGGGAGAACTTCTCCTTGAGGATCGGGCCATTTGCTTCATAACAGATGCAAGATCATCCTCAGGCCAATTAGCGTGCACAGTTTCCTGGGATGCTTTGTGATATAAATTCATAAACAATGATTGAAAGGGCGGGGGACGTTCCCATCAACACGCGGTTCCGTCGGACTGTTCGAGGGAAAGTTAGTACTGTTGCATGCAGGCAGTTGAGTTCTTAGGGAAGAGTGCTGGCCCTGGTGGAGTTTTCCATGTCTGTGTGATTTGGTGAGGTGTGATTTGGTGAGGTGTGATTTTGTGTGGTGTGATTAGGTGTGGTGTGATTTGGTGTGGTGTGATTTTGTGTGGTGTGATTTGGTGTGGTGTGATTTGGTGAGGTGTGATTTGGTGAGGTGTGATTTGGTGTGGTGTGATTTGGTGAGGTGTGATTTGGTGTGGTGTGATTTGGTGTGGTGTGATTTGGTGAGGTGTGATTTGGTGAGGTGTGATTTGGTGAGGTGTGATTTGGTGTGGTGTGATTTGGTGAGGTGTGATTTGGTGTGGTGTGATTTGGTGTGGTGTGATTTGGTGTGGTGTGATTTGGTGAGGTGTGATTTGGTGAGGTGTGATTTGGTGTGGTGTGATTTGGTGAGGTGTGATTTGGTGTGGTGTGATTTGGTGTGGTGTGATTTGGTGAGGTGTGATTTGGTGTGGTGTGATTTGGTGAGGTGTGATTTGGTGTGGTGTGATTTGGTGTGGTGTGATTTGGTGAGGTGTGATTTGGTGTGGTGTGATTTGGTGTGGTGTGATTTGGTGAGGTGTGATGTAGTCACTCGACTTGGTTCAGCACAGAGAGAGCTGCGTGTTTCTGCTTATGTTATCTGGAAGTAAGGATTCGAGCTCTGTGTTCTGAATTATGTTTCCGGTGATCTCACGGTCGTGAAGAAGAGGCACGGCTGGGAGGCCTGTTCAGAGCTGGAGAGGGTGTAAAATTCTTATTTCTTACCTTCTCTGAGGGAAGGAGAGTGGAGTGGCAGATTTCCAGTCTCTGGGTCTTATATCAGTGTTGTCCTCTGGGGCCAGCACTGTCCCCATATAGCTATCATTGGGACATGTAGTTAACCTCTGATGTGCACAGCAGATGCACGGACAGGCAGGGCGGTGCTGTATGAGCATTAGATGTGTGCGGCCGGTGAGCCTGTGCCTTCTTCTTGGCAGGCCTCGCTGCTGAGAGTAAGTTGGTGGGGACCCATGCACATTACTTCTCACAACACGTGCCCAAAGGCCCCTTCCTGCTTCAGTGGTGAGCCTTTCTCCCAAATGGAAACGCCTCAATCTTGCCTCCCTTTCTACTTTCTACATCTTCCTGGGACTTCCTGGCCATCTCCTTTCTGTATGCATACTGCGGGAATTTCCACTCCAGGGAGGGAGCTCTCGGTATCTGCCCAGCCCAGGTGCAGGACGTGTGCTGCCCAGGCTGGGTCACTGTCTATTGTTTCACCCTCCACAGTGAAGAGAATGGGGGGGGTTAATGTGTCAGGCGTGTCATACCTGATTTAGAACCATTCATGCCTCCAAGTATTTGAGGCAGCTCCTGGGATCCACATCTGTGAGCAAGGAAACTGAGGCCTGGCTTAAATCATACATCCAAGACCAGAGTTAGGTACAGGGCACCTGCCCGGACCCAAGTTCACACCTGTAAGCTTGTTGTGGGTGTGGGATATGCCTTAGATCTCTGAGCACATGGCAGAGATTTGGGGATGTACCATCCACTACTATAACTTGGTGACAATATCTCCACAGGAGGAACGGCAAAGTCTAAATTAAAAGAACGTTTCCCAGAGGGGGTGCTCACCAGCCTGTGGAATTTGGATCTCTCTACTTGGAAATATCTCTGCCTGTGTGGGATCAAAGCAAAGGGAACCTCTGTGTTTTCAAATAATGTTTTTCCCCTAAATCAGCGCCAGTCCTAATTGAGTAATAGAATAACAAGAAGTAGAAAGGGGAAGCCCTAGCGTCTGAGCCTTCACCTGCTCTTCCAACAAGCCCCGACTCCACACGAGCCAAAGCAAGAGACACCATTTGGAGGGGAAAATAATATTTTCCGGTGTTCTTCTTTTTCTTGGGAGGCGGCCTTGGCACGTCCCTGAGACCCCCTGTGATGCTCACGGCTCTGGCACTGCCATTTTTCTCGGGCGTCGTCTGTCTGTGTCTGCAAGGCCAGCTGCAATGCCAGGGCTGTGCTCGATAGCACAGAAAGGAGAGCGTCCTGAAGGGGAGCTTGTTGCAGCGATTTACAAGCGAGGGTGTGGGTGTCACTCATAGTTCACACTACAGGACAATCCCTTTCACTCTGGAAGCTGAGTCCCAGGTGAGAGCTGACGAGGTGAGAGTCCCAGGTGAGAGGAGACAAAGGGACTGGTTTCTGCTTGTCTCCTAGGAGCTGCAGGCTGGGAAGGGGAAGGAACAGAGCTGATGTATGACATTGCCCCTGGTTTCCGCTGTTGCCCAGGTTATAGCTTGTGTGGTGCTGACTTCAGAGGCAACATTAGAACCTTTTAAAATACCCTTAATGACTTACATGAATTAGAACAAGAAGGCAGCTGGGTGTCATGGAAAGCAAGTGGGATCTGGGTTATGTCCTCACTGTGCCTTTTTATGCCCACAAAGATTTATCTACCATGCTATCAACTTAGTGGTGTGTATTATAGTGAAATACATTAAATAATCTCATATCCCCTTTATACAGATAAGAAAAATTTTTCAGGGACATTGAGTGGACTTGATAAAGTTCTCCAGTTATCAACCTGGTAATTCCAGTTCTAGAAAATGGTAAGAGGTAAATGCCAACAGTGGGTATTTATATAAGAATGATTATGGGCCAGGCGCGGTGGCTCACGCCTGTAATCCCAGCACTTTGGGAGGCTGAGGTGGGCAGATCACAAGGTCAGGAGATTGAGACCATCCTGGCTATCATGGTGAAACCCCGTCTCTACTAAAACAATACAAAAAAATTAGCCAGGCATGGTGGCAAGTGCCTGTAGTCCCAGCTACTCAGGAGGCTGAGGCAGGAGAATGGCATGAACCCGGGAGGCGGAGCTTGCAGTGAGCCCAGATCGTGCCACTCCACTCCAGCCTGGGCGACAGAGTGAGACTCTATCTCAAAAAAAAAAAAAAAGAATGATTATGGATCAGTTAAGCAAGTCAGTAAAAGGAAATCACTAGTGTGCATAAGATGCTATTGAGGCAATACCTTTATGCTTTTGGGTTATAAAGTAAAACATTTTAAATCTTGGTATTTGTGCTATGTCTGCATAATAAAATATTTCATAATTAAAGTCATACTTTGGAAGATTTTTTTATTATATAAGAAAATCTCTGTATTACAGCAGTAAGTGAAAACAATGGGAGAATAAAATCTAAAACTACATATAGAGACCAAATCTTATAAACAATAGATTAAAAATAGTAGTAAAAATAATATAGTGACTATACTAGATTGGCTGTCTCTGTGTGTGAAATTATGATTAAATAATTTCTAGTTTATCCTTTCTATATTATTCCAGATGTTTCACTATTAATTTTATTTATAACGACAACAACAAAGGTCAACATGATTTATATTTTTACAAAACCAAGTGTTAGTAGTTATGGTTTTGTAGCAAGGCTGGCTCAAGAAATGGATCAGACTCTGAGAGGAGAGACCCATGTACTCCCCTCATAGGTGGAGGTGATGGGACAGGCCTGACGTTCACTGCAGCTGCCTATCTCCACATTGCACAGCCTGCTTTGGAGGACGCCCAGCCTCCCCTTGCTGGCCTCCTAGCAGTCTCGTCAGTTTTTCCTGCAATGTGAGTCACTCCCTTTGCTGTAGCCTGGGTGTACCTGGAACCAGCCAATTGCATATCCATAGTCAGGTGGCCACTCAGTCTCCCACCAGTTTACAAAGCCAACATCCTCATAAGTGGGCTTATTTTGGCCCATCCCATGAAAAAGAGGCTGAATCTGAATCAGAAGCAGCAGCAATGATCACTTATTCCAAGGCCTCTATCTGCAGGGCACACCTCCACTCTCCTGCTGTGCTGTGAGCCCTTTGAGGGCAGGACCTACCTGTCTGATTCAACGCAATAGCTCCAACATGCCTGGACAAGGATTCACACACTGGACATGCTCAGTAAACTTGGGAACGTAAAACAGATTATCGAATTCCTCTGTACTCCAGATGATTTACTAAGCAGAATTATTATGTACTTAAAATACAGGATTATAACTATTTGAAGATGAAATTAGTCACTTATTGCTATATAATAAATTACCCCAACACTTAGTGGCTTAAAACTATACACATTTGTTACCCGCAGGGTCTGGGTAGCAGGGATTTGGGAGCAGACTGGCTGGTGCTCTGGCTCAGGCCTTCTAAGAACACGTAGCCAGTGCTGGGCTGAGGCGGCTGTCACCTGAGGGCTTGTGGAGGCAGCAAGGCAACATCCAGGCTCTCTCATGTGGCGGCTGGCAGGAGGCCTCGGGTGCTAGCCACGTGGGCCCTTCCTCATGATGTGGCATCTGGATTCTCCCAGAACAAGTGACTGAGGGAGTGGTGGGAGGGAGGTTGATGGAGACAGCAGTGCAGCCCCTTCCTGTGATCTAGTCTTCCGGGTTGTGTCCGCTCACTTCTGCCATTTTCATTAGGAGCAATTCATAAAGTCCAGCCCAGACACAAGGCTCCATCTCTTGAAGGAAGAGGTATTGATATGGTTCTGCTGTGTCCCCACCCAAATCTCATCTTGAATTGTAGCTCCCATAATCCTCATGTGTTGTAGGAGGGACCCTGTGGGAGGTAATTTAATCACAAAGACGGTTACCCTCATGCTGTTCTCATGATAGTGAGTTCTCAGGAGATCTGATGGTTTTATAAGGGGCTTTTCCCCTTTTGCTCAGCACTTCTCCTTCCCGCTGCTGTGTGAAGAAGGACATGTTTGCTTCCCCTTCTGCCATGATTGTAAGTTTTCTGAGGCCTCCCCAGCCATGCTGAACTGTGTGAGTCAATTAAACCTCTTTCCTTTATAAATTACCCAATATTGGGTATGTCTTTATTAGCTTTGTGAGAATGGACTAATACAGGTATCAAAGAATTTGCAGTCATCTTTTTTAAAATTACCACAAAGTTTCAGGAGATTCAATTAATAAAGTGAGACTCAAGTCTAGGCAGGTAATTAGAGGGGCCTCCAAGGAGGAAAGGTTGACAAAGACTTTCTTTAACACACTATGGTCTGGAGATGGATCTCCTAGGGACTTGCTCAGCTTCTTGTTTAGAGCATTGGGTTCCAGGGGTTGGCTCAGCTTGCCACAGGGTGACGTGCCCCCTCTCTTTATGTTGCTGAGGGAAGAAGAAGGGTGGATATCTATAGTTCGCATTTCAGGATCCAACTCAAGAAGGAGAAGAAAGAGAGGAATGGCCCTGTTGCGGGAGCCTCCATGATCACTACTGCATTTGGCAGTGATATATACTCCCTTAACCTTTCCTCTGCAAAGAAATTGATAATGATACTTGCACTAGTAAATGTCCACTTCTAAATGTCTGTATAAATAAAACAAGTATCTAAACTCATTCTTGACCCATAAAATGTCTACACTCTAAAAGTAAATCATGGCAATCTGGTCACACAGGCAGAAACTAAACAGCCTTTAAATTTGTTTTGCAAACAATCACATCAGGATTTGTTCTAATATACTGATGCAGTGGAAAGATTTATGATTTTTAGGAAGATAGGCACATATTTTGCAGAGAGTAAAAATGTAAATTCAGTGATAGAAAATGGAGGTTTGCTCCATTTAAGGATAGGGGCTCATTTGACTCAGTGGAAAATAGAGGATGATCGACTCTATTACCCTGCCTTTATATGGAATTGCAATAATGTCAATTTATATTAAAAATAAAATTGAAGACTTTCCTAATAATACACTCATTCACAAATAAATATTGATTGAATGCCAAATATATTCCAGGCACCAGACACTGTCTTAAGCACTTGGATACAGCCATGAGCAACAAAAAACCTTGCCGTCCTTGGCTTTATATTCCAATGCATAGGGAACAAAAGGAAATTAATCAGTAAAAATTATTGCATGTTCTATGGTGATAAATTATAAAAGAAAAAAATCAGGGAATGAATATAGAGGGCCAGGCAAATGGCTTAAAATGATTTAAAGTGTGGCCAAGAAGTAACATTGGAAAGTTCACATTTGCCCAAATAGCTAGATGAAGCAAGGGAGTGAACCACCATGGCCAGCTGGAGGAAGAGCGTTTTGAGAATAGAGAATAAGTGCAAAGGCCCTGGGGTGGTGGCGGCGGGGGGCGGTCTGTGCAAGAGCATGACGAAGTCCATCGTGGCTGAGGAGTGGTTAGAAGAACATGACCATGTGTGCCTGTTGGTTATTTAAGGATTTTGATTTTAACTGAAGTGAGCTGGGTGGATGCTGGAGGTGTGAAGGAAGAGGCTTCTAATTTGAGATGGATCTCTGGGATGAGTAGTTGTTGATATTTGAGAAGCTATTGCAGTAATTGAGTCAAGAAATGGTGCTGGTGTGGCCCCAGGTGGCAGTGGTGGCTGAAAGCACTGAGAGTATATTCTGTGAGGAGACTCACCAAGATTGACCCACAGACCAGATGTGGGATATTAGGAAGCATGACAGTCAGGTTTCTGGTCCAGTCCCTGAAAGTATAGAGTGCCATTGTTTTTCTATTGGGAATGCTGAGAAAGGAACGGGTTTCGGGTTATGTTTTGGCTTGTAAAGTTTGAGATACCATTGGATACTGAAATGAATGTGTGAATCTGTAGTTCACAGAAGAGGTTTCAATTAGATTATAATAGAGCAAAATAAACTTCCAGAGTAGAAGTGGGGTTTTTATTTTTTATTTTTATTTTTACCAGAACTGCTATTTTTACAAACTTAAAGTCCCTTAGAACATGCAAAAAAAAAAAAAAAAAAAAAAAAAAAAAAAAAAAAAAATCCCAGTTATTCTCTAAGTCCTTACATAGAAATGAAGACCACCTGCCTGTTTGTCTTTGCCTGTTTCCTTTTCTTCTGTTCTTAACTCCTCCCCACCTCCTGAATAGCAATTTTATTTTTCTCTCTGCCTCACACAACAGACTTTTCTGGATGATTCGCCCCATCTCCCATCAGGCCAAGCCTCAGGCCAAGCTTCGTGTCTCATTCGGTGAGTGGGGCCTCCGCCATCTCCCAGATCTATTGTTGCCTGGACCCTCTCAAACCTACCCCTTCCTCTCCTCCCTTCTCACCTTTCTTCCAGCCCTTTCCATGGAGCCACACTCGGAGCAAGACCATCTGCCCTGACCTGCCCAGGGGTTCCGCGCTGCTGGCAGATGCTCCCCATGTCCCCTAGAATGGTTTGTGATCTTTCTCTGTCTGGTCCCAACATGCCTTTCCAGCCTCCTCCCTCTCCACAGCCAGCAGTTAACCCACGCACCCACCCAGGAGGTTTCCCACACGGACTGCACACACCTCACAAGTGTGGCCTGCTGGTGATGATTGCTTTCTCTAAAATGGACTTTCCCTGCACGCGCTGATCGACAAAAAGCCTGCTGGGCCTTTAAGACAGGCATCAAACCCCCTCTGCTGTGAAGCTTGTCCCAGCCCTTCCTCGTCAAGATCCCAAACGAGGCTCTCCTCCCCGGGACCGTGCAGCGTGCTGCTGGTCCTGCCAACGGTGCCCCTCGTGGAGCTGTGAGTGGGCCTGTGTTTACCTCTTCGGCCTCTCCACCCCTCCAGAAGTCCACCTCTTGTCTCCAGGTCTTTATCTAACTGCCCAGTCGGACACTCACCGACCTGCATGCCATGTGGTGTTCTGAAAAGCTCCTTCTGTAATTTCCAGTTCGGATCAGTTGTTCGTCCTGTGCACTGCAGCCTCATCCTGTGCTTAATTCTACCATGACAAACCACGCGGTACTAAAATGGTCTGTGCGGCTTTCTTTGCAGTCTGGAAAGACCCCAAAGAGAACAGACATGCCTTATTTACTGTGCGAGTACCCAGCTAGAGCCCAGAGTTCAGTAAATATTTGTGATTTCACTCCTTCTCTTTCCCCCTCCCTCCCTTCCCCTCTCCTCTCCCTTTCTTCTTTCTTTCCTTTCTTCTTTCTTTCAGCACACATCAGTATAATTCCACACAATGGAAAGAGAAGAGTAAACAAAGCAGGACATTTAGAAGGGAAAGTGGAGGAGCAAAGTGAGGAAATCTTATCAGAAAAGGGATGATCAACAATGTTTAATGTTGTCACAGGCAAGAAATATGCAGGCAAAAAATTCCTTTACATTCTGTAACTAGGACGTTGCATGGAGCTTTATATAAAGAATGTTGGGCTGGGCGCAGTGGCTCATGCCTGTAATTTCAGCACTTTGGGAGGCCAAGGTGGGTGGATCACCCGAGGTCAGGAGTTCCAGAAAAGCCTGGCCAGCATGGTGAAACCCATCTCTACTAAAAATACAAACAATTAGCGGGGTACCATGGCGGGCCCCTGTAATCCCAGCTACTCAAGAGGCTGAGGCAAGGGAATCACTTGAACCCAGCAGGTGAACCCAGGAGGTGGAGGTTGCAGTGAGCCAAGATTGCACCACTGCACTCCAGCCTGGGCAACAAGAGCGAAACTCCATCTAAAAAAAAAAAAGAGAGAATATTAACACTTCTTGCTCCCACCGTCTTATTCATTTCTTCCTTTGTCACTCATTCATTCAGTAAACATTGGATTCCTATTTCCTGTCTCCTCCATGATTTTCTAGGTACTTGGACCTCAAAGAGGAAGCTATTCTTACACTGGCAGGTTGTCAGGACTTTGAGGCTCCCTGGCTGGGTGATGGGGCCCTCACACATTGTACTGTCTCCATAAAGCCCCTCCCTAGTTTCCTTTTTTTTTTTTTTTTTTTTTTTTTTTTGAGACAGAGTTTCACTCTTGTTGCCCAGGCTGGAGTGCAATGGCGCAATCTCGGCTCACTGCAACCTCCACCTCCCAGGTTCAAGCGATCCTCTTGCCTCAGCCTCCCGAGTAGCTGGGATTACAGGCACATACCAACACACCCAGCTAATTTTTATCTTTTTGTAGAGATGGGGTTTCACCATGTTGGCCAGGTTGGTCTCGAACTCCTGACCTCAGGTGATCCACCCTCCTCGGCCTCCTAAAGTGCTGGGATTGCAGGCGTGAGCCACCGTGCCCGGCCAAGCCCCTCCTTAGTTTCTGTGAGGACTCCTCATTCAGCCACAGACTCGCCCCTTCGATGGCCACTTCATTCTTCCATGTACATTTTTCCTTGTTCTCAAGTTGTCTCCTCAGCTTGAGTGTGAAAACATTTCATACCTTTTAGTATCTTCCTTAGGATAAATCTCGTATCCGTGCACTGTCATATTGATCAAAAAAAATCACAAGAGGATAACTGAGTGGATGACTATAAAACCTCCTCTTTCTCTATTTCATTTCAGACAACCCTAGCTCCCTTAGCTTTGCTTCCAGCTGCTTTTTCCTGATGCTTTAATCATTGCTGTTCCTCTCTTAATGTTCATCGTGCACATTGTCGTTCTCTAAAATCAGGCCACTTTAAGCCATCCACAGAATTTTATGAAATACTAATCAGCGTCATGTTCTAGTCAACATGCGATCAGATTCTGAGAGCAGTAAACAAGGTGTCCTCTGAGGGCCTGGGGTAATACTCCCATTCAGAATCACTAAGGCCAGCCCCGTGGGGTTCAGTGGGTTGGCCTGGTTAGCCTTGTGGAGCCTGCATTCTCCAAGCAGACATTTAATTACTGACCCCAAGCAGTACCCTGATCACAATTGCCCCAATGGAGTCTATGAGTGGGGATTGCAGAGGGGAAGGTTGCCCTGCTTAGCTCAAGGGGAGCATCTCCGGAGAAAACTGATTCCAACAGAAGCGCAGTCAACTCAGCAAGCCTCTTCCTTGTATCCTGTTCCTAAAACCACCTGCTCGTCACAGGAAACAACTGCATTCCATCAGCCATACTGATGGCATCAGGTTCTCCTAAAACATCTGCGTTTTCCTTGTGGGAGAAAATCCTGCAGTGAATTTAGATGTTGGTGGTCCTCTAAGCGAGGACCTCATTGAGTATAGGAGGGGAAATTATAAATGTCAAATTACAAGTGTGCAAATTATACAATTGCATCCCTGTTGGGCCTTGCAGGGCACCACTGGCCAGCTCCTCCCTCTCCAATTTTCCCTCTGTTGCCATGATGGTGAATATTAGTTGTCAACTTGATTGGATTGAAGGATGCCTAGATAGCTGGTAGAGTATGATTTCTGGGTGTGTCTGTGAGGGTGCTGCCAGAGGAAACTGACATTTGAGTCAGTGGACTGGGACAGGAAGACCCATCCTCAGTGTGGGTGGGCACCATCCCATCGGCTGCCAGAGCAGCCAGAACAAAGCAGGCAGAAGAAGGTAAGATAAGCTTACTTACTGGCTCTTCTGGCTCTCTCCTTTTTCCTGTGCTGGATGCTTCTTTCAGCTTCTCCTGCCCTTGGGCATCAGACTCCCAGTTCCTCTACCTTTGGACTCTGGCATTTATACCAGTGGTTTGCCCGGGGGATCTCTGGCCTTTGGCCACAGTCTGAAAGCTGCATTGTCGGCTTCCCTGATTTTGAGGCTTTTAGACTTGGACTGAGCCACTATCGGCTTCTCTCTTCCCCAGCTTGCAGATGGCCTATGGTTGGACTTCACCTTGTGACCATGTGAGACAATTCTCCCTAATAAGCTCCCTTTCGTGCACACATACATCCTGTAGATCTGTCCCTCTGGAGATTCCTGACCAATACGGTTGCCCACCCATGGATGCTCACCCTTCTTTGTCCCTGCTTTGCCACGTTCACTTCCACGTGACCCCACGGAACCCACACGGCCTTGCCTTTCTGGAATCACAGTCTCTTCCACATGGAGATGCGTCACCTGCAGCTGATGGATAATCACTCGGAAATGCAGCTGCCCCGGACGGGAAGGGGTTGTGCGTTTCTCATATTGTTTTTGGCTAGACCTTGAGAAATTTTGCTTCCTGGACAACTTAGTCATATTTTATGAAGATCATTTGTCAGTGGCTAGAAAATTGGACATGTATGATATATGACTGGGGAGGACTAATGGGCTCTTCCTTCAACACTCTGTCAAAGTCAGGCCAGTGCGCATGATGGAACGTGCTTTAGTAAGATGAGAGAAGGTGTTTTCATGATTAACAAGGCACGGCATTTGTATTTCAAAGATCCCGTGACATCTCAAAACAGTCTGCTACCGTGTATTTATTTGGTGGCATGGAGATAGGACACATGGTATTTTCTCAGGAACTCTTCGACTTCTGGACCTGTGCTGTGCAGGCATCTGTCTGTACACATTGCAGCTCTTAACCTGTGCATAACCAACACTCAATGTAAGATCAGATTTGAGGCTGGAAGTGGTGGCACACGCCTGTGGTCCCAGCTACTCCAGAGGCTGAGGTAGGAGGATGCTTAAGCTCAGGAGGTCAAGGCTGCAATGAGCCATGATTGCACCACGGCACTCCAGCCTGGGTGACAGAGTGAGACCCTGTCTAAAAAAAGACCCCCAAAAACATAGGATTGAATTTAACTCTACCCTTGGTCCCTCTGACACGTAATCTAAGATGTCAGAAGTATTTGTGTCAAAGAAGGCAAATGGGAGGGACTGGGCCTGAGGTGATGCTGTGTTCCTTCTTTGATGACATCATTAATAGGGAAAGGGATGGCCAAAAGAATCCAAAATGAAAAGTGTGCTGATAACAGAACCAATCACAGGCACAACTGGTCTGGGGTTCCAGGCCTGCCAAGGGTGTTCACTGCTGAGCCTGTGTCTGATTCTGTGTGACCAGAGCCTTGGCTGCAAATACTGACCAGCCTTTCCTCATCACCTGCCAGCAGGCACCCACCACAGTCCAGTCTGAGGTCCTTTGAACTCACAGTGTTAAAAAGTTCAGTGGTCAGGTGATATGGTTTGGCTGTGTCCCCACCCAAATCTCACCTTGAATTGTAGCTCCCATAATTCTGAAGTGTCCTGGGAGGGATGCAGTGGAAGGTAATTGATTCATGGGGGTGGGCCTTTCCCATGCTGTTCTCATGAGAATGAATAGGCCTCACAAAAGCTGATGGTTTATAAAGGGGAGTTCCCCTGCACATGCTGTCTTTGCCTGCTGCCATGTAAGACATGCCTTTACTTCCCCTTTGTCTTCTGCCATGATTGTGAGGCTTCCCCAGCCATGTGGAACTGTGAGTCCATTAAACCCCTTTCCTTTATAAATTACCCAGTCTTGGGTATGTCTTTATTAGCAGCGTGAGAACAGATTAATACATCAGGATAAGTCCTCATTGCAGGCACTTCAGGGTATGGCCCCGACTCACTTTCCAGTCTCACCTTTGACCTCTCCCTCATGTGTGACCTACAGAACTATGTAACTTCCCTGAATACACTGTGCTGCCACAGATTATGTGCCTGCCTGCCCACTCCATCTCCACAGCCCCCATGGAGAGGAGAGAAAGGGGTGGCAGACTCTGCTTATGCACGTTGTTTCTTACTCAGAGATAAAACTTCATTCAGAAAACATCTTGAGTTCCCCTGGCCTCCGTTACTTCCTTCTTTGCTCCCATAGCATTACTTGGTGAAAAGTGCTTCTGTTGCAAAAATTATGTTCATGTGTCTGCCTCACTTCTCCATGAGGGGCTCAGTTCCTGAAGAGGAGGAACAGAAAGGCTAGGTCTGGTCTCTGCATCTCCAACCGCTAGGCCAGGCATTATATCCTGGTGTGTGTTTACAGAATGTGATGGTAGACATGGAGTGTGGTGGGGTAAGCAGAGCAGATGTGATTGACATTCTGGTGAAAAGGCTGAGTGAACACGGGACCCACTGCTCTGTCCCCGTACTGGGCTGCGTGCTGGAGATTCAGTGGCCGCTCATGCTGCTACTGTGTTCTTGTGGAGGTAAGAGGCAGTGGGTAGAGGAGGAACAGGTGATATGTGAATGCTCCTGACTTTCTAGGAAATCGGAGAGGGGCTGATGGGTGGGAGTGCACGTGGGTGAAGGAGGTCTGGGAAGGTGTCTCCCCTGAGAAGGCAGCAGCTGGGCTGGGAACGAAGGGTGCAATTGAACTCACAACCCAGGCACAGGTGAGAGCAGGTACAAAGTCCCTGGAGAGAAAAGAGACTGAAAGGCTGGAGGAAAAACTGAGACCCGTGTGGGGAGGGATGGATGAAGGTTCAGATCAGGGACCTCCAGAAGTGAGGGAAGGAGCAACACACTGCCACTGAGTGCTTTGATGCAGGGCAGTGCTGAGAATGGATTTCACCTTGAAAAGTGAATGTGGAACCATAACAAGTGTTGGCAAGGATGTGGAGAGAAGGGAACCCTCACACAGTGTTAGTGGGAATGTGAATTTTACAGCCATATAGAAAACACTGTGGAGGTTCCTTAAAAAAAAAAAATCCAAAATAGAATTATTGTATGATCCAGCAATCCCACTTCTGAGTTCAGAAACAAAGGAACTGAAATCAGCTTGTTGAAGAGACGTCTGCACTCCCACACTCACTGCAGAACTGTTCTGGATGGCCAGGATACGGAAACAGTCCCAGTGCTCATCCACAGATGAATGGATAAGAAATGTGTGGTGTGTGTACACAGCGGAATACTATGCAGCCTTAAAAAAGCAGGAGAATCTGTCAATTGTGACAACACGGATGAACCTGGAGGACATTGTGTTAAATTAAATAAACCAGGCACAGAAAGACAAATACCGCATGATGTCACTTGTGTAGAATCTTAAAAAGTCAAACTTACAGAGGCAGAGACTACCTCAGGGATGGTTGGGGGTGGGTTGAGGAGATGTTGGCACAAGGATGTAAAATTTCAGTTAGACAGGAGGAATAAGTTTTTTAGATCAATTGCACAACATGGTGACTATATTTAATAATGTAATGTATGTTTCAAAAATTGCTGAAAGAGTAGATTTTAAATATTTGTACCACACACACACAAAGATAAGTCTGTGAGGTGATAGATACGTTAACTAGCTTGATATAATCATTCCATATGTGTGTATGTATATTAAAACATCATAATGGATGCCGTGAATATATGCAATTATTATTTGTCAGTTTTAAACATTTTTTTTTTAAATGAACATGGAGGTTGGGAACCCTTACCAGGGTTCTTTCGGTCTCTGCCTTGCATGGGGCCCAGAAATGCTGGTGAGGGGTTGCTCTCTCCTCTGGAACTCTGGATGCTGATCAGGGACCCTCCATGCCCGGTGACATCTCAGACTCGGTGAACAGCCTCTGGGGTCCTTCACAAAACTGGGCTGTGAGGGCCACCTAGAGCTCAAAGTAGTAATTTGGTTTCATTTGAACTTAGTTTTCATTGCCTTTGAAATCTCATTCGGTTGAATTTAATAACAAATAAATAATTCATGGGGCCTGGACAATGAAAGGAAAGTGAAAAAATGTATTCACCCAAATATATAAAGGGGCACCTTGTCCCTCAGCCCTGTTCTCTACCTTCTTTTCTCAGCTGGCTTCTGGGCAGATTCATGGGGCCAAAGGATAATGCATTAACTGTCTCAGGGTGCTGAGGGTTCTCCCATCATGAGACTTCTGTGGGTCAGGGACTGGGCAAGAGGTGGGCAAGTATCCCACCTCTGGCAGGCCAGCCTCTCAGTCACCAATTCGCTAAGTGGCCCAACGGTCATCTCTGAGCCTGGTTTCCTTGCTTGTAAAATGCAGAAATCTTTAGTAAACCAATTGATGTAGGCAAATGTCATGAATGGATATACAGTCAGCTCAGGGAATTTACATGGTGCTGAAGTATCACTCCAGGGATCATCTGCTCATTGCAAGGGGAGAAATGTGACTTTATCCTGGAGAACACCGACTCTCTCCGCCTTAACTTTTCAATTTCTGGATCCCTAACACTGGGACAAGCAGGCATCCTTCTATGCCCCATGTGGTGCCCAGCATCACCTGTGAAGTAATGCCAGAAATGTGTGAGCTGAGCTTAATCAAGCTCTTAGGTCTAACTTTCAGTGCGTAGCAAATACAGGCTGCAGAGCGTCCGGTTAATGCACACCAGGAGGAAACAGCCAGACAAATCCAGAAGGTGGATACGTGGAGGCAACAACTCACCCATTCCTTCCAGCAAGCCAGCGATGCGCAGTGGGCTGGGGAGCCGCTGGGGCAGACACATATTTCTAAGACATGTATTTCTAAGTTGAAATATATGTTACCACCAACCAAGGGCAATTCTTGGGCCTTGGCTAAATCCTTATCTATACAAACCAGCTATACCAGTCATTTTTGAGTAATTGGGGAAGTTATTACATGAGATTAGAAAATTGTGTTCATTTTTTAAGTATGAAAATGTTCTTTTTTATAAAAGCTTTTGGGTTCAGGGGCACATGTGCAGGTTTGTTATGTAGATAAGCTTATGTCATGGGGATTTGTTGAACAGATTTTTAATTATACAGGAAAACGTGTAGAGCTTGCGGTCTCTTTTCTTTAGCGTTGCTCACCAAGATTTTTTAAAAAGACGTATCCTGAATGATTTAGAGGCACGATGTTTTAGTACCTGTATGCAACTGAAATGATTTTTTAAAATAGATATGGAGTAAATATGAAAAATAACTAACAATTTTCAAAATTTTAAGGAGGAGCCTATGAAAATCATACTCTAGTATGCTATTACTTTTCTTTTCTTTTTTTACTTTTTTTTTCTTTTTTGAGACAGTCTTGCTCTGTCGCCCAGGTTGAACTGCAGTGGCACAATCTCGGTTCATTGCAACCTCCACCTCCCAGGTTCAAGCAATTCTCCTGCCTCAGCCTCCTGAGTAGCTGGGATTACGGGGCACCCACCACCATGCCCAGCTAATTTTTGTATTTTTAGTAGAGATGGGGTTTCACAGTGTTGGCCAAGCTGCTCTGGAACTCCTGACCTCAAGTGATCCACCTGCCTCGGCCTCCAAAGTTCTGGGATTACAGGTGTGAGCCACCGCGCCTGGCCGCTGTTACGTTTCTAATGTTTAAAAATAATAATAGTTTTTTAAAAAGCTGCTCACAAAGATTTTATTGATGATATGTGCATTTTTTTTTCCTCTGGTAGGACATAATTCTCCTTGAGAAGGGGAAAGACAGTAAGAACTTTGTGAATTGCATAATAGTCCATTGATTACCCCTTGTCCCCACCCCCTGCCCCCGGTGGAGGGCACTAAACCCCTGAAGAAGCAGGCCCCTGCATGGGCATATTATGATGGTAGAACAAGGAGAGGGGACCCTCCAGTGCTCAGTGTCTATAGTGGGTCAGGGGGCTTCAAGGCAGTAGCCTCAGATACCTGCAGGGCCCACGCAGGAAACCCTAATTGGGATGCAGGGTTAGGGAGCAATGCAATGAAAAACAGTTCTTAGTACCTTACCTAAATATTGGTTGTTAGATTTTTTTCATTGAATGGAAACTTTCATTTGGCTCTGGATAGAAGTGTGGGCAGTCACACAAGTCAAGGTAAGAGGGGTGGAAGCTGGTTTTTGCTGGTGCTTCCTAATATTTGTCAACTATGACTTTCAGGCTACCAGTGGGTGGGGAGTTTTGTGTGACAAAATGGACCGGATTTGCATCTTGGTGTTCTCCAAATGATGGTACAGATGCAGAAACGTTCAATGCAATGAGTCTGTTCAGTTCCATCCAACTAAAAATTGTGTTTGTGCTATTAGTGCCTGCCCTTTGATCAGTCTTGTACTAGGTAGGAAACATGGTGCTTACCCTTTACTGGGGAGTTGTGTTACATGAAACAGAAAACACTATGACTGAATCAAAAAGAAGGCCAATCTCATCACTCTGCTTGAGTAGTCAGGGAAGATCTTGATTTCCCCTGGAATCTGGTACTTACCTTACGGTGAATACACAATAACATCTAGAGTTTGGTAAAATAGACAAGAAGGACAGAAATCATGGAGAAACACACAAAGATGCCTCAGACCCCTTATCATAAGGTACAAACAGTAGAGCAGAAGGGAGACCACAGACTTCCATCATCTATGAGCTAGAAAGGCGGGTGGAGGCTTTGGCAATGTTGAGTGGGTTTTCCACAGAACAGCCAGGCTCAACTGATGTGTAGCGATTTCCTAGGAAGATTGCAAACCTCATCCCACCAAGAGGAAATGGGTCAGGAGTTCTCCATCATCTGGAGGTCACAGAGCAGACAGACCATGGCCCAGGACAAGATCTAGAACTTACTGTTTTATTCAAAGTTAGAAAACCTTCCAGGGTCTGGGGATCAGTATCTGGATAGAAGAGAAAATACAAGAGAAAGCAAGAGGTTAATGTGGGCTGAAGGGCTTAGAATGAGCAGTTTTAGGATAAAGGGTTGTTAGGAAAGGATGGCAGATGGAGAGGAGGGTGCAAATGAGGCAGGACAAACCAAAGAGAAAGACCTGAATGTATCTGCTATGTTTATGGAACATAGGGAGGTTCAGTTCATTCTGAATGGGGGCTTCAAGCTCACGCCTAAAAATACATCCTTTCAAATGGGTACAGAAAGAAGGGCTTTGACAGGTACCAAGGGCTGTGCTTGATTGAAAGGACAGACACATTCAGTTGTTGTTTGTGACTGTTGTCAGCTCCGTCATTGATGGTGCTGTGCATTTTTTGAAGTAGGTCTCTCCCATCAAACTGCCAGGATACCAGTGACCAGAGAGCAGATTTTCAGTAGTACAAGCTGGATTGGGTGGTGCTGATAGAATCACTCACGGCTCGACCACTTAGCTCTGCGGTGCCTTGGTATCCTCATTTGTGGAGATAATAATGGTGTCTGTCTCTTAAGAATGTTTTGATAAACACATGAGAAAACCCAAGTCACATTCTTCTAGAAGTGCCTGGCACATAGTAAACACTCAATAAACATTATCAGTCTTATTATCATGAAGGTGTGGGTACTGTTAAGATACCTGTCAGAGTAAATCATGATTTATGCCAGTGGCTAATGGAAAATATTTATTTTAGTTGTTTTCTTATCTGGGTAGTGCCAGATGGGATAACAAAAATGAAAACAGGCAGGGTTTCGTATGTGAGTGTGTGTGTGTGTGTGTGTGTGTGTGTATATGTGTGTTGTTTTGTTTGCAAGCACGGTTTAGTTGATGAAATTAGATGTCTCTTCTGATCTATAATCTCTTTGTCTTCAGACTGGAACCTGAAATCCCATCTGAATGTGACTGAAGAAAACCTGCACACAGTGTCTTGATGAGAGGATATGACTAACTCTTAGATTGGGATTGTGTTGGTGCGTAGGCAGGTTCTATTATTAGGGGTAATTTTTCCACATTATTAAAATATTTTTAGGCATAAGGTAGGATTCTTTCTTTCACAGATCAATGGTGAAACACACATATTCCTAATTTTTAAATTTTGATTGAAATTTTATTAAGGCCAAAATGGGCAGAGACTGGGTAACAGAAGCCACATTTTCCAATTTGCCCTCCTTTACTCCCCCAGATTCTCCCTGCATGTTGGCTGGAGTGGATCACGAAGGGTAGGAAGCTGAGAAAGGTGGAATAATTGGAATGTCCTGCAACTCTGAAGCCAAACAAACTTAGGTTTTGGATGATGTGTACAGTGGATATCATATCACGTGTTCTGGTGAAGCCATCACCAATACTTACTTTACAATTCCCATCACACATCCCAGTGACTTTCTGTTAAAGAGATATCAGATACCTACTGCATTTAGATCAACTATTACATTATCAACAATGGAGGAATAAGGAAATCCAGGATGCTTTTAGTAGCAAGAAATGCATCAACAATAGATAAAAGGTGGCCAGGCGTGGTGGCTCAGGCCTTTAATCCCAGTACTTTGGGAGGCTGAGGTGGGTGGATGATTTGAGGCCAGAAGTTCGACACCAGCCTGGCCAACATGGTGAAACCCTGTCTCTACTAAAAATACAAATATTAGCCGGGCATGGTGGCGCGTGCCTGTAATCCCAGCTCCTCAGGAGGCTGAGGCAGGACACTTTCTTCAATCTGGGAGGCAGAGGTTGCAGTGAGCTGAGATCATGCTGCTGTACTCCTGCCTGGGCAACAGAGTGAGACTCCGTCTTAAAAAAAGAAAAAACAGAAAGGAATCCCTGAGTAGGTACTGAATAAAATGGTGAAAAAAAACATAACTAAACATAACTACAAACTTGTCTTTCTTTCTTTCTTTTTGTGATAACACTTACCATGAGATCTACCCTCTCAATAAATGTTTAGGTCTTGTTAACTGTAAGCATAGTAGGATACAGCAAATATCTAGAACTTATTCATTTTGCACAACTGAAACTTTATACCCATGGAACGCCTCCCATTTCCCCTTCTCCCCAGCCCCTGGCAAGCACCTCTCTACTCTCTCTGTACAAGTCTGCCTGCTTTAGGAAGTGGAACCATGCAGGGTTTGTCCTTCTGTGATTGGTTCATTTCACTTACCATAACATCCTGTTCATTTCACTTACCATAACATCCTAACATAACATTCACTTACCAAAACATCAATCATGTTTTTGCATATGGCAGGATTTTCTGCTTTATTAAGGCTAGATAATATTTGATAGTATATATGTGCCACATTTTCTTTATCCATTCATCTGTCAATGAACATTTAGGTGGTTTCCACATTTGGGCTATTATGAATAATGCTGCAATGAACGTGGAAGTGCAGATATTTCTTTGAGGTCCTGATTTTAATTATTTTGGATACATACTGGAAATGAGATTGTTGGATTACATGGTAGTTCTATTTTTAGCATTTTCAGGAAGCTTCATACTCTATTCCAAAGTGGCTACACCATTTTGCATTCCCCCAACAATGTACAAGGATTCCAATTTCTCCACATCCTTGTCAACGTTTGTTTTCATACATACATACATATATATACACACACACAAACACACATACATACATATGGATATATAATAGCAACCCTAACAGGTGTGAGGTGATACCTCTTTGTGGTTTTGATTTCATTTCCCTGATGGTTGATGATGTTGAACATCTTTTTATATGCGTGTTGACCATTTGCATGTTTTCTTTGAAGAAATGCCTTTTCAAGTATTTTGCTCTTGTTTCTTGTGCTTTTGGTGTCATATCCAATAAATCATTGCCTTGGCCAATGTCATGAAGTGTTTCCCTCATGCCTTCTTTTGGGAGTTTTACAGTGTCAGGTGTTATGTTTAAGTATTTAATACATTTTGAGTTGTTTTTTATGTACAGCGTAAGATAAGAGTTCAGTTCTCTTGTATGGATATCCAGTTTTCCCAGCACCATTTTTGGAAGAGACTGTTATTTTCCCATCGTGTATTCTTGGCACTAACTATAATGGTGAAAAGTTAAACGCTTTTTGTTTAATATCAGGAACAAGACAAGGACGCCCACACTCACTGCTTCTATTCAGCATAGTAGTGGAAGTCCTTGCCAGGGCAATTAGGCAAGAGAAACAAACTAAAGGCATCTAAATGAGAAAGATAAAATTATCTCTGTTTGCAGATGACATGATCTTATGTGCAGACAACCCAAACTTTCTTATCTTCGCAGAATATTTTGCAAGAGTTGAGTTCCTAGAAAATGAGCTCAGATCATTTCTCCCCTCTGGCCATTAACAAGATGCTCCTGCACTGAGCTTCATTTAGCACAGCCCCGGACACACCACCAGGCACTCAGCAAGCCTCAGACAATTTCCCGTTCAATGGAAGATTCTCAGTTATCCATGGCAGAATCATGGCCCTATCATGTACTGGCTGAGTTTCCTTGAGGAAGTTGCTTAAGCTTTCTGACTCTCGGTTTTGTTATCTGCAAAAGGGGAATAGCAGTGCCTATATCACAGGGATATTACGAAGGCTAAATGAGATCCTATAAAGCAGTCTATCCAGGTCCTGCACTTGATGCAATAATAAAAACTAACCTTTATTCAATTATTGAGGTGGGGGAAGGAGGATAAAGAACAAGACCAAAGAACAGAAGTTATTTCCCAGTGAACTTAAAAAATTCATGAGTTTTCTCATCTTAAGCAGGAGGGCCTTAACCACATTGTCTCATGCCTTCAGCCAGTGAGAGTCAGAGAGAGCTAAGGCACATCCAGCTCCACTGCTCAACTCCCAGGTGCCCAGCAGCAGGTGTAGAGCGTCGGGAGCTGCACTCTCCATACTGATGTTATAATTAATCTACCTCAGTCAACCGATCATAGAGTTCCATGTTTGGAAGTGTTCCAACCTGCACCCAGGAGACTTCTGAGTCTTTTTTGCTGCCAGAATGTCCGTCCTGATTTACACCTGACTTCGGCAACATCTGAGCATTCAAATCTGTGCTACATGCTGGCTGTAGCCATGAGTCTCATTCTAAAACATCCTTGCCTTCAAATACAGGCATGCGGCAGGAGTGGCAGAAGGAGAGGTGAGAAACTATTCATCAGCCGTGGCTCTGTGCTGCTGCCTCATGGGCATGCTGATGGGAAGGGATATGAGGCGTAAACCCGGGTTCACGTCCTGTTTTCTTCTCCAGGTGAGGGTACTTCATAGAGCGCAGAAGAAACTCAAGGACCAGCTCTCTCGGGCTGCCCCTGTAATATGGCCTACTGAAGGCAGGTTCCTGGCTGCCATTGGAACAGTGCTGCAGTCATCAGATAGTGTGAAAGATAAATGCCTCTGTGCCCTCAAAGGCAACCAGTATATATGAGAGGAGCTGTCCCCCCTTCTGCCACTCATCAGCTCATGGTAAACAGAGGCCACTTAGGCACCACTCAAGGCATTTACCAGTCTGAGTCCTAATTATAGGGTCCTACTTATAGCCATTATAAACCTCAAAGCCGACCAATGATGAATTTTGTCAAAGGACTCCTCCTGGCTTTAGTTGAACAGAATCATCAGACTCGGAAGCCATTTGTGAGTGACCTTCATGAGTTTCCAGATCTTCATTCTCATGGCTCTTATCAGAGATTTGGTCTAAGGTGATAGTGTTATAGGGCCCTGATGCAAAATGCCCAGTGCAGATTGGCTTACCTGCTGCTGCATCTTGATTGTCCGTGGGTGGGGTCTACTCCCGAGGTCTTGGGATTGAAGAAGTTCACACAAACTGTAGATCCTGCCATTGCTACCGATGACACTTGTACTTGTTGAGGTGTGTCCATTGTGGTGGGAAGAGCTCTGGTCTTAGAGTGTTAAACAACCTATAGAGTTTGGATTCTTCACATTTGGTTGGTTGACTTTGAGTCTCAGCACTTTCCATGGTAAGGTGGGGACAATACAAACCTACAGAAGTTATTGTGAATACACAACCATCCAAGTAATTACACCTGCAGAGCTGACTGGTTTACTTTCTTGATTGCTGTCTGGTAAAACTCTTGCCAATCATAGACAAATGATCAATGCATAAGGTAACCTCAATTGAGAGTTCAAGTTCTGAACAGAAGACAAGGATCTCATTCCAGTTATGAACAGCTTAGTTATAAAGTCAAATGTAAAATCAAATATGTGTTTCTGTGGCAAATGTTTAAATTCTTACCTCTTACAAAACATTCAATAGTCACAAGGTCTTTACACACCCACTGCTCATCCATCATATTTATATATGGTGTGCCTGTTCAGTAAGACATACACACTGTAGTTAGTTACTTGCATAGATCATAAAATTAAGTCTAGGACTATGCTTTCCGCTTTGTTGAAGTTATCTCATCCAAGGAAAAATTTCATAAAGAGTGGTTGAATGAATGAATGGACATTTACTGTCTTGAATAAAACCTTTTTATATGACTTAGCTTGTTTTACAAAAGAATAAAACACTAGCTTTGAACTCATTTTTTTAATTGATCTTTAGAAATCAGGATCCCTCTTTTGAATACATCCCTTGCTGAAGGAACAGGAACCATTTATGTTCTGGCCTTGATTACTTCACAATGGCTTTTACTACATTTGATTTGCAGCAGTTCATTTGTGATTACATTTTCTCATTTTCCCAGAAAGTCATTGAACAAGCAGTTTACTTTCCCCAACAAAACAAAACCTAAAGTATTTGGTCTTTAATGAATGTTCAAAAATTATTTTCTCAGTATGTGTTCAAGATACAAATATCTCTTCATCTCAACCCTCCTTTAAATATTTGACCAATTTACTTTTATAGAGTAGTCGTTTCTCCTTATGTCATTTCTGATCTATCTCTCTTGAATTTTTCTTTGCTTAGTTTTTAATCAAACCAAATGTTTGTTTAATCAGATACCTCAATTATTCAAGACCTGCCTCTTCTATCAGAAGGTGAATTTAGAAAACAATTCTGAAACATAGGGTAACAACATTTTTAAAAGAAAAATAACCAGATTCTAAGCTCAGATTGGTCCCAGGGCAAATTCACTCCTCATTCTTAATTCTTCTTCATTTCTGGTCAGGGGAGGGGCACCCCCAAAATGCTGACCCTAGGACTCCCCAAGATCCTCCAGCATCCAAAAGGCCTCTCTTCTCCAGTCTTTACTTTCTATGGCACCAAGCTGAAACCCCTGCGAATGAATACATTCTCAACTAAAAATATAAATTAAAAGAATTTCTTGCTTCAACTCTCGGAAACTTGATCTAGTGCACATATTTCCCCCAGCATTTCATTTACTAGAGCTAATTAAGACACTGTTATTTTATCATTTAAATTTTTAAATTTTATTAAATTTTAAATACAAGTGTTAAAGGATGGTTACAAATTAGTAACTCAAAATAATTGATTGGAGAGATCAAGGTACAAGACACTCTGCCTTTACCTTCAAAGTCTGAGCAAATATGATTTTATGTCTTTTTAATCAGAGATTCTTTTAAAGACCAAGTTACTGCAGTCCTGTCTTGTTCTTCTCCTATTTTATATTGATGTGCTCAGTACCTTGGTGTCTTTGTCTGTCTTTTAGGGGGAAGGGAATCCATGTTTTGGACTAGAGTAGCGCAGATGCCATTCTTACCTCACTGTAGTTTTCTTTAAAGAATGTTTAGTCCTGACAATGAGAGGCAGATTTCTTTCTCTCCCCACTCTATCTTCTCTTGCAGAGCTTTATCACTTTTTCATTGTTCAGCATAACTGGGAACCTGCCAGCTCACCACAATGAAACATAATGATTTTTGCAAAATGTGTGTCAAATGTTCTGAGCTTAGAAGAGATTCATCGTAGAGACTGCTGCTTAATGAGTGTAAATTAACTGATCATTTGCTAAATCTGATGTGCCCAGTGGTGTGGATGGGAGAATGCTGGATAGGATGTAGGAGATGCGGGTGAGCAGACAGGTAGCAGAGACACATACCGTGTTTCTGAGTGAGGACTGTAGCATGGCCAGAAGGCTGTTCTGATTTTCCCCTCACAGTAGGAGCCAGTACCATGAGACTGAGGACTGAGACACAAAGTTAACGTAGATCTCCTAAACAGTCTGCTTTAGGGCTGGAGCCTGCTGGGATCAGTCCTCTTGAGAAGAACTGCAATCTGGTTGAGATTGAACTTGCCAAAGACAATGAGACTAAACAGGAGATGCCTGCTGGTAAACATCAGGGGTGTGGTGTGGAAGCTGAGGGAGGAAGAAAGCATGAAAGCTGTGTGTGACGATAAGGCGAGTGGGTCTAGTGTTACAGATCTACAGCTCTTCCTAGACGCTGGGGCACTTTCAGAATAAGTAACAGAGAACTGCATGGCATGTGTTCAAGCAACTGTAACGCTCTTCTCCATTCATGTCTGGGACAGACATATGAAATATCTTCAGCTTCATATCTGAGATGGCAGGAACATGAAAACATATTGGCTTTTAGGTAGACACCGGTAGGTCTCAGGATGTGGTGGAAAATTGGGTGTCATTTTTTCCAGATAATCACTGGCATTTTTGTAAAACATGAAGCCCTTCCTAAAATCTGTGGTTCGCAGATAATAGTGAGGAGAAATAGACTTGTGGAGACCATAAGGGTTGTTTTGGAGTGGGTCTTGTGAATTTGACAGTTTAATAGTCACGTGGATGCACAGTGTTGTTCGAAGGAGGGGCCATGAACCCCTGCCCTGAATGAAAGGGAAATACTTATGTCCATGGTAACCAGGGCCAGTGGCAGCTGGGAAGCCAAGACCCGGCCCCCATTGCCACTGCTCATACAAACCAAACTCAACATGTGTACATCACAGATGGGATATAAGAGAAGCGCATCTGAAGGGCTACGGCAGAAGTGGAAAGAAGGCAAAACTTCCACAAAGGCAGCCCATGCTTTCCAGACAAATATCACAACATCAAACTAGAAGTGTTCATGCCACCCCCTACCCCTGCCAACTAGAATTGGCTGTCTGTGTCAGGTCCTCATCTTAGAACACATCCATTGATGCATACACTGTTTCTTCTTCCCTATTACCTCTGATTCTACTTCTCTAAAATAAAAGCTGACTGACTGGTTGGAATAATAATACATATACCACTTGACATTTTATAGTTTTACCTCATCTCAGGTGATACAATCAGGCTATGATGCGGTCATGTCACCATACCCTTTAACAGATGAGATGCAAACTCAGAAATATTAGGAAATGTAACTGTGATGGATTGGGCTGTAATCAACTTGTGATGTGGGAGTTTCTCAGAATCTCTTTCCATATATTTATATATATATGGAAATATATATATTTATATATATATGGAAATATATATATATTTATATATATATGGAATATATGGAATATATATATTATATATATATGGAATTTATATATATATGGAAATATATATATATTTATATATATATGGAAATATATATATATTTATATATATATGAAAAATATATATATATTTTATATATATATGGAAATATATATATTTATATATATATGGATATATATGGAAATATATATATATTTTATATATGGAAATATATATATATTTATATATATGGAAATATATATATTTATATATATGGAAATATATATATTTATATATATGGAAATATATATATATTTATATATGGAAATATATATATATTTATATATGGAAATATATATATTTATATATATGGAAATATATATATTTATATATATATGGAAATAATATATATATATCTGAGCTAGAGCTGGCCACAGTGAAGTCAGGAGACCTGGGAGGTGAATGAAGGATGGGCCATTATGCTCTGGAGGTTTTCATTGTGTAACTTGAACACAGGTCCAGATGCTCACCGCCTGCAGAATCCAGTTAACAAGAATGAGGTCTGGTAGAAAGAAAGTGACTTTACTCACTAAAACTAATAAAGAGAATTGTGCTGAATACAGTGTCTGCGTACCTTGTTCTGGTGGTTATCTCGGGTCCCAGTTTCCCTGGATCTCGGGCTGGTGTCATCTCAACAATGGTGAGGCTGTTGACTCGCCACCTTGAAGTCATCTCTGGAACTTTGCAGGTGGGTCTCCAGACTTGGTTCATCTGTCTCAAAATTACCCCCAGGAACTTCTAAGAAGGGACGTAATTAGATGCTAGCACACAGGTAGATGAATGTGAAGGGAGTATAGATAGTGAGAAAGGGAGGAACGTGGAGTTCATTTTAAGACAAACAGGGAAAGGCTTCCGCAATTTCTGCAAGGTTATTTCTTGAAATGCACAAGAAATAAATAAAAAGTTTAAAATGCATTTTGCAGTTAAGCTGCACAGTTACAATTGGTCAGAAGTGGTGAGCGACACGGTGGAGCTGACATAGGGTGCAAGTTTGTCTTCACTCTTCCTTGCCCCTGTCTTTATTTCCCGATTTCCAGCCCTGCTGACTTGCAGTGAGCCCAGGGCCACCATACAATGCTGCACCCTACTCGACAAACTTTTACTTCTATAGCACCTCACACCATTCCTGTAAAAGGTTGTTACTCTATAACATTCCAAATTTGAGAGTTTCACTCTCAAGTTTGAACTTTGACTGACACATTACCTATGGTCTCCAGGTGGGAGTTGCTGTGCTTTTTATACTTCATAATTTTATTTTATTTTTATCACTCACTATACTTGACTGTGTTATGATTTCTATATGTGTCATTCTTCCTGCATCGTCTTTTTTTTTTTTTTTTTTTTTTTTTTTTGGAGACGGAGTCTTGCTCTGTCGCCTAGGCTGGAGTGCGGTGGCACAATCTCAGCTCACTGCAAGCTCCGCCTCATGGGTTCACACCATTCTCCCTCCTCAGCCTCCTGAGTAGCTGGGACTACAGGTGTCTGCCACCATGCCTGGCTAATTTTTTGTATTTTTAGTAGAGATGGGGTTTCACCATGTTAGCCAGGATGGTCTCGATCTCCTGACCTTGTGATCCACCCACCTTGGCCTCCCAAAGTGCTGGGATTACAGGCTTGAGTCACCACGGCAGGCCGTCCATGTTCATTTTCAAAGGAGTCTTCCTTAATGATAGTGCCCTTGAACCAAAAATTAAAGAGTTGATTATAGTAGCAGAAAATGGTCATCTATACAAGTTTCATGATTAATAAGAACTATGGAAATTGCTCCTTAGAAAATAGCTTTGTAAACACAAAAATACAGTTGATTCGAAACAGTACACATGAGGAACTCTGGTTTCAGGCAAAGTTGAAGGAAATTCTCGTGAAATTAAAAAGCACCCAGAACAATTCATGAAGTCTAGTCCAATGAAAGGGCTTTAAACTCTGTTTGATTTCCATCTTGTCAAAGAATCAATTTTTGGTTTTGGTGAATGAAATGGTTTGGCTCTGTTTCCCCATCCATATCTCACCTTGAATTATAATAATCCCCACATGTGGGGCGGGACCAGGTGGAGATAATTGAATCCTGGGTCTGGTTTCCCTATGCTGTTCTTGTGATAATGAGTTCTCATAAGAGCTGATGGTTTTCTAAGGGGCTTCCCCCTTTGCTCAACTCTCATTCTTTCTCCTGCTGCCCTCTGAAGGGGTGCCTTCATCCACAACTGTAAGTTTCCTGAGTCCCTCCCAGCCATGTGGAACTGGTGAGTCTATTAAACCTCTTTTCTTTATAAATTAACCAGTCTCAGGTATTTCTTCATAGCAGCATGAGAACAGACTAATACAGTAATAATCTCCACTGTTTTTCTATTCTCTACATTATTTAGTTCTGCTCTATTATTTATTGTTTCCTTCCTTCTGCTTGCTTTGGGTTTAGCTTGCTCTTCTTTTGCTAGTTTCATAGGGTAGAGTGTAGGTTATGGATTCGAGATCTTTCTTCTCAATATAAATGTTTATAGCTATAATTTTCCTTCCAGTTACTCTTTTTATTGCATTTCATAAGTTCTGGTATGTTCTGTGTTGTTTTTGTTTTTATTAAGCTCAAAGTATTTTTGTGTTTCCCTTGTGGTTTCCTCCTTAATACTTTGGTAATTTATCAGGGTGTTTAATTTCCAAATATTCATGTAAATTTTCCAGTTTTTCATCTGTTATTGATTTCTAAATTAATTCTGTTGTGATCAAAAAAGACACTTTGTGTGAGTTGATTTCAATGTTTTACAAATAATGAAGACTTGTTTTGTGACTTCACATATGGTCTATTTTAGAGAATGTTTCAGATGCATTGGGGGGAAATGTGTATTCTGCTAGGGTTGGGGGAGTCTAATAATCCCTAATGTACCTCATTTCTAATGTAGGTGTTCCCGCTAGAGCATGCCAGTGTCATGTCAACAATGACACACAAAAATTCATTTTTTTTCTTTTTCTAAAGCCATATTGTAGATTCCCAGTTCAACTATAATATATTTTATTTTAGCTATTTATTTAATGTGTCACATCATCCTAGGGACCTTTCAACGCACTACCTGTATTTCTCACAATTAGAGTAATTATTGAAAATAAACACATGAGACTACTCTCTTCAACTAAAATATCATCTTATTTTACATGTAGTACAATTTAGAAATTTGCAGGTAAAGCTAAGGAAGGACACAGCTTTAGAAACAATGAACTCATTTCTCTCCAGACTTATGTGAAAGTTGGCTTGATGGTAATTACATTATGGGAGCCCAAACGTATAAAATAAGGATGAGGAATGATTTTTCCCACCACAGACATGTCACCACATCATCCCTTGTGCATTTGCATGTTGTGTACTGATCAGAGGTGGTGTAGTGTGGAGGGGCAGCGGTTGTGATGTGGAAAAGTAAAGAATTTCGTGTACTGAGGATCCAGTTAATAATCAAACTGGAAAGAGAACCAAATATAGTCAAGGAAAGAAGAGGTGGCCTATAAACCTGTGATATGATCTTGAAATGACTTATTTGAACAAACATGCCTCCCATATATTATATAAAATAAACCTAAGTTATTAGAAAGAGATGGGGGTTAAATTCCCTGTCACTTACTAGCTGAGTGACTTTGAGCCTGTTTCCTAGTCTCTGTGAGCTTGTGTTTCTTCATGTGGGTAATAGAAGTCATAATACTCACTTTGACAATTTGCTGTAATAATTGGCAACATTATCTTGAAGCACAGATTATAATGTCCAGTGTGTAATAGCCCTCTTGTATGTAGCTGTATTCTTACTACTGTCTGTAGTTCTTTAGGTTATTAGACTTACTCATGAACTTTGAGCCCTGGTCATCAGACCTACTTCACATGGACCCTCAGAGCTGCCTCCCTCTAATTATCAGACCCTTCCCCCTCTGGCCATCCTCCTCCTCCTCCCTCTGATCATCACTGTGCTCCCTCTGACCATCATCCTCTTCCTCCGGCCATCAGACTCTCCTCCCTCTGGCCATCCTCCTCCTCCCTCTGACCGTCAGGCCCGCCTTACTTTCTCATACCTGCAGCCATGGAATGGGTCTTCAACAAGCAACCAACAGCAGCCAGGGACAGATCCTTGGGCACTGTTTTTCTGTCCAAAAAATCAGAACTGTATCAAAGGGTCTGACACCTGGACTGGCGAGACACATTGGGGTTATTTATAACATGGGAAAATGTGATCTCCAGGGAAACAAACCATAACAAAGAATATGAACTCCTGCAGACCTAATTGCCTTCAATGATCCCCAAAGACTTTTGCATTTGACTAATATCAATTAATTACATCAGTAAATAGCTGCCTGCACCCTGTACTTCTGTCCTCCCAAGGCTGGAATGACTTCTGCCTTCAAAATGAATTTCAGGGCTTTCTTTGAAGCAGTCTTGTAAAGTTGTTATATTTAGTTTAAATTCAATTAAAGCTCAATCTGAAAGCTCTTTCTGAAGCATTCGATCCACATTTACATGAAGGTATTTGCTCTTAAAATTATTAGAAATATAGCTCATTTCTAGTAAGAATGAGTGGTATTTCATAAACCAGGATACATGATCATTTACTTCCTGATAGCTTGCTTCTCCCAGATCTAATTCTATTCTTCCTTGAGGGCTGTTGGTGCCATTACCAGGGCTGCAACATCAGGGTTAGACTGGAGAGTGACCCGTGTGCTCCTTCATCTCCGGCTGGGGCCTCCGTGCTTATCAGTAGGCTAGCACCAGGCCCAGGAGACAGAGGTGCCACAGGGCTCACCTGGGATAAACGTGCCGCTCGCTTACGGGGCTTACCTGGGGACACTCTCTATGATTACCTGGGACAGATGTGCCACCTGCTTGCTATGATTATGTGGGGACAGACGTGCCACCCACACGTGGGGCTTACCTGGGATAGACGTGCCGCCCACTCTCTATGATTACCTGGGGACAGTTGTGCTGCCCGCTCATGGGCTTACCTGGGACACTCACTATCATTACCTGGGACAGATGTGCTGCCTGCTCAGGGGGCTTACCTGGGGCAGATGTGCCACCTGCTTGCTATGATTACGTGGGGACAGACGTGCCGTCCACACACGGGGCTTACCTGGGGAGAGTTGTGCTGCCCGCTCACGGGGCTTACCTGGGATACTCACTATGATTACCTGGGACAGATGTGCTGCCTGCTCGCTATGATTGTACGGGGACAGACGTGCCGTCCAGGCATGGGGCTTACCTGGGATAGACCTGCCGCCCGCTCTCTATGATTACCTGGGGACTGATGTGCTGCCCGCTCTCTATAATTACCTGGGACTGATGTGCCATCCGCTGTCTATGATTACCTGGGGACTGATGTGCCTTCCGCTCACGGGGCTTACCTGGGAATGAAGTTCCATTCCTCCACTTGCTTAGTTCTTGTTTATTTGTCTCTCCCCTCATTTCAAGTCTTTGCTATCATCATGAAGAAATATGCAGGGTGCTGGCTGTGCAGTGATGAGCTGGGAGAAAAGGATCTTTGACAGAGCTGGTAGTTAAGGAAGAATCCCTTGGCTGAAGCAGAGTGTGAGGGATGATAAGCCAAATGTGTGGAGAGCGGGAGCAGGGGAGGAGGGTGAGAGCCTGAGAGGGACACTGAGGCTTCAGACAAAGGCACCTCCAGAGGCTGGAGAGGGGCAGGGGTGCGGCTTGTCATGGGACAGGTCAGAGGGCCAGGGACTGATGCAGAGAAGGACAGGAAAGAGCCGGCACCTGCACTGTGGGAGCAGGCAGATGGGAATGTGGACAGGGAGTTAGTGTTTTCTTCTAAATTCCACGGAAGACATTGACCTGTTTTAAACAGTGCAGATAGAAAGCAGTAAATGCTTTCAAAAATATCCCAAATAACATAATATGTGGAATTGCCTGATGGATTTGACTTGCAAACAGAGTGGAAGAAAGAAGTATGATGGCATCTATGCTTTGCACTTTTTGAGCAATTGCTTGAATATTGATACCATTTTCTGTCACTGAGAAGACTCAGGGAAGGGCAGGTGGATGGAGGTAAGTGGGAGAGGCCTGTGAAGCTGGGAGACCCGTGAGATGCCCAAGTGGCAACATTAACTCTGAGGAAATGACACTCAGAGAAAAGACCTGAACTAGAAATAAAATGTGGGAGTAGTTAGCACACAGATAATGTTCCGAACCTGGAAACGAACGACCACACCTAGGAAGAAAAAGCAGGAAAAGAGAGGAGAGGGCCCTTATAGATCCCAACACAGGGGGCTGAGGTGTGTGTATATGGTGAGCTGAAGGACAGCCAGAAGAAAACATGATGTTCCAACAGCTGAGATGCGGTCACAGCACAGCCCATTGGTGTGCAGTGTGGAGGTCTTTGGAGACATCACTAGGAACCGTTTACTAAAACGTCACTAAGAGCAGTGGCCGTAGAAGCCAGATCAGAGCACACGAAAGGGTAAATGGGAGACGAGAGAGACATGATACTCTGCTGTGTGGACTCAGAAACCTTTCTGCAAAGAGAAGCCAGGAACACAGCAGGATGCAAACTAAGATGTGAAAACTCATTCTCCGAAGTCCTTTCAGAATCCTACCTGCTTCTGTTTATATACTGCCTACATTTCTGAAAATTCTAGTGTAAAACAAATGTGTATATATTAAATTAGGTTCCTTTTACTTTTATTAAATGAAAAGTAGTTGCATTAGAGAAGAGCAAAGCTAAGAAACATAATGAAATGATGTGTAAGGATCCTAACAGGACCGCCAAAGAGCAATGCACCTGAGTGTGAATGCATCGAACGCTTCCAGGGCTGGCAGTCAATCTACATGCCATGGCCTCTTACAATGAAGTCATCGTTCTAACACCCCATTGGTAGGGCACAGACTTTGGTTATTTTATCAGGGCACAAAAATGAGTTCACACTGTTACTGGCTTTCTTTTGCTGGTACACATTAGGTGTGATGGCTCCTTGGGTTGACCGATGACCCCGTGGCTAGAGGCGAGGGTGAAGATAATGGGTTCACATTACACGATTAAAGCAGAGACTCTACTGGGTTCAGAAGAACCTAGAGTTAATGGGCCACAAACAGATCATCTTCTGGACTCCCTAGCAGAGCCATCGGTTGCCTCTGGACACAGTCCATTTCCACTTTGACGCAAGTGTTTGCTGGCTTTTTGGTACCTGATTATTAGGGTCCTATTAGTTCTGTGACTGCTCCAGGAATTCAGTAAAAATTGTCATCTGGAAGAACCAAATTGCAGTTCCTAACTGGGTAGAATTCAGGCTCTTCAGTTCTCGATTCCATTCATTGCGTGCTCACTGTAAGAAGTGGTACCTCCTTGAGAAACTGAATCAGAAAGATATTAGAGAAAGGGCCATTCATGCTAAAGGTGGACACATGGTGTAGGATCATTGGACTTGAAGGTGAAATTCCCAACATCTTCGATATTCATTTTGGTTCTGGGAGAGGTAAGAAAACTGTCTAGAAATGGCTCAGCCTGTATCCCAGCATGTATGTGAAGGCCGAGGCGGGCAGATCACAAGGTCAGTTGGTTAAATCGAGACCACATTGTGAAACCCCGGCTATCTAAAAAGTTACAAAAAAAAAAAAAAATTACCGGGCGCGGTGGCGGGCGACCTGTAGTTTTTTATCCTCAGGAGGCTGAGGCATGAGATGGCGGGAACCCGGGAGGCGGAGCTTGCAGTGATGAATCCGGCCACTGCACAGCCTCGAAACGAGTCCGTCTCAAAAAAAAAAAAAAAAAAAAAAAAGTTGACTGAGGGAAATGGTCCGTGCTGTACAATCTTATGTGGGGATTTAGCATTTTCATTTGGTAGGAAAATATGTGATTGTATAGGGCTTCATTTGACAACAAGGGGAAATTGACCTTTAAGTAGCCTGACCTCTTGATTTTTTAGATCAAATGGGCTCATGAGAGAGGGAAGAGAGGTTTTACATTCAGATCGAAACATGGGTGAAGCATTTTGAGACTGAGGGTTTCCATCATCACGATTCGAAACCTGCATTTTTAGGGGCTTCTCTGTCTTATCACCTTCCTTTGCTGCATGCTTCAGTCTCTGCTTGAATTTGCACCCGGACATGGGGTTGAAATATATTTGCTGCAGAACAATAGCGTTTCAAACCTGTCTAAAGTTTGCAGATGTTAAAAAGGATTTGTATGCCAAGAAGGAGTCCCCTAGCTCATGAAGCCAGCCCCAGTTTGCCTTCTGAATATACTCATTTTGCTGCTGTTAAAGACTTCCTGTGTAATTTGAGTTCAAATATCCCTATTTTCTAGTTATACCAATTTTCTTCACTTCTAAACCCCAAGCCACCATAACACTTTTTTCAAAGTCTCTTTTGCTCTTCCCACCCCTTCCAGCTCCTTGGGGGATTTCAAGATGGGATCATGGAGCATAGTTAAATCCACCGTAATTACCTTCAGTCAGCTGTATCCCCTCTTCTTCTTTGCCTTTGGGATTTCACTACTTTAAAAAAGTATTCTCTGTTGCTGAACAATTAAACATAATGCTAACTTTACAATCATATTAGCCATAATTGATATGGTTTGGGCATTTGATATTAAGTTATGTCATTTTAAGCAATCAAATTGATATCTCAAAGTCAAAAAGCTAATTCCAATGATTGCTGTAGACATTTTAAGAAAATGTTTTCCAAGAGAAAAGGGATATCAAAATATCACCATTTTTCTTTTGCTAAGAATACATTGCATTTGTTTTAGGTACAGATAAAAGGCATTTTAGGTATAGATTAAAGTCTGTGGTGAGGAAATGTAGTCAAAAAAGGGCTTTACTTGCACTGGAGAAGACCTTTCCTCATTCACGGCCCTCACTAGCTTGAAGCTGAGCTGCTTGCTGTACATGAGCTGTGCACTCAAGTGAGCCTCTTGTAGTCCAGCCCTGTTTGGAAGGACTGCTATCTGCCATTGCCTCCAGCTTTCTGGTCATGCTGGGGGAGTTGGGGAAAACAGGGCAACATCACAAAAAAAACACAAACACAAAAAAAAAAACCCAACTCTTTCTGAGGTTGAGAAGGAATCATTCTTTCCAGTGGCATTGTTGCCCAGTGTTGGCCAGACTGTGATCTGTTTCTGTCCAAGAATGAAGACAATGTTCCCTTTCTGAAGCTGTTCTCAGCTGGTCCCTCATTTCACAAGCTGCTTTCCAGCTCTGGTGTCTACAGTTACGGTAGCAGCAGGCTAAGCCACACCTGACCCACAGAAGGACACGAGGTTGGTTCCACCTCACAGAGAGAAGCTGAAATCTTTGTTCCTATTAACACAAAGATAAGGGGCTCAGAAGTGTGCCTGAGCAAATGGGACTGACAGTAGCAATGACGGTGGAAGAAAGCCCAAGAATGTCTCTACAGAGGGATGCCCGGCAACATAGGAACAGGCCCACGTGGCCAGCATCTCTGAGATGTACCTTACCCCAACAGGCTCAGCTGGCCTCTCTGCCCCATGCATGACTTGCCACATCCCTGAAATATGAATTGCACGAATTTTACTCTGGAACAAGCTGCAGAGTGTTTGCAGACCTGTGGACCATGGCTATTGGAATGTACAATTAAAATTAAGTTTGAAAATAAATCTAAAACAAAAATAAATTTTTTAAAAAATAAAAAGGCCAGGCATGGTGGCTCACATCTGTAATCCCAGTACCTTGGGCAGCTGAGGCAGGAGGATCACTTGAGCCCAGGAATTCAAAACCAGGCTGGGCAACATAGTGAGACTGTCTCTATTTTAAAAAAATACATTTAAAAAATAAGATAAATTTAAAAGTAAGTTGTCTCATCTGACAGCAGCCATGCCAAAGGTAATCTTAGCAGGGACTTAAATCCAATTTTTACTGCTGGGCCTTCTCCCTGACCCTGGGGAGTATAACTGCAGAATCGTTCGTGCAGCATTATGCAACTTACCAAAGGGTAACTTTCCACAGTTCCCAGCATTAGCTTAGCAACCAGAGCTGTAGAATATGCCGTCCTGGGTAGAAAAGGGAATGGTGACTACTGTCAGTTGAGCTTGGCATCTTCTTTACCTTGTTGAGGACATAACATCTTCATCAGAGATTGCTAAAAACCCGCCACCCCCTGACACAGCCCCAAGAAGAAAAGCCTGGGAAGTTCTTTCTACCCATGTGCCATCTTTAGAATTTCTCCAACTTTGCGGTAGAGGTCATTCCATCCTGGAAATATCAGAGAGGAAGATGACAGAAGCTGGTCAGGAAACTTAATGAACATTTCCTGCAATCCACTCATTGGGGCTAGTGTCACTAACTTTAACAAGTGACATTAACAAGAGGCTTATCTAGCTAGTCAGAGTCAGTTTTGTGCCTCAGTGTGAAAGCTATTTCTAGTACCATTTTGCTTATAGCCAGGAATGGTTCATATCAAAACTATGGACCAGAGTTCATTTTTAGAGGACAGAGCTACTAAGCAGAAAGTGACAGGTGACCCAACCTCACCCTCCTAGCTCCTTCTCTGGTGACTTTACCTTTGGAAAACATAGACATGGGCCAGGCATGGTGGCACACACCTGTAATCCCAGCACTTTGGGAGGCCGAGACAGGCAGATTGCTTCAACCCAGGAGTTTGAGACCAGCCTGGCCAACATGGCAAAACCCCGTCTCCACTAAAAATAAAAAATTAGATCGGCGTGGTGGCACAGGCCTGTAATCCCAGCTACTCAGGAGGCTGAGGTTGGAGAATCACTTGAGCCTGGGAGGCGGAGGTTGCAGTGAGCCGAGATCGCGCCACTGCACTTCACTCTGGGTGACAGAGTAAGACTCTGTCCCCCCAACCCAAAAAAACAAAAAAGAGAAAAAAAGAAAAGAAAACATAGACACATTCAGAGAGGACATGGAAGCTTAAGCTAGAAGACAAACAGGAACCAATGAGGGGTGTGTGACATCAGCCAAAGCTGCTGGCAGCGATGTGTCCTAGAAGGCAGAACTTTCAGCTTCCCCAAGGAAATTCCACAGTCGTTGCCACTGAAAAAGAGGTCTTGATGGGACTTTGATTGAAGAAAACAGACCTGGCATCTAGTGAGTTGCTAAAACTTGCCAGCTATAAGATCTGGGGTGTTTCTTTAAAACTGTAGGTCAGTTTCTCATCTGTAGGATTATGTCACACTATCCACTCCAATTTCATAAGGTAATGCTATGGGAGAAGGCTCTCACTTAACCTGGAAGAAGGTCAAAGCAGGATGATGTTATTTTCCTCACTTCTCTTTTAAAGACTTTCTTGAGTGCTGGATGCCATGAGGGAAAGCGTATCCAAAGCACTCATGTTTCTCATGGCACTGATCTAGGGCTCAGGGGACTTTGCACATCATTGTGTTTTACCCGATGTTTAATCTCAGGCCTGACAGTGGCCCTGCCTCAGATCTCACATCAGATGGGGGCAAGTGGGGAGAACAAAGCCTTCCAACCTCTGTTTCTCCAGTGCAGTCAACAGAATGAGCTCCCGTCTCAAGAGCCTGCAGGATAGACCAACCTGACAGTCAGACTTGAGCCAGCAGCTCCACAGTACAAAAAAAAATAAAGCAAGAGTAGCCCCCGCAAGACGCCAAAACAGCCACGGAGCAGATCACCATGGAAAATGCCTCAGCCAGACGTGTCCAGGTCCTTCTGAAACATATTGCTCATAGAGAAATAAGTTTTTGCAGGTGTAGTGAGAGTCAACATGAACATAAACCAGGCAGTTCGCCAGTGACCGATACAGAAGCCAGAGCCAAGGGTCCTGACTGAGGGAACTCAGGCACACACCTTTACTCTCTGGGTCTTAGCTTTCAGTTGGGGAGAGGGTGGGTTAGATCTGTGCTTTCCACAAGTTCTAAAAAATGTTCAAAGGCATTAAGTAGGGGAAAGATGATCTAATAAGTTTGGAAAATTCTGGATTCATTGCAATTTACTTATTTATCATAAGATTTAGAAGCAATTTTTAAACTGATGTGAAATTCTCCACAGTTCCCAGAAGGGGTGTGATACACAGTGTAGCCCAAACTTGCCTTGCCATGATATCTTTTTTCCAGGAACATCAGTTGTGACTGATGACATGCTGGACCCGTGTCGGGAGGACTGAACTGGATGACCTCAAAGGCCTTTTCCCTTCAGATATTCTCTGACTATGACTGCTTGAAGGAGGCCAAGTATTAAGAGTTTCATGTCAGAGGCCCTCATTGCTAAAGCAAGTAGAGGCCCACGTGGAACTAGGTCATCCCCTTCAGCCGCTTCCCAACCACTGCTCTGTAATTACAATGTGCATCCAGGAAGTTATCAGAATCCTATTTGGAGAATATTGGATTAGCAGAATGTTTGATTAAATTGATAAGTGGGTTTTTCTAAGAGGTTTTTCTCTTACTAATTGCATCTGGAGGAACTAATGTTGTCTGTAGGGATAGACTACGAAGCTATGTTTCTCATATAAATGAAGATAGCCTAAGGAAAAAAATATCTGGAAAAGGTACCCTTTCAACTCTGACTTGTAAATGTCAAATAGAGATGCTCGAGGAGAAATGAATAAACAGTTTCATGAAACTCAACATAAATTCTAATTATGACAGGAATGAGTTCAATTCATAAATTGTATACTCCTCTGAAAAGTTAAATATTAGCCTGAAAATACAAAAAAGACTTGGATATTTCATTTTTACACTTTTACATACACACATTTATTCCTCCCAGTAAATAATTTTTGAGGGACAAATTTGGCAAGTTTTGCAGATGAGGATGAGACCTTATTCACTTCCTCCTAAATTTAACCTAGGTTAAGAATATTTTCAGTCACTATTTGTTGAATTCTACATCTTAGTGTTCTACCTGGTCACAATTTGTATTGAGACAGAAGTCAGTGAACTGAAATCTTCATCAGCCCTCATTATCAGAAAACTTTGGCTGGACAGCTGATTGATTTGCTGGTTTTACTGCTGGCTTAATATCCATGTGACTATGTATTTCCCTTGGCTTGCTAAATATATTGTATATAAATCAAGTGAGGTTTTTGATGTCTTAAAAGGAAATGAGTAACTGACTAGAGTTATTGCCTAAGACCCAATATGCAATTCGGCTTAACCGACAGGGCACCAGCCATGGGCCACTTAATGAGGACACCATCGACCACTGCTCACACTGCAAGCCGCCCATGCCCTTCTTACCCCTTCATCTCATTTACCCCATTGTCTCTAATCTGAAATTACCATCACCTCCCCTCCCACTATATTTTTTATCCCTCTCTTCTTCCTCCTCACTTCCCATGACAACGCCTCTGCTTCAGGTCCTCATTTCGGTTCAGTAGTCTCAAAAGATCTCTCTTCCCATTCTTTCTTCCAATGCATCTTGTCCTCCTCAGAAAAAAGATCTTTCTTGTCTTCAGTGGGATACCACTGCCTAAAGGATAACATTCCTATTGCTTATTCATCAAAGAACCTTCCATTGGGTGACCCTGAGTGTCTGGCTTCATCCCTCACTGGGCTACCAGTAGATGCCACACGTGAAACCACATGGCACAGCTCCCCCTCCCAGTATATACAGCACATTGTTGTGTCTCTGCCCTTTGGTCAATGGTATTCTCTTTCCAAGAATGCCTTTCCCACAGTTTTCTTCTAGCAAAACATTGCTCATTCATTCAAGCCTGGATCATGTTGCTCCTCTGTAATGCTATCCTACTGTGCATTAAATGACCACTCCTTCCTTTGTGTTCTGCCCTGTATTGTTTATGTCATTGTCCATTGGACTCATGCATGTCTCTTTTGTCACTGGCAGTGATATACATAAACATACCCAAAAAAGGTAGCTCTGGGACAAGACTGTATAAGCTACCTGAAAAATGGTATTTTATTTAGTCTTTAAAATAAGTCATTTTATTATATACCTCATAGAAACAGGTTCAGAGAGGGGAAATTGAATGCCCCAGGTCACACAGCTGGTCAGCAGAGCTGGGATTCAACCTGGCTGCTCCATGTCACCCTTTCCATTGCTTCCTGTTACTTCTCCACTGTAATCCCACCTGAGCATGTGTGCCTTCCCAGGGATGAGTCAATGTGAGGGTGGCTCCAATACTGTGTTTCTGTTGCTCTGAGGGGCTGTGTTCTTTGTTCATCCTTTGTTAGGAGATGTGAAGACATTCTGAGGGAGTGGAAGATAGGCTGCCCATCCTCGGGGCTCACAAGCTGGAGACAGGGGATAAATGAGGAAGTGCTTTGAAAGTGGACACAGGATGACATTGATTAGGCATGAGGCATAATACTGCTGGGATAATACAGGAAAGTCATTCTCCTTTGACTTCCTCACTTTATAGTTTTCGTACAATTTGGAGTTAATCGAAGAATAGATAAACTGAGAAAAATGTGTGTTCAACAAGAAAAATGGCAGGGTGGGGCCGTTCTAAACCTGGGGTAGCAGGTTCCCCACTATATCTGGGACAGAGTCATTTAATTTCAGTAGTGGCTTTTGAATCTGGGAGGCCCACTCAATCTTTTACTCCCATCAGCTCAGTGACTCATTCTCCTGGCATAGACTTGGCGTCATCCCAGGGAGGTAGAGAGGCCAACTCAGTGGTACCCACAGGACCGAGCCAGTCTCCTGCAGGCTCCATCCACGCCACCCATGGCCTCTGCTAATGAGGTCCACACCTCTGCTCAGCAGCCTGCCAATGTGATGGGACACATCCCACGCTGGAAGAGCTCCCAAACCAGAGTTTGTGGAAACTCGTGCCTGCAAGTTCAAAAGGCTAATTTGGTTTTCCACTGTGCACAGGGCTGCCACTCAGTGCAGTCTTCAGACTGAGAGAACTTCCTCCCACTATGGGCAGTTTGGCTGTGAACGAGTGTGATATGTAGTTTCTAGATAGCACCCAGGGGAAAGCCAAGGGTGTGCACACAAAGCAAGGCTGACTCTACCCTTGCTGTTTGTCTACTCTTTCACATTTTTGTGCTGAGACTCATCTTTCCAGCACAAACACTAGGATGAGGAATTGGAATTTTAGTGCTGGAAGTCTCCAGAACTATGATCTAGTGCTCATTCCCTCTGATCCCATTGCCCTCACATTATCTGATGCTTTCACAGTTCCTTGTACAGGGAGGTGTGGAGTGGAGAGAGCATCAGCCTGTGGTACAGGGCTGCCCACGGGGAAGGAAGAAGACATGGTGAAGACATGGCCTAACTCCAGATGTGCTCCTTCTAGGGTCTTCCACATGGCTGGGCTCCCTTGAACTTCACAAGGTCACATCTGTGTAGATCTAAGTGGTATGTGGATCTAATTTTCTTCCTCAAGAAGCCTTGCACAATCTGGCCCTGCATGTTTCCTCTGAGCCCACACTTCCTGTGAGCATACACTTCCTGTAAGTGTATACTTCCTGTGAGTGTACACTTCCTGTGAGCTTACACTTCCTGTGAGCCCATATTGCCTGTGAGCCCACACTTCTTGTGAGTGTACACTTCCTATAAGTGTATACATCCTGTGATCATATACTTCCTGTTAGCATACACTTCCTGTGAGCTTACACTTCCTGTGAGTGTATACTTCCTGTGAATTTATACTTCCTGTGAGCTCTTACTTCCTGTGAGCCCACACTTCCTGTGAGTGTACATTTCCTGTGAGTGAACACTTCCTGTGAGCTCACAGTTCCTGTGAGCATACCCTTCCTATGAGCTTACACTTCCTGTGAGCCCATACTTCCTGTGTGTATACTTCCTGTGAGTGTATACTTCCTATGAAACCATATTTCCTATGTGTATACCTCCTGTGAGCCCACATTTCCTATGTGTACACTTCCTTTGAGCCCACATTGTGAGTGTACACTTCCTGTGAGTGCACATTTCCTATCTGTGCACTTCCTGTAAGCCTACACTTCTTGTGAGTTTATACTTCCTATGAGCCTATACATCCTATGTATATACTTCCTGTGAGCCCACACTTCCTATGTGTATACTTCCTGTGAGCCCACATTTCCTCTGAGGGTACACTTCCTGTGAGCACACACTTCTTATCTATGCACTTCCTGTAAGCCCACACTTCCTGTGAGCTCACAATTCCTATGAGCACACATTTCCTATCTGTGCACTTCCTATGAGCCCATGCTTCCTGTGAGCCCACACTTCTTATCTGTGCACTTCCTGTGAGCATACACTTCCTATCTGTGCACTTCCTGTGAGCATACACTTTCTGTGCACTTCCTGTAAGCACATATTTCCTCTCTGTGCAATTCCTGTGAGCCCACACTTACTATGATGTACACTTCCTGTGAGACTCCCTTCCTGTGTGCAATTCCTGTGATTGAACACTTCCTCTCTGTGCACTTCCTGTAGCACCACTTTCTCTCTGTGCACTTCCTCTGAGCACACACTTCCTATCTGTGCACTTCCTGTGACTGTACACTTCCTGTGAGTATACACTTTCTGTGAGCCGACGCTTCCTCTCTGTGCACTTCCTGTGACTACCACTTTCTCTCTGTGCACTTCCTGTGAGCCCATACTTTCTGTGAGTGTACACTTCCTATGCGTATACACTTCCTGTGAGCCCACACTTCCTCTCTATGTACTTCCTGTGAGCACACACTTCCTCTCTGCGCACTTTCTCTAAGTCCACACTTGCTGTGTGCATTCTCACCTGCACAATCAGTCTTGCTCTTGGGATTCTTGCACACAATTCTTTACCACCCCAGAACTTTGGAAGGTGTTGCTTTCTGAGACCTACCTCTCTTGTGTTTCTCCAATGCCAGTTCATCCATAGATTTATTCCTAAATACCACTGACCTGCCTGTGCGGTGCTTTCACTGGGACCTGTGTTTTTTCTTGGTGGCACTTACATAGGATTATTGTTTAATGACAGTCGATATCTCCAACACTGTTATTGGTAGATGGTGGCTTCCAAAATGGCAGAACCAAGTCAACCTTGTTCTTTGTAGTATCTCCAGGGTCAGCCTTCCCTAGTGTTCTCAAATGTTCCCTAACTGAAAGGATGTATTACAGTTTGGCTTCTTCTCCCTAGGAGCCATAATTAAATTTAAAAGTGGGCTTGGGGTGTTTGTAGCGTGCATGTTTTTTTTTACAGGGAACCACAGAATCTTTATTCCAGATTTTTGAAAAGGTGTGCAGTGCATTTCATTTAGTCTGGTAAGCAGTATTTTTGTGATCTGTTGTCAATACATTTTCAGACACACATCACTTGCGAAACTCCTAAAATCTTTTCAGAATGCTCTCACAAGTACATAAACACATCTCTTCTTCCTTATTACTCAGGCACTTCAGACCTAGAGAACTGCTTTTAGAGATCTTGATCATAATTCCTCAAAGACAGTTTTCTTTAGGAAGGTAAAGAACACTAACATGTTAATAATAGAAACTTGAGACCTTCTGAAAAGAAGATTCATGTCAGATTGATAATTTAGGCAGAGTTCTGGAAAACATTAATCTACAAACATATGCCTAGTAGAAGGATATTTACAGAAATGACTGCAAATGCAATATTGTTTTAGCTGGTGAGTGTGGTCCATAAAAATTCAGTCTTTAAAAATTGTAGTATAGTCCAATTGTAGGACTGTGTGCTCAGTGAAAATGCACTTTACCTATAGACAGGGTTGGGAGAACCACCCTGTCTTACTACAGTGTATGTCCGCTCAAGACACTGCCATGACCTGGGAAGAGAATTTTAGGGGGACGTTCTTATGAAGCCCTTCCCTATACCTTTTGGATAGTTCCTTATAATCCCCTAAATTTTCTGTTAGTGTAGATAAACGACCACTCATAAACAATGTAGATAAACATTGTTTCTACCCCATTGAGGATGTTTCTTAGGACTTCTTTTATGACAACCATCTAAACTCAGCCACATCCGTCTCTGGCCTGTCTAGTTTGGGGCCACTTCTCTGCATCCCCCTGTATAATTATTTTATGAGTGAAGTCCCTGCTGGAAACCAGCCCTCTTCCTAGTCCAAATCCTTCTGTCTCTCCACTGCCTGTACATGCCTTCCTCTTTACAATAGAGTTAGACTGTTTGAGTCACCTTCTCTAGAGAGATAACACAAAAGCAGAATCACAGACATGTGCAGTCTTCCAGTAAATGTCTCCCCCCACCACACACCATGTATGGGGTTGAAAAATGGTATTTCTATGCAGAATTGGAAGCTGTGAAGACAGGGTTACAGTGAGAAATATTAATACACACATTGCAGAGCAGACTGGTGTCAGGTTCTGTGCCAAGGGTCTGTCGTGCCTCTGACAAAAGAGAACAATGCTGAGGGGGCGAAGCAGCAGAAGGAGATGAGGGGGGAACTAATTACCCAAACTGGAAAGGGCCCAGGCCCCTTGGATTAACAAACACCTTCCCCGCTGAAGAAAGTGCTCAGGGAATGATCATGACCAGCTGCCATGACCTCCACTTCTCCTCTCACAGGGCACTGAGCCAACATGCATCACATGGATGGCTGTTGGTAATTTACATCGGAAATGACTGTGGTATGCAGGGATGCAAAATCAATGTGGCTTCTTCCTCCAAAAGTATGGGGCCACCCTTGCCTTAACTCATAAGAATACACTGATGTTCTGGTGTTGCCCCAGAGGCCTTAGCTGACACAATTCCTGGGGTCAGGGATGGGTCTATCCAACCCTAGGGTGTTTCTGAAGAAAAACAGACCAGTGTTCCTAAGCTGCTAACCTGGCTTCTGCTCCAAGTCTGCTTCCTCTGAATCATACCTCTTCTTTGCAAACGAGGTGTTTTTATGAACAGAAAATATGTGGACTTGACTGCTTCATTTACTCTCTCAGAAGTTCATTAAAAGCTTACATACACACCAATCAAGGCTTTTTTATGAGACACAGGCAAGATGTTTTATGTGTATGGTGCCAATAAACACACTTCTCCAGAAGGAACCAGTACTATTTATGTAAAGTAGACACTTAATTCAACTGAATGGAAATAGCAAATTAGAGAATGCTTGATTATGGCATTGAAGATGCTTTCTGGGGTGAAGACATTATTTGGAAAATCTCCAGATGCTCAAAACTTGAGGAATGCTGGGATCAGGCAGGTAACTCTCTGTAATAGACTTGGTTAGAGACTAATTCTGCTCAAGAACAGCTCAAATGGAAAGCTCAGATCCACAGGGAAGGAGCAAACCCAGTCCCTTTAACCTGAATATGGTGGATCAAGATCGTCACTGGAACTCTTTGGTTGTGAGACTCAATACTGATTCTGTGTAGGCAGGAGCATATTGGACCCACCATGAAACTGGTACTGTCATAGGCTAGACTTGTGACCTCCTAGATGAAGTAACAAAGGTTGGAAAGGGGTGTCCCCGTGGGCTTTGGGGAAGACTTCTCTTGCCCAACGGTGAGCTTGAGCAATTATTTTTCTAAATTGATTGGTTTATTAAACAAATATTAATTGGACAAGACAACCATCAATGTGAACCTAATTCAACACAAAGAACATTCAGGCCATCAGATGACCAAAGTGAAGCCTCCTGGTACTAATGGGAAGTGAATGGACAATAACACTTAGCAACTGCCTTATCAACTCAGGCCTGAGAAGGAAACATGTCAGTTGCTGGAGAAACACCCAAGCCCTAAACACCTCCTGTCACACAGTGGCAACCTGAATTATTGTGAATCCATTTATGCGGCTCTCTTCTCTAAGAGCAGAGGAAGTAGGTGTGGTCAGACTCAGAAGAGGTCCTCAAGCAGGAGGTGTACAAGTCAGGGTTCTCCAGAGAAACAGAACCAATAGAAGGTAGAGATAGACAAATACAGATATATAAGAAGGGATTTATCAGAGGAGTTGTCTCATATGATTATGGAGGCTGAGTCCCGTGCAGACCATCTGCAAGCTATGGAACTGGGGAAGCTGGCAGTGTGGCTCATTTCAACTCTGGAAGCCTCAGAACCAGGGAACCTGAAGGTGTAACTTTCAGTCCAAGGCCAAAGTCCTAAGAACCTGGGGTGTCACTGGTGCAAGTCTCAGAGTTCAAAAGCCAGAGAGCCTGGAGTTCTGATGTCCAAGAGCAAGAGAAGAAGGGTACCCTAACTCTAGAAGAACAGGAAGGAGAGGGCAAATTCACCTGTCCTCTGCCTTTTTATTCTATCCAGGCCCTTAAAGTGATTCTAATGCCAGTCTCTTCTGGAAACATCCTCAAAGACACACCAGAAATAACGCTTTACCAGCTATCTGGGAATCCCTTAATCCTGGCAAGTTGACATTGGTTAATAAAATTAGCCATTGCAGTGGGGCAGGGAGAAGGTGGCAGAGTGTCTGCTTCCTGTGCGGAGGGCACCACTCCTTCTGAATGACTTCTTGGTCCCTTATAGCCTAAGGAGTCCGGTGAAATGCATTTGATCTGTTGACTACTTTTTACTCCATCAGTTGCACTATCCACCTTCCAGCTATCTTCCCACTTCATGCCCACAATTCCATGTACTGTTTATGCTGGACCACAACCACTAAGAAGTCGCTTTTGCATTTCTTTCTTCCTTCCAGCCACACATGTCCCCTTATGCAGCTCTCACAGCCAGTCTGTATGAGAGACAGAAATAATGGCATTGCCCTTGGGAAAGGAGAAAGATTAAGATTGCTTCTCTTAAGTTCTAGCGGCAGGCAGCAACAAAGTGCCCCCACAAAATTTAAAGCATCAAGAAGTAGCCCATGGGAAGATATCCATCAGTCCTGTATCCTCCATGGATATATATCCATCCATCCTATATCCTCCAATATAGGAATTAGGTCTGATGGGGGTAGCTGCTCACTGGTTGTGATATCTAGGGACTCCCGCTTCTAACCTGCCCCTACATCGCTCTTTCATGATTTTAAATGTGCACTCAAGGAGCTCGCTCCAAATCCAAGCCCACATGTACGCCTAACCTACTCCAACCAGAGAGCTCCATATTTATGTGGAGAAAAGGGCCATATCGATTAAACCACCATGATTCTGTTTGCAAACACCAATCCACACATTATGAAAGACACACCAAATGTCCCCAAATAATTGATTTTATTCATACCAAGTTTACTCTGAAGGATTAGCAGAAATAAACACGTAAACATGAATAGCACTTCACTGTATTATGGTTCGTGCCACTTGCCTTGTACAAAACCATGGAGCTTCTCTTAGGAATCCTTTTTGGTTTTGGGTTTCTTTCCTTTTTTTATATTAAAAAGAAAGAGATGAGGTCTCACTGTGTTGCCCAGGTTGGTCTTGAACTCCTGGGATCAAGTCATCCTCCCACCTCAGCTTCCCAAAGTGCTGGGATTACAGGTGTGAAACACCACACCCAACCAGGAATCCTTAAAGTACAAGGAGGATTCAGCTTATTATAGAGCCAGTCTATAAACAATAACCTGAATTATATACTTAACATGCTCTAAATCCTTAGAGTTTTAGAAACACTCAAAAAAATTTTTTAAGAAAAGCCTCATTTCTAATAATAACACAGTGATTAACCACAATGCTTGGCGAATTGCCTCCAAACCTTTTTGGAAGTAGACAGGGTATAAATAAATCAGTTAATACATAAATAAAATGCTTGCAGCTCAGCGACCTTCTGGTTCTCAGGTTTCCATATATCAAATTATGGATTGACCCCACTAAGTAATCTCTAAAGTCTTTTCTATGTAGAAGTCTATAAATTTTCTGTTAATCCCAGGGTGAGTTGGGGGCCATTTTGTCTTTTGTCCTTGTCGACTGTCTTTGTGAGAAGCTGAGTCTGCTTACCTGCTGGGTTCAGTGAGCGGGTATGAAGGCATTGTGTATGGACATTGAAGAGTCACCCAGAGATAAACTCTCACATTTGGAGGAGCGTGGGTGTGTGGACTACTGTTGGCTTCAGCACCTGTATACAAGGATATTCAATTTTAGAAAGCCATAATTAATAGTTTCTCTTCTTACCACATTGAAGAAGTCAGCTTGTTGCCTTCTGGCAAATTACAATTTCACTAAACCTTTCAGTTTAGAAAATACAGCTTGTTGCAAAAACACCTTATGCACCTTGTGACTCTTTCCCCTGCCCCCCCTCAGTGCGAGTCCCATCGATGCACAGGTGGAGGCAGCGAAGGGGATGCCTTGATTTCTGAGCTTCTGAAAACATCAGGGTTTCAGTTCTGTCTCGTTTACTGCTATATCCCAATCACCTTGCATTGTGCTTGGCGTGTAGTGGCTGCTCAGTACATACCATTTGAATGAATTAATTAATCAATTGATCATCAATTAATCAGCCAGTCAATGCAGGTGATGCCTGTTCCTAAATTCTTTTGGTCCCAGTAGGTACTTTGCAACATTTCCATTTCTTCTGCTTCTGTTAGAAGGGACCTTTTTAAACCTGAAGGACAGAGGCCCCCACACAGCTCATGCAGATGGTGCTACTAACTGGAGAAGCAGTTACATTTTTACCTAGTATGCATTTCTGTTGGAGCTCATTTAAAGTAAATGACTTATACTTTATGTCCACAGCAAAGGGGCCCACATTTGTGGCAATCTTTTTCAGTACAGTCAGGAAGGAAGAGTAGCTGAAGATCACTGAGGAACCAGATAAATTAGTATATATCTTGATTTAATTACCAATTTGCTTATGTTAAAAATACATTTGAATATGATTTACTGCCCTTCAGTTATTTAATGCTAGTTTCTTGCTTGCAGCAGAACCAATCAAAAGGAGCTAAACCTTAAAACCCAGATAGAGATGTTGAAGGAGTCTAGCTAAAGTTTATGCAATTAATTAGGCATCCCCTATTCAGAAGACACTTTCTATTTGTGGCTTAGAATTGAAAGATACCATACTCCCAGGAAAAGTACAAAGAGGACCACGAGATAAATTGATAATGACCTCATCCTTAATTCATTCCACACATACTCAGTTAAGTGGCTTAAATAAGTGATAGAGATTTTAATTTAAATACGAGAATATAAGTGGGCAGATATTTGAATTTAAGTAAAATTAACACAACATGCCAAATATTGAATAAGAAACTGGAATTTAGTTCGCATTGGATAATTTACTTGGTTTGAGATTTGGGTTTCCAAACTGAATATATAAATCAATGGGCAGATATACAGTGAACACAAATATAAATAAATACAGTTCCATGTTTACTGTTTATAATATGTCCCCCCAAATATGTGCAGAAGTGGAATGTGAAGACAGTAAACAACTTTCTTTGTTAGGTTGGGGGCAGGAGATTCTGAAAGCTACCAAGTATTAAACCATTTATTCATTGCATCCCATCTTTAAGATACAGTATTCATCAATATATTTTCAATGTTTATACGTATTACTTAGTTCTGTTCTTTTTCTAATCAAGTGATTATACAGTTTATTAATATCACATGGACTTTCATTGTGATTCTTCTTTTAGCTCTGCCTATTCACATTATTAATAAAACCATGACAATTAAATTAATATGACCTTATCATTGTAATCACTACTTTTATTTTTGCATTTTTCTACTCACTTTTACCAAAAAAAAGGAACAAGATGGGAAAACAAAAATTTCATAAACACTTCAGTGTATGGGGAAAAACAGAGATATCTCTACAAATGATCTGCTCTCAGCATAGCAGCATCAGAGCATCTGTTAAATTGTCAGCCATAAATGAAGTTCGGAATTGGACGCACCTTCACAGTCTTCTGTATGCCAAAGCGGATTGTTCCAATGTCAAATGACTCCTTACCATGTATTCCTTGTTAGTTTCCTATGCTAAATAGTAATAAGATACCGAAGAATGTTAGAAATCTGAGGAGAAGTTACCTAGGATGTAGAGATCACTCCTAGTGTGATATCAGTAGGTTATTAGGATTACAGGTTATTCAAGGGCTGCTTCCTGTGTGCAGAGGTTGTGTTATGAGTCCTGAAAGGAGAGAGAGGAACACAGTCTGCCATTTTCAGAATAAAAAGGCAATGAAGACAGAGTGTTGTGTGGATTGATCGATAAGTCTTTTCTGACCGATCCCAATCCTGAAAGTTCTAACATAGCGACTGCTTGGTCTTTGAGGGAGGTGAATTGCAGTAAACAAATCACGAATTATCATCTTTGGTAGACTTGAAAGTCTTTGAGTAAATATAACTAGGGCATGCAACCTTAACTTTCAGATAAGTTTCAGAACAGTTCAGCATATCATTTTAAAATGAGCAATGAAGAAAATATGAAATTCAGGTTATCATGTAAATTACAGGTAAACAAACAAAAGAGAAATACAAAAGTGATCTATACTCTAATCACCCAAACAGAATCACTGTTAGCAGGCTGGCAAATATTCTTTCTGGGATTTCCTATGCATCTGTAGTCCAACTTACCTCTATGTTTATCTAACTACATTTATGCATACAAATACTTTTCTTCACAAAATGGTGTGACTTTATTCTGTAACCTGCTGCTTTGCATAGAAATAAATGATGAGCATGTTTTACATCTCTAACTACACATTTGTCATTTCTTAATGGCTGCTTGGCATTCATTTCTTGGGCTATACCTAGACAGATTTAACTACTCGATAGTCTCCAATTATAAGCACATAAACCTTTGTGCCATTTTTTGATCTTTGTACGTTCATTAAATAATTTCCTTAGGATAAGATTTTTCACAAATTGATAGCTCAGAATGATATATTTTAATATATTTGAGGTGTGTTACAGAATTATCTTTTAGAAAATGTATATCAGTTTATATTCTCATCAGCAGTATATGAGGGAATCTGTTCTAATCAGACATTCTCAATGCAAGGCTCTATCATTCTTTTGAATTGTTGCCTGCCTAATAGATGGCAGACTCTACTAATTTGCATTTTTTGATTACTTAGTAAGGTTGAATTTTGTTCATGTTTATTGACCTTTTTCTCTTGCCTCTTTATGTTCATTTAGCCCTGGTATTTGGTATGATTTCTCTTAATGCTTTGCAAGTTATTTACTTATTCATTAATTTACTCATTCGTTCATTTACTTATCTACTGCTCTTTTTTTTCTGTGTGTTGCAATCTCATCTTCCCGCCCATACTCTGAGCTTTAATTTGATTTATGGTATTTTGTGGCATATAAAAATCTTTCATTGTTATGTAGCCAAATTTACCAATCTTTTCAATTATAATTTTAGACCTTAACAATCTGGGATCTCTGTGAGTTCAGTATGCATCTGCATATTCAAGCTAAAATAGAGCAGTGGCTTAGAAACCATCTCTCCTAAAACTATGACAATGCCATTTACAGTAAGAGTCAATGAAATGGGGGTAGAGTTATTCAGTGTTCAGAATAGAAAGATTTCGAAGAATGGCAAAGTTGAGCATCACAGCATTATGGAGTGAATTGTGTCCTCCTCAAAATCCTTATGTTTCAGCCTTCACCTCCAACCTGACTGTATTTGAAGATAAGGCCTTTTAAATGATGTCATAAGGATGGGGCCCTAATCCAACAAAACTGGCACCCTTATAAGAAGAGGAAGAGAGAGCAGAGTTTGCTCTCTCTGCCCTGTGAAGACATAGTGAGGAGAAGGCTGTCTTCAAACCAGGAAGAGAGGCCTCACCAGAAAACAACCCCTCCAGCACCTTGACCTTGGATTTCCGGGCCCCAGAACTGTGAGAAGTGAAGTTTCTGTTAAGACTCCCAGTTATGGCAGCCAAGCAGACTAATCCACTCAGGCTGATGCAGTCACCAATTGTGGTGAGCACAATTCTAAGATGCCTCCCAAAATGCTCGCTGGGCCCTGGTGCCTATCTCCCAGTTGTTTACTCAGCACTGATTTCGGTGCTGCTGCAATGGGATTTGGCTATAATTAAGGTCCCAGATCAGTTGCCATTCCATTCAAATGGGGAGATAATCTGGGTGGGCCTGTTTAAACACATGAGCCTTGCTTTTAGAAAGATCCCTCCAGCCAGTCACAGAGGAGGAGGCTAGAGAGACTTTGGATGGCCTCGAGGAAAGCAGACATCCTTGTCATGAACGCCTGGGGGCCACATGGTAAAGAACTGCCGGTGCCTCTAGCTGACAGCTAAAAGGAAAGAAAGACCTGAGTCCTGCCACCACAGGGCCCTGAGTTCTAACAGCCATTGAGCTTGGAAGAGGACTCAAAGCCCAAGAAGGAAATATAGCCCAGCGAACCTCACAGGACCCTGAGCTGTTGAGTCCATTTAAGCTGAGCCTGGACTTCTGACCCACTGAAACTGGAAGATAATGCCCTTGCATTTGCAGAGCAAGGAGGGGGACAGCTCTAGAGGTGGAGTTGGGGGCCTGGCTCTGCAGCTGGGGCATTGCGTACAGGTACAGCGGTTTGGCTAACGGTGCAGCTGACCTTCAGCAGTGTCCCCACCCTGCTCCTCGTGAACCACAGTTACGCCTCGAACACTATGGGTTTGAACTGCAAGGGTCCACCAAACGCATATTGAAAATAGAGAATTTGAGGAGGAGGAAGGGGAGTCCCACATATACAGAGGGCCCCCCTGTGTAGATGAGTGGAAATGCCACTGGGTGAAATCTGTTGGAACATCTATACAAAAGCAAACTATTAGGGAAACAATAGGTTACAAAAGCCTCCTTGAACATTTTTTCTTTCAGAGAAGTCAAGTATGTAGCTATTTGGAGCTAGGCTAGGTGACAAGAGGGACGCAAGGAACGTGGTCTCTGTCTTCCATGTGAATATTGAGGACCCAGTATTTACAGCCATGAAGTAACTACCGGGTATCACCCAGCAGCGAACTTCTGAACGTCACACTCTGAGCAAGCCTCCACCTCCGATCTGGAGCCTTCACATCTTTCCAGGGGTCCACCCCGTCCCTCCTCCCAGCCTCCTGCCGCCCGTCTCTCCACTTCTTCTCCAAGCACCCTCTCTCAAACTGCCAAGGGTTCTCCTGACCCTGCATCTCTGTGGGATTGCCTCTCGTGATGTATCAGGAGGACGTGTGGTTCAAGGGCCAACTGAAGCACCATGTCCTTTGGTTTTTCGGGAAGCCATCCCCGATTTCCTGGAACCAAAATAGATCCCACAGCCCTTCCTGTGTACCCTAATACCTAACAAAAGGTTTTAAAAATTGCTTTAACTGGAGATTCTTACGTATGTGTGTCCTCCTGGGACAGTGCGTCCAGCAACCACCCTGCCCCTCCCTTCCTCCCCTGTGGCAGCAGCTGGCGAACTGCCCCTTCTCCAGCAGATGCTCCCTGCAGGCTTGTGGAAATACACTGGAGGGCAATTGTCTGGCTCAGACTCGTGTTGCCATCAGCAAATGACCATGTTTAAGAATGTCATGCCACCTCTGTATTTGGCCTGCATTATTCATATAAATATGCCAGGTAGACAAGGGGCAGAAGGCACTTGTGTCAGAGAAAGACAGGTTAAAGGGCAACAACCTAACACACTATAAAACACAGGGAGTGGGGAGTGGGGTGCAGGAAACAAGCCGTGCAGCTGCCAGGCAGGGTCCTGCTCCCCTGGGTGCACTTCCTCCCTGTCCAGGGAGTACACTCCCTTCATTGCCCTGTGCGACTGGGGTCTGCTTTGCAGAGGCCATGTCTGTCTGATTGTGCTCGGGCAGACTTGTCTTGTCTCCACATAGCTGGGGTGATTCAAGTAGGAGAAAAGAAAACCCTCCTGCACAGATTGTGGAATCGTTTCATTTCCTTGCCTTTGTTTGCCATTTACCCTGTCGAAAAAACAGCCAGAACATGGCCGGGCGCGGTGGCTCAAGCCTGTAATTCCAGCACTTTGGGAGGCCGAGACGGGCGGATCACGAGGTCAGGAGATCGAGACCATCCTGGCTAACACGGTGAAACCCCGTCTCTATTAAGAAATACAAAAAAAAAAACTAGCCGGGCGAGGTGGCGGGCGCCTGTAGTCCCAGCTACTCGGGAGGCTGAGGCCGGAGAATGGCGTGAACCCGGGAGGCGGAGCTTGCAGTGAGCTGAGATCCGGCCACTGCACTCCAGCCTGGGTGACAGAGCGAGACTCCGTCTCAAAAAAAAAAAAAAAAAAAAAAAAAACAGCCAGAACATGGTACTCTGCTTCCATCCTCATGAAATCTTGCCTGTTCTTTGTAGGTTGCGTCCAAAATAATGGAGGATTGGTCCTGGGGTCCCAGGCAAAAGTGAGAGATCAGAAAGGTCTCCATGGTTCTCACTCCTCTCTCTGCGACTTTCGCTAGCCCAGTTCCTTACTGCTCTGTTCTCACTGTCTCGTCCAGTCTTTTCTTTTTCTTTCTGTGGATGAATATGTGCGTGAACATAGGAATAAAGGCAAAAGTCTCAATGGAATCTATCAAACTGTTCATTGTTAACCACTTTCCTGTAGGTTGGGTGGGTGAGCTTTTACTTTTTCTTTCTCTCTTTCTCTCTTTCTTTTCTGAGTCAGAGTCTTACTCTTGCTCAGGCTGGGGTGCAATGGCATGATCTCAGCTCACTCCAACCTCTGTACACACACACGCACACACACACACATATACATACATATATATACACACACATATATGCATATATATACACATATATACACACATACATATGTGCGTATATATATGCATATATATACATGCATACACACACACACACACACACACACACACATATATATATATATAGTAGAGACAGGGTTTCACCCTATTGGCCAGGCTGGTCTTGAGCTCCTGATCAGGTGATCTGCCTGCCTTGGCCTCCCAAAGTGCTGGGATTACAGGTGTGAGCCACAGCGCCTAACCTATTAATTTCTGTATTTGATTTTTTTACAGCCCATGAAATACTTTTGATTTTTAAAAGAAGAAAATGAAAGCACTGCTTTCAATAGCCCAAGTTTATCTTACCTCACAGTTATTCCCTTTACCTCCCACCCTCAATCACACTTGTCCCGGGTGGATCACATCTGAGACCAGCACTCCATGACTTTTAGGAGCCACAGCAGACCGTGAAGGTGTCCTGGTTGCTGAGGTCCTATGGCCACTCATGAAATTTCAGTGAGCCTTGGCTTGCCCAAGGCTCTGACCTGCAAAGCCTGAAAGGAGTCACCTCTTTCAAATCCACTGAGCAAGCCCTGGGGAGCAATGGGAGGTCTCCCGTCTGACTCACACCTGACAGTCGGGCCTGTCCCATCTCTGGCACCAGCAACCGCACGGGGATGGTGAGGGACCATGGGGCCAACTCCAGACTCTCTGCACACATTTGCTGGCCAACGTTCCAGCCAGCAGGCCTGGACTGGAGGGCTGGGATGGAGAGGGTGGGGCAGGAAGGCAGAGCCTGCCCTGAGGGAACCTGGAGGTGTTCAGGGTAGGCTCTGCTTCTTTCTGTCGTGTGGCCGTGTGCATAGGATTTGTCCCACGTCCCTCCTGCCTCATCTGGAAAGTGGAGCGATGATGTGAGCAGCCACAGAGGTCACCACGAGAATTCGGGGAGCTAGAGACCCCCAGAGCTCGCCCTGTGCCCATGCTGCAGTGGGCACTGTTCCGGCATGGCCACGTCTGTCGCCCGTGATGCTCACAGCCTGCTCACTACTAGAAGGCTTTAATTTTTTGAAGCAGTGATATTTAATTTATTTGAAATTTCAAATGTCATTAAAGGAGACGTGCTATTTTTAGGCTAAGAATTTAAAATGCTTCCAAAATGCCTCACCCCCATCGCCCTTATTGCAAGCATGTATTAGCTGTTCTCATGCCTGCTGAGAATGCCCTGTGACTGAGGCAGGGGCTGCTTCTGGGGGACACTGCAGCCACCATGTGGGTCAGTATAAGGAAATCAGGATGATACAAGTGATGTGGGTTTGTACCATCATCCTGGCTGCTCTGCATGGTTACGTGTGTATAACATTGACACGAGGAAATAGATGCCTATAGCAGATGGGGGTTTAGCTAGAAAGTAGGAGGCATTGCACAGTGCACATTGCACAATGAGTATGGTGCAGTATCTCCAGCAGACCCATGCCAGGCAGAAACCTCACAGTTCTGTCCAAAGGCAGCTTCATCCCTCCCATGGCCATTCCCCTACAGTCCATGAACCCCCAGGATAGCTGCACCGCATCAGCAGAACAATTGCAGCACCTTTGCAGTGAAGGAACACAGACTCCAGCTGTGAGCTCCATCTGAAAACCTACACACCCCACTCATCCTGCACACACTGCCCCAGCCCCATGCCGCAGAGGCTGCCCAAGCACCTCGCGAAGCCCTCCGGGATGCCTGGCTCTGGGCCTGTTGTTTCAAGCCCTGCCCTGCCTTCTGGCTGCTGGATGGGGAATTGCAGTGAGACTCCTTCCCTCCGAAGCTCCATCTGGTGCAACATCTGGAACTGGTCCCCCAGCATGGGAGGATGTGAGTGGGATGATGAATGACACCTCAGAAGTGTACTGTTGGGGAGGGCTCACCTGTTTACCAACACGATTGCACAACTTAAATAGCTCCGGGGATTCTGAACTGCTCTTCTCAGAGGGCTCCCCACTGACAGCATTTCAGGCCTTGTGCACAGCAGGATTATAAAAAAGTCATATTTAAGACTTGATCATGCTTCTGGCATTTGGGAGGAAATGGATGGATGAAGAAGAAACAGAAAAGATTATAGAGAACTGGAAAACAATTTAACTGCTAGGATATTAATCCCAAATGTTATAGGGGAAGTTCTGGGATGAAGAGAAGACGGAGCAATGGCTGCCACTGACTCAGTGATGTGGCACCACCCCCCTCCAGTGGTACCCTCCCCCGCCTCTGGCATGGGCAGCTCAGACCACCAGGGAAGTTCCAGCAGGCAGACATTGCTTCCTATGCAAGCTCATTGGGGGAAGGCGGCTCCTTTTTTAATCGTTGTTACAATATGATTGTTGATTCGTGGTGTTGTAATGATTAGCAAGCAGAACCAACGTGGTTTCTTTCCCTGCATTGCTTGAATCTACAGCAAACTGTCCAGAGAAGGGATCACAGTGGGATTCTGATGCCTTATGATGACGTCACCTTCACGGGGACGTTTTGGGTTTTGCCATTTGAACATTTCACCTTCAATTTGGAACTTAAAACTTTAGCCTATAAACAGGAAATACACAGAACTTTTCTGAGCTCCGTCTCTCTTTTGGCGAGGCCCCCCACTTCCCCTCGGCACTTGGGCACCTGCCTGGACTTAGAGAGGAGGCCCTGAAAGCAGCCAAGGATGGGGGAAAACAATCCTGAGAGTACAGGGGATCGTCTGCCAACTGCTGACCTCCGGGACCAAGTACCAGGGCTCCTTGGAGATGTGGCTTTTTCTGGGAGGATGTACTGAAAAACAGCAAAAGGGGAATCGTTTGCTGTGTGAGATTGCAAAGTCGGCTCTAGGAAAGAAAGGCCCGAGGGCACATCTGCAGAAGGACTGCAGGGTCGGTCTGAACTCACGTTTGCCGAGTCTCCAAAGAATGGGCATCTTATGATCTCAGCACGAGGGAGAAGAGAGAATTTCACCCAGGATGGCTTCCAGTAAGCACCTGCGATGTCTGAATTCTCTCCATTCCCAGGCCTGAGGGCGGCTGCACCATCCTGATTCCTGGAGTGCTGGCCCAGGCCAGATCCTCCACATCACCCCCTTTGATATCTATGTTGATTCATGCAGATGCAGACTCTGAGCATAAGCATCAGGAACCTGGTGAATCAAGTTGGGAGAATCCACCAAAGTGCTTTCCCCCACCCCCAGGATTCCCTTGCTTGGGCCTCTTTGCAGGCTCTTCCTCCCCACTCTCCTCTTAAAGGCCAGAAGAGAAGCTGGCAAGGTCGCCTCTCTCCCTCCTCCACACCTGTTCCTAGATAGCTGCTTCCCACCAGGACTCCGTGATCTTGTCTGAGACTGGTCCAGATAATGTAGACTGTCATCTAAACCCCGGATTCCTACAGCAGAGTGACTACCTCTGTCCGCGCGTAGCAAGCTTATCCCTAAAACTCAGACGACAACCTCCCCAATGCTTCCCCGGAACCCGATGTGGTTTACATAGAGGCTCCTTCCAGCTGCCAACATGTGTCCCACCTGCTGGCATTAGACCCGGGGCACCCGATTGCTTCTGCCTGCCCTAGGATGGTTGCCCCAGGCCTCCCCCATCCATCCAGGTCACCTCCTCCCTAGACCTTCACAGTAGCCCCTGGCTGGTCTCTGAGCTGTGGGTTTCTGTCCCTGGACTGCCCTTCGCCCTGTCCCCAGAGCCTCCTCAGCACTAATCTGATTTTGTCACTGCATTATTGTGCTTGTAAGCCTATCACCGGCAATACTGTCACTTCTTAGAAAACATTTTGGTCTCGACACGGTTCGCACAGGCTTCCCCCACCATCATTGCTTCCAATTGTGTTCAACGGGAAACAGACAGTAGCAGTGACGGCTCTTGGTGCCCACCCAGACCTCCCTTGCTGGGAGGTTGCCCCAAGACCCTGCAGCCTGTCACTGACGTCAGCAGGTACACACACAGACATCCCCCTGCCCTCCCTCAGGGACCAGCTGTGAAGTGCAGTGCGTGCTCACACTTCCAGATGGCATCCAACCGCAGCTGATTCCCAGCTGGGACCAGCCACATCAGTGCCTCCTGTCTCTCCTGCCCCAGGCCGCTTCCTTCCCTCCTCCTACTAACATCATGCCCCCCCATAATTCCCACAGCGCCCCCTTAGCCTCTGCTTCTGGGGAGCCTGACCTAAGGCAACAGCAACATTTCACTGGGGCGGAGGAGGCAGGCATGCTTTTAAGAAGCCTTTTCCATCACCTTTGAGGATCACCTGCCCACGAGATCCAACCCCACACATTTCAGTTTGGCACACGACACATTGCACGGCCTGGCACGTCCTTTCTTTCCTGCCGTTATCTTTTGCCTCTCTACCTATTCCCTGTGCTTTGGGCTTTGCCTGGGGTTCTTCACAGGAACCAGACTGGTGGACTCTTTTGTGCCTTAGTACATCCTGGATGCCACATTACAGCGGTCTGGAGAGGCTTCTCTTAGGTATACTTGAGAGAAAGGGATTGCTGGAGGTGCTGGCTATAGGGCAGTGACAGAGAAAGCAGTGGGATAGGCTTGCCACGTGGAAGAGAGGAGGGGAAGGAGGAGACATAATTTTTTTCACAGGAGGCAGCTGCTCCCTGTCCAGCACATGAACCAGGGGTACAGGGATGGGGTGTGACCAGCGGCTAATGTATCTTCACATCACATATTACTAGCAGGATGGAGAGAGCAGGTGCTCTCGGGACCCTCTGTCTCCCAGCCTGACTCTCCCCAAGACTGTGAGCACCTGGAGAGCAGGCCTCGGTCTATAACCTTGGTATTTTTGTGTTGAGTTTTATGGCCGCTGCAATGCTAGACTGAGATGCCTCTTATACAGAAAATATTTCTTAGGAGTTTAGCGAATTTATGTTGTTGGCTGATATTTCAGGTCAATCCATTTTGGGATTAGAACATTATCAGGAGGTAACCTTAGAGTTCACTTAGTTCAGGCAAAACCTCTTAACTTCAATTCCCTCATCTATAAGAATAAGGGATTCATTTGTGATCACATAGCTCAGGTAACGCAGGACCAGACACCCAGGGCCAGAAACCCAGGAGTGTGGGACCTGATCCACAGCTAGAGGATGGGGGACTCTGTAGCTACAGCATTTCCCTGAACACACAAGAAAGCCAGTAAGCTGCACGCACTGGCTGAGTCGGCTTTCCAGTAAGAAACAAGCCTTTGACTTGCCGGAATTGAAAGACTGCAAGTACCTGCCCAAATGTCCACCCCACAGAGAAACTCCCTGTTACATACGTAATTACAAGCCTTCTTTCCCTGACAGTCCCATGGCTGGACAAGCCAAGATAATTTTTCAGTATACATAAAAAGCATAAAACCTGATGCAGTGGCCTGCCTAAAAATTAATGTGATGGCTGCAATTGCAGCTTTTGTGGTCCTGATGTTAGTCTTTGAACGAGTGTGCCTTCCGGGTCAAGTGAAATTTTACTCTGTGGGATTATAGAAAGCAAAGTAAGTGATCTCAACTCCCTGCCGCTTATAGAAGAAGAGAGTTATTACTTTTATTTTATTTTATTTTAAGATGGAGTTTTGCTTGCCCAGGCTGGAGTACAATGGCGGGATCTTGGCTCACTGCAACCTCTGCTTCCCAGGTTCAACTGAGTGTCCTGCCTCGGCCTCCTAAGTAGCTCGGATTACAGGCGCCCACCACCACGCCCAGCTAATTTTTTGTATTTTTAGTGGAGACCGTGTTTCACCATGTTGGTCAGGCTGGTCTCAAACTACTGATCTCAGGTGATCTGCCAGCCTCGGCCTCCCAAAGTACTGGGATTGCAGGCGTTAGTCACCGAGCCCGGCCTTATTACTTTTAGATAAAAGGCACTTGCTGAATCAGGCATTTCACATCCATTGATAGAGACAGGTGCTTCTGAAGTGGCCACAGCTGACAGCTAATACACCTGTAGGTCCACCCTCTGCTGGTCATTTTCTGACCACAGTAAGTGCTCAGCAGCCATCCCCAGGCTGCTGGGGTCAGCAAAATTCTACATCAAGGGTGAAATAGTAAATATTTTAGGCTTTACAGGACATACAATCTTTGTATCAACTACTCAACTGTCCTTTTACCTGAAGCAATAGTCAACACATAGATGAATGCGTGTGACTGTGTACCAATAAAACTTTATTTACAAAACAACAGCAGGCCCCCTGGGCCATAGTTTGCTGGCTCCCGCCATTGTGTAGCCTTAAGTGGAGCTCAGAAGCTCCACTGGAGTCCTCCAGGGAGACTCCAGCCGTGGGCGGCAAACTCTCAAATCCAATGATACCAACAGTATCTTTGGTTAGGGCATTTAGAGTGTTAGCCATAATTAAATTAGCACCTGATGATTTGTTCATCGGTCAGCCCAACCATGTGAAACATAATTGTTCCTTCAATTCCCATCAGCCAGGAGGTGACAGGGAAATGACCTATTAGCAGACTGCAAGCAGCAGGAAAAATCCAAACTTGCCTACTGCCATTGCCATATTGGTTGGCGATCCATGAGAAGGGTGGTAACCATGACCAAGAAGAAAAGGTCTAGGGGAACTATTCCTTATATTGTGGAACTATTCCATATTTCGCTTGGATATTTTCACTGAAATCATTTTGAAATGAGAACCGGGGCCATTCCTCTGACTGTAAAGCTTTGTAGAATGTATTCAATTCTGCATGTTACTGATGGGCGCTAACCTTTTGTGTGTGTTTGTGTGATGTTTGGGCTTAAGGGATCTCTGGACAATAGTAATGATAATTAAACTACCTGGGATCTTGATGAAACCCATCCACTCCTTCCCACCTTTCCCACGTCAGATCTTCTACAAAGCAAACTGATGCTTCCAGTAAAATATTACTGATGCAATCCAAGAAACAGAAAAAACAGGCCACCAAGTTACTCCCATTTGAATCCCTGAAGCCTGTTCACAGTATTACCACATTGTTACTGAAATTTAGAGAACAAAACCATAGATGGAACCCAATAATTCTTCTAGTTCAAGCCCATTTTAGAGCTAGACTGACTGAGGTCTAAGGTGATGTGATTTATGTGATTTGCCCACTTACAAATATCTCCTAAGAAATAGCCATAGAATGTGTGAGATTTCTTTTTAAAAGAACTTTACTCATACTGCATACATGCATGTACACACACACATGCACGCACACATACCTGCACACATACCGAAGCTCAGGATTTCCTTTGAAGGAGTGTCAAGCTCACGAATGGTGAGAGCACATGTGGCTCAGGCCCTCTGCAGAGCCAGGGCAGAGAGACAGATCCCATTTTGGGGACAATTTAGGCTGCACAGCTGCTCCCTCTGAACTGCCAACAGCTGAACCAAAGTGCTCAGGAGGTGGACTGGGCAGCCCTGGGCTGTGGGCACAGTGTCCTTGGGTATTTACAATCCCTCGATCCTTGCCTCATTGGCTTTCCATAGGCAGGGCTTCGTCCAAGTTCCTAGGGTCGCAATACCATCCTCATTAGAAGGTTCCTCTTGAGAGACACCATAGAACAGGGAAGGTCTTGGGTGTCCTCCCATCTCATCAGCCCTTCCCCTAGGTGCCTGTGTTTCCTGTCCCAGTGGGGATCCAAAGCATGTCCTGGGCATCGGGTAAGGGTTTAGAACCTTGTCCCCACCTGCATATGATAGACATGGGGAGGGACAGGATCAGGAGGTTGCTAGGTAGAGCCTGCAGGTGTCTTTCCTGAACTCTATCATGTGGGTGAGGTTCTTCAGAGGAATAGTCAGGAGCTAAGGGGTTAAACAAGCATCCCTCCCTGCAGAGACAGGCAGGTCAGAGGCTGCATCTGTTAAATCAGGGTCCAGGCCACAGAGGTAATACCTACCACTGTTAGCCTTCCAATACTACACTCCAGTTCTGGGAGTGAGTAGCTGTGTGTCCGGAGATAGAAGGCATAAGCACTCGAGTTACAGAACTGCTGAGAAATTGGTCTGATGGTCTAGTAGCCTTGTGCCAGGGGAACAGTCCCTCTGTAGAAACTGGTCAGCATTTTCTTCTGAAAACATAATAATCACTGCAATGAGTATAAACTTCCATGTATATGCCAAGAACCTGCAAGTTTCAGAATGTGTCTAATCCCTGAAGACGTCCCTTCTCTCAGAAGGCTGGCTCTTGCCCCACCGTTGCTGGGTTGTGTATGCTCTGTCTGTCCAGTCAACCTCAGCTGTCAGCCTCTGAGCCCAGGGGACAGAAGGTCGTGGCTTTAAATGTTCACTTAAACATTGGCAAGGTAGTATGTTTATTGTGTACTCCCAGTGGTTGTCTTAGTAAACCAGGGATGGTGTCATCCTTAGATCTAAGGGGCCCCAGGCCTGGCAGTGCCTTCCTCCAGAGTTCTAAGTTCCAATACCTGTGTCTGGCCTGGCTCACAGAGCCATCTGAGCAGGACCCCTGAGTCCAGCCTGTCTTCCCATCTTGAATGTTCTCCAACCCTCTACCCACCTGCCGCATGCATGAGTCGACCAGAAGCCCTGAGAAGCTCTGGGACTTGCACCTACAGGGTCATCCCAAGGCCCTGTGGCCAGATAGGCACCAATCTCAGGAGAGTGGGGAGGTGAGCTCGTCCCTTCTGCAGGCCAACATGGTATTTCTTTGACAGGATGCTGTGAGACTGGGTCCCAGAACAGTGATGGCCTGTTCATTTTGAATGACTCAAATTGCTTTTTAAACAGGAGTCCTGAAAAAAGTATTTGGCCAGGCCCAGAATACTATAGAGGCAACCCTGACCAGGGAAACATTAATATACCCTCTCCCAAAAGATAAATCTCTTTTACACTGTTCCCAGCAGTCTCAGGAATGATCAATGTTAGTGGCTGAGACTAGAGGGACCAGTAACCAAGTGGAGTTGGTCTTTATTGGATATAGCTGGCCCTCTTTGGTCAGATGTGATCAGAAGAAAAATTCAGGCACCTGGCTACATAATCTTCACAGAAAGTAAATTTCAAATACATCACACAAAATTCACAGACAAATATGTATAATTGCTTAATTGCTTCCTTGTTTAATAAAATGTCTTTCCTGATCAATACCTCTTAACAAGTTGACCAAACCAGGTATAGTTTAGCTTCCTGATCAGATTTAGACCTTGAATTTAATGGAGGTATAGATAGGTAGGTAGATAGGTAGGTAGGTAGATAGGTAGGTAGGTAGGTAGGTAGGTAACCCATGAATGTTGAAGAATGTTATCTATATTAAAATTTAGCCAAAGGAGGCCAGAGTAATATAATAAATTTGTTCCCATGAGAAAAGCACTTAAAGCAAACGTGTGACCCATTGGTGGGTGGGGAGGTATATATTGGTGCTATTTTTTTGTACAGCATTACATTGTTTGCCTGGTGGGGAAGAACAGGTTAGCTTTATAATTTGGGGAGAGCAATTTAATTTAAAAGATATACCCTCACTGGGATAATTAAATCCTGATGTGTGAGGTTCTTTCAAATGGAAGATTTGCTTAAGGTATTCACATTTTGGTTATTCTGAACATTTTTGCTTGCTGTATTGCGGAGTCACGATACTTAAGGGCACACATCTTTTTGTATCTCACATATATGATACATCCTCATCTAAAATTTCAGAGCCAAGAGAAAAGAGGGAATCAGATAGTGATAACACAGTGAGGTATCCGCTGCACAGTCTGCCTCTCCAACTTTGCAGAGGAAACTCGAACGTACGGAAAGCCAGGAGCCCTGCACAGTTCTCTTCCCAGCTTCTGTCTCTTAGCCTCACAGAGACTTAAAAGGAGGAACTCCCTGAGAACGGGAAGTCATTATCTAGTTGTTTTGTGCTTCGCGTTTGTTTTTCATTGTCTTTTTCGAAGTAATATATGTACAGCATGAGTAACACTCACTTTTGTTGGCTCATATTGACAAAAACAATAGTCCCCTGCCTCTCTCCTCCAGAACTCTGGCCTTGCTCCCCAATTGCTAATATGTTCAATGATTTTTGCTATTTCTTACCAACAGCTACTTTAATATTTCTCAATATCATGCTTAAATATTTGTACTTCTTTGGGCCAGGTGCCGTGGCTCAGGCCTGTAATCCCAGCACTTTGGGAAACCGAGGCAGGTGAATCACCTGAGGTCGGGAGTTCAAGACCAGCCTGACCTACATGGAGAAACTCTGTCTCTACTAAAAACACAAAATTAGCTGGGCATGGTGGCACATGCCTGTAATCCCAGCTACTCAGGAGGCTGAGGCAGGAGAATTGCTTGAATCCAGGAGGCAGAGGTTGCGGTGAGCCAAGGTCATGCCATTGCACTCCAGCCTGGGCAACAAGAGCAAAACTCTGTCTCAAAAAATATATATATACACACATATATAATATATATGTACTATACATATACATATATATTTATATTTACTTAGATATTATCCATTGCTTTCCTACTGTAATAGATGAATACTCTTCTGTATTACTTTTCATCCAATTTTACCTTCCCCCATTCCCATATAATTATGTTTCAATCTTGGTTAAACCAACATGAGATGATTGCACTGTTGCTGAACAAGAGGTACAATATTACATTCTCTTTTTGTATACAAAGACTATTAATTTAGAGACCTAGAGTTTTCAGATCCGGGAGGGGTTCTTATATCTCAATAACTACCCAACCCCCATTTTCTTTTCTCAGAGTTCATGGAATCGAATAATCTGGATGGATATTCTAATTTTTAAATATTCTTTTAATTCTGCTTTCTGGAGGATTTCCTCACCTTTATTTTTCAGCCTGTCTATTGGATCTAAATTTGGCTAGCATTCATTGAATTGCTAAGGTCTCTTGTCTTCTATTTCTTCCTTTTTTAAAAAAACACTCCTAAATTTCTTAATGCAAAACATTACTATATTTTGAGGCTATGCCTAAGAAACAGATTTTGTTCTTTTTGAATTCTTTTTCTCTCTGCATTGTCTCTATTTTGTAAATTTAAATGTTTATTCATTTAGTCTCTGTCTTTGTGAAACAACATTCCTCAAACAAACATCTGGTGGTATTTGTCCATCTTATTAGAATAATAAAAGCTGAATAGAATTTTGGGAGCTAAGAGTGGAGCTTGTCCACTAGTAGGTGTTACTGTGATTAAGCAGTGAGTCAACTTCTAAATTGAGGACTCTCCTATTTGATGGACTTTTCTCTGGAGCCCCGTCATTTTCCCAGGGTGGAATCCCCCAACCTCTTGCCCAGGGAAGATAGTCTGGCTTCTGTTGTTCTAGGACACAGGTCAGGAGGAGGAGGCTGGGAGGGTGTCTCACTCTTCCATGCAAACACTTGCATGTGATCCCACCTTCAATCCAGGGCCTCCTTCCATTCCTGGCTGAGACTGGAGTCTCTGAGACCTGAATGCCTTAGGTTCCGTTTCTCCAGAGAATCAACCTCCCATCTGGTGTGTTACTGGGCGAGGGTTTTTGCCCAGGTGTCTGGGCTGAGAGAAGGGATCAGAATACACCTTATTCAGGCTTTCAACCTTCCTGCATATTTACTTGCTCACCTGGTTTCCACCCTTCCTCAGCACCCGGGCCCTCCATCCCAGAGTTCCTGCTCCGTGGCTCCTGGTACCTCTCTTGGCCTCTCCTTGGTGTTCATCCTCACCAGGTACTTTGGTTCCTGTTTCTTCAGTTCCACCAAACCAGCTAGTGTTCTCCCACCCTCGGTCTGTCTTTGATTACAGGTGTTGAAATGTTAGGTCTGGTCTGCTGTTCTCTCTTCTCACTCTCCTCTTCCTGTGGATTTTTAACTTTTTATTCATTTAGTGTTATTTTGGTGGATTTTCAGCAGTAAAGAGGAAATAAATATGTATTAAATTCAGAAATATCCAGAATGTTTAAATGGAAGTTTTTGATCCTGTCTGCTTTTATTCAGATCAAATGGATAAGATGACTTAAATCAAAAGGTAATATTTATGTGATACAAAGACTTACTCTCTCCTCTCAAAAAAAATAAAGCCTCCGCCTCTCCTATCATCCAATCTGCCTGCCAGACATGGAACTTGCACACAAAGATGTCAGGGAGCCATCCGGCCCGGCACTGCCTAAAAAGCCCACGCGGCATAGAGAATGAGCAAAGCGCTACAAACACAGAGTCCTTCTCTACAGGTTATTCACACTGATCTTCCCAACAGCACTATTAGTCGGTAATATGTCTATTTTGCAGATGAAAAAACATGAGATGTCCAGTTGCAGTGTCTCACACCTGTAATCCCAGCGCTTTGGAAGGCCAAAGCAGGAGGATTTCTTGAGCCCAGGCATTCCAGCCCAGCCTGGGCAACATAGGGAGATCTTGTCTCTACCAAAAATCAGAAAGTTAGCTGGGTATGGTGGCACATGCCTTTAGTCCCCCCTACTTGGGAGGGTGAGGTGGAGGATCCCGTGATCCCAGCAGGGTCAAGGCTGCAGTGAGCCCTAATCATATGATCATACCACTGCACTCCAGCCTGGGCAACACAGCAAGATCCTGTCTCAAAAAAAAATTTAATAAAAATAAAAATAAATAAAATACATCAGATGTAGAGTGGTTAATTGGCTACCCAATCCAGAGCACTAAGTAGCAAAAATAGGACTTGAACCCAGGACCTCCAGGTGTTTCTGGGTGTACTTTGAGTTCCTCTATCCTGAATCAATAGTCAAATATCATCTATAAATGGAGGCACAGTCCTCAAAGATAAACGCTGACTGCTTTTAGGCCACTGCAGTCCATCCAGTAGAGTCTTTTATTGTGCTGAAAGTCACCTGTTTCCACAAGTGCTTCCCCAACGCAGGCTTTCTAAAGTCATCATGAAAAGTAAATTATTTTTCCCTAACAAACTATGCTAAAATGGGCAGGATGGGCAGGAAGTGCCTGTGTGGTCTACATTGTATACAACTATCATGGAAAGTTCAACTCACGGGACACTTGGGTTATCTGGAGGACACGTAGCCGTGAGAGCACGTGGCGCTTAGATGCTCCTTTCATCATTTGGTTGGCCCTCATTCATTCATGGTGAGGAGGAGGTGGGACAAGTTATAGAGACCATTAGCCAAGCCAGGGGCACCCAAAAGTTTGGCTTAGATTGAAGCTTTGGTGTTTCTAACACGTACATTCAACTCACTTCCAGAAGGCAGAGATGGGGGACTTGGAAACTAGCTTAGCAGACAGTTACTTAATCCTAAATCTACCTCGTTCTGTCACCTTGGAGATGAAAATGACTATCCTAATACAGTCAGAAGAGGACTTAATAATCAGCCAGGCAGGTGCGGGGAGGGAATGCCAGAAACATGTAAGACCGCTGACATCGAGAAGTTTCCATTCTTTTGGGGATGACTGTGCATAATTAAGAGGCTGCACTTCCTAAATTAAAAATACCAGTTCCTTTATAACCAGTGGTGGCAGGTCTACTTAGGGGCAGTCTGGAGGCTCCCACAAATGCCACTGCCCAGCACTGCACCACACCTTTCTCTTTACTCCAAAAGAAATGGTTTTATTATTATAGATACATCCGAAAAATGTAGAGGTCATAAAAACAACAGCAGATAAAGCTGCATCCTTGTTGGTTTTATTCCTTTGCTTTTGGCGTTATGTTTAGGGTAACATGACTGCTGTTGATAAGAACACAACACCTTTGTAATCCAAGCACTTTGGGAGGCTGAGGCAGGTGGATCACCTGAGGTCAGGTGTTCGAGACCAGCCTGGCCAAGATGGTGAACCCCTGTCTCTATTAAAAATACAAAAATCAGCTGGGCATGGTGGCACATGCCTGTAATCCCAGCTACTCGGGAGGCTGAGGTGGGAGAATCACTTGAACCCAGGAGGCAGAGGTTGCCGTGAACCAGGATTGTGCCATTGCATTCCAGCCTGAGGTATAAGAGTGAAACTCCGTCTCAAACAAAACAAACAAACAAACACACAACCTGTGTAGAGCAAGTTCACCTTTTCATAGCACGTGCAGAAAACACACTCCTGTGAGTTTGCAAAGAGAACAGCCCTCTTCTGCTGTGTGACATTTCAGAAGATGGAGGCTCAGAAACTTCAAGTCTTATTTTGCTACTGGGATAGAAACAGAAGCCAAATCTTTAGGCTTCATATTTACCTTTTTTTTCCTAAGAGAGGGACATCATATTTAATTTTCCAGGTCAAAGACAAGCGCTTGAGTTGATCATAGATCTTCTCAGAGAAGTCATCTGAAAGGGAAATAGTCTGTTTTCTTAGTCACCTGGAAAGCCATAGAATAAGGTAAGGCTTAGAATAAGAAAATACTGGTTTCTTCATGAGGAGAAGAAGGAAGAGAAAACCAAGTTGAACCATTTAAGTCTCAATTGAGTTGAAATACTCAAGTGACAAAATAATCTGAAAATTAAAAGTGTGGTGTATCTCTAAACAATTATTTTAGCAAACATACTCTGGTTAAAAATGTATTCTAAAGAAGGTTTTATTTAATTATAAATATCTATATTTTGTTTTTCACCTCTTCCAAAAAGGTAGAATAAAGTAGGAAAACGCACTGGGGTTCATCTCAAAACTCAGAGGCAGCGTGGTGTGGCGCAGAGGACTAACATGGGACTTGGGAGGCCTGGTGTCAGCCTGGGAACCCGCCCTGACCAGCCTGTGGCCAGGGCCTCGTCTAGACCGAGGCCTAGAACTGAGATTCACCATATGAGCTCCCCAGTCTGCTTGTGGGCCAGGAGTGTCTTGGGAATGGGAACCAAACTAATCCAAAGATGAAGTTCAACTCTTTGGTTCTTATGAAGTGAATAACCCACAATTCCATAGACATTCATTTTTCTATACACTTCAGGGTTACAAAAGGAGTTATTAAATGTGAATAACCTCTTGAATATATAAAATTAGAGTGCGGCTACAGTTTTCCCAGGATCCATTCCATATTCCCTGGAGTCCGTCTTGCACCAAGAGCCTGGAACACTCGGGAGCTTCTGCCTCACCCGGCAGGTATGGAGTCAAACCCGACACCTGGAATCTGTGTGTTGCTGGTGTTGAGTGGAACTTGACACCTGGAATCTGTGTGTTGTTAGTGTTCAGTGGGACTCTACACCTGGAATCTGCATTGCTAGCATTGAGTAGAATTTAACACCTGGAATCTGTGCATTGCTAGGGTCGAGTGGAACTCCACACCCGGAATCTGCATTGCTAGCATTGAGTCAAACTTGGTACCTGGAATCTCATCATTGCTAGTGTTGAGTGGAGCTCTACACCTGGAGTCTGACTAGCATTGAATGGAACTTGCTAGTGTTGCATGGAACTTGACACCCAGAATTTATTCATTGCTAGTGTTGAGTGGAACTCAGCACCTGGAATCTGTGCGTTGCTAATGTTGTGTGACAGTTGACACCTGGAATCTGTGTGTTCCTCATGTTTGGGGTTTGTCCTTCAGTTATTTTACTTACTCATGGCTTTTTGTTGTATTTTTTTTTGTTTCTTTTTTATTTAAAATCATCTTTTAATTATCTTTAGTATCTTCAATTTCATTCACTGGCTTAACCAGATAGTCCACAATTATGTGTTAGAGAGACACATCTGTTCTGAAAAATATTTTTAGCCCTCAAATCTTTTCAAAACTAATTTGCAAGATGTATATGCGTTGTAGTTCAAATGTAAATCATCAATGTCCTGATTACTGAGGCAGAGGTGTCAATAAGATTGCCAGATTTGCTAGTGCAATGATGCTTCCTTATACCAGCAAATTATTTTTCCAATGGGAATGGTGGGGAGATGAATTTGGAGGTGATTTATCCCATAAGAGCAGGTTGGGAAAGTTAATCAGCCTCTGGAGAAGGTCCCAGGATCTCTGGGGCTTGGTGGAGTTGTAGGGGTGGGAAGCACCTGGGTCACTACTGTGCAGGTGTGTGCAGTGAGGACAGCTCCCTGTGCTTGGCCTCTCTCACTACAGGGTACTCCTTCTTCCTGCCAGCTGTCCTCAGAGACAAGAGTCTCACTCAGCTACAGCTCAGGCCCTGCTCTCTACTGAGCCTTCTACCTGGACTTCCAAGTGGAATCACCCCAAAGGTTCTCATTCTTTTCCTCCACTCGATGCCTGGCTTGGCTACCACCCCTAAGTGTGGGGTTCTGCCTGGCCCCGCCAACCTCTTCTGGGCACCCAAGGTCTGGCCTCTGCTCGGGTTCAGGTCTTGGGCCATCGTGTATTTTCTTTCCCAGAATAGGTGCCTGGGTTGTTCTGACTATGGTCTGAGAGTCTTCCCTTCCCTTCCCTTCCCTTCCCTTCCCTTCCCTTCCCTTCCCTTCCCTTCCCTTCCCTTCCCTTCCCTTCCCTTCCCTTCCCTTCCCTTCCCTTCCCTTCCCTTCCCTTCCCTTCCCTTCCCCTCCCCTCCCCTCCCCTCCCCTCCCCTCCCCTCCCCTCCCCTCCCCTCCCCTCCCCTCCCCTCCCCTCCCCTCCCTCTATCTCCCCTCGCCTTTCTCTCTCTCTCTCTCCCTGCTCCCTCCCTCCCCCTTCCAGGAATTAAGACGTTGAACATTCTGTCTCATTTCCATGATTTTTCAAACATTGCCAAAAGAGCCAACAAATGACTGCCTGATTATCTCCACCATCCTGTTTAAAACATCATCATTGTGTTTGACTTGATGTGGTACTTCATCTTGACCATGACATTTGTTTTACTGCTTCCTTGATGTATAATTTACGTACCATAAAATCTACCCTTTTAAAGGGTATGATTAGATGGTTTTTAGTATTTTCAGAGAATTGTGCAACCATCACCCCAGTCTAATTTTAGAATATTTTCATCATCCAAAATAGAAACTGCATATCCATTTGCAGTCACTTCCCATTCATCCTTCCCGTAGCCTTCAGCAGCCTCTGCTCTGCTTTCTGTCTCTGTGGATTTGCCTACTCTTGCCGTGTCATATAAATGGAGTCATTTGGACTTTTGTGAATGGCTTCTTTCATGGAGGATACTGTTTTCAAGATTCATCTGTGTTATAGAATGTATCTAGACTCCATTCCTTTTTATAGCCCATAATATTCCACTGTATGCACCTGTCACACTGTTCATCCATCCATCAGTTGCTGGACACTTCCTGGCTGGTTTTCACTATTCAGCTTGTATGAATGAGGCTGCTATGAACTGTTATGCTCAAGTTTTTATGTGGATATTATCATTAGATTTATAATAGTTCTAATTAGCCATTTTGTACTTTCAAAGGAAACTGGGTATTTTATTCCTCAGAAAGAAAGAGGAGACTTGAACTTCTAAACATAAATTGTATTTGAAAATATTGGAGCTTCCTTTTCCTACCATAAAACACTCAGTTTAAAATGAGCAGCTTCAAGATACTTGGTTTTGTTCCAACTAATACCTCTCTTGTCTTTTTCTTTTTTTGTCAATTTATGTTTGTTTTTGTTATTAAAATTTCTTCTGCTGTTGGTACCCCCAGAACAATATATTCTTCAATAGTTTAAAGGAGCTGCTTCCTCGCTGGGATGTGGCCCCTTCTTCCTTCTTTTAATTACAGTTGAAGCCTACAGCGTTATTAAACTCCTCCAGGTTGACACTTTCTTTCATTCTCCATTCTAGATGTGTCAATCAGGGGTGCTCCATGAAGCAGCTCCTCAGCGCAGGGGAAACGCAAAGCCGTGGTGTGTCACTGCGGGTGCAGACCTGCTGCTGGAGCTGTGATGTGCTTGGGGAGGGAGCGCCGTGAGGGGTCATCTTGGAGGGGCCACCCCTGCATCTCACCATGTGAGCCATCCTTCTCAGAGGACGAGAGAGTGGATCAGAGCTCAGGAGTGCCAGGGAGCACTGCCGGAGCACTACCCATCATAAGAGGGGCGGATGAAACCGACAAAGATGGGCAACTGGCAGGGAGTTCTAGTAAACCAAGGCATGGACTACAGAAACAATCCTCCCCCGAAGAACTTTTGAGAATATCATATAGACCTAGGGCACCCTCCATGACCTACAGAAGCCAAAACCCCAGTGTGGGAGCACAGTATGTACGTTTAGAAAAATTTTCATATGGCCGGGCGCAGTGGCTCACTCCTATAATCCCAGCAATTTGGGAGGCCGAGTCAGGCAGATCACCTGAGGTCAGGAGTTCAAGACCAGCCTGGCCAGCATGGTGAAACCTTGTCTCTACTAAAAATACTAAAATTAGCCAGGCATGGTGGTGGGTGCCTGTAATCCCAGCTGCTCGGGAGGCTGAGGCAGAAGAACTGTTTGAATCCAGGAGGCAGAGGTTGCAGTGATCCAAGATCGCACCACTGCCCTCTAGCCTGGGTGACAGAGCGAGATTCCATCTGAGAAAAAATTAAAAGAAAGAAAAGAAAAGAAAAGTTTTTACAGGTTGCCAAGTTTGATTGAGAGCCCCTAGTCTTGACAACGGGAATTGCTGAGGGTCATGTCTGTTCAGATTGGACATCTGCTGTGTTTTGCAAGCTTTGGTAGGCCTTACAAGGCTAGAGGTCCAGAGGGAGGCTTTATTTGAAAAAGAGAACGTATTTTGGCAGTAAGTACCTGCCCTCATAGTACATACAATCTTATTCAGCAGACGGGGGACATACCTATTAGACACACAAGGTGTCAAATGAAAGCATCGACATTCATTCAGGTACCTCGAGGAATGATAGGGCTGTCTGGAGGTCAATGGTCCAGAAGTCCTGGGGTGAGAGGTCGGCACTGAGCTGTTATCACTGGTGAAGACCCTGGGTACCCTCCTACTTCTTCTTCTGTATCTTTCTTCTTCTTGCTCAATTCACTTAGTCATTTACTCAACAAGCAAAAATATATGAGGCCCTATTTGCCAGGCATTGTGCCAAGACCCAGACGTACTCTGGCTCCTCAATGCTCATGCAGTCTCACGGGGGTGGGATCAAGCACATCTGTGTTTTCCTCCTATTCTTTGCTCTCAGAGACATCACACCAGGTTGCAATGTGTGCACGGGGAGAGGATCACCTCCAGATTTCCCTAGAAGGCTTCCTAGCTTGGGTGCAGCTTTGAACAAAGGGCAGGGGTTTTCCAGATCACCAGCAGCCTCACCTTTCTTATTGTTCTCTTTATTTTGTTTTCTGTTGCATACTGTTCTTTATTGCTTTCTTCCTGGTCCCTCTGCCTCTCTAGTCCTTTCTTATGTCAACTCTTATCCATCTGATGTTTATTCTCTTTTCTTCCTTGTTTCTAACTGTAATATGAATAGAGCTAGTCATGGATGACTTCAACAGGAAAACTGTAACCGTGAAGCAATCTGCGTGTCATTATGTTTGGCGCAAAGGGAAGCTGCAAGATATTCCACAGGCACCCGTATGCCTCTGGTCACTGTAAATATAGCAAAATAGTTTCCAGTCTTCTGAAAAGCGGGAACGACCTGCCGTTTCTTCTCACCATTGCCTCTTCCCCTGCTAACAGCCAGAGAAATCCGAGACTGTCTCTCACTACTGTCCCCCTGACCTGGAGCACCACCAGCCTGTTCTGCCCTAGGCTTTGACCCAGTGGCTTAAAGGGGAAAGGGGCTGTGCTCCTGAGGAAGGACCCTGTGGTGTTTCTCAGGATCCACCCACACAGGGTCAGATGAGCACTGCCCACGTGCAGATGCAAATACATGCAAACGCTTTTCTACTCTCAGATCCCAAAAGTTGCCTAAAATGAAGGCACTACTTTACTGAATAATTGAAAGTCAGTGGCTAACCTGTTTGTCTTTGAAGGTGGTCTGCCCATTCCAAGCACTCAGCAAGGGTCTGTTGAGAAACTGTTCAAACTCCAACCCCTCCTGGGCATGTGAGACAGAGGTGCAAAGACAGGGGCACTTTTTATCCCAGAGTTTACAATTAAACTGTGGCCCGAGCACAGTGGCTCATGCCTGTCATCCCAGCACTTTGGGAGGCTGAGGCCAGTGGGTGACCTGCGGTCAGGAGTTTGAGACCAGCCTGGCCAACATGGTGAAACCCCGCCTCTACTAAAAATACAGAAAATTAGCCAGGTGTGGTGGCACACGCCTGTAATCCCAGCTACTTGGGAGGCTGAGGTGGGAGAATAGATTGAACCTGAGAGGCAGAGGCTGCAGTGAACCGATATTATGCCACTGCACTCCAGCCTGGGTGACAGAGTGAGACTCTGTCTCAAGAAACAAAACAAAACAAAACAAAAATTATAAGTATATGTGGGGCTCATGTGCTGATTTTGGTGGGGGAAATCTTTCCATGCACCCGCACGTCTGTCTACAATATGAAAACAATCTTCAAGAAAACACCAGTGAACAGACCATCCATCTTTCCCTGTTGCCACATTTTATCTTGGTCTCAGGCTGCTGACCTGTCAGATGATTAACAAATGGAAGCCATATGGTGGTTTAGAGCGACCAGGCGTGGTATGTGATGCATTGAGGAGGGTGTGGGTAGGCAAATAGAAGTTAAGCACCCTAATAGAAATCATTCTAGGCTTCAGAGCTTAGCAAGTAGCTTAGCAAGTGGCATTTTCTAGGAAGCCACTCAGATTAGTGCCAACCTTGTGCAGAAATACAGAGCTATAGGTGCTGGGTGAGTTGTGAGCAAAGCCATGTTCAGAATATGTTAAGTTTCCATTTTTTTAAGTGAGCTTATTTGCTGAGGTAATGCATTTTGCCTGAGGCAAATGATCGTTTAGATCAGCTTTCATCTTTTAGGCCAGATCTTGAGATTTGAGGAGCTAAAGTCTTTGCATAAGCATTTTACAGCTTGTGAAGGTAACTGTGCTGTCACCAGATCCTCCCACCTGCTGCTTCCCAGCACGGCTCTCTCGGTTGGTTGGGATCCACTGCTTCCCAGTATATGCAGACCCTTCTGAGGACTGTGACCTGCAGAGGGTTTGGTAGCTGTTTTCATGGGGCATTGTGAGCCTGACATTCATGTTTTATAACGTTAGCTGTGTGGGGGCTGGCAAGAAGAATCTAGCCTTTTCCATTAATTTAGTGACTTTGTTCATTTTAATTTTTAGTTAATTCACTGACTTTATAATTTTGCTAAACTCTACAGACTGCTCAGCACAAATTATTTCCTTTCATCCCTACAAAATGTCAGGCTCCCAGGCCTGCAGGCTCAGAGCGTATGCAGGGTGAATGCTGCTTGTCTTATCCAGGACAGACTGGCCTGTCTCGCACCTGTCAGGCAACTTTACTCCTGACGCTGCTTTCTGGGACGCCATCCAATCTCATTTGGAGGTTTTGTCAGTGAGCAGATCTGTTTCTATTAGATTCAACTGGGGCAGAGGCAGACACTGAGGACAGATGGGTGGCAGAAGATAACACCAGGAAAACCAGCCTCCGAGAAGCAGAGTCACTGCAATTAAGACTTCCACTCTCTCTCCAGAGGTTGTGGAGTCAACAGAAAAGCAGATCCATGTCTCAAGACCCCGAGACCTTGGAAGCCCAGCCAGATGAGAGAGAAAACAGCCTGGAAGACCTTGCCTTATTATTTCCACTCTAGAAAGATGCACGGGATCAATAAAGTAAATGAGCTGTTTCATCCAAGCTGGATGGCTCCAGAGCCACAGAGACAGACAGACACATAAACACATTGATCACCCTGCTAGGGCCTGCTGGCCTACCCTCCATGGAAAATGTGAATGGAAAGAAGGCAGGGAAAATACACTATTTGTAGTTCTGAGCCACGGCTCTGATTGTAGGTCGCTTTCTTTCCTCTGTGGAAGGGCAGTCACATGTGATCTTTCAAAACATTGGCTAAGGCAGTGATGATAACCAAGGCTGATGTGTTGCCAGCACACAGCAGATCTCAGAGCCGAGAGTGAGGCATGAATCTTCCAAGTAAGAGGCTCCATGGGCCTCTTTGAGGTCTTTAAAGTCGACAGTCTCTTCATCATGGAATTTATCTTGACCCCTGTTCCACCAACATCAGAACTGGTGAGGTGACAGGGATTTACAGCAGCTTGTCAAAGGGATGGGAAATGCATTTACTCAAATGATAATGACATTTGCAATAGTCAAGATTCGTTGAGCTAGGATCCGTGCTAAGCACTGTACAAGCATTTCTATTAAAATCTCAACACTGCTCAATGAAATACGTATTATCGTCTCCATTTTTAGATAAGAGAATTAATGTTTAGGGAAGCAAGTTGATCAGGCATATCTGTGCAGCAAATAGTAAGACTCAACTTGAACTAACCTTAGCCAAAAAAAAAAAAAAAGAAAAAAGCAAAGCTGTGGAATGGCAAGAGCAAGGCTGGCCTTAAGGACAGTGGGATGGGGGCCCAGGTGCAGCTAAGACCCTACCCATACCCGTCCTGATCGCCCTGCTGGCTTCTCCACTTAGGGAATGAGAGGAGACCATCACTTGCTATTCTGAGTCATTTCCTGGCTCTCTGAGTAAAGAGGAGACCAGCTCCAGTTTGAAGAGTCTCTGGCAAGAACCTGGTTGGCCTGGTAGAGTCTTATGCCCACCTTTGATGCAATCCCTGAAGCGGGAGGATACAGTCCTCAGGGTCCTAAGTCACTGGGTGCCATCTGGTGGTGGGTGGGGTGGGGTCCATCACCAAAATGGGGCACAGAGGGAGCTGGTATGAATGAGGCAAGCAGTCGACTCCACTTCCACACGAGATGGCAGCAGGCATCACTAAGCCTGATTCACAGCACCTGGGCTCAAGTCCCAGCACCGATATGTACCAGCTATGGAACTTTAGAGAGGGCATTTTCTCTATGTCTTGATTTCCTTCATTTAAACTGAGGACAATCATGTCTAACTCGTGTGATAATTGGGTGTGTTATATGAATTAATGCATTAGAGGAGTACCTAATACAAGGTAGATGCTTCATTAATGTTAGCTAATATTGTTATTTTTACCATTACTCTTACTGTTATTATAAGGAGCTGTGTATCTTGTCCAAGGTCCTGTAATAGCTAGTAAGTAAAAGTTAGGGCCAAAATTATTATTATTATTATTATTATTATTTGAGACGGAGTCTCACTCTGTCACCCAGGCTGGAGTGCAGTGGTGAGATCTTGGCTCACCCCAACTTCTGCCTCCCGGGTTCAAGTGATTTTCCTGCCTCAGCCTCCCAAGTAGCTGGGACTACAAGTGTGCACTATCACACCTGGCTAATTTTTGTATTTTTTAGTAGAGATGGGGTTTCACTGTGTTGACCAGGCTGGTCTCGAACTCCTGACCTCAGGTGATCCACCCGCCCTAGCCTCCCAAAGTGCTGAGATTACAGGCGTGAGCCACTGCGCTTGGCCCCAAAATTCTTATCAGAATTACAGTGGGAGATATCACACCATGAGCTCTCCTTCTAAGGACACCTAGACCCTGAATTCTGGCACCTACCTTGCCTGCATTTTGTAGGTTGTCCTGATTTGCTCAGTGGGGCACAGTCAACAGGCTCTAATCAAAGCCACCCTTGCCGCGACTGACGCAGCAGCCTGCCGAGCTCCATCCAGGGCTGTTAGCCCATCCTGAAAAGGTCCTCTCCTTATAGACCATTGCCCGAGGAGGTCTTTCCAGACTCTACCTCCCGAAACTCCTCTCGAGCCTAGTCTAATATCCCTTACCCTTTCTAACTTTCCTAAGTTTCCAGTCCTGAATTCCCTCTCCGCCTGTACCTTGGACACAATGATTGACGCTGTCGCTTGCTTCTCAAAATCAGCTCCCCTGTCAGGTCTGTTTTGTTCTTTGTGCTGAGGATGATCTTCCTGACCTCGCCCAAGCCTGGGCCGAGGCTCAGCCTCCTGCTCATCAGAGGGGCAGACATGGCCTTTGACCTCAGGCCTGAATAGAGGTTCCTTGTTTATTACAATTTATTATCCTCAGAATCTGCCTGGGGTTTTGACAGAACCTGGCTGCCCACCGCTTGCCCTGGCCTGTCTGAAACCTCACCATTTCCACAATGAAACAGGATGCAAGGACCATGCCCACAGTATGGGAGGGGAAAGAGGAGAAGCTTGCATTTACAAGTGAGATATCCACAGACAGGGAACATGCTAAATTTTCTTCTAGACTAGCCTCTGTGGACTAGTTCATCCTCTATGGAGTTGATATCATTTTTCCCAAAGCCTGGATTTGCATTGCGTAGAGCCATGTTCACATTAGGAGATGGGTCTTCCCAGTGTGACTGGACTCACTTCTTAGCACTCCGTGGGTGGGTGAGTTAGGCTGGAATGAAAGGTGGAGCCACCTTTGGGATTGCGGTGCTGCCCTGGGCACCTCACACTGCCTTCTCTTCCTGCTGCTCACTGGTGCATGCTTAGAAAACCCCGTCAGCAAAAACAATGTTTTCTGAGTTTGTAGGTAAGCATCCACCTTAAATGTTGTTGTGAGACCTTGGATTTGGTGATCTTGGGCTAGCTGCCTGACTTCTTTGGGCTTCCATTTCTGCTCTATCGATAAAGGATTGGGACAGATGATCTTTCATAGCTGTAAACATCCGGTGTGTTCCAAGGTCACTAGCTAACATATGCTTCAACTACGCTGGGAGTGGTTTGCATAATCTCCTAGGCTTGGGAACTCTGGGAGCAGGGATTGTCTGTTCTGTGTCTGGCGCATGGGGGTCATTTAATACATGTCTCAACAACTGCATAGCCATGCCCTTTCGCTCCCTGGGCTGAGAGGACAGAGGAGGATGTTACTGTCACTGTCTGGAAAAGCCCTGAGCAAGTCTGCTCTGTTCGCTGCACCTCTCAGCGCTGCCTCCTTCATAAGCCCCTGCTGGATAGGTAGGGGGCTAACTAAGCTTGAGTTTCAAGAACTTGTCTACAAATCCATTTCAAGGGCTCATGTGCAAATCAGGCACTGCTGGCAGCCATTACCATCTCCCACCTGCAGCCCAGGCCTTAGAGGCCAGGATGCACAAGTAGAACAATGCCTGCCCTCCGCTGAGAGCTGTGCTGCAGCCCAGGGCCACAGGGACAGGGTGCTGGCGCGTTCTCCGGGAACACTGTCGAGTTCTCTAGTTTGCGGAAAAGTCCAAGAATCCCCACAAAACCTGTGACAACTGAACAATCCCACCATTCCTATATATATATGATATATATAACCACCATTCCATATGTACAATTATATATATATAATTGAAACTGAATATCCTTCCTGGTTGCAGAGCCTCCAAGATGGTAATTTCTGTCTTAGTGTATTTTACACTGGTAATTTTTTTTGTTTTCCTGACATTATGAAACAGTATTATCTCATGTTACAGATGTACACACTGGGATGCAGAGAGGTGATCTGACTCAAAGAGAGCCCATGGTCAAGCCCCTTTGACTTCTGTCTCCCATTGAAAAGGATGTGCCTCCCTCTCACTGAGCCTCACTACAATATTTGTGTAGATTCTGTGCCCCTCCCTGCCTCCCTCCCTTCCTTCTTCCCTGCTTGCTGCCTGCCTGCCACAGGTATTTAATGAACATCAACTATGTGCCAAGGGCTGTGGAGTGTTCTAGAAATGAACAAGTTTCCTGCTCTGAGCTTTTATGTTGCTGAGAAGGAAAGGGTGAATAACAAGAAAATATCAAGGAGGGATAAGAGCCCTGAAAATTATTTAAGATGAGACTCAGAAGGCAAATGTGACTTGAGCAGCCTGCCCCGCCTCCCATGTAAAGAAAGGCAGGAAAACATTCCAGGCAGAGAGAATCCCCACTGTTAGAATCTCTGCATGTCGTCATTAGCTTCGTAGATCTGCTTGTTGAAACATGAACGGAAACTTTCCATCTTGGTTGGCTTGCCGTGGATAAAGTGCATTTCTGAGTCTTGGACCACAGCTTGGGAAATGAGCAGAGGCAAATGCATTGTCTCTCCTAAAGTCTTTTTTTTTTTTTTTTTCCTTCTTTTTTTGAGACAGGGTCTTGCTCTATCTCCCAGGATGGATTCCACTGGTGCCATCACAGCTCACTGCAACCTCCGCCTTCTGGGGTCAAGTGACCCTCCCACTTCAGCCTCCTGAGTAGCTGGGACAACAGGTGCCCACCACACACTTGGCTAAATTTTGCATTTTTCGTAGAAAGGGGGTTTCGCCATGTTGGCCAGGCTGGTCTCAAACTCGTGAGTTCAAGCCATCCAACTGCCTCAGCCTCCCAAATTGCTGGGATTGCAAGTGTGAGCCACTGCGCCTGGCCCTCTCCCAAAGTCTTGAGACCACTGTGGTTGGAAGCTTTAACAGAAGACATTATCTACATGTGTGTCTTCCTCAGGAAATGTATTTTGTTAAAAATCCATAACATGAAGGGAACAGTAGGAAAGAGTAGGCTGCTTTTGCATTTAAAACAGTGTTAGGAGTGGATCGCTTTTCTGGTGGGTTATGTTAGAATGAATCTCAAATTCTCATTTCTTTCAGAGGAATTTTGGCAAATAGCAATTGTTTCTTGGCCTAATTGAAGTCTTGGTTAATTTATCCCAATAACAATAACATTACCAGTGTTTGTATAACAAAAATGGTTTCTGACTGTGCCAGCATGGGACGAATAAGACTCATCACCATTTGTTTTAGGGACAGAGATTTAGAAGAATGGGTGGAGAACATTCTAAATGGAATCTATGGACAGGGTTTTCATTCTTAGTGAATTTTGAAGAAGTGACACAAAGGAAACAGTTTCGTGTAAGCCCTGTTTCCTCCCTCGGGGGCAGCTGGATAACTTGAGCAGACCCTGGAAGTAAAAGGCAGCCCCAGATTTTTATTTATTTATTTTTTGAGACGGAGTCTCGCTCTGTCGCCCAGGCTGGAGTTCAGTGGCCGGATCTCAGCTCACTGCAAGCTCCGCCTCCCGGGTTCACGCCATTCTCCTGCCTCAGCCTCCCGAGTAGCTGGGACTACAGGCGTCCGTCCGCCACCTCGCCCGGCTAGTTTTTTGTATTTTTAGTGGAGACGGGGTTTCACCGTGTTAGCCAGGATGGTCTCGATCTCCTGACCTCGTGATCCGCCCGTCTCGGCCTCCCAAAGTGCTGGGATTACAGGCTTGAGCCACCGCGCCCGGCCCCGGATTTTTATTTGTTTTCCCTTTCATCGTAACAAGGCGGTGCTCTCGGCTCGTATCTCTCCACTGCCTGGACTCTTGTCTCTCTGCCTTCTCTGTCTGTGGCCTCCGCCTTCTCTGTGTCTTCTTCCGCCCTCCCCCGCTCCCTGCTCTCCCTGTGCTCCACCCGCATCCCTTCTTGCTCTTTGCTGCTGACCAGCTGTGCGACTCTGAGCATGTGAGGAGGGACTCCTCTGGACGTCAGCTGCCACATCTGTATTGTTGAAGGGGACAGACACGGGATTCTTATTATGGCTAATGCAGACTCACCAAGGAGCGACCACTCAGGGAGAGCAGGTCTGACATCCTGAGAAGCACCGTGACTTCCCCACACCAGTGGGACATCTGGGGCCTTTGACTGTGGCTGGGCTGCCTCTGAGGGGTGGGACCCTGACACCCACCTTGGCTGTGACATTTGCTCCCCGCAGTTAGTGCCTGGGCACCTGGGCACTTCCTTCCGCAGGAGGACCTTCTGCCCTTTGCCTTCTTTGAGACATGGGTGTCTTGTGTCAGGGGACCAGTTTCCCCCACGTGCCTCTCTACCATCGTTTGGCTATAGGGTGTTTTAAACATACATATTTATTTTCCTTTTCTATTTACAGTTTCCTTTGGGTGAGAACGGAGTGAGGTGGTTATGACCGGGGGACTGAGTCACACCACGTTGATTAATGCCCGCTCCACCACACACTAGCTGCATGACTTTGGACAAATTTCTTACTTTTTTTTTTTTTTTTTTTTTTTTTTTTGAGGTGGAGTCTCGCTCTGTCGCCCAGACTGGAGTGCAGTGGCGCGATCTCGATCTCGGCTCACTGCAAGCTCCGCCTCCCGGGTTCACGCCATTCTCCTGCCTCAGCCTCCCGAGTAGCTGGGACTGCAGGCGCCCCCCACGCGCCTGGCTAGTTTTTCGTATTTTTAGTAGAGACGGGTTTCACCGTGTTAGCCAGTTTGGTCTCGATCTCCTGACCTTGTGATCTGCCCGTCTCGGCCTCCCAAAGTGAAATTTCTTACTTTCTTGAAGTTTTGTTTACCCATTGGAAAACTGAAATAATAAAAAGAACAACCTTACGTGGTTGGGGAGAAGTAGATACACGGATTCATTACAGTGTATGACACATTTTATTTTTATTTTGGTTAAAAAAATCATAGCATAGAATTTACCATGTTAACTGTTTTCAAATGTTCAGTTCAGCACTGTGAAGTAGATCCACATTGCTGGAAACCAGATCTCCAGGGCATGGCACATTTTTATCCGGGAAACACCTCTTTTGTTAGAAACAAATTTGTTAGAAACAAATCCTTGGAACTGATACATGCTACAAAGCTGTCTCATCACAAATGAGGGAACTAGAAGGCCAAGGCCTATTGGTGTCTAAGAGTCAGCCTGCCCATGCTCACAGACCTGCCTGGAAACGTTTTGTTTTGTTTAGAATTTTCTTTTTATCACCATTTCTTCATTACTGCAAGCCTGGCTCTTTGCAGGCAAATCGATATCTCCAAGGTTAAACAACTTATTTTTGTATATTTTTCAGGAGACATCGAGTCCCTGTAATGCAAGCAAGTTGCTCATTTCCTGCTTCTCCCGTTCTGTCTTCCTTTTCCCACCTTCTCCTGCCTCTCTCCTTTCTCCTCTCTCCTCTCTTCTCTCACCCTCTTTGTTATCTCATAATTTCTTCACAGCCCAGTTTCTTTTCTTTTCTTTTCTTTTCTTTCTTTCTTTCTTTCTTTCTTTCTTTCTTTCTTTCTTTTCTTTCTTTCTTTTTTTCTTTCTCTTTCTTTTTCTTTCTCTCTCTCTTTTTTTCTTTCTTTTCTCTTTCTTTCTTTTCTTTCTCTTTCTTTCGTTCGTTCGTTCGTTCGTTCATTCATTGTTTTGTTTTGTTTTGTGATGGAGTCTCACTCTGTCACCCAGGCTGGAGTGCAGTGGCATGATCTCAGATCACTGCAACTTCCATCTCCCAGGTTCAAGCAATTCTCCTGTCTCAGCCTCCCAAGTAGCTGGGATTACAGGCACCTGCAACCCGCACCCCCTGTCCTGGTCTAATTTTTGTATTTTTGTTAGAGATGGGGTTTCACCATGTTGGCCGGGCTGGTCTCAAACTCCTGACCTCAAGTGATCCATCTGCCTTGGCCTCCCAAAGTGCTGGGATTACAGATGTGAGGGACCACGCCCGGCCCCAATTTCTTTTAAGTATTTTTTTTCTTCTCTCTCTTCCCCTCTCCTCTCATCTTTTCCAGAGTCTGTTCTTCAGTCTACTGCTTCATGTCTAATTCAATGAGGCTGACATTGGTGGTGATTTGACCGATCATACATGCATGCAGTTTGATTCTCATAAAAAAGCAGGAGTGAGCCATGAAAAACCCCGGGGGTGGCACTGCAGAGGGAGTTGAGGAACAAAGGGCATTGACTCCCTGGCTAAAGAGTGTTTGTGTCTGCATAATGACATCTCCCAGCTTCCTTTTGGCAGAATCAGCTATGAAAATAAATTATTCAACAAAGTTTAGGAGGATTCCTCCTGGCTCCCAACCTCTGAAATTATAACCAGACACTATGTTGGAGTCATTCATTGGCCTGTGTAAGGACTCCTGGATGAATTGATGTTCAATAGGGCAAAACCTCACTAATTTACTTTTTATTTATTTTTAATATTACATTATATGGAGTCGTTTCCCAGCTAACATGTCTTATGCTTGAATTATTCTCTGTGCTTAATACTGCCCATCACATAAAAGACGTTGCCACAAACCCACTGTCGTTGGCAGAATTTTGGCTCCTATGATTTCTGTCCCCTGGTATCAGATCCATGGATATATTACAGTACCTGGCAAAGGAGACTTTGCAGAGAGAATTAAGGTTGGGAAATAATCTTGGATTCTCTAGGTGGAACCAATGTCATGATATGAGCCCTTCAAAGCAACAGAGGAGGTCAAAGCAAGGGAAAGACTCAGTGTGCAGTTGGTGGCTTAAGGGAGGAGAAGGCCTGAGAAGGGGCTGGACCCTGGCACCAGCATGAGCTTGGAAGCAGGTTTTCCCCCCACCCCACCCCTAGAACCTCCAGGAATAAGTACAGTGTGGCTGACACGTTGATCTCCACCGCACCCCCTAGACCCTGGACAGAAAATATAGCCACACTATGCTGGACCTGGAACCTATAGAACTACAGTGGGTGTTGCCTTAAGATGCTCAGCTTGTAGCAATTTGTTTTGGCTGCAACAGAGCACTCCTACATCTACCATTCACTGGCAGATGAGAGCTTAGAACCAAGGTTATTTATTCTTACAGGAGGCTGGCTTTTCTTTTTTTCTTTTTTTTTTTTTTTGTCGGAGTCTCAGTCTGTCGCCCAGGCTGGAGTGCAGTGGCACGATCTCGGCTCACTACAACCTCAGCCTCCGGGGTAGCTGGAATTATAGGTGCCTGTCACCACACCTGGCTAACTTTTGTATTTTTAGTAGAGATGAAGTCTTGCCATGTTGCCCAGGCTGGTCTCAAACTCCTGGACTCAAGCGATTCTCCCAACTTGCCCTCCCAAAGTGCTGGGTTTACAAGCATGAGTCACCACACCCAGCCGAAATAATTTTCTATTCACTGAGGAGTAAAGTTGTCTTTGCATCTCCCACACAGATATACACCTGAAATATAGGCAGGTGCTGGCTACGGATGCGTAGAAATGGATGGCTTCAATACAAGGTTTTTGGTTGATGTGGAACAATATTGCCGCATCGATAAAGAAGCCCCTTCAAAATTAGCTTTACTAATGAGATATGGTAAAAAAGGAAGTATAAATGATGAAAATTAAAGAGACATATGACTGTAAGTGTAAGACTTGAAGGAAATAATAAAAGCCAAACTGCATCTCTAATTTTAAAAGATGAGAGTCATAATAAATCAAATGAAAGGATAGAAGTATGCTGAGGAAAGCCAAAGAGGGGTGACCATTGTCGGTCACCAAGTTGCTGGATATTTGCAGAAGGGCCTGAGGCCCTGACCTGGGATCTGTGCTTAAGTCAGCATAGTTTGGGCTCAGTGGAATATGTGATGCTAATGATATACTTCAGAAGAGTATTTTGTTCCTTTACACACTTTTTAAAATAATCATCTGTGATATGAAAATTCAGATGGGTCTTGAAGAAATGAATCCTCTCCTTACCCAGGTTTCTTTGTGATGTCAGGCAACGATGGTAATAAGAATGGTACTCAAGTACTAGGAGTAATACAGTACTTTGATAGAGCACTAATGCACAGCATTGGCAGAAGGCTCACGGTGGATGTGAAATTAAACGCTTCATATAATCCATAGGCAATGTTGCTGTCTTTGTCGTGGACCGAGGAGAAACACGAGGCCCAGAGAAGTAAGGTGAGCACTCCCTAATGGTCAGTCAGTGTTGGGTGAGGCAGGAACGTTGTGGTCCTGAGTCCCTGAGATTCAGGGCTCTTCCCTTGAAGCCAACCCACTGGTGACTGAGTGGTTCCACTCCTTTCACCAACCAGGGTACTTCAGAAAGCTCTTGGGGTGACCCAAAGCTGGGTCCAGATCAGGGGAGTAAGTTGTAAGTTGTCATGATACTTCATTCTTACAGAAGGTTGAAGTTACTCATTTGTGTTCAATGAGCTTTGAAGAACAAAAGGTCACTGCTAATTTGAAGGTAAAACCTTTATACCGACAACATCATCCAATTACTACAGAAAACTTAGCATCCGCCATTTGCTCAGGAAGCAAAGAAGTCACTGTTGAACAAACTCTGAAATAGCCAAGGCCTCCAGGCCCCACACCTCTTTAAAAGTGCTTTCATGCTGACCACTTTTTTTTTTTTTTTTTAACTTCTATCTTTAGCCCCTAACCACAAAGCCAAAAACCACCAAAAGGCAGAAAAGTACAATATATGGGTTTCTCTATCCATCCCCAAGAATCATTTCACAGTTTTATTAAGTTGGGGATTCTTGAAAAAAAAAAAACCCTGAAAAACACCAATTCTAGTTGAGTACTCTCTTTGAGTACTCTGCAAGACAGGTGAGAGCAGTAAAAACACGTTCCATTGAACCCGGAACTTCAGACACAGACATCTGTCTGTTGGAAGGAAGTCACTGACTATGGCTTTATCCTGAAATACACAGATCATGTTTAGATAGGATATTAACATTTGAAAACATCCCTACTCAGAGATGATCCTGCCTCATTCTGCAACGGCCTTTTGCAGTTTACATAGAAGGATTCAGATTAGGAGGGAGAGGTTGAAGAGCCTTTAGACTAGAGGCAGCAGGAGGAGGAACAGCCTCAAATGGGGGAAAGAGGAAAAGTTGGCGTCTCCACCACTAGCAAAGATCTGCGTGCTGCTTCAAGATAGAACTCAAGGGAAGTGGCAGGGTCCCAAGGGGAATGTTGAGTGAGGCTGTCACTGGGGGAGGTCCCAGATTCCTGGCCCCCAACCCCTCCAAATGGTTCTGTGTCCCAGGCTGGCCCAGAAGCAGCAGGGCTGACATGCCTTAAGGGGCAATGCAGACTGAAGAAATCCCTGCCACAGGTGACACATCATCAGAAGTCCCCTTTTCCTGGGCTATGGCTCTGTGTAAACTCACAGGACTGCAGACCAGGCCTGGAGGAGATGACCCCAGAGAAGAGGAAGACTGAGTGTCCTGCCAGCCTGTTAGAACTGAGCATTGCATTCAAATTCTGGTTGCTCTAAAGAAAATAAGGAAATGTGATATTTCTTGCACACCTGAATTTGTAGGTTACATGCAGAACAAAGGACGAAATGAGAGTTCAAGAAGGAAGTGCAGTGCTTTAAGGGTTGAGTGAATGGAGACTGAAGGGTACTTAACGGGCTATTGGCATCAGATTAGAAAGTGTGGGTCTTAGAATTTCTTTTACATTAGAAGCCATCGGGTTGAATATTGATATTCTAAGGATAAATTCTTGATAACCTAAAATTCAGCCCTCATACAAAGCACTGCACTTTGTGATTGTGATTTCATGAATGTTGTCCCTGAAAAACAAGTGTCTGGCATGAGCTCCCCATGTCTGGACCACCAAGCTGGCACCAATAATGGCTGTCACTTCCTTTTCTCTACATCAAAACCTTAGGTTTGCTTCAGGTTTATGGCCTTGGTCATCCTAGGAATCACTAACTTGCTATCAGAAGTTGGCCTGAGTTTGTGTCACTTTCATCTTTGTAAAGTATAAACACAACATGTGAGGTTGTTAATTTTCAGTGCACTGCCCGATTCTATGGTGTTCCACTTTGTAAATGACATTGAGTATATATACTTTCCACCGCTGTAGTAAGCCCAACATTCAGTGAAAACAGCTGCCTCCATTTATTTAAAAAATCAACACATCATTAGTGTTCTTTTAATATAATTTAAGCTAAAAATGACCTGACAATTCTTGGTTTACCAAAAACCTCTTTTCAAAATTGAGACTCTCATAAGAGGATTTTGGTTTAAAAATGTGGAAAAGGCCTTTTTGTACAGAAACAGAAGGAAGTACAGGATATATTTAAAATGTGACTAATTAGCAAAATATTTGTGGTGGCTCATGCCTGTGATCCAAGCATTTTGAGAAGCTGAGGCAAGTGGATCACATGAGGCCAGGAGTTCAAGATCAGCCTGACCAACATGGTGAAACCCTGTCTCTACAAAAAATACAAAAATTAGCCAGGCATGGTAGTACACACCTGTAATCTCAGCTACTCGGGAGGCTGAGGCATGAGAATTTTTTTTTTTTTTTAATTTATTTATTATTATTATACTTTAAGTTGTAGGGTGCATGTGCATAACGTGCAGGTTTGTTACATATGTATACTTGTGCCTTGTTGGTGTGCTTCACCCATCAACTCGTCATTTACATCAGGTATAACTCCCAATGCAATCCCTCCCCCCTCCCCCCTCCCCCCTCCCCATGATAGGCCCCGGTGTGTGATGTTCCCCTTCCTGAGTCCGAGTGATCTCATTGTTCAGTTCCCACCTATGAGCGAGAACATGCGGTGTTTGGTTTTCTGTTCTTGTGATAGTTTGCTAAGAATGATGGTTTCCAGCTGCATCCATGTCCCTACAAAGGACACAAACTCATCCTTTTTTATGGCTGCATAGTATTCCATGGTGTATATGTGCCACATTTTCTTAATCCAATCTGTCACTGATGGACATTTGGGTTGATTCCAAGTCTTTGCTATTGTGAATAGTGAGGCATGAGAATTGCTTGAACCCAGGAGGTGGAGGCTGCAGTGAGCCGAGATTGTACCACTGCACTCCAGCCTGGGCAACAACCTGGGCTCTCTCTCTATATATATATATTCTCTCTATATATACATACATATATTATATATACAGATAGTGTATATATGTTTATACATATTTAGAGAGATAATATATATGTATATATATTTGAGTTTATATTATTATTTTTAAGATTTCAAAAGCTTTGCCCTTTCCTTAAACACTTAGATCCATGAATTTCCCATTTTTAATAATGTGGGTGATGAAACTTCAAATGACTTGGGAAAAGATATTCTAGGAATGACAATCTTTTTAAAAAAAATGCTTGCTCAGGAAGAAGTATCAGAAACCTACATGTTTTCACCCATATTTTCAGTGATGAACAGTTTTTTGTGATGTAAGGTTTCTCCACAGTTTGTTTCCAAGGTTACAAATCCATCATGCCTACCTTTTCAAAATCATATAAATCCAAGTTCACATTATTTTTATCAGCCATCAATTAAATATTAATCAGCTTTTCTTGGTCCTTAGCCTATAGGTCTTACTTACAAGACTCTTTAAAGAGGAAATACTAGAAACCCTGCCAGTTCAATCCCCTGGCTTGGAATAATTTTGTCAGCAGTACTGATTCCTGTAGCTATCTGTGTTGCTTAACTTGCGACTTCTCTTAAGTGGAAAGTTGAAGAGCTCTAAGAGTATTAACTTGCTTTGTTTCCATATTGACATGATCAACAGGCTACCCACAGATCTGATGCATTTCAATGCCAAACACAAGAGCATGCCCCTGGAAAACTGCTGGTTCTGAGTTCCAGTAAAGCTTTAAGCTCCTGAGATCAAGACCTTTTCTTTATTTTGGTTTTCCACTCGTAGAAACTGTCTTTAAGATAAGAGAGGAACACTGCTGTCCAGAGAGTGGTGACAAGGCATCATGGGAGAGGCACTTAAAAGTCTCCCCAACGGCCCCATCATACTTCCTTGCAAGAGCCGGCTCTGGTGTCAGAAATTCCGCACTATTCTGCTGGTTTGTGTAAGACATGACCCTCTCCGGTGTGAATGCCTCTGTAGAGACGGCCAACCGTTGATGGCCTTAAATAAACATCCTGAAACTCCTGTCCTCTTCATTCAGCCAAAGAGGAGCTGAGCTCGCAGGCCTAAACAACTAATTTATGCCACTGGCAGAAAGCATATAGCCCATTTTACATGTTTAATATGTAAGGCAGCATAATATTAGTTTATAAACACTCCTTTGGACCCCTTATCTCTCTGTGTGGGTTCAATTTGTGTCTTGCGCCATTTTAAAAACACTTGAGGTGTGGTGCGTTCATGAAAATGCGTCTGTCTCTCTCTCTCTCTTTTTTTTTTTTTTTTTTTTTGAGACAAAGTCTCACTCTGTCACCCAGGCTGGAGTGGTGCAGTGGCACAATCTCGGCTCACTGCAACCTCCGCCTCCCAGGTTCAAGTGATTCTCCTGCCACAGCCTCCTGAGTAGCTGGGATTACACGTGTGTGCCACTACACCCAGCTAATTTTTGTATTTTTAGTAGAGGCGAGGTTTTACCATGTTGGTCAGGCTGGTCTCGAACTCCTGACCTCATGATCTGCCTGCCTCGGCAACCCGAAGTGCTGGGATTATAGGCGTGAGCCACCGCGCCTGGCCGAAAATGCATTCTTAATGGTCTTGAGGACTGAGCCCTATGGCTGGCAGTCTGGGCTGTGGATGTGTGATCCTGCTTGGGTTTAGGAGGATGAATGAGCTGAACTTCTCACTTAGGAAACTGCAAAATGCCATTGCACACTGAAACCTGCAAATTCATCCTGGGCTAATTATGGATTGCTAAGGGGGACACAAATTAAGGCCATAAGTCTACAAATTGTAACCACCAGGATCACCTAGGTAGGCTCCATGATCTCCAGGGCTCCAAGAAGAAGGCTTTATTTCTCAGTCTTGCCACATGCCCATTGCTGGCCTGCCAGGCGGCTCTGCTGTGCCCCTCCTCATGCTGGTTGCCATGCCAGAGGAAAGAGAGCTCTGGGAGGTTTTATGTCGGGGTCATTCAAGCTGCTGATGCCAAAGGGATGCTGCTTCCTTCTAGAACCCGTTGACAGGTCACCCAGTTCCTTCTGGCCATAGCAACCAGGAAGGATGATGTAACATGTGCCCGGGGGAGGTGGGCCGGAAACGTTTGGCAGCCAGCACTGCTCACACACGAATGTCAAGAGATGATTTTCACTGGACAGAAAAGCCAGCAGACTCTTTGCGGAGGTGAAGCATCCTCCATCTTCATGACTAGGAAGAGACTTTATGCTGTGTCTCTCTGTGTTAGTAATATGTGAGCCAGTGCATTGCCCTAACCATCAACTCCATCCTGCTTCCCCATCAGGAGAAAATGCATAACCACCTGCTGTGGGGTGGAGACCACCAGCGCCTTCCTGAGGAGGCACTGCTTTCCCTTGCCCTCGAAGCCTGGCCTTTTGGTATTCTCCCAGAAACAGGTTCTCGGTTCTCACTCTCCTTTCCTGAGCCCCGCTTTCTCACTTGTCTTCCCACTCTGCGCCCTGGAGTGCCTTCCTGTAATTCAGAGCTGGTGTTCTTTTGGGGGCTTTCTCTTCGTGATTGAGATGAGACTGGCTAAGGGGCTAATGTCACCCGTTTCTGAATTCACTTCCCGGATAAGAATTCTTCAGAGCTGTGTGAAGATTTTGCTGTTGTTGAGTCCCCAGCCGGCTACCGCTCTTGGCCTCCATCACTTTTCTCTTCCTCCTTTCTTGCCCCCTTTGGTTTTATGAAGCTGATTTTCTCAAGTTTTGACTCTTGCCTCTGAGCCACCTTTTCAGTGCCCGACTTTCACTCCCCTAAAACAACCTCTAGCAAGAAAATCCCAAAAGAACAGTGTTCATTCACTGCTTCTGCGTGACAATTAGAAATTCTTTTAATGCCAGCATATTATTATAATTCATGACAATGAAAAACAGCAGGTGCCTGGGTGAGCTGAAGTCATTGTTTAAATGTGGCCCCTGATTTTGTTAAAAGGTCTGCATGTGAACTAAGCACTCTAAATACGTCCAATCCCTCCTGTCAAATTCCTGTAAGGGCAGAATCACCTCGGGGAGTGGTTCTTCCAGAGTGGTGATGCGACACGCAAAGTGCTGTGCAGAGAGCCTCAGCATTCACTAGGGTGTCTTCCTTCCTCCCCTCCTCCTTTCCTTCCTCTGTGACTGAAGGCTTGTGTGGTTCCCACACCCTGCTGGGCACTGGTCAGGTTCTAAGATCTGCCTTCGAGGAACCCACAGCCTCATGGAGAGAACGATGGACAATTAGGTCACCACAACGCCGGATAGAAACCCCACAGGTGCACCGTCAGTGACTGCCTGGCTCGCACTTTCATACCTTAGAGCCAGGACTCCAAAACCATGTGTCAAATGAATCTCTCAGCACCAGGGCTGTCACAGAAGTGAGTATAAAGAACTGTGGGTCGTTCCCTCCCCATTGTGCATTTCTCTGACAGGGGCCCTGCGCTATTTGCGGAGGCATCTGTAGATTTCTTTCTTAATTGCCTAAACCACTCTGAAATACCTGTCCGTTCCCTTAGCATAAGATTAAGTGGATCATGGCCAAATCTCTATTTCTCTGAGCAGCCAAACTTAGCGGTCAGCATTTAGCCTTTATCCAGAAACATGGATAGAAAGCCCTGCCCCCAGGCATGGCAGATGAGCAGGACCAACCAAGAAGCAGGGACCAGCCCAGGCACAGCGAGGACCCTCAGTATCAGGCGTTGATTTTGACCCGAGATAATGGTTAGTGTGTGTGTTTCTCAGAGCAGGATATGATCTTTGATCTAGGATGCAAAGCTGATGTGAGGTAAGAGAAAGAATGTAGAATCATTCGGAAAACACCCATTTTTTCCCCTGGGAGGCTGAGTAGGTCAGGGGGATCTGCTGGCAGGGGGTCCTCTCTACTCCCCTCTGATCCCCAGAGGCCGAGAAGGTCGTGTTCAGCCATTGGTTACTCTGTGCTGCACGGCGAAGTCTGTGGTTGTTGGTAAAGCAGCGTAAAAGCCAGGGAGTGTCTCTGCTGCAAGAATCCCTGGGCATCACGTTGCTTCCGACACTGGTCTGTGTGAGTCCCACAGACGTCCTGGCAGCTGCAAGGGGCGCACACCTCAGACCTCCAACCGGCAGGGATGGATGCTTCTAACGTGCCCAGAGTGAACAGATTAAAGAAATTTTGGAGGGTGAGTAAAAGGATACAAATCAACTTACTGAGCAAAAAGAAAAAGTTTAATTTCTGGGAAAAAAAAAAAAAAAGTAGCTGACCTGCAGTGTGAGATGTGCTGAGAGATACTCACATGATCTTACAAAATTTCTGCTGGGAGATTCAGTCATGCCTGTTTGATGCCTTACCAAAGGTTGGGAATTTAATTTTAACTGATCTGCAGTAGAAGCAATCAGCAGCCAGCTCCGTGCTGGGTGTTTACTCAGAGCAAAAGTTTTCTGGGAAAGGCAGTTTAGCATCTGAGCCACGGTGCGACGGTTAGCCATATTTATGACCACTCATACATTAACCAGCATAGTCTGATCTTAGCCTCTGGGAGCCGATTTAAGTGTTGAATGCGATGGCTAATAGAATTCTGAAACTATGTGTATATGTGTTTTCCTTCAGACTCTCTAGTCTCTCAGAAGCCCTATCTAACTAGGACAAAAGCTAAGAAAATCTCAGTCTTTGTATTGCACTGTTAAAGCATTAGAATGTACTAAGGCAATTGTAATCACAAAGCATTCAAATGTATGATACACATTGTAGGCTATTACCATAATCCTGCGTAATGAGAAGATCAGCACCAAGCTAGCCTAAAGGCAGACAGCTTCTGGCATTTCAACTTTTGCCTGTCTCCACAGAATAGTAAAATCTCTTGGAAATTCATTGCTTTTTTTTTTTTTTCCCTCTGTTGTCAGAAGCTAGGCTCTGTGCAACAAGTAAAGAATTATTTCCTGAATAGTTATTCTACTTGGGATTCAGGAAGATGGTAAATGTCCGTGCTGCGTGTCAATATCAGAGTCCATTCCATCAGTGCTTAGGGTCTAGGAAGGAATGGATGACCCTGAAACCGATGTTCAGTGATCCCTTACACTTGTAATGCAGGGCTGGAATAACAGGATGGGTAGGTTTCCATCTTGCTTCAACGTTTTATGATTCTGTGGTTTTCTTTGAATGCCAGGATTGTCACCCTGATGGTTAGAAGTCACTTTAGTAGATGAATAAACAGCAAGCTATGAGCGCATCTCTCTACATCTCTATACATCTATACATTTCTGACAATAGATCCACAGCTTTTCTTTCTGTCTGATGGTCTAAGTCATTTAAGAAAAGCCTGGGGTTACAGATATGCTTTGTCAACTACTTCTGGAATCCCCGTATCTACTCTTTTAGGCTTTTAAAGATGAGATAATGTGAGTATGCGAGTAATTTTGAAATTACTTCTTAAGCAAGGGTCTGCCTTCACTGGGTAGAACCAAAATAACGCCTTTCCAAATTAAAGCATGTGTATAGTATATAAGTGGGTATTTCTTCTGAGTAAGCAAGAGGATATTAAAAGCATTGAAATGATGGAACTCTGCAGAAGAACCGTGTGACGCGTGCACAACTCGAGGCTGCACTGGGACAGCCAGCCGTGTTTGGGTTTGAAATTAGCCTCTTGGTCTTGGGCAAGTTGCTTAGTGCCCTGTATTTCCCATCAGTAAAGTGAGTGGTTCCTCCCAGTTCTGAGATTTAATCTGAGCAGCGTGGAAAACAGTCGTATCTGTGTAGACAGGGACTGGGAACGTCTGATTAAATGTGTTGAGTGTGACACTTTCTAGATGTTAGAGGACTCTGACAATGTCTTGTAGAAATCATACGTGGGTCTGGCTCTGGACTCTTAAAAAGGTCTTCCTTAATGCCATCAGTTGTGATGGATCAGAGTCACTTGTAGATAGGATGATGAACGAAAGACCAGCTTTTATTTTCTCTTTCACAGACGGAGCTTTATTTGAGCCACTGACGTCTCTGAATGATCTGAAAACGTATTGCTTACAACACCTCAGAGTTTCAGATGGACACTCCCTAAGCTGTATTTGGAAGGGAGGCCCCAGGGGCCCCTTGGCATCCTGGGAGAGATGTCCCTACAGATGTACAATGCACACAAGTGCACAGAGGCAACTGACTTGGGGTCCCAAGCTAGTAGCACCCAGACATGGCCTGAACCCTCAGAGGAGGACTCCAGTGGATATGAACAGACACCCAGGGTTTCACTCGTCACCAACACAGTCCAGATGATGAAGCAAATCCTAAATACTCCGAAGAATTCCTTAATTATTTAGGAAATGTAAATGGGTGATATAATTACTCTGTTGTCTCAATTCTGAATTATTCATTCTCTTTCTAATGGTAGTTTGATGCTAGTAACTCCAGTCTATTATTAATAATTTTTTTTTTAAATCAGAAGTAGATTAGAAAACAATTTCAGAGAAAGGATTGAAAAGCCTCTTAATGGAGGAGTGGCTATGCGGCATTGCATTCAAAGAGCCACAGCTGAAGCCTGACTGGGCTTCCTCCAGGCTGTCCTCCTTCCTGAGCCACTTCCTGTTTGCAGTTTGGGCTGGAGGGAGCTCCTGGCAGTGCCATGGCTCAGTCTGGTGAAAAAGCCTGTGTGTGTTCAGGCTGACTTTGAAGGAAGCACTTCTAATGACCTGCAGCCAAGGTGGCTTTGAAGATGATGAGCATAGAATTTCAAGAACTGGACTTTGGGTACTCGTATGAAATGGAACATTGTTATACCACTAATTTGTTCTCCTTAAAAAACAGCGACAGTCTTCTCATGGTTTTGGTAGTCTCTATTTATTTATATATTTTTATTGGAAGCAAGTGGGAATAAGAGGACAGTTGTTTAAACAAACCCAAGACCATTCCACTTGCTGTGGCTGGAAACTGAAGAGTGTTGGAATCACTGTTTTAAGTGGCTTTGCTGTTTAGACTGAATGTACACAAGAGCCAAATGACTGTTTGATTTCACTAGAAAAATCTGTAAATCTGGTTATTGGATACTGTATAAAGGCATTTAATTCTGCAAATGTTAGCCCACAGAAATCTGTGCGCTGGAAGAGCTCCTTTAAATTTACAACAGGAGGAAAAATAGGTTTGCTTTTCTATATACTCTCTATTGTTAGTTACAATGACATGAAACAACCCAAGTTTGAATATTTAAGGGTAGCCACGATCATGAAAGGCAGCGTGATCCGACAGAGCTATGAACAGGATGTAAGAAATCCTGGTTTGATCCCGACTTTCCTATGGTTTTGCCCAAAGTGGTCACTTCTCCTCCCTAAGCTTCAGTTTTCTCACCTATAAAATGGGGGAAGAGGTTGTAGATGAAATCAGCATGATTCTGCATGTCAGTAGTACATTATTATCTCCTAGAAAGCTTTAAAAAAAAGCTTTTGATGTCAAGACTCTAACCCACTCTGATTCAGTCAGAGTCACAGTGGGTGAGGCCCGGGATATCCATACATGGTCGGTAAAGCTCGCCAGGTCGTTCTAATGGGCATCTGAAGTTGAGAACAGCAGAACCATCTGAAGGTCTTATCTGGCTCCAACATTCTGTACATGAAGATGCTAATGGCTCTTTCTCAATGTCAGAGCAGGATGCAGATTGTCTTGTGGTTGTGGTGGTTCTCTGGACTCTTCTGGTCCCGTGAAAAGACCAGGAGTGGAAGGCAGCACCACAGCAGATTCAAAGGCCATGAACGCCCCAGAATGACTTCCCAAGTTAGAAACTGTGAGTGCACCTGCTGTGGACAAGGCGTTCGGGAACCACTGACTTGTTAAGTCCTTCATGGGATATTTTTATTCTTAAGAGCAGTGAACTCTAGTTTCAAGGGGATGAAACAAGTGAAAATAATACTTTTCCCCCCAAATATATTTGTCTTGGCTACACCGAGGTCTAATCAGATGTTAGGTATACAAAGATTAATAAGACACAGTCCTTAATAAGACACAGTCCTTATCTTAAATTAATTTACAATCTCGCAGGGGTGAGAGACAAATAGTAACTGTGTAATTTGGAGGTCTCTAAGTCTAATATTGCTAAGCTATGCAGTTTTCTAGTCTCAGAAACTTGGCTAATGAATTCAAAACTGGAAGGAGGACCCCTAACCTCATTATTTGCCCAGTTAAGGTAGTTGAGCTTTGTGAGTGAGCTTTCCATTATGCTTTCCATATTTCTTTGAAGCACAAAGGTATCTAATAAACCCACACAACCCCGCACCTGCACACATAGAGACTCTGGTATGCGAAGTGTTTACACTGATGTTCAACAAGCCTCTGTGTACTTAAATATGCAAACCTATATTTACATATTTTGGTAAAAGAACAAAATACAACAGGATACTTCATCAGTCATGACGCAAAGGTGAAAACCAATGTAAACTACTTGTGAACCTCTTATTCTATCCTTAAGCAGTTGGAGGCAGCTCGTGTATTAAAATTATTGAGCCTCCGCATCCCGGATTTGTGTCAGAATCTATCCTCATCCAAGACTTCTTCTGACCAGGGAGAGAAACAATAGCCAGGGTGTTTGTGCCCTTTGCAGCTCTGACCAGGTGAGACTAGTTTTCTGTAGGTCTCCTTTTTGCGTCCTGTGGGAATCCCTGAAACCATTTTCTGCAGGCTGTTAGGAAGTAGGGAAGACTATTTTAAAATTGCTAATCCAAAGAGGAGGTAAGACGAGATCGTGATACCTTTTCCCCCAAAGGACTAACCACACAACCAACCAACCAGGATAGTTTAGTAGAAGAAGCATCAACAGTGCTACAAATCAGAATTTGAATTTGTATCTTTCCACAACCTAGCTATGTTTGCTTAGCCAAATTTCAACCTACCTGAATAAAATTTCCTCCAATTTAAGGTGAAGCTGGTAATACCAGTACATAGTGTTTAGGGGTGAAGATTGAATTTAATATTAATACTGTTTATACAGCAGCTATTAAAATAACTAGCACATAGTAGGTATTCAGTTGGTGGTGTCCAACATGGCTGATCACTGTCACGGGAGGCTGAGTGCACCACTTAGTAAGGTGTTTGCTCCTCCAACTCAGTCTCTGAAGTGGCTCTGTGTGATGTGGGAGAGGTTGTGGGTTTGCAGTGGTACATTTGGAAGAAGGAAAAATACTACCTCTTAGCCTCTTAATAGAGTAAATGGTGTCATTGCATAGACTCACATCATCCAGTTTTCCCTCCCCTCTCATGCCATGTCTCTGGGGATGAGACCAGCAAGGCTATCTCTGTATTTGAATCTCTCTTTGTGGTCTGGCTTGTGTTTCAGTGTATATCTTTCCACACAAACCAGATCAACTGCTTTCAGCTCTGGGAAGAAAACAAAGAAACAAAATGTGATGCAGTCAAACAGTTTAATTTCTCAAAGCTTTATGATTCAAATAACCAACGAACGACATTTTACAGTGCATCATTTTGGTGTCCAGTAAAACCACCCATGACTTCTTCTTTGGCCTTGAATACCGTCCTTTTAGAGAACATTCTTAGTTTCTTTTTAACCAACGCTCAAAAATTATTAATTTGGCTCTTTATTCATGAACATTAAAAGCTGGAGGTTAATAAATATTTTATGATTGTAAAGCTCCAATGTGTATGTGATTGATATTGAGGGATAAAGAATTGAAAGCAAGAGAGTTCTCCTCTTTCCAGAATTTGCAAAATCAATGTAACTTGGGCTTTCACTGAAATACCAGGTGCATGACTAACACTGGCTAGAGCAGGTGCTCTCTGATGGGATGGCGCTGCCAGGAAACCCTGATGCTGCCCCCGGGAGGTCTCCAGGTGACTTCGAGCAATGCCTCTTTCCCTAGTCTTCCAGAGGAGGTTGGCTGGAATACCCAGGGGAGGAAGAGAGAGCGTTTATATAACACTACCAGCCCCTCTAGTGATGTCAAGATTTGAGAGAAGTATCTAGCAGCTCTTCCTTCTCAAAAGGTGATGGGTTCCTGGGCTACAATGTATTTTTGAAAAATCAGATCTCCATCTTGAATAATAAGCAGGCAAGTCTTTCTGTCCGTTAAAAGGTACTTAAGTACATGATTTAATTCGTATTATGTAATTTTTTTCTGCAAATATGTTCAGAAACTCAGCTGCAGTGTTGGGTTTCTTTAAAGCTTTTTTTCCCTTCCCCCTAGTGAACCAGAACAGAGTCTTGGAGCTTGCTATTGATTACGCAGATGGATGGGTCTTTCTGAGCTAGGAGAAGAGAACTAGGATAAATAGAGTCTATTTTTTTTTCCCCAAAAGCCTGAAAAGCACATGAATTCACCTTGTATTCTGGCAAGAGCTGTTCCTTCTTAAAGAAAAAAGAGCATTGAATAGGTTTTTCATAGGACGGCCCTTCAAATAACTACTCCTAGCCAACAAAATATTTTAGAAGCTTGCTTTGCCATGTGCTCTTGTAGAAACCTAGAAAATTTCTATTATCAGCTGTTTTCAAAGAAAATATTTATTTTCTTTTTATTTTATAAAAGGAAAAGTTAATTCATGAAATATAAATCAGTTCTCAGATTGGCTATTATGTGCTTAACAGCCAATAATAAAAGAGCAACTGCTGTCGATTGCAGAGAAAGTCAGTGAACAACTTTGTGTATCAGGGGTCTGTTGATAGCTTATTATTAGGGGAGTAATTTGCGAGGTTGAGATCCTATGCTCTGACTGCTGATGCTATTTTCTAGAAATGCTGCCTGAGCCAAGTCACTGACTAGCGGGGCTTGTATATGTGAAATACAAACATACTTGTAAGGTTTATGAATGGTTACATGGTCACAGACATCTTAATGGAAAGAAGACTGCTAATTATTGACATTGACGATGTAGAGAACACTTCTTTCGTAGGCAGATAGACTTATTAAGGTATCTTGAGTAGTTATTTAATCACCCTGTCTCCGTTGCCTTATCTATAAAATAGTGATAAGATTACTTATCCTGTTAAAATTTTGTGAGAAATAAATGAGATCATAAATGCAACGTGCACACACAGGGCCTGTCACTCCTCAAAAAACGTTAGCTTCCCTTTTCCCCTCTGTGCACACCAGCCTGCATTTACCCGTTAGCTGGAGCATCTAGGCCAAGGATGTGTGTGCTCAGTGCATAGCTATTGAGTGAGGAATGGGTAGACGATTGATTGAATGAATGAATGAAGCTAGCTTATGTTCAATTAATGTCTATGTTAGCATTTAAGAGTGAACCCTGAGTCAGTTAGGAAGGCATTGAGTCTGTTTCTAACCAGGCTGCCTCATTGCTGGTATTAACATTATTATATTCCCTGAAAGCATCAGGAAAAGATTCTTTCCCATGTTGTTTCTGTTCTTACCTGGCCCTCTTTAGGAACATGAACTTCAGGTAGTTCTGGCTATTAGCCACTGTACATAGACATTGCATATGCATTGTTTGTTTTTCTCCTTTGATTGTAAGATTGCTCTTTGACTAAGAAAGTAGAGTATTTCCACTCTATAATTTATCGACTAAGGAAAGGAGGCAGGAAAAAAAAAACCACACACAAGACAAACATTTAACCTAAAGCTTTCAGAGGACCAGTGCTGGTGGATTTCTGTCTCTTAATGCTTGAGTATCTTCCTGTTTTAGCTGCACAAGTGATGAAAGTGAGGTGAAGGCTAATTTAAAGGCACCTTTTAGTTCAAGGTGCCTTGTCTTGGCAAAGATTTTAAGATGAAACAAGGTCTCCAGCTGAGCAGGCAGTTATCATTAAATTTCTTTTTCCCATTGGATTTCCATTTTTTTCCCAATTGTCCAATGTCTTGATGGCATCACTGATTCCTCATGAAAATACATATTTTCTACTTGATAGAGCCACCTACATATAACTTTTCCCATCCTCCAAATCCCACAAACGTGACCCCTACTACAATTAGCTAACACCTAGTCACTAGTTAATCTGATAGACCTTCCAGTTCCTTCACTGCCTCTTGGTTCCAGGCATCACACCAGCACTGCGGAGGCAGTGAGTGCAGAGGCCTCAGTAAGAAGGCTTCCACTGAACTGAAAGCCAGGCATAGGGAATTCGTGTAAGAAAGCATAGTAAGGTGTGAGAATTGCCAGATGAAGACAGGGATAAAGTACTCTTGAAATATCCAAACAGAGCAATTACTTTTTCCCAAAAGGTGGGAGCTTGAGGAAGCCTACAAGAAGGAGATATTTCAACTAGATGCTTTTATAAATGAGCTTTTAAAATCCCCATATGGATCAAATGAATTCTAAGCGAAGAAAACAGTGTGGTCTGTGGAATAGAAATATGGAATTTTATAGAATCTCTTGCAAACAAGAATTATTTTACTCCAGCTAGTAAAGCAGGTGTTTGAAGCAGGTGGCGGGGACTTGGTGTGAGGGTGGTCGTCAATGAGGTCAGAGAAGACCTCAGGCTAGATGGGACATGTCCCTGTTGTAGGGAAGTCCAGAGCTAGTGAGCTGATGCTCATGCATCATTTCAAATAATAAAGGTGGAAATTAAGGCATGTGCTGTTCAGAAGGCTCAGTAAATAACATGTGGAGTGAATGCTTCCTGTATACATGTAGACTTAGGTAAGCAAAGCCTAAGTTTCTTGGGCCTTTTCGCTTGCTGTTGCCGTGAAAGAGCCAACAAACTCTCTCTCAGTTCCAGCAGTCCTGGTTCATGGCTATTGTCATGCAAATGTCAACACCAGATTGAAAATGTCAGAGTGGTTTTGCTATAAATAAAAAGTACATTAGACTTTTAGATTCTCTTTGGGATCTGTTAGTGAGCATTACCTGTGCGTGCAGACCTGTGCAGGACATCTTGGAAGTGACAGGAGAAAACAGCATTCCTGTGTGCAGTAGATAGCTTCCTATCTTCACACCCTTCTCTAGATATCTGTCATATGATCTTCTACTCATATTTTTGAGGAAGCAAGAGTGGGATATCTGTTGGAGCCCCATTTGGGCAAAGAGTAAGTAGAGGGGCACAGTTTTGATGGAAGCCTGGAATGATGGATTACATTTTAATAAGGAGAGAAATTTGGTTGCAGGGATACGAGTGAGGAGGTTGAATGGAGGGGCAGCCAGGGAGGCTGAGTCTCAGAACCGTGGGGCCAGAACAGTGCCTGCAGGCGAGGGGTCTGCAGAGAATGGCAGCATGTTTGGAGTGCAGGTGAGGCAGGGGCATGGGGGCTTAGAGTGCTCTTCTTCTCGTAGTGGGCTCACGTATGTGATGTCTCCCTGTGTTTGGAAGCCTGGGTGACAGGTAGACTGCCTGTGAAGGACGGGGAAAGAGATTCCTCACTTTAGTAGCACTATCAAGTTCAAGCACCAGTATGGAAATAGGAGGAAAGCAAAAGTGCGTGTTCTTCCCGGCTAAGCAGATTGTGAGAATCCCAGCATCCTTGCACACCCTGGGATGTGCTCACTACAGAGGGGTGGGCACTCGTCTCAAGGGCAAGACAGAATCAGGCCTTTTTGGATTGGAAGTGCAGTTGGTGCCACATTGGCAAAATAGCAACTCTTTTCCTAAAGGAACATATTGTGCCCAATTTTAATTAGCTCTGATGAAGTCTAGGAAAATGGGTGACTCATCAGGGAAGCTGTTAAACTTCAGAGAAAAACTGCCTATAGCCCCCAAGATATTCCTTACTTTGACAAAATTCTTATTTTTCCTTAAGTGTTTGTCACTATGAAACCCATCCCATTTCCAGGTACCATCACTGTTGGTGTAGTTTGAAAAAGCAACACATTTCCTGTGGTAAGGGCAGCTTATGTGTGTTTGCAGGTGAAAGCAAAGAGACACAAAAATCTAGATGTCAGAAAGAAAATATAACCGGAGGGTGAAATAGAAGGGAATTATAAAAATCAAGATGAAATGGTAATGAATCATATGCATATAATTCTTTTTATCTTTTTGACCCGCTTTATTGAGATATTAATGGCATACAACAGATTGCACATATTTTAAAGTGCACACATTAATAAGCTTTGGTGTGTGTATACATCCAGAAACCCACCCTTCAATCAAGATGCTGAATGTGTGTGTCTCTCCTGAGAGTTTCCTCCATACCCTCTGTGGCACCTCCCCTCGCTCCTCCCAGACAGCCAGAGATGCCCTTTCTGCCACTGAATGTGTGCGTTTCCTAGAACGATACATAAATGGAACCATATAGGACGAATTCTTCTTTTGTCAGGCTTCCTTCTTTATCCCTTCTAATAGGTGTGTAGCAATATCTCATTGTGGTTTTGTTTGCACTTCCCTAATGAGAAACGCCGTTGAAAAGTTTTTCATGGACTTATTTGTCTATCCTCTATCTTCTTTGGTGAAATACCTGGTCAAATCCTTTGTCGGCTGTATAATTGGATTTTGTTTTGTTTTATTTTGTTACCATTGAATGTTGAGAGTTTTAAGAACTATATTCTGGATATAAGTCCTTTGACAAATAAATCATTGGCAAATATTTTCTCTTACACTGTAGCTCTTCTTTTCTTTCGTTCTCTTCACAGTATCTTTTGGTAAATAAAATCCCTCATTTTGATGATGTCCGGTTTGCCAATTGGTTCTCTTATAGATCATGCTCTTGGTGACTGCCTAGGAAGTCTGCCTAACAGGGTCACAAGGCTTTCTTCTATCTTCTAGAAGTTTTAACATTTAGGTCTGTGGTTCATTTTGAGATAATTATATACTGTATGAAGTACGGTTGAAGTTCATTTTTTCTGCATATGCATATCCAGTTGTTCCAATACCATTTCTCAAAGAGATGATCCTTCCTCCTTGAAATATGGCAGTAACAAATAAAGCGCATGTGATATAAATGACTTGCAAAGCCACACTTCCAACCTACATTAGGAATGGACAGTTACAAGGGCCACTCCAGGAGCCCACCTGGAGGAGAAAAGAAACTGCCGTTGGCCGGCAGCCTGTTGGGTAAACCATGTCAGGCTGCATTCAGGGATGCTCTTCTGTGGCACTGATGGGATGACTCCAGGAAGTCTACGTGGAAGCAACACGAAATGTGGAGGAAGGTGGCACTAGACACCGGAGGAGGGACCGCATGACCTCCATCCAGGTGCCAAGTAATTACAGTTGAGATGATTTCCCTGCCTCTACTAACCCAAATTCACCCACATTTGTTGTCCACGTTGTTGTTAGGTGATGTTTCCAAAAAACAAATTCTATTATGCCACTCCTTTGAAAATTTCCTAGGAACCTCAGGTAGGTCCTTCTTCTTCAGAGTTCTAGAGGACAGCAGTGTGTCCTTGCACTCCCTGCCATGTTCCACTGGGACCCTGTGTTCAGCCCTGCTTTCCACCTGTGCCTCTTTCTTACATGCCTTATGTGAGGGATGCAGCCTTTCCCTTTTTCAGTTTGGCAAACACCTTCTTCCTTTACAAGACCCTCTCTGAAAACATCTCATGTGCTCCTGTTGGTATTAGCCCCTCTCACTTTGTGCCATCAGATCAGTTTCTATCTCTAAATATCACTTTCGTTCCATCAGATAGAATAACTGTTCTTCCTCTCCTCTCTGGTCTGTGTTTTCCCACAGAGCTGTGATGGATGCTGTTAGATCTGCTACAGCTGGAATGTAATCTTGCATGAAATAAGAACTTACAAATGGGCCGGGCACGGTGGCTCACGCCTGTAATCCCAGTACTTTGGGAGGCCGAGGCGAGTGGATCACTTGAGGTCGGGAGTTGGAGACCAGTCTGGCCAACATGGTGAAACCCCGTCTCTACTAAAAATACAAAAATTAGCTGGGCACGGTGGTTCACACCTGTAATCCAAGTTATTCAGGAGGCTGCAACAGAAGAATCACTTGAACCCAGGAGGTGGAGGTTGCAGTGAGCTGAGATTTTGCCACTGCACTCCAGCCTGGGTGATAGAGCGAGACTCTGTCTCAAAAAAGCAAAACAAAACTCACAAATGTTCATTTAGTGAATGAGTAAAGGAATTCAGTGAATTTGTGTGTTATTCATACTCATCTTAATTTCATGGAGTTTTTATGAAAAGGATGATGACCTTCAGCCATGGGGAGCATCACACTGCCTCCTTTCAAGGACCACCTGGGGTCCCTGGTCCTGAGCCAGTTCCCCCAAAGGCATTTGACTTAGATTAACCTGAAAACATCGCTGTCGTCACCCCTCAGCCCTGCTCAGAAAGCTGCAGGGAGCCTTCACCCTTTCAGGACCCAGGCCAAGCTCCCCAGGCTGGCTTTATACATCCTGTAACAGAAACTGGCCCTATCCCGTTTCCACTTAATCGACTCTTCCCCATGGGATACTCTCCTTAATTAAAATTCATGTGTACCCCCTAATAAGCCTATATATTCCTACTTCCGTGACTGCACAATGAAATGCTCTCAGATTCAAGTAAAATCTCCCTTCTCCTCTTTAGTCTCCAAGTTTCTATGTTTGGGGTTCTGAGTCTTTTCTCTCATAAAGTCTCCCGTTCTGAATTTCCTGCCTCACTGCCCATTGAACGTGTGACCAGACACTGCTTTGTGTATTGAGTTTGATGGTGTAACTAGATGATGCATATTTCTGCACCCCACGGCACAGTCTGGCGAATTGCAGTCTTCATTCATTGATATTGTAAGCAGTGAACTTGCGTATGGGGAAAGTTTATTGAAAGTCAAGCAGAAGATATGTAAAGCTCTAACTACAGAGAGTGATGATTTATTCAGAAAAATAAGAGAATCCATGGGGAATACCAGACTGTAGCTTCCTTGTGGACAAGAAGCATTCATGTGCCTCTGTGTGCTCTGTGCCCCCTCCCCCTAACTAGATCCCTACCCTTGCCCTAGCTTGGTGCCTCGATACCATGCGTAGATGCAGACACTACAGAGATGCCTTCCATCTCCTCATGTATATTCAGGTGGAAGACCTTCCCTCGAACACTGGTCATCAGAGAGTGCTCCTGATTTTGCTTTTGCAAACAAGAGGTAGTCCAGCTTGGAAGAACATCCAACAGCTTTCCTGAAATTCGTCTGTTCTCCACTTCCCGCTCTTGACTGTCATAACGAAGGACAGTTGTAGGTGGTGCCCACTGACCCAACTCAGTCAGCTTTATCTATTGGCAATAAGGTAGTAGAATGAAGGCCTTTTGACATATTAATATTTCCTTGCCAAGATGCTCATTTGTTCTTAATAAGAATCAATAATGTTCAATTAATATAGATTATCCACTAGTAGTTAATTTAGAATGTCGTTGCTTTGCAGTTCATATCCTAACCCACCTGATCCTAACAGCATCCACCTAGGAGTCTAGATCGTTAGGAAGGAGAAGAGCAGAGAACCTAACTGGTCCACCTGGAAGACCTCGAATTTCATTCCAGCAGGAGCGGCCCATTCAGCAGAGGGCCTCCCTGCCACAGCAGCTGCTGGGAATCACTCTCTCTGATGACATCATTGTCATCTGGGCAGGGAGCAGAACCATTTTGGGTTTTCCTATCCATTCAGTGCTCCCACTGAGGTCTTGGAGTATGGCCCAGATGGCTGTAGATGTGCAAACTTACGATCATCCTGGAGCACACGGCCCTGTGTCATATGGATCCTGCTTGATGTGTAGATAGTGCATTATTTTCCTACTTGAGCTCTTTCCTTTTCTGGGTACGTAGACACGGTTGCCTTGAGGCTTAGTCACCCTTCGCCCATTCTGTCTTACTAGTACAGAGGGGTGAGAGACTGGACAAAGGGGCCCTCAGTGTAATTTTCACTTCACATATTTTATTTTATTATTTTTGAGACGGGGTCTCACTCTGTTGCCCAGGCTGGAGTGCAGTGGCGTGATCTCTACTCACTGAAACCTCCGCCTCCTGGGTGCAAGCGATTCTCGTGCTTCAGCCTCCCAAGTAACTGAAATTACAGGTGTGTGCCACCACATCTGGCTCATTTTTTTGTATTCTTAGTAGAGATGGGGTTTCACCCTGTTGGCCAGGCTGGTCTTGAACTCCTGACTTCAAATGATCTGCCTGCCTCGACCTCCCAAAGTGCTAGGATTACAGGTGTGAGCCACCATGCCCAGCCTCACTTCATATATTTCAAATTTATTCCAGCAGTCTAAGCATTATACAACTCTGGTTAGATAATGAAGGTCATGATACATCTAGAAGGTTACAGATTTCAACTAGATCAACCATTGTTATACAAACGTATGTGCATGTGGACATCAGAGGATTCAGAACCTCTCTCCTCTGTTTTGTAAATTGACCTTCAGGCTCTCAGGAATGAGTCTTGGCCTTGGATGAGGGCCTGATGAGGATGGGTTGAGTTGGTAAAACCCGGCTGTTTATTTTAGTTGCCAGTCCGTCTGAGCCCACAGCCCCGTTTCCTGCCTTTCCCTGGTATAGCCCTTGAATGCAATCACAGTTTCTGTTGATCATCATGACAGTCCTCCCAAATCCTTTCTTCATACGTCTATTCACCTGGGCTATTGGTTTACTAGGGTGTTTTCTTTGTTTTTGGAGGATTTGCCCAAATGTGGGGACACCTGGCAGGAGACAGCAGCTGGGGTTCCTTGAGGCCGCTTAGTGCCCTGGCCCCTGAGGCCCCTGAGTCAAGTCCTCACATTCCCTTTTATTTCCTTCTCCCCTAATTGCAAGTTGTCAGGAGTTTCAAATGCTCACCAACTTTTGGAGAAGGCTTGTGGGCTGTTTTCAGGCTATTCAGCTCCAAAGGCTTTATGGAGATAGGTGTGGGTTATCCCGAGCGTCCCTGCTCCGCCTCATGTTGTCACTCATCCATTTTCAGTAGGCACCGCTCCTAAAATGCACATGAATATTGATGCTGTTTCATCCAAGTTATTTTCCTTTGTACGTTGTCTCACCTGGTTTCCACTATTCCCTATTAACTAGGTAGGACTCATTATTTTGGACAATTGATTTGCTTAAGGGACTTCGGGCAAACTTCATTGGTAGCTGAGTTAGGTAGCTGAGTTAGAAGTATACATTTTGTTCATTTATTTGCCCATCCTTTAGATATTCATGAATAATTTGCATAGGAGCCTAGCACTGAGTTAATAAGAAAAATTAATCTCATGGCATCTGTACTCTCAGCCACTTTTTTTTTTTTTTTTTTTGAGATGGAGTCTTGCTCAGTCACCCAGGCCAGGGTGCGGTGGTGCGATCCTGGCTCACTGCAATGTCTACCTCCTAGGTTGAAGTGATTCTCCTGCCTCAGCCTTCTGAGTAGCTGGGATTGCAGGTGCCAGCCACCATGCCCAGATTTTTTGTGCTTTTAGTAAAGACAGGTTTTCACCATGTTGGTCAGGCTAGTCTCTAACTCCTGACCTCAAGTGATCCGCCTGCCTCAGCCTCCTAAAGTGCTAAGATTACAGGCTTGAGTCACCATGCCCTGCTTTCTCAGCTACTTTAAAACAAATAACAACAAAAAACTCCTGATTGTCAGTGCAGAGCCCTGCCCGTAATGCCTGAACTCAGGCTGCTGGGCTTAGCAGTTTCCTGAACCCCAGCTGCACAATGGAATAACTTAGAGCTTTTAAGAAAGAAAGAAAACATAATAATACCAATTCAAAATCAAACACTCACACACACACCAGTCACATATCGTAGATTCTTCTTTAATCAGTCCAGGGTGTGGCTTGGCTTTGGAAGGTTTTTTCTTTCTGGCTCTTTTTTTTTAAACAATTTTTACTGATGCATAATCGATGCATATAGTTTGGGGGTACATGTGATAATTAAATACATTCATATAATTTGTAAAGAGCAATTCAGAGTACTTAGGATCTTCATTGCCTTAAATATTTGTCTTTATGCTAGGAACATTCAAATGATTCCCTTCCAGCTATTTTGAAATGCACAGTAGATGATTGTATGCTGCAGCCAACCTACTGATCTATCGAACGCTAGTGTACAACTGAGGGTGAGAACCGTTGGGTAGAAATTGGAAGACCTAGGTCTTTAATAACCACTGAGCTGCTAGGGAAAAGGTTTGAGGGGCATTTGCTAACACAAATGCTAAAGGCCAGTACTAAAAACTACCCAGGCCATTCTTGGGCATTTTTGTCTTAGAAAATGTCAAACAGCCATGACCTCGTGATTTCTGTCTCATGTGAGGACTCTGAAGAATACGTTAGTGCTCCTGAATTAGGTTGTATATATTGTGCTTTTTTTTCTCTTGAGTTTTCTTTGGAAGAATAGTGAATGATTAAAAGAAAAACAAAGCAGTACATTATTTTAGAACATGGAAATGCAAGGTAGCAGAATGTCTGACACAGAATGTTCACCCCACCTAGACACCAGCTGTGAAGCTCTGTATTAATTGAACAAATGCTGTCCAAGAAAGCAAAACTTCCTAATCTGTTCTGATGGTCCTCAATGTAAGATCGGTATAGAATCTTCTTAGAATTGGTTTCCTTAAAAAAAAAAAAAAAATGTGGTCTTCTCTTCCCCACCCCCCTAAAAATGGCATCCCTTTGAGATTAATGCAGGAAGCAGAGTGCATGGTGGAACTTGTCTCTCTGAATCTTCTGACATGGTCAAGTTTCATAACCAACAGCAGAGATCCAAACTTGCATTGTAGTTGCAGGTGGTGGGGAATGGATTGCCTTTTTTTTTTTTTCGAGATGGAGTTTCCCTCTTGTCCCCCAGGCTGGAGTACAATGGTACAATCTCAGCTAACTGCAACCTCCGCCTCCTGGGTTCAAGTGATTCTCCTGCCTCAGCCTCCCAAGTAGCTGGGATTACAGGCGCCCGCCACCACACCCAGCTTATTTTTTGTATTTTTAGTAGAGACAGGGTTTCACCATGTTGGCCAAGCCGGCCTTGAACTCCTGGCCTCAGGTGATCCACCCGCCTTGGCCTCCCAAAGTGCTGAGATTACCGGTGTGAGTCACCCCGCCCGACCGGAATTGTCCTTTAAAAGTGAATTTTTCTAGGCAATTGAAGATTGTTAAAAGCAGGTTAAGGCTTACGCCTACCTAAAACATTCATTCCAATTAGGGCCTCATCCACATTTAAATTCTGGATTCTGAAAACCCTTCGCTCCTAAATAAGAAGATATTGGGGCAGCAGGTCCCATGCGGGACGGTGGAGGCTGGCTGCGTGCAGTCAATCAGTCATTTCTGTTCCCTCTAGTGTATGCGTAAGGTACGGCTGCAGATGGATCCGTAGGAAACAGAGACTCCAAGAATAGCAATTAGTAAATCCGTGATCCGTGTGTCATGGTTCTATTGAAAGGAAAGTGTAAGCACATCAGCGGGACTGCATACCATTGAAAAGAGCTTCTCAATCAAAAACCTAAATGCATGTCCTGACAGCATCACTTAAGAACTCTGAAATCTTGATCCAATTACCTAAACTTCCTAGATCTGTTTTTTGTTGTTGTTGTTAAATGGTTGCAATAATTCTTGTATCACAGAGTCACTCCAGAGATTAAATAAGGCAGCACATCTCAAACATTTACCAATTTTTGTTAAATTAGGACCTTTTTCAGCCACTATAGTTAGTAGTACCTAAAAGTGGAGCTAGGACTAGTTTTCTTGGAGTGAGTTTTGGGAATTTAAATAAGTGAATGGTGTGATGGAGTTTGGAAGTGATAGAGCACTATATAAAATGTTCATGCATTTCCCAAATGTCCATGGCGTGAGTCCTGCGTTCCAGACGCCTGGTGTGTTCTGGGAATGCAAGACTGGCCGGACACTGGGTCTCTCCTCATAGAGTTTACAGTCAGTTAACAGCGCCACATGCAAATGCATGTATTGAAATAGATCCACTGGAGGGGTAAAAATACAGTAACAATAAGGGGACAGAGAGGAAAACAGACAACCACAGCCAGCTCCTACCAGAACAGTGGTAAGGATGCCGAACACGTTCATACATTTCTGTGAAAATGCCAGCCCTTCCATTTCATTTTGGTTAGTAATAATCACATTTTTTGGCAAGACTTCCCTCCCCCAATTTCCTGCTACTCTGCACTTCACATTCACCAAAACCCTGTTAGTTTCCCCCAAACCGGATGGATTCCACTCCTCCATCCCCCTGCACCTTTCCAGGCAGCTTCCTTCAGGGCTCACCCACACCTGGAGTTCATCGCCGGTTATTACATCTGTATGTCGGCTCCTGTGAACCCATTGCCCCCTCCTACCACAGGCCAGGGCCACTGGGCCCTGTTAGTTCATGGCCCCTCCATTCCCCGGAATCTTCTTCCACACACAGGGGTTTTTAACATGCTTCTTTCCTTCCATGACTTGAGCCTCTTTCAGGCAAATAATAAAGGCATTTTGTCTGAGTCCCCAGAGCTGAGCACAGAACCTGGACTATATTAGGCCTTTAATTTTTTTCCAAATATCAGCTAACAGGCACAGGCAGGCATACACATACACGAAGCATTTTTTTTTTTTATCTGATGGGGACACAGGCCAGGGTTTGACTTAGGAGTACACCATAAGGATTGACAATCAGGACATTAAGGCAGATAACTGTGGGTTCAAGTTCTGATTTTGCCGCTTACTAAGCAGTGACCTTGAATAAATTACTTAAATTAAGATTTTCCCCCTCACTTGAAAATGGGGATAATAAAAATCATAATAATACACTTTGGAGAGTACTGGATATGGAAATGAGATAAAGTTGGCTCATGCCCGGCATATGAAGTTTGCAGCTATAGCATTTAGAGTGCATGTGGCTGCTGATGCGTTGATGCATGAAGTTGTACAAATACAGGTGGGCAGTGGAATATGGAGACAGGGATCCCATAACCCAGGCTCAAAGCCCCGTTACTGAAGGAATGCTTACCTTGGCCTGAATTTTCCAGTGTCCTCTACATGCCACAGGCAGAGCCACCACCCAGAGTTGAAGCCATCTGAAGGTGACATGCTGCAGCCTTGTCCTTGCAGGTCATTCTTCAGCCTCCTGACCTCTGCTCAGAAGCCTGTCTGTGCTTATGGACTGGGCTCTGCACAGCTGTCACATCCTATCGCTGCCCCTCCAGGTTTGCAGTCAAAGACCACAGCAGAGATGAGGCGTAATGAAGGACAGACACACCCAACTGAGGACCAAGCAAGGGACAAATCCTAATACATATGTGCGATGTGTGCGTGTAAGGGCAGGAGAGCAGGGGAGAATTGGAGGAAATAGCTGCGACCAAAAGCGAAGAAATAATAAGACTGCTGGAAAAGAGGCCTCTCTCCTCTGATCTGTGAGGCCGTAGTGCTGTGGAAGTCCCTGCTCTAGAGACAGGTTGGCGGATATTTGTCCAAACTGCAGCTCACACTGGTAACCCCGTTTCCCTCCTTAAGTCATCTACATTTACTTTGCCCCGGTTTCCTATAAGAAGATAGAGGCAGTAAGCACTACTTTTGTGTGTGTTTGTGAAAATGATACATTATAGAGAAAGGATCTATTAAAAATAGAAGTGCTTAATATATAGTTGCGATTGTAAGTGGATGTCAGAGGAGCTGTTACAATATATCCCAGAAAGTGAGCCCTGGGAAGGCGCCGATTTTCCGATTTTCCGTAGCAATCCTGTTTCTGCTTTACAGTTGCTTCCTCTTATGTGCATTTACCTGCCTGGTCATCCTGCAGGGCAGTGCCACCTGTGTAGCAGTGTGTGGCATCCAGGAACAATGTCCACATGATCGGTGTCAGGCAAACAGTGGCTTGGGCATCCTCACCATTCTATCTCCAGTCGCATCTGTGGACAAAATGCCCCCTGGAAAGTTGAATAGAGATTGCTTCAAATGGGCCAAGTATGCATTAGTGGGGAACTAAACTGCTTTGACAGCTCCTGTGTCTCCTGGATGGGAAGTGGGGAGGGAGTCATGGAGTTTTAATCTCATCCTTTTTGTGGCACTGGGCACGCCACTCAAGATCCCTGCTTATTTCCAGCTTATAACACAGAATGAGAAGCCATTCACCTTTGTGTGGAGTGATGCTGGGAAGAATTAATTATTCAATGACTTAAGGGTGCTTCTGATATCAGAAGAACCCATTCTCATCATCGGCCTCCCCTTCCCAGCGTGAACACATGGCAAACCTGAGGCTCATTGGAAGGGACGCTGCTCAGACCTGCGAGCCCCATTTCCATGGGCAGGTGAAATGCCACACGACTGCCGACACCCTTGCGGCAGGTCGTGGGCAAGGTTAAGTAGGGGAAAAGTGTGTTTCTTTTCTGTGGCAAGATTTATTCTATAGGAGAGCTCATACTTTGTCTGGAAGCAGGAATAACCCAGGACTGCTCTTAACTAGCTTGATGACCATGTGTGTATGTGTCTCTATGTGCGTATGTGTGTGTTCATATGTTTATACCATATATATGGATATATGTATACTCTGGAACTCATAGTATATACAGTTATAACCATTGTTTAATCGTAAGCTGAATATGCATGAGTCACTCTTTCCTGCGCTGAACTATGTTTTGTCTGTCACAGGCATTAGATGATGGCTTAGATCATAGCCTGCTCCAATCTTTACATTTTAATAAGCACCTTTTCTCAATGCCACTCTGATACACCCACTGGTCCTTCATTAGTCATTGCTGATATTATTTCTCTCTAAGTGCTTATTCCTCCATTTTAAATAACAACTCCAATGCGGTTTTTATTTCCTGCTTTTTTAATTAAGCTTTGTATTTTGAGATAATTGCAGAATCACATGCACTTGTAGGAAGTAATTCAGAGAAAGCCCTTGAACCCTTTCCCCAGTTTCCCCCAGAGGTAAAACCCAGGACATTGACATGGATGTAGTCACGATACAGGACATTTTTGTACTCACAGGTCCTCTCCTGTTGTCTTTACGGTCACACCCACTCCCGCCCAGCCCTACCCTTCCTGAACCCTGGCAACCACTAATCCGTTCTCATTTCTATCATCTTGTCATTTCATGTAGTTAAATAAATGGAGCCATACGTGTGTAACCTTTTGGGATTGGCTTTTCTTCCTCTTGGCATATTTCTCTGAGGATTATCTATATACACTGACATGGTTTCAATCTTGGAGGAATCCTGAGTCTGAAATCCTAGAGTCAGAGTCTGATGATTTCAAAGCTGGACAGTTCCCTTCTTTGAGTGACAAGGACCTGAAGGCTGAGAGACGTGAGGTGCCATGCCCAGGGATCATCTGTGGCACAGCCTGAGCTCACAGCAGAGACCCGGCCTCCAGGCGCGGAGCACTCCTCTACCATGAGGTCTTTTACAATAGAGACAGGGCAAAGCTCTTTTTAATTCCAACAAACCTAGAATTGTTAAAAAAAATTAATTACTAAAAACTCTCAAGATGCCCTCTTACTGCCAGCCACAAAGGGTATTCTGAGCCATCCCAGCCTTCGTGGGCACTGGAGCAGCTGTGGCCTCTCTTGCTCTTGCCTGTGTGTGCAGGAGCAGGCACAGGTGGGCTCAGGCTGATGCCCCCAGACCACCCTCAGCCTCTGACCCTTGCCTGAGGCCGGCCTCCACACCATGATGCCATTCAAGGAAAGGCATCTCCTTAATGCCTCTGAGAGTTCCATTTGTAAACATTTTTGAATGAAGGTCTCTAAAGAAGCAGCCAAAGGGCAGGATGTCCACAGCACAAAATAAGACATCTTCCTTATGCTCTCTCTGACCAAAGTCCTCAGGCTCACACAGCCGGCCCTTCCCTCTCTTCTTCTCTTCGTTCCCCTCAAAGAATATCCCAGCCTGTATCGACCAGCACCGTGGATCTCATCAAGATTTCTGCAGGTCCTTGGCCCTTGTTCTCTGAACCTCTGTGCTCTCTTACATAAATTAGCAACCTCCTCTGGCATCTCTAAGCCTGTGTACCACCCATTCCCCTTGTCCCATAGCACAGGCAGCACAGAGGCAGGGCCTGCCAGAGGAAGCAAAGAAGGGAGAAGCCTTAAATTCCTGTCCTTGAATATGCTCTTGCCCCAGGCACATTGCTAATCAGGGGACATAACAGCTCACAAAGCAACCTTTTCACGTACCTGAGAAACCCTCCCAACGTGTCCAAGCCCGTAGAGCTCAGTCACTTGACCTTTCTTCACTATGACCTCACCTACCTGGGCCCTCACGAATCCATTCAGATAATCATAAGATTGTATAAAGTTGACCACTTTCTCAATGCATTCTCTTTTCTCATCAATATATCAGAAATCTTTGACATGCCCTAGAAAAAAATGCATGTGATAAGGGGTTTTACTGTAGAGCGATGGAAATGTTTTGGAACTGGATGGAAGTGGTGGCTGCACAATGCTGGGAACGTACTAAATCAATGACATGGAATTGTTCACTTTGAGACGGTTAATGCTATGTGATGTGAATTTCACCTGCATGCATTATTTTTAAATGCACATGGGGTCACCTCGAAGGTGAAGTGCCTAGTCTTCTTTCAGACATGAGGTGTAGCTAGAGCATTCATGAAGATACGCAAGGAAGGGCTGAGAAGAGCAGTAAGGTGAGGAAAGGAAAGGGCGCCGAGGCGCTCCCGTGCTCCACGCCAGCCCCTTAGATAGCTGGAGACACAAAAGTGGGGCCTTTGCATATCCAGATTTGAAGAATTTTATGAGGGCATTATCAAGATGAAAATGTATAGCATGTTGTTGGCAAAGCCACATTAATACACCCACATAGCACACATGTAAAAGTTCTAATGACTGGTGCTTTAAAATCCAGGGCTTAATACAAGCAACTCAAGGTGATCAATTTAACTGTGAAAACCCAGTCGTATGCATTTCCTGACATTTTGAATTTGTAATTGTAATGCCATTTGTTTCTATGTAGTAAAAGAGTGCAATATTTGGAGGATGCATATTTTTCTTTTAGATTTTATATATTTATCAATTGGCATAACCTTAAAAAAACATCTAGCATTAACACCAAACATATACAAGTGTTGTATTTAATGTCAGCGCACCTAAGTCAGGCCAATCAGACCACTTCACCTGTTTGGCTCTCCAAAGGCTTTTGACAAATATAGCTTATCTTTCACGAACACCTCTGTAGATCAAGAGGCATTGTCTACTAAGGCTGCATTGTTGCTTAGGGCCTCGAAACTTTGTATGGTAGTTTTCAATTTGCAATAAATCAGTTACAGCTAGAAGTAAGATGCTTTTCACTCTAACTACAAAACAAGCTTGATTTTAAACAAACTCTAAAGCAAGATACAGAGTATATCCGGAAGATATCTTCCAATACATACTATCTTTTTATAAATGAAGAAACAGAACCCAGAGAATCTTTTTTTGAAAGGAATTTGAAGAAGAAATACTTTTTTTAAAGTAGAAGGATATGGTGGCTCAGGCCTGTAATCCCAGCTACTCGGGAGGCTGAGGCAGGAGAATCACTTGAACCTGGGAGGCAGAGGTTGCAGTGAGCCAAGATCGTGCCACTGCACTCCAGCCTGGGCAACAGAGCGAGACTCTGCCTAAAAAAAAAAAAAAAAAGTAGCCTCTATTTTTAAGAATATGTGTATTCAAGGTTTTTACATATAATTGGATACTTCTAATTACATATCACTTGTTTTTTATTCCTGTGATATGACACAGAAAACAGGCATTGGTTACTGGTTCCTCGTTATTTAATAAAATAAAGAAAAATAAACAACCTCTATAAGTGTTTACTAACTTGTCAAAGCAAGCCTTGATTTCCGGCAGTCACTTAGGGAGGAAAGAGGCCCTGGAACTCCGGACCCCATAATATCAAAAACTTTCATTACTGGAATGCCTCATAGTATTTACAGAGATCCAGAAATGGAGGCTGCAAAAATTATTACTAGGTAAGAGTTGGCTAGAGAAAAGGAAGCATTTCCTTGGCCAAAAATAGAGCTGAACTCTCCTTGCTGTTGCCAGCATTACACCACATACATTTCCCCCAGTATATGAAGAGCCCTTCGCAACCAAAGACAGCCAGGGCTTCGCAAGGTCCAGACGCCCCGCTGACTCATCCCATCTGCAGCGTGCGAAGTGCTGTTTGTCACTGCCTAGTCATATTCCACTCTGCCCAACAGAATAAATATTAAGTAAGTGCTATGTACTTACATAATTTGCAGAATTGATCGGCTGACTTAAAAGCTTGAATCCCCAACAAAAGAAAATGGAGTGCTTTGTGCAAATGTTAAATGCACAGTTTAATTGGCAATTGTGCATTAGAAACCTATTGTAAAACGATCACAGTTTTGAGGGGACGCTCCAGATAGCACAGTCAGGGAAATAAGTTTTCATCTTTGGCATTAAACAATCAGGTCTTGGAATTGAAGTAAGAAAAAAAAAAAAAAAAACAAAAACAAAAACGAGGCAGCCTCAGTCTGGATCTCTGTCTCACTAGAATATAACTTTCTTCCTCCTACACTCTGCCTCCTAAATCAGAATTTAGAACATATTAAATATGTAGGCTTTAAAGATTCTTTCCTTGCCTAAATAATTCATACACGTCTTGCAAACTGTTAAATATCAAAGAAACACACGCACATGGGCACACACACTCAGTAAGAGCATTTTACAACAGTGATTTCCACCCCCCAAAAATTTAAGAAAGTGCTCAGCAGGAAGTTACAGTTGTCAAGTCCCCTCCAGTGGAAACTTGAAGAAATGTGTTGTATTTTGTTTCAAGGAGGATCTGGGTGGAGAGTTCGCCATCTTGATTCAGGTAACAAAAGAGATACCTGTGGTCCCCAAGGAGAATTGTTAGACTATTAGACTTCCCTTACATGCAAAGGTTGTCTCAATAGCGAAAACATGTGTGTCATTTCAGCCTATTCAGTGCATTCTATAGCACCTGCTAGAACATTTATCCTCCTTTTCTTTCCACTTAAGTCCTACATTTACATAAAGGCTACCGGAGGGTTCCGTGTTGAAGCAGGTTTTATTTGCAAAACTCGGAGGGTTCCGTGTTGAAGCAGGTTTTATTTGCAAAACTCGGAGGGTTCCGTGTTGAAGCAGGTTTTATTTGCAAAACTCAGCCACCATTCAGGTATGCCTTTCTGCAGAATTCCTTTGTGCCTCCCATTGTCACCTGAGGGTTTAATGGGCGGTGGTAACTCTAGTTTAAAATCTAGTAGCTGTAGAGATTAAAATCTAGTAACTCTAGATTAAAGTCTGGTAACTCTCAGCTATTGTGAACAAGTCGAAGTTAAAAAAAAAAACCTTTCTTCAGCTCTGACTGAATAAGATCCAAAGGTACCTAGTTTTCCATCCTCATGAAACAATCTCTTAAGTGTAAAGAAGCCCAGCTGCAAACCACCATGAATCATGATCGTTTCCTACAGTGAGTTCAGAAATTGCTTTTTACTTCTGGATACTGTGAAAAGCCAGGTCAGGAATCCGCAATGTGCATCAGTCATCATTGTGATGCTAATGCTTGCCATCGGTTCAAGAATAGGAATATTAAGATTGCATTTCTTCATTCTTCCTTGCCAAAGGGAGGGACTAGACAGTCAAAGGGCGCGGATGCCTGGCCCTTGACTGAAAGCACTAACAGATATGCATGCAGTTAGACCCCAGTGCAACAGGACTTCCAGGAGGGACATCCAAGTGAGGAAGCTGCAAGTGCTGCCTGGAGACACCTCTATCTTCAAACTCCACCCTCTCTGGCTTGGTTGAGAAAACCTCATTACTCTCAATTTTCCACCAAATGATGGTGAAGAGGAGTCATTTGTTGAAAGAAAGGGATTCATTATGGGGAAATAGGTCTTGAAAAGGATCAATACCATTGCTGCCTTATTGTCCAGCCAAGGGGAACCTGTGTGGCTCTCCCAAGCCTGCTCTCCTTCAGGCCCTCAGAAGTCCACGTTGTCATTAGGACAGGCCTGCCGTCAACAGCAGGGGTCAGGATGTCCCGAGGTGTGTGGGGTCTTCCTTGAACAAACCTTTCCAGTGCCTACAATTCTCTCATCCGACACTGTGTTAGTAAGTTGCTTGAACTCTGGGGTTAGCTGCAGAATTGAGTGCCAGCTTTTCTTCTTACTAACTGGAAGACTTCTGGCGCAATTTAAAATAGCAATAATTGTAGTACCTATCTCATAATAGTGTTGGAAGGATTCTATGATTAATACCTGGGAAAAACTTGAGAGTGTTTGGTGTATTCGATACAATAACATTAGTTATTTTTATTATTTAACCTCAGTGTGTTGTCTGGCAAATAGAAGACACAGTCAGCAAAACACAGCTTATGGGAATTAGTTAATGAAGCGACCTCCAGGCACCTGGACGAGCCCTGAGGGTACAGGCAAAGACATGCTGGTAGAAGAAGGGGTAAGAGAGGCCTGAAAATTGGAGTCTGTCAAGGGAGGCCGAGCTGGAGACACCCTGAGTTCCTAGAAAGAGCAACTTATCTATGAGGGAGAAGAGAACCATTATAGTGGTAATTGTGCATAAAGGAAAAAAAGACAAAGGAAAAAGTCAGCTGTAATTGTTAGATGCCAGGGACGGTGCCCACCACTTTATTTCTATCATCCAATTTGATCCTAAAGCAATCTTATAATCTTATAATCTTTCTCATTTCATGGAAAAAGAAACAGGCCTGGAGTGCCCGCTCAGTTAGTTGATAGGGGAGTTGGGAGCTAAACTGTTGCCCGAACTGGATCCATCCCGCTGGCACAGGCCACAGGAACCCTGGGCTCTCAGCACTTCCCAGATGCTTCTGTTAGTGCCTCCTCTTACTTGAACCTGGTTGTCTTAGGAAAGCAAGAGCACAGAGAAGCCCAGCTCCTTCCTCTCTTCCTGGTACAGAACCAGCGTCAGCATTATTTAGCATCCTGATGTGGCCAATACGGGATGACTGGCGGAGGGAATAAGCCAGCAGACAGCCCCCACCTGGGCATAGGTACATGACGAGGGAATCTGCCAGGAGGATTCCATACTCGAGTCAGGGAGTCACTGGGTCTTTCCAGCGAGCACCCCTCACATTCATCTCCATGTTTCTTCCCTGACCCCTTCGCTCTGGAAGTCAGGAGACGGAAGGGCTATCAGTTGATGTCGTTTATGTAATGCTAGGATCAGCGAAGGAGTGAAAATCCTGCTCTTTCAAAATGAATTGTTGGTGTGTAAGGGCGTTTGATGACCTTTTCACCCGTACCGGGGAAGAAACGCACATTTATAGCTCTCTTTTTGGCTTCAGAACAGATAATCCCAGGGCCCGATCTTTGCCCTCTTCTCCACCTCCATACACATAAGGAGGCATTGGTCTGTGGAAACCGTTTACCCCGAGGACCGGTGGCCCTCGCGCAGCCGCAGTCACCAAGTCGCCGTCCGTGCTGCAGCTTTCAGCTGGCTCTCCTCTGTGTCTGTGCTGGAGGTGATGAAACCCCAGGCTTCCACCTGCCCTCATCAGGGTCCACACAGGGAAGGGACAGCCTTGTCTTGAGGCCTTTCACGCTGAAGCTAAACCTCCCCATTATGAATTGACGTGGTGTTAGTTGGGAAGGGATGATATTTCTCAAACTCCTTCTATAGGCTTGCCACAGCGCCCTGTACCTTCCTCCCTCATCTCAGCTGCCCCTCACTGGGCATCGGGGGCAGGCGGGTATTCCTCACCTTATACATGAGAAAGGCAGGCCCAGACAGGGTGGGTACCTTGCCCCCACCACATGGCTTGTCAGTGCTGGACATTCGAGTATGAAACTGCCACCACTCCTATGCCTGCCTCTTCTCTGTGGAGACAACTTCAACTTCAGAAAACGTTAGTAAGTCTTATCATATTCCTACAGCCTCATGTTCCAAAACACGCTGATTTTCTCATTTCAGGACAGTTTCCCCAGGCGCTTTCAACTTCTTATACCTTAAAAGAAATACCAAATGCATTACTCATGTCCTTGCAATATTCCCTAAGAAAATAAAGACATCTAGCTCATAGGAATTCCAGAAAGATAAATGAAAAATAAATGAGGCTTCAAAATGCTCACAAAACAAGGACTCTGTTTGCCTTAAATAATTAGTATTGAGAATTCCAACTTGACCAACTTTTCCTCTGTGATTAAAGCAATCCAGGGAAATGGAAGATGATTCCAGTGCCGGGGATCCCTTTAGCCCTAAGTGCAAGGACATATGATGCTATAGCACCCAGGGCCTGGGAGAGCTGGGGGGCATGAGGATGATCAAGGTCTCAGAGTTCAATCAATCAGCAAGTGCTTCTTGGTCACCTATCGTGTAAGTGGAAATGAATGCCCTATTTATTTATTGAAACCATCAATTATTGAGGACCTAATATGTAATCTCATCTAGGATAAAATCCTTGACCTTGAAAACCACAATCAGCTGGGAGAGAACACAGAGTCATTGTTAGAATGCAAGGTGGCAGGTGCCATGATGGAAGAGCAGGATGCATGCTGAGGAGCACACAGGCCGGGTACTAGCTCGGGCCTCAGAGCAGGCAGGGGGACCTCATCCCAGAGACATCTCTGAGTTCACTTCCCAAGGACAAGTTTAGCCCCAGGACAAAGAGGAGATCCAGAAGACATTCTACAAAAACGCTCAAGGAGCAAGGGCATCGGAACACACAATGTTGGCAGGGGAACAGCCAAAGACCAGACATCAGCACTTGCTCAGAAACCTCTGCTGCTCTCGAAGGGCTGTGCCCTCCACAGGTGGGAGATGGCACCTGCTCTGATGGTCCAGGCAGTGTGGGTTCAGCCAGCTCACTTGCCACCAGGGAACATGATTCCAAGTGTAGACATAATCCAGACCTGCAGCTTCAAAAAAGGAGCCACCCTGGTCAGGGTCAGGGCTGACAGAGGGCCAGGGGAAGAGAGTTTGCAAGTAGGAATTCAGTACTTTTATTTCAGAATGTGTAGAAATTATTTGACACATGTATATAAACAAAAATCATATAACCAGTTTCCTAGAGGTAGTCCAGGCCATGAAGCCTGCAACTCATTGTTTCTCTGCCCTGAGTTAAAGCACGTGTTTTCAAGTTGATGCCTGTTCCTTTTATTCCTTGCCACAACCCTGAGTGTTCAGTGAGGAATTGCCGCAAAGACAAAGAGTTCCCAATGCAATGTGGATACAAAAGAATCCAACCACTCAGTTTCATTGGTGCCCTTGGCAATGCACATCCAAGAAGCTGCACACACAGAGCTGGGAGGCCATCTGAAGTCTGACCACCGTGCCTACCAGAAGATGAGCATTCTGTTTGTCTCCACAGTTGTGTGTGCCCTGTGGCACTTTCACATATTAAGGTTTGAAACCCCCCCCCCCACCGTGACTGATCCCCACAGCCTCTCCTTTAGCCTGGGTGAATTAATTGAAATCAAGGAGCAGTCTTACTTGTGCCCGTCATGCAGTCCCTCGAGACAAATGCATTCGGTAGATGATACATGACAACCTGAACACAGGCCAGGGAGGAGACCCTGGAAAAGCAGGGACAGAAGGAAGGCAACTTCCGAGCCAGCAACCTTCGCTTCAAGACAGAATCCACTCTCCTCCCTGCTCACCAGCAACACGAGGGGTGAGCAAATGGGAAGATGGTCTTTGAGAGTTATCGACTTCCTCCTTTTCCAGTAACAACATCATGCCTCTAAGTAGCAGAAAACATGAAGCCCCCAAGGACAGCTGGCTAGAAACACTCAAGGCTTTGCAGGCATAACCACTGATGAGGAGCGAAGTCGCTGTTTATTTGAGACGGTGACAGACACTATCAGCACACTTCACACATTTCAGATATGTGTTCAGGTTCAGAACGACGGGGATTTCAAGACCAAAGGCTCTCTGAAAATTTCAGCAACCCAATTTATTCACCAAAGCATGAAGCCAGCATCTATTTTACATCAGATTGTTTGAAATAGCGATGTGAGAAATGTGCTCTTGATGTGGAGCCTCCAGAAAAGGACTTGATGCGCTCATGGGTTCTCATGACCTCTGAGGTCTTTGCTGCAGAGAATTCACCAGCCCAGTGCCTGGCACATCACAGGTGCTGCGTTAACTGAAAGAATGAGGAATGATTAAATAAACAAATGGCCACTGTGATGTGGAGAGGAAAGAGTTGGGCACACTTGGACAAAGGATAGGAAAGGTCCTATCCTTTCTGGAACAGCGTCTGGGTGTCACCAGAGAGTCTTTTGGAAATGCAGCATCTCAGCTTCCACCTTAGCAGGCTGGCCCAGAATCAACATGGTGAGGAGATCCCCAAATAGTTTATTTGCACTTTGAAAAGAAACACTGGCCTACAGCACCTTCCCCTCTCTGGGTCGCCAAGTTCTTTGATTTATTAAGTCTCTGTTACGTTACAGGTGTAACCTGTAACACTTTGGGAGGCTGAGGTGGGTGGATTGCTTGAGTCTAGGAGTTTGAGACCAGCCTGGGCAACATAGTGAGACTCGTCTCTACAAAAAATAGAAAGAAATTAGCCAGCTATTTAGGAGGCTCAGGTGGAAGGATGGCTTGAGCCCGGGAAGTCAAGGATGCAGTGAGTCATGATGCTGCTGCTGCACTCCAGCCTCGGTGACACAGTGGGATCCAGTCTCAAAACAAAGTATGTGTCTTGTAGTGTTGTTGTAAGCCTTGACGTACTCTTTCCTGCTGTACAGAGGCAGCCTAATAAATGTTAGCCCCCCAGTGGCCTTTCCATTTAAAGAGAGATGGGGTGTATTAGCCTGTTTTCACAGTGTGTAAATATACTACCTGAGCCTGGGTAATTGATGGAGAAAACAGGTTTAATTGACTCACAGTTCTGCATGGCTGGGGAGGCCTCAGGAAACTTACATTGATGGTGGTAGGTGGAAGGCGAAGGGGAAGCAAGGCATGTTTTACATGGCAGCAGGAGACAGAGCATGCAGGGGAAACAGCCACTTTTAAGCTATCAGATCTCATGAGAACTTCCTATCATGAGAACAGCACGGGGGAAACCTCCCCCATGATACAGTCACCTCCCACCAGGTCCCTTCCTCGACAGGTGGGGATTACAATTCAAGATGAGATTTGGGTGGGGACACAGAGCCACACCATATCATGGGGAGACTTGAGTTATATCAAGTGGATTTATAGAACTGAGAGACAGTTGAGAGGCTCTATTGTGTGTGAATCGTTTGGGAGGTTAAACAAAACAAAGAATATTAATACCAGAGTTCTTTTCTTGAAGCCAGTTAAGATCGTCACACTTGAAGGGAAGAGATAGACTTTGTCTTGTCTCTCCCAGTAGATTGATAATGGCAGGGGGAGAAAGGGCCTTTCCTATCCTTTCATCTGGAAGAGCGTCTGGGTGTTACCAGAGAGTCTTTTGGAAATGCAGCATCTCAGCTTCCACCTAAGCAGGCTGGCCCAGAATCAACATGGTGAGGAAATCCCCAAATAGTTTATTTGCACTTCGAAAAGAAACACTGGCCTACAGCACCTTCCCCTCTCTGGGTTGCTGAGTTCTTTGATTTATTAAGTCTCTGTAGCTGAGTGATATGGAGGGCAAGGGTACTTTTGAGGAATTTTCTGAATAGTAGGCTGAATTATTCAACCAGCCAACCAAACAACAGTGTGAATCTGTCTTATAGTAGATACCTACTGCTTCTTCTAAGAGGCTGTAAAGGGGGCAGTCCTGGGCCCAGTGAACAGCTGCATTCTGGTCAGTCCTCTTTTTCCCTTCCTCTGCCAGGAACCACAGCAGTGTTGAGATTCTGTGAGCACATGCCCAGTTGGCAGTCAGCTTATCTCTGAGCATCTGAACAGAGGAGAAGCCCAGAGCAGCCTGGCTCCAGGGACCCCACAGGACCCATTGAGTGCTCAGCTAACTCAGGAAGGAGAACACAACCAATACACACTCTGGGAAATCAGGGATGGGCAAGCCTCTTGGGATTCATCCCCTGTGGACGTGCCCAGAGACTGTCTGCCACAGCTTTTGGCAATAACAGATCTTACCATAGGGATCCTACTAAATGTCCCCTGGAAAAGCACTGAACAATGACTCTTACTTAAGGATACAGAATCAAGGGTGTGGCCATGTAGCCATCATAAGGTAGGGATTTGGCAGATTGAGGTATGCGGAAAGGCCATTTCCAGGAATAGAGCTCACGCTTGGTCTGAGGACTAGGGCAGGGTCTTCAGGATCTCATGGCTTTGGGGAGGGATAAAGGAGAGGGATTGGTAGCAAATGGCCCAGAGATTCTCACAAATCCACCTTTATCCATAAGGAGGTTGGAGGGTATATGATGATCCTCTTTTCTAAAGGACTCCCTTTCAAATTACAGAACCATTGGGATAATTAATGTATTACCCAGGGAATCAGTGCCAGCTCTCCCAGGCACTGAGTTTCAGGAGGAAGACAGCTCATCTTCATTCATGAGAATCTGTCCTACATGAGGTTGTGTCCTTGGGTAAAGTGGACTTTACAACTTCTTTGTTGCTGTTGTTTGAGCAGAGTTCATGTTTTTTGTGTTAATTTTTTTTTTAATTTTCAAATTGTAAACCTCATATATGTGTTAAAGCTTAAATTCAATCTGCTGTAGAAATTTAACTGTGGAAGTGAAACCTCTCTGGAAAAAAAAATCTAAGGAAGCAATTAGAAATATGAGATTTATTCTAATCCTAATTGGGTGTTTCATGTTTAGACAATTTCCCTTCCAACAAAAGGTGAAAGAAATGCTTACCTTGTCCAATTTTACACATAAGCCTCCACTTTAAGGAAACAGATTTAAAAAAAAAAAAAAAAGAACTCAAATTCCCCACTGATAAATACAGCACTCAAATACTTTTTGGCAAAGGCACAAAGGTAAACAGATAAAGAAGGGAGTGGTCACCCCATGACAAGGACAGTTTGAGGGTTTGCACCTGTTTTCATGGGAGTATTGATGCAGGGTTACTTCATCTGAAAGACAGTTTGGGCTCTGAAGCTATGTCTAGCACATGTTAAGTAAGAGTGGTCCTTGGAAATTTCAGATGTTGGTTTGCATGGAAGCACAGATCATTTGACCCACATGAAAAGAATGAAATGGGATGGAATAGAAACTCAAATTTAAAGTATTAAGTGCTTTTGTTAACTGCAAATAACGTGTCTCTGGGATGTTAGTGTGTACATTGGACAGTAAGATTCCATGTGTATTAGACATAAACTTAATTATTTAGGAGGTAGGGTGGACCTCTTCTTACAAAATTATATTTTCTAAAATTAAATGAAAGCCTATGAGCTATCAACAGACATATTGTTGTAAAAACATAAAGAGTACATCTTTAGCCAGCTTTCACTCATTCAGGCTAGTGCAAATAAGATGTCTATTAAGGAAATGTACAGGTAATGCTCAAACCTTCCACAAGGCTGTAGTCCCACCTCATCCCTTTCTTACTCTGACAGGGGCACAGTGAAGTTCCTAGTCCATTCCATGTCCTTCTGCCCAACTCAGGGTAGAGGAGCCAAAGAGCCCTGCTGTGACCACCCAGGAGGGGGAGAGGGAAGGGCGTGGTCCCTCCACGCTGCCCAAGCCTGGTCTCTGAGGGCAGGGCTGAGGACCAGAGCGCCTGTGGGGTCAGATCTGGAGCAGCTGGCAGGAGTGAATGACCTGTGGTTCTGCTTCCTCCCTCTGCTGTGTTTTCCTGTCTCTGAAACCTTATTTCTCTCAGCATCCTGACTATAATTAATATACCAAAAAAGAAGCCAAATAAATCAAGAGAGGCTGAAGCCCTTCGCATTTACAATTCATCTACCATCGTTTCCCCCATTTTATCAGCTGTCCATGTGCTGAGATGGATTATGCACTGACATTGTCTTTGAAGAGAGGGTGAGTTGGGATCCTGGTAAAGCAGCCCTTTGCCCATTAAAGGCAGTGGGAGAGATGCAGGAAGCGCCAGAATCACCAGAATCCGGGGTCCCTAATCCACACAACCTCGCCCAGCCTTACAGTTCCTGTCACCCTGAACTGCCCAGGCTTACAGAGTACCTCAAAGATGTGAAGGGGCAGCTTTATCTTTCAAGGTAACCAAAATATCATCTTGATATTAAATCAGATTACTTGGCTAATTCATCGGTTTCCTCAGAGCTAGGTGCCCTGCACACGTCGTTGTCACCTTTAGATGGCCTCATGCATGGAAATGTGAATTATTCATAGGCTTTCTTCAGGTTGCAGGAAACCTTCATATTGCTTTAGTTTCTTAATGTATTTGATAGCCTCTTTGTGTGTGATCACATTATATGGGTATTGCTGGCAGTACAGTAAATTTTAAATTATATAGTCTGCAGCTTTGTACTAAGAGATGGTAAGAGATGATTCATCATTTTCCTTGTCTTCCTGTTTACATGCGGACATATCATTCATGCTCAGAAACCATCTTTCAGTTTCTCTGGAAGTGCTCCACTGCACCAGCACAGAGTCTATCTCTGCCAGTCCAGAATTGTAAATCACTTTTCTATTAAACAGCAGGGCTAAAAATGCAAACATATGTACTTTAAATATATGTAGCCATCTCCAATTCCCAGAAGATGAGCCAAAATTAAAGGATTGTCAAAAAAGCCAGTGCTAGAATTTAATGAATGAATGATTTGGCTTGAGGAGATCAGAAATTTGCATTTCTATACACATATTGCAGAAATATACTTACACAGGTTTCCCAGACTGGGCCTGTCTTTGGGAACTGTGTATTCTGCAGATTTTTGGGTACACTAAATCTCAATTATTCTGAAATTTTGCTTCCTAAGATTATTCACTCATGCAGAGTCATAAGACAGACTTGATGGTGGGGAAAAAAGGTCTGCATAAATTCTCAGTTTAGCATGATATGAAGCCCTTGTCTGCCATCCTCTTGACCTTCATCCCCAGGCCAGAACAATGAAGTCGTTTGCTCAGGATGATGGACATCTAGACTCAGTAGTGAGTGCTTTTCATCTCCAAAGATAAGATTCCACCCAGCATATCTACTTACTCAGGCAGTAGTGGGAGTCAGACGTTTCAGAAAGGTTTGTAGCAGTCACTGTTTCTTTGCCCAACAGTACACATCATCATGGTTCTCTACTCCCTGAACCTGATTCAGCCGTGATAGTGGATAACCATTTTCACACACATGCACATGAACATCTGGCATTGTTGAGGAAGGAAGAACTTTCCGGGTAACTGAAGCTTACCCACTGAAGAGCTTTTTGTTTAATATTGCAGTTGTCTTAATGGAATCCTTTTGAACTGTATTATTTGCTTGCCTACTTTTTTTTTTTTCTTTGAGACAGAGTCTCGCACTGTCACACTGTTGCCTGGGCTGGTGTGCAGTAGCGTGATCTTGGCTCCTGCAACCTCCACCTCCTGGGTTCAAGCGATTCTCCTGCCTCAGCCTCCAGAGTATCTGGGATTACATGCGCCTGCCACCACACCTGGCTAATTTTTTGGAATTTTAGTAGAGACATGGTTTCACCATGTTGGCCAGGCTGATCTCGAACTCCTGACCTCAAGTGATCTGCCAGCCTCGGCCTCCCAAAGTGCTGGGATTGCAAGTGTGAGCCACCACGCCTGGCCTGCTTGCCTACTTTCTTAAGCAAAGGCTGCCAAACCATTTCATTCCATTCTGTGATTCTGTGATTCTGCCGAGGATTGTGGTGGCTGTCTGTCCCTGTAGACCACCGGTTGCCTTGCCTTGGAGCTCACAGCCTTCCCCCTGTGCTTTATATTCTTGTGCATTTCAAGAACTAGAGTTCCAAAATCTGGTTTGCTAGACTTGTGCTATGGTTTAAATTTATGTTTCCCCGGTTGGCACTTAAACCCTAATGTGATAGTATCAAGAGATGGGTCCTTTGGGGAAGTAATTAAGTCCTGAGGGCTCTGCTAGCATGAATGGGATTAAGGCCCTTATAAAAGGGGCTTCGGAGAGCTGCCTGGCCCCTTCTGCTCTGCCATTCCTTCTGCCATGTGAGGACACAGTCAGAAAACACCTTAGCTAATGAACGTAGGAACAGAAAACCAAACACCTCACTTACAAGTGGGAGATAAGTGATGTGAACTCAGGACACACAAAAAAGGAACAACAGACCCTGAGACCTAGCTGAGTGGGGAAGGTGGGAGGAGAGAGAGGAGCAGAGAAAGCAACTATTGGGCACTAGGCTTAGTACCTGGGTGATGAAATAATCTGCACCACAACCTCCCTATGACATGGATTTACCTTTACAACAAACCTGCACATATGCCCCGAGCCTAAATTAAAAGTTAAATAAAATGCCACTGAGAAGCAGAAAGCAGCCCTCACCAGATGCTATATCTTATAAGACATGGAGACTGTTAGCACCTGGATCTTGGAATTCCATCCTCCAGAACTGTGAAAAAATACATTCCTGTTTTTTCTAAAGTACCCAGTTTCAGGTATTTTGTTATAGCAGCATGAATGGACTGAGACAACTCGTATGCTAAGCTGGGCTGCAGAGTCCTGCAGAAATACCTGTATGCTCTTCGGGCACAGTACAGGTTAGAGCTTTCACGAACAAGGTTTTCCGTGGCTCTTCTAGAGTTCCAGGGGCTCTTCTGTGAGTGGGTTTTGGGGGGCTGCTTTCTTCCTTATCTCATGGTAGTCTTGAATTAATGATAAACAGAGTTTGACCATATGTGTGGAGAGCATGTACAGGTCTCGATTGAAACTCAAGTTTGAAGAGCATTTTCTGGGTGCCAGGTATGAAAACGGAGTTCCTGCTTGTATTAGGCCTCACCCTCGTTACTTAATTACCCACTAAAGTCCTCACCTCTTAACAAAGTCACACCGGTCATTAGGTTTCCTTTTATTGTTGTTTTGAGACAGAGTCTCATTCTGTCACCCAGGCTGGAGTGCAGTGGTGCGCTCTCAGCTCACTGCAACTTCCACCTCCCGGGTTCAAGCCATTCTTCTGCCTCAGCCTCCCAAGTAGCTGGAACTATAGGTGCCTGCCACCTTGCCTAGCTAAATTTTGTATTTTTAGTAGAGGTGGGTTTTCATCATGTTGGCCAGGCTGTTCTCAAACTCCTGACCTCAAATGATCCACCCACCTCGGCCTCCCAAAGTGCTAGGATTATAGGCACAAGCCACCGCACCCAGCCTACCACTGTGCCCGACTGCCATTAGGTTTCAATATATGAATTTGGGGGGCATCAGACCCTAGTACAACTTCTCACATAGCTCCTCTCCTCCCCACCCAGCCTCTCTTCTTCCTTTATTACTTCTGTTAAGTGCAGCCTATTCATTGGTTGACCTTTTCAGTCCTATAACTCAGTGGCTTAGTTTTTTAACAATAAATCACAGGAAGGTGGCTTAACTATTGAAAATTTTATTAAAATGGTTATAATAATGACTTCATTACTCTCTGAGCCTTCCAGATCTTCTCTTCGTTCCAGGGAAGCCGGCCATGTGAAGGCATCTGAGAATTGCTATTAACCTCCACTGAATTAAAAACAGGAGCGGATGAACAATGTTGGAAGCGGGCCGAGCGCTTTTCAGAGATAATGGTTGTATGATAGCACCCCCAGTTTAAATATAACACTTTTGCATTATAAAAAAGGCATATTAATTCATGGTAAATTGAAAATTTAATTTTCTCTAGATCAGTTAGAAAAAAAAAAATGAAGACTCCTTACTCTGCTTAATTCGGTTACCATGGGGATAGAACATCTTTTCGGGAGAGCCACTGTGACACGGCACCTGAGCCCTCGCCCTCTGCTTCACATGCCCAGTTTTTTTGCCCACTTGCTCTTCCTGATGAATCTACCCCAGCATCCAAATAGCACAAACCCACGAATGTTCTGTACCCCATTTTCACCTTTGACCCTTTTCTCCTAATCTGTTACCTTTGCCCCCTGTCCTCCCAGCCACCCAAATGGAGCATATCTTCCAATGCACAATTCAAGTCCCAATGCCTCTGCGCTTTCTCTAACTCCACAGCCACACACAGCCTGTCCTCTGGCCTTCCTCAGCTCCTAACAGTTGAGGTGGACATAAAAGAAATGAGCAGATGAAAATAATTGGCTTTGTGGCCAGGCGCAGTGGCTCACACCTGTAATCCCAGCACTTTGTGAGGCCGAGGTGGGAGGATTACCTGAGGTCGGGAGTTTGAGACCAGCCTGACCAGCATGGAGAAACCCCATCTCTACTAAAAATACAAAATTAACCGGGCATGTTGGCAGGTGCCTATAATCCCAGCTACTGAAGAGGCTGAGGCAGGAGGCAGGAGAATCAATTGAACCCGGGAGGCGGAGGTTGCAGTGAGCCAAGATCACGCCATTGCACTCCAGCCTGGGCAACAAGAGTGAAACTCCGTCTCGAAAATACATAAAATAAAATAATCTGCTTTGTAACAGACGGAACTCTTTCAGTAAAATCTCCAGATCCAGAAGCTCATTTCCTGCATATTTGGTCTGCCTGATGAGCCCCTCCTCAGGTACCTGTGTCTCTGGTGATCAGTCTTCAAGGCATGGGGTGGAACGGCCAGTGCTCAGTTGGGAATTCTGACGGTGTGGTTGGCAGGAGCAGAGATGCCACAGCCTTGCAGGTCATGGGAAGACTTTTTGGTGGTGGTTGTTCATCATGAGGGACCCTGACACCCCTTCCATAAATGTAATTATTGTTAAAATGATAATCCTTGAGAAAATTGAAAGCAACCCAGGGAGGCTGTGGAGACTGCACTGAAAATTGTTGAGGTAGAACAGATTGCTACAGACAAGAGAGTCTTGGTTTCCACTCCTGTCGGCATTTGGCATTTTGCATGTACAAAGTCTGTTCCCCATCCCATGACAAACCCCAGGGGAATCACTGGACAAAGAAATGATATGGCCAAGGATAAGCGCAATATATTGCAGACTGTTTCTACTAGCAGAAGCTCAGCACCAGGGTGCAACTCACATGATAGATTGCAGATAAACACGTGTGCTCACTACCCATTCATTTATGTCTTCATTCATCCATTAGCACATTTCACAAATATTCCTTAAGCATCCACTGTGTGCTAGGCACCAGGGATTTGATGATGGGCAAATATGGAACTAATGATACCTAGTCAGACAGCGAGATAAGAATCAACTGTAACTACATAAGCAAATGTAAAAATGTAATGGGGGCATACTCTCTGAAACCTAGGGGTAGGTAGGTGGGAGATGCTGGTAACAGCCTCTGACAGTGGGGTGTAAGCCAGCAAGGTCAGCCAAGCCCTCTGAGGCTCTGAGATCAAATTGAAATCTAAAGGATGAGTAGAAGATGAAGAATGGTGAGAAGACTGTTAGAATATTCTAGGCAGAAACATGTGGCCAAGTCCCGTTGGGAGGGGGCAGATGACAGGAAGGAAGAGGTGGGAGATGTCCCTAGTCCTGCAGGGCGTGGTGGGTCACATCTTCCTAAAAGCAATGGGAACCCATGGAGAGGCTCTCGGGGTAAGGGTAGAGTGAGGGCAACATCACAGTTGCACACAGGAAAAATCTCCTTTTCTTCAGAGTGGAGAATAGACAGGAGGGGAGTGAGCATGGAGGTGAATAGTGTTAACACTCAGAGGCCCCTGCGCCCAGGAGGGGACACACGGCCTGACTGTCCCTGGTGAGGACACTGTGGCCCAGGCAGGGACACATGGCCTGACTGTCCCTGGGAGGACACTGTGGCCCAGGCAGGGACACATGGCGTGACTGTCCCTGGGAGGACACTGTGGCCCAGGAGGGGACACACGGCCTGACTGTCCCTGTGAGGATACTGTTGCCTAGGAGGGGACACACGGCCTGACCATTCCCTGTGAGGACACTGTGGCCTAGGCAGGGACACATGGTCTGACTGTCCCTGGGAGGACACTGCGGCCCAGGAGGGGACACACGGCCTGACTGTCCCTGGGAGGACACTGTGGCCCAGGCAGGGACACATGGTCTGACTGTCCCCGGGAGGACACTGTGGCCCAGGAGGAGACACATGGCCTGACTGTCCCTGGGAGGACACTGTGGCCCAGGAGGAGACACACGGCCTGACTGTCCCTGGGAGGACACTGTGGCCCAGGCAGGGTCACAGGCAGCCTGGACCATGATGGTGATGGTTGAGTAGACAGAAATGGACAATGTTAAGAGATACTATGATGTAAAATCCATGTGCGAGCCAGGAGAATAACTTCAACTTGGAGGCAGAGCTTGCAGTGAGCTGAGATTGTGCCACTGCACTCCAGCCTGGGCAACAGAGTGAGACTCTGTCTCAAAAATATGAAAAATAAAATAATCAAATAAAATTCATGTGGCAAGATGACTCAGTGATTTTGGGTTGTTAGGAAAAGAGAGGTATCAAGGATGACTGCTCAGTTCTGTGCTCTGGATAAAAATGAAACTCAACTTTGAGGGAACTGTGTACTCCAAATGTTTCTGCATTGGTCCCCCAGGTCACTCCAATCGATGACAAAGCTTCATCTTTCATAAAACATGACCTTAAATGAAGGCCTAACTATATTCTAAAGTTTGCTGTCTACATTCAATACCATAATCAGTAATCAAAAAGTGAACATTTACAAATTCCTTAACTGTGACACTTCATCTGTTTTTGGTTTCCAAATGGAAATCACAACTGTCCCCAACGTATAGTTAGATTTTAAAATTTACCAAAATTAAGCAACTACACAAAAGATTTCTAGTTATGTCCATAGGAAATTAACATCAGCGACACAATCTGATGATATAAGAGATCTTTTGCAACATATGATCAGTTACTTCATTGTTAACATTTTAAAAACATTCTGATATCAGGGCTGGGCATGGTGGCTCATGCCTGTAATCCCAGCACTTTGGGAGGAAGAGTCGGGCAGATCACTTGAGGCCAGGAGTTTGAGACCAACCTGGCCAACATGGTGAAACCCCGTCTCCACTGAAAATACAAAAAATTAGCCAGGCGTGGTGGCACATGCCTATGATTTCAGCTACACAGGAGGCTGAGGCAGGAGAATTGCTTGAACCTGAGAGGTGAAGGTTGCAGTGAGCCAAGATCGTGCCACTGCACTCCAGCCTGGGCGACGGAGTGAGACTCTGTCTCAAAATAAATAAATAAGTAGATAAAAATGAAAAAATAAAAACATACGGATTTCAGAGTAAGCATATCATACACAAGAAATTACCTTTATCCATTTAATCCCTTTTGATTTTTAGAAAAATATGCTCAGAGAATATGCACTTTTCTTAGAATAGTCCGCAAAAATTTAAGAGGATAAAAATTTTCTTTCAGAAGGCATTATACAGTCTATATATTTTAAAATAGAATATATATCTATAGCACAGGTACACGATTTTGAGCAAATCACGTTACCTCTCTTGACCTTGCTTAATGGATACTCTGATTACATGTTATCCGAGTTCTCTTTGGCTTTTACGATTGTTTAATTCTACTATTTTAATGCCACTTTCTTTACCCAGCGATAATTTTAATTGGTGTTTTCTCCTTAATCGTAAGAAAAAAAATAAGAAAAAAAGAAAATCTCATTGGTTTTGGAGTCTACTCTGTGACAGGCCCTGAGCATGTGTGTATATCTTATTAGCAATCTCAGCACCTGTTAACACTTGTGTAGGGAGTGTTTCGTCTTACCTATTCTATCGATAAATAGCCTGATATTTAAAGAACAGAGATATTTACTAACTTCTCTAAAGTTACTGGAGGCAGGATTTAAACATAGGAATGTCTGGCTTCAAAACCAAAATTATTTTCCTGGGTCATTGGAATCCCCCATCTACGAATACTTTAGTGCCCACCCTCTCTTTGCAGAGTCGGTATATACTTTAACTTTGTATAGCAAGCCATGCTTTAAAGCAGCCTCACAATTTGAGTCCCACTACCTCTTAAAATTGGAAGGCAATTCTTGTTTTGTTTTGAGATTTTTTCTTCATTAAGGATTTTAACATTTTTGGACCTTTACGTCTAATTAAGTTTTGATGAAGCTCTTTTTTTTTTTTTTTTTTTTTTTTAAGTGGAGTCTGCTCTGTCGCCCAGGCTGGAGTAGTATCTGGTCTCACTGCAACCTCTGCCTCCTAGGTTGAAGCGATTCTCCTGCCTCAGCCTCATGAGTAGCTGGGACTACAGGTGCATCCCACCACGTCCGGCTAATTTTTTGTTTCTTTAGTAGAAACAGGGTTTCACCATGTTAGGCAGGATGGTCTCGATCTCCTGACCTCATGATCTGCCCACCTTGGCCTCCCAAAGTGCTGGGATTACAGGCATGAGCCACCATGCCCAGCCTGGAACGCAATTCTTATTACCCACTTTTTATGAATGAGCAACTGAAGGCAATTCAGCAGCAGCCATCAAGTGGCTGAGACACAACGAGAGCCTTGTCTCCCTATTGAATGCATTTTCCAATGACACGATGCTGAACCTTGAGAGTCACAGGAGATTAGGCCCATTGAGAAGTGGGAGGAAGAGGAACAGGGAGGAGAAACCATGGCCAGAGTTCTGGGGCTGAAGGAAGGCAAGAGGGAAGGTAAATAATCCTCACCAAATGGCATCATGTCTGCAAGGTGCTTTTTCGGAAATTCTAGTAAGACCCAAAAACATCTTGCCAATGAAACTAGAAACCATTTGATACATTCAAACTGGACAATTTTTGTCTTATGTAGGATGTGAGTTGATGAATGTGAAATGATAGTTTCAGATGTAAATAGCAGGGTTCCTGACCACAGCAGAAGAGCAGAGAAGGGAAGGAGCCCTTCAGCTCATAAAATATGAAAGGCATCAGTAAGTGGGGAACATCAGTGCCCATCACTGTCAAGTGATTACTCCAAGACACACAGGGATTCTTCAGGGGGCCTTTCTAATGTCTTAACATTTAATAGAATTGAAGCATCTTTCTTCATACAGTATTGCAATCCATGCAGTATGGGAACTTTATCAAACTCCAGAATATGTAACAGTGGACGTGTGTTCCTATTACCAACTTTTTCAGGATCGACTCGACATGGGCATCCTCAGTAGTCTCTGCTATCAAAAATCCATAATTAGTGCTGTTTTAACATGTGTCAAGGCAAGTGTGGCCACTTGTAGAGATGAATAATTATTTGCTTATTTTTAGTGGTATGTGATCTTCAGGGTCAGAGAAAGATGGGACTTAGAGTCAGGTGTCAATTATCAGTAACGTGCCCTTGACTTTCAGGAAGTTTCTTATCTCCTTGAGTCTCTCTTTTATACCTAGTGAATGGGATAACAGTTTCCTTCAACCAGTTTCAAGGATCCAGTCAGATAATAACTGGTAAAGTGAGCCCTGTGCTATTGGTGGCAATGTAAAATGGTGCAGCTGCTACAGAAAACTGTTCAGAGTTTCATCAAAAAATCAAAAATAGAATTACCATATGTTCCAATAATTCCACTTCTGGGTATTTCTCCAAGAGAAGTGAAATCATGATGTCAAACAGATATCTGTACTCCTAGGTTTGCTGTAGCGCTATTCACAATAGCTGATATGTGGAGACCACCTAAATGTCCATTGACAGATGAGTGGATAAAGAAAATGAGGGACACACACACACACATACCCCCAGGAATATTAATGGGTGTTAACAAAGAAGGAAATACCGCCATATGCTACAACATGGATGAACCTAGAGGACATTATACTAAGTGAAATAAGCCAATCACAGAAGGACAGATATGACATGATTCCACTTAGATGAGAGTGAAATGGTGGTTGCCAGGGGGTTGGGAGAAGGGGAAGTGGGGAGTTGCTCTTCAGTTCGCCATGGTTATAAAGTTTCAATTATTGCAAAATGAATAAATTCTAGAAATCTGTTGTATAATATTATGAATATAGTTAATATTGAACAGTCCACTGCAAATTTTAAGATAGTAGGTCTCATATTACCTGTTTATATCACAATAATAATAATAACCAAAGTTTCAAGTACCCTGGCAGATGTACCTAAGAGGACTTCCTCCTTTCACCCTGCCCCTCCCTCTGCTCCTCTCCCCTAAACTGTTGACATCCTTCTGGACTTTTCTCAGCCTGCTTCACAAGGACAGGTTCAGAGTGGGTAAGGCTTATTTGGGGGGATTGTCATTCAAAACTGAAGGAGTACTGAATACCAGACCCTGTCATGATCAGAGGGTGGAAACCCCTACTATTTGTACTATTTGAGTGGATCATTAGGCAAAATGAGAAAGTGTCAGGAATTGCTGTATGCCTGCCTTTTATCCTGTGTTTCAGAACTCTCATTCATTAAAGCTACAACTTATTTAACCTGCTTAGAAATTTCAGGAGGAAAATCAGTGATGAGAAATCAATAATAATGAACAGTCTCCCATTCAGAAATACCATTAGAGATTATTTTTCTTTATTCCACTGGTAACAGCAAATTTAAAAGATATTGTTATAAACTCCATAGCCCACGCTTAATAGAATTAGTAATCAAATGGGATCTTAAGATCAATAATTCTCACATTGTTTTTTGTACTCCAGGAATTCCCAGTGTGTACTTCAAAGTGAATCTGACACTTCATTTTAAAAACAATTTGGAGTGACTTTTGTCCCTATTAAAGATGCCAAATTGATAATTTAAAAATTGATGGGTTTAACCCAACAATGAAGAGACTGCAAATAATCAGTCCATTCTTCCCTTCTGCAAGGGTCCTTGGCTCATCAAACCATCTCAAAGTCCTCATTTAACTAATTTTATTACTTGATCTACGATTTATTTTACCCCAGCCACAAAATAGACCAGTACTCTGTCCTTCATTTTAAAATAGGAATAGAAGTAGCTGACACAAATTTTATTTCAAATAGGTCATTATTTTATTTTGATATATAAATGTCAAAGATACCTCATGGGTTCAAATGGTGCCAGAAGACAGACAAATGGGCAGGCTGACAGAGAGAAATGGGAATTGGGAAAGAATCTATTTCTCTTCATTTTAGTAAGAACCTAAGATATTATCCTAAGCTTATAATTGCAGGGACAGAAGAAGAATTTGAATTAGCATTAAAAATGATTTTTTAATAATGTATATGAGGGAATTTTAAGAGTTCATGGAAAAATGGACTTAAAATTAAAAACAAAAACTTTATTTCTCAGTGTAAGCTCCATCAAGTTCAAAACACTTTTTAAAGCAATGATGTCAGTCATTTAGTCCATCCCTAAAGAACTGAGGGTCCTTGGAATTTAGCTATGTCAATGCAGTCTTTTTTACATTATTAACTGAAGAAAAATAGGTGCCCTTTACAGATTTTTTAAGATTAGGAAACAAAAAGAGGTCAAAAGGAGCCAAATCAGTACTGTAAGGTGAATGCCCAATGATTTTCCAGTAAAATACTCACAAAATTGCCCTTGTTTGATGAATTGGGTATTTCTCCCAATAGAAATGAAGTGAGTAGGAGCATTGTCCTGGTGGAGAAGGACTCTGAGGTAAAGACTTCTTGGGTGTTTTTTTCTGCTAAAGCTTTGGCTAACTCTCAATACACTCTCATAAGAAGACATTATAGTTCTTTGGGCCTCCAGAAAGTCAATAAGCAAAATGCCTTGAGCATCCCAAAAAACTTGCCCTTGATTGGTCCCCTTTTGCTCTGACTGGACCACTTCCACCTCTTGGTAGCCATTGCTATGGTTGTGCTTTGTGTTCAGGATGGTACTGGTAAAGACATATTTCCTCTCCTATTACAATTCTTTGAGAAATGCTTCAGGATCTTGATCCCATTTGTTGAAAATTTCCATTGAAAGCTCTGCTCTTGTCTGCAGCTAATCTGAGTGCAAGGGTTTTGGTACCCATTGAGTGGAATGTTTATTCAACTTTAATTTTTCCATCAGAATTGTGTAAGTTGAACCAATTGAGATATCTATGGTGTTGGCTCTTGTTTCTGCTGTTAATTGTTGGTCCTCTTCAATTAGAGCATGAACAAGATGATTTTTTCCCTCACAAATTGATGTGAATGGATTGCCACTGAGGGCTTCATTTTCAGCGTCATCTTGTCCCTTATTAAAACAAATTATTTATTTGTAAACTGCTGATTTTGAGGGGCATTTCTTCCATAAACTTTTTATAAAGCATCAATGATTTCACCATTCTTCCATCCAAGCTTCATCATAAATTTGATGTTTGTTCTTGCTTCAATTTTATCAGAATTCGGGTTGCTCTGATGGAGGCTTTTTCCAAACTGATGTCTTATCTTTTTTAATGCATCAAACTAGATCCTGTTCAGACATGCTATAACAAATTAGTACAACCTTATTTGGTGCAAAATATTTTGTGAAACCCATGCATAGTTGGTTTTTATAATATGCATTTTTTAATGCATTTTTTCATGAACTTTTTGAAGAACCTACACGTATTTCAATAGTGGTTTATATATATTTTTAAATGTTCTAGCCTTATAAAAAGATTAGAGGAAAAAGTATTTCTGGTTTAGGAATTGAACATCATAAAGGAAAGTTAGAGTTTGCAAGATCTGAACTGGCCACCTAAAAACCAACTACAGTATCCACATTTCTTCCTCTGCACCCTCCTCCGGATCCTCCTCCAGCCCCTCCCTCCTATCCTATCCTCTCCCCATCCTCCCACACAGATGTGGATGTGATGGTATGCACCAAGCACATGCAAAGTTCTGTGCGAAGACAAGAGGAATAAGCTATGGCCCCCACCCTTAATAGGAAACAGGTAAAGATTTGCTCTGCAAATAATGATAATCAACAAACTATTTCTCAGTTCTTAAAAAGAAGAGATAAGCTAGACCTTGATTAGATGCAGAGAATTGTCATTAGAGATGAGTTTCTCTTGCCTTCTTTCACCCTGTTGCTCTGACTTCCTCATCTTTAAGGGACTGATGCAGCTTCGTTTCCACCTGGGTCTTGTGCCATTGGATTCCAGCTAAAAGCTCCTCCCAAGCTGTGAACCTGGGTCATAGCCCATGAGAGCCACAAGGGACTTGAGTGTCTTCTGGTACAACCACCTCATTTTACAGTTGAGGAACTGGTGAAGGGACTTGCCCAGTGTCCCCCTGAGTTAGATGTAAGGAGTGGGGCTAGCCCAAAAGTTGTCTGAGCCTCACTCATTCCTGGTACTTCTCTCATCTCCTCACCAAAAGACAAATGCAGTGGTTTATCCAAAGGTGGCTTTGCAGATTTTCTGATTCGTGTCATTTTGCCACTCAAAAACATTGACTGAATGAGCCCTGAGCACCAGGTACTGCTCTAACCTATACACTACTGTATGAAGAGTAGAATTAAAGTAAAACAAAGCCAATTGTAACATAAAATCAATCCAAACTATTCTACCTGTGAGTACATAAAATGATAATAAGTATTTTTGCATTACTGTAAAGAAAAGTATTTCATGTCACCCGTTCCATTCAGATCACTGTAATTGGCAATTACTTATTTTTGACATTTGTAAGACTTCTTGAAAGATAGAATTTGAATGCTGCATCTAGTGATTGATTCTTCTTGCATATTAAGCTGTTTCATTATTTTCTACTGTGTTTTAAACTTGGATCAGGATAGAACCCTCCCACATTCTTGACAGGGTCCTCTTCACTCCTGATCTTAGGATCGCAGGTTTGATCTGGATCACCCTGACTCGTATCATGGAAACTATGTCTTTGACGTGGATAGAGATGGCCAGCATGACCTTGGTGTGTTGTCTCTGCCTTTCCTTGTGGCATAAGAGGAGGCTGAGTAATACTGGGCTATTGTGAATGGGAAATGAGAGTTCTTCCAGGGACGCTGAGCATCACAGTTTTGGGCACTCAGTCCAAGTCGTGTGTGAGGACATCAAGAGCCTCCCTAGGAATACAAGTACTTCCTTCAGTGCATCAGGCAGGATGATTAGAACCACAATGTAGGTGTCAGAATAACATCAGGCATGGGAGTCTGTTGCTGGGTCTTATAGCATAAAACAGGAGGTGGTCACAGCAAGTATAAGCACTGGGAGCTGTCGGCATGGAATAATAGTACTGGTGCAAGGAGTGGGCTTAACATCATAACTGGGAACCCAGAAGCTAGCAGAATTCAAATCAGACAGGCAGGCAGCTTCTAACTCCTGTCTGTGTCTCTATGCCTGCAGTGAAGACTGCCTGTTGCCCTCTCTCCTAGAGCACTTCCCAGCCACAGGTGAGAGAGGACCTTTCAGTGACTGATTACAGCCTAAAGGCTGCAGGAAACAGCCACCACTGCAGACTTCCCCCACGTGCTTCTCTGAAAGGTTGTTAGCAGTGTATTGATGATTTTCAAGTATTTGAGCATACTCATGGCCTTTGAGGTCAACCTGCTTCCTTGGAGATGGCCATTCTACTCTACCGGCCAGGAAGGAACTGTCCATGGTGCTGCTTCGCATCCAGAGGATACAGGGTTGCCATGTGATAGGAGCCACCTGGGCAGGGACTTACCTTCAGACAGCTTCGTGCTTCATGGTACAGCACTACAGGGACAAATAGTTACCTTTGGGCCAGTGGAGAGCAATCAGGACTTGGGAGGGAACCTAAGAAGATAGGACAGGCTGATGGGGTGAGTGGGGTGAGGTGAGATGGCAAAGGGGCAGGTACTGAACAAAATCAGGCTATCTAACAGGCAGGCATGCTCTTCAATGAGTAGGGTACTATCCAGTCAAGTGTAGACCAAGAAACAGCAATCAAGATTCCTTGGCCCAGAAACAGGGTGTCCCAGCAAACACAAGAGCCCAGAAACAGGGACTCTGCAGATAGGCACACTTGGAAGCTCAGGCAGGTGGACGTCTCCTCTGGAGTGATCATCTACTGATAGCAAAATCCCAGTCACCAGGGAGGGCTTTGGTGTCAGGGTCCCAGTCCCTGGAAAGTAGATATATACCATCAGAATGAGAGACTCTGTCTGGATTGGAATGGTGTTAAGGGCATCTTGATATGTTATTCCTGCTTAAGTGACTCTTACATTCCATGAGGTTGGTTGTGAATCCTGGAGGCTGTGTGTGGAGAACAAATGGCCCTGTTAGGAAGGGTGGCCACTGGGCAATCATCCCACATTCAGACCCTTTGCAGCAGGTCTCCATGTTAGCATGTTCTGTTCTATTTTGAGAATACCTTTTGTCCTGCCAGGCATTTAATGGACTTCACACATCCTACCTGCAGAGCTCGCATCAGGGTATCTGTATCTGTTCCTCTAGCTATATCTGTGTTTGTATCTTGATGCTGCCAAGCATAGGGAAGGCAGGGAGAAGCCAAAAGTCAGCAGAAAACAGCCGAGATAAATGACATACGGTGCGGGAAGAATGCAGATGGAAATAGATGGCATGGGAATTTGAAGAAGCAAGGAGCCATGAAGTGCTAAAGTCTGCAAGGGGGCTCTCAAGCTCGTCTTACTATTTATATCACAGATTACTAAATTTCCTGCTCGTGTCAAACAGAAGTCATTGCCAGTTGCTGTGTTTTGAAGAAAGAATCGTGCTTAAAATTATTTCACTTAGAAGCTCACGAGTGAAACTGTTGACTCTAAGGAAGAAACTGTGTAGATAGTAAGCCTTACCAGCTGTGAATTAGAGTAGTCTGTGAGAGTCGAATTCAGACATTTTCTTTTTTGAGAAAAGCTGGAATAGAAAGGGAAGCACTTCTGCTGCCAAGGTTAACAGTAGGGTGTCGTTGTAAAGTCGATGTAGCTGTGAGGGAAGGGACTTCTGCAAGCTTTCATGCATTTGCTCATTCAATAATAATCTATTCATCAGTGCAGTGACACAAAATATTTAGAGAACACAGCACCAGTGGCTAAGGAGCTTATAAGCAAATGAAATGTTAGGTGTGCTTTGTGTGGGTTAAATGGTGCTCACCCGAAATTCATATGTTGAAGTCCTAACCCCCAGTGACTGTATTTGACTAGGGGTCTTTACCAAGGTAATCAAGTTCAAAGGAGGTCATTAGGGTGGGCCCAATCTAACATGACTGGTGTCCTTATGGAAAGAGGAAATTGGACACAGCCACCCACAGGGAGAATGCCATGTGAGATGGAGGCAGAGATCAGAGTGCTGTTCTGACAAGCCAAGGGGCATCAAAGATTACCAGCACAGCCACCAAAAGCTTGGAGAAGGGCATGAGACAGATTCTCTTCCACAGCCTCAGAAGAAACCAACCCCAGTGACACATTGATCTCAGACATCTTATCTCTAGAACCATGAGATGATAACTTTTCTGTTGTTTAAGGCACCCGATCTGTAGGACTTTGTTACAGCAGCCTTAGTAAGCAAACACTTTAGGAAAAGTAAAAAACGAGGCAAAGCAGAACTTGCATGCACAACAGGTATGATGATGCTCATGACTACAGACAGTGAGAAAGGCTGTGGATTGGATTACTCTGGCTCAGCCTCATAGAGAAATTGAGGTGAATGTTTAACGGAGTGTGCGACTGGTCTGGGAAGAGAAAGGGTAGAAAAGGAGAATCATATTTCTTACCCTTACTATTTAGTCAGCCATGGAAAGCATATTTGGGGTGACTAGAAGATGCCAAGTATACCGCTGGGTGATGAAGCAGTGAATTAAGTTAGGACAGTGTGGCCTATGTAGTCTTTCAACAGGAAGGCAGGTTCAGATACAGGAAACAGCAGGAAAAAGGTGACAACTTGAAAATGAGTCTCTTCTGCATTCAGGTAGCTTTGGTGCTTTGCCCACTGGCTGTATAAGAGAATCCTGGGAAACAACCTATGAGTAGCATTTGATATCTTGGGATGTGGGAGGTGATCAGATTTCAGTGATGATAAAACACTCCCATCTCTGAGCTGGGTGTTTCCCAGAAAATTCCAAGGACAATTGGCCTTTAACATCTCTTTCTATGGTTAACTTGCTAAACATTATCCAGAAATAGCCAGCACCAACATCTCCTTCAGGACCCCAACAGCCAGGCATTTTTTCAGTAGGCTTTGCTCCAAGCCTCTTATTTCTGGGTTTGGATCCTCCTTTTGGACTTGAGAGGCTTAGATATTATCACTTAGATGGACAAACCTTCCAATTAAACACACACATACCCAGCACACACAGACAGACACAACTCAGCACTCACACGTGAACACCCAACACACACACGCACACTCACTTTCTGAAGATGAGTTTTCTCATTTATGAAATGAGCTCATCTGGACTTGCCGTGAGGGTCCAACAGGTGCCGTGGCATCGTGTCTGCAGTCACAACAGGCTGGGTGGAGGTGGCCATCTCCTTTCCCTTCCAGGCCTGGTTCCCTTGGGCTGGGACTCTGCTCTTCCCACCTCACACAACCCCTGCATGGAACAGAGTCAGCCCTGGGAGGCCTGGGGTCCCCATGCCTCCCTTCAGCCTCTCTTCCAAAACCTTGCTAGTGGACACACAAAGGATATGACAGGGGCCACTGCATGATGGGTTTTGTTCTGTTTTGTTTTGGTGACAGCTTTATTGAGATGTAGTTTTTACCATACAATTTACCCATCGAAAGCATACAATTAAACGTTGTTTAGTCTATCCACAGAGTTGTGCAACCATCACCACAATCGATTTTAGGACATTTTTATCACCCCTGAAGGAAACTGTGCCCCTTAGCAGTCACTCCACATCCCCTGTCCCCAACCCCTGGCACCCAGGCATCTGCGATCACTCTGTGGATGCACCTGTTCTGGTCAGCTCATCCACACGGTATCATATCGTGTGTGTTTTCTTCATCTGGCTTCTTCCCCGAGCATCATGTTTTCAAGGCTCATCCAGATGGTAGCCTGTGTCAGTGCTTTGTTCCTTTCTATTGTCAAATAACTACACAGTGTTTTACAGCCCCTTTCCACCTAGGTTAGTATCACCAGTGTGCTTGGATGGATTGCGATTTGCCCAGTTTGCTGTTCCAAAAGCTAGAGAATTCCTTTTTTCCTTTTTTTTCCCCTTACTATACAAACCAACTCTAAGTGATAATTAAAAGTGTGAGCTTTGAATTTAAACTGCCTAGATTCAAACTTTGCCGTGCCATTTCTTAGGTGTATTACCTGGGCAACTACTAACACCTCCTTACTTCAGTTTTCTTATCTTTATTTTATTTATTTATTTATTTTGAGACAGAGTCTCACCCTGTCGCCCAGGCTGGAGTGTGGTGGTGCAATCTTGGCTCACTGAAGCCTCCGCCTACCAAGTTTAAGAGATTCTCTTGCCTCAGTCTCCTGAGTAGCTGGGATTACATGCGTACGCCACCACTCCTGGATAATTTTTGTATTTTTAGTAAAGACGGGGATTTCACCATGTTGGCCAGGCTGGTCTGGAACTCCTGACCTCAGGTGATCTGCCTGCCTTGGCCTCCCAAAGTGCTGGGATTACAGATGTGAGCCACCGTGCCCAGCCAGTTTTCTTACCTTGAAATGAGATTAATAATAATAACAAACCTAATAGGAATGTTAAATTTAATAATTTAATAAGCCATTAAATCACATGAAGCTATACCTGGTACATTTTAAACACCCTTAAAAGCTAAATATTATATATCATATTCTGCTTTTTAATATAAATATGTCACACAATATATCAGCATGCACATACAGGCATTTCATCCTTAATGTTACTTAACACTTCAATTTATTGTGAACCTAAATGGCCAGAAAGCTCAGGTAAACAATTTCCCCTATAATTTTATGCAACAAAAATTGGGATTTATAACAATGATCTCAAAGTAGTTTAAATTATTAGGATAATTTCTTAGTCCCTGATGAAAGATTCTCTTCATTCTTATGAATGATCAGTGTAATTGTACTGCAAGGGAAGATACAGCCATTTATTTCTCACTAAACCATGACCTGTGCATGGGTGAGGCAGCCCACAGTGAGCCTGCATGTTTGACCAATCCATTCCTTATGTGGACTCATGGAAAGCCTCAGCCTATAACCAGATGTAAAGAAATCTGTAGCCATGTGTATTTCCCTGACGTCGGTATTGCTGGGCCTTATTAAATTGCTTTACATCCCTGATAACCTTGCTTTCTATTGTTCTCTATGCTGTTGCACTTACACAAAAGCTCCATGGCAGAGACATTGGAAAGACCAGTAAAAAAGTAAGGAAACAGGACATTGTGTATCCTGGAGGGGTTCCGCAGCACTCCCCAGCCTAATATGGGTCTCTCCATTGTACCTCCTCCCTCCACACAGCCCCACCCCATCAAAATTTCCGATCCCTGTACTCACGCCCTGTGTCTCATCCACTTTCCTCTCCATCCAAACCCACACTTAGACATTCTCAGAGTCCTTCCCATTGAGGTCTATACAACTAGTGATGGTTTAAAATATTACAACTGGGTGTGAGGGAAGGCCCATACCTTGAAAGAAATCTATTCTGAAGCTAGTGGCAGGATTTCAGACAGCAGCCAGAGGACGAGGGGCAGAGTTTAGGGGCAGTGTTTTGTCCTATAGTCCTTAAACCTACCTTGGATGTGGCTGATTCTGACATCTTGAATAAGCCCTTAGTATCTTGTTTACAGGTGATGACACAAACAAGTTATGTGGAAATGAAGGGGGAAATGAGCCAAACCACTTTAAGGTAGCTACTTTTAACAGTTTTAGGGGGTCAGTTCAAAAGTCTTTACAACTAAATTCTAAAATATGGAGTCCCCCATTTTCACCTTCATGGGTCTGACACCCAGTGTTAGGTTTACAATGTGCTGTGGGCCATTCATCTGGGCCCCAATGAGCTTAGAAAACAACTAAGTGACCAGCAGATCCCCAGTCAGGTGCCTGGCCCCCTAATGACCTCACCTGGGGTCTTATTTGCTGTCCCACCTTCCCTGGACTAGGCTTCCCCCTCCACTGTCCACTTATGAAAGAGTCACACCATTTCATCCAGAAACCTTCCTTTTCCTTCTTCTTTTTTTCTCTTTTCCTTCTCCTCCTTCCAGCTCCTAAAATAGAAATTAATGTAGTCCTGGCCCAGCAGATGTTTCAGGGATCTGCGTTCTGCTCCTAAATGCTCAGACATTCACTAAAGTCATCATAAGAGAAATAGAAGTGTTGGGTCCACAGTGGATGATCCCTCAGTACATCTTGAAATAATACCTTGTTAAAGAAGGTCATATCCCGGCTGAGGGGAGC